>NW_026575030.1:23163543-33163543 GCF_905146905.1 Nyctereutes procyonoides | reverse complement strand
TTGATGAATAATAGTGTAAATAAATAGATCTCACCATCACCTCAGAGGTGTTTCAGCCCAGTCAGCTACTGGAAATTGGAAGCCTAGCTTCCTAATATTTGTCTCTACTCAGAAATTGGCCAGACGCTGAATTTTCATAATTCTGAAAAGCCCCCATCCTGGGCCTGAATGTTCAGCCTCCCCTATGGGAAATAAAAGCCATTCTCCACCTAGAGACTGGCCAAGAGAGAGGCTTCCACTTATCACAGCACTATGGGGACTCGCTCTGTTGCCCTTTGACTCTAGGCAGGCTCCATGCACCTCCTTTCTGACCACTAAAGCAGATGAATTCAAACCCCTTGAGTAAATGTCTCTCTTCTGATAGGAAACCAAGGTTCAAAGTCCTTGAAAAGTTTTGTATTTACCTTCTACAAGTTTCTGATTTACATAATTAGTGGTCTGTCTCTTCACAACTATTTAAGGGACCAGCACTGTCTCAGTAAGTTGATTTCAATTAAGGAGCCAGATAGCGACACTGAACTAACTTATGTTTGTGACCACCTAGGCTGGGTTTTGACCAAGAAAGATAACCTTTCATGGATGTAGTACAAACTTTTGTTTGGTGAGATGAGCAGTAAGGAAGACTGCCTACCTAGGGCACTCCGGACAGCATCTAGCCCCAACAGTGCTCTGGTATAAGATTTGTTTTCCATTTGGTTTCCTTCTTTTTACAGGTAGTTTAAAAAGTGCATGATTATTACAAGGAAGCATAATAATATAGAGAAGAAAATTAAAGGTTAAATATTTTCCAGAAGCCCACCAATATCTACTATTAAAGCTATAAAATGCATCCTCAGTCCCTTTTAAATGTACATATTCATTTTTAAATGGTGTCATGTTGAGTATACTTATTTGTAATATGCTTTTCCCTTAATATATTATGAACATTTTACATAAATATTCCCCTGTAATATAGTTTTAACTGACTGCCTAATGATTCATGTTATGAATGTACCACAATCATTTAACCAAGACTGCATTGGCACTATTTGAAGAGTTTTCAGATTTTCAGTATTACAGAAATACTTTGATGAATAGCATTATAGATAAATGTTTGTACTTAGTATCATTTCCTTATGGTAAATTCCTAGATATCACATTTGCTGAGTGAACGGCTATGCACAGGATTTTGCTCATGTGAAAAAATTTGCTCTGAGCATTTCTATATAGGATTCCTGCTGAGCAGATGCAGTGGTCTGTGTCAAGGGAGTTGACTTTCTGAGTTTTAGATAAATGACCATATGTCTCTGTTTCCTCAAGTCAGTTCCAGTTAATTCCTGTTGACCCAGGGATTCACCCTATATGTCCCTTTTTATCTCAAAGGGTGTCTTGGATTAGGCAATATATAGCCATCCTAATCATAGAGTAGATGAATGTTCTCCTTTAGGAGATAATACAAAACTGTTTTCCAAAGTTGTTGTGCCAACTCAAACTCCCCCAATAATGTGTCCATGATGCTGTGGCTCTACAGCCTCTCTGACACCTGGTACTGTCAGACTTTTCCATGGTCATCTATCAAAGGGTTATCAAATGTTATTTTATTATAACCATGATTTATATTTCCTCATCTCTGTTGGTGTTAAATATTATTTCATATTTTTATTAGCCATATGTATTTCCTACTCTTGGAATGTCTGTTTATACCTTCTGTCGATTTTCTATTGGGATATTCTGATTAAGACAGCAAAATCTGAACAAAACCCGGGTGCCCATTGAAAAAAGAGGGCATGAATGAGCTGTTCTATATAAAAAGCAAAATTGGGCAGCCTGGGTGACTCAGCGGTTTAGTGCCTGCCTTCATCCCAGGGCGTGACCCTGGAGATCCCAGATTGAGTCCCACATCAGGCTCCCTGCATGGACTCTGCTTCTCCCTCAGCCTGTGCCTCTGCCTCTCTATCTGTCTCCTCTCTGTGTATTCTCATGAATGAATAATAACATCTTTAAAAAAAAAAAAGCAAAATTATTCAGATGCCAAAATGAGTGAATCAAAGTAACATGCAACACTATGGATAACTTAGCAATACATTATTACATGAAAAAAATTGTTCATGAAAGCTAAATACACATACCCACAATATATGTGTGTGTGTAAACAAAATAAAATTTTAGAAATACAAATGTTACAAAAATTTATACAAAAGCGAAGGCACAGAGTAATGAATATGAGATTCAAGTCAACTTAGGAGGGAAGCAGAAGGAAGAAATGCAGAGAACCTATGGTTAGATGTCAGTCATCATCAAGATCTGAGCATTTGTTTTGAGCAGTACATTCTAAGGGTTTATCAGAAACGAATAAGCTCACAAGTAACCAATTAAACAAAATAAGACTATGTGTGTGCAATTAACCAAGATTATGATTGATTCATTTCCAAAGAGGAAAAGGGAGGAAATGCACGTTTTAAGGCTATTTATACAAGAAAAATTAAATAATGTATATTGCCACCAAATTGTAAAAGTCCCTGTTTCACTGCATCTTAAATTATTCGATAAAGGAAAAGTGGTTGAACTGGAGCCTCACGGGCCATTAATATACAGATTGAAACTGAGACCTCTGCCCCTGATCCGTGAATGGCAAGCCATTTGGTCAACCTTCACCATTGTCATCTTTGCTGAAGGCTTGCCTATTCTGATCTGGTGTTGGAAGATGAGATGTGAAGAGGGGCTGTGGAGCACTTGACTGAGGAGTGGAACCATATGGGAGGCCTCTCTTACTATTGCTCTCGATGGCTCTCAGATGTGAAGAGAACCACATGCTCTCCAGCTGTTTCCATTTTTATATCAGCCACAGCCCTCTTTTCAGTAACATTTTCCCAAAGTTGATTTGCCAATACTATTCTATAAACTGCCTGCTGTCCGCCACTATCATCATTAACAGTAACAACCTGTCTCTGGTTTTTGTTTCAGATGCCATAAGTGTCAGGTATATAGGTAAGAGTAGCTCATCTACCCTCAGATATACTTGCATTAACTAATTTATTTTAAAGCAGATAAATCAAATCTGCTTAGGCCTCCACCTTCCAGTCATAGGAAATTGCGTCTCAGCCATGTTCAAGAGCTCCTCTCCCCTACAAAGGGGATATGAGATTAGAAATGGATGAGAAGATGATGGTGTCCTAACTAGAAAATTTAGGAGTCCATAGTGTCCAAGTGCTGTGTCCATTTGAACATGGTTACCTCTCTTCTCTGCAGAAGGCAGGAGCTGAGGACCTTTCATTAAGGCCTTCCCCATTAGCCTCCACAATGGCCTCCATCAAAGATCTACCCATTTTCCGTGAGCCACATGGGAGCAGAACTAGGCCCCCCACCATATTTATTTGAAAGTAAATACACATTTAATAAGACCACCCACCTCCACACATCTTCAAGTATCAAAAAATACCACTCTCTTTCCCACCCACACTGTTTCCTCCAACCCATGGAGCTCCTCCAACCTCTTGGATAATCCTTTGGAGTGTCTTCGTCGGTTTGCCTTAGCTTTCATAAATAAAGGCCTTTTTTTCTTGAGGGGAAATGGAAAAATACTTCTCCCTCTTTATAGAGTCAACTAGAGTAGTGAAAACAAAGTAAACTAATATCTTTTAAAAACATTCCAGAGGAGCTAAAACATTGTCCTGGTGGTTCTATCCTGGTGGATATGTCAAAGACTTATCCACTTCTCTCCAGCTCCTTTGCAGTCATCTAACTGAAACCATCATCATCCTTATGTGCACTGTTACATCAAACATAAATCTCCATGAATCCACACTTGCTCACTTTTAAGGGATTCTTTATAGAGCAACCGCTGGGAGATATTGAAAACCCAAATCTGATTGTGTTATATCCCTAACTGGTATGACATAAACAATGAAAACAATAATATAATTACATTCAGATCCTTAATAAGCCTTCCAGCCTTACTCCCTGACACTCTTCTCTAGATGCTTGACCCACCTAGGTTCATTTGTTCATTTGTTTTTAAACTCTCCCTAGCTCTTCACTCCCTCAGGCTTTAGTCTATGCCTCCATCCAAAATCTTCTCCTGACTCCTTCTTGCTCATGCCTCATGGCCCCATAATCTACTTCCTCAGAGATTTCTTTCATTGATTCCATAATCTAAATGAGTAACTCTGTTTAAGTTTCTAATTATATCCTTTGTTGTCCTTCTTAGCATTATGACAATTCATCATTATCTATGTGTTGGTGTGATTGTTTATTCAATATTTGTTTCCCCTACTGACAACTTATCACCAGTCATGAACAAATAGTAAACACTCGAGAAATTAATGAATAAAAGAGAAAGATATGGAACTTTGAATGGCTTAAGGTCTACTTAGGAGGATGCATGCATGTGCACGCATATACGCACACGCACACACACACACAGACACACACACACAGAGTAATCTCATGGGCCATTGAACAGCTCCACCCTTTATTAATTCTCAGCTCAGACACTGGGTAACTAGAGGCCCTGCCACTGCCACAGCATTTCTGTTTCTTATTATTGTTGACTGGCATACTTGAAAGCAATTCAATCCATGTGTAAGGATTCCATGAGACAGTCTGTCATAAGACAAAGGCAAGAATGCCTTGGTTCTATATTTGTTACAAGCTGTGCCTTTTAAAATCTGTCCTATATATGGCATTTTTGATGCCTGGGAGACCTCTGTAAATCTGCCAAAAATGTTTACAAGCTGAAATAATAGGAAGCTGTATCAAAAATAAATATGGCTTTACCTCCAAGCACAAACTGCGAAATATCTGTTCTGATGCTTAATCAACTTTAAGAATCAGCCTCATGAGACACATCTCACAATCTTTCCCCTTTTACCTTGTCTCTTCTGCAACACTTCTCTATCCCCACCCCCACCATGGAGTCATATGATTTTAGAACCAGAATAGACCTTCAAGATCCTCTTAGCTTTACATATGGCAGATGAAGTGACTTGCCCAAGGCCACTCAGCTGTGATTTCACAAAATAAAGTAACAAGGTGAGCTTTGAAAAGCAGAGTCTCAATAATTGACTCCCAAATTTTCAATTTCAAAAGAGAAGCGAGGAGGGAGGCCTGGGTGGCTCAACGGTTGAGAGTCTGCCTTCGGCTCAGGTCATGATCCCAGGGTCTGGGGATCGAGTCCCACATCGGGCTCCCTGTGAGGCGCCTGCTTCTTTCACTGCCTGTGTCTCTGCCTCTCCCTCTGTGTCTCTCATGAATAAATAAATAAAATCTTTTTTTAAAAAAAGAAGCAAGAAACATTCTGAGAGCATCCTAATTTTTCAAAGGACTTTTAAAAAGTTAATTGTTACTATCAAGCTACAGAAACCAAGGAAACGAGACCCCAAAATATTTAAAAGTCAAGTCATTTTGTTCATGACTATTTCATATGCTCTAGATTTGACTGCATTTACTTTTTTTTGTTTGGATTTACATTTTATATTGCTTTCTGTAATCAAGTAAGATTAAGTGAAAATTATCTAGACCACAGCTCTACAAGGGAATTATTAAAACATTTATTTAAAATGCTATCTTCTCTTTAATCTGAACAATTCTAGTATCTAGCATTTTTTATATTCCCAGCATAAATGATTAACTATAAAACATTTATTGGATTCCTATCATGCAAAGAGAGTTTACTGAGCCTCACGAGAGCTAGGAAGGTGAGCTAGAGCTGGGCTAGGGGGTGTTTGGAGGAACTCACATCTTGTTCTGTGGAGAGATAACCTACAACCAGAAACTGCCCCCCTCCCTAAATCAGCCATGGTGTCAGCACAGTTTGAAAAAGAACTTGTATAAATATAAGAGCAATACCAGTCTCCGAACTGGTCTTTGGGGGAAAAAAAGTATTAGAGAGGAAAAATAAGCTTACTTCGATTCTTCACATTGGTGAAGTAGAACATTTCAGCTGCCTTTTTAAAAGTATAGGCTGATTGTTTGGAAATTATTTTTTTGAAAGCTAGGAATTGCTCTAACAAAAAAAGTCATACCAATTGGAAAATATTTCTGGAAGCAGTTGGAGGACAATAATGAATAAGTATATTCGATGTCATCTCTGAGTCATCGAGTACTGAATTAGCTTCTCCTTCATATCAAAACACAGAGACTTCAAGCAGTTTCACTGCAGGAATTCTTCCTGCAGATCCATTCCTATGTGAAGATCTTCATCGTGCCTTTATGTGACTTCTGAAAATTGAAAACAACATAAATGTTCATCAGAAGGGATTGACTTCATTAATGGTGTTGGACCTATATGGTAAAATACTATACACTCCTGGAAAAGAGTAAGGGGGATCTATAGGTACCAATGTGGGAAAAAGTCTAAGAGATGTTACTACGTGAAAAGACAAAGAGCAAACTATGTAAAAAAAAGGATCCTATTAGTGTAAAAACAAGATTGTATAAATATACTATTCTAAAGCATTTCCAGAAGGATACTCATGAAACTCATACTGAGAGTATATCTTTAGGAAATAAAGTATGGGTTAGGGTGAAGAAAACTTTGACTTTCTAATTCTATGCCTTTCTCTACCTTCTGATTATTTTTCATCATGGTTAAGTATTACTTTTTATTATATTCTTATTATATATATATATGAGATTTACATATATAAAACATTTATATATACATATATAGAATTTTAAAGTGATAGAGCTTTTAAATTAGAGTTATTTGGGAAGTTGTCCTAACTGCTTTTCTTATTGCACACCCTGTCACGGCCCAAACATTTGCCTTAGCTTTTCCCATCTCTAATACCAGCAAGCACTGACAAATGTCCCTACTGAACCCTTTCTATCTTCCTTTTTAAAAAATATCAATTAATTAATTAATTAATTTATTTATTTATTTATTTATTTATTTAAGAGAGAGAGAAAGCATCAGTGGGAGAAGTGGGAAAGAAGACAGGGCAAAGCAGGCTCCCCGCTGAGCAGGGAGCCTGATGTGGGGGTGGATCCCAGGACCTTGAGATCATGACCTGCACTGCAGGTAGACTTAACCAACCAAGCCATCCAGGTGCCCCTATCTTGCTTTTTTAGGAAGTACTTTCCAGTCTCTTCACAAAAACCTGTTAACATAGTGCATTTTACAGTCTCTGGTATAATTAAGTTCAAAAGTAAAAATCTTATGGGCTCCTTAGTCTTCAACCAGCCATTTGCTTAACCTGTTCTATGGAGTTTTGAGTACTTAGGATTTTGCAAGTTACAAGTTGGTGAAGACAAAGTACCTGATTTTAGCATAAAAAGCAGTGGGAGAGAGAGAAATCAGTTTTACTCTATATAACCCAGTTCAAAAAAGATTCTTACAACACCAAGGGGGCATAGGGGCACAGATGGGAAGTTACAAAACTACACTGGATCCAAGATGATTGCCGAACAATTAAGATGCATCTGAAAAAAGAAGAGATAGGTTGTATAACTGCACTGCTTCCCTGGGACATTTTCCAGGATCACAATTAGAGAATTTTAGACCTAGAAGCTACCTTAGAGAATAAGTCTAACCTTCCTGTCTGAAATAAAGAAACATTACACTTTAAAACAAGGGCTGTGGGGTTAGACGAAGTGGCCAGTTCAGAGTAGACTTAACCCTTAACAAATGTTCATTTCCTCCCAGACCAGCTACATCATTCACAAGGCCTCTTGTTTGAAAATTATTAAGAATTTCCAGATAGCTATATAAATGATTACATCAAGACTGGGCCCTTCTGAGCCCAGAGCCCTGTGCACCTGCCCATAGAGTCCTCTGACCTCTGAGGCAAGCCTCCCTCCCTCCACTTATCCAGCTTCCCAGAGACCTCTCCAGGCAAAATCTAAACAAGAGCCCAGGGTTCTCAGGCTCTGTTTCATGCCCTGTGCTATGTAATTTAGAACAAAAAGCCAACATAATCGGCAATCCCAATACCATGTATAAAGGCTAATGTTTTTAAATTTTTCCTGCTCACAATTGTACAATTGTGTGAAGAAATGTGTACAAAATCACATTGTGCCTGTTGCTCAAATGGCTAAATAACCCAAGCCCTGAAGCAGTAGAGTGGGTCATAAATTCTGCCTTTCTCTTTTTCATCTTTGCATATTTTAAAAAACAGATGAATTTTTAATGCCTTTTAAAAAATGATTACAACAAGAAAAATCCCTACCGAATACAGAAAAGCATGCTTCCAACAAGGCTGTTGGTGGTGTACTTAGCTCCTTTATCTCAACGGACAAAGACTTCTCAAAACTTAAAAATTCGTAAATAATCCATACCCTAAACTTAATTTTTGTTTTTTGTTTTTTTACTGAAGGGACACAGAGGTCTCATAATTATTTGTATATACTAAGTAATAAATGTGTGCCTTCATTTATTCATTTAACAAATATGAATCAATGTGTCCTGAGAGCCTAGGACCAGGCTGGTTCACAATGGGTGTTCAGGGAAAGATGAGTGACAATAATAGATGACTGAATGACTAACTCAAGAACCACAATGGAGTATTTTTGGCCACAAAAAGGAATGAAATATTGATACATGTTGCAACTAGATGAACCTTGAGAACATCATCCGAAGTAAAAGAAGCCAAACACAAAAGGCCACATATATGATTCAAATTATATGAAATGTCTAGAACAGGCAAGTCCATTGAGGCAGAAAGCAGATTAGCAGTTGCCAGAACCTGAGAAGAGGGAGGAAAGGGAAATTAGTGCTAATGGGTATGAGTATCTGGGGTTTTTTTTAGGGTAATTAAAAGGTTTTGGAATTAGAAAGCATTGACGGTTGCACAACTTGTAAATATCCTAAAAACCATTGAATTGTACAGTTTTTTTAAATATTTATTTATTTATTTAATTTATTTTTGAGGAGGAGAGAGTGTGTGGGAGGGGGAGGTGCAGAGGGAGAGGGAGAGGGGGAGAACCTCAAGCAGACTCCCCACTGACCTGCTCAGTCCCATAACCCTGAGATCATGATCGGAGCTGAAACCAAGAGCCATGCTCAACTGATTGAGCCACCAAGGCAAGGCACCCCTGAATTGTATACTTTAAGAAGTGTGGGATATTACAGCACATGAAGTCTATCTCAATTTTACAACCTTTTTAAAATAAATAAACCAAGATAGGGTTTTAAATTACTTACTAAACTAATACTGAGACTTTTGGCGTCTAGCTAGAGCTTTCCCACTCTACCAAGCTCCCACCCAGAAGGCTGCAGAGCGCAGTTAGCTCTCTGTAAAGCTCCGTAGAGCACGGTGCTTCCATACAGGAAACCACCTAGGCCAAAGTGCTAACCCAGCAGTCACTGCACTCCGCCTCTGGAGGCTCGAGGGAAGGCTGTAGTATAACGTGGAGGAAGGAAAGAAGGATGGCAGAGAGCCTTCCAAGTGGCTCCTCCTCTTCTCTGCTTTCCTAGATGCCATGCCACTCCAGTAGACCTTGTACCTCAAGTCTTCCTTGAGAATCCAAAATAACTAGTAATACCTCTCTGGTGCCTCTGCTGTATTCCATGGTACCTTAGAATATTTATTTCCTGTTTTCCATCTGATTTATTTCCAGGCTAGCACAGAGTAAGGTGACCCATAACCTCTTGCAAAATGTTCGGTATTTGTCCTTCAGGACAGATGTTAGGCTAATTAATATGGTTAATAATAAAATAACAGCAATCGTGGCTTCTCATGGCTTGTGGGTGATATGAAAGTTTTTTTAAGGTTTCTCTTTTTTTGTACACATTGTCACAGCAGAATGAGGCAATCGTCATGCATTACGTCTCTTTTAAAGAGAAGGAAATGAGCATAGGGCTAAAACCTCCACCTTCTGCCTCTGAGTTTGTTAGCCTATCTTCTTCCCTACCAAGGGAATCAAGCAGTCTTGCTTGCACTTGATTTTTATTTTGCCTACATGTTGGGGTGGTGGGTGATGGAGACATGTGGTTTTTGTCCTCCCAAGAAAAGGTAAAGGTTAAGGGACTCTTCCCAAAGGATAGAATTAATCATAGTTAAAATGGCAAACTGTCACTGGCCAAGGAAAGGAAAAGCAGAAATATAAAATAAGGCAGATATATAATATCAGGTAGCACCAAAGAGATGAAAGATTTCACTCTAAGTGTGTGTAGGAGATTTTATACGAAAAGTTTATACTAAGTAGTAGGCACAAAAGCCAAGGCAGAAAGCTGTCTACATGCTCATTGTGGTTATATGGCCATTGCTCTATGTTTGAAATCAGGGATTATTCCTCGATGCATGTGTGACTTGGGAGTGCAGTATGGAGAACACGGAGAACAAAAAAAAAAAAAATCCACTTTTTGCTATGAAGCAGAGAGAATAGGCAACTCCCCAAAACTCACATGGCTCTTCAACTTTTGGTCTGGATCAGAATGCTTCTCCTCACTGACCAATAAGGAAAGGAATGTAAGATTGTGGCTAATGGGTCCTCTGCATCCCGAGACTGGTTCTATTCTAGCCCAGCTTCTTGGATTCCTGTTAGCTCCAGTCTGCTGCCGCCTCCCAAGCATGCCACCTCCCCCACCCACACCCACACAGAACTCCTGACATGCCTCAGCGATAGTTCCACCCCACCTGCTAGTCATCTCTGGAATTTAAACTGTGAGAATCCATCAATTTCTGACTCAGGCACTTGAGTCCATTTTCAGTGAACTCGGGATGATTGGATGGGACATCATCCCACCCACCAGCAAGCAGGAGCCATCATATAAGGCATAGGAAATCCTGGGCTTGAAATCAGACTATCTCAGAACTTAATGTCAACTGTGTCTTCCAACTCTGTAGGACTTGGAAGTGTCCATTTCGCTGAACATTTATGTCCTCATCTATTAAAAAATGAGATGTCAATATTTTTGAGATAAAGAATGAAAATTTTCAATTTACAAGTATTTCTTAATGAATCTTAGGTTTTGGGCACCTGGGTGGCTCAGTCGGTTAAACATCTGCCTTCAGCTCTGGTCATGTTCTCACGGTCCTGGGATCAAGCCCTGCATGGGGCTCCTTGTGCAACAGGGAGCCTGCTTCTCCCTCTTTCTCTGCCTCTGCCCCTGCTTGTGCCCTCTCTCTCTCTCTCTGTCAAATAAATAAATAAATATCTTTAAAACAACAACAAACAAATGAATCTTAGGTTTCTTCCTTCCTGTTCCAAAGCTAAAGACTTCAGGCCAAGCAGTACCTTGTGGGAGGTTCTGAGGGATCAATCCCAGGCCAAATGTACATAGTCACTGGAAGACATTTGACTTCATCAATCCCCTAAAACGTTTTATCTGTCCTTTCTTGTTCTTTCTCTATTCCAGTGTCTCTAAATCTTTTGTTCTTTTTCACAGCTCTAGAGAACCTTTTGAATATTTTTCCTAATCATCCTCTCTCTCATGAAATTTAATAAAACAGACACACTATTATATCTGATTAGGTACTGTTATGTATGTATGTGCTTTACACATAAAAAGAGTAAAATTCTTTTACCCCTCACTCCTCCACCCCACCAAGAACCAATTTTCATGCCTGTGGGGGAATGAAATTGCCTCCATTGAAAATGATGACCTATCAGTAAAAGCTTAGAAGAATTTATGAGAAGAGATTTTTTTTTTTAAAGTCTGTGGAGGAAGACCTTATCGGATTCTACCTCAGAACATTCTTCCTATCATCATCTCATTACTTTTCAAGGTGGAAGAAATGCCAGTTTTAATACATTTTTTTATTTCCTATGATTAGCCCCACGAAGGTCCAGGTGAATATGTCAAAAATAAAGGAAGAAGTCTGGGCACAAGAATTAATTGACGTGTGTCCCTTAGCCTCTCATGTGTCTGTCTTTCCTGATTCAAAGGACATCATGCATGACATGCCATCTCGCCCAGATAATGGGGCCAAACCTCCCCAAACCAGTCCCACGTCAATTGACTAATTGGTTCGTACCGTTTTATGAGCATATCCACAACTTGCTCAATTAAACTTTTATTCCTAAAACAAAACAAAACAAAACACTTTTATTTCTGACTTAAAATGACAGCTGGTGCCACTTAGTGCATACAATTCAAATTTTTGTAAAAGAATATTGCTAAACTGCAGTATTTATTTAAATTTTTACATAACTGATGACAACCAGGAAGACTTAATTTGCACACTGAGCTTAAAAGTAGGGTCATGTTTCCTACTTGTTTTCAGAAAAACTCCAAAATTTTGTAACAAGAAATTTCATTGAAAAAACCCCCGTTGACATAAATGATAGAACAATGCCAACTTTGGGTCAAATTAAAGTCAATAATATAGGGGTGCCTGGGTGGCTCAGTCAGTGAAGCATCTGCCTTCAGCTCAGGTCATAATCCAGAGTCCCAGGATCAAGCCCCGTATAGGGCTCCCCACACCACAGGGAGCCTGCTTTTCCCTCTGTCCCCCACCCCACTCATGCTTGCTCTCTCTCTTTGAAATAAATAAATAAATAAATAAATAAATAAATAAATAAATAAATAAAATCTTATTAAAAAATAAAGTCAATAATATAAAAATAACAGTTGGGCAGCCCAGATGGCTCAGCGGTTTAGTGCCGCCTTTGGCCCAGGGCCTGATCCTAGAGACCCGGGATCGAGTCCCACGTCAGACTCCCTTCATGGAGCCTGCTTCTCCTTCTGCCTGTCTCTGCCTCTCTCTCTTTCTCTGTGTCTCTCATGAGTAAATAAATAAAATCTTAAAAAAAAAAATAACAGTAATAAACCAATACTTAAATGTAGGAGAGGTTGTGGAACTACTAAAGCTCTCGTGCACTGCTGGTGGAAATCAAGCTGAGACAGTCACTCTAGAAAACAGGTATTTTCATAGCAAGTTAATATATAATTACCATAGTATCCAACAAATTCATCTTAGGCATAAGCATTTGCCCAAGAGAAATAAAAAATAAAAGTCCACAAAATATTTGTACATAGATGCTTATAATGGCTTTATTCATAATAGCTGGGAACAAATTGCAATACATCCACGCAATGTAATACTACTCAGCGATAAAAAGAACCAATTACCGATAAATGCAAGAACCCAGATGAATCTCAGAAACGATATGCTTAGTGAAAGAAGCCAGACACAAAAGAGGACATACTGTCTGATTCTGGTTTTATGGAGCTCCCTTGAAAAGGAATCTAATCTATAATGACAGAGAGCACATCTGGGTGCCTGGGGGCAGGGGTGGTGGGAAAGCGGTTGATTGGGAAGGACACAATGGAACTTTTCGGGGTGATGGAAATGTTCTATATCTTGATTGTAGTCACAGTTACATAGATGTATACATTTGTCAAGAATTACCAGCTTCAAATGTGTGCATCAAAAAGCAGGCCAAACAAACCAAGAAATAGACTCCTAACTACCAAGAACAAACTGCCAGTGACCAGAGGGGAGGTGGGTGTGGTGATGGGTGAGATAGACCATGGAGATGAGGGAGGGGACTTGTCCTGATGATGAGCCCTGGGTGATGTATGGAAGTGTTGAATCACTATATTGCACACCAGAAAATATATGTTAATTAACGGGGATTTAAATAAAAACTAAAAAAAAAGCAGACCAATTTGTTGATAAAGATGCAGCAATGACAGTTACGTGTCATGGAAATGCCACACAGTGTTTATAGAATCGTTCTCGCAGTCACTTTGCAGTACATGCCTGGGAACCGCTTTTACAACTGTATTGAGATGTAATTCACACACCAGGAAATTCTCCTGTTGCAAACGTCTGGTTAGATGATTTTTGGTAAATAGCTACAGTCATGCAGCCATCACCACATCTGGATGAGAACACCCTCATCACCCTAGAAAGTTCCCCTGGCACCTCCTTTTGGGGAGTCAGTCTCCCTCCACAACCTCAGGCAACCAACAAACTACTCTCTGTTGGCATACTTTTGCCTTTTCTAGAAATTTCACATACATGACATTTTATATAACACGGAATGTAATCTTCTGTGACTGGCTTCTTTTTCGTGGTCTCTTATTAGTTTTTTCCTCCTTTTTTTTTTTTTTTCCTAAGATGACGAAATTCAAGGCTAGTTAAGTGTAAGACTTGTCTGAGATCACACATTAGCAGTAGATCCGGGACAGGAGCACACATTTGCTAATCCTCAGTCCAGCATGCTGTCATGGGAATGCAGACGCCAGAATAGAGAACCCCAGGGTTCAGGGGTTCTGGTCTGGTGTCACTTCCAGCTGTTTAGGCTACGCAACAAACCCAACTTTCTGAAGTCAAGTTCTCCCTTACATAAAATGAGGATGATAATATCTAATGTATTTAAAAATACCTAATGCACAGCTCTGTCTGAGGAATAAATTAAGTGTACAAAATGCGTAAGACAGGACTAGACAAACATTAGGGTCTGAGTAAATGACAGTTATTGTTGACTGGCGCATTCCACCTTAAGACAGAGGACATAGAGAGGGAAAGTAATACACATTAGTCTTTGAAGATTAGGGTTTAAATGTTGACTTCCTTAAATTCGAAAAGAAAAATGAATCCCACAGACCGACAATGCCAGCAAAATGTGGAATAATATGCTAAATGCAGTTAACTGAAACACTGCTTTATTTCCTTCATAGGAAGAACATTTTATGATCAATCTTTTTTTTTCTTTTTTTTTTTTTTTGCCTGATTTTATGCCTAACTCGATAGTTCTCAGCCCTGGCTGCACATTAAAGTCACCTGGGGAGTGTTAAAAATTACCAGTGCCTGGACCCCAGCCCAGAAACCCTGATTTCATTGCTCTGAGGCACTGTCTGGGCACTGAGGATATTAAAGATTCCCCTGGCAAAAGTTAATGTATAGCCATAGTGGAAAAGCCATGGCCAAACTAAATTTGATTTGTTTCCTGGGCTTTAGGGAATGAGTTCAAAATTGTGGATCAAACTGTTTTTAGGGTGTAGCACTTCTGACACCTTTGGATGAGGCAAACTGCAGAGCCTGCCTGACCCACCCAGGTATTCCATCCATAGACGATCTCCTCTCATTTTCTCAGCAGCACTGGATGTTTGGGCAATCAAGTGTGAGGGCTTTGTATGAATGACATCAGCTATTTCTGCCCAGAAAAAGGAGGTCATCTTCCCCCTCCACATCCTATGCTGCTACCTACTTTCACTCCTCCTCAGAACTGGTATTTAAAGACATGTGTATAAGCAATAGGTTCATCTCACATGAGTAACAATATCAAGGAGACAAAATCTGCACGGGTTATTGCTCCAACTTAAAGGCTTCTTTTTTAAAGATTCTATTTATTTATTCATGAGAGACACAGAGAGAAGCAGAGACATAGGCAGAGGGAGAAGCAGGCTCCCTGCAGGGAGCCCGATGCGGGACTCGATCCCAGGATCATAACCTGAGCCAAAGGCAGACGCTAAACCGCTGAGCCACCCAGGTGTCCCTAACATAAAAGCTCTTAAAGACCAGGGAGGCTTGGACAAGTCTCTACCGTCTCTAGTCCTTAAATATTTAATTTGTAAAATGAATGGATTTCATTCTATGAACTCTAAGGTATTTTCCAGTTGGTTGTAATTCTCACAACTAATATAATAATGAGCACAGTCTTTATTTGAGGTCCGATTTACAATCCTATTACCAATACTAAACAACTCAGAAATGAGGGTCTAGATCTCTGCCAAAGCCATTAGCTCATGTACATCAATGGTATATTTGATCTTTGAGCAGTATATTTAAATTGCATTTCCCAAGAAAGACAATGATTTGGTCTATAATTTCCAGAAGGAATTGACAGCTGTAATCCAGGAGACGCTACATTAATAAATTACTATTCTCTATCTCTACAGATCAGGTAATGATAGAACCCTGAGCGATCTGCTGGTTGGTCAACTATGGCTTTGTAGAGGTAACAACCATTACCCAATAAGATGATTAGGAGCCTTTGTGTGACGCCACAGCTTCCTGAGAAAATCGCTAATAAATCCACATAAATCAGAACTGCCAGAAGAAATCTCCTGCTATGGAATTGAAGGAGACTTTGTTTAAAGAAAGGAAAACAACTCTAAATAGTAAAATAAATATTTCCCTCTGCCTTTGGTGACCTTGTGCTCAACCTCTTCCCTTATGAGAATGCTGTCTCCAAGCCTGTGGTTTTGTGGCATGTCAGTAATTCTTGAGAGCCTACCCGTAGCCTGGCAATGAGCCACTTCCTATCCACACAAACCTGATTTCCTCCTTTCTTCACCAAAACCTATGAAGCCACCAATAACCTCGTTTCTTAAGACAGATTCTCTTTCTTTAATACCAGCTTGTAACTGTATGTCAGGTCTTTGTTCCAGAAATAAGATCCCTCCTCACTTCTAAGGCATGGTCTGGAAGGTACACCAGTCATACAGAATGTCTACTTTCTGAAGGTGCTAAGGTCGGAAGAAACGTAAGTCAATGAAACAACTTATCTCAAGTTAAGACTTACCTTAAATTAAGCTCATTGTCTTAGTAATTTATAGAAGTTTTAAAAAAATATAGAAGTTTAAGGATAATAGTCATGATATAATCCAAGAGAATGTACGAACCTAAGAGGTTAGATACTGCCTGAAGAATATAACAAAGTATGACATTTTAGTTAGACAGGTAAGTTCTAGAGATCTGTTATGTGACACTGTGCTTATAGTTAACAATATTTTATTGCACACTTAAAATTTTATTAAGAAGATTAAAAAAAAAAGAATATACTAAGACAGGACCCACACTATATCACATCTTTGCTGGCAACCCCAGGGGGAATGTCATGGTCATCCTGCCCCGGAGCTATCTGACAGAAACTAGAGGCTAACAAGCCAAATGAAAACTTACTTAAACTGAAGGCAAACACACCAACCAAAGAGAGAGTCTGAGCAGCCATCCTGTGCAAAAAGCTCAAGTACATGCCCCATGAAACCCTCAGGGAAAACATCTCCTTTGCTATCACACAGGAGCATCTATAAGAGCAGCTGCACCTCGTGGTTACCATGGGACAGAGTGGAGCCAAACATGACCCTGGCTGCATGAAGAGACCCAACCAGAGGGTGTCTCATCTTGAGTCATCAGGATGTTTCTCAGAGGGACTGAAGCAACTGGTTTTGCAGGTTAAAGCCTCTTGAAAGAATGTACACCCTTTAGCATTTTGCTGATAAAATCAAAGTACCTGCAGAACTGGAAGCTTTGCAAACAGGATGTAATCATTGCTATAGGAAAGTTCACATTTCCTCATCGTATCATACACAAAATGCATTGGACTGCTCTCGCCTGTGTTTTGCTACCAGCTAGCCTTGCTGGAGAAGTGACCCGCTTTCCTCAGCAGTAAATGAAGGGTGGACTAGGCCAGTGAGTCTCAGTGTTTAATGTATGTAAGAATTAGCTGGGCAGCTGTTTAAAATGTAGGTTTTCTAGGGAGGCTTGGGTCGCTCAGTCGGTTAAGCATCTGACTCTTGATCTGGGCTCAGGTCGTGCTGTCACGGTCCTGAGATTAAGCCCCTTGTCAGGCTCTGCACTGAGTGTAAAGTCTGCTTGAGACTCTCTCTCTCTCTCTCTCTCCCTCTCCTGCTGCCCCTCCCCCCACTTAAGCTCTCTAAATAAATAAATACATAGAATCTTTGAAATGTAGATTTTCTGACTTGTAGCTCCCCCCAAATTCTGATTTGGTTGTTCTGTGGTAAGATGCAGAAATTTTCTTTCTCTACTGGCAGCCTGCTGACGGTGAAACAAGAGATTCCTACCCACATGGACATGCACGCACACATGAGCACACACACACTGAGAAACACTGATAATCTTTAAAGTCCCTTCTGCCCTTCAGATTCCATAATTCTGTTTCTCAGGCTCATCTGAGTAGTGTGATTCTGGGTCATCAATATGCAGCAGAATCATTAAAAACAATTTTTTTTTGCTTCCTTTAAGCATGTTAGACCATGCCTTTGTGAAGTCCAGGAAAGAGAGAAAATAGTGATGCCTGACTAGTGTTTCTTTTTGCCACCTTCATCCTAAGTAGGCTAGTGATTTTCCACTTTCAGTTTTTATGTTCAGAACAATGCCCCAACGTGAGAGACTTGATATATTCCTTTAGCGCCTCCACTCTTCCTTCTCCCCTGCTACCAACAGAGTCCCTGTGAAGTCTCAGAATCTGAATTCCAGTACTCAAATAAGAAACCAAGGCCTCCTCGCTGTCTTTTATGTCCAATTCCATTTTGAAGGTTACCAAGGTGTTTGAGGTCAGATAGATTTATTGTAGACACTATATCCTTTTCAAGGATATTCCATCATTTAGAATCTTATCTGTTCATCTAGGGCATCTTTCTGTGATCACTATTTTTTCTCATTTGATGTGAGTGTAACTTGAGATGGTTTCCTTGAGGGGGGAATACTATACATGGATTGTGTCTTTATGAAAAGTTATAGTAAACACAAAAGCTAGTTACTTCATAAAAACAGTGCTCTGGAAGGGAAATGGGAGAGGTCAGCATAAACACATAGTGTCTGAGTAGCCAAATTTATTAAGTGATCCAACAGAAGGACCAGGGAACTGATTTTTTCATAATCCAAGTTTTAATAATGTAGCTGCTTGTAATGTCCACAATAACCAAACTATGAAAGAGCCCAGATGTCCACTGGCAGATGAATGGACAAAGAAAATGTGGTGTGTGTATATATATAATGGAAATGGAATATTACTAAGCCAACAAAAAATGAAATCTTGCCATTTGCAATGACATGGATGGACCTAGAAGATGTTATGCTAAGCAAAATCAATCAGAGAAAGACAATTATCACACGATTTCACGCACATGTGGAATTTAATAAACAAAACGGAGAATCATAGGGGAAGAGAGGGAGAAATAAAACAAGATGAAATTTGAGGGGGAGACAAACATAAGAGACTCTTAATAATAGGAAACAAACTGAGGTTCACTGGAGAGGAGGGGGTGGGGGATGGGATAACTGGGGGATGGACATCAAGGAGGGCATGTGATGGAATGAGCACTGGGTATTATATAAGACTGATGAATCACTGAACACTGCCTCTGAAACCAATACTACACTATATGTTAATTACTTGAATTTAAATTTTAAAAAAGTATTGGAAAAAATAATGTAGCTGCTTAACATTGGGAAGGACCAATGAAGGAGGGAGGGATAATGACATCATTAGGACATTCTCAGTTGGCCTCTTTGACTCCATGAGACCATCTCCAGGCTTACAGCAGGAGTTCACGTACGGTGGGTCATCCTGAGACAGTTACTTCCTGCCTGGTTTTCACCCGCACTGTTTTAAGCAACTTCATGGAGATAAGTCCCTGAAGAAGGATTCAAATGGGGGTCCTCACATACCACTTGCCTTTGACTTTCTGAAGAGAAAGTCAAAAAATATAGCTTGGAGTCAGACAAATTAACTTTTACATTTTCTGTTTATTTTTAAATCTTGTTCCAAAAGCCTTGAGAGAGGAACAGTTGAGCAGACTTCACAGCCATAGTCCAAGATGAAGTAGTGTGACACTAAAAAAAAGGAGATTTTGCCAGGAAGATATTACAAAGACTGACAGGATGCTTCTCTATTAGTCTTGTCACATTGCTTGTATTGCTTATTTTCATAACTATCATTCATCAGGCTGAGAGCTTCTAGAAAGAAGGCACCAAGTCTTCAATCCCCTTAAATGTAGCAAGGTGCTTTAGCATGTAATAGTGGATTCTAGAAGATTTGAAGGAAAGAACTCTTGCTGAATGGAAATTTTCCATTCAAGTATTTTAAAAGTGTACAATACTTTCTTTGGGGTTTGGGCAGCTCAGAAACTTTTGAAAAGGCAAAAAAAAAAAAAAGAAGTGGCATTTTTCAGTATGTTTGGGTTTCCTCTCCTTCTGGTCTTTAGTCTTTAACCAATGTAAAATAATTAAATGAGAGGAGAAAAAAATTAATGATGTAAGGCTCAAGCAAACCTATCAGGCTTTGTGTTTTTATGATGCTTTTCCTTCTACCAGAATGTAAATATTTTGATTGAAAGTCTGAAACATAGAATGGTACACAAAGCTGGAAATTATACAAAGAAGTGGAAAGAACAACTAAAGGAAATGAAGGTGGAAAAGTGCCAGAAATTGCTAATAACTCTAAAGCAATCGAAAAAACTATAAAGCATATTTGAGTCCCCAACCTGATTTAGACTTTCCCTTCTTTGCCATCAATTTTGGAGTCAGATAAAGAAGTAATGTACTCTGAAGCCCATGATTCATTACCTGAGTGTGATATTTAAGCTACTTAATTAAGGTCAATATATGATTTATCACCCAAACTGCAGCACTGTTGCAAGTAAAAGAGGACATTAAACCAAGTCTGCCTCTGGCAACCCAACACACATGCCTGTTCTACTCTCCATCCACTTAAGAAGCTTCCTTTTATTTTATTCAAAGCGTTCCATATTTTAAACTGAAACAGACTCATAAATACAGAAAACAAACTGGTGGTTGCCAGAGGGCAGAAGGCAGGGGGATGGGAAAAATAGGTGAAGGGGATTAAGAGGTACCAAATTCCAGTTATCAAATAAATCAGTCTCAGAGATGAAAAGTACATCATAATAAATATACACAATAGTGTGGTAATAACATTGTATGATAATAGACTGGGGACTACTCTTAGGGTGATCGTAACATAATGTATAGAATTGTCGAATCACTGTGTCCAATATAACACCTGAAACTAATATAACATTGTATGTCAACTATAGAAGTATAGCATTCTTCTGTAGTTGACATTAATAACATTTGCTTCGCTTTCCCCGTATTTATTTTTAGATGATCTATTTATAAAACTATAAAAAATTTTAAATGTTCCATATTTTTTCTCAAAGGGCAATCTTAATTAGACTCCCACCATGTGGCAGCCTGAAGTGAATATAAGTTTGCTTCAAACACACCCAATTGCAGCTCAGCTGTGAGGACATGGCCCAGATAGGGCTTTCCCAAAAGGTAGGATATACAACCAAGGGGGAATCCGGTTTGGGGTCACAAAAGACAAAGAACACTGCACAAAACAACATCTCATCACAGCAGAGAACGTTGAATTTACATGCTAAATTGTCTTTCTCACTTCTCTAACAGCTAAAATCTCCCACTGTGACCTGTTACAGAACTGTAGCTCCCAGTCAGTTTTTAATGTAGCTGACGTTAATAACATGGCATTGTTTTCACTGTATTTATTTTTAGATGATCTATTTATTGCAAATGATACTAATTTTTCATTGTATTAATGTCATTTTCTTTAAAAAATAGAGAACCACTAGCCAAAATGATAAAATAATTAGTTCTGATCCGACACATGTTCATTCCTGATCCATGGACTCGAAGGAGGTGGGCGGGGCAGGGAGAGGGGTTGACACAAGACTTCACCCATACCTAGGTTTTCCCTAAAGGCCAAAACATATTAGGAAAAGATAGCTTCATGATCCCTAAATTAAATGGGAAGAGCCTGAGAACTTGCTAAAATAAATATACCAAATAAATATACCAAGATCAGGAGACAAGATGAAAACTTGGTGAAAAGTAAGCAGAGGTTGAAAACCAAGGGAGACTAACCCCCTTATATATACAGGACCATATATGAAGCAGAAGGGGAAGAAATGAACATAAACAGAAATACTCCAAATTCTATGATCAATCATAAATTCTTTGACAGAAGGAGGTATTTAAGGGTGAGAATGGATGGCTCAGGAAAGGAAATCTGTCATGGTACATCCATACACCTGCTATGCAATCCCATTCAACAAGGTTGACTGGAACAAAATGGGATAAAAGTCTTTGCCACTTCCCTTTACACCCTGATGTTCCCCATGCAACTCACAAAACAACCACCTAGAATCCCAATTATGTTCCTGTTTTAGAAAAGAGTAATATATAAGCAAAATTTCTTATGGAATCTATCAACATTTAAATATGATGAGAGACACATGAGCTGGAAATGGGCTTTTGGAACTTGTCAGCATTTTGGTGGTGATGGAAATGACAGTGGCTAAAATTGCACATTATGCAACCCTCGCAGACCCCTTACCCATGCCATTGTTGTCTGCAAGGGACATTCTCCTCCTACAAACCTTCCCATGGTCTGGCTAACTTTTACTATTCAGAGTTCAGGTCCCAGCTTAAACTCCCTTCTACTCCCGCTTGTGCCCTCGGTGTATGTTCTCAGAGCCAGCTCTTTAACAGCTTCTACGGTGCCACTGTAATCACTTACTGAAATATTGCCTGTTAGGCTCTAAACTCCTGAAGGGACTGGGTTTCACTGTGATGTCCCCACCATCTGACCCAGTCTGGCACATAGATGAATGCAAAAGTGAGCGAGTGAATGATGACAAGGACCCTGATCTGGCCTTTCGACAGGCCAGGAGGGGAGGGGAGAACTGGCCAGAAGAGTGAGGAGGACAAAGCAGATGCAACTCAGGCCAGAACAGGAAGCCAGAGTGCTCAGAGAACATGTGGGAGGGGGAGGGGTCCTTCAGATGGCTCTGGCTTGGTTGTAACTGGCTTCAGAAGTGGATGAGATTGGCCCAAAGTTTGGAAACTGGAACATCACAGCACTGGGACATCTGTTCATTTTGTTTGTTAAGAGTTATTTCATCGATCTATAGGCTTTTTTTATCTCCTCCAGTGCGAATGAGCATCCACCCCATGGAGGGCATTGTGGAACCATACCCCCTTAGTCCATATGACTGAAATGAGTGGCGCTAAGCTTTCTTTCCCTGCCCAGTGATGCTTCTTCTATTAGAACTAGAACTAGTTATTCAAAGATCTACCTAAATACAAATTAATCACTAGGAAAACATTTCTAAAATAATCATAAAGAGAGGCAGCTAGGTAAATTTGGACAAGTTATTTAATTTCTCTGAGTCTCAGTTTCCTTTTCTGTGAAACTTGAATTGCACCACCTGCCTGTCAGGAAAGATGTGAGGCTCAAATACATAAAGTGCCTAACACAGAGTTATCATTATTCATTGCAGTTTATGGTAAACTTCAAGAAAGTACAAATACTTCAGCATAATGTAATAACCTTCTCACTAAACAGCAATTCTTTTATTCCAACATCAACCTGTGTTTCCCTCTAGAGCTCAGCAGAACATTCACTATTACTTTGTCCTGAACAAATTGAGTTCTAGAAGCCTTACACTTGGTATACATCAGTACACAAGTCCATGGAGTCTTTTCTAGGGCCTTAGTTCTTCTCACTCCAGCAGGAGAAAGCTTTTGGAGCCCACTTACTTGTGTAGGATTCCACCTCTGAGTTCCCATCTCTTCCCCTGAGGTACCCCTTTGTCTTATACTCAGAACACTGGCTCCATCCTCACCATCTGACTCCCAGATGAAGGAGCAGTTCATTTAACATTTCTTGCACACAAGATAAGACAGACCAGTTCCCAAATTGGAACCTTCTTTTCCCTCCTCCTGGGTTTTTCAGGGCGTCATCCTTTACCTCCTACATCAGAATCATCAGATGTCTCACTCTAGACCTTCCCGAGCAGACTCTGTGGGGGTGAAGTGGGGAATTCACACTGTAACAAGCTCCTCAGATGATTCTTCTGCACATGAAGCTCAAGAATCCTGGCCTTAAACCAGGAGCAGCATTTCTGTGGGCTGAAAAGAGTGCCTGGGGCTTTTAGAGCAGGCCTCTGCTTCCACACCTTTCAAGACCCATTAGAGTGCATGTGCCTCTTTTACCATGGCCTGAAAAATGCCCCAACTGGCCCATCTATAAACCTGTTCTGCCCTTTGAAAAACCGAATGCAAGAATTGGTACCTAGCCAAGTCTAACTGCAGTCATTTGTGATGAGTTTATAGCCTAAATAACCAAGTCTCCAAGTTAATAGGTAAGAGGCTCGCATCAGTGATTCCCAACAGGTAAAGTACTTGCTCTTGACAGTGGGAGAGATAATGATCAGTCGCAAAGTGAGGTCCTTCTCAATTCCCTTTTTATCTTTCTGATTCCATTGAGGGTAAGTCTCAGGGCGCTGTACCTTTCACCACCTCCCTGACATTTCCCAATCTGCCTTTTTTAATAGAGGGAGAGTAGATTTCGGGCCGCAGCTTTCTTAAGAAGCAATATTTAATTAGAATGGAGTAAGTCATAGAATTTTCTTTCTATTTCTTCTATTTCTTCTATTTTCTTGTATTGCTTCTTTTTATGCCTTCCTTCTATTTATTTTGTAGTAGTGATATAAAATTTGCTTTTGTGAATTTAAATATTAACAGTGAGTTGATTCAAGGAAAAAATAATGGTCCTATTAATGTATAATATGACAAATATGTCCTATTAATGTATAATATGACAAAATCATAAAGAGTGCAAATGATTGACTAAAAGTTCTAGAAAAGAACTTGAAGGAGGTTAGAGCAGTCCTTAGAATAAGGTTATAAAACAGATTTTCATATTGCAACCCATGACATTAAGTATTATACAGTCATGTCTTATGTTATTTTGTGAAAAAGAGGAGCAGTTCATTTAACGTTTCTTGCACACAAGATAAGACAGACCAATTATCTTATAGGTATAAGGGGTGGGGTGTGGGAGACAAAAACCACCTTCTTCTCTTTCTGGGGCCATATGCAACATAGCAAAACCCAAGAGTTGTTTATTAGTTGAGTGCATGGGTTGTTTTTACTGCTTAGACTGAGAATACCAGTATGTCCAGCATATTACACATGTAAATAATAAATAATAAATAAATAAATAAATAAATAAATACATACATACATACACAAATTTTTATATGTACATATATGGATATTTATAAACTAAGCACAATGTCCAACACTAGGGAGTGCTGAATACAGGCTTATTATTCCATTGTTATTTAAAATTGGTATAGCTTCTGCTCTTCATTAGTTTTCAGTCATAGAAGTAAATCATTAGAAAGGCCACTTTCTGAGGAAGTCACATTTACACCCTTTACAATTCTCACCTTTTAATTCTTTACTCTTCCAATTAGGCTAAAGAGCAGTTTGGATCTGTTGACTACAATTCTTTTCCCATAGCTTCTGGCATTTATATTGTACCTTTCCAAACACTTATAGCCAATTTTATTTAAGACCAAGGCTACCCCAGGTGGAGGTAGCCCAATATAAAAAAATAGGCTCAGAAAATTGCTAGGGACCTTGGCTTCTCTGATTTCTAGACACGCTAATCACAACCGTGCTTAACTGGTCAAATTGTAAGAATGGATTCAGGATGAGTAGAAAGGATAGTACATTTTATACACTTTACTAGTAGTGTGTCTCTTGAGGGGGAAGATAGGCTGGTGATAGATTATTTCAGTTATTAAGTACATGGTGAACTAAATTCTGTAGACTATTTAGGCCTTTATTTCTTCGCTGATCCACGATGGCATCTTATTTTTATCAGTGATGTTTTCTCATTTTTTTAATATGGTACTGTTTATGTCTGAGATTGATCTCTTGCATGAAAGCCTTTGGTAAAATGTTGTGGTTTCCGTTAAATATAAGCTGAGTCAGAAATGGGTTGAAAAAAAAAAGTCAGTCTGGCTTGAAAAGAAATAAAAAATTAACTGCATGTGTGTTTGTGTTTTTATTCAGCAGAGTATCAGAGAGAAATTTAGTGGCCTTGCAAATGGTGCCAGGCTGGCCTTTGAGAGCAGGAGAGTGAGCTCCTCTAGGGGGCTATATGTTGAATAAATGATACAATCTACTTTCTAAACTTAGTTCAAGTATAGGCTTACGATGGAGATACTGTTCCAGTTCTAGACCATCGCAATAAAGTGAGTCAAATGAATTTTTTGGTTTCCCAGAATATTTAAAACTTATGTTTACACTCTGCTGTAGTCTGTTAAGTATGCAATAGCATTATGTGTAACAAATGTACAAGTCTTAATTTGAAAATATTGTGTTGCTAAAAAAATGCTGACCATCAACTGTGCTTTCAGTGAGCTGTAATCACTGATCACAGGTCTCCGTAACAAATATTAGAATAATGAAAAAAGTCTGAAATATTGTGAGAATTACCAAAATGTGACACAGAGACACAAAGTGAGCAAATGCTGTGGGGAAAATGGCACCAATTCACTTGTATGATGCAAGGTTGCTAAAAACCTTTGATTTGTATAAAACTGGAATGCAAATAAAAGCACAAGCAAAGCACTATAAAATGAGGTATACCTGTACGTTCATGAAATATGATTACATAGACTTTTGTTGTTATTACTGCTGTTGCTTACTTTACTGTCTCCCTCCATGTGGGCTAGTTGTACTCAGTCCAGCTTCTCCCTCTGAGATCTACTCTCAAGTCTCCTACTTAACCTTATTATCTGAGAACTCTAGGTAGTGACTTTACCCCAAGTGGGTGAGTCTTACTTCCTCTCTATAAGGTAAGAGTCTGATTGGACCATGGTTGCATGTTTTTTCAATATCAGACAATGTCACTCTTGAAGATGGTTCTTACAGGATCACACCTCTCTTAGCAGTAATGCACTTGCTAGCTGGAGTCCTGCTAGTGCTACAGTGGGACCCAGTAGTGAGGCTCCAGAGTGCAGCTCTTTTATATCATCCTCCACAGTCAGTGGGGACCAGTCCAGACTGGCTGGATCCTGAGGAAATTCTGGCATTTGCTACATTCTGTGCCATAATCATTTTGATACATCTTGAATTCTGGTTACCATACTAGGTACTTCCATTCTCCAAAATTCATTTTGTTTCACAGATCTTATTGCTTTTCCCTTTCAATGTCTCTTCCCAATGTCCATGTCCATCCTAGTTCATGATGATAAGTCTTCTTAACTTCAGAGATACAGAATTCTTACAAATTTTTCTGTATGAGAATCTGTAAAGAAAGAAAGAGAGAAAGAAAGAAGGAGAGGGAAAAAAAGCAAAAGCAAAAATAAAACAGGGTAGATAACCCATCTAAATTCAAGGTCACTTAATCTCATTCCTGTCTAATCACCTGATGTGGGAGGCCTCTCTACATCTTTAATGCATGACATAGCCTGAGATATCCCAGAACACTGACTGCTTTTCACCTGGCGACAATGAGCACAGGCGAGCTTCATTTCAAAATCTAGTTTGTTTGTTTGTTTGTATCTTTTCTAGAAAATTTATATAGCAGGGAATTTTGAGAAGCTGCCCAGAATGTCCAAAAAACCGAAGAGGGTGTCCGGGTGTCCTAGAAATATAATTAGTACATTCTCTACAGATACCCTATACTTCCTTTCAGGAAACAAACCCCTTATTTTATCAACCCTGATGTTGTTTATCTTTTAGAAAGATATCCCCATATCATATCATGGCTCATCCTGGTTTTCTTTTATATGTGTACCCCAAAGATAAACAAGCCTCAATGGGATCTGTGAATTTAAATTTCAAGATACCACCATGTTTATCAAATACATTATTGGGCTGGAAACCAAGCAAGGTTGGTGAGAGTTGTCAGACCTCCTTTACAAACCACATCTGGCACGGTATGAAATGTCTCTTGGGCTTCAGTGGTCAGAAGCTTTGAAGAAAAGCGGTGTCCGATAGACGTTTCAACCAAAGGAAACTTGGACCTAGGGCAAACCATCCTTGCCCTAGTGGCTTGAGGTTGTTCCTCTTTGTTTTTCTTGAGCTCTCGAGGGAGAGTCTGACCACATTCTTCTGCCCCTAACTACTACATGTAGAATCAGAGTTGGCAGGGGACTTGGTGGTCAGCTAGTTTGAATCTTATTTGAGTCACAGATTCCTTCCTGCTGTCATGATTGACATAGATGGTCAAGAGCGCCAATGAATACTCCATGTCTAAATATTTAAAAGTGAAAAACAAAGCTAAAAGTGCTTAAATACATATATTTCGTCTTCCAATCTTAATAAAAAATACCTTCATGACTACCTGGAACACAAGGTGCACCTGTAGGATCCTAGATCCCTTAGAATTCCACTTTAAAACAGTGATGCAGGGAAAGCTATGGCCCAGTCAGAGATCATTCTCTTTTCAATCCCAGATCTATTAACACTGCGTTGTGTTTCACACTAGCCCACACCTATGAATTCAACCCACATTACCCATAAACAGTTGCTCCATGGCCACCTCTCAGACTTGGATAGTATGTATCTTTGAGAAACAGATCTACAGGGACTATAAACAGAGACCTTGGACATGGGATTCCCCAATCCGGAGTACCCACTTCGTGGTCAAGAAGAAGAGAGAAGAAGAAGAAACCCAAAAAGGCAGGGCCAGAGGAGCATGGGCAGAATGGAGCCCTCCAAGCATGGGGCCCAGTGCAGCGGTCTTTTTGCTCCAGTAGAAGGATAGTACTGTGTTTACTAATATCGACAGTTGTCAGGATAGTAACTCACTTTTGAATTGACGTAGCAGCATAACACAAGAACAAATTCCAGAGTCAGGCATAGTTCTGCCTTCAAACCTCAGCAGCCAAAATGTGCTAGTGGAAAGAGTGCTACTCCAGAACCAGAGTCAGTTCTAAGAAAGTGTCTGAAGTTCTCCCTCCCTGGAGACGTCAAGGGACGTCTTTTTAGGTCTTATATGGGTCCTAGGCTAAGATCCCCAAAGATTCTGGGTTTCTCGTGTGACTCTGAGATGAATCAGGTCTGCCTTCAGAAAGTCTCCCAAGATAGGCCCCGAAGAAACTGATGTCCTGCCACCCTGATGGATCTCACATACCTTTTCTGGGCCAGACGAGACTCAGTCCTTCTAAGACCCAAGACACTGGGTGGGAAAGCCTAAGGGATTGGCACTTCCAAGGTTCTCAGTGATGAAGGTGCCAGTGTGATGGCTATCCATTTCATCGGCTAAAGGGGCAGAGTATCACAAAGGAGCAGCTGGCCTCCAGGGAGCAGTAGCCAGGCCTCCAGGTAGGGGCTGGCTGGTGGATCCTCAAGGAGGCCTTAGCTTAAAAATGTATGATTTATTTTATCATAAAACAAATCAACATATATGATTTATTTTGAGGAATTGGCTCACATGATTATAGAACCTGGCAAGTTCAAAATCAGCAGGGTAAGCTCACAGGCGAGAGGCCTGGGAAGAAGTGATGTTGCAGCTCCAGTTGGAAGACAATCTGTTAGCAGAATGCCCTCTTTTGGGGTGGTAGGAGGGAATGTCTCCTTTTTCTCTCTTAAGGCCTCCAACTGATTGGACAAGGCCCACCCACATCATGGAGAGTAAGCTGCTTTACTCAGTCTTTTTATTTAAATGTTATTCTCAACTAAAAAACAGTCTCACATCAACATCCAGACCAGTGTTTGACCAAATATCGGGATTCCACAGCCTAGCCAAGTTGACCCAAGATTAATCATCATGGGCTCCATGACCATGAATCCATTCTTAGGTATACCAGCAGGATGATACTAAAAATAAGATTTTGTTTGCCAAGTGTTATTATATTTTTCTTAGGTTGTATTAAAACGTATCATCTACTGCTTTGCTTAGGAAAATATCAGTAACCTACGGGAGGCCCAGGAGGCTGTCTGATGGTCAGAAACTGCAGGTTTCATTTCCAGCCCAGACGGCTGGCAGGCAAAAACGTCAGTGCTGAAAAGACATATAGCTTCCATGGAGTAACAGCTTTACTGGGCATGATCACATTTTATAAGAAGAGTTTGAGTTTCAGTTGTCAGGAAATCCTGTATTTGGCAAATAGGAATGATATGTCAAGCCCCATAAATAAAATCAGGCCAGGTTACTTATAACTATGCTGATTACCTTTCCAGTCCATTTTTTGGAGCCAGACCCTTAGGTTGTAAAGTTAGGGATTAGTGTCTCACATGGTATTTTTCTCTGTTTCTTTTGTACTTTGTACCCAGGCAGGTGAGCAGGGGGAGGAATCTCCCCATTTTATATACAAATGGCTTGACTGGTTTAAATTTAAAGTCTTTAAATATAAAACTCCTTTATATATACAGAATGGGATACTTGTTTTCTATCTCTGAATATAATCCGAATCACTAAGGATTCTAAGAGTCCAAACAAAATTTACTATACTTTATGGACACTCAAATGAGAAATCAAAAGGGCTCTGTCGTCTGTTCAATATAAACTAACCAAAGAGAAAAAGAGGTAAGAAATCCGCAGGATGTAAAGTAGGAATATTAAATATTATGATAGTAGTAGTAGGGATTAAACACCAATTATAAATGCCAAACACTGCTGGGCACGTTATGCATAACATTATTTCTAGTTCTTTTTTTTTTTAAACTTTTATTTATTTTTTATTTTTTTATGATAGTCACACAGAGAGAGAGAGAGAGAGAGAGAGAGAGAGAGAGAGAGGCAGAGACACAGGCAGAGGGATAAGCAGGCTCCATGCACCGGGAGCCCGACGTGGGATTCGATCCCGGGTCTCCAGGATCGCGCCCTGGGCCAAAGGCAGGTGCCAAACCACTGCGCCACCCAGGGATCCCCTATTTCTAGTTCTAAACACAAGACAGTAAGTGTCATTTCTCCTGATTTAAAGGTAAGATAAGACTCAGAAAGTTTGAATGACCTGCCTAAAGTACAATGAAAACAACTTGCTCTGCTAGGATTCAAGCAGCTGTTTACTTTCATTTTTTTTTTAAGATTTTATTTATTTATTTGAGAGAGAGAGTATGAGAGAGAAAGAGTACAGGAGCAGGGGGAGGGCTAGAGGGAGACAGGAGCTGACTTCCTGCTGAGCAGGAAGCCTGCCTTGGGGCTTGATCCCAGGACTCTGGAATCAGGGCCTGAGCCCACAGATGCTTAACCCACTGAGCCACCCAGGTGCCCAAGCAGCTGGGCACAGTTTTCTTTGTGAAAAACGAAAAGCACATGTACGAGAGACACCTCTCAGATTCCTCTCAACTCCAGGAATATCCACAAAACTCCCAAACTTTCAGTGAACAGAGAGTAGTCCTGACTTCTGGAAATGAAGATCCCTTTGTGTGGTCTCCAGACCATTCACATTTCTGGAATTTTCTCACTCTCTCTTAAAGAAGCAGACTTTCTTCCACTGCAGTGAAAAGTCGATGAAAGGGACTCAAAAGTCAAGGCACAGAAGCTTTTCCTGTGAGGCAAGATTGACAAATTGCAGAAGAAAAGCCTGAGGGATTACACTGAAGGTTCGAGCTCCTTTCTCAGTCCTCTCTCCCCTCCTTGGCCCACACCGGTGACAGGGACCAGTACCAAATGTCACCCAAACTCTTCTTCATTTATTTATTCTTTCCTTTCTTCATTGGCCACATAGTACATACCAGACATAGCAGGACAAATAAGGAGATGAAGGCACAGTCCCTGCCCTTGAGGAACTCGCTCTCTAGCCCTGAAGGAAAACAAATACACACATAATTACAATATATCTGGTCAAGCAGAGTGACAGGTTATATAATGGATAGTCTGGGAGGAAAGAACAGGCTCTAAGACACCAAGCATTTGCTTTCCTGGAGGAGCCTCAGAGATGATGACCAGGTGGCTGGAGAGCTGCTGCAGTGGTGTTAGTGGCACATGGGATCACCTGAGATGCTGGGGTGCTCAAGCGGTGCGACTTCCAGAGTCACCTGCAGCCAGGTGGCCTCAGGATCCAGGAGGAAGATCAAGTGTCCGGATCATCCCTTCCGCTTCAGACCAGAATTCTTGATTTAAACAGAGCTGCAATTCTAACAGTTGCCACGGATGAGAGCTGAGATAGGGAATGAATGTTGTGCTACGTGTACCCCCGTTTGTACCCTGGGCTACTCTGCCTGAGAAAGTGCTTATCATTACGCTTCCAGAGACTTCCCAGTAGGATGTCATTTGAATCAACTCAACTCAGAAATTTCAAATGCAGCAGCGTCACATCACAACGGTACCAGAAAAGGTGGTTATTGGTGAAGGAATCGTGGAATCACGTGTCTGTAGAAAATAAGAAGTTAAGGCAAATGATCACGGATCTCAGGGGGCCTCTGTCAAGTAGCCACTCGCTCTGCCATCTAGAACTGTGGAGTAGAGTCTGCATGAAGTTCTTTCACTGGCCCTTGGGCCCACACTGACCCAACGCCACCAAGCTATCATAAACCTAGTAAAGGCCCGTTTATTTACACCTGCATGGAGACAGGTGCGTCCACAACAAACTTACATTGGAGGCAAATTTAAAATCACCACCGGTATACGTTATTCACATCTTTTGGATCTTTAGAAAAGCCTGATCATTACAAAATGGAGAATATGTGCTGGGTTCACTAACCATTAAGGGGTAGAGAAGAAAATGTGTCTTCTTGATTTCTCTGTGACTGGCCTGATGTTCCTCACCAGCCTTCTTTCTTCTGGGTAGCAGTGTGGTGTGTGTGTGTGTATGAGAGAGAGAGAGAGAGACAGACAGACAGACAGACAGACATTAGGAGACAGAGAGAGGGAGAGAGAGAAAGGAGTGGAGGGGAATGGTGTATACATTTAGTTCAGCCCATAGTCTCATCTGTCTCAGCTTGGGTTATTCAGAAAAATGTTTAGTCTTTCAGAGCCCCATTTCCTCCCCCTATTAACCTCCAAGATGGCGTCTGAGTGTGGACATGTAACTCTAGGTAATTGAGAGGAGTCATCATTCTAGGGCCTATCTTGTGCTGCCTGGAGCTCTGCTGGTCCCTTCCGTGGAATGGCTGATCTCAGCTGCTCCCCAGACTGACGACTCTGTTGGCATCTGCTGATGAAAGCCACAGCGGTGCACTTCATAATTTATAGTCTGTCGTCTCAGCTCATCTGGACCGAAGAATTTCTCCTATAACTCAGCCCCTCCTCAGGGGCACTGTGCATCCCGCCTGAGGTCTGACTGTTCTTCCCTAATGGGTCCCACCTCAGATATTTGGTTCTGCAACTCCCAACTCCAGAGCTACTTTGCCCTCACTTGGTGACTTTCAGCAAACTTTTCACCACCCCTCCTGGGGCAAGTGGGAATTTGTGAAGCTATTTCATGTGGGAACAAAACTAAATTTCAGGACTAATATGTACCACTTTTACTTTCATGTGGCAACCTGTTATGGGTTAAAAATTGTGTCTCCTCCCCCCAAAAAAGATATTTGAGGTTCTAAGCCCCAGTTCCTCAAATTGTGATCTTGTCTGGAAATAGGGTTGTTGCAGATATAAGGTAGCTGAGATAAGGCCAGATGGGTGCAGGATGAGGCCTTAATCCAAAATGCTTACAAGAAGAGAAGAGACACAGGCACAGAAGGGTGGGGGCATTCCCTATGACCACAGAGGCAGACACAGAAGTACTGTGGCTGTAAGTCAAAGAATGCCAAGGACTTCCTGCAAACACCAGAAGCTTGGGAGGATTCCCAGTGGGGTTTCTAAGGGAGTGGAGTCCTATCAACAACTCCTTGATCTCAGACTTCTAGCCTCTGGGACTGTGAGACAAATAAATTTCTGTTGTTTTAAGCCACCCAATTTGCAGTATTTTGTTATAGCATCCCCAGGAAATGAATGCACAACCCCAGGAGAGAGCTGGGATCTTTGGGGTCCCAAAGAGGGGACTCCTTCCAACATCTCAAACAGAAGCAAGACAGACGCTGTGGGTTCTCCTCAGTCTAATATTGCCCTATTCCACCTCCACCTCCACCAACTCGCAGAGTCTGGGAGTCTAAGCACATGGCTGACTGCCTGCCTCCTGCCTATGCAGCAGGACCCAAATAATTAAGCTTTCCTAGCTTCCTTTTCCTATCTAACTTGGACACTCCTTTTCTAAAGCTCTAGGATTATATCCACTCAGCCTTACTTCTTGGTGTATCAAAGAAACCAGAAAAAAGAAAGAAAGAAATGTAAAATACCCTTTTCTCCCCCTCAAAATCTGGTGTCTGAGTCTCCTTGCTGCAGACTCAAATGTGCCACTTGGGATGTCAACATCAGCTGCTGACTGTCCCATTGTCTTTACAGTTTTAAGTTCTCAAGCATGTGGAAGGAACATCACATGCCCCCGCGACGCAAAAGCTCAGGCACAAATGATAGTAGGGAGCAGAGCAGTCAGGCACAGCATCTTTTCTCTGTTAACTTCCCCACGTGCAGACAACTTGTAACCATGCTTTCTCTTCTGCATGAGAAGTGAAGAGATCCTCGCTACATGCTCTCATCCTCCAATCCATTTGTTGGTCTCCACGTTTCCCTCCAGCAGCCTGGACCAGAAATAGCCTGCCAGCCATGCTGTGAGCCATGCAGGTCTCCAGGAATCAGGGGAAGGACTTCTTATAAACAGATCTTTTCTCTGACCCATTTGGTAGCTTCTTACTGTATATTAACAGTCATGATAATTTTTCTACTTACTGTATAGCCATGTCCTCTCAGGAGCTCTGGAGTGAGCATTACTGGTGGTCTTCAGCATTCACTGCCCTTTCTTCCTTTCTAATAAAACTATGATATCATTTAGGTGTCCATGCTTTTCTGACACGGCCCATGTCCCTCAGTGGCCTGAGAGTTCAAAAGGTCACCCCATAACTTCCTCCTGTGATTGGTTCTGGAGTGAGCATGTGATCTAAACCTAACTGATGGGGCTCAGAGAGCTTCTGCTAGAGAATGCCAGGAAAAAAGCTTCTTTGTCCTTAGAAGCCCTTCAAAAAGCCAGTCTCCTTGACACTGGACATGGAGGGAAAAGCGTGTGACCCTGATTGCAGCTGGCAGCTGTCTTGCAGTCATGAGGAAAACTATCGTTAGGATGAAGCTTGTGTTTGGCAGAGCTCAGCAATGAAGCATTCCTGACTCTTCCAACTGAAGCCCAGTGAGTCCTTGACATCCAGTTACATGAGTCAATGACTTTCCATACTATTTAAACCAATTTGATGGACATATTATTGAGAGTGTCCTAATAGATACAAGCTCTACTGGATATTTTAGAGGTACAATGTGGGGTGGGGGGGAAAGCCATAAATCAATTTAGATTTTTCAGTCATAAATGCATGAATAATTCTGCCTGGGTGTTCTTGAAACCATGGGGGATTTGTTCCTTTCAGTTCTACTTCTCGACACTTTACCATTCTGTACCATCTCTTGATAGCCTCATCTTACTTAACATTTACTGTATAAATTCAAAGATGACTCTCCTTGGTGTACTTCTGAGGTTTTTTTTTTCTTTAGCTTTAATATTATCAACAACACAAAGGTGAAAAAACAGAAATAGTAAAAAGGAAAAGACTTGCTTAAGCCCATAAATTTCCGTAATCTAGGTAATCGTCACAAATACAAATCAGTGTAGAACAATTCAACAAACAACAAATGGTATAGAACAATTCAATGTAGATTTTCTCTAAAGAGCTGGATCTGACTTTGTGTGAATATACTACTGCTTTGGTGATGTATGAAGATTCTTAGCCCACCAAAAGGAAAGATCTGTAGGGAGACATTAAGTTATCAGTTTCAAAAGATCCTCTTGTTTTTAAACTCTTAATAAAGCCAAGTGGACTGGGAAATGCTTGGAGTCAGATAAATAGACATCTTCCTTTGGAAGGACACACTAAACCACACTTCCTTTTAAATAAACCCTTATAAGCACTACATTATTATAACAGCTTTTTCACTTGAATGGTCTCAATTTTTGCCTCACTCTAATCATTAACCTGTAAGAGAGCTGAAAAAATGAAAGGGAGATTGAAGTACAATCAATTCATTTCTCTTTGGTCATTTTGAGAAGCTTAATTTACGAAAGAATTCTCTGGAATAAAATCTGGATTCTCTTTAAAATCAATCTGCATCTCTTTTTAGTATGTTCATTATAATTAATATAATTTAAAACTAAATATTGAATTGTCTTGTCAAGTAGTCTTTTATTTTTTTACGATTTATTTATTTATTTGAGAGAGAGAGAGAATGTGTACAAGTGGGGAGGGGCAGAGGGAGAGACAGAAACCTGAAGCAGACTCCCCAGTGAGTGAGGAGCCTGACTTGGGGCTCGATCTCAGGATCCTGAGATCATGACCTGAGCCAAAATCAAGGGTCAGCCACTTAACCAACTGAGCCACCCAGGAGCACCTTGGAACAGTCTTTTAAGTAACCCTCAAAAATATACCGGTCAGGTAAAACTGTTTCCATATGGTATTTGCTGGAATTATCCAGTTATTCAAAGGGATAAACTTAGCCCACTGGGGACAAATTTACACACATGCTCTTTACTCATGTCTAGAAAGCATAGTCGTCTGAAGTCTATGGGTCCTCTTAAGCACTTGCTCCATTTTTCCTTTCTTTGCCTAAATACTGGGGAATCTTGGCAACTTAAACAAAAATTGGACCCTATGTTTTCTCTCAGATACGTAGAGTCAGGGCCCAAGAAAACATAACATTAGAACAAGGGGTGGAAATCCTTGAAGTCTAACAGTGATGCCATCATTTGGGCCCGTTAACCAAGGAAGGAAGTCTGGGATCCTACATTTCTTTGGCAATTTTGCCCAGGGAGGTGTGGTCATGTGGTGAGGGGGTCAGGGTAGGGGTAGAGGGGAAAGTTTGATGAACCAGAACCCTCTGGAAGAGACAGCCTATCTCTAGGAGCCAATCAGAGCTATGTATCTGTAATATCTCAGTGTAGGACTGATTCCAGCCAGGACCTGCTGGGTGGTTTGAGTCACTCTTCATCAGTAGCTCCTTCACTTGTAACAAGCACAAGTCCATTCATGGAGAATGACAAGTTGTTCATTATGGCACTTTGGGGACCTATTTAAACCTAGAATGTTTGGAATAAGTAATGCTAACACAAACGAGGAAGCACACACAACCCTGGGAAAATAAATATCTATCCTATTTATGTAAGCTAATGTTCAATGAATATAAAGCAACTCAATCATCTCTACCTTATTAATATGGATGGGAATTAAAACCTAATCTAAAGATTTCCAAGGAATAAAGGTAGTAAATTTCAGGTAGTACAGATACTTAATTTAATTAATTTAATTTATTAGATGCTTTGACCTGTATGATGCACTCCTTTGTTTTCTTTGTTCTGAAAGCAGATAGTGAGAATCTCTGTATAATGACACTAAATTAAGCTTTACATGATAGAGCAAACGTAATGAAGTTATGGGCTATTATCTTCCATATGCTTAAAAGCAATAATACATAACACACACCAGGTACTTAGTAGTTGTTGAATGCTGAATGAATCATCTATAACAAAACAAAACAGGAAGTCGCTTCTCCTGTTATATTTTAATTATATTTTGCAGAATATTTATTTAAAGTTGACATTAAAATTCATCCAATATGTATCTGTTTGATGGTAAGATGAAGACATTTGACAATTAAAATTTGGCTAAGAAGGCATTAAATTGATCATCTATGTACAAATAAGGAGCAACATATTTTGTGATTTCATAATACATCACAAGCTTTTTTCATGATTATATGATTCTATTAAATGAGAATAAACCACTCTCTTTGAAGTGAATTTAAAGTTGACTCACCGATTCGAGTAAAACATGAATGAGACATTGTGTAAGAAAGCACTTGGTGAAGTGCTGTGAAGCTTTTGTAAAGCACAGAGTTATCAGAACGGAAGGTGAAGTCAGGCTAGAGGTTCAGTCCCAGGTCGGCTACTTACTGCCTGTGCACCCTTGGGAAAGTGATTTTAACCTCGAAAGCTTTAGTTTTCTCATATGTAAAATGGAAAAGAATAAAACTGTCTAGCTCACACATTTTTAGTGACTATGAAGTAAGCTAATGCACAAAAGCTTTTTAGCCTCATAGTAAGAACCCAGTGAATGCTGGCCATCACCATCCTCTGTTTCTTCTTCATCATCATCACCAGAGGTAGGAATTTCTTCCTTACTGCTCATCCTACAAAATGTCAAGGCGGCCAAGAAATAATAATGATAATAAGAGAAAAGAAAAACAGAAATAAGCAGAGGTGCTGCTAAATCACATTCTATAATTTCTCACCTACAACAATCTGCGAACTGGTATCTTCGGGCTTCCCTTCCTCGAGTTGATCCTCCAAGCTTCAAAGTGGCCTATTTAGAACAGAAAACCTGACCATATCCCTCCTCTGATCTCTAACGCAGTGGTTTGGGACCTACTAGGCAGTCTAGGGCCTTTACTATGGTGTCTGAGGAGGGTGTCTTAAAACTGAGCCCCTTCTCGTCCCTACAGCTTCAGTTATGATCAGATAGACCAGACCTGGCTACCTCCCGGCCAAATCCTACTCCATTAGGACTCAGTTAAGAAAACACAAAAAACTGAGCAACTCAGCTGAGACTATGTTACCCCCTTGGAAGCTCTGGGCTCACCCAGTTATCAAACTGCCTTATAAGAACACTACACCGGGAGCTCCTTCTGGGTAGAGCGCCAGGGCTTGCCGTAATACTTGGCATATTCCAGGGGCTCAAGAACTACTTCCAAAGGAAAGGCTGAATGAGTAAATGCATGAATATGCATCAGATAACCAGATGCAAAGTATACAGATTTGTAGACTTGCTGGAGCCAAGGGTCCTTGGTGAAAACAATGGAAAGGTAGACATGGAAGTCTGGTAGGAGGTACAAATGTCATCTTCGTAACTAATGAAGCTGTTAAAGGAGGGCATGGCTCAGGGACATGACAGCAGCAGACTTCTAAAACTGCACTCAGTAGTTAGATAGACTTACCCACCAGTGCCCCCCCCCCCCCAGGTCTCACAATGTAGAGTGTGGAGAGGGAGACCAGAATGTGTAATTCTTAAGGTCAACTGGCTTCCAACTACTATGTAGAGTCAGTTTATTTCCCAAATGCACCAGTAGGAGAGTTGCCCCTTCTCTTCTGGGTCAGTGAGTCAAGTGGGAGAGAGAGAGGCCCAGAGGGGGACAGCAGCTGATGTCACTTGGACTGGTAAACACGGGGCCATGGGACATTGCTCTGCTCCCTTCCCGGACAGCCTCAAGGGCACTGATTGATTTATATACTGGCAATATTTCCCACAAGTGACAGGAAGAGTGGATTGCAAAGATATCTCCAAATTACCTATGGGTCAGTGGATTATCTCTAGACTTTCCTCTCTTATTCCTCCTTTTCAGTTGACCTATGAACACAGATGGAATGACGTACTTGATAAACTTCTTATCAAGATTTTAAAATTGTTTTGCCTTCTGAAAGATCATACTTCCTTTTTTTACTCAATCAATTCAATGAAACCTAGCAAATATTCACCGACACCCCACCAGGTGGCAAGCACAGTAAAATATAGATGAACACCCCATAGTGATCATCTACTGGGTCTTTTTTTTCTCTTAGGTAGAGGAAAGGGAACTCAGTCAGTTACGAGAGCAAAATAAACAGAGACAAATATTTACAATCTTTTTTTTTTTTTTTTTTTTTTTTTTTTTAGTTTTCAATGGTTTCAGTAGTTAAATGACTGCTCACCCAGGATTTAAGACATTTCTCTTCTCCTTTCATCAGCATTAATTAAAGCCAGGATACTAACGATAAAGGTCATGGAAATCACTTGAGAGTCATTTGTCTTCCCTCATTCTGTCCACATTGCGCCATCTCACAAAGGCCTGCCATCGGCAGAGAGAGGAACAGGGTGAAAGTGTGCACATAGGTTGTTCAAATCTAGCATTACAGCCGAAAAACAACTCAATAATGGATGGACGGTTCCACTTCCCCAGAGGAAGGCATCGTACTTACTCCTTTCTTATCCTGGATTCCTGCATTTTCCATTATCCTTTTGTTGGAAGGAAAAAAGTCTTGAGATCTTACCTTTCTAAGAATCCTATTTGGTTTTTATTTAACTGGATTCTGGAAGGCTGCTCACGTTATTTCACTGGATCTTAAACTCATAACTCTGTTTTCCATTGTTTTTGCCTCATTTTGTCTTACATCTTCTCATCACCAAACCAACAGAACTATTCAAAACAACAAGGATTAGGTATGATTCCAATTCCTAACAGATTAGGGTTCAGGTCTATTCCCAACTCCCAACTTCAAATTTTTAAGACCACAATGGAGCCAAGCTATCATGGAAAAATTGGTAATTTTGTTCCTCCCCCATCATGCTAAAGGATACACAGAGAGCTGCTAAAATGCGGAGGCACATAAAGCCTCCTCGGCCTCAGTGTGGTTCCTGGTTGCTGGAAAAACAGTTTGTCTCCTTCCTCTCATTCCTATCCATCTACTAGATCGATAGCAGGTGCAGGAAGTAATGATTTTCACTCTGGAATAGGTTGGCAGCATCTTCTGCCTGAGTACAAGTAAAGAAACTGAGGCTGGCATTTCTGTTCAGGAAAGAAAGAAACTGACATTAAAGCAATCTGAAGTCTTTACTTGAAATGCTATATTTTTTTCTATTAACTTATGAGAAAGCATATTAATTCATGACAGTCATTTAAAATATATATGTAGGGACGCCTGAGTGACTCAGTGGTTGAGTTCAGGGCATGATCTCGGGGTCCTGGGATCGAGTCCCACACCACGCTCCCCGCAGGGAGCCTGCTTCTCCCTCTGCCGGTGTCTCTGCCTCTCTCTGTGTCTCTCATGAATAAATAAATAAAATATTTCAAAAATAAAAATTAAATAAAAAATATATGTATAGGGGCACCTGTGTGGCACAGTCGGTTAAGCATCTGCCTTCCACTTAGATCATGATCCTGGGGCTCTGGGATTGAACCCCACATCAGGCTCCCTGCTCGCCTGGGAGTCTGCTTCTCCCTCTGCCTCTGCCCCTCCCCCTGCTTGTGCTCTTTCTCTCTCTCAAACAAATAAATAAAATATTTAAAAATATAAACACCCGAGAAGTGTGTGTATGTAAATGTACCTCCATATACAAGAAATGTATACACATTTATTGGGTATGTACAAATTGCTTATTTCTAAATATCATGAATAAAGAAGATAGCAAAGGGAGTCAACACATCCCAGCCCTAGCACTGTCAGCATGAATGAGATCTTAGGCAATTAACATACTCCCATGACTTTTCTCTTGCTTTGTAAAGAAAAAAAGGGAAAGAAAAGAAAGGCATCATGACACGGTTTTTTGTTATCCCTGTCTCTGTTCCAAATCTACTGGGGAAGAATATGCAAAAGAAACTGATATGAGTAGAATTACAAATATTGTGGGGATTTCTGCAGGCGACTTTGCATATGTGTTTTTAAAATGTCAAATGTATTATTTAATACCTATTCAAGGCAATGCATATTAAATATTGAACAGATTTTAAAAGAGGCTTTTCATGAATTAAAAAAAAATTCATTAGTGGGCTTTGGAGATAATATTCACTTAATAAAATACATAATGTTTCTTTTGCCGAAAGCATTTTGAAGCCATGCAGGGAAATGAGATCTTCCCAGGAGCGGTGATAAACAAATTTCTAGGGTCAATAAGATAGAAGGGGCCCATTTGCAAAAATTTTCTCAGAGTCATCAATTTAAAGCCATCTGGAGAAGTAATCAGTAATCCTGTAATAGAATCCTGGCCCTACAACATACCACTATAATAGTCTGTGTGGAATCCATTTTTATAGTATGTTTACCCTGTATTTAATATGCCCCAATACCCAATATTGTTCAGGGCTAAATTCAAATAAGTGTTACTTCATATGAGACTATGTAGGTAGGATATTTTTATTTGTCCATGTATCTAGACAGATATTTGGATGATACAGATGCTCTGAATATAGATATAGATACAGATACAGCTATAGAGCTATCTCTATAGAGCTATCTCTACAGGAATGTTATAAATGTAAATAAGTTCAAGATGGACATAGACACCTTCATGAAGACTAGTTTCACCAGGAAGAGGTTGCCCTACCTACCAACTCTCACAGTAGGTTGGAAGGCCCAGAGTTAATTATTACAGAATCACTTAGATGGCATGAGATTTTCTTTAGGGTAAACAGGCTGTGTCGGAAAGAGTCATTCCCTCCAATCCTGGGACAGCCAGAAATAGAAAAGATCTGTGGTGCTTTCCTCTGACCCTGCAGCCTGAGTAGCAAGCTCTCTCCAGATCGATCACATCTCCCGACCGGCCTTACCATTACCAGAATCTAGAAGGCCTGTCCAGCTACGCTCCAACCACGATTTGGTATCAACGGTGCTGTTTGCTTATAATGGCATTGAATCTGTAAACTTAAAATGCCTTGTTATTTTTATTTTTTTAATTTTTATTTATTTATGATAGTCACACAGAGAGAGAGAGAGAGGCAGAGACACAGGCAGAGGGAGAAGCAGGCTCCATGCACCGGGAGCCCGATGTGGGATTCGATCCCAGGTCTCCAGGATCGCGCCCTGGGCCAAAGGCAGGTGCCAAACCGCTGCACCACCCAGGGATCCCTTGTTATGTTTTTATTAAAGAAAAAAAAGCGAAGAACACCAAAAGGTAAAATCATACCAAATTTTCAAAGTATTTAAGACCACTTCACTCCCCACACCTTTCCATACACACACACATACACACACATACACACACATATATGTGACACATTCATGTGTGTGTGTTTTTATAGGTGTGTATATGTATATATGTTTATAACATGCTGTTTTCACTTAAAACTTATTCAGGTCAGTTTATTTAGGCTTACTTCATTCTCATATTATTCCATTGTATAGAGATACCATGCTTAAAGATACCTTACGATGGTTATTTTGTTTTTTTTTTTTTTTAACATTATGCTATCACGAACAAGGGCTACAGAAAATATCTTTGTATATATTGCTTTAAGTACTTTTGCTATCATGTCTTTATAAGGCAGATTTTCAGAAGTAAGATTGCTATAGCATACATAGGGTATCCTGTGTGAACAACTTTTAATAAATTCTGCGAGATTATTGGGATCAAGTTTGGACTCCTCTTCTCCCTTATACTAATCTTCTCCTTTATAGGCTCCAATTAAAAAATCTATAGAAACATCACCTGTAATATCATCCTGCCATTTAATCCTGCCCCGACAATTTCCTGGCTATGTACTGTTTGGATCCTAACATGCTTGGACACTGTTTTAGTTTCCTAACTGGCTTTTGTTTACCTGGCCTCTCATTCCACATTTAAGAGTCATATTAACCTTCTCAAAAATTGCTATGCACAGATCACATCTCTATAACCTTCCATGAGTCCCCATTACCTAAAAAAAAAAAAAAATTTTAACCATGCATTCAAGATCCTTTACGATCAAGCTTTAGTCTTTCTCATTTTACCCTTATCTGTCCTATTTAAAAATTAGAACTGTAGCATCTAAAATTGTGGTTTGAATTTTAATGTATCTGACAGCAAAACGTATGTTCTTACTATCACAATATAATTCAATTCAACAAATATTTATTTGACATACGCTCCACGCAAAACACTTTGCTACATGCTAGAGAGGATCAAAATTTTAGAAATAATGGCACACGATTGACAATCATGGTGCCTGCCTCCTTGGCAGCAACAGAGCTTTGTGCTATGCGACCTTGCTTCTGACAATAGCGGTCAAAACAAATGTGGGCACCTAGTCTGGCTGTCAGTTGCTATCTAATAAGCCACGTCAAAACCCAATTACTTAAAACAATGACAGCATTTACGTGGCTCACATATCTGCAATTCAGGTAATGCTCAGAGAAGATGCCTCAGTATAAGCTATGGTGGCTTAAAGATTAGCGCTGGGAATCATATGAAGCCACTGAAGTTATGGGCCCATAGAAACCAGGAGGAAGAACCCCGATTCTGTTCACTTTTATGCATATCCCCAACAGGGCACTGTACCAGATGCATAACAGATGCTCAGATATGTCGTAGGAAGAAATATGTGAATGACTAGAAAAAGGGAACACAAAAAGAGGCGTAAGTTAGCGGGGAGAAAGATGAAATTATATTAGAATTATATAGAGTTTGAAGTTCCAGTGATAGTTCCCCACTGGGATTTCTAGTAAGTTAGTCAAATGGGTTTGTGGCCCAGAAGAGAATTGAGGGGAGATGTTTAAGAAGCCATGAACAAGGTGAGGCTTTGACTGGATGAGACTGCCAAGGAGGAGTGACTAGAGGGAGACTGATGACTAATACTCCAGCAAAATAATACGTGATTAATACTATAGGCTCAGACTCTGAACACCTGGATTTAACGCCTGTAACACTTGCTTCACTACTTACTAATTATGTGTTTTCTTGGGCTTAGCTATTTAAATCTCTCTGTACCCTGGTATCTTGTTATAACATTGTTATAATAATAAAATCTACCCCATAGGGCTATGGATTAAATAATATAATGCCTGCAAAGTACTTAGTTTTTAAAACTATTATTATTTTTTTTAACATCTAAAGTTTAGGAATGAGCAGAGAAAGAGCCAGAGAATAATGCTGAGCTTCAGTGAAGGCCTTAGGAAAGCTTATATAACAGTCCTGATAAATGTTCACAGGAATAAATTGTCTCCTTTCCAAAATGGTTCTAGGACGATCTCTCTTACGTTAGATGCAGTTACAGTTACATGCATTGAGTTTCCAAACATCAGAGTTGCTGATTTTGTTAATAAAAAAAGGGGGTGACATGGTGAGTAGTATTTCCCATACCAACATTTCACAAAGTTTGTGCTTTTTGGGGTGGTATAGTGATGCATTGTGTGAAAAAAATATGTTCTACACTCCTCAAATAAATTTGAGAAATGCTGGATTAAACAGAATTAAATAGATGTTTCCTTAAATGCATCTGTTAACATGAGCCATGGTTGGCTAAGAAAGGGCTATCAAGGGCACCATTTTCCAGATTCTTGTAAGTTTTTCTAGGGATCATTCTGCTAACCCTACATGTAGAACACAATGTCGCAAAGTTAGCCAAGGAGGAATCTCTTGAGAAATTTCCTTTAAAAATCCATATTATTGGAGCACCTGAGTGGTGGGTGGTGAGCATCCAACTCTTGGTTCTGGCTCAGGTTGTGATCTCAGGATGGTGAGATCAAGGCCCAAGTCAGGCTCAAGGCTCATGGCATCAAGGGTCCTGGGATCAAGGCCCACATCAGGCTCCCCTCCTGCTTCTCCCTCTGCCTGTGTCTCTGCCTTTCTCTGTGCGTCTCTCATGAATACATTTTTTTAAATCTTAAAAAAAAAAAAAAAGATTATCCTAGAACCATTTTGGAAAGGAGACAATTTTTTCTTGTGAGCATTTTATCAGGGAAGAATTCAACAAAGAGTGAATGGCTTACCATATTTCTACTTATACAGTCCTATTAAAACTTTTTTTGGTAAAAATAAAAAGATAAAAGTATGGCATCACTTTCAAGCTTCTCTCTACACACTCAAGGAATTGTGCCTTTTGTATGTCTGACAAGATGGGTTTTGGCTGTGGTCAGTCCTGGCCTTTCCCAAAACCTCTGGCACACAGAGGATGGGAGTGAGGGTAAATTAGTCTATGAAAAGCCACCTGTGCTACACTTTTCCAGACTGAAACAAACAAAAAACCTAAAGAGATAAAACCACTAAATGCAACACACAATCCTAAACTACCTCCAGTAAAGAATACCGTTGCGACAATTCATTAAACTTGAAAAGAGTTTGTGAATTCAATACTAGTGTCAATGATAATTTCCTGATTTTGATCCTGATACTGTGAGTTTCTGGAGAATGTCCTTGTTTGATGGGTTACATCAGCAAACCAGTAATGATGGGCACCATGTTCAAAGCTTATTTCTAAATGGTTCTGGGAAAAATATCCTTTGTGTTCTTGCAGCTTTTCTGAAGCTTGAGGTTATGCTAAAACTAACAAGACTAAAATTTAGTCTTAAAATTAAATTTAATATTAATAAATTAACATTTATTGTAGTTTATTATACATAAATTAACATTTATTATAGTTTGTGTTTATTGTTGATTTTCTCAGGTTCTCTGAATAAACTATCGTATCATCTGAAAATAGTGTTACTTCTTTTCCAATTCTTGGGCCTCCCACTGTTCTGTCTTTTTAAATTGTGCTGGCTAATATATCTAGAACGATGTGCAAGAGTAGTAGTGGAGATAGCAAGATTTGTATACATAGTAAGCTTCTTGACTCTTTCCTAATCTTAGTGGAAATGTCTCTAGTATTTCTTCATTAAGTACATTAAGTTCATTAAGGCCCTGGTTTTAGGGCCGAGGTGTTTTGGTCAGGAAATATGCATACATTCTTATTTTCTTGAATGTTTTTATCAGAAAGTTTTTAGTCAAAAGTTTTTTTTTTTCCTATAGGGCATAATCCCATAATTATTCCTCTTACTTCTACTAATTTTTTGTTTATATTACTAAATTTCCTAACACCGAATCATCCTCGCATCCCCGAAATAAATCTCACTTGGTCATGGTATATTTTCTTAATGTGATATTTGTTTTTGAATAATTAATCTGTGTTTTTGCATTGACATTGGATGATTGCTTGCAAAAGTATTCAAGTGTTAGGATCACGTTCCTCCATGCTGCTTGGAGCAAAGCAGTCTCCACCAAGGGCACTTGGTGACAACGGAAAAGTTGTGGGAGACAGGGGTAATGGGGAGATGGAGAGATCTGACTTCAGAGTCACACCTTTTGAAGGCTGCTGGCCCCCTTTGTTGACTTTGTGACCTGGGAAAAGTTCTTTCTTCTCTCCTACCTTCTGTTTTCTCATATGTCCGTTGGGTGAACCCACCACAATAAATTAGGTGGGGGCTAAATGACATCTGCAAAATCTGCAGCCCAAAGCCTGGCACAATGGAAGCTCACAACAGCACTGCAATGTTTTATTACAAATATTTTTCTTCTGTTGCTGCTCACGTTATAAAGGAAGTGGTGCTGGAATATACGTGAAGAGATGTCGTGGTTTCCATAGACACTCGATGTCTCGGTTTAAATAGTCCCCAGCATTTTGCTACGATTACTGAGCACAGAGGAGATTGAGCAGCTCAGTGAGCTGGGTGTGTATTTTGTCTCTGCCTCTACAGCCACCCCATACTATACCAGAGGTTTGTATGTGAATAGTTTGCACTTGCTGAGTGCCAAGTGGGGCCAGGAGGGAGGACCGTGAAAGGAATGGAAAAAGAAGATACAATTTCTTGAGACTCTAGTCCATGCCAGGGACTACTTCATGTATATCTGCAGTTAAATCGGTGAGGAAAGCTGAGAGGTAGCATCAAGATCTCAAAACCGGAGAGAAGCATCTCGAGAGGCAATAAATAGGTAGGGGCATTATTTCTCTGCCTAGGAGTCAAGATTGGCTTCTGTTCTTTTCCTCTCACTCAGACCTCTCCGAATGGAGGGGAAAGGAGAGATATAGTCTCTCTGGGCTGAGCTCCTGGCTCCTTTATCTCTTAGTGTCCTGCACATCAGGAAACCACCCTGGACAAGGTAGTAGCCCTGCCTCTAAGACTCCTGAGTGAGGAGGAGGTAAGGATAGTGCTAATTTATTGATGTGTTTACTCTACAACTCTTTGTTACTGACACATTTATTTTATAACCCTTTATTTGGATGGCAGGGATGAAAATGCTATCTATTGGTCGAGGGCTCCCACAAAATGCTCTCAGATGGTCGAGGGCTCCCACAAAATGCTGTGGGAGTGCCAGGGAAAAAGAGATTGGCCTAAAGACACTGGCATTTTTGCCAAACCTAGAAACTTGGAGCTAAGTAGAAGAGCAACATTTGTGGGAAACAGGTATTTGAGAAAGAGACACAGACACAGTCCATATATTTTGTTTCTGTCTCTTTCTTGCTGTCAACCTTGGACAAGTTCCTTATGTTTTCTGAACTTTAATTATATTGTCTGCAAAATAAGAAAACGTACCTAACATATAGGTGTTTGTGGCAAAGATTAAAGGAGCTAATGCAGGTCAAACACTTAGCACAATGCCTGGTTCATGAATCCCCAGGCGACATGGCTATTATTATTATTATCTGGTCTTCAACAGTGTTCTTTAGGTCTTGTCTCTGTCCATAGTCCTTTCCTCAGACCTTGAGCTTCTTTCTTTAAAACAAATTACTGAAATGTAATTCCTATACCATAAATTAATCAGTTTAAATTATAGACTTTAATCGTTTTTAATATGTTTCAGAGTGTTCCACAATCTAATTTTAGAACATTTACATTAACCCCCAAAAGAAAACCCATATCCATTAGCAATCATTTCCTATCCCACCCCCCACCCCACCCAACCCCCGGCTCCCCCCACAGCCAATTCTAGGCAACCACCAATCTACTTTGTCTTTATAGACTTGCCTATTCAGAACATTTTATATAGATAGAATCGTATAAGATGTGGTCTTTTGTGACTGGCTTTTTTCACTTAGCATAGTATTTCTGAGGTTTGTCTGTGTTGGAGCATCCTTTCCTTTTTACAGCCAAATAATATCCCATCATACAGATATACCACATTTCATTTATCCATTCACCTGTTGGAGGACATATGGGTTGTTTCTGCTTTTTGGCTCTTACGAATAATGATGACGTGAACATTTGTATGTAAGTTATATGTGAATATATGTTTTCATTTCCTTGGGATACAGGCCTACAAGTAGAATGGCTGGAACTTATGGCAACTCTGTGTTTAACCATTTGAGGAACTGCCACATTGTTTTCCAAAGTGGCATTTTACATTCCCACAAGCTCCTTGCGAGTAACCTGTCCAATATTTGTATTTATCTGTCTTTTTCCTTAAAGCCACCCCAGTGGGTATGAAGTGGTATCATATTGTGTTATTGATGTGTTTTTTTCCTGATGATTAATTATGTTCAACATCTTTTCACCTGCTTATTGGCTATTTGTATATCTTCTCTAGAGAAATTCAGATCCTGTGACCATTTTGAATTTTAAGAGTCCTTTCACGTTCCAGATCAGATGTATGATTTGCAAATATTTTCTATCATTCTGTGGGTTGTCTTTCCCTTTCTTATGGCATTATTTATAACACGAAGTTTTACAGGCTTATTTTTAATATAACTTATGGCAGACTATATTTCAGCATTTATCTCCTACAAAAATGCTCAAGCTGGTGGACCTTCCATGGGAGAGCTGGCTTTGTATTTCACTGACAACCATGACGCCCTCAGCATGTAAAAATTCTTGACTCTTATTGCTTCCTGCCATAGTCATTGAGCCATGTGGGCATCGTCCTTTATGTGCTCTTCTGAAAGGAGGACCACTTCTTCTAGTCAAGGCCAACCCTCAAACTGGGTTTTTTTTTAAAATTTTTTTAATTTTTTTATTTATGATAGTCAGAGAGAGAGAGAGAGAAAAAGAAAGAGGCAGAGACACAGGCAGAGGGAAAAGCAGGCTCCATGCACCGGGAGCCTGACGTGGGATTCGATCCTGGGTCTCCAGGATCGCACCCTGGGCCAAAGGCAGGTGCCAAACCACTGCACCACCCAGGGATCCCCTCAAACTGGGTTCTTAACTCAGTCCTCACTCTCTCCCACAACTTTGCTCCATCACTTTATCTCCCTCTCTTCTAGATCTTTACCATTGCCCTCTCTGTCTTCTCTCAGCATATAAACCAACTTAGCTTACTCCCTCCCATTTTAGAAAAAGCAAAACTTCTCATGATCTGACCATCCAAATTTCCAACACTAGCCATAGTCTCTACCCTGCACTTTACTTGGATGCTCTACTGACATATTCCAAATCAACACATCTAAGATTGAATTCCCTTCCTCACTCTACATCTGCTCCACTTCCTTTATTTACATTCTTAGATAATGGCACCATCGTCTACCAAAATCACACCAGACTCTCCCTGTACCCACATTCCAGTACCAACAAATTTTCTTAAGTTACCTTGTGCTGGTAAGATATCTGTATCTATCTCTAGGCCTGTGCCTATTTCTATATCTATATGTATATTACAGTCTGAACCTTATTGTCTTAAACAAATGCCCTATTTTGGTTTCTTAATATCTCTCCCTAGAAATATCATATAGACCTCTAAACGATCTTTCTGCCTCACCATTAAAACCCGTCCTCCTTAACATACCAAGAACAATTGAAGCAAAACCTGTTACTCTCTCAGCATCTGAATGGTAGATAAGGGTTGTTAACCTTACAAGGTAATATGCGTTATTGGTTATGTGACTTTTTATAACTCTCTTGTTCTTCCGGAGCTTTCCATCTCTCATCTGTGAAATGGGAATGAAAATGCTTAGTCTTAGAGTCACTGTGAAAATTGGATGAGAAATATTTGGCATTGTAGGGCACCTCTGAGTCTGCAGAGAACATTAGACTCATTTGAGAGCTAAAGAAAGGCCCGACTTAAAGTCAGGAGCTCCTTGGGGAACTCCTTTTTTTTTTTTTTTTTTAAGATTTTTATTTATTTATTTGAGATAGAGAGCACAAGTTGGGGTGGGGGAGGGGCGGTCAGAGGGAAAGGGAGAACCAGGCTCCCCACTGAGCAGGAAGCCTGAGGTGGAGCTCAATCCCAGGACCCTGGGGTCATGACCTGAACCGAAGGCAGTCGCTTAACTGACTGAGCTCCGCAGGCATCCCTCCTTGAGGAACTCTTAAGAACAAAGACATTGTGTGTTTTTTTTTCTATAATATGAGATTTTGTAAGAATTAATAGAAATAATAAAGACAAAGTACCTAACAGAATGTCTCGCAAAACATGGGACAAAACGTAGAAAATAAGTGACAACAAAATCCAAGCTGAAACAACTATGCTGAAAATGGATTCTTCTAAGTATTGACCATACTCTTGTTGACATCTGTTTTTTTAAGTCTGTAACAATTCTACCCAAAAGTGAACTTTTGTTGGTGGTGGATGGTGGTGATGGGGTTTAAATTTGTCATTCTAAAGGATAGTCAGCAGGGGGATTATAAATGATCCAGGATGTATGTTTTCCAAATTCAATAGCAGTTAGCATTCCCCAGATGTTAGTTAGCTCTGCTGACCTTTGGTTTTCAGAGGTCGCCGTGGCTTCCCAGTCATGGTACTTTTCTTTTCTCACTGAGTACAGGCTGGCATCCATCCAAGTTTCTCCTTTGAGATTCAGCAGAAGACCCTGATGGAGGAGGACAATACTCAGAGGGAGGAGCCCAAGCAAGAGGTGCATGTCGGTAAGAACTCTCGGTGTGCATTTCATTGGTGGAGATTTTCAGTAAATATTTACCAGTGCCTACTGTCTGCCATACCTGCTGGGAATGATCTGGCATTTTCCAGCGTAAATGCAAGAAGTCCAGTAAGCACCAGAAAAATAGCCGGAGGCCAACAATCCTTGTCTAGAGCTCCAGTCATGTGCTTACTTACCTCACTGAGGACAGGTTGAGGTTTGTTTAGACCAGAGATTGAATGACAAGCAGGCCAAAGCAACTGGTGTGGAGAGGTCTTTTTCGGTGACTCAGCAGTCATTCAAAAATTAAAGGCCACACACAAAAAGGGATGAGATGGGATGCACAGGGAAAGGCATTCCATTTTTTGGGCACTCTAGAAGAACAGCTGATTTTGCTACCTCCTTCCAGGAGGACAGAGGACCCCCAGCCATTTCCAATCCACAAGGCTTGCAGTGCGGGTTGAAATACGCATTCAAAACAGAAAGAATGGACTCATAAAATGCATATTTTCCTCAATATTTTTTATTATGCTTCAGATGATCAAGTCACGGTGGGCATGGGAGAGGCTGTTCAGGGATACGCTGGGGACAGGGTGTCAGTTAACCTCACTAGTGTTTCCCCACCATGAGCTGACTATCTCTGCACTGCAAAGCCCTCTTCTATAAAGGGAGAGTGATTTCATGCCAGATTTAAATTTTAATTGACTCATTCTGCTAAGTTCTAGATATAGAAGTTAAAATAGAAAGCCTCTGTATCAGTATAGGTTCTCCACATAATCTCTCTCTACATATATACATAGATATATGGAGTGAGGGAAGAGAGAAAGATTGATGGATTGATTGATTTTACAGAATTGTCCGCTGTGGTTGGGAAGCCTAGCAAGTCTGAAGTCTGTAGGGCTGGCCACAGGCTGGAAATTTAGGCAGTGTTTCTGTGTTGTAGCCTCAGGGAGAATTTCTTCTTTGGGAAACCTCAATCTTTACTCTTAAATTCTCTACTATTGGATGAAACCTAATCACATTCAGAGGGCAATTTGCTTTACTCAAAGTCTACTGATTTAAATGTTAATTATATGTTAAAAAAAAAAAGATCTTCATAGCAACATCTAGACTGGTGTCTGACCAAACAACCGGGCACCATAACCTAACTAAGTTGGCACAAAATTCACCATCACTGTCTTCTTACTTTACCAAGGCCAGGGATAAGATTGGGATAAGTTTTCTGCATGCAATGACTATTTTGTAATACACATGAAGCAGAAGGGCAAGAAATAGGCAGCATTGAGCAACACTCCGCCCGGAGTGAGGTGTCCCAAAGGGTCTCAAGGAATCTGCCCCACAGCTTCCCCCTGTATAAAGTATTTCATGAGCAGATCAGGACCCTCAGAAAATGTACGAATAAAATCCAACTCCCATCTGAGAAGCAGAGAAAGAAAAGTCAGTAAAAGAAAGCCAGATAAGCTTTTGATTTTTATATTGCTTATTGCATCCTCTTACCCTCAATAAACAAATTCCTTTTTTAGTTCCTAAAAAAAAAAAAAAAAATGTTTTCCGAACTGCTGTTCTTATTAAGAAAGATATTAATGAATACGATGCGTGCAAAAAGCCTTAAGTAGTGTATTGTGATTGAAACTGGCCCTCCTTACAGGGAGAGGAGGGAGGAAATGCTAAGTTACTCACTGGGAAACTAACCTGAACTAAGCAAATGTTTTATTTTTTTGTTTATTTGCTTAATGCTAAACTGAAGATTCTGGATTTATTTTATCTAAAGTCTTGATCACTAAAGAATGCTTAAACATTGAAGTGATGAGATTAGATTTTCAGTATTCAAGACCAATTCATGTGGTTATTCAACAAATATTTTATGGTGTCTCTCATGCTTAAAGTATTGTGGGAAGCACTGGGCATATAATGGTGACACACATAGAAGAGTCCCTGACTCAAAGCTGAGATTTTAGTGGAGATGTGAGAAAAGAAAAGGACAAATAAAATAATTATGAATTTTAATTAGTTTTGTTGAGACCAGAGGCTTGATTTGCAAGTTTACAATTCCAAGCTGCCTACTGGTGTCCACTGGGCCATCACATTCTTGTCGTAAGTGTAAAGTTTAAATACTGAGTAATCAGCAACAGTCCTATAACCTCATCCCCTCTTCCACCAAGACACATGGGTTTTGATACTTTCTCTCTTTCCAAAATGTGGATCTTAGCTTTCCCTTTAGCCTCTTCCACCTCCTATCACCTTGGGTGAGTCTTGCCAACCACATACCCAGTGCTCCCTAGCTCCAGGAATAATGAAACTATATCTCCCCTGAGCCCTGGACTTGCTCCTGACCTTCTCTAGGGGTGAGGTTAAGAATACCAGGTGATCAATGAAGGCAAAGGGGGTTGAGAAAAGAGTAGTACCGACAGATATTTAAGAGGTAAAAAAGATAAGGTTTAGCAGTAGATTGGTAATAGGGGTTGGGGAAATTTTCCAAACTAGGGGTTTGAATGACTGACTCTAAGGGGATGATTTATATTTAATTATGATAACAAAGAAGGAGGGTTGAGGGATGTACATGGGATAAGGGCATGATGATTTGAGCATGTTGGATCTCCTCTGCCCAAGGGACTCCCTGTTAAGGTGTACAGTATGTGATCCCCACCTTCCTTCCTGTGCAACCTCAACCCTCCTCTTTCTTGTACTAAGGATTGTGACAGCTGGAATGGAAAACAAGGGGTTGATATTTCCAATAGGATCAAAGCATTCAACTATTCACAAAGTCCTAGAGAATTTAACATGAAATGCTAATAGCCCATGAGAGTTAAAACTTTCTTTTGAGAACTAATTATCAGTGAGTTATTTATTAGGGGTAATGTTACTCTCCATCCATATGGCTCCTTTAAAATTGACTGTGTAAAGAATTTTCCACCCGGATAGTCACTTTGATGAACTTCAGGAGCCAGATGGGATGAGGGACAAAACTAGCTTGTGTAATAGGAAAACAATAAATCACATTAGGGATTGTCTTGATTGCATTGCCCATCAACGCTAACAGACCAGAGAAATGGAGAGTTCTTAAGTGATTTCTTCCCACCAGCATTCCTGCTATTGGGGATCCCCAGACTTTATCGGGGCTTTTTTTGTAGAGTAAACACAGAGAGAGCTACTGCTCTACCAGCAGGCTTAGGATAGGGGGAAAGAAATGCCCCCTTTAAAAGTATCCATATTTGCCTTCTTGACTAGCAAATTCATTTCAGTGTATGCAACTTTTCCCTTGTACCTTGTTGGGTTGAGAAGCCTTTATAAAACTAACTTTAATATTAATATTAAAGGTACAATGTATTCATCTACCCATGTTAAAATTCAGGAGATTCTTATGTCAACCTTATAAATGCAAGGCCAATACCTCAGGAATCAACCTCTTCAATGATAAGAGAAACTCTTTTAAATAGAGGGTTTTTTTTTTTTTTTGGTTCCTGTTTGAGAAACAGTAAATGAATTTCAATTTCTTTAGTCATAATTGTAACTCATAGAAACTTGGTTCTTGACAATGGCCAGAAATTCAAATGAGTCTAGAAGAACTGTACTAGCCATAAACATCACCATCTGTACCTCAGAAATAAATGCTTCAAACAACTATGTAGAACAACAACTTACTGAGTATTGACACTAAGTCTCTAGCCAGCGTTGGGTTCTGTACACAAGTGTTTTTGTCAGCGCTCTTAACAATTCCCTTGAAAGAAACAATGCAATTATGCCCATATGTGAAATATTACAAAAAGGGCAAGCAAGTAGCCCCAAGCTCCTAGTGACACAACCAGTTCACTGGAACATTAAGTCATTGAATTTCCAGTCCTACAGTTGGCCCAATAGCCAAAAGGTACCTGTTTTGTGCTTATTTCCGTGAGAATCTTAAGATCTGTAACTACGGAATCATTATAACATGAGAATAAGAATGGCAGTCAGGAGTGGGGAGGAGGGATTCAGTGTCTTAACTGGGCCTGTAATGAATATTCAACTGAGCAGCCTTGATTGGATTGACAGCTTTATTTAACATATTAGGAAATAGAATCCAATTTCTTTATTGGAGTTTTCAAACTGTGTGGCTGGAGCTCATCTTTCTCTTTCATCCTAGCCCCATATAATCAGCGTCTACTTCCTACACAGCCACCGGCTCTTCCTGTATTTGTCCAGCAAGGAGGAGCCAGTGCAAGTTTAGAGCAAGGAAATGACCTAATTAAAATGGCATTAGACATGAAATCTAAAAGTCAAAGCCTTATCCCTCCCCTCCCCTCCCCTCAAATCTGGCCTCAGCTCCCCCACTATTATCTCTCACCCCTCCATCCCATGTACCTTGAGCTCAGGCAGCCTGTGTTACTCCTCACTTCCCTAATCCACTTTGGCTTTACTGTCCCTTTGCTTTGTTAACATTATCTCTTTTGTCTAGAAGACCCCTTTCTCCATAGGAGGGTCACATCCATTGTCTCATTGGGCAAAGAAATCCCCTCCTCTGAACTCATTTGTATCACTTTTTACCGTATGTTTTATAGTAGATTACCATGGTACACTTATAGGCTCAGCATTAAATTCTTTATATAGAGACACATAGCAAATGATTTATTTTAGCTCCATCTTCTACTCATCTAGGCCCGTCGACTGGAACACAGTAGATGCTTAGTAAATTTGCCTTTGGGATTAACAGTCCTCGTATTCTGAATCCTGGCCCCTGCTCTGATTTGTCAGAAATCTCTAAAGCAGTGAGGTCTGTCTAAATCTGACATGTCAGTCCAAACACTTAATCCCTGTCCAACGTGGCTCAGAAGAATTATACTATCTCTTCTCTTATCATATTATAACATGTCATAGCTTAGGATATCGTGAGGGAATCTGAAATCAATGAGTGAGGTAACTGGAGAGATAGTGAAAGTCAGTTGAAAGGGAACAGGAAGAGGAGTAGGAGATAAGCTGAGCTTCCTGCAGGATGGAGGAGCAGTGCTCATGGGGTACTGTTTTTTTCTGGGATGGGCAGAGAAGCTACAAAGAAACTTCAAGTCTGCCCCTCAGGAAAAGTCAACCAATCCAGACTCTTCGAATGATTAGAAAAGTGGGCCTGATAAACACTGCTGAGATAGGTTAATCTAAAGTACACACACACACACACACACACACTCCCAGCATCCTTTTCCTGCCTGATTCCAATACAAACTCACAGGAAAGTTTGGGGGCAGGACTGACTGCAAGAGAACGTCTGATGCAGAAATTAATCATTTGGAAATATATTTAGATTATTCTCCAAATTAGATAAGCCATCTTAATAGTTTGAACATAAAGCTGTGCACGGGAGAAGAAATGTGTGAGAAATATCAGAAAGGGAGTCAGAACATAAAGACTTCTAACTCTGGGAAATGAACTAGGGGTGGTGGAGGGGGAGGAGGGCGGGGGGGTGGGGGTGAATGGGTGACGGGCACTGAGGGGTACACTTGACGGGATGAGCACTGGGTGTTATTCTGTATGTTGGTAAATTGAACACCAATAAAATTAATTAAAAAAAAAAGCTGTGCACGGGGATAAATTCCACTTTAACTTTGGTTAATTCTTTGGTGTTAATTTGAAGAGCTAATGTGTTATGTATACTTCATATTTGAGAACACAGAATGAAATCCAAATATCCAGTAAGGTTATTCGAATAAAAATAGATCAAAGGTGTGAAAGAAAAAAAAATGTAGTAGGAAGCAAAATCTTTATTTCCATATCACAATCATTTCATGACTTTGAGCTTCTTCCTGGCAACCAGGATACAAAGGGAAACATGGGTTTACATAGTTCTCCTTAACAACGATTGCAAATCCACTGTGAAAATGGATGAAATATCCTTTCTAAGGAATGAAAGAACATCAATTTTTTAAGAGAAAATTCATCCTAGCACTAAATTCTAAAATGAGTTTATGATGTGGAACTGAACTTACATAGGATAGTACAAACAAAATGCTTGATGTCATTGACAACAGTTCCATAAAAGAAGGCAAGTGTGGTTGGAAACGTCTCTTTTGGTGAGGACTTTATGCTAAGTGAATCACTCCAGACACAGAAAGAAAAAACTGCGTGATCTCTCTTATATGTGCAATCTAAAAGAGTCATTTCCCTAGAAGCAGAGAGCAGAAAGGTGATAATCAGGGGCAGGGAGGTGGGGGAAATGGGGAGATGTTGGTCAAAGCTTATGGAGTTGAAGTTAAAGTATAAATAAGTCTAAAGAGCTCATGTACAGCACGATGACCACAGTTTATAATATCGTACTCAATATTGGACAGTTGATAAGAGGATTGATTTCGGGTGTTCTTACCACCCACACAAACAAGGTGACTATGTGAGAAGATGCTTGTTAGTTTGCATGTAGCAATCTACAGTACAGAAAATAATCCTTGCACTATCTATATGTCCATCAAATTATCGTGTTGTATACCTTAAATATAGGCCATTTATATTTTTTTAAAAAAAGAAGAAGAAGCCCTCACTTTCTAACGCTCCCTGTGTGCTACCTGTCTCCTGTGGAAAGCATGGTGCCTTATCACATTCATTGATTAAAATATGAGTTGGGTGTTATTAGTCTCATTTTTCAGGAAAGAAATTTGTCCCTCAATGGAAGTAAATAACACATTCAAATAGGCTTAGCCACGGCTTAAACCCAGGTCTGTCTGATTCCAAAATCTGTGATGCTTCCACTGCACTCTGCAAATAAAAACTTCTTGATTCTTTCTATTGGCATATTATTAAAAAGAACACCAGTACAAATAGTTGGTCCACAAGTTGGCCTGGGGTTGAGGATGGCCCCATGTTGATAGCTACAGACATGTTTTAGGCTATCACTATAGAGGAAGAGATGAACCAATTCAGGACATGGGTTAATCAAGTCCAACTGGTCTTTGTTATTGAGAGGGTAACATAGCAAAATTAATTTCAAATGGAATGATCCATAAGTAACTTATAATATCCCTTTGTGCAACATTTCTCCTTTCCCTATCTAAGGGAAGGATACAGCAAAGTAAGATCAGGTATTGCAACCACTACAGATCCTAGAGAAGGAGACGGGGGAAGAAGTTCTGCTGGGTAGTTTACAACACAATATCCTAGTGGACAAGAGGAAATGACAGAGAGAGTGAGGTGTGGCTCTGGTCTGGGATTAAATAAAGAACTTTGTTGTAAAGAGCCTAGGAAATGGAAAAAGGAAAAGGGAAGAGCTCATTTCTTTTTTTTTCTTTCTATTTTTAAAAATATCATCATAACTAAAGGAAATTCTGTGAATAATAATTATTACATAATAACAGGTGTTACATTTTGAGTGCCTTCACATTTGAATATGCCTGGGGTCTGCATTTAACATTTAGTTTAAGCTTTGCACCTCTGGGTGGACCTCTTCATCTCCAGGCCCCTGTGGCATTATGCAAGCTATGGAAAACCACAACAATGCAGCAGGAGTGAGAAGCCTTGCTAGCTTTAGTTACTTTAAAAAGTCACATTGGGGATCCCTGGGTGGCGCAGCAGTTTGGTGCCTGCCTTTGGCCCAGGGCATGATCCTGGAGACCCGAGATCGAATCCCACGTCGGGCTCCCGGTGCATGGAGCCTGCTTCTCCCTCTGCCTGTGTCTCTACCTCTCTCTCTCTCTCTCTCTCTCTCTGTGACTATCATAAATTAATAAATAAAAAATAAATAATAAATAAAATCTTTAAAAAAAATAAAATAAAAAAAATAAAAAAATAAAAAGTCACATTGAAGGAATCCCCTTTGAGCCCCTTCCGAGTGAGTATTAAGTATCCAGCCTTAGAGTATGGTTTATAGAAATATGAATAAAATGATCCCTCTAGCCGTTAAGGAGCTTGGCTATATAGTAAAAGAGACCAAAATGTCAACAAATAAAACAAGGCAGAGACCTTGAGGATCTTTTTTTTTTTTTTTGTCCTGTGATTATGAGTTAATCTTTATACAGAAACTTCCCCTGATAATATCATTCCTACTTTAAAGAAAAGGTGGAGGGGAGTATTTAAGAGCATGGACTCTGAAACCATCCTGCCTGTGTTAAAATTCTGATTCTAACAAGTTATTAGCTGAGTAACCATTAACTCCTCTGTGCCTCATTTTTTCAGTCATAAAATGGGAGTAATAATAGTACTTACCTCATGGGGTTGTTAGTAATAATAGTACTGGTACTATTATGGTACCAGTTATATGGTACTATTATGGTACCAGTTATTATGGTAGGGCTGCTACCGGATTAAACTAATACTTTAATGTATTTGGAAGAGTGCTTGGTATATACAGCAATTATTGGTCTGAATGAATGTCAGCTATAGTTTCACAGATATGCATGTTGTTAACTTAATCACGGTCATTCTAGGGGTGCTGTGTCATTCTAGGTGCACTGTGTTGGGAGACATACTCTTCAGACCCTTTGGGGGAGAACAAATTTCTCTGAAATGTCTGTCTGGTCAAGTGGCATTGTTCTGGGCAGGGAAATGTTTGCAGCTACAGCACTCTGGGTCAGAGCTATCATTCATACACTTGCGTGAGGGGAGGGAAGGAGGAGCTGAGGTCAGAGAATGGCAGATCATGTATTATCCTTCTGGGTTATTCTATGGACTTTGGCTTCTGTTATGATTGAGACGGGGACCACTGCAGGATTTTGAGGAGAGGAGTGTGATGAGCTGCCTTAATGTTTAAATGGATTGCTCTGGCTGCTGTGTTGAGAAGGGCCCATTGGGGGGCAAAAGTAGAAACAGGACAAAGGTAATCAGAGTGAAAGAGATGCTGGTGGATTAGACTTGGGTGTTGATTAACAGTGCAGGTGGTAAGTCGTTGAATTTTGGATTTATTTTAAAAGCAGAGCTAAAAGGACTTCCTGATGGATTGGATTTGAAATGCAAGAGAAATAGAAAAGGATGACACCAAGGTTTTAGGCCTGATATGAGTCAGACTTCAGTTGGGACAAAGTGGTTGGGGGACGGAGGGAGGACTCTCAGGATTTCAAGGTTGGAAATGTTAAGTGGGAGGAGCCCTGTAGGCATTCAATGGGCAGTTGCCTGAAGCCTGCAGGGGAAATGGCCCAGCTGGAGGTAAGATTTGGGAGTCATCACCACATAGGTGGTAGTTAGTGCCATGAAACATGATGAGATCACCAAGGGAGTGAGTGTGGACAGACAAGAGAACCAAAGTCCACTGCTCAGAGGTTGGGAGAAGAGAAGGGACTAGCAAAAGAGACTGACAAGGAGCAGCGGATGGGTTAGGAACACAACTACAAAAATATGGTTTTGTGGAAGTCAAATAAAATCGTTTCCAGGAGGAGAAAATGATGAGCTGTTAAATGCTGTTGATAGTTCAAAGTGAGGTAAAGACTGAAAAACCTTTTGATTTAGGAGTTTGATCTGTAGAAGAAGAGTTCCAGAGACATGGTGGAAGCAAAAGCAAAAGCCTGACTGGAGTAAATGGGAGGACAGAAGAACCTGGAGACAGCTTTTTTTTTTTTTTTTTTTTTTTTTTTTTTTTTTTACAAGCCTTTAAAGGCCTGTAGCCAAGCAGAAGAAAAAAAAAAAAGGAGCAAGTGGCTGGTGGGGGAAGTGGATTCAAGAGGGAGTTCTTTGTTTTTAAGATGGGGCAAATAACATGATTTTAATGTTGATGGAGATGATCCAGTAAAGGGAGAAAATTGATGTGGGGAGAGGAGAGATCCGCTGGAGCACTTAACTGTTGGATTGGCCCCTGTATGTTTCTGTGGGGCAAAGAGCCAGGAGAAGAAAGAAAGAAAAAAAAAGTTCTATAAAACACCAGGCAGTTCATAGATGAGCCTCTCCTTAAAATTAGAAACCAGGCTCCTAACCTGCACAAATGAAAAGTGCATTAAATAAGCCGTTTGTTGAATGACTACTAGGGCCACTTACGGTGTCAGGTACTTTGCATACATTATCCCAAAACTCATTAAAACGGACTTCCAACATCAGTACCATTCCTACTACACTGGGAGATGAAGAAATTGTTACGGGGAGCTAACCCAAGTTCCCCAAAGCCACACTGAGCCTATACGGTAAAGAGTTCGCCTTTCAGGGCACTCGCTTCCTTGCTGCCGCGGGGTCCTTGAAGGCTGAGGGCCTTGGTCCTTGCCACCCCAGGGTGGGGCTCGGCACTTGGCAGAGGTTCGCGTTCCCAGGTGCCCTGGGTCCCCGCGCTGCCCCCTCGGAAGCACCCGGTGGAGGACGCTCACACCAGCCCGGTTTCCATTGGCTGCAGCGACTCAGAAAATCGCGTTGGAAAGTAAGAGAAACTTTCAAAAGGAAATCAGAGTCAGGTAGTCCCTTCGCTGAGGCCGTGCCCCGATGATTTGGCAAAGCTGCTTTTCTGACGCATCGGGTACCTGCCCGCGGGCGCACTGTCGGGAGCAGGTGAGGTGTGGTCCCCTGGAGTTCCCCAGGGGACACGGGGGAGGAGATCATCACCGGAGGACGTGCACCCTCCCGTCCCTCTTCCAGCTCGTAAAACCCAACCCAACCCGACCTAACCCAACCCACCCAACCCTCCCAACCCACCCAACCCACCTAACCCAACCCACCCCAACCCACCCCAACCTACCCCAACCCACCCACTCCAACCCAACCCACCCCACCCCAACCTAACCCAACCCAACCCACCCCAACCTAACCCAACCCAACCCAACACACCCCAACCCAACCCACCCCACCCCAACCTACCCCGACCCGACCCAACCCAACCCAACCCAACCCAAAGTCTCTAGCGGGCGGCCGTGACGGCGGCCTGGAGACCCGGCGCGGGGCGATGGGGCGAGCGGCGGGGCTCGTCCCGAGGCCGTAGAGCCCCGACTGCCCGGGGCCCGCGAGCTGCGCGGCTCCCCGCCTCCCGGCCCCCATCCCCGGGCGCCCGCCGCGGTGCTCGCGCAGGGGCCGGGGCCGGGGCCGGGGCCGGGGCCGGAGCGCGCGGAGCGCACCACCGCGGCCCGAGGGGGGCCGCCCGGCGAGGCGCGGCGCACGGGGCGCACCCTCCGGCCGGGGCCGCGGGGACCCCGCCGCACCGCCCGCGCCAGGTGAGCAGGGGCCGGGGCCGGCCGGCAGCGGGGCCCGCGCGGCCTCGGGGCGTCGGGGCGGCTCCCCCGGGCGCCGCCTCCCCCCTCCGCGCCCAGTTGGTCGCGGCCGGTTGCGCGGCGGAGGGCTGGGGGCGGAGAGGAGGCAGTGGCCGCCCGGGCCCAGGAGGGGCGCGCTGCCCGCGCTCGGCGAGTCCGGAGGGGCCGGCGGGCTGCGGCGGGGGCCGGGGTCGCGGCCCGGGGGCGGGGGCGGGGGCCGGGGGGACAGCCGCGGCGGGAGGAGCGATGAGACGGTGAGTGGGTGCCGGGGTGCGCGGGGCTGCTTCGCTTCCCTCGCAGGCTTTCGGGACAAAAGCCCGGGCTGGGGCTAGCGGAACCCTGGCCGAGCAGCTTTGGGGTGGTGGTGGTGGGGGGGGGGTGCTGAGCCCCGGAGGGTGGCTGGCCCCGCTGGAGAGGATGCTGGGGAGCGGGGTGCGGGCTGGCGGAGGCGCACCGAGCGATTGCGGGGAGCGGGCGGGATCTGGGGCGCCCGGAGGCAACTTTTGCGCGGAACTCCAGGATGACCGGGGCGGGGGGGGGGGTCGGGATCCAGCTCTCTCCGGTGGAGAGCTGCTTTGTCGTGGTGGGTGGAGGAAAGAGCAGGGCTGCTGCTGGATGGAGTGGGGCGCGGGATCCAGAGAAGACCCCCCCCCCCCCAGTATCTGGCGAGCCGCGCCTCCGAGGCCACCGTTTCAAGAGTGGGGCTTGCAAGCCTGAACCGCGCAGAACCTCAGATTGCGCTTTGGCTTCGGATCCCCCCGAAAGTGTGCACCCTGGAGGTCTCCGCACCCCTGGGGAGAGCGGCCGCAGGCGTCGGCGACAGTCCCGAGCCCCCGTTTCCCCGCGTCCCGCAGGGGGAGGCGCGGCTGCCGGGTGCGCGGCTGCTCCGTCCCCGCTGCTGGGAGCGCCGGGACCGGCTAACTCCCGCCACCGCCAGGACATTAAAAGGCTGACAGGCTGTCCCTTCCAGGGTTGAGCTGTCCCACTTGAGGTCGACCCTGCTTCCAGAGCCTGCCCTGGAGTAAAAAGGGTCCAAAGAGGGAACTGTGCCTGCAGCCTTGTACGTCGGTAGCCTTGCCCGGGGCTGGAACTACTCTCCTGGGGCCCTGCCCTGATCCCTAGAAGCCTCCCTCGCGCGGCTCTCAAGTAGCTCCGGGAGTTCCAGAAGGCACAGGGACGCCCTGCCCAGCGCGGCCAGCGGTGGAACTAGCAGGAGGGGCGCGCACAGGTGGATTTTCTTTCAGTTCAGGGAATTGTCCGCCGAATTACCCTTCCTTCTACGAATGTGTCCGTTGCAGGTATTTATTTTCAAGTTTTGGAGTGCAACTTTGAGCTTCCCAGTTTGGCTTCATTCAGGCAGGCCTTGATTCTGACATAACCCGAATGTCAGCTGGGAGAGATCTAAATGAAGTTCAGTTTCAGAGGGTTAAACTTTTGCCCTGAGAGCACTTGAATTCTTGCTTCCTGGTAGGGTAGCAACAGAGTAGTTGGATTTGGGGATAAATAGACCTCTAGAGTTGCCCACTGTTTTAACAGAATGGCTAGATCCCTGGAACCGTGGCCCTCAATTGTGTAAATATTTGTTTGAATAAAGAGCTGAGGTCTTTGAAAAGTAACAGTTGTGTCTATTCACGATTCCCTTTTCCTATCCTGGTCTTAGTTCTTTAAACGTGCTTCTTTTTCACCTTACAATCTTAAGGTGGAAAAACGTAAACATCGTATGTGCTTAAGAAACTCGGTGAAGACCTTATAATGCTTATAATTGGCTTTTGTCCTTAAAAGCCAGGGAGAGTTGAGTTTTTTGCATTTAGTTGACTGGTGTAGCCTTCACCTCCTGAGACCCAGAGGTTTGCAAATCTCAGCCTTTCTCACCAATGGGAAAATGAGATGTTTGGGTAAGAGTAGTAATCATCTCAGTTAGTTTGCAGGCTTCCTTCTGTTTCACGCAGCTGGCAGCTGCTGTTCCTTTGGGCTGGGGACTGACTGTGGGGGGTGTCTCTTGGATCCCTGTGAAGTGGTGGAGGGGAAGATGCTTGGGAAATTGAGCTAAGAGTTTGCAAACCCCTGTCTTAGAGAATCTAGACCAAAGCCAGAACTCATTAGGAACCTTTTCAGAAACGTCTTATTTACTGGCTTTTGCATAAGAGAGGAAAGAAAAAGCCAAAGTGATTAAACCAACTACTGGTTTTTCTTATTCTCTTCAAAGCCCTGTTTTGAAGTCTGTAAGTAAGAGTGTCCTGAAGAAGGTACTGTGAAAACCATGCTTCCTTTGGGATACTTTTAAATTTTTTTTAAGAGCAGATGAGGTTATGGCTTTGTGTGCTAATTCTCAACCCTTAGCAGGGAGGCCTGCTATGAGCGATTTGTAAAGGAGGTGCTTTGTACTTCTTCCAAGTGGAATACATGTGCTTTATAAATCTGTTAGGTCTCGGTGTACTTTACTTATTAACAATGTAAATACCACCCATTTGAAACAAAAACAACTTTTAAGTGATGTGCATTCTTTTAAAGCCCTGATATCCATTATATCAGGATTCTCAAGTGGTTCTCAATTGAGGGTAGGGGGAGATTTTTGCCCACCCCAGGGGAAATTGGTCAGAGTATGGACACATCTTTGGCTGTTCCAACTGGAGATAGGGAACAGCTCCACCTGCTAACTGGGCTGGCAGCTAGTGGGTAGAGGCCTCAACTGAGGTGTAATATGCTACAATAGACAGAACACACACAAAGAATTCTTCAGCCCCCCTATCTAGAAAATTGCTCTAGAATAATACTCTAAAAAAAACTAGAGTACTAACCCCGTGGGCATACCTTAATAAGATTAAGGATCTTAGGGATCCCTGGGTGGCGCAGCGGTTTAGCGCCTGCCTTTGGCCCAGGGCGCGATCCTGGAGACCCGGGATCGAATCCCACGTCGGGCTCCCGGTGCATGGAGCCTGCTTCTCCCTCTGCCTGTGTCTCTGCCTCTCTCTCTCTCTCTGTGTGACTATCATAAAAAAAAAAAAAAAAAAAAAGATTAAGGATCTTAGTCTACTTTGGATCCTCAAGAAACCAACTGTGTTCTTGTTAAACACAATCATAGAAGCCTTTTTGTCAGCGCCAGATTTTTTTTTGCCCCTGGCATTAAGAGTGTTGATATACCAAAGATGTGAAGGAACTTGTACTCATTGACAACTTTGAATTCACTTTAAGAATCACAGAATTTGAGAGTGTTAGAGCACAGGGGAGCCTCAGAGATTACCAAGTTCAACTTTCTTATTTCCTAGATGTGAAAACGGAGGTGCCCAGAGATTAGTGATTCATAGGCCTCAAGTGAGTTTGTGGCAGATGTAGTTCTGGGCATGACCCAGAATTAGAGAGTTTAGACATTGATATTCAAGCACTGTAAAAAAACAAAACAAAACAAAAACACCAAACTGGACCTGACCTTTTGTGAGAGTTTGGAGGTACCATTATCCATGAGGAAATATAGAAACCCTTTGATTGGGGGAGGAGTGGCATTAGCCATGGTGACAGTGGAGCATATGCTTGGCTGTATCAGCCCTAAGGAGGAGATAATTCCATTGTGTGACCTGTGACACTCCACGTCTGATGCCTACACCATCCTTCCCACGGCAAAGTGGGCAACAGATGGTTCTACAAACATAGCAGATGCTGCTTTTGAATCCAGGTACAAAACAGAACATTTGAGATTTTCCGTCCCTCCCTGCCGTATGGGTTAAGAGTAGAGTGCATGAGTGGATAGAGTTGTCTTGGACAGAAGGGAAATGAGAGAAGCCTCCTGAGTATGGGGTTTAAAAACACACCTGGCATGTAAGGAAAAGAGCACACACGGGGCACTGGTGGGGGAAATTCATAAGCTGATGAATAGCTATCTACAGTAACTGTGGTTGCATAGAACTTGGGTTAGGAGCTTGACCATCCTTGGGGCAAGTAACACGAAACAATCCTGGGAATGAAAGGAAATCCTCTTATGTGACTCCTTTGCCCATGATGCACTCATTTGACTGGATAGTGCAGGACCTGCAAAGCCAAATCATCTAACTTCTGCACCATTGTACTTTCTTATACCCCGGTCTCTAACATTCCATCTGTTTACCTCATGGGGAAGAATATGAGAGTAATATAGAGCTAGTGTTAATTTCCAAGGAGAGTTTTAAAAGCATGACATTTGTGAATGGCTGTGTTTATGGAAAGGGGTTATCTTAGTGAGTTTTGAATTATTCTGATAATTCAAGAGTCGTGTCCATATGGCTTGATCAATTACAAACATATGTACTCTCACATTTACACTTCTGTGTTTGGCCATTAGGCCTGTGATGACGGATTCTAGTTCTGTGTGCTAAGTGGTCCCGCCACGGTACTTACAACCCTCAACTCTGGGAGGTTTGGGCAGTAGAGGAGCCTTTTTTTCATATGCCTTTCTTGGGAGAGGTCAGAATTCTGAACTGTGCTGAGGTAAGTTCTTATCATTTTGACAGCTAGCCAGTGGGTGTACTTCAAAGCCAAGTATGTAATAGTATATTTAGAAAGGATTTGAAAGTGATGACTTTTTTAAGGGGTCTGCTCCCTGCAGGTGCTACAATAAATTATCCCCTCTTTTGCTTTTTTTTTTCCAGATGATGGGAGGGAAGACATGAGTTGGCTTTGTCTTGTTATTTATTATTTATTTATTTATTTATTTATTTATTTATTTATTTATTTATTTATTTTTCCTCCTGCCCCCCTGTCTAATTTTTTAAATAACTGTTGGCTGGAAATATTTATTGGCCTTTGAGTAATGTGACTCTTGTCTTTTGAAAGTGAATGAGGCCAAAAACAGTAACTCAGGTTGCCAGATCCCTTCAAGATAAACAGTTAGACAAGAATTTGTCTCCATCACATGGGATTTGAATCTTCTAGGAATTAATTTACAGTTGTTTTCACGATATTTAAGGATGCTTCTTAACATGCGGAAAAAGAAGCTTTGTGCCATATCTATCTGCTTTAAAGGCAAGATTGTTATGTATAGCAGCTAGTGGTCAATAATAGAAAAGAAACCTAGGTTTAAAAATCATTTTATTGGAATGTGGTGGAAAGCCAAGGAGTCGGAGAAGCTTGCTATACAAAGAAACAAGTGAGATCTAGGGTAGCCAACTAAGTTACATGGAAAGGTTTTTGCTTGTTTAGTGTGTGGAAGTCAATTTATTAGACGGACTGCTTTTTCTTAATTTTACAAAATAAGGGGAAGGAAAAGTTCGTGCCTGCCAAAATTTAAGATCTTCACCTCAAGCAGGATCAGTCTTTTCTAAGACTTGCTGCTGACTCTGGACTTCAGTGGAAATTAGTGTTCATCATCCTAGAATATTTGGTTTACACACTGTATGTGACTTCTCCAAATGGTGGTGTGCTTGTGGAATTAACATATGGAATAGCAAAAAGCTAAAGGTTACAAGATTTTTCCCAGCTATATTTCTTGACCACTGTGCTGCTAAAACAAAGGCAGGTAAAAGCAAAGGAAAGCCTGCTCCTGCATTCTTTTGACCAGTTCAGACCCAGCGTGAGTAGTGCTTCATAGCCAAGAGATACTCAGAGGAGACTGGGAAGTGATGTCTGGCTGCCACACTGCTTACGTCATTGCAGAAGTAGGTTTTTAAAAACAGCTTAAGATTTATTAAGGAAATTGCTAGCCATGGGAATGCAGAGCAAATATTTCTTATACATCATGCTGAATCAAATACCCATATTATATTGCATTAACATAACTCCGACTAGGCCTTTTTCCCACTATGTTATGCTGAAACAATTTACCATGCCCTTGGAATGTCATGGGCAACAGCGCCGGTGAAAGCCTTTCCCAATTAGGTAGCTGCCACCTTATCACTAAAACATGTTTCTGTTCTGTGGTCATTTCCATTTCCTGCATTGTAGAACTGGCACTCCTGTGTTATTTAACCAGTATCTCTGGGAGTCCAGAAAGTTGGAGCAGAAACCCTTACCATTTAAAAATATGGGAAGCCTCTGCTAATACAAGGTGAAGACAGGCGAAGTGACTTGCTCCAGCTCTTACTTCAGTTGGTGATTTTGGCAGAGCCACGACTAGGACGGGTCTCCTGACTCATGTTCCTGGCAGCCTATCCAGTGTTCTTTGTACTAGATTGGCCATTACAATAAAAATAACATCCTAATGAAACCATTTCCTTTATTAGGTCTTTGGCCAGAGTTATAAACAACGGCATTGATTAAATTGAATTTAGTTAGTTGATTATGGACCCCTGCTGGTTCAAGTCCTTTCTCTTTCCCTTCCAAGCAATAAACGGTCCAAAGATAGCAGTGTCTTATATTACCCACTTTGCATAATCAACTATTAAGTAACGGGGAGATTGTATCATTACTGTTTTGTTTTGTTTACTTTATGGTAGTTTTGAAAGCCATCTGCTCAATTTTTGAGTTGAAGGGGAAAACCCAGCTATGGAAGATGTGGTTGCCTTGTGTTTGTTCCATCCCTCCTGAGCCTACTTGTGTTCTGACTCTTCCCAGTTCATAAATTTTGGGTCAGAGCATGGGGAATGTAGTATTTCGGGATTTAGGAAATGTTACTTTGGAAGATTAAAAGATGACTCTTAAGAGAGTGTATTTTGATCAGTAGAATGGAATGTGGACAGGGGAGTGGAAAGATCAGAGTTTGGCCTATAAGCCCTCAGCTTCCAATTCAAGTCCCTAGTGGTGGTTTCAGAATCAAGAGAGAGCATCTTTATCCCCATATGATCCTAGGGTCAGTATTTTTCTTCCCTGAAATTGGCCTTGAGTTGAAGGATGCTTTTTTCCTAGAGTAACCCTCTGCTTCAGGAAGTGGATCTGAAGTAAGATGTACACACGCCCGGTAATGATCCCCAGTTTAGCTATTTCCTGACTTCTCTGTCTTCATCTTCACTGTTGTGATCACACAACAGGGGAGGAGGCTTCCAGGTCTATAGTCAGAACCACCTCAACCCAGGGATGAATTATACCAATGATCAGAAAAAAGAAACATCTGGAAACATTGGATTTAAGGGGTAAAAATTTCAGAAATCTTTATCTTGCTCTGAAACTGTTTTAGGATTCTATAAGGAGCCTTGAAAATATGAGTCTATAATTTCCTATAACTTTCTCACTTTCAAAGAGGAAGTAACCTAGTTTAAGAATCTACAAAGCATGTCAGTCTCTCTTAGCATAAATATATAAGGAGTGTGTGTGTGTGTATGTGTCTTAAAGTTTTTTGAGGCTCACATTCTTCAACATATAGCAGGTTTGGCAGTTTTTGTGAATAATTTTACATTTTAACTTTCTAAAGAGACGGTTTTTCTTTGGGTACACATAGTGGTGAAATTTAGTTACTGTACCTAGCATTATCTTTTAAGTATTTGGAATATAACGGCCTGATACTTGCCAGTCTGGACAATGCTTTTTTTTTTTTTTTTTTTCAAATTTCCCCCAAGTACTTAAAAAAAATATCAGCTTTTAGGAGTTTAATTCAATATGATAGAGGGTTAGTATTTCATACTTAAAAAAATAAGCTAGGAGCCACTGATATGACCCCATCATGGTTTGTAAAGTGAACCAGTATAATTTTAAGTCAGTATATATTCATATATTTTTATTCATATTTATTTTAAAAATGCATACATCTTTTTAAATATTTGACTATGGAAAGTTTTAAGCATACACAAAAGTTAACAGAATAATTAAGTGAAATCTCATGTATCTTTCGTATATAAGGCTAATCTTGCCTCATCTGTAGACCTTACTTCTATCCCCAAAACATGGTTTATTATAGAGCAAACTTTAAACACTGTACTATTTCTTTCATAAATAATTTAAAATGTCACTCTCAGAAGTTATGGTTTTTAAAAAATACAACTATATCATTAGCACACCTAGTCAATGTTCAGATTCTCTGATTGTCTCATAATTTTTTTTAAATACTTAAACTGTTCAAAACAAGATCCAAATAAGTTCTATGCATTACGTTTCATGGTATGTCTCCCAAGTCTCTTTTAATATAGAATAGCTCCCTCTCTTTCTTGTTCTTTTTTTTTTTTCCTTGCCATATGCTGGTTGAAGATATTGGTTATTCTTTTTCTGTAGCCTTTCCCGTATTCTAGATTTCAGTGATAGCATCTCTGTGGTGTTTATTCTATTCCCTTGGTCTCATATTTTCTATAATCAAAACAGCATGTTTTTAATTTCAGACCTTTCCTGCCATGTCACTGTGTTGAATTTAATTTATAATACATGTATGTAAATGCTTATTAGGTTAATATTGTCTCTTTTTTTAAATATTGCTTGAGCTACTTCAATAGTGGTATAAACAAACACCAAAGTGAGTCTAATTGATAAAAGCCACATCTTGAGGATTTAGGTACAAGTCAGGAATTTGGTCAGTGGGAAGGGATTTTGAATGGCCCGTATGTGTTTTGAGGTTGTTTTGTGCTTTGTGGCCTCCCTCCCACTTTCCTCACTGGCTGCAGAGAGCTATCATGGGAAACATGCCGCCAAATTCCTTGGAGAGTCTAAAGAATATTTCAAAGTTCATACAAAACAAGTCTTATTCAAGAGACTAGCACAGATTTTTTTTTAAATCCCCGTATTTGATGTTTTGCCCTCTTTGCTGAGGTCCTCTAAGATTTTTATTCCTGTGAAACACTGTAGACTTACTTCAAAGTGGCCTCTGATACAGGAGATAAAGACCCTCACTTGAAATATGGCTTTTGCTGTTGGTTGTGATGACTTTTAGGAAACTTTGAATACCATGTGGAGCTCTTTTTTGGACAGAGCTTAGACTTCAGTACAGTGAGAGATGACCGAAGGGATCGGTAGCGTGGGGTTAGACTCCTTTATTATGATGAGAAGGAGCTGGAACTCTTTAGCTTTCTGTCCTCACTTCTTCCATCTACGTTGAATGTCCTCATTAACCCCCATCGCTCACCACTCCCATCTGCGCTCTGGCCTCCCTACAGTGGTGTTTGATGCTTCTTTCTTGGTTTCCCTGATCTCTTTGCTTAGGTGACTTCAGAATATAATGTAGCAAAACTTCAAAAGCAAAGCCAAAAGCAAACCAAGAGGGGAAAATGTGTGATCAGTGTCCTGAGATGTCATGTCAGTCATTCTAGCGGGCCTCACCTGTCTCCCCAGCCTGGCCCTGGGTCCCCTCAACACTGGCCAGTTCCCAGGGTGCCACGAGTTGCCGGGTTCTGGAGAGTCTCCCCTGGCAGTCACAAAACTGTTCATGCCTTGCAGGCTGCCGTGGGCATGTGGCCAGCGTGCGTCTGTGTGTGTGTGCATGTGTGCGCCCAGTAAGATAGATGGTCACCTGTGAATAGGTCCCATCTGCAAGGACAAAACAGCCTCCTTATCCTGCCATTAAAATACATTTATTCCCATGGAACTGTTTTTTTCTTTTTCTTTTTTTTTTTTTTTTAGATTTTATATTTTTATTGAAGAGAGACAGAGCACAAGCAGTGGGGAGGGGCAGAGGGTGAGGGAGAAGCAGGCTCCCCATTGAGCAGGGGGCCGGACACGGGACTCGATCCCAGGACCTCGGGACCACAAACTGAGCTGAAGGCAGACACTTAACCGACCGAGCCACTCAGGTGCCCCGTGCTTTTGGGGGATCTTATGTAGATGTGAAAATATCCTCCTTGGAGATGATCAACTTATGTACGTGTGTCTGATGGGTAATAACAATTTTGTTCAAACGGGCAGATCTTTAGATGAAAGAACATGGTGCAAGGGAAGAGGACTGGGAATCCACTGGCTGCTGTGTTTATCCGCAGACAGAACAAGAAGGGTACTAGTTACCAACGGAAGTGTTGTTCTTCTCTGCACGGGGATATAAACTCTCACGTGAGGAGCAGGAGTCTAAAGGAACAGCGTTTAGGAAGTGGGAGGTGAGATGAGTGTTGAGAGGATGACCTAGGGATGCTTGCATTAACTAACTGTGCAGGAGCTGATCTGTTGGGGAGACAGGATCCGGGGATATTTGCCGGGAGCAGGTGTTTGCCAGTGGGTGTGGGGCCTAGTGGAGAGGTTAAGGCTTGTTTGCAGAGATGGAGGAGGCCGAGGAGGATTTAGTGATGAAAGGAAATGTTTGCGCAAAAGGAGGGTATGTTTGCAAACGGGAGAGCTGCAGAACTGAAGGTTTCAGCGAGGATGCTGTTTGGCTAACAGAGGATGGGGGAGATGCTGCTTGGGGAGTTCTGAAAGGAGACGATGGCTAGAGAAGGAAGTGGCTGTTCCCAAAGCTTCACATTAACCCCCCCTCCCGCCCCCCCATCATGTTTTCTTGTAGGGATTAGTGGAAAAAGAGGGAGGGTTTGTATCCATTTTTCTCCATCCTTAAGCTTGGAGTTTGAGGCTGACATAGATTTCCCAGTTTTCCCTTTTCACCCTCTAAAAGCTCCCCCCAGGCCCCATCTGCTGCCGCAGGGACACCCCTCCTCCAGGATTCATGTAAAGAATGGCACTGCTTCTGAGGGGCTGCTCTAAGCTGGTGTCTGAATTCAATTACATGTCATCAGTGTGTGCTTTATTTATAGCCTTGCCATATTGTAAACATCAGCGCTGAAAGAGACCAGCCCCTGGACCACCAGCGTTCTGGGGGAGCTCTGAACGCCAGCATCAGCCGCTGTCTGCGACAGCCTGGGCGCCCAGAGCCATCCCCTCAGCTCCCAGGGCCCCCGTGCAGGGCACAGTAGAGACTCAAAACCTTTTTATAAAGTGGAACATTTTTTTAAGATTTATTTATTTATTCATGAGACAGAGAGAAAGAGAGAGAGAGATACAGGCAGAAGGAGAAGCAGGTTCTGTGCAGGGAGCCCGACGTGGGACTCGATCACGGGTCTCCAGGATCACACCCCAGGCTGAAGGCGGCACTAAACTGCTGGGCCACTGGGGCTGCCCCTATAACGTGGAAATTTTAACGGCCCTGATCTTGAAGGGTCTTCTTTTTTTTTTTTTTTCTGAGTTTGCTCCTGTAATCTGCATCCTCGCCTTTTCCCAGCTCATATGGAACAATCTCTACTTTTCCATCACCTGCTCTAACAGCCCCCTGCTCTGATTAGTCCTGCTGTTCTGGGTGACCCGGAGAGGAGAGGAGTCTCTACATGGCAACATCAAATGACAATGTAACGCGTCGTATGATTTAGGACTCCCCCAAATCTCTTTGGGTTTCTGGATAACTGCATTTATATCGGCCTGACCTGTAAGTCCTTCTCCCTTGACACCACGCGATGCGGTGCAGCGCAGCGCGACACACCACGACCCAGAGACACAGACTTTGTCTTCATCTCTTGGGTTCTGGAGACTTTTCTCTCTGGGCGTGTTTTCATCATCTTGAATCCAAGGAGATCCCTACAGCTCAGGCAATTGCAGTGCTGTAAATTCACTGCTGGTGACACAGTTTCAATGGGGTCAGCTTCACCCTATTGTTACTGAATGTAAGGGGCGCCGCAGAACTCTGTTGTAAAACAGATGCCAGAACCGTGTGTCCAGGAGGAAAGGAGCTACCAAGAAACTTTACCCACATGATCCTCGAGATTAGTTTTTCAAGTAATCATCTTCTCTGGGGAAACAGCGCTGTGAGCTGCTGTGCGATCTTCCAGACACCTCTTGGTGACTTCTGGCATTTTCTAATTGACAGCGAGCTGATGTACATTTCAGGTGGTAAAATAACAAGAGCTCTGGGGGGATTAAATGTATGGATGGGAAAGTAAGCCCAAACGTTTCAACACACATTAACTCCTTTCCTGTTTAGACTTGCCGCTGTTGTCCCTTCTCGCAGATGGGCACCAGATGCCTTCTCCCCTTCTCCACGCCCATTCTGTGGATACGCGTGGAACGTAGGCAGGGGTTAAAGCCCCCGGGACTCCTTTGCTGCCACCATAACGATGCAGTCATTTTATAATTTCCCCGAGACTTCTTTTTGTTTACATAAAATGTATAGGAAACCCAAAATAAACACATCGGTGTAGGCCAAGAAGCCAGGCTGGAAACGGAGGCTTCCTCGCCTGCCCCCCGTCTTACCCGTGTTAACACAGATCTCTGCCCCTACTGCCTGCCTCTGGTCTCCCACCCTCGCAGCACCTCTCCTGGGGCTTTCTTTTACCTGCCACCGTCCTCGCCCTTCCTCGTCCTAAATCCAGCTGCGGCCCCTGATGCACCCTGTCTGCAGCATTCCTTCCCTCATTGCCCGGGGATTCACCAAACCCAAACTCTTCCACTGTGTTCTCCACCCTCCCGCCTCTCCCCTCCTTGCTCACCCTCACGTCCTCCTAAAGAGTGCATGCTGGTTACCGTCCTCTGTTCCCTCTTTCTAAGCCTCCACTCATGTAATCTCATCTGCAATGAAAAGAATACTCTGGAAGTAGGGAAGGAGAGAGGTATCGCACCAGGATTGTCACTCCCCGGTCCGTAGAGGCAAAAGCGGATTCTTTACCTTTTGAGTTGAATTGGTTGGTGGGATCAAGAGAGATGAGTTGAGACAAGTACACACATGGCACTCAGCTGGGGCAGGTAAACTAAGCTTCGGGAAAATGAGGAAGTTCCATATTTGTAGTTTGATGATACATTTTTAAGTGTACAGCCTTTTATGTATCCTTAACTGAGCCAGGGAGTTTGAACTGAAAAACTGGGGTATCAAACACGAATATCCCTTCAAATAGTCTCTTTGTAAAGGAATGTCTTTACATCCAAATCATGCTTAACTTTCCCCTTCAAGAATGCCTGGGAGAGAACTGTTACACGTTTCTCGGATGTGACTTCTTATTTGCAAGTGTCCTTCTTGTCTCCTTCCCTGGAGTCTGTAAAGCTGATCTTTCAGCAGGTACTACTTTGCAGTATTTTGGTGTTGCATTTTGTTTGGCCAACCAAACTGTTGCAGTAATTATACTTTTTGATTTCTTTAAAAAGCCTGTGTGAGGTGGAGAGCAGTATCAAATGTTACCATCCTGTGAGATAGTAAGAAACCTGTAGTAGTTTGACACTCTCTAGTTTTATTTGCCTAAATGAAGAGAGAAGAGAATTTGCTAGTATTTTATTTGGGTGATTAAGTAGCATTTGCAACTGCAAACAAGTTCAAGTGTAGTAATGTATTTATCATCTAAAATGACATCATTATCTTATATGGCTGCGTCAAAAATTAAACTTTTTTTTTCCACATCAGAGTAGAATTTATTTGCTTTATACATAGTGAACTGACCGATTTTTTATTGAGAGAAAACAGAAAAACTATGCCCTTTAAGAAATTAAACTTTTAAATATCCATTTTTGACATGATGTATTAAACCCTTCAACTCTGTGCTGTTAACAGAGTAAATATTTAAAATGTAGTGTTTGGGCTCATTGTTTAATTTTTGCCTTCTATTTAATCACGTGTGCTTTGGCTTGCTTTCTGGATTGCTGTCTCGGCACATTGTGGGAATTCTTCTAACTTAGTTCTGTTTCCCATTTTGTATACATTATCTTAAAACCGAAGTCTCCCCACTAACTGACTTTAATTCTTTTCTTGTCTATTCTAATATCTCACTTAGGGATTTCCTTTTGTAGCCTTGTCGAAAATATCCTAAATGGTTGGAAATTGCTTGCCAATTTAAGCCACTCTTAGGGTAGGCAAATGGCTCGGACTCTTGAGGGCATATCTTACATGGTGGTAGAGATGGGAAAGGATTTAGATCACTATGAGAGAGAAATGCATGTTTATTATAGTTCATCCCGGAAGAGTTACATGCTAGACTTTTTTCAAAAAGGACCGTAATATAGAAAATAACCGTTTCTTTTTCCTTACCCATGTTTTGCTATTAATTCAGTCAGAGACAGGACGTTTGCTGCATGTGCCAGTAGTCTAACCTCTAATGGGTTTGGGATTTTGTTTATTTTTTTTAAATAATAAATTTATTTTTTATTGGTGTTCAATTTGCCAACATACAGAATAACACCCAGGGCTCATCCCATCGAGTGCCCCCCTCAGTGCCCGCCAACCAGTCACCCCCACCTCCTGCCCTCCTCCCCTTCCACCCCCCCTAGTTCGTTTCCCAGAGTTAGGAGTCTTCCATGTTCTGTCTCCCTCTCTGATATTTCCTACCCATTTCTTCTCCCTTCCCCTCTATTCCCTTTCACTATTATTTATATTCCCCAAATGAATGGGATATTGTTTATACTCATAAAATCATGGAATATAAAAGTAGCCTTATGCTGCTATTGGGTAGTACTCATCATATTCCCTTTCCTTCAGCGGACTTAACTTTATTGTCATTTCTTTGCACCGTAATCTCTGGGTTCCGACTCTCACTGGGTTAGTCCCCTCCATGTTCCTTTACCGGTGTTTCAATCACTTTTCTATTAAGGCGCGTGTCACACTGTATGGCAATCATTTGTTCATATGAGTGTCTTTCCCTCTGGACTGTAAGCTGTGTAAAGGCAGGAAGTGGTATATGACCACGTGCTTCCCAGTGCCCAGCTGAAAGCCTAGTTTATGGTAAGAACTTAAGGAAGATTAACACCTTCATAGTAGCAAACAACTTCCAAATCTCAGTGGCTTAAGACAATCTTGGGTTGGCAAGAGTCCTGTTTCACAGTGTCCCCATTGAGGGGTATAGGCTAATAAAGTCTGCACAAACTTGGATGCATGCTAGTCATCTTATCGTGGGGGTGGTGGGTGGAAAGAGTGAATCATGCCCCAGCTCTTCATGTTTCAGCTTGGAACTGACATGTCACTTTCTCTCATGGTTCCTTGATCAAAGCAAGAGACATAGCCATACCCAATGTTACAGGGGTGCAGAAGGGAAACACCTCTTTGTTTATGAGAAGGGGACAGGAATGTTAGTGAGCAACACTAATACCTGAATCAATATCCAGTGCACGGTAGGCACCCAAGAACCATTTAGTGAATAAAGTATCTAGAACTTTCTGTTGGGATTTTAATTTTTTTTCTGTACGATAAGCAGAACCAAGTTAAATATGCATCCTGTTAACCACATTTTTTAGGAGACGAGGATGCTAATATTATTGTACAGGCTGTGTTCAGCAAACTTCTGAGAATTTTTTGTAACCACTCTGTTTACTCATATTAGGGAATGCGTTGTGTTTGGTTTTGTAGTTTTTCAGACACTTAGAGTACGGAATGGCTACACTTGCATGATTAACATTTTGCCCGAGTCATTAAGAAGAGCTGGGGAAAATGCTGAAGTTGTCAAATATTTACATCTTAAGTTAGTCGTCCAAGAACCTTTTTAAGAAGAGTTAATATCTGGCTCAACAGTTGTACAGGAGCTTAGGAAAAATGAGAGCCTAATCAACTTATGCATGAAGTATTTCTGAGAACATTTAAGTTCTACTTTCCTAGCAAATTTCAATTATATGATAGTGTTTTCAACTACAGTGTGGTCACCATGTTTTACATTAGATCCTCATACATCCATCTTATAGCTGAAAGTCTATATACTTTTTTACCAAGTCATTTATAACCTGAATGTTCTCTCTCTCTCTCTCACATACATACACAGACACACAGACACACACACACACAGACACACACACACACACACGATGGATGTGTTAACTACCAGATGATGAAAATCCATTCACAACATGTATGTACATCAAATCACGACAATGTCCATTTTAAATATCTTACAATTTTATCTGTCAGTCATACCTCAATAAAGCAGAAATAAAATACAATAGGGGCACCTGGGTGGCTCAGTGGTTGACTGTCTGCCTTTGGCTCGGGTCGTGGTCCTGGCTTCCTGGGATCAAGTCCCACAATCAGTTTCCCCATAGGGAGCCTGCTTTTCCCTCTGCCTGTGTCTCTGTCTCTCTCTCCGTGTCTCTTATGAATAAATAAGTAAAATCTTTAAAAAGTAAAATAAAATAAAGTAAATGCAAATTTTTTTAAAAAGAAGTATTGCTACAGATTATACATACTCTAGTAGTTTACACTAAGTGCCCCCCCCTTAACTGTCAAAGCAACTCAGTTAGTTGAGAACAGAGGGGATCATGACTCGAGGTCATCTTCGTTTCAGTCCTCCAAGAGGGCAGAGTGAGGTAAGCCTCAAACCAGACTTGTGTTGCTTTCAAGGTGATAGCTGGTGGTCGTAGACAGTTGCTGACTATGACTTTGTCTTGGGAGCAGAGATGGCCCTGTCCCTGAAGAATGAAAGACCTGACAAAAGCCAGATGGCAAGACCAGATTCTATCTGGGAGGCAGTTCTAAGGGAGAATCTCTTTTTTTTTTTTTTTGAGGTTTACTCCAAAAGATAATCATGCTTTTAATCCATCAGGGCAGGGGTTTGGGTTGGAGGGTAGGGAACCCAAGGTAGAGCTTGTTGGGGCAAGCTGAGCTTTACAAGAGGATGGATACTTAGCCCATCACTAGGATTTAAGTACCCAGATTGTTTCTTGGCCCCAGCCTGGATAGGAAGCAGCTCCCTAGTATACTGTCTGAATCTGCCCAGGAAGTCTGCAAAGCTGAGCAAGTCTGCAAGTCTGGCAAAGTCCCCAGTCTCTGGATAGGACACAGTGGGGGAAGGCTGTGACAAATTGAAAACTAGTGCTCATAGAGTGTCTCACCAATGGGTCTGTGGGAGTCAGGAGAGGCTGGAGATGAGATGGGAATACTTTGTCTACCCCTCTTCCTTGAACTTGTGACCTAGTTTCAGGAACAAGCACGTTGTAAAACTGGTTACTCATCTATTGATACAAGACCAGGATGTGATAACTAGTATCTAAGGAGCCTGAGGTGTTGGACAGGTCTCAGCAGTGCATGAGTTCAATGAGAATGTTTAAACTGTGTTTTTGCTTTGATGATAATCTGAAAAATACACACTTCTATCAATTACAAATGCAAGCCTTCTCATTTGCAGTGATCATTGAACTTAAAGTATGTTTTCATAACCTAAAACGTTAGTTTCTTAAGTTAATGTAATTCAAACTAGAGTCCAAAAATACTCTTCTGGGTGCACACATTTTTCTAATAAGTGGTAAGCGTGGAAGATAGAATCTGAATCTGAGCCATGAAGGATGGGTGGGTTCGGGTGGGTACAAAGGAGGGAGAAAAGTGTTTCCACAAGAGGAGAGAGTGTGAGATCAAGGATGAGCATGATTCATTTAGGATACCTGGAACCTAAGGATCCTCCAGTTTCAGGTTTTAAATACCGCCTCCTGACCCTGATATGGCAGTTGTTTTGGGAACCCTCTTTTCTCTGTTTCCTCGATGACCTGACTTTTTCCGATGGGTACGGGAGCTTTATGACCTCTTTCTTGAGAAGGGAACTCTCATAGTCATCTTCTGCCCCTCATGATACTGATCTGTGTCTAACGGGAAACTCTCTTAGTGTGCCAGAATGTGAATTTTGTCTCTGCACGACTTGACTTCTGAGCAGTTAATGAGTCTAGCAGAGACACCCAAAGGAGGGTGCACTGCGTTGCCATGGTGGTTGTTTTCCTGGTACTCAGGAAGCAGGTGGTCCCCCAAGGACCAGAATGACTGATGGGAAATGGTCTTTTTCTTTTTTTTTTCTTTTTTTTATTTTAGGGAAACGGTCTTTCTTATGGACCAGCCTCACCTGTACTTTGTTAGGGACTTGTTCTTTTCAAATATCATCAGTGGCCTCTTGAGTTCTTTCTTTTCTTTTCTTTTCTTTTCTTTTCTTTTTTTAAGATTTTATTTATTTATTCATGAGAGACAGAGAGAGAGAGAGAGAGAGAGAGAGAGGCAGAGACACAGGCAGAGGGAGAAGCAGGCTCCATGCAAGGAGCCCCACCTGGGACTCGATCCCGGGTCTCCAGGATCACACCTGGGCGGAAGGCAGGTGCTCCACCATTGAGCCCCCCAGGGATCCCCTTGAGTTACTTTTCTTTTGCACATTCAGCATCCCACAGCGGTGTTCTTCACGCCTCTTCATTTCGCCTTAGTTTTACTGGACTTCTTAATCAACCAAGAGCCTGCGTTCGGTAATCCCATCAGCTCAGCCCGCAGGGCTGTTTGTGCGGACGTCAGCTGGCCAGTGCTTGCACTTTTTCGATCGTTGCTAAATACAACCCTCCTCTCTCTCTCTCTTTTTCCCTTTCCAGATTCCAGCAAGACCATGGCAGAGCTTAGCCACGTGCAAAAGCAGCTCGATCTACAGAATGGGAGCCTAGAGGCGGGTTTTGGGGCCAATTCCCCGGACGAGGACGACGACGACGACGACCGTTCCCAGACCATGATGGAGAGCCTGAGCCCCAAGAAATACTCCTCCAGTCTGAGATTCAAAGCCAACGGAGACTACTCCGGCTCGTACCTGACGCTGTCGCAGCCGCTGCCGGCGCGGAGGAGCCCGTCCCCGCTGGGGAGCGGCGCCCGGAGCAGCCCCTCGCTGGCCCGCGGCCCCGGGGGCAGGCCGCTGCCGGGGGCGGGGGCGGGGGCGGGGGCGGGGAGGCCGCCCGCCCCGCCGCTGGGCGCCTGCGCCCCCGGGAGGCCGGACCCCGAGCGGCCCCTGCGGCTGGCCGACAGGCCCCTCTATTGCAAGTACAGCCCCCGGAACAAGTCCCACGACAACGTGTGCCTGCTGGGCGCGCTGGAGGCCCGGAGGGCGTCGGGCTCGCCGCTGGCCCCGTGGAGCGCAGGCGGCCCCGCGGGCCCCGGGTCGGGGGCGGCCAGCATGCCGTCCAGCCCCAAGCAGGCGCGGAGGATGGGCCTGCAGGACGCCGCGGGCCTGCAGCCCCTGCAGCCCCTGCAGCCCCGGCCCGGCCGGCCCCGGGAGCCCCCGCCCGAGGGCGCGGCGCCCAGAGCCCGGAGGCCGGCGGGGGGCGGCCTGGGCCACATGGGGGCGCACAGCCGCTCGCTGCCCCGGCTGCACAGGGCGGCCGACGGCCCGCCGCCGCCGCTCAGCCTGCCCCCCAGAGGCGCGCTGGGCGGCCCCAGACGGACGAGGCTGGGGGACCGGGAGCTGCCCCCGCGCTGCACGGAGCACGACAGCTACCTGAACTTCTCCTCCTGGAGCGCGGGGCCGGCGCCCTACAGGCCGTCGGCGGCCGAGGGCGCCCCGTACGCGAGCTCCACGCTCAGCATCCCCGCCAGCCCCCGGGTGGCCCGCAAGATGCTGCTGGCCTCGGCCGCCCCCTGCGCCCCCTGCGCCCCCGACCGCCCCGACGGCGCCCCGCCCGCCCGCAGGAACCTCTCCTGGGGCTCCGCCGAGCTGGACGAGGCAGACCCCGACCCCGACCCCGACCCGACCCCGACCCCGACGGCCTCCGACAGGCCGCGGGGACGCCGCAGCCCGCCCTCCGCGAGAGGAAGAGCAGCATCAGCTCCATCTCGGGCCGCGAGGACCTCATGGATTATCACCGGCGGCAGAGGGAGGAGAGACTCAGGGAGCAGGAGATGGAGCGACTGGTAATCCTCCTCTGCGCCCCACCTGGCCTCGGCTGCTCGCTGAGCGGCGTCCCGGGGCGCGCCCCGAGGATGTGTGCGGGGCTGTCGGGCTCCTAGGGCACCCCGCCTCGCCGCGCCCCTCTAGAGTTCTGCTGTCCCTCCCCTTCCCCGGTCGCTATCCTCGGTCACGTGTGGCTCCTGCAAGGCCCACCCGTACCTCGAGTTCGGTTTAGTTGCTCTGCACGGTCCCCAGGTATAGATGCTGGATAAACCTAACAAAGCGGTTGTGGATTTTACCGAATTTCCTTCCAAAGATTTTATTTATTTGTTCATGAGAGACACGCAGAGACAGAGAGAGGGAGAGAGGCAGAGACACAGGCAGAGGGAGAAGCAGGCCCCATGCAGGGAGCCCCACGTGGGACTCGATCCCGGGTCTCCAGGATCACGCCCTGGGCTGCAGGCGGCGCTAGACTGCTGAGCCACCTGAGCTGCCCTTTACTGAATTTCCTTTCTTTTCTTTTTTTTTTTTTTTTTAAGATTTTATTTATTCATTCATGAGAGACACACAGAGAGCCTTTACTGAATTTCTTAGAAGTCTTAGAGACTTTTAAGACTACAAGTAGACACTGATTTATATTACCGATGCCATCAAATGTGCATGTGCATGGTCTGGTAGACATAATCAGTGAAATCGTGACTCATTGGCAGCTAGGCGGTAAATTGTTCTGTATTGCAAGTGGTCTGGAAAGTTGAAAGGTTGGCTAAGTGTGGCTCAACCTTTTTTTCTGCACTGTGCACGTACACACACCCTCCCCGCCCCATACGCCTGTCAGCAGTGTCTCCTCGTACATGCAGTGACACCCAACTATACATCCGGAAAAATGTTTTCAGTTGTCTTTTCCTATTTAAAATGGATTTATGCTTATTGTGAGAAATACCGAAAATAGTAAGAAGGGAGGAAACATCCTCTGAGAGTCCCATTAATGATTGAGGACAAACTACTGCATTCTATTTTTTCTTTTTCTTTTTCTTTTAAGGTTTTATTTATTTATTCATGAGAGATACACAGAGAGAGAGAGAGGCAGAGACCCAGGCAGAAGGAGAAGCAGACTCCACGCAGGGAGCCCCATGTGGGACTTGATCCTGGGACTCCAGGATCACACCCTGGGTGAAAGGCAGGCGTTAAACCGCTGAGCCACCCAGAGAGCCCTCTTTTTTCTTTTAAGCAGAGACTTTTTTTTTTTTTGTCTATTTGTTTTTTAGGATGTACAGGGTCAGAGATTATTTTAATTCATTAATGATGAGTTGTTCCTTAATGAAGGTTGCAGCAAGATGTTAAAGCTGATTTACAAAAGTATAAGAGTACCGAAAGCATTTCAGTTGCTAAAAGGAAGTATACTGGATTAAGATTTCTTGGAATTTTAGAAGAATCATTTGCATCACTCGTAGTTTTTGATAAGTTAATATCTATCCTTTCTGATATCCTAATCAGTAATAGTGAATGAAAACGAATGCGCATACCCTTAGAGAATTCTGTAGTCCTTGGGTGGGTCTGTTAGAGGGTGCTCCAAAATGACAGTTTCCTTTGTTATCGTAAGTAATCTCCAGAGAATTTTTCATGGTCACAGAAAGGCATTGTGTTTGGGCTTGACTCATTGACATAAATTCAGGAGAAGTTTTAATTAGCATATGAAAAAGCCTTCTTATATGTTGGATAGCAAATCTGGCTCTACACTGTGCTGAACAACTCTTTTTTTTTATTGTAGTATAATTGACATGCACTGTTACACTGGATACATTAATTTTCAGGTGTACAACATAGTGATTCTGCAAATCTGTACCTTAGGCTGTGCTCGCTGCAAATGCAGCCAGCATCCGTCACCATACAACCAAACAACACTATTCCATTGACTATATTCCCTATGCTGTACCTTTCATTCCTGAATGACTATTATTAATGAAGCCAGAAAATTAACTTATATCGGATAATTTATTAAGGAATCTAGGAGAGCATTTCAATGGCTTCCCTCACTCCAGCAATCTTCCTGAGATGTTGTTTTTTTCCTCTTCTGTTTCAAGGGCAGGGAAACCAACCTCGAAAACCACCTCCAGGTTTCATCTTTAGCACTTTTAAGTGTTGGTGAATTTGCCATTTTTTTCCAGTTTCCTGGCAATCTGGGAGGTGACCTTCTTCACTGCCTATAAAGTCAGTGCCTTGTAAGTCACAAACAGGTCCTGGTTTAATTTCTTGGGAGAACTTTGTGGGTATTGGCTCCAAATACGAAGTTAGACCTTTTTTTTGCTCAACAATGGGCTTTGTCATATTTGATGAAATGAGGTTTATTTTAAAATATGAGACTCTGGGTTTGGCCTCTGTTGCTTAGTCTGTCTAATTGCATCCCAGTAAAAGGGAAGATAGATTCTCACTGAGCCTATGCAAGTACTGTTACTGCTTTTGAAACATACAGTGACTTAGAAGAAATATTTCTTCCTGAATTCTGAGGAACAAGGAGAAGATACCATTGAAAGAATGTTTCATTTAGTTTGCAGAATCAGAGTCAACTAAATTGAGGGTTAGAGATAGATGGAGAATGAATGCTAGAGGTTTTCCCCACTTAGTAGATCATTACACATAATGCCAATGGTTTTCCACAAGACATATGGATATTAGATTTCCAGTGTCAGTTTGCTGAGTTCTGTATAATTAATTGATATTCCTTTGCATCTTGGGTCATTAATTTGATTTCATGAAGGCATCTATTTGTGGACTAAAAGAAGTCCTGAGAATCTGATTTAGCCACCTACTACTGTCTCATGCTTGTCTATGCAGGATCAGGCCAGAAGCCTCTACTCACAAGTCTGTTGTCTGAAATCTCAAGACTGAAGAAAGAGTATCTGGTAAAGTTCTAACCACCAGGCTCTGAGACTCTGTCTTTATTACAGGCACATTCTAGTCTATAACTCAGAGCAGAGTGTCTAGGCTAATATGAGAGGGAAAGCAGAGACCATTGGTGAGGGTAAGAGTAAGTGGCTATGGTTAATCTGTGGTTAAGTTAATGAATGGTAATCGGCAAGAAAGCAACTTAATATCCTCTGCCAGGGCATAAGACATTGGTCTTATTTCATCAGTGTTTCCTGGGAAGGTAAGAATGAGTCACAGAGAGTGAGGCCATTGACGTATATCCAGGACCTTCTGTAAAGTATGCAATCTGTGAATTTTCTTTTTTTTTTTCTTTTAAGATTTTATTTATTCATAGAGACAGAGAGAGAGACAGAGACACAGACAGAGGCAGAGACACAGGCAGCGGGAGAAGCAGGCTCCATGCAGGGAGCCTGACATGGGACTCGATCCTGGGTCTCCAGGATCACACCCTGGATTGAAGGCAGTGCTAAACTGCTGAGCCACCCGGGTTGCCCACTTTATTTCTATTATCATATTTTATCCATACAAAATTAGCCTAGGGAAAGCCGAGCTTCTCATTTGATTTGACAAATCTTCCTGTGCAGTTTTTGATGGTGTTGAGCTAATCATACATGAGGGACAGAGCAAACCTAATTATTTGTAACATCCTTCTTTTTGTAGGGTGAAGGAACAAATCTTGCACTTGCCCGGGGGTCCTCTGGGAAAACTTAAAGAGGGTTCAGGTATAAAAAATATCTTGGAAAACTTTTTTTTTTCTGAATTTAGGGTCTGATTTTGGGAAGGCAGAGTCAAATATTAATTGGAGGAGATTTCTGCCTCTCTCTATGCCCCTTATGATTAAATAAAAATCTTCAAAAAATAATAATTAGAGGAAATTTCATTACATAACAAAGGTAGATTTGTGGTTACATGACAACAATGAATATTTTCATTTTCCTTCTTAATAAAGCAATAATAGGTTATTTTATAATAGAGGCGCCTGGTGGCTCAGTTGGTTAAGCGTCTGCCTTTGGCCCAGGCCATGATCCCAGGGTCTTGGGACCGAGTCCCACGTTGGGCTCCCTGCTCATGAGGAACCTGCTTCTCCCATTCCTCTGCCTCCTACTCATGCTTGCTCTCACTCTCTCTAGTATTCTCTTTTTCTATAAAGTAAATAAATAAGATTTTTTTTAAAATATTATTTTATAATAAACAAGAAATCTTAAACCACTAGAAAACATCATTTTAAATATTCAGGGATGTATCCCAGTTAGCACAAAGCACAAAAAAGTTACTCTCATGAGTTACTGAACCTCTCTACTCTCTGGAAATTTTTTGGGAAAATAACCTTTTATTACCTTTTTGTAAGCCAGGCTGACTTCTCCAAGATCAATCTATCATTTCAATATATGTAACCACATTTAAGTTTTATGTTAATAGGGTATTTGTCATGCATTACATTTTTTAAATTACTTTATGAATAAACCCATCAAAGTTGTCCAAACTTTGCCAAAATTTTAACATTTTATTGCATTGTTATAGACTTACTATTGCAAGTATTATAAACCAAGTCAGATAAAGCTCCCTTTGTGCAAACCTACAATTTTTAAATTTTCACCGACTTTTGTTTTTTACGGTCCTCTTTCAATCCTGGAACGACAGGATACTTTAAGACAAAAGCAGTAAGACAAAAGCAAATAATTTAAAGATACTGAAAATTATGCTTAAACTGACACATCATAGAACATAATTACTATTGATATAAAAACGTGTGTCACAATTATAATTCTGTTTAGTTGAGCACAACTTTTATATTTTTGTTGAGCTTAAACATTATATGAAGTAATCTTAGCTTATCTTTTCAGTAAACTGATATGATATTTTTAGAAATCCAGATAAACTAATCTCTTTATGATAAAATAAATCCAAACTTATTTCAAGTATGAAATTACAGAGGCACCTGGGCGGCATAGTCAAAGTTGAGCATCTTGGTTTCCACTCTGATCTCAGGGTCCTGGGATCGAGCCACGCATTGGGCTCTGTGCTCAGTGTGGAGTCGTCTTGGGATTCTCTCCCTCTCCTTCTGCCCCCAACTCCTGCCCTACTCGTGTTCTCTCTTTCTCTCTCTCTCCAATGAATAAATAAATCTTTTAAAAATTAGGAAATTACACATGTATTATACTGTACACTGGTAAAACAAAAGACATAGAACTGTTTTTTAAACCAGATTGTCAAATCGGTCTGACTTGTCCACGAGTTTGTTTTGCTCACATAAACTTGTTTTCTAAGGGAAACAAATGCTTCTGAAATCACTTTTTTTGATGAGAAAGTTCTTTTTCTTTAAATTATTAGAATTTCATTTTATTTTATTTTTTAGAAATTTGGAAATGTTAGATTTCTATCTAAATGCTTATTAATTTCTAAACCAATCAGAGCAGAAGGCCTTTATTTTAATTTATTATTATCTTCAGAAAGTAGGAAAATACTTCACTCATTCCAGTGATTTTTTTTTCCCCCTCAGGTACAGAGACTCAGATAAAGAACTTAAAGCTTAGTTCTATAGCTTCAGCTACAGATCAAAAGTAAACACTGGAACATAAAATTTCATGATTCCATATCTCAAGAGACTGCTCACGTTTCCACTGGGCACAAAATACTGTCCCGAGTTGAACTCACAGATAGAAAAATAACCAACACATTAAAACAACAGCAAACATAAATGTTCAGTCACCTCTCACCTGAGCAAGGTTAAATTTCAGTTCTACCTGGAGATCACACGTGACCAGACTGTAAAACCAGATCCCTAGTCATTGCTGCCACCAGTGGAGATAACCAGTGGAGATATTGGTTGTGTGCAAACCAAAACCCCGGTCAAACCTAGCTAAGAATCAGAAACAAAAACAAAGCACAGCCAGGAAAACAAAAACTGCAAAAAAGTTTGTGAAAAGTCAGTGAAGGTAAAGTTCTCCTGCCGTTTGGGATTTACTACAGGGGCTGAGAGAAGCTGCGCCTGGGTTTCCAGCCTCCGAGATCTATATTGTGAGCAATGCAATTTAATGGACTCCACAAGACAAGTGTACTTGGACATTTCACAGGCACCTCCAAAATGTCAAAGCATAATTTTCAAAAAAAATAACAGAACTCTTCTACAAGTATAAAATGAATAGATGCCAAATATTTATTTAACTCATTAGTGTGGAAACCAAGCAGAGTAAGGGTGGTTCACTATAATTTCTGTAGTACTTTATAGCTAAACTGTAATTATAGGAGTGTTTCATCTGGATTTTTTTTCCTTGTTCAATCTTTATTTGAAAACTTAAGGTAATTATATTGAGTCTTAAAGACTGAACCCTAATTATGAACCTCCAAGGACCTGTTTTTGAGGTATAATAATTCACATTGAGTCTTATTAAATGGCCTCCAACTGCTGTGCTATTTGAGATATTTGATTTGTTATAATTTTTATTCCTTCTCTCTTGCTCTAGGCTGCCAATTCTTGCCTTTGTCATTATGCCAAACTTTTCTTTCTTTTTTATGATTTTAGAAACCAGATATCAAGCCTTGTTTAAAAATATTCTAAACTAAGAGTTACTAGGTCCAAGTGAGGTCTCAGGAGGGTTCTGTGTGCATGAAGTGTGTTGTGTGTACTTGACCTCGTAGACCTTGTGACATTCTTCTGGGCCGGTCTGTGGTTGTTTAAACTTTTCAGTGCTGAGCTGTTTTCCAAGTAGAGGACACATGAATGGATAAGATATCTCTAGAGGGCTAGGATGCTGATTCTTTGACAAACTAGATGTTCTAGGGGCTGGAGAAATAATTGTACAGTAGATAGGATATTCTTTTATTCCTCTTATTTGCCTCCCTCCCAGTAATATAGTGATAGTGATGGCATGTAGTACATTATAGGGCTCAGGGAGAAGACGTTTTATTTTATTTTATTTTAAAGATTTTTATTTATTTATTCATGAGAGATACACAGAGAGACAGAGACACACAGGCAGAGGGAGAAGCAGGCTCGATGTAGGGAGCCTACGTGGGACTTGATTCCTGGTCTCCAGGATCAGGCCCTGGGCTGAAGGCAGCCCTAAACCCGCTGAGCCACCTGGGCTGCCTGAGAAGGAAAGGGAGAAAATAAAAAACTGTAGCAAACCCTACTTCTGTGAAGAGTATTCATTTGGTTACAATACGAAAAACATCTGTGTGCTATGTGGAGAACGAATGGGTTCCCACAAATTGCACTGTAGCAATCCAGTGTTTTCTTCCCAGCTGATGGCAGTCTTGTCTGGTGCCTTGATAAACAGGATTGTTGCTGTATAGAACTATGTAGGGCCACACTGGCTATTCATTTCTCAAACATGCTGACATACGATTCCAATCTCGTGAAGCACCACAGAATAAGGTCTCTAACTTTCATGTGCTCTACCATCCCAAAGATGAGGTTGGCTTTCTCTCAAGAAAGATAGTAGTATTCCCATGGTTTCGTTATTTGAGTAGGTAAAATGTGTGGGTCAGCAATTCTGTTCTGTTCGGAAGATATTTTGTTCCAGTAGCTTCTCTGAAAGCACTTTACAATGGAAGAATTTTAGATCGGGACCATGTCAGTCTTGTTTACTGCTGTATATCCACCTCCTAGCCAGATGACTAGAGTATGGGAAGCGTTGCATACCCATTTTTGAAAAGAGTATATGAATGTTTTTGATATCCATTCACGACATTCATTCTGGCTTTCCTTATTCAATGGCCAAAGGTTCTGACCCTAGTTCTCAGGCATCTCTAAATTAAGTTTATGCACTTGGTTCCAGGTAACCGTGAAGCTCTGTGCAAAAGAATGCAAATATCTCAGCATAAATGCATTCTTTTTGCGTCCAGATATGGGGCAATTCGCTTCGGATGTGCAGTTAAAAATGAAGAGATGAAAATCAGTTGCTTTTCTTTATTTTCAAAAATTTCATAGCACTCCTTGTAAGAACTGGTGTTCTCCAGGGTCATATGAGAGCCAAGGCTGCAGGACCCAGAGTCCTGTTTGTGTCCTGTTGAGCAGGCTGGAGACCTGTATTTCTAAAATTAAATATAAGCTTAATGGAGTATATTTAAGGAATTATAGCATTTTATATAATAAATGTATGTGTTCACTAATCTTAAGATGGTAAGGTGCAGATACCATTTTAGAAACTAGAGTAAATAGATTGGTGCTATTCAATTTTGTAATTAGGAAAAACTGGGAACCCAAGAAGTGCGAGCCTTTGTCAGATGAAAATCACTCTAACCACAGGCATGCATTGCTTCTCTCTCTGCCTGCTTTTTGCTCCCTGCACTTCCTTGTGATTCTTGACCCCAGAGACAATTTGGGCATTCAGACATTTTTTTTGCATTGTGAATTTGAATTCTTGATTGGAAGCAGAATGGACAATGTTAAGAGAATGCCATAATGGAACCTGCCATAGTATTAATTTTTTAAATTTTTTTTTATTATTTGTTCCTAAGAAGAATGTGTTTGAAATGTGAAGGCAGGCTCAAGATTGAAAACTATTTTGTCCTCCACTCTCACAAACTCGGAAGGCATTCCTTCCTGGTGTGGCCCTTCCTTCTGCTACATCCTGACTATAGTTTTAATTTTTTTTAAAAAAATGGTTGCCTTAGAGGGAAGTGAGCCAGTTAAATTACAAATGGGTGAGAGGTTGGTTGACTGACCAAATAAACTTGGTGGCTCAGACTTTTTAAAGGGATATTTAGAAATTTTATGACTCACTTTCTATATCCTGACTCAGAATGTCTATTGTTGCTAGTTTTAATCTTAAGAGTTAGCATGAGCCTTAAACTGACCCATTTCTGTGAAGCCTTGCTTTTTCTTGGCTCTGATGTTTAACTCTGTCAGTTCTCTGCCATTCTGCAGCTTCTTTCACTTTGATGCCTTACCTGGATGGTCAGTGGGGTCTAGCTCAGAAGTATAATAGGAGCCGTGTATGCAATTTTAAATTTTCTTATGCTCAGAAAACTTTTTGGGTGAAATTAATTATGATATATGGGACAACACAAGCTTCGAGTGGCAATGCTGTCTATTGCCTAAATAAGCTGCCCATTCTGTAAGCAGACTTCTTTCATTTCTAACAAAATAAGAATAAATCTATAAGTAGTGGGTAATATGAAGAGCACTACTGTCTATGATGAGATCATCAGAAAATAAACTTCGGACTTTCTCTCTGTGTATTTGAGGTGGCGAATTCTTGGCATGTACGTAGATGCCCAATAAATATTGAAGGAATTTATCATTAGCAAATTAAGAGTGCCAACGTCCTCAGTTAACTGAGTAAAAACAGTTATCAGATCGTTTTCTTCTCCTTCAGTTGGATCACCAGGTGGGTAGAAGAGGAATGGGAAGGAAAAAAAGAGCATTTAGCAATAATCCAAAGACTCTGCATTGGAGAAACACTGAGCCAAAGTCTCAGTATAATTCTTTGTTACAATAATCTGTGATTGCTGCTATTAAAAGCAGATTTCTTATACTTGAGAGCCACCCTAGGTTCTTGTTACAGTGGCAGTACAAGCTATTGCCTCTTGATGGTGCCACACATTTAAAGATTTCTGCTCTGAATTGAGGGATGTGTGCTGTGAATCTTTACACAGTTTAGTTCTGGGCTAAATGTAGAAATAGAGAAAGCTCCTTGGACTAAGAGGCAGTTGCCATGTCAGATACGGAATGAGTCTCATTCTTTTTTTAAGATGATAAATCCATATGGGAAAGCTCATTACAAAATAAGAAATGAAGCTCTGAAATAAAATTCACAGAAAAATGTATGAACAAGAGGAAAATTTAAAAAATAGTATGTCAGTACAGACAGGGTAATGTGGGACGACTAGCGATTCTCATAGAAAAATGATCCCCATATTGGTTGTTAAATTGTCTCAGTTAAAAGCCATTTATTGATTGACCTTTTAAAAAATTTTTCATCCACTAATATGTCTGGTGGCTGTGCCGGTTCATTGTTTTTGTTTGTTTGTTTTGTTTTATTTTTTATTTTTAGATTTTATTTATTTATTCATGAGAGTCACAGAGAGAGGCAGATACACAGGCAGAGGGAGAAGCAGGCTCCCTGCAAGGAGCCTGACACAGGACTCGATCCCAGGCCCTGGGATCACACCTTGAGCCAAAGGCGGACGCTCAACCACTGAGCCACCCAGGGATCCCTGTGCCAGCTCATCGTAATGTGAATTTTTCTTCTCCAGTTCTAGAAAAGTTTATGGGAATATCTGCTCTGAAGAATACTTTTAAAGTTTGTAATTAGGTTTTCCAAAAAAAATTAGGGTACAAGTATTACAATAGAAACATATCACTTTTTCCTTGGTGGGACTTTGTCAGCCGTTTCAGTTGCAGATTAGGATATACTAGAAGTCACTAGCAGAGAAGTTAATCTCTTTATGGTGAGGTAATCGTAGATTTACATGCAATTATAAGAAATAACTCAGAGAGATCCTATGTACTCTTTATCCAGTTTCCTCTAATGCTAACACTTGGGAAACTATCGTTGTAATATCACAACCAATCTATTGACATTGATACAGTCCAGATACAGACCAGATCGATCACAACAAGGGTCTGTCCTGCGGGCCTTCTGCAGCCTCTCCCACCTTCCTCCTACCCTCTGCTCCTCCTTAACCCCGGGCGTCCGCTCTTCTGTTCTCCATAGCTCTAGTCTTATCATTGTAGGAATGTTACATACATGTAATCATATGCTTCGAGTTTGGTTTCTTCCTCTCCACATAATTCTTTGGAGACTGAGCCAGATTGTTGCATGTCATTACCTTCTCTCCAGCTCCAAATTGGAAGACATGAGGAAAAGGAAATCTCAGGGAACTCATTTCTGGGTCCCTAGGTGCCCAGCTGATCTGCTGCCTTTTCCCCATCTTCTGGGCTTTGTACGTTTGTCTTATATATGATGTGTCCAGGGTTCTTAGTTATACTTGGAGGGAGGAATAGGGGAAAATACTTCCACTCCATCTTCCCAGAAGCAAAAGTCAGGGAGATTAGTTTTTTTTTTTTTTTTTTTTTTTTAAGTTCAGAACAGCCAAGAGCTTTGCTCTGAAGTCTAATTGATCTCAAGGAGGAAATCTTTTTGTGGGGGTGTGTTCTGTTGAAGAATTTTGGTTTGGAAAAATTGATGTTTCTCATTCAAAATTGCTAAGACCATAGCCCAGTTCTGGGATTGTAATTTGGGTTTTGAGAAAAGACAATTTTAATAAAATGGTAGGAGAAAAAGGAATAAGTTTCTCATACATGTATTATTCCTTCATTTTGATTACAGAAGAAGAGAGCCAGAATATAGAAAGTCTGTCTTTCCCATTAGATCATGAAGGCCAAGGCCTAAATCATGTTAGGCAGAGATTATACTTTTCAAAGTTGTTCTGGGAGAAAGGAAAATGTAGTTACTTTCGTAACATCTCACACAGGGAAAGAAGACTTGTCACTGTTTATTTTGCATCTCTGTGTATAAAACTGTAGCATGCTTTTTTTGAATTTTAGCACATAGTATTTTCCATGGAGTATCTCTCTCATAAGTAGTTGCATTACAAACCTTTCAGTTGGTGTGTAATAGTCCACGTTAGTTTTCACGTTAGATATTCCTACTTTCTTACTCTAGGAACTTCTTTGTGCATTAGAAGAGTTCCTTATTTTTTTAGGTTGGATTTTCCAGTGTGAAGATATAGTTGTGGTACCTGTCATGCACTGATTTTGATTGAACAAAATAAAATTCTAATAATTTCAGTGGATTGCATTTTATAAATTTTGATTCTAAGTAAAATTCTAAGTATTTCAGTGGATTGCATTTTATAAATTTTGATCCTTCCAGGGAAACAAACAGATTCCCTGGAACTTGGTTAAACTAAGGTGAAAATGCAAATGAATGACAGTATGTTAGATTTTTGTGGTGTTTTCTTTAGTGGTGTGCAGCAATAGCACAAATTTTTTTAACAGAAGGGGCTTAGGCAGCTTGTAGATATTCTTCTGACACACTGTCCATGTGAGAGGAAAAATAATTGGCATACATCTTTAGACACTATGTGGAAATTATGATTACACTGATCACATGAATTTCCTTTCTTTATAACCAGTGCTTTTCAGTCTGTAGGGAGAAATTCATTATTTTCCCCCTTTAGTTATCTGAGTCAGGGCAAGAATGTTATGGAGTCATTCATAATCGGCACTTTCTTTGAAGTGATATCGACTAATATTTTAAGAATAGTTCACCTCAACCCTGATATCTTATGAAAATAAAACTTTTCATCATTTGTATGCCTGCCAGTTGATTTTTAATAGGAAAGCAATGCAGAAAGTCATCAGGAAAAGGACTAAAATACAGCAGAACTGAGTTAGATGGTCATCACAGTGAGAGATTAACTTGAGTCGGCCTCACAAAAAATTCAAGAAATAACTGGAGGCAAAAAAAGTGAGTTGAAGAAAACATTCCTGGTCTAAGAAGTAACAGGATCAATGAAGTCAAGTGATAGTATTTTAGGACATGTTCGATGTAAGTGAAGATAAAAATAAGCATTACCCCAGCATATATATGTATTATATGTAATTTACATAATTATATAAAGTATTTCATATCACTGGATTATTAGATATGTCAATAATCAGATATATTTAGTAAATGTATTAGTAACTTAATATATACTAATTTTATACATATATATATTTCTTAATCAGAAGCTCCTAAAATAGGGACACAGAAAAAAATAGCAGTCAGGGCAAGTAGCTTTAAGGGAGATGTTGAAAAAAAAAATAAGGGAGATGTTGACACACTAGTGAGTAATAATAATTATAATAATCTGGAATGTGAGGGATTGCTTTATGAAATGAGATTTAAAGAATTGAGTTTCTTCAAGTATGAGCAAAGACAGGATATGGTAGGTTCCTCAGGTATGTGAACAATGTGAGTCCTCATGGGGTAGGCATACTGGTGATCCCAGGAATGTAAGGTGGAGCCAGAAGCAATGTGAAATAGAAACCTGGGTTTTATGTCAAGGATGAAGTGGTGCATGAAGAGGAGCATGGATTTTTTTTGGAGGGTAGTTCTTTCTAGATGTTACTTCGCTGGCCTTAATGTGCTATGGGGAATATATGTTTCTCTGTAATGGTGGGACCAGAGGGACAAAGGACCGTGAGGGAGTGAAAAGATTTTTTTCCTCCTTGGGTTACTATGGCAACTGGGCAGAGCTCCCTTGCCAGAAGCTCAGCCACGTGATGCACCACAGGGAGGGAATTTGGGACAGACTGGCCAAAGAACCTCATAGACCTGTGAATTTCTTAGAGAGACATTTGACTGCATAACATATTTTTCCTGTATTGCCTTTCCCTGAGAGGATTGAATTTGGCTTTTAGGTTTGCTTGTTAACTAGTACAGTAGTCCCCCCTCCCTTGCAGTATTGCCTCCCCTGGTTTGTTACCCTCTGTCAACCTTGGTCTAGAAGCAGGTGATCCTTTTTCCGACCTACCATCAGAAGATGGGTAGTAGCCTAACACTAGGGCACAGTACCTATGCCATTCACTTCATCTTGTCATCTAAGCATTTAATCACTTCCCGTCATCATAGGAAAGGTGGATACAGTACAATAAGATATTTTGAGAGAAAAAAGACCACATCTGTATTTTTATCACAGTATGTTGTTATACCGTTCTATTTTATTATTGGTGATTGCTGTTAATCTTTTACTGTGCCTACTTTATACGTTAAACTCTATCATAGGCATGTATGCGTAGAAAACAGCCATAGTGTATATACAGTTTAGCACTAGCTGTGGTCTCAGATACACACTGGGGTTCTTGAAACATACCCCCTTCACATAAGGGGGGACTGCTGTATTAATGATGGCTCCCTAGGATCCATTAGACAGTTATCAATTTCACTTCCAATTTTTAATGGAAGCCAATTTCTAATCATTAATAACAAATACTGACCTTGTGACAGGCAGCAACTTAGACTTTATAGTAAAACGTTCTCAGACACACACAGTCCTTTATTGATTTTTCTCAAAAACCCTAGAGCAGTTGCTGATCTTATTGTCTCTGTTTTACAGACCAGGTTATAGAAACTCAAAAAGTTGAACCTGATGTTATAGGTCTGGTAAGTGCCAGAACTTCAAATCCAACTCTATGTTCTTTCCACTTAATTAACTTAGACACAGATTCTGCTCTGAAAGCCCAGTGGTTCTGTGGGAGAAAGAAGTCAATTTACCCACAAATCCTTCCCATACATGGTTACAGAGAGAAGCACTGCGCTTTCCTGTTGGACTCCTGATATCTTAACTTCAAAGTGCTTCTCCTTTCTACTCACTTTACTCATAGTAATCCTGGAGAAGTGAGAGGTGGCCCTTCTCTATTTAGAGTGTCTAGTCCACACAAAGGCAAGATACGTACACTGTTCTAGATTACCAAGGGTTGGGAACGATGGGAAGTGGGATCTTGAGCTTTGGCGACGTCTTTGAGATTGAGAGTATGTGGAGGTGTGAAGGGAAGTAAGGAAATGGAATAGTAAATCTAGGGATCCCTGGGTGGCGCAGCGGTTTGGCACCTACCTTTGGCCCAGGGCGCGATCCTGGAGACCTAGGATCGAATCCCATGTCGGGCTCCCGGTGCATGGAGCCTGCTTCTCCCTGCCTGTGTCTCTGCGCCTCTCTCTCTCTCTCTCTCTCTCTCTCTGTGACTATCATAAATAAATAAAAATTAAAAAAAATTTAAAAAAAAAGGAATAGTAAATCTACTAGGTAATCCAATGAGGATCATTTATTGTTTGGCAGTGGGGGCGGGGGGGAGGGGAGAAGGAGAGGACTTGAATACATTTGCAGATAGAGCCGAAGGATTTAAGAGAGGAAATGAGTGCGTAGGAGCAGGGAAAATTGGTGAAACAAAACCACAAGGACAGTGGCAGGGAATATGGATACAGTGAGGAGGGCAAAGGCTTCACTTTGGAAAGACTGAGGGACCGTCCTTAGATACCTGTGCTAACACTTAACATTGTATTCCCTGTGTTCGAGAAGCCATTTCATATATGTATATATACATATTCATATATATATAATCTGGCTCCAGAGTTCAGCTCTTAGCCACTATGGCACATTGAAGAAAGTAGGACCGGATATATAAAAAGAGGTAGAGGAGGGAAGTGTAGGGCATTGAGCAGGATGGCCTTGACCTCTTTAGGCAGTGTGTTTGTGTTTCAGAGTATATTGACTGTATTTGAGAGCAGGTACTGAAAAAAAATCAGTGAGTGGTAAACGGTGTCCTGGTTATCTGCATGTGCCTTACTCTCCCTCAGGATCTGGCTATCCATGATCGTGGAGCCAGAATATGTACATATGGTACAAAATCCTAATAATAATCTGCGCATAACAAATGCCTGTTGATCAATTTGTAACTGCCACATTATTCAGTAACCCTCCAGATGACTTGGAGTTGCCTCTGGAACAGACACAGTCACACAAAGCCATTGCTGTTTCATTTGTCAGATGGGCCTCTTCCTAGTGCAGCTTTCTGGTGGAGGGTACACATGCACATGCTCTTTAAACAATGGATGGCAAGAAGAAAGCACTTCTCTGATCACAGGTCTGAAGGTAGACTTCCCAGGTAGACTATAAAATAAACTGTGCTTGGCTAGACATTAAACTGACTTTTTTGAAGATTATTTGTAAAACTAAAAAAATACAAACTCCTTACTTATATATACAATTTCTTAATCAGCTCAGTTGTCCTAAACTGATAAAAATAGTACTAAGGTAATGTTTGGATAAACATGAAGCCGGTTACAAGGTTATAGGGCACTGTCTCCGCATAAGACCATCCTCTCTTCTGACACCAAGCACAAGTTCAGAGAGTTCCCAGAAACCACCTACAGGTTCATGAATTCTTATTCTAGAATAAGATTATAGAACCCACTGAAAGCCATTACAGACAAGACTACTGTTTATTACAGGGAAAGGCTAAGATAAAAATCAGTCAAGAGAAGAGAAGCAGAGGGCAGAGTCAGGAGGTTCCAGATGCAGAGCTTCCACTGCTCTCTCCCTACATTGGTGTGCGACAATACCTAGAGAGTGTTGGCAACCAGGGAAGACCTCCTGAGCTTCAGTGTCCAGAGTATTTTTTGGGACTTCATCATGTGGGTCTGACTGTCCATTTGGTTAATCTCATCTCTAGGTTGACTGATCCCACAAGATCCCCAGTCCCCCACACAAAAATCACATGGTTGTCTCTCTGGAGTGGCCAGCCATCACCCCGAGATTGGTTATCATCAGGAGTGCCCAACTTTGTCCTAAACAAAGACAATCCTGTCAGGGATGACATAGATTACCTTCCAGAAGGCAACAGTGAAGGCCAGACCTCTCTTTGGACAAGGCCAAATTCTTTATTACACAGTAAATAAATGAGCTGCCTTCAGTAGGATCTCTGAGGCTCTGGTCTCCAGCTTTTGGGCTCATTACCTGCTTGAAATTAAGCAAGGCTTATCAATCATAATGGGGTTATGCAGAGAAAACAAAATAAAAAATTATCTCAGGCTTGAAACAGCATAGGTCTATCTCTCCTTCAGTCTCCATGGCCAGCATGGGTTGAATGAAGCCTCTGCTCCCCATTTCCATGCTCGGGGTCCAGGCTGATGGAGCCAGCACCATCTGCAGTGTCACTCTGCCATGGCAAGGCAAGACTGGTAATGAATCGCTCGTTGGCCATCCAGGCAGAAGTGACACACAGACACACATTGCCTCTCACCCTTCAATGGCCAGTGCAAGTTGGACAGTCATAGCTAGTTTAGGATTTGGGGAAATTGAAAAACCGTTGTACCCTGCGTTCAGAAAGATGAGAACTGATCATAATAGCCCTCGTTGCTACCCCAAGGGATTTATCTCTAAAAACAAATAGACTCACATAAAAGTCTTTTAAGCATTGCTTCTGTTTTTCTTCCTCATTGTCCTACTTAAATGACATCAGAATTTGCTCATGGAATCCTGGAAATTCTGCTTACTTGCCATCAGCTCTGTCTCATTCTGCCATCCACTCTTGCTAGTTTCTGACCAGGGTCTCTGACTCTTGCTAGTTTTTAATTTATGGTTATTGGGATCTCCTAAGTCCTGAAATACAGAGAAAGAAAGTTGACTTGGTTCTCTGCATGTACCTCGCCCTCTTCCTCCAAAGAACCCCATCTTTCTAGCCCCACAGGAGGTGCTGATCCCCAAATATATTCTGTTGGTCCATGCTCTATGCCTTTGCTTATGTGGTTCCTTTATAGAAATGCCAAGCCCACCCCACTGGCCAACAGGCCACACAGACTCATATTTATCCCGGAGTCTCAACTCAAATTTGTCTTTCTGTAATTTTTGTCTACTACTTCCTTCTATGTGAATCTACTGGTTTTCTATAAATCTGTTTGCACCATTTTCTTTGACTGTTTGTACCTCCCACTAAAGATGTAAGGGTAGAAATGCTGTCCTCTGTCTTTGTGTCTCCAGCACATCAATGGCCTGAGAGTAACTTAATAGATCTTTGATGAACTGGTGATAATGGAGATATTGAATCTCTAGGGTGAACAGGAGAGAGAAGGAAGGTCATAGTTAGCAATTACAGCAAGTCCTCTTACGAAAAAAATACCTTCTTTCAACTAAATTATTTCTAGCCATTAAAAGTTGACCCTTTTCTTTTATATAGCAAGTGACCCAATATAGTTAATTAGAACAGAAGGAGTTTAACAAAGATTTCCACTGTGCTTGGGTATTGACAACTGGTTTTCTGTATAATTTATTTCTGCACTACATTTATAGTGCTGTGGTCCAGACTGACTGCTCTTGGCTACCAGGGGATGGGTGGATTTGGGGGATGGATGAGATCCCTGACCGAGAGCTGTGAACTGCAGTGAGGCAATGCCAGATACATTCCTCTAAAAAGGAAAGAAAGCCCTGAGGTCAAAACACACTCAGTCTGCAGCTTTTTTTTCTTTCTTTCTTTCTTTCTTTCTTTCTTTCTTTCTTTCTTTCTTTTTTCTTTCTTTCTTTCTTTCTTTCTTTTCTTCTTTCTTTTCTTTTTTTTTTAAATGCTAAGGGAAAGAATCGCACAACCATTTTCTTCAGGCTTATATTTTAAGATCTCATGTCCTCTTCGAAGCTGTCTTTGATATATGTGATATATGGAGAGGAGAAAAGGGAAAACAGGGAGATAACAAAAGTATTTAAAATAATTTGATTCAAACGACCTACTTTCCAAGCCCATAACACCAATGTTTTGTGCTGTTTAGATGCATAGGCTGTGTGCTGGTGGCTTTTCTAAAGAACACACAGCAGAAAGCTGGCTGGGAGAGGTGGACAGGAATTGGAGATCTTCAAGAGGGTAGCCCTCGAAGCTTGGTAGGTCGCCAGGTGAAGCGCCGGATGAAATTGAGTTTTAGGTAGGGTGCGGTACATCTGAGTTTGCTGGTCGCCGTTGGTGTTGGATGTTCCACTATCATTATTAATAGTGCCCTGTTTGGGCCTCCAAGGTGTCCTGGTCTGGAATCGCCACCCTGATTTTAGGCCCCCTAGAGTGAAGAATAGCGGAGTGATGGATGGGAAGCAACAAGACTCTAGAGTGAAGAGGGCTCAGGGGAGAATTATTTTATGAGAGTACATGCTGTACAGAGTTTTCCTTAAAAGGCTTCATATAGTGCTCTCTGAAATACCTTGCAGACTTTCTTCTGACGCACTTCTCGACATCAGTTTATTTTTCTTTGGTGCAGCATTTATGGGGCCAATGTGTCTCCACGCAGGCTGGATTTCTTTGAGACTCACGGGCAGCAGTGCTGCTTGTATGTGTGATTCATGCCTGGACAGATTGGCTGTGAATGGGGTGATAAGAATAGAGAGAAGCACATACCAGTAGACCACACTTCCTGTGCACAAGCCTTTGAATACTGCATTTCACTGTCTGAAATAGCATTCATCTTCAGGCTGGGATCATTTATTCCCTGTGGAATTAAGCAATAGCGCTGGCAGCAGAAGAAACTATTTTGGGAAAGGGATGTGGGAGGAATTTGGCTGTGTATAACAGGCTAGGCGTGAGTACCTTCCGTGGTTCCACACTGTTCCCCGAAGCCCTGGTAAGTGGGAATTGACAACCTTCAGATAATCCCACGCGTAACTAATGTCCAGGGCAATGTATACATGCTGTGATCTCTAAGGGTCAGTAAAGATGGAGTTTAGAGGCTTCAATTTAAGTCCCCTAAATGGCAGAAAGAGAACTTTCCTTTGGAGATTAGCGTTAGCTTCTAATGCAGATGCTGTTGAGAAGGAGTAAAATGTAACATCTTGCTCTTGTCCCCCTCCTTACACCTGCCCTTTCAGGTGGTTTTTGCATTTTCCCATGTAAACTTACCTCTATCCTTGGTGAAGTTTAAAATAAGGCAGTGAATGCTGTGTGCCCCCCCCCCATTCCCTCCCCATAAAGCTGAGGTGGGTAGGACTTGGCAGCTGGTAGCAGCTGTGAAGATAAATAGGCACCAGGGCTCCTGGATGGACGGGGTGCAGAAGGCGTGGGATGAGGTTTGCAGCTATGAGTGTCTGCTGTGGGACGAGGCCATGAGGACCGAGCTGCAGCTGGAGGCCAGAAGTTCAGGCAGTGAACAGGAGGTGGGGGCTTACAGGAACCAGTGGAATTAGTCCTTTTGATCAAGCTATTGTGTTTGCAGGGGTGAGGGGGGCATAGAAGAGTCAGATACAACTTAAGTGACTTCTATCTTGTCATTTAATTAGTCTATTTATGGAAGCCAGGGAACTGTGTTCGTCTGTTTCTATTTAACTTTGCTGTTGGATAGTCCTTCAACTGACTGCCTTCAGAATTTTGTCTTTACAAATCAGCTACAATTAGAAATTGAAAACAGCACCCCAGGGCTACTTTAAAATTTTATATTTTGTTACTACTAACCAGTTTGGAAAATGTTTTTCTATGGAAGGCTTTTAAATTCTCTTTTCAATGTGGTAGTTGTCATCACAACAGATTGTTTTGTTATTTTAGTATTTTTCTTTCACTTTGGCCTTGGGATTAATGTGAGAGGCAGAGATGTTAAGGTTCTCCACTCCAAATAGTGCTGTCAGGGGTGAGGCTAAACATTTCATAAATTATATCCTTTGCTCACAAATATATAGTGAATTTACTAAAGTCAAAACCATAAATATCCACTTGTTTTGTATGGGGTGCTTGGTGAAGTGCCAGTAACTCATACCTTTATAGACATCAATGGCCTATAAGCAAATGAATTATCATTTTTTTGAGAGTTTATAAGGATTTTATTTTATTTTATTTATTTTTAATAATAAACACTGGGTGTTATTCTGTATGTTGGCAAATTGAACACCAATGAATTATCATTTTTTTAAAAAAGATTTTATTTATTTATTTATTTATTAGACACACAAAGAGAGAGGCAGAGACACAGGCAGAGGGAGAAGCAGGCTCCATGCAGGGAGCCTGATGCGGGACTCGACCCCCGGGGTTTCCAGGATCAGGCCCTGGGCTGAAGGCGGTGCTAAACCGCTGAGCCACCCGGGCTGCCCCATGAATTATCATTTTATTTTCCAGTTAAATGAATCAAAATGATCTCAGAATCTGAAATACATTGATGTCTTTCTATCTGGACATGACATGAAAAGTTTTTCATTTTTATGCAACATTTCTACTTCTTCATAATTTTAATTACTCACGTGAGAAGTTGATAGAAAAGACCTTTATCTCGTGACAAGAAATAAGAAAAGTAATGAAAATTTTGAGGCATGCCAAATAAAATATTGAAAAAGAATTCAAGGAGAAATGTTTTTTAACTTAGAAGATTCTTTAGCATTTTTCTTTTCATGTCTGTATCTCTAGGATGCTGGAGAATTAACTTTAAGCGCAACTGTTAAGTCAATAGTGATGAAGGAACTAGGTATGTTGGAGGCAGAGAGGTAGAGAAGGAAAGGGGAGGGAAGATATTTTAAAAAGGAGATTGAAGAAAAACCTTTGAAGTGTTCAGAGAAATGATAAATATCAAGAAAAGGCTTCCCGAGGGCTACCACATGGTAGGATCAGCAATGGGACATTCAAGGAGAGAGGACGGCCAGAATTGAGTTTGGGCAGAAAATCAGGCCTTTTTCACCTGGGTTTCATATAGATCCTTAAACGCACCCAAGAGAGATGATGGAAACTCATCACCGGCCTGCCGTCTGGGGGTTGACCTGTGGGATGAAATCGCCAGTGGTCCCAGCCTCTCCAATCTTTTTATTCGTGATTGTGTGTGTCCTCACACTCCCTGACCTTCCCCTCTTCTGCGTTCCAGGAGAGACAGCGTCTGGAGACCATCCTCAGTCTATGTGCTGAATACACGAAGCCCGACAGTCGCTTGTCCACTGGCACCTCCGTGGCAGATGTGCAGAAGATCAATAAGGAGCTTGAGAAGCTGCAGCTGTCGGACGAGGAGTCTGTGTTTGAAGAAGCCGTGGTGAGCCCTGACACCAGGTACAGGTGCCACCAGAAGGCTTCTCTCCATGACGCCGACTTGCCAGTCTTTGGGAGCATCGGTCAGAGCAGTGCCAGCCTCCTCTCCCCCAGGAGCATCAGGAATGATGACCTGCTCAGGGACTTCACGTCGGCCTTTCTGAAAACTTCCAGCGAGTCTGCTTATCTTAGTATCCTACCAAAGGTAAAGGCGACAAAGCAAAAAGACCAGGATTTAGGGTGTGGGGCTTGGCATCTGCATTGGCCTAGAGACTAGAGGTTTTACCTTTACTTGCTTTCCAAAATGTTCTCAGTGAAGCTTCGATTTAAGAGGTCATTAGCTAAACAAGGTGCAGCAAATTAGGGTGTTTACCGTAAAGTAACAAATGTGCCCCAGAAAAAACTGTAGCTGTACAGAAAAGTCAAAAGAAAGAAGTTTCTCTTCTTTCTCTCTGCCCCCTCCCAGTTGTACACCTGAGAAATAAACACAGAGTGTCTTACCTGCCTTCTTAATATTTCTGTGCATATATGGCTATGTGTTCTATGCACACACACACATATATAAACATGCAGTGTTCTGCTCTTTTTCTTTTCCTCACTAAATATCTGAACATCTTTGCATTTTAGTATACACAGCTCTGCCTCATTCTTTTTAATAGCTGACTAGTATTCTGTTGTTTGGAAATACTATGTAAACTGTCCCTAGTTTTTTTTACTAATAAAATCTATAGGCAGCAAATACTGTATGTATCTGCAAATGTATCTGCAAGATCATTTCCTAAAATTGGAATTGCTGAATCAAAGGGTTTTTATATTATTCATTTTTCCAAATATTTCAATATTATTGAATATTTATATTGGAATATAAATTAATAAGAATATTGAATATTTATATTCAATATTATTCCAATATTTCCTAATTATACTCTGGGAAGATTATACATTTCCAGGTGACACTTGCACTAACAGTTTATGAGCACACCTTGTTCTCCATTCACTTGGCCAAGGCTGTATATTATCATAATTTTTTAATATGCTAAGTTAATTGGTGTTTAATTTGCTTCTCTTTAATTATGCACCTTTTCATATTTTCAGTTGTTGATTTGTATTTTTGACCCACTTGTTCATGTTCTTCACCCATTTTTAAAAATCTTCTTATCTTGTTTTTACTAAGTAATATGAACTACCTATAAGGAAAGTAGCTTTTATCATGAGCAGTCTTCCCCTTGACTTTACTTGTGATATTTTTTAGAGGTATAGGAGTTTAAGATTCATATGTAGTTATAATTATTGCTTAGTCTTCTGGTTGTATAATGATTTCAAAATGTCCTTCAAATTTGAGGATTTCTTAAATGGAATTGAAGGATAATCTTTTGATGTTACTTTTTTCACCTATGTGTGAAAAAATAATTTTTTTTGAGACAGAGTGTGTGCAGGCATGCAAGTGTGTGACTGGAAGGCAGAGGGAGGGGAGAGAGACAATCTTAACCAGGCTCCATGCCCAGCTCGGAGCCCAGTGCAGGGCTTGATCTCACAACTCTGAGATCATGACCTAAACCAAAATCAAGAGATCAAGAGTCAGATGCTTAACTGACTAAGCCATCCAGGCACCCCAAGAATCTTTTTTCTATGAAATTAAAATAAAAATTCTTTTGCCCCTTATCTAGAAAGGATTTAAGAGAGCTGCAAGAAGACATAAATTTTATTGAGATAAAATTAACACACCAAAAATAGTAATTAGAAGGGGAAAACAGACACCACAATCACAATAATTTATTTATTTAAATAAACAGGATTAATTAAGTAAGTAACTCTGACCATGAAGTTCCATTCTGAGATTCTTGGCGATTTTAGTCAAAGAATCAAAACCACCAAAAGATACATTAGTTAAGTTTTTGTTGTAGGAGGAGGACTCAAACTGATTAAGAGAAAGACCTTATCATGGTGCTAAATTCTGACGTTAGTTTATTATCACCTGGAGTATTATTCAGGAGGCGTTTGCGTGTTGGTTTTGACTTTTTCACTCCATGTTCCTTGGAAGACGTCTGTGTTTGCCTTCTGAGTTCTCCCATCATCTACATCAGGACTCAGAAACGTCTGGTCCTTCTTTCTCCTAATGACCACGTTGACCTTACTCATTCTCAATGGAGACTACTTCTGAATAGGACATTTGTCTCTACTGCCAGAAAGTTGTAACTGTTAGAATCTAGGATGGGGGGCGGAATCAAAAGTTGTTTGTGTTCAGGCAAAGTAAATGACCCGCCGTTTGAAAACTTGAGCTGTTTTCAGCAGCCATTAGGCTTCCTTTGAAGTCCTTGGCTTCCTTTTCATTTAAAGCCCTTTCCCATTTCTTCCATCATGGGCAGCTGCCAGATTTTTGTTCAAGCAGTGAGCTGTGTGTCTCTCTTTAAGGACAATCTTTTGGGAGGCAGGTTTCTTCCTGAAGAGGCCTGGGACAAGAGAGCCGCTGGTGTGTAAATGGGCAGATGATGGCAGATGTTTTTAATTGCTCAAATATGCTTTTGTGGAAAAGGAGGCCTCTGAAGCTTAGAGCAGCCTCTGTTGCAGCAAGACATATAAGACTGTGCATCCTTTAGAGACAGGAAATGTCAAAGGCGCCTCTGGTTACCACGCAACAGCTTAGGCAGAGAGTGAGGGAGGGGGATGCATTCCAAGGATGGAGGTTTGCATTTATGACTTTTTGGAGACAGATATATGTTACCTCAGGACCAATAGGAGAATGTTTTATTAAGTCCTGACCATTTGTTTTGGATGCTTTCCTTCTTAGTAATCTGCTGATTCAATTATTCCCTTAGCAAAGAACAGGGTCCATTATTAATTGATCTAAGGATCAATAGAGAAGAAAGGAATGTGACACTCTAAGCTGATTTAAGGAAGCAAAGATTTTAATGATTTTTAGGAAACTTGAGGTTTAGCATTCTGGAACTTGTTTTATCTAACATTTACAGACAGATGACCTTGGAAATATGCTTATTCTATTCTATTCTATTCTATTTTTTTTAAACATTTATTTATTTTAGAAGGAGTGAGAGTGTAGTGGGAGGGAGAGGGAGAGAAAATCTCCAGCAAACATCCCACTGAGCACAGAGCCCGACACAGGGCTCAATCTCATGAGCCTGAGATCACCACCTGAGCCAAAACCAGCAGTCAGATGCTTAACTGACTGAGCCACTCAGGCTCCCGAAAATGTGATAATTTTAATTGGCTTTTGTGAACCTGTCTTCTGCCACCTGAGATGAAAGCTGAGAGTAGCTCACTCTTCTCTCTTTTTTCCTGTAGCGTTGGGATGTAAGCAACACACACAGTGCTGTGTACGTTTATGTACAGCATTGTGACCTTACTTACAAATATTGTGAAATGATTACCACATTTAATTTAACTAACATCCATTACTTCATATAGTTATTTGAAAAAAAAAAAAGTTCTTTTCCTTGAGAACTTTTCCCCTCTTCTCTCTGAGTAATCATTCTCCGCTGGATTGCCCTCACACTTGCACACATTGCAACTTCCTCTGATTGCAAGGAGTTTCCAAGAAGATATTTGAGGGGAAAAAAGTAGATAAAAAGTTTCCTGTTCCTACTGTCTCTCCCCTTTTCTTTGTGGAGATCAGGTGCCCTCATGGCATATTTGGGGATCCTCGTACATGTGTAAACAATATTCTCATCCCACTCCATTACAGACCATTTAGCATTTTAGAATCTCTTTAGAAGATCTTTCTCTTTATAAATAACAAAAAAGAAGAACCATTTCCTACACAGCATCGATTGCTATAAACGGCCTCTCAAATAGTCTTTAATCAAATATGCCTACTGTGATCAAGTTTTTAGAAACTTTGAGTTAGGAGTGCCTGGGTGGCTCAGTCGGTTGAGTTCTGACTCTTGATTTCAGCTCAGGCCATGATCTCAGGGTCGTGGGATCCAATGCTGAAATGGGCTCCATGCTCAGTGTGGAGTATGCTTGTCCCTCTCCCTCTGCACCTCCCCCCACTCATGAGCATGGGGGCACAAGCAATCTCTCTCCCTCTCATAAATAAATAAATAAATAAATAAATAAATAAATAAATAAATAAATAAATAAAATCTTCAAAAGAAAGGAAGAAAGAAACTTTGAGTTAGACATTTATAATCACCACTGTCACCTTTCTTCACCTTCTATTTGCTTGGAAGGTGTAGGGTTTTGCAGATTGTTCAGCTTTTGTTTTGCCTTAATGCTTTACTTCCACAAGTGAGAGAGATATTTTTAAACCATGTTGGCAGTTGAAACCTAATATGAAATGTTAGCTCAACAGGATACTGGCCTTCTTGAGGCTTTCCTGCTAGGATGACACGTCAGTGGTTTTGGAATGCCATTCACTCTTACAGGCCTTCCTCACGCCCTAAAACGGGCACCCAAGCATTAAGACAATGGGATTCATTGTCTGTGATAAAAAAGTCAGCGGTTGTTTTATTAATTGGTAAGATACTGCATATAAGACGGCAATTAAAAGTCTAAATGTCGAAGTTTAGAAGGCCTGCGTACTTCTGCTAATCAACCTGAGATCCTGTGACATCTCAATTGTTTAATCTCCTTAAGGCGCAGTGAAGTAGGATAAAGAATAAAGAATATGAATAAAGAAATGCCACATGCTGGCTATCTTCTTGACGTTATTTTCAAGATCATTAAATAAATTAAATGAACTTAGTGAGGCATACTAAATTCTATTGATCTCTTTAGTTAATATGAATATTCTTTTCCCTGACTAATGAGTAATCTTCAATAATTTACTTATCCAGGCTGCTATTTTTAATGTCCAAGTATGAAATTATTTCATGGTTAACTTACTAATGCCAAGAAATTACATCTTTTTCAAGGAGAGATAAAAACTGAATAAATAATGTGCCAATACCCCAGCATCCTTTGACTTACAGAAAGACTGATCTCTAGAAGGCAATATCTAGAATAACTAATTCTAGAAAGAATTCCTGAAAGAAGAGGCTATTTTGAATTCACTGTTTTCTCTTCTTAAAACAATAGGCAGTCCCATTTTGGCTGGTATCTGATCCTAAATATTCCTTTCTTCCCTGGGCATTTGTCATAACTCTGTTCCGGGGTGGAAGTCTGTTCTCTCTTACTTAATTTCTTTCCTGACTTTTTCATTCCTTGCCAAGGAACTCAAGCTTTTTTTTCTAGGCAATGATTTTGTGAATGATGACCAGTGTCCTATTTTGTGTCCCAAAAGCCCAATGGCCCAGTAGTGTCTTAAACATTATACAGGAAGAAGGTCCTGTAGGATAAAGACAGTAAGTAATGTGCAAACACAAGAAGTGAAACATGAGTTAACTTCATATTAAGTGTATAGTTTTCACTCATTTTGGGAACCACCAAAGTAATAAGGCCTGTATTGTCCTGATTCTTCACTTTATGGAACATTGCGGTGAGAGGGTCCAAGAGCATTATACCCACTTTTCCACAGTGTGTTGGAAAGGAAACAAATAAGCATGAATGCACTCATTCACAGAAAACCCAGGAGGTGGGACCCAGGAGGATGGCTAGAGATTCAGAAGACTGTTGTAGGAGCTATGCTCACTCAGAGATGGGAGAGAATATGGGGCTTGGAGTGAAGGTAGCAGCAGGCCCAAGAGATTCTTGAGGAAGATGTCAAAAGTCTTGTAGAGCTTTTAGTTTTTTGCTGTGCCAAACTTTCTCTATAATCTTAGAGAAGTCGCTCCAATCTCTATGGACCACAACTTCCTCAACTATATGACCTCTTAAAAGAATATGAATGGGTGAATTTAAGTTGATTTGTATGGGGTAACTTACAAACCTTACTGCTGAGGATTTGTGGGAAAATGCAGAATTGCAACTGAACACTCACCAGGATGCTTTTAGAATCCAAAGAGGTATGGAGACTTTGAAACACGAGACTTACTACTGGTTTATAAATTGGGAGATTCTGGAATTGAGGTGTGAATAGCCCTTTTCTGTGTTGATTAATTGCAGACCCCAGAGGGTATAAATGAAGAACAAAGGATTCAGGAGTTGGCAGCAATGGAGGAGACCCGGATAACAATTCTAAATAACCTCGAAGAACTTGAACAAAAAATCAAAGACATAAATGACCAGATGGATGAGTCTTCCAGAGAGGTATAAACCAGGAGTTGATTTTTTACCCCTCCCTTGTTTCTCACTTTCCTCTAGCTTAAGAATATTACTGCCTATTAAGGCATAGACTTTGGAAGCAGAATACATAGAAATCAACAATGAATTAATATTTTTTTCAGTGCACCCTGTATAGGGTAAAAATAGCTTTTTTAAAAAAAAAACTTTTTCCTTATCTTTTTTTTCTTAAGTCAGATGAGTCAAACATATGAAGCCATTTTTGATGTACTTTGGATATAATCAATTTTGTCTTGGGCAGCCCCGGTGGCTCAGCAGTTTAGCGCCGCCTTCAGCCCCGGGAGATCCAGGATCGAGTCCCACATCAGGCTCCCTGCATGGAGTCTGCTTCTCCCTCTGTCTCTCTGTCTCTGTCTCTATGTCTGTCTGTCTGTCTCTCTCTCTCTGTCCCTAATAAGTAAGTAAAATCTTAAAAAAAATTTTTTTTGTCTTAACTAGTGTGTGCTTTCCGACTTGCTATAGATTTGTCTGTCAGCTGAGGTGTTCAAGTTCAAATCCAACAGTTTCCTGAGTATGCTTAGTATGAGCTGGACATCATGTTGGTACTATAGGGGGATTTATATATGAATCAAACATAGACTAGCTTTCTAGAGGTTTGCAAATCAGAGAGGAGACAGACACATTGTCTATTACTATAATAGGAGAAAGGGGTAATTTTCATACTATCTCCACAGAGCAAGTAGGAGCAAATGCTTCTGCCTAGCATGTGTATACTCACAGATGGTGCAGATAGCTATAAGCAGAAGGGGACTGCTCACCTGTCATCTTATACACAGACCCTGGACGTCCCTCCTGCTGGCATTGCTAAGAATGCATCACTTGCATGCTGGGCCGGGTGTAATTTTCACTTCCCATGCTCTGTGGACAAAGACAGACACAGCTGCTCCCAGGATGGTTTGTGCTTGAGCCTGAATCTGAGCAAATAGGTCAAATATTATGGAGAAGTTAGTAGAAAAGGAGTTATAGTAGAGAAATTAAATGATAGGTAGATTTCTTAGTAAATACATTGTGGGCTGTTCGGCTTTCTTATAGGAATTTTTGAGTCTCACCTGGACTCTCCAGGGTGCTCTCTAGATCCCACAGTCTGACTGATACCATAGTACTTTTTGAAATTTGTAGTTGTTAAAAATGCACCTCTAAAGTGGGCAGTTGAGAATCTCTCTGAAGGTGAAACACCTCTGAGCTTTGTTTTGTATCCTCAGTTGGATATGGAATGTGCTCTTTTGGACGGAGAACAAAAATCTGAAACAACTGAACTTATGAAAGAGAAGGAAATTTTGGATCATCTAAACCGGAAAATAGCAGAACTGGAAAAGAACATTGTTGGTGAAAAGACCAAGGTAAAGGAAAAGTAGATTCTAATGCAATGTTTATGAGCAATATGGTGATTCCATTTGGTCAAATTTAAATGTTGTATGAATTCCCGTGGTTTTGGATTTGTGTGTCATGTTCCTGGAGACAGTGGTTCTAGAGGAAAGCCTTAAGATGAGGTAAGTTCTTCGCAAAGAACTGTCAGTGACCGAGCTGTGGATGCTAAGAGAGTAGAGCCCATTGAACTTTCGATCTGATATTCATGGCAGCTAAATCTACGTGAGATGAGTGACTTGCTTTTTTTCCAGCAGCCTTTCTGCTCTTCTGATTGTACTGTGTTTTTTAAAGATGGTTTTCAGCATGCTAAACTTCTTAACCACTGGTATCCTATGGGGATGACTTAAGCATATTCATATATGGTTGCCTTTTTCCTTTTCATTTTTCTGTTTATTAAGACTTTGAATGGGAACCATTCATCTCATCTGTCTTGCCTTGCCATTGTATTCTTCATTCTTCATTGTATTCTTGCATTCTTCAATGCAAGAGCACTGCTGTTTGACAAATGCATTGGAGCTGACAGGGAATCCTCGCACACTGCCAAGTGGAAAATAGCCATGAAACACAGTTGACACTTACCTTGAAAAAGGTCTTACACATACATTTCAGCCACAACCTGAATGTTGGTGGATATCTACTAGGGAAAGTGGGAAAAATTACCTACGATTTTTAGAATTCAGGGTAGTTGTTGGTTTTTTTGTTTGTTTATTTGTTTCCCCTGGGAAATATTTTACTCACTCTTCTCTCACATTCTGAGTTAGTTACAGCTAAACTAAGCCTAAAATTAAAAAATGAAATTCCAGTTTCGGAGGGAAGAAGCAAATGAACTTGAACACATTCTTCCTTGTATTCCAACTTCTACACTAAGCTGAGAAAAAGAAAAAAAATCACTTTGAGTAAGTTCTAGTGGGTAGTATGTGAAAAGGATTTCTACTGAATGTGGCCTCCTTTTTAGGCTCTTCTTTGTTTGAGACCCTATAAATAAGGGCATTTGATCTTGGTGCCAGAGAATGAGCTCAAAGTGATATTGTCAGAAATTGATGTCAGACTAACAGTTACACATCAATTTCTTGGTTGCCTGCTTGTCAAGATTAACTACACAGCTTTTTCACATTAAGTTTTATGTCCATTCCTTCTAGCTCCAGACTTTGAAATAGTAAAGAAACCCATTTGGGTTGTTGGTATATATTTTTTTTAAAAAAGCTCAAAACGAAGTCAAAGGATTGATTGTCTAGATCTGCAGTAGAGGCTGATTCTGCTTTTTCAAAATTCAGCATGGGTATAGCAAGAAATTGTGGGAAGTATTAGAAGTCTTTGTTTGGGGTGCTTATTAGTATTTATTTTTATATCATACTGGAAAACTTGTGGGACATAGGAATGGGTATCATGTTCTCCATGAACCTTCCTCATGGATGTAGTTATTTATTGTTGTGTAACACACACGTGGCATGGCCTGCAAATTCTATTTGTCTCTATCATTAGCATGAGACACAAAAGTGAAGCAAGCCATGTCAAAGCTTAATCCCATCTCCCAGGGAAAGTTGTGTTATATTCTGAGGACCTGAAGGAGAGGTGGGACTCCCGGAATGTGGGCAGAAACAAGAAAGGAGGCCACCTCCATCCTTCTATTATTGTTTTGGTAAGCTTGACAGAGGCTGTGCATAGGAGAGGGGACGGTGGGGGTTAGAAGTTTAGGACTGGCTTGTGCAGCTGTTAGGGGATTCGTTGGTCTTAGAAAGTGGGATTATTGTCTGTCATCACATGGTATAAAAAGTGACAGAAACTGGCTTTGGATTAGAGCTTCCAGAGAAGGACAAGGGAAGTAGAAACAGACTGGACTAGATGACCTTATACATATTTTGACAACCAAACTCAAAGAGAGACTCGATACCACTTGGCAGCATTACTATATTTTTCAAATAAACTTATACCAGTCTAAGACATGGCTGTTTCACGCTTTTATTCTGTTCAGACCTCTGGTCTGTTTTCCTCCCACTATGATGACCTCACCACCCACTTCCCTGAGAAACCAGATGTATCCTATCCTTCACAATGAAGGAGGGTTCTCTCCACCCCTCAAAGATAAGTGCCTTTGGAGGTACTGTGGGTGTCATCCCATCCTACTGTCTCAAGGTCAGCTCTCCTGTACCCCCCCTACCCCAGCCTTCCCCTCTTTAGTGGACTGTTACTGCCAGCATATCAACATTATTTTTACGTTTTATTATTATTTAAATATAAACTACCTTCCAGCTATTGCCATATCTCATTTCTCTTCATTGTAGCCATGCTTTTCAAACAGTGTTCCCGCTATGCTGCGAGGTCTCTTCCTCAGTTCCTAATTACCCATCGCCCCAATTACGGTCAGCTTAGACCCCCAGTATTCCACCAGAAGTGTGTCTCTTTACATCTAAGTACTGCCCAACCTACTGCACTTTTTTAGTTCTCTTGCGATCAGACTTCCTGGGCAGCATTCAAGACCGGGGACAGATCTTTTTCTTCATACTTGCCTCTCCCCATCCACCATTTGGCCTCTGGCTGCCTCCTCTTCTGGTTCCCCTTCTCTTTCTCTTCCTCATTCTCTCTGACTTCTCCAGCTGGGTTCCCTGTGCTTGTTCCTCTACCTCTGTAAAACCAGTTGCTAGAGTGTTTGTCTCTGATCTGAACCCTCTTCTCTTGTTTTGTTTTGTTTTGTTTTTTTTATTTATGATAGTCACAGAGAGAGAGAGAGAGAGAGAGAGGCAGAGACACAGGCAGAGGGAGAAGCAGGCTCCATGCACCGGGAGCCTGATGTGGGATTCGATCCCGGGTCTCCAGGATCGCGCCCTGGGCCAAAGGCAGGCGCCAAACTGCTGCGCCACCCAGGGATCCCATGAACCCTCTTCTCTTGTATCCTCACATTCTTTTATAGCCATGGCTTCCCATGACCTGTATACGCTGGTGACAGTCAAGTGTGTCTGTAGCCTCCAACACTTTCCTGAACTTCTGACTCATATCCTGTAGTCTACCTGACATCTGCACTCAGACATTTCACAGCTACTGCCGACTCAATGTTCGTAATGAACTCTTGATCTTCTCCCCCTTGTCTTCCACAATTCACCTCACCCCCACCACCAATCCTGTTCTTCCTCCAGTGTTCCCAGTCCAGGAGATGGCATCTCCAGCCGCCTCTATATCCAAATGGAAACCTGGAAGTAGACCTTGACCCTTCTTTCTCCATCACCTTCACATTAAGAGTTCTCAGTTAGTTTAGCTTCTCTGCATCTCCACTAACAGCGTTCTATTCTAACCCATCAGAATCTCTTCTTTACTTCCATTCCCATTTGCTTCCCTTTAGCTCATTCTCTTCACAACAGCCAGAGTGATTTTTAAAAATATATAAATTAGGTCACCTCACTCTGCTTTGTGTTCCACCATATTTTATATAAGTTTTATGTAAATCTTAATTCCTGACCTGTTGCATGCCTTTGTCACTCTCCCCTCCTTCACACAATGTACATGGTGACTTTCTTTCTATTTGTTTAAAGAGCTTCCCACCCCCACCCCCTACCAGATCTGTTTCCCACGCCTGGAATTCCCTTCCCCAAATTCCATATCTTGTTGGTTCTATCTTTCAGGGCTGAGGTTCTTTGTTAGCTTTTCAGAAAAGCCGTTTCAGTTCTTTTCAGTTCAGATTATGTTCTCCCTGTTGTTCTTTTAGTCCTTGTACAAATCATATTTCATATTTCACATTTATTTGGGGCTTGTTAGATATGAATGTCCCTCTCCAGTATGTAAAATAGAGGAAGGCACTGCTACCCACTGTTTACCCAGCTTACAGCACTAGAATACCACCCAGTATGCTTCAGGAATATTGTCCCTGGATCTCCTGCTAACAGCAAGCCCAGGCGGGCCCTTAACAGAAACATTGAGCCAAACACCTGCTCAAGAGCTATGTGCTGCCAAGTTCAGGCCATCTGGGATGGTCTGCTTCAGTACACATGCCAGTGGGCTTGTAGTCACACTGCCAGTTGAGCCAGAGTGTAAGACAGAAGGAGGAAGTGGCCTTTGCCCCTTTGGATCTCGTTTCCTTTTGCATACACCTGTTGCTGCTGTCAGATATAAACTGTGGAATGAGAAAACCAAAACCTGGAAAGATATCCCCGTCGGGCAAGCTCTGCTTCAGATGTCCATAGCACATCCTGTAAGCCTGGCCCTGCTTTTTGGATACAAGGCCTAGAGCATAGGAAGAGGGCTTACTAACACCTCAAATTTCAAATACCGATGTGAAATTATTGACATTGTTTCCTTGGCACTGGAGGCCAGCCTTTAGTACTATTTCTCTTATCTGATTTGGGAACTATCATTCTATTTTACCTATTTGGTATAAGTTAATATACAGGTATCACTCACTTTTCAAAAGTTCACATTATGGTTGCCACACATTTACGAAAGAATTCCATTAGAATCTACCTTCACTAACCAAAAGAAATCCGAAGAGGATTTCCGCTTTTATGCAAAAAGTTGAGAAGTGAACATAGCCTTCAGTGTATGGATAGGATTCAGCATTTGTGCTGCCGTGAGCTGGTACAGGGGCAGCGTACACTCGCACCCTCAGCAGCCAGAGTGGTGCCATCAAGCTCCTTCCCCGGGAACTACAGCAGCATCTCAGCATTAAGCAGCCACAGCTTCCAACTCTGGGAGTATCTGTGCTTGATCTCGCCTTGTTTATTCTGTACATCTGTTAGATGACCAAGACGTGTCCTAAGGTATCGAGAAAGCCTAAGAGAGGTTATTTTGGAGGGTCTGGGAAGGCTTAAGATTTCTTCCGTATAATTTAATGGTAATTGCTTCTTCACTTTACCCCATTTTGGCTTAGGAAAGGTTTCATAGGATTGCTCAACTTTCAGATACAGGGGGAAACCTGTATGTTATAGATGACTGCTATTTATTATATGCTACCATCAGTGATATAAACAATATAAAATATGAACAACATAAAATATAGACAGTGTATTCAACTATATATTTATTGAACATGTTTGCAGTGGCTCCCTGAGCTGACTTTTCTCTGTCCTTAGGAGTTACACTGTCAAAACCATCAGGAAACTCATTTCCATGTGGCTCTGAGCTAAATGCCACCTCCCTATTGTGTTTTCAGACAGTAGCCACATCACAAATAGAGTCTATGAATATGGGTAAACCCTGAACAAACATAAGTATTTGACTTGAACATAAGTCCAGAGAGGATATTTATTTGATGAAGCAGTAATCACAGAGGCCATAGCGCTTTCCTCGGGTGAGTAAAAGGAGAGAGAATTGTTAACCTCTGTCCTAGTGAACTGATTCAGTTTAATGAGTTTGGCGACAGAGTGGAGAAGCCACCAGGACCAAGAAGCGCCATTCTGGCAAAGGCCTGGTTGTGGACTTGGCTTCCCTTCTTGCCACTCCCCCATTCCAAGGCACAGCCCAGTTGGAGCAACTGCTGAGCAGGTGTGGATACATGCATTTGTTTATAGAGATTTTTCCCTGTCTTTTTTTTTTTTTAAGATTTTCCCTCTGTCTTTGCCTCGTTCTGACTACAGTAAGAATTCAAAACTAAAAATAGTTTTCCAATTTCCTCTACTTTATTATAGAGAAATTTCAGTTTCCTCTAAGATTATTATCTGTGTCTCATCTCTGCTTCTTTGGCATGCAAAAATCAATAGCCAGTTGTACTGAAATTCAGTAAAATGGTTAAGGAAGGGCGCTGCATCTGTAGTCTTGTAGTAGAGTCTTTCCATTGCCCAGATGCTCATCATAAGGCTCAACCATTCTTTGTTTTAAGATCTGCCCTCACACAGATAGATTATGGTATTTGTTGCCATCCTGGGCTGTACTTGTTTATAACTAAACAGGCTTAAAGGTATGAATTGAAACTTAAATCACTCTATGCCATATAACGTGCCACAGTGAAATCTCAAGTTATTTGATTATTTTTCCTACAATAAGCATATTTCATTGTATCTTAAAAGGTTACATTTTATTCCCCATTATTATCTTGCCAAAGTACCTGTTACTTCCTCTCCATCCTCCCTTCAGAGCCAGGGGAAGACAGAGAGCCTGGCCCAGAATTCCTCAGCAAAGTGTTAATGCTTCTTGAGTGCAAAGCGTTTGCCAGGTCACAATCAGTGTTCAGAGGGGACCCAGCCCTTCCCTTGCCTCTTTCTTACATTTCAAAGTTAACTCCCTGACTAGAGGAAGTAGAAGAATATCGTGGGATTTGGGGATTAAATCAACAGGATTCCAGATTAGGGTTATTATTTTTTTTTTCTGGTGGTTGTTTGATTATACAAATCCCTAGTGTTCTGATTTTCCAGTTGTTTTCTACACTAAAAAATCCATCAATTGTGTAATTAAAATGCCAAAGCTAAAGGAAATAAAATCCCAAAAAAGAAGTATAAGGATGTGCCTCTTTAGAGGCAGGCAGAGAATGAGTTCTCAGTTACTATTTGCTGACGCAAGTCCATAATCTTTTCTCTGCAATTCTAACATCTGAAAAGTTATATGGGGGAAAGATCATTTTGTAAGATTAACACCAAAACTTAGTTGGTTGTAAAACCTGACTCTGACTGATATTCACACTTGTGTAAATATTCATAAGTAGCTGCAGAAATAGAAATGTGTTTGATTATGGGTACTGGCCCAGACCTTACTGGAAATCCCTTTTAATACATGCTGTAGGAACTATGTTACCTCTATAAAATTCACAATATTCTGAAATCTGGAACACATCTGGCCTTAAGAATTTCAGCTAAGTGATTTTGGACCTAAAGCCACTAATTGCCTAATCTGTGAACCCATGAGGATGCCTACCTCCCAAGCCACAGGTTTTAGGAACTAGAAATAAGGGTTTTCTCAGGGTATAAGGAAAGGACTTTGGATCGACTACCCTCAGAAATTATGGCTTAGGTACTATGAGTTTAAACATATCACTGCATCAACTCCAAACCTGACCCAATGTTTCATGAAATCCAAGTACTTAGTGCTGGGTTCTGTGCAACAGATTGAAAAATACAAAGATGGACCTTAAGTTTTAAGAAAATCTTTATTAAGCTAATAGAGTTGCCAGATTTAGCAAATAAATAAATAAATAAATATGTGTGTATAGATCTTCTATGTACATCCTATCCTATATATATATATTTATATATAATAAAATATTTACATATGTAGGATGCTCAGGTACATTTGAATTTCAGATAAACAGTAATTATGCCCTAAGCATTATTTGGAACATACTTATATTAAAAGATCATTTGTCATTCATCTGAAATTCAAAAAAAATTTTTTTAAAAGATTTTATTTATTCATGAGAGACATACAGAGAGAGAGAGGCAGAGACACAGGCAGAGGGAGATGCAGGGTCCATGCAGGGAGCCTGATGTGGGACTCAATCCAGGACTCCAGGATCATGCCCTGGGCCAAAGGCAGGGGCCAAACCGCTCAACCACCCCGGGATCCCCTGAAATTCAAATTTAACTGAGTGTCCTCTATTTTATCTGGCAGCCCTATAAGCTTATAAAGTAAGCATCTTTTCAGAGTAACCATGAACCATCTGCTTGCCAAGTATAACTTAGATGTGGTAAAATTATTTCTTCATTGGTATTCAAGAATCTGTGTAATATTGAAATTCAAATAGAGCCAGCAACTTAATTTTCAGTTCCTTCCTTCAGAAATACAACTCAAAAGAGAGAAAACTTATGTTACTGTCTTCTAACCACACATCCAGCAAAATCAGTGGTCCTATGATGAGTTTTGGATTATTAAGTTCATTAAAGATTATTGGTGCTTCTTGTGAACGAGCTTAGATTGCTTAGGGGAAACTCATCCACACTCTTGATCATTTGTGACTAGAAGAGAGTCATTTTGCATCTGAACTTGAAATGTATCAGAATCTCACAGTCTACTCTTTGGTTTACTTGAGGCATTTAATCTGAGTGTAAAAAAATTGTACAATCGAGGTGTCACTTGTAAAAGGGACCTTTTATACTATGAAGTAAAGGCACTAAGCCAAATGTTTTGAGAGCACTCTTTAGTGCCTTGTGTATTAATATCTTGTGTCTTCATTAAAAAAAAAATTGAATAGTTGTTAATCGCCTTTGCCTCTCACATCAGCCTGAGTGGCTCATTTAGGGTTTCCTAACCTGGCTGTGTATGAGAAAACATGGCAGGATTTTTTTAAATGCTCATATCCCAGCCTTTGGCTCCTGGATGTCTGACTGAGTGGAGACTGGGGAAATAGTATATTTAAAAGCTCACCCAGGTTTTTTTAATGTGCAGTCGGGGCTAAGAATCTCAGAGCTGACTGGACTGTACATTGTGAGGACAGTGATCAGCCTTCTTCTTTTCTCTACTTACTCTCCTTATAAATATTTACTGAGTGAGTGAAAAAACAACTCACCGTGGAAACGAAGAGAAGCCTGATTTTATATACTGATTTCTGCTTTAATTTGCTGTGAATGATTTACCTTTGGCCATATATACACTTTAAGAACATCATTCTTAAACATTAAAAAAAAAAAAGGCAAAATCTGGCAGTGAATTTGAGACCCAGTTGGATTTTGCCAGCACATAAAGACAAATCAATACAAGAGCAGTGCTAATAGAAGCAGCCGTGTCTCTAGTGAAGTCACATTCTGTTCTTGGTTTTATAAATGCCCCCTTGTACCTCTGGATTTTCCTGGAGTGTTCTAATTCCTTATACTCTTGTTTTTCCAATAACGTTAAATCTGTTAAATTTATTAAAATTTATGAAATTCTCATTAAAGTTTAATAAATTTATTGAAAATTTAGTTTAAATTTCATTTAATTTAAAATTCATTAAAAGTCACTTAAGTACATTTGTTTCTTGAAAACAGATTTATGAATCCTAAAAGAAAAAGTGATGCTCACTGCCAATTTGGTGTTTAGAAAATATTGCTGTGCCTATAGTAATTAGAATAGATGAGTTTACCAGTTTCCATCTGGGGGAAGGAAGTAACACTCAATGTTCATGTTTTGCACATCAAAGGCAGGAATCCCTGAACCCTGAAATGCCATCGCAGAAGGTGATATTTTCAGCTCTAATTAACTAGTTGCCTAGAGCTAATTTTCCTTTGAAAACTTTCTGGGCAAAAAATAGAAAGTAGGAATATTCATTTCTTTCTGGCTTCAAGTTGGCCAACTTCTGGCTGGCACGAGAGTGATATCACCTCTCTGCTCCTCTGTGATTTATGGCCTGGCCCACCTGCCACTAGTTCTTTGATCCTTCCCCTTTACTTCCTTTGCCCTAGCTTTGGCCCCACTAAGCTTTTGCTCTGAGACCCACATAGTGGTCATAGCATTACCGGTAAACCAGAGAAGCTGCAGAAGGTTCTAATGGGGCACAATTCTTCTCACTACTCCCTTATATGGAATCACAAAACATTTTGAGCACCTCAGAAGGAAGGTGCTATGTAAACATAAGTCACTTTCTACTACTTATCTGTGCTTATCAGCAGTGATTAAAAAAATTGGGGGCATCAGAGGAATAGTTGAGCTATTTCTTCAGATTTAAGACCTGTGTTTTAGGCCAGTGCCTTTCCATATAATCAAATATCATACAATCAAATATCAATGTTTTCTGTCTGATGTAACTTTAAATTTTACAGTTTTGCTCATACAAGGTATTTAATGGGATTGGATAGTTGTTTGGGATTTTGTTTTCGTTTTTTGGGCGGTGTTATCGAACTTTTTTGAAACTAGAATTTCAGCAAAATCCTGTGATACAGTTATCTAGAAATAGAACTCTTTTTGGATAAAATTCTTCTGCTGTGCTGGGTGGCGGGCACTGAGGGGGGCACTTGACGGGATGAGCCCTGGGTGTTATTCTGTATGTTGGCAAATTGAACACCAATAAAAAATAAATTTATTATTAAAAAAAATTCTTCTGCTGTGTAAATAGGGCAAGCTCTGATCCACACAGAGAAGAAATAACACATTTCCCTTTCCAAGAGACAACCGGTATTCTGTATCGCTGGTTGTACTAAAGGGAAAAAATGATTCATTCTGAAACTAAAGACTGAATCTGCCTGGTCCTGGTATATTCAGCTTTACTGTGAATGAACCCTTGATCATCCTTCCAGTCTGCGAACCAGGCCATGGCTCCTCTCTGACTCCTACACTCTAGGTTTGCCCTGGGGGTACAACTTGCCTTTGAAGACTGAAAAAACTTTCCGGATAGTCTGCAGAAGTTTAAGTTGCAGAAACATTTTTAGATTGATATATGAAGTAGGACTCTCAGTTTTATGACTTCCAGGTTTAATCATTTTGAGAGGAAAAAAAATGCGCTTTACACCTAAATACACATTTCTAAAATGCCCTTGACATTTGAAAATTCTCTGACAAAAATGGACACCTAAGTGAACTGATATAGGTATCTATGTCCTGTAGTTTCAGATTTAAATTATAGCCTCTTTCATAAAGAATCTAAAGACGTGTTTGGGAAATCATGGCCATTCGGATGAAGAAATTATAGTAAGTATAATTTTATAGGACTATTTCAGAGCTTCATCCCTTAAAACAAAAATCTTCTAAGCTTCTCTGATCAAGCTCAGAAGCCAGTTTTATTGCTATCAGGGCACATCGAGTGAACAAAGCAAGGAGAGTAAGGTGGTGGTCATTGTACTTACAGAGGATTAAATCCGGGTAGTGCTTCATGAAGCACTTCCGTGTAGGCTAACAGTTAAACCCCAGGAGAATCAGGTCTGAGATTTACTTCAAGGCTTCAGAGCACCATAAAGGGAACACAGGTTGGGAAGACAAGCACTAAACAGGTTGAAGTATCATTTCTCAGTTGAAAAGGTGACGTGTAAGGCTGTGTAGTCGCTGTCTTATAAGACTTGCCTGGTAGAGGCCAGAGAATGTCTAGGCCCCCTTGGAGTGTGTGGTTGAGGAAGGATTTGGTGTCATCTCCTCCTTTCTCTTCTATTTTCTGACACCTGGATGTTCTCCTTTCTTTTTCTCTACAGTCCATGTTTCAAGTATTTTCAATGTCAATCTAGACAAGTCTTCATCTCCACAGTAAATGTCACAAGTCGGCGTAGCCACATTGCATAATACGCCTCCCCTGCCTGCTTTGTCAGGGGTGCCTTCTTCCCTGCTCTCCTAGCCTTTGAATCCAATGCTCTTCTTAGAATCAGATTTTCTAATTGTTTAAGCTTCGAAGTTGGCCAAACAGCTAGACCTGTTTCAGATGGTCAGGGTGTCCCCTTGTGTACCTGGCATGTGTACCTGGCATGCTTCTGGTCTGAGGACAAAATTACATTAATTTCCAAAGCCTGCTTAACAAGTGCCTTGAGCAAATTGGACCATGATAGTACTTGGGGTAAATGACTACTTTCCTTTGGTCCTTTGCCAAGGGACCCTCTGCAAGGCTATCTCATAGATTTGGTTGGCATTTCTTTTGTCCTTTGTTGACCACTGACCAGCTTCTTCTGCTTTATAATATGGGGGCAGGAAGGAGGGAAGGCAGGCAGCAAGGATGGAAGTTTGGGGGTCATTGCCAATACCCAGTGAAGTGGACTGTGTTTTGAGAATGCAGAAATGAGGCCCCCTTTTTTTTTTACTTTCACTCCACCCCCCTTATCTTAGTCACTAACAAGGTATGTTTCCACATCCATAGGATATCTAGTTTGTGTGTATATGTGTGTGTGTGTGTATTTACATTATCCTTGGGAAATGTTCACTAACGCCTGCCTTGGGTGTGAAGGTAATCTCTATTCTTCTATTTTCTGATTTCTGAACTTCAGGAGAAGGTAAAGCTTGATGCTGAAAGGGAAAAACTAGAGAGGCTTCAGGAGCTTTACTCCGAGCAGAAGACCCAGCTGGACAATTGTCCTGAGTCCATGAGGGAACAATTACAACAACAACTGAAGAGGGTCAGTAGCAAACAGGAATGCGCCAGTTGTGTTTTTTTTATTGTTTTTGGGTTTTTTTGGGTATTTTTTTCAATGAAGTCCCCCTTAACCTATGACTTCCTCCTTCACACGGCATAAATTTGCTTAAGTTCTGGTCGTTAGATACTTTTGAAATAGAAACTTGCATGCTGACAGTCTATATAGTATTTCGTGCTAAGCAGTTAAACAATTCTTTGTTAGAATCCTTTACCAATTTATAATGCAAGAACAGTTCTGGAGTCGTTTGTAACAGAAGAGAGCCACTCCCGACACACACCTCACACCAAGCTTGTAGCCTGTAAATCAGCTGACATCTTTCCCTGCATTCTCTGCTGCATTGTGAGTACTGTTTGCCCTTGGATGTTTTTTTCTCTCAGCCTGATTTCATACATGAGTCCAAAAAATTATCCTATTCTCTGATTTGTTTCCCATCACCGCTCACTGCTTTTCTTTTTCTTTCTGCCTCATGGGGACACTGAACTTTTTTGCACAGTCACAGCAAACCCCAACACCCAAGATGCAGGGCAGTGCCCTCAGCATCTTCTCAGATGAGCATCATAATTTTTTAGAGCTTAGCGCAGCGTGGACTTTGTGGTGGGTTTTATCGGGTTATTCTCTGATCATTAAAGTTGGCGATGCTTAACATGGCCACGCTGGATATCTGCTGAAATGAGGCTTTGAGGTGGAGAGTTTCACAGCCTCTGGTAAGACCCCTTAATATTTCAGAGCCTCTGAATGACTGGGTTGTTTGCTCTGAACAGCAGCCCCAGTAAACTGTGACCCTGGGGAACAGTCTTGGATCTCTACAAGGATCATGTAATAGTAATTTGTGCTAAGTGACTAACAACTAATGATTCCATGTGGGTACAAAAGAAGGCTAGTTTCATTCATGTTACTCTGCCAGGACCTTCTTGGGAGTGGGCAAGTGGAAAATCAGCTAAGGTATCCCACCCTTGGGGATATTTAAGATGGCCTTTAATACAGAACCCCTTGATGCCTTAGAATATCACCAGGTTATAAAAAATTACATTTAAAACTTTTCAAGTGTATTACAGATGTTGAAAGCACTTAATAAATCGTACCAAAGTCAACCAATAGTTGACCTGCAGCGTAACGATTTTAATATTTTGCCAAATAGTAACTTTCTTACTATGTTGGATCGAAAAGTCCCAACAACATTTCTTCCTCTTTACTCGTTTTATTGTATACAGCCTGAATTTGTTGTAAGAAGATAAAACTTCCTGTCCTTCAGGGTCATAATTCTCTGGAAATCTTTATGATAAAAATAATTGGGAAAACAATAGCATTTGTGAAATTATTTTCCCTTGTAATTTGTATGTATGCTGGTTCACCAAAGAGACTGGGAAACTGGCTTTTATATTCGTTCGCTGGCTTTCAACTCTCCTTATCACTAAAGATTTTACACAATGGTCATATTACTTTATTTAGAGTTGGCAACAACTTCTGTATTTTGTTCTTTTCTGCCTCTGGTTATCCTGTTATTGCTTGTACTCTTCATAAACACTGCTGCAAATAAAAATTGGTAAATTCTATGAATAACTGAGACTCAGATTGATATAAATAAAGACTGTTTAATCTAGCCTCTATAGGATAACTCATAAATGTACGTATGTTCTAAGGATGTCCAAAGGAGGACAGACAGTGACGCAGACAGTCTGTTCCACTATTTCAAGGCAAAGACCCCTTCCTCTTCTTCTCCAAGCAGAGTGTAAAGTTCTTACTGTAAATCCCTCTCCTTGGGAGAGATACTGGCTTGTAGTAGCCTCTGCTCACCTGCATTAAGAAGTCTACTAATTCTATTTTACAAGGATGATGACCAGAGTAACTCTCTGCCAGTCCCACGGCTTCATCAGTAAAAAGTTCACTTATTTCACGACAAGTCCGTTCATACTAGGAACTTCCTGTGTTACCACAGCTCATTTCCCTTCAGACTTCAAACACTTCAGAATACCACTTCATTACAGAGCTTTCCCGAAGGCATTTAAACTAGATTTAGTAAAGGTGGTTTTATTACCACAAACTTCATTAGGGTGCAAGTCATACAAAATAAAAAATAAATGAAAGGAAGAACATCATTTTCTTAAACAGTGTGTTATCCCAAACACTTAAGCTGAAATGATGGAATGAGTTTTCTGTGCACAACACTGTGGACTTATGACTGGGCTTCTTATTTCTAATTCCCTGCTTTAGAGTCTGAATACAGCTTTCATCGGAGGAGTTGTATATGGTTGATGGGGGCTCACCAGCTGAATGGTTCCCTGGGATGCAAGCATTGTGGGAAAGAAAGCAGAAGTTAAATGAGTCTTTCGTTTGCCAGGATAAGTTCCACTATTAAATGGAGGAGACACCTGGCTAGGACAGTTTTCTTGTACTTTTGATAATTTACTCAACTGAATGGTTGATTTCAGTCTCTTGAGTCACACACACACACACACACACACACACACACACACACTCAGTGATATCAACAATTAGGAGACCTTTTTTCTCCCTGGCTTTACAATCAGTTTATCCTTTAATCTTCGATAAGTCATTCAACTTCTGTGGGTCTCAGTGTCCTCCTATATGAAGTGAGAAGGTTGCACTAATGATTTCCATTGTGTTTTTCCAAACTCCATAATTGTGCAGTTAAAATGTTTGACTTCAGGGCGTAAGATAGAGAAACGTTAACAAACTCTGAGCCCCACTTAAATTTGTTTTCAAAGTTGACTTTGAGCTGTCATGAAATTATTACTGTAATCTCTCCTGCCATACCACATCTATTCTCTCCTTCTGTCCCTCTGCTAAGCACAAACAAACAAAAACAAACAAACAAAACAACCCACAGAGGACTGCATGTAAACTTCTTCCATATAAATTCTCAAAACAGTTATTGGAAAGAAGGAATTGCATTCAATTTTCTTGAGCGCAGCTGTTTTATGTCTTTTCACTTTTGGCCTTCGAGCTTGCCAACCAGTAGAGATTTGTAATATTCCTTTTAGCGAGTGAAGCTTAGTTAAAATTTTCATTCAACTAGTCATGCCCTTGATGTTGAGCTTCCTGTATATATTACTGTGTGCTCCATTAAACAGCGCCCTGCCCCCAAATTCCATCCCCTGAATTCTTATTCTTATCTAAAATCTTCTCGAAGCTCTTTCCCCCTCCCTAGTTGTTTTTCTTTTACAGTATAAGTTTATATACACACATTCTAATTGTTTGGACAACTTGATCAGATGATTATACCAGCAGAATCTGAGTGCTGAGCTTAGCTTTAATTTTCAACTTTCTTACCCAATGTGCTAGCATTTTCATGCAACAGTTTAAATATTTACTACAGACAAATTAGTGGCTCTGTGACCTTCATGCGGCTAAGATAACACATGTTGCCTATTAACCACATGTGGAATGAGCAACTGACTGGCATAGTGGGCATATTGTGAGACATATACTCACTTTGAGTAAAGCTTATTTACAAACAAAAAAAGAAGGTTTATGAAATTATTTCTCTCAATAATCTTTAGCCACAAACCAAGCTCAATTGAAAGACCTTAAAAACTGGAGTATGAATGACTGTGTAAGTGAATAATATATCTACTGATGCAGATATTTCAAGACTGCAGGCATTTTGTTTTTAGACATAACACTCAAGTTATCTCTTAATTACATTAGTAGTGAGTAGATTGGGCCCAAATTCATTCATTCCTTTAGAAGTTATAAGCATAAAATGTCTGATAAATTTGAAATGTCAACCTATAACTTGAAACCAAGACCACTTTTTGATTGGTCAATTAAACTGTAAAAAAAAAGTGCTAAGAAATGCTGAATATGTTTTTCAAATTGTTTTTCTTGCTCTTAAGTTTTAAGAATCCACTGTGTTGACATATTCTTGTTGCTATAGTGCCGCTTATAATTACAGGGTAGCTAATTGTCCTTCTATGAATCATCCTCAGAATGTAATTCATTCCAGAAGACAGAAATGTATTATTCCATTTGATTACAAGGCTTAATTTATCACTCACATAAAAACCAAAAGAAGGGGAGGTATGTTTAAAAACTGATATAAATCTCATTTATCATATTTATCCAATTCTTTCTGATGTTTTGACTGAAAAAAAAAAAAACATGCTCTGGCTGTTTTACCTATGTAGAGTTGTAAATCATATAGCCCAGCTGCTGTTTCTTTTTGGCAATAGATTATTTACAAGTTATATATTTTTTGAAATCTTCTATACATACCACATTTATGGTTTTGTCAAAGGCTCCAAAATTAAGGAGGTGGCGTTTTTTTGGTGTAGGTTCAAGAATGATTCGTACAACATGTGCCAATCTCTGCACAGATACAGATTCACTTCTGTCTTCAGACACTTCATTGATTAGGAAATGCCTGTTCTAGATCATCTGATTTTTATGATTTCTGATCTTTCTTAAATGTCCCCAAATTATTCCCAGAGTAGCAGTGCTTAACCATTTGAGTCACCCTTTGTGCCTGATGAACGCTGTGCTTCCACTCTTCCAGTAAAAATCTTTGTAAATAAAAAAACAAAAAATCTTTGTAAATAATTTTAAGGGATTCACAGAAGCCCAGCGTAAGAATACCAACCGCCAAATGTTTTCGGCAACTTCTCCTTTCCACAAAATTATCTGAGCATGCATGCAATATATATATTATATAGGTCTAATCTGTATGTGTACCAAATTTTTAGTCTTTTTTTTACAGTCAATAACTTTGGAATCTCAAATTTGATCTCTATACTAAAGTCTCATTTCATTTGAAAATTTTGGAAAATTGTTTTCTCAAGAGAGCATGTCACACCTTGGTCAGTAGATAACGTTTCGTTATTTGCTGAATTCTTTTTATACTTCAAAGTCAACTTTACACCCACCTAGTAGTTTTAACAAGAATTCCTACATCCACAGAATAGTCTAAAACTGATGGTCAAACCAATACTTCTCTTCCCCAGTTCAATTCCATTCTAATGGTCACTACCCTGGGATTTCACTCCAAAAGAGAGGATTATCATCTTCCAACCCTGGTCAGCTTAGTAACTAGAAAGATATTTTGGACTGTTTGCTTTTAATAATTTTTCCTTTATGCTAAGAAGGCCACAGCCATTCCAATATGTCTTGTTTCCATTGCATTTTCTCCAAAGGACGCTGACCTGTTGGACGTGGAGAGCAAACACTTTGAAGACCTAGAATTCCAGCAGCTTGAACGTGAGAGCCGTTTGGATGAGGAGAAGGAGAACCTGACCCAACAGCTCCTGCGTGAAGTAGCTGAATATCAACGGAATATTGTGACTCGAAAGGTACTTTTGCCAGGAGTTGTTCAGTAGAAAAAAAAAATCCAAATTTGCCCCTTGCTCCATGACAGTAATCCTCATTAATATAGCCCTCTGTCTCCTTATCTTTATATCTGAATATATCTGTGTGTTTCACCACATATCACATTTGACAGTTTATGGCCCCTGCCATCTACATACCAAATGGTGCTCCGAGCTAGATAAGCTGAGATGTGTAACGGTTATTGTTACTTAATGCTGTAGGTGCATTTATGAATAAAATCTGGTATTTTTCATTGATGTGAAAACCAAGGGAGAGAAAAATCAGAAATTCAGATATTTGTTTTAAGTGACTTGCTTTTGCCATCGCAGTAACTAGATCTAGAATAATTCTGGGAACAACATCTATTTTGGAAGTTCTGTTTCCACTGCTCCTAGTTCTCGAAGCTGGCTGATAGCTTATTGCCATTCGAATAGCACCTCAGAATCCCGTGCTCATCGCTGGCTCCACCCAGATGTCCAGCCCCAGAATTCAGCTCTTGTTCCAAAACTTAGAATCACATCCCAGTGCTCTGTACTAAACCAATAAAATTGAGGGAAAGGGAAATGAAAATGGTGACTTCTTAAGCTCTCAGCTTAAATAAGAACTTACATTGTTATTTTTCCCATGAAGCATCTCCCAAGATGATTCACTTACAGTCTAAAACAAGATTTCCTGTTGACTTCTGCATTCTTCAAATAGATTTTAAACCACGTGGACTATATTGGCCTTAGGTAAAGAAAAACCTTGAGCTTGGCAGGTCAAAGAAACTGCCTCACAGTCTCAGTATAATAATCACTGTCTACTACCAATGAAAATGTGCCCATCACTAATCCAGTTGTAAACACTTTTCCATTTTCCAGGACATACTGGCAAACCAGTGAATGTCTAACGTGCCTCTGTATATGATCATCTTTTTTTTTTCTTCAGGAAAAAATTTCTGCACTGAAAAAGCAAGCCAATCATATTGTCCAGCAAGCTCAGAGAGAACAAGATCATTTTGTGAAAGAAAAGAATAATTTAATAATGATGTTACAAAGAGTAAGTATTTCCTTTTTTAGCACTGGTTGTAGTAGAACTCAGGTTCCAACTTGGGCAAAGTTGCTTCCTTCAAAGAAAGTATCTTTTAATAGTGAATAGTTTATTATAATTTAAAGAAGACTTTGTAATACACATTTTTATTTAATTCTCCACATTAATAAGCTGATGCTCAGCAAACAATTCACTCTAATTCAGAAAATAAGCAAGGACATTTTCCTCATGCTTTTTCCATGGTGTGAAAATTCAAACTATGAAAACCACATACATTTTTGAATTTTCTTCTTTTGAAAACACAGATTTTTCATCATGTAGGTGGAACATATTCTGCTTTTATTGCTGCTGTCAAACATTTTGGCTCAGCTGCTGTGGTGTCAAACTCCAATTATTTGCATGTGGGTCATCCTGGCAGTTACCATCCTGGGTTTAGTTTGGCTTCATTGGCTAGGTAGATACCCTGCTGGGGGGCAAGATCATCCTCACTAAAGTGACTGTGTTCCTATCTGCTCAGTGCCTAATGTGCATGTAAAGGGTTTTCTTTGCCCACCTGCTGGGTTTTCTAACATAGTTCCACATGATATCCAAAGCGACAGCTTAAATTAAATAGTGTAATATGGAGGATTTAAGTAGTTTCTAAAGTTTTAGCAAAAAAATGGGAAAAATCTCTTAGTGATAGACTTTTAAAAATGAGTAATCACAATCACAGAAATACCACTTCCTCATTAAAATGTATAAAATATGATTCTTTTCCAAAAATTGTGATCTATAACCACAATTTGTATTTTCCCAAATTGATCTATAGCTCCATCTCAATCTCAATAAAAATTCCAACAGACGGGCAGCCCTGGTGGCTCAGCGGTTTAGCCCAGCAGATCAGCCCAGGGCCTGATCCTGGAAACCCGGGATCGAGTCCCACATCGGGCTCCCTGCATGGAGCCTGCTTCTCCCTCTGCCTGTGTCTCTGACTCTCTCTCTCTCTCTCTCTCTCTCTCTCATGAATAAATAAATCTAAAAAAAAAAAATTCCTACAGACTTTTTTGTAGAAATTGGTAAGTTCATGCTAAAATTTATAGTTGATCTGCATTATTCATGAATATTTGTGAACTTGCCTACTCACTAAAATTTGTTTGTAGCCCCCAAATCAATACTTGTCATACAATTCACTGACCTGTGTAGAGCAATAAAAATTTTGAGTCTCAGCATGCACATTCCTGGCTGAGGTTGGCTCTACCTTCCTGTTTCAACTCCCATAGAGTAAATAAGTATCCTTTTTGTGCACTAGTTAGTGCTATGTTTTTACATAGTTTGTGCCTTTTTTTTTTTTTTTTGGTGATTTTGCTGTTTAAGATGCCTCCCAGCATAGTGCTAACGTACTGTCTAGTGTTCCTAAGAGCCGGAAGGTTGTGATCTGCTTCAGGGAGAAAATAACGTGTTAAATAAGCTTCATTCAGGCATGAACTACAGTGCTTTTAGCTGTGAGTTCAGTGTTTATGAATCAACCATGTATATCAATAAGCCGTCTTTAACAGAAACACACATAAAGCAGAGTTATGTATTGATCAACTGATGACATTATTTTGACCAGAAGCCCACAGTAACCCACTTCTGTATTTCCTGCAGGAACAACAGTTCAGTAGTTACTGAATTACAATTCAGTGTTCATGGCAAATTTATAGAACATGAGAATTACAAATAATGAGAGTCAACTCTGAAAATGCCAAGAGCATAGAATAGCCAAAATAATTTTGAACAAGAACCAAGTTGGAGGATTTATATTATTTGATTTCAAGGTTGCCTCTAAAGCTAGAGTATTTAAAATGATGTGGTGGTGCTGATACAGCTGGACATAAAGATCAATGGAACTAAACAGAAAGTCCAGAAATAGACCCACACATATGCCGTCCATTGATTTTTTTTTTTTTTTGACAAAAGGTTCTGAGATAATCCAGTAGGGAAAAGAAAGTCTTTCCAACAAATAGTGCTGGATCAACTGGGACACATGGAAACAAGTGAATCCTAATGCGTCTGTCCTCACACCATGCATATAAATTAATTCAAGGCAGATCGTAGACTGCAACATAAAAATTAAAGTGATAAAGTTTCTAGAAGAAAATATAGGACTGCAAGTATACTTCCCTGGCCTTGGGGCAAGCAAGGATTTCTTAAAGAGGATATGACAAAGGACTTAAACCCAGAATATATTACAAACTGCTACAATTCAATAATGATCAATAAACAATAAATAATTAAGAGAAAACCAGCCAAAGATTTGAGTACAAACACTTCACCAAAGAAGATATATGAAGAGTCAATAAGTCACATGATAAAACACTCAACGTTGTTAGTCATTAGGGAAATCCACGATTAACCAAGCTTAATAGATTTTGTGTTTCTTCAGGAAAAGGAAAATCTTTGTAATTTGGAAAAGAAATACTCCAGCCTTTCTGGGGGGAAGGGGTTTCCTGTCAACCCCAGTACTCTAAAAGAGGTAAGCTATGATTTTACATGTCTACTCATGCCAGCTTAGAAATCAAGAGATGTGCCTCAGTTTTTTGTGATTAACTCAATAGGAAAACATTAACTGGGAGGACTTAGAAAGCATTCAATGCTGTGATGGTTTTCCTGCCTTTTATTTATGCTTTGAGGATTTTATGGATTATTTTTGTGTTTAATGCAGGTACACTGTGTGTGTGTGTGTGTATGTGTGTGTGTGTGTGTGTGTGTGTGTGAGCGGGTACAGACTATGCTTGACAGTGACATTGTGGGTTAACTTGTAGTTTCAAACAAGTTAGGATCCATGCGAAGATTAGTCTTAAATTCCCTCTCTGCCATTTCCTTTTTCAGTTCCCCTCTTTCTTACTTTCTTTCTCTTTCTCTTAAGTCTGAGGGCACATGAAAATGCACATTTGCTAAGATAGTCTGCTTCCTTTCTTTTCTGTTCCTTTTTCCCAAAGTTGTTTCTACTATTCCCCTCCCTAAATTAGAAAATCCTATTTACATTAAGACACACACACACACACACACACACACACTCACACACTCTTTATTCTAAACTTTCATCTTTCTGAAATACCTTTTAATGGAGCTATGCTGCTACAGTGGAAGAATATTTTAACTCTAATTTGGAAAATCATAACCCTGAGTGAGAAAGAAATAGCTGTGTGTATGTGTTTTTAGTATAGTTGACACACAGTGTTACATTAGTTCCAGGTGTACAACATCGTGATTCAGCAAGTTTATAGAATATGCTGCATCCACCACAAGTGTGGCTATCATCTGTCCCAATTGAAAATAACTATATTTGTTTTTTTTCCCAAAAAGCTGAAGAAAAACTTGCTTCTGCATAAAAATTTGTGTGATTAAAAAAAACCTTTATTTATAAATATCTTTTTAAAAGTGGAGTTAAGACTTCCAACATAGGAAGTATTGTGTGTGTGTGTATGTGTGTAGGTATATGAAGTAAATGCTCATCACGTAGTAAGTATGAATAACATGTATCTTGGAAGCATTTTGTGAAATATTTCTACAAGAGCTTTATTAGATCATTCAGTTTCATAGTTTCTCTCCATTACTCAGAACGTGGAACTGGCAGATTCAGTGAACAAAGGGTCACAGTGGATGGAGTGTAGTGGAAGAAGAGAAGGTCAGTGAAGTGGGCAAGGACCAGGGCTTGGGAGGCATGTTAAAGAAATACGGTTTATCTTATGTGGCTGGGAAGTCACTGAGTGAGGGAGTTTAAGCAGGAAGGTGATATTATTTGATGTCCATTTGTTAACCATCACTCTGGGCTGCGGGACAAGATTATGAAGAGTAAGATGAGAAGCAGGGGAACCTGTAAGGAGGTGATTGCAAGGATGTAGACTGGAGATGCCTGCGGCTTTCCTTCACACAAGGGCAGAGAGATGGAGAGAAATAGCTGGATGTGGATATATTCTGAAGGCAAGAGTTGACAGTTCTTGCTGATAAATTGGATGTGAAGATGAAGTAAATTAAGGGAGGTATTAGGAGTGATGTCATTTTTCCAGTTTGAATAATGAGCTGACCAGCGAGGACCTTTTCCTGAGGTAGTGAAGAAGGGGAATAGTGCAGGTCTAAGAGGGAAGATGTGCAGTTTGACTCAGGACATACTGATTTTGAAGGGCTGTAGCATCCAAATGAATTAGATAGGCTCTAAGGTCTTTTTACCCGTTGGTTCGAGAATAAAATCTTTCCTTTTCTGTTAATGAGTTGTTCGTTTTCTCTGCAGACTTCCTGGTGCCAAAAGCCCATTTGGCTTTTTGCCATTTGTATGGCTCCAACTCTTGTGTTTGTTGAGTAGTTATGTTCTCTTCATGGACTAAGCTGACTTGGCTCACAAGATGTTATTTCTTCCTTCCTTTCTCTCTCTCTTTTTTTCTAAGGAGTGATTAATTTATATCTAACTCTTTTAAACAAGTCCTGCTTTTGACAAATGGCATACATTTTTGAGCAATTAATCAGGTCATGTGGCCTATGAGTATGAAGAATCAGATCTCGATTTTGAAGCACTGCACTGTCACCTGAGCAAAAGAATACCTGAAAAGTCATTCTCTTCTTTCCCCTTCATTATCAAAGATAAAGTGATATTCAAAAACCCAGTTGTCAACTCCCCTGACTTCAGTTTAATTTTCTGAAACTTTACATGCTGTCTATTGCCAGGAAGTACAAGACCCTATTCAGCAGCATTTTAAAACCTACAATTTATAAATAATCAACTCTAGCTTTCTCCACTTTGTCGTAATTATAAATTACCAGTGAAAACCTTGCTTTCCTACCTGAAATTTTTGCTTCACCAGCAAAATGGTATCTTGCCTACCCTGGCACCACTTTTTTAAAGGATCGATGGGCTAATAGAAGAATCCAAGTGCTAAATTAACTCAGTTTTACTTTGAAAAGTGGAATATTATTCTATATTCTGTATTCTGCTTTTCCTGCTGTTTTGTTGATGTGGTGAGAATTATGGCTGGTCTGTATAAATACTTTCCATGAAAATTTACAAGTGCCTTTTCCTCAAATATAAATTGAGGAGTTTTGATTCTTGCAAGTTTTGGTTCATGGCTATTTTCTCGAAGCTGAAGCCAGAAGTGCATCATTGTACTTAAAAGTCACAGGCAGTTTTCTGTCCTCTGGTAGAGCTGAGAGTTGAGGAAGCCGCCTTGAATTGAAATAGCTTTGAGCTACAACTCTATCTGGATGGGGTGGGGTGGGGTGGGGTCCTCTGGTGTGTGTGTGTGTGTGTGTGTGTGTGTGTATACATGTGTCTTACTAGGAAAGGCTCATGAGGGGATGAGTGTCCCTTTTATTCTCATTTAGTTGAGATACCTAAAAACTAGATTGCATTACAAATAAGTTACTATTTATAAAATTTCTTAGTACAAAAACCTGAAGTCCTCAGCCCACTTTGTACTCATACTCTATCTTGTCAGAAAACAGAAGAAAAGAGGAAAATCTAAAAATAAGGATTTGCGGAAAAGGCTCTTGAATTATGGAGTGAGTGATTGCATTGTAAATTTATATCTCAGATTTTTGTGTGTGTGGTTAAGTGTTGGATAGTGATACCCTCATTCAGTCAACAGAATGAATGCTGATACCTCTACATATTTTAAAATTGAAGGTTGGGGTTGTTTATAATATAGTCATCTTTTACTTCACCCGCCCCCCCAAATTGTGTGTAATGTTTGGAATATCATTTTTCAAGATTAAGCATCGTAAATCCATTTTAATTGCTGATGATTCCCTTAATGAAACATTTGGTAATTCCACAGATATTTGGCTGTGCCGCTCGAAGCTAACTCCATTGTACTGGGAGCATTAATACTCTCGCATGCCTCAGCTTTTGCTTTCTTTGTGTCTAATTTCTGAATTCCTCCTTTTAGGGCTATATCAGTGTAAATGAATTTAATGAGCCATGTGTCAATTCCACGAATCTATCCCCTTCCACTCAGTTCCCTGCTGACGCTGACGCTGTTGCCACTGGGCCTACCACAGCTGTGCTGGTGAGCCAGCCACAAAATAAAGAGGTGTGTTGGCATGACATTTCATTCATTCACTGCTTTCCTCATGTCAAAGATTAACCCATGGTTACCTGAAAATGAAGATGTGTGTGACCCATATACATCTGGTTGACCAGTAGGCCAGAGTGATGCTGAGTATGAAAAACATACCAACCTGGGGCACTGTCCCATGGATTGTCAAATGGGAAATCATGAAATAGGTGGTGCAGAGTGGAGTGCCAAGAGAATTAAGTTCAAGACAATAAGCTCTAGGTCTTAGCACTCTGACCTGACCTCGTTTTCATAGAAACCAAAAAGCCTTTCTTAAACTGTTAGTTTGAATCATTTTTCCAGTTTGATTTTGTTTTATGTTTGTGGTATGGATTTTTTTTTTAATGTTATGCCTTTTTAGAACATCTGGGAAGGGGCAACGAGTAGTAAATTAAAACACCTTAGAACTGATCCAAGTTGCTCCCAGAGTGGAATTTTAACAAGAGGCTAAATTGAAAGATCCTGGCCATCATTTGTGACTTTGTGATTAAAATACAAGAAAACAGAATAATGAGATTATCGATTTCATTTCTTTGTCTTATTCTTTCATTTCATATGGACACGTGCATACTTTTTCTTTCTCCTATAAAGCAAAGATCACCTGTCTGTTCTGGATTTATGTTTCCTTCCACCCTCTCTCCTCATCCTATCACTCAACTTCCATCAGCCCCTTGGCCGGAAGTCCTGGCTCCGACTGTCGATCCTTTCCCTTTAAATGACACACCTCCTCCTCTACCAGCTAAGAAACACAGAATGCAGCAACAGCAGCAGGAGCAACAGGTAACTTAGGCACTGGTGTTCAGAGTCTGAGACTTTGACCTTGACAACAAAGTCAGTAATGTGGAGTCTTGCCTTCCACTTTTCCAAAAGTATTTTTTAAAAAAGAAAAGTAACATATTCCTTTGCTAGGTTTTCTTTTATCTGGTTGGGTTTTTGTTCTTACATTTTTTAAGGACATTTAGTATTTTTTAAGAGTGTTGGGATTGTTCTAAACTTTGACACCTTGATTGTCCCCTCTTGACTTTTGACATATTGGAGCTAGATACGTTTCACGTCTTCATGCTTCAGTTCCCATTCAATCCAAATATTGCAACTTGTCTCAGGTAGTTTTCAAAATGATAATAATTATTTCCATTAAATCCATAGTATAAAAAGTTGCTGTGTCAATGCAAAATATTTTCCTTACAGACTTACTGAAATCATAATAATGGACAACATACCCTTGCTATGTGTCAAAATGTGCTAAACATTTTACAAATAAATATCTCATTTCTTCCGTCTACTAGTCCTGAGAAATAGGAATTAACTCCTTATTGACATTTAGGGAACTGAGGCTTAGCAGAGGTAAATAGCTTGTCCAGGGTCACACCACAAAGAATGCATTTGGTTCATAGAAATTTTTACTGATCGTATATTTTAAATAAAAAATTCATTATTATGAATGTCAACCTTCTTTTAGTATATCTAGTGCATAATCATGCTTGGGTATTCAAAAAGTCTGTTTTGAGGTTTCCTTTCAACTATAATCAGACGTTATATGAATTTGGCCCCAGAAGATGGTAAGGAGTCATAGTGACTGGATCCCCAAATTTGATGAGCCCTGGTTTGCTGTGCCCAGCCATTACATTTCTTGAAGTTATCTTCACTGCCTTTTACCTTTTATTAAAGGATATATCTCTTTGCTACTTTTAGGCTAATAAATATTAACTACTATAAATAGATAATTATAAAGTTAAAATTTAGACATATTTCATGATTGGCATGTTTAAAGATCATAAATTTGGTAATTCAAATCTGCATTAACTTTAATGTATTTCAACAACCTGAGCTTATAAAAAAAGTGATCAAACCCTAAGAACCTCTAATTAGGAAATCACTACTCAAGGCATTTTGGGAGGAGGCTAAGAAAAATTTGGGCAAATTTCAAGTTGGCAAAAATGTTGCCTAAGGAATCTGAAAAAAAATAAGAAAGAAATGTTCAACCAGAGGATTTTTAAATATAAGGGGTTACTATAGGGATTTCTTGGGTAAGATCTTTTTTAAATAAAAGAGTAACCTTAAACGTTATATGGATTTGGAGTGTTTATATGTAATTAAAATATTATTCCAACTTTAAAACAACTTCCCTGTTTACTCGCTCTTTCTCTCCATCTTCTCCCTTCTCCCTTCCTTGTTCTCCTCACACTGGGATCTGTGCCATCATACAAAACTGTCCAGACAGACAAGGGGAGAAACTGCTTACTTGCTTTGTCCACTGGCTGTTCCGCCACCATCATAATAATTTGTAAGTTGTCCTGAGGCCCCAAGGCAGCAGGCACTATGAAAGTGAAAGGTGGATTTTTTTAAGTTTCTAGGTTCAGTAGTAAATTCTTCCAGTGTCTAAGTATCTTACCAAATGCTAGCCCTAGTCTATTAGTGAACACAAGTATAAGTTGATTTTTTTTAAAATTCTGTGTTAAAATTCCAAAACTTCTTTGTAAATGCATACTTCTTAATTTCTTCAGTGACCTGTTTCAATTAGTCAAGTTTTGCTATTCTGCTTTACATTTGCATTTAAAGCATTTTAGAAGTCTGGAAGAAAGGAAAAAACAGCATAAAGAAGGCCTCTATCTGAGTGACACTTTGCCTCGAAAGAAAACCACACCTTCCATATCCCCACATTTCAGCAGTGCTACTATGGGGAGAAGCACCACCCCAAAGGTAGGCCGTGGGGTGAACCAGGGGCTTCGCATTCAGTGAGTCTTGTCCTAATGTTGGCCAACGAGCAAAGGCTCTTAAAAAAAGTGCTGAATAATAAACCATCAAGTTTGCTTGTTGGGCAGATGTATGACTCTATTGCATTGTCTATTGTATTCGGAAGACATTTGGAATTGTACGCTCTGGGACTGAAGGACCTGGTCCTGGGTATTTTCTCCCACCACCACACAAATGGTGGATAGTGTTCACCTACATGACAGATTCCCAAGACTGCCTCCCAGATCTGGAAATTGGGGAATATAAACTCTGGATTCCAGGAATAATAATTGAGAGTTGTTTCTATAAGCCTGTTCTTGGACTAAGCTCTTTGTATAGATTTTCTCATTTTAAAATCCAGCAACGCTATTCAGTAGAGGTTCTCATTATTTTCCACATTGCACAGATGAACAAAGCGAGGTGTAAAGAAGCTAAGCAACTAGCCCAGGTGCCTTCAGCTGGTTAGCAGTGAAGCTGGACTATGAACCTACGTGTGACACTTGAGTCCTCACTCATGTTTTCCTGACATGGCCAGGGTGTCACTGCAGAAAGAGAGGGAGAGGCAAATGAGAAGGAGGTTCTGCGTGGGCCAGGCTTTGGGGCCCTTCCCCTGTCCTTAATCAGAGTCACTTTGTTTTAATCTATTTTATAAACTGGTATTTCAAGTCTATGTCACACTAAGGATTTTCTATCTTAAAAAGTGCTAAACCCACTAGGGTAGGTCATCGGTCTCTCCAGTCTTCAGGGGGAGATGGAAATTGGAAATTGGTACACTTGTAACAAATACAGCTCTTCTTTTCCTTGTGCATGATATGCATGCATTCTTGTACCTGCATCTGCCCTTGGCTCCTTACGCATGAAGATCGTTAGTTGTTCTCTAAGGGTGATTTTGGACAGCGTTTCCCCATCTGTCTTCTTTTTTTGGAATTGCTGCCACTGGAGAGATTGGTGTGATGTTGAACCTGCTGTGCAGCTCCTTGGAAGGGCCCATGACTGGCCTTTGGCACTTAGCATGCATAAATGAGATGCCTTCATTCCTCCTTCTTATCTTCCCTGCCCTCTGGGCTTACACTGGCGCTATGGAAATGGGGATGTGGCCCCATCCTGGAGGACCATTTGGTCTGCAGTTTGCGTGAGATATTTCCTCCCGGTTCTCACAGGCTCACCTGCCCCTGGGACAGAGCAACAGCTGCGGGAGTGTACTCCCTCACTCGCTGGCAACCATGACCAAAGACTCAGACTCTCGGAGGATGCTCAGAGGTAGGTACCTTTTAAGTCAAACATCATGTCTGTGGTTAAGCATTAGAATTCTCAGGGAGAGAGCTCAAGAACAGGGTTGGGGATCATTAGGGAGGGAATAACCAAAATCCTCAGTTTTGTTCTTAACGAGTCTTCTTTGAAGAAGGATCTATATCTCATTATTGCTGTTCTAAGGTAACTTTTTCTAATGTATGTATGGCTGGCAGCTTTTAAACATACGCATTGTACTTTATAAATTCAATAGAATTCTCAAACCAGGAAAGCCCCCAGGGAATTACTAACCTTCCCATTTGGTAGAAAGAAAAGAGACCAAGCAAATCCAGAGATCACCAGGGCACTTAACTAAAGCCACTTATCTGGCCTGTGGCTGAGCCACTGTTGAAATATACCCAGAAGAGTCATTGAGCTGCCACAGTCAGTAGAACACTAGTGGCCCAGGACAGTATCCCCTGTGGGCTTCTAATGTGGCCTGAGCTTTTATTCTATGTGGTTGTTGGGTTTCAGGTAGACTTTGATTCTCGGCATCTTTTACCTCTTTGTAATAATACATTGCATTTATAATAGGGCTGTCAAATAGTCTTTGTGGGGCTAGGAGAAATTACTATAATGCAGTTCCAGAGGTGAGTTTCTCCTTGAGTGGATTAGAGTTGTGTCAACACAGTCATTTATGTCAATAATTTATATGGGCCTTAACTTTTGAGCAGGCATAGTGCTAGAGACCAAGAATGCAAATGAATGACACAGTCCTCACCCCTGACATGCTTATACTCTAGTGAGGAAGAAAGACACGTAATAGATAATTTAAATGAAATGTGGTAAGTGCCATGATGGAGGAGTGCCCAGGATATAAAGGGGGATGCTGATGGAGTAGTGGGCATTTGGGTTCTAAATGCATTCATGCATTAGTGGGATTGAAACCCTTCCTTCCAAGCAGGCTGGGATTCAGTTCTTTTTTTAAAAAAAAAAAATAAATTTATTTTTTATTGGTGTTCAATTTGCCAACGTACAGAATAACACCCAGTGCTCATCCCGTCAAGTGCCCCCTCAGTGCCCGTCACCCATTCACCCCCACCACCCGCCCTTGGGATTCAGTTCTGACTACTCAGCCCTTCTGCCAGTGGTACCAGGGGATAAACACTAGTTTCCTGCCCTTCTCCCCAGAAGAGAAAAAAATGTGTGTGTGTGTGTGTATGAATGAATTTTGGTATATATAAAATATAAAAATGTATGTATGTGTGTTATATATATATATACTTCTCACTTGGATGAGGATTTTGAATCATTACCAGAAGTGATTTAAGAGCTCATGGAGTCTGTAGTATGCATAAGAGAGGTTTATAATGCATGAGAGGCTTATAATGTTAATATGTGAATCATACACAGTTGATTGAACTCTGCTTTTATTTTCTTTACTATAATTTCTTAAGCTAAAATATATCTTATAATTTATCAATATGCTAAAATATCTCTTATGATTTATGAATAATAAAAATACATCAGTCATGATATTTTGGCTCTCATTTATCATTGTTCACTTGTGGGTCAAGTCTATTTTCTGTTAAAGTATTTTTCTGTGATATTTTTAGACTTTTTGAATGGGTTTTTCCCACGGGGTGAGGATTTCAAAGCTTGAATTGGCCACAAGACCATATTTTATGTCAAGAGTATTTTCTTAATGAGTAAGAAAAACTAGAACTTTGTGCTAAATGGAGAGATTTGTGAATTTGAGAGCTATTAACATTTTCCTGTAAGAGGATTCTTACGAGAATTGTGAAACTGAAGGATGTTCAATCTTTATTTTTCTAATCTCTTCTTGCCCAACGCATAATGGGAATTCCCATCTTAGATTCATTGAGGAAATGTGAGCCAATTCCCTTAAGTCCATTGGGGATGTACTCTGCAAGATCCATTGACTTTGAGCTATCTTTCTGCTCTGATTCTTCACCGATGTACTTCACTTTTGTGTATCTGGGAAAATTGCTGCTCCATTCTTTCTTGCTGCAGCTCTAAAGTGCACTTCTTAAAGAGTTTCATGTGGTCCTGATGAGGTAGCTTCTGCGGAAACAGAGAACCATCATGTTGTGCGTTGGTCCAAGCAGAGATGAGGTGTCTTGTGAAGCCAGAGGAGGAGGGGCCAGGGACTGCTATTTTCAGAGCCACAATAGATGGAAACATTGGCAGGATTTTCTACTGACCCCATACAGGTGGGGGTCATACAAAGGGGGGGGGACCCCATACAAAGACCAGGAGGGTTGAATCATTATTGCATTTCGAATTGTTTCACTAACATATTACTGGCTTCACTAAAATAGCAAATGCAAGTAAAATTCCATGGATTTGAAAAAATTGGACCCAACACATTTTCATGAACTCAAATGTAATAGATCTTATCATGTAGGAGGGACTTACACAATTAACTTAAACAAACTGTTTTTTTTGCTGCTTGTCCATAATGGATACGTCAAGGACAATGGTGTAAGTATAAGCCTTCCTTCCGTCAGCGCTGTTTTCATAGAACTGACAATGTGAATCATGCAAACAAAGATCTTTGAGAGCAGAGTTTAAAGCAGAGAGCCCAGGAACTCAGCTCTTAAAGTTGTAATGGTTATTGGCTTTTGTACAACTTGTGAACTGTTCCTTTGTAAGCTCTAGAATGAATGAAATCTTTGTCCTTTTGTCTTCTGTTAAATGCAGGAAAGTCCAAGAAAGGTATGGCAACCTCCCTTGTGTGGTGTTTTTGTTTCCAGCAAATGTGGACAGGTCATTGTTCAGTCATCTTTAAGAAATGATCAGATTTGAAAATAGTGGATTTTTAGTCTAATCATTCCTTTTACACAATAGAGAGAAATTGTTGCACATTTGCTAGAAACTCAATCCTGAGTGCAGCTGTTCATTCACAAGCAGCTGCATGAGTCCCTTTGTTTTTTTTGTGTTTTTTTTTTTTTATTATTATTACAACAGACCATGCCGGAAACAAGAGTGCCGGGGAAGCATGGTTTTGTAAGACCCAGAATTTAGATAAAGATAAGAGTAGGCATTGTCATGTATGTAGGCTAAATGTAAAACACGATGTTTCTCCTTTTTAAAGGCCAGGTATAAATAAGGCTGGGTACAGGGGAGGAGGGGACAGTTTAGGACACTCCCACATATGCATCCATTTAAGCCTATTTTAGAAGAAAGACCTTGAGCCCAGTGAAGACCGCTTTACCTGACTGGCTTGAATAAATGAGGTGCTTATTAGCGTGGCCAGGTGATGGAGACACAGGGTATCAGAGGACAGACTGGTCATAAAATTTGATGGACTGTGCTTCAAATAATTGAATGGCATTTTATAAACCCTAGCGCTTAAAAATTATTGCTATCTGCTTGGCACAAAGAATTGTTTTATCGCTATGATCTCGTTTTTATTCTCCCTGTTTTCTAGTTGGCAAATATGTGTAAAGATGTTGTTTTCAAAATGTTGACTAACTGTATGTATGTATGTATCATGATTATTTTTTAACTTCTTGAGTTCTTCTCTGTAAACTCAGATTTAATCTAGAAATGTGAATCCATCTTGCCTTGTTAATCTGGTGTTGTGACTAACGCTGTCAAAGATGGCATGTTGGAAGTGTTGTATATTTTTCCTGTCCCCTGTCATCCTTTTTGATCTTGTCTCTTTCTCCCTTTCTCCATCATTCCCCTCCTTCATTCATGACTCGTCCTGTATCTTCCGTCTCCTGGCTGTGGACTATGGTTAGGAAGAATGAATTTCTCAGCAGGTGAGCTATGATAGGCTAACTTGTCAGAAATACTGTTGAATTTTATCCTTTTTTTAAAAAATTTGTATTTTTTAACTTAAATTCAATTAATTATCATATAACGTATTATTAGTTTCACAGGTAGAGGGCAGTGATTTATTGTTCTTATATAACACCCAGTGCTCATTATGTCACATGCTCTCCTTAATGTCCATCACCCCAGTTGCCCCATCCCCCCACCCCACCCCTCCAGTGACCCTCAGTTTGTTCCCTATGATTAAATGCCTCTTATGGTTTGTCTCCCTCTCTGATTCCGTCTTGTTTTACTTTTTCCTCTTTTCCCCTATGGTCCTCTGTTATGTTTCTTAAATTCCACATATGAGTGAAATCATATGATAATTGCCTTTCTCTGACTGACTTATTTCACTTAGCATAATACCCTCTAGTTCCATCCACGTTGTTGCAAATGGCAAGATTTCATTTTTTTTGATGGCTGAGTTGTTTTCTGTTATATACATATACCACATCTTCTTTACCCATTTATGTTAAGCGGAACATCTGGGCTCTTTCCATAGTTTGGCTATTGTGGACATTGCTGCAGACACACACACACACACAAATATTCAACATCACTAGGCATCTGTGTAATTGTAGCCCCCAAACCCAAGTCATAGTTTTAAGTCATTTCATTTTCTATATTAAGCCCAGATAACCATTTAAAGTATACATCATAGGGCACTTGGGTGGTTCAATTGGTTAAGAATCTGTCTCTTGATATCTGCTCAGGTCCTGATCCCAGGACTGTGGGATTGAGCCCTGAGTTGGGCTTGCACTGAGCATGGAGTCTGCTTAAGATTCTCTCTCTCCCTCTCCTTCTACTGTGCCCCCTCTCCCTCTCTTTAGGAAAAAAAAAAGGAAGGAAGGGGAAACAACACACATTTGGTAAATATTGGCAAAACTATAAATCCCACAATGGTACAATGGTTAAATCACAAAGGAGTTTTTAGGTGTAAGTGGGTAGAATTAATAGATAGGCATGAAGAAGAAGAAGGAGGAGAAGGAGGAGGAAGAGAGGAGGAGGAGGAAAGGAGGAGGAGAAGGAGAGGAGGAGGAAGAGGAAGGAGGAGGAAGAGGAGGAGGAAGAAGAAAGGAAGAAGAAGGAAGAAGAAGAAGAAGAAGAAGAAGAAGAAGAAGAAGAAGAAGAAGAAGGAGGAGGAGAGGAGAGAGGAGGAGGAGGAGGAGGAGAAGGAGGAGGAGGAGAAGGAGGAGGAGGAGGAGGAGGAGGAGAAGAGAAGAAGAAGAGAAGAAGAAGAAGAAGAAGAAGAAGAAGAAGAAGAAGGAGGAGGAGGAGGAGGAGGAGGAGGAGGAGGAGGAGAAGGAAAAGAAGAAAGAAGAATGGACCTTGCACATCCATTCTTCTGGCTCTCTTGGGCAGTGAAGAGAGTTGAGTTGGGTTCCTTGCATGTGCTATGCTTAGCCATGAGCCTCAGATATTGTCAGGTCTCACTTCACAAACCTTGTAACTTCCCCTCAGGTGGCTATTTCTGCGTAGATAGAAAGGATTTAGAGCATTTGAAAGGCCCTTTTTTGCTTTTTAGTTGCTGTTCCACTGCTGAATGTTTTCTTGCTACATAATTTAAAAACAAAAACAGAAGTAGTCTCAGGGATTGGGAAAGTCGAATTGTTCCCAATGCACTTACTTTGCCCCTACCCAAGCCAGTAGATGCATCCCACTTCCTTATTTAGCCACTACTAAACCTGGAAATTACAGATGAAAAAATGAATTGATTTGGTGGCTCTTTAGTTCATGACATCCCTATGCTAAGTAGAAGGGGATCCTGTGGTGACCAGGACACGTGTGTCCCCCTCCCTGGTATAGCTTGCACCTGTTCTGGAGCTACTTAGCTGCACGAGCAGTTCCTCTTGGACCTCCTACCAGAGTATCCTCCTTGGTTTGCTGTTCTTCTGGGGTGTTTCCTCTGTCAGAAGTGCCTGTACCTTTGGACAGGCAGGCCAGAGCCCGAGTCCCAAAACCAGCTCTTTGGACACACACTGGTGCAATTCCAGGATCACAGGGAAGAGTTCCAGGCCTTTATTTGTGATTGCAGAGGTAACTGAATTTTTTTGAAATTGGTCAGGAGGGAGGAGGCTAAGCCAGGTGATAGTTGAGTTCAGTGTAAAGTGTTGCCCTTTGGGAGAAATGAGCCTCTCCATGAGGTAGAACATTTCCACTCACCTTGGATCCACAGAAAACAAAAGTCCTGCACTGGGAAATATATGCTCATTAGCAGCAGGATCTTTCACTTAAATTGTCGTGAAAATCTAGGTACTCATCCTACCATCAGAATGATCCACCAAACTTGGATAACTGATGGGGTGATCTGGGGTATTTATGTTCACAGTCCTCAGCACCGTACACAGTGACACAGCTGGTCCCTGTGCCCACATCTGAAATTTTTGAGTCATTTTAGTGTACTGTTTACTTCACCTGAAGATTAGAAGTTCGTTTTCTTATTCTGCAATGCTTTAAAAAAATCGTGGAAGATAGAAGGATCAGGACACACCATCTTCTGCTTTTCCAAGAAGGTGTTGGTTGCATTATAGGGATTTACCTTTCCTGGTTATGAAAAACTGAAGGCCAAGAGGAGGTTGTGGCACATGGTGGTGTCAAGGAGATAATTCTCATAAGTCTTAAATTACGTGGCTGTCTTTTAGGGATTTGGTTTTCATACTAACACAAGGAAACATCTTTCGCATGGTCGGTGCCAATGTTGAAATTTTCTTTGCCAATAAGCCTTTTTTGAAAGCATAGGGAAAGATGCATGTGTGACTTTTTCAAATAATTTTTGGTGTTGTTTTTTTTTTCCTGTCCCCCTCCTTTTCATAATAACTGGAAACAATTTAAAAGGAGCAATTAGTAATTCCAAAAGTTCAAGTATCAAAGGTAAATATTTGAGTAATGATTTTTTTTAAAGGCACAAGCTCCACGCTTATGAATGCACTGGCTTCACTTAATGCTTTCTGCATTAATCACGACGATTAATGGCATTCTATCTTAAGTATCATGGTATGCTTTTTTGTGTTGCATCTTCCCTTAGCCAAGTGATATGTGGCTTTTGTGTGTGTGTATCTGCAATTTATAATTACAGCTTATATTAAGGAAACTTATTTCCCCAGAAATGCTCTCATCTGAACTAAAGTATTTTCACTTTGATATTTAAGACGAATCCAAATAGCTTGGCGTGCAAGCTCCCTGTGGAACTAAAATCACTTTACAGAAACTTTTGGTGTCTGATGGTTTGTGAAAGCCTCGTGGATGTGGCTTCTGTTTTTGAATGGGAATGCTCAAATGATGGCTGAGGGAGCTGTTTGGAATCATTGTCCTCCTTTCACCCTCTGCCTGCTTTTTTGACCATTTCATTGCGGATTAAAAGCCTCATTGAAGGTAGGTAGAGTGCAAGGAGAGAGGTGAAATTCAAATGGTCCAACCGTAAACTCTTAATGGATCTGGTAATAAATTTGATGAGGGGGAAAGAGATTGCAAAATGACTGTAGAGGAAGGTCTTTTTAGTGATTTGAGGAATTGGTTTAGCAGTAGGATCCCTGTTTCCTGCAGGTAAGGTAAATAGAGAATTGAAAGGGAGAAGAAATCAATTTGCATTGCCTCAAATCAGCCACCAGAGAGAGCAAGCCATAGCAACAATATTTTCGCTGCTATTGACGTGAGTTCTACATTTTCCTGTGATTGGCTACCAACAACTAGCTGAGGGCTGACAGCTAAGGTGGAAAAAGAAGAGAGTTCTGTGTACGGTATTTAGGAGGAGGGTGCCCATTGGGAGAATTGTTGACTCTAAATGTTTGAAATAATTCATGGGCAAGGAAAATTGAAAAAAGAAGAATGAGAAAAATGTGCGGTTTGGATTTTTACCAGATTAAAAGTTTTAGTGATAATATAAGCGAGATAGAAGATTCTTAAATTCTGTACCTAGAGGGTCCACCTGCTATTTTATGACCAAATCAAGTGTTCTTTAAATTTACATCCTGTTGAAGGAATAGCTGCCCTAAGACCCTTCTGTTGGTTGTCACCAGGAGTCATATTGCTTCACTTGAACCCAGCTACTTTTAGAAGATTCAGGGCCTTCAGTTGTGATTCTGTTTTGTCCTGGTTTTGCTTTGTCGTTTTAGTGTGCGCTGATGTATTCTTCTCAGTTGTACTGAGATGTGGGAATGGCAAAGGAAAGTGGGAGGTGATCCGCTGACTAAAAAGATCACTCCTAAGACCACTTGTTTGAAGCTCTTGCTTGCACTGAGCATGATGCTGTGTCTTTGATCTTCTTGGCTTCAGAACAAATTAGACCAAGGTCCAAGTTTCACAGGCAGATGTTTCGGGTTGCCCATTTGAGCCTCAGAAGATCTAAGGCTAGAAAGTGAAACATACTAACATATTTATGGCTCTTTCCTTAGGGTATAATCACCAACAGATGAGTGAAGGACAAAGGCAGAAATCTGAATTTTACAACCGCACGGCATCTGAATCAAACGTCTACTTGAACAGTTTCCACTACCCTGATCACAGCTACAAGGACCAGGCCTTTGATACTTTGAGCCTAGACAGCTCCGATAGCATGGAGACCAGCATCTCAGCCTGCTCCCCTGACAACATCTCTAGGTGAGATGACGTATTCATGATTAAGGTTTCTGGTTTAATTTTTTTTTGTATTTATTTACGATAGTCACACACAGAGAGAGAGAGAGAGAGGCAGAGACACAGGCAGAGGGAGAAGCAGGCTCCATGCACCAGGAGCCCGACGTGGGACTCGATCCCGGGTCTCCAGGATCACGCCCTGGGCCAAAGGCAGGTGCCAAACCGCTGCGCCACCCAGGGATCCCCAGGTTTCTGGTTTAGAAAAGCACCTGCTGGTTTCAAAGAGTAAAGTCATCAATTTGGGGTGATGTACATGTACAAGCCCAAACTTCTGAGACATAAACCGTCTACAGGGTGGAAGAGGGTTGAGTGTCGTGGCAGCCTTTCAAAGTGTTTTCTTTGTATCCTGTGTGACTTAGCCAGTCAGACATCATAAAATCCATTTTTCTCCTTTACTCTATTTCTTTACATTTGAGTTCACGTGTATACTGTGCTTCCTCTGTTGGTTGACTTCAAGCCTCATTAGGTCTTCTTTTGATTGAATGAAGAAACAATTTCCAACAGCATAGTATGAACTTTGAAGGATTTCTTACACTTATGTTTCATTAGAAGGAAGACTTTAGCTGTTCCACATACTAGAATTTTTGTAAGGGTTTAACCATTCACATTTGGGTTCATACTTTGAGGCAAGCAAAGATGGTCTTAATGGAATTACTGCTAAAGGCACATCTAAAATATAGATCTAGTCATGGTACTCTGCCCCTTTGAAAGCTTTGATGATGCCCTACTACCCTTTGAGTAAAGTCATGCCCTAGAGTCTGCATTCTGGATCCATCTCGGCTCCTCATTCACTCTCTGCTCCTGATACACCTCACAGGGTTTCTTATTAATTGAGATGGTGATGAATACTCAAATCTCTGTGCCTTTGACCATATTGGTCCCAGGCCTGGAATCAGGTAGTTTGTTCATTCATTCATTTATAGGTTCCTTATAGAGTGCTCCTATACAGCATCTTATAGAGCACCTATAGAGTGCTCTAGAGTCAACAGTGGAGTGGAATTGGCTCATACTAGCTCTATACTCACACTAGCAAGTACCAAATTTGCATATTTCCCTCTATGTATAATCAGTAAAGTCATGTTGGTAGTTGGAAATTGGCCATGGTGGGAGTATTTACTCCCCACAAATCAACATTTGCTATGTATCAGGGTTTTTATTTCCCTCCAGAGAGCTGAGTTACCAGCACAACACTGTCTATAGTCAGTTTATCCTTCCATTTGTATATTCACTCAATCTATGCTTACTAAGCACTGGTAGTGTCTGGTATTGTAGAGTATCTTTACCATCTCCCTCCCCCTGTCCCATCTGAGCCTGGAGAAACTTCCTTGTCCTTCAGGCTTAAACTTAAATTGGAAATTCATGAAAATTTCTCTTTTAGGGCCTTTTTCTTCTGTTTGCACTGCAGTTGATTCTTTTATCTGTTATACCATTGATCACACTGCAGTATAAAATTTTTTCTGCAGTAATTAATTGGTGAATTCTTCAATGTCAACGAGGATGTCTAAGTATCTTTTGGTTTCTACACTCAACAGAGATCTTAGCAGATAGTGGGTATTCACTGAGTGTTGGCTCAATAAATACTTCAGGATATAGTAAAATGGATATATTTCCAATTTGTTATTTTTTTAATTTTTGTTTGATCTATTTTAATCAGCTGAGAACCATTATGGTTTCAGCCTAAGAAACATTCAATATTCAATAAGTGTTACTTGAGCATTTGCATATCCCAAATACAAATGTCCGCTTGGATAATTGCCATCAACAGAATTCCCTCTGTTGGAAGGAAACCCCAGCATGAAAGCAGGAATGCTCGTGCTATTTGGGTGATGGTCATGCTACTTGAAGCAGGTCACAGAATGTTCTTGGTCCTGAATTGCTTCCTAGTCTGTGAAATGGAAAGGTTGTTTCTTAAATACAAGACAATGATGGATTTTAAAACATTACAATGGAAAATTACCATCATATAAATATAATTTATTTCTTTACAAAGATTTGAATAATTTGCTCTTTCCTCACCTACAATAAGAGAATGACAGAGACAGAGGGAAAGTAATACCAGCAAGGTGTACTTAGCTTTGGGTTATTTCATATTTCAAAATGAAAAGCATATGAAAGACCCAACTGTAACCAGACATTATAACTAGGAAATTTTAGGGCTGGGGGAAAAGGAGAAGAGGACAGATGCTACATTTTGTGGTAAATCAAGCATGCAGTATAGTTTCATTTTGGCATTAATGGGTGAAATATTAATATTATTGAATATATCATATCAGAGAAGGAAAGGAGTCTTTGAGAAAAAATACTGAAGCAACAATGAGAATTGTATTGCTGCTTGTCACACGGGAATGACCTAAATTGAAAGAGGAGATTATGTAATGATAAAGAACAGGGCTTTTGGGGCACCAGGGGGGCTCAGTTGGTTAAGCGTTGACTCTTGATTTCAGCTCAGGTCATGATCTCAGGGTCATGAGAATGAGCCCCGCATAGGCTCTATGTGCAGCAGGGGAGTCTTCTTGAGATTCTCTCTCTCTTTCCTCTGCCTCTCCCCCCAAAAATAAATAAATAAATAAATATATTTTTAAAGATAAAGCCTTTTGGGAGGTTACCATTATTATTTCAGGTTAGAAGGACTAATGTTTCATGTTAAATATTAGAAGATGCAGTATCTCACTTTTTAAGAAGTTTAATATGACTACTTGGGGGGATACACTTAAGAGTGTGGAAGGGTTGGGCACAAACCATCTGGCACTGAAGGTGCTCTGGTGACACTCGCTGCCCTGAACTTGTCCCAGCTGTGCCAGCAGGTGCCGGGAGCTGACACTGTCAGAACAGAAAGCTTAGAAGTTTGAGTACTTATTAATAGATGACAATAAACTGACTAATCACATGTGGTGTTTTGGATAACAAGACACAAGCATCAGCAACCCAGCAACTATGATACCACAGTAACAGGAGGAATAGAAGTGGGCATTAAGAGCGAGAATTCAGGACGCAGCAGTTCAGATTCCCATTGTCAGAGGGGCTCCCGTGCTTCTATGGCACTTTGTACTTCGTCCTTATTTTGAAAACAGCAGACTCTTCTTCCCTCTTCCCAAATAATTGTGAATATTTTAGACCAATATTTCTTTGGTGAACTCTTGATCGCTTGACCTTTTTATCTATTTTTTTTAAAGATTTTTATTTATTTGACAGAAAGTGGGGGGGGAGGCAGAGGGAGAGGGAGAAAGAATCTGAAGCAGACTCCACACTGAACACAGAGCCCGAGGCTGGCCTTGATCCCAGGACCCTGAGATCATGACCTAAGCCAAAAAGGAGAGTCAGACACTTAACCGACTGAGCCACCCAGGCGCCCCTATCTGTCCATTTTTGAGTTCATCTTTAGTAAAGAAATAGACTCTAAGCATTTTCCTGTCTTGGCATTTTTCCACTCCCTGCCCTTTACTCCCCTCCCAAAAATTGAAAGTAAATATTCATCCCTTCAAATACTCACTCCCCATCTCTCATATTTAATTGTGATGAACAGCAGTTGTGCAGCAGTAGCTACAGGAAATTATCCCAAAAGGATCCACGTGGATCGTAATTACACACTCAAATCTGAACACTTAAGCACAGTGACAGGGCAAGAACTTAATTTTTTTTAAAGATTTTATTTACTTGTTGATGAGAGACACACAGAGAGAGGCAGAGACATAGGCAAAGGGAGAAGCGGGCTCCCCGCAGGGAGCTCGATGCAGCACTTGATCCCAGGACCCGGGGATCACGACGACCTAAGCCAAAGGCAGATGCTCAACCACTGGGCCACCCAGGTGCCCCAGAACTTAATTTATTTTTATTTGCTTGCCCAGTTGCTTTTTCTTAAAGTGATTTCTAGAGGTAGAGAATGAGAATGATTCCACTAAATATGCCTAATGGAAAGGACAGCATCACCGTAGGGCATTCCTGGCAGCTAGTTACACATGATCACGATCATTTTGTATATGTAGTTCATGCAGACCTGACCCAGTGGCTCTAGCAATCACAGATAACCAGTCACCATATTGGTCAGAAATTACCAATAGTATCTATTTCGTTGTGCTATCCGACCCTCTGAATGTCACACACACACACACACACACACACACACACACACACAGGAAAGAAGAAGAAGAAGAATCCAAAGTATAAGATACTTGTAAAAGGTTTAGTATTGAAAGGAGGAGAGAAACATTTTTCTTCTGTACCACCATTTATTTTTTTAAAAAATACACACTACCCTAAGATCAGCTTGTACACAATCTTCTGATGGACAAGAATATGGCAAACATCAGGCAAATAAGAAACTAATGTTTGGAATGTATATTATGACAACACATCCTTCATGAGAACTTTTTGAAGTCAGAAAGAGAAAGAAAGGGCTAAAACATTTTCTCTGTTAGATATTTTTTAAAGCTATGTATTAAAATATTCTGAAAGGATAAGTATATTAAAGATGTAATTCCATGGTGAAATTCTAGCGTCAGAAACTTAGTCTTGTGGTTTATTATGTCACAGGAAGCCATTCGTGGAATTACAGAATTACTCAGAGTTAAGGGTACATTGGGCCCTTTGCTTTTTGTTGAGACATCATTTTTACGTCTACCAGTAAGTCACTTGAGTTAGGCAGTGTGTTTGCTTTTTCAGCATCATTCCTCACACCAGAAACAAACAAAAAGTTAAGAAAACAGGTCTTGGGTCATAGAAAACAGCAGCCGAGAGTCAATTCTGCATAAAACCCCTATTCTGCTGAAATTACTGGCTTGGCTTAGACTGTGTAGTGTTCTGCATACCGCCTACAATGATATGTTATTATCACAATTGCTATTACTAATTTCCTAAGCCCTGGCCTTGTGCTCATACTTGGCGAAAATGTTAGGGAATTTGATCCTTCATTATAGCTTACGTACCAGCAGTGTGCATGTGGGGCAGGGAGCAGGACTGGCTGTGCAGTTGAGGGCAATCCGTGGCTGAACTTGGGTCTAAGGGATGCTTTAGTTCGAATTTCAGATGCTTCTGATTTGTTCATTTTTGGTAAAAAGGTTGTATTCTGCTTTTCATTCTAGATAATCAACACCCAGTGTCTGCATTTTATTCTAGCAAGTTCTTCCAGAAGAGATACAGAAAACCAAAGTGATAGTAGAGGGACAGGGGCAGCCAACTGTCAAGAGGGACTGGGTGTTTCAAACCACGTGAATATTGGTTAGGAAGGGTCAGAGGGCTTGTTGTGCTCTTGTAATATTCAAGGAGATACTGAACAGAGAACGATTAGACATTTCATAAGGACTAATAATTTGCTGAAAGTACTTGGAAAGATTCATTGAAAATAAATATTCCGGGATATTTACTGGTTCTTCATTTAATGGCAATATCGGTACACCAGTCACAGTCTTGGAAAAGTTTTCTGTGTCTTGATGAGGAATTTTGTTTTGTTCCAGTTAGTTTTGTTTTTCTTTCCTTACTTATTTCTTTCTTGTATGCCGTTGTTCTTTGTCTTTCTAATGTTTTTCTGTCTTTGCCTTTGCCTATAAGGTGAATGTTCTAAAAAGCCCCGAAAACCTCAAATCTGCTATTTAGATTCCTTCACCCTTGATGGGAGTGTGTTTTTTTTTCTTTATGAATATGGTTTTTACCAAAATTGGTAGGATACAGAAAGAAATCTTCGTTGACAAAATAGCAGAACATCATTGACTATGAAAAAATGTCAAAACTAGTCATCTTTATACTGTTAATGGCCCGATGACTCAGTAGCACCAGCATCCTTACAGGAATCACATGCAAGATCAGAAATTTTTGCCTACTTTTGAAGAAGGCCAGAAGTTGAAGCAATGGAAAGAAACATTACTCCTCATAATTCGGATGGGCTTGAGAAAACAAAGATGAGTATTGTGCTGTAAATCACCCACTATAAAGCTTATCTTCAGGGATTTCAGACTCTCCTTTTGCATGGCAGGTACTAAGAATTTTGCTTGCTGACATTTGTATCTGCCATGGATGCCATGGTATTGACAAGCCGAGACTTCTCCCTACATTCCTGTTGCAGCAGCCTGTGCTTTTCAGTGTGCAATCCTGATGGGACAAAAAAATAAAACTGGCCGTGACATAGTATCACAGAGCAGCAGAAGTTTTGCTAAATAAAAGTGATTTACATGTCAAAGAAATATTAAAATCAAAGATAGCAAAAGCTATAGAGAACAAGTAGGTGTCTGTGGATACAATTTATTTTTCTCAACAAAATAACCAAAATGGTCTTAAAAACATATAAAAGGTGGCTTAAAAAAATAGGTGACCTAAAGGTTATTAAGACACGAGGTGGTAAATGTTAACATGTATTTTCTATCAAATGTTTTCAGAAAATTGAGTTCCTTTGGAGCAAAAGTTAAGATATTTATGTAAATATTGCCAAATAATGACTATCATTGGCAGAAACTTAATTATAAATATTAAAAAATAAATGGAAAACACCCTCAAAAATTCTAAAAAGTGAACAGAAATATTTGAAGACAAGCAACTATTTGAAAACTTACCCCCAGGATGTTCCCAAATTATAGATATATGAAAAACCATAGGCTGAAAATATTTGTTTCTAACCAATTTCCAACCAATTCATCCGGATAGGTTTCAGGGAACTCAAGGTCATACCTAGGCCCAGTGCATGGAAGCTGTAAGGAAGATAGATTTTGGTTCAACTTAAGTATCAACATTCTAAGAATGTGGTTCAAACAATGAAGGGATGGATACAGAAAGTTTTCTGTAACTAACGACGCTCAGGCACAACCTAGATGAAAACAGTATGTTGTAGAAAAAACTGAAGAACAGATGGGGGTTAGACAATTGGTGAGTGCTTGTTTTTGTTTCTTTAGTTGGGGAGTTTTTAAGACCCGAGACTTAGCGGAATCAAATTATTTATTTACAAATTGATAGGAGACATAAGACATACATACCTGTGTCTGTGACATATATGTCACAGAAAACACTATAGAATATAAACATGATACTCATCATGTTGAGCTGATGAGGTGTGCCACTTTAGCATCTATGATGTTGACTGTTCTCCGTAAAAAGAAATACACTTTTAATTTGTGCAAAAATTAAAGATTTTCTTCTTTAATTCTTACGGATTGAAGAGAGCAGAACTTACCCTTTTGTACCACCCCAAACAGTCCATGGAAATGAACTGTTCTCTCTTTATAAGGAGAACACATCTGGCTAAAAATTAGCCCAATGTAACCTTGCAAAGTAGGAGATTAGCTAAACTCCTAAGGATACAACATTGCTAAGGTTGACCCTTTCCTGGATGGATGCAGTTTGTAATGGGGCTGGGAGCACTGATCTTTTTTTTTTCTTTCTAAAAAACAGTTTTTTAGAGTGGTTATATAGGTTCAGCAAAATTGAGAGGAAGGTACAGAATTTCCCATATACCCCATCTCCACACATATGTAGCCTCCCAGGTTATCCTCATGCCCCACCAGAGTGGTACATTCGTTACAACTGATGAACCCATGTTGATACTTTATTATCACCCAAAGTCCATGGTTTACAACTGGGTTCACATCTGATGTTGTGCATTCTCTGGGTTTGGACAAATGTAAAATGTCATATATCTCTCATCATAGTGTCATACAGAGTGTTCTCACTGCCCTGAAAACCCTGGGTGCTCTGATTATTCATCACTTCAAACCGCTGGCCACCATGCATCTTTTTACTGTCTCCGTGGTTCTCTTTTCCAGAATGTTGTAAGGCTGGAGTCATACAGTATCTAGCCTTTTCAGATTGGCTTCTTTCACTTAGTAATATGCATTTAGGGTTCCTTCGTGTCTCTTCCTTGCTAGCTCATTTCTTTTTAGTGCTAAATAATATTCCATGGTCTGGAAGTACTACAGTTTATTTTATTCATTTACCTACAGAAGGATATCTTGGTTGCTTCCAAATTTTGGCAGTTAGGAATAAAGTGGCTATAAAACTGCTGCTACTGATTTTAAAATAAACCATATATACTGTGGACATTTATCTCTGTAAAGGAATTTAGCTCTATGTGTGAAACATCCTAGGTTTGAGTTGATCAACAATAGAATTTTGAGAGACTGTAACTAAGAATTATCCTTTTCATTTTCATATGAAGTCATTCTTATATAAATGCGTCTGACGTGAACCCCTTCTGTGTGACATGCTATAGAAGATACAGGCACAAAAGCCTCTCTGTCCCCAAGAGGGTCTAGAAAAGTGGACATATATTAAATGACTAGATTAATCTACATGCATAGGAAATAACTTTGGTTCTCTATAGCTGGAGCATCAGACTAAAGAAGTTTTGACCTAGGTCATGCCCTTTTTTCCAGAGCACTCAAATAAAATGTAAGAGAAATGTAAGAGAGAAATAATAGTTTTGGGTTAATGTTAAACATTTCCAAGTTCTTTTCTTTCTCTTTTAGTTACTGACCCTAACTGTTCTTGCAGATTTTATACCTTTTAGTTTTTTTCTTTCTTTCTTTTGTTATATAATGTCTTTCTCATTACATTTCTTTTGAAGCTCTCGAATCTCTTCAGAGAGGTTCCTCATCAGTATGGTAGATGAGTATTATTGACAGGGCATCCCGGGTGGCTCAGTGGTTTGGCACTGCCTTCAGCCCAGGGCATGTTCCTGGAGTTCTGGGATCGAGTCCCATGTTGGGCTCCCTGTATGGAGCTTGCTTCTCCCTCTGCCTGTGTCTCTGTCTCTGTCTTTCTCTTTCTCATGAATAAATAAAATCTTTAAAAAAAAAGAGTATTATTGACAAAACTATCCATCACTCTTCTGCTGCATCTTTAAGAAAAGTTTTTTTTTAATTGACCTCATGATGTATGAAATAAAATATCCACATCTATGTATATTTTTAAATAATCTCTACACATAATGTGGGGCTCATGTCCATGACCCAGAGATGAAGAGTCACATGCTCTTCTAATTGCGCCAGCCAGGCTCTCCCTAAAATGTCCATGTGTTTAAAGACATAGCAAAAAAGCAGCTGAGGACACATATTTCCAAACCAAATAAAGTGACTTCAAACCATAGGTGTCATCTACATAGAACTTTGGTGATAGGCTTATTGGTCTGATATGTCTGAATGATTAAAGCAACAAGAAAGCCTCCCATGGTCCATTATTTTTAGACTCTGGAAAAAAGCATTTTGAGAACATACTCTGTAAGATTTTGGGTTTCTTTATGAGTAAATCACTCTTCTTTGGTATTATTTTCCTTGCCTATATTTTGTGTCCTAAACTGAGGTAAATCAATGGCACCTACAATTTCCAGAGCTGAATTGACTTGCCTGTTCAGGTGAATGACTCTCCTAAGTAACATCCTTTAAAATGACTTTGGATCGTATCATACACCTCCCCAGGACTGGTGTGTGCACGTGCCTGTGCATGGACGCGTGTGTATTTCAAGAGACGTCAATCTCAAACAATATTCTTAAAAGGCTTTTGTGTTCTCTTCAGTGCCAGCACTTCAAATATTGCCAGAATAGAAGAAATGGAGAGACTTTTGAAGCAGGCTCATGCAGAGAAGACCCGGCTGCTTGAATCCAGGGTAGGCATAATGTCTTTATGCCAGAGGTCGGTGAGAACGGTTCCAACTGCCCCGCACTTGACAGGAAATTATCCTTGACCTTAAGAAGCAATATAATCTTGGAGTAGTCGCTCAACCCTTTTGGCCTCATTTTTTTCATCTGAAAAGTAAAGGTGTTAGAGAGGATTTCTAAGCCTCCATGCTGCCCTATAGTTTTCTTGTGATTTAAAATACATATAGTGTCAACGTGGACCCAAAGCAGTGCTTATTATTGTATTTTCCCTTTGATGGCCACTTTGTCTGCCTCCCAGGGAACCAGGATGAATGTCATGTCTATATGTACTCCCCCTTTCTTGCCAGCTTGTGTGCTGTTGTAATACTTAAAATCCCACATTATTGTGACTGTATTTCGAGCCCACATCTGAACTTCCTTAGGAATCCCCCCAAATGCCTTTGCATCCTGCCTTAAAGGGCCCCTCCTTTCCTCTTCTGACTTCCTTGTGGGCTTCCTCTGTGACCTTTGGCCAGGAAGCCGCAAAGCAACAAAGGACCAGGAAGGACCAGGACTGATGGCCTTCACTTAGAAGATGGTCCCTGCAAGGAGTGCTAACGCCCAGACTAGTATTGGGTGATGATTTGTGACCCTTCTTATAAACAGGAGCGTGGTGATCATCTGTATGAAATGACTGAATACCACAAGCTGGATTTTCACTTAATATTCAGTTGTGAATACACATTATGTGTAGAGTTAGCATTCAATTAAATGTTGCAGTTGCCTTTCTGGTGTGGGATGATTTTGAAAACTATGTGAGAGGTGATTTTTTTTTTTCACCATCAAAATATTTATTAAAACCAAAGCAGGAGCGAAGAGGTGATTTTAATCCAGCTGGTATATTGTTAGAGCCCGGGCTGCAAAACCAACTGTCTGGAGAGAAATTTCTGTTCCTTGGAAGCATTCTAGTATAACCAGCTTGTCTTAAAATTTGTTCTGCAAATTTAGGAACGGGAAATGGAAGCCAAGAAACGAGCCCTGGAAGAAGAAAAACGACGCCGAGAACTCCTGGAAAAACGATTGCAGGAAGAAACTAGCCAGAGGCAGAAGTTAATTGAGAAGGAAGTAAAAATAAGGGAGAAACAGAGGGCACAGGTGGGTCAGTGGGTCCGGATGGGTTGGAATAGGCTGCCCCCTGGTGGTCATTTTGTAGAAGACGGCCGAGCTGTGTCCCGCTGCCTTTCCCTGCACCTTGGAACCACAAGAGGCAGATGGGGAGTTCAGAGACCAAAAAAAAAAGTGTGTTTATCTCAAAACTGATTGAGATCTACAAACCAAATGCCACTTTTCTCTACTCCTGCATGGTACATTTTAATGGGAGAAGCATTTTTTCTGCTACCCGTTTTTTTGCGGTATACTTCAAAGAAGCATGGTTTTCTAGCAGCTTTGAAAAAAATGCAGCTGGACTTGCTACTGAAAACAAATAAAACCCTTTGGCTGAAGAAGAGAAAGGGTTCTATTAAGCCATTTTTGGAAGCAAACACGCCAGAACAAAATAATTTTACCAAACCAATTTCTTGGTAGTGTTCGTGGGCTTTTTGGTTTTGTTTTTGTTTTTCTAACCACTGTAGGTATTGTCACACGTGGCCCCTTTGCCACAGCTGTCCACACATGTTTGTGCAAGGTCACTGGACTCAAGCAAAACTCAGGCAACCCACCCACTTCCGTAAACTTCCTGACCTGCTTATCAGAGAGTCTGAATTTCTGTCACTAAAGCTGCTTACATAATATATGTTTGCTGAGGAACTAAAATATAATTTTTTGCAGTGCCATTTGACTTCGAGTTCAAACCCATTTTGCCAAGGTTTACTAGACTTCATAAAAGGTGCCATTTCTCTTATTCTTTATGGTTGGCAGCAGTTTGATAGCACAGCAGCGAGAGTCTATTTTGAAGACTGTGTGCTTTGAGGTATCAGTAAGTGTGACATCTGTCTGAAGTCAAGTACCCCAGAATCAAAGGCAAGATATTGAAGGAAAAATACAAAGGAAAACTTGTTCATTTTATTTCATCATGTCAACCCTCTGCCAAATCGTGATTCACAGTGAAGATCATCCATGCCTGTTTGGCATTTTGAAGCTAAACCAAAAAGCATAATTCTATTTTAATCCTAATTATAAGGTTTGCCTCCAAGTATATATTTAGGTCATTTCCCCCAGGCCAGAGGGGTAGGGTTATTTAACAGAATAAACTAAAAAACCATTTTCGAAATATGACCCATGGTGTTACATGCTTCATAGATTACATGAAACTTTCCTCCAGCCATAGTAAAATGAAAGATATCTAGGTACATCTTGTCCATATGTGTTCATTGGACAGCTCATGGAGTACAGCTTTGATTCTGCTGCTTACCTTATTTTAGCTTCACTTTTCAAAGCGTACATTTCTGCCTTCAGTTTCTATGAGAGAGTATGTGTAAGCCGATGTGTACAGCTTTGGGATATCTTGCTCGGGGTGGGGGGGGTGGTATGCTTACTAAATAATGTTTACCAATCAGGTCATGTCTGTTAGGCTGTATAGATGGAAGTCTGGGGAACTTCTGAGAGAAGGAATCGTCATCTGTAGGAGGCAGCCCAGGGAACTTCATGCCTCATATGATTCCCTGTTTCTTTTTTTTAAAGATTTATTTATTTATTTATTTATTTATTTATTTATTTATTTATGATACACACACAGAGAGAGAGAGAGAGAGATTGGCAGAGACACAGGAGGAGGGAGAAGCAGGCTCCATGCCGGGAGCCCGATGTGAGACTCGATCCCGGGACTCCAGGATCGTGCCCTGGGCCAAAGGCAGGCGCTAAACCCCTGAGCCACCCAGGGATCCCCTGATTCCCTGTTTCTAAGTGCTAAGCACCTAGTATAAACCTCAGGTTATTAACCTGAGCATCTTGCCATTTTCTCATCTGTCCATTTCAAGGAGTAGAATCTATTCGCCTGACTTCATCCACCCCTCACTCCCTCATCTCCCCCACTGTGTATTGTAGCATCCTTCTTAAAATACTATGCATTTTTTAAACTCCAAAGGATAATGTGTATCTTAAATTCTCATAATCACATGAACATTTTAATGCTTAGGCTTTTCAGTTCATGTCCACCCGTAAACATCTGTGACCTTCAGTGACACAAATAATTAGCTATATATGACATGGGTCTGTGCCTTTCCAGGCTCGACCTCTGACACGCTATCTGCCCGTCCGGAAGGAAGACTTTGATTTGCGAAGCCACGTAGAGACTGCTGGCCACAATATTGATACCTGTTATCATGTGTCAATCACAGAGAAGACTTGCCGAGGATTCCTTATCAAAATGGGTGGAAAAATTAAAACGTGGAAAAAACGATGGTTTGTTTTTGATCGGAACAAGCGCACATTCTCTTATTATGCAGGTGAGTGATTTCAAAAAAAAAAAAAAGAAGAAAACCCTAAGTGATCTTTTCAAACCAAGAACTCTCTGTTAAAGAGCAAAGGTGATAAGTGTCAGTATGAATGGGTTGATTGGTAAGTAATAGAATTAATGACAATCTTAGCTTAGGTATATATTATTTTATATTCAGGTTATATAGTCCCAGTGATATGAAGATCTTCTCTAGAAATAATAAAAAAAATTATGTTATTTAAAAAATATGAGTCTATTCTAGTTCTGAAATAAGCTGAAGTACAAATAAGTAGTAAATGGAACTTATCTTTTTAGACCAAAATATTGACTTTTAAACTGCAAGGCTAGGAAAAAAGGTTGCCGTTTATTTATTTATGGTCCTCTGCCCTATTTAAGTCACACACAATTAGGCAGCCTTAGCTGACAGTCACTCAGCTAGAGTTTATAAACGAGAATGGTTACTGAAGCAGAGAGTAAAGCTCATCGCTGAACAAGCGAACAAGTATTTATTAAGTGACTGAAATCTTTTTGGATTCTTTAAATGGTGGATTATGAGAAATATACCCTATTGAATCTAAAAATACAGGAATATGTATGTAACTGCTTATTAAGGCTTATTAAGAAGCCTTCTGGGTCACATATGAAACATGACCATTGTCGGCCCAGGTGTAGCTCTGTCCTCTTCAACAACCGAAGAAAAGTAGTACCGCCCCAGAGCTGATGAAGAGACCCTTCTCTCTGGCGATGGTACCAACATATGTGTGCATTGTCAAAAATTGTTATATCACTGCAATCAATAAGAAATAACAGTCCGGTCACTTAATCTATAGTGTGAGGTCAGGATATGTTTATGAAGAGAAGGGGGAGTGACCAAGAAGCATGTGGAAGAAGGGAAACACTGGCTGTGGGGCCCCAGAATTGGGGTGTGCAGGGGGCGGGGTGTGTACCTTTCAGTTAGGAGCTCTTTGGTGGGGCTCCAGTTAATGCAGTGGCTAGCGGCCTGAAGCGAACTGCCTAACCCTCAGGGCTTCCCTGCTTGCCTCTCTCGGGCTTTCTGAAAATCCAGAGATGTTCTCTTCAGTTAGTACAACAGAAAAGATGCTAGTTTAATGAGAAATGCCAATTTAGTGTCTGCAGAAATCCATAGACAAAACTTTGCCTCTGTGATAATCTCCCCAACCTCTCACCCAGAATTGTCCAAAAATAAAATTCTCATTACTAACTTCAGACAGAACAGCTTCACTCTTCAAGTCTCTGAGAGCCTCGTCTCTTGGTCAGTTACTCAGTTCTCGCTCCTTCTGACCATGTCAATGCATTTTTCCAAATTCAGACTTCTTGGTGATTTGTTTTTGATTTTTTTTTTTAAGAACCAAAACCTTTTTGGTATATGAATGATGACTCAGAACTGTCTTACACAAGAAAAGCAAAAATAATATTTCATTCAGCTTTTTAATATGTATATCAAATACGTATACGACTGACCAGTGAGTCCTAGTTGGACAAACGCTGTTCATTTGGCTGTTTCCAGCCATCATTGGCTGGTCTGCTCCCCGCACTCCCACCCCCACTCTCCCCAGACATCACTAAGTGCGGGTCCACAGGAGGCCATACAGATTGCAGTTCAGGCTGGACTTGACCCCACAGGCGCCACGGCCCTTCCACTGGTGGTGGGGTAGAAAGGCACCGTGTTTGCAAAAGGAGCTGTAAGTGGTGACAAGAGCCCAAAGTCTTGACAAGAGCCAATCGTGCCCCTGGCCTCCTGCATATTAACTGGATAACCTTACAAGAGTCTCTAAAGAAAACAGACACAGAAAACATATCTGTAAATTGATGGGATAATGCTATGGAAATTGAATGATAAATAGCTTTATTGTGTCGATTCGCGATAGCATTATTGATTCTCTTAGTTCACAATGTCCTTGTGAGGCCAGTATTTTTTTTAGAGCTCTTGCCCATATAGGAAGTGCCCTCTAAACAAAAGTTTCATTCCCCAGTTTTCTGCCTCCTTGAAACACTCATACGATTTGCTTTTATCTTCAGATTTTGTTTTACATTTGTTTTCAGAAAATAAAGTGTTAACTGTATTCCCATTAATAGTTGCAGAATCCTTCAGAATTGAGAGATACACTGACCTCTTTCACAGAAATTGATTGGAACCCACTGAATGTGGCATTAATTAAAACAGTTTCCCGAGGAGGAGCAAAACAAACACATGCAAATATGGCCCATGGTCAAACATGGGCAAGTAACTTAGGGAAATGCGGAGTTAAATGTCATTTAACAGCTTTTATTTTCCACTGAATTTATCGGGGCTGTGGTTTTTTAGACTAGCTTCTCATTGTTGAAAAAAAAAAAGACATTCATGAGTAAAAATCTTAAAAGTAGAACAAAAGTCTAATGAAAGTCTCTTTGGCATCATAAAAGTTGTAACTTTTTCCCATTGTCAAGTCTAAAAAATCTTTGCAGATTTACTCTATTCATTTATATATATTTTCAGTATATATATGAATTCTTTCTTCTTTAATATAATTGGGACCAAATTATTCACTTTCTTCCTAACTTTTTTCACATTAACAGTATTTCAAGATTTTTCTCTGATGAGTATATGCAGATCCAATCTTTTCAGTGGCTTTGTCAATTCCACTGTATGGCCAGTCTATAGTTGAATCAGTTCCCTGTTAAAATTCAAGCAGATTTTTTGCAGCTTTCTGCTATAATGAACACAAATCCATTTGCATGAGTAGCTCATATACAATAACATTTTAGGAATGGAATTCCTGAGAGAGGATTTTTTGCATTTTTAATTGGTTTGTTTTCCCAAACTGCCTTCCAAAAGCTTTCTGATTTGCCCTTCCACCAGCAGGATATGATAGAGTCTTTTTCTTTGCAGCCTCATCCGTGCCTTTAAAATTCTTTAGTACGCTCACACACATTTATGATCTTTGCCGAGTTTGACTCACAAAATATTTCAAGAAGGTATTAGATCACAGAGCGTTGCTGTTTAGTTAGTGGTTTCGTTGGTTGGTTGTTTTATTTTACTTTTGTTTGGTTTTTATGGCAAATTTGATGAAATCTTAGAAATGGTTTGGAAAAGTGCTGCATTGAAAGGACCTTAAATCTTTGACATGAAACTCTACTGGGAACAGGAGAAAAAGCATGCCGGACAAGAAATTCATAGGAAAGAAATATCAGTAGATTACTTATTTTAAATTAGAAAAAAAAAAATTCTTCTTACAAATTTCATTACAACAGTGCTACATATTAATGTTTCCATGACAACCACTGTTTGGAGAATGTGGGGAGATAATTTGTATCAGTGTCAGTGGTGTTTTTAGACTTTGCAAGCTAACTTGAGTATTGGTAATTCTGAGTTGTCTTTTGACTGCAGATTCACTGGAGAGCCTTGGGCAAAGTCAATTAGTCCCTGAGATTTGGGCTGATAATTACTTTTTTTTCTTGTTTTTTTCAGTATGGAAACTGGGCTATAAGCCCTTCACCTAAATTATCCAAATTAATCTTACGTAATTTAAAAGCTAGATCAATATTTTAATAATTATAATCCAATTATAATGTTTTCAGTCCATCGGTGGTGATAAGGCATTTTAACACCATCTATTATTGCAGACAAGCATGAAGCTAAATTAAAAGGAGTAATATACTTCCAAGCTATTGAAGAAGTATATTATGATCACCTCAAGAACGCTAATAAGGTAAACACTGATTTTCAGATTTCTATCATTGAATGCATAATTAAGTTGGGGAAAAGATGTGTTTTGAACTCCAAGCAATTTAGATTTGTTGTTCTGACATAACTGATTGATATAATCATAATGGTTCTAGTAAACAGACATAGAAGTAATTAATATAGCTGATCTTTTGTGGAAAAAAAAAGTCATGGTGAAATGAGAAAATCTTCTTCTGGACATATTTGTTTTTTAAGATTTTATTTATTTCAGAGAGAGAGCATGAGCAGGAGGCAGGGGAGGGCCAGAGGGAGAGGAGGAAGCAGACTTCCTGCTCAGCTTTGGGGCTCAATCCCAGGACCTGATCGTGACCGGAGCTGAAGGCAGACACCCAACCAACTGATCCACCCAGGCGCCCCTAGAAGATCCTGTTAATTGATTTTTTGTGAGATTCTAGGAAGGAGATACTACTTGGTTATAAGGAAGAATCTTAGCAGGGCTAAGAAGGAGAGCTATTATTTACTGAGCTAGAGCTCAATATTGAGCTAGGTACCCAGCTAGAGCTTTCCCTACAAGTAGCTGCTAAGAGGATTGATCAGTGAGCTCTCTGTATGAGATTTCTGGTGCAGAAAGGCCAAAAAGATAGTCTTGAGAAAAGGAGTTGGAAGTGGGGTTACAGGTTCTACTAGAGCAAAACTGACACCAATTTAGACTTCTATAAATTAGAGCTTTTAAAGAGGAAGAGGTCCTCACATATATCTGTATTATTTAATGTAATTTCAGGATGTTAACTTCACATTCTTTTTCCTTTTTTGGTTTTTAGAGTCCTAATCCATTACTCACCTTTAGTGTCAAGACCCATGACAGAATTTATTATATGGTTGCGCCATCGCCGGAAGCCATGCGGATCTGGATGGATGTTATAGTTACCGGGGCAGAAGGTTACACCCACTTCTTACTGTAGCGAACTGGTGCAACAGTCTACTTCAGGGCAACTGCAATAACCTCTTACAAGAATGAAGCCATATTCAATCCCAGATGAAAAGACCCAACAGACCCATCCCTTTAACCGTGTATACTCGGAACTCCTTTTATATTAACAGGAAGTCACTTATAAAAGAGAAAAAGGGGGTTTTAACTCAAAGCTTCATGATAAATAGCAAAAGGACCGAAGCACCTATGAGGAAAAAAAAAATACTATTTTGGTAAATAGCATCACTTATAGGAACATTTCTTTCAAACTATTTTTTATCAATTGTTTACTTTGGTGAAATAAACTGAATGGTTTACAAAATGTATGTACTTGGAAATACGAAATTATTTTAGCACCCCAGGTATTGGCATTGACATCATTAGTTATCAACTGGTTTCCTAAAAATCATTTTTCTGAAGGTTATTTTATAAATAGAAGCAAATAAGAGTTTGGAGGGGGAATATATTTTAGGAGAAGTTTTGCCCCAATTATTAAGTACTGCACCTAAACCAAAGACTTGATATGACTTCTGTTTAATAGTGGTAGTTTCAGGTGATGAACCGCATTTAGTGTTACTCTACATTTTAAAATGGTACTTTGATGCCATCAGATGTCCAGGAAGTTGACTCTGAAGTTACCTCTGGTATAAGCTACTGTACATATATAGCAAATCACTTTTTGTAAAAGAAGAAAAGACAAAGTTGTGTGTGTTAAACAGGAGCAGTCTTATTAGACAGACATTCTGTCACTTTGAGCAATTTAAAATAAAATACTTCATGTTTTGCTAAAGATCTCTCTATTCCCAGTGCTGAGAATAAAAGTACCCAGGAGCTGATTTCCTTTAGGTTGTCCGTTTCCTCTTTGCTCTGGAACACACCCATTAATTGCAGCCTCACGTAACGTAACGATGAAATCAGAGCTCTGTTTTCACCAAAGAACAGACCAATTAAAATCCTTATTTACGGAGGTAGCATAGTTCTATAAAAAAGAAAATGAACTTTGACTAATGTTCTCTGTAATATACTATTTTATTATGTATTTCTTTACAATTGGGCTTTGTTTTTGAGTTAAATCAATTTTTGTTGAATGAAATGACTTCAGGCAAGTCTCTTTTATAACAGTTTTTCAGTGCCATTTATCCTGGTTTGTCATGTTGTGTGTATTTGCAAATATGAACGTACTCTTTCCGAAAAGTTGGCAAATGAATAGAAGTAGAAAATAATGGCTTTGCTTACTAGTACGAGATGAAATGATGAGATTGGCAGCGTCCATAAAATCTTTGTCAGACCTGACGGGGTACAGTTTTTAAAAATTTGCAGTGTGAGCTGTATACATGTTGCCAATAAATAGATTTTCCAACTGGATGACACATGATTTTACTTGAACAGTGGAGGACGAAGTCATGATTGCAAGAGACGTTTTGATAATATGTTTTTTCAGAGATCACCCCTAAACCCTGTAATGATCTAAAAGAGTGAAATGCAATTGCTAAAATTTTGTTGGTTAATATAAAGATACGGCTTTTCTGTAATGTACTTTCTTCATAGGATTATAAAGATATTCTAATCGGCATTATATCTTGCATGATGTAGTAAACCTTTTAAAAATGTGTGTTAAAATATGTTGCGTACGGATTAAAATGTTGACCAGATTTCACATTTGAAAATAAACTCATCTCTCTCTAGGAGTATACCTATTGGTGACATGACAGGGGATGGATTAATCAGCAAAAGTCAATTGTGAATCTCCACAAAATGATGTTTGCTAACATTATGATTTGTAGTTTTATAAACTGAAGTATTGATCTCTGGTCACATTCCTGTTGCTAACAAAGTGAGCTAACGCCTGACAAATGTGACATCTTCCTGTCTTTTTGCAAAGACGCAATTGTTACTGGGGATTTCAAGGACTGTGCTTGCTTCTCTGCCAGGGAAAAAATCATGCTGGTGTGAAGTAAAGGGCTTTACTTGATGGTGACCTCATTTGTCTCCCTCGACTAAGGCAGCAGATTTCAGAGAGAGACACTGGCCCTGAACAATATGGCCTATCACTCCTGTTAATGAAGGCAATACTGACAGTGGATATGAAACAAATTGGTTTACTTCAAACCCATCACTGTGGATAAAAGCATCTTGACACTGGCCACAATTTTTCCTGATTTGTTACATGAATAAGGGTGGACAGAGAAAACAATCCATGGATTTCCCTGTTTTTGTACAGTGCTTTTCCCACTGTGGGGACAGATCAGATTATTTTCTTCATTTTGTTGTACATAAAATGCAAGACGATCAGCAAAAATAAAGGGACAGAATAGGGACAGGAATGATCGAGAAGACTTGCAGTTATCCAAAAACCACAGTGAGAAATATTTATTATTAAGATAGAAGGGATAGTGAAGTGACGGGCATGGTGTACCACAGTAGCGATTTAGTTCCTTTGGAGTCTACAATGGGTCTAATGGAGAACTGGCACAACAGCTCAACAACTTTTGGAATGTGTCCTGAAATCAAGCAGCCCTCCTTGCGATCTATTTCTGGCACTACACCACTCAAGACAGATCTATTTAATTTTTAATTATCCAACATTTTTAGTATGTCCCAATAAGACAAGTTCTCAAGACTCCAAAGATAGGCCGGATTCACTATAAGCAAACTTTGCACTTAGCTCCAGCTCCAATCATTGCTCCAAACTTTATGACAACATACTAATGTGGCTTTCCTTAAGTATTACACCAGTCACAGTAATCCGAAGTAGAAATAAACGAGTTGATGAGTAGAAAAAAACCTGTTGGTGCCGACAGAGGCCCCCAGGACTAATTTGAAGGGTGCCAGAGCTAAAATTCAGAAACCCTTGTACAATTGATGCAACCATTTTTCTATTGACTATTTTTTTGTTCTGCTGCTTCCTTCTAAAAATGATGCTGTAGCCGATGATATGTGTCCTTAGGAACTAGTATTATTTTCTACAGGACAGTCACAAACCGGGACCACTTGGTCAAGGACATTGAAAATGATCTGTATTTTAAATTGTAATGGATTCGGTGAGACCCCCTGACGGAAGAATTTAGCAATTAACTTCCCCACCAACCCTACACGAGTGCCAGTTTCCCAGCATCCTTGCCATGAATCGCCTTTTTAAGATTTTGCCAATCTGATGGGTGAGAAAAAAAAAAAAAACGTCATTTCTTTTTAATTCACGTTTCAATTAGTGAAGTTGGACATCTCTACACACAAATTGCCTATTCACAGCCCTCGTCCAATGCTGTTGAAATCATAGATTTTTTTCCCCCTTATTTCTAGGAGCAAGTCGATAGAATGTTCTGTTCTCTGTGCTGTAGAATTGGTTTTTCTAGACTCTCAATTTGACTCGAGGGGACTTTTGCCCATGCAGTTTGTTGTTGTTTTTTGTTTTTGTTTTAGGATTGGAGGGCTCCATCTCAGGCTCAAGAAAGCCCTTCTATTCCCAAACTATATTCTCCCAAAGCGTATTTAAATCCCCTCAATTTTATTCTTCCTTTGAGGTCAATCATCCACTGGGATTTCTTTTCTTGCGCGTAACACGGGAGAAGGGAGGGAACAATCCAAAAATTCAGCAGTCGGGCATCCGGAGAGCTGGCGCAAAACGAGGGGGACGGGGTTGGCGGGATTCGGGTCAGATCTCGGCAGCACTTCCGGGAAGGCTTGAAACCGTCCATCTCGAATCGCCGCCGCCTCGCCTCCCGCGCTTCCCTCCCCGGCGTCCCCCGGAACGATGCCAGGGTTTCCTTGGAACGCGGCCTTACGGCTTCTCCGGCGCCTCCAGCCACGGAACGGCTGCCTGCCCACCGGGGTCGCCGCGCCCGGGCCACTCAGCGCGCCCCAAGCCATCACAGAGCAGCCGTCCCGCGGGCGCTGCCCCGGCAAGACGGGGGCGGGGGGCGACACCGCTCTGCGCCTGCGCGCTCTCGCGGGACCCTCCCCGCCCTTCCGGGTACCCCTTGGGCAGTCCCGGCTTCCGGCCGGCGGCGCATGCGCAGCCCGGGTCGCGGCGCTCGGCGGCCGTGCGGGTCGGCGAGGTGCGAAGATGGCGGGGCTGCGCTTGGCGGCTCTGGGCGCCCGGGTGCCTTGCTGGAGGTGGGGCGGAGCGGCGGTCTTCGGCTTCCGCCGGGGCCTCAGCGCCTGGCTCGCAAGGGAGCCCGAGGGGACTCCGCGGTGGCCCCCAGGTCAGTGTCCGGACGGAGGGAGAAAGAAGCACGCGCGCTCGCGGACGTGCCTGTCTCGTGCGGTCTGGGGCGTCCTGCTCGCAAACACTCTCGCCGCCCGCCCGGCGGGGGCGGGAGGACGGCCCGGGGGGGGGGGGGGTGGCGCTGCGCGGCCCGGGCGGTCGCTGGCGGGCGGTCCCCGCAGACCCGTGCTGCGGCTGCTCTGCCGGCCTCCCCGGGGAAGCGAAGCCGCGGTCTGCAGCGCAGCCGTTGCTCGTGTCTCCCGGAGCCCAAGGAGTTTAGGGGTCTGACCCTTTATTCGGATGCATCACGGGAGGGGGCCTACGGCGGGGACGTGGCGTCGTCGTTGCGAAGGCGTAGCCGTCGCCGTCGAGCCTCGTCTGAGTTTGCCTTCCCCGGGCTCCGCGCTCAGCGCAGACCGCAGTCCTTACCCTTCGGAGGAAACTGGCGTCTGCACCAAAAACGACAGCGTTTTCCTTGTATTTCCATCTTGTGAGTCTGCTGTTTCCCCGTCCCGCTCCACCCGCAGTATATACGATCATTCTTTCTGAATCGTGTCTTTGAATTCTCTCCGCCTTTGTGATGTTTTACGTTTTTGACGTACAGGCTCTCAGGTGCGCTTGTGCTGGGAGTGGAACCTGTCAGTGCTTTATACCCTTGGTCTTGGTTGAAATTTTTAAATGTGTATAACACAGTTTAACTTATGGTTAATTGGGCAGCCCCCGGGGGCTCCGCGGGTTCAGCACCGCCTGCAGCCCGGGGCGTGACCCTGGAGACCCGGGATCAAGTCCCGCTTCGGGCTCCCTGAGTGGAGCCTGCTTCTCCCTCTGCCTGGGTCTCTGCCTCTCTCTCTCTCTCTGTGTCTGTCATGAATAAATAAAATCTTAAAAAAAAAAATAAAAGAACAGGCTGATGAAATTACTCAGCTGAAGCATGGACTTCAAGGAAAAGGAAGAATAACTTCAAGCCTGTTTGCTAACTATAGAATTTTGAGAGTCTGACTCGTCCTTCATTTTGTCCTATCTCTGTCCCTTTCAGTCCAAGCTGGCATTATTTCTGCTGGTATAACATTCTCAAAAGACCTTATGGGGGGCAGCCTAGGTGGCTCAGCTGTTCAGCGCCACCTTCAGCCCAGGGGGTGACCCTGGAGACCTGGGGTCGACTCTCGTGTCAGGCTCCCTGCTTGGAGCCTGCTTCTGCCTCTCTCTCTCTCTCTCTCTCTCTCTCTCTCATGAATAAATAAATAAAATATAAAAAAAAACCTTATGCTTAATTGGATACAACCTAAAGGCTTGTTTATACCTAAGTTCCTCTAGTGAGGTATAGTGCGCCAGTTCATTAACTAGGTTGTGATAGCCTTTCATCTATTCAACACATCACCGAGCGTTAGTTTGAGCTAACCCTTGTTGTATACAGTAAGATCACTTATAATGTTAAGAAAACCCTGTCCACTTACAGCTCACCAAAATGAAGTCCGTTGTAATCGTCTGAGGGAGAAATTCCTGTTTTGGGAAGTAATATCTAGAAGAGGATAGGAGGGATTTTTTTTTTTTTTAAGGAAATGGGAAGATGACATTTTTGCAAATGCAGTCCACCAGCCAGCATAACTGGCCCCGACTAGCCCTGGTTGTTGCTAAAAGGTTTTTTTTTTGTTTTTAAGGTTTTGTTTATTTATTTATGACAGACACACACAGAGAGAGAGAGAGTGGCAGAGACACAGGCAGAGGGAGAAGCAGGCTCCTCACAGGGAGCCCGATGTGGGACTGGATCCCAGGTCTCCGGGATCACGCCCTGGGCCGAAGGCAGGCGCTAAACCGCTGAGCCACCGGGGCTGCCCGTTGCTAAAAGTTTTAATTTGGCACATTTCATGATATACTGAAACTTTGAAACACACTTATATGTAATAGGAGACCCTTAAGGCCTTTAATTCGGTTTTTTAAAAATCAGCTTCTCGGGCTGCCTGGCTGGATCAGTTGGTAGAATGTAGGACTCTTGATCACAGATTCATGAGTTCAAGCCTCAAATCCAAAATGAAGAAAGCTTTTATCAGCCCCATGAAGGGGGCCAAGATGTTTCCATCGGCCACAATAAAGTAGAGGAAGGTTCCATTTAGTAGAAGAGATTCTGTTGGTCTAGAACAAGATTGTTAGGAAATACACAAACCTAATTGTTATTAATTAATTTATTAATTTATTTATTTAATTTATTGAGAGAGAACACGAATGTGTGTGCACACAGGGAGGGGTGGGAGAGAGAATCCCAAGCAGGCTCCACGCTCATCACAGAGCCGGATGTTGGCCTCCATCTCACACCAAGATCTTGACCTGGGCTGAAATCAAGAGTTGGACACTTAAACAGCTGAGCCACCCAGGCCCCCCACAAACCTAATTTCTTTGGAAGGAGGAGGTGGGATTATAAGTAACTCAATTTTTTAAAGTGCCTTTTCACCTTTTTTTAAGAACAAGTACAGATTCTGTGGTAGGGAAGAAATTTCAAAAACAACAAAACGGAGTAGCCTTATATAAGGTTTGTCAGTTGTACTATTGCACTTAGATTGTGTGAAGATCTGTGTACCATCCACAGCAAGCCAGACCAACACATAAAACACATAAGTGATTGCAGAGCCCCATGAGAAATCTTTTTCCAAAATATAGTACTATTATAAGTTATTCGAGGTTACTTGTAAAGAAACTGCTCTTTAAACCCACCTCACCTGAAAAATAATCATGATTGGTTATTAGCCATGGCCCATGATTTTCTGGGTGGCATGAGAGCCACCCATGATAAAGGTGAAAGTGGCACACCAGCACCCCCATCTTTGGAACAAGATCTCAAGGCAGACCAAACTTGTTTCTCCTCCAACCTGCCAAAAAGTAGAGAATGTGAAACTCCTCAAACACTGGAAAAAAATTTATGAAAACCTCACAAGGACAGCCCTGGTGGCTCAGCGGTTTATCATCACCTTCAGTCCAGGGCCTGATCCGGAAGACCCGGGATTGAGTCCCACGTTGGCTCCCTGCATGGAGCCTGCATCTCTGCCTCTCTGTCTGTGTCTCTCATGGATAAATAAATAAAAAGTTTTTGGGACGCCTGGGTGGCTCAGTGGTTGAGCGCCTGCCTTTGGCTCAGGGCGTGGTCCTGGAGTCCTGGGATCGAGTCCCACGTCGGGCTCCCTGCATTAGAGCCTGCTTCTCCCTCTACCTGTGTCTCTGCCTCTCTCTCTCTGTCTCTCAAGAATAAATAAGTGAAATATTTTTAAAATAAATAAATAAATTAGTAAATAAATAAATAAATAAATAACTTAGAAAAATAAAAACCCTCACAATAGAAGACTAAAACTAGTGTAGATAAATCTGAACATTAATTAATACTGTTTAGGACAGATGATACAGCAGCAACAGGAAAACATTTTTTATAAGTTTCTAGCTTTCATTGCCTTGGAGTTTCCTCCTCATTGCGTATTTTGGAAGAATCAAGAATCAAGTGCCTTGCTCAAAGGCACTGATTTTGATGAGTTCAGAAAATACCATGCATAAGCTTGTGATTTTAGTACTTCAAGTCTTTTTGTTTTTCCTCTTAAATGGACGTAGTTTTGACATCAGTTTGACAAGTTAAAATTGAAAATATGCAATTGACCCTAGAACAATACGGGTTTGATGGCAAGGGTCCACTTATACATTGTTTTTTTTTTTCCCCAAAAAATAGAGTACACTACTGTAAATATATTTTCTATATGATTTTCTTAACATTTCCTTTTCTCTAGCCTACTTTGTTGTAAGAATACAATATAAACACAAAATACATGTTAATCCACTGTTATCTGTAAGGCCTCCAATCAACAGTAGGCTATTGGTAGTTCAGTTTTGGGGGAGTCAGAAGTTAACAGATGGATTTTTGACTACACAGGGGTCAGCACCCCAACCCTCGTGTTGTTCAAGGATCAATTGTATATGGTTTTCCAAAAACAGTATTTGTGAACTATAGTTTATGTTTTGTGTGCTGTGTTTAGCTTGCAGACAAAAGACATCAGTCTCTTTCCTTAGTCGACCAGAGCTTCCAAACCTGGCTTATAAGAAGCTAAAAGGCAAAAGTCCAGGAGTTATCTTCATCCCTGGCTATCTTTCTGATATGAATGGTACAAAAGCATTGGCGATTGAAGAATTTTGCAAATCTCTAGGTCACGCCTGTATAAGGTAGGAACAACACGTTTCAGAGAAAATACTGCTACCATTTAGCATGGCAATGGAGAATTATTTCTGCTCTAACCAATAAAAGCAAATGGCCAGTGTTTTTATGGATTAACTTCTGTTAATGGCCTGTAAACTTTAACCTTGTGATTTAGGGTTATCGTGAATGCAACCTTTAAAAGACCTTTTTTGATGGTCCTTGTGCCACTCTGCCAATACTGACAGGAAAGGAAATTAGTGGCAACTAAACCCTTTACAAATGATAATATAACATGACAGCAAGCTACTGATAATAGTTGGCTTTCTTGTAATGCCTTGTAATTATATTGTGATTTTCCATTGGAGAGTTAAAGCCTTTTATTTGGCCTTTATAATTCTATTTTTAAAATATGTATTTAAAGATAGTATATGTATTTAAGAACATTATATATTTTTCATGTCTCTTACCTAAGATCCTTTAAGTTCCCATTTCACATCATATTCATATTGAGCCCATTCTTTCCCTTGGTGTTAAGTGCAGTCCGTAACTCCTCAATTTATTTCTCTGGCTAGTATTTTCATTGGTGTTCCCTGTCCATATACATAAATAAATGAAAGTATTCTAAAATTAGCATTGTATAGTTCATGTTTCCACTGAGTTTTCTCTTTCCCCTCACTCTAGTAGTCTGAAGATGTGGAAGCCTAAATAAGAGGGGGATATGTGTTGTTTAACCAAAATTTGATTTCACAGTTCCTAATATTTAATACTGTTAATTATTTTAGTAAAGTACTGTGCTTATTACACTGTTGTTATTAGGTTTGTTTACCTGTAACAATCATTTTATATAGTGCCTAATTTGCCAGAAGAGATAGTATGGTTTAGCAGAAAGAACACTGGCCTGGAATTCAGGAAATACAGGTATTAGCATCAATTCTAGCAATCACTATGACAAGATGAGTTGGCTGATAAACACTGGACTTCTATTCTTATCATAAAAAAGGGAGAAGTTGAGCTAAAGATAATTTCTGAATCCATTCTAGCACTAACAGCCTAAAAATCTGTTCATCTTAACTGTTAGTAGTTTCACTAACATTCACTTTATGGCTCTAGAAAATACATCTTTCAGAAATAAAATAATAAATTAAAAAAACTTAGATTTTATTCAATATATTAGCAGAGAGTATGTCAGTTATATGGATTTAGTGTTAACTCCTTTCATCGTTAACTGAATGGTTTCATTTTCATGCTCAGAACTTTAAAAAATCTGTTCTGACTTACCTGTTATTCTGAAGACTGTATCTTTTTTAAGTAGACTTTCTAACACTATTACTGGGTCCTGTAAAAAACACCATGAATTCTAAAACATGGGCGCTGTTCTTAAAGATCAGCTTGGGGAAGCACAAGATAAAATACATGTGAGAAATTAGGCAAAAATACTCATCAGAATATGACTGTGTCAAAAGAACAGTATACTTAATTGCACAAGGTGAGAGAAAACTGGGGATTGAAGTGATGAAAAACACTTTATAAAGGCACATTGAAGGATAGTTCAGATTTGGGTAAGAACGAGTTGTACAGGAAGGAGGACCACCTGGACCAAAATGTGAAAAATATCAGAAAAACTGCCATCATTCAAAAGAATTTGAATCAAGAAATTGCTACTTTACTGGTTCTTGGGTTTAAACTGAGACTCTAAATACTGTAACCAGTTCCCATCTCCCTGTAAGACATGACATGGGTGGGTTTTCCGCATTTTGGATACATATGAAATACATTTGTTAAAGATAAACAAACATAATTGAATTATAATGTGTACAGACCATTAAATGGTACAGTGTTAAAACCTAGCCTAAGTATATCTTTATAAATCTTTTTAAAAGTATAGCCCTTCACTACAAAGTTTTAATTTGACCACGTTCTTTTTTATTTTCTTTTATCAAACTTTGCTGCAATCACATCAATTACTATTAATTGTCTTTTAGCTTGTTCTAGATTTGATCTTTGATACTCCAGTTTCCTAGTTTACTTTGTTGTGCTTTTGGCTGTAAGGTTTTGGACCTTGAATGAGGAAATGGTAGTTTTGTATATTATATAAGGAATGGTACATACAGCTCTAAGAAAATGGTTTCTTATTGTCCTGTCTCCATGCCTAACATAAGATTGAGCCAGAACTCAGGAATGTAATACATGGCATTAGGGCTGTTATTCTCTCATAATTATTTGTCATAGAATATTTAATTCTAGATATGGGAATATGTCCTAGAGTTGAGGCTACTAGAATAGAGTTGTGTTGCTGTGTTTTAAAGTCTTACACAGCTTAATATGTTTGAAATATCTTTGTCCTTTGATTAGGATTCAACCAGAGTCACTGTTTTTTTACTTAAACCTTTTATTATAAGTATTTTTATTTCCATCTTGCGGTGGGGGGTGCTCTACATGTATTCTACAAGCATCATATATTTGGAATGCAGCTGTAAAAGATGCAGCAAATAGAGATGCCCGATTGCCCACCAGGGGAGGGTAAAGGAGGATTGGCTGGTGCCTTCCTTCTCCTGGGTCTGCCTGCTGTGTCCCCGGGATTGAAGAGAAGTAATAACTGTGATCAGCACTTTTACCCGTGGCTTTGTTCCACAATTATCCACGGGTCCCAAATTCTTTCACTTTATATCTAAAAATTTTTATTTCTTCTTCCTCCATAACTTATAAATCCCTAAGAAAATGTTATATGCTATATATCACATATGTGTTCTTACATGTACATTAAAAACACTAGGATTTATTAGTTTTCACTAGATTTTAAGAGAAAAACCTGAAAGCTTCATATTTGGATACAGTGATTCTACTTTAATCCTCCACTTTTATTTACTTAGTATGTGATGTGATACTTAGTGTATGAGGTTTACATGCCTCAATCTTTGGTCTCCATGAAGATTGCAGAGACAAAACTAAGAATTGTGTTTCCTCGTCCCCCACCCCCAAAGTTCTGACAGTCTCACAGGAATGATGAGGCACATTACACATGCACACTGTCTTACAGAGCAGGTTATAAACAATTATTGGTGACTGATAAAAATGAATTCTATATAAGTTGCATTAGATAGACCTTTTTTTCTTCAGCTTGTCTGGGAAGTTTTTCCAGCAGAGAAAAAGGGTCATTTGGACTAAGCTCTGAGAGTAAATGAGCTGTGAAGGTGAAAGGAAGAAGGTGTTCCAGGTAAAGGGAATATTATGAGGCATGAAACAGGACAGAAAGCAAGAGCCAGTTGATTAACAGCAGATTGATCTGTTTGGCCAAGGTAGCAGTTGCCTCTGATGAAATGATAAAAGGTTGATCCAAGATGACCAGAAGATAATGGTCTATAAAAACAGGCTGCCACGCTGAATGTTTATGTTGTATGTCACAGAGAATCACTGAAGTTAATGCCGTGTCAGTATAATGTTGCAGAAGAAACCTGTTAGGTATACAGTGGATTCATTTGGAGAGAGACTAGCCGTAGAGACATGGAAGGCTGCTGTGACAGGCCAGGCTTACCATGACAGAGACCTTCAGTGTGATTGCAGAGACAGAGATGAGGAGGAGAAATGAGAGTGAGGGAGGATGGTACAGGGCACACAGCATTCAGTATCCTGGAAAAAACTAATCTGCATAAAACAATCTGCTTAAAATTTGCTGACTACATAATAAGAAAAGCGTTGAGTGAGTACATACAAAAGAAAGTGATGGTAGTAAGCAGGGCATGTATGTCAAAGAATGTGCCTCAAAGGCAGTGTGTCTTGTTTTAAAGGATGATCAGGAGCTGGAGTGGTGAAGGAAGGCTTGCCAGGCAGTGGGATAGCACACAAAGGCTCAGCATTACGAAAGGGCTTCCCCAGGGATTGGAATAGTTAGGTAGGACGGGGGTTTAAGGTAATCTGCAGGCATGGTATGATGATACTTCATGATCTGTTAAATTGAGGCCTGGAAAGAGAGGTGAAATGCCCGGATCACACAGACTTGGAACCTGGAGAACTAGAAAGTTCAAAGGAGAAGCAAACTAAGGGGATGAGCTGGTGTTCATGAGGTTGATTTGCCTCTTTCCCTGTCATTAATTTAGTAAATACTCAGCATTCACCACATGCAAAGTACTGGTCTAGGCCCCAGGATAGGAATGCTGAACAAAGCAGTCTGGGCCCCCTGGTGCTTCCATTCCAGTGTGGGAGACAGACCACACCAACAGTCAGATTCCTTATAGGTCAAGCAGCAACATATGCCATGAAGAAAATAAAGTGGGTAAGGAATTTGAGGATGATGAGAGAAGCAGTTTGGGATTGGGTGGTCACAGAAGGCATCCCTGGGGATGAAACAAACGTTGGAGCTGAAGGCCTGAATGAAGTGAGGGAGCAAGCAAAGTGACTATCTGGAGGTGTCCAGTGTTCCATGTGGAAAGTGCAGCTGATGTCAAACTCCTGAGGCAAAACCATGGGTGGTGTAGTCCACGAACTTCAAGAAGGCAAGTGAAGATGCAGTTGCAGAGAAGGAACAGGAAGAAATGAGATCAGAGAGGTAGTCAGAGGCCACGTTATGGTAAGGACTGGATATTTAAAGATTATAGAAAGCTTTTGGAGGGTTTGTGCAAGACATGATTTTTGGTTTAAAAGGATCACTGACTGCTGCAGGGGGAAGAGATGCAACGGTAGGAAAGGGAGGCAGGAAGACTCCTGAGGAGACTGTCACACTAGTCAGTCAGAGGAGATTAGTGACATGGAGTGGCCGCTGGTGGCAGAGGGAGGTGAGAGTGGATGGAAGTGGTATTTGAAGGTTCTACCACTAGGATCTGCTAAAATATATATTGACCTCAGTATTTTATTTTAATATATTTCAAGCATTGTAATTATAACAAATGTGCTATGTTTCTTAAAAATCAGAGAAGCAAATGTATAGATAAATATCTAGACATAGACCTATGTTTTCCCTTTTTCTAGGTTTGATTTGTCAGGAGTTGGAAATTCGGATGGTAATTTACAAGAATGCACAGTGGGAAAGTGGAGAAAAGATGTTCTTTCTATAATTGACGATGTAGCTGAAGGACCTCAGGTGATTGTTTTTGTTAAATCTGATTATTGACCAACCTCATGCTTTTTGAGCTGTTTCTTTAGCTATGAAAATTTAATAGTTCAAGTGTTTTACCATCAGTTTTGGTATTTGATTTAAAATAGTTCTATCGAGGGAGGGGCAAGATGGCGGAAGAGCAGGGTCCCCAAATCACCTGTCCCCAACAAATTACCTAGATAACCTTCAAACCATCCTGAAAATTTACGAATTCGGCCTGAGATGTAAAGAGAGACCAGCTGGAAGGCTACAGTGAGAAGAGTCCGCGCTTCTATCGAGGTAGGAAGACGGGGAAAAAGAAATAAAGGAACAAAAGGCCTCCGAGGGGGAGGGGCCCCGCGAGGAGCCGGGCTGAGGCCGGGGCGAGTGTCCCCAGGACAGGAGAGCCCCGTCCCGGAGGAGCAGGAGCTGCACCAACCTTCCCGGGCGGGCGGAAAGGGGCTCGCAGGGAGTTGGAGCAGGACCCAGGAGGGCGGGGATGCCCTCGGGCTCCCGGGGACACTAACAGGCACCTGCAAGCGCAGGAGAGTGCACCGAGCTCCCTAAGGGCTGCAGCGCGCAGGGCGGGACCGACCGGAGCAGCTCGGAGGGGCTCGGGAGCGGATCCAGGGAGGGAGCTGCAGGGCGGGAGCGCGAATCCAACAGCGCAGGCCCCGGAGCACAGGGCGCCGGGACACAGCCCAGGATCCGGCCTCCCCCGGGACAGGCAGAGCCGGGAAGGCCCAGGACAGCGAGGACGGACGCTCCTGCCCCGAGCTGAGCAGATCAGCGGCCCCGCCCCGGAGCCTCCAGGCCCTGCGGACGGAGAAGCCGAGAGCCCCGAGCCCCGTAGTTCCTGCGGAGGCTGAATCCAGGCTTCCAGAGTTGCCATAGCAACTGCGACTGTTCCTCCTGGGGCCTGACCGGGTAAACAACCCCCGCTGAGCCCGGCAGCAGGCAGGGGCAGAGCAGCTCCCCCAAGTGCTAACACCTGAAAATCAGCGCAGCAGGCCCCTCCCCCAGAAGACCAGCTGGACGGACCAGTGATACTCCCCCGTGTTCCAATACAACTTGTTTTTGGCCACTCTGCACTGAGCAAAATGACTAGAAGGAAAACCTCACTTCAAAAGAAAGAATCAGAAACAGCCCTCTCTCCCACAGAGTTACAAAATCTGGATTACACTTCAATGTCAGAAAGCCAATTCAGAAGCACCATTATACAGCTACTGGTGGCTCTAGAAAAAAGCATTAAGGCCTCACGAGACTTCATGACTGCAGAATTTAGATCCAATCAGGCAGAAATTAAAAATCAATTGAATGAGATGCAATCCAAACTAGAAGTCCTAACGACGAGGGTTAACGAGGTGGAAGAACGAGTGAGTGACATAGAAGACAAGTTAATGGCAAAGAGGGAAACTGAGGAAAAAAGAGATAAACAATTAAAGAACCATGAAGACAGATTAAGGGAAATAAATGACACTCTAAGGAAGAAAAACCTACGTTTAATTGGGGTTCCCGAGGGCGCCGAAAGGGACAGAGGGCCAGAATATGTATTTGAACAAATCCTAGCTGAAAACTTTCCCAATCTGGGAAGGGAAACAGGCATTCAGATCCAGGAAATAGAGAGATCCCCCCCTAAAATCAATAAAAACCGTTCAACACCTCGACATCTAATAGTGAAGCTTGCAAATTCCAAAGATAAAGAGAAGATCCTTAAAGCAGCAAGAGACAAGAAGTCCCTGACTTTCATGGGGAGGAATATTAGGGTAACAGCAGACCTCTCCACAGAGACCTGGCAGGCCAGAAAGGGCTGGCAGGATATATTCAGGGTCCTAAATGAGAAGAACATGCAACCAAGAATACTTTATCCAGCAAGGCTCTCATTCAAAATGGAAGGAGAGATAAAGAGCTTCCAAGACAGGCAGGAACTGAAAGGATATGTGACCTCCAAACCAGCTCTGCAAGAAATTTTAAGGGGGACTCTTAAAACTCCCCTTTAAGAAGAAGTTCAAGTAACTCTGAACGTGAATGGGCTTAATGACCCCATCAAAAGGCGCAGAGTTTCAGACTGGATAAAAAAACAGGACCCATCTATTTGCTGTCTACAAGAGACTCATTTTAGACAGAAGGACACCTACAACCTGAAAATAAAAGGTTGGAGAACCATTTACCATTCAAATGGTTCTCAAAATATACCCTAAAAACTACAGAACACTTCTGAAAGAAATTGAGGAAGACACAAAGAGATGGAAAAATATTCCATGCTCATGGATTGGCAGAATTAATATTGTGAAAATGTCAATGTTACCCAGGGCAATTTACACGTTTAATGCAATCCCTATCAAAATACCATGGACTTTCTTCAGAGACTTAGAACAAATTATTTTAAGATTTGTGTGGAATCAGAAAAGACCCCAAACAGCCAGGGGAATTTTAAAAAAAGAAAACCATATCTGGGGGCATCACAATGCCAGATTTCAGGTTGTACTACAAAGCTGTGTTCATCAAGACAGTGTGGTACTGGCACAAAAACAGACATATAGATCAATGGAACAGAACAGAGAACCCAGAAGTGGACCCTGAACTTTATGCTCAACTAATATACGATAAAGGAGGAAAGACGATCCACTGGAAGAAAGACAGTCTCTTCAATAAATGGTGCTGGGAAAATTGGACATCCACATGCAGAAGAATGAAACTGGACCACTCTCTTGCACCATACACAAAGATAAACTCAAAATAGATGAAAGATCTAAATGTGAGACAAGATTCCATCAAAATCCCAGAGAAGAACTCAGCAACACCCTTTTTGAACTTGGCCACAGTAACCGGAGAAGGACAAACAGTGTATGTTCTCATTCATTTGGGGAATATGAATAATAGCGAAAGGGAATATAAGGGAAGGGAGAAGAAATGTGTGAGAAATATCAGAAAGGGAGACAGAACATAAAGACTTCTAACTCTGGGAAATGAACTAGGGGTGGTGGAGGGGGAGGAGGGTGGGGGTGGGGTGAATGGGTGACGGGCACTGAGGGGTACACTTGACGGGATGAGCACTGGGTGTTATTCTGTATGTTGGTAAATTGAACACAAATAAAAATTAATTTATAAAAAAAAAAATAAAATAGTTCTATCATTTTAATTGTCTCATAAAATGTAAGTAGCCTTTTACTTTTCACTGTAATCATGGTTTTAATTCTACTTTATGCCAAATATTAAAAGTCAGAGAGCTAACGGATATAAAAGAAAAAAAGTACATACATAAGCTTTTTAGTCTGCTTACAGAAAAGAGAAACTACTCTTTAAAACTTTATAAATTTTTACTTTAGATACTAGTTGGAATTAGCCTCGGTGGATGGCTTATGTTTCATGCTGCGATCGCAAGGCCACAAAAGGTTGTTGCACTTATTGGTATAGCGACAGCTGTAGATAGCCTAGTGACACAGTTCAATCAGCTTCCTGTTGAGGTAAGTCACAAGTAGCCTCAGTGTATAAATCCTGTCATTCTCCTGCTCCTTCTGTCTTTGAATATTTGTTCATGTGTCATTGTCCTTTGACTTCCTATGCTCGCTCATCTTTTGCCTTAGCTGCACTTTTGTATATAATCTCCTTGCCTTCTTTAAATAATTGGCCTCTGTTCAAGATTTCTTTTTTTCACAGCCCCTTCAAATCATTCTGCCAAATATTTGAGCCCTGTTGATGAGATCACACTTTAAATTTCTTTTTTTAGCAACATTTTATTAATCACATTTATCTACTTGTATCATACATCTTGATCTCTTTTTGTATCTCTTATTTTTATTTTGTGGCATATGGGAAACAGTACCTATTCTTATGATCATGTTAGACTTGGCTCATCGATGTTGAAAAAAAAATTTTTTTAAGCCTGAAAGCCGCCTCAGAGCCTCTCAGTGAAGCGCTCCAAGTACACACCATCAGTCGATCAGAATTAGCACACAGGAGATGAAATTAGCCATTCCTGCTTAAACATTTAGTTGGCATTTTTTTCTACTACTAATTCTCACTTTAGAAAAAAAAAAGTGCTTTTCATTATTAGCATCCTCTTCAGCACATCATGGTTGAAATGAGGTTTCTGAAATAAATGAAAGTAATTTACTTGTTAGTAGTGGACATATGTTTAATACTGGAAGGAAGTCAGCCAGAATATTAATGGTGGTTATATCCATGAGGTGGGATTATGTGCAGTTACTTTTTTTATAATTTCTGTATTTCCTGTGTTTTCTATAACAAGCATATGACTTTGATTAGAAACATTGTTTAAGATAAATGATCTAAAAAATAAGACAAATTATAATCTAAAATGTTAAAATTCTTCAAGAATCAAAAGATATCCTGTGTTTTATCTTAAGAGAATAAATGTATTAATGATATCCTTGCTCAGTTTTCAGGAAGTACTTGGAAGACTTCATTGTCATCCAAAACAACACATTTTTTTCTCATTCCCTAGGAATCTGAAAGGCAAAAACAGTACTTTTGTTTGTTTGTTTTAATGTTTAGCCTGAAATTATATGTTTGATTGTCCAGAGTAACTGCCATCTTATTTTTCATTTTTAGTTCTAGGCTTTCTTTGATTCTGATTCTTTCTTTCTTTTCTCCCCTTATTCCATCCCTATTTTAATGACTTCACATATAGAAGATATATATTTTTATTTTTTTTTAAAGATTTTATTTATTTATTCATGAGAGACATGCAGAGGGGGGGCGGGTAGAGACACAGACAGAGGGAGAAGCAGGCTCCGTGCAGGGAGCCTGACATGGGACTCGATCCAGGGTCTCCAGGATCACACCCAGGGCTGCAGGCGGCGCCAAACCGCTGCACCACCGGGGCTGCCCTATAGACACTTTTAGTTTTGTGATCTTGAAATGTAAACAATTGTTATTCCTAAGATTTAGTTTTGTGTAATGAGAATGATACCCAAACTGATTCCAAGAAATAATTTTCTTCCCCTTCATTTTCCCTTTCAGTTGGGGTGAAGCAACACCTGAATTAAGATGTTACCTGATAAAGCTTAATCTAAGTTTGAAACCAAGCCACAGCAGTTGTTCCCTGTCAACTTTAAATGTGAAATTTAACTTCTCTAGATTCTTCTACCCTCTTTTGCAAAGAAAATGCAATAATAATCATTAACAGGATCTTATGAGATACTGTGTAAAGTCCCTGTCACAGTACCTTGCATCTACTGTTTAGTTATTGATTACTATCATTGTTACATTTTTATCTCTTTTCCTCTTCCTCTAGGACTGCTTTCCTTGGACTGTTTAAGACTATTGCATGTGTCAGTGTTGCATAAAAACTTTTATTTTCCTCATTTTTCTTAACAGGTAAAAAAAGAAATAGAGATGAAAGGCATGTGGGACATACCATCAAAGTACAGTGAAGAAGGAATTTATCACATTCAGTACAGTTTCATTAAAGAAGCGGAGCACCACTGCTTGTTACATAGCCCAATCCCCGTGAACTGCCCTGTACGATTGCTCCATGGCATGAAAGATGACATCATACCTTGGCATACGTCCATACAAGTTGCTGACCGAGTAGTCAGCACAGATGTAGATGTCATCCTCCGAAAACATAGTGATCACCGAATGAAGGAAAAAGCGGACATTCAACTTCTTGTTTATACTATTGATGACTTAATTGATAAGCTTTCAACTATAGTTAACTAGATCATATTTTTAGTTGGTATGTAAACTAATGGATCCAAGAGATTAGAGGAGGGATAACAGGTGAAAGTCCCTGATATTTAGGTTTTTTCCTCTTTGTCTATATTTTGTAAATATCACACGAATACTTATTTAATGAAGTATGATACAAATTGTAAAGAAAATAGAAGTTGCTGTTTGAAAATTTTTCTCCTTCCTTCAATCCTTGATATTTTTATTTATTTATTTATTTATGATAGTCACACAGAGAGAGAGAGAGGCAGAGACACAGGCAGAGGGAGAAGCAGGCTCCATGCACCGGGAGCCCGACGTGGGATTCGATCCCGGATCTCCAGGATCGCGCCCTGGGCCAAAGGCAGGCGCTAAACCTCTGGCGCCCCCCAGGGATCCCAATCCTTGATATTTTTTAATTGAAGTATAGTTGACACACAATGTTAGAATTTCAGGTGTACAACATAGTGATTTTGACAACTCTATGTATTATCCTATGCCCACCACAAGTGTAGCTACTGTCTGTCACCATATGGTGCTATTACAACACCATTGACTCTGTTCCCTCTGTACCTTTCATCCCTATGATTTATTCCATGACTGGAGCCCGTATCTCCCCTTCACCTGTTTTTGCCCATCCTCCCACCCCCTTCCCTGTGACAACCACCAATTTGTTCTCTGAATTAATGGGTCTCTTTCTGATTTGTTTTGCTCTTTAGGTTCCACATATAAGTGAAATCATAACATATTTGTCTTTCTGTGACTTAACTTCACTTAATCTAATACCCTCTAGGTCTATACATGTTGCATGTTGTTTTTTTTTTTTTCGTAAAATATTTCCTGCTTTTTTATTCAAGACATGTTCACCTGCTAAATGCTTACGTTAACTGGGATAGCTCTTAATTGTGTTCTCAGAATTGTTAAGAAAGTTTGATTTTTTTTTTTTTTTGGTCTTTTGTCTGATGTCAGTTCTGTAGAGATTTGTAAAATTGCTCCTGATTTTAAAATGCAGTTCACAAAATATAGGACAATGTTTATTGAAATAAACCTGAAATGATCAGAAAAATGTCTGAAGCATAATAAAGTTCAAAAAGTGAGGATACACTTTATATATTATGTTCTGCATGTTATGTTTGAACTTAATGTTATCTGTTTTTAAATGTTCAAAACTTTAAAATAATATAAAGAAAATATATCATTTCTAAATTTTGGCTTATATGCCATTTAAATGGGGGGGATTTGATCTTGATGTAGTACTCTAAAGAGGCAACTTATCTTTCTATATAATTGCCTGCCTGCAGAAACCTTCCTTTACTATTATGTGCCTTTAAGAACAAAGAGCCAAGTGACTGCCATCTAAGTCAGAGGGCTTCCTGAGGTGGGGAGATAGTAAGAAAATATGAACTGCAATTAGTACAAAGGTGTTTTTCAAGAACTAAAATGGGCTTACATAGTAGTGAGCCTTGATATCAATGAGGTGGTGTCTTTTAGCTTTTAAATTTGGCTGGACTTTATTTAGGCTGCTTAAGTTGTGTCTGTCAAAGTAAAATAAATTGATAACATGACCTATAGAAAGAACATTTTTGGGATAAAATTCCCATGCCAGAGAACGCTAAAATAGCAAGCCCGACTGCGTAGACTCAGCGAGACCAGCTTACAAGGTGAGCCCTTGGCTGGCGTCTGGGAATTTGACTTTTAGGAGGTTTCCACCATCCCTGGAACTGGTAAAAGTGGCTCACTAAACTGTCTATACTGTATGAACGGTATGGTTTGTGCTCCACACCTTTCTGGGAGTCTGGAATTGTGATAGGTACCAGACAGAGGCTAAGTGGCCAGCTCCCGATACCTGGGCACTGAGTATCACAAGCTTACCCGGTGGACCTTTCACATGTATGGTCACAACTGTTACTGGGGGAGTTTCGGCATGACCACTGGGAAAGAATTCTTGGAAGCTTGTGCCTAATTTCCCCAGACTTCACCCCATATGTCTTTCCTTTGCAGATTTTGTTCTGTATTCCTAGTAAGTCATAGCCGTGAGTAGAACTATGTGCTGAGTCCTAACAAATTGTCAAACCTACAGGTGGTCTTCAGGACCCCGGACACAGATACTAAAAAGGAGAATGTCCTACAGGACTACAATCTATGAGTTATACTGAACAAAAATCACTTACCAATCAAATATACATGAATCATGCGTATTCCTCGATGCCTAGTGCTAGCATGAGTTTGTAGCAGATGGCAGGGTGGCTATGCCAGGGCCTGCTCCACCCAGACATTGCTAGGCATGAGAATTCGAAAGATGAAGAGAAAACAGCCCTGCCCATGAGATTTTCCTAGGGTTAAGCATCTCAAAAAATGTAATAAGCATGATTGAAGATTGCCAGCATACCTGTAGAGGCATTACGCATAGTGGTTAGGGATGGGCTATGCAGGTGGGCTTAAAATCCAGCTCATCATTTACAAACCCTGTAATTGAGCAATTTACTTAACCTCCCCGAAGTTTCCTCAGCTGTCAGATGACATAAAGCTAGATAATAAAGCATAAGGGTTAAATAGGTGCAGTACATTTGGAACAGTGACCAACATGGGAGTCCCTACCTTTTCACTTTTATGATGCACTGAGCACAGTCTGGTGAGAAACTGGTGGACATAATTCGTGGGGGTTAGGAAGGAAAAGAGGCAAGGAAGCAGGCAGGGCTTATAAAGTACCTGCCTCTCCTCAAGATGCCAAATTAGAAGGTTAGTTGTGTGGTATCCTTTTAAACGTTCAAAGGTTAGAAGAGACGCCTGGGTGGCTTAGCGGTTGAGCATCACAGCTCAGGGTGTGATCCCGGGGTTCTGGAATCGAGTCCCGTATCAGGCTTCCTGCATGGAGCCTGCTTCTCCCTCTGCCTGTGTCTCTGCCTCTCTGTGTGTCTCTCATGAATGGATAAAATATTAAAAAAAAAAAAAAACAGGAAGGAGGAGGAACCTTCCCTACCCGAATATAGGAAAAACTGTTTAAAATTTTCAACTAGTTTTACAAAGATAACACGAATTCCATATGGTTTTTGTATCAATGAGATCATGTATTCTAGTGCGTTGTTAGTTACTTTAGTGGGTTTTTCCCCCCTAAAACTCCATGCCATGTATCCAGTGACACAGAAAATGCTTGAACAACCAGCAGCCCCCGAGTGCTTTATCCTCTGGAACTCCTGCATCATTCTAAATGCACGACCCTTCTAAATCTCAGCATGTACAATGGAAAGAGCTAAGGCAAACGCCAATGGTAAGGAAAGCTAAGCGAGACCAGAATAAATTTGCTTTTGCTGCATCTGTTGAGCTTAGAGGCATCTCCAGACACAAATCCAAACGGTATGTTGTTCTCTGAGCAGTCAATAGAAAGTTCTGTGTGGAGGAGAGGAGGGAAAGAGCCTTGGGCAAGGCTGAGCTTTGTAAAGCATGGAAGCATGGAGACAGCAAGGAGAACAGGACTCGCCACACAACCATTCAGGGCCCAAAGGGAATGTGCCAAATGTTCATTAAATTTGAAACTGTTAAAAAAACAAAACCCAAACAACTCTTATTTTCTGAAGGAAAGAAGATGGTGGAATGTAAATATAGCTTTTAAAGATTCCCTCTAAGAGTACATCTAAAGTCATTTTTTAAAAATTATTTAAAAATTAAAAAAATAAAGTCATTTTTAATTTAGAAACGTAATCACATGATATGCATAGTTGGTTTGATATTTTAAAAAGTGGTGCTTTTATGCATTTAGAGAATATACCTAGGAAAAGGCAAGCAATTTTTCTTTTTTAACCAAATGTGTCTTTTGAAGAAATTATCCTTCCACACATTTGGGCTTTCAGAGTCTTGCCGACAGAAAAACTTTCTTCTACTAAAAAAAAATAATAATAAATAATAAATTAAAAAAAAAATAAGCTCAAATGTCAGTTTCCCAGGGAAAGCCTTTCCCAACTCCTTTCCACCTTTCTTTTCTAATAAGTTTGTCCCTGGTCCACTGTGCTTTCTCAAGAACAGCAATCTGTTCTCCCCCTTTTGGTAGAATTTAAGTGCTTTGAGATTCTCTGGTATATTCCAACCTCCCTCTCTCAAAGGACCACTGAGGTCAGGAGCTTCGTTTTGACATGGCTTATCCCCAGGCACCTCAGACTGTGAGGTGACTCTGATCTCACAACCCTGAGATCATGACCTGAGCCGACATCAAGAGTCAAGGACGGACACCCTACCTTTCTCCTAGCTTTAACGCATGCAGATGATTCAAGTCCATTCCTCCATTCCAGATCTTTGTCTTGAGGTCCAGATCCACAGAACCACGTATCTAATGAACTGGATGGATCGTGGGCCCCCAGACTTAGTAAGTACAAATCTTGTTACCTTTCGCGTACAGGTGACCCCGAATACAAGTCCCCTTACAATAAATGGCACCACCTTAACCTATTTTACAGGTCAAATTTGTGAGTCATTCTAATCATCCCCTTTTCCTTCGCCCAAATCAATTGGATGATTCTCTTTTTCTGCGATAAAACTGAAAACCTCTTGTGTAAGTCCAGTGGTAGACAAAGCCAATAAATACAACTAACCAGCTTTCCAGAAAAAAACAAAACAAAAACACCCTGATTTATAAATTTGCCAACATCCATGGCATTAGTAGACCTGTTAATGACTGGTTTGAAGCTACCTCTATGCTGTCACTGAATACAACAAAGCTGGGAAGAAATGGCCAGTAGCCCACCATTACATAGTGTATATACCAGAGAGAGACAATAAACATAATAATATCCTCCAAAGCACAGGTAATAGTAAAACGTAGCAAAATAAATTAGGAACTGATCCATTCTGAGTATTTAACATTTGTAATTTATTTAATTGTAAGTTTACATAATTCAGTTGCTTATAATGGTTAAGTGACAACTGGCTCTCAAAATCCTGAAAATTTGACCATGGGCACTTGCAAACAGACTACTTCATGGTCTAGAGCCTGTCTGACAGCCAAGCCTTATTTTTCTTCCTATAGGTCTCTTACCTTTAATCCTATGCTTTGCTGTTACTAGAACATTTTCACTGCCTAAATAAGCTGCCTTTGCCAAGCCCGTTCCTGAATTCCCAATCTCTCCTGCTTCACCCCATCCACCTGGCAAATGCCCACTCATCTTTTGAGGCTTAAAGTCATCCCATTTGTAAACCTTTTCACCAATCCCTACCTCCTTTTCTTCTAGGTATCATCATACCTGAGTACCTTGTGCATACTTTTAGCATGATACCTGGCTGGGATTTACTTTTTAAAGCTTAACCTTGCTACTAGACCACATTGCCATGTCTCATGCATTTTTGTACTCATATACATAGGCCCTTTATTTTTTTTCAAAGATTTTCTTTGTTTTATTCATGAAAGATCCAGAGTGCATACATACACAGGCCCTTTAAAAAAGTTGTTGAGAGACACCTGGGTGACTCAGTGGTTGAGCGTCTGCCTTTGGCTCAAGGCGTAATCCCGGGGTCCTGGGAAAGAGTCCACATCAGGCTCCCAACAGAGGCCTGCTTCTCCCACCGCCTGTGTCTCTCATGAGTAAATACAATCTTAGAAAAAAAAAAAAGTTTTTGAGAAACTGAGAAGCACTCAGTAATTGAGCCCATTTCTCCGAGGGATCAAACATTTTTTTTCTCTGTAGATTGCTGGACACTGCTAACCTATTGCTTGCTGCGGCCCCCACTCTTTGCCACTGTATCTTCTCTAGAACCATGAGCTCAATCACACACTTAAAGCACCCCAGCTGTTTTGTCACAAAAAAAAGGAAATTTTTGGATACAAATGATCTGCAAAGTACAGTCAGAGAGAAAGAAAGGAAGGAAGGAAGATAAATGCACAGTACATCTTATAGACTTGTTTCTAGCTTTATATAACCAACCAACCTCTTCCTTAGGGCAATTCCAGCCACAGAGAAAGTAACATGCCTTCTGTTCAGGCCTCTGTTTCCTTAGTCAAGAGCTGGAATTGACCTTCCTACTGTCACCCAAATGCAACTTAGTGACTTCCAAAATTCTGCTGACAATTTCCCTGCTCCAAACTCTGCCCCTAAGCCCCAAATCTCCAGAGACAGTTCTGTCGTCTTTAGAGCTTCTTCAACCGATGATTCCATGCAGCCTCAAGATCTGCATTAGTCAGGCCTTGCTGTGCCTTTTTCTATACCTGCTGCTCTCCTAAAAGTGGATTCTCTTCCAGTGCCCTGTGTCTCAGGGTTCTCTCTCAAGCAAACCTCCCACATGTCTACTAAGTGATTACATTTTCAATAGCCCAGGCCCCAGCTGGCAGGAGATTTCTCTTAATACATGTAATATTGAAGGAGTCATTCCCTACCTAGCTTCTGACCAATTTTGCCCAGGCACCAGGATTACCTTTACATACATCAGAATTGCTTTATCTAATATGCCTGAGTCAATTGAACAATCCATCCCAGGGGAAAGAATTGTATTTGATTCCTCTGTGGTGCAGTGGTGCAGTACTTGGCACAATTAAGCACTCAAAAAATATTTGCTGAATGAACCAAAAGAATGCATTTTTTTAAAAGATTTTATTTATTTATTCATGAGAGGACCAGATAGAGGCAAAGACATAGGCAGAGGGAGAAGCTGACTCCTTGCGGGGAGCCCGATGTGGACCTCAATCCAGGACCCCAGGATCATGACCTGCACCAAAGGAAGACGCTCAACTGCTGAGCCACCCAGGCGCCCCAAAGAACGCTTTTTTGAGTGTTTTTCTCAGAGAAAAAGTACTCCGAGGCATACACAATGAGACCTTTCCAGGTGGCTTACAGTTAGGAAGACAGTTGCCAAGCCTCTTAGCAGTTACAAAAATTTCAGGCCAACTTAGGTCTGAGTTGATTAGTCCCAGGGTCTTATTTGATCAAATACTGGTGGCACGTCAGTGGGGCCTGCCAGGTCCTTAACTAAAATAAACAGATGAAATGTTTACACTCTACCCAAACCTTTCACTCTGTGTGCTCTCCTTTAATTGATTTCTCACACTCTCAGTATCTTCTGATTAAAAATAGCATTAGAAGGGTGCATCCTGGGCAGCCGGGTGGTTCGGCCCAGGGCCTGATCCTGGAGACCAGCGATCGAGTCTCACGACGGGCTCCCTGCATGGAGCCTGCTTCTCCCTCTCTCTCTCTCTCTCTCTCATTAATAAGTAAATCTTTTTTTTTTTAAAAAAAAGGGTGCATCCTTCCGATAAGTCAAACTGAGGCACAACAGTCTCCCCACCAGGATGGAAGTTTCCGGATGGAATCTGGCTGGCAGCTGGCAGCTGAACAAATGAATGCTTGCAGCTCTCAGCCCCTCCCTCCTGTCCAGCCAGACAACTGCTACCTCGGGGCGAGGGACAGAGGGAAAGTGGTTGGGCAGCGCGGGGGCAGGTGGACTGCGGACAGAATGGACCCTCCCCCCAGGCCCAGGCCGTGGCCCCTGCAGCTGTGAGCAGCTTTGCTAGACAATTGGCCCTGCCCCCCATGTCTACCCCCCCCCACCCCCCGTGGGCTGCTCTGCTAGACAATAGGCCCTCCCCCCACCTCTACCCCCCCACCCCCACCCCCGTGGGCTGCTCTGCTAGACAATAGGCCCTCCCCCCATCTCTACCCCCCACCCCCACCCCCGTGGGCTGCTCTGCTAGACAATAGGCCCTCCCCCATCTCTACCCCCCACCCCCACCCCCGTGGGCTGCTCTGCTAGACAATAGGCCCTCCCCCCACCTCTACCCCCCACCCCACCCCAGGAGGGGAAAGAATTGTGTAGCCAGAAAGAAGCTCTCAGCTGGGGCGAGGCTGGCGGGCTTGAGTGACACCGGGGGTGGGGGGGGGCTCCTAGCAGCGGCCCCCACTTGCCCCTCGTGTGCGGGGAGACACTCCCAGCCGCTCCGGGGACCATTCTGCGGGCGCCGCGCAGCATCCGCAGGTGACCGTCAAGGCGGCCTGCCCGCCTGCCGGTTCGTGACCTGCTCTTGCACCTCCGCATCCCTGGCTCGCAAAGTGCTTCTGCAGCGGGGCGGGGGGGGGGGGGTGTCGACCACCCCCAGCCCCGTGCTGCCGGGAGAGGCGCTGGGGGGGGCGGGGGAGCTCGGCCTGGGTGGTGCGCCCGCGTGCATCGTCTCCACTCACCCGTCGGTAGGCGGGACCGGGAGGGGCGGTCCAGCCCCCCCCCCCGCCCCCCGCAGCAGGGGCTTTATTCTGGAGTCCCCGGCGCGTGGCCGCGCTGTCCTGCGCGCTGGTAGCCGAGGCGCCGGGGGCTCCATTGGCTCCGGGATCTAACCCCGCCCGCCGCCCAGCACGTCCGGGCCGCGCTCGCGGGGCGCGGGGCCGCCGCCGCTATTGTGTGGATGCGGATGCGGCGCGGGGCCTCCGCGCTCCTCCCGAGATGGCGAACCGGGGCCCGAGCTACGGCCTGAGCCGAGAGGTGCAGGAGAAGATCGAGCAGAAGTACGACGCGGACCTGGAGAACAAGCTGGTGGACTGGATCATCCTGCAGTGCGCCGAGGACATCGCGCACCCGCCCCCCGGCAGGGCCCACTTTCAGCAATGGTTAATGGACGGGACGGTAAGGCCGAGCGCGGGCCCGGGGCCCCGGGGCTTCCTCTCCCGGCGCGGGCGGCCGCTGGCTCCGGGCATGGCGTGGGCGTGCCGGTGTCCTCCGGGCTGCGCGCCCCTGCGCCGTTCCCCGGCAGCCCGGAGCAGCCCGGAGCACTCCCCATCCCCATCCCCATCCCCATCCCCATCTCCATCCCCATCCCCATCCTCATCCCCATCCCCCCGAGACGAGACGGGGCAGCTGCCCGGGACGTAGTGCCAAAGGGGAAGCCTTTTGCATTGAAGGGAACCCCGGGAAGGACTCCCATCAGGATTTCTCCAGCCTCTTGGTCCATCAGCTCCGGGAGGGGTCGTCCTTCCCCAGGCCCCGGGATTTGGGTTAGTTACAAGGTGCAACAAAGGAAGGGATGGAGGACACTAACCGCCCCCCCACCTCCCTTCCCTTCCCGGGGCCCTGCTGCCTGGAGGCGCTGAATGTCTGATGAACACATGGGATCTCCAGAAACTGAAGGGGATCCTGGCCGACCCGATGCTCTTGGGCGCCTGGGGGTTGGGGCCTGCCGAGGGGAACGAGCCCATCCCTTCTGCAGGCTGCCATGCACGGTTACATAACAGCTGTGTGTCGCTTTGGTTGGGTTGCCCAGGACCCGGGTTCCAGGCATGCGGGAGTCCCCGGTCCAGTCCTGGGATCCGTGGCTGGCACACAGGGGATGAGTTACGGAAGCCTCATTCGGATCTGCCTTTCGATAGAGGACATAGTATTAGATTCTACTATTTGACTTCTCCTCCCTCCCTTGGAAGTCTGGACCCCAGGCCCCATCACCCATATTGTTCCCTATTTGTAGACCTGCTTTCCCTCCGCCAGAGAAAGGCCAGAGAAAGGCCCGGAGGAGCAGGGCGAGAAGGGGATGCCTGGGCTGCAGCACCCACTGCGGTCAGGAGCAGCCCTGGGAGCCAGGCCAGCTGGGGCTTTGGGATGTGCTCTGGGAACCGGGCCACCCAGCCCCGAGCCGAGCCGGGGCCTGCCTGGGGTGCCAAAGACTTGCCGCTGCCCAAACCTGTGAGGCGTGCCCTGTGGGGCCTGGGATTCCTCTGCCTCAGCCACCGGTACGTACAAAGGGAAACACTGATACTGGCTCCCCTTCCCCCTTCAGGTCCTGTGCAAGCTGATAAACAGTTTATACCCACCCGGACAGGAGCCTATTCCCAAGATCTCAGAGTCGAAGATGGCTTTTAAGCAGATGGAGCAAATCTCCCAGTTCCTAAAAGCAGCAGAGATCTACGGGGTCAGGACCACTGACATTTTTCAGACGGTGGATCTGTGGGAAGGTAAACAGCCCCGGGGCCTTGTTCCCGTCCCCCTCCACGTCCCCCCCCCCCCCGCCCCCGTGAAACCTGCTCACACTGTTCTTGCCTGCATCTGCCTGTGTGTGTGTGTGTGTGTGTGTGTGTGTGTGTGTGTGCGCGCGCGCGCGCTCCTGGGGGGGGATCCGCTGTGACCCCACCCCTTCGGGACATTCTATTGAAAAGGGTCCCCTCCTCTGAGGGAACACACACCCTGAGGCCATGGCAGGGTCGGGCAACTAGCAGACACCGAAGCCTCTGAGGACAGGAAGCCAGTAATGGTTGCAGGGATGGCTTTTATTGCTCTTACCCCTCCCACAACGTACTCTTGCACAAATGGTAGCTACTGGAAGAGAAGGGAGGTGGTGAGCCCGCTTCTGACTCACCAGCGGCAGGGCTTCCAGACAAAGCCGCCTGGCGCAGCTCTGTCTTCCAAGCCCAGAAATCCAGAGCACCCCAACCTCTTACTGGGCTCGGTGACTCTACTTCCCAGATATGTATTCTGCTCAGAGAGTGTGACATGATTTTTTTTTCTTTCACATTGGTGACTTAAGAAGTCTTATGAGGCATAAAAATCAAATCACATTTCCTGACATATTTAATAATCCACCGTTGTCGGGGGACATGATGTGACTGGGAGACAGTGCCCGAGAACTTGGGACCCACGGTCACAGCGCCTAGAGGCGCCCTTGGGCCCAAATGCTGCATGCAACCGTGTAGGCCCTGGGGACAGACCAGGTGAAGGCGGGCTGCCAGGCAGGCCCCGCTCTCGGTGCCTGCTGCCACTGGGTGTTGTCAGTGCCTACTGGTCCAACCAGTAGGATGCCCGGGCCGGTGGTATTTCCTGTCTCCTTCACTGGTGAGTTGTTAAAATCCTAAGACACCAGCCAGTGTACCGCGCTCTGCCTCTGCCTAGCAGCGCAGATCTCCGGACCTGTGGGTCAGGCCCTGGGGCCGGTGCGTGCTCGCCTCCAAGTCCTCCTGGACGTCACACTCCAGGCTTGTGGGGTCTGCTCTTTAGATCAGAGCTATGATGTTTCCCCCAGCTGATAACGAGAGCCACTGCTTGTGGACATTTTCCCATGCAGTGGGCCTGGTGCAAGGGCCAACCCACTCTCCTAGGACCGGTGACGTGGTGTTTTCCGGTTTCCTGGAGGATGGAGCGGAGGCTTGTCCATGGTTACCACGTCCGATGGCTGGCAATTAGCAGCCAAGGCTCACGCCCCAACTCTGATGCTGGAGGATGAGCCTCAACCAGTGCACCCCACTTCGGGCAGGAGGCTCCCTCCTTCACCTGTGCCCGGAGCAGGTTGTTGGGCCCTAGCAGTGACTGAGGGGAGGAGGAGGGGGTGTCGGGGCTGTGTGGGACAAAGGATGGAGCCCCTGCACGACGGGGTTCATGTGACTAGAAGGGTGAGCCCCCCTCCCCAGTATAGGAAGTGTGTAGGAAGAAGAAGAAAGCAGAAGGTCTGTGGGACACGGGGCCCCTGAGTGTGCTCTCCTGTCCTTATGGGACTGACGATGTTTTTACCTGCCGAAGACTAGGCAGGTAAACTCCATACCCAGGAAGGCGCTGGCAGTGAAGGGGAGGGGAGGGGCGGGCGATGGCCCCTGATGAACAGAGCAGGGGAGGTCTACACCACACCGCCTGCCCCAGCCCTTTAGGTTAATGCTTCTTAAGGGAAGGGGGGGTAAGGAGGGTTAAGAAGCGCAAGAGAGAGAGTGTGGTAGCCTGAGGTAGGGTAGTGGCAAGGTGGGCTCCAGGCCAGGCTAAGGCTTCTAGAAAAGAGGAAATGAGGCTGACGCTGAGGAGTCTCATCCCTGGGGTGCAAAGTACGAAGCTTAAAAGGAAGAGAAGGAGACTGGCTCCAAGGGCAATGTGGCTAATGTGGTAGAGGGCGCCGTGGCCCGCAGCAGCAAAGCAGGTGCTCAGGAGTGTCCAGGTGGCCTGCAGGGGCCCCAGGACCCCCCATGGGACAGTGAGGACAGAGGATCAGGCCTGGTCATCCTGAGCATTAGTGGCAATTGGTGCTCAGGGTGCTCAGCGCACTCAGGGCACTCAGGATGCTCAGGGCACTCAGGATGCTCAGGGCTCTCAGGATGTTCAGGGCGCTCAGGGTGCTCAGGGCACTCAGGGCACTCAGGGTACTCAGGATGCTCAGGGCACTCAGGATGCTCAGGGCGCTCAGGATGCTCAGGGCTCTCAGGATGTTCAGGGCGCTCAGGGTGCTCAGGGCACTCAGAGCGCTCAGGGTACTCAGGGCACTCAGAGCGCTCAGGGTGCTCAGGGTTCTCAGGATGCTCAGGGCGCTCAGGGTGCTCAGGATGCTCAAAGTGCTCAGGGTGCTCAGGGCGCTCAGGGTACTCAGGGTGCTCAGGATGCTCAGGGCACTCAGGGTGCTCAGGGTACTCAGGGTTCTCAGGATGCTCAAAGTGCTCAGGGCACTCAGGGTGCTCAGGAAGCTCAGGGCGCTCAGGATGCTCAGGGCACTCAGGGCGCTCAGGACGCTCAGGGCGCTCAGGATGCTCAGGGCGCTCAGGATGCTCAGGATGCTCAGGGCACTCAGGGTGCTCAGGGTACTCAGGCTTCTCAGGATGCTCAAAGTGCTCAGGGCACTCAGGGTGCTCAGGAAGCTCAGGGCGCTCAGGATGCTCAGGGCACTCAGCGTGCTCAGGGTGCTCAGGATGCTCAAAGTGCTCAGGGCTCTCAGGGCGCTCAGGGTGCTCAGGATGCTCAGGGCGCTCAGGATGCTCAGGGTGCTCAGGGTGCTCAGGGGCTCAGGGTGCTCAGGGACTCAGGGTCGGGGACGGGAATGGGCCCCGGCGGCGCAGGTACCACCACGCAGTGCGGCAGGAGGTGGCGCGGCGGGGCCTTGGGTGGAGGAGGGAGGGCCGGGCTGGGCCTGGGCGAGGCCCTCGGGACACAGGGAGCCTGGCTGGGCCCTCCGGGCTGTGCTCACCCCCGCGTGGCGCTGAGCAGGCAGGAATCAAAGGGACGCCACGAGGCAGGCGGGCGCGCGGCTACAAGGAGCTGGGCCGTCTCCCCGCGTTCTGCACGGCGGCTCCGGGCGCTGCCCGCGGCCCCCACGCTGCAAGCCTCCGTGCCCCCTGCCTGCCTCCCTGCTGGCATCTTCCCAGGAGCCTGAAGCCCCCCCCCCCCATGGCCCATGCTGTTCTGATGCTGTGGGTGGATAAAGCTGCAGGAGGCCTTCTCATGTAGGGTTCGGGGGTTTTTTTTTAGAGACGCAGAGGCCCCCGGATGGATGGACCCATTGTCCTGGAACCCCTTTTCCAGGCACAGTGAAATGTGTGAAATGGACTTGGGAGCTACCAGAAAAAAGGGACTCGGGCTTTGAAAAGGAACCCAGGGCTGAATGGCCCAGAAAACAACCCAATCCCAGGGATATGAGAGACAAAGCTCCTGAAGTTCTCCTGGGAGGGAGGGAGGGAGGGAGGGAGGGAGGGAGGGAGGGAGGGAGGGAGGGAGGGCCATCTCCGCCAGGGCTAGGGAAGAAGTGAGGGCCGCTTGGAGCCTGGAGCAGTCTTCCTCTTGGATGAGGGAAGGCCATCGCCTGGCACCTTCTGGATTTGCTGTGGGCACGGGAAGGGGCAGCAGTGTCTCAGTCTCAGCTGTCCATGACTCAGGACAGCGTTCCGGAGGTTTGACGTCAGTGTCTTTCCTGTGCAAGGAAAGTGGGAAGGGGAAGAGAGGGGAGCAGGAAAAGGAGGTGTGCGTGTTCGTGTGAGAGAGAGAGAGACAGGGACAGAGAGAATGAGCGAGAACACGTGGGAGCTGGGGAATGCGCTGGTCCAAAAGACTCAAAGAAAACTTACCCTGGAAGCTCGTAGAAGGCAGGTTTCTGAGTCAGAAGCGAGATGGCCTACTTCACACCTCTCCTCCACCCCTCATCAGTTAACTTTTTTGAACTTCAATTTTTCTCATATAAAATGGGGGGATTTTTTTCTCTGTAAAATGGGGGAATAGTATCTATCTCACAGGGTTGACATGCGGATGGAATTGGATGATGCGTTAGAAGTGCGTAGTGTAGTGTCTGGCAATATAGAGCATAATACACCGTGGCAGTGTAAAAGTTACTGTTGTCATTGGCCTGTCCTTTTTAGGACAAATGGGAAATGAGGGCAGCAGGAGCAAGGCTGGGAAGGCACAGATTCTGTCTTGGGACAGATGGACTCCGTTAATGGTTTCACACAGAAGCCGGTAAGGTCGCCTGGATGACATCTGCCCTCTATCATCTGGGGTGTCTTTGGTGCATTGGCCATTCTCTAACACAGAGGGACTGACTTTGCCTTTTTTGACATTTTTCTATCTTGTAGTCATTACCCTCTTGACGTCTTTCCCCATAATATGTCGCTTTGCCAATTCCAGACCCAGAAGATCTCGGTGCAGTGAAAAGAGCATGAGTTTGGAGTCAGGGAGATGGGTCCAAACTCTTTAGCTACATCCCAGCATTGTGAGCTCTTAGCTTCCAAGAGCCTCAGTTTCCTTCTCTGTAAATAGGTCTAGTACCTTCCTCAGAGGGTTCTTACAAGGATTAAACGTGTACAATGCCTGGCTAATGGACACTAATAAATGTTGGCTTTTTCTCCAGCTTCAAGACCATCAGCAACTAACCTTTGGGTTTCTTTGCCTCGCCACATGCTGAGCAAGCATTAGACATGTAGAATTCTAGAATATCAGAGCAGGCAAGACTCTGATAAGGCAATTGTCTGATTACTTTTCTCAGTAGTCCTACTGATGGGGATCCTGGACCCGTAGTTTTGCCCTCTCCCAGTTCCCCTTGCATGATGACCAGGAGTTGGGGGTTTACATCGGGGGGTGGAGTACCTGTAAGGTCCAAGTATATTCTCTGGGGAGGTGACGCTGTGTGTGTCATTCCTTAACAGCAAAAGCAAAGAAACATTTCACCCAGCTTGAGAGACATTTTGGGATCTTGTGAGGTACTTGTAGTGACTTGAGTCATCACACATGCCTGTTGCTGGCAGCCTCCTCTTTTGTCAGCTCAGTTACCCCAAGGTCTGCTCGTGATCATGTTTGGCAGGTTTCCCCTTCAGCGGTGGTTCTCAACCTCCAGTCTACATCAGAATCACTCGGCGGGCTTAGGAAAACACACCCCAGGGTTTCTGAGATATTAAATCTGGGGTAGGACCCAGGAATTTGCATTGCTTACTAATTTATAGGTGACTCTGCTTCTGCTGGCCTGGGAACCCTGCTCTGAGAACCACTGCCCTGCGGAGTGTCTCCAGGAAGACAAGCAACAAAAATCCATACAACTCACAGAGCAGGCCCAACCTACTCTTGGACATTTCTCCTTTGACTCTAGCAACAGTTTCTCTACCTTAAATAGAGAATTGGGGCCATGCCAAAGTTATCACTCAGGGAAATCAGAAATGATCCCAGAAAAGATGAAAAAAAAAAAGCCAGTATTCCAAAAGTAACAAAGACTAGTCAAGACTGATAAAAAGATGGAAGTAGGTCTGAAGCAAAGAGTTTTGCCTGAAAACAGTAAAAAACGTTCAGTATTGAAAGTAGAGCTTCCAATCTGACTTACCTGACCCAATGACCTCTCTGTGGTCTTCTTTCTCTTCTACCCTTTCGATTATTTTTTCTTTCCAAAGACATGCATAAAATATCACAAAAGTGATAAAAAAATTCAAGAGAACAAAATCCTTGTTTAAGTGTCCTTATGGTAATTGCACTCAAACTTTATGGGTAGTAAGGATGCCTGGCAGCTCAATTAAGCATCACTCTTGATCTCAGCTCAGGTCTTGATCTCAGGGTCATGAGATCAAGCCCTGCATTGGGCTCCATGCTGTCATGGAGCCTCTAATGTAAAAAAAAAAAAAAAATCCTAGGTTGGGGAAGCAGGGAACCTAATGATACCCTTGCCCCCCACCCCCGGAGGTTATCATTTCGTAGTTTGAAGTGCAAGACCACACTGGGGGAAACACTGCTCTCTGATAATGCAGGAGGGAGGGCACACTCAGGCCTCCCTGAGAAGAGGTCCCCCGAGAAGAGGTCTGCCAGGGTAGACAAGGGAGGCTACTGTACTATACCACTGTCGCATTTTCTAGAATTGTAAGTATAATATTAGCCCCTCCCATAAGAGGAGACGAGGAGAGGCCGGGTTGCGGGATCCAAATGCTGAGCTGTTAATGTTACATTTGTTACCTCCTAGTCCGTACTTCACTTCTCTTTTTAAGAGCAGTGGTCTCCATTGTAGGTCACTATCAAGGACTCAGCATCTAGAAAATTCCCAGCACTTCCCAACCAGTTGGTACTTCTTTTAGAACCGTTCTTTTTGTTTTTTGTTTTTTTGTTTTTTTTCTTGGAAGAATAGCCCTGAGCAGTTTTCGAGCTGTCTTGCCAAAATATCTAGGGGTAGCTTTCAGGGAGCAGAGATTCCATGCTGCCAGACTCTGAGCTGGCTCCCAACTTGGATCAGAGTCCTTCCAATTATTGACTTTACCATTTGATTCCGTGGAGGATCTCTCTGAAGGGAGGCGTTATTGCTTAAGGAATGTCATGTAATACTCGCCATGTGCCAGACGTTGCGATGTTTTTAAAAAGTGGGGGAAAAAAAAGTGCTGGAGCAGTGCTTGCCTATCCATCTGGCTGTTTCAGAATCATCCCCAGAGATTGTTCCAGAATCTGGATTTTTAACATGCTCAGGTGTTTCGGGTGATCAGTCTGGTTTGACAGTCATCATGTTTCTGAAACTTGCCTGATGGTGTAAATCACCCGAGGAGCTTATTAAAAATATAAACTTCCAGGCTTCCCTCCAGGCCTGCTGAATCAGTCTTTCAGAGGAATGATGTCAAAATTCATATTTTTAAAGCGATTTCCCCTGCAGCATCCCGTAAATAGCCCAAGAGGCTTGGGAAACCTCCTTCTGAAATGCCGTGTTCTAGGCAGATGGTGACAAGATTCACAGAACTTCCTTGACCTCATTACTCCTTTAGCCATTGAATATGTGACCCCTTGGTTGCAGAAGTCAGCTCCCACAAACGGCCCCCTCCCTGCAACAGCATGTGATCTGGAATTCTGAACTGGGAAGAGACAGGAAGCTAGGAAAAGGCCCTCGTCCTTTCCATCAATCCCCGAGCGCTGGGGCTCCGCATAAGGGACGTCTGTGAGAAAGCTCACCAGACATGAGCGGAAAGCAAGCTGGGCAGAGGTAGAGAGGCAGATTTCTGCTCAGTGTTTCCTAGAATCTTGGCCATGATTAATTTGATTGGCACATATGTTGGCAAATTGAACTTAATAAAAAATTTTTTTAAATATTTGATTGGCACATGGTTGGGGGACTCTAGGCCCCAACGCTTCCTCTTGTTTTAACCTTATTTGGGTTAAGACCTGGAGAAATGATTCCAGACAAAACATTCAGACTTTATGACCCTTGGGTTGGTACCCTTGAACTAATGGGGACCAAGAACCGTGACCGGGTTTTGTCCCCCCAGTGCCTACCCTCTAGCCTGGCACTGAAGCAACCCCTGCCACCCCTTCAGATCATCTCGGATCATCAAGAAACATGCCATCTCAACCAGCCTGCGATGGGGGACCATTGGGAGATGGTGGCCTAGTGGACTGTTGGTGGACTTTGCATTCTGACACCTGAGCTAGAGCCAGGCTCTGGTTTCCTTGCTGAGTGACTCTGGGCTGGTTAGTTAACCTCCTGGATTAGTTTTCCCATCCGTACACCGGAGGGAATAATAACACCACTGGGCTGAGGTCATGTATAATGAAGTGTCTAGCCTAGAATTTATTTCAAATCTCTTGCCTAGGGGCCTTTCTTAAGAAAAGCTCCTCCGGGGCACCTGGGTGGCTCAGTTGGTCAAGCGCCTGCCTTCGGCTCGGGTCATGTCCATCCAGGTCCTAGGATCAAATTCCAAGTCCAGTCGGGCTCCCTGCTCAGTGAGGTGGTTGGCTTCTCCCTCTCCCTCTGCCCCTCCCCCCGCTCGTGTTCTCTCACTCTCGAAAAAAATAACTAAAAACTTAAAAAAAGAAAAAGAAAAACTTCCCCCATGTGGTCCTGTCGGATACAGCCCCCTTCCCTAGCTTCTCCTGCTCCCAATCACAGAGTTGCTCCCTTTTCCACTCTCCAGGATGGGGATTGGGGGGTGTAAAGAGCTCTGGGTTGCTGGGTGTCTGACGCTTGCCCCCAGCTCTTTCTTTCCCCTCCTCCCTGCTGGCCTCCTGTGGTGTGTACTCTAGCTAGGGGCTGGCGGAGGAGGCTGGGGAGGTCGGGTCGGTGCTCTTGCACAGCTTGCCGCTGCACCCCGGGGGGCTCTGGGGTACTGTCCGTGGCTGGATTGCTGGGTGTCCGGCTGCACATTCCCCCAGCTCCTGGGCCCACCGGCCTGGCTCTTTCCAACCATCAGAAACAGATGTCCCGTGTGCTTCTTGTACAGAGTCCAGATGCGTGGCCTACCCTACACTTCTTGTGCTTAGTCATGATCTAGCGTCTTTCTGATAGCTCACGATTTAAGAGCAGCCCCTCTCTCTGCCTCTTTCCAGAATGATCCTTCAGAATATCATCACTGCAGCTCTATTTAAAAAAAAAAAAGGTGGAGGGAACCCATTACACAGTGGCAATTACAGAAAAGCTCTTATCTATGGAGAGAAGTCATTCTCAGAGCCACCTGCGGGCTGGCTCTCTGGCGTGTGGCCTCCTCCGGCCATCTGCTGCCCAGCACTCTGTTTCCAGCGCCCCAGCTGCTCCCTGCACCCCGGGGGGGGTCTCCTGCGACAGCATGGCCTCCCCTCCCCGCACTGGGCCTCAGGATCCCCGAAATTGCTCTGTGGTTAATGGGGGGGGAGGAAGGGAAAGAAGGATGTGCTGTCTCTCTCCCCCTTTGAATAGATGCACAACCTGAAGTGGCCCCTCCGTGGGCCTCAACTGCTTACTTCATCAGAGTCCCACCCCGGGCCGCCTTTCCATCTGCCTTTCTCCTGTGATTCTGAGGTCCCTGGTGACCCAGCCACGGCAGCCGGCTGCACGGACCACAGATGGTTCCCTCAGTGCAAAGAGGGCCCTCCTTTTTTTTTTTTTAAGATGTATTCATTTATTTGAGAGAGAGAGTGTGTGCATGCATGGGCAGAGGGGCAGAGGGAGAGAAAAATCTCCAGCAGTCTCCCCGCTGAGCACGGAGGCCCCCCAAACCCCTGCCAGACCCCCATCCTCCTACCCCCACCCCCCACCCCCGCCCCGTGCAGGGCAGAGCTCCATCCCAGGACCCTGAGATCACCACCTGAGCTGAAATCAAGAGTCCGATGCTTAACTGCCTGGGCCCCCCAGGTGCTCCCAAACAGGGCCTGTCTGTGTTTGCCCTTAACTTTCACAGCTTTGCCCCCCACCCCGCTGAACACCCTGGGCCGCTCCAACCCCGTGCCTTAAACTTTGCTCTCCACACTTGTGCCCTGCGTGGATCTGGCCCTAAATCAGGGCCAACAACACAGGAGCGCCTTTCCCAGTCCAGGGCAGTGGTCAGCTGGAAGGGAGGAAAGGAGGTGGGAGAACAGGCTGACCTGGGGGGCCGGTTGCCTTCTCTGTGGGTTCAGTGTCCCTGAGCTCCTCAGGTGACAGTGCCCCCCCTCCCACCGTGTGAAGGACACACCACACCTCTCTCTCTCTCTCTCTCTCTCTCTCTCTCTCTCACACACACACACACACACACACACACACACACACACACGCAAGCCAGCTCTCTGTTATCTCCATTTAGCTCCTTCCAAGCTGCACAACAGAAAGGGCCTATCATCTGTGTCACATCGAGTGCTTTCTGTGGTTTGCTTTCCTTCATGTTCTGGCTGCCAGCCCAGAGCCAAGTAAGTACTCCGTCGGATGCACAAGGGTGATTTTAGACCCTTTTAACCCAGAAAAAATAAAAAAGAGAGGAGCCAACCTGGGGTTGGGCACAGTTAATCCATCCAAGACAAATCATCTTCCGCCAACCAGCTCTTGAGCCTATCCCCAGGATTTCCTCTTGCCACAGCCTGTAGAACCCACTGAGGCAGGGGCCTCTGCCCAGGGCGGGGACCTACATATATATCTGAGCACGTAAGAGTGTGGAACGCTTTATTCCTACAGCAGCTATGAAAGGATGAGAAACTGGGCAAGTCCTGTAGAGACGAGGCAGGTGATTTCTGTTCCTTCCTGGAAGCTGTGCTATGGTGAGCTTCAGGACTTTGAGAACTATTTGCTATCCCTCCCCCTTGGATGGGACCACCTACAGCCTCCTATCAGAACTTCCTTCCCAGAGGGCCAGCCCTATCCTAGATTCCTCTGGAAGGCCTGACACCGGGTTGGCTTTAATCTCTTTGTTGACTTGCAGGGAAGGACATGGCAGCTGTGCAGAGGACCCTGATGGCTCTCGGCAGCGTTGCAGTCACCAAGGATGACGGCTGTTACAGGGGAGAGCCCTCCTGGTTTCACAGGTGAACATCCCTTCCTGCCTCCCTGCCTCTACCTCTCTCCCCTGCAGCAGAGGATGATTTTTACAAGCGAGAGCATCTGAAGCCCCAGAGGCTATTGCAACACGAGCCCTCAGGAGCAAGCACTCCTGTCCCACAGCTGATTCCCGAGAGCAAGGACAGGCCCATGCTGCCCTTGAGGCCAGCAGCCCGCCCGGGGCCGACATGGTTGAGTATTTCCTGCTAGAGACCTGGACGCTTCTCCAGCTCTGGCCATATGCTCTTTCTCCAGAGGCTGAGCAGGACTGACTGGCTATTCTCAGAGGTGACTTGAGGTCTGAACTTGGTTTTATTATGATCTAAGAAGCCCCAAGTCAACTTACTTATTCTAATTTTTCCTGTACTCAGTGAAGGGACAATGTCCTGCTGTCCCAGTGAATTTATTGATAATAGTCACTCTCACTTTCAAAAGTGGCCTGGCCTGGATATTGTATTATGTGGTCACGTCCGTAAAGGATTTATTTTGTTGTTGTTTTCAGGGGTAGGGGAAGCAATGGAGCTTGAACTCAACGCAATAGCTCAGTGGGCAATGAAGACCAAAGAGCACTTTGCAGTAAATAATTGGCCTTATATTTCCCTCACCCCTCTTTCTTCTTCTAGACAGTTATAAAAAGGTACCAGTTTGTGTCATTTTAAATGAACCTGGTTTGAAAACCTCCTAGATACTGGCATGTTGAAACTCTGGATTTAGTCCCAGCTTTGTCAGTGACATAACATGGTTTCTATGACACACAAAACCAAAATTGCTATCTGACTCTTTATTGAAACTTGCTGGCCTCTGGTTAAGAATGAGACGTTTTTCCTCCTTGACTCTTAGGTCCTGCAGCTCTAAAATGGGAACATTGATACTTGGCCCTACACAGGGCAAGGCGGAATGGAATTAATGGCATGCTTTGTAAGAAGAGCTGTTTGTAATTTTCACAAGGGCTTGAGGTAACTGTAAGAGAGTGAGTGAGAGGAAAAGTTGTCTGTGGGTTAAGTGCTCAGAGAGAAAGCCACCGATTCTTTCCTGGAAATTCTGAAAAATCATCTGGATTCTAAGGAGTAGAGAGCTCATGTATCATGGAAAAGCCCACTTGGAATAGGGCTATAGCTCATGATAGGACAAGAGATTGGGGTAGAACCATAGCTCAGGGTAGCAACATAGCCCAGGGTAGGACTATAGATCAGAGTAGGACCATAGTTCAAGGTAGGGCCATAAATAAGGATAAGACCATAGCTCAGGATAAAACCATTGCTTGGAGTAGGGCCATAGCTTGGAGTAGGACCATAGCTCAGGGCAGGGCCATAGCTTGGGGCAGGGCCATAGCTCAGGGTAGGGCCATAGCTCAGGGCAGGACCATAGCCCAGGATTGGACCATAGCTTGGGGTAGGGCCATAGTTCAGGGTAGGACCATAGCCCAGGACTGGATCATAGATTGGGGTAGGGTCATAGTTCAGGGTAGGACCGTAGCTTGGGGTAGGGCCATAGCTTGGGGCAGGGCCATAGCTCAGGGCAGGACCATAGCTTGGAGTAGGACCATAGCCCAGGATTGGACCATAGCTTGGGGTTGGGCCATAGCTCGGGGCAGGGCCACAGCTCGGGGTGGGCCCTCGTTCCTGCCGGTACTGTAGCCCAGTATAGGGCCTCCTGCTCTATTTGGTGGACCTCGTGTCTGTCTGGCGGCCCCCAGGAGAGCCTGTCTAACCGCCTGTCTTGCAAAGGGTTTGAAAACTGTCCGCATGACACGATTCCACCCCACTTCCTCTGCCCAGGAAAGCCCAGCAGAATCGGCGAGGATTTTCAGAGGAGCAGCTCCGCCAGGGACAGAACGTCATCGGGCTGCAGATGGGCAGCAACAAGGGGGCCTCCCAGGCCGGCATGACGGGGTACGGGATGCCCAGGCAGATCATGTGAGAGGCCACCTCCCGCCTCCCCGGAGGGAGCACGAAGGTTCCACACACCGTCTCTGTGATAAAGAAATAGTTAGTCACCTTCCGACCTTCTCTTTCTCCGAGCCTCCCAGTTTCTGGTTTTTGCAAGTGCCGCATTTCCGCTGAGAACCCGCCTTGCCCGCCGCCACCTGTGTCCCCGAGAACTATGCAAAGACTCCGCCTCCTCTCCCCCAGCTCCTTCTTTGCCCGAGCCTCCTCTTGTCCGATTATTTATTTATTTATTTATTGGCCAAAAATTCCCCTCCTCGACTTCTCCGAACACACCTAATAAACAGATTAGTCTTGTGTCTTCAATGTCAGCGTCGTTCTCGGTCACCATCGGGCCTTGGCCGGCAGGGCTGGCCTCCACACACTCCAGAGATCGGGGCCATGGGACTAGTGAACAGTCTCTGATTGCAGGTGCAGAGATAGAGGGTAGCTGGGAGGACGCTCTAAGAAGGTTGTGTTGCACGTCTTGGCAGTGGCCGTAGAAGTTCAGGAATGGCTTTGCCCACTTTGGCCGCCGAAAGCCATGGGTTCAAGACCAAGCAAGCTCTTTGATCCCTTGGTCAAAGTTCTGACCTTGTGCTTATGATGCTAGGCCCTGTGTGGGGGCACCGGAATGAGCAAACGGAAACCCCAGTTCTTAAGGGGCTCTCCTATGGATGTCCAGGAAGCGTTCTCTGGGTGGGTGGTTTTATGAAATGGATGGGTGACAGCGGAAGGGAAGTGCAGCTCTCACGTCTGTACCAATAACCTTCCCCCTGCACATCGATACAGTTTCTTCAGAAGCCTGGAGTTAGGGGCACTGCCGATTGCTCCCTTCCACTCACTTATGGAGCCTAGATCCCTGAGACTGTTGGAAATTGCCTGAGACTGAGATCTAGCTGAGATGGGATAGGTTCTAAAGATTCTGTGAGCCACATAAAAATTAAGAAGGCTAATCAACCCGAGGGCCACGACGTAATCTTATTCTTTCCTACCCGTAGAAACGGGGTGGAAGAAAGTGATGCATTTAGTAAGAAAAGAAATAAAGTGTTGTTGATGTTCAACGGATTGCTCACGAGCAAGAAAAAATAAAATAAAAATAAATGAAACTATAGATCCTGTCGCCCTCAGTTGGGTGGTGCCTTTTCAGACTGTTTTCTGCAGTTCCAGGCTTCCTTGGAGATTTCTATGGGCTCCCCAGGAGGGTGGGCAGCACTGCTTACAGGAGCCAGAATCCCGGGTCCCTATTCCCTCTTTAGTGAAAACACCACGGATCTTATCTATTTTATATGTTAGGATTCAGCATAAGATTTTTTAAAACTTCTAATGTTTTAAAACACACACACACAAGAATAAAAGCTACAATAAAGGAAATGAGCCTGAGTCACCTAAAGGACCTAATGTGTCCTGTAGGAGCACTGTTGACCCTGACAGCCACTGGTGGGTTGTCTGTTCCTGGAAAGATGTCACATGACCATGACGGCCAAACCAGGACCTGAGAGTTTCCACAAAAGCAAGAGAGACAGGCTTGAAGGATCCCAAAAAAGTAAAATACTGCGAGGGAATTCCTGGAGAGAGATAGAAGGTGGTCAGGTCCCTGGCTGGGATTGGGAGCAAGGGCATGGGACACGACCTCCATCAGAGGTGGGAAAGGCTTGTGAGACCCTGGCAGGCTGGGCCTATTCTGTGCCCCCACGGCCCGGCTCCACCTCTGTTGTGCCAGAGACACAAAGAGGCAGAAAAAGTGAAATCAGTAGCTGCCAAATCCCAGGGCAGTGCTTGAGGGCAGACAGTGAGGAGAAGGTGACAACGCTGATAGACTTGCTGACACCCAGGCATTTCCTCCTCCCAGCCAGAGCCCCCCAAGCCCCTCAGGCTCTCACCTCTGACAATGCATGATGACGGCCTGGAGATGAGGCTGTTAAATAAATTGAGGCCCTGTGGAGGTGTACTGGAGTCCTAGGAGTTAACACCTAATGAATGAGAGAGCCCAATTTGTAATCCCAAAGACTACCTGCCTCAGTGTAGTATTTCCAGCTCCCAAGAATCACCAGAAGCAATCCAACCGAGGCCTGAGGTTTTTTTCCCTCTTTCTCCACTTTGTATTTGCAATCAAGGTTATCTGCAAATAACCCCAGGGCAACGTGAGCTCTTGGGCAGCATCTGGAAGTCTCCCGAGGAACACAAGTACTGTTCATCAAATGACACACTGGATCCCCCCGACCCCATGAAGCAGAATTCATGGACCAGACGAATCATTTAAAAGCAGTCTAATAAATATACTAAAAACAATAAGGGAAAGTATTGGAAACATGAAGCAATAATCCATTATGAAGAAAAATCAACTGGTGACACAGAGCATAAAAAATAAATAAAATAAAGATCAAGAGTAGAATGGATAAAAATGAACCAGCTAATTGGAATATCAAAACAAGGTATCTGTAAAAAAAGATAGACACAAATAAATATGAAAATGCTAAGTGATATGGGTCAAAAGTCATAAAATTGGAATTTTAGAAGGAAAGGAAAAAATATAGGGGAGGAAAAATCTGAAGAAATGATTTTGAGAATTTCCTAAAAAGTAAAAAAATAAAATAAAATAAAATAAAAAATAAAGACCAAAGGACTCAATTTTTAAAAGACTTACAAAGATGCCAAAAAATAAATGGTAAGAATCCTCAGCAGGAAACATTGTAGTGAAATGTATGACCACTAAGAATAAATACCGAACTCTCAAAGCTTTTAAAAAGTAAAAGCCCATTACATATAAGAGGGGAAAATCATATTAACATTGAACTTCTCAACAGTAACCCTGGAGACATAAAGTGATATTTTCAAGGAGCTGAAGGGGAAAAAAAGAAAACATCCAACATGTAATTTTCTACATACCAACTAATTTTTTTACGCCCAAAAGTAGAACAGAAATATTTAACAAAAACCCTCTGAAGACATAATTGGATTAAGGATTCCAATTAGAAAAATACCTTCCCGGGAAAATGCTATTTGATAAAGGAAATGAGAAGCAAAAGAGAAAATTTTATTCTTGTTTAAATAAACCAGGACTAAACAATAGAGTGAGAGAAAGTTGATCCATAACAGTCCAGGAAAAGAAAAAGAAAAAGAAAGTGTCCTGTTTGGAGGAAATATAAATATATTGATGAATTTAAGAAATTGTTAGGAAAAGACAAACATATTGAATCTAACTTCATGAAACTTTTTTACCATTGATTCCCAAACCCAATAAGAATAAGAAAGTTACAGATTGATTTCACTTGGGAACATAGATGTGAAAAATTCTGAATAAAATAATGTCTAATCAACTCCAGCAGTGAATTTCGAAAATCTGTTAGAATGAACCCTTTTCTCTCTTTTTAAGAGAACTTTTTTTTTTAATTGGACAGGCTCTTTGGGGACCCATCCCTAGCTAGCACAGAGTAGAAACTTGAACCCATGTTCCATCCCTTTCCTTTTCCTGTTCTAAAATCATAGAGATATCACCTATTCTGAGCCTTGAGCCTTATTGGTAATAATACTAGAGACCAAAGGTGAAATGACCTCTCCCAGTCATTTGGCTAATCCTTAGAGGCTTCTTTAGAGGCTTCCAGGTCAGGACTCTTTCATTGTTCTTACTCAGCCTTCCTGCTAATCCTAATTCCTCCTGTGGCTTCACTAAGTAACGTCCTAACGTAGCACTCTATTCTTTTCATTTATTTATTTATTCAAAAACTGTCCTGGTGATCAGCAAAAGCCATCTATGTGCTGAAGGAATGAAAATGACCAGAAAACCATCCTTGCCATCAATGAGTCAACAAGAATTTTTGGAGTCCCTAATGTATTTGTGGAATTATACTACAAATTAGGGAGACGATGAAACATAAACATGACTTTTAATTGAATGAATTTGTAGTCTAGTGGAACAAACAGAATCGACTCTGCAGTTCCTTGTATCAGCTGCTTGTTTAAGAGCCAAATGACAGCCACGTGCACTTGGACTCAAGGAACAGTTCCCCGCTGGGCTGGCTGGGCAATGTTTGCCGGAGGAGGCTGGACTCGGGGTATTTCTACTTTGTGCCATTGTGGGGCTGTGTGGGCGGCCTTACCATTGTCCCAACCTGCCTGGACCCAACCGAGTTAAAACATTGAGGAATAGGCTTGGATGGCAAGAAGAATCCTTGCCGGGTGGACTTGAGCAACGACCATGGTGACGCGGGGAGCACCTGTGGCACTCAGCTGGGAGCCTCATTCCACCCTAGACCTCTAGGAGACAGGGTTGAGGGTCAGGATCTTTAAAAAAGGCATCAAAGTTGTTTGTTTTCAACTTATTTTTTTAAAAGGATAATTCAGGGGCACTTGGGTGGTTCAGTGGTTGAGCATCTTGCCTTCGGCTCAGGTCGTGATCCTGGAGTCCTGGGATCGAGTCCCACATCAGGCTCCCCTCAGGGAGCCTGCTTCTCCCTCCGCCTATGTCTCTCCCTTTTTCTGTGTGTCTCTCATGAATAAATAAATAAAATTTTAAAAATAAATAAAGGACAATTCAGTCACCTTACTGTGCAATGTACAGGAGGTACAGAACATCTAAAACATTCCCTGGTGATGGTTGCAGGTCCACCACGGGATCCAGACAGCCAGCTCTCAGCTGTAATCTGTTTCAATCCAGGAGCCAAGATCAAGAGCCTGATGATCATGGAGACAAAAAGATTTGCTAACGGCTAGAGACCTCTGTAAGCATGCGGCCTGTCGTGTGCCAGGTTGCAGTGTGAATATGTGTCCCATTCCTGGTTGTCTAATACGTCAAAGACAGAGGATTTAAGAAAATGTCTGAATCCAGGCAGACAGACCAGGCCAGAGTTTTCTACTTTTCCCAGCACCCCTCCCACCAGCAACAGTGATTGAAGCTGGGTCGTATGTCAGAGGAAATGCAAAGGTCAAGCTTCATAAAGCCAATTTTTTTTATTCGCAGGCATGCTATCACTTTAGTTATCATTTATAGAAAGCTTTCCTGACATCACAGGTTGCAGCACTATTGTTGATAATAAATGTAATTGCCGACACCTCAAACTGCTGATTTCATCAATCGTTAAAATTAAAATAACTCGGGGCACCTGGATGGCTCAGTGGTTGAGCATCTGCCTTTGGCTCAGGTCGTGATCCCGGGATCTTGGGATCGAGTCCCACATTGGGCTCCCTGCATGGAGCCTGCTTCTCCCTCTGCCGGCGTCTCTGCCTCTCTCTGTGTCTCTCGTGAATAAATAAATAAAATCTTTTTAAAAAACAAAGTAACTCTGTTGACTATGAATCCTTCACTGCTATGGTAACACGAAGCACAAAGTAACTTCAGGTAGCATTGTTGGCAGAAAGGAGCACATGGTCCTTACAGACTGTTTTGGGTGCTCAGTTCCCTTGGACATCCTGAAAGCTAAATGTCCCCATTTAAACAGATGACAGTCAGCTTCTTGAGTGATGCAGATTCAAGGCCATGTGTCAGGCAAGCTCGGTAATGCCCCCACGTCATGCGGACGATGAGTAAGTTTAAGATGACTGTCTCCCCCGAGTGAGGGATAAGTGTGGCTATTTCTCCACACTCTCATCAGCATTATCACTTAAAAAATATGTTTGTGATGTTCTGAAAGACGTCATCCGTGTTTTAGGGAATAAGTGGAACTTAGCATATTTTCTGAGCAGCTGCCAAGGAGTTTTATGACTGCTGGGTCCTAACCCCAAATCCTGACATTTTTCATCACAAAGAGCATATTAAATCCATGAGCTGTTCATGCTTGTTACTGACTCTGACGTACACAGGGTTGGTAAAACAGAAGAGTCAACTGGTTAAAAAAATAAATAAAAAGGCAAAATATGAGACCAGAGCAGAAATGATTACTTCCAGAATTCAACTTGAATGTCTTAGGCCAAAGAACTAAAGCAAAATGTGGCTAATTTGTCATTCAGCAAAAATCAAAGATCTGATGTGGCTATAAGCCTGTTATATACTCACAAAATAAATATGTCAACTTTTATGGCCCTGGGTGGAGAATGTAAAGCTGTATTGAAGGGCAAGGATAAATCTCACTATGGTCCGATTGGGTTTGGAGTGATTACTGCCCTGCTGACCTTTAGTTTAATGAAACAGATATTGAATGGCCTTCTGTCGGATAAAATTAAAGATCCATGCTGGTTCCGCATTCTTGGATCAATAATTCTTTGGGAGGCCTCTGCATCAGTCTTATGATGGAATGAGTTTGGCTCACAGAAGTTACAAAATGAGGAAGTCTGCCTGAGAAGAAGTCCTGCTTCAAAACAACTGAAGGAAAAAACAAAGTGAGAAGGGAATTTCACTTGAAAGGATATTTATTGAGCACCTACTAAGTGTCAGGAACTCTATATAATCCATCTCCTCTAATGCATATAACAATCCTGCAAGGTGAGTACTTACATCATTTTCCAGATAAGAAAAGTGAGAATCAGAGAATGTGAAGGACTGCCCAAGCTCTCACAGTTAGTTATGGGGAAACTAGAATTTGAACTGAATATTATGATTCCAGAGTTTTGTGGATTCCATTACACTACACTGCCTTCCACATCCTAGACACATGGCTGGGCTCTGGGGGCTGTAGAGGTGGAGACTCGGATCCCCCCTGGGCTCACCCAACATTTAATCTGGTGAAGAGCTCACTTGTTTATAATTCAGGAAAGCACAAATATGTACGATTTTCTGGACCCAGCTCAGAAAACATGTTTAATTCCTCCCTGAATTCAGAAGGGAGGAATATAGAAATAACCAATATAGCGTATATAGTAATAACATATATTATAACACTATAAATCATATATATAGTATATAGAGAAATAACCAATACTTAAGATATCTTGTTTTACATGCAGTTTAACATATGATTCTTTTTTAAAAAAGATTTTATTTATTTATTCATGAGAGACAGAGAGAGAGAGGCAGAGACTCATCCCTTAACATATGATTCTTGATCAGAATTATTCCTGCAAAACTATATAAATGTTACATAAATTTTTCCTTTTCTTTGGAATTGTTTAATTAGGGCCAGAATTAGGCTAAGCTGAGTGAGGATCTCTGCTTGGGCAGGAAATTTAATTTTGAGAAGAAAACTAGTCTGTAATACATCCACCCCTATGTGGCAAAAGAAGGAAGTCTAGAGAAACTAGGTCTTCGGCAGTGTTGTATTCCTTAATCCATGGTAGTTAGTGGATATTCTTAATTATATTTAATTAACACATTAGCCAAGATTTACTGAGCACTTGCTATATGTCAAGCCTTATGCTACCCTCAGCCTTTTGTAAGAACACAGGTTCCCAGGGCACCTGGGTGGCTCAGTGGTTGAGTGTCTGCCTTTGGGTCAGGGCGTGATCCTGGAGTCCTGGGATCAAGTCCCGCATCAGACTCCCTGCTCAGTAGGGGAACCTGCTTCTCCCTGTGTCTCTGCCACTCTCTCTCTCATGAATAAATAAATAAAATCTTAAAAAAAAAAAAAGACAAAACAGAGACTCCCTCAGCTGACTTGAGTTTATCACTAGGAGAGTCAGCACTGGAGCCCCCTCCCTGTGTAGACCTCCCTGTGTAGACCTGCCTCCTGGCTCTGGATTACCATGCAAGAGCAATGACCTCCCTGTGTAGACCTGCCTCCTGGCTCTGGATTACCATGCAAGAGCAATGACTCTTAGAGTCTGATACCAGCCCAGTGGACAGATTCCAGTCTTTGCTGGTTTGGTAGGACACTAATTTCATTAGTGAGGCTGAGGAGCCTGTATTGAGACAGGGGATTTGGCAGCTGTGGATCGCTGTCAGCTGGCGCTCTCAAGGACCTCTAGTTGCATTCACCTTGTGAAAGAAGTGCAAAAATACCATTTCAGATAAAACACTTTCCGGTCCATTGGAGCAAACTGATGCACTGAATGATCACTTAGCACAGACAACCACTCATTTGCCCTTTATGCTTGACGGGAAGGCGAGAGGATGGCAACAACTGCCCTCAAAAAGTCAGAAGTACTTAAGGCCTGTTGGGGAAAGGCAATAAAATGCCACTGGAGCCTTTGAGATTATTCCCAACCATATTTCAGAATTTTCAAATGAGATCAATCCTAATAGTACAGCCAGGAGACAGGGTGACAAACACCTATCTCAGATTACCTGAGGTTTTAGGTAAGCTGAATCAAATGGAGATACCAGTGGAAATGAGCAAAAAAGTAATTGAGCAACTACCATGACAGAAACCACACAGAGACTTGTACATGTTGGCTGAAACAAAACCCGAACCTACAACTGGTTCATGTTGCAAAAAGAAGGGGAGAAGGAGCTGCTTCCCAAGTATGTCACTTTCCACAATTAGAGTGGAAATACTGGAGAGCCAAACTATCTTTTAGGAGGAAAGGTCTAATTCAATTTGGAAATCTCAGAAAAGCTATGAAAATCAGAAGGCTCTCCTGGGGATAGGATTTTTGATTTACCACCTCACTGATGTGTTTATTTGGATGTTGGCTATGCTCCCAAACATCTATCTGATCTTCCGACAGAAATGACCAGAATACATACTGAGAGGTATTTCTTGTCTGCCATTTGCAAATTATGTCAAGGGCATTGTGGTCTCTAATTGGGAATGATTCAGGATAATGAGCAAATAGTTGAATGGGATTTATTGCAGGTTCCAGAACATGCACCTAGCCTCTGGGAAAGTTGGTATGACACAGGGGCTGGACTCCAAAGGAGCTCAGATTGCTGGCTCTTGTCTTTTTGTTTTCTCCTCTTCTTCCCTTTTCCCCATGCCTCTCTGTGCCAAGTTCCGTTTTGATTTATCTGTTTTAGTTCATCCTTTCTATCATACACCGTTCTCATTTCTCATCATTCTGTTATTTCCTCAATCCTAGCCTTTCAATTGGATTCATCTGATTTTTAAAGTTGGTTTCAAAGTATTCCTTTATAATCTAGTGACCTTTGCATACGTTCCAAAGTCAATCCTTTTTAGTTAGGGCAGCTTCATTCTTTCAACAGACATCGAGCTGATTCAGCACCTGCAGGGAACCAGATGTTTGGCCGGGTCAATACAGTGGTAGCTTCCTGTGTGAATGCTTTTCACCAGCGTGGGCCATCTGAGGGCTCTAGGGTGTGTCTGGCTAGGGATGTATTGTAGAGTCACTTCTGGACTAGTTTATTCCAGTGTTCTTCAGCCCCAGTACATGTTTTTACCAGGCCATCTTTATACCAGGCACTTAAAAAGAGAAAAGAGATCTTTATAATGTGATTATTGAACTAGAAAGAGAAGAAGCAGTAGCCATCCTCCCCTCTATTCTTCCATTAGTGGCCTAATGCAGGACAATTTGCCCCTTGTATTGATGTGGCTGACCATGGATGAGGTCTTAGTGGCTCCTTCCGGACCATGACTCAGTCATATTTATTTCTCCATCCTCCCTCCTTCTCATCACAGAGGCAAAGGGAGTCAGAAGAGTGTGACGGAGTTTCAGGCTGGCATCTAGATCATTTGGTTAGAATATACTTGTAGCTGCCCCAGACTATGACCAGGCTATAGAATTTTCACAATGCTGTCCATTTAAAGCAGGTTTACTCTGTTGAAAGTCACAATCCTCCATTAGTCTCTCCCACTTCTATAGATCTTGTGGGGCATTATGGGCTTAACTCTGTCACCCTAAAAGATAAGTGGAAGCCCTAACTCCCACTACCTCAGAATGGGACCTTATTTGGAAATTGGGTCATTGCAGATGTAATTGGTTAATACGAGGTCATACCAGTGTGGGGTGGGCCCTTGATCCAATATGGCTGGTGTCCCTGTAAGAAGACATGGAGACACATAAAGGGAAAATCCAATGTGACAGTGGTGCAGCTGAAAGCCAAGGTGCTGAGCAACACTGGCCACCATCAGAAGCTAGGAAGAGACAAGGAAGGATTTAACTTTACATATTTTCAGAGGGAGCATGGTTCTGCTGACACCTTGATTTTGGACTTCAAGCCTCCGGCACAGTGGAACAATGAATTTCTGTTTTTTTAAGCACCCTCGCCCCCACCAATTGTGGTACTTTGTTACGTCAGCCCCAGAAAACTAAGACACCATGTGTGCCCAGAACACAGTGTCCTGACTGCTCTCTGTCTTGGTCATTTCTCTGAGTGTGTTTTCAGTGAATAACCTTAAAGGGTGAGGTAATATCTCCATCTGGGACAATGGACAGTCTTGCTTATTGCTTGCTATAAAAATGGTGGATTCCCTAAGCTCAGTACTCCTCAACTGTGAGATGAGTCCACTGCACTCCTCTGAACCATGTTGTGTCACCCCGTGGGACTCTGGGAAAGAAGGAACTGATGCAAACCTGCTGCTACTCATGCCACTTGTTGAGCCATAAATTGTGTGTCTTTTGCCATCCATGAAACAGTAATGAGCTGACTTAGCTCATTACTTAGCTAGTAAGTAAGGTGAAGCCAATCCCACACACAGCAGATTTCTGAAGGGGCTACCACCCAGCCCCCAATGCCTGTCTTCAAGCACCTGCTTCAAGGGCTCCTGTCTTCAAGGAGCTTGGAGATAGGATATACATATAACAAGAGAAATAACCAATAAGACAATAGGAGAGATGTTACTAAGTAGTGTGTGATGAATCATTATAACATTACTTAAGTCTCAAGTACTGTCATATACAATAAAGATGTTCAGTTAGAGAGAAGAGGGTACACGAGCTGGAGTGGAAAAACTCACAGGTGAGCTACAAGTGGAATGATGAAAGTGATTAGTATTTGAACAGTAATATGACCTGGGGGCACAAGGTTCAAAGGAGAGGGCTGTTGCCATCTGCTTCTACAATTCTATAGCTTCTTGACACCTCTCTGATAGCCCTTATACTGTAATCTGTATCTGTATACTGTAATCTGTAGTTTACATCTGCTCCCTCTATTGAGAGCTTTTAAAGGGCAGTGATGTATTTTATTCATTTAACAATATTTGGCATCCATCACATAGTAGGCATGTAATAAATGCTGGGTACGTGACGATGGGTGAGTAAATGGATGCAATAAAGATTGAAAATGCATGATTTAACAGAGCAGATTTAGTGGATGTGACAGGGGGACAGAAGAAGGTAGCCTCGTGCCACACTGAGACAGACCTTGAATGTCAGCCTGGGGGCATTGAATAGAAGGAGACTGGGCTGCCCATGGCAGGAGGTGACATTGGAGTTGTTTTAGGAATATTTATTTAGCAGTAATGTGCACCTGTGAGGGATGAGCCCAGAGGAGGGAAACCAGATAAGGGGATATTCAATAGTCTAGATCTAGGGGTTCTCTAAGATGCCTCACTATCACTTCATTTTTTTAAAAAAAGATTCATGTGATGTGACAAAGAGGATGAGGATTATGGTCCATGTGAGTCAGCAGAGAAAGGGAAACCAGGATCACTGTCATGTCATTTTATTACAGCACCCTAAGGGTGCTGTAGGGTTAAATGGTGATAGGGTTGAATGGTGACAGGGTTAAATGGCTGGCTGGCTTCTCAGGCTCCTATGCTGCCTTGTGATTCCTCAGGCTTCACTCCCCTTCCACAGAGAGCTTGGTGGTGAGTGGTGATCAGATAGCAACTTTGCACGTGGCCATTTAGTGTAGTAGAGAGAAGTGGGTCCTAAGTAGTAGAAACAAACGTTATCAGTTGCTGGGGAACTGGGCTCTCCTCTGCTTAAGCAAGGATGGAGGTGGCACCCGCTAAGTGCCTTCTATGCCAGGGGCTCAGAACATTGCTTGGGTTAGATGGATGACTTGGCTCTACCTCCTGGCCTTCAGATGCATCAGACTTGCCATTCAATAGAAGGTTGAAACTTTTAAAATGTGTGTTGGTTGACTCGATGTGTTGGGTCAGTCAGGCACTCCCAGTGACCACCGCTGAATTCAATGAGAAGTATTCCTCCTTCGAGATCCAGGTCGCTGCACTTATCTTACTTGGCTGGTCAGCCAGCAGACAGCACAGGGATCTCTGTTCTAAGAAGAGAATAGAAACCTCCTCACTGTCTTTCAAACTGCTTATGATAAGAAGCACCAACCTGTATCTGGCCTTTGTGATTGTCTTTGACCATATGTTTTGGAGTTGAAGGAAGGGGTTCTGTACCAGAACTTCCATGCCAGTAAAGGCAACAAGGAGATAGATGCAAGCTCAGTCACCAAGACTTTATCTTGTATCCCAGCTTTGTCATTGTCTTTCAAAACCAATGGCTTATCTAGAGTATTTGACTCCTAAAATTGATAATCCCACAGCCCCCCAACATTTTATTAAGAAAAATATCAAACATGCAGTCGAAAAAATTCTGTAGTGTAAATACATATGTAACCATCTGGATTCCACCATTAATATTTGATAAACTTGCTTTATCATGTATCTCTCCATCTAGAGTGGATCCTTTTTAAACAATCCTTTCTTTTACACACTGCAAATCATTTCAGCAATAATCATGAAATGAAATGAATAATAACTTGAAAAAACAATGAAAATGTTACTCAACATTATGTGTATAGTTATGCAAGTAAAAAATAAACAAGATAAATATTGCACACAAAATATTATGTAAGTAATATACACTTTACAGTTTACACCTTTGTGTGCCTGTTTTAAATTTGTTATGTAAATTAACTCCAAGTGGTCACACAGATTAACAAAAACTAAATAATTGAAGTTCCACATCTTCATCTTTGTCATAGTGCTATTGTTGCTTAAGCTAACTTTCTGTTTAATTGCAAGAATATGTAGCTCCATGGGGTTTGTGGAAATCCAGGATTCTGCACCAACTAAGTTCAAATGATTCCAGACCATTAGAATCTTACTCCTAAAAAAGCATGCGTCACAGAGTCCTTTTGTGTTTGAGACCAAGTGTACAAATGGGAGTTCTCCCAATGAACTTCTACATGACATTCATTATTTATTGAAAGATGAGAATAAAAATGTGCTCATGTGAAGCTTGTATATAAATATTTTTTAAAATTCTTGCAATGATGAGCAGAAATTGGTTCAAAGTTATCCCAGTCAAAGCTTTTTTTCAGGGAGGAGTATTTTTTTGTTTACACATTATTTAGATTTTTAAATTTTTATTTATTTATTTTTAAAATGTTTTATTTATTCATTCACGAGAGACAGAGAGAGAGTGAGAGATAGAGGCAGAGGGAGAAGCAGGCTTTATGCAGGGAGCCTGATGTGGGACTCGATCTCGGGTCTCCAGGATCATGCCCTAGGTGGAAGGTGACGCTAAACCACTGAGCCACCTGGGCTGCCCATTTAGATTTTTTTTTTTTTAAAAAAAAGATTTTATTTATTTATTCATGAGAGACACAGGGAGAGAGGCAGAGACATAGGCAGAGTGAGAATCAGGCTCCGTGCAGGGAGTCTGATGTGAAACTCGATCCCAGAGCCCTAGGATCAAGCCCTGAGCCGAAGGCAGATGCCCAACCGCTGAGTCACCCAGGCATCCCTAGACATTTTTAGAATTGCTGGCATATGGCAATACTAGAAAGCAGACTTTAGTTGGCTTTCTGGTTGTTTTAAAATTCTGTGCATAAACCAGCCTTCCATTATTTGCTAACCCTCCCCACTCATGGTGATGTCAAAGAGAAACAGAGCTGGATGCCCAGCGAAAGGCTCCAAAGACATATTTTATTCAGTACTGTTGCAATGGGGGAAAGAGACTGCAGGATATAACTTAGCCCAACTCCAAAAACAGTAAAGACAGCTGGTGATTTGCAGTCAATGAGCAGAGTAAGGGAGCCCGTGGGTGGAAAATCACTAAGAGAAAACATCAAGGGTTAGGATGATTCTCGCTAAAGACAGGCCTAAGGATTTTATACATCAATGGTGAGGGATGAGGATCTCGATCAGGTGTCAAGGGTGATCAAGATGTCAAGGTGGGGGTAGGGATTCTCACTAAACCGACAACAGGATTCTTGCTACAACCAGTAGGCTGAGGACAGAGCCCAAGGAGGTACCTAGTCAAAAAGAGGGCTCAGGTTTTTCAGGGCTCTTTGCAAGGGTACTTAGCACGAAGTTGTAGCAAAGCAGTCACCGCAGTTGCACCGTTCTGCCTTCAGCTTCAGGATGTTTCCCGTGGCCAGAAACGCTCTAAGTCGTCTCCGAGTTCAAAGCATTCCACAAACAATGGCAAGGCAGAGTCACCAGAAACGGGCACCTGATTTCCATGATAAATATGGTAATGCTGTATTAGCTAGTGGAGCCACTTTCTGTATTGCTGTGTGGGCATATACAGCAACACAAATTGGAATAGAATGGAACCTGTCCCCTGTTGGCAGAGTCACCCCAAAGGAATGGAGGGATCAGTAATCCCAGCTGGTGTAATAATGAATTGTTTCAAAACCAACTCATAATTGATGCCAGGTGAAAGCACTGTGCACCTACTAAAATATGGCATGATTTAAGAAATAAAGTACATTTGAAACCTTCAAAAAAAAAAAAAAAGAGGGCTCAGAGGAGCCTGTCTCAGGGTTGACTCTCAAGCAGAGAGTCTTTGTTAGTGTCCACTGCCCAGGACATGGGGCTTACTTACACTGGTAAAAGGAGTTGTTCTTGAAATAAGGGAAATTATACAGAAAAAAGGGGCAATCTCTCTTTAGATTTAGATTTCCCAATCTTATGATGATGATAAAACCTAAAGCATTATTAGTTGTTTCATCAGTGTTATTAATTAATTGCAAAGCCAGACAGGGAATCAGTACAACATGACATAGTGTGTCTGTCCTGTCTTTACCTGACTAATGTTGGACTGCTTTCAGCAGCCAGTTTCTCACATGCTTTCTTATGAAATGACTCCGGACATGGCATCTTGAGCAGTGCTTCTCTCCTAAAGGGCCATTGATCAGCTTTCCAGGAATGCTTGGTGCTCACAGGAAAGCCTATGTGTGTCACAGGGACGGACGAGCCGTGTAATGTGTGAGCAAGCCCGGCCTTTGCCTCCCCTGTGTGCTAGGGGCAGATGGCCCTCACGATTCCCCAGTTCCCACCCTGGAACCGAATGCAGCCTGGTTTGGGCAAGAATGGGAGAGATGACTGTATCCTTTGCTGTGCAAAAGCTTCTTATCTTGATGAAGTCCCAATAGTTCATTTTTGCTTTTGTTTCTTTTGCTTTCGTGGATGTATCTTGCAAGAAGTTACTGTGGCCAAGTTCAAAACTCAAAGACAACCTACAGAATGGGAGAAGATATTTGCAAATAACATATCACATAAAGGGCTAGTTTCCAAGATCTATAAAGAACTTATTAAACTCAACATCAAAGAAGCAAAGAATCCAATCATGAAATGGGCAAAAGACATGAAGAGAAATCTCACAGAGGAAGACATAGACATGGCCAACATGCACATGAGAAAATGCTCTGCATCACTTGCCATCAGGGAAATACAAATCAAAACCACAATAAGATACCACCTCACACCAGTGAGAATGGGGAAAATTAACAAGGCAGGAAACCACAAATGTTGGAGAGGATGCGGAGAATAGGGAACCCTCTTACACTGTTGGTGGGAATGTGAACTGGTGCAGCCACTCTGGAAAACTGTGTGGAGGTTCCTCAAAGAATTAAAAATAGACCTGCCCTACGACCCAGCAATTGCACTGTTAGGGATTTACCCCAAAGATTCAGATGCAATGAAACGCCGGGACACCTGCACCCTGATGTTTCTAGCAGCAATGTCCACAATAGCCAAACTGTGGAAGAGCCTCGGTGCCCATCGAAAGATGAATGGATAAAGAAGATGTGGTCTATGTATACAGTGGAATATTACTCAGCCATTAGAAACGACAAATACCCACCATTTGCTTCAACGTGGATGGAACTGGAGGGTATTATGCTGAGTGAAGTAAGTCAATCGGAGAAGGACAAACAGTGTATGTTCTCATTCATTTGGGGAATATGAATAATAGTGAAGGGGAATATAAGGGAAGGGAGAAGAAATGTGTGGGAAATATCAGAAAGAGAGACAGAACATAAAGACTTCTAACTCTGGGAAATGAACTAGGGGTGGTGGAAGGGGAGGAGGGCGGGGGGTGGGGGTGAATGGGTGACGGGCACGGAGGGGGACACTTGACAGGATGAGCACTGGGTGTTATTCTGTATGTTGGTAAATTGAACACCAATAAAAATTAATTTATTAAAAAAAAAAGAATGGGAGAGATGAGTGCAGGGAGGTTTTATCCAAAAAAAAACCCAGGACTGCAAGACTGGGGAGAAGAAAGCAAAAATTCCTCTTGAATGGGGATTTTCAGAGCACAGCACTGCACAGTCAAGGGCAGAATTGGAGAGTGAGGCTTCTGGAACCTTCTTGGATCCAAGCAAGAGAAAGGGTGGTGTGGAGATTTCTAAGAAGCAGAGGACTGAGGGTTATAAGTTAGATCTCTCAGTAAATTCTTTAGAAGATACAGGTAAAATTTTTTTTTGAATTTTTTTAACTTTTCCTCCCTGTTACTAATTTTATAACCGGGAGGCAACATTTTAATAATGGCTTGTAAATATTTTCAGTTTGTTGAATGTGTCCTTATGAGGCAATCTTGCCTTGAGGCTCTGCCCCGAGGGCCTGCCTCGTAGAGTTACATTCAGCAACCTGTGGTTTGGGGTGCAAAGTTGGGGTGCTAGGTCCCTTTAATACTCACTATATAGCAATGAGGCAGCTTCAGTTTCTGAACTGAACCCGGTGGAGGTAAATTGATTCCTTCCCTCTGAAAGCTAGCTTGAACACAGCCACCAATTCTTCCCAAGCGAGAATGTAAGGGGATCAAACTGGCTTTGAGACCCCTCCGGATGCTCACACATGGACAAACTAACAATGGACAAAGAAAGCGCTGATGTTTCCTCCAAGCCTGCTGACGTGAAGGTAAGTAGGGTATGGGAAGCCTTCTGTCTTACTTGAATGCCATTTATTGGTGACCTTGAGAGTAAAATGAGACCGGGTTACTTTATACAAAAAAATAAATAAATAAATAAAAAGAGAGACCAATAATGACAGACTTTATCTTCTTACGGCGCTTAATGGATTCTACCAATGTGAGCCTGTTTCAAAACCCTGTACTTGGCATTTGATTTGCAACTGTTTTTTCTAAGACTCCAGGGAAATTGTACTGATCTCTGTACAAATTCCATTTTAAAATTTAATCAGTGCTAACTGAGACTGCCTATAATGTGTTCCTGCCCTGAAAGCCCCAACCTTGGCCTTGTCAGTCCTACATGTGCCAGCATTCCTATGTGTTTACCTTTTTTGCTTCATTGGGGAAGTATTTGAAAGTAGTTTGACCCCAGATTTAGCTCATTGTGCAATAGAATGCTTTTTCTCTGTAGAAACACCACCCTCGTGTCTGCAGGACATCAAATGAGGCCTGGTCTAGTTCAATTTCACCAGGAAGGATGTAAGCTACATTTCACTCCAGGGGTTGACAAGGGTGTTTGGCAAAAAGAATGAGGGGGCCATGCATAATTCAGAATGTACCTGGCCACGTATTACCTCATTAATTGGTAGGATTAAAGACTGGAAGACACGGACTTTGAAGGGGAGAGTGAGGGTGAGTAAGAGAGAATGAGAGAACTCTTTAAGAGGACTCAAAAGAGAGATGATTTCTTTGCAGTTGGTGTTCTAGATTGTTGCCTTTGAAGGAATGTGTGGTTAAAGGTTATTTCATCACCGGAGTTTAGTTACCCTGACATGTATAAATCTCTCCTTCAAAGAAGCTAAACTCTTGCATACATTATTAAAGAATTCACAGCATCAGGTGACAGAGGGTAGAGGAGAAAAAAAAAAAAGAGGAGGGAAACAATTAAATAATGCATTTTTTCCTCTTGCACAGAACACTTTGCATATCAATACGCTAAAACCAAGAATTTTCCAAGTCCTCTGTTTCATTCTTTATTTTCAAATAATTCTTTTATTTGCCATTGAGAAACTGGGTCCCTGATCGTCTCATTGGTAATCTTAAAAGTGCATGCACGGGAGGCACTGGTTCCTATCCCACAGCCCTACATGAGCCAGAGCATCATCATCCTTAACTTTTTTTTTCCCTATCACCCAGTCAGGAAGCCATAAGTAAGAAATCAATCTGCTGCTATGAGGAACTCACTTATGTTCAGTCCTGCCTTAAAAGAAATTGATGGTGGGAGTAAAGCAATATAATACAAACACGTGAAAGACACACATATTCCCACAGCTGGCTGTGTACACGCCATGTTACCTTCATTGACTCCTAACCTCCTGACCTTCGGGTCTTCTGGGCCATGAGGGTCCATGAAATTCAGGCCCATTCTCTACAGCATCTACTTAGCAGAATTGAAGAGTTGAGGAGGGGATTCGAGGACTGATTCATTGTGGTTCATATAATGTCTGATTTTTCTGATTTTAATTGCATGATTTAATGCAAGTCCATTCATTACACTTATATCAATGAATTGGTGGATATACTTAGGCCTTTTAGCACTAGGAGTCTCCTGACTGGGTGGCTCCATTCCAAATGTGTTCTAAACTAATATATCTCCTCCCTCCCCTTTTTTTCTTCCTCTTTCTTTCTTTCTTTCTTTCTTTCTTTCTTTCTTTCTTTCTTTCTTTCTTCTTTCCCTTTCTTTCTTTCTTCCTTTTTTTTTTTAAGATATCCAATATCTCAGTTCAAGTGGTCAGTGCCCAAGGGAAGCTGCCAGGTAGACGAGCACCTCGAAAACCCATCGGCAAAGTCAAACCCAAGAAGCCATCCAAGAAGAAAGCTCCCTTTTGGAATGTCCAAAACAAAATCATTGTCTTCACAGTGTTTCTATTCATCCTAGCAGTCATAGCCTGGACGCTTCTGTGGCTCTACATCAGTGAGTGAAAATCCATGTTCGTTTGGGGCTAGGGCTTGGCCTATGGATTCAGCTTCTGCAATGCACACCCAATCTGCCCCTGGGTGTGTCTGATAGAATTTCCCAAGTTCCCAGACTGATAGCCACTTCCCAAGCTGTTGAGGTCTTAAGGAGGAAGAAAGCAGAATTGTCTTTCCCATTTCTTCTTTTACGACTGCTTTCTTCCCACAGGGGAGCGGGAGGAGCAGAGATGGGGGATAGGATGACAAGAGCTGAGGAGGATGGATGCTCAGGAGCTTTGGACTAGTTCAGAAATGTAATGCATTTTTAGCTTTAAGAAAAGAATGGAATTCTAAATTGTCTCATTTCCTCATTCCACCCACTGCTGGTTTCTAGGCAACCTCACACTTCCAGCTCCCTGAGTTTCCTTTTACTCATGCATCTTTCGCTCCAGTGTTTTTGTCAAGCTGATGGGTTGTGTTTTTGTCCATCAGATTGATCCTGTTGGACAGGAGTTATGACTGAGCTTTTTCTTAAAGAGCATTTACCCGTGCAGCTCAGTAACTATAGCATTTGTCGACTTATGCTCAACTTCCAACCCCCATACATGTTAATATGTTTGCTACAAGATATGTGTACTCTTGAGGGTATTAAAAATTGGTTGCAAAGCAAGATTTATAGGCAAAGAATTAATGAATATTGTATTGAACAGTTCAGGTGACTTATACATATACAAACTGATTACTTGTACTTTCCATGGTACATTGTAAGACATCAGACATACCAAGATATATCTCTTACCCTCAGAAAGCTCACAGATGCATTTTCTACTTTCAGAAAAATTCACAATTCAGTACTGGAGAGGGGGTGTGAGTTGGCTTTTTATTTTTATTGATGTTTATTTATTTATTTTGCTGAAGCAATTACGTTTCAATCACAGGAGAGAGGGATCTAACCTGCCGAGGAATAGACTTCATGAACTGGTTGTCCAAAATTCATTTCCTTCATATCTTGAGCAGGCCCACAGGAGCTGGGTCCTGTGATCAGCATGGAAGCAGAGTGGGAAAGCAGACAAGATCTCTATCCTTAAGGAGCTTAAAGACTAGGGAAGGAAGTCAAGTCATTAGGCAGTTAAGACAAACACAAAACACAACCTCAACCTAGAACAAACCAACTTATTTCCCACCAGTTCTCTGCTGGCCCTCAACTGACACACTCACATTGCCTCAGCATTTTTGTGTAAAGTTTTGGAACATCCCTGTGTAGAAGCAGTCTGCTGCCTGTGTTACAAATCAGAGAAAGACATTTCAGGAAGATAGACTAGTGTGAGCAAAGGGAAACTGGTAAGAATAATCGAGAATTGTTCAACAAACAACAGTGTTGTGACCATGCAGGTTATTGTATGTTGGGCTGAGCTGAAGAGTTAGGTAAATGTAATCTAGTTCAAGGTTAAATTGATCTTGTTTGTATTGTGGTTATCCTGACCCTTGAGTACTTACTAATATAAGTGCGAGCTTCTAGATGGAAGGCATGGCTTTCATTTAAGTTTTATTAAAGAGTCCGTAACAACAACAGCAATCTAAGAAGCACTTCCCTGCAAAAATCAGGAATAAAAACAACTATTGTTTTATATAGGAGACTAGTGACTCAAAGTGATCCGTCCAAGGGCACACAGCTTGAAAGAACAAATATAGGACATCAGCTCAGGCCTTCTACCCCTGTGACCCTTTCCCACACCTCCACAGCCTGACTCCACTGAATGGGACTAATGTCACCCTGGATGGCTCACACAAGGGAGGTGGCTTCCTATCACTGGCATAGGTGGCCCTTCTTCCTAATTTAGCCATCCCTTATGGAGCATTTCCATGTACTGGGCACCGTGCTAGCAGAGAATACTCTCTCCCTTTCTTCCTCTACCACCCTTCCTCTCTCACTTCCTTCCCACAAACATTTATTGAGCTTCAAAACTACAGAAGAGGCTGAGAGACAAAAAAGAAGTTGCTGTGGCTCTTAAAGGACAGACAGACAGAAGTTATGATATAGTGGGACATATGTCACAGGCGGGAAATGTACCATGGCCGTGGGAGCCTGGGGAGTGGTGTCACTTGGAGTGAGGCCTCGGTAACACAAAGAAAAGCAGAAGGAAGAACCCTTCATCTCCACCCTCCCCCACCCCTCCCCAAGCTATTCTCTGGTGCTCTAACACAGCTCAGACACAGCAGTGTTCCTGCTCCTGTTGTCAGGGGTTTCCGGGCAGGCCTGACATCTAATCCCATGGTCCTCACTGGGCGGAGTATTTAAGCAGGAGTGACCTGACACTGGGCTGGGAACCAGGCTTTGTGGCTCATGAGAAAAATGAATTCTCCATGTATCGCAGAGCTGCAGACCCGCCCAGCACCCTGCCGAAGAGCCACACAAGTCAGTTAAGGAGGACCCCCAGGAGCTCAGGGAAGGTCAGCTGGAGGGCCCTTCCCTCTTCTCCCACTATGCTCACTTCACCTCGGAGCTTGAGAGTATATATTTCTCACCTCCTTACCTTCTACAAACTCAGAATCCATGAAAATTGCATATGCTTTTTTGGTCCTTTAGTGACTCTAGGACATGTATGAAGTCAAAAAGGTGTATCTTTTACCTTTTTTATTTTTTTAAGATTTTATTTATTTATGTGGTAAAGAGTGAGAGGGCACAAGCAGGCGGAGCAGCAGAAGGAGAGGGAGAAGCAGGCTCCCCACTGAGCAGGGGGTCCCACATGAGCCTAAGACAGACTCTTAACCTTCTGAGCCACGCAGGTGTCCCTATCTTTTACCTTGTATCTACCAGAAGTCAATAGAATAGACTCTCCTAAGAGAAATGAGGATTTGGTGCTGATGGAAGTGTTGTTATTGACTACATTTAGAGCTTCACAGGCTACGAACCAGTGATATATGTAGCTGTCTAATAAAACCATTTGAATAGCCCGATACTGACCTAGAGCAGACCATGCCTCACCGCCCCCCAGAAGGAAGGCCTCTTACCGCTTCTTCTCCTGTCTTATAGGTAACACAGAAAGCAAAGATGCTTTTTACTTTGTTGGGATGTTTCGCATCACCAACATTGAGTTCCTTCCTGAATACCGACAAAAGGAGTCCAGGGAATTTCTGTCCATGGCCCGGACTGTGCAGCAAGTGGTGAGGTGATGGGGCGGGACTGGGGTAGGGCAGAGAGTTGTGTGAGAGGCTGGGGAGAGTGGGGTCAGGGGTCAGGGGATGAGGAGTTGGGGTGGAAGGGTCATAAGTGTCAGAAGTGAGCAGGGTGGATGAAAGAAGAAGTCACAGGGAAACATGGGATTTGGCTCATCTTGGCTGTCATTGCTTCTCTGATAGAATTGCTAATTAATTTATTTGTTTATAAGTAAGTTATTTATTTATTTTGTTTATTGCTGAAAGTAAAAGCAAATAGCTGTCTGAGCTCCAGTTTTTCTCATCTATAAAATAAAGGAATTGGATTGGGTGATCGTTAAAATGCCTTCCAGAACTAAGGTTACATGCATGTTGGTTAATTCTTGGAGCTGTACACATTTATCTCAACCTCAACACACTAAAATCTCTTCACTTAAAAAAACCCACAAAACTTCTCTTTATAGAACTAAAATGTATTTAACCATAAAGAATTAGAAAATTACGAAAAGAAACATTAACATTTCTTTAACATCATCTCCCGATATGGAGCCCCTTTTTATTCTGGGCCCCATAAACATAGAGGACAGAATAATATTGGAATATTAGTAGAGATATATATTCAGTTTTATAATCTGATTTTTTTTTCCTTTTAATGTTAGGTTACATGTTTCTATGCAAGTAAATATTCTTTTAAAAATAGAAGTTTTGGGGCACCTGTGTGGCTCAGTTGGTTAAGCGTCTGCCTTCTTGCTCTGGTCATGATCCCAGAGTCCTGGGATCAAGACCAGCATCAGGCTTCCTGCTCAGTGGGGAATCTGCTTCTTCCTCTCCAGCTGCCCTCCCCCAACTTGTTCTTTCTCTTTCTCTCTCTCTCATGCAGTCTCTCTATCTCAAATAAATAAATAAAATCTTTTAAAAAATGGATAAAACGTAAGTTTTAATGGCTCCAAAGTTAGCCTTTTAGAAAACAAACTTATCAAAATTCAATTTAGTTCACACATAGTGTATTATTCATTTCAGGAGTAGAACTTAGTGATTCATCATTTGCATGTAACACCCAGTGCTCATTCATGACGTGCCCTCCTTAATGCCCATCACCCAGTCACCCCATCCTCTCCAGCGACCCTCAGTTTGTCTCCTAGAGCTAAGAGTCTGTTAAGTCTGTTTCTCTCTCTCTCTGTTTTTATCTTACTTTATTTTTCCTTCCCTTCCCCATATTCATCTGTTCTGTTTCTTAAATTCCACATATGAGTGAAACCATATATTTGTCTTTCTCTGACTTATTTCCCTTAGCTGAATGCTCTCTAGTTCCATCCACGTGGTTGCAAATGGCAGAGCTTATCCCTTCTTATCAGATATTTAAATGGTCTCTCATTTTTGCAACGATGGATAATGCTACAGAAAGTTGCTACGTAGATTGTGTATATATGCGATTACTTCCTTAGATGATCCCCTAAAAATGTATAAAAATATCTATCCGTGGCTCTTGGTATATATTACCAACTAGAAAGCTGTTGCCAATTTTTATCTGCACAGTAACAGAGATAGTGGCCCTGTACTGTTGTGACAGGCACCCTGCAGTGTAGACTGGGGCAAGGCTGGGAGGGAGGGAGGGCAAGCTGAAACAACAGTGGGCACAGTGGCTCCTATTTACCAGAGGCCACCTATATAGGGACTATGTAGCTGAACTTAGCTTTACCTTTACTGTATATCAATTATTCCTTAAATTAGCCCCAAGATTATTGGTAAGCATTTTGATCACCTTATAGAAGAAAGAAAAAGAAGAGAGAGAGAGATAACAAGAAAAAAAAAATAGTGGGGCTCAGCAGTTTTAGGTAACATGCTCTGTGTTGCATAGTGAATTTAAACCCCACAGTTAGGTGGGTGGTTTTGCCATTAGGTAGGAAGGGGAACAGGGGAGGATGAGATTTGGCAGAGACTCAGTTTGGCTTTAGAAATGCTAAGGAAGGGCAAAGAAGGTAAATTGAAATAGCTCTCCTTTGGATCCAGCTGGCATTTCAAAAGGCCTGGGTGTTCCCCAGAGAGGCTGCGGAGTAGGAAGGCGGGCGGTAGACCTGTCCTAGGGCCCCACCTGCCCCCTGGTGGCTAATACGGCGATGTGTCCCTAAGAATATACATTTTCCCTGCTGAGCGTTGAAAGGAAAGAGGTTGGTGGGGTCCTTTGAAAATATACTCAAAGGCATTAAGGAGGGCACTTGATGGGATGAGCACTGGGTGTTATGTTATACGTGGGCAAATTGAATTCAAATAAAAAATTAAAAACAAATTCAAAAAATTAAAAAAAAGAAAATATGCTTAAAGGAGTTTGATTTATTCATTGTGGAGAAGATTAAACTTTGAAGTAGGCAGAAGACAGTTAAGCTTGATTAGGGTGTCCCCAGATGGCAATGAATGAATGAAGGTAACGGGTTCTTCTTCACGGAAAGATGTCAGACACCTTGGTTTTTCTTTTTCAGGTAAACCTGGTTTATACAACATCTGCCTTCTCTAAGTTTTACAAGCAGTCTGTGGTTGCCGATGTCAGGTAGGGTATGTCCCTTGCTTTGCGACCTCTGCATTGACACCTGTGAATTCCTGTCAAGGCGGTGGAAGGGCTCTGATCTTACCATTCTGAGTAACTTCCTGGGGGTGGCTTTAGCACACCTGGTGACCCCACTCTGCCCTGCTATCGTGCTGAGTTTTTCTCTTTATCTGCCCAAGTCTGTCCTCTCCCCACGGCTGGGATCCTGGGCTCCACCCAGGGGTTAATGATTCTGGGCAAGATGGCCCCACCATGGCTACCATGGGTTGGGGGATAAACAAAACACAGTCTGGTATTTCTCAAAATATGATCAGTAAAAAACTGGTCACTAGAGATTTCCTGAGGGAAAGAAAGGATCTCGTGGTCAAATAATTTTTACTAAAATTTATTTTATTCCTTTTCTAGCTGATTTATTTTATTAAAACTTATTTTTTAAATTGTGTGCTATGTTTCCCCCACCTCCAATATATCTGCAGAGACCCACAGTTCACTTCGGCATATCAAAGGCACTAAAATGTCTCAGAGGAAAGCAATTTGTTTGCTTTCTATTTCCTTATTTACTATAGAACACTTAAGGTTTATCTTTCATAAAACATGACAGCATTTGTGCACTTAGAGGTCTCGCTCCAGGGTTTGGCTAAAAACCAAGTTGGGCTCGATTCCTGGATTTGCTACTTATTAGCTTTATGGTTTTGAGTTGTGGTTGGCCTTGGTTTCCTTTTCTGTAACTGGAATGATAGGACCTTCCCCATAAAGATTAAGTAGGCTAAAGTAGGATTTAGCACTGTGACTGGACATGGTGAAGTATCAAAAATCATAATTGTTGTTATTTGCAATAACAGTGAATACTGTTACCCATAAAAATCATATATTCTCCAGGCAAATGCAACTGTACACGAAGGATTCCAGATGTGAACCCAACACAGGAAGACACGTACTATGATGCTTTCCCTTCCCAATCCCCACAATAGGAGTCAATGACTTCCTAAAGAAGGAATTTTGGAAGTGGGAAAGCTGTCCCCACTGGCTTTACCTTAAATCATTCAGTTGGGTCACTGGCTTTCTATGAGAGTCCACTTCCTGAGATAGATACCTGAACATCTCTCTCTCTCTCTTTTTTTTTTTTTTCCTACAGCAGCAATAACAAAGGTGGCCTCCTTGTCCACTTTTGGATTGTGTTTGTCATGCCACACGCCAAGGGCCATATCTTCTGTGAGGAGTGTGTGGCTGCCATCTTGAAGGACTCCATCCAGACGAGCATCATAAACCGAACCTCTGTGGGGACCTTGCAGGGCTTGGCTGTCGACATGGACTCTGTGGTACTAAATGGTGACTGTTGGGTAATTCTTTTTTATGCTTTCCTTCCTGCAGGACTCCTGATCCTGCCATTAAACACAGTCAATATCATAATGAAATATTCTCTTCCACAACCCCAGTGAAATAGGATTAGTCGAGGACATTGATAAAGGAAGTTGCTAAATGTTATATACAATGATTGGACAATAGGAGTGGGTTCAAAATTCATACAAAATTGAATTTGTTAAAGTGTATCCCTCCCTTTATTTAATTCAGCTTCATGAATCTTCAAACTAAGGCTCCAAGTCCTAAAGAAGAAAGAATTTTGCTGAGGCTTATCTTGTCTTTTGCCCTGTCCAGACAGAACTGCCCCTGTATTATACCGTGTTGCCCAATGTTCCAAGTAAATTATTGAAAGTCCCACCAAATTGCAAATTTCATTATTAGATTTGCTAGTAAAATACTTTAATTAATTGAGTGACCCCAAAATTATGCAACTTTCTCCCTTTAAATATATATATTTAATATATATTTAAAAAATAAATATTTATTTATATATTTATTTATTATATATAAATATATATATCTGCCAAGCATGTAATGTAATAGTGTGTAGTTGATAAATATTGTTAAATGAATGAATAAAAAAATCTCTAGGGGAAAAGTCTGTACCACTAATACTACCCCAAACGTAAGACTAATTATTATTTTATTTGTTTGGTTGCTTTTTAGCTTTAATGATGTTTAGAATGTGCTACTATGGACAATTTCAAGCATCATGTAAATAGACTAGTATAATGAACTCTAGTACACCCTTACTCAGCTTCAACAACTATGAACTCATGACCATCTCACTTGCTCTCTAACTACATAAGCAACTTCCCCTACCCTCCCTGGATTTCTTTAAAGCAAATCCCAGATATGAGCAAAATGAAATGCTGGAACTGACTGTCTCTTTTCCATGTGTTTTTTCAATGCAGCTGGGCTTCGGTCAGATTACTCTTCAACCATAGGATCTGGTAAGTTATGGCAGGCAGTTTCTCCTATGCTGCTTCCATATTAGGATTCCTTTTGGCTATAGTTTTCTTTTTCAAATGATGGTATTGGCTAGTGGTCTTTCAGTCACCTGTGACAGAAATACACTTGAACTGGCTTAAGCACAGAAGGCACCTGATTGGCTCTTACAGCTGCGACATACATGGAATATGCTGGCTTCAGGCATGTTTGGGGCCGGGTTCTAAAATAAAATATCATCAGGACTCTGCATCTCCTCTTTCCCTGTTGAAGCTTCGTTGAGTGTATTCTTGTAATGCAGTGTCATTAATGGCAACCAGTGGGCACAAGCTTGTAGTTTATCAGTAGCAACAATGGCAGGGGAAAAAAAAAAGGCCCACACAAATTTCCAAAAGTTTTGCAGAAGTCCTGGGGCTGAACTTAGTGTTTCATATTGGCTGGCATGCCCATTTATGAACCAGTCTCTTTGACTCTGATTGGCCAGTCTGGGTCATGTGCCCATCTCTGGGCCTAGAGATGAGCATAACCCCAACCCAAACACAGAAGCAAGGTATAGTCAAGTCTTGGTGCTGTTACCAGAAGAGAGGGGAGCAGACTCCAGGGTGGCAAAAATAGCAGATGTCCTCCACATGAACTCTTTGCTCCTTACTCTTTGTAAAGATGTCTAGAAAAGTCATTCCTAAAACAAAACAAAAATGTTGTCTCCCCAGACAAAGGCTGCTCTCAGTACTTCTATGCTGATCACCTGTCTCTCCGCTACCCTCTGGAGATTTCGGCAACCTCAGGGAGGCTGATGTGCCACGTCAAGCTGGTGGCCATTGTGGGTTATCTGATCCGTCTCTCGGTAGAGTCCGTCCAGATGGAAGCTGACAACTGTGTCACCGACTCCCTGACCATTTACGACTCCCTCTTGCCACTCCGGAGCACCATCTTATATAGGTACTCTGGTTGGCGAGGGAAAAGATTCTCTTCCAGTGTCTTTTTTTGGCAGTATCTTGTTTCCCTTGGACTTTTAATACTATTTTTGTGTGCACTCATGAGATCAGAGACTGACTCATGCCTTACTTGGTATGCCCTGTACTGGCCAGAGTCTATCAGATGCAATGTTTGCTTTCTACACAAGGATCAAAGTCAGTATAGCAGGAACTTCAGCCAATATTCCGGAAATCTAGCAGAACTTTTCATTTCATTTTACGTTTATTGCAATTGCACTAGAAGCTATTTCATTAGGGTGTGAGAACAGATATTCTCTGACGGTCGCATAGCATTAGTAAAACAATTAAAAATTTTCCCCTTATTATAGAGGTAACACAATGTTCGTTGTGAAAGCCAGATCAATCAGAGAAAAACAAGATCAATATTTCACAGTCCCATAACCCAGAAGAAATGTCTGTTATCTTTTTGCACAAATATCTTCATTCCTATATAGATATGTAGTTACACACATATAAACACACCCTAATATTTTTTACTTACAGTAGACATCTTTTTTAATAGAAGCAACATCCTTCTTTTTTTAAGATTTTATTTATTTATTCATGAGAGACACAGAGAGAGAGGCAGAGACACAGGCAGAGGAAGAAGCAGGCTCCACGCAAGGAGCCCGATGTAGGACTCGATCCCCGGTCCCCAGGATCACGCCCTGGGCCGAAGGCAGGTGCTCAACTGCTGAGCCACCCAGGTGTCCCCTAAAAGACATCTTTTTATGAGTGCTTACTATCTTGATAATTTAATAACGATAGTTACACTTTATTAAACATGTACTACTTGTTACTAAAAAGGCACATGAATTATTTTATTTTTTTAATAGTACTTATATACGAATGTATGTATATTTTGGTGATGAATATGCAGATGGTAGAAATTCCAACAGTATATAATGGCTACAGGGAAAAGTTGGTCACTGGCTCCCATTCCTCAGTCATTGTTATTGTTTCTTTTCATCCTTCCAGACATACTCTGCTATTATCTCATTTAACCCTCACCTTATTATTACCATATTCCATATTATTTCATAGTAGAGGAACAGGCACTCATGAAGCTTAGTTACTCCAATGCCCAGGCTCCTTCAGCCAGTTGTGTGACAGAGCTGAGTTTTGAACCCGGTTTTCCTGAGGGTAGAGCTCAGGACCGTAGTAGCCATTTCAGTGGTTGTCTATGCCTCGCTTGCTCTCAAGGGAGGTCCGGTGGCAGCCATCCAGGAAAATTCTTTGATAGTTACTGGACAGAAGTTTCTATACTTTTATCAGCTCCTTTCCAGCGTGCCCTGGGGCCAATGAAGATCTGGCTGGCAGAGTCTGGGTAACAAGAACTGTGTGGAAGGTCCGGAAAACGTGTGGAATTAGTGTTGGATGGAGGCTCCCTGCTCAATAACCTATTACTGATGGACTTTTGTTCTGTTGTCTGGTTTCAGAATTTGTGAACCCACAAGAACGATAATGTCCTTTGTTTCCACAAATAATCTCATGTTGGTGTCCTTTAAGTCTCCCCAGATACAGAGGCTATCAGGAATTCGGGCATTTTTCGAGGTCATTCCAGAAGAAAGTAAGTCTTTCCTCATTGAAAAAAAAGTCACCTTGGAAAGCATCTACTGTGATACTCCAGCCTCATTCTCCCGAAGCTGTGTTGTGATACCAGTCCTATGAGTCAGGGACGACCTTGACTCAGGGTCCAGAGGAGACAGATCATATTATTTAAACAGAGAGAGTCTGGGGCGCCTTGGGTGGCTCAGCTGCCTTGGCTCAGGTCATGATCTCATGGGTCCTGGGATCCAAGCGTGTTGGGCTCCCTGCTCAGGTGGGGGTGGGGGTGAGGGAAAGGTGTCTGCTTCTCCCTCTGCTCCTCCTATCCCCAGCTCATGCTCCCTGGCTCTCAAATAAATAAATAAAATCTTAGAAAGAAAAAAAAACACAGAAAATTTAATGGGAAGAACTATTAACTCTGCACCAAGGTGGCAGCTAGGTCCCTCAAAAGGCAGAAAGAAAACTAGAAGGTGTTACGGGGGTAATACAGACTGTGGGTCTGGGGAGAATGAAGGAAAGCAGTCTCAGTGCTCACAATTTACAGTTGGTGGGGGTGAGGGTGGAGGGTCTGTGGACAGAAACTCAGGCCTTGAGGAGTGGGGAGGGGTGCTGCTCAGCTGGTGCTGCTGTCTCTGAGTTCAGAGGCAGGTGCTCATGGACTTGGGACCCAGACTTTGGGACCCAGACTTTGGAGGAGAGGGTGCTAGACCAGCCCAGGCTGGTATCTCTGAGAAAGATCCAATAAAGTAGAAGCTGGGAAAACTGCTAAGAGGCTTCAACTCTGCTAGAGGACTGAGGTGTAGCTGCGCAGGAGGGGTGGGGGAGGGGACTGGGAGAGAATGTGGGGAAATGGGGGACGGGGTAAGAATCCTTGCTGGGCTGGCTTTCCCAGGAAGAGGAAAGGAAAGAAACCCGGAGGCCCCAATTCCCCTCCTCCAGTCTTCTGGGCTCCCCGTAGCACCCCCCTGTTGGCAGGGCCTGGCAGGAAGCCCGTGGCAAAGGAGAGAGAAGCCCTTTGCAGGGTGTGTTGGGAGCTGTGTGATAATAAAGAGTCACCTGGCTCCCTTGCATTCTTCTCTTAGTGACTTGGGTGGACAGAGTAAAACAAAACAAAAAGAGCCTTCACCGAAACTCTAGTCTTTTTGTAATATTTGTTGCCTTGTAACCGGTCAGATCTTACAGGTCATGTCTTGGTAACTTCGTTATCAGCACGGACAAGGCCAAAAGGATCAGAATGAGAGATGTGGGTGGGGAGGGCAGTGCATTTGGCTTGAGTTAAATGGTCATAGCTTCGTAGGTCCACCTCTATGTTAAGGCAGTGGCTTATTTTGATAGGTTCCTCTGTCGAATTGTCACAAAACTAAATGTAAAATTGATTTATTGAACCTCATTGAACTCGCTCTTTGAGATGTTACTGGGTTGAAAAGCATCTCTAACTCCAAACTTAACGTTTAGCTCAGAAATATTGCAGTGGAATTTGTGAACAACAAACATTTATTGAGCATGTAGTATACGTCAGAAATGATTCTAGGTGTTACGAAAAGTAGCAAACAAAATAGATAAAAATCAATACTCTCAAGGAAATTATGTTTTAGCAGAACGATAACCAGACAGTAAAAATAGATGTTTAGATTGTTTTATTTAAACAGAACAATATGTTACGTAAACTGGGTATATTCTTCAACAATATACACTCTTTTGAACAAATAAGTTCAGAAGCTTAAAAAAAAACATTTAAGCTATGTTTTTATTTTTTTTATTTTTTATTTATTTATTTATTTAATGATAGTCACAGAGAGAGAGAGAGAGAGAGAGAGAGAGAGAGAGGCAGAGACACAGGCAGAGGGAGAAGCAGGCTCCATGCACCGGGAGCCCGACGTGGGATTCGATCCCGGGTCTCCAGGATCGCGCCCTGGGCCAAAGGCAGGCGCCAAACCGCTGCGCCACCCAGGGATCCCTAAGCTATGTTTTTAAAGACAGTAAAAGAATCCTATAGATCTGTAGTCAAAGTATATGATCTGAAAACAAATACAGAATTTGAACGAGAAGCTTAGCTATCCATCTATAGGCTACTCGTTCTTTTTGGAAAAATTAGTTTAAATTTCAAAAAGTATATAATCTTGTTGATCAAGGAGGATGTGTTTGTAGTTAAATGTATGCAATACATTTCCCATAATCTCGCAACTGCAATCATTGTGTGTTACTGGATATTTTTTTTTTCAGAGTGTGAAAACACAGTATTGGTCAAAGAAATCACTGGCTTTGAAGGGAAAATTTCAAGTCCATATTATCCAAGCTACTACCCTCCGAAATGCAAGTGTACCTGGAAATTTCAGGTAGCCTATTGCTATTTTAGAAAAATACTGTTATCTTATGTTTAGTAGCAATTTATTTTTAATTTAATTACCTGTATTTTTTACCACAAAAAGTATGTTAGTTAATTTTATAATATTTAAACTTTAACTAAATATATTACCTAGAATATTAAAGTTCTTTGTAATTTCAGCCCTTTGCCCATAAATTAACCGTTCTTTGCAGACAAGCTTATTTTTCCAAATGTTATTTTGTTTGTTTGTATTAAAAAATGCAATGATATTGTTATGGAATCAAACAATTTTTTGTTTTACTGTGATAGAGCTCATTTATCAATTTTTAATTATTTCACTATCAACATTTTAGTAAGAAATAATAAAGACATAATAAGGTGAATTAGGCAATGCATATTTCAGCTATGTAAGCAAACCAAATTTTGTAAATTTATATAAAATATATGTATCTCTGTCTGTCCTTAACAGAGTTCCTTCTTTATTTTTTTCTTTAAAATTTTATTCTATAACTGTTTTTCTTTCTCCAACTGTAGTGTCATGTGGAGGGACATAGGGCAAGGCTCTTTCAACATGTATGTATGAAATCATCTTTTGTGAGGCATAACATTTAGATCTAAGTGGCAGGCAGTTTAGGGTTTGCATTCATTTAACATGTCATTATTAAATGCCTACTATGTGTCAGGCAGTATTCTAGACACTGGGATCCAGGATATCTGACAGCACACAGAGCAAAAACTCTGCTCTCATGGAGCTTACTGTACAGTAGGGGGAGACAGGCAACAAAGGAACAAAAATGTGTACAGAATGTGACCTGATGGTAAAATGCTGCGGAGAAGAACAAAGCAGGGAAGGGGGCTCTGTAGCTGAGTGGGTGGTCCAGAGTATGAAGGATAGGATGTTAGCAAATGATTGCCTTAAATAACATGGTCAGGGGAAGCCTTGTCTACAAGCGGACATTTGCACAGAAACCTGAGAAAGATGAGGGAACTAACCCAGTGCATCCTTAGGATCAGAGTGTTGCAGAGAGAGAACAGCTGAGGCAAAGGCCCCGAGGCAGGAGCCTGATGGCTGCATATGTCATTTGTACACAAAGAGTTAAATATTTTTTTTATTTATTTATGATAGTTACACACACAGAGAGAGAGAGAGGCAGAGACATAGGCAGAGGGAGAAGCAGGCTCCATGCACCGGGAGCCCGATGTGGGATTCGATCCCGGGTCTCCAGGATCGCGCCCTGGGCCAAAGGCAGGTGCCAAACCACTGCGCCACCCAGGGATCCCAAGAGTTAAATATTTTTAATAATTTTATTACACCCAAATGTGTACTTAGTGTCAGTGTCCTGATGGCATACATCCTCAAGTTATTTATTTTTTTCATCATCATTGCATTGCAAATATTTCCAAAATAATTAAACCCCAAAGGTTCTGGGCTCTTGCTCACCATCAGGGCAGCAGAATCTCAGTGCCTCAGGTGACTCATGAGTTGGGGAAGGAAAAAGAGCGGCATCAAACCTGTCTCTTCCATCTCTCCCCAAAGCAGGGGTATCTCCTTTATGACATCGAGAACAAGAAAGGCCCATTCCCAAAAGCTCTGTCAAATGTTTGGAGTTCCTTTGAGCTAAAATAAACATTGATTCTGTGATAATTTCTGAGACCTAATGTGAAGATCCCTAAGCATTGTTCTGGTTGGGATGTAAATAAGAACATCAGATTCTGTTTTACTAGGGGTCAACGGTTAGAAATGCTGAGAAGAAAAAAAAAAACTCTTTATAAAGAAAAAAAGCATGTCACTGGGGGAATGGAGAATGGGAGAGGGGAGACAGGAAATACTGGGAACAGACTTTGGTGGGTGACAGCATGTCCCAGAGGTCAAGGTTGGTCCTCCTCAGTGTGGAGGTTAAATAAAGCTGTTCCTTCCTCGGACGGCTTTGAGCTGTGTGCTAGCATGTACCTGCAAACAGACATCACATAAAAAAATAATGTCACCTGTAAAATAGCTTTGAATTTATTTCAAACAACTGAGAAGAATGACCACATGACAAAAATATTGACTCAAGTCATGACAAAACCTTTTCTACACAAGAGTTGATTTCTATCATCCTCAATTCTTCTCAGGCCTGGTCCGATTTCCAAATGTAACTGAAGCGCCATCAATCCCTTTTGCCAACATCCTTTCAGCTGAGTTTTCAAGGTCTCATTTATCTGAGGATTACCTCCTGCTCCAACTTAAAATCCGTCTGATTTTTCTCCCAAGAATAAACAAATGTTTATTGAATGTCAGGTGCATAACCAGAGGGAACCCTTAGTAGTGCGGTGAAGTCCTTGCTCTCCCAGCGCTCACAGACTGCAGCAGGGGAAGAAGGTGACACAAGAAAAAGCAAAAAAGAATATTGAGGCTTATAACATGTCACCTGCATTTGTTTAGGGCACACACATTTTTATTTGCTCTTAAAACATACCTCTGATGTAGGAGACTCGTGTCACAGTCTATAGGTAAGGAAATAGAGCCGGGGCAAGCCATTGGCCAGAAGCTACTCAAATGGAAAGTGACCCAGGCAGCATTAAAACAAATCATGCCCCCCCCATAAGCAAATTCTGCACCCCCCTCTTTTTCTGGGTTCTTAAAGCTGTTCAGCTTCCCTATGTTTCATAACAATCACTGGGTCGAATATTTACCTCCCTCTCTTTTCCTTCTTTTTGCTTTCCAATTGATACATGTTGTTGTGCAATCTTGGAAGAAAAACACGGAGTGGAGTTTTGAATTGTTTTATCACAGATGCCATGAACCTAGCATACACTGATCCAGGTGCATCCGACACAAGCAGAGATGACTGTGGGCCATGTGAACTCACCTCTTTGAATCACCTACAAAATAGATGGGATTCCCCAGAGAGGAATCCCTCTTCCCTGCTTCTGTGGCAAGCATCTAGCCACGAAGTTTCCAGGGCCCACTGGAGATGGGTTGAGCTGTGCGCACATAACCACTGGCGAGTGAGAAGTGACAAGCATAAAGCTTGCCCTGCATCCTGTCCCTATCACTGACGAGAGAAATATTTCAATACAGCAGGTCCAGATCAGGAGACATGCTCCCCTCACTTGGTAAAAGGTCAGGGGTCAGGCGGTGGGAACAGAGAATACAGGACATAGAAGGTAATAGCATACTTAGCAGTCTTTCCATTTTTGTCCATTTGTTGAACAAAGTAGCTCATAATGCTTTGTGGGACTGCACTGTATCACCCCACTCATCAAGCTGGCTAATATCAATAGTGCTTCTTGGCCGATCTGGGCGCAAATGTAGATTTGTGTGCAAATCCGTGTCAGTGAAATCTGGTGTGCAAGGGGACTTAATTCCTTTCACTGTGGAGAGGCTTTGTAGATTGGGGAGCAGTGACGTGTTTAAATCTGTTTTACTTTGGGGGCACCTGGGTGGCTCAGTGGTTGAGCGTCTGCCTTTGTCTCAGGGCGTGATCCCAGAGTCCCTCATCAGGCTCCCTGTGGGAAGCCTGCTTGTGTCTCTGCCTCTCTCTTTGTGTCTGTCACGAATAAATAAATAAAATATTTAAATCTGTTTTACTTTGGAGCAATGGAACACAGTGAAAATGCCTACATAAGCTTCCTATGGAGAATTGCACTGGAATATGTCCTTATGCTATATAATTATAGTGATTACTCAAGACACTTACTATCAGTTTGCATTTTTTTTTAATGTAAAGAAACAATCAGATAACAAGACGGGGGAAAAATTGATGTGTTCTCTCAGGATCTCTTAGTTTTTATTGAACATAGGACATCCCTTTTCCTCTTGAGCCCTGACTGTCCGTTTCTAGGTCCATGATACAGTATGGCGCCTGGAAAGATCACCATGTGGCCTTCAGGGAAATGCAGGGTAACCTTGGGCATGTCACTTATTTTTGATTAGTTTTGATTTCTTCTTTAAAATAGGGTTCATACTACCTTCCTAACCATGTTATTGTGATGCTTAAATGAGAGACATAAAGAGCCTGATTCATTCCCTCTCAAAGATAGGTTGAGAGAGGAAGGCTACTATATTTAAGTACATGTTAGAAAGAAGTATATACACACACAACCAAGAAATTGTAACATCAAATATGATGACGTCTCTAAAAATACGTATCAGGGCAATAAAAATCCGGGGTAAAATCTATCTCTTAAAAGAAAAAGACAACAGGACTGAATCAGAAAATATCGGCTAAAACTGAATTGTGTGTTATTTTCAAAAGATGGCAGAGTAAAAGGTGATTTAATAAAGCTGAAAGTAAAATCAATATCATTCCAGACAATATAAACAATAAACAATATATAAAAACAATAAGCAATATAAACAAAAAGAAAGCTGGGATCAGAACCTTAGCGCCAGACAACACGGGAGTCAACATTAGGGCAACAACATTGGGTGAGGAGTAGAAGGTGATCTGTAAGGATAAATAGGACGATCCACATGAAGGTCTGTGACTTTTATATACCAAAGCACATAACATCAATACTCGTAAATCAAAATGTATAAGAAATAGAAGGAGAAATGGACAGTGCTTAACTAAGATATTTTAATTCCTCTCCATTGGTTCCTGACGGAGGTGGTGAGGACAGTAACTACAGCTAGGAAGGATATCATACCACACAAGTAATGGGTTTGGCCTTATACATACATACATACATACATTACCCTTTTCCTTCAAATAACCTTGGAGCATTCACAAATTCGATCACGTCAAACTCCTTAGTAAATAAAAACATTAAAAAGCAGTATAGGTGGGCACCTGGGTGGCTTAGTGGTTGAGCATCTGCCTGCAGCTCAGGGCGTGATCCTGGGATCCTGGGATCAAATCCCACATCGGGCTCCCTGCAGGGAGCCTGCATCTCCCTCTGCCTGTGTCTCTGCCTCTCTCTGTGTGTCTCTTATGAATAAATAAATAAATACTTTTTTTTAAAAAAAAGCTGTATAAGCAGCAAATAATGTCTTATCAAATTAGGATAGAATTAGAAAATTTGAGTGGGTGAGCAAAAATGCCACTCCCTGGAAATGTGTAAACTCTCTCTATATATAATTCCTGGGTCAAAGTGAAAATTAAGGCTAAAATCATGACAAAACAAACATAATGTATGTGTATGTCATACAGTGCTGTAAAAAGGTCAGCTCTGTGTGTGTGTGTGCGTGCGCGTGTGCCCACACATGCTTTCACATGGGCAGATGCAGTGTGGGGAGCCTCTTCTTGTTCCATCCTGTCTGAGCAGACGTAGGAGTGACTCAGTAACTACCTTTAGGAATAGCGAGGTTGAATATGAGGGGAATACTGATTCATTTCTTCTTTATCTAAATAATCTGAATAGTGCTTTAAATAAACTATGTCATTGTTGTTTACCGAAGGAGGAAACTGTGCACTCATTACAAGGGGGTGTTTTCGAGCTCATTTACAAGGGGGACCTGACACTTGGAGATAATCTAATATGTCCCATGTCACCCCGCTCACTCAAACTGGGGCCTAATAGCCACTCCCTGAGCACTGGGCCACCCACTTCCCTCTCTATTATGTTTACATCATTCTGGTTTGTTGGGGGCAGGGGGGCCAGGTCTACCCCACCGAAGGCCATAAGGCATAAAGAATAAAATGCCCTAAGAACGGCAAGTCAAGGGAATGAGTTTTGAGAGAGGAATCAGTCTGAAATATGTCCTTCAGTTGAAACGTTTTTCTGACTTCTGTTTGTTTTTCAGACTTCCCTATCAACCTTTGGCATAGCACTGAAATTCCATAACTATTCAATAACCAAGAAGAATGTGAAAGGCTGTGACCATGGATGGTGGGAAATTAATGAGCACATGTAAGTGGATTTCAGATGTAAGGAATCTGATGAAAGACCTGACCCAGAGGGGCTCAAAGTCTTGGATTCCTTGTCCCCAAAGAGTTCGCACTTTACTATTTATGGATAGGGACAGCAAAGGATACCGAGGTGAAAGAACTTTCTCAAAGGCACTCAGATCATAGGTGATTAAGCCAGGATTCAAATCCATGACTTACGGCTCCCAAATCCTTGCTGCACCGCTGCTCTTTGCTGCTGGGCTATGGGTGTGCACACTCCACGTTTTACAAAAATAGCTTGGCAGATAAAGTCTTTCAAACCATGGAGCTCTGGAGGAGATCGTAAATGAGGTCATGGTGACAGGAAAGTTAGAAACCATTGGCCAATTCTGTGCTGGAGGAGAGGCTGGATAGGCCTGCCTGTATCCTGAGGCTGAGACGTGGGTTGGGGCTGATCAAAGAAATCTAGATGACTGAGCTTCCTGAACTGACCTAGGAGCTCCTGACTCTCACCCTTAATTTGTCCTTTAGCTGTTGGTATTGTTTATTTGCTTCTCAAATTGTGATAGATGTTGTATTGAAAAAGATAGAATGTCCTGTCTTTGCAGCAGAATAGCTTCTAAGTTTACTTTGAGGTAAGATTTTTTTGTGTGTGTGAAGTTAGCCTAAGGGATTTGCCTGCTAATTCTTTGCACATTGTTAATCCAATGAATGAGACCTTCCTTTTCGAAATGATTTTCCTGCACAACCTTCTTTCATTTCCTGGAGACTCTTAGGTTACGTGCTAAAATAGCTTGTTGGTCTGTCTTCACCGGAATAGATCCTATCTGATTTCAGAGCATTCTTGGTTCCATTATTAAGATGTGGCTTATACTCCTTTTGGGAATATATTTGAATCAGGTTCTATTATGTAGGAGGGAGAATGCCTGGGCTCAAATTCCAGCTCTGCTAATTAGTAGCTATGTTAACTAGGACAAATTATTTAACCTCTTTGATTTTTCAGTCTGTAAATGAGTTAATAATTCCTACTTAATAAGGTGGGGTTTTTTTTGGCAAGCATTCAATGAGATAATGCATACGACATACCAAAAAATATTAGCCATTATTATAATTAATAAGATTGTTTTGGGTAGAGTTGTTGGATCATCATTTTGTATACCTGGAACTAAGGTAACATCGTGCGTCAACTAAAAAAAAAAAAAAAAAAAAAAAAAAAAAAAAAGAAGAAGAAGAAGAAGAAAAGAAAGAAAGAAAGAAAAGAAATACTAAAAAAAAATGATTGCTTTGGAAATGACATTAGATGGATAAATACTGCAGAATGTGATCCCCCTCCAAGTTTTAAGAATACTGCATTCTGATATTTAATTAGATTGAGGTCTAGAAAACAAATCTTTCTAATTCTTTTATAAAGTTGTAGGCATAAGATAGAGCTATGCTTTCAAAATGTGATACCATTTTTTTTTTGTCCTAAGTAACAACCCCACCACCCACAAAGTGTTGCTGCCCAACTATGAGCAAGATCTTCTCCCAAGCCATCAATACCAGGAAAGCTCTCTGTCCTAAATACTTTCTCTGAAGGGCCAGCTCTTCACTTTATCTTGCGGGCTGGCTGAAATCCTATCAGATTCCTTTGATGCTAGTTGCACCGGTAGGACTTAAACACCAGGCCTTCCCGTTATCAGTTCTCTTCATCTAAAAAGGAAAGGCTCTAATTGAACTAATTTCTGACACCTTGCTGAAATGTTGCCTAAAGGCGCTGGGTTTGTAATGGGGAAGTAGGAGAAGGTAATGCTGACACCAGGAAGCCTAGTGCTCCTGAGTTCAGAGAACTCCAGGATGGGGTGTGCATGCTCAGAGTAGCTAGGATGCAGCAAGTGAGCCCTGGAGGCATGGATGTCCTTCCTGTGATATTTTGCAGAGCAAAGTTCCTGATGGGAAAGCTATTAGTACGCTAGAAAGTACTAGTGTTTTAGTACCAGGCAGACTTGTATCCTAATCCTGCTTCTACTTTCTTGCTATTTTGAACCTTAATGCTTTACTTCACCCGTTTAACTTCTGTTTTCTTTCATGTGTCTGTACCTGTAAGCCAATTCTTGCTGGTTTCTCCAATTTCTCACTTTTTTTAAAAAAAACAAAAACGTTTGTTCCTTTGGCTACCACTATGCCCCCATTCTATACTGTTCCCCTCTAAACTTCAGCCTAAGCATGGACTCAAAGATCCCTTTTTCCTTACTCCATACCTAACCAGTATGATGTTATTACTATAACTAAGATGTGATTCATCTTTGTTAGAAAGCTCTAGTAAATTTTGATGGAGAACACAAATAAAACCACTATGAGACCCAAATGACAATGATCATGTTTTCGGCACACAGGATTTGGATGCCAAGATGACCAATTGGAGTAGACCCTGGCCCCAAAAGGTTAATGTGGACTTCAGGTGCCTCTTAGAGCCTGGGTCCCACTTGGCCAGGGGGCCACCTACCTCTAGCAGCTTTCTCTTCCTCTGTTCCTAGAGCTGGTCTGTCAGCCCATCAGGGCCCAAGCTTTAGCCAGCTGTAAAAGAATCCTCTCGAAATATATGTGAACACTTTCCTTCTTTGGACCTTAAGATCACCACTTCTGTGGTTGTCCCACCAAAAGCCAGTGTCTGATCCATGGAACTTTCGTGGTTCCCAAGTGCCTTTAGGGGCCAGGAGTGATTGGCATTCACAGATTCCAGTGGAGGATGTCCCTCCTGGCCCCCGTGTGTTTGCTATTTCCCTTTGAGACCTTTCAGGTTTCACCCTGTGAAGAGCTTTGCCTACACATGGCAGAGACCTAACTTATCATGGGCCCCCAGCAGAGTAGAATTTCATGTTCTACTAATCACCCTGCTTGAATAAGAATTACTAACAAGAGGGGCATTTTCTCTTAGGTACAAGAAGTAAGAAAAATCAAGGGGAGGAAATATTGCAGACAGACTTTACTGCTTTGAAATTTAACAAGGACAAGCCTCAAAGTGCACGTTGGTTTTCAATTTAGTTTGAAAAAATATTGTCGTGTTTTACTTTAAGTACTGCTGGGCCTCTTTGCATGCTTTCAGCCTGAGCTCATGGATTCTACTCTGCTCCGTGGAGAGGTTTGTGGGCAAAAGCAGACAATTCTTGTTGTTAATGGTTATTGACGCAGAAGAAAGAGAGGAGCCCTATTTCTTCTGATTACAAGTATTGGTGAGGAAAACAGTAGGTGACAGTCAGTAGTATCGCTGTTGTATTTAGCAGAGTGGAAAATCAAGGGGACAGAAGTTACTCCATCACAGTCACTTAACAGACTGGATAACTACCATTAGCTCTGTATACGCATCTCCGCTTATGAAGCCCAGAGTACAAAACCATCAATGTGTTCATGGTCACTGGGAATGCAGTTGACAGGGCCTCATGCCACACCTCTTCCCTGACTCTTATCTCCTCAGGTACTGTGGTTCCTACATGGATCACCAGACGATCTTCCGAGTGCCTAGCCCACTCGTTCACGTTCAGCTGCAGTGCAGTTCAAGGCTTTCCGACAAGCCACTTTTGGTGGAATATGGCAGTTACAACATCAGTCAACGTAAGCCTGGGATGAACTCTTTAGAAAATCTTCACAAATGGTTAAACAGAGCCTAATACTTTGTAGCTCTAAACCTTGAGAAATTAAGGAGTAAAAAGGGATTTATTTATTTATTTATTAATACTTATTAGTATTAATATGTAAATATACTATAAATATATGTCATATAAACAAAATATATAATAAATGAAACCAGAAAATTATGTATTTGTGACTCCTACAGTTTAAATTATAGGAGAAATAATATAATTATTTATTACAATTGAAAATGGTTTTTTGCATTATTCCTACAATATGGGACAAACCCATTTGTTGAACTATTGTTCCCGCTACTCATAAATTTTTGTATATATGATGTTCATACCAACATTTGGTGGATCAGAAGGCAACTGTTATGACTTACTTAGGCCCGTAATGCATCGGGAGAGCTGGTGGGTCAAGGAGAGTTCAAACATCAGCCCCAAGATGTCACACTTTACATGAAGAACCACAGGAACGGTGGCCAGGAAATGGCCTGTGGTGAAGGCAGTGTTTGAGGGAAGTCTTCAGAACTGGAGAGAGTAGATATTGACTCAGGAAATTCTCAACCCGTTTTAAAAGGGGAAAAGTAAGAAAGTAAGGGTGAACCACAAAGGGGTCCATGAGGTTAAGACTTGAGAGAAGGCTCATGTAGAACCTTTCTTCTTTGGCAATATACCTGCTTCTGGATCTGGAATATTACACTTCTGAATATCAGAATATTACAATTCCCAGCAAGAACTACAGGTAAATAGTGAGCCATCTTATTTTCAACTGTTTTTTCAAAGCATGAGTATTTTCTAGAAACTCACCGTCCCCATCATGTGCCAGTGAAATAGTTGTTGACCTGACCGCATGTTTCCCCCCATTCTTATGCACAAGGGGAGTGTCCTGATCTATTCCTGATACTCTAACAAAATATCACAGCCTGGGTAGCTTATAAAGAACAGAAATTTGTTTCTCACAGTTCTGGAGGCTGGAAGTCTGAGATCAGGATGGTCCGGTGAGGGCTCTGCTTGGGTCACAGACTTCCTATATCCTCACATGGTGGAAGAGGGTGAGGGACCTCCTCGGGGCCTCTTTTTATAAAGGCATTAATCTTATTCATGAGGCTTCTGCCTTCAACACTTAATTCCCTCCCACAGGCCCTACTTCCTAATATCATCACATTGGGTGCTAGGATTTCAACAAATTAGTTTGTGGGGACACAAACATTCAGACCATAGCAGCAGAGAAGGATTTATTATTTCTAATATATTTAGTAATAAGCCCAGGATTTATGATTCAAGATCAGTCAGGGAATGGATCTTTGATGAGTAGCCCGGGTGAGGTGAACTGGGAGGTAGAAGGCAGGAGTCCTGAGTTTTGAGGCCAGCCGCTAATCTCTCTAGGTCCAAGTGTCTAAGAGAGCAGTGGCTACTAATGTATTTGGGGACAGAGATAATTGATAATGTAATTAAAAGCACGGACTCCTCAGAACAGTGCGTCTGATCATATAGGATTCAGAGATACCAGAAGGCTATTTGTAATTCCCTGGGGAGTCTTAAAGATTGCACACTAAGAGTGCTGGACTCTCTAAACCATATTCCAGCTTAAGCTATCTCCGAGTCAAAGACAAAGCCGGGTTGCTGAGGGAAACATGTAAGTAGTAGAAAGTTTGTACACGTGACTTGGATGCAATGTCCACTTTCTTTGTTCTCCTAAATCACCTATTTGTCTTTCATTGACGGCCCATAGCTGGATTTGATGGAGAAATCGTATAATTACTATTGCAACATTGCCAATTCCTTAACTACCTAATACTCATAGCCCTTTGTTCATGTGGCCTAATGACTTTTAGAGACTCACAAAGACTTCCTGTGTTTTATTGTCTCTAGCCTGTCCTGTTGGATCTTTTAGATGCTCGTCTGGTTTGTGTGTCCCTCAGGCCCAGCGATGTGATGGAGTAAATGACTGCTTTGATGAAAGTGATGAACTTTTCTGTGGTGGGTATTCAAGTTGTACTATGGCTTTGTTAGGAATAAGTGAACTTTCAGGGCCATTTTTGCTGTTGGCATATATCCTGGGTCTTAGCAGCTGGTGTCTATTGAGGCATAACAAGCTACCCCAAAACTCTGAGACTGACAACAATCATTTATTCTGGACCATGCATCCATGGGATGTTTGAGATATGACTGACGTAGGCTGGCCTCAGCTGGGTGGCTCTGCTTTAAGCAGTGGGTCCTTCTAAGCTTGGTTCTTCCCAGGTTGGGGTCAGGTGTAGTCCTCATGGCTGTTTTCCTCATTGAACTAGTGGTAGAGCAAAGGAGGGGTGAGCAAAAACACATGGTTCTTCTTGAGTTCTGGGGGTGGAACTGGCACACCATCACATCATATTCTATCAGTCAAAGTGAGCCCTTTAGCTGAGGCCATAGTCAAGGGGCAGGCAAGTTTATCCTGCACACTTTGGGGCCATGGCAAGGGTAGAGGTGTATAATACTACCCCAGGGAGTGAGGATCTGTGGCTAGTAATTCAATGAACCACAGTCTTAAACCAACAATCCTATTTTAAAGCACAGATCTTTTATCTAGAGAGGAGCTCAGAGTCTGCAGAAAAGCAAACACTTTCAGCACATTCATTTATAGAGCACAGGTGTTGTGAATGAGAGAATTCTTATTATTACCGTTATTACCTGTATAATTTGCAACAATGTCATACCTGCAATGATTAAGGGCTAGGGTATTGGATATTCCTATTTTGGACAGAGATTCTCTCTCTTGGTTTTTCATTACTATGTGTACATCATTCCTGAATCTATCTCCAGTTTCAGGGAGTAATATGGGGAGGATAGTTCACCAGACCATATGACACCATTGGCAACACTTTCTCCTAAAGACCCAGAGTTTAATTCAAATATAATTGCAATGGTGAAGCTATTTAGTTTCTTTCATATTCTTGGAGAAATATTACATACAGTTAATATAACTATGAAAAATTATATTATGAAAAATAACCTATGGCTCTACACCTTTGGATTTTTTTTTGACAAAACAAAATAAAACTCTCTTAACTTATGGTTCATTGACCTTTTCAATCTATCGGGTTTTCTGTTGCTTAAGCAAATAAATACTGCCTATTATATAGTGAGTGAGGCTGCTGGTGTTTTTTTACATTATTATCATTCCTTGCTATGATGCTTCAAACAGAAGGGATTATTCTTGCTTTATAAGGACTGTTTTTGGCAATCATTTTTGTCATTGTGCCATTTTAGAAAGAGTTCTCTAGGAGTCAGCTAGGTCCACCCAGCTCAGTGAGCTAGTTCAGGGCAGCAGCGTCCTCCCCTGCGCCCCCTGCCCCCTAACAAAAGATGCCACTGAAAAAAAAAAAAAAACCAAGAGCAGATAACAAAAATGATCACTTTTCACAACACCAGAAATGTCTAAGGAATCACACCTCCCAGAGGTGCTTACTATAATATAACTGCACCTGTCACTTGTCCAAAGGCAATTCCTGAAAATATTCCAAAGAAGAAAAATTGTGATAATTCACAGTGGTGTTTCTTAATTCAGGAAACGGGTCCCTCAGGACAAAATCATTTTAAAGAGAGGGTTCCTTCCACACAGACTACAAGCCTGTTGTCCTTTAAGACTCATAACTGTAAATCTAGTCAGGAAAACTTAATATTTTAAAATTCTTTTTATTTTTTAAATTTTATTTATTCATTTGACAGTGAGAGAGAGAGACAGAGAGCGAGCAAAAGCAGGGGGACAGTAGGCAGAGGGAAAGGGAGGAGCAGGCTTTCCCTGCAGCAGATAGCCCGATGTGGGGCTCGATCCCAGGACCCCGGGATCATGACCCGAGCCAAAGGCAGACAGACGCCCAACCGACTGAGCCACCCAGGTGCCCCAAGTCAAGAAAACTTTGGACTCAGGGGCTTGAGGTACAGAGATGAGTAAGACAAAAATCGATGTAAGGACACTCCCACTTTTGTTTAGGAGGGCAGACAAGTTCAATTTCATTTATTTATTCATTTATTCATTTAATTTTTTAAAAAGATTTTATTTATTTATTCATGAGACACACACACACACACAGAGAGAGAGAGAGAGAGAGAGAGAGAGAGAGACAGGCAGAGGGAGAAGCAGGCCCCATGCAGGGACCCCAGCGCGGGACTCGATCTGGTGACCCCAGGGTCAGGCCTTGGGCTGCAGGCAGCACTAAACCGCTGAGCCACCCGGGCTGCCCATTTAATTTTTTAAGAGAGAGGGGGTGCAGAGGGAGAGAGCATCTCAGGCAGGCTCGCCCCAAGACAAGCAAGCCTCGGAGCCAGAATCCCGGGTTCGAGCTGACTGAGTCACCCAGGTGGTGCAGGCAAGCTCAGTCTCGATAGCGGCCTATGATTTGGATTTTTCCCTAAAGCAACACAGCACAACACAAAACACAACACAGCAACCACCTGACGCTGCCCTGAGCTGCAGGTAAGCGAAGGCGCAGCGCCGTGGAGGGCACGCTGCTCAGTCCGCTCTCGTTCCAGCGTCGCTCCCGCCCGCCTGCAACGCCAGCTCCTTCAGGCGGCTCGGCCCCCTGCTCTGCGACGGCTTCAGGGACTGCGACGACGGCCGGGATGAGCACAACTGCACCCAGAGTGAGGGACGGCCCCTGCCCGCTGCTCCTCCTCCTGGACACCCTTCTAAGTCAGAGCCCAAGTACCTGGGGGGGGGGGGGCGGGGGGAGTCAGGGCAACGGACGTGCCTCAGTTTCCCCAAGACTTACCCAGTTGTAGCACGGAAGATCCCTGTTCCCTGGAACCCGCTGGGCCGCAGGCAAAATGGGAACAGTTGGTCACTATTGGAGTTGAATGTGTGTGTTGAGTGTGTGTGTGTGTGTGTGTGTCCTTGTGACTACTGGAAGGTTTTCATCACTTAGTTGCTTTTAATGTTGCTGGAGAGTAAAGGACGCTGAGGATGTGATGCCAGGGACTGTGATGGAACACGTTCTGTTGTAGCCCCCGCAGAAACACACACCATTCGAGTTGTGAACAAATGGGCTGTGGCTCGCAGAGTCTGCCCATTTTCCCCATAATGGCATAAAAAGACTGAGTAGGGTGTTGATTTTTACTGAAAATTTTCTTGGAGAACAAGACAAAATAATGGATAGCAAAGGGGCCATGGCCTAGAGCAACTAATAGGGCCAACTGCCTTGCATCTCACCTCTAGTGGAAGAAAGGAGGGGTCATCGGATTGATCTCAACAGGTGCCTCCCTGCCTGCCTCCCAAGGGCTCTGCTGAGGTGAGGGGACTGGTCACCCGGGGCTTCTTCCGTCACCCTCTGCTGTGTTTCCCAGAGCAGCAAATGCTGATGCAGTGGCTAAACTATCCTTGGAGGACAGAGTGAGTGCCACTCAGTCAAGTCTGTTTCTGGGCAGGAAAAACTCTTCCCTCTTTTATTCATTTTTAGGCATTCCATGTAGCAACAGAACTTTTAAGTGTGGCAATGACATTTGCTTTAGGAAGCAAAATGCACAGTGTGATGGGACTGTGGATTGCCCAGACGGAAGCGACGAAGAAGGCTGCAGTGAGTAGAAATACGTTCCTTCCGACTCCCTATGCATCCTCCTCCGTTTCCAGTTGTTCCTTTGCATTCCCTTCCAGGGGTAAATCTCCCTGGCAAAAGTTGGGGTCCAGGGAAGAATAGTAAATCTTGGTGAACTGCATCTGACACGGTTTCTCAGAATTAAAAACTCTGGAGTGGATTTTGTCTGCTTTCTTGACAACTAGCATTAAAGCATCAGATGTCTATAATGAGAACTTTCACTTTCTGATAACTCTAATCAAGGGAGAAGCTCCTAAGTGAGAAGTCCATGAGAAAGGAGACGTCCTGGAACAGTGGATGACGGTTGTTTAGGCCTTAAATTATAATCGGTACCAAGTGCTGCTTCTCTCTTTGGCTGTGACTTGAGAACTGTAATCTGCCGCATGTTATTACGTGGTCTCTAACTGGCCAGCTGGCAACATGTTATGCATCCTTATCCATACAATTTACCCTGGAAAATAATTGTTCTGATAACTACTTTTTCTTAATAGGTTTTCATTTGAAATTTAAACATTTCTCTTCCAAATGCTTTCTCTCAAATCAGCACACCTCCAAAGACAAGCTCAGTTCTGTTGCCTTTGGACCTAATCTGTAATAATCTGAGCCCCACCACCACTGCTCATATCAGGGCAGCTACTGCTAACAAGTCCCGTCTTCCTTGAGTAAATGTACTTTATCGTATGGAGACTCTGTGTCTGAGCCTGTTCTCAGGAGGGAGGAAGTGGTTTCCTGGTGCCTTTTCTCCAGATAAGCAAGAGGTTTCCAGTTGCTTTCCTGGTGCATCAGTTCTCAATGCAGCTCTAAACCTGACTTAATTTCCAGTTTTTCTTCCAAGTCGGCTTTTAAAGCATGTGACCCTTCCTTTCCTAAAGGTTGCAGCAGGAGTTCCTCCACCCTTCACCGCATCATTGGGGGTACTGACACCCGGGAAGGGGGTTGGCCGTGGCAAGTCAGCCTCCACTTTGTCGGATCAGCCTACTGCGCAGCCTCAGTAATCTCCAGGGAGTGGCTTCTTTCTGCAGCCCATTGTTTCCATGGAAACAGGTAGGGCATCTCAGTTCTTACTCTAAGATCACACTCTGGGATCACAGACCATACATCTGCCCTCGGGTTGTGGAAGGAAACTGCCTGCTGGGGACATTTGATCAATTCAAATGGTGTGTGTGTGTGTGTGTGTGTGTGTGTGTGTAGAATGGGCACTGGAATTCTATTTAAAGTGGACGGGTAATGACTCTGCACCCAGTTTCCAAAGTGGCGGTTGGAGGGAGGGTTCCCACACCACTAAGAAATTCTCTGACACCAGTTGAGTGTCTTACAATTTAACTCAATTCTGACCCTGTCTGCCTGCAGATAGCATCAGATTAAACAGGTGAAGGGCTCATACCTACGAGACAGTCCCTCCTCCCCGACTTCCGACGCCAGTTATAAGTCCAGGTTATCACCATACGTCTGGCTTAACAGCTATCAGTTGGAGATTCCAACCATCCCTTCCTTGGGTTCAATTAATATGCTAGAGCAGTTCAGAGGACTCAGAAAAACATTTTACTTTCTAGATCCCTGTTAATTGGAAAAGGGTATAACTCAGGAACAACCAGTTGGAAGAGAGGCATGGGGCAAGGTTTGGGGAAAGGGTAAGGAGCTGTCATGCCCGCTCCAGGTGTGCCACTCTCCCTGAGCTACTCTCCCTGAATCTCCACCTGTTAAATAGCCTTGAAGCTCTCTGAAACCTGTCCTCTCGGGTGCTTATGGACGCCTCATTACACAGGCATGATTGATTAAATCATTGGCCTTGGCGATGGATTCAATCTCCAGCCTGTCTCTCCTCTTTAGGGGTCAGCAAGTGTCCGGGACTGAAAGGTCAAACCCTCCAGTCACATAGTTGGTTCTCCTGGCAACCAGCTCCCAACCTTAGGTGGGGTCTGACAGTCGCTCCTTAACACAGCAAGACAACAAAAGACAGCTTTGTGGCTCTATTCACTTGGGAAACTCCAAGGGTGTTTAGGAGCTCTGCCAGAAACAAGATAAATACCAAATACATATTTATTATAAATCACAATATCACAGAGGGGAATCAAGCAAGGGTCCATTATTAGGGTTGGCATTGGAAGGGCTCTGTCTGCCTTTACCAATGGGATTATTGTGGGGAAGATCCTCTTCCAGCTAAGGGCGAAAGGGAAGCTTAGAACAAATCACTTCACTTCAAAGGTAACCTTATTTAGAATCTACTAGATCTTAGGTACAAAAGTATATCATTCATTTCTCATTCTGAATTTTTAAAAGTATAGTATGTCAGTCAATTTATACAATTTAAGTATTCGCTTCTTTTGGAAATTATAGAATTCACGTTCATGACTAAAATGGCTATGCTTCTGTTTGATCATTAGTCTTCTATGCTATGACACTGCTCCGAGTACTACGTTAACCTAAATACTCTCCCGGGTCCCCAGCGCCACCCATGAGATGTTAGCTAAGCAGATTTGGGGCTATCCTCTTTGGACTCTGTCCCTACATTTCTTGCAAAGCTTTTGCAAGGTCTTCACCCCTCTAGAACAAGGCTGCTGTGCAGGTGGAGATGGCTGCCTCACATGGAGACTACAAGACCCTCAGTGACTGACTGTGCAAGGCCACAGAGGTCAGAAGTAGAGTTCTGGAAGGGGTGACAAAGAAAGAGTGGGGCCCCTGTGAATGGTCATGCTTGAGCAGTGATAGCAGTGATCTTTCAGGCTTATGGTAGATGACAAGAAGGAATTTCATTAAATTCCTGTTTATTGAACTTTCATTTCTAAACTATCTTGGAATTCATATCATTGGAATTTGGCAAAAGGATCCCCAGACCACTGTCCCCATCAAATGCCTATCTCAGCATGAATAGGAGAATGTAACAAATTAATTCCAGTCACGTTCTTGACCTGTATGTGGTTCATGAGATGGCAAGGGCAACAGAATTTCTAGCAGTTCCTTAGGGTGGGTGAGGGCACCACCCCTACTACACCTTCCTTCATCTCTGGTTTTACTAGGAGACAAAGGAGGCTCAGAAAAGTTGTGCTTTTGCCACGTCCATGGACAGAGCCAGGGGCTACGATAGGAACCGGAAGGCAGGCCTCCTTCCCTCAGCCCTCATCTGCCTGCAGAGGGCTTGTGTCCAAACCTCGGATGGTTCTGCAGGCCACTGACTTCATGTTTCCTTCCTTTTCTACCAGGCTGTCAGACCCCACGCCATGGACCGCGCACCTTGGGATGTATGTGCAGGGGAATGCCAAGTTCGTCTCCCCGGTGAAAAGAATTGTGGTCCATGAGTACTATAACAGTCAGACCTTTGACTATGATATTGCCCTGCTACAGCTCAGTACGGCCTGGCCTGAGACCCTGAAACAGCTCATTCAGCCCATATGCATCCCTCCTGCTGGCCAGAAAGTGCGCAGTGGGGAGAAGTGCTGGGTAACTGGCTGGGGGCGCAGGCATGAAGCAGGTGTGTGTAGAGTGAATGGTCATGCCCTCCCCTTCCGGATAGTACAGCCTGGGTTGATGTAGTGCTTTGGGGCTCATAGAGAAGTTTTGCATATGGTCTCACTCAAGCCTCCTGATAATTCTAGGAAGTAGAATGGAGGAAAATGTTATTAAATCCTATTTTATGATGTTTTTCCCTCAGAAGAAGCAAGACCCACCTCAATAAGGGGCGGGCGGGGAGGGGGTGTCTACAGGCAAAGCAAGATTGAATAGATACTATGGGCCCTTTTCAAACCTGAGGGGGTTGCTAGGTTTTCTGCTATCGAAGAGCAATTCCTCACTACTTTTAGGTTCCCTTTCATCCAAAGAAATGATTCCTTTTCTTAAAGAAGAGGAAGACATCCATGACCAACCCCTCTCCCCACCCAAAACACACAGTCTATTATGTCAAATCACAGGCAACTGTCTGGAGGATTATGTGAGTATGCCCTTCACAAAGGCAACTCTTCAGGTAGATGAGAGTTGGGATGGAAAACCAGCCGGCTCTTAGCTCCCCGGACTGCCCATTCAGGCGTGAAGGTTACACCAGCCTCAATCTGTCCACCCAGAGGGGTCACCTCTTTACAATCCCTTCACCAGAGCAGGCGCCTCTGCCATTATGCACAAAGGTCAGAGCGGTAGGGAAAATTCCCTACATCTGCTCTGTCAAGGTGTTTCATGGTCTAGGATTCATGGCCGATTCCCAGTGTGCAGTAAGGGGAAGAAGCCACAGCTCTGTGAGCGCCTCCCCAGAGGCTCCTGCTGACGCTTTCCATTCACCTCCCATGCATCTCAGATTCCCATGCAGCCCTTTCCAAGGGTTTAGGACAGACGCATTTTCCACAAATCTTGAATCGTACCCTTGGCTTCGTCTCTAAAGATTTATTGTGGGCAGTCACTCCCGGCCTCACTGCCTGCATGTGCCCTCATATGGCCTGCTGGGGTCTCAGAGCCCTAATGAGGGAGGGGAGGGCTCACAGCTCCAACACCTGTAACCTATCAGGACAGTGCTTGGGGCTCTAATTACAATATCCTATCTCACAGGAGGGAAGAGTCTGTTCAACCAGCTTCTCATGAGACATTTTCTTTATAAGCATGACTGTGTGTTTATTTTTCTGAATCACTGTAGCTAGACAGGATAAGAAGGAAGGGAAATCACTATAACAAAACATATTTTTATAGTTCCCAGGACTCTCCATATGTCGGTTTTGCTGCTCCATTTAAGGAGTAGGCCTCTCCACCAGTAAGTATTGGTAACTGTTGGAACTCACAGTCCTATGGAAAGCAGGAAGTACATAGTTAAGGAGGATGGCTCAGTGGCTCAGATGATTGAGTCAGAAGTTGGGTCTGAATCCTGCTCTATTACCTGCAAGGTAATCCCTCTAACCTCCTCCTCAGCCTCTATTTATTCACCAGCAAAATGACGATTATAAGAGAATTTACATAAAAAATTGTTATGAGGATAAAAGGAGATAATGTGAGTAGATGGTCTAATAACACCCTGAATAAGTGTAATCATCACCATGATTTCTACTTCCAATGTGTTTTCCAGACAATAAAGGCTCCCCTGTTTTGCAGCAAGCAGAGGTAGAGCTCATTGATCAAACCCTCTGCGTTTCCACCTATGGGATCATCACTTCACGGATGCTCTGTGCAGGGGTCATGTCAGGGAAGAGAGATGCTTGCAGGGTAAGTCTTCATACCTTTCCTCTACCAGGCTCTTATACTTTCCATAAATACTTTCACATTTAATTTGCACAACACTGGGAAATAACCAGGACAAATATTTCCCTTAATTCAGATATTAATTATAATCTAATTGTCTAAGATCAGGGAAAGGTGATTAAATAATTAGGTCTATAAAACTCCGTTTTCTAGTTCCCATGTATTTTCCTCCAGCATTTAGAAAATGAGGTTGGGGTTGATCTTTCTGCCATGATTTATTTTCTGATAACCCAAAACTGAAAAGCAGTTCTCTCCCTCTACTCCACGCGCCCCCGCCTCCCCCCGACACACACAGTGTTTTAGGGTGGCTACCAAACCATTTCCCTTCTGAAATACCAGGGTTTTATTCACTTGCTCCTTTGATGCATAGGCTGGGGGAAGGGAAAGAGGAGTGGGAGAAGTGATGGAGGACACTCATTTTATGCCTCTGATAAGGCCTCCAGACAGCGGTAAAGTTGGAGTTCATCTTCCTGGGGACGTTTCTAGGTCTCAGATTCCAATCTATGCAGATAGCTATATGATTGCCAAAAAGTGAACAGATGATTTAGAGGATGGAGAGGGCTGTGGTAGCTGTTCCCACATCTCTCCACAATCTTAGCCACCATGCCACAAAGACTCATTTTAATATAATAATGGATTTTATCTTCTGAGCTCCTATTCTCTGGCAAGCACAGTGCTAGATCCTTTACATAAATGCAGTCAAGTTTTTCTTTCATGCCCATTTTACAGAAGAGGAAACAGGGACACAGAGGGTAAGCAAATTACCCAAAGTCACACAGCTAGTAAGTAAATGCTTGAGCTGGAATGTGAACCCCCATCTCTCTAATGCTAAAGCTCCTACGTTTTGGCTGCTTCCTGAGACTAGTCAGTTTTACAGTCCTCTTCCACGCAGTCACCAGAGTTTACAGGTCAAGTTAGACTTAGTAGAGCTGGTGTGGCAATAATTAAAATAAAGAGCCCAGTTTCTCTACTAGTCAGAATTTACCTAATCAGGGTTCGAATTGGGGAGTGGGATTCAGGGGCAGATTCAGAATGGTTTTTTTTTATCTTTGCCTCTAGCTAAGTTGCAGCTTTTCCTGTCCTCCCGACTAGAAACATAAAGCCCAGATGTTATCATTTAAAGGATGACACTATGGGAATTATGTTTAAACTTTGAGTTAGTTTTGCCTTTGCTTTGTGGAGTTGAGTTATCAGAAGGGATTCTCAAATGAGGGTGATTTGTCCACGATGGCTATGGCCCAGTGAGCCATAGGGATTACCCGGGGCTAACCAAGTGGGGCCTCTTCTGGAACCAGCCACTCAGTTTGCACGGCCCAGAGGCAGAGGTCAACTTTCCAAGATGACTATGCCTCATAAGGTTGTTGTCAGGGCTAAAAGACCCAAAACAGTGTTTGGCAGACATCTCATGCTAAATAAATGTTATCCATTATTACTATTACTACTACTACTATGGCCACTTCCGCTACTATTGAAGTTCGTTCTTTGTTTGGGGTTTGTGAGAGTTGTTTCCCCTACAGGAATATTCTAAAGATATTCTCAGCCTGAGGATTACATTTCTTGTGATAAATGCAGCTTTTTGATTTTAGGAAGAATAGTTCTAAAATGACATTAGAAACTCACATTATTTCCTGACTCTTCTCTCTTCTCCAAACTGCATTGTAATTAGCCAAGCGAAAACTTTCCAGAATGGGAGTTTTGATACAGTCCATTAGACTCATTAATGACAAAATTGGTGCTCACGGGAGAAAGGCACTTCATACTTGCATTCTCTTCCTGTGTAGGGAGATTCGGGTGGACCTTTATCTTGTCGAAGAACCAGTGATGGGCAATGGATTTTGACTGGCATCGTTAGCTGGGGACATGGATGTGGAAGACCAAACTTTCCTGGTGTTTACACAAGAGTGTCAAACTTTGTTCCCTGGATTCATAAATATGTCCCTTCTCTTTTGTAAAAGTTCAAGTTGGAGTTTTGACTATGATTTATGTGACAGATTCTTTAAAAAAGAATTCAGTAATTATCCTTAAAATGAGACCCAATTTTTTTCGTCTGTAAATTTCAGCTTGCATACATTTAGTATTTATCGAACGACAAAGAGTTTTACATGTATTTTATTCCATGAAAAATTGCCTCAAGGGTAGAGCTGTATTCATCTTTAAGCATCAAAAGGTCATTGATTCAGAAATGGAGGAAACCTAAAGTAAAGTCATGAATCAAGACTCTAAAATAAGGTAAGAAATAGATGAGCTGCTCAGAAATCCATTCTTTAACTTATGTTTCTATTCAAGATATGGATATTTATGAAGACTAAGGAAAAACAGATTTATTGATATAAAAATTTCTATTAAAAATTCCTGATTTCAGTGTTCTAATAAAATAAATGCACAAAAATGCCTCCTTTATAAATGTAAATAAACCCAAGCTCAGTTATTGACAAAGGGAGTTCCTGAACTGTTGGTTTCCATTCCAATTTTGTCTAACCACATCATAACAGGCTTTCTTCAGCCACGGCACAGGGTAATATCGTGTACAGAAAAACCAATCAACTAACCAACAAAATTGATGGTAATCTTCACTAAAATCATGGAATGAAACATCATGGCAGTTCGGTTGAAAGCACTTACATGGGATTTAAGGAATTGTGAATGCTGGTCAGCAGTCAAATGATAAAGGAATTTTTAGATGATTGTTTTGAAAGTCACAATCTTCAGAAATATTATCATTTGGCTTCTGATTTTTTTTTTAAATAAAACTCCAATGGCCTAGACTTACTTCTGTTATCAGGGCATTATAATACCCAACGTAGTTGTAAACCTGTAGTACATGCTCAATACATCACAGTTATTGATTTATTTGATCTTGATTTAGAGGATTTCAACTTGATCTCAGAATAAGCTTTCCATTAACAGAGGCCAGACTTCACAATACCTCTCTCTGATGAGGTAAAAACAGCAGGAAGAAAAATGATATTATTTGTTTTCCCTGGGACAAAGTCAAAGGAGTAATAACAATACTATTTTTATTTTTAAAGATTTTATTTATTTATTTATTTATTTATTTATTTATTTATTTATGAGAGACCTAGAGAGAGAGGCAGAGACATAGGCAGAGGGAGAAGCAGAGAGCCTGATGCGGGACTGGATCCCCAGACAGGGGATCACACCTTGAGCTGAAGGCAGATGCTCAACCACTGAGCCACCTAGGCCTCCCAACAATGCTCCTTTTAAGTAGGGTCCAAAAAAAAAAAAAATAAGTAGGGTCCACAATAATGAAAATAGTTTTCATGGGGCCTCAGAAGAGGCCTTAATGTAAGGATTACATTACATCCTTAATTACATCCTTAATGTAAGGAGAGAGAGAGAGCAAAAGGGGTCATTCCCAGGATCCAATAGAAAAACTGAAATATGGATTTAATAGCCCTGAACTAGTGAATGATTTCCAGTTCACAGGACATATTTTGATTTGCCAAAAGACTGGTTCTCTCAGATAAAAGACACAACATTTTAATGATACCTTTCTGAACAGGTCCCTAAGGATTCAGTAAACCTGCTGTAGCATAGTATAATTCAGGGTGTCAAGTGCACCACCTGAGTCACAATGGGACTTAGCTACTAAATCCACTGTGGAGAAGAACAAATTAGGCGGATGGTTCTTAAAACCTGGGTTTATTTTGCCCGGGATTGCCATGACCTAGGTACAAGGTGAATTGTACTTTTTATTCATGGTCGGTTCTAAGGAGATTTATGATTTAAAAATATCACCAACATCTTGCATAAGTTTGTGATCGCAGTTAGGAGATGAAGGAGGCCTGGAATGATCTATTAGATTCATCACAGGGAATTTTTTTCAAACCACATGTAAGGGCTACCATTTTATGCACTTGCTTGCACAAATGTGAGTGTACCGTGTTCCTCAGGTGTGCAGGGGTGGGGAAAAGCTTCAGAAGCACAAACCTGACTTACTTGGCTATTTTATGCCAAGATGCCAGGGAGACGTGGAACTATATACTTTATTCTTACAAAAGTGTGAATAGAGGCAAATCCAAAGACTGTTTAGTTGGCAGAATGGAATGGCCTCCATAAACCAAGATAGGAACATTTTCATGTGTCAGACTCCTGGGGACTCTTGCTCTCCTTCACAGTGTCTTCAAATCGGCAAAATGTAACATCACAAACCAACCATTTCTCAATTTTTTCCTGTTTGATTAGTCTGAGAGGCTGACCCAACTGCCTACGTGTACAGTAGTTGTGCTTGTCACCTGACAAACATATGGATACACTCTGGCTGTGTTTTCAAGAGGCACAGACCTGTTTGAAGGTAATCAGATGCTTTGGTACTTTGGTGATGTCACTTAGATGATGTTACTTTATTTTTTGGTTTATACAATAATCATTTGGGAAATTATTTGCTCTCAAAGGAGAGAGGGAGAAAGAAGAGCAAGTACTATGACAAGTAAAGCAAAATTGAAAATCTATACTGGTCGGTGAGTCTTGGCAACAAGTAGGTTTTAATTTTTTAACGTTACTTACATTTTACTCCTTAAAATAATAATTTGAGACTATATTAAAAAATTATTTGTGCAAGAACAGTATACGTTAAAAAACATGTTTGAATGACTTTAGGAAAGAACAATATCTTTTAAAAAGCTACCTCTATGAAGAAATGGCAAAAGCAAATCTTTTTTTTTGGGGGGGGGGAACAAAAACAAATCTATGTAGAATTTGGTTTCTCACCCAAAAATCTTTCAAGAAGTGGTTCATCTAAATTTGGGGTTAACCTCAAAGGAGAAACATTTCTTTCTAACTGAATCCTTCATTTACAGTCAGACTGACTGGTAGCATGAAAAAGTCCTCAAGAAGAGATTGGGACACTTATCTACATTCAAGTATCAGCTCTCTGGAGATTAAGAAATTTGCAGTTATCAGAAATCAGGGACAAGTTGCAAGTAAGCATTTAAGTAGTCCGGGTAATATAGGGAGGTGTCAGCAAGTGTGAGTGATCAAGAAAATGTGACAGGATCGGAACACAAATCAATATCACAAAAAAAATCTATTAAATCAAAGACTATTGCTGGCTGCTAAGGGTTGGAGGTGGGTGGGTATTAGTTAGGGAATATTTACTGAGACCCTGATATTTGTCCGGCACAGAAATAAATGCTTTACTCTAATTACTTCATTTAATTGTCATTACTAGGTAGAAATGATTTTATAGTGATGAAGAAGCTTGGGGCACGTGGGTGGCTCAGTCAGCTAAGCATCCAACTCAGTTTTAGCTCAGGTGGGGAGATCAAGCCCCACACTGAGAATTAAGATTCTCTCTCTCCATCTCTTTATGTCCACCCCCCTGCTCGTGGGCCTGCTCTAAAAAAAAGAAGCTCATAGATATTAAATTTGTGCCCAGGAGCACAAAGTAGTGAGAGTCCTAAATCTATTTGTCTTTAAAACCTATATTACCATAAAGACACCAACTGTCTGCAAGGGTTATGTTTATGGAATTCTAGAAATGCATACTAATCTAGATTAGGGATTACATAAACCCTGCTTTGCACTACTCAGAAAGCATTAGGAGATCTGGTGCAGAGTGTTTGTGATGCTAAACAGTAGCTTTTTGATCCTCTGGAGGATGAAGGAGAGTTTAAGCATTGATTCCTGGGGAAACCAGTTTGGGGAAAGAGCTACAATTCATCTGACACAGGGAGGGAATGTCCCACTGAGACTAAGCTCCTGCAGTCAAACCAGAGAACCTGTGAGAAAGGTTATTTGGGCCCTGGGTAAGGATGGGGGTCAGGGTTTGAGGGGTCTTTGTGACTCTAGTTGGGGTTTCAGGCCTGGGCCTAGCAAACCATCGTTGCTGGGAATACCATCCTATCATTCTAACTCACCAACATTTATATAGGGCGACATAGGGCTAAGCACCGGGAATTTATAGATACTTCAAGGAGCTTAAACAGTAGTAAAAAATTACTGCTCATACTTCACGTTAGCCACTCTGGCTGCTTGACTGATTCTCAGACAGACAAATCGAACAGGCTCCAGTTTACAGTCCTTATCCTGAACTTCCCTCTTCTTTCCGCACAGCACAGCTACAGTCCTTATCACCTTTAACTCTTGGTTCGAATTTCACATGGATGAGGAATAATTGGCATATAACATGGTATTAGTTTCATGTGTACAACATAATGATTCGATATTTGTGTAAATGATCACCAAATAAGTCTAGTTAATGTCCATCCCCACCCACAGGTTTTTTTTTTTTCTCCTGATGAGAACTTTTTAAGATCTACTCTCTTAGCACCTTTCAAATATGTAACTCATATTTTATTTTTATCTTTTTAAAATTTTTTATTGGTGTTCAATTTACCTGTAACACATATTTTAAACTGTAGTCGCCGTGCTGAGCATTGCATCCCCATGTCCTATTTATTCCACTTCTTGATGGGGCCTGAAGTGATTGCCCTATTTATAATTGTACCTCCTCTTAACCCTAACCTTCACTACTAGACACTCCAGCCTCCCTTACTCTGCTTTATTTTTTTTTCCCAATGCATAAGGCATTTCAAACATTCTAGAAAGAAGACTGCTTAAGTTTGTTTCCCCTCACTAAATATAAGCCTCACGTTGGCAGTGATTTTATTTTTTTATCTATCTCTTCAGACCTATATCAAGCACCCAGAAGAATGTTTGACACATGGCAGGCACTCAGTACTACTTGTTGAATTAAATTGGACTAAATCTGATGCATTTGGCATAAGTACAATGTGTACTGGTCGCAGAGAAGAGTGTAGATCACTCCTGGTGGAGGAGGCAAGTCAGGGAAGGGTTAGTGGAAAAAGTATGTCTCAGCTAGAATTTAAAGATGAATGGGAATTGTCCACGCAGAAAGTGGGTAGGAAAAAATTGTAAGCAGAGAACATCACATACATTTAAGTGGGGGCGGGGGCACCTGGGTGGCTCGGTGGTTGAGCGTCTGCCTTTGGCTCATGTCCTGATCCCCGGGTCCCGGGATCGAGTTCCTTGTCAGGCTCCCTGAATGGAGCCTGCTTCTCCCTCTGCCTGTGTCTCGGCCTCTCTCTCTGTGTCTCTCATGAATAAATAAAATCTTCAATTAAAAAAGCCCAAAGAAGTGGGGGTGGCCCTAGAGTGGGATGGGTGAGGGCCAGCCTGGAAGAGGAAGCTAATCAGACAAGAGAAGTGTCCTGACTGCTGAATGTCTGAGAAGGAAGACAGGATGTCAGTTGTAGGGAAACGTACGGTGCAGAGTCTCTTTCTCTTCATACCCCGTTTTCATTTTCTTCTGTTACCAATGGGAGTCAAGGAGAGGACAGTGGCAGGTGGGGGGGGGGGTCAGTGTTTATTCCTGTCTGTTTCCTTCTTGCCAGGCTGCAGCCCCGGCAGCAGCTGCAACTGGTTTGTCACTACAGATCCTAGCAGCAGGACCCTCTTTAAAGGTTCCAGTTTCTTTTTTTTTTTTTTTCCAGTTTATTTATTTATTTATTTATTTATTTATTTAATTTATTTAGAGAGCCAGGGAAGGGATTGAGGGGGAGAGGGGAGGCAGAGGGAGAGACTCTCCAGCAGACTCCATGCTGAGCATGGAGCTTGAGGCTGGCTGGATTCCAGGACCCCCAGATTATGACCTGAGCCAAAGCCAAGAGTCGGAGGCTCGACAGACTGAGCCACCCAGGCGCCCCGAGGGCAGGTAGCTGGGGTCCAGGTAATCTGGTGCCAGGCAAGAGACAACTAGAGACCCAATATTTAGGAAGGCTCTGACCAGTAGGCATTGAGGATGTCAGACTTTGGGACACGAGTCAGCATCTTCTGAAGTGAAGCTTATTTAAATGCATCCTGTGCGCACCTCAGACTGGTCTCAATAGCTTTTGGGGGGAGGGGGGGCAAGCCGGCTCTGAACACAGCTTTAAGAGGATCCACCCACATTTGTGCTTAGCAAACATAATTCCAGGCTCGGCAAACCAGAAGTTGTCGACTATGGATGGTGTGGGAGTGTGTTGTTGGGGATGAGGGGGTGTCTGTGACTCCTCACAGGCCCATAATCATAAGCATCTGTGAATGTTTCCTACGTGCCAGTCACTGCTGAGAGCTTGACTGCCCCCAACTCTTTTAATCCTGGCAACAGTCCCATTATGTAGGCGCTTCCCGGAGGCCAAGGTTCCAGATGAGAAAACCGGTAGGAGAGAGAAGCTCCAGGTGTCACCTAGGATCCTGCGACAGGGGATCAAGCTGGGCTGGGCGGCCTGGTCCCGGGCCTGCCCTCTCCTGCACCCCTGGACCTGGGGCTGCGCTCCCGTGCGGTCTTCATCTCCAGCGGCTCAGCACCTTGCACGATGCTCTGCACGCCGGGGGTGACCTGTCGGGGGGCGGGGAGGGGGGGCTGTGTCCCCTGTGGTCTTCATCTCTAGCAGCTCAGCACCTCGCACGATGGCCCGCACGCCGGGGGTGACCTGGGGGGGGTGCTGTGTCCCATGTGGTCTTCATCTCCAGAGGCTCAGCACCTCGCACGATGGCGGGGGTGACCTGGGGGTGGGTGGGTGCTGTGCTCCTGCGTGGTCTTCATCTCCAGCGGCTCAGCACCTTGCACGATGCTCGGCTCCCCGGGGGTGACCTGGGGGTGGGTGCTGTGTCCCGTGTGGTCTTCATCTCCAGCGGCTCAGCGCCTCGCACGATGGCCCGCACGCCGCGGGTGCTTCGTCGTTACCTGTGGATGCAACGAACGACGTAGTTGCGCGGGGCCGGAGGAGGGGGGGGGCAGCGGCCGCTCGGGACGTGGCCGAGTGTCGCCGGGGGCGCGGCGCCGCGGGGTGGGTCCGGGCCACAGCCGCCACCGAGCGGGGCCTCGGCTCAGCCTCGGCTTTGGATCGGCGCGGGCAGGGAGAGGCCGGGCGGCAGCGCCCCGGACAAACCAGAAAAACCGCCTCCTGGGCGCGGCGGCTCTCCCCGCCCCCGAGCCCGCGCCGTCCCGCCCCGCCCGCCGCCCGAGGTCGCCCCGCCCGCCGCCCGAGGTCGGCCCGCCGCGCCCGGGGCAGGGGAAGGGGAGGGGAGGGAGGGAGGGGGGGCGGGGTGCGAGGCGGCGGGAGCCCGTGTGGACTTTGCCCCTGCGTGCGTGCGCGCTGCTGCCGCGGGCTGCTCGGCCTCCTCCGCCGTCCATGGAAGGGCCCAGATCCCCGTCGCCGGGGGAAGACCTGGAGCTCCTGGCGCTCGGGGGGCCGGCGGACGAGCAGAAGCCCCTCAATGGCACCGTGCAGGTGGTCCCTGTCTCGGGCGGGGAGCCCCGCCCGGCCCAGGTAAGGGCGGCCGGCGCCGCGGGGGGTCCGGAGCCGAGCGCTGGGGGCGCGCCCCGGACGCTCCTCCCGGCTGCAGAGGGAACCTCCAGGGACAGAGGCGGTTTCCAGAGCCCTGGGACTTGGGATCCCGCCCTTTCTTTCCGCAGCCGGGGGAACCGGAGGGGCAGACGGGGTCTTCCTCTCCTTGCCTGGGCCTCCCCGCCTCCCCAGCCCCACCCCGCGGCGCACATCCCCTGGACGCACACAGCCTACACCCCCCCCCCCCATCTGCCCAAGACACAGGCAAGAGGCGAGTGTGAACTTGCCCCGCTCAGCTGATGGGAAGTGAGTTCACAGGTGTTTGTCCCCAGACTGTGCCTCAGTCGCTCTCCCTGCTCTGGGTCTCCGGGGGAGCCGGTGGTGTTCAGGCTGAGCTCTCTTGGGAACAGTGTTTTTCTCAGCAAATGCTTATAAAGCAGCAGAGACTTTGAATTCACAGCCCTGTACCTTCTGATGAACCCCTGCCGCTGGCTTGAGGTTTTCGGGGTGCTCCGAGCTCCCCAGATGGATGGCTCCAACCTGATCTTCCTAGGTCTCACTTCTCCACCCCTTCCCCTTTGACTCATCATCCTGTTGATTCCAGGGATAAGCAAGGACATCAAAAAGGGAGAGCATTGCTTTTGCTTCCACATTGATTCCTGGAAAGACTGGAGCGTCTGCTTTCCTAAGCACCTGTAGGTGCCCTGGAGACTGACTTGGGACTTTATGTTTGAATGATAGAGGAACACCGTGGAAGAATGAAGGTGGTGGGGGGGGGGTGACTGGGTGACGGGCACTGAGGGGGGCACTTGATGGGATGAGCACTGGGTGTTATTCTATATGTTGGCAAATTGAACACCAATAAAAAATAAATTTATATATATATATATATATATAAAGAAGAATGAAGGTTGAGGAAGATGCTCTGTTCTCTGTGCAGGGGCCACAGCTGTGGGCTGGCTGTGTGGGTCCTCCAAGGCAGGGTCCAGGAATGGATTTTGGAACACTTGCTTCCTGGAAGGTAGATCCATGCCACACCAACGACTCCTGGGACTGAATCCAGCGATAGGGGTTTTGGTGACAATTTCACCACTAAAAGGTGAAATTGCTCTGTGGCAAGGTGCCGAGGTCTGTATGTTCCCCGCAGTCAAATGGTTAAGGTAAAGTGGGTAGCCGGGCTTCCCTGGGAGGCCTGGGCATGCTTCGCTGGAAACAGATTGAGTAGGAGAACATGTCACATGTATGTAGGGCATCAGTATTTTATAATTGTTTAGTGCCTACCCAGGAGAGATTGCTCTTTCATGTTCTAATTACTTCCTCATCAGCCAGCTGTACACTGAGAGCCTAGACTTCCTTGTGAATTAGCTTTGTAGGTCACCAATTAGGAAAAACTAGAATGGCGTGAAGGTGAAGGGTTGCATGAGCACTTGGGGGGCATTCGAATATCTGAACAGGAAACATTTAAAAATGGGAGGGGAATCCTCATTTCATGTGTTAATCGTTCTCTTTGGTTCCATAGAATAAATTGAAGTGTATTTTTTAAAAGATTTATTTATCTATCTATTTATGTATTGAGAGAGAGAGAGAGAGGGAGAGCATGCACACGCACAAGCAGGGGGATGGGCAGGGGGAGAAAGAGAATCTCAAGAAGACTCCACACCCAGCTTGGGACCTTTGGGAAGACGATATCCCACCTCATGGGTGACTTCCTGGTTGGAAGGGATTATCTGGGAGAGTCTACGAAGGCAGTGGAAAGAATTTCTTTCCCTTGCTTATTCTGGGCTTGGAACGTTAGGGGAAATTAGCCCCATTGCTAGGTATTGTTTAGAATTTAGGACAAGAATGAGGTGGATTTTCAGTGTGTGGACAAGTGGATTAAATCCCACAATGAGATTATAAAGTAGAGCGATTTTCTTACATGCTAAGAAAATTTTTCTGGATGTATATAACATCTGCTCCTAATAGAGACAAAAAAGAAGAAAAGCCTTTGTATCCAAGAGAGAAGTAACCCTGCCATTGTCGCAGGGCCCTATGTCATGTATTTGGATCCTTATCTGAAGAGGAATGTGACTGTTTGGGGGACTGTTTGGAGGAAAGCCACAAAAATTCTCCAGCCATATAATGCAATCCTAGAATATAAGATGTAGTTCGCAAAAATCTCTGGAAAGTACCCTGCAGAAAAACCTGCCCGTGGCGTCTCCTCGTGACCTAGAACTTGGGCATGAGAGAAAGAAGATGCTAATGAAGGAGGCAGTGTTGTGTCGTTGTGATCTGATTTTTAGGGGAGTCTCAGCACAGGTGACACACACCTAGTGTATCGGGGGCTCTTCACTCCCAGGACACAGTTCCTGGGGGAACTTCTTAAAAATACAGATTTCTTGGTCAACACTCATGTGCAGAGTTGAAAGTAATTTATTCCTAGGGTGAGAGTAAGCTGATGGAATCCTTCCCCATGACTTAAAGTCTGTGAAGATTAATTTTGCAAAGGACAGTGGCTCTCCCCTAGGGCTGATGGCAGATGGTGAAGCTGTAGGTTGGCCGCTTTCAGCTGGACGGGAAGAGGCATTTCTTATAGGCGAGGGCTGTGTCCCTGGGAGGTGACCATCCCTAGGGAGTCACAGTAATGGTCCCCTCATACCACCAGGGTCCTAGCTTACTATTTCTAAGGGGAAACATATGTGAAGGCACAAGAGGCCAAAGAGGTTCACCAACTCTCATTTTGTGGCTCATCTGAGGCTCCAGCCCCTTTCGTTTTGCACTAATCTTAGTGTCCGGGCTGCCCCTTGTAGAAGGACTGAGTAGGGCAGGAGGTCATTTTGTTCTCACGAGCTCTGTAAGTAGGAAGATACGTTTCTGTTCCCTGGGAAGTTGAAGATTCCTTGTACTGGGACGTTTTCCCCCATGTGCCTTATTGAGCCCTTGGCTCTGGTGGCTCTGGCGCAGTTTTCAGCCTGGGGGCGGGGGTGAGAGGTGGCCCTGCCCTTGGACTCCAGAAACACACTTACCTCAAGAGCAGTCTCTTCTGTCCAAGTGTTCCCTTTATTACTCCTGTCACACCGGAACCGAAGAGGCTCCGAAGTGTGACCTCTACTCTGCAATTCCTCAAAGTGCCCTCTTAAAAATTCTAGAACCCTCTATGACTCAGCAACACACACGAATTCAGTGCTCAATACCTGAATGAGCCACAGATGTGGGTTTACAAGAACGAGGAAGTTTAAGAACCACCCTCCTTCTATCTGGTTTCTGTTTACCTTGGAAGATAGGCCGGTATCTGTTTATATTTGAACATGAAACCAGACAAAGCAGGGACAAATGAGCAGTGTGGACAGCTCACGTCCTGGGGGATCTCTCCATGGGTGATGTGGCAGGGAGGCCTCCGCAAACGGAGAGGTCTGACCTGGCTCCTGGAGAGTGATGGGGCTTCAGAACGGAAGTCTCAACCCTGATAAAGCACCTGATTCGCTCTGGGAGGCTCAAAATACAGACTGGACAGGGGGGGTGGTGTCCACCTGGGCGGCTCGGTCGGTTAGGTATCTGCCTTCCGTCCAGGTCATGATCTCAGGGTCCTGGGATCGAGTCCTGCATCAAGTCTGCTTCTCCCTCTCCCCCTGCCCCTGCCTCTCTCCCTCAAATGAATAAAGAAAAAAAAAATAATAATAACATTAAAGACTGGGGCCTACCCCCACCTCCTCTACGATCTGGTCCCCTGTGTCCAGGTAGGGCCTAGCTGTGTGCATTTAAGTTCCTCCTCCGCTGGGTTCTGATGTGCAGCCAGGCTTGGGAACCTCTCGCTGAGCAAGGTTGAACTGTAGTCCTAAAGTGAACAATTTCCTTTCCTTGTGGCCATCATGCCACAATCACGATGGGAGAGAAAGTGAACCAGGTGCCAGTTCGGGGCAAGGCCGCAGAAGTGCTGCTCTGTGGGCCTGGAGAACACTGAGTAATGATGCCTCCCACGTGTTGGGTTCCTAATCTTTGTTTAGCAGGTGCCTCACGTACGCCATCTAGTTTGTACAACAGCCCTGTGAGCTAGCTTTCTTATTTTTACAGTTGATGATGTTGGAGCTTCAGTCACTTGCGGAGTGAGCCAGTTGCTCGGCTTCTACGTGTGAGAAGGGAATGCCTCTATAGAAACACCTTTTCCCCATCGTGGCCCAAGGTGTCTGTGTGGGAATTCCTTATTGGCTCAGGGGGAAGCAGGGGCACGAGGTGGCCCCGAGTGGTGGCACCCCTGTGGCAGCCAGGCACGCTCATAACCCGGAGCTCTGCACGGTGACACGGGGCAGTGGACAAAAGGTGCCAGCTTTGCAGTGACCCGCAGCGGGGATCCGCCCTGGCCACTCTCTCACTGCGCCTTGGAGACGAGCTAATGGGTCCCTTGCAGGCCTGTTAGACCAAAATGAGATGGTGTTGGTGATCAGTTGACCATGGCAGTCATGGCCTTACTCAACCCACTGCAGCTCCCATCCTTCTTTCCTTTGGTTTCCCATCCCAGGCCCTAATTACGTGGTGTGGGGCACAGCGGTAGCCCCTTCGCCTTTTCTTGGTGCGTCCACTCTAAACCATACATCCTTTTGTTCTTTGTCTTCAGCTCAGCTCTTGTGCTACAAAACCTTCCACAGGTCCCCAGCACACACCGGGGTGGGTCCAGATGGCTCTGGCAGCATCCAAAACCCTCTCAAGTATCCTCCAGCCTTTCACCATCCCTAATCTTAACAATCATTACTCACCTCTGGAGCCCACAGTCCCATCAGAGGGGCCTCTTGGCCAACTCCATTTTGAATCAGCATTGAGGATGCTCCCTCCTGGCTTTGGAATGCCTTTCTCCATCCATCCTTCAAAATCCTGCCTTTCCCTCCCACCTCAGAGCTCCCAGGGTATTTTCTACCTCATATTTAAAAAAAATACATATTTATTTATTTGAGAGAGAGGGAGGGCACATGTGCGTGCAAGCAGTGGGGGTAGAGGGGGAAGGGGGGGAGGGAGAGGGAGAAGCAGACTCTTCTAAGCAGGGAGGCTAAGCAGGGAGCCAGACTCTGGGCTCCATCCCAGGATCCTGGGGTCATGACCTGAGCCACCGACTGAGCCACCCAGAGCCCCTCCCTCACTCTTGTGTGAGGTTCCATTCTGCTTCTTTGTAAACCTCACTGTGGAGTGTGGGCCCTGGACGGCAGGATCCTGCTGCCTTCGTTTCGGTATCACTGGCCCTTTACAAACCTTCAGAAGTGCTTCCCGAAACCAGTCATCGCCTCACAGTGTCTCTCTGCTTTCCAGGCCAACAAGGAGAACCCTTGGAGCTCCTGTAATAAGAAACTGATTGGGAAGTGCAAACTGTGGATGGTCATCGCCTCTGTTTTCGTAGGTCTCATTGTAGTGATCGTCGTAAGCTTGTGTCTTATTGGAGGTAAGAGGATTGAAACAGGACTGAGGTGATGCATTTCAAGAACTTCTTTAATGTTTGCTTATGACTTACATCCATATGGAAGATGTGCTCATTGCTATTTCATGATTTATAATATGAATTTAAAACTGGTTTTAATTCATATTAAAAATTTGGGAATTTGGGATTGTTGTATGGGTGGTAGCTATCCATGGTCCTTTGTTTTATTTCATTTTTTTTGTTTGTTTAATAAGCTCTGAAAGAAGTCTGGAGACCAGTGTTTTACTTTAAATAATCTGCTCACTGGATCTTGAAGATTACTTAAGCTTTAGCTTAAACACTAATTTGTATTTTATTGTGTCTCTACACCTGCTTATTTGAAAGTTTCTTCTTCTCAGTTGTTTCACAAAATAATCGTTGTACTTCATCTGATATACCTAGTCCATTATTATAATGACAAATAATGAATAGCCCATTTGAAAGCATCTTAAAAACTTTATGGAACCATGTATCTATGTGATGTCATTACTTTAACTTATTTTGGAAATACCTTCATTATATTTGTGTTGTATGTGTTTACAAAGCAAACTTGAATCAGATTCTTTTTAATAAACCCAATATTGGATGAGAAACCCCTGAGTCTCTCCAGAAGAGGTTCTGGGAAATTTCTTTAGGAACTACAGTTGCCCTTCACCTCCTGTCCCTTCTCCCAGTCTCTTCCTCTCCTCTCAAGGTGTTAAAGTCCATGAAGAAATAGGAAAATCTTTTTTTTTATTTTAAAGATTTTATTTATTTATTCATAGAGACACAGAAAAAGAGAGGGAGAGAGAGGCAGAGACACAGGCAGAGGGAGAAGTAGGCTCCATGCAGGGACCCTGACTGTGGGACTCGTCCCAGGTCTCCAGGATCACGCCTTGGGCTGAAGGTGCCACTAAACCACTGAGCCACCCACCCGGGCTGCCCAGAAATAGGAAAATCTGATGACATATGCCAACCTCCAGCGTGTGAGTTTCTCAGGCAGGTGCCATGTTTGCTTAGTTACTTAGGGCAGAGTTGAGGTGACATGATGGTGATCCTTTGAGGCCGCAGGCTGGTTTCGAGGTAGGGAGAAGTTGATAAGGGGTGCTACACCTCCTCCGAAATGCTGAGGATAAGAGTTTTGATGTGAGCTTTCATACTCCCTCTTCCCATCAACTCCCACTCCTGGGTGTTGAAACTGAAGTTGAGCCATGCAGCCTTTTCCCATCGCAATTAGGTGGTGCTATCCTGAACATTGGCTAATTTGTCTGTTGGCATCTGGGGCCTGTAACCAAGGACAATGCAACAGATCCAGCTGGTTTATTTTTTTATTTTATTTTTTAAAAGATTTTATTTATTTATTCATGGGAGACACACACACACACACACAGAGAGAGAGAGAGAGAGAGAGAGAGAGACAGACAGACAGAGACACAGGCAGAGGGAGAAGCAGGCTCCATGCAGGGAGCTGGATATGGGACTCGATCCCAGGTCCCCAGGATCACGCCCTGGACCGAAGGCAGACGCTTAACCTCTGAGCCACCCAGGCGTCCCGGGCCAGGATTAATATTCTATTAATATCCGGTTTAATATTCAGGATTCTAGAGCACAAGACCCAAGAGCTGTCTTCCATTCTCAGAAATCATCGGACCTCTTCACCGCACCACAGCCATCTGCAGAGGAAGGGAGTCCATTTCCTTCCATAGTTTCTCAAGGGATGTGAGAGTTCATAGGACAACATTCAGGGAAGAACTCTGTAACACTTGTAGTAGCAAACTTCATTTTCCATTTGGTTATAAGACTGTATTTGCAAATGCTAATGCTGTAAAGAGATTTGCAGACTTGCACATTTTTTTAATTGGAGAAATACTTTTAGTTTACGTGGCACCTCAGCCCTCAGGGGTTTGTGCCTTTGGGGGGGAGTCATGGTAGGTGGTATAGGAGTGGGGTTGGGGGAATGCAATAGGTAAAAGGGGTGGGGACAGGGCTCCCCTCCTTGACAGTCCCAGCCTCACCCAGAGTGGCTCCGTAGGTTCTTCTTGGATGACAGTAACCAATGATTGGGGATCCCTGGGTGGCTCAGTGGTTTGGCGCCTGCCTTTAGCCCAGGGCGTGATCCTGGAGTCCTGGGATCGAGTCCCACGTCAGGCTCCCTGTATGGAGCCTGCTTCTCCCTCTGCCTGCCCCTCTCTCTCTCTCTCTCTCTCTCTCTCTCTCATGAATAAATAAATAAAAATTTAAAAAATCTTAAAAAAAAAAACAATGATTGGCCATTGCCTCTTTGGCAAGCCTCAGTGATAGGAATAGAATTTATAGAGCTTCTGAGCTCTGTGTGGAAAACACTGCTGGCTGGAAAAGCTCAGTGTTAGGAGAGTTAAGGACTGCGCTTATGGCTGGCTTCATTGAGAAGTGAGGTTTCGGGACACCCGGGTGGCTCAGCGGTTGAGCATCTACCTTCAGCTCAGGGCGTGATCCTGGAGTCCTGGGATCGAGTCCCATACTGGGCTCCCTGCCTGGAGCCTGCTTCTCCCTCTGCCTGTGTCTCTGCCTCTCTTTCTGTATATCTCATGAATAAATAAATAAAATCTTTTTTTACATTTTTAAAATTTAAATTAAATTTGCCAGCATGTAGTATAACACGCAGTGCTCATCCCATCAAGTGCCCTCCTCAGTGCCCATCGCAATAAATAAAATCCTAACAAAAAAAGGAAGTGAGGTTCCTCAGGAGCTCTTGCCCTTTTGCCCTTTTGCCTCCTCCTTCCTCTCCCCCAGCTCCTCACTCTCCCGTCACAGGGCTCTGTAGTAGCTGCGGCTCAGAGGCTGAGGTGTTAATAACCCTGGAGCTGGAGTGGACACAGAAGTGGACCATGAACGGGTCCCAGTTAGAAGGGGGAACGAGTTGAGGAAGGGAGGAGGGGACAGTGGGGTGCCCAGGGTGAAGTGTTCGGTGCAGAGGTATATCTTGTCGCTGACACTGCTGAGGACCACCGTCCACCCTACAAACTGTACACCGTTAATTGCCTGCATCTGGGGTGGGTGTCCCACCGCTCTGCCTTTGACGTGCCATTGAAGTGATGGCAAATTCAGGACCATGGCTCAGCTCAAGGCGCTGAGCTGGGGCTGCACCCACACTGTGCAGGAGAGGCTTATGGTAGTGAAATCTTTTTAAAGCGTCCAATTTGGGGAGCAAAGCCCAGGGAATCCTGTTGAGTCTGGAGGCTTGGTTTTGTCTTCAGTTCATGAGGGAAAAGATAATGATGGCTTCTCTTTGTCTCCCTAAAGAGGTATAAATTCCTTGATGTAAATGGAAAGGAGAAAAAAAAAAAAGCCTTCACCTCTCTCTCAAAGTCATCTTTCTGGGTAATTTGGAGGATCAGTTAATTAAGCATCCTCTGGGGTTCTTCTGCCTTTTTCACCTATTTGCCCCAGCCAGGGAGGGGAGAGGAGCACCCCTAGTAAAGAAACCCCTACTGGAGTGGGCAAAGTATTTTAAATATTATAAAAGCCAAACTGTGAAACTGTGACAGGTAGGTGGATACTTGGAGATATAATTTAAAGGTGATCAAAGTTAACACTCCAAGGACCCTTATGTGATATTCCCCAGCATTATGGCTTTCTGTCTGACTTCTGAACTCTCTTCCCATACAGGTTTTTCTTAGAGTGGGAACGCTACGGTACTGAGATAGAGCCAGGGACTTCACAAGGGCCATGGGTTGGATTGTTTTGCCTTTGAGCTGGGTGTAAGAGCCACGGTTTATGCTCTCACAGTGTGTTGGCAGGCAGGCAGGTTGCACAGGGCAGTGCTCCCTGGTGTAGGGTGACTCATGGGAAAACCCTTGGCAGACAGCATTAGCAAACAAGCCAGGTCCTTGGGGTAGGAACTTGGCAAAACTCTAGGCCCTGTTCCTTGAAGTTTCCTTGTGTTTTCACCTGTTGTCTCCAATCTCATATGGTATCTCCATGTCTCACTAAGCATCTTCAGGCTCTTCTCAACTTGGGCCGGCCTCTTCCAATGTGTTGGTTAGCATGGTCTGTCCTTCAAAACTTTCTTCCGTCGGAATCCTGCTCCTTCATTTGAGGAATTTTTTTCTCTTGAACTTTTTTCACTGGCAAACTTCTAGAAACAGAGGTCTGCATTTGGATCTTGCCTCCTGCTCACTCCTAACCCATTGGTTCCAAGTTGTATTTCCCGAGGTTAGCAGTAATTGCTTGAGCGCGAAGCCCAATGGCCTTTCCCCCATCCCTGCCCTACTTGCAGCCTTCAGCTCTGTTGAGTGTATTGTACTCTTGTGGGTCTAGAGAACTCCTGGACCTTACATCTCCTGCTGTTTCTGCCCTTGGCGTCCACATGCGGTGCATGAGGCTTGTCTTCACACACTGCATCCTTTGCCTTGAGGATCTCATTTACTGCCAAGGCAGCAGCCACCCCTCTTACATGTGACTCGTAGAGCTGCATCCACACACTTTTCCTGAGATTTAGTCATACTCTTTGTTGAAGATCTCTACCTGGCAATAACCACCTCAGTCATTGCATGAAACTATTTGTTTGTATCCCCTTCTTCCCCAGTTAGCTCACTCTTTATAGTTTCACAGTCAAGCTCTAGCTCTGGTACCCTTCCATTTGTGCAACTTCGGGCAAATTCTTTCAGACACCCCCCCACCTTGACCTCAGGTTCCACATTTGTAAAATATAAAAAAAATCACTGAATCTGAGTCTGTAAATGGACCTTGACTCTCCTGCTTACTAGCTCAGTTGACCTGAACAAATTATGCATTTTCTTGAAGCTTCAGCATCTTCATTTAAAAATGAAAACATCAAAATGTAACTCAGAGGGTTGATTTCTAAAATTTACTTAAAAGAGTGTGTGTGTGTGTGGGGGGGGGCAGGTGGAGAGGGAGAAGCAGAGCCATGTGGGGCTCGTTCCCAGGACACTGAGATCATGACCTGAGCCAAAGGCAGATGCTTAACTGACTGAGCCACCCAGGCACCTGATGGGGTTGATTTGAGCAATTCTCAAGTGCATAGCTGAGTGTACGTAATGCTTGGTACAGCAGCTATTTTTCTTGTTGTCTGGGCCTGATATCTTGAACTTTTTCTGATCCCTTCTTGTCTCCTATGTCTAGGTAGTGGCCAAACCTCACCCAGTCTTATCCAATCATTCCTTGGTAGTGTCTTGATAGCAACTTTCATCAGTACCTGCCTGCTTCCTGCGGGGCACCCTGCCGGGATACTTTTATGTGTTGGTCTTCACCTTTCCCATCTCCATGGACATGTTGATATTTGTGCTGAGAAAACAACCTCAGAGACTTAAGTGACTGGCTCAGATTCCATGGCTAAGAACTATTAGCCAACCCTGAGGTTCAAACGAAGTCTGGCTACCGGGAAAGCCAGCTGTTTCTGCCATCGCAGGCTTTCCCCTACCCTCCTCCTTCCTTCTGGGTGCCACTGCCCTTCGGTCAAAATCAGTCTCTCCCAATCCTATGTCTAGTGGCCTCTCTGCCTCATCTCTCCCAGTTAGTTCCCTTGCTTCCCACCCATCACCAGATTTTCCTCCACTTCTTTCCTGGGAGACATTTGACAACCTTCATCATCTCCTGAATACATCTGGCATTTCAGGGTACTTTTTGCAAGGAATTCCAAACACGGCGGGGGAGGGGGGGTGGCTTTTGTTATGTTAACAATAGGAGGATCAAGGCAGATAAAGCAATGACAGTAACAAACAACAAAAAGTAGGATACAAATTACCTTTTCATTAAGACTTTTAAAAAATTATTTATTTGACAGAGAGAGAGAGAGTGAGAGAATGAGTGAGAGAGCATGTGCAGGGGGAGGGGCAGAGCCAGAAGGAGAAGCAGATGTTCCTTTGAGCAGGGAGCCTGACTCAGGGCTTGATCCCAGAGCCCTGAGATCATGACCTGAGCCCAAGGCAGGCGCTTAACCATCTGAGCCACCCAGGTGCTCCAACACTTAAAATATATAACATAAAATGTGGGGGGAAACTCATTGATTAAAGGGTTAGCAGTATTTTTTTTCTTGTTTTGCTGCAATTTCCTGTACTTGACAAGTTTTCAGCTACGAGGACATAACTTTATTGTCAGACCAAATAGTGTAATGACTTGCAACAAATAAGGGTGTGGGAATAATTCCCTATGTTTGGGGTCCTCAAAATCACTCCTAGATCTAGTGATTTGCTGGGAGAATTCATGGGGCTCAGCATATAGTCATAGAGATGATTATAGACGAGAGCAAAGGCAAAAAAGGAAATGTAGATAAAATGAAATTCCTCATAACCTGCAGCCCATTGACAAATACTTGAGTGGGGACTGGGACATTCCTCTGGGAACTCCCAACTGTCTTCAGGTTAACGCCTTGCTGGACGGGAAAAACAAACCACCCCAGCTTGACAATAGCTAGGCCTCCAGGATTCCATTAAGTCTTCTTTAACAAGTGAAAATCCTTCTGGAAACTTCCTTTTTCTCCGCCCCTCCTAACCTAAAAGTAATAATGCATGGCTCCTTAAGACCTGAGTGCAGCTCTTTCTGCCTGTAGGTCCCGTCCCCCTGCTTTAATAAAACCACCTTTTTGGCCCCCAAAACATATCACAAATTCTTTCTTGGCCATTCGCTCCCAGACCCCATGTCAAATCACATCAGTCGAGACTCATCGTAGCAGAATGGAGAGGAAACCAGGCATGAAGGCGAGGACACGCTTAATTGCTGCAATGATGAGATGCAACAACACAAGAGAAGTGCTGTCCACCGGGGCGCCCGTCTGGGGCTCTGTGCGGGGAGCTGGGGTTGGATCCAGCAGGTGGCTTCTGCCTGGAACATACTAAAATTCCAGCTGCCCAGAGGGAAGGGTGTTCAGCGTAAGCCGGGTTGTTCATACCAGGGTTCTGAGGCACAGTGAGGCCCTCCTGGGAGGGGAAGGAGGGAACCCTCCCCAGACCCAGGGTCCCCGAGGCCAGCCAGGGCCCCGCCTTGCACAGGCCTCTCTGCACTGGTCACTCAGGCCCTGTGAACTCTTGTCTGCACATCCCCTTGCTCCTTGGGTCTCACATTTCCTGAACTTTCTCAGGGAATAAGAATCCGGATTCTTACTTCTTTTCACCTGCCTTCCCGCAGCCTTTCCAAAGTCCAGCAAAAGTGGCTGCTTAGGTTATGTCTGAAGCATGAGGTCTGCGAGTCAGGTCTAAGGCAGCATAGCTCTGGTTGCGCCACCCACGCCTTTCTCAGGGCCCCAGAGGCTGGGATCCTGCGGCCCAGCCAGCAGTCGAGGAGCCCGGGAGCAGAGTGAGCACCTCGAGTGCCAGCCTCCAGCTCCTGGCTCCTGACCTGCTGTGTTTTTCCTTTGGCTTTAACTGCTTAACAGTCCATTAGCTCACCACGATTAGAGCCCCAGCAGCCGCACAGAACTCACTGTGCCAGGAATGCCAGGCCTTCGGGCCCTGGGGCTCTGAGTGCACTTTGGTTTCCCTTCTACAAACACAGTGTGTCAGAAGAGAGAGAGAGAGAGAGAGAGAGAGAGAGAGAGAGAGAGAGAGAGAGAGTCAACATTTCTCTCCCGTGGGACAGACTGCAGAGGGGTGGCTTCATGCCCATCCCTTGTCTGCTGGGAGATTCCAAGACATGGCTCACGTGCTCACGTCTAGTCCCTGCTCTGCTCTGTTCTGGTCCATGACATCGTCCCCTCCTCATCCTGGTCTCTAACGGCCCAGTACTAAGGTGATTCACTGATGTTCCTTGCTCCCAATCCCTGTCCCCTCCTGCCACCCCCATCGTTCAGCCCGTGTAGACCCTCTCCAAGCACCTGCCTTGACACCCGTGTACGGAACTAAAGCGACAGGTTCCATTTAGCCAAGAAATTCATGTTCTTCCCACATCCTCCCACTGGCTTTGCCCCCAGTTTGTATTCACTGGAATCTGGGACCTCTTATGCGTTAAAACAAACAAAATTTTTATCACAACGGAGGCAAGCCACTGTCTTTATTTGGGGTCACTGAGGAGACAAAGCATTTCTGCTTGTACTTGCTGACTGTGTCAGGCTTTCTCCTTGATCAATGCTCATTGGCCGATGTGTGTAAGCATGTGTTTCCTTTCCTTTTAATCACCTCCTTTTAGTAACTTACATCGACGAAGATGCAAACGAAATACTTGAATTATCATCAAATAAAACCTTCTTGGTCATGCTGAAGATTCCAGAGGAGTGTGTTACTGAAGAGGAATTGCCTCACTTGCTCACCAAAAGGGTAATTATATCTTCAGCATTGTTGACAGAGTTCTTAACATTAGAATGCGGATTCTTCCAGAAGAGTGGGCCTGGCACTGTCAAGTAAGTAGCTGCAGGCTTGGCTTCTTTGTCTGGATTTTGGCAGAAAAAGATGCTTAGAAGTGGTTTTTCTATAGTGCAAAGGGCTGAGAGAAGAGCCCTACCCTCCACGGAAAGGGGCCCTGGAGTGAAGCAGGAGAGCTAAGTTCTTGTCTCACGGAGTCCAAGAATGAATCTTGAGGACAAAGGAGAGTGAGTAAAGAGACAGAAGTTTATTAAGCAAGGATACAGAAAAAAGCTGTCAGGAGTGAGATGGGTCCCGACAGGGTCACCACCGTGGGCCCCCGCTGACAGTCTTTTATGTAGAACTGACCAGCTTGTGGCCTTATGATTCTTGTGATGTCTTGGTTTGAGTAAGGACCGGTGATGACATCTCTAACAACTTACTTCTTTGGGGGGCGGGGGGCTGGTTATTCTTTGTTGGTCACAGATAACTGTCGTAAAAAAGTCCTCTTCCCCACCCACACCTAGGACAGGGTGGCCTGGTTTGTTCCCTTATCTCTGGTTTCCTTACATGTCAGCATTTTGGGGATTCCTGTGAGCCTGACCCCGTAGCCCCCTACCGTACCCCCACCTGTCCCTTACTCAGGAGGACCGTGTTCTGTTTCCTCACTCTGGTCTTACGTTTGATTCAACCTGTAGTGTCCCTGAGGATCTGCGATGTGCCAGAAAATATGCCAAGTGTCAGGGCCCCCAGTCCAAGTGGAGGCAACAGTTAAATGGATAGTTCTAAAAAAGTGTGAAGTGTTTTCTCATGGAGGCACGCACAGAATATTTGACAAGCACCAAGGAGGGTCATCTAAACTACCTGGGGTTGGGATGGAAAGGACTTGGAGGACTTCTTGCAGGAAGTGCTACTCAGGATGAGTCTTGAAAGATGAGGCAGGAGTGTTCTTGATCAAAGAGCAGAGATCGCTAGGGGGTCTGCACTGCAGTGTCCTGCTGCCTCGGCCTACAGTGTGGTGGGGACCTGCAGGGATGAGGCATGAAGGTGTTCCTACTCTTTGGTAAGGCACTGAAGCATTTTCATCTGCTTGTTGACATGGTCAGCTTTTCATTTTAGTCCTGCTGTGTGGTGGTGGAGAAATCCTGGAGGCTGAGAGCTTAGTTAGAAGGTACTGCAGTAAGTCGTCCTGGTGATCAATGTGGGGGCCTCGACCCAGTGAAGTGGCAGGAGGGATATGGAGGATTCAAGAGACATTTACGAGATCTTTTTACTCAGTGGGACTTTATGGCTGGTGGGATGTGGGAGTCAGGGAGAACACGACTCCAGGCTCCTGGTTCGGTGACCTAGTGGGTGGATGGTGGCTTTGTTCTGTGGAGCAGGAAATGCAGGAGAAGGTCCTTTGTGCAATACAAGGACATGCATCCTCACCGTGAGTGTTAGTTGGGTTCATAGCCAGACCCAGAAAAGTATTTGATAAGACAATCTAAGCAAGTCTAGCCTGCCATCCATTGCACTCTTCTCTGCAGTTGATAGATAGGTGGAATGGTGTGAGTCACCTTCATTTAGTTTCCATCTGATTCCTACAAAAGCTTGGCCAGGAGGGGATTCCATCTCGGTCACCCCAGAGTTAGTTTCTGGGTACCCAAGTGCATGTTATTTGATTGCTCCTTGATCACAAGAGTTTGTGCTCTGAGATGATGACCTGGGCTTCTCTTCCTCCTTCTTTTGCTTGTTTAAATTTTATCTGCAAGGCTCTTTTCATCCTTTTCTTCCACTTGCTTCAAGGGCAGGTTGCCTCTTGCCTTTTTCCTCTTGATTTTTTTCTTTTTTTCAGCCAGGGGTTTTACATTTGCTGCGCAGAAGTGCGATGATTCAGCATCCAAATGTGTCACGTGTTACAGACCAAATTCTGTATGTCAAAGGGAAATAGATGTTAATCATTCAGCTAAGAGCCTATCGCTTGCACAGAGCCAACACGAACAGATTCTGTAGGTATTTTTAGCTCATCGCTGTGTAGTGGCAAAGGATCAGGGGCTGGCACGATCCTGGGGACAAGTTCACCGGCCTGTTTGAGCTATTCCTTCTCTGATAAATGGAAATCCTGTACTTTCCCTGTATACCCACAGGTGCATATGAGATGCATATAAAGAACTACAAACGTTAAAAAAAAAAAAAAAAAAAAAAAAAAAAGAATGGCCTGGTTTACAGATAAGAGCTAAGGCACCGAGAGGTGAAAAAGCTGCTGCCCCCTGGTGTCTCAACCAAATATGCTCAGGAACAAAAGAGAGAGCTTAAGAGATACTAGTCTTATTGTCAGGTCAAGAACCCCAGTCTTTCATTTGCTCAGGCCAACTTCTAGAGGTTTCCGGATATGGAAGGTGAATGGGAGTGGATAGTGGAACACCAAGTCCTCGCTTTTGCTTTATTGTCTTGCTTTCCCCCCCCCTTTTTTTTTTTTAAGATTTCATTTATTTGCTCATGAGAGACACAGAGAGAGAGGCAGAGACATAGGCAGAGGGAGAAGCAGGCCCCCTGTGGGGAGCCCGATGTGGGACTCGATCCTGTACCCCGGGATCACGCGCTGAGCTAAAGGCAAATGTTCAACCGCTGAGCCACCCAGGCGTCCCTAGTCTTGCTTTTCTAAACAGTTTTTCGAGCCTCTCCCTTATTCCACCCCCAGAGTTCTCTTCCTTTTGGGGCCTTTGCTCTGCTTAAGCCCTCCTGTTAGCTGTGTTACCCTGGCCTGTGCACTAGATGCAGGAATTAACAGTGGCACCTCTGGTAACATGGGGAAGATACCTACCAGGTCCCGAATTCGTGACTACCCAACTCTGGTTCAGCTCACTGGGCGCCTAGCTCAGGGGGCACCGTGTTAGTGTGGGACTCCAGAGCAAGGGGTGAGGGGCCCCCCATTTCACTTCTTCAGGCCCAAAGTAGTGTGGTTAACAGCTCCCAGGTGTGTGAACATGTCCTAATGACAGCAGGGCACCACGTCGCCAAAAAGAACCAGAGTGGACACTAGAAGTGATCTGGGACAACATTCCAGCTCTTAATGTAAAATTTTAGCTTAGCATCTTTTTCTGAGAGCCTACTATACGCAAAACAATACTAGGCCCTAAAGATTAAAAAGGAAGGAGAGGAGAGAGGGAACAGAGAAGGCTAGAAGGACAGCATCCTTGCCAGAACCCATTTGTTTGTGTGTGTGTGTGTGTGTGTGTGTGTGTGTGTGTGTAAGGAAGTGCTTGGAAAAATAAAACCCCATCTATAGGCTGCTCCTCCTCCTCCTCCCAGTTGCTCTGAGCAGCTCTGTGAGAGCCACTTTCTTACTTCCTGCATTGGCCTGTTGGCAGCGTTCTTTTCTCTGGGGCTCAAAAACTGTAAGGTGACTCAGTCATTTTTCCCAAACTTCTTATCACTTGTCACTTCTTTCCTCCTTGATACTCTGGAACCTTTCCTCTTGCTTCATCCCCACTGGGCAGTGTGGTAAAATGTGAAGAAGGTGGGTTTTAGTGTCTGTAACACCTAGCACTGAATTCCTTATGAGTAGAGTGACCTTGAGCAGGTTTCATAACCTTTCTGAATGCTGTTTCCTTTATTAGTAAAAAGGGAAGGGGGAGTAATGCCTCTTGTGTCAGGTTCTCATGAAGATCGCAACAGAAATGACAAGACTGGAGGCATACAAACCGTAGGTGCTCTGATCCCCCCTGCTCCACGTCGAAGGGATTGAATTGTCAGCAGGTGATTCAAGTGGGAGTGTATGGAAGTGTAGGCTCCTTGAGATTCCCTTTGGAATTGAGTGGAAGACAAAAGGAGCAGAGCTCTCCTCGGGGCACTGCTACTTGCCACCGGATGAGGTAATAGGGCACTGAGCCATAATGGGTGCAGCTGGGCCAGTCACCTTGGCACTAGGAGGCCATTGGATGCCACTGAGCCTTCCAAAAATATGTCAAAGACTAAGACTTCATGCTAGGCAGGAGTCGGCGTGGCTGGGCTCTCAGAGGCCTGGAGGTGGGCTCACCGCAGCCCCAGAGCTGGGTCCATAGTAGAGAGTATGGCCAGATCCCAGGGCAGTCCTCCCAATTTCTGCTGGAACCCATCTGCAAAAGACCAAGGCATGTAACCTTCAAATGCCAATTTTACAAAAGTGCAATGTAAGTACATTCAGCTGCCTGTCTTCAAGTCCTATTGGCTGGCATTCCCGTCTCTGAAACATGATGAAAAGGCTAATCAAAGACAAGGAGAAGATATTGGTAATGTAAAAGCAACTAATGCCCAGAATATAACACCAAAACTTCAGATACAGAAGATACAGATACGGTCAAGAAGCAGACAACCCAGGAGAAAGACAGGAAGCCAAGAGGCAAGTCAAAGGTGAACCATCCCAAAGGAGTTCATAAACACACATGAAAAGATACTCGACCCCACTAGTAACAGTGCAAATTGAAGCAATGTAAAGCGGCTTTATACCCCTTGTGTTGGCAATAATTTTTTAAAAAATCTCGCAACACTAGGTGCCAGCAAGGGTGTGGGGAATGGAGCACGTAGACCTGCTCAGATGGAGAGCAACTTGGCAAGAATGAGGTGGGTTGGAGATGCACCCACTCTTGGATGCACCAGTTCCATTTCTCTGCACATGCTCAAGGGAAGCTTTCACAGGTACAGGAAAAGAGGCGCAGAAATGTTCAAGGATGATTACTTGGGCAGAGTTTGTGATGAGAGAAAATCCCAAATGATGCACGTCACCAGCATAGGGGAATGGGAAAGTTGGTGTACGGAATCATTTAATGGGATCTCTGCAGGAGTTAGGAGTTACCCTGAACAACCTCCATCTCGATGGGTAAATAGCAAATGTAATTTTGAGTGAAAAAGGCAAGTCACGGAAGACTGTGTAGAATGTGGCACCTTTTATTTGAATAAAAGCAAACTCATTATGAATCGTTATGATCACACAAAGAAGTATTACATTTATAAAAACAGGCGTGAAAAGGAACACACGCCCACTTCAGGACAATCAATGGTTAGAACCTTCAGTTGGGGGTGGGAGGGAGGAAAAACAGTGTAGGAGTAGCTTTAGCTTTGTTTTGTTTTGTTTCTTAGAGTGAAGGGCTGAACTAAATATCGTAAAATGTGAAGGTGAGAAACGTGGGTTGTGGGCACGCAGGTGTCATTTCTGGCGTGTGATTACAGTATTTCAGGCATCCAGTAAGAACTCTGCAGTTATCCACCAACCTCATCCAGTCCCTTTATCCAGGGGAAAGTGCTATATGGGGCTCCCTTGGCTGTTTCTCTGTACAACGAAGCTCTATAGAAAGCAGAGAATAAGCCCTTGTCCCATGATGTGCCAGGTCCTGAGTGGCCTGTTCTGCTACCTGCCCAGCCACTTTAGTGTTATCTCCTCTCCAGGGTCCTCGGGGTCCATGTGGGCTCCGGCTGCTGACCATTCTCACCATGAAGGCCACAGGTGTCATCGCAACGTGTGAGAGATGTTGAAAATCCCAGCCTGGTCACTTGCTCCTTATAAATGAGGTTCTTTTAAATGAGTGTTAACTTGAGTTTTGATGGGGGTGGGCGCACACCCTCCTGTTTCTTGATCCAGAGCCTGCAGATAAGTGGATCCCAGCGCTAGCGTGGAATCTGTGTCCCAGTAGTTTTGCTTTGTCAGGTGATCTGCAGTGTGATCCATCTGTGATGCGTGTGGTTGTCTTACTTGTTCCTGTTTGTTTCAGCTCACAGATGTGTACACTTCATCCCCATCTCTCAGTCGTTACTTCACTTCAGTGGAAATGACAGACTTCAGGTAAGAATGTGGAGAGTTCCATGTTGGCCGTCTCCTCTAGAAAGCGACACCGATCACCATTTGTCTAGAAAGACTTCCCGAGTCTCAAAGCACAGAGGGAACCGATGAGAAAATCACAGACTGTTGGCTTTGGAAGGGGCTTTGGACACCCACTAGCTCAACTTCCTGATTGTACAAAGGAGCGCAGTCAAGCCCCTATTAGCTATATGTCTTAATAAGGTCACGCGGAAAAGAGAGGAAAAGCCAGTCCTGGGTGAACCATTCCTGTTTAACAGCAGATGCTCAAATAAGCTACAGGTAGGACTAGAAATAGATCTCAAAGGGCACCCGGGTGGCTCTGTCAGTTAGGCATCCGACTCTTCGTCTCAGCTCAGGTCTTGATCATCTTGATCTCAGAGTTGTGAATTCAAGCCCCACATTGGGGTCCACACTGGATGGAGCCTACTTAAAAAGAAAAAAAAAAAACCAGATCTCCAGTAGTAATGTGATATAAATGATATAATCTGTACACTAGCTTTTGCTTTTGAGGAACATAAGGAGTCCCTGCCCCTTGTATCATTAAGAATATAAAGACATGTCATAAAGGAAAAGCCTACCTTCTCCCTTCCACCCTACTACCTACTACCCCCGGATACTGCATGTACCAGTCAATTCCATACACGCAGTACATTTCACTCCCTTCCGCTGAATGGACTGCCATCAACGGGCTTGGTGTGGTTTCTTCTATACTTACATTTGCCATATATGCTTTATGTACTAAGCATGTAGAGCTTTTACGCACACATATAGTTTTACTTTTTACGTCTCTTAAAATATTTGTGTCTCTGTCTACAGGACTTAGATAAAAGGTATATGTGTGGAGGAGTCATTTGATTGTCTTTTTGTATTGTTAGGACAAGATTTACGTGGCAAAGCTTTATTATCCACTATTCCTAAGGTACCTCTGGAGTGTGACCATGGAAGATAGCTCTGTATTGAAATCCCCCCTCTCAAAGTCCACATTTCCCAGAACATAATCACGGTGCAGACGGGAGGGGAAACATGGAAAGCAGGTAGTGGCACAATGACTTGGGACCAACAGGGACCCGAAGTCTGAAAGCGCCTACAGTGACGGATTGCCCTGGCACCAACACTGTTCCTCTTCCTTTATGGAACCCCCGTGGTGCGTGTTACCTTGGGGTGACATCCCTGACATGGCTCATTTCCTTTTTTTTTTCTTTTTTTTCTTTTTTTTAATTCATAGAGACACAGAGAGAGAGGCAGAGACATAGGCAGAGGGAGAAGCAGGCTCCATGCAGAGAGCCTGACGTGGGACTCGATCCAGGGTCTCCAGGAACATGCCCTAGGCTGCAGGTGGCGCTAAACGGCTGCACCACTGGGACTGCCCCCGACATGGCTCATTTCAATCGCAGATTGTGGGTATTAAAATGCCAGTAGGAAAGCCCAACACATCTTCCTCCAAGTACTTGCCTAACTTGCAATTTAAAGATTGAGCCCAGAAAGGAAAGACACTCAACCTGCTTCTTTCCAAGAATCCAGCCCCATATCATGGCTCTAGAGGAGGTGGGATTGCAGGATGGGTTGGGGTAGACGTGAGGGAAAAAGACATCCTCAAGTTGAGTCAAATGTGGCTAGACCTCTGAAGACCTAATGTTAGGGAATTTGCTTTTCAAAGTGATTTGAAAGAAAAACCCAAGGGTTTTAGGATTTGGGATAGAGGAGCTCTGTACAGGAAGCATTTTTTTTTTTTTTTTTTTGTGCCAAGAGGTGCAGGCAGTGTTTTAACAATATTGAATCGAGAAACAAAAGCCATTGACCCCCCAAAACATGCTGCTTCTAGTGGGCAGGAGAGAGCTAGAGCCTGGGGATACTGGCCCCAGTCCTGTCCGGGCCAAGGCCCTAGGGAACCTTCTGGGAGGCTCCTTGGTTCATCAGCTGCCAGGCCCGTTCTGACCAGGAGCAGGCAGCCAGGCAAAGCCCCCAGGGTTCTCTGTTTTCTTGCAAATCTCTCCTTTTGCTTCAAAATCTGGCCTCCCCTCTAAAGTCCCCCGGTGGGTGACCTGCCGCAGTGGGCCTTGGCGCTAGGGGGTGGGACAGAGTTAGGCAGGGCCACCCTCCCTTTCACCTGGTTTGATCTCCTGAAAGCCAGCCTCTGGTCACCCGGCAGCCGAGGTGAGCCTTGCCCACCGTGGGCAAGGTGTGTCCAGGCGGTGACTGTGTGTCCAGGCGGTGACCACGGAGGGCAGTCATCGGAGGCGGGGCTCGGGTGCAAATGATGACACCTGCAAGCTCGTGTGGCCGGCTGAGTGTGAACGCGCACTTCCAGCGTGCCAGGAGCAGCACACCCGGCCGGGGGTTGCTGGTGTGTTCTGCGTTTGAACTGCAGGGTTGCCCACCCTACTGGGGGTCGCGGTTTCTAGGCGGAGGGGTGGCCTGGGTGACCTCTGGTCACCAGAGGGCACTGGCTCCCCGTCGTGAGCCGGGGGTGGGGGGCCTGCAGGCCGATCCGGGCTCCTGGGGGGGTCCAGGGGCTGGGGGGTGTCTCAGATGGGGCCCCTCGTGATTATTTGACTGCTGGCTCTTCATCTGGGCCTTCTTGAAGCAAGGTCACAGGATGCCTTTGGCAAACCTAAATGCCGAGCTGGCCTTTGACGAGCGGCGTCAGCTGCTAATTAAGCGAGGACGCCCTGTGATCATTTTTATTCTGGTGATGGAAAGGTACGTTCCAGGCAGATGAAAACTCCTTTTCCTTTGGTCCCTTTGCTGAGCCCTGCAGAGCTGGAGCCGGGAGACGGGAATGGGACAGGGCGAGTTTCTCTCTCTCTCTCTCTCTCTTTCTCTATCTAAATATCTAAATATTTATTGTCTATCTAAATATCTAAATATCTGTCTATCTACCATTCTATCTATCTAAATGGCTATCTATCTAAATATTTATTTATTTATTTATTTATTTATTTATTTATTTATTTATTTATTTATGTTTTATTGGAGTTCGATTTGCCAACATAAAGTTTCTCGCCTCAGAGACCAACCGGGCAGGTGGGATTTGCTGCTGCTCTTGCAGGGCGGCCTGTGGGGTCAGGAGTCGTCGGCCAGCCGGGGGCGGGGAGCCCGGGCCTACCTTGAACATTTTATAGGCCAAGGAATGAACTGGTTAAACCAAATAGTCCTGAGCAGCACCTGTCAGGGCAGGGAGAGGGTGGATGGAGCGTGGGAACATGGGAGGGGAGTAAGCAGGAGAACCCAGGGGCGCCTGGGTGGGCTCAGTGGTTGAGCGTCAGATCCCGGGGTGCTGGGATCGAGTCCCGCTTGGGGCTCCCCCGGGGAGCCTGCTTCACCCACCGTGGGCCAGCCTTGGACCTTCCCTGACTCTCCCTTCTACGGCCTCTAACACTGGTCTCCCAGAGGGTGGGTTTTAGGTGGAAGGAAGAGGGTGGGGTCCCCTCACCTTTTTGTGAGGAAACGACAGAAGAGGGTCCTTCTAGGACACCAGGCCCTGTGCTATTTCCTACTGGGAGAAGCCGAGGAACTGCAAACAGGCTCCTGCTGAAGTGAGTTTCCCGAGTGGCAGTGTGATCCCGCTGACATTTGTCGCTATCTCTGCTGTGCCTTTCAGCGGTGAAAATGCCACGATAGCCTACCACCTGCAGTTTGGGGTTCCTTCCGAGGACGACAGCTTTATGCGGTACATGATGAATGAGGAGTTGGTGCGGGGCGTCTTACTGCAGAGTCTGCATGACGAGGGGGTGTCTGGTTGTGAGACCCTGGGCCTTGGGCCGGCGTCGCTCCTGCTCTACGGTAAGTGGAGGAAGTCAGGAGGGCAGACGTGAGGCCTCAACGGGAGAACCAGAGCGAGGGCAGCTGGCGGGGAGGTTCCAGGTGCCTGCCCTCCACAGACAGACCGACAGACGGAGTAGTTGGAGGGCAGCCAATTAAATTGTAAGGAGGAGGACGGCTAAATGTTTCCTTGGTGTCCTTCACCCACATTTGAAGGCCTGTACCCCACTTGGCAAAATTATTAGTAGGCTCCATGGGAAGGCCGCGGTTTCACGGGAGAAGTGAGTGTCCCATTTGAGGCGACTGACCCAGCCAGCTTGTTGAACGATGATCCCAGTGGGGGGAACCCGTCTCTCTCTGTTGGGGGCCACTGGGTCTCTGACAGTGACCCAGGGGCCGGACAAGGCAAACCAGTCGCCTTCCTTAGAAAAGTAGAATGAACGTACCCTGTCTGCTTTTGAAACCAAGGGTGGAATGAGAGAACTGGTATGTCACTCAGTGAGCAGGGAAGGCCACCCACATGTCACAATCTGAGAGCAGTTAAGACTTGGCACAAAAGCGGGTGACAAGCCCCGGAGAGGTGCCCCCTTGCATCTGCACCAGGTTGCCCTCACCTCTGGTCTCCCGTCCCACTCTGACCCCTCGCTGGGCTCCCATTAGCCCCCCATGCGACTGTCCCTGACATTCCATCATCCACGGTCCATCAGAAACACTGTGCACCCACTAGTAGGAGCGAATGCTGTTAAGTGGCTGAGAAAGGCAGATCGGGGGAGGGTTAGCCACGAGCACAGGCCCCCCAGCCTAGCATCCAAAGAGCAGAGCAGTGAGGTTATGAAGCTCCCCAGCCACTCATAGTATGAGAAGGGACGTCCGTTATAATGACACTTATTTCTTATTTCACTTATAATGGGAAGTTAAAGTAGGCTAATCCCTGTGTAAGAAGGCAAAGGGTTATGTACTGCAGTTCTTCAAGCTTTCTTTTTCCCAAATAAGTGGAAAGGATGACATTCAGGAGGCCAAATCTTAGCTCGCTGGGAATGAATAGTTTCCTCGCTGAACATCTGAATAAATTGCATCTGTGGGGGGGTGTCTGGGTGGCTCAGTGGTTGAGCATCTGCCTTGGGTTCAGGTCATGATCCCAGGGTCCTGGGCTCAAGTCTCGCCTCGGGTTCCCCGCAGGCAGCCTGCTTCTCCCTCTGCTTATGTCTCTGCCTCCCTCTCTGTGTCTCTCATGAATAAATAAATAAAATCTTAAAAAACAAATGTGTCTGTGGGCCAGACAGAGGGCATACATGTAGAGAGTGAAGAGGTTATGCCCCCCTCTATAGGAATTTTAGAAAGAAAGAAAAGGAAGGAAAGAGAGAAAAAGATGAAAGGAAACAAGGGAGCCCTTCGGCCCCCTCCTGTGTGAAGAGGGGAGAGGGGAGGCCCACTGCCTGAGCTCTGTGTGGTGGCCACTGCTGTGTTGTGATGGGTCTTGGTTTTTTGAGCCCCCTCTGGAGTCTGGTGGTTACCAGCAATTTCCAAATGTAGGCGAGGAAGGTAGAGGAGGAGTTGAGAAGATTATGGGGTTGAGAAGGCCATACAGAGTGTGATGAAGGGGAGGGGGTGGCTTGTGAGCCTGAGGAGAGCCTGGACAGACCTTGAGCAGATGGCCTTGGGGACATTTCCCCAGGGCCAGACTCCGCACCGTCCCCTGGGGGCAGCTGGGAGCTCAGCCAGGGATTGTGCCCTTCCTCCCAGACGTTTCTGCTGTAGGGGATGGGTGTTTCCATGACCCATGTCCACTTTCTAGAGTACGCATGTGCTGTAGTTGAGACCTTTGATATTCTCAGGAATGTAAACGTCAGTCACAGGAAGGAAGAGGACACAGTGACCATTTGAGAAGTGAGGAAGGAAGAAGAGAGACCTAGGAAAGGCAGGCTGGCCAAGAGAGGGGGCAAGTTCAGGAGGGGTGGGCTGGAGAGGCAGAGGCCCCTGGGAGGGACCCAGTGAGACCCCGTGTGTCCTGAGCCAGTTTTCCGTGTTCATGTGCACTGTGGGCCTGAGGGTTGCTGCCCTCCCCACCCCTCTGGTTATCCAGGCAGTTAGTGGGCGGTTAGTTAGAGCTGGGCAGCTGGTTTCCTACCGAGATAATGTTCCGCAGGAACAGAGAGCGATGATTCTTTTTTTAAAAAATTTAAATTTTAGTTAGTTAACATATAGTCAATGTTGGACTTAGGAGTAGAAGTCAAGGATTCATCACTGACATACAAACCCAGTGCTCCTCACAAGTGCCCTCCTGAACCCCCAGCACCCATCTAGCCCATCGCCCCCCTCGCCACCACCTCCCTCCATCAACCCTCTGTTCTCATTGAGAATCTCTTATGGTTTGCTTCCATCTCTTCTTTTTTTTCTCCTTCCCTTATGTTCATCTGTTTTCTTCCTTAAATTCCACATGTGTGTGAGATCATATGGGGTATTTGTCTCTCTCTGACTGACTTATTTCACTTAGCTTAATACACTCTAGCTCTGTCCATGTCATTGCAAATGGCAACATTTCATTCTTTTTGATGGCTGAGTCATATTCCATTATATTTCACTCCATATATAGAATATATAATAAATATACACCACGTCTTCTTCATCCCTTCATCAGTTGCTGGACGTTTGGACTCTTTCCATAGCTTGGCTATTGTTGATGATGAAAGAAAATGACTCTTTATTTTTTTTAAAGATTTTTATTTATTTGTTCATTCATGAGAGACATAGGGAGAGAGAGAGAAAGAGAGAGAGAGAGAGAGAGAGGCAGAGACACAGGCAGAGGGAGAAGCAGGCTCCATGATGCAGGGAGCCCGACGTGACTCGATCCCAGGTCTCCAGGATCAGGGCCTGGGCTGAAGGCAGCGCTAAACCGCTGAGCCACCCGGGGTGCCCAGAAAATGACTCTTTAAAAAAATTTTTTTTCCACATAATGAGAACTTTTAGGATTGACTCTCTTAGCAACTTTCAGAGTTACCATACAGCAATGTTAACTCTAGCCACCATGTTGTACATTACACCCACAGAACTTATTTATTTTATAACTGGAAGTTTGTGCCATGGCTTCACCCAACCCCCCCGAGCCCCCTGCCCCACAACCAGTTTGATTTCTTTTCCTATGAGTTTGTTCTTTCTAGATCCCACATGTGAGGATCATGCAACATTTGTCTTTCTCTATCTAATTTCATGCAGCATGATGGTATCAAGGTTCAGGGAATTGTTTTTTTTTTAATAATTTATTTATTTAATCATGAGAAACACAGAGAGAGAGAGAGAGGCAGAGACAAAGGCAGAGGGAGAAGCAGGCACCATGCCGGGAGCCCGATGCAGGACTTGATCCCAGGACCCTGGGATCATGACCTGAGCCGAAGGCAGATGCTCAACCACTGAGCCACCCAGGTGTCTCCAGGGGATTGTTTTAATAGCTCTCACCTCCCTTTCCCCCTGTTTTTTGGCCTGTTTCACCTTATGGATGTTTGGGGGCCCAGGGATGAGGAGAGAAAGTTTGTTTTACAAATATAAAATGGCAGCATGAGTTATTTTAGACATCTCAACATGAGTCAGATATTTGGTAGTGTTTTCTCATATGGGAAGGAGTCAGCTAGTAGACTAAATGAGAAACAAAGGCACAGACCAGATTTGTGTGAGAGAAAAGAGGAAAAAGCTGTAGGCAATGAGAACAGTGAATCTTGGCTGCACATTTTTGGGCTGAACCAATGAGCTGCCTGTTGGCAGAGGAGCCACTGTGTGAGCTCTGTCCTTAAAAGGACTGCTTGGTATCAAAGACAGTCATTTGGGTTGTTTATAGATTGTCCAGGAAACTTGGGAAGTTTAGCCAAGGAGCACTAATTCTCAAGTGGGGGCAACTTTGTGCCCCCACTGCACCCCAGGGGTGTTTGGCAATGTCTGAAGATGTTTTTAGTTGTCCTGATGGGTGTGTATGTGAGATATTAGCATCTAGGGTAGCGTGAGGGATTCTTCTGAACATCTTCTACTACACAGATGGCTCTCTACGACAAAGAATTATCCAGCCCATAATGGCAACCGCGAGGACCCTGTGGTAGAGCGTGGACTCTCTGTGTGATGTCCCCAGGTCCTTACATGGGCATGTCCTCCTTGGTCAGGCCAAGTCCACACCATTTCCTCATCAGACTTTCTCACAATAGCACACTGAAAATTTAGAGGTTAGTAGTTAAATTATGAAAAAAGACTGAGTATTTAAATATCTTCAGCACCCAAAAGGCCTCACCAAATGTCATTTACCAAGAATTAGGCCAAAACAAATGAGCAATGTGTTACTTGCTTTGCGTAAAGCATTCAGAGATAGGTGTGTGCGCGCGTGCACTTGTATGTGTGTCCGCGTGTGTTGATCGAAAAGAAAACTTCCTCTGCTAGGAATTTCCAGGCATTTCAATTTTGCATAAGAGTTTATATTCAAACCCAATGGGGGAAAAGTGAACGCATAAATCTTTAAAAAAGAATCTTTAAAAAATAATCACGGTTTTAAAAAATGAGTGACCTCCGTTTGTCTGTATTCTCTTTTCAGAATGAAGTGGAGGATGTTGGTCTGTATCTGAAAGCAGCGCTCCACTGAGTTTTTGGAATGAGAGAATGCATTTTGCTTTCCAGAGAAGATCCTGCGAATTACCAGAGAAGGACTGGCAATGACGTGAAGGGTTGGAGGCTGTCCTTTTTCTCCTGATTCTGCACTTGGGAAGTCTGGGCTCTGCGTCCAGCAACAGCATGTAGGGGCGACCCCAGCTGGGTGTAGGCAAAGGCAGGAAGTCAGACGGTGGGTGGAACTCGCTGCTATTCTCAGAGCACCGCTTGCTTCCACCTACATGTGGACACTTACTCCATAGTGCAGAGGTGACCTTTCAGGCGGGTCCTCTCCGTGCAGGTGGAGAGAGTGTGCAGGCAGGAGGTGAGGGACTGCATAGCTAATCACTCACTGAAATCCTTCTCCCACTCGCCCAGGCCTGATGTGATGCACGATCTACCTCTAAGCAGGACTGTGAGGGAGGCACCTGGGAGACCAAAGCAGCAAAGTTCTGGGTCCGATTCCAGGACCTGCGGCTGCATACCTTAGCAGACCAGCCTGAGACCCGCCATCCAACATTACTGTGTTATGTGGAGCTACTGAAATGAGATGCGTGTTTCTTACTTCGCCCTTCCTCATTGCACCTGTGACTCTTGAACACCCCTTTTGGAAACGTGGGTCCTTGAGCGTTTTGAGTTTTGAACGCACTGCTGTCGTTTGGGATCGTTTTCCCACTTAACAGTTTCTCCAGCTTCCATCAGAGGATCACTGAGGCTGCTTACCTCGTGCACGCTGGCTCATGGCTTTTTATTGTCCCTTGGGACTAGGCTTCGTCCAAAACTCAGTGTCTGCAGGCACTGGTTGTGTATCTTACTGAGGGTGGTTGGAAACAGAAAGAACCACTTTCTGTTTGAAGTTAATTGTGGGAGGCTGAATGCCACTCTGTTTGCAGGCTGGGGGGAATGTTAGTGACTGTGTTGATCATCTACGGACGTAGAATTGTCCAGCACGAGGAAACAGTGTTTGTTTCCTTGGAAAAAAATTGTTTGCAGGAAATTTTCCAGGAGAGAGTGTTGTGTGTTGTGGTCCCATAAGGAGATGTTCTTAGCTCCAGGATCTCAGTTAAATTGGCCGTGGGTAGATGTCAGTGTGGGGGGCTGCTGTGTACGGGAAGTGTCCAAGGGGGTGTCTCAGGCTGGATTTGCCCTGGTCTTTTTGTGCTCCAGGACTCTGGATAATGTGAATTCACTTTCTTATTTAACTAGAGGATGCATTTATTGTAACCTGGTGTCTCATTTTGAGGCCAGTTCCTCAAACTAGCCAAATAGGTGCACCTCCCTTCTTCCTCTTTATTTTTCACATGTCAAATGTAAACTGTTGTGTGTTTGTATTTTTTAGAATGTAATGAATGACTTTAATGGGGAGGGATTTAAAAATATTTACAATAAATTATTTTTGCACGGGCATTGTCACGTTCACGTTTGCTTCACAGGTGCGACTCTCCAGGCCCGTGACGTGGGCTGGCATTTTCTTGCGGTAAATGGTGCTGGAACTGGTGTTTTCATATCCCTGACGGCAGTTTCCCCTTTTGAGTAAGACTCAGCCGGATGGGCTGCAGTGGGCTAGGTCCTTCTCTGTTCCAGGGAGAGCAGCGGGGTGCTCTCTCCCCTCTGCTTCCTCCTGGGGCTCCCCTGGCAGGCCCAGGTGTCTGAAGGGCCTGGAGCTGGAAGGAAGACAGTGTGTTCGTCCCTTCTCCCTTGGAAAGCGCTGAGACGCAGCTACCTGGACCCCTTGCAAGTCATACAGAAGACTTTGCATAGGCTTGACTCTGGCTCTAGTGGCATGTGCAGAACTGGACTTTGTGAGGTGTCTGAAGAAATGGCATTCACGTCTACACTGCTCTGCTATAGGAGATAAATTTATTGGTCATCAGGCATCTTCATGATGAGCATAATCCCTGGCATAATAAGGTTCCAACAACTATCCCTGAAGTACAAGGGATTTGAGAAGAGACACTGGTCTTTTCTGGAAGTCACTGAGATGCGGGCAGGAAGGGTACAGCCAGAGCAGTGGAGCGTGCCCCTGCTCCCATCCCCAACAAAATTTCTGTCCCTGAATTCAGTTCTTTTCTACTTTTCAATTTAACTTAGCTCCGTAGATTTTTTTTTAAGGATGTGTTTTGCAGAAAACTCTGGGAGATAACAGTGAAGAGCAGGGCAATAATAAGAAGCTGCTGGTCTTGTTAGGCAGCGAGGCTCTGCGCAGACCAAATAGGAAACAGCAGGAAAAAAACAGCCTGGGATGAACAATAGAGACAGACCGTGGGGTTGTGGGTAGTCAGAAGGGAGAGTGGTCAGTGAAGGCCTTGCCTAGGAAGGACGCCGGAGCTGAACTTGAAGCCGTGGTGGGATTGGAATAAACAGATTGGCTTCCCTTAGCACATGTTTGTGTCTGATTAGAGTGAAGCTCACGTTCTTTCTTTTCCCATTTATTTATTTTATTCTGTTCTATTTTACTTTAATTTTTTAAATTTTTTAAAGATTTTTTAAAATTTTATTTGTTCATGAGAGACACACACACACACACACACACACACGAGAGAGAGAGAGGAGAGAGAGGCAGAGACACAGGCAGAGGGAGAAGCAGGCTCCATGCAGGGAGCCCGACGTGGGACTCCATCCCGGGTCTCCAGGATCAGGCCCTGGGCTGAAGGCAGGGGCTAAACCGCTGAGCCCCTGGGTTGCCCTATTTTAATTTTATTTTTAAGTAGGCTTCACACCCAGCATGGAGCCCAATGTGGTGCTCAATCTTATAGCTACAAGATCAGGACCCGAGCTGAGATCAGGAGAGAGATGCTCAGGGTGCCTGGGTGGCTCAGTCGGTTAAGCATCTGCCTTTGGTTCAGGTCATGATCCCGGGGTCCTGGGATCCAGCCCCACATCGGGCTCCCTGCTCAGTGGGGAGCCTGCTTCTCTGCTCCCCGCGCTGGTGCTCTCTCTCACTCTATCAAATAAATAAATAAAAATCTTTTTTTTTTTTTTAAAAAAGGAGTCAGTTGCTTATTGACTGAGCCACCCACGCGCCCCTCTTTTCCCTTTTAGCTGTGGGCTCTGCATGGACACCTGCCCTATTTAGCATCTCATCGGTGCTGAGAAAAATGAGAGAAGCCTCTTCACGTCTTCCCTTCCCTGATTCCATTATGGCTTCATTGCCTTAAAGTAAGCTCATCCTCACTGTCCTTGCGTTGCTGGCAGTGGGGCCCACAGATGCCTTTTCGTCCTTCTTTGATGGTGAGAGAGCAGATGCTCTTAGCATCCGAAGGCAGTCCCTCGTCGTGTACTTAGGGAACCGCGGTCTGGAGAGGTGGGAGGATGAGGCTGGGGTTCCGCAGCTTTGGGGAGCAAAGTCCAACGTGCTTGGCACCTTCACACCGTCAGTGGCCTCTGACTTTGGTGGCCCCCGGGGCCATGTTTCCTTCAGGCTTGACTGAAATTTGGGACCCCCCACCCCCAAGAACTCAGATGGTGAGAGGGGAGGGGATGCATTCAGTGGGGTCATTATCAGACAGCAGAAGACTGCGATGGTAATGACCTCTCAGGGCTCCCCAGAGTGCCTTGCAAAAGCACCCCCTGTGGGAAAGTCGGGGGAACTGCTGACCCACTTCACAGCCTGCAGAACTGAGGGGTGCTCAGATCTAGTGACTTTCAAGTTGCTCTCTGAGCACAAGGGGCCACTGGATAAAGTAGGGAGTCAGATCGATGTAAACAGCATCTCCTTTTGTCTGAGGCATCCTGTGACATCCTGGGGATCCCCCTGTCCTGTCCCAGCTCTGCCCCTCCCTCCATTCCTCAGACTATTGGAAGCACCTGTCACCCAAGGTTGTTCTAAAAATGTCAGCATTTGAATTTACTTGTTATCAACGGTCAGTTGTCCTGACCTAGCTTTGCCCTTGTCTTTTACCTCTGTTTGGTTCTGAATAAGAATTTATTCACAGCCTAAAGATTATTTATAGACGCTACTACAAACATAGAACGGAAACCACAAAACCTGCAGTTGCCGCATAAAATGTGTCTGTGTGAGCTGGCTGCTACAGGTGTAAGACGAGCTGGGGGCGGGGGGGGTGCGGGGGGAGTTTCCTGATGATCTTTGTGACCCGAGGGAGCAGTTTAAACCCTCAGCCTCGGTTTCTTATCAAGAACCCAAGAATTTGGGGATCCCTGGGTGGCGCAGCGGTTTGGCGCCTGCCTTTGGCCCAGGGCGCGATCCTGGAGACCCGGGATCGAATCCCACGTCGGGCTTCCGGTGCATGGAGCCTGCTTCTCCCTCTGCTTGTGTCTCTGCCTCTCTCTCTCTCTCTCTCTCTCTCTCTGACTATCATAAATAAATAAAAATTTAAAAAAAAAAAAGAACCCAAGAATTCCTTCCGGGACGGGTGGCATCCCCAAGCACTTGAAATGGAATGAAACATGTGCGAGTGTGTGTGAATGTGTATTTTCCATCGCATTCATCAAAATCCTGAAATCTATGGAAAACAGGACTAGCATTATGTACAGACAAAGCATTCCCAAAGGGCTCTCCTGCTCAAAAGTGATCCCCTTCCCTCATCCCTCTAGATGTCTTGAGAACAAATTTTGTTGGCTCAGCATTTATACCGAATCTATTGCTGGAGTAAATACTATATATTTACTATATATGGTAAAAGGCATATACTATTTGGGACAAGTAATACTTTCACAGGCTAAGACTCAAACTGATATAACTTATGTCATACCAAAAATATTTAAGCCAGTCAACTTCAACAATGGTCCAGTGTCCAAATGAAAAACTCCAGGATAAAACCCAGCAATTCCATTTCTAACCCACTGGATGATCGCTGGGTGACCCTGAAAATCAAGCACGTCAACACATGTTTTTCTTCATACATCATCAAGTTTTTTTTGTTTGTTTGTTTCTCTTTGCTCTTGGATAGCATTTATTCAGGGTCTGCAGTAAGTGGATTGCATATATTAGATCATTCTGCTGTTGGTGGGTGATAAAGCCGAACCTTCGAGTTACACGCTCAAGGTCGTAGAGGGAGGAAGGGATGGATAGAACCCTGATGTGAGTCACTGATTATCTGATCCTAGTGTCCATACTCTTTCCCTAAGTGAATCCTGGCCAAGGGTCAAGGCTGGGGTCCCATGGGAGAGAATTTTGCTGAAAATAGGAAGTTAGTAGAGGATAAGATACCCAGATGTGATTGGCTCTTAGCTGAAGATCACCGACCAGCCAAAGTCTCAGCGAACCTGTATTGATACATCCCACCTGATGTCACTGGGTTTCTCCTCACTGGCGTAAATGCATAAATCACAGATGGCATAAAATGTACTAAAATACATTTTAAATAATAGTTATTTTGTTACTTTGGGGGACCAAACAATAATTCACATAATGTATCTACTACTTTGTCAACAAACCTCTACTATTTTAACATCCTTAAAATTAGGACAATGGCCACGGGTTAAATAAAACAGGAAGTTGAGAATGCAGGTGTGACTATAGAAATAGTCTAATTTGCTAATTATTCTTGGTCCCATCTCATTTGTGGTTTAATATTTTCATGCCAGTTTACTGGTACCAGTTCTTATGAGTTACAAGACCCAAACACACTTCTGTTAAGTTTATCTCCAAGTATCATCCTTTAGGCCTGGGATCTACAAACTTTTTTTTTTTCTGAAAAGGGAAAAAAAGTGTTCTTGGGTTTGTGGGACCTCCAGTGTGTCACAACTACTCAACTCTTCTGTGGCTGAGCAGTATGAACATGTATACAGTATACATGAATAAGCATGGATGTGTTCCAATATCATTTTATTTATATTAAAAAAAGACAGTAGGTCAGATTTGGCCTCTGGGTCACAGTTTGCTGACCCTGTTTTAGGCAATAGATGGAATTCCAGGAGCAATGTGGAAAAAATTAGGAAAAATAATCAGAACATACAGAAAGTCTCATTAGAGAAGGGATGTGTGTGTGTGTGTGTGTGTGTGTTCTTTTTTCCCATGTGGACACATTTTTTTCATATGTTATACATAGCATATTAGTTCATCCACGCATACACCACTCAGTTGAGTATAGCCTCTTCTATGTAGTATGTTGGAGGAGTGTTGAATTGGAAACCAGGAAATCAGGCTCTGGATAAAGTTCTGACACTAACTTGCAAGGTACATTGGCCTACTTATCCTCTCTAAGCAAAAAGGGTAATGGAGTTAGAGTGTCTCCATAGGTCTTTCTACTCTACCATTCTCTAATGCTATGATTTTCTTGATAAGATTTCTAGGGAGAAATACAGGTTAAAAAACATGGGATAAAATTATATTAAAAATTATATAAAAACTTGGTCCAGAACATACTGATTCAGACCACATAACCAACAAACTCATAAGGGTCAATGAGTCAAAGGACATACCTAAGTGGCATGGGGTGCGAAGCACACACAGGTTCTCACCTGGAAGACTCTGGGTGAGGGGTAGGGCCTTCAAACATGTGTCGAACGAGTGGACACCCCTGGGGACACTTACTACGATGGGTAAAAGCTTCCTTGTGTCTTTAGAAGACAATCATTGTGGACGTTTTATAAGAAGAACTTGGACAGAGGAGCAGACCCTTTGTGATGCTCATAGCTGTAGGGGACCAAGAAACCTTTCCTGCCACTGAGCAAAGTGGCCCATTTCCAAAGCCATTTGGAATCACAGATGGCCACTCTCTTCTCAAAGAGCGGTGTTCAGGATGGGTGGTTGGTGTTTGGATGACTATGGAACAGGATCTATGAGGCCCTGTGGTTTGCAAACCAGATTCTGCAGAGACCCCTTAAGAAAGGGCTGTTGTGTGTGGAGGTGGGGTAAGCCTGAAGGGCCCTATACCCCATGCCTGCTTCAACCAAAGCCCCACAACCCCTATCTAATAGTTACTGCTATTAGACGAGCGCTGGTCCAACTGTTTCATTATCAGTAGGAAACCCGGTTCTCCAAATGTGGTGTTGGTGGATGTGGCTGTTGCAGGGAGTAGGAGAAGACTCTCCTAGGTATGATGAGTTCATATTCATCTTCTGGGGAAGACGAATGCCTTGGAGAGGAAGGCACACGGAGAAGTGCATATGAAACCTCGGTTTTTCCCAAGGACTCCCTGGGTGTCTCGGTTTTAAGGGAAATGTTCTCATAGCACCTCTCAGCAGAGATCCCTGATGACTTTCCCCCAAGGACGCTGTGATTAATGAGGGTGTAGCAGAGATCTTCCGAGGAGCTCTGGTCAGCACTGTCCTGTTGGGCACAGAAGAATCTTATCAAGAGTGGGCCTCTTGCCTTTCCCTTTACATACTCCAGGCTCAACACAGACCCAACCCCGAGCAAGGTCTGTCTTCCATGACCATCTCCTCTCCATCTCTTGGCTCTTTTTCCTAAATGACTGCCTCCACCTAACCCCTAGCTCAGGCATCCAGAGAGCTCACGCTGTCTAGAATATTTATTCCGCCTCCCCAGGCAGGTCCTCTCTGCCTCTTGTTCCAGAGTGACCCCTGCCAATGGGTATAATTCCCAAGTCTCAGGCCTTGAGGGGAGCCTGCTCATAAGAACAACCCGAGGCCACCCTAACATGATTGGCTTATGATATTTAACTACTCATTCTAGGGATTTTTGTGTTATTCAAAAGGGAAACCACTCAAGAGAAGCTCCCAGTCAGTGGAATCTCAGGAGATAAAGAGCAAAGCAGCAAAGTACAAGAGGGAGAGCCTGGATCTGGGACTGAGGCTTGGTTTTGGATCATGCCGCTGACTTCCTGCCAGTTATCTGGCTTGGGGACAGTATCACTTAACTCTCAGTTTTCTCATTTGTGAAGGAGGGGAAATAATAGTGCCGGTCTTCTGGGGTCGCTGTACCAGGTGCATGAGCCACTACAGGCAAAGCTCTCAGCTCACTGCCTGGCATCAGCATGGGGCTCCGTGTGCATCAGTCCCTTCGCAGTGAGATGGGCAACAGAGGTGGCTGCTGCTGGGGCCACCAGGCCCCACACAGGGCCCTGGGCTGACAAGGACTGGCGTCTAAAGTCTTTCTTTCATATCAAGGATTGAAGGGGTCCTGGAGGCCAACTCCTGCCATCTGGGGAACCTCAGCAAAAGGCCCAGAGATGTTTGCGTTACCTGCGTGGGAGCAGATGACATTTCTTTACCTGGAGAAAGGAAATACAATCAGCGTCAGGCCGTGGGGAGGCCTGAGGAGAGAGGGTGGGGAGTAGGGGGGAGGCCGGGTGGGGCAGGGAGTGTGGAGACTGGAACAGAAGCAGTCAGAGAGCCAACCAATAGCCCATCAGGCCACCCCAACCTGCAGCGCACCCCAGGGGAGCCCCAGGACCAGCTGAACGAGAAACAGCCGAGGGGGGCAGGCGAGCTCAGGCTGAGAGGCTGAGTGGAGGGAGACACACTGGGTGGGGCTTTGAGAGGGAAACCACGCTTCCCTCCAGCCCCTGACCCCTGCCTGCCTCACACAAAATTCCCAGCATGCCCAACCTGTACCACTGTGGAGACCAAGACAGATCAGAAACAGGTCCTGTCCCCCAGGGGCTCACAGGCCAGCACGGGAGGCGGTGGAGGGCCTCAGAGGAGCCACAGTGTCCAGAGGCACCTGTGTCCACCGCAGGCCACAGGGGTGGGGTGGGGAGGGGTGGGGGTGAGGTTGGGGGGGCTGGGGGGTGACTATGTGGGCCTGGTGCTCCAGAAAAGCTTGCTGGAAGGAAATTCTTAAATTGAGCATTCCCGTTCCTGCATTTGCCAGCAGATGGGAACAGCAGCAGGCCAGTTTCCCAAGGCCATGGGGCTCAGGGGCACCCCAACCCAATGCCGCCCCCTCGCAGACCCAGCAGCTCGGTAGGGAGCTCTCAAGTGGGAGCCGCCCCGGATTACAGGGATTGGCCTGCCCCGGGCCTGGCATTCCAGATGCTCGCAGCTCCGGAAACTCCCTCGGACCTTGGGACGTCCCTGGTCATCACCACGGGGACCTTCTGTGAGTCTTAGCAGTCGAGGTCTTACTGCTCCCACGGTTTGCTCTGACGGAGATTGGGGCTCCCCGGGACCCACGAGCCCCCCCGGGTGACGCTGGGCTGCCAGGGCCGGCTGATTCACTTGCACACTGCACCGAGCTAGTTTGCAAGACTCAGAGTGAATGGATTGGGCTCTGCTCTTTGCACCTAGGAAGGCAAGGCCCAAACCCCCTCACTTTTCTTCTTTAGAAAAGCGAAAGGTTGTGGCCCCTCCTCAGGCCTATACTTCCTCTCTCTCTCTGCGTCCTTCTCCAATTCCTCCTCCTCAGCTGCAGGGCTTCCTGTCTCCAGGGACCGGGGCCTCACCTCCTAGGCGATCTTCCAGCATCTGCTCCTGCCACCGGCCAGCACAGCAGGGCCTCTGCACTGCAGCCCAGGTGAGGTCTTTTCATGCAGGGGCCTCAGACCCGGCCTGGGTTTAAAGCCCCCCGACAGGGGCGTCTGGCTGGCCCTCTGCCAGGCACCTGTCTTTGGCTCAGGTCGTGACCCCAGGGTCCTGGGGTTGGGCCCCACGTTGGGCTCTGTGCTCAGCAGGGAGTCTGCTTCTCCCTCTCCATCTGCCCTTCCCCCCTGCTTGTGCTCTCCCTCTCAAATAAATAAATAAAATAAAATAAAATAAAATAAAATAAAATAAAATAAAATAAAGCCCCTCAATAGTTGTGTAGTTCTCAGGACAAAACCCTGCAATCCTAAGCTTGCCCATGAGGCCTTGCCCCTCTGGGCCCTCTGGGTCGCAAGGGTGCCCTAGTTTCTCGGAAGTACTTCAGGCACCTCTGTCCTTCCGGTCATTGTTCCCGGTTCACCCCTCCAGCCTCCTGACCTCAGGGAGGGATTGGAGATCAGTGGTCGGTTCCTGCTTCCAATGGCCTCTCAGTCTAGCAGAGAAAGACCCAAGCAGCTGGACGAATGACACAGATGGATGTGCAAGTATGACACTGGCAGGATGCCCAAAGAGCTTGGGAAGCACAGAGGAGGGGCAGTTGGGAAATGCAAGTCTATCAAGTGCAGAAAAGATAAGAAAGCAATGACTTACTCTCCTCTGGGGAATCTGGTTTTGCTTTAAAGATGCATATTTTTCTCCTGAAAAAAGAAAGAGAAGGGAAATTGGTGATCTTCGCCCTTCAGACGCTCTCAAAGGAAATGACACTCAACTCCAAAACCTTATCTTTAAACTCTTTCATTTGTTAAAGTCATACCTCCTCCAGCATAGAGGAAAACGGAGGTAGATAAAAGAAAAAATGAAAGTAAGACCAAGTAGAAATCTCCACCTCGGCCCATGTGTCTCTCTCTCCTCACTTCTCCCTTTTCTATGGCTGAAGTGGGATTGATTTATAAATAGAGAACTATGGTGATGTCCCAGGTAACTATCTGGGGGATATTTTTCCCTAACAGAGTATCAACTTCTTTTATGTCATGTGAGATAAGGAGCCAGGATTATTTCCGATTCCAACCCCAAACCCCATCTCTGATCTCCTAGGAGGCAAGCAAACAAGCAATCAAACATGTCCCATGTGAGCACAGAGGTAACTACTCTGTAGAGACCAGTCCCCGCAGAAACACAGTATATACAGGAAACTCATTATCATCTCAGGAGACAAGGACATGTGCTCCAAGCAGCAAGACCATATGTCCTACTTTGCTTAGAGAGTCTAGTTGATGTCCTTATGAGTCAGTTAAGGACCTTGAGCTATTTTTAGTGGGTCTTTTACTCCAGGGTGGAGGATGACTTATATGAGCACCTCAGCTGTCCGTTCTCTGTGCGAGGGGCAGAAATGTGTGCTTCTCTGTACATGGAGCCTGGCCCTTCGCAGTGGGATTCAGGGGTCCTTCTTCTACCTTGGGAGCCAGTTTTGTCCTTGCTTCTGAGGCTTTCCCATTTGTGGAGGGCCATCAAGGCTATTGTTCCTGTTTCTTGCCAGGCTCGAATTGTCACTTGCCTGACTGACTCAATTCACTTCCCTGCCTGCCTCTCAGATGATTGTGTCTGGGTAGTGACAGGCTTCCCCTGTGGTGACAGACAGTGGGCAGTTACAGGTGATTTACAGCAAATATCACATTGAAACCACACTTAGGCAAATAACTCTTGAAAATAATTCTCCACTCACCATGGAAGGCAGAAACACCCTTCAGCAAAGTAGCAGTAACAGCATCTAAAATGACCCAGAGATGACACTAAATCACAATGTTGGTCTCTACAGCATTATTAGGATAACTCCCTTCCCTTGACCATTTCTGTGAAAAATCTTCTTTTTAAAAAAGATTTTACTTATTTACCTTAGAGAGAGTGAGAGAGCACGCATGAGCGGGGTGATGGGCAGAGGGAGACACAGACTCCCTGCTGAGCAAGGAGCCTGGTCCTGGTCCAGGATCAAGACCTGAGCCAAAACCATCCAGGTGCTCCTGCAAAAAACCTTTTTTCTCTGCCCTTGTCCAAAATAGTATTTATTCTAAATGACTTGGACACATCTATCATGCTGGAATGACTCCTTCCTCTCGAGACATTAACTCACCCTTTGGAAATATGAAGATGATGCTTATCAACTCCTAATTGAGGAAGGAACTTTCTGGTGTTGATAAGCATCATTTTCATATTTCCAAAGGGTGAGTTAATGTCTCGAGAGGAAGGAGTCACTCCAGCATGATAGATGTGTCCAAGTTACTTAGAATTGCTTGCTTATCTCTGATTTCAATGATTTACTTGGCCTCTTGTGAGAAAGGACACACAATAGTCATCTCCAGGAAATCCAAGCATCAGTATGTGGACATTTTAGAAATTTCTTTCTGGTACAGGTTAGGCAATATTTATGGAGAATTCTACTGCACTCTGAAGTTCTCCTATTTATACCATACTACGTTAGACACCATAGTATGGTTGTTGGGTGGAAAAAAACTGAAAACAACACCGGCTCAAAAATGGTATCACTTGGACTGAGTTCCCAAACTGGTGCTTAGTACACAATTTAATTGCAGGTTCCTCCAGAAAGGTAGTCTTAACCTGTGGGCCAGCAATTCTTCAATCTGTGCCACCAAGTCTGTCACTTGGGCTCTCTCCATCCCCACAAAAAAGTGAGATAATGTGCATGATAAGACTTTGCTTTTCCCTCTAGAAAGTGACCTTGCCCGGAATAATCCTTTTCTTTTGCTGATAACTTTCTCTTCCCCACCCTCCTTCTATAGAAACATTCCATTTAAAAAAAAAAAAGAAAGAAAAAAAAGAAACATTCCATTTTGTAGAACTCCTTCAAGAGCCTCTCTACTTGCTAGCTGGGGTGCTGCTGATTTCATGAACCTTTTAATAAAGACAGGTAGATCTTCAATTTTGTTATGTAACAGTTCATTTATTTACATCCTACACTAGGGCTTCAAAAAGTCAAGGACCACTTATTTTGTTCATCATGGTATATATCACTGGCATGTGCCAGAGTGTCTGGTAAATATGTTTTCAATAAATAATTTGATAAATGAATGAGTAGCCAAGGACAGAGCAATTCTAACTGGCTCAGTTCATCAAATCTGCCTCCTTTACCCAAAGTACAGGAAAATAAACAGGACTTGTGATCTCTTTTGGGGCAGGCAGAAAGGCTCAGGATCTTTCTGCAGTCAGACATCCAGGCTGAAGTCGAAGTATCATGCTGGGCATCTTTCTGAACTTGAGTCATAGTCAACTACCTGCAAAATTGAATGTGAAAGCCCTGCCTTTACCCGTAACACTACCCACAAGCATTTGTAAAATACCATCCAGAAAGATCAACCCCAGCGAGCTTCCCAGGGAGTTCCCTTGCCAAGGGTGATAGAGGAGGAGAGGCTGTGGGCACCAGCATGGCAGTGTTGGGACAACCTCCCGGGGCCCTGCAGCATCAGTTTTGGGGCTGAAAGGCATGTCTCCTCTTCAGGCTGTCATGCTATTTTCAGCCATTGTTTATATCTCTCGTGTCTGTGGCTAAAGAAATACCAGAAGGAAACCACCGAGCCTTATCTTTATCCATGCTCAGAAACCAGTTTCACTTGAGGAGATTTGGGAGATGAAAAGAGATAGCTGATTTTGACTTACTGACTGTACTAGTACCTCTGGAAAATTTGAGCCACCGTTGATCGGTCATAAATCGGGGATACTTAGACTGCTTACCTCCTGGAGTTGTTAGGGTCAAATAAAGTTCAACATGGCAAAGGCTGTTTTCAAACTGGTCATTTCCCCCACTCAATTATTCTGTAATGTAAGTTTTTGTAGATTTTTCTTGCATTTCAACTGGGACGTTTTGGTTTGGGGTGGGTTCTGCAGGAGACCAGATGCATCTCTGTGACACCCGGCTATGTGCCAGCAATTCCGGGTTCCTGTCTCTTACACAAAGCTTCCCTGGCCTTCTAGACCACCCAGTCTCTCCCTTGTTATGATGCCCATGACCTTTCTGGTCTGTTTCATTATTTGGACTGTATGCTTTAACATATGTCCAGTGATATCACCCCAATATATGATCCTTAGCTTGCACTGAAGAGATGTACCCTGTTGAGGGAAACTTTGGGGTCCCCAGCTCCTAACATAAGCTTTGGCTCAGTGGTTGCTTTTTAATTTAATTGATATTCTTTCAAAACCTTCTCCTGAAACCATGGGAGAAGTACAGATAATTCTACAGGCCACGGAACAACTGGCTTTGACACTCTTTGGAATTCTTGGATCCTGACATCCTGGTTCCATATTTTAGTGATTCCCAGGCACTCAAAGGGACTAGTCAGAAAGGGTAAATGAGGAAGTCCTGGTCTAACAGCATCAGGGTAATTGCAAGTGTCTCTCTCCACAAACCTTTCAACAATCATGATGATGTGGGAGATGTGGTCACCTCAGAAATAGAAACTCAGAGCTTAAAATGGAATGGTCAGGATGGAGCTTGAGGACAAAGGTATTTGGGCTAAATAAACAGAGACAGCAGGAAATAGGTCTTATTTCTAGTTGCACTTCTCCTGCCCAAAGGTTCAAAGTGTTTTTGCCTTTTGTCTTGTCTTTACCTTTACTATGACAATAACTGCTGCTGGGCCAAGCAGGGTGCTCCATGGTGGACATCAAGTCCAGGACCCAACAGACTTTACTCTTCCTGGGCAAAGGCTGGGAGGAGGTTTGTTGGATTTGTTCTCACCTGGATGTTCTCTGTTTGGGGCTTTGATTTTTCGGAGTCCAGGGTATTTCTTGAGTGTCCTGCGGCCACCTAAAACCCAACATATCAGGGATGAGCTAAGTTCTTTCCTTTTCAGGCTTCCCACCTCCATTCCTAATTTTTCCACTTTTGTCATTTCTGCCATTTGTGTGGAACCCCAGAATCACCCCAGCTTCTGCCTGTCACCTCAGATCTGTTCACAGCTCCTCCTTAACAAACATGGCAACCTTTTATCTGACGGTTGACATTCTCCAATGACTTCCACGCATAACCCGTCCTAAATCCTTTGTTCCCACACGGCCAGGATTCCTCATGATGACCATGAGACTATCAGTGTTCAGAGAGGCCTAACCACTTGGTGTAGTCTTTGGGATTGCGCATAGGGATGTGGAAGGGTATTGGCCCTGTCTCACGGAAATCACCATCTCTCATAGCACCAAGGCAGACAATGTGGGATAAGAGGAGAAGAAAGGATTAAATAAAGAAAATAAATCTGTTCATTGTGCAGGTTGGGTTTCTGTATGACCATTGTTTTTTCATTCATGGGGATTTGAGAATATGGTGAAAAAGGAACTAAAAATTAACTACTACTTACTATATGTTTATTACTTTCTCTCAACCTCTCTCTCTCCACACACACACACACACACACACACACACACACACGCAATCCACTTACTAAATGTATATAACACACACATTTTATCTATTTCATTTAATCTCAGAATAAATCCATGAGGTATATATGATTCTATTTTTTACCAATGAGAAAACTGAGGCCGAAAATGTTAGGTAACTTGTCTGAGGACCAGCAGTCAGTAAGGAAGACTCTGCACTCCTCTCATAGAGGACTAGGTGCCACTCTGCTTAGTGAGGGGGGCAGATTTCCATGACTTTTGTAACAAATCTGATCTGGAGAGCCATGGTGGGGATCTGCTGATTGGATGATAAATGGGAACTAAAAGTGAAGGTGAAAATCAGATCCCAGGAAATATAGCCTTTAAAAGTTATATTAGAATCCTAAAAAAAAAATTTCAAATGTCACATTAATCATGACTTTCTCAGTCACATTATATCTGTATTTTATTTTTCTTCTCAGGACAGTGATTTCTTCATGTTTCCAGCCATTCATCAAACTCTTTTTGAGGGCCTACTATTTGTCAGAAATAATGCCAGGAAACAGGAATTCAAAAATGACTTAAGAAATAGGGCAGCCCGGATGGCTCAGCGGTTTATCGCCACCTTCAGCCCAGGGTGTGATCCTGGAGACCTGGGATCGAGTCCCCCGTCAGGCTCCCTGCATGGAGCCTGCTCCTCCCTCTGCCTCTGTCTCTGCCTCTCTCTCTCTCTCTCTCTCTCTCTGTCTCTATGAATAAATAAAGTCTTTAAAAAAAAACAAAAAATGACTTAAATAGTCTCTACATTTGAGGATCTCATACATGGATATGAAAATGGGGATTTATAAGCTGATAACATGCAGGAGCTGCAGATGGCTCGAGCCTGTGAGGAACTAGGGAGGAGTTTCAGAAAACCCTGGGTCTCAGGGAGGGGCAGGCCACATCCCACGGGCTTGCCAAGCCTTCTTCTCTCAGGTGGCATTTTGAGTCCTGTGTCCTAGTTCCCAGTGGCAGGAGCCAACACTTGGGATAACAAACATAACCCTTAAAAGTACTCCCCACCCCCTGTCCCAGCAAGCTCATTCTCCATAGACCATCTCACTAGGGATTCTCTTATTTTGGGTGGTACAAATTTTTACAACGACTGCTTTGAGGTTAATGAAGCTGATGGTCCAAAAAAATAGTATTTTCTTACTGAGACTTATAGTGTGTAAGGCACTGTGCTAGCATCACACGCACTGGAAACTTCCAAGGTAGGTATTGTATTATTATTTCCTCTTAAAATCAGGAAACTGAAGTCTAGAAAAAGTAAGCCAGATTCTTGACCAATTTTAATGACCTCTACTTACCCCTTGCAGAGAATGTGCACTGGATGAGGCCTCAAGTGTGGGCAGAAACCTGCTATTTATTTGGAACTAAAATAGCTATTTAAAAAGTAGTGATGTCTTTGAGCTCCTTGCAGTCATTCAGAGTTCAGGAGAGCATCCACCCACCCCGCCCAAACCCAGCCCTCAGAAAGTTGTTCCATTTCTTAAGTCATGGTTCACTACATTGGCCTCCTTTGATGAAGTCCTTCTGCCTTTCAGAGGTTTTCCCCCAGCTGCTCACTCTGATTCTGGGGAGAAGGTCAAACCTATGAGGAATTGAATGTAGGGTCTGAAGATCAGTAGGCACTTATTTTTTTTTTCCAGTTCTTTACTGGGCTCCCCCAACCCTGCCCAAAGACCTTTTACTCTTTCTGGCTGCAAGGCCCTGTCCCATCCCCCACTGCCTGCTCCTCAGAAATCTGGACTCACCTGTTTTCCCTTAGCAGAGAGTTCCCCATTCTGGTCAGTTCTCCTGGTGACTTCCCCTCAGCCAGCCTGCTGCTCTCGCAGGGGCAGCTCGGGGCTTACTGCCTCGGTGCTGCTCCAGCCGCACTCTCAAGGCAGAGAGCTGAAAGGAGAAGAGTACCTCCTGCAGCCTGGGAGGAGGACGTCAAGGGGGAGGAGAGTCTGAGGTGCACACATGCTCCACTTCCTAAAATGTCAGAACCCATAAAAAGGAGCAAATTTTGCCACTTCAAAATATGCATCATTGGCATAGTGATTACTTTAAGCCAGTTACTTTAAAGAAACTTCAGACATGATAAAACAGGCTCTGAAAAATCAAGTAGAAATGACGGTACCGTGAGAGACCTTTCCACTAACAAGGGAAATCACCATGTGTGAGGGCATCAGGAAGAGAGCTCTAAACCTCTAGAAACTGTTCCTAATGCAGAAGGCCATTATATCTGCATCACAACATCACCCTTGCTCACTCTGCCTTTTCCTCCCACGATGAGGACTCTCCATCCTCAACATCTTCTTTTGTCTTTCGCTGAAAAAGGTATTTAAGGTGATGGTTTCAACCACTTGGGGTTATTGCCCAGTTTCCCTGGGTCTCTCCCTTGTATACAGGAGGTATACATGTGATTACACTTTTGTTTTTCTCCTGTTAATTTGTCTCATGTCAATTTAATTCTTAGGCCAGCCAGAATGGAGAAAAGTTTTTCCTTCCCAACCCCTGAAGGAACTGGGCTACTGGCCTTAACCAGAAGCCATTGGTCAATGAGAGCATGGAGCTTTTGGGGAAGTCCCATTTGTAATTACAGACAGGCCATGTGGTTTCTCACTTCAAATTCCTAAATTTATTAAATCACTTTGTAGTCTTGGAAAAGTCAAAGGGGGAATTTTGTTGTAAAACAAGAAAAGGTTAAAACAAGTTAAGTCAATCCATAGACCAATAGAAAATGTTAATAAAACATATATCTGAGAAGAAGACTTTATCCAGAATATATAAAGAACTCTCAAAACTCACTAAGAAAACAAACACCCAATAACAAAATGGTCAAAACATTTGAACAGACATTTCACTGAAGAAAATATACAGATGGCAAGTACATACTTGAGAAAATGCTTAATATTATAGTCATTAGGGGAAATGTAAATCGAACCACAATGTAATACTTTTGTTAAAAAGGTATTTGTTAAAAAACAGCTCAATCAAGTAAATCTAAAGATTTAGTTGGTCTTATAAGTAATTTGTGAATTGGACAGCATCCCATCCAGCAAGTAGAGATGATGCTCTGAGGAGCTGTACAAAATGGAATGTTTTCACCAGAGTGGAACAGGAAAGTTATTAGCAAAAGAAAAGAGAGAATTATTCCAGGCATGGTCACTTTCCCTTAGAGGGACAGACAGGGGGTCTTATCAGTAGATTACCTCCTCTTCCTTTCAGGAATAGAGAGGACCCATATGACGGATCACTTCATTGATGGTGATCAGAAAATTTCTGACTTACCAGTTAAGGCTTACATTTCTGGGGGAAATGCAGTTGGGTGTTAAGTCCTCATTTGGTGATTTTGCCTAAGTGGTGCCATTTGAGGTCTGTGGTTTTCTTATTTACACCTATTTGAATGGCTAACATTGAAAACAACTGCAAAACTGATTATATCAAGGCCTGCAAGGGACGCAGGGCTTCAGGAGGTCTCATGTACTGTTGAGCACTGTCCCAGTGTGCTTTGAAAAACATCATGATAGTTTCTTATGAAGATAAGCATAGCCTCTTCATACAACCTTGCAGTCTCACCCCTAGGCATTAACCCAAGTGAAATAAAACATAAGATCTCAGGACACCTGGGTGGCTCAGCAGTTGAGCATCTGCCTTTGGCTCAGGGCATGATCCTGGAGTCCTGGGATTGAGTCCCGCATCAGGCTGCCTGCATGGAGCCTGCTTCTCCCTCTGCCTATGTCTCTCTCTCTCTCTCTCTGTATCTCTCATGAATAAATAAATTAAATATTTTTTAGAAATTAAACATAAGATCTCTAGGAACCTGCATGCAATAGCTGCTTTACTCAGAATTGCTCCTCCAACCCTGGAAATAATCCAAATGATTTTCAAGGGGTGAACAGCTAGACAAACTGTGCTGCATCCCTATGATACTGACTGGTAACGAAAAGGAATGGATTCCAAATCTCTGCAACAGCAGAGGCAAATCTCAAATGCTTTACACTAAGGGAAAGAAGCCAGACTTCAACTCTACCTCCTATGACAGTCAGCACAAGGCAAAACGTTAGGGACAAAATACATCAGTGGCCAGAAGCAAGGGGTGAGAGAGGGACTGACCTTCAAGCAAGGACAGGAGGGAATTTTTCTGTTCTTTTGTGTCTTGTGGTGGTGGCAACATGACTGTAGGCATTTCTCATAATCTAAAGAGCTATATACCAAAAATGGGTGCATTTAACTGTATGTAAATTATGTCTCAGGGACAAGGGAGCAGAAGGCAAGCTGAGGACAAAGCACAAGCTGACATCCTGCAATCTCTACCCTCCCAGGTGGGACATGTGTGACATTCCTCCAGGTGGGACATGTGTGACATCCCCTGTCTTAAGGTTAATGCCTCGCTAGAGGGAAAAAACCAACCTGAACTTGACAACGGCAAGGCCTCCAGTATCCTGTGAGTCTTTAACAACTCAATATCCTTTTGGATCCTCTCTTTTCCTTACTTCCCCCAACTCTCAAGTATGTAATCAGCCACCCCGCATGACCCCAGATGACCATGAGGCAGCAGCTCTTCCTGCCTACGGGTCCTGTCCCAGAGCTTTCATAAAACCACCATTTTGCATCAAAGACATTTCAAGAATTCTTTCTTGGTTGTTGGCTCTGGACATCATCCCACCAAACTTCGCCTACATTCCAAAACTACATCATCAATAGAAAAAAAAGAGAGAGAGATTAAAAAAAAAAAAGAAATGAACTTGGGGACAAGAACCATGGATTTTGGGTGTTATCCTTCTATTTGATGGCTGGTTCCAGTTTGGTTGCTCATTTGTTTTTCCATTTCTTTAACTGGCAGATGTCGAGCACCTGCCATATGCTAGACACTGCGGGTTCAATGTGGAGCAAAACAGATACAGCCTTGCCCTCGTGGAGCTCCTTGAAATGAGATAAAGCAAAATACGGAATGCTTTCTTGCTTGTCCTTGAGCAATGCAGGGATCACAGTCGCAACAGTCAGGAGCAGCATGGGGAAGACACTCGTTGTGCAACCCCAGAGCCACCACACATCACTGTGCCCTTGTAGCTGCTTCTCTAACTAAAGTCTGTCTCTGAGGAGGATTTCCAGGAGGGCTTTACTACCAGTGGGAAGAGAGCCAACAGTCCTTGTGGAGGAGGAGAAAATATCCTGCCCCCAGGAGGAACTGTAAGGGAAAGAGGGCGATGCCAGTCTAGGGCACTTGATGTTCAAAGCAAAATACATTATTATTTCTAACATTTTAATACTCTAAGGGCAAATACAAATGAAAAGATAAGAAGTTTAATTCTCTCTTTTGAAAATGAGGGCGGAGACTTTCTCCCCTCTCTTTTCTTAGAGCTTTTACATAAGAAAACTTTTAAGTTCTTTTTGTCTTTGAAAGGCAAGTAAATCTTTGTAAAGGCTGAATAAGCAACCCAGAAATGTTTCCTCCAGGATCTGGGACCTGTCTCCTTGAAATGGAATCATCATTGAAGATGGTGCCCAATCTCCCAGTCCCCCACCTCGGGAGAATAGCTGGACAGCTATGATAGATTTTAGGGAATGTCTTCCAAATTATCTAAAGCCTTCTTTTCTGTGTGTAAGTCTGCCATTCTGTGTATGAAAAAAGTGGTGTGTGTGTGTGTGTGTGTGTGAGAGAGAGAGAGAGAGACAAGAGAGAGGCAGAGAGAGAGAGAGAAGAAGTCTTAACACATTGCTGTATTTATAATTAATCTTTCTCTTCCCCATGACCTTCAGGAAAAAAAAATGTAAAAAAATTCAATTCAGTCTAAAAGTCCCTCTCCTCAATGGCTTCTGTACCTTTCACACTGCCTAGAGGTCAGCAGAAGGGAACTGCAATTTTTCAGCACCATGGAGGGAAAACAAAACAGCCAAGGACATTTAACCAACTAGTAGGGCTATTGCTGAATCCTCATCAGTCTGAATGAAGATATCCCAGACTCTGGGTGGAACAGTTTGAGCATACAGCCTGGACAGTGCCCCATGGGTGGCTTAATTAGTTCCAACATTGAGCAAAGGCTTTCTGAGTCCAAAGAGTCAATGCCACAAGGACGAGGGTTGGAAATCAATTTGCCATTGCTGGAGATCACCCCTAAACTTTTGAGCTTCACTTTCACTCAGGCCACTAGATGGAGAAGCTGAGCTGAGTGGAAGTGTTAGGGACCCACCATGAAAATTTCCCATGGTTGTGTGAGGTAGCAGAGATGAGCAGGACATTGATACATAATACATATATTTATTGTTGTGAAAATGACTCTGGACTAAATAATTTATCTCCACTGCACAAATGGAAGCATAGCAGTGCACATCCCCACAAAAAGAAGCCACAATAACAAATCTTTGAATCAGACCATCCTTTTCATCCTCCTCCAATTTCTCAGAACTGACCTCAGAATACATGAGAAACTACAGGCATTGAAGTGGAAATAAAACCCTGATCTCTGTAAAGAGATGATGGTGAAATCAGTGGAAGGTTGAGTTGAAATCTTCAAATTTACTTTCCTATCCTTTGGCATTCCTGCAGAGAATTGATGACCAATGCAAGGACTGTTTTGCTGTATCTCAAGATCATAGGCTAATATAATCAAAATAACTATTTGATTTGCAATGTGTTAAATGTTTTAGGTATAATTTCTCAATTGTTCATGCAAGAATTGTGTGGGATACATACTATTTCCTCTATTTGAGAGAGGAGGACACTCAGGCTCATACAAGCTAAGTGACTTGCTCAAGAAGACCCCATACTAAGCAAGAGAGCTAGAATCTGAGTTCAAAATGAGTGTGGACTTTTTCTGTCTCTTCATTGCCCTATTCAATAGGTATTTATGGAAAGATGAACTTAGCTTTGAGCATGGTCTGTGTCACTCCAATGTGTCTAGAAAGACTGAAACATGCATGTTTGGCATAAATGTTGTGCTTCCTAATTCTTGAGTGGCTTTTGAGCACCTGGCTGTTTCCACTGCCAAGACAGGTTAGAGACCTTTCAGATAAGAGGGATACTTTGAGACTGAAGAGTCTCAAGAATGACAGGATGGGATTGGGACACCTGGGTGGCTCAGTGATTGAGCGTCTGCCTTCAGCTCAGGGCCTGATCCCAGAGTCCTGGGATCGAGTCCCACATGGGTCTCCTTGCCTGGAGCCCGCTTCTCCTCCCTCTGCCTGCATCTCTGCCTCTCTTTCTGTGTCTCTCATGAATAAATAAATAAAATACTTTTTTAAAAAGAACTGGATGGGATAAATCTGGCTCTAGTTTACTCCTTTGTAGACTGTGGCTAAGGAAGGGACCTGGGAGAGATATTTACGCAAAAGGAAAATCTTTATGGATCATCTTATGGTAGGAAAAGAACTGGTTTATTTAAGAGTTCCTGTAGAGTCAGGAATCCAATAGCTTAGCTAAGATTTCCCTATTCTGCTTCCTTTCCTAAGGTCCTGGGGCGGGCGGGGGGGGGGAGGCAGTGAAGACTTCATGGCATGATAATATGGAGACATCTTCTTTTTTTTTAATAAATTAATTTTTATTGGTGTTCAATTTACCAACATACAGAATAACACCCAGTGCTCATCCCGTCAAGTGTCCCCCTCAGTGCCCGTCACCCATTCACCCCCACCCCCTGCCCTCCTCCCCCTCCACCACCCCTAGTTCATTTCCCAGAGTTAGAAGTCTTTATGTTCTGTGGAGACATCTTCTTGAGGGTAATTTTCCAACTGCAGAGCATGAGCTGATTAGGAGTCCTGGCTAATATCAGGCAGTCAGTTATGTGTTTGAAACTATGGCTATTCATTGCTGATATTTCCCATTAATGTATATTTGGCTTGAAACAGGAGGTAGCTGCAGAGTTTCAGCACCTCCCTAAATGGACTTTGGGGCTGAGATTTTGCTTTCTGGTGGAGGGACATTCGCATTTGGTTCCACTGACTTGCCAGGAACCATGATAACACAGAGGGTTATTTTTTAATGGTAAGAGGACTATTTGGCAACAAAACGGGGATTTGTTCAGCTCATTGACAAGATTCTTATAAATAAAACGGCAGTCGGAGGGTATAGCACTTCCCTGTCACTCTTTGAGCCATGAATGGCCCTTGGGAAGAACATTCCTTCATTTGCAATGTTTCAGGTTTCTCATTGGTAAGACTAACATAGAACATAGATGATTAAGTTAAGTATCTGGGGGAAAAATCACAGGCTGGGTTTAAGCTGTAAAAGGTAAACTATAAAAGTTAAAAGTTAAAAAGAAATCCGGGGTGGGGGGGCACCTGGGTGGCTCAGTTGGTTAAGCGTCTGCCTTCAGCTTAGGTCATGGTCCCAAGGTCCTAGGATTCAGTCCCATATCGGGCTCCAGGCTCCCTGCTCAGCCTCTCCCTCTCCCTCTGCTCCTCCCCCCTGCTCTTGCACACATTCTCTCAAAATAAATAAAATCTTTAAAAAAATAAAAAGAAATCCAAGAATCAAAGGACCAAGGAAAGAAAGCCTTTTATCTAAAAATTTTAAAAGCAGATATTTCTGGGCTTTGTAAGCAAATAAGTGGGTTTCCTCTGAAGAGTCAAGTGGAAGTGAGCTCTAAGCATCCTCCTCAGGTCAATGTCTGTGCATTACATTCTTTCAGATGAGGGAAGAGTTCTGGGCACACAATCACCCAGATCCTGCTGCCCCTGATGGGGGCAGGTGGGTATATACCATGCGTAGTGCTGGGATCACTTCATATCTCAATGTCTTGTTCAGGGTTCTCTCCCCATGTGAAAATGATCATACTCCAGAACACAAACTTGGCCAGACAGTGACCATGACTAATATTTGTGGAGTTCATCGTCTTCTCCAACGGTTTAGATTTCCAAAATAGAGTCTAGGGAATTTATTTCACAAAATATAACTGAATGTGCTTAGAGGATTTGAGTCCTGGTGTCATTATGTCTAGCTATGACTTTGAGTAATTTATCTGAATTCCCTAAGTCCCACTATTTCCTCTGTAAAAATGAGGCAATGAGAGTACCCACTTCCTAAAGTTCCTGTGATGATGGCCTGAGCTAATGAGGGCAAAGCCCTCAGAAGAGAGTCTAGTGCATACTGAGCTCGCTGGACAAGCTAGTGGTGGAGAGCTCTTTCCCCACCTCACGTCTTGTCCTGGATTGAGAGCTCTACTCTCCATTGCTCCTATACTCATGGCTTGCCACCAGCTCATTCATTCTGCTGAGGTGGAGTGGCTTATCAGATTCATGAATTTGGAAGCAGAATCTGGACATTCTTTGTCCAGCCCTTCCTTCCTGGTTTCTTTTGAGAGTAAATTTGACTTTATAAATCTGGCATGGTTGTTCTCCGCTAAGGCAGTAAGCTTAATGATAAATGCCTAGGATAGTCAGTACATCCAATTCTGGGGTCAGAAGGCAATCCTGTTCCTTATGTCAGTTCAGTCACTAATAAAGGCTTGTGCATGAGTGTGTGTGTGTGTGTGTGTGTGTGTGTGTGTGGTTTAGTCTCTACCTTCTTTAATCCTTTGTTTTAATTTTCATTTGGTTCACCACTCAGGAGAAAAAGGGTACTCCTTAACAGGGTTCCCTCAAACACTAATACAGTTGCTAGTCACTTATCATTGGAATCAAAACCTGATTGAGTTCAGTTTTGGGCAGAAGTGATAGTAGTTTGACTTGACTTTCCCAGCAGAAACAAACCAAATTGTCTTCTCTGCAAGAACCTTTTGGGAATGGAGTCTTTACACCTGGCTTCTGAAAATGTGCCTACTACCAGTTGTGGAAGACAAACTTAAGGATTCAGATTTCCAACCCCTGGTGGAAGCATGGTCCTGAAGACATATATTTAAAATTTTATTAATTTTTCGGGTATTTCTTCAGGACTTACCACACTAGAGAGTCATTTGGTATAATAGCTAAATACAGGCTTGTTTTTAAATCTCTACTCTGCTTATTACTAGCTGTGAAATTTTTAGCAAATTACACTAATTCTTTCAGTTCACACATTTGCAAATTGGAAATAAAAGTACCTGTCTTATATGCTTATTGTGGAGATTAAATAAGTTCACAAGTGTATAGTGTTTGTTAGACACCTAGCATGTAGAAAGCATGCAGTAACTATTAACTGGTTAAGGCTTTTTTTTTTTTTTAAGATTTATTTATTTATTTATTTATTTATTTATTTATTTATTTATTTATTTCTGAGAGAGAGGAGAGAAAAGTCTCAAGCAGGCTCCCTGCTGAGTGCAGACCCCAATGTAGGGCTCGATCTCATAATCATAAAATCATGACCTGAGCTGAAATCAAGAGTTGGATGCTGAACCGAAGGAGCCCCCTAAATGCCCCTAGTTAAGAATATTTTTAAAAATGATATGCCAGGGGCACTTGAGTGGCTCAGCCAGTTGAGCATCTGACTTTTGATTTCAGCTGAGGTCATGATCTCAGGGTTGTGAGATCAAGACCCACGTTGGACTCTGTGCTGGGTATGGAGCTTCTTGGGATTCTCTCTCTCTCTCTCAAAAAAAAAATTAAATGATGGGCCACGCATCGGGCTCATTTTTTAATGAGATGATGAATGAAATGGACACTGAAAGTTTCAGTTTGGACTGAGTTACACTGTTTAGGTGTAAATCAGTTTCCACTCTTTACTATTTTAATTCACTGAGCGCTTCCAAGATGAGTGAAGTACAATGAATGACAAAAATAAATACGTGGACTAAAATCAACATTTAAACTACATTTTAAGAGCAGTTTGGTTTTCACAAAATGAATCGAACCATTTTTGCTTTAAGAGCATTATGCAAATGACTCCAGGTGGTTCTAAAACTAAACATTAATCTATGATTTTTGAGATGTTTTACATATTTAAAATAAAAGCTATTTTAAATCAAGAAAATGTTCCAAGAAACATATTTTAGATGGAATGGTTGGAAGGTTCAAACACCTTTTCTTGTGGCACCAGGATCATCCATATAGGATCTAGCTTGAAGTTGCTCCCTTTTGATGCAGGGAAATGTGTTCGAAAAACAGGAGGCGTCTCGTGACAGCAGTGCCCATACGTGTGTCAGTCTTCAAAACAGTGTTGTCAACCATTCCTAACAGAAGTAGGGAGGGGAAAAAAGAAAAAACAAAAACAAATGCAAACAGAGCTTTGGAATCTTTCAAAATTGACTTACAACCCCAAACAGGATGTACTAGAGGGTCAGTTTCACTCCCACAGGAAATAACCTCCTGGTCATTATTGCTGAGGCTGAGGAAGGACGCTGGGTGGGGGAATGTGAGTCACTTAGCATTCACAAAGTGGTGGTGGCCGGATTTAAACTGCCAGTCAGAGTCTGAGAAGTCTGACGGTTCTGCTGAATGAGTCAGGGGTAGTTCATGGACTAGGTCTCAGCACTGACTGTTCCCACTCCTTTTCACCACATTGGGATGGCTGAGTATAAAGAGGGTCAGAAAGGAACAGACAACTTCAAGACAATTTATATTTGAATAATGCGTAGGAATTTTACAATCATATTTTTCATTACAAGAGCAATAAAACAACATGAGAGGTGAACACACCACACTTGTCCCTTCTTTTACTTACCTTTCTAACACCTGATTGAATCATTTGGGTTTATCTTTTTCGGTCTCTCTCTCTTTTTTTTAAGATTTTATTTATTTGAGAGAGAGAGAGAGAGAGAAAACATGAGCTAGAGAGCATGAGAAGGGGGAGGGGGTAGAGAGAGAAGGAGAGGCAGGCTCCCTACTGAGCAGGTAGTTGGACATGGGGCTCTATCCCAGGACCCTGGGATCATAACCTGAGTCAAAAGCAGAAGCTTAATTCGCTGAGTCATCCAGGTGCTCATGACCTCTTTTCATGTTAAGAAAATTGTATGTGCAGTTTTGCCTTTCTTTTTATATTTTACATTGGACTATACAACCAATTGTTTTAATGGTTGTATGGTATTTCCTCTAACGGATGGTCTGTAGTGAAATTATAAACTTTCTTACTATTGAACATTTGGACTCGTTTTAATTTTTTTTTTTGCCACTAGAAATAGTGGTGCACTGGATAGTTTGTACAGATGTCTACTTTATATCTTTGGATTACTCTTTTTGGATTGGTTTCCAGAAGCAAATTCATGGAATCAAAGTAGATGAGCATTTTTATGACTTTTGTTTCAAATTCCTTTTGCTCATCCAGCAGCAAAATATAAGAAAACAAGTATCACTCTAGTTTCATCTATTTCAAAGGAAGTAGATGTTACCGTGTAGTAAAAATTGTTAATTTTAAGGAGCCTAAGTTACTACTTCATTGTTGTTTAATTTGGCACTTTTCTTTTCCCCATATTCTGGGTATTGTCTTTTTCCTGAATTGGCTGTTCTTAAATTTGCCTACTGGAGTCATGGTGTTTTCCTTATCATTTTGTCTTTTTCCCATGTGAAGATATTGGTCGTATTACGAGTAATTCTTATAAACACTTATTCATAGTGTATTGTTACCCTTTAAATCTATTTTTAAATATGATCATTGTCATAGGAAGTAGCACGCAAGAGTTAACATTTTTAAGACAGAGGTACAAAGACTTACTGGACGATTATCTTTTAGTCCAGTGGTAGCTTTATGTAACCTGGAGTCATAAAACACACATACCCCCACATCCACATCCACACCCACCCGCACTTCCCCGTTGACGCTACATTCTGAGCAACCAACAGCCAGACTGGTCTACTCATTGTTTTCCAAAGTCTTGCTCTTTTGTGTCCCCTATTCCTTTTTTTTGTGTGTGTTCCCTATTCCAAACATCCTCTTCCCTCCTCCATAAAGGCTTTGTTTATGTTCAACAGCAGTTGTTTCTGTTTTGAATTCCTGTAGCTCAGTTGGCACTATCCACAGTGTATCTCGTATTGCTATTTAACTGCCCTCTGATCTGTTTTACCTCCTTAACTAGAACAGAAACTCTTGACAATTGAAGTCATCGCTTATTGCCTATTTATATCTTTATTACTTGTTTATATCTTGCACAGTACATGGCAGCCTGAAAAATGACCATGCTGCATGTGAGATTAAGTAGCAAAATATATAGAGGAAACCGTGAGTCTATAAGGCTTTCAGAAATCTAGATAAAGGAATATTATCTTAGAGTTAATTTTCCAAAGTGGAATTTAGAAATAGCATCTTTAGAAGAATCAACTGTTAGTGGTGAGTGATCATTTTGCACGTAATAAATAGTGGTACGTGGTATCCTTCACACTGTCACACAAAAGGGCACATGCACTTCTGGCTTCAGCCTGTATCTCCAGGGACAGGTGTGATCCAGATCATGTTGAGCAAACTAAGGCAGCTTACCAGATTTTCATTTAGTTTTATTCTAGGTAACTGTATAGAAGTCCATTTCCTCCTTGATACTATCAAGTAACCCACTGGGCTGTTGAATCTAGAAATTGAGACAGGAGATAGGAGTCAAATTTGCAGACTATTAATAAAGGTTAAATTTATAAAGCAGGGCAGATATATAAATCTGGTCTATGGAGCAGGGGACTGAGGACCAGGACTTCTGGCAATGGCAGTGCTGTATGCTCCATTCTGGGTATCAGAACAGTTTGTAAGGAGCTGCTGGATGTTGTCATGGGCCTTTTTACTATGTGATGGTAAAGCCACAGTTCTGGTGGAGGAGGCCAGTAGGAGGAGGGGTTGGGAGAGCATGAAGGGAGCTGGCCCAGAAACAGATGCAGGATCTTACATCAAGAACAAAAAACATTTACTAAATAACACAATTTGACAATTGCCTTTATAAGACTCAGGGAAGGGAGAAGAAATGTGTGGGAGATATCAGAAAGGGACACAGAACATAAAGACTTCTAACTCTGGGAAATGAACTAGGGGTGGTGGAAGGGGAGGAGGGCGGGGGGTGGGGGTGAATGGGTGACGGGCACGGAGGGGGACACTTGACAGGATGAGCACTTGGTGTTATTCTGTATGTTGGTAAATTGAACACCAATAAAAATTAATTTATATAAAAAAAAACAAAAACAAAAATAAATAAATAAATCTTTTAAAAAAATAAAATAAAATAAATAAAATAAAACAGAAAAAAATAAAAAAAAAGACTCACTAGCTGTTGTTTCTACCATTTAAAGAATTATCTCTTACTTCCACACTACTTTCTCTATATTAGCAACCTCATGCAATCAGGTTTTTTTTTTTTAATTATGAAAAAGCAGCACTTTGGGGAAATAGGTAGAGGGAGACCATTAGCTTCCCTGCATCCTCATTCTCCAAAATAAGCTATTATGCTGAATCCTACAAGCTTGGCAGCCAGCCCAGGCTAAGGAGAAAGATAAACTATTCTAGAGGACTCTAGGAGCCATCTAATATTTTATCTTAAGTGTTTTCCTCATCTTCTTCCTTTTTTAAAATTATAAGTTCCCTTTGCTACTTCCTAGTCTTCAGCAGCAACCGTGTTTGGGAGATTTAGAGGAGGTACCTGTATCCATATTTTTTAGAAAATTAGTATCTGAAGAGCACAAGAAGTTTGGAGAAGTAGTTTTCAGTGTGATTAAGGGGTTAGCAGAGAAAAATAGAAATTATTTGTTTGGATTGCTTGTTATGTGTCAAACACTATGCAGCATACTTTCCATTTCTTTAATCTGCACAGCAGCACTGTACGAAGTACATATGGTCACTGTCTCCATTTTATAGATGCTGAAAGTGATGCTCAAACAGGTTAAGAAATCTGTCCAAGGTGACATGGCTAAGAAGTGATGGAACCAGGGAGCAAACCTGGAGTCTCATGCCAGAGCCCATACTCCCAGCCCCTATGTTATTGGGTCAGTAGTTCCAGGCAACCAGTAGCCACTAGGGAAGGTTTGAAGAAAAGCTTCCCCAGAAAGACTCCAAAATATTTAGGGAGGGTGTGAACTTCTTGCTTTCATGCTGGACAGGAACTGTGTATTTTAAAAAAGTGTTGGCCTCTTAAAGACCGGACAGACATGAGAAAAACACCTTCAACTTCCACCACAGAACATACACTCTTTCACTCAACGTATGCTTGTGAGGAGAGGTTCAGGGGGAGAAGGCACATGTGTCTCCAAGTTTTATGCCTAGGGCTAATGGAGCAAATGGACTTGATGTAAAATATATTTTTAACAACCAAATACACAATTTTCTGGTTTGTGTATTTGTAGCAGATCTCTCTCAGAGTCTGGGTATTATAATCAGCATCTCCTAGAATAATGCAACCAGTTTTGCACCAAGTAGAATTAAAAACATATTCCCTACGTCATCTGGAATTCCCCAGGATTCAGGCTACAGGCAAGCTGGCGTAGATGCTGTGAGGTGCTGCCATTGTATTTCTCTGTGGCCCACTTTCATTTCCAGCGCCCTACAGTGTTTCATAACTTGGGATCTTGCTGCAAAGTTGGCCTAGGGTTTTGAAGAGCCCAAGATCCCTAAGTGACCTATCCAAGTTCATAGTAGACTGTGAAATTAACCAATGTTTATGGGATTTTTCTGGATAACTTTGGTGAGCTTGGGGCAGATTAGATTAGCACCTTCATTATGGAGCTCCTGTTTTGTGACAGGTATTGTGGTTAGTTGAGCAAACTGCCTTCAAGTTGGAAGATCCCAGATGGATAGTTGACATGGCCATGAAGTCTTCAGACCAGTCAAAATTTCAGCCCAAGGCAGAGAAGTGGTAGCGGCTCACATACATGACAACCCTAGCTACTCCAATAGTGTGTGGTGGCTAATGTGATTTAAAACAAATATTCTGGGATCTTCTGAACTTTGCTTTTCTTTATCATTTATCTAATATTTACTTAAAAATATAAATTCAATTTCCACTGTACCCTGGACTAAGAAATTTACAAACTGATTAGCAGGTAAACTCTTTCAGATTAAGAAAAATACATTGATAATTTCCATAAATACAAGACTCTCTTTTCTCCAAAATAAAACTTTTAAAAAGACTGCTTTAAATTTACCTCACTATTGGTCTCAAATTGAAGGCCTTCTTTATACAGTCTGGTTGTAGCTGGTTCAAGAAAGACTGTGTTAGTACAAACAATGGAACAAACGACCATTCCTATCAGTTCACCTATCACATTAGACCAGATTCAAATCATTCACACCTGGGCCTGTGATCTGAAATTGGTGGTAATCTCAATTGGTGGGAAGAAGGGTCACATTAAAAAAAAAAGGCTTAAAAAGCCTTTTATTATAAAGATTATGTAAAAAATGTGCAGGAATTTTGGAAAGAGAGAAAAAATAATCTATTGTCCCATAATCCCAAATACATTTATGTTAAGCCGTGTTGAGAATGAATGCCAGACCCATGGGTAATTGGAACAGACAGTGTAACAGTATTTTCATTATTACTGATGTATAAAATATTTTAATTGGGGAAGAGCTAAAAATTGCCTCACTGGGGTATCTGAGTGACTCAGTCGACTGAGTTTTCAAATCGTGGTTTTGGCTCAGGTCATGATCTCAGGATCATGAGATCGTACCCTGAGTTGGGCTCCACGCTCAGCTGGGAGTCTGCTTGAGATTCTCTCTTCCTCTCCCCCAACCCCTCTCTTCACACCATCCCGGCTCTCTCTCTAAAATAAATAAATAAAATCTCTTAAAAATAAAAATTTACTCATTAACCTTTTCCCATAGTATTTTGGTAATTATGCATATTTATCCTTATAGATGAAAAATAGAGTGAACACGGATCTTCTCAGTCTGAATTCACACATCAGATATCAAATATGGCAATTAAAATGATTTCCGAATACTCTAGGTAGAATGCATTCAGTAGTTTCCAAATACTTATATGGCTATTTTATAACTGGAAAGTTCTCAATTACTCAAAGAAATCTAACTTACATGTTGGAAGAGACGCTTTACGTGAAGGTACATATTTTCTAGTGTTCCATCTGAAGTTTTTCAGATCAACCGAAGTTTGAACAATCATTACCTTTGTAAAATCTTCAGTGCCTTGTACCTGAAGTTCAATAGAATATAAGTTAATTCCTGAGTACTTACCATACAATTACGTGTTTCTCTGGTAAGCTAGTATCTCAGGACCTCTCTAAATATCTGGGATGAAAGGTAAACATGTCTATATCAGATATGTTGTTTTCCATATGCTTTGAATCACATGAGTACCCAGATCTACAATAGACAGGGCTGTCTGCCCGAGAAAGTAGACAGAGTTGCGTAGGTTTTAGGCTGCCTTGAGAACCTCTTGCTTGGCCATCTAAATTCCCAATCAGCACCCACAGCAGAGCTCTGTTATTATGTATTCAAGAATAGAAGTACGCAGCACCATAGTTAAGAATAATGTCTCACTTCCTCCCAGTGGGTGTATCACATTGGTGCTGGAGGCATCCACTCAGAAATTTTTTCTTGTGACCCTTTCCCACCTGAGGATTCCTCTTACCCCCACCTCACGTTCTTCTTGTGTCCCAAATCTACCTTGTAAATACTTCTATCATAGCTGTACACGTTTCATTAATATGTTTACATATTTTTCTTTTCACTTGGTTGAGAGATCGTATGAGGGCAAGTTGCAAATCTCACTTGTCTTGGTCACTCTAGCATCTAGCACTGTTGCTGCCATATATTAATTACTTAAAAAATATATGTCTAATTCGATCAACTCTAGGTCCCTCTTTCAATGTACTTTCTGTAGCTGTATTTTGTATGTCACCTGATTTCTCCTGCCATGTGCCTCTCTTTTTCTACCCCAACACACACACGTACACACACAGGGTTTGCCTTCTTTCCTTCTTCATACGCAGAGCTTCTCATTTTGAGGGCCAGGAAAACTCAGTAGCCTAAATGTGGGAAGTATCTTTCAAAGTATCTGAGCAAATACCTCTGTTGCTCAGTTCAGCATGGGTTTGGCAGAAATTCTCCAGAGTACTGTTAAGACAGTCCAGAGAAAATGGTCCTTCTGCAATGTTGTATATGAACTTACTAGGCCCCCTTTTTCTATTTACAGCTGCGCCAAAATCTAACTATGGCCAAAATGTACAGCTCGGCCTGCCTCATCGACATTGAATAGGAATATGTTGGTGCTTGGGCTACCCAGTGTCAAGGCAATCCGTGAACTGGGTGTGTGTGGTGTTTGTGCTTATGGAGTGGTAGGGGAAAGGCGGGAGATAGGAAGGTGGAAAGTGACAATTTTTCTAATGTTCATACACTGTCAGACATATGGCGGATTGACTGGAAGGTATGAATCAACATTTCTTTACCTGATAGCATGTTATAGGAATTAAAGAAGGTGCCTTATAAGCTTTCCGTAACTGACAATCTTCTACAGCTCCATGGATGAGGATGACATAAATCACAGTTTCATCATAGATACCAGTTTTGATGTTCTTTGGTATATCTTTTACCGACACATTACAGAGTTTTAATTGCATCTTGTAGTTCCAATCCTACAAGGAAAGCACAATTTCGTAGTCTACTGTTGATAAAATTTAATATAAATTCCTAAATAGTTCATTAATAACCATATTTTAATACAATTCCATTCAGAGCGAAGAATGAGCTTATATAAACCCCTCTTACCTCATAAGATAGATGTTCCCTGATTTTTTTGGCAGTAATGGAAAGTCCAAGTTTTAGCCACATTTTATATTCAATGTGAGGACTACATTGTTCAAAAGCTTCATACAAGTAATTTTTAGGAATAAAACATGTCTGAAAAAAGGAAAATCTAAATTTAATATCTCATTCTGCATACCCATAGTCTAAGGAGATAAGGTTTTTCTCATTTACATTAAAGCTAAGAATTTAAATTATTTAAGATTCATGTTGCTGCCTGGAGACTTACTAAAATGTGTATAGTAATAAATATTTGTGTAATCTTATCATAAATTATTAAAAGGCCACATGCTCCAATGAGATGTTATTATTCTTACAGATTCTAAAAAAGTAGAAAACAAGGTATCGAAAATCATTTAAACTTTTAAACTAAAGATATAAATATTTCTAAAAATACATTATTTTGGGGTGCCTGGATGGCTCAGGTGTTTAAGTGTCTGCCTTCAGCTCAGGTCATGATTCCAGGGTCCTGGGATTGAGCCCAGCTTTGAGCTCCCTGCCAAGCTTCTCCCTCTCCCACCCCCTGTTGTATGCATTCTCCACGTGTTACTCAAATAAATAGAATCTTTAATAAAAATAAAAACACATAATTTTAGGGGAGCAAACTTTTTAGATAACAATAAAATGCCAGTGCTAATGAGCAGACTATTGACTATCAGGAATAAGCTGCTGCGAATATACAAGATGTTATGTATGTTGGTTTTTAATTCTTATGGGTAAGGATGTATGAGTGTGATTGCTGGGTAATAAGTAAGTGTGTGTTTAATTTTATAAGAAAACTGTCAATCTGATTTTGGAAGGGGTTGTAACATTTTAGACTCTCATCAGCCATGATGGACATTTCAGTTGCTTCACATCCTTGCCATTACCTGCTGCTCATTATTTTTATGTTTAGCCAACGCAGTAGGTGTGGTGATACCTCATCATGATTTTAATTTGCATTTCTCTGAGAGCTAATGATATCAAGAATCTTCTTTATGTGCTTATCACCCACTTGTATATTCTTTTGTGAAAGGTTTGTTCAAATCTTTTGCCCAGTTTTTAATTCAGTGATTTGTCTTCTATTCTTTATAGGTTCCATTGTCAAGTAATTCTTCAGATCAAGCTATTGTGAAAAGCTCCCCACAGTCTGTGGGTTGCTTTTTTCCATATTCTTCATGGTGTCTTTTTTAAAAAGCAGATTTTAATTTCAGTGGCATTCAATTTATCAATATTTTGTTTCATGGTTAGTGCTTTTTATGTCCTGGCTTAGAAATCTTTGCCTATCTCAAGATCTGTGTTTCCTTTTCAAATTTTTATAGCTCTGATTTTTATGTTTAGGTCTATCATCATTCCAACTAGATTTTTGTGCGAAATGTAGGAAGCTGAGGCTCATAGCTTCCTTATAGGTATTTGGAATTTTCGGGATCAATTGTTGAAAATATCATTATTGTTAAAGATCAACTGATTGTGTATATATGAATCTATTTCTGGATTCTCTTCCCTGTTCCACTGATCTATATTATGTTCAGCTAATAACATTTGGTGCTGATTATAATAAATGATAATTATTTATTTTTTAAAATTATATATTATATATTTTATGTATATAAATTATATATATTATATATAATTTATTCTTTTAAGAATTTTAATTCCAGTGTAGTTAACACACAGTGTTATATTGATTTTAGGTGTACAGTATAGTGATTCAGCAATTCTATATATTATTCAGTACTCATCAAGATAAGTGTACTCTTAAAAAAAAAAGATGTGTACTCTTAATTCTCTTCACCTATTTCACCCATCACCCCACCCCCTTCCCCTCTGGTAACCATCTGTTTATTCTCTATAGTTTAGAGTCTGTGTTCAGTTTGTCTCTTTTTTTCCTTTGTTCATTTGTTTGTTTCTTAAATTCCAGATATGAGTGGAATGATATGGTATTTGTCTTTCTTGGACTTATTTTCACCTAGCAATATATTCTCTAGAGCCATCTATGTTGTTGCAAGTGGCAAGATTTCATTCTTTTTTATGGCCGAATAATATTCCATTGTATATAGGTATATATACCACATCTTCTTTCTCCATTTATTGATGAACACTTGGGTTGCTTCCCATAATTTGACTATTGTAAGTAATACTGCCATAAACATATGGTGCATATATCCCTTTAAGTTACCATTTTCAAATTCTTTAGGTAAATACCCACTAGCATGATTACTGGGTCTTAGGGTAGTTCTATTCTTAATTTTTTGAGGAATCTCTATACTGTCTTCCACAGTGGCTGCACTGGTTTATAGTCTCATCAATAGTGCACGAGAGTTCCTGTTTTTCCACATCCTTGCCAACACTTGTTTCTTGAGTTTTTTTTATTTTAACCTTTCTGATGGGTGTGAGGTGATGTCTAATTGTAGTTTTGATTTGCATTTCCCTGATGATAAGTGATGATGAGCATTATTTCATGTGTCTGCTGGTCGTCTGTATGTATGTCTTCTTTGGAGGAATGTCTGTTTATGTCTTCTGACCATTTTAAAAATTGGATTATTTTGTTATTATTATTTTTGGTGTTGAGTTGTGTAAATTCTTTATGTATTTTGGATACTAATCCTTTATCAAATCCATCATTTGCAACTATCTTCTCCCATTCAGTAGGTTATCTTTTAGTTTTGTTGGTTGTTTCCTTTGCTGTGCAGAAGCTTTTTATTTTGATGTAGTCCCAAAGGTTATTGTTGTTTTTTGTTTCCCTTGCCTCAGGAAACATAATTAGAAAGATGTTGTAATGGCTGAATGTCAGAGAAATTACCACTTGTTTTTTGTTCCAGGATTTTCATTTTTTATTCCTTTATTTTTTAGGTAAGCTCTACATTCAACATGGGGCTTGCACTCATGATCCCAAGATCAAGAGTCACATGCTCTACTGACAAAGCCATCCAGGCATCCTTATTCTAGGTTTTTTATAGTTTCAAGTCTCTCATTTAGATCCTTAATCCATTTTGAGTTTTTTTTGTGTGTATAGTGTAAAAAAGTAGTCCATTTTTCACTTTTTGCACATAGTTGCCCTATTTTCCCAACACCATTTGTTGAAAAGACTGCTTTTATCCCATTGCATACTCTTGCCTCCTTTGTCAAAGATTAATTCGCCATATAATTGTGGGTTTATTTCTGGATTTTCCATTATGTTCCATTGATCTATGTTTCTATTTTTGTGTCGTACTGTTTTAATTATTACAGCTTTGTAATATAATGTGAAATTGAGAATTGTGATACTTACAGCTTTGTTTTTTCTTTTTCAACATTGCTTTGGCTATCCTGGGTCTTTTGTGGTTCTATACATATTTTAGGATTGTTTGTTCTGGTTCTGTGAAAAATGCTGTTGGAATTTACATAGGGATAACATGACATCTGTAGATTATTCTGGGTAGTATGGATACTTAACAATTTTTGTTCTTCCATCCCATGAGCATGAAGTATCTTCATTTCTTTCATCAATGTTTTATAGTTTTCAGAGTACAGATCTTTCACTTCCTTGCTTCAGTTTATTCCTAGGTATTTTATTATTTTTGGTGCAATTGGAAATTAAATTGCTTTCTTAATTTCTTTCTGCTGCTTCATTATTAATATATAGAAATGCAATTGTTTTCTGTACATTGATTTTTGTATTTGCTGCAACCTTACTGAATTAATTTATCAGTTCTAGTAGTTTTTTGGTGGTCTTTAGGGTTTCCTATATACACTATCATGTCAGAGAGTGAAAGTTTTACTTCTTACTTACCAATTTGGATGAGTTTTATTTCTTTTTCTTGTCTGATCACTCTGAGTGGGATTTGTAATACTATGTTGAATAAAAGTGGTGAAAGTGAGCATCCTTTTCTTGTTCTTGACCTTAGTGGAAAAGCTTTCAGCCTTTCACCATTGAGTATGATGTTAGCTGTAGGTTTTTCACATACGGCCTTTATTTTGTTGGGGCATATACCCTCTAAATCTAATTTGTTGAAGTTTTTACATGAGTGGATGTTGTATTTTATCAAATGCTTTTTCTGCATCTGTTGAAATGATCATATGGTTCTAATCCTTTGTGATGTGTCACACTAATTGATTTGCAAATATTGAACCACCCTTGCATCCCAGGAATAAATCCCAATTGATCATAGTGAGTGAATTTTGTTTAATGTATTGTTGGATTCAGTTTGCTAATATTTTGTTGAGGATTTTTGCATCTATGGATAGGTATCTGTTCATCAGAGATACTGGCCTATAGCTCTCTTTTTTGTAGTGTCTTTATCTGGTTTTGGTATCAGGATAATGCTGGCCTCTTGAATGAATTTGGATGCTCTCCTTCCTCTCTTGAGTTTTTGGAATAGCTTGAGAAGAACAGGTATTTATTTTTATTTTTTTTATTGGAGTTCAATTTGCCAACATACAGCATAACACCCAGCGCTCATCCCGCCAAGTGCCCATTACCCAGTCACCCCAACCCCCTGCCCACCACCTTTTCCACTACCCCTTGTTATTTCCCAGAGTTAAGAGTCTCTCATGTTCTGTCTCCCTTTCTGATATTTCCCACTTTTACACTTCCTATTCTTACCCTCATACGTGACCCTTCACCATCCCCACTCCTGCATCACACTTCAATACTTTACTAGAGAATAATTCCGCTTACCCATCACCCTTCTCTCTGTTATTTTCATATTTTCACTCTGCATGTATTATAACCCCCTTACAATGTTATTTTTATTTTTGCTTTAAATAGTTCTATTTTAAGAAAATTGCAAGAAGAAAAAAACCTAGTTATTTATATTTACTTACCGATTTACCATTTCTGGTGTTTTTCCTTACCTGTAGATCTGAATTTGTCCCCTCTAATGGCACTTACTACATCTTGAAGAATATTGTTTAGTATTTGTTGTAGTGCAGGTCTGAGAAGGAAGAATTGCCTCAGCTTTCATTTATCCAATTTTTATTCTTTTCCACAATTTAAGATGTTGTTCTATTATTGTTCTCTCATCTTCATTGTTTCCAATAAGAAGTCAGTGATTATTCTTTTATGTTCCCCCAAATACATTTTCTTTTTATTCTGACTACTTTCTAGACTTTCTCTTTCTGTTTTTCAGCACACACGTGTGTGTGGTGCATGCATTTGTTTGTCTTGTTTGAGTTTCTTTCTTAAAACTGTAAGTCAAGACTTTTCATCAACTTGGGAACATTTTAGTAATCATTTAGAAAATATTTTTCCTGCCCATTCTTGTTCTCTTCTCCTACTGCAAATTGTATTATATACTATTACATTGTTTAATGTTACACCATAGAGTGTCTGTACATTAAAAAAAAACATTGTTCTCTTTGTTTTTCAAACTATTATTTCTATCATTTGTCTTCCAGTTATTGACTTTTTTTTTTTTTTTTTTTTTTAAATTTTATTTTTATTTTATGATAGTCACAGTGAGAGAGAGGCAGAGACATAGGCAGAGGGAGAAGCAGGCTCCATGCACCGGGAGCCCGACGTGGGATTCGATCCCGGGTCTCCAAGATCGCGCCCTGGGCCAAAGGCAGGCGCCAAACCGCTGCGCCACCCAGGGATCCCCAGTTATTGACTTTTTACTACCATCTCTAATCAGCTCTTTTTAGTTCTAAAATTTCCATTTAACTCTTTTTTATATTTTTACAATATACTGGTATTTATTATCTCTTTTCTCATTATGGTTATATTTTCCTTTCATTTTTTGAACATATTTCCCCTGAGTTCTTTGAATATATTCTTTTTTTTTAAGATTTTACTTATTTATTCGTGAGACACACACACACACACACACACACACACACAGAGGCAGAGACACAGGCAGAGGGACAAGCAGGCTCTGCACAGAGAGCCCAACGTGGGACTCGATTCCAGGGCTCCAGGATCACGCCCTGGGCTGAAGGCGGTGCTAAACCGCTGAGCCACCCGACCTGCCCTGAAGGTATTCTTAATGACTCTTTAGTGTCTTTGCCTCATCCATATTTTGGGCCATCTCAATGTTGGTCTCTATTCATTGTCCCCTTTTTTCATACTATAGGTGACATCATGTTTCTTTGCTTGTTTAGTAATTCATGATTGGTGTTCTGTAACCAGAAACAGGAGGCTAAAGCATTTTTATGCAAATCCCAGGCATAATTTTAACTTGGAAATATTATAATATGCATCACTGAATAATAAAGACATAAAGTTTTCCCTTGCCTTCTTCTCCCTTCCCACTTTATATGTCATTAATTTGCTGGGAAAAGAAAAAGAAAAAACATTATTCATTCTGTGGATCTCTCATATTTCAGATTTACCAAGTTATTCCCTTCTGATGTCAATTAACCTGTTTCTCTCCCCTCTGGATTTTCTATTAACTGGTTTGATAAATATGCTTTTACTTTTTTTCTTATTCAAGAGCACTTCATCATGGGTGGTACCAGTACTTCTGCTGCATCATAGCATGAGGTACATGAGGCCCAGTTGTCCAACTTTTAGTGATTCTACAATTGTTTTTAGGTGGTGCCAGCCTGGTCCTTTCATTATAAAGTTTACCATTAACATTGCACATAGTAGTTTTAGCACCAATTGATGGCTATTGGCTAGATCCATTACTTCATTTGAGATAGCAAAATAAAGATATTCAAATACTCTCCTTCTATATTTGTTAGCTGAAATTCTGTATAGAAGAATATTTTTTCATCTTTTCTTAAAAGAGTTTGTAGAGGGAAGGCAGGATAAATGTTGAATTCTTTCTATTTTTTAATCCACTTTTAGCGTAGTAAGTTGATATCCTGACATTATTAGAAATTAAACAACTTTTGGTATCATTAACAACTTACGGATTTTTATACATCATGGGGTTCAATTGTTTCCAGTTATTGTTCTTTTGAGTTCAATTTAAGCTAGTGGAAGCCCCTGTTGCTTTGGGAATTTTGTCCTCATTGTGTCTAGGGAAATTTCCATCCACTCTTCAACTTTTTGATTAAAGATATTAGTTCTCTGACATTTTCCTTCCTCACCTCTCAAATTATGGTATTAATAGTTCAAATATGTCCTCTAATTTCTCCATGAGAGACCTCACTTAATCAGTTTTTCTGGTTAAATCTTTCTTTCAATTTGATAGGTTAACTTTTGCAAGCCATTTTGCCAAGACAGTATAATGGGTAAGTATAATTTGGTAACAAGTTATGTTCCTTTATTATTCCTATTTAAAAAAATTATCACTAGACTGTAAACATATGCTAAGCACAGAAATAACCTTAAATTTGATACCAGACATTTAATAAGATACAGCAGTAGGATATAAGGTGATGTTTTCTGACCTCCACTACAGTCTTGCAGGTAGCAGAACATGTCATGGGTTTATTAGTTAAGCAGTTTAGCTCTCCTATTATTTCCCCACTGATTAAAAAGTCTGTGTAATTCATCTGATAATCTTTCTCCTCTGACTCCATTTGGTCATTTCCAAAACTAGGTTTTGATCTTTGAAGCTGTTCAGGAACAATGAAAGGCAAAAGCATATGTCAGTTAATTACCAAAACTCTGTAATTATTTATTTTTCCTTTGATTTTAACAATGTTAATATGCAGATGTTGTTTTGAGGACACTTATTACTTGTACCTTTTGAAGTGAATTTATTAAATTAGCCAAAGTGTTCTTAGATACTGCAATCTTTCTGATTCCTTCTACCCAACCAACTTATACCTGCTTTAGAATGGCTAAATGCCCAATTCAGATAAACATAACATGAAAACAACTTATAATACCCCATCTTAAAGATGATCCCTTGAATGGTTTCTTGTTCTCTATGGGAAAGTAACACTTAAAAGGTGGTAGGTAATGTTAACCATTGTGTTTGAACAAGAAAATTAGATGGTAGCTGTTGTCCTAAAAGATGAACAATGCAGTTCTTAATATGAAAAACTATGAATTCTCAATTTTATAGAGTTTTTAACTAATGTTCACAAGGCATTTATGAATAATACGGACTTACCTTTACCATACCTGATATTATTATATAAATTCCTTTGGGCTCATCACCTTCTTCAAATATGTCATTTCCACAATCAAATGTTACAATTCTGGCTCTTTTCTTAAAAATATCACCAAATATAGAAGATATAAATGCTATATTAGCAGTGGTTGGGGATGTTGAAGTTTACATCTTATTAAAAGTTTTTACATTTTAAAACATCATTCAAAAAAAAATAAAAAAATAAAATATCATTCAGTAGGTCCTGACTTATTGTGTGAGTGATAAATTTGTAAGAGAAAATAAGAGGAAGAGAGAAAGGTGGATATTCATTCATTTTTGTAACTTCAGATGAGTATTTATATATGGATTAGAAAATAAATAATCTAATATAGGAATAAGAATGTAATGGAAGGATAAAAATATTTCACCTGTATTAAAAATAATCAGAACAGATGCAGGCTAATGGCATATATACGTCTCATACATAGTTATGCTCTAAACAGCTGATGAAGTAAATTGGAAATTCAATCATTCAAAGTATTTTAAGCAGGTGGAAAAATGTAATTGGTCCTTTGGCACCATGTAGACATAGAAAAATAGGGTTAACAGAACAAGTTAGACCTATTGTTTATTCCACAAACACTCTTTGAGCACCCTCTATGTAATATGCAAAGTGTTGGGGGCTGGGCATTCAAAAGATGGATGAGCTAAAGGATATAGTACAGAAGAGGGATGGAAAGGTAATTGTAATGTTATATACCTAAAGCTATAATGAAACTGTATAATGGATACAATGGCGACACCTTTGGTCCTCCAAACTCTGTATGGACCACAGGATGGTCTTCTACTGGCAGAATGTTTGCCCCTAAAGCTGACTTTTCTGAATTACTTTGGTGGGGATATTTCCAGAGAAGCAAGTTGAAAAAAAAGTAAAAACAAAGGGTGTTTTAAGAGATATAAACAGCACCCCAAGAGAAAGGGAATTAGAATACAGTGTAAAGGATTTGGGGCACCTTGCAAGGTTGAGTGTAGAGTATGAGGTATATGATGATATGATGAAAGGGCAACAGAAAATGAAGATGGAAAAGTAGACAGGAGGCAGATTGAAGAAGAACTTTACATGTCATTTAACGGGATTTTGATTTTATCCTGCAGACAGTAAAAGACATTTCGAGTTTTGAGCTGGAGAGTATCATAGTCTTCATTTAAAAAACATAATTTGTTGGTACATTACAAACGGTATTACCAGAGAATAAAAATATTACCTGAATGAAGGTTATATATTCTTTGTCTTTATCTAGCCATGGAATATGGTAGAGTGCTTCTACAACAGTAAGAGGCTTGATAACAGGTTGAAAATCAAGTATCTCTCTCTTTTTGGCCATTATTAACTAAAATCACACAATTTAAGAAAGAAGATGAACAAAACTGGTGTTCACAGAATGTTTATAAAAATATGGTTTTGTACTATTCCCTTTATTTGCTCTTCTGAGATTTTTGTTCTTCTATGGAAACATTCAACCTCTCCCCACTTACATTTTTCTCTTATCATAATTCTGAAGTCATAGATTAAACTTTTAAAAGTAAACTTTTTTTACTGAATTATAGCAGATAAACAAAAAAGCACAGAAATTTTAAATGTCCACTCAAAGAACATTGACAGTGGGAAAACCTCTGGGTAACGATCACCCCGATTAAGAAATAAAACATTTACTGCACCTAAAATCCTCTCATATTCTCTTCTAGTCATTTCTTCTATCTAAAGATAACCTCTCTTCTATCGTCAGAGTTTAGCTTTGCTTGGTTCTGAGGTTTATCTGCATTAAATCAACGAGTATGAACTTGTTTTTGTCTGGTTTCATTTGGTCAACATTATGTTTCTGAGATCTGTCTCTAATACTGCAGGGAGCAAAAGTTCATTCCCATCATTTTCATTGTCAAAGAGGATTATGTTGTAGAATATACCACAGTTCTGTCTACCATTAATCAACATTTGGGGCACTCCAGTTTTGGCCTTTTGTAATACTGCTGTATTTGTTCGCTGTGAGTGTATGGTTCTGAAATCTAATTGCCTTGCCATATGTGTACGTTCAAATTTAGTAGATTTTGCCTAACAATTTTCCAAAGTGATTGCATTAATTTACACTCTCACTCTGATGTACCCATTGTTCCACATCATTGCCTACGATTGGTATTGTCAGGTAAAAAAATAATCAAGCATTCTGATGGTTGTGTATTGGTATTTCATTTGGCTTTAATTTGTGTTAAGCTTATGACAATGAAAATTTGGTAACTTCTGTTATGTATTAGTCATTTGAATATCCTCTGTTATGAGGTGTCTACTCAAATCTTTTGTCCATTAAAAATGGGTTTTCTGTATTGTTCTTTTTGATTTATAAGAAAGTTTTTGGGTTTTTTTTTGTAAGACATTTTTTTGGAGGGTAAGAGATTTTTATGTGTTCTAGACATAAGCCCTTTGTTGGATATATTTATTTTGAAAATATCCCTTACCTTTTTGTGGGTTGCATTTTAATTCTCTTATTCTTTTAATACAGAGAAGTTCTCACTTTTTATGTTATTTAAATCCAATTTTCTGTCCTGTTTAAGAAATCTTTACCTATGCCAATATCATAAAAATTATCTTCTGTTATCTTCTAGAAGCCTATTGTTTTACCTTTTACAGTTATGTACATCCATCTGAAATTGTTTTTTTGTGTGTGGTATAAGAGTTCAGATTCAGGAGTGAAATAAGAATAAGAACAGAAAAACACAAGAACTATTGAAACAAAGGTAAGACTTAAGTGGAGAGATACGCTAAAAGATTGACTCAATATTACAAAGATGTCAATACTCTTTAAATTGACATACAGACTTGTTGGAATCCCAGTGGAAATTCCATTAGGCTATTCAATGGAAATTGACAAGCTGATTCTAGAATTTATTTGAAAATACAAAATGCCAAAACTTGTCAAAATACTCGTAAAGAAAAGAGCAAAAGCTGGAAGATACATGCCATCAGAATGAAGATTTATTAAGTTTCAGTATAAGATGGTGCAATACACACGGAGAAAGGCTCAATGACAGACAAATAAAACAATGGAACAAAAGAGCCCAGAAACTCATTCACACATACACAGTCATTTAATTCATGAAGTACTCCACTGCAGTACAATAGGATAGGATAATCTTTTCTAGATATTATTTTGGGTCAGTTGGTCACCTATATAGGAAAAAAAAATGTTAACTTTAACCTACTATTTTTATGTAAGGCATTCTAAACAGCATTGCTTTTGTTAATTATTTCTATTTTCTACAGAGTCAGCTTTTACCATAATCAGGTAAATCAGTCTCGGTTTTTGAAACTGAAAATTCCTAGTCTGTTTAGCTGGAAATGCGCCCATCTCTTTCTATTTTTGTTTTTTGATAGTGCTGTGTTTAAAAGCATGGGCTCTGGAATCAGAATTTCTGCATTCAAATATTCTCTCCATATTGACTACTTGTCTGGCGTTGGGGCTTAGCCCTTCTGTTTCTCAGTTTTCTCTCTTACAAAGTAGGAACAGTAGTATCCAAATGTCAAGAATTATGAACAATATAAAAATAATAAATAGCTAAGGCTCCCTTTATCTTCCATTCTCCTTGCCACTCTCTCTTCCAGGTGAGGCCTGTGTTAAGAATTTCATATATTTTGTCCAGCTTTTTTTTTCAAAATAGTATATAGATACATATATATCCAGAAGTTAAAAAATATATATACACTGGGGGCACCTGGCTGAGTCAGTCAGAAAAGCATCTAACTACTGATCTTGAGGTCATGAGTGTAGGAGATTACACCCCATGATGGGTGTAGAGATTACTTAAATAAATAAACTTAAGAACAACTAAGTTGATCATATTATATATAGTTTTACAAATTACTTTTTTCCTACTAAAAATGTATTGAGGTGAATTTTTTCACATTAATATATATGGATTTTTCATATTCTTATTAATTTATATATGATGTTTATTTGCATGGATTCATCACAATTTACATAAGCATTCCCCAGTTGATGAACACATAGGTTGTTTCTAACATGTGTTTGAATACATATCTTTGTTTACTTTTGAATAGCTGTGTATTTCAACATGTAGAATTTTTGGTTTAAAGGGTATGGATTTTTAAAGTTTTTATTTGCTAAATTGCCCTCCATAATGGTTGTGCCCACTTCCATTTCATTTGCTCTACTTAATCTACTTTCTTGGAGTGGCACCGTTCATTCTTCTTTTGTTCCTGACTTTAACGGGAATACTTATAAATGTTTTGACATCTAATACAATGTTTGCTTTAAATTTTTAATAGAAATTCTTTCTTCAGTTAAGGATGCTACTTCTACTAGCCTTGTAAGAATTTTTAAAATATTTTGAATAATAAATTTTGTCAAATTTTTTCTTCCTTTTTAATATTTTAATAAATTATATAGCTATTTTGGGGGCTAAGACATTCTTAGTCATAATATATTAAACTTTTAATAAACTACCAAATTCAGTTAGCTGTCATTATGTTTAAAAATTTTGCATATTTATTCACATGCATTATAGCTTTTCTTTTTTTTCTTATACTATTCCCAAATTGGGGAATTAATTTTGTACCTACAGAATTAGTTGAGACTATTTTTTTAATATGTCATGGTATCTTTTAAATAACTTGGAGAAAGGAAATTTAAGTTAATTTTTATCCTATAATTGAATGTTCTTATAAATCATGAGATTCTATGGGAAAAGTTGTTTCAGGACCCAGATAATTCCTAGAAAAATTCTGATACCTGTTGTAGCCTAGGATGAGAAATAGTTTCATCATACGATTGGTTTGGGAGCAAAGCATAGAAAGAGATGGTCCCTCACTATGGCAAGAAAGAGGAAGAGAAATTGAGTATTGGAGCTCAGGAAGGAAATGCTCTACCATAGGTGTTTTATTTTTTAGATCGTTATTTTAGGTTAGATATTCATCTATCACTGAGATGACCTATATTGGAAAATCAAAAGTGAGTTTGAAGATCATGGATGGCTATATATCAAATAAGTATATTTGCTTTAAAAACATGCTGCCTTACCTTATTAATTTCAGAACTTTCAATTTTATGAATAATTCCTTTTGACTTAAAAACCCTGACAATTTCTCTAGCCAAATTGAGCATGACATTAATCTCCTCCTTTGTTTTCATAGTAACAGCGATTTCTGGGTGATCATACTCTAAGTAACCTGAAAAATAATATGTTCAGATAAAATAAGAACATGATTTAAATATTTCATGTAGGCAATAAGCTAATATTTCCACTCTCAATCCATAGAATACAACCCTCAACATAGAGAAATGTATTTTTCACTGATGAGGCCTCTGCAACCAATCATAATTCACTGGTAGTTACAGAGTTCTGCTTGGCATTTTCTTGTCACCTTATACCTAAGCCCATGAGGAAGGACAGACAGCCCTAGCCCTAGGATTAACAATTATACTGATACACCTGCATGGGACACTGAGAAGCTCTTCTAGGCTCTAGGTCTGAAGTTTATGTCCTATTTTCTATTCTGCTTGAATTAGGATTTTGAACTACAAACTGTGTGCTTAAATATAGCTTCTGATTAAGTCCTCTCATTCATTCTGGGTCATTGCCCGCCCAACATCCCAGTGCATTGAGATGACTCATCCATCTATGCTTTTCTGCCTTCTTATCTGAATTCCTGAATGCTCATGAGAGTTGCATTCACTTAATCTCTATGTTTAGGCTTCTTGGTGATAGCTTCTTTTCTGGTTTGACAACTATCGCCGTGCAAAATCTCTCAAGTCTTGTTTGATTTTCAGGCTTGCTGTGCCATTTTGCTGCCCACCACATGGTACCAAACTCCCTTCTTCACCTCACACATGAACGCATACTATAGAAATGTGTCTGTCACACTCCCAGCATTTATCCCGTACTAGGAGCATGACATGACATGACATGACTCAGAGAATAAGCTGTTGTCATGTTTAGGCATAGAAGCTTCCAGCAGTCATATCAGAGATCTATGAAATTCTCCTGATTTCAACTTATAAAGCCTAAATCCTCAGATGCTAGTTCTGTGGTAAGTGAAGAGAAAAAATAACTTTTTCTTTGTATTGCTCAGGAAGGTATGTGTAACTTTGGTTTGGAAGAAAATAGATTTTAAAAGGTGATAATAGCATGTATAAACATGCAATGCTAATTTGTTTCCTTTAAAGGGAAATTAAAAGGTTTCCCTGAGGTGTAAGGCAGGAAGAACAAGTGTGGAGAGGTAATATTACATTAAGCCCATCCAGCCAAAGATATGATCATTTCAATTGTTGAAATTATACACTTTATTATTAGTAATAAACGGGTTTCCTCAAACATCAGTTTAGTTATCAAAATAACTTCCTCTCTGAAGTAATGTTAAAAAGAGATGGTTGTGCTAAATCTTTAGAACAAGGGGTAACCTACCTAGCTCTTTCATAGCATTTCCTGTATTCTTCGTTATCCTCCTTAATAACACCTACAAAAGAAAAGAAGAGTTATCCCTACTGGAAAGTAAGCTGTTATACCTTTACATTTGCAACTGATGGATTTTTTACCTAACTTTAAAGAAAAAATATGATAGGGAGCTTTTCAGGGATTAGAATTGAATTTTGTGCAATAAATTTTATTTTGCTCCAGCAAGATTGGTGGAGAGAATAAAAAGTGGCATTACCAGGTTGACTTTGAGAAGCCTGAAGGCTTATTTTTTTCCTTAACGTAACTTGCTTTAGGATAGTATTGATTCTGAAAAATACAAGCATGGTAGATATTTTACTCTTAAACTTTTTAAAGCCTCCAAATTGGGGACAGAGAGAAAGTTTTTAATCTTAATGAAGTACAAAGTTTGAACAAACTGTATGTGATCAAAAATGGGGTCTAACACTGGACAACATCTTAGAGATTCAGGTCCTTTTGTATTTTTTACTGTGTATTCTCAAACTCCAAAGCTAAGTATCCTTTTCCAGGTTGGACAAAGTAGCAACATTCAGGAAAACAGTTTTAAAATTACAGGTGGTAAAGAAAGGAAAATACTGCTTTTTGTGTTCTACTATGTATCATATTTTCAATTTTCTCAACTACTGAGCTTTGGGCATATTACATGGCATTCAGACGTTCTACGGTTACCTTGGAAGGTAAATATTTCACATAATTGACAAACTTGTGTGAGAACATGGTGTTATTTTGCCTGAGTCAAAAAAGTGAAAAATAAAATCTAGAACTTAGGCCCTACAATCACTTTAGTGTTTACTAGCCATATGACTGAGCATAATCATTCAACCTTTCTCTGTTTTTCTTCTTTTTTTCCTTCTTTATCTGTGTAGTGAAGGAATTCGACAAAGTTTCCTTCTAGATGAGTTATTCTTACTTTTTTCATTCACCAGATCCCCATCCTTTGATTATTTTACTATTTACTGTGGGGAAATCAGGCAGGGAGAGAGGAAGGGAGCCTTTGAGAATTATGAGGAAATTCCATTTTCTTAGCCTGCCATCACGGTCTCATCCTCAGATCCTGAAACTTACATGAGGAAGGAACTAATGGCCACTGCACATGTTTTGGAGAGCCTCCACAAGAAGCAAAAAGTGGGTTGTGAAAGCTTCTTCTTTTTTTTATTTTCTCCTACTATGGCACAGACATTTTGATAAGGAGGTTTTCGAGTCATAGACATGTAGCCTAGTTTAAGTTTTTACAGTAGTTACTTAGCAAATTGAGTCAAAGACCATATCTACACATATAGACAGATACATAATGGGTGGGGGCAACTGAGTTATTGGAGGAAAACAACCCTTTCCCAAGTATTTAAAGTTTTTCTTACTTGTTTAACGTGCTTAGAAGTTGAAATCTGATCAATTATGGTCATTATGTCTGCTTCACCTTGGACATAACCCTTTAGTATAGCATACTGAAAGGATTGCTGGTGACTCATCTTTTGATCTATTATTTGCAGCAACTTTGGAGTTATGAGCTGAAAAAACATTACTATTTAATATAAATCATATATATTTAGTTAATTGCATGTTTATTTTAACTGAAGTAGATAATAATAAGAAATGACATGCTTTCAACAGTAACTATAGTAACCTGTCAAGGTTCTTATTTTATTCTTCAGATTTTATAACTTCATGACTAAAGTTATTTCCTTATAATTAAGAATGTTGGGCACCTGTGTGAAGTTTGACTTTACTCTTTACTTATGTCCCTTAGAGAGAATTGGATGCTGCTTTTAAATGGTTTAAATTCTTGGGAAACTATGCAATTAATTTTCTGGGCTTAAGTCTTAAAATATCTATATAAAGTACTGTCACTTTTACCTATGAAATCTCCTACTAACCTCACTTAAAGGTTTATTCAGGGGTTAGAACCCACCACAATTATACTTTTGTTTGACCCCAGCATTAACTTTTTATTGTTTCTTTGATGAAGATTTAATTTTCCAGATTATCTGTTACCACTGTGCAGTCCCCTAACTTCAGAAGAGTTGACGGTTTCCCATGTTTTCCTATCTCTGTTCCACAATCTCCATACCCTGTCCTCCAACCAGCTGCCTGCCATCAATCCTCAAAGAGCTAGCTTAGGCTCATCCTTCAAGATTCAGTTTAAGTATCACCTAATAAAAGATGTCTTTTTTTAAAAAAAAAATCTCGTTAGCATTCTGTAGATACTGTTTCTCACTTATCCAACAATAAAACATAGGAATATCTAGATGACTTGTCATTTTCCTTCTACAATGGAAACTCTCTAGGGGTAGAGAGTGTATCTAATTCATCTTCATATTCAAGGGCCTACCATTTGACATAAGATTAAGGGTTCAGAGTTTCTTGAATATATATATATATATATATTCAATACATCAATATATTGATAATACATAATATCAATTATCAATATATTCATATATATATATATATATATATATATATATATACACACACAAACTTTTCTTAGGTGTTTTACCAGTTTCTTCACTTAAAATATTTGATAGACCTTGTATATACTCCTATCAGAAACCATTAACTCGTCTTAACTAGTCACTGGAAAACACTTTGCTTGCCTTTTTCTCAGGTCACATTGCCCACTAGTATTACTTACAGTCTCATTTAGTACTAAGACGAGAAAAGCTACTAGTTGCATACTTTTAGACCTAGTTCATTTATTCCATCTTTGTAACAAAACTATTTTTTAAGCATATGTAAGAAAGCTCTAAATGTACAGATTCTAATCTGTTAGTTTTATCTCTAGATGAACTGTGTCTTACTTAGGTTTGTATCCCTTTCAGGGCTTAAGTGTTTATGTATCTTGTTTGTGTATGAATAGACAGAGAGCCAGTGAGAGAGAGAGAGAGAGTATATCTGTTCCTTATATACACATCATATGCCCTGTGATGGAGTTTCATGTCATTGAAATACTCAGAGAAAATAAATACTTGTTATAGAAAGATGTGTTAGACAACCAAAGGTAATTTTTGATGTATAATTTTATATTACTATGAATTTATATAACATGAAATGTGTATTTTTTGATGTAAATGAATTTATACTATTTGATTTGTCACATGAATGGTTTACATGGTTGTTTTGTTGATTTCTAACTTTTATACGAGGTATTTATAAAAATAAACATTACTTTGGGGTTAATTTATTCTTATATTAATGTGGAATTGTTATGTTCTCTCTATTCAAATAAAAATCTATGTTGAATATTTCTATACTTTCATGTGCTAAATAAATTACAAATGTAATTCGGATATTCATAAAATAAAATAACATTAAATTTGTGAAAGGGTTATGAAGTTTAAAATAAAAACATCATCCCAATAGAAAGTAGAAGTCATAAAACGACTAAGCTGATTTTAGTCCATATTTCAAGAAGCAGTCAGTGAAAATTTGAAATTGAAAGATTTAATAGTTCTTTACCTTCAAAATACGTAGTATGCGAAGAAATCGAACAATTTTTATAAAGACTACTGTTAGAATAAAATCAAAAGTATAAGTAATGGAATTTGTCTCAATAAGAATTATATCTATGATGCCAACTAATGTAATCACTAACTCAAATACATTCCAGGCATGTAAAAAATATTCCTTCCTCATTGCAGCCATCTGTTGATTAAAAAAATTACATTATTTGTTTGTTTTTGCTTTTACTGCACCATTTTCCACAATAACTGAAACATCACTAGTTAAATTTTTCTCTGATATACCTTAAGACTACTTGTCTGAAATACTAGTAAGTAATCATATCAATTTAAAATTAAAATGGTTGAAATATTGAAGCATCCATTCCATGGGAGAAAATATTCAAAAATTCGTACTACTTTATATGACAGTTCATTCATTCATTCATTCATTCATTCCTTCTTTAGTTCAGAAAATTTTATTGAAAGCCTACTATAGCTAAGAGAGTGGGAAGTACTAAAGATAATTGTAGATGCTTGTCTGGGAAATTGGGTTTCCAGTGGAATTTTGATGGAATTAGTAGGTTTAGAGAAGATGAATTTGTGTATAGTGTGCTGTTTGAGATGTTTGTATAGTATTTTATTGGAGAGATCCGTTCATCAGTTGTCTGTATGATCTGAGGTTCTTGATAAGATCTGAGCTGGGAACATGAATTTGTAAGTTATTAGACAATAAATGGTAGTTGATGCCAGGGAAGTTCATGAGCTAGCATGGCTTAGGAAGCTCTTTATTCTTTACGTCCATGTCTTGTCTCATGTTCCATATTACCCACGCAAATCTAACATTTCTCCAATATCCATGCTGACCAATCCATCCCTAAGCTCCTCCAGTCATTGGGAATGATGTTCCTTAAGGGTGTCATAGTGTTGCTTCTAAGTTTTCTCTTGTTTTTGTCCATCATGTTATATACCCACATACTCACTCTTCACTTTTTGATCCATATAACACAATAATATCAGTTTGTGGGGGTACATTTCCTCATTCTACAACTACCTCTTTATAATAGATTTAAAAATAAAATCATGAGATGTTTTTCAAGTATAAGGGGGGCACTTGACGGGATGAGCACTGGGTGTTATTCTGTATGTTGGCAAATTGAACACCAATAAAAAATAAATTTATTATTAAAAAAATAAAGGGATATTTACCACTCTATCCTTCTATCTATTATTAAAAAAATAAACTGAACACTACTCTAAGTTTATGAACACTGTCAATACCTTTGAAATTCCCTTTGACACACACCATTTTAAAATTTTGGCAAATACAAAATTGGTTCTTAAAATATGGATATTTTCTACTGAGTTGCCTTAAAAATTTACCTTTAAAGTTTTAAGTTTGTTTACAAAATGAGAGAGAATTTCATACAGTCCTTTAGAAAACTGTGTATAGTATTAAAAAATGAAGCTAGGGATTCTCTCTGTGAGACATGTAACATGTTCACTCCTACACAGATACACATATACACTAACACACACACACAATTTTGGATTACCTTAAGTAGGGCCTCCATGATATAAAGTACAAGAAAAGAGTAGTTCGAATGTCTTAATTCATGCTCATAGATATCACTTAACTTAGGTATCCAAGAAATTATAATAGGAAACATATTCATTAGTGTCACAAGATATCCAACATACTCAAATTCATCAGTAAATACAATTTTATGGCATACACGAAGAAAGTAATATCTAAAAAAAAAGAGTTTTATCTGATAAAATAGTTATACTGAATTATTTTCATTATATGCTCACTTCTGTTCTAATCATCCACAGTACAGAGCCCAGCTTAGTTCTGGGCAGGAATAATCACTATCTCACATTTTCTGGCATCCCACTTCAGATATTGTTTTTAATTTCCTCCTGAGCTGAATATCTTGAGGCTTATTTCCCCCTTACCTTCCTCAACTCATTCATTTTTAGTTTTAATAGAAATTCTATTGGTCATAGATGGGGATATTTCAAATTGAAAATATTTTAGAAAATAATAAAACAAAGGGAATCTCTTCCACCTTCCAGATATGATTACTACTAACAAGATGAGTATTATTCCAATCTTTGTTTATGTAATCATTTTATCTATAAACACAAAAGAAATTATGTCATACATATTTTTCTGTAAACTTTTTTCTTTCTCTCAACAAATGTATCTTGAGCATCTTTCCTTGTCAAGGCATAAAATCTGTAAAAAAAATTAATAATCCTAGGATGTATGGTAATGGAACAGTATGCATCTACATTTTATCAAAAAAAATCAAATAGAATAGAAGACCTAAATATGAAACAGGAAACCATCAAAATCCTAGAGAACACAGGCAGCAACCTCTTTGACCTTGGCCATAGCAGCTTCTTAATAGATGCTTCTCTGGAGGCAGGGGAAACAAAAGCAAAAATGAACTACTGGGACTTCATCCAGATAAAAAGCTGCTGCTGCATAGCAAAGAAAACAGTCAATAAAACTAAAAGGCACCAAGGGAATAGGAGAAGATATTTGCAAATGATGCATCTGATAAAGAGTTAGTAACCAAAATCTATAGAAAACTTATCAAACTCAATGCCTCTAAAATAAATAATTCAGTTAAGAAATGGGCAGAAGACATGAACATTTTTCCAAAGAAAACATCCCTATAGCTAACAGACACATGAGAAGATACTCAACATCAGTGATCATCAGGGAAATACAAATCAAAACCACGATGAGATACCACCTCACACCTGTCAGAATGGCTAAAATGTACAACTCAGGAAACAACAATTGTTGGCAAGGATGAGGAAAAAGTGTTGGTGGAAATGCAAACTGGTGTAGCCACTCTGGAAAACAGTATGGAGTTTCCTCAGGAAGCTGAAAATAGAACTACCCTACAATCCAGCAATTGCATTACTAGGTATTTGCCCAAAAGATACAAAAATACAAGACTCGAAGGGGCACATGCACCCTGATGTTTATAACAACAGCATCAACAATAACCAAACTATGGAAAGACCCTGTTTGTCCAGTAAGGATAAAGAAGATGTGGTATATATAGACACAATGAAATATTACTGAGCCATCAAAAGAAGATCTCGCCATTTGCAATGACATGGATGGAGCTAGAGGGTATTATGCTAAGCGAAGTAAGTCAGTCACAGAAAGACAAATACCATATGATTTCACTCATATGTGATATTTAAGAAACAAAACAGATGAACACAGGGGAAAGGAAAAAAAGAGGGAGGCAAGCCATAAAAGACTCCTTATAGTTAAGAAAAACAGGGTTGATGGAGGGAGAGGGGTGGGGGAAGGGCTAAAAGGGTAATGGGTATTGGGGGGGCACTTGTGATGAGTACTGGGTGTTATATGTGAATGATGAATAACTAAATTCTATACCTGAAACCAATTTGCCATACATGTTAATTAACTAGAATTTAAATAAAAACTTGAAGAAGAAAAAAGTTTAAATTAATGTATATGCTTTGCCAAATAGTTTCCATACCAAGTATGCCAGTGAGTAGAACTGGGCATGAAAGGATTTACTTATGTATTTTCATTTTTTAATTTTTAAATAATATAATAATGCATTATTATTGTTAAAACCCAACTGAAATGATTAAGCAGTTGCTGATTGCAGATTAGATAAGTACTGGGTCATTTCCCTATTCTCAGAGGTAGATGAACTTCAGTTTCACGGCCTGAAACTTTTACAATTTGGGACCTTATTTAAGAAAAAGAAGAAATTAGGAATAAATTTATGATCCTGTTATGACATTTCAGGGCCCTCTGTGGCCTCTGGCAGTGACCTTGTGAGGAAGGAGCCCCAGAGAAAGCCTTGTAAAATTCTGTCCATTTCAGTTAATTTATCTCCAGAACACTTTCTTTCCCTTTTAAAAAAAGTTTCAGCTGTATCGAGGTATAATTAACATGTAAAATCATAGATATTAAAGTGTACATCATGGTGATTTAATATATGCACACATTGTAAAAGGAGTCTCCACACTAATTAATTAATACATCCATCACCTCACATGACTACCTTTTGTAATCACATGATTACCTTTTGTGCGAGGGGGGGTGAGACCTTTTAAGTTCTACTCTCTTAACAAATTATCGATTATAGTCACCATGTCTTACATCAGGTCCTCAGACCTGGTGCATTTTATAGCTACATGTTTGTAACCTTTACCATCCTTTCTTCCCCGCCCCTCCCCCCGCAACCCCCTCAGCTGGTAAGCAAGTAACCACTTTGCTATTTTCTGTTTCTACGAGTTGACTTTTTTTTTTTCTTTTTTAGAGATTCAACATGTTAGTGATATCTTTCAGTATTTGTCTTTCTCTGGCTTATTTCACTTAGCATAATGCCCTCAACATCCATCCACATTGTTGCAAATGGCAGGATTTCCTTCTTTCTCACAGAGAATAATACTCTTTTGTATATGTATTCATCATATTTCTTTATTCATTTTATCTGTTGATGGACAATTAGGGTTTTTTTTCATATATTAGTTACTGTGAATAATGTTGCATTGAACATGGGAGTGCAGATAGCTCCTTGATATCCTGTTTTCATTTCCTTTGGGTGTATACCTAGAAGTGGGATTGCTAAATCACATAGTAGATTTATTTTGATTTTTTTGAACAGTTTCCAATTTGCTTTCCATAGGAGCTGTACCAATTTAAATACCTACCAACAGTGCACAAGGGTTCCCTTTTTTTCCATATCCTTACCAACAGGTATTATCTCTTGTCTTTTTGTCGATAGGCATTCTAATAGGTGTCAGGTGATATTTCATTGTGTTTCGATTTGCATTTCCTTGATATTAGTGACTTTAAGCACCTTTTTCAGGCATTTTTTTTTTTTTTGGCCATTTGTATGTTTTCTTTGAGAAAGTGTCTATTTGCTTTCTCTGACCATTATTTGTTTTTGTTTTGTTTTTTACTATTGAGTTCTATGAGTTCTTTACACATATAGGATATTAATCCTTACCTTACCAGATATATGATTTGCAAATATTTTCTCCTGCTCCATAGCTTGCCTTTTCATTTTTTTTAATTTTGTTTTCTGTGAAGAAGCTTTTCAGTTTGATGTAGTTCCGACTTTTTTTTATTTTTACTTTTGTTGCCTTTGCTTTTGATGTCAAATCCAAAAAGTCATTGCCAAGAATGCAATCGTGAAGTTTATCCCCCATGTTTTCTTCTGGGAGTCTTATGATTTCAGGTCTTATTTACTGATTTTTGTGTTTGGAGTAAGATAGTGGTCTAGTTTCATTATTTTGCACGTGGCTGTCAAGTTTTCCCAACATCATTTACTGAAGAGACTATCCTTTCTCCATTGTATATCATTAACTCCTTTGTCATAAATTAATTGACTATATGCTCCTGGTTTTATTCCTGGACTCTCTCTGTCCCATTGATCTATATGTCTGTTGTTTTCTTTTTTTTTATACGTCTGTTTTTATGCCAATACCACATACTATTTGTTTACTACAACTTTTTAATATAATTTGAAGTCAGGAAGTATGATACCTCCAGTTTTATTCTTTGTTCTCAAGATTGTTTTGGCTATTTAGGGTCTTTTGTGATTCCACACAAATATTTTTAAAAATTTTTGTAAACAACGCTATTGGAATTTTGGTAAGGATTGCATTGAAACCATACATTGCTTTGGGTAGTATGGCCATCTTAACAATATTACTTCTTCCAATTCATGAGCACAAAATATCTTTCCATTTATTTGTATCTTCTTCGATTTCTTTCATCAATGTCTTATAGTAATCAGTACATTGATCTTTTCGCTTGTTTGTTAAACTTATTCCTAGGTATTTTATTCATTGATGCAATTATGAATGGGATTATTTTCTTAATTTCTCTCTTTTGTTATTAGTGTATAGAAATACTACCGATATTTGTATATTGATTTTGTTTCCAGTAACTTTACTGAATTTGTTTATTAGTTCTAATATTTTTTGGTGGCGTTCTTAGGTGTTTCTGTATATATCATGACATCTGTAAAAGATGTCAGTTTTACTCATTTCTGTCTGATTTGGATGACTTTTCTTTTCTTGCCTAATTACTCTAGCTATGACTTCCACTACTATGTTTAATAAAAATTATGAGAGTGGGTCTCCTTATCTTGTTTCTGATCTTAGAGGAAAAGCTTTCAGCTTTTCACTGTTGGATATGATGTTAGCTGTGTGGCTGTCATCTATGGTCTTTGTTGAGATACACTCTTTCTTTACCCAGTTTCTTGAGAGTCATAATTTATATTTCCTTCCTTTTATCTTGTGTATCCATTATTGTATCTATAGTTGTTTGTTAATACTTTTGACTTCTAATCTTTTTTTCAAATGCTCTTTTATTTTTTTAGATTTTATTTATTCATGAGAGACAGAGAGAGAGAGAGAGAGGCAGAGACACAGGCAGAGGGAGAAGCAGGCTCCATGCAGGGAGCCTGACGTGGGACTCGATCCTGGGTCTCCAGGATCACGCGCTGGGCTGAAGGTGGCACTAAACCTCTGAGCTACCTGGGCTTGCCCCTGACTTCTAATCTTTATGCTAGATTTTTATGTGATTTACCCACTGTTGTTACAATATTAGAATAATCTGAATTTTATTACATATTTATCTTTAACAGTGAGATTTATTCTTTCATATGTTTTTCTGTTACTAATAAGAAGTGTGTCTCTGAATGGCAATCACAAAAATCAGGGTGCCAAACTCTTGCAGAAGTTCACTTCAGGGAGGCACTGTCTTTCCAAGTCAATAAGAACTGCTTTATTGTCTTCTCTAGTCTTCTGGATCTTGTGGACATAAGCCCAATTGGCTCTTAGAGCTAGCTGTTTGGGGGACCCATCTCTCAAGTGGATGCCTTAGGTCTTAGAAGTTGGATCCAAGCCCTTTCCTTCTCATGGAGAGAAGCCATGAATTGCCCTCTGATCACAAGCTTTGATGTCAGAGGGTGAGTTTTTTGAGTCTTTCCTACCTGTTTCAATGTAGGTATTTTCTCATTAGCCCGATGTGTAGGAGTCACTCAGCTAGTTTCTGGATTTCTTTCAGAGGGAAGTAATCTATATGTGGCTGTAGATTTGGTGTGTTCATGAAAGGAGTTGAGTTCAGGAGCCTCCTATGTCACTATCTTGGACTAGAATACAGCCTGCTTTTCTTGACTTCTTCCAGCAATAAAATCATATCTGGCAGAGCGTTGCACTTGATGTTACCTTTTGCTTAAATTTATAATTGACTATACTTTGACTTGTTTATGCCAGATAGATGAATTGAAAGGGATATAATGGAGATTACTCACAATTACTTTAAGTCTTTAATGTTGGTGTAATTTCTTTACTCCTTCTGAAACACTATTTTGGACAGGGTTCCACTTGGTCACTTGGACCTTCTTGCCATAATAATTCTTATTCTATGAGTCACAAGAAAATGTGAGTCCTCAGTCACACACTAACTATATTCATCCCAACTATACGTGTGAAGATTCATGGAAATAACCACACAGTGGATTTGCTGGATTATTATGAAACATACTGGGTCAGAGACTCCATATATCATCTAGCCTAGAAGCTTCCTCTCTAACTTGAGAGTTATGATAGAACTTCAAGCCTTTGGTATCAGTATCATTTTAAATGCCATATCTTAAAGCCTTTGGTTGTTTGTTTATTAATATTTTCCCCAAAGTCTTTTTAAAAGTCTGAGTATTCTTTTTTCCCAATGAAAAGTAACTCTAGTAAAGTACCTAAAGCTCCATCTGAGAAAAGATTGAGGGAATATTTGTCTTATGTACTTGTGTTTTTATTGTAGACTTTTCTCAAGGGTTATGGTTCTGAGAACTGATTTAAATAAAAAGAAGAGTGTGGAGTCATGATCTTCCTTTACAGTAATTGATCTCATCCCTTTGCTCACCAGTTCTCTATTTTTAGAAAAGTCACAAGTAAAATGTAGTTAACTGTTTGTCTACATTGACCTTTGACACAAATTATTTGTTAGCCATTCCTCGGTCAAGGCACTCTGACTGCTACTCTAGGTTTACTGTCCACAAAATATTGTATACCCACCTTGCTTTTGACATTTAAGGTGCTGCTATCTGTCTTCTGCCATTCCCAAGTCCTTTTGATACTAGTAACACTAATTCCATGGCAGCCTCAACTACTGTCAACCATATCCTGCAGAGGACAACTATCAAAGAGTTTCTCACTGTTGCTTTATGAAAGTAATTGTCTTCTGGTCATTCCCAGGAAGGAAAGTTATGTGGTGGGTCCTTCATTCTCATATAATAGTTAAATATTCCAGTTTTTATCATCTGCACTTAATTCACTGTCAGTTATTGACCTGGTCAAGCATCAAAGAACCATACCAAGGGTATAATAGTACCAGCCTCAAGTGTCCTTGACAGAATGTTGAACCTTGAATCATGGGTAAGACCACCATACCAATATATCCTCCCCAATCTGGCATTATGCTGTAACCCTGTAGTCCAATACCCTCAAGAACCATTCGTTTATATTTCTACCAGTATTTGCTAGTATTAGTCAGGTCCTATAATTCCTTCAGTAGATAAGTTGTAGTCTTCCAAAGAAGGCACCGTATTTCCCCCCTCTAACTGTATTGAGATCTAACATGGGTAGTTACCTCGGAAGCAATAAAAGGTGGTAGAGAATAACCATGAAACAAAGACAAGCTATATCTTGTGATGTCTTTGTAGCATCTGATGGTGATAGGTTATTATTCTCTAGCAAGAAAGAGGTGGCTGCCCTCTGCCAGGCTACAGTGTTCATGAGAAATGTGAGGGTTCAAGATCCTCCATTTATCCACCCAAGTGTTACCACTTTAGATCTCAGGATTGTGATCGTTTTCTCTCAGAGCCCTGACACTGATATGGAAACCCTGTCAGTGCTAGGCATTTATTCTTTTTTTGTGCAGCTCTAGATGCATTCCCTCAAAATAGATGGAATATGTTGACTTTTTTATTCAATTCTGCATAATTTAAGTTGAATTTTTAATTTTAAGAATTATGTGTGTTTTTCTATTAAGTTTCGTTTGGTGATTCTATCACTTCTTAATTTCAATATTTCAACAATACTTTTATTTTTGGAATTCAGCACTTAGTAATAAATGCTTACATTTGTTAAGTGCTTACCCAGCGCTCATCCCTGGACTAGGTGCTTCTACACAAACTCTTTATGTATTCTTTCCCATAGTCCCATGAAGAAACAGAGGAGAACCCAACTATCATATTTTGGTGCCCACTAGGTGTCACTTTGTCACAGGCCTTATATATATCAGATGTTGAGAACTGAAAATCTCATTCAGATAATAAATGGCAGAGACTGAGATTCTAAACCAAGCAAGAATCTCCACTACTCACTTTGAGATGAATAATATTTAGAGATAGCCTACAGGGTACGCTATCAATTATAGTTTTTAAAATCTCCCTTTCATTAAGTTGTATCAACAAAAATAATTAGAATGTTGTAGCTTTGGTCAGTATTGAAGGCTCTAAAAAAGTACTATGAAAATATCTTTCTGGTATTTATTGAGTTTGGTAGATTAAGGATAGCCACATAATCTTTCATGCTTTTATTAAGAAGAGGGGTTTATATTTCCTCCTCTTGAATCTAAGAAATAAGTTGGAGAGGAGAATGTAAAATTATCTCTATTCAGAGATGACATGATCTTATATACAGAAAAAACTAGCAAATTCACAAAAAACAGGAGAGCTAATCAATGAATTCAGCAAAGCTGCAGAATACAAAGTCAATATACAAAAATTATACACTAGGAATGAACAGTCCAAAAATGAAATTAAGAAAACAGTTTCATTTATAATAGCATCAAAAAGCAAAAGTATGTAAGATTCACTTTAATCAAAGACTTGTATGCTGAAAACTACAAGACATTCCTGAATGGGTGATGGGCACTGAGGGGGGCACTTGATAGGATGAGCACTGTGTGTTATTCGTATGTTGGCAAATTGAACACCAATAAAAAATAAATTTATTATTTAAAAAAAAGCAAAAGTACGTAAGATTCACTTTAATCAAAGACTTTTATGCTGAAAACTACAAGACATTCCTGAAAGAAATTAAAGCCAGATCTAAATAAGTGAAAGTCATCTCGTGTTCATGAATTGGAAAGCTTAATATTGTTAAGATGGCAATACTGCAGATTCAGTGCAATCTTATGAAAGTCTCAATGACTTTTTTTTTTTAAACTAAGCAAATCCTAAAATTTGTACGGGATTACATTTTTTAAATTCAAATTCAATTTGCCAACCTAGAATACCTCATTAATTTCAGATGTAGTTTTCAATAATTAATCAGATCTTGATAAAGAAAGCAAAGTTGATAAACTTATATTTCCTGATTTCAGAATTGTCTAGCAGCTGTGGAAAACCATTTGGTGGTTCCTTAATAAGTTAAACATAAAATTATCGTGTATGATCCAACAATTTCACTCTTAGGTGCATACTCAAAAGGTATTCAAATACTTGTACATGGATGCTCATAGCAGCACTGTGAAATAGCCAAAAGGTGAAAACAATGCGAACAACCATCAACTGATGAATTGGTAAACAAAATATGATATATCTGTACTATGAACTATTATTCAGCCATAAGAAGGAATGAAGTATACATACATACTACAAAGTGAGTGAAAATTATGTTACTTATACATCTACCATGTGGATAATATATTATGCTAAGTGAAAGAAGCCAGAAACAAAACGCTGTGTATAGTATGATTCTAGTTATATGAAATATTCAGATTGGGTAAATTCGTAGAGACAAAGTAGACTAGTGCGCTGCAGGGGTTGGGGGTAATAGGGAGTGACTTGGGTGCTGGATTTATATTGGGGATAATAAAAATGTTGTGGATTTTGATAGAGATGATGGTTGCCCAACATTGTGAATGTACTAGATAACACAGAATGACACACTTAAAAATGGTTAATCTTGTTATGTGAAATTTACTTCAATAATAAAAAAAGTTATTGTACTATCTCTTTTTTTTCAAGTAAATTTTTGTGTGTACATAAGTAATTTAATTGTAAACTACCCCAAAATATTTTCTAAAACATTCAGGATATGAATTTATTTTTAAATTTTTTCATGGGACTTCAACTTATAACCCTGAGATCAAGAGTCTTATGCTCTACCAACTGAGCCAGCCAAGAACTCCCAGGATATAAAATTTAAAAATAAAAAGGGAATTTAAAATCAGTATAATAAAAAAATTTTAAAAAGTAAAATCAGGGGATCCCTGGGTGGCGCAGCGGTTTGGCGCCTGCCTTTGGCCCAGGGCGCGATCCTGGAGACCCGGCATCGAATCCCACGTCAGGCTCCCAGTGCATGGAGCCTGCTTCTCCCTCTGCCTGTGTCTCTGCCTCCCTCTCTCTCTCTCCCTCTCTGTATGACTATCGTAAATAAATAAAAAAAAAAATAAAAAAAAAGTAAAATCAATATAATAGCGTCTCTAGTAAGGTTCAAAATCACTTACCTTGATGGAATCCCTTTTTCTTTTTTAGTGTTATACACCCAATTGAGCAATACTTTTCTAATAAAGGCAAGCAGTTTTTTGGTTTCAGAATAGTGCTTTATTGTCTCAGGACTCATATATCTGGAAAAAAAGAAGCAATCACTAAACATGCTTTAAAATTTGAGGGATAGATTTAATACAGTATTGTCAGAAAGCAGGAAGATGGTTTTGTTCATTCTTAACTGGGAATAGGATAATTTCATGAGCATAGGTTCAAGTCACAAAGTTGTAGATACAAGTAGATACGTAATTATCAATTTAGATTCTGGGGCTCACTCATTAAAGAGATAGTATAAAAAATTGGAGATACATGATTTAAAATAGAGAGGTCAAGGTTCAGGGAGGAAAAGAATAACATGATTCAACTATTTGGAATTCAAATACATCCAGGTTTTCATGTTGGACTCCCCATTATCTGGTGAGGCAATGAACAAATTACCTCATTAAAATGTTTGCTCTACAAAATAGACCTGACAGTATCCATGCCCGTTGGGGATAACTAAATAAGAAAGTAAATATGAAGCATACAGGCCATCTCACATATCCTCTTATCTCTTTGATTTTACCTTTTGGGCAGGTAGTTGAGGAATTTATGGGGGGAAATACAAGTGGTAAGTAAAGAATTAGTGGTTACTTGGAGAAGTCAGTGGTCCTAAAACCCCAAAAGAGTTTGATAGCACACATCCTATTGTCTCTAGCTTTCTGCTGGCTTTTCTATCAAGGTAGCTCATATTTATGTGCTATAATTTGGTCTTGCTTAGCTAAATCCCTTGGTTTTCGTTATCTTCATCAGCAGGGGGATAGGGTGTTATCCTTGGGTCTGAGGCCCTACTTTTACAGTATGGCTTAATGGAAGGGCAAAGGTAGACCTTGTCCTTCCTATTGACTATACTGTTTTTACTCTGAAATTTGAGCAATTTCTCTGCTATGAACAAATGTAATTGAAAAGAAGTCATTCAATTCTGATTCAATAGAATGATATAGTAATTACATAGGACTTGATTTGTTTCGAATGTTAAAAATATCTATTGAACATATTATGCTTGCTAAAAGCTGGGGAGAAACCATAAACAAATACAGATCTGCTCCCAAGAGTCCAGCACACTAGCGTAGTAAAACATGAAAATAACAATTGCAGTAAACTGTAGTGAAGGAGATATGGAGATAATAAATAACAGAGCACTCTGGATCCATTAAGTGAGGGGCATTTAATGTAGTGTTGGGGAATCAGGAAACCTTCCTGAAGGAATTAATGTCCCAACTAAGATCTGGTCATTTCAGTAGTTGATATGAATCCTAAGGTTCCGTGATATCAGTAATCTAGGTTCCTGAATTTCTATTTTTTATCATCACATTCACTTTTAGACCTGACTTAGGAAGACAGTTGTGATCTCTTTAACTGGATAGTGAGGCTGCTTAAACTTTGAATGCGAGCTCTGTAATGTATTTGTCAAGTGACTTTGGGTCAACTGTTTTCATCTCTTTGCGCTTCACGTTTCTCAACAGCAAGATGAAGATAATACACTTAACTCACAAGACTTTTATAACGTTAGATTGGTAATACAACATGTTTAGGACTGTGCTTGGCACAGCACTTAATAAATATATGCTTTCTATTCAAAGAATCCTTTCTCAGGCAATTACACAGGCAGTTAGCAGAGGTCCAATGCCCCAACTCTTTCTTTCCTTAGACTTGTTTTCTTGCCACAGGACACGCCAGTGCATATGGCTACTGATAGGAATGGCCAGCAAATGGCAAAGTCAACTCCAAAGCAGCCCAGCAAAGAGGCAAGTACTGAATATAACTGTCATTGACAGGAAGTTCTCTGGGGATTGGAACACCATTCCACTTATCCTATTAGGATAAGTGATACTTATCCCACAGTGCCCGTCATATACTTTTGCACATATTAGTGTCATATTTATCTCTTTCATGTAGGACTAAAAAATAATGTATTCTAAAATTTGCCTTTGTTGTCTACTAGGAATCCTTTCAACACTTGAACTCCCTTTTCCCCACTGTTGACCTCCTTGCTCTAGGTCTTCATAGACATAGATTGCTTCTGCCTTCTTGGAAGATTTAAAGAGGAAAAATAAAAGCAATGGGCTGAATTGCTCTACACTGCTTTTTTAAAATATTAGCTTCTCCTGAACAACACAGTGATAATGTTTTTCAGCATGTTATTTACTTATCCATTTAAAAACTTCCACTGTACACTGTGCATCTGTCTTCTTTAAAGTGTGCATCATGTTTTTAAGTGATCACATTTGCCCAGCCCTTTTCCCGGTCTTTTTCCCATAAGCATTTGAATGGCCTAGAGCAAAGAGGCATGTAGAGGCTCTTGTCTTTACCCTCATTAATCAAGAAAACAAAATTTAAGTAAGGTGTAGTTTATCTTCCTACCTTGACAGGTATGTCATAATGATTTGTATGGCTAGGCTTGAAATGGAATCTCTTACACTCTTTGAAATTTATACTTGAACTGCAGTGAGACTGTGCTCCAACGTCTGACTGCTTTTCTTCCCCCATCAAGCTTTATCCCTCCTCTGTGCCACAAGCCAGTACTTGTGAGTAGACACCATGCTGGTATTTCTCCTAGCTTTCAGGGTATGCACACCAAAGGCCCAGTTTGCTTGTGAAATAGTGGCCCAGGGAAAATGCCCAAGAATGCCTTGCAAAGGAGCTTTGGGACCATTTGAGCAGGGAATTTTGGTGCCTTTAGTTCAGAAGTGTAGTCTAGAACAAGAATGTATGTTATGTTGGGGCTTTGGGTAGACATCATTGTACCTGCATGGCAGTTTAACTCTTCCTCTAGCTTACTCTTATATCCTTCGTCCTTCCAAGGGGATCTGGGGCTACTGTTTAATATGTGGACTTCAAGGAACTCACTTGTGTACTGCAGAGGCTTACAGCAAAAGAAGCTATTACAAAAATATGCTGGGTATTAAGAGAGAATATGCATTGGGAAGATGCGCCTGGAGGAATTAAGGGAGTCTTTGACCTTAGTGAGGCATTCAAGTAGTCTAAAAGGAAAAGTATTTTACCACAGGTCAGCTTTGGGGGCAAAAGGAAAAAGGAAAGAGCATCTCAATTGGAAGAAGCAGCATGTTCAAATGCACAGAAGTCTGAATAAGCAGAACAAGCTAAGAAACTGAAAGTAAGTGATTTGGCCTGATTTGGGAGTGCAGGGCTGGCAGTGACTCACACACATAATACTGGATGATACCAAGTTACCAGAAAGAGCAAGATAACTCACTTGCATAATTCCCTAAAGGCAGGGGCTTAGGATGAAAGCATTCTCTTGCCAATATACTTACTTTCCCTTCTTCTCTCCAAAACTTCCTGCTGCACCCACCAGCACCTGGGCTGCACTCTGGGATAGAGTCTCGTTCCTGTATTGTCTCTGGTAGCTTGCCTAAAAGAAATGTGCAGTCAAATTATTATATAGGATGGATAACAATAACAACTTAGTATTCCCTTTATGGAAAAACAGTCTGTGAGAGAGAAGTCGAAGTCCTTAAATAATCTAGTACCTTTATAAAAAAATGTTTTTATGGAATCCAGACCTTGAGATCAGTGCAGAAGGTCTGTCTCAGCTTTGGGTAAAATCAAACTGGCTCTGTAGGCAACTAGGTTCCTTAATAAGGCCTTCAAAAATAAGTGGAGTTCTATGGCCAAAAAAAAAAAAAATATGGGAAGTTCCTGATCCAAGTATATACCCATTTTAACAGTTTATAATGCATACTAGAAAATTCAAGGCTCTGAAAAATCCTGTAGTAGAGAATCCTGGTTTTTATCTTTCACTTCATTTTTCTAAATATTTCGACAATGGTACTCTATTTTCTCCAGTCTGGTATAAGCATTAAATGAGTTGTCACTGTTGTACAGAAAACAGTCATTTGTTCATTTGGTCCATATCCTGAGAGCTCACTTTGCTTCAGGCACTATGTCTGGTCCTGGAGAAACCACTATCTGACACTGCCCTGCCTCAGTGTGCTGCACACTGTTACAAATCACTGTACAGACCAACTTCCTAAATTGAAATGTATGATGTAACAAAAGGCTTTTGCTTCCATAGAACACATCCTGTCTGCAGGATCATTTATGGATATTAAAACGCAGTTTGCTCTTGAGGGATACCAGAAAAGGATAAATTTAATTTTAAGAATGAGGAAACAAAAGATTATTTGCCATAATACAGTGATTCAACAGAGTAACATTCTTCTTCTTAAACTTTATTGCAATATTTATGAAATAACATGAGATTAACATATTTTCTTTTTTTAATAATAAATTTATTTTTTATTGGTGTTCAATTTGCCAACATACAGAATAACACCCAGTGCTCATCCCGTCAAGTGCCCCCCTCAGTGCCCACCACCCAGTCACCCCCACCCCCCGCCCTCCTCCCCTTCCACTACCCCTAGTCCGTTTCCCAGAGTTAGGAGTCTATTTTTTTCAATATCCTCTAAGGTAAACACCATAGTTTGTAGAAAAATAAGGAAGCTGCAAGTAAATATGGAACTCATGAAAGCTTAGCAACAGAAATGACAAAACAGGTCCTAGAAAAATGTTAATTCCTAAATGATCATTCACATCCAAATATAAGAAGAATTTAGAGAATGGTTGATTCCTTCAAATAAGTGCCATTTATTGAGCTCTTTGCCATACTATAAAATTAGCTGATTTATGTGTATATTACACAGAATTATTTAATTCTTGCAGGAAATCTATGGGGAAGATATTCTAATCTCTATTTCATAATGAGAAAACTGAAGCTCCAAGAGTTAAGTATTTTTCCCAAGATCACATTACTCAGTTCTCTCTGAATTTAAAGCCTGTCTCCCCTTTCCTCTTGCCAGGCCCCCAAGATGGTTGGGGGATATTGTGTCTCCTATACCACCATCTCATCATGCTGTGCTTCCTCTTCTAATGTACAATAATAGAGAGGATATTGCCCCAGATAACAATAAATGGCTGATATTTAAGTAAAAGCTCTCAAAGCTTTGAAAGCTGTAACAGACTAGTAACAGTTGGAGCAGTGAGCATTAGAATCGAGGTTACAGAAACAAGATCAACAAACCTCAATTTCTTTCAGAAGTGTTCTGTAGTTTTTAGGCTATAGATCCTTTACCTCTTTGGTTAGGTTTATTCCTAGGTATCGTATGCTTTTGGGTGCAATTGTAAATGGGATTGACTCCTTAATTTCTCTTTCTTCAGTCTCATTGTTAGTGTAAACTACAGAACGCTTCTGAAAGAAATTGAGGAAGACACAAAGAGATGGAAAAATATTCCATGCTCATGGATTGGAAGAATTAATATTGTGAAATTGTCAATGTTACACTTAATGCAATCCCTATCAAAATATCATGGACTTTCTTCAGAGAGTTGGAACAAATCATCTTAAGATTTGTGTGGAATCAGAAAAGACCCCAAATAGCCAGGGGAATATTAAAAAAGAAAACCAGAGCTGGGGGCATCACATCACCAGATTTCAGGTTGTACTACAAAGCTGTGGTCATCAAGACAGTGTGGTACTGGCACAAAAACAGACACAGAGATCCATGGAACAGAACAGAGAATCCAGAAGTGGACCCTCAACTTTATGGTCAACTAATATTCGACAAAGCAGGAAAGACTATACACTGGAAAAAAAAAGTCCCTTCAATAAATGGTTCTGGGAAAATTGAACATCCACATGCAGAAGAATGAAACTAGGTCATTCTCTTATACCACACACAAAGATAAACTCAAAATGGATGAAAGATCTAAATGTGAGACAAGATTCCATCAAAATCCTAGAGGAGAACACAGGCAACAAACACCCTTTTTGAACTTGGCCACAGAAACTTCTTGCAAGATACATCCGTAAAGGTAAGAGAAACAAAAGCAAAAATGAATTATTGGGACTTAGTCAAGATAAAAATCTTCTGCATAGCAAAAGAAACAGTCAACAAAACTAAAAGACAACCTACAGAATGGGAGAAGATATTTGCAAATGACCTATCAGATAAAGGGCTAGTATCCAAGATCTATAAAGAACTTATTAAACTCAACAGCAAAGAAACAAACAATCCAATCATGAAATGGGCAAAAGACATGAAGAGAAATCTCACAGAGGAAGACACAGACATGGCCAACAAGCACATGAGAAAACGGTCCGCATCACTGGCCATCAGGGAAATAAAAATCAAAACCACAATGAGGAGGGGTTTTCAGGAAACATGGAAGCAGCGGCGACAGTTGGAATTTAAGCATTTTTTTGATGGTCTCTGGGTTCCCTGTGAGAGGAAAGGGGAGGATGCTGTTGGAACCATCTACCTCTTCAATGCCACTATCCTTCCCTCCTCCCTTACCCTCAGTACAAGATAGTACTACTAACTCTTCCCCACCCCCAATGTCTTACATCACTTCCCAAGAGATGAAGTGTATTCTTCACTGGTTTGCCAGTTGGTCAGGTCCCCAGTGTGAACGTTTCCTACAGGATCTGGTAGCTAAGGCAGTGCCAGGAAAATTACAGCCACTGCTGGAAGGGCTGGAGCAGCTTAGTATGTCCAGAGCAAACTGACCACCTTGTATCTTTGAGTGCCAGCTACGTCTTTGGGATCAGTGGTTTCGAGGTTGGGCTGAGCAGGAGTGCAATGAATTTGTCAGGCAGCTGGAGGTCAGTGAGCCAGACTTCGTGGCAAAGTTTTACCAAGCAGTGGCTGCTAAAGCTGGTAAAGACTGATGGACATTAAAATCAAAGAAGATAATCACAGCTGGTGGAGCCACAACTTTACTGTGAGAACTTCAAATGTGTCGCTTAAAGGTCTAGGGATGGTATTACAATCAGCTGATTGAACTTGTTGACTTGTACAGGCTTGATTATATCTTTGGAGGCAGGGAAGGGCAGAGGGACAGAGAGAATCTTAAGCGGGATCCATGCCCCACACTAAGCCTGATTTAAGCGGGCTTCATTTCACAATCCTGAGATCATGACCTGAGCCGAAATCAAGAGTTGGATGCTTAACCAACAGAGCCACCCACGTGCCCCAAGCCTTGGTTATTTCAATGTTAAAAGCCTATCAACTGGACTGCTCACATAAATGTTTTCCATCCAAGTAAATCCAGTCTGCCTCCTGGCTTGCTCCTTTCTACATATCAGACTCTGAAGAATTCCGTGGCTTCTTTTGCAAGTATAATGAGAGGGAACTCACATTATAACTCAAGCATAAAAAAAATAATAACCCAAGCATATTGCTGGCCCATGGGGCTTTTAAGTAGAGCTTTTCTACTCCAGAAGCAGGAGAGAAGGACAATAAAAGGTCATGTTTTTATAGTTTAACTGGATTAACATGGTTGGTTTCACTGCCCTTTCCAGATTCTGGCATAATTGTGTGACATGCCAACTATTAGCTTTCCTAGTGATGATTTTGTAAAATTATGAAAAAATCAGGAGAGGGAAACAATTAGTTACTCCTTCCACACTGATGTTTGTTTGAATCCAAATAGCAATGACTTCTAAAGTATATGTGATATTCTTAGAGCTGGTAATAGATTCCTATTCTGTAAGTTTGCTCTGTGATATGAAAACAAGTGACACTCTATAGGTTAAAGGGTTTATTTTTTGTATCAAAATAAAGAATCCCAGGAAAAAAAAACCCACAATGAGATACCACCTCACACCAGTGAGGATGGTGAAAATTAACAAGATGGGAAACAACAAATTTTGGAGAGGATGTGGAGAAAGGGGAACCCTCTTGCACTGTTGGTGGGAATTTGAACTGGTGCAGCCACTCTGGAAAACTGTGTGGAGGTTCCTCAAAGAGTTAAATAGATCTGGCCTACAACCTAGCAATTGCACTGCTGGGGATTTACCCCAAGATACAGATGCAGTGAAACACTGAAACACCTGCACCCCAATGTTTATAGCAGCAATGTCCACTGTGGAATGAGCCTCAGTGTCCATCGAAAGATGAATGGATAAAGAAGCTGCGGTCTATGTATACAATGGAATATTCCTCAGCCATTAGAAACGACAAATACCCACCATTTGCTTCAACGTGGATGGAACTGGAGGGTATTATGCTAAGTGAAATAAGTCAATCGGAGAAGGACAAATGTTATATGGTCTCATTCATTTGGGGAATATAAGAATTAGTGAAAGGGAATAAAGGGAAAGGAGAGAAAATGAGTGAAAATATCAGCGAGGGAGACAAAACATGAGAGACACCTAACTCTGGGAAACGAACAGGGGGTAGTGAAAGGGAGGTGGGCGGGGGGTTGGGGTGCCTGAGTGATGGGCACTGAGGGGGGCATTTGGCGGTATGAGCACGGGGTGTTATGCTATATGTTGGCAAATTGAACTCCAAAATAAAATTTAAAAAACAAACAAACAAACAAACCAAAATCAACAAACCAAGGTAAACATGAAAATATGTCTAGAACAAAGAAGGGCTTAAAAGATGCAAGATGAGATAAAGAGCTGGAGAGCAGAGCAGAAAGATCCAACCTACTTTAAAAAAAATAGGATTTCCTGGTTAAGACCCAATACAGAGCACAAAATCAAAAAAGATATAATGGTAGAAAACAAATATTTCGGGCAAAAAAATAAAAAAAGGTATGTGGAATGCATATTGCAGAAAAGAGAATATCACAAGCAGAGAAAAATCTAAGAGGTCTTGCGGTTAACATTTTCCTCTTTTACAAATGGGGAGAATAAAGACTAAAAAGAATAATTCATGAATCATATAATTAATGAAAGCAAGACTCAAAATGGAGGCTTCTGTATTGGTTTTCAGAGTTCTTGAATACCGTATCTTCCTGAGTTAAATTAAAACTCTGGAAGTAACTCAAAGATATAATATCATAAAATTTGCTGGTGGAAAAAAGCATCATATAGGTTCATCCTTCATGGCACTGCCTCATTTGCTTAGAAAAATTATTTAGGTCCTTGGATAAGGTGCCTTTGAGAGCCAACCTCTTTGCCATGTCTAATGCTGAAGAGAGAACAATTGTACCCTATAGACTTTCCATTTCCCAAGTTAGATTGAACACGTAGAATGCTTGAAATCCTGTATGACTGGAATAGCCAAGACATGGATGAGAGCTCCACATGCAATGAGGAAAGCTCAACATGAACATTTTGAAAGCAGGAGTCATGGGAATGAGTCATGATCTTGACCTGGATAGTAAATGGCAACTAGGCTAATAGCAATTTCGCACAGAATCTAGTATGCTGTGGTGCCACAGAATTTCTCTAACTTTTGTCCAAGATTTGATATGATAAATACTACTCTCTACTTACAGTTATTAGCAGAGTTGGTGGGATCTTTCATGAAGAAATGACGTGGACCCAGAAATGGGCAGTGTCGTAGAAATGGCTGCGTAACGCACCTGAAGGTTGAGTTCAGCTGTAATTCCTGACATTGGAATCTGTGAAATTCCCAAATCCTCTTAATAAAATACCTTTTACTTAGGCTATTTTGGATGGATCTATTTTTCTTTTCCTTTTTTTGGCAGTCAGATTCCTAAGACAATGCCAAACTTCCCTGTACCTTTGTAGCAATCTATTAAGTTATGCAGGTAAGCATAATCAAGATGTTGTTAGCAAAGGAGAAAGTTTTCAGTATAATTTGAACCAAAATATTATTTTAAAAGTGCATGATGATCAGTACTAACGATTTGTGCTGACAAGAGACGCCTGTTGGCCAGTTCCATTGCTTCAATGTTAAGGGTCTCATCTATTTCCCTGTTACAGTCTAGACATTTCACCTTTTGATGTTCTGTTGTGTCTTCTTGACTCAACTAGGGTGAAACAGAAATAAAAGCAAAACAAAACACACGAATATTAACCTATTTTTTAGCATAACCCTCAAGTAATTCGTGTAAAAATTTGGTTTGAAAAATGATAGAAAATCTTCTAGATACAGAAAAAGTGTTCAGGTGAGTTTCCTCATCATTTCACAGTTATCTAGCAGGTAAAATAATTGCTAGTGTTGAGGGAAGAGACTTGTATTTTTACCTTTACATGGTGTCTCTGACAATTTATAAAAGCTACCATATATGGGATCCCACTTTAAACCAATGGTCCTGAAAGTGTGGTCCCCAGCAGCCTCAGCATCACCTGGAAATTGTTAGAGATGTGCATTCTCAGACCCCAACTCAGACCTGCTGAATCAGAGACTCTGGGACAGAGGGCAGCAATCTGTGTTTTGTACAAACCCATTCCATGATCCTTGTTGCCACTAAAATTTGACAATCACTGCCTTAACCTAATAACTTAAGGTAAAGTAGAAAGTGAACTTAGCATTGAGAGATGGGGATTATGGATAAATTCCTTAACAGATGAAAAAAGCTGAAGTTTAGAGAAAATAAAAGATTTGCTCAAGATCCCAAAGCTATTTATTAAGTTTACAAAGCTAGGACACGAACCCAGATTTTCTGAATCCAAATCCAATCTATTAAGCAATCTATTTGTAACACCATAATATCTCCCATGTTTGATCATCTGTCTTCCGAAACAGATCAAGTATCAGAGTGAGGGCCTCAATCTTGATTTTGCACTAGAATCAGCTGGGTAAATGGAACAAAAATATATATGCCTGGGACGACCTCAGACTATCTGCATTAGAATCTCCTGATTGGGGACTGGGGAATAAAGTCATATTTTAATAAGCTTTCTAGGTTGGCAAAAGGCCACAGTCAGCAATTGGGAGCTACTATAGAAAATAATTGGATTTGACTTGGTACTTGTCATATCCAGAAATCCTGGCAGTATTCCTGTAGGCATAGGGCTTGGTTCCGAGTCCCCATCTGGAGCTTCAAGCACTGGTTAGTGGGCATAAAGTGGATTTGGGGGAATCCTATTTTATAGAAACCAATTTTCATATGTCTCCATTCCTAGAAGTTGATTCCTCATATTGTATGATGCAGCAAAACATTGCAAAAACTGCAACATACAGTATGCATTGAAATATTATTATATTGAGGGCGCCTGGGTGGCTCAGTCCTGAGATGGAGTCTGGGGGTCAAGGCTGGGCTCTTAGCTCAGTGGGGAGCCTGCTTCTCCCTCTCCCTCTGCCTGCTGCTCCCTGCTGCTTGTGCTCTGTCTCTCTCTCTCTCTCTCAAATACATAAATAAAACCTTAAAAACAACAACAAAATTACATTGAAAACTGGACCTAACGTAGGAGATAGCAAAGAAGCAGTGGCATTTGAGAAAATTCCAGAACAGCTTCTATTATTTTTCTTTATGGCAGCTATGAGATGACTGGGGAGTTACATGCCCTTCAATGAATAAGAAGTCTGACCTCAGAGTTTCTAGAGTATATCACAGAAGCAGGAGGTGACATCTCATGATACTGGCTTTGAATTCTATTTCATATCAAAATATAATATTAATCCTAAGTGAGGGGCTAGCAAGTGCTTGGCATATATACTAGTATAAACAAATGCTAAATAAACACTGAACAAAAGCACCTGTCCACTGTCAATCTGCTAAAAAAAACAGCCTTTATCTAAGGCTCACTCTCCTCTCTTATGACATCTTTTATAGGGAGCTCCAATGCATTGCTCCTTCTTTTGAATTTACACTAAGATTCCCTCCTTGCTGTTATGACAGTGGGTTACCGATACAACTTCTCTGTCAATTACAAGTATTAGAAATTTTGAATTAATATTTATAACATTTAGACTTACTTGAGGTAAGTGATATCCACTTTGAAGGAGTAAATAAAAGATATGACTTGCTTACCGCATATGGGTTTTGAAGTCTAATTGCCTTCTCAACCATATTCCAATCTGCATTAGCAAGATCTTTGTCAAATTTGAGTGCAGAGGCTGCAGATTTGGTTAGCTCTTGAAAGTGTTGAAATGTACAGTGAAGTGATTTATATTTTGTTGACGTGACATCACGAAGACCTTTGGTACGAAGAGTGTGTTTTATCAATAATAAAGACACCACCATTTTGATATGGATTATAAAGTTTCCCTTTGTTCTTACTGCCACCAAGTATGTTTTATTTAAGTTAGAGACTCAGCATAAATTGTTTAATAATAGAAACATTAACAATTTCAAGCTTTTCTATTTTCATACTCCTCAAAAAGGCCGAGGTACATAAAAATAACAGTAATAGTTAATATTTATTGAGTGTTTATTTTTTTTTAAGATTTTTGTACAAAGCCTGTGATTTTATTTTATTTTTTTTTAATTTTATTTATTTATGATAGTCACACAGTGAGAGAGAGAAAGAGAGGCAGAGACATAGGCAGAGGGAGAAGCAGGCTCCATGCACCGAGAGCCCGACGTGGGATTTGATCCCGGGTCTCCAGGATCGCACCCTGGGCCAAAGGCAGGCGCCAAACCGCTGCACCACCCAGGGATCCCTGAGTGTTTACAATATGCTGAGAAATCACATCTCAGCACCTTGCATCTTGAACATATTAAGTCTTTCATTACTTTACCCATCTTTTAAAAGACCCTTTTCCCAGTTTGATAGATGAGGAGACAGAAGAATAGAGGTTTGATGATTAATTTTATGTGTCAACTTGACTGGGCTACATGATACCCAGATATTTGGTAACATTATTCTAGGTGTGTTTGTGAAGGGGTTTCTGGATAAGAATAACATTTAAATGGGCAGACTGGGTAAAACAGATTGCTCTCCTCGTCGTGGGCAACCCTCATCCAAACCACTCTCTCTGCCTCGTGGTCTTTGAGTTGGGACATCAGTCCTCTCCTGCCTTTGCATTTGGACAGGAACTTACACTTTTGACTTTCCTGGTTCTCAGACTTCTGGACTATAGATCTTGGGACTTCTCAGCTTCCATAATCACATAAGCTGATTTCTTATAATAATGTCATATATATACATACATACACAGAGTAGATGATACATAAATATATAGGAGATATCCATGGAGGAGATATATATCTGTGTATATTTATACTTCTTACATATACATCCCTGGTATTTGTATCCCCTATATATATATATATGTATAAATATACAGAATGCATGTAGGATACATATGTAGGAGGTATTGATATAGATATATGCATATACATATCCTATCTAAATGTAATACTGTGTATATATATATGATAAATATATAAAATATATATTTATCTCCAGATCTCATTAAGGTTTGAAAGACTCTTTGTATCAGACACAAATTTCTTTTTATGAGCCATAGAAGCTTCCTTGGAAAGCAATAATGTTCAGTGAGCAAATTTTCTCTGCTCTCAGTGCAAGTAAACAAATGCTCCATAATAAGAATTTTAAGCTTATTTAGCTACTAAGTAGAACAAATGATACTCTTTGTGAAACCTCCCCTCTTTAATCTTTTCTTCCCAATTTACTATGTTAAAGCTCAGAGAATTTGAAAAAAAAAAAGAAAAAAGATTTTTTGCAAATACAAGGAATGAAGGTAGATTGGGGCATGCAATGTCATCCATAAAGATGAAGTCTCAGATTGATTAAAAGTGGCATTAGGATGAAAGCTCTGTGTAAAAGAAAGGGTGATAGAGCAGTTGGGAGTATAATGAATTAAAAGCGTCAGGGCTGGGCAGCCCAGGTGGCTCAGCGGTTTAGCGCTGCCTTCAGCCCAGGGCGTGATTCTGGGGTCCCAGGATCAAGTCCCACGTCGGGCTCCCTGCATGGAGCTTGCTTCTCCCTCTGCCTGTGCCTCTGCCTCTCTCTCTCTGTCTCTCATGAATAAATAAAATCTTAAAAAAAACAAAACATGAGGACCATTTGCTTTTAGTTCCTCAACTGCCATTACCTTGTTGCATGATCTTGAGGAGGAACTTTTTACTCTCTAGATCTCCATTTTTCCCTTCTTAACAAGTAGAGGATGAAAACAGGCATATTGCACAATCCAACTGCCTCCTACAACTGCTATTTCTGTTTCTATGCTCCTCATACCCAGCAATCAGTTATCCACAGAACTAGATTTAACCATATAATTATACTTACTTGCTTAAAACTGGTCAAGGAACTCTTTTTGCCCTTAGAATAAAAATCTTAACATCCAAGGCCTTTCACTACGTAATTCCTTCCTACCTCTCCATCTGTACATTCTCCCCTACCTGCCTTGTTCCCAAAAGGTCAGACTCTCTTTCCTTAAACACATTCAGCTTCTAGCTTCCTCAGGAACCTAGCACTCATTTTATTTTCTATCTTATTTATGTTTGATTTGTTTACTTTGATGCACACAAGACCATAATGCATCATTGTCAGTTAGAATAGTGCCTGGCAGATAGGAGGCTTTCAATAAAAGTTTGTTGAATAATTAAATAAACTTATTGTATTATTTATTTAAATTAGACCAATGTACACAAGTATCTTTTTATACAAGGTTATTGGCCTATACTGTTCATATACTTTTATACAGAGATCCAATTTTCTCTTCAATTAGATATACTGTTGATTTTTATTTATGCAGATGCTTTCTTCATCATTAGTAATTCTTTAGCATATTTAGAATGTCTGTTTCTTCACTCAGTGTTAGTAATTAGTAGGGCTTACCTAATTTACTAACTGCAATTGGCAAAATAAATCTATTGACAATTAACGTAACTAAGCATACTGAAACTCCATGAAATAGTATCTAGAATAGAAAGAAAAATACAAAGTAAGTATTCATGACAATTTCTTATAACATATTCTATATTTAAATTAAGCTAAATTGTATAAAGTCAAAAAGTCCTCATAGTAGGAGAGAATTTGAACATCAGGCATGTTAAAGTGCTCTGGGGATTCTCTATTTTCCTGCATATGTTTTATCCAACTTTTTGGAACCAAATCAAAACTCAGGAAACATGATTTGACAAGTAAACATATATTTATAGAGACACTGGAAAAAAAAAGGCTTGTCCTTAAATTCCATTGCTATACTTCTTAGATCTTGGGAATATGCCTGTACTTTATCAATTCTTATTCACTATACACACCACCGTGTGCATAGCCATTCTGTGTTCGACATTACCATCCATAGCAAATAATTCTCATCTGAAAAAAGAGAATCAATCAGCGTTCTTGATAGGTTGGCTTCACCTCATATTTTGCCTCTCTGCATCCCTTTATTGTCAGGAAGGAGGAGCAATTATGTCTTTGGTGCCACTTGATTCTTTTTTTTCCTACTTGTATTCCAAGTTGAAACAATACTTTTCAATCTGAGACTGCACACTTCTATTGATTTACATAGCTCCAACTTCTAGAATTTATGTTATACCCTTAGCCAGTCCTCTGTTTTTTGGCTACAGATGGAGGTTAGAGACAGATCATGAAACCACAACAGAAGCCTTCTAGGCTGCACATTAGAATCATTGGGAAACTTTAACATAATGGTGCCCAGGATGCTCCCACTGAATATTCTGATTTACTCAAGGGTGGAGCCCAAGCATTAGTAATTAGAAAAACCGAGGTATAATGTACATACTTGAAATGCACTTGTGTTCCCTTTGATAAATTTTTGACATTGCATACATTCACATAACCCTCAACCCCATCGAGAAGTACAATATTTTTATATTCCCCCACAACATCTCAAGTACCCCTTCACAATCAATCCTGTACCCCACGAGAGGCAACTACAGTTCTGATTTCTATGTCTATAGATAAGAACTGCCAATTCTAAAACCTTCGAGTAAATTGAACATTGTTTCCCATTGTGGTTTTAGTTTGCATTTTCCTAAAGTAACGATGTCGAACATTTTTAGTGTACTTAGTGTTATATATCCTTCCTTGTGAAGTGTCTGTTCAATTCTTATGCCTATTTTAAAAATTAGATTGTTTTTCCTTTATTATAAAATTGTAGAAAATTTGAAGAATATATTCAGGTGCTTCATATATTTTAACTAGTTTAATAGTTGTTTACTATAGGAAATAATTCTGATACCCATTATTTATTATGGCCAGCGTCAGAATTCCACAGGCATCGGTAATTTGCTGTAAGTTCCTGAAGCATTCTGGTGCATTCAAAGTTGAGAACCACCAAATTAGGTAATAGTAATACGAGCTAACATCTCTATAGGAAGCACAGAGCACAATATATGAGGCGTATTTAATCATCACTACAATTCTATGAAGTAAATACCAATATTGTCCAATTACATGGGTGGGAAACTCAGGTACTGTCACTCACCCAAGGTCATTTAACTTGGGAGTTGTGGAGACAAGATTAACTCATTTTCAACCTTTTCCTGTAGTGCTGCTTCATAAGTATTAAAAAGTTAGCTGTAGGATTCAGCCAACTTCAGCCAAGTTAAACTAAGGAAGAAGTGCAACTTCCTTCTCAACTAATTACTACTAGTGAGGGCATTTCATTACAAGATTTTATTTGCTAGAGTTTTATCTCAAATCAGGTCTACATGGCATCATTATCCTCATCACTATAGCTCATATTTCTTATACATTCACATTACATGCTAAACAATGTGTTAAGCATTTTATGTACGTTTTCTATTTCTCATCATAAGCCTTTAAGATTGTGGTGTGCCAGAACTGGCTTTTGGCAGTTCAAGAGAGCTGATCATTAAATTTTCAGGAAGTTATTGAGTTGACTGTTATTCTGTTAGAGCAATTAGGCAACACCAATTGGCAAATGCTATGAATTAGGGCTCCCTTTGACCCCTAATAAAGTTACTTATTAAACATTTTCTAGCACGCCCTTTTGAAATGAGGAAACTGACGTGTGATGGGATGAGAGTTAAATAACTTGCTGATGGCCACACAGCAAATAGCAGTCAACTAGAAATTCAGAATCCAGATCCATGTGCAGTGTCTACCATTACACTGGTCAGGATGTGTGGTGCTGAATCAACCTTGTTATTCAGGCATGTGGAGATAGTTAAAAAGAAGGGGTAGATCATGTAATATCACTTTGGTTTTAAAGCAGTGTTTAATTGTTCAATGATTACGCTATTATCCAGTTGAACATGCAATGATTCCCTTGCTGTCCTTCCCTTTACATTTGGAGTTTTTGTGTAAAAAAAAAAAACCCACAATGGAAGTGTTAGATGCATTGTGATATCTGCACAGGAAATTTCTTGCAAAGCTCCTTGTAATGTTCTTACCTGGAGATGACAAGGAGGGAGAGTTATACCCAACTGTGTTCCGTTAGGCAGAATTGGGGGCTAGTATCAGTGAGGAGGCAACTTCACTTGACAATTAAAATGTTCTGGTTCCTAGCATTACAAAATGTCACTGCACAAAATTACAGAAAGAAATAGCCAATCATAAGCAGTTTCTGCTTTTCTTGAGTGGGTATTAGGAGTAAGTAAAAAAAACCCACTTATTGAGTTCGTACCCTGTATTAGGTACTATTTTATTTATTTGTTTGTTTGGCACAGCGAGAGAACACAAAATGAAGGCAGAGGGAGAGAAAGAGAGAGAGAATCTCAAGCAGACTCCTTGCCCAGCATGGAGCCCAATGCAAGGCTCCATCTCATGACCCTGAAATCATGATCTGAGCCCAAACCAAGATTTTGATGCTTAACTGATCGAGCTGTCCAGGTGCTGTAATCAGGTACTATTTTAAATTATTTATAAATTTTAACTCCTTTAACCTTCATAATAAACTTATTTTAAGAGTGTAATGAAAAGGAATGCCTGGGTGTCTCAGTTGGTTAAGTGTCTGCCTTCTACTCAGATCATGATCCCAGGTCCTGGGATTGAGTCCCATGTTGGATTCTCTCTTCACCAGGGAGTCTGATTTGCCCTCTCCTTCTGCCACTCACCCTGCTTGTGCTCTCTTGCTAGTGCTCTCTCCAGCATGTTCTCTCTCTTTCTCAAAGAAACAAAAAAAAAAATCTTTTTTAAGAAAAAAGAAGCCAGAAAAGATAAACCCAAATGATTCAATCAAGTGATAGGTAAGAGAAGGAATGGGTGTGTTCATCTCTCTTTTCTTATTTGACGTGGTTTTATTGCTCTTGTAATGAAAAATATGATTGCAATATAAGGAAAGGATTTAGGAATCCCTTGAGCCTCCAGGAAGAGAAAAAGTTGTCAGTTGTTTTTCTTCTCTCCAGTCATGCCATCATAGCTAAATCTCTCCCACAGTCCAAGTAGGGTTGAGCTACCTCACGACAAAAACATATTTTAGTACACGGTAATAGTATTCATTAAATGTTCAAATAAAATAATTAATTTATCTTTACTTGAGATTTTTCCCTCTCAGAGCCAAAAGAAAGGTCAGAGTAGGCAAGCAGAAGAGCCATGTTTATATTAGGTGTTCCTTTCATTTCACTCCAGACCATTATGAATGCCCAGCGCCAGCTGAACCCATGCCCAAATCGAGACAGAAGAGGGCTCAATAATAGAAAGACCAGGAGTCTAAAAGACAAAAGAGATTTTAAAATGTATTCTTGCCATAGACATTTTTTTTCCATTTCATTCTACTCTATTCCAATCTGATCCCTGTGGAATTGCCAACTCTCAGATGAAGGAGTCATCTTTCACACAACCTTAGCATAGATGGCACCAAAAAAAGGCAGAAGGACATTTCATAGAGAGACATGACAAGAGGATGACATTATTCTCTTTATTTCCTTCTATTAGGTTTATAGTCATGTAATTCCATATTTCTTAGGCGGAAAAGAAAAAGAGATGTTTTGTAAATATATTCTCTTCTGGATCCCAAAAATAAATAAAAGCAAATCTAATGAATAAGAACTGAAGGGGAGGTGGAATGTCTTCCCTTTCTCTTTGTAGATTTTAACCTTGATGAATCTATCCAATATTGGCCGATTCATTTCGATTTTTTCTTTTAATCACACATTTCCTACATTTTACACGAATGGGACTAATTTCCATTAATTGGCACTAGCCAACTGATGTCGACGCCTAATTAGTTTTCCTAGATGGAAGTAGAATGCTAGCAAGGTGAGGAATAGAATCCAGAGAGTGTAGCCATGGTGGGTTTTCCTCCTCTGTGTCATGTCCTTTTTACATACATGGGCAGACTCTCTTCTGCCTCTTTTTTTTTTTAACATTTTATTTATTTATTCATGAGAGAGAGGCAGAGACAGAAGCAGGCTCCATGCAGGGAGTCCGACGTGGGACTTGATCCTGGGTCTCCAGGATCACACCCTGGGCGGAAGGCAGACGCTAAACCACTGAGCCTCCTGGGCTGCCCTCTTCTGCCTCTTACCATTGAAAAGCGGGCTACAAAAATTATTTAAGGAAAAAGGACATTTACAAAGAGGACTTCCTAATGATTTTTTAAAAGCTATTTGTAACTATAATTTAATCAGAAGGAAATTATTTGTTATGCAATGTTGGGCAAACAAAAGCAACATAAAACTTTTATTTATGATTGGTGCTGAACTTTATGAAACCTCATAGAAAAAAGTAACACTGGATGAAACAATAGCAAATGTTAACAGCAGTTGCCTCTAGGTAGTAAAATTATGAAAATTTTTTTCTTTCAATTATCAAAAATTTTATAAAGAGCTTGGATTGCTCTGAAATGCGGTTAAAAACTGGAAAAAAAGAAAAACCACCCCAGGAAAACAGCAATTTGCTAATGATTCCTTGGCAAGTTTAAGAGGCAATTCTTCATTTTCATTCTAAGGGATGAATCATTTCTATTTAAACAATATCTTTGGACTTAGTCAATGCCCTATAAATAAAAAAATTCAAATGACATTCTTACCTTAAAACAATAAGTGTGAAATAGATATTTAATGAATAATATATGTCATAAAATGATACATATAAATACGTATGCGCAGGAATTAGAAGTCCAATGAAGGTAAACACCATAAGAAAAGCAACAAATGAGAGACAATTCCAGAATCTGCATTTTCAGAAGAAATAAATGTAGTTAATTATAGTTAACTAATCTAACATATTTATCACAAAGTTACCCATGTGAGGCATTGTACTAGGTTTAATCAAGAAAATATGAATAAGGCATTTGCCTACACACAAAGGGCATATAATTTAACTGGAGGGGAAGGAACACTAAGACAAGTAAATAATTCTAGAGCAACTACATGTAAATGAGTGTGTTTTTTTGGCACTGATTCTGAAAATGTTTTGGTTCATTCAGGCATCATGATTCATATACTTGAGAATCCTAATTGTGAACTCCTTATATCATTAGGAAGAGCTAAAATTATTTGTCTTTAAAAGAAATGCTGAACCGCTAGTCTGCCTTCCAGCTAGCATTTAGATGTGAATTAATCCTTTATTCAAATGAATGCCCTTTGTAGATTCTCCATTTGGGATTTGTGAGCATATGTATATTCAAGTGCCCTAGAGCCCAGGAAAACTACATCACTCCAAGGTGCGTGTTCTCATCTGCTACAGGCAAAGCAATTTGGAAAAGGAAACTCAATTACCAATATTGATCATATTTCGGTGCTGGTGCCATAGGAGGCTATTTAAAATTTACTTCTTATTATCTTTCTATATATTTCCTGCTTAGTGTCATAGTATTATAACAAAATAAATATAGAAGAGAAGCATGAAAGAAGTAAGGCAGCCACTATGCCAGCATGCAGGGGAAGCACATTTTAGGAGCAGAAACACAAGGACAGAAGCACAAGCAGGGAGCGTGACTGGCATGTCTGAGGAGCCCCAGAGTGATCAGTGTGGCTAGGCAGGGTCAGTGAGGGTGAGAGTGGTGGAAATCAGGGGGACATATGACTTCATTTGCCATTAAAACAACTTTGACCTGTAGCCAGAAGGGATGAGAAGTTATTAGATGGTTTTTAAACAAAAGGCATGATCTCAGTAAGGAGGAAGTGAGGCCGGTGAGGAAAATCATAAGATTGACACAGTGTAGTCTCAGTGTGATTGCAGAATTGTTTGAAATGGGGTCCTAGAGACTTTAAGCTGAAAACATGAGAGGTGATGCACATGAGACAGTGGCAAGGACCTGCTGCAGATGTTGTAGGATATAGGAGGGTTTACCATTGTTACCCCAGATTTCTACTATCTTGGTGAGTAGGAGCTGGTACATGTCATATGTTAGACAGTAAGATTCCTGAAATTGAGATTATGAAGTGATCATTTAGAGGGTGTCATAAGCGGGATGGTAAACATGCTCATAGGAAGAGAGGAGGTCCAGGAACTGAAAGGTGGAGTAGAAGGATCAACTGTGTGGTGACAGAATAATGGTGTGGCCATATTTTCTCTTATAGCATTGCCAATGCTCTTCAAATGCCCTAGCTTAATCTTTTGTTTTTCATGACACCTCTTCATTGTCCTTAAAACATTGGTTTTCTATTCTAGTAGCAGTGCCATGCTTAGCCATATTGGAGCCTGAGGCAGAAGGAACTAATCAGTAATATTGGTCTCATCTTTATTTAAACTTTTTGTATTTTCACCATGGAGTTTCTGCATTAATTCTATTTTTTAAAAATATTGTGCTAAAATATTATTTATCTTGATTACTGTTTTTTTTTACACGTTCTTAAATTTTGTGCCTGAGATGAGTGCCTTCACATGCCTTAACTTAATCCTGGCCCTGTCTAGTGAATTATACTGGAAATTAGTAAATAGATGGGTAGAGAATGGAGAAAATTAGAAGGAAAAGGGAGCCCACATGAACTCAAGATAAGGTTCCAAATTTTGCCTAAAATTAGAGGACTAGAAGACACAGGAATAGAGTTTTTATTTTTTTAATTTTTTTAATTTTTTAAGAATAGAGTTTTTAATAAAGGATTTTAGTTGGGTAGTTTGGAGTCAGCATCTTACTTTGACCAATGTAGATGTAGATATAGTCACCAGTACAATATTATAGCTTCTAATTTGTAAAAATATGCTAGCTACTCACTCGAGAAGAAGCGTTTCAACTCCTGGTTTAAAACTTGTGGAATTTAAAAAAAGTCCCATAATGGCCAAGGTAAATATTCCAGACATTCCAACGATCTCACCTATTTTAAAAGAAATAAATATAAAGTATTACTTTAACATCAACAATGGCACAATTTTTACCTGAGATGAAACTATCATCTTGATATTGATAGTACAGTAACTTTATAGAGAGGCTACCTTACTTGGTTTCAACTTGATTATGTGGCGGATTCTTACCACCACCCATCACCTGTCTTCTTTTTCAGATTCGCACCCAACTGTGTTGTCAAGTCTGTACTGAACATCCTTGCACTGCTCTGGTTTCAGATCCTTGCCAACGATATGAAGCTCACAAACTCCTTGTGCCCCAGGGTGGATCGGGCCCCCTCTACAGGTCTAATTTTTTCAGAGGGGCTCTGGAGGAATGACATGGAAGTGAGCCAATGAGTTCTTTATGGACTAGTCCAGTTCCTGTGCTTTCTTCTTAGGAGACAGTAGGAGATAGAAATGGCTTGCCTTTGTGGCAGGACTCAGGCAATCAAGCCAGTAGAAACCCCATATGGATATACTTCTCCAGCTTAATTTTGTTTGGGTACATTTACTCTGCAGGACTGAAAAGCATATAAAACTGGAATATTCTTAAAAGTAGTTGTATTAGAGTTATATTCCCCCTTGCTTTTGAAAGTAGTATATTATCACTGTAAAAAATTCAAATAATTGGGATGTCTGGGTGGCTCAGCCATTGAGAGTCTGCCTTCGGCTCAGGGCGTGATCCTGGGGTCCCGGGATCGAGTCCCACATCGGGCTCCCTGCATGAAGCCTGCTTCTCCCTCTGCCTATGTCTCTGCCTTTCTCTGTGTCTCTCATGAATAAATAAATAAAATCTTTAAAGAAATTCAAATAATATGGTACAGTATCTTTTTTTAAAAGAGGAGCTGTAATCGAACTACCAAGACTTTAAGTACAGACCATCCCCAACTTATGAAGACTTGACATGGCAATTTTTTAGCTTTACAGTGGTGCACAAGCAGTGTGAAGCCAATAGAAATAGAACTTCGAATTTTGAATATTGATCTTTTCTCAGGCTAGCAATTTGCAGTAAGATGCTCTCTCATGATGCTGGGCAGTGGCAGCAAGCCACAGCTCCCAGTCTGCCAGGCCGTCGTGAGGTGGACAGCTGATACATTTGCAATCATTCTGCACCCCTAGAGCCATTCTGTTTTTCACTTTCAGTACAGCCAGGACTCAATAAATTACATGAGATATCCAACACCTTATCATAAAATAGACCTTGTGTGAGATGATTTGCCCAACTGTAGGCTAATGTAAGTATTCTAGGCATGTTTAAGGTAGGCTAGGCTAAGCGACGATTTTTGGTAAGTGAAGTATACTAAATGCATTTTTGACTTACGATATTTTCAACATACAGTGGGGTTGTATTGAGATATAACCCCATTGTGAGTCAAGGAAGATCGGTATAATTCTAAAAAAATTATATTAGAATTTTTATCATGTAGAGGACTGTATTTGTTTGGAAGAAATAATTTAATAAATTAGTTGAGAATAGAGAATGAGACCCAAAGGGCAGCTTTAAACATTAAAAGATACTTGTTGGGACGCCTGGGTGGCTCAGTGATTGAGAGTCTGCCTTCGACTCTGGTCATGATCCTGGGGTCGAGGGATCGAGTCCCACATCGGGTTCCCTGCCAGGAGCAGGCTTCTCCCTCTGCCTATGTTTCTGCCTCTCTCTCTGTGTCTCTCATGAATAAAAAAAAAAAAGAAAAGAAAAGAAACAGTTTAAAGAAAAAAAAGATACTTGTTGAATTTATATACAGATACAAACAGTAAGACTTAAACAGGAAGCATGGAAAAGTGAGGAATTAAAGGGAGCTATCAGATCTCATAGAACCACGAATTAAATAACTTCCCTTGTGAGCTCCCTTGTGCTCATCTTCAGTAAAATTTGCTAAGAACCAAAAACTTCTGTATATTTAAAAGGAGGTAGCAGGGATCATGAGGAACTAAACCAGCAATTTTCAGAGAGCATGAGATCTTTGGGTGCTCATAAGCTTTAGAATTGGAAATTCAAGATAATTGGATCAAGATCTTTAAGAAGAGTGGAGTACCCAATGAACTACTCATGATGGTATATATATGACAGCACACAGACAAAGCCAAACATTAAAAAAAGCTATAATAAGATTATACAGCAATAGAGTTTTGTAATAAGCTTTTTTCCACTTATTGTTTAGCAGACATTGTTCTGGTTAATAAATAAAAATGAAAACTTTTAATAGTAAAGAATATTGTGCATATACTACTTTTATAACGTTGCCATATTTATCGATTGCCAGGCATATTTGTTTTTTGTTTTGTTTTGTTTTGTTTGTTTTGTTTGCCAGGCCTATTTGGATCGCTTCTTTGCCCCTCCATTTCTTTGTCTTACTTTACATTACTTTGTTACAACAATCAGTATTTTAATTACTGGTGGCTTGCTTTTTTGTTTGTTTGTTTGTTTGTTTGTTTTTTTACTGGTGGCGTGTTAAATGTTTCTTACCTACCTAGTAGAGAAAGTTCTTCACTTTTTTAAAAGTTATATTGTCTGTTTTTACAATCAGTATTTCCAGATGATATTTTAAATTGGTAAAATTTCAACACCCTCAAACAATCATTGTTTGATTCAGATTGTGATACATTTCAATTTTACAAAATTAGTGACCTTAGCATACTACTGAATCTTCCCTTCCAGAGATGGAAAATTACAAGTTTTATATTCTTTATTTTAATCCTGGCTAGAGATGGTACCTAAGCCATAAACTAATGCTTTGGTTAGTTAGTTTTGAATTATAAAATAAGAGGGAAGTGTGGATATAGGCACTTTGAGGAGATTAAGTCCTTGGTAGTCATAGTCATTTATTAGGTAATAGTGAAACTTGGAAAATATGTATGGTGAATATCTTGAAAATACTAATAATATAAACATTAAGCCAGCCTCCTGGCTTAGCACAACTAATTTATCTTAAAATGAATGGAAGTTCTTTTACATTAGATTTATATTTACTCTGTACCTCATTTTCATGATATTCTGTTCTAAAAGTTTCCTTTCTAAAATGTTTATAGGGCAGCCCCGGTGGCTCAGCGGTTTATTGGTGCCTTCAGTCCAGAGCGTGATCCTGGAGACCCGGGATCAAGTCCCACATCAGGTTCCCCGCATGGAGCCTGCTTCTCCCTCTGCCTGTGTCTCTGCCTCCCTCTCTCTCTGTGTCTCTCATGAATAAATAAATAAAATCATTTAAAAAAATGTTTATAGAGACATTTTAACTTTAAAGGTTTATAATTATTTAAGGGGGTATAACCCTTAATCTTGAGGCTATGTTCACTTACTAAATGTGGTAGAAGAAATTCTATTCACTAGAATATGTTTTTTTGTAGAAATTTAGGTATCCACAATTAAAGTAGTATGTAAGAATGTATCTGTACTGACTGCTCTCTTGCTATCCATTAATTCATAAACTTGATTCTGTAAATTCACTTGATTATAACTGGCTTTAATCTACTGATTAGAGTTAGGAAGCCTCAAGATCCTATATTTCGCCTTTCTGTCTCAGACATGAAAATAATGATGTTGTTACTCTTGCATTTCTAAGAAGATGTTCTCTGTCTTGATTTATTCAAATTTTATATTTCTTAGTAAACTTTTATACTTTTCCATGTTTAGCCTCAAACTTCTTGTTCAATTTACCCCTTTATATTTTATAATGTTTTGCCAATGTAAAGAGAATCAAATTCTCATTATATTTTCTACCTAGCTACTGCTGGCTTATAAGACACTATCTTTTTGTATACTTATCTTAAATTGAGCTATTAAAAAGCCTTTTAGGCTTAGTTTATTAATTAACTCTTTTGGGTTTTCTCTGAAGTCTAAAACATGGTCACTAATGCAATCATTTTCTCTTTCAAAATTAAGGATATATGTCTTTCTTTTTTTTGTTTCTCTCTCTGTCTCCCTTATTGCAATAGCTAAAGCTTCCAGAGAAATCATGTATATCAGAATAGAAAACATTGCCTTGCTCCTAAATGTAGATGGAAGGGCATAGTGTAAGTTGGTAACTAGGTATTATTTACTGCACATGCTAACTCCAAGTCATGTATAGGGCTGTCTTGAAGAGCTGAGTTGAACAACTTTCTGAGGCTGCATCAGAGAACAATAATATGGTGAATTACTAATATCTGCCATGCTTCTGTGAGGAGGAAGTGGTAGGAAATGGATTAATAACATTGATAGATTTTCTAATATTTAGTCTTACTTGATCTGTAACTTCTATTTTGATTTCCTTTTTGATCTAAAATTTACCAAGAAAAAATATTTAATTTCAGGCTATTAGAATGACTATTTTTTAAAAGATTTTATTTATTTATTTATTCATGAGAGACACAGAAAGAGAGAGACACAGGCAGAGGGAGAAGCAGGCTCCCCACATGGAGTCCAATATGGGACTCGATCCTGGAACCCCAGGATCATGCCCTGAGCTGAAGGCAAACACTCAACCACTGAGCCACCTGGGCATCCCAGAATGACTATTTTTAAAGACTCTACTTCTGTAATTGGTAAATTGTGATTGTATTGTGATTGAACAGTGTTTGGGATTTCTTAAAATGTTCTTCAAGTCTAGTTCATTTCTTTAAATGAATTACTAGTCATATACTTTTCTACTAGTATATGTAAAGAATATATATTCTATTTGGGGAGATGAAACTATATATTCTATAAACCAAACATTTAAGTTTTTATTTATATCTTTTTATAGCCAACATTATTTTTTGTCCAACTGGTTATGAAATTATCTGGGAAAGGCAAACTGAAGTATCTCATTTTAATTGTGATTTTGTCAAATTGTTTTGGCTTTTATAGTTATATTTGCTTTATATATCTTGAGACATTGATTTCTGTTGTATAGATACTAATATTTTTATCCTTTGATAGGTTATTTTAACAAAAGCATTCCTTCTAGAGAAGTTGAATTTTTTTTTTTTTTTTTTTTTTTTTTTTTTACAAATTTTGCCTGGTGTGTATTTTCCCATATGTTTGTTTCAAATTTTTCTGTTATTTAGTTTTAGGCATAGGCCCCAGACTTACAAATAAAAAAAATGAAGTACAGAATTGAAAAGTTGAGACTTATGTGATTGACATCCTCTCCAAAAACAGTAGACATCCACAATTGAATCAGTTTTGAACTTAGAATTCCAAATAAGAAACTTGCTAGAAAATAAGACCAAAGTTCAAGCAGGATGTCCAGGACTGCAAGATAGGAGAGTAAACAGAAAATGGTTAATAGAAATTACTTGAACTTAATTTTAAGCAATACTCTAGGTCAGCTTTTCTTTTTGTCCTTACCTTTAAAAATAGCTCATTGCCATTGGTATGTATGGTAATTTCTTATTACTAAATTGAAAGTTTCTATTCAAATGCTGAAAGCCATATACAAGTTTGCAAAATTCAGTCAGTTTAATTTAAGAGCTTCTCTCAGTGCCCATTAAGAAATACACATGTAGGGGCACGTGGGTGGGTCAGTGGTCTGCCTTTGGCTCAGGTCGTGATCTGGAGTCCTGGGATCTAGTCCCGTATTGGACTCCCACGAGAAGCCTGCTTCTCTCTCTGCCTATGTCTCTGCCTCTCTCTGTGTCTCTCATGAATAAATAAATAAAATCTAAAACAACAACAACAAAAAAGAAAAACACATGCATTCAATAATTCTTGGAGATGCAGTAATGAAAAAGAAGTAGAAAGTCCTCAAACTCTTGGAATTTATATTCTATTATCTAGAAAGATCCTTGCAGGAAATACAGAGAAAGGAATGCCTCTTGAGTCCCAGTGGAGTGAACCTCTTGGGTTCTTTTGGCTTGCCAAATGAACTGATTGATTTCTTTAGGTCACGCCCTGCTCTAGGCATGTTAAGCCATGAGTTAAGGCATCCTGGTAATTTGGGGAGTCTAGCACCTCCTGCAACTGAAACAGAACAGAGATTGACTCTGATTTCAGAAAGAGGTAGGGAACTGGAGTTACAAAGACCCCATTTGAAAGTTGCTTTCTTTTTTTAAGAAAGGAAAATAGTTTTTAATCAGTAAAATATTTACTGCATGGAATTATTAGGCCAGGAGAAGCCTCAAAGAAAACCCATTATTTTCCTTCCTTTTCTTTCTTTCTTCTTTCTTTCTTTCTTTCTTTCTTTCTTTCTTTCTTTCTTCTTTCTTTCTTTCTTCTTTCTCTCTCTCTCCCTCTCTCTCTCTTTCTTTCTCTCTCTCTCTCTCTCTCTCTCTCTCTCTCTTTCTTTCGATTGCACTCATCTATTCATGAGAGACACAGAAAGAGAGGCAGAGATATAAGCAGAGCCAGAAGCAAGCTCCCTGCAGGGAGCCTGATGCGGGACTGGATCCCAGGACCCCAGGATCATGCTCTGAGCTGAAGGCAGAAGCTCAATCGCTAAGCCACCCAGGCATCCCGGAAATCCATTATTTCTTACAATGTTTTTAAACTCCTAGCATGCAAGGTGGAAAAGACAGACCTGTGAGTGTGGTAACTCCTCTTAGTTTTCCTCTTCATGAAATACGCTGATTTCAAAGATTGAGCAACATTATTTAAATAATTACATGAGTTTTAAAAATAATAATTACTATGAAAATGATTGATCACTATTATGTCATTTGTTTTAAATGAACTATCAGTAAAGCTTATCAAGCCTTTCTTTTTCTTAAAGGAATTTTTTCTTTCAAAGCTTTAAAAATCCAGAGAAATCCCTTGTAGCTGAGGAAATAAGTTTACTGTTCTCTTCATCCTTCAGGAGAGTTTTTATTTTTTATAAATAGTAAGAATTTGTATAAATAGTGAGAATATATAGAAGTATAGTAGTAGCATATTCTTAATACAAATAATGAGAATAGTAAGAATAGTAGTTCTTACTATTATTATTTAAATAGAGTGATTACTTACAGTTTTTACTTTTCTGAAATTTTAACACAAAATTCTATTGAATTAATTTTATCAAAATTATGAAGCCAGCTCTGTGAAAACAAGGACTATTGTGTTCATGGTTAAGCACAAGGCCTGGAATAGGAGCTATCACATAGTACATATCAACAAATAATTGTTGTATTAACAAATTAATTAATTACTCTCCATATCAGTACCCACCTCCTCCCTCTCTCTCTCTCTCTCTTTTGTTTACCAGTAAATATCAAGACAGTTCTCTTGATTAAATGTAGATGTCAACTCTGATAAGGTTCCCTGAAATTCTGTGGTCAATATTTACTGCCTTAAATGGAGCCTAGTAGAATACTGGACCAGGTTTGGAGGCTGGACATTTATCTGTCCAATCAGCACTTGTGACTATATTCTTGTATTTTTTGGTTTTCTGAAAGAGTGGTCCTTGAGTTTTAAGAAGCTCCTGAATATATCTCTTTGTTGCTTACTTTCATCATTTTTAGAAGGCCCTATCTGCAGGTAGTTTAATGGTGAAAGCTCTCTGGGTGGCACAATATGGATTTTGGAAAAGGTTGAATATATGTGGTGATTTGATTTCCTCACATACCACAGATGGAATATATGAAGTACTTAAAGAAGATGTACCTTCCTGTGCTAAATTGGGGCTCTAGGCTCACCACAGATATTCCAAGCTGCCATGGTCTGGATAAACGAATTGGATATGGAATAAGACTGAGGGTGAGTTCTCCTTATGCCCAAGTCGGGTAACTGTCCACCCTCTGGACCAGCTCCCTTGAGGAAGACATGAGAAGAGTGATGATACCCAGAATGGGTATTCTTGGGAAAGAAGAGTCTTTAATTCTTAGTTTTAGGCATTGATTATAAATATGTAAGGCATACATGGGTCAGAATAGAGGCAAGTAGGATCCCTGCTGCCCCACAATGAACTATATATCAACTGTAAGTCAAATCTAGATTCCCATAATTAAGAACCAAATTAATTGTGGTTGACTATTGTTTATGTAAGTAAGATTTAGAAATCAAGCTCTATGAAATAGAAAGCACCTGGATATTATATGGAATAGCATATGCCAACAATTTTCTCAAGAAACCTATAATCATTACTTTTCCAAGACCAGTGCAGTAGTAACACAGTAAAAAAAAAAAGCAAATAATTTCTTAATATTACTTTGAAAATATTTGATTTCATGGACATCCTTAAGAGGTCGTGTGTAGAGCCTCCCACCACATCTGATGTAGTGACTATACTCTGAGAACCACTGCTGCAGGAGGAGAGTATGGAATTTTGATCAGGGAGAGACACATAAGATGCTTCTGGGACTGCTGATGACATATTTCTTGTCTCGAGTGCATACCTGTATATTTTATAATCATTCATTATAGTGTACATATATCATTTATTATATATGTGTAGACATACGATAAAGTAATGAAAGATACTTATGTTCAGGGCTCTCTGAATAGGTAAACAAGCTCATGAACACCTTGCAATCTTTCTGTTTACAAGCACTGCTCCCAGACCCTGAAGATGACCATATAATTTCACTTGATATTCCCATGGGGAGATAGCTCCAGTGAAGGGAAGGCCAATTGCTGCATCCTCTCATCACTGGCAGGCGCACTATCTGGCCTATCTTCTGAGTTCATCTTCAACCGTTACAAAACAATATTTCTCATTCTTGTCAAGCATTCAACTCACCCTAGGTCTGTGGAATGTTGGCCCTATAAGCATCCTCATGAAAGTCCCTACCCAGCTTCACAATAAACCACAACAACTATTAAATAAGGGATGTGTAGTAGTGTTTTGTAAAGGGTAGATCACTATACTAATACAATTATAGTTGTATAAGCATAACTTATGAGAAAATATAAAATCCATATCAGCTTTTAGAAAATACAGCATTCTGATTTTAAGAAATTCAGAAAAAACAAGTACTTACTTATAGAATGGTTCATCTTCTTTTGCAGGTTGACATTAATCTCCTCAATACCACTGAATATAATCAAAGACATTATAGAGGTCATCAGACTTTCTCCATTAATTAAATTGACGAGGCTTCTAGAAAGACCTATGGAAGAGAAAATATTTTATTTGAGGTGGGAAAATCATCAACATTAAAGAATAAAATTTTGGGCAGCCCCGGTGGCGCAGCAGTTTAGCACCGCCTGCAGCCCAGGGCATGATCCTGGAGATCCTGGATCAAGTCCCATGTCAGGCTCTCTGCATGGAGCCTGCTTCTCCCTCTGCCTGTGTCTCTGCCTCTCATTCTCTCTCTGTGCTTCTATGAATAAATAAATAAAATCTTTAAAAAAATAATAAAATTTTATTAGCAAGTAGGAATATTTTCTTAGCTATAGATTAATGTCACATACTTCCCCATGTACTTAAATAAACTGTAGTCATGTTTGGAAACTCCCTTTAAGGAAATTTAATTATGTATCAGCTGTAAGTTAAGTTTAGACTCCCATAATTAGGAATGAAATTAATTGTGGTTGACTATGGTTTATATAAGTAATATGTAAGATCAGTGAACAGTCATTCTTTGTTTTAAAGCCCAGATGAAAACATGAAATTCACTAATTTTTGATAAATTTGGTGATTTAGCCAATATTATGTATTTTAGGAAGACAAACAACAATGATGGAGGAATAGAGGAAATTCATAAGCCAAGCTTAGGGCATGTAAAGTAAAGTATTAGGGCAATTGTCAAGATAATCTCTGTATGATTAGAAATTGGCTTGACTTTCCCATACATTCAAGGATTTTAAAATCAAGCTCTATGAAATGGAGAGCACCCAGATATTATGTACTCCCATCCTAATTTCCCTCCATATATGATGATATTCTAAGTTTAGATATCTATCAATTATCATTTTTTTCTATTAAATAGAATTGTAGTGGCAAAACTATAACTTTGACCATCTTAATGATTTTTCTATATGTCCATAGGAAGGAAATGTTATTACATCCCCGAACCACTCTATGATTACAACTAATAGAGTAAGTATGCTGTTGCCAGAGAAGAAAAGCCAAGGCATTTTGTTCTTGTGGAAGCTCAAGTACCTTAATGGTCCAATTGTTCGCCTCCTTATGCATCCATGCCCGTTTCTCTAAAAGTGCACTTTCTTTCACCTAAGAGATCCAGTCTGTTTTGTTATGCGACATGATGCAAACAGAGACTTAAGAAAGATTTTTGCTTCCTATCTCTTGAGTCTCTACCACATCATGATAGTGTTCCCTGGCTGCACTACTGGAAGATTGTGAGAAATACATGGAAGAAAGGTGGATCTTCCCAAGTGGGGCCATCCCAGATCACTTGGCCCTCAGGTGACCCTCCAGCTGACTGCAGACTCATTAATGAGCCCGGCCAAGATCAGCAGAGCCCAGCCATACCATCATAACTGCCAGACTCTTGAAAAATAATAAATAACTATTGTTTTAAGCCACTCTGTGTTTTTTTTTTAAAGATTTTATTTATTTATTCATGAGAAACAGAGAGAGAGAGAGACAGAGAGAGAGAGAGACAGAGACACAGGCAGAGGGAGTAGGCTCCATGCAGGGAGCCCAATGTGGGACTCGATCTCAGGTCTCCAGGATCGCACCCTGGGTTGAAGGCAGTGCTAAACCCCTGAGCCACCTGGGTTGTCCAAGCCACTGTGTTTTTTAATGCTGTTGTTGAAACTCAGAGTTGTTCCTTACTGAGAAAAACCTAACTGGTACTGTTGTATAACTATTCCAATTTGGAAAATGGAACTATAACAAAATGTAAATATTTGAAAATAGACAACTGACATGTGGGCATAAAAGGAGTCAACGGACCATCAAAAGCTCAAGACCATGTGAATGTATTCATGTACGCATAGCCTGGGAAGACTTTGTGTGTGTGTGTGTGTGTGTGTGTGTGTGTGTGTGTGTGTGTGAAAGTAAAATAAAACAAATATAAAAATCTTGCTTTGAAAACTCAGGCAAAAATGTTACCAAGAGAAAAATACTTTTTTATTTTTATGTGTGTGTTTGTGTGTACACATGTACACATGCCATATTAAAAGTCCACTTCAAAACAGATGTTGTAATTCCTGTTACTAAAAGCTGACTGGAGGAAAACAAATTAGGTATCATTTTTCTTAAATAAGGCTCTTAGGTTTGTGTGTGTGTATGTTTGTATGGGTTACATTGACTTGGTATTTTATTTTTAAATACAGATTTATTTCTCCTAGAATAGTATACACTGAAAACACTGAATATGTGATTTTATTGGTTTTGACTTTTCAAGTTTTTTGGTACTATGACTATAAAGGTAATTTTTTTAAAAAACAAATGGCATTATCCTGATGACAGTATTGTCAAAGGGAAAACAGTATTGGACAATAGAAATGTCACCATAATGTATATGCAAATTATTTGCTCCCAGAACCGTTGGCTTAAGGTAAAAGCATCCCAAATAACCCTGTTTTATTCCACAGTTGGATAAAATACTTTAAAAATATATGTGCTAAGTAAGCCTATTACTGGCATTTCGTTTTGTTCTAAACATCACTAACCCAAATCTCCATACTCAATCCGCAATGTCACAGAACCTTATTCACATAGTCAAAAGCTGCAGTGAACAAAAGATCTTAAAACTAGATATATAATGGGACTCCTGGGTAGCTCAGTGGTTGAGTGTCTGCCTTCGGCTCTGGGTGTGATCCCGGGTCTAGGGATCGAGCCCCATGTCAGGCTCCCTGCGAGGAACCTGCTTCTCCCTCTATCTGTGTCTCTGCCTCTGTCTGTATCTCTGCCTCTGTCCGTGTCTCTCATGAATAAATAAATTCTTTAAAAAAAAACTAGCTACATTAAGTATAGAATATGATATTTTAAATGTAGAAAAAGTGAAAAAAATATACCCACCAAGGTCTCTTATAGCAGCTGCCGTCAGCATGGGGTCTGAACTCACAAGGATAGCTGAAAATAATAACCATGCAGTGTTTTTCAAAAATAATTTATTCGCAGATGCCAGATACCAAAGAATAAATGTATAATTCATCAAAAAGCCAGGAATTGTAATTAAGAGTATCTGCAAAGAAATTTTATAGATAGAAAAATCAAATTGCCTTTGTATCCTATTTTAAAAAGCAGACATTCAGGATTATTGGGGATACAGCACTACACTGAATTCCTCAAAGGGAAGTTTTAAGTAATCTTATTTAACAAATATGTGCTTGCAACTCTGGAAATTAGAGGCAAATATTGCGATGAGATTCTTAGGACATATCAGTTGTAGGAAATACCACACTGTAATTAAAAAAGGAACTTTTAATTTTTTGATACGGTTGTTGAATATAGGTATGTATGTGTAAAGGTATATGCACACACCATATACACACACACATATATATACACATTTAACTATTCATAGAACTGAAACACAGCCTATTAACACAGTAAAAAAGAACACAAGTTTGAAAGAAGTTGCAAAAGAAGAAAAGAAGGAGAAAATAAGATAATAGAAAGGATGTAGAGAAATGACAGAGGACTATAGAAAAGATGGAAAGAAAATTTCTGTTGTTCTAGAACTAGAAGCTGGCCTTCTGCTTTCCCACCATTGCCTTCTGCTTCCTATACCTTATTGTATCAGTGGTCGCTATGTAGCAAGATTGCATTCCCAGATGGACTTAGAAAATGTGATTGTGTCTGAAGCTACTTATAAGAATTCAGAAATGCATCCCCATGTTCATTGAAGCATTACTTATAGAGCAATAATGTAAATTTACACTATTTACAATTATTTACAATAATGATGTACAATAATAAGACATGGAAGCAAGTGTTCATTGATAGATGCAGTTGATAAAGAATAGGTATTATATATACAATGGAATATTATTAAACCATAAAAGAGAAGGAAATCTTGCCATTTGTGACAACATGGATGAAACTGAAAGGCATTATGCTAAGTGAAATAAGTCAAATAGAAAAAGAGAAATACTGTATAATCTCACTTACATGTGGGATCTTAAAAAAAAAAAAAACCCTGAGACACAGAAAAAAGATAGGTGATTGCCAGAAGTAGGGGGTGGGGTGAGGAGGTTGGTGAAAGGGGTGAAACATTCATTGCATGTTTATTCGCCATCTGCTAGGCGATGACGCATTGCGAAAAGACCTAAAGAGGCACATTCAGAAGAACTAAAACATTAAAAGCTATCCTCCTTCTGATTATTTCTTCTTCATTTTTACAAGGACAGTCATGCATGATGAGTTGCATGCATGATGAGTCCAGCACTGCACTCTAATTCAGGACCCTGGGGTGCGCTAGTGCTAAGTGATTTGATTACATCACTTAATCATAAATCTCTTAATGAATCTTAGAAATGCCAGAGCAGGGATGGAGTGTTCACACGGCACCGTTGAGCCCTCGAGCTCCTGAGCAGGAGTCTTTGGTGGATAAATCTTGATGATAGCATTGTGATGGTGGGAGAAAATCAAGGCCTCCTACATAACCTACCTCTAGGGTGGCTGGGTTCTCATTTTAAGGTTTTGATCTGGAGAGTTGTATTACTAACTCTTGTTCAAAGAAAAAATTAAAATGAGGCTCTGAGACAAGAAGACTGAGGTCAGGAGGCCCAAATTCTTGTTCTCCCACCAAATAGCTGTCAACACTCCTAACAGGTCACATAGCATGTTGTTCGTAAAAGTGGCTGCAGTAATTCTGCTCCCTGAATTCACACCACTCGAAAGTTATCTCCTGCACTGACTTGGTCAGTCATGTCGTTCGCTTTGACTAAAAGGTACAAGAGCAAACAGGATAGAAGTACAGCCTAAAAAGTACTAGCAAATTCAAGCTTGCCCTCTTCTGCTGGTGCCTGAGACTCTGCAACCATCACGGGAAGAAGTCTGGAATAACCTTCATGGTAGTGACAACCATTGCCTACAGCCAATGCTGACTGTAACAACCAACAGACACACACACACGGGGCCATCCAGGCCATCCCACTTCAGCTGAGTCTACAGTTGTACAGAGATGCAAGACATGGCTCTGCAGAGATCACCCAAACCAGCCCGAAGTACTTTTATATCTTTATTCTTTTCAATTTCTTTCTTTCTTTCTTTTTCTTTTTCTTTTTCTTTTTTTTTTTTTTTTGGTCATTTGTCTGAACTCCCATTTGCCTAGACTCAAGTGAGAATGTAAGTTATTTTAATAGTTTTGTTTCCAAAGTAGTTTAGGTAATGGCCTTACATTTACAAAGCTGTTTTAATTACTTTGAAAGAAATGTATACCTTGCTTAAGATCTGGAGTATTTTTCCCTTGAGGTATTTCCTTGATTTAAGGATTTAGAAGGTCAGTATTTAAAACACGAATTTTATGAAAAATAAAAAAAAAACTATATATAGTTTCTGGTCTATATATAGACCAAATATATTTCATAGTAGCTCTCTAATCACATCTCAGAGTTAAAATTCTAACTGGAATTAAGCTCTCCCAGTCAAATTTTCAGAATTACCTTTTTTCCCATAATTTTTTTTTCTGAGCCTTCAATATGCTGGACAATCGCTAAGAAATAGTTTATTCACTAAAATATAAAGCTGAATTTACTTCTCCCACACATTATATTTTTTCCTTGTCTTGTTTTCTAATTTAGAGCAAATTTTTTTAAAAAATCTGAACATAGATAACATAAACTAGTAGTTCATAAATGAATTGTATTATTGAAAAGGAGTATTTCTTACCTGCCAAAATAACTTCTGCAGCATGTAAACATCCGTGTCAAATGCAACATTAAAGATAATTATTGGTGTAAACATATCAAAAACTAATTTTGGACTCATCCATTGTATGGCATCTGCATATGCTTGGACCTAATAATATAAAAATATGTCATTTTCTCATTTTTCCATCCTTCTATTAGCATAGAAGACATGCCAGTCGCTCTTATCTCTAGCAAAAGAGAAAAAGATATATCACCTATGTAATAGGTGTTCAAATCTTAACTCTATTGATTTTTATAATTTTCCTTCTTTTTTTGAAGATTTATTTATTTATTTTAGAGAGAGAGAATGAGATGTGTGTGGGGGAGAGAGAGAGTCTTAAGCCCCCATGTGGTCTCCATCAGACCACCCTGAGATCATGACCTGAGCCAAAACCAAGAGTCGGACACTTAACTGCATGCCCCAGGTTTTCATAATTCTCCATCAAATTGTTACCAGTTACAGTGCAAAGTTAATACACATCTCCATGCCCATTTTATTTTTTAAACAACAAACATAGAAAGTACATTGAGGGTGTCTGGGTGGCTCAGTGGCTCAGTGGTTGAGTGTCTGCCTTTGGCTCAAGGTGTGATCCCGGGGTCCTGGGATCAAGTCCCGCATCAACCTCCCCACAGGGAGCCTACTTCTCTCTCTGCTTCTTTCTGTGCCTCTCTTCTGGGTCTCTCATGAATAAATAAATAATTTTTTTTAAAAAAAGTACATTGATGTGTGTAAAAGAGATTATGAGGAGATTTTCAGGCATACAAGGGGAAGACAGGTTTAAGGTAGATGGATTTTCATGCACAACATCCACAAAGGAGTCATATCAAATCTCAGAAACTACAAATAATTAACCATGGCTTACATAGAAGATGCATGGAGAAGAATATCAGGAACAAAAACCGGGAAGTTAATGCTACAAATGAAATGACTAATCAATGGTGTTTATCAAAAAGTCTGTACTTGATACTTGTAAATCCTGTTATAGGCATCCACTCAACATTTGTTCATGAAGGAAACACTGATTGCTTGCTAATGTTAGGTGGTATCTTTGCTTTGGGGAGATGATTTTCTGTGGGTCTCTTGTGTTTCTCCACATCTTATGAGTAGAGAGATGATTGCTTTTCTTCCAGACTATTTTTCAAAAATATTTGTTCCTCTAACAGCTTTGGAAGATAGAGCCAAGTGCCCTCCGTCAAAAAAAAAGAGGTGGTTTACTATCCTGTATGGTGTAATTAGGATAATGTCTCCCTCTAGGGCAAGAGGTCAGATGAGCTTACTGCCCATCAGAAAATATCCAAGTTCAATTGAACACCAATAAAAAAGAAGGAAAGAAAGAAGAAAGAAAGAAAGAAAGAAAGAAAGAAAGAAAGAAAGAAAGAAAGAAAGAAAAGGAAGAAAAGAAAGAAAAGAAAAGAAAAGAAAGAAAAGAAAAGAGAAAAGAAAAAAAAGAAAATATTCAAGTTCTCTAAACTCGGGTTTATTCTCTTATAACGCAATCCATTGTGATGCAGGCTTCATCAGGCCTTCTTTGCTTCTCCCTGTGGGTGTAAGGGCTCATAGAACAGGCACAAGAAAATGCTGATACTCTGCCTTCTGCTATTGCTGTGAGTACTAAAGTCCTTTGTCTTGGGCCCAGGGGCCCCGTGTCTTTTGCTAAGACCATGAGACTAGGGCAGGCTAACCTATTTCTTGCAAATAGAGTAAAATCTTAGACCCTTCACAATTCTAGACCTATGTTCTCTTCTTTTAAAAGATCCTTGACAAGGGATCCCTGGGTGGCGCAGCGGTTTGGCGCCTGCCTTTGGCCCAGGGCGCGATCCTGGAGACCTGGGATCGAATCCCACATCGGGCTCCTGGTGCATGGAGCCTGCTTCTCCCTCTGCCTGTGTCTCTGCCTCTCTCTCTGTGTGTGACTATCATAAATAAATAAAAATTAAAAAAAAAAAGATCCTTGACAAATAGAAGCATTAAGTTTATACAAGTACTTAAAGTTGCATAAAATTTAAGACTGTACTATTACAAAGCCTGTTGATGACAAATGAAGTAGTAATCGGCTTCTGGTTCTTATATGGATACATGTTTTTCATAATGTTTGTTAATATCACTGGTTACATTTGTTTGAGAAAGTCAATCCTTTTCCTACATGTTCTCATTTACAGTCTGATTGATTAGAGCAGGTGTTGGTGAATTATGGCCCTGGGCCACATCTAACTCAATGTCTGTTTTTGTAAATAAAGTCTTTGGAACACAGCCCTGCCACTTCAATTATATATTGCCTCTGGTTGCTTTTGAACTATAATGGCAGAGTTGAGTAATTGTGACAGAAGGCATGTGGCTTGTATAATCTAAAATATTGACTATATGACCTTTCATAGAAAAAACTTACTGCCAACCCCGGGGTTAGAGAACTATTTAATGTGTCAATGATGCATTCTACCTCCCTTATAGTAAAGATAGTCTCCTCTTACCTGACTCCAGCCGTTCTCAACTATTTATAACACTGTAGCTGCCTTGACTACATCTGTAGTTTGCCTTCGTCCTCACGTACAACTCCAGGCAAGAGGTTCAACTTCTGTTCCTTGAGATCTTATAAGCCAAGCACACTTAAAGACTAGCCTCTATTCTAATAAGAACCCTCTAAAACATTCCTAACTGAGGGAATAGATTGGTTTAATGTCAGAATTCTCTTGCTACTAGAGTCCAGTACCAGCAGCCCAGTGTCTCTGGGCTTCTATCTTATTAACCAATTCTTATCTAAGCTTTTGAATTCTGCTTAAACTGTCATTAGTTGCTCACACTCTTGGTGGGTGTACATGAACTCATTCTCTGAGTTGTCCATCTCCTTTCAGATGGAGGCTCTGTTTTGATGACGTTTAGCTGGACCTCAGCTCTGTCTTGCCTGGTTCCTTTTTTCACACATTTGACCTGATTTATCCAGATCACAAGCATCCATCAACTGGCAGAGCAGTGAATTGGCAAGTATTTTTACAAATTTCCTTAAGCCATCTTTGTATTTGTATGAATTTGAGATATAGTACAAAATACTCATATTTACTATACACACCTGCTCAGATGTAAAACTTAATATTTCAAAACTGCATCCAATTAAAAATAATATCACAGGTAGAGGAATTGGAAAGTCTTTTAAGTGTAGGTTCAAAAATGCTGCAAAAAAATACATCTTTACTGAAAGGCAAGAGAAATAAATACCACATTTATAGAACTTTCATATGATTAATATGATTCATAGGACTTTGATATGATTTCTTAATACTGAGGACAATGAAATGCCATTCCACTTTTCACTTAATTCCTGTAATTGAAACCCTTCCTCATACTTAAGCACACCGAATCAGTGTAATTATTAATCTGCTAGACTCTGTAGTTACCTCTTCTATGAAGTATTTCATTGCCGTAGAATCTTTAGTAAATATTGCTAGAAATCACTGACTCTTGGGTTATTACTAAAATATGTATAGCAACTTTTTGTACATGCTATAAATCAGATATTAATTTCTTTAGCAATTTTCCAATAAGAGGTCAATAAATAACTAAACTTTAATGAAATCTCCTGGCTGATTCCCAAAATAACAATGAGGAAATAGGTATAAGAATTTGCCCAATGAGGGGATCCCTGGGTGGCGCAGCGGTTTGGCGCCTGCCTTTGGCCCAGGGCGCGATCCTGGAGACCTGGGATCAAATCCCACATCGGGCTCCCGGTGCATGGAACCTGCTTCTCCCTCTGCCTATGTCTCTTCCTCTCTCTCTCTCTGTGACTATCATAAATAAATAAATTTTTAAAAAATTAAAAAAAAAAGAATTTGCCCAATGAGAAAAACTAGCATCCTACAACTGGTTACCTACTACACATTAGAAGGCCTATAATGAATTGTTATCAAAATCCAATAAGCAATATCACAGCATTTCCTTCAGTTTAATGTTTTCTGCTTCTTTGTAACATAATTTCTAATCAATCAATGCAAAAAAAAGGTGCTTTCTTTTGATTTCTACAGTATTCTTTTCTTCTCATGAAAGTTAGGCATAATTTATCTTTTGAACAAAACCTATGGGACATTCCACCATGTGGTTAAAAATAACTCACCCACTCAGAAGACATATCATTTTGAAAATTTTTTGCCCAAAGAAAGACATACATAATTAGCTTTAATATATAAATGAAACTATAGTTTGTGAGAATACAGATAACAATCAAAGTCCCCCAACCCTTGATTCTTGGCTCATCTGCTTCAATTCTTCTTATCACTTAAGTTTAACTAGGATCTATCTATCAAGTAAATGGTGTGACTACTTTGAATTCAATAAAAGGTTGAAGGATATGAATCAGACTCTACATGTCTCTTTCAGGGGCAGATTATCATTGAATTCATTTAGCTGATAATCTTGGGTTAAAAGTATGAATTTAGGAATAAAATTCTGATTTTCTACTACTGCTACTTTCCTCAGTTCTATATGGTGACATTTACTAGATATATCCATAGAATAAACTCAAATAAAGAGAGTTACACCTACCTCCAACTGTGCAGATCAAGGACAATACTAGAATGATTTTAGGGAGATCATCAGAAGCATTAATAAATGTATTTCTTAAAAATTCCAACCATATGCTAGGAAATCCTTTGGTAAGTAGAGTGAAATTAGACAGAGTGTGATTCAAATCCATTCTGTTGTTTCTCACAGACCATCTGAATTCAACTCTTAAGACACAGCAACACTCTCACAGGATCAAAGGATTGTAAAATTTGCTTTCGTCCTGGCCTTGTAGTGCTTTTCTTTAAAAAGAAGAAGAAGGAGGAGGAGGAGGAGAAGAAGAAGAAAGAAGGTCATATTTCTCCATAATTCTTTTTGGTGATATCTTAGGGTCCACCAAATTTAGACAACCCTCTACCTTCTATGATGCTTACAATTTAAATGAGATAGAAAAGGTACAACCCCAAGTGATAGACACTAGCCAGTGTCACCCTGTGTTCACTTATAAGCCAAGCACTACTCAGCTGTTAGTCATTCCACATCTACCCAACCGTTTGAAAGGAGTTTTCATCTAATCAGTTACTGGGGCCACAAGCTGGCATAGACAACTGAGGGGTCTGTTTTCAGCATATCTGAGCCTCTGGAAGCATGTTCCGGCAGCTATTCCAAAGTGGGAAATGGGATGGGGTCAGAATATTCTGATCTCTTTTGTTGTTCTCTCCAAACAGAATAATTAATAAACTATGGTGATCTCTCATCACAGCCTTTTATCTCACCTGGGAGTGATAAGCTAGGTTTTCTCTGATTCTTATATATTCATATATAGTGACCAAGAATAGAAGAAAAATGTTAAAATCAAAAGAATTTAAGACAAGGGGAATTATTACATGTTGTATCTTATTGTTACTTCATGAAAGAGGAATCACGAGGGCCCCAATGTGTCCTGGGATGTGTCTGGTTTGAAGAAGTAGGTAATAGCTACAGTCTGCTAATCTGCTTCCCATGCTAAGGAAAGTTTTATATCAGGGTCTTGAAAGTCATGCCCAGGAATTCTCCAATTCCAAGTCATAGTAGTGACTTAACATTTTCTAGTGCCTACTATTACCATCTTATCTGGCTGTTGTGCTTAATCAATTATTTTACTAAACTTCCCCTCATAATCCCATAATTTTCTTTCTTTCTTTCTTTCTTTCTTTCTTTCTTTCTTTCTTTCTTTCTTTCTTTCTTCTTCTTCTTCTTTCTTTCTTTCTTCTTTCTTCTTTCTTTTTCTTTCTTTTCCTTGAGAGAGAGAGAGAGAGAGAGAAAGCACAAGCAGGGGGAGGGCAGAGGGAAAAGCAGCTTCTCTGCTAGTAGGGGGCCCAACATGGGGCTCGATCCCAGGACCCTGGGATCATGACTTGAGCTGAAGGCAGACACTTAACTGAGTCACCCAGGCCCCCCCCAAAAAAATGTCTTTTTAAAATGCAAATTTCAATGTCTTTTTAAATTTCAAACATGTACGTTTTATTATAGGCCCTTTTCTGATTATAAAAAGTGTTTTGAAAGAGAAAATTAAGTGAATACATGTTTATTAAACACTTTTGAAATAAATATGTAAACAAACGTTTCAAAAAACAGGAAAAAAATCAACCACAGTCATGCCGTCTTATGGCTCTTGTGTGTTTTATTTACACAGTTGGGCGCATCCTTAAAAAATTATATTTTATGCTGCTTTCCACTTGGTATGTATCACTAGCATCAAAGAGCCTTGCAAACACCATTTATAAAGCTTGTATCCTATTAGCACCAATGCAAACGTGCTGACTGTGGTAGGGCTGCCTGTAAGTGAAGGCCTGAGGGGCTGCGTTTTGCTGGGGGAAAGACTCTGGGTAGCTTCCTTCACGGCTGTTGGCCTCAGCTTTCCCATCTGTACAGGTCCATAGTCCATGTAACTTATCTGTGTTTATTATATTTATTTGGCATCACCTGTGGTGTTATAATGATACTGGTCCCTGGCTCCTATCCCCAGGGATTTCTATTTAAATCAGTCTGGCTTGCAGCAGGGCTCCACGAACAAATTTAATGTGTAGGTAAGGTCAGCAACCACCATGGTTCACCCAATTTAAAGGCAAAATTGTTCAATTTTTAGTCTCAAATCCAGTTTCTTTTTAATATTCTTGAGTCAGGTTTTGTGAGAAAGAGTATCAATGCCCTTTGGGCAAAGACCACCAAAACCACATCTGAGGTTGGTAAGTTGGGTTCATCGTTTGTCACGATAAGGGAGAACATTTACCCTGGGGAACTGTGGGGCGTTTTAGCAGCAGGATGTTGAAATTATTGTGGATCTGGGCTCTGGCTGGGTAATTCTGGAGCAGATTTAGAAATCCTAGAAAATTTTCTTAGAATCCTAGAAAAGCAAGGGTTTACTATAAACTTATGCTGTCAGAAAGCAAGGATAATTCTGTGGCTGGGTATCTTAACATATCTGTAGGGAGGGCAGGCTGGAATAAGGATAAAGCTGTCATGGGGAAAGAAGCAGCTGTCACTCATTTTAGCCAAGTGAGGGGATATTTGGGATCTATGGGTTACCTGGTGACTTTTTGTTTCACTTTATTATGGTATTGAGTGACCTCATCTGATGCCGATGTTCTGTGAGACTGTGTCCAACAAGAGAATAACATAGACTATATATGAGCAACAGACCTGCTGGTAGTGACACTGAGTGACATCTAGCTTTGTCAGACCAGCTCTCTGATGTCAGGGGCTCCTTTTTGTGTTGTGTTGTTGTTTTTTGTTTTGCCCTAAAGGATTTCTAAATTCCTTAACCTTACTTTATCACAGTCAAGAGCTAAAGGTAAACCAGGGGATCTTGATAGCCATATAAGTGAAAAAGCAAAGCAAGCCTGGCGATTCCTCTAGGACAGAGATTCTTAACCTTGGCTCTGCACTGGAATCACTTAGAGAGTTTTAAAAATACAGAGATAGGGGAGCCTGGCTGGCTCAGTTGGTAGGGCATGGGACTCTGGATTTGGGGCTGTACACATGAGCCCCATGTTGGGTGTAGAGATTACTTAAAAATAAAATCTTAAGGCGCCTGGGTGGCTCAGTGGTTGAGCGTCTGCCTTCGGCTCAGGTCATGATCCTGGGGTCCTGGGATCGAGTCCCACACCAGGCTCTCCCCACAGGGAGCCTGCTTTTCCCTCTGCCTATGCCTCTGCCTCTCTCTGTATGTCGCTCATGAATCAATAAATAAAATCTTAAAAAAAAAAAAAAGAAAGAAAATGCCTCCATTCGCGCACTGTGCGTGGAGTTAATGACTGCTCACTCAAAAAGGGCATGTATCTTTGTCCTCAACAGTCAGTCACCCTTAAGAAATTCTCTGCCATGGAAAAGTGGAAGTCAGACTAGTTCCCTGCCCCTGAAAAGGGGAGTTCTTTCCTATGATCACCACAGTTTCCAGGAAGTAGCTGACAAAGCACCCTGATGAGGGCACGGCGGCATCCCAGTAATCTTCACATGTGCAAACTCTGGCCTAATGGTTTGTGACAGACCCATGCCTGAGGTCCTGCCACACTACACAGCAGCTCTTACTCATGGACTCTGAGGTGGGCCGTCGGGTGCCCTCCTAATGCCTCTTCACTCCCACGGAGCCCTTCCTCCTCCTCAGCTCAGCTCCATCACCTGAGGAGATGGACCAGGGCGTCTGGGTGCTTCCCTCTCAGGGCCTCAGCAAGGCAAAGGGAGCCAACACAAGCCAGATAAATAGTTGGGAGGGGTGATAGAGGAAGAGTCAGGGAGGAAGGGCAGGGGCTGAGGGCCAGAAAGGCCAACTGAGAGGCTCCTCTGCCTGGCTTTGGCTGCCATGAGGAAGGATGGAAACTCCAGGAGGGAATGGCTGGCCGAATGGGTAGCTGGACCACTTGGGAGCATTTGATCCTCTAGGAGGGAAGGCCGAGGGGGAAAGCACCAGAGAGGAAGGGCAACTTCTCGAAGGGGAAACTGGGCTGGCTCACCGTCCAGAGCCTCAGGAGGAATATCCTGAGGGAGTAAATGAGAAGTGGAGGCGAGCGATTCTGTTCACCCCAGAAGAGCCACAGTCAACTGCATCCTCGCTGGCAGTTACTTGCTCCAAGCCCCGCCCCTGCTCTGCACCCATTGGCTTCAGCTTCATAACTCCCGACTTGATTGGCTGATGAAATACACCTGAAGATGCTCTTCAGCATCATTGCCCCTTTCCTGCCAACGCAACCTTGGAAGTCTTAAGGCCGTGGTTATTTAAAATAGTAATCATAAATAGACAAATGAAGGTGAAAAGGAACCCCACGGATTTTGCTGCTATGTTAACTTAAAGTTTTAAACAATGGATTTCTGGCAAAGAGCCGATGGACACTGTTTTCCTAAAATTCTAGAAGAAGTGGGTTTCCTGGGAAAGACAGGGTGGTATAGATTTTGAAAAATGAGGAGGCAGGTTGCTGGGTAAGAAAAAAGAGAGAGAGAATGGCTATTTGGGACAGGTAGGAGAATGGACAGGCTTGGTGGACTTTCACTTCTGGAACATTTATGTGTGGAATTTTTAGGAATAATGATATACTCATTCTTTTTTTTTTAAGATTTTATTTATTTATTCATGAGAGACACACACACACAGAGAGGCAAAGATACAGGCAGAAGGGGAAGCAGGCTCCATGCAGGGAGCCCCATGTGGGACCTGATCCCGGGACCCCAGGATCACGCCCTGGACAGAAGGCAAACGCTCAACCGCTGAGCCACCCAAGCATTCCTGATATACTCATTTCTTGTTCCTAAACATACTATATAAAGGATATTTTAATTGAAATTACTTACTTATAGTACCATAAAGCCAATTTTCATATTTCTACTATCATCATGAAATATTTTAGGAGACATTTTGTAATGATTTTGAAATTTAGATACTTACATGGCATATGTGATATCTTCATAATTTTACTCACACAAAACCTTTGTGAAGTTATCTCAATGCCTACAAAAAGGTTTGTGCAGGGAAGAGAGGTCATAGAATGGGGAAGCTAAAGGTGAAGCCACCAAAGACAGAAGTAAATGCTGAAGAATGGCTGATTAAATTATCCTCCTGGCCTGCAGAGAATCTTTCACAGACTTCATAGGTGGTCTTGTAGTGGCTATAAAGCAATAGATGTTGCTGAAGAAAATTATTTTCACAAAGTTAGCAATGGAAATCCATTTTGGGGGTGGTCATTCAAGGAAACTAAGAAAGGCTTTCAAAAGTGATAAAGTGTATGTAACATTTTAAGGACATGAAAGTCAAGATTGTTTCTGAGAGACATACAAGTTCTCTTCTATTAGAGTTAGAATTAGATTAGCAGATGAAGCAATCACTATATCTATACTCTCATGAGAAAGATATAAACATTTACTTTAAAGATTTATTTTCCATTCTTTGTGTTTCATCTCTTTCTCCAGGCATACTTAATTCCACCCCAGTAACTACAAGGAAGAGGAACTATATTTTCCCCTTTATTTTCTCTGATTCATTTGGGTGAATTCAATGGAAAATAAATGATTAGTTATTATTTGTTTCTATAATATCTACTGTAAGTGATTTCCTCTCAATTCTTATTTGCTTATTTATTTATTTATTTATTTATTTATTTATTCATTTCTTTGAGAGAGAGAGAGAGTAGCAAGGGAGAGCATGAGCAGTGGAGTGAGGCAGAGGGAGTGGGAGAAGCAGACTCTCCACTGAGAGACTTCTTGAAACTTTTTGGTACAAAAAAATGCTTTTATTATAGCTGGAGGACAGGACCAGTGGGCAGAAAGAGCTGCGCTGAATTATGAAGAGTGACTGATTATATGCCTCTTAGTTGGGGTTAGGGATAGCACAAGTCTCCAGGACTTCGTGCATATTAAAAGCAAGGTTTGCAAGATCTTGGTGGGCTAGCTATTGTTAACATATGATTGGTTTTATTGCTGTCTAGTAAAACATTAGTTATGAGACACTTCAAATGTATTATCAGTGGGCTATACATGTGAAAGGTGATTGCTAACATGTATCTTGGGTAATGGGCATTCTTACAGTTATGAGAGGAAAGCAGCATTATCAAGAGCAAAATTATAGTGGTAATATATTAAAGGAAATTCTTTGAGGGAACAGTAGGACTATTGTAATCCACATGCCTCAGGAATCCTGCCTGGAGACCTGGAGCGTAAGCAAAGTCTGGCCTTTGTTCTTTTTCTCCAGTCAATGGGTATAATAATGGCAGTTTGTTAGTCATTGCTGGAGTCGGTCACTAAGAGGAAGCGGCCACTGATTGACCCTTAAGCTGGAGCCAGGCTCCTCACTTTCTCCCCTGTCCTTGAGGTGTACATTCTACCCACTGTTCCCACAGTGGGACTCATTTTCAAGAATGCAGCCCTAAGAGAGCAATGCATCTTGAAACTATCTGAACAGTATGTGTGATGGAACACAGGTAAGCTCTCTCTCTATATATAAACTTCTAGGACTCTGGCAGGTGGGTGCAGAGTCCTAGAAGTTTATATTTATATTTTATATTTTTACCAATTAGAGATTGGTATAAATGAGGTAATATCTTAGCATATTTCGATAGATAAACTAAGCTTACATATACACAGATTTTTCTGAAATACTGTGATGTGCTTGGGATATTCTCCATCGTTTACTGTAGCGAGTATTGGAGTAATATCATTGGTCTTAATAGAGAGATAGAAGACTCTTCTTAAGGAAGTTAAATAGTAAATAGTAAATACAATAGAAATTAAGTTAGAAAGACCAGGGCAGGGCAGCCCAGGTGGCTCAGCGGTTTAGTGCTGCCTTCAGCCCAGGATGTGATCCTGGAGGGCCCAGATGGAGTCCCACGTCAGGCTCCCTGCTTGGAGCCTGCTTCTCCCTCTGCCTGTGTCTCTGCCTCTCTCTCTTTCTCTGTCTCTGTGTCTCTCATGAATAAATAAATAAAATCTTGAAAGAAAGAAGGAAAGAAAGAAAGAAAGAAAGAAAGAAAGAAAGAAAGAAAGAAAGAAAGAAAGAAAGACCAGGGAGTTGAGGAAGGTGTAGTTAAAAAACAAAAAATATCTCAAAAGCTCAATGATTTGGATTCCAAGGATGTCCAGTGTATGACCACTAGAATGTATTACAAAGTGAAATGGAAAAAAAATCCTTAAAGGCTTTTTTAAATTAAGTTTTACAGACACACGTACACACATGTAGTAGGTTTTCAACTCAATTAATTTTCACATATATATCAACCTGTGAAAAAACAGCCTATAGAAAAATACAGAATATTTTCAACAACCCAGAATATTTCCTGTACCTCTTTCCAGTCAGTATCCCTTTCCCAGAATTATCTTTATTTGGATTTCTATTACCCTTGAATATTTTACCTATTTCTTACATTTCCTATAAATGGTACCAAATAATATGTATTCTGACTTCTTCCACTCATTATTATTTCATGAGATCATCCACGACATAGTTTTTCTTTTTTAATTGCTATGTAGCATCTAATTTTATGAAGATTACTATAATTTACTTATCCTTTCTAGAGTTGATGCCATTTAAATTGTTTTTAGTTTTGGCTACCACACATAAGGCTTCTGTTACACTTTTGTATATGTCTTTTGATGCACATATTAATTCATTTCTCTTGGATGTATATATCTAGGAGATAATCAGTGGGTCAAAATACAACTGTAGTAGTACTGCCAAAATGAGTGCGCCAACTTATTTATTTATTTAAAGTTGTTATTTCCTTATTCATAATAGACAAAGAGAGAAAGAGGAAAGCAGAGGCAGAATGAGGAACAGGCTTCTTGTGGAGCAGGGACCCAATGCAGGATCCTGGAATCATGACCTGAGCTGAAGGTAGATGCTTAACCAACTAAGCCACCCAAGTGCCCCTGATTGTGCCAATTTAAACTCTCACCCATATTGTCAATGCTTTGTATTGACAATCTTGTTAAAAATGGTAATTATTCTATTGGATGTTTGGTATTATTATATTTATAGATTTAATGTTCACTTAACTGATGAATGACAATGTTGAACACTTATGTTTTCATGTATATATTGACCACTTGAATTGTTTATGATGTGACTGTTTAAGCTTGTTGCCTATTGCTAAAAATTGAATAATGTGAGATTTCCATTTCTGGAAGATTGAGTCTCTGTAACTTTTCCTATCCCTCCCAGTAAGTACAGTTAAAAGCCCTGTACATTATATATAAAACAATCATGAGAAGACTCTTAAGGATGAAGGGAAGGGAGACCAGATAGGGACCTGGAGACTTGAATAACTGCACTGAGATGAGTTCCTTGAGTTTTCTTCTTGCTTCATGTATCTCAGACTAGGTACTAAAGAAGCTGGACACCTGGAAATGCCAATAACACAGAGTTTTAAAAGACCTCAGAAAAGTCCTGTTCTTTTTAGCCAAATGACCAGGAAAGGGGCAGTCTAGCAAGACAGAAAATGTTTACTAATAGCTGCTTTGCTCCAGCTAAACTCCACATGAGAACTTGAATCATCTCCTCCCTCACACACAAAGAGACATACCAACAAGAGCAGGTGGGAAGCCTAGATTTGACCCATATCAAACTTTATAAGGTGCCAGAAACCTGCCCCATCTCCGATACCTACCAATGAGAGTGGCATCAGAAAAAGTCTAGTGGAAACTAGAACTTTTATTCCTACTTTACCAGTAAAGAGGTACCTCAAGCCCCTGTGAATCAGTGGAGACCATATTAGAGCCTGGATCTCCACTCCCATGCAAACAAAGTACCCCTTACCCTCCTCACAGAGGTGATGGTAGAGGAGGACAAACAGAAAGTTTGGACATTTACCACCTGGCTATAAAATGGTAAGGGGAGGCCATACAGGAGCACTAAGAAGAAGGGTACCCCATTACTGCTTCTTAGCAATAAATAGATACTTAATTTCCCCAGATCTGTAGCAATGAAGACTAAGTACAGAACTTTAGATTCTATCCTGATCTGCCAGTAACAAGATAGGAAGAGGGTAAAGGAATGTAAAGGGAGGTAGGCTATCTATACTTCCCTAGGACTGATAAAGTATTGTCCCCTGTGAACAGTGATAAGGTGTACACACACACATGTACACACATATATATCCTTGCTTATGTATTACATTATGCATATATACACATACATACATAATATAATATTTAGAATAAACATTAAGAAAACTATAAAGAAGACACACTCAAAAACCATAGAAGGGATGCCTGGGTGGTTCAGCAGTTGAGCATCTGCCTTTGGCTCAGGTCGGGATCCCAGGGTCCTGGGATCAAGTCCCACATCAGGGTTCCCACAGGGAGCCTGCTTTCCCTGTGTCTCTGCCTCTCTTTCTTGTCTTTCATGAATAAACAAATTTTAAAATCTTGAAAAAAAACACCATAGAAAAATTAAAATGGAATTATAAAAAGAATTCAAATATCTACAAGAAGGTAGAAAAGCAAATAGAGTAAAACATAGAGAACAAACAGAATATAAAAAAAACAAAATGGCAAACTTAAGCTTGAAAAATATAGATTATATTAGGGCAGCCCGGGTGGCTCAATGGTTTAGCACCACCTTCAGCCCAGGGCAAGATCCTGGAGACCCAGGATAAAGTCCCACATTAGGCTCCCTGTATGGAGCCTGCTTCTCCCTCTGCCTGTGTCTCTACCTGCCTCTCTCTCTCTCTCATGAATAAATAAATAAAATCTTAAAAAAAGAACGAAAAATATAGATTATATTAAATGTAAATGATCTATAAAAACCAATTAAAGGATCGAGATTGGTAGAATGGGTTAAAAAACAAAAAAAATCATCCAGCTATATGCTGTCTACAAAAGACTCACTTCAATTATAGAAATATAAGTAGGTTGGAATAAAATTATGAAAAAAGATATACCATGCAAAGTAATTAAGAGGAAGCAGGATTGGCTATATTAAATGCTTCAGAATAGACAAAACAAAAACAAAAACCCTTACCAGAGACAGAAAGGGAAAGCATACAAATGTAAAATGGTCAATATACTAAAAAGACATAAAAATCTGAATGTTTATTGACCAAACAACAGTGCTGTCAAGTATCTGAAGCAAAACTGATAGAACTGAAAGGAGAAACAAACAAATCCGCAATTATTGTTGGAGACTCTCAAAAATTGATAGAACAACTATACAGAAAATCAGCAAGTACATAGAAGAATTCAACAACACCATTAACCAACCATTAGGATCTAGTTAATATTTATAGAACATACCACCTTACAACAGCAAAATACATGGTTTTTTTTAAGAACCTATGGAATATATACCAAGATGAACCATATCCTGAACCATAAACAAAGAGACAATCTATTCCTTGACCACATAGAATCAAACAAAAATCAATAATAGAAAAATAACAGAACCCCCAAAACACAGAAAACATTTTTTTTAAAAAAACCTTAATGATCCACAAGTCAAAAAGGAAGTCTCGGGGTGCCTGCGGTGGTTCACTTGGTTAAGCATCCAACTCTTGATTTTAGCTCAGGCCAGGATCTCAGGGTCCTGGGATGCAGCCCCATGTTTGGCTCCACACTCAGCAGAGAGTCCACTTGAGGATTTCTCTCCCTCTCCTTCTACCCCACCTCCCCACTGCTCACATGCTCTCTTTTTGTCTCTCCCAAGTAAATAAATAAATGTTTAAAAAAAGGAAGTCTCAAGGGAAATTAGAAATACATTGAAATGAATGAAACCAGCAATAACAGAAGTGCAGGATGAAAAAAAATCCTTACTTTCGAAAGTTCATTGTTAAACTATGCTGTGAATTGGTAGTGAATGAGCACTGCTTTTCTACAATCCTACCAAGAGGAAGACATTCTGGGGAATCTTGTATGAGTTTGTGTACATAAAATGCCCAAAGGCAAATAAGTGGCTAAGTGGGAATTTAAAGGAGAAAAACACAAACCATGACCACTAAGCAAGGAGTGCCTTCCCTCTATTTAAAGTACTTTGCAGAAGAGAAGTTGTAGAAAGATGAAAGTAATCTGGGCCTGTTTTTTAAAAATACATAAAAAGCATTTAATTTGAAACTAATGACTTTATAGAAAACTTACTTTTTAGATTTCTGACTCCAGTTTGAGAAGATGATCATGGGGAGTTAGATGCTGAAAGGATTGATTTTTAAAAATGTAGCATACCTCCATGGAAAGCAGTGAAACTTGACTTCACTCATTATGAGTAAACTAGTTCGAATTTTATTATGTACATAAATAACAGGACATAAAAGACTGGGAAAAGTTAATAACACCTTCAAAAAAAGAGCTACCTAAATTATCTTGCAAGTTTTAAGTTTTCAGAGCCTGTGTATGAATCTGTGACACCTACAGAACAGCAGGCATATGTGTTGAAGAAAATTATACACATAGACCTGAGATTCCAGCAGAATTGGAGTCTAGTTTACAACAGAACTGAAAGCTACTCTTCCTTCCAACAAAGAAATCCAACGTCCCAAGATTAGGAGAGGGTTTTTCGCATGTGTTTCTTTGTTTAATATTAGGAAAGTTTCAACCGACAGTCCACACAAGTGGTTAATTAGTAACAGAGATTAGTGAAAATTTAAAAAATCAAAAGCAATTTTAGAACTCAGGTTAGAGTTCTCTAACAAGTTAGAGAATCAAACACTCCATGTGTTAGTGAAGATTTTATCATCAAATTTCATGGGCTTTCTGCTCCATTTCATTCTTCAGCTCCTCATGTTTCCCATTGGGGTACAAGGTTCAGGTAACTTTTCACTTTTTCTTGCAAATGCTTTGTGGCTGGAAATCAATGATGAATAAATACCAGGATGTGGTCTTTTCACTTTTATAGAGTTACAGGAGCAGAGCATTATGTTTGAGCTTGCATGTTAGTCATGTATGTATCCAAGTTGTTGGCAACTAGAAAACAGTTAAATTGAGCATATTTGAAACAATGATTTAGTAAACAGAGAATGAAAGAAAAGTAGTAAGCTTTGCTTCTGAAATGAGCCTCAGGAGCTCACATTAGAGAGACCACAAACCTGCTGAAAGCAAATGGGCTCTTTGCAAGTTAGTTAGTTAATTAGTTTTGAAGTATTTCTTGCAGCCATTTGCCTTTTAAGTTTGAATTTGTCCTGTTTTGGTAACTAAGAGATTTTTCATTTTTACGTTATTAAATCTTTTACGTTATTAAATCTGTTCTATTAAATCTGAATTTGCTTATCATTACAAACTAAGGTACTCCTGTGGCATTAAGGATTTAATAAATATTCAAGTCCTGATATTTTCTAGTCATTTAGAATTATTTGACTAAAGATATTAGTCTAAAAAATCTGTTGGGTTCATAGTAAGGGCAGTCATTAATGTTGTGTAGGTATTTAGTTGAGAAAATAAATCATGATTACTTTTAGGGAAGGATTTTTTTCTGAAAGAAGTATCATGTGAATTCAATTAGATAATTCAATCAAAAGTTGAATGGAAGTGACATATGCTAAGGACCAAAGTATCATACAGAATAGTTGCATTGCCCTAAAAATCCTCTGTGTCTCATCTATTCAACCTTTCTCCCTACTCCAAACCCCTGGTTACCACTGATCCTTTTACTTTTACTGTCTCTACAGTTTTATCTTTTCCAAAATAGCATGGCATGCATTTAGTATTGGGTTTTTTTCTTCCCATTCTAATAGGTGTGTAGTGGAATCTCATTATTGTTTCAATTTGCAATTTTCTAATAGTAAGAGATTCATGTGCTTATTTGACATTTATATATCTTCTTTGGTGAGGTGTCCATTCAGATTTTTTTTGCCTATTTTTAAATTAGGTTGCTTTTTTCTTTCTTTTCCTCTTTCTCTTTCTCTTTTTCTTTCTTTCTTTTTCTTTCTTTCTTTCTTTCTTTCTTTCTTTCTTTCTTTCTTTCTGTATATTTTATATACAAGCCTTCTATGGCTTGAATCTTTATGTCCCCTCAAAATTCATATGTTGAAATTTTAACCCTCCAATATTATGATATAAATAAGTGGGGTTTGGAAAGTAAATCATGAGGGTGAACCCTCATGAATGGGATTAGATTATAAAAAAATCCACAGAATTTCCTAGTTCCTAACACCATGTGAGGACACAATGAGAGTTCTATGATCTGGAAAAGAACCCTTCCCAACCTTGCTTGCACCATGATCTTGGACTTCCAGCCTCCAGAACTATGAGAAACAAATTTCTGTTATATATGAACTACCAAGTCTGTGGCATTAGATTATAGCAGCCTGAATGGACTAGGACAAAGTCCTTTATCAGATATGTGTTTTACAAATACTTTCTTGCAGTCTATGGCTTGTCTTTATACTCTCTTTACATTGTCTTTCATAAAGCAAAAGTCTTTGATTATAATAAAATCCAACTTATCAAATTTTTTTCATTCATGGATCATACTTCTGGCATTATATCTAATAACTCATTACCAAAGCCAAGGTCACCTAGATTTTGTATTATGTTTTCTTCTAAGATTTATAGTTTTTCATTTTTTTTATAATCCATGCTGAGTTAGTTTTTGTTATTTAGGCGCTATATTCATTTTTTTAATCATATAGCTATTGTAGTGGGTTGTATAGTGTGCTTTCCCCCTTCTTGCTATCTGAAATTTCAGAATGTGATCTTATATGGAAATCAGGTCTTTGCAGGTAAAACTAAGGTAAAGAATAAATAACCCTGGCTTAATTTAAAGAATCCAAAACACCTTGATTTAGGACTTCTGACCTCTAGATCTGTGAGAAAATAAATCCTATTGTTTCAAGCCATGAAGTTTTTGGTAATTTGTTATGATTGCCCTAGGAAAATAATCACACACTCATTTGTCTCAACAGCATCATTTTTCAAAAAGACTACCTTTTCTCTATTAAATGTATTTGTATCTTTGTTAAAGATTAGTTGATCATATGTGTGTGGATCCATATCTGGACCCCCTATTCTGTTCCATTGATCTATTTGTCCAGTATTTTGCCAATTCCACACTGTATTGATGACTTTACTGTAATTCCATAATAAATTTTGAAGTTAAGTAGAGTCATTCCTTCAACTCTGTTCTCCTTCCATGTTATGTTGACTATTCTGAGCTTTTACTTCTCCACACGAACTTTAGAATCAGTTTGTCAGTATCTATAAATAACTTGCTAAGATTTTAATTGGGATTGCATTGAATCTACAAATAAAGTTGGGAAGAATGATATCTTGACAATATTGACTTTTCCTATCCATGAACATGGAATATTTCTTATTTATTTAATTCTTCCTTGATTTGTTCATCAGAGTTTTATAATTTCCTTCATACAGATCTTATAAGTATCGTTAGATTTATACTTAAGTATTTCATTTGGGGACTGTCTATTATGTAAATTGTATTGTTTTTAACTTCAAATTTCATTGGTTCATTGCTGATACATAGGAAAGTGATTGACTTTTGTATAAGCACCTTGTAATCCTACAGCCTTACTTCTAGAAGTTTCTTTTGCTGATTCTTTCTGATTTTCTACATAATCATATCATCTGTGAACAAAGACAGTTTTATGCTTTCCTTTCTAATCTGCATATTTTTTATTTCCTTTTCTTGCCTTATTACATTAGGAAGAGGTTTGTGTTAGTATGGTGTTTAAAAGAGTGATGAGAAGGGACATCATTGCCTTATTCCTGATCTTCAGTAGGAAAGTTTTGAATGTTGCACTATTTGAGTATGATGCTAGTTATAAGTTTGTGTAGATACTCTTTATCAGGTAAAGGAAGTTCCCTTCTATTCCTAGTTTACTAAGAATTTTGTTATGGTGGTGGATTTTATCAAATACTTTTTTTGAATATTATTGAGATCATCAAATATGTTCTATTTTAGTCTGTTGATGTGATAATCTAATAACGTAATTACGTTAGTTGATTTTCTTTTCTTTTTTAAAAAAATATTTTATTTAATCATTCATGAGAGCACACAGAGAGAGGTAGAGACATAGGCAGAGGAAGAAACAGGGTCCCTGTGGGGAGCTCGATGTGGGAGTCAATTCCAGGACCCAGAGATCCCAACCTGAGCCAAAGGCAGATGGATGGCTCAACCACTGAGCCATCCAGGTGTCCCACATCAGTTGATTTTCAAATGTTGAACCAGCTTTGGGGTACATATATATATACATATATATATATTTTTTAAGATTTTATTTATTTATTCATGAGACACACAGAGAGAGAGGGAGAGACAGAGGCAGAGGGAGAAGCAGGCGCCCTCTGGGGAGCCTGATGTGGCACTTGATCCTGGGACCCTAGCATCATGACCTGAGCCAAAGACAAATGCTCAACCACTGAGCCACACAGACGTCCTAGACATATTTTTTAAATACGTTTTTTAAATTAAAATTTTTTTTTAGGATTTTTGCATCTATGTTCATTAGAGATATTGGTCTATAGTTTTCTTTTCTTGTAATGTCTTTAGCATATTCTTTTTATTCTTTTTCAAGTTTCCATATTTATGCTTACATTATCCATAAGTTCTTGCATGTCTCTCTGATTTTCCATCAGAGTCTTTGCTGTATTAATCATAGCTGATTTTAATTTCCTGTCTGATAATTTTAAATTCTGTAATATATTTGAGTCTGGCTTAGGTACTTCCTTTGTCTCTTCAGACTGTTTTTATTCTTGGCTTTATAATTTTTTTGTTGAAATCCAGATATGATAATAAGAACCAAGGTAAGTAGAGCTTAAGCTTGGGTTTTATGGTAATCTGGCAAGAAGTTGGGTTGTGTTTACTGTTTACTGTAGGCCTAGGTATCAAGGATTTCAAATTCCTATAGTTTCTTTGTTTTGGTATCCTCTGTTGATTTTGAATTTCCCTAAGAACTCCAGTTAATAAAAGTTTGAGCCCTGCAACCATTTCAGCTGTAAGCCACTATCATTATGTTTGAGCTCTATTGATGTGGTGATGAAAAGTTGGAGAGGGAAGTATTTTAAAATCTTATGTTTATATTTCACTTTTTTGGTGGGCCTATGACCCTTGGCTGTGACCCTCACATGTTTCTTACTTTTTTCTCCTCCTTCTCTACCTTAGATAAGACAGGGAGTCACTGTCTTAAAGGGAACCAGAGTAAGGTCTTAGTCCTTCTACCTACGTAATAAGGATCTGGTAAGACCTTTTCCTTGGAGAGTAGGTCTTTTTATGGAAAATGGCCTGGGTTTATTTCACTATGATGTTTCCCTTCTTTTTCCAAAGATATGAGGTGATTGTTCTCAGTTCTTCACTATGAGAATCTGGAGGTGTTCATGCTGGTGAAACCTATGGAATTTTAGGTCCTCTCTAAGACTAGAGCCCTGAGGAGTTTGTCACCCTCAAGTGAATTCATACTCAGCCTCCAGAAATGCATCAAAATTACCATTACTTGTGTTTGTTAATTTATGTTTCAATTTTTGTACTCAATGAATATTTATCGATTAGGTAGTATATGCCAGAGACACTTTTAGAAACTGCTTATCAATGATGTAGAATATAGGAAAGTTCATTTTCTAGTAGGGAAGAGACACAAATAAATTGATAATTATAAAACAGAGAGATAAGAGTTAGGGTAGGGTTAAGTCCAGGGTAGTATGAAAGTACATTTCTCTTAATTCGTACTGGGTTTTATTTTCAGATTCTAGGCACAGAATAAAATACAAAAATAATGAGACAGCTGTATTTGGAGAAAATGTGACCATCTTCTGCAATTTAACAACTTCAGCAGATGTTGTGCAAGTTACTTGGCAGAAGATTCAAGGTTCTTTGCCACAAAATATTGCCACATATAGCAGTATACATGGAGAAAAGATTCTCCCACCATACAGAGATCGGCTGCACTGTGAGGTCATCGAATCCAATTCCTCATTCATAACTATCCATGAAGTAACATTTGAAGATGAAGCCTGCTACAAATGCCTATTTAATGTGTTCCCGCATGGCAGCCATGTTGGACAAATCTGCCTTAACATTATAGGTATGTAAATGTTTTATGTACAGTCAAAATCGTGGTGATATGGTCTTTAAAAGTTAAGGTCCAGAGAAAGAATATTAGAGAAGGAAAGATAGTAATAGAGGTCACCCATGGCAGGTCTTTTGTTAGACAGAAGGAAAAAAAAGGAAGCCAGTGATAGTTACATAACTTTTCTGTCTTCACACAATGAAGGGCCAGGTATAACATTTGGGTCTTCTGACCTCTCATCTAACTTTTTATACCACACTGATTTTATTCCGGTGAATAAATTTTGTGAATGGTATCAGAATTTTCACTGGGAAAGAGAGGAAAAGAAAAGAAGAATAGAGGGACACCTGGGGGACTCAGTGGTTGAGCATCTGCCTTCAGTTCAGGGTGTGATCCCAGAGTCCCAGCATGGAGTCCAGCATGGCTCCCAGTAGGGAGCCTGCTTCTCCCTCTGCCTCTCTCTCTCTGTGGCTCTCATAAATAAATAAATAAAACATTTTTTAAAAAGAAAAGGAGAGTAGAGAAAATGAAAGAGGAAAGACTTAGAGAATAAGAATTTCCTAACAAATTAACAAAATGTTGAAGGAATAGTGATAGTGTCATAGTGTCCCCTCATTATATTGCAGTAAATTTAAAGTATTGGATGTTTATATAAGCTAATTTTAAGGTTGGATGAAAGTGGAGATATGGATCATTTCTCTGAAGTTGGAGGATAGTAGGTATGAGAGATGGAATTGTGAAGTTTTGAAAAATGTGAGAAGAGGTATCTGAAAATGGACATGTTTCAACATTTTGTCATCATATAAATATTTGAGGGAGTCTATCTCTCAGAAATCTAGTATGGTATATTTTTACATTTAATTTTGTGTCTCCTTTTTTGTCCCAGCTGTATCTGAATTAAAATCTGAACTCCAGTCCAGTCTTGACTCTGAAGATTTTCTTACATTTATTTACTCAGCTGTGGGAAAACCTGTTCCTCAAATATCTCTTTTCCCATCACAAGTCTTAATCAATCCACCAGAAGAATACTTTGCTCAGAACCCAAATGGCACGGTGACTATCACTAAAATGTACAATATCTCCTTGGAGACTGTAAGGTCCCTAGGTCTCCAACATCTGACTTTGCGCATGGATCATCCTCTAAGGAATGAAGAGAAGATTGTTCCTTTGTCAGTTAAACAAAAATGTAAGTAGAAGTAATAGTCAACAAGGGGAAATGCTTTAAAAATTCATTTCAGAAGTATTTTTGTACTCATCTATTTTTAGAAATGTTAAGTCATCCTGATGCACATGCTTGGTTAAAAGAATCAAGTAATGAAAACTTTGATTCAGTTCTGCCTCCAAAGGTAACTGTTCTTAAATGGCAAATTTTTAATTGATCTCCCTTACCTGGTTTCCACTGAATTTCTGCCATGGTCAGTGAAGACCAGGTTCACTTACATCTCCTTCAACTTTGCCTCTTCCCAATATAGTTCCTTTCTTCCCAATATAGTTCTTTTGCTGATTACTTCTACAACCTTCAGCAGTGCAGTAAAACTAATTTTGTGACATTCACCATAAAAAGGCTCTCTTAGTTGCTCATTTTTCCTTGCCTATCTTCCACCCAAGTTCTGTCAATTGTACACTCTGTTTCAAAGCCACAGGTATGATTTAATTTAATTCATTTCATTTTATTTCATTATTTCTTTTAAAAAGGTATATGCCAGTTTTATGGCTGGTCCTTTGAAAGGAATGTATCTCCCCTTCACCCTGGATGTTTTTAAAATTTTATCCTAGTATTTGTTTTACATTAGTTTTATTATTAGTGTTTTGGTGTCACATTCTTTGTGTACTTATCTTGTTTGCATTTTCCTAAGCTTTTTGAGTCTGTGGGTTAATGTCTTTTACCACTTTTGGAAAATGTGTGAACTCAGGAAAATGATGAGGATAACATTTCTCCATAATTTGTTACAATCATCCAAGAGCCAAAAAGCATCACTAGCCATCGATGATATTGAATCATAAAGTTTGAATGAATGAAGGAGATATCACATCTTTTGGAAGTTTAACAGTTTTTCTGCATAACATTTTATGGGTCTATTGGAATAAATAGCCTAGTACACAGTCCGGATGTGATAAACATAACCTCATTTAAACCTAGGACATATCATTAATCTCTTAACTAAACAACCTGTGAACTAACCTAAATAAAGCACAAAAAAATGACCAGCACAAAATGAAACTACTATAAAGCATAATACACTTAGGCCAACATAAATTATCCTTGCATCATTTTCAGCCAACCCAGATTAGCACAACCTGGTTCAAGTAGAGTCAACTCTGCTGCAGAATTAGAAGAGTGAGCAGTTTCCCTAGTGATTTTGGTAGTCAGGTAAACAGGCCACAGAATCTATCCTATGGTCTTACAATGTTGTTTCATGTGATTGATAATTTGCTTGTTACACAACTTTGAGTTAATTACCTATCCACCCTTAGAACTTGTAAAATACTCCTCCATTGTCTTTGATCATTGTTATTGCTGAGAAGTCAAATGTCGATCCAATAATTGTAATAGTAAATATGACTGTACCTTCTCTTAGATAATGTAGTATCTTCTCTTTATCCTTAGAGTTCTGAAACTTCCTAGTGTTATTTTTAGGGTATTTTATTTTTAATACTTCAATGCAGTTGGCATTTGGTGAGTTCCCTTGGTTTGGAAACTCATATCCTTCAATTTGAATATTTTCTCATTTCTTTAAGAATTTTCCACCTGCTCACTTAACTTACTCTTTTTTATAAACCTCAGTTAAGGGGGGCGGGGCAAGATGGCGGAAGAGTAGGGGTCCTCAACTCACCTGGTCCACCAACTTACTGAGATAACTTTCAAAATACACAAATTCGACCTGAGATTTAAAGAAAGAACAGCCGGAATGCTATAGAGAGAAGGGTTTTCGCTTCTAGCAAGAATTCTCTAGGGTGAAATTTACTTAGGTCGTGGTTGATATTCTTGACTCAACTTGCTCATACAGCCACTCTGCACTAAAATGACTAGAATGAAGAATTCACCACAAAAGAAACAAGCAGAAACAGTACTCTCTGCCACAGAGTTACAGAATTTGGACTACAATTCAGTATCAGAAAACCAATTCAGAAGCACAATTATAAAGTTATTGGTCGTTCTGGAAAAAATTATAAAGGATTCTAGAGACTTCATGACTGCAGAATTTAGACCTAATCAGGCCAAAATTAAAAATCAATTAAATGAGATGCAATCCCAACTGGAGGTCCTAATGATGAGGGTTAATGAGGTGGGAGAAAGAGTGAGAGACATAAAAGACAAGTTGATGGCAAGAAAGGAAGCTGAGGAAAAAAGAGAAAAACAATTAAGGGATGATAATGAAAGGTTAAGGGAAATAAATGATAGCCTCTGAAGGAAGAATCTATGTATAATTGGGGTTTCAGAAAACGCCGAGAGGTAGAGAGGGCCAGAAAGCATATTTGAACAAATCATAGCTGAGAAATTCCCTAATTTGGGGAGGGAAACAGGCATTCAGATCCAGATAGAGAGGTCCCCCCCAAATCAAGAAAAACCATTCGACACCTCAATATTTAATAGTGAAACTTGTAAATTCCGAAGATAAAGAAAAATCCTTAAAGCGGCAAGAGACAAGAGATCCCTAACTTATATGGGGAGAAATATCAGATTAACAGCAGACCTCTCCACAGAGATCTAGCAGGCCAGAAAGGGCTGGCAGGATATATTCAGGGTCCTAAGTAAGAAGAACATGATGCCAAAAATACTTTATCCAGCAAGGTTCTCATTCAGAATAGAAGGAGAGAGAAAGAGCTTCAAAGATAGGCAGAAACTGAAAGAATATATGACCACCAAACCAGCTCTGCAAGAAATATTAAGGGAGACCCTGTAAAAGAAAGAAGAAGTCCAAAGAAACAATCCACAAAAACAGGGACTGAATAGGTGTTACAATGACACTAAATTCATATCTTTCAATAGTTACTCTGAATGTGAATGGGCTAAATGACGCCATCGAAAGACCCAGGGTTTCAGCCTGGATTAAAAAACAAGACCCATCTATTTTCTGTCTACAAGAGACTCATTTCAGACCTAAGGACACCTTCAGATTGAAATTGAGGGAGTGGAGAACCATTTACCATTCAAATGGTCCTCAAAAGAAAGCTGGGGTAGCAATCCTCATATCAGATAAATTAAAGTTTATCCCAAAGACTGTAGTAAGAGATGAAGAGGGACACTATATCATACTTAACGGGTCTATCCAACAAGAAGACCTAACAATCATGAATATATATGTCCCTAATGTGGGAGCTGCCAAGTATATCAATCAATTAATAACCAAAGTAAAGAGATATGTAGGAGGCATATCTCCATATTAGTCTCCACTAATAGTAGGAGACTTCAACACGGCACTTTCTGCAAATGATAGATTTTCTAAGCACAACATCAACAAAGAAACAAGGACTTTAAATGATACACTGGACCAGATGGATCTCACAGATATTTACAGAACTTTCCATCCAAACGCAACTGAATACACATTCTTCTCAAGTGCACATGGAACTTTCTCCAGAATAGACAACATACTGGGTCACAAATCAGGTCTCAACCAATACCAAACGATTGGGATTGCCCCCTGCATATTCTCAGGCCACAATGCTTTGAAACTAGAACTCAATCACAAGAAGAAATTTGGAAGAAACTCAAACATGTGGAGGTTAAAGAGCATCCTACTAAAAGATGAATGGGTCAACCAGAAAATTAGAGAAGAATTAAAAAGATTCATGGAAACTAATGAAAAGGAAGATACAACCGTTCAAAATCTTTGGGATACAGGAAAGGCAGTCCTAAGAGGAAAATACATAGCAATAGAAGCATCCCTCAAAAAATTGGAAAAAACTCAAATACACAAGCTAACCTCACACCTAAAGGAACTGGAGAAAGAATACCAAATAAAACCTACACCAAGCAGAAGAAGAAAGATAATAAAGATCCGAGCAGAACTCAATGAAACAGAGACCAGAACTGTAGAACACATCAACTGAAACAGGAATTGGTTCTTTGAAAGAAATTAATAAGATAGATAAACCATTAGCAAGCCTTATTAAAAAGAAAAAAATTCAAATTAATAAAATCATGAATGAAAGAGGAGAGATAAACAATACCAGGGAAATACAAACGATTTAAAAATATATTATGAGCAGCTATTCACCAATAAATTAGGCAATCTAGAAGAAATGGATGCATTTCTGGAAAATCACAAATTGCCAAAACTGGAACAGGAAGAAATAGAAAACCTGAATAGATTGCTAGAACTCATACAGCAATTCGGCAATGTGGCAGGATACAAAATCAGTGCCCAGAAGTCAGTGGCATTTCTATACACTAACAATGAGACTGAAGAAAGAGAAATTAAGGAGTCAATCCCATTTACAATTGCACCCAAAAGCATAAATTACCTAGGAATAAACCTAACCAAAGGGGTAAAGGATCTATACCCTAAAAACTACAGAACACTTCTGAAAGAAATTGAGGAAGACGCAAAGAGATGGAAAAATATTCCATGTTTATGGAATGGAAGAATTAATATTGTGAAAATGTCAATGCCACACAGAGCAATTTACACATTCAGTGCAATCCCTATCAACCGTACCATGGACTTTCTTCAGAGAGTTGGAACAAATCATCTTAAGATTTGTGTCAAATCAGAAAAGACCCTGAATAGCCAGGGGAATATTGAAAAAGAAAACCAGAGCTGGGAGGCATCACAATGGTGGATTTCAAGTTGTACTACAAAGCTGTGGTCATCAAGACAGTGTGGTACTGGCACAAAAACAGACACATAGATCCATGGAACAGAATAGAGAATCCAAAAATGGGCCCTCAACTCTATGGTCAATTAATATTCGACAAAACAGGAAAAACTATCCACTGGAAAAAGGACAGTCTCTTCAATAAATGGTGCTGGGAAAATTGGACAGCCACGTGCAGAAGAATGAAACTACACCATTCTCTTACACCAGACAGAAAGATAAACTCAAAATGGATGAAAGATCTAAATGTGAGACATGAACCCATCAAAATCCTAGAGGAGTGAGCATCCCGGGTGGCTCAGTGGTTTAGCACTGCCCTCGGCCCAGGATATGATCCTGGAGTCCTGGGATCGAGTCCCGCATTGGGCTCCCTGCATGGAAGCCTGTTGCTCCCTCTGCCTATGTCTGTTCCTCTCTCTCTCTGTGTTCATGAATAAATAAATAAAATCTTTAAAAAAATCCTAGAGGAGAAAACAGGCAACACCCTTTTTGAACTCAGCCACAGCAACTTCTTGCAAGATACATCTATAAAGGCAAGGGAAACAAAAGTAAAAATGAACTATTGGAACTTAATCAAGATAAAAAGTTTCTGGGCAGCAAAAGAAACAGTCCACAAAACTAAAAGACAACCTACAGAATGGGAGAAGATATTTTTGTAAATGACATATCAGATAAAGGGCTAGTATCCAAGATCTATAAAGAACTTATTAAACTCAACAGCAAAGAAACAAACAATCCAATCATGAAATGGGCAATAGACATGAACAGAAATTTCACCAAAGAAAACATACACGTGGCCAACAAGCACATGAGAAAATGCTCCGCATCACTTGCCATCAGGGAAATACAAATCAAAACCACAATGAGATACCACCTCACACCAGTGAGAATGGGGAAAATTAACAAGGCAGGAAACCACAAATGTTGGAGAGGATGCGGAGAAAAGGGAACCCTCTTGCACTGTTGGTGGGAATGTGAACTGGTGCAGCCACTCTGGAAAACTGTGGAGGTTCCTCAAAGAGTTAAAAATAGACCTGCCCTACGACCCAGCAATTGCACTGCTGGGCATATACCCCAAAGATACAGACTCAATGAAACACCGAGACACCTGCACCCCAATGTTTATAGCAGCAATGTCCACAATAGCCAAACTGTGGAAGGAGCCTCGGTGTCCATCGAAAGATGAATGGATAAAGAAGATGTGATCTATGTATGCAATGGAATATTCCTCAGCCATTAGAAAGGACAAATACCCACCATTTGCTTCGACGTGGATGGAACTGGAAGGTATTATGCTGAGTGAAGTAGTCAATCAGAGGACAATCATTATATGGTTTCACTCATATGGGGAATATAAAAAAATAGTGAAAGGGATTATAGGGGAAAAAGAGAAAATGAGTGGGAAAAACCAGAGAGGGAGACAAAACATGAGAGTCCTAACTCTGAGAAACGAAGGAAGGGTACTGGAAGGGGAGGTGGGCAGGTGCCTATGATGGGGTGACTGGATCATAGGCACTGAGGGGGGCGCTTGACAGGATGAGCACTGGGTGTTATACTATATGTTGGCAAATTGCACTCCACTAAAAAATATACATAAAAATATATAAACCTCAATTAAGTGGGCATTAATACATTTCAATTGAATTTTATTTTCTTCTTTTAAGAAATATACCTCTTTTTTCATAATATCACAGAGATTTTAAAAAGTTATCTTTAACTGCTTTCATTCAATTTTTCCTTCTTTTGACAATCAGGTTTATAATTTTGAACTGCTTTTACAATTTAAGATTAATTTTACAAATTAAAGTTCATTTAATTTTTTTCATGCCCTGTTTTTCCTACTTTAAAAAAATCAATTATCTTGTCAAATTTATCTGAGAATAATAATTTAGAAGTAGTTGTAATTGGGATGCCTTGGTGGCTCAGCAGTTGAGTGTCTGCCTTTAGCTCAGGGTGTGATCCTGGGGTCTGGAATCGAGTTCTGCAACAGGCTCCTTGCAGGGAGCCTGCTTCTCCCTCTTCCTGTGTCTCTGCCTCTCTCTCTCTCAGTGTGTGTCTCTCATTAATAAATAAAAAAAAATCTAAAAAAAATAGAAGTGTTGTAATTATCTTCTGTTTCTTTAATTATCTCCTATTATCCCCCCGCCCGCCCCCCCCCGCCAACTCACTACCACCTTATTGATTGATTGATTGATTGATTGATTGATTGTTTTCAGTAGGCTCCATGCCCAACAGGGGCTTGAACTCACAACCCTGAGATTAAGAGTCACATGCTTTACTGACTGAGCCAGCCAGGTGCTCCCCACCATTTTAATTTTATGTTTCTTTTACTTAGTCTTTCTCACTTTGATTTCATGCTTTATTCAAAGCCTAGTGAGCCCTGACTGGAGAATTACAGAATATTATTTGGTTTATTGCATTTTGTAAAGAAAGATTTTTGATTGTAGAAAGCAGGCAGCTGTTACCCAGGAGACTCCAAAAGCCAGAATGTAGAGGACTGTACTTTGGGCTTCTGACCTCCTACTCTAGTTATTTCCAGTATATTCGTTAAATTCCTTAACTGCCCCTTTCTTCTCTCTCTCTCTCTCTCTCTCTCTCTCTCTCTCTCTCTCTCTTTCTTGGCTGAGGGGTAAGCACACCTGCCTCTCCAGCATTGTGACTTCAGATATGGAAATGGGTGCTTTTGACTGTAAGTTTCATTCTCACATTCACCCCTCCTTCTTTTGTCATCTGAGTTCTAATGCTCTCCAGGTTCTGCAGAGCTGTCCCTGCAGGTGTAGGCCTCTTTGTGCATACATGAAACCTGCAGCTTCTCTCATCCTACACCTTCATAAGCCATTCCTCTATCCACTTTACATCTTTTGTAAATTTGTTTAAATCTCTTGCCAGTAAAGATCACTTTTCTGTTTGCTGTTTTTCACTTAATCATTTTACTTTTGTTACTATCATTTTAATGAAGTCTTAGAAAGGAGTAGAGGTAAATATTCCTGTGTTTCTTGAAAGTGAAATTAATCAGCTTCTTTTTCCTGGAAAAATTCCCCAAATCATGAGATTGGAACATGCCCATTGTATCTCCCTTCAGTCTATTGGCTGAATTATTATGGTTAATTTCACTTCTTATTGAGCTACAAATGTCTATAAAGAAGTAACTTATGAATTTAGAAGGTAATTCTTCCTTGCTTAGCTTTGCAACAAATATTAGGGATATAGATTCCTGACTCTGAAATCTTTTTTATTTTTTAAGATTTTATTTACTTATTCATGAGAGACACAGAAAGGGAGGCAGAGTCATAGGCAGAAGGACATGCCCTGCCGGGAGCCTGATGTGAGACTTGATCCCAGGACCCTGGGATCACTACCTGGGCCAGAGGCAGAAGGTCAACCACTAAACCACCCAAGCACCCCACTACTGAAATCTTCTATAAGCCTTAATTCCCATGCTTTATTATTGCTGACTTAGGGCTCTGTTCACATTTTAGGCCCATTCAGCCTCCTTTGCCCATTTTGAATAAGCTGTATAATATCCCACTGAAAAAGAACATAGTTAAAATAAAAAACTGCAACAAGGTGTTACCTGAACAGTCAAAAACAAATAGCACAAAGTTTCTCACATGGATTTCCCTAATAGCATCAGGAAAGAAATAATTGCTAGCAAGAATTTCTCTTCAGTGGTAATGAAAAATTCAAAGCTGCGAATTAAAAAGAGGTAAGCTGTTACAATGAGCAGAAAAATAACCTCAATCAGATAGAGGACCCCAAAGTCTACCACAAGCAGACCTAAGAATATAAAATGCACAATAATTCATGCTATTTAATATAAGTGCAAATTTCCTTAAGGTCCATTCACAAAGTGTAGTGGTTCACTTTTATGTTATACCTAAGAACCAGCATCGATGATCACGATGACCTTTGGTTAAACTTATGTTACAATGAAAAATGTAAATTATATTCAGAAGATTATGCAGAAAGAAGTGGATTTGTTTTTTTTTTTAATTTTTATTTTATTTATTTATTTATTTATGATAGTCAGAGAGAGAGAGGCAGAGACATAGGCAGAGGGAGAAGCAGGCTCCATGCACCGAGAGCCTGACGTGGGATTCGATCCCGGGTCTCCAGGATCGCGCCCTGGGCCAAAGGCAGGGGCTAAACCGCTGCGCCACCCAGGGATCCCAAGAAGTGGATTTGTAATACAATTTAGGAACACTGTGGTCAAAATACCTACTATACAGTGTTGACATAATATGTTTCTTTCCATAAGACTGCAGGCTCTAGGGGCAGCCTGGGTGGCTCAGCGGTTTAGCACTGCCTTCGGACCGGGGTGTGTTCCTGGAGACCCGGGATCCAGTCCCATGTCGTCTCCCTGCATGGGGCCTGCTTCTCCCTCTGCCTGTGTCTCTGCCTCTCTCTCTCTCTCTCTCTCTCTCTCTCTCTCTCTCTCTCTCATTCTCTGTCTCTCATGAATAAATAATAAAAAGAAAAAAAAGACTGCAGTCTCTAGAACCAGACAGAACTGAATTTGCTTCCCAATTTTGCCACTTAATCACTATGTATCTTTGGGCAATTTTCTTAAAATCAGTCTTTGTTTTCGCATCTGTACCTAATAATCATACTCACTTAGCTGATATAAATAACCCTTATAAGATGCTTATCACATTGCTTAACACACTAATCTTAACTACTAACTTATCATTACCAATTTATTTTGAGTTTTTTGCAGATTCTTTGAAAATTCCATTTTAGTAATCGAGTAATATTTCATCATGACTACATTACATTTTTCTTTTTTTTTTTTACATTTTTCTTAAACATTATCTTGCATTGAATATTTGAGTGGTTATATCTTTTTTATTTTTTATTTTTTTGTATCTTTTTTTCTTATTTTTGAGAGTGGTAAAATGGTATTAAATATTATCTGTCTTCAATTTAAATATGCATTAGTACAGTCTTTTATAAAATTGACTATGGCAAATAATCTCATAGTATCAATTTGAAAGTCAACAAAGCAATGGCAAATCAAAAGAGCATTGTAGGGACACCTGGATGGCTCAGTGGTTGAGTGTCTACCTTTGGTTCAGGGCATGATCCCAGGATCCAGGATTGAGTCCCACATCGGGCTCCTGCGTGGAGTCTGTTTCTCCCTCTGCCTGTGTCTCTGCCTCTCTCTCTCAGTCTATGACTCTCATGAATAAATAAATAAAATCTTAAACCGCCCCCCCCCCAAAAAAAACAACAAAAGAGCATTGCAGGTTTAAAGTACCAAAATGACAGTCCAATGTATGGAAATGAAGTATAGTCACAAAGACCATGTTTCTGGTTTGTGTCTTTCAGGTACTTCTGGTTCGTATATTTGGTTGTGGATAGTTGGTACATTCATCATTTTGCTATGTATTTTGTTTATCATTTTCCATCTTGTTCAGAGAAAGAAAAAGTAAGTTGTATTACTATCTGTCTATGATAGGGAAGGTGGGTCAAATAGGGTTAGTTTTAAATATAAGAAAAGAAATTTCAAGGGCTTTGGCAAAATTCATCATGGAAAGGATGATGATGGAAAACTCTTTTCTGTGTACTTAGTAATTTTTCCAGTCAAGGGTTTCTCTTTGTTCAAATGATACCCTACTTGGGCTATTAGTAATTTATACTTACGGTAAATTGAGCTTAAGATTCTTTTTTTAGAACAGATTTTGAAGAAGAGAGCATATGGACTTCAGATGACTGGTGGGAGGTGATCCGCTGGGTGGTAAAAAAGCCTGAGATTGGAAGCTTGAGATAAATCAACCTCACAAAACCACAGTAAGATGAAAGTGGTCATACTTTATAGGACTAATATAGTAAAATATCTCTTTGATAAATACTTCTTGAGTGCCTATATATTGCTCTTCATAATTCTCAGTGAGGGCAACCGAGACGCAATTAAAACAGACAAGTTTTAGAAGTTTATGCTTCAGTAGGGAGAGGTAACCAATGAAAAGTTAAAGGGAAACAAGAGAACACTGGGTGGTGATATGCACTATTTATTTAGAAAATAATAGAAAATTTATAAAATAGATTTAGAAAATAAGGCAGAGTGATCTAATTGAAAGAGGCTATGGGACTAGTTTATATTGAATGGTCTCTCTGAGGAGTTGACATTTTAAACTGGAATCTGAAGTTCTCAACGAAGAGTATTCCAGACAAAAAAAGAAGAGTTATTATAGGTCCTGGGTGGGAATGAGCTTGATGTGTCCCAAGACAAAATGAAGTCAGTGTACATAGAGCAATGATTAAAAAATAGAGATGGGGTTTAGAATGGCTAAGGCCCTCGGACCTTGAAAGGCATGTGCAGTACTAATCCATCGAAGTATTTAAACCAAGGAGGTGTAAAGACCTAATTTACACTTTTTTTTTATTTACACTTTAAAAAGATCTCTCTCACTGGAATGTGAACAAAGTTTCTTAGAATTCAAGAATGAATGAAAGGAGCGTTTTAAAGAGGTGATTGCCATAGTCAAGATGGGAATCATTAGTGGCCTGGATTGGGGTGGTAGTAGTGGGAATTGAGGGATTAGGGATAGGTTTAAGATGACAAGATTTGCACTGGATACATGTAGATAACGGGGATAAGAGGGAAATTATCTTGGTGATTCTAAACATTTTGGCATAGATTAAAGAAACCTTTTATAAATGGGGAAAATTAGAACAAATTTTGAGGGAAGATCAAGCGTTCTATTTTGAACAAGTTAATTTTTAAATGCCTATTTGACATCCAAGAGAATATGTCAATTATATTTGAATCTGGAATATATAGAGCAGATGAGACCAGAGGTACAAATTTGAGAGTGCAGTGGATATGTTCTTCAACAAGACAAATCATAAATTATGACTTTCACTATTATAGGGTAGAAATAACCTGCAAGTTTTGTTAGTGGAGTATTTTTATGCTGAACTAAGCATCGAAAAGATATTTTGATCAATCTCTAAAGAGATCTGAATCTCCCAATTTTTTATTCATAGCATACTTTTAAAATCTACTGCCATTAGGGGGAGTGTTTGGTCTATCTTCATTTTATGGATCTGTCAATTTCTTCATACCTGTAGGTCAGAGAATGCTCTTGAAACTATACCTCAGCTGAGACAGCCTGCAGAGCAATCCTTAATGAGACACTCTGTTTCTGTACACGTGTAATTGGCAGGTATGTGACTTTTGCTTACATTGCACATAATTCAAATTTAAGACTAAACCTTCCATGTTAAATTATCCATTTGGTAGCAGCAATTACCATTTTAAAAATAAATGGAAACAAGGATTTGTTTATGTAATTCAGTTTCATGAACTAGTGGGTTCAAGTGAAGTTGTATTAATATTAATGACTTTGAATGTTTCTATTCATTCCCTAATCCAGGACGCCTCCTGAATTGGGTTATTTTTGTTTGTTTGTTTTCTGAGTATTAATAAGTATGAGCATGTCTTCATATATTTCTTAGCCATTCGGGCTTCCCCTTTGTGGGGTTCTTGTCTTTATCTTCATGTAATTTCTGATTGGTTGTCTGTATTTACAGAAATTCTTTATAGTCTAGATTTTTAAAAAGATTTTATTTATTTATTCGTGAGAGTCACAGAGAGAGAGAGGTTCAGCAATAGAGGGAGAAGCAGGCTCCCTGTAGGGAGCCTGATGTGGACTTGATTCCAGAACCCTGGGATCATGCCCTGAGCCAAAGGCAGGCGCTCAACCACTTAGCCACCGAGGTGCCCCTATATTCTAGATTCTTTATGTAGTACAAGATAGTGATTGCTCCTACCCATTTGGCACCACTCTATTAAATTTCTCAGTTATATCATCAAAAGAACAGAAATCTTTAATGCAAAAAAAAAAAGAAAGAAATATTTAATGCTTTAATGTTGTTAAACCCATCCATTTTTCACCTAACAGTTTGAGTTTGGGGACCTTTTTAAGAAGTGATCATCCATGTAAGTTCACAAAAATATAATAATATCTATTAGCTTCATATTTTTCTATTTCATATTTAGGTCTTTTAACCTTTGACCATAATGTAGGAATGGCATATATTGTCATTTCATCATACAAAGAGCCAGATTTCCTAACATCGGCTACTATACAATCTGTCCTTTCCTTATTGATGAGCTCTGTTTTCAGCTCTGTCAAGGAGAGTTTTGTCCCACTATTTAATTTTTTATTTATTCATGATTGTCTATAGTTTTTATTGTTATTTCTTTTGTTATGTTAAAATGTGGTAGGGAGGGATCCCTGGGTGGCGCAGCGGTTTGGCGCCTGCCTTTGGCCCAGGGCGCGATCCTGGAGACCCAGGATCGAATCCCATGTCGGGCTCCCGGTGCATGGAGCCTGCTTCTCCCTCTGCCTGTGTCTCTGCCTCTCTCTCTCTCTCTGTATGACTATCGTAAATAAATAAAAAAAAAAATTTAAAAAAAAAAAATGTGGTAGGGAGAGATCTCCTTTTGTGTTTTTTAAAGGTGTATCTATTCAGGGATTCACACACATGCACATACACACCATGAAATAAGTTTATGCTTTAAAAAAAATACAGCGGAATTTTAATTCATCTTACATTGAATTAATAGATTAATTTAATTTAGAGAGCATTGATATCTTTACAGTGTAGTTTACTCCATTTATTCAAAAATTTTAAAATTTTTTCTCAGTAGGTTTTGTGTACTTTCTGTTAAATCAATTCCTTGGTACTTTTACTTTGTTCACTATAATGAATGGGATTTTATTTTTTAATGAAATTTTCTAGGTTGTTATTAGTGATTTAGGAACAGTTCTGGATTTTTTAGGTTAACCTGTATTTGGAAACCTTGCCAAACTCTTTATTAATTCAAAGTTTTTCTGTTTATCTAAAAGTTTTCCATGTAGACAATCATCTCTTGTACACTCAGTGACATTTTTGCTTCTTTCTTTCTAATCCTTATATGTCTTGTTTATATTCAATAGCACCAATTACCTTTGTCTTGCTTTTCTGAAATGAAAGACTGTTTTAAAATTTCACTAAATATAATATTTTCTGTGGTATTTGGCTATTAAGCATATTGTCGAGTTTAGAAAATGTTTTAATATTTCTATTTTCTATCATTTATCATATACAGACTGTTGAACTTAAGAAGTAATATTTTTCTATCTGTTAAGATAGTCATATGAAGTTTCCATAGTAGTCCATTAATATGATAAACTACATTGACAGACTATTTTAGGACTATTTTCTTGCTTATATTTTAAATAAAACAGGATAATAATTTTCATTTCTTTGAATTATCTTTCCCCAGCTCTGAAATAAAATTTTCAAATTAAGGTTTTGAAATTGACACTAGCCTTAGAGAAATTACTTAATCTTTTAGTAGTTCTCCATTTAGGAACATGTATATAAGATGGGTATTTCTATTCCTTCACAATTATCTGGGTCTGGGGGGTTTTTGTCAGGGGAATTCTTTGATTTCAGCTTAGTTCCTTTCAACATTACTGGCTTATTAAATTACGAATTTTTATGCCAATTGTTATTTTTTTTCCTAATTTTAAACAAATTTTTTATTGTAGTAAGAACATTTAGTATAAGATCTACCCTCCTAACAAAAATTTTAAGCATGCAATATAGTATTGTTGATTATAGGTACAGCGTGGTACAGCAGATCTCTAGAACTTATTCACATTGCTTAACTTCTGCCTGTTGGTTAGTAGCTCCCCATTTCTCCCTCTCCTCAGTCCCTGGAGACCATTGCTTCACTCTTGGAGTCTACGAAGTTGACTATTTTAGATATGTCATATAGGTGAAATCTTGAAACATTTGTCTTTCTGTGACTAGCTTATTTCACTTAGCATAATGCCTTTGAGCTTCATCTATATTGCCACCTATTACAGAATTGCCTTCTTCTTAAGGCTAAATAGTATTCTATTGTACGTATAGACCACATTTTCTTTATCCATTTGACATTTAGGTTGTTTCCACATCTTGGCTATTGTGCATAGTGCTGCAATGAACATGGAAGTACTAATATCTCTTTGATTTCAATTCTTTTCCATAAATATCCAGAAGTGGGATTGTGTCATATATAATTCTATTTTTATTTTTTAAAGAAGTCTCCATACTGTTTTCCACAGTGGTCTTACCATTTTGCATCCCCCACCAATAGCAGACAAGAGTTCCAATTTCTCCACATCCTCATCAATATATGTTTTGTCTTTTGTTTCTTGTTTGTTTTGTTTTGTTTGTTTCTATTCTATTATTAACAAGTTTTTTTTGAATCAGAGTACAGTTGACACACAATATTATATATTAGTTTCAGGTGTACAACGTGGTGATTTGACGGTTCTATATATTACATATATTTACCACAATAAATATAGCTACCATCTATCATCATAAAGTTACCATATCCTTGACTATTCTCTATGCTTTTCTTTTCATCTTTGTGACTTAATTATTTTGTACCTGGAATTTTGTACTTCTTAATCCCCTTCACTTATTTTGCCCATTCCCCCACACCCTTCCCCTCGGGTACCATCACTTTGATCTCTGTATTTATGAATCTTTCTGGGTTTTGTTGGTTGGCTCGTTTGTTAGTTTGATTTGTTTTTTAGATTCCACATATAACTGAAATCATATGGTATTTGTCTTTCTCGGGTCTGACTTATGTCACTTAGAATAATAACCTCTAGGTCCATCCATGTTGTGAATGGCAAGATTTCATTATTTTCTATGTTTTATGGCTGAGTAATATTCTATTACATATATGAATGGATAATAATATTCCATATATATAACATATATGATAATAATATATAATATTCCATATATACAAAATAATAATCGAGGCATCTGAGTGGCTCAGTTGTTAAGCATCTGCCTTCAACTCTGGTCAGGATCCCAGAGTTTTGAGATGGAAACTGCATCCAGCTCCCTGCTCAGCAAGGAGCCTGCTTCTCTCTCTCCCTCTGCTGTTCTATTGCTTGCCCTCTCTGTCAAATAAATAAAATCTTAAAAACAATTATAATGGATATATTCCATTACATATATGAGTGAATAAAGATGTGATTGACATATATGCATCAATATAAATATCAATTAACAATACTAAATCACAGACACGCTAAAGTTAGCCAATGAACCTCCTTCATGGATAACCCAAGTGCTTTTCAAACTGCTGCTTCTGTGCTGGGTCTCAGACAGGGTGATAGAGTGTGCTGGCCTTTTAAGAATCTCAATTTCCTATCTCCCAAAATTAAGCCCTACAGATTTTCAAAGCTCCTGGAGTTATGCCCTGCTGATTTTTTTTTAAGATTTTATTTTTTTATTCATGAGATACACAGATAGAGAGGCAGAGACACAGACAGAAGGAGAAGCAGGCTCCCTGCAGGGAGCCCAAGGAGGGGCTAGATCCTCAGACCCTGGATTGCACCCAGAGCCAAAGGCAGAAGCTCAAGTTCTAAGCCACCCATGAGTCCCTGCCCTGCTGATTTTTAAAGCCAGATGTTACTGTTGCCAGATTGCAGGGTTCTTGTCTCATGGAGTTGAAGAATGAATCTCATTGGACACCAAAGCGTGAAGTGAAGTGAAAGTTTATTAAGTGAAGATGAGAGCAGAAAAGAAAGGAAAAAGCTCTCTAGAGTGGGAGGGGATCTGAATGGTTTGCCATGGAGGGCTGTTAGTGGCAATCTTTTGTTGAAAACTGGGAAGCTTGTGGCCTTGAGATTCCTGTACCGGTCTTGGTTTTCCCCTTATCTCTTGTTCTGCTCCATTTCAGCGTCTCCACCTGCTAAGATAGTTTTGGAGCCGGGTCGGCCTCCAGCCTCTCCTGCCTAGACATTAACCCCTTGCCTGCTCACAGGACAGAACCTGTGGGCAGAAGGAGCTGTATTGGGATTGTGTGAAGTGACTGTATTGTTTTTAATTAGTGGGGGTTAGGGATAGCTCAAGTCTCCAAGGAATCTGGAAGCAAGGCTTTCAGGACCTTGAGGGGCCATCTCCTGGCAAGATAAGATTACTTTTAAATATTAAACCACTAAGGCACCCATGAGTTCCTGGAGGAAGGTCACACTGCATATTTCAGGGATCTATCAGTGGGCTGCAAAGTATAGGGAGATTCTAATTTAAGCTACAATTCTTTTTTTTTTTTTTTTTTAGATTTTATTTATTTATTCATGAGAGACACAGAGAGAGAGAGGCAGAGACATAGGCAGAGGGAGAAGCAGGCTCCATGCAGGGAACCCAACGTGGGACTTGATCCTGGGACTCTGGGATCACGCCCTGAGCCAAAGGCAGACGCTCAATCTCTGAGCCACCCAGGCGCCCCATGCTACAATTCTTTTGCCTTTGTTTCCCACATCATTATGAGACTTCATCTTCCCTTCCCTGTATCATAGCCCGGGGTGCCTGATTTGATGCTTGGTCCCCTTGCTCCTCGGGGGGGACTCCCCACCTGTGATATCCCTTCATCCCTTCTGTCAGGTCCCCCGTGCTGGAAGTTTGGCTCCTGGCTGCATCTCTGCCCTTCCTACCCTTTTCAATGGGACTTCAGTTTATGTCTTTAGCTGTGAAAAATCTCTTCCACCAGAGGTCAAGTTATCTTTTTTCACTAGCACTGATTAAGGTAAAGACATACTTGGGAACATGCCCTAAAAGAAATGAAAGCTACTTTTAGAAACTACTCATTAGGCCAGGTGATGTGGCTGTAAGTGAAAGAAGTACGACACGGAGGCTCAGGACAATGAACCATCTGCAAGGGCTGGGGGGCCACAAGCACTTCCAGCTTGAGTCAAAACCTTTAAGATTATGGAAATGAATCCTGAGAACAACCACAAGTCGTTGGCTACCTGGCAGGTACTTGCCCGTGGATATGAGTAATCTTTCCTGTTCCATTGCTCGAATTCATACAAATAGGATACAGTCTTAGATTCATTAATAATAGTGAGAAACCAATATTTGCATGCCTGTGATGCATTTTTAGGCCCTTGAAGGATTCCTGAAAAGATCCGCCCATTCTGTAGGCTGCCCTTTCAGTCTATTGTTTCCTTTGCCTTGCAGTAGCTTTTTAGCTTGATATAGTTCCATTTGTCTGTTTGTGCTTTTGTTGTCTGTACTTTTTGTTGTTATAGCCATGAAATCATTGTCAAGACTAACCTCGTGAAACTTCTTTTCAATGTGTTCTTCTAGGAGTTTTTTTTTTTTTTTAATTTATTTATGATAGGCACACAGTGAGAGAGAGAGGCAGAGACACAGGCAGAGGGAGAAGCAGGCTCCATGCACCGGGAGCCCGGTCATGATCCTGGGGTTCGTGGATCGAGTCCCACATCGGGCTCCCCGCTTGGAGCCTGCTTCTCCCTCTGCCTGTGTCTCTGCCTCTCTTTCTCTGTGTGTGTGTCTCTCAGGAATAGATAAAACCTTTAAAAAAAAAAAGTAGGATAGTGGGCAGAGCCAGGGGTGAGTGGTGGGTGGTGGTGGTGGTAGTGACAGGTTCTGGAGAGCTGGTAATGTGCAGCTTTTAATGTGCTTCTGGCTATGTAAGTATGTTTACTCAGTGACACTTCAAGCTGTATACTTGTGATGTTTGCATGCTCCTCTACAAATGATACATTTGATTAAAAAATTAAATATACTCATGTAGCAATGTTTATAAAAGATGAAGTGGAAGTTATTTTTCTTCAATATGAAAATTAACGTATTGCGTCTTGCACCTGGCGATGTCTTATGACAGTTAATGTCACTTTGATCCTCCTTCCTTTGTGTCTCTCTTCGTTTTTGAAGTTTTTAGAATTTTCTCCTTGATTTTCTTAATTTGATCTTCTTAATGTCACTATACTATGTCTGTAAATCGATTTATGTTTATGTATCCTGTTGGGCAATCTGTAAGTCATTTAATCTTTTGATTAAATCTTCCTGATTACTTGTGTAGTCATGTTGATGACATTTTGGAACATAGGTGAGGTCCAGAGCCGATGACCAAGAAAAATTGTTTGGCAGTCTTTGGTGCAAAATGGTGGTTTTATTAAAGTATGGTGACAGGACCTGTGGGCAGGAAGAGCTGCTGCCCCGGGGGGGTTGGGATTGTGAGGGGTGGGAGAGTTGGGGGAGGTAAAGAGAAGGGAGATTTCAAAAGGATTCTCACATGCTAAGGAGAACCTACAAAATACTGGAGGCCTTGCCATTGTCAAGTTAAAGATTGTTTTTCTCCCTAGCAAGGCATTAAGACAACTAGAAGCTTCCTGAGGAATGTCACACATATCCCATCCTGGGTGCAGGTCGTTTGTGGGCTATCAGCTGTGCTTTGTCCTCAGCTAGCCCTGTTCCCCCATCAAGGTTTCTGTCTGGAAAGATCCAATCATTACACCATAATTTACAGCCCTCAGATTTATGGCCCCCTGGATGCCTAATTTAAAGCTCTTCCCCATGACCTTGTCCAAAGGTGGTGGTAGAAAAACAGAAAGACTTCAGGAGATGAACAATTCATATATTTCTTTCTTTTTCTTTCCTTCTTTCTCTCTTTCTTTCTTTCTTTCTTTCTTTCTTTCTTTCTTTCTTTCTTTCTTTCTTTCTTTCTTTCTTTCTTTCTTTCTTTCTTTCTTTCTTTTTTTTCCCTCTCTCTCTAAGAGCCAAAAACTCTGGAACTTGTTAAAATAAGAAGAATCGTCTTCCTCAATGCAAGTGGAAGGAAACCCTTCCCAGCAAGGAAAAAATTCAAACCAAACCAGTCACAGTGAAATAAGAGATCGTTACAGAACCGACTGCTTGAGTACAAGAGTTGATTCTGGATAAGAATAAACGTACATTTGGGTTTGTTTGTTTGTTTGTTTGTTTGTTTTTGCAAGCGTCTATTGGTTAAATTCGGCCTCAAAACTTTTTTTATTTTCGTAGGTGACATGTGGAGAAACTGAATAACATTTCTCAAAAGTCTCCATTTCTTACACGCCCGTGTGGAGTTGGATAAACTTGTGGACGAGAGAGAATGCGTGTTGACGCGCTACTCTCCGGCCCAGCTCACGAACTCAGGGAGCAGCCAGAAGGGACCAGAGTTCACAAATGGTTCAATCCCAGCGCAGCAGACGGCGTTCGGGTCCCAGGACAGTACAGTTCATCAGTACATACTGGGGGCCCACAGCCGGCTCCGCTCAGCGCCCCCGGAGGAGCACCTCTTTCTTGACCCCCCGCACCTCCCCCTGCACCTCCCCAGGGAATCACGACACCACCTCCCCCCCAGCCCCTAGCTCTCCCTGCAGGAGCACAGCGCCCCCGGGTTCGCACCACGCGCGCTCCCCAATCGCAATTCCAAGACCCCTATTAAAAGCCTCCGTTGGGTTTCAGCTCCTCTGGCCTAGACGCCCCCCGCCCGCGGCGCCCCCAGCCCTCGGCACCCCCTGCCCTCGGCTCCACCTGCCTCCCACCGCGCCCCCTGCCCTCGGCTCCACCTGCCCTCGGCTCCACCTGCCTCCCGGCGCAGGTGGCCCGACGGGGCGCTGACGCCCGGCTGCGCCCCCCCTCCGCCCGCGGCCCCCGCACCCCACCATTTCCTCCCTCAGTCCCGCCGAGTGGAAGTGGAAAAACATGTCTATATTTTCCTGCCAACGCTGTCTCAGTTTCTCTAAGAGCCGCAGCTGTTTCGGGGTGGGAAAGTCAAGTGCGGAGCCCGCGGCCGGCTGCGGCGCGGCGCGGCGGGGAGGCGGTCGGCGGGGCTGGGGGAGCGGCTCCCGCCGGGCCCGGGGCGGGGACAGGGCCTCCTCCGCGCGCCCCGGCCTCCCGGAGGAATTCCCTCGGGCTCCCAGCCCCGGCCGCAGTGCGGCGCCGCCCGAGCCACCGCGGGGATGCGGGTGAGCGCCGCGCGGCGTGGACGGAGCGCGCTGGGGCGGGGGGGGGCGCAGGGGGGGGGTAACGGGGGTACGGGGGGGAGCGGGGGCGCAGGGAGGGCAGCGGTGGGCGCAGGGAGGGCTGACGGGGTGCAGGGGGGGCGCAGGGAGGGCTCAGGGAGTGCAGAGGGGGCGCAGGGAGGGCTGACGGGGTGCAGGGGGGGCGCAGGGAGGGCTCAGGGAGTGCAGAGGGGGCGCAGGGGGGCGCAGGGAGCGCGCAGGGAGGCAGCGGGGGCGCAGGGGGACTCAGGGAGGCCAGCGGGGTGAGGGGGCGTGGCGGGAGCCGGCGGCGCGGGGCTCGCGGGGGTCCTGGGGCTGGGGGGGGGGCGGGGCGGCTGGCAGGTCCAGCGCCGGGTCCCCGCGGGCACCGCCGCGGAGGTGGGACCGCGGGATCCAGCGCTCCCTGGCGCCCGAGGAGCTCGCTCCGCCCGGGGGGCGCCGGCCTCCCGCATCCTCCGGGCCTTGGGCTCGGGGAGCCGGGAAAGGGACCAGAGGAGTCAGGGTTAAAGGCCGGGGTATCCAGGCGACACAGGCACTTTGTGTATTCAGGATCTGTTTACGCGCCGCAGACCGGACGAGGATCTCGGTCCACTGGGATGGCAGCAGTGGACGCTTAAAATCCAGATACGAGTAATACCTCGGGTTTGCTTTTGTTTTCTTTTTTCACATATGGTTTCTTGGCAAGACCGCTTGGCGGGTTATTTCAGTATCTTCCTTAACAACGGAGAAGGGTGGCCTCGGAGCTTGTGTTTACTCTGCGCCCTGGATGCTGCTAAATCTTGCCAACCATCCTTCAGAGGAGGAATGCTTCTGTGATTTTACAAATAAGGAGAACAAGCAGAGAGGTTAATTTTTCCAAGTCCATGCGACTACGCGCCATGGGATCAGGATTTGCTCCTAGAAACTCAGGGGAAGAGGCATGGATAGGAGCAGTTACCTGCCAGGGGTCCAGCCGCCAGGTAAGACCAGGCCTCTGGGAACTCTGGCCCTCTTGGCAAGGGGTAGAATTGGATTTCTCCATTTACTCCATTTTGGACTCCCTGTACGTGATTTGATTAATGGGATTTTTTTTTTTTTGAAAATGTTATTTTTTTTTTAGGTCACCTCACAAATATCAGTGTTCCTATATCTTAGGCACTGTATTAAGTGGGTTAAATGCTTAATTCTCATAGTAACCCAATGAAATAACAATAGTATTTATTTAGCACTTACTTACATCACTCACTAGTCTTGGGCGCATTTCATGTGCTGTCTTGTTTAGTCTTTTTTAACAGAAGGATTGGTGATTTTATTTTTGCCTGCATCTTGGAGAGGTGAAGTCGTTTGTCGGAGCCCACACATCTGGTATTTGTGCTAACTCCGGCTCATCAGCCACAATAATTATGTATATATTTAATAGCAAGGCTTTCCTTCTAATTCCCTTCCACCATCGTTGTGTTGTCCTTTTCTTTCTTAAAAATTCTTTGCTCCCAGCCTACTCAGTGTGTTTAGGTGTGCATCTGCTTTCTCTGTTATCCTAAAACACAGATTTTCACTATGAGAGCCAATCCGTTCTGCATTCCTCATCATCTTTGCTAGGATTTGGGTTTCCATGTGAGAGAGGGGCATATGGTTAAAAAAAAAAAATGGCATGGAGTTTGAGTGCCAAAGAAGGCTTTTTAGTTTCAGAAGCCAAGAGCCTGAGCACTTGAGCCTTAAAGCCTAAATGCTGGAAAACCCAAGGACATACATTATTCCAGAGGGGAAGAATGCAGGGAATGGAGAAACCAGCTTTCTTGATCCTAAGGGAAATAAGTATTTTCTAGGCTGGGAGAGCAAAGAGGGACTAAATAAAATCTGTATTCAGACACGATCTTGTGTTCTGAAAAGGCAGCCCTGTGCCTGGTCCCTGTGAATGGGGAGGGAGTTCAGGAGGATGGTAAATAAACCGTACAGGGAGGTGTTGAAATCCAAGAACGGAAAACACCTGCACCTTGCTTTCCTGGGGGGGCGGGGGGGGAGGGAGGAACTGTGGGAAGAGACCGGCCTTCTCATCATGACAAGGAAAGCATAAATTGGAGATGGGTAGATACATGGGGGTCTAGGCAGAGAAAGCTTGTAGATTTTTTCTTGGCCTAACACAGAGAGGACCTGGGAGCATGGAATCAAAACAAAAGAGAGTAAGAGAAGACACTTTGTATAAGCCCAAGGTTTAATTGCACAAATGTGCCCAAGACTAGTGAGTGATGTTAGAAAGTGCTAAATAAATAAATACTGTTATTTCATTGGGTTACTATGAGAATTAAACATTTAAACCACTTAATACAGTGCCTAAGATAGTAGCACTGATATATTGACCACATGACTGGAGGGGAACGCAGCCATCTCAGGGAATTCTACTGTGGACAGATGGTTGCAACCAAGGGTTAGTAGCCCTGTGCCATGGCTTGGCAATGTGTGAGCCTCTAAGCCTGGAGATGCAGTGCCAGAGATTGGGACAATTATGAGGTGCTGAAGTGGTAGGGGCTCAACTGACAGAGATTATGAGATATTGGCCGAAATGAAGTCTCTACCTCTATAGCTGAAATGGCAATATGAAATTCAGTTAAAGAAAAATACAGAGAAACCCACATTTCTTCCACATCTCTATCATAGAGAACTATAGGGAAAAGTTTTATTTCTTGCCTCTACCCTCATGAACACATGCACGAAGACCAAGTAAATGGATCCATGGGGCCACTATAGAGAGAAGTTAATTTATCTACTTCCCTTCCTCTCATTTTGTAATAAATGATACCCAGAATAGCATTAAATGTTACCATGTAAGAATACCAAGGATTTTTGCCCAGACACGTGAAAATAAAGCAATGAAGTAAATAAGTAAGTAAGTAAGTAAATAAATAAATAAATAATACTACTTTTTAAAAAGATTTATTTATTTACTTAGAGAGAGAGAGAATGAATGAGCACAAATGGGAGGGACAGAGGGAGAGGGAGAGAGAATCTCAAGCAGACTCTGTGCTAAGTGCGGAGCCCGAGACAGGGCTTGATCCCTGGACCTTGAGATCCTGACCTGAGCTGAAAGCAAAGGTCGGATGCTTAACCAGCTGCGCCCCTGGACATTACTGTTTTTTAAAAGGAGTGATTCACATAAAGTTTGCAGAACTTGCAGGGGAATCTACTTTGGCAAAGGTCAAGGCAGTCATTATCTTTCTGGAAAGTGGTTGCCCCTGAATTATGTCTTTAATGTTAACAGATGTGGATTATTTGGGAAGTGGGTGCTCTTTAGCATTTGTAGCCTCTGTGTTTTCTCCGTGTTTTTAGGGCAATTTGTTCCCCCAGCCATCCCCCATCTTTGAGGCCTTGCCCTAGACAATAATGGCCCTAAATCAAGACCTCAAATTGCTAGGGATTGCCATTACAGAGGAGTCATGCTTTTCTCTTCCCACATCTGAGCACACTCCTTTATTTCTTCCATTATAGTCTCTGGTTCTGCATCCACAAAACCAAAGTCATCTGGTGGTTAAAACGTCATCTGCAGCATTTCCCTCAAGTAGCCATGAGACCGAAGCTTCCTTAGCTTCTGATCCACATGCAAATGCCCATTTCTGTGCTTTGCTTTCTGTCTTCAGGTGTTCAGGAGGCTCTTCTGTCAACTGTCTACCTGTGGACTGATTTGGCTCTTGGCAACAGTGATGCTATGCAGGGCGCAAGGTAAAAAGATGCCAGTTCCCCTGCCGGGAGTTCAGGAAGCATAATTTCTGTAGAGGAGACAGACATCTGGCTACTGTTGTTTTGTGCTGTGCTAGTTCATTTGTCTGCGTGAATTATTTAAACATGTAATTTGCTTGGAGGAATGGGAGTGGTTCTTTCTGCTTTCCACATTTTTTTGTTTTCAAAGTGGAAAAACACTTTGAATATTTAGAAACTGTTTCCATAGCTAAAACCAGACATGAAAAAATCCATTTCTATTAAGATGTCTTTCTCGATTAAGATGTCTTTCACCTGTCAAATCAAATAAGTTTGAAATATTATTTAAAGAAAAGAAATATTATCTAAATGTAATTCTCTATGTTTATAAAGATATGGAAATGCCTGGGGAGGATGGATGAACATACCCTTCTTGGAAGATAAGCTGGCAGTAAGCCTTTAAATTGGGTGTACCCCTCTTTTGCAGAAAGAAAATAATGGAAAATAATGAAATAGAGAGGTTACATAGGTTCACGGTCTATTATATAAAGCATATGCCTGTGCTGTCCACTTATCTGTTGAATTTCCTAATTGTGCCAGGCCTTTCTCTGTTCCAGGGGAAGCCACCCCTCACTTTGCCACTGACCTTTTATCATCTTGCATGTGATGTTGCTCTCCGTCAGCCTTCACGGGTAGAGACAGGGCAGGCTTCACACCATCCACGGCAGAGCCTTTACCAACCGACTGGTGGGGAACGAGGGGTGGGGGAGATCTAAATGGAATTCCATAGAAGCATCCAAGAATTGTAAACTTTCCACTAAATTATTTCTTCCATTGTCAAATAGGACAATCACCTAAGAAGTTAAAACCCTAGCTCTAGTTCCTTTTCTACTCTCCATTCTAAGAGCAGCAATTTCTTCAAATCTCTGCTCTGCAAAATCTCAACCTTCAGAAAACCCCAACAACAGGTATAGACTCTAGAACTTTTCACATCTACCAAGAGTACACCTCCCGAAAACTATACTTCCGTGGCACTCGTGGCTTCAATTTGTATCTCTTGCTCTGCCTACCTTCTCATCCCTGACGTTGTGGAAGTGCCATTGAGAGGATATTGTTTATTTGTTTGTGCTTCTTTTTTTTCTAATCACACTAGCTAACGTTTTCTCTATGTTATTCACTTAAAAAAAAACAAACAGATTTTGGTATTTTTGATTAGGTCTACATGTTGTGTACCATTTCATTAATTTGTGCTTTTATCTATGTTAATTCACTCCTTTTATCTTTTGGGGGAGTGAGATGTTTGGATATACGTGTGCATTCATTTTTTCCATCTTTCTTGCTTCCTTAGGATTGAATATTTTCCTCTGAAAATGGCTTTATTAATTTCTATGGATTTTAAGACATTATATCTCCTTGTCTTTTATAGTAGTTGATGGAATTGATTTTTCTTGCTATGGTATCTGGTATAGTTAGAGTTCAAAGAAGTATGCAAATTTTTTGTTGATTGCGTTGCGGACAGTGTTCAAGGTCATAGGGTAAGAGCTTTTCTTACACTATTTCAAGTTCAATCTAGGGGAATATTTATTAAGATTATATGTTCTCTTTGGGTAAAAGTTTATAAATACATTCCTATATACACACACATATATAAAACCTAAACATATATGTAACGATTTATGTATAAATCCTCACTTTTCAAATCTTCTCATTCTTATATTTGACTTTTTTGCTTTATATGTATCTTTTAATATATGGAATTGAAAATCCTGAGCAAACTATCGAAAAACTCTTCCATTATCATTGTGCATTTAAAATTTTTTCTTTGCAATTCTATGGCCTTTTATATTTTTCATTTAGGTTGTTAGACACATAAACCTTTGTTTGTTTAAGGATTTATTTACTTATTTGAGAGAGAGAGAGTGAGAGAGAACATGGCAGGGAGAGGGAAAGGAAATCTCAAGCAGACTCCTCGCTGAGCCCGGAGCCCAATGTGGGGCTCCATCCCATGACCCTGAGGCCATGACTTGAGCTAAAATTAAGAGGTGGATGCTTAACTGACTGAGCCACCCAGGCTTCCCAACATAAAGGCTTATAATGAATATATCTTATTTTAGATTGCTCCTTTTATTATTTTGAAAAATACATTTTGTCCCTTACAGTGCTTTTGTCTCCCATTCTTCCTTTTGCCTTCTTGTAAGTCTCAACGGTCTGATGCCGGAACATCCTAGGTCTTTGAATTTTTCTTTAATTTTTTTCCATATCTTTATCTCTTTGTGCTACATTCTGGAAGAATTCCATGACCTGCTTTTCCTACTTAGTTTACTCTTCAGTGACGTCCAGTCTACTAAGTCAGCCAAATCATTAAGATTTTATATTTGTCACTTTCTGCAACTCTACTTTCTACTATTTACAATGCTGGCTTCTTTTTACACTTAAGATATCGCATTTACTTGTGTCAAAGTGTTTATCGATTTATGGTAACTTTATTCATTTGGTAGAAGTTCTTGGGTTTGTAGAGGTTTTTTCTTCTTTCGTTGTGTCAGCTTTCTCAAATGTCTGCCTAATTATATTGAGATTTCCCACTGAATCATCTGTTGTATCAGTATGAACAGCCTGCATTGGAGGGGGAAGAAATTACTATCATGCCTTATATTCTTCACTGCATTAAGTAAAAATGTGGGAATGGGTAGACTGTTACTGGTTGTCAAAGCCATCTGGTCCTGTGCAGGCTCCTAAAGCATATTATTTTCATGTTTATATATATATATAAAGATTTTATTTACTTATTCATGAGAGACACAGAGAGAGAGGCAGAGACACAGGCAGAGGGAGAAGCAGGCTCCATTCAGGGAGCCCAATGTGGGACTCGATCCCGGGTCTCCAGACTCGATCCCGGGTCTCCAGGATCACGCCCTGAGCTGAAGGCAGATGCTCAACCGCTGAGCCACCCGGGTTGCCCATAGTTTTATATTTTGTTGTTACATTTTTCTTCCTTATGTCCCTGTGTTCACCACTGCTTCCTGGTGGCAGACGCCCCTCTCGCTGCCCCCTCTGTAGAGTGTGTGTGTAGAGTGTGAAGAGCTGCTACATCTGCACTTAAACTAATCACTCTGCCAATTGTCCATGGGCCCTTTCTTGCTTCTACCCCTCTGGGCATGAGCCCTCTTGGTGATGCTTCTATTCTCTCTGGCAGTCTTCATCTCCAACCTCATTCTACCTACTTCCAGTTTACAGGGGTTCTTCACACAACTTCTAGTCACTGAGAGTTTACTTTCTTGTTTTTTATTTTTGTTTTTGTTTTTGTTTTTTACTTTGTTACTCTTAAAGATTGACTAAACATATTTGAACCTACATTTCTCTAGCAGCGTCAAGGATGTAGGTAAATATTTTCTTTGCACTATCCGCTATCTTTTCTATGTTGAGCTTTGAACATGCATTTTTTAATCAGAAAAGTACGTATGTCATGTATTAAATTTTAAAATATAAATGTTCTCTTACGATTCCATGTAAGTGGTGACCCAAGACGAAAAAAGGCTGCTGAATACACCTGCTTCCTTAAGATGCTCTCTGCAAAATCCCGAGGAAGTCTTGATAGTGACATGGCAAAAAGTCAAACCTGTGAGCCTGGAAAACATGGTCACCTTCAGCAAGAACCATGGGGTCGTGGTCCAGCCTGCCTACAAGGACAAGATAAATGTCACCCAGCTGGAGCTCAAGAACTCAACCATTACCTTCTGGAATACCACCCTGGAGGATGAAGGGTGTTACAAGTGCCTCTTCAACACTTTTGGTTCTGGGAAGATCTCAGGAACAGCCTGCCTCACCCTCTCTGGTGAGGATCTCCGAGAATACATTGTCTCTGTCTAGACGTGTTATGCTCCACAATGTTCAGAATGTGGTGGTAGGCCTAGTTTTTCAGGATCCTAACCTCAGAAAGGTTCATGAGAAGATGCTTAGCCTTTCATGTCTGTTATGACCGTGCTTGTAGTTATTTGGAAAGTTCACGGGGCTACATTGAATCTCTGCGTGGAGGGATCTTTGAGAAATCATGTTGTCAGCAAGAGTAAATTAAGTACCATGGTGAGGATGATGGGTTCTCCGTAAATGTGATGTGATTCAGACCTAGCGTTGCCATTAGCCATCATGTGGACTTGGAAGAGTCCTGTCCACTCTGAACCAGAGTTTATCTATCTGATAGATCATGTGTGGGATCTCTAACAGCTTTACCACTTTTGGATCTAACATGTTGGCCAGATTGGGCTCACCTGGAGCCAATTACGGTGGTCCCTCTCATTTTGTCTCACCAAAATTCTCTCGGGATTGGTAAGGGGACATAGGGCAGAGGCTCTTCATAACCTGATGCCAACTAGGGATTTAACTGGATAATAAGCATTCTTTTACAATCCAAGAGGCTTAGTTTGAGAAGATTCTTTTACTTTTAATTGACACATAGCTGAGATTGGGACCTGAGAAGTGGGAGAAAGGGGCAACTTTGGACCATGGCACACCTGATGGGTGTTTTAGAAGGGAAAAGAGAAATGTAGACAGGGTTATCAGGAATGTGAAAGTGAGAGTGCGAGCCCACCAAGAATATTGGACATGGGTAAGAGGAGGCTCAGTAGACAAGAGTGCAGAGGGGGGGATGGCAACACTGGAAAAAGGTTTCTCTTGCTTATTTTGCCTATGAAGAGTCCTCTCTGCGGGATATTACCTCAGGTTTTATTCTTGACTCTATTTCTTTTGTTTTCTTTGTCTCTTTGAAGACAAAGAGACTTTGTCTCTCTTTGTCTTTCCCCACCTTCCAGTCTTCCCTTCTTTCCTTTCATCCTTCCTCCTACCTCTTCACTTTTCTTTTTTCTTCTTATGTCATGTTTTACTCATTTCTGTTACTTTTTAAAATTTTTTGAGATTTTATTTACTTATTCATGAGAGACACAGAGAGAGAGTCAGAGACATAGGCAGAGGGAGAAGCAGGACTCCATTCTAGGACCCCTGAGCCACAGGCAGACGCTCAACCACTTAGCCCCCCTAGCTTCCCATCTGTTACCTTTTCTTTTCTTCTTTCTTCTTTTTTTCCCCTCATCTTTCTCTTTTCTACTGTCCCTCCTTTACTTATAACCTTTCGTATTATTTTTTTGCCTGAAAACCAGGCTCCCCTGCGTCTTCTGGCTAGTAACCCAGTTCTTTTCCACACTGAGCCTTTCCAGCCACACCTTAGAGCTTTCATGGAAGTCATCTCTTGATATACCAGACAGCCCTGACACCCAGTCTCCATGCCAACCATACTCGCCTTCCTTCACTTTTATCTGTCTTCCCCTCGAGCCCAGTGACTTTAGTAATCTCATGGAAAAAAGCCACAGTCCTTTGGCTCTGTATTTCCTCCAGCCCACTGCCACCTACCTGCCTCTTGAACCTCTAAGCACAGACCAGGCTTTCATTTAGCTCCTGCCCTTTAGTTATCTTGTAGGCTCCAGAGCAACCACAGGAAAGCTGGCTTGCATTTGCTTAGCAGAGATAAACTACACATTGAAAGTACACACTGATAATGACTTCGCTAGTCAAGGGACTTTTGAAAGGGAACAGGGTTGCAGCTGAACTAACGTAATATCCTTTTCTCATAAACTCATTTTTTTCCTCTTAACTCCATAAGGTGATCCCCAAGGTCCTTCCAGCTGTCATTCTGTGACTCTCTGGTTATCAGCAGAGAATTTCTAATTTACATTTTCTATAGATAATTCTGAGCGGGGACTTTTCAAGTCTCCTCTATTGCATCTCATTCCCTGGTCCAGCTCCAAGCAGACCAAGGCCCACCTCTGAGCAGCAGCCCATCCATGGGCTCTGTTCTGAAGCTGCCCCGGGACTTCCGAGAAGCACAGGCTACCTGTCTGGAAGCGCTGACTGGGGACCATTGTCAGACTATGAGAGGGATACCCAGAAGAAGTCAGAGATGGCTGCCTTGCCCATGGAAAAGGAGAACAGAATAAGTAGGCTCTAGACTGTTTGGGAAAAAGGACACCCTCTGTGCATTGAGCTAATTCCCCTGCAGACAAACTACAGAGAGGATTTTTCTTGTTACAGGGTTGTACTAGGCCAGTTTCCATCCCTCTGGCCACAGGATTGCTTAGACACAGGAAGAACCGAGAAGGCCCAGTTCAAGTTGGATGGGCCACCTTATCCCTTGAGGCCTCCCCCTCACAGTGTCTTTCTGTAAAGATCTTCCTTCAGCCTTTGAGGAGCATGTGGTGCTTAATTCATGGTAGACCATCATTTTTTTTTTTTTGTCCCAGTACAGCCCACAGTGTTTCTTCACTACAACTTCTTCGAAGACCAGCTAAATATCACGTGTTTTGCCAATGCCCGCCCAGCACCTGTGATCTCTTGGAAGGTCGCTGGGTCAGGGATTGAAAACAGTACTGAGGTTCTCTTGCACCCCAATGGGACCACATCAGTCACAAGCGTCCTCCACGTCAAAGACCCCAAGAGACAAGTGGGGAAGGAAGTGGTTTGCCAGGTTCTGCACCTGGGGACAGTGACCAGCCTCAGGCAGACTGTGGATAAAGGTAAGAGAAGGTGGGCAAAGATGGCTGTGGGTGCGTCTGCCATCAGCACCTGGAAGGTGCTGAATGTTCTGCAAAGCCTCTTGGCCACTTAGCAGAGGAGCTCGAGGGAGAGAATGGAGTAAGTAAGGAAAGAAAAACAGAGTTGAGAAAGTTTTACTTCAGTAAGTGTGGTAGGTTGGCCACATACCAAATACTTCTGCTGAGATCCACCCATGCATTTTTTTGTTGTTGTTTCCCATGCTGCTGACACTTCCAGAGTGTCTACTGGCGCAAGCTCTGGGACTCTTGAACTGGCACAGTAAGCGATACTCAGGCCCTGGGCTCACAAGTTCCTATCCCAGAATGGGCGCACAGAATGGGCAGTTATACCACTGTGTGCGATAAAGCTACGGTGCACACCGGTGCACCCCCGGGACGACTGAGGGTTTGGGAGGAGAGCATCAGATCAGTCTAGAGGGATCCACAAGCATTTCCTGGAAGAGGTGACATCTATGAGGAAGGCTTTGCATAATCTACACTGTGGAAGAGGGGCCACTGCGCTTTTAAGAAAGGGATTGACCTGACGATGTCTTCCTCACCCCTTTGAAACAGACTGCCTCCTGTGCAAGACTCCTTTTGCTTTCTTGTGTTTCTCTTTAAGCTGCTGTCTCTGGGCCTCATGGATACAAGAAATGAGTGTTGTGGGCAGGAAACTAAAGGGAGTGGCAATTTTAGGCAGGATGCTTTTGGAATAGCCACAGTTTTGATCTGTGTGATTTGGAAGCACTAGGTCTGGGTGAGGCTCTCCGTAATAAGCCTCCTAAAAAGATATTGGTGCTTTTTTTTTTTTTTCAGGGAGCATTTTAAGCAATGAAGCCTAGAAAAAGTTTCCCCTGCATGCCTTATTGGTGTGTAGCTTCTAGGGAACATTTCCAGTTGTCATTTGGGGGGGGGGGTGTCCTTGAAAAAAAACAGACTAATCAAAAAGTCAACATTTAGGTAAATTTAGTCAAAAGATTTGCAAGGTTAGATTTGGACATTTGTGAAGAGATCCTCATTTTTAGCCAAGGCAGAGGGTAAATTTCCTTGGAAAACAAAAACCTGAAAAGGAATATGTCTTCTTTTCTAAGAATGCCAAACTCAACTTCCATAGTTTGTAAATTCTTTTTAAAGATTTAATTAATTAATTAATTAATTAATTCATGAGAGACACAAAGAAAGAGGCAGAGGCACGGGCAGAGGGAGAAGCAGGCTCCCTCTGGGGAGCCCAATGCGGAACTTGATCCCAGAACTCTGGGATCACACCCAGAGCTGAAGGCAGATGTTCAACCGCTGAGCCACCCAGGTGTCCCATGTTTGTTCTGTGAACATCACTGAAAGTCTTCGATGCTTCAAGCATATCATGCACTGGAAGTATGGAAGTTAGACACGTCTCTCTGTCTGAAGGTGCTCCATTGAATTGTGATTTGCAAATCCCTTTATAGAAGTATGGGGAAGATGCTGGAAACTCCTGAATCAGGAAACTCTCCCCCTGCCTTAGTAGTGCAGAGTGACGCTGAGGAGCCGCATTTATTGACTGTTGGAAAGAGATTTAATAACAAAGACATAGATTAGAAGAAATACAATAAAAACATTGAGATGAGTTACTCCTGGGGTTGGAATCCTGAAATGCACAGTTTTTTCCTTCATATTTCTCTATATTTTCCACAGCTTCCTCAATAAATATATTACTTTAATGGACTGTATGGCAAAGAATGTGTGCTTTGGAGGCAAACTGATCCCTGACCAAGCCTTGGTTCTAACACTTACGATGCTGATTTGGGGCTTACTTAGCTTCTCTGGGCCTCAGTTTTTTTGTTCTGTTGTTGTTTTTATATGTGAGGTGATAATACCCAACTCTTGGGCTGTCTTGACTATTAAATGAAGTTACATGTTCAAAGCTCTCATGAGAGAGTAACCACATAAAACATGTAGTTAGACTATTATTAACTAGATGTTATTGAAATAATGTGGAACCACTAACAGAGATCTCAGTCGGTATATATTCAAGGATAATTTTCATTGAAAGCTCAACTTAAGGAAAAACTCATCACAAGAATTGCTTTATCACTTTTTGCCTCACAGTTTCCACTTATGACTTTGTTTCTCTTTTCTCCCCCCTTCACCATCTACAGGCTTTTGGTTTTCTGTTCCGCTGTTGTTAAGTATTGTTTCCCTGGTAATTCTTCTGGTCTTAATCTCAATCTTATTATATTGGAAACGTCGTCGGAACCAGGACAGAGGTGAGTTATTACAGGACATACAGACAAGGAAACAAATGATTTTTTAATAGCAATTTGGGAGGGACACAGGAAGATGGTAAGTAAGGATGGCAACAATGTGTTTTGTTGTGTGCTGGTATTTTAGGACACTTTGGGGGGGGTCATTTTCTTGTAGTTGGATATTAAGCTGGATGCTTCTGCTTTTCATTTGCTAAGATCATTTCATGGCTAATTATGCGTAAATTAAGAGGAAGGGTTGATGAGAGGAAATGTGGAAAATGTTTATCCACTCACTGCAGCTGATGGCAAAACTAGAGAAAGAAGTCTCAAGTACACACACTTGTTCCAATCCGTGTTAACGAGGACAATCTCTTTTCTATCGATAGCACTCCTCAGGCCAGCTACTCCAGTAAGAGACTCTGAGGTAGTCCAGTATATTCACTAATTAGATAGTATTTTCTTCGTTATACTCTTGCTATGTCTCAAACACTATAGGTAGCAATACAGGTGATCTGTACTTATAAATATGTCACGTCGGGCCGCCCGGGTGGCTCAGTGGTTTAGCGCCGCCTTCAGCCCAGGGTGTGATCCTGGAGACCCGGGATCCAGTCCCACGTCGGGCTCCCTGCATGGAGCCTGATTCTCCCTCTGTCTGTGTCTCTGCCTCTCTCTCTCTGTCTCTGTGTGTGTGTGTGTGTGTGTGTCTTTCATGAATAAATAAATAAAATGTTTTAAAAAAATAAAAAACAAAATAAAATAAATAAATATGTCATGTCATTCTGTCCTTATAGACTATAGATTTTTCTCTGTCTCTACAATGTCTATCACAGTGTCTTATGTATGTTAGATGTTCAAGAAGGTTTAATTAAAATAGTGAATGAATCATGGGATGAATGGATAGATTTTCAAACTGATGCTTTCAATTCTTTTTTTTTTTTTTAAGATTTTATTTATTCATGCAGAGACACAGGCAGAGGGAGAAGCAGGCTCCATGCAGGGAGCCCGATGTGGGACTCGATCCCAGGACTCCAGGATCACGCCCTGGGCTGAAGGCGGCGCTAAACCGCTGAGCCACCCAGGGGTCCCTCAATTCTTTTCTTTTTGTAATTTCAGTATCTCATAAATGCAGAGTCTGAAACATTGGGAGATAGTATAAAATGAGACACTCTAAAACAAGAGGAGTCAGCGAGAGAGAGAGAATTAATGTTTTTGTTTTCATAAGGCAGTGCATAGTTTATTAAAGTTAATGGAAACCTGCAGTTTATGGTGTTTGTGGTGGGGATTTCCAAGGGTGAAAGGCTGATAAGAAAGTTTTTTCCTGTAGAAGAAGAAAAAAAAAACCTGTTGGTTTAGAGTGTTATTTTAAATTTCTATGAAAAATTTCACTCAACTGCTACCCTTTTTCCCTTTTTATTTTGTGTCTCTTCAACTATCTTTCATGTTCTAGGTTTTTGGAACACTTAATTTTGCATAAGCCTTATATAAACACCAGATTAATTCTTGTGATTTTATAAAAAAAAAGTGACAAATCTTCAGTTTCAACAACCCCTTTGTAAAAGTAGATAAAAGTATCTGTTCTGTGGGAGGAGAAGATTACAGATCAGATCATTTTATTGCATATAAACATAAGCCCTAGAATTCATTAGTGCTCTGCAGAATGTCAAAGGCAGAAGGCTCTTTGATTCTACTTTATCCAAACATTTCATTTTTTCCAAGTAGGAATTGAAGCCAGAGAGGGAAATGGACTTCCTTCCCTAAGGTCACACAGCTAGTTAACAAGAGGCTTAGGACTAGAACCCTGGTTTTGGTCTGCTGACCTCTGCCAGAATGTTCTTCCAGCTATGATGCCCTGGAGTCCTGACTTGAAAGGCATTATTGGGCTGCCTTTATTTTAGTCCTTGCTTGCTGTTACTGCTATATTCTTTTGAAAAGTAAAGTACGAAGTGTTCAAATTCATCTTAAAAAGTCCCTGCTGGAGGAGAATCTAATAATACAATCTATTCAAGTCCAAGGTAAATTCCACTAGAGTGGGGCATTTGCAAAATAATTGTCCTTTGTTCATTAAGTAAGTCTTGGGTTTCCTGGGAAATATAATTGTTCAAGGTCTTTTCCAGTTCCTGAAGCAAAGGGAGTCAGCTCTCTTTATTCTCAGGCTTTTCTCATTTATGAAATAAGCACTTGAACCTCTATAGAATCTTGCAAGCACTGGGATTGCCATTTATTGGTGATATCTTCATGACATACGACTAACCTAGTTAATCACATTGGATGTTCAATGGCATATTTTGGGTGACTGAAGTTTTTTGCTAGTTTCAAAAATTTGCTAGTTTAAAAAAAAAAAAACAGCCAGATCATTTGGTCCCATATACTTAAATAGCTAGTAAAACTAAGTGCCAGTAATACTGGAGACTTAAACACTCAAGACCAAAACTTAAATTATACAAAAATTAGGAGAAAGGGAAGGAAACCCTTCCCTAGAAGATATTGACACCTTAAGGTTCTTTACCAAAATCTGATTATCAATTTGTGATGAAAATGGGTGGTCCTATGACATTTGCTTCCTATCATTCCTAACCTTACTTTGGGTTTTCTTTTTTTCCTCTCTTTTTCTTTCCATCATCACCCAAACAATAAAACTTTTGAATGGACGGGAAAGCATGATAGAAAATGACACCAAGTTTCTGAGCCTGGTGACTGGGAAAATGGCACTGTGTTTAGAAATAAGGAAGTGAAGAAGGGGAACTGAATGTGTGTGAATGTGTATGTGCCTGTGTTCAAAATTCATGGATAGACAATGAGGATAGGGTGGCTGAATTAAGTCTTGAATTTACTGAAGTAGAAAAGAATCATCTCCAGAAAGCCAGCCAGTGGGAAGACAAATCTAGTTAAATAAGGTTCGACTCTTTGTTAAATAAATAAGAACAGCAACAACAAAGTCTATTTTAGAACAAAATCCCTTAGTCATTGCTCACAAAAGCACAAGCAAGTTTGTAGTTTTGGGATAGAGGAGTGATCTGTAATGGTGATGTTATTTTTGTAGAAACAGTAGACTCTCTTTTTATTGTGATTCTGTTTAATGCCAGAGAGAATGGTGGTGTTCTTTTCACCAGTAAAGGTACATGCTGGAGGAAGGTTATGATGAGATAGAGGCAGTTTCTCTCTGTGCCATTCCTGATGGGATCATCATGGTTACCGCCCATGAGACAACAACAGTACGATAATAGGTTGATATGTCTTCAAAGAACATCCTATTTTCTTTTTCTTTCATGAATCTAGTTCTTTATTACTAAAATAGAAAGTGAAAAAATAAAATAAAATTTCCTAGGGAAATTTTCCACCATTCTATAATAATAGTTCTTTCTATTAAAACCCAGTTGATGTCATAAATTTGTCCTTTCCACATAGACTACAATGAAGTTAAGTTTGGAATTGAGAATAGCCTTTGATTTCTCATTAATCAACCCACCAGTGATCACTTGCTTCTCAGAAACTAACCTCACTTTGGGGGCAGATCTTAGTAGATGGTTAACCACCTCAATTTTTGAGATTTTTATTTTGAGTACCAGTTTTCTTTTGTTTGATTGAGTCAAGGCAGCATTGGCAAACAATAGAAAATTTAGACACTCATATGAAATGCATATGCCAAACTTTACTTTTTCTTCAAGTGTCCAGAGGGTTTTTTTTTTCCTCACCCTCATCATCTGTATAATTACCCTGAATTCATTCATTTCCCTTTGTAATAATGTAAACTGTAAATGGGCTCTTTTGGAGGTAACAGTGGCAGTGTTACTAAAACTCTATGTCCTGGTTGGAATCGTGTCACTTTCTTCTATTTTAAGCTTAGTGCTATAACAAATAACAGAAGTGTCCAATAAATAGCTTGTGATGGTGAAATTGGTAATAGTTGGAAGGACAATACAAAGACTATTTGTTTCGAAAATAATAAGAATCTTTGCGTAATAAGTGTACTTATGTCTCCCTGACGCAAGCTGCATGGGTGGCAGCCCACACCCCTAACCCAGTTTCCTCATAGCTCCAAGCAGAAGAAATGTGGTGCTTTACTTATTTAATGTATTTTTTAAAAGATTTTATTTATTTATTCATGAGAGACACAGAAGGAAAGAGGCAGAGACTTAGGCAGAGGGAGAAGCAGGCTCCTTGCAGGGAGCCCAATGTGGGACTCGATCCCGGAGCTCCAGGATCACACCCTGAGCCGAAGGCAGTCGTTCAACTGTTGAGCCTCCTAGGTGTCCTGAAATGTGGTGCTTTAGATGAGAAAAGTGTGAGGCAATCTTTATTGAACTGCTTAGGCCAAATTGCTGGAAGAAATCTTGCGTTCCAACATATTTTTCTACAAGAGTTTACCCTTGGATGGGTGCAGACGCCATCCGTCATATCATGTCATGACCTGATTACAAAGTCACTTACTAGCAGAACCTTAAGCCTGGGCAATCTTGCCTGAGCTGTTCTGGGTCTTTTACCACAATTAGTGGATACTGGAATTTTGGGAGGTTTAAAACATTACAGTTTCTGGTAAAGAATTACTTAAGGTTACACAGAGAATGAGAGGTGGCACCAAGATAAAAATCCCGGGTCTTTTCCTTCATTGACTACATGCCTTGTGGGGAGGTCTACATCCTTTCAGTTTATGTCTTAGAAATCTGGTAGCCCTGAAAGGCCCTCCATATGTCCACTATGTGACACTCCCAGCCCAATGTCCAGCAAGTTCGTATCTACAGGAAACAAAGCTCAAGGTCTTATAAATAAGACACGTGTAGATTATTTGGAATATTTTTGACTTTTTTTTTTTTTTGCTTGTAGTCTTAAGTGATTCTCCAAAACATTATTTCCTAGAATTACCTATGTCCTTAGAAAGAGTCACAGTCTCCCATATCACGTTGTTCAGGAATGTCCTTATCTTTGCCCAGGTATATTCTATGCTTACTGACCTTTCTGTTATTTATCCTCAAATGTATTAGGATAGGCATTATAAATGTTTGAAGTTAATATCTTGATCTTTCTTTTATCCAGAGCCCTAGAGGAATCACACCCTGAAAGTTTTCAGAACCCAGAAAGTTATGCCCTGGTCTACTTGAATCTGACTCAGGAGGAAGGCAGGAGGAAAAGGGTCTTCTCTAAGGGACCTAAAGAACAGAAGAGGTAGGGGTAAAAGACTTAAGAATTTCAAGATTTTCTACTGCCATCTAAGCTACCCAGCGCTTCTGGGAGTTCCAAAAGGAAGTCATTTTACCTCTCAAGTCTGTTGTAGGACTTGATTATGTGAAGCAATGCAGCGTTGTACTGTCGAAAGGATACTGGATTTTGAATCAGTAGCCACAACTCAGAGGCTGACTCAGGCTCTACCTGATGGCAGCCCTTTGTTCATCGTTGTAGCTCAATGAGCTTCACAGCTGCATCCAGAAAATTAGAAATCTGGACCTGATAGTTTGCCATTCTGCTCTAAAAATTGATGTAACACCAGGAGAAAAAGAAATAAAGAAATGGAAAAAAAAAAAAAGAACGGAGAACACAGGAAGGTGTTAAGGACCAGAGAACTTTTCTGAAACCACCTTTTACCTTTCTGTTGCTGTTCCATCTATTCTTCCATATTGTTCTTAGGTCCAGGAGTCTTGTTTCCTCATCACCTGGTGAGGGTAGTCACTCTATGAGGTAACTCATTGCCTGGTTAGTAACAGGTCTTTCTAGAACCCTTGGTTTCACTGCTGTTCTTCATGTTCTTCTGTGATGTTGACCACAATGACTATGGAACTGAATTCATTACTTACTAGTCAGAATAACGCTGACAACCTTTTTTTTAATTTTTTTTAATTTTTATTTATTTATGATAGTCACAGAGAGAGAAAGAGAGAGAGGCAGAGACACAGGCAGAAGGAGAAGCAGGCTCCATGCACCGGGAGCTGGATGTGGGATTCAATCCCGGGTCTCCAGGATCGCGCCCTGGGCCAAAGGCAGGCACCAAACCCCTGCGCCACCCAGGGATCCCTAACGCTGACAACCTTAACTTGACTTATCTACTTATATAGAAGAAGAAGTATTCTTGGTCCAGCAGTTCACATTTTTAAAAAAGCATTTCCTGTTCCATTTGACTTATAATATGATGGAGTTCTATATTAGTCATTGTGAACTCAATTTAGTATAATGAAAATATATAATAAAACAAAAACAAGCATTTAGGAAGTTTCCTGAATAACAGTCCATTCAAATGCTTTTCCCTCTTAGCTTCTTTTCCCATGAGTTAACTTCTCATAATAGCAGAGAAAATATGTATGGGTTTACAAATGCCTTTGTCCTAAATATATTGTTCTAACTAGTGAAACAATTTTGAACTCTTTTTTTTTTTTTTTTTTTTTTACAATTTTGAACTCTTAATCACAAGACCAAATTAGTGACTTTTTCAGTACCTTTTGTCTCTACTCAGTGACCTAGGAACTAAAACGCAAGTTGTGTTCACTGTTGAACTGAATATTTGTATATTTAGTAAGCTTTTCGTATGTTATTTAATTCTGTATTATTATATTTGTATTAAGATACTGACTGATTATAAATGTCAAATCTAAATACTTGGTTTGTGATACTTTTTTGGGAAATGTGGACATTAATGATAATCTTTATATTTTCCCTCTGTAGGTGAAACCCTCCCCTCCCCTCTATCTCTCACCTGCTAAAAGATGCCACTAACATTTCTGATAAATCACAAAGTCACAAATCAGATATCCCCGGTCGGGCCAGTGGGAGCTCTATCAAGTTGGTAACTGTGTCCTTTTGACGTAACCTGGTCATTTGGGGGGCACTTCCTTGTATATAGTCTTTTGATTTTGCTTTTAGATACCAACCTTTGAAAAACTGATTAGGTTACACAGTTTCAAATCTAATAGGAGCTTCCTTCCACCCTGCCTGGGTATCTCAGCTGCCAGATCAGGCGGGATAACTAAAGCAGCAGTTCTAAAAAATTTAGAACATGCTCAAACACATTATTGAGGACCCCAAGGAGCTTTCTTGTAAAGAGAAGTAAATCTACAAATTTACCACATTTGTAATTAAAGCTTATAAATTTTAAAAACAAAACTATACAAGCATGTGTCCTGTTAGCATCACCATCAGCGTGATGTCAACATTACCTATCACCTAGCATCTGGCAAGTTCCACAGCACACTTCTGAGAAGATGAGAGTAAAAAAGGCAAATGATGTATTGGCATGATGACAATAATAGTTTTTACTTTGTAGACCCTCTGAAACAGCCTCAGGGACAATATTAAAGACGGATGATTTAAAGTATATGCAAGGAAGGAGACCACCTTATGAGGAGATTTTGTGAGTCTCCCAAAAAAACTCCTTATTAAACAGATATCTTTTCAGTGCCTAAGCATTCCATTATTTCATCAGAACAGGGCAGGGAGCTAGGACTAGTCCTTCTTCATCACTAATACAGGTGTGTCTCAGAGATATTGTGGGTTTGGTTCCAGACCTCTGCAAAAAAGCAAATATCACAACAAAATGACTCAGATGAATTTCTTGGCCTCCCAGTGCATATAAAGTGTTAAGTTGACAGTATACTGTAGTCTATTAAGTGTGCATTAATGTTATGTCTAAAAAAAAAAACCTATGTACATACCTTAGTTTTAAGATACTCTATTGTGGGGTATGTGGGTGGCCCAGTCAGTTAAGCATCTGCCTTCAGCTCACTCAGGTCATGACCCTGGGGTCCCAGGCTCAGGATCAGGTTCCCCACTCAGCTGGGAGTCTGCTTCTCCCTCTACCTTCCCCTGTCTCATGATCTCTCTCACTCTCTCTCAAATAAATAAAATCTTAAAAAAAAATACTTCATTGCTAAAAAAATCCTAACCATCATCTGAGCTTTCAGTGACTCATAATCACTGATCACAGGTCACCTAACAAATAGAATAATAATGAAGAAGTTTGAAAAATTGTGACAATTGCCAACATGTGACACAGAGACATGCGGTGAGCAAATGCTTCTGGAAAAATGGCACCAATAGGCTTGCTAGGGGCAGGATTGCCACAAACCTGCAATTTATTAAAAAAACACAGTTTCTGTGAAATACGCTTGTAATTCAATTAAATTGGCTTATGAAATGGCTTATCAGTTACCTTGGAGGATATCAAGATACTTGGAATTAGAATAGTAGGTTGTGATGGAAAAAATTGGGGAGGGTATTAGCCAATGAAGGTAGGAGGAGGAAGGGGTGACCTGGAAACCTGTCTTGCTCTAACTCCTGCCCCTTCACCCCTAGGAGGAGCTCACCAACTGCTCCACGCTTATCCAGAATGTTACAGTTAGGGGTGCTTTCTCTGAATTTGTGAATTGGAAAGAGGCAGCATGGGCTTTGCGTGTTTACGTAAGATTGGGGAAGTTGTAAGCATTTAAGTCACTTAGAATAATTCAATCATACAGCTCTCTTGCTGGTAAAAATTTAGAAAAATTCCAAGGTGGTAATAAACCTGCCTCAGAGTCAAGGGAAACCAAAAGAAGCCTTTTTCACACAAAACTAAAACTGAAGATAATTTTGAGAGTGTGTCAAAATGAATTAATCTCCAACTAGGTAACATTTTATAAATACAGGTTCAAAGAGTACAAAATACATATTGTACCTAGAGATCATAAAGCTTTGGCAAAAACAGTTTTATTTTTTACAAACAAATTTTCTTCTGTGGCTATTCATTCTTAGCCTACCAAGAACGAGATTGAACTTTTGAGAAAGAAACCTCCCTAAATTAATTTCTAACAGCTATAATGCTCCTTTTGGGGTTTTGGTTTTTATATTTGCTCCCAAAACATTCCAGATCTGACCTCGGTCTCCCTGCCACGATTGCTCAGGCTGATGAACTTGCATGAGGTCACCCAAAACTGACTCATTTCTGAGCAAATGAACTCGGGCACAGACATCACATTCATCTGAGCCTGTGTGATCAGGAATGTGTGAAAAATGAGGCCCCAATTTTTCAGTGAATTTCCTCAGGTAACTGTAAACATGAGATGGGCTGAAACTCCCCACTGAGAATCCCAGGCTTCTGGCCCAGTGCCCTCTGTCCCTTCCACTTGTCCTGTGATTCAGCTCACACCCTACTTATCTGCATATCTTGTTTGTTCTTATCTATACTTTCAGAATCCAACTCCTCCCCCCATCCTTCCACCCGGCCCAAACCATCGCTATCTTTCTCCTTGGCTGTTGCCATAGCTTTCTTTTTATTTAGTCTCCCTGCTGTTTCTCCCTTGTTTGGTCTATTTTCACAACTTTAAAAATCTAAGTCATTACAAATCATGTCATTCTGCACAAAATATCCAAACGCTTCCCATCTTGTTTTAGAAGCCAAGGTCTTTACGCGGGCTATAAGGCTGCCCATGATCAGGCTATGCCTGACAACTCCCTGAAATCATCTGCCCCTCTTTCTCCTGATCAAGCTCTGCCAACCACACCAGCCTCCTTCATTTTGCCACCATTTGGACATGCTTCCACCCCAGGGTCTTGGCACCTACTCTTCTCTGCCTGGAATATGCTTCCACATAGTCACGTAAGCCCTTTCTCCAACAAATACTCTCTCCTGCTTTATTTTTCTCCACTGCACCCACTGCCATCTAGCATACTCTATGCTTTATTTATTTCATTTATTAGGTGTCTTCTCCCATTAGATAGTAAGCAGACATTTTTATCTGCTTGCTTTTTCCCAGCAACCAGTATAGGTGGCCAATAAATATTTTTTTTTGGACAAATTAATGTTATGGTAATACATTCTGGGAAGGAGGACTGGTTCAAATAACTTGGCACTGGAACATCTTCCTGTTCTATGAGAAAGCGTGATTGACCTAGAATGTAGGAAGAAGACTCTTAGAAATTGGTGATCATGAGGCATAGGGACAAACATAATAGATTTAGAGCCAAAAGGGGGGTTTTAAACTCCACTCCTGGAGGCACCTGGGGGGGCTCAGTGGTTGAGCGTCTGCCTTCAGTTCAGGTGATGATCCTGGGGTCCTGGGATCGAGTCCCGCATTGGACTCCCCACAGGGAACCTGCTTCTCCCTCTGCCTATGTCTCTGTCTCTCTCATGAATAAATAAAATATTTAAAATAATAATAAACTTCACTCCTGGCACTTAATAATGTGTGATCTTCGGCCAGTCACTTCATCTCTCTGAATTTACATTTCCTCAGTTATAAATGGTGTACCGAGTCTCTTACAGAGGGGCTGTAGGGTTCAAGAAGCCGTGTGTCTCTCAGCAGGCCCAAGTGCTGGGGCATGTCTGCCCCCGTGAGCTCAGAACTCCCATCGAAATAGCACGGCCTCATGTCTGTCCTCAATTGTTCTTCAATCCCTCCTCACCTGCACAGCCAGCCCCACCCTTGTCCAGAAGTGGACGTGGGGGGCTGAGGGCGATGGAGGACTGCTGGCTGGGAGCCGTCCTCTTGCTGGGCAAAGAAAAATCCAGCTGGGCTTGTCTCCAACAGAAGCAGAGGCCCCAGTACGCCATCCAGGATGACTTGGCCTCCTTGCTCTGAGGCTGAGACAAAGGGAATAAACCACACAAAAGTTAAAGTCTTTTCTGTTTAGCATTGGCTTTCTCTTTCTTTCTTTTTTTTTTCTTTACCAAGTTTATTTAAACAAGACACTTGACTTGAGGGGGAAACCATGTAGGATTAATTTCTTTTAGAGTAATTTATCTCTACTTACAGACAGATTGCCCTACATGTAACAACTATTAAAAAAAAAGCCATAAAATTGTCCTTGGTTTTACAGTGATAAATGAAAAACAATAAAATCTCCAATTGAACAAGGTACGCAAAAACCTTCATGTTGTTCTCTTTTTTGTTGTTGTTGTTAAACAGTGAGATCAAAATAACTCATTGGAATGTAAGCAGCAGGAGGTGGCAGTGGTGGTGGAGGGAAAGTAGCATTGGCTTCCTGAATGTGGTTTTGCCATCTTGCTCTGTAGTATTAACAGCCACGACCGCCATCAGAGATGGCAAAGAGCCCTCCGAAACCTTTAAAGACGATGCCAGAATTGACATCCTTGAATTCCTGGATTCTCTCCCTAGACTTAATGTTGTTTTGGCAGATCTGATACTATGTCATGACCCAAGGACCTTGCCAGAACTTGAAACGTTCCAGATAATTCCTATGGCTTAAAGAGATCCTAGAATTTTATCTTCCTTTTCCATTTGTCCTTTCTGAGAAGCCAAGGCAGTCCCACAGCTGTCTAGACATGACTGGAACTACCCGGGCAGAGAAGATAATTCTCTCTCCTCTGTCTTAGAGCTAACTTTAATCTACAAATCCCTTAGAACCACAGAATGTATTGCCCAAGGCAACTCTAGGTCTGTCAAGATGTATTTGATTTGACCAGTTTCTATCTCCAAAGTGTTACCAGCAGCCACCATCTTGTATAAACCATGGACAACAACAGTTTGAGACCTAATGTGTCAAGAGCTGATTGGTATGATGCTTCCGGGTGAGCTGAAACTTCCTGTTGTATGCCAAGGGAACAGCGCCCTTTGAGTCTCTATGCAAGGGACCGAGTAGGAATCACAGAAAGTCAGCATTAGAAGTAATTTCAGATGGGGAGACTGAGTCCTAGAGATGTCAAGTGACTCACTGAAACCATACAAGCCTCATTCCTTTACCAGGAGAGAAAAAGTAGGGAGTAGCAATTTCCAGGGTAGCTCAAAGACTCTTCTGTGGCCTGATAGAAGTGGTTAGGGGCATTGACTCAGCCAAGAATAACCATTTCCTAAATTTAAATATAGCCTCAGGAGGTCAGAGCTTTACTGGAACCCAAAATTTTCCTGAACTCCTCCCTCTGCATGAGGATCAAAGCTATTCCCATCACTGGTTTTTGATGTACTTCCAGCTCCTCTCACAGTGAACAGGTAAACATCTGGTTTGATACATATGTGAGGTTACATTCTGGAGAATTCTTTTCTTTGGCTGTCGTAATTTTGACTATCTTCAGCAAACATGTTTTTTTTTTGCCTTGGATCTTGACCATGGCGGGATGGAAACACATTCTTGGGTAGGGAGAGGAAAGTTTCTCCAAGTAGATTTAAAAACAAAAACAAAGAAAACCAAGAATCACCCTATGAAGTGAGCACTTATAAAGCCAGACTTGAATGAATTTCCATTCACCCTCATCAAGTTCCAAAACCTAAACATATCAGAGAACATGTCAACAGTGGCAAAAGATGAATAGAAAGATATGATTTCACAAGTTGGAGCTCATGTTTGGCTTAGTTTATTGAACAAAGAGATGGACGAGAGGTGATGATTTCATTCAATGAAGTTTGTAACGATTGGTTTTTACAACAAGCAAGTGTATAATAATTTTCTTACCATACGATTATTAGAGAGAGACATGACATTTCTTTTTACCATCTTACATCTTTCTGTGAGTTGCATTTATGGTGATCAGCATGTGTCTCATGGAGGGTAGCATCTATAGCAAGCACTGCTCTAGCCGCCCCACTGTACTGGGTCCTGAGAGATAGTTGCAGAGGGAGGCACTAGTAAAAACATTTTCCTGGAGAAACCTGACACTTAATGGCAGGCAAATTAACCTATCTGCATGTTTGTTTGTTTGTTTTTTTAGATTTTATTTATTTATTCATGAGAGACACAGAGAGAGGTAGAGAGAGGCAGAGACACAGGCAGAGGGAGAAGCAGGCTCCATGCAGGGTGCCCAACATGGGACCTGACCCTGGGTCTCCAGGATCACACCCTGGGCTGAAGGCGGCGCTAAACCACTGAGTGACCGGGGCTGCCCCTATCTGCATGTATTTAAAAACAACTTGTGAAATATCATGAAGTGATGTCATGAACGGGAAATAAAATTTAGAAATACGCTGATTATAATTCAGTTTATACTTTGATGGCATGTGATGTCTTGAATATGGATGATAGGGAATGTGACACTGATATGTTGATCAGTGCTGACACTGAGGTACATTACCCTCTTCTTTCTAGTTTTCTGTAAATGTTTGAAAATCTCATAATCCAAAAGTTTAAAATAAAGAACTGAGCTCCGACTTTGCTACTAACTGGGTGTTTGAAGGTGGCCTTTCTCTCAGCGAGAAAATTCTCTCCTCTATTTTCACAATCAATTCGTCTCTGTTGCCTTTTCGTGTGGTTTCCAAATAAAATCTGTCTTTAGTCAGTAACTTTGAATTCCTTACTCTAGAGTTTTATCAATGAAAATCCAATATTATTATGAAACTTTAAACACATATTTTATTTCTCATCCTCAGATACTCCAAGCTACTATAGCCAGCTCTGAGCACATTTTCAAACCAGATCCAGGGAGCTTGTGTATCTACTCACGCATGCGCTCATTTCACAGCAATCTTTCAGAGTAATTGACTAAGGATACATAATCCATTTAATGGACATCTGGTCCTAGCCTGTTATAGAATCACTTATGACTTCTGCTGTTTTTGAAAAGTGAAGAAGCATTTGTGGGTGCTGTCCGTGCATTTGCTGAGAAATGATTCTCAGATCAGAGTGCATTATATTGTTTAGGGCTTCAAGTAAAAGACAGTACTGTAAAAACTTACTTTCTTGAAGGAATTGACCTACTACCTCTTCTCTGATTCTAATTATCTAAATGACTAATTTACTCTTCTTGCCTTGATTATCAAGAAGGCCAAGTCCAATTAAGAAGTTACTTTCCAATTATGAAGATAATAAATAATATATGCTCATTATAGAAAAGTTATAAAGGACCGAAAACAAGGGAAAGAGAGACATCAAAGAATTAACCCATTATCCCATCATGCAGAAAATTCATTAACATTTTTTGTAACGGGATCCCTGGGTGGCGCAGTGGTTTAGCGCCTGCCTTTGGCCCAGGGAGTGATCCTGGAGACCCCGGATCGAATCCCACATCGGGCTCCCGGTGCATGGAGCCTGCTTCTCCCTCTGCCTATGTCTCTGCCTCTCTCTCTCTCTCTCTCTCTCTCTCTCTCTCTCTGTGTGTGTGTGTGTGTGTGTGTGTGACTATCATAAATAAATAAAAATTAAAAAAAAACATTTTTTGTAAGAGCCCAAATATGACAGCCAGTTAGTGGAATTGAACTTACCATCATGGTTGATGTGAGAGCTCACCTCTGACTCGGTTCTGATTTTCCCAATTTACTACTTTTTAAGTATATGTGTTTTGAAAGTGTTTCAAATCACTTTGGGGAAGAAGAAGGGCAAATAAAAATTAATCCTTAAAATAATATGGTGGTAATACCGAGTAACGATTGCCAAATTTGCATTTCCTGGCATAACACCTATCTGACTGTAAGATTATGAGGATTATATCAGATGCATCTGGTCACACAATGAAAATTTCAAAGTACTATAAAATAATGATAATAAAAACAGCTAGTGCTTATTGAGTACATTGCTATTTTGCCAGGCAAAACAACCCTATGCAAAGGCACCACCGCAGCATTTCAGCCTTTGGTATTACTAAATAGTTCACTTGACTCTTTTGTGGGAGAATGAGGTCCATGCCTTAATCCAGAATGGCTGGAGCTGCCAAAAACTAGACAAGGTAAAGAACTGATTGCCCAGAGAGACGTCAGAAGGAGTGAGCCATGTGGCCAACCTTGATTTTGGACTTCTAGCTTCTAGAACTGGGAAAGAAGAAGTCTCTGCTGTTTTAAACCACCAAATCTGTGGTAATTTGTTATGGTAATTACCACCAAATTTGTGGTAATTTTGTTATAGGAAAATAACACTTTGATCCCGAAAACAGAGCCAGAACAAGTTCAGAAAAAGTAAAAAGTTGCTTTTCTTTTTTATAGATTTTATTTATTTATTTATTCATGAGAGACACACACAGAGAGGCAGAGACACAGGCAGAGGGAGAAGCAGGCCCCATGCAGGGAGCCCAATGTGGGACTCGATCCTGGGACCCCAGGATCACACCTTGGGCCAAAGGCAGGCGCTCAACCACTGAGCCACCGAGGAGTCCCCAGAAAAAGTAAAAACTTGAACTGATTATTGGCATTGTTCAAGAATGCAAGGGGCATGACTTATGAAATCATGAGCCTCTGGCAATTGGAGTGGTGATTTAGTGGTTGACTAGTCAGGAGGACCGGGTTCAGGGACTGGAATTGGGAGTCTTTTAAAATCTGTTATGCTTTTATTTTCTCTGATTTACATATTTCTGATGATAGTTTTCTGGAATCACTTCTCAAAAATCCCCAGATTTTACTCACCTCATTTTTCCATGATCTCTGATTGGCTTAAAAATAATACAGTTAGATCCAAACAGGAAGATTAGTTTCCAGGGCCAGAGGAAGCCAATGTTGACCATAACTGGCAAATAGATTTGGGAATACCTGTCAGGGTTTTACATCCTTGCAGTCACATCCCTGAGGTGGATTCATCTGATGCTTTCCACGTTTGTAGAGAAGCAGACTTCCCCACAGGCTCCAGCATCGTCAAAATGATGAGCGAAGCTGGCCAAGCAGAGTAGGTCTCACGGGCTCAGTGGGTGCCTCTCCTGGCATATCCTACGGTATATTTCCAGAATGTTCTTTAATTTATCATTTCATTGGTCAAGTCTACTGTCTCCTGTGCTTCCCTTTGGAAGATTGCTTGTGGGGCTATGATTAGTTAGCCAAGAGCAAGCTAATTCTACATAAACAAAAGATTTCTTCCACAATTCCAAGACTTGGAAAAGTGGTGAAGTGCTGTTTACATAACCCCAAACCCTGTAATATGGCTCTCTCTAAAAAACAACCATTTGGAACAGAATATACACCCTCACGGTATATTTTCCTTGTCTAAACAAATCCTGCTCTCCCTTTCAAGGTACAGTTTACTCCTCTGGAAGAATGTTCTCAGATTTTCCAGGTTAAGATCCCATGGTACGTTTACAGATTTATATTTTAGTGCTTAATATATCACTTAATTTTTTCCTTCAGTGTCCTGTGAACAAAATCTATGTCTTATTTTTTCCTAAGCATCCCCTGTGGCACATAGGAGGTGCTCAGTAAATGTTTGTAGAATACATTAAAGTTGCTTCAAATTTGGGATCATGAAATGAACTTACGCCGTTTCTATTTGAAACAATAGGTGGAAAAGGGAAATTGGTGAATGTATTACATGTAAAGGCACAACTGTTGATTCCTGGGAAGCTCAGGAGCCTGAATTTCTGGGTCACAACAGATGTCTTTCTTCTTGTGGGTTAATTGAAAATGTGAAAAGCATTGAATTAAATCATGACTGAGTACTTAATGTCTATAAAACTCAGTAGACATTTTAGCATGTATTTTGGTAATTTTTTGCTTAAAAATCTAAGAGTGCCTGTCAATATTTGACCCACACGGCTATCCTTACCCGCAGGAAATTTCAGATAATGTGTTGAGAGCCTCCTGGGGCCCAGTGATTCTACAGACACAGTCACCTTCTGGGGGTTAATACTCACAGATAAACATATGGTGGCTGAGATTAATGACAAAGACAAATGTCACCCCTCTTCCTTAGAAGCAGACCTGCAGTACAAATCCAGGTGAGCAGGTTCTAAAGTCCAAGCTCTTTTTTTTTTTTTTCTCTATCTTTCAATAGAAACCACCTCCCAGGGAAGCAGCAGCTTTTCTGAGAGCTGCCAGTCAGATTATGAAAAACGATACTGAAAATCCAACCTTGGAGATCAAGAGGGAGTCTCAAACTTTTGCACACTCCTCACAAGACCTTGCCCCCCTCGATTTCTCAAACCACATCTTTGCCACCATTGCCTGGCATATCTTTACCCCTGTTTAAGTCAATCACTGCAAGAAGCCCAAGAGTGACTCCTAGGAAAGTGCTCATTCCTCTAGGCACTAAGCTCCCCTTTCCTGACCCTGCCTCCCACCGATCCCCAACTCCGGGAATCCTTCACCTCTGTTCCCTGGAACTCTTTCTGTTTTTTGCATTGATGGACTGATTGGAGTATAATCTATATACCATTTTATATTAGTTTCAGGGGCACAACATATTGATTCAACAATTCTATATATTTCTCAATGCTCAGCAAGGTAAGTGTAGTCACCCTATCACTTTATGTCAATGTTATTGACTATATTCTTTATGCTGTACTTTTCACCTCTGTGACTTTCTGATTTTATAACTGGAAGTTTAGGGGCACCTGGGTGGCTCAGTCAGTTAAGTGTCTGTCTTCAGCCCTGATCAGGATCCCAGGGTCCTGGGATGGAACCCCACATCGGGCTCCCCACTTATCAGGGAGTCTGCTGCTCCATGTCCCACTGCCCCCTCCCCTGCCTTTGCTCTCTTTCTCTCTCTCTTTTTTAAAGATTTTATTTATTTATTCATGAGAGAGAGAGAGAGAGAGAGAGAGAGAGAGGCAGAGACACAGGCAGAGAGAGAAGCAGGCTCACTGTGAGTGGCCCCATGCAGGACCCAGTCCCAGGACCCCAGATCTTGCCCTGGGCCGAAGGCAGACGCTCAGCCACTGAGCCTCCAGGGCGCCCTCTCTCTATCTCAAATAAATAAATAAAATCTTTAAAGGACAAAAAGGAAAAAGCTGGAAGTTTGTACCTCTTAATCCCCTTTATCTATTTCAACCAGTTTCCTAAATGTTTCCTTTCATCTTTTGCACTAACTGAACCCCATGCCCCCTCAAGAACAGAGTCCCCCAGAGCCCCCTGCAGTGGGTTTTGCTGGACCTGGGTATGGCGTGGGGAGATGTGTTTTTTGTCTCCCTGACACTTTGAGGCCATTTTCCTTCCTGATTCCATATAAAGCCCTTTCTTTGAATCTCAAATGGCCAAATAATTTACTAACCTGTCCTCTTTCTTAGAGTCACCTACCTCCTCAGGTCCTTCCCCTTATCCCTTGACAACCTTAGTCCCTGGCTAACTGTTACTGTCTCCAAAACGACTTCGGTCATAATTATTGGTTATATGTACATAGACGGTTCTTTTCAATTCCCATCCCTCTTCTCCTCCACTAACCTAGCCCTAGTCTTTATCCTACCTCAGGCACTTACTCATTTTTTTTAAGATTTATTTATTTATTTTAGAGGACGGGAGGGGCAGAGGGAGAGGGAGAGAGTCTCAAGCAGACTCCCTGGGGACCATGGAGCTGGAAGTGGGTCTCCATCCCACTACCTGAGCTGAAACCAAGAGTCAGATGCTCAACTGACTGAGCCCCCCAGGTGCCCTTCAGGCACTCACTCCTATGTTCATGTCCTAATCTTGTTTCTTACAGACACTGCTACTCATTCATGACCCCATTTTCACACCTCCTACTGCTGTAGGCCACACACTATTTTTCCCATTTACTTCCTCAGGTACCCCAACTCCAGCTAAACTTTGTCTGTAGTTTTCTTGTCTTTTTTAAAGATTTTATGTATTTATTCATGAGAGACAGAGAGGGGGGGGGGCAGAGACATAGGCAGAGGGAGAAGCAGGTTCTTATGGGAAGACCGATGCGGGACTTGATCCCAGGACACCAGGATCATGCCGTGAGCTGAAGGCAGATGCTTAACCACTGAGCCACCGAGGCATCCCTGTCTGTGGTTTTCTTTATTCTTTATCTGTTGTTCTCAGTGGAAGACAATTTCGACCCCCAACGCCAACCCCAGGAGATACTTGGAAATGTCTGGAGACATGGATGGTTGTCATAGCTGGATGCTAAGAAGATGCCTTTGGCATCTAGAAGGAGAAGCTAGAGATGCAGCTAGACATTCTACAGTGCACAAGACAGCCCTCTGCAGCAAAACATTATCCAGTCCCGACTGTCAATAGTGCCAAGGTTGAGAAATTCTGCTTAATATGACCAGGATCCTCAATATATTGATTCTTCTAGGGCTTATGGATTGCATTGTGTCCTTGAAAAAGAAATATTGAAGTCCTAATCCCTGATTCCTCATAATGTAAACTTATTTGGAGACTAAGTCATTGCAGATATAATTAGTTAAGATGGGCTCATGCTGGAGCAGGCTGGGCCTCTCACCCAATGACTGGTATCTTTATAAAAAGAATGCCATGTGGAGATCCAGAGACACAGGGGAAAAGGCCACATGAACATGGAGTGATGCACCTACAAGTCGGGGAATGCCAGAGATAGCCAGGAAATTACCAGAAGCCAGGTAGAGGCGCGGAAGGAATCGCCAGGAAGAGAGAGTATGGCTCTGCTGACACCTTGATTTGAGACTTCTAGCCTTTGGAACTGGGACACAAAAAGCAATCCAGGTTGTGATACTTTGTTATGGTGGCCCCAGGAAGCTATACTTGTGGTTTCACTAAACTTTACTCCATTTGTGGCCTCTCTTGCTGCCTTGCGCAGCTAAAATAATGGTGATCGCTGATACAATAGAATATACAATATCACTCCAATCAGGAGGCAGAGAGATTGAAATCTGAGTATATGTTACAGTATTTATCTATCCAAATCAAGAGATAAAAGATTGTAAGCAAATATGATAAAAGTTTGGGTAAGGATGAAACTGGGAAGAAGGCAAAGACTTATGTGATTCACCAAATTGACATACCAGTAGGTTCTCCAGTGACATAGCAGAACCCTTAAACAAGGCCTTACTCTCTACACCCAAGCTGACTCTTTTTGGGGTGTGCTTTGTATTGGTTAACATCTTCCAGATTTTACAAATCCTTGATCAATGACACGGAACCCCAAGTCCTTGGCATTGGTGTCAAATTTCTGACCAACGACTCCAAGTGTGTAATCTCAGTTACTGTGCTGGGTCTGAAATAATGGTTTTGTTCCACTTTTGATTAAATAACTTTGACAACCTGAGAAAGAGATGATGAAATAATAGATATGGTGCTTTTTTGGTTTTGTATAAATTTATTTTTATGCAAAGATAGCAAGTTTAAAAATAATCTTACTGCTTTGTGCATTCTTTGTATTAAAGACATTTAAGAGAAACTAACACAGTTAACAAAGTATTTTAACTGAAATATTTGGGAGGGTTACCCATTTTTGCCCATTTGCAGTTTAATACTTAATATAATCTGATTTACTAAATGTATGAGTTTAGGGGGTTTTAAAATTCATTTTAAAAATTATTATTGGGACGCCTGGGTGGCTCAGTGGTTGAGCGGCTGCCTTTGGCCCAGGGTGTGATCTTGGAGTCCGGGGATCGAGTCCCACATCAGGCTCCCTGCATGGAGCCTGTTTCTCCCTCTCCATGTGTCTCTGCCTCTCTCCCTGTGTCTCTCATGATTAATAAGTAAAATATTTTTAAAAAATTAAAAAATAAAAATTATTACTGAGATATAATTGATACACCATCGTTTTGGTGTCAAGTGTGCAACAAGTTGATTTGACAAGTCTGTGCATTGCTCAATGCTCCTTATGATCATAAGTGTAGTCACCATCTGCCACTATTATGTTATTGCAATATTATTTTATTTTTTTTTAATTTTTTTTTATTATTTTATTTATGATAGTCACAGAGAGAGAGAGAGAGAGAGAGAGAGAGAGAGAGAGGCAGAGACACAGGCAGAGGGAGAAGCAGGCTCCATGCACCGGGAGCCCGACGTGGGATTCGATCCCGGGTCTCCAGGATCGTGCCCTGGGCCAAAGGCAGGCGCCAAACCGCTGCGCCACCCAGGGATCCCTTATTGCAATATTATTGACCATATTCCCTATGCTGTACTTTTCCATCTTTCTGACCTGTTTACTTTGTAAATGGAAATTTGTACCTCTTCTTTTTCTTAAGATTGTATTTATGTATTCATGAGACACAGAGTCACACAGAGTCAGACACTTAACTGATTGAGCCAACCAGGTGCCCCCTTTTCTTCTGTTTCTTAGATTGTACAGATAAGTGAAATCATATGCTATTTGTCTTCCTCTGTCTGAATTGTTCCACTTAGCATTATACCCCCTGGGTCCATCCATGTTGTTGCGAATGGAAAGATCTCTTTCTTTTTTGTGGCTAAGTAATATTCCACTGTATATAAATACCATATCCTCGTCATTCATTCTTGTGTATGGATAGATAATCTATATCTTGGCTATTGTAAATAATGATGCAATTAATGTAGAAGTGCATATATGTTGTCAAATTAGTGTTTTTGCTTTCTTTGGGGAAATACCCAATAGTGGATTTATTGGATCATATGGTATTTCTTTTTTTTTCATATGGTATTTCCATTTTTAACTTTTTGAGGAATCTCTAACCCACAATAGTTGCACAAGTCTCCATTCCCACCAACAATGCACAAGTTTTATTCTGTTCTTTATTCTGTTCCATTGATCTATGTGTTTATTTTTGTGCCAGTACCTTACTGTTTTGATTACCACAACTCTGTTGTAGATTTTGAGCTCTGGGATTGTTATACCTCCAGTTTTGGTCATCTTTCTCAAGACTACTTTGGTGAGTTTAGTTTTTATGATGCTTAAGAGAGTCATAGGTAAATGTATATCTTTTCTTTTGAGCTTTATTAAAGTTGCTTATATGTTTAGGAAGGTTTGTTTATGGGGTTTGTATGTCTGCTTTCTTAAGTGCTTGGGATTCTTGGGGAAATCCATTATATGAAATATGACTGTAGCTGTAATATTCATGGGAATGAAAGTAACCAAGTCTGTAAATGTGCTTAAATATATAGGAATATTCAAATTATCAGGTTTATATATTCATTTGTTGAATTATACAGATTCAAAATATAAAATAATTTTATACGTTGTATCTAAAGGATTATGCAAATTTCACTTGTCAAATATATAAGCTAACCTAACAATAAGTACAAACTGCATTTGATTTCAAACTAAAAATTCTTAATTTACTAGAATTTTGCAAGTTAAAGGTTTAGAAAAAGTACATTTTAAATTTATAACTGTAGGCTATTGAATATCAGTGATAACACAGGCTACTGTAAGTATTGTTTTCTGTACACAAAAGCCTCTATGAGATTTTAAAAAAAAAGAGCCCAATTGATGTCAGCCTGTGATGGTTCTAAGAAGTCTTTCTTAAGAGAATGACTCTGAGACTGGAAATAATTGAAAAAGTTAGCCAGGACAGAAAGCCTGAGCAGGAGAGAGGAATGACCTGTGAAAGGAACACAGAATTTCAGTCTTCCTGGAAGTAAAGGATGAAATAGGAATCCCTAGGGAGCTAAATGTCACAACTCCTTATTTGGAAAACTATTCAAGAGGCAGCTAAACAAAGCTCTCCAATATGCCTCCCACTTCTAAAGCACATACTTGTTCGGATAAAAATGAATCTAACTGCCTTCCTCCAGACCTTTTTCCATGAAGAGGCCTTGGTGGGCAGCGCCAATTGGGAAACAAGGCTTTGGTTTGTGCTTCGTTCAACAGAATCTGGTGCCAGCTCTGTGGCTCAGGAAACAAAGCTCAATTGTATCTTCCACTCCTCTCTCTTTTTAATCTAATAAACTTTTCTGATGGGCAATGGTACCAGTCAGGCCTCCCCCCTGGTAGCCACAGGATCTCCATCTGCATTGAGGTCAACACACAGGCGTCAATGGTAGGAAGCAGAAATCAAATCAGTAGGAAACATGTGAACAGAATAAAATGTGAACTAGACCTCTGCTCTGCTGCTGGTCCCCCCAGGTTCCCTGGGCTCCTCCTCCTGCATTCCCACAGAGCCTCCCAGATTCACTAGGGTTTGACCACAGGTAGCTTTGGCAGTTTCCATACATCTGCATTCTCAACTCAGGGCCTTCATTGGCATTTGCTGTTTCCTCTACTGGAATATGAACCTTCCCTGCTTTGTCCACTCCTATATTTCCAGTATCCAGACAGCATTTTCACATAACGCCTCTCAGAGAACCTGTGTGAGTGAGAACATGAATGGAGACTAGGAAGTATAAGAATACTCTTTCAGTGGCCTCTTCAGCATTTTCTGGTTTTATTCACCAAAAAAAGGAGATAGGGCCCCTCTGGTCAGCACCAGATTTGTTCTCTGCTCTCCATACAGGAGATGCCCAGCACCCTTCAGAAAGCTTTCTGGAAAACTCACAAAGCAAAGTCTTTTAAAGGTACAGATGGACTGTGTGTACTCAGTCTTTTTTTTTCCCCCTTCCTACTGGCAGTTCTTTTATTTTAAAGATTTTATTTATTTATTTGACAGAGAGAAATAGAGAAAGCACAAGCGGAGGAGAAGAGGGAGAAGCATGCTCCCCACTGAGCAGGAAGCCTGAACAGAGCCCTGGGATCCTGACCCCAGTTGAAGGTAGATGCTCGAACAACAGAGCCACCCTGGGATCCCTCATACTGGCTGTTTTAAGTCCTGCTCAACCACATGGAATAAGAGACCAGAATAAAGTATAACCCAAACAGAGTCCTTCTGTCCAATGTGCAGCAAATCCGATCATTGAGACATCAGGTTTGCAGCAAGGAAAGAGTTTATTTGGGAGGCAGCCAAAACAAGAAAAGACTGGAGGATTTCTTAGAGACACTTCATGTTCTGCAGATTTTTAATTCTCTTTTTAATAGGCTTTTTTTTTTTTTTACTTTAGAGTTGTGCATGTGTGTTTTTTCAAATAGACTTTGGTTTTAGGTTCAAAGAAAAATTGAGCAGATGGTATGAGGTATCCCATATATACCTTGCCTTCCTCCCATGTACAGCCTCCTTCACTATCAACATCCTGCACAGAGTGGTACATTTGTACCCACATTGATACATCATTATCACCCAAAGTTCATACTATATATTAAGGTTCACTTAGTGTTATATATTTTATGAGTTTCAACAAATGTATGATGACATATATCTACCATTATAGTGCACATAGAATAGTTTTATACTCTAAAAATCCTGTGTATTCTCTTCATCCTTCTCCCACCCCTCTCCCTGTAGGCTCTGGCAATCACTGGTCCTTGATTATTTTGTTTTTTCCAGAATGTCACATAGTGGGAATCATACAGTATGTTGTCTTTTCAGATCTGCTTCTTATACTTAGTGACACGTATTTAAGTTTCTTTCATATTCTTTTCATGGCTTGATAGCTTTTTTTTTCTCTTTTTTTAAACATTACACGATAGTCCATTGGCTGGATGGAGCACAGTTTATTTTTCCATTCACCAAGGACGTCATGGTTACTTTCAAGTTCTGGAGATTGTAAATAAAGCTGCTGATCCCAGGATCCTGCAATCATGACTTGAGCCCAAGGCAGACGTTTAGTGACTGAGTCACCTCGGCGCCTCTCTTTGTATATTTTAGATAGCAGTCCTTTATCAAATATGTATTTTGCAAATATTTTCTCCCCATCTGTGGCTTGTCCCTTCATTCTCTTGACTGTGTGTCCCATGAAGAGCAAAAGTTTTTAATTTTAGTAAAGACCAGCTTATCAATTATTTCTTTAGTAGACTGTGCCTTTGGTGTTGTATCTAAAGAGACATCACCAGCTGCCTCCCTCGTTGGCTGTCCCTGGTCCTGCTGTGTGCTCGTTCAGTGTGGACCTGGTACCTCTTTTGTGAAGGGGCTGCTGAGGAGACTCTGGCCCTCACCACGGCCAACCAAAAGCCCAAGGAGGGAGTCAGGACTGAGAACCACAATCATATTAATTTGAAGGTACTGGGGCAGGATGGTTCAGCCTGCTTCTCCCTCTGCCTATGCCTCTGCCTCTCTCTCTCTCTCTCTCTCTCTCTCTCTCTGTCTCCTATGAATAAATAAATAAAATCTTAAAAAAAAAGAAAACTATAATTTGCTTTCACCACATCCTGACTACTATAGTATTCTCAATTCTTTCATTTTCCCCTTCCCAATTTCTTTATTGCACATAACTGTGTGTAAGTGCACAAGCATATTGTATTTTTTTAACTAAATGGCCAGTGATATGTTTTGATTGACATCAAATGGACATGAGATGGGAAAAAGGAGGTCCTGTGAAAATACCCCTTTCTCCATTCTTGGCATTCAGCTCCTGTCTTTCTATGTCACAATTTAACAAAAAAAGTACAACATAAAAGTCCTTGCATGTCTTGTTTGATTGGAGAATTTCAATGGTTTTCATTTATTGTTGCAAAATCAAGGACAATTTTATAACTTTTTTTGTATACAGTTGTTACATGTAGGGCAATCTGCCTTTTTAATTTTTTTTAAGATTTTTGATTTATTTATTCACGAAAGACACACAAAGAGAGGCAGAGACAGACAAAGGGAGAATCAGGCTCCTCACAGGGAGCCCAAGGTGGGACCCAATCCCCAGACTGGAATCATGCCGTGAGCTAAAGGCGGAGGCTCAGCTGCTGAGCCACCCAGGCGTCCCCAATCTGACTTTAAGTAGGTGTAAATTGCTCTAAAAGAAATGAATCCTACATGTTTTCTCTTCAAGTGAAGTGTCTTGTTGTTTAAATAAACTTCTTCTTATTAAAAATGGGGAAAAAAGTCATCATGGTCAAGTTCACCTGTATTTTTCTCCTACATTATCTTCTTGGACGTTGACAGTTTTGCACTTTCTATATTTAGGTCTATGATCTATTTTGAGTTACTTTTTATGAAGGGTATAAGGTCAGTGTTTAGATTCATTTTATTATGTGTGAATGTAATAAAAGTTCTTCCACCATGAATAGTTGAAGAGACTGTCTTTGCTCCACTGTTTTGCCTTTGCTCCTTTGTCAAAAATCAGCTGACTATATTTTAGGGGTCTATTTCTGAGCTCTCTATTCTGTCCCATTGATCTATTTGTCTTCTTTTTCACCAATACCACACTATATTGATTACTGTAGCTTTATAGCAAGTCTTAAAGACGATAGAGCTGGTCTTTTGACTTTGTTCTTCTTCAATATTGTGTTGGCTATACTTGGCTATTCTTTTGCCAATTAATATAAACTTTAGAATCAGTTCATTGATACCCACAAAATAGTTTATTGAAAAGTTTTTTAAAAGATTTTATTTATTTATTCATTAGAGACAGAGAGAGAGGAAGGCAGAGAGATAGGCCGAGGGAGAAGCAGCCTCCCCACAGGGAGCCAGATGCTGGACTTGATCCCAGGATCCCAGGATCATGCCGTGAGCCAAAGGCAGACACTCAACTGCTGAACCACCCAGGTGTCCCAATTTGTTGAAATTTTGACTGGAATTATGTTGAGTCAAGAATAAATACCATCTGGACAATAATGAGTCTCCCTATCCATGACCATGGGATAGCTTCCCATTTAGTTCTTCTTCACACTCTTTCATAAGACTTTTGTAGTTCTCCTCATATAGATTTTTTTTAAAGATTTTATTTATTTATTCATGAAAGACACAGAAAGAGAGAAGCAAAGACACAGGCAGAGGGAGGAGAAGCAGGCAGAGGAGAAGCAGGCTCCATGCAGGGAGCCTGACATGGGACTCAATCCCGGGTCTCCAGGATCACACCGTGAGCTGAAGGCGACGCTAAACCGCTGAGCCACCGGGGCTGCCCTCATATGGATCTTATACATATTTTGTTACATTTATACCTAAGTATTTTGGGGGGGAAGTAATAACATATATACAATTGTGTTTTGAAATTCAAATTTCACTTATTTGTTGCTGGTATATAGAAAAATGATTGACTTTTATATATTAATCTTGAATCCTGTAATTCTGCTATAATCACTTCTTTTTTCAGATTTTTTTGTCAATTCTATCAGATTTTTTACATAATTATGTTATCTGTGAACAAAGACAGTTTTATTTCTTCCATCTTAATCTGTATACGTTCTGTTTTCTTTACATGTCTATTGCATTAGCTAGGACTTCCAGTACAATAGTGAAAAAGAATGGACATTCTTGCTTTGTTCCCAATCTTAGCAGGGAAGTTCTAGTTTTTCACCATTAAGTATCATGTTAGGTAAATTCTATTTTTAAAAGTACTGCCTACGCTGTTATAAATTTGAATACGAAATAACACTTAAGTATCTTTTTATGCCTAATTTTAAATAAGTGCAGCTAATTAAGGTACCATATTTTTTCTTCCAGGGTGACTTCTAGGGAATCTTGGAAGGAAGCCTACTCACAGAACTGAAATTCTGATAAATTTACCATTGATTAAGAACATTTTAGGTCTGGAGTAGTTTTCACTTGGTTGGAAGACAATGCTGAGAGCTTCCTCAGTAGCCTCCCTGGAGAAACGTCCAGCAGATTAATGGATGATCACTGACTCAACCAAATTTTGATCAACCTATAGGAAACTTGGGCTTGGAATTCAGACCCAGTTTACTAATGGCTTGCTTAAACATTGAGAAAGGCTCATTTCCTTAGTGTAAACACTGTGATTTTCAATACTAAATTCAATGGCAGATATAAACCAAGTTAAAGGGGCTCCATGACATCTTCTGGAGTCATTTTAGTGTCTTGGTCCTTTAGGACCAATATCCTTTAGGGCATTCTAAAGAAAGTATTTTATCATATGTTCAGACTTTTTACAAACCTTACTATGGATAGAAAACAGAAATAAGTTGGTTAGTAAAATCCTCCCAAATGCCAGCAGAATGGACCCCATAATGCTCCTAGACTCTGCATAAGAGGAGGAGTTGAAGATGTTTGTCTGTTCACCTCCCTTTAACTTCAGCTTCAGCTACAATCTTTCCTTAACTCTATAGATAGGCAGGGGGCAAAGCAATGAGTTTTTGGTCTTTCGTGTGTGCGTGTGTTTTTTTTTTTTTAACTCATAAAGCTTATTTTATTTTATTTTATTTTAAAGATTTTATTCATCTATTCATGAGAGAGAGACAGAGACAGAGAGAGAGAGAGAGAGAGAGAGAGAGAGAGAAAGAGGCAGATACACAGGCAGAGGGAGAAGCAGGCTCCATGCAGGGAGCCCGACGTGGGACTCGATCCCGGGTCTCCAGGATCACGCTCCAGGCCGAAGGTAGATGCTAAACTGCTGAAGCCACCCAGGGATCTCCATAAAGCTTATTTTAAATTAATTTATTAAGAAAGGATTTATAAGGAATACAGGGTAATATAATAAACGTGTAATGCAATTACACAAAGTTTAAGAAAGAGATTATTGCCAACTACTAACATTGTTTAAACTCAAAGGTGAAAAAAATTAAAAAACAATAAACTCAAAGGAGGGCAATCTTAGTATTCATTTCTTTTTCTAAGTTATTAGAGTCGTGTTTTTTCTCAATTGCCTTTGAAAATGATAAATAATACGTAGGAACCAGATGCCTGCTTATTGTGCCATTAAGCATTATATTTATTGCCAAACAAGGACACCTGTCCTAATGACTTCACTTCATTTACTCATTCATTCAACAAACATTTCTTCTATTATATGACAGGTGCTCGTGTTTTACTTGGCATCCTATGATGATGTTCTTAATTTAAGATGAGATGATTCCCATAACTTATTCCTTATGCCATATTGTCAGTCTTAGGGTTCTTTCAAATCTCACTTATGGGCAAGGCTTTTGCAGCTTTGTTCCTCTCCAAGGAAAATGGACCCGCCTTGTTCTTGCCTATAAGTATAAACTTGTTATAATTACTAACCATCTTCCCTGGATTTTCGGGGGTCAGTTCTGTGTTCAAATTTTTGGCTCATAAAATATGCTAATTACAGTTATGTGTAAATGACTTCCTTGTACTTGTCTTTGTTGAGAATATAGCCTGTATGTTTGTCACATGAGGGAAGGTACTCTATAAATATTTGTTGGATAAATTGATGAATATGTTTTCATTGGAGGCAGAATTTATTAAAAGGAAAAAATATATCACATTTACTTTTCAGCTAGATTAGGGTACTTTTAAGGAGAAAATAAGATCTTTCTCACCTCAACCTTGTACTTCTGCCCATCTCTGCCTCAAAAATCTCTGTTACAATCTTTCATATTACTGTGTTTGTGCTCATATGTACACTTTTCTGACTAAGGTGAACTGTACCTCCACTTCTGATCCACTTATGTAAATCTTTCCCACCCTTCAAAGGTGATTCCTCCAGGAAATTTCCCCAGGATCTGTCTCTATGCTTCCATTGACCAGTCACTAGACATATAAAGATCTAGGGATAAAAAGAAAAAAAAATTCAGATAATTTTTTCTAAGCTTTTGATTACTGTTACTTCCTAACTTCTTTTAAAAAGAAAAATAAGGGGGTGAGAGTAAATAGACTCCGTGCCTCCATATTTTTTTTCAATAAGACAAGTATATATTATATCTTAAATATAACAAACTGAATTATTTACATAAGCAAACCAAGTGTTACATAATGGACTTTCATGCCCCCAAATACTGTAATTTCATATTTTCTCAAGTTACAAAAGGGAAATAGGTCTCTATATTTTCCTTAAAAACATCATTCTCCTAAATTATAGCTTTTGACGCACATTTGGAAATTAATCATATAATGCCTCATGACATGATCTACATCATGTTATTTGATATTTATAGGGTTGTTTAATAGTTAATTATTTAAACAACATGGTAAGGGTACCAAGAAAAAAGTAGGTTCCCCATAAATCTTGGAAGGAGGGGAATTACTTTGGGATTGATTGAAGTTTTGAAGCTCTGGACTTCAGATTTCTAAGTGAAAAAAGCGGGGGAGGGGAAGGGAAGGAGTGGAAACAAAGTTTATGTATGTCTCTAGAATGGGACCTGCATTCTCAGATGCCTGGAGAAGTCAGGGGAAGTAAATTAAAATAAATGATTAATAAGAATGAGTGGTAGGCCCAGTGTCAATCTTGAACTCAAGCACTAAATAGTAAGAAATAGAATGGCTAAGAAGATAGGAAACTGCTCTTGTAACATTGAAATATTAGTTCATGGATCATGGAAATTGATATTTTTAAGTATAAGTCTTGCTAGTCTTCTTCTATATCCCTGTATATGCTTTGACTGAGACCAAGATAACTTTCCATTTCTCAATGGAGTATTCAACCTGCCTTGAAGCTTTTGAAATTGCCTTCCCCATCATCCCACTTGGAACTGAGATTTTTAAGTGAAGAATAAAAAGATTAGAACAAAGCTGGTGCTCCTGGACTTCAAGAAAAGTATCTTCAATCCAGGGCACCTTAATAAAACTCCTCATGCTCTTTGTAGGCACTTCTAGGCTAGCCCTTGTCTTTCTCCTCACCTTGAACCTGGCCTCTTGGCTTTAGAGTTGGTTTTCTCCCATGACTCATCCTCTTGCTCTTTAGAAAAAAAAAAAATCTGTATTTGGACTGCTTGACTCCCATCTTCACTTTTCCCCAAGATTCTTGCCTCTAGGTTCCCCTTTGCCCTACAATCCATTCCCCTGTGAAACTTTATGTTATTATTAAGCTCAGTGCAAATTTTCAGAACACCAGTGAAGAGCAAAACCCTCAGGTCCCTACTTGCTAAGGAAAGGAATTCAGGCATGAATAAAGTTGCAAGGAAATTGAGAGAAAATGTTACCCAAGCAGAGTAAGAGCTGCCATACGAGTGGATAAGTGAACAGAGAGCCTTCTCCCCTTTGACAGAGATGGCAGCCACAGGACTGGTTTTTGTCAACAGTTAAGCTCTCCAGGTAGTAGCAAGGTTCTTGTATCCACAATGCAACCAGTTTGTGTTTGAACTTCTCAGTAAATAAGGTAATCGCAAGAGAGGGGAGAGGAGTTGCATATCTCCAGGATGAGAAAGCTCTCAGTGGAGAAAGGAAGGAAATGGAGGAAGGACAACTATTGAAATTGTTAGTGTAAGGAAACTGTGCGAAAAGATAACTGAGAAAGCATGCAGACTCTTTGTTGCCCTTCTCCTGACCGTCAGCCCCCAGGAACGAAAAAATACAGATGTTTCCTCAATAAAACACTCTGAACACAGCAGAGTAATGCAGCTATTCTGGACTCGGAACCAGAAGATTCAGGTTCATTCTGGTACAAATATCACCTTGTCATCTCCCACAAGTCCGTTACTTCTCTAAACCTTGACTTTTCCATTTTTTAAAAGAGAGATGACATAAGAATATTCATCTTACACTGTCAAGAGAAATGCAAGAGGTAATGTACATAAAAGAACTTTCAAATAATAAAATACCCCATTAATTTGAAGTTGCATTATAACTTGCTAATGTTTTAGCAGGTATAGTGTTCATACTAAATCTTTGTGATTTAAAAGATATAGGTTAAAAATAAAATTTGAGAGGGGCCTGGATGGGTCAGTGGGTTAAACATCTGCCTTTAGCTCAGCTCATGATCCCAGGGTGCTGGGATTGAGCCCTGCATCAGTCTCCCTCCTCAACAGGGAGTCTGCTTCTCCCTCTGCCCCTCTCCGTCCCCGTGCTCTCTCTCTCTCTCTCTCTCTCTCTCTCTGTCACTCCTTCTCAAATAAATAAATAAAACCAATAAAATAAAATAAAATAAATTTGGATTTTTAATACAGAAAAGTGTATTAAAAGAGACCTCTAGCAGTAATATAATAGCATGATGAGTTTTGAGTCAGATTCAGTGCAAATCCAAGATCTGCAACAGGCTAACTACATGATCATAGGTATCACATTTCAAGCCGCCTGTCCTCATCCATAAATAATTCTTTGCAGGGACGCTTGGGTGGCTCAGTGGTTGAGTGTCTGCCTTTGGCTCAGGGTATCCTAGAGTCCCAGGATTGAGTTCCACGTCGGGCTCCTTGCATGGAGCCTGCTTCTCTGCCTGCTTCTCCTCCCTCTGCCTGTGTCTCTGCCTCTCTCTCTCTCTCTCTCTCTGTGTGTGTGTGTCTCTCATGAATAAATAAATAAAATCTTAAAATATTAATAATTCTTTGCATTGTTTTCCAGAGTTAAATAAGAAAGCATAGCAGAGCATAGTGTTTGTTTTCTTTCCTTTCCTTCTTCTTTTTTTTTCCTTTCCTTCTTTCTACTGCTTGATATACCCTCTTAGTCTCTCAAGGTTATTAAAACCCAAAAAAGAAAATTACCTTAGTGGATCCGAGCGAGAGATACTAGCATGGGAATATCCTAGACCCAGGTGGGGAATAAATGTTTCATGGATGGCAGACAGTACTAGAATCAGCTTCTGCACCTGCAGTCTGGTATCATTTGTACTCTCATAAACCTATAATACTTAGTTTAAAGAATTTCGGGTGATGCAAGGTTGACTTGACAGCATGCAGTTGTTATTATGAAAAGGGATGCAGGGCTACATAGGAAAACTATGTGTTCATGACTGTCACTGATTTTAAAGATTTCTTTTTTTCCTGAGCTGACACAAAATTGTACCTCCTGAATGCATGCCCTACAGTTTGAATAATTTATTATCAGGTCAAGGGGTTGTCTTCTTTGTGCTTATGGTTATGATACCTTAGTTGTGAGTCTGTGGAATGAATAGTTAAGCTTCCATCAAGGGTACAGTAAGCTGAGAGATTCAAGCAATGACACATTTACTCAACAAATCCAAACACGTGCTACAATATTTTAGCAGTGGGAGGATGCTTGGGAAGGCAGACCTAGCACATTTCTAAGTCACACAGTTGTGTTGAAGGAACAAATTCCTTGGAACCCAGGCCAATTTTGCCATGTAAAAGTCACTGGGTGTAACTCTTCCAAGGAAGGGTGGATTATTTTTTTTTCCTTCTAATGTGCACTTTGAGAAACTATTACAAGACAAATAGGTTGGCAAGAAACAATGAATGCAACCAGCTCTGTGGGAACAGTAAGGTAAGGTATCCTAATCATCCCTGAAGAAGATCTTGGCATTGGGACACCTGGTTGGCTCAGTGGTTGAGCATCTGCCTTTGGCTCAGGTTGTGATCCCAGGGTTCTGGGAATTGAATCCCAAATTGGGCTCCTTGCAGGGAGCCTGGTTCTCCCTCTGCCTATGTCTCTGCCTCTCTGTATCTCATGAATGAATAAATAAATAAAATTAAAAAAAAGCAAGGAAGATCTTGGCATCAAGGCTGATACCTGGAAATGAATGGAAACAAACTGCTTTAAGGGCAGCAGTATCAGTGCCAGGAGGAAGACAGGACCAACCCAAATTATCTTCCACACATAGCCAGCATCATTGCATAGCAGCTGGGGCAACATCAGCGAGGGAAGAATTTCTTTGGAAATAACCTTTACTTCAGGCCATAAAGCATGACTCAGTGGAGTGAGTTTATGGAAGCAGGTTTGACATGCTCCAGCTTCAAGATGAAGTGCTTCCTGACATGCTTATGATGAATATGTGTAAACCCTTTAGGCTTTTGGGATTACCACAAAGAAGATGACTACAAAGGAAGAGAGAGGCTTATTATTATGAAGAGCAGATCTATACAAGGTTTAACCTGCTTTTGATTTGAATAATAAAATATGGCCTCACTTATCCTACTAGGTATGATTAAGAATATAGTGAGATGGGACGCCTGGGTGGCTCAGCGGTGGAGCATTGCCTTTGGCTCAGGGCAGGATCCCAGTTGAGGGATCGAGACCCACATCAGCCCCCCCCCCCACAGGGAGCCAGCTTCTCCCTTTGCCTATGCCTCTGCCTCTCTCTCTGTCTCTCATGAATAAATAAAATTAAAAAGAAAAAAATAATATAGTAAGATGAATTTCAGACTGAAGCTCAGATGTAAAGATACCACATTTCTTTTATTTAAGAAAACCCAACTTATCCTACTTTCTAAAAAATATATATATATATTTTTTTATTTCACATGGGAAAAAGCCTGCTTTGGAGAGAAGATTGAGCTTGGGTCTCCTTGAACTCTAAGAAAATATGATTATAATTCTACAAAGAAGTAAAAACACCACATATATGCTAAATTGTAGTTACTCGTTATTCTGTATAGTAGCCTTTAATAATAATATTGAAGGACACATACAAGGTAGACAACTGACTTTTTAAAAAATAATCATACTGATTAAGGCCACCGCTTGAGCAACTGGAAATTAATTGATTTTAGTAACAGTGTAACATGGTAAGAAAATTGCCAAAACTGACCAAGGGAAACAAATACTGTGAAAGATACAACTGCAAAGCAGAACAGTAGGAAAATTAATGCTATCAAGTTAGCAGAGTAATTTCAAGTATGTTTTGGTATTTCTTTTTTTTTTTCTTAAGATTTTATTTATTTATTCATGAGAGACACACAGAGAGAGGCAGAGACACAGGCAGAGGGAGAAGCAGGCTCCATGCAGGGAGCCCGATGTGGGACTCGATCCAGGGTCTCCAGCATCATGCCCTGGGCTGAAGGTGGCACTAAACTGCTGAGCCACCTGGGCTGCCCTGTTTTGGTATTTCTTAAAAAAAAAAAAAAAAAAAAAAAAACTGGAGCCTGCCATATTTTGGAGACACAGAACATGCATTCATGAGTCTGTTCCCATCAGTTTAATAGTAACATTCTTGATTGAGGCCCTTGCTACAGCAAGGAAATTGTATCAGATTCATTCACATTATTGAGCAGGAATAATGAATCACAAAGGCTGGAGATTTGCAAGTTAAATATAGTGTCTGTATGGAGAAAGATTGCATTTCCTGATGGGAATCTTCAGTGACATAAGAACCGATATTCCAGAAAGTTATTTTAAAAATTAATCTGGAGAGTTATTTCCAACCACTATTTTGCGAGAAACAGCAAAATTTCTTGGGGAAAAAATCATTTGAAGGAATTCCATTGTCACTTATATCATGGTGAATCATGAGTATTTCAGCAGGTAATATCGGGGTGCCACTTCTCCTGCAGGCTTTTCCCCATTTTGCACTGCTGAAGCCCAGTCACTTGAATATAGTGGTTTTCAATTACTATTTATTGGATGGATGAATGATAAATACAGAATAGTTTAGAACTTTCCACTTCGAGTAAACTTGTTACCCCTAAACTTTGACTTAATCATTTCCTTTCTTCTTGGCAAGCATCACAGAAGAAATAGTTCTAGTCTTTCAAATTGCTGTACAAATCTGTGAGGCCTGAATTCCCTTAAATGAATTGTAGTAGAAAAGCAGACAAATTATAAGGTATTAGAAATAAGTCCTAATCCATGTTTTGACAGAGCAGTTCTACTTATTAAATTAGAAAATTTCTCAACTCAAACTAAATTTCTACATTCTGAAATTAATCATATCATACTAAACTATGTTATTTTGCTTTTGTTATGGAAAATAATAGGAAAATCCAATGTGTGCAAATGAGTAAGGGACAGGCAGGCCTAGGTAGGGAGAGATAGGAAGGGGGCTACAGGATCAGGCTCACAGAAATTCCCAAAATGCTGAGGTGTAAGGAAACCAGAAATAAGGGAACAAACCAGATCACCTTGCCTTAGGTGTGGGTGGGGAGGGTGTCTTTGTTTATGACAGTCACCTGTGACCAACAAATAACCAGGCCTTAAAAAGAGGTAAGCCATCAAAGATGTTATTGATGGGGGAACAGAGGACGGATGAGCGGAGGACAAAGCACATTGACAAGTCCTTGAAACAGGAAGAGTGACAGTCCTTTACAGACTCAACTGCCTCCATGTTCATACTTCGTTAAGGGCCAAAGGCTATATTACCCTGACCCCTAGGATCCTGTAAGTCTACTTTAACATATAAAAAGTCCTTTAGAAACGTCCCTTTATCTCTAAACCCCCAAGATACATGTTGGCAATCATCCTCCAAGCACATGGCCCACCAATATTCTTCTGAAGGGTCTCATGACTCAGGTTTTATTAGACGGTAATAAGTGACCTTTTCCCAAAAATAGCCAGCCCCCTCAAGGTCCTGTAAACCTTGCTTCCAAAATTCCTTAGACAGTACACTATCCTCAAACCCCTCCCAACTGCCAGGTATTAATCAGCCACCCCTCACAGGCCTGGGGCAGCAGCTCTTACTGTCCATGGGTCCTGTCCCCAGGTTTTAATAAAACCACCATTTTGCACCAAACACATCTCAAGAATTTTTTCTTGGTCATCGGCTCTGGACCTCACCCATAATTCCAAAACTTCATCAGTATCACCAGTCCTTACAATCCAAGACATCACAAGAATGATAAGGCCACAAAGCTCCCTGGTCAGTGTATCCTGCCTGAAAGACCATCAGATAAATAACAAAATTAAATTGCATTCTTTTTCACTTTAGTATGGAGAGAGAAATCCTGGCTCAATGACTGAATCGATAGAAAAGAGAGTGACTTTAATCCAAGGCAAATGGGCTGATTGTGGAGCCCAAATAGAAAAGTCCTTCATTTTAGTAGGCATCTTTCTATTGCTTTGTCTTTGCTCATTTACTTGTCATCCTTTCCAAAGATGAAGAAAAGGCAAGGAACTGCTAAAATAAGAAATATATAAAGGGAACTATTTTTATAACACGTGCCCAAGCTGATTAAACAACATCAGACTACACATCTGTCACTTACTTCATCTTTTTAAAGTCTAAACTTTGTGTCAAACCCACTTGACACTCAAAAATAAGGAATTATGGACTTGTCATTTATCTCATCTCTATACAATTTAAATGTTAGAAATTATTCTCTCAAATATGTATTTTTATTATTTTATTTATGATTTTTTGAATATTTAATTTATTTATTCATGAGAGACACACAGAAAGAAGCAGGGACATAGGCAGAGGGAGAAGCAGGCTCCATGCGGGGAGCCCGATGTGGGACTCGATCCCTGGACTCCAGGATCATGCCCTGAGCCAAAGGCAGACGCTTAACTGCTGAGCCACCCAGGTGTCCCCAGGTTGTATTTTTCAATTCTGGGATCCCCAGCACGTAGAACAGACCCTGATATATACTTGATATTTAATAAAAGTTTGTTGAATGAATGAATGACCTATGCATTGGTAATAGGAGACTGAGAGAAATAATGAAACAAAGGAAGAAAAATCATATGTCACAGACATGGTCTTCCTTCTGTTATCTGCCTGGGCAGTGGCAACAAAATATTACCCAATATTTGCAACAGTGGAAACCTGATTTTGAAATTTTTTGGACTTTCAGAAATGGGATGCTGTTCCAAGGAAATCAAAGAATGAAGTTTACTGAACTTAGTTTTCCTGTGCATTCAAGTGTCATTAACAATGGAACTTGTAAAGACATTTCTATTGCATATCAAAAGCAAAAACTGCAAGGAAATGACTACTTCCTACAATCATTTTTCTTGAGTTATTTGAATGTAGAGCTTCTTAAACTCTAATATGACCGTTAATCACCTGGAGAACTTACCAAAATGTGGGGCTTACCAAAATGTGAGGCTTACAGGTTATGATTCACTGAGTCTGCCCTGGGGCCTGAGATTGTGCATTGCTAACAGCTCCCAAAAGAAAGCAACACCGCTGATCTGTAGGTCACACTTGAGTAATGTGTGTTTTGTTTACTTTTGGAAAGGATTCCCGTATTTTCCTTTATCTTCACTCAAAGACTGACCATATATTCAATGTCAAATATGAAGGTCTAGGTGAATCCCTAGGTGAATCCTCAGAGTGATTCTTTATTCTTCCTGTATCACTGGTTATACTGAGGTCACCACATCAGGCTGTTGATGTGACATATTCTGATGAATCAATCATATTATTATGACATTTTTGTTTCATTATTGAGACATCCAAATTAGCCACTTAAGGAAATTGTCCCTGAGTGTGACTGATCATCTTACAATAAGCATAGCATCATTAACAGATTGTTCAGTCATCAGAAAAATTCCCTTTCTTTCCCATTTTTTCAGTTTTTTTTCTATTACCTGAAGCTATGAGTTGAACCACTTCTCTCTGAAAAGGCTGAGCAACTACTCTCAATCATTATCCTTTTAAGTTGTGAAGTATTTAAAAATATTTATACTGTTAAATTGAATATAACAAAGCAGTGAGGTTGGCAAACAATTTGCATTATTTAAAAATTATAGTCCATTCAAGGTTATTGCTTTACCAATAGTTCTCAGACTTGAGAATCACTAAGAATCATCTGGAGGACTTAAACCACAAATGCTGAGGCTCACTCTTAGTTTCTTGCTTCATTAAGTGTGGGTGATTTGTACCTCTAACAAATACCCAGGTAAGATTCTATGCCATAGTTCCTTAAGCTCAGCACTACTGACATTTCAGAACGGATAATTCTTTATTGTGGGGGCTGTCCATGACCTTATAGGATGTTTAGTAATATCCCTGGCCTCTTTCCACTAAATGTCAGTAGCACTTCCACTCCCTGCAGTTATGACAATCAAAAATGTCTTTAGACATTGACAAATGCCCCCTGAAGATGAATTTACCTTTGGCTGAGAATCACTGTTCTAAGCTATGTTATTCTCATTAATGCACATTTTAACATGCTTTATGAAGTGGAAGACTAAGGATGTGCCAACTCTGATGTAACAGAGGACTGTGTGGCAAGTGTGCACAGCATTCCCCATGAGTGTTTCTGTGGAGAAACTGGTTATTACTGATACTTGAGTTCACTACTATCCTAATAAAACTGTTCCTACACCTAAGCAAAAAGGCACAAATTAACATCCTTATGCCTGGGGAATCTCTAGATATCAAGTAGGGTGTCTAGAAAATACATGTCTAATCAGTATAAGATCACATCCTGTCTGTCTGTCTTCCTCTCTTTTTCTCTATCTGTCTCTCTTCCACAGAACTGTGCTTTCTCCGTGTTTAGTAGTATTGTTCCAATATCCCTTTGGATCTCACATTAAAATCTTATCTCTGTATCCAAGAAGTATTGTGTAATCTTTCTGTATTCATTGATTGTGTAGTTCCTTCATTTAATTCATTGAGCTACTCCTTAAAAGAAAAAAGTTACAAAGACTCATGGAAAACCCAATGAATAATAATGCTATTGATATCAATAGAGGTTAACTTATTTCTGTTAAACTCTAGTTCTCATATTGACCTGGAATTCTTACTAAGAGATTTCTCAAAAACTTTTTTTGTTCATTTGCTGAAAGAAATCCATTGATCTTGGATTCAGATTTCCATTGAAACAGAAAAAAGAAATGTTAATTTAGAAACTGTGATTCAAAAAAACAAATGAATTCCAGAAGTCTCAAATAGTAAAAACTAATAGAAGGCTGAAGAAAAGAGGGTGGATTTTCTTCAGCTATATCCTCTACCCCCTTCCTCTTGCCCCCATCTTGAACATCCCTACAATAAGCCCTACCAGACCCTCCTGACTTTACAGTCCTCATATCCCCTTACCCACTCCTTTAGCCTCCTTTTGCTCTCCCTACCCCACCCCAACTAAAGAAAAAAGACCCAGTAACAATGCCGGAAGAAGACAAGTAAATTCCTGCAATACTAGATGAGAACAAAGAGCTCTAGAAACTAAGCCCAAGACAATAATACTCATGCTCAAGGGAATCCACTCCTTCAGAGGCAAATCTCAGAAGATGCTCTGGGACTAAAAGAATTGATGCTGAAAGAAGTGGAAGCGCTCTGAAGGTTAATAATTTACATTAGAATGATAAGGTATATTTAACACTTATAAATTCACATTTTATTTGATATTGTTTAATGTGTATATAAATTTTTGCATTTTTAAAAAAGATTTTATTTATTTATTCATGAGAGACACAGAGAGAGAGAGAGGCAGAGACATAGGCAGAGGGAGAAGTAGGCTCCATATGGGGCCTGACATGGGACTTGGTCCTGGGACTCCAGGATCACGCCCTGGACTGAAGGCAGACACTTCACCGCTGAGCCACCCAGGCATCCTAATTTTTGCATTTGAAATGCATTATATATTTAGCCATGTGGGGTTTTTTTACTTTATGAATTCTGATCAGGATTTCAAATAAAACTCTGAAATTTGGAAACACTGGAACAAATCCTTAACACTGGCATTATATTTTTTCCAGTGTTGTGCTTACTTATTCAACATGTCTAAAACTGAAGTCATACCCATTCCCCAAATACTTCCTTTCTATTGGAATCTTCAATAAAAGGAATTCCCTTTCAAGCATTCAAACCCTGGGTTTGATGCCTCCTTCTTACTCAGTCCTACACTCCAACTTGTTAACAAGTCTCAAAAGTTCTATCTGTTAAATATTTATTGAATCACATGGACAAGAAAGAGATTGGAGAAATCCAGTCTTCCCAAGCAAAGATTACAGCACAAAATTGGAGCAAAAGAAAAATATGAGTTTGGATGCATAGGGGAGACTAAGAGAAACTTTGCTAGTGCCACCCCTCCCTCAAAGGTTACACAGGATAGGGCTGAACCACTAGTCAGTGGTGACTTCCCTACAAGGGAAAAAGCCAAGTAGATACTTGGCTACCCTAGCTGTGCATGGCATTGGAGAAATCCATTTCCCTCCAGCAACACTCACAGTACTGATGCAGGATCTCTGTGACTGGGAGAAGGGAGAAGATTGGGAAAGAAGCATGCAAGAATATCAAAGGCATTAAGGAGACTTGGTTCCTCCTGACTGCCCTCAGGACTTCTGCAGGAGGTCTGCTCACAAATCCTTGGCGGAACCTCACCCAAAGGTTCTCCTAACAGTTTGCAGTCAACCCAAGGCTCCGAGTGTCAAACCCCTATCTCTACCCACTCTGTGACCAGCTCCTCTGCACACTCCCAAATGTGGTAGCTAGTGAGCTCTAGTTAACAGAATGCTTTCAGAAAATCAGACCTGGGTCTTTGGACAAGGGGATATATGTGGTCTACAAGAACTCTCCACCAACTTGAACTATAGCACCATCTGCTGGAAAGCAAAAGAGAGATGGGGGGGGTCTTGTTTTGTTTTGTTTTGTTTTTTGCTTTTTTTGTTTTTGTAATAACTACAGAAAACTTAAGAATTTTGTCATGAGAAAAATCAAGAAGTGTGGAGCAGGTGTATCCATACAAAGTTGTAGAGAACACCGGATATAACAGGACCAATGAATAGAACATCCCAACTGAAGGCAACTAGTAAAGATTTGAGATGTCTGCTACTTTAATTGTGAAAGCTGCAATGCAAAATTTCAAGAGACATGAAGAATCAAGAAAACACATTATTACAAAAAAATAACATTATTCCTCCAATAACTGAACTCAAACGCATGGAATTTTGTGACTTAGCTCATAATATACCCTTTCCTCTTTTGAGGAAACTCAACAAGCTACAGGACATAGAGACAATTCAATGAAATAAGGAAAATAATACATAAATAAAATGAGAAATTAAGCAAAGAAATAGCAATCATAAAAGGAACAAACAGAAATTCTGGAGTTAAAAAATTCAGTGAATTAAATGAAAAATGTGGTAGCATCTATAGCAGAGTAGACCCAATGGGAGATAGAATCAGTGATCTAGAGGATAAGAACTCTGAAATAATGCAATTGGAGGAGAACAAAAAAAAATAATGAAAAACCACAAAGAAAATCTATGAGATCTTTAAAAATCTACCAAATATTAGAATAACTGGGTTTCCAGAAGGACAAGAGAAGAAGGGAGCAGAAATTTTATTTAAAGAAATAACAGCGGGATCCCTGGGTGGCGCGGCGGTTTGGCACCTGCCTTTGGCCCAGGGCGCGATCCTGGAGACCGGGGATCGAATCCCACATCGGGCTCCCGGTGCATAGAGCCTGCTTCTCCCTCTGCCTGTGTCTCTGCCTCTCTCTCTTTGTGACTATCATAAATAAATAAAAATTTAAAAAAAATAAAGAAATAACAGCTAATAATTTCCCAAGCTTGAGGAAATTCATGAACATTCAAGTTCATGCAGCTAATAGGAGCACCCTATCATCTTTTTTTTTTTTAAGATTTTATTTATTCCTGGAAGACACAGAGAGAAGCAGAGACACAGGCAGAGGGAGAAGCAGGCTACTCATAGGGAGCCCAATGTGGGACTTGATCCCCAGACCTGGATCATGCCTGAGCCAAAGGCAGCAGCTCAACCGCTGAGCCACCAAGGCGTCCCTGATCACCCTTTTATCTTAATGTAAAAAGAACTTCTGTATGACACATTATAATTAAGCTGTCAAAAAATCAAAGACAAAGAGAAAATCCTAAAAGCAGCCAGATGAAAAAACCTACAAAGGACCTTCCCCCCTTGGGTGATAAGCAGATTTCTCAGTAGAAACCTTATAGGCTTGGGAGGAGTGGAATTGCATATTCAAAGTGTTGACAGAAAGAAAAATTATCAAACAAGAATAGTTTATTTAGCAAAGTCGTCATTTAGGTAGGAGGCAGAAATAAAGGCTTCCCCAGACAAACAAAAGCTGAGGGAGTTCATTCCACTATATGTGAATTGCAAGAAATGCTGAAAGAAATTCTTTAAGTAAAAATGAAAAGATGCTAACTAGTGATATGAAAAAATGTGAAGGCATACAATACACTGGTAAAGATAAATACATACTCAGATTTAGAAAACTATTCTATAATAGTATGGTGTGTTAACCACTTGCCTATAGTATAAAAGTTAAAGGAACCTGTAAAAGTTAAAAAGAACCATAGCTACTATAATTTGTTAATAAATACACAATATAAAAAGAGATAAATTTTGAGATAAAAAATATAATGGAGTGGGAGCAAAAGGGTGGAGCTTTCATATATCATCAAAGTTAAGTTGTTCTCAGCTTAAAATTCGACTGCTTTATCTGTGGGTTTTTTTTTTTAAGATTTTATTAATTTATTCATGAGAGACACAGAGACATAGGCAGAGAGAGAAGCAGGCTCCCTATGGGGAGGCTGACGCAGGACTCAGTCCCAGGACCCTGGGATCACAACCCAAGCCGAAGGCAGACACTCAACCACTGAGCCACCCAGGTACCTGATCTATTATCTGTGTTTTATGTGAAGCTCATGATAGTCACAAAGCAAAAGCTTAGATTAGATTAAGAAAATATTTTTTAAAGGAGAAACAAAGCATACCACTACAGAAAATCACCTATTTACAGAAGTAGGCAGAAACAGAGGAAAGTAGAAATAATGGCACTGCCAAACAGTGGGAGAGCAAGAATGTGGCATTAGTAAATCCTTACTTATCAGTAATTACTCTAAATGTAAATGGATTGAATTCATCAATCAAAAGGCACAGAGTGGCTAGATAAAGACACAAGACCCAATAATATGCTGTCTACAAGAACTCATTTCAGATTTAAGGATACACATAGGACCAAAATGAAGAAATAGAAAAAGATATTACAAGGAAATGGAAACCAAAAGAAAGTACCTGTATTTATATCAAACAAAATAACCTTTAAGGCAAAAATAGTAACAGGAGATGAAGAAGGTCATTATGTAATCATAAAAGGGTCAATTCATCATGAGGATATAATGAACATAAATATATACACGCCCAACATTGGATCTCTTAAATATATTAAGCAAACACTAACAGATCTGAAGGGAGAAATGACAATACAATAACAGTAGGGAACTTCAATACTCTTTCAGCAATGGTTAGATCATCCAGAGTGAAAACCTGGACTTGAAACATACATTATATGAAATAAACCTAACACACATTTATGAGCATTTTATCCAACAGCAAAAGGATAAACATTCTTCTCAAGTGCACATGGAACATCCTTCAGGATGACTCATATGATATGCGACAAAACAATTCTTAGCAAATTTAAGAAGATTGAAATAATACAAGGTGTCTTTTCTGACCATAAGGTATGGAAACAATAATGGAAATAAAAAATAGGAAAACTGGAAAATTTACAAGCATGTGGAAAATAAACCACACACTCTTGAACAAACAATGAGTCAAAGAAGAAATCAAGAGGAATCAAAAAAAATCTTGAAACAAGTGAAAATGGAAACATAACATACCAAACCTTATGGGATGTAGTAAAAACGGGTCTGAGAGAGAAATTTATAGCAATAAAAGCATATTTTAAGAAAATAGAATGATTTCAAATGAACAACCTAACTGTACACCTTAAGAAACAAGAAAGTTAGCAAAAAAAATGAAATAAAGATCGGAGTAGAAATAAATGAAGTAGAGACCAAAAACACAATAGAAATGATTGATAAAAATAAAAAATTTTAAATTTCATTAAAATGAACGATAAAACTCATATGATCATTTTAATAGATGCAGGAAAAGCCTTTGACAAAATATAACATTCTTTCATAGTGAAGACTTTTAACAAATTGGGTATAGAAGACATATTCCTTAAAATAGTAAATTCCATATACTACAAACTCATCACTTACATCTTACTCAAACAGGGAAAGATGGAAAATTTTCCACTAAGATCAAGAACAAGTAATGGGTGCCCACTCTCACTACTTTTATTCAATATAGTACTAGAAATCCTAGTAAGAGCAATTAGGCAAGACAAAGAAATAAAAGGTGTCCAAATCAGAAAGAAAGAAGTAAAATTGTTATTTGTGGATGATAATGATGTGAGAGCACGAGTTGGAGGGGAAGGGGAGAAGATATAGGGAGCCTGATGTAGAGCTTGATCCCAGGACCCTGGGATCATGACCTGAGCTGAAGGCAGATGCTTAACCGACTGAACCACCCAGGTGCCCCTGCTGATGGTGTAATCTTATAGAGAGAAAACTCTAAAGACAACCAAAATACTATTAGAACTAATTATTAAATTCAGTAAAATTGCAAATATCAACATACAGAAATTACTTGTGTTTCAATACACTAACAACACAAATCTGAAAAAGAAATAGAACTATTCCATATTCACAATAGCATCAAAAACAATAAAATACCTAGAAATAAATTTAACAAAGGAATTGAAAGATCTGTATAATAAAAACTATAAGACTTTCATGAAAGAAATTGAAGAAGACATAAGCAAATGAAAAGATAGCTGTGTTTGTGAGTTGAAAGAATTATTATTGTTAAGATGTCCATACTGTCCAAAGCCATCTATAGATTAAATGCAATCCCTTTCAAAATTCCAATGAAATTTCCGACAGAAATCAAGAACAATCCTAACAGAACCACAACAGACTTCAAATAGCCAAAGCAATCTTGAGAAAGAACAATCTAGAAGCATCACACTTCCTTTCTGACTTCAAACTATACCGTAGAGCTACAGTAATTAAACCAATACCATACTGGTATTATAAATGGACACTTCCACAAATGGAAAGAATCATGAGCCCAGAAATAAACCCTTGCATCTATTAGTTAACTAATGGTTAATAATATTTGACAAGGAAGCCAAGAACACTGGAGGGGAAAGGATAATCTTGTCAACCAATGGTGTTGGGAAAACTGGCAAACCACATACAGAAAAATGAAATTGGACTTTATCTTACACAACTCACAAAAATTCAGTTGAAACAGGTTAAAGACTTAAACATAGGACCTGATACAATAAAACTCCCCAAATAAAACATATGGAAGAAGATCTTTGACATTGGTCTTGGCAATGATGTGTTGGATATAATATCAAAAGCAAAGATCAATAAGTGGGGCTATGTCAAAAAAGCTTCTGCACAGCAAAAGAAATAATCAACAAAAATAAAAGGCAACCTACAAAATGGGGAAAAAAATATTTGCAAACTACATGTTGAATAAGAGTTTACTATCCAGGGACGCCTGGGTGGCTCAGTGGTTAAGATCGAGTCCCACATTGGGCTCCTGCATGGAGCCTGCTTCTCCTTTCTCTGCCTGTGTCTCTGCTTCTCTCTCTCTCTCTTTCCGTGTCTCTCATGAATAAAAAAAAATAAAATCTTTAAAAAAAAAGAGTTTACTATCCAAAATAACTAACTCATGCAACCCAACAACAAACAAAAACAAAAGTAATCCAATTAAGAAATGGGAAGAGGAATTGAATAGATATTTATCTAAAGAGTATATACCCAAATGGCCAACAGGTATATGAAAAGATGCTCAGCATCACTAATCATCAGTGCAATGCAAATCAAAACCTCAGTGAGATATTACCTCATACCTGTTAGAACCGCCATCACCAAAAAGAAAAGAAATTAACAAGAGTTAGAGAGGATGTGGAGAAAAGAAACCCATTGTGCACTGCTGGTGGGAACGTATATTGATGCAGCCACTATGGAAAACAGTATAGAGGCTCCCCAAAAAATAAAATATAGTTATCATATGACCCAGGAATCCAAAGGAAATGAAAACAGTATATTGAAACTGTATCTGTACTTTCATGTTTATTATAGCACTATTTACAATAGCCGAGATACAAACACATCCTAAGTGTCTGTCAATGGGTGAATGGATAAAAAAGATGTAGTATATGTATTCAAACAATAAAATATTACTCAGCCATGAGAAGGAAGGAAATCTTGCCATTTGTGACAACATAGATGGACTGGAAGGACATTATGCTTAGTGAGATGAACCAAAGACAAATAATATAATATATGGTACCTTTTATATGTGGTGTCCAAAAAAGCCAAATCCATAGAAACAGAGTAGAAAATGATTTCCCGGGGCTCAGGGCTGAAGGAATTGGGTTCATTTTAAGGGTACAAACTTGCAGCTAGAAAATGAATAAATTCTGGAGAGTTAATGCACAGTTTAGTGATTATGGTCAACAATACTCCATTATATACTTCAAAATTGCTAAGAGACTAGATCTTAGATGTTCTTAACACACATGCACACACAATGAAAATTTCAGGACCTGATAGAGATGTTAGCTAAAACTAAGGTGGTAGTCATATTGCCATATGCAAATTTATCAAGCCAATAGGTTGTATATCTTACATAGTGTTATATGTAGATACATTTTTTGTAAATACATTTTTAAAATATTAGTTATTTATTTATTCATGAGAGACACAGAGAGAGAGGCAGAGACATTGGCAGAAGGAGAAGCAGTATCTCTACAGGGAGCTTGATGCAGAACTTAATCCCAGGACCCCGGGATCACGACCTTAGCCAAAGGCAGATGCTCAACCACTGAGCCACACAGGTACCCCTGTAAATACATTTTTTAAAAGATTTATTTATTTATGCAAGAGAGAGAGGAAGGGCAGAGAGAGAGAATTCCCTAAGCAGCAGAACATGGAGCCCAGAGGAATTGATCCCGTGACCCAAGAGACCATGAATTGAGCTAAAACTAAGAGCTGGATGAGCAACCAACTGAGCCACCCAGGCACCCCTAAAAATTACACTTTTTATAAGAAATATAAATGTTAAACATATTTAATTCTGTATAAACTAATACCAGACAAAATGTAATAAAGCAATTCTTTGAAACACTAAACACTATATAAAATAAATTTAATTATGAAAACCTAGTATTTAAATATTATTTGATCAATTATAGAAAGGGTTAATCCTCTGTCAATGGATCACATACCAATTACATGCAATTTTTTTTTTGTAAAAACATTTCCAACTATTAAAACTCTTTTTGCTTGTATACTACTTGGGGGAAGTGATGAAATAGTATTTATAAGCTCTCCCTAAGTATTTTTCTCTGGGTCATTGACCTAACTCTATCTCTTGCTTGCAAAGTTTGAGATCTTTTTGAAAGCTTTAATCTTCTTCTTCTTTTTTTTTTTTTTTTTGAGTGATGGCATTGAGAGCAATTTAGTGTTTCCTGTTTTGAAAGAAAAGTGTTTTGGGATTTTTTTTTCTTCTTCAGTATCTAGCAATTTCAATTTTGTAATGTTCATATTCCACTTATTTGGAAAGTCTGTGAACTAGAATAAGAATTGTGTCTGTAGGGCAGCCCTGGTGGCTCAGCGGTTTAGCACCGCCTGCAGCTCAGGGTGTGATCCTGGAGACCCTGGATTGAGTCCCGTGTCGGGCTCCCCGCATGGAGCCTGCTTCTCCTTTGGCCTGTGTCTCTGCCTCTCTCTCCTCTCTGTGTATTCTCATGAATAAATAAATAAAATCTTTTTTTAAAAAAAGAATTGTGTCTGTAATAAAGTTTGCATTGTCAATTGAGTTGCTTTCGTTTATGAGAATTTTTGCAAGTATCAAAGAATGCTTTTTAACCAATGAAATACATCGGCTTAAACACTAAAGTGTAGTATATGAATATATTTAAAGGTGTTTATGTACACTAAAATATAATTAATTAATTGTTTTTAACAGATCTTGATATCAAGTACACCTGCAGGTTTTTTCTTCTTCAGGATTGCCTTGGCCATTCCTAAGCCCTTGCATTTCCACATAAATTTCAAATTCAGCTTTTCAATTTCCACAAAATGAAAACAAACAAAAAAACTCTGCCAGTACTCAGCTCAGTTTACATATCTGATAGTTTTTTTTTAAGATTTTATTTATTTATTCATGAGAGACACAGAGAGAGAGAGGCAGAGACACAGAGGGAGAAGAGCAGGCTCCATGCAGGGAGCCCAATGTGGGACTCCATCCCAGGTCTCCAGGATCATGCTCTGGGCTGAAGGCGGCGTTAAATCACTGAGCCACCCCAGCTGCCCTATATCTGATAGTTTAAATTAGGTCCCAGGAGAAGACATTTTGTCATTATTAAAATTATATATACAAATTTATAAAACTCAAAAACTTATTAAGAACAGTTACTAATACTGTGCTAACACTTTATGTGAATCATTTTGTCAAAATACCATAACTTTGTCAGGTATGTGCAATTGCCCTAATTATTTGATATTTGAGAAATTGAGAACTCAGCAATATGGTTTCAATTATGCATAATCAAAAAACATATGTAAAAAATTAAAAAAAAATAAAATATTATGCATAATTATACAGTGAGTAACAAAGTTGGAAAACAAACCCAAGTCAGTGCTCTCTGAAAAAATGTTCAAATTTTTGTCAATTACATTTTAAAAACATTAAGTATTTTGAATGGAAATCTTTTAAAAATGAATTACAAATTTCTTTAGCTTTTTTTCTCAACCTATAAAACACAATTATACATTTTAATTTTAATTTATGATTCTTGTTATGAATATTAATGATGGGCTTAAATCATAATACAGTGCTATCCTAAGGCTCTATTATGGTACTTAGCATTATGTTCTGTTATATTAAATGGCCTGGAAGCAACCTACTTTTTCTTTTTATATTTGTTCTTTTGGACTTTCCTAATTTAAATATATTAACTTGATTCCATCTTTTGCCTTGCTGCTCACTGTATATTTTAAACTTGCTTTCCTAAACTGTGTAATTTGAGCATTTTAATTTGGGCTGCTTGCCTTTCTGTCCTAGAATATCTTCCTTGGAAGTGTACTTAGGGGCTACCATCCCATGAATGTAATTTCCTACATAACAGTGAGGCATGGCAAAGAAGACAGAGAAAACATAGTGAGTCTCTGATGACACAGTTGGACAGGGAAACAACTTGCAAATTCGCAATGCTAAGCAGAATAGAAAGCCCTTTCTTTATATTGCTGTACTACAGATTCAGTGAAATATTTATATCTTGGTGATAAGCTATTGTCTCTAAAACTATTTTACATTAAGCAGGTGGCTCAAAACATACCTTACTCATCTTTTGAAATCACTGATAGATTCTTGTAGGATTCAAGTACGGTGGTGCTGATGTTTTCCAAATATTATGGACTAAGGGAAATTTAATTATAACTTCCATATCAAGATGAAAGACCACACAGGCTTATCTGTCCTACCTTCTGAGAGTCCCACTGAAATGATAATAAAGCACCTTAAAACATTATAAATATGCAATAAATAAGGAGAAAAGGTGGTCATATATTTAAAAACCAGGGAGTTTTAACAAAATTATGAAAGATGAATATAGGAGTGCATGATGAAGCAGTAGGGGAAAAGGAGTAGCATAGAACAGGGAAGGCTCCAGAAGAGAGGAAAGTAACCTGAAGCCTGACAGAACTCTGGCGAGGCTCATAGTTCAGACAGAATTGTTGGGCTGAAACTCTAAATCCAGGCCAACTGAGCTCATTCTACATTCTCTCATTTTCCCAACCACATGCAGCCACTTGGGAAGCCAGTTATTTGCACCTCATCTCAAAAAAAAAAAAAAAAGATACTTCCACAAGGAAATTAAATAAATTATCTGAGATTACCTAATGCAGAGTATTTGGACATCAGTCCCTCCAGAGCAAAGACCTCTACATGTAGACCCTGGGGGTCCTGAAACATAACTGGCCTGCTCTCCACTTGTTTGCATAGTGTGAAAACTACCAGTTAATAAACCCCATCTACATTCTCAGAACAGCCAAGAGCCATAAATCACCTCCAGCTCTGTGAGGAAGTTTGGATCATGAAAAAATAGATCAAGTTAAAATCAAAACTAAAAATCTAATCATTTAAATTAGAACAAAGAGAAGTGACTTATGAAACCAAAAGAAACTTAGATAAAATTATTGTTAGTATCTCAAGAGATTTGAGACGTTGCTTACATAAAACAAGCATAGGAGACTGTGAAAACAGAAAGACCTTGAAAGACCTCTTGGAAATGACAGATATGACTGATCAACAAAACAAACCAAAGAATCAGTGAAAGGATTGAAAGATGAAACCTAGGAAATCTCTGGAAAAAATAAGTAAGTAAAAAAAGAGATGCACAATCTGAAAGGAAACACGAAATAAATAGATAATCAATTCTGGATGTCCAACAACAGACTAAAAGAAATTTTTAAAACGGTAAATTGACAAAATTATCACAGGAGGAAATGGTTAAAAATATCTAGGGAGAAGATAACTCCCACAGGTGAATGGTAACACTGAAAGGTACTGCTGAATGCCAAGGACAGTAAATGGAATGAAAACCCACATATATCTGTAGAGGTTCAAAATACTGGAGTGAGAGAGAGGGAAAAATTAAACCCAATTATCTAGCAATGAACAAGAAGAGAGATATTTCTATGGATCTCCAGGATTCCTGAAGCACTTCAAAGTCAAGACAGTTCTGGAGTTCAGGACATAAACAATTATAGCTGAGGAGAATGAGATAAAAAGAAAATTAAATACAGAAATAAACCATATACGATTTCCATAGAGTCGATGACAGTAATTCCTAATTTTTCTTAAATATTGGGTTAAAATATAAATTTAAATTCCTAATTTTTTAAAATATTGGGTTAAAATATAAATTTAAATATTTTAAATTCCTTTAAAAAAATATTTTCAGTTGCTTCTAAGTTGATCTCCTATGTACCCTGACAAACCTTCCAATAAATGAAAACCAGTTAAGGTTATCTTTTTCACTAAACCCTCATGATGTTAAATGTCTAAAAACAAAGACAAGAGATAGGGTAAGAGGAACTACCACTCAATTTTTGTCTTTTGAAATGTTCATTGATTTGAAACAGAGTAGATTTATTTTCCTACTGTCAGTTTTCATCCTTCTCCTCCTCTATATTTTCTTTTTTCTATTTCTTCTGCTGCTTTGCAAAAGTCATTGAGTATCTTTGTTATTATTTTTTTTAAGATTTTATTTATTTATTCATGAGAGACACAGAGAGGGAGAGAGGGAGAGAGGCAGAGACACAGGCCAAGGGAGAAGCAGGCTCCATGCAGGAAGCCTGATATGGGACTCGATCCAGGGACTCCAGGATCACTCCCTGAGCCGAAGGCAGGAGCTAAACCGCTGAGCCACCCAGGGATCCCCTATCTTTGTGATTCTTACCTCTACTAATAATGAATTGTCTGCTGGAAATAAAAGTAGCATGGAAATGACACAAAAGTACCTGTTTCTGTGGTCACTGTATCTGGCCTGGCTTTCCCGTCTGTAGCATGAGAGGCTTTGACTAGATACATCCAGCTGGTCTTCCAGCTTTAACATCCCTTCTCTGAGTACAATCCTCAAAAAGTGAAAGCCCGGAATTTCTACCACAGAAAACTGCTCCCTCTGGAAAACATTAGGTTCTTAGAATAGTAGGTATGACTGTTCTCCATGGTTCCATGTAGAAACACAGTAAGGGAACATCTGTAACAAGCTTCATCCTCAAAAATCACTTCTTCTATGGCTGTGAACTGCTTTTGGTGTTTTGCAATGCAATCAATCTCAATATGGTTACAGAATTCCTCCACAAATTTATATCATAAATGCATTGTTTTTATCTAAGAATCTACTCTCCTTTCAGGACATTCATGTACTGACCTGGTCAAATTGCAGAAAAGGGTCACGTTTTCTCCCAGCACAAATGGAAAACCTAAAAATAAAACCCCTAATGAACAGGGAGCCACATATTTCTTTCATTCTCTGGATTTAGTCATATTCTAGCACTTGTTCTTTTGCATCACAGTACCTTTATCCAGATCTCTCTTCTAGGGTTGTAAGGTAAGAATAGAACACGCAGGTAAATTTGAATTTCAGATCTACAGCACAAGGGTTTTTAGTATGTTCCAAATACAACACAAACATTCATACTAAGCGTTTAGTTACTTACCTGAAATTCTAGTTTAACTGGGTGTCCTGAATTTTTATTTACTAAATCTGGCATCCCTACTGTCTTCCCACATAGACAACAAAATTCTTAAGAGGAGGGCCTCTATTTTGCTCACTTCTGTGTCTCCAGTCAACGCACAGTATTTTCACATAGTAGATATTTAATTTTTGCTGAATTAACTGATGAAAATACAAACAAAAGCAATTATTGCATAGGTAGTGTTAGCAAATATTATTTGTAATCTAGTATTTCACAAGGTGAAAATGAGTCATTCAAGTAGGCTAAACTCAGTGTATGGTTAGAGTAGACTAGGTCATAGGATGACTGCAAACAAATTTTGAGTCTTTAAACGCATGTGAGAGGAATTTCTCTGATGTCTAGCTCAATCTCTTCATGAACCCCTCAACTTCTGATATAGTGTTAAAGGTAGGAGTGGCTTCAACATACTCAGTATATCATTTCTAAGAGGTAAAATACTGAGTTGGATGATCTTGGAAACTCAACTGAACTGAGAAGTTTTGCTCTCTTTAGTAAAATTTTCCCTTGACATCTGGGACTGATAATCAAGGACATAATTAAATTAATATAGTAATAAATCAATTTCCACAGGAAATTTAATTTTTATTGTTATTTTTTGAACTTGCTTCTTTTTTTAAATAATAAATTTATTTTTTATTGGTGTTCAATTTGCCAACATACAGAATAACACCCAGTGCTCATCCCGTCAAGTGCCCCCCTCAGTGCCCGTCACCCATTCACTCCCACCCCTCGCCCTCCTCCCCTTCCACCACCCCTAGTTCGTTTCCCAGAGTTAGGAGTCTTTATGTTCTGTCTCCCTTTCTGATATTTCCTACCCATTTCTTCTCCCTTCCCTTCTATTCCCTTTCACTATTATTTATATTCCCCAATCGAATGAGAACATATAATGTTTGTCCTTCTCCGATTGACTTACTTCACTCAGCATAATACCTTCCAGTTCCATCCACTTTGAAGCAAATGGTGGGTATTTGTCATTTCTAATGGCTGAGGAATATTCCATTGTATACATAAACCACATCTTCTCTATCCATTCATCTTTCGATGGGCACCGAGGCTCCTTCCACAATTTGGCTATTGTGGACACTGCTGCTAGAAACATCGGGGTGCAGGTGTCCCAGCATTTCACTGCATCTGTATCTTTGGGGTAAATCCCCAGCAGTGCAATTGCTGGGTCGTAGGGCAGATCTATTTTTAACTCTTTGAGGAACCTCCACCCAGTTTTCCAAAGTGGCTGCACCAGTTCACCTTCCCACCAACAGTGCAAGAGGGTTCCCCTGTTTCCACATCCTCTCAAACATTTGTTGTTTCCTGCCTTGTTAATTTTCCCCATTCTCACTGGGGTGAGGTGGTATCTCATTGTGGTTTTGATTTGTATTTCCCTGATGGCAAGTGATGCAGAGCTCCACAGGAAATTTTAAATTAAAAATAATTTCCAGTCAGTAATAAAGGAACACTTGGGGGAGAGTTTACAGTGAAATACATGGTTTCAGCTTGGTCGCGATCTCATTAGTCCTGGGATTGAGCCCCAGGTCTGGCTCTGTGCTCAGCAGGGAGTCTGCTTGAGGAGTCTCACTTTCTGCCCCTCACTTCACTCTCTTCTTTTCTCTCTCTCTAAGATAAATAAATAAATATTTAAAAAATAAATTTAATTTGCCTCTATGTATCATGCTTGATTTTGCTCATTTTCTTAGTTTTCTCTCTTATTCTAAAGTTGAAGCTATTTGGCTTTTAATTTCTAACAAATTACTTCTGACTGTCTGCTATAGACTGGTGTTTTAAGGACTAGCTTTTTATAAAAGGTGGTACACTCAACTTGTCATCAGAGACATGTCCATCTGCTACTTTCCAGAATATTCTCTTGTGCCAGTCCCCTCTGAGCTTCTGTTTACCCAATGGCAAGATGGAGACTAAGATTCCTGTCTCACACTTTGGTTGTACCGATCCAATGGGAATATATGCATGAAAATACAACTGCCAGCTACTACAGATATATTGAGTTCCATGCATTATGAGTGTGGTATGAGTATGGGGAAGACAAAAGATAGACACAACTGGATTCTACTTGGAAGCTGCCACAAGAGCATTTCTCTTGTAAATAGCCTGATATCTGATGATAAAAGAATGACTCACCTATTCAATTACATTTAATCCATATCTACAACCACCTTTTGAGAATCTACTATGGTAGAACTAAGAATACTGAGACAAAAGAGATATAATTCCTTCCCAAAAGGAGCCCTGTGTGAATCTCCTTAGAGCTTTGTTCTTTCTCTTGATTCATGCCTCCAAGAATGTTCATTGTTTGCTGAGTTGACAGCTTCTGCTAGGTACTCACCCTACAATAAAGCACAGGACACTCTTTATCTTTGACAATCTTGTGCAAAACAAAATAAAGCTATCTCTCAGCCTCTTCCTCTATTACAAAAAATGAACACTGATGGACTAAACTTTACCAGCCACTTGATCCTCAGTGCTTTCGGTTGGGCCTATAGGTCAACTACGTATCTAAAAAGACTATTAAATATATAAATATATACACACAGGTACATCTTGAGATGTTCAGTTCCAGACCACCACAATAAAGCAAATATCACAATAAAGTAAGTCAAATGATTTTTTTTGGTTTCCCAGTGCATATAAAAGTTCTATTTACTCTATACTGTAGTCTAGGAAGTATGAAATTATATCTAAAAAATGTATATACCTTGATTAAAAAATACTTTATTGCTGGAGTGCCTGGGTGGCGCAGTTGGTTAAGTGTCTGACTCGTAGTTTTAGCTCAGGTTGTGATCTCAGTGTTGTGAGATTGAGCCCCATGCCAAGCCTCCTGTTGAGCTCCTCCCTCCCCTAGTGAGCCCAATGCCAGGCTCCTCACTCAGCGCAGAGTCTGCTTGTGATTCTCTCTCTCTCTCTCTCTCTCCCTCTGCTCTTCCCACTCATGCTGTCTCACTAAAATAAATAAATAAATCTTTAAAAAATACTTTATTGCTTAAAAATACTATTATCTAGACTTTCAGCAAGTTATAATGCTTTTGCTGATGGAGGGTCTTGCCTTGATGTTGATGGCTGCTGATGGATCACAGTGGTGGTTGCTGAAGGTTGGGGTGGCTGTGGCAACTTCTTAAAATAGGACACAATGAAGTTTGCCATATCGACTGACTCTTCCTCCCATGAATGATTCCTCTGTAGTGTGTGGTGCTATTTGATTGCATTTTATCCATAGTAGAACTTCCTTCAAAGTTGAAGTCAGCCCTCTCAAACCTGCCACTGCTCTGGCAACTAAGTTTATGTAATATTTTAAGTCCTTTGTTGACATTTCAGCCACCATCACAGCATCCTCACCAGAAACCACATTCTGGAGATATGTTGCTTCAAAAGAAGTAACTCTTCTTTCATTAAAGTTGTATCATGAGATTGCAGCAATTCAGTCACATCTTTAGGCCCCACTTGTAACCCTACTTCTCTTGTTTCCCCAGCATCTGCAGCTACTTTCTCCACTGGAGTCTTGAACCCCCCCCCAAAGTCATTCATGAGGTTCTTTCAAACTCCTGTTAATGTTGATATTTTGACCTCTTTCCATTAATCACAAATGTTTGTAATGGTATCTAGAATGGCGAATCATTCCCAGAAGGTTTTCAATTTACTTTGCCCAGATCCATCATCAGAAGACTCACTATCTATGGCAGCTATAGCCTCATGAAATGCATTTCTTAAGTAATAAGACTTGAAAGCCAAAATGACTCCTTGGTCCATGGGCTAGAGACTGGATATTGTGTTACCAGGCATGAAAACAACGTTCATCTCATTGTGTGTCTCCATTAGGTCTCTTAGGTGACCAGGTGCATTGTCAATGAGTAGTAATATTTTGAAGGGGGTCTTTTTCTCTGAGCAGTAAGTCTCAGCAGTGAGCTTAAAATACTCAGTAAACCATGTTAAAAACAAATGTGCTGTCTTCTAGGCTTTGTTGTTCCATTTCTAGAGCTCAGAGAGAATAGATTTAGCAGAATTCTTAAGGGCTTTAGGATTGTCAGAATGGAAAATGAGCACTGGCTTCAACTTCAAGGCACCAGCTGCCTTAGCCCCTAACAAGAGAGTCAGCCTGTCCTGTGCAGCTTTGAAGCCAGCCATTGACTTCTCCTCTCTAGTTATGAGTCCCAGATGACTCATAGAAGTCCCAGACTTCTTTCAATAGAAGTCTGTTTCATCTATGATGAAAATCTGTTGTTTAGTGGAGCCACATTAGCTAATCACCTTAGCTAGGTCTTCTGGATAACTTCCTGCAGCTTCCACATCAGCACTTGCTGCTTCCCCTGGCACTTTTCGTTATGGAGATGGCTTCTTTCCTTAAACCTCATGAACCAACCTGCTATCTCCATACTTTTCTTCTGCAGCTGCCTCATCTCCTCAGCCTTCACAGAAGACTCTGTGATTAGTTGTTCTGGATTAGTTTTCGGGTCAGGGAATGCTGTGGCTGGTTTGATCTATCCATATTAACAATAAGACTATTTCACTTTCTTATCATTTGTGTGTTCACTGGAGTAGCACTTCAGTCTCCTTCAAGAACTTGTCTTCTGGATTCACAACTTGGCTAATTATTTGGTACCAGAAGCCTAGCTTTTAGTCCATCTTGGCTTTCATTATGCCTTCTTTGTGAAGCTTAATCATCACTAGCTTTTGACTTAAAGTGAGAGACATGCAACTCCTCCTTCACTTGAACTCTTAGAGGCCACTGTAGGATTGTTAATAGGTCTGATTTCAATATTGTGTGTCTCAGAGAAAGGAAGCCCAAGGAGAGGGAGAGAGGTGGGGGAGAATCTTTAAAAAAGAAAGAAATACTAGGAGAATTATCCACATGTAACACAGATACATGAAGTGAGCATAGGCTGTGGAAAAATGGCACAAGTAGATTATTTTTTAAGATTTTTCATTTATTTATTCATGAGAGACAGAGAGAGAGAGAGAGAGAAGTAGAGACACAGGCAGAGAGAGAAGCAGGCTCCATGCAGGGTGCCCGACGTGGGACTCGATCCCGGGTCTCCAGGATCACACCCAGGGCTGAAGGTGGCACCAAACTGCTGAGCCACCAGGACTGCCCAAGTAGATTTGCTCCATGCAAGGTTGCCACAAAATTTCAATTTGTAGAAAATGCAGCATTTGTGAAGCCCAATAAAGCAAAGGGTGACAAAAGGAAGTATGTGTATCTGTGCTTGTATGCGGGTTGTGGTACAAATGTATACATTTATGCACATATGGTATTAAAGCTTGTTGATCACTACTTTATTTCTAGATGAAAAACAGACTGTTAAAATGATTTCTGGACTTTGCCAAAGATTTATGCAGAGCAGCATAGCTATCATATGTGCTTTTGGCACCTGCCATTTCAAGGTCAATTGTTTTTCCCCTTCTTCCGTTTCCCCTTGCCAAAAGAATGTGCTATTCTTTTTCACTCTCTGTCATGGTTTATTGGTACTAATTAGCCTAAGATGCTAATTGGTGTTCTTAGAATGCAAACCACAACATGTATTATGTCTACGATAATTGAAAAAGGAAACATAGTCTGGAGTTATCAATTTTATTGCTCCTTTCAAGTAGTGTTGGTTGATGTTAACATTTTCAATGCCTCATCTTTTAATATGGATAAGTTGGATACTTCTGGAATAAAAAATATAAACTCTGGAAAAACTTATTTTTATTTTTTTAAAGATTTTATTTATTTATTCGTGAGAGGCACAGAGAGAGAGAGAAGGGCAGAGACACAGGCAGAGGGAGAAGTAGGCTCCATGCAGGAAGCCCGATGTGGGACTCAATCCAGGGTCCCCAGGATCACAACCTGGGCTGAAGGCAGCACTAAACCGCTGAGCCACCCGGGCTGCCCGAAAAACTTTTTTAAATGTGCAAATGTATGCATATTCCTATTCTTTCATATAGTTTCTAAAATATATACCCATGCACATTTGCATTTTATCCTTCTGTGTATGAATATACATATAAATGTACATACTTAAAGGAGGACACATGTGTAGAGTGGTACTCTAAAAGTGGCCCCAAGACATCAAGTATTAATGCCTAGAACCTGTAAATATTACCTGATTTGGGAAAAGGTTCTTTATACATATGATTAATTTAAGGATCTGGAGATGGACAGATTATCCTACATTTAGCCAGTTGGGCCCTAAATGCCATTACACATATTCTTACAAATGGTAGACAAAAAGAGATTTGACAGACACAGACGATGAGGAGGCATTGTGACCAAGGAAGCAGAGATTGCAGTGATGCAGCCACCAGCCAAGGATTGCTGAAGGCCAACAGAAGCTAAAGAGGTAAATATCAGATTGCCCCTAGAGCTTCCAGAGGGAGTACAGCCCTCCTGACACCTTGATATTAGCCCACTGAAGTTGATTTCAGACTTCTGACCTCCAGAACTGTGAGAGTATACATTTATATTGTCTTAAGCTACCAAATCTGTGATCATTTCTTACAGCAGCAATGGGACACACAAACACACACACATACACACACACACACACACACACACACAGAGTGTGTACATCTCCACCTAAAACCATCACTGCACCTGAAAAGAAAAAGGTGCACCCTCTTTGAAAGAACCAGAGTGGGGAAGAATCTCTAAAAGACAAAAATCATATTGATTGAATTCATTAAAAGTCATCACCCAAAAAATCTGTGTTTAGTTAAACTTTGAAAATGTGGAATTTGGTGTCCACAAGCTCCATGCCTGGAGGATAATGGTAACCAGAGGCAATGAACATTGGGAAGTAGGGTCTTTGGGAGATGATTAGGTCATGAGATTGGAGCTCCCTTAAGTGGAATTATAAAAGAGCCCAGAGAGTTCTCTCAGCCCCTTTGCCCTGTGAGGACTCAGAGAGAAGAGCCATCTATGAAGCAGGAAGCACATGCTCACCAGGTACCAAATCTGCTGTTCTTCAATCTTGAACTTCCAGAACTGTAAGAAATAAATGTTTGTTAAGTCACTCAGTCTATGGTATTTTTTGTTATAGCAAAAAAAATATATATATATATATATATATTGAATAAATATATATATAAAAATATATATTTTTTGAATTGAGACACAACCCAAATATTCATCAATCGATGACTGCAGGAACAAAATGTGGTGGATCCAGACATCAAATATTATTCAGCCATGAAAGAAATGCAGCAATGACACATGCTGCAGCATGGAAATGTGATGTTGAAAACAACATTATGCTAAGTGAGGAAACCAAACGTGCAAAGCCACATATTGTAGGATTCCACATATATGAAATGCCCAGGATAGGAGAATCTATAGACACAGAAAATAGATTCTTGTTGCCAGGAGCTGGGGAATGACTGCTAACATGCAAGGGATTTCCTTTTTGGGGTGGTGGAAAAGTTCTGGAATTAGGTAATGGTGATGTTGCACAACCTGGGAAACACACGAAAAGCCACCTGATTGTACACTTTCAGACGAGATTGGGCGCGTTCAGGGTGGTATGGCCGTAGACTAATTGTACACTTTCAAACAGTGAATTTTATGCTATGTGAATTCTAGCCCAATAAAATGACCAAAATAAATATGATCTGAAGATGCTAAGGTTAGAATCTGGTTGCCAACTTTAAAATCTTTTCATTTTCTCCGTATATTTGAAAATGCCAAAATGTCGTGAAAAAAAAAATAGGGGTCTGACTTTCCTGATATTAATCCCTATTTCATGGCCTGGATTTTAATGGATCTTTCTTGCTTAGCAGAACTTTGCATCTGATCACACCATGACTCCCTCAGCTCACCTCATTACATGCTTGCCACTCAGCAGGGCATGAAAGAGAGACACAAGCATGGCATACAGATCACCTTTAAGTAATACCTGGCACCAACAGCCTGGAAGAGCAGACACCCACACAAGAACACACCTTCCCCAGCCTGGAAGGGGGGTCTGAGGAAATGGAAATCCACTCAAGGATTCTGAGCCAGAAGGAGGCAGAGAACAGGGAAGGAGAAATGAAAGTAGCTCTAGCCATGAGACTTTCACACTGAGCCAAACCTCTGCCTCAGTTAGGATTTTAAAATTGTTTCCCATGAACACAGACCCTATTCTCCAAATGTGACCAGCCTAGGACGTAGAGAAAAAGCGAAAATTTCTAAGTGGAAAGTGGGAGCAGAGAGAGAAGAAATTCTTATGCCCATAAATTTTGTTCTCTTATGGGATAAGAACCTGTCGAGGCAACAGTATCCTGGGTGTCCACCATGATATAAGCCTCTCAACAAGGTGTAGCCAACATCACACAGTTAAGATACGTTAATATAAAATTCATGTGTTTTGGGGCTTAGCTGTGATCCATTTGCTGAGTTCCTATAAAGACATGTCAACATCTGGAAGCTTACAGTACCCAGAAGTGACATTCCTCCTGTGTATTAAATCTACCAGATATAATTGGAATGTTAATTTTTTTCTTCAAACATTTTCCACTTCCATCTATGACCATGGGTTCCTCTATATTTAGTACTGAGTGGTTACTATTATTAGAAGTTCCCAGTGAGGAGAGAAATATTAGAAAGGAGAAAACACTTGTATTTGAAGTGAGTGATTGGGTAAGGCTTTGAAAATCTCCTCTACGGAGGAATGCAATGAGCAGCGTCAGAATCTGGTGCTACCAAGATTTGGGGAGATAGAGAGTTAGACTCACAGCTCGCCTGATAAAGATCAAAGTTTACATATATTGCAACCAAAAGCAGGATTGGAGTAATAGCTTAAATATGCAGCCACAATGAGTTTTGGAGTACTTCACCCTAGGCTTACACTGAACCTCCCACACGGTTGGCCTCTCCCCCGGAGGCCAGGCCTGCTCCCCAGCACCAGGAGTAAGGAGACCAGACTCCGATGAGCCTGTCTGCAGCCAGGCAGATCCAAAGTTCATTTTCATCCCATATATTCACTCCTTCTCTCATAGAAGGTGTGAGGAAGGGGAGGAGAATTAGAAGTGTTTCATACGTGACGTTCCCTGTTGAACGGAGTAGAGTAAAAGCTCATTTCCATTTTATAAATATAAGAGTCAGAGATTGTGTTCTTCCTTTAGCTGTCGATCTATCCAAAACGAATTCTTGTAATAGTGTGCGCTTTATGACATTTTACTATTTACAAATATCTTTCTCATAACTATCTCATTTGGCTCTTCTAGGGTTCTTCTGGGAACCTGGGGACTCGAAACAGGAATTCCGTGAGTAACTGCGAGCACCGCAGTTCTAAGATCTACACATAGATTCCCATGACACTACTGTTCTACGATCTGGGATTGTCATGAATGTCACATTTGTCATAACATTTCAGGTCCATTTAGCTTCAGTTTTTAGGACCATATGGCCTAAAAATAAAAGAGGCATTAAAAAGCAGAGGGTGAAACATAAGTGGGGCTACGTAGGCACAAGTAACCAAACGAATCATCATCCTTGACATCCTTCCTTTCCATTAGTATTGATAATCCCCCTGGCCAGATCCTGGGACTCTTTTCTCATTCTTCCCAACCCCTCTTATCTGGTGACCAAGTTCTGATACATCGACCTCCCTTTCCTTATTCACTTAGGACCTCTCCCCCCACGCCTACCACCTCAGGGTTAGTTTCAGCCTTCATCACCTGCTCAGCCCCAGAACCCCGCCTTATCTTGTCCATCTTCTACTCTATGGAAACAGTGACCTTTCACAGACATAAATCTGTTTATGACTTCTCACTCCCAGTGGAAGATGCTGTTAATGGGGTAAACCGGTGGCCCGGTCAACTCCCCTTTTCCTTAACACTCTCAGCATAGGGGTGCCTGCGTCTGACTCTTCATTTCAGCTCAGGTCATGATCTCAGGGTTGTGAGATGGAGCCAGGCATCGGGCTCTGCTCAGCAGGGAATCTGCTTCTCTGTCTCATTCCCTCTCTCTTTTCTCCCCCTGCCCTTCCTTGCACTGCCCCCCAGTCCACCGCTAAATGAAATAAGTAAATCTTAAAAACAAAAAGACGCTCCCAGTTTAAGAGGCAGTTGAGTTCCCTTGAATCCCTTGCACCTAGTAAGAGCCACAGTGTATAATCATGCCTCCAGCTCTGAGGAATTCTATTGAATGGCTTCCAGGAAAGTCTTATTATTTTAGTAAAAGCAACTATATTTACACAGTAAATTCTCCCAATATTGGCCAGCACTAGCTCTGAGAGAGAGAGCCAAGAATATTCTTCTCTTGCTCTGAAATGCTCTCACAGAAATAGTATGATTGCACTCCTTCCTGGCACTGTGACCCCTTTGCAAGTGCCCTTTCCTTCCTCTATGATCTCGCACTGATTGCAGTTATCACCTTTCTGACGTAACCCTGCTCTCTGTGGTTGATTTTTTTTGGCCCAGCAAGTGTACTGTTTATCTATATTGCTGTTAAGAACAGCAGTTATGCTCATGGATTCTTAATTTTTTTCCCTCAGCTTTATCAAGATATAGTTGACATATAACCTTGTGTAGGTTAAAGGTTAAAGGTGTACAATGAAATGATGCGATTTACGTATATATCGCAAAATGGCTCCTGGCAACCACCAATCTGCTCTGTTTCTAGGAGTTTGGTATATATTTTTTAGATTCCATGTATGTGTGAAGTCATTGGTATTTGTCATTCTTTGATTTATTTCACTTAACACAATGCCCCCAAGGTTCATGCATATTGTCGAGAATTGCAGGATTTACTTCTTTCTGGCTAAATAATATTCCATTGTGTGTCTCCATATATTTTTTTATCCATTTGTTTATTAGTGGACATTTAGGTTGTTTCCATTTCTTGGCTATTGCAAATCATGCTGCAGTGAACATGGGAATGCAGATATCTCTTCAAGATAGTGATTTTTTTTAAAGATTTTGTTTATTTATTCATGAGAGACACACAAAGAGAAGCAAAGACACAGACAGAGAGAGAAGCAGGCTCCTCTCAGGGAGCCCAATGCAGGACTCGATCTCAGGGCCGGGGATCACACCCTGAGCCAAAGGCAGATACTCAACCGCTGAGCCCCCCAGGTGCCCCAAGATAGTGATTTCATTTTCATTTCTACCTGGAGGTAGAATTGCTGGATCATATGGTGGATCTATTTTTAGTTTTTTGAGAAACCTCCATACTGTTTTCCCAGTGGCTGCACCAATTTCCATTCCCACCAAGAGTTTACGCGGGTTCCTATTCACCACTTTCTTGTCAGCTCTTGTTATCTCTTATCTTTTTTATATTAGCCATTCTGACAGGCATGAGGTAGCATTTCATTGTGGTTTTGTTTCTCATTTCTCTGATTAGTGATGCTGAGAATCTTGTTGTGTCCTGTTGGCCTTTTATATAACTTCTTTGTAAAAATGTCTAATTCAGGTTTTTTGCCACTTAAAAAAATCCGATTTTTTTTTCTGTTTATTTGTATGAGTTCCTTATATATTTCAGATATTGAGGTCACTGTTTAAGCTCCCTGGCTATGTGGGGCCAGAGGTTATACTTCACAGTTGGGCGGTACTGCTGGTCTGGCTCCCTGACTAAGCACAGCTATAGGATGAGCCCTACAGATGCTCAGATTCTTTGGTCAGGCTTAAGGGTCAAGGGGGACTAGAGACTATAGTCAGCAGTTGGGTAGGGCTGCAAATTTGCTTCCCTGACAGGTTGGGGTTATTTGCTTCCCTGACAGCAATGGGCTCATTGCTTGCATGGCTTGTTGATTGGAAACTTGAATTAGACAGAACTGCCCACCAAGCTCCCTGGTCAGTTGTGGACACTGCCTCGGCTCTGGACAGAGCTGCTGGCCAGGAACTCTGCTCAGGTGCTGCTGCGAGGAAGAATGTGGTCCTTTAAGATCTGGGTGCTGTTGGTGTAAACCTTGCTCCCACTTCTCTCTATCTAATCCCCAGTGATCAAGACTTGAAGACTCCCCCAGTGATCTTCAATGAGTTGAGACCTGAATGGGCCTCCCAGGAAGTGTTCCACAACTCTGGGGGAGCTGTATGTCCACTCTGGGCTTTTATCTGCTGGGGAAAATGTAGGCCAAGAGGGCACAGTATGGCACAGAGCCAGTCTGGAGGAGGGAAGATTTGGTCAGTGCATAGCTACTGCTCCATACCCTTCTAATGTGGTCCTGGGTCTCTGTGATCCAGGGGAGATTGCTTCAGCCTCCCCCTGGGTTCTGGGATTTCCTCAATGGAAATGTCTTAGAAATTGAATATCTTGAATATAGTTGTTAGTTGGTCTTCTTGTGAGAGAGACTGAAGTCTGTCATGATATATGTCACCAACTTCTTTTCCTCCATTCCTAATGTCATATATTTTTTTAAAGATTTTATTTATTTATTCATGAGAGACAGAGAGAGAGAGAGAGAGAGAGAGAGAGAGAGAATAAGAGAGGCAGAGACACAGGCAGAGGGAGAAGCAGGCTCCACGCAGGGAGCCTGACGTGGGACTCGATCCCGGGTCTCCAGGATCAGGCCCTGGGCGCGCGATCCTGGAGACACGGGATCGAATCCCACGTCCGGCTCCCTGCGTGGAGCCTGCTTCTCCCTCTGCCTGTGTCTCTGCCTCTCTCTCTCTCTCTCTCTCTCTTTCTCTCTCTCTCTCTGTTACTATCATGAATGAATAAATAAAATCTTAAAAAAAAAAAACCGCTGAGCCAACCAGGCTGCCCTCTAATGTCATATTTGAAAAGTAAAGAGACACAGGACTAGTCCTGCTGCTGGGAAATGGAATCATATTTACAGTTAGCCCAAATTTAGTTACTTAAGTTGAACTTATGACCTACTCAAAATTACCTTCAGAAATAGATACCTTCGGAAATTCATTTATATGACTTTTCTTGGGAACATATAAATTTAAACCCAGGCTTGATATCACCACAAAACTTCTCGGTCTTCTTCTTTACATTCTTCCCCACCCACCATTTGCATCTCCAGATCTACAAATAGATCCAGTAGAGTCCTCATTTAGCTTCTTTTCATATTCAATCACTTGAAATCAATCTACCCCTGAAAATATTCTTTTTCAACAGCTCTTGAGAAACAACGGTTTTGGATGCCATTACAATTTTGTCATGGAACCACTGCTCAAATAGTAAAAAGAAGTGTGGTATAGCCATGCAATATTCTTTTCCTTTATTTTTTTTTTCTAAATTTCTACAGGAAATTCTAAATCTGAGTTCCTCATAGAGGGATAATATTCCTTATGTTCAGTCATTTGGCCTCATTTGCCTGACCATATAGCAAGGCCACTGGCTGCAACCACAGAGTTCCTAAGTATCTAAACCATCACGAGAGGACAGAAGCTTTATTCCACTTTCAGTGTTGACAACCCTCAACTCTGCCCATTGTGCAGATCTGTGTTGCCTTCTTCCCTTAAGGTTAACCCTCTTTAGAGAGCTGCTGATTTCAATACAGCAACATGGTCCTCAACCCAAGAACTCCAGTCAGTGGACTGTGAACAAGGCCAGCAAACCTGGCCTTCCTTCAGCTGGGATAAAAATCACAAGATTCAGACAGCAATGGGGCCAGGGAGTCCTTGGAGGCCTCTATCATTGTCCCTACTGGTAATAAATCAGTTTGCTCCTATATGTGCTGGACACCCCTGAACATTCCCCTTTGGCATGCTCTTGAGTGTAACACCTCCATTTTATGAGAGAATCTTCTGTGCTTATTTTTCCTTACCAGACAGTCTCTTTTGCATCACCCAAGACATGGTTCATATCACTGACCTCAAATTATTTGATGCTTTTCTATGAAAAGGGAAGTTTTGACCTAGGCCAAGTAACAAGCTGGCAATTATTCTTTTAAATGGGCAGTTTTTGAGTATAAAACTTGAGAGTTATCCATTAAGTAACATTTTATTTCTGCCAAAAGTGCCAATCCTGCATATATCGTGGTTGTAGTTATTTCCAATATCATCTGAACAATTGGTTCCTAAGAACAGAACAAGACTATCTGTGCCACTGCTTTTTGTAATTTTTTAGAACATTTGTTTCTGTCCAAAAACTCATTGAAATTCAAATTTCTTTCGGTGAATTATGTCCAACAAGATTTCTAAGAAAAGAATATGACTTTTCTCCAAATCCTAGTAGCCAGTCCTGCTTACCTGTGATATACTTGTTTATTGGCTGGGTGTCCGAGAGATGACTCACTTCTAACAATTTGAGGAATGCTGCTAGTTGCTCCAGACCACATAATTCCCAGATTGGGCTGGGCCTTTGATTTTCACAGCAGTTATCAGCCATGATTTCCTTATCATAAGGGTTCTTGTAGCCCAAAAGTCTCTTGAGAATCCTCTAAGGGGGTGATTCTCATGATGTCAGGAGGGTGGTGCTTTCACTTGCTCTTAATAGTGATCAGATCTAATATCATCTCATTAAACTATGACAGTATGTCAAAAAATTCAAATTATTTCAAATAGTAAATGCATATGGTTTCATTCTGTGGGAATGCCAATGTGCTTAGCTGGACCCAGAGATGGAGATTGAAAAGAAGTCAAGACCTAAAATGGCATACTAATCCCCATTAGCCTTTCTACATAGTCTTTACCATATCAGATATTGCTAAAACTATCAGTAAAAGAGTTTCTTTTCATCCTCACAGTCTACTATTAATCTCCAGGATCCATCTGTCTTACATATTAGAGCCAAATAGGACTATTAAGGGAGCTAGTAGGAATCAAATCTCCCACTTCAATTATTTTCATCACAGAAGTGATCTCTTGAGCTTTCTGGAATTCTGCATTTCTTTTTTTTTTTTTTTTTGAATTCTGCATTTCTTAATGTTTACTAGAAAAGAGGGCTAAGATGATTCCAAAAGTTTCCATGTGGCCTGACCAATTAAAATTGGGCAAAGGTTGAGGGCATCAGGTTCCATTCATGTATGAGATTATTCCAGATATATAATCAGGTTAAGATAATGACCACCAAATAACTTTCCAAAGTGCAACATCCCCCCGTCTTTGTTCCCTTCATCTCTGGCGTCTTCCTGACCTCCCAGTTTTACTTTCAGGCCTTTTGGTGTACTTACTTTGTCTCCTGTGTTTATCAGGGGATTTGTCCTACCAATCTTCTTTCTTGGGAGTTCACTGCTTAATCATTTCCTTACCAAGCAGCAATCATTAGCTGCTCTGTCTTCTCAGCTTACATCTCTAATAGACAAACAAAATACATAACCACTATTTTATGAAGTTAACTGGATTGGGGTAGATGTTCTTAGAACACAGCCTAAGAACGGGATTTGTATAAACAAGTTTTGCTGAGAGAGTGATCCTCAAAATGAACCTCTTAAGAGACAGTGTAAGCAAAAGAGGGAAGTGGAGAGAGATAATCAGGGTGTGACCTCAGGTATAAAATAGCCTGGACTGGATTCCCCAGGGGTGGGGGTGCACTGGAGCATGAACTACACCACAGAGTTGTTTCTCTTTGAGATGAGGGGTTGGTCTAGTATACCTAGTATCAACTAGTCATTCATTGTCTGTAGACTGTGGTGCAGGAGTTGGTAATCTCCCAGAGAGGTGACTACCATCATCCAAGGGCAATTTTCCAAGGAAAATTGGGTATGGGGCTGTTAATCCACACTTACAACAGCTTGGGGGACGTGTGTAACTGCTGGTATAGCAGGTGGGAAGAGGTTGCAATGCCATCAATATACATGCCCTATTCTATCTATTTCTCAAACACATAATTGACTTGAGAACTCTCCTTTTTTTTAAAAGATTCTATTTATTTATTCATGAGAGACACACAGAGAGAGGCAGAGACATAGGCAGAGGGAGAAGCAGACTCCCTCATCAGGGAACCTGATGTGGGACTCAATCCCAGGACCCCAGGATCATGACCTGAGCCAAAGGCAGATGGTCAACCACTGAGCCACCCAGGTGCCCCATGACTTGAGAACTCTAAAAATGTATTAGAGAAGAAACAGAAAATAATTTAGAAATGATGTTGATGAAACCACACATGCACACATAATATGAAGGAAGTTGATGGTATATTTTGTGAAATGAAATAGACTACACTCGGGGTCCCCTCAGACCGGTGGATGCACACAGATTTAATAAGCACAAGCATATTGATAAGTATGGGAGCTCACCAGTTAGAGTAGAACTTTCAAAATTCTGGTGGCAGAAAAGTTATCAAACATACACAATTTGAGCTTTTTTAGCACCCATTCCTTTTGAAAAATCATTACCTGTGCCCAATCAAGTGATTTTTATAAATCTTTTTTGAGTATGGTTGTCTCACAATGTTACGTTAGTTTCAAACATACAACATAGTGCTTCAACTTCTTTATACATTATGCTATGCTCACCACAAGAGGTGATTTTGGAAAAAAAAATCCGGAGCCAGCGTTTCTTTATTTCTATATAAAGATGAGAAAATTGATCTCCAATGTATACATTTGTCATCTATTTTTTAAAATATTTTATTTATTTATTCAGGAGAGACACATAGAGAGGCAGAGAAACAGGCCAAGGAAGAAGCAGGCTCCCCGCAAGGAGCCTGATGTGGAACTCGATTCCAGGACCCGGGGATCACACCCTGGGCCAAAGGCAGATACCCAACCGCTGACCACTCAGGCATCCCTACATTTGTTACCTATTACAAGCTCCCCATCACTATACCTCTAGCACTCTTGCACTAATTTGTCTCCACCCTGCTCTTCCTCTCTTGGACTCTAAGTTCCTTACAAGAGCATGTGTCTTACCTATTTTTGTACTTAATTCCCAGTGGAAAGTCACTATACTTTTGCCACATAAATGAAGAAATAAATGGAGTACTGAGCTTCTGTGGGTCCACAATTCCATTGGAATAAGTCATTATTACCATGGGGATGTGTGTAGGATTCTAAGGTACTTTTAGGTTTTCAGGGAATGATTGCTTCTCTTCCAGTAACTATCTATCAGAATTTATGGAGGCAGTTTCACTTTTCAAGTTTGTTTGGTTCACCCTGTTTACACTTAGGATAAGCAGGCCAAAGCTGAATTCTCATTATGGCTTGATTCTCAAACACAGAGGGTAAAGGATACAGCTAGGAAATAAGTGGTCAATGAGATTTTCCAGTGTAAACAAATTCTTTGGAAAAATAATATCTAATTTCCTCTTTGAAGAAGTGAGAAGTGAAAGTAAATCTACATATGGGACTTTGACAGAATAGTTTTTATAGTTATTGACACTGCATTATAGTTGGACAGAACCTGAAAAAAATCAGGAATTTAAATCTTTTAGTTTCAGAAATTAAGCAGCAATACTGAGTGTTTTCCTTATTAGCAAGAAATCAAGTTTTTTCCTGGGGTGCAGCAGAACTTTATTAAAATGCCAAGGGATTTCTTTTTGGAAATTTACCTGAATTAGGGCTTTTCACAGAAACAGCACCAATAGGAGATATAGATATGTATGCATATATATCTCTTATTGGTTCTATTATTTATATCTATCTATATCTGTATATGTATATACACATTGATGTGTGTGTGTATATATATATATATATATATATATATAGAGAGAGAGAGAGAGAGAGAGAGAGATTGATTTTAAAGAATGAACTTACATGTAAAGGCTGGCAAGTACAAAATCTACAGGATGAGCTGACAGGCTGAAGACCTAGGGAAGAGTTGATGTTGTAGCTCTTGTCCAAAGGCCATCTGGTAGTGGAATCCTTCTTTAGGGAAGGTCAGTCTTTTTCTATCAAGGCCTTCAACTCATTGGATGAGGTCCACCCTCAGATTATGAAGAGCAGTGTTTTAGCTCAAAGTCTACTGATTTAAATATGGATCTAATCTAGAAAATACCCTCACAGAAACTTCTAAAACAATATTTGACAATGGCCTAGACAAATTGACACATTAAATTAATCATCATATTGTCCCAGTCCTTTATAAAACTGTCAAGTGTTCTGCTCCTTTTCTTCTCTCATGTTTCATAGTAAATTTCTCCTATTCTGAGCCTTGTGCATTTATCCACCAGGTCACCATTTAATTCCTATTTTTAAGTTTTTCTGGTTTAGTGTATTTCACACATCAATCACATCTTCCCCTGAATTAGTTGGAAAGTAAAATGCTCTGTGGTTTTGCCGGCTCTATCATTAAAGTATAACTATTTGGGGAATTATATTTTTTAAAAGCTGAGGTTAATGTCATAGCAATGAAAAGCAACAATGAACAAATAGTCATCAACTCATCTGACAATGCAAATGTATGATTCATAGGATAAAGCTCACAGCACAGGTTACCGCACACCATTAAACAAGGGAACTAGTCAGAAAAAAAATTCATATAAAATTTCAATGTTTTTCCCATCCCAAGAGTTTATTTTGAGCAGATAGCTTTGGCTTAGAGATTTGGAGTTATTTTAAAGGATATAAAGAAAATAAATGACTTAGGAAAATGAATGTTTCTATTTACAGTAAATAGTCCACCCAAACCAGACAAATAACGAACTGTGAACATGCTCAGAGAGTTTTCTTGCTTCACAACTTTGGTTATTCTTCCCCTTGACCTGAACTTCCACCTGCCAAATTCCAACTCCCTCCGTCAAGGCATTAAAAAAAAAGAAGAAGAAAGAAGGAAAGAAAGGAAAGAAGGAAAGGAAAGGAAAGGAAAGGAAAGGAAAGGAAAGGAAAGGAAAGGAAAGAAAGGAAAGGAAAGAAAGGAAAGGAAAGGAAAGAAGGAAAGGAAAGGAAGAAAAAGAAAGAAAGAAAGAAAGAAAGAAAGAAAGAAAGAAAGAAAAGAAAGAAAGAAAGAAAGAAAGAAAGAAAGAAAGAAAGAAAGAAAGAAAGAAAGAAAGAAAGAAAGAAGAAAAAGTATATATTACATTTTCTTTATCCCTTCATCTTTTATGGACACACAGATCGTTTTCAATTCTTGGCTACCTGAATCATACTGTAGGAATGCAGATATCTCTTCCAGACGCTGATTCTGTTGGATGAGATCACTAGCAAGGAAGTGGTGTCACTACCAAATCTACATGCTGATGATCACTGTGAGCCTCATCCATGTCTCTACTTCTAGCCCCCAGGATGTCTATCCCTGCCAATTCCTCCAGTGCTCCCTATGAGGCAAGACGGAAGTGGATCTGTCAGTGGGCCCTCCAGGACCCAGGGGAAGTTGGCTATCTGCCTTGGGCTCTCTTCTACACGTTGAAGAAGAGGGACGCCTCTGGGTGTGGCACTGTGCTTGCCTTGTGAAGAGGCAGTGGGTGAAACGTGCTCCATTTGACCCTTTTGACACGGCTTTTTTAGGTTCTTATTCCTCAAGAGGAGGCTCAGAGTCACCTCCAGGTTCTGAGATTTTCACAAAAGTATACTTGTCTGTGGATAGTTGCTATTTGCCTGTGTGTGTGTGTGTGTGTGTGTGTGTGTGTGTGTGTGTGTAGGGGAACAGCGCCAAGAACCTCCCATTCTGCCGTCTTTGCTGATATCACTCAGAATCTCATTACTGTTTTCTAAGAACATTACCTAGGCCGAATCCTGTAAGATGTATTATATTAAGTCTATCCCTGGAAGAGAATCCATGTTTCATCAGGCTAAAATTTTACATGGACCATGCGAGTCAATTAAGAAGCAGTTAACGATCTAGAATAGGGACAACTTAAGATTTTGGTCACTGTTTCCTCTTAAATTACTATTTTAGTCACTATTCACTCTGGAAAAATGACCATAGTTTTTGATATTTTTGGCCATGATCAAAATTGAGGAACTATCTCGTATTTTTATTAAATGTTATTTTTGGTTTTAGGGTTATCTTCAAACCTCTGCTTATGGTATCCTGTGTTAATTAGGAGTGATAAACCTGGATGAGATATGATAATACGTTTGGGGAATTTGCTTCATGTTAAGAGCTATGTGTGTGTGTACATGTGTGACATCTGTACTGTTTAGTTAGGTTCCTTTTGTGGCCACTGAAGAGTTTCTGAAAGATTCATGGTTAAAGCATAGCTAATATGGAGAACTCTGTTTTAAGTTCAATTTTAGAAATTTCTTATTTGAATAATTCAATCATTATGAGAGGTTAAAACTGTATTGTAGCATGATTTAGAGAATTTAGAAAATTGGATATTTCTCCACAGTAAAGAAAACTTCCTTTGGTGATTATGCTATTTGGCCTTTATTATGTGGGTATGATTGTTAATTATCAGTATTTTCAGGTCAAGTGGTTTGTCAGCATTTGGTAGTTTTGAATTACTATAAATATTAAATAATTATTGAGAATCCAAGAGATCAGAATTGAGAAAAGACAGGAAGTACTACATTTATAATTACATAAACTGGATGAACCAATTTCTCATGATCAATTTTTAACTATTTTGAGATGCACAAATATGAAAATTAGTGTATAATCATTGAAAGATATCCAAGTAGGTAAGAGAATCTATGGGACTCTGAATGTAAAACAAAGAATGTTCATAGTGAGGGGCATTTGAGTAATCTCACATGCGTGTGGACTGGCCAATGTTAGAATAATATTGTGAATAAGAACACTGAAAAAATGCTTCTGTTATGTGACTGAATTTATAAAGTAATGAGTGATTCTCATAAAAGTAGCATTGGAAATTGTGAATGACCATAGAAAATAAAGAAAATATTTTGAGTGCTATAAATAGATATGGCAATTAAAGCGAGTAATTTTTTACAGTTTAATTTGTGTTTGTGGCTTCCAGATTAGATATTTGGAAAAGAAGTGTGCAAGGAATAGTGTTCTTATTAACATTAAATTTCCAATTAATAATGATGACGTGGTAAGTAACTCATCTGAAAGCCTTATTTTTTATGGGATAACTTGTTCATAATTTAGGTTTTGAATAATGAATCCTGAATATATGAATAGCTTACCCATGAAGAATGCTTTAATGCAGTTATGTAGAAATGCTAGATGTGAGCTTATTGTACCATCACTAATCCTAAATGCCTGGAAGTTGAGAAAGTCACAATTTTTATACCAATTTGTGATAAAGCATAGACAGCAGGAAAATGTATTGCTATGGGAGTAAGCATGAAGAAGAATTTAATATGTTGGTTATAATTAGAAATATCTGTAATATAAATATAATTGAGATAAAAGTATTCTATTTTAAAAATTCTAATAGACTAACTGGGTTATCAATATTGACAAGGGTTGAAGATAAGCTGTCAAAATCTATGGGAAGTGTAGATTTATTTCAAATTATTTTTATTTTTTTAAAATATATTTATTTATTTATTTATTTATTTATTTATTTATTTATTCATGAGAGACACACACACACAGAGAGAGAGAGAGAGAGAGAGGCAGAGACACAGGCAGAGGGAGAAGCAGGCTCCATGCAGGGAGCCTGATGTGGGACTTTCCCGGACACCAGGATCATGCCCTGGGACAAAGGCAGGTGCCCAACCACTTAGCCACCCAGGGACTCTCTCAAATAATTTTTAAATGATTAAAGGCTGTTTAAGCTAATTAAGAGGCTATATTAACCAAAGTTAATATAAAGCTTAAGTTTTTTGATAGATCATTTTATTGTTAACAACATGAATGTAGATATAAAAAGCATTAGCATCGAAGTAGACTGGTCGATTGGGCATATAAGACTGTACATGTTTGATACTATTACTAAGAATGCAAAGCCTACACTGGAACTTCAAGCTACAAAAGCTAATAAAATACGTGGCATCGAAGTCAATGATGTTAAATATTTGTTTAGGGTACGCAAAGTTGTATAGAGATAATGTTATGCACACTAAATTTAATAGTGGAGATATTATTCGAGACTGGTAGATGAAAATTCACCTTATACCTACTATGAAACTAGTGAGAAGTTCATTTAAATGGTGTGAGGAGGTGCATTAGATATGATGGCATGAGTGAGTCATAGTCTAATGAATCAGTATTATTTGCTTGTTGTTACATTATTTTATTCATTTAAGCCTTTTGAAGAATAAGCTCTTATAAGAACAAATGGCAGAGCAAGCATAATTTGTAGATTATATTTTTAGAATACTCAAATTAGTGATAAAAATACAATTTCTGGGTTAGAAGGCAGGAAGGCAATAGCTACTAGGAAAATTTTTGTTGGAAATAAGCGTGTAGATTCTAATCAAGTCTATATTCAGTGGTTTTTCTGCATATGCACTTAATTATCATAGTCATAATACAACAATAACTAATACTAAAGCTAATAATTCAAGAGAAATAATGTTACTATTTGTAAGTTTATTCTTTTGTATTATCCTGAAAATAATTAACTGGAAGTTGATTGTTGTAATTAGTTAGGGTTCTCCAGAGACATTGAACCAATAAGATTTTACATATGTATGTATATATGTATATATTACATATACATAAAATATCTATATCATATACACTATACAATACTATATATATACAGTACTATACAACACTATATATATATAAAATACATATATATGTAAAATCTTATTGGTTTATATATAAATATATATCATATATACTATACAATACTATTGAGATATATATCTATATATGTCTATATGAGATATATATCTAGATAGAGATTTACTATAAGGAATTAGGTCACATGGTTGCAAAGCCTGGTAAGTCCCTGCTGGTAAGTGAGCAGGCTAGAGAGTCAAGAGCCCTGATGAATCAGCCTCAGTCTGAGTCTGAAGGTTTAAGAAACAGGAGAACTGAAGAGGTAGTTATGGTATGAAGGCTGGCAACCTTGAGACCCAGGAAGAGTCAGCATTTCAGTTTGAATCTGAAGGTAGGAAAAAAAGCCAGTCCTAGTCTCAAGTCCAGTGGGAGGAATTCCCTCCTACAGAAGGGAGGATCAGGCCTTCAGCTGATTAAATGAGGCCCACGCCTATGAGGAGGGCAACTTAGTCTACCAATTTAAGTGTTAACCTCATCTAAAACCACCTCACAAAAACACCCAGAATAATCTTTGACCAAATATCTAAGCACTCTGTGGTCTAGTCAAATTGACACATAAAATTAATGATGATAGCATCATAGCTTTCCTAAACTAGAAGGATATAATTTTAGCAATAAAGCGATTGAATGAAATCTTAAAAATGTCAATATTAAGTGGCAGCTTCCTGTCTAAAATGGTATATATACATATATATTCACATATACAGATGTTATGTATCTGTTAATTATATTCATTTAACTATGACTTCATTAGTCCTACATTGTTTAAAAATACATTAGAAATGTTGCCCCTATTATATATAACCCACAAAATCCCATCTTTCAAAAAATGTTGTCATACCTACAATTGGAAACGATGAAATGGTGTTTTGAGTATTATTTGTAGCAACATTAAACAAAAACTCTAGGAGAACATTTTTAAGATTTTATTTATTTATTCATGAGAGACACACAGAGAGAGGCAGAGACATGGGCAGAGGGAGAAGCAGGCTCCATGCAGGGAGCCCCATGTGAACCCAAGGGTATTTTTAAAGGTTGATGGGCATTGAAAACTCGTAATATTAATAAAAGAACCAAGACCAAGTTTCTATGTTTATGGGTATAAAATAACATTTTCAGCACTTAGATTCAGATTAAACTATATGACTCATTTTTTTAAATTATGGAAAATCCTTATGAGGGCTGTCAGGAGTTTAAGTGCTATGGCAACACCCACAGAATGAAAAACAGTCTATATACATTTTAAAATGCTTCTGAAAAAAAGATCCAAACTACTGAAATAGAAAAAAAAATTAATGATGAAATTTAAATACTTGTCATAGAAAATAAGTATTATATTACTTTTTTCTCGTTCTTCTTCCCCAGTATTATATTACTTATATAACTCCCTAAGATAATCAAGTGTTAGCAAGTAATTATCATATTTGGGATGTAAATTTTAATATTGAAGTATCAGTTTTATTATGCCTTTTGTTTTTAATTTGTGAAATTTACAAACAAATTTATATTTAAGGTATATTAGTATTTCAATTTGTAGTTATCTACATGCTTATTATACATATATGAGCATGTGTATATTTTTGAGGGTGTATGTGTATTACATGTGTATTTGAGTGGATATGTGTGTTACATGTGTGCATGTAGGTGTAACATTCAGCGAACTTACATCCAAGATTATCACTACATGTGTATTTGCTGGTATATGTGTATTGTGTATGAACATGAATAATAGTATGTGTGCGTATGTATTATCAGATAATATTTGTATGTAAAATTCTTGTGTCCATTAGGCATTAATTAAGTAACATCTTACAGAAAATACTGCCGATAACAAATATTTGAAGTCTCACTACAGATGTTTACGTATTGACAGCCCTTGCCCACCCTAATTTTAAACATATCAGGTGAAAGCCACTACAGTTAAAGGTGATTGTGGGCTGACTGTCATTAGTTCCTGATTATGTCATAGTTAAGAGAAAATGGGAGATTTTAAATAGGAAGTTTCTGAAGAAAAAACCAGATGCCGCTTTCCATTATAGAACTGTGGAGAAGGGTCTTATGTAAATGAGTTGCTGGTTTCTTGATGCTTGGTTAGTAAAGAATTACATTGGAGATCGTACGCATAATGATAAGGACTTCATAATGGTATATGATATGTACAATTAAAGGTTTAATCTTACGTAGTTAAAAATTTTAACTACTAGAATTTAGAAACTGTTTTTATTTTATTCTATTTTTAAAGATTTTATTTATTTATTTATTTATTTATTTATTTATTTATTTATTTATTTATTTTAGAGCAAGAAGGAGAGAGAGCCTGTGTGCTCAAGGGATTGAGGGGCAGAGGAGAGGTAGAGGGGAAAAATATCCCAAGCAGACTCCTGGCTGAGCACAGAGCCTGTCATGGGGCTTGATCTCACAACCCTAAGATCATGATCTAAGCCGATCCAAAACCAAGGGTCTGATGCTTAACCAACTGAGCCACCCAGGTGCCTCGAGAAACCATTTTAAATAGCAAATAAAAGCAGAAACAAAATTATAGATGAAATCAAAATTACAAAATGAGAAATGATTTTTGTAAAATGTCAACTCTCCTAATCTCTGAATGTAATTTAATAAACTAATAAAAATAATGGTAGGTTTGGGGGTAGTGGTGATATTTTTGTTTTTTTAATTTTTGTGTGTTATTTTTATAGTCAATCAAAATTTGTTGAAGTACATATTAAGTTACTTTTACGGATTTCTTATGACTCATAGCCTAGATGAATGGTCTTTATTATTTCAAATACCTTCATGTCATATTTTAATTATGGTTTAAGTGTCAGTGGACTCATTAATTCAATCAACATATAACACATATTATTTAATTATAGCAGAGCCAATGAAAAGGAAACATTCACAAGAATTATATTTAAATTATCTACATTCAAAAACACTATTTTAGGAAATATAATTCTATCAGAATTCAATAAGAGCAGCTGTAGAATCAATTAAGTAACTGCAGTTATGTTTTAAAAAAATAAATCAAACTTTTAAAAAGAGACAACTTGCAAATGTCCTGCTGTGATTTAGGGTGCTTGGGGTTGGCTGCTTTGAAAGCTGAATCAGATCCACCTGTGACTCCAGATCCCTGAGGCCTCACAGCCTAATCATCCTATTCTTCTAGGTCCTAAATACCCAGGGGACCTTCTGATGCTCTAGGACCTGTGGCTCAGGATTGTAAAACAGCAGAGCCAAAACAGCCACTTGGGAAAAGGTAGACTTTAAATCACTTCTGTTATTTTTATTTTCACTAAGACCATTTTCTTAGTCTGTTGAGCTTTTCATCAATCAATAGAGCTGTCAAAGAGAAACTTTCTTTTTTTTATTTCAATATTTTATTTATTTATTCATGAGAGGCAGAGAGAGAGAGAGAGAGAGAGAGAAGCAGAGACACAGGCAGAGGGAGAAGCAGGCTCCATGCAGGGAGCCCGATGTGGGACTCGATCCCAGCATTCCAGGATCACACCCTGGGCCGAAGGCAGGTGCTAAACCGCTGAGCCACCCAGGTGTCCCAAAGAAAAACTTTCTAAAGCTCTTTCTCTCATGGGAGATAATCTAGTTTTGATTTAAAAAGAAGTGGACTTTTCTAATTCTTTCTCAGGGATATATGTATAGCAAACAGCCTTGGAAGAGAGATAATGTCTGCCCCCAGAGCAAAGGGATCAGGTTACTCAAGTTTGGAGTTCCCGCTGATTGCACAGGCATCCATCTGGGCACATCCTCATCATCTTTTGGGCTTGGGAGGGGCTGGGGGAACTCACACAAATATGCTGATGCTCGTGTTGTTGCTGTGCCATGAATGAGATCACCTTTTTCTCTGGTCCAGGTATCTCCTGTCTTCCCACAGCACCCATGAAACTATAGCAGATTTAACCTGTCAGCTTGCAAGTAAGGTAAAATCTTAGACCTTTTACAGTTCTTGACATTAAGAAGAGGGCTACCCCCTCTCCATATATGAACAACTGGTATATGGTGTAAGAAGTAGGGATGGTTCCCTTGGGGAGCAGGGGTATTGCTTGGAGGAAACATTAGGGGAGCTTCTGATGTGCTGGCCATGTTCTGTCTCTCAGTCTGAAAGGGTACTGATTACAAAACTTATTAATTCAAACTCAACAATCTTTGTACTTACTTATTTTTGCCTTTTCCCCTCTTCTATGAATGTTTTACTTCTATAAAGGTTTAACTTAAAATTTTAAAAAAGAGCAGAGGTAGTGACCAGGATTGCCACACCAATGAATTAAAAAACATGTAGAACTAATTATCCACAACTCAAAGAAAAGGGAAAACACACCAAATATTATTAGCCAAAAGATAAGGAAAGTGGAGGAGAGATCCAGGAAGAAAAACATGCTTTTAGTTGAGATTTCAGAAGTAGAGGAGAGTCAAAGAGACACGTTTGGATATATGGCTATTTGAATTTCAGAATTTCAAGGATAGAGAAAAATTTCTGCAATTTTCTAGTCAGGAAAAAGAAAAAAAAGCTACCTAAATGGGAAAAAGAATTGTATTTACAACAGACTGTTCCCATAATACTCAATGTCAGAAGCAAATGAAACAGTAGCTGGACCATTTTGAAAAAGAAAAAAAAAAATTACCCAAGAAGGCCAAGTTACCATCCATCCATGTGACAAGAGAAATAGACTCTCAGATGTGGGAGGATTCAAAAAAAAAAAAAAAATATATATATATATATATATATATATATATGAATATTCCAGCTGCCCAAGAAATGAATCTAAATTGATGTCCAAGAACCAGGAAGACATAGTGCAGAGGTGAAAACAACCACTGAAAGAACACTGAAGAGTTCTAACAAGTTTCTAAATTGCTCGGAGATGGTTACATGGCACACAGGCCCTGCAGATGGCCCACTAGCGGCATGCCCCTGCCGTGGTTCTGCCCCCTGTGAGTGAGAAATCTATGGAGACTGAGAAGCAATCTTTGCAGTTGTTGGAGTTGTGAGCCAGGAATAGACTACAGAGCCCCTTGGCCCTCCCCCTGCCTGACTCCTTCTAGCTTACCTGCCTATCCCCTCACCATGTGTAGACAACTGGTATAAAGCAACCCCAAGACGTTTCCATCAGGCGAAACCAAGACCAATTTCTGAAGCTCGCCCTTTAAGTTCAGGTATTAGGTTTGTCTGAGGTCCCGTCCTTCACATAATCCCTCTGCCATATTTAGCCAGGAGATCTAGGCGAAGCCATTCCCTTCCCCGCATGTGTCCCAGCAGGTACAATAAAGGTACAGATGGCTGGCAGTTTATATCCTCGAAGCCACCTGCTTTGACCATCCCCAGCTGAACATTCCAATAGGTATTGATGGGAAGAGGCCCAGGAGAAGGCTCTGGCCAGGCTCCTAGAGCAGCCTGCATCAAACACGTCCATCAGGTGGATTTGACTTCCTATTCACGCTTACAAAGCCTAACTCTTTGAACTCATAATTTCACTTCTCCATTGAAATGGTTTACCAAAAGAGAGAAGCATCTGTCACTTCCTGTTGTTGAATCTGTACATTTAAATGGGGATAAGAGTTTTATCTTGTATGAAACATCCTTGTTTGTTTTAGTGTAGTCAAGCTGCTATAACAAAATGCCATTAACTGGCTTGTAAACAATGAACATTGATTTCTCCCAGCTCTGAAGGCCGGAGGTCCAAGATCAGGGTCACAGCATGGGTGGGGCAGGGCTGTCTTCAGGTTGCAGACTGCACATTGTATCCTCATATGGTGGAAGGGAGGTAGGTCTCTCCGAGGTCTCTCTTATAAAGCATTGCTCTCATTCAGGAGGACTCCCTCCTCACCCTAGTCATCGTCCAAAATCCCCAGGGATTTATATCATTAGCTTTGCGGTTCAAGGTTTTATTTTTTTATTTTTTAAAAATATTTTATTTATTCATGAGAGACACAGAGAGAGAGGCAGAGACACAGGCAGAGGGAGAAGCAGGCTCCCTGTGGGGACACCGACATGGGACTCACCCCAGGATCACACCCTGAGCCTAAGGTAGGCGCTCAAACTGAGCCACCCAGGTGCCCCTTAACTGAGATTTAAATTGCAGATCTGTCTACTGCTGCCCTAAATCTCTCAGTTTTTGTTTCATGTATTTTGAAGCTCTACTATGAAATTCATACACATTTAGAATTGTCCTTCTTACTTGAGAGACTGACTCTTCCATTACTCTGAGGCGTCCTTTATCTCTGACAAACTCCTTGTCTTGAGTTGTACATTCTTTTTTTTTTCTATTTCTGAACATCTGCTTTATTTTTTTAATAATAAATTTATTTTTTATTGGTGTTCAATTTGCCAACATACAGAGTAACACCCAGTGCTCGTACATTCAATGATAACGCAGCCTTTACAGCTTTATTGGGATGGATGTTTGTGTGATAACTCTCTCTACCCTTTTACTTTTAACCTATGTAGTTTTACTTAAAGTGCATTTCATAGAAACTCACGACCTGAGCTGAAGGCAAATGCTCAACCACTGAGCCACCTCTGTGCCCCTCTGATTTTTTTTTTTTTTTCAATTTGAAAGTTTCTAACTAATTGGAACTGGGTTTAAGTTTACTATCTTAATGCTTGTATTTACTTGTCCTATATGTTTTCTGACCATTTTTCCTTCTTTCTTGGCTTCTATTGAGTATTTACTATTCTATTTTTACCTCCTTTGTTGGCTCCTTAGCTTGAGTTATTTATTAAAAATTTAGTGATTGGGACGCCTGGGTGGCTCAGGGTGTGAGCCCGGAGTCCTGGAATTGAGTCCCACGTCAGGCTCCCTGCATGGAGCCTGCTTCTCTCTGCCTGTGTCTCTGCCTCTCTCTCTCTCTCTCTCTCTCTCTGTCTCTTATGAATAAACAAATAAAATCTTTAGAAAAAAATAAAAAATAAATGTAGTGATTGCTCTAGAGATTTTAATTTGCATCACTAACTTATCACCCTGTATTTTAATACTTCCATTTACCACTTACCCATTCTTTGGACTGTTACTGGCCTATATTTTACTTCTACATATTCTATAAAATTCACATTACATTATTTTTCTTTAAACAGTCAACTATCTTTTAAAGAAATTAGAAATAGGATTTCAAATGTGTCCTATATTTCTTCACATGTTTCTCATGTTACTTTGTTTCAGTAGTCAGATTTGAAATAGTTTTTAATAGAAAAAATCGATTTTATGCTTATATTTCTAGCTCAAAACTTAGATTTCAGGATTCTGAACATCTTTAATTTAAATTTTGTTTTACAGGAAAACTTTTTCTTCTAAATATACTAACATAATTATATATTTGCTTTATTCTGTGTTTTCCACATATTTAATTTTTTAACACTTATGTATATATGTATGTATGTGTGTGTGTATTTGAAGTAGGCTCCCTGCCCAATGTGGAGCCCAACACAGGACTTGAACTCACGATCTTGAGATTAGGATCTGAGCTGAGATCAAGTGTGAGATGCCTAACCAACTGCCATCAAGGTGCCCCCACATATTTATTTTTAAAAAAAGAATATCAGTGTAGCTATGAATAATACCAAATGCAGATTAAAATATCTATATGGTTCTTTTTGTTCTTATAATCTCTGCAGGGATGTATAGTTGAAATACTGATCAAGTCACGTATCATGATTATTTTATATGCATGGTTATCAATCTGATGCATAAGCTTGATTCAGTCTGTTTTCAGTTTGGGGGCATTTTTTTCTTTATGTATTGTTATTAACTATGCAACTAATTTTCATGATCCAGAGTTAAAATCAAAACCCTGTATCAACCTACACTCACTGAAAGTCTCATTTCTATTCTTGACTATTCCACGCTATTCTTTTCCCCCACCAAGCAGTACCCATAAAAATTAAATTAACAAATGATAAATTAATTAATTTTTGTCTTCATTTTCAAACTAACATATATATATATTTATATGTGTATGTCTGTGTATATATATATGCATGTGTATGTGTGTAGATATGTTACATCTTCTGCTAATAGCATTTTTGAGGTTTCTGAAGTGATGTAAGACCCTGGAGATACTTGCAATGCAGAATAAGGCAGTACCTTCTTTACGACAAAACCTAACAGTTTGAATTCAGAGGTTGTTCTAGCCTCCTGGAGAATCATAAACCACACGGTTAGCATATTTTTAAAAGAGTTGCCAGCTAAAAGTGATGAAAACTAAGATATTTTGTGATACGTGGGTTTTAGCAAATGGGACACCTTCTGATTTTCCCAAGGCCACCAGGGTGCTTTTATAACTCAGGAGTAATGAGACTTACCTTAACCGAAATTTTGGTCCAATGATTTTCTCCTGAGCATCTGGGCCCTTTTTTTCTTGGTTTCATCACTGTTGTCTACTTGGTTTTTTCAACACATTGATGCTTCTCAAGGGGAGGGGAGATGGAGCCGTGATGAGAAATGTCAGGTCTGCCCAAGCCCCATATCTGTCCCCATCACTGTTGCCGGCAACCTCCAGATTCTCTAATTCCTCAGTTTCACACGAATCTGCACACTTGTTTTATTATCTTCAGTTTTGAGCTTACCCCAGGGACCAGGCCTGAGTAAGACCAAAGTTAGAGACTCCTACATTCAAATGCAATTGGCACGGATCCAACTCCATTCTGGCTGCTGGGCCCTGTGCTGGTCTTCTACCCCAGGCCTAATCTCTGGTCACTGTTATTTGGATTACTGACATCCTCATTATGGCCTGTCCATTTTTGTATCTTCCTTTACATTCTTACTCTGGTGACCATTTTATGATCTGTCCTTGACATCAGCATCGGTGCAATACTCTCCAACGTAGTTTGAAATCCTTGTCTAATACAATTCCTTTCTTCTCTCAATAGCCCAGAACTGCTAACTGGCATCACCAGGTTACACAATATTATGCAGTGATTACAGGGTTTAATCCAACAGTTCTGGGTCAGCTTCAGCAGATAGTTCTAAGGCATCATAGAATGAGTCTAGAACAGCGCAAATCCTTCTTTAAGCTCAAGTTGATGCTACAGTAAGAAAACCTAGGTTCTGGAATCAGATTGCTAGGTTGCAATTCAGATTGTACGACTTATTGGCCCTATAAACGTGGACAAGTTACTTGACCACTAAGTGCCTGTTTCCTGATCAGAGGAATGAGTATGACAACTACCTACTCCATAAGGTGGTCATGTGAGTTGATCAAGTCATACATTTAAAAGGCTTAGAACATTGCTTGACACATAGACAAGCACTCAATAAATAGTAAACAGATATCTGTTAGGATAAATAGTATTATTGTCAAAAGATCATCAAGAATCACAAGAGGTGAAATATTGTCTAGCGATTATTAATGCTTGGTTATGGACCATAGAAAGCCCTGGAGCACAAGACTCAATTTAATATAGCAGTCGACCTATAGGCTATAGTTCCACTATGGATCCAACTCTCCTAGGATTACTTCCTTGGAAGAGATTCATGGTAATATTATTTAATTTGCACTTATTACCTTGAGATACACACTACATATTAATATCACTCAAATAAAACTTGAGATCCTGCCTTGTTCAATCTCTACATAGAGTATCACTCAAAGAAAACACAAATTCCCAGCAGTTTGATAAACAATTCAACCTGTGGTTGTCCAGTTTGGAGTTATTATCACTTTTAGACATTTTAAGGGTAGCTTGAGAAGGTTGGAGGTTTCTAACCTGATAAAATTCTGGCCCATCCCGACCCTCCTTTTTTTAACCTCAAATAAAATTATTTCTCAATTGTCAAACTTTGATTAAGACTTGAGTAAGTTTATAATGATATTGTCTAAAATAAAAGTGAAGTGTATGGCCATATCAGCATGTTAGTTACATACATTTTGGACAACCAAGAAGTATAGAGAAAATAGTTGCAATTGAGCTCTCACAGTACATAAAATGTTTTGTATAATATAGAGGAAAGCACTTTGTAACTACATATATATTATTTAGATGGCAATTACAGCTAAAATTTGGCTCATATCCTGTCACTTCCTCTAGTAACTTAATACCCAGCAGGCACTTATCAAAATTAGGGAAAAAAGAATCATTCTTTTGCTTGCCTCATATTTTACTTTAACTTGTGAAATAGGGTCTTCCACTGATCTACTCCCTTGCAGACTTCTTCTTATGGAAAGAGGAGAGATGAACGGAACCTCTCACTCTTTTTACCAAGTTAACTTTGGGACAGAACCCTTGCATTAAAGGCTAAGGAGGCTGTCATCACAACCTGGCTCTCATTCATCTACAACTCGGAAGGCTTGAGACAGACACATCTCCCACATGGCTGGTTGGGTGTTTCTTTTTAAATCTAACTCTTCCTATGCATATATAAGTCCAAAGCCAAGCAAGATTTGAGAGGAGGAACTGGTATGAAACTTATGCTGTCATTGGACCCAAGCCATGCTCACCAATGTACCATTACCATTAATACTAACCTTTCTCTCAATCTGACTTCTGTATGTTTCAATTGGTCAAAGACCGGTAGTGACAGGGGACTGAGAACACCTCAACTATCAGATTACTTTTTGTTGTTGTTCAGTTTCTACTTCTTCGTCTATAGAAGCGTGCTATAAACAGTGATGAGCAGTAATGGAATCTTTCTCAACCATGTCACTTCAGAACCTAACAAACTAGTAGGTGCTTAGTATGTGGTCATAGATTGCAGATAAAGCGATTCCCATGGAACGTTTACCCCGACTAACTTCAGAATGGGGCCTGATTTTTAAAGATTAATCCCCAGAACTTGCTTTTGAACCTGTCACTTGATTTCTAACACAGTGTTTTCAGTTCCTGTGTTCTCAAATTCAGGGCAAATATTCTATAAAGTAGTAATGTTTTCTTTCTCACCTGCCATTTTTACTTTCTGGGCTGGGTGGTGAGGCTCTTCCTGTTCCTGCCTAAAATAGAACTTTCCAAATGACTCTGTCATGAATATAACTTGGCTTCCTGCCACACCTGACTCCTGGTGGGGAAATAACACCAATCATAACACAAATCATCCGAGCATTCTTGTGGAAAAAAAATACAATTTCTTATTTGGTAGATAAAAACTGAAATTCTGCATTTCTTTCTTTTTAAAAAAAAATTAAAATTTTATTTATTTATTTATTCATTCATTCATTCATGAGAGACCCAGAGACACAGGCAGAGGGAGAAGGAAGCTCTCTGCAGGGAGCCTGATGTGGGACTCATCCCCATATGGGGGATCACACCCTGAGCTGAAAGCAGATGCTCAACCGCTGAGCCACCCAGGCATCCCTGAAATTCTGCATTTCTGACAGCTCCCAGGGGGTTCCCGTGCTACCAATTTGAAGGCCATCCTTTGAGTAGCAAGGGATTAGATGACACACTTCACAAATAATATCATCCACCCTTTAAACATTATTTAATTCTACTTTGTGCCAAGGACTGGGATAAGAAACTAAAAAGAAATATAACCTAATCTTGACTTGTGAGAAGCCCAGAGTCTAATATGGCAGCAAACATAACAAATAACTGCTATACATGGTATGTTTGTTAGGAGAATGTAAAGACAAGCCACAAACGTGGGACAAAATAGTTGCAAAAACCGTATTTGACAAAAGATTGCTATCCAAATTAGACAACTCTTAAAACTCAACAGTAAGCAGACAAGCAACTCAATTTTAAAAATGGGTGAAAGATCTGAATAGATACCTCACCAGGAAGATACATGGATGGCAAGTAAGAATATAAAAAGATGATCAACATCATATGTTAATAGGAAATTACAAGCTAAGACAAAGAGATATTTCTCCACACCTATTTAATGAACAAAATCTAGTACACTGACAATAACAAATGCTGACGAGGATGCAGAGCAACAGGAACTCTCACTCTTTGCTAATGGGACTGCAGAATGGTGCAGCCACTTTGGAAAGCATTTTGACAGTTTCTCACTAAAGGAAACATACTCTTACCATATGATCCAGCAATCATGTTCCTTAGTATTTGCTCAAATGAGTTGAAAACTGATGTTTATGCCAAAACCTGCACAGGGACGACTAGAGCAGCTTTATTCATGAGCGCCAACTTTTGGAAACAACCAAGAAGTCCTTCAGTAGATGACTGGGCAAATAAACTGTGTTACATCGAGACAATGAGATGTTATTCAGTGCTAAAAAGAAATGAGCTAGCAAGACATAAATAGACATGGACGAACCTTAAATGCATATTATTAAGTGAGAGAAGCCAAAGGCTACATAGGATTCCAACTATATGACATTCTGGAAAAGGCAAAACATTGAACACAGTGAAAAGGTGAGGGGATTCCAGGAGTTTGGGGGGAGGGAAGGATGGATGGATAGAGCACAGAAAAGTTTTAGGGAGGTGAAACTATTCTGTACATTACTATAATAAGGGACACATGTCACCATACATTTGTCAAAACCCATAGAATTAAAATAGCAAGAGTAAGCCCTAATGTAAACTATGGGCTTCAGTTGATAATGGTGTGTCAACGTTGATTCCTTGATTGTAACAGATACACCATGTCCCACTCTGGTACAGGATGTTGGTGGTGGAGGAGGCTGTGCATGCATAGGGGCAGGGAACGCATGGGGATTCTTTGTACTTTCCACTCACCTTTACTGAGCCTAAAACTGCTCTTAAAATGCACACACATAGAGAGACAGACAGACAGACAGACAGACAGGATCCAGCCAGAGAATTAATTCTGGAGCCTAGAAAGTCTTGATTGGTAGGCAAAAGTAATCAAATCAACCACATATGCCAAACTAGCCTCTATACTGGGAAACCTGCATTAAATTATCGAGGGTGTCTTCCCGGGGTGAAGATTGTAGAGCCATAGTCTGGATCTTCTGAGTCAGAATTTCTTAGCGCTTGGGAGTTGGTCATCTGCAGTTTATCAGGTTCTTGAGGCTGTTTTTAAGCACCATAAGGCTTGACAATCACTTTTCCACATGCATTTTTTAGTACAAAAACCAATACTAAATTGATTCCAAGTAAGTTTTAATAACTATTGTTAATGAAATAAGCCATGTGAGTAATACTGAAATATATTTATTTGAGAAGTACAGATATAATTCTGACACCTTTTATTAAGAAGCAATAGAAACATAAGAGATTTGGAATTGTGGCAGCATGGTACAAATGTAAGAATAAATCATTTGTAGAGATGAAATCGTTACCAACATTATCTTTACTATAAGACATGCTAAGAATATCCTAAAAAATAGACAGAAATATTTTGTTGCTTAAATTTAAGAAAATTATGAAAGAACTCTTTAGCTGTGTGTTTATCTGATAAGGGCAGCTAAACGTATCCTCCCATACTTCCTGTTTCTATATTTAAGAATACCGCAAACAGTTATTCTAATATATCTTTTTATGTAGTTGCCTATAAAATACAGCTTGGCTGAAAGAGCCCACCTAGAGCAAGTTGCTCAAAATTCCAGGGACAGCACTATCATACTGGATAGATAACAGTGACTCTAAACCAATGCCCATAATCCCAATCTAAGGGGCAAAATCTTAATGCCACTATTGTTACGGAAGAGAAGCCCCACCACAAAAATCTCAGTTTTATCTTTACGGCATGAGAAATTTTATGAGATATCATACTCTTATCCCCATCATTTCAAACATCATTTTCGTATATTTTCTTTAATGACCCATTTGCTCTAGTATCTTGAACTTTTTAGGAAACCAATATGGAATGTCCCTTTTGTCAGTTTCTCTTCTTACCATTTCTGTAAGTCACCTAGTCTTCTTTCTAATACACGCACACACGCACACACGCACACACACACACACACCACATTCATTTGTGCAGAAGTTCACATATTTGTTCCAATGGATCCCAACCTTTGCTGCCCACTTTGTACGAGGTCTACTGCCTTATGTAGTAGCAGCACCTGAGAATCCTAATAGCCTCAAGTTGTTGAATAAAGTTGTAGGCTATTTATGAAATAATTAGACTCAAGTACTCTGGAAATTCAGAAAATTTAAAACCACCTCTTCTTGATGTACTCAAGTGGCTGCAACTACAGTATTTTAAAATGAATTGTTATGAAGCTATACCACTTCGCTATGTATGATTTTCCCTGACTCTTTAGTAAGAAGAGCAGCAAGATACAGATGTGCTTAATGAAAGTCTGGTGACCTGTACTGGCCAACTAAATTTTCCAGACTTTTCTCTATTCCATTAATTGTGCTATCAGGTCAACCATGAAGCAGTCTAAGCTATCTATCTGCACTTGCCTGACGATACTTACTTTAACTGATTTTTATGTTTATTTAGACACCCACAAGTATATTAATTTAGCAGCATTACATCACATTTATATACATTAGTCCAAGGGACCCAAACACTGAGTCACAACCTTGTTTATAAATGCACCACACAATAATTACTCCATTAATACCTATGTTTCCTTAGCAGTGTAACAGGGTAGGTAAAACCATTTGTCTGTCAGGGAAGGGGAACATCTACTCTACCTTAGTTGGTGTATTCCACATCTTTATTGCACAATTTGTTCTTTCCATTCTTTTCTTATATCAAGTCTGAAATGATTTCTTCTTTACATTTAAGAAACCCTAGTATGAGATTGACAGAGGAAATTTTCTCATGATGGAAGAACGACCAAAAACATACTATCATTACTTTGTTGATGGTTAGTTAGTCAAATTGGGACATTCTTTGTCAAGAGAGTGTAGTGAGCTGATCCAGATGACACAAATCTCTCTTGCCTACATGTGTCTCTTATCCTCAAAAAATATATTAACTTTGTACATTGGGTAAGATGTAGCTAAGTTTAAGTGTTCTACCACCCTGCTACTCATAATATCACTCAGTTTTGGAGGGAAGGGTTTTTGTGTTGTTGTTCAAGGCTATAATATAAAAAAGTTCCCTCAGAACTTCTGAGAGAAACTTTGGTCATTTGTCCTATGGACCCTTAAGACCTAAGCACCAACATGAGCCTCCTTAAAGTGAAACTTCTCAGGTCGAAGAATATTATTTGACATTCTGTTGGGCTCAGATAATGGTGTCGACGTGCTGATCATTCAGTGATCACTGGTTGGAGATCAGGGTTGAATTTAACTCCTCACACATATGGCTGCATATTCTGTAGGTGCTTCTTTTACATTCCTTGCTTCTCTTGCGTTTATTCCAATGACAGAATGGTTCAGAGAGGCATAAACAATGCTCTGTTTGTTTTCCTCCAGACATGGGTTAGAATAAACTTCAGTCTCTTCCTGGACCCTAAGCCAAGGGTCATTATCATAAGTACTAGTCCCTGACGGCAGTGTTTGGGGATTTTGCCTGGTTCCCGCTTCAGTTTGCTCATTCCTAAAGAGCTGGGGAACATCAACCTATAAGAGAAAAAAAGATTGTTTTAACTACCACCTAAGGATGCAATAGTGCATACAATCAGCAAACTATGAGTACATGCTAAATTGAACCAATGCATCAGCAGAAATAATTTACTCTTCCTCATATTCACTGCTGACACCTACTAGCAGATTCTTGCTTGCTAAAAGATGAAAAGTTTAAGGCCACTATGTTCCTCCCAAGTAGTTATTTTATGCTTTATTATTAGTCACTTTTGAAGTCACAGAACAGTTCCAGCTATTCAAGAGCCCTGCCTGATAAAAATGAAGAAACCCATTTTATTTTATTTATTTATTTATTGAAGAGACCCATTTTAATGCTAAAAGTTGTTACTTCAATTTTTAAATCCTAGTTCTGTCAGTCAATTTATGTTCTTGAAGTTTGGCCTAACTCCTTGAAGGCATCGAGTTCACAGTCTCTGACAGTCTACATGCCTTGTCAGGCAACTTTGTTGTCCTTCTTTTATATGTGAAGTAGTACATCTCCTGCCGCTCCTTGGCAAAATTCCTCCATATATGCATGTATGGTCCTATCCTGAGAAGCTGAGCATTAGCTGCTGAGTATCCTGCTTCCTTCCAGTGAGGTGGCTGCCCAGAAAATAACACTAAGGCTGAATGATTGAACAAGGTTTTACCGTATCCAGTCTCTTGGCTCAGCTGAAAAATGCCCTAACCTCTATTCATTAAAATCTCTAGAGAAGCACTGAGGAAGAAAACTGTCATGTGACCTAATAAATAGCCCAAAATCCTCAATATATCAACAGGATTCCTGTCATACTTTTACAATATATCTATGTCTGTCAACTCAGTTACTAGGCTCCCTTCCAAAAGATGGCTGGTTTCCATGAAAAACTTAATTAGAATGAATGAGGTAGAAGAAAACATGGTGCATTGTGGCTGACCCTATCCTGTGGCACCTCAGCAAGGTGGGTGGAAGCCACAGAGGCTGGTGCACCATACTGTAGTCAATAGAGAGGACAAACACCAAAGCAGCTATCCTACTGTATATTTGTATGCCATTTTACCATTTACAAAGCACTTAAAAAATAGACAGCCGAGTGTTTTTTAGTATTCAAATACATTTATACCCTCCAGGGACCACTGTGGAATAAGACGAGAACTTTGGATTTTATATGTACCTGCCCTGTTTTTACCAGTTCCTTTCTCTCCTTTGGATTTCAATCCCACTGATTCCAATGCAAGTCCCTTCCTAGGAAATCTTTAGTCTCAGAGACCTACATGACATCACCTTATTTTCTGAAATGCTGACCAACTCAAATGGGACCAGAGCTCTGAATTCCTGTGAAAGACACAGACTTCTTAAAATAAGATTCCCGAATAATTACACACACAGAGAATACCTCTTGAATTCAACTTCAGATCACAAATAATTTGTCCAGCCTACACAGGAAGAAATATGACTACATTTTAACCAACCTGGGCTTAACTTCAACAAGAAACTATTTAGATTATCATTTTAAATGGTTTCATGGATCTCAGTTCTGATTGCAACAAAATGTAATTCATTGTTTCTCACTACAGGAAGAAAGAAAACAACATTTAAGAAAATTTTCCTGCTTGGGGCACCTGGGTGGCTCAGTGGCTGAGCATTTGCTTTTGGCTTAGGTCATGATTCTGGGATCCTGGAATTGAGTCCTGCATCGGGCTCCCCGCAGGGAGCCTGCTTCTCCCTCTGCCTGTGTCTCTGCCTCTCTCTGTGACTTTCATGAATAAACAAATTTTTTTAAAGAAAATTTTCCTACTTGAAGAAACAGAACTGTAGCACCCAACAAAATGTTGCCTACTGCTGCTTACTAAAAACTTAATAGGAGTTTACAAAGTTGAATGTATTTGGTTTGATTTAAAAGTGGGCAACCTGATGGGGAAGTCTGTCATTTAATATAGTATGTAAAATTATTGGCTATATCTGCCTTTGACATTTCTGGAACTTTTGAGAAATTTACTACATCTTCATCTTTACCCTTACACTCTGAAACATGCACACACACACACACACACACACACACACAGGTTCCTTTGCAGTGCCTAATATATGATTATTTGTTTTCAACTGAAGACCTTCCATAAAATGTTTTCAGAAATATATTGCCTCATTTTGTTTGTTTTGAGTTCCAATACTTACACAACATTGAACCCAAAAGAAAAAGCCTAAGTTTATATTTCAAGAACTTGTGGGAAAACTTGATCCTGCCTCCAAAATGCCCTTTGCTTTGTCTGGGAAGTCTCCTCCTTGATGAGCCCACATTCATTACAAGAGAGTTTTGCATAATAACTATACATATGGTCATGCTTCTTTATCTGCTTGTGATCTATGAAGAAATCACACATCACTTTATGAGATAATATACAGTTCATTCTTTCATTAACTCTCAACTCTCTCCCAGAAAGACTTTAAGGTATTTTTTTAATAATATACGAGCAAAAAAAAAAAAATAATATACGAGCAGTCTGAAGTTACTTAACAGCTCAAGAAGAGAGGCAAAGTTGTATATCCAGTCTCTGACTTTTCTCCTTCAGTTCTACACTGCCACTCATGTTCTTCCCAAAGACCACTTATTATGAGATTTGTTAATCCTGAAGAATCTTCACAATCCAAATAATTTTAACAATCCAAGCTTCGCTAAAAAGAAAATTCAACAGGGCCGTGTTCAGCCTTCCTCTGATTACACCAGCTAAGATGTTGAAACATTTTAAACATGAACTGTTTAAAGGTGGCCATGATGGAGGTAAATGTAAAATAAACACATTTTATAAAGTTAAGTCAATATATAGAGAGCATTTGGACAGCTCCTGGCACAGGGTAAAGTGTTCCATAGCCTTATTAAATTTGAAATAATATATTAAGGTTAACATGGTATAACCTAGATTGCATTTTTTTAGTAGACATATAGAACATACCACATTAATTTCCCTTCCTGCTGTATCAGAAGGCTTCTTTTGTTCTGCTGGAATTCAAAAACAAAAAATAAGAAACCAAGAAGAGTAAAGAACAACACAAAATTCTTCCCCAATTGCCTGTAAGTTAAGGTTGTGGTAAGAATATCGGTTCTAGAATCAGACTGCTAGGTTGGAGTTCAGTGTCTAGAGCATAGGTGGGATGCTTCCCCACTCATGTCCACCCGTTTGCATGCTAGTGGCGGTGTCCTTTGGGGATGTTTGGTCTTCATTGAGACGAGGCATGATGGCATGATGTGGTGTGGCTATGAAAAAGGGGATGAGACTAACTCAAATCAGACAAATTGACCTAAGAGATTAGGTCTCTTTCAATACCCTTAAAGTTTAGAATAGTTTCTTGTTTCATAAATTTAAGATTCACCTAAGTAAAAAAAAAAAAAAAAAAGATTCACCTAAGTAGAATGGGTAAGTCCTAGCCATCTGCCCTCCTAATCACAACCCTTGCCTGGAGCACTGTGCTGTGATGACAATGCTTTACCGTGACTGGGAGGGACCTGAATTAACCCATCTGTCTTTTTGGTAGAACGATGAGTTGTCCCCGAGGATATTATCCATGGTTTCTCACAGGATATCAGGAAAGAAAACAATAGGAGCCAACTAAAAATTAACCAACCCTAATAACTGAACCCCAAATGTGTGGCACATAGCAGCAGGTAGAAAATAAAACCCACCTTGGTGCCTTCTAAGGCAGCAGAATAGGTAGAAACAGGTAATGAGAAGAGGCAATGCCCCCAAAGGAAGCAAACTATAAAGCATCCAATGTTTGTTCTCCATCACTTCTGTGGAAGGTGGTCCTGAGGCACTGGTTGTATCTGAAATGTAAGTCAATGCTAAAGACAGTTAAGAAATTGGAAATATAATAGGATCAGTAATCCCTTCTGCATCATCACAACTTAAATTAAGGAGATATTTCCAGCTTCTCTTTCTCTTCTGGAAGCTTTCCCCAAGAACCCTGGGCCTCACTGTCATCACTCACATCTTGCCTTATTGATGAGCATATATATGTGGGTGGCTCTGGGTTATAATTCATCTTTTGTAAGAATTTTTTATTCTACGAGGGTTAATCCCCTCTAAAAATACCCATAAACTCTCTCAGAAAGCACTTCACAAGCTCTTTCATTGACATTGTCTTATTTAACTGTCATATTCACCACTAAAGGAAAGTAAGGAAGACTTTATTTTTATCCAGTTTCATGCCTTGATAAAAGTATTATTGTTCCAAGATCGCCCAAGGTCAGAGAGTTAGTGAGTTGCAATTGGGACTCAAGCCAACATGTTTCTGATACTAAATTCTAGTTGCCTTCACACAATGGCTTTTTGTGGTCTCATAACTCTTTGGGATCTCCAAATACTAAGTACTTTTCTTATCCCAAGATATCTTTGTTTTTGCCAAATGTGCCTTGCTGGACATACAGCTGGTGCTCATTGCTATGATCAATGTTAACCTCCATTAAGGTTCTGTTTGTCCGTGGTAGGTTGCAATTCATTGATGAGTCATGAAACAACTTAATAGATCACAAAAAAATTAGAAACATGAATCACAGCAGAATAGAAAAATATAATACATTACACATCATTAATTTTGTATATATGTTGACTTTTTACACGGGAAATTTTTATTTCTAGTTATATTAACATCATTTTCTATTTACTTCCGCATGTGTTTGGTTTGAGGTAAAGGTGGTCAGGAGCTACTGAAGGTAGGAAAACAGTGGTTAGATAATTCAGAGTGTTAACAAATGCTGTATTGTTCATGCTGCAGCTGCTGCTTGGATTTGGACAGCAGCCAATTCATTACCAAGATGACCAACACAGCTGTCTGGGGGAAGGGTATAGATAGAAATAAGGAGGAAGGTTCCCACATAGATAACCTAATGCAAACAAATACACTCGATTACGAAATCGCAACTTCTATTATTTCTCTGACCACCAAATAATCTAGTGTTCTTAATTTTGTTGGACTATTTCGCTACTTACTTAGTAGAGGGTGTTCTGAATTATTTCGAGTCCATTCTGAAATAGAAAATCCAGATAAAGAATTGAAATTGTTATGAAAATAATACTTGGGATCCCTGGGTGGCACTTTATGGACACAAAGTAAATCTCTGGGTTTATTTTGAAGCCTGATGAAAGACTAAATACAACACAATCTTTGTCTGTCTGCTTTGATTCCTGCTTCCTAATTATTTAAGTATAAGGATAGGATACAGCCTCTATGACACATTCTGGCACTTGAAAAAAAAAAAAAAACAAGATGTTCATTCAACAAGTGCTTAATGGGGCATAGAAGGCCACAAGGAAAGGACGTGTCTGATGACATGCTGAGTATCATTCTGAAACAGATTGTGCCTCCCACTTCCTGCCCACTCAGACCATCCCCACTTTTCTGCTGGGAGGATGACCATCTGCCCCTGTGAAGTTCCTAATCAGGGACTGACCAAGGGCATATTGGAGAGGATGGAGTTGCAGGCCAATGTGCATTCCCAGGACTGCTTCCCAGCTCTGTCAACTTTTTTCCTGGAGCTTTGCTTTGCAAAGCATTTTTCTTCATTCTGAGAGAATATTGCTTTCCCAGTAGCATCAAGTCCCGACTCTGCCAAAGCCCTGTTCTTAACTTATTCTCTTCTTTTCTTTTTTTAAACATGGACCAGTTCTTAACTTGAATATAAAAAGAAAAGGAGAGTTCATGTTGCAGGAAAATTTCCAATAGCCCCTAAGAAAGATATTTCAAGAGGAGAAAATGAAAATTTGTTTAAATCATACCTCCACATTGTTTTTATGAAAAGCATCATCCTTGACAAGCTCTTAATCATAGGGAACAAACTGAAGGTTGCTGGAGGGGAGCAGGTTGGGGGGATGGGGTAATTGGGTGGTGGACATAAAGGAAGGCACGCGATGGGATGAGCACTGTGTGTTATATAAGACTGACGAATCACTGACCTCTCCCTCTGAAGCTAATGATACATTATATGTTAAGTAATTGAATATATTTGTTTACTTATTTTTTTAAAGATTTTATTTATTTATTTCACAGAGAGAAAAAGAGAGGAAGCACAAGCAAGGGGAGCAGTGGAGGAAGAAGAAGCAGGCTCCCCACTGAGCAGGGACACAACACGGGGCTCAATCCCAGGACTCTGAGATCATGACCTGAGCTGAAGGCAGACATTTAACTGACTGAGCCACCCAGGTGCCCCAAGTAATTGAATTTAAATAAAATTAAAAAAAAAACACAGTTTCTGCCTCCCAGGACACTATAATTCTTCATGGTATAAAGAACATTTCCAAAAAAAAAAAAAAAAAACACATTTCCATACATTACTATAGTACAAGAAAATGTCTGATAAATGAAAGGCACAGACCTTAAATAGCATGAAATTTGCCAGAAAAGAAAGATCACTTCTCCTAAGATGAACTCTAGAAGGCTTCATTAAGAACTTGGGAAATGAGCTGGGCTCGACAGAAAAGTAGAATTGCGGGAGGTGGAGGCAGATGAGTGGTGATAGCAGCATAGGAAGGAACATGGCAAAGACGTGATGGCAGGGAGAGCTATTGGGTTGGAGCAAAGGCTCGAAGTGGAGTCCAGAAACACTCCAGAAAGGCAGGTGGCAATGGACTGTGGAAGGCCTTGAATGCTCATTAAGTGTGAGCCCAACATTAGAAGCCCTGAGGATGCTCTGCCAAAGACTCAATAGAGGAGTGGCATCATGGAAGCCATTTATTAGGCAAATTAAGTATATTAGGAAGATATTTGGCTGAGCTGAACCAAAAGAGAAAACACTAAAGACACAGAGTCCATATGGCTGATTGGAATATTTGGAAGGAAGATAATGAAGGGTTGAGACACTCATGAAGCTGTAGGAAAGAGGCAATCCCAGACTGCAGGTTGCTGACAGGTAAGATTCGAAGGCCAAAGCGAAGTCCTTGGGAATCCCCTCAGGTCAGGAGCATTCATTCACAAAGTGGTAGGAAATTTAGGAGAGTACAAAGTCAAGAGAATAGAAATCTCCAAAGGGAAACTTCAAAGGCCCTTCATGTCTCACTGTTCCCTCTTTCTCTCTCATCTCCAGCGTGATCCTAACAAGTGTATCCCCGCCAAGGAACCGAGTTCCAGGGAGAAGCTGCCTCTCTTCCCTTTGGCCCCCATCTCCCCAAGAGGGACAGATTGTTGATCCTAATTTCAGCCCCAACTTGATTCCTAGAACAGGCACCTTCATGTATTTTACAAACTGTGCCACTATCTGTAGTGACTAGAATGACCCCACTATGGGACAGAGGAGACACAGTAATACCCCTGAGACAGTTCCATGTCAGAAGCCATTATTGGCTTGCCCCTGACACTGGCTAAATTCCTCCCTCTTGTACAGAAGGGGATTGGTTCCCATGAAGGAAAACAGAATTACACAAGAAGGCTGTTTTACCAAGGAATGTGAACTCAATGCCACTGCATTTAATTTAATAATTAATTAATTATTTTTTACAACTAAGGATTTTTATCCATTTATTTGAGAGAAAGAGACAGAGATAGCAACCGAGATACCATAAGCACGGGGAGCACCAGAGAGAATGGGAGAAGCAGGCTCCCTACTGAGCAGGAAGCTTGATTTGGGACTTGATCCCAGAACTCTGATATCATGACCTGGGCCAAAGGCAGACGCTCAACCAGCTTAGCCACCCAGGGAACCTCCATTTAATTTTATTATACATTATATAAATAATCTAATAGTGTTCAATTGCTGTATATTTCATAGTATAATTAATATCTTAGGAGTAATGTTTTGCAAGTTTTGCTTTTTTTTCATCATTTATTTTGCCAGTTAAAAAAGTAATATTTCTTTAAAAATTCAATACCTCAGTATGTGAATTGCTCTATCAAGAGCAATTTTCTCCAGAAAGCATTCTGAAGGGAGAAGCAGGCTCTCTGCAAGGCACCCAATGTGAGACTTGATCCTGCAGGATCCTGGGAGCATGCCCTGAGCCAAAGGCTCAACCAATGAGCCACCCAGGCATCCTAAATTTTTAAATTTTTATGAAGTACAATTTACTTATTTATGTATCTATGCTTTTGATGTTGTATGAAAAAAATGACAAACCCAAGATCATGAAGATCTACTTCCACGTTTTCCTTAAGGAAACATAGCATTAAAAATTTTATACAGCTTTTATTGTTTTAGTTCTTATTAAATATCTGATCCATTTTTACTTATTTTTGTATATTATATGAAGTAGAGTTCCAAATTCATTCTTTTGTATACGAGTATCCAATTGTCTCAACACCATTTATGGAAGAAACTATCCTTTTCCCATTGAATGGGTCCAGTAGCCTTGTTAAAAGTCAATTGGCTATTTCATTGTGGTTTTAATTTGTATTTCCCTGATGATGAGTAATATTGAGCGTTTTTCATGTGTCTGTTAGCCATTTGCATGACTTTTTTGGAGAATGTCTATTCATGTCTTCTGCCCATTTCTTAACTGGATTATTTATTTTGTAGGTCTTGAGTTTGATAAGTTCTTTATAGATTTTGGATATTAGCCCTTCACTGGATATGTCATTTGCAAATATCTTCTCCTATTCCATAGATTGCCTTTTAGTGTCGTTGGTTGTTTCCTTTGCTGTGCAGAAGATTTTTATCTTGATCAATCACCTCACACCTGTCAGAATGGCTAAAATTAAAAACTCAGGAAACAACAGATATTGGCAAGGATGCCGAGAAAGGGGACCTTTTCTTGCTGTGTTGGTGGGAATGCAAACTGGTGCAGCCACTCTGAAAGACAGTATGGAGGTTCCTCAAAAAATAAAAAACAGAACTACTCTACATCCCAGCAATGACACTACTAGGTATTTATCCAAAAAATACAAAAATACTGATTCAAAGTGTTTCATGCACCCCAATGTTTATAACACTGCTATCAACAATAGCCAAATTATGGAAAGAGCCCAAATGTCCACCTACTGATGAATGGATAAAGAAGATGGGGTGTGTATATAGAATATTCCATTCATATATATAATATTCTAGTATATATAATGGAATATTACTCAGCCATCAAAAAGAATGAAACCTTGGCATTTGCAACAAACATGGATAGAACTAGGGGGTATTATGCTAAGTGAAGTAAGTCAGCCAGAGAAAGACAAATACCATATTATTTCACTCATATGTGGAATTTAAGAAACAAAACAGATGAACATAGGGGAAAGGAGGAAAAATAGATAAAAGTAGAGAAGGAGGCAAACCATTAGAGACTCTTAACTGTAGAGATTGAGATGAGGGTTGCTGGAGGGGAGATAGGTGGGGGCATAGGTTAAATGGGTGATGGGCATTAAGGAAGGCACTTATTATGATGAGAACTAGGTATTACATGTAAGTGATAAATCACTAAATTCTACTCCTGAAACTAATACTATACTGTATGGTAACTAAATTGAATTTAAATAAAATCTTGGAAGAAAAAAATGTAAATTGGCTAAAGATGTATGGATTTATTCTGGACTCTTAATTCTATTCTATTGATCTGTATACCTATCCTTATGGCAGTACCACGCTCTTTTGATTATTGTAGTAGAGTAGTAAATTTTTAAACAAACAAGCACATGTCCTCCAACTTTGCTCTTCTTTTCCAAGATTTTTTTTTTTTTTTTTTTGCTATTTAGGTCATTGCAACTGTATGTAAAGTTTAGGATCATCTTTTTCATCTATGCAAAATTAAAAAAAAAAGGTTGTTGGGATTTTGATGGGAATTGTATTGAACCTGTAGATCACTTTGGAAGATATTGCCATCTTAACAATTTTAAGTCTTTCAAAGTGAACATGGCATTTTTTTCCATTTATTTACATCTTTAATTTCTTTCAGGCATGTTTTGTTCAGTATACAAATCTTGAGCCTCCCAGGTAAATTTATTTGTAAGTATTTTATTCTTTTGGATGCTACTATAAACAGAATTGTTTTTTTTTAATTTCCTTTTCAGATTGTTCATTGCTAGTGTTTAGAAATACCATTGATTTTTTAGCTGATCATACAACCTTGATGAATTAATCTATTAACTCTAGTAGCTATGTGGATTTTAAAGGATTTTCTATATATAAAATCAGGTCATTTGTGAATAGAGATAGTTTCACTCCTTCCTTTCCAATTTGGATGCCTTTTATTTCTTTTTTTCTTGCCTAAGTCTTCTGGCTAGAATTTCTAATTCAATGTTGAATAGAAGTGGCAAAAGCAGACATCTTCATTGGTATGATGTGGGATTTTCATAAATCAAACGTGTTCATTTATTTTCCTCTACTCTGTTTGCTGTCCATGTTTTATTCAGTTTGGTTTTGCTCAACTTAACCTCAACCTGATGTTTGAGCCTATTGAGGGCCTCTGGGAGGCACTGGGGAGGCAGCTAAAACTATAAACATCCTCAAAACTCATCAGGGAGTCCGGCTTATTTGTGCACAGTTTGTTCTCTGTGCAAACTATGAATCACTAACAAATGTAAAATTGAACACCACAGACATGACTTCAAGGATTTATTATCAATAAAAGTCAAGGACTGGTAAGTGGAAGAAAAAAGAAAAGAGGACAAAGAATAGAGAACTGTCTACTACTATTGGTATTTACTTGGTATTTTTTTCTATTTTTCGGGGATCTACTTTTGGATTTATAGAATAAATGCTATACTCCCTAGAGGCAAGAACAATAGCTTTTATTATATTTTTTTCTCTATTTTCTTCTACCTCGCCCACCCCAAAATTGCACACACACTTGCTCACAAAGATCACAATCTGAGGAGTGTGGCAGCCTCCCGATTTATATGACTTCAGTATCTAACATAATTGTTTGAGAATCTGGGTGCTCCTTTTTCTTAAAATAGACAAAAAAAAAATATGAGATAGTCTTGTACAACTCACCTGTCACATTAATGGTTACTGAATGGCTTTCCACATGTCCAGATGGAAAATCTGCAGAACAGCGGTATGACCCGGTGTCGCTAGGCAGCAGGGGATTAAAATGCAGAATAAACACTGAAATATTCCCCTTTTCATTCCAATTCTGACGTTTATAGTCAAGAGGATGACAGGTTTTTTCTTCAAGCTTGCACCAGCTCACGTTAGGTCTGTTAGTACAGTATTTCACAGGGCAATTCAGAGCAAATGAATTCCCTGCTGAGACAGTGTGTACGGAATATCTCTTTACATACAGTTGTTCATTACATGCTTTTTCCCCTGAAAGATAAAAACAAAATTAAAATCAAATAGGCTCTAGAAAGACCAGATATTTGCCATCCAACAGTTTCTGCCAAAGACTTCTCAAATACGATTTTATAATTTTCCTGGATAACATTTTTCAGTATATTAACCCTTACTAGCAGAGTGTCTGGTACATAGTAGGCACACAATGAGTATTTGTTGAAAAAAAAATCGTCAATTTCCAAAATATTACTGATCGTTTTTGTTGCTATGAAATGTTTTATTATTTTGTGGCTATTCCAATAGTAGCAAAAAATAAAAGCAATTTTCAGTCAATAATTTATTATATTCCAACATTAGGGAACCCCGGGTGGCTCAGCAGTTTAGCGCCACCTTCAGCCCAGGGCGTGATCCTGGAGACCTGGGATCGAGTCCCATCAGGCTCCCTGCATGGAGCCTGCTTCTCCCTCTGCCTATGTCTCTGCCTCTCCCTCTGTGTGTGTGTGTGTCTCTCATGAATAAATAAATAAAATCTTTAAAAAATAATGATAATAATTTATTATATTCCAGGGGCTGTTAAACCATACTAAGTATTTGAACTCATTTAATCTGCACAACAATATATATGTATTTTTATTATTATGAAACCTATATTACAGATGTAGGAAAGCATTTGCCTAAAGTTATATGCTAATAGCTTAATAGCATTCAAACTAATACTAGAATCCATTACTCTGTAATTCACTAACCATTACTCTGTTACTGTTTCTTGAGTAGTAATCACATTTTCTATTACTAGTTCTGATATATTCCAAAAAGTGGGAGAGAGGAACTTTTGTAGACAATTATTTCCTTATTATACTTGGAATTAGAAATTTTCTTTACTTGTTTCTCAAAGGCTTTAGCGCTGTCTTGCAATTTTTTCCATGACTTTTTCTATGTAGAACACATGCAACTCAAGATAATCGTTGGATGATAGGATGTTCTGACATAACCTGAATGTTTTGTCTTCTGAAAGGGCAGGAGGAACAGTGATGCACCTCTTTTGGAAGTTCTTCCTTTTGGCCTAACATAATGGAAGTTGTCTCCCTCTGTTTTGGTGGAGAGAGCTTTTTCCTGGAAATGAATTTTCTGTTACCTTCTATGAACCTTCTGTTAGTAATTGTCAATTGCATAAAAAATCTGCAGCCAAGAAAAAAGAATTTTTAAAACTATATTTTTGAATAAGTTCTGTTTCTTTTAACTTACCATGAAAGTATTTACCTGGAACCTCAATATTTAGGATGTAACTGGGAACCAAGATACATGAAGAAGTGTTCACTTAGCAGCAAAATAGATACTGCAGGAATCCAAACTCATCTCACTCTATACATAATCCTTACAATTCCATTATCATTGCCTAATTAGCTTAAGAGCATAATTGTGTTATATGATACAGAGTGACAACTACACTGAGAAGACTGAATCAACAACAAACTTTGAATTAGGCTTAATATATCCCTTTTTTTTTGAAACCGAGAAGAGTTCAATCTATTTTACAAAGAATTTCATCAGAAACGGTCACTTCAAAAAACATTTTGGCCTCCAAAGGGTCAAACCTCAATTACTTTAAATGTAAATGTATATGGAAGTATCCATTCTCTGTTAATTGTTGGATTATATTGTCCCTTTGGAGACAAATACACGTGAGCAAGAGAAATGGCACCCATTTATTACAACTGTTTGTTTTTTTTCCTCAGTTGCATCATGAGTGTATATAAATCATAGAATATTCTACTACCGAACGGACTCCCAGTGCTGGTAAAACAAAATAACTACAATCAGCCAGATTCCTTTATGAATGTTATAGTGGCTCATACTTTTTTTAATTTTTCCATTAGAGTTAAGGTCTTGAGAGTGTTTTCTATTTAAGTTCCTTTTCCTACATCCTCATGGTTTTTTTTTTTTCTTGGCTCTGTCTTTCCCTGTTCTGAACTACTTTCTCAGCAATATATCCAATACATCCCCTTCATAAATTTCTTACACTCACCTTCAGTGGTTCCTCTAAACAAATGTACCATCTCATGTAAGTATAATTGAGATAATAGCATAATTCTCTTTTAAGGACAAAGCAGGCTAAGGATGAATTAGGTGGAGGGCAGCTTTTGGCCCTGCCTTGCACATGCTGCTTTACTTAGCTTAATGTTCCACTTTATTTCTACACCCTTACCCTCATAAATAGTCTCATTTTTAGCTATTTCCTAACCTCCAAAAAAGCCTCTCACTATATTATTTCTGCTCACATCTCATCAACTTCTGTTCAGAAACTTGACTGAGTTTCCAGGAACCAGATAGAGAACTGCAAAGAATTTTCAGAAACTTTTGAGTATTTCTATATTTATAAATGCATTGAAACTTCAAACAAGTTTACTTTAAGACTTACGTTTCTGTCACTTCCAAAAATTCAAAATAAAAATGAAAGCAAGCTAAAAGCCAAGTTATAAGGATGAAGTTTTCAAAAACTTGAAGAGAAGGGTGATTTACCAAAAGGAAGTGTCTAACAATATAACACCTGGATGTGGTTAGACTTACAACAAGAAAGTGAAGAGACCAGAAACAGAAAAGCCAAGTGAAATTCAAATTTCCAGAACTCCATTCCTCCCCCTAAAGTTAATAGACTACCTCAGCCTCCTAACATCCCTTTTCATGTACTGGTATAAGTCAGTCAGAGTTTATGGGGCCTAGAAATTGGTGCCAACATGGTGGAAAACAATGAGATAGTTATAGGCAAAGACCTTCCTTCCCTCAAGGAGCTCAGCATTTAATGGATGAGACAAGAATTAACTAACATAGCCACTTTCCCAGAACAAACTTACTATTTACCACTCTTTTTCTCTTCAAATTTATCTGAGCTGAAAGCAGGGTTCAGAGGGACCCTGTATGTCAGTTGTTAGGGGGTATAGAAATAAGTAAGACACGATGTCTTCCTTCAAAGGGCTTGCCTTCTAATGGGAGATAAAGACGCTTGACAGATGGGAGAATGAAATGACACTATAACGTGGTGCAAACTGCTTGGGTGGGTAGAGGGCTAACCTCAGCTGGGACTACTGGGACAAGGCTTAATGGAAAAGCTCTACCTGAGCTGAACCGAAGTGAACGCATAACCCTTTGACAGAGTAGTGAATGGGACAGGGGACGTATTTTCAGACTAAGGACATGGAAGGGCAAGGGCAGAGAAGCCAGGAATTTCATGGCAGATTCAGGGCATTGACACACACTTGGATCATGGGTTGCTCATGTAGTGACATGGAGACCAGAGATTGTTTCAGAATAAATGTAGTAAGCATTAGGTGGGCCATGTTTAAATTTCACTTATTCACCATGAAAAAATACAGAGCCTGATTCTTTTGGGAAATTTAAATTTTTTTTTAATTTTTATTTATTTATGATAGTCATATAGAATGAGAGAGAGAGAGGCAGAGACACAGGCAGAGAGAGAAGCAGGCTCCATGCACCGGGAGCCCGACGTGGGATTCGATCCCGGGTCTTCAGGATCGCGCCCTGGGCCAAAGGCAGGCGCTAAACCGCTGCACCACCCAGGGATCCCCTCTTTTGGGAAATTTAAAAAAGTCACATAAATAGCTAAAAACTAGAATATTCATTCGAACATGGTTGCTCAAATACTAACACGTCATGTGATGTTGAGATAGCCACCCAGTCTCACTGGTCTTCAATCTCTGTAAAACGGGATGAAAATAGAAAAATTCTTACCCACCTCCCCCCCCCATACAAACGCACCCACAACTTCACCTCTAGCAGTGTGTGACTGACATGATAAAACCAGCTCTAAGTCTGTGTCGCCTTTCCATTTAGCCATCAGTCTGTCACCCAGTGCTAGTAGCACGAGTGAACATTCCTTCTAGTCCCAGCCCATGTGGCTATGTGCATGGGGGAGCGCACAGAGCAGGGGTGGAGAGGAGGAGAGTCAGCTGATGGTCCTGACCACATCACCAACTCCCAAAGGCATTATGGAAACATCGCTGTGGTTCCTGCATATTCTTATCAGCAGGGTGAGGATCACTGGCTGTCTCATTGTCTGGCACAGAGATTTTTCTTGAATGGAGGAATGACTAGATGAATGAAGGCTTGCCAACAGGCATTAAAAGTCATCAAGAGTACTCGCTCTTTGTACAAAGAAGGTATTAGCATTTCACATCCCCCTGAGACTCGAACAGATATTTGTAGTGCAGGAATGCTACACAGAGCTAAATGGCACAATTCTAATTCCTCGTGGGACAGGAATGTTGACACTTGGCTGCTTGTCCTGAATTATGTATGGCTATTTCATGGCATTCAAGAAATCAAAAGTTGCCCTGAGGGGTTTGTCTTGTTAAAGGAACATGTTCTAAAGAGAGGTGAGGATCACAGTTGCTTTTGGATGGATGTATCAGCCAACATTAGTTGTTCATGCTGTTGTTCTCGAACATTCATAGCTTATGGTGGGGAATTTTCAATGTTAAAAGTAATTCAAATAAACATACACAGTAGAAGGATGAAACCTCTACTATCCTCAGGCTTTCCTCTGATGAAGTACCCTATCCCTTTTTAAGTCACTCGAAGTTTTGAAAAACTCACATTTTAAAGTTCCTTATGAACTTTATGAAAATCATGACTGTTTATTACAGCACGCATATTCCATGACGAGGGCCTACCTAGCATATTTGAGGCTCAGAGTGCACCATTTCTAACAATCGCCTCCTCTCTATGGAAAAATGTTTTCAGAGATTATTAGTTGAAACAATAAAATGGCCAGAAAAGAAACATAGACAGTGAATATTTCCTTTCATGGAACTTCATATATAAAACCATGCATGTTAAAAAATATTTTTAAAACTTTAGAATCAAAAAAGGGAAACGGCACACACTTATTTGATAGTTTTGTAACTACTTAAACAGTGTGAACTTTGATCATATTAGTTAGTCATATATTGTAGTCTATATAAATAATTTTCCAGTAACTAGTAAATGAATTTTATGAAAATCGAAATTCTACAAAAGATACAATTTAGGCAATTACTAAATTGTACCATGAATGTGAAGTTTTATTTTGATTCATTTAATTTTAAAATAACACTTTAAATAGTAGAAAACATTTCAGTCATATAGAACTTATTCAATAAAACGTGAAGTTTTAAAACTTCAAAACTGAAGTTCATACCTGAAAACAAATTACACCGCACAGTTTGTACTGCTTCACTTTTAGATTTTAAACAAATAAATATTCAAAGTGGTTGCATAGAATGAAAGTGATGAAACAGCTCCCATTCTGTTTCTTTGGCTGCATAATCACTGCGGTGTTATTTATTTAAAATCTATGTTGAAATGAAAGAATATGTAGAGGCACAGGTATCAGAGACCCAAACTGCTTGGAGCAAGCTCAGGTGATTCTGAACATTATAAATTTAACCATAAAACAAATACACGAATCTGTGTGTCCAGAGCCAACTCTGTAACTGGGAAGTTCTCTGAGTTAGCTTTCATGTAGAATGCAATGTTTATCAAAAGGGAAGTACTAAAAAGTGTTAATTTGGAACTTAACATACGTATCATTAAAATCTAGCAGTAACTATAGTAATTATTTAGACCCAAGATATTTTTAGGAGGAGGAGTATTTTATTGCTGCTATTGTTCAGAATTGCTGGTACGAGGAGATAATTAAAAGTAGCTTTATTTGCTTTTAAATTCTGTACAGATAATGTCCCGGGGATGGGGCCTTCACTCTATGTCAACTTAGTAAGGTGACAGTTTCTAATGCAAAGGGAATGCAAAAAGAGACCTCTATCGCTCTTTAATTTTCCCTTCAGACTTTTTTTTTTTTTTTTAACAATATACAATCCCTCAGAGCTTTCCAATTTCTTAGAGGGAAAGAGCCCTCTGGCTAGGTCAATCTGGAAAGGCTTCAAGAAAGAGGGTGAATCCCCTCCAGTCCCAAACCCACCCTGGGGCAAATCTGCTCCACCTTTTATTATCACAATACCATCACCTACCTATGACAGGGCCAGGACACGGGAGCCCTCTTGGTTTCTCCCTTCTTTCCTTTCCCTTTCCATCAGTCATCAAGTTGAACTGATTCAGCATCCAAAATATCTTTCAAATTTGTTTCCATGACACTGGCTTAATTTGGGTCTTATTTTGATTCATGTGGATTATTGTCACAGTCCACCAACTAGTCTCCTACATTCCAAGCTTGTCCTTGTCCCGCCCCCCTCCCGCAACCCCAGTTATTTGCCACATCACTGTCACAGTTTGCATTCTCAAAATGGAAATCCAGTCTCAGGATTTTGTGCCTAAAACCCTTCAGAGATTCTTCAAAGCCTGCAGGAAATGTCCAGAATTCATCAAATGAAATTTAGCCCCTGCTTCTTTTGGCAAACTCACCCCTCCCCCACCCTCCAGTACCCCAAGTCTGCTGGACATCCCCCCCACTCCATGAATGTCCCACGCTGTTCTGCATGACGTGTGGCATTCTTTTATAATTAAATATGTGCTTATGCATCTGTCTTCCTATCATGTTCACAACTTTTTTATTTATTTATTTATTTATTTATTTATTTTTTTATTTATTTATTTATGATAGTCACAGAGAGAGAGAGAGAGAGAGAGAGGCAGAGACACAGGCAGAGGGAGAAGCAGGCTCCATGCACCGGGAGCCCGACGTGGGACTCGTCCCCAGGTCTCCAGGATCGCGCCCGGGGCCAAAGGCAGGCGCCAAACCACTGCGCCACCCAGGGATCCCTATTCACAACTTTCTTGATGGGATAGGATAGTACTTGTCTCTGCAGGAACTTAGTATGAAAGGAAGAAGGCCTGATGTAGCCTGAGACTTCAAAGAGAGCTCAGGACGAAAATAATTTCCTGTTCACAACTCTGAGTAATAATGCTCTCTATGCACTAAGGGAGCAGAGTAGACACCTCTGAGCTCTCACCAAGGTGGTCTACAGGGCACTGAAGTGAAGAATGTACGCATCTCAACATACCCCAGAGTGGTTAAGTTATAACCACTAAAGAAAACCAGACCTTATAAGTATATAGTGTGGGAAGGCCTGATTTATGTCCACTCAGGTGTGATATTCAAAATATTTAACAAATGCTACTCTGTGATCATCCAGATGCCTGGATCAGCCAATCAGAAAGGTATGCCAGCCACAAACAACTCCAATGGCCCATATCTTCCAGTTGAGCAAGTGTACCTGCAGGTGTAAATACCATCAGGAGTCAGGGAGGGTAGATAATTTTTAAAACCTATTAGCTCTTAAAAAAAAAAAAGCTTCATGAATATGAATCATATGTGAAGTACAATTATTTCTTATTTTTAAAGACCAGGCACCATGAGGAAAATCTCAACTGAGATTCACTCTTGCTCCATTGAAAAATTCTTACACGTGAATGGAAAGTTCACAATGGTTACATTTACTGAAAGAAATGAATGACTGTAATGAATGCAGACTGCCTTAATTTGAACTAAGACAGAGTTAAACATAAAAGTGTCAATAAATAATTTTTGAAAACTACAGTGATCATGAAAGATATTAATACATCAATAATTTTCTATGGCGTGAAGTAGGATTTTTTAGATTCCGTCAGAGGAGAATGTGAGAGACCAATACGCAAAGAACCCAAAAACTTCAGATACATGGTGAGGAGGCTACAGAAGGAGACGAGTCTTCAGACTAAGAAGGAAAACAAGCCTTCAGAGGATGCCAGTGGTACAATCTGTCTTACTGTGGAGGGCCAGGATGGTGGACAGCAGGGGAGATCTGATGACCACGAGGGAAGGAAAGCAAATATCTATTGCCTTGCAAATTGGTTTCGGTTCAGGGGCCCCCTGATGCAAAGGATTGCACAAAGTCAAAGCCGATTCACACACAGCAATAGCAGCCATGTAATCACACATCAAAGATTCTGGAAGGACATCTACCTGGACACATTAAGGAATCACATGCATAGCATCAGGAAGCCCATGTGGCACACTGCTCATCATAAACTAGCTGGCGTAGACTCAGAAAATCAGAAACGTGGTGACATGAGATGAAGGTGGTGGACATACAGACACCACCAATCTAATGTATGATGTAATGTGGATTAAACTTACTACTTTAACTCTCTGGTAAACAAACCTATTACGTAAGTTAGATATCCCCAGAAGTGCTAGGAATACCTGGGAAACTTGATATATGTATGCAATGTTACAACAGAGCTTCTATTGTAAAGACTGACGGTTGGTAATATAAGCCAAATCCTGTGTCACAGTCTCAGGGGTACAATGAAAACTGACCAAGTCTCAGTCCCTACCATGAGATGAAAGATACGTATGTCTACCTGACAAACAACATGCCGTTTAATATAGATCAAAGACATAGAATTAATATGAAATAATAGTTCAGGTTTTTCATCTTCTCTGTGGTTATTGTCTGATAATTGGTCTTTAGACAGGGTTAGGCATCTCTTCCTTGTCTAAACACACATGTGCAAGCCTGCACACATACAGAGAGAAAGAGAAAGATGCTCATGCACATAAAGTTCCTTTAGCAGAAATGGAACTGGAAAAAAATAATTAACTTCACAACAAGAATGAGCATACTATAAATCTGAATTCATTCCATTTGCTTAAAATACAAGGGACAAGAAATGAGAAATTTGAGAGGATTTTCACAATCATCTCTACTACCATTTCCTCCTTAAAAATCTCGTTATGCTCGTATGTGAAAACTTTCTTTAAGTTTGCTTTCATGTGGTATTTATTTAGCACACTTTGAGGCAATTTCTTCTAGGGCTAGAATTTCTCATTCTGTGATATGACTATCTGGGGGAAAATTTCTAGACCATCTTTTCAATCTAGTTTAATTGAGCAATGTAAGACTTTAAGCCATGTATCTCTTGGTTTTACACAAGTTTGGGATAAGTCTAAAATTGTTTTGTCTTGAAATAGTCATTTTAGTATTTGCCATAGCTTTGTCTAACAGTCAGCAAAGCTTACACAGTACCTGTGCCACTTGCTCTCCTTGATATTAGAAGACAGGACCCACAGAGAGCATTAGTGGTCATCAGGTCAGGCAGGCAGCACAGGGATAGTATAAGTCACATTCGGGAAATCACCTCCAGAATCACTGCTTTACATTCATTGCCACTTGCTCACAAGCACACAGCACCTCACATTATCAAAGTGCTACAGAACCTACCCACCCCAGATCCTCCTGATGGGAGGAAGATAGGGACATAACTAGTATTTTTGAGTTCTTATTATGTGCTTTTCACTTTTAGGTACCATACATATATTGTTTCATTTGGCCCTTAAAATCTTATTCAGTACTTACAATTATTATCTTAATTTTTAAGTTGGAGAAACCAAGTATTAGAGAAGCTAAGCCACTTGCCGAAGACAACCAGCTAATAGGACTTCAAAGTCAGTACTGAGAACTTGAGCCCAGGCCTGGCTAACTCCAAAGCAATAGCTCTTATCTGTCAGAGCAGTTGTGGAAGTAAATGAGAACACATAGAAAGAGTTCTTAGCTCTACGTTTGGTTTGGAATAAACAACAAAAGATACAGGTATTATTATTATTTATTAAGATGAATTTAGGGAAGTGACACAGCAGTTGAGAAAAGCCTGCAGGTGGTAGAAACAGAAGAGAAACTAGGAGGTCCACCTCAAGTGCTTCTGCTCTGAGTAGTTATTCCCAAGTGGGTCAAGAATCAGCAGTGATGCATGATGACTGGTATATACATTGGCCAACAAATATAATAGACTTCAAAAAGGCAGTATATCCCATAGAGAAATGTCCGTCTGTATGAGAGATGAAATCCTACAGAATTATACTAACTGGGGGCGCCTGGATGGTTCAGTCAGTTAAGCATCTGACTCTCGATTTTGGCTCAGGTCATGACCTCAAGATCTCATGAGATTAAGTCCCATGTCTTAAGTATGGAGCCTGCTTAAGATTCTCTTTCTCTCTCTGCCCCTTCACCCCTCTAAAAAAATAAATAAAAGTATTATACTAATCAGAAAGGCCGGCCCTGGTCAAAGGTGGGAAGTAAAAGTCCTTTGTGTTTGGATACTTTTTCAAGCTTTCTCTCAGTACTTCTCACTTCTTGCTATCAAGAGAAAGACGTCTGTTTGTGGTTCTACCCTATTGGTCATTGACTTTGTCTCTCCAGCCAAAGAATTCACATATGTTCCATTTCTGGGGAGAGTCCTGCCCACCCTATCAATAAGAATGAGTATCTAGTAGAGTATTTGTTGGCCAATTCTGCAATTCTCTCTGTGGCGTAGTAAACGTTTTTAGCCAGTTTAATTAGCCCTAAGGTACAATGACTCATTTTGACAATGCAGACAATATTTCCAGAGGACTTTGAGTGCCTGCTACTGGGGGGGAGGGGCTGTTCTTCAGAAATGCTAGGCCCCTCACCTTGATCACATTGTGTTCTGGAAGAAAAGTAGTGCAGGAAAAGAAAAAGAACAGCATACCTTAGAAGCCGTGGCCAGTGGCATCAAAGAGAGCCATTGTCACTGTATCAGAAATCAGTATAAGTATTTTTAATATTACCTTTAGTGATAATGTGGTTACCTGTGATGCTCAGGGTAAGCATGGGTTATGTGTTACCTCAAAGACACAGGGAAAGTCCACTTCTACTTCTTTCCCAGGTACTTCCTCTCCTTCCTACTACACTCTACCACAGAGATCCCAGTGAGATTCACTGGCTTTTTCAGAGCCTTAGAAGGTACTTAATAATATCCATGTAAGCAGAAACTGTCAATTGTCCCCCAATAATTAATTCTCCTCTTTTAATATGGTAGAAGGAAATTAAAATAGGGCCACAACCTCCCAGCTAGAACCCAAGTGCCCCGGCCTGCCTTATAGCCACTTTTGGACAATGAGCTGCCACTGACATATGTGAGTTCCAGGTTGTGTTCACAAGATAAATATGGCTAACAGGAAGGAGAAAAGGAGAAGTTAGCTCCACCAGCTAAACCTGAGGTTTCCCTATGACTAGCCTAGATGGGCCCTCTGACACTCTCTCAAACTCTGTTCAAAGTGAACCCCAAATTAGACAAACTCAGATTCTGAGCATTCAGGAACGATGGTCCTGAATGTGCCACAAGCAGACACCTGCACACAGTAATTTCTTCTGTAGAGATGAGCATGTAAATCAGAGGCCATGACCATGAAAGGGTAGGTGGGTAATATTGAGTTTATTTTGAGGTAAGGGAATGAAGAATATTAGAAAAGCGAAGCAAGGTGCATATGATAGAATGGGTTGCAGAGGCAATGTAACTGAAGTCACATGATGGCCAAAGCCTTGCTATTATTTCTTGGTAGTTGCCGATGATTGTAGACAATAATATCAAGAGTTATTTATAGACAACTTTTCTCAACCCCAAATGAGAGATGGTCTCCCAATCCTACTTGAAGGGAACTATCAAGCTAATTAAATTTTGGACTAAAAGAAAAAAAATTATTAGCTGAAATAACACAGCACTTAATGATGCATCAAGTAAATCACAGGAAATCCTCAAGATATAAAGGTTAGAATTAATGTATTCTAAATGTCTTATAGAGTTAGTTCACTTAATATATAATATAAGATCAGTGTCAATATTGCCCTAGTTGGTTAGATGGGGAAACAGAACCAGAGAGATTACAGTCACAGTAAATGGCAGAGATGAGACAGTAATCCAGGCGGTCTGGCTCTAGAGTCCCTGGTCCTAACCACTCTGCCACTACCTTTCCAAGAAACACAGCAAAAAAATGATTTAATTTGATTATGAATGCCTGTAAACATTTTTCCTTCAACAATTCAGAACTCTTAAGTAAAGACGAAATTCACAAATACTAAAAATTAGGTGGGAAAGCCCCAGTGAAGCAAGATAAATGGTATCTGACTTCAAGATTGCAATAGAGGAAATTTTGATAGCATGAGAAAGGAAGCAACAATTAATTAAAGAGCTCCTTGGAGTTAGAAAAGTCTATTCAAGGCTCTTCTCAGCACAGCGGGTAAAGTTTTTATGCTTTAATCCAGGAAGTCCTTTAGCTGCAGAATGTTTTCCTAGAATTTATATAAAAGGTACTCATATTTTGTGGAAGGCGTTTTTGTAATAACAATACAGGCATTTAGCAGAAGACAGAACTCTGCCTCTAGCATACCAGGTACACATTTCAGTAGGAACAAAGAGAGCCATAGAAATAAGCCTGATAAAGAAGCTGTGTTACAAAACAGGAACCTCAAAAAATGGTAAATAGGTGCAGAGCATTTTCTGCCCTGTTTTTGCTCTGATCCAAGGATATGGCCAGTTCTTGGTGAAGTGACAATCTGAATGGGATGTGGGGTATGGGACCATGGACCAAATGGACTTAGCACAATGAAGGAGAAAGGACACAGACAAGAGCCGAGGGGAGACTCAGATCTAACAATCACGTTCTTGATGGAGCCAAACTCCATCAGAAAGTGTCTACTGGTACTAGACCATATTAGGATTTTTTTTTTGTAACAATAAGCAGTGGTCAGTCAAAGATTTCCTACCGCCTTCATTTCAGATCATATTAATGCCAAGTAGTATGCAGACATTAATTGCAATACTCCTGCCGGCTTGAAGATGGAATCCTTGGTTGATCCTCAACTTAACAAGTGGTCCAAAGCCTTGCAGCTGGAGCTGCTCCTGGTGATGCATTTCCACTTGCAGCTTAGGTCTTCCCAGTATAGTCTGCCCATCTGCCCATGAAGAGAAGGTACTGACACCTTTATTACTTTCATCAGGGCAGAATTCAAAATTATAGCCAGATACCAAGGGGCAGAGCTCCTTCAGTTGTTTCAAGAAACACAAAAAGCAAGCAAACATAATTTTATTATAAAGGACGACCTTAAGCAAGAAATTTGTAGAGAATATAACATATTTTCCAACTTTATGATAGATGTTGCCTCATTCCTGGGAAGAGGCACACAGATCTCATATTGCTTTTAAGTGAAGTGGAAAAAAAATCTACAAGGATTAAAGAAAAACTAAATTATAAATTAAAAAAATGAAAAATTTAAGCATTTTGAACTGTACCAATGTAATGAATTCAGTAATTAAGCAAATCACAGGAAATCCCCAAGATAAATAGGTTAAAATTGATGTGGTTTTAAGGAATGGAGCCATCAGCTATCTGGAAGAACAAATCTCACCAAACATTTATCTCAACCTATATCTTAAATTTAATATAAGTAATGCTTCAATCTGCTTTATAATATGCCTGGTTGGCACTTTGTCTGAGGCTTTCCATTTCATTTCCCAAATAATTTTATTCTCTATTGTTGGGGTCAACTGTATTGTGTATTTTATTTATTCTTATTTTAGTTTTAAAAACTCAACTATTTTAAATGATAGTATTAACACTTATTTCCCATTTAACTGAATTTTGTGGGGGCTGTTGGTGGAAATAATAATTAGCAAAAACACTACTGACATTTATTAGCTTTTATTACATGCACTTGTTATATCAGGCCCTTCACCCATATTATTGCACTTAGAGTCTTCACAATAGGCCCACATTTTAGGTACAACTATTATCTCTATCTTACAAATGAGGAAACCAAGGATGAGAGAGAGTAAGAAACTTGACCGAGGTCACACAGTAAGTGGCAGAGTCAGTAAATGAACCCAGTCCTAACCTTCCAGTCTGGTTTTCGAAACACATTGAGAGGCAATACAAGTTGTACCCCACTCCCAGTGTGCTATAGCTCTGAAAATTCTTTTCCTCCACTTCACAGAGGATAGTTTATGTGCTCTTCAAATTGGTATGAATTTTATTTAATATTTGACTCCAGTTATAAGCTGTGTGATTTTGGGTGTCTGATGGAAAATGAAAAACCCCACCAGTCATCTAAGCACCTCATCAACGTAGTACCAAATTACTTGCACACACAGAAATGCTTAGGTGACTGGGGATTTTTATTCTGAACCTGGTTGTGTGCCATCCTAGCATCATGAATACACATTCCAAATCACACAGTTCCAGAACTTACAATGACATTCTAGAGGATTTCGGTCACCATATTTTCCGATTTAAAAACCACAGCACATACACACTGATTGGAGTATGTGTGTTTGTGGGGACAACAAGGCTGAATGTTAGAATTCAGACCTGAGAAAATCAGAAATTTCTGCTTGCTATTTAGTCTTTCCAATAGATGGGCCCCTGTGTCGATGTAAGGGAGTAAATGGACTCAGCAGAAGAAAGACATTGCTTTTTGCCTACATAAAATCTTTGCAGAGGTGGCCACGCATCATCTATGCAGACCTCAAGCTGTTTTCTGTGCCACATGACACCTAAGTAGGAACCATTTCCTTTCAGTCTAATAGAAACAATGACAGAATGCTCGGATCCTAGATCTCTAAGCTTTTTTCTCATTCAGTATTCTCCAGGCACACACCCCACTGAGGAATAGCACAATTCTATTTAGTGACATTATTCAAGAGTAACCACAGAGTCCGGTGTAATCCCAGGTGTCTAACACTCACCCTGTTGAACACTACAGCACTCTCCTTGCTTCCATCTCAAAAAGACAAGCTAATCAGTTATCATCAGGATGGCATTCAGAGCATTTTTGCTCCAGGTAGTGATACATTGGTACCTTATGTATAATGTCCGCCCAATTCTCTTTCCTTACTGTCAGAATATGTTATTAAGAAGATCAGCCAAGCCATGACTTGAAAATCATGTTCTTATCCGGTTGATGTTCTAGAATGTGCTCAGTGAGAGAATCTTACCATATGGTTTTATCTACCACTATCCACTTGACATAAAAGAACACATCCTACTAACATTGCAAGCAAAAACATGTCCTCCAACACACCCTGGGAAATAAAACAAGAGACTATCTACGTAAGGGCCTTACCGTTGATACTCCAGATGGCCAGATGTGGGATTAGGACAAACACCCAAAAGAGTTTCCCAATTCCAAGCATGCCAGGTGACGTCTTCATTTCTTGTGCATATCAGGGATGGAATATCTTCACATGTAGAAGACTTCCCTTCCTCCCTTAAATTCTTCAGGATTGAACCACGTTACCTACCTCAGTGACATCTGTGAAATAAATAGAGAAGAGCACGGAGGAGGTAGGAAGAGCCTGAATGGCTTGTGAAACAAAGTGAACAGAAAGACGTGTACTCTATTCTGTGGTTTTGCTTCTTGTCAAATCGGCTGTTCACTTTCAAGCACTGTAATGTGCAAAGCGGCTCAGTCCTTAACTTCTCCTTCCGCTTTACCACATTTTTTTTTGCCCCACATTGAGGTTTTTCTTAGTCAAAGTTCAGTGACATGAAAAATCACACTCTAAAGCAATCTATATTGCTGCAATCTTTAGGTTGAGATTTTAGTCAAATTAAGGGCAGGGAACTCATGGCCAAAAGTACCTATGGTAAGTATACCTTTTTCCCCCTTTTCATAGCTTGAGATTATGAAACTTCTTTTATGTGAAAGCTTTTAGATTTTTCTTCCTAAACATCGTGTCATGGCAAGATGAGAATGCTTATTGTCATTATACCAGTGATTTATCTGAGGTTATGGAGAATATGAGTGACAGGAAGCACTTCCTCAACAGATGAGGGAAGGACAAGTGTCTTTAATCTGTAGATAGATATCAATGGAACAAGATCATAGGTAATATTAGCTACATGTTCTCTCTAAATAATAAAGTTCCGAGCTAAATGACATCTTGAATATCAATTAAAGGAAACTTTCATTTTCAACATTCTTCATGTGGTTATTGTCTGGAGGAAGAGAAGAGAAACAATAAAAGGAAGAAATGGAAAAGTTCAAGATCAGCTACCTCAGGGTCAAGATGAGACTGTTTTCTCCATGGCCACTTATAATAATTAGTTGTGCTTCTAATTATAGGAGCTAATTAAATTCACCCATATGAGATTCCACAAATGAAAAATCTAGATTTGTGACATCTGTGGTCATTGACAGAAGCTGATTTTGTAAGTCTTTCTCCCAGAGGCTGGTGATTTTCTTCCAAGGCCAAACTTCAATGGCTTTTAAGGACATAAGTTTAAAAAAGTTATCATTGTATTTATTGATTCAAACAGACATTGTGTGGTGGTTAGGGGCACCAAGATGAATGATTTTAAAAAGCTCAGTGAACCAGTACTGTAATCTCCTCATATCTGTCATTAGTGTTGGAACTGAAATATGTGTGTATTTCAGCCACTACAGTTTAACATAGAGCTACTGTACCCATCCTAGAACATCCATTACTTACTGAATAAACATCCTGTGAAATATTTATCCAGGATTTATATAACTTTCTTTCCCGTGCTCAAGGTGGAATGCAAATTTCCTGTGGCAGCCAATGCAAGACTCATTATCCCTTTAAAATGGTCCCAGAAGTCAACAGTCATACCATAGGCAAGGATCCCAGGATATTGTCCCAAACCAGGGACAAGTCATATATACTTTATTTATCTTAGCATAAAATCTTTTTGATGTACTATTCTAAAGATTTTTTTTCATATAAAAAAGTCCCTGCTAATGAAATAAAATTTGGAAAAAACCTTATGTCACATCTAGTTTATTTTTTAAGATATCTGTTTTGTTCCTTTTTTCAGCATGACTGGCTCTTATCCCTCCATAAATGGAGTCCTGAGAGGCCTACTGTAGATAGAACCCTCCCTCAGAATCTGACTCCTGTCTTCATTCTAGTAAAAAAAAATGAAAGAAGTCTGGCTCCAAAGTTTGTTAGCTTAACTACAAGTTAATTGTGGCTTTAAATTTCTACCTCATCTAGTAATTACATTTCTATCCTGACCCTTGTCCCATTATAATCATGTACTATTTGATTAAAAAATTATACTTTTTATGTAAATGTGCAAATTTAAAGGGTTTACTACATTTTCAAAAGTGATTGAAATGATTTTATTATCTTTTATTCTTATTTTTTAATAAATGACTTTTCCTTTTAAAAAAAAAAGATTTTTTTTAATTTATTTGAGGAAGAGAGTGAGAGACATACAAACCCAAGCAAGGAGAGGGGCAGAGAGAGGGAGACCCAGACTTTCTATTGGGCAGGGAGCCCAACACAGTGCTCTATCCCAGGACCGTGGGATCATGACCTGAGTGGAAGGCAGATGCCTAAGCGACTGAGCCACACAGGCACCCACTTAAGAATAATTTTAAAAACATGAATCTGTCTCTAATTTTATTGTGAAAGACAAAAAGCAAAGAAGAATTTGGATTCTTGACATTCATTTCTAAACATCTTAGGAGCTACATACAGAGCAAATTCTTCAGTTAACTTACAGTTTCAGTTGCTTTCATGAATCACGAAGCAACTATACTTTCTCCAATATTTTTACTTCAAGGGGGTCAGAGAAATATAAACACAAAACAGATGCAGGACCCTAAAGAGGGCTTACCACTGACATTAGACAACATCAACCCAGAGGGATGAATCTTGGCTTTAATATTTTTAGCACCCCAAAAACATTGCAAAGCTTCTGCCACAAATGTAGTCCAGCATTTAAAGCCCTTTCCGATCATCTCTTTGGTGCCCTTTCCTCACAATCACAATAGCAATGATTTCCAAATATGCTCATACTTTAGAATCAGTCTGGACACCTTTTACACTGGATGGGATTGCCGGATCCCAACGACGTCCATTGAATTAGAATGTTACAGGATTGGGATCCCTGGGTGGCGCAGCAGTTTGGCGCCTGCCTTTGGCCCAGGGCGCGATCCTGGAGACCCGGGATCGAATCCCACGTCGGGCTCCCGGTGCATGGAGCCTGCTTCTCCCTCTGCCTGTGTCTCTGCCTCTCTCTCTCTCTCTCTGACTATCATAAATAAAAAAAAAATTAGAATCTCACAGGTGTGAGAGCACATATCTCTATTTTAAAGAAATCTCCCAAAGTGATTCTGATAGCTGATTTGAATGGATGTTTGGAAACCAAGCATGAATTGATGGGAGACATGGATTTTGAGCCACCAAAGACTTGGTACCAAATCTTTACTGTTTAATAGCTGTGGAATCTTTAATAAATTCCTGGGTTCTTAGAGCCTGTAGTAGACACAGAGACATACCACTTGGATACCCCTTCAAGGATAGATTTGCTCTTGGCTATGGAGAATGTAGTCAGCAGATAGCTTCCAGGTGTAAACTTCTTTAGCGACTGTCCAGTTGAGACTCACTTTGTCCAAGGTCATACTTTTCATTGACAGCCTGCATCCAGTGATGGAGCAAGGAAAATGTATAAAATGCTGGCCATCTGGGTCTCCCTTGGGAAGCTGATGGGCAATAGTTGACCCAAAGCTCCTGGTTGTCAGCCAAGGTTATGTCAGGCCTATATCACAGTTTGACTTCTTCCTCTTGCTCAATCTTGCTTCTGCCCCCCTTACTTTCACAGGTGCTGATTGCTAATCTATCTTAATGTCTGCTTCCAGAGAACCAAATCTGTTCCACATATCAATTTCCTGTTCTGTAGAACACTGATGATATTAACATCTACTTGTTATGTTGGTGAAATGAGATAATGTATGCAAAGTGATCAGTAAATTGTATCTATAATTATTCCTGAACCAAAGATGGGCTTTAATTTGGACAAGATGGATACCAGGATGCCCTATGTTAATAAGCCAGAAAATAATGGTGGAGCCATTTGAATATGTTCATTTGCTAATGTGAGTTATTGCTGCATGGAGATTGAGACTCTGAATAAATGTCGTAACAAAGCTTTGATTAGCAAAGAAATGTAGCAGATTAAAGATGGTCTGAATTCCCTCCTGAATTTACAAGGATGGATCAACCATGCAGGAAAGCCTCAGAAGTAAAGGGCAGAAAGAATTAGAAGTCTGAGGGCAGAGGATGTAAAGACAGGCCCTTATTGGGAAAACGCTCTAAGCATCCAAAAGACTGGAAGGGGCCAAAGCAATGGTACTGTCACAGCAGAACTAGAGGAGGGTTGGACAGGTAACCAAGGCAAGGGCCACTCACTGAAACTAGAATACAGAAAGGTTCAGTCATTCCTCACACCCCAAGATAGGCAAAAAGGCCAACATGATACTGAGCCTTTCCCCTTTGCTCCTTAAGAGTATCCCTTTGATGAGAGGATTGGTCCTGCACTGTGAGGTGGATAGGGTTGACCCAAAACACGATATAAAATACCCTTAGCTGCAGAACTTAAAAGACCGAAGATGTTTTGGGGGAAAAAAGAAATTAAAACGTATGTACTGAGAAGGTCCAAGAATGCCCTTCTCCTTTTTCTTCCCTCCTGGCAGACGTGGATGTATTCTGGTCCTATCATTTACTAGATGTGTGACTTCAGGGAAGCTATTTAACTCTGAATCTATTACCTCTTTGAATAACAACTACCTGAAAGGTTGTTATGAGTATTCAATAAGGGATTTAAATAGTATTATATATTTTAAGTTAGAATGCATGAAACCACCTACCACAGTGCCTGGCACAGAACTAGGATCCTGACAAATGCATTTTCCTTTCTTTATCTCACTCAGACAGAAAAATATGGTGTTCCTATGTCTTGTTTATTGGTATCTTTGTAGACTGGACAGAGAGAGAAAGTTGACTTCTCTTATATCCTATGCACCTGTGTGTAATACATTTGTATGTGCTTATAGTGCTTATTTGTACTATATTTTTGTGCTATTGTGTATGCTTGTCTCATAGCTTCCTCATGAAACCAACTTGTGGATGCATCATGGCTTTGCAAATTGTTTTATCTTTTACTTTTGTGGATGTGTATATGCTTTGATGTGCCTGCAGCTTCAGATCTCAACAAAATACTAGAGTCTGAAACCATTAACTAGCTCTTCCAGGAGGAATTTGGGGTACTATCTGGAAAAGAAGGGTGGCACACCTTATAGATTTCCAACTATAAGTAGTGTAATGGGCCAGGAGCCCCAGGTTCTGCATGCCAAAATCCATTACCCCATTTGTGCCATGGGGCCATCCTTTTCAGCCAGTGACTGAAGACAATGGATATTCCAGGGCAGGTCCACTGCTGAGAAGCAGGACTCCTCTAATCACAGACTTTGGCTTAAGGACTTCCTTATAGCCTTGGCAAACCTTCCTTAGGGTGCACAGTAGTCTAGGAAGCTTCCACCAATCACTAGGATCAAACTTACTTTGTGGTCTTCTCCCCACCCCATTTTTCTCTCATAACTCCCTATTTTTTCTCACAGGCATCTCTCCTAATCCTTATATTTTCTATCCTGTTTTGAAGCCTGCATTTGGAGAACTTGGTCTAATACATTAATTTTGCATAGGTTATGACAATATGGAATATACAGCTTCCTATTTTGCTTCCCTTTATCCCTTGTTCAGCGGGTAGTGTTCTTCATAGGTGAGGGGATCTATTCTATAAAAGGTGGGAAGGCATGAAATCTAGTTAGTAAAAATAGCAGGATTAAGGTAGTCAATTTGGGAGAAACTGTAAAGATCAGCTAAATCGATGGAGAAAATAGCAAAAACACAGTCATAGAAAAGAGAAAGAAATGTGGAAAACTCACCTTATTTAACTCTAAGAGTGAAAGTAAGAGCATTGTGGGAATTGGACCAAAAACAGTGAAAAGCTTTTTTGCACTGCACATACTCACATTTGTCTTAGTGGTAGAGTCTTCTCTTTATTTATATGGCTTTTTGAGGGGAAAAAGCCATGCAAATGAAGTAAACAGTAATTTGAAGCAAAACACAATGGAGTTAGCTTTATTTTGAAGTAAGTTCTAAGAAATAAATTCAGGAGAAGTTTGCCCTGAAATGAAATACACACACACACACACACACACACACACACACACAAACACACATAATATTCAGTACGGTACCAGTCAGACTACATGGGGGCTACAGAGCTGGAACAGCTTCTGGAAGCCCCACTGTGTCAGTCATTTTAGTTGCTCAGTAATTAGAAGATCCAAAATGAGAGGTCTCAAGAAAGAGTCTCAGAAAGTCAAGGAAGAAGCAGGGAGTACTTGAGGGCTCAGGGCAGCAACTAGTTGCTATTTACCAACTGGTCCAGAAGTGCAGTATTCATATTTTAACATCTGGTAGTGCTGTGTCAATGGTAACTGACTACCTTTTGGTTGTTTATCCCTTTAATATGGATTAGTACATGTTGATAAGCCCAAATAACTGTATAGGTGACCCTTGAACAACGTGGGGCTTCGGGGCTTTGACCCCCCACACAGTCAAAAATCTGAATGTAACTTTTGACTCTCCCAAAACTTAATTCTTAATAGCAAGAGTCAGGAGAGACCACTTCTCTTTTTCTTTTTTTTTTCACTTTTTTTTAAAAGATTTTATTTATTTATTCATGAGAGATACACAGAGAGAGGTAGAGACATAGGCAGAGGGAATAGCAGCCTCCCCACAGGGAGCCTGATGCAGGACTCGATCCCAGGACCCCGGGATCACGACCTGAGCCAAAGGCAGATGCCCAACCACTGAGCCACCCAGGTGGCCTAGACCACTTTTTATTGCAATATACAACTTGCTAGAGAGAAACAGAGAGAGAGGAACTGCTCACACAGAGATGATTAGCCTCACAGGGAATTTTAAGTGGATACTCTCAACACTTCGGCTCACTGCAATAGCAACAGGAGGTGGTTAGGAAATTATTACCAGCACTATAGTATATTTTATTCAGTTATGATTTGATACTATGTCTTTACGTTTGTTTACATTTCTCTCAGCTGTGCATGGTGCCATGTCCAGCCTGTTAAGTATTTGTGAGTATTGATATATTTTAACTTTGTTTATATACGTATGCATATTTAATAGTAGTAAATAATAAACTAGACTAGTAGCTAATGCTTTTTTCTTGTGTGTGTTTTTTTTTTTTTAATAGTTCTAGGCTACGGGGTTCATCTGAGAATTTTTTCAAATTGTCACAAATCTCCAAAGCATTTTCCAATATATTTATTGAAAAAAAAAAAAAAAACCTCCACATGTAAGTGGACTTGCTCAGCTCAAGCCCATGCTGTTCAAGGGTCAAATGTAATTCTAAATTGTCCAACATAATCATTTGAATGGAAACTCAGAAAGCCCAGGGAGGCATGTTCTCTTGATCCTTATGTGCATTATTAGCTGTCTTCTCGGCTGCCTGGCAGGATTGCTCTCCTGACCTTGCCACAGGCATGTCCAAGTGATTTAGAAGAAAATACATTCCAGGAACATATATTTAAATGGCTGCATAATATGCCATCTTATAATTATAGGACTTATAGGACTCTTATATACTCTTATAATTATAGGACTTATAATTATAGGACTATTTACCCATATTCCTATGATAGGACATTTAGGTTTTTCCAATTTTTCTCATAAAGATGAACACGTTTGCTCTGCTGCATCTTGGATGATATCCCTAAAGAGTAATTACTGGAATGAAGATATAAACATTTTTAGTACTTTTTATATTTAGCGCAACACAACTTCAAAGACCAATGTACATTCCTAGAGACAAGTTATGAGATTACCCAGATCTGTTTAACTGCACCCTTACCATTAGAAATGTCTTGTTATGATCATCATAGTTTTAAAAGTTCGACATTTGCTTTATTCTGTGTTTTTATGTTTAATGAGGATGAACAGATGTTGGTATGTTTTATCATTTGTGAGTTGCCACTCATGTGCAATTAACTGCTTACCAAGATACTGGAGCCAGTGGCTTTCTTACTATTTTTTTTAAAAAAATTAATAATGTATATATGGGGCAGCCCAGGTGACTCAGTGGTTTAGTGCTGCCTTCAGCCCAGGGCCTGATCCCGGAGACCCAGGATCAAGTCCCACATCAGACTTACTGCGTGGAGTCTGCTTCTCCTTCTGCATGTGTCTCTGTCTCTCTCTGTCTCTCATGAATAGATAAATAAAATCTTAAAAAAAATAATGTATATATTGACAATGTTAAACTCTTGTCACCTTGCCTGTTATATTTTCAGAAAATAGTCTGTTTTTGCCTTTTAACATTTTAATAGTGGCTTTTGATTTATAGAATTTGGATTTTAAAAAGTAACTGTATCTAATAATTTATGTTCCCTTTAAATTAGAAAAAATATTTCTTGGATGATTTCTAAATCAAGATGTCTAGTTGAATGTGATAGGTTGAATAACAGCTGCCCAACTGTGTTCACATTCTAAAACCTGGAAGCCTGGACCCTCTGCACCTTATATGATGAAAGTTACTTTGCAGATTTGATTAAGTATCTCTAGGTGGTGAGATTATCCTGGGTTATCCCCATGAGCCTGATGTAATCAGAATGATCCTTATAAGATATATGAGTCAGAGATGGAGGAGAAGGCAATGTGATGACAGGAGCAGAGACTGAGAAGATGGGACCACAAGCCAAGAAATGTCAGCCTCTAGAAGCTGGAAGAGACCAGGTAGAGATTCTCCTCCTGGAGCCATCAGAATCAGCTTTACTGGACATTTTTTTAAAATTTTTATTTATTCATGATAGTCACACAGAGAGAGAGAGAGGCAGAGACACAGGCAGAGGGAGAAGCAGGCTCCATGCACCGGGAGCCCGACGTGGGATTCGATCCCGGGTCTCCAGGATCGCGCCCTGGGCCAAAGGCAGGCGCCAAACCGCTGCGCCACCCAGGGATCCCTGGACATTTTGATTTTAACCTTGGGAGACTTATTTTGGACTTCTGATCTCTGGAACTGTAAGAGAATAAATCTGTGTTCTTTTATTAAGCCACCGAGTTTGTGGTTATTTGTTACAGTGGCAGTAGGTAAGTAATGAGTGATGTAATTTTTCTCTCCATCACGCAAATTCCCAGGAAATATCAAAATGTTTACTATCTAGAAAATATTCTACGTGAATACAAGAAGAAATTTGCATCACTATAGAACCTTCATGGAATTTCTTTTAGAAATAATGTTATGTGGCTGAATTGTAAGAAACTATGATGTTTTCGGGCCTAATTATCTCCTATGAATCTCAGTATATCCAGTAACTAGGGAGGACCCCAGGCAGCACATCCCTCTTTTTCCCTTGGAAGAGCGATAACAGATCAAGAGACTATTTTAGGATTATATCACTTGAATTCTGTATCAGTTTGAATTAAGTTCAGCATATATAGTGGGGAAATCCAAAATTGTGATAGCTTAAATAAAATACAAGATTGTTTGGTTCACATGCAAAAGAGGTTTGGAGGTAAGCAGGATGGGGCTAACATCTTGGCATCTTACTCATTAGTGACTATATCTCCTTCTGTCTTTTTGCTTCATTTCTTAACTCTGACATCTGTCTTCTGGGTCCATTGTCCAAGATGGATTGTCTCAGCTCCAGTCATCATATTTGATTTGTAGGCTTAAAGTGGGAGGCAGAAAGTCAAAAGAGGCAACCTGTGGGGATGAGTGAGACCCTTTTTGGAAATCTGACGCCAAACTTTCACCTACAACACACTAACCCTGACTTAAGCATATGATTGCATCTTCCTGCAAGGAAGACTTATAAATAAAACCTATCTGGGCAGGAAAAAATGCCCAACTAAATTTCTAGGTTCCATTACTGAGAAAGACAGGCTGAAGTTGTCTGTACCACATCCACCACTTTGGCCACCTAAATAATCATGAAAAACACACTCCTCTCTCCCAAAGGGACAGGGCCAATATTTCACCTTGCTACCTTGTCCGAGCCAAAATATGGAAGACACATATTCTCCCCATCAGATTTGTATGTAGCTTCTCATGGTTCCATGACTTATGACCTGAAAAGCAATTTATGTTTCCAACATTCCTATGACAGTGTTTTTAAAAGTTTTCATATGCAATTTTTGATTGTTGAGTGAAGAGTTACTTGTAATAATAAAACATAAAGGAGCCCCACTTTTAGAACTAGTCTTCCAAAATAAGAAAGAATATAGTATTCATAGCTTAAATTACTATATGATGGTAATCAATTCTAATTGGATATTTGGTCCATTTTGATAAAAATAATGTTTCTGCATCCTTTTTCTAGGCCATGGTGCATCAGTGCTTCATATTATGTAGGAGACTACTTTAAGCCAAGGGCAAAAATGTCAATGTGATTTCTTTTCAGTTTTTAGAAAAAAGACACACACACACCGAAAAAATTATAAGGAAAATGAAGGCCAAGAGCGAAGGTGCCCTGTTACAACAGTGGCAGGCTCCTTGTTTAGTGCATCTGGTGCCCCAGCCTCTGCCCTCTGCAGTTTCTTCCTAGTCTCTGAAGATTAAGTTCCCTGGGAAGCAGATTTTGAGACAGAGTTTAGGATACAGGAAATTTATTACAGAGTGCTCTAGGGATCAGTGAGTGCAGAACCAGAGAAGAGAAAGGAGCCCCCAGGCTGTGATGCAGTCTCAGCAAAGTCTTCAGCCACTCAAGGGAGGTCTGACACTGATTCAGCCCCTGAATACGGTCAATTCACCCCCATATTGACCAATCACTGGATTTAAGCTGTCTCTAGAAAAGGTTCTTTGGTGAAATACTTCTCTTTAGCAAGTTCTAAGACACGACTGACAGTTGAGGACTCTCAGCTAGGAACACTCTCAGCGGCTGGAGAAGTAAGCCCTTCAGTTCTGAAGGGAATCTGGAAGTGCATCATAGCTTCTGATCCTTTTTCCATTTGAGTAGAAAGTACAGAAAGTTCCCACATACTCCCTTCCCCCACACAAGTACAGCCTTCCCCACCATTAACATCCTGTACCAGAGCAGTACATTTGTTATAATAGATGAACCAACTCTGACACATCATTATCACCAAAGCCCATAATTAACACTAGGATTCATTCAATGTTGTACTTTCGATGGGTTTTGACTCATGTATAATGATATTATAGTATTGTAGAGACTAATTTCATTGCCCTAAAGATCACTGTGATCTGACTATTTATCTCTGCCTCTCTCCTCTCTACCCCCTTGCAATGACTGTCATCATAGTTTTGCTTTTTCCATAATGTCATGTAGTTGGAATCATACAGTGTGTAGCCTTTCTGGATTGGCTTCTTTCACTTAATATAATCTGCATTTAAGATTCTTCTATGTTTTTCCATGACTTGATAGCTTATTTCTTTTTAATGCCAAATAATATTCCATTGCCTGGATGTACCCATTTGTTTATCCATTCACCTACTGAAGGGCATCTTGGCTACTTCCAAGTTTTCACAAGTATGAATTAAGCTGCTATAAACATCTATGTGCAGATTTTTGTGTGAACATAAGTTTTCAATTCCCTTGGGTAAATGCCACAGGTGAATTTTTGTTTAATTCTGAAAATTCCAAATTATTTAAGGTTTATCTATTTAGATTGCAGGCCACAAGCTCATGGCCTTTCTTAGCCAAGTGCCATTTCCTTCCACCTCTACCCTGAGTTGATCTGTGTCTTGCAGGATTTTGCTGAAAGCAGCAGGAATCAGCACACTTATACTAATATTTTGATTTATTCCTAACATTTTGGTTAATGTTACAGGTATAGCTAACATGGGCTCTACCATTCAAGGATTGTTCCACATGTAACTTGATTCACAAGTTTTCCAGCTACAAAATCTAAATCCTTAGAATCTTTTACCCTACTTCCTTTTTGTAGCCAAAGCTACAGTTTAGGTTGTGACACTCTCTGTGCACTATTCTGATAGAAATGACTGTATTTGACATATTATAATTGTTTCTAGCTAGTTTGATAAAGAAATGATTCATTTCAAATTTCTTGAAGCACCAGAAAACTAACTTAAGTGCTACATAGTGAGAAGAAATACCAAAAACATATCTAGTTATCAAATAGAGTTGTTACGACAAAATCACACTGTTATCACTGTAGTGAGTGTCTGTGAAGCCAGAAAGTAGATCTTCTCCATTACTCTTCTAGAAACAAAACAAAAAACAAATACCCCCATGCTGGTGCTTCTCAGAAAAGTCACATGGCCACTGCCTCATGATATTCACTTCCATGTTCCAGAACCCTAACTGTAAGAGGGTCTGGGGAATGTCGTCTTCAGCTTGCCTGCCTCCAGACTACTGGAAGGCAGGAAACAAAGGAGTTGGATTTATATAGAGAAATGTTTCTCACCAAGAAGTAATTTTGTCTCTTAGGGATATCTGACAATGTTTGGATACATTTTTGGTTGTCACAACTGGGGTGGGGGGTAATAGTAGCATCTAGTGGGTAGAGGCTAGAGATGCTTCTCAACATCCTACAATACACAGGACAGAACTCACAACAAAGAATTATCCTGTCCCAAATGTCAATGGTGCCAAGGTTGAGAAACTCTGGTGCAGAATGAACCAATCTGCAGTACCTGCCTCAAACTTCCTCCTTAGATTCATATTCCCTGGGGGGCAGTGGAGGCCCTAGAAGTAATTTCCGGAGACTCAAAATGCAGAGTCTTATGCTAAGTGCTAAAGAACCACGCAATGATCATGTCCTTAAAAAAAAAAAAAAAAAAAAGGTTTTGTCACAAAGGTAGAGTCTATGTTTTGTGACTACCTGAGTTTCAGGCTTCTACCCCACTTCCCAAATCTCCTGTATTACTGCATCTTGGAAATGATGAAAATTTATAGTAAATATAAAACTCTCCTCTCCTTTGATTCAAACCTGAAGTACCTATTTCAGTCTCTCATCAAAGCCATTTCAAGTTGTTTTAGATTGGGCTCCCCCTGAAGCAAATCCCAATTTGAGGACTTAAGCACAAACAGTTGATTTGGGGGTGTTTTCAACACAGTAGGGGAGTGAAGAAGACAGGAAAGAAAAGTAAGCTTATATGTAGTTTGTTTTCTAGCAAGTTACTGCTGTTAATAAGAGACTTAATCCTCAGTCTGGGAACCCTGAGAGTCAATATTGAACAGATGCCTCCTAGTCATCCCACTCAAGAACTGAGGGAACTGGGGCATTTAACCATTTTATTAGTTTCCTATTGCTCCTATAACAAACATGGTGGCTTAAAATAACATAAATTTATTATTTTACAGTTCTGAAGATCAGAAGTCTAAAATGGGTTGTAGCTACATCTGGAGGCTGTAGAGGAGAAACTTTTCAGCTTCTGGACACCAACTGCATCCCTTGGCTGGTATCCCTTTCCTTTCCTTCATCTTTAAAGCCAGCAGCATAGCATCTTCAATTGCCCTCTGACTGTGACCTCCTTCTTTCAGTTTTAAGGACTCATGTCATAAGACTGGGACCACATGGTTAATCCAGGATAATCTTTCTAAAGACATGAACTTAGTCACACCTGAAGAGTAACTTGTGCCAGGTAAAGTAACATATTCGTAGATTTAGGGGATTAGAATGTGGACATCTTTGAGTGGGCCATTTTTCTACTATATACATCTGCTCTCATCAGTCATTAGTTGAAGACTGTTCCTAAGAGGGGCGTTGGCATTTCTAGCCTGCTGCTCAGGTAAAACAAGAAAGCTCTGATGGCCAGGGAGAGCCTGTAAGCAAAGAAGTATAGGTGTCAGCACTTGGAAATTCAGCAGTATTCACCAAAGCAGCGAGAGTGAGGGATATAGGCAGGCTCAGACACCATCTGCTGCAATTCTTCTTCGATATAAGTCAGTAATCAGAAAGCATGACCCTTTTATTAGTTTTTGTTTTGGTTTAAGAAGGAAAGAAAGTAAGGGAGGGATGGAGGAAAACAGGATAACAGGATAAAAACCATAGGACACCTATGTAATGTTTATATGTAAAAAAATATTCACATAAAGGTGGAGGAAAGACACAAAATTCAAAAGTAAGCCACCTTAAAAAAAAAAAAAAACCCAGATAACACTTTCCTACAGATCACAGAGAAGAGAAACTACCAACAGGCATAAATCTACATGGAGTCAGCTCTGTGCTAGAGGAATAAGAGGGATACTTATCTCTCAGATATGAGAATAAGAGAGCCCCCAAATAGCTAACAGAACTAAATCATTAGAGCACATAGCAGGCCAAATGGAAAACAGCAGTGGAAACTGGGATGCCTGTGCCCACTCCATCAGCAGATAAACCCTAGGAGCCCATTAATAGAGAGCTGGGGAAGTCAAGTCCCCATGAACTTTCAAAACAAAGTCCCATATCCCTCCCACAACGGAGTCCTATGCTGAGTAGTAGCTATTAGGAATGACATCAGAGCAGAATAGGACAGAGATGATAAAGATGAAGAGAGAAAAAAAATGTTTCTATGAAGGTGGGGAAGGGAAATAGAATTCAAAAGCAAACCACAATATTTTTGAACTCTATAAAAAAAAGAGAAAGAAAACAGAGCATTCTGAAGTTAGAAAAGCTATAATGAATCATTCTTCCTTTTAAAAAATTGGAAAAACTAATTAATAAACAGGAAAGTATTGAGGTCAAATTCCATACAAAGTTATTATAAGAAAAGAGAATAAAAAGGAGTAACTTCCTCACAAACAATGAAAGCATTGCATAACAAAAACATGTTTACAGAAGAGATTCAAAAAGAGCTAAAAAAATTAAATAACACAAGACATGAAAGAACAACATAATTTAGAACTGAAAAACACAAAATGAAGTGATTCAAAATAGAATTAGAAAATAAAATAACAAAACTTATTTCAAAAACAAAGACTGAACAAGAAGGAACACAAGAATAAATTAGCACAACAGAATGTTTTAAAGACATAGAAGGGGAATCTGAGACAAGTTTTAAATTCAAAAGAAATCAATAGGTAAAAAGGATTTGTTAGAAAGTAGCAACATTGGAAGTAGCCAAGTAGGCAAAAAAGATCCAACATGCAACAGAGAAAAACTACAAATACAACCATAAAACAAGTAACAAAATGGCAATAAATACACATCTACCAATAATTACTTTGAATGTGAAAGGACCAAGTGTTCCAATCGAAAGATAAAAGATGATGGAATGGGTAAAAAAACAAGATCCGTCCATAGGCTGCATATAAAAGACTCATTTCAGGCCTAAAGACTTGCGGATTGAAAGTGAAGTGATGGGACATCTGGATGGCTCGTGGTTGAGCGTCTGCCTTTGGCTCAGGTCGTGATCTCAGGATCCTGTAATCAAGTCCTGCATCAGGCTCCCTGTAGGGAGCCTGCCACTCCCTCTGCCTATGTCTCTATCTCTCTATCTCTCTCTCTGTGTCTCTCATGAATAAATAAATAAAATCTTTTTAAAAAATAAAAAGGAAAGTGAAGGGATAAAGAAATATTTCTCATGCAAATAAATGTGAAAAGAAAGCCAAGGTAGCAAAACTTATATCACACAAAATAAATTTTATTTATCTTATTCATTCATTCATTCATTCATTCATTCAGTATTCATTCATTTATTTTAATTTAGATTCTAATGCTTGGCTGGAATTCACAACCCTGAGATCAAGACCTGAGCTGAGATCAAGAGTTGGATACTTAGCCAACTGAGCCACCCAGGTACCCCAAAACAGACTTTAAACAAAGATTATAGCAAGAGACAAAGAAGGACACTATATAATCATAAGGGAGACAATCCATTAAGAAGATATAATAATCATAAATATTTATGTAACCAATATGGGAGCACCGAAATACACAAAACCATTAATAAAAAATATAATAGAAGTAATTGATAGTAATACAATAATATAGGGGACTTTAACACCCCACTTATATCAATGGACAGGTGATCCAATTAGAAAATCAACAAGGAAACAATGGCTTTGAATGACACATTGGTCAAAAGAATTTAATAAATATATTCAGAACATTCCATCCTAAAATAGCAGAATGCACATTCTTTCCAGGTACACATGGAACATCCTCCAGAATAGATCACATATTAAGCCATAAAAGAAATCTTAACAAATTCAGTAAGATGGAAGTCATACCACATATCTTTTCTGACCACATACTAAGAAACTAGAAATCAACCACAAGAAAAAAATCTATAAAGAACACAAATACACAGAGGTTAAATAACAGCAACCAAGCAATGAATGGATCAACCAAGAAATAAAAAAGGAAATAAAAATACAGGGAGACAAATGAAAATGAAAACACAATGGTGCATCTCTGGGATGCAGCAAGTGATTCTAAGAGGGAAGTTTGTAGCAATATGGTCTACTTCAAGAATCAAGGAAAATCTCAAATAAACAACCTAACCTTACATCTAAAGGAGCTAGAAAAAAGAATAAACGAAACTTCAAATCAGTAGAAGGAAGAAAATAATAAGGATTAGAGCAGAAATAAACAAAAGAGAAACTAAAAGAACAGTAGAACAACAGATCAATGAATCCAGGAGCTGGTTCTTTGAAATGATCCACAAAATTGATAAAACATTAGCCAGACTCATAAAGAGAGAGGGGGAGGGATTTAAATAAAATCAGAAATGAGAGAAGAGAACTAACAACTGACACCACAAAAATACAAAAGATTGTAAGAAAATATTATGGAAAATTACATGTCAACAAAGTGGACAACCTAGCAGAGATGGATAAATTCCTAGAAACATATAACTTCCAAAAACTGAATCATGAAGAAATAGAAAATTTAAACAGAACATGGGCTGCCTGGGTGGCACAGTTGGTTAAGTGTCTCACTTGGTTTCAGCTTAGATTGTGATCTTAGGGTTGTGAGATTGAGTCCTGCATCAGGCTCTATGCTTGTTGCAGAGTCTGCTTGAGATTCTCTCTCCCTCTGCTCTTCCTGCTTGTGCTCCCTCTCTTTCTCTCTCTCAAATAAATAATCTTTTTTAAAAAATATTTTATTTGTTTATTCACAAGAGACACACACAGAGAGAGGCAGAGACATAGACGGAGAGAGAAGCAAGCTCCATGTAGGGAGCCCAATTAGGACTTGATCCCAGGACTCCAGGATCACGCCCTCAGCTAAAGGCTGATGCTCAACCACTAAGCCACCCAGGCATCCCAAATAACTAATCGAAAAGAAAAGAAAAGAAAAGAAAAGAAAAGAAAAGAAAAGAAAGAAAAGAAAAGAAAAGAAAAGAAAAGAAAAGAAATGGAAAGGAAAGGAAAGGAAAGGAAAGGAAAGGAAACTTTGAACAGACTGATTACCAGCAATGAAATTGAACCAGCAATCATAAAAACACCCAACAAACAAAACTCCATGACTAGACAGCTTCACAGGTGAAGTCAATCAAATATTTAAAGACAAGTTAAATATTCTTCTCAAAGTATTCCAAAAACTAGAAGAGGATGGAAAGCTCCTAAATTCATCTTATGAGGCCAGCATTACCCTGATACCACAACCAGATAAAGACACTACAAAAAAGAGAACTATAGGCCAATATGTCTGATGAGCAAACATGCAAAAATTCTCAATAAAATATTAGCAAACTGAATCCAACAATACATTAAGAAAAATCATTCACCATGATAGATTGAGTTTATTCCCGGGATACAAGGGTGGTTCAGTATTTGCTAATCAATCACTGTGACACACCACATCAATAAAAGAAAGGATTAGAACCATATGATCACTTCAATAGATGCAGTTTAAAAGCATTTGACAAAGTACAACATCCATTCATGATAAAAACTCTCAACAAAGTAGATTTAGAGGGAGCATACCTCAATATAATAAAGGCCATATATGAAAGACCCACAGTTAACATCATACTAAATACTGAAAAACAGATCTGTTCCCCTAAGGTCAGGAACAGACAACGATGGCCACTTTCACCACTTTTATTCAACACAGTACTGCAAGTCTTACACACACCAATCAGACAAGAAAAAAAGAAATAAAACTCATCCAAATTGGTAAGGAAGAAGCAAAACTTTCACTCTTTGACATGATAGTATATATAGAAAACCCTAAAGACTCCACCAAAAAGACTACTAGAACTGATAAATGAATTCAGTAATTTTTCAGGATACAAAATCAATGTACAGAAATACATTACATTTCTATACACTAATAATGAAGCAGCAGAAAGAAATTAAGAAAGCAATTCCATTTCCAATGGCACCAAAAATAATGAAATACCTAGGAATAAACTTCAGCAAGGAGGTGAAATATCTGTACTCTGAAAACTATAAAAACATTGATGAGATAAATTAAGATGTTCCATGTTCATGGCTTGGAAGAACACATATTGTTAAAAGTGTCCATACTCCCCAAAATAATCTACAGATTTACTATAATCCCTATTAAAATACCAAAAGCATTTTTCACAGAACTAGAACAAACAATCCTAAAATTTATATGGAACCATAAAAGACCCTGAATAGCCAAAGCAATGTTGAAAAACAAAAAGCTGTGGTATTATGATTCCAGATTTCACATTTTTAAAGCTGTGGTAATCAAAGCAGTGTGGTACTAGCAGAAAAATAGACATATAAATCAAAAGAACAGAATAGAAAATCCAGAGACAAACCCGCAATTATATGGTCAATTAATCTTTGACTAAGAAGGCAAGACTATGCAATGGAAAAAAGACTCTCCTCAGCAAATGGTGTTGGGAAAACTGGCCAACAATATGCAAAAGAATGAAACTGGACTTTACACAAAACTGGACCATACACAAAAATAAACTCAAAATGGATAGAATACTTAAAGATGAGACCTGAAACAATAAAAATCCTAGAGGAGAGCAAAGGCAGTAATTTCTCTGACATCTGCCATCAATTTTTTTCTAGATATGTCTCCAGAGGCAATGGAAACAAAGGCAAAAATAAACTTTGGGACTACATCAAAATAAAAAGCTTCTGCACAGCAAAGAAACCAATCAGCAAAACTAAAAGACAACCTACTGAATGGGAGAAGATATTTGTAAATGACATATCTGATAAAGGGTTAGTATCCAAAACATATAAAGAACTGATACACCCTAACATCAAAATTAATTAATTAATTAATTAATTACCAATTAAAAATGGGCAATCACTTCTTGGCCTTTTGGCTAAGATCAAGTGTAAAAATGGGCAGAAGACATGAATAAACATTTCTCTGAAGAGGACATACAGATGGCCAACAGACACATGAAAAGATGCTCAACATCACTAATCATTAAGGAAATATAAATCAAAACCATGATGGGATACCATCTCACATCTGTCAGAATGGCTAAAGTCAAAACCACAAGAAATCATAAGTGTTGGCAAGGATGTGGAGATAAAGGAACCCTTGTGCACTGCTGGTAGAAACGCAAACCAGTGTGGCAACTGAGGAAGACAGTATGGAGGTTCCTCAAAAATTTAAAAATAGAACTACCATATGATCTAGTAATCACACTAACTGGGTATTTACCCAAAGAAGATGGGAACACTAATCAAAATGATACATGCACCTCTATGTTTATTGTAATATTATTTACAATAGCCAAATTATGGAAGCAGCCTGTGTCTATCGGTAGATGAATGGATAAGGAAGCTGTGATATATATATATATCACAAAGTGTTATTCAGCCATGAATGAAATCTTGCCATTTGCAACAACCTGGATGGATCTAGAGAGTATAATGCAAAGCAAAATAACTCAGCCAGAGAAAGACAAATACCATATGGTTTCCTTCATATGTAGAATTTAAGAAACAAAAGAAACCAAAGGAAAAAAAGAGACAAACAAAAAACAGACTCTTAATTATAGAGAAGAACAAACTGATGGTTATCAGAGGGGTGGATGGGGGATGGGTGCAATAGGTAAAGGACATTTAGAGTACATTTATCATGGTGAGCACTGAGTAATGTATAGAATTGTTGAATCACCATATTGTACATCTGAAACTAATACAACATTGTATGTTAACTACACCGGAATTAAAATAAAATTAAAAATTAAAAATTAAATTAAAAAAAAACAAACAGAAAAAGATCTAATATAGGATTAATATAAATCTTTGAAGAAAAAAACAAAACAAGAGAAAAATACTTAAAAATATAAACAGTTTTCCTGAAATAAACAAAACATTGTCATCAAAGACTATGATTTGTGTAATGTGGGATAAAGTAAGTATGTATTTATAGGATAACCTAATTCTACCAATTTCTATGTCTCTGAGAACCATGAGTCTCTGTGAAAGAAGGGAGATACAAATGTAATATGGAGGTCAAAGACTCTGTAGTATTCCTAAATTTTGGATGGAAGTATTAAATAATTTTATCCTAAAATATGTAAATATATAAGCATAGAGCTAGGAGATAGTTGGATACAAAAAAAAAGGAAAGAAAGGAGGGAAGGGATGAGGAGAAGAAGAAACAACAGAAGGGAGAGAACGAAAGAAGGAGATCTTTCCAAGTTTTATCCACCCAAGGGGTCTAAAAACTGTGACAAATCCTGTAGCAATGAGCATTGCTAATACCAGAATTGTGGTCTTGACATACCATTTCCCACTTAAAGCAAACAAAAACAACAATCAAAAACTAGGTCCTATAGGAGAAACAGTCAATTCATGGCCTGGGACAGGAAACGTAAACATGTTAATAAACGTGTTAATAAACACAAAAACGTAGAACATATTGTCAGAAAGAGAGCAAAAAAGCTATGAAAGATTACTAGGTTATATCAGAAGGATTTGGAGCAAACTTGAAGAGGTTCTTAATGGCCAAAGGTGGGACAATTGAGCAATATTTTTTTAAGATTTTATTTGAGAGAAAGAATGAATGGTGGATAGAGGCAGAGGGAGGGAGGGAAGGGGAGATGGAGAGAGAGAGAGAGAAGCAGACTCCCTGCTGAGCAGAGAGCTGGATGCAGGGCTCAATCCCAGGACCTGGACATCATGCCTGAGCCAAAGGCAGATAGTTAAGAGACTGAGCCCAGGTGCCCCAACAATTGAGCATTTAAATAGATAACTGCAATTCATTAAAATATCTCAAGTGTGAAGAAAAAAGGGGGCAGGGAGAGAATAGAAAGTGGGGTGCCCATTCTAGTAAGAACAGGAGAGAAGGGATCCCTGGGTGGCGCAGCGGTTTGGCGCCTGCCTTTGGCCCAGGGCGCGATCCTGGAGACCCGGGATCGAATCCCACATCGGGCTCCCGGTGCATGGAGCCTGCTTCTCCCTCTGACTGTGTCTCTGCCTCTCTCTCTCTCACTGTGTGCCTATCATAAATAAATAAATAAATAAATAAATAAATAAATAAATAAATAAATAAATAAATACCATTATTTACTTTAAAAAAAAAAAAAAGACCAGGAGAGAAAACTTCATGCTAGTTCGAGGGTTTTGTCTTCTACAGCGGATTGAGCACAGTGATACTGATGATGACTGTGTTTACAAACATGATTCTAGGATAGTCTATTTTTCAAGAAAGATCAAAACAACCATGCGCCTGCCAAAGCCTTTATCCAGATCCAGGGCAGGCTGATTGCCACTAAATAAAGTTTAAAGGCATGGTGAAGGATAAAAATAAAGTGATGTGTTGGTTATAATCTATGTGACTGTTTATTCAACATACCAGTTACATGCATAAAATAGGAGAACTCTGTCCCCCTGAAGCAGATAATCTGGGAAAGATTTTACATGCATACAAATAAGTATGATGCAAAATAGCAGGAAATAAGTGCCACAATGGAGACACAATCAAAATTTTGTTAGTTCAGTATGCAGAAATATCACTTCTGAAAATGATGAGAGAGAAGAGTAGGTCCTGAGCTGGTCTTTAGAGGATGAGTTGCACTGGTGGGCAGAGATGAGAGGAAGATTGTGCTAGCCTGGGGAAACAGCTGGAATGGAAACACAGCATAGGAAAGTAGGGGCACTGTCTTATATCACAATAGGAAATTTCAGTTGTCTGGAGAGGAAGGTATGTGCTGGAGGAGTGAAAGACAGGCTGCAGATGGATTGGGACCAGGCAACTGGATGGGCCTTTGTCATCAGTGTGAAGGTTTGGAATTTATCTTATAAAAGAGAGTCACTGAAAGTTTTTAAATGGGATAAAGTCCTACCAACGAAAAAGCATTTTACGGTACATGAAGGATATGTTCAAAGAAAAGGCATGCAGAAGCAGAGAGACCAGTGAAGAGGCCATTGCAGTCATTAAAGAACTGAGCTGGGATCCCTGGGTGGCGCAGCAGTTTGGCGCCAGCCTTTGGCTCAGGGCGCGATCCTGGAGACCCGGGATCGAATCCCATATCGGGCTCCCGGTGCATGGAGCCTGCTTCTCCCTCTGCCTGTGTCTCTGCCTCTCTCTCTCCCTCTCTCTGTGACTATCATAAATAAATAAAAATTAAAAAAAAAAAAAAAGAACTGAGCTGCCATGGTGACAGTGGGGATGGAAAGGAAGAAGTAGGTGCCGGAAATATTTTGAATGAAAACTCAAAGTAGATTTTTGATGAATGATTAGATAAAGAACTGAAAAACCCAAAGCAGGTAAGGATAACTGAATCTACATGATTGGAGAGAGCTATGATTGGAGAGGAGAGACTTTTGTGCTTCCTAAACTTAAAGTATGTTGACTAGGAGGAGCAGGACATTTGAAATGAGAAACTGGAATTGAGGGGTTGGGCAGGAAGCAGTTTTGTGAGACAGGCCCATAATGCAACTTAGGGGGAGTAAATGAGAACTCAAGGGGAGTGCAGAGGAAGAAACAAATGGAATCAGTGACAGGCCCTTGGGAGACACTGACATTTGGTGAGGGCAGGAGGAATCAATGGAGAGTAGGGCAGAGACCTGGTGCAAATTCTCTGGCGTATGCCAGTCTCCCAGGACTCAGGCTGCCCCACAGTGTAGACAGTATCAATCTGCCCTTCCTACCAGCCACTACTTGAGGGATGGCACACTGCACAGCAGTACTTCACAACCCATGTTGAAAGACCAGTTTTTCTTTCCAATGTTTCAGAATCAGTAATTCTGTAAAATCAATATGAATTATTCACTAAAAAAAAACAAGATCAAGAACTTAGATGTTTTGGCAAGGTCAATCTGTGAAATTTTCTGAAAGCTTACTTTCAATTTCTGTCCTTACATCATGGTAAATATAAATACCAACATCTCCGAGTAGTGCTAAGAGGAACTGACACCAAGACAGGATGCTATTTCCAGTTCTGCTGTTAGCACTGTGACTATAGGCAAGCCTCTTAACCTCTGGTCTTACATTCCCTTGTTTGTAAAGTAAAACGACTAAATTATCCCTACAACGTCTAGATTGTAGGGTGTTTTGAGTGTTAGTTGACACTGAGATGGCCTACATTATCATTCTGCCCACATTCACTTCCACGCCTAAGTGGGAAAGAGCTATTTTCTTCTCCTGGGAGCCTTTCCTCCTCCTTATGTTTTGAAGTATATTGCTGTGTTTTGAGGCTGGAAGGCTGGTCAGGAAGGACTCCAGGGAGCCAGATTTTCTGCAAAACTACTCTGAGCTAATCTCTATTTGTATCTAATCACAGCACATCAAAACCACAGGAAATCTAAAACAAAAACCTTAACTGAACCACAGGCCCCATGTTACAAAACAGGATCCATGATTAACCAGTTCAGGATTCTAGGCTACAGTGTGCGCATTTCCACATGCCCCAGTCAACTTGCAATGGTCAGTAGCATTTATCATATCCTGTTCTTTTGTGGTAATGCCAAACATAGTGTTAGGCATACAGTAGATGCCCCAAAACTCTTTCCCAAATACATAAATGAATGAATGTGAATATCTTATATCCTTCAAATGCCTTCCACACCCCAGGTTGACACTTCTTTTTCAGTGTCCCCCTAGCACTTATTCCGTGAAGAAATTACCTGTTTCCTGTCATTTCCTAAAGGAATTGTGATTCATATCTCTAAAAAAATGCCTCTTTGGACTGAACTGTGTCCCCCTGCCCAAATTCTTAAGTTAAAGTCTTAACTCCCAATAGACTGTATTTGGAGACAGGACCTATATGGAGGTAATAAAGGTTAAGAAAAGCAACAATGAGGCCTTAATCTGATAGGGCTGATATCCTTAAAGAAGAGGAAGGCATTTCTCAATCTCTCTTTCTCTGCACACCACAAAGGAAAGGCTATATGAAGACACAGAGAGAAGACAGCTATCTGCAAACCAAGAAATGACTCCGCATCAGAAACTGAATTTTCAATATCTTGATCATGAACTGTGAGAAACTTAATTTTGTTGCTTAAGCCACGCTGTCTGTGGTGTTTTGTTATGGCAGTCCAAACAGACTAATTTAATGCCTTTCCCTGATCTCTTTTATGTGTGCATCAGATGATGGAATGAGACTAGGTCAATAACAACAAGAAAACTGGAATATTCACAAACACATGAAAATTAAACAACTCTTGAATAACTATTAAGTCAAAAAGGAAATCAGAAGAAAATTTAAAAACATCTCAAGACACAAATGAAAAAAAGACAGCAAAATGGAAGAAAAGCAGTAATAAGAAGGAGGTTGATAGTGATAAATGGCTGCATTAAAATGAAGGAAGATAATAAATAGACAATAACTTTACACCTCGAACAACTAGAAAAAGAACAAATTAAGTTCAGTGTTGGCAGAAGGAAGGCAAAACAATGGTCAGAGCAGAAAAAAAAGGAACAGAGACTAGAAATACAATTTTTATAAAGATCAATGAAACTAAGAGGATAAAAAATAAAGAAAAATCTTTAGCTACACTAAGAAAAAACAAGAATGACTCATAATCAACAAATGAAAGGAGATAATACAACTGATAACACAGAAATACTAGAGACTATGAACAATTATGTGTCAACAAATTAGATAAACTAGAAGAAATGAATAATCTACTGGAAACATACAATTTACTAAGATTGAATCATGAAGACATAGAAAATGTGAACAGACCAATAATGAATAAGGAAATTGATCACTAACCAAACATCACCTAACAAACTAACAAAAAAAAAGCCCAGGAGTATCTGGGTTCACTGATAAATTCTACCAAACATTCAAAGAAAAAACAATACCAATCTTTCTCACATTCTTCCAAAAAATAAAGAGAGAACACTTCCAAATTCATTTTCTAAGACCAAAAATATCCTGGTATCAAAGCCAGACAAAGACACTAGAAGAAAATTACAGACCAACATCTCTGATTAACATAAATGCAAAAACCTCAATAAAATGTTAACAAAACAGGGATCCCTGCGTGGCGCAGCGGTTTGGCGCCTGCCTTTGGCCCAGGGCGCGATCCTGGAGACCCGGGATCGAATCCCATGTCGGGCTCCCGGTGCATGGAGCCTGCTTCTCCCTCTGCCTGTGTCTCTGCCTCTCTCTCTCTCTGTGACTATCATAAATAAATAAAAATTTAAAAAAAATGTTAACAAAACAAATTTAATAGTATATTAAAGGAATCATACACCATGATCAAGTGAGATTTATTCCTGAAAGCTTTAACATATGCAAATTAACACATATGTTACAACCCATTAACAAAATTAAGGATAAAAATAATATGAACATCCCAAAGCATGAAGAAAAGTATTGGAGAAGATTCAACATTCTTTCGTGATAAAAATTCTCAACAAATTGGGTGTAGATGGACTGCATCTCAACATAATAAAGGTCATCTATGACAAACCCACAGCTAACAGCACACTTTATGGTAAATAGCTGAAAGTGTTTCCTCTAAGAGCAGGAACAAGTCAAGAATCCCCACTCTTGCCACTTCTATTCAACATAGTAGTGGAAGTCCTGGCCTACTAAGTAATTAGGCAAGAAAAAGAAAAAAAGCATGGAAATAGCAAAGGAAGAAGTAAGTTACTTCTGTCTGCAGATGATAGGATATTAAATATAGAAAACCCGAGACTGCCAAAAAACTACTAGACGAATAAAAAAATTTAGTAAAGTTTCTAGATACAAAATCAATACACAAAAACTAGTTGTGCCTCTATACACTAATAGTGTACTATCTAAAAAAGAAATTAATAAAACAATCCCACTTATAATAGCATCAAGAGCAGTAACATATTTAGGAATAAACTTAACTAAGGGGGTAAAAGATCTGTACCCACATTCTAAAGGAAATGAAATCCTTATCTTGAGGAGATAACTACTCTCATGGTCACTGCAGCATTATTTATGATAGCCAAGGTATTGAAACAACTTGTCCTTTGAAGGATGAATGAATAAAGAAAAATATGTGTTTTACACAAACACACACACACACACACACTGGAATATTATTCAGCCTTTAAAAAGAAGGAAATCTTGTCATTTGAAACAACATTGATAACTCTGGAGGGCATTTTACCAAGCAAAATAAGCCAGATAGAAGACAAATACCATACATTATCACTTATATGTGGAATATTTAAAAAAAGAAAGAAAGAAACTCATAGAACCAGAGAGTAGAATGGTGGTTGCCAGTGGCCAGGAGAAATAGGAAGAGGTTAGTGAAAAGATGTATTAACTTTCAATTATAAGATGAATAAGGTATCAAAATCTAATTATTGTATGGTGACTATAGTAGCTGATACTTTATTGTATAATTGAAATTTAAGTAAGAGAGTAGATTTTAAGTATTTTCACCACCTCCCACAAAGGGAAATACGTGAGGTGATAGATGTGTTAATTGTGAGAATCCTTTTACAGTTTATTCACGAATCAAATCATCACTTTGTGCACTCTCAAGAAAAGATGTTTTTGACATACAGGACAAGCAGAGGGAGTGGCAGGGAGAGGGAGAAGCAGGCTCCCCGCTGAGTAGGGAGTCTGATGTGGGGCTCCATCCTGGGACCCTGAGATCATGACCTGAGCCCAAGGGAGACGCCTAACCAACTAAGCCAACTAGGTCCCCCTATTTCTTTATTGAGAGAGAGCACACGAGCCAGCACATGAGCAGGGGGAGAGGAAAGTGAATCCCAAGAGATTCCTGCAAGTGCAGAGCACAATGCAACCTAACCCCACCACCTCCAGATATCATGATCTGAGCTAAAATAAAGAGTCAGATAGATGCATAACTGACTAAGACACCCAGGTACCCCCACTTTGTTCACTTTAAAAAAAATCTTTATTAATGAGACACACACACACACAGAGGCAGAGGCACAGGCAGAGGGAGAAGCAGGCTCCACGTAGGGAGCCCGACGTGGGACTCGATCCTAGGTCTCCAGGATCAGGCCCTAGGCCGAAGGCGGTGCTAAACCGCTGAGCCACCCGGGCTGCCCCTGTTCACTTTAAATACATCATTATTTGATCAATTATATATCTTGATATGACAAAAATAATTTAGTTCATTTCCCTCATTTTAGAAAGTAGATATGAAGGACAGGAAAAGTGTTAGGAGATTGAAACGGCAAAAAAACTACAAAAACAAAACCAAAAATATTTGCAAACCACACGGCTGATAAGCGGTTATCACCAAAATAAACTGGATGCCTTTCTATTCTTTAATAAATAGAGGGATGAGGAAATAGAGGAGGTTCACCAAAATCATTCATTTCTTTCCTCCATTACAATAAAAAAATATCAGGAGAAAGAGGGAGAAGGGAGTTTTAATAACTGACATTGCCAGTAGGCTTAATTACCTAAATCTTGTGCTATTCTACTGCCCTCTGCTGGATGTATGTAATACCTGTAACCTCAAAACTTCTAGTGGTAGAAATAGTGATCATTACCATCATACTAGTAGCGAGCAGCACTCTAGGTCAAGCTCTGTGTTAAGGGCTTTATCGGGTTCAATCTTCTGAATAACTGTATGGCTAGAAAATGCTATTCTCATTTTGTAGGTAAGGAGCCTGGAGGTTCAAAGGCAAGCAAACCGACTAAGTTTATACAACAAAAGTAAGGGAACTGGGAATTAAATACTAACTCTTGAGCCCAGTTCTTAGCTATCTCCTGTTCACTAAATATAAATTTTCATGCTATCAGGTGTATTGGAGATAAACCTGGAAAGGTATTACCATTTGAGACCTGGTGATCCACTGATTAACAATAAAATCAAGAAAATGACTTTTATTCAAAAAGCCCAAATATCTTCTAATTTTTCCCTCTTATGCCTCAGAATTAGTCCAAAAAGAAAAAGTTTACTCAAGAGCAAGACAGTATTTCTGAGGGCTTCTCAAAGTGTGATCCATGAATCTCCTGCATTAGAATCATGTACAGAATCCCAGACACCAGGATGTACTGTGGAATCAGGACAAGACTTGTTACTGAGACATGGTATGCGCTAGTAGCGTAGGGGTGGACATAAAGAGGAAGCAAAGATATTCCTAGGATTTTCGGCTCAGCAACCAGATTGGTAGTAATGACATTAACGGAGCTGGAACATTGGAAGAAGATAATGGATTTTTATTGTCAGCAGCTCAGTTGTGGTAGTTGGGTGTTTGGCAGTGGATTTTATAAAACTGGGAGTTCAGGTTTTGACATATTAAGTTTGTAAGGTCTAACAGCCAAATAAAAATGGACAACAGCAGAGATTACAAAAGAAATAATTGAGACCTTTTTTATTCAGAACTGCATTTAAAATCTAACCATGTTGTGTCATGTTTATCCAGCGTTTCTAAGTGCTGCATAGGACCTTGTGACTCTACCAATGAAAATGGCCAGACTGCTTCCAACTCCTCAGTATAGCAATGGCAACCTCCTAACTGTCCCCTGTAAAAAAAATATATTATATAGATTGGTCCTTGCTCTCAGTTTTTGACACAGGGCTCCTAAAACTCTTAGAAATTCCGAAGTGATAAGAACACAAAGAATATCTTTTGTTCTATTGAGATGACTCTCTGGATGGGTTCTTGGTTGGCTGCTGGTCACCAGAAAGACCAAGCATGATTCAAAGTATGAAATTTTCATTCTCACTCCTCATCTTCCAGAGAGGGGGAGGGACTAGAGTTAATGATTGATCATGCCTATGCGAGCAGGTCTTCATAAAATCTCAATAGTATAGGGTTCAGACACGTTCCAGTTGGCCAAACATCTTCACACTGGGAGAGTGAGGCACCCCAACTCCACAAGGACAAAAGCTCCTGTACTCAGGACCCTCCCAGACCTTGTCCTATGAATCTCTTCATCTGGCTGTTCACTTGTATCTTTTATCATATCCTTTAATAAACCAGTTGACAAAAACTATTTCTCTGAGTTCTATGAGCCACTCTAGCAGATTGATCAAATCTGAGGAGACATTGTGGGAACCCTTAATTTGTAACTAAGTCAGACATAATTTGTAACCTATTATGGGACCTATTGCTTGCTATTGGGATGTGCTATTGGGTGGGCAGTTTTATGAGACTGAGCCCTTGAGTCTGGTCTATCTCCAGGCAGTAAGAATGGAGTTAAATTGCAGGACATCCAACTGGTGTTATAGAAAATTGGCTTGGTATGGGAGAAAAACTACACATTTGGTGACTAGAAGGGTTCTACATGAGAAACACAGGTGGAAAACAGTTTGTCTAATACATCCTTATAGCGTCTTCTGCATCCATTCCTTTGACCATACACTCCGAAGTGAGACATTCTTAATTTGATTATGTACTACCAGATTCTTCCCTAAAATGGCTATACCAATCTACACTCTAGATTCCACTACCTTTGCATGTCTTTGAATGCCTGCCATTATCCAACCAAATGTTTGCCAACTGAATAGGTATAAAGCATCTTAACGTCTTTCTGGTTAAGTTTGCATATCTTAACACACTTCTTAGCTTTGTGGTTTTTCTCCTATAATTGCCTATTTATATATATTTTATCTTTTTTAAAAAAATTTTATTTCCTGGCTGTAGACTGAGTCATAAGACAGCCCACAATGATCCTTGCCTCAAGGCATTCACATCTTTCCTTCCATACTGGACAGAACTGACCTGTTTAATCAATTGGACACTCAGGTAATTATAGTGTGTAAATTCTCAGACTAGGTCATAAAAGATACTGTGGTTTCTGCTTCATTTTCTTAGATGATGTGCTCTGGGAGAAACCAGCTGTCATATCCTGAGGACACTCAAGGAACGTCATGGAAAGGTCCACAAGATGAGAAATAGCCACTAGCCAGCACCAACTTGCTGGTCAACTGGCAAGAGAGTGTCATCTTACAAATGCATCTTCCAGAACCAGTCAAGCATTCAAGGATCTGCAACCATTGCCAACATGCTGGCTGCAACATCATGAGATGCTGACCCAGAAACAAGTCACTCCCAAATTCCTAACCTATAGACTGTGCGAGACAGTAAGTGCATATTATTGTCTTAAGCCACTATATTTTGGGGTAATTTGTTATACAAAAGATTGACACCATGATTGTTCTGTTGTTGATTTGCAGGACTTCCCTGACTAGTCTAAAAAGATGAGTCCCGTCAGTTTTAGATTTTATAAATATCCTCTTCCAAACTACCATTTGTCTATTAAATTTGTCTATATTGTCTTTTGAAAATAAATCCGTTAATTTTGACATAGCAAAATTAATCTATATTCTGCATTATGGTTCATGCTGGGTAGGGGGAAGGACTGGTATTTAAAACTTCTACATCCTAGGCTGCAAGATATTTCCTACATTTTCTTCTAGAAAGTTTTTAATTTTATCCTTTACAGGTGTTTTTGGCCTACTTCTATATTTTCATCAGAGCAGGTTTACCACAATTCAGGCATATATAATTTTTCACTGCAAGAATATGTTCCTTCACATTTTTGTTTGGAAGTACAAAGAGCTGAAATTATAAAGACAAAGCATTTTCCATCCTGTAGCTTAACAAGTAATATGCTTTACCTATGAATCAACTTACTAGAGCTCATGTGCTTTTAAAGAATTCCTTCTAACAAGCCTCTAATTCTTATTTACCTAATATTTTGGGAAAATCCAGGCTTAAGTAGCTTGGTTGTCTCTCCTTACTTCAAATAGAAGTCCAAATCCTACAAAATAAATTATGCAGTCTTTAGACAACTGAGTTTTGTCAAGTGCTTCAGGAGCTCTCAAGTCACCATCACACTATCCTGTATTTCCAGGTTAAATCATTAATGTGCAGGGGTCAGAATAAACATTCTTCCACCATTTGGTTTAACAGAGTATATCCTGAAACTGGTGTTTTAAAAAACACTTGGAAAAAAAACCCAAAAAACCACTGTTGCCTCAAGATATAGAGACCTGGAAAATGTATTTCTTCCAACCTTGGAGCAAAAAAAGAACAAAACTAGCTTCAAATTTAAGACTTTATGTGAATCCACAGGAGACCCAAGGTTGCAAAGAAACAACTGATCCAAAATCTTTCCTACAGGAAAAAGGAGAGGTAACACAAGCCCACCTGAGATATGTACAGTTGGTAGAGCTGCAAACAGGTGAAGGCAGGCTCCAGAATGGCAGAGTACTATGAATCCTTGGGGTAAGAGATACTGGGGAAATCCACATTGGGGAGTCCGTGAACTCTACCTGGCACTCACAGAAAAGATCAGAAAGAGCCCTAAGAAGTATCCACTGTGGTACGGATGTAGAGTAGGGGAACAGCGGCTATGCATGAGGGGCAGAAACTTCACAAAGATCTTTTCCCTCTGTCTCTACTATACAAAATTCCTTTAAGGATGTGAATTACCAAACTCAAGAATAAATATATCACAAAGAAATTGAATTTGCATTTGAAACTTTCCAAAAACTCTCAAGGCCCAGTTGGCTCCACAGGAAAATTCTAATTCTATACAGTATCTTCAAGAAAACAGACAAGGAACACTTCTCAACTCATAGTATGAGGCTAACATTACTGTAAAACCAAAATCAAAGACATGAAAAAAAAGCCACTGGCAATATCCCTCATGAACACAGATGTAAAATTCAATAAAATTTCAGCAAATTGAATCAAGTAGTCTATAAAAATAATATGTAGTTCATCTGAGGAATTCAAGGTTGTCTTAATAATCAATGTAATCTGTATTAGAGACATAATACAAAACATTGTTTCATAGATACAGAAGATAAATTTGACTAAATCGAACATTTATAATAAAAACTCAGCAAACCAGAGGTAGAAGGGAGATTCTTTAACTTAAAAAAGGGCATATACAAAAGCTACAGCTAATATCTTACTTAATGGTGAGAAACTGAGTGCTTTCTCCCAAAGATCAGGAACAGGTAATCAATATTATATTGGAAGTCCTCTCCAGTTCAATGAGAAGAAAAATAAAAGATACATAGATTGAAAGAAGTAAAACTATGCTTGCAGATGATATAATTATCTATGTAGAAAATCTAGGACTTGGCAATAAACAACAGGAATTAAAACTGAATTTGGTAAAGATGCTGAAACATCATTATAAGAAAGCTAGTTGTAGTCCTAATATCAATAGTAAACAATTGGAATTTGAAACTAAGAAACCTAGCAGACTTCACCTTAACCAACTGCTTCCTAACATAATGCAAAGAGAAGGGAACACCAGCTCCGTGGTATTCTTTCCCAAAATTTTTAACCTCAGTCTAAGCATGAGAAAACATCAGATAAATCCAAATTGAAGGACATTGTATAAAATTTCTGACCCTTACTCTTCAAAAGTATCAAGGTCATGAAAGACAAAGACAGAAACTGTTACAGATTGGAAGAGACCAAGACATGACAACTGATTTCAAATCCTGGATTAGATTCCAGAACAGAAAAAAGACACTAAGTGGAAAATCTGGCAAATCTGAATAAAATCTGCAGTTTAGTTAACAGTGTATCAAGATCAGTTTCTTAGTTTTGATAAACATATCATAGTTATGTAAAATATTAACATTGGAGGGAGCCAGGTGAAGGGTATACAGGATTTGTGATACTTCTGTAAATACAAAATTATTTCAAAATTAAAAATTAAAAAACCTATTTCCATAGGCTATTTATGCAAATCAGTTATTTAAAAATACCATGAAGCATAATATAAAAAGTACACTGCAAACGCTTGTCTTTCATAATGATTTTTTTTAATTTTTATTTATTTATGAGAGTGAGAGAGAGAGAGAGAGAGGGGCAGAGACACAGGCAGAGGGAGAAGCAGGCTCCACGCACCAGGAGCCCGACGTGGGATTCGATCCGGGGTCTCCAGGACCGTGCCCTGGGCCAAAGGCAGGCGCCAAACCACTGCGCCACCCAGGGATCCCCATAATGATTTTCAATACATCAAAACAACCCATTGTCATAAAACTCCTATGAATTAACAAAAACATATATCATTAACAGATCCATTTTTGTTTTATTAAGGATCCTTATAAAGATTTCAATTGAAAAAAAGGTCTGAAACTAAAAAGGTTTGACCAACGAAATTATTTATGCCACCCAATGATGACCGAGATAAACAGGACTGCTGACTTAAAAAGATTTGAGGTTATCTGTACTTTTGATAAGACTTAATTGGGCAAAATGTGAATAATGTGATAATATATAATAATGGATATCAGTTAGACTAAAAGTATTCAAAAACAGAGTATTTCAGTAAAACCAGTTTGGAAGATTAAATTAAGAAAGGAAAAGAGATTGCTGGCTTTATGAGCAAGCAGGATACCTGAAGTATTTTAGAGGATGATGCAAATGTTTTATCTCCATATTACACCATATCAGAGATAGCACCTTACCTTTACCAAGTCACTATCTTTATTATGGAGATTTCCTTGCAATACAAAAATTGAACCACAGTTGGACAAAGGAAAAAAGTAAACAGGCACTCAAAGGAAGGAGAGTGGGACGCCTGGGTGGCTCAGCAGTTGAGCGTCTGCCTTTGGCTCAGGGCGTGATCCTGGAGTCCCACGTTGGGCTCCTGCATGGACCCTGCTTCTCCCTCTGCCCGTGTCTCTGCCTTTCTCTCTCTCTGTCTCTCATGAATCAATAAATAAAATCTTAAGAGGGAGAAGCAGGCTCCATGCAGGGAGCCCGACATGGGACTCGATCCCAGGTCTCCAGGATCACGCCAGGGCTGAAGGCAGGCGCGCCAAACTGCTGAGCCACCCAGGGATCCCAATAAAGAAAATCTTAAAACAAAACAAAGTAAGTAGAGTATTCTTGAATGATGAGGAGAGGAAAAAAAACTCAGACTCCTTAGAGGTAGGGTTAGCCACTGCATTATGTGCAGAATGGAAAGAACAGGGACAAGATGCAAAATACAAAGAGAATGTCCTAATGGGCATTCTGGTCCTACTCCTTGGCTGTCCCACAGAATAAATTTGATCTTTCTGAGCTCCTACACCCAGATCTACACACACTGATGTCATACAACAAAGAGATCTCTTTAAAGGCTAATATTGTACCACGCAATCTATTCCTGAATCCTTAGTATGAAATACTTTTGGTATCAGTTTATTAAAACAATCAGGAAACAAAGTATTAGCATGTTTCCTGCCACACAGCAAGTGCTTCATAAATATTAGCCATTAGCAGATAAGAAACTTGGGAAGGGGGGAGGAGAAGGAAAACAAAAAGAACAGAGGAAGAGAAAGGGAAGGTATGTCAGGCCTGCAGTATTTTTTAGTCCTAGTTCACACTATTACAATACATTTAATGCCTTCCTCATTAGGATGAACCAAAAATACTCTTACCATATTGCAGGAGATAATTCTTCATTTCCAGAATCCTCAAAGAAAATACTATCATCTTTTGATAAGAAGCAAGAAAAACAGTCTCTTTACACTCATTTTTATTAAACAAATAAGGCTGGTAGTGGAACTTTTTTTATTTGATGCATAAACATATAAGTCCCTTTATAAGAGAAATTGTACATATCGGTGAATATGGTCAATGGTCACATCTATGGGTTAATTTTTTAAAAATCAGAAACAATAATTAGGATAGATTCTATGCTCTCTTCGTTACATTGTGAAGTGTCTTGTGTAGTCATATTCTATTGTTGGAATGACAGCTTGTACAAACTTCAAGAAAATTAGAAGATACCTAAAGGTCTTTAGCTAAGGAAAACAGATTGGTAAATGGTACTATGATTTCAGCTAACATTGTAATTATTCTTATTAAGCAATGATTTCTCAGAAAAAAAACATGTAAGACAAAATCTTAAATCAATTATATTAAAAATTTCACCCATGCAAATTTGTGTCTCCTCAATATGAGGTTCAGGACCGCTCCATCTAGTCCCATTTAATATTTGGATGTAAACTTCCTGGAAGTAAGAGTTCACAGGAGCCCAATTATTTTGATATAAAAATAAGGACAAGGTTGTTCATGTTTAAATGAGTAGGAAATGGTTCCTTTATTGTCTATTAGTTTGCTAGGGTATGTTAGAAAATAAGGATAAAGAATATAAACGCACTCGAGAAAAGAGAAAAAAATAAAGTGGAAACCTTCCACAAAGACTGATTCTAAGTTAGTATATGTAGTTGCCATAGAATCTACTATATTGGACTGTCTAATAAGATCATGATTTTTTTTCTATGTTCCACTGTACTTGGAAATATTAAGAACTCAATTTTAATTGAAGGAATTGATGAATCAATTATTAAACACAGAATCTTCTAAGTTACTACCTAGCCTACAACAGCAATGAATGCTCAAATTATGTGTAATAAGGTTTCAGGAGTAAATCTACTTTGGACCAAAAGTTATTGGTTGCTTTCAATGTCAAATAAGACCAGTGTTCCTCTGAGGGATACATTTTATTAGCAATTCTTAGGTTATTTGTAACTGCAAGAAGGGGGGACCCTTCACAGTCTACAATGAACACCGATTGGCATGAAGCACCAAGTGTAACATCAATCTATCACCAAATAAATTCAAACTATTTGCATCTAAATCATTGACTTTGGTTGCTTCGGATGAATCCATGCTATGAGTACATGTATTTCAGGATCTAGCAGTTTACTTAACTTCTCTTGTCAATCACAGAGAACTAAGTAAGAAAACCACAGGAAGATATAAAATCTCCTGCTTTCATCTGGAGAAATATAAAAATACTACATTTTAAGAAAATAAAAAAATGCGTTGTGTGCTTTACTTTTTAATTAACCGATTTGTTAGTCTGAATTCTTTGCTTCAGAGACTTTAGAATGATAGGAGGTGGGATCCCTGGGTGGCGCAGCGGTTTAGCGCCTGCCTTTGGCCCAGGGCGTGATCCTGGAGACCCGGGATCGAGTCCCACGTTGGGCTCCCGGTGCATGGAGCCTGCTTCTCCCTCTGCCTGTGTCTCTGCCTCTCTCTCTCTCTGTGCCTATCATAAATAAATTAAAAATTAAAAAAAATTTATAAAAAAAAAGAATGATAGGAGGTAATTTTACTTTTACTTGATGGGAAGCACAGTTTTTATAACAGTTAAACTGGAAATATACTTAGGGAAAAGATACTCATGTGATTTCTTCTAAAATTAGTAGGTTACCCTTCTTTCATCAATAAATTAAGCCCATTGAGTTTCTTTTCCATCAAGAGCAATGGTTTTATATTCACATACTCTTGGCCATTGCCTTTTAGACAAACGAAATCAACTGGCAAGCTGTTGCCAGAAAAGACGTATTTATCTGAGTCTCTGTAACAAGGCAGAGCTGACTGGTGCACACAAGGACATCTGCTAACCAACTGAACAAAGCAGAACTATCACAATATAACATTTTCCAAATAAAGACTCCTACTAAGTCTTCCACATAAGGGAGGGGCTAAAACAAGTTACAAGTACTGGGGCATTAACATTGTACCATCATTTCCCAAAGAGGAAAAAAAAAAAATCCTAAGAGCAAATATGCCCCTAACGACATATACAGGTAAGGATACATATGAACACCAAGTTCTCCCCCTCCTTCTGCAACAGTCTCAATGATTTTCTTCATCACCTCAGCATGCCTAAAAGCAAAAGAACAAATAAATCTTATTAACATAGATAATTAGATCAAAATAGGAAAAGCCAAGTTTTTGTCTCTGAAGAAATCTTATTAGGGTCAATGAATTAATTTTAACATAATAGTTATATTATAAAATATTCTCCTCCCTACTCCCCAACAAGTCAGATTGTTGAGAATCATATACACTGTTTTATGGAGCACAGGTTAAATTTTAAAAGCTACGGTAGTCACAAACACAATACCACTTGTTAGTGTTCCTATAACAGGGGTAGAAGGACTTGGGGGTGGAGTAGTACAGTAGAAAGCCAGAGAAAGGGAAATCATGCCAAAGCATAATTGCAGAGCAAGCCTATTTCTTGTTTGTAGGCTCTAAGAAACAAACAAGAACCAGACCAAGAAAATTCAAAAAAGCTACATGGTAACAGCTAATCCAAAAAACAGATATTTCTAATGCTGTGATTTTGACTGTTCAAATACTTGGCAGAGAATAAGCTAAAACTGAATTTTAAAAAAGCTAATCTGGTTAGAGTCAGGAAGTTTATATATTTTTTTCTTTGTCCTAATGCATACTATAAAATTCATCTGATTCTATTTAGAGTTTATTTATTCTATTTAGAATTGAGACATGCCTCAGTTTGACAAGCACTGTCCTAAAACCTCAAACCATCACAGAAGCCAACAGAATAAAATGAAAACCTTTTTGAATAATTTAAAACTAAAACTAATGACTCTTGAATTACTTTTCACTTAGCAACATTAACAACTCTTGATAAATAAACTGGAAAAATGAACTAGGCTTTCTATGTAATAAAATCTGAGAGTCAAGATCCTGCAAAAATGAGAAAATATTAAACAACTTTTTAAAACTAGAATGTTGCATCTAATTAGCGGAATACCAAAGTTTTCATCTCAAAAATATTGTTACCAGAATTTCTCAATGGTTTGTGAAAGCTACTCATTAGAAATAACTGACAAATCATGCATATGGACTCAGCTTCACTCATTTGGCCTTGAAAAACACACAATGGTATGAAGAAAACCCCAAATCATAAAATGCATTTGATTTAGTTGGGCTGAACATCTCTTAAGAGTAAAGGAAAAGAGAACTCTGCATACGTCTCCCTTCACTAACCAATAAAAGGAGATAAATAAGTCACCTAGAAAAACACAAGGATCACTTTATACTCCACATTCATAGATACATCACAGTAGGGCAAACCATGTCTAAATGATGGGTACTTTTTTTTATTTAAGAAGCATTTTCTAAATGATTCTTGGAGCTAAAAATAGTAAAATCACAAAGATCTATGCTATAACTGAACAAAGAGCAAAATATATTCTTAATGAATTAAACTTAAAATAAATTGACAACTTTTTCCTGTTTCTTTTATATTTAAGCACAAGAACATTTCTAAGAAAGACAAAAGAGAACAGTACGTACTTGCTTATTATAATGTTTCTGTCACAAATCTGCACTTTGTTTACAGATTCCCAAGTAATAAATCCATGAAGTACACACAACACACACACACACACACACACACACACACACACCTGCATGGGTGAACTGAACACATAGGAGGCGGTGGGAGATGAGGGTGATTTTCAATGGTCACTGTTTTCTTCACATGATCTTGACTGATGTCTTCATACATGTGTTCAACTGTTAAAGGCTGCCTTTGCTGAAACAACAACAAAAAATGTTTTAAAATCACTGTCTAAAACTTTTTAGGCCTAAACTTCTGTTTAAAATATATTTATCCCCATCTTCCGTGTCACTTGCAATATAGAATTCCAAACTATTTAGAATTACTAGACTATTTGGGGGAGAGTTTACAATACACTTATAACTAAGAAAAGGAGAAGGGACGGAAGAATTTGAACACCAAGGCTATGTGACTTCAGCCACCACCTAATGTAGTAAAGATCCCACAAAAAAGCAAGTTCATGGCTACCAAACATTTTATAACTTTATAACTCATCTTTTGGGTCTATTTTGTTTTATACCTTTTTACTTCCCACTTTTAGTCATAAGATTGACAGGTTAAAACAGTTTTATTTCAGTTATCCTTTAATTCTACTAAGTAAATGAGTAAAAAAAAAGGTTTTGTCTTAAAAAAACACACATGCCAACATGATCATTCTGTTCTACATTCAACAAATGTTAATGCCCAATAAATTTAATATAACAGAGTTCAATTTCCCTTATATTTTGAAGGAATAACCTCAGGGACCAAGTAATAAATATGTAACAGGTTATTTGTTTGATTCTTAGTAGTGTTATTGTCACACTGAATAATTAATAATTTCTTCAAAATAAGTACTTCAATATTAATCATGAAATTATTGTAAAACAAATGATTTCTAAAATTTAAATAAAAGGCCGTAATATATGCCCATAATATATACCCACAAAGGAATTAAATCCAACAACTCAAGATATTTACATTAAAATATATTTTGTTTTTACCTCATCATAGCCAAACAACCATAGTCGTGGTGTCTGGTAATATTTATCATAAGTAATATAAAGGTCATAAGTTCTCGTTTGCAAAATAGCATCTTCACCTCCAGCATCAGTTTTAGCTTTACAAGCTTCTACTATTTTCCGTGTGTCTAAGGTAGCCTGGAATATGGAGAGAAATTTACCCTCATTAAAATCAGAATGAATGTGACAACTTAGAAAGTATTTTTCCCATCCTGTATTTTTTTTTCCCAAAAACAAACAGAACTTAAGCTAAAACATTATATGCTATATAACCAATGCAAACATATAACTAAAAAGTTTATGGAAAGATCAAATACTATTAGAAATATTAATCTCCAAGTTTATTCAGTAAAAGTTAACTAAAAACTCAATTTACAAACCTCATCTGTTTCCAACAATCCACTTTCTTCATATTCTGTTATAAAAAGCAACAAAAGATTAATCAAGTTCAAGAAAATTTCCTAAACCAAACTATATATTACTTCAGAGTATCATTCAAAACCTGGGTTTTTGCTTTTGTTTTTTAACTGAAGATACTGAATAGGTATGAAGGAGCTAATTTTAAGTTTTTTTTTTTAATTTTTTTAAAAATTTATTTATGATAGTCACACAGAGAAAGAGAGAGAGAGAGGCAGAGACATAGGCAGAGGGAGAAGCAGGCTCCATGCACCGGGAGCCCGACATGGGATTCGATCTCGGGTCTCCAGGATCACGCCCTGGGCCAAAGGCAGGAGCTAAACCGCTGTGCCACCCAGGGATCCCGAAGGAGCTAATTTTATACTTCCAAAGGAACAGCAGATTTTCTACCTGACAGAGCCAGAGAAAGTTAGGATGCCAGGGCCTGGTCCAAGCTACAGGCTTTTAGCAATTCCAAACAGCATAATGATACTGTAGAACCTCAGTGACTCCATCACATACACAAGGCTATTTATAGAACTGCATAAAATGTGCTCATTGAAATCATCAGTGTCTTCCATTTTGCTGAATCCAAGGGTAAATTCCCAGTTTTCATCTTCACTGATCTCTCACGGAGCCATCTGGATGATTTAGTCCCACCTTCTTGGAACACTTTTCTTGGCTGTTAAAATACTATTATTTTCCTGGCTTTGTCTCTCACCTCACTGGCTTCTCCTTTACTATTTTCTTATGCTTGGTTCTTCATCTCTCATTTTTAAAACTCAACAGTAACCAAGGGCTCAGTTTTTGGACCTTGTGGTGTTTTTTTTTTTTTTTTTGTCTTTTTTCTATCCACACTACTCCTTTGATGATTTCATCTAGTCTCAATGGCTTTAAATGCTAATGATTCCCAAATTTATCCCTAGCTACAAACCTGGGCATTTGTCTATTTATGGGTCCAACGGAATAGCTAATGTACATCAAAAACAGCACACATCCAAAACTTACCTCCCAAACTCCTCCTCCAAAGCTATTTGGTCCTATCATTTTCCTCATCTCAGTTGAAGACACCTTTCCAGATACTTAGGTCAAAAATCTTTGGAATCACACCTGACTACTCTGTCTCTCCCATGCCACTCCACCTCAGCAGCAAATTGTTTTGACCCTACCCTCAAAATATGTCCACAATTCTGTTTCTCATCACTTTTTGATGTTGCTTATCGAGACCAAGCTGCTATCTTGCCTAAATCAGATCATCAAAAGAACCTCCAAACTGTTGTCCCTAAACCTCTTCATTCTGTTCTCAATATAGCAATCACACAGTGATTCTGTTAAAATGTTAAATCTTATTCTAGGTTACTTTTCTACTTAGAAAGACCCTCCAATGGCTTCTCATTTCACTGAGGCAAGCCAGGTCCTTACATGATCTGGTCCCAAGGTTATCTCACTGACTCCAAGCCTTACTTCTCTGACTCTGCCCTTACTCCTCTCTGAACACAGGTATTTTTTTTTTTTTTTTTTTTTAAGTAAGATCTACACCCAATGTGGGGCCTGAACTCATAACCCTGAAATCAAGAGTCACATGCTCTACCGACTGAGCCAGGCAGGCACCCCTGCTCAGTATTTTATACAAGCTACACAAGCTCCTACCTCAGGGGCCTTTGCACTCTTCCTTAGATATCCAAAAGCTTGCTCGCTCACTTCCTGCCAGGCTTTACTGAAAACTCATGTTCTCAATTGGGTTTTTCTCGACAAATGTACTTAAAATAATACTCATTGCTCCCCAAGACTCCCTGTCCCATCCCCATCCCTTCATTTTTCTCCTTGAATACTTATCTCCATGTAAAACAGTATATATATTGCTTACCTATTGTTCTTTTTTCCTCTCCTATAACTAGAATATGTCTACTGCTTCATCTCTAGCACCAAGGACAGTACGTGACACACAGATACTATACTGCCCAATACTTGTTGAATAAGGAGTGAAAATTGCCTGTAATATTAATTGCTGTTATATTACCTGCTATATCAACAGTTTTTTAAGCAAAATTCCAAATAAAGCATTTTTTTTCTTTAGCTCTAGCCAAGGGAAATGTAACAAACACACTAAAAAGCTGTCAGATATTTAAAGCAGTCCCACAGCTTGTACTCTAAAAGCAGTGCCTTACTCACAGTACTCTTCCTACCCTCCGCCCCAGCTCGGGTAACTGTATACCATTCAGACAGATGGAATGTAGAAAGTATTTGTGCAAGGAGGTGGTGCTGACAATTATGACACATTCAGGTGCAAATGAAACTAAACAAGTACATTTGAGGTTCAGGAGATCTGGACTGGAGATTTAAAGATGAAATCAATTACAGCGATGGTATATAATGTTGCTGTGAGCAATTTTGGTTACCAGTAACTCATTCTGGTTTCTTCAAAGGATGGGAGTTTACTATAAAAATAAACTCTTACTAGAATTCAGGAACAGATACACAGCTAGGTTTCAGGAGGACTCAAAAGTAATTTAGGAAACAAAACTGAAAAGTACTTTGAGGGGAGCCCTAGGTGACTCAGTTGGTTAAGCATCTGCCTTCGACTCTGGTAATGAACCCAGCCAGGGTCCTGGGATTGAGCTCCAAGCTGGGTGGGCTCTCTGCTCAGCAGAGAGTCTTGCTTCTCCCTTTTCCTCTGCTCCTCTTCCTCACTTGTACTCTCTCTCTCTCAAAAAGAAAAAGAAAAAAAAAGGTACTTTGAGTCAAGGCTACTCTGGCAATTTGGCTGTCACCTCCTCATTAGCAAACCACTTGCTCTTATAACGCTTCAACTCCACTTGGCACCATCTTCCACTTCTGCATGCTACAGAGCATTTCAGTCTCACCATAAATTCTATATATTTCGTCAGAAAAAAAAAAAAGAAAATATACAGTACATGGGCAAGCTCTGTTCTGCTCTGAAATAGTTTTTAAGAATTAGCTTATGAGGACAGCCCAGGTGGTTCAGCTAAGGTTTAGTGCTGCCTTCAGCCCAGGGCCTGATCCTGGAGACCAGGGATCGAGTCCCACATCAGGCTCCCTGCATGGAGCCTGCTTCTCCCTCTGCCTGTGTCTCTATCTCTGTGTGTGTGTGTGTGTGTGTGTGTGTGTGTGTGTGCGTCTCTCATGAATAAATAAATAAATAAAATCTTAAAAAAAAAAAGAATTATCTTAAGAATCTGTGTCTTAGAACTGTACCTACCATTAAAGATTTATGACTAAAATGTATCCCACTAGAAATCAAGGCTATGCTCTAGGTAAAATACAACAATAGTTCAAGACCAAGGTAAGCTCTGCGCTAACTAAATTTAAACTAAACAAAATCCTCTTTAGGCTGTTAAATGTTAAAATCTAGAACTCAATGGAGTACAATTCTTATCTACTTCAAATACGAATATTCCAAAATCAACATTCTAGTATGATTAAAGAAAATCTAGAACACAAATACCTTCCATATCTGCAGCTTCTCCTTCATCTTCTTCTTCCTCCTCCTCACATACTGCTGAACAATCTTGAAGTTTTATACTGTCCTTTGAAATTATATTTAAAGTCACTTAAATATGTCCATTAGTTCAAACACTGAGTACTCATATGTCAGCACAGTGCAAACCACTGTGAAAATAAGAGTGCTAAAGATAGTTCTTATCCTCAAGAAACTCCTTCCTACTCCAATGGAGATAACAAACCCATAACCAAATGGTAAAAAGTGATGTGCAAGTGCTATGACTGAAAAATATAAAAAGTATCTGAGAAGAACCAAGTACCATCAAAGCTAACAATTAATGTTTTTTGCACTTCCAAAAAAATAGTATTTTTATTTAACTAATCGTTAATATTAAGAAATTGATTTAGAGCTATAATTTGCACACATAACTTAAAGGAGAAAAAAGAGATGTATTTATAAATCATAGTACATTTGTAAGTTAAGCTTATTATTACAAACCAAACACTATTATATTCTAATTTGTTAATAATACCTTAGACTGAATTAAGCAAAATTATCGGACTTTACAGTTATTATAAAATGTAAGATTTTAGTACAGTTTTTAAACTATATTTGCACTGAAATGAAATAATAATACTAACCAAAGACAAGTCTAATATATAATTATCATTTCACAAAATCAATATTCTAAAAATCTGAAGTCAATGAAAAGTAAAAAAAAAAAAAACTGGACATCTAGTTTCACCTAATTTATAATTTTACTTAGAGAAGATTTTATTTACCACTAGAAACTTAAAAATTCTATGTATCATTACCACACCCAAAATGTGAAACCATAGAAAAAGATAGTATATGTCGATAATTATTAGATGAGCCAATATGTAACAAACTGATCATTAAGGGAAATTTTAATCATTTTGTTGTTATGGTGATCATATTTGAAACAATACAGTAGAAATCAACAAGAAAGATTAATACTTGGGTCTGGACAAGTACTGGAAGCATTAAATTATAAAAAATAGTGTAAATTCTACATTAAATAGGAAATAACAAGAAAGACATTCAAGTTGTACAATATTCTGAGTATGGATCCCTTAGTATAAGGATGTTAAGTGGGATACCAAGGACCATATTAACCAGTACTGCATTTAAAAAAAAATTATTGAAAGAATTACTATAAACCTATCAAAAAATGCTATCCACAGTACTCTGCTGTTTTTCATTTTCAAAATCTGAAGCATATACAATTATGGCCAGAGTAATAATAATAAGTAAGATTTCCTAAAGTAGCAAAGCCATTTTGGTAATTTTTCTTCAGTTGTTCAAACTCTCCAAAAAGTATAATTTCAAATGGATGAATTTTCGGGCCAAGCAACTGAACCTTAATTCCTAGCAAGCAAAAAATTATACATTGGGGGACAAAAAAAAAAAAAAAAAAACCAACGCAAAAACTTGCTTCAGTTTCTAACACTTCCTGTTAAAAGCCAGTTACAAATCCCAAAAGATCCAAATGACAAAACCATACAAAAAAGTGTATCTTAAACTAGTAACTCTTGTAGAAAATATTTCATAAGGACAAAAGAAACTCAATTATTCTGTCCAAAGAGTCTATCCTCTAAGAGATCTGTTAACAAAATAATTAAGAAAAGATATGGGAAAAGGTATTTTGTATTTTTTCATATCATTTCAAGCAAACATAATAATATGAAAATAACTGCAATCATCTTTTTTAGAAATGAAAAGCTGATATGATAGTTTGAAATGAAATTTTCAAGCAGAAAAATTCCAGTTACAGATTTTTACCCAACTCCCCACAATAAACCATACAATAAAACCTAACTGATTCAGCTTCCACTCAGTCAAAATATATCACATTTTGGATGACGTTAAACTGAAGTTTACCTTTAAATTTTCAAAAACCAAAATTTCTACTCAAAATAGCAGTAAATTAAGGAACTATAAAATTTAAATAATGTATCATTAGTATCTACTAACCAGCAAGTACATAAACCTCCCCCAAAACCTCCATTTACAGAATATTTGGTACTTACAACAAAAGATAAAAAGTTACTTATTTTAAAGTAGCCTATAGCCTTCCCAATTGGTGAAAATTAATTTTTTCCAGCTTTAATCTCAAAATTTTTGTAACCATACAACAGACTAAGGAAAATAAGCATTGGGAAGTAGTAGTTTTGATATGTTGACATGGAAAACTGAGAGGAGAAAAAAATAACTGGAATTTCAAAAAGCTTGAAAACTAATCAGTTTAAGAATATATATATACAAATAACTATGTCATTGAATTTACAAATGAACTAATTAACTAGTACCTTGCTTTCCAATGTAATCTCCTTAACTGCTTCAGTTATTCCTGTAATACCTGTTTAAAATTCAAAAAAAATAACTAAAATTAAATTGTAAACATCTTCTATTTACCAGATTCAAACAATATATAAACACTTCAAATTACCTAAATTCTCACTTCTTTGAAATGAGGAGGCAATGTTAGCAGCATTTTTACAAATGAACTCTAATAGGAAAAATTATACTAAAAGCACTTCTCAAATTAAAAAAAAAAATTAAAAAAATACCAATGTGATATTTTACCATGAATTATTCTACTCTATCATTCATCTACTATTCTTCATTTACCTTCCCTGGTGTGGATTTTTATCCAATACATATTTATTCTCAGAGTAAACACATTAAGAGACTATAGGACACATATTGATTTTATTCAAAACTGCACTAGAATTTTCTCAAGAAGGTATTAATGTTATTTGTTTCAGAAATCTAGGACATGCAGAAGTAGTAAATACCATACCACATTTATATGGGGTTTTCTATCTTACTGTTTCCATAGCTTATTTCATCCTTACGAACACTATCTTTTGAGTTAGGTAATCATTTCTCCAGAAGAAGAAATGAAGTCTCCAGAGATGAAATAACTTGCTTGAGTCTCACAGTGAAGAAACTGGGATTCAAATCCACATGTGCTTTTAGTTCAATGTTTTGTCCACTGCACCCATTAAGCAACTACCTTGAATCTACTTGTCTCGATGAAGATGGCAGTAAGCAGATGGCAGCACAAGTCAGTTAAACAGTATTTCTAATTCAAAATACATGCCAGTGTTTTTAATTCCATAGTTCAACAAAGAAGAAATACACTAAAGAAAAAAAAAACCCTATATATACAAAATAAGCTTTGCCCCTCTGTTAATCTTCTAAATCCTTGATCTGTTCGACATCTTGAAACCAAAGAATAACTCACTTTTAGTAATAGAAAATGTCACAATCCACAGCTCTAGCATAAAGCTTTTACTTCATAGGTTTTCAAATTACTACATAACAGATATTATTTCACAAAATTTCATATTATAAAATTATATAATAAAAAAATCTTAACACATTGAATTGGTATTACAAAACGATTCACTGAATCCAGTACATAGATACAAATAAAATAAACATCTTCAATCTGTCCAAATATAATAATAATAGTATCCCACTAAACTAGACTTTTCTAAAAATAGGACATACAGGCCAAAAAACAAAAATAAAAACCCAAAAAACTCAAATGACTCTAATAAGGGTAACATTCTCAAGACCTGCGATGGTTATTTTTATGTCAGTTAGGCTAGGTTATCATATCCAGGTTCTTAGTCAAATATCAGTCTAGATGTAGCTATGAGTGTATTTCTTAGTTGTTGTTGTTGTTGTGGGTTTTTTTTAGATTTTAACATTTAAATCCACAGGCTGAGTAGATTACTCTCTATAATGTGGGTGGACCTCATCCAATCGGTTGAAGGCCTTATGAGAAAAAAACTGAGGTGCTCAGGAAAGAGAAAGAATTCTGCTTTCAGACTGTCTTCAGACTCGAGCTGACACAATCAACCTTTACCTAGGTCTTTAGCCTGCCAGCCAGTTTGTGCTATAAAATGCAATCATTCTAGCTCCCACAATCATGTAAGCCAATTCCTCAAAATAAATCTATCTATACTTATATCTATATACTAGATTCTATTGTTTCTGTTTCTCTGGAGAACCATGAGTAATACAAGGGCTAAGAGAAATAAAGGAAACCTATGAGGAGCAAAGATGAAGCAAAGAGAACGGAGGTGAATAAGGAACCAGGCACATGACCTTCTGCATCAGTTGGATGCTGTGTTTTAAGTAAATCACGATACAGTTTAAACTAAAATTCTCTCTAGCAGGGCAAACATTTTTTCAGTTGTTGAATTTTTGTAATAGATTTTTATTAATCCAATCATACTGACACCTACTTATTATTATTTCTGCAATGAAAGCCTCTGTAAATATGCACCTAGATTTTGACCTAGTGATTATGAAAGAGAATACAACCAGAAAACAGAATAAGTCATTTACTTGACATCAAAAATACAGTGTTATAACTAATGGCTCTAGTTAGTCAACAATTTCTTATAGATGTGCTGCCCACATCTTCCACCACAGGAAAACTAAAGCAGAGTACCTGAACAATTTTGGAAAGATCAAAAATAAAGAAATCCAGCACTCTCAGTGGGGAAATAGCATGATTTTTAAAATTATTTTAAAAAGTTGTTCAATCCACTATTTTCTCAAGGCCTTAATGTTAACACTCAACCTCATCAAGAAACAAACGAGTTTCAAATCAAGAAACCCTAGTCCTGAATCTATGCCTTTATCATCATAAACGCATAGCAGTGTCCCTTTCTAAAACTAGAGGGGGAAACTGACCTAACAAGATACTTTTTCCTGTGCAGATTACTTAGCCCTCCAACTACTGCAGTGGGTCTCAAATGGTGGCAGCAATTTTGCTTTTCATGGGATATTTGGCACTGCCTGGAGGCATTCTGAGTTATCACAATTAAGTTCATACTACTGGCATCTAGTGGGCAGAGATGCTGTAAACATTCTGCAACGTACAGGAAATGCTATAGCAAGGAATCATGCAGCCCAAAATGTCAGTAGTGCTAAGGCTGAGAAACCTTGCTCTAATACTACTTTTGATACACCTGCTACTTCCTAGGATTAGAGGGAGAAAATTCATTTTTTAGTATCCTAGAGTTAAACTCAGAACACATTTTCTTCATTAAAGCTAAGCCATAAATAGTATTTATGTAACTATGTAAATTAACTATTAATGAATAGTTAACTGTTAACTAATAATTTATAGAACTGTATATCATATAACTATATTTATATAATCATGTCAATGTAGATTAGAGTAGGCTGCTCTTGTTAAGTTAGTATAGCTATAGCAGTATATACTAATCTGCATTGACATATAAATGTAGTGGCAAAACGTTTTTACAACTAGAAATAAAAAATCATATTCAGACTTAGAAACAACTTCTGCAAATATACACTTATGAAAGGCTTGAATTTAGTGAATTCCTTTAGAATTCCTTTAGATTTACTGAACAATTGCTGTATCAGATACTATGATAGATATTGAGGATTCAACAATGAATCTCTACTTTCATGTAGTGTGGTCCTTATAATACTCTTAGTCATTCAACAAATAATTATTAAGTACTTTCAAATACCAGGTCTCTGAGTAAAATAAATGTAACTATAGTTCCTGTCCCAAAGCTCATCATTCAGTAATGGAATGACAGATAAATAAGGAATTCTAAAGCAAAGCAGTATGCACACTCAGTAATTCTAATCATCTTTGTTTCTTTAAAATAATATGATATGGATATTTTCAAATGGCTGCTGAAGTAGCAGTACTATAGAAATCTGGTATACTCTAAGGGCATTTTTTCTTTTTTTCCAATTTTGTCTCACTGCTTCTTTTCAGGTAAAAGTCTATTGGGACAACTGTGCCTTATATTTGCTCTTGTTGGTGTTTTTAAATCAACACTGTAATAAAAGACTGTAAGAATTTAAAACAATTTAAACTAATATATGGTATTCCATTCTTACCTGCATTATGGTAAGTATCTACCCATCCCCCATCACCATCATCTTCTTCAATGATAGCTTCTAATTCATCTGAATATTCCATCTGTTTGCACCGCTTGTAGCATGGCACTATTAAAAAAAATGGCAAATACAGTTACTAGTACATAATCTGCTTCCTATAAATCAGGAAAAAGAGTTTATTCCATTTTAAGGAAATACTGTATTTCACTTCTAATAAAAATGATTAAAGAGTTACCTTCAGCCTACAGACACATTCATGACCACATTTATCTCTCCCTAAATAGCCTTGTCAAAACACAAGTAGAAAGGCTCTACTGGAAATTTTCTATGTACTTTTCACCCTGATGGTCTGTGAAGAACAGCAGGCTAGAGCCAGAGATGAAATTGCTCAACTTCAGGCTAATGAATAATAATCCTTTATATTAATAGCCTTACTCTCAAAACAGGAAGGCACCACCTGTCATTCTCAGGGGTGGTAGAGGTGACCTTCAGTTTGCTTTATTAACTTTTAATATGTACTTCATAATTCTTAAGTTCCAGCTATTCATAATGGATAAGCCAGGGTAAAATTCACTAAACTATTACATTTCATTATCTTATACAATATTGGAATTAAGCTTTTCATAGTGTATGTGTCAATTAACAGGTATTATTCACATAAGCCTAAAACTGAACAATTATAAGGTAAAAACATGATGATGTAGAGTCAAGAAATAGCTGTTACCTCTTGATTTTTTTAAAAAACGAGGATATAACTGATCAATTATAATAGAGCATATGCTGTAGGAAAGAAAAAAAACTGGTATGTTATACATATTTTCCCTGTTATAGATAAATCAAAATAAAAACCACTGTACTATTATGTGATTAGATGGGGACTATAACCACCTTCTGATGCTGTTTTCAAATTAACTTCATAAATGAGACACCACCAGTTTCAAAAACACTTTTTGTTTCTAAAGGCAATCTTTCAAGACACAATGGATAATAAATCTTCAGCTTGGAGCTTTTAGATATCAAAGGTAATTCAATTTCATTTTTCATGACAAATGTTTAAGTCTAAAGAAGATCAAAATCAAATAGCTAAAACGTTTTTGATTATGAAGTCAACTTTAAAAAAAAGGCATTTAAAATTCCAAATTTGCTTGGGCCCTTTCCCTCTACATCTTAAACTAGATCTTTTTGGCAAAAAGAAGCAACAAAAAGGAAGGAGGTAAAAATGAAATAAGGAAAAAAATGCTCTAGCAATGGAAAACCCAGAGTTCCATCAAATTTCCAAATTTCTGAGAGAAGCTGTTTACGTATAGCTTCAAACACAAATTAAGATCAGTAAATGCTAAAGATTTTTGTTTTTTAACATAACTCTTTGTGTAAAATTTATTAACATATGCAACATAATTCTTACCATTTTTGGTGACCAAAAATTGCTTGCCTGTTGGTAGATATGCCTTCACTTTCAATTCTTCCCCTGTAGCCCTTTAAAAAGGAGCAAAAAGCACCAAAATACAACAACTATTTTAAAAGGCAAAGACAGAACAGAAGATATCACATGCAAATATCAAAACTACACAATCCACACTCCTAAGAAACTGTTTTAGGAGTAGTTTCAGAAGGATACCATTAAGTGATGCATGCTAGGGCATGGAAGAGCATAGCATTATAAGTGAAATGTACTAAGAGACACAGACAGACCTAAGAGAATTTAGATTAAATAGCAGACCAAAAAAGAATAATATAGAACTATTAAGCAACTATTATGCTTGCCTCTAAACAAAAAGAAAATGTTGTTCCTTAGGGAGTATAATCTCAGACTTTTAATTCTAAAGTACTGCTCATCTTCAAGAAGAGGCAGAAAAAAAACTGTAGGACATTATATAACAAAGTAGGTGGTTGGCAAGATCCCTGTTCCTGCCACTTGAGTAAAATTGGAACTAAGAGAAAAAAGATGCTCTGAATCACAAGAAAATAATATTAAAAATAATGACTGAAAATAGACTTAGAACTCTAACATGCATTATTTTTATTTACTCCTCAGAACCCTAAGAGGTAAGTAATATTAATCTCCCCGGTTTAGCTTAAAGAAGTCAGATTGCTCATATTCTGGTCAGAAAACCAGAACACAAAAAGAGCAAAGGAATCCAGGGCTCCTGCTTAAACATTACTTCCTCTGTGGATCAGAGCCAGCTATACCATTTCTGATTTTTCATTGCTAGTATGGACTACCTTACTAAGAATTTGCTCACGGATTCTTTTGTGGGTCACCTAATGGAACTGACAGAGCGAGAATGGCATGTGTTGTCAGTCACAAACATTTGAACAAAAGTTTTGAGTCTATTACTTTATCAAAGCTTCAGTCTAAATTTTAAACCTTAGATACGAGCATAAAATAAAGCCAGGAAATGACCTATGTTTTAATAGCCTTCTCGGCTTCTTTAGACCATTCTCAATTGTCAAATTCAACAATGACATGGCAATGCCTGAAGTTCTGAATGATGAATATACAATAAGGTCATGATGGCACTTGTAGACATGAAACTATAATGGGGAAATAATCTGTTTCTAGCACTGGTTTAAAATGAATTGTTCCTTTGGCCCCAGTGTTCAGCCAGAAGTGTGGACACTGGAGTAGGGTATAGCTGAGCTCTGTTACAATAAAATTATTTCAACTGTCACAATTCATAAAGTGAAACGATAAACTACCTGCTAAAAAAAGGATCCTGTCCATATATGCATATCCCTATAACCATACTATAAACCATATGTCTGAATTAGACAAATAAGGACTATGACAAAGAAACCCAAAGAAAATGTACATCTATTATATTGAAGAAAATCCTAAATTGGTTCCTTTTATAAAATGGATATTAAATTGTATATACCTATCTGACTTGAAATACACAAAGATTATAGATTAGAACCAAACTAAGTAGAATTTTAACAATTTATAATCCAAAAAAATCAATCATTCTTCCTAAATCAGAGAGCTGCTATGATATTAAATCAATTTTAAATATGAAACAGAAATACACATAAGACAAAGGATGAAATTAAATAAACCTGATATTTTGGCCTTTTTTGGTACATTAAGGAACAGTGTTCTGAAAGATAAAAAGCAATTGATAAAAAGCAGTAAAACTATTCTGGGTATGAGTCAAATATAAAAAGAAGAGAACACGCCACAGATAAAAGAGAGTTCCAATTTTGGCTTAAAATAGTTTTAAGTATGTAAGCTCTTTAGAAACAAAGGAAAACATTATCAGTTCTATTAATTTTAGAGCCCCTGGTCCCAAATCAAAACTGTACCTGTCAACCACAACTGAAAAGGTGTCATTAAGAGAATTTAAAGAAAAAAGAAAAAAGAATGTAACAAGTTGTACCACCTATATCCAAACAAGATGATAATTCCCAAACAATTCTAGCCTAATTAAAATAGCTCTGCCAGTACTGGGAGAGCTACACTTTTTCAGCTACAGTCAAGGGGTTTTGCCCTACATAAGTACTATGTTTTAAAACATTTTGTTATTATTCAGAATATTTAAAATAGGTTATGAGATCTGCTAAGTTGCTTAAATTACTTTTATAATGAAAAAAAGTTAATAAAAAAAAATGTAAAAAGTCTATTACTAGCAGATTTCCAGTTAAGACCTTAATGAATATCATGAATGTTCCTCTTAACTTTTCAGCTAATTCCTAAAATGGGAGCATACTTTTGAACCTTAATAGAAGGTCTTATGATTAGAGGCACCTGGGGGCCTCAGTCGGTTAAGTATCTGCCTCCAACTCAGGTCATGATCCCAACATCCTGGGATTGGGTCCTGTACTGCACTGGGCTCCCTGCACAGCAAAAAGTCCACTTCTCCCTCTCTCTTTGCCCCTCCTCCCTGCTGCTTGTGCTCTAATAAATAAATAAAATCTTTTTTTTTTTTTTTTAAAAAAAAGGTCTTACGATTAAAAAACCTAAGACTGCAAAATGTCTGCATTGTTATAAAAATATTCAGTAAACATTTTAATTTGAAAAAAATGAGCTAGTCAAATTTATTAAACTCTTGAACACTGTTTTTTAAAGATCCACCACAAGATCAGATCTGTCTAGACACTATAAAGGAAGGCATAGATCTCAAAAAAAGTCTATCTTTTTTCTAACAAAGCAAAATAAAATAGGTATAACACCAATTTGTCAGCCTTTATTTTACTTTAAATATCATCGGCACACTGCTGAACAGAAAAAGCTACTAGAAAAGAGTTAAGCTGGTCATTCTAAAATTCATACCCTAATCCATTTTGCAAACTGCCAGGATTATAAAGTTATACCTTGTACTAATTTCTATTTCTTACTCAAGATTACTTACCATTGCCATGTTGGACAGTGGTGGACTAAGTGATCTCCAGCTGCCACAAACTATTTAAGATTTAAAAGGAATATAAAGAAAAAGGAAAAAGAAAAATTGAACATCACTGAATATAAGATGGTAAAATGCCAAAGTGATCATCCTGTGTAATCTTGACAGCCAATAATCATATAAATGCAAACAGCATCAAATCTCTACCACTCCGATGATTTTTGATTATTAAAACTGCAAAAATTTTTATATCCATAAAATTTAAATTCTGAAGAAAAAACACTGAATGCTATTTATTTTAAATTAAATTTTTTTCATTGGATTAAATAATGCCAAAAGGATACAGTATCATTATGAATAAAGGTAACGCTGCAGGATTTAAAATGCTGAAGGATTTAAAATGCTGAATCCATTTTGTGGATAATTAAGATGAAGAGATATTCCTGCTAATGGTTGAAAACTCAATGAAGTTCTTTGAGAAAAATTACTAAATAGATACAAGCCTATGATGTAACAATAGTTTGACATCACAGGGTATGTTTCTTTTTAAATTTAGGTAAAGGCCCATTTTGAAAGCTTTTTCACATTAACAAGAGTGAGAAAGGCAATGCGAAACAGTGGGGAAATATTTAGAAACTTTTGGATTGACTCAGAAAGTACCAACACAGTTAAGAAATCGAATCCTTAGACTTTCTGGGCGAGTTGAACATTTCACAAGTTTTTGTTTTTCTTCAGAAATCAAAAACAGACTCAGGAAGAAAGTTCAAACTTTTGAGAATGTCTATCATATATGAGCATGAACTGGTCTTACTGTAAGTATAACAAAAATCCTTGTTTATTCTTGAGAGTAAAAAATTAAATGAGACCTTTCTTTAAGGTCTCATTAAGCATAACTGCAGTGTCCCAACTCAGGCAATATACACATACTTTCCCAATTCTATTTCACAATAGCTCTAACTTAAATTCACGTATCATTCATGGTTTACTACACAGCAAAAAAAAAAAAAATCCAATGTTTGAGAAAAGAATGTCTACATATAATACTCTTTCATTTAAAATAGCAAAATTTGGGATCCCTGGGTGGCGCAGCGGTTTGGCGCCTGCCTTTGGCCCAGGGCGTGATCCTGGAGACCCGGGATCGAATCCCACGTCGGGCTCCCGGTGCATGGAGCCTGCTTCTCCCTCTGCCTATGTCTCTGCCTATCTCTCTCTCTGTGTGACTATCATAAATAAATAAAAAATAAAAAATAAATAAAAAATAAAATAAAATAGCAAAATTTTATAAAATAAGTTTTCTAAGAGCAAGTTCTTTCAAGAATGTACATTAACAAGATAAAATTTAGCAGCATATTCCCAACAGCAACTTTTCAAATGTTTCTGTTCTTTTATTTCAAAGAATTTTATTATTTAAACTAGTTAGGAAAAAACAAAAACAAATGAAAACAATACTGTCTCCCCACATTTTAATCATTTTAGGTCACTGCTACGAAATGCTACCTTTAACTCTGTGGTTAACAGAATTAATTTATCATCATCACCAAAAAGGTATTAATTCAACAAAATACAAGCAAAACAAAGTTAAAAATTTAAAAATTCTTTAATGATATTGCTTTGTCACAAGACTAACATTTTATTCCCTGGCACCTCCAGTAGCATTTATTAAAAAAAAAAAAAAAAATAACAAGGGCACCTAGGTAGCTTAGTCAGTAGGATATCTAACTCTTTTCTTGGGGTTTTGAGTTTCAGCCCTACAGTAGGTGTAGACATTACTCAAATAAATAAAAAATTTTTAAAAATAACAAAACACTAGAAGGTAAGAAAACCTACAAAAGAACATAGAATTGCACAGATAATTGCACATGTGTACAATTGCCCTCACTAGTAATGACCATTATTGCAGGCTTCATATGCTCAAATGAAACAAAATGTAAGGCAGACTCAATTTTCTCAATTCTCAGTATTGCTTGCAGTAGCTTTCTCCTGGTGACAATGCAGAATAACTCCAAGATGGAAGCAGTCATTAAGATTTTCGTCAGCAACTTTATCCTTCAAGCTATTCTACTACTAATATTCTACACTTAATCCAGTCATATATTTTTTATACATATATATATGCATATATATAAAATTTTTAGTTAGGCAATACTCTCTTAGATAATGCCTACCCCTCCTTTTTAAACACAGTACTTCCAACACCTCTCAATGAAAACGAGGAGAGAGCTGGAGGGTAACAGCCAGAAGTCCAAAAACAGTGAGAGAAAACAAATGAACTCAGTATATCATTTATCCTAAAGCAATTATGTCGTTTTCCTCCTCTAGACTCATTCTAATTTAACTCAGTCCTGCAACTGTACTTTACCTCAATCCAGCATTATGTGGTTGGTACCCGGCTGAGTTAGTGTAGCCTTGCAATTTTTTAAAAAGGAAGAAACTCATAAACTGCTTAATGATACAGCTAAGTGTTATTCATTCTATGGTTAGTAGCTGTTTTAAAAATTAGCTTAAGTCTATCCAATGACCACAGACTTGTATCTCTAACTCCAACTATCTATTTACCAATTAGTCATCCTCCTATAGATAAAACCAAAGAACGCAAGAAGAATAGCATACTTTTATCCCTGCTCCTGATTTCAGAGTTTTAAGAGCCAAGTCTAAATTATACCTTTGGCAAGAAAGTTAATAATATCAAAACTTAGTTTTATGTGGCATTCAAGGTATTAAACTCATGGTGCCTAAGGTAGAATAGGTCTTTCAGATAATGTCTAGCCAAAATCCCTCATTTTACAGACAAGGAAACATGAGGCCTGTGTCATAGCTTAATCAATTTGCCCAAGTCAGAAGACTAAGAGAAATGGGTCTAAAAGGGAGATCTCCTAGGTTCTTTTTATACTACCATGTGTTTTCACTAAAAATAGAGATAATTTTAGATAAAAGATCAATTCAGCACACCATTCTCAGAACTCACAAAGATTTGGACTTAAGATATTCCATTACAATTGAAAACTGAAAGATCAGTTAATTCTTAGGCTTGAGGTCTTAAAATTTACAGCAAAAGCCAGATCATAAAATATGCCCAACTCAAAATGTTTCTTTCAAAAAAGTAAAGTTCTGGGATCCCTGGGTGGCGCAGCGGTTTAGCGCCTGCCTTTGGCCCAGGGCGCGATCCTGGAGACCCAGGATCGAATCCCACATCAGGCTCCCAGTGCATGGAACCTGCTTCTCCCTCTGCCTGTGTCTCTGCCTCTCTCTCTCATTCTGTGTGACTATCATAAAAAAAAAAAAAAAAAAAAAAAAAAAGTAAAGTTCTATCACCAATGAGTGGTATTTTTTTTTTTAAAGATTTTATTTATTTATTCATGACAGACACAGAGAGAGAGAGAGGCAGAGAGAGGAGCAGGCTCCATGCAGGGAGCCTGACATGGGACTTGATCCTGGATCTCCAGGATCACACCATGGGCTGAAGGCAGCACTAGACCGCTTGGCCACTGGGGCTGCCCTAATAAGTGGTATTTTTAATGAAAGTTAAAGGTGAGCTTAAATAATTCTTTGCTACTTATTAAGACTAAAAAATAAGTCTGATGCAACCATAACTATTCATACAACTAGAATGTGAAAGAATTTCTACAACAGCATTTCTGTAAGGATAACAAAACAAACTACCTAAGAGAACGCTTTTATTCTATACATTTGGTGAACAAGTAAAATGATTCCTCAAAACATAATTCTAGGTTAAAAGTTCAATAAAACACAACTAACCTATAAAATAGACCTCAGTTTCAGCAGTAAGTAGATTCAACATTACTTGGTTAGTAGAAAAAGTGAAAGAATTGTGAAAAAAAAAATCAGCATACAGTATCTAGCAATAAAATATTTAAGCTAAATACTGAAAGAAACTTAATATCCAAGCAGTGAGCCAGTTTCCAAATGAAAAGCCATGAAAACTCATGTTTGATGTAGAGAGAGGCAAGACAACAGCCAACACCACAAAGCCCATTCAATATAACTTCAATATAATATATAACTTCAATATAATACAAATATGAGTGAAGGGTAAATGACCATAGGAATCTTTTCCATTCCTTCTCCCACCTCCATTTCTAAATAAAGAGGAACTACAGAGAAATATGAGAAGTGGCAAACTGAGAGGGAAGTTACATGGTCTTAAGAGGAAGTAGAAATCCCTATAAAATTGCTAATACAGTCAAAAGAATCTAATTTTATTCAAATCAAGATTGAAATTTGTTTTCTTAAACATCTCTTAAACATTTCTTAAAGCAAAAAACCCCCACCCACTTAAATATAATTATAAAATATAATAGTTTCAGAATATTTTTAACACTCACCTCTTCTGGGGTGATAACACCTGTTTCCTTAAATTTTGATTCCTAAAAAGAGCAAAAAGAATAACATATTATATACTCTTTCACTTTCAAACTAAAAATGTTTGTGGGCAAGTATTCACCTAGCACCCTTCCAAGCAACAGAGCACATACAAAAAAGAACCCATCACTGATACCTGACCCCAAGGAATATACAAAAGTCTAATGAAGGAAACTGACATGAAAATAATTACAATACAATTAGATCAGTGCTATAACAGAGCAAAGCTCTTTGGAAAAACATCCAAAGGTTTATACAACATTAAGCCTTACAATGATTTTGTGAAATGACCAAATATCTTTATTTTACAGAACAGTAAAAATGTCTTAAAAATGTTTAGCTAGCTTACTATTAAGCCAACATCTCCGACATCTCATTTCAATTGAATAATATTAGAAACCAAGCCTAGAAGTCATAAATTATTTAATCCTTTCCATTATCTTCAAGATATTGATATAATATTCTCCTCTCTAAAGATGCTATATTCCAAATGTTGCTAAATTTTAAGTTAAATATAAGATTCTGTAGTACAGATCACAAAAATGAAAGGATTCATTTATGAACATTATTCATTCAATGAGTATCTACTGAATAACCACTATGTGCCAGGCACTATTTCAAGTAATGGGGATATAGAGGTGCATAAAATAGACCAAACTCATCCTTGTCCTCACAAGGCGTTTAAAGTCTAGCAGAGGGAACCCTGGGTGGCGCAGTGGTTTGGTGCCTGCCTTTGGCCCAGGGCGCGATCCTGGAGACCCGGGATCGAGTCCCACGTCGGGCTCCCGGTGCGTGGGGCCTGCTTCTCCCTCTGCCTGTGTCTCTGCCTCTCTCTCTCTCTCTCTCTCTCTGTGACTATCATAAATCTAAAAAATAAATAAATAAATAAATAATAAATAAATAAATAAATAAATAAATAAATAAAGTCTAGCAGAGGGAGAAAAGCCAATAAAGCCAAATGGTAATGAAAACCACCAGGAAAAATGAGGCAGCTAGGAAACTGGTCAGGGGTGGGGAGAGAGATTTAAAATAAGATGGTAGGGTGCCTAGGTGGCTCAGTTGGTTAGGTGGCCAGCTCTTGCTTTCTGCTCAGGTCATGATCTCAGGGTCCTGGGATGGAGTCCCCACATCACAGCAGGCTCTAAGCTCAGAGGGGAGTCAGTGTGAGGAGTCTCTCTCTCCCTCTCCTTCTGACCCTACCCACACTTGCCTACACACACACTCTCTAAAATAAGTATCTTTAAAAAAAAAAAAAAAAAAAAAAGGGATGCCTGGATGGCAATAGTTGGTTCACCATCCAACTCTTGGTTTCAGCTAAGGTCTGATCTCAGGATCATGAAATCAGGCACCACGTTGGGCTCCATGCTGGGTGTGGAGTTTGCTTGAGCTTCTCTCTCCCTCTTCCTCTACTCATCCCCCCCTTCCCTTGCTCTCTCTAAAATTAAAAAACAAAACAACACTTAAATAAATAAACATAATAGAATGGTAAGAAAACAAAGGCTTCACTGATAGGTGACTACTGAGCAAACACCTTAAAAAAATGAACAAGCCAGAATGCTGTAAAAGAGTATTTTAGGCAGATGAAGCCGCGAATACAAAGAACCAAGGTAAGAGAGCATTAATGTAGCTCAGACTGGCTGCAGCAAGTGAGCAATGAAAAAGTAGTAGTGGAAATAAGCGCCTCTCTACCAATCAAGCAGAGGCCTGAAGATCACTGTAGACTTTGGCTTTTACCGCACCATGACTTTTCTTAATTTCTACCTGCTAGGTTAAGTCAATGTTTCTTTCCAAGGGATTTAGTTTTTCCTCTTTGCCTCTATAAGGATTCTCTCTTAAACAGGGACAGGCAAGGAGAAGGTCAATAATTCTGCTTTCCTTATTACTAAAAATACAGACTGACAAGTACATACTGACAAGCTAACACTTGACTTTTCAGTTTAGAGAATAAATAAAATGATTTCTCAAAACACAATTCTATTTTAAGTTCAAAAAAACACGATTGGGTAACAATGCGGCAAGCAGTTTAATATTTAATTTGGGAATTTTTTTCTTTCATTTTCCTCTCTAAAAAGTTTAGTAATTATGCATTATTTAAATGTCGGATACAGGTAGACAGGTTTCTGAAAGATGCCATGATACGCAAAAGAATCATTTGATTCAAACGTCAAATTCATCTTCTAAGGTGACTAATATTAATTACGAGACATTTCACAATAAAAAAAATATGTAAGCATAGCAAGAGTTTGAATTCTCATAGTTTTCTTTCTTTTTTTAACTTGGCCCAAAAGTTATCATTTTAAAATCAGTCTTAGTAATATAAGAAAGGGGATCCCTGGGTGGCTCAGCGGTTTGGCGCCTGCCTTTGGCCCAGGGGCGATCCTGGAGACCTGGGATCGAGTCCCGTTTCGGGCTCCCGGCATGGAGCCTGCTTCTCCCTCTGCCTGGTTCTCTCTCTCATATTCTCTCTATCATAAATAAATAAATAAATAAATCTTTAAAATATATATATATATACACATATAAAAAAAAATACAGGACCAACACTTCCCTTCTTCATGGAAAGAGAGCAAAGTTCAACTCTCCACTGTTCTTAGCATACCGGAACAATGATTTGAAGAGGGAACCAACCATATCCAAGGATATTTCATCTTCACAGTAAAATCTGTAAAATTTTGGGATGCCCGGGGGGGGGGGGGGGGGGCTCAGCGGTTTAGCGCCTGCCTTCGGCCCAGGGCTTGATCCTGGAGACCCGGGATCGAGTCCCACGTCGGGCTCCCTGCGTGGAGCCTGCTTCTCCCGCTGCCTGTGTCTCTGCCTCTCTCTGCGTGTGTCTCTCACGAATAAATAAAATCTTTAAAAAGAAAATTTGCAAACTTTTGACTGAACGCTTAAAAAATCTCTCAAACATAAAGTCACTGCTGTCACACAGCTAATCTGTGACAACTTCCACTTTAAAGACGCTGTATTATTGACAAGACAAAAGAAAAAAAAAAGTAAATATATCTCGGAGGGCCGGGCTGCTTGCTGCTTATCATCAATGAAGTCCAGGCTTTACAGTTTCTCGGCTATTTTTAAAAACCGCTTCCCCCCTGTTATTTGGGATCAAGGATACCGACAGCGATAATGCTGCAATTCACCTCGTTCCTCTGAAATCCTAACAACAGAGGGAGGACCTCAGGACCTCAGTCACCACTTCGTATTTCAAACTCCTTATGCTAAGAGGGCTTTCCTAGGAAGTACGAAAGAAAACAGTGACATGTGTCATTTTGGTACCCAATACGGATTCCGTTTTCTGAAAGATCAGCAGAGCCCTCGTTAAAGAGCAGGACAGACTTCGGATGTCACGGTCGGAGCTTCCCGGGTGGGATGTACCCCGCTGCCGACCCCCTCGGGCGGGACGCACCGGACGCGCCGGGTCCGGGGCGGGGGGGGGGGGGGGAGGGGACAGCAGTGCGCACCCCGCGGCGCCCCACGCTGACCCCCAGGGCCCGAGAGCCCCGGAGAGCAGCTGGGGGCCCCCGGCGGGGCTGCACCCCCTGCCGCGTCCCCCCCTGGCCGCCCCCGGCAAGCCCGGCCCGGCTTACCTTGAGGACCGGGGTCAGGTACTCAGCCACTTCCAGCGCCTTTCCCTTCACCGTGTTAATCACATTCTGCATCCTGGGGCCGGGACTCACGGGAACTCCCCGCCGCCGCCGCCGCCGCCGCCGCAGCCGCCGCGCATCGGCCCCCGGCGCCCGAGGGGACGGGAGGGGACGGGACTGGACGCGACGGCGCGGACGGGACGAGGGGGAGGGGCGGCCGGCGCCGACCGCGAGGGCAGGGCGCGCGCTGCCGGCCACCCAGGCAGGCGCGGCGGCGCGGGCCGCGAGGGAGGGCGGCGGGCGGCGGGCGGCGGGCGGCGGGCGCCGGGGGAGGGCGGCGGGCGCACGCACACCCGTCGCCTCTCAGGAGCTGTCGGCTCCCCTCGGCGGCACTCGCGCCCCTTCCGGCTTCCCCGTCTCTCTCTCTCGCCGTAGCTCCGCCGCCACCTGGGCCTCACGTGACCCAGGACTCTCCCGACACGTGACGAGAGAAAGGGCGCGCTGGGGCGGGCTCAGGACGCTCCTGCCCCTCCTCCCGGAAGCGGAACGCCGGGCGCGCGTGCGCACTGTGTGCCGGGTCCGCTCTCTCCCAGTCCGGACGTTATTGTGCTTTTCGTTCCGGAATAGGAGGGTCGGGGGCCGAGGCTTTTTCGCCTTTCCTTCCTCCCCATGGCTTCCGCAGCTATGGACCTTAACAGCCTCTGCCGCCTCTGCGGAGCTGCACGGCCACTACCTCGGCTCTAGGACGTGCGCTCCTCTACCAGAAGCCCTTCGGACGGACGGAGGTAACCTCGCCCGGCTGGCAAAGAAGTGCGCGTGCGTAGGAGGGGAGCGCGCGCCGCTCGAGATCGCCCCTGCGCATGTGCGACCAGCCCCGCCCCCCCCCCCCCCCCCCGAGGGAGTCCTGCCTCCCTGGTTAGGGAGGCGCCTCTTAGGGCTCCACGCTGGAGCGCAGGTGGGCTGTGCGTCTCTCCCCGGTCTCGCAGGCCCAGGGCATCATCGCTGCTCTGGGAGGCCTTGGGCAAGTGACCCAGCCCAGAGCTTAGTTTCCTCAACATATCAAAGGACGATCTTCCAGCCCCTTGATTTCTGAGTTCTCCTTTTGCTTTCAGCACGAGTACAGATTCTCAGCTCTGACTTGTTTCAAATACTTCCATTTGGCTGGTTATTACTGTTAACGAAATCTTTCCCAGCCAGCTCTTCCCCTCCCCGCCCCCATCTTTCTAGGGAAGAGCTGCCGCCGAGGAGAACGACAGAAATCTGAAAATCTCTTCCTCCGTAGCAAAGTCGCTAATAGGGATGGAAGTTGAAGCCGCTCTCTGCAGAATTGCGCGGTCCCGGAGTGTCGCTTGCTCACCTGCTACTTTGGGCAGCGCCTAAAATCTGGCACTGCCTTTTCTTTCTGTCTCTCAGGTTGCCCCTCCTATCCAGTTGTGACTCTTTTTCATTCCCTCCCCACCCCCCTTCCCCATCGTTTGTCTTGTTCTCAATTTTCTTGTTGTTTTTTTTTTTTTTTAAGATTTTATTTATTTAATCATGAGAGAGAGGGAGAGGCAGAGATACAGGCAGAGGAAGAAGCAGGCTCCACGCGGGGACCCCGACATGGGACTCGATCCCGGATCCCCAGGATCAGGCCCTGGGCCAAAGGCGGCGCTAAACCACTGAGCCACCCGGGCTGCTCAGTTTTCTTGGTTTTGATAGAACTGTAGCCAGACATCTACAAAATCTCTTTTCCATTCTTCACTTGTCAGTGATATTTGTGCTATGCTTTATCTGCCTGGAGCATTGCTCACCAAGATGTTCTTTTTAAGGCAATTAACAAACACTGCAATGGAAAGCAAGTGCTGTGGCCGCCCCGTGTTCTGCTCCTGGTCAACAATGTATACATTCCTGCTAGGCACCGTATTCATTGCCTTAAGTTCAAGTCGAATCCTACTGGTAAAATATTCGGCCAATGAAGGTAAGTTAAGCCTTGGGATATATGAAGCACTTCCATCTAATCACACATCCTGCCTCCTGTCTTTGGTTTCCTTGCATGTAAAATAGAGATAATACCCTTTCAGGTACGCTGCTTCATGTAAACGATAAGGCATGTTTAAATTTGATTCTGTAACACTTCATTCCTCCGCAAGAAAAATTTTTGAAACTGAGTGAAATTTGGGTTAGTCAAGTACAGCATCAAACCCTTTAGAGAACAGGTCTCAACATCTGACTATTGCATTAATCAACAGGTATCTTTGGGTCTGTAGCAGTATGTAATTATAAATTTGAAATAGATATGTGGTCACTTGGCATTTGTGAGGTGTTGTCTTAATTACTACATCAGTGTGGCAGTAGAGATTATTAGCTTTGAAATTATTAGCCAAAGAGGTATTTTCTTTAAGAGAGAGCTTACTTGTGCACAGTGTGGGGGAGGGGCAGACGGAGAGGGAGAGAGACTTTTTTTTTTTTTTTAAAGATTTTATTTATTCACGAGAGACACAGAGAGAGAGGCAGAAACACAGGCAGAGGGAGAAGCAGGCGCCATGCAGGGAACCTGACATGGGACTCGATCCTGGGTCTCTAGGATCACGCCCTGGGCTGAAGGTGGCGCTAAACCGCTGAGCCACCCGGGTTTTGGAGCGAGAGAATCTTAACCAGGCTCCATGTTTGGTGCAGAGCCTAATGCAGGGCTTGATCTCATGATCCTGAGATCATGACCTGAACTGAAACCAAGAGTCAGACACTTAACCAGCTGAGGCACCCGGGCACCCCTTCTGGTGTTGTGTTTGTTTGTTTGTTTTATGTAGGGATTTAGTATTTAGATAAGGTTTAATTCTACAAAGCTGTATTGAGAACCTCTTACTAGTTATTGAGGACACATAAAGTCATCACACCATGACCCTTAATGGTCTGCTTCGGGAGACAGATGTGTATATAAGTCTTTACTTCAGTTAACGTTTATCTCTTGGGCACAAGGCCAAGTATTAGTAGCAGTGTTCAAAGTGTGTAACACTTAGACATTGTTCTTAAGAACTCAGTTAATTAGAAAAGCCATACATGTGAAACATCCCGAAAATACAGTAGAATAAACGCAGTTCTATACCAAAGATGCAGATAGGTTAGATGAGGAAGTGATATATTCCATCTGGGACACGATGACGTGGAGTGCAAAGGGATCCGGGAACACTTCCTGATAGGGCAATGTTGATTCACAAGAGGACAGGTAGGCAGGGGTATTCAAAACAGAAGCAACAATCCATAGAAATGAATGGATACGTAAAGAAAAAAGGATGAATTGTAAGAACGTCTACTTCAGAATTATTGAGCAGAAAGTTTAAGGACTTGGAGGAAAAGGGCAAGAGGTCTTTGACCAGAGGGGAAAGTCATGCTCAGATACCTAAGGACTTCATGTGCTAAGGAGCTGGGACTTTGACTTTATTCTCTAGGCCTTAGAGTCTAGGGGATAGGGCATGCTTGAAGGATTGTAAACAAAGTGAAAGAGACTGTTACGGTAGCTGGTTAGAGTGTCGACTCAGAAGAGACTGGAGGCAAATTAGCCAGTCGGGATTATTGCAAATTCAAGCCACAGATGAAGACTAACCAAGGCTTTGGAGGTAGGGATAGAGATGAGAGGATAGACTCAAGAAACTCTAAACGTAGAAAAGACAGGACTCAGAGAATGTATTGAATGTGGAGATTAAAGGATGTGATATATTGGATGGTTCAAAAGTTTCTGATTTAGGATCCTAAGTAGATTGATTGATGGTGTTCTTAGCTAAGATGGAAGCTACTAGTAGGAAAAAGCAGGTTGGACAGAATTCAGAAAGATTACAGAATTTTAGTTAGGTACCTTCCATGAGGCCGGGAGCTATGTCCTTGTTCATTGCAATATTCTACGCTGTCTAGCAAATCACATATGTGAAGGAAATACCAATTAAATTTATAAATAGGAGGTAGTTATTTGTGTGGATATGTTTAGTGAGCATTAAATGTTCCAGGATACAGATTTGGAGACATTAATATTAAATTGACATTTAAAACCATAGGAGCAGAACACACAGAATAAGAAAATAAGAGCCAAGGATAGAACTCCAAGGAATGCCAACATTTAAGAGCCATACCGACACTTAGATGTTAAGAAAGAATCGTTAGAGAAATAAGAAAACTAAATGCTCAGGACTTGTAGAAGGGAAGGAAATGAGTTTGGAGGCAAAGGAAATTGCACCATCAAATAAGATAGGGATTAAAACATGCCCTTTGGAACTAGTAATTAGAAGATGTTTGATAATCTCAGAGACTAGGAAGTTTGTATAAAGTGTTGGGATCAGAAACCAGATTGCTTGGGAATTAGCCCTGAATGGAAAGTGGGTAAAATGGAGATAATGTTTATTCTATTTTAGGAAGAAAAAGAAAGTATGGTCACTAGGGCAGGGGTAGGATCTTAAATTTTATTTTTGAATGGGACAGTTTGAGCATACTTAGGGCCAAGGGGAGGAAACCAATTAATAGAATCCAGAGGAAGTATTTATTGGAGCAAAGTTCCTGAAGAGAAAGGAAAGTTTTAAAGGGAAGAATGGGCCATAGGGGGATCATGGCTCCTCTTTGTACTAAACAGATGGATAAGGATGGATGCGATGTAAATAAGGTATACGAGTGAGGGCAGAAGGTATGTGGAAGGAAGTCTCACATGATGCTGAGTCATAGTTTGGGATCTACCATGACAGAAATAGAATTTAAAAATAAATGAATAAAAGCCAAAGTGAGTTCTCGAGCAGTGGCAAGAGTTTGAGAGTTGTAACCTGAAGCCCCCCTCATTCTTCTTGTATGCATGTTTGCTCTTGTGTATTTCATAGAGATCAGTGCAAAGTATTATTGGCAGATAGCAGAGTATGATTTCAGTCTAGCTTTAATTTAAGCTCAGAGAAGGGAACAGGAGATGCTTTATCTAGGCTTCGAATGTTGGAGAAAATATAGCAGGCAAGTATTAAATTCAAGTGAACATTTATTAGACGTAGAATACTGTTACCTGCCAGTTATATGAAGATGACTAACGTGGGCCTGTTCTCATAAGGAGCTTACGTTCTAAGGATATGATATACACAGAAGAAGTAACTATAATACAGCATGATGGGTACTGTTATGAAGGTTTATAGGTAGTGCAGCAAGATCCGAGATGAACAAAGAATTGACTATGCTTAGGTTGAGAAGGTCAAGGGAAACCACAGAAAAAAAGAAAAAAAAGTGTTCTGGATAGAAAGAATGTTGAACTGGCATTTTTCCCCTGTACTTGGCCAGTTTTAGTTTTTCATATCATGACCAAGGGAAACAAGCAAATGTTTCAAAAGCGGGGGAAATGCATTATTTAAAATAGGACCTAATAGCGTTTATGTTTGTCCGTAGCAAAATCATACAGCAAGTTGTTTTTCAGCGTTTGGAATAGACAGAGGTGATAACTGACCTCACCTCATTTCCTAATTAAATTGACTTGTAAGTTAAGAACTATCTTCCCAACTTGTCAGTGGGTTTGGATATGTCAAATATTTCCTCTCAGCCCTAGAGGTAGCCAGAGCCCTGGGCAGTTGCCTCTTGCCTCTAATAACTTCCTTCTTTTATGCCAATGTGCTGTTTATCCCAGAGTGCCCAACAAATGCTGTTTTCTGTACATGCCAGGATGCAAAACAGTGTACCTTGATTCTAGCAAGACAGACAAATCACACAAGAGGAACCAGGCCTGGGTCCTAATTCAGCCAGATAAATTCATAGCTTTTGATGAGTCAGTCCCTGAGTGCTATTTAATGGTCAGTTTAAAAGTCCGTCTCTAATGCCATACCCCAAAGAGGCCTTGGCCTCTTCCCCATATTTGTCAGCAACTTGGATGAAAACATTAGAAGCCTGTTTATCAAACTCAAGAATAATAAAACAGTGAATGCGGTGGGGATAGTGAATACATTAGGTGAATTGATTAAAAAAATCCAAGAGAAAACAAGCCAACTGGATAAAGTTGTAAAACAGCTATAAAATATCAACTGCATATAAGCATTATATAGAATTTATAATTAATTTATATATATAGTTTTATATATAAAAATTTATAGTTAAAAAAATTTCTGTTATTTTTCAGAAAACAAGTATGATTATCTTCCAACTACCGTGAATGTGTGCTCAGAATTGGTGAAGCTAGTTTTCTGTGTGCTTGTGTCATTCTGGGTTGTAAAGAAAGGTGAGTCTTGAAGTGGTACTCTATACTTGTTAAAAATGAGAGAGTCAAAACATTTTAGAACTAAAAGAAACGTTCGATGTTAGTCTAGCCCACTAATTTTATATATGAGGACGCTAAGATACAAACGTAGGTATGATTACCCATGTTTTGCAAGTGGAGAAGCAGGATCAAAGAGAAAATGTTATGCAATGGTGGGTAGGAGGGGGCAGGGCCAGGACTCCAACTCCTGTTTTCCTAGTGTCTTGGCCATTGCTCTACTTCCTTTGTTGGGTCACATAGCTAGTTAGTTTTTATTCAAATTTAGGATTTTCTAAATCACTGCTGTCTGATTTAATACGTAGCATATTGTAAAAACAGTCCTCATTTCCTACAGAGGAGGTAGTATAGTGGGTTAGAGGCAGAGACACAATATTCTGGGGGAGATTATATTAACTTCTCTGAGTTCCAGTTTCATCAGTTATCAAGCAAGGATACCCATCCTTTCCTCACATCTAAAGCATCTGGCCGTTTGTGGCTCCTCACATGTACTATATATTCTCCACCTTGATTCCCCAATCATTAAGCCTTAGCTCTCCATTCTTTGATCTGCCTTCACATGTATGGTAAAGTAGAATTTAGAGTATTAAAGGTATTTTCCAGGAAGATTTCTTTTTATTCTTAAAAGTTTCTATTTGGTGGAATACATTTCTTAATCTCGTGAAATCTATGCATTATTGGCAGAGCTTATACTTAAATTGTTTTCTATTTTTGCATGTTCTTTTACATTTTCTTGTTACAATACCTTTTCCTGAGTTTTTGGAAATCTAGAGATGGGATCATAACTCATACTAGGATTAGTAAAATTTAATTTTCTTTACTCCCATATATGTAAATTTTTATCTGGTAGCTTTTTTTCCTGGTCCCCTCTGGATTTATGCTGGGATTTTTTTTTTCTCTATATTCTAGCTTCTTGCTCTCTCTCCCTTGGCTTTAGGCTCTCATAGTAGTAAGGGAAAATGTAAGTATCCTGAGATGTTTTAAGTGATGTTTCAAGTAAACGGGAATTAGGTATTCCTGAGGGTGTTGCTGATTATCAGTTGAGCGTGGTAGTAGGTTGAAGAGAGACCATAATGAAATCTTATATTGCCTTTGATTTCATGAGGCTAATAGTCACTGATAAAAGCAAATTCATTAAGCCTCTTTCAAAGAATTATATCAGTAATCAAATACAACTTACTTCGTCTAAAAATACGGGCATTCTCATCAAGATCCTTTGTTTATTGTTGTCTGTCTTTCTTTAGAAGATCATCAGAGTAGAAACTTGAGATGTGCTTCCTGGAAGGAATTCTGTAATTTCATGAAGTGGTCCATTCCTGCCTTTCTTTATTTCCTGGATAATTTGATTGTCTTCTATGTCATTTCCTACCTTCAGCCTGTAAGTAATTATGATAGAAAACAGCATTGGGAAAACGTAGAGAAATGAATCCCAGAACTAATGACATTTTCATTGTCAGCATTAGTTTCTCTTTGCCCTCAGTGGTCTTCCTGAGGTTTGACTAGAATCATCGGAATCATTTGAATACTGAATTACCACTCTGCTTGTCGCGTTTTCTCGCTGTTAAATGTTGCTGAAGAAAGCTGTGCTGACTGTTTTGCAGGACTTGCTCCCTGGCAGTGAGTGTGAAGTCATCTCTCGTTGTTTAACCTTAATCAGCCTGCCTGTTTCCTAGCTGTCCTGTGGTCACCAACCTCTGTTAACTTCAGCATTCAGGACTTCCAAACAGGTGGCCACGATGAACTCAGAAAATCGTATACTCCGTGTACTACTATTTCCTATATCTACTTTCATGTGATATATGCATTCTGTTTGCATGACTTTTTTCCTGTTAGTCCTGTCATTTAAGCAGCAAGGTCTTTAGGGGTAGAAAATACATTCTCCCAGCTTTAAATGCTGTCTATAACTGATAATACTAGGGATGTTTCTTATCTCTCTTGGCATCCTCCATGCCAATTGAGAAATCATTAGTAATCAGAATTAAAATTTGGTCTTCCTTTTTTCAGTACTACCGTGTGTTTTCCCCCTAATGTTTTATAAAATGAAAATTCCTGTTGCCATTGTTGCCAAAATGTGTTTTAAATTTCTTTAAAGAATAGATTTAGGCGTTTTGATGATAAATAGGATTTTCATTGGCACTAGTTCTCTATGTGAAGCCTCTTAGATATAGCCAGATCCGCTTGGGAGTGGGACAAGAAAGAGGAACCAGTAGAGCACTAAGTAGAAAACAGGAATTAGATTCTTTTGCACAATTAGGAAGGTGTGTAACCAGGCAACCCCCAGCTACTGTAAGTGTCAATAGTCTGTCTGTAAAATAGGATAATGTTACCATACCAACCCAAGGCAGGAACCTGGGCCCTGTGATCACCTGAAGTTCCTTTCAGCTCTGTGATCCATGTTATTATTAGTAAGTGCTTTGAACATAAGAATGTGTTCTTTCGTAAGTTCTTACTTCCACTTTGTTTTTCAGATCTGAGAATTCCTGTACCCAACAACATGATTATTCACATCAATGAGTACATGTCTGTTGTATTTTATTTAGATTACCTCTATATTTATATCCCTTTCCCACATCACCAATATGAAAGCAAATTGCAGCTTCCCTCTTCTTCCAGCTTATTTCCTTGCTCTTCCTTCCCCATTATGCACAACCACAGATATTACAAAATCAATCACGTGGTATATTCTGTGTATTGCCATGCCCAAGTCTAGTTGGAAAGAATTAGATAACGCATGGAAGTTTTGGGGCAAAGAGCTCTGGTGCTTTGTTTATTCTGTGCTCTTGCTTGGAAAGCAGTTTTAGAATTCATGGGTCAGCCAGGCTGCTTGGTGTTAGGTATGTGTGCACCATTATTGTGACTGATCAGAGCCACTGCCTCCTCCCTCTTCCAGCCACTTACTTTCCCAATCAGCTCTTCATCTTCCCCTTACCCAGGGGTTTATAAACGTTCGTCTCCAGAGGACATTGAGAAATCTTTAAAATAGTGCTTCCCATAAAAAATTCAGTGGGAAAACAACAATGTTGTGTTCTTGGAATTTTTGCTGGCTTTTATTGGGTTTATTCTTATTTCTTTAATTCACCGGCACATTAGCCATGTTTGCTGCTTATATAATACTATTGAAAAATACTCTGGAGTTTAGTCAATTTAAACAGCAAGGAAAAAAGCAAAGTGAAGTCAATAAGTAGGATTTGTTTTTAAAAATTGTTAAGGTTGTCAGATCCAATCATGGGGAGCAATGATGAAATTTCGTATTTTACCAGCCAAAATATATACATGTTCAGGCTAATATTCTCATATGTAAAATATGACTGAATGCACAAAAAGAGTCCTTTATAAAATCGGGCTAACACATTTCTAAGTGTTTAGAACTTAGAAATATGAATAAAAGGACTATCCAATAGGAGTCTGGTATTGAATCACTGGTACAAAGTCACTGCAGTTCAGCCAGGAGAACTGATTAAATTCCTGCAATAGTAAAAATGTTTAAAAATCTATGCCTCAATTTTCTTTTTTTTTTTTTTTTTTTAATTTTTTTTTTTTTTTAAATTTATGGTAGTCACACACACACAGAGAGAGAGAGAGAGAGGCAGAGACACAGGCAGAGGGAGAAGCAGGCTCCATGCACCGGGAGCCTGACGTGGGATTCGATCCCGGGTCTCCAGGATCACGCCCTGGGCCAAAGGCAGGCGCCAAACCGCTGCGCCACCCAGGGATCCCTATGCCTCAATTTTCTTAATGTATAAATGGGTCTAATAGTACTTGCCTTCCCTGTACCTTTGGAAACAGTGTGAATAGTAGCACTTAAGGAGCTTGAAAAAGATGCTTCATAAACAAGGTAGCAGTTATTTCTAGACCTGGACATTTCGAATTTCTAAGCATTTCCAGATCTGCACATACAGATTATTAAACAATTTAAAAATGTTTTTAAAGCCTGTACAATAATTTGGTCATATCTGCATAAATTTAACACCCAATAAAAATGGAATTTAATCCTCTAGTGAAATAGCTGCCCTGGTAACCTCTCAGGTTCTTGACCAAAAAGCTTTTTTTGTCAGGTAAACCAGCAAACTGGGAGATTTCTGAGGTCACTACTTTGTTTGGATTGTAACTCTATCTTCTTCTTCTTTCTAGGCCATGGCTGTTATCTTCTCAAATTTTAGCATTATAACAACAGCTCTTCTATTCAGGATAGTGCTGAAGTAAGTAACTTGCTCTGAAAGCATATATCATACTTTAAAACAGCGCAGCCTTATTTCAGATGATATACCCAGAGCACTGAACCCTCCAAGTCCCAGGGCCTGGATTTTATTCCTAACTGGCTTTGTGTTTTGGAAAAAATTGTTTAACCCGTCTAGAAAGCAACTCCAGTGCTGGCCCATCTAAATCTTTGCAACTAGATGTATGAAAAGTTTTTTTTCTTACCATTTAAAAGAAAACAAAACAAGACAAAAGGTAATTGGCTTATTTTAATTTTTAGTGTCAAATTTTCCACCAAGAATTCGTGAGCTTTTTTTCCTCCCAGAATCTCTATACTTTGGTAGGGAACCAAAAAGGTCCTAAATATTGTTAATACATTTGTCATTTGTAGTTTGGAGATGATAAAGAGTGGCACATTCTCTATTAACTATTCTCTATTAACTATTAGCTATTAACTATACTCATCTCAAATAGTTAATAATTATGTTCAAAGTGCATAATTTGAGCTCTGATTGGCAGAGGATTTTCATGAGGAATCTAGTCAAAATTACAATTAATAAGGATGATAGATTTTTTTTTAATTTTTTTTATTTTATTTTTTTTTTAATTTTTGTATTTATTCATGATAGTCACATAGAGAGAGAGAGAGAGAGGCAGAGACACAGGCAGAGAGAGAAGCAGGCTCCATGCACCAGGAGCCCGATGTGGGATTCGATCCCGGGTCTCCAGGATCGCGCCCTGGGCCAAAGGCAGGCGCTAAACCGCTGCGCCACCCAGGGTTCCCGATAGATTTTTTTTAACTTTTAAAAATATTGTCACCAGTGTTTCCTTTCTCCAAGAAGACCTTTGAATAAAATAAACATTTTTAGGTAAATAGGCTCTGCTGCAACACAAAGGCCAAAATGTTCTAAGGTAGAATGGGATCTGGGTACTTGACTCCAGTTTATTTTATTACTTGATGCTGATGATAAAAATAAAATTAACTTCTTGTTATATTTGTTGTGATTGTTTTTTTTTTTAATTTTGTGTTCACTTTCCCTTTTAATTTCTTATTTCTCAATATGCCATGTCATAATATGTGCTTTCATAATTTATGTGTACAAAAGGGTGACTGGCTTAGTACATAGATACTCAGTAAATATTTGTTGAATCCATGATGAATTCAGAACCTTAATTATATGGAGTTCTTGAAAGACTTTTTTTTACCCTGAGGAAGTCTTCAATTTAACTGTTGACATGAGAGATGGGGGAAAAAATGAAAGTTATATTTCATCCAGGTTAAATGTTAGAGTGCACTGAAGTTAGCTTTGCATCAGGTTCTTCATTTTATTTATGAATTGTGACAATAATTCAACTATTCCAAAATGCTATTCCAAAAATGTTTGGAAGTCTTTAAAATCAACATAAAAGTCACCTTATAGGATAAAAAATTGACTTCTGAGAAATTAAACAGTAATATCTTTATATTGATTCCTCTCATAAAATTAGAGACACATGTCCATGGAGAAAAAAATTGGCTCTGCCACATAATAAAAAGTTCATTATTTAATAAGAGAGTCTCATAAAGGGGTCTCAAACACATGCTGGGCTTTTCTAAGTAAGAATTTTTTTTCCCAGTGAAATGACAGCTTATGGGTACACATGGTATTATATTTATATAATACATTATTATTATGTCAAAGGTACAGCTATTTAAAATTAAATTTACCAAAGCAAAAATATGCAAAGTATGTATTTCCAGGTTTAGAATTGGCCTATAGTTCTAGCTGTGCTCTTAATTTCATATAATATTTTTATTTATTTCTTTAATACACTGCAGAGCATGAGCTGAGGCTCAGAGGTCAGGTAGGGGGCCTCCCAGAAAGGCTTTATCCAGGGCTGGCCCGTTCATTTGTAGGCATCAGGGAGGCAGGCTTTCAGCTGAACAGTGAGAAGATAGATAACACAGTAAGGACTCCTCAGGGCCAACGGCTGAACCAAGGACCTTTTCTCCTATCTAGACTTACCCGACAATAACCCTAGGAGGCAGGAGTTCTTGTCCCTGTTCATCAGTAGATTCATCCCAATCTGAGTCTGTGCACAGAACCACCGGGCATTTTGCAGCATTTAGGTGGCTTTGACCACAGGGGAGGGAGCATGTGGGGTGGCAGGGTTTGAGGCAGAGGGACAAGTGCAAAGTCAACTGCCCCTTTCAGGGCAGAGAACTAGCATATGGCAGAGATGGTCCTGCTAAAGCATTAAGCATTTAACTGTTTGTATTAAGAAAGTTAATTTGTGGTGTAACCAAGTCCAAATCTGGTTTTACTGTAAACTGAAAATCCTTTTAATACTATTAATTGTAATAAAATTAATTGTATTGTTGCTGGTTTTAATAATAACCTTGTAAGGAACTAAAGTTCCAAAAAGCTTTTTTACATATTTTTACTTTTAGTATTCAGAGCAGTAAATTCTAGACCTGTGTTTGCTTTGTTGTAAATGTCTGTTTTGAATCCTTTGAAGTTAATTAAACAGACAATAAAATCACTCCATTTTTATTATTTTTACAGGCACTAACTTAGCTCCTACAGGGAATTTTAATTTGACTGATTCACAAATCATCACGGAAGCTACTTTTAATAGTGCTAACAGAATATAATAAATCCAATACTTTTTATGAGAATGTCTTCCAAGTACTGTATTATCTATTAAGACATTTTAAATGTTGTTTGTTTGGCTTTCCTTATTCAGTCTGCCCTTTGTGAACCACTTAATGGTCTTTTACCCTTAGCAATAAAATTTTGACTCAGGAGTAGTAGCCTGAGTCTTACCGCATATTCTTAATGTTTTTTGCCATAAATAACTCATTTTATATTTTTTTAAATTTAATTCAATTAACATATGGTATATTATTAGTTTCAGAGGTAGATTCAGTGATTCCTTAATTGTATATAACACCCAGTACTCATTACATTAGGTGCCCTCCTTAATGCCCATCACCCTGTTACCCACTCCTCCCACCTACATTTAGAATATGAAAGCTTTTGTCTTACACTTGACTTTAGCAGAGCCATCAAATACCTTTCTCCTATAGATAAAGAGTGTAAGTCTACACAGTCTAGGAAAAAGGTCCAGTGACTAATGCAAGAATAATTTGGAAAAATTTGGAAGTGTGTTACAAAGAAATACATCAATCAAATGTCTTAATGGATGTTCTAGAGAAACCCCATATGAATGTGTAGATTTTGTTTTTTAAGTGTAGCCACTGGTCCACAGTGGAAACTGGTGACAGGCATTTTGCCTCGGAGTCTTACTGGTTTGCTCTTAAGGCATGGCAAAGTTGTATTATCTTGTTTAATTAGACTTTAGGAAATAGTAGTATCAACCTGAACATTGAGATCTGGGGGCAAAAGACAACAAACACCTTCATCTAAAAAATATGTATAAATTTCTCTGGTATCTTCAAAAGGAAGCTGTTTGGGAAAAATGAAAAACATTTTGATACATGATGGGTGTCTTAGAAGTTATGATAACGTTTAGTTACTCTCCAAATCAGCAGAAAAATAAAAGTGCCACTCACTGGGACGAGCATTGCTCCAAAATCATTCACTTGATAATTCTGGTCACTCTGTGCTACTAAAAAATATGTACAGTTTTGTTTTGTTTTTTTTTTTCTAAAGTCCTGTGAGTCTTTCCACTTCATTATTTTCATGTTCTGTCCTGTTTTACTATCACCAAATATGGTAGAGATGCTCTTATCTGACAGAATTTGAAATTAATTGTCAGTTACTAGGAAAACTCAAAGTGATCAATCACTAAAACAACAACAACATACTTTAAACAGCTTAAAATGTAAATGTCCGTTCATTCTTTTGAAGGGCTCAGGCCTTTGAGAATGTGTGAGATTTGCTAATTGGAGTTTTTTGGCGTCTTTCTTGAAGCTGCATTCATTATACATCATCCATGCTTTCTGGTTTTAGTTTCTTTAAAGTAGAGCAAGTTCTTAAAAAAATATTTTTAAAGTAGATTATTGTAGATTTTTATTATTTATTTCCTAATCTTAAAATTAGCTCATCTGTACCCAGTTTGATGGCAGGTTATCTTGGGAGTAATTTGCCTTTAAATAGTCTTCCCAAAGCAACTTTTCATAAAAACAGCAGTCCTTTTCTTTTGCTCATAATTTATCATTTATGTAATCATTAAAATATCTAATTACAATAATGAGGTCACCTGGCAAAAACACAGTTAGGAACAGAGACTCTTTGTGAGCAAGCAGTTCATTTGAGCAGAAGCCCTCAGATAGAATAGCCTTCTAGCTGTAAGCACTCAGTTTCAAAGGTGGATATTACTATCCTTTATTCATCAAAAAAGTTTTTTTTTTTTTTAAGATTTTATGTATTTATTCATGAGAGACACACAGAGAGGCAGAGACACAGGCAGAGGGAGAAGCAGGTTCCCTGCAAGGAGCCTGATGTGGAACTGGATCCCACATCCCGGGATCACGTCCTGAGCCAGAGGCAGACGTTCAACCTCTGAGCCACTCCGGTGTCCTGAAAAAGTTTTATTCTAAGTGTTAATTTCTCATTTAATATTAACAAAGAAAAATTAATATCCCAAACTTTTGAGATAGATTTGGCTCTAGTAAGTATGTAGACATGATTTGCCTATCTAGGAGAAGAAATGAGACCATCATGATTTCCAGCTAAAATCGTTCTTACCTCTGTCAAAAGATTTCTTGTAATTTCTATCTTATTACTAATAACTTGAGCCCCTTTAATGCAGAATTAACTCACCAGGAATGTGAGAGTATACGTTCTTGCCTTGTTTGTAAATCTATATCTCACAAATTTCTGGTATTTTTTTAAAGCTATATATACAATGAAGAAAATGTTGACAAAATAAGTTTAAACCTTTTATGTTAAAGTTACTGTGCAGGGTGACAAGTTAGTTGCTTTTTTTTTTTTTGTCTTTATTATACTGAAATTAAATTGAACATTTATACTAAAAAAAAATCCAAATGATTTACAAATTATTTACTGGGGCACTGGAGAAATCAGTTAGGTGGGTTTCTACCAGTTGTATCCACTAAACTGTGAGAAGCAAATTCTTTCATGAATTGTCATTTATAAGAGCACCTATCAGCTGACTTTATGGGATAATTTATTAAGCTTTATTTTCTTTGCTGAAAATCTACCATTTTCAGCCTAACCCTTAATAATTTTTACCTTCTTCTGGATCATTATGTTGAATGAACAATGTTTACAGTAGTACTGATTAACTTGTTTAAGACTTTAATTCGATTCTTTTTTCTCAATGTCAGCATTAGTGGAATATCTATAGCTCTCAGAATGGTAAACTTCTAAAGGAATTATAGTTATATTATTACCTTATTTGTCTTAATATCCAATAATTGGTTATATAATGGTTTTTATAAATTGGGCATATGCTTTTCTTTTTAAAAAATTATTTTATTTATTTATTTATTTATTTATTTATTTATTTATTTATTTATTTATTTATTTATTTATGAGACGGAGAGAGAGTGGCAGAGACACAGGCAAAGGGAGAGGCAGGCTCCATGCAGGGAGCCTGATGTAGGACTCAATCCTGGGTGTCCAGGATCATGCCCTGGGATGAAGGTGGTGCTAAGCCGCTGAGCCACCCGGGCTGCCCAGCATATACTTTTCATGTCTCTTTTCTATTTCCAGTCAACTTGCTTTCTACCACTTACCGCATACCAGCTACACCTGTAGAAATTTATGTAATTAGTACATAGTTTCTGACCTCCTGGCATAGTAGCCTCATAACTAAATGCTAGGTCTGGTTGTTTGAAAGTGCATACATGAGAAGGCATGATAGGGTGCAAGTGCGTGCTGCTGTCTAGGTTTGTGTGCATTTATCAACTTCAATCCATGACGCTCTGTGAAAGCATTAGTGATATCAGATACCTCTTCCTGTATATATGCTCCTTGGGAACGCATTCTCCTTAAACATTATGCCTTAGAGGTTCATTGGTCCAAAAAGAAGACATGCACACCATGGTTCAGATCCCCTCCTTGCTTTTTCATAAATACGTGACCTTAAGAAAGGGAAGTCTGTTAACCTCTCAGAGCACTGTTTTCTTCCTTAGAACAGAAATTGCCCGACCCATAGAAGGTATCCAGTAAATGCTCCAAAAGTCTTAAAACTTCCATTTCTTACCTGGTGCTTTACACTTCTTCCTTTACTTGTTCTCTCTGTGTGTGTTGCCTCTTCACCTGACTAATTCATCTGTAAACTTGAAGATTTGTTCCCCCTATCTACCCCAACCTGTGTCAGCTACTCCGCTATCCTTAGTCAACATTGTACATTTGTTGTCTTTGTATAGACTTCCCTCTGGCTAGATATATCACCAGCTACCTTTTCACATGGCAGATTCCAGTTTATTTTTTATGTTTCACTTCAAGGGTCATTTTTTTTTTCTTTGAAACAATGCCCGACTCCATTTATGGACTCAAGGGTTCCTTCCTTATTGTGACCCAATGGTTCTATGTATCACTTGTCACATATTATGTTTGCATTATTTAGTTTCATGGCTTTTCCCCTATTAAAGTGTAAATTCTTTGAGGATGGAGATCAAGTCTTATCTCCCCAGGCACATAGTAACCTGGCACAAAGTAGTTGCTTATTTAAATGTCTTTTGAACTGAATGAATCCACAGAACAGATTGACAATATGTTTGTCTTCTATATCACACAAGTTTGTGGTTTGTGTTTAGGCAAAATAAGTAAAGAGATAAAGCATTGTTAAGACTTTGTAAACTGAAACACTAAAAATATTTTTTTCCGTGCTGTCCCAACCAGTAGTTTGCTATAAAATGCTTTATGATTAGGCCATGGATCTAAGAGCAGGCTCCCTCCTTAAATAGTTTTTGGGTCACAAACACCTTTGAAATTTGACAGAGCTTTGAAGAGTCTATGGGATTGATGGGGGTGGGGCTGGGAAGTCACCTGTATAGAAGAATTGGCACTCACTGCAAGGATTCGCGGATTTCTAAAGCTCCGAATTCATGTTCGTGGAAATCGGATTGAGAATCTCTGCCATAACTTACCTCATAGCAAGACAAAAAGTTATTGTCACAAAGATCTAAGATCAGCTCTGGAGGCAAAAAGGAGACTTAGTTAAATCTCCTAACTAAAGTTAAAAGGAAACTTACAATGAGGTGAAATGACTGAATGGCATTAAAGGGCAATTATTACAGGGGTAAATAAAAAATACCAAGCTTAAGAAGCAGAGACACCAACAGGTTTCCTTTGAACTTGGATCAGGAAGGGGAGCAAAAACAGTCTAGTTTATTCAACCAAGTACTTCAAGTGTCTGAGTTTTCAGTAGAAACAGTCGACAGGGCGAAGGGAGGGAGGGAAACAGTAGTAAAATCTTGTTCTTCCTCTTTGAACAGGAGGCATCTAAGTTGGATACAATGGGCTTCCCTCCTGATTCTGTTCCTGTCCATTGTGGCTCTCACTGCTGGGACCGAAACGTCCCAGCATAACCTGGCAGGGCATGGATTTCATCACGATGCCTTCTTCAGCCCATCCAATTCCTGCCTTCTTTTCAGAAGTGAGTGTCCCAGAAAAGACAACTGCACGGAAAAGGCATGGACTTTTCCTGAAGCTAAGTGGAACACCACAGCCATGGTTTTTAGCCACATCCGTCTCGGCTTGGGCCATGTGCTGATCATCGTCCAGTGTTTTATTTCTTCAATGGCCAACATCTATAATGAAAAGATACTGAAGGAAGGGAACCAGCTCACCGAAAGCATCTTCATACAGAACAGCAAACTCTATTTCTTTGGCATCCTTTTTAATGGACTGACGCTGGGCCTTCAGGGCAGTAACCGTAATCAGATTAAGAACTGCGGAGTTTTCTATGGCCACAATGTGTTTTCAGTTGCTCTTATTTTTGTGACTGCATTCCAGGGCCTCTCCGTGGCTTTTATCCTGAAGTTCCTGGATAACATGTTCCATGTCTTGATGGCCCAGGTCACCACTGTCATCATCACAACAGTGTCTGTGCTGGTCTTTGACTTCAGGCCCTCCCTAGAATTTTTCTTAGAAGCTCCCTCAGTTCTTCTCTCCATATTTATTTACAAAGCCAGCAAGCCTCAAGGTCTGGAATATGCACCTAGGCAAGAAAGAGTCCGAGATCTAGGCGGCAGTCTTTGGGAGCGCTCCTCTGGGGTAAGTTTGGGAGGATGCTGCCTTTTGCCTATTCTTCCTAAATTTGACACATGGTTACACAAGAAGAGAAATCGGTCAGTGCTTATTTTATCAAAGGATGCATTGGATTTCTGTGACTTTTAAAAATTATTCAACTAACATTCACTGGGCTTTACATGTTCAAGGGCTTGTGATAATGCTGTTAGGGGTGGAGAAAAAATATAAATCACAGTCTCAAGGACCTTCTGTGTTAGTTGTATCTTAGAATATTATAAAGCCACAGAGCTGGAAGATGTCCCACAGGTTACCCTGGCCAGTCTTTCTGGTTTGGTAAATAAACAGACTACGTGGGTTATAGAAAGGATGTAAAAGATACTAAACCCATGAGGTCTGATCCCTAGTGCATTACTCTTTCCACTCCACCATCGTCAGGGAAATATACCTCATTCATAAGAAAAGTTGATCTTTGATATTAGTAAGTCTTGTTAAATATAAATGGAAGGCTTGGCTCCTTGATTTTCCCTGAGTTAAAACCCCAGTGTGCCAGAAGGCTAGGTCTTACCTCATTAAGAAGGTGATTTTTGAAAAGGGTCCTCATGAGTAAGAGAAAAATATTTCCTAGAAAAATACTTATGCAGTGACCCTGGATAAGTATTATTTTGCAAGTTCCTTATAATTCTTTTCTTTTTCTTAAAGGTTTTATTTATTTATTCATGAGAGACACAGAGAAAGGCAGAGACACAGGCAGAGCGAGAAGCAGGCTCCTTGCAGGGAGCCCGATTGCGGGACTAGATCCTGGGACTCCGGGATCACGACCTGGGCCGAAGGCAGGCACTCAACCGCTGAGCCACCCAGGTGTCCCTCTAACTAGCTTTAAATTTACAATTTTCATGAACACACAAAATATTAAGTACTTAGCAAAATGAACATTTCTCTTTGGGAAAATCTCTTGCCTATTTGTAGTAGAGTTTCCATCAGTGATGTCTCTTAAGTGGTGATCCAGCAGATTCTTAAGATGAAAAAATTATTAAAAGGGTGAGTCCCAAATACCCTGATCTTGGCCAGAGTATAGTTTCAAAAGTCCTGTATTCTTTTCCAGTGGTCTGATAACACTGCTTGCCCTACTTTTCAGGTAAAAAAATATATATACAGATTTAGGTAATGACCTAGTTTATACTTTCTCAAACCACTAGTTATTTCCCTTCAAGACCAGCAGAGGGTGCTCCTTACTGCATTCCTGTTAACTTTGGAATTCAAGTACTGAGATGTATGTCGATTTTTTTGTGATCTCATTATGTGTCTAAAATTCACTTTCAAAGAACATGAGTAGTTATTTAATTTCATTTGACTAGATTATAGTTGTAGTTTAGTGAAATATATTTGTCAGTGTTTCTCCTTAGTAATCATTAAAAATTATACATTTCTAGGTTTGTTGTAATTACTGATTTCATCTTTCTTTTAGGATGGAGAAGAACTGGAGAGACTTACCAAACCGAAAAGTGATATTGAATCAGATGAAGATACTTTTTAATTGGTACCGAAATGATTGACAACTCTCAGAAACCCTTATTTTCACATTTTCAGCATGTGTGATGTTTATCTTTTCACTTTGATAAACAAGAACATTTCTCAAGCATAATAACTGTTTGCATATATCTAACCACTCCCTGAATAGTTCCATCCAAGGCTTAGAGTCCCCAAAGGCTAAAATGTTCTAAAGAACTGATGGGAGTAATAGTCTGGAGACTGCATTAATGGTACTTGGTAAGTCGACAAGACACTTCCCACATTATTTCCCTTCTCCTCCAGGGTTCCAAAAACTCATAATAATCATGTTGACTCTACCCTATAAATACACAAATAGCGATTGGTTTGCCAGATATTCATAATTATGTAGTTCCATTCTGCATGCTAAAGTCTTCCCTTACGTATCATTATAAATATCCTCCAGGTTGTACCTTGAATTTTGAAACCCTGGAGATACTCACTTTACAGTTAAAAAACAAAATGTGACTCTTTCTAAAAAATTTGACAGAAGGACTTTACCATCTGGCTACAACATTGATTTGAGGGCAGTGTAGTCTGTGCCAGATGTTTTGACAAAGAAGCAATTTTTCAGAAACAAAAGTGTTAGAATTTTAATTTTCAGAAATTCATAGAGAATATGATTTTCACTGATTATCTTTTGATGTTTTTCTGCACAAATAAGCTTTAATTTAGGTAAAAGTTGGTTCCCAATTACCACGATTCTCACTTGGATTTTAAATCATTTAAGTAAGCCACGATGGACTTTTTTTCTCCTGGGTTTTACCTCATTACTTTTGGAGTATTTTAGGGATCTATTGAGTCATTTCATTGTATTAGTTACTAACTAGAACTTAAGATTGTTGTGTATCTCACTATCATACCCTGTTACTAAGAATTGAGGCATTGGCTTAAGACTGTCAGTAAGATTAATGCCTAAGAGTGCTCTTAAAAGGATCACTTTGCAAACAAATGCCTTTCATTGAAATATGGGTACTCTTACTCTAAAATGAGGAAACATAACAAAGTACAGTAATTATATTGATGCTTCAATGCATGATATTTTTTTAGGTATTTTTGCATGCTGCCAATTAAGTATGAGGTAGAGAAGTCAGGTGATAGATAATTTAAAAGTGAGAAAAAGAAGTGACTTACCCAAGGTCATGCAGCTGGATTATGATAGGACAGGCCTAGTTTATAAGCCTGTATGTTTACAAAGCACTACACTGTAAATGTGAACTATAAGATGTCATCTCCATGTACTCTGTATATCTCTTCCCTGATTTTCATGCAGATGAACATGTGATAATACTGTAAATAATCCATCTGTGATACCTGGAATAATATGACAGGCAAAAGTTGGTGGAAATTTGTAAATAAAATAATTATTAAACCTTTACCTTGAGTTATCACTGTCATGTGAGATGGGACACAGAGTTCTTTTTCATTTTCATTTAAAAAAAATGGAGCGAAGCAAGAAATCCAAGCAACTTTTGAAATTTTATTTTTCAGTAGATCTTGACTTCTGAGAATAGAGAAACTGTTCACCTTATCATAGGTATAGCCCTCCATGTTGTGAAAGAGGGAGATTACATTAATATGGCAATTCACATTAAAGGTAAAATCAGGTATAGAAATACCTCACTTTTAGGAAAAATGTAAAATTATCTTATGGAACAGAAAAAATTACAATATTATTGGCAAAGGTATTGCCTACATTAAATATATTACATAAAATGGATTTTACTACTTCGTGGAGCTTGATTTTCTTATTTACAATGACTTTATCTGTAATTATAGGTTTACTTGTGTTAATTGACCACTTAATAGGATAAAGAAAAAGAAGTAAAATGTAAAGTTCTGATGTGGGTGTGCTGCAATACTTTGCGGGCACTAGTGCTTTAAAAGGAGAATAACTAACTGGAAGGTCAGAGGTCCTGAAACCATAGTTTATCACCTCGGGTGCTCTTGGAGACAGTGTATAACCTGGGGAGAAGAACAATTGTCATGTGGAAAAAGTAGTTTTTTCTACTCCAAAGAACCAAAGTGTAGTGAAAATTTTAGGGTGATGGTTACTCTTTCCTTATAAGTGAGACCCTCCTGACAAATGATTCTTTTCAACTCCTGCAGAGTGGTAGTAGTAGTGAATTCTCAATTACTGAAGTTTTCAGGGAGAGACTCTAAAACATCAGGATGTTTTAGAACAGATTCCTTCATTGGCATAGAAGTTGGCCTAAGTGATTTCTGAAGGCCCTTCTTATTTTTAGATGCTCTGTTAAGCATCTAAAACTTCTATAACTGATGTGCTAAATCTGTTTGCTTCACGGCTTCCAAATAGCCTTTGATTGGGCCACAGGTATGGCCTGCAGTGACCTGCTTCCAGCTCTTTCACTGGCCCCAGGACCAAACTTAGGTCCAGCAATGTGCCTAATCCTGAGGGGAAGCAGGATGTGGATGCTGCTTGTAGAGGGAAAGACGGCCTAGACCCAGGATCCCAGATCCTTGGCCAGCTGTGTCCTGCTGCATAGAGTCCACATGCAGAGGAGACTCCGGGCCAGATTATTTTGTTTACAACTCTTTTAAGGCTTGCCTCAATCCCTATGTGGAAATCCCATTGCATATGAGTTGGACTTGACTGGAGCTGCAGGGAATCCCTTCAATTTTCTGAACAGACCTAACAGGCTTGACCCAAGACAGCCCAGGTTCCTCCTTGGCTCTTCTCCCTTATATGTAAATCTTGATTTTCCCCACCAACTCTTGCCACTCCAGTGTGAAGAGGCAGAGAAAGCCAAACGCAAAGGAAAGACAGTGGTTCTCCTTCTCTGACACTTAGAGCTGACTTTCTGAAATTGAGTAATATATATTCCTCTTTTAAGAGAAAATTTTTTTTTCTCACAGATCTCAACTTTGACCTTTTTCTCCTTTGCTGTTATATAAATTCATACAAACATAATATGAAGTATAAACTTTTTTTGCTCATAGTTTATATGAAAACCAAAACAAATTTGCAAATTAAAATAGGAACGTAGCTATAAAAGCAATAAACTTCCAATTCAAATATGAGTTTAGTGAGAAGGGGTTGTTTTGCTCAAATAAAATCACAATAAATCCCTTTAACCTGCAGAACATTTGCCCTCTTTTGCTATTTTACTTGTTTCAAGCACCATCCTGTCTCTGCCAAGATAAAAACCTGCTGACATTGCCAGTAATGCATTTAATCCTGCCGGGATTTATCAACCCATGTCCCTGACAATCCCATACGGATGTGGTGTGGGTCAAGCTGCCAACTCCCATTGGCCTCGGTGCCCTGGAAAGATTTTTAAAACGTCAGCTTTATGTGTTCCCTAAAGTTTTGAAAGAACTCACCAATAGAATTGCCTCAGCTTGGCATTTTTTGAGTACTCACCCCCCCCCAACATTTTCTATTTATCCTTTGTCCTCTTCTGGGTCTACTTTGTCACTTATATTTTGCTAAAAGATCATCCAGATTTTCACATTTATTTGCATAGGAATTTTTGAATCAGTCTCATAATTCTTTTAATTTTCTGTAACTATAGTTCTATATTCTTAATTTTGTGTGTGAATGGCTTCTGTATTTTCTTAAAATAAGTTAACAAGCAGTTTCTAATTTTTATTTTATTGAAGTTTGTGTTCCATTTTTCTAAGATTTGTTTTATGTTCTTTTTCCATCTTATGTACTTGAAATACATTTATTTCCTTTCTCGTTTGTTAATGAGCATTTTTATAACTAGTAGAAACATTTCCTGGCATAAATACATATTAGGCCAACCCCCACAGACCTTAAAATATAGTATTATTATTTTCAAACTAGTCTGTTTTGAGTCAAGACTTGTGGGGTTGAGGTTTCTATTCATTCTTTTGTTAATGTCTGGTTTCGTACATTTAGTTAGAAAATGAGATCTGTATTCTTTCCGTGGTTGTTTGCATATTTTTATTGAATTACTAGTGTAGTTTGGCTGGTCCTTTAGTACACAATAACTTTTTTTGAGAAAGTTGGTATTGGTTTGTTATTTTGAGCCAGTCTGAGAGTTTCTTGTAGTATTCGACATTTATTCTACTTCTCTTTCTAATCCATTTCATCACTAGTAATTACTTTTACATTTAAAAAAGCAAATTTAGAACCTTATTTATAAACTTAGCAATTTGAAAAATTAAAATATAGTCATCAACTCCTTTCACTGAGATGAGGAACTTAGGATATTTCCTCCCAACTCTCAGTTTTCTTCTAAAAAGCTTGAGGATTTTATCCAGGTTTGCTATACTGCATCTTGTCTTCTCTAAGACTCTTATGTTTTCACATTACCATTTCTGAAACTGGAATACCTTAAGCAATGGCAGGTTAAAATGACTGCTGCTTTGTGGTGTAATAATGAAGTTGTCTTTGCTTGCACATATAGGCATTTGGTGTGACTGGACAACGTATCAGTCAACAAACCACTTAAAAACCATTTGAGGAGAGGGGTGCCTGGGTGGCTCGGTTGGTTAAGCATCAACTCTTGATTTCAGCTCAGGTCATACTCTCAGGGTTGTGACAGCGAGCCCCATGTAGGGTCTGTGCTGGGTGTGGAGCCCATTTAAGATTCTCTCTCTCCCTCTGCACCCTCCTCCCTGCCCCCCTCAAAAAACCCAAACCATTTGAGGAGAGCATAAGAGTCCTGTTGTTGCCTGAAAATCTTGCAATGAGACCTCCCAGTAAGATCAGGAACATGCCAGCATTACATTTTACAAATTGGGTGTCAATAGCTTGAAAGTTTTTAAAAACCCTGGAGACAGAGAAACTTAAGAAATGCTACATCATGATCAGTTCTCTCAAGGGCACAGAGAACTCTGGAAACCTCAGACATCTGCAGCTCTGCCCCAGAATGTTATTCAAAAGATTTTTGGCTCAAAATGGAAAGGTGTTTTAGAAATAGCTTAATTAATTTATTTAACTTCCAGTTTCCCTTTTTGTGTAACCAGAAAATGGTAGGTATGTCTTTAAGAGTTCTTTAAAGAAATATAAAGTAAAAATTCTAAGTCACAAAAAATAATATGTTTAATTGAGAGTGTCCTCTCTTAGGACATAAAATAGTGATTGATACCTTTTGGAATTAATGCTGCCATAGACATGGTGAAATTTGGAAGTTCATTCAGTTTTTGTTCCTTGTTATATATCTTTTCTTTCAAGAATTAATACTAATTCTAATTATCACAGCTAATTAAACTTAATTTGTTCATAACATAATTTCCTCATTCATAACTTCTTAATGCTAATTTATCTCTCAACTGGAAGCTGCCGTGAAATAGATTTTTTCTCTTCTGAAAGGGCTTTTGGCTGATACACTTCCTGAGATTTGGGTTTGTTTTTTCTTTTTTTTTTTTTTTAAGCATCTAGCAATTATTTACTAACAGCACTTTTTCTAGTCGCATTGCTCAAGCAGGTTTTACATTTCTTTTTATTACTCTGTAGTCACTGAACATAAATAACGGCTTGTCTGGAAAATATTTCTTGGTCACCCTTTTTTACTATCAGAAATCTCTTTTTTTACCATTTAGTTTTACAAGTTAAATGTTTCCCTGCTATTTTGTTGTGTATTGATGTGTGTATGTGTATCTTTTTTCCTTTTATATATGAGCTGTTTTGTGGGGGGGGGGGGAGCTGTCTTTTAAGCCTAGAAGAACAGTGATTGAATGGCTATTATATGGGTCTTTTCTTTAAGGTTTATGTGTACTCATCTTTAAACAAAGTTTAATACTCCAAGGGGGCCAAATATGCGCCACAAAATGGTATAAGTAGAATCTCCTTAACCTAGTGGCTCTTTACCTGGATACTGGGAAGCAGGGACCATAGAAGTTGCAATGAGGAAACTTTGCAGATGATGCTTTTTTCTATATTGATTGAAACTTCTGCTTTGAGGGCCAGCCCCATAAAGATGGGGGAAAACTGTCTCCCATCTGTGAGGAGGGGGTGTCACTTGAGTTTTAGTTTATTCCTCTGTTTTAGATGGAGCGCCCTGCTTTGGTAAGAAGTCAGGTTAAGGGAAGTGCTTTGAAAGTAGCACGTGAACTTTCCCTACTGATGTAAAATTTACTGCTAGATTTTTTATATTGAATATTTCTATATCATAATATTTTATATATTATTATATTTAATACATTATATACATCTAATATGCTATATAAAATGTATTTTATAGTTTGCAAATTATATATATACACACATATATGTATACAAATACATAAATACATACATGAACACACACATACATACACACACCACCCTGCAAAGATATCCCAAGTTCTTATATTTGAAAGAACTCATAAGACTCCACAGAGTACACTCACTTTTATTTAGAGGCAATGGATACAGTGCAGCAAGAAAAGGGGAACATAGACATTGGAGGTCCGAGAGAGAGAGAGCTCATGACTAAGCTCTACAGGGTTCTCCTCTGTTCATACAGACCACACCATCTCCATTGTCTCTTGCCTGAAAGATCTGTGTGGGGAATCTTGACTCTGGGAGAGCTCAAAGCAGAATTTTCCAGGATTTTTATGCCTTGCTGGCCATGTAATCAGCTGGGTTTATTTAATCTTTAGGCCATTTGGAAACCATCATTGAAGAAACTGACCCTAGGGATCACCAGAGTAATTCCAGACTTTAAACAGCACTTCATAAATCCTACTGCTGTAATCTTGGCCAAGAGTCAAAAATAAGACATCTTTATCTCCCCAGAGATAAAGATAAAGCATTTCCAAGCCTAGCTGTAAACCAACTCTATCCTCCATATAGACACCCCCACCTCCAAACCTCCTTCCTCCAATTAGAAATCTAGGTGAGTCAAAAGGGGGAACATAAGGACACAGCCATGTCACTATCTTTGACCTCTAAGCTGACCCTTATATGGGCAATGGACTACAAATGTATTACTTATCTTTCCTCCTGCCAAGTGTCCCCAAGTTGGAGATAGTTTACTCAAAGTTTATGCTGTAGGATTAAAGCCATTCCCTAGTTTCAATCTTTTTTTTTTTTTTTGACTTTTATTTATTCATGAGAAACACACACACACAGAGGCAGAGACATAGGCAGCAGAGCAAGAAGCAGGCTCCATTCAGGGAAACCTGATGTGGGACTCAATCCCGGGACTCCAGGATCACACCCTGGGCTGAAGGCAGGTGCCAAACCGCTGAGCCACCCAGGGATCACCCTTAGTTTCAATCTTGATGAAGTTTTCTTCTATATACTCACTAATTTTTGTTCATTTTGGTTTATTTCAGGGAAAGGGTGTTTACAAATGAATTAATGCCACCATATTCCCGTGGATATGTAGACAACTTCTTAAATCTGGGAGAGGGAAGTTCCCAGAAGAAACGGTGCTTGCATTGTGAGTATCCAAAGACATGATCATGGTGACAATGGAGACAATATGAGGCACTTGCTCACATCATGTGGAGCTTGACAGGAAGAAAAGTTTATAATTCTAGATTCCAAAAGACTGAAGGATTATCACCACTCATCTTTCCTTGTTCCCCTCTGTGCCCTTAACCTTCCCACCCCCTATGAGGACCCAATATTGATTATCCATACACAGCATTTTATAAATAACTGAGTGTATGACTGTTCTCTACTGGTCTGCGAGCTTCTGTGCAGGGACTTTTTTTTTTTTTCTGTTTTATACTCGTGTTTTCTAGCAGACTACCCAGGAAATAGTATAAATACAATTAATGTTTGAATGATCATATAACTTGAGTCTAATCTACAAGCTAGTGTCTTGGATTAAGAACCAGAATGACCAGATGGTTCTTTGCATACAGCTATTGTGGATCAGGACTTGCCAAATTTGGGGGCCTCTGCCTACCCTGCCCTACTTTGAATCTCTAAGGAGTGTTTATCACAAGGAAATAAGCTAAAGATAGAAAAGAGGACTGAAGGAGACAAATGGAATGATGGTGAAGTCTACAGGAGGAATTTATTCTTTCTCTAACATTTTGGGAAGGTAAGCAAGCCTTGCTTCCAAAGATTGGCAGTCTTCCAGAAGTGGTTTGTTCCCTACCTCTCTGCTTCAAGGATTTCCTTTTGCACTTTTAGATTTCTTAGAAAGGGTGGCACCTATAGCCTACCGGTTGTAGCCTGAGCTGGAATGGATCATGGGAAAGTGGCCTGGAAAAGGGCCAAGTGAGAGGAAAAAGATTCTTATGGTGGAGGTGGAAAGCCAAAGAAAATTTTGCCCAGGGTCAGTTTTAGCTACTTAAAATCATCCCATCCCTTCACCCAACATCTTTGCCACATGTATCAACCGATAGATTGGAGGAATGAAGATCACTCTTTTGCTTTCTAGAAGGAAAGTGCTAATATTTAAGGTCTCTGCAGTCTGTTCAAGGATAGCCCAGTTTGTTCAACTTCGGGATATCAGAGAGGTGATGCATGTGGTTGCCACATTAGGAAATTGTGTCAGAGAACAAGCATATGCCTTGTTGGAGGGACTCCATCAATGTTCAGGATGCTCAGTCCTTGACAGCTTGAATGTCCTTGGAAGTTCCATTCTGGCTGTATGGAGATGATGAGGTTTCCTGTGTTCAGAGGTGATGAACCTGTTGGGTTCAGCTGCCCCAATGCACCATGCTGGAAAGAAGTTATTCAATATATTGCCCTATTCCCATAAACATCTAAAAGTGGAATCTGAACTATGAAGTTTGGGTTCTCTAAGAATTTAACATTAGCTCTACCATAGGAAACCTCTGAGTTTAGGATCCTGCTCCTAAAGGCCAAGAAAGATTCATAAACACCATGGAGTTAGATGATAACTTAGATATCTATTACTACTCTCTCATTTTGTAGATCAGGAACTGAGTCCCAAAAGTAAAGTGACTTGCCTCAGGTCAGTCACACAGATCAGTCTGTGGCAGAGTGAGGACCAACCATTTTCCCAAGTCTGGTGGCCATTTTATGACATTCTTGACTTCTGTGACAGCTGGCCCTTTGCCTCTCACTGCCCTAAACTTGGTTCTTAATAACATGTCCAAAACTAAGAAAAGTTTGGCATTGGGAGATTTGCACCAACTATGAGAGAACTGAAGAGAAGTAGTTAGCATTTAACTGTGCTTCATTTTGTCATGAAGTTAAGAGTACTCATCAACCACACCCCACTATCTGCACACCCCAAACCATTGAGTACAGAGCAGCCAAGGAGAATGGAGGAAAGGAAAGCAATCCTACAGGGAAAGGGGAGTTAGTAGTGGCAGAAAAACAGAGATTCTTTTCAAGAGGTTTTTTTTTTCTTTCTGGAATTTCCTTATGTTATTGAATACTGAGATCATCAATTAGGGGCCGTAAAGCCATCATTCACCCTGGTCTTGAGTTGTTTTTTTATCACCAAGGATCTACAAGTTGAGAAGGTATGTGAACTTCAATGTTAACTATACTCCAAAAAATGAGACCAGCTGGATTCTACTGATTCCACTGTGTGTGGACTGCCTGCCTCTGTATCCAGGGAAGGATCTCTCTGCCGAATATTCATCTCAGAGCCCTGCGATTTCTCCAGCGAAAAACAATTCCTGGAAATTCACGAAAGTGAATTGTGACAATCAGCAACTTTGTCCTCCTCAGAGTCTTCCAGATTTCTCTCACTCTACTGGGTACTTTTTAATCTAAATATTGTAATTCCATAATAATTCTCAAAAACTTTATCTTCTTTGTTGCTGCTGTTTGGAAGGAAACACTTTCATCAAAAAAAAACCAAAAACAAACAAAAAAAAAAAAAACCCCAGATTTCAAATGATCTGATCTGTACTCCCAGAAGACAGAGATTCAGGTGATCTAACTCTCTTATCCTCCCATTTACTGAAATGTACTTTGTGCTTTTCCAGATTATAGAAATCGAGGACATTTCCCAACAGTGTTTTCCTCTGCATGTGTCTCAGTCCCTTTGCTGAGCTATGGCTTATTCTACAGCACCCAAATGATGATTCATGGCTTCTAGGCCATGAAAGGAAAGAGAGTTCAGACACACTGCTATTTCAGTGCCAGTGAAAAGTAATCTCAGATTATGAAAAAGTATTGTCTTCTTTGGTTGCCGAAACTAGAACTTTGCTAATATTATTCTTTAAGTAAATTGTCTATGATTATCCAATTGGTTTCCTTGGGAGATGAAACTCCTTCATTATTGTATTTCCTGAAATCGAGACTATTTAGACCTCGTACTTAAAAATTGTCCCTATATAATTTCAGAAGCAATGGTAAATAAATCCATTTTTTATTGGCAATTTTAAGCTATGCATCACCTTGGCAAATATTTAAGAGCAAGTACATCATCCTGGTCCTCCTACCAGCACACTTTGAGCAGCTGGTGTAGACTGTTCTAAAAAGAGAGAGGGGGATCCCTGGGTGGCACAGCGGTTTAGCACCTGCCTTTGGCCCAAGACGCGATCCTGGAGACCCGGGATCGAATCCCACGTCGGGCTCCCGGTGCATGGAGCCTGCTTCTTCCTCTGCCTGTGTCTCTGCCTCTCTCTCTCTGTGTGTGACTATCATAAATAAATAAATAAAAATATAAAAAGAGAGAGGAAGAAAGCTCTTCATTCACCATGGGAGGGGAGGGGAGTGGAAGCATAATTTACATAGGAGAACTAAGTTTTAAAGTCACTTGAACTATATGGACTTCAGCTCCCTAATCAGGTAAGAATGAATGGTCTTCATGGAGAATAAAGGGCAAAACAAGTGATTTCTCAAGTTTATTGAGCTACAAATTCCACTTTTACCATATAATTATGTATAACAAAGTCCAGATAATATAAGATGGATTGTGCAAATAGGCACAGATAAATTAATAGCTAATATTCAAAGGTGGCTTAAATGCAGTTATTAATATCTATGCTCCTTAGAGTTAATGACCAATACCAAGATGATTTGGAGAATTAGTTATCAGTAAGAGAGACAAAAAAATAAACATCCTCATTATAGATAGAGGCTAGCACCTAGGATGCTACATGCCTGGGAATCAGACTAACTACCTCAGGGCAAGTTGGCAAGTTCACAGATATTAGTTGGTAACATTACTTGGTATTTATTTGTTGAAAAAAAGAAAAGTGGGAAAGAGAAAGGGAAGGAGGGAGCATATTTAGTTTGAATTGCCATATCTAAAAAATAAATGCTCTTTTACAAAGATAAAGATTGTATTTTGCCCTCTAGCTACACTTCTATCCCTTATAACTTAGTAACACTTACCTGGGAAAACAAAAAGAACCCTTGGATGTAATCTCCTTCTTTGTAATTTTCTTATATAAGATGCCAGTATGGTAATAGGTCCATTAACAAGTAAGTACAGAGGGGTCAAGTGTGAGGGAGTTAAGGTTTTCCATGGCAGGAATTCCATGGCACCTGCTAAAACTCTTGGAAGTATCACCTCTGGCTGCAGGGCCAGACTTAGGTCTTCCTCTTCCTGGCCTTCTGATCTATCTCTGAAAAGACAATAAGATAAGAGAAACAGGGCAGAAAATGGCTATGATAGCAAAGCTGGGTTTGGTGCTTTTCCTGGCTTTGGTGGCCAATATCATTAGACTCCTATGGTACCAAGCTTTATGAAAGAAACTCACAATATAAAGCAGAGGCATCTCACTCATTTTTAGATTGACATTTCCAAAAGTGTTAAGAAGCTGTTTCCTCTGTTACATGTGTTCAGACATTTCCTGAAAACATCTGTGCTGTGATCTTTAATTTTCTTTAACAATCATGGTTTTACTTACCAATGAAAACTTTTAAAAACTAAATGAGAGGTATTAATATTTTTACATAGAATTTTGTATTCCAAATAATGTCTATCATGTAAGAAGAAGAAAATATCCATTCAGCACCAGATCCCCTCCAATAAGAGAAATGAACAATTCTTTTAAATATCTTTATGACTTAAGGCTTCAATAACAACTCACGAGTAGGCAAAAGTTTGCTATTTATTTAATTTTGGAAGAACACGGAAAGAAAAAGGCAAGGAATGTAGGCAGTGTGGAAAAACTTCTTTACGTAGCTGGCCACTTGTGGCTTTAACAGCTGCAGGGGAAACTGGCTGGGGCTAAGGTTACGTATTTCTGTTCAGTAAGGGTATCCATGGTGGTAACTCTCATGATGACGGTAGTCATCCTGGTAACCATCCTGGTATCCTTGGTGGTAGCTATGGTAACCGTAGCCTGCGTACTCATCTTCTGGGCAGCGCATCCCGAGTGATTGCTGAATGGCCATTTCCTGTCTCCGGAGTTGCATCGAATCAATTAAGTCATACACAATCACCATGGACCACATTGGGGAAGGATACCAGGATTTGACATTTCCATCTTTTCCAACTAGAAGCATGGAGAAGTACTCTGGGCTCACTTGAAAATAGTTCCGGATATCTTTCACCAAATGGGCTGGTATGTCTTCTCGCTCCACAACAGAACTCCCTAGAAAGGGTTAGAAAAGTTGTTGTTAGTAGATTGAAGAGTCAGCCCTTAAGCAAACATCAAAATGAGAACAAGTCACTCTGAGAATAGAGAGAGGAGGACCCATGAGTCTGTTCCCTTTGGTTCAAAATCCAATTAAAGAAGGTTGCTGAGTTTTTCCACTACAAATTAAATGTCCCACATGTTCTGCAACATTATTAGCGTCAAATGTTAGGTGACAGGATGTTTCTTCTATAGGGAATGTTAGGAAATATAAAACCAGTCCTTTAATTCAGTTCTGGCAAGATCAATTTGTTTCAAGTTTGTCACAAAGATTATATTGTTTATATTTCTAAGTTTAGTTCCAATTAGCTTAGTTATTACTTCTTTGCAAATATGGCTTTCCTTTTGATACTTTTTATTATAACAAAAAGCTTATTTCACTGTCAAGGGGTGAAATACCAATTATGAAGATGTGGATAAATGTATTTAAACTATTATGGTCAGCAAAAAGAAGAAGAGGAAGGGGGAAGGTGCTGACACTTTCTGTGCCAGCGAGTTTATGCACATTATCTCTTGTGAACATCTTGATCTTGGAAGGAAGGACTGTTTGCTTTCTGAAAACTTGAGTCACTACTCATTTTCTTTCAGCTTCTCTGAGCCTTTCAGCATTTATCCTCATGTATTGAAAGGGAATCAGTAAGACATGACCCATGTGCTTCATAAAATTATTCTGGGAATTAAATGAAATGGTATAGATAAAAATTATCTATGTAAATTATAAAGTCCTATGCACACAAAAAGCATTATTCTACTTAAGGAAATGGGTATTTTTACTGTCACTTATGAATGATTTTATATTAAAAACAATATTAGTGATTGTACTTTATTTCCTGCTTGTTTACATACACACACACACACACACACACACACACACACACAAGGTGGGGTGGACTGAGTGAACTGTGTTCATCTTACAGGTAACACCCACTGCTTGCATGCAGTTTAATATAATTTAATTGAACTTAACCAGTAGTTCATACTATTTTAAAATAATAGCACTTTACCATTAATTGGGAACAGTTCTAACACTCCCCCAACTTCCTCTCCAACCCCTAAAAGCTTCAGAATGGTTATGTGGCGCAGACCTGAAAGAAAAAAGGAAGCCACAGAATCAGTAAGTCCTCTTTTACCTCCAGAGGCCGACATCTGACAGAAATCACTACATTAAAAAGATTATAGAACATAACCTGGTTAGGTAAAATAATCTATTTCTTTCCATAAAAAAAAGAGTAAATACTTTTAAAACCTTGAAAAAGACCACTTGCAGATTTAGAATTAACAACAGGGTCAGATGTGAATTTTCTTTTGTTTGAAGATGGAAATAGAAGAATTTGCTCTTAAATTGTGGTTCTATTAAAGAAAACAAAACAAAATTGAAGCCATAGGAACATTAAAATATCTGGAATGATCTGAGCTGATTAGTGTGCTGAAAAAGAGTCATGCCTGAGGTTATAACAGCTTACACAGATAATTCAACTGTCTCTCAGAGAAAAGACAGCAGAACCCATCTACTGTGATGGCTAAAGGAATAGTTCTGGCTTTCTTGCACAAAAGTTTGTCAGCTTAAAGAGCAGGTTCTTACCACTTATTCAGAGGATTCAAAGGAGAAGCACTTAAGCAAGCACCGTGTGCTTCCCACCCTCAGCTAAAGTTTCAGGAAAGGAGAGAAGGTCATGCCTTGGTAGCTTGTTGGAATTCTTTTGAGGATGAAGTGCACATGAAGGGATTCCGGAGAAAAAAATTGGAGGATGAAGGGGCTGTCAGTTCATCATACCAAGACTTCGTGGCGTTAGACAAAATGCCAACCTAGTCAGGGTCATAACTTGGGACCAATAATACGAATATTGATGGTGCTTATTGTTCGGAGGAGAACTGAAAGTTGCCATGGCAGGGGCTGTCTTAAGGAGGAGCTAAAATCCAAGCAAAAGGCTATTCAAAAAAAAAATAAATAAAAGTTTGTGGTCTTTGCTTTTCTCCCAGAGAAGTGAAGCATTCTGTTCTACATGTTGTTGAGTCATGTTTTCAAGATGAAAGATCATGAATTTAATCATTCCTGGAAAATATGACTTGTTTACATTTCCTGTATATTACAAAAGGATTTGCTTGCACTAATGTGATTTGTGCTCTCTGTGCAGAGACGAAATGAAACACCACTTAATAACTGTTCCAAAGGTGTCTGTAGAAAATTAACAAGCCATGATTTTATTTACATTCTTATTGTGAAGGCCCATTAACTGCTCTAAGAATTTCTGCCTTTCCTAGCAACACTGGTGGCTATAAATAATTTAAAATATACTTAAAGATACAAAAAATCTTGTATGTTGATATACGGTCTTAAATGATTAACTTTTATTAACTTTAATAAAAAATTCATGAATTTTCTAGTTCTTATTTTATGAGCTTGTTTTCTGCCTGCTTTGGAATTACTATTTCACATCTTCAAACTGAAATGTATTTAAAATTTACAGATATTGGGTCATAGTAACGACCCAGGCTCTGTTAATACTTTACAAACCTTATAACCTCATCTTTTTATCAGTCAAGCACAGTTTTATCTCAAATGATTCTTCTTCCTAACAGAAATATCAAAATAATTCTGACTCATCTGTATTCCAGCTGGGAATGGAATTCCACTTTTGAAATTGCCCTTACCTCCTTGGTTCACCATTGAATTTAGTAGTAAGTCCTATGTACTATGCGTTTTCCTTTTTGCGTGTCCATACTTATTTACGGGGAACCTGGGTAGCTCAGTTGGTTGAGTGTCTGTCTTCAGCTGGGGTCATAATCCGGGATCAGCTTCCTGCTCAGGGGTGAGTCTGCTTCTCGCTCTGCTCATGCGCTCGTTCTCTCTCTCTCTCTCTCTCTCTCTCTCTCTCATATCCTCTCTCTCCCAAATAAATAAATAATCTTCAAAGTGATACTTAAGGCCACTAATAATTTAGGTAAAGAAAATATTAGTCTTCAAAACACTGAGCCGTTCACTACAAGAAAATAAATAATAAACTATGTTTCTCTTTGACCTATTTGTCCTAAAAATAAGATTCTGTTTAACAGGTCTTGCTGTATTTGGAGCCCAATGATCAAAATCCTTTTTAAGGGAGTGGCAATATAGTATAGCGTGCTTCCATTAATATATCAATTCTCAAAGCCATTCCTGTTTTACCAACGACATTTAATCTACTGAGAAGTACCCAGTGTTTGGACCGAAGTATTACCTAAGTAAATGATGATACCCGAGTTTTATGGTGTTGAGACAAATTTTTAAAAAAGCAAACAAACAATAAGGCATATAATACAGATCACTGAAAGTAAAGCAGTAGGTATTTTCAAACATTTCGGTGAAGAACCCAAGAGGGGGGAATATTGAGAAAAAAACACAAAAAAAGAAAAACAAAAAAACCCTCCAGTTCACTAAGGCTCCAGTCTGAAAGCAACTTTATACTCAATACAACTGAGTAAGTGTCTGGGAATCTCCAGTCTGGACTGAGGAATATTTGGATGATCTAAGCTTCTATGTTCCATTTTAGAGTTGACCAGGAAGAGAGCGGTATGGGAAAACAGTGATGACGAGGCTTCCCACTCACCAAAATTGCAGGCCTGGCCACTGAGGGCTGAGAGCTGCTGTGAATAGGCCCAGTCTTCATCATTAGGGGCAGAGATCACCAGCAACCGCCTCCTCCATCGGAACCTGGAACGAGCAGGAGGCCGTGATTACCGCTTCAAACAATAGAGGCTTAGTGTAAGAAGACACAGGAACTTTGGCTGTCGGGTGTTCCTGTGCCCAGAATAAAAAACACTGGCCCTTAGAAATACCTCATAGCTCCTCAAAACCATTAAATTGCATTTCCACATTTCTTGAGCTTTTCTGTTATAACTTCACGGTCTGCCTACTGTGGCATTTGCATGAAACATCAGGCATGAGTCTGGCCACCACGCCTTATGAAGTCACTTGGGGAGACACGAAGCTCTCAGATGCAATGAAGACTGGCCAAAATGGCAAAGTCTATTGTAGCCATAGAAATAGGAAAGAGGAAGGTAACTGAAGAAAACTCAAGTGCTAGTAGACTTTGCTAGGGCTTGGAGGGGATTGAGAATTGAATGTATGGACAGGAAACAGAGTAGAAAAAGAAAACAGGTGAAATTTTAAGTAGGTGACAGTGACAGAGTGACAGTGACATGAAGAAGGAAAATGGGGAAGTGGTTCAAAGGGTCAAGGAGGATTCCTGGAAAAACAAAGCCCTGGGTATTTTTCTCCAGAGCCAGTGGTTCTTCCAGAGGCAAATGGAAGTTCTAAAATGTAACCTACTGTCATTAGGAAAAACCAACATTATAGAGTCTTCCTGTGAAGTGGGATGGGACTACACCCAGAGCCCAGGAATTTAGCATATATGGTAAACTTGTTTCTGCTCCAGCACTGTAGGGGAGTAGAAAGAGCTTTTGTCTTGTAACCTGAGTTCGTGTTTTGTCACTGCTAACTTTTTGGGCTCCTTGAGCGTGTCACTAAATTCATCCAACTCTCAATTTTTCCTTATCTCTAGAACCAAAAAGAGCATCTACTTTAAAGACATAATAACACTAAGAATTAAAATACACCCATCAGTGTAAGTCGTCCATGGAATAGCATGGATATAGATGGTGGCTTGTTCTGTGGGCTTCTAGATATAGAACTTTGTCTATTAATAGACCTTGGACATTTGTCTATCATAATGCCATATGGTAAGTGACTCAATCCGTACATTTATGTATCATTTCATAGCTGAGTTTGTCTACACTGACAACATTAGAGGTCAATGAAGGTGCAGCCTTTTGTCTTCATTTTACAGATGGCAAAGTGGGGCTTAGAGAAGAGAGGTAATTGGTCTAACTAGTAAATCTAAGAGGTGGTTCCAAAACAACAGGTTTCCCTGACTCCCAGGTCAATGGTTTCCCTAGTCTATCACCCTCAGAGATCCTGTGGCATGGCTGACACAGTCAGGGTCCCTCGGGACATATGAAGGAGAGAGGGTGTGCATCCAAGGGGTAACAGTATGGAGTTTTCTCCAATTCCACGTTCGATAGAGGCGGGGTTTTGCTTTCTGCGTTCTGCAGACAACTGTGGAGTGTTACTACACTCACTAAGCTAGAAGCCAGTTGATTTTATTCGTGACTTCTCTCCCTGTGCCCATTCTAGCCTCAGAGTGAACACGAGAGTTTTCAAGCCCAAAGAAAATGGCCTCTTGAGGGAATAGTGGTTTGGGTGAATGAGAGTAAATGATAGTCTGATGAAATATAACCCCTGAATGGATGCCTGTAGCAAGGCTCGCCAAGCACTGCTTGCTGTGACGTTACATTTGCTTCCTCTGCTTGTCTCTCTTCAAAGGGAAAGAAAAACTAAAATCTCCACTGAGGATAGGGAGATGAATGTATTTGGCATGGAGGAGGGGAGACCAGTGTCTGAGACCGTCTGAGATCTCCTGGGAAAGGGAACAGTGACTGCTGTTGGATCACAAACACGGTCTCCTGTACCCTCCCTGCTTCCTTAGGAGGCATGCCAACCCAGCACTGGCCCCCCAGCCAGCATCCAAACCAGGCCAGCCTTCCTGGCCTCACACAGAGCCGTAGGGTATCCTCGAAGGAGCTATTTTGGGTGAGGTATATTTTGACTTGTTTACCTGTGTGCACCACTGAACGCTGTCCTGATTGGACAGGGACAGGATCTGAGACTCCCCGTCGCAGACACAACCAGGCGAAAGTCGTTTCCCCTAAGTAATGATTCTTTCTCCCATGGACCTTCACATTAAAGTATAAGGCTCCAGCTCATGACACTGAAGGAAATCACTTCCAAAGGATGTAACAAGAGATGTCAATGCGGCCCAGATCCTTATTTCAGACCGTGTTCTCCTGTTACTTTAACTTATCAGCAAATAAAAATTCTACGAGCTGTGTGTGTGTTTGCTTCTCTCAACTGGCATTCCCAAATTAGTGTGCATTTGCCCACTCTTTGGGGCTTCTGTCTCAGAGGAACGTAATTATAGCCTGAACCAGATGAGTGTCACTACAGACCAGACTGGCTTCAGAGTCTGGTCAGCTGAAACCAGGCTGTATAGACTCACCAACAACTCAGCAAATTTGAAGGAAAATTTCCATTTGGATACTTATTTATTTATAGAACTGCTATTTTAAAAAAAATTTTTTTTCAGTTCTCTTTGCCTGGGTTTCAATCCTGATGTGTTTACTAAATCTCCTCCTACTTCTCCTTTCATGACAAAGTTCTTGAACTAGGAGCTGAATGACTGGTCCCAGTACTACTAATAGCCAGCAATCATTGCTTACTTACTTTGTACCAGGCTGTGCACCATCATTACCTTTAGTATTGAATTTACCTTTCACCAATCTTAGGAATAGATATACTTATTATCTGCATTTTGCAAATGAGAAAACTAAAACCCGGAGAAGTTAAATAATCAGTCCAAGGTCACACAGCTAATATGTGGAGAAATCAGGAATCAAACTCAGGGTTGTCTTACTCATGCCTTTAGGTAATACAGGATTCCACTTTAACTTTTAAGGTCAATGATAATTACTAGCAAAGTGATTCCAAGAGTTGTGATGATAAATCATACAGAGCTATATGACATCCAAATTATAATCATGTCCATTCTGAGCATCCACAACAAATACCTGTTCCTGAAATAGTACTAAATATTAAAGCCCATAAGGCTCTGACGTCAGAAGGAAAACACACTTACGTATCATAGTGCTCTGTCCAGTACAAAAGACTTTAAATGAAAAATGTGCATATAAGTCTTAAAAGTCAAAGATATGCCATTAAGATCAATAATCAACCAGAACGAGCGCTGCGAGCTTTGTGTGTGATTAACATTGAGATAATGTCAAGCCTTCTCTGTCAAGTTTTGAAACCCATGACATGGTAATTTTAAGAAGCCTGCCTGGGGATGGTAAGAAAAATCTCTTAGAATGTCTGTAGCTGCAGGTCTCAGGGCTGAAATCCTTGGCTATAAATAACAATGAACTGGGTGGTTAACTGTCTGCTGTCAACGATGGGCAGCCTGAGTTTATGAGATTGGTTCTGCAGATATGCTTTAGTCCTGGAAGATATAGAACTAAGAAGAAAAAGTTTTCAAGGAATCATAATGATAATATGTATTTCTAAGAAGGATCCTGGTCTTCATGATATAGATATAGATATATAGATATAGATATAGATAAATATATGATTTATGTTCTTGTGAAACTTAAGAAAATTTAGCTTAATAAAATGGCAACTTTGGAACTTTAAATTAGAATGTATAATTGAGTAATTGGCTTATGTGTGGTTTTAAGTCGAGTGCAGTTATTGCGACATCTGAGAAAACTTCAGATTCACTGTATTTATGAGATCAATGGATCATTTAATAACTCAGCAAGGTTTTGTTCATTTTTTTGAACAATTCAAAAATATATATTAAACGTAAAATAGATGTTTGAAATAATAAGATTGTTCAATTATTGAGTTTGTAAGCAAGATCAAACCTTATTCAAAGCCCCTTAAAAGTGATAGCTTAAATGTGTTAGATTATAAATAGAATAATAAAATTTAAAAGCCAACCTTAAAAGTTTAAGAGAGAGCTATGGTCTTAAATCTATAACTTGGATATATTTAACACTAATTGTGAAAATCAAAAGTGAACTGCTAGGAGCGGCTCAGTCTGTTAAGTGTCTACCTTTGGCTTAGGTCACAACCTGGTGCTCCCTGCTCAGCAGGGAGTCTGCTTCTCCCTCTCCCACTGCTCTCCTCCCCATTTTTTTTTTTAAGATTTTATTTATTTATTCATGAGAGAGAGACAGAGAGAGAGGCAGAGACACAGGCAGAGGGAGAAGCAGGCTCTATGCAGGGAGCCTGATGTGGGACTGGATCCAGGACTCCAGGATCACACCCTGGACCGAAGGGTGCAAAACCACTGAGCCACCCAGGGATCCCCTCCTCCCCTCTACTTGATGCTCGCTTTTTCTTTCTATTTCACACTCTCTTTCTCTCAAATAAATTTTTTCTTTTTTTTAAAGTGAACTTCTAGGGCAGCCCCGGTGGCGCAGCGGTTTAGCGCCGCCTGCAGCCCAGGGCATGATCCTGGAGACCCTGAATCGAGTCCCACGTCGGGCTCTCTGCATGGAGCCTGCTTCTCCCTCTGCCTGTGTCTCTGCCTCTCATTCTCTCTCTGTGTCTCTCTCAATAAATAAATAAAATCTTTAAAAAAAAGTGACTTCTAAAGAATCTTATCTGCCAAAAGGAAGGGAGAGAGGGAGACAGGGAGGAAGGAGGGGAAGTAAGTAAGTAAAAAAGAAACAAGGAAGGAAAGGAAGGGAGGGAGGAAGGGAGAGAAGAAAGGGAAGAAGGAAGGCGAGGGAGAGCAGGAGAAGAAAGGAAAAGGATGAAAAACACCTCAAGGGCAACAAGTTAAAAAAAAAAAGGGCAACAAGTTTTATCATCAATCTTCTAAGTCATTGAGCTTAGATCAGAAGTGCCCCCAAGATTAGACAGCCACTGGCCCAGTGGTGTGTTAGAGCCCTTTCTCAGCCAAGAGAGTGGTCTGAAGGCTGAGTTGAGACTCAAGTCTTTATAAAGGCACGTCCCTTCCATCTCCATTCCAGATGCTTCTGCTGCACTGAAAATTTGAATGAAGGAAGAACCTCAGGTTCCTTTCAGCTCTGAAATCCTGTGGTTTTAGGGATATCTCCCTTTGCTTCAAATTGTGGCCTTCTGGGTCCAAGACTAAAAATAATTCACATTATATTTTCAAAAGGAGTATTAGATAAGAATGCAGACTTTGGGACCCAGATTTTCCTGGGGCCACTGAGTCTTAGAGTTGACACTAGTTCAGTGATAACAGAAAGTTAGTTACTTGAACTCCATTAGCTTCACCTGTCCCATTTACAACACAACAGTAGTTACAGTTTTCAGATCCTAGGTTGTTGTAACGATTAAACTCTGGAAGGAAAATGAGGTGCTTGGCTTAAAGGTGAGCATACAAAAAATGACCCCTTGGGGTCCCAGGATGGCTCAGCTAGGTGTCTGACTCTTGATTTTGGCTCAGATCATGATCTCAGGGTCATGAGATGGAGCCCCCTATTTGGCTCCGTGCTGGGCATGGAGCTGCTTAAGATTCTCTCTCTTCCTTTCCCCCTGCCCACTCCCACCTCCAAGCCCCCTGCCCTGCCCTCATGTGCACTCTCTCTCTCTCAAAAAAAAAAAAAGTGATCTCAGCAACCCTGGGATGGGGTCAGGGCTACTTGCTAATATTCTCACTTATGGGTGAGATTTTTAAGGCAGGTTAATTGAGAAACATAGAGAAATCAACATAGCTAATAAATTGCAGACCCAAAACTTGGATGAACAAGTCCTATACCTGTTACATACACGTCATGAGGTTCTCTTTTAAGAGACCCAAGCATCCTGAATCTAGAGGAATTCAAATGATCTATCTACTTACTACTCATAGAATTTCTTGATTCTCCAAATCACATATGGAGACGATGCTTTATAGACACAAGTAAGGAAGTTAACAGCCTCCAAGTTAGTGAGCCCCAAATAAATGCTTGCTCTGTTTCTGAAGCCTCTTGGCCACACAGTACTGCTAGTGTCAGGGGTGAGAAGGGGAGATGTTATGCTGAGATCTCTCCATATTTATTTGTTGTGGGTGGAATTTCTGCAGCTTTGCACCTCTCAGGGCCCCAAAGGCCCTGTACAATTTTCATCCAACATCGGGGAAGGGACAGAGAAGGGAGAATGTGGAGCAATTTTTTTAAAAAACAATCTTCTCTGTGTATTTACTGAAGTTTTCCTACAACACTTTTCGATAAACCCTATTCCCCAGGGAATCAGGGAGCTGGGTCAAGAGGATTTATCCTTTTGAGGTCCCAGAGGGCTTTTTGTTGTCTTCTGCAGAGTTAGAAGGAAGCAGAAAATCACGCAGAGTGTTCCAAATCCTGCTTGGAACCAGAGGGGCCTAATAAATAAATATGTAAAATAAAAATGCTGTATACAAAGCCCTCTAAATTCACTGATGGAATAAATGAACCCTCACAGGTCAGAATTCTTTATTCTGTGCCCAAAAGGAGCAGAAAAGAGTGAAAAGATCTATCCAAAGCCACCAAATCAACATTCAAGCTTGGAGATGACCCCAAACTTGTGACCAAACCCTTTCAACAGGAAAAGACTAAGCCCAGTGGCCAGAGGGCTATGAAGCAGACAGACCTTTCACCAGGGAAGGTCTGCACACAGGTCTACTTTGTGTTTCCTTGGCCTCCTCTTTAGCTTACCCACAACACATTCCCATCTGCCTCCTCGGGGACTCCAAAGGTGGGGTACCTGGATAAGAAGTTCTCCAATGACTGCTTCTTGTCTTCCTTGCAAACAATGCCTTCCTTCTTCTGCTTTTCCATGTCTTTGATTCGGGACTGGAATGTATCGATCAAATCAAACACAGACTTCATCGAGATAGGTACCTCATAGTATTGCTGTTTAAGAAAGAATAGAAAGTATGTATATAATGCATTAGGGTATTTCTTCCCTCTGTTCAGAGGCTAAGAGGGCCCAGGAGAATTCAGGAGAACAGGGAGGAAATAAGAACCTGGAAGGTTCATTGATTTATAAATTCTCGTCTGCAAAAGTACCTCTGGCTGAGGTTTTGAGGTTTAGAATCCATGAAACAACTGTCCCTTACCTTTTATGAGCATTTCTTAACTGCATTTTTTTTTTTTATTGGAAAGGGTCTGTGCCTTCCTCATCACACTATCTTAGGTTCGCTTCCCTCTCTCTGGGACTAAACTGTTTCTTTTCACTACACAACTGGGGAGAAGGTAAGAAATGCTATAACCAACACAGAAATGGAATAAGCTGTGAAAGTATCTGACCTCAACAATAAGGGTAATTTTCCACCAGAAGGGGTGCCTGGGTGTCTCAGTGGTTGAGCATCTGCCTTTGGCTCAGGTCACGATCCCAGGGTCCTGGGATCGAGTCCCGCATTGCGCTCCTAAAGGAAGCCTGTTTCTCCCTTTGCCTACGTCTCTCTGCCTCTCTCTTTGTGTCTCTCATGAATAAATAAAATCTTAAAAAAAAAAATTTTTTTTTCCACCAGAAGGGGGACTGTCCTGTGTTCATCAGGAATCTACGTAAACTCTTTGTAATTCATGGAGTCTGTTTTATTGAGCAAGCGTCACTTAAAATTAGGTCATGTTTCTATATGTAGTCTCAGAAAAAAGTTGGAATCTAACTTAAAGATAATCCAATTCAGTTTCCTGGATCATAGCCGTCTGGACTTACAACAGCAACCTAAGATGGGTTTGACAGCCGGCTGAGCACAGGCAGCGTAAACTAGAGAGAAGTCTGGACGTGGCTTGGAGCTATGCACCCAGTGGGAGTTCAGTAAACCAGAATGTGAAAGCTGGTAGAGACCTTCAGGCCCATCTAATCCAGCCCCTCACATTAGAGGTGAGGCAACACAAGTGAGGAAGGAGTTAATAAAAGGACCTCTCTTCAGATCCAGAAGAATACTGCAGGTTGGATCAGCTGTTCTTTTAGCCCGGGTGACCTTTTCCCTGACGATTTCTGGGTAAGCATGATATGCTAGTGGTGTACCAGAAGAGTTAAGACATCCAATCTGGAGCCCACCTGTATGGGTATGAAGTGCAATGCTAACTGGGTGAACTTGGGACTCTCTTTGTTCTTCTGTGAAATATAGATAATACTTGTTATTTATCTCAAAGGTTTGAGTCATGGATTGTAAAGGGTTGAGGTGAGTGCCTAGCATGAGGAAAGCACTTAATAAAGTTAGATATTTGTTATTATTATGATAATTATTATTAGTGTTACTACATGGCACAGTTTTTTATGGTTCAGAACTTCTTTCCCTAAGCATGGGAGGAAAGTAGGTAGAAAACCCTACTGTCTTGTCCATGTTGGATCAGGAGATAAACTTACAGGGCCTTCCAAAAGAGTAGGTCTATGTTAAATCTGGCTTTCCTGAAGGAAGAAGCCAAATACTCTTCACCTTTTATCCCTTGGGCCTGGTACATCATAGCTATTCAACCGGTGTCTGATGACTGCATGGCACTGAATTTAGTCTGAGTCAAACAGTTGGGCCACAGGAGATCATCCAACCCAGCTCTTTCCATAGACTTCATTTCTAGGTACACATTCTGTGGGGCAACATGGAATATCTGACCCATTCCAAAGCCCTCCCACTTATAATTTGTGTTTATTCATACATTTAATCAGTTCATTGACAAAAAATTCCCAGAGTTGCTATTCTAAGGAGTAGAAATGTATCATCTCAAACAGAAAACTTGTACCTTGACTCTCAGGTCCACATCTGTGAGCACCATGAAGAAGTCATTGTAGGTCATTCCATACTCTTTCCTCAGCTCACCAATGAGATGCTGGTCTACCAAATCCTCATCATCCACCACTCGCATGGGTTTTTCATTATCTTAAGGCAAATGAAATGTGAATAAATATGAGTGTGACAAGACAGAAATAAGTGGGAAGTGAATGAGTGAAGGCTCTGGGTCTCCATCCTGAGTGAATTAGAAGAGCTTTCATTAATTGCACACATTAACCAACATTCTGTTTAAACAAAAGTTTTACAAGTGAATAAGTAAATATAGAAATAAATGAATAAGTTAATTTTGAAAGCCCGTCTTTTACAGATGATCAAGCCCCATCTCTGCCTACCCTGGTGGTAGTGAATCAGAAGGAGCAAAGTGAGAGTGAAGGCAGCTGAGTCATCCCTGGAAGAAGACTGCCAATTTTACCCTGGGGATGAGTCATCACCCCACCTCAGTAAGGAGTTTTTAAATTTATCTTAGTTCTAGTTATTTATTTAGTTGAGTCTAAAATCTGTATCTCTTCTTCACTTTTATTTTAGAATCACTTTGGGACTGAGTGAACTATGTCATTGCTATAGAGAAAAATAAACCTATGTTCAAACCTGGCCACAGGTTCGCTTTAGCTCCAAAAATGTAGGGTTCTTCATAATACAAATTTTGTAAGTGAATACAATTTCAAGCCAAATGTTACCAAATGGACAGAAGTTTTTAACTATTATGTATTTTTTAAAACCATGCCCTAAGAATAAATTATTACAATTTGAAATGTTCTTGAAGATGTCCCCAGGTTGATGGGAAGTATGAACATGGCAACTCTATGTCCCTGGAAATACTTTTATTAACATTTCTGAGATGAAAATGCTACTTTCTTTCCTGACAGGTCAGTGTTTCCCTCAACCGTACTAAAATTTTCCTCTGCAAAATAATCCCTGTATAATAAATGTGAAAAATTAATATCAGCAAATAATTGATAGTAGATTTATTAGTGAAAAGAGTCTATCACTTACTATCAACATTGCTATTCAGTGAGTAATACAGCAGAAACAACCACAGTGTCACAGTTTTGCAGATACGGAGGTTACAGAGCTTGAGCATCATAGACCATTTTTCTTTTATTCATAAAAAGAGGATGATTGCAATTTAACTATTCCTTTGGTTTATTTGATTAGGATCACTGAAAGTATACAAACAAGGAACCTGATTTCCCCCAAAGCAGATCAGAACTCGAGGAGAAAGAATCTGTATTCCTCCCCCAAACTGTGACAGTTCTTCGTGGAGGCGATTCAAAGGCATGGGAGCTGAGAGATAGTTATGTGAGGACCAAGCACTGTCTGCAAAATGAAAAATGATATGCTTCATCCATATGAAGTTCATATAAAATATGACCTATTTTTACTGCCATTTTTTACATTTTTGCTGCCATTAATTAATTACAAAGTAATTGAAAAGAATTTCCAGATTCATGTTGGTTTTCCAATAGACATTGGAAAATGTCCAGAAGGACATAGAACTGGTAACAACGGCTGCCTCTAGGGAAAGGAAAAAGTGAGGTGGAAATTTTCACTGTTTATTCCACACATATTTAAAATGGAACATACTTTACAATTAATAATAATAATAATGTAAATCATTAAAAATTAATTTAAAATATTTATAGCAGCTAAATATCCTAACACTTTACAAACCAGATTTTATCTCGACCCTAGGGATTACTATTTTTAATCCCTAACATACAGTCATTTTTACTTTTGTTCATTCAACAAATATTTTGTTGCCAGTGCTTAGTCTATGCTGGGCCCTGGATTTAAAGATCAGTAACTTGGATAGAGTTGAAGTTTCTAATTAGAATCAAAATGAGACCATTATATCTACCTAACAGAGAAAGTTACAAAAACCACTGAATGGCTGAGATGGAAGGAAGCTGGAGATTGTAGTAGATTTCAAAGATGGCCCCAATTCATCACCCCTCTCTATACCTATACCCTTTACTCAGTAACTGCAGCTCCTTGTCAAGGTGAATGAGGTAAACTGTCCTGCCTCTTGATTCTGAGCCCATCTACACAACTTGCTTTGGCCAATGCTAGCTGATGTTGGCATGAGTGACACAGACAGAGGCTAGAATTGGGCCTGTGCATTTGGGATTGCTCTTGCCTCTACTTTGGCCATGAGAAAAACATCCATACCAGCCTTTTGAAGGAAAACTTGCACCAAGTAACCCTGGCCTCAGCGTGGACAGGGCTACTCCAGATCAGCCAACACCAGTTGATCCCTAAAGTGTTCAAGCCCAACTAAGATCAGCAGGACCACCCAGCCAACCAGTAGCTGACAGCAAATACATGGACCAGCCTTACCAAGGCTCACCAAGCCTAGTCCAGATGAGCCGAACCCTACAGACCCGTGACTGACCGTTTAATAATTATATGCCACTGAAGTGTGCAAGTCTTCATTACAAAGCCTTATTGGGGCAAGAGAAGTGATACAGACTTTATCTGGCACAACCCAGTCATGCTATTGAGAAACAATAATATAGGAAACATATGAAACAGGAACTGAAGCAGACACTGTGGCGCGCCGTCCAGATTCTACCTTCAGAAGCAAGGTCACTGTGCAGGTTAGCAGCTGACTCCCTCTCTGAAAATCACTCTCCCTAGAAAAGAGCTGCCTTTCCCCCGAGTCACACTTTTACTAGGGGGCAGCCCACATTCAATGGTTGATGAGGTAGGGAGGCCGTAGATCTAAAAGATGCCCCCCCCTTGTCTCCCAGTGAGCCACGCTGAAGGGTCGCTTGCATTACGATTAAAATTCCCTCTCTGTTCTCTCGTATCCTCACCTCTCACAAGCATTGTTCCTGAGAATACTTCCCAATTAACGTCACGCATGCAAATCTCCAGAGTCTAGAGTCTTTTTCCCAAAGGATAAACCTATCATAGAGCCCACGAAGGAAGCAACTTGCTCAAGTTCACATTACTAGCTGGTAACAGAGTGAGGGTTAAGCCTCAGATTTAATATGACCTCGCTCTTCTCCAGTGTTCTCTCTAGCTTATCAAAATATGACCCATTCAAGGGCAGAGAGGACCTAGGACCAAGATTTAAGCCAAACTTTGTTCTAACGGGATATGTCAAGAAACCAATTTCATGGTCTGGTTTCACCTTTCAACTGAAATATTTTCTGAAACATTTTGCCCTGGCATTAAAAATAAAACATTTTACACCTCCAGATTATAGGATATTTACATCCCAAATGAACATTTGTGTCGAGGAAGAGAATCTGCCCTACAAAAACAATGGAAGCACTGATCAACGGTGGCTCTAGGATGGGCACAACTCTACTGCAAGACAGCAGTTCCCCTCTGGTCCAATTCCGAGCGAGGTATGTGCTAGATCAACTCCCACCTCCGGCTGCCTACCCCTGTCCCAGGTTTCTGTTATGCTCTGCATTCTGTCTCAGTCAGGGCTGAGATAGGACCAGGTGAACACGAGGTGCTCCTCAGTCTGGAAATGCAGCATAAATCTGGCAGGTTCTTGTTACATTTATCCAAGTTTTGCCAAAGCTCTACTCCTCATTCGTAAGGCTTAGGAGCAAACATTCTTTTGGACACATCCTATAAACAGTCTACATGGTCTTGATACAGCAAACAGATTCACAGATCCAGACCCATCTGGTGGGATTTGGCTATCCCACACAGCTTGTCCCTGACCTAAAATGACTGAGGAGGGACAGAAGGGGGTGTGAACTCTGTTACATACTGGCAAGGACCTGTTCTGCAAGTGGGGGCATTAGCCAGGGGTTCCAACCTTGAAGGACCTCGATTCCAAAAATCAGTGGCCAATTTCAGGTAATAGTAGGTTCATTCATGTATCTGTTCTTCCATGTCTGACTACAGACAGCAATGACACTGCAGAAAAATTCAGCTTCAGCCACAACTTAGTAATCATCAGCTATGTGCCAGGCATTACGTTGGAAGCTTCCATTAGTGATGGCTTCTTCTCTGTGGTATCCATGGTATATTTACCCCTCCCACCCTGTCCTACCTGACTTTTAGGCATTCCATCAGTGTCCCTGAACCATGTCTCCCACTGCTTCAGGAGTTTCTTACCTCCTCTAGCGATTTTTCAAAGCACAATCCACTGTCTACCTTCATCAAATCACCGAGGACACTTGCTAAAATCACAATCCTTGGATCCAGACCGATTATATAAGAGTTGCTAGTAGTGAGGCCCAGGAATCTACACTTCTTTTAAAGATTTATTTACTTATTTTAGGGAAAGAGAGAGAGAGGATGAGCAGGAGGTGCAGCAGGAGAAGGAAAATGTCAAGCAGATTCCACACTGAGCAAAGATCCTGACTCAGGGCTCAGTCTCACAAACCTGAGATCATGACGCTGAGCACACAACTCCAGTTGAAAATGAGAGTCGGAAGCTTAACAAACTGTGTCACCCAGGCATCCCAGGAATCTGCGTTTTAGCAGGTTTTCTAGGTGACTGTTATGCTGTCTAAGAACAGAGAACAAGGACAGCATAAAATCCAAATCCTGGGCAGAGCAACCAAGGCCATTTCTGTCCTGGACTCAGTCCATCTTAGTTAGCTGGTTCCTTAACTCTTCCAGATATTGTGCTCCAGCCTCTATTTTCAGTTTCTAGAAATATGCTTTCTCTTTCTGGAATGCTACCCCTACCCTTGTCCATATGGGAACTAACTACCTGTGAACCTGTCTTTATCTCATCTGGGCACTCACAACACTTTTACACACACACTTCTGCAATAATGCTTATCGCCTACATTTCCACCAGTTGTTTACACATCTATCTTCCCACCAGATATGAGCAATTCATCAATAGGGACAGGTGTTTGATCATCTTCTAAATCCCTGTAGCCTGGCACACATAAAGACTAGATTTGGTAATCATAAATCTCTCCCCTAAGAAAGATGTCATGTACAAAATAAATAAATAAATAAAAATAAAAATAAAAATATAGTAGTGAAGGATAGAGTAAATAAGATGAGAAATTCTGGGTTTCTATAAAGAACCATCATCAAACCCTTACACTTCCTTTATCTGATGAGCCTACAACAACACAGCCAGTCTAAGTGTAATTTGAAAAAACTCCTCATATAGATTTATTTTCTCAATTTGGGTTTTCACTTATGAAGTCTTATAATTGTATCAATCATATTTTTTTATTTTCTATATATTATGATCTTTTGAGATCTTAAAAGCCCTTTCTGACTGGAGAGAGACTGCTCTTCCCAAGACTACTCAATTCTTAGAGACAGCAAAAGGTCCAGCCGATAGTAGCTCTCTGAAATGTAAGTCATTCAACTGAATGCCCTACCTCCTCAATCTGGCACATGCACCCCAGGAAACAGTATTCCTCTGCTTTAATTATCCTCAGGTCAGGTACCAAGCAACTAGAGTCCACCCCTATAACCCAAAGCCTGTTGAAATCACTCAAACTAGCCAATCAGAAACTGTTCATCCTGTCCCCTCTTGCCTTTTTCTTGGAAACCCCAGTAAAGGCAGCAACCTAGGCTCTCCCTTCTCTGCTCTAGCTTCTGCTTTCTGACCCAACCTTGGCCTCTTGTGGCCCCGGGAGGCGTGCTGCCATTTCCTGTCTGGGGCCCATGAGCAATATATTCTATTTTCCTGTGGCATTATGGTATTTTGGGTGTCATTCACTGTGATGCCCATTTACCACCATACCTTAATAAACCCTGTCCGGGGGTCACATACAACATAGATAAAATGTGTTTATATGGTATTTAAAATAGAACTATCCTATTCAAGAATTCAGCACAGGCCAAAGCTGTGGATAAATCTGAAAGCAAAGACTCCAGAAGCAGCTGAATTGCTTTGATCTGAAGAATATTTCTGGGATTGCTGAGGCATCTGTAGTAGACTAATCTCAATTAGGATAACCCTGGCCTCCAATGATGGGATTTACTTTCTTTTGATTGGAAACAGATCAATTTAAATGACTTCGTAGTTGATTCCTGTGCTCCTCTTTTACTATTTGAGTGGGTTGGTTGCCTGCCTACCAGCCCTTTGTGAGATGAGTGTCTGGATTAAATCTATAGATGGGACTAGCCTGGCCATTCCTGATCACAAAGTAGCTGCTTTCACTTGATCTTAGAAAGAGCAACTTGACTCATCTATGAACAAAGTCTCCTGCCAGGTTCTTGTCTGTCCCACAGACTCACTCTACCAAAACTTAAAATTTTTTAAAAATGTATTTGAAAAATATATTTAGAAATCTTTAGTGACTTCACATGATTTACCAAATAAAGTTTGAATTCTCTGGCTTGGTATTTGAAATCCTCTAAACTCTGGTGCCAACCTCTTTTTCCCTCTGTTCTACACTTAACCTAGCTACAAATCAGAACCACTTGAGCAACGTTTTAAAAATATAAATTCCTGGACCTTATCCCTAAAGTGGCTCAGTATCTTGGAATGGGGAAGAGGGCCAGAATCTGAACTTTCATTCTAATTTATAAAGAGTACCTATAAATTGGGATTAAAAAGAACAATCTTGGGGTGCCTGGGTGGCACAGTTGGTTAAGCATCCAACTCTTGGTTTGGCTCAGGTCATGATCTCAGGTTGTGAGATCGAGATCTGCATCGAGTTCCTCACTAGACATGGAGTCGGCTTGAGATTCTCTCTCCCTCCGCCCCTCCTACTCATGCTCTTTCAAGTAAATAATCTTTTTTTTTTTTTTTAAAGAACAAGCCAGTAGAAAAATAGGCAAAGGACACTAAAAATAAAATATAAATTCTTCCTAAACATGTGAAAAGATGTTCAATCATACTCATAAAAAGAAAAATACAACCCAACAACATACTGCACTAAGATATAATTTTTCAAATATCGCATTGGCTAAAAACATTCACAAGTTTGGTTATACACTCCGTTGGAGAGGTTTGGGGAAATAGACACTCTTACACACTGCTGGTGGGATGGCAGTATGATACACCTTGTGTGGAGAGAAATCTGGTGATATCTAACAAAACTAAATACATTTTTCATTTGGCCCAGTAAATAACTGTGAAATTGCTTATAATAAAATATTGAAAACAATCTGAGTGTCCATTAACAAGAGGACTGCTTAAATAAACTGTTGTAGAATCTGACAATTTCTATATGTTCATAAGGAAAGGTCTTCAGGAAATGTTTTTTAGGTAAAAAAAAAAAAAAGCAAAGTTCATAGTATTATAAATACTATATTTTGTACTAAAAGGGGGGATATAGCTGCTTATATGTATTTATATTTGCATAAAGGAGCACTAAGTTTATCAATAAGGAATCATAAACTACCTATGGGGCAGAGATTAATAGGGCATGGGATCAGGAATGAGCGTAATGCTTGTCTATTTGTACCTCTCTATGTAGTTTTGACTTTGGGATACAAAAAAATGCATCATCTCTTTAAGAAATAAAATAAAAACAAAAAGTACTTTGATAGAGTCATTACTATCAAAAAAATTCTCCATTTTCAAGGCCTCTCCAATAAATCAACCCACTTTTCAAAATTTTCTGATACTTACATCTTCTCTAATGACTGCAATCAATTGGAAGAGCCTATCTCCCTCCACCACATTCTTCAAGCACCTGTTTTGTATGGTTGACTTACTAGGTGCTTTCCACATTCCTTGATCATCAGAGGTTGATCTTGACACTGATACTCTCGATAGGCAGGAAGGCAGTGAAATGGGATGACTGAACAAGCTGGGGGCAGCCTCCCCAGCCTCCAGGGCCACAGTGATTGATAATCAGAGACTGAATAAACAGAGAGGGACACCCAGCCAGTGTCTGGAAATCTGATCACTCACCCAGCCTCCCCTCCCAGCACAAGGGTGCAGAGTCCAGAGAAGGCAGCTGCCAGAGATTGTCACCACTGATAAAAGGAGGAGCTGAGGCAAAGGGTCAAATTTTCCAGTGCTCCTGAGGGAAAGTGACATTTCTGCATTGTTATGGAGCCAGTGAGGCTTGTCCATAAAGAACAATTCTCTTCAACAAGATCAAAGACAGAAAGAGAATATTAGGGTGAAATGGAGTCTATCGTTCTCACCTATAAAAGGTATTTTAGAAATTTACTCATGAATTCCTTATTCATATGACTATGGAATCACTTTCTCTCCTGTTGTTACAGTCTAGCCACATCCCCATCAACTTTCACCTCCTTTTTTCATCAATTACTCTCAAACTCTTCTCCCTTTAAAGGAAGCTATCAGAGGACTTCCGTTTGCCCCATAAAAATGTCCTGTACATTCTAGCCCTTAAAAGCTGATGATTGAATATCCGTGTCCAATATTTTTTATCCCTCTGTTTTGCTAAGAGAGAAATATGCTCACAATGTTTTCCCCTCATTTCTCTTTTGATTTTGCAGTAAAGTGCCCTTAGCCAACTACTTTGTCCTACCTGGCACACTTTGTCTATAATCCATCCTCTTTACCTACACACCATTTTTTTCTATCCAATTGATATTTTAAATACCACTAACAATTGGGAATGCTGTTATGTGCTGTGTCTTTCTAAATTCTCACATATAATGGTATCTTGGATGGCAAAACCAGATGGGCTTATTCTGGGTTGCAATTTGCTCAAGCATGAGTGACTTTCATTAAGCTAATGACCGAAATCTTAAGGTAAATTTCCTGGTATTTGTAAGCCCATCATCTATAGTTCAAATACATTTAGCAGGATGGACCAGCTGGTGAGTACAGCCCACAGTGTAGTTGGATGTGGGTTTCTGTTTTTAAGGCCCAGTAAAAGTCTGGAAGAGTAGAGAGTGCTTGATTTATTTTTAAGGAAAGTAAGGCCATCTGATAGATTTCCAGCTGAAAATCGGTCAAGGCTAGAGTTTGGTTCACTGAGTCCGCGCTGCACGCCAATTCCTGTTTTCCCATGGCTGGCTCCCAGTCTTGGCTGAAAAGTACTACGGCCTTTCCCATAAGGAGGGTAAGCTGGGACATAACACAAGGAAAGAAAGGCCTTCCAGGAATTAAATGAGGAACAAAATAGAAGTCCCCTCAGATCATGTCCGAGCTGCCATCCAGGGAGAGGCAAACACCGAACGCACAATACCTGACTTCCACTAGGGCAGGAAAAATCCCCTCAGTGCCTCTACAGCTCATATTCAATCCAGATGTCTAAAACACAGCAGGTTTAATGCTAAAAATTTGCCAAGGCAGCACCAGATGCTTATAACAGTTGGGACCACATAGAGGCTGAAGTAGAACATAAAATGACTTTTCCAAACTTCTCTGAAATAAGGAATGAGGATTCTTTGCGTAAGGGTTGGTGGGCAACACATTTGACACCAGGAACGCCTGGCGGAGGAGGCCTTTCATCGCCAGCCAGGACCAGTTTCTGCACTGGATTGGAAACCTACTTCCTCTCTAGTCATCTGGATTGCAATTAAGCTCACTGGCTCTTGCTGTTATTTGAAAATCCAGAAGCAAATGGTTGAGTCTCAGTTAAACACTAAATATGTGTCTTTGTAGTATTAGTCTTTTTTGGGCTTTGGTTTTATGACCCGGAGTAGTAATGTACCTTGTCACCTGGAAGGGCAGTTGTGGGGGTTCCCCGTCAACATTCTGTAATTAGCAGAAAGCAACTGCAAGTACTTTTTAACTACAGGTGTTCTAGTCCCTGTGACAGCTCATTGATCTCCGGAAGCCTGCCAGAAAAAATGGTGATGATGATGATGACCACACAATAGTATTTTTTATATGACAGATATTCATAGGTGTTATCTTACGAAATCCTTACCGTAGCCCATGAAATATATGCAATTATCTTCTAGGCTGAGGCTTAGGAAGCAACTTGCCCAAAGTCACACAACAAGTAAGTGGAGACTGTGGATTTGAACTGTTTGTTTCTAAAGTCTGTTTGACTTTAGAACTTCTTTTGTGTCTTCTGTTTGTATGATTATTGTTGTTGTGGTTAAGGGCTTCATTGTTGTTGTTGCTTTCCCTCCCAAACATACATGCAGCACAGGGATTAATGTCCACAAACCAATCACTGATTTGCAGTGTTTTATGATGGGGCATTGGAAAGGATGGTATTTATTTTCCTTTGGAGCTAACTCAGGAGAAAGTGAGCTAATAAAAATAGAGAATGCATAACTGAAACTTCATATCTGAATCTGACCCGGAGTAGTAATGTACCTAGAGACCTGCTGTTCAATATTGTGCCTATCGTTACCAATACTGTATCGTACACTTAAAAATCAGTTAAGGTCAGGCTCAGGGCACCTCGGTGGCTCAGTTGGTTGGGCATCCAGCTCTTGATTTCAGCTCAGGTCATGATCTCTAGGCTGTGAGATCCAGCCCCGTATCAGGCTCTGTACTGGGCATGGAGCCTACTTAGGCTTCTCTCTCTCTCTCTCTCTCTCTCCCTCTCCCTCTGCCCCTCCCTATCTCTCCCTGTCTCTCTCCCTCTTTAAAAAATAAAAGAAGAAGAAGAAAGAAAAGGTTGTATCATGTGTTTTAACCACAATTTTTTAAGTAGGCTCCATGCCCAGTGTGGAGCCCAACATGAGGCCTGAACTCATGTCCCTGAGAATAAGACCAGAGCTGAGACCAAGAGTCAGATGCTTAGCCATCTGAGCCACCCAGACGCCCCTTAGGTACAACTTTTAAAATATAAAAAAAAAAATTTTTAAATATGATTTAGAAGCCAGACAATATTCAAATCAAATTGGCATTGTCATGACATAATTATGACTGCTATGCATTCTATTACATCAAGATCACATGACAGAAAAATCTGTGAGATAATGTGTCATATATACTGAAGTTAAATGTTAACTAATAGGGAAAATATGTTTTATATTCTTTCAGAGGAGATGTACTTTATGAAAAATATGCAGGATATGCAACTGGTAAAGTATGAAGGACTTTCGTTGTAGTTAAAATAAAAAGTTTAAAAAGTAGAGAATGCATGAAGGGAAAAAGTGTTTTTTTGTTTTTTTTTTAAACATAAAGCCCCAGAGATGTAATGATTGTAAAAGAAATTGGGTGGGTCAGATCTGGGGCTTCTGACTCTGTGATCAAACTACTCACAGTAAGTCTTGCAACATTCCCATGAGAACTGCAAGGAGTTAGCTGCCCAGTGCTGAGCTGTACGCCTCATGAGCCTCACACGCACCATTAATATGAAAAATTGTGAAAACTCTACATTGAGCCAAATTCTTTGGCTCTCCAAAAGACTTGGGTGCAGGATAGTCCATATTTTCAGTGACTTTTCATTTAGCTAAATAGCCTTTCTCAGCCCTCCCCAGGCTTGCCAGAGTCAAGTGCTTCCAAGGATCTGGCAGGTCCCCATCTATGAGTGAGTCACCTGCAGCATGAAGGCAGCAGGAAGATCAGATGGTATTATTCACAGGCAAGAAGATTCTGCCTCCAGAAGAAACTGTCTACATACCCTACCGGCTCTCCCACCAACTGTATTGCTTCTCTGGTTTTTCTCCACCTTATTGACTTTCAAATCATAGAATGCTTGCATGTTTTTTTCATTTTAAAGTGCCAAAAATCTTACACCAAAACCATCCAGAATAGTTACATAAATAGGAGGTAAACTGACTTTTGTTACCATAAGGAAAGAACCCTCTGAATATCTGAATTTTCCTCTTAATTCCCCGCTGACCTCTCCCATAAAGTTTGCCCTACCTTAAATAGGAGAAAAACAATAATGCAATTAAAATATTTAAGAGAACCTAGCTGGAAGTGGTCGATTTTCATGGTGCTGTTGTTGAAAGGGCCGAAGATGGTGATCACGGAGATTTTCCTGGTGGCCATCTTGCAGAAACTTTCCAGATACTCATCTCGCTGCTGCACATACATGTTGTTCTCAGCCTTCGGAGCCGTGATCAGCTAGAGGTGGGTGGAGGCAAGCAAACATTAGTTCACAATGATAGTTGTCCGTAGAGGCAAAATCCAAAGGGATGATTTGGAATAGAGGGCTGGGTAGTGACTGACACTAAAGTCAACTAAACCAAGGTGTTCTATTGGGCAGTTAGCATAATGAGGGCCAAGACAGGTCATGTGGAAAGGTCCCCCCCCCCCTTTTTTTTTAAATGGCTCCAAATACCTTAGAGTTATCTATTCCCACTAGTTATCTTTATTGCTTTTATTGCTAGTCTTCAGCCATCCTAGTTTTTTTTTTTTCATCCTAGTTTTTTCATTTGTGAACTTGGCCCAGGAATACTTATTTTGCAAGGCTGTTGTGAACATTACAGAGTACTTGACATGTAATCATTGTTCCATAAGTGCTAACCCCCTACCTTCCTTTGGTCTTTATTACCCTAACTGGATGCTCAGACATTTGTGAATTCAATGGTTACTACTCTTTTGTTTCATGTCCCACAGGGTTGACAGAGCTTCCTAGCCAGGCCTAGGGAACTATGGAACATTAAACGACTTAGAGTGTTTTCCAGGCAACCTTGCAGAAAATTTTTGGGATGGCTTTATGGCCTATGTTTTGTCACACTGGGGCTGTCCAGAGCTTGTGGCAGACCTCTTTGATGCTGGAGACCCCCAACAGGATGGATTTTACTCTTTCAGTTTAGCCTTCTATATATAACTCAGACCTGGCATTTATCAACTAGCACCTGTGTGTCTTTCATGCTCACTTTGAATCCCTGACTTCTGGGGGAAAAAAGAGGAAAGACAGAGCAAAAGAAAGAGATGCTGCAGTCACCAGAGCCACCTAGGAAAGCATATTTTGTAATTTTGGATAAAAGGAGGATACCCTCGATTTTTAGGGCTCCTGTTGAATGCCCTAAGAATGTCTCAATGTTTCCATCTAACTGGATATAAAAGCTTTTCTACTTCCTTGATTATTTTTGTAGACTTTTAATGAGCCTTCTCCAATTTTACCAGGTTTTTCATGGGCAGAAACCATAACTATGTACCACAGGCCACGAGTGAGCGGGCATGGTGCTCTTCACCCTGGAGATGGAAGGACGTGAAATTTCATTCTGATGATGACCAGGTCTTTGCTGAGCTCTCTGACTCCAAATAGTTCACTAGGCTGTTGTCTGCACGAACACTGTCGATTCACTGTCTGCTAACTCATCACTTGGCTTCGAGACCAGCCTCTCTACACGCTTTCTCAAACCTGACCACATTCAAATTTATCAGCCACTTTTCTACTTACCCATCAAACCTTACAAAATATTTCTGAAGTTTGTGGCTATTAGCTTGGCATTTTTCGGGGGGTGGGGGGGAGGTGCCATGTTGTTAACCTCTTCCAAAGACTTTATCAAAATGGTTAGTAAATCTGCTCCCAGCTTGATACTGCTATTTATCCTTCTCTGTCAGAGATGTGTTTATTGTTGCCTGCAGGCTTTCTCTTTTAAAAATTCCATGTGCTTGACAAAATACTACCCCTCGTGGAAATCATGTGTTCAATAACTTTTGAATGGAACATTAACAAAGATTCTTCTGGGATGAAGTTATTTTTTCCCCTCAGGTTGTTATTTATTTAAGTAGCCATGATTTTGTTTATTTTTGAGTTTGTGTTTACATGCCAGTTCAGAGGACCAAGGTGGGTAGAACATGCTTATTTTAGAAATGTAATTTCCCAAGAGGAAAAATAATATTTCGCTAAATTTGTTCATTGATTCATACTTAGCCTTAAGAGAGATTTGAAGTGGCTATAAAAAGACACGGTCATGATGGTATTTTTGCTTTCTTTGTCAGTTTAATTGGTTTTATGACATTTGAACATATTTTTCCAGGTTTTGATGGTGGCCCATATCTTAGAACTTTCTTTTCGGTTGGTTTTAGGTTTTTCCTTCTGGCCTTTCTTTGCTCACAAACACGCTATTTTGAAATAAATGAAATGTTTAAGTGAAAACACAAAATAGAAACAAAGGTAAAATTTACTAGTAATGATTTTGTAGCGAAGGATACACCTGTATTTAGAATATATTTAGAGGAATCTGTAGGGGACAGCTGCCCACGTGCTAGATGACAGATAATCACCTGCCTTTGTAACTTCAAAGCCGTACATAGATTCCATTTCATTCTTGTCATACTTTGCCATGGACCTTTACAGCACGTGGCCAGATCATGATAGGACGGGATTACAAGAGTCCTCAAAGCTCCCTCTGGTCTGTTTCTCCCTCTTGTGCACAACTGGGAATTTCAGACAGCATAGAATAATACAGGACCTTCCCCCGACCCCGCCTGGCAGCTGCTCTTAGAACCTCTGAACAAGTAGCCTGAGGCCACTGGGTACCCAGTGGGAAGCGACATAAATAAATAAAGAGCCCTGATGTTTATTTTCACCTCAGGACCTGTGCTGAGGGATGCCTTAACGTACCCATGAGGTGACATTTATTTTGCATGACTCATTTCCTCCCTCCACAACCTGGCCCCAGGCTCCCTCTTGCTAACCTTTCCTCCTGTTCCTCCCTTACATGACCTCTTCACTCCATGGCCAGATTGGTCTCAGTTATGAAATGAAAGGAATCTGGGCAGAGTGGCACAGAGAAAGGGTGACTGTAGGGTGGGAGGGTCTGCACTTGCTCCTTGTTCAATGCTGGCTACCTTTAGCCTCCACCAGGCCACTTAGCCTTATGAAGCTTGGCCTGTGCATCTTTACGATGAAACAACTTCCCTGATAATAGTAGTGAGAATCAAGAAGAAAGAAAGAAAGAAAAAGAAGAAAGAAAGAAAAAGAAAGAAAGAAAGAAAGAAAGAAAGAAAGAAAGAAAGAAAGAAAGAAAGAAATATATATATATATAGGCTGTGTGCACACAAGCACCCTGGGTGTGTGTTGCCTCTGAGGAGCTGACTCTCATTCTTTCCTCTGCCTTGGCGCCTACCTCTTCCACCCAGGATGCTCTCCCTCCCTCCACCTTAGTGGCACACAGGCAGTCTTCAAATGCAGCATCCTCCTTCACATCTTTCCTAGCCCACAATGGTCACTTGCTCCTTTCAATTGCTGTTCAAATGCTGGCCTGTGTTCCTCAGGTTCCATAGATCACTCCAGACAGAAGAGGGGTGGTCCCCTGCTTAGAAATGTCTAGATGCCAGATGCCGCCTGCAAACCAGCTGCTAAAGGACCCACCCCTCTTTTGCATTTAATCTACTCTCTAGCTTGCCTCAGGGACAGTAGAAGCGGCTGACCAAGGGAACATATTTCAGCCACTCTTTCCTTGTGTACTGACACCTCCGTCCCATTCATTGTTGAGTCTGGCAGTCTTTCAAATGGTGTTTGAAATGGTAACCGTGTCCAGTCCCCTCTTCGTAAAAAGAGCATCCTCGCACTTCTCACTAAACATTATTGTCTGACACTTGGCCTCTTTCCAGTTTGGTGGTGATAAATCAGGGCACGTATCATGAATTCAGAACTGCGTTGTGGTTCTTTTTTATGTTTCTGTTCCAACTGGTGCGTTGGCACAAGGAGCCTCAGAATATAATGAAGCCAGTCTGCATAAGTGAAAGGAGCAAACCAGAATGGGAAGATGCGAGAGGGAAGGTATTTTAGGTCTCAGCTTATGCTAAGCACTGTGTTAGGCTCAAAGCACCAGATCTTTACAGGACTCTGAAAGTATCATTCAAGCTAGTAGTACACCTTAGTAAAGCAGAGCTTAATACCCCTTTCTAAAATTAAACCAAATAAGTCGATTATTCTCCCAGTACCCAAATTTCTGAGGTAAGTTTAAATGTATGAACCCAACTGAATTACAGGAGATTCAGTCCCCAGTGTGCCTAAAGTTGAAATGGAGTCTGTAATTCTGCATTATGAGGCCTCTTGCTCATGACAAGTGGGTACATCTCAGGGCACAAGCTGATTGATGGCTTTTCAGCTCTACTCCACATAGTCCAATGTTTTAGTGATAAATGCCTCTTCTATATCCGTAAGGTTGTCAACCCCGAACTGGCACCAACCAGTCTGAGGGGTCAGGTTAACTGGGATTCATTCTGTCGTTCTCGACTGACCCCCAGGCAAGCCAGAGAGCTCAGGTGAAGAGAACCAGCTGGGTATTAAGGACAGAGCCTCTACACTGTTGCTTAGCACAAAATGTTGACAATTGATAGACCTTACCATTTATCTGAGTAATTTAAGGTTAAAAGTGAATTCTAAAATATTTGCATTGATTAACTAACAGGACAGTATCTCAGTTTCCCCTCCACTTTATGGCATATGACCATGGAGGCTCACACCCATAGGAAGGCAGAATGAGGAGAGTGGCTGGAGTATGAACTAAAATTAAACAGACCTGAGTTCTAATTCTGACTTTGCCAGGTATTAGCTACACACCTTGGGAAACTTCTCAAACTCTCTAAGCTTTTTTTCTTGATTGTACAGTGGAGTTAATAAGTCCTTCCTTATATGGTTGTTGTGACAGTTAAACCTCACAGCTTCAGCAAAGCACCTTGCGGGATGTGCCCTTTTCTGATTTATAGACTGAGAGGCAGAGGGTTTGAAGGACTGATCTCTGGCCTCAGAATAGAACACCTGGTTCTACCTGCAGCTCCTTGAAAGGCCCCTCGGATGTTGTTCACCACTGTGGTCATTGTATCTCTAAAAAGGGGGTAAGGAGCAGCTACACGATATTTTCACATCCAAAGAATGATATAAATAAATCTAAATCCCTACGGGTGTATGATATATTGTAGTTTGGGCATCAGGTTACTGAAAAACTGGGAAGATGAGCCAAAAGTCCTGCATGATTTCTTGGCATCTAACCTCATTTCGGTTTGAGCACACGGAGTAGGCCGAGGCCAGTTGGAGGTACATGTTGTCAGGGTCTTTTTACAGCTCGGAGAGTGCTAAGCCTTAGTGAATATTAATCGAATCACCAAACTTCCTGAATAACATCAGCATGTTTCATGGGGAAAATGAGTGGAAAAAAGATACATGGCACCAACCAGCATTTTCACCAGAAACCCAAGTCTCTTCTCTGCCTGGTGAAATAGATTTCTTTTCTCTCCGTCTTTTGAGATCATATCATTTTTTTATTTCATCTTGTCTTTTCTAATCCATTCGCATTTTAGATATAAGCTTTCCGGAAAACACATTTCTGATATGATCATCAGCTGGGCACATGTGGGATGGTAAGACTGAACTGCCTCCTATTGGTACTTTCTTCCTAATAACAAACCCGGTTCTCTTGCCAGCCCCGAAGAGCAACACTCTTTGCTCATGGCAATGAGCAATCCCAGCTGGGTTCTGTTTTGCCTCACATGACATCAGCAGAGGCTGTCGCTTGAATTTCATTTGCTAGAAATTTATGATCAGGGTTACTGCTTAAAGCAGAAAATACCCAGCTGGGCTTTCAAATCCCTGACTAAGGGAGTAGAGCAAAAGGGGAGAAAAGAAAGGCATGACTAATATCGGGGATAGAGCATGAAAACCTCTTTCTTTTGACTCACAAACCAGGGGCAATGGAAGTATTTGCCAGATGGGTGCACAATTACAATCCTGATATGTTACCCATGATTATTTTCCCCCCTGCTTAAAAGCTGCCCAGAGGAACACTTCACCTGCCCCGTTGCCTGAATGGCCAGGCTTGGGTGATGTGCTTTAGCCTCCTGGACAAAGTCCTAGGTCCTCAGGAGGAACACACTAGTAAGGTTTGCCCACACCACAAAGAGAGCAATTGGCTCCCTGGGGTTCTGTAACAAACATTTAAGTACCGGATAGAATGCTCCTCTGAAATGAATGATTCCTTTGGCTCTGACTAAAATATTCTCATTTAAATTTATGTACTCTGAAAATAACCAAGTAGCTGTTAAACCGCTCTAGCATACAGCCTATCCTCTGCTAGTTACGTTATATACTTTAAAGCTCTGTTTAAAAATGGGTAAAATATACAAAAAAAAATACATAACAGCAGACACACACACAAACCTGTAGAATCAACGAAAACTTGAGTTTTTTTCTAATACCTAGGTACATCATTGTGGACCTGTTAAGAGAATTTTGGGACATACCCCACCCATGATAAACACCACCAGGGATTCTGCTCTGAGTAACATTTCAAATGCAAATTTAAATTTTTTGAGACCTCTAACGATCAATGGACACCAGCGCCTTTCTGCTCAGATCATTAATCCAAATTTAGACCAGACTGGAAAAAGTAAAAGCCCCTTTGAGAGATGCCTTGAGAGAAGAGTGCCTATTTCTTTGGATGGGGATAATGCAGGCTGTGGTCACCTTGTGCCTTTAGTAGGACAAATGCTGTCCTCAGTGGCATGAGATGTCTCCTTCCCACCCACGGATGGGAAAAAAATTGTTCCTGACCCACGCTGTGTGACATTAATTTACTGATCCTTTTCTCTGCAATGATTGTACTGCACCTTCTCCCCCTTGACAGCCTGGAGTAAGTAAAATGACAGCATTAAGAAGGGGTAAAGATCTTGGAAGGGCACTAAAAGAGGGGACAAGGAGACATGGAGAGGAGAAGGAGCCACTCTCACGTGGCTGATGAGAACTGCCCTTACATTTAGGATGGGATTGATTTCTTTCCAAAGGCTTCCCAGGGCTTGACTAGATTCTTTTATCATTCTTTGGATGGAGGCAAGTAATGACCCAAAGAGAGAGAGCTCTTGAGATGGACCTATGGCTTGCTCAGTATCAGTGGCTTCAGGAACACTGAAAGGCAAAGTGAAAGCAAGACTTGCTTATCTCCTTTCACCTGCATGCAAGCACGCACGTGCGCGCGCGCACACACACACACACACACACACACACACACACACTCATTTGATAGAGACACAGGACAAACTGACCTCTGTCTCTAGCGTACTGGAGATTGGAACAATTAACCCAGTTCCCCATTCTGTCTTTTTGGCCTCTTACTTGGACAGTGATGGGAGAGGCAGTCTTGGAGGGGAGAAGACTTCAACCAGCTGGTTTTGAAGTATCTGGGAGGGTCACACCGACAAGGGCCCTTCCCGGCTCCCAGTCATACATGCCCACTCTCCACCCAAGCTGCCTTACTTTCCTCTTTGAGGCTTCCACTCTCATACAGACCTAACCAGGAGAAAAAGGAAAAACCTTGACCAGTTCCCCATGCGCATGCTTCTAGTTCCAAAGCTCCACGAAGAGATAAATCCTTTTCCCAAGTTGTGACCTTAGTCAACCCTTGCCCTTTTAGGAACTCCTTTGTTCTTCTTTTATTCTTTGAACTTGGTAAAAGGGAGCTATACTCAGAGCTCTCCGTTGGGGGGCAGCCCGGGTGGCTCAGCGGTTTAGCGCCGCCTTCAGCCCAGGGCCTGATCCTGGAGACCCGGGATCAAGTCCCACGTGGGGCTCCCTGCATGGAGCCTGCTTCTCCCTCTGCCTGGGTCTCTGCCTCTCTCCCTCTCTCTCTATGTCTCTCATGCATAAATAAATAAATAGATATAATAAAATAAAATAAAAAAAAGAACTCTCCGTCTGAAGAGAGAGCTCAGGATGGGGGATGGGTAAGGACGGGTTTGGAAGAACCCCAGCAGAGGTGCTTCCTTACGCTTAGGTCTCAGGGCCCGTGGCCACTGAGTCTGCAACCTTGGGGCCACAGAGCACCAGACCAAGAGGAGCTTCTGGCCTGGCAGCCCTTGCAAGACAAGCCGCCTGATCTCCCTGACATGGCACAGGTTCAGCCACAGTCTGCCATCCAGCAACATGATTTTAGAAAAAAAAAAAAATGTTTTTTTAAAAATAAATAAATAAAGCACCCATAGGACCCTGCCCTGCGTCAGCCCACAGAACAAAGCTGGGGAGAAGATTACTTACGAGCAGCCTCCGTTTGCCTTCAAAGGACCCCAGCAGGTGGGTCACCGACTTCCCGGGACTCTGAGCCACGTGCTGCGCCGTGGGCGTCAGGTAGCCCTCCTGCTCCGGTTTACCTGCCTTTTTCTTCTTGCTCTTCTCCTTCTCCTGCCGGCTCTTTTTCTCAGCCTTATCCTTCTTCGCCTTGAGCAACTTGTCTGCCTTCTCGCTTTTCAGCTTCTTCCTCTTCTCCTTCTCGGGCTTCTCGAGCTTCTCGAGCTTCTCGAGCTTCTCGTGCTTTTTGGCCTCGCTCGCCTTCGCCTTCGCCTTCGCCTTCGGAGCGGGGCCGTCGCCCCCCCGCAGCTCGGGGTCCCGCTGAGAGGCGCCGGGCCTGCCGGGGTCATACTTACTCTCGAACTCGTTGCTCCCGGCTCTGTCCTGGCCTTTCTTCGGGGCGGCTTTGCCCTTGGCGGGCTTGGGGTGCGCGGGCCCGCCCTCGGGGCCCCGGGGGCCGTGCTCCCGCCGGTCGGTGCGGTTGTCCCGGGCGCGCGCGGCCTGCGCCTGCCCCTGCCCCTGCCCCTGCCCCTGCCCCTGCGCCTGCCCCTGCCCCTGCCCCTGCCCTGCGCCTGCCCCTGCCCTGCCCGGGCGCCGTGGGGGGGGGCGCGGCCAGGCTCTCCAAGCCGCCCGCCTTGCCGGGCCTGCGGGCGCCCTGCGGCCTCTCCCTCCGGGGCTGCGGGGAGAGGCCGTGGGGGGCGGCGGAGGACGGGGGCGCCCTGGGGGTCCCGGGCCTCTGCGTGGCGGGCGGGGCCGTGGGGCTCGCCGGGCGGCCGGGGGCTGCGGCGGGAGGCGGGGTGGCGGCCCTGGGGGCCGGGGTCGGGGTCGGGGTCGGGGCGGGGGCGGGGGGCGCGGTGGCCGCCCTTCTGGGCGCGGTGGGCCGGCCGGCTCTGGTGGGCGGCCCCGGGGCGCGGCCCTGCTTGCCCGCTCCGCCGCCGCCGTCGCTCCCGCCGCTCCCGTCCTCCTGCAGCACCTGGCCCTCGACCCCGGAGGCCTTGCACTTCTGCACGAAGCCCTTCTGCCGGATCTTCTCCAGCCTGCGGACGGGGCCCTGGTCGATGAGCTCGTACAGGGCCTCCAGCCGGACGGGGTACGGGTAGCGCTCCTCCACCTGCAGCGTCTTGCGCAGCAGCACCATCCCGAACTTGCCGTGCTCCAGCTGCAGGAAGCTCATCAGCTTGGGCACGAGGCCCGGCTCCAGGCGCTGCTCCCGCACGCGGCCGTCGCTGCCGATCCTGCGCACCTTGCCCCCCTCGTCGCCCGCGCGGTGGAACAGCACGATCTGCTGGATGTGCCTCTCCGCCAGCTCGCAGTACACGTCGTCCTTCAGCAGGCTCATCATGAGCCGGTAGTAGCCCTCGGAGGCGTGAGGGGCCGAGATGACCCACACCCTGCTCTTGCCCGCAAAGCTGGCCAGGACGTTGGGCGAGCCGGACCCCGCGGGCCAACGCAAGGGCCTCGAGCGAGCCGAGGTCCCCTCGTCTCGGATCATGTCCCGGGGAGGCCTGGGGGCCCCTGGTCTCTGCTTAGGCCTCGCGGGGGCCGCGCTAATGCGCGGCGGCGCAGGGGGCGCGCGGGGCGCGGGGGGCGCCGCCCTGGGCACCGGCACACCCCTCCTCCTTAGGGGAGGCGGGAGGCTCGGCTCCTCCAGGGCGCCTCTCCCGATCCCCCGGGACCTCCCCGCGTGCCTCAGAAGCCGGGCCGGCCTTCTGGGGGCTGGGGACACCAGGGGTGCTCTCCGCCCCCCGTGGCTCCCCCTCTTCGCGGCAGGGAGGTGGGGTTCGGAGCCGCACACCAGCCACACTGCCACCAGCATGGCAAAGCTGAGTGCCGTTGTCCATGTCATTGTGCAATCCGCTTTGAAAGGCAGCAGGGTCGGCAGGCGGAGGGGAAGAGGGAGAATGGAGAGAAAAAAGAGAGAGAGAGAGAAGAAAAAGAAAAATCATTTAATTGCAAACAGAACTGGGCATTTTCTCTTTCTCTGTCTTGGCCAAGGGGTGGGTGGTGGGGGGGGGAAGGGGCGGTGAGAGGAGAGGCAGGGAGGTCAGGCCCTGGCAAGAAGGGTGCATCCTGTTGCTTCCAAACCCAGGTAATCGGTTAGCGCTCAACAGGGACAGTTGGAGGAAGCAGGAAGGCCCGCCCGGCAGGGCCGGGGTCAGGGCAGCGCTCGCCCTGCTCCGCGGCGCTCGGATGCTCCAGGGCAAAGGCACACTGGGCACACGAACTATGACAACACTCCTAGTTCGTGCCTTCAAATGAGCGACAAAGAAACAAGCAAGCACACCCAGGACAGAAAGGATTACACACTTACGTTGTGGCTCATGGAGATGGAATGCAGAGGGTTTAAAAGGCAATCCCAGGCGTGGTCCCAGGACAGTCTCCTACATGAGATCCTCTTCCTCCGCAGCCCGGCTCAGCAGCACAAAGGGGGGTGCGGGCAGCTCCGGCTCCCAAAGGCGCCACCGGCCCACAGCCTGTCCTGACCCCGGCCGAGCTGCTTTCCTCTTTCCCCTGGCTGTCTTTTCACCTTCTTGACAAGTAGGATGAGGGGAAAGGAGCTGTCCTTGTGAGGCTTTGCATCTCCATTTGTCTGTAGTTTCTGCTCGTCCCGAGTGGCTGTGTGTGCCAGTCCCCTGTGCCGGCGACTCAGGGCGCCCCTGAGAGTGGAGTCCCAGCTACTCCTCAGTCTTGCTCTTTCTCTCTTTAGAGTTCCAGGATCCTTCTTATCACCCTTTCCCCCACAGTCTGGCTGAGTCCCTTTGTTTCCGAGCGTGAAAGCACTGGGATTAATATGTTTTCCAGGCTGAGGGAAAACACAGGAATGTGATGTTGAAAAAGGACTTTTTTTTTCTTTTCCTGCGCTTGTCCCCTCCTTTACGTCTCTCCACCTTTTTTTTTTTCTTTCTTTCTTTCCTCTTCTTTTCCTTCTCCTTCTTTTTCTTCTTCCTCTTGCCTGGACTCGGTCCCAGAAATGCCAGGACAACCTCAGTTTTGATCCAAACCAAACTCCCAACAACAGCAGCCGCTGGAAATCAAGGAAACTTCGCTAAGAATTTAACAGATCAGCAAAACACCACCTCCTTCCCACTGCAGCACGTTGAGAGTGGACTCGGTGGGGAAGGAGAGGGCTGTGCTTTGGGGTGGGGGAAAGTTTTGAAACGCTACACATCATCATAAATCACTTTAGGATAGGATGGCTGAGGACTTAACCCCTTCCATGCCAAGGAATCAGGATACTTTCCCTTACTGTCTGGAATCACACTGCACTTTGGAAAGGGAAAATTCTCAGATTTCTGCATCTGGCTGCTCGGTTTTCCTAGAGACAGATACTCATTTGGGTCAGGGTGCTTGGCTGTACATCCACGGACAGCGTATATATTTATAGTTCCATGTGTATATTTTTATCTCTTTCTCCTCCTTTTATGTGTTTAGTTTGAGGTTGGAAAAGCCCATGGAAAACATGACTGTGTTGTTTTTATTTTATGTTAATTGGGGATCATATTACTGAGTTCTTGTTCCTCGTTTTCTCCTTGGCATGGAAGGAAGCTGGGAAAAGGTTAGAAATGGCAGGCAATGGCTGCTGTTCCCCTGAGCTTGTGGTTGGCATTACATCAAGGGAAGGGCATTATGATCTCCAGTTCTGGGCTCTGGCTAGAGATGCTACGCTAGGAGCTTCCTCGGAGGACGGGACTGGGGAGGGGGGCTGCTGTGGGAGTGTAGCACAGGATTGATTGTGCTCTCCACAGGTTTCAGGAGTCTGGAGGATTTTAGGCCATCCTTTGAAGTCACCATATCAGGTTCCAAAGGAGAGACTGAGGCAGCTCTGTGTATCCACCTCCTGGCTCTGCCAAGGGCATTCAGCTTTTGGTGATGAGTGATCTGATCTCTCATCTGGTGATGATCTCAGTATTCTCTCAGGGCACACAGATACTTCTTCCAGTCTCTGAAAGAGCATCATTCAGTTGGCAACCCAGGATTCTCAGAAGGCTCCTTCAAGCTAGGCCACGTAAGTGGCTACCCTTATCGGCTAAATACTGATTCCTGTTTGCTACCCCTTGATCGGCCCCATCTCTGACTGGTCACATTCACTTTTCCTTCACAGAAGCTCCCAGTACTGAGCTAAAGACCTGTAGGGGTGGGGATCCCTGGGTGGTGCAGCGGTTTAGCGCCTGCCTTTGGCCCAGGGCGCGATCCTGGAGACCCGGGATCGAGTCCCACGTCGGGCTCCCGGTGCATGGAGCCTGCTTCTCCCTCTGCCTGTGTCTCTGCCTCTCTCTCTCTCTCTGACTATCATAAATAAATAATTAAAAAAAATACCTGTAGGGGGTTGAGCGTAGTCTTCTCAGCTCATAGCTGGAAGACCAAGACGAGACGTGACAAGAAGGGCTCTCCTGTGGAGCCCTTTCTGACCCTTGTGAGCAGTAACAAAGGTGGACCTCAGACGGAGGCCTTCTGTCCACTGGAGTCGGAGAAGACATCCCCTTTCATGGGACTCACCTGTTAAGCTGACCAAATCAATGCCTTCTGCAAAGCTGGACAGTCCCAGATGTTATTTCCTTTCTCAGATCATACTGTGTTCCACACTATCCTTTGCTGAGACCTCTTTTCTTCTCTTTTCCTTCTGTCTTTTCCCCATTAGTAGCACTACCATTTGTTGAGCATTTTCACCTGGGTCTCTGGACTTGGTGCTTTCATACCTTCCTTTATCTATCCCTCACAGCATCTGTACAAGATAGGTGGGATGATGCCCACCTTACAGATGAATGCATTGAAGCTTAGTAAGTTTAAGTAAATTGCCTACCATCACACAAATGGCAAATGGTAGCTCTGAAATTTGAACCCAGGTTTAGAACTACCTAGAAAGCATTATGCCTCTCTCATTTTCTCCCCATGCCTTCTCTTTTTTCCTCTTCCTTCAATTCCTTTTTTGTGTTTCTCATATTCATACAGAAGTATTATTTGTTTGCTTAGCCAGAGTACTTATAATTTTCGAGTGCTACTTTCTGGGATGACTGTAGAGCAGTACTTTTTGCCTTTCTTAATAAGTCCTTAATATCTTTTATCCTTCTTCTTAAGCATCCCATGACTTTCACCAACTTTCTAACGATGCGTACAACATTCATCACCTGTGCACCAGCAGAGTTGAAACACAGCCAGTTTTGCCAAAGGATTTGACCCAGAGGGGAAGACAGCCCAACCTTGAGCTGAGTGTGTCTTCCTGCGGCCCTCAGGCTTTCTCCCCTTCTGCGAGCTTCACTAGATGGCGCGCTAAACACACAGGTGGGAGGGGACTGACTAGACCACTTCCACGTCTCCCCAGAGGTCCCCATCCCCCTCACAGGCAGACTGGCAATGTGGGGTTTCTCTGCCTGTTCAGGATTTTTCCACCTCAATACCTAAAGTCTTCCCTGAGACCTCAGAAGTCCAGGGAGCACATACTTAATAAAAGTAACTAGGAAGCAGGTTAGCATCCACTCCTTTCTGGAGAATCCTATCATGATATGTGGTTTCTAAAGATTCTCAAGCTCTAGTCCAAGACTTTAAAGAGCTCTGTATTAAAAAAAAAAAAAAAAAAAAAAAAAAAAACAAAAAACCTCCCACTTAGATCTTTCCATTTTTTTCTTCAACCTAAAAAAGAAACATTAACCCATTAGCTGAGAAAAGAGATTTCAAAGAGATGGCTGTTGAGTCAGACAAAAGTAAAAGGAATCAAATTTGAAAGTAGATTTTAGAAATGCTAGTTTGGGAATTTCACTGTGTTGAAACTGCCTGACACCGGTTGCACAGTAATTTGGAGGAAGGAAAGGAAATGAGTGTGTGAAACAGAATGGCTTTAGCGACATGAAGGTAGGAGTAATTATTTGATGGTTGGAATAAGTGTAAAGACGCATCCAAAAGGAGGTGTGCTAACTGGTCAGTCACACACTGGCCTAAGGCTCAGCACCCCGGGGATGAAGACTCTGGAGAATAACAGAGCCATTTCATCACACCTTTGTGGCAGAGACATCGAATTGCACATTGAAGATACTGCTTTGTGCTTTTCCTTTTCATTTGCAGACCTTAATCAAACGTTCCTTCTTAAGAATGAAGACCATGTATGTGCTTGAGAATGAAAAAGAATTATCCTCTTTCTCAGTATTCACAGGGTAAGATAATGGAAGAAATAAACAACAGGGTCCAGGGGAAAGCCAGCAATGTGTTAATTCCGGAAACTGCCAACCCAGAGAGGCTCTGAGAAAGGCCAATCCCCAAGAAAAAACAATCTGAAGTTGTTTCTGGAAAGTCAACAGGGTCATGTGTTCAATCCACAGTTGATAAATAGGTCTATTTTAAAAAAATATATAAAAGTAAGGAATACTTGACAGGATAATGGCCAAAGCTATTGGGAAATAGCCATCAATATTCTTTTTTATTCATTTATTTTACTTTAGAGCTTGCTGAGGGAGCCATAAAGGGCCCCCTTTTATTCCAAGTGGAAAGTTATTTAATGAAGAGAATTTTGAACTCCTAACTTAGAACAAATTGAAAGATCTTGCCCTAGCAGAGATTAAGAAATTATGTGAATAACCTAATAGCTTATTGTAAATCTTTAAGGTCAATAATTTGAAGTTTAGATCTACATTGGTTGCCATTCTGTCTGTGCAATAGATGTAAATTTGTGGGCATATCAGTTTGCTGCTCGGAGCATTAGTTCTGTGTTGGGAAGGGATAGATAGTACCATGTTCAAAGTCTTAACTATTGGCCATTCAATGCATGCAAAAGATTTCTATCAGGGATCCCTGGGTGGCTCAGTGGTTTAGTGCCTGCCTTTGGCCCACGGCGTGATCCTGGAGTCCCATGATCGAGTCCCACATCGGGCTCCCTGCATGGAGCCTGCTTCTCCCTCTGCCTCTCTCTCTCATGAATAAATAAATAAAATCTTAAAAAAAAAAAAAAGATTTCTACCAGTCTAGTTTAAAGAGGTAAACTCTAAGTATGCTGTTCTTCACACCTGTGGGTATAGCCAAGAAGAGATCACTGAACCATTTGTTCCCCCTTCTTTCAGCCATTCTCTGGAATGTTTGCCAATAGTGCAAACTTTGTATCAGGAACGGTAGAGAACTAGGAAGTCTCTTCCCCTTCCCCTAGAAGTTCACAGCCCATTGGAAAAGATAAACAATTATCAATTATATTTCCACAGCAGTACTGACAACTTTCTTGTAAAAAAAGTTCAGTGCTGACTATGGCTGCAGCCAATATGCATAGAGTCCATTCCTGTTGGAGAGTTTGCTCCTTAGATTCCTGGAGCAGGCTTTCCCCAGAAAGAGGAGTTACTATGTGGCGCTGAAAAATCTTGCTTGGCATCTTTCATAGCCTCTAGAGTTGACTAGAGTCTGCAAGAATCCGAGATAAACTGGGTGGCACTGGATTACCTGACAGTCCTTCCATCTTCATTTTCCTGGTCCCCATCTTGGTTCTGTCTGCTGCACTTGCTTTTCTAGGGTTGCCCCATCTTTCACTTGCTGTTTCTCTGTATTGAGCCTGCACTCTGGATTTTGATCACATCACTCAGGATACCACCTTACATAAGAAGGGGATGACCAACAGGACAGCAATTTATTCATTCAACAGATATTTATTCAGTGCCAGGCATTGCTCTGGTCACAAGGGATATAGCAATGAACAAACACTCCCTGACCTCATGTAAACTCTATTCCAATGGTAGGAAACAGGAAACAAAAATATAAAAAAAAATATACATATACCTATACTCAGATAAGTGGTTGGAAGGGTTTTTTTAAAGAGAAGGGATTAAAAACTGCTGAAGGGAGGGTGAGCCATTTTAGATAGGGGTCAGGGATAATGGTTATAAGTGAAGCTACTGGAGCTAGACAGCCAAGTATTGGGGGAGCAGAAGAACATTCTAAGCAGAGGGAATAGCAGGTACACAGTCACTGAGGCAAACTCTGTTACCCAAGTGTGTTGCAGAAGAGCAGTGTTTCAAGGATTTTAAGCAAAGATGTGGCCAGAACTGATACGTAATTTGAAGCGATAACTACGGGTGCTACACGGTGAATAGAGAATGGCAGCAGGGAGACCAGTTAGGAAGACATTGTACTGGAGCAAGTGACACTTAAGCACACTAGAGCAAGTGTGGTCGCTTAAATTAGGCTGCTGCAGGAGTATGGGTACAGAAAAGTCATCCTCTTCGGTATGTATTTTTAGGACAGACTTATGGGAGTAGTTTGGGGAAGAAACAAGCAAATGTTATGTTTGAAAATCCTATTAGACACTCTGGTATAGAGGTCCAGCTGGCAATTGGTATGTGAGTCTGGACGTCAAGGAGGACTGGGGCTGGGATTGTAAATTTGGGAGGCTGTTTAAAGCATGAGGCTGGAAGAAGTCATTCAAGGAGTGAGTACACGTGGAGAGGAAGAGTCCTGTGGCCTGAAGCACAATATTTAAAAGACGAGGAGCCGAGGACATGGAAGAGGACCAGCTGATGCGGTGAGAGGAAGGTGAGAGCACGTGCTGTTTTCCGGTGCCCCACAGCTTGAATCACATGTTCCTTCTGACCTTTCTCAACAGGTCCTTAACGCACGTGTCCACATTCAGCTCATTTCTCAATGTCCAGGCCCAGTATTCTCTTCGCCACACAGTTTTCTGAGAAGCCCTAACACAAATCATTCTCCTTTCTCTGAGAAGGTATCCTGTAGGACAACATCACTCTTCTAATTGTTTTGTACTTCAAATATGGGCTCTTGTTCTTCCAAGCACAGCTTTAAGCTTCTGAAAACATGGAGTAACCCTACACTTATTTTGCACTCTTCTTAGCACCTTGCGTGTAGTTATGGTACAAAAATGGGAAGTCTGTCCTCTCTAATACAGTTAAAAAGAGAGACAGCACTATTCCAGAAGGCAACCCAACTATGACTTATCACCTTAAAGTAAGAAAGAACAGAAGAAGAGAATCTACACTGCTAATGAACCAAAGAATCCCTCTGTCCCTATTTATTGAAAAATAATAGTAGTAACACAACACGTGGCACTGTACATCATCAAAATGAGACCTTATTCTTGCATTGAATTATGGAATTGTGAAATTAAAGCAAAACATTTATGTGAAGTAATATAAATCTTCATTTTTTTCTTTCATTCATTCATTCAAAAACTATTGATGCGGCACCTTTTATGTGTTGGGCATTATTCCAGGGTTAGGAATACAGCAACAGACAAGTCTCTGCTCTCAGGCAACTCACATTCTATTAGGGAGAGATAAGCACTGAAGAGAAAAACACTGTAGGGAAAAGTAATAGCAAATGAAGGAAGAAAAGTACTGTTTAAGATTGGGTGATTAGATATTACCAAGTGCAAGCCTTACCAGAGCAGTTGTCTGCTACATGTAAAGGAATCTTTATCATATTTTCTGCTTTGTTAATTCTTCAACCTCTGAAGTTGGCGTTGAGTTTTAGTCATAGCCTGAAGTCTCTAGAAGCCATGTCTATTGGACAAAATAGATGATCACATTGTATATTTCTGATTGGGGTCAACATAATAGATGATTATAAAGCAGTAAGTTTTCTGGGCACCTGGGTGGCTCAGTCAGTTAAGCATCTGCCTTCAGCTCAGGTCATGATCTCGTGGTCCTGGAATCAAGCCGCATGTCAGATTCTCTCCTCAGCAGGGAATCTGCTTTTCCCTCTCCATCTCCCTCTGTGCATTCACTCTCTCTTAAGTAAATAAATAACATTAAATAAATAAATAAATAAATAAATAAATAAATAAATAATAAGCAAGCTGGCTTGGTCATTAACTGGCTTTAGAAGAAATACAAAAAAAAGGAATTTGCATGGGTCATTAACTGGCTTTAGAAGAAATACCAAAAAAAAAAAGGAATTTCAAAAACTCTCAGAGCGTCTGACATAGAATAAGTTCTTCTTATGTGTTTCTGTGAATGAACAATTGAAATATTACTATGTACAGTTTCCCAAGATGTTTGCTCTGAAGTCAGTGATATGAATTTGGATTCCACTGTTTTCTAAAAAGTCATATTAGTTTGTAACCACATCTCAGGAATTTCTGTTTAAAACCTATATTGTTAGGGCAGGCCAGGTGGCTCAGCGGTTTAGCACTGCCTTCAGCCCAGAGCCTGATCCTGGAGACCCGGGATGGAGACCCACGTCAGGCTCCCTGCATGGAGCCTGCTTCTCCCTCTGCCTGTGTCTCTGCCTCTCTCTCTCTCTCTCTCTCTCTCTCTCTCTCTCTCTCTCTGCTGTCTCTCATGAATAAATAAATAAAATCTTAAAAAAAACTATATTGTTATAACTTAAATATTTTTAACCAAAGTCTGTTGCAAAAATTCCAGAATAAAGATCAAATACAATGCGGTCTTCAAAGTGAGTTTAAAAAGTTCAAAGCAAAATTCATTCTGAATATGTTAACAGATAACATTCTAAAGCTTTAAATGTTACTTTTATTTAAAAGTTAAATATGGAAAATAAAAGCATGTGGTCCCTTTACAAATAATTTTCAATGGTGGATTTTGACAGAAGTGTTGGCATTAACTATCAGGAAATTCAGTCAGTGCAAATAAATGTTGGTAAGTAACTGCATCAAAAACAACTTAGATTGAAAAAAAAAAAAAAGAAATTCCTGTTCCTGGTTGGGGAATAGTTCCCAGTTCCCACGGTTGGAGATTTCATATATTCATAGATTTGTTTTGCCTAAGAGTAGGCCGTACAAAATTTACAGCCAAGCAAGCCTTAGATTGGAATCCAAGGTTCCCTGCTCACTAATTGTGTGACTTGGGCAAGCTGTCAACCTCCCTGAACCTCTCAGTTCCTTCATCTATTAAAATGTGAATGGTTATTTTTAATATAAATAATAGGGTTAATCTTTCTCTAACAATGATTTTATTAGAGTGCTTCATGGTTCAAATAACTGGAAATCCATAGCTAACTGCTGTAAACAACAGGAAATTTGTTGGTTCACACAAATGAAGTATCTTGAAGAAGGGCAAATTTCTGGGTTGATTTGCCCCAGAAGTTCTCAATCTTTTTGTTGTTTGTTCATTGTGGTAAAATATAGATAACCTAACATTTACCATTTTAATAATTTTTTCCAATTTAATGATTTTTAAGTGTTCAGTTGAGCACCATTAAATGCATTCACATTGTTGTGCAACCATCACCACTGTCCATCTCCAGAAGTTTTTCATCTTCCCAAACTGTGGTCTACATATAGAATGGAATATTCCTCAGCCATTAGAAATGACAAATACCCACCATTTGCTTCGACATGGATGGAACTGGAAGGTATTATGCTGAGTGAAATAAGTCAATTGGAGAAGGACAAACATATGGTCTCATTCATTTGGGGAATAAACAGTTCTACCTATTAAAGTTTGCTCTCTGTTGCCTGCCTTTCCTTTGCCTCCGGAAACCACTATTTTACCTTCCGTCTTTGTGGATTGGACTATGAATGGCTATTTTTAATGTATGCAATGTGCCTACCACAACGCTAACACTCAGCTACTTGGGGGAGAGGGGAACAGTGCCTGCACAAGAACAGCCCATAAACTCAAGTGTCCAGCCTAAGACAAAAGGCTACTGGAGCAATGTGGGAAGGAGATAAAGGATCAAACAGAGTGCTAAACACCAAACACAAAGAGAAATGATTAACCACTAGAAGAGGAATCACCTATTAAGTATTTTGTGCCAATCTGTCATAAAATCAAAAGGCAGTGTAGTGCTGACACCCTGTGTCACCTGTTGACTTTCACCTCTCTACAGCTGCAAGTCTTCCAATTGGTCTTCTGGCGACCAAACTCATCCTTCCAATCTATCCCCTCAATGGTTGTCACTGTAATTTTCCTCAAATATCAATGTTTCATTCCTGCTGCAAATTCCTCAACAGTAAGAGAGAACTTTAGAGAGAAAACTCGAGGCTCCTCTGGTCTAGAAGTGAGATGAAAAATAGGCACTGAGTCTAGCAATAACCGCGGAAACCTGATGGTGTAAGGTCAGATCAAGCTGAAAGCAGTTGTGAGATTATAGACCGGCAGTATAATGCCTGAGTGGAGCTTGGGACCCTGGGATTTCCTCCTGCAAAGAAGATTTTGAACTTTAACCAACAGATGAGTGTGAAGTGCCCTAGAGAAGCAAGAGGAATGCATGACCTTCAGGGCCACGGTCTTCAGAAGAATATCACTGGATGGTTTGAATGTGAGCTGCACAAAATTCAGGGACCTGTGAAACTCCCCAGTCATATCTTAAAAGGTACACTGAATTGTAAACATCCTCACGTATGAAGGGAAAGCGGAGCCCTAGAGACTCTGTCTTCAATTAAAAAGCAGTGCAATTGCATTGGAAATCAAGCAGTGATTCCATTAATAAAGGGTTTTTAATAACTTAATCATAAAAAAATTTTCCTGGGACACCTAGGTGACTCACCGGTTAAGCGTCTGCTTTCGGCTCAGGGTGTGATCCTGGGGTTCAAGGATCGAGTCCCATATTGGGCTCCCTGCATGGAGCCTGCTTCTCTCTCTGCCTATGTCTCTGCCTTTCTTTCTCTGTGTGTCTCTTATGAATAAATAAATAAAATCTTTTAAAAAAATTTCCTGACTGTAAACTTGGAATAGGATGGAAATAATTTGTGTGGTTTTTTTTTTTACCATGTTGCACCTAAATTAACCTGTCTATAATTTAAGAAAAGAAAAAAGAGGGGATCCCTGGGTGGCACAGCGGTTTGGCGCCTGCCTTTGGCCCAGGGCGTGATCCTGGAGGCCCGGGATCGAATCCCACATTGGGCTCCCGGTGCATGGAGCCTGCTTCTCCCTCTGCCTGTGTCTCTGCCTCTCTCTCTCTGTGTGTGACTATCATAAATAAATAAAAATAAAAAAAAAAAGGAAAGAAAATGATGCCTTTAGAGCACCTGGTTGAGCATCTGCCTTTGGCTCGAGTCATGGTCCTGGGGTCCTGGGATTGATTCTCACATCAGAATTCTCACAGAGAGCCTGCTCCTCCCTCTGCCCATGTCTCTGCCTCTCTCTGTGTGTCTCTCATGAATAAAGAAATAAAATTTTTTTTAAAAAAAAGGAAAATTATGCCTTTAATTTTATTTTTGGAAATAAAATAATTTATTTGATTTTAAAAATATTATAACTTTAAATTATTTTAAATTTAAGTGTCTCAAAATAGATGGGCATTAGACATGACACATGTACACCTGTTCATGGTGAGCTAGTATGTCTAAATTATCAAGATTTCTGATTCAGTAAGTGAATATAGATGGACATGTAGCAAAAAAAAAAAAGATTTTAAATCCAGAGGTTATTTTTAAGAGTTTTTTTTAAAATAAATATTTTATTGTTTAAATGTTTAATATACACCCAGTTTATTGAAGTGTTTAGAAATTCCAAACTATTTGTTCTGTGGATATTCAGAGCATGACAGTCTGACAGATGCTTAAAAGAACAATTGCTTTTCTGTGTTTTCAACTGCAGCAGAGCCAGTTAAATATTCACCCAACTATTCAAACTTAATTTGTCTCCATGGCAAAAATAACTCAGTTAATTTTTTCCCTCACTTTTCCCCACTGTGTTTTTCCAGCATCCTGACAGCTGTACTTACATACGCCCAAATACTAGATAAGATTTCAGCTTACTATAAGGAAAATGGTATCAATACCAGAGCTGTTCAAACATGGAAAGAGATGCCTGGGGAGGTAGTAAGCTCCTTGTTGAACAAAGTGTTAAAATAGGGGTTCCTTTGCAGAGAATTTATACATTTGGAGAGTGGCTACCCCAAGTGAATATTTTGCCTTGAAGATTCTGGGAGTCTATGGTTACTATGATTACTGTGTATGAATTGAAGTCATTTCCTTGGCTTGCTTTTGAGAAAAAAAATTTATTTTTTTAAAGATTTTTATTTATTTATTCACGAGAGACACAGAGAGAAGGAGGCAGAGACACAGGCAGAGGGAGAAGCAGGTTCCATGCAGGGAGCCCGATATGGGACTCAATCCCGGGACTCCAGGATCATGCCCTGGGCCGAAGGCAGACGCTCAACCACTGAGCCACCAAGGCGTCCCAGAGGAAAAAAAAAAATAATGAAATACCTGTCATCATAATTGTTATCTAAAGACACAAGGTAGAGAAGAAGCTAGTGTCATAATAATACAAAAGTAGTGGACTATCTACTTACAAAGTTAGTTCCCAAGTGTTGTTCTCCATGTCACAACGGTCCCCATCAATTGGCATCTTTATCTAACAAGAAATAGTGAAGAACTGCTAAAGTTACACTCAGAAAACTGGCAGAAAACAAAATCAACAAGGATAAAAAAAAATGATTGGTACTTCACATGAAAATTATTTGGAAATGGGTCTTTCAGAAAGACCAGTGAAGAGCCATTGAAAAGCCATTGAATAAGCTTAAAAATGTGATCCTCATTGGGACTATGCTATAAAAGTCCACTGTGAAGTGATGGATACCAAGTCACATTATGCAGTTTGGTTGGGAAAATTTTACTCTGCCCCAAAGCAAGGGCTGAGTCATTCCTTCATCATCCTAAGAATAGGGCACACATTTGCAATTACAACTCAATATGCTACACCTAAAATAAACTGTATATTTTTCTCTCGAACTTCAAGATAAAGTTGCAAACAAACTTTGAACTATTGGCTATTTCATTTAGTACTTGTTGAGATGGATTGATTTCAGTGGTCTTCTCTCAGGGTTACATTTTTGTTAAACAGTAAGGACTTCTGTATTTTCCGAGGAAGCTCCTTAAAGCAATTTGGAAATACACCTATATAATGAGAGGCACTGTATTAATAATTTTTAAGAAATTATTTGAACTTTCCCGCCCTATACAAGTCCACAGTAGAAATAACAGACATACGTTGTCAACTTAAAAGGAAAAAGTCTATGCCCATTGTGTCAGAAGCTCCTTTAGAAATCTAAAATAATTCCACTAATCAATTGTACCAAAAACAGTTTACACAAGGCAGGAAGCATGCCCTGGGATCTCAGTCACTGAGTGCAATTGTAGGTGACTATGGGTGTATTTTTAGGTGATTCAGCATTCTGAGACTAGGGGTTTACTCCCATGCTAGGTCTATCCCAGCTCTGCCTGTGACCTCTGCTCCATGAATCCTACCTTGGTCTCTTGACCTACCTCTAGTGTTTTGGGATCCAGCACAACAATCTGAGTGCCTATTGGAGTCCACTTCTACTCTCACAATCCTCACAGGTATCACCTGGTTTCTTAAAGTAAATTTAACTCTATCCCCAAGTGAAGTACCAGGAAAGGTTGGCCTGGATACCCAGAACCTCTAGTTCATTTAAACCAATTTTCTCCTTTCCTCCTTATAGAGTAATGAAAGAAAGATCTGAGATCAAAGAAAGATCTGAGAGTTCAGGAAATCCTGATATGGAGGTGGAAGCTCAGACCTTCTTGTAATTGAGCTAGAAAGACGTTGGAGGCAGTTTCGACAAGACAGAGCCACAAATAGACTAGAGTCCAAAGTCCAGACATTTCTGGCATCTTCTTTGTCCTTTACAGAGCCCAACTTCACACATTGGCCATAAACACTTTGGTCTTTGGGCCAAGGCAGCAAGGTGAAGCTTTTGAAGAACAGGCCTTCAGGTGATCTTCTCAATGGTAGGAAATTTCCACTCCCTTGCTCATCATTGGGAAAAAGGGCTTAACCTCTGGCTGCCTCTCTTCATTACATAATCTGTACATCACGAGGCCCAACCCTAGTTGCCAGTTGCTTATTTGGATGAAGGGAATTTTAAATCTTAGACTTTGAATTCTTTAAAAGCTTATGTCAGTGGCTTAGTGTCGTTTTCTTCTATGTTGATAAACTCATGCCAAATGTGCTAATTTAATGTGAAAACTTATATATGAAGTAATGGTACAAAGCCTTCAGCTACCTATCTTGCTCCTACTTAATTATTCTCCTCGCCTTGGGAATAAGAAGGCCAGTCCCATGTTTGCCCCAGCTCTAAACAAACCCAGTGCAAACCTTGAGAGCTCTGTAGGACATACCAAGACAGTGTCTCACACTCTCTGGAGTTCATCATGGAAATGTGATAAAGATTAGAAATATGTAGACCTTTCTCTGTGTCTGTCTTCCAAACGCCCTGTGAGGGCTGGCAAAAAAAAAAAAATGTTCTTATTCTCCAAATATTCACTGGCATGTATTTGTGCAGTAAAATCATGTTTAGGGTTTGTAGTTGGACTTTTTAAATGAACATCTGTTATTCTCTTTCAGTCAAGAGGTTCTGAACCCAGCTGGGTAGGGCAACTTGGCTCCCTCCTCTGTAGAGTCACATATGGAACATGTCATCCATCAGCTGTTTGTTGATTGGCTGACTAGCTGCCACTCATCTCCCACAGCTGTTTTGGCTCTGAGAGGCTCTTGGGTGTGGAGGGAGGGGGTCAGGGTCAGCTTGTTCTGTGCTGCAGCCCATGGGAATTCCAGAAGCAAGGATATTTCATTAAGCTGCTCTGATCAGCCATTACTGAGTGCTAAAGTCACAGCCCTGAGTGTGTGTGAAACAGGGTCTGGTGTGTACCTTTTAGAATGGTGAGTCATAGCAGCTTAGTTTTTAGAGCGATTGTTTTTACCTCCTGGTGTCTCTCTTGTCTATTTCTATGAGATGAGGTAACATGACCCATGCTAAGGCAAATGAGAGATGTGGTTGCAAAGCACAAATTTTTTTGCAACCACAAATTATTTGCAACCGCAAATAATATGGAGCTCACACCTACATTATGAGTTCCATATTATTTGGAGAAAGAAGTTTATTTTCTATGCATCTCAGTAGAGACAGGTACAAGAATACTTCAAGTTCCCTAGACCACTCTGATTCTGATGTCTTCAAGACCTGGATTTCAAGAAGACAAAATATAAGACTTCAAAATCTCCCTCTCCAGGGGCTTCAGCAAAATTATATTGGAAGTCATAACACTCCTTTTGACACGCTGTTATAGGATGATTACTCTTCTTGACTCACAGCTCCAGTCATGTTACTGTCTTACTCAAATTCCTTCCATGCAGCTGTCAAAAACACAGGTCATACTCCATAGCTTGGCATTCAAGGTCCTTTATGACCTGATCTCAAACTACTTGTCAAAACTCTTAGCTGCCAACTACTGCCATTAACACTTCCTTCAATCCAGCCAAAATGCACCACATACTGTTTCTTTGTTTCCCCTTGTCTCTCACTCCTGTGCTTTTGCTTATTCGGTTTCCTGATTTCAAGTCCAAATGCTCCCTGTCAAGGCCAGTTCAATACACCTGCTCCATAAAGTCTTCTTGAGCTTCTCAATCAAGCCTGTCTCTGCTGCCTCCAAATATCTATTTCCCCCCTTCCTCTCTCAAAACACTTTTTAGTACTTTCTGCCTGGAATTGCAGCTCGCAGTGCTCAGTTGTCCTACCTTCCCCCAGCAGGGGCAAGCAGAACCGTGTCCAGCTCCTCTTTTACTTGCCCTAGGGCCTTGCAGACAGTGGGTGTGTGATCCATTTTTTATTACAAATATAGCAATGGACATCTATAGAGAGCTTTAGAATTTCCAAAGTGGATTCACATGCATCAATTCAGTTAATTCTCATAAGTGAACCTACAAAGAATCGGTGTTCTCTTTATTACAAATGAGAAGGGAAATGGAACTAATTTTTAGTCAGAATTAACTTTTACATATTTATCAAACTATGATTTGCATCATTCTTAATGTCTGCCTCTTCCACCATATTGTAAGCTCCATGAGAGCAGGAACCATGTCTGTTTATTCACTGATAAATTTCCAGTGCCTTGCACATGGCCAGACATAGTGCAAACATCCACTAAACATTGCCGAATGAAAGAAGGAGTGAACACCATGAGATAAGCAGTGGGCTGAATGTTCTACATACACTATTCGATTCTCACAGCAGGTATCATCTCCATTTCACAGGCAAGGAAATCTAGTCTCTGGGGCACACAGTGCTTGTGTGCATAGCTGAAATGGAAACCCAGTTCTTGGGATTATACATAGCATGTCTTTTCCTTCATATCATCAGCTTTCTATGAAGTGCCTTTAAGTTGTCTTTCTTTTGTTATTTTTTTTTACTTTTAATTGCATTGTAATTCTATAAGAAGAAAGACATCTTCAAGAGTTACCTTAAGTCTTAAATATTTATTTCTCTTAATAATAGACATCATAGTCATAAAATAGTAGATAAGCTATTAGTCACAGTTACGGAGTCTGATGGTATCATTGTGTGAGGGTAGATGGGGTAGATGGTTAGACTATTAGAAGGGAGGAAATGATTTTCTAAAGATTTCTCTACCTCTATTGTAGTTCTCTGCTTTCTTTGAAATGAAAGAATTGTTTTGATTTAAGAGAAAAAATAAGTTCCAATCACCATTTACTTTGTCCTAAGTGACCCAGATGAATATTCATAGTTGCATTTTGATTGCTCTTTGAAGAAAGAATACTAACACATATATTGAGTGATCTCCTTAGCTGGGACTTATTGAGGTGAATAACCTGATGAGGTGGACATTATTATTACCACTATTTTACAAAAGAAGTTAATTGTTTTTATTCTTAAGAATGGTTTATTTTTATATCTATTGAATTTCAAAAGAAAAATATATGACTGAATTGTCCAAATCTTCTCCTTTTTATTTATGTGAAATTTGGGGAAAGGTTTTCTCCCCATTTAACAACATTCTTCATACCTTAAGTCAAAAGGTATGACTTTGTAAAAAAATTACTTTGTAATTTTCTGAGTCCTCTTTCCTAGTGTTTTCACATGGTTGGTGGTCAAGTAATTGGGCTTGAAATGCTGTGTTTGGTTAAATGAGAGTTAAATAATGTTTGCAAAAGTGAGAGTTGCATTGTACTCAATTATTATAATAATAATATTATTTTAAATGTTTTTCTTTTTATAACAAGATCAATATATTTCTTTGACTTCTGTTTCTCAACATACATTTGGGAAGCCAAGTCTGAAACTACTTCATTTGAAAGGTAGCATTAAAAAAATAAAAAAATAAAAAAATGAAAGGTAGCATGTTTCAACATGATTTCTTTCTTTTTTTTCAACATGATTTCTAAGACAGAGTCCAGTTTGTTAATATTTTATAAATCTCTGTTTTTATAATCTTTATATTTTATAAACTTTCTTTACTACTCATCATCCAATTTGCATCTTTAACATTTACTGTGCCTTTAGTGACAACGTGTTTTTCTTTGTTTCTGTGCAGACTTCAATTACCAAACTACTGGTATGCAGTTAGTCATTCACAAAGTGTATTGAATCAAAACAAAAGACCTTAAGGCCAAAGTTTTGTGCTCTAATACCATTCCCATGAGCCCTGCTTGTTACCCACAGCATGTTCCTATCATTGTGATATGAATTTAAAGAAAGCTTTTAAAAACATAGCAGATTAGCAATATCTAAAAATCCTATTACTCTCAAAGTGATCCATAACTGACATCACACAGAATCATTTGTAAAAATTTCTGTCCTCATGGCTACTCTTGTGGTGCAAAATATTTATGTGAACCCAAGCTTTTCAAAAGAAAACAACTGTTAGAAAGATATCTTATGTCTTCTCGCTACAGTCTTCATGGCCTCACTTCAAATTTGTTGCCAGGTACTTTTATAGCCAGGGGCCCCTTGAGAGAGACATCTGCTAAGGGAGTTAAGAACATTGAAATGCAAACTATAAAAAAAAAATAAAATAAAGGCACTCCTTCTAAATAGAATTTTCTAAATAATTGCATTGATTAATTAATTAATTTAAATTTCACTTAGTTAACATACAGTGCAATATTGGTTTCTGGAATAGAATTCAGTGATTCGTCACTTGTATACAATACCCAGTGTTCATCACAGCAAGTGCCCTCTTTAATACCCACCACCCACCTAGCTCATTCCCCACCCACCTCCCTCCACGAACCCTCTGTTTTCTGTCATTAAGAGTCTCTGGTGATAGGGGCGCCTGGCTGGCAGAGTTGATTAAACTTCTGAGTTTTGGTTTTGGCTCAGGTCATGATCTCATGGGTCTTGAGGGCTATGCACTCATAGCATCTGTCTTTCCCTGAATGACGTACTTCATTTAGCATAATACTCTCTAGCCCTATCCATGTTTTTATAAATGGCAAGACTTCATTTTTGATAGCTGAGTAATATTCCATTATATATATATATATATATATATATATATGAAATTTAAATAAAAATGGAAGTTCCTCTTCTGAAGATAGCAAAGTAAGTAGTTTTTTTCTTTGATAGGCCCCTGTATCCACATATATACTCTAGGGCTTCAGGTCAGTTCTGTAGAGTTCCCAGATCCAAAGAGATGAGAAGTCATCAAGACCAACAAGGTAAGAGAAGGGATTCTTGCAAATGCCTTGAAATCTCTTTCCATTTCCCCTGCGACCTGTAATGAGCACAGTTCCCTTTCTTTACCAGAGCCCTTAATCCTGACCCCTTGGGGTTTACAACTACTGCACACTTGGTATTAACTGTCATTTCTTTGTCATCAGGTTTAACATCAGTTCATTTCAGTTGTCTGGTTCTGGCCTTGGTAGAGCACCAGCCTACTTTCAGTCCTTACTGCCCATCTGTAAATTCTTTTAGTCCCTTTATCTCACTGGAATTTCCCACCATAAGAGCTTTTTAATGCCTCCTCCTGCTCCAAGCAGGTATAACCCTGCTGGTTGGCACAGGGAAGTTTACCCTTCAGCTCTCGGCAAGACATACCCAGTGTGTAACACATATGTAATGTATAATAAAGAGAGATGATAGTTTTGAAGGAATTAGTTGCCTAACCAATGTGATATAGTAGCTTATACTCCATATGACCTCCACCATTTTCTCTCATTCTCTGTGTGCCTCCAGCTCTCTCCTTTGCTGTGCTCTTATTCTTCTGACATGGGAATATGACTCAGAATAAGTTAAAGAGAATAGATAAAACTAAACCACAAGAACAATACCACAGGCACATACCGATACCTTCAACTGAGAAGAAATAGGCCAGAAATCCACAAGGACCAGTTGAGAGGTATAAACAAATTTTACATAAACATGTAAATTAATTTAACTCTGCTAATTATTTCAATAGCTAAAATGTGGGTTTTAGAAAACATCTTGCAAAGACCATGCACAGATCACTGTATGCTTCTTTGATCATTCGGCTACGTGGAAATTGTGTACAAACAAGTGAGGGAAACACTTGAGTACGGTCTAGGTCTGGAATTTCCTGAATCTCCGTGCTCTTTCTATCTATCACTGGCACACAAAAAAATCTTTTTGTGGGACTTGAAACATTCATGCATATATGGCCTCCATTATTAGGAATTCTTCTAGAAGTTTTGAGATTTAGGTCCAAGATTGTAAGAAAAAACTAAAAATACTAAGAAGATAAGTTAGGAAGTTAGCAATTATAAAGAAGTGGATTTAATAAGTATCAAATGAAAAATGGCAGATATCCTAAATAGTTCACAAAATCCTTGCAGAAAAACTTGAAATACCAAGAAGATGATTTTTCAAAAATTTGGAATTGGACAAAAAAATATATTTTTAAATGAGACCAAAACATCCATATAAAAAGATACTGGTTGATTATCAAATAGCTGGGAATCTTGCAATACCTTACTATCTAGATATTTGGAAATATTGAGTTACACTTGTCATGTAGGCCCTATAATTCCATTCTTTTTAAAAAAAATAACACTTTGAATAGCACCACTTAGAATTCCCAGAATTCTGAGTACATGTTGTGAATATGAATGTATTTGAGATGAACCAGTTTTTGTAGCTATTAATAAAAAGGTGGACAGTGAGATCAATAAACAAAATGGTTGGGAGAATCATTGACCTTCAGATTGGAGAAAAATGATGGGAGTCACATTGAGAGACCACTGCCAGAATCCCTGGGTGGCTCAGCGGTTTAGTGCCTGCCCTTGGCCAGGGGACATGATCCTGGAGTCCGGGGATTGAGTCCCACGTCAGGCTCCCTGCATGGAGCCTGCTTCTCCCTCTGCCTGTGTCTTTGCCTCTCTCTCTGTCTCTGTGTCATAAATAAATAAATAAATAAATAAATAAATAAATAAATAAATAAAATCTTAAAAAAAGAGAGAGAGACCACTGCCATATGGAAACCTAGACTTCTGGAGTTTGGCATCTGGGCCAATAACTTAAAAATTCTTTGGGAAGTGGAATAAAAGGAATTATATACACTATAGTATAAAAGGGTTCCATTTACATAGTTGAGATGGAATTTGTCATTTTTATAAAACATGAAATAAAGAATCTATTCCTTTGGCAAACACTGATACTTGTCTTTTGATATTCACCCCCCTCCTTTTTTTTTAGTAATAAGAAATATATATTTTTGTTTAGAATATAGTAAAAATATGCATGCTCGATCTCCCTTTAAGCTAGGACTTACCACATGATTAATTTGGGGCCATAGGACATAAGAGGAAGCATTGTGTGACACTTCAGGAATTCTCCTTAATTAAAAAGCCCTCCTTTGCCTTTCTTCCAACCTGCTGACTTGACAGTTGGAGCTCCAGCAGGCAGTTGAACCATAAGAACTAAGACCACGTCTTAAGCATGTTGAAGCAGAACCTTGGGGAAAGACTGGTTCCTGATGACCATGAGGTTGTTATCATTCCTGGACTTACAATCTCTGAAATTATTTCACTTGAGAAAATGACACTTCTATCTTTCTAAAGGCATTTTTTTTTGTGTGTGTGGGGGGGAGGATGGGAGAAAAGTGGTCCATTTTATTCTCAGATAAACCTAATCCTAACTGGTACATTTTATTCTCTCATTCCTAGTACTCTGCTGGAATGTGTGCTGGATTTGGGGGACAGCTGGAGGTAAGTGGGGCAGAGTGGCACAGTCTCAGGACAGCCCATAGTCAGAAGGTTTGGCATTCATTTGAGCCACAATCTGTAGGCATAATTTTCCATAGAGAAGGGGACAAGAAGCAGCTTACCTAGAATCTGAAGCAGTTCCTGGATTACCTGCTGGGTTAGCCCCTGTTACCTATTAAAAGATATAGTCAAATGTATCAGTATAATTTTTCCTTTCTTTTCTTAATTCCAAGTGTGTGTGTGTGTGTGTGTGTGTGTAATTTCTAGTATGTTACAATTCTGTTTTCTATTCTATTCTATTTTCATGAAGATTAAATAAACTGTCAGTTTTAATATTTTTCATTTAAGTGATTTACCCACAGGAAATCCCCAAATCTAGGTCCCTGGGTCTGTGTTCAGTTTTAACTGAATGCTGGCCAGTTCTTTATTTCTGAAGGCAAATTCCCCCAGAAACTTAGAGTCTCAGAAAGAAAAGTACTCACAAGGTTGTGGCTCAAACTTCCTGTTTTGGAAAAAAACAGTATGACCAATATGATCATACTTCTCATGTGGCTTAATATTTGTTGGGGAAAAATTATTTCATGTAGACACAAAATTATATTCCAATTGAGAGATGGAGTTCGTTTTGCTTCATTGAAAGGTATTTAATAATGGAAGGATAGTAGGGTGAAAGAACACTTCTGTTCACTCTTCTTTGCTTCTAGAATTTGAGTAAATAGTCAAATCACTAAAAATTAGGTAAAAAATTTTAATGAAATTAACTGGCAAATTAACATTTGTCCTGATATCAGTTATTCTTGGAAGTGAACTGCAGGGTGTTGCACTTCTATATATTTTAAGCACATGAGTTGAAACAAAACTAATCTTTTTGGAAGGCTTTAAAAATAGTCCAGAAAGCAGTATTTTCTAATTTTGTAGGTGTACAGAGAAAGAATACCTGATAACATGGAATCATTTTCAGCAACAAAATTGCTTATCAATGGAAGCATCATTTTCATAAAGCATTTTTCAGAGTTCGAGTTTCTTTTGACAAGCAATTATTATCCCGCTCATTGTTAAAATACTTTCTTTACCTTGGAAGAAGATGTTGAGTTTACTTTTACAAAATATCTATAATATAACATACTGTCAGAACTGCTTAAATCATCCTTTTAATATAATTACATGGTTGACAAGTTTCTACTGAGTTAAAAACAAGACAACAGTTTCCAAAAGGAATTGCTTATGCTTATCCTCACAGCACCACACTGGGACTTAACTGCAGTTTCAGCTCTCCCAGAATAAAATCTAAACCATTGGATCAGCAATCACTTGATTAGCAGTAGTTGGGTCATCTGGCCGATAGGCCCCTGCCATCCCCTAAGGGAAAGTAACTGCAATCACCAGCCAGCTTTTTGCCCAGTACAACTTCCTAGTTCCCATTCTCTTCTCCCTGTAAAAGTCTTTCATTTGGTGCTGCTTCTCAGAGCTTCTTTCTATCTGTAGATTGGATGCTGCTCGATAAATCAAGTTTTGCTCAAAATAAAGTAAAGCAATTTAAAATTTAAATATCCCCAGTTTATCTTTTAACAACTAAAAATAAGAAAAGTGTCAGTTTTGACACGTTTTATTATTTTCTTGTTTTTATACTCTTCATATTATCATGAAATGTGGAATATTATGGAAATTTGGGGGTTTTGGTTTTTTGCAGAAATCCTTTTTATGCCACTTTATCCATTTTGTGAGGTTTGTCTAGGTAAAACCAAAAACTATGTATTTTTATACATATAGTAAGAATTACAAATAGAAGTTCTAATATTTTCTTCCCACACTTCAGTGGACTGTCTTGCATAGCCTGTGGCATATCCATCCATTTTGGATACTATTAGGGAACTCAAAATCAACCCCACCTTACAGATTCCATCCATTTAACAGCTAATGGCAACATCATAATATGGGTGCCCCAACCCTTTCCTAAGTGTCCTTATACAACACATATGATCCAGTTTCAATCCTATCTGATGAGGAAGCCCATCCTTCTACTTACCAGTTATGGGAGCCAATCCAAGTCTCTGGACTCTATTTTGTTCCAGTACAAAGAGTACTTTGGGCTGGGGGGCACCTAGGTGAGTCTGTAGTTAAGTGTCTGACTCTTGATTTTGGCTCAGGTCATGATCTCAGGGCCTTGAGATCAAGTCCATGTTGGGCTCTGTATTGGGCATGAGCCTACTTAAGATGATTCTCTCTCTCCCTCTCCCTATGCCCCTCCCCCTGGCTGGCGTTCTTTCTCTTCCAAAAAAAATAAGAGAGCATCTTGGACTGGGAGGTATATTCCAGACTAACACCATCCCACTTTGCTGTACTACCTCTGTGTGGTGAGGCACGGAGAGCTAAGGAAAAGCTGGCTGTGAGACCTAAGCCCAGCACTCTGTTGTAGGGCTAATTCTCAATTCCAGAATTTTTACATCAGTTTTTCTGTACAGACAACCCCACTCTAACTGCATGTCAGACCTGAAGCACAGAGTCAGGTTTGGCTGAGCAGTCTGCAGTATCCAGAACCCCGGGGTCTGGGCTTCAACAGAGTCTTATTCCATCCTTTTATTCCATCTTTTTACCTCTTCTAATGGTAGCCATCCACAGTGATTCTAAAATACATCCTTCATCCCAACTTCCTTCTAAATAAGGTTGGCCTTGGAGAGATAAAAGTGCTTTTCTAACTCCTTCTTTGCTGAAGCAGAGAAAACAAAACAAATTTCATCTTCATCTGTGTCTGCACTACAATATGGAATACATACTGTGTTCAAGGAACTGTGTGCTAAGACATTGACAGTCAACATTTCCTTTTAATACTCACACGAGGCTGATGATTATCTCTGTTTCATAGATGGAGAAATTGAGGCTTAAAGAGGTTACAAAACCAGCACAATTCAGAAAATGGGGAATCTATAATGGAAACTCAGGCAGTACTAACTTCTATATCCATAATATCAACAATATACTTTATTACAATTCCATAATTATACTCAGGGACAACTATAGCTGTCTACCAGAATTATGCTCATGTGTACGATGAAATATTTTTCCTTGAGTAGGTCACAGTGTGTTTGGAGAGACATAAAGTGTGTTACAATAGAAATTGGCAAAAGTTGCTGGAAGAACATAGAGAAGAGAGCCCTAAACTACTTAGAAGGAACCAGAGAAAGATTCATCCAGGAGGAAACTCTTGGGAGTTAATTCTTGAGTTAAGTTCCCAGAAGTTAATCCTTGGTAAATGAGTAGTAGATGGTAGCAGAGAGAAAAGGCTGGTGGGCATGCCTAGCAGAGAAACCATTTATACAAAGGTGAGAAGGCTTGAGAGCGTCTTGCATATTGGAGGACAGCAAACAGCTTTCCATCATCAAAGGACAAGAAATGGAACTTTAAATACTGAATTGAGGAGCAATAGACAAGATGACAGAAAAAGACAGAGGGAAAAACATGGAGCACTTTGCATGATATGCCAAGGGCTTTGGACGTTTTCTGAGTGTGACAAAAAGCCATTGAAGGAGTGAGTATCACAGTGATCATGTTTGCATCTTAGATAACTATAGAAATCAATTCGAGGTTGGTATGAGGCTTAGAGCCCCAGGTGGAAAGATTGTATAATTTTTGATGCCATTTTATTCTAAAACTCAGGAAACGTCGAAGGTATGGACTGAGCCTCTAGGATAGCCACACAGAGCAGTGTAGTCTTTTTCCCATTTTCAATTTGAGAGCTTATACCAAACGTCATTTTCTTAAGGCCACTCTCTCACTCACTGACTCATTTCTTCATTCAGCAGACATTAATTTGGCAGGAGTTTCCAAGAACTGAGTTCAGAACTAGAGCAAACTTTTCCCATCAAGTTCACCCCAGGACAAAACCACATCCTTTAAGCTAAATCAGACTAGACAGGCTCTTTCACCTGAGTCTGAGAGAATATGAGACTGCCTTCATGCATCTCTCTCACCACCTTCCCTCTGCACTTACCTTGGTGCATCCATCTCTCTACCAGAATCTCAGCAGGAATACCAGACACAGGAACACTGGCCCAGGTAGAGTGTCTTCCTTTTAGATAACCATATGTGGTGACAAGGTGCTGGGCAACACTCATGCCAAAGTCCTGCAGAACTTTCTGCAGAGGGACCTGTACACTATTGTGAGAGAAAAACCAAATGGCAATTGCATTGGCTAATGCACATCAGCATCTTTTCCTTATTGGACAAATTTGAAGATAAAAATTCCTATGTGGTTTGAAGAGGTGACATTTCAAAAAAAAAAAACCCACATGGTATCAACAAAGAGAACTAATCATCTCAGATCTCCAACTCACAAAGGATGAAAATTCCTCCTTCATCAGTATCAGAATGGGAACCAACACACCCAAAATAGAGTTTCTCTATTTTTTGGCCACATTTTTTCCAAATTCATCTCTGTTACTATTTCCACAGCCCCGGTAACAAAAATTATTTGAGGACCTATGTGAGCAAAATACTGTACAGGACATAGGAGATACAAAAAGTCATATAACAGCACTACTGTCCTTAAAGACTTTGGTATAATTGAGGCAGATAAAAGGTACATAAAGAAAAATTAATTATACAATAAAATAAGACATGCTATGGATTAAGTACATGATACATATGATGGTTTCCTAGGAAAGAGGAAGTTTATCTGAGATTAAAAGGAACAGGAAGGGTTAGGATTATCACAGAGAGGATATGATCATGTGGACTCTAGGACTGAAGAATAACCATAGCTAATATTCACATAACATTGCCAGGCGTTGTTCTAGGCACTTTATACATGTAACTAATTTTATTCCTTACAGTATTCTGTAAGGACTAACTATCCCCTATGTTAAAGATGAAGCAATATGCACAGAGAAAATAGGTGACTTGCCTAAAGCCACACATCCAAGAAGTGGCAAAACCACAACATGATCTCAGGCAGTCAGCCCTCAGAATGCGGTCGTAACCACTTACACACTCTAGCATGTATAAACAGCAGTCAGGCTTCATCTAGGGGTAGCAGGTGAGAACAGAGGTGGGCAAGTATATCCATGTGTCAGGCAGTGAAATCTCATGAGAGCAGGGGCATATACAGAAGTGCCCCAGAAACCCTGGAATGCTCAATGTGGGATCAGACCTAAAGCTATTCACTTCTGTATTTGATTGATTTGATTTGATTTGATTTGATTTGATTTATTTTTCAGAGGGGGAGAGGGGAGGGGTAGAGGAAGAGGGGAAGGGAGAGGGAGAGGGAGAGGGAGAGGAGAGGGGGAAGGAGAAGGAGAGGAAGAGGAGAGGGAAAGGGAGAGGGACAGGGAGAAGGAGAGGGGGAAGGAGAAGGAGAGGGAGGGAAGAGGAGAGGGGGAGGGAGAGGGAGAGAGAATCCCAAGCAGACTCGCCACTGAGGGCAGAGCCTGGGGGAGGCTCTACCTCATAACCCTGAGATCATGACCTGAGCTGAAATCAAGAGTCAGCCACTCAACTGACTGAGCCACCCAGGCATCCCTCACTTCTGGATTTTAAAAGGCAGTTTATTTTATATTTGCAGACATATCTAATTTCAAAAGTCAAACTGAAATGGTTAAAATCTCAAATAATCTCAGACTGCGGTAGTATTGAGGTTGAATGGAAAACTAGGCAAAGTAGCATACTATGTGATTACAGAAATGAATATTAATGTGGTCTTCAGCTGGAAAAATGTACAAATCTAGAATTTTCCTAAAATTTGTATAAACCCAGATTTTAGTTACAAAAGATTGATGAGCGTTCTTTACATTGTTTGGCCTCTTAGTTTATCCCTCTCCCTGGCACCATGTTTCTTGCCCCTTCTTCCCTCTGCCCCAGGTCAGGAACAGTGGGTGTTTATAGCATCCTAAACAGAGTCATTTCATGCTCATTAGGTTCTGCGGAGGTGGGAACGCTGGAGCAGCTCACTTCCTCCCCATTGTGGTCACAGAACTTGTTTCTAGTAAAAAGGAGAGGAGAAAAGAGGGAATGGGAAGTTGGTTTTGTTTCAGGTTGAGGGAAAACACCAATCTGAGTGAACCTCCGTTAAAGTGACAATATTCTGCAACGAATCCACGAGACTTTTTTCCTCCCCAAAGCTTGTTAGCAAAGCAATGATCTCACTTGAAGGGGCAGAGAAGAGTTAGATGAGGACTCTAGCAGACAAGCTTCCTGAGAAGAAAAAAAAAAAATTATTCAACATCTGTGATCCCTAAGTCTCCCTCCCACCCCTAAGAGAAGTTTCCAGGGGGTGGGGGGGGGCAGGCAGGGAAGGCCAGTGACTACTGTCTCCACTCTAACTCTAGCTCTCATTCAAAAGGCATCGAGCAAAATCTTTACATGTTCTGAGATTTCTTTCCCCTCTATTTTTGTTTCCCTTCCCCACCCTGAGCTGTTTAGTATTTTGAAAAGTGTTCAATCACGTGGCATTCACTGGCACCAATCTGCCAGCTTCCATAGGTCTGAATGCACTTTGGTGTGCCTGACTCTCAGACTTCAGCCTCGCTTCTTCCAGATAATGTGCGGAGGGGCTCATGCCAAAAGGAGAAAACGTCTTTCTCTTATAGTTTGGCCCAGGCTTCTCTACATCGCCCCCATGCTGCCAAGGAGCCCAGAAGACCTTGACCAAGGGCAGGATGAGTCAGGAGCTACAAGCAATCTTCCAAGACCATTTCCTGTAGCCTCCCCTCCCGGCCTAGGACCAAAGCAGGAACGGGGAGACTGCCCCTCTTCCATCCTCTATTGCCTCTGAATCGGTGATACTGATTTAAGGCACTCACACTGAAGCCTCCATTTATACTTGTTTAGAGTTCTTTGGAAATAAGAAAAAACATACAATTGTTTCTATTTCTCTGAAAATAAGGGCAATACTAGATACCTATTGCTTAAAATAAATATTGTTGATGAATGAAGGAAAGTAATCATTGCTGGCATGCCAAATAGAACTGGAAACTGTGATTCTCCAGGGAAGTGAGGGATCAACAGGGTCTGACCTTACCCTTGACCCTGACCCTGACCCTAGAGGTTGGAGGAGAAGGAGGAGGATGGATAGGGGGTGGAGGAGCGGGACACGTGGCATAATTTGCCACTTGGAACCTCCAGGGAGCCTCGTGATGGTGCATCTCAGCCAGGCAGGGCTAGACACAGGCACAAGGAACATGGGCCCTCTGGTTCCCGGAGGCCCCAGGGCCAGACAAGACAGTTCAGCCTGGACTGGGAAAAGAAGCAGAACAGAGGTCATGGCAAAAAGTTTTCAGTAGCCAGGATGGTGGCAAGCTGGTCTTGGATGCTCCAGAACAGCTAGAACAATAGTTCAGCAAATCCTAAATGAGACAGCGATGATCCATATCTAGCTTAAAACTTTAGGTGCTCTCATGATTTTCTAGAAAAATGTATCATATATCTTAATTATCTTTGTTATTTTTCAGGCTTTTCTCAACGCTCTTTGTTAATTTTTTATTCGAATCTCTTCTCCTTTAGCCACATTGTAACTGAATTTTCATTTTGAGATAACTCTTTTTCTCCCATTTCTTTCCTAAATTCAATCAATACCCATTTCATTTCTTCCGAACTGGCTTTTTTTCTTCTTCTTCTTTTGGTCCATCTTTGATTTGAATTGTTAAAATTTTGATTCATCCCAAATACTGGTAGACAAGCTTGAATGTGGGGATGGTGGGGCAGAAGGGGGCAAAGCTCATGGGTATCTCTGGAAGCCAGGGCCATGCAGAGAAAGCAGCATTTGCAAAGGCACCCAGGCAGGTACAAACAAAGCTTATTTAAAAAAAAAAAAATCAAGGAAGCCAGCATGGCTGGAGCAGAGAGGCAACAGGATTGTTCTTACCATGTATCAGACTGTTTTGAGGGCTTTTAAAATATTAGTTTCTTTGTCCTCATAACAACTCTGTGAGCAAGATAAGATTACTAGCTCATTTTACAGAGGAGGAAGTGAGACACATACCAGTTATTTACCCAAAGACACGCAGAGAACAATGTCAGGACTTGAATCTGTGTAATCTGTGGGGACAGGAGGAGAAGGAGAAAAGAGGAAGAGGAGGGAGCTAAGGAAATCAGGTGTCCTCCACCCCCCTCTCCCATCCCCCAGTGCAGGGCCCTGCAGAGCATTTCTGGGGCTTGGGTTTTTGCTCTGAGCCGGATGGGACATCACGGGCAGATTGGATCAATGGAGCGACATGATGTGATTTATGCTGTAAAAGGATCCCTCTGGCTGCTGGGTTTAAAACAGACTGTAAACAGGCAGACCTGCTAGGAAGCTGTTAAAGTGATCCAGTGAGGTTGCCAGATGAGCTGATATTCAAGAGTTCTGATTTTTTTATGGAAAATAATCCCCAGCTCCCTCTTCACACATTGACAACTAGGTCAGGCCTGGGTAAGACACTGTGATTGCTGAGCACATCCACAGATCCTCTGTCCTGCACACACATCTCTGCTCTTATAGGAGAGGACATTGAGCCTGTGTCTCTCTCCTCCTCTCCCAGGCCCTAACTGTTCCTCTCCATTTGAAAATGGATGTGCCCTGAATGAATCAGCTTAGTCATCACTGGAGTGAGGGGGCGACACAGCAAAGAAGAGGCGTAGCATGACTGTCTCATTGGGGATTTCACTTCCTTTCACAGAGTTTATTCTGCTCCCACACCTCACTCTGCACACACTGTTGGAGAGAGGCCCCATCTGCTTTCTCTTCCTCCCTCTCCACCCCTTACTCTCCCACATACCCTCACAGAGAGGGGGTGACAGGGCAATCCAGATCGTTGGGGGTGCTGAGATCATCCTCCGTCTGTTCTTCCCACCCTCGGAGACCTGAGATCCTGAGTTATAAATGGCCCCTCTGCCAATGCTGCCTTCATGTTGCAAACTGTTTTGTAAGCCAAAGTGGGACAGTCATACAAAGCTCGAGGAGAGGGGAGAGCTATCCAGGCTTTTTTTTTTTTTTTTATCTCCTCCCTAACAGAACCATATAAACTGATGCCCACTAGCCACCGGGAGATACCTGGTTATCAGTCTGAGAAAATCTCAGTCAGATTCCTGAAGGGTGCATTGAGTTTGGGCCTTTGCTTACTGAAGATAGAACCCAAGGGCTGAGGTTCTATCTGGGAGGAAGGTCCTTGCCTGTGCTCCATGCATTTCTTTTAGATATGCTCAGAACAGCAACCATGGTCAGGTCAGCCTTGGGAAGTCCGCCAAGAGCTCCTATCAGGATATGGAGATAACTTTGTCTTCTTAGCAACTGACATCAGAATGACTTGGACAGGCTTGGGAGGAGGGTAAAAGCCATGGACTAGGTTTTTAAGTGGAGAAGGAAAATCACAGGGAAACTAGGACTAAGCATTGCAGGAAAGATATAGGGGGGAATGGGACACTGCCTGGGGAAGGAAGAAGAGAGGCTTAGAAGGTAGATAGTTGCATGAGGTGAAGGAATTGAAGAAATGCTGTTCTCTGGGAGGTGTCACTCTTTCCCACGAATGCCCAGATCTTTATGAAAACTAAAACTAAAACTAAATCTTTCCAAATTTTCTCAGTGAGGTTGAATTTCTTGTGAAAACTGGTGAGGGACCCTGAGCTTCAAGGTTGGCTTGGGGCAGAAACAGTCAACCTGCCTAATGAGGGAAGGAGTCAAAGGTTTAGGCTAAATCCTTTGAATATAAGTGGTGCTGTATCATGCACAGAGCCCGGTGGGCCATTGCAGGACAGGCACAAAGCCAGATCTGGATGACTTGGGCCACTCTGTCCAGACCTCATGCAGCCCTTCTCCTTGGCTCCCTGAAGGTCTTCCTTCTTGTCTCAATATTTCTACTTCCAGTCAATTAGCTCAGTTCACAATCTTTTGAGAGTTTTGTCTGAGAGGTCATACAGCGCAGTGGTCAAGAGTAAACGTAGTAGAGCCAGACGGTGTGGATTGAAATCCTGGCTTGGCTAGTTTTAGCAGTGAACCCTTGATTAAGGTGATCTGTGCCTCAGTTTCCCCAACTATAAAATGTTATACTGGGTTATCTAGCTCACAGGGATGTTGTGAGTATTCAGTAAATAAATGTAAGTTACTCAAGATGATACGTACTTCATGAGAAGTTTCACCAAGTATACCTGTTTAGTATTACTTAATTCTGGGAGGAATGAGGATGTTTAGCCACAATACCAAAACTTTCATGTTTTTGATCACTGAATTTCTCTTTTAATTTTCAATTTATAGTCACAATTCTGTTATTTCTTTTAAAACCTGTTTCTGAGGTATAATTGACATACAATAAACTACACATATTTGAAGTAGGCAATTTGATAAATTTTGAGAATATCTGTTACATACACCCTGTAAGACCATCATCAAAATCAAGGAAGCGAAAACATACATCACCGCCAAGGTTCCTTGTGGTCCTTGGTAGTTCTCTCCTTCCTAGTCCTCTACCTCCCTACCACTTCCTATTACCAGTAAACTACTGATTTACTGTCACTTATCATTTTGTATAAATAGAATCATGCAGTATGTACTTTTTTGCGTGTCTTCTTTCACTCAGAATGTTTATTTTGATGTCTATGCGTGTTGCTGCAGGTATCGATAGTCCATTCCTTTGTATTGTTGTGTAAGTGGCCTTCGATTGTATGGGCGTACCATGGTTATCTACTCCCCTGTGGGTAGACGTTTGGATTGTGTCCAGGTTTGGATTGTGTCCAGGTAGACGTTTGGATTGTGTCCAGGTTTGGATTATTTCAAAAATTCCTGCTCTGAGTATGTGTGTACAAGCTTTGGTGTGGACATAGGTTTTTGTTCCTTTTGTGTAAATATCTAAGAGACAAATGGCTAAATCATAGAGCATATTTATAACTTTTTAAGAAACCACCAAACTCTTTTACAAAGTAGTTACATCCTTTTTTACATTCCCACCAGCAGTCTCTCTACATTCTCATCAATACTTGATATAGTCAGCCTTTTTAATTTCAACCATTCTAATAGGTATGCAGTGTTACTTCATTATGACTTTATTTGCATTTTCCTAATGGCTAAAAATGTTGAGTTAATCTTACCATTTACTTACATCTATATTCTTTGCTGAAGTGAAGTATCTATTCAAGTATTTTGCCCATTTTTTAAAATTGGATGGGTGGCTTTCATATTATTGGCTTGAGAATTCTTTATATATTCCAGATGCAAGTTTATTGCTGTTTTTTTTTCAGTTATGTGCTTTGCAAATATTTTAATCAAGCCTATGGTTTGACCTGAAACTGTTTTTGTAAAGAATAGCATTTTGCAAAGAATAAAAAATTTTAATTTTCATTAACTCCAATTATCTTTTCTTTTTCTCTTATGGGTACTGGTTTTGGTGTTGGATAAAAGAAACTTTTGCCTAACCCAAAGTAGCAGATTTTCTTCTATGTTTCATCTAGAAATTCTATACTCTTAGTTTTACATTTGGGTCTGTTATCCACTTTCAGTTAATTTTTTTATAGTGTAAGATATGGATCAAAATTCATTTTCTGTTTGTTTAGTTTTGTTTTGCACAAAGTTATCTAATTCTTACAGCATGGTTTGCTTTTCTTTTTTAATTTGTTGATATGGTTAATTACATTGATTTTTAAATATTAAGCCAATACTACACTCATGGGATAAGCACAATTTGGTTATAATATATTATTTCTTTCACATATTGTTAGGTTAATATTGCTAAAATTTTGTTTAGAATGTTTGCATCTATATTCATGAAGAATATTTTTTTGTGGCTTTCTTTTTTTTGTAATGTCTTTGTCTGGTTTTTGAATTAAGGTTATGCTGGCCTCAGAATGGGTTGAGAAGTATTCCTTCATCTTCTAGATTTTGTAAGATTTTGAGAAGGATTGATATTAATTTTTCTTTAAATACTTGGTAGATTTCACCTACGAAGCCTTCTAGTCCTGAGCTTTTCTTCATTGGGAAGTTTTTAATTACTGACTCAATCTCTACTTGTTACAGATTTATTCAGATTTTCTGTTTCTTCTTGAGACAGTTTTTGATCCATTGGTTAATTAAGAGTGTGTTGTTTAATTTTTATGTATTTATGACTTCCCCAAATTTCTTAGTGTTATGATTTCTAATTTTATTCCACTGTGGTCAGAGACTATATTTCATAAGATTTCAATCATTTTAAATAGATTAATCTAGGCAAATCCACTAAACCAAGTTTAAATCAAGATTATTGCAATAACTCTCTGGACTTTGTCAAGTTTTTCTCTTGGCTGTTTAGAATTTCTTTTGAAGTAAAGCAGTCTTCTGCAGGCAGCATGGAGCCTCTGAGGGCTGGGCTCAGCTTTCCTACGTGGGTTTCCTTCTGGCTCAGCCCACAAATCATTTCACTAGGATATAGTTGGGAATGCCCTTTTTTCTCTGGTTGGTTGAGCTGAAGGGCATCCCAAGTCCAGACATGTTGAGCCCTGGGTGGATATGAAAGTAATGTTTAAACTTCCCCGGTTATGTTGTAAGAGTTGTTTTACAAAATTCAAATGAGTGTTAGGATAGACATGGTTCTATTTCTGATGGTGGCTTTTTTTTTTTTTCATTACAGTTTTCATTTCCTTATCTGGCAGACAGCCAACATCCCCTTTACTGACTGTGTTGAAATTAGAACAATAAAACATTCCCTGCCCTAAGAAGTCTCAATGAGATTTCCCCTCATACCAGGACCATACTTCCTGGCTTCTGCCAACTTGTTAGCTGTTTAGGGGTGTTTTTTCCTTATTCTTTGATGACCTTAGATACAGGAGTTCATAGAATAGTGCACTCAAATATGCTGAGGCAAATATAATCCGGAGCCTACTTTGGGGTTATTTATCTGAGGAAACAATCTAAGCCAATGAAGTTGAGACCAAATTGAGTTTGGCAAATAGAAAGGAAGTAAAGTAGGTAAAGAGAACACACTGATATCTAGAATAGTCTGCAGGTTCCTCCTTCAGCTTGCCACATGAACACAGTCAGTTCAAAGAAACTCTTAGAGGTTGTGTTTTCACCACTTGGAAACAGGAAAATTAAACCCAGCTTCTAAAGGTCTTATGATATTTGCCACAAATAAAAAGATCTCATTTTTCTTTCGTTGTGTTTCCTTAGCAGCTGCCACCCAGCATAATCATGATTATATTTGGCCCATTAGTACTTCCCTGAATTAATGAACCCAGAACATAACATTAAATGTTTCCTTAAAAGTTAACTTCATATTAAATATCAAGTTAGGGGAATTAATATCTAGGTACAAGCTATGCATCAGAAAGAGTTGTATAAAGTGGAACAGGACTTCAAAGAAACACAAATCTCTACAAGTAGATAGACACTGTTGCTTAAAACTAAATTCAACTGCTGCACTAAGCATTTAAATCAGTCTAACTCTAGTTCAAACGCTGAGACTTAAAATCAAGCTCTCCCTACTTTGTTCTCAGATTCAGAAACTGCTATCCTAGATTCAGTTATGCAAATACAAAGAAACAAATATACACATGCACACATTTTGGCTGTATTGTACATGGAATAAGAAAATTGAAGAATATAGGCAATTATAGATGTCATTTAGGTTGCTTAACTGCTTCTAAATAAAAATAAGCTGTTCTTAACAAACACGATAAGGAAAAGAGTAAAAATCTGTTGTGCCTGTGATCAAGACTGTGAAGGTTTTACAGTTGTAAGCCCCCAAACCTTCTCTTGTCCTTGAGGAGGACACAGTGTAGATATCTCAGCGGCTGAAAGCATTAGGTAAAGAATGACCTGAAGTGAAGGACTGAACACCGTAAGCAGGTAGATGGCATCTGGAGGGAGTCACTCTGTAGTGAATATAGACCCATGTACCACCCTGTCTCACCCCTGTTCTTCTAAAGTCATCAATATGACTCCTGGTGTTTCTAACAGGGTAACTACCACAGGGATTGGAAAAGGGGTAAAGCCAGGGTCAAAGAGCTGCTGCTCCATTCTGTCTCTGCCTCACCACCAATTTTGTTTGGAGAAAGCTGAGCTCAAACCACCACCATGGCTGTGAGGCATTATCTCCAACCATCTCACTCACTACCCTTGAAAAGTCCCTTAACCTGAAAGTGTCTCAGCCTTTTCATTCACAAAACAGGATGATTGGCCCAGGGGATCCTAATGTTTGTCCAAGCCCTTAGACTCAAAGATCCTAAAACTAGAGATAATCACCATGTATCTATGATGCAAAATATTAAATAATGAATATAAAACTACTAAAATAGTAGGAGACTATTAAAATAGTAGGGGAAAGTCATGAAAAGGAACAGAAAATAAACAAATGAATGGCAAAGATGTATTTTGTAACCTGGATGAGCTCAGCTAGCTAGCATCTCTTCCCATTATAGCCTATTCTTTTCCCTCTCCAGCACTATTATTTGGTCAACTATGTTATTAGTCAGTAGTCTCAGAGACAGAAAAATTTCCTGGGGAGATTATTATTCTGTTCTTATGGATCCATGGCTGTTTTTACACTTAACTTCAGTCAGACACCAAAGTGCATCTGGTATTTCATAAAATGTCACCTTTGAGTAGAAGTTTGGTAATCACGTGCTGAGTTGAGGAAAATGACATATACTGTCTAACCAAAGTCCATGCATGGTTTCCTGTAACAGATCTCAGAGCAAAGTGATTTGCTCCAACCCACTCTTAAACCCCAACTGAGGGCTCCTCGCCTTTCTTATGAGTGGACATATGCCACACTCCCTAGCATCATTCCAAACATAATCAGCCCACAGATACCAGCTGGCACATGGAGCAGGCTGTTGGTCAAGGAGGGAGCAGTAAGAATGAAGGGATAGAGAAGTGGATTCCAGAGCCATGGAGTATTTCTGCTGGTTGGAACATTGTGGATTAGTTTTTGTCACTGAGACATGAAGCATGGCCACCCAAATCAAAGGGAAGGAATGACAGACACTTCTTTATTTGCCTTTAAATTCTCTCTTTTCTCTGATGAAAGGGTTTGGGGTATCTTCAGCCTCTGAGTTAGACTGCCTGAATTCAACTCCTGACTCTGCCCTTACTCGCTGTGAAAACTCGAGCAAGTTACTGATCCTCTCTGTGCCTTAGTTGCCTCATTTTTAAAATAAGACCTACTTTATAGGGCTGCTGTGAGAATTCAAAGATACAATATACAATTTTTTTAAAAGCACTTCGACTACTGCCTAGCCCAAAATAAACACTGTGTAAATATCAGTTATTATTATGCTAACCTTCAAAAGGGAGAATTCGTTGGTGAGATATAAAATTCCTTAGATAGATTATTTAAAAGATTGTCAGACTTAGAATTTATTTCCTTGGAGAATTTTTTTTTATTAAAGATTTCATTTATTTATTCATGAGAGACACAGAGAGAGAGAGGCAGAGACACAGGCAGAGGGAGAAGCAGGCTCCACACAGGGAGCCCGACGTGGGACCCGATCCCAGGTCTCCAGGATCATGCCCTGGGCCAAAGGGGCAGGTGCTAAACCGCTGAGCCACCCAGGGATCCCCTTGGAGAATTTTTAACCCTTTTATCTCTTGGGCTTCATTTGATACAGCCACCTTCTTCTTTATGGATGAAAGAAAGCAGACTGTTCTCAGACTTGAAACAAATGGTTGCTATCACTGAGGTGCCTCTTTTTCTACTCTTTTTTTTTTTTATAAAGGTTTTACTCATTTACTCATGAAAGGCACACAGAGAGGGGCAGGGACATAGGCAGAGGGAGAAGCAGGCTCCCCATGGGGAGCCCGATGTGGGACTCGATACCAGGATCCCGGGATCATGACCTGAGCCAAAGGCAGACGCTCAACCACTAAGCCACCCAGGTGCCCCTCTTTATCTATCTTTGGGTCTGCTCAAGAAAAAAACCCAACTTCTAGGTCTGAAATTAACATTTCCCTCCTTACAGAGCTTTCCTGGCTCAAACAATGTTAGAACTATCCCATGTTTCCCAGTGAAGATGGGCTTTATCCTGCCAACCAGACAGTTGTGTCTGCCTAGGGGTTGATAGCAACTGTGTCACTGCTGAGCCACAAACCAAACAAAATGTCTAGGGCTTTGGAATTTAGACAATAGCTGAATTACAAGGGCACTGTCCCAGAAGAGACTCTGCTTATTTTTGCAGACCTGGACAATACAATGGCTATGCCTTTGAAACCAATCGCCTAGGTCTTTGCTCTACTGTAGTATGTCTTTTCCTTGACCGTAGAGAATTTCCCACATGGGTAAAGGTAGGTTCCCTGTGATAGTCCCCAGGGACTATCATAGTCATCCACTATGATTACAGTCCTCCAAAACCCCTGTGTGACGTCAGTGGGAATTGACTCTACCATGCTAGGGAAAACATGTTGGACCAGAGATGGTGATGTTGTTTTGATTGGCAACTTTACCAAACAAGGAGATTATTGCAAACTCAGATAGATAGAGGGTTTCTCAGAAATGCTGAGTAATGACCAAGGGATATGCTATGATCTGAGATAGATTCCTTGCCAAATATAAGGTCCCAAAAGAGCCTGGTTGGTTTCAAGTAAAACACTGATCTAAGAGTCCTAGGGACATCCCTAGGGTTCAAATGGTGATGGAAGACTCATTGGCTGTCAAAGCATTCTATACCCTCTTCAAAATCTCCTTCTCTTAGGATGCTTATTATCTCCAGAGGGAAAAAAGACATAAAAGAATTCTCATTAAGATGTTCAGCCCTGAATGTGAATCTTCATCATACCTTAGAGCTATGCAGTCTTTGGAAGAGAACTAAAAATGGACTAATTAGTCACCCCCCACAGTAAATCCCAAAGCCAGGGTTTCAAGTTATGTGCAATTGGTCACATTACCATCACCTATGTCATTCCCTTCCCCTCACTCACAGTGTTACCCTGCCACACTTCTCTGAACAAACAGTCCAATTCTACAAACGTTTTAGAATGGCAATGTGCAGTGTGTTTGGATCTGTGATTCCAAACTAGCAGAGTGCAGCACAGAAATTAAGTGCAGTGGGGCAGGAATTAGAGCTTGGATAAAATCCTAGCTTCACCCATTACTGACTTTATTTACGAGCCTAGACAATTTATTCCACCTCCAGAGGTTCAGCTTACAAAATAGAACTGACAAGTTTACTCCTTTTGGTGCTTCTGTGGGTATTTTATAGGATGAAGGTCTTTGTACAGTGCTTGGCGTGGATCATTAACATCAGGAGATGTTACCTGCATGTGGTATTACATGGAACCCAAGCACATATAAGAGCAAGATCCTTGACTATGTTTTGGACCATGGAAGTCCTAGCTTTTGGCACAGAGTAAATAATAAATACTTGTTGAATGAATAAAGTTATGAGTGTTTCCCTGCTTCATCCACTCACCAATCCCTGATTCTCAACCCCCGACTTTCCTAACCCAAGGGAATTTCCAGAGCCAGAAGAAAGAGTATCATGAGTAGGTGAAGTTGGATGTGGTAACAGGGCTGGTCAAGACTAATGCTGAAAGAACTCAACTGGAAAATAGAAGCCAAGGGTAGCCAGACATCTAGGGAGGTCACAACTAGGAACCAGGCTGGGCATGAGGCAGGCGAAGGGCCAAGTCCAGGGCATGCAAATTCTGTGTGCTTCTTTCTCTGAGGGCCGGCTGTGTCAGGAGTTCCAGTAAGCTGGACTCACCAAAGCTAAAACATAAAGGCTTCTCTCAAGTTTTGCCTGGAACTCTCTTGTGACTCATTCCAGGTAGGATGTAAAAGATCTGCTCAACAAGCAGACACTTAGGCTTATGCGTTTATTGCCCTCACTCTTGCTCTCTGATTCCCTTCTCCCTCTCCCTCCAGGGTTTTCTTTGCTCACAGGCATGATGGGAACAGAAAGGACTAAAAAGCCCTGTTTCTTTACACTTTTAGACTTGAGGGGGCAATCTGCTTTATAGGCACCAATAAAATCCAGAGTGTTTTCTTCTTGTTTCTGTGAAAATGTACCACAAACTAAACAGATTTCGTTTGTTTCAGATAAATAAAATAAATGGTCTGCCTCCAGCCACACGGGGGCCAGAGGTATGTTGATTACTTATCATCTGTAAATCCTGGGTTTAAAGTTTCCTTTATTCCAGTCAACCTTTTTGATGCACGTGTCCTGACTTCTTCTTACCAGTGATGTTGGATCAAAGGGGACATTCTTGGCCTTGGGTTTCAAGCCTTCAGCTTCAGCAAGGGAGAGGAAGTATCATATGGAAGTATGTTTCCAGTTCTGCAGGTGGTGGTTGAAGATTGCAAGGTCAACCTGAAACCGGTGGTTTTGTGTTTTTGTTTTTGTTTTTAAGAACCAAAATTGCTTATTGGTATTGGCAAGAAGCCTAGCACAAAAGAAAGAAAAATTTGTTCCTGGCAGCTTTCAAACACATGAAAAGCCAGCATTTGCTTTGCAAACACATGTCTCCGAGGCTTTGTAGGCTCCTGCCCACAGGAGGCAAGCAGTTTGCTCTTTGGCAGCAGCAACTCAACATGCTTCAAAGGATTTCTTCTGAGCTGATTTTTTATTCGGTGCAAGCTCTCTGACCTAGGTAGGTCTCACGAAGACGTGAGCACTGAGACCCGAAACCACATACATGCCAGAGGGAAAAGACCTTTGGCTTTCTTTCATACCAAATTGTTCAGCTTTTGTTGTTTCTGCATTGTGGTTTTTCTGCTTCCGTTTTGTGACTCTCTAATTCTGTAGCTATTTTTTCTTTGGCTCTTTTAGTAAGCATTACTTACACCTTCTCTTTCTTGTTTCTTTGAATTCTACTTGCTCCAGCTTATAGGCAGCCTTAGACAGGTTTAGGGAGCCTGACACCAAACCAAAACTAAAAATGTAGGGCAAGCTGATTCCAGAGCTCACATGGGAACAGGAAGACCTGAGACACAAAGGCCCCAGAGGTGGGTTGATCATAAGAGGCGAATGACTAGGTCAGACATGTAGAATATAGGCCAGATGAGAAAGCCAGCAGCAAACAGCAAAAAGAATCAAAACTGAAGACAGGGTTCAAGGTAGAAGTACAGAGAGCGATGAGTCCAATTTCAGAGGTAAATTAGCAAGGACTATCCTTTCAGCCACTAGAATAGATGAAATGAACAATTGGTTCTTCTCTTGGGGATTTATTTATTTGTTTGTTTGTTTGTTTGTTTATTTATATGCCATTGCCTTTCTCTTGGAATAGAGAGATGGTTCTTATGAGGCCAGGGCAGGGCAAGCAATACTTGAAGCTACCTAGAGACATTCTAGTTATCACCTGGGAAAGGGCCTACTGGTATCTAGTGAGTAGAGGTCAGGGATACTTCTAAAATCCTATAATGTATGGAATTATATGACCTAAAATGCCATTAATAACAGTTTTAATTCTGTATACAGATACTCCTGTGAGGGACTCTAGGTCATCCAGAATAGCAGTGACATAACATACATCTGACATAAGGAGCAATTCAGTGAGGATGGGGAGCAACAAATTAACAGTTTAGTCCAGGTAATAATTTTGCTTTTATTATGTTTTGTGGATATATGGATCCCCTAAAATTATTTTCTATGGACTAAACTTCACTCATATTAACTGAGGAGCTACTAAGTCCCAGGGATAATCTGAGCATTGAGGATACAATAAACAAGTCAGAACAATTCCCTGGTCTCCTAGAACTTGCATTCTAGAGCTGCATTGTCTAATACAGTAACAACTGGCACAAAAGTCACTTAAATTTAAGTTAATTAAAATCAAGTCAAATCTAAACTTCAGTTTCTCAGTCATTCTAGCCAGTCAATCCAGCTAGATTTTAAATCTCCACTAGCTACATGTGGCTAATGGCTACCATACTAGACCACACACAGAACATTTCCATCACTGCAGAAAATTCTATTGAACAATGCTATCTGGAGAAGGCTTACAACCTAGAGAAATCTGCACCTTTAGTCTCCCACTTTGGCTATTAACAAACTTTTGAGGAGTCCTTTATAGGAATGAGTCCAAAGATAAATAGATTTTCATAAATATAATGGTTAACCAATTAGGTAGACACGCTACTAAGTGTTTTCAAGTACAAACTCACTCAGTCCACACAAAAGCCTAATGAGGTAGGTACTATTATTATTTTTATTTAATAATAAGGGAAATTAAGTCAAAGTAAGATTAACTAACTTGTCCAAGGTTTTTAGCTTAAATTAGTCAAAAATTTCTAACAGCTTTATAGCCTTTACATCTCAGAGACATAACATGGTAAAAGCTTTATTCCTTCCTCAAGTTGTGAGCCAACCAATTGTTCAGTGAAGGCCAGTCTCCTTCTATCTGGAGGCTTGGGCAACTTTTACATTCTCTGAATCTTCATATGGGTCTCCTGCATCTAGGTAGGAGGCAGAATAAGAAAAAGTTTAAAACAGGGTTTCCTAACTTCAGCGTTGCTGACATATTCAGCTGGATGATTCTTTGTTGTTTTGTGCATTGTAAGATATTTAGCAGTATTTCTGGCTCCACCCACTAGATGCCAGTAGCATTCTCCCAGTTGCCACAACCAAAATGTTTTCAGACATTACCAAAACTTCTGCAGGCAAAACCACACCCTCCCTGGTTGAGAACACTGGCTTAAAAGATCACTGCAGAGGTGTTGAGGCCAGGCTAGAGGTGACCATGTTCCTTTCACTCAGATTCTGTTGACCAGAACTCAACATATGGCCAAACCTGGGATAAAATGCTCCCAGGCCAAAGAAGAGGTCTGAGAAGAACAGAGAAACAATGTGGAATCTGCTTGAGGAATATAGATCTTAGAAAACACACCAAAAGCTTCAGAGAAACTTGCAGAGACTTATAGAATATTCTGGACTGTATTGGAGACAAAAATATACCATCAGTACAATTTTTTCAAAGTTAATCCTATCACCCTAGATAGGACTCCCAGAATAAAAAGTTAGTGCAATAAAACATGAGATATCATGTTTCCTGGATGGACATATTCATCAGATAACACTAAAAAGCAATAAACATTTTGCAATGATCCGTGAGAATGTTGAGCATATGCAGGGTAGGAATGAGGCTGGGATAATGAGAATGTTCCATGAAACTGTCCAGCCTTAATTATATTCCAGGAAGATGAACATCTGCGATATGTATGGCCAGAAGTGCAAGGAAGACAGAAATGCATTTCTGGAAGATGGAGAAGTAAAGAATCTGGATAAATGTCATAGAGAGCAAAACTTCAGAAACAGGAGAGGTAGTGAGTAAAGATTGCCATTCATTTACTGCTAATAGTCTCAAAGAAAATCCTGGCTTACTGTGAAGACATGTTGCAAAGTTGATTAATAAATGCCATTGTCTACCATCCCATTTGAAGCACTAGTATTTTTTTTATGGCAAAACAGGTTAGTTCATACCACTCTGTACAAAAAAAAAAATGCATACCTTTTGTAAGTATCATCTAAATTGCAGTTGGCTTCTGTGGGTGCATTACAAATCTTTAAATATCCCTTATTTTCCCTTCTTTATGACAGCCAAATAAAGTATAAATGCTTCTTGAGTTTTTATTACATGGTTTGAGGGAAATTATTTTTCAGCTGCCTAGTTTGGACATTTTTCTCCTCACTATGTAATCATATTGAAAAGGACTAGAAACTCTCAAGTTTCTACCAACTGGCACCGAACCAAACTCAGAAGCCAAGGTTGGCTCCCCAAACACACTTAGCTCCACCCTACCCAACCCATGCCCTAAGTAAAAGACGGTCACATTACATTTCTGTGCCAAAAAAAGTCAATCAAATTCAAGTCATTGGGTTGAAAAAAATTAATGTAGCCAATAAATTAATATAAAAACCTATATCTTATTAAAGTTGTTGATAGCCTACATCTTACTGAAGTTAATCATTATATTTTGTTCATTTTATGCAAGCTTCTATTTCTTTGGAAAAAAAAAACCACCGGAAGCATACAGTAAATGAAGAAAAGAGGACAAGGATGGGGAAAGAGGAGGAAAGGGGAAAGTAAGACATTCTGAGTAGTGGATAAGTCACAGCAAGAGGACTCTTTTCCAGGTTTATGCAAGAAACTTTTTCTGTTACATTTTCCAGGGAGTGGAAGAAAAGGTCAGACAGACTTATAAAATCATACCAGTTGATAACAAGAGGCAATGGCTTTTCCCTAGGTGTTTTCAGTAAGAACCAAATCAGTAACCACAGCTAATAAATAGCTATGTACATACAGAAACCAACTCGCCAAATACCCACGCAAAATACGGTCCTACACTGGCAAGTGAGGGGTGGAGAAGGTAAGGAAAACAAACAGTTTTTCTCAACAAACTTGGAATGTAGTAAAGATGTCAGCTAAGCATACAACCCAGCAAACTACAAAAGAGAAAAATAGGGAAGAGATGGCAGGTAGAGAAAAAATACTGAAGGATTGAAATTTTCTGAGTGAGGAAATGTGGCATAGCTTTTAAAAATAAGACAGCTGAAGAAGCAGTGTTTTAAGGCAAAAATTAAGAGTGTCCTCTCCCCAGGCAAGATCATACTTTATTCTTTGGATTATGATGAAATGGAAATTTCAGCATACTAAGAGGAAAACCATAAGGTTTTACATGGCCTTTATTACCCATCAAGTGTAGTGCCAAGCCCAGCCCCAGATATTACTCACGTGGCCTCCTGCCCTCTGCCTGAAAGCAGGCTTCTTCGTTCCTCCAAAGCCCAACACTGCTTCCCCAGTGACCCGAGGCAGACTGCAAAAGGAGGTGTGCCACCTGCAGCCAGGTGCCATTCCATGAGGACTCTCCCGTCTCATCTGTAATCCTGGGAGCAGGTTTCTCTTTCTCTTTCAAACATACAAAAAACAAGTGAACAGAGTTTTTAAGCCAAAATGACCTTTTAATCAGGAATCTGCAATTATTACATGTTCTCTTTCCTTGGTGCAAAATGCAGCTCTATTCTCAGATACCTGCAGTGTAATGATTAAAAGGATAGATTGTGGAATCAGGTAGTTCATGTATGAAGTCTGGTGTGACCTTGGATGATCATGGTCCCTAACTTCACAGGGTCGTAGAGTGTTAAAGGTAATGGATGTGAAGACTTTGTAATACTAGGCCCACAATAAGAGTTTTTTTTTAAGGCTGCTTATTAATAATATTGCTTTAGAAAAAGAGCTAATGATAATAATATCATGTTAATTCTTTATATTTCCCAGAAAAAGAAAAAGTTAGGGGTGTCAGTACATCACAGATCCCATGGGTGACTCTTCCTGAGCATCTCACACCACAGCAAACACTGAATCAGTCTTGGCCCATAGACCCAGGGATGCCACACTTTTCCCCTAGAAGTCAGGCCCAGGTTCTTTGTCTCCAACAAAAGTATCTTACACATCACCACCCGAGGAGGATGGTGGCACTGGGCTTGGGTGCCACTGTTTCTCTAGCTCCTCCTGAGATGGTATCTCCGATTTCCACTATCCAGATGAGTAATAACTTATCCCAGATTTGTGTCATAGAGAGTTAATGAGTATTCTTCTCTTTACAACTTTATTCTGGTTTTTGATAAAACATAAGACAGCATTTGGTCATGTATGAAAATACAGACATGGATTCTCTACGAGAGAATCATTCAGTCCTTGGTCTGCAGAGAAACTATTGCTTTGCTTTATTAGACTTCTCCCTCTGTGCCTTCTCTCTCTCCCCGCCATCCCTTTCATCCCCTATAATTTGAACTTATTCGTTCATGATATATTATAATATTAGTCTGTTCAAGTTTTTTTCATCACCATACCCCAACCACCCTTCATAGGTAATTACTTTCACATGTTGAACAAATATGTGTGTGTGTTTGTACATGTACAAGTGTTCAAATTATATTTTGAAATATGTTTATAAAATAATTTCAAAATGTGCATGATTTTTCCATGTACATGTGTTTTTTAATACATAATTGATATTGTGTTCTGTATCTCGTCCTGTTTCTGTTTTTCACTCAGCAGCATATTTTTAGTTCTATACATGTTGCTATATCTATCTCCACTCTGCTCTGACTGCTGCATAACGCTCCATGCTTTCATTTACCACATTTCATTTTCTTCCAATGCACACCCTGATTGCCTCCAGTTCCCTATCACCACGAAAATAGCTACAATAAATCTTTATGGACCTGTGTAAGACTCTGAGATGTATACCCCAAATCCCAAATTCTGGGTTCTCAACAAATATATAGCAGTTTGATTGAGAGCTGTCACATGGCTGTACCAGCTGAAGCAGTCGAGTTACCACACTCCATAGCACCCATTACAGTCAGAAGCCCCATCCCATTATCTCTTCACAGTGACGGTCATGAAATGGCATTGATCACCTCGTGCTGGATTTCAAGTTCTACTGGTTTGCACCCAGTCTGTATGTATTGGGATACGTGGTAAGGCAGGACCATAAATTCACTTGTTGCTTCTCTTCCCTGGTATTTCCACTTTGCTATGGTTCCTCTGATGTTTTGTTAGTTAATCACCAAACTTTTAGAGCTTTATCTATGCTTTTCCTTTTCTCACTCTCGTTCTTATTTCAGATTAAATCCCTTTGGAACAGGTTAGAAATTCTCCTGTCAAACACAGTTTTCATTTTTTCATGGGCTTCACTTCATCCCTTGCCAAGGCTCAGATGTTCTGGCATGAGAAGCCGTGGTCTAAAACATTTTAAAACCATTTCTGTGGCCAATGGTTCACTTCCCCCATGCCTTTTTTCTTGTCCAAATTCTCCAAATGCTTCAGTTTGTAGCCTGGACTTCAAAATCACCAGTGATACATTCCAGATTTCTTTGGCTCCTATATAATTAATTCCCAAAGAGATCAGCAAAACAGTCAGTAGTTGGTGGGTTTGAAGAGAGAGTCAATTGCTGCTACTTTTTTCGGAAGACTCACTCACCCCATTCTCTGAGTCACTTTTTCTACACATCAACTTCTTGACTTTGGCTTCAATTCCCTTCAGTTGCTTGGGATAACTTTTCCTCCTGACTTCTCTCTTGGATTACTTTCTCCATTCTGTTGAAACTGGTATGGTGTTCCCTGTTCCAACTGTCCACCTAACTCATGAATCTAAAAACATAGTTTGTTTCATAGCTTCACATGAGTCTTGTGATTCTAAGTCCCCATTTGTGATGATGGCAGAAATGAATCCAGTCACTTTCAGAGACTTCTTCTCATCCAGTCAAATTCAAAATTTCCTCATCAACAGTCCAGTTCACATACATGCATCTTTCTCTTCTTCTCTGAGCCAGTTTGGCATTGACTATTCTGAGGAGAACCAAAAGGGGGTATCTTACCTTCTCAGTATCTCTCCTATATTCTCTGTTCACAGGCTCTCCAATTTCACACAGCCTGCTCCTGAGATTGGGTAGGTAAAAATTGGCTGGTCTCTGACAACCATTCTCTTTCAAAGAAGATCTGTAGTTCAGTTGATTCTAAGAAGCTGTAGCCACGTATGCCTCTTACCACAGATAGAAATTAATGAGCATCCCTTGGTGTCTCTCTGTCCCCTTGGTTGGCCAGATGAATTCTCAGAGTTGACAAATGACTACTACCAGCTACCATCCAACGCTCTCTGGAGCCACAAGGAAAGTACAAAGACCCATAATTGCTAAACTTGAAGATAAATTGAAGGTGGCAAGTTGGAGAATTTTCGCTCCCTTTTGAGCCTAGCTGCCTTATTGTCCACATAGCCCTGTAATTCTAGGGCGGTGCTCAGTAAAATTCATTTAAGGCAATGGTATTGCTTTATCCACTGCACTTTGCAGGAAGACCTACCTAGTAACTCTTTCACCCCACCCCACCTCCATTACCACACACACACACACACACACACACACACACACAATCACCACCACCACCACTTCCCTCTCCATTTTTGCATTTTAAAGCATTTTTTCTTTGTCAGCCTTCTCTTGCAGCTTGTCAGTGTCTCTTCCCAGGGCGGCGGGGGCGGGGGGGGGGGGGTGGTGGTGGATATGGAGGTGGAGCAGGCCCTTAGACAATTTCCTTTGAATTCAGTAATCTGGATTCTGAGTTATTATCTTTGAGGTAGCTTGTATCCAGAACAACCATTCTCCCAGGGGTGGAGAATGGAACTGATAGGGGCACATTCCACTACTAATTTACAAATCACCCTGCTGCTACACGTTCTCTCCATAAAGCCAGCTGGAAGAAAGATCTTCTGCAAACAACAGATAAGACAACTCCTTATCTATTTGCAAAGTGAGTTCTTGAAAGTTCACATGGAGTTAAATCTGTTTTGGTGAAAAACTCATATGCTTCTGAAATATGGTGATTTGCCTTACTACATCAGGTTGTAGGCAGAGGGTATTGAATTCATAGCAGGACTATGTGGGGGGTACCTGGTCTAGGTGAAAAGCATGAAACACCAGGCCTGGCTCAGCCCTCTACAGGTTGCAGTTCAGTAGGCCTTTGTAGTATGATTGGTGTTTATTGATTCAAAACAAAAGTAATGAACTTTCATTTCCATTAAGAGCCTGAAAAAACTTCCAGATTCTTCATAATGTAATCCAAATAATTTGAATTACTTCTTTACACTGTACTTGTCATTTTCCTATTTTTTCCTAATTTCCATTTCCTATATATATATATATATATATATATATATATATATATATATCACCATGCACCATTGTGTATAATAAAGTGTCAGCATCGAAGGAAGCATTTATGGGGTTTATTTATTACAAAATCTGATATTTCAACAAAACTTTGTAAAAGACTTAGAAAGGGACAGAAATTATTAGATGTCCCCATTGGTTTTCTCTTACCATTACAACACAAAATTTCAGAAAAATAAAATAAAATAATTTATCATTGTATACTTAGGGAAGTCCAAAGTCTGAAATGGGGCAAAATCCAAGTGAAAACAGGGGTACATTGCTTCTGGAGCACCGAGCGGAGAACATGTTCCCTTGCCTTTTCCAGCTTCTGGCAGCCACCTGTATTTCTTGGCTAGTGGGGACTGTTCCTCCAATTTTAAAGGCAACGGTGCAGTATCTTCAAACCTCTGACTATGACCTATTCATCTGACTCCCTTTTTAACTTTAAAGGCCCTTGTAGTTATCTTGGGCCCACCTGGATAACTGAGGACAACGTCCTTATTCTAGAGCCATCTGATTAGCAAACAATTCTGTCTGCAATCTTAATACCCCTTTCTCATGTGACATAACATATTCACAGGTTCTGGAATTAGGATGTGGACATGGTGGCAGGGGAGCATCCCTCTGCCTACCACAGTGTTCTTTCAATTGAATGCTCATTGTTATCTACTGAGTGGACACTCTGGGAGTACCTGATACTACATGGATGTCCTCTTTGTCTCTGACAAGGCTCTTTCACAACTCTGTAAACTGAAGAAATTGAGGGCAATGCAAATAATTCTTCTTTATAGACATACAAATAAGTTTGTCTAATAAATATATAATTTATTTCTGCCCTACAGGAAAGATAATTCTAAACTCTATCTTTTGCTAATTAATATTAAACAGTTCTACATCAATTAGTAAATTTATTTCAGCACTGCTGCTTCTCTATGTATGTCTCTATTCTTCAGAATCTCCTTTAAATCAGTTTTAACATCATATTGATTCCTTCATTAATTAAAATCTTGAAATGTGGGGGCACCCGGGTGGCTCAGTGGTTGAGCGTGAGCTTTTGGTTCAGGTTGTGATCCCAGGGTTCTGGGATTGAGTTCTGCATTCGGCTTCCTCAGAGAGCCTGCTTCTCTTTCTGTCTATGTCTCTGCTCCTCTCTCGGTGTCCCTCATGAATAAATAAATAAAATCTTTAAACAAAACAAAATAAATAAAATTTTGACATGTTTATTTTGAATCTGTATGACAGTGATTATTTTATTTTTAAAAATTTAATTTTAACACCCTTAGAATGCTCAGTAGCCAAGAACTAGCCTTCCAGAAAATATACCAGAAGCTGACACTCTCTAGAGCACTATTTCCCAAAGGCACTCCATCTAACATTAATTCTGAGGATGTTAATAAATATTCCCTGAAAGAAGGGTTTTATTTTAAAATAATTTGAGGAAAAGCTTTTATTCACAGAATCTCTCACAGAACTTGTGTTCCATGCAAACATTTTTGAAAATTCTACTCTAGATTATTGGATTTTTACCACTTTGTGAACCAGTAACAAACTAGTAGCCAAGACTCTTATAAAATTATAATATTCATGCCAAAAAAATAATTATTCATATAGTTTTGGGTTTATTTCTGGGCTCTGTATCCTGTTCCATTGATCTATATTCCTGTTTTTGTGCCAGTACCATACAGTCTTGATGACTATAGCTTTTAACACAGCTCGAAGTCCAGAATTGTGATGCCTCTAGCTTTGCTTTTCTTTTTCAAGATTGCTTTGGCTTGTTGGGGTATTTTGTGGTTCTACATAAATTTTAGGATTGTTTGGTCTAACTCTTGTGAAAAATACTAGTGATATTTTGATAGGGCTTGCATTAAATGTGGAGATGGCTTTGGGACCCCAATGTTTATAGCAGCATTATCAACAGTAGCCAAATTATGGAAACAGCCCAAATGTCCACATCAACTGATGAATAGATAAAAAAGTTGTTGTTGTTGTTGTTGTTGTGTGTGTGTGTATATATATATATAAAATATAAATAAATATATATATTATAAATATATATATAAAACAGAATATGACTCAGCCATCAAAAAGAATGAAACCTTGCCATTAGCAATGACTTGGATGGAGCTAGAGTGTATAATGCTAAGTGAAAATAAGTCAGAGAAAGAAAGATACCATATGATTTCCCTCATATGTGAAATATGTATATATATATATATATATTTTTTTTTAAGGTTTATTCTCTTAGTTTCTTTTCTTGATCTACCCCACTTCAAAATGCTCTTGGGTGTCTTTAACTAAAATCTGTTTACAACCAGGAAGGTTGTAGATATATAGGTATCTCTCAGAAATGAGTCTATCTCTAATTTCTATTTGATTTGATCTCCCTCTCTCTCTCTCTCTTTTTTTTTTAGATATTCAAGAGGTTGAGATTAGATGTAGAGCACTAAATTATTGACTTAACAACAGATCATCAGCGACTGCAAACACATGCTCTTTATCTAAGTTTCCACCTTCCTAGTAACAGAGCCTGGTAGCTGGTAGGCAGATGACTCCTTGGTGATTATGAATCAAAGAAAGATGAAGTATGCCCTCTTTCAGATCAAGTAAGATAATAAACACTAATATTATTAGATGTTTACCATTTCCTGGCCCTGTTCTGAACACTGTACATGACTTCATTTAATACCTAAACTAGTAATATCCTCATCTTACTAAAAAAGAAACCAAACCTTAGAGCCAGTAAGTCACTTGTTCAAAGTCACATGGTGTGTGAGTGGCTAAGTTTGGAGCAAGACCCACACAATATCAAGTGTTATGATACACAGGCCCACAGTCCCTTAGCTGATGGGGCCAGCTATATTTCAGATTTCATAATTTTTAAGATTTTAGAGAAGCAAACAGTTCATATAATGTACATTGCAACACCACTGGTAGGTTAGGGTAGCATCTCGTGATCAAACACGTGAGTAAATCTGTAACAAAAATAAATAAATAGAAACAGTCACACTGAGATAAATGAAGACTATAAATTGCTTCATATCAATTCAGATCACATTTTGTTGCCAAATGAAATAGAAAACAGCTTCCATTTTCAGTGTTTGGGATTTTGGAAGTGTTCATAAAGGATTCTGGGCCTATGATTCCTTCCTTTTACATACCCAGCTCTGGTCACTAAATTTAGTATCTCTCACTTTCCTGAAAAGGCAGACAAAATACAGCTGATTTACTCGTATTTTAGGCCTTACCAGCCACTGACCTTCTAATACCACGTTCCTTTCTCCGTCAGGGCAGACTACAATTAGCCGCCAGGGGGAGCTCCAAGCCTCCAGTTTCATGCCCCCTCCTTCCCACCACTTTGCGCACCCTGGGGCGCACATATCTGGACGCGTCCAGAAAGACTTTTATTGAGCCACTAGACTAAGGGTGTGGTCCCTTTTCCCCATTATTTTCTTTCTTGGGAGTCTGTCTTTCCTCATCTACCTATGAGGTAGATGATCGGAAGCAGCTCCTAACCGTGGAGAGCACAGGGTGGGCAGTGTAGATGGACTGGCATCCTGTGGCCCCTAGGAAGGCTGTGCCTCCATTGTCCTCAGCAGGATTTTGCACTGCTTTTTCTTACCATCAGTGTGGTACAATTGAGAAGACAGAGCCTTTGGTCTGAGCCCAAAAGAAAATGAGAAAAGTAGGCCTTCCTTAAATGTATCACAGGGAGGTCTCTGCATCCTCAGCCTGCTTCACCAGGCCACCCCATTGGAATTTGGGATAAAAGTTCATAGAAGCAAGCATGTTCTCTTGGTGCCTGATGCCTATGTCCTGCGTGAACTTCAGAGAGACATAACTGTAGTCACACTCTTAGCTGGGGCCCTGGACAAACACTATCTCATTCCCATTTAGCCACCATTTACAAATATAATTATCTAGGTGTAGGCTTTCTTAGGTTCAGTCACATTCCAGGCCTGCTTCCCTCTGTCTGCACCTTGAATTTGGGTGCTCTTATGCCCACATTATGGGAACTCTTCTGGGTATTTCTGAAAATTATCTGAAGACTACAAGTGTTTTTGTGTTATTTTACCAGTTTAGCTCTCAGAGAACTGGCACCCAGAGAAATGAACAAGACAGGAAACAACAAATGTTGGAGAGGATGTGAAGAAAGGGGAACCCTCCTGCACTGTTGGTGGGAATGTGAACTGGTGCAGCCACTCTGGAAAACTGGGTGGAGGTTCCTCAAAGAGTTAAAAATAGACCTGCCCTACGACCCAGCAATCGCATTGCTGGGGATTTACCCCAAAGATACAGATGCAGTGAAACACTGGGACACCTGCACCCCGATGTTTCTAGCAGCAATAGCCAAACTGTGGAAGGAGCCTCGATGTCCATCGAAAGATGAATGGATAAAGAAGCTGTGGTCTATGAATACAGTGGAATATTCCTCAGCCATTAGAAACGACAAATACCCACCATTTGCTTCGACGTGGATGGAACTGGAGGGTATTATGCTGAGTGAAGTAAGTCAATCGGAGAAGGACAAACATTATATGGTCTCATTCATTTGGGGAATATAAAAAAAAGTGAAAGGGAATAAAGGGGAAAGGAGAAAAAATGAGTGGGAAATATCAGAGAGGGAGACAGAACATGAGAGACTCCTAACTCTGGGAAACGAACAAGGGGTGGTGGAAAGGGAGGTGGGTGGGGGGTTGGGGTGACTGGGTGACGGGCACTGAGGGGGGCACTTGAGGGGATGAGCATTGGGTATTATGCTATATGTTGGCAAATTGAACTTCAATAAAAAAAATTAAAAAAAAAAAGAATTGGCACCCAGAGCTGGTATTCAAAACCCTGAACAACTGAAATGACACAAACAGCAGCCAATCTGAGCAGACGCTAGCTACAAGCCACCAAAAGGGCCGTGCTGATCAATGCTGGTGGAATCTCAACCTGGCTGGTGTATATCTATTTAAGAAACTAGCCTATGATTCTATTCTAGTTCCTACTTTTGTTTGTTTGTTTGTTTGTTTGTTTAGAGAGAGCAAAGTGAAAGAGGGGCAGAGGGAGAGAGAGAGAATCTTAAGCAGTCTCCACGCCCAGCACAGAACGTAATGTGGGGCTCGACATGAAGCTTTATCCCACAACCCTGAGATCATGACCTGAGCCAAAATCAGGAGTCAGACGTGTAACTGACTGAGCCACCCAGATGACCCCAATTCCTTCCTTCTTTGGCCTGCTTGTGAAATATGTCTTCATGTAACATTGAAGAGAACACTCAGAAATTTTCTATTTCAGTAAAAGCATTATAATACATGCTACAGTGGGAGGAAACAAGTAACCAAAAAAAAAAAAAAAAAAAAACGAGTGTACTGCTAATTATTCTTATCACCTATTTATGTGTAGTATGAAAGGAGCTTTTTTTCTGATAGAAGCTGATTATCTCTATCTAGAAGGCAGGATGTGGCCTCTACAAATCTGCTTTTACTTCTAAATGGACAAGTCTTAAGAGATAAACTGTAGTTCACAAAGAATTTCTGCTAGAACCATTCAGATCATTCACTGTAGAAAGCTCCCAAAATATACTTTCTAAATGTGCCCACTATAACCTGCTGCTCAGCAACCAAGACTGCCAGAAGCCAAAAATAAACATTTTTGCCCAAATAGCTTTGAACTTCTGAAGTGTTAATTACCAAACTGCCCATTGTGCATGACCCAAAGTGTCTAACTGAGGGGTATGTTCCACACACATTAGTCAATGGCACCTCCTGACAAAGTATGACACTCAACACTTGTGGCTCTCTCTATTGGCATTCTAAAAAAATGCCAGCAGAAAAAAAAGAAGAAATCTAAGGATTGTGAGTAATAATAAGCATCAAAGAAGCAGGCCAAGTGCTTCCACCAGAGAGATTTCTCTGGTTCATAACAATATCCAGGTATGGAGTAGGCTTCCAAGGCAAAAGCACAAAACATTCACAAACATTAATATAACCTCCCATTCTACAGAGGAGGAAACAAAATCTTTCATCATCTCAACTTCAGTTAAATCTTTAGAATTTTCTGATGAATGTGCATACGACCTCCTTTATGGCCTTTTTGATTGGGATATTTCTTTTGCATAAAACATAGGATGACTACTGTTGGACAAAATTTCCCTTATATTTTTCTCTAGATAAGATAAAGTATAGAGTGTGAAGAATCCTTTCACCTCTCCTTCAAGTGCTCATTTGTGGCCACATTTGTAGGTTCAAGGACAGTTGTATATATAACTTTGAATAATCAAACTCCCATCAATTCCAGATCTTCTGACCGTGTTTGCAATCACTGCTGACTTTTTCTTATCAGTCCAGAACAGAATTATACAGAAATTGAGAGCAGCATTCAAAAATTTTTCATCAGTCTGTCACAACAATTTTAAATCTCTTAAAGCTAATCATAAAAAAGAAGGATTTATACTTTGTGTATTCATCCATTAAGAATTTCACCAGCATCCTTCTGTTACTGTATGTTTTAGGATTTCATGTTTTGTGTTCAAGTATATATAGATTTTTTGGATATTCAGCTCAGAAATCTTCCAACTCATTTCAAAGAACTCTTCTCTCAAAACAAAGTTTTATGCAGAGGTCCTTTGTTTAAAACAAACAAATAAATATTCAGGTCATAGGAACAAGGTAATCTGGTTCCTGACACACTCAGGGCCTACCCTGCCTCCACCCCATTATAGCCCCTAAAGCACTTTCTCAGACCTCTTGGGCTCCATAGTGCACAGTGTGAAAAGCACTGCCTTTTTAATAGTGGGCAATGTGAACACTTGGCAGTAGGAACAGGTTTAGTCAAAGTGACCAGAACTGACAAAAATTGTAAAAAAATAAAAGGCAAGTGTATAGACTTTTAGGAGTATAACTACCTCTCCTGAAAATCTCCAAGAACTGATGGCCAAAGGTTAATTGTTACATTTACCTTTGAAAGTCTGACCTGTAGTGAGTTATCCATAACTTTTCATTGTTTTTGCCCAATTAGCTTTTTACTTGCTTTGAGAGAAATGCAGAATTTCCTGTTAGGGACTCTGGTTTTAGTTGACTGGTTGATTTTGTGATCATCCAAAGTCAGCTTTCCTCAAGTTCAAAGACAGGAAAATACAAGAAACCAACGAAGAAGTCACACTTTTCTTGATAATCTTTTGACCCCTTAGAAGGAGTCAGCAGCTGGAAACACTAATCTGATCAGTCTTACGTAGTGACTTCCGGAGAAATAGAATGAGACTTTTTTAGCAAAAATATTTGAAAGAACATGCTGCAACCTCAGGTCAGGTGTCCACTCGTTCCCCCTGCTGCCATCTGGAAGGAGAGTGTTCCTGGGAAAAGTTGGCATAAAGGAAAGAAGGAATTACCCTCACTTTATATGGAAAATTTTTTAAGCATTCTCAGACCCCCAAAATAACCTCTTCTAGGCTTTTCTGTTACTATAGGACAAAACTTGCCAACAGATACACAAGATATCAAGATAAAGCAGAGATGCTCACAGACACAGTTCAAAGCTGGTGGCTTGATGCTGAGATGCTGAGAGTAGTTCCTGGGATAGGAATTTGGTGGGGTCACTGGTACTGTTCAGGTTGCATGCTGTCCTTACACCAGCTCATTGCAACACAAACACTGAACTCTATTTTTGCTTTCCTTTTTTTTTTTTTTTTTTTGTAAAAACAATAAACCTCTTTGGATTTCATTCAGTTAGCAGAACAGGTACAAATATAGGTGTTTCATAAAGCAAAGTGGCATAATGCAAATGTTTGAAAAGCAGGTACCCTTGCCCTGTGGTGGGCAAGACATTGGCGCCCGCAGGAAATTTGCCTTGGTTACAATTCTTTGTACTGCATGGGGAACTTAGACAAAAGAAGACCCTGAAAAGGCAGAGTCCCAAGAGCCCATCCACAACTGAAAATTAGTTCATATTTTCCTTGGGTCAACTGTCAAGTTGGGGAGTTCAGCATTAGCCCTGAGTTCATGGAGAAGATGGAGGATACAATTCATTTATAAAAGTGCCAAAAGTGAAAAGATGGCGGCCTTTCATTCTGAACTTCCTGGTCCAATTCTCTTGTCTACATGGCAGACAGATGCCCTGTATGAACTGCCAGCCTTTGTGTTTGGAATTAGCAACTGCTGCTTCAAGTACTGTAATTTCGTTTATTCTCTCTCAGATATTTCTCATTTTTTTTTTAACGGAGGAAGCTTTAAATACAGATTGGAGGGTTTTTGTCACTCTACAGAAAATGTTTTTGGGTCCTGGAGAGAGTGGAGGAGGTGGATGAGAAGACACAAAATATTTTAAAGAATCTGGCAAGACATCTCTTCAATATCAAAGATAGTAGTTATGTTTGATTTTATTTTTCCTGTGCTCCAAATGATCTTTTCTTCTCAAATTATGTACACTTGTATATCTTAGAGCAAGGCTATACAAAGTAGCTTGTGAGATAGTGACATATAATAGAAGAGCTCATAATTGCCACATGGTTTCATCTAGAATGATCTCACTGTGGTTTGCAAGATTTGTATCAACTTCTAGCCATGAATTATAAATTAAGCAATCATATTTTGCAATAGCAATTTAAAGACAGATAACTTCAGTATTTCACTTTGCTTTAAAATCATATGTTTGAACATCAACTCTGATGTTGATCAAGAAACAGAGAAAACGTATCTTTAAATGGAAGCTACAGAATATTTCATCAAGACACTGGGACTGGCAGGAGGCTTTTACTTTTTTTCCTTTCTACATATGGGCAAAAGTTAGGCTCAGAAATGTTAAAATGTTAAAGGTTTTTGTAAATTCCATGACTGGACACCAGATTTCCACATTATTAACTCTAACCTAGCCATTAAGTCAAGCCTTCATTCTGGTGGGATTCCTTACAGAAGTAGGTATTTTTCATAGTTTTTCATAAACATTTAATTTTTTGTGGCCACATAGAGAGTCAAAAACCAATCTGACATATTCTAGAACTAAGAAAATTGATCCATCTTCTAGGATATTGTGGTATTTCCAAACTAAGTCTCTACAGTTAGTAATTTTCTCCTACCCACAATATTGTTTAGAGGGGAAGAGCTTTTAAAATATTAGCTGTTATTTTGAATTATTCTCCTTTCAACAAGAAGACCTAAAAACTGCATGTGGAGTTAATCAGGACTGCAGATGCTGATAGTCCTATAAGAGGGCATGTTCAAATCTTAAAAAAAAAAATTGATTTTTTTTTAATTCCATCTCTCCGGGAAAGATGACATAGGGTGAGTTAGAGAGGTGTTCAGGTCATGATAAAACGTCCATTTGCATATGGACATCCAGAAGTGAGAATAGGAGGAAGTCATGAATTGCTCCATGGAACGTCTTCCATGGAAGTGGAGCGTCTGTTAGATAGTTGGTAACCTGAGAGGAGGTACACCAGATGGAGCACAGAAGAAATCCTTGGAGATGTTGTAAGATTTCATTTCATTCTCACAGAGCAGGAGGAAAGGAGCCAGGAAGGAAAGAAGCAAGCTGAAGTTTCCTCCTCTACAGTGAAGCAACTCATTGATCATACTACCAACTCTTGTTATCATCATATAAAAGGATTTATGTACCTCTGATGAAAGCCTATGTTAACTCGGGACCAAAGGCAGGTGAAAGCTTTGGGATTCCATCTGGCCTTTATGTTCCCCTCCTTTGATGCCAAAAAAGTTGGGCTGCAGTCCCTAGAGCCAAGAAGATGCATTTTGCTAAAACTAACTCATCTTGAATGATATTAGGTATGAAACCCTGAAATTATGATTTTCCATAGCCTTTGTGAAAAATATGATAGTTATACCATGTATAACTTGTATACAAGCCAACCAACCAGGGCTTAGTCTGTTAGGTTTCAGTTTGTAATGCAAACATTATGATCAGGAGTCTTTTCATAGAAGACAATATTCTTGCTGTTAATTGCTTTATAAGTATTCAAATATCACAATTGTCTGTGTCTACTGACTTCAGTAGTAAAGGGCCAGGGAATAATTAGGGCAAGATCAAAAGTTTGACCTCAGAAGGTCAGCTGGCCTTTCTTAATTGCATGTCACTGGTAGGATGAATAAGAGCTGCTGCTTCTAAAATATTTGTCCTTTTTTCCGTTTTCTTACAGTTGCTAACTACTACGGTCAGCATCCTCATAATCAATACCCACAATTCTAGCTGGAGGTTTTGCTTATGCATTCATTCAACAAATATTTATTGAGCAATATGCTAGGCACCATGCCTAGTACTGGGAATTAGGAGATAAATAAGAGAAAAAGGAACAAACATTTGAAGCCTCAGCTGTCCCAAGGACTATGCCAACCAACTTACATGCAAGAGGTCTTTTTGTTCTAAATCAACCACACACACACTGTACACATCATTTTCCCATTGCTCCTACTTCTTAAAAAAAAATAAACCTCATTATTTAAAAAGTTATAAAAGTATTATCTGATCATTGTAGAGACTGTGGAAAGGTACAAAGGAGAAAATTAATAGCATTTCTAATAGCAACCTCTGTAGATAAGTACTATTCACTTGGAGGGTCTTTTTTGCATATAAATTAGCAGTGTTCTGTGCCTGAAAGATTGTCATGTGTCTTGAGGAGCTGTAGTCTTTGTGGAGATGCTGATGGAGGTTAGAAACTGGAGGCCTTAGAGCTAATTTTGCTGTTGATATGAGACTTTGGGAGATTCATTCTCCCCACCTCATGCCCACACCACTACCCTCACTGAACAACTCCTCGTCCTCCTCTAAGCCTAAGGAAATGTCATTCCCTCCGGCATCTCTTCTTGGACATTCTTGCCGTATATTCACCCACTAGTCAGTTCCCAGTCTGTACTCCTGGGGCACCCTGACTTCTTCTGTGTAGCTTGAAAGGTAACAAAGTATTAGGTCCTATTGGCTTCATGTTCACTTCTCCCACAACACTGCAGGGGAACTTGAGCAGTGCCCTTATCTCTCATTTACTGCTGCATCTTCACTACTTAACAAAGTGGCAGGCATAGAAAATGTTCTTTGGATTAACTGAATGTATGAAAAGTTATGTATAAAGACCTAAGATTCTTTTTTTTTTTTTAAAAAAGATTTTATTTACTTACTTATGAGAAACCCAGAGAGAGAGGTAGAGACACAGGCAGAGGGAGAAGCAGGCTCCCTGCAAGGAGCCCGATGCAAGACTCAATCCCGGAATTCCGGGATCACAACCTGAGCCAAAGGCAGACGCTCAACCACTGAGCCACCCAGGTGCCCCAAGATCTAAGATTCTATAGGAATCCTGTCAGGACCAGGAGCCAAAAAGTGAGCTGACAGCTGTTGGTGCATACATTGAGGGGCAGAGGAGGAACAGATGGACATGACAAGATGAGGAGCAAGGTGACACAGAAACTCAATGTGGAACTTGGGGAGGAGACCAAAGAGTGTATTGGTGAACTTAATTTACATAATAGATAAATTTCTGGAATTTCACTTTTTTGGGAAATGAATTAATTTTCCTGCTGACGTACACTGTAAGCTACAGTCATGGATGTACACACACACAAGCACAAATCTAAAATTAGCATTTAAAAAATCATAGTTAAGAATGCTTAAGGGTTTTTAACTAAAAGAATATCTGAAAATAACTCTATAATAGTCATAATCTCACATAATAACTCAAATACATTATTAGATATTTAGCAGCATAGAGAACCAAGAAACTTCCTGGAATCAGGAGATGTGGGAAAGAATAAATCTCTTATTTCTGGAGAAGCACTTAGGACATTTTTTTAAAGAAATTCATTAAAAAGAGCACTTTTGAGCAAGTGTTTTCTTATGATATCTTTTACTTCCTGGCTTCTTTCCAAACCAGATGAGAAGTATCAACTGAGAAGTCTAAAGTCTGCTGCTTGGAATTTTCTTACAATCATACAGATGCAGTTGTTTTATGAGTTCTGTCCTCCCTACTGTTATTTGCCTTAGTGTTCTCTGGGCTTTGTGGATTTAAGCAGTGGCAATGTTGGCAGAGCCTTAGCAATTACCTAATCCTGCCCCATCACTTTGCAGTTGAGGAAAACAAAGGGGAGAAGAAGCTTTGCTAAGCACACATGCTAGTTGCTGGCAGCCCCAGCCTAGGCCTCTGGACGCCTTGCTCCTCCCGTGTCCTTGGCCGGGACCATATGCTCTCCCAGAATGAGCTGTGTTTGTATGTGTTTTGGGAAAGAGGGGTGAGGCAATGCTTAGGATTCAAGACTGACCTATCACATACGTGTTCATGGCCACCATCAGGCTGTGTATCCTAAAGACCCAAAGGAAGTACAAAGTTCTAGTACAGAAGTGAGGAGGCTTCGGGGCACTTGGGCGGTTCAGTCGGTTGAGTGTTTGCCTTTGGCTTGGGTCATGATCCCAGGATCATGGGGTTCCCTGTTTGGCAAAGAGCCCCCTTCTCCCTCTCCCTCTGCTGCTCCCCCTGCTTGTACTCTCTCTCTCTCTTTCTATCTCTCTCTTTCTCTCTCTAATAAGTAAATAAAATCTTTTTTTTAAAAAAAAAAAGAAGTGGTGAAGAGGCTTGAAATACTATTTGCTGTCTGCAAAAGAGCTTGTGACAGTTTGAAGGAGCCCAGATCTGGACTTACTATCCTAAGTGATTATCCCAAAAAGGAGAAAAAAAAAAAGTGGCAGGGAAGGAATTTGGGATGATATTAATTCATTCTTCATATTGAATCAAATCAATATTTGGAAGAGTATATTTTCTACCTTCTTTAGAGTGCATTTTGAGAATATCAGTAATAACAGAAAAAGTATTATCAGACCAAAAAAGAGGAGGACCTCCCAAACCTCTCCACACACACACAACTCCCATTTAATTAGATAAGATGTAAAAGTCGGAGTTGGAAAAGAAATAGCCAGGGCCGTTTCACCACCTCAAGTCCCTCCTCTGGGATGTTGAGTCACACATAGAACTTGTAAAACATGCAAATGAACAGGCCGGCATATATGACCTATGAATATGAGTGTATGTGAAACCACCCAAGAGAAGATAGCATGCGATGAACGGCAAAGCACCGAGCCAGCTCTTCTGTTCTGAGTGAATGCAGACAGCAGATTTTCATCCTTCAGTGAAGTAAAAATAGAGCTGAGCCTGGGCCATGTAACTGGCTAGCTTGCTCCTGGAGCTCAGCACATCTGGGCTCTGGCTTTACAGAGAAAAGCAAAGGACAATATAATCCTCATAGTCTTTTGGCCACAAAGATCCTCAAACCCATTCCCAATCTGTCAGGGTGCTAATCTGTTTTGAACATTCAGTCTTTTCTTTCCAGAAAATCTTCCCAGAGTAACCCAACCCTTCCACCAAGCTGCCAATACGGCCCAACTTCTGTGTTCCTTCAGGTGGAATTCTATTGCACATACATCTGCTTGGCTGGTCTGCTTCCCTATTAATTTGGATGCTGCTTGACAAAAATCTGACTCTTGATGTGTATGTTGGTCAGGGGTCTGCAGCAGTTTGTTCAGTGAATGTCCATAAAAAGATGCAGCTTTATTTACGATACCTATTAAGGAAAAATGGCTTCTACAGGATGAGGGGTCTTTGTGCTCTCTCTAAGCTCTCCCCAAACTCTGGCTGCACTACAAACTTTGAGGTACTGAAGGTTGTGAGGAACAAATGGTTAAAGAGAAGATGATTATGACTTAAAGGATTCTAAGAAACTAATTTACATGATCTATTTTTAATCTCTCATATGATTGCCGCTCGTGTAAAATGAAGCCTGGTTACTCTTATTTTGATGCCAGGTGCAGTCAAGACATTTAAACCAGATCATTCTGACTCAGAAAGCTTTCAAAAATTTACTAGATCTCTGTTGTAATTTCCTTAAAACTTTCTAAGCATCCTCTCTAGATATCTTTTCTATTCCCCAAGTTTCATATCGACACGGGCACCTTCTCTCAAATTTTGATGAATGAAATCCTCCATCTACTTACATGCTGACGTATTGAAGAACAGGTTAAAATTACAAAAGGAATCCATGTAGATCACCTCACTGTTTAGCTCAATGAACATGTATTGAGCACCTACTGTGTACCAGTCACTGTTTAAATCTGTTTGAGTGTAGAGATAACACAATCCCTTCCTATCAATGATGAAAATAGCACAGCAGACAACATAACTGTCTCATCTTATGGGAAAGAATCTGCACTCAGAGATTAAGAAGGACATTTTGCTGGTAGTAGTTAGTGGTAACATCTGAACTAGACCCAGGACTATGTAACTTTTGGATCATTACTCTCTGGTTGTCTATCCAGGAATGTTTTTCACAGATTGAAAAACATGAGCTATTAAAGAACAAAAACAACAACAAAATCTTTTTAGTTATACTCAATTAGAATTCTTAAACTGGCCTAAAAATGATAGTTACAGGGATCCCTGGGTGGCGCAGCGGTTTAGCGCCTGCCTTTGGCCCAGGGTGCGATCCTGGAGACCCGGGATCGAATCCCACATCGGGCTCCCGGTGCATGGAGCCTGCTTCTCCCTCTGCCTATGTCTCTGCCTCTCTCTCTCTCTCTGTCTCTCTGTCTCTCTCTCTCTTTCTCTCTCTCTCTCTCTGTGACTATCATAAATAAATAAAAATTAAAAAAAAAAGAAAAAAAAATGATAGTTACAGCCAACTGGAATTTGAAATGGTTTTCTAAAGAAAAGAAGAAAGAAATGCTTTTCCATATGGCGTCTTTACTCAATTTACCATCTGTACCAGCGCTATCCAATAGAACTTTCTGAAAAGATGGTAATATTTTATGTTGTCTGTTATGGTGCTCATGAGCCACAGGCAACTGCTGAGCCCTTGAAATCTGGCTAGTTGCAACTGAAGAACTGAAGTATTGTATTGTATTGTAACAAATTTAAATTTAAATGGCCATATGAGGCCCTATAGTGTGCAGATTATGGCAACACTAAGGATAACCAGAGAATTTTACATCTTTTACAGGAGACCATTTTCTTTTACAGTTAGAAGGGATATTGAACAGATATTTAACCTGTTTTATTATTTTTGTGGGGTGAGGTGAAGTGCAATAGAAAAAGAAATAGGCAGGTAAGATGCTGAGAGGCAGAGCCCAAAAGGAGGCAGCCTTTCACAAAACAAAGTGACTAGAGGTGGTGACTTCCATCCCACATGCCGACCACTGGTACAGAAACTTATTTCTAAATGAATCAGCTTGGCTATTTTTATCCTTTGAAGCCTACACATATTACTGAATATTAATAAACTCTGTGGTCTAAAATGAACCGGTTGAATGTAGAAGGGAGAGAATTTATTCTTTTTTCCTCTGAAACTTTAAGTCTTTGACTTATGCACACCAAGTTAAGATTTCAGCCCTTAAAGATTCAGGTGTCAGCTCAATAGACGGCAGAGTGTTCTTTTTCTGAAACCAATTCTCGTAATCCTCTGACTTGCACGTGCAGTACCTAAGGATTTTTCTAACAAAAGCACACCTGCTTTTTCTCATTCCTTTGTGCATATCCACACTATAAAGATATTCAAGGTGCTTAATGTGACAGAGTTCCGCCATTAGATCTGCCCCTAAACTGAGGCTATCCCAGAGATCTGGTGACCAGGGTTCAGGCAACAATAAAAAAGAGAAGTTTACAATGGAATCACTGACACCAATTCAATTCCAACAGCCCACACGGATGCCATCAAGCAGAGGGCAAACAGGAGCCAAGACTTACAGAGCTCTCAGGGCACCATAATTTTCTCCCCTTAATTATAAGGAATTACTATAGGCCTCCAAGACACAATGTATAATAATACAAAGGCAGCAGGATGCGCATTTTTAAATTGTTTTAATTCAGAAACACCACTGTCTGTTTTCTGTTTATCTTTGCTTCTCTGCTTTTGAAGGAGTGATTGGACCCATTCCAGGAGAGGGTGAACTTTCTCTGTCCTCTTTCAATACCCAGCATACTCTGCACCTCAGCGGGGGAAGCAAACACTTCTCCTTCCTCCTAGCAAGTGTCTAATGAGTAAGTCTCCCTTCTCTGGAAAGATGAACTAGTGTTTAGTTTCTAGCAATTTGGACCTCGAATTTCATAGCCATTAAGATTACTGCATGAAAGACAAGTACATAGAATGGGGCTTTGGCCTCCATGGATAGAGGGGTCTATCCTGTGGAGCTGTGGAAAATACTACAATTTAGGAGCAGTGGACAAGACAATAGGGGAGTCACTAGAAGAGGAGAGTTGTCTGGGACAAATCAGTGGGGTGGAAGAGATGGGGGAAGGGGCATTGACGTGGAAATACAGGGTGAGTAATTAGAAAAATATTTTGAATGTGAGAAGAATCATAGTGCTCTTCATCTATCATCCAGTGCTGACATAAGTGACAGTCATCCCCAAATCTGTACCTGAACTCTCAGAGGAAAGTTTTCTCCATCTTATCAACAGCTCACTGAGTTGGCTGCACAATGGACACAACAACATCCTTGCCACAGAACATTGCCCTGTTATTCAGAGGGACACTGTGTGGACCATATTGCCACTCTATCTATCCTAGGACATGTTAAGCTCCCTAGACCATCCTATGAGTCCTGGGGAGGTTCTTCTGTAAGTTTACTTGAGAGGACTAAGTGGAGCAGCTTATATCCTGAGCTGAGTCAGCGACCTTTAAGTGAAAAGCTCTGTATGTTAGTGGATTGCCTTTCTGATATCCATTTCTTCTCTGATCTTCTATAAACAGATTGCAAATTTTTTTTTAGGTCTCCACCATGTCTTTTCTTTTCAGTCTGTTATTTAGGGGAAGCTGACCCTATCTCCAAGTTCTCAGTTGATAGACAAATGGTAGCTCCACCCCATTATCAAGTGATATGTCTAGAATTCAGTCTTAAACCAATTAGTACATGGGATTTGCCCTGTGACAGGGTGTGTGATCTATCTAGACTCAGACAGAAAGAAAAGACTTTTATTTCATGATTGGAAAAGATACTATGATTCGCACCTGCTGGAAATGAACAAGTCCATTTGATTCCTACTGACAGCCATTTTAGAAACACAAGAGGAACCAATCTTAAGTTGTTGCAAACCTTTGACACAGAAAGAGATGGAAAATATTTTCATATTTGAAGTGGTTCACATTGTTGAACCACTAAATCAGCCATTCCAAAGCCCATCCCACCTAAAGATATATTTATTTTCTTGTTTATCCATTTTCTTGGAGTTGTCCATTAATTTCTGCTGAGAACTAGCTTTAAATACTTATTAGAAATACCCAGGAAGTTGATAGGGAAACCTGTTTCTCTCTTCTTTCAATGACTAGCCAGAAAGGAAAAACCATTTAGTGTAAGAGAGGTAGGAAGCTAATTTAGTAGCCACCACCCCTAAACATATGTAAATTTCTTCTTACAGCCATATGTAGACACATTCAAATGGTAATTTTATTTATTTATAGCTTTAAAGATTTTATTTATTATTTATTTATTTGTTTGTTTATTCATAAGAGAGAAAGAGTGTGGGGTGGGGAGAAGAGGGAGAGAGAGAGAGAGACTCAACTGAGTCTGAGTTGGGCTGAGTGCAGAGCCCAACACATGGCTCAATCACACCCTGAGATCATGGCCTGAGCTGAAACCAAGAGAGTCTGATGCTTGACCAACTGAGCCACCTAGGCACCCCTCAAAACTGTGACTTTAAATGTTTTGTTGTATGACAAGGGGGAGCAATAAGGAATGAGCAAAGAACATACCAATAAAAAAAAATTCATCTGGCCTTCAAAGTACATAACTGTGCTGTAGCTAGCTGGTCTAGGCTTATGGATCTTATTCTGTTTTTTGTTCTAAAATCTGTGCTCTTTACCAAAGGCTGATCCAGCTAACCATGTGATCTGTTCAGGCTTCTAGGTTCCCCCTTTTGCCTTCCAACATGTGTAGCACCATTTTAAACTTGGCCTCTGTTGAGTTCCTTCTTAGGCTTTTGATAAATTTCAACCCAAGAGTTCTATTCAAGTTCTGTTTGAGAGAGCCCATTTCTGGCTGTATGTCCCAAAGTCTAACCCCAGAACCCTTCACACTGGAATCACCAGGACCAACTACTTAAAATGCAGATCCCTGAGTTTTGCTCTAAGGGATTATGAGCACCTAAGAATCTGCATTTAAACCAATTCCCCCATGTGATTGTGATCAAAATAAAAGTGGAAAACACTGTTTTAGTAATAGCTTTAACTTTTTCAAAACTAGTAATAAGCATAGCCATCACTTGTATTGTCATGAAACAAACATCCTACAAATACAAGTCCTCACTATTTATGCACAAATGCATATATAGTGGTTATTTCAGACTAAATATCTGGCTTGTAACTACAATTCTACAAGCCATTTTCCATATCCTCTTTTTTTCTTCACCAATTCAAGCATATACTTTTCTTTTACCCAGTAGAAGGTACAGTGCTAAAGAATATTTTACTCTTGGCTTCTAAGAATTCTAGTTGAAATCCAAACATACATTTCCTTATAAAAGGAGAATGTAAAAAATAAAAAAGAGAGAGAATGTCACAAAAAGAAACAATGGAAAGATATCTCTGAGCCTGAACATAGACTTTTAGTGAAAATTCTATCTTCCCAATAGATTCTAAAATTACTAGTCAGTCATTCAGGATGATGCCAGATTCAGGCATCAGATTCAGGATGCCACACATTAGATTCAGGATGCCACACATTAGAACTCAAAGGTGACTAAAAATAAAAAGGAGGAGTATTTCAAGAAGTGGTTATCCATATGTCAAGGTCACTCCTACCCACAGCAGAATAAGAAAGTACCTCTTATTCCAGAATGTCTTCCCCACCCATTTAGTCACCACCCACTGCCTTCCGTTTTCACATCACATTTCTTTAATTTATTATGTTTAGAGCTGCTATAACTTTAACCTATTATGTGGAAGGAATAGCATATCAACCAGCTGTAAACACTTTTTGCTAGAGTGCATATAACAATTACTTGGAATAACTAATGTAATAGCACCCAGATCAGATGTTTCAGTGGATAGGAGGTTGTCTTAAATTGGATTCTCCTAGAAGCACCTGCTGAGACAAAGATTTAAGTAATAGTAATTTATTTGGGATCAGATCAAAGAAATCACAGGTAGGGGAATAGGGAAGTGATACAAGGAAATGAGAAAAAGAAGAGCGTGATAATTAACAACTGTGCAATTGACAACTGTGGCAACTGGGCACCTCCGAGACACTGCAGAGCACATCTCAGAGTTTTCCCAACCAAGGCATAAGGAGCTGATGTATTTATTCATCAACTGCTGTTCCTCATGCTTGAGGGATGCTCCAGGGTATTGTCTCCCCCAAGCTCCTCTAGATTCCACTTGTATGGAGTGGGGTGACCTGAGTTTCAGGGGCTTGAAGAAGAAAGCTGTCAACACATTGAAACTGATGGATGCTGAGGGACATAGGTTGGTTCCAACAGAGTCTGCTGTAGCATCCCTCAGATCCCCTTGGGCCCTATGTTATATTGATTCATTCCTGTCTCTGATCCTTCAAGGAGGTGATTCATTAGAACTTCAAAAGAGAAAAGAAAAATGGGAAGATTGCTGAGGCAAGAAACAGACTTCATTGGTGCAGTCGGTCCTAAAGTCATAATTGGTAATTATCATCTCCATCTTCTACCACTTGTCAGCAGTCTGTCTGGCCTTAGGTGCTTGCTTGGTGTGGTAACTTGAACCTTCAGCCCTGAGGGGTCTGAGCCATGACTGCCTCGCCAAACAGTGACTGCTTGAATTGCCTGTTCATGATTATCATCACATATGAAATCAACAAAAATGCCCTGGTGAATTTCCTGGGTTCCAGATATTTTCTTATTCACATCTCCAAAATGAACTTGCAAAACAAAACAAAAACCCAAAAAGCAATGAGATGAGATTGCAAGAATCTCTAGGTTGGTACATGTTGAGGCAGTGGAGGGGTGGCCTGCGTGGAGAGGTTATGGAAGATCCATTCCTCCCCACCACGCCATCCTCACTACTTCACCCTATGCTTCTCTTCCAAAAGGCTGTTCCTGAGTTGTATCTTTTATAACAAATCAGTAATAATAAGTAAAGAACTTTCCTGAGTTCTGTGAGGCATTCCAGCAAATTATCAAATGTGAGGAGGCATATAGCTAGTTGCTCAGAAGTATAGGTGGCAACCTGGGACTTGGTGTCTGAAGTCAGGGCAGCCTTGTGGGGCTGGGGAATCAGACACTAATTCTGGGTTGAATTGGAGCACACACAGTTGGTATTCAAAGAGTTGGAGAACTGGTAGTTAGTGTGGAAAAAAACCCACGCATTAGCTGTCAGAAGTATTTATGAGTAAAAATAGCTCAGATTATATATTTTGGAAACAAGTCCTTTATTAGAGATATGTGTTGCAAACATTTTATTCAATTTGGTAGCTTGCCTTTTTGCTTCCTTTTAAAAAAAAAAAAAGGAAGAGTGTTTTTATTTCTTTGAGGCACCCAATGGTTTAGTTAGGGGAAGTGAGTCTGGAGATATCAGAAATGTGTGTGTTGAAAGGCTGAGGACAATAAGCCATTAGGAAGACACCAAAAAGGAAGAACAAAAGTACGCAGAAATCAGTCTTTTTTTTTTTTTAAAGCTAACCTCTTCAAGTATTTATTATGTTTTATGGCTTTACTTCTGATAAGCCACTCATTTATATTATTGAATTTAATACTTACAGCAGTCCTATGTGTTAAGTGGTATGATTTTCCAAATGAGGAAACTGAGACTTGGAAAAGTAACATCCTACAGGGAGTACAGACAGAACCAAGATTCCAATTGGACTATCAAATGCTAGATCCTGTGCTAGGAGGGGCTACGTGGGATAAGCTTTGCCTGCTTCATGGATGTCTGTATATTTGCCATGGATGTTCTGTGGAAAGCAACCTTCAGAAATCTAAATTCTGTTAACAAGGCTCTGGATAAATTGGGTGATCAGAGAAGTGTTGCTCAGTTCATTTAACAATTTGCTGGCACCTGGACAAAAGTCAGAATGGGGATCTCAAGAGAACTCAGAGTTGTCTTCTGCTATGGGCCCTCAAGGGCAGGTTCCTGCAACTGTCCCAGGTGCTCCTATGCCCTACCCTTTAGGACAAATTAGCTCTGAAGCATCCCTATCGCTTCACTAGTGGCTGCTAGGGTCCAAGCTAGCTGTGGAACATCAAGAATGGCTCAATTCATGGGGCCCAAGTGGAAGCTCTAACCTTCCATGTGAAAGCTCAAGGCCCCAGGTGGTCTCTCTTGGGACTGATGTTCTTTCAGGGTAGACCATTTTTCTGGCCTACAATATTCTTGGTTACGGTTTATATTGACTCAGCTGCAGGCACTCTAGCTGACACAGCTGTGTCATCGGCTGAAGACTGTTAATTCCTCGTGTAAATGTAACATATCAGCTTTGGTCTGGGTCTGTCTGGAAAATAAGTAAGCAAGTTCACCCTCTCTGAAATTACATAGGAGTCACAAATGCAGTGCTAGGAAGCTACCACATAATCTAAATATCTTACACTATTCACTGCTTTGCTAACCAGGCTTCAAATTTTGCCATTCGAGTAATTTTCTCTCACATCCATTCCTTCTATCAACTCCACCCTGGCCCAGACATTTCTGTAAAATATGGGAATACAGAAAGAGACCCTCCAATTTGTAACAAGGAAATTAAAGTCCAGGAAGAAAGACCCAAAGTAAAGCTGGACCAGACCTCTGAAGCAGAAAATCCATATGGAATGAACTTCACAGTATTACAGTGCCTAGGGTGAACACTGTGGCCTGCCCATGTTTGGCTGGTTTACCTCTCCCTACTACTGAATGAGAATTGCCAGTTCTTCAGGGATGTTCAAACTTTGAAAAATATTCTGCTTTATCTAGACTTTCTGTAGATCCTGTATTGGTGTCCCATGGCTGCCATAAAAAAAAATTATTACAAACTTGGCAGCTTAAAGGAACAAAAATTTATTCTCTCTCACTTCTAGGGGATACTAGAAGTTCACACTCAGTGTTAGCAGCCTTGGTTCCTCTGGAGAATCCAAGGGAGAAACAGTTACATAGCTCTCTGTAAGCTTATGGGGGCTGCCAGCAAGTACTGCTGTTCCTTGACTTGAAACACCACTGCAGCCTCTGCCTCCATCTTCACCTCACCTTCTCCTCTGTGTGTGTCTGTCATCTATGTGTCTCTTTATAGGATACCTGTTATTGGGTTTGCTGCCCATCTGGATAATCCAAGTTGACATCTCAAGATCCCTAACTTAATTACGTCTACAGAGACCTCTTTTCCAAGTAAAGTCTCATTCACAGGTTCCAGGAATTAAGACATGTTGGTGGGGCCACCTTTCACCCATTACAGATCCCCTGTGGCCTATTCCTACAGATTTATTTGAGTTACCTTGGGCTTCATACACACTGAAGCCAAGTAAAATACCAGAGTCCATCATGATTGAAATAAGAAAATTATGGAGTTTCTACTCCATAAAAAGAACTGAGCTAGGAGACATAAAAACAAATAGCATCCTGCCACCCACCTTACTGTATAACTGTAATCTACTAACAGGTGCACCAGGACACTGGCGAGGTTCAGGTTACAACAGCAGACATTATCTCACCATCTTTTGGGAGAGGTATTTAGCATATTTGAGCATTTTAAACAACAACAACACAAAAGTCTCTTCTAAAATCCCACTCACAGTTAAAGGAAATAGCATCATTTCCTTTGTTTTAGTGTGGACTCATAATATCAGAGATGACATTATAGGAAGTTAGCAGACTTAAGAGGTGTCAGACTTGACGCTTTGAAAAGATTATATGTGGTATATATCAGAACTCTAGGCCAATTTCATTTCTCTTTGACTCCTGTACCCAGATACTCTTAATGTAAATGTGGGGCTCAAAAAAACCTGTCAATATATCAAGTAATCAACACTGTAAATAATTCCCAAAGGCAATGAAGAATCCAAAGATGGGACTCAATAAATGAGTCCTATAAAAAATTACCACTCCTAATCTTTTTTCCTATGAACGTAACAAAGGAGCCCTTAGAAACAAGTACCAGTTACCTAGGGCTCCACATTTTCTCCTGGTTAAGAGACTGCCCCATGTCACTAACATTTTCTGTCAATATGGGTCCAGTAAGCAACACCCTAAACCACCAGAATTTACAGGAATTAAGGTCACTGAATGGATTATGTCTAAAAATTTAAATGCATTCAATCCCACTCCATATTCCATTCCATTACCCCAGATACGGCAGTTGATGTATTCCTCCTATTATTCTATTTTTTTATAAATTTATTTTTTATTGGTGTTCAATTTGCCAACATACAGAATAACACCCAGTGCTCATCCCTTCAAGTGCCCACCTCAGTGCCCGTCAGCCAGTCACCCTCACCCCCCCCCCACCTCCCCTATTCTAAACCCTCAGCTCAGCAGGAGTGTGCTCTTTTACAAACAGAGGCTGTTTGATTTTTTTTAATGCAATAACTTCTGAAAGAGTGTTTATGTACATAGAAGAGGAGAAATAACAATTTACACCTTTATGCATGCATGTTCTTCAATTTTGCAAGAAACATTAGAAAAAAATTCAAGTCTCTATAATTCTAACAGAATAAAGCTTAAAAGCAAAGCAGTGAGTTTTACCACCATTCTGTTAGTATGAGTTATAGCTGAGATCAGAGCCCAACACCTTTGACTGGGCTTCCCAAGAGAAGAGTTAGTTGGGGGAGCGTGGAGGAAGAGAGAGTGAAAGAATACTTTTTGAATTGGATAAATGTCTGCCCGGATCAAAGGCCCCACTTGCCAAAGCATCTGGCAAGAGCCAGTGTTTCAGAGAAAGGAATCAGGATGGAGGTACCCACAACAAGGGACTTGATTCAGATTCTAACTTAAGATTGCATTTTCAGACTGAAGAGAAGGATGCTTTCCTGACTGATTCTCCCTTCTTTCATCTTGACCAGAATTCTTCTGAACCACATCCATGCTTAATCGGTTGGTTGCACTGGATCGGAGGCCATGAATCCCACTAGATGATTATAGCCTTTAAGAATGGTTCCCTATGGGAACTCCAGTCTGGCATTGCACCAGATGGGAGGCTTCCCTGTGGCTTTTGGTCCTTTCACAGCAATGCATTTCTTCCCCGCAAAGTAAGTCTCTGAATGCCCTTCCCAGTCCCCCTTATGATTCTTCTTTGGCCCTCGGTCATATTGCAGAAAGCTGCCAAGACATCACCTGGATATTTCTTTACTCGGAATTACTTATCCCCAAGATCACAAGATCTACCCAGACCACAACAACTATTCCCTTCTACGCTACACTTTAGACACCTTCATTATAGCTGCAGCTACAGCAACATTTCTTGTGTATGTGGCCCTGCAGCTTTGATATTTGTTTAATGAAGTAGGGAATCTATACTCCCAAATGCCAAGATTTTTTTGAAACACTTTCCTGGTGCCATGTGCCTTCAGGTATGGTTATTTGGTCCACAAAAGTGGTGCTCCTTAGACGCTCTGGTCTTTTGCTTTCAGTGTCAATTGTCTATGGGAAAACCAGTAAAGCCCTGGTCACAAGGGCTGCTCTCCTTAGCCCGTCACTTCATGATGCCAGAACATCATCCAATAAAGGATTGGAATGTGCTATGCTACTCTCCCTATCATGCCTCGAGGGCCAAACTAGCACATACAGAAAAAAAACAAGCTATAGAGTACAGACACTATTGGAGAAGGACTCGAGAGGGATAGGAGATAGTGGTTTCGTTTGACCAAATGATCAGGCTCATATGATTGGTTTAAGGCACATTTGGTTTTTTTGTTCCTCCTATGTGTTCACTTTAGTGAGTTTGTCTCAGAGTAAGAGATTTAAAGAGTTCAGGCACACAGTGTCCTCTTGGAAGACCTGTGGATCCAAACAGTGTGAAGTCACAATTGCTTAATTCACATGTGAAGAGGATCATAACGAGAAGACCTATAGCTGAGGCCAGTTAAAAAAGAAAAGTTGTGAAGAAGGTAAGTTTTTTTTTTCCTTCAAATTTTTATTTAAATTCTAGTTAGTTAACATGTAGTGTAATATTGGTTCAGGAGTAGAATTCAATGATTCATCATTTGAATACAACACCCAGTGCACATCACAACAAGCACCCTCCTTAATGCCCATCACCCATCTAGCCCATCCCCCACCTCCCTCCCTCCATCAACCCTCTGTTCTCTATCATTTAGTCTCTAATGGTTTGCTTCCTTTTCTCTCTCCCTACCCCCCCACCTTCTCCTTCCTGAAGAAAGTAAGTTTTGAAGTCAAGCCTAGCTCTGTTTTCTCTCTTCCTGAACTTACTTAGGTCTGCTTTGTTATAATGCCTTTTTAGAACAAAAAGAAAGCTTCTCTATGGACATAAACTTTCAAACTGCTAGGGACCACTCTCTAACCTCAATAATTAAGTCTTCTACTCTGGTCACTTCCTTTCACTGGGGAATTTACATCAGTCCAAGAAAAAAGAAAAGAGCTAGAAAGTTCAGTCTCTTTGACCTAATGGGGACAAGAAAGAAAATGGAATTGAGTCTAAAAAGATAGCTCCACTACAACTGGACAAAAGTGGTTATTAGAATACGGCACTTCTCAAATATGAAATACATTTCAATCTGAAGAAATCTTTAGGGGTAGAGTAAATCAGCATTGGCAAACTAGTTTGAGATAGTTGGAATATTGTTTCCATCTGAGACTGGAAATAATTCCCTGGTGGGTACTGTTTTTTAAAAATAGAGTCTACTGAGTTTGCTTTTCATGGGAAAAAAAAAAAAGCTAGGTTCATGATCACCAGAAGAACCGGAAAAATAAAAAAGAAGAGGGAGGAAAAAACCTACTTATAGTTCCTACTAGATTGGGAATCATTTGGGGTGTCGGTGGGATTTTGTGAAAAGGACACAGCCTTTGGGATCAGAAAGATCTGGATATAATTTCATGCAATTCTGTGTTGTGTGACCTTAGGCAAATTCCTTTAATTTGAGCAGATGCTTAATAAATGGAAGTTGAACTAAAGAAAAAAGAAGCAAAGAAGGAAAGAAAGAAAGAAAAAAAAAAACCTGCTTATTTTTACATACCAGAGCTGTTAGAGAGGAATACTCCCCTTTCTTTTTCATGTATGGCACTCTTTTAGGATCAGAGTTTAACAACTTTTAATGTTCTTGTTTGGACTTGTTTATTCCTCATTGTTGTGAGCTGAGCTCTGCATTCCTGACCTTCTCACTAGGCACTCCCATTACAGCCTTATTTTAGCTTTTTTTTTTTCTTTTAAAGTAATCTCTACACCAAACAGGGCTCGAACTCACAACCCCAAGATTAAGAGTCATACACTCTCTTCTGACTGAGTCAGCCAGTCAGTCACAGCCCTATTTTAGCTTTTGCTGTGACTTTTCTCATTGTAGCTCTTCCTTTCCTCCGCCCTTTCTAAGACACCTTCAGTCTCTACCTCCCAGACTCAGCCATTCCAGTGATGTCTCACTCTCCACCTAGAAAGAGGATGGGCAACCCATTCTGAACTTGAGTCTGCAAGTCCTTCTTCATTCTTGAAGTAAATGAAGGTTAAAATAAAAGTGGCTGTGATAAACCATATTGATGTTGTATTTCAAAGAGCCTACTATGCTACTATGGTATTATACTAACATGATAAAATAATTCAGAATTCAAATGTTGGAAAAGCTACTCCATCTCATGCCCATCTTATCTGACTTCTTTGTGCTTTGGAAGAGCACTCACTGCTCCACAAGTCTCCCTCACATTGCTTGCAGGGCAGCACCCTGGAGTCCTGGGGACCACTCTCCTGGGTAGGAAGAAATTGAGGGTTGACCTACAACCTCTTTCCTTTACCCAGGCTGCTGAGAGAGCCTTCTGGAGCTCATGGGCAAAATTCACAAAGCTCAAGCAGTGGTGAATCCTTAAGGCTTATCAACAACCAAAACCAAACCAAACAAAAATTGACCTTACTTATCAATACCTTTCTTGGGGTGAGGTGAAGGAATATCTTATGAAAAGCCACAGGTTGTGAAAATTAGATTGGTGGGTGGGGTTCAGCATTTTCAAAATGAAACAACATAATAAAACAAAATGTCAAAGTATAAAATAGATGGTTTATGCAGATATTGTTTCATGAACTTTATAAATGTGTGTGTGTGTGTGTGTGTGTGTGTGTGTGTTTGTAAGGCAAAATATTTTTTCCATGGTCACAAACCCTAAAAACCCTATGATAAGAACATGGTAAGAACCCAGGGTAGAGTGGAAGTGATTCTAGAGGCTTGAAAGAGAAAGGTTGGGGAAAGCAGGGTGGTGAGGGGGTTAGACAGGAACCTGAGCAGGTACCAGAAACAGGCCAGTCCTTCATGGTTCTGCCAAACTCACACGCACACCACACCATACCACATCCTACATACACATTTGCCCATCCCTAATACCATGCTCCTAAATTCCTAAGCCCCACCCCCATAACCATTGCCTCTGGCATAAATGCTATAGACTCCTGCCTTGAAAAATATTGGTTCAGGGTGATGTCCACAGGAAACAGATCAAGAACAACCAGAGACTTCTATTTCCTTCCTGGATTGGGTGTAGTGAGGGGGTGATCAACCCACTTGTTTTTTACATTGCTTCCCATTTTCGAATTTCTGCTTTTGAGTATTTTTTTAAGATAGATTTAATTTTCAAGTAATCTCTATATGCGACATGGGGACCAAACCTACAACCCCAAGATCAAGAGCCACATGCTCCAGCAATCCAGCCAGCCAGGTGCCCCTGCTTTTGAATATTGAGATTAATAGTAACGTACATAGAGCCCCCAGTGTTAGGTTATATGATAAGCAGCTGCCATTTGAACATGAAAAAAAGTCTGTTTTATGTTTTTAGTCACCTGTATCACGTGCTCTACAAATGCTGCAAGAGGCTTTCCTGAGGAAGTGTCCAGTTAAACCACATGCACCCTAGATTCTTTCTGAATTGCGCAAAGAGAGTGCGTGTGGTTGGTTCGTCCTGTATTTGATCTTGGGCAGAACCTTCGAAGGCTGTAGTCCAGGCAGCTGAGCTAAAGCCACAAGTCTCTTTACCTCTCTTCATATGAGGACACTGACATTTTCTCACCTTTCTTGCCCCATGTAAACCTCACAGAGAGAGTGCGAGAATGAGGTTGGCAGGGCTGGGCATATGGAACTGAGAAGCATTCAGCTGTTCCCTGGTCTCCTCAGCAGCTGGGGCTCCCCAGCCCACTGTGGGGTTTGGGGCGTGGGATGTTCAGCCCTTTTCATTCTCCTTTCCCTTCCTATGGGGCTGAGAGGCAGTTTCCTCCCTGTTCTTTGAGCTCCTCCTGTCCTCTCACCCCTCACCCTGTGACACTTTGCTCTACTGGGCACTGTTCAGGTCACCTCACCTGGTGAGGTGCTAGGCAGCTGTTCAGGTCACCTCACCTGGGAAACCCCCTTCAGTGACCTTGGCTTCATTAATTAGCCATGAAAATTTAGTTTCTGCAACTATTTACCTTAATTTTGGTCTGCCCTGTATTTAATTGTTAGTGCTCCTAACCCAAGGTCATGAAAGGAACTGCTGGGGTGCCAGTATTGTTCCATTTCTTAATCTAAGTGGTGATTTCATACGTGTGTTCCCTCCAATAAGCTGAATACTTGTGATTTGTGTGCTTTCCTATATACATTATATTTCAGTTAAAAGGTTATTCCTATCTTCACTATTCCCTGAGAACCTTAGTTTCTGAATGTCTCTTAATCTACAGCAAAATGACTGGCACTTAAAGTGTTATCAAGAAGCATTGATTTATATGTTAGTCACCCTTGAGGCACCTGAGTGGCACTCAGTAGGTTAAGTGGCTGACTCTTGGTTTCAGCTCTGGTCATGATTTCAGGGTTGTGGGATCGAGATCTGTGTTTGGCTCTACACTCAGTGTGGAATCTGCTTAAGACTCTCCCTCTCCGTCTGCCCCTACCCCCATGCTCACACGCAAGCATGTTGTCTCTCTCTCTCAAATAAATAAATAAATCTTTAAAAAAAATGTTAGTGGCCTTTGCTATCCACATAGCAAGGTCCAGTGGGAAAACACTGGACTAGAAATACAGAGACTTGAATTCTAGCCCTGGGCCTGATGTCATTTACTTGAACTAATGTATGCAAGTTATCAGCCTCCCTAAAGGTCAGCTTATTCCACTATAAAATGGACCCCCTGCACCTGCCTTCTTGAGCTCACAAGGATCCCTCTAGGGATTGGATGAGGTCATGGCATCAAAGTATAAAAGTAAGACATGCCGGACAAATGTGAGACCGGTTTTTTCAGGAGCCTCCTGCTTATAGCCATGTTCCTTGGTCCAGACTGGACTACAGGAAGCCAGGGATGGGGTCTTTGCAGAACCTCTCTTCATGCAGCACCAATAAGAATTATTATTATTAGAGATTTTATTTATTCATTCATGAGAAACAGAGAGAGAGAAGCAGAGACACAGGCAGAGGGAGAAGCAGGCTCCATGCAGGGAGCCCGACGTGGGACTTGATCTCGGGTCTCCAGGATCAGGCCCTGGGCCAAAGGCAGCGCTAAACCGCTGAGCCACCCGGGCTGCCCAAGAAGAATTATTTTAAAAGAATGTCCCGCCATCCCCCAGGCTGGCTCTCTAAGTATCCTCAGAGAGCACCCCCTGTTGTCGCCAAGTCCTTGTTTGCAATTTTCCGTATTGTGACTCACGGGGACCCCTTCTGCCTTTCTCTCTGGGGCCACACGTTGGACTGGCTCCCCGCTTGCCCTGCCCTGCAGCATGCAGAGAGCTGTAGTTGGGCAGGAAACAGCTGTGATGAATCTCACAAGTGGAAGGAGGTGCTGCAGGAGGGAGGATAATGGAGTATGTTAGAGGGCAGAGGGGCATGCTGAAAGGCTGGCTCACCCTCTGCTGCCAGCAGAAGTGAAAAGGAAGGGCACCCCTTGGACTGGAGGCTATTGAACTCCTGTTCAGAAGTTGACTGATTGGTCAAAAACAATTCTAAATGGCCTTTCTATCCTGGGTTGAAGAGGTGGGATCTCATCAGGGCTAGAAAGCTAATCCAAAGGCTGGGAGGGACAGCATGATATGAAGGCTCAGGGACCTCTGTGGTCAAGTAGACCTCAGGTTGAAGCTTGGCTCTGTAGCTTTCTAGCTAGAGACCTTGACCTTCCTAACCTCACTTACTCTCATCTGAAAATGTGTTCTCTGAAAATGTGTTCTCATGTGAAAATGGGTTCTCATCTGAAAATGTGTTCTCATCTGAAAACGTGTTCTCATCGGAAAACGTGCTAGTGGGTATCTGATGAGTTCCTCATGAGATTACAAGAGAAAACACATGGACTTTGCACCGAGTAAGCTCTCAGTAACTTAGCACATAGTAAGGACTCAGTCACTAGTATAATTTGTTACTATTAAATACGAAGGAGAGCCACATGAGTGCTTGAAATAGAACACAGAGGTAGCCCTGGGGGATGGAAGGACAAATAGGGGAAGAAAGACCACAGACAGAGCCAGCAGGTAAATCTGGGTGTGAGGTCTGGAGGAGAGGAGAAATTGAATCAAAGCACAGAATTTATGCCATTTAGAAGGTTAACACAGATGGTTTGGTTTGTCAGATGGTTTCCAGAATTGTTAGATGGCAAGTCCTTATTAGCTTTTAGTCTCCAGCACTGTGATGTGAGTTGGTGACACTCCCTAATTTTAAACTAACAGGTTTTATATCAGGTGGGCAAAATATCTTAAACTGATTACAAAAATAACTCTTACAGGAAAAGATTAATTAGTCTTCATTACATTTAAGGACTTCTCATAAGGAGATACCATTAAGAGCATAAAAACACAAGCTATGGACTGGGAAAAGATATTGGTAACCCAGGTAAAACCCAAATAAATAAAATTTTGAGGGGGAGAGGCAAGTGGCAAAAATCTTTTTTTTAATAAATTTATTTTTTATTGGTGTTCAGTTTGCCAACATATAGAATAACACCCAGTGCTCAACCCGTCAAGTGCCCCCCTCAGTGAAGTGGCAAAAATCTTGAACTACACAAGGAAGATGGCCAAATGGCCAGTAAGCATATGAAAAGGAGCACAGTCATCAGGGAAATGCAAATTAAAACCACTCTTTGTCCTATAAGTGGGGCCAGGGGAGATGTTGGCAAAGATACAAAACAGTCTATGATGCTCAAAGGCAAGATAGTGGTCATCTTTGTGGGGGGGAGAGTGACTAAGAAGGATGATAAGGGGGCTGCTGGAAAGATCTTCATGATCTCTTTCTTGATTTTCTGAAGGTTATAAAAATTTTACAAACTCACTGATTTGTCCACTTGTGAATTTTGTATTTTTCCAAATGGAGGTCATATATAGGTCAGTCAAAAATAAGTTTACTTATAAACAAGGAGAACCTGCCCCGGCAACAGAGTGCAGCGGAGGGCCTCAAGGAGGCAGCAGAGACTGCATCTGAGCCTAGCACTTTCCCAAGAGGTAGGTACGGTGATGAGCGAGAAGACAATTGAGGCATAGGGAGATTAAGCGCCCAGCCCCAGGCACCTGCTGTGAGGTGGCAAGGTCTGAGCCCAGCACTTGAACTCCAACAGCCTGGCTCCAGAACTTGGAAACTCGGCCACTATGCAGTGCAGCCTCTTGACATATCCATGAAATCTAAGGCAGGGCTGTCAGCAGACATGCAAGGGGAGCCATGTAGGGGCTTTTAAATTTTCTAGTGGCCACAGATGAAAAAGAAAGAAGAAAGAGGTGAATTAATTTTAATATTATGCGCTACTTAAATTGGTACATCCCCAAAATTATCATTTCCACACGTAATAAATATAAAAAATAACTCTTGATGAGATCATTTTTCTAGCACTAAGTCTTTGAAGTCCTTGGTGTTTTATACTCACAGCACATCTGCACTTCAAGTCTGTATGTGGCTAGTGAGCCTGTTTTGGACAGCCCAGGTCTAGAGCACTGGAGAGGAAAGAGGAGGACCATCCAAGTGAGCAGAATGGTTTGTGCAAAGGCTCACAGATGGGAGTGCTCTGCGCATTTGGGGCATCTTTCCACGAATTGCCTGAATCTGAGCACCTGAACAACTGCTCCCAGGGAAATCTGCTTTCCCACTTGGCACCCCTCTTGTCTCTAGTGATTAAAGAGAGCTGAAAGCACACATCCATGAACTCAGGTTTTCAGACCCATAGTGAGTATGAGCCAGCACGAACCCCACGTTCAGCAACATCCCCATCAGTCTCACGATGCAGGCCAAGCCTGGACCCTCACGTCCTGTTACGTCTTCCTTCCCATCAGGGCTCATTCTCCACTGTCCCTGCCTCTCCCACCTATGCACTGTCTTCCTCACTTCTGACTTCACAACTCGGGGGGCTGCTAGTCTGCCTTCTTGCCTCTTCCTCTCCAAGTCCCACCCACCCTTTGCTTAGGACCCTCATACAGCCTCCTCACATAATTTATGAAGAGCCCTGCTCTAATCAGCAACCCCAGTTTGGGCCACACAATCCTGTAGGTGTGTCCTCGTATACCTCTGTCTGGCCAGTTTCCTAGCGAATTTGTCCCCCCAATCAGAGTTGTGTCTTCTGTCAATGTCAGGTAGACAGTGGGAAACTTATAAATAACTGTTGTGAGAATAAAACATTCAAGGGTTGAAAGAAGCTGAATTCCCACACCAATGTGACTCTCGAAACAGGACAAATGAGGTAACTGCACTTTATGGTCATTGTGCATTTGCCAAATAACAGCCTGTTGAATCATTCCCTGAAGTCTGTCTTATTACAACATTAGCTATGAATTAATTCTCCATCTGTATAGGAAATAATGATATGCAGTAATGTGAGCTATGCACATATTTAACTTGCTCGGAAACACTGGAATTCACATTTCTAGATGCTCTCGCAAGAATGGGCTGAGATATTCATTTACAGACAAGCATGACATGGCGTGTGGGCATGTCCTAAACAATGCCCCTACCAGAGACGCATGAAATGTAAATAAATAATTTTCTCAAAAGGTTTGCAGTGATGCCCTATTCCTAGGTCACCCTCAGAAAAATTTAATTGAAATAGTTTTATTATCAGGGTACCTGGGTGGCTCAGGCAGTTAAAGAGTCTGAACTTTGGCTCAGGTCATAATCCTGAGGTCCTGGGATCAAGTCCCCAAACAGGCTCCCTGTTCAGGGGGGGTCAGCTTTGCCCTCTCCCTCTCTCTGCCTCTGCCTCTCCCCCACTGGTGCTTGTACTCTCTCAAAAAAATAAATAAAATCCTTTTTAAAAATAATTTTATTATCATCCCTGAATGAACAGAACTTGCTTTGAGGTCTTCATCAAACAATGCCAGGGGAATTCCTCTAATTCATGCAAACAGTGGCTATTTCCACAGAGGAAACGGGTGGGGGTCAGGACCATTACAGCGGGTGTGTTATAAACCACAGGACCACACCTTTGTGCTAGGGACGTGGGTCAAGTGACAGTTCCGCTGATAATTTGCAGGGTAATCACCTCTCTGAATTGCTTTTCTTCTCCTCTGTAAAATGGAAGGAAGTAGATTTGCATTTTTAGGTAAAGTAAAACACCAGGTAGAAAGTGCACATATTGCAGGGTTTCGCTGCTCTCCTGAGGGAGCCCTGAGGAAGAGAATGAGAGTGGTCTTGTCTTCTTTGGCCCTCCCAAAACGTGGGAAGGAGCTTTGCATCTAATTTCAAGACGGGAATTATGGGGAGGGGGGCAGAAATAGGAACCCCAGGAGGAGAGAAGAGAGTTAAGTACCTCCTCAACTCATGGCACCCAATCGTTACCAACCAGGCAAGGCCTTTCCTTGTTCTGTTTGGTTTTGTCTTACACATTTCCTCTACTTGCCCTCACCCCAGATATTCGCTAATATGTACTTGGATGTTTGTTTATATTGATACACTTGAAATTTTATATTGTCTTTGTGCGCATTTTAAATATATATGTACATATGTGTGTATCTGCATACACGGGGAGAGAGAGAGAGAGAGAGCAAGCAGTGGATAGGGAACTCATTCTTTTTTTTTCACATCTTTTTTTCAGTCAGCTCTGCTTTTAAGATTTCCATGTGTGTGATGAACATTATCCCACATTTGCTTATTCTTTCATCAGTGATGACACAGAGGTAGCCATAAAACACAGTGATTAGGAGTGCTTGGGAGCCAGCCTGGCTGGCATCATTCCCATTTACCAAAAGTATGAAATGAGCCCATTCACTCAACCTCTCATATTTCATCTTCCCATTTCTAAAATAGAGAGAGAAGTAGTATCTATCTCATGTAAAATGCTGAGAACGTGTAAAGTGCTGGGTATACATAATCTGGTACTGCATGGAGCGCCCTCTGATTGGACCTGGGCCTGAGTTTCTCTGGGGCGTAGATTCCAGAAAGGGATGGCTGGGTCATAGGGTGTACACTTCATTTCACCAAGTACTGCCAAGTTGCTGTCCCAGTCTACACTCCCACCATCAGTTCCTGAGGGTTCCGGGAAAAGTTTTCTCAGCCAGTGAGAGCACAGATTTTAACAAGTCTTCTCTCCAGTTGTGTTGACATCATCTGTCTGGGAGACTTCTATCCAAGTTGGGTGGAGAAACAGCTCTAGGACACGTGGCTGACTTAAGAGTCTGTGCTGTTACACACTCCAGAGCCCTAAATTCTGTAGTGATTATCAAATAGTGGGCTCACAACCTTGGAGGACATCAGAATCATCCTGGTGGAGGGTGTTCAAAGTGCTTTCCTGTGGGATTCTGGCCTGCACACCCCAAGGGAGCACACACCTCCCTCTCCCTAACCCCAAGTAAGAGTCCCTGCCTCTGGGAGCCACCGTTGATCGTGGACAGATGTTTTCAGCACAGGACAAGAGGAGGAGAACCACTGGGGAAAGGGTAGGCCTCCAGTGGTTCTGGGCCCTGGAGCTGCTGGACTGCTGGAGCTCCTGAAGGCTATCAATGCAACCTGATGGAGTGGGAAAATCCCCTTGTCCAGAAAATTCTATTATCAAAGATCTCTCAGTAGCCTGGATAATACAGATGTCACTAGTTAATTCAGGCTATTAAATTAAGCTTCCATTTTCTCTGGAAGATCATGCACTATCAACATGTTACCTGGACTCTACATCCCCTGGGCTCCATTGCCTATGGCTCAATGCCTGTCAATAGTAGAAGGTGTAAGCATCTTCTTCCAGGAGCCCCTGAGGGACTGGAACATTTTGTAGGCAAAGTATGATAAATGCTTGATAAATTTAGGAGATGTGTCTCTGCTCCACAGGGGTAGTAAGCACAGCTCCAGAGAAGATCCTGAGACTCGTTTAAGGGTGTCATTTAAATTCAGCCTGGCACCCACATCATCATAAAGATGCTAACCAGTATACACTTAATAGCCAGCTGCCGGCAATCCCAGGTCTAGATCTGGAATCCAATAGCCCCCAAAATACCTCTTTTTAGGAGAGGCAAGTCAGTAAAGTTCTGTTTCCTCTATGTCTGTCTCCTAAGAGTTCATTAAACTTCAAAAGCAGAAAGCAGGTAATTCACCCATTGCCTCACCCACTGGTAAGCTATTTCTTACTCAGGGTTCCTTTTTCTTTCTGAAAAGAAATCAAAAGTGTCCAATTTCACTGAATCTGTTAGACAGTAAAATTGGCACTTGGATGTGTGGAGGTGTGCAGCCCTTGGGGTGAGAGAACAGAGAAGGAGGCTCCGCACCAGGTGATGGGCAGGCAGCTTCCTGTGTTGTGAAGTAATGGTTAGTGATGCCATTTGGCTGGAGACTTGCACATTGGTCTCTGTAGTGCCGGCCAGTGTGCTTGGATGGTGAAACACAGTTCTGGATGCTGGAGAAGAGAGAGTAATATTTAAATTGCCATAGTAATAGGTAATTTTTAAATATTATTCATATCTTTCTTATTACCTTTTACTCTAAGTAATTTTTTATGCATCAATAGCTGGCATCTAGTAAGTTCTTAGTAAATATTGCTGCATGAGTGACTAGTCACTGCACAGCACAGCTCTTCTGTTCTCTAGATCTCACTCAGGCTAAGATGGCCCTCACCTTCCCACATATTATCTTGATACTATAAGGCACATATTGGTTAAGGTTTTTTTAACAAAATTTATACTGGAATATGATATAAAAATGCCAGATGAAGTTTAGTCTAGCCCCAGATGAAGAACTAGCAGGAGGTATGTATGGCTGGATGGGTATCTGAAGGACCTGAAGGCTAGGTCATCAGCTAGTTTAAGAGGGAGAGAGGCCAAGGCCCTGTGGACTACGGGGAGGTCCTCTGTAAGGAAATGGATCAGCCTGAGGAATGATGATGCTCACAATGAACCCTTAAAAGGCAAGGACTAATGTTGCAAAAGCAAGGTTGAATCAAACAGGAAGCATCTGTTAGAAGAGCCAAGTTGGGAGCCCATTTTTGGGGTGGAGATTGGGCACAGAAGATAAGGGCAGGGACCGGATGTGCAAGAGTGAGATAGGTTGGAATTAGTAAAATAACAAAGAATAAAAGAGATCATGTCTTGAGAACTGGACCTAGAGGCCAGAGAAGAAGGTTCTGTTAGTTCCCCTTATCCATGTCTCCTCCCTTGTAGTATATTTTGTCTCTACCCCACCCCCCACTTCCATATGCAGAGAGCAGGGCTGACACTAGGTCCTATTTTATCCAAAGGAGGAGAGGCATCTTCTGAGATTTTGTCTTCCCCATTTGGTGCCAAATTGGTATTGGTGAGTTGTCTTTGTCTGTTTTCCAGAACCAGCTCTTTCTGGGTACCATCCATGGCCCTTCCACCTGAGCTTCCTCAATCCCCATCCATTTCTTTGGCCTGAGAAATTTAAGCCAATCCTGCCCAGCCATCATCTGAGTTCCGGCCCCAATTACTGTGGCCTCTAAACTCTCCATGAATTTGACTCACAATTCTGAAAACTAGGCCTCAACCTTAGCTCAAAAATGTCTATGGAACCCCTGCTATGAATTAGGCAGTCTGACCTTCACTGGAGATACAGTTAGAAAAAAGTTACTGGCCTAGCTTCCTGGTGACTACAGGGTAGGGAGAGAAAGTGTCCAGTAGACAGGAAATTGCAGTAAGCTGTGATAAGTGCTGGATGGGGAAATAGAAACATGTAGGAGGTCAGCTAACCCCAGCTGAGGGAGGGAGGGTGGGACAGGAAAGACTTTCTAGAGGAAGTGATAACTAAACCCTCATGCAAAGACAAGAAGATGTGTACCCAGCAAAGAAGAGGGCCGCAGGTGTAGGTGGGGCAGTGATGTTGGAGAAAGGAATATAAGTTCAAGGCCTAGAGATTAAAGAAAGCAGAACAGATTTCAGGATCTGAACATGATTCAATATGGCTGAAATCACAGAGGACCGTGGGGGAAGGGTGAAAGGTGTGACTCCAGCTGTAAGAGCCAGATAAAGACTGGCCTTACAAATAAGGTGACCACATGCATTTATTGTCCAAATTGAGGACTCAATTGTTAAACCTTATAAAGTTTGATAGCTTTATAAACTTATAAAGCAAGTTAAGGACTTGGCTCTAACTGAACCTGGGTTTCTGTCTCACTATACCAAGCCTCACCTCAATGGCCTGCCTAAAATGTAAGTCCCTCCCATACAGAGGCCCTGACGTGCTCTTGCTGTACTTCTTCTACATATGTCCTACACAGGTCTAGTCAATGTTTTCCCAGGGTGATCAGTCAGGGGGTGCCAGAAGAGATGTTATCCAGAATCTGCAAAAAAGCATCTTCTTGTGTCATATACCTCCAAATAAAACAAGTCAATGTTTCATTTTTTATCAGCACCTACATATGCCGAGTTAGCATCAGATGGTTGGAGTTTTCATCTAGGCTGCTCACTTACTAGCTCTGTGAACACGAGCTACCTGACTTCTGTGAAACCCATTCTCCCATTTGCAAAGTAAACAGTACTAGCTTCCTAGAGCTGATAGGAGTAAATGACGGAACACAGGTGATCGAACCTAGCTCAGTGTCTGATTTCTGGTAGATGCTCAATATAACTTTTATTTTTTTAAAAGAATCTGAACTTAGCATCTGCCATAAACAAGTACTATAGAGGAAAGAGCCTTAAAAGATTAACTGCATCTTTAGGTACAAAGCTACAATAGCAATTAGTCATGTTCTTTAGACTGAACCATGCTTACTCTGACCCTGTTCCTCACAGGTGCAGGTAGGAACCTCATCTATATATTTCCTGTGGGCACCAATATGGATGCTTCCATTAGGTGGGGCTGTGTTAGATACATTAAGTATCTCCTCTTCTTGATTACATAGCAGGACTCATGCCCAAAGCTGAGCCCTAGAACCCTGGCTCCCAGGGAGTGGCAGGTACACAGAGATGAGAAGCAAGTTACTAGTAGCCTGACTCTACTCACATCTATTGGCTGATATTCTATTTAATTGACACAGATTCTTTCATTTTGCTCTCTGACCACTCCCATGCCACGTTGCCCCGAGCCACTGAACTCTACATGTCCCCTCAGCTAATGTAGCTCCCTAGGTGAAGAACCCAAAATCATGACCTACTTCCCTTTGCTTCAGATTGTTTTTGCCCCAGCACCACCACACCATGGTTGATTATTACTGCCTTTATTGCTAACTTGAAAGTACTATATCTGCTACAGGGAAATTTCATCTCCATAGAACCTTGGCCTCTTTGATATACCTCAAGATAGAAATCAATTCATGTTACAGTGACCTTACTTCCTGTCTCCTACATCATGATAACCTTGAAATCTCAGTTCATAGGGTGCTGCTTCACTCTTTGGAGCCAACGTTGTCCCCGGGAAGTACTGTGGTGGTGAGGAGTGTGGTTTATAATGAACACTAACCACACAGCTGATTGGTCTTTCTGATGGTTCAGTTCTCACCTTGGGGTTCCCATGAGTACCTTTTCGATGGGATGATTTTGAAGGAGAGTTAATAAAAAGAGAACTAAACTGATATGTGCGTGTGAACTTTGAATGGTTCCAACAAGTCACTTATATCCATCCAAAGGCATTCTATACCCTCCAATGCTTCATCCCTGGCCTGCCTGTCCCAGGAACCAAATTCATCACACTAAAGGAAGCACCAGTGATGCCAAAACACCTCCCTCACAAAGAACACATACCAATCTTTTACATTACCAGGGCTTGTCTCCATCTTCACAGAATATGGGCTGGCTTTTCACCTACATGAGACCTTTAATCTGATTCTACTCTTATTTCGTAGGCATCAGAAGTATACTTACTTCTATGCCATTCATTTAGAATGGCAGGAAATTATTAAGCCCATCTCAGGAGACCCTGTCTTTATTGTTTTTTAAGCCCGCTGGTCACTTTTAGTCATCTGAGACAGCTGTCTTTAGTAAGACACCTCTTATTTCACTTATATGAATAAGACACCTCTTATTTCACATATATGAATCTAGGAATATATGAACTTACATACATATTTATTGTGCATAATGTTTCTGGTTGATCTTTCTTTTTAAATTTTACAATACACATGCTCCCAGGGAGCTGAACCACAAAAGGTAACTAGATTTTTACCTTGTTCTCCAGGGGTAAAAAAAAAAAAATCTATCACTGCTTCTTTAAGAGGCAATAGTTGCCTACCTAAGAACCCCTTGTCACATGGTTGAGTTGCTGTATCTGATGCCTCATTCTCTAACTGCCTACCTGCCTAGGAAACTTCCTTTCTGTCTCACTGAGGTTCACAGTGACTTCACTGACCTTAGAATCAGTTTGGGTCTATGATAACCAGTTGTGGCCTGAATCTCCTCTCTTCAGACTCAAGGACTTGTTGATATATCCTTCTAAGGACTTGGTCTTGTCTTGAAGTTCCAATACCCAGTCTTTGTGACATCCTAAAGAACAACCTGATTCACTATTCTTCCCTGGGCCCATTAGCCTGAAGCCACAGTCATAACGGCCAAAGCCAGCTTCTCTTAGAGGCTGTGGGACATGGCATCTGGCACAATGATAGTAGCAGTGGTGGGAACATAGCCCTGCTGCAGTGAGTCCCCTAAAAGCAGTGTTCCTGGGACAGAGTTGCTCCTGAAATTCACAGAATAAAGTTTCCAGGACAAAGTTCTAGAGTTATAGAACAGAATGCTCATTCAGACAAGTACAGATTATCAGGTCCACATGGTGGGAAACTCCTTCACCTATTCACTGCTATTTCTTAATGTCTAGCTGAGGGTTTAAAACTTTGTGTCTGTTCAGTAATTCTTGCATGCATGGATAAAAAAGATATCTAACAGGGGCACCTGAGTGGTGCAGTCAGTCAAGCATCCAACTCCTGTTTTCAGCTCAGGTCATGGTTTCATGGTCATGAGAATGAGCCCCACGTCATGCTCCACACTCAGTGCAGAGTCTGCTTGAGGTTCTGTCTCCCTCTCCCTCTGCTCATCCCACTCATGCTCTCTCTCAAATAAATAAATAAATCTTTAAAGAAAAAGAATATCTAACAGACTTACAGATTTGTAAAAAGAAATCTAAAAAGCTAAATATAACAGAGAGACTTGCTTCTGTTTCAAGAAGAGAAAAATGTAAGAGGATTTGATATTAAACAGTTGATGGGTTTGATCAGAGATGAAATATAGTAGGTTGTATTGGATAGTATGAACATTTGATTCCAACTACCCGGATTCAGATGGGGACTTTGATGTTTACAATGTGGCAAACTGGTTAATCTCTTTAAGACTCAATTTTCTTATCTGTAAAATGGGAATAATAATAATAATAATAACTGCCTATTGGAACTGTTGTGGAAATAACATGAGGTAATACATGGACATGGCATAGTGCCCTGGCTGCAATCAGTCCCCATCATTATTAGCTCTTATAAGTAATGAGATAGCATTAATATTATCTCAGATGCAAATACCAATAGTTTAATGGTGTCTTCTTGGAGGGCTGTGTGGAAGAGTGTGTCCACTGGGCAGCTAGGCTTGGAATAAAAAGAATGTGTCATATCTGCCCTGGATGCTATATGAAGGAGTAGTGGAGTACATGTCATATGTTTGTAATTCCTGGCTGGGACTGCAAATCTCCCCCAAATCAGGGACTGTGTTTATTCATGTCTGTATTCCTGGAATCTGGCAAAATATTTGACATGTAGTAGTTTTGTCAATAAACCTTTGTTCAAGTGGTCAACTTTTTCATCAGCTAGCTAATAGGTTTCTTTGCTAAAAATCCATATGAGGGATCACTGCATGGATCATATTATAGTCTCATAGTAAATATTGAAGCAAACTCTAGTCTCAGACAAGTGGTAGTGGTATATTAAGATGAATACTCAGGCTCCAACAAAAATGTTCCACATTCCATAAATTCAGTACATTCCAAGAGGGATTAATGCTATACCAGGATTCCCCCGCATGGCACCACATATGAATACTGTTGATTTATGTGTGTGTTTCTCTTCAGAAGTCTGTTTTTTACAACCCCATTTGAAATCTTATACAAAAATTCTTTGAGATTATTTCAGTCTTATAGCAATAATCTGGCAATGAATCATCTACATTTCACAATTAATACTGTAAAAAGTTAACACCCAAAGCTTGCCAGTGAATTCCTTAACTGTCTTCTCTATGACCTATTGAAATAGCAAAGGCTTTTTCTATCAGCAGATGGATGATTGAAAACTCAGGGGGCAGTCCAATTTTTAAAAAATTGTCCAGCACCAGAGTAATAGAACAGAACTTGAATTACTTGATTTTTACCTCTAAACACAAATTCCAGGTTACTTCAAAATATACAAGTTTTCCTAACTTGCTACTAGGGTCATAGAAGAAAGAATATTCCTAATGAGAAGTCCTAGAAAAGAGAGAGAGTGGGACACCTGGGTGGCTCAGTGGTTGAGCATCTACCTTCAGCTCAAGGTGTGATCCTGGAACCCAAGGATCAAGTCCCACATCGGGCTTCCTGTGAGGAGCCTGCTTCTCCCTCTGCCTATGTCTTTGCTTCTCTCTCTTTCTCTCTCTCTCTCTCTCTCTCTCTCTCTCTCTGTCTCTCATGAATAAATAAGTAAAATCTTTAAAAAGAGAGAGAGTATTTAGAAAAAGATAGTATTTGGTCAAAAGAGGACAAAGCCAATTTGGTCAAAAAAGGACAAAGCCAACTGGATAAGAGGACAAACACCAAGATAGTGTTTGGTCAAAAGAGGACAAAGCCAACGCCATAGTACCACTATGGTACTGGATTTATATGAAAATTGATTGCCCTTGATGTTCTCAGAGAAAAATGCACTATCTACAAATGCACTATTATGATCTGGTTTAATCTTTATATCCACCCTATCAAGTAAACACTGTTTTAAATCCTACTTACAAGTGTGGAGATTGGAATGTGGAAAAGCTGAGTAACCTGTTCAAAGCCACCTGGTTAGTTAAGTGACAGAACCAGGATTGGCCCTTCCAAATCTTGTAGCTATTTAGTTCCCTATCCTATAGTGCATCAGATTGACTAGCTGATGTTACAGGAAAAAAAAAAAAAAAGACTAAGAAAAATCTTGAACTCTGGTTGCTTTAATAATCTTCCCTACGAAATTTCAAACAAAAACGTTTTGTGCCTTTTTTCTTAATGTCCATATATTGTCCTCTTTTTTAGATTCATATTTGTGATATACACATCCATCCACTTTCATCAAGTGATTGAAATTGTTTTGCACAAGAAACTGCTTTCCTAAACACACGCAAAAAAATTTGAGCAAACAGATGTAGAGCTAAGCGCAACTCAAGAAGCTGTTTCTCCAAACAGATGTCACACCCTACATATGCTCAACCATATATGAAAACAGCTATGTGTGTGCTTTTTCCAAGAACAAGATCACAGTTTTATGCTTTTAGCACTATCACTGGGACAGGTTAAGAACAGAGAATACCTTCTCCAGGCTTCTGAGGGAGGCAAGAATTTAGCAATTACTTCCACTTAAAACATCTGCCTCGCCTGCTTAACAGGATTTTCAGCCTGTGTGGTATATAAACTTTTGGGATCTTGAGTTGTTTACTATTTCTCCCTCTGTAAGTGAGAAAGATGATTTCCTGGGTGAAATAGATGGGAAGATAGCAGATGTGTTCCAGGACCTACTGCAAAGGCACTTAAAGACCAGAGTTCCGCCTATTAGAGATTTATCAGGGGCCAGCCTGAAGGAACTAGTCTGAGAGCTGAGAGGACACCAAAGGGCTTCCAACTCTAAAGGCCCTTGCTTTCCAAGCTCTTTATCTTTGATTTAGAAGAAAGTAGCAACAAAACCGTGTATATCACTTCCTACAGAATCTTTTACTCTCTTTCCTCACAGCCCTTCCTTCATCCAGTTTCAAAAAAGAAATAAAATGGACTTTTATCACCCTCCCTCAGTGACCTCTTTACAGTTCAAAGCAGGATTATCCTTGATTGATTATTGGAACAGATCCACCTTCCACATCTTTGTGAACACAGCTGCTGACTGCCTTATCAGAAGGGCAAAGAATAGTCAGCACAGCCCACAAATTTATTTTTCTTAGTTAAAAATAAGAGCAGAGTCAGACAGCAATCTGGGGGCTGGCTGCTGAATGGAAGGATGCAGAACACCACCAAGGAAAGGAAGGAGAAAGAGCAGCAACACTCAGCTCAATGGGGCCTGGGTTTTGTTGTTACTTTTTAATATCTGTAAACTGATAGCTATTGATGGAGTTTGTGAGTTCACCTGATTCCAGCTGTATTGAATTTATAGTGAGGCTCAATATTATCCCAAATTCCCAAACTCCTATCTATAGTACATGGCCCCAGACCATACTGGGGCCCCCCACCAAAGTCCACATACCACAGGTTAAGAGATCGAGAGTGTGATATCAGAGAATTACTCTCCGGAGTAATATCAAACGTAGAATGTGAGCATAGTGTTCTCAACTTGAGTTGCATACTGGAACCCCTTGACAGCTTTAAGAACTACTAATGCCTGGGCCCTGGCCCTCAGCATTTCTAATTTAATCAAGTGTGGTAAACCTAGGCATTAAATCTCCCACCAGGTTTTCTTCATTGTAAACAGGACTGAGACCCACTGCTGTGGAATGCCACATCTGAGGTCCAGACTCCCTCCCCGCACACCAGAGGATTCCAGGAGACAAGGAGGCAGGATTCGATGGAGTGCCAGTAAGTAAGGTCTTAGCTTTGTAGAGCTGTCAGTGGCTCTGCAAATCACTTCCTTAAATGGTAACGATGGCTGGAGGGTGGAAGTTCACCCTAGCACACCCACATGCTGCACTTTCCAACAAATCTCACAGATTTGAGTCAAAACTACAAAGCCTGATCAAAGCCTCTCCATCTCCTACCGACCACCAATAGGTAGGATTAGTGGGCCAAGAATGAATCCCTCTAAACTGCTGTTTGGTTCCTGGATATGATTTTCAGTCCAACTGAACTTAAACTCAGAACTAAATCACGACAGTACATCTTGGCCCCATAAGACAGGTTGGGCTGGAAGATATACTAACTCTTCCCTTACTGCTGTGCCAACTACATCAGTTTAACCCCCAGAGGACTAAGAATAGGGCAAGGTCTACATCTTTCTCAGAATTACAGGTACTTTTTTACTTTAAAGATTTACTGAAATCATGTATCAAAGTCCTGAAAATCTCTCTCTCCCTCTGATATCCCTCTGAATATGTGAGTAATAAATTTATTACCCATGTTACATGAAAGTCCTTTGTGGACTTTTCCAGAATCTCAAATCTAATCATGGTTAAACCAACAAAGGGATTATAGCCTTATTGGGAGCTTATTTTGCAAAACTGCCACATAGCTTTGCCAGAGACAGTATTCTGTTTTTCCCACTATGCTGAGCTCAAAGATCCATTAAATAAAGTTGAACTTCGGTTATGCAGAAATATAAACAGACTGCTCAGTGTGATTTGGAGTTGTATTTTCATTTAGGAAAAAAATAATGTCCAAATACTAAATGGTGCTGACCTCCATAACTCAGAAATCTGGATATGATAGAAGAAGAAACTCTAAAATTTCTCCACTGGAAAAAAGGGCATTACAAATTCAAAGCATGCACATACACATACGAACACACATACAAATTTTGCCATTTTCTGTATGCTAACCATGGAGTTTACTTGATAGTTAATGGTGCCTAAATAGTTTTTCAATGGATAAACTGGTAAGGACAGGGTATATTACTTTGTATCACGGGACAGACTGGGTAGGAAGTTTCGTAAAATCAAGTGTAAACCATTCTTCTGATAAACTAATTGTTTATGCCTAATCTGAGCATATGGTATTTTGTGGGCTTGGTCATAGGGTAGCTTGAGAAAAATATTATAGATAGAGTGAGGTGACTGTATTGTGTAGATTTCCATAGACTAAAGATCTAATACTGCCTTGGTCCTAGGTAGGTCAAACTAGTGGAATATAAGGTTCATGCCCATATAGGACTAGATCCAATCACTTTAACTAAAACAAAAGAATTCCCATTTATTCGTAAAATAATGAACTTAAATTACAAGGAAGAAATCTATTGTATGTCCTCAGGTGTCTATACTATCCTTCCTACTGACAGATGAAACTCAAGCCACATCTCGTCAGATGCATTTCTGACAGCACAGTGATGAGTGATTTAGTAGATTGTGACAATGGAAAACGGTTGTGAAAATGACTCTTTTAAAAGGACATCGGTGACCCAATCCCACCTTGCATTTTTGTTGACTCACGTAGTGGCTATGTTGTGTCTGCCGCATGGTTCAATCTCTGACTGTGACCTGCATGTAAGCAGAGAGATTGCATTTTCCAAAATGGCTGCAACAATATCCCCCATTCTTCTTGTTCTTCTAGTGTATGACCTTGCCACCCCCCATCAAGAAGGGAGTCTAATTCCTCTTGGTCTGACTCTGGGAAGGGCTTGTGGCTGCTTCTACTAGTAGAGAACGGTAGAAGTGATGCTGTGTTAGCTCCCAGATGAGTCATAAAAGGCAACATAGCTTTGCCTTCTTCACTAGAGTATTTATACTTGGAGCCTGGAACTGCCATGTAAGAAGGCCAACTACCATGAGGTCACCATGAGGTCACAGAATCATTTCAGAATCACTTCTACTTCCTGATATTCAGACTGCTTTAGAATCTAAGAAAATCTGAACTTTCTGGCCACCTTCAGGAAAGGATCATCTTTTCTGAGATACTTTGACCTTGAACTTTCCAACACCCTGGTGTTTCTAGAATTATCTAGCAGCTAATGGCCCTGACAAGCAGTCATAATATGTAATCAGGCAGAGAAAACTCTTATTTTTCACAACTCTTCTAAGAGAGATTGCTCTTTCTATATACGGGAAAATACAAATTTATCACTGAATTGTGGGAATGAGATGAGAGTAGGGCAGAGAGAGACATTTAAGTTCATGTTCAAGTAGTTGCTAAACTTCCTTCTTGTGGAGGAGGAGTCCTATTCACTGTAGACCTTTTTGCTTTGTTAAGTACCTAACTGAGAAGAGATTCCAAGTTTAGGAAAAGAACTGAATTGCTCAGCAAAAAAACTAGACCGTGTTTGGGAAAATGAAAAGGACAATATCCTGCTTGCCGAGGAACCAAAATGAGAACTTTGGGGAACAGAGATGTTTAACACTGTGTTAAAGGAGGTTGCTTTTGAGTGTACAAAGAAAACTCTATCCCCTTTCAATCTTACCAGAATTTTTGTGAATACATTGTTCAATATTCTCTTGTTGCTAGTGGTTTAGAGAAATAAAGAAATGTTCAGGTTAGGAAGAGGATGGAAAACAGAGTCCATGTAGCGCCAGCTGGTAGCTGTATGGTATATGGTATATGCTATATGGTACCCATAAATTGGTAAGGTTGTAGCAAGGAAAAATGATTTTTTTGAAAGGGAAAGAAAACTGCCAAAGGATAATTTACCCTACTTATCATCCAATCATGGAAGGCCCATTTTATTTATTATTTTTTAAAGATTTTATTTATTTATTTATTTATTTATTTATTTATTTATTTATTTATGAAAGAACAGCAAGCACAAGCAAGGGGAGGGGTAGAGGGAGGAGACACCCCACTAAGCAGAGAGCCTGGGATCAAGACCGGAGCTTGATAACTTACTGAGTCACCCAGGTGCCCTGGAAAGTCCATTTTAGAGGAACAATTTTATACATGTTGCGATTCCCTAAAGATCAAGAAAAAGGACAGGTACGCAAAGAAATTCCTGAGCATTGATCAGTGTTTGTTTTGTTTTGTTCGCTCCCCAATCCTAACAGTCATTTAGTTTTGAAGAAGAAACTTGTGGGAAAACTTGAGCTGTGGATAAACACAAAGGGCCATTTTCGAAAGTACCTAAACATGGCCCAATGCTTTTACCAACTGTTGGCAGTGAGCTTTGTTTCTTGCTATCAATTTCAACCCTTTCAAAATTTTCCTCTTATCTATCCCACTTTTTGAGAACACATTCTAATGTGTTCTATTCTATTAGGCAAATCTGCACCGAATGTTAATAACTAGTAATAAATGGTATATTTTATGCAATTTAGTTCCCTGAGTCATTTGCATTTGTAGGCTATATAAACTTTACCCCACAAATTTGAGCATAAGGAAAGGGTACCATGTCTTTACTTTCTTCAAATTAAATCCAAGTTTGAGTCTCTTCCCCCTTGAAATTGTACATTCTACTTCTGTCATTATCATTAGTGATGAGGAGAAGTCTTTCCTGTTTCAGGCTCCATTTAAAATCTAGGAGCTTCATGTGGTTCCTCAAAATAGAGGCAAAAAGTAGGAGCCTACAGTCCCTTCTAACCTGTTCCTCTACGCTGTCTGGTGGCCCCGTAGTTTCCTAACCTGTGGAGGGACCCTAGCACAGGGTGTGGCAGCCTTCCGGAGTCCTGCCTCCAGCCTGGGTCTCTTTCATGGGGCAAGATTCTCCATGCAGAGTTTCATTCCCTCTGGTCTGAGAAGGTCTCCTTTCCCAAAGGAAACTTCTCTCCCATCCCCCTAGCAAAATCCTCTCAAGGATTGGTCCCTGGAAAATAAAAGTCAGGGTTTTTTTCTGCTACTGCCCTGCCTATAAGTCATTGTTTTCCTTTCTGCACACATTACACAAACCTCCCAAGTGGCAAGGGAGGGGTTTAATGGGTAAAGTCAACTTCCTGGGAGATGGAGAGGAAAACAGACTGCAAACAGAAAACACTAACTGATGTTGCAATAAAACACTCCAACACGTTTTCAACAAAACACTGCAGAAGCAAGTAAGATTTTTACTCAAAGACGACTATTTATTTATTTATTTATTTATTTATTTATTTATTTTAAGAAGGAGACTTTTTAAATGATTCCTCTAGTACTCCTCAGGGCTGGGCAGTGGTCCCCCTCCAGAGGAGTCCACTATAGTTCAAAGCACAAAGCATTTGAGAAAATCCTGAGAGCAGGGATGTTATTCTTGGGGTTGGCCCATGGGAGAGATGACATGCCTACAAGGACACAGTCTGTAGGAAGACATTTTCCTGACTTCATCTTTCAGAAGACCATCAGCAATACTTCTGGGTTAGTTAGCCAAAAGGCAGACTCCACCTTTTAAAGGCAACTGCCTTTAAAAATAGCTTTCTGTGCTAGTAGGAAGCAAAAGGACCCTGGCACTGAGCAGACCTCATACTTCCCTCACACCACTTGTTTACAGACAGCACAGAGTAGGGAAAATGAGGTCAAGGAGCTGCTATTTCCCTCTTCATTGCGCTCTGGTGACCTGGCAGGTGATCTTCAGCAGCAGATACCTTGATCCACTGCCTTGGTGCCCAGGAGACTGTTAAACCCTGACATATGACTTCGGAGCAGTTCTACCCAAACCCTCTGCTAGTCTTCTGAGAATGGCAAACTCAGACGTCTAAAAGGATATAAATCTTCATATCCCAACTATGGGAGGTATTCTAGAAAATCACAAGTTGTATTTTTATAGGATATTCTTTTGTCTTTCACTTGGCTTAGGCAATCATCAGCCCAAGCCCTTACTCTCCAGTCTCTCATTTCTTTTACCAGCCTTACTATATAGATCAGGTAAACTGAGGCTCAGAGGGATTAAATGACTCATTCCAGGTCCCACGTTTAGTAAACTATAGAGCCTGGGACTGCAAGCTGAGATTTCTGGTTGTCTTTATCCATTTGTGGTCTTCTTGGATGAATATTTCACCAAAAGGTTTTTAGGCTTATTTGTTATTTTAGATAGATACTTGAAGAAGCCTGAAACTTCCTAACATTAAGAGAGGCTGAATCCCTATTAGGAAAACCAGACATTTATGAAATTTTAAGTAAATTGTCTGTCTCTGGCAGATACCAATAGATCACAGTTGGCAAGGGAAGTCTAAACAATTCTGTCGATTATTTTACAAAAAAATTGCTTTCTGTTTATGAACTTTAGCTCAATTTAAGCATTACTGTGTATATTGTGTGTGTGTATGTGTTAGAAGCATCCGTGGGGTAGACAAAGAAGCTTTAATATAGAGCTAGAAAAAGCCAAAGAATAAGCATATTGTATACAACAAAACAACTAGAGTGTTCTGGAGCTTTGAAAAACATTGTCACCAAACAAAATGTTCTGTCAGGAGCAACATGGTTAGCTCTCTATCATTTCAAAATGAACAGGTTATATTTTCAGGTTCATTGACCTTCAAGGCCCAGCCTAATAAACACTGTTCTTGGGTCATTCAATAAGACCAACAGTTCCATTTGGGGAGCTGAGAAAGGAGGAGCTAATGTTCAGTTCCCTTTTCCAGAAAGAGTCTTAGTCCTCAAAGTAAACTCTAAAGAAGGGGAAAGGGGTATGTTTCTCTGACAAATTATAACATTTTTAAAGCACTTTTTTTCAATTGAATGAGGGTTTCTTAGGACCATGTAATAGTAACTACCATTAACTGAATGTTTACTCCGTACAAGTACCAAACTGACATGATCTCATTTCATCTCCTATAAGGCTCAGGACAAAGGTAGCATTTGTCACACTTTGAGACGCAGAAACTGGGGTTCAGAGATCTTAAATAATTTTCTGACAAAAGCACTCTAGAAAGTGATGAAGAAAAAAAAAGAAAGAGAGAAAGAAAGAAAGAAAGAAAGAAAGAAAGAAAGAAAGAAAGAAAGAAGAAAGAAAGAAAGAGAAGGAATTGATGAAATTTCTGACCTCAATTCAAGCCTTCCTCTCTCTAAATCTTAACCATTAAACACACTGCCTCCCAACTTGACATGAGGGAAACATTACTCACATGAGAGTAGTAGGTAGAGGTACTAGATAACCAAGAACCAATCTGTGAGCATTCCAAATTAGAGGAACACCTGTAATCGTGATCTTTGCTTTGAAGGGAACTCTTTTCCACAACCATAGTCTGTATTTTTCCAGTTTTCAGCTGGTCCACTGGGGGAAGAAAAGACACTAAAATTAATTGCCTTGCAGGAAATACTCTTTTCTCATCTTCTGAAGCATTAAAAATAAACAAACAAAAAACAGCCACATAAAATTAGAGCAAAATTATTCACAGGAAAAAAATTCTGAACTAATAACATAAGGATTATTTTGTCCTAAAGGAAAATTACATGAAAGTTCAAATGTGTCTAAAAGGAATGTCTCTGTAGAAAATTTTGTTACAAGTACCAGTGACATTGATGCTTTTAAATCACAGTAGTCTTCATAGAGAACTCATTTAAATGTTCTTGGAAAATAAAAATAGTATCAACAAAAATTGTGAGATTGTGATTGGTTTCATCTGCTTGGTATTACCAATGCTAAGGTCAAGTATAAATCACAGAAGTTATCTGCAATGTATGCATAGACCAAAAAAAATGGTACATCTATATATAGAGAAAAGACTTATAAATCAATAGGGAAAAACAAGTAATGCAATAGAAATATAGACATAAAGATGAACAAGCAGAGAAACAAATGGCTTTTGAACATATGAAAAGCCATTCAACCTCACTAATAATCAAATACATGCATTTTAAAATCATGAGATACTTCTTTAAACATTCAGATTAGCAGAAGGTAAAAAGAAACAATTGCAAGTATTGGAGATAATTTAGAAAAATAAAACTACTGGTTTATAAATTGGCACAACCAATTAAAACAATTGGTTGTATTTACTAAAATTATTTTTTGAAGGCCTTTTATTTTTATTTATTTATTTTTTTAATAATAAATTTATTTTTTATTGGTGTTCAATTTGCCAACATACAGAATAACACCCAGTGCTCATCCCATGGAAACCTATTGTCTAACAACTTCATTTTGAAGATTATCTCCAGAAGAACTCTTAACATGTACATAATGAGACACATTGAAGAATTAGCAGCATTATAGGTCAGAGTCAAGACGTGGGGAAATATACCAATTGTAGAATGTCTAAATAATTGTGATATATTCATATGATGGAATACTATTCATAAGTGAAAATGGGTAAGCTAGAGCTAAACACATTCACATGGATGAATATTGTGGACACAATGAGAAGTAAAACAGAAATTTCACAAGGATACATAAATAAGTCCATTATATAAAATTTAAAATATGTAAAATTAAATAATATATTTTATAAGGATACGAACATGTAAATCTATAGAGAATTTCATGACAATGACACGCACTAAATTCAAAACAGTGGTTATATCTGAAGGAGAGGGAAGGAAATGAAATCAGAGTGAGGTACATAGAGGGCTTTATGTGGGCTTGTCAGGTTTTATTTTGTAAGCTTGGAGATCTCTGACATGTGTCTCTTATACTGCTTACATCTTCTAGGGTGTTTTTGAAACATTTCATACTTTTTTAAAGACTCCTCAGTGACCATCCTTGCTCACCAAATGAGCAAAGCAAAGGCCTGCTCATTACCTTTGGAACATATTGCCTTCTTTTGATCATGGCTGTGATTGAGCTCTTGAGAACTTACATTTCAGATGAAACAATGAAGACAACTTGGAAGATCCCATTCTGGAAGATTGTGAAGCTGTCCCAAATTTATAATCTGGGTGTCTATTCAACAACACCCAAAGACTCACTTAGTATGGATTCCATGCTCTTGCCCTCTGCCCAGAGTTGGTGTAGCAGGGACACTGACTTTCAGAACAGAGCTAGATTTGGGGTTGAATTCCAGCTTTTGCCACTTTCTGGCCTTAGTTTTCTCACCTGTAAAATGGAACTAAAAAACTACCTCATTGGACTTGTATAAAAATGGAATTAGTTACCACATGCAAAGTGCCCATTGCGCAATAAACACTCATAAATAATGTCATCATGATTTACACAAATTACCAAGCTAGGAAAATCTGTTCTGGTTCTCTCTCTTGTTCTCATTTTATCCCAGATGTCTGCCATTTTGAAATTCTCCATATAAGTAAATATTTTCATTCAAATCATTTTCCTGAGGTTTGTGGTAACATGCATCCTAATTCATTGCTTCGATAGCCAATTTTATAGGTATTTCTGAACTTAAAAAAATGCAAATGTTCTATTTAGCACATTTCTTTCTTCCTTAAAAACATTAGTTGAGATCAGAAGACCATTACCTCAGAGAGCTCAGACATTATTAAAACAAATTTCTCTGTGTCAGTGTAAGGGGACCCCTAACACTCATTGCTCCAGAGGAGGTTGGGAGGCCCCTGGAGAAGAAGTGAAAGAATGGATCTCTTGTTGGTTCACACATGACATTATTTTGAAATAGCTTGTTTTGCTAATATCACCAGATGGTTTCCAACCATATATAAAAGCATTCTAACCCACACTGATTTGTTTGACAAGTGTCCCACAACAAAGATAGTTAGCTGGGTTGAAAAGCATGGGTCTATTTAGGGGCAAACCTTGTTCAAGGTTCATGCTGTCTGCTGCTGAGAGCTCCTTCTTGCAAAAACTGAAATTCTAATGCTAATGAGAAAAGTACTTGCTTAAGCCAGAAATTAAACATTTGAAATTTTATTCTGCTACTTCCTGGTGATGTGGTATGAGTGAACTGTTTAATTTCTAGGCTGCCATTTCTTGATTTGTAAAGCGGAGATAATACTATGTATCTCACAGAGTTCTAGTAAGATTTATGTGATTATTATGAAAAAATCTGGAACAGAGATGGATCCACAGCAAGCATCCAACAAATGTTAGGTGAAATATTAGTTGACTCAGTGGCTCAATTTGAATATGTGTCTTCAAATTTCAGAACCTAGTTTCAAGAAGGTAGGGATGATAGAAGTGGAAAAAAAATGTTAAACTTTGAGTCAAGAAAACCTGTACTTACCACTTGCTGTGTGGCTTTGGGCAAATTGCTCAACTTTCAACTTTTCTGAGTCTTTTTTTTTTTTTAATTTATTTATTGGGCACCTGGGTGGCTCAGTCAGTTAAGCATCTGCTTTTGGCTCAGGTCATAATCCCTGGGTCTGGGATCCAGTCCCCAGTCTCCTGCTCAGCAGGGGGTCTGCTTCTCCCTCTACCCTTCCCCTTTGCTCACACTCTCTCTCTCACTCTCTCTCTATTGCTCAAATAAAATAAAAAATCTTTTTAAAAAATAAAGATTTATTTATTTATTTGAGAGAGAGAGGACACACACACACATGCATGAGTGGGGGAGGGACAGAGTGTGTGAGAGAATCTCAAGTAGACTCTGTACTGAGCATGAAGCCCCACATGGGGATTGATCTCATGACCCTGAGATCATGACCTATGCTGAAACCAAGAGTTAGGTACTTAACCAACTAAGCCACCCAGACATCTCCCCGTTTTTCCTTTTTTTTTGGGGGGGGGAGGAGCAGAAGGAGGAGAGAGCATCTTAAGCAGGCTCCATGCCCAGTGTGAAGCCCAATGCAAGGCTCAATCTCACAATACAAAATCATGACCTGAGTCAAAATCGGAAGTCAGAAGTTTAACTGACTGAGCTACCCAGGCACCCCCGAGTCTTATTTTTTTAATGTGCAAAATGAGGTATACTACTAATAATATCTCCTCTCTGTAGTTTCTAGGCTTACTGAGAGAGCAAAATGTGTCTCTCTGTGTTCCTAATCTTCAGATTCTTCCTTCCCTTCTGTTCCTGAAAGTAACAACCATTGTTAAGTGTATATTTGTGTTTTTTCAAATTACTAACTTCTAAGGGAATGACTAGCCTTCAAAAAAAAATCCAATGGTAGAATTATAGTTAAATTCTGGAACTTAACAGTATTTTCTGAGGGAGCACTTTGTATGCAAAGGCAAATAGCAACTGCACAACAGAACACCAGGAACAGCAGTGATTAAGACAATTATCCATCTCTGAAGATATGCCACCACTTTCTGTGACTTTATTCTCTCAAATTCAGTAAAATGAAATACTTCTATGATAATTTCAGTCTCAGAATTACCTTTACTAAGAGTCTGAATATTCATGTCTGAACACTCTACCAGTCAAATTTTATAGCCAATTGGCTGCATTGTTGGATAAAGCAAAGGATAAGGCTAATGAAAGCCTGAGTTCATAAAGGTATCAGACCCAGTGAATTGGGTGGAATGCTAGAAAATGAGATATGCATGGAAGTTGAATAACATTGTCCAGAGAATAATAACTTGAGTTTGATTTAGTTTAGTGGAATAGGAAATGCTTAAGTTAATTTATCTTCCTTTATTGTGGGGGGAAAAAACCCTCTCTTTAATTTCTAAATAATACATGAATGTATTCCTACTTGAAAAAAAAAATTTAAACCCTTTAAATTTTAAGTCCCTTTCATCACCACTTCCCTTCTCAAAGGTGACTACTATTATCAGCTCATTGTGTATCTTTTATTTTTAATTAATTAATTTTTTAAGAGCGAGAAACCATGAGGGGGGTTGGAGAGGCAGAAAGAGAGAGAGAGAGGGAGAATCTTAAGCAGGCTCCACACTGGATGTGAAGCCAGATGCAGGGCTTCATCATGACCTGAGCTGAAATCAAGAGCTGCTTGCTTAAGCAACTGAGCCATCCAGGTGCCCCTCATTGTATATCTCTTGTGGAGCCCAATGTACGGCTTGCATTCATGACCTGAGCTCAAGACCTGAGCTTGGGACACTTGGGATGCCTGGGTGGCTCAGCAGTTGAGCATGTGCCTTCAGCTCAGGACATGATCCCAGGGTGCGAGATCAGGTCCCACATCGGGCTCCTTGGGGGAAGCCTGCTTCTCCCTCTGCCTGTGTTTCTGCCTCTCCCTCTGTATCTCATGAATAAATAAATGAAATCTTAAAAAAAAAAGAGTTGAACACTTAACTGACCAAGCCACCCAAGTGCCCCTGTATATCCCTTTCAAAGTCTTTTCTCGCCTTTTCTTTAGTATGTAACATATTTATAGAAACACATCATTTCATTAGTGTGTATTTGTACATAAATAATACAAACTGTCCTACAATTAGCTTTTTACTCTACAATGTATATTAGAGATAGCCCTGTGTCAGTATGCAGATATCCACCTCATTTTTTTAACTGTTACATAGTACTCTGCAGTATGAATGTGTTATCATTTGTTTAAAATTTTAGCTATTGACTTACAAGGGAATAATTTCAAATGTTTTGCTCTTATGGGTATCACTGCACTAAACATATTTGACCAATTCTTTGGTAAAGTGGTAAATATAAAAAAGTAATTATTGATCATAATATATATACATTTAAAATTATAACACTGTCAACTTATCTTTCAAGATGTCTATGCAAGTTTATACTCTGACCAGCAGTGTTTCATGGCAACCACTTCCCTATACTTTCACTGACATGTGATAAAAATATTGAACATTTTTAATGAATGTATGGGTTGTTTGCACTTTCTCTTAAACTACTACTAATGCATGCATAAGCTCCTTTTGTACTTTAGTCTATTCTTGCATTTTCCTACATAGATGGTACATTTGTTTCATCTAGCTTTTTAATATGGTTCAAACCCTTAGGGGAGGGGCTTCTCTTCCATAGACCTTTTTACTCGCAAACTTCTTACGCAAGGTAATATCTAATCATGCATCACACCTGTGACCAACTGATAGGTATTACTCTTTATTTCCTAGAGATGAGGAAATAAAACCACAAAGTGTACAAAGTCAGATCTAAACCCCAGATTTTGGGGTCTAATACCTTTCCTTTTAAAGTTCTGCAATTATACCCAGGTGCCAGAGAAACCTAGGATATTAGGGGGGAAGTAGAATCATCTATTTAAACTCCTCATTTTACATATGAGCAAACTAAGGCATGGGAAAGCTAAACACCTATGACCTGATACTAGAGCACAGTTCTATAGGCTCTCAATTGGGATTCTTTTCACTAAACCATGGCGATTTGTAAAATGGCAGCATTTCACAAGAAAACTCTAGTGTTTTAGCCCTACCAATCACCTGAAGGAGAAAAAAAAATTGAGAATTCACTGCCAGACTTTTTATTTTGTTTCCATTCTCTTAGCTCACAAAATAAAGGGAAATAAAATTATTAAAGTTGAAACTGAGCACATGAAAGTTAAAGCTCAACAGTCGCACATGTTCACATTGGCTATGTGAAAAAGAAAATAAGAACATCCTCATTCACGACAATATATTCTGTTTATCTACTGTCCACCTACTGAGTGTCTCAAGTACTTCATGAATAGTGTTGCATTTATAAACAAAGATGGACAAACATGTTTGGAATGAGCAGTCATAACTCTCATGAGGACTCCTCCTGAACAGAAGGTGATTCAAGCTCTTCCCTTGATCAGGATCTTTTACACTTTGGTTTTCAGTATTCTTAGCTGAGAAACACAGGAACACTAGATTTCAATAGCTCTCTGGTTTTACCTGATAGCACTTTTGCTTGCTTAAAGGACAAGAGCAGATTGACCTATGTCCCAAACTTCAAAATTTTTGTAACTACTCTTGGGAAAACAGGTATTTAAGACTGCCCTTAAATAGACAGCAATACAATAATACTAGGGGACTTCAATAACCCACTTTCAACATCAGATAGATTATCCAGACAGAAAAATCAGCAAGGAAAAGTTGGACCTAAACTACACATTAGATCGGATTAATCTAACAGGCATTTATACCATCTAATAGCGGCAGAACACATTCTTCTCAAGCCCACATGAAACTCTTTCTATAGGGGATCCCTGGGTGTCGCAGCGGTTTGGCGCAGCGGTTTGGCGCCTGCTTTTGGCCCAGGGCGTGATCCTGGAGACCCGGGATCGAATCCCACGTTGGGCTCCCGGTACATGGAGCCTGCTTCTCCCTCTGCCTGTGTCTCTGCCTCTCTCTCTCTCTCTCTCTCTGTGACTATCATATATAAAAAAAAAGAAACTCTTTCTATATATTAAGCTACAAACCAAGTCTTGATAAATTTAAGACCATTGAAATCATATCAAGTATTTTTTTTACTACAGTGATATGAAACTGGAAATCAATTAAAAGAAAAAAAACTAGGAAATTCACACGTATGTAAAAACTAAACATGTCCCTGAATAACCAATGGATCAAAATAAAATCAAAATTTAAAAAATCTTAAGAAAAATGAAAATTGAAACACAGATTACCAAAACATAAGATTCAGCAAAAGTGGTTGTAAGAGGGAATAGTGGTAAATGCCTATATTAAGAAAAAAGAGAGATCTCAAACAGCTTAACTTTACACATCAATGACTAGAAAAAGAACAAATGAAGTTCAATGTTAGTAGAAGGATGAAAAGCTACAGAGATCAGAGCATAAATTAATAAAATAGAGACCAAGAAGACAATAGAAAAGAACAATGAAACTAAGCTATTTTCTTGAAAGGATAATCAAAATAGATTAAACCTTTAACTAGACTTACCAAGAAACAAGAGAGAAGGCTCAAGAAAATAAAAGTATACATGAAAGAGGAGACCTCACAATTGATACCACTGAAATACAAAGGATCACAAGAGACTAGTAAACAATTGATGCCAACATATTGGACAACCTACAATAAATGGATAAATCCTGGACACATACAACCTACCAATTCTAAATTATGAACAAATAGATAAATTAAATAGACTAATTAATAGTAAAGATATTGAATCAGTAATCAAAAACTTTGCAATAGGGCAGACCTGGTGTCCTAGCAGTTTAGTGCCACCTTCAGCCCAGGGCATGATCCTGAAGACCTGGAACTGAGTCCCATGTTGGTCTCCCCGTGTGGATCCTGCTTCTCCCTCAGCCTCTCTCTCTCTCTCTGTCTCTCTGTGTGTGTGTTTCTCATGAAAAAATAAATAAATAAATAAAGTGTTTAAATTTTTTTTTGCAATAAAGTCCAAGACCAGATGGCTTCCCTGGTGAAGTCTATTAACCATTTAAAGAATAATTAATACCAGTCCTTCTCCAAACTTTCCAAATAAAGAAGAGAGAATACTTTCAAACTCATTTTATGAGGCCAGCATTATTCTGATACCAAAGCCAGATAAAGACACTACAAGAAAAGAAAATTACAGCAAATAACTCCAATAAACATAGATGTGAAAATTCTCAACAAAACATTAGCAAGAATTCAACAATATATCTAAAAAATCCTACATCAAAAAAAACAAAAAAAACAAAAAAAAAATCCTACATCATGACCGACTAAGTATCCTCCAGGGATGCAAGAATGGTTCAACATCTGCAAATCAATCAGTGTGATATACCATGTTAACATATAAAAATTACATGATCATCTCAATTGGTACAGAAAAGTAACTTTTAAAAAGATTTTATTTATTTATTCATGAAACACACATAGAGAGAGGCAGAGGCAGGCAGAGGGAGAAGCAGGCTCCTCACAGAGAGTCTGATGTGGGATTCGATCCTAGGACCCCAGGACCACGACTTAAGCCAAAGGCAGACGCTCAACCACTGAGCCACCCACGTGTCCCCAGAAAAAGAATTTGACACCTTTTCATAATAAAAACTCTCAATGAAATGGGTATAGAGGGAACATAATTCAACATAATAAAAGTCATATATGACAAGCCCATAGCCATCACACTTAATGGTGAAAAGCTGAATGCTTTCCCTCTAAGATCAAGAACAAGACAGGGATGCTTACTCTTGCCATTTTTATTCAACATAGCACTGGAAGTTCTGGCCAGAGCAACTGTGCAAAAAATAAAATTAAAAATAAAAATAAAAGGCATCCAAATTAGAGAGGAAGAAGTAAAATTGTCTGTTTTCAGATGACATGATATTATATATAGAAAACCCTAAAGATTCCACCTAAAAAAAGTCAGAATAAATGAATTCAGTAATGTTGTAGTATACAAAATCAATATGCAAAAATCAGTTGCATTTCTACACACTAACAATGAATTATCAGAAAGATAAATTGAGAAAACAATCCCTACAGTAACATCCAAAAGAATAAAATACTTTGAAATAATGTCAAGAAGGTAAAAGATTTATACATTGAAACTGATAAGATGTTGATGAAAGAAACTGAGAAGGACACAAATAAATGGAAAAATATTCCATGCTCATGGAGTTAATATTGTTGTAATGTCCATGCCACCCAAAGCAATCTACAGATCCAATGCAATCCCTATCAAAATTCCAATGGTATTTTTCACAAAAAAATCCTAAAATTCATATGGACCCAGAATATACTCTGAATAGCTAAAGAAATCTTGAGAAAGACAAACAAAGCTGGATACATCACAACTTTTTATTTCAAACTATATTACAAAGCTGTAACAATCGAAACAGTATGATATTTGCATAAAAACAGACACATCAATCAATGAAACAGAATAGAGAGCTCAGAAATAAACTCAAGTCCAATTAATTTACGACAAAGAGCCAAGAATATATAAAGGGGAAAGGATTGTCTTTTCAGTAAATGGTATTGGGAAAACTGGACCTCAATTTTACACTGTCCAGAAAAATCTACTCAAAATGGTTTAAAGACCTGAATATAAAACCTGAAACTTTGAGACTTCTAGAAGAAAGCATAGAAGGTAAACTCCTTGTCATTGGTCTTGGCAATGATTTTTTGGATTTGATAGCAAAAGCAAAAGTAACAAAAGCAAAAATAAACAAATAGGAATACATCAAACTAAAAAGCTTCTGCTCAGCAAAGGAAACCATAAACAAAATAAAAAAACAACCTTTGAGATGGAAGAAAATATTGCAAACCAAATTCCAATAAGGGATTGATATCCAAAATTCATAAGTCATACAGCACAAAAGCAAAAAGATAACCCAATTAAAAATAGGCAAAGGATCTGAATAGACCCTTTTCCAAAGAAGACATACAAACAGCCAACAGAATCATGAAAAGGTGCTCAACATCACAAATCAACAGGGAAATGCAAATCAAAACAACAATGAGCAACAAGCTCTCATCTGTTAAGAGAGTTATTATTAAAAAGTCAAGAGATAGATAACAATGCTGGCAAGGATGTGGAGAAAAGGGAACCTTGTACACTGTCATTGGGAATATAAACTGGTAGTCACAATGGAAAATAGTATGGAGATTCCTCATGAAATTAAAAATAGAACTACCATATGACCCAGCGATTCTACTTCTAGACATTAAAAAAGGAAAAAAAAATCATTTCTAAGATGTACTCCCATGTTCATTAGAGTATTATTCACAATTCAAATTATGAAAACAATCATTAATCATTATTCAAAGTATGGAAATGACCTAAGAGTCCATCAATGGATGAATGGATCAAGAAAATGTGGTATATTCATGCAATGGAATATGATTCAGCCTTTAAAAACAATCCGTGGGGCACCTGGGTGGCTCAGTTGGTTAAGGGGTGGCTTTTCATTTTGGCTCAGATCATGCTCTCAGGATGCTGAGATCCTATACTCAGTGGGGATTCTGCTTGAGATTCTCTCCGTCTCCCTCTGCCCCTCCCTCTGCTCATACTCTCTCTCTTTCTCTCTAAAATAAATACATCTTTTAAAAAGAGAAAAATCCTTATCATTTGTGACAACATGGATGAAACTGGATGGGTGGGGGAGCATTCTGCTAAATGAAATAAACCAGATAGAGTAAGATAAATGCTGCATGGTATCACTTATATGTGGAATCTAGAAAGATGGGGGGGAGGAGAGAAAAGAAAGAAGAAAGAAAGAAAGAAAGAAAGAAAGAAGAAAGAAAGAAAGAAAGAAAGAAAGAAAGAAAGAAAGAAAGAAAAAGAAATAGAGAGAGAGAGAGAGAGAGAGAGGGAGGGAGGGAGGGAGGGAGGGAGGGAGGAAGGAAGAGAGAGGAGAAATTGAACTCATAGAAATAGTAAAAAAAAAAAAAAGGGGGGGTTTGCCAGAGGCTGGGTGGTGGAGGATATATAGACATGTAGTAAATGGATATAAATTTCAATTTTAAGATGATTAAGGTCTGAGGATCCAGTGTATAACATGGTAACTATAGTTGATAACATTGTTATCATATCATTGAAATTTGCTAAGAGAGTAGAACTTAATGTTTTCACACACACACAAATAATAATATGTGAGGTGATATATGTGTTAATTAACTTGGGGGGAGTCCTTTCATAATATATACATATATCAAATCATCACACTGTACACTCTAAGTATGTTCCAGTTTTATTTGTCAATTTTACCTCAATAGTGCTGGGCGGAGGGGAGCTGCGTTTGTCTCAATATCTTCTGGATTTTGAGCCAGAATGAAAACAAAACAAAACAAAAATATAATGTTTGAGGTTTTAACAAAGTTTGAGCCAAAGGTCTCAGATCCTCTGTTGTGTAAACAAGAGGAGGGGAAAAGTCCACTGCAGTCATGAGCCACATAGCTTGAATGAATAATTCCTGCTTACTCTTGGGCCCCCAAATTTCCATCTTATGGACTGCATGTGCTCCATTTGTAATCCTCAGGCAAATTCTTTAAGCCTCTTGGTTGCATTTTCTATTTCATCTTGTTATAAATAATAAGTCAGAACACATGTCTTGAATAGCTTAAGATCTAAAACATATGTTTGTGCAGTGAGACCACAGAGGTAGAACTACAGAACCTGAAGCCAATTTTGTTTTTAGCAGAGTCTTTAGATGTCTGTTCAACACATTTATTGAAAAATAATTTTTGTTCACCCAGTGTGCCATGTTGTCAAGAGACATACCAAAGACAAAGACCAACTTCTGTCCTCTTGGAGCGTATGATCTTTTTGGAGAACAAATAGTCTCCATCTTCGTGTCCTTCCTCATGCACAGAGAATACAAGTTTAAGGAACTAGACATTCAAAAAAGGTAATCAGAATAAAGTTAAGTTGAAGATGGATGCATGGATGCACTTTCCCCCATTAGGTCAGTTGCAAGACAAAGAGGAATCCTTGTCTGTTACCTTTTGGCCCTCCAGGAAGGGCTGTAGATCTGTCAACTATGTATGATGGCTCAGGTCTAACTTATAAAAATGTTCCTCTGGCCCCTAAAAGAACGAAGTTCTCCTATTCATGCACATAGTTTCCTGGCATTACAGCAGAAACTTAGATACAAAACCCAATTCATAGGTCAGCCTGTCTCCTTTTGGTGAGGAAGGTTTGGTCTGCTCAGATACTCCCCCCTTAAACTTCATGTCTTTCTTCACTAACTTGGAGATGCCATCTGCTCTTTCTGGATATTTCTGGTCCATAAACCATTATACTTCTTCCTATTCCCATTCACAATTTTCTGGAGGAAGGTGTGGGACAATGCTGAGTTAGAACTTTGGTTCTCCATCACTTACTAATTGGAGCCTCAACGTTCTTGACTGTAAAATAGATAAAACCATAAATCACTGCCTTCCTGAGCAGATTGATGAAATGCTTACAACACCTAAAGCAAGTGCCAGTAAGTATTGGCTTCTGTCTCCCATTCCTAATGAAACCTTAAATTCTTCTTCTAGGCTGTAGACCATCCCACCCTGATCTGAAGTTACCGTTACTTTAAAAAAAAAATTCATGGTTCTAGATCCTAAATATGTCCCTGAACCAATTCTCTCTGTCCTGTGAGCATTGCCTCACCAGCTTAATTTCCAGATGCAACTCAGCTTTTTTTTTTTTTTTTTCAAATCATCACTGCTACCACCTACTGTTGTAAACTAAATCATAGTATCGTTTTTGCAGGGGGGTCTCCATTGTAAACCACGTACAGGTCACAGAAAACTGGTGAATTAGTTTGCTAGGGCTGCCATAATAAAAATACCACAGTCTGGGTGGCTTAAACAACATAAATTTATTTGCTCAGTTCTAGAAGCAGGGGTCCAAGATCAAGATCAGCATGTTTGACTTCTGAGACCTCTCTCTCTGACTTGCAAATATCCATTTTCTCGCTGTGTCCTCACATAGTCTTTCTTCTGTACATACGTCATTCATGGTGTCTCTCTGTGTCCAATTCCCTCTTCTTATAAAGACACGATTCAGATTGGATTAGAGCCCACCATAATGGCCTCATTGTAACTTAACTGCCTCTTTAAAGGCCCTATCCCTGATACAATCAGGTTCTGAAGTAGTAGGCATTAAGTGTTCATGATATGAATTTTGGGGAGAAATAATTCAGCCCATAACATCTGGTTCTTTCATAAGGTGCAGGGGAGTGAAGAGGGAGCCCTGAGTTGCAGCCTGGCATAAATATTCCCACTGTGGCTTACCTCAAGACACCAATAATTTAACAATCAGCTCCCAAATTTCCTGAACATTTGGTATTCAATCTCATAAGCTAGTAAGAGCTGGCTCCCTTCTTTTATTGGGATGGGGGAGGGTCTCCTGTATTCTGTACACCCCATCAAACTTCATAGGACCTTCTACTATGTCCTTCTTCCTGCTGAGGGACACTTCTAGTTTTTAGCCCATTTGCAGTACTAAAGTGATTTACATACCCCTGAGCTCAGTCAATTCCCAGACCTTCCAGGATTAGATTATAAATTCACTCACCTCCTGAGGATGGTAACCCATTCTCTTTACCCTTGAGAAGCTGGTTGTCAGGAGGTTTTCCTTTCCTTTCTTTCCTTCCTTCCTTCCTTCCTTCCTTCCTTCCTTCCTTCCTTCCTTCCTCTCTTTCTTTCTTTCTTTCTTTCTTTCTTCCTTTCTTTCTTTCTTTCTTTCTATCTTGAGTGCACTGATAATTATTTAAACCCAAAGGGGCATATATATAAATAATTTCACTTAGGACCAAAAACTTGTTAAATTTTCTCCATTTCTCAACTGATCTTGTGGGAGCAATGGGATAAGAAGAGAGTAAGTCAAGCTTGTGAGATTTAAAACAAGAAAAAGGTTTAGACGTGTCCTAGCATGGAAAATAATGGTCTTTATCTTTTACCACTCGTGTCTGACACTGCATGACTGCTCATAATTCTGGGTGAAGAGAATCTAATATTTTAAACAATTTAAGAACTTTCCAGTAAGGTAGCACTTCAGCCAAACAATGCAACAAGAGGAATAAATCCCCTTAATTTTCTAATTTCTTACTTTATTCTGACAGTTTTGGAAGAGTAACAGGAGGTATCTTTGATGAAGAGATTCCAAACTGGCTTAAATTGAAAAAAAAATCTATCTTGTGAGACACTTTTAATTGCTAGCTTTTTTAATCATCATACTTTAATAGACTCATGAAAGTTTTTGGACTTCAAGTCAAATAATTATGATAACCTCATTCCAAGTTCCTGTCTATATATCTCAGAGTCAAATGGATAGCAAATCTGTTTGACTTTCCACTTTGATTATGAAATTAACTAGATAGTTCCCAAATTCCTATTTTGTTTAGTGTGGTGTCCAGCCTCCAATGAGCCTCTCCTCCCGGTGTTCATGCCCCTATATAGTTTTTTCAGGTAATGAATAGGACTAACCTGTATTAGCAGTAGAATATTATGCAAAAATATCTTAGAAAACACTGCAGCTTCTGCTTTTCTCTTTCTTGGCTTACAAACAGCTTCTATATCATTAAAGCATTCAGATCTTGTAGAGAAGTTTATATGGGGAGAAACAGAGGCCTCCTGGCAACTGCTGGTATTAACTGTAGGTAATCCCTCTTCAAAGAGAATCCCTCAGCCCCAGTCAAATCTTCAGAAGCCTGCAGTCCCAGCTGATACTTTGATTGCAACCTCATGATAGATCCCAAGCTGGAACTGCCCAGCTGTTGCCTCTGAATTCCTGGCCCATAGAAACCGTGTGAAATAATAAATGCTTCTTTTAGTTTTAAACTGCTAATTTTCGGTATAATTTGTTATGTAGCAATAGAAAACTAATACACTCAGTTATGCATTTAATACCCAATATTTAGAGATCTGGTGTTTGTAAATCTTTCCAGGTCAGGGAATGATAAAAGGCTCCACTTTAATCCCTATAACATTTATGAGTTTTTGCAATTCCTGGGCTTTAAACCCCCTTCTTGTGTTTGTGACTTTTCCACCTTCTGAGTCTTGGTGAGATGTAGAGCATTTCCTTCCACTCTAGACCCGCAAAATGCAGAACACTTACTTTAACAGTCTGTCTGGCAGTTGTTGGACAGGTGCCCCAGGCATGATTTGTCAGACACACTTGCTCACAGTAATGGTGGTATTGTAAGCTATGGCATCCATTGTGGTGCAGCAGTTATGATAGCAGTGCTCCTCCTCACTAGACTGGTTTGTTCCTGCCCATTTCCCAGTACCGGTTGTCCAGCTACAGAGACTCTAAAAGTTACCCAGTATTACTAAATTTCTCTTGTGCATAAATCATCATTTACTGTACGCATACTGAATCATGGTAGGTCCAATGGAAATCACAAGGGCATCAGATACATCAAAAGGTGTCAATAGGAACTGCCTGAGAGAGAGGATTACTTCATTCTGGGCTCTTGAATCAGTCTTTTTTTTTTTTTAATTTTTATTTATTTATGATAGGCACACAGTGAGAGAAAGAGAGAGGCAGAGACACAGGCAGAGGGAGAAGCAGGCTCCATGCACCAGGAGCCCGACGTGGGATTCGATTCCGGGTCTCCAGGATCGCGCCCTGGGCCAAAGGCAGGCGCTAAACCGCTGCGCCACCCAGGGATCCCTTGAATCAGTCTTCAAACGCATAACTTAACTGGTGGGAAGAATAATGATATGGAAAGAAAAAGGTTAAGGAGACACAGTATCTTTAAAATAAATAATTATAGGTAGACGTCAGTGTACCAGAGTTTAGGACCCTCAAACACTGATGAATTATAAATGAGATGCTTTTCAAAGTTTTTCTATTTCATTTTTTTTGTAATTACATGTTTATCAACTTACTAAAAATTATTTCAAAACATTCATTAACCTCAAGAACAGAAGGCATCAAGAAATTGAAGAACAAAATTAATTTTAAAGCTATACCAAAAAAAAATAAAGCTATACCAGTTAAAGCAAGGACATGTAGAAAATGAAATTTAAGTTATACACAACTTATCATAATTGAAACCAGCTATAAAAGTATGAGATAGTCATAAATATCAGATTGTTATATTGTTTTCCCAAGTAATTAAAAAGGCATATCCATGACAGAACTTAGATTTAATGTTTCATCTTTCTCCTCATAAGCCTTTGATTAATTCTTCAGTTAAAAATTCTCATAAATTCTGGTATTTTTAGGCCAGTAGACAAATCTGTATGGAGGCCAGAAAAATTACCTACATGAAGAATCAGTAAAAATGCACAATCACAGCTTCCTAGAAGTCAAATCTAGCCAGCTCTCCCCAGCTTTATCAGGTTTCCCCTTAGAAGCCTGGCAGCTCTAAACTCAGTCCCTCTACATGGCCTTAGCAAATCTGATAACTCTTGCCCCACCTTTTGGCAAGAAAATACATTGGGTTGTCTTTTTATCTTTTGGAAATTCTTATTTTTAATTACACTGACTACATGAACACATTCTTGGTACAAAATCCAAACATTACAGACCAAGCTAAAACTTCTCTTCACTACTAACCACAGCTCAAGTCCCTGCCCATGCTTGCAAACTTCCAGATTTTTTCTACATAGCTACTGAATTATGTAAGTACAGGTGTAATGCTCAGCCTCTACTCTGAGTTGCAAGGAAAATCATTAATATGTAGAGTACTTATTCTGGTAGCATAAAAACTAGTCCATCAGCCCCTTCCCTCCTCTCTTCTGCTATGGCTGCATAATATTCCATTATATTCAGTAATACTCCATTATATATGTATATATGTATTCCATAATATATGAATATATAATATAAATATTATATAATAAATATAAATATATATTGGGATGCCTGGGTAGCTCAGTGGTTGAGTGTCTGCTTTTGGCTTAGGGTATGATTCTGGGGTCCTGGGATTGAGTCCTGCATCAGGCTCCCCACGGGGAGCCTGCTTCTCTCTCTGCCTGTGTCTCTACCTCTCTCTCTGTGTTTCTCATGATTAAATATATAAAATATTTTTAAATAAATATAAATATATATTAATAACACATCTTCCCTATTTATTCATATATCAGTGGACTCTTGGACTGCTTCTGTATCTTGACTATTGTGAATAATGCAATAAACATATAAACATAGAGGTGCATATATCCTTTTGAATTCGTGTTTTTATTTGGGTAAGTACCCAGTAGTGGAATTACTACATCATATGTTAGTCCTATCTTTAATTTTTTGAGGAACCACCAAACTGTTTTCCAGTTGACTTAACCAATTTACATTCCCACTCACAGTACATAAGTATTCCATTTGTGACAACATGAGTGGACCTAGAGAATATTATGCTACGTGAAAGAAGTCAGACTCAGACAAATACCACATGACTTCATTCTTATGTAAATCTAGAAAATAATAATAATAAACAAACAAAAAGCAGAATCAGACCTGTAAACACAGAGAACAAATTGAGAGTTGCTAGAGAGGAGAGGTGGGGGGCATGGGCAAAATGGATGGAGGAGGGTGGGAAGTATAGGCTTCCAGTTTGGAATGAGTAGGTCACAGAAATAAAAAGCACAGCATAAGGAATATAGTCAGTGATATTGTAATAGTGTTGTGTGGTGACAGATGGTAGCTACTCTTGTGGCGAGCATAGCTTAATGTTTACACTTGTTGAATCACTATGTTGTACACCTGAAACTAATGTAATATTCTGTGTCAATTATGCTCAAATAAAAAGTCTAATTAAAATAAAGTATAATAAAAATAAAGTATATTTGGTGTCGATTAGGGAAGCATCTGTCCTCTAAATCCTCTGTCTCATAGACATTTGTGGAGAAAACTCTTGTTTCCCTCTGCCTGGCTCCTTAGAACTGGAGCCTACCCTTGCCACATCAAGACTGGAAGAGTAACAGTCTACTGGTAGTGCCTGTTAAAACAAGATAATCTCTGCAATACCATCCAAGTTCTCTTCTGCCAAAACTCCCTGTCTTTCACCTCCTGAGCTCTGCCTGGGTGAACTCATCGCCAAAGGAATCTATGTTCTGATCACTTACCCCATTTTCTCTTCTCCACTCAGCCCAAGGTTAGTTGTTGCTGTTGTTTAGGTTCTGGAGAGGGTGGAGGGAAAGGTTCATAATTCTGTTTCCCTAAGAGAATTTACACTGTTGAAAACTAGACTTAGGAAGAAGCATATATGCAACATTACTACCTACTGCTCAAATGTATCTTTTTGCTAAGGTGATGAGCCTAAGATGGCCAAGCTTGAAACAAAAAGGGATAAGGAAAGTATGGGATTATTAGAATGACACTGAAAAAAAATTGGTTTTGTATTTATTGTACATAAATTATATCACCCTAGATGTATTATGCTGTAACTTGCTTCTTCTTCTTGTTCAGTATGCCTTGAAGATATTTCCATGCTGCTACATATAGCTCCACATTATTTATTCAATAACCACTTATTGAGTCCCTATTGTGTGCCAGGGGCTGCATATATAGCACTGGAAAAATATACTAAATCTCTAGTCTTGTCAGCTTACATGTTAGAGAAGAAGAAAGATAATAGTCATCCATGCATGTACATAAGTGATATAACATGAAGAGATGGATCCAAAGAGAAAAAAGTGGGATAAAGGGTCAGAGACAAAGGTGGTGTTTCAGACCATCAGAGAGGGCCCCTCTGCAGGGGCAATCTCATTCTTTATATCTCCTACACAGCCTAGCATGACATTGCAGAAGGATAGCAATATTTATTTCCCATTAAAAACCATGCTGTATTATTACCTTGTGCACACGTACAATAGTACTTTGAGTAGATGCTGAAAAACAGAAATATTGGGTCATCCTTGCAAACTGCTCTCTGAAATGGCTATACTGATTTTTACTCCCATCGAAAACTGTTTGTTCCCCATACCTCTCTTAGTGAATACTACCAAAGTTACTGATTTTATCAATCTTCTGTATCCAAAAAATGGCATCTTGTCCTTTTTTTGTAATTGTCACTTCCCTTTACTATTTACATTGAATATGGTTTCATTTGTTTATTAGACATTTACATTTCCTATCTTATAAAAATAGCTATTCATACCCTTTGCCCATATTTCTATGGGATTTTTTTTGTCTTTCTCTTTTGATTTGTTGGAGCTAATGCACTTAAATTAATAAAGTTTTTCTTATATATGTTGTAAATGTTTTCTCTCATTTTATTCATCCTCTTAATAATCATACCTTCATCAGTCTTTATTATTTTGACCTTTTAAATTCAAATTCAGCATACATTTATTAAGTACTCTCTACATATAAAACAATGTGCTAGGGCCCCTGGAAAATATAAAAGTAGTTGAGACCTGACATCTGCCCTCATGGATCTCACAATTCAGTGTTGGGGACACATGTACACAAATATTTATAAAGCCAAGGGCTTAATAATCCACAAAGTACTGTAAAAATAAGTACTATGGTGGGGCAATGTCTGGCTCAGAACAAGGTATATGGAAAAGTTTCATAGATGTAGTAGCATTGAAGAGACAGCGGCCTTTTGAAAAGCAAGGATAGGTAAAAGTCTTCATCACAGGAGAAACAACACAAGCCAGGCAGAAAATGCAGCCAGGAAGGGCTGGGGAGAAATTTCTGGGAAAGCCAGACAGTGACTATATGGGTAGGAATAAGAGCAGTCAAGTCAGTGGAAGACCAGATTGAAAAAGTAGAGTGGAGCTATCTTACTCTTCTACACATAAATAAGAAATAAGTGATAAATCCTACAATTCATAGTCTCCCTGAGAAGTAGTCATTAATGAAAAGAAGAACATTATTGACTGTGAGAAGTGAAGATTTGGAGTGACTGGGAGACCATGGATGGCCTTGTCTGCAAGCTTGACAACGGCCTGAAGATGGATGCTTTGCAGCCCTCTGGTGGGTGCGTGCACACTGCCAGTGTGTCTGCTGATTTCCGCTGGCCAGAGAGAGCCCTTGCCTGAAAACAGCTGCAGTTGGCAAGTCTTGAGTCTGTTTTACCATCCTGCAGAGGTAGGAGTTGGATAGTTTATGCACTATGACTTCACAGTCCTCTGGGGAGGCTGCCAAAGAAAGCATGTTTTGGATAGAAATCTGAAAAAAAGTAAAAAGAAAAAAAATAAAGATTTGAAATACCCGAGATGAGTTTGGCATTGAGATAAGTTTTCACATCCAGCTCCTCCCTAGGCTGTGCCATTTAATCATCCTCCAGGACACAGGGGCTGCCATGGATAGTGATTAGGCCTCCTTGGGCTGCATCAGCAAACACCCTTCTCTGATAGGCAGTTGGAAAGTAATGGGATTTGGGTTTTAGTTGCAAGGGAATGGTGGAAAATGTTACAAACGGTCGACCTCCTTCGCCCTCACTGAAATGGCTGCCTCTCTCTGCACATTTTATGTTGCTTTGGGGAGAATGACAAAAGACAGATGCTTCTTGCTGGAATGCTGACTGTTTAATCTTTCTTTCTAGTCCCAAGACATTTACTGTAGTTTCTTGGAGGAGACATCTTGGGCCACTCCTTGGTTTTCAATGTCTTGTAAATGGTGTTGTGTTGTGATTTTCCATTATATGGATTATAGGAAAATCTGTGGGAGTAGTTGTTTTAAAGGTGTTATGTCATAGATGGTGTCCTCAGGCCAAAAGCCTTAAATTGGGAATATATAAATTGCAAATAAACTGTAAACTCTTGCAGTCAGACACAAAATACATAACCTGGTCTAGCATCATCTCCTACAGAACAACAGCTAGGTGTACAGAGGTGCTTATGTCCATTTCAAGGGTTCCTAGCAATATACAAAATCATCTTTCCACTAGCATAACCTCTTTTCACAGTAACCACAAAGGAGGAGAACTGCTTTCCCTCCAGGTTCTAGGCCCCCGTGGAACCCCAGAAAGCTGCACAGTAGACAACACGCCCTTCAGAAACATAGTAAAACTCATATGTTAGCACAAACCACCCTGCTCAATAGATCTGCTGCTCTCTCTTTTTGTAAAGAAAATGAGCTTCATAAAGGTAATGGGATAAAAAGAGAAACTAACAAGATGTGATGTACTCAAGCGTTTTCATCATGTTAAGGCTCAAGAGTAAATAATCTCATAAGCAACCTCATTTTCCCAGGAGGAGCACATTCTTCGTAACAGGCAAATCATGACAGCAATTTGGCAAGTGATTCATTTCTCCTAAAAGTGTTAGCATTTTGTGGAACTTCATAAGTCTTTTTGTTTTAGTGTATCTTGTTAAGATTTGTTTTTTTCTGATTTTGATCCTGTGTATGTTTTTTCTCTCCCTCTTGTAAAATTTTCAAGTTGCCTAGATTAGTCACATGGCCTCCCCCTACCTGCACAGAGATGGTCACTTCTTCCCTCTCCAGTGATTGCCATACCTCTACAGAGCTCTCTCCTCGATGTGTGGGAACATCGACTCCAGCTCCACAACTGGAAATGGAAATCTATGTCTGTGGTTGTCTGTGCATGGGATCTCTGTGCTTTAGGTAGAAGAGATGCTTTTTAGGGCAGAACATATGGTCAAATTTTTCTTTACTTTCCTATGTGTGCATAAAAGACACTCGAAAGCAAGGATGAATAACAAGGCTTGGTGTTTCTATAGCATTTTCCCCAAGGGTATTTATAAATTTACAAAGATTATCCTCAAAATCCTCTCTTCAGCTGGGTTAAGAGCAAGAATTATTTTCATATTACATTGGAGGAAACCAGAATAAGGAGAAGCGTCTCAAATCTGCCAGTTTTACCCTGCTCAGAAACTGAGCCCCGCCCTTCAGAGATGAGTGACATCATCCCACCAACCCACTGTCTCTCTAGGCTGAGCTCCTGTCTTTCTTTGGTATAAGAAAGCCAATGTTCTTGGCTCCTTATTTAATCTTAAAATCAGTGTTGGGTGAATCAGTCAGAAGATTTGGACATTCTGTTCAGAAAATGTTATAAATTCGTCAAGATCTGCAAGGAGAGTTTTGCTCGATCTGCAAAACTCTCTGGCATTCTCAATAGAATAGCATTCTTGTGTCCCCAGATGACTTCCTGAAATGCAGGACCTGTAGGAGATGATATAGACAGTTTCCCCATTGCCTGGAAAGAGACCCAGCCTGTCACTGCCCCCTGCTTTTACCCATGCTATCTTCTCCCTTAGTAAGCCTTTCTTCTCTGTCCTTGCCCACCTGGAGCCCCTCTGTGCATCTTTTAGAACTCAGCTTGACAGTTACCATCTTCTTCACTAAGGCTTCTCAGGCATTCTCCCATTCTGCTTCCTCTTTGAAGCCTCAGTTTTTGTTTAGGTCTCTATTCATTCCCACTAGGATATGTGCCTGGTAAAAGGTGCTAACTTTAGCACAGTTCAACAGAAGCCCTAATCAACATAAAGATAATCTCAGTTGTTGACAGAGATTGGATAAAGAATTATCCTGTGGCCTGATTGGACAATCAGGCAAGAGAGGAAACGAATGTGGAGCTCTTAGTCCTCACAAGTAAGATGGGATTTGAGGAAGAGATGGTCAATCCTCTTCCTCTGGACATGCCATATAGCCTTGGGGTGACCACCACCTTCTCACTTCCAGCCTGAGGATGAAGAAAACATTGAAAACGGCAGAGTAGAGAGGAGGTTAAAATCCAGGCCCTTCAAGATTTCATAGATCCATTGAAACCACCAGACTTGAAGTTGGTTCTACTTCTGGATGCCTTCTTCTTTCTCTCTCTCTCTCTTTTTTTAAGATTTTATTTATTTATTTGATAAAGAGAGAGTGAGAGAGAGAGAGCATTAGCGGTGGGAGAGAGAGAAACAGACTTCCCACTGAGCAGGAAGCCTGACATGGGGCTCTATGTCAAGACCCCAAAAATAGGACCTGAGCTGAAGGCAGACATTTAACCGACTGAGCCAGCCAGGCACCCCTTCTGAAAGTCTTCTTATGGAAGATAATAAATTTTTTATTGATTAACTCAGAGCCCTACTCTCTATTTCTTGCAGCTGAAAGCTTCCTAATACATCCAATGCTTTTCTTGACCTACAACCCACATGTTCAGCCAGAATTGAATACTCCTTCCTTTGATTGGTCTGGCACTGTGTACATACCTCCATTACAGCATCAGTACTGGATTTTAATGATCTGCCTTTACTTACTGGCTTCTTACTGTCTCTTAGTATACACTTTAAATATCAGACCAATTTCTTGGTCACCCTTGGTTTCACACCATAGGAGCTACAAACTTCTGCCAACTGTTTTCCCCAGGTTAGGGGAAAAGATAGGGTTCCCTCTTCCTTCATTTCTAAGTCACCATTAATCACATGAAGGATGTTTTACATAACAGACTCTAACTAAATCCTAACAGAGAGGCACCCTTATTTTGAGAACTCTTTAGCTACCCCATCATGGAGAATTTACTATCCACTACTCTCTTTTTGAAGCTAATGCCTAGTCTACCTCTTCTTTTACCTGATTCCTCAAGGGTTCCCAAATTCTCATCACTGGAGCCTCAAAACAAAACTTTAAAAAAAATTATGCAGACCATTTGAGTTCCCTTTATTTTGGTGTTCCTTATGCATTCTATGACCTAAGCTTTACCTTTCCTTTCTAAACTGTGGGTGTATTTCCCTAAATAGACAAAATTTCCTCTTCTGATTCTTGTCCTGCTTCCTGATTATAGAAAGGACTGAAGTAAGATTTAAGCAATTTTTAAAATTTCTCCATTGTACTTGTATTCTCAAAGCTTAAATATGGGGGCTGTTGGGTTGCTCAATCGGTTAAGTGTCTGACTCTTGACTTCAGGTCAGGCCATGATCTCAGGGTCATGAGATGGAGCCCCGTGTCAGGCCTTGAGCTCAGCAGAATCTGCTGGAGATTCTCTTCCTCTCTCTCCCCACCTCAAATAAATAAATAAATCATTAAAAAAAAAAAGCTTAAATATGATATCCCTGACATGTGGTGACACTCAATTTTTAATAATAACATCCAATTGTCCCTTGAAGATAGTAATTAATCTCATGAATATTTCATGTGTTCTTTCACTTTTTCATTTTGTCATCTTTTTGAAGATTACCATAAATTTTCTCTTGAACCCCAACTCTTACTCCAAACAAAACAACAAACTATAAAGTTCTCTTTGTGACTGCTCTTTATCAGCAAGCAAGCAAGGCAGGTCCACACTCCAGCTGGCTTCTTAGTAATACCCAACAGTCACTTCATTCGAAGTATCTTAGTTTCCTCTTTTGTAAAATGAGGAAGGTGGCCTACTTTTCTGTAGCTTCCTTCCAGTTCTAGAATACTACGTAGGCCTCTAAAAGTCATGGGGGATGAGATACGAGGATGAATCCAAGAAGTAGAGAAGGCCAGTTAATTTTATTTGTAGCTCCAATCATTTGCTGCTGTTAACACTTTAATGATCTAGGATCTCAGCACTCCACTTAAGAAATAAGTGAGGACTAATCTTGTTTAACCACCAGGAGATTCTCACATTTCCTCTTTCCCTGAAACTAGACTATTCATATCCACCCTTATCTCGTTTGATAAACAAAATATTTCTACTAAAATTAAGTGGCAAGAGTAGTACATTCAAGTTTGGAAATTTAAAAAAATTTTCTTTTTAATTTCAACAATTATTTCCTTCCTTCTGTAATTGTCCCTAAGTTACCCAAGAAACCTAAATGAAGAGACAGTTTTGTGGAAAAATTAAAGAAAAAATGCAGGATTGCTGTTTTAAGGTTAAATTTTAGCTTGCTTCAAAATGTTAAAAGAATTAAGTTGAAGCACCATCTAGTGGCTCTCGATTATGTTTTTCTAAGGTTGCTCCCAATTTCCCTCAATTTAGGACCATAATTAATTTGTTGTGCATGTATATATGTATGCATATATGTGTTTAGGAAAGAAATGGTTCTTTTTCTTTATTCAGGGGTAAGAAGTTGAGAGACAGTAGCTATAGCTTTTTACTCTTCCAATTTGACATCACATAGAAAATCATGGCAGTGAAGAAGCATGAAATCAAATGTAAATTTCTTCCAGAAATAATGAGTCCTTTCATTTCAATGATAGCAGAAAAAGAATTAACTCAGTAAAGCCTCATAGATTTCAATTCCTCTGTTTCTCCTGATCACATCCTCTCTAACAGCCCACAACAACATCTTTATCTTTCCAACCCTGTAACACAGACACATCTTCACATGTGGTGGGATTGACTATTAGATAATCTTTGCACATCTCCAAATTCCCAAGCCCTTTCACAAGTCTATAACATCCTTCAGTTTTACATAACCAGCAATTCTTCTGGAATTTTGGCTCTTCTGGAATTGGTTCTAACATAGATGGCTCTTATAGCTATGGTTACTATCTTCTGAAGTTACATGTGTTTCATAATCTCTATGGGAAGAATGAAAATAGAACATGAAAAATGCACATGAATAGAGTATAACCTATGTTGTAAGACTGACAGCAAATCTTGAACCTGGCAAAGTAGGCATTTTCATGAACTAGGATTAAGTTCACATTGTATGGAATAAAACTCAGAAGAACAGTGGCATGAACACAATAGCGTATTTTCTCTCACACAAAAGAATTTTACAGTAGGTATTTTAGAGTTAGTATGGTAACTCCATAGTCATTAGGGCCCAATATCTTCTGTCTTTCTTTTCCACCATCTTAGTGAGTAGCTGCCATCCTCAATGTCATCCATGGCCCAAGCTGCTGGACCTCCAGTCATTATGCCAGTGTTACAGTCCAGGAGACAAGAAAGAAAAGTAAAAGAGGATTTCTCCTTTCTCTTCAAAGATATCCCAAAAGGTATCACACAAGATATATGCTTACACCTTATTTGCAAAAATTGTAATGGGTAGTCATACTCAGTTACAAGGGAAACTGAGAAATGTCTTTTAGTTAAGTGTGTCTCCATACTAAAAAAAATTGGAGTCATGTTATTAAGCAATGCATCAAAGATCTAATATCACAACAATTTTGTGTAACAATCACAAAACCTCCATAGCAACAATTGCTTAAATGTCTGGGATCATCTGAGGGTCAGGTAGGCAGCTCTTTTGACCTTGATTGAGCTTCTCCCTTGTCTAAGAGATGATTAACTGTTGGATTATCTAGGCTGGTCTCAACAGTAAGGTGGAGAATGGGACTAGGATGACCCAGCTCTGCTCTACATGTTTCTCATCCTCCAGCGGACTAGCCCAGGCATGTTCTCATGTACAATTAACAGAAACACACAGGACTTCTTGAGATGTTAGCTCAAAACTAGTACACTGCCACTTTTGTCTCATTTGATTGGCTAAAGCAAATTACATGAGTTAGAGAAACATGCAATTTCTTTATGTTTTCAACTAAAAAAATCACTGACAAATTACGTGGACAGAGGGAGGGGGAAGATCTGGAGTCACGAATATAATCTTCTACCACAAAGAAAAGGGAAGATGAGCATTGGATCAGGCAATTAGCAGTCAGTGCCACAGTGTTTTTGAGTCTGTGACAAAACTATGGTACTAGATTTTTTCAATTCTATGCTCTGTTTTAAACATGAGGGAATATTTATAAGAAAAAAGAAAAAAGAGCTAATATAAGTTATATATGAAATTATTTACTAGTTTATTTCTTGGTTCATGTTGAGTTACTGATGAAGTAAGTATTAATCTTAGCATTTGACCTATCCTTTACTGTAGGCATGGACTAGCTATCTGTACCCAAACCCTGACTCTATTTCTGCTGAGACAGTTACACTACATTCTCCAAATTCCATAGAATTTAGTGTGGCTATGTGACAAATACTAGCCAATAGAACATGAGCAGATATTATTACTACTCCAGGCCTGGCTCATAAAAACCTCCTACATAAAAATCCCCCATTCTCCCTTTCTCTTTCACACTCACCAGCTGAAAGGAGAATACTCTGAGAAGGGCAGAGATATAGGATAAAGTGCTGACTTACAGCAGAACCACTCCTGTTCCCTGCTTTAGATCAAAATCCTTCCCTGGGATACGGAGTGAGGAAGAATTAAATTTTTGTGATATGAATACACTGAGATTGGGAGGTTGTTTGTTTCAACAATTAGACTATCATACTTATATATTATCTTCCAGATAGTAGTATGCATTCATTTTCTCCCTTGGAGCCTTGCTAAAAAAAACAATAGCTTGAATCACGTGCCAACTTATACAAGAAATTTTTCCTTTAAATAAAAGGACACTTTTTACCATAGGGTAACCATACCAATCAATCAAGATAGGGTTCCAGTTTACTGTGGCCCTAGAAAATATTGGGGTTTCACCAAGAAATCTTACCATTAATCCATTCCAGTGTGGGGTACTTGAGACGGCTGAGCTCTAAAAGATGAGGTAACTTTCAGCACTGTCTCCAATAACTCTAAGAGTCCTTATTTGGGGTTAACTTATAATTTCTTCAAAAATAAAGGTACTATTGAAAATGACTCCTCATCATTTATTCAATGATTGGGCCAAACATGCAGTAGGACAACCAGACTAATTGCTAGTAAGTAAGAAAAGGATGGGAGGTTCCAAAGAACTCAAGGGGTGTAGAAAACCTGCAGAGCTTTGTAATTTGCCATTTGCTGAACCATCTTCCTCTTTAGGCTGAGAAGCAGGGCTATCTCCTGTTTGCAAATAAGAATTCAGTAAGACAAAGAGGAAAGTAGATGAGTCATCCCAGACATTTACAAAGGCAGGCAGCAATCTTTGGCATGTGCATAAATATACGTATGCTAAGAGTTTGTTTTTTTATTTATTTTTTTAAGTTTTTTTTTTTTTTTAATGATAGTCACAGAGAGAGAGAGAGAGAGAGAGGCAGAGACATAGGCAGAGGGAGAAGCAGGCTCCATGCACCGGGGGCCCGACATGGGATTCGATCCCGGTCTCCAGGATCTCACCCTGGGCCAAAGGCAGGCGCCAAACCGCTGCGCCACCCAGGGATCCCCGTATGCTAAGAGTTTGAAACAGGATTTGCCAACTATCACATTGATTCACATAAACACAAGATATTAAATAGAATTGGAGCAGTTGAGTTAGATGTTGAACCCAAAGGCTGATCTTAACGAGCTGCTTTTTCATGGTGTTCCATCAAATCTAAATTGACTTCCAGATTTTTCAGTTTTCATGTTCTATGAAAAAACACAAAATATATAATTAAGCACAATGAATATAATCCTTCACAGGCATAGAAACTAGGGAGTAAACATTTAAGAAGCTTCAGTTGAACTTCATTTCCCCCACTGAATTCTCGAAGGATGGCCCAGGACAGATTATCTTTCAGGAAAGCACTGTAATGAAACAGGAACTTTTGCCCCAAAGCTGCAGGCATCACTTCCTGGACTCTCCAGGTGTTAACAAAGTTCATACATTAAAGAAAGGGGTAGGGGAACAAACGATGTGCCAAAAAATGCATCAAGCTCTTCCCAGAATATTATAAACTTAAAGCTTTACAATGATGTTTTCTTTCTAATGAGTCTATATTTTTTTAGATTTCATTTCCTACCTGCAATGATTTATTCTCTGGAAATAGGTGAATCCCACGATGACCAGGATAATAACCAAGAATAAAGAGAATTTCACATAGAGAATGACCGGTAAGGCTGATGTTGGAAATTCCAGAGTTATGGCACCTTTAAATACAGGCAACACAGGCACAGGTAAAGACCATTTCAAGGATTCTTGCAATGAAAAAAGTAGGGTCAATTGTCTAAAAGAGACTTTTATTTATTTATTTATTTATTTATTTATTTATTTAAATTTTTTTAATAATAAATTTATTTTTTATTGGTGTTCAATTTGCCAACATACAGAATAACACCCAGTGCTCATCCCATCAAGTGCCCCCCTCAGTGCATGTCACCCAGTCACCTCCACCCCCCACCCTCCTCTTCTTCCACCACCCCTAGTCCGTCTCCCAGAGTTAGGAAGGAGACTTTTAAAATAGTCTTAAAAGTTCACAGACAATCATAATCAAAACACCTTCTAAACTACAATTCAAATATTAAGATATTCTTTCATGACAGAGTTTAGGAGCTGTATGTTTATACATGGTAGATTTTCAATATTTTCTAAATAAATAAATACACAGTAAACATTGCTAATACTTTCCAATTATATAAGAAAAAAGGAAATATGTTTTCTGACTTCCTATGTAAATGGAAGATTTTTAGGGTATTATCATTAATATTTTGAGCACTATCTGATATTTTCCACATAGTAATTTTGTCACTGAGTTGCTGTCACCAGTTTAGTAGGGTATTTTATGTCTTCTTACTTTCATTTATTAATCTGTAAAATGGCCCCAAGAACTGTTGAAAAGATAAAATGAGACTAATTTGAACTATCATTCTGAAGTTTTTTTCTGCTATGAAAATGGCAACCAAAAGTAAACTTTAAGTACTATTCTGAGTCTTTGCTCCAAAAGTCATGTCATCTTGTTAAATAACCTATTCACATACTAAACTAGAAGTAGGTCAATCTCCTTCCTATGCACTATCAGGGAAGAAGACATAGTCTCAGCCCTCAAAAAGGCTCACAGTCTAATTGGAAAAGTCAGATCCACACAAATGAAAAGATCACTTACAAGATAGCAAAGAGTGCTAAGTGAGCATTATGGAATGTAATCATCTAAAGAATAAGAAAACTGAATCAACTCCAACTGGGAGGTCAGGGTGAAGTGAAATTTGAATGGAACCTTGCCAATAACAGGATTAAATAGGTTAAGAGAAGAAGGAAGAAGTTTTCAAGGGAAAGAAACAATTTGAGCAAAGATTTGAAGAATTCATTAACAAATCAAATGTGATAGAGCAGAGTACAGATGTAGATGAAGTCTATGATGATCTGAATTCTGTAGCTATTTGTATGTTTTAGGCACTGTGCCAGACTGTGGATATAGAAATGAAGAATATGGTTCTTACTCTCAAGGAGTTTACCATGTACTGGAGTCAGAGAAGTGGACAGTCAATTACAGGACTATGAAGTACTCAGATATATGCATGAGGCATTACATGAGCACAGAGTAGGAAATTTCATGGGAAAAGAAAATTATCCCAGAAACTATTTCAAACTAAGCCTCAAAACTTCAGAGGAAGAGCACCTGGGTGGTTTAGTTGGTTGAGCACTGGACTCCTGATTTCGCTTAAGTCATGAACTCTGGGTCATGAAATTGAGCCCCATATGGGGCTCCATGCTCAAGGTGGGTCTGAGATTCTCTCCCTCTGCCCCTTCCTCCATACTCTCCCTCTCTCTCTCAACTAAATAAATAAATCTTTTTTTAAAGCTTTAATAGGAATTGAGAAAATGGAACGGAAGAACAGAGTATGAGGAAAGAAGTGCATGTGGAGAGGTGAAAATGGCATGTATAATGTGCAATTACATGTACAGAAGTATGAGAAAGGTTAATACTTTTGAGGAACCCAAAGAAGCCCACAGTCCAGGCTGAAGATTAGCGAGACATGAGGCTATAGAGAATGGCATATCAAAGGAGCTTAGCTTGCTAAGAGACCAAGAGAAACCACTGGGGGCATTTAAGGAGGAGAGGGGCATGTTCTTCTCATTTTAGAAAAGTCACTCTGGCAACAGTGTAGGCAATAAATTGGAGTGAGGTAAGCTAGGTGCCAGGCCTGTTATAAGGAAATTGGAATTATTCTGGGGAGAGATGATCATGTGTTCAACTAAAGCAAAGGAAAGGAAAAGGTCTAGATTTAAGAAAAGAATTTAAGACGAAAATCAACAGAACATAGTGACTGATTTTGAATATGGGAAATAAGAAAGATTAATATTGTAGGATATCTTTAATTTTCTGGCTTGAGTCATTTATTAAGATAAAATATAAGTATGGAGCTTATGAAGGAGTAGAGAAGAGGAATTCCTTTTCAGGAATATGCAAGTTGAGGTGCCCTTGATGTATCCACATGAAGTCATTCAATTGGAAATTATTTTTGATCATGGTATAGCCAAGGAGAGAAATATGAGCTAAAAATAGGTTTGAGAGTCAATAATTAGGCAGTGGTTGGAGCCACAGGTACGGACGAAGTCCTTCAATGAATAGGAGTAAAGGTGAAAAGACAATAGAGTCAGTGATCAAACTCAGAGAAATGCCTTCCTTCATGGAATGAGTAGATGAAAAACATTCTAAGATGACTAAGTTGACTGAAGGTTAAGAAGAGAACCAAGTGATTATGGGAGGAAAATAGGTAAGAAGAGAGGAAAGGCCTTATCACATATCACAAAGAAGTTAATTAATAACTAACTAAGAATTAAAAATTTATATTTTGTTTGGCATCTGAGAGATCTTTAGCTTTTTGTTAGAATATTTCCTGTGCACAAAGATGCAAAGGAGTTCAGGAATAGATGTGAGGTAAAAGAGACAATGAGCATAGATTCTTCCTGTAAAAAATCTTGGATATGAATAAAAGGCAAGAGCCAAAAGTTTGCGGAAGTCCAAGCAACTATTAAAACAAGAGAGGAGGGACGCCTGGGTGGCTCAGTGGTTGAGCATCTGCCTTTGACACAGAGCGTGATGCCAGTCCCGGGATGGACTCCTACTTCAGGCTCCCTGCGAGGAGCCTGCCTCTCCCTCTGTCTGTGTCTCTACCTCTCTCTGTGTGTCTCTCATGAATAAATAAATAAAATATTTTTAAAAGTAAAAAAATAAAAATAAAACATGGGAGGAAAAACAAAAAATAAAACAGGGAGAAAAAGAGTCATGCACATATAATCAGCCTTAGGAAATGGATCTGTGGAACAAAAAAAGAGTGAACAAAAGCACAAAAAACTACTGAAGCAAAGCTTCTCAGGACATGGGAAGGGAGAAATGAGTATAGAGTACAGGTTGAATGTTTTATCTATGGAAAACAAAGTCAGGTGGGACTGCAGATAAATGCATATGTCTAGAGGCAAGAAATATAAAATAATAGCCTAGAGCTGGTAGGAGATTGGTAATAGAAAATAAAGAATAGAAATGAATGTATTAGTACATGGGACTACATGGGTGATGCTTGAAAACATTATCCCAAGTAAAAGAAGTCAGTAACAAAAGGCACATATTATATGGTTCCATTTATGTGAAATGTCCAAAATAGGAAAACCTATAGATACAGAAAGTAGGTTAGTGGTTGCCTAAAGCTGGAGGATTTCTGGAATTAGAAAGTGATAGCTAAAGAATAGAGGTTTTTTTTTTTTTTTTTTTTTGGAGTGACGTATATGTTCTAAAATTGATTGTGGTGATGGTTGCATAACTCTGAATGTGCCAAAGACCTGTATGATACACTTTAAATGCATGAATTGCACGCTACATAAATTAGATCTCAATAAAGATGTTGCAAAAAACTTAATAGGAGAGATGTTATAAGGAATAATTAATAGGCTGATTATTTTAAATAACATAAGAATGAGTATAATAGCTAATCTGTATTAATATAATCAACATAATAGCTAACATTTATTGAATATAAAAGCTAATACTGTTCACATGGTAAATACAGTAGCTAAAATTTGTTGAGTATCACCTATGTGATAGGCACCATGTAAAATAAATATATTACTCTTTTTTTAGGATTGATTTATTTATTTGAGAGAGAGAGAACAGGGGGAGGAACAAAGGGAAAGATAAATTCAAGCAAACTCTCTGAATGTAGAACCTAGCCCGGGGCTCGATCTAATGACCCATGAGATCGCGAGTCAAAACCCAGAGTTGTATGCTTAACCAACTGTGCCAACTAGGCTCCTCAAATATATTATTCCTTTTAGATATCATAATAACTCTATAACATGGTTCTGTCATCCATTCTATCAGATGAAGAAACCATGAGACTAGCCATTGTAGTGATCATTTTGCCACATACATAAATATCAAATCATTATGTATACCCAAAATTAATTTATTATATGTCAATTATATCTCAATTTTTTAAAAGATCTTATTTATTTATTCATGAGAGACACAGAGAGAGAGGCAGAGACACAGGCAGAGGGAGAAGCAGGCTCCATGCAGGGAGCCCGATATGGGACTCAATCCCAGGACCCCAGGATCATACCCCAGGCCAACGCAGGCACTTAACTGCTGAGCCACCCAGGTGTCCCATATCTCAATTTTTTAAAAGGCCATGAGACAGAGAAATTAAATACTCTCCCAAGTCTCACAGCTGGTAAACAAGAAGCCATATTATGCCGAAGGCTTTGCTCGTAACCATCGGGTTATGCTTCTTGGAATGATATGAAGACATGGACCTTGTCTTTTCATCTTTACATAACAGCATCAAAAACACATACATTCAACAAGTATTTGGCAAATGAATTGATGTATATGTTTCAGATGACAGAGAGGAGAAAGGAAAACTTGTCTGCTAGTAATAAAAGTGGTGACTATTTAAGAACTATGAAAATCAGGAAAGGAATAATATTGTTCCTGTCTATCTACTGAATCAGTATTATTAAATTATATAAAAGTATTGCTACTTTATGCAAATACTAATCTCAAAGTAAAAGTCAATAGATACTAAGTTAAATTTTTATGGCTTCTAGAATAAAAGATATTTAGTGTACCACTAAGAAGTTGTTAAATTTACTCCTTCATTTTGTTAAAGGAATAGGAATTATTTCCCTAACATAGTAAAGCATTACCTAGTTAAGTTTAGATAACATCTTCAAATTAGGAGCCAAAGGTTCCTTGCTTTGTTTTTGGAATAGAAAGTGGAAAAATTGGTGATGTGGTTTTCTCCTCCCAAGCATTAAGTTCATTACCTAAAAAAACAAACAAACAGGTAATTACCTTGATTCAACTCTATAGACAGACTCTTGTTGCCAGTCACATGGGAGACAAAGCAGGACACCTCAGACACCTGGCGGTCCTCCCAGTGGCATGTACTCTGCACGGTCACTGTGTCATTGCCCAGTCGTTCTTCCACAGTGTGACAATCTCCCGTTGGGGTCCAGGAGATCTGTGCAGCTGGGCTCCCTGCAACTGCCCAGCACACGGTAGTTCCATTCTCGCCTAGAGACAGGGTCACCTTAGGGGGCACTGCAGAGATACAGGAGAAAATGTTTCAGGCTCAACACATGCGATATGGACTAGAGACAGACCTTTGGTTCAGTCTCAGATCTGGTTCTCTGGCATACCACAGTACGCGAGGCTACTTACCTAACACTCGGAGGTGATGCCCATGACAGAAATTCCCTTCAGCTGTGACCACTTCACACTTGTAATATCCTTCATGAGTGATGGCCACGGGATTAATCCGAAGGGCAAAGTTCTGATCGGGTCTGGAGTCCCAGGATATTCTCTCGTCTGTACAAGTTTTCTCACTCATCTTGTTGTTATCTGTCCTGTAGGCTCTGGTGCAGGAAGTCTTGTCTCTGAAGGTTACTGACCATGTTACTACCATAGCATCCGAGGTGGCATTAGGGCAATGGAGCACAACCCTTGTATCCACAAATACAGACAGAGAAGTGTTGGCTGGACACACACACAAAGAGAAGGAGAAAACAGAAGCGTGGTGAACAACTTCATGTGCTACACTCTCTACAACAAATTATATAAAGTGTACTACAACATGACTTTGCTGGTGATCTTATTTCAAGAATATTAATTAGGCTTACATAAAAATTAAACATGCACAAAATGTATAAAATACATTAAACTTAATCCAAAGATGAACCCATTTCTCTCCTATATCAAGTGTTCTTAGATAAACTATATTTCTTATATGTGTGAGAAAAATTTTAAGAGTTTAAAATTGATTCAGAAGTTTAGCTTTGAGAAACACAAATAAGAAAACACAATATAAATTAAAGGACAGATTCATCTAAATCAAATCTTTTGGTCATAGAGATTATTAGATTTATCTCATCCTCCTTGGGGTAGAAAGTGGAAAAAATTGGTGATGTGGTTTTCTACTCCCAAGTCTTGATCAGAACGAATAAATCTGTAATATCAGAATGAAAAGCCTACCCCTAAGGATGGCACTTCATACAAACATAAATATAAAAATCATGTGACACTTTCATTAAAAATAAGATGACATTCAGGTTGAGCAAAATGGACATTTCTTAAGCTATTTTTTTATTTGGAGAATCACTAAGTCAGTAAATTCAACAGATCTCCTTCTTTCCTTCCTTCCTTCAGTGCCATCTGACCAGTGGTCTTCCTACTTTCTCATCCGTTCTCCACCCTCTTGTGTTTTGTTGGGGACAGTTGTTTTGTGGCTGTCTACAAATGCCTTTTGTGACTAATACCATGCAAAACATCTTGTAGGGCTTCCAGGGAAGACCGTTGCCAATTTCACAAAAGTATCATCTGTCACTTCCTGTGTAGGCATAGAATTCTGCATCTTACAAAACCTAACTGGTATGATTTTATGCTGTAATAAAATGACTTATAACAATACTTATTCTCTCTCAGGATGTTACAGTTTCAAGTCAGTGGATCTTGAAGGACAAATCTTTACATTTCTTATGTCCCGTAGCACAATGCTAATAAATTTCACTTTTCTGAAAAAAAAAAAAAAAGCAGATCTGAGGAGCAATTAAATCTATGCTCTTTTGACCACTGCAGGTGGCCACTCCTTTCACAGAGAACCTGTGACTTGGCCAAAGCTTAGAGGCAAGCAAGAACGTAGCTGATTGGAGAACGCGTAGAGCTGAGTGTGGAGGAGCATATATGTGCCCAAGGGCAGGATGCTGAAGATGAAACCAGAAAGAGAAGAGGCTGATGAGCAGCCTGTTAAGAGGGTTCTTTTGTGTTCTGGGGACTTTGCCCTTCAGCCCTTCAGGCTAAGGCTTTAATTTTCCTGACATTTATTCTCAAGGTGTGGCTCTATTCTTTTAAAGGAAACTACTAATTAATCAAATAAACATACATATTTTAAGAGGGGTGCAGTCTCCAGAGAAGTAGGTCCAATGGTGAAGATCCCCAGGACTATGGATAGTCTCTCTTCCTTCACTTTTCTCCACTCTATGACCTCCAACGATGCCCCTTCACCTGATAGGAGGCATCTTAGGGGATTGCTATTATCCATCCTTTCCTAATCCTCTTCTTTTTCTTTTCATACCTGCCTTTTTAAAAATATTTTATTCATCCATTCATGAGACACACAGAGAGAGGCAGAGACACAGGTAGAGGGAGAAGCAGGCTCCCTGTGGGGAGCCCGGTGCGGGACTCGACCCTGGGATCACACCCTGAGCTAAAGGCAGTTTCTCAACCGCTGAGCCAACAGGCATCCCTACTCTGTTCATATCTGTTGTGATAATTCAATGGCCACTCACTCCCCCACACTAAATGGGTTGGCACCTGTCTAACAATAAATCTCCACACACCCCTGTGATCCGCTATGGTGATTTCACCTCTGGCTTCACAGAAGGGTAACAGGTAGATTCTCATATTTGCTCCAGAACCAGCAGGCATGTCCCAGTGTTTCTGCAGCCTGTGTCTATGACTCTCTTCCAGTCTCCTCCAGCCTCTTGCACACAGACAAATCCCTTTTCCTTTCTGTTCTCACTGCCACACCCTGGTTTACGACCCCATCACCACACTCCTGCATTACTCCAGAAGCCTCCTAACATCTGTCTCCGTCTCAAAACTCTCTCCTCAGTTCATAGCCTATCTTGCAGCCACGTACTTGATTCTGTAACACAAGGGTGATCCCCTCCACTCGGACACCCTTCAGAGATCTCTCACCGCCTGAGGACAAACTTAAATGTGTTTGATTTAGCTTTAAAAGCCCTCTTTTCAAATAGACTCACCTTTGTAATCTATAACCCCTCTGTTGCCCCACACCTCAGAAAGAAAACACCAAGTACAGCTGCTTATCTAGGTCTTCCCTCAATGTTTCTTGCTGTCTGGGATGGCCTACACAGCACTCTCTCTGTGAACACATCCCTCTTCGTTTAAGAGCCAATCACATGCTGCATGCTCTGTGAAGCCTTCTCAGGGCCTGGGTCCTCAGTCTCCCTCTCTATATTCCTGGCACACTTGCTAGGAGGGCTTATCTCCTCTACTCTATATGAGATCTGGGTTCACCCACAAAACTGAGCCCCCTAGGGTGCTCTGGTGGTGTAGTTCATCTTGCTTCATCTTTGTTCATCCTCTGTGTTCCCCATTAAAGCCTAGCACACGGACTGATAGAGAGAGCTCCATAATCTTCACATGGAATTGAACTGCTTTGACAGACAAGGGCCAGAGTCACTCAGGTCCCTTATGCAGCAGCCTTCAGATCGCCATGATCTTCAACTGAGCTGAAGGCTGGCCCCCTGACCAGACTATCAACTATGTTTCTAAGGATGTTCAGCAGCCCTTCTCTTTAGTACTGACCACTAGAAAAAAATTTAAAGACATATTAAATTCCATAGGAGGTGTGATGCTTTTCTGCTTTCTTCCCACAGGTAAAATATTTGTTAAAGCTAGAAAATATTCAGAGGAAAGTATATCAGTTTTAGGTGCCTAAATGGAGTACAAGCCTCCATGTATGCACATCTCTTACAGACATAATTATAGAAAATCTTTTAACTGTAACTAAAGTCCACAAAATGCTTTGCTTTGCAAAACAGAAATTAGAAGTTATTCCATCAAGTGGAAAAACATGTTAACATTTGAAAATTACATTATAACCTATTAATCAATGATTTCTCATTTATGAGACACCTTACTCTACGTTGACAACAATTCTGTCAAAGGCAACCCTGCTTCCACCTCTTTTGAAGCCACAGTGGACTGACCCCTCATGGGTACATTCCATGATCTGGGCTGAGTCCAGGGCTTTCTCCAGATATCACCCACAGGATTAAAAGTGTTAAATCCAGTGGTGGGCCTCACTCAGTGGCACAAATGAGATTACCTTCAGGAAAATTTGGAACCAGACTGAGATAATTCATCCCTCTCTTTCCCCCATTTTGTACTGTAATGGCTGATTTTATGTGTCAACTTGGCTTGGACATGGTTCCTAGGTATTCTGCTAAATAGTATTCTAGATGTTTTTGTGAAGGTATTGTTAAGGTAAGACTAACATTTAAATGAATATAATTTCAGTAACATAAATTACCTTCCTCAATGGGGGGGGGGCACTTTCAAACCAGTTGGAGGCTTTGACTGAAAAAAGAGTGACCTCCCAGGAAAGAGTTCTATAGCACACGGCCTTCAGACTCAAACTGCTACTCTTCCCTGGGTCTCTAGTTGCTGGCCCACCTGAGAGATTCTGGACTTAGCAAGCCTCTGCAATCACGTGAGCCAATCCTTTAAGTCTCTCTACCTGCCTCCCTGTTCCTCTCCCTCCTCCTTCTCTCTCACTCTCACTCACCTATCTTTCTCTTTCCTCCATCTCCCTGCCTCCTTATATTCTCTCTTTCTCTCTCTCTCTCTCTCTCCCTCTCTCTCTCTCTCTCTCTCATTCTTTTTTCTCCAAGGAACCCTAATACACCCATCTTGGGAAGATTGTAGCAGAAGCAGAGAAAGATAGAATGATTCTCCTCACCTGGCTCACGTCTCTAACTCCTTGGTTCCTGAGACCAACATGCATCCTTCCCTTGGATTCTATACAGTTTCTGACAATCAAAACAATCCTAATCTACGTCAAATTCAGGTTCTGTAAACTTCTAAATTGAACTAATTTTTGGAAAACAACAATTTTTTTGAAAATTATAATTTAGGGGCACCTGGATGGTGCTCAATTGCTTAAGTGTTCAACTCGTGGTTTCAGCTCAAGTCATGACCTCAGGGTTTTGAGATCAAGCCCTGCATTGGGACCCACCCTCAGTATGGGTCTGCTGAAGATTTCCTCACTTTACATCTCCCTCTACCTTTCCCCCTGCTTGCTCTCTCTCTGTCTGTCTCTCTAATATTTTTAGAAAAATGAAGGATATAATCATTTATCTTGTGGTTTATTCTGTGTGTACTTGAGAACAATGTGTTCTGCTGTTGTTGGAAGGAAGGTTCTGTACATGTGTGTTAGGCCATTTGGTCTACAGTGTTGTTCAAGCCTACTGTTACCTTATTGACTATGTAGCAGAGTTTTCCATTTTTATGTGGGGTATTACAGTTCCCTACAACTGCTGTATTGTCTACTTCTTCAGTTGTGGTAATATCGGATCTATACATTTAGGTGCTCCAATGTTGGATGCATAAATATTTACAATTATTATATCCTCTTGATGTATTGACTCTTTTACCATTAGATACTAACATTCTTTGCCTTTAGTTATAGTTTTTGACTTAAAGTCTATTTTCTCTAATATAAGGATACCTATCCCTACTACTTTCTCTTGGTTTTCTTTGGCATGGATGCTGAAGATGAAACCAGAAAGAGAGAGGGTGGTGAGCAGCATGTTTATGACTTCCCCATGAAGCTTAGCACAGTGCCTGATAGAGAGAGCTCCATAATCTTCACAGGGAATTGAACTGCTTTAGGAGGGGAGGGTCAGGGTCATGCATGGTCCCTCACCCCGCTGCGTTCAGATCACCATGCCCTTCAACTGGCTCAAAATTGTCCCCCTGACCAGACTGTCTATGTTTCTAAGGATGTTGAACACTTCCTCCCTTTAGTACTAGCCTCTAGAAAAAAATTAAAAAGCATATTACCTTCCACAGGAGGTGTGATGCTTTTCTGCTTTCTTTCCACAGGTAAAATATTTGTTAAAGCTAGAAAATATTCAGAGGAAAGTATATCAGTTTTAGGTGCCTAAATGGAGTACAAGCCTCCATGTATACACATCTCTTACAGACATAATTATAGAAAATCTTTTAACTGTAACTAAAGTCCACAAAATGCTTTGCTTTGCAAAACAGAAATTAGAAGTTATTCCATCAAGTGGAAAAACATGTTAACATTTGAAAATTACATTATAAGCTATTAATCAATGATTTCTCATTTATGAGACACCTTACTCTACGTTGACAACAATTCTGTCAAAGGCAACCCTGCTTCCACCTCTTTTGAAGCCACAGTGGACTGACCCCTCATGGGTACATCCCATGATCTGGGCTGAGTCCAGGGCTTTCTCCAGATATCACCCACAGGATTAAAAGTGTTAAATCCAGTGGTGGGCCTCACTTAGCGGCACAAATGAGATTACCTTCAGGAAAATTTGGAACCAGACTGAGATAATTTATCCCTCTCTTTCCCCCATTTTGTACTGTAATGGCTGATTTTATGTGTCAACTTGGCTTGGACATGGTTCCTAGGTATTCTGCTAAATAGTATTCTAGATGTTTTTGTGAAGGTATTTGTTAAGGTAAGACTAACATTTAAATGAATATAATTTCAGTAACATAAATTACCTTCCTCAATGGGGGAGGGGGGGCACTTTCTATCCCTTCATTTTCAGCCTAGTTGTATCCGTAAAGGTAAAGTCAATCTCCAATATGTAGCATATTGTTCAATCTTGGTGTCTTACCCATTACCATCTAATGTAGAATTTAGTCCATTTGTATTAAGATGACTGAGAGGAAAAAATTTAAAAAAAAAAGATGACTGAGAGGGATGTACTGCTATTTTCATTTTGTTCATTGTTTTCTAACTGTTTTGAAGTTCCTTTGTTCCTTTCTACCTCTCTGCCTATTGTTCCTTTGTGATTTGATGATTTTTTTGTAGTAGTATGCTTTGATTCCTTTTTCTATATCATTAGTCTGTCTACCAGATATTTTCTTTTACTTTGTGGTTACTACAAGACTTATATGAAACACCTTATAGTTGGTTTAAGCTGATTACAACTTAACTTCATTGCATACAGCACTCACTGCTTTTATTTCTCTCCCCCTTTTCTTTTATTGAGTCACAATTCACATATTTTTAATTTGTTTATTCACTAACATTATCATAGCTGTAATTATTTCTTATACTTTTCTTTTTAGCATTTGTGCTAGAGTCAAAAGTGATTTACACACCACAAACACAGGACTCTTAGAGTTAAGTGGCATCTTTCTGTTTTTACAGAAAGATGTTTTACCTTGTACCTTGTATATATTTAATTATATATTTGCCTTTACCAGTGTGTTTTATTTTTCATATGTCTTCATGTCTTTACCATTCTGTCATCAAATTTGAAGAGCTCCCTTTAGAATTAATTGCAAGCACATCTAGTACTGACAAAGGCCATCTGCTTTGTTTTTTCTAGGTAAGTCTTGATCAGTTTTATTTCTGGGTTGCTAAGGAAAGATTTCCTCCATGGCAGGCTTTTATTTTCAACACTTTGAATATATCATCTCACTCCCCTGGTCGACAAGGTCTCTGCTGAGAAATCTGCTAGTTTTATGGAGTTCGTTTATATGTGGCCAGTCACCTTTCTCCTGCTACTTTCAAAAGTCTCTCTTTTCCATTTGATTATCAAGATGTTCCAGGGAAGATTTCTTTATGGTCAGTCAGGTTATTTGGGCTTCATGGATTTCGACATTCATTCCTCACCCACTGCCCCAAAGTTTTAGAAAGTTGTCTCTCATTATTACATTACATGTGGTTTCTGCTCCTTTCTCTTTTGTCCATCTGGGACTCCCATGATGCTGATATTATTTTGTTTGTTGGTGTTTCATAAGACCCATAGACTTTCATTAATCGCTTTCATTCTTTTTGTATGTTTGCTTTGTATCTCTAGCTGAATGATTTCAAATTATGCCTTTGTGTTCAATAATTCTTTCTTCTGCTTGATGAATCTGCCACTGAAGCTTCCTATTGCATTTTTCAGTGGAGTCATTGCATTATTCAGCTTCAGAATTTGAGCTTGATTCTCATTTCTGTCTCTTTCTTGAAACTTCCTTTTGTTCATGTATTGTTTTCCAGATTTGTCCAATTGTCTGTGTTCTCTTGTATTCATTGAGCTTCCTTACATAGACTATTTTTATTTCTTTGTCCAGAATGCAGATCTCCATTTCTTTTGGATCAGTCACTGGAGCTTTATTTTGTTCCTTTGGTGGTGTCATGTTTTTAGATTTTTTAGAAGCTTTCCATGATTAGTGTCTTCATATTTATGAAAGCTGTCACTTCTTCCAGTCTTTAGTGACAGGCTTCTTCAGAAAAAGATCTTCACCTGTCAGCCCAGCTAGAGATTCTGGGAGGTCTCTCAGACATTTCCTAAAGATGTCTTCCTTCTCCATTCCCCTGGCTCCTTCTTGAGGCAGAAGTCTTAGGATTGTGTGCCTTCTCTCAAACCCACAAAACCAGACAGAATTCTGAAATCTGCCATTTTTTTTATACTAGGAAAGTGCCCTGAAGTGTTCAGGGTTTGGTGCCATCTCCTAGTTCAGCAGAATAAAGTGACTGCACACTATCTATGAAGGTGCCCATCATCTGTGGTGTGGTGGTGCTGGCTTCAGGAAGGACGATATGATTCTGCAGTACCAACACAAAGTGTCAGCACTTAATAGTGTCAGGCAAAGTAGATAATCATAAACACTAGCAAGGACAGAATGGCAGTCAAGAGATTCTGACCTGAAGGATTTGTAGCAAAAGCTAAATAAACCTTAGTGTTCTTAGGGGTAATATAAAAGGGCAGTCAGAGAGGGTATAGTTTGCCTTATCTAAATCAAGTGTACGGGAGTGTCTTAGTCAGCTTTGCCTGCTGCAACAAAAATACCATACAGTGGATTAGATAACAATCTTTTTTCTCACAGTTGTACAGTCTGGGAAGTCTAAGACCAAAGCAAAAGCAGATATGGTGTCTGGTGAAAGCCCACTTCCTGCCTTGTAGACAGCTGCCTTCTTGCTGTATTCTGGCATGGGAGGGTCAAAGGGAGAGAGAAAGAGAAAAAGCAAACTCTCTTGTGTCTCTTCTTATAAAGGTACTAACCCAAGATCTCCACCCTAATGACAAAATTCCCTCCCAAAGCCTCTACCTCTATCTCCAAATACCATCACGTTGGAGATTATTTTAATATATGAATTTTTGAGGATGCATTCAGTCCATAGTAGTGAGAAAAGACTCTGGTTAGTTGCCATAATGGAAGAGGATGGTCCTTCCCCAAGTTTCTACACTCAAACCAGTTAGTTCTCAGACTCAAAGCCACATAATTATGAGTTTATATTCCAAAATTACAAAACACAGGGGGAAATGCAACCACAAAATGACATGATGCACTTTTTATTGGTTGCCCTCCCTTATTCCTCAAGAGAAGAATAAGATTCAGAACTTCAGAGTTTGGAGTTATTGAATGTAGGGTATAAAATAAAAATCTGTGGAGAATGTCTACAGAAATAAAAGCAGAATTTTAAAAAGGAAGAAATATATGCTCTCCCCACCCACCTCCAAACAAAAACCTGTGCAAATTAGAAGCACACAAAAGAATTTAGTTTGCTTATTGATTCCTTACTTACTAACTTGAAAAATGATACAGAATAACAGAAATGTATATGACAGGAGAAAGGCAATAGAATTTCATAAAGTCCTTATGACATCTTCTTCCAATGTAAGGTGGTTTCATCTCCATTAAAAATCATTGTTTATTTTAGCCACCATCATGAATGAGCTAGGATTTCTGGATAACTTGCTGCAGCTTCTGTATCAGCACTTGCTGCTTCACCTGGCACTTTTCTGTTTTGTATAGGGCTTCTCTCCTTAAACTTCATGAATCAACCTCTTCTAGCTTCCAACTTTTCTTCTGCAGTTTCTTCATCTCTCTTTTCCTCCACAGATTTTGAAGAAAGTAGGGCCTTGCTCTGGATTAGGCTTTGGTTTAAGGGAATGTTGTGGCTGGTTTGAGATTCTAACCAGATAACTCAAACTTTTGTCATATTAGCAATAAGGCTGTTTCACTTTCTTATCATTAGTGTGTTCATTAGAGAGGCACTTTTATTTTCCTTCAAGACTTTTTCCTTCACATTCACAACTTGGCTACTGCTTGGCATAAGAGGACTAGCTGTTGATCTGTCTCAGCTTTCAGCATGCCTTCCTTAATAAGCTTAATCCTTTCTCACTTCTAATTTAAAGTGAGAAATGTGTATTTCTCCCTTCACATGAACATTTAGAGGTCATCGTGAGGTTACTAATTGGCCTAATTTCAATATTGTTGTGTCTCAGGAAAGAAAGAGGCCTGAGGACAGGGAGAGAGACATGGGGGAACAGCCAGTAGGTGCTAGAGCTAGAACACATACACATACATGTCACTGGAGTTCACCATCTTCGATGGGCATAGTTAGTGACACCACAAAACAGTGACACCACAAAACAATTACAATAGTCACATCAAAGATCACTGACCACAGATCACCACAACAAATATAAAGTAATAAAAATTTCAAATTTGCAAGAATTACCAAAAATGAGACACACAGAGATAAAGTGTGCAAATGCTATAGGAAAAATGGTGCTGATGGTCTTACTCCATAGAAGGTTGCCACAAACCTTCAATTTGTAAAAACCACAATATCTGCAAAGTGTAATAAAGTGAAACACAATAAAACAAGATATGTCCATATACCTAATAAGAACTTCAAAATACATGAGGCAAAGTTGATAAAATTAACTTTTTAATTAAAACCAATTAATTGTGTTTAAACCAATTTAATTAAATTGATTTTAATTAAAATTAAAATCAAAATTTTTTTTGATAAAAAAAAACACTGTAACAGAAATGAAGAATGTCTTTGATGAGGCTATTAATAGATGAGATATGACTAAGGAAAGAATCCCTACGCTAAAGAATATATCAATAGAAACCTCCAAAACTCAAAAGCAAAGAGAACAAGCACTTTAAAAAAAGAAAAACAGGATATCCAAAGACTATAGGGCAACTATGAAAACATGTAAAATACATGTAATGGAAAAATCAGAAGGAGAAGAAAGAGAAAGGAACAGAATAAATACCTGAAGCATTGAGAATTTCTCCAAGTTACTAACAGATATCAAATCAAAGTTCTAGGAAGCTTAGAGAACACCAAGCAGGCAAAATGCCAAATGACAACAACAAAAACCCAAAAACATAAACCAAAACAAAACAAAAAACAAGGCCTGGCATATTATATTCAAACAATAGAAAATCTAAGATAAAGGAAAAATTCTGAAAAAATCCAGAGAAACAAATCATAGAGGAACAAAGGTGAGAATTATATCCAACTTCTCTTAGGAAGTCAGGCAAGACAAAGAGAATGAGTAAAATGTTTTAAATGTTAAGAGAAACAAACCCATCAACCTAGAATTCTGTGTCCTACAAAATTACCCTTCAAAAGTGAAGGAGAAAAAAAAAGACTTTCTCAAACAAGCAAAAATTGTGGTCAGTTGGTTCCAGTGGACCTGCCTTGCAAGGAATGTCAAGAGTTCTTCAGGAAGAAGGAAATAATGTAAGGAAGAACTCAGATCTACATAATGGAAGAAAGTATTGAAGAATGAATAAGTGAAGGAAAAATAAAAGCCTTTATTTTTCTTATTCTTAATTGATCTGACAACAGTTTGTTCAAAATAATAAAACATTTATTCTTTAGATATATACTTATATGTTTTATGTATTACTTAACATAAATATATTATAAAATATAGACAATATAGAAAAATATTTATATATGTTTAATTGGATAGACTATATTTATATACATTTGAAATGAGTGACAGCAATAATACAAGGAATGGCCAAAATCTATTAGTGATCCATAATAACACCAAATGTTGGCAAGAATGTGAAGCAAAATGAACTCAGTGATTGCCAGTGGAAATGTAAAATCCTATAGCAAATTTGGAGGACAGGTTGGCAATTTCTTAAGGTATTAAAATACTCTTACAATATGATCCATCAAGAGCACTCCTTGGTTTTTATCCAGTCGGATTAATAACTTATGTCTTAAAACACAAAAACCTGCACTCAGCTGTTTGTAACAACTTTATTCTGAATTCCCAACACTTGGAGGCAACCAAGATGCCCTTTAGTAGGTGAATGACTGCCTAAATCAAGGTATATCTAGACAATGGAATATTATTCAGAGCTAAAAAGAATGAGCTATCAGGTTTTGAAAAGACTTAGAAATCTGCTACTCACTGTCTTTTGAGTTCTTCGCAAATGTTCTTCCCTCCCTCTCAATTTCTTTCACTTTTTCCTCACTCTAGATTCCATCTTTCTTTCTCCTAAGAACTGGTTCTCTTCTCCCTTAACTAGACATATTATGGTAATGTGGAAGCCAGTGTTTTTCAGAATGTTTTGGAACTTCTTTGGGATGATTACAAGAAAACACAGAATGGATTCAAGTTTGTTTCCACCTGCCTGAGGCTGCTTTAATTTTATTTTTATTTTTTAAAGATTTTTATTCATTTACTCATGAGAGACACAGAGAGAGGCAGAGACACAGGCAGATGGAGAAGCAGCCTCCCCGCAGTGAGCCCGATGTGGGACTTGATCCTGAAACTCCAGGATCATGTTCTGTGCCAAAGGCAGATGCTCAATCACTGAGCCACCCAGGTGTCCTGAGACAGCTCTAATTTTAGTCACTGCATTCATTTCTACATCTGTTCATGCTTTGGGATAAGATTCCCTTTATATAGAATATTCTGGTGTGAGTATGAAATCATTGACTTCGAGTAATTATTTTTTGTTTATATATCCTTAAGTTCTCTGATCCTCATTTTCTGAAACAAAGTTTACCCATTCCTTTTTTGTCTCCATTTAAAAAATTTAAAATCCCAAATAGAAACTTATGGTTTCCTTCTTAGCCTGTGTTCTAGAAATATTAAAAATATCAAAAGAGGGGGATCCCTGGGTGGCGCAGCGGTTTGGCGCCTGCCTTTGGCCCAGGGCCCGATCCTGGAGACCCGGGATCGAATCCCACGTCGGGCTCCCGGTGCATGGAGCCTGCTTCTCCCTCTGCCTGTGTCTCTGCCTCTCTCTCTCTCTCTGTGACTATCATAAATAAATAAAAATTAAAAAAAAAATAAAAAAAATAAAAAAAATAAAAATATCAAAAGAGAAAAAAATAACTACATGTCAATAAATATAAGGTCCAAAAAATAAGAATTCAAGGAGACAGAAATATACAAACCAAAAAACTGGAGGAAACACTGCATTTTGTCTAGTCACACAAGTTCAGTTTCACTCCGAATGGATCCAGCATCACGCTGGACTCAGCCAGAGTAGTCAGTCCGCCATTGACATAAGGTAAATATGAAGGTTTGCTGGATAATATACAAATGTATCACTGCTACTAGAACAAGTTATAAAACATTTTGTGAGTCACTCAAGAGTATCCTCGTCACTATTGAAATATAGCTTTACTTTTTGCTAAAAATACCATTGCATCAGACTTACCAGATACCATGATATTGATGGAGATCAGTACGCTCAAAGTTGAAGTCCTCCCCGGAGTATGCATTTCAAGTGGTTAGCCACTGACTAGCCATGAACAGGAAATGTCACTGGGTTTTCTTGGGTAATAAAGCAAAAAAGCCAATACTTGCAATTCATTAGGTCTCCCACATTACGGAAGTGACAAAACAAATGACACAACAATTTATTTAGAAACCATTTTGGAAAACATAAATTACATATGGTAAGACACACAAATCTTTAGTGTACAACTTGATGAATTTTTATGTAGGTATGAACTCAGATAATCTCCTCCAAAGTGAAGGTAGACCATTTCTACTATTCAAGAAGTTTCCTTCATTTTCTTTCTCTGTCAATAGCCTTCTCCAGAGAGAAACACTACTCTGATATCTATCACCACTTTGCCAGTTTTTGAACACCATATAAATGAAACTGTTCACATAGTTGGTTTTTGTAACATGGTATAGTGGTTTTCTAATCTGACTATGCCAATTTATTCACCATTTTGCTGTGTACATGGATTTTCAGTTCAGGTTAATACAAATACATCTTCTATGATCATTTTTGTTTTGTACTTATCTTTTGGTTTATTTATGCATTTATTCTTTTACATATATACCAAGGAATAAAATCAGTGGATCACATGATAGCTATAATGTGTGGCTTTGATAAATACTTCCTATTATGATTTGAGTTGTGTCCTCTCAAAATTCATATGTTGACATTGTAAACTTCATTACCTCAGAATGTGACCTTATTTGGAACAGGGTCATTGCAGACGGGATTAGTTCTGATGCAGCCACACTGGGGTAGGGTGGATCCAGTCCAATGGCTAGTATCATTATAAAAAGAGGAAAACCAGAAACAGATACACACACCGGGAGAATGCCATATAAATATGAAGGCAGAAATCAAGGCAGACCCTCTGCAATCCAGTGAACTCCAAAGATTTCCAGCAAACCACCAGAAGGTAGGAGAGAAGCATGGAATAGATGCTTCCTTCATGATCTAGGGGATTTCAATTTCTTTTGATGGTGGGACACAACACAAGACATTTGAATAAATGAGAAGCAGAACTTTGTTACTTATAGTGCCATAAAAGGAGGCTCCCATATAGGATCACACAGGTCTTGTCCTAATGGACAGGGTAACATCAACCTGGAACTATAGAATATAGTGTGTGTATGGCAAGTGGGGTGAAGTTAGGTTTGAAGGGCTCCAGACAGGCTAATTTGAATAATTTCCTAGAATCCTATGCATAATTATTTATGGGTTTATTCTTTGTTGTCTAGTACTTGGCCCAGGGGCCAAGAGTGTGAAAGCCCAGATAAGAAAAGTAGGTGGGATGTGAAAATAATCAGGTCTCAAGAAAAGAAACTAACCATTCTCTAGTCAGGACCTCACATATGGGTCAAGTCAGTATTTTGTAATAACTAAGGAAAGTATAGGTAGGATGTGGAAATAATCAGGTCTCAAGAAAAGAAACTGACCATCCTCTAGTCAGGACCTCACAAATGGGTCAAGTCAGTATTCTGTAATAACTAAAAACTATATTAAAATTGACCCACTGATCTTCACATCAACTTTGAGCTTCATCATTTGGGGTATTTGAATACATACATCACCCTAAACAGCATAAAAATCATTTTATTATGAGAGGAAACCAAGTAGAGTCCTTGTAGGTCAGTACATAGCCAAGTTCACCATTATATGGCATTAGCCTAGACCATGTATCTGGAATTTTCAGGATCTCTAACAATACCCTGGTTGAGTTGTAAAGTATGTTACAAGTATAAGTTGTATTTTTTATGACAATAATATCTCGGTGTGTTACTTGGTTCAAGAAGGCAAGTCCAGCAGTTACATTGATATGAACTATATTCATTAAGGAATATGTAATGATTAGCAATATTTGTAACTAAGGGGAAGAGCAAGTTGTGGTGATCATGGTCAGAGATGCACGGTGGGAGGTTGTGGTGACAAACTGAAGCTCAGGGATTAGGAGGTCCTCTTCTCAGGGGGCTGGGTGTGGACCTATGTAAGGCAGTTGTCTCCTGCAGAGAGTAAGTATCCATTAATTTTTAGAATGGCACAGATGGTAGTATCCTCTACCAGGATTTCCCTTAGACACGTGTAGCGATGTACATTTTAAGCAGAGAACAAAGAGTATACTAAGATTATGGACTTAGCAAACAGTGAAGGGTAGGGTTTTGTATCAGAAACTCACGGGCTACTTCTGGCCATTATAGATAGCCCAGAGATCCCAGGAGGTATGAGAGGATGTTGCTAAAGCCTATATAGTGAATGAGTCTCTGTTAGCACGAGTGGGACATCCTATTGATTTTAAGTGGATAGATTGCAGAGCTTTTTGTTGAGGTTGGTTGTCATTTAACATGAGTTCATTTGTAGGTAGCAGTGTCAGAGAGATTAAGTAAAATTAGTAAATGTGGAATATGTTGCCTCTAAATCCCAAAGGGATTTAAAGACGTTAGATTTGTATATTCTTAATATTTATGTTAAACACAATTCCTTGGATAAGAATGTTATTAATATAATACCCTATTTGTGTTCATGGGGAAAGGTGGATGCCCTTAGACTCCTGCTTGCAAAACCTGTGTATGATGGTAGAGCCACTGAGGTACTCCATGGGTAGTCTAGTAAAGGTATATTGTGTCCCTTTGGAGTAGAAGGTAAATTGAGAGGCTGTTGAAGTTAGCATTGAATGAAACACATTAGATGATGTTACTATTTTTAATAATGTTGGATATTGGCATGTGGGCTTTAATGGATGCGATAATGGCATTAAGATGGCAATAATCTATCATGAAGCACAATTCAGTCTTTCCAGGTTTAAGAACAGACAAAATTGATCTGTTCAATGGAGAAGAGGGAATAATCACCTATTTGTTAATTAGGAGTGTTTCAATCATGCAGGGACCCGTTTTAACTTACATTGAGCCATAGTAGCTATTCTAACTGAAGGTCACTGGGTCCCATTTCATCAAATTTAATTTCTTTTTTTTTAATTTTTTTTAATTTATTTATGACAGTCACAGAGAGAAAGAGAGGCAGAGACACAGGCAGAGGGAGAAGCAGGCTCCATGCACCGGGAGCCTGACGTGGGATTCGATCCCGGGTCTCCAGGATCGCGCCCCGGGCCAAAGACAGGCGCCAAACCACTGCGCCACCCAGGGATCCCTCAAATTTAATTTCTATATAACTATTTTATTTAATTATTTATTAATTCAATATTAATATTTAAATTTATCTTCATTTTCTTATTAAAATTCAATTTAACTAACATATAATGTATTCTTAATTTCAGAGGTAGAATTTAGTGATTTTCAGTTGCATATAACACCTAGTGTTCATTACATCAAGTTTCCTTCTTAACTCCTCAGTTACCCCAATTGCCATCCACCTCCCCTCGAGCAACCCTCAGTTTGTTTCCCATAGTTAAGTCTCCCTTTCTGTTTTTGTCTTATTTTTCCTTCCTTTCCCTATGCTTATGTGTTTTGTCTCTTTTGTGTGTGTGTGTGCTTTGTCTCTTAAATTCTACATATGAGTGAGATAATATGATATTTGTCTTTCTCTGACTGATTTATTTTGCTTAGCATAATATCCTCTAGTTCCATCCACATCATTATTTGCAATGAAATGGCAAGATTTCATTCTTTTTGATGGCTGAGTAATATTCCATTATATATATATATCAAATATTCTTTATCCATTCATCTGTTGAAATTTAATTTTGATTCAATACTTGCTGTGTTACAATGCTTATATCTACTATTTTAGACTATTCAGGCTACTATCACCAAACTCTACAGACTGAGTGACTTATAAACAACAGAAATTTATTTCTCATAGTTCTGGAGGCTGAGAAGTTCAAAAACAAAGCACTAGAAGATTTGGTACCTGCTGAGGACCCACTTTCTAGTTCATAGGCTGATGTTTGCATTGTGTCCTCACATGGCAAAGGGATGAGCTAGCTCCCTAGGGGTTTCTTATCTAAGGGCATTCATCCCATTCATGATGGCTCTGTCCTTATGACCTAATCAGTTCCCAAAGGCAACACCTCCAAAAGCCATCTTTAGGAAAAAATAAGTTTCAATATATAAATTTGGATGAGAGGGACACCAATATGTAGTCTACAGAAGACTGAAAACATAAGGCTGGACCCTGGAAAGTGTGGCTCACGTGGCCTATTGTTCCCATTTCTCCTAGGTGACTCCCACTTGGGCTAGTATCTAGTCAGTGGAGTTTAACCATTTAGGACTGTTGTTTGTTCTTAGCCTTTCAACTCCAAGAAAATGTGGGCAAGGAGAAACATGGAAACCACTAGCAGATGCAGCAACAAGCTGCAAGGTTAAAGCTCATGCTTACCAACAGGCAATAGCTCCTTCCCAAGCTCTTCTCCTGTCATCTGGAATAAATTAGGAAGCCAAAAGCAGAATCCTAAGAAGCTATGCAAGAGTAAGCAGTCATGGCCATGCTTTCTTGCTCACAATGCCAAATGTTTTATAAGATCGAAAGATTTTTTTTTTTTTTTGATGGCGGGACACAACAAACGACATTCAGAATAGATAAAAGGCAGACTCTGTGTGACAATTCCAAATGAAAGAAGGCTGCCATACAAGGCTGTACAGGGGATAAACTGGGCTCAGGGTAACAGTGAGAACTATGGGGAAAAGTTTATATCTGGCAGATAGAGCAGAGTTCACTAGATTTCCTGGGTTCCCATGCATTGGTTAATTTGAATAATTTCATGGGATTAGGGCATAAAGGCTGTCCTTAGTTGCCTGGTATTGGATCAATCGTCAGTCGTCCTGGGGCAATCAGGGCATGTGCATGGTGTCCCAGAATGGGAGCTGTAATAATGAAGTGGTTGAGACGTGGACTTAATCAAGTGTTCAAGAAGAGGAAATGACTGGCCTCTAACATAGGCCTCAAAACCAAATAAAAATAGCATTTAAAAATTGTATCAAATACCTCTCAGAAAGAACCAACCTTGCTGACACCATGATCTTGGACTTCTAGCCTTTAGAACTGTGACATAGTATTTTCTGTTTTTTCAACCTCTTAGTTTGTGGTACTTTGTTACAACAGTCCTAGAAAACTAACACATTTCCAAACTAATACTGCCATTTTTCACTCCTACCATTACAGAGAGCCAATTATTCATATTCCCAACATCTCCCAAGACAATTTGCCACATCCTATATCTCAACTGAGATCAGCCACAATTCAAGTGATCAAAAGCCCTTGTGGCTGCCAACTAACATATTGGACATCATCATTCTCTATCATTCTAGAGCATTATTTATTTTTATGGTCATTATGATGCTCTGAAGTTTTCTGATAAAGTTATTTCTTAAAGGAAAAATATACTTATTTCTTTCTCAGAACTAGTGAATATTGCCAAAAAATTACTCTGAAAAATTCTTCAACATACAATTCTAAGTGGTAGAAATGCAGTTTATAATACAGCCATCAAAATATATGCAAATTTTGAATTATCCTGGAATTCTTTTCTCAAGGTTTGCAGTAGAACTTAAATGAGTTGGTGCATGACTTTGGTAGCAACATAGCAAAAAAATAATGTAGAAGAAGAAGAAAAAGAAGGAGGAGAAGGAGAATGAGAAGAGGGAGGAAAAAGGAGAATTCTGTTCTCTTTAAGTTTCCTTAAAGTTGTTTTTTTCTCTCTTTCTCTTCCATGGTACAGGAAACTAAAATGCATTTATCAGTCACAGAAAAGCACTTGACAATCTTCAACAACCAATTGTCTTAGTCCAATAGGGCTACTAGGCAAAATATCATAACGTTAGTGACATGGAAGGAATTTATTATTTCAGAGCTCTGGAGGATAGATGGCCAGGATCGAAGTACCAGCAGGGTTCTGATGAGGCTTCTCTTCCTGGCTGACAGAAATCTTCCTTCTTGTCATGTTTTCAGATGGCTTTCTTCTGTGTATGTGCTTGAGTGAGAGATACCTCTTATGTCCTTTCTTTTTCCTTTAAGAATAACTGTTACAGGGGCACCTGAGTGGCTTAAGTAGTTAAGCATCTGCCTTAAGTTCAGGTCATGATCCCAGGGTCCTGGAATCAAGCTCTGCATTAGGCTCCCCACAGAAAGTCTGCTAATCCCTCTCTCTCTCTCTCTCCCTTCCCTCTACTCATGGTCTCTCTCAAATAAATAAATAAAATCTTTTTTTTTTAAAGTAAAGAATAACACTTACATTAGGGCCCCATTCTTATGACCTCACTGAAAGCCTTGCTTCCTAATACAGTTACATTGGGGATAGGGCTTCAATATACCTATTGGCATAACACAAAGTGTGAAAAAAAAACCTCAAAAAAAAAGCGATAAAAGAAACTTCCCCATTTTGATAAAGAGCATCTATAAAAACCTACAGCTCATTATAAATAATTGTGGAAGACTGAATGTTTTCCCCCTAAAAGAGTAAGTGAAGCAAGGATACCTACTCTCACAACTCTTATTCAACAGTGTTGAAAGTTCTTGCCAGTGCAATAAGGTAAGAAAACTAAATATAGGGAACACAGATGAGAAAGAAGAAAAGAAAACTGTTTCTATTTGAAGATGATATGAGAGAACTATTTTGTATCTGGATCAATGTCAATATCCTAGTTGTTATTTTACTAATGTTTTGCAAAATGTTACCAATGGATAAAACTGATTAAAGGCACATAAGATCTGTAGATTGTTTCTTAACAACTACTTGTGAATCTGCACTCATCTCAAAATAAAAAATTTAATTTAAAAGTGAATTTGTTTAAAAAAAAGATGTCATTCTCTCATTTGCAGGATTACCTAAAGAATTTCCCCACAGGTGTTACAAGTAACTAAAGTGCACTTTTTTGTTGTGGCAAATATGTATAATTTAACTTTCACTATTTTATCCATTTTAAAGTGAAGCATTTAGTACATTCACAATGTAAAGAAACCATCACCAATACCGTTCCAGAGGATTTTTATCATCCAAAGAGGATACTCTGTCATTCGTACTCACACTACACCCACTGGCAATCACTAATCTGCTTCCTGTCTAGGGTTTGTTATTCTGGGTATTTCAGATAAATAGAATCCTAATATGCAGCATTTTGTATCTGGCTTTATTCATGTTCCCATAGTGTTTTAAAGGTCTATCCATGTTGTGTCATGCATCAGTACTTCTTTTCTTTTAATGGCTCAATAACATTTCATTGTATAGATATACCACTTTGTGTGTACATCCAATAAATGATGCGCATTGGGTTGGTTCCTACTTTGGCTATTGTGAGTAGTGCTGCTATGAACATTAGGTACAAGTTTTTGTTTGAACACCTGTTTTCAATTCTCTTGGCTATGTAGCTGTAAGTGGAACTGCTGAACTCTGTGTAATTCCACGTTTAATTTATTATGCAGTCCCCAAATTGTTGCTCATCATGGCTACACAATTGTACCTTTCTACTAGCAATACATGAGAACCTACACGTGTTATTTTCATTATTATTAGCTATCCTAGTGGGTGTAAAGTGGTATTTTATTGTAGTTTCAAATTGCAATTTCCTAATCACTAATAATATTGACCATTTATCATGTGTTTATTGGCTATTTGTTGATCTTACTTGTGAAAATGCCTATTCAAGTCATCCATCCATTTTATAATTTGGTTGTTTGATTTTGAGTAGTGAAATTTAAAAAAAAATATTCTGGATACTCGAATCTTATCAGATGGATCATTTGCAATATTTTTTTCACATTCTATGGGCTGTTTTTCACTATTGATAGTGTACTCTGATGCACAAAACTTTGTACACAAAAGTTGTTAATATTTTTTTTAATAAATTAATTTTTATTGGTGTTCAATTTACCAACATACAGAATAACACCCAGTGCTCATCCCGTCAAGTGTCCCCCTCCGTGCCCGTCACCCATTCACCCCCACCCCCCGCCCTCCTCCCCTTCCACCACCCCTAGTTCATTTCCCAGAGTTAGAAGTCTTTATGTTCTGTGTCCCTTTCTGATATCTCCCACACATTTCTTCTCCCTTCCCTTATATTCCCCTTCACTATTATTCATATTCCCCAAATGAGTGAGAACATACACTGTTTGTCCTTCTCCGATTGACTTACTTCACTCAGCATAATACCCTCCAGTTCCATCCACGTTGAAGCAAATGGTGGGTATTTGTTGTTTCTAATGGCTGAGTAATATTCCATTGTATACATAAACCACATCTTCTTTATCCATTCATTTTTCGATGGGCACCGAGGCTCCTTCCACAGTTTGGCTACTGTGGACATGGCTGCTAGAAACATCGGGGTGCAGGTGCCCCGGCGTTTCATTGCATCTGAATCTTCGGGGTAAATCCCTAACAGTGCAATTGCTGGGTCGTAGGGCAGGTATATTTTTAATTCTTTGAGGAACCTCCACACAGTTTTCCAGAGTGGCTGCACCAGTTCACATTCCCACCAACAGTGTAAGAGGGTTCCCTTTTCTCCACATCCTCTCCAACATTTGTTGTTTCCTGCCTTATTAATTTTCCCCATTCTCACTGGTGTGAGGTGGTATCTCATTGTGGTTTTGATTTGTATTTCCCTGATGGCAAGTGATGCAGAGCATTTTCTCATGTGCATGTTGGCCCTGTCTATGTCTTCCTCTGTGAGATTTCTCTTCATGTCTTTTGCCCATTTCATGATTGGATTGTTTGTTTCTTTGGTGTTGAGTTTAATAAGTTCTTTATAGATTTTGGAAACTAGCCCTTTATCTGATATGTTATTTGCAAATATCTTCTCCCATTCTGTAGGTTGTCTTTGAGTTTTGTTGACTGTATCCTTTGCTGTGCAAAAGCTTCTTATCTTGATGAAGTCCCAATAGTTCATTTTTGCTTTTGTTTCTTTTGTTTTCGTGGATGTATCTTGCAAGAAGTTACTGTGGCCAAGTTCAAAAAGGGTGTTGCCTGTGTTCTCCTCTAGGATTTTGATGGAGTCTTGTCTCACATTTAAATCTTTCATCCATTTTGAGTTTATCTTTGTGTATGGTGCAAGAGAGTGGTCTAGTTTCATTCTTCTGCATGTGGATGACCAATTTTCCCAGCACCATTTATTGAAGAGACTGTCTTTCTTCCAGTGGATCGTCTTTCCTCCTTTGTCGAATATTAGTTGACCATAAAGTTCAGGGTCCATTTCTGGATTCTCTATTCTGTTCCATTGGTCTATGTGTCTGTTTTTGTGCCAGTACCACACTGTCTTGATGACCACAGCTTTGTAGTACAACCTGAAATCTGGCATTGTGATGCCCCCAGCTATGGTTTTCTTTTTTAAAATTCCCCTGGCTATTCGGGGTCTTTTCTGATTCCACACAAATCTTACAATAATTTGTTCTAAGTCTCTGAAAAAAGTCCATGGTATTTTGATAGGGATTGCATTGAACATGTAAATTGCCCTGGGTAGCATTGACATTTTCACAATATTAATTCTGCCAATCCATGAGCATGGAATATTTTTCCATCTCTTTGTGTCTTCCTCAATTTCTTTCAGAAGTGTTCTATAGTTTTTAGGGTATAGATCCTTTACCTCTTTGGTTAGGTTTATTCCTAGGTATCTTATGCTTTTGGGTGCAATTGTAAATGGGATTGACTCCTTAATTTCTCTTTCTTCAGTCTCATTGTTAGTGTATAGGAATGCCATTGATTTCTGGGCATTGATTTTGTATCCTGCCACGCTACCAAATTGCTGTATGAGTTCTAGCAATCTTGGGGTGGAGGCTTTTGGGTTTTCTATGTAGAGTATCATGTCATCGGCGAAGAGGGAGAGTTTGACTTCTTCTTTGCCAATTTGAATGCCTTTAATGTCTTTTTGTTGTCTGATTGCTGAGGCTAGGACTTCCAATACTATGTTGAATAGCAGTGGTGAGAGTGGACATCCCTGTCTGGTTCCTGATCTTAGGGGAAAGGCTCCCAGTGCTTCCCCATTGAGAAGGATATTTGCTGTGGGCTTTTCGTAGATGGCTTTTAAGATATCGAGGAAAGTTCCCTCTATCCCTACACTCTGAAGAGTTTTGATCAGGGATGGCTGCTGTATTTTGTCAAATGCTTTCTCTGCATCTAATGAGAGGATCATATGGTTCTTGGTTTTTCTCTTGCTGATATGATGAATCACATTGATTGTTTTACGAGTGTTGAACCAGCCTTGCATCCCGGGGATAAATCCTACTTGGTCATGGTGAATAATTTTCTTAATGTGTTGTTGGATCCTATTGGCTAGTATCTTGTTGAGAATTTTTGCATCCATGTTCATCAGGGATATTGGTCTGTAATTCTCCTTTTTGGTGGGGTCTTTGTCTGGTTTTGGAATTAAGGTGATGCTGGCCTCATAGAATGAGTTTGGAAGTACTCCATCTCTTTCTATCTTTCCAAACAGCTTTAGTAGAATAGGTATGATTTCTTCTTTAAACGTTTGATAGAATTCCCCTGGGAAGCCATCTGGCCCTGGACTCTTGTGTCTTGGGAGGTTTTTGATGACTGCTTCAATTTCCTCCCTGGTTATTGGCCTGTTCAGGTTTTCTATTTCTTCCTGCTCCAGTTTTGGTAGTTTGTGGCTTTCCAGGAATGCGTCCATTTCTTCTAGATTGCCTAATTTATTGGCGTAGAGCTGTTCATAATATGTTTTTAAAATCGTTTGTATTTCCTTGGTGTTGGTAGTGATCTCTCCTTTCTCATTCATGATTTTATTAATTTGAATCTTCTCTCTCTTCTTTTTAATAAGGTTGGCTAATGGTTTATCTATCTTATTAATTCTTTCAAAGAACCAACTCCTGGTTCTCTTGATCTGTTCCACAGTTCTTCTGGTCTCAATTTCGTTGAGTTCTGCTCGAATTTTAATTAACTCTCTTCTTCTGCTGGGCGTCGGGTCGATTTGCTGCTTCTTCTCTAGCTCCTTTATGTGTAAGGTTAGCTTTTGTATTTGAGTTCTTTCCAGTTTTTGAATGGATGCTTGTATTGCGATGTATTTCCCCCTCAGGACTGCTTTTGCTGCATCCCAAAGATTTTGAACAGTTGTATCTTCATTCTCATTAGTTTCCATGAATCTTTTTAATTCTTCCTTAATTTCCTGGTTGACCCTTTCATCTTTTAGCAGGATGGTCCTTAACCTCCACGTGTTTGAGGTCCTTCCAAACTTCTTCTTGTGATTGAGTTCTAATTTCAAGGCGTTATGGTCTGAGAATATGCAGGGGACGATCCCAATCTTTTGGTATCGGTTCAGACCCGATTTGTGACCCAGTATGTGGTCTATTCTGGAAAAAGTTCCATGTGCACTTGAGAAGAATGTGTATTCAGTTGAGTTTGGATGTAAAGTTCTGTAGATATCTGTGAAATCTATCTGGTCCAGTGTATCATTTAAAGCTCTCGTTTCTTTGGAGATGTTGTGTTTAGAAGACCTATCAAGGGTAGAGAGAGCTAGATTGAAGTCACCAAGTATAAGTGTATTATTATCTAAGTATTTCTTTACTTTGGTTAATAATTCGTTTAAGTATTTGGCAGCTCCCACATTCGGGGCATATATATTGAGGATTGTTAAGTCCTCTTGTTGGATAGATCCTTTAAGTATGATATAGTGTCCCTCTTCGTCTCTCACTACTGTCTTCGGAGTGAATTTTAGTTTATCTGATATAAGGATGGCTACCCCTGCTTTCTTTTGAGAACCATTTGAATGGTAAATGGTTCTCCAACCTTTTATTTTCAGGTTGTAGGTGTCCTTCTGTCTAAAATGAGTCTCTTGTAGACAGCAAATAGATGGGTCCTGCTTTTTTATCCAGTCTGAAACCCTGCGCCTTTTGATGGGGTCATTAAGCCCGTTCACGTTCAGAGTTACTATTGACAGATATGAGTTTAGTGTCATCATGGTATCTATTTAGTCCTTGTTTTTGTGGATTGTTCCACTGAACTTCTTCTTAAAGGGGAATTTTAAGAGTCCCCCTTAAAATTTCTTGCAGAGCTGGTTTGGAGGTCACATATTCTTTCAGTTCCTGCCTGTCTTGGAAGCTCTTTATCTCTCCTTCCATTTTGAATGAGAGCCTTGCTGTATAAAGTATTCTTGGTTGCATGTTCTTCTCATTTAGGACCCTGAATATATCCTGCCAGCCCTTTCTGGCCTGCCAGGTCTCTGTGGAGAGGTCTGCTGTTACCCTAATATTCCTCCCCATGAAAGTCAGGGACTTCTTGTCTCTTGCTGCTTTAAGGATCTTCTCTTTATCTTTGGAATTTACAAGCTTCACTATTAGATGTCGAAGTGTTGAACGGTTTTTATTGATTTTAGGGGGGGGATCTCTCTATTTCCTGGATCTGAATGCCTGTTTCCCTTCCCAGATTGGGAAAGTTTTCAGCTAGGATTTGTTCAAATACATATTCTGGCCCTCTGGCCCTTTCGGCGCCCTCGGGAACCCCAATTCAACGTAGGTTTTTCTTCCTTAGGGTGTCATTTAATTCCCTTAATCTGTCTTCATGGTCCTTTAATTGTTTGTCTCTTTTTTCCTCAGTTTCCCTCTTTGCCATTAACTTGTCTTCTATGTCACTCACTCGTTCTTCCACCTCGTTAACCCTCGTCGTTAGGACTTCTAGTTTGGATTGCATCTCATTCAGTTGATTTTTAATTTCTGCCTGATTGGATCTAAATTCTGCAGTCATGAAGTCTCGTGAGTCCTTAATGCTTTTTTCTAGAGCCACCAGTAGCTGTATAATGGTGCTTCTGAATTGGCTTTCTGACATTGAATTGTAATCCAGATTTTGTAGCTCTGTGGGAGAGAGGGCTGTTTCTGATTCTTTCTTTTGAGGTGAGGTTTTCCTTCTAGTCATTTTGCTCAGTGCGGAGTGGCCAAAAACAAGTTGTATTGGGAAAAGGAGAGAAAGAGAGAGAAGGAAAGAAAAGAGAAAAAGAAAAAAGAAAAAGAAAAGAAAAAGGAAAGAAGAGAAGAAAAAGGGAAAGAAAAAGAAAGAAAGGTGAAAAAAAGGGGGGTGGGGGAAGCAATCAGAAATCAAAAAGAAAAGAAAAAAGAAAAGAAAAAAAAAACACGGGGGAGTATTTCTGTAGACTTTAAGTCCCTTGACTTCCCCTGGAACTGGTCCGTCCAGCTGGTCTTCTGGGGGAGGGGCCTGTTGCGCTGATTTTCAGCTGTTAGCACTTGGGGGAGCTGCTCTGCCCCTGCCTGCTGCAGGGCTCAGCGGGGGTTGTTTACCCTGTGAGGTCTCAGGAGGAACAGTTGCAGTTGCTATGGCAACTCTGGAAGCCTGGATTCAGCCTCCGCAGGAACTACGGGGCTCGGGGCTCTCGGCAGGGCCTGGAGGCTCCGGGGCGGGGCCGCTGATCTGCTCAGTTCGGGGCAGGAGCGTCCTTGCTGTCCTGGGCCCTCCCGGCCTCTGCCTGTCCCGGGGGAGGCCGGATCCTGGGCTGTGTCCCGGCGCCCTGTGCTCCGGGGCCTGCGCTGTTGGATTCGCGCTCCCGCCCCGCAGCCCCCTCCGCGGAGCCGCCGCCCGAGCCCCTCCGAGCTGCTCCGGTCGGTCCCGCCGTGCGCGCTGCAGCCCTTAGGGAGCTCGGAGCACTCTCCCGGGGCGCAGGTGTCTGTGAGTGTCCCCGGGAGCCCGAGGGCATCCCCGCCCTCCTGGGTCCTGCTCTAACTCCCTGCGAGCCCCTTGCCGCCCGCCCGGGAAGGTTGGTGCAGCTCCTGCTCCTCCGGGACGGGGCTCTCCTGTCCTGGGGACACTCGCCCCGGCCTCAGCCCGGCTCCTCGCGGGGCCCCTCCCCCTCGGAGGCCTTTTGTTCCTTTATTTCTTTTTCCCCGTCTTCCTACCTGGAACCTGGATAGAAGCGCGAACTCTTCTCACTGTAGCATTCCAGCTGGTCTCTCTTTACATCTCAGGCCGAATTCGTAGATTTTCAGGATGGTTTGAAGGTTATCTAGGTAACTTGGTGGGGACAGGTGATTTGGGGACCCTACTCTTCCGCCATCTTGCCCCTCCTCCCAAAAGTTGTTAATATTGATGAACTCTAATGTCTCTATGTTTTCTTTGGAAGTTTGTGCTCTTGATGCTATACCTAAAAATGATTACCAAATTTAAAAGTAGTGAAGACCTTTGTCTTTTCCAAGTTTGATCATTTTAGCAATCATATTTGGACTTTGACCTACTTGAGGTTAGTTTTCTAATGTGTCAAATAAAGATCCACCTCATTCTTTTGTAGGTGATGATCTAGTTTGTTCACTTGTTGGGGAGATTTTTCTTACCCCAACTGAATGGTCTTGGCCCTTTTGCTGAAAATTAATGAGTCATAAAAGTATAATTTTATTTGTGGACTCTAAATTCTTTTCCATTGGTCTGCATGTCTATGCTTTGGTCAGTATCAAACTGTTTCAATTATTACAGTTTTGTAGAAGTTTTAAATTAGGGAATGTCAGTTCTCCAAACCTATATTTCAATATTGTTTGAGGTCTCTTGAAATTCCATATGAATTAGATGATTTTCCACTTCTGCCAAAAAATCCATTTTTGCTTTTGATAGTAATTGCATTGAATATATAGATCTTTTTGAGGAGTGTTGCTGCTTTATCAATATTGTCTCTAATTCATGAACATAGGGCATTTTTCCATTTATTTATAATTTTTTAATTTTCTTTCAGTCATGTTTTACAGTTTTTAGTGTATTAGTCCTGCAACTCCTTGTTTAAATTTACTATTCAGTATCTTATTTTGTTTGATGCTAGTGTAAGTTGAAGTTTTCTTAATTTCCTCTTCAGGTTATTCTTTGCTAATGTATAGGAATACAACACATTGCTGCATGTTGACTTTAATTTTGTATCCTGGAACTTTGCTGAGTTTGTTTATTAGCCCTAATTGTATTGGGGTTGTGGGGTTCGTATGCTTAGTATTTTCTATATGTAAAATCATGTCATACATGAACAGATAGTTCAAGGTCTTCCTCTGCAAATTGGATAGCCTTCATTTCTTTTCCTTGTGTAATTGCTCTGGCTAGAACTTCTGGTATGATATTGAATAGAAGTAGCAAAAGCTGGAATTCTTATCTTATGCCTGATCTTAGGGGGGAAGCTTATAAATTTTCACCAGTGAATATGATGGTTGTTGATTTTTTTTCTTCTCTCTTAGAACTTATTTTGCTACACCTTATGAATTTTGGTATATTGTATTTCCTTTTTAACTTACTTCAAGATTTTTTTTATTTCTTCTTTTAACCATTAGTGGTTCTGGAGTGTGCTGTTTAATTTCCAGATATTTGTGATTTTTCCAATTTTCCTCTTGTTATCAATTTCTAGTTTCATACCACAGTGTTTGGAAAAAATATTTGTTATAATCAAACTTTTTAAATTTGATAAGACTTGTTTTTGCCTTAACTTTGTGATCCATCCTGGACAATATTCTGTTTACACTCAGAAAGAATATGTATTCTACTTCTGCTGGATGAAATGTTCTGTATATGTCTGTAAGGTCCATTTAGTCTACCATATAGTTCAGGTTCAATGCTCCCTTTTAATTTTCTAAGTGAGATATTGAAGTCTCTTATATTGATTATATTGCTCTATATCAGATCTGTTGGTATTGGCTTAATACATTTATTAAGGTTTTCTGATATTTAAAACATAATTACAATTGCATATCTTTGGGGTCCCTGGGTGGCTCAGTCATTTAAGCATCTACCCTCAGCTCAGGTCATGATCTCAGGGTCATGGGATCAAGCCCCATGACTGGCTCCCTGCTCAGCAGTAGTCTGCTTCTCCCTCTTCCCCTGCCCCTCCACTGCACACTCTATCTTGTGTGAGCTCTCTCTGTTATGCTTTCTCTCTTTTGTGCTCTCTCTCAAATAAATACATGCGATCCTTTAAAAAAGAAAAAAACAATTGCCATATCCTGTTGAAGAACTGATCCCTTTATCATAATATAATGACCTTCTTTGTCTCTTATTAAGGGTCTTAATAGGGGCAGCCTGGGTGGCTCAGCGGTTTAGTGCCACCTTCAGCTCAGGTGATCCTGGAGACCCAGGATGGAGTCCCGCGTCAGGTTCCCTGCATAGAGCCTGCTTCTCTCTCTCTCTCTCTCTCTCTCTCTCTCTCTGTGTGTGTGTGTGTTTCATGAATAAATAAATAAAATCTTTTTAAAAAAAAAGGGTCTTAATAAGGTTTAATAGATTTAAAATCTATTTTGTTTGATACAAGCATAATTATCCCTGCTTTTCTCTGGTTTCCATTTGTGTGGAATTATCTTTCTCCAATTCATCGCATTCAGCCTTTGTGTGTCATGAAAGCTGAAGGGAGTCTCAGAGGCAGCATAAAGTCAAATCTCAGTTTTAATCCATTCAGCTACTCCGCTTTTAGATTGGAGAATTTAATCGATTTACATTTAAATTAAGTATTGAAAACTCAGGATTGAGTACAGTACTTTTGTTTTCTACCTCTTTTTAAAATTCTTTGTACTTTTCTGTGTCTCTGGCAGTATTGCTTTGTGAGTTGATGACTTTCTATCTTTATATGCTTTGGTTACTTTCTCTTCATGTTTTGTGAGTCTGCTAGAGGTTTTTCCTTGGTGGTTATCATGAGGTTTATACAAAGTATCTTGTAGTTATAGCAGTCTATTTTAAGTTGGTGACAACTTAACTTACATAAAACTTTATCCCTTTACTGCTCCTCATTTTATGTTCTTGACATCACAATTTACATCTTTTTATGTTGTGTATCCATTATCATATCATAGATAAACTTATTTTTAATGTTTTCATCTGTTCATCTTTACAATAGAATTACATGAGTTATACACCAGCATTAGCATTAGAGTAGTCTGAATCTGACTATATACTTATCATTGTCAGTGTGTTTTATACTTTTACATATCATCATAACAACTGATTGCTGAAAAAATAGATTTAATGTGAAATCTGATTTTAGTTCTGTTTAGGACTTCTATTTCTGGAAATATTGTTAATTATGTACTCTTAAAAAAACGCTACCATTCAAAACACCAAAAATTAGGGCTTAAGGATTGATAAATTGTTAATGCTTAATTGGGCTCATGAGTAATTAGGGAGAACTTATGGAATCAAAAGTGAAAGCAGCAAACATGTACTGGAAAGACTGATTTAACCCAAAAACTATCAAGAGTGTAATAGAAATATAGACGCTAGGGTTTTAAGAGCGATTTAGGGAACAGAAGAACATTGGACCCAGGCAGAACAGAAAGTAGAAACTGAGATTCCCTTCCCCAAAATAAAGTCAGGATAAAGTTTAAATAAGTTATTATCTAAAAATAAAGAAGAGGACATTACTTGTCATACACTTATCTCTTATTTTTATAAGAACAACAGAAAGGTTTCCACCATGAATGTGTTACCACACTACCCTCACATGGGTTTGGGGGTTGAATTTATATTACTTGTGGTATCTAAGAAACTCTAACCCCAGAAATTAAAATACACTTTCCCCATCTCAGTAGCATTCCCAAGAACAGAAAATCCTTTTTGAAAGAAACTCTTTCCCCAAGACTTCAGATTTCACATGATACCGCAGATATAGATTAGTGATATATGAGTACACAATCCAAAATTACAAAAACAAAAAGAATATCAAGGCAAGTATTATAACATTCAAATAGATTCATAGAATATATATTTATACAATGATTATTTTTAACATGTTTACAAAAATACAAAATTATATTCATACAGAAAAAGGGATTTAAAAGAACTGAATAGAACCTGCAGAATCAAATTTAATGTTGTTAAAAGTTAAAAATGCCAAGAACAGACCAAACTATAGATTAGAAACAAGTAAGAAAAATTTTGTAGTCTCTAGGAGAAATCTGGAAAAAATTGCAGAAAATACCCCACAGAGAGACAAAGATATAGAAAATATGAAAAATGTTGTGTCATGGAAGATCAAGAAAATTTCATTAGATTTCCAGAAGAAGAGAACAGAGTCAAATAATGAAACTTAGTGTCAAAAGAGATAATAACTAAGAATTTTCCAGTACTGAATTAATGGAAATCCAGAATCTTCAAATTTGGGATGCACAGCCAATCCTAAACCAAGGTAGTAAAAAGAAATTTATATTTAAATGTACAATAGTGAAACTACAAGACGCTGATGACAAAGAAATGATCTTAAAAGCAATCAAGAAGAAAAGACAGATTACTGTATACTTACCAGGGAATAACACTTGTACTGACAGAATTCCTAACAACAATGATGAAGGCCAAAATAAATAGAATATCTTCGAAGTGCTGAAGCAAAATAACTGTTTAGATTCAATTACTCAGAAAAACATATTTTACAAATGAGAAACTAAAGACCTTTCCTCTAGACAAACACAAACTGAGAGTTTATTACCAATAAATACAGAACCTCCCTACATAAACTCCTGAACAATACTTAAAAATGAGGAAGAGGAGAATGAAAGTGACCTGAAAAGGAAGGCGGGTATTATGCTGAGTGAAGTGAGTCAGTCGGAGAAGGACAAACATTATACAGTCTCATTCATTTGGGGGAATATAAAAAATAGTGAAAGGGAATAAAGGGAAGGGAGAGAAAATGAGTGGGAAATATCAGAGAGGGAGACAGAACATGAGAGACTCCTAACTCTGGGAAACAAGGGGAAGTAGAAGAGGAGGTTGGCAGGGGGTTGGGGTGACTGGGTGACCCCACTGAGGGGGGCACTTGATGGGATGAGCACTAGGTGATATGCTATATGTTGGCAAATTGAACTCCAATAAAAATATATATAATTTAAAATTTTTTAAAAAACAAAAGGAAAAATAGGAATCTCTAAGTTTCAGGAAGAAATACTGAACAAACAAAATTGGTAAATATAGGGATAAACTCTTATAAACCATTATAGTAATATCTTGTTTGGGGAATGGTTTTCAAAGAATTGTGAAGTCTCAACCCCTAGATGGGAGATGAAGTAATAGAAGTTAAAATATTGTAAGAAATTTTAATCCTTTAGGTAAAATAATGTTGATTATCTCTAGATTTTAAGCATAAATACTGAAAGGGAATATCAAAAGAATAGAAATGGAGTGTGTAAAGAGCTTTTAAAGCTTAATAAGTCTAAAAGAAAGGCAAAAACAGAACAGTAATCAGGCGGAAATTAAAAATCAATTAAATGAGATGCAATCCAAACTGGAGGTCCTAACAATGAGGGTTAACGAGGTAGAAGAATGAGTGAGTGACATAGAAGACAAGTTGATGGCAAGGAAGGAAGCTGAAGAAAAAAGAGAAAAACAATTAAAAGATCATGAGGAAAGGTTAAGGGAAATAAATGACCGCCCCAGAAGGAAAAATCTATGTTTAATTGGGGTTCCAGAGGGCACCAAAAGGGATAGAGGACCAGAAAGTGTATTTGAACAAATCATAGCTGAGAACTTCCCTAACTTGGGAAGGGAAACAGGCATTCAGATCCAGGAGATAGAGAGGTTCCCCCCTAAAATCAATAAAAACCATTCAATACCCCAACATTTAATAGTGAAACTTGCAAATTCCAAAGATAAAGAGAAGATCCTTAAAGCAGCAAGAGACAAGAGATCCTTAACCTTTATGGGGAGAAGTATTAGGGTAACAGCAGACCTCTCCACAGAGACCTGGCAGCCAGAAAGGGCTGGCAGCATATATTCAGGGTCCTAAATGAGAAGAACATGCAGCCAAGAATACTTTATCCAGAAAGACTGTCATTCAGAATAGAAGGAGAGATAAAGAGCTTCCAAGATAGGAAGAAACTGAAAGAATATGTGACCACCAAACAGACTCTGCAAGAAATATTAAGGGGGACTCTGTAAAAGAAAGAGGAAGTCCAAGGAAACAGTCCACAAAAACAGGGACTGAATAGGTATCATGATGACACTAAATTCATATCTTTCAATAGTAACTCTGAATGTGAATGGGCATAATGATCCCATCAAAAGACACAGGGTTTCAGACTGGATAAAAAAGCAGGACCCATCTATTTGCTGTCTACAAGAGACTCATTTTAGACCTAAGAACCCCTAAAGCCTGAAAATAAAAGGTTGGAGAACCATTTACCATTCAAATGGTCCTCAAAATAAAGCAGGGGTAGCAATCCTCATATCAGATAAATTAAAGTTTATCCCAAAGACTGTAGTAAGAGATGAAGAGGGACACTATATCATGCTTAAAGGATCTATCCAACAAGAGAACTAACAATCATTTATGCCCCTAATGTGGGAGCTGCCAAGTATATCAATCAATTAATAACCAAAGTTAAGACATATTTAGATAATAATACACTAATACTGGGAGACTTCAACATGGTGCTTTCTGTAAATGACAGATCTTCTAAGCACAACATCTCCAAAGAAACAAGAGCTTTATTATTTTTTTTATTTTATTTTTATTATTTTTTTTATAAATTAATTTTTATTGGTGTTCAATTTACCAACATACAGAATAACACCCAGTGCTCATCCCGTCAAGTGTACCCCTCAGTGCCCGTCACCCATTCACCCCCACCCCCCACCCTCCTCCCCCTCCACCACCCCTAGTTCATTTCCCAGAGTTAGAAGTCTTTATGTTCTGTCTCCCTTTCTGATATCTCCCACACATTTCTTCTCCCTTCCCTTATATTCCCTTTCGCTATTATTCATATTCCCCAAATGAATGAGAACATACACTGTTTGTCCTTCTCCGGTTACTGTGGCCAAGTTCAAAAAGGGTGTTGCCTGAGTTCTTCTCTGGGATTTTGATGGAATCTTGTCTCACATTTAGATCTTTCATCTATTTTGAGTTTATCTTTGTGTATGGTGCAAGAGAGTGGTTCAGTTTCATTCTTCTGCATGTGGATGTCCAATTTTCCCAGCACCATTTATTGAAGAGACTATCTTTCTTCTAGTGGATCGTCTTTCCTCCTTTATCGTATATTAGTTGAGCATAAAGTTCAGGGTCCACTTCTGGGTTCTCTGTTCTGTTCCATTGATCTATATGTCTGTTTTTGTGCCAGTACCACACTGTCTTGATGAACACAGCTTTGTAGTACAACCTGAAATCTGGCATTGTGATGCCCCCAGATATGGTTTTCTTTTTTTAAAATTCCCCTGGCTGTTTGGGGTCTTTTCTGATTCCACACAAATCTTAAAATAATTTGTTCTAAGTCTCTGAAGAAAGTCCATGGTATTTTGATAGGGATTGCATTATACGTGTAAATTGCCCTGGGTAACATTGACATTTTCACAATATTAATTCTGCCAATCCATGAGCATGGAATATTTTTCCATCTCTTTGTGTCTTCCTCAATTTCTTTCAGAAGTGTTCTGTAGTTTTTAGGGTATATTTTGAGAACCATTTGAATGGTAAATGGTTCTCCAACCTTTTATTTTCAGGTTGTAGGTGTCCTTCTGTCTAAAATGAGTCTCTTGTAGACAGCAAATAGATGGGTCCTGTTTTTTTATCCAGTCTGAAACTCTGCGCCTTTTGATGGGGTCATTAAGCCCATTCACGTTCAGAGTTACTTGAACTTCTTCTTAAAGGGGAGTTTTAAGAGTCCCCCTTAAAATTTCTTGCAGAGCTGGTTTGGAGGTCACATATTCTTTCAGTTCCTGCCTGTCTTGGAAGCTCTTTATCTCTCCTTCCATTTTGAATGAGAGCCTTGCTGGATAAAGTATTCTTGGTTGCATGTTCTTCTCATTTAGGACCCTGAATATATCCTGCCAGCCCTTTCTGGCCTGCCAGGTCTCTGTGGAGAGGTCTGCTGTTACCCTAATATTCCTCCCCATGAAAGTCAGGGACTTCTTGTCTCTTGCTGCTTTAAGGATCTTCTCTTTATCTTTGGAATTTGCAAGCTTCACTATTAAATGTCGAGGTGTTGAACGGTTTTTATTGATTTTAGGGGGGGATCTCTCTATTTCCTGGATCTGAATGCCTGTTTCCCTTCCCAGATTGGGAAAGTTTTCAGCTAGGATTTGTTCAAATACATATTCTGGCCCTCTGGCCCTTTCGGCGCCTTCGGGAACCCCAATTAAACGTAGGTTTTTCTTCCTCAGACTGTCATTTATTTGCCTTAATCTGTTTTCATGGTCCCTTAATTGATTGTCTCTTTTTTCCTCAGTTTCCCTCTTTGCCATTAACTTGTCTTCTATGTCACTCACTCGTTCTTCCACCTCGTTAACCCTCGTCGTTAGGACTTCTAGTTTGGATTGCATCTCATTCAATTGATTTTTAATTTCTGCCTGATTGGATCTAAATTCTGCAGTCATGAAGTCTCGTGAATCCTTAATGCTTTTTTCTAGAGCCACCAGTAGCTGTATAATGGTGCTTCTGAATTGGCTTTCTGACATTGAAGTGTAATCCGATTTTGTAACTCTGTGGGAGCGAGGGCTGTTTCTGATTCTTTCTTTTGAGGTGAGGTTTTCCTTCTAGTCATTTTGCTCAGTGCAGAGTGGCCAAAAACAAGTTGTATTGGAACACGGGGGAGTATCACTGGTCCGTCCAGCTGGTCTTCTGGGGGAGGGGCCTGCTGTGCTGATTTTCAGGTGTCAGCACTTGGGGGAGCTGCTCTGCCCCTGCCTGCTGCAGGGCTCAGCGGGGGTTGTTTACCCCGTCAGGCCCCAGGAGGAACAGCCCAGTGGCTATGGCAGCTCTGGAAGCCTGGATTCAGCCTCCGCAGGAACTACGGGGCTCGGGGCTCTCGGTTCTCCGTCCGCAGGGCCTGGAGGCTCCGGGGCGGGGCCGCTGATCTGCTCAGCTCGGGGCAGGAGCGTCCTCGCTGTCTCGGGCCCTCCCGGCCTCTGCCTGTCCCGGGGGAGGCCGGATCCTGGGCTGTGTCCCGGCGCCCTGTGCTCCGGGGCCTGCGCTGGTGGATTCGCGCTCCCGCCCCGCAGCCCCCTCCGCGGAGCCGCTCCCGAGCCCCTCCGAGCTGCTCCGGTCGGTCCCGCCGTGCGCGCTGCAGCCCTTAGGGAGCTCGGCGCACTCTCCTGCGCTCGCAGGTGTCTGTTAGTGTCCCCGGGAGCCCGAGGGCATCCCCGCCCTCCTGGGTCCTGCTCCACCTCCCTGCGAGCCCCTTTCCGCCCGCCCGGGCCGGTTGGTGCAGCTCCTGCTCCTCCGGGACGGGGCTCTCCTGTCCTGGGGACACTCGCCCCGGCCTCAGCCCGGCTCCTCGCGGGGCCCCTCCCCCTCGGAGGCCTTTTGTTCCTTTATTTCTTTTTCCCCGTCTTCCTACCTCGATAGAAGCGCGGACTCTTCTCACTGTAGCCTTCCAGCTGGTCTCTCTTTACATCTCAGGCCGAATTCGTAAATTTTCAGGATGGTTTGAAGGTTATCTAGGTAATTTGGTGGGGACAGGTGATTTGGGGACCCTGCTCTTCCGCCATCTTGCCCCTCCCCGAAACAAGAGCTTTAAAAGATACACTGGACCAGATGGATTTCACAGATATTTACAGAACTTTACATCCAAACGCAACTGAATACACATTCTTCTCAAATTCACATGGAACTTTCTCTAGAATAGACCACATACTGGGTCACAAATCAGGTCTTAACCTATACCAAAAGATTGGGATTGTCCCCCGCATATTTTCAGACCATAATGCTTTGAAACTAAAACTAAATCACAAGAAGAAATTTGGAAGAAATTCAAACACGTGGAGGTTAAAGACCACCCTGCTAAAAGATGAAAGGGCCAACCAGGAAATTAGAGAAGAATTAAAAAGATTCATGGAAACTAATGAAAAGGAAGATACAACCATTCAAAATCTTTGGGATACAGGAAAGGCACTCCTAAGAGGAAAATACATCGTAATACAAGCATCCCCCAAAAAATTGGAAAAAACTCAAATACACAAGCTAACCTCACACCTAAAGGAACTGGAGAAAGAATACCAAATAAAACCTACACCAAGCAGAAGAAGAAAGATAATAAAGATCCGAGTAGAACTCAATGAAACAGAGACCAGAACTGTAGAACACATCAACTGAAACAGGAATTGGTTCTTTGAAAGACTTAATAAGATAGATAAACCATTAGCCAGCCTTATTAAAAACAAAAGAGAAAAGACTCAAATTAATAAAATCACGAATAAAAAAGGAGAGATCACCATCAATATCAAGGAAATACAAATGATTTTAAAAACATATTATGAGCAGCTATATGCCATTAAATTAGGCAATCTAGAAAAAATGGACACATTTCTGGAAAACCACAAACTACCAAAACTGGAACAGGAAGAAATAGAAACCCTGAACAGGTCAATAACCAGGGAGGAAATTGAAGCAGTCATCAAAAACCTCCCAAGACACAAAAGTCCAGGGCCAGATGGCTTCCCTGGGGAATTCTATCAAACTTTCAAAGAAGAAACAATACCTATTCTACTAAAGCTGTTCTGAAAGATAGAGATGGAATACTTCCAAACTCGTTCTATGAGGCCAGCACCACCTTATTTCCAAAACCAGACAAAGATCCCACCAAAAAGTAGAATTATAGACCAATATCCCTGATGAACACAGATGCAAAAATCTCAGCAAGATACTAGCCAATAGGATCCAACAATACATTAAGAAGATTATTCACCATGACCAAGTAGCATTTATCCCCAGTACGCAAGGCTGGTTCAACACTCATAAAGCAATCAGTGTGATAGATCATATCAATAAGAGAAAAAACAAGAACCATATGATCCTCTCAATAGATGCAGAGAAAGCATTTGACAAAATACAGCAGCCATCCCTGATCAAAACTCTTCAGAGTGTAGGTGCAGGGATGGAGGGGACATTCCTCAGCATCTTAAAAGCCATCTATGAAAAGCCCACAGCAAATATCATTCTCAATGGGGAAACACTGGGAGCCTTTCCCCTAAAATCAGGAACATGACAGGGATGTCCACTCTCACCACTGCTATTCAACATAGTACTAGAAGTCCTAGCCTCAGCAATCAGGCAACAAAAATAAATAAAAGGCATTCAAATTGACAAAGAAGAAGTCAAACTCTCCCTTTTTGCAGATGACATGATACTGTACATAGAAAACCCAAAAGACTCCACCCCAAGATTGCTAGAACTCATACAGCAATTTGCGAGTGTGGCAGGATACAAAATCAATGGCCAAGAAATCAATGGCATCTCTATACACTAACAATGAGACTGAAGAAAGAGAAATTAAGGAGTTAATCCCATTTACAGTTGCACCCAAAAGCGTAAGATACCTAGGAATAAACCTAACCAAAGAGGTAAAGGATCTATACCCTAAAAACTACAGAACACTTCTGAAAGAAATTGAGGAAGACACAAAGACAGGGAAAAATATTCCATGCTCATGGACTGGAAGAATTAATATTGTGAAAATGTCAATGCTACCCAGGGCAATTTACACATTCAATGCAATCCCTATCAAAATACCATGGACTTTCTTCAGAGAGCTGGAACAAATCATCTTAAGATTTGTGTGGAATCAGAAAAGACCCCAAATAGCCAGGGGAATATTAAAAAAAGAAAACCAGAGCCGGGGGCATCACAATGCCAGATTTCAGGTTGTACTACAAAGCTGTGTTCATCAAGACAGTGTGGTACTGGCACAAAACAGACACTTAGATCAATGGAACAGAATAGAGAATCCAGAAATGGGCCCTCAACTCTATGGTCAATTAATATTCGACAAAGCAGGAAAGACTATCCACTGGGAAAAGTACAGTCTCTTCAATAAATGGTGCTGAGAAAACTGGACAGCCACGTGCAGAAGAATGAAACTACACCATTCTCTTACACCAAACACAAAGATAAACTCAAAATGGATGAAAGATCTAAATGTGAGACAAGAATCCTTCAAAATCCTAGAGGAGAACACAGGCAACACCCTTTTTGAACTTGGCCACAGCAACTTCTTGCAAGATACATCTATGAAGGCAAGGGAAACAAAAGCAAAAATCAACTATTGGGATTTAATCAAGATAAAAAGACTTCTGCACAGCAAAAGAAACAGTCAACAAAACTAAAACACAACCTACAGAATGGGAGAAGATATTTGCAAATGACCTATCAGATAAAGGGCTGGTATCCAAGATCTATAAAGAAGTTATTAAACTCAACAGCAAAGAAACAATCCAATCATGAAATGGGCAAAAGACATGAACAGAAATTTCACAGAGCAAGACATACACGTGGCCAACAAGCACATGAGAAAATGCTCCCCATCACTTGCCATCAGGGAAATACAAATCAAAACCGCAATGAGATCCCACCTCACACCAGTGACAATGGGGAAAATTAACAAGACAGGAAACAACAAATGTTGGAGAGGATGCGGAGAAAAGGGAATCCTCTTGCACTGTTGGTGGGAATGTGAACTGGTGCAGCCACTCTGGAAAACTGGGTGGAGGTTCCTCAAAGAGTTAAAAATAGATCTGCCGACCCAGCAATTGCACTGCTGGGGATTAATTAAAGATACAGATGCAGTGAAACGCGGGGACACCTGCACCCCAATGTTTCTAGCAGCAATGTCCACAATAGCCAAACTGTGGAAGGAGCCTCGGTGTCCATTGAAAGATGAATGGATAAAGAAGATGTGGTCTATGTATAAAATGGGATATTCCTCAGCCATTAGAAACGACAAATACCCACCATTTGCTTCGACATGGATGGAACTGGAGGGTATTATGCTGAGTGAAGTAAGTCAATCGGAGAAGGACAAACATTATATGGTCTCATTCATTTGGGGAATATAAAAAATAGTGAAAGGGAAAAAAGGGGAAAGGAGAGAAAATGAGTGGAAATATCAGTGAGGGTGACAAAACATGAGAGACTCCTAACTCTGGGAAATGAACAAGGGGTAGTGGAAAAGGAGGTGGGTGGGGGTTTGGGGTGACTGGGTGACAAGCACTGATGGGGGCACTTGAGGGGCTGAGCACTGGGTGATATTCTATATGTTGGCAAATTGAATTCCAATAAAAAAAAAGCTCAGTGAGTCTAAGAGAAAGGGAAAAACAGAACACCAGGATAAATATAAATTATAATATATTAATATTTAAATGTTATATCAAATATATAAACATAACAATAAATATTAAAATTGTCACAATTTCTTAACCCAAATTTTTAATAAAAGACTTACTTAAATCCTATACACACAACAGTAATAATGTACCACTGAACTGCACATTTAAAAATGCTTAAAATGGTAAATTTCACATTATGAGTGATTACAAAAAATATTTTTAATTATAAAGCATTCAAAGAAATAGGAAAATGCAATCCACAACGAGGGGAAAAAAAGACATACAATTAAAGCCAACTAAAAACTGACACAAATGAAAGATATGGTGGGCAAGGACACTAAAAATCATTATAATATTACTATTATCTCTATATTCTAATAGTTCATTCAACATATGGAAAGCATTAACTAGACCCTAATCAGATTTCTTTTTTTTTTCTTTTTTTAATTCAGAGACAGAGAGAGAGAGAGAGAGAGGCAGAGACACAGGCAGAGGGAGAAGCAGGCTCCATGCAGGGAGCCCCACGCGGGACTCGATCCCGGGTCTCCAGGATCACATCCTGGGCTGAAGGCAGGCACTAAACCGCTGCACCACCGGAGCTGCCCCCAAATCAGATTTCTAAAGATGAAAACTACAATATGTGAGGTGAAAAATATACTGAATAAAATTAATAGCAGGTCACACATTGCAAAAGAAAAAATATTGACTAGATAATAAAAGTTATGCAAAAATAAATAGAAAAGTTTACATTAATATGAATAGAGTATCGTTGAGCTCTGGGCCAATTTCAAGAGGCCTGATTACATAAATATGTATTTGGAGAAGCCAGATTACATATATACATTTGAAATAATCAAAGGCCAGAAGAGAGAAAAGGAGACAAAAAAATTTTTGGAGGTAATAATAACAAAACAAAGATGCTTTTATGTATTCTGAAATAAAGCGTAACCATGAATAGATGCATATTACAAGGGATATCTTTGAAACTACTGTGGCTCAGCAGTTGAGCATCTGCCTTCTGCTCAGGGCATGATCCCGGAGTCCCAGGATCAAGTCCCCCATCCGGTTCCCTGCATGGAGCCTGCTTCTCCCTCTGCCTATGTCTCTGCCTCTCTCTGTGTGTGTGTGTGTGTGTGTGTGTGTGTGTGTGTCTCATGAATAAATAAAATCTTAAGAAAAAAGAAAAAAAAGAAAGAAAGAAAGAAAGGAAGGAAGGAAGGAAGGAAGGAAGGAAGGAAGGAAGGAAGGAAGGAAGGAAGGAAACTGCCGGTAGTAAAAGAAAGAGAAAAAGAAAAAAGAAAAAAAAAAGAGGAAAAAGATTAGCCAATCTAGCAAAGCAGAATAAAAGAAAAAGGTAAAACAGGGCACAGAGAGTAAACACAGAAAACAAAACAGATAAATTCAGATTGTAAAAATATGACCAAATAAGTAAGTAACCACAATAAATGTGGATGATTTCAATTCTCTTATTAAAAGTTAATTCTGGGCAGCCCGGGTGGCTCAGCGATTTAGTGCCGCCTTCGGCCCAAGGCCTGATCCTGGAAACCCTAGATCGAGTGCCCTGTCGGGCTCCTTGCATGGAGCCTGCTTCTCCCTCTGCCTGTGTCTCTGCCTGTGTGTGTGTGTGTGTGTGTGCGTGTGTGTGTATGTGTCTCATGAAAATATAAATAAAATCTTTTTTAAAAAAAGTTAATTCTCAGAGTCCGTAAAAATCAGCTATATCTTATTTACTAACAATCTGGAGTTTCTTTATACAATGTATACCTAAAATAAAGTGTCACAGAGAAGTTGAAGAGAGACCGATGATGACATACCAGGCAAATACTAACCAGTGAAAGGATGCACTGGGCAGCCAAGGAGGTAAGGGGTTCAGCTTTCCCATCAGTAGAGAATTTACCATCCAAATGCAAGGAGTGCAATCAGCTCATGGTCTCCGGTTGTTAAGGCCTTCAGGATCCATTTCAGCTTTGGAGTTGAGGCCATACTCTTTCCAGCTAATGACTAAGCATGAAGGGGTATTACAGTTTTACCACTTCTGCTCATGAAAAATTCTTCTTGGAAGCCATCTTCACTCCAGGGTTCCTCATTGATTTGGCCAAGACTTAGTTCTATATCCTGATCCGAGGCCCTTGTGTCCTGCTTCCTCCCCTTTCCTTTCACAGGTTTCTTTCAGATCAGTGTCATGGTCTGAAGGCTTCCCTGCCCTATTCTACTTTCTGCCCCTTCAATCTTTTACATGTATAACCCCTCTTTCCCAATTAACCTTTACTGCTCCTAACTCCATCTCAGCCTCTTCTTCCTGGAGGGACAAACTGACATACCTGTTTTTGTTTCTAGATTTTTCTGATTCAGCAGACCTAAAGCGGATTTGAGTAATCTATATAATTTTGTATTTACCCATATGATTCTCATGTTCAACCATATTTAGCAGCCCTATAATGGAAGCTTTATTTGTTTCCTGTACATCATAGTTTAGCATTTATAAACTATCTTGATGTGTTTATTTACATGGCTGTTTTGACATATATCATTAACTTAAGATGTAAATACAATTTTGCTTTTTTTGTTTCTCAGTAAAATTAAACAGATTCCTTTTAACCCAGTTCACTGTGAGCCTCATCCTATCCAGGGATGCATGAAGAATTAAGAAAAGGTCAAGGACAGCATTTGACATCTATTATGTGCACTGCTTGGTAATATTTATATGGGGAAACTTCATGGACTGTTTTGGGGGCATAGTCAAATGGTGTCAAAATGCTTTGGTCAAAATCATGTGACAAATGTCATTCAGTTAGTTTTACCTCCAAAAGAAACCAAGAATCTTTTTAAGAATAAAGCCTAGTGTAGCCAAAACATCTGGAGGGAAGATGACAGTGATGTAAGAGCTGTCTTAAATGCTTCACATGGCATAATTGAAGAATGAATGGATTTTGGTTTTTTGTTTTGTTTTGTTTTGTTTTTTGACATTTCACCAAAGAAGACATTTTACTTACTTATATGGTAATGAAATACAGGAAAAGATACTTAATATTATTAGTCATTAGGGAAAGGCAAATTAAAGCCATAATGAATATCAGTTCATGTCCAGTAGAATGACTATAACAAAAAAGACAATACAAACACTCGTGAGGATACAGAGAAACTGGAATATTCATACATTGCAAGTCGGTGTAAAAATGGTAGAGCCACTTTGAAACATAACTTGGCAGTTTTAGAGTTAAACGCAAACTTACTATATAACCTTGCAATTTCACTCTGAAGAATCTACCCAAGAGAAGTGAAATGTCCATGCATATGAATGTTCAAAGAGATGCACATGAAAGTCCACAGCATCATTATTCTTAATAGCCAGAAATTGGTACAATGCATATTTCCATCATCTGGTGAATGGACAAACAAAATGTGGTATATCAATATGATGAAACGTTATTCAGCCATTAAAAAGAATGGAATAGGGCAGCCCCGGTGGCGCAGCGGTTTAGCGCCGCCTGCAGCCCAGGGCGTGATCTGGAGACCCTGGATCGAGTCCCACTTCGGGCTCTCTGCATGGAGCCTGCTTCTCCTTCTGCCTGTCTCTCTCTCTCTCTCTCTCTCTCTCTCTCTGCATCTCTGTGAATAAATAAATAATAAAACCTTAAAAAAATAAAAAGAATGGAATATTCATATGCTTGTGTTAGTTAATTTTATGTGTAGACTTGACTGGGCTAAGGGATGCCCAGGGAGCTGGTAAAACATTATTTCTGGATGTGTCAGTGAGGGAATGAATGTATTTTGACTTAATTTCCACCATGATGAAAATTTTTAATGTTTTTTCCTGCTCTGAAGAAGCAGACTAATTTTTTTCATAAATTTTCATAAATAAAATATTTTTCATAATATTAAAAACAATTAGTACACACATTCTTGATACTGTATTCCACAGAGAAATTGGGGGAAGGTCATGTCATCCCTTCACTATTCTCTTACGAGGTAGATCATATTTTATGGATACCCAAGTTCTTCATAATGCATACTTATCTGCTTATAAAGTCAGTGATCATCTGTTATTTGCTAAATACATCACAAAAATGTACATCATAAAAATACACAATTTCAATTTATCACATCTGCAAAACTATTAGATATCAGTATCTCTATAGAGATATAATGAGTTCAGAAGGCTAATTCCTCACACGTGTTTCCTCTCTCTTATTACTACTCTTTCTCATAAACATAACAGAAAATCATAAATCTGGTTTTATTAAATAGTGCAATTCTTCTTATAATCTTACATCACATTAGTTAATTGGTTGATTAAAAACAAGAAGTGACAAATTGCAGAAAATAAAATAACAGTATATAGAAAGGCACATTCAAACACAGTTGATGGGAATCAAAATTGATACAATTTGAAATATTAGTCAAAATTAAAATGCACAAGCCTTTTGACCAGGTGATTCCATTCACAGAAATCTTTTTATAAATACACTGAAATAACAAGATATATCCACAAGAAACATTATATGTGGGATTGTTTGTAATAGCAAACAAATTATCTAAATGTCTATAAATATGGTTAACTAATTTTTATATAATCATACAATGGAAATTACTGTAATTATTAATGAAAAAAACCATAATTTAGCATTTGTGCTTGTGTTGATATAGACCCTCGAAGACTTATCATATTATTGGCTTTATGTAAGTACAGGACACTATCATGGTATGTTCCCATTTGTGTCTTGACAAGCATATGGGTATATATAAATAGACTTAAAAATGCACACACATACCTTGGGTGGATAAATACATGTATATAAAATGTTCTGGAAGAATACATAAAATATGTTGATGGCTGTTCCTTCTGCAGAGTTCTTTCTTGAGGAAACTCATTTTTCATTTTCTACTATACCGAACAATTTGAATATTTTATCATGAGCATTTGCTTTCTTTGTATTAATATCAATTTTTCAATATGTAGCTAATAGCAGCTAACATTCTAAAAGTTTTTAAATGCATAAGGGTATGAGTTCCAGCTCTTTATTTTTTTTTTAAGATTTTATTTATTCATGAGAGACAACAGAGAGGCAGAGACATAAGCAGATAGAGAAGCAAGCTCTCTGAAGGAAGCGTAATGCAAGACTTGATCCCAGGACTGCAGGATCAGGAGCTGATCCAAAGGCAGACGCTCAACCATTAAGACACCCAGGGACTCTGAGTTCAAACCCTTTAAAATGTCTTTGTCTTCTCAGAATCTTTGAGAAGCTAATCTCAAAACAGTTTTCCATGCTAGAACTCTAAGAGAATCAAAATAGTAGCTGTGCTGTATCTTTATTCATTTGTCCTGCTGCTAGATTCCAGTAACTTATGAAGTATGGAGACACAGCCCATCAACTTCATTTTGAAACTCTGGAGACCTCTTCACCTTGCTCACAGTATCATAGAGTTGATTGTTCTTCTCTGTGCTGGTGTAGGGCTGTATTTCATCCTAAGAAAGAACTCAAAGTCAAAATCAATTCAAAAAAGCCAGAAGTCATCAGCTATCTGTCTTGCTCTAGCAGGTACCCACAGGTTTAGTATCTACCAAGAGTGCTTATATTTGTATATGTGCTTAAATGGACATAACAGAAAGACTTTTTTCTATTATTTTGTAAAAAAAATGTATTGCTTATTTAAGTCTCAGTGTGAGATGGTAAAGTTTGCTTGATAGTAGAAACAGAAAAGAATAAAGTAATAGGAGAGATTTTTCAAAGGAGAGGGTAAAAGACTTCATAAGCTACTGGTTATAAGAGATTATGAAGCAAGAGAAGATTTAAGTTCAAGTAAGAGGAGAATAATGATGGTATGGAGAAAGGGAAGTAAAAAATTGGAGATGGTTTCATAAGGGAGGAAAGACCAGTTCAGTTTCTCCAAACATTACAGCCCAAATTTGGCAAATATTATGTGTTTGTAGGATACAGTTCCTGAAATGAAAATATTGTTCAGAATATAAATAGTCCATAGTAGATAATTGACAAAATAAGTATACCTATTGGCATTATGAAATTAGAATTTTTACTTTTTAACTAAAAACTAATATTAATCCAAATTGTAATTACTTGGTTATATTTTGACTTTGTGGCTTAAAGATGGTAAAACTTATTTTTAATGTCTTACCTCCTCAACAACTGAAGTGGCTTTTTTTTAATTAGCATTTTTTTGCAAAAATAAATATAAGCTGGAGTGAATGTAGAAAAATTATTATTTAATTAAAAATGGGAAAACAAAACAGTATACTATTGACAAGTGTGGTTTATTTTTGATAGAAGCCAAAATAAATCAGAAATCACTACCAGAAATAAGACTGCTACTTATAGTTAATATACCCAAACAAGTTAATTCTGGTTTGGAGGAAAGTAGAATTATGCAGCAGAATCCTGATATATGAAATAAATATGGCAATCTTTTTTGGTACACACAATGAATTATTGTAATTCTTTTCTCTAATACAGAAAAATATACACTGTCTCTCCCAAGATCTTGTCCTAAATGGTCTATATCCCTATGCTCGCACGCCCAAGTAACCAAGCAAATGTCTCTTGTCATTTAGAGTATTTCAAAGCTAACACCTTTAGGACACCCTTCTTGATTATGGGAGAGTTGGTGTTAACATATTAATTTTACCCCATCATGCCATATATCTGACCCTTTCTAGCCCAATAAAACTGAAGAAGAAAAAGCATCAGTTAATACCTGCAGCCACAGATTTTGAACAGCAAAACGGAACCTATGATGATGAATAAAATCAAAATAGAGAGGATGATATATAGAATATTCCAATTTAGTGATGATTTGTGACCTGTAAATATAGACACAAAAATATATGGTTTAATTATGGCACATCCAGACAATGGAACATTATTTAGCACTAAAAAGAAATGAGTTATCAAGCCATAAAAAGACATGGAGGAAATTTAAATGCATATTACTTGGTGAAAGAAACCAATTTAACAATGCTACATCCTGTATGATTCCAAGTATATGACATTCTGGAAAAGGCAAAACTATGGAGACAATGAAAAGATCAGGGGTTACCGGAGGCTAGGGTGGAGGGAGGGATGAGTAGCTGGAGCAAACAGGACCTTTAGGACAGTGAAACTACTCTCTATGAAACTACCATGGTGGATATGTGCCACTTCTACACTTGCTAAAACGCACAGGCTAAACACCTAGAGTGGACCCTAATTAAGCTATGTTTTATGAGTGATAATGTTGTGTTAATGTAGGCTCATCAATTCTCATAAATGTATCAGGGTGTTGAAGATGGACAGAGAGGGGAGACTGTGCATGTATTGGGGCAGGGGTTATATGAAAACTGTAATTTCTACTCAATTTTGCTGAGAACCTAAAACTGCTCTAAAAACTACAGTCTATTTAAAATATATAACTACAAAATAAAATACTTTTCAACAATGTCTCAGAGTTCATGAAATTCCATGATTTTATTTTAAACAGTTCTGACTCATTAACAGTTCAAATAATTATTAAAATAAAATTGTCTTCACAGTTCTGATGCTAGCAAGACATCATCCTCAATCTAGATTTTTATGGCTTTAAGGATCCATGAATGGTGAATTCATATAGAGGGAGGTGAAGACTAGATTTCTCAGTTGCAGTAATAGCAAGGTGTTTCCCATCTCCAGTATTCAGAAATAAATGGAGAGTAATTGGAAAAAGGAGGAAAAGAAGGTAATTGGAAAAACTGCCTAATCCTTTATCTTTCTAGTTTTTATTTATTTATTCAAGAGAGACACACAGAGAGAGGCAGAGACACAGGCAGAGGGAGAAGCAGGCTCCCTGAGGGGAGCCCGATGCGGGACTTGATCCCAGGACCCCGGGATCACAACCTGAGCCAAAGGCAGACACGCAACCACTGGCCATCCAGGTGCCCCAAAACAACCTAATCCTGAAGTCACCTTTCTTCTGGACCTCAGAACTGACATAAATGCATGGCAGCAACTTCCAACGATTTTTATTAACTCTGGCAGCAAGATGAAGCTCAGTGTGACAAGAGAAGTCAACAAAGGGATTACCCAGTCCCAGAGGCAATCCCTTTATCACCTCGCTCCTGCTGTACCCTGAATGGGGCTGAGGGCAGCAGAGTGAGGTGAGTGGAGGCTAAGCAGGTTGTCGTCCTGCCCCTCCACCTTCTTTCAATGGTTTGTTTTCAAACATTGCATTTCACTGCCTTTTGTTTGAAAAAGAAAAAAATTTTTACAGTTAAAATCAACAGCATTGTTTCGAAACCCTCTCTTGCAAAAGAACGCATCCTCTTTCATTGGTACTGTAGCCACAGAAGCTGAGGCTCCATCTGCAAGGTGACAAGAAAGAGACCTGATGACTGGCTGGCAGTGGATGAGACAGTCCTTTCAATTCTGAGAATTCATAAACATGACATCATATCGCAATAGCAGGGGTCGATTGCCTGCATACACAGGGCACAATTATTCTCCTCAGTAAATACTCCTAAAATCTCTTTTAAAGTCACTTTAACAATGGATATTGGAACATGGTGGTTTTAAGATAATGGGCTTTTCTCTTCCTTCTTCTTAAACTTACTAAATTATCAGAAGGAAAAATTTATAAATATAGACTGTTTAAATGAACATGGATGAAGATGAGGAGATGAATAATGTCACCTTGTTTTCAGGTGAAAAATGTACAGAAGAAGATAAATAATTTAGGGTGGAATAATTAAGAATCTTAGTGTCCATAGTATACCAAGAAGACTCTAGAATAGGAAAGGCTAAATCTAATTAAAGGGGGCAAGTGTGTGGGGGGTGAGGTGTGAGCTAAAAGTTGGAAGCTTCTTTGAAGGTCTGTACTGAAAAGAGACAGGCTGCCAAGTCCACTCCCACCCTGTGCAGCCAGGCCACCATACCTCCCTCAAACAGCAGAAAACAGGAAGTTTGGCCCCAGAAAAGATGGCCTGAAGAGATTCAGAGTCAAGGATCCAGACATAGTGGAATGTGGAGAGGGAGTACCAGGCTGAAGAGAGGAGATATTAAAGAAAAGTCTGAGTTCTACAGTCTCTCTATCTATCTTACTTTTTCTCCAAGGAACCCTAATACACCCATCTTGGGAGATTGAAGCAGAAGCAAGGAAAAATAGAATGATTCTCCTCACCTGGCTCACATCTCCAACTCCTTAGTCCCTGAGACCAACATGCATCCTTCCCTTGGATTCTATACAGTTTCTGACAATCAAAACAATCCTAATCTACTTCAAATTCAGGTTCTGTAAACTTCTAAATTGAACTAATTTTTGGAAAACAACAATTTTTTTGAAAATTATAATTTAGGGGCACCTGGGTGGTGCTCAATTGCTTAAGTGTTCAACTCATGGTTTCAGCTCAAGTCATGACCTCAGGGTTTTGAGATCAAGCCCTGGATCGGGACCCGCCCTCAGTATGGGTCTGCTGAAGATTTCCTCACTTTACATCTCCCTCTACCTTTCCCCCTGCTTGCTCTCTCTCTGTCTCTGTAAAATAAATAAATTTTTAGAAAAATGAAGGATATAATCATTTATCATGTGGTTTATTCTGTGTGTGATTGAGAACAATGTGTTCTGCTGTTGTTGGAAGGAAGGTTCTGTACATGTGTGTTAGGCCATTTGGTCTACAGTGTTGTTCAAGCCTACTGTTACCTTATTGACTATGTAGCAGAGTTTTCCATTTTTATGTGGGGTATTACAGTTCCCTACAACTGCTGCATTGTCTACTTCTTCTTCAGTTCTGGTAATATCGGATCTATACATTTAGGTGCTCCAAAGTTGGATGCATAAATATTTACAATTGTTATATCCTCTTGATGATATGGCTTCCCTATATAACCAAATTAAGAGTGAGTTTTTTGTCAGTTTTGCCTGCTGTAACAAAAATACCATAGACAGCTGCCTTCTCACTGTATTCTGATATGGGAGGGCCAGATGGAGAGAGAGAGAGAGAGAGAGAGAGAGAGAGAGAGAGAGAATGAGAGGGAGCGAGGGAGAAAGCTCTCTTGGGTTTCTTCATATAAGGGTACTAATCCAAGAGCTCCACCCTCATTTCAAAATTCCCTTCCATGGCCTCTATCTCCAAATACCATCACAGTGGAGATTAAGTTCTAACATTGGAGGGCACATTCAGTCTATAGCAGTGAGTAAAAACTTAGGTTAGTTGCTGTACCGGAAAATGATAATCCTTCACTCAAAGTAGTTCTCAAACTCAAAGCACATTATTATGACTTCACATTACAGAATTACAAAATACAGGAGAAGAAAATGCAACCACAGAGTGAGATGATGCACTTTTTATTGGTTGCCCTCTCTTATTCCTAAAGAGAAGAATAAGATTCAGAACTTCAGAGTTTGGAATTTTTAAATGTAGGGTATAAGACATGTGTGGAAAATGTTAAAGAAATAAAAGCATAATTTTAAAAAAGAAGAAGAAATATATGGTTTCAACACCTGCTTCTTCCCCCTCCAAAAAAAGCTATGTACATTAGAAGTACACAACAGGTCACATTACTCATTGATTCTCTACTTACCTAACCTGGAAAATGATAGATAATAACACAAATGTGGGAGCCTGGATGGCTCAGCAGTTGAGCGCCTGCCTTCATGCCCAGGGTGTGATCCTGGGGTTCCAGAATCGAGCCCCAGGATCGAGTCCCACATCAGTCTCCCTGCATGGAGCCTGCTTCTCTCTCTGCCTATGTCTCTGCCTTTCTCTCCCTATGTCTCTCATGAATAAATAAATAAAATATTTTTTAAAAAAGATAATAACGCAAGTGTACATGAAAGGAGAAAGGCAATAGAATTGCAGAAAGTCCTTTATAACATCTTCTTCCAATATAAGGTAGTTTTATCTTCTTTAAAAATCTGTTGTTTACTGTAGTCGCCTTCATGAATTATCTGAGCTACATCATTTGGATAAGTTGCTGCAGTTTCTACATCAACACTTGCTGCCTCACCTTATACTTTTATGTTATAGAGTTGGCTTCTTTCCTTAAACCTCATTAGTCAACCTCTTCTAGCTTCCAACTTTTCTTCTGCAGTTTCCTTATCTATCTCAATCTCCGTGGAATTGGAAAAATAAGGCCTTGCTCTGGATTAGTCTTTGGTTTAAAGAAATGTTGTAGCCGGTTTGATCTTCTATCCAGACCACTCAAGCTTTCTCCATAAAGGAAATAAGGCTGTTTCACTTTCTTATCATTATTGTGTTCATTAGAATAACACCTTTAATTTCCTTCAATCTTTTTCCTTCACATTTACAGCTTGGCCACTGCTTGGCACAAGAGGCCTAGCCGTTGATCAATCTCAGCTTTCAATATGCCTTCCTCCATAAGCTTAATCCTTTCTCACCTCTATTTTAAAGTGAGAAATATGTTACTCCTCCTTTCACTTGAACATTTAGAGGTCACCATGAGATTATTAATTATCCTATTTCAATATTGTTGTGTCTAGGGAAGAAAGAGCCCTGAGGAGAAGGAGAGAGACATGGGGGAAAGACCAGTTGGTGGGAGAACTAGAACACACACACATACATGTCACTTGGGCATGATTAGTGACACCACAAAACAATTACAATAGTCATATCAAAGATCATTGACCACAGATCAACACAACAAATAAAAAGTAATAACAAAGTTTCAAATTTGCAATAATTACCAAAATGAGACACAGAGAGACAAAGTGTGCAAATGCTGTTGGAAAAATGGTGCTGATAGTCTTACTCCATACAGGGTTTGCCACAAACCTTTGATTTGTAAAAAACACAATATCTGCAAAATGCAATAAAGTGAAACACAATAAAAAAAGATATGCCCATATATCTAATAAGAGTTTCAAAATACATGAGGCAAAATTGACAAGTTTAAATAAAAAACACTGTAACAGAAATGAGGAATGTCTTTGGTGAGCTTGTTAATATTAGATGGGATATGACTGAGCAAAGAAGCCCTAAACTAGAGAATACACCAGTGGAAGATTAAAAAGCAAAGAGAATACTTAAAAATAAAAAGAACATGATATCCAAGGATTGTGGGACTACTATAAAAATATGTAAAACACATGTAATGGAAAAATCAGAAGAAGAAGAAAGAGAAAAAGGAACAGAAGAATTATCTGAAATAATGACTGAGAATTTCACCCCAAGTTACTATCAGATACCAAATCAAAGTTCTTGAAAGCTTGGAAACCACCAAATACTCAAAATGCCAAACAACACCAACAAAAACCCCAAAACATAAAACAAACCAAAATAGTATAAAATGTTCTGGTGTGACCTTAAAATCATTGAGTTTGAATAATTATTTATTTATATACTCTTATGTTCTCTGGTTCACATTTTATGATACAAATTTTACCCATTCATTTTTTTGCCTCTATTTTAAAATTTTAAAACACTAAGTAGAAATTTAAGGTTTCCTTCTTAATCCGTGTGCTAGAAATATTAAAAATATCAAAGGTGAAATATCAAAAGAGAAATATTAGAAATATCAAACAGCAAATAAGAAATCATGGAGACAATAAAATTACAAACCAAAAAACTGGAGGAAACACTACATTTTGTCTAGTCACACAATTTCAGTTTCACTCCATTCCAGGGCCCCCAGTATTATGCTGCACTAAGCTAGACAACTAGTCAGTGCACCACTGACATAAGATAAATATGAAGGTTTGCTGAATAATATACAAATGTATCACTGCTACTAGGACAAATTATATAAAACATTCTATGAGTGGATAAAGTAACTCCTGACTTTTGAAAAACAGCTTTATTTTTTGCTAAAAATGCAATAGCACCAGACTTACTTGGCACATATTGATGGAGATCAGTTCCCTCAAAGTTGAAGTCTTCAGAGTATGCATTTGGAGTGGTTAGCCACCAACTACCCATGGACAGGAAATGTCACCAAGTTTTGTTGAGCGATAAAGCAAAAAAGCCAAAGCTTAGAATCCATTGGTTCTCCCACAGTACTGAAGTGACAAAATAAATAATATAGCAATTTCTTTAGAAAGTAGAATTTTGAGAAACATAAATTATATATAGAAAAATATACAAATCTTTAGTGTACAGTATGATGAATTTTTGTGTATGTATAAACTCAGATAATCTCCTACAAAATCAATGGTAAGAACATTTCCACTATAAAGAAGTTTCCTTCATGCACCTTCTCTGTCAATATCCCTTTTCTAGAGAGAAACACTACTCTGACTTCTATCACCATTTTGCCAGTTTTTAACTCCTTATAAATGAAACCGTTTACATAGCTCGTTTTTGTAACACTATGGTGGTTTTCTAATCTGACCATGCCATAATTTACTCATCATTTTACTGTGTATTTGGATTTTCTGGCTCAGGATTAACACAAATAAATCTTCTATGTACATTTTTGTTTTATACATATTTTGGCTATATATGCATTTGTTTTCTTGCGTATATACCACACAATAAAATCAATGGGTCATATGATAGACATAACATATAACTTTGATAAATACTTCCTGTTATTTTTTTAAAGATTTTATTTATTTATTCATGAAAGACACACAGAGAGAGAGAAAGAGAGACAGAGACATAGGCAGAGGGAGAAGCAGGCTCCATACAGGGAACCTGATGTGGGACTCGATCCTGGGAGTCCAGGATCACGCCCTGGGCCAAATGCAGGCGCTCATCCACTGAGCCACCTGGGCTGCCCAATACCTCCTGTTATGAGTTAAATTGTGTCCTCTCAAAATTCTCATGTGAAACTGTAGCCCTCAGTATTCAGAATGTAACCTTATTTGAAACAGGGTCATTGCAGATGTAATTAGTTATGGTGAGGCCACACTAGGGGAGGGTGGGTCCTAATCCAATTACGGATATCATTATAAAAAGAGGAAAATTAGACACAGATATGTGTTCCGGGAGAATGCCATATAAGGATGAAGGCAGAGATTAAGGCAGACCCCCCACAACCTGATGGACTCCAAAGATTTCCAGCAAACCACCAGAAGATAGGAGAGAAGCAAGGAATAGATTCTTCCTTCCTGCTTTAGAAGATTTCAAGGTTCTTTTGATGGTGGGACACAACACAGGACGTTTGAATAGAGAAGCAGAACTTTGTTACTTATAGCTCCAAAGAAGAGAAGGCTGTCATATTGGGCCACACAGAGTTTGTTCTCATGGACAGGGTAACACAAAGCTGGAACTGTAGAATGCAGTATAGGCATGACAAGTGGGGTGAAGGTAGGTTTGAAAGAGGACACCTGGGTGGCTCAGTGTTTGACCATCTGCCTTTGGCTCAGGTCACGATCCCAGGGTCCTGGGATCAAGTCCCACATCAAGCTCCCTGCAGGGAGCCTACTTCTCCCTCTGCCTATGTCTCTGCCTCTCTCTGTGTGTCCCTCATGAATAAATAAATAAAATCTTTAAAAAAAAAAAAAAGGTTTGAAGGGCTCCGGGGTAGGCTAATTTAAATAATTTCCCAGGCTCTTATGCATAATTTCTGAGTTTGTTCTTTGTTGTCTAGTACTTGGCCCAGGGGCCTAGAGTGTGAAAGCCCAGATAAGGAAAGTAGGTAGGATGTGCAAATAATCAGGTCTCAAGAAAAGAAACTGACCATCCTCTAGTCAGGACCTCACAAATGGGTCAAGTCAGTATTTTGTAATAACTAAAAACTATATTAAAATTGACCCACTGATCTTCACATCAACTTTGAGCTTCATCACTTGGGGTATTTGAATACATACATTGCCCTAAACAGCATAAAAATCATTTTATTATGAGAGGAAAATAAGTAGAGTATTGTAGGTCAGTCCATAGCCGTTATATGGCATTAACCTAGATCACGTATCTGGAATTTTCAGGATCTCTAACAATACCCTGGTTGAGTTGTAAAGTATGTTACAAGTATGAGTTGTATTTTTTTATGACAATAATATCTTGGTGTGTTCTTTGGTACAAGGTGACACGTCCAACAGTTACAGTGCTAGAGGGTATGAGCTATATTCATTAAGGAATATGTAATGGTTAGCAATATTTGTAACCAAGGGGAAGAGCAAGTTGTGGTGATCATGGTCAGAGATGCACGGTGGGAGTTTATGGTGACAAACTGGAAGTGGGAAGCAGGAGAAGGCAGTGGGGATTGGGAGGTCCTCTCCCCAGGGGGCTGGGGGTGGACCTGTATAAAGTAGTTGTCTCCTGGAGAAAGTAACAATATCCATTAATTTTTAGAATAGCACAGATGGTAATACCCTCTACCAGGTTTCTCTTTAGACATGGGAGTGTAGCGATGTATGTTTTGGCAGAGACTAAAGAGTAATTAAGATTTTGGACTTAGCAAACAGTGAAGGGCAGGGTTTTGTATCAGAAACTCATGGGCTATTTATGGCCATTATAGGTAGTCCAGAGATCCCAGGAGGTATGAGAAGAGGTGCTGAAGCTTGTACAGTGAACGAGTCTCAGCGCTAGTGGGATGGCCTATTGATTTTAATTGGGTAGGTTTTAGAGCTTTTTGGGGATAGGAGTCCATCTGTAGATAGCAGCATCAGAGACATTAGTAAAATTAAATGAGAAATATGTTGCCTCTAGAATCCAAAAGGGATTAAAAGATGTTGGACTTGTATGTCCTAATGAGTATGTTAAACAAATCTCCTTGGATGGGAATATTATTAATGTAATGCCATCCTTGCATTTATGGGGGAAACTGGAAACACTTATAATCCTGCCTGCAAAGCATGTATGTGGTTGCAGGGCTCCTGAGGTGTCCATGAGTACCCCAGTCCCTAGGTGTCTGGGGTTGGTCCTGGGGTCATTTCTGCAGGTGCATGGTGGACCAGGGTGGGAGTCCTAATAAGGAAGTGATTGAGAGATGGGCCTAATCAAGTGCTTAAGAAAGGGAACTGACTAGCCACAAAAGTAAATAAAAATGGCATTAAAAACTCTGTTGGAGCACCTGGGTGGCTCAGTGGTTGAGCATCTGCCTTCAGCTCGGGTCATGATCCTGGCATCCTGGGATCTAGTCACACACAGGTTCCCCACAGGGACCCTGCTTCTCCCTCTGCCTATGTCTCTGCCTCTCTCTGTGTGTCTCTCATGAATAAATAAATAAATATAATCTTAAAAAAAAAGAAAAAACTTGGTCAAATAAATCTCAAAAAGAAACAACCGTGCTGACACCATGATTTTGGACATCTAGACTTCAGAACTGACACTTATTTCTGTTAATTCAGCCACTTTTTTTGTGGTGCTTTGTTAAGGCAGCCTTAGAAAACTAATACATTTCCAAACCAGTAGTGCCATTTTTCCCCTACCATTGCAGAGAGCTAGTTACACAAAACATCACCACTTCTACCAAGACAATTTGCCACATCTTGTATCTCAACTGAGTTCAACCACAATTCAAGTGGTCCACAGTCCTTGTGTTTAACAACTAACATATTGGACACCATCATTCTAGGGCATTATTTGTTTTTTATGGTCATTACGATGCTCTAAAATTTTCTTATAAATTATTTCTTAAAGGAACAAATATACTTAGTCCTTTCTCCGAATGTGAATATATTGCTAAAAAGTTATTCTTAACTATTCTTCAACATACAATTTTAAATGGTAGAGATGCAGTTTAAAATACAGTCACCAAAATCAAAATTTACATAAATTTTTAATTCCTCTAGAATTATTTACTCAAACTTTGTAGAACTTACATGAGTTGATACATGACTTTGGAAACAATATAGAAAGAAGAAGGAGGAGGAGGAGAAAAAGAAGAAAGGAAAAAAGAAAATTCCATTCTCTTTAAGTTTCCTTAAAGTTTCTCTCTCTTTTTTTTTTCTCTTCCATGCTACAGGTAACTAAAAAGCATTGATCAATCACTTTTACAACCAATTCTCTTAGTCCATTAGGGCTATTGTAGGAAAATACCACAAAATTAGTACCAGGAGGGATTTCGTGAGGCTTCTCTCTTCCTGGCTAACAGAGAGCTGTCTTCTCATTATGGTTTCAGATGGCTTTCTTCTGTGTATGTGCTTGAGCAAGCAATACCTCTGGTATCTTTTCTTCTTCCTGTAGGAATAACAGTTAATTAGATTAGGGTCCCATACTTATGACCTCATTAAAGGCCCTACTTCTTAATACAGTCACATTGGGGATAGGACTTCAACATATCTATTGGCATAACACAAGTTTGTGAAAAAAAATCTCTCAAAAAAAAAGCAATAAAGGAAATTTCTCCATTTGGCAAAGAGCATCTATAAAAACCTACAGCTCACATTATAAATAATTGTGGAAGACTGAATGTTTTCCCCCTAAAAGAGTAAGTGAGGCAAGGATACCTACTCTCACAACTCTTACTCAATACAGTGTTGAAAGTTCTAGCCAGTGCAATAAGGTAAGAAAACTAAATATAAGGAATACAGATGAGAAAGAAAAAAAGAAAATTGAAGATGGCCTGAGAGAACTATTTGTATCTTGATCAATGTCAATATCCTTCTTGTTATTTTACTGTAGTTTTGCAAAATGTTACTATTAGATAAAACTGATTAAAGGCACATAGGATCTCTAGGTTGTTTCTTAAGAAATTCTTGTGAATCTGCAACCATCTCAAAATAAAAAATTTAATTTAAAAATTAAATTTTTAAAAATATTTTATTTGTGTATTCATGAGCAACAGAGAGAGAGAGGCAGAGACATAGGCAGAGGGAGAAGCAGGCTCCCTGTGGGGATCCCAATGCAGGACTCCACCTGAGGACCCCAGGATCACAACCTGAGCCAAAGACAGATGCTTAACTACTGAGCCACCCAGGTGTACCTAAAGATTAAAATTAAAAGAAAATTTCATTTCCTTATTTGTAGATGTGCCTAAACATAACTGAAGTGCACTCTTTTTATTGTGTCAAATATGCACAACAAATTTCACCATTTTACCCTATTTAAAGTGTACAACTCAGTGGCATTTGGTACATTCACAATGTAAAGAAACCGTCACCACTGCCAAGTTCCAGAGGATATTCATCATCCCAAAAGGAAACTCTGTAGTCATAAGCACTCATCCCACAGCAACTGGAAATCACTAATCTTTCTGTCTCCATGCATTTGCCTATTCTAGATATTTTAGATAAATGGAATGATAATGTATTTGGCAATTTGTGTCTGGCTTCTTTCATGTAACATAATGTTTTCAAGGTTTATCCATGTTGTGGTATGTATCAGTACTCGTTTTGAGTAATAAATTTTTTTTTGTATTTTGGCTACTCGAATCTTAACAGATATATCATTTGCAATTATTTTTTCACATTCTGTAAGTTGTTTTCCATTCTTGATACACAAAACTTTGTACCCAAAAGTTGTTAATTTTGACAAACTCTAATTTCTCTATATGTTATCTTTGGATGGTTGTGCTCTTGATGCCAATCTAGAAATCATTGCCAAATCTAAAAGTAGTGAAGATGTTTGCCTTCTAAGAGTTTGATTATTTTACCAATCACACTTAGGACTTAGATCTATTTGGGGTTAGTTTTTGAATATGATGTCAGCTGATGATCTATTTTGTTCACTTCTTGGAGAGACTATTCTTACTCCCACTGAATAATCTTGACACTTTCACTGAAAATTAATGGGCCATAAAAGTGTGGTTTTATTTTTGGACTCGAAGTCCCTTTCCATTCATTGGTCTTCATGTCTGTGCCTTGGTCAGTACCAACCTGTTTGTTTATTATTGCTTTGTAGGAAGTTTTAAAATTGGAAATATTAGTTCTCAAACTTTATACTTATTTTTCAATATTGTTTTGATTATTTGAGTCTTAAAATTCCACATGAATTTGAGGATTTCCCATTTTTGCCCCTAAAAAGGCCATTGGGATTTTGACAGGAATTGCATTGAATATGTACATCTCTATGAAGAGTATTGTCATTTTATCAATACTATCTTTAATCCATGAATATATCTTTCCATTTATTGATATCTTTTTTATAGTCTTTCAGCAATGTTTTATATTTTTTAATGTATGTCTTGTAACTATTTGGCTACATAGAACAGTTTTCTTAATTTCCTTGTCAGGTTGTTCATTGCTAATGTATACAACACATTGCTGCATGCTGACTTTAATTTTGTATCCTGTAACTTTGCTGAATTTATTAGTCCTCATTATGTTGGGTTTGTGGGGTTGGTAGTATGCTTAGAGTTTTCTATAAAAAAGATGATGTCATATGTGAATACATAGTTCTGGGTCTTCTTCTGCAATTTGGATACCTTTCATTTCTTTTCCTTATGTATTTTCCCTGGCTAGAACTTCTGGTACAATGTTGAATAGAAGTAGCAAAAGTGTGTATTTTTGTCTTATTCATAATCTTAAGGGGAAAGCTTACAGGTTTTCAGTAGTGAATATGATGGTTATTGATTTTTTATTTCCTCTCTCTTAGAACTTATTTTGCTACACCTTATGAGTTTTGGTATATTGTATTTCCTTTTTCACTTACTTCAAGATATTTTTTTGATTTCCCTCTTGATTTCTTCTTTTAACCATTAGTGGTTCTGGAGTTTGCTGTTTAATTGCCAGATATTTGTGAGTTTTCCAAATTTCCTCTTGTTATCAATTTCTTATTTCATACCATGGTATTTGGAAAAGCTTTTTGTTATAATAAAACTTCTAAATTTGATAAGACTTGTTTTTGCCTTAACTTTGTGATCCATCCTGGACACATTCTGTGCACTCAGAAAGAATATGTACTCTGCTTCTGCTAGATGAAATGTTCTGTATGTCTGTAAGGTCCATTTAGTCTACATTATACTTCAGGTTTAATGTTTCCTTTTAATTTCCTAAGTGGGGTATTGAAGTCTCTTATAATGATCATATTGCTGTATTTCAGATATGTTACTATTGGCTTAATATATTTAGATTTTCCAATACTGGGGACATATATATTTATAAATGTTATATTCTCTTGAGGAACTGACCCCATTATCATGATATAATGACCATCTTTGTCTCTTGTAAAAGTTTTAACTTAAAATCTATTTTGTTTGATATAAGCATGGTTACCCCTGCTGTCCTTTGTTTTCCATTTGTGTGAAATGCCTTTTCCCATCCCATCACATCCAACCTATGTGTATCCTGAAAGCTGAAGTAAGTCTCAAAGGCAACACTGAGTTGGATTTTGTTTTTTATTCATTCAGCCACTCTTTGTCTTTAGATTGGAGAACTTGATCCATTTACATTTAAAGTAATTATGGAAAAGTCAGGACTTAATACTGTACTTTCATTGCTGGCTGTTTTGTAGATCCTTTGTACCATTCTTCTTTTCTTGCAATTTTGCTTTGTGATTTAATGACTTTCTGTATTGGTATGCTTTGATTCCTGTCTCTTCATGTTTCATGAATCTGGTAGAGGTTTTCCCTTTGTAGTTATCATGAGGATTATATAAAACATCTTATAGTAGTCTATTTTAAGCTGATAACAACATAACTTCACTTACATAAAAACTCTACCCTTTTACTGCTTCCCAAACATTTTATGTATTTGATGTCACAACTTACATATTTTTATATTGCATATCCACTTACCTATTGTTATGTAACATACAGTTATTTTTAATACTTTTTTCCTGTTCATCTCTATATTACAATTAAGTGATTTATATACCAGCATTACAGTGTTAGAATAGTCTGAATTTGACTATATACTAATCATTGCCAATGGTTTTTATACTTTTACATATCTTCATATTACCAATAACTGATTGCTAAAAAATTAGACCTAATTTAGAAAATAGATCTAATGTAGGATCTGATTTTAGTTCTATTTAGGATTCCTATTTCTGGAAATATTGATCGTGTGTACTCTGAAAAAAAATCTACAGTAAAAATACCATAAATGAGTGCTGAAGTATGAATAAATTTTTAATGCTTAACAGAGCTTAAGGTAATAAAAGACAAATTCTGGAATCAAAAGTGAAAGGCAGCAAATATGAACTGGAAAGATTTATTTAACCCAAAAACTATCAAGAGTAGTATTAGGAATCTACATGCTAGATTTTTTTTTAAAGATTTTATTTATTTGCTCATGGCAGACACACAGAGAGAGGCAGAGACACAGGCAGAAGGAGAATCAGGCTCCACGCAGGGAGTCCGACATGGGACTCGATCCCAGGCCTCCAGGATCACACCCTGGGCTGAAGGCAGAGCTAACATGCTGCCTTCAGACTGCCCAACATGCTAGATTTTTAAGGGCCAAGTAGGGAATAGAAAAACATTGGACCCAGACAAAGCAGAAAGTAGAAACGGAGATTCCCTTTCCCCAAATAAAGTCAAGATAAATTTTAAATAGTTATTATTTAAAAAGAAAGAAGAGGAAATTACTTCTCATACTCTTACCTCTTATTTTTATAAGAACAATGAAAAAAAATTCTACCATGAATGTGTTACCACACTGCCCTCACATGGGTCTAGTTGCTACATGTATATTGCTTGTGTTATCTAAGAAACTCTTATCTCAGAAATTAAAATATAGTGTCCCCATCTTAGTAACAATCTCAGGAACAGCAAATCCACTTTGGAAGAAACCTCTGCCCCAAGAGTCCAGATTCCACATGATGCCCACAGATATCAATTACTTAAATATAAGCTCACAATCCAAAGTTACAATAACAAAAAGAACACAGAGTCAAATATCTATAGAAGAAAATGACAAATTAAAAAAAAAGTAAACAGACCTACAAAAAGATGTATTACAACATTCAAATAAATTAAAGAATACACAGTTAATGTATATAGAATAGTTATTTTAACATGTTTATAAAAATTAAAAATGATATCCAAGCCAAAGAAGAGATTTAAAGAAACTGAATAGAACCTACAGAATGAAATTTAATATTGTTAAAAGTTAAAATACCATAAACAGATCAAATAGACTAAACACAAGTGAGTAAAATTTGCAATCTCTAAGTGAAATCTGAAAAAAAATCACAGAAAATACTACACAGAGAGACAAAGATGTAGAAAATATGAAACATATATTGAGTCATAGAAGTTAGAAAAGACTTCATTAGATTTCCAGGAGAAGAAAATAGATAAAAATGATGAAAATGTTAAAAGAGGTAATAACTAATACCTTTCTAGTATTGAATTTTTAAAAAATAAAAACAACCAGAGGGCACCATGGGTGACTCAGTCACTTAAGCAGCTGCCTTCTGCTCAGGTCATGATCCCAGGTTCCTGGGATGGAGCCCAGCATCAGTCTCCTTGCTCGGCAGGGAGTCTGTTTCTTCCTTTCCTCCCTCTTGCTCTCTCTGTGCTCTCTCTTGCTCTCTCTTTTTCTCAAATAAATAAAATGTTTTAAAAAAGAAAAACCCAGAATCCTCAAATTCAGGATACATTGCAAATTCTGAACCAGAGTAATAAAAAGAAATCCATTTTTAGATGCACAACAGTGAAACTACAAAACTGATGACAGATGAACTTAAAAGCAATCAGCAAGAAAAGACAGCTTACTTACTTGCCAGGGAATAACACTTGTACTGGCAGTAGAATTCTTAACAACAATGATGAAGGCCAAAATAAATGGAATATTTTCAAAGTGCTGAAGGAAAATAACTGTTTAGAATTACTTATCTAGAAAAATGTATTTTTCGCAGATGAGGAGAAAATAAAGACCTTTTCCCTAGACAAACACAAACAGAGCTTATTACTAATAAATACAGACCCTCACTATATAAGCTCTTGAATAAAACTTGAAAATAAGGAATGGAAGAAGAAAGTAATCTCTAAAAGGAAAGTCTGTTTCCAGAAGAAATACTGAACCAAAAAAAATTGGTAAAAATAGAGATAAAGTCTTATGAAGCATTATAGTAATATTTAGTTTTGGAGATTGGTTGTTTAAAAATTGTAAAATTTCAAAATTAGATAGTGTAACTCTCAGCTGGAATATTAAGCAATTGGAGTAAAACTATCCTAGGCTGCTTTAATTCCTTAGGTAAATAATATTGATTAAATCTAGATTTGAAGCATATATATATATATATATATATATAATCTTGAAAGAATAAAAATGGGGTGTGTAATTTCTAGTACAATAAAAATAGAACTTTTAAGGCATTGTAATGTCTAAGACAAGGGGAGGAAGACAAGCACAGAAAAATCAGGAAAAATATAAAGTATAATATACTAATATTTAAATATTATATCAAATATAAGCATAACAATAAATGTTAAAATAATCATAATTTTGAACCCAGTTATTGATATATGATAAAAGACCTACCTAAATCTTATACATAACAACAGTGAGAATATACTTAATACCACTGAATTACACACTTAAAAATGGTTAAAATTGTCCATTTTATGTTATATGTATTAAGAATTTTTTAATTATGAGGCAAAGAAGCAGGAAAACACAATTCACAATTAGGAAAAAGGACATTCAGTTAAAACCAATACAAACTGACAGAGGAAAGATACAGCCGACAGAGCACTAAAAGTTATTACAATATTACTGTTGCTGATGTGTACAAAAGTTAATCGAGACACGGAAGGCATTACCTAAGACCCAAATCAAATTTCTAAAGATGTACATTATTAAGTACAAGGTGAAAAATATACTGAATAGAATTAACTGCAGATTGCATGTTGCAAGAAAAGAATTATTGACTTTGATAATAGAAAATATGCAAAAAAAAAGAAGCACAGAGAAAAGAGAATATTAACATTAAGAGAGTTTATGTTGGCAAATCGAACTTCAATAAAAAAAAAATACAAAATAAATAAATAAATGAGAGTATCCATGAGCTATGGGTCAATTTCAAGAGACTTGATCACATATATAAATTTGGAGTAACCAAAGGACAGAGAGAGAAAAAGAGACAGAAAAAATTTTTGAGGAAATAATAACAAAATAAATCTTTGTAGTTTGATTTAAAAAAAAATACAAACCTACAGATGCAAGAAGTTTAAAGAATCCCAGCCACAAAAAATATGAAGAAAACTATACCAAAGCACAATGTAATCAAATTGCTCAAGACAGTGGTAATAAAAATCTTAAAAGTAACCAGAGAAAAAAGACACACCAGAAGAATATTAAGAATGATCATAAATTTTTCATAGGAATCAACGCAAGTGAAAAGAAAATGGAGCAACATTTTTAGTATACTAAAAGTAAAAAAATCCATCATCTAGAATGCCATATGCAGAAAATATAACTTTAAAAAAGGGAGGCAGGGATCCCTGGGTGGCGCAGCGGTTTGGCGCCTGCCTTTGGCCCAGGGCGCGATCCTGGAGACCCGGGATCGAATCCCACATCGGGCTCCCGGTGCATGGAGCCTGCTTCTCCCTCTGCCTATGTCTTTGCCTCTCTCTCTCTCTCTGTGTGACTATCATAAATAAATAAAAATTTTTAAAAAAGGGAGGCAAAATAGACTAGGGGAGGGATCGAAAAACTGAATAAATTTATCATTTTATGATCCACATATACAAGAAATGTTCAAGAGAATCCCCAGGTAGAAGGAAAATCATACCAGATAGAAATATGGATCTATACAAAGGAATGAAGATACAGGATGTGGTAACCAGAGAGCAAATATATAAGATTTTCTTCAGTATTTAAACATCTTTAAAAGATAACCATTTAATAAAATACTTATATCTTTTTAACATTAAATATTTAAAAATAAAATATTTAAATATAGAATTAGGATAAAAAAGTATTTTTAAACTGTTTAAATCACAAACTGAGGTTAGTTACATTAGGTTAGGTTTGTTTACTGTGTAACATAGCATTAATACCATGGGTAAAGTTACAGCATGATACATAACACAAATGCCAGGAGAGAAGAAAGGAAGTATACTACTGCAAGATATTTATACTATATGTGAGACACTATAATACTATTTGAATATAGAATATAATCAGTTGAAGGTATATACTATACATCTTATAACAATCATAAAAAAAATCAACAAAACAGTTATAGCTACTAAGGATGTAACATAGTATCATAAAAATTACTGAATTTCTAAAAGTAAGGGAGAAAAAAGGGAAAAATTACAAGAAATAAAAAATGAAGAAAAGTAGAAAACAAATAGAAAATTCATAGATTTCAACCTAAGCATATCAAATGCAAATGGTCTAAATCTGCCAGTTAAAAACAAAGATGGTCATGGGGCACCTGGGTGCTTCAGTTGGTCAAGTGGCTGACTCTTTATTTCAGCTCAGGTCATGATCACAGGGTCCTAGGATGGAGCCTCCACTGTGAGCCACACATCAGATTCCACACTGACTGGGTAGTCTCCTTGAGGATTCTCTCTCTACCTCTCTCGCTGCCCCTCCCCCTGCTCATGTGTGCTCTCTCTCCAAAGACAAAAAATAAATCTTCAAAACACCCAAACATGGTGAGATTGGATTTTTTAAAAGCATATATTGCATATAGGAAACATACTTTAAATATAAAAAATATAAAAATAGGGCAGGATCCCTGGGTGGCTCAGTGGTTTGGCGCCTGCCTTTGGCCCTGGGTGCGATCCAGGAGTCCCACATCTGGCTCCCGGCATGGAGCCTGCTTCTTCCTCCTCCTGTGTCTCTGCCTCTCTTTCTCTCTATGTCTATCATAAATAAATAAATAAATAAATAACCAAATAGTTTAACAGGAACACAATGGGAAAAATACATGATATGAATACTAATTGAAAGAAATCTGGAGGGAGGTGGGTGGGGGGATAAGGTAACTGGGTGACAGGCAATAAGGGGGGCACTTGATGGGATGAGCACTAGGTGTTATACTGTATGTTGACAAATTTAATTTAAATAAAATATGTTTAAAACAGAAAGAAATCTGGAAAGACTATATGAATATCAGACATGGTAAATTTTAGAGAAAAATTAGTCAGAGATAAAGAACTTTATTTCATAATGATAAAGAAGTGAATTCATAAAGCGTATATAACATTCCTAAAGGTTGTGCCCTTTATATAAGCTTCAAAATTTGTGAAGCAAAAACTGATAGAACTACAAGGAAAAAGGGACAAATTGACAATCATAATCAGAGATTTTACATAAAAGATCTGAATAACACTCTCAACCAACTCCACCTCGTTGACATTTATAGAATACTAAAGAACAACAGAATATTAATTTTCAAGTACACATGGAACATTTACCAAGTTGGTTCTCCATCTGAGTCACATATCATGTGTCAATAAATTTAAAAGATCTCAACTCATACAAAATATGTTCTCTTACCACAAAGGAGTGAAATTAGAAATCAGAGGAGTGGAGGCAAGATGGTGGAGGAGTAGGGTCCTCAACTATTTTGGTCCCACCAACTTACCGAGATAACTTTCAAAACACTCTGAACACCTACGAATTCGACCTGAGATGTAAAGAGAGAACAGCTGGAATGCTACAGAGAGAAAAGTTTTCACTTCTAACAAGGTAGGAAGGCAAAAAAAAAAAAAAAAATTAAAAAAAAAAATTAAAAAAAAAATAAATCTAGTGGGGGAGAGGAACCTTGACAAGCCCGGGAGAAAGCCTCCAGGGCAGGAAAGCTCAGCCTTGGGCAAAGGGAAACTTTAAAAATCCACACCTGAGTTTTCCCTGACGGAAAAGTGCTTAGTAGGGAAATAGGGCAGAATCAGAGGAAGGGCAGTGAAACATCAAGATTCCTGGAATCACCATAAAAAGAGGGGCACCCAGGAGAAAGCTCACCGCAAACCAGGGTCCAACCTCACTAAAGGGGTGACGCGTGCAGCCCTCCGGGGCATTTGGAAGAAGCCAGCCAGTTCCGGGGCCAGCTCCAGAGTTCCCTTTACCCTAGAGCCCCACAATGGATGGATGCGGCTGTCATGTGTTCCCTTTGGAAAAGGAGAGCCCGGGGAGCGTGGGTCCGGTGGCACAGGCCCCTGGACCTGAGGGCACCAAAGAAGACAAAGCCAGGGATCCTCCATTTCCCCCTGGGGACAAGCAGAAGCAGGGAGGGCACAGGACAGTGAGGACTCTCCTGCTGCCGGGCACCCCACAAACTCAACAGATCAGTGCACCCAAGCCTGTGCCCAGGAGCATCTAGGCCAGTGTGGACTGGGAGACTGCAGTCAGTTATTCGCAGGGAGCTGACTCCAGAGCTAGAAATCTGGCCATGGGTATTTTTTTCTCTTCTTTTTACTTTGCACCTGGGAGAGGCAGGACCACTAGGGAACAAAACCTGGCAAGGGATGGGGCATCTCCACCAAGGCACAGACACCTGAGAATCAGGTGCAACAGACCTCTCCCCGACAATTGCCGGAAGAACAAGGGAAAAGCAAGTTTACTGAACAAGCAGCACTGGAAAGCTCCAGGACTGAGGGAAAATAGTATATAGAACTAGAGGGTCTTTTTTTTTTATTTATTTCATTATGACTTGTTTTTATATCAGGTTAAAATTTTCCAATATTTTTTCTCTTTTCCCACCTTAACTACAATATTTTACCAAATCTTTATTTTTAAGCTTCTTCCTTTTTGACTTTCATATTTCTACAATTTACATGTAATTTCTAAAATTACATTATATTTTTCACTTTTGGTTTCCCTTCAATGTATTCAATTTAATTTTGGTACATATACAAGATATGGGTTTTTGATTTTTCTTTTTTCTGTCTCATTTTGTTTTACAATGGTGGAAGTTAGTACCTTCTAAAACATGACCAGCCAAGAACCAAGTAGAACATTGTGTTGGTTCATTCTGTGAGACTATTCTCTCTTCCTTCTCATTCTGCCCCCACTTTTATCATGTTTATGTTTTTTTTGGTCAACGTTGGGTCTTTATATAAGTTTTGCTGATTTATATAAATTTGGAATTGAGCATCTTCTAACATACAGAACAAAATACACTCAGAACTAAGAGGCTCAGGATCCCTGGGTGGCTCAGCAGTTTAGAAACTGCCTTCAGCTCAGGACATGATCCTGGAATCCCAGGATTAAGTCCCATATCAGACTCCCTGCATGGAGCCTGCTTCTCCCTATGCCTATGTCCCTTCCCCCCGCCCCACCCCGTGTGTGTGTGTGTGTGTGTGTGTGTGTGTGTGTGTGATGAATAAATAAATAAAATCTTAAAAAAAAAAAAGAGCTAAGAGACTCACCCTTTAGGTCCCCTCGTGGAGATTATATTCTCTCTCCACCACTACTTCCTCACCACCACCATCCTTCCCCCCCCCCTTTTTCTTTCTTTTCTCTTTTCCTTCTTCTTTGTTTTTGGTTTTTTATTTTTACTATTTTGTTTTAAAATTTGTTTTTCACTTTAATGGTCCTCTTGTTTTATTTTGTTCTGTTCTTCTTTTTCTTTTATTTTCTGGTCTCTGACTTCTTTGGAATCATCTAGGGTGTATTTTACTTAGGTTGTGGTTGATATTTTTGATTCAGTCCACTCATACAGACACCCTGCACTGGACAAAATAACTAGATGGAAGAACTCACCACAAAAGAAAGAACCAGAAGCAATGAGTTACTAAACGTGGATTTTGCCACATAGTTAAAATAGTTTAAATAGTTTAAATACAATATCAGAAATTCAATTCAGAAGTACAATTATAAAGTTACTGGTGGCTCTGGAAAAAAGGGATAAAGGACTCTAGAGACTCTTACTGCATAACTGAGATCTAATCAGGCTGAAATTAAAAATACTTTAACTGAGATGCAATCCAAACTGGATGCTCTAACTTCTAGGGTTAATGAGGTCGAAGAAAGAGTAGAAGATATAGAAGACAAGTTGATGGAAAGGAAGGAAGCTGAGGAAAAAAGAGAAAAACAATTAAGAGCCCAGAAGGAAAGGCTTAGGGAAATAAATGATAGCTTGAGAAGAAAGAATATATGTCTAATTGAGATTCCAGAGGAGGCTAAGAGAGAGAGAGGACCACAAAGTATATTTGAACAAATCATAGCTGAAAACTTCCCTAATCTGGGAAGGAAACAGGTATTCAGATCCAAGAGATAGAGAGAACCCCCTGAAAATCAATAAAAACCATTTAGCACCTCAACATTTAATAGTGAAACTTGCAAATTTCAAAGATAAAGAGAAAGTTCTTTTTTAAAAAAGATTTTATCTATTTATTCATGAGAGAGAGAAAGAGAGGCTGAGACACAGGCAGAGGGAGAAGCAGGCTCCAAGCAGGGAGCCTGACATGGGACTTGATCCTGGGTCTCCAGGATCACACTCCCGGCTGAAGGCAGCGCTAAACAGTGAGCCACCTGGGCTGCCCAAAGAGAAAATTCTTAAAGCAGCTGGAGACAAGAGATTCTTAACTTATATGGGGAGAAATATCAGATTAACAGCAGACCTCTCCACAGAGACCTGGAAGGTCAGAAAGGGCTGGCAGGATATATTCAGGGTACTAAATGAGAAAAACATGAATACTTTATCCAGAAACGCTGTCATTCAGAATAGAAGGAGAGATAAAGAGCTTCCAGGATAGACAGAAACTGAAAGAATATGTGACCACAATACCAGCTCTGCAAGAAATATTAAGGGGGACCCTGTAAAAGAAAGAGGAAGCCCAAAGAAATGATCCACAAAAACGGGACTATATAGGTAATACGATGACACTAAATTCACATCTTTCAATAGTTACTCTGAATGTGAATGGGCTAAATGACCCCAGGAATACTTTATCCAGAAACGCTGTCATTCAGAATAGAAGGAGAGATAAAGAGCTTCCAGGATAGACAGAAACTGAAAGAATATGTGACCACAATACCAGCTCTGCAAGAAATATTAAGGGGGACCCTGTAAAAGAAAGAGGAAGCCCAAAGAAATGATCCACAAAAACGGGACTATATAGGTAATACGATGACACTAAATTCACATCTTTCAATAGTTACTCTGAATGTGAATGGGCTAAATGACCCCATCAAAGACCGAGGATATCAGACTGGATAAAAAAGCAAGACCCATCTATATGCTGTCTACAAGAGACTCATTTTAGACCTAAGGACACTTCCAGCCTGAAAATGACGGGGTGGAGAACCATTTACCATTCAAATGATCCTCAAAAGAAAGCTGGGGTGGCAATCCTCAAATCAGATAAATTAGAGATTATACCAAAGACTGTAATAAGAGATGAAGAGGGACACTATATCATACTTAATGAATCTATCCAACAAGAAAACCTATTAATTATGAATAGTTATGCCCCTAATGTGGGAGCTGCCAAGTATATCAATCAATTAATAACCAAAGTAAAGAGATACATAGATAATAATACACTAATACTGGAAGACTTCAATGTGGCACTTTCTGCAAATGACAGATATTCTAAGCAGAACATCACCAAAGAAACAAGGGCCTTCAGTGATGCACTGGACCAAGTAAATTTCTGGAATGTTATAGAACATTCCATCCAAATGCAACATACTTCTCGAGTGCACATGGAACTTTCTCCAGAATACACCACATACTGAGTCACAAATCAGGTCCCAACTGATACCAAAAGATTGGGATTGTCCCCTGCATATTTTCAGACCACAATGCTTTGAAACTAGAACTCAATCACAAGAAGAAATTTGGAAGAAACTCAAACACATGGAGGTTAAAGAGCATCCTACTAAAAGATGAATGGATCAACCAGGAAATTAGAGAAGAATTACAAAGATTCATGGAAACTAATGAAAATGAAAATATAACTGTTCAAACTCTTTGGGATACAGCAAGTGGTCCTATGAGGGAAATACATCTCAATACAAGCCTCCCTCAAAACATTGGAAAATATTAAATATACAAGCTAATTTTGGACCTAAAGGAATTGGCCTCATTGTTATATGTCCTGTGGCTCTAATGCAGGAAGCCTTGTCTCTGAAGCTTATTAGCTATGTTATTAGCATAGCTTTCAAGGCAACATGAGGGCAATCTATATAGTTTTTTATTTCCCCACATGATTCACCTGTTCAACCACATTTAGCACCCCTGTAGTGGAAGATTTTAGTATACTTGTTTCCTGTACATCATAATTTAGCATTTATAAACTATCTTGAAGTATTTAAAGTGTCATTTACCAGGTTATTTGACATATATTATCAAGTTAAGATATAAACACAATTTTGCTTTTTTTGTCTTTCAGTAATATTTAGATTTTTTGAACCAAATTAACCCACTCAGAGGTGGATGAAGAATTTAGAAAATGTCAAGGACAGTGTCTGATATCTATTATATGCACTGCTTAGTAACATTTATATGGGGAAACCAAATGGACTGTTTTGGGGGCATAGTCAAATGGTGTCAAAATGCTTTGGTCAAAATCATGTGCTAAATGTCATTCAATTAGTTTTACCCCCAAAAGAAACCAAGAATCTTTTTAACAATAAAGCCTAGTGTAGCCAAAACATCTGGAGGGAAGATGACAGTGATGTAAGAGCTGTCTTAAATGTTTCACATGGCATAGTTGAAAAATGAATGGATTTTGATTTAATTTCCACCATGATGAAAAACTTAATGTTTTTCCTGGATGGAGAAGCAGACTGATTTTTTTCACAAGTTTTCATAAATAAAATACATTTTCATAATATTAAAAATAATTTGTATACACATATCTTAATAGTGTATTCCACAGAAAAAATTAAAGGAAAGGGTCATGTCATACCTTGGGCATTCTCTTAGCACACAGATCATACTTTTTGGATACTGAAGTCCTTCATAATATATTCTTCATAGTATATAAGTTCTTATATAGTCAATGAACATATTTGTTAAATACCTCACAATAAAATGTACATCATAAAAATACACAATTTCAATTTATCAAATCTGAAAAAACTTTTAGGCATTAGCTAATGATGAATTCAGAAAGTAATCCCACACATGTGTTCCTTCTCTCTTATTCCTGCTCTTTCTCATAAACATGAAAGAAAAACATAAATCGAGTTTTGCCAAATAGTGTAATTTTTATTATAGCCTTAAACCATATTTGTTAACTTGTTGGTTAAAAACAAGAAGTGGGAATCTTGCAGATATTAAAATAATAGTATATGGAAAGGCACATTCAAACACAGTTGACAGAATGAGAATTGGTTCAATCTGACATATCCATCAATAAAAAAATGCACAAACCCTTTTGACCTGAAGTTCCACTCAGGGAAGTTATTCTATAAATATACTTAAACAAATACAAAGAGACATATCCACAAATAACATTCTACATGGTATTGTTTATAATACCAAAACAAACAAACAAAAAAACTTAAAACAACCTAAATTTTTATCACTAGGGCTGTGGTTAATTAAATTATGATTTAGCCATATAATGGAATTTTACAACCATTAAAAAGAATGAGGTAGCTCTGCTTGTATTGATATAAAAGGTCTCCAAGACCTATTATATTATTAGCTTTCTATAACTACAGAGGAGCATCATGATATATTCCCATCTTTGTCTTAACAAGGAGATAGGTATGATATGTAAATAGACATAAATGTACACACATACCTTCGGTGTACAGATATATATGTACATAAAATTTTCTGGATGAATACATAAAAGATGTTGATTGTTCCTTCTGCAGATTTCCTTCTTGAGGAAACTCAATTTTCATTATCTACCATACTGAACAATTTGAGCTTTATCATGAGCATTTGTTTTCTTTGTATCAATATCAGTTCTTCAGAGAAATAGCTAATATCAGCTAACATTCTAAAAATTTCAATTGTATAAGGATATGAATTCAAACCTTTAAGTGTCTTCTCAGAATCTTTGAAAAGCTAATCTCAAAATAGGGTTTCCTTGTCAGAACTCTAAGAAAAGCATAATAGTAGCTGTGCTATATCTTAATTCTTTTGTCCTGCTGTTAGATTCCAGTAATTTATGAAGTATGGAGACATACAGCCCTCAACTTCACTTTGTAACACCTGAGACCTCATCCCTTGCTCACAGTATCGTAGAGTGGATTGTTCTTTTCTGTGTAGCTGGCATAGGGCTGCATTTCATCCTAAGAAAGAATTCAAAGTCAAAATCAATTTAAAAAAGCCATGAGTCATCAACTACCTATGTTGATCTAACAGATGCCCACAGATTTAGTATCTACCAAGAGTGCTTATATTTGTGTCTCTGTGCTTACATGGATATAATAGAAAAAAAGAAAGACTTTTTTCTATTATTTTGTCAAAAAATGTATTGCTTATTTAAGTCTCAGTGTGAGATGACAAAGTTTGCTTGATAGTAGGAATGGAGAAGAATGAAGTAACAGAAGAGGTATTTCAAAGGAGATGATCAAAGACTTCATAAGCTACTGGTTATGAGATTATCGAGCAGGAGAAGATTTAGCTCAGGTAGAAGGGAAATGATGGTATGGAGAAACGGAAAGGAAAGAATTGGAGATGGTTTCATGGAGGAGTAAAGATCAATTCAGTTTCTCTAAACATTACATTCCAAATTTGGCAAACATTATGTGTTTTTTAGGAAACAATTCTTGAAATGAAAATATTGTTCAGAATGTGTATAAATAGTACATGGTAGGTAATTAACAAACTAAGTACACTTGACTGTTAGCATATTGAAATTCGATTTTTTGCTTTTAATTAAAATACTAATATTGATGCAATGTACGATTATACGGCTATATTCGATTTTGTGGCTTAAAAGATTGCAAACTTTTTAATGTTATCTTACCTCCTCAACAACTGTAGTGGCTTCTTTTCTTCCTAATTTGCATTTTCTGCAAAAATAAAAATTAGCTGAAGTGAATGCAGAAAATATCATTATTTAATTAAAAATGGGAAAACAAAACAGTATACTATTGACAAGTGTGGTTTATTTTTTATAGAAGCCATTAACAAAATAGAATGGAATTATCAGAAATAAGAATGCTGCCTGTAGTTAATACACCTAAATGAGATAATTCTTTATTTGGTAAAAGGAGTGGAATTATGCAACAGAAGCCTGATTTTGGAATATATGTGACACATCTTTTTGGTACAAAATGAATTATTGTAATTCTTTTCTCAAATACAGAAAAACATACACTGTCTCTCCCAAGATCTTGTCCTAAATGGTCTATATCCCTATGCTCGCACGCCCAAGTAACCAAGCAAATGTCTCTTGTCATTTAGAGTATTTCAAAGCTAACACCTTTAGGACACCCTTCTTGATTACGGGAGAGTTGGTGTTAACATATTAATGTTACCCCATCATGCCATATATCTGACCCCTTCTAGCCCAATAAAACTGAAGAAGAAAAAGCATCAGTTAATACCTGCAGCCACAGATTTTGAACAGCAAAATGGAACCTATGATGATGAATAAAATCAAAATAGAGAGGATGATATATAGAATATTCCAATTTAGTGGTGATTTGTGACCTGTAAATATAGACACAAAAATATATGGTTTAATTGTGGCACATCCAGACAATGGAACATTATTTAGCACTAAAAAGAAATGAGTTATCAAGCCATAAAAAGACATGGAGGAAATTTATTTGCATATTACTCAGTGAAAGAAACCAATTTAACAATGCTACATCCTGTATGATTCCAAGTATATGACATTCTGGAAAAGGCAAAACTATGGAGACAATGAAAAGATCAGGGGTTACTGGAGGCTAGGGTGGAGGGAGGGATGAGTAACTGGAGCAGAGAGGACCTTTAGGACAGTGAAACTACTCTCTATGAAACTACCATGGTGGATATGTGCCACTTCTACACTTGCTAAAACGCATAGGCTAAACACCTAGAGTGAACCCTAATTAAGCTATGTTTTATGAGTGATAATGTGTTAATGTAGGCTCATCAGTTCTCATAAATGTATCAGGGTGTTGGAGATGGACAGAAAGGGGAGACTGTGCATGTGTTGGGGCAGGGGTTATATGAAAACTCTGTAATTTCTACTCAATTTTGCTGAGAACCTAAAACTGCTCTAAAAACTACAGTCTATTTAAAATATGTAATATAACTAAAAAGTAAAATATTGGAGATATCTATCTAAAACAGTTTGTTTTTAAACATTGCATTTCTCTGTCTTTTATTCGAAAAAGAAAAAAAAATTTACAGCCAAAAGCAATAGCATTGTTTTGAAACCCTCTCCTTAAAAGAATACATACTCTTTCATTGGAAGTATAGCTACAGAAGCTGAGGATCCCTCCTGCAAGGTGACAGGGAGGAGATCTAATGACTAACTGGCAGTGGATGAGACAGTCCTTTTGATTCTGAGAGTTCATAAACATAACATCACATCACAATAGCAGGGGTAAGATTGCATGCATACACAGGGCACAATTATTCTCCTCAGTAAATACTGCTAAAATGTTTTTAAAAATCAATTTAACAATGGATATTGGAAAATGTTTCAAGACGTGGGTTTTCTCTTCTTTCTTCTTAAACCTTAATTATCAGTAGGAAAATTTTTTAAGTAGAATTTTTAAATATAGAAAATGAACATGGATGAAGATGAGGAGATGAATAATTTCGACTTGTTTTTAGGTGAAAAATGTACAGAAGAAGACAAATAATTTAGGGTGGAATAAGTAAGAATCTTAATATCCATAGAACACCAAGAAGACACTGGAATAGGAAGGGCTAAGTCTAATAAAAAGGGGCAAGTGTGTGGGGGGTGAGGTGTGAGCTAAAAGTTGGAAGCTTCTTTGAAGGTCTGTACTGAGAAAAGACAGGCTGCCAAGTCCACTCTCACCCTGTGCAGCCAGGCCACCATATCTCCCTCAAACAGCAGAAACAAGAAGTTTGGCCCCAGAAAAGATGACCTGTAGAGATTCAGAGTCAAGGATCCAGACATAGTGGAATGTGGAGAGGGAGTACCAGGCTGAAGAGAGGAGATATTAAAGAAAAGTCTGAGTTCTACAGTCTCTCTCTCTCTCTCTCTCTCTCTCTCTCTCTCTCTCACACACACACACACACACACACACACACACACACACACACATGCTCCACTCTTATTCCCTGCCCCCATCACATTAATAGTCAGGGTTATCCCTCTAAGACAATAGACTGGAGAATAATTTTCTGCAGAACCTAAACAGTCCAGAGAAAAGACCTTCAGATAACCAAAGAATCCATATTTAAAATTTTTTTTCATTTACCTCCTTTTGGCCTATTGAAGCTAACTAATTGATAGCATCACCCACAGATAACATAGCTCCAGATCAGGTAATTTTTGAAATCTCACTTTGAAATGAATGGATAGCCAAGGATTACCAGAGAGTAAAGGAAAGCCTCATACATAAAACACAGAGATTAAAACTAGCAAAAGTCTGGAATACAGAAGGAACTCAGATTAAACAGACATGGAATCAAGCAGAACACTATGGAGAGTGTCCAGGACACTCTGGTTGTGCCGATTGTGCTGGTTGTGCCCAGATTAGTGACTAACCAGGCCAGGTTAGAACAAGAGTATGTAAAACTTCATACAGGATATCTTTAAGAAAAAAAAAAAATAGAACTGATGGATTACCCAAAAAATTTGATCATGTGGACAGTAGTATTAAGATGGATTTTCTAATCTTCTCAGTGAGCTTAGTGATAATTAACATTAAGTACATATATATTTAGGAAAATAAAAAGTAAAGGTTAAATCAATGATTGAGATTATTATAGTATACTTAAGAAATTCTAGGCAGAACCTGGGGAAGAAAATCCCACCAAACTAAAAAATTGTGAAGAAACTTAATGAGTAAAAAAAAAAAAGAAAAGAAAAGAAACTTAATGAGTGACACAATCCTTCTTATAAACAAACATTTATTTAAAAATACAATTTATCCTTCTCCTAAAACCATAAGCATTAATTAAAAAGTAAACTACTCAAGCCAACTGACTACTTGTATACAGTGGACATTAATATTAAATTCTTTTTATTTTAATTAATTAAATAAACTTCATTCTAAAATATGGCTTCTTAAAAACAATTTTCTGCGTTCTTCTTCTGGACATAACTCTTAATCATGGAGGAGAAGGACATAAAAAAGAGGATGGGGACATCATCCTTGAGTGAAATGCTCCACATCCTCCATTTTCGTTCTATAACTTCTCTGAAAAAATGAAGATATCAAGCAAAACCTCGAATCACTAACCTGGATTCATCTCAATGGACAGACTCTTGTTGCCAGTCACATGGGAGACAAAGCAGGACACCTCAGACACCTGGCGGTCCTCCCAGTGGCATGTACTCTGCACGGTCACTGTGTCATTGTCCAGTCGTTCTTCCACAGTGTGACAATCTCCCGTTGGGGTCCAGGAGATCTGTGCAGCTGGGCTCCCTGCAACTGCCCAGCACACGGTAGTTCCATTCTCGCCTAGAGACAGGGTCACCTTAGGGGGCACTGCAGAGATACAGGGGAAAATGTTTCAGGCTCAACACATGCGATATGGACTAGAGACAGACCTTTGGTTCAGTCTCAGATCTGGTTCTCTGGCATACCACAGTACGCGAGGCTACTTACCTAACACTCGGAGGTGATGCCCATGACAGAAATTCCCATCAGGTGTGACCACTTCACACTTGTAATATCCTTCATGAGTGATGGCCACGGGATTAATCCGAAGGGCAAAGTTCTGATCGGGTCTGGAGTCCCAGGATATTCTCTCGTCTGTACAAGTTTTTTCACTGGTCTTGTTGTTATCTGTCCTGTAGGCTCTGGTGCAGGAAGTCTTGTCTCTGAAGGCTACTGACCATGTTACTACCACAGCATCCGAGGTGGCATTAGGGCAATGGAGCACAACCCTTGTATCCACAAATACAGACAGAGAAGTGTTGGCTGGACACACACACAAAGAGAAGGAGAAAACAGAAGCGTGGTGAACAACTTCATGTGCACATTTTCCACAACATATTACACATGACTTTCCTGGTGATCTTATTCCAAAAATGTTAGACTTAGGTAAAAATAAAAATGCACATAATGTATGCTAATGTACATTATGCTAATCCGGAGATGAACCCATTTCTCTCCTACATTTGTGTTATTAGATAAAGTATATTTACTATATGTACAAGAAATATTTAAAGGGCTTAAAATTAATTCAGAAGTTTGGTATAAAACAAAAAGGAAACAATATAAATTAAAGGACAAAGTCATCCAAATCTAATCTTTTGGTCATAGAAACTATTAGAATATCTTATAACTCGCACTCCTCGAAATAGAAAGTGGAAAATTGCTGATGTGGTCTTCTCCTCCTAAGTTTTGATTTGAAAGAATAGATCAGTAATATCAGAACAAAATGCCTAACCCTAACGTTGCCATTTCAGATAAACATAAATAAAAACGGGTGAGATGGCATTCAGGTTGAGCAAGCTGAACTTTCTTAAGTTATTGTTTATTTCGAGAATCCCAAAGACAAAATCAGCAGATCATCCTTCCTTCCTTCCAACTGAGTCACACGCACACCGCCAAACAGTCCCACTGGGAACTCTGCTCACAGATTTCATTTCTGTATGTTCTACCAAATTATGAGAATTAAATGAAGAAGTTCACTGCTTTTGTCTATCTTTAAAGTAAAACTTCCGCCCTGCCGCCTACAAGTATTCTCCAGTACAGAAACTCCAGCTCTCCCATAAACACACATAATGCATCCATGACTGGGGGGGGGGGGGGGCTTGAGGATACATTAGGAGCATCACATATCACATACCTGCTGTACCCAGGTGAGTGGCAGGGAGCTCATCATTTTAACGTGAGTGGAACCTGCTGTGGCGGGGCAAAGTTCTTACGTGGGTGAAGTTTTTGTGCTAAACTCCGCATTTGAGATCTCTCCTCTCCTCTTTTGGTATCTTGTATTTGCCTCTTGTGTTATGGACTCAAGCCCTTGCATTTCAAAGCCAAATCAAGATCCCATAACTACAGGAAGCAGGGGGGGCGGGGGTTTGTTTAGAGTAGATCCGAGGGGCAGTTAAATTCATGCTCCTTCCACCATGCACGTGGCTCCACACCCCATGCTCAGGGAACCTGCAACTTGGCCAAGGCTTAGAAGTGAGCAGCAACACCATGGCTTGGAGAGGAGCTAGAGGTGGGTGTGGGCGAGCATACATGTGCCCAAGGGCAGGACGCTGAAGATGAAACCAGAAACAGAGAGGGTTGTGAGCAGCATGTTTATGACTTCCCCATGAAGCTTAGCACAGTGCCTGATAGAGAGAGCTCCATAATCTTCACAGGGAATTGAACTGCTTTAGGAGAGGAGGGTCAGGGTCATGCATGGTCCCTCCCCCCGTTGCGTTCAGATCACCATGCTCTTCAACTGGCTCAAAATTGTCCCCCTGACCAGACTGTCAACTATGTTTCTAAGGATGTTGAACACTTCCTCCCTTTAGTACTGGCCTCTAGAAAAAAATTAAAAAGCATATTACCTTCCACAGGAGGTGTGATGCTTTTCTGCTTTCTTTCCACAGGTAACATATTTGTTGAAGCTAGAAAATATTCAGAAGAAAGTAAAAGAAATCAATTTTTGGTGCCTAAATGGAGTGCAAGGTACTATGTACCCACAAAACTTATAGACACCATGATAGAAAATGAGTTAAATATAAATAAATTTAACAAAAAGTTTTGCAAGGCAGAAATTAGAAGTTTTTCCATCAGGAAGTGGAAATACATGTTAACACTTGAAAATTACATAGAAACTCTTAGTCAGCGATGCCATTTATGGGACACCATGTTTTTTACTTGACAGCAATTTCCTACAAGGTAACCTGACTCCGCCACTTCCCTAGTCACAGTGGATTGGTCCATCATTGGTGGCTCACTTGAGCTGAGCTGAGTATAGTACTTTTCCAGTATAGTACTTTCTGCATTACTCCAGAAGGCTCCTAACATCTTCTCTGTCTCAAACCTCTCTTCTTCTCAGTTCATACCTTACCTTGCAGCTGTGTACATGATTCTGTAACACAGGGGTGATCCCCTCCACTCAGACACCCTTCAGAAATCTCTTACCACCTGAAGACAAACTTACATGTCTTTGTATCGGCTTTTCAAATTGACCCCAAGAGTCAATTTGCTTGAGTCAGTGGTGGGTACCTCACCCAGCTGCCAAATCAGAGTACTTTCTCAAGTATTTTGGAACCATATTGAGAAGATTCGCTCTCCCCAACACCCTCCTCTCATTTTTCCTACCGTGATGGCTAATTCTATGTGTCAACTTAAAGTTGGCTAGGCCATGGCACTTGAGTATTTAGTTAAACATTATTCTAGATGCATCTGTGAAAGTATTTTTTAGATGAGATTTACATTTAAATCAGTAAACTTTGAGTAAAACAAATTACCCTCTAGAATGTGGGTGGGCCTTATCCAATCACTTGAAGACCTCAATAGAAAAAGATTGACCTTCTCGAAAAGGGAATTCTCCCAAAATACTGCCTTCAGATTCAGACTGCAACTCTTCCTGGGTCTCCAGGCTACTGGCCCACTGTGCATATTTTCGATTCACCAAGCCTCCACCATCATGTGAGCCAATTCTTTAAAATAAATCTTTCTCTAGTTACACAGATAAGTAGATAAGTAGATACGTAGGTAGGTAGGTAGATAGACTGATAGATCTCTTCTTGTTCTGTTTCTTTTAGGAAGCCCGACTAATCTAATTACCTTCTGAAGAATGTCACAGAAACAAAGAAGAAAAAGGACATTATTCACCTAGCTCAAGTTTCTAAATCTGTATAGCGCCCGAGATCCACATGTATTCCTTCCCTTGCATTCTGTAGAGTTACTGACAATCAGAATAGTTCTAATCTACTTCAAACTTGATTTCTGAGAAATTCCCATTTAAGTACTGTTTTTTAAAAACAACAACAATGAAAAACTAATGCTTCTCTGATTTAAGAACCTAACAAAGTTCTTCCTCTGGGTTTATAAGATCACTATTCAATAAGCATTTTATGAGCCCTCTTCTTATAAAAATATACTTCTTGCTCCCATTCTAATTATGTACCCAATTCTACCACATTAAAAAATAAAGAAATTCACTAAAGGTCTTAGAAATAAGCGGTGTTCAGGCCTCTAAAATAATTAGGCTTTTTTAGGCAACTAAGTTTTACTGATGTGGTCTGGAAGGAAGGCAAAGAATGATGTGGTAATGATTAAATTTAGCTCCTATTGGACTAAATAATCTACTCCAGAAACAGATAAGAAGTCAGAATTGACCTCAGAGGGCTTACTGAAATCAAGCTATAACTTAGATATTCTAGAATTTAAACCTCCATTATAAACAATATAACAGCCTTTCCAGACCTCTCCCAGCTTCTCAGAAGTCTAAGGTCTGACAGTTTCTTCCTTTGTCAAATTCACCAGCAAACAAGACTGAGGGTTTATAATGAGAGAAAATTTAGGATGTAGGTAGTTTTGATGATGGTATTGTAGTTTCCATTTGGAGTGTCAAAAGGAAGTTTCTAAGTTGTATTAGGAATAAGGGGTATGACTGTGGAAGGAGCCTTGGTGTCCATCGAAAGATGAATGGATAAAGAAGATGTGGTCTATGTATACAATGGAATATTCCTCAGCCATTAGAAATGACAAATACCCACCATTTGCTTCAACGTGGATGGAACTGGAGGGTATTATGCTGAGTGAAATAAGTCAATCGGAGAAGGACAAACATTATATGTTCTCATTCATTTGGGGAATATAAATAATAGTGAAAGGGAATATAAGGGAAGGGAGAAGAAATGTGTGGGAAATATCAGAAAGGGAGACAGAACATAAAGACTCCTAACTCTGGGAAACGAACTAGGGGTGGTGGAAGGGGAGGTGGGTGGGGGTGGGGATGAATGGGTGACGGGCACTGAGGGGGGCACTTGACGGGATGAGCACTGGGTGTTATTCTGTATGTTGGCAAATTGAACACCAATAAAAAATAAATTTATTATAAAAAAAACAAAAAAATGGAATAAGGGGTATAAGTAAGGTGGGCTGGGGATTACTGGAAAAGAACAATCAAAATCTGCAAACTTTTTCCATAAACGACCAAAGAATAAACATTTAAGGTTTGCAGTCCATATGGTTTCCACTGAAAGTATTCAATCCTGCCATTGTAGCAAGATGGCAGCCATATATAATACAAAAATAAATGGGCATAGCTTTTTTCCAATAAAACTTTAATTATAAAAATGAGCTGGCTGGATTTTGCCCATGGGCCATAGTTTACTGACTCTTAATTTGAAGGTATAGTACTGTTTGTTCAAATTTCTTGCATTTACCACAATGAGAAATAAAAATAATAAACATCTATTCAGAATTTTATTTGGTACCTGCTTAGTTTGCCTTTTAAAAATAAACTAAATCTCCACTGACCACTCCAAGTTCTCCCTCAAGTGAAATAAATGTCCTATTCTATTTTTACCATAAATAGTAATTCTTTCCTTCCTTCCTGTCCCTCCTTCTTTCCTTTCTTCCCTCATTCTTTCCTTCTTTTCCTTACTTTACATGAAGTGTGGCAAGTATTAAGGGCACCTAAAAGGACTGGCTAGGAATAAGAAGTAAGAAAGAGGAATAAGAAAACTGCAATAAGTCCTGCCCCCTTCCTAGCCAGGAGAGATGTCTGGGACCAAGAGAGGGCCACCATGATAGACAAAGGTTAGTCTAGTACATGATGGTTTTCTGTTGTGGTCATTTTGGCCTCTGCAGCCCTGAAAACTGCTTCTATTTTAAAGATACAGACTGTTGTCAATGGAAAGTTCAAGAAACTCAGTCTTGACCAATAGCTCTAAAGAGTTTCTTCTAGCCTTTGGGTTTTACTCAATATGCCCTGTAGGTATTGTTACTTTTAGTGACAAAGCAAATGATGTTCATGCTCTGAACTTCTAAGCTGTTACCATCTCAGTGGACTCTTTTTTAGCCATCTTGTCTGGGAATATGGGCAATTTAATTCTTATGAGATATAACTAATTCCGTATCTGGATAGTACAGGATTCTGTTAGAAGAACCTGGTCTGGCATTAACTGATGTCTTCACAACTGATTTGAATAAAGTTTTCAAGCATCTTTCTCAATGATCTCCCAGAAGGCTGGAGTGTGAAAGAGACCTTCTGCCTATTAAAGGTATTCCAGTGAGTAGAGGTGCATAGAAAAATCTGCCTCTAGAACCAGATATCAAATTCTCCTATAATCGAGCAAAAGAGGCCTCCTTCCAAAGAATGCCCTGAGAGGGAATATCAGTAAATTATCCCTGGGACTTCTCATGCTGGAGATAAAACCCACAAGTCGGAATGTACTCTTAAGTGTACAAAATTATTGTTTTCAGAAGAGAAAAAAAAAACGCTTTATTTTCACAAATATTCCTGTAATTATTTTTATGATATTGGAAATGCTTCTTAATGCTTCTAGTTACCATAGAATGCAAATTTCATATCAAGTATCTTCATTGAAAATAGAAAGTGTTCTTATTCAATCTTGCTTGAAGCTTCATGTACATCAAAGTAGTAAAACAAAGGCATCGACTTTGATCAACGGTCCTGTGATTTCTTTCTTTAATTTCTTTAAATGAAAGATTTAGAGACACCTGGGTGGCTCAGAGGTTGAGCGTCTGCCTTCAGTCCTGCGATCAAATCCCACATCGGGCTCCCTTCAGGGAGCCTGCTTCTCTCTCTGCCTGTGTTTCTGTCTCTGTCTCTGTCTCTCATGAATAAATAAATAAAATCTTTAAAAAAAAATAAATGAAAGCTTTAAATTTTCTTTAAAGTTCAGAAAGTTTTACATTGTTAACATCAGAAGTCGAATTTAACACTTTCACAATGTATGTATATATATATATATATATATATATATATATATAGAGAGAGAGAGAGAGAGAGAGAGAGAGAGAGAGACAGACAGACAGACGGAGACAAATGTGAATTGCTTTTTAAAATATATTTGTAGGGGTGCCTGGGTGGCTCAGCGGTTAAGCGTCTGCCTTCTGCTCAGGGTGTGATCCTGCAGTGCCCGGATCGAGTCCCATGTGGGGCTTCCTGCATGGAGCCTGCTTCTCCCTCTGCCTGTGTCTCTGCCCCTCTCTCTGTGTGTGTGTATCTCATGAATAAATAAATAAAATTTTTAAAATAAAATACATTTATAGTATAAAAGTAGCTTAATTTATCTTTGTATTAGTCACCTGGGGCTGCCTTAACTTATAATGATCAACGTGGTCACATAAAACAACAGAAATGTATTCCCTTGTATTTCTGGAAGTCAGGAGTCTGAAAGCAAGGTGTTATCAGGGCTTGTTCCTACCAACAGCTCTAGGGAAGAATCCTTCCTTGCTTCTTCCACCTTTTAGTGGCAGCCAGCAATCCTTGGTGTTCCTTGGCTTGTAGATGTATCATTTCAATCTCTACCTCCATCTTCGTATTGCCTCTCCATGTCCTCTCCTTTTATCTTCCCTTCTTAGGACTCTTGTCATTGGATTTAGGACCCACTCTCATCAAGGATGATCTCATCTCAAGGGCTTTAAGTTAATTACATCTCCAAAGACCCATTTTTATAAATGCAGCCACATTCACAAGCTTCAGTTGGACATTTCTTTAGGGAAGGGACACCATTCAACCCACCATTCTGGGGGGAGCACCAATGATGCATTGTTTCCAACCCTTTTATTTATAGTTTATACAGCTACTTTACTTATTTTTATCCAGTAGTTGACCTGGAATCTAATTTTTCTATATAGTGAATAATTGAGTGTAGTTAGAAAGTATACTTATGAGTCCAGAAATGCATTTTAGAATCACTGGAATTATTTTTCAATGAAGTGAGGTATATAACAAAAATAAAAACTTTTTTTTTCAAAAATAAAAACTTAAAATATAAAGAAAAATCTAACTACAATGGCAACTTTGGTAGACAGTAGGGCTGGGTGGGAAACACAGTCAATAAATTACAAATATCTGCTAAGACCTATTTTTTAAACCTATGTTCCAAAAATTGAATGAAAAATGTAACTTGTGTTTCAAAAATTGAATGAGAAAAATTTTTGATACACCATTGGTTTGCTTAGTGATCACATTCTTGAAAAAGGCACTAAATAAGCACAGAAGTAATTTTAGAATGAAAAATTTATGAACACTCTTAATAAAATAAATAATATTTTATTTAGACTACTTCAGACAATATAGTCTATAAATACATGTAAGACTATTCAAGATCTTAAACATAAATATACCATCATCAAGCATGCTTCTAGTTGAATCAATATGTGATGACCATTACCCAAGCTGTAGTTGTCCTTACCCATTTGGTACTGTGTTAAGTTGTTTGGTGTACCAGGACTTTCTGCTCCTGTACCTATGCACTCTGAAAAGACATATGAGATGATCAAAAGGATACACAGTAGTATTTCTGACTCCTAGTTAAATCAGACTTTTTTCACATTCTTCAGGCCATTTTTGGATTGCGGTTGACAATAAAAACATAAATTATGACAGGCAAGAATTCTCAGGCCAATTTTCCCAGTAGGAACTTTTGACTTGAACACCCTATCTGTTTGGCATACCTCTACTTTAGATCCAAAGTGTCTATCACCACCCTCCTGTTTTTACATTCAAGTCATTTCTTTTTTTAAAATATTTTATTTATTTATTCATGAGAGACACAGAGAGAGGAAGAGACATAGGGAGAGGGAGAGGTGGGCCCCTTGCCCGGAGCCCAATATGGAACTCCATCCCAGGACCCAGGGATCATGCCCTGAGCTGAAGTCAGACGCTCAACCACTGAGCCACCCAGGCATCCCCATTCAAGTCATTTCTTATGTGCATTTAATCAACCTCCAACTGTGAAAGAAAGCATTTTACTATTCATTACAGGCTTTTCAGGACCATTCAGGAGATAAAGTTTAGTAGTAATGTGTTCTTTCGGTGCTGGTTTGGAGCAAAAAAGGATTCTCCTAAGCTGTGTTGAAATCATACCATATAAACAACTGTCTATTACATTCAAATTTTGTAAGGTAAGCTCTAAGTGGGAACTGCTAGTAAACATTTTTTTTTAGCACTACACCTGGCAAAGTATTCACTGAGCATAGAGACATCATAATAAACAATGCCCTCTACTCTCCAAGAATTTAAGGTCTAGGCAAAGAAGGTCTATGTATACAATTATAAGGTAAAGTTTTCAGAGTGATGATAGAAGCAAACACAACGCGCAGAAGTTAAAAAGCAGAAGTGTTTAATTATAAAAGAGCAAGTATAAGAAAATTAGGGAGAATTCTCTACAACAGATGATACTTGAGCTGGATCTCAGTAGATGAGTTTTTTCAGGGAGACAGAAGGAAATCTCTATGCACACAGAAAGAAAGTCATTTAGAAGAAGATAGAAAGCCACATGGGACTTCCAAAGAATTACAAATAGTTTACTGTTGCTATTAAGTGAGAAAAACTGCATGTATGATTAGAGTTGAATCTGGATATTGGCAGGTTCACCGTAGAAGGCACAAACTCCTAGAAAGTGTTCACAAGGAGATGATACACTTCTAGTGCATCTAGAGTGGTTGTACCTGACTGGCAAAGAGAAACATTTTAGGATAAGATTTCATGCACAGTGTTTTTCTGGAGAAATTTTGAATCTGTTCCTCTTCTTAACTTCCATTTTCTTTAATAAAACATTATTTTTTAAATAATAATTTTTAAAAGATTTTTTTTATATATATTTGAGAGAGAGAGAACACAAACAGAAGGAAAAGGCAGAGGGAAAGGGAGAAGCAAGTTCCTCCCTGAGCAGGGAGTCCCATACAGGGCTGGATCCGAGGAGCCCAGGATCATGAGCTGAAGGTAGACACTTAACCAACTGAGCCATCCAGGCACCCCTTAAAATAATTTTTGAGCACTTTCACTAGGAGCAAATTTTGGGTAACTAGCATATGTTATTTATTTCAGTCTCCCCATCCTGACAGGTAAATTTTTATCGTCTTTTTACAGATTAAGAAATGTAGACTCATAGTAATGAAGCAATTTGACCAAAACCACCCAGCTTGTAAGCTGCTCTAATTCCCCAACTATTCTTGTGCAAGTAGGTCTTACTACAGTGAAAAGAAACCAAGATTTGGATCCTAAGAAATGCAGTACGATAATTACACTACCCAAATTAATTTAAATTAAGAGAGTTGAAGAAGCAAGTCCAAGCCACATTTTTTGAGGAAACAGAGACAAAGGTCTGAAAAAGTATAACAAATGGCAAGTCATTAGAATTGGATTATAATGGCATATGGACACAAGCATTATGAATTCTGAATCTGAATGGAAACAGTTAAGCTAAGGAGAAGGATTGCAGATGATTGCCAAAATTTGTGGGCCAAACTTATCACTAGATTGTAAGCTCTATGAAATCAGGGATTTTCATATGTTTTTCCTTCCAAAGCCCCAATGCTTAGAAGAGTGGTTTGCCCAGCTCCCTGGCATGTAACTGACTCAAACTAGGTTAAAAACACAATCTTACAGCAAACTGTTCTAAAGACATGGACAGTTAGTTTACATAGGAAGCACAAAAGTCTCTTAGTCATATAGGAAGATGTTCATACATCATTCATGGTAAAAGAAATGCAAATTAAACTATGCAGAAATACCATTTCTCACCCATTAGACAGCCAATGGCCAAATATTTGACAATGTACTTTGGAGCTGTGGACAGATAGGCATGGTGATATAATGCTGGTGGGAATGTAGAATGTTACAACTTCAACAGAGGGAAATTTGGCAATATATAGCAAAATTACATATGCATTTCTCTTTCACCCAGCAATACCAATTCTCATAATCTATCCTAAAGATACACAGGCAACAATATGAAAAGAATATATGCACAGGCTTTTCATTACATTGTGATAACAAGACTTTTAGAAATAACCCAAAGGCCTCTTGTAGGGGATTAGTTTTCTAAACTATGGTACATCCACAAAATAAAAGATTTTATTTATATATTTGAGATATATTATATATATAATGAAACTCTTAAAAAGAATAAGGGATAGCTCTATAAACTGTTATGGAGTAATCTCCATGGTATATTGTTAAGTGGAAAAAGCAGGATACATAAAATTGTATATAGTACACTACTGTTCATCTAAGCTATGATGGGAGAGATACATATGGGTGTGTGTGTGTGTGTGTGTGTGTGTGTGTGTTCTTTCTTTCCTTACTTATAATTTCAAAACTAAATGGACAAAATAAGAACAAAAATAGAAATGGTCTCTGATTTTATAGATTTGACTTTGGAACCATGTAATCATTTTACACAATTATAAAGCATAATCAAATTACTTGTAAAAACTAAAATTATTAAGCAAAGTGAAACAAATGAACCTAACTAACTGCATGTAGAATTGGCTACATAACCACATATAGAGCAGCTATTCCAACTGACTTTCAAAGCACAGCAATTTGACTATATGCTGCTAGTGCAATATACTTAATGGCATAAATAATTCCAAAAAAATCTTTATTTTCAATAATCAAATTGCTAATGGTAGTGGAAACTACACTGGAAAACTTCTGGCAATTCTTTTAAAAGTCAAACATGTGCCCACTGTTACCTGACCATTCCAACCCTAGGTATTTACTTAAGAGAAATGAAAACATATGTCCACACAAAGACTTGTGCATAAATGTTCATAGCAGCTTCATTCACAATAACAAAAAGCTGGACACAACCTAAATACCAATCAGCAGATAAATGGATAGATTTTCCCTATAAAGGAATATGACTCAGCAACAAAAGGAACCACAGCAACATTGATGATTCTCAAACTCATTGTTGGGTGAAACAAGCAGACACAAAGAGTATACAGCTATACCTTACACAAAGGAGTCCTACGAATGTGAAATGCTAACTAATCTGATGCCAAACAAATGGGGACGAAGGCAAAGATGGGCTGCAAACATACATGGAGGAATGTTTGGCAAATGATGAAAATGTTCTGTATCTTGTTTGTGAGGATTCAAAGGATATGTCAAAACTCATCAAATATGAGTATGTATCAAATATGTAATATGTACCTTTTAAATGGGCACAGTTAATTATACATAATTGTCCCTCAATAGAAGTAAATATAGTATCAGAAACATCAGATTTTAACACACATAACATTAGAACATGCATCCACACAAACACAAAACAAAATACAAATGGAAAAACCCTTGATGCTGAAAATAAGGTTTTAAAAAAACCCTTTTCCATCTAAGTTAAAAGCATCAGTAGAAGTAAGATTGTTTTGTGATTTTAGTACAAATGAAACTTCTTACTCACTTTGAGCACCAGAAGTTTCCTTTCCCAGTCGTCATTGTCATAAGCCTGAACAAGTGTCTATCACCCACACAACAGACATTGTATGGGCATGACTGTGCAAAGCTATACTCCAAAGGCTTCCTCCAGTTCGGAGGCGGGGGGGGAGGGGGGTGCTCTCAGAAAGAGCACATGGCTTTTTTGTGAGGTTAAACAGTTTTTATCTATTCTAAAATCCTGTGGTCTGCTGTCCTGACTAAAAAAGTGAGAGATAGGCATTGTTGATATTTCACCACTCCCAATAAAAACCCTTGACTGAATAACTAATAGTAACCTAATTAGAATGTGGACCATGCCATATTCCAATAGTTACTATAGTTGCTAAGATTCATGTATTATTTCCAGTGTATGGGGATGGGAAATGGAAAAGTTAAAGACTTCTCACCCTTTCATTCATTTGCAGATTTTTTTAGGAGAAGGCAAGCAAAGCAGTAAGGAGGTTAATAAAATGAATTTTAAGCTAAAATAATGCTTAATTATAGGCAAAACTGGAGCCTAAAGTACTTGGCTATGCTCTAATAAGATTCCCATATATCTGCAAAAGAGAATCATATAGTATAGTTCTATTTTTGCATTTCTTTTGACATTTCTGTATAGAACTTGGGGCCTCTAAGCTAGTACTAACTAACTAGAAGTCATTCCTATTGCTTATTATGGTCTTTCCATCTTCATTTGTCATCTTGTTTTTTAACATTGAATGATTTTACTACTTTAAAAAAACAGAATATAGAATATATTGAAATACATTTCAATACATTGAAATCTATGGAAATATTGTGATATTTTACATAAGGAAAACCAAATAATATGATTATTTCATTCTACATTTTATATTTCGGTCTTTCAAACTTCAAAACTCTACAAATTATTTTAACAAATATAGTGCTGGACCATCTTGGATTAAGCAATGGCTGCAAAATATGAGAGATATGAGTTTTACTTCTTACTCTGCTTCTTTTTTGAATCATTTGAAGTGAATTCATATGCTCTAGGTTTCCCCTCTGCAAAATGCAGACTATCGTTCTTAATTAATGAGTAAGGAATAACTCATGAAAGGTATTCAAAATATATTGCAGACTGAGGTATTAAATCCAGTTATAAGGAAGTACACCTTACCTAAAGATTCAAGGTTTTATTTAAAATAAATGCAACTTTGAGACTGAGATTTTAATCACACAAAGACCTGGAAACTCAAATTACATTGTTAGAACAATTTTTATTTAACTACACTAAGCACGTAAGTTTTTCTAATCAATAGTACAGTAAAGCCAATACAATACAGAAACCTTTACTTTGAATCTTCTGGCTCTAGAAAGCTTAAAATACCAAACTTAACATTTTAGTTAGTGAGTGTTTGTTTTGCATTTTATAAAACTGCATATTGTGGGTATAGGTTAGACCTGAAAGTATTATTTCCTAACAGTTACTAATGCATTCAAGCAAGAAGTTGTGGAATTAAATTGCATCCTTTTCTACTGATATTGAGAATGAATTGCCACCCAAACAGGCTAACTATATTTCTTCCTCTAATGCAGTAGTTTTCACATTGTGATCTAGGAATTATGAAAGTCCACGGTAGCCAAACAAAAAAATCCATGAACTTTGTAACTTTTGAAGGAGGGAGCCCAAATTATATTTTTATTTCTGATATGTAATTAAAAAGCAGTATCGCCCTGTAGGAATAATTGAAAGTATCAACAATTCTCCTCCAAATTCTGTTAGCAAATAGAAATGCTTGAAATAAAAGACTCATGTGAATCTTTTCTCTACCAAAGCTGTCCAAAGACTAATGTATTAATTTTATGATAAATTTTGGAAATAAAGGAAATTTTTTCTGCCTTCTAAGATTATGATCAGGTTATGATCTAGTAGTTTTCATTCAAATGGCAGCTGAGTGATCCTCTATCAGTTATATTAGAACTTTTGGACTGATGGAGGGCAACTGGAAGCTATATAAATATTCATTGATTCAATTGCAGTAGCTAGGCACTCAATAAATGCCTATTCATCATGGAATTTCAATTTACTGGGAACAATGAACATTAATCAAATAATTATGTGAAATTACAATATCAGCAAATGAAAAGTGTGAAAAATGTACCCTGAACAACATATCCTAGTCTTGAGGTAGTGGAGAGCCCCTAAGGTGGTTCCCAGTATTGTCTCTTTCTTATATTCATGTCTGTAAAATTCCCTCCTCTTGACTGTGGGTGGGATTCATTTATTCACTTACTGAGCAAAATATAGCAAAATGATGGATGTCAGTGCTAAGACTCAGTTATAAAAAGACTGTGGTTTCTGTCCCGATGTTCTCTCTCTCTCTCTCTCTCTCTCTCTCTCCTTCCCTCCCTCCTCCCTCCCTCATCACTGTGAGAAAATAAATATTTGTTTTGGGGGTAATTTATCATGTAACAATAGGTAATTAATACAAAGTCCAATAGACAAAAGCCAATAAGAAGAAGGAGAGACAAAGGCAGAGAGAGAAGAATTTTCTAAATAAAAGTACCATTATGTGCAGAAGACATGTACCTGAAGAGATTATAGAAAACTAGGATCTGAAGACCAGGGCTGGGGTGCCTGCATGGTGCAATTCATTAAGTATCAGACTCTTGGTTTCAGCTTTGGTCATGATCTCAGGGTTGTGGGATCATCAGGCTCTGCACTCAGCAAGGAGTCTGCTTAGGTTTCTCTCTCCCTCTCCCTCTGCTTCTCCCACCCCCCTCTCTCTTCTCAAACAAATAAAGCTAAGAAGAAGAAAGAAAGAAAGAAAAAGAAAGAAAGAAAGAAAGAAAGAAGAAAGAAAGAAAGAAAGAAAGAAAGAAAGAAGAAAGAAAGAAAGAAAACCAGGGCCAAAAAAAAAAAAAGAATATCATCTTTTGTTATGTTAGTGTTACATAATGATTTCAGAACTTCTTTCCTGAGACAAATGTATCTTCTTACGGAAGCAGAACAGAAAGGAAAAAAAGTTTTTGCCATTCTAGCCATATGAAATATAACATGTTTTTAAAATGAAAACTCTCTCCTTCATATGTATTATAGCTTAACATTTCTATTATGAATTCTTACTTCCAAAAAAGAAAGAAACTAAAATACAGAATAGGAGATTTCTTATCTTAAATCATATTTGTCTAGAATGAGTGGTCTGTGACCACAGTCTAAATCTCCTCCATACCCACTGTCTCCTCAACACCAGCAGTCTTGTGGCTCCTACACCCTTCCATTCAGCACACAGTTTTGAAGGTCACCAGCTCCTTGAGAGCCAAACTTTTGGCCTTTCTTCAGTGCTAGAGCTCTTGGGTTATTTGGAAGATGTGGATGCTATTAATCACTTTCCTTTCTTTGTAAAACCCTTTTGTCAGCCTCTACCACTATCCCTGTGCTTTGCCTCTGATGTCTTTCTCCTTAGGCACATTAATGAGGACATTCCAAGTCTCATGTGCCCATCTTTCTCTCTGCATCTTTTCTTATCATTCTCCATACAATTGATTTCTCCTTGTTTTTTTGTTGTTGTTTTATTTTTTTTAACAACTGAAGCCATAGCTTAGCTCCCTCGGCCTTTCATACAAACTGTTTGACCTGCCTGCATTGTTAGTCCCTCACCTCTCCCTGGCCTCACTCTTTTCTGCTCTTCATCTCAAACATCACTTCCAAAAGAATTCTTCCCTGACCCTCACAGAACACACTAGATTTAGCAATTACACATTTCTCTGTTACTTTCTGTTTCTTCTTTCACATTATTTAATTATGTGCAATGATTTATTTAATGCTGGCTTCTCCTCTGAGATTCTAAGCTTCGTGAGAGTGTGATTTATGTCTGTCTTGTCCAAGTATCCCCAGCATGAAGCACAATCTCTAACACATGACAGGTATGCCCTTACTTATTAACTGACAGATTTTCCCAGACATAATTTGGCACATCTTTTTTACACTATATTTTGGATATTATGGATGAGTTTCGAGATCAGTTCATTTACCAAAAAGTTGAGTGATAGCCTTCGTAATTCCTTGAACAATGCTGGGCTTTATTTGCCCATGTATAAAATTAAAGGATTTAATTTGAAGGTTTATAAAGTCTCTCCTACCTGAAAACTCTATATTTCTTGAAAGTGTCATACATTTCCTTCATTTCACAAATGAGAAAATTATCGTCTAAAGAGGGTAAGCAATTTCTTAAAGATGACACAGCTAGTGGTTAAACTTTCATCTCATGACAAACCTTTAAACCTAACACAGAGATATATAAGGATCGAGAAATTCAGGGAAAGGAGACTGAGATTTTATTGAGAAAAATAAAAGCATCAAAATATTCAATGCATGGATGAAATCTGGAAGCAAAAGGGCATTAATAATAATAATACATCCAATTTCAACTTGTGTATCTATCTTTCCCCATCTATCCAAATTTATCATCCAAGATCCATTTTCTCCATTAAGACTTCAAAAACTCCAATTGTTCAATAAACAATCTCGTCTTTGGATTTTACTAGATTCATAGGTAATTTCAAGACTGGCCAATTCAATTACTTCATCTTAGCTTGATCTCCCTATTTTAATTGCTAATAATTTTAGGCACTCTTACACACACACACACACACACACACACCCTCACACCCTCCATAAATAATCCAGTGTTATATAATCTGAAATTAAGACAGACTTCTTTCTTTTGGCATTTGTTTTTAATTTTCTTTCCTCCATCCTTTTCAGCTACCCACAGTTTTGATTTTTTTTTATCTCCTCTTCTTGTTACTGTCTGCCCCCTAGTGGAAGATAACAACAAATGATCAAAATCAGCCCAAAGAAAAGTGGAGGAACCCTTTTAAATTATCAGAATTTTGATCCTGATAATCCTAATCAGTGACTTTTATAAAAGGTAGAACCAAATTGATTAAGATAGTAATTTTGCTATCCATTAATACAAGAAAAAGATCTAGAATAAAATAGGCTAAAGTAAGGAGAGTGTGAGAAAAGAGGACCAGACACAGAGGTGGAGAAACTTTCTGGACAGTGGACTGCTTCGGTCGTTTTAATTTTTCCCCTCAGGTATTTTCTTAACAAACCTTGTCTACCAACTACTACGTTCCTTGAATTTATAGGCAAATAAGTCAACAGAAAAGTAAATAGATTTTTTTAAATGCTGTGCTTTTCATTAAAGTCATTCGTGTTTTATGTACCTTTGTGAATTCATCTTGTACAATAAAATGTGTTATTTCTGTTTGGCAGTGTTAAAAACAAAGTATTAGTAATAAACACATAAATTCATGCCCCAAGTAGTTTGCTTCTCATTATTCTGAATTATTTCACGATAAATTTATCATGCAAATCTCTGCATGTAATATAATTTGCTTTTTTGTATCTGGATGCTAAGCATTTCAAAAACTTTATAATTATACAAGCACGGCTTTCAGAGATTTGATTTAGGTAGTATATTCTAGCTGTATTCAGAAATAGTTTTAAAATTCAAACCTTTAGACCATTACAACTTAAAATTATCAAGTACTTTTTTATCTTGATTTTTTTTCCTTTACCCAAAAAAAGTCATAGTGCAACTTGACATGAATCAATAGCTCTTTGCCTAGCTGGCTTCCCTGCCAAGTTGGGTCCTTGCTTTCCACAATTAGGTCTCAACTACAGAAAGATTTAGATCACTTGATTTTTTTTTTTTAAGTGAGTAAGTAATCCATTACGCTTACAACCAAGCATAGGCAGCATATTTTTTTTTCAGTGGTGTTATAAATAGTGGTGCTTTTTAGTGAAAAGCATAGCCCTATTCAAATGTCCAGTGATGGTCACAGACCTAACTGAGTGTGGCTCTGCCATAGATGCGTGGTGTTAAACAAATCAATTCACCTCTCTAGGCCTCAGTTTCTACTTTTTAAAAATGAAAAATTGTCTTCCATGCCTACTTCACTGATTTGCTTTGCAGATCAAAGGATATAAAGCATGTGAAAATTCTGCATGGAAAGGTAATACAGTATGGTTGTTTTATTTGTGCCCACCAGTAAGACTTTTTTGCTGGGAAGTAGGCAATACTTTAAAAGTCTTTTCTTTTTTCAATGATCAAATTATAAAATTTAATGCCAACTACGCTGTTCCCTTGCAGTTGCTCCCATTTACTAAAAGCGAAACTTGAAAACTCCCTCCCACATCAACTCCTACCAGCCCTCTGTAGTGAAACCAGGACACCCCCACCATAGCCCCCAGTGCCCTACAACTCCTACAAGAACCTAGATGTTGCAGTGTCCTCTCATCCAGAAAGTGTCTTTTACAGCCTACACATCTTAAAGATAAATACAGACATACCTCACAGATACACCACTCAACTTCGAGCGCATCCTATTTTAAAAAGCACCTGGTCATACAATGTGATTAAAAGGAATAAACTTTCCTAATTTATATGGTTAACTATATAGACTTAAGTGGGGTGGAATTATTATTTAATTTTTTTTTTTAAGAGAGAAGAGGGTAGAGAGAACCCAGATGGCTTGGATTACCACTAGAAAATATTTGATAAATTCTGCTTGGCTCAGAAAAGTGGGGGGTGGGGGAGAGCGGGGGAAATAAGGAAGTGGGCAGTGAAACAAACTATAGAGATGCCTATAGTACCGTAGGATAAAAAGTAAAATAAGTAAGACAAAGAGCCAAGTGAGGAGAATAGAGCCACATAACCTGAGAGCAGCCCCCTCCCCCATCTCTGTGATAGCATTAGCTGGCCTCCCTCCCCAAGAAAGGCAAAGAAAGCTCAGCAGAAGCTAAGCCATGTTTGTCACCGGTCATTCTCCTGTCACTCTCCCACAAAGATTTCAGACTTACCAAACACACAGAAGATGGTCAAACCCAGTAGAAGCCATAGCTCAAAAGTCCTCCCCGCACAGGGCATTTCTGATCTCTCGTATTGTGCCCTCTACTGAGTACTCTGCCTCCACACAGGTATGAAAGGAGCTGTGGACATGGTGGGGCTCTCCTCTGGTCAGCGGCTCTGTGCCGGATCCTCTTAGCCCATCAGCAGCAGGGACACTTCTCCTTCCAGCCTCTTCCCTCCACTCTGTGTGTTAGGCTGATTAGTAAGTTGGAACAGAAGACACTCTTCTTTGGAACTTGACACAGCAATAGATTTCCTGTATGAAGCACCGAACCAGAAACAGAGGAAGCAGATTGATTGAGCCCTCTTTCAGCTCATTGGTCCCTCTCTCACTTCTGCTGCACACAGATCAACCTTACAGTAAAGCACTGAATGTGCCCAAGATAAACAGACTCGTCTAAACTTGGATTGCAGAGCACAACAGGATATTTATCTGTCCTTGGCCCATCCCCGTACATTTCCCAATCACGGTAACTTTTGAAAGCTTCTCTGAGTTGAAGAAGAGTATAGCCGCAGTAATAAAGTTTGGAATAAAATATCCTCCCTTGAAAATTCTTGCGTGAAATTACTGTCCATAAGGTCCACAACTCTAGAAGAATCATAATTGTATTCGTTTCCTACCGGCACTATAACAAATTACCAAAAACCCAATGGCTTAAAAACACAAAAATTTGTCTTAGAGGTCAAAAGTCCAAAATTGACCTTACAGGGCTAAAAGCCAGGTGTGAGCAGAGCTGTGTTTTTTCTGGACGCATGGAGAGAACCCGTGCATTGCCTTTTCGAGCTTCTGGGGGCCACCGGCATTCCTTGGCCTGTGGTTACATCATTCCCACCTCTGTTCTGTTGTCGCATCTCCTTGGATTATAAACCCTCCTGCCTCCTTCTTATAAAGACTCTCGTGAGGGGTGCCTGGGTGGCTCAGTCAGTTAAGCATCTAACTTCATCTCAGCTCAAGTCTCAGGGTCATGAGTTGAAGGCCCATGCTGACATGGAGGCTACTTTAAAAAAAAAAAAAAGAAGAAGAAGACCTTTGTGAGTACATTGGACTACCCAGATAATCCAGGATAATCTCCACATCTCAAAATTCCTAATCACATCTGCAAAGTCCCTTTTCTCATGTAAGTTTAACTACTTACAAGTTTCAGAGGTTAGGACATGGACATCTTGAGGGGAGCATTAGTCTGTCACCATTTAGTATTTATTTCCATTTATTTTCACCTTTAAAGAGCCAGACTGATCATTTGAGCCAAATTACAAATAAACACCAATCTTTAGCTATTACACATCTGGAATTCAGACTTACCAAAAAACCCTCAGCCTTCCTGTGGCTACCTCATACGCACTTAGATTATGTTTGGGAGAAAAGAAATCCTTTATTTGCTACACCAAGACTAAAACTCTTCAGGAAGGGGAAGAAATATTGCAAACAGGAAAAAGATTAAACAACAAGCATTTTTTTTCTTTTAGGCTAGCAGTTTCATCTTCCTTCTTGCCAAACATTAAACTATATATATATATATATATATATTTCCTCCCTTCCTCTTCTCAAGCTTTCTTTCTAGTGAACCAATTTGATTGAGACAGTGGAATCAGGCACTTGAGGGCTTGGAGTACGCAAAGAGATGTGCTATGTAAAGATGGTGGAGTATAGCAGCAGGAACTTCCCCATTGTTTAATATTTCACTAGATGTCAGAAAAATCAGTGACGAAATGTCATTTAAAATAAAGCATTCCTGGGGCGCCTGGGTGGCTCAGTCAGTTAAGTGGCTGCCTTTGACTCAGGTCATGACCTGGGGGTCCTGGCATTGAGCCCCACATCAGAGTGCCTGTTCAGCAGGGAGTCTGCTTCTCCAGCTCCCCCTGCCCCTCCCCACCATTCATTCTCTCTCTCTCTCTCAAATAAAATATTTTTTAAATTAATTAATTAGTTAGTTAATTAATTAAATAAAGCATTCTGGTTTCCACTATGTAGAGGTCAAGGTTAAAGAGGTCAAGATCTTGCGTTTTGATAGAGGAGAGACCCAGGGTTGAGGCCCTAGTCTGATGATTCTAGGTAAGTTTCTTACTCAAGTCTGTAGCTTGTCCTTTCCACTTAGTATTCTATTGACATGAGCATTTTTTTCACAATCATTTCATATCATCAAAAATATTTTGGTGATAATCTATTTTATTGCCTGTTCAATTCCACAGCCCAAACTAAAGCACAGAAGGGACTTACTGACCTGCCTAAGATCTCAAAGTGACCTGGTGACATAGATAGGTGTAAAAACTCAAGTTTCATGTTTGCTAGCCTGGTGTTCTCTCCACTCAGTTCCTTTGGTTTGAGCGTCAGGCCAACAACTTTCAAAGACACACTCTCACATTCTCATCTCAGTCAGACTACAAATACAATTACCAGTTTAAGAGTCAAGAGAATGGTTTCAAAACAAATAGAATTCTCAAAGTAGATTTGGGAGGATGAGCCTTTCTTCCCCATTCCTTTACCTCTTCCATCCAAAAGTTAGGGGAGTGGACCTCTAACCTCCCAACTCTAGCCCTTAGCTCTTATAGAGAACAAGTGCTTGGAAAAACAATAGAGGGACCAGGAGTTTGCTAGCCAAAGAAATGCCATGAAATTAAATATAATAAAAGAAAAATGTGCTTGTCTAGTAAATGTACCTCTTTGAACAATCTAAAGGCCCCCAGATTCTCCTTAGTTGTGTCCTTTGGCACAGGAGCCCAAAAGCAGAGCAGAAGAGAAAGACAGGATCAAGAGAAAGGTTTGGCTCAAACCAGAAACCCAAACATGTACTCCCTCAGTCTTCCAATTTCTCTTCAATACTGCCACTTAAGAATCAGTGCACATGAGGGCTATCAAAATAAAAAGCTTGGCATAACTGAAGGAATAATCAACGAAACTAAAAGGTAACCTACTGAACGAGAGATATTTGCAAATGACATATCCAACAAAGGGTTAGTATCCAAAATACATAAAGAAATGATACAATTCAACACCAGAAAAACAAATAATCCAATTTAAAAATAGGCAGAAGACATGAACAGACACTTCTCCAAAGAAGACATACACATGGCCAACAGACAAGAAAGATACTCAACATCACGCATCATCAGGGAAATGCAAATCAAAATACAATTAAAAAAGAAAAAACTACAATGAGACATCACCTCATGCCTGTCAGAATGGCTAAAATCAACAACACAAGAGATAAGTGTTGGCGAGGCTATGGAGAAATAGGAATCCTCCTGCACTGTTGGTGGGAATGGCAACTGTTGTGGCCACTACGGAAAACAATATGGTAGTTCCTCAAAAAGTTAAAAATAGAACTCCCTATGATGCAGTAATCACAGTACTGGGTGTTTGCCAAAAAAAATTTTAAAAACATTAATTCAATGGGATACATACACCCCTATGTTTAGAGTAGCATTATTTACAATAGCCAAGACATTGCAAAGCAGCCCAAGTGTCCATATATATGAAGTGGAATATCACTCAGCCATAAAAAAAGAATGAAATCTTGTCATTTGCAACAACATGGTTGGAGCTGTAGAGTATAATGCTAAGCAAAATAGAGAAAGACAAATACTATATGTCTCACTCATATGTGGAATTTAAGAAACAAAACAAATGAGCAAAGGGGAAAAAAAGAGAGAGAGAGAGAGAGACAAGTCAAAAACCAGACTCTTACCTATAAAAAACAAACTGATGGTTACCAGAGGGGAGATGTGTGGGGATGATGGGCAAAATTGGTGACAGGAATTAAAGAGTGCACTTATCATGATGAGCACTGAGTAATGTATAGAATTGTTGAGTCATTATATTATACACATGAAACTAATATAACACTGTATGTTAACTATATTGGAATTAAAATAATTTAAAAAAAAGAATCAGTGCACATGGGAGACAAAGAAAACAATATTATGCTGGTTAATGTTGTGGTAGCTGAAATGAAAAGACTCAGAAAGCTTTACTAAGTTAGAGCTGCTTTAAGATATAATGCCCCCAAATTTGGACTGTTGATTTACTCAAAAACTGATTTATCTGCCTATAAGTGCTTTTGAAGTAAACTTCCTCTGGCCAGATGATTCCAGAATCAGATTCATATGTAGTCACAATTGAAGCCAGTTAAGAAGATGTTGTTCGCTTGTCCATTACGTAGAAGCTTTGCATGGATCTTGAATACTTACTGCAGTCTCTAATGGCCTTTTACCCTTGACTCTTTGTTCTCCATTGCCTATCCTTTCACCTCCTGGATTTGAGTCCTGACTGCCTAAAGCTCAAGTAACTGCTTGCTTCTCCCTATCACATGAGAGTTAATCATTATTTTTTTATATAAAGTCACAAATTATGCAAAAAGAAAAATTTGCAAATGTTTGAAAATAAAATATATGCAATCTCAGCAAGTCAAACCAGAGCAGAGAAATTAGTCAGCACACTATATTTTTCTAAATATTAATTCTAGGCCTCCCTCACCACATCCATAGTAAATAGCATATGTCAAACCCTCAGCTTAACATCTAGGCCCTCGTTCTAAACACTTTATAAATATGGCCTCATTTACTACTTAAATTTTAACTCTCTGTCTTGTCTCCAATACCTCTCCTACACTCCTTATCTCTATTAAATCTATTCATCTATTCAGTCACTAATTTGCCCATTTGGGCACTCCTACAGCTTCATAGTCATCTGTTTTGGAGAAGAGAGAGAGAGAGAGAGAGAGAGAGAGAGGAGAGAGAGAGAGAGAGAGTGGGGAACTTAGGGAAGAGAGAAGGAGGGAAAAGAAGCAATAAAGTAATAAAAGAAAAAAAAACTGCTCTGTCCCTAATTCTCTAGTTGCAGAATTACTAATTTAGGATTACTCTTTGCTGCCCCCTAGAGATAATTTGGTGAAACTAAAACTAATGTTTTCATAAATTTATTTCATAAATTCAATAATAGCAAGCACTTTGAGATTTTGGTAATATTTTGATGTGATTTTGATTGCATACCTCATGTTGCACATTTATTTACATCTTTTGGAAGCTAGCTAAACATAACAATTGACTACTTGATGGATAGTATAGATATGACCTAAAGAAATATTATTGAAAAGAATAGTAATCATCTGAGACACCAGGATGGCTTAATAAAAACAGTAGTAGAAAGAGGTGGATGGATTGTTGAATGGATTGGTGAATGGATGGTTGGATGGATGGATGGATGGAAAATAGATTCCATGCCTCATTCCTGGGAAATCTGAGATAAAATTGTTATAGGTTGAATATCCTAGAAAGCAAAATCTAAAATGGAGTTTAGTGTAAAAGATGTTTATTAAGGAATAACCTTGAATTCATCACTTGTAAAAATGAAGGAACAGGAACTAGGGTGGACAGAATCAGAAATAAAACAATAAGGTAGGCCCACAAGTTCAACTAACCCCATTGGGAGCTCTGGAGCTTGAATGCCCTTCAGAGTTGTTCTCTGTTATGCTAAAATGACCATATTTTATACTTCTGCATCTATAAGTCATTAGATATAACTCTAAGAAGGAGCAAGACATTGGGTGAGGCAATCCATGCAGGATCTGACTTTAACTGACAACACTATCAACACTGGAACAAAAAATCCTTCACCGAAGGAATCAAGTGGTACCTCACAATGCCTGCCATGTGGATAAATGTTGGAGAATAATTGATCCAATTCTGGTCTCAAGTAGAGTGGTATGCCAATCAAACAATTGTCTTTCATTCCAAAAAAACAAATTACTAAATAAAAACCTTGAAAAGGTAACTGAGGTGCCTGAGTGGCTCAAGGGATAAGTGCGGGACTCTTGATTTCAGCTTGGGTCATGATCTCAGGGCCACTAGATCGAGGCCCATGTCAGGCAACATGCTGAGCATGGAGCTTGCTTAAGATTCTCTCTTTCCCTCTCCTTCTACTGCTGCCAATCATCTTGCTCACAGCTCGAATTCTCTCTTTCTCTCTCTCTCTCAAAAAAAAAAAAAAAGTAACCTTGTGGGAACTCTGCATTAGGGTGCAGGTGAAAAGGGAATCCCCACCCCATGCCAGGACCTCCCTCTCCTGGGGCCTACTCACACTATTCCTTCTTCCCACAGCCCCACATCCCACCTCCCCCAAGAGGAACTAGACATGGGGGATGGGAACATGGGGAATGGGGAGGGGAGCTGGCCAGAGGAAAAGCCCCCTTTCCCATGGCATAGAAAAGAGAGAGATAGCTGGGGGTCCCCCTCCCATTACCTTTTTCTACAAACTCCTGACCAAGTTGTTGAACCTCTTCGTTCCCCCTTGTGCACCCCTTAGCAAATCTTCTGAGATGATTTTTGGCCACTTAGGGACTAGATGGCAATTCTCACAGTGGGGGATGGGGGTGGACTTTAGAGGCAGTTATGTTATTTTCATCTATGAATGACAAAAGAGAAGTCCAGAAAAACACACACATGAACGGAAAAGAATGAAAAGCTAACTCATAAACCATGGCTAAAAGCTGATGTTCAGGAAAGTTATTCTACAAAGAGAATCAGAAAGGGACAGGAAGGACACCTGGGTGGCTCAGCGGTTGAGTGTCTGCCTTTGGCTCAGGGCGTGATCCTGTGTCCCGGGATCGAGTCCCACATCGGGCTTTCTGCATGGAGCCTGCTTCTCCCTCTGCCTGTGTCTCTGCCTCTCTCTCTCTGTGGCTCTCATAAATAAATAAATAAAATATTTTTTTAAAAAAACGAGACAGGAAATTTTAAAAAGAAATATTCCAGAATGAGCCAAATGGGATCTGAAACTTCAAAGTTTCAGATAGTATTAAATTAATAATAAATGACTTCTGTGCAACTTCCTAGTAAAAGAATATGAAACATAAAAAGCTGATATCTGTCTGCAATTTCATTTAATTTACCATAGACCATTTTCAGGAGGATGACAAATATTCTTTTGAACTGTCATTGTTTAATATATCAGTGATTTAAAATTCTTGTTTCCAAATTACGTATTTGACCATGCTGTCTTTTATACGACGATGTAACATTTTCAATGAATAACTAAAAAATAGTCTGAGTTGGCTGAACTTTAAAGAGTTAAATTTGGAAGTTTAAAAATGTTAGAATGTTTTTCCTAGTTTTAAAATAGCTGTTAAGATTATGGCTTGAAGTTGAACTTCCCCAATTCGCACTTCAGTTTTGCTACTTAGTTTTTGGTTACTATATTGTTTTTTTCTGTTCTAGAGTGTTTATTTTGTTCTTTTTTCAAAACTACTGTCATTTTTATAATTTCTAGTTCTCTACCAAAAGTTTTAATTTTGTTTTTTTTTAATCTTTGAATATTAAAAGGGTATTTTACAGTCTCTTTCTAATAATTCCAACATTTAGAGTGCCTGTGGGTAAATAATGTTCTCTGTTTTTTGTTTTTTTTTGTTTGTTTGTTTCCTTCTGTAAAGTTAATTTCTTCTGGTCCCAGATATTATGTTTTGCTTTTCAAATCATAGAAATAATTTGAGGACTTTTAATGATTTTATCTTTCTCCAGAGACAATGTTCATTTAGGTCCACCAGGAATCTGTGAAGTTAGCAATCTGGTATCATCTTAATCCACTGTTAGGACAAATTTTGTAAATCACCAGGTGCCTCAAAGCTAGATTGCAGTCTACGTGAGGAATGGTTTTATTTTCTCCCCTTTCTTCCCTCTGATCCCTGCCCCCAAAAGGCTGTCAAAACATCACTTAATTTTTCAGTCAGGTCATCTAGATTAATAAATATCCCAAAGTAAAAGCAGTTCCAAATTTCAGCTTCACTAATCCAAGTATTTTTTTCTCAATCTTGGCCAGGTAATTTTTTGTTACCTTGCAAGTTCCCTGATAAATTCCTGCAGAATTATAATAACACTTTTCTACTTCTTTCATTGGGAAGGTTGATGTAAATTTCTGTCTGCCATTTCCAGATATAGAAGTCTCATCTGGGACGCCAGGGTAGCTCAGCGGTTGAGCATATGACTTTGGCTCAGGGCATGATACTGGGGCCAGAATCATCTCTCATGAATAAATAAATAAAATCTTAAAAAAAAAGAAGAAGAAGAAGTCTTATCCTTTGATTCTTTACTAATTTTTTGTTGTGTTTTGTTTTTGTCGCACAATCCCTCAGCAAGTCTTTCGGACTCCTCTTTTTAATATTTCCTGAACTTGACCATTTCACCAGTGTCCGCTGTATTGGATTAGAAAAGAAAAGGATAAAATTATGAATCCAAAAGCATGGTTTATAAAAATAAATCACTATGTCACTTAACTTTTGGATGGCAGCAAAAAGATAAAAAGACAACAGAAGCTGAAGAACCCTGTGTTTGGCAGCTGCTCCATTTCATACAACTTCCTTCAGTTTGTTCTATTCAAATCTTTGTTTATTTTGGTTACCTGTCACATTGATCATGTTAATAGAATATAAAAGCTCAGGTATTCCATATAACAAATTAAAACATTTTTTTAAGTCAAAAGTCCTACAGTAAGATATCTTTCCTTGAGTACTTTATGTGGCATTAACATCTATCTAAATTATTTTTCCATTGACTGTTTTCCTACTAGTGACCTTTCTTTCTTATATGCTTCATTTCTTCTTATTAAATTATTCTGATTTAATATACTGCCAATAGCTTTGGAGTGGTTTAATATGATTTGAAAGTGTGTCTAGGGGAATTTTCTAAAGAATACTGTTAAAATTATCTCACCTTAGGGGAAAAATGGTTACAAGACTTGAAAATGTTTAGATGTTAAATGCTCCGTGCTGAGAAAAGATAGATAAGATCTTTTTTTGTTTTTGATTTAGTGTTTCTATATTTTACTTGGCTGAACATGATAAAGCAATCAGACCCATGAGAAACTTCTAACAAATTTGTCTTAAGAATAAGTAAACCAATTATGACTAAGCCCCTACTAGTTATAAGAACCCTGGAGAGAATGAACCAGGGATGAGCTTGCATCATAAGTTGATCTATAAAACCTAATTCTTCAAAACGAGAACCCCAGAAACAACAGCCATGGAAACACCAGCAGTCATCCCTCTATCTTCAAAAGTCAGTCACTTTCACAATATCTATCTTGAGACACCTCCATCCAGAGGGACAGCACCCTGACTTTTGGTAGATACTTTGGGGAATATGTGATGTGAAGAGTAGGCTGCTTTTATCTTTGTCCATTGTACATGTATTAAATAATTTCTGTTTTAAGATAATGCATTTTATGACCTCTTAAATCTGGTTTGCCAATATGAAATGATCAGGAAAAGAGGGAAATAAACTATTGTGATTTCGAAGAGTTAAGTTTTCCTGGGTGTTCCATGAAAGGGAGATGTATGCAAAATGACCTCCAAAGACTGAAGAAGCCTTCAGTCTGAAAAAAAAAGCTGACAAGTCCAGTGTGACAAGAAATGTTTTTTTTTTGTTGTTGTTGTTGTTGTTTTTTTTTTTTTTAAGAGGGCTTACAGACAGAATTGTGTCTCAGATGCCACAGGACAAGTACAGCTCAGTAACCCCATCTCCCTAAAGACCTGCTTTGATTGCCCTAGAGGCTGGACACCTGCTGGGGGGCCACCCAGGAGAGTGTTGATGTGAGTCATGGTCATATGCCACAGCAGATCAAAAACACTATGCCTGGAGGGTGTACCTAAGGGTGTGACTGAACAAAAGGAAAGAATGTGGGGGTGGGAGACCTGTACCCAAGAAGGCTTCAAGTCATAGAGCAGTCATCATTGCAGAATTGTGCAAGATGGCATTAGAAATATGTCATTGAGTATTTAATATTTGTCTTAGGCCAGTTTTTTGTTTTGTTTTTTGTTGTTTTGTTTTGTTTTGTTTTTTGGCCTTAGGCCAGTTTGGAAGCAAATAGCAACTCCTTGTCCCCTGGGATATTAGTATTAATGAAGAAGACTCAATCCACAGATTGGAACTAATATGGGGGAAGTGACATGCTGAAATATTTCTTAAACATCTTTTTTTATTAATGCCTTACTTATATTCTTTTATACCACTGTTTTCTTCTTCCAAAATATATTCTGTAGTACAAATATTACATAATTCCTCCAAAGTCTCCAATTTCTACTTGCCTCCCTATTCCATGCTGCATTTTTGGTTGAGAGAGTAATGTCTTCACAAAGGACATCCATGTCCTATGCCCTAGAATATGTGAATATGTTACTCTACATGGCAAAAAGGATTTTGCAAATGTGATTGAACTAAGGAGCTTGAAATGGGGAAATTATTTTGCCTTATTTGAGTGAGTCCAATATAAGCATAAGTTTTTCATAAATAAGGAGAAAAGGGAAGACAGAGTCAGAGTCAAAGAGAGGGATAGAAGATGCTATATGCTGGCTTTGAGGATGGAGGAAGGTATCATGAGCCAAGGATTTCAGGCTGCTGCTAGAAACTGGTAAAGACAAGGAAGAAGAATCTCCTCTAGAGCTTCCAGAAGGAACACAACCTTGCCAACACCTTGATTTTAGCCCAGTTAAAGCCATTTCTTATTTCTGATCTCCAGAACTGTAAGACAATAAATTTGTGTTGTTATAAGTCACTAACTTACTTTGTTATAGTAGCAATAGAAAATTAATACATCATTTAACCACTGTGGTACTGGTATAACTTTCCACAGTATGTATAAAGGCCTGCTATGATTCTATTTTATAATTCTACCTCCTTTATCAGGCCCATTCCTAATATTTGTGGAGCCAGGTGAGAGTGCAGGTACAGGCCAAATATTTTAAAGTTATAAATCAAGATAACAAATTGTTAAATAAAATATGTTCTGTCTTCCTATCTTAACAAATATACCATTGAAACAAATTTTTTTAATGTAACCTGTGATTTGTATAAGAAAAAATGCTGGCAAGATATCAAAGATGGCTGAATTTAATTACTATTATGTAGCCTAAGTGTTCTCTGAATGGTCCTTCTATGTTTGGATGAGATATAAGCCTTTATTTAATTATGTCATAAATCCTTTTCTTGTTTCTACACAATTTAGTTTCCCCACTCATATGAATTGATCACTCATATGCTTTGCCTAGCTTCTTATCTATTTGGGATTAGCTATATAGATATTTTTTATAATGTACTAAAGTTATTTTATTCTAGATATTAATCCCCTTAGCTGACTCATGCTTCCAATAAATAGTTTAGAAGAGAAAAGGCTATCTATTTTTATCTTAAACTTTGACTCAAAGACAGAATATAAAATTATCTGATGGATTTGAAACTTGTATTTTGTTGTCTTGTTTGTTTTTTTCTTTTTTACCAACATAAGAATCTTATCACTTTATTGGTTTAGATTATTTATATTTATTATGTTGCTATGATATGAGGTCTTATTTCAGCCATCTTATTTCTAATTCTCTATTTACCATTCTATTTAAGGTTATCTACTTTTTTTTCCCTAATACTTCCACTAGAAATATGTAATTTCCTTTTTTTATTTTAAAAGATCTACATCCTGGTTTCAGTCTTACAGTGGATTGTCCAGCTTGATAAGTTTATATTCATGCTTATTTTTCCCTATAAAGTGTTAAAGTTTATCAATACCTAAATCTTCTCTCTACCATAAAACCAAGACAAACCTCCAAGCTTACTCTTTTGTCCCTAGGGTCTTACATACCCACACTTACCCCATGTTGGTAGCTTCCAGAGCAGTGCTACTGGAAAGAGAGTTCATAAACCAGTGCTGGTCCACAAATGGATATCAGTTTGCACTTAAAAAAAAAAAAAAAGCTTTATGCCAGTGTAAATCACTCTATTACTAAGCTTTTAGTTTAGTTCAACTGACTTTTTTTCTTAGCAAGATTTTCTCAGTAAAAGAAGCAGTGTACTGATTTGATGTACATTCCCACACAAGCTCCTTATCTCATCCAGATGGATAACAAACTGTTCTTTGAATGGCCCTTTGAGTAGCACTGGTCTAGACCAGACTTTTGGTTCTAGATTTTAGAATATGTTTTTGTGTGTCACTGTTTGGTCAATAAAATTTACTAAGCTTGATTTTTATTTTATTTAATGCTTTAAAAATGCTACTTTACTCTTTTCTTGCATCCAGTGTTGCCACTCAGAAAATTTAGTCTGACTTTTATTGCTTAGTAGTTGACCTGCATTTATCCTCTAGAAACTTGTAGCATTTGCTTTTTTAATTTGGTGCTCTAAAATGTCAATTTAATATGTCTAGGTATAGAGTTTTATCATATGTCTTGATGAATATTGATATACATTTAAGCCCTTTCAAACACATATCTTCCATTCTGGAAACTTCCAATAATTCTTTTTTTAAAGATCTCTTTTATTATTTATTTATTTACTTACTTACGTACTTACTTATTTGAGAGAGAGAGAGAGAGAGAGAACAAGCTGGGAGAGATAACAGGGGGGAGGGAGTGGGAAGGACAAAGAATCTCCAGCAGATTCTACTCTGAGTGCAAAGCCCAATGCAGGACTCTGTCTCATGACCCTGAGATCATGACCTGAGACAAAAATCAAGAGTCAGATGCTCAACTGACTGAGCCACTCAAGTGCCCCAATAATTATTTTTCAAATACTAATATCCCTCCATTTATTTTACAGTGACTCCAATCATACTGATAATAACATTTCCTCTCCTATACCCAACAGGTCTTAACTTTTTAAATTTTTTAATTTATTTTTAAAGATTTTATTTTTAAGTAATCTCTATACCCAGCATGGGACTCGAACTTACAATCCCAAGACCAAGAGTCACATGCTTCACCAACTGAGCCAGCTAAGTAGCACAACTTTTTAACTTTTTATCTCATTACCGTCTCCTAATTCTTAGAACTTTACCCCTTTCTTAGAATATTCTCCAAACTGATTGTCCATGTCACTATTTTGTTCTTCAGCTGATTGCCCATGTCACTATTTTGTTCTTCAGTTGATTGTCCATGTCACTATTTTGTCCTTCAGCTGTATTCATTCTACTATTCAGTTATGAAATCCAACAATTGGGATCTTTACATCAACAATAATATATTAATATCCAATATTTCTAATTGATTCTTCTTTGAAGCTTCCTGTTTCATATTTCCTATATTCTCCCGTATTTCTCTGATAATATTTACCGTTTTTATTTTAAATTCTTTGTGCACCAGGTCTGTTCACTGTACTACTTCCAGAATGATTTTTTTTTCCTTCAGGGCTCATAATATGAGTCTGTGAGCTCAATTATCATGGTAAAATTAGTTAGCTACCTTGGCAAATAACAAATATCTGAGGAGAAGAGCGAAGGTCTAGGCCCTGGTTTGTATTGGTTTAGGCGGTAGAGGGGAACATCACAGTGTGAAGACTCTAACATTACATTCTACACTTAACCACTCCTGTGCCCTCCACCCATGAGGTTACTGCCTGGTATTTCTACCCTAGGCATTACTCCTTTATAAAAGCAATCATAAAACAAAACAAATGTACTATCCAGCCCATGAGGAGAGTGAGTAAGCAGATTGGAAGGAATGAATCGTCAAGGATCTAGTTGCACTCAACAGCAGCTAAACATTGCAGCAGAGCACACCTGGTCAACCTAGGATCTGCTATTCATACCAATTCAACCACTATCATTCAGTGCCAACTGCTCTCTAGAAGCCCCATGATTCATTATAGGTAGCTGACCTAGCTACCTCCCACAAAGTTCTAGTTTAAAAAGACTAAAGAAGACTAGAGAAGGTTCTGCTAAAAAGACTAGAGAAGGTTTGTCCCACTTTTTAAAAAATCTCCAGGGAAGTTATTTGTATTTAGAGCAGAAGCTGTAACGTAACTGACATCCCTACAAGTGAACAGTTTCATAATAAGTGCAGATGAGGAACTTCTTACTTTTAAAATTTTTACCTTAAAAAAAAGGTACCTGGGTAGCTCACTCAGTGGAGCCTCCCATTCTTGGTTTCAGCTCTGGTTGTGATCTCAGGGTCGTGGGATCGAGCCCGGAGTCAGGCTGTGTGCTCAGTGTGGAGTCTGCCTAGGATTCTTTCCTCCTCCTTCTCCCTCCCATTCTTCTCCTCCCCCTACTCTCTCTCAGATTAACTAATGATTTAAATTTTTTAAACTTTTAATCAATGTACAGAAAAGAGTTAACATAGCAGGCCTATGACTGCAATCTCCAGAAGGGCTTGTTTACAGACTGGCACTTGGCTGGTGTTTGGGAACTTGATTAGAAAATGTTACCTAAATGACAAGAGTGGCTCAGTGTAACCTCTACTGTTTGTATGAAAGATAAAATGAGGTTTATACTGAGCACCTGCTTTCCTTCCAAGAGTCTGGAATTTCAGTGACTAGAGTCAGTTACTTCTACATGAACAGCCTGCAATACAAATGCTAGAGTCTAGGCTCAAGTAAGTGTTCCTGGGAGACATTTCTCACATTATGGGCAGAATAGGGTGCATCCTGTGCAACTCCACTGGGAAAGGACTCATAGAAACTTGTGGCTGATTGACCTCCAGACATTACCTTGAGTGCCTTCCCCTTTACCAGTTTTGCTTTGTGTATTTTCACTGTGATAAATCATAGCCAAAAGTACAATCACATGCTGAGCACTGTGAGTCCTCCTAATCTGGGGAGGACTGAATTCTGAGCACTGAATCTGGGGAGTAGTCTTGGGAACACATGACAAATCTATTTGTAAGTGAATTAAATGATCTGAATATATCTCAACAGCTCTGCCCCTGGAATGCATCTCATCTACTCAGGGTGCCAGAGAACACCCCATTCACTTACAATAAAGCAATGAAGATATAGATCAGAGATATACTACAAGGTAAATTTACCCATTAAAATAACTTGGTCAATTAGGCAAAAAGAATTAAAATGTTAATGAAGTCATCAGTGAGAACAGCAAAATCCATGCTTTTTTTTTTTTTTCTGGCAAAAAAAAAAAATGAACCTGAGTAATATAAAAACACAAGTTGAAGAGTGTTTTAAAATATTTTAATAGCTTAAGTATGACAGAAATCAAACACACAATTACAAATGAGAAAAACTGACTACATAAAACATTTTTTTCTATTGAGAAAAACAACTTTGAAGGAAGTGAAGCTCTACATTACCCTTCCTCCAAACCCAAATCATTCTAAGAACTCACCTCCTACACATGAGCACTGTCTGATATTTAATCTCCAGATCTCTTTAAAGAAATCTCTTAGTACAGCAGGCACAACCTTAAAAGAAAGCTCAAAAGGCTTCTCTGAAGGAAAAACCCTCTCTGAAGTTAGAGATAGTCTCTAAAGCAACATTAATGAAATATAAAGTGAAACTAAATTATGTGTTGAGTTCCAGAAGAAGAGGATCATCTCTGTTGTTCTAGATTGATGGTAAAACAATGAATCTCAAGAATAATTTACAATCCAGTTAGAACATTAAAGAAACAAGTCATACATCACATTGCATGTGTGCACCATAAACTTGTATCAACATGTTAGGGGATATCTAATGTGCATTTTTTTAAAAGATTGTATTTATGTATTTATGTATTTATGTATTTATTTATATGAAACAGAAATAGCATGAGCACAAGCAGGAGTGCGGGGGAAGAGGCAGAAGGAAAAGGAGAAGCTGGCTCCCCGCTGAGCATGGAGCCCAACCAGGGGCTCGATCCCAGGGTCCTGAGGCGAAGGCAGACATCTAACTGACTGAGCCACCCAGGGGCCCCTAATGCACCTTTTTAAAATGTATTTTTAATTGATTGATTAATTAATTGATTACTTTGAAAGAGAAAGTGTGTGAGAGAGAGTGGGGGCAGGGAGCATGGGATTGGGAAGAAGAAACTTTTGCAGACTCTGCAATGAGTGCAAAGCCCAACTCAGGGTTCCATCTCATGATCCTGACATCACCACCTGAGTGGAAACCAAGAGTTGGATGCTTAACCAACTGCACTACCCAGGAGTCCCTAATGTACTTTTTTATTTTTTAGTTTTATTTTTTTAAGAAACTTTTTAAAAACATTTATTTAATCCATGAGAGACACACAGAGAGAGGCAGAGATATAGGCAGAGGGAGAAGCAGGCTCCATGCAGGGAGCCCAACGTGGGACTTGATCCCGGGACTCTGGGATCACGCCCTGAGCCTAAGGTAGATGTGCAATCGCTGAGCCACCCAGGCATCCCCCTAATGTACATTTTTTTTAAATGAAATGAGCTGTTGTGCAGAAAACTTGAGAAAAATATAATTAAATGCATTTTAAATTTACTGCATTCATTCAGGTAGTAGTCATTACAACTTAAGCAATTTAAGTTACATGTGGAAGGTTCTTCCATGGTGCTCCCATTCATATAATGCCTCCTCCTTCTTCCTTTCTCCCAATATTTTCTTCCTATTACAAGAGTTGGAGGTCCCTATTAGATGGTGACCCTGTTTTTCTTTTATTCCTGGCACCCAGGTCAATTCCAGGCAGAGCAGGCACTTAATACATGTTAATTACTATTACTAGGGAAGAGTATGGTAGGAAAATGTTTTGTGTAAATTGGACACTGAGATCTTTACCTTTCTCTGCATCTAGAAATGAGTTTTCTGGAATTTCTGCCTTTGCTTCTGGCAGAGCATGCAAACTTCTTGGCCTTAGATGAGAGTTGATCTACATGTATGCTATGCTTGCTGATTCTCTGATGTTATTGACTCTATCTACCTAGTTCAGCCTACAATGTTTGCCTTCTCAGTGTCTTAGATGGATTCCCTAAATTTGACACCTATAGCATTTGAACATAAGTTGAGATCACCCCAGAACTAACGGCCAATCATTATAGAGACAGACATCACTGAGGGAACAATTGAGATAACCCTGTGCTAATGCTAAGATCCTGCCACTGTTCTACCTGTGTTCCTCCCATTCTCATTAGATGAAGGTGACAGAGTAATACTATGGCATTTAGGCCAGCCAGATTGTAGCAATAAACGCTAATGCTAAGGAATATATGCAAAGTATATGATACCTCCCCAAGTCATACTAAGTAGTAAGATCTTGTTAATTTTGTGGTAAACTACCTTCTAAACTGTCAAACACAAGGTACTTTTTCTCAGGAGGATGAACCATAAACACATCCTGAACTCTGCTGATTTTCACAATGTAACTAGATTACTGACCTCTACCAAAGATGATAAATACCCACTGGATGAGGAAATACTGTGAGTGGAAGGGAGACTTAAACTCCCTAAAGTCCAGCCAATACAGTAAGGGAGGATAACATTTTGGCCTGCCTAATCTGCTGTCACAGGTACTTAACTTTAAGCCCTAAAGCTCTACCATGACTTCTCTATAATACGGTTGAAAATTACCTAGGACATTCCAACTATCCCACAAGTCTGATGGCTCTGGATTTACACGAGGAACCACACAACATCCTACAGTGCTATATTAATCAGGACTCTTGGTTGCAGCCAAATCCATGTCATACACAGTCCAGTAAAGGTGAAGGTGAGGAACATAATGACTTGTGTGACTGAAGAGCTGAAGGACAGAGAACTTGATAGTCAACATAGCTCATCAGGAGTCACGCTGCCTGGACCCCCTCTTCTCGATATTGTTTTCCTTTGTGTGTTAGCATCATTGTCTCTTCAAGCGCCTTTGGTGTCCTCCACGTAGCTGGGAAGAATGGCCGTCATGAGTGCTGGACTCACATTCTACCACTGTGACTTAACGGCAGAGCCAGCTGCCCATCCGACTTCAACATAATGGCTACACACACACACACACACACACACACACACACACACAACCTCGTGACTCCTCTTTGGCTTTTTCCTAAGCATTCATCATCTAATATATTCCGTGTTTTACTTATTTGTTGTCTCAAGACAATAACATGGGGACAGAATTAGCATTTCTGTTTAATTTATTCTCTGATACATCTCCAGCGTCTAGTGTAGCACTTGCCATGTAGTTGGTGCTCATTACATATTTGATGAATTAACAAATGATGGAATCTTGCAGGGGATGCCTTACCACTCTGTTAGATAATGTACCCTACAGTATTATACAGGGGAGTACACAGTGGTTCAGTACATGAATTCAATCCTCATTTATCGGCCTCTCTCCCAGCTTCTTTCTGTTTAGCAAAATACATGCTAACTTCAGTGCTGTGGACCTAGACCCAGGGTGGGATTTGCACAGTTCCCCGGGGAAGAGCGATGCCCTTGGATCAATTCAAGCCCTATCTCACCTCCTTGTTATGTTTGCAAACTCTGCATGATTTAAGCAGCTGCTTGGTTTTCCTAATCCACGTTCCTCTTCCCCACTGGGATTTAAATCTTATTCTGAATCGAAGGCCTGAAACCCTGCCCAGCCAGGAGGCTAGGTCCTTTGCAGAGGGAGCTACTTCACCCAGACAGACCCCCTGGAGCCCACATGCTGCCAACCGTCAGTCCAGCTATCACAAGAACACCTAGGGTACCATGGCAACACCCCATCCACCAGACTGAATCTTTTATTTTTTTTTAATTTTTATTTATTTATTTATTTATTCATGATAGTCACAGAGAGAGAGAGAGACGCAGAGACACAGGCAGAGGGAGAAGCAGGCTCCATGCACCGGGAGCCCGATGTGGGATTCGATCCCGGGTCTCCAGGATCGCGCCCTGGGCCAAAGGCAGGCGCTAAACCACTGCGCCACCCAGGGATCCCCAGACTGAATCTTTTAATACTGATGTGGCCTGATTTTCCCGGACTTTTGACAGTTCCCTCTGGGACTGTGCATCCATCGCAGCTCTACGACAGCTCATCACATCTTCGCCGAGGGATGGGAACGTCCGCATCAACGTCGATGATCCGTGACACCACCGGATACAGCGAGGGGTAAACAGGCCTGGAATCTACCAGAGTTTCACACATCTGCTCCTTGGTTTGACACTCAAGGGCCACGCAGCCCGAATATGTCTTTTCACCTCTGTAACTGTCTAACAACCGCTTCACGGTGATAATACATGTCAAAGGCACAGTCGTCAGCGAGCGGCTGCGAGGGACTCAACCGTCAGTTCCTGAGTCCCCCGCCCCTCCGCCCCCGCGAGGAAACCTCCGCCTCGAGCTCTGGGGCGGAAACGTGTGAGGCCGGATGAGACTACAATTCCCAGCAGGCGTAGCGGGAGCGGCGCGTCACCCAGGCGCAGACCACACGCCGCGGGGCTTGTGGGAGCGCAAGATGACCGCGCGGGGGTTGCGGCGAGCCGCGAGCAGGCTCCTGGAGCGGCCGGCGGTTCCGGGCCGCGTGAGCCGAGCTTGCAGCACGTTCCGCACCTTCGCGGAAGTTCTCAGGCTGCCCCAGAGACAAATGACGAAGCTCGCGTTCCCCTTACGGGAGCTGCAGCGGCACCTCACACCGGACTCGAGGTTGGGCCTCCACGTGAAGACCTTTGACCCGAGCCTGGAGGCCATCTCCCAGGCGGAGAGCGTCTTCGCCGCCGGCGGCCGGCACCGCATCGAGTACGTCAGCTCCGCCGTGCGTCTCGACCACGCCCCGGACCTCCCTCACCCTGAGGTGAGAGCCGCCCCTGCCCCCGGGTCGCGGCGACTGGGGCCTCCTGCCCTCACCCATCGTTGGCACCGACTGAGATTTTCTTTTATTTTTTATTTATTTATTTATTTTTTTGAGCGATTTTCCAACCCTGTGTGCACGCATAGAATTATTTTAACTAAATCCGCATAGAATTTACGCATAGAATTTAACGAAAACGTGTGTAGTTTTAGTTATTTTTGGGTAATGGATATGGAAAAGATGGCGAAGCCCAGACCAGTTCAAAAAAACAACAACAACAAAAAAAACTGACTGGCCTTTTGTGATTCTCTTTCTTTTTTAATGAAAGTGGGGAAAACGTGCCGAGACGAACGAGACAGAGTGAAGAAAATGAAAAGTCTTAATAGTCCCACAAATGCGGTGGTGGCCCTTAAACGTACGTCATTTTCACCCAGTCTCGGTTTCCTGTCGTCCAGAAAATAATAATCACATCTACATGGCAACCACGTAGGTTTATTGCCTTAGACAGCGTGAGTGAAATTCCACGGAGGGTGCCTTTAACGCGTGCCTTACGGATGTCATTACTTGGGACCGCACCAGGGCGGTGGAAACTGTCCTTCTGATTAGAACTGGTGTGGTAGTTTGAATAGTGGGAACTAAGGGTGTAGGGAGGTCATTTAAAGATTTTGAGATAGTACCGTATTTTGACTGAAGCTAATGAATTCCGGACTTTTTGTGTAATTCGTTGTTTTTTTTTTTTTTTAATTCAGTCTTCCTCATACTGTTATTGGATTTAATCCGGCAGAGCATTTGAAATTTATGCAGGACTCAGATCAACCTCTGTTGAAGGACAGACCCCAGCCTTGCAAAATATTTAGCGTCCCCCAGCCCCAACCCACTAAGTGCCACCCAGTCATATCCATAGGTAGAAATACCCTTACAGATTCCCAAAGCCTCCCCCCTCCCGCCCCCCGAGAGGGTGATACCCCCTTCACCAAGAACCACTGGTTGGGGGCAGCCCCGGTGGCTCTGGTTCAGCGCTGCCTTTGGCCCAGGGCGTGACCCCGGGTCCTGGATGGAGTCCCACGTTGTCGGGCTCCCTGCATGGAGCCTGCTCCTCCCTCTGCCCGTCTCTCTCTCTCTCTCTCTCTCTCTCTCTCTCTCTCTCTCTCTTTCTCTTTCTCTCTTTCTCTTTGTGTCTCTCATGAAATAAATCTTAAAAAAAAAAAACAAAAAAACTGGTTGGTATTGTACCTCCTTCAATACCATGTTAAAAAGCAGGGTCATGTATATTAATGGTTAGTATCAGGAACATTATGTTCCTTTCTAGGCTATAGAAGTCTAAAGGAGAAAACCTTAATTGGAGTGAGAGGTCAAGGGGCAGGAATAACCTATAAATACAGTGGTGTTACAGTCTACTCTGGGATTTTTTTTTAGGGAAAAATCAGTTTCCCAGCAGTTTCAGACTTGTAGTTGTACTTGAGAATAAGTTTTGTCGGAGTGCATCTAGTTTTTAACTTCAAAAAGCTTTGTAAATATGGAATGCTTAATAAATGTCCCAGATATTCTTGAGTAGCATAATGTAATTCAAGGCACAGGTTCTGGATATAGATGTTCCAAGTTTAAATTCCCACTTCTTCCCTTTCTAGCTATATAATTTTGGGCCGCTTTTTTAGCCTCTCTCTGTCTCTAGTTTTATCATTTGTAAAATGGGGATAATAGTATTACCTACCTTATAGAGATACTGTAAAAATAGGTAAGAAAACATTTTTTTAAGATTTTATTTATTTATTCATGAGAGACAGCAGAGGGAGAAGCAGGATCCCTGTGGGGAGCTCGATGTGGGACTCGATCCCAGGACCCCAGGATCACTACCTGAGCTGAGGGCAGATCGTCAACCACTGAGCTACCCAGGTGTCCCTAGATAAGAAAATTTACATTAAGTGCTTTGAACAGTACGTGGCACTGGGAATCATTCAGTAGATAGTAGCTATATGTTAGAATTTGAGGTTTGACTAAACATAAACCACCTTTCTACATGGCTAGGCAAGACATTAGTTTGACAGCTAATTTTTGCAGCTAATACAACATATAACAAAAATGAATATATATACCTAGTATTCAGTTATCTTCTTTTTCCTTGTATAAGGTATGTTTTATAGGCAGAAGCAATGTTGGAAAATCCTCTCTAATAAAAGCCTTATTTTCACTGGCCCCAGACGTCGATGTCAGAGTCTCCAAAAAACCGGTATGTTGAAGGAAAAGCTTGGGGAGGTGAGATATAAAAGAAATAGCATACTGAAATTAAAACATGTCTGAACTATCTCTGAAATGACTAAAGTGACTAATGTTGAGAGTTACAAGCAATCATACTTGTTAAGTTCCTAGAACAATGATTTCTTTCAAACAAGTAGTAAAGTGAGACATTTTATTAATGCCTGTATATTTCCCTGAAGAAAAAGGAAGTATGTCTGGATTTTAGTTGTCTTGCCAGTTTCTTGAGGAAATCTTTTGTCCAAATCTTTTCAAAAGAGTTGCCAGATTAAGTGTTCTGTTGCCATTCTGTATTTCTTTAAGAATGATCATCTAGTTCCACGCTGATTTTATTTTATTTTTTATTAATAATAAATTTATTTTTTATTGGTGTTCAATTTGTCAACATACAAAATAACACCCAGTGCTCATCCCGTCAAGTGCCCACCTCAGTGCCCGCCACCCAGTCACCCCCACCCCCCACCCACCTCCCCTTCCACCACCCCTAGTTCATTTCCCAGAGTTAGGAGTCTTTCATGTTCTGTCTCCCTTTCTGATATTTCCCACTTATTTTTTCTCCTTTCCCCTTTATTCCCTGTCACTATTTTTTATATTCCCCACATGAATGATTTTAGAGGAAACTGCTTTGAAGTGGTTTTTTTCTCCTATAATCTTGTATACTTTGCTAACTCCTTTCTCCCTCCCTTTTCCTACTCCTTCTCTCTTTATATATAGATATAGATAAGATATAGAGATACTTGCACACATATACATATATATATTAGGTAGACCTCAGTTTACCCAGGGCCAAATTATGAGATTATCCCACCCAGTTTGCTATAGTAGCTTTCTGTCCTTTTTTAAATTTCCTTTACTCTTTCTCAATAATGCACACCACCAATATCTAAGATACCGTGTCCTTAAAACTCAGCCCTAGTTCCCCTCAGCTTATTATCTATCCATGGCAAATGTTCCCACTAACCTACGGCTTACTGCCCCCCCTTTCCTTGCATTGGAACCCTTCCATGAAGCTTCACTAGTCTTCTCTTGCTCCCCATTTCTTCATATAGTTGATTCCCTGGCTCCATTGCTGATGCTAATGATTGTTATAATTCATTAAACCTCCTATCCTTAGGCCTTCTCTGTCTCACCAAATAATACAGCTAACCTCTCATTTCTAGAGAAATGAAACCTCTCATTTCTAGGTAGGGTGGGTTCCCTTCCTGCTTTGAGAGGACAATGGAAGAAATGTATTCTTGACATTCCTCTGAAAATATTTGTTCTAATTCCAAACAATTTACTTTTTAAATTGTTTATCTTAATCTTTTGCTTTCTGATTAATAGTGCCATTGGACACGAGACCATGACTTTTTATCATCTTTACATCGTTTTAGTTTAACAGATATTTTATAGTGCTGTACATTCTTTTTAAAAATGATTCAATGAAAGCACTAAAACCATCTAATGAAACGTGCAAAACGAAGCAGTAGTCTATCAGGTTTTTCATCTAGGTTTTATGAAAACCTATATGACTGGCAGTAAGTATTTTTAGATTAACCAATCTGTGCCATAATTTATTTCTCTTTAAAGTGGAAATATATTATTCATCAGAGAATACTGACTAATGCGTGACACCGTTACAAGGTAACTTTTCACTGAGAGAGAGAGCTAATGAAAAGACTCCCAACATATTTTGGGTACATATTCCTAATCAAAAGCTCTTCTTAAGTCATATAGATTCTCTTAAGAATGAATTGGAGGGAAGAAGTAGTGTCATCTAAGCTTATCTCCAGCCACTTCTCTTTTATCCACTTCTCTTTTATCTTTTCCTGTATCATCATCAACACAGCTAGGATTATATTCAGGACACTTAGGCTCTTAATAAATATTTGCTGATTGAATAGAAAATATTTTGACTCATTAAACATGTAAAGGACATATTTTAAGAAAGCTTTGATTTTTCCATTTATTTTATCAGGGACACACAAAGAAAATGAATTTTTTCAAAGTTGGAAAATATTTTACATTGGTGGACATGCCAGGTTATGGCTATAGAGCTCCCGAAGATTTTGTTGACATGGTAGAGACCTATCTAAAAGAACGAAGGAAGTAAGGAAAAAATTTTCTTATAAGTTTAATCCAAAAGCACATTTTCATTAATGGAACATTAACATTCTCCACATTATGACTTCACATTATCAAGTGACTTCTTTTAGAAAGTACATTTTACTCTCATAATATTCTGTAATATAATATTTAGGGCCAAGGTATATAATGCTTGCTTAATTTTTTTCCTATAGATTAGCTTAATGTTAAATTCAAGGGGTTTTCTAAATTGAGACTATAAATGTATTTCAGCAGAGTTCATTAATTTTCTTATATTGTGGTATTTACCACATTTAAAAAAAACCTCAGTATATTTAAGTAAATAAATAAATAAATAAACCTCAGTATATTTTAAATACTTTTTTTTTAATATTTTATTTATTTATTCATCAGAGAGAGAGAGAGGCAGAGACACAGGCAGAGGGAGAAACAGGCTCCATGCAGGGAGCCTGATGTGGGACTCGATCCCAGGTCTCCAGGATCACACCCTGGGCTGAAGGCGGCACTAAACCCCTGAGCCACCAGGGCTGCCCTATTTTAAATACTTCTGACACCACATCATCTATAAACGTTACTTTTGTTGTCTCCATAGGTAGTCAAATGGCAGTTCTATGTTTCAAGCATTACCACAACATATAAAACAATTAAACTTTGGAAGTATAAAGAAGTATCTGCAAGTATCTTGCTGGTTATAGCTTTACATAGAAACTAAGATGAAAAAACAAAACAAAACAAAAAAGAAACTAAGATGAAATATTTACACAAAAAAATACAAAACATAATGTGTCTGTTTTCTCTTACCTGTTAGTCTTAAAGTAATATTTGAAAATTTAGACATTTTTGTGATAACTTATAGGTAATTGAGGTCATGTCTTGTTCTCCCACTAGTTCAAGCTTCTAAAGGAAGAGACTCACTCATCTTTGTGTCCAGTCCTTGGCAGGGGATCTTAGGTCCAATACTTGCTATTGAAATAAATTAATATTTAGTAAATTTAGTGATTGAAAGTAACAGCATTGAGATTTATTGGATTGTAGGATGGACTTCTGGTGAACCGAGAATTCCTTTTGCCTAAAAAATTTTTAAATTTTGGAGTGAAAATTATCCAAAGGAAAAATTTCTTAGGATAGTAAGGGTCAGGGGGAGAAATGAATGAGTATATTTTATATTGTCATTAATTTTTATTTCTGCATTCTTATAGTTTGATGAGAACATTTTTGTTAGTGGATAGTGTTGTTGGAATTCAAAAAACCGACAATATTGCCATAGGAATGTGTGAAGAATTTGCATTACCTTATGTGGTAAGTATTTCTTTTGAATTATGGTTGCTATTGGAAATACCAGTTTGTGTATATGCGTGTGCACTTGAGTCTGTGTGTGTATGTGTGTCTGCTCTCTCTTTAGTGAAAGAGCAGATCTTACCTCTGCAAGAGTAGTTTTTGAATAATCTTTTTATCAGCCTTTAATAGGTAAGTTCTATGGTACTTCTATTTTCTTTTCTTTCTCTCAGCGTTAGGTTTTCAAAATTATAATCAAAGTATTTTTAAACTGTTCATTTAGTGTTCCGAAGTGCTTTTCCCTTTCATTTTTTTTAATGGCAATATAAATACTTGTCTAAAACATGTTAGTGGCTTTTTAACAGCAGTTTGCATATAGTACTTAACCAAAATGTCAATGAAATTGCAACTGAAAAATTTGCTAGTTTTTGAAGTTTAAGAATCATTTCAAGAAAATAGCTGGCTCCAGCATACACAGGTAGGATTTTTACATTCTTTAAGAAAAGAAAATTTCTTCTGGGAATATCGTACCTCTGTTTTTTCTGTTGTTTGTCCTAGAAAAGACAACTTAGTAGGTTAGTGTCTATTTTTTCTTTGCTTCATGAGTTCTCCAGATAAAATAGCACCCCAGAGTTCCAAAGGAAAAGTGAAGAACCCATTGACTATAACTTGGTTTCAAAAAAAGTTAGGAGACCACTAAAACGTATCAGTAAAGTTTAATGCAAATCCAACCGTGTTGCTAGTCAGCAACACTTTTGTATTCTTGTGGTTATGGAATTTGGGGATTTGCAAAAACCCTGTGAAGCAAAAGCTAGAACTACAATTAGTATGAGGAGCCAAAGGTTGGATTATAGTTCATATAGCAGAAAATACTCAATAGTGCCAAACTGGTTTTATTAAGTGATACAGTATTCCTAATTTGGTATCATAGATACCAATTTGTGAAATCATATGTTTTCCTCAGTTTTAACTTTAAGGAAATATTACTTTCTTCTTTGGAAAAGAGGTTGTGATAGAAAAATTATGCCTCCTTTTAAATATCAGCATATTTGCTCTTATGAGGAAAGATTCCCAATTGGAGGGACTCACAAGTCATTAGAAACCACAGACTAAATAAATAAATAAATAAATAAATAAATAAATAAATAAATACCACAGACTTTCTGCCTCTCACTCCTTTTGCCATTAACATTTTCTTTTTTTTTTAAGTTTTTCTTTTTTTTTTTTTTTTTTTTATTTATTTATGATAGTCACAGAGAGAGAGAGAGAGAGGCAGAGACACAGGCAGAGGGAGAAGCAGGCTCCATGTACCGGGAGCCTGATGTGGGATTCGATCCCGGGTATCCAGGATCGCGCCCTGGGCCAAAGGCAGGCGCCAAACCGCTGCGCCACCCAGGGATCCCCCATTAACATTTTCTATAACTGAAAAGCATAGGTTATTATTTCAGGAAATTTAATTTTATAGAAATTCCCCAGGAAAATTGATAGATCAAAGTTTTACTTTTTAATTGATTTTGTAATCATTCCTATAATTTTAGTGGATATAAGATACAAATAGCCTGATTTCTAGTTTTCCATTATATTATTACATTTAAGGCAGAACTATTTCCTGGTCAAAAATGATTGTAAGTTGGCAGTTTTATATGGATCAACCCAATAATACTATGTATCTTAGTTAACATATAGTGATTGCATGGAACATTTGTTTTATGTCAATTGCAAATATGGCTAAAGGGTCCTTTTCACTGGTATTGAATCCAAGATATTATGGCTCTGTGTATTTAAAGCACCATTAAACAGCAAACACATCATATATGCTTTATACATTGCATGCATTAACTCATTTAATCCTCATGGTAACTCCTTTTGGGGGTGTCACTTTTATAGATGAAAACATAAGTATAGAGAGATTAAGAAACTTACAAAGGTCACCTAATTGTTATTAAACATTTGTAGCTAGGGATGCCTGGGTGGTGTAGTTGGTTAAGTGTCCAATTCTTGTTTTTGGCTCAGGTTGTGATCTTGGGGTTGTGGAATTGAGCCCTGCATGGGACTCTGTGCTCAGCCAGAGTCAGCAAAGGTTTCTCTTTCCCTCCCCCTGCCCTTCCTCTTGTGCCCTCATTCTCTCTCTAGAATAAATAAATAAATCTTTTTTAAAAATTGTAGCTAAAGTGTGTAAAACTGTATATTAATAAGATCTTTATTTCCAATGCTTAAATATTTGTTTTCTTACAGATGGTATTAACAAAAATTGACAAATCTTCCAAGGGGCATCTTTTAAAACAAGTGCTTCAGATCCAAAAATTTGTTGAGAGTGAAACACAAGGATGTTTTCCTCAGTTGTTTCCTGTAAGGTAAGACTTGAATTATTTTGTAACTAACATCCTTTGTGTTTGATACATATATATAAAAAAACATATATAAATACATATAAAACATATAAATATATATATAGTGTTTCTTAGTTTGTATTTGTTATATATTATATAGCGTTTCTTTGATTGAGGTATCACTTAAAATAAGAGGAGTTTGGAAGACTACACACATAGCCATGATTTATTGGTACAACCCACCAGCACTTTTATTTTTTCTTCCCTCTATTTTGTCTGCTTTCTGCAGGCTTTTGCTGGATCTTCCTTGTAGGTATCTTCCTTCTCTTTCTGCCTCAGCCTAGCTCAACCCTAGACCACAGCAGAAGTGAAAACTTTTTACTTTTTTTTTTTAAGATTTTACTTATTCATTCATGAGACACACACACAAAGCGAGGCAAAGACACAGGCAGAGGGAGAAGCAGGCCCCATGCATGGAGCCTGATGTGGGACTGGATCCTGGTCTCCAGGATCACGCCCTGGGCTAAAGGCGGCTCTAAAAACCACGAGCCACCCGGGCTGCCCAAACTTTTTACTTTTTATTTTATTTTATTTTTTTTTACTTTTTAAAATCAGCTAAACAATAGCCACAATAAAGATACTACCATGCTTTTCTCACCTTCAAAAACAAACAAAAAAAAAATTCATTATTTTTATGAAAGAAACCTTCTCCAGGCTGTGAGGGATAAAAAATTTTCTTTAAAAAGAAATGCTTCACGTAAGTTAGAATTAAGCATTGGTAGCAGACAGAATGGTTATTTCTCGAGCTGGCAATTTTGAGATATTTGATATAGTTTAGTGATGAAACATGAGTTTGTACTTTGAGCATATACCTTGGATGTAGTAAGTGCCTTGTACTAGAGCAAAGATACAGTACCATTTCCATATGATTTTCTTACTCTAACTTCTTTATGGAAGGCACTATAGTATTTGCTATGAGAAATAATGAAACCAAGTAACAGTTTTATATGAAACTGTCCCCTCATCAGTTATTCAAGGTCCTACCAATCCAGATCATATTTAAATTGTTTGTAATTATGAACATGCCTGTCAAAACCCTTCATTCACTCATTTCTACAAAATGCTCTTCTCCCTTGACTTTCATTCAGGTATTTATCCTGTTCATTTGTCTGTGTCCCATCTGTACAATGGAGATTCCTACAGGCAGGAGTGAAATCCTACTTCTTAGAGCCCTGAGCATTGTCATAGAACAATAGCTGTTTTTTTTTTTCTAAGATTTTATTTATTTATTCATGATAGACATAGAGAGAGGCAGAGACACAGGCAGAGGGAGAAGCAGGCTCCACACCAGGAGCCCTACGCAGGACTCGATCCCGGGACCCCAGGACGGCACCCTGGGCCAAAGGCAGGCACCAAACCGCCGAGCCACCGAGGGATCCCCAATAGCTGTTTCTTTTAACTATTTAATAAGAAGGAAGTGAGACCTTCACTAAAAATGCAGCACAAACATAAGATGGACAGATTGTGGCTTAAGAGCAGCATTTATTGGAAAAAAATTAAGCTTTAGTTGACTATAAGTTGAATATGAATTAACAGTTCAGTGAGGCTGGAAAAAACTGACAGTGTTTTCTTGACCTACATTAATAGAATTATAGTGTTCCAAACAAGGGAATGATCTAACAGTAGTTCCACACTGCTTTGAGCTATATGTCATCAGACCAGTCAGATTGGATTGTGGCTGGACATTAACAACAACTGAGCTATCTGAAAACAGTGGTCTTGGGGTGGTTACGTCACTACATCATTCATAACACTTACCTGGTCCTCAGGGTAAACATCCCTATGCCTAGTTAGGGATGTTTGTAAGTCAAAGAAGTGAAGTGAGTTGCAGAGAGATATTTGTTTAAATAGAACAGGGAAGCCTGGGTGGCTCAATGGTTGAGCATCTGCCTTTGACTCAGGGCCTGATTCCAGGATCCAGGATTGAGTCCTGCATTGGGCTTCCTGCATGGAGCCTGCTTCTCCCTCTGCCTATGTCTCTGCCTCTCTCTCTGTGTGTCTCTCATGGATAAATAAATCTTTACTTCTTGGCTATAGATTTTAAAGCAACTTACTTCATTTTCTGAGTCTGTTTTCTCCCTAGTAAAAATATGATTGTTAGAAGAATAATAAAATGTATTGTGACTGATGTACACACAGCCATATAATAAATGTTAATTTCCTTTCTTGCCAAAAATCAGTCAGTAAGTAGCATGGTTAGGCCAACAACCCAGATTATGAGATTCTCAGTACTTTTTAGAGATAATCCTTTCTTTAGATATGTCAGCATTCTCTGCTGTATGGTCCTGGAATCACTGCTGCCTCTGTACTCACCATAAGTGACCAAAGTACTGCAGAAGCCATACAAGTCTAAGACCCGAGGTGTAGAAGCCTGGTGACTTTCAAGAACTTCAGCATTCACTTTGCCATAGGGACCACATACAGGAATTTGGCAGGCTATACTCTGTAGCTCTCAAAACCCAATTCAGAAAATAGTTAAACACATTCCTTGGTTTTATGCTCATGACCAAGTCCTAGTCCATCCCTCCAGAAAGAAGTTTGGCCTGTTCACGAAATAATTATTATAAAATATGTCAGGTTTTATTTCCTTCTCTTCTTATTTGATCCTTGTAGGAGAAAGGTGGAAGTACAGTCCAGCAAATGTTGGCCTTTAAGGCTATAGGCAAAAGTTTAAATGCTAAACTTCACTTATAACCCAGAAATCATTATGGGCTGTTCTCAAGCAGACAGCTTTGGTCAAAAAGCTTAAAATGCTGTATTTTATCAAGAAGGGAATCAGGAGTACAGGAGAAAATATTTTACTTGTTTTATATACAGGTATATACCATTTCCTATATCCATAAAAGTCATAGTGTATTCAAAAAAGTCCATGTATCCCAAGAAACCATGTGGTCACTTCCAGCTGTCAAATGGATGGATGCATATAGATGGATATAGTAAGATGAGTAGACAATAATAGACACCAATAATGGTGATAATTTTTAAAAATAACAAAAGGTCTAAAGTATTAAGATTGTTGAGTCTTTGTCACAAAAAAAAAAAAAACTAACTAAAAAGATCAAAACTTTTAGTCTGGGAAATAAAAGGCAAAATAGAAGATATTCCAATGACATTTTCACAGAAATAGAACAATCTTAAAATTTGTATGGAACCACAAATAGCCAAAGCAATCTTGAGAAAGAACAAAGCTGAAGGTATCATGTTCCCTGATTTCAAACTATATTATAAAGCTACAGTAATCAAAAAAGTAGTACTGGCATACAAAAAAGATACATAGATCAGTGGAACAGAACAGCCCACCAATAATCCCACACATATATGGTCACTATGACAAAGAAGCCAAGATATACAGTGGGACAAGGGCAATGTCAGTAAATGGTGTCGGCAAAAGAATGAAACTTCGATTACAGTCTTATATTATACTCAAAAATTAACTCAAAATAGGCCGGAAACCATAAAACTTCTAGAAGAAAACCTACACACTTAACATCAGACTTGGCAATGATTTTTTGATTTGACACCAAAAGCAAAGGCAACAATAGCAAAAATAAACACAAGGGACTACACTGAACTGTAAAAAAGCTCCTGCACAGCAAAGGAAACCATCAGCAAAAGGAAAAGGCAACCTACTGAAAGAATTTGCAAATCATATATCTGATAAGGGGCTTATTACATAACTCCTATAACTCAATAGCAAAAAAATAAAAATAAAAAAATAGGCAGAGGATTTGAAGATATTTTTCCAAAGAAAGCAGACATATGACCAACAGGAGAAGATGAAAATATGAAAAGATGCTTAGCATCACTAACCATCAAGGAAATGCAAATCAAAACTGCAATGAGATACCACCTCACACCTACTGGAATGGCTATTATCAAAAAGGAAAAAAACAAAAAACAAATAATAAGCATTGGTGAGAATGTAGAGAAAAGGGAAACCTTGTGCACTGTTAAGAGTGAAATCACTGCAGACACTATGGGAAACAATATGAGGTTCCTTTAAATATTAAAAAGAGAATTACCATATGATCCAAAAATACCACTTATAGGTATTTATCCAAAGAAAACAAGAACACTGATTGAAAAGATATATGCAGGGATCCCTGGGTGGCACAGCGGTTTGGCGCCTGCCTTTGGCCCAGGGCGCGATCCTGGAGACCCGGGATCGAATCCCACGTCAGGCTCCCGGTGCATGGAGCCTGCTTCTCCCTCTGCCTATGTCTCTGCCTCTCTCTCTCTCTCCCTGTGTGACTATCATAAATAAATAAAAATTAAAAAAAAAAGAATATTCTAACTCCTTTATAAAAAAAAAAAGAAAGAAAAAAGATATATGCACCCCCACATTCACTGCAACATTGTTTACAATAGCCAAGATACCAAACAGCCTGTCCATTGATAGATGAATGGACAAAGAAAGTGTAGTGTTTATGTATATACAATGGAATACAATTCAGCCATAGAAAAGAATGAAGTCTTGCCATTTGTGACAACATTGGTGGATTTTGAGGGGATTATACTAAGTGAAGTAAGTCAGGCAGAGAAAGACAAATACCATATGATCTCACTTATATGTGGAATTTGGGAAACAACAAAAAAGCAAAATCATAGATAAAGAGATGGGTGGTTGTCAGAGGTGGAGGATGGAGGATAGGGGATACAAGGAAGGGGACCAAAAGGTAAAAATTTCCAGTTACAAAATAATTCGTTGAGATGTAATGTACAACATGGTGACTATCATACTGTATTGCATATTTGAAAGTTGCTGAGAGCAAATCTTAAAAGTCCTCATCGTAAGAAAAAGAAAAATTATAATTATGCCTGATGACAGATGTTAACTAGACTTACTGCAACCTTTTCACAATATATACGAGTATCTAATCATTATGTTATACAACTGAAGCTAATGTGTCAATTATACCTCAAAAATAAAAAATTTAGTCTGGTTAATAAAAGGCAAATTGGTGGATAAGGTGAAATTTTTAGGATTCTGAGAATATGAATCATCATTTTTAAAATAGAAGAGGCTGGCAGAAGAGAGGAAAAATTAAGACATTCTGTTTCATATATGAAACTCAAGAGTTTTAAAAGAGTTTTTAAGTTAGATGAATTCAGATACATTACTACATCTGAAGTAAAGAAGAAAATTTTTCTTTTCTTTTCACAGTTCTGTGACCTATTCTGGAATCCATCTGTTGAGATGCTTTATTGCAAATATAACAGGAAATCTTAAGACTGATGGCCTCTAATTTAGCTGAAGATTCAAAATCCTTTATGCCAACTAGAGTTGAACACCTAGAATTTCAGCATTGTTTTAAATGTTGTGTACCTATTAATTTGCAGAAGGATCATTTTAGCTTTAAAACCTGCATCTTGGGCAGCCCGGGTGGCTTAGCGGTTTAGCGCCGCCTTTGGCCCAGGGCCTGATCCTGGATACCCAGGATCGAGTCCCGCATCGGGCTCTCTGCATGGAGCCTGCTTCTCTCTCTGCCTGTATTTCTGCCTCTCTCTCTCTCTCTCTTTCTCTCTGTGTGTGTCTCATGAATAAATAAATGAAGTCAAATAAATAAATAAATAAATAAACCTGCATCTTCCCAAACCAAGAATGAATTTGTGCTGGGAAAAAGAAGTTTATAAATAATAAATTATGCTATTCATTAGGACAGATACTGTTTTATTTTAACAGTTCCTATTTTAGCAATGTTCCTATTGTAACAAACTGGCAAACAAGAGCATATAGAAATCCATAATATGAAACCTATTTAGTGCTACCTAGAGAATGGTTTGCTGTGTTTTTATTGGGCTTTTGCCTTTTAAAGACAGTGTTTATTATGTATATTTAAGTATTAAAATGGAGTAGTTAATAAAGGGGTTACTTTTCTGTTAAGCACTTATAGGGAGATGGAAGAGAAATGCTCCTCTCAGTGCCTTAATTTATCTTTTTTCTGAGTCCTTACTTGAAAATAAAATAATATTCTTGATAAAATTTCAGTCAGTCCATGATGAGGCTGGAGTCATTCACCTTCAGGTGAACACAGGATTCAGAATCAGAAGACCAGAATTTAAGTTTCAGTTCTAATATTTATTATGTTGGGCCTTGGGCAGATTACTTGATTTCTCTGCCCTTCATTTATAATTTGCAAAGCTATAGAGATTAAAATGGTATTATATGTGTAAAGGATATCTGTTTACAGATTTATAAAGTGAAACCAATCCAAGAAACAGCAAACCTCAGATTTATCACAGAAAACCTCCTGTCATAGAGGAGAAAACATTTTCTTTAGTGAAAGACAAAAACCAAAAACTAGTTTTTTTGAGAAAACTGGTATTTGCAAAAGGCGAGAAAAAAGTCGATCGGCCTATTTAGAATTGGTACAGTAAGATTCAGAATGGAAAGATAAAGCCTTCCTTTGAGCTAAAGTTAACAGAAAAGATTTTTATGAAGATGCTACTGACCTATTCATGTAAGTAAGTGGCTTAGCTTTTCAAAGTGAGAGTGAATATTAAAAGATTATTGCAGTAGCCCCAGATAAAACCTTAAGGCTGTAAAACAACTGGGGCTTTTTAGGGAAATTCAATTATGAATATATTTTCATAGTTGATAGCACTGGTCTGTTCTAACCAGCAGTGTTTTAAGCTCAAACAAACAAACACTTTAGGTATTCACAAAGTAAAATATATGGTAACAGTAGAATGATCTTAGAAGTCATCATTTTGCCTGCCAGTGTTACTTTACTGCTCGTCTTAGCCTTGGTTCTCCTAAAAGCAGAGTCCAAGACAAAAGTTTGCATTCAGTCATTTATTTGGGAAGTGATTCCAGGGAACAGGAGTGATGAAGAAAGGAAACAGAAGAAAGGAGAGTCAATCAAGGATGGAGGAGTCGGACATCACATAAGTACTAGTCTTGATCTTGAGGGACCTTCTAGAAGAGGAGCCTTAGGAAATGTGCCTCTGAGTTGTCTTTGAAGTGGCCTTCCCCCACTTCTTCCAGTTTGTGCATGCCTAAGTGCCAAGTAGTTCTTGCAACTTGTCAGAAGGAGCAGGAAGTGAGGGGTCTCTGGAACAGAAGGCAAAGTGCAGTTGTCCACTCCTGCTGGAAACTGGTTGGCACAGCAGTGGCTGAAGTAAAAAAGCTAAGTGGATTTGGAATGGGAGGCCTCAGCCTTACGAATGAGAGGAGTGTTTTAATGCTACCAGGGCAGGAAAATCTGTATTCACTGTGATGACACACTAACAGGAGTTTTCTTGGAGGGGCCGGGGTGTGGGGTGAGGAACAGAGGGAAAGGGATAAAGAGAATCTTAAGCAGGTTCCATACCCATCACAGAGCCCAACATGCGACTCAATCTCACAACCCTGAGATCCTGACCTGAGCTGAAATCAAGAGTTGGATGCTTAACTGAGCTACCCAGGTGCCCCACTAACAGAAGTTTCTAATCTAATTTACTACTAATACATGATTTGGATATCACAGATTTCACTTTTTAAAATTTAAAACATTAGAATTCTAAGTTGTTTGGAAAGATTAACTGATCTAGAGTAGAGGAGAAGGAGGAGATGAAGAAATTTACTCCAAAGGAACATTAATGAAGTACAAGAAAGTGTTAGGCCTATAGTCCAATCCAGGCTTTATAGTTTTACCTCCTTAGACAATTTACTGAACACTGGTTTTTCCACTGAGGGATAATCTCCAAAGTCTCTTTCAGCTGTCAGAGTTTATGATCCTTGAACTATAATGCCACTTCACATGAAGCAGTCTAAGCCGAGGGAACCTAACTCTGGAGTCATATGCAAATAAAAGCAGAAACAAGATTGGACCTTAAATCTTAGACTCGTAGAAGCTGATGGTTATTTCTAGACTGGTCATGAGATCTCCTTAGTATTATCTATGTTTTAAGGCACCAAGTAGCTTCTACCACTTGGTAGGAAGACAGGAAAAATATAAACAATGAAAAGTGACTAGAAATTAAGGACTTTGAAGTAAATCAAGATGTTTAGCAAGGCTTCAGGAAAGAAAGAAGCTGAAGCAGTGTTTAACTCTGCTTCGCAGGCTACTTGCATCAAAATCATCTAAGCTCCTTGTTAAAAATGCAGGCTTCTGGGCACCTGGGTAGCTCAGTCAGTTGGGAGTCTGACTCTTGATCCCAGCTTGGGTTTATTTTTTTTTTTTTTTCCAGCTTGGGTTTAGATCTCAGGGTCATGAGGTCATGCAGGCTTCTGTCATCCCCTGGCTGTGTTTATCAGTCTCTTCAGAAAGGTTTCTGCATTTTTAAACAACCCACCAAGTGATTCTCAAAACAGCACAATGTATGAGAACCACTAGTATAGACAAGCAGGAAAATGTACACAAAGAATAGGCCAAATAAAGAACGGAAAGGAAACAGAGTGATGGTGGCCAAGGAAAAGAAAGATGTTGTACATACCAGGCACTGTTTTATTTTTCTATAAATCTACATGTAAGATAAAACTTAAGGCTACAGACTTCTTAACAAATAGCTTACTGACCTAATTCTAGTAAACTAGACCATTCAAAAATACATACGATTTGCCCTGAGCAACAGTGCTAACAGTATACAAATGTCAGATGACAGCATCAGCACTAAATTATAAATTTATGTGTGACCTCACTCCTGGGTCTATTTTGTGTCAGCTAAGTTTTATTTTTTCATTTGACTTTCTCATCTATTTCTACTTTGTTTTCCTGTTGTATTTCAGGTATAATAACCACATGTCACATTACATCCTTTTTGAAAAAAGTTTATTTAGAATCTGTCACTAGCACCCAAATAAATAAACCAAAAACAAAACAAAACAAAACAAGCCAAAAACTTTTGGAGAACTCCGTAAGTTCTCCTGTGAGATACCCTCCTGTGAGATAAAGTGAACAAATGAAGTAAACTAATGGCATGACCAGTCTCCCTGATAATACAGTTAGTGGCAAAATTTTTAGTCCCTTGTGATGATGGATTCTAATATGTAATCAAGATAGCACAGGCATTGGAAGCTACAAACGGTGTTCAGCAGTGGATTTACTTTACCTACAAACGGAGCCAGTAAGACCAAAGTGACCTTTTAAGCACTCCTTGATATTTCCCACCCCACTCAACTTCCCATATACCTGAAGGCACAGAGTAGGTTTTTATAAACCTATTCACTCAGTTCTTAATTCTGTTGTTCCAGGGATCCACCAGCTTTAATCAAGGAATTATATCTGCTTCTCAAAGACAGGATATGGTAGTTTCTTCATCTTAACCCCTGGTACAAAGTTAAAAGTCAAAATTTGACTAATAGTCAAATACTTGTCAGTTAAATGACAGTTACTATAAACGTTTATTGAATGGAAATGAACTGCTGTACAATGTTATACTAAAGCAGCTCCTCTCTGAGTACCTCTTAGCACTTCCAAGTCCTTGCAGACTTTTTTTTTAGTAGTTTCACGTAAAATAGCAGAAAACTGGACCAGTTTGTTAAGCACTTAAATGCGAGCACTCATATTTGAGCATCTAAACTCCCATTAAAGCAAAAATATCATCAATGTCATCTGTCTCCTTAATGGTTCCTGATGTATCATGTTTGTCCATTTGCATCATTTTCCATGAATCAGTTTCATTTTTATTGCTTCCTATAAGGTTTTCATGAATTTGTTTCTCTTTAGTTTGTATGACAGGGTCTGAAACTCTGCTACTCAAGAGTTGCTTACTATTAGGGTAGAGATCAGTTCTATGAACTGTACAGTGCGAGAGTCTCCATTTACTGCTATCTGTAGCATTCTGAGTCCCTTGAGGGGACTGCTGAATTTCTTTTGAAAGAGTCAATTGCAACTTTCTCTGCGGTTTCTTCTGTCCCAGTAAAAATCTATTCTGAGATCTTCTTCGTCTCACAAGACGCTCTGAAGTTTTGATTCCTGAGCCACGAAGAAGGCAGTTGCAAATAGATGTTTTTATGCATTCTAATTTCTTTGGCAAACTTTAAAAGACAGCAAGAGAAAGGAAAAATCTGGGATTAAGACATAGAAAAACATTTTCAAAAACTTTTGTCTCTATTTTACCAACTCCCAAAAGAAAAGTACATAATTTATCTACAAGTCCTATGCCTACAAGTGTACAACCCCAGAATCATCACAAAAAATATGAAAATAGGAGCTTCAACCCAAATCTGTGTTTTCAGAGCAGAGCTTCCCTGTTGATTCAGGGTGTAGCCAAGTATGCCCCCATTATGTTCCCAACATAAAGTAGCTCCTACAACTGCCTACCAAGACAGCTGAATGGTGAGATTTCCCCCTTACTTCAGTGTCAGAGCTTTTCCTTGATAACTGCTAAAGTTCATAGTGTAATAGTGGAGCTGGGGAAAGGATGTATCACAAATAGAACAATCTGCCTGGATGCAGTAATGCGTTTCTGGATAAACAACTTCATATTGTAGCTGAGAAATAACAAGTGGAAAGGAATAAAAGTGGAGGAGGGAGTTTATCTAAGAATGAGAAGACAGAGCTGCTGACATAGACCACCTACACCTTGGGCTACCCTAATTGTGACTCATACGTCGTCTTCAAGTTGGGGAATTCAGAATTCAAATAGCTGATTAGTTCAGGTGTTTTGCTTCTGAATAAGGTATGGTGACAAGGTACACCAGTGCCTTGCTAACTGCCTCACTGTGATAGATTTCAAAAGATTAGCATGGGTCTGTAACTTATACCCTGTCACCCTCCCCTTTTTCCTTTTTAAATAAATATGTAACTTTGAGGAAGCTCTTTATAATGTAGTAGTTCAGGAGGATCAGTTTCTAAACACTTCTTGTCTTACTGTAAGTGACGATTTTTAAGTGGGGAAGAGGGTAAGCGTACTTCCTAACTGAAATGGAGATAGAAGAAAAACAAAAACGGAAGAATCAGAGGATCTGAATTGAGTTCTAGATCTCCAGCTGTTAACAATCTGAGAAAAATCCCCTATGTCCTCAGCTACAAAATGGGAGTAATACTGCCTACTTCACAGAGTTATCATGGACATTAAGTAAATTTAAAATGTACTGTAATATATAACATACTGAAGCAGCAGGGCAGTACTAAAGAACAGTATTTTTGTGGGGCAGGGAATAAGGTTTAACAAATACCACTTTGTTACCATTCTCATTAACTCTTAAAATATATTATCTGTATCTCATCTACCCCTTCTCCATCTCAGGCTGAGTTTTCACCCTAGAATAGATCCTTTTTAGATGCTACAGATCTTTAAATGACTCTAATGTAGAAATAGTTCCAACAATTCATTCATAACTTCATTGTTATGTTTCAAGTAATACTGGCTCACATCCTTAAGCAGTTCTACGAATCTAAATCAGGAAAAGGGAGAAATCAATATATGGAGAATTGGGCACCCATGAATGAACACTGCCTGACCCAAAACCCAGAGTCTGGTGTGTGTCCTTGTAAGAGGCAGACACTTCTCTCACACCCTCATCCTGCTGCACGAGGTGGGCAGACTGGCTGTCTCCTACTAGAGTGAGAACTAGAGCTAGTGCTCCATGAGGATTAAATCTGTCTTACACAACCTATCCCCAGGCTTAGCATGCCATAGACACTCCTAAGGCTTTCTGAATGAACACATGGAATGGTGAAGAATATAAGTGAATACATCCAATTAACCAAGTTAACTTTCTTCCTCCCAATGATACAGCAGTACCCAACAAAAGCAAACAAAATTGCAGTTTGAATAGATCCTTCTCTTAGCCCCCCTAGGGCTACTGGACATTCCATTTTTTAAAAAGTTGACTTGAATATATAAACTTTTGCCCTAAGTAACAACAGAAAAAGTAAAGGAATATAATTTTTAGTATATACCTACCTATAGCCTTGAGCTTCCACATGTTTAAGCCGGTTACTTTTAAGAAGTTTGTTACCCAGAAAGGAGGCCTGAGCCTTGAGTTTTTTGCTCCTGCACCATAAAATCGCTGTTTGGATTTCTTCAGAAAGTTGAATGAAAGTCTCAGCCTCTCGAAATCTTTGCACAAAACTTTTGGCACTGGGAGTTCCTGTTGCTTTCTGAGGAGAATGTTTGGTTGCCTTTAGTTTGGACTGAGAACATTTAGTTTCCTGAAATATGGAAAGGTGAGAAAAGTATATTGGATTTGCTACTGACTTGTAAATATATAACAACAGATCAAAGTTAACTATGAAAATTAGAAAATGTCTTTTTAAAAGAAGGAGAACTTAAAGCTCACTGTGCTTTCCTTTGTCTTAAAAATCTTAATTTTTTATCCATCACTCCTAACACAAGATTTTTTCCCCTCTGTGCAGCAAAGGTCCTATCTATAACTGAATTCCGACAGAAAATATAAATATTCTAACATATCTATTTAACCTATACATAAGAATGAAACTCTACATGAATAAATATTGGTCCAAGCCCATCTGGTAGGAAAAATAATCTCTGAAGAGCCCTTTTCCTTGATACTAATACACTACCACAAATTTGTTTGTCACTTACTTCTATACCCTGAGTTACTCCTCAATGATGAGTCATAAATGTTACTGAAAACACACTAAGACAGGAATGATGCTGAATGTACGTTAAAAGTGCTTAACTGAGCAACACTTCCAATTCAGCCATCGTTTGATGTGGCACCTTTGTCTTTTCAACCCCCTCTGTCAAGTAAAGTTTGAATTGTACCAGCTTTTGTTGTTTGTGAAAATGTGCCACTTACTAGGTCTGCTTTTATCTTTCATTAAAAACTTGTTCCAAATTTCTGACTCTCAAGAAAAACATAAAAAGTAGAAAATATTGGGCAGCCTAGGTGCCTCAGCGGTTTAGCACCGCCTTCGGCCCAAGGCATGATCCTGAGGACCTGGGATCGAGTCCCACGTCGGGCTCCTTGCATAGAGCCTGCTTCTCCCTCTGCCTGTGTCTCTCTCTGCCTCTCTGTCTCTCATGAATAAATAAAATCTTTAAAAAAAAAAAATAGAAAATATAAAAGTAGAGACCTATCAATATTGTGTGCTGCTAACTTGATAAAAAGAAATCTGACCTTAAAAGGAAGCTGAGCCTGTTAGTGCTAATTGCTCAAACTGTGGTAGTGACTAGTCATGAATAGGGGCTGCTGACCAACCAAACTGCTTCACAACCAGCTCACCCAGGAACAGCTGGATGGGACTGCAGAACTTTCAAGGATCAGAGAGCCATAGTTCTAGAGACAGAGTTGAGAAAACGATTTGGGGGACTGATATAATGGTAAAGAACAAAGACTGTGAACCCAAACTGCCTTCGTTCAAATCCCAACTCTGCCCCGTATTTGTGGTATGCCTGAGCAAGTTTCTTGTCCTATCCAGGCCTCGATTTTCTCACCTGAAACATGGAAACAATAATAACAGTAACAACCTTACAAGGCTTTTGCAAGTATTGTAGGAACTTATAATACAAGCAAAGCATTTCAAGAGTAAATGCAATATATGTATTAGTATTAAATTTCATGATGGTGATGGAACTCATATATTGGACAGAATATAAATCTAAACTAGACACCTTGTAAACATTCAAGAAAGTACTCTGACTTATCAGAAATGATTAAGAGTTCTTAAATAGGAAAAAAGAAATAATCCATGCAGAAAACCAGTAGAAAACAATCTGAGAAGGACAAATGGTAACAGAAGTCAAGTAGTTACCACATGAAAGAGGGTGACAGACGCTAAGAGGAATCATGTTAAAGCTTAAACTGGGAAAGAGAAACCTCATGACAAAAAATGAGGATGACAGTAACAATGATGACAGTAGCTAATAACATCTAACATCAGTTAAGAGCTTACCATACTCCAGTCTCTTTGCTGAACACTTTACATGCATTAAAACTACATAACCCTATGAGGTGCATGCTATATAGGTGCATGCTATATTAGAAAAAAGAGGTGTGGGCAGGTCAAGAAACTTACATAAGGTCACAACCAAAGCCAGGACTAAAACCATTTCTGTCTGACCACAAAGCTAATACTTTTTTTTTTTTTTAATTCTATTCATTTATTAAAGAAAGAGAGCATGAGCAGGGCAGGAGCAGAGGAGGAGGGAGAGGGACAAGCAGACTTCATACTGAGCACAGAGTGCAACTCCCAGGGCTTGATCCCAGGACCCCTAGATCTTGACCTAAGCTAAAATCAAGAGTGAGATGCTTGACTAACAGCCACCCAGGTGCCCCCAAAGCTTATTCTCTTAATATATTCCACACCTATAATGGATCCTAGGGACACTTTAAAATTCTAGTGAACTCTGAATAGAATGTTTTTAAAGGCATTCTATAACCTGATTTTAGACCCCTGGGAGTACTTCTATTCATTCAGAAGCATAGGCTGGGAACTATAATAGCACTAAGCTAAGAGCTGGGGATAAAAACAAAGATTCGATCTCTGCCCTTGGTTAAGTGGCATCTACTCTACAAATTAGCAGAACTCATAAGACATAGTAATTATAAGCCAGACAAACCTGCATAGCTTTGTGTTTCAGCTGTTTGCAGAAAACTCTCACGTCAAATTCTGATGACTTTTCTGCAGAGATAGAGAGACCACAGATACAAAAGCTTAGGCAAACTATTTCAAATCAATGAATTCTTAAGTATATGATATTTCTTGCCAAATTACTACAAAAGAAATAAAGAGAATTTTAGGAGTATGTGTTATATCAAAGCAAATTACCTTTGATGATTTTCTTATTCTTTATTGGCTGCCCAAGATCCACAGTATTCTGTGTACTGATCCTCATTTCTTTAGCTTTTTTGGAAATTCTGAGCGCAGTTTCTTTGTTAGACATCAGTGATTGCTCTTTTGTTAAAAACAGTTTATTTAACAATTTAGTTACTCCTTTAGCTGCAAAAGCTGTAGGCATTTTTTTCTTACAGATTTCAAAATAGGGCTGTCCTAAAAATTCAGCAATATCAGAAGGAAAGGTAAAATCTTTGAAGTAAGGCAGTGGTTGAATCCTAGAGACCTCCTGAAGCAATATGAACAATGGCTCATATAAAGAGGTCAGCCTTTTCAAAATACCTTTATAGAGAACCCTAGGAAAAAACATAGGAAGTCATGAATTAGCCAGTAATTATAATTTGCAAATTATGTAATAACTACAACAGATTCAAAGCTGAAAATAAATGAGTATCAGTCTGCCACTATAGCTTAAAAAAAAAAAAAAAGGCTCCAGCACATATTTGCAGAGTCAGATTAGTCTAGCCCAAACAGAAAAAAAAAAAAAAAAAATCACTTAAAACTAAATAAAGTACTAAATGGAAAGATGTCTCAAAGGATATGCATCAACATCTTATGTATGGTTTTAGCTAGGTGGTGGAGATTTTAGGCAAATTTCAGGTTCTTCATATCTTCTCTATTCTTTTGGAATGTGTCTAAATAAAGCATGTATATTATTATAATCAGTAAAAATTAAAGCTGTCTTTATTACAGAAAAGAATAAAGCATGTATTATTATAATCAGTAAAAATTAAAGCTGTTCTTATTACAGAAAAGAATAATATGTTAGCTATTGGTAATTCTAATGTCGTTACCTCTAAGAATAAGCAGAATAAACAAGAAGATTGGAAATAGTACTTGAGAAACCCAGGTTAAGACATCAAAGACCTGACCAAACACGTAGGCTCCCAATCCACCCCAAATAAACTCTGATCAAGTGAAGAAATGGAACCCCTGCACCATTAACATCCCATGGGAAAACAAATATGAAAACCTAGGCTGAGTTAGATGAAAAAAATTATTTCAAAGGTCTGTACATACATACATACCATAATCTGCTCACCAGCCCAACCATCACAAGGTTTAAAATAATGAATTCTTGCAAACCCAGATGTTTCACAGTCAAGCTGGAGAATCAAGTTAAAGTTGGAAAACAAAACCAAAGTAATTTGGGTTTTATAAATTATATTTATGAAAGAAACAGATTAGTAATAGAATTTTCTTGAAGAAATTCAGCTTTAAACATGTTCTATTTCAGTCATGGAAACTTTAAAAAAAAATAGAGCTCTCGCTATTTAGCTTCTACGACTAAGAATTTCTATCAATGCCCTTAGGGTAATATGTGCTAGATGAAGACTGGCAGTCTCTGGCAATGGCTCTATCAGGCAATTCCTAGGAAAAGGAGGCCAAGAAGCAAAATTTTAATAGGTTATAACTTCTACAAACCTCCTAGCTTTCAAACAGAAATACTATTAAGTATATCCAAACAATTCCAATTCAGAAGAAAGCATTTTAGTTAATTTAAGGATACAGAAATGTCTTGCAGCAACAGTCCAAGCAGCGAAGTAACAACTTGCATGCTCCCAAAATCTTCATGAGCACCAATTCGACCACTGGTTGGCTGGGAATAACACATGCTTTGGTAGTGACTGGCTGGTTTTTGCTTCACAAAAATGGAAAAGAATGTTACTTTCATTCTTAAAGTTCATTAATTGTAAAGTACAGTTTTCAAGTGCAGATGAGCTAGAAACTCAATTTGAAGTAGTTATGTTCAATAATGACTGGTAGATTATGTAATAATGTTTCAATATAATCTACCCTACCTGTGTCATGCCAGTCCCTCCCACTGAGGAGAGAATGTCACAAAAACCATGTGTCCCTTATTTTTTCTTTTAAAGATGTAATTATTTATTCATTAGAGACACAGAAAGGCAGAAACACAGGCAGAGGGAAAAGCAGGCTCCTCGCAAGGAGCCTGATGTGGGACTCAATCCTGGATCGAGGATCATGCCTTGAGCTAAAGGCAGTCACTCAACCCCGGAGCCACACAGGTGTCCCCTAGGTGCCCCTTATTAAGACAAAATTTGTAAAGCTCCCCTGTTGGGTTATATCCCAGCACCAGGCAAAGAAAAGTCCCCAAAGGGTGATCATATTGAAGACCATGAGTTCCCAACCCACCACAAAGCCCATCAGAATGCAACTGGACCACTTACTTGGAAGAAAACAACTCAGACAGATGTTGAATTGAACCCTCCAGTTCCATGTTTTTCAAACGTTTTAAACATTGTTCAACCTGAAAGGGGAAGAGCAGCTCAAATTCATATAATACAGACATGGCCATTGATGTGACCAGGAAAGCAAAGAAATGCAGAAGTTAAAAGTATGGAAATATACTGAATACCAGAGAATAACTTTATTTTAGGGTAATCCACCCCAAAAGCAATTGCTCCTGCTTAAAAATTTGAAATTAACCCAGCCAAACATATGTCTCAAGTCAAGTTATAACTAAGAATTTACTATATGCCAGGATGTGATTGATGCTATAAAGTGCATCAAAGTAAATATGAGATTATTCTCAAACTATTAAAACAAGATAGTAAATTAATTAACTACTAAATTTCAACAGTTTGTAAATGGCCACAGAAATGAGGCAAGTGACGGATTTTACAAATCACTTTACAAATGTATACTGAACATCTATTATTTCCAAGGTATGCTAGGAAATAAAGTAGTATATAAGGTACTTCCCATTCTCTTGTTATAAAAATCTAGTAGTAAAAATAAGACATATAAAGTATTTAAATACTAAAATAAAAGATATGCCTTCTTTAAAATTGCAATCCCCTCAGCACTCTTCCTTTTCCTGCTTTATTTTTCTTCATGGCACTTACCACCATCTGACATTTGATCAACTGACTAATTGATTGATGGTCTTTCTCCTCTCAACTACAATGTAAGCTCCATGAGGGCAATATATTTCATCTATTTTATCCCCCACTCTAACTCAGTACTTAGCACAGTGTTAAGTAGGCACCTAACAGCATTTTTATCTTAAAAAAAAAAAAAGAGCTATCCATTATGCAAAATGTGGTAAGAATTCTATAGTCCTCAGGAAATACCACATAAAGGGCATGTACAGGACTGCATCTGGATTTTGAGGGTCTAAAATCTGAATGGGGCACTGATACTAGCAAAGATATCTTGCCAAAGCCACATACATACTAATGAAAATTTTCAGAATTGATTCTGTGATAACAGCATAGTTTTCAGAACAAGGGACGCAACAATCTTCAAATTTTGAGGTTAGCACCTATCTTCAGTTTTTAATTTTGGACACTATACTTTGAGAGAAGTATTGACAAACCAAGATGGTAAAATTAACTTGGGAAATATAGTATGTGAGCTATGATTCAAAACAAATAAGGGAAAATAATTTTGAGAATTGTAGCAAGGCAAAGAGAACTGAAACAACCTAAGAACAGTCTTCATATACCAAAAGTATTATACAGAAAGGGGAATCCAGACTATTTTCTGTGCTGTATGTATGGGAACATTAGAGGGATGCATGCTAATTCTACTACTTAGCTTTCCTTGAAGGGAGAAAAAAGTCAAGTGGATGACAGTAATGTGTAAATAGTGAAATGCTAAACATATAGAAGGCAGTAATAGGAATGGGGATAGTAGCTGCAGCAGCATAAAACACATTCCCTATAGTAGGGAGCACAAAACGTACACAAAGAACTGCCACATGCAGACCATACTCAATATCATAAGAGAATCACAAAGGGGAATCCCAAATAGTCCACAGTCATAAAAGAGGAGTTAACTATATTAATAATCAAAAAATGCAACTTAAAATGAGATTATCACAATATGCCCTCCTGTTACACCTTAGGAAGAAGTTTATCAATGCCAGATGGCTTGGAATGGGACTTGCAGGATGGGAAGGCCTTTACCAGGCATCAGATGGGCTGGGCATTCTAAACATACAGGACCAGGTAAGCAAAAGTCAGGGGAGAAATTGAACATGGTGATCAGGGGAACTTGTGAAGAGTTCAGGTTGCCTAGAATATAAAATATATGAAAGGGAGAGAGAAGCCTGAGCTAAAGAAAACTGAAAAGGCCAGATCATGGAAGATCTTATAAGTCAAGCTAAGAGGTTTCATCTTTATTCAGGAGAACCATTAGAAAAAAATCAAAGCTATTTTTTAGGATGATTAACCTGGCTTTGCATATGGAATACGCCAGAGTATAGTAAAGACTGGGGTTGAGGAAAGATCAATTAGGATAGCAAGGCAACTGAAAGTTGACAAGGTCTGAAAAAAAGAAGATGCAGCCAGAACTCAAAGATGGGTCTAGATGCAGAGGAAGCTTTGACTGATCAGTTGACTGAATGGGAGGGCCAAATAAAAGGAAGAAGCAGAGAAAACACCAAATTTTTCTGATTGAATAATTATTTACAGCTTGGAAGCCAGAAGGAAAAAATAGGTTCAATCTGTATGTTCAACATGAAATACATTCAAGTGTGGTTTTATAAGACTCGTGCAGAGATAAAAAGCTGCCCCAGAGAAAAAAACTTAAGAGAAAGACCATGCTCCCAGATCTTTCTTTGATGAAGAAATCTCCATTCTTTTGCTTTAGATAATAGGAGTGGAAAATTAACCAGAGAGCACAAATCTGTGAGGTTAGAGAACGTGTCTGTCTTTTTCACCCCTGTATACTGAGCACCAAGCACAGTGCCTGGCACATAGAAAGTTATAAAAAAAAATACCTGCAGAATGAATAAGGTGAATGAATGAATGAATGAGCTTATAAGGAACCCAGCTTAGACTTGACTATACGATGTAGTCCCTAACAAAGAGGGCCCATTTTGTCTTAAACTCTAAAAATTATAGGAAACCACTTTCCATAACTTGTTATACAACCATTCAGTCTAATACATTACTGATTAGATTATGTGCCCCACAGCACACAACTTTTGTTGTTTTTATGATTTCAGGATTTTTATTGTGTTCAGAAAATTCTCTTAATCCAACACTTTGTCTTGCTCAAATCACTGTATCTGTGAACTAGGCAAAAGCACTGTAATTTATTACAGATTACATATAATGAAGAAAACTTTTCATGAAAATTACCCACTAGAAACAAGACTGAGAAAGAATTAAACATGGTTCCTTTCTGAATAAATTGGTTTTTGAAATGCTATCAGGGGAAACAAAAATGAAAGTCCACAGGCAGTTGTGGACTAAGGATCTATTGAGTCAAAAGTAATTGAGTTTCCCTAAATAACAAAGAATTAGGTGGCAGTGTGATCTCATTTTCATCAAGTAAACATGTTGAGTCTTTAACACAAGGCTTCCTCCTTACCTGTTTGAGGGCTAAATGGGGCTTGTGACGCCCCATTCTGTTGTGATTGCTGTAAAGGACTGCGCATAGCACATCTGTTTCTGCATCTAAGGTTTGGCTCTTCAGTGACAGTGTAACAAGACCGCATTCTCTAATTACAGCTGCAACACAGAGGTCTAAACCAGAGATATTAATAAGACTTAATAAGTATCTCTACATTAAGTTTATTATGTAAAAATACTGTGAAGGAACATCTTTCCTTATTAAGTGGATTAAAAACAAACAACTGTAAGAACATAATGAACAATTGTAAGTGAGAAAATAGAAAATAGTGGCTGATGAGATAAAGTCCAGAAATCACTGAGAGAGCATCTGTTAGTGTCTTTGTATCCTATGTTATTATTTTTATTAATCTTTCATATGAATACTTTGCAATCATTTGGTGTCTCCTTACACCTAAGTACCTTGACAGTGGGGTACATGTTATAAACTTCTCTAAATCCCCTATTTTAGGGGCAGCCCAGGTGGCTTAGTGGTTTAGCGCTGCCTTCAGCTCAGGGCGTGATCCTGGAGACCCGGGATAGAGTCCCGCATGGGGCTCCCCACAGGGAGCCTGCTTCTCCCTCTGCCTGTGTCTCTGCCTCTCTCTCTGTGTCTCTCATGAATAAACAAATAAAATTAAAAAAAAAAAAATCCCCTAGCAAGACAGAATGGATAAACTCCTATTCTTAAAAGCACAGGTGCTGTATGCGGGTACTACTTTCAGGTAAGGATATATTCAGAAAAGAGAAACCACTGTGGCAACTGCAAGTTACACTGGTGAATGTCTGACTGAACACAGGGTGCTCAGCAGAAGGAAGGAACGGCTTCCTAGTCTCAAAAGCTGTGAAGCAGAAGCCGGAGTTAATGTCTCCAGGTGGCAGTAAGGGTAGCGCCAGCCTCCCAGATGGATGTAATACAAAGGCGGATTCCTGTAGAACACGGAGAACTTCATTTTGCCCAACTCTAAGAAACCAGAATGGCCTCACAGAAATCCTGTTAAAGAATTTTTGAACAGAGGAAGAGGCAAAGTTAGTCTATACATTGCACAGGTTGGGTGGACGGTGAGATGGGTGCTATCACTTGAGGGGTCTATTCACCGTACAGGCCCTGTTCCAAACACTTTGTAACAGTGACTCTTCCTCCAAACAGCCCTATGAGGCAGGTACTATTTTTACCTGCACTTGAAAATGAGCCGAGGCACAGAAGGGTCACACGACACCCCCGGCCTGCCTGCGCCCGCGGAGCGAAGTGCCAGGATTCAAACCCAATTTGGCTCCTGAGCCAAGCTCCCAATACTGGGCCCTCCTGCCTAAAAACAGGTACCGTGGCTAAAACACTTTGGTTTAGGAGCACGCTCGCCTCATAACATCATTAGATGCTAGCAGCCAGGGAGATGTAGGGAGGACTTACCCCGATTGACTGATTGATTGATTATTTTTAAAGATTTTATTTGTTTATTCATGAGAGACACAGAGAGAGGCCGAGACCCAGGCAGAGGGAGAAGCAGGCTCCAGCAGGGAGCCCGACGCGGGACTCGATCCCGGGTCCCCAGGGTCACCCCCCGGGCTGCAGGCGGCGCTCAGCCGCTGAGTCCCCCGGGCTGCCCCGAACCCCGTTTCACAGCTAAGGACCTGGGGGCCTGAAAGATCGCAGGGTAAAGGCGGCGGCCCCGGCGCCCTCGTGGGAGCTCAGCGCAGCCTGCAGGGCGAACGGGGCGGCTGGCGGCCCGCGCGCGGCACAGGGCTTCCGGGCAGCACTCCTGCCCAAGGCGAGCCGCACCCCCTCTTCGCCCCCTGCGCGCGGGGCTGGCTCCGGCCAGGCCGTGCGGGCGGCGTCGTGGGTTTAGTGAGCGACTCCAGAGCGAGCCACGGGCCCCCCGGGCTGCCGGCATCACCGGCGGCCGGGAGCCCTCTGCCGGGTCCTGCCCCGCGCCCTGCCCCGCGCCCTGCCCCGCTTCCTGCCCCGCGCCCCTTCCCAGAGTCCCGCGGGCCCAGGAAGTCCCGCCCCCGCGCACGTGCGCCGGGCCCGCCGGACACCGCCTCCGGAAGCGTGTGCCGGTCGCGGGCCCCTCACTCACTCAGAGCGGCGTCGGGGTCCCGGACGGTGACCACGCTGCTGCTCCCCGCCCTCGGGATTCTCACGCGGTTCCACGGCTCCGGGCCCGCCAGCACCGCAGCCATCTTGGGAGGCCCGGGAGAGGCTTGGAAGGGCGGAGCTGGGCGAGACCTAACGGAGCGACCGAGGGAGGAGAGAAGGGAGGAAATCGGGAGGAGAAAGAAGGCGGGGGGCGGGGCCGGGCGTGGGGGCGGGGCCTGGGGCGAGGGGCGGGGCCTTCGCGAATCGTGGACCAAATACAGTGGCGTGGAAAGGACGGTCGTCCAGTCCCTGGTCACCGAAACCTGGCCGCGGATCCGAATCCCCCGGGGAGGGGCGGGGGGAGGCTCCGTCCCAGTCCTACTCAGAATCGCCCTGAGGGTAGGAATCTGCCTTGTGTTGAGGCTTCCTTACCGGGAAGTTCGGAATTACTTAAAGGCATTTTACAGGTGTAGACCCGGAGGCCGCCCGTACACCCCCATTTCCGCATCAGACATTAGGGGGAGCGGAAGAAATGAAATGAAGAGGCTCATGCAAGGTGTGGTATTTGAAACACGGAAGAGGAGATTTACTTTGTCCAAGCCCGTCCAGGAAGGTTCCCTTATCTATCCGACTGTCGGTCACCCCCATCCTCCATCAGTGTTTACAGCAAGCTGGTGCTGCAAGCTCTGCTGATCTTCACCTCATTAATAACTTCTTGATAGATTGTCTTCAGCCACACTGACGACACCTTACTTGAGAAAGGTCTATAACGTGTTAGAAAGGCAGCCCATGGGTCTTGGAGATAGACCACCAAGGTTATAATTCTAGGTCTGCCATTTACTACTAATTCTATGACCTCAGGAAATTTACTTAACTCCAGCAAACCTTAGTGTCCTAAGGGGTAAAATGAAAATAGTAGTCTCTACCTTAGGGTTGTAAAGTGCTTTAGAACAGTGTCTGGCATACAAACATATTTACTCTTACCAGAATTAATATTGTTCTTATTTCTATTTCTACTGTTTCATCGGAGTAATAATCTTGTCCTCTTGTAACATTTGCCAAGCTCTACCTGCATGCCTTTGCAAATACTAATTCCTCCACTTGGATCATCCCTATGAAACACAGTCTTCCTTCCCCTGGTGGTTCTTCTTGAAATCTCATTCCCCACTCCATAGCTTGAAATAGAGACTTCTTTATATATTACCATCGTGCCTTGAATTGGCCTCTGTGTTAGCTTATTATTGCTGCTGTAATAAATCACGACAAACTTCATTGCTTAAAAGAATTATATTTCTGGAGGTCAGAAGTCCAAAATGGATCCCACTGGACTAAAGTTGGCAGGGCTGGATCCTTCTGGAGGCTCTAGTGGAAAATTCATTTATTTTTTCCAGTTTCTAAAGACCACTTCCATTGCATTCCTGAGTTCATATGTCCATCCTCTATTTTTTTTTTTAAGATTTTATTTATTTATGCATGAGAGAGAGGCAGAGACACAGGCAGAGGGAGAAGCAGGCTCCATGCAGGGAGCCCGACGTGGGACTAGATCCGGGGTCTCCAGGATCACACCCTGGGCCGAAGGCAGGCGCTAAACCCCTGAGCCACCCAGGGATCCCATCCTTTTTCAAAGTCAGTAATGTAGCATCTTTCAAACTCCCTCCACCCTCCTTTTCTCTCTCTCATCCACCTTCCTACTTAGAAGTACCCTGGTGATTGCATTGGACCCACCAAAATAATCCAATATAATCTCATCTCAGAATCTAACTTAATCACATCTGCAAAGTTTGTTTTGCAATGTAAGGTAACAGTCACAGAGTCCGTGGTTTGGGATGTGGACATCTTTGCGGAGCCATTATTCAGCTACCATGTACTCTCTCATAGAATTTACTTCACTGTTCAGGCTCCCTGTGAGGAAGCTGCTTCTCCCTCTGCCTATGTCTCTGCCTCTCTCTGTGTGTGTCTCTCATGAATAAGTAAATAAAATCTTTAAAAAAAAAATTTACTTCACCGTATTGTATTAGTGTGCTTGTATGTTCTCTCCAACAGCATCTGAGCTTACTGAAGGCAGTACTACCAGTATAGTTTACTAATTTTTTCTCTTAATGCTTAGCTCAGAGCCTGGCATATAGTAAGACCTCAATAAATTTTAATAGTTTTATTTTTAATAGCTTTATTGAGGTATAATTGCTATACAAAGAACCACACATATTTAATGTGGTTAAACCACACATATATAACTTCACAGTTTATCGATATTTACTGGTTGAGTAAGAGACTAGATAATGCTGGAATAGAGTTTTTAAAAGATGATTAGGAATTTCTCAGGCATATAAGGGAAGAATGACATCCCTGACAAAAGAGTTAAACAACATGGGTTGGAAGAATCATTAGTCTTGGGTCAGTATAGCTGGAGCATGGTATGTGCTGAGGGATGAAGCTGGGAGTTGTGGTATCAGATCCTGGGCAGAACTTGGGTTTTACCCTGAATGCTGTTGGTTCCCAAAACTGGCTGATTGTGATTACTTGGATAGCTTTTAAAACATAGAAGTTATCTGAAAGAATTGACATGCACAGTTGTGGAGGTTGGATAGTCAAGTTTGAAGTCCATATAGCAGGCCAACAAGAGCAAACTGGAAACTCAAGCAGGAGCTGAAGCTACTGATCTTCTGTTTGATGGGATTTCTTCCTCTTTCCTGTTTTCAGGGAAACCTCAGTTCTGGTTTTAAAACCTTTTAAGCTAAAAAATTAAATAAATAAATAAATAAATAAATAAAACCTTTTAAGCTGATTGGATTGGGTTTACCCAGATTTCCCAGGATAATCTCTTTTTCACATAAAGTTAACTGATTGTAGCTGACAATTCCATCTGTAGAACACCTCCACAGAAACACCTAGTGTTTGACTGAGTAACTAGGTACTCTAGCCTAGCCCAGTTAATACACAAAACTGACAATTATGAACAGGAAATGACTTGCTCACATACAGACTAAAGGAAAGGAGGCAAAAAGAGTAGAGAAGAGTTAGAGAAGCTAGCCATACTACGGAGATAGAAGGGAGAAAATTAATAGAACAAGATCCATTATTCATTCAATAGTTTTTGAGCATCCATTGTTTGCCAGGCACCATACTAAATCCAGAGGAGACCAACAAGGATAGGATCAAGTATTCAGGTAAAGGGGTTGATTTAAAGATCAAAAAAGCCTTTATTATCCAAGCCAGGAAGAAAAATAAAAATAGCTTTAGATGTGATGTCTAGTGTGGGGTACTAGGAGGATGAGGGACCCCAGAGCAAAAGCATCTGTGTTGTCTGTGGAGGAGGATATACAATCATTACCAAGTGTAGAGGGCAGGGAAATGGGGTTGCAGATAAGCAGTGGATATTTCAAGTCAGAGCTTCCTTGAACTGGGGGTGGGGGAATGAGGGGAAGGTGTGGAAGAGGCAGGGGCTCTGTACATTAGAAAGTAAGGTTTTAGATCCATGCCTAGAAAATTTAGAGTCTGTAAAGAAAGACTGCCACAGACACAATGACCATCAAATAAATAAAACCTTGGCCATCTTATTAGTAATCCAAGAAATGCCGATTAAAATAATTTTCAGGTACTGTCAAATGAGTAAAAACATAAAAAGCATGATATCCCATGTTACTAGGGTTTTCTACAAAAATGTAGTTATAAAGTTATCTTTGGTTGTCATAAAAGTGGAAAATGATATGATACTTATATGATGAATCAGTTGGTTTCTAATATTTTGGCCATTGAATTCTTTTTCCCCACGAAAATCAAATATGTAAAACAAGTAAAAGTGGAATTGTTGTGATTGAGATATATGGTAGAATGCAGGGCCCTCCCATTAAGTGTTATAAGAACAGTTTTGAACCCACTGTTGTAAATAAATAAATTTATGTATTGATGTGAGCAATTTTTGATGATACGATAAGGTGTTTTTTAAAGCAGCTCAGAACACTGTATGTAACCACAGCAACTTCTTGCAAGCACATCTGTAAAAGCAGGGGAAACAAAAGCAATAATGAACTACTGGGACTTCATCAAGAAAGAAAGCTTCTGTACAGCAAAGGAAATAGTCAACAAAACTGGAAGGCAGCCTACAGAATGGAAGAAAATATTTGCAAATGACATATCAGATAAAGGGCTAGTATCCAAGACCTATAAAGAATTTATCAAGTTCAACACCCAGGAGAGAAACAACCCAGTCAAGAAACAGAGACATTTCTCCAAAGACCTACACATGGCCAACAAGCACATAAGAAAATGCTCCACATCACTTGCCATCAGGGAATACAAATCAAAACCACAATGAGATACCACCTCACACCAGTGAGAATGGCTAAAATTGCACTGTTGGTGGAAATGCAAGCTGGTGTGGCCACTCTGGAAACGGTGTGGAGGTTCTCAAGAAGTTAAAAATAGAGCTACTCTATGACCCAGCAATTGCACTATGGGGCATCTACCCAAAGATACTGATGTAGTGAAATGATGGGACTCCTGCACCCAATGTTCCAATGTTCATAGCAGCAATGTCCACAATACCAAAACTGTGGAAGGAGCCACAATGTCCTTCAACAGATGAATGGATAAAGAAGATGTAGTATACATATACAATGGAGTATTACTCAGGCATCAAAAAGGATGAATACCTGCCATTTACATTGATGTGGTTGGAACTGGAAGGTATTATACTGAGTGAAATAAGTCAGTCAGAGAAAGACAATTATCATATGGTTTCACTCATATGTAGAACATAAGAAATAGTGAAAGGGACCATAAGGGAAGGGGGGAAACTGAATGGGGAAAAATTAGAGAAGAAGACAAACCATGAGAGACCCCTAACTCTGGAAAACGAAGTGTTGAAGAGGAGGGGTGGGTGGAGAGATGGGTTAACTGGGTGACCGGCATTAGGGAGGGCACATGATGAGATGAGTACTGGATGCTATACTATATATTTGCAAATTGAATTTAAGTAAAAAAAAATGTTTAAATAACACTGTATATAAATTTCCAATTTCATGGAAAATACACACCTTCACGTTGAAAAAAAGGTCTAGAAGAATCTAAATGAAGGTGTTAATAATGGTCATCTTTCCAGCAGTGGGATACATCTTTTTTCTTCTGAGTTTGTTTGTATTTTCTATTTAAAGGAAAGGAAAATAAGGAAAGAAATGTGTGTTAATATCATGAGAAAAAAAATTTAATGCCAAAATAGTGTACACCAGTGTCAGGATGTGTGTGTGTGTGTGTATGTGTGTGTGTGTGTGTACGCACATGTGTGCACCATTGTATTTAGAAACGTGCATTCTGGGCCATCTTACTGTGGCTTCTCAATTTCAATCCTACCCTTCTATACTTTGCTCTGTGATGCTGTGGCTGGGACTCTGCAAAACCAAATCATCTTTGCCAGCTGGTAATTACATTAATATGGACTACTAGAGGGAGGATGGAAGGCAGAAAAAAGAAAAAGGACTTGATCCTTCCTGCTTACTCCTTTCTAACAGTATTACTCTGCAACAGTTCTTTATCCTGGATACTGGCAGTTTGTTCTAGTCTCTGACTCTTTTGACATGCTAGCAGAACTAGTTGACCCCTCAGAGGTCATAGCAGCACCTGGATGGTGTTCTTTCCTCCAAGATCTTGGTCCTAATTCTGCAGATCCCTTCCTCCAAAAGTCTATATTGTGATAATCCCAAACCTTTCCCTTTGTTTCTTCAGCTCCAGGAATTGTAACTGCTTTTGCATGTATGCTCTTCAGTTCTTAAACATCTATTTAACCAGTTCCTTATGTTAAATTCTCTCTAGTGGAATAGTATGAATCTGTTTTCCTAATGGGCCCTGACTGTTATGATACTCAGAACAAGAAGTAGTCCTGTGAAACAGCCCCTCAAAATGGGATATTGTTGGTTTGGCCATGTCCCTTAGCTTTGAACTCAGTAATGATCTCCTTATCAAGAGGAACTGACATATGATAAACCCATGCTGTGGGGTATTTTGTTGCTTACTTACCTGAAGTTGATTGTGATGAAATGCCTACTGAAGCCCCAAGAGACTAGATAATTATGGTAGCAGTGATGCTTCTGAGTGCACTGGAGAGCCTACACAAAATGACAAGCTCAGATCTTTAATTTTTAACTCTAGACATAGAGAATCAGAGAGCTTCTGTGGTGGTCCTGCAAGAATCACTTATTTCTTATAAGCTGCAGGGCTGAACTTGACCCCAAATTTAATTTTGTTGGTTGAAGAATTCCAACCTAAATTGAATTTATTGACTCTCGAGTCTTGTATATACAAGTTAGGGCATTGATTGGTAAAAAGGACTCCTGAAACTGGGGATAGGAATTATCTAATTTGATTTGGGAAAATCTGAGAATCTGGGAGCAGGCTGTTACTTTGTGTCTGAGAAGGCTTGTGTGAAGACCCTATAAAAACCATAAGACCCACCCCAACTTGAAAGAATCATCCTAGAGCTATACCTCAAGTAGGATCTCAGTTTGCTCCATGGAGACAAATATAAAGTTTGACATGGAAAGAGATAGTTTATACTCCAGAATAATTGCAAAATAGTGCTAATTTTTAGCACAGGAAAAAATGCCTTGGTTTAAGAGTAACTAGCATATGAAAGAGCAAGCCCAGAATTCCACCAAATGGTGAGAGAAGCTTCAAGAAAACTCTCTGAGTCACAGGGACTGGAGAATGATAAGAGTTTTATGTCCCTCCTCTACCTTGAAAGCACAGGCTGGAGCAGGCAGGGTCCAGACAATATAGCCAATTTTGCTGCGTTAGCAAGCTCCAAGCCCTTTAACCCATACTAGCTGCAGTCATGCTGGGGCACAGAAAAAAAACTTGTGGTTTAAAAGAGCAACTAGCATAAAAAGAACCAAGCTTAGAACTCTACCAGCTGGCAGCTGTGGTGAGAGGGGAGCTATTGGAACACTCTCTGGGTGGAAGGGTCTGAGGCATACAGTCTACATTCCCCTTCCACCTTACTCATGTGAAGGGATGGAAAAACATTTACCATGTAATGGAAGCAAAAGGAAAAAAAGTTGGATCAGACAAAACAAACTTTAAAACAAGGATTGTAATAAAAGACAAAGGCATTACATAATGGTAAAGGGACTGATCCACCAAGAGGATATAACAGTTATAAATATCAACACAGTCAACACTGGAGCACCTAATACATAAAGCATGTATTAATGGACATAAAGAGAGAAATTGATGGAAATAGACAATAATAGTAGGGGACTTTAACACCCCACTTATATCAATGGACAGATCATCCAGGCAGGAAATCAATAAGGAAACAGTGTCTTTGATTAATACATTAGAACAGATGGACATAGCAGATACACAAAACATTCCATCCAAAACAACAGAAAACACATTCTTTCAAGTGCACATAGAACTTTCTCCAGAACAAATCACATGTTAGGCCACAAAACAAGCCTCAAAAAATTTAAGAATGAAATCATACCATGCATGTTTTCCAACCACAATGGTATCAAACTGGAAATCACAAGAAAAAAAAAAAAAAGAAAAACACAAACTTGTGGAGGCTCAACAAGTGCTACTAAACAACCAGTGGGTCAAAGAAGTAATCAAAGAAGAAATTTAAAAATACTTGGAGACAAATGATAATAGAAACACAATCCAAAGTCTTTAGGACATAGTGAAAGCAGTTCTAAGAGGAAAACATATAGCATTACAGGTCAATCTCAAAAAATAAGAAAAAGTTCAAATAAATAATTTACACTTTCACCTAAAGGAACTAGAAAAAGAAAAACAAAGTCCAAGGTGAGTGGAAAGAAAGAATTAATAAAGATCATAGCACAAATGACATAGAGACTAAAACAAAACAACACAAAACAAAAAACCAAGAGCTGGTTTTCAGGAAAGATCAACTAAATTGATAAACCTTTACCCAGACTCATCAAAAGAAAAAGAGAAAGGACCCAAATAAATAAAATTAGAAATGAAAGAGGAGTAACAACTGACACCATAAGAAATACAAAGGATTATAAGAGAATACTAGAAAAACACATATACCAACAAATTGGACAACCTAGAAGAAATAGATGAATTCCTAGAAACATAATCTTCCAAAACTGAAACAGGAAGAAATAGAAAATCTAAACAGACCAACTACTAGAAACAAAATTGAATTGTTATTAAAAAAAAAAAAAAAGGCAAACTACCTAAAAAACGAAAATCCAGGACCAGATGAATTCATAGGTGAATTCTAACAAATATTTCAAAAAAAGTAAATATCTATTTTCAAATTTTCCAAAAAACAGAAGAGAATGGAAAATTTTCAAATAAGGCCAGCATTACCCTGATACCAAAACCAGATAAAACACCTAAACAAAAACAAAAAACCTTAAAGACCAATATCTCTGATGAACATAGATGCAAAGATCCTCAACAAAATATTAACAAGCTACATTCAAAGATCATTCATCATGATGAAGTGGGACTTATTTCAGGAATGCAAGGGTGGTTCATTATTTGCAAATCAGGCAATGTGGTACTCATCAACAAAACAAAGGATAAAAGTCATATCATTTCAACAGATGTGGAAAAGCATTTGACAAAATTGAATACTCATGATTTTAAAACACTCTCAACAAAGTGGGTTTAGAGAAACATATTTCAACATAATAAAGGCCATATATGAAAACTGCATAACTAATATCAGATTCAATGGTGAAAAACTGAGAGGTTTTCCTCTAAGATCAGGAACAAGACAAGGATGTCCACTCTTAACCACTTTTATTCAACATGGTTCTAGAAGTCCTAGCAACAGCAATCAGACAAGAAAATAAAATGAGGTGTCCGTATTGGTAAAGAAAAAGTTAAACTATCACTACTTGCAGATGACGTGATACTATATGTAGAAAACCCTAGGGACCTCACCAAAACAAAACAAAACAAAACAAACAAACAAAAAACTAAGTAATAAATGAATTCAATAAATGTATAGGATATGAAACTAATACCCAGAAATCTGTAGTATTTCTATATACTAGAAACAAGTAGCAGAAAGAGAAATTAAGAAAACAACCCTGGGATCCCTGGGTGGCGCAGCGGTTTGGCGCCTGCCTTTGGCTCAGGGCGCGATCCTGGAGACCCGGGATCAAATCCCATATCGGGTTCCCGGTGCATGGAGCCTGCTTCTCCCTCTGCCTATGTCTCTGCCTCTCTCTCTCTCTCTCTCTGTGACTATCATAAATAAATAAAAATTAAAAAAAAAAACAATCCTGTTTGAAATCATACCAATAGGAACAAAATACCTAGGAATAAACTCAACCAAGGAAGTAAAAGACCTGTACTCTGAAAACTATAAAACATTAATGGAAGAACTTGAAGACAACACTAATAAATGGAAAGATATTCCATACTTATGAATTAGAGCGTTGTTTAAATGTCCATATTACCCAAAGCAATCCACAGATTCAAACTACTAACAGCATTTTTCACAGAACTAGAAAAAGTAATAATATTTGTATGGAACCACAAAAGGCCCCAAAGAGCCAAAACAATCTTGAGAAAAAAAAAACAAACTGTAGGTATCACAATTCCAGATTTCAAGATGTACCTACAAAGCTGTAGTGATCAAAACCGTGTAGTACTGGCACAAAAAAATAGATGTATAGATCAATGGAACAGAATAGGGAGCCCAGAAATAAGCCCATGCTTATAGGGCCAATTAATCTATGATAAAGAAGCCAAGAATATACAGTGGGGGGAAAAGGCAGTCTCTTCAACAAATGGTGCTGGGAAAACTGGACAACTACATGTAAAAGAATGAAATCTGGACCATTTTTCTAATACCATATACAAAAATAAACTCTAAGTGGAGTAAAGACCTAAATATGAGACCTGAAACCATAGAAATCCTAGTGGACAACACAGGCCATATTTCTCTGACATTGGCCATAGCAACATTTTTCTAGATGTGTCTCTTAAGACAAGGGAAATAAAAGCAAAAAATAAACAATGGGACTACATAAAAATAAAATGCTTTTGCACAGTGAAAGGAACCATCAACAAAACAAAAAGGCAACCTACTGAATGGGAGAAGGAATTTGCAAATGATATATCGGATAAGGGGCTAATATTCAAAAAATATAAAGAACTTACACAAGTCAACATAAAAAAAAACAGTCCAATTAAAAAATGAGTGGAGGACCTGAATAGACATTTTTCCAACAGACACATGTAAAGAAAGATTCTCAATATCACTCATCAGGGCCATGCAAATCAAAACCACCATGAAATATCACCTTAGGGGCAGCCCTGGTGGTGCAGCGGTTTAGCGCCTCCTTCAGCCCACGGCGTGATCCTGGAGACCCAGGATCAAGTCCCGCATCAGGCTCCCTGCGTGGAGCCTGCTTCTCCCTCTGCCTGTGTCTCTGCCTCTCTCTCTCTGTGTGTCTCTGTGAATAAATAAAAAATCTTAAAAAAAAAAGATTAAAAAAAAAAAGAAATATCACCTTAGACCTGTCAGTATGACTAAAATCAAAGACAAGAAATAACAAGTTTTGGCAAAGATATAGAGAAAGGATGTGCACTGTTGGTAGGAGTGTAATTTGGTGTAGCCACTGTGGAAAACAGTATGGAAGTCCCTCAAAAAATTAAAGATAGAAATACCATATGATCCAAAAATTCCACTACTGGGAATTTACTCAAAGAAACCAAAAAACACTAATTCAAAAGATATGCATCCCTATGTTTATTGCTGGATTTACTGCAGGATTATTTACAATAGACAATCTATGGGAGCAACCCAAGTGTCTATTGGTAGATGAAAGGATAATGAAGATGTGGTATGTATATATACACGCACGTTCACAATATACATATACACATATGTAATGGAATATTACACAGCCTTTGAGATGGATGAGATTGTGTCATTTGCAACAACAGGGATAGACCTAGAGGGAATTCTGCTAAGGGAAATAAGGGAGACCAAGAAAAATACCATATGATTTCACACATGTGTGGAGTGTGAAACAAAAGCCAAATCAGACCTAGAAATACAGACAACAAACTGATGGTTGCCAGAGGGGAAAGAGGTGGAGAATGGGCAAAATGTGTGAAAGAGAGTGGAAGAATGGAATAAATAAGTCTTAGGAATAAAAGGTACAACATAGGGAATATAATCAATGATATTGTAATAATGTTGTATGGTGACCATCTGTCAAATGCTATACTTGTGGGGAGCATAGCATAACACAGACAAATGTTGATTCACTATGTTGTAAACAAAACTAATGTAACATTGTATCGACTATATTCAAATTTCAAAAATTAATTAAAATAAAATAAAAATTTTTAATTAAAAAAATATTGTAGGATGAAAACAGGATAGGTAAAACTGCTATAATAAACAGACCCAAAAATATAATGTTTCAAACACAAAACCTGTTTATTCTCATCCACATTGTATTCAGTACATGATTATTCAGAATTTTAGGCTCCTTCTTCCCTTTGACTTTGAATTCCCATGGGGCCTTATCATTTGCATCTTGCTCTAAGAAGGGGGAACAGATAACACACAGGAAAAACACCGTCTTGAGAGTGTTGGCTCAGGAATGGCACATATTACACTCAGTCATTTCCATTGACTACACCTATCAGCAGGAGAGCCATGGAAATATAGTCCAAGAAGAAGGAAATGGATTTTGGTGAACAGGTAAAAACTGTGACAATCATTTTTCAAAGATATGTAATGGCACAGGGAAATGCTCCCGTTATATAAAGTTTATAAAAGAGGTTATAAAATGTTACATAGAGTATGACTCTAAGTTGGGGAAGAGGCAAAGAAGATCTATATCTGGAGTGAAAATGATGCCAGTGTATTAATAATAGTCATTCCTGATTGGTGACTTTCAAATTCACTCCATTCGTGCACTCACAAGTCATATCCTAAATCTTGTTGTCATCCACAATTGTTCCATCTCTGAAATCATAAAGTCAGACATTTCTCTTTGTCACATCAGCTTCTGTCTTTTCAACTTTCTTACTCAAGTTACTCCTTATAAAACTGATCTTAAGCCTCCCTGAAGCACCAGTCCGTAACTCTTTCTCTCTCCTCATTGATACCCTTTCACCTTCATCCCCATTTGTATGTAGCTTAGATTCTCCTAGTCTATCTCTTGCTGATGTTCCTAACCCCCTCACCTCATTATACTTTTATCACATTTGCCTGGCAAATGCCTACCCCCATATTAATTCCACTCTCTGAATTTTATGTGATTACAGGAAAAAACAAGCCCTTAGATAAGAATTCTCTCAAATTCCTAATGCCAAACCTATAAACCTTCTTGTCCTCCTTACCCATCCCCTCTTCCATTCCACCAGTTACTTTGGATAAGGCAATCCTCTCTTCACCTAAGGCAAGTCCCCATCTGTGTTCCATGTCTCCAATCACTCTGCCTTCTCATACACTTTAGGCAATAGATGAACCTACTCAGGAATATCAACAATATACCCTTCTCTATGGACTCTTTCCCATCAGCATTTAAACATAAACAAGTCTCTTCCATCTTGGAAAGAACAAACTCCTCCCTCCACTTCAGGGTATTTATAGTGGTTGTCCTCTCTCTCCTTCCCTTTCACAATAAGAGAAAAATTAATTCCGTGGCCAAATTTCTTGGATGTCGAACTCCTTCTTCACTATGTTCTTAGTCTTTAACCCATGACAGTTTGGTTTCTGACTTCCTACTAATACTGCTTTATCAAGGAGTGTGCCAGAAGGAAGTGGAATCTACTCCAGATGGCTCAAAAGAAGAGGTTACTTACAGAGATGTAGGCAACAGCCATGTGATGGTGATGCACTCAGACAGTAGGGAGAGTGGTAAGCCATTATCATTCCTGGGGGTGAAGAAACAAAAAAGAAGATAGCACAGTGAGAACTAAAACAGGAGAGCCGGACACTTGGTGGGAACTGAAGTCAAGTCAACTGATGTACCTACTCCCTGAGACCAGACACAGAAACAGGGAAGGAATGGAGGAAAATATCTTGCCCTTTTCTGCTTTCTGATCTGCCATTGGCCAAACCCAATTGGAAGCCAGAGAGCAAAGGAGCTCAAGTGGTAAAGTATTGACAGGTCTCAGCCTCTGGGGCACAGAGAAAGGGAGAGAAGGGTAGATAAATGGAATAACCAGCATATTCACACAGCCTCTTTTTCAAAATATCCTGTGTTTGGCTTGGACATTGTCAACTACTGCCTACTTGAAATAATTTCTTCCTGTGACATCTGTGACATTACATCCTGCCACTTTTCCTTCTTGCTTGGGATGCTCCCACTCAGTGTCTTTTGCCAGTCCCTCTCCCTCTGCCCAGTGGTTCTCTATATGCTCCCATGGCCACATCCAGAAGATGAAAACACAAATCCCCATCTGCAGCTCAGGTTTCTTTCCTGAACTTCAGACTTTAGAGCAGGTAACCAGAGCATGTATCTGTATTTTCCCCTGATGATGCCAAAGCATCTCATATTCAGCAAGTCCCAAACTGCACTTACTTCCCACCCCCTCCCTGTGAACTTGCACCTCTTCCTGTGTTTCACTGAATAACATTTCTCTCTTCCCGGTTATCCAATCAATCAGCCGAGCCATTCTCTTTGTTGCTGATAGAATGACTTTTCCAAAATTAAAAATATGATCATTTTACTCTTTTGCTGTCAATGGCATATTTAAGTCCACGATAAAGCCTGAAACTCATAACATGATACACAAACTATGTATCAGAGATTGCTAGCTGTGCAACAAGATCGAGGTTCTCCTTTTATTCTTGGGTATACAGCTGGGCTGCTCTTCGTAGCCTCTCTTGAATTTAGGGTGACCATGTCACTGAGTTTTAAACAATGGATGCCATCCCTAAATTAGTGTCTTTAGAATAATTTTACCTCTTTCACACACTCTTTCCTGTTCAGGAGATAGGGTGAAGCCCTAAAGGATGGTAGAGCCATTGGTGGAATCATTGCCTGGAGGAAAGTCACTGTATACCAGGAACAACTGCTTGGACTGTTAGGTGAGCTAGGCATATATTTCTATCCAAAATCAAAGTGAAAGGGTGCCTGGGTGGCTCAGTTGGTTGCATTCGGACTCCTGACCTCAGCTCCTGTTGAGTTCAAACTTCAAGCTGGGCTCCATGGGGGGCAGGGAGCCTTCTTAAAAAACAAACAAACAAAAAGTATAATTTGCATGCAAAAGTCTCTCACTTGCGTTGAGGGACTCTCAGAAGGTATAAGACTAACATAATTCATTTGAATTCTTAAAGTGAATTTTGGTTTGGATTTTGATCTGAATATATAGGTATAAATCTGAGTTTATGATTTGGAGTGTGTCAGAATGACAGTTTTTCTCAATCAAATGCTGGTTTTCACTTCTTAAACATGTTTAAAGATTATTCTTTATGATATTCTTATAGCTCTCTCAAGGTACATGAAATGATGGCTGAAGGAAAAAAAAGAATTTAGAGAGAAAAACAAGAAACAAGTTCTTAGCAAACAGAAAAATAGGGGGTGGAATTAAAATCCCATTACTGAAAATAAGACTCTTACAGAGAAACCTTTCAAACTCCATTTATTTAATATATCTTTCTATTGTGACATGTAGATTCGCATTTTAGTTTAACTTAATAGCTTTAAGTATAAATTGTTACCGGGCACAACGGAGTCTTTAAGGCTAGTTCAATACCCACCTTTTCCTCCAGAGGGCAGCAAAAGGCCATGCCCAGATTGCTGTCTCTAAATCATCTTCTGGCTTCAGTCAGAAGCCAAGCAGAGGAACTTAATCTACATTACATTTCTCCAAGGGAATCCTAGCTCCACAACCTCGGACAGAATGGAGACAAATCAACTTATCTCTAGCAGAGGAGATTCAGATAATCAAGGAAACGTTTCACAGGCAAAGGACCAGAGTCATCTGATCCTGAGAATGGCTAGATTTAAAAAAACAAGCTGATAATCAAGTAATTAGATCTATTTTTTTCTATGTTAAAGACTAAATGTCCAAGAACTGGCCTTGGAATCATTATTTCTACTTTTTGACAGCCTTGAGGCAGAATTTCCAAGTCAGATTTATAAGGTGTATAGGGATTTGGTTGCTTGTTTTGCTTTCTTCTCTCTTGCCAGTTACCTCCTGAGAACTGGGCATGGGTCAGTAGGATCCCTCCATTGTGGCTGCTAGCAAGTCTGTGCCTGATTTGGCAGGTTTCTGAGAAGGTACCAGGGCCTCTAGTGGAACTTAACACCATCATGCTTTGCCAGGGGACGGAGCCAAGCCACATTTCGGTGTCTGCTACTCAACCAAGCTCTGAGCAGCAGCCATCTTTCCTGCCCAAGAAGTTGTTACTGGAACCGTCCAACTGTTTGCTTTTATAACTAAATTAGTTAAGGAAATGGTTTTTAAAAATTAAGGCTCACTCAGAAAAGAGATAGTCTTTGTACACCCAGCGTTTTCAAGAGACCCATCATCTGTACACCCAGATATACTCACAAACACACCTATACACATGCACACACCCAAGAAACAAAAGGTGCTCAGGACAGTCACGCCTCTAAAGCTCTCCTTTTCACACCAGTATGTATATTGCTGCATATTTTAATAGAATCTACTGTAAGAGATGCCAGATAGCGAGAATTTTGCCCCCAAAAGCAAAAAAGCAAGCATGATCAAGGGCCATAAGCAAATGTATTCAAAGAGTAACAAGGAGCTCGAGTGTGATAAAGCCAATACATGGAGTCACATCTTACTCAGATCAACTCTAGGATAAAAGCTAAGGATATTAAGATTAGTATTAAAACTTTTCCCCCATAAGCACATAGGCATCATGAAAACAGGAATGATTTGTTTCTTGTTTTAACAAGAAATGACTTCCTTCTTACTAAGGACCTTTCCTAAGTGCACTCAATTAATACTTGTTGAGTGAAAAAAATACTTAAGAAACCTACCACATCAGAGACCAATATCTCTGAGTAAGCCCTCTCCAGGTAGCCTTTTCTCCACCTCCAGCATTAAGGCAGATCATGATTTCTTCTGTTGAACACTAGGTGAAGTAGTTGCCTAGGATCAAGGGCACATGTGGTGTACATCTTTAACAAGAATAATATTCAGAGAGACAAGCCGCTTACCCCAGAGAAGCATATGGGCACAGATCCTGACTGAATAAATACAAGATTGCCATCTCATTTTCTCTCTGGAGTAGGACTGCCAGATTTAACAAATAAAAATACAGGGTGTTCAGTTAAATTTGAATTTCAGATAAATGAATTTATCATGAGACACACTTATATACTATAATAATAATCATTATTTATCTGAAATTCAAAATTAACTGAGCATCCAGTATTTTACCTGGCAGTCCTACTCTGAAGCATACACTTCTGGAGCAGAAGGGTAAGGGATTTGTCTGATTTTAAAATTTGTGGTCTTTCTTCCTTTCTGGGCATAGGTTATCATTTTAACTTCAGTATATGAATACCATCATTGTGGGATGATAACAGTAGATAACATTTAATCTCCTTAAGTGTGCCATCAAAAATTCCAGTATTTGAAAATGTTCTCTGGCCTCCACGTTTTGAGAAGCACTAATACACAGTCTCTAGTAATTGATCACTAAATCGTCTTTCATCAGAACGAGGAGCCTGCCCTGTAACCTTCCTGGACCCCATTCTTTGGAAAATACTTTCTGGACAGATACCTTATTTTAGAAGGTTGAAACTAGGCCTTGGAAGTTTCTGTGTTTCCTAAGTAAGCTCTAGCTAATTATCAAGTTCCTAATAATGGAGTGGCTCTAACACCAAATTCTGGGGATGGGGCAGGGATTCATAATGCAAGAATGTGGGGGAAAGTACTGAATTAAGTGAAGAGAATATGAATTCAGCTTTTCCAATATAAATAAGGCTTAGAAAAAGTGATCCTCAGACTTCTGTTCACAAACAGCCAGTATTAGTCCTGGATCAGAGCCCATCTTTCTTGAAAACCCATACCTAATTGTAATTCTAAACAAGTGAGCAGATCACTCATGGTCTCAAAGGAACCAGGTCCACCTTCACCCTGAGCTCAGCCCTTGTACTTCATGGGTCAGCTTAACCAGAGGCTCAGCAGATGACCCTGGACAACTTACAGGGAGGTGGGGAAGGAGTGGCAGAGGGCAAAGAAATCTAGCTGGTAACGAGGAAGGGGACACAAATGAACACTTTTCCTTAAGGAGATCTTGATTCAAGTGATCAAAGCTTTAGTTATGGAATTTTGTACAGAAAATGCTCTGTTATCAGTTTTCAGTGAGCTATGTTATAAATGAGGATTATTGAGTAAACTGAGACCAATCAAATGAATAAACATGAAACCTGCTTTTCTAGAAACCTCTATTATACTATATAGCATATAAGACCTTTCACAAATTAACACTAATCTGTCTTCCCAACCTCATGTCTTGCCACTCTTTGTAAGACTGCCATACTCTACCCCACGTGTCTGAGTCTCAGGACTGTTGACATTTTGAATGGGATGATTCTTAGTTATAAAGGACTGTCTTGTGCATTACAGAACATTTAGCATCAACCCTGGCTTCTACCCACTAGATACCAGTAGCACCCCACCCCTAAGGTCATGACAATCTAAAAATGTTCAAATATATCACTAGATGTTTGCTGGGACATACAGTCACCCCCATTGAGAACCACCAGGGATAACTACCTCACCTCCATTGAGAACCACTGCTCTAACCCATGACACAACTTGCCCTTCTATGAACACATTTTTACACGCCATATCCCACTAAACACACACACACACATACACACCTTTCTTCCTGTTCCCTTTACCTGAAACACCCTACTTTTCCCTATCTCGTTGATACACTTGTACTTATTATCGAAGGCCTCAATCAAATGCTATCTATCTATATTGTTTCCCTTACAGTCCATGCCAACTTAACTTTCTTCCTTTCTCTGGCTGCCAGAGGCACTGCACACATCTTTGCTAGCACTGATAGTCTTTACAATATGAAGTTGTTATTCCCTCCTCCCTAAGAGATTGTGAGTTCCTCAAGACCAAGGTCTGTGTATCCACACCACCCAGCATGATCTTGTGTGTGTGTTTGTGTGTGTGTGTGTGTGTGTGTGTGGATAGTGCATGTGTGTGTGTACCTGCACTAACAAAAAACATGAAGCACTCAAATAAATGTTTTTGTTGAAGCAAGCATAAGCCACAGTCCTAAGTCATGCCACTTACTATGTATTTCCTAAAGGAATATGTAGTTTCTCATACTCATCAAGAAGATTAAATTAGACTAGATAGCTTCAGCAAATCTGGATTACTCACGGTTTTCCAAACACCCATGGTACTTCCCCATGTTGACACAGTTGTTGAAATTGTTTTCTTCACCTGGAAAGTTCTATTCTTATTTCTTCTGTCAAAATTGGCTTGGAATCCCTGAGGAAGAGCTGCTTTTAGAAAGAGAAAGGACCTCTTCCTCTGAGAGAGAAGAAAAGGAAGGAGGAGGAGTGAAGCACCACATAACTAAGGTAAACAGGAAAGTGGAGGGACCTCACCTCCAGACATTCTCATTCCTAGAGCAAGATGGCAGAGCGTGCGACAAGGCCTGCCCAATGTGTGAACCTGTGGTACCACAGGATAATCCTCAGACAGATGTCTCAGGGAGATGACAAGGGTTGATTAAAGGATGGCAAAACAGCAGTGAGGTTGCAGGGTTCCTTTCAGATGGACATATCATCTCCTGGAAAACTCCTACCCCAGCTCAAAGTTCCCTTCTCTGACTTACCTAGGTAGAAACTGAACTCATGGGAATCCTCTCTCTCCCACCCCATCCCTACAATCCTTTTAAAGGTATTTACCTTGTGGTATCTCAGGTTTTATGTTCACTCATCTGTCTCTCCTGTTAGCTCTGGAGTTTCTTAGGGATCATAATTCATCTCTATATTCCCAGTGCCTGGCAACATGGCCAGCACATGTTATGTGTTCAAAAAATAATGAGTGAGCAAAGGGAGGAAGGAATGAACATATGAATGAAAGAGTGGAATTCCCTCCTCAGCAGAAGCTGACCTGTACCCACAGTAGTAAGCATCACAGAGAGACCCAAGGAGACGCTAGTCATCTCTGGCTACACAGGACAGGGGAAGACTGCACACGTGCGAGCACATGTGCACACACGTGAAGGAAAGAAAGCAAAGGAAGAAATAAAAACTGTGAGATAAATGGGAAACTCAGATGGTTTTCTCAGAAGCCATATGCAGTCCTGAATAGCAGGGGAAAGAGTGGGAGGACAGGGAACTCAGTGCAAAAAGGAACAGGCCCAGGAGATAATTTACAATTGGGAACAGGATGACTTCCTAAATCGTAGAGTGTGTGGTCCAGAAAGCAGAGCACCACAGACACAGTTACTGTAAAAAGCTACTCGTGACTTTTTTCTTTTTTTTGGCAAAAACAACGTCTGTTTTGAATCTATCTTTTGAGCGGCACATAGCCGTTCTTTAAAAAGCAGTAGCTTTTTAAACCCTCTTTCAGATGGAATTCTGTTTAGTGTGAACACGCAGTACCTTGCGACACTGGTGGTGCTGCTTCCTGAACCCCGACCACGTGCTCTACGGGGCTGTCTGTATCCTTTCCAGCCTGCCTCCTGGGTGGGCGCACTGTTTCACACACGAGGAGACTGAGGCAAGGAGCCGTTAGATGAGTCACCCAAGGTCACACACTAGTACACAGGACCAATGTGGAAGGCCAAGGCTTTTTGACTGCAGAGCCCATATGCTTCCCATTATATTAAGCAGCGGCTCCATCAAATGTAATCAATAAAGGGTAGTGATGGGGACACCCACAGAATCAAGGGTTGGTGGACATGCTTTGGGGTAAGGCACGCAGGGCCCCGTGTTGGAATGACCCTATGCTTCTTTTCATGCTCTGCTGTTGCTATAGTGAAGTTCTTAATACTTTTTTTTTTTTTAAAACAAGGGGCCCTGCATTTTTATTTTTGTTCTGGGCCCTGCAAGTTATGTAGACAGTCCTACATAGAATCATAGCATGTTTGAGCCGGAAGGGCTTTGAAAGGTCACCAGTTCCACCCCCATGCATATTAGAGATGAGGAAACAGGCCCAGAGAGGTGGAGTGGCCTGCGTTTGGCCACATGGTGGATTGGCAGCAGAACCCAGGTCCTCGTGTTCTTTCTCCCTCACCATGCTGTCCCCATGAGAACCTTTAACATGGTTCTCCCTTAAAGAAGGGAGGTTTCCCCTTCCCTACAGGAGCTTATCTTTAGCCAGAATGTCATTTGTGGCTGAGCTGGGTCAACTCATTTCACTCCTGGGCAAATGGCCCTCAGTATTTCATAAAACCAAATGCACATAAACCTAAATGTGATTCCAACAAAACCACAATGTCTACACTGTGGTAAAAGAAACTGAGCAGAGACTCTCACCTAACACCCCTCTGCCCTCCCCCAGCCTCCCTGACATGCATTTCTTACCACAGGGAGGCAAGCTCAGCCAGGTCAGGCTGGGGTCACTGCCAGGGCCCCCAGGGGGAAGTCAGGCTCAAGGCCAACGCCGAGCTCCTACCAAAGCTGACCCAGAGAAGAGAAAGCATTATGGCACAGCCAGTCTCCCTCTGGGGTCCAAGGCATAGAAACTCTGCTTCTCCTAAATTGGTAACACGTTAAGCTCAGTCAGCAGGGCCTGTCAGGGCCGCTGTGAGGTTAAGACAGAGGGAAGCGTTTGTATTCACCTCCTTCATGCCCACATAATTTGGAATTTACAATAATGAAGACACAGGGTTCTGATTTCCGGTTCGGAAAACATGTATTTGCCTCAGACACATGAGAACGTGTGGCTCTGCTCAGTGGAGAGCTTGTGCTGAGAAGTGTTTGTTTTCAAAGTCACGTGTGTGCCCCACGCCTGAAGGAGAAGAGGTGTGGTGCGTGCAGATCACCAAGGAAACTTGGTTATGTTATCAAAGAGCTTCTCTCAGTTTCCTGGTGTTCTGGAAAGGTTTTGCTGGTAGGCACAGTATGAACAGTTTCCATTTTTCAGTCAGAATAAGCACACTACGGATTAACACTGCTATGATGTGCTCGCAACTTGGTGAGATGGTACCCATCAGATGACCATTGTTCTTATGTCATGGACAACACACTTGTGGTGCTTGTCTGACATAAACCACCACAAAGGCAGGGGATCTTCCTTGTTCACCATGTGTCCCCGCACCTGAACAGGGCCTGGCATGCAACAATTGCTCATTAAATACTGAGTGAATGAATGCTACTGTGGCTTTGAAGGATTATTAAAATATCAATATAAATGAGAGGCCCCTGAGTGGCTCAGTCAGTTAAATGTCCAACTCTTGGTTTTGTCTCAGGTCATGATCTCATGGGTTGTGAGATGGAGCCCAGCATCAGGCGGTGGCTCAGCAGGGAGTCTGCTTGAAGATTCTCTGTCTCTGCTCCTACCCCCACACACACATGCTCTCTCTAAGAAAAAAAAAAAATTGAATGAATTACTAGTGTAGAGTGTCATAGATTTTCATTCTGAGGTGCTGACCAAAAAAGAGGTATTTCGTGTACTCTGAGGAAGTTAAGTGGGTCCATGGTGTCTTATGTGCGTTTTATCCAAATGATGACAAATAAAGATGGAGAAAATGTTAGAAGTTGCCATTTCGTTTCCCCATTATTGTCCAAGGGCTGTATGTATTTATGCTAATTTTAGTAACACACATACAGATACATATGTAAAGTTTCTTTATAAATTTATTAATAGAGAAATACATGCTTTTTATTTGCTTATATGTATATATGTGTGTGTATATATATGTATATCTGTGTATACGTTTTGTGTGTGTGTGTGTGTGTGTGTGTGTGTGTGTGTGTGTACAGAGAGAGAGTCTTTTTCCCAACATCATGACTCATGGCTCCTAAATGCTCTATGTCTACTTTGACAAAACAAGAACACTCTTTTGTGAAACCATCAGACCACTGTCCCAATCTGAAAATCAACATCAACACAACACCAACTTCCAATCCACTGACCCCATTCAGATTTCTCCAGCTGTCTGAATGTCTCTTTTTTCTCATTCTTCTCTAGGAACACCCATAGTCTCATTGTTCTCCTTCAGTCTGGAACAGTCCCTCCTTCTTTCCCTGGCTCTGTGTACTCGATAGTCTTAAAGAGACAGACTTTTCATTCACGAGGATGACCCTCCACTTGGATCAGTCTGATGTTTCCTTAGACACAAGCCATGCATTCTTGGCAGAAAAATTGGAGAAAAGATGCTGTGCCCCTCTCACTATGTCACATTAGGAGGCTATACTACAGCCTATCCCACTACTGGTGATGTTAACCTCAATCATTTGGCCAGATTTATATCTGCCAAGTTCTCCAGTACAAAGTCATCACTTTTCTTTGTATTTGATTAGTATTTTGTAGGGAGATAGTCCGTTTTACACCAATATGCTATACATCAAATCTGTACATTTAATAACTGGAAATGTACTGTAAGGAAGAACTTTTCCTTCATTTTTTATACATTTATTTATATCATTGTGAACTTAGAGATTCTAATTTTATTCATTGAGTTTCAAGCCAATGTTTTATTATTTATCTTGATGCTTTAGTGGTCCTGGATTTGGCCAGTGGAAGCTCTTTAAGCTGACTTATATATCCTATTGATATGTCTTCATCATTCTTTGAGCATTACTTCCTGGCACAAGATGATTCGGGTTCATCTGGTTCTTTCCTTGTCCTTGCCTTACACTCAGCCATTCCTCTGAGGAGCCTTGTCTCCTTTTAATAGAGGAAGCAAATAAAAACCAAGATCTGAGGACATGGCATGCTCAAACTATTTCTATATCAATGTATATATATTTAAAATTCATGAATTCATACCAATACTTAAAACTTCAATCCACAACACCTCAGGATCTTTCTAGCCTTCCCTACCATGTTTGAAAATCTTGACTGAGATGGTAAGAAATATGAATTGACTATCCTCAGTATATTTACTTATTTGCTCAATTAACTTATTTGCTAAAGGTAACCAATCTACAGACTTCTAGCTGCCTTCTCCATCTGCCACCTCTACATCTTCTCACTTTGTTCCTCAGCCATCAGACTGCCTCCCACCACCACGTCATCGTATTACTGCCACCCCCTTACCATCCTGTTTCTTTGGATGAAAATAAGAATGGAAGGAAATGGGTTGGTATTTTGAAAGCCTTTCCAGATTATTCTAAGTATTGATACACATTTGCACATCATTGGAATAGAGTGAAAGGAAGGCAATATTTACATGTAAACCTGAGTCCGAAATTATCAAACTCCCCATGTGGCATTTTCCTGGAAGCATCTCTGTTTTAGCAAGAGTCCACTATCTCACTGAATGGGTAGAGTTGGAAGGCCCTGGAAAGGGTGGGGAGTCATAAGACTTAAGCAAGACATAAGAGAAGCAAGGTAAGATGGAAGGACAGCAGAAGTTGGGGATGCCAAAAGAAATCATATAATTTTGCTACAGACTGGCCCTGACTATGCCTTCTCAAAATTATCTCCTGTGCCCTTTTAGAATGTTCATATGTGTTCACTGCTCCCTAATCTAATTTGCAATTGACCTCCTAATGCTTCAACTCCTGAAGTCTGTGAAGAACATGACTGTTTTTAATTTGTTGAAGGCTTCACTCAATTTCTGGCAGTTTTCTTGTGGTTTTCCACTTTGGAGAATGGATTGTGCTCCTGGGCATGGATATAGCCAATGCAAGCACCATTTGGTCTTGAGCACATCTCTGCCAGCACACCTCAGCCTTGACCTATGATATCTGTTCGTTGCTGATTCAGCCTCGGACCCCCTACTCAGCAACTTCATCACCTTCTTTATTTACTCTTTGCCACCATAGCCTGGTAGAAATTACAAACCCAGCCCTAAACAGCACAAGGCAGAAGGGCCAGGGCAGGACAATATTGACACGCCTGAGCCAAAATGACTGCACTTCCTCCAGCTCCACAACTAATGAAGAAATTTGTCGAATATTTATTCTGGAAGGGAAATTGAAATCAAGTTAATAGGAAAGGAGGATGAAGGCTTTAATTCTGTTATTGCCTTGCCTGGCTTCCTACATTGCTGGAGAAAGCCATAAAACCTTATTTGTGCTGTTCATTTTCATATTTTCATGCTTACATTATGGCTGAAAGAAAAGTCAAGACTGGCTCCAGATGAAACATCTCTGCCTGAAAAAGGAACACTTTGTCCTAGAGCCACAACTGGCACAGCCCTACAAAGTAAGCTTGCACAACAGAGTTAGGGCAAAAGTTAAACAAGGGAAGAACTGAAAGGATAAAGAGCACAACAGAGGCAGTTCTTTATTAAAGCTTTTTGTGTAGTCAGTATCTGATTCACTAATATTAGGTTGGTCTCTAAAATATTCCTCTGACCTGATGTTCAGCTCACAGTGATCACCATGGGTGACATTTCAAGAAGGAATCCTTGAGTACCTCACAGGCTGACCTGGACCACAAGAAAACTCCAGTGTGAGATGGAATTCACATGGCTTGAAGTTGAGCTCTAGGAGTATCTTCTTTTTTCTGAGATACAAACAAGGAAGCTTAAAGGTGGTTGTATTTTCATGGGTGTGTAGGTGTACATTAAATATCAAAATACCAGAAGAGGAAGGGAACAAAAAGAAAAGCAAACCAGGCTAATTTGTAAACTGAAAAGAAAACCACAATAAATAAAATAAATTAGGGCCAAGAACTAAGACCAACTTGGAAATTATTACAGTTACCTTCCTTAAGAAAGATTATGAAGATACCTTAGTCTATTGAGGCTGCTATAACAAAATACAATGGACAAGCTGGCTTATAAACAATAGGAATTCACTTCTTACAATTCTGGAGGCTGGGAAGTCCAAGATCAAGGCACCAGCTAATTTGGTGTCTGATGAGGGTCAGGTTTACAGACAGCCCCTCACTGTGTCTTCATGTGGTGGAAAGGGGTGAGAGAGCTCTCTCTCTTTGGGGGGGGTCTACTTTGTTTTTTTTTTGGGGGGGGTGTCTATTTTGAAAGGGCACTAATTCCATTCATGAGGGCTCCACCCTTATGACCTAACAACTTCCCAAAGTCCCTGTCTCCTAATACCATCACACTGGGGATTAGATTTCAACAAATGAATTTTGGAAAGATGTGAGCTTTTAGTCTATAGCAGAAAGTAAGGAAGATTGTACTAATTAAGGCACAAAGAAGCTCTGTCAACCAGTGATTTCACTTGTGTTCCTACTATATGCACAACATTGTATTGATACCATAGACCAATGAAAGAAGTAGAAAGTCTGATTTCTATTTACAATCTAGCCAGACCAAGTGGTGTGCTGGAATTGGCTCACACCAGCTCATAAGAACATAAATGTTAAATATTCAGCAAATTCTCGAGCAGGTTGTTAAACCGTTGTTAGCATGAAATCAGCCACAAAAGTAATATTTACACCATGAAAATGGACACATTCTACAAATTAGGACTTCATTTTTAGAAAGCTGGTTTACCAGAACACATGCCAATAACCATAAAGGGACACTCCCCAAGATTGGAGATGATAGTTTTAGAGTTAGAAGGAATATAAGGATTGACATGAGAAAGGACAAGGTGAAGCCATGTCTGCAGAAGAGGGCAGAGCCAACTAGTGCCTTGAAGAGGCCCCCTACTGAAAGCAAGGCTTGAGTGTGGGGTATAAAAGAAACATCCTTCCCCCCCCAACCAATCTAATCACCATCTCCTCCTCATCCCTGACAAGGACCATCTCATCAACCTACTCATTTTCTAAGGAGAGGCAGAGAGGAACACAAACTAAGAAAAGGTAAAAGAAGAATAGCTATTGAAGCATGCAATTCATTGGCTTTTACAGATGAGACAGACTTTGAGGATTACCCAGCCTAAACCCTCACTTAAAGTTGTGGAAATAGAACCAAAGTGGTAGACTGACTCATAGGTCACGGAACTAGTTAATGCCATAGCCAGGGCCAGGTACCTGGTCTCATTCATTATCCCTACTATGTGCCAGGGACTGTGATGGTTCCTAATCCTTGCTCTTCCTACTTCTGCCTCCACTACAACTTACTCTTAAGAAGGGGAGGCAGGCTGGAATTAAAGGAAGAATGGAAACTTGTTAATCCTTCCCTTCCAGCCAGTGCATGGAATATGTATCATTTTGAGAACTGGGTTTATTAACGCCAACCATGAAGGGCCTGCCAACTTAGAAAAGGGATGTGTGCTTGAAGAGATTATAATAAAAGTGCTATGAACGTACCATCTTTTGTCCCACATTCAGTTCCAAGTCACAATTTCTTAAATCACAACCTTGACTGACTCTCTAGGAAACTACCAAAAATGAGCTGATGATTTCAATTCTTTCCAGATGGAAAAAGGTTGATGTCATCCCAAGCCTTGCCTCTGCAAGAGTCATTTATACTGCCCCACATAATGGGGCAGCTGAGGCCAAGGTGTCACAGTTGGAATGAGTCCCTGAGACCAGACAGGCCCCTTGAGAGCTACTTCCTACCTGTCCAGATTGCATGGCTCAGACGCGGAGAGAGAAATTCATGTAGCTACACCAGATGAAACTTCTCAATCAATAGAAGACTTGCTTCTGCACTTGCCATCCAGCCCCTGTCATCAGTATTAAACTCACATTATATTTTTAAAAAAGAGGCTCTTATTAAGCTGGTCTAAGTAAAGCCTTTGTGAAAAAAACAGTTCCATGCTGGTCCCCGGAGGGGTGGATGGAATGTATTGCTTGATTGATTCTCTGCCTCTCTGATTACAGTGATCATTCTAACAGAAGTAACAAGAGGATAAAGTCTATCTTGGCAACCTAGACTTTCCTTGGCAAGAGGAATACAGAGGTTTTCTTTAGTAATTTTGGGGCTAGAATTAGATCAGTCTTCAAAATTCCTACTTTGTGTCTAATAATTAATTGAATTAGCAAGATGACTTAAAGGACAAACTCATCATCCATGGGCAAGTCCATCAGATACATGGTAACCGCCCCCCCCCCAACCATAGTTGGCAATAAAGTAGAACTGTAGAGACACAGTACAGAGTAAAACTGAAAACATTTGCCAGGTAGTATCCTCTGACCACTCACTCACCCTCTCCTGAGGATGGCAGTTCCATCTAGATGAGATACACTACTACATATGTGAGCTTCATAACGATTTTCTAGGTTGCAGGGTGACCAGTCATCCCAGTCTGCCCAGGACTGGGAGGGATCCTGGGATGCAGAATTATAGTTTCAAAATGAGAATAATCTCAGGTAGATCAGGAAGAGCTGATAACACCATTAAACTCCAATTCTACCATCCTCCAATTCACTGACTACAAAACTGGTGCTCTAAGAAATTGAGAAACTTGCTCAAAATCACACACTATATGATGGCAGAACCTAATTTGTATCCCAGTCTGACTTCAAAGACAGGACTTCCCTTTCACTGGGGAAATCTGTAAGGATATATTATTTATCTGTAAGGATATATTATATTTATTGACAGAGGGGATCCCTGGGTGGCACAGCGGTTTGGTGCCTGCCTTTGGCCCAGGGTGCGATCCTGGAGACCCGGGATCGAATCCCACATTGGGCTCCCGGTGCATGGAGCCTGCTTCTCCCTCTGCCTGTGTCTCTGCCTCTCTCTCTCTCTCTGTGACTATCATAAATAAATAAAAATTAAAAAAGAACTTGACAGCATGCTTTAAAAACATAATTTAAAAAAAATATTTATTGACAGAAAGGGATAAAAATAGGGGCGCCTGGGTGGCTCAGTTGGTTGAGCATTTGTATTTGGCTCAGGCCATGGTCTCAGAGTCTCAGGATCAAGTCTCACATCTGGCTCCCTGCTTGATGAGGGGGGGTCTGCATCTCCTTCTGCCCCTTCACTATTCATGCTCTCTCTTGCTGTCTCTCGCTCTTGCTCTCTCTCTCTCAAATAAATAAAATCTTTAAAAAATGAAGAAAGGATAAAAATATTAAAATGGTAGATGTTTCCTTGTAGCCCTCCATACTGGAGGCCCATTTAACAAAACAACAGGTTTAAAATCCAGGCTTTGACTGTGAAAGGTTTCTTAAATTTCTTTGGGAAGGAAGCACGAAGAACTCAGATCATACAGTATCCACACATTTTATGGAAGACACAATTACTGATTGTGAAGAATAGGTCATGAGTAGGGTGACCATATATTCCAGTTTTCTGGGACAGTCTTGTTTATTTCTATTATCCTGATGAATAATTTAGAGTGCTCCCTCTCACTCTCAAAAAAGTCCTGATTCAGATAATAAATTCTATGATTCGCCTAGCCAAGAGGCTTCCTCCTCCAAAAGAGAAGAATGTGATATAATGAAAAGAAAACATGGGCAGCCCGGGTGGCTCAGCGGTTTAGTGCTGCCTTCAGCCCAGGATGTGATCCTGGAGTCCCGGGATCGAGTCCCACGTGGGGCTCCCTGCATGGAGCCTGCTTCTCCCTCTGCCTGTGTCTCTGCCTCTCTCTCTCTCTCTCTCTCTCTCTCTCTTTCTCTCTCTCTCTCTGTGTCTCTCATGAATAAATAAATATAATCTTAAAAAAAAAAAAGAAAAACAAAACCCACTCTTTCTGGCTGTGGATTTGTAAGAAGAGACAATAGATAAATAAGAAGGAAACAAAAACAGATAAAGGAAGGCTCCAGGCAGCTGAATGTTGGAGTCAGCTTATACTGGCTAGCAAGGTTACTTTTTAAATATTCAAAAATTTTCTGAGCAGGTCATTAAATCTTTGGTTGCTTGAAATCAGCCATTTCATCACAGAAATTAGCAAACATTACACATGAAGGCTTTTTTTTTTTTCGTAACAGATCTAGATGACCAACACACTATTGGATCCATAGAATTCATTCTCTCTCTCTCTCCCTCCCCCCACCCCACCCAGCGTGTACAAATGTACACAGGCCATGAGTTGAAATATCAGGGGTGCCTTAGAAACATCCAATGAAGTCAAGTGAATTTTGAGGAAGGGAATCTTTATTTTGACTCCTCACTTGGGGCTCTGGAAGATTACATCTTGTGCTGCCCTTGATCGACATGGGATGTGTTACTTTAATGTAAACCTAGGAGTATGGTGTGGAGCAGAGGAAGGCATATTAATTTAGCTTGTCCAAACCACCTTTAGTTACCCAGGGCATACAGAGCTCAAATTAGGGTGAGGATCTATCTGGAGAACTTGCCACAGAGGGCCTGCTAATCTGGCATGGGGTTATACTCAGCAGAGGAGACCACCTGGACCAAGGCCAAATACAGGTCTTAGCCCCTTAGCAGAGGGGTCTGCGTATGAGGGGTCTGCATATCAAGACTTCCAGCCATGATTACTATCCCTGCCTGAGCCAAAAGGGACCTCAGTAAGCTGCTCACATTTATCATGAATGCCAGCAAGGTCAGTAGTGATGAGATGCACAGAGGACACCGCTCTGGGGCCCAGAAGAGCAGAGGGCACATAATAGTAAGCACTTAATGGATATCTGCTCTTCCCAGTTTATATCTAATTTTCTTTCCTGACTATTGGCCTTGGTGACTTAGGGCCCCATATGAGATATGGAGGCATGGCTTTAAATAAACTGCTTAACCATTACTGTGCAAGGCCTAATCCCTATTAAAAGTCCCTTACTCTATGTCACTTATGGGTTTGCTTACTGATTCTTACTGATATAGAAACTAGCACTGGAAGTGATTTTAGAGCAGCAGAGCCTTAAGGATGGGTTCTCTGAATTAGCTTTGGGTTTTCTGGAATTGTTACTTTAATCTGATTAGATTTAATGGCATTAATTCCCTTACTGCCAGTGGTAAAGGGGAACACTGGTAGTCTATGTCGTGCCAATACAGAATTTATATTATCACCTATTATGTGCAAACACGTGTAAACAACTGCCAACAGAAGTCAAAGCTTTTTGTGAAAAAGCAGACATTGTCATAGAACATAAAGATAAGAAATATAAAGGAGCTAATTAGATACTTCTTAATAAGCTGGAGAACTTGAAAGAAAATGGTGAGTTCAGGGCTTCAGATTCCCAGCTCACATTGTAATGAAGATATATGGCCACATCCTGACCTTAAACCCCTAAGTTCTCTGAGTCTTCATTGCTGAAAGGAGCATTCCTTCCTTCCTGTCTATGGAGGTTAGTCTCCCCTCACCCAAAGAACCTGAAATGGATAATCCTGAGGTACTGGCCTTACAGGTAACTCCCGATATTTTTTTAGACCTTCCCCCACAAACTCTCATTGATTCTAGACCCACGACTAGACTCAAGTCCCAACAGGCCCCAACGGTAACGTACAGAATTGATGATCCATGAAAAGGTACAGTGTACACAAAAAGAATTACACAATTTTGCCCATTTTCACAGAAAATGGGGAAAATGTATGAGAATCCTACATAGATCCTAAAGATGACAGATCAGTGTGGAAGGAATATAATGTTGGAAATGGCCTAATTCATTGATACAGGCACACTAAACCAAGATTCTGGATTCAAAGTACTAGTTCAAGCAGCCAAGAGCAGTTGGCAATGGCTCTACCATGAGTTGGTTGATTGAATTCTGGATGCAAAGGTGGCCTATCTTAGATAAAACGTCAGAACTTCTTTGATCTACTGTAGAGCAGCAGTTCTTACAATGTAGTCCACCAAGTCCTGGGGGTCTGCAACACCCTTTCACAGGTGCATAAGATCAAAACTGCTTTCATAATAATATTAAGATGTTATTTCCATTTTTCACTATGTTGCGCTGATGGTGCAAAAGCAATTATGGGTAAAGTATGTTGGAAGAATCCAGCAGGATCACCAAACTATACTAGTCACCTTTCTGATCTACACTGCCACACACTCATAATAAAAAGAAAGTGTTAACTGCATTTAAGAATATCCTTGATGAGGATCCCTGGGTGGCGCAGCAGTTTGGCGCCTGCCTTTGACCCAGGGCGCGATCCTGGAGACCCGGGATCGAATCCCACGTCGGGCTCCCGGTGCATGGAGCCTGCTTCTCCCTCTGCCTGTGTCTCTGCCTCTCTCTCTCTCTCTGTGACTATCATAAATAAATAAAAATTTATAAAAAAAAAAAAAAAAAGAATATCCTTGATGAAGCAGGAATAATATTAATATTAATCGTATTAGGTTTTAATGCTTGAATGAACATCTTTTAAATATTCTGTGTAATTAAATAAGTATTTTTTGTTGTTTTTATTGAAGTTCAATTTGCCAACATATAGTATAACACCTAGTGCTCATCCCGTTAGGTGCCCTCCTTAGTACCCATCACCCAGTTACCCCAACTCTTTACCCACCTCCCCTTCCGCAACCCATTGTTCATTTCCCAGAGTTAGGAGTTTCTCATGGTCTGTCTCCCTCTCTAATTTTTCCCACTCAGTTCTCCTCCTTTCCCTTACAATCCCATCCCTTTCACTATTTTTATATTCCAAAGGGGAAGTATTTTTTTTTTAAGATTTATTTGAGAGAAAGAATGCACAGGGGAGAGAGCAGTAGGGGAGGGGGCAGAGGGAGAAGGAGAGAAAGAATCCTGGAGCAGACTCTGTACTGAGTGAGGAGCCCAATGCAGGGCTTGATCCCATGACCCTGAGATTATGACCTGAGCCGAAATCAGGAGTTGGCCACTAACTGACTGAGCCACCCAGGTGCCCCCAAAGGGAAAGTATTTACAAAGCACTTCTGCTGCATGCTGAAAATATGATAGTCATCTTGAGAAAAAGCACTTGACTGTTTGAGTTGGGAGCTGAACTAGCAGGGTTTTTTTCATGGAATATCACCTTTTACTTGAAAAAAAGACTGATGAAAAATAGGCTTTTCTTGACATTTTCATGTTACTTCTGTGAAAACAAATGGCAGCATTTGTTGATGATAAAAATTCAAACTTTTTAGTGAAATTAGAGATATAGAAAACTTGTATCTGCCACTATATGCTCGGCAGATTTTTTTTTTCCATCTAATTGGTTCCCCGGGATTCAGGGCTAAGTGGCAGACAGTCACAAAGGCAAGGTGGATATGATTACTAGAATGGGTAAAAGAGCCAAAATAATAGACAGAATGGTTTGAACCTCCAAGGTCACTGGCATTGGTTAGCTAATTTTGCTATTTCTAGAGCTGAATAGATGGACAGTCTACTAAAGTTTTACTTGATCTGTAAAAGCAGGAAAACTAGACTTGCTCAACAGAACTCTGAGCTGAATCACTACAATAGAGACTTATGGCCCCTCAACCAGTTTCTTGAGATCTAGAGCCCCTTAAATGAAGAGCCAGCTGAGACCTCAGTCTTGAGGAAATCTTACACAGCTAGAAAAATGTATATTATAAATCATCTTCCTAGACTTCCCTTCCTACAAGAGGCATAGCTAGGCACTGGAATGAGCTAACTGTACCCCTAACTCTTTAAGTTCAAGTCAACAGTTCAAGAATATGTTTATTCTGTGGCTCCTTCATGTCAGGCACTGGGCCAGGGGCTGGGTACAGGGAAGAATAAGACAAGACCTAGAGAGAGCTCTCAGGCCACAGTTCCTTAAGACACAGAGGGTGAGATGGAGCCCTGAGGACCTTCCCCTCCACAGTCATTTCATCCTCTACCTCATCCAAATTGAATCGTGACCAAGTATCTCTTCCAAGTTTCTTGTTCACTGCTCTCATTTTCTTGGAGAAAAAGTTTCTGTGGCAGCAGCAGCAGCAGCTCTTTCTATGTGTTGAGTACTTATGCTAATCAGTGATCTGGCACCAGTTTTCTGATTCTTTGGTCTGATTATTTATTATTTGTAGAGTGTGGTAAGTGCAGATGGCATTTTGCAAAGCACAGAATTCTGAGCATGAAACCCCAGCCTCAAGGCGTTGACTGTCTGATTTAGGCTTAAACAAAACACTGAATAAACAGGGAGACATCTAGTTGAGTTGATGTGGCTGGAAAGGAGGAAAAAACTGAGACTGGAAAAAAAAAGTAAGTTTTATGGAAGGATTTGAAAAGGGATAAAGAGGCATCAAAAATGTGAGCTATTACCAAAGCAAGGGGTTAAAAGGGAAACAAAAGGAGCATTGAGGAGAGAGTCTCAGAAAAGAAAGAAATTCAGTAAAACTCCCTGCTTGTGTCTTTTGGTTGAAGAGATGAGAGGCAGGGATGCAGGAATTGAGAAAACCTTAATGATCATGGACCAAGTGACAAGGTCATGGGTTAGTGTTTACCTTTTGGAGAGAAAGGGGGAAAGATGGCAGTGGAAAGTGGGAGAAGATTTTGGGAAATCTGGTTGAGAAGAGAGAGAAGACATGGAGAAGTCAGATGATGACTTTAGAACTTGGGTCAGGGAGCTGGCAAATTCTGTGCACTGGACCACCTGTGCCTGATTTTAACCTTTTAGCTAAGTTCAGAAATTTCCTATTATTTATTCATCCAGAGATGATCATACCCTCAATATTTTACTCATACTAATAGAATTAACAAAAGCTTTTATATAGATAAGAATTTAGATGTATTTGAGCTTGAGTAGATGATACAGGATTGAAAGTAAGTGGGTAGAAAAGATAAATCATGCAAGCAGTAAGCATAAGAAGGATGGAATGCTCTATTATATCAGATAAAGCAGATTTTAAGGCAGAGTATTTCTAGAGATAAAGAGGGACATTCCATAATGATAAAGACTCTATTCATCAGGAAGGCATAAAATAATAAGTGAGTATGCATCTTATAACAGAGCTGCAAAATATACAAAGCAAAAATGAGCAGACTTAAAGGGAGAAATAGACAAATACACAGTCATGGTTGGAGATTTTAACACCCTTTTCTCAGCAACTGATAGAACTAGACCAAAAATTAGTGAAGACATAGATGACTTGAACCCTATTGACCACCTCAACCTAAAAAATTATTTAAAAATATTTTAAAATTTCACAACATCTACAGAAGATACTTTTCTAAAATGAGCCATAACCCTGACCCCAAAACTCTACTGGTTGGTTACATGAATGAATGATCTTTCACAACGTAGGAGAATGTTTCACTGTCAACCAGATTTCACATCTCTGCATCCAAATAGATTGCAATTTACCTTACATTTGTTGCAGTCTTCCTGTTTTCGAGTAGTGGTTCTAGGTTCCTTAGTAATACTTAAGGAATAGAATATTCTACAAGGTCAAACTACAAATTGTCTTCAAGGCTGAATTCTTTTCAAAGACCATATTGCGCTTGTTAACTTCTTCAGAATATACAGAAAATTCGTTTTCCAGCCACTCTCTCCAACATTAGCATAAAATATTCTGTACCTGAGTCCCAGAAGACCTGGTTCTCGTCTCCCTGCATTCCATCCCAGCCCCCACACAAACTTCCTAGCCATGAGACTTTAGATACATAACCTCTTTGAACCTGACTCAGTTTCCTTGTCTATAAAATCTTAGGACTATAGCAAAATCCAACTGAAGGATTAAATGAAACCTTTTTATGAGTTATGAAGCATTATACAAATATCATGGACAATTATTTTTGTAGTAATACCAGTAGGGGTACCTGTAGTCCTGAGAAAGGAAAATTGGGGCAGGTATCCTGCTTCTGCCTCCAAATACAAGTGAGTCAGCCGAGATGAGTAGAAATTATATGGTGGGAGAATAAAGTAAAGGTTGAAGGGTTTATTCTGAGGCAAAACCTGTGAGAATCTTAAATTTCATATCTCAGGAAAGATTATAAAAAGTGTGATTGGCACCATTTAAAGTTTGCAGGAGGGCAGCCCCAGTGGCGCAGCGGTTTAGCGCCACCTGCAGCCTGGGGTATGATCCTGGAGACCCGGGATCGAGTCCCACGTCGGGCTCCCTGCATAGAGCCTGCTTCTCCCTCTGCCTGTGTCTCTGCCTCTCTCTCTCTCTCTCTCTCTCTCTCTGTCTGTCTGTCTGTGTGTGTCTCTATGAATAAATAAATAAAATATTTAAAAATAAAATGAAGTTTGCAGGAGGAGACGGGAAAGCTTGGGCATAAAAATAAGAATTGGCCATTGGAAATTTTGTTGGAGGACACATTGGATGATACGATGGGTGGATTTCAGCCTAGGAATGATGAATTCTAGACCTCGTTCTACTGTGGAGTTTCTGAGTAACCTTGCACTAGAAATTTCATTTCTCTAAGCCTGTTTCTCCATCTAAAAGTAGGAGGTAATAATATATGTCACCTACAACTGTCCTCAGGTTCAATTAATGTTTGTAAGTGCTTTGAGCAATTTGGAAAAACAAGGTCTTTAAGAATACAACGGATTATTTAGAAAAGTGAAAGAACATGATCAGAGAGGCTGTGACTTGGAGCATCTCCCTCTATGTAGCCTTTTTATGAGCTTCCTCCCTTTTTGTCTTATAAGGAAAGAAAATCAAGTCAGGAGATGACTAATCCCACAGGCTAATCTCTTCCCTTAACTAAATTCTCTCCACACAGGCTCTTCTATAGGAGTATGTTTGAATTTTGTTGTTCAGATTTCCTTATCACTACAAATGCATTCTTTCCTAGAAATATGATCATGAAAAATGGAGGCTGTGGTTTTTTGAGGAGCTGGCTGGGGTCCCAGCAGTCAGATGTTCTCTGTCCTACCTTGGGCCTTTGCAAATCACAGTGCTGTTCAGCTTTCTTTCCTCAGATGTACAGTTGGAATAAAAATGTCCCTTTCTGCAAGGTCAAATGAAAACTAATTAGCTGTGTTTTCTTGAAGTTTCTCTCCATTGACATTACAGCACTCTGCTGTAGTCATTAATTAGAACAACACTTTCAGACGTTACTTCTAGCCTATGACCACAAAATTCTTAATGGAAATGAATATGAAAGAATCTGGGAAGCTTACTAATCACCAAAGTTTGGGGATTCTTTTTTTTTTTTTTTAAGTTTGGAGATTCTGGTGACATTTCCTAAGCTTTTCATGTAGAAAATGTACAAGGGACCTTTGCCAAATCTATTAGCTACTTGCAATTGTGTGTTATATTAAGAACACTAAAAAGAAATTTTTATTTCTGTCTCTCTTTTCCTTCTTTTTTTTTTTTTGGTTTTTGGTTGCTATTTTTCTCTGAATCTCTCTGGGTTCCACCCCTTCTCACTTTCTCTGTTTCCCTTTCTCATTTCTCTCAAATTTAGGTAACTTGTGAAAATGGAAGTTTAGTTGAGGGTTATCACGAAGTTAGCCAACTCACAGCCTTGCTGGGAAATAAAACTCTTTTAAATACAACTGTCATCAAACTCATTAGCGTCCTCCTCCCCTTACCTCTTTCGCATTGGGTCACTAACAAGTTACAATGTTTTTCTTTTTCCTCTCCAGTCCCTGTTGTTTTGGGGTTTTGTTCTCTTCTTCCTCATTTCTGCGTTGCTTGCTCCATCTTAGAAGCATGGGTCACCCCTGCTGCCACCAATGCCATCACTCCCCAGCAGACAGAAAGGCTAAAATGTCAAAAGATGCCTCGGTTGCCTCTGACAAAAGTGCGGATCAGCTCTGAAAGGGAATAAATATGATAGGGGGCACAATAATAACAGTGTGCGCTTGTTAACTACAAAAATCCAGCAGGATTGGGGGCAGGGAGGGAGGGAACTGGAGAATAGAAGCTGCCTTGGCAGGAGCCCCTGGGGGACAGAGCGGAGGGGGGTCCTCCAGCAGCAACCATCAATTCTATGGCCTGGTTTTGTTTTGTTTTGTGAGGTCTGAACTGAAGCTCAGCTGATGGGGCAGGGGGGTGGGTAGGGGGTGAATAAGGGATTTTACCCAAACCAGTGACTCTGAATGGAGGTCTTGGGCTCCGTCGAGGGGGCCTCAACAGTGGGAGCTTGAAAAGAGGGTCTTTGGGCTATTGGGGGGGACAGTGGGGGTTGGGTGGGGGCTGGGGAAACATTTTGAGGTGGGAGGGATAGGGGGAAGGAGGAGAATAGCACAATAATGGGAAAAAGGAGGCCAGCTTCTGAGCTCTCATTTCTGACAATGAGTCCCATGTGGTTCTCTTTATCTCAGCCATTCAGGAGTCAATAGAGGAAGCTTTTTTATTTTCAACTCTGAGTATACAGCCACCCCACCCCCATCACACACACACACACACACACACACACACACACACACACACCTAAAAGTGTGGGACACTGGGCAAGACTTTAGACACATCTGAAAAGTTGTTTCCTTGAGTCAGATTTGCTGAATTTTACACCTGCCTGCCAGAACTGGACATGTGGGACATTCAGTTCAGGGCCAGTGCCCCCCACCCTGCTACTCTCCCTGCCTTCTCCCATCACCCCCACTCAGCCTCTGCACCCTCCATCCTCCATTGTGCACCCCCCCCCTCCTCCTTCAGTGGATGCCTCAGTCCTTGACTCCTTACAAGGACATGAGTCACATGATCACAGGTAAAGGAAACATCCACTATGGAGTGACGGTAATTTTCGACCAAAAAAGCAAAAATGAAAGATTGGAGCAAACCTAAGATTCAATGGTAGACAGTTTCAACAAGCAAAAAAAAAAAAAAAAAAAGGAAGTTGTTTTTGATGGTGGACTTCTCTGAAATGTTAAGTCTCCAATTAGACGGATCACTTTCAATTTATTCCTAAGTCTGTGATTGAGGCAGCTGCTGCCTCCTAATGCATTCAGCCTGGTAGAAAATAATTCATTTTCTGTACAATATCATTATGTGTTCTCATGGGGTACCTGAGTCTGAATAGGTATAGCAGTCTTAATCGGGAGTAGAGACTTTTAAACATATGAACTCCAGGCCTCACGTGTGTGTGTGTGTGTGTGTGTGTGTGTGTGTGTGTGTGTTGGGTCAGAGGGGCACTAGTCCAGTACCAGGCAAATGGTCAGGTGCCAGATCCATCCAACCAGGGGAAGACTCTCAGCTGCTGAGACTGAGTGAAAGAAACAGGAAGGAGGAAATTACTTTGTCAATACCAAGCAATGAAGGTAAGGGAAAGAGAGAGCAACTGGAAATGACAAAATCATCGAGTAATTGCCTAGTGCCATACACTTTTCCTACAAGAATTGTTACCCCATTGGAGGAGGGAAATACAATTCAATTGTCTTAAGCAATTTGCCCAAAGTTACACAGCTGGTAAGTAGCAGAGCCAGAACCACCCCCACCCCTACCCCCAGGCCTGAATGACCTGAACAGCATGCTCTGAAGTGGAGGGAGACTCCAGGAGTGGGGAGTGGTCTTCGCCACAGCCCATAGGGATGCACCTAAAGACTACTCATGCACTGGGTGGCTGTGAGCTGTGGAGCAGCTTCTGGCAGCTGCCCTTCTCATCTATGCTTGACAATACTGCCCTGCATACTTGAAAGTTGCTGAGAGAGTAGATCTTGACATTTCTCATCACGAGGAGAAGACGTCACTGTGTGAGGTAATGGATGTTAACTAATCTTATGAATGCCATTATAGGAAGATTTTGGGTCAAGAGTTTCATAAGGCTGAATTCAGTATTGAATTATGAGGAAGTTTAGGGAACCTATGTTGTTTTGGATGAAAAGTGACGCTACTAGAAGGGTGGTAATCATTTTGCAATGTATACATATATCAAATCATTGTGTTGTACACTTAAGCATACATGCTGTTCTGCGTCAATTATATCTCAGTAAAACAGGAGAGAAAATAAATTTAAAGAATTGTTTAAAAAGGACTCCCAAATCTCATTCCTTCTTCTTCTTAACACAGTTTGCTCTGCTGAGCATAGCACCCCACACCAGGCACAGAAGGAAGATGAGCATTGCTTTCAGATCTCTCTCCTCTGTGCAGGGAGATTATAGCTCTCAGGTCTCCCTCACATGATAAGAAAGTCACAGTTACCCTTGCCTCGGCTCCATTTCCAGTCTTGCAGGTACGGCTGTGCAGCTTGGCTGTGACTATTGGTGAGGATGTGAAGGATGTAGGATGGCAGACCACTTCCATGCTGCCGCCCTGGCTACTTCTCAGCCGGCTCTGTTCCAACCAGCTCTTCCTCATGGTACCTACCTGAGGGCCTCTCTAGATCTACTGCACAATGTGGATGTGCTCTCAGGGTTCGGTTGTGCTCAGCGCCGCTCCCCAACTACACTGACGTTGGAGGGCAGGATGCAGCCTGGTGGTTCTGCTGTATCCCAAGCAGAGCGCTGAGCATCCAGACTCCTTGAGTTATTGTCCTTTGCTTGATTCCCAACAAGTGCTTTTTAAATAGTTGCCGTGGTCCAGCATTCCTTACCATCTTTCGCTTGTCGATATGCCAGAGTTTCTGGATCATGCCGGTTGAGGTTATTAACCACTGGGACTCAAAGGCCAGCCCCCTTGGCGTTGTCTTCATCAACATCTTGTGTTCTGGAGCTTCATTGTCCCCAGTCTGTTGTGTTGGTCCCACATCCCTGAGTCATGCCCCCTGTGTACTGTCTCTAGGTGTGTGTTTGTGCTTATTTAGCAAATTCACATTCATCTCAGCTGTTGTTTGATGATGCTTTTTATTCATCTTTTGCCCATTTCCTAATAGGATGGCTGGTCCAAATAGTTTCCATTCTACTTTACCTTCATACCCAGAACTTGAAAACCGTCTCACATGATTGAGGCAATGGGACCCACAAAAGCCTGCACCTGTTTTCTTTCAAATATATGGAGGCAGTGTTGTTTGGGGAGTTTTTTGGTTTAGATTTGTTTTGTTCTGTTTTGCCTTGCTGCCATTTATAGGGCTCACCTTTTCTCAGGAAGCCCATCTCCCTCAGGATTTTACCACCTCAAATTCCCATTCTTCTGCAATTTTTAAAATACTATTTTTTTCTCTCCCCTTTTTTCCTTTCCCTTAATCAATACACAAAAAAAAAAATCATGTCACCATTATAATAGATGAAAAGGCCAACAACAACACTTGTCTTGATTTCCCCTTCAGTTTCCATTCTATTTTTACTTTTGCCTAGAGAAAAGTCCATAAATTCTTTCTTTGTTATGACTTGCTCACCCCTTAGTCTCCTGTCATCTGGTTTTCACCCTTCCACTCTGAGTTGCCCACACTAGGAAAGGCACCAGTAGCCTTGAAGGACCTTCCCCTGATCTGGTCATGCTGGGTTCTTCTGTGGCATTCAGTGCTGTAGCCCCTGTCACCCCATCTTCCCCTCTCTTCTTTCATTCTCTGTGTGCCTCTGCTTCTTCTCCCATCTGGGCCATACATAGGGGCATTTCCCCAGATTCAATATCTGCATGTTTTTTCCTTGGAGCAACTCCTTGGAGTTCCTTGTTTTCCACTCCCAAGGTTTCAGTCACCACCCTGTCTCAACAGGGTCTTACTGTCACACTTCCAACTATCGGATTTTTCCACTTATATGTCCACATAGTACTTAAAACTTAAAATATCTAAAATTAAATCCCCACACATTATTTTCTATTTTACTAACTTCAAGCCTCAAGGTCACTGCCCACTCATTGAGTATAATTAGTCACTAAAGTCTATGATTCCTTCTGGTCAACCCTTCTGTCCCACATAGTTGGTGTCCTTTGCTACCATCCTAATAATTATGCCTTACACTTGGGCTATTGAAGTCAACTTATTAGAATACTTTGGTTAAAATGTACTCTTCTACTCAAAATATCCAGTGGTTTATTATTATCATTATCATCATCATCATCATCATCATCATCAGAATCAGTCCAACCTTTGTAGCCTAACATTCAAGACCTTTCTTAATCTGATCCCAACTTTGTTGTTCTTACATTTCTCTCTACCATATTTCCTTTAAATAAATCACTCCAGCAGACTGTTCTACCCATAAGCCCCCATCACACTTTATGTTTTCTGGCCTCTGCACAGTTGTTTGTCCTTCCTGATGCATTCATCACTCTGTTCCCATATCTCCTGGCTTAACCTTCTTTCAAATTCCAATTCATATCTTACCTTTTAGAAAACCTTCCCTGACCATCTCAATCTCAATCTCTTCTTCCCATAAACTCCCTTTAACTCCCATGAACACCTGGAAGTTTATGAACAATGAAAAATTATAGTTTACATTTTAAATTATTGTTTCATTTTCATTGTGTTATATTCCTTTTTTTAAAAAAGATTTTATTTATTCATTCATGAGAGACAGAGAGAGAGAGAGGCAGAAACACAGGCAGAGGGAGAAGCAGGCTCCATGCAGGGAGCTGGATGCGGGGCTTGATCCCAGGACTCCAGGATCACGCCCTGGGCCGAAGGCAGGTGCTAAACCACTAAGCCACCCAGGGATCCCCTACTGTGTTCTTTCCAAATTAGACTGTCCATTCCTTTTGGATCTGCACTCCCAAATGGCACCTACCACCAGATATCTCAGGCAGGATTAACCATATGCAGGTGTGGATATTCTGTTGTGCGTCTTTCCAATCAGAATCATATTTATTGGCTACCAATGGAACTTTATTATGGACCTTACCTCTTCTTTGCCCCTTCTTTAGCAGGTAGGAAAGAAACAAAGAAGTTAGCTGATCATACTCTTTTCCAAGTAACCTCATGCCTTACCCTACAATGACTCATTTCTTTCTTCATGATGGAGTAACTCCACTGTTTAAAACAAAAACAAACAAAATTGAAACTTTGTAATAGAATTCTTGTTCAAGTGGGTAGAAAAAGCATTGAATATACACTGGACAAACAGAGTTAGCATATCTAGCGCATGAGTTCATTGATTATTTCTTTTTTTATATATATTTTTATTTAGTTATTCATGAGAGACACAGAGAGAGGCAGAGACACAGGCAGAGGGAGAAGCAGGCTCCATGCAGGGAGCCCGATGTGGGATTTAATCCCGGGACTCCAGGATCACGCCCCGGGCCAAAGGCAGGTGATAAACCGATGAGCCACCCAGGGATCCCCTCATTGATTATTTCCAAGCACCTCGCATACTCACCAAAAAGGAAAGCTATGAGAATCATAATAAATACATCTTTTTTCTTAGCTGAGGAGTCAGAATCTTTATCAGTGAGACTTTGGCTTCTCTCCTTCAGATTAGAGTCAGTCTATCTTTACAAAGCCCTCTCTACCTCTTGCCAAGATGATGAAGTAAAGTCTTGCTATTCAATGTGTCAGTGGACCAGCAGTAACAGAACACCTGGGAGCTTGTTAGAAATGCAGAAACCCAGGACACTCCCCAGAATCGGCACTTTCATGGGATTGCCAGGTGATTTACATTCACATTAACATTTGAAAAGCACTGAAGTAAGACAGATTTGATAGACAGCTTTGGAAGTATCTCTCAGATGGCATAAATATGAAGCTTAATGAATCTGTAGGAATCTTACAGCAATATGTGGGTGGTGATGGGTTGACCATATAAAATAGCTGCATTTTACAGACCAGAGTCCTGCTGTGGGCAGTGTCAAGTGTCAAGGGCAAGAGCCCTAAAAGAGATGCCTGCAGCCTTACTCTTGGGCTCAGGAAATCCCTCCAATGTTTACATTCCTCCCTGTCTCCATCATATTGTCTTCTGGATCTTTCCTCTGCCCTTTATAATAGACGTCTGGATTTGATGGGCTGAAACTGTCCTTGGGTTACTCTTCAACACCCCCCACAAGGCTGGGCTCCAGGAGAGGAAGGGCCTGGAACAGTATGTAACCCAGGCATGAATTGCCCCAGAGAGTGTTTTTCTCTAGTGTATCATCATCTTATACCTTTACTCTGTCATCTTTTTCAAACTCATCAGAGAAGTGTAATCACTTTAAGCATTGTATTTATTTCCTGCTGGGACCTGTTATTTTCCTAGTAGGCTTTTCCTAAGTGTATCTTTGTTTCGAATGCTAAGAAAAGGCTGAGACTCCTACAAGAAAGCAAAGACAGCAGACTAGGAACAGCAGACCATTTCGATGGGATGCTGGGTGCTCCTTAACCCTGAATACCACCAATGGCATTAAATGCTTTTTTACGCATGCATTGATTCTCAACACATATTACTGAACTCCTACTTGTGGCAGGTGCTAGTCTATGGAGTACAGATATGTTGGTGAACAAAACAAAGTCTTTGTCCTGTTGTGATAAATACTTGGAGTGGGTAAGGAAGGGAAGAGAGAGAACAAAAATGAGTAAAACAAAACCCCTGGCCTCAAGCCTCCAGAGTAAATGGAACGATCTAGGCACAGATAGGAGGAGGAAAGGGAGAAATTGTGGGAAAGTAGAGGAGAAGGCAAGAAGTAGAGGAAGAAGTCAGAAAGGCCTGGGAGTGGCAAGAGAGGCCAAGCACAACCGCCTGCCCAGCTCTGACCACATGGTACAGTGGGCTCCCGACCCAGAGCCTGTGGCCGGGGGAGAATGCATTTCTTCTTTGGAAGGAGGAGAGCTGCAGAAGGAAAATATGCTAAAAAGCCAGAGGCCAAAGAGGCACTTGGTAACAAGAAACCTACTGAAGAGAGGAAGTTAGGAATCAGATTAAGGCAAAGATATATACTGGAATGTTAAAGCTCTGTAATTTTCAGAGGTTATAAGGACATTTCAGAGCCTCCTGCCCAGAGAGTTCTCACAGTCCTGGGCGATAGTCACACAAACGTGTCAGTGTGTGAAGATAGGAGCGCATGTGTGTATGATGTGTTGGGATCATGGGGGGCGCAGCGCTAGAGCAGAAGGAAAGAATGAAGGGAAGGCCATTAAAAGCTTTGCTGAGAAAGGTATTTCTTGTGCACAAAAAAGAATCAGGCCCCTCGCTCCCTACTGGGCCCATTTCTCCTGCCTTTACCCGAGCTGTCAGGCATGAATCCCTGTAGCATTCCGTAACTAATTGACAGTAATGGGGGCCATTGGGAGTCTAAGAATACATGGCATTGCCCGGCATGCACTGGAAAGAAGGGGGGGCTGCCTCAGGGGCAGCTGTGGGGAAAATAGAGGCTGTCTTGTAAACTTTTTTTTTTTTTAATAGAAGGTAAGATGTAGAAGTAGGGAGGAGCAGATTTAGACAAACTTCTACTTTAGCCTAAAAATTAAAAAGTTGTAAATGTCATATCTTATCCTGAGCTAATATCCCAGGATACTAAGTTTGCCACAGAGAAGAAACAGATGGAATTTCAATTAACCCCCAGGCCCCCTGTGAAATCTATATTGTACCCTCTGGATTTACAACATATTGTAATATATGACTGCGGGCTCTGGAGATTCCATCGCAAATCAACCCTCTTTATTCCAGGGGTTCAGGAGACAACTACAAAGGCCCACTTCAGAATCAAAAGTGGCCAACTCTTTACAACTTCATCCTCAGAGTTGAAACCAAATTTCTAATTTTACAGCAGATCTTATTTATTGACCAGTCTCATGTTTTGTTTTGTTTTTTTAAGAGGGGACATTTACTTTTTCCCTTCTATTAATGATGATGTTTACATGCTAAAATTGTTAAGTCCAAATAGAAAATTGGAAAAGATGCACCATTATCACACCTTGAAGACTGATTTGTCTTCAGACCCATAGAAAATTATCTTCCAAGGACTTTTAAAATTCATACCTTTATAGGACATAGTCTCAAAAGTAAAGACACTCACAATAAAAATAAAAGCAATTACCCCTGGGGATGCCTGGGTGGCTCAGTGGTTGAGCATCTGCTTTGGCTCAGGATGTGATCCTGGGGTCCTGGGATCAAGTCCTGCATCAGGCTCCACACAGGAAGCCTACTTCTCCCTCTGCCTATGTCTCGGCCTCTCTCTGTGTCTCTTAGGAATAAATAAATAAAATCTTAAAAAAAAAAAAAAGCAGTTACCCCTGCTATGAGTATCATGTGAAGTTATGCACATTGAAATAACTTTTAAGAATTCCAAGTTGTTTTCAAAATCAGAATTGTTTATCATATAATCTACAAACTGATGATTTTGACTCTTAGTTCTTTCCTTTTAATACTGGCCTCACCTTCCTGCTCTTGTTCTTCCTTTCAAAACGTAATATTTGCATAAACATTCAACTGTTCACACAAGAAAACTCTTAAAATTAATTTTGGCCTTTATTTGGAATAAATTTTCTCTGCATTTTTCTTAGCAAGACTAGGTTTCCCTAAAACTGCACTTCACCTCAAATTGCTCCTGACCTTCTGTGGAGATGAGTTATGTCCATGCAGCAGTTCTGACTCTTTCTTCCTCAGATTGCCATTCTGTTGTCCAGCATCTTTTAATGGAAAAATTGCCTCTGGAATATTCCTGTGAAGTAGCTCTAGGAAGTCAGATAAACAAAATTCCTGTACTTTAAGAAAAAAGTAATTTGGGGGAGCTGAAATGTGTCTTTTTAAAAGACGATTAGAGGTTGACATATGATGTGCAGGGTCCCCCTCACCAAAGTAGCCATGAGGAACTGAGGTCCGGGACAATTATTAGACTCACAGATGTTGACAGATGGAAGAAGTAGAAGAGACGTCTTTCAGGCAGCTAAGGTACTGTGTATCCCCTCTTTTTTGTTTCTCAGAAGGAAATAATTCAATGAGGCGGTCTCCAGGATGTTCCTTTCCTACTAGCCAGGACAGATGAGTTCTCTAGCCAGCTATTCATTTCCTCCACTGAATGCACAGCTTTTGAGGAGCACTTAAGGACCCTTTTCTTCTGCCTGCATCTTCCAGCATGTGGTTCGACCCACGGGGGCCATTATATGGCAAGGACATCCATCCAGAGCAAGCAGAGTTTTGGTGTAGCACAAGGACTCGTGGGGGCCAGCAGAGAACCTCAAGGAACTAGACAACTCGCTCTTCCAACAGATTTGGAACATTGGCCCCAAAGACAAAAGAAGGTTCTTCTGATGGGAAAGACTCGCATTTCTAGTGATACTGGTTTATCCTCTTAAACCAGTCTTTAATCAGAAAAAAAAAGTATGGTGTTTTTAAATAGTCTAAACATTCGCCTGTCTTGGACATCTTAATATCAGGCAATCAAAGGTCATTTTAATGTAATTATTAAAGTTTATTTCCTCATCCGAACAAAAACATGAATTTGTTATTAGACCCAGACCAACATTGATTTAAACTGTCTCATTTCCATCCTAGATATCATTTATTTTGGAAAGAACAAACATGTGGTTACTTAAAAATAATATACCAACCAAATGTTAAGAGTGACTGGGTTTTTACATATATATTTTTTTTTTACCCTTTGTGTTTATTTATCACATGTGAATAATAAAAGCTAATACTATAGTACTTCCTAGGTGTCAGGACCACTGTCCTCCTTTTCCAAAGAGAGACTGTTACTAACATAAACAGTGTTCTGAGTCCACGGTTGTTGTCCAGCCCTTAGAAGTGCTGGCCACGCCTCAGGTTTTCTGATGGCCTGTTCATTTGCAGAGTTCGAAGTGACTTATCTTTTAAAACACAGTTAATACAGCTCTTCCACTTCCTTTTCCCTCTCTCACCTTCTACATGTGTGCCCTGAACTCCACATGATATACAGCAACTTATTTGAGACTCCTTGAGTTATGGTTGGCAACTTTAATTTCGGTAGAATCAAATCTTGATCTTTATCCTACTAATTTCCTTTTTTTTTTAAAGATTTTATTTATTTATTCATAGAGACAGAGAGAGGTAGAGACACAGGTAGAGGGAGAAGCAGGCATCATACAGAGAGCCTGACGTGGGACTCGATCCAGGGTCTCCAGGATCACACCCTGGGCTGCAGGCAGCGCTAAACCGCTAAGCCACCGGGGCTGCCCTATCCTACTAATTTCCTATTCCAACACCACTAGAAGTGAAGGCAAGACAAAAAAAGGGGGGGGGAGGGGGTTGAAAAGGATGATACAGGAAATGTCTTGAAATCACCTGGTTTGGGATGCCTGGGTGGCTCAGTGGTTGAGCATCTGCCTTCAGCTCAGGCATGATCCCAGGGTCCTGGGATCGAGTCCCACATTGGGCTCCCTGCATGGAGCCTGCTTCTCTCTCTGCTATGTCTCTGCCTCTCTGTGTGTCTCTCATGAATAAATAAATAAAATCTTTAAAGAAAATCACCTGGTTTAAAAAGCTTCATAATCACGTAAAAGTGGGAAAAGTATACTGAATAACTCAGTTGAAAAAAATACATGGTTGGTGACATATTTTACTTTTTCCTTGTGTTTCCTCTGCTCCCTCAAGTTGGTTTTACTAGTTTTTCCTCTCTTTTCCCTGAACACTGAAACCACAATTGTTTTTAGTCACTTTGCTGTGCCAAGGAAAATGTGTACATTAGAACAAACAAGTCTCCTTCTAGGTCTTACATATCAGTTTTTCCCAAAAGTTTTCACTGACAAGGCTTTCCCACAGGTATCCGCTCCTTTCCTTGAATCTTCTTGGCATTCACATATACAGACAGTACCTCAACGCCAAGCCCTCGTTTATTATCTTAGCTTCGAACTGTTCTCTATTCATGCAATTTACATCTACATCTACATCTTAGCTAGAGAACCAGGTTCCAAGGAAAAGAACTGTTATTTTTCTTTGCAGATTCTGCAGTCTTGTTTTGTAGGTCAGACAAATTTGTTGAGATGAATTCGAGAGAATGCTATATATAAATGGCATATTTCCCTGAAGTCTAATTGCTGAGTGTAAGAGCAGTGAACAACTGGGAAACTAGGCCAAGTAGACAAAGTATCACAGCAAAGATAGAAGAAAAGTTTGTCTGGCCTGGGCCACAGTCTGGCACCTAGGAAGGTAATCCTAGCTTGGGACTGGAGCCCAGACAGACTGTCCAGAATTTTTGAAGATGCAGAAGTCACAAAAGTAAGATTAGGTTTTCTCTAAGCAAAAGAAAGGACATTTTCTGTTCCATTTGTGGGCAAGAGTTCAGAAGAAATGTCTGCACTGAGAATGGCAAGCAAACCAATTGGACACCAGAGGTGAAGATACTCAAAGAAAAACATCTGTGTGGCTGCATGACTTGCCAGGAATCTCGGACTAGGCCATTATGGCAACACTGATCCCAGGATCTCATTTTTGTGGTTTCAACACCTGTTCGTCCATCCTCTGCAGATTGCCCTTCTTTCCATAAGTGGGGGATTTGGACCTTTTGTTCTCTTTGTCATTGGATGGTCAGAGGAAGTCACTGCTTGCAGAGGATGAGATTCTGCTGGTGAGAGCACCGTGTGGACTGTCCTGAGCATTGGACGATACCACTGCAGTGACGGCTCCTCGGCAGCTCTGCCTTACTGAATAACACCAACAGTGTTGTTACTATTGCAGCCCGAATCTTTTTCTTTATATTAGCAAGCTGTTTTTTATGTTTTCAGAAGTCATTTCTGCCTTTCATTAGGAATGATTCACTAAGTCGACATTTACATAGGATCTTTCCAACAAGCAGCTAAAAGTCAGTACTGAAGAAAGGGCTCTCCTTCTCTCTTTTTTAAATAATAGACTTTATTTTTAGAACAGTATTAAGTTTCTGGAAAAATTGAACGGAAGTACAGAGCGTTCCCATATATCGTCTCTTCCTTTCCATTCCCTTATTCCTTTTCCTCTGTCGTTTCCCTACTATTGGCATCCTGTATTGGTGTTAGTAGTACATTTCTTACAACCTATGAGCCAATACTGGTTGACTGTTATTAGCAAAAGTCCCTAGTTTACATTAGGGTTCACTCTTTGTGTTGCACATTCTATGGGCTTTGAGAAATGCACAATGAAACATATCCACAATTATGGTATGAAAACAGAGTAGTTCCACTGCCCTGGAAACCCCTGTGCTGTACCTGTTCATCACTTCTTCTCGCCCCTCTACCCCCTGACTTACACTGATACTTTTAGTGTCTCCATATTTTTGCCTTTAACAAATCTCATGTAGTTGGAAACATATAGATTGCCTGATAGTTGGAATCATTCAAATTGATTTATTTTACTTAGTAATAAGCATTTAAGGTGCCTCTGTATCTTTTGGTAGCTGGGTGGCTCATTTCTTTTTATCACCGAATAATCATATGGAAGTACCACAGTTTCTCCATTCACCTCCTGAAGGACATCTTGGCTGCTTCTAAGCGTTAGCAGTTATGACTAAAGCTGCTCTAAGCATCCATGTACAGCTTTGTCTCGTTTTGAAGCTGAGTGACAAGAGCAAGCCTTCCAGAAGTCTATATCCTCACACCTTTCCTACCTGGCTTCTCAAATGACTGGTCCCTCACGACTTACTGATTCCTCACAATTGCTCTTGGTCCTCCCCCAAGCTTACTATGGCAGAAGTTAAGGTCATATTTTTACCCAAATAGTCTAAGGTCTGATCCCAGACCAGGGTGAGATGAGCTCTAAGATATCACCATCGTGGAGAAGAGGCAGTCTAGGCCGACCTGGGGGAGCCCATGACCACCAGGGCTTCTGGCCCACGAAACTTAGATTTCTGTCCTAGAAGTCACTTGGAGGAGTTATGCCAAGCCACAGACAGAAAGCTTTCATCTTCTGAAGCCAATCCCCAGCTAGCTAGATACTATCTGATACCCTACTTTTATCACCTTTCCAGCCTCAGGGAAATAGTCAAGTTCTCTGGTTCACTTAAAAAGGGATGTTCTTGGGGCACCTGGCTGGCTCAGTCGGTTCTTGATTTCTGCTTAGGTCATGATTTCAGGATCATGGGATCAAGTCCATGTGGGGCTCCGCACTCAGCATGGAGTGCTCCCTTCTGCTGCTCTCCACTCCCACCTCTCTAAAAAAAAAAGGAATAAATCTTATAAAAAGGGGGGCATTCTTATTAAAGAACTCTCCACTTTAGATGTCTTCCATTGGGTTCTTCTGTGTGTTATTTTGCTGTCCCCTGACTTCCACATATATTAAAATGTATTTGGTTTTTCTGTGGATGCAGAGCTTCCATTAGCAAAGTTGCAGAGGTGGTCTGTCTCCTCAGACTGCACATTCTGCTTTTCATACTAACTGGTAAAGGGCCCAAAATAGCCAAAGTGCCTTCCTTCCCTCACTGCATTTCAAAAAAGGAAATGTGCAGGTCAGCTGGAAGTAAGGTCTTCATATCAAGTTTCAAGATGCCTGAGCCCACCTCAGGGTGCGGCTGTCTGGCTCCCCTGAGATGATAAGGGGCTCTCAGGCCACTAAAACCTCCTGTCAGGTTAGCATCTCCGAGCTGCCTGAATGTTTATCAGGAGCTCACTCATCATCTAGCTCACCTTGTGAACATTCCCCAAAGGCGATATCCAATTGTCATGGGGTCATGGTGACTCATTGGGGGTTCCCACTCCACACGCACCTTCAGAGATCTGATTCCGAAAGAGCTCCTCGTTGGAGAACATGAGCATCATGCTGGTTGTCAGCAAGTGGGCTTCTAATGGTCAGGCCCATGCAACCTCTCTCTCTTTTGTTTAACTGTGTGTGAAATGTGACCCACAGTGCTTCACAGGAGATCACCCATAAAACGGCACGTTAGCACTTCAGCGGAGAGAGAACCTATACCTACCTGTCAAAGACTGGAAGGGAGGACAGTGGGAAGTGGGTCTGTGAGACAACAGTTAAAGCAGGAAAAAAGCAATAGCAGGAACTGGGGATCCAGGGTTGGCAGTCCTGAGGTAGAAGGGGGAAGCGAAAAGGTGAAGAGGCAGGGAGGTGAATTGAGGGGGGGGGTCTAATTGTGATGTATTTTTTGCACCAGGATCTCTGAGGATGCAGAAATAAAGAAGTAGTCTGCTCTCAAGACCCGATTGGCAATGAAAAACAGTTCTCCGTTGGTCATTCAAATAGCAACAGCAGGTTGGAGTTGGGAGAAAGCTATTGATTATCCTACTACCAGAAAACTCTTGTATCAGCCCTGCCCTGCTTCATAAGCAGACTGAGCAAGGAAGTAGGCTCTAATATTTGCGCAGGACCCGCCATGTTTTCGGAGCCCCACTTCAAGGGGATTTACACGCATTACCTCAGTTTAGGCCTTTATCCCTATGTTAAATGGGAATCAATGAAAGCAAGAAAGGTTAAGTGACTTGCACAAGGATATACGACTCATAATTTTCGGTGTGCATCCAACTTCCAAAACCTGTTCTTGTGCTCTTGAGGAGGTTTGGATCCAGCTCCCCTAGTCCACTACTCTAGACCCACCTCCCACCAAGAAACGGTCACCTCCCAGCAGAGGAGCTTGAAATTTTTCAATTAGAGATCTATTCCTTTTTCCAACACTTTATTCTTTGGTAACTGAGAGGAATGGACCCTGAAAAAGGCTATCCTTAATATATGTCTCACTGAAAACATATTTATGAGAACATTTCGAACACGGAAATTTTGATTGTGTGCATGCGGAGTGGGGGGCAGTCAGAAAGGGGGCAAGGGAAGAGACTCATACCAAAGAGGGAGGCAGATGATAGAAGACATCCTTGCTCGCTCCTCAGTGTCTGTGGGCACAGTGCTACCTGGGACCAGCCCTCCTTGCTTCTCCCTGTCCAGGGAACAGGAGGGGAACTGACGCCTTCCCCCCGCCCCCACCCCCCCACCCCCGCCCCAGAGGATCAGCCAGTGGGAGGAGGCCAAGGCAGGAGAGGAGGCTGCTGTTAGCAGAGGTGGGGGGAGCTGCGGTGGGGTGGAGACAAAGTGGGAAGTAACTTTTTAAATAAAAACTGATATGTGATGAATAGAATGGCTAATCCCGAGGAGCCCTGAGAAGGCCGGACCGCCAAGCAAGGGCCTCTCTTTTTTTCACTTTCCTTTTTCTTTTCTTTTTAATTTTCTTTTATTTAATTTCGCTGCAGCACGTATAATCAATTACAGCCTGAATTGGGATAAAGGGAGGGGAAGCACTTTAATTCATAAATCAATTTTATACGGTCATCAGTCAGGTTGTGAATGCAAATACCTCTGTCGGTTTAGGTTATTCAGAATTAATTGACTCCCACCGGGCTGGGCTGCAGATGGAGAGGGGCTTTCTCACAAAGTCTCCTTGGACCCAGCATGGGGGCCGACTGCTCCCTCCCTTCCCCCTCAGGCCCTCAGCCACCCCCTCCGCTCCTTTACCCTCTGGGCCCCAAACACGGAGATGGTGGGGGTGGGCGTCCGGCAAAGAAGCTGGGTGGATAAGAGCCCAGAAAGATTTGTTTGAAGAAGGAAGGGGATACAGGGAAAGATGAAAGCCCCCAGATGAAGCCCCTCTTCAGCCCAGGCCCTGCAGAGACACCTTTATGTGATTAGAAATGCTTAGCTTTCAAGGGTCTGCTTTTAAGTTCTCTTGAGCTTCTTCAATAAGAAAGAAAAAAGAAAACAAACAGAAAAGCCAGAGCCCCTGGGCTGAAGCTGAAGGGATATCATTGAGAAAGCACCAGGTGGCAGAGGTTTGTGCGGCTGCCAGATTGGCGCTGCGGAGAGCAGCCCAGGATGGAGGCCCAGTGCCTGCCTGCGGCAAGTCCCCTCCCAGGGCCTTAGGCTGGGGGTGCCCAGGATGGCCCTGCCCCATCCATATACAGGACAGTGACAATGAATCATGGTGCCAGAAGGACCTACAGAAGCTTCCTAACTGGGCAACACCTGTCCCTAAGTTGGGGTCTCCTATCATAGGAGTTCTTCGGATTCGGAAAAGACACCCACCCAGCCACCCATACATTCAGCATATCATCGTGTCTTCTGCTTTTATGCTTTTTACCCTCAGCTGCATATACCCCTAACTATGTTGCTCTGAATCAGACTTAGTGGTTTTCAACACGGGCCCTCGTAGAAGAATCACCCAGGGACTTTTTTTGTTTTGCCTTTTGTTTGTTAATGCCAACTGTCCAGGTCCACTTCTAAAATTCCTGCTTTCTTGGGTTTTGAGTAGAGCCTGGGGAATTGGTGTTTTTTAATAGAGCTGCAAGTAGGTCCAATGTGAAGATAGCATTGGAACCACTGAGTGTTTGAGAACCTCCCCAATCTTCATCCGCCTCCCCACCCCCCCCCAAAACCTGGCAGTGTTTCTCAAAGTCTGGTGCATTAGAATGGCATAGGCAGGAAAAAAGATGGATAAGAAAAAAAAGAACAAAATAGAATTTGAGATTATGTATGTTGCAGATTCCCTGGTCTCCTCTACACATACCGTACAAAGAATCACTGGAAAAATTTATAACTTAAATTCTCAGTAAGTGTGGGAACCTGGGCTGAAGCAAAACACAGAGATATCTGAGCAGTCTTTGTTTAAAATCAAATCCTAGCCTGCCTGGTATGCATCATATTTTGCCTTAAGAGTCACCTGTTTGTGGATTTAGTCAGAGAGATCTAAGCTACCAAAACTGGAATCTAGAAGCAAAAGGAAGCATTTGATGGGATGATCTTAGCGCTTGCATGTTCCAAAACATGGATTCTTAATTCGTATTGAGCCTCTAAGAGATCAGCAGCAAAATTCTTGATTTAATTCTTATGTATTTTAACCGGAACTCAAATAACCAGCCCCTGCTCTTTAATACAGTTGTTTATATGTAAATGAGCCATATTTATTTATTTATTTCGAAAGGCTAAGAGGAATTCTTGGAAATGCTCCCTTAGTCATTCATTTGTACTACCATGTTATTGAAGGCAATAAAACTGCCTTTCTTTAAAAATTTCAGTACTTTGGCCTTCTTTTCCAAGTTAGACTTCCTCTCCAAAAAGTCTGAAGGTCTTTAATGGAGATTAAATGTGTGCTTTCCCCTGCTGTACTTAGCCAGCAGCAAAGAGAAATTTGGGGAGGGGGAGGTTCAGAATGAAAGGGAACCTTGTTTGCAAAGCCCCGTGTTTCTGAGGTAGAAGACATCCACTTGGAAAAAAATATCCTTACACCATGAGAGCAGTATGGCAGGGTGATTAAGTACACAGGCGTCAGTCTATACAGCCCGGCTTGGAAACTCCACTTCACCACTTCTATTGGGCAAGATGTGTAACCTCTCTGTGCTTCAGTTTCTTCCTCTTTAAAATGGGAGTATTGACAGTAGTTGGTTCCCTCCTGGGTTGTTGTGAGCCTTGAAACAGCTAAGCAGAGAGCACGCTCATTGTGGGAGCTGACTGTGACTGGCGGAAACCAGGGCTGAGTGGTTCCTGAGGAACAGATCAGTGGGCCTGGGGGGCTGATGGGGTCCCCCCCAGTGACATCAACATCTCCTAGGCACTTGTTAGAAATGCAAAATCTCAGGCCCTGTCCAAGACCCACTGAACAACTGAGAAACTCTGAGAGTAGGATTCAGCACCCTGTGTTTTCACAAGGCTTCCGGATGATTCTGAACCATGCTCAAGTTGGAGAACCACAGGGTAGGTAGGCAGGCTGGAAGCTGGAGGCTTTGCAAACAGCTTTTTAGGGTCTTTCCTTTGTGGTAAAGAAAGAAGCAGGACTTACTTCTCTATAGAGGAAACAGAGACAAAGATGTCTCACACTGTTGTGAGTTTGAGATTAGGAGGAAAGGCAATTTAGAGGGACCAGAGTGTCCAACCAAACAGTGGGAATGTCACCGGTTGCCTGAAGGCCTCGTGTGCAACAGCACTGTGTGCAAAGCCCTGCCACTGATGCAGTTCAGAGCTCAGGACCTCAGGCTGCCTCCTCTCCTCCACACCTCGGCCTCTCCCCAGACCCTAGGGCCCAGTGCCTTCAGCCCTCTGTCTCTCTGGGACGTCAGCAGACTGTACTTCTCCACTCTGTCGCCAGATGAGAGCAGCAGAGAAGTCTAAGGTTCTAGGCTTGTGCAAAGAAGGAAGCTTTGCCAGGAAGAGGGCCACAGAAGAGCAGTCTCAGACTCTTCGAGATGCCAAAAGAGTATCTTCTCCCTATGGCTTTCCTTCTCCCAAAATAAGGTTCGGAGAAGAGCCAGAAGGCTGAGAGGGGGGACAGTGGTTTGGAGTGGTGAGAACAAAGGAATTTGGAAGTCATCTGTAGAAAAGCAATATTTTTTGAGCCTTAAAAATAAAAGAAGAGAAGGAGAAGTCTGGAGACTTCAGAGACCAGCAACACTCTCTGACCTACCACCGGGCTGCAGAAGGAAAAGGAGGTACAAGGACAACTCGAGATAGTGGCTGAAATGCTCCCTTAAAGTTTTTTCCTTCCCTTCCCACAAACAATAATCGAGCAAATCCTGAGTGCCATGTGTTCTGCTACTCAGAGAAATGTATAAGGCGAAATCCTTGCCCTCGGGGAGCCTTGAAATGTATAAAGAAGAAAATAGAAAAATGTTGCACATTCCTCCCAAAGCAACAGCTAAAGAAAGGAAAAGAACAAAACGACTCCCAGTTTCCTTGAACACTTGACTCAAATTTGAGATGGGGGTTCAGCGAACAGTGGTAATACAAATTATCCACTCCCAACCCCTCTCCTTTACACGCACGCACACAAGTGCATGCACACACACATACTTTGGCAGCAGTCATGTCCTTGACCAGCTGGCCAGCGAAGGACAGACCCCGTTGCTGCTGGCCCTGCCCCTGTACTCCAGTCTTGATCAGAAAAGCATTAGAAGTAAATTAAAGAAACAAATCTTAGACTTTCTGGTACATAAGCCAACTCCAGCCTACCCTCCTTTCAGTGAGGTAGGGATACAGGAATCTGACAAACACAGATTCATTTCCTGTGGATGCACAAGGGTTTAGAAACTAAGAGGGAAGGAGGATTTGGACAAGTACATTTGGGTTTTATCACACAGGACACAGCCCTTTTGTGGTGTTTATCAAGCCCCTGGGGCCCTGGGTTTCACCCTCTGTCTGAGCTCAGCCCTCCAGGCACCCCCTTGGGACTGCCTCTTCCTTGGGGCAGAGAAGGCAAAGGCAGCCTTGTGCTGGACCACCAGGACTAAGGTCACATGGCTCCCAACACCTCTGTCCCCGTGGTCACTTTCTCAGGTCACTGTCCAACTTTCACACTTTCTCTAAATGTGAACGGGTCAGTTATTAGGCGAGGACAGCCCAGGAACCCCTAAAAGGGGCCGCTTTGTTACTCTTCCTGCATCGGCCCCCAGGTGCTCCCAATGTGCTCATTTGCCCCCTGAAGGAAGAAATGAGCTTTGAGTCCCTCTGCTGGTATTTATTTCCCAGCTCAGTTCCAAACAGCCAAATGAATTTTTCAGAAAGACCACAGCTGGCTTGTCAGGGCCCAGGTAACAATATTAAAAATAACCAAGAGAGGAAAAATCCCACCCAGAACCCCTTGGGTGTTGTTTTCACAAAGTTGTTTTCTGGGCATCCTTACATGCTCAGGGTTATTCTTGTTTCCTTTCTCTTATCCTTCTTGGCTTTTCTTCTGCCTCTTCTTTTTTCTCTATATTGCTCCCCAAGGCATGGGCTATGTGTCTATGATCCTGAACAAAGTTGATTCCAAACTTTTTTTTTTTTTAAAGAACATTCTTTAGACAAAACACAACCCTGGCTGCAGCTGGAAGCTGCTGGGGTTTTTCTGTGCCTTGTTTTAATGCATGGCCCCTTTCATGAAACCCGGGAGAGTTCATGGAGGTGGGGAGTGGAGGAAGAAGAGGAGGAGGGGGGAAGAGAGGCGTGAACCTTTACACTCAAAGTGGGACTTCAGAAGAATTTACAGCCGTCTTTTCTGGAGACCGTTAAGATTTTATTACCCTAGTACCAGCAGTTACAATGCTCCATGGAGCTCAGAGCTAAGCCCATGCCAAGGATCCTCCAGCTTGCTGAGGCTGGAGAGAGGCCAACTCTACTGCAAAGTTCACTTCGGAAAGAGAGAGGGAGCCAGCTCAAGTGGGAGGTGGGTAGGAGGAGAGAGAGGAGCCCAGAAAGTAAGTAAGGCATTATAAATCACAGCCTAGGCTCTGCACTCAAACGAGCTGGTTTGGGGTGACCCTCCACCACTGACTAGCTAATGATATCAAATAAGTGATTCAACCACTCTAAAGCTGGGGTTTCCCGTCCGTAAACTGGGGACCATACTGGTACCTACCTTGTGGGATTGTTGTGAGGATGAAATAAAACAAAGCCTGTAAAGAGTTGAGTACAGTGTCTAGTTCACTGTAAGAGCATAAGGGCTATTATTTTATGTTCATATAATTTTAAGTGATGGCATGGCAGGAGGGGAGAGACCACTGAGCCGAGTTCTTTAAGGGTCTGTTCTTTAAGTGTCAGTGCATAGGGAGAGGATACACAACACCTCCTTTCTTAGTTCTAAACAGTCCCTTCTGTTGTGGCAATGCTCCCACCCAAGCCCACTAGGCAACTGGGGTGTGCAGGGAAAAACTAGGAAAGAAGAAAAGAAGTGAAGGAAAAAAGGTGATAAAAGCAGCGGAGGTTTCTGGGGGGACATAACTGAGAAAAGGCATGCAAAAGAAAACTAAATGAAAAAAAAGAAAGTGGAACTTGCTAAAGATGGAAAGAAGTTGTGCAGCTGCACATGGACTGAGCAGGAAGTGTGGACGAGCGGTGTGGGAGTCTGGAAATGCACAGGGCTGGTTTGCCGACCCACCTTCCTCTGGGGGGGTGATGACTCCTAAAAACGGTGAGCCTGTGGGTCTTTAAAGGAACCTAAGCAGCAGGGCAGATGTTCCTGCAGAGCATGTCACCCCCTCTGCATACTTGCTGTCAATCACCCACGGCCCAGGGGATGACCCGCCTCTACCTGCCACAGTCCCAGGCCTGCGCACTTTACTGTAACCCTGAAGGCTTTGCTCCCCAAGGTGAGGTTGGACGCTTGATGCTGTGGTGCCTCTGTGACTAAGTGTAGGCTTAAATGATCCCATGCCCAGGTTTGGTAAGTGCCCACCAAATGTTTGAGTGAAGATGCTGTATGCCTGAGGCAGGCCTACACACAAGCAAGCCTGCAAGATGCTAATGGCTACAGGGTTTCTTTCTGGGGCGGGAAGAATGAAATGTTCTGGAATTAGATAGTGGTGATAGGTGCACAAACTTGTGCACTTTAAGATGGTGAATTTTATCTTATCTCAATAAAATAAATAAAGAGCATACGCTATAGCCTTGCAGATGCAGTCATGATTAGCGTTTTTCTTCCCGTGTACTCTTAACAGTGGGTCCTCTTCCCATCTCTTTGCTCCTTCTCAGAACATAAGGACAAAATGATTACCTTAAAAAGTCTTTATCAGGTCTTTCTTAGATTTTCAAGTTCTCTTGAAATCTAAGTGAGACCAAGAATGGCTAAATCTCATGGGTGCCAGGGTGGCTCAGTCAGGTAAGTGTTTGCCTTTGGCTCAGATCATGATCCTGGGGTTCTGGGATCCAGCCCTACATTAGGCTCCTTGGTCGCTGGAGAGTCTATTTCCCCTCTGCCCAGCCCCCTGCTTGTGCATGCTGGCTCTCTCACTCAAATAAGTAAATAAAATCTTAAAAAAAAAAAAAGAATGGTTAAATCTCAGAAATGAGTGACTAAGTAAGAGGGACTCAGATTCCTCTTCAGCATTTCTCTAGGAGCTGTGAAAAGCTTGAATAGTCCTAAAGACAAAGATTCACTTCCTTGGTGAACCTCTTTACATGGTCCCAACCACCTGATGCTCGAAGATTGATGAAATTCTAGGAAACTGTTGGCAGTATTACCTAATTTAAATTTATGTTAGCTTTGAAGTGCTTTCACCTTCTTTTTCCTAACACTCAAAGGCATTCAAATAAGCAGGAATAATTTTCCAGATGGAACAAAGGAGAAAGACAAAAGCTAGCAATAGATTCTCCTGCTCTTTTAACTTCCCCGTCCACTCAGAACTGCTTCTCCACACATACCTGGACACACATAGAAAACCTCTTGTATTGGAAAGTGTTGTTTTATATGGACACTTCAGTCTTGTGAGATTGTGTGGTTAATTTATACAGGGCACTATTCTCAAAGGTTGCTTTGAGTAGTTTGTTTAGTATTGGTGAAGGAAACTGCTAAATCTTAAGCTACAATTCATCTAATGCGTCAGTAAACAGACCACTTAGACAATTAGTATTTGAGATTTGGGGGCTGGTGTCTGCTCTCTTCCTAAAAAATCAAGAGAGAATGAGTCCATCCATGTCTGCATCCTCCTCTAAGGATTGGGCCTAATGCAGGGTCTCCAAGAGAAATTGGGAAAGCAGGTTATATTCGTTCCAAGTTCCTTCTCCAGCATCCTATCCTGAGCAGAATAAAAATGTGAAAAAGTAAAATGCTACTTATTCAAAACTAATCTTTAACTAAACAACCAAACCTTAAAATTTTCATTCACTCAGAGACTTGATTTGAACCAAGAGGCAGAAAGTTTACTGCCCTTTGGAGCTTGGTTTGTTGGTTTGTTTATTCATTCATGAGAGACACAGAGAGGAGAGGCAGAGACAAAGGAGAGGGAGAAGCAGGCTCCTTGTAGGAGTCCGATGTGGGACTCGATCCCAGGACCCTGGCATCAGGCCCTGAGCCAAGGGCAGATGCTCCACCACTGAGCCAACCAGGTGGCCCTGCCTTTTGGCCTTTCTGAAAACCTACCCAGTCATTCTATGCTAATTTTTCACACTGAGAATCTTCCTTACCAAACCTACAAAGTGAAATTTAATCTATACTCGTGTTCCCAGTTTTGTCACCACTAAGTCACTCATTCCTAAATTTTTGCAATGGTGCCATCATCAGCTGGCCAGAGCCCCATCAGTGCTAACAACTGAGGTGCTTGGCACATGATCAGTTGGCGAGTTTGTTGGAAGTTAAATGTATGATTCCTTTTAGGCATTTATAGTTATTGGAGAAAAGCTTTTAGAGCCACATTTTTACCTTTGAGGATCCCCATCTCCTACAATTTGGGAGCTGCTGGCCAGATGATGTGTGAGACCCTTCCTAACTTCAAAATACTCTAAAGTCTAGAAAATTTAAGGGTGAATGAATAAGTCATGAATTGCTGGATTTGGCCCTCATTTCAGTCCATCCTGAAGATTCTCCCTGAAAAGCAGAGTTGCCATTGGTTGGACTATCCACTCAGAACTAGTTATTGCTGGCCTCATAGCTAGGGGAAATATGGCAAAAATGAAGACACGGTGATTATTTGGATTTAAATCCTGGTTGTTAATTTCCTCCCAATGTCTTTGGTCTAGAAATTTAAGGGAAACGGTTTTTCCTTTGTCCTTCCAATAAGACTTTGTGAATGTAGGAGATAGAAAGATTCTTATCCACTGTGCGCAAGATACTAAGTTGAAAAACTCTTGGATTCGGAGGGACTCTAGAGACTCCTTACACAGAGAGGAATGGCTAAAATTCAAGAGATAGGGGAAGGAAGGGGAAAAAGACATCCGGAAACCCAGAGATTGTATAGCTTCTTTCCCGAGTCCCTGTCCCCTTGTAAGGGGGCAGACATCTAGCCCCCACTCTCACCTCCTCTCTCTTACAACTCTGAATAGTATATTTGGAGTTTCCAGACACTGTGGGTGGCAACCCTTTATTATCCAACCTCCATTAGTGCAGAAAATCCCGAGCGGTGCTCTTTGCTGTAAGACAATGCCCTTCTCACTGGCCAGGATGATCACAGGTGCGGGTCTCCAGTCTCAGCAAGCTTGCAGTGTGGCCCCTTGTCTGGTGTTCCTAAAACATTCACTTTGCCACTGCCTGATTTTTAAAGACCAAGATACATTTTTTTTTTTTACCTCACATCTAGGAGCCTTTACTCATTTTTGGGAGGAGACATTTCCTTAGCATATTCCTAAGTGATCTGATTCACTCACAGAATTTATTCTCCTCTCTGGAATCTCAGAGGGAAGGCATTTCCAAAAGCCACAATTTGTATCATTTTCAGTAAATCTCACTAGCCCTCACTCTTCCTTCCCAGAGCACCTTAAGTATTGTAGCTCCTTTCCTTAATGCTCCTTCCAGAAAGTGCTTTATGTTTCAGGGTGAACGTATGAACAGCTTTCTGGGAAGTTAATCCATTTCCTGGCAGCCCCCAGCAGAGACTTTGTGTATTATTTGCTTACTGGATTGATTTTGTACTGCTCCTCCAGGGAAATTGTGAAATCATCCAAAGAATTTCTGGAAATTAAGCATTGCTAAAACACTGTTTTTTTTTTTTAATTCATTATCATTATTGCCCTTACCATCTCTATCACTGTGCATTTATATCTTTTTGTAAGCAGGTGATCAAATGGACATCTAGTGTTACAAAAGCAAGATTGCTTGCTATTTTCCACGTTTATTGACAGGGTGCTGGAGCATGAATGTGAAGCAAACCCAAGTTTAAGGTCCTTGTATTTTAAGTAAATAAATGACACTCAGGACATTGAACCTTTCCCTTCAACTCCTATCCTGGGCAGCATCTTCAAATACAAAGATGAAGAGAGAGTAGAAATAACTCGTGAACCCTACTTTATGCTGTGGCCTATGCCTGTGTTATCTCAGTGATTCTCACCACAAACCCCTGAAGCTGGCACTAACATACACCTTCACACTTGGGCCTCACAGGTGCTCAGTTAACCACTCTATCATCTTTGGTCTGTGCAAAACTCCTTGTGTTCATTTGTTTAGTCCCTCCCTCCCCATAGCCACTCCCATTTCACTGCCACAGCCCATAGGCAACATGTTTAGTATGTTTTTGTAGGTATTGTTGCAAAAGATACTCCTCCGTGCGCCTGTGTTTTTATTTACATAGATGGGTGCTAAGACAACATGTTTTCCATGTTTTAATCTCTGACATTTGGATGCACTTTGCAATCAATGGTATGTCAGGGCTGAATTGTCAGTTTTCACCTTCTTAGGCAAGACATAAAATAATGGTGCACAGTACAATAAATGATAGTTAGATTGGATGGAAATGTGGTATATATTGCACCCTATTTTTTACCTCCCAGCCCCCCCCCCGCCCCAGTCCCTGAGTATCAGTATAAGACCATGCATGTTGCCATGTACTCATCTCATCTGTTGCTTCTAGTTGCTACGTAGCACTCCAGGGTGGGCTTCCATCATACTTTATCTATGCACCCCTGAGGACACCAGCTTGGTTCCAACTCCTTGGCACCACAGACAGTACTGGAATAAGCTTCTTTGTATATATCCTCTATGGAACATTGGAAGTGTTTCACTTGGGAGCATATCTCTAGGAGTAATATTTCTGGATTGTAAGTTCGTAAATATTGGGACACCTGGGTGGCTCAGCAGTTGAGCATCTGCCTTTGGCTCAGATCCGGATCCTGGGGTCCTGGGATCGAGTCTCAAATCAGACTCCTTGCAGGGAGCCCGCTTCTCCTTCTGCCTATATCTCTGCCTCTCTCTGTCTGTCTCTCATGAGTAAATAAATAAAATGTCTTTTTAAAAAGTTTGTAAATATTAATTTGACTAAGTAGAGCTAGATCTCTCTCCAGAATGGTTACCCTATCCATGTTTCCCCAGTGGTATATGAGGGAGGGTCTTCTGTGCCCACATCTCTGCCAACACTTGGCATTACCCACCTTCCTCATTTTACATATGAGAAAACAGAAGCTTGCATGGATGGAATCTCTTCCCTTTTATCAATAAGGCATAGATGTCGCTAGTGGTACCAGAGCCTGGACTACACCAAGATGCCATAAGTGAACCATGTGTTTCTTTTTTTAAAAAAAGATTTTATTTATTTATTCATGAGAGATACACAGAGAGAGAGGCAGAGACACAGGCAGAGGGAGAAGCAGGCTCCATGCAGGGAGCCCGATGTGGGACTCGATTCTAGGACTCCAGGATCACGCCCTGGGCCAAAGGCAGATGCTCAACCGCTGAGCCACCCAGGCATCCCGAACCATGTGTTTCTTAATTTACATTTCTTCCATCATTTAGGAATGTCCCGTGGCCTCCCTGGGCATCTGTGTTCTCATCCCTTAATATGAGTAATCTTTGATGATGCCCAGGGCTCTTTCCAAATCTCTAATTCTCCCACCATGAATACTCTTCAGTGCCTCACTAGCAGTTGCCCCTGATGACATCTAAGTGCCAAGATATTGGAAGTGATGGGCTATTCTTGTACCTTTTCATCTAAGTGACCAGAAAGCCTCCTGAATAATCAAGCATCCACACCTGATGTTGTCTTCTTTCATATGAACCTCCTCTCCCAATCTCCTCACACCCTCAACTGAGCTGATGCCCAGAAAGAAAACACAAGGTATTCAGTGTACTTTTGCAGGGCCTAAGAGTATGTTATATTAAGTTCTGTTCCAGTCTTAAAAGTGCTATTTTCCCTGTCCTGGTGAGGGATGGATCACATCATCTCACTGAGGTGAAGTTCATACACAGAAATGACATCACCCCAACAGGGAGAAGTCAAAGGTCTCTCTTCAGTCACTTCTGGAATAAAGATAGAGAAGTGAGATATGAAGTGGGGGGTTGCTTTGAGAGCTTTTATGGCTAAATGCTCACTCCCCACTTATTTTTCTCTCCACTGGATGAGGTTCTGCAGGCTCTCTGGCTTACAGCCACTGTCTGAAAGGGCCATTAGTGCATGTCCATCTATAACAGCCTCACAGGGATTCACTTCTGACAGCTCCCTAAGGAAGACCGACCCTTCTTGGGCCTCACAGATGACCGTTTGGCAGTAGGTTTCTGCCAGCAATCTCCACCTTCATGCCTGTCTGTTCCTTCCCATGTCCTACTCTTTTCAGGTTCCCAGATCTTAGAGACCTGAGAGGCTGTATTTTCGGCTGAGTTTCAGCTCCCTCTTATCAAGAGATGAAGGACATCACTCACTATGGAGGGAAGTTCCAGGGACCAGACATCTCAGGTCCTAGGCTCAAGTCCTCAGAGCTGGTATGTCTTCTGTGTCTCCTTCCCTTTTGCCCATACAGCTCCATTTTGAACACCCCGTATACTCATCTATTCCAGTATTTTAAGGAGCAGGGTAGGAATTGTTACTGAGGGCAACTCAACCTGGCATTCATGTAGGTGCTATCTCATGTAATCTGGACATCTTGTTCTTCTAAACAAAGGACACCCAGCTGGCTGTTTTGCTCTTGCCTTTTGCATGAACTGTGTCCATGGACCCCTTTGCCGGCAGCAGGATTCAATCTTTTCCCCTTGATAGTCAGCTTGGGAGATTTATTTTGCTTTGCTATGGCCCAAGTTTGCTCATTGGGAAGAGCTGCCTAGCCAGTTTGCCTCAGCTCTGCTGGGACTTGGATGGGAAATCTAATATCGGCCCACATGGAATATTGCTTTGGCTTAGCTGCAGGATTATGGTTCAGAGTTCCAACATGCTTGTCTTCACTTACTCTGCAGGGTCACTGCTGGGACACAAGGGGCCCCCCCGCACCACTCAGGCTGATAGGGGAATACTCTGGTCTGGGACTTATTACTTCTTTAAACTTTAAGTAATAGCATGTTTAGCAGAACAAACAGTGCACAGGAAGTCCTATTGTTACTGATCACACCAATTGAGAATATTCTAACCAGCCTCACAGCAGTTCATCCCAGGTTTGTTTTTTTACCAACAACAAAAAAGTTTTAAGGAAAGAAACATTTTATGATTTTTAGAGCTCTTTTTTTAGATGTGAAAAATTGCATATGAGGGATTGTGCACCTAATTAATGGAAAAAGCATACTAAGCCTTTGATACCAGAAAAATATAGATTCAAATCCCATCAGACTGATTTGGGGGAGTTACCTAACTGCTGTAAGGTTCAGTTTCCTCATCAGTAAAAATAAAGATTATTATGACTGTCCTTCAGCATTATTTGGAAGATTAAATGAAATATTGCAGGTGTAGCACCTGGTTGGCATAGGATAAATAGAAAGGAAAGAAAGGGTAGCTGTTAATTTTAGCATATGTGGCAGGATGCAGGAATGACCTAGAAAAATGAAATGTGGGGAGAAATACGAAACTTGGATTTGGGGAGAAGGTGGAGCTATAGTGGAAAGCCTTACCCTGAGAATGAGAAAGAAGAGTCTGAAGGATGGACACCTGATAGTGGACTATGATTTTTTAAAGGTTCCAGGGGAGGCTGGAACCTCTAAAGCAGTTGTCTCAAGCTATAGCAAGAATCTGGCACACTGGAGCTAAAGGAGGCATAAGGTTCAGCCAGAAAAGTTGGGAACCAGTGTGGGGGAACTAATTGTGGGGTATTGGTATGTCTCAAGCATCAAGTGAGTTTTTCCACTAAGAACACCAGACTTTTACTCACCTATGTACATGTCTACCCCAAGATCTCATTGCACTTCGAGCCAGGTGACTAAATTCATGCTGCACCAAAGCCCCCAAGGAAAACTGAGAAGTAAATTATAACAGCTGTAAGGTTGTGCCTGCTTATCCAGAAGGCCAGGCACAGGACTAGGGCATTTTACCTCTGTCACTTCCTTAAATTCTTACAACACCACAAGGGCAATATTATTTTCTAAAATGAGGAAACTGAGGTTCAGAGGGACTAAATGATTGCCCAAGATCACATAGCTAGTAGGTGGTAGAGCTGGAATTCACCTTTGAGTCTGAATGACTGCAAGAACCACTACAATATCTTATTTCCTGCCGGTAAACAAGAAATGGCAGTCATAGATTTTATATAAGAAATCCATAACCTTTCAGATGTTTTTATGGAAGGCTACAGCAGTGGAGCTTTTGTGAGAATGACCTGGGTCCCCTTCACCACGGTCTCCCTGCTTAGCCATGTCCCAGTTTCATGCCAACACCCAGTAGGTGTGACAGGTATGCCGCCAGAAGTGCACAATCCGCTTAAGGATCCGTGAAAATGTTTTAACGTATTATAAAATCAAGAGAAGAAATGAACATAATGTAGACCAATGGAGTTAAAAAGGGTAAGTAGGGTAATTTGTCATAATTTTATATGGAGGAAGGGGCGTACATAGGCAAAAGTACCTAGGGCCCATGAAAATCACAATGTGGCCCTGCCTGCTTTCTTAAATAATCTAGAAAGCGTATGGAGCAACCCTTGCATAGCATCGCCCCCTCTCTCATTCATTTGGAGAATTATATCATTCTAGAAATCCTTAAGTAGGAAACATATGCTTCTCTTGGCAGGCTGTTCTCTTTGGCCGACATAAAAGTTGTTATAAATATGTCCAAATACTCAGATATACAAATGTGAACAGACACTTAAATCTCAAGATACACAAGTTATACCCAAGAATTGTGTACCCCAACTTGTCCATAGGCATAAATTCACAAGCACCAGGGTAGCCCTAGGAACTTCACTGTAAACATATTCAACAGTACACACACACACATGCACACACACATGCACACACGCACACACACAGACTACAATAAGACAAATAGACAAGCAGCCAAAAAGATCAAATTACCATCCCATGAACAGTTAAAAAGAGAAAAATCCCAGATTTGGAGCCAATCTGCGGTAGGTAAATAAAGGGGCAAGAGGGGGTGGGAAAAAGGATAAAGCTGTGCAAATTGAGTCAATGCGTTGATTATTTTTTTTTCAAGGTCCAAGACCAGAGTGCTTCTTAATGATGACTCTCAGAGTTTCCCCAATTAGGCATCCCCTGCTCTTTGAGGGGTTCCAGATCTGTACAACCCAGCAATAACATCAGATTTGAGAGCTGAGTTGGGGGTGGAGAGAAGGGGAGCAGGTCAAAGCTTTGTGAGTGGCTCCATGATTAAATGCCAGTTCAGCTGCAAAGCCTTAGAAGAAGCTATCTCATTAATTGGACCCTTTCACCTCTGTCCTTTCCATTCTGCCCACAATTCTTCCTCCACAGAATGTACCCAGGCAGAACAGTTGAAAGAAAGGGATTATCTGCCCTGTTCTTCAAAGCCAAGTTATTTTTGGTTAATTGGGGGTGAAAATGTGAGGCAACCTCTGGGCAAAGATACCTTCTAGTCCTGGCTGTTTGGAATCAAATCCTAAATCCATACTGATAAGAAGAGGTGTACTCATAAGGGATCCTCGGGCCTCAGTGTGGTTCCTGTAATATTCTTTAACAACAATGTTGGAAGATTCAGGTCCACTGATTCTTTCCACAAAGATATAAAGGCACCTATGGAAATAATAATAATGGAGATGAGTGATAACAATGATCTCTTTTAATTCTCACAGCTCCATGAATTAGGCACTGTTAATACAGAGAAGAAATTTTACAGACAAGGAGATTGACCCGTGGAGATGTTAAAAAATATAAACCCAAGTTCTTATAGTTACTAAATTGTTCACAGGCAGTGTAAGTCAGATCTGTTACCGTGGTATAATTTACCTTGGGTTTTTTCCTCATTGTTATTCATCACATAGAGTTTGGGCTGTTTTTTTTTTTTTCAAATTTTTAACTATTAGAAATAATTTGACAATGTACTTTTTGTGCATAAAGTTTTTCTATTTTTGACTATGTTCTTAGAATAAATTCATGAGTAAGATGTCTGCATTAAATGGTTTAAATATTTTTTGTTCTCACTATGTATTACCAAATTGCATATTTTAAACTTTTGCTAGTTTACATCGGGGGCATCACCATACAAATGCCCTACTTTTCTTGAATCTTTTCCAACAGAGTCAATTTGCTGATGAGATTTGGCTGCTTTCTGGCCACACTATTCCATGTTCAATGGTAAAGATTCTCTGGAATTCCATTTCAGTGGCCTCTAGCCCGACAAGGCTGTGAATGTGCTAGATTATAACAAGCCCCACAAAGGTCTATTACCTCTAACCCCTCTGCAATTTTTTGGCCAATACCTGTAATTCTACCATTAGAGGAACATCTTTTTGGCTTAAGGCTTAGAGTTTTTCTAAAATGACCTCTGGAAGGTGTTACTTTTAAATGGCTATCGGCTATTTTTATTCTGTTGCGAGAATGAGGAACCACATCATCTTGAGAAGGAGGAGGAGGAGGAGAGGAAGCCAGGAGACAGTGATTGGAGTTGGGGGGTGGGGTTGGGGGTGGGGGAGGGAATGAAAGCCAAGAAGAAAGAAGGTGCATATCCTTTCCGTCCCCATCTGTTTTTCTTCTTCAGTGCTAATCCAAGGGAATGTAGTTTTCATTCATTCATTCATTCATGCTATGAAAACATTTTTTTTAGTGCTTTCTTATGATGTAGATAGCACTCTTGGTGCTGGACAGGGATACATCAGTGAACAAAAGATGTGTCTAGATGTGGGGTTACTGTTCCACAATGAGAGCCACAGAGCTCTGGCAGGCCTTCCTCTCAGAAGTGTCAGTGGTGGGAAGAGTAGATGGCCCTGGAGGTTAAGGCTTACCCTGACTAGCTGCTGCCAGGTGTGGGCCAGGCCCCTAACTGCTCCCCGCTGGGCCTTAGTTCAGCAAAATGAGGGGTTTAGATGCTAGGAGGAAGATCTCCATGGTCCCTTCCACCCCCAGCCCTCTTTTTCTACTTCGGCTTCCATTTCTGCCAGTGAGCCCTCCAAGTACACAGCAGGATTAATCCATCAGCTCAGCCAGGCTGGGGGAGGAAGGGAGGCAGGCGGAGGAAGTATCAATGATATTGCACTCCAGTGAGCACTGAAGAGGCTCCATTCATGGGCCAACAAAACCTGGGAGAAGCCCCCGACTTAATCAGCCTCCGAGGCTCCAGCAGTAGGAACAAAGGGAATCAAAGCCTTACTTGGCAATCCAGATACCGCTTCTGTCGTCTCCCTGACACCTGAGCCCACGGACTCCACCAGTACGCACGCAGGCACACACACACACACACACACACACACACACACACACACACACAAGCAGATTGAGGGGTTATAGGTTTCCAGGAGGAAGGGGAGGACAAAAAAGCAAAACATCTGAGGAATTACATGAGAGATGATATGACTGAACAAGAGCCTTATTTTATTTTATTAATTAATTTATTTATTTTAAAGATTTTTATTTATTTATTTGAGAAAGAGAGAGAGAGCATGAGCGAGGGGAAGGGCAGAGGGAGAGGGAGAAGCAGGCTCTATGCTGAGCAGGGAGCCCGATTCAGGGCTCAATCCTAGGACCCCTGGATCATGACCAGAGCTGAAGGCAGACACTCAACGGCCTGAGCCACCCATGCATCCCAAGCCTCATTTTAATAACACTGTTTTAGGCCATGCTGCTGGAATGCTTACAGTTTACATTTTTAAAAATTAAGATCCTTTTTACACTTAATAACCAAAGAACATTTTGATGAGGTTTAAAATGAAACTCTTGCATGGACTTCTGCACAAAACCTTTGAGGGTCCTGGAGAGTTAAGTTTCTTACCATATTATAGCGGTTGCGATGCTTTGTATCATGCATCTCTTTTTTTAAAAAAAGATATTATTTATTTATTCATGAGAGACACAAAAAGAGAAGCAGAGACACAGGCAGAGGGAGAAGCAGGCTCCATGCAGGGAGCCCAATGTGGGACTCTATCCCAGGACCCCAGGATTACGCCCTGGGCCAAAGGCAGGTGCTAAACTGCTGAGCCACCCAGGGATCCCCTGTACTATGCATTTCTATAGAATATCTAGCTAGGCACTTTTTTTTTTAATATTCTGACATCCATCTAGTAAAGTAGATAGAGATTATGCATTGGCCCATTTTATAAATGGGAAAACTGAGGTTGTGTTTCTTACGGCTGTTTTATGTCTATAGTATGCTGCTGTGATCACCTGGACCAACTTCATCAACAGGCGTGATCATCCCTGACTTGAGGGTGGTGCAAATGAACAGACAACCATCTCCCTTCCATAGGTAAATGCCAGAATGAGAACGGGCAATTAGGATGCCACACACACACAGCAACTGGTAACTTTCCATGCTAATCACGATGCTTTTGTCAGACGTTGAAAGTAACTGGAAGATTATATTATTAGGATGACTCACAAAATTCATTAATTACTTGTTTTTGTTTTGTTTTGTACTCACATGGCTGTGTTATTTTTTTTTATGTGACCTTCTGCTGCCCTGTACTATCATAAATTGCATCTTTCTGAGGGCAAGTCTGAGGAAGTTTGCATACATGAATATATATCAGTAGCATTTCAATGAATGGGCATTGTCTTAAAAAAACTTGTTGGAGTTGTCAGCAGTGTTTTGTGGGGTCTTCAACAACAATATTTACTAAATAGCTTCAGGGCAAATATTTCTGTCTGAAAATCTAACATTGGGATCCCTGGGTGGCGCAGCGGTTTGGCGCCTGCCTTTGGCCCAGGGCGTGATCCTGGAGACCCGGGATCGAATCCCACGTCGGGCTCCCGGTGCATGGAGCCTGCTTCTCCCTCTGCCTGTGTCTCTGCCTCTCTCTCTCTCATTCTATGTGACTATCATAAATAAATAAAAATTAAAAAAAATTGGAAAATCTAACATTTAAAATGAAAAGAAGAATTTTGCAAGCAAAGAATACAGTTTATTGTGTTCAGTTTTTTCTCCATAGGGAATAGGTAAGAGATGTAGGATCAAAATGTATGTTGAGCTGCCATGACCAGTGGATGATGGACATGGTTTCTTTTTTAAAATATGATACCTGTGGCCACAACTGATGGCAGGAAAAAACACAGAAAAGGTGTTTCTTTCTCTTGGGTTCAGCTATTTTCCTGTTCTATCTTTCTTTCCCTGCTACTGATTTGTTTTTACCTAGGAATCAGGTGACTCTTGGCATTCCTTTCAAAATGTTCTTGAGGGGATCCCTGGGTGGCACAGCAGTTTAGCGCCTGCCTTTGGCCCAGGGCGCGATCCTGGAGACCTGGGATCGAATCTCACGTCGGGCTCCCGGTGCATGGAGCCTGCTTCTCCCTCTGCCTATGTCTCTGCCTCTCTCTCTCTCTCTCACTGTGTGCCTATCATAAATAAATAAAATAAAATAAATATAAAAAACAAACAAACAAACAAAAATGTTCTTGATGTATCTCTAGTCTTGGATATTTCCTTGAGCAGTATCCCTGACCTAGGACCAAACACACTTCTTTCATTGATACTTTCCAGCTCAAGGTCCTGATTTTCTAGTCTAGATATGATTTCTTGATAATTGGATAATTTCAGGCATTGTCCCCAGGACAGAGACCTTTGGAGGTCAAAGAGCCTTCACACAGCACTCCTCTCAATCTCCTCATGGAGGGTCTGCTATAAGTTGAATCTGGCACCTTAAGACCTCTATTCCCTATAACACAGAGGGAGCCCAAGCTCTTGGCTAGGCTTGTGAGCAAAGTGGAGGAAACTGTTGTAGTTGTAAAACTATTTTGAAGTTCTTTTGCAGAGGAAGACCTTCTGGTGGCCTTAATGTTTCTTACTAGTTTACCTTCCACTCTCAGTGGTGTGCATGCAAATTATCCACAAACCTCTAGGCCCCTTCTTCACCACATGTCTGGCCTTCCTGCTCCAGTCTCTTTCAAGGTGAAAACAGCCTCTTCAGACCTGCCAGCCCCTTTGAGTTGACCCCTCTGTCTCTAAAGTTACTTCCTCGGGATGCCTGGGTGGCGCAGCGATTTGGCGCCTGCCTTTGGCCCAGGGCGCGATCCTGGAGACCCCGGATCGAATCCCACATCTGGCTCCCGGTGCATGGAGCCTGCTTCTCCCTCTGCCTATGTCTCTGCCTTTCTCTCTCTCTCTGTGACTATCATAAATAAAAAATAAATAAAAAAAAATAAAGTTACTTCCTGCTTTGGTAACATCTTTCCTTAGAAGGAGCTGGAGGTGTTTTGCGAAACTAGCACGTAGTGGGGACAGTATACATGTTGGCAGAGTTGAACAGACTGCTGAGAAAGGAATGGGGTCCTTCCTGTACTAGAACTTGGCCTGCATCTGGGACAATGATCTTCAAAGGGTGATGGAAGACCCACAGTGGGCTACAAGGCTGCCTTGTGAGCCTTGAAAGATTAAGACATCTTTGTGATAGAAGATAGACCAAGCGAGCCATGGTGCCTTTTGCCATAGTCAAAGAGGTTGGAAAACATTGGAGAAAAGTAGTCTTGCCAGGAAGCAAGATAAGAGTACTGGTTATTCACTTTGGTATGACACTCTCTCCAAATGGAGGGAGGGAGTGGAGCTTCAGAAATGCCTCTCTGGTAAACAGCTTTAGTGTGCTCTCTTCAAGTCAGGGGCAGGAAAACTTCCGTCTGGGAGAGCAGTATACCAGTGTTTGCCTCTGCAAACCCCATTATTATTTACTTTTACAGCTGATAACTTCCACCCATCAACCCCACTCCCTACACAGACACATTCTGTCAGAAACATTCTTCAAATACTATGCATTCCCTTGATTGGGTTCTCAGTGCTGTCCCACCTGCTTTCCTGAGACTTCTCCTAGTTCATCTAATTGGAACTCACACATTTAGGGATGATTTCCTGCTTAACTTGCACAGATAGCTAATCACATCCATTGTATAAGGATTTTTGTAATTTAACTCTTAGAGCAAACTGCATTTCCAAAGTCTTAGAGTATATCTCATTGTGGCTTCAGGCCCTACAACATCTTCTAATACTGTGATCTATTAGTAGGAACGAACTATCCCAAAATCACAGCTTCTAGGTGACAGACACTGAACTGGTGTATTCTGTTTACTATCCCTCCTCTGAGTTACAGAGAAGCCTTCCACCTGTCAGTGAAGACAACTCTAGACATTCTTCCTATACTGCACTTATAGAGCTGAAATGGTATTCGGCGGAGTCCCCTAACAGCAACTCTGTGTGAACAGCAGAGGAGTCAACAAGAGATGAAAGCAGCTGCCAATGAAAGTGTATATAAACTGAAACCTTATCAACTCATGCCCCAGAATAGTCTCTTCCCTCTGGAGGCTTTCAGAATGGTCTCAGCTCCTGAAGAATTACATGCTCAGAAAACATCTACTGGTAGCATCTAAAGTGCCAGGCAGAGGGTTGTGGGTGTAGGATGAATAAAAGATGAGTAAGACCCAGTGTGTGCACTCCTGGAACTCACAGTCTAATATGGCAGAAACATTGGCTTGCTGGCAAGTGGTTCTTGGAATAAGTTATGGGATAATGACCGGCAAGAAGGAGAAGGAACATTTGGAATTACCTGGAGACACATTCAACCTTGCAGTTCTTCCAGCAAGCATAAGGCTCTTTTTCAGTGCCAAGAGCCCTGCTCCCCTTCTTCCTTCTCCTTGCCCTCCCACTCTTTCTTCTTGGCCTTTGGAGTCTGGCTGTTGGCCTGTCTGAAGGCTGTGGCCACTGCTTTCCAGGATGAGTCATTCCAACCCATCCCCACACACAGAGCAGCACCTCCTCCATGAAAGGAACAGGGGATCTTCAGATTAAGCTTAAGTGTGGGCTGATTGATTGATTGATTTTAAAGAGGTTAGAAGTGAAAACTCTTATTTGAATATGAACAGGCTTCAACACTCTTTCTCAAAGCACAAGGATACTATTAATTTAAAAAAAAAGAATCTACTCTCCAGGGCTGGAGAACTTGGACCAGTGAGGGAGAAAAAGCAAGCCTGTTTAAGAGTTAGCTAGCAGACTTGTATTCATTTTAGTTAAAGCAAATTCCAAAACCAAGTGAAATGCTCCAAGAAAAGGCATCCCTACATATTCTATTACTCATAAAATGATAATCCAACATATTATGAATTTGACAAACATTTAGTGTCAGTCACCTTACTGACTGAGCCCTGGAAATACTGCCCAAGACACAGTCCCAACCATCATGGTTCCTTGAGGATGTTCCTTCAAAGTAAAAAGTATAGCTTCCTAAAGGTTCTCTCAGAACTAAAACACTCACGCGCTCTCTTGCTCTCTCTTCTCTCTTTCCTCATTCTCTCTCTCTCTCTCTCATTCTGTGTGTGTGCATGCATGTGTGTGTGTGTGTGTGTGTGGTGTTCCTTCCTCCTTTCTTTCAAACCTTCATCCCCCTTTCTTCCTCTCCTCACACTGGTGATAGTCATAGCAGAGTATTTTAGTAACTACCACACAGACAACCATGCACCACTTTGTATGATCCATGATTTGCTACATGGTTCTATCAGTCAGGATAAACTAGGTTATGCTGTAGAACAACTCCAAAATCATAGTGGCTTAAAACAATGAAGATTTATTTTTTGCTTGAGAAATGTATTCATCATAAGTTGGCAGGGATCTTTGTTTTTTGTATTTACATAGAGACACAAGCTGATGGAGCAGCTGCCATCTTGAATGTTGCCAGTTTTTGTACCAAAGGGGAAAGAAAGCTCTGGGAAGTCACAAAAACAGGCTCCGGGCTCCAGCTTGGAAATGTCACATGTCACATGCATACAACATTTAAAGGCTATACCTAGTTACAAAGCTCCATTCAACAACCATAAAGAAGCCAGGACTTTCAGTCTTACTCTGTGCCCAGAACGGAGGAAAATGGAGTATTTGCCAAATAGCGCTAGTGACTACCCACAATGGATGTAGTGGATTTGATGGATGCTTATCCAAACCCTAAGATGCTAGGCCACTAGGCAGTTTCAGCCTCACCATAGTGAATTCTGTCTCCTTAGCCTCAAAGAAAAATAGGAAAATCACAACTACTGCTAAATCTCCAGAATAGTCTGATCTCAGGGTGACCTCATGCCATTCTTCAGCCATACAGGTAGACACGCGAAACACATGGAGATAAGAGTGGTGGTGAGGGCTACAGTAATAAGATGATTGAATAAAGAGGTTTCAAAACCAGGCCCATTTGGATTTGCATCCTTGTTTCCTCATTCACTACCCATGTGACCTCAGACAAATTTCTTAACTTCTCTGGGTCACAATTTCCTCATCTGTAAAAAGAACTAATAAAGCTTAACTCATAATTCTTTGTTGGGATACGCTGACTGAGATAAATCATGTAAGTTCCTTAGTACTTGATAAGTGATCACCATTATTGTGTCAGGATTGGAATAAAAAGTAAATATCACTGCCGTATGTGAGAGAAATCATGTGCAAATCTGAAGGATATTTTAAAGTTGTTGCCTTTTCCTAGAGATGCTCTACTAGGTGTCAAGAAAAGGAGTATGGAAGAGATCAATGCATGAGTAGCAACACTGATGCACAGGAGAGAAGCCAGTGGTATGAGACTGTGTGTAAAAGTCCTCTGTATGCTCTCCTAAATACCTTTTAAGATTAGAGCATCTTCTCTAATCTCAGACCTTGACTGAGTGCCTCCTATGCACAGACATCTCACACCTATTATTCCATTTGTTGCAATGAGCCCATCAGCTTGTATTGTTATGCCCATTTAATGAATGGGAACCTTTACAGCCAAGGAGGTAAGAGCAGAGACTCTGGAATCAGACTACCCGGATTAAAATGTGAAAGCTACCAGTAATCAGCTATGTGACCTCAGGCAACTTACTTTACCACTTGTTCATCTGTAAAATGGGAATAATAATTACGTGTCACAGGTTGCTAGGTTAATTAAATGAGATAATGTATGTTAAATGCTCAGCTCGGTGCTTGGCATGTAATAAGGGCTCAATGGATGTTATTTAGAATCAAGACTCCAAAAACTTAAGTCCCTTGCCCGAGATCACACAGTTAGTAATTAGGAAAATTTAAACTCTGGACTTTTCAAATCCAAAGCACATGTGCCTGCGTTTTACCACATCATTCCATTATTTCCACTCATGCAATTGCCCTTAGGACTGCATTACTCTTCTGAAATTTGGGGCAGGCAGTTCTCAGGCACAGTTGAAGAAAAGCAAGAAATCACGCAGAGGGTAGACGATGACAGTGGCAGGAAGCAAGTGGAATCATTCCATTTTCAATCCTGGTCCAGATAGGCTCCTAAAGTTGCTTTAGTCTGAGAAGGGGGAGGTGCTACTCCCAGGCTTTGATGACCTACTATTAGGTACCTGCAGGCCATCAAGCTCTGGGCTAGGTGACTTCCCTGCGTTTTCTCACTTCATCTTCACACAGACTTTTGAAGGAACGTCTTCTTTTCCCATTTTTTTTCAGGAGACTAAGACTCAAAGGGTTAATTAAGCAATGTGCACAAGGTCACGCAGGTGGAAAAAGCAAAGCCTCTGAAAGATAGATTAGGTGGAAAAAAACCTTTACCTACTAAACATTTAATAATCTTATTTTTAAAATGTAGCACATCTCCAGATCATCAGAATAACAAATGCTCATTATGGAAAAGTGATACAAAATATAAAGACGCAGGAAAAATTATCCATGACTGTGCCACCCAGAGTCAGTCACTACTAGCAAGCCCTTTAGTATATTTCCTTCAGGTCTTTTTTCTACCTTCCTTTCTCATTACATAGGTAATATCATACTCAACAGTGTTTAGTGCTGTGTTTTAGGAGACCAAGAACGAATTCAGTAGGCATGTCTAGTTAATATAACAAAATCTTTGGTTATGAGACTTGGGGAGCTAATAACAACTTCTATTATGCACAAAATGCTTTTTAATTAAAGTATCTCTTTTTATCTAGCCTATTCAAATAATTAGAATATTTATGCAACTAATATTTTAATGCACTCCATTTTTTAAGAGAAAGAAATAGAAGGCAACAAAGAAGCTGATAGACCTAATTTATTTTATAAACCCAGACTAAACACCACCAGGCTGTAGCCTGGATATGTACCAGTTGTATTGGAATATGAAGAAAAAGACAGGAGAGGAAAGTCTCTTTACAATTAATGAAAATGCTCTAGGTCGAGTAAAATGTAGAAATAGCCTCTGTGTGATAAGAACACTCGACCCCCCCGAGGGTCCAGAAGGAAGATGTTAGGGGAGGCTCTGGCTGCAGAGATGTTAGAGGTCAGAAGTGGACTTTGGGACTTTATTGTTTTTTATGTTTAAATACTCTGTCTGTGTTTTGATAACTGAACTTGCTAATAGCCAGCCACTTGAATTGCTGCTTCCAGTTTTTTGTTTGTTTTAAATAAGAAGATTCAGCCAGTAAGAATGGGAGGAGCTGCAAATTATTTCCCCAGTTGGGAGTGCCTGCTTATTTTTCCTTCTGCCTGGGCATGCTGGTGTGTAGGCCCCACTCACAGACTCATACATCTGAGGATATAGCCCAAGGGAGCCCTTGATCAGTATATTTATGTAGGAGGTGTGTATAAGAAGGCCCTCAAGTACCAAAATATATAGTTAACTGTGGGTAAAAAAGGACTCCTGTTGCAAAAATTTAAATATACCATTTCTCATATATTCATTTTCTTCTTTCATTTGGCAAACCTTAATTGAGCATCTAGCGTGAAAAGCACTGTGCTCCTTGCTGTGAGACAGCTGAGATTTCTTTAAAAATGGGTCTTTACTCCTCCCCTTTAAAGGCTTACTATGTGATAGGAGTACTCTGATCATCCATTAAAGCATACCCAAGTCACCCACAGTGAACAATACTATAGGAGAAATACTTTAGGAATAAGACTGAACATAGGTATTGTAGGAATCCAGAGGAGTAAACATCCACTTCTGTCTCAGAAGACACTGAGGAAGATAGGTATAGGAGACAAAGTTGGATAGGAATGGACAGTAAATATCCAGAGGCCAAAAAAAAGGCATGGTACGTACACCAGGAGACTGGTTTACCTGGAGAAGAATCACATAGCAAGGTGTCTTGAAATGAAATTGGAAATTAGGGGTCAGAATGTATAGAGCCTCTAATGTCAAGTCCAGTTGACTTAGACACATATAGATGGAAAGTTAGGGAGGTGCCTCCTAGAGTCTCCGAAAAGCAGGAGATAAGGGTGACATTAGAGCAGAGAACAACAGTTCCTCACTTTCAGAATGTCTGCTAGGCCAACAAGCCATAGTTGTACCTCAAGGAAATACATTAATATAGAATGTATCAAAGTTGTAGAAAGAACATAGCTTCCAAATAAAAGATAGCTCTTTAAATCAAGCCAATTAAGAAAAATTCATTTGATTCTGCTTATTTTTTCATCATGGCCCAGTGAAAAGTTAATCATAGCCACTGATGTGCCTAAATCCCTTAGTCCAAGTCCAAACTCAGTAAGGAAGCATACGACTATCATACGAATCTATAGGAGAAGAAGGCACCAGAGGCTGCCTTGGTGCATTAGCTGCCACCCTGGCCTTGCTTAGTCTCTTTAGAGCTTTACTAGCATGAATAAGTGTCCTCCAGTGGGATCAGCTCTTAGGATACTGGCCAGCCACAGCTCTAAAACCTTCAAAGCCTAAGAGACTAAACCCTAGATTTTGGTGAATTCACCAAGGAAAATGGATCTTTCTAGAATCTGATCTGGGCAGCTCACCAGCTTTCTCTCCTTGGGCCTCCTTAAAGAGTACCTTATCATTCAAAATACCCACAGTTCTAGTTGTAGAAAAGTTTAGTTTATAGACTTAACTCCGTTCCATATGTGAATCACCAATAAGTGAATAGAATACATTTGCACTGAAAGAATCTAAATGTTTTCATTTTTTGATGATTCAAGAATAGTTCACCAAAGCATACATCTAGAACTCTCAAAACATCACAGAAAACAACCCAATGCAAAACAAAAGTGGTCAAGGGGTAAAATTATTGAATAGGTACTTCACCAGAGAGGATATCTGGGTGACAAGTAAGCACATAAAAAGTTGTTCAACAACATGACAAGTTACCATTGTATACTTAATATAATGGCTAAAAGAAAAAGTACTGACAATATCAAGTGCTGACAAGGATGCAGAGAAACCGGAACTCTCATGCATCACAGGTATGAAGGCAAAATGGCAAAGCCACCGTGGACAATGGCTTGCCAGTTTCTTTTAAACATGCACAAGCCGTATGACCCACAATTCCTATGCCTGCGTATTTATTATAGATAAAAGAAAATTTATATTCACATAAACACCTGTCTGTGCATGTTTATAGCCATTCTAGTTATGATCACCAAAAACTTGAAATACCCCAAACATCCCTCACTGGGTAAATGGGCACACAGAAGCTACTTCAGAATCTTATAGTACTTTGGGGGAACATTATAATCAATTAATATCATGAGGTGGTCATAGAAGAAAAATGGCCATATATTTTTTTCTACTTATTAAATGATTCCAGATAGCATAAGGATTTTATGCAATTGCAAACATGAGAAAATGTGTAAATTGTTCACTGATGCCTGTGTTAGCCATATGGTTCATGTATGAGTATAGGTTTTGAAGGATCAGAGGGTAAAGTATGTAAGTGAGATAAGGAAGAGAAAGTCTGCATGTAGAATAAATAAGTCTCTGTCAATGTTGGCTTCAACTCCAGAACAAAAGTGAGGCAACTGCCTGTGTGTGTTTGTGTTTGATTAAGCTGTTAAAAAATTAGTTCTTAAAATCATTGAATTTTTTTAAATGGTCTTTTTCTGTGTGAGAGGTAGAGAGCCCTATATTTATTTTTATTTGTTTGAGGATTTATTTATTTATTTTATAGAGAGAGAAGAGAGAGTGAGCCCATGAGTAAGAGGAGGGACAGAGGGAAAGAATCTTCAGCAGACTCCCCTGCTGAGCCCAGAGCTGGAGCCATCGGAGGTGGGGGACTCTGTCTCACCATCCTGAGATCATGACCTGAGCCAAAATCCAGTCCGACTGAGCCACTCAGGCGCCCCAAGCACCGTATATTTAGATGAACTCAAGAGAGTAGACACAGAATTAGCAGGGTGGGTGGCACTGCCGGAGGAGACTGTCCCTCTCCTCATACTGGTGCAGTCTTTGCCATTCGCTGTCCTACGTGCTGAGGGACATGACATGGTGTGATCCATCCTCCCCACGCATCAGCTCCTGCATCTGCAAACCAGTGACCAGTCCTGAAGCAGCTGCAGTTCTTTTGCTGCAAAGCCAACTCTGCATCCCAAAATGTATTTCATCAACTGAAATAAATAAGACATAAGTTTACCAGCAGGTGGCAATAGAGGTAATTGTGTATCCCAAAAGATTAAACTTTTATTATTTTATAAACCAAAGCTGGGGACCATCAGAACTTCTTCACTGAGCTCCAGCTTCCCTTCTCACCGTGTTACACTAGCATTCTATGAGATAGAATTGTTCAAGCCTTAGAAAATTTAGTGAGACACGTAACCTTTCCCAGACTCAGCTGCTGTTGTGTTCAGATTGCTAATGGGGGCTCTTCTAAGAGTCTGATAGTTTGGGTTGAAAAAAATGGAAATGGTGGCAACATCATTATGGTCCCATTAATGAGATGTATTTGTGGTGAAGGGAGGCTCAAAACAGTGAAATAAATGCTGTGTTCAGTTATCACCTCCTGGCATTATTAAATGAGTCTTACCCTCTCAAAGAACAAAGATAAAGCACTTAGACTGCTTGTGAATGGCAAAGGGACCCTAAGTGAATTTCTCAGACCTTTGTTAATTCCTTCCACATAGGAGAACACCCTTAGATTTCAATGGGAAAATAAACTTTTTATTTACACACAATAATTTCAAAGGCCAGCGAAAACAGAGACATTTGCTCTGAAACTCATGTCCCCAATGTGTTGCAAGAATGTCTCACTTGACCGTCTTTACCCTAAAACTTACAGACCGCCCATTCACCTTCCTGCTTCACCAGCTCTCCCTGATTCTCTGGCTCTCTCTCCTTCTCGATGGCTCCTAGGCTCCCAACTCTCAGTCTCATTCCCCCTGGTCTCCCTGCTGTCCTGTGGTTCATCCCTCCCTTCAGTTTCCCAGAATCACTCCTAACTGAAAGGGAATTTGGAATGCATAATTTAGAAAAATTAAAATTGCTATTGCTGTATTTCCTGGTCTTCAATTTAAGGGTTCATTCAACTCCATGATATTTCTAAAAGTCAGAAGTGAATTCCTTTTTCAATTATTTAACTTACTTTTTAAAATAAACACATTCATGTGAATCAAAATTCCAAAGACACCAAAGGATAAAAATTCTCTTCTTACCCCTTCTCCTGCACAGCTCTCTTTGGAAGCAACTAATGCTACTATTTCCTGATAAATACTTCCAGAGATATTAGATGCATAAACAAGCAGCTAAACATATATATATTTTATGTGTGTGTGAGTTTAGGTATATGTATTTATGTATAAATATGTATGTATATACCTTCTTTATTTTTTCTTATTTTTACATAAGTCATAGCATACTTCATTAAAAGTACCCTGCTTTTTTTTTAACTTAGCTATATATCTTGGCAATCATTCCATATAAATCCAGAAAGAACTTTCTCTTTCTTTTTCACAGACTCGGAGTATTATGTTTTGTGGAGGGTCCATAATTTATTTAACCAGACCACGATAGTAAGGATGTTTTCCAATTGCGTGCTATTACAAACAATTCTGCTGTGAATAATCTTGTTCATATGTCTGAAGGATAAATTCCTAGAAGTAGAGTCGCTGGATTAAAAGGCATGTGCATTTGTAAGTTTAATAAATATTGTAAAACTGTCCTTAGAAGTCATACCCTCAGAAGTATGAGAGCACCCGTCTCTCTGCACACTCAGCAGTCAGCCCTTTCCATTGCTCTATTTTTCAGAATTCTTTTGACAATTCTTGTTTTTCTTTCCTTATGAACTTTAGGAAGTTTCTGTAAGCTTCTGTCCTTGTCCACCCCCCACCAAAAAACAAAACAAAACCCTGTATGAATTTTTATTGGAGTTGCATTAAATATATAGATGAACTTAGGGGAATAGATATATATCTTTATGATGACTCCCTTTACAGATGCTTTTTATTTGATAAAGTGTTCATTTCTTTCCTCAGTAGCAATTGGATATTTTCTTCATTCAGCACTCACACATCACTTCTTAAGTTTATCTCTTGGTATCTTAATTACTATTGCTGCTGTTGCCAATGGGATGTTTCCTTCTATCTCCTCTAAGTGGTTGCTGTTATATAAACATAGATATCAACGCTTTGATTTCTGTGCCCAGTTTGTATCTCACCACCTTACTGAATTCTCATATTACTTGTAATAGAGTCAGTTAGGTTTGGGGGGATATACAATAATATTGTGACTCAATAATGATAACTATATCTCCTTTCCATTTTGTAGGACTATTTGGGACTGAGTGTTTGTGTTCTATAAAAATTAATATGTCAAATCCTTAACCCCCAATGGGGCTATATTGGGAGATAGGGCCTCTAATAAAGTAATTCTGGTCAACTGAAGCCATAGGGGTCAGGAGCCCTGATTCAATAGAATTCAGGTCCTTTTTATAAGAAGAAACTCCTACACTCCCTCTCTGGCTCTTTTTTTTCTCTTTTGCTGTCTCTTCACCATATGAGAGCACAACAAAAAGGTGGCCATGTACAAGCCAGGAAAAGAGTCCTTACCAAATCTGATTCTACTATACTTTGATCTTAGACTTCTAGCCTCTAGAACCGAGAGAAAATTAATTTCTGTTGTTTAAGTCACTTGGTCTAAGACATACTGTTATGGCAGTCCTAGCACATGAATACAACCTGTATTTTCTTTATTTTATTAAATGTATGGGCTAAGTGGAACCAGAACAATGTTAAGTAATAATGGTAGTTGTGGACATCTTTCTCTTATGTCAGAATTGAAAGGGAATGTTTCTAGTGTAACCCATAATGCTGGTTTTGGGCTGACAAACATATAGTCATATTAAGAAATGAAAGATTGAGTTTTTTTCATTAAGTATTTTAATTCCAGTATAGTTAACATATGGTGTTCTGTGAGTTTCATGTGTGCAATACAGTGATTCAACAAGTCTCTTCATTACTCAATGCTCATCATCATAAGTGTATATTTTCATTGAGTTTTTTTCATTGTTTGTGGTCTTTGTTGAAAATTAACAAATGCCCTTTTAGCGTCTATAGTGATTGATGGTCATGTGTTTTTTCTCCTTCAATCCACTGTTAAATATTAATGTCTTTCTATTCTGAAGCCATTCTATTCTCAAGCCACATAGGTATTCCCAATGGATATCACACTCGATTACAGTACATCATTCTTTTTCATTGATGTTCCATTCTATTTACTGATACTTGGTTTGGGATTAGTGTATTGATATTAATAAATAAGATTAGCCTATGCTATGTATCCATGGGTTTGTGTGGTAATGTTATCTCAGAGATTATCTTCTATTTCTATTTCCTGGAAAAAAATTTAAGAGCAGTAGAATGTCCTGTCACTTAATGGTGTAGTCGATTACTTGTAGCTTCCTGGTGCTTTGTCATTTCTGGTTGTTGGGAAGGTGATACTTCTTCAAAAAGTTTACTGTTTTTTTTAAATGATAATTTGTGTGATATCTAATTGTTTTCTGGAAACATTTTAAGTAAGTTTTATTCTTAGAAAATTATTTATTTCCCAAGATTTCAAATTTATCTCCAAAACTTCAGTAAAGGTAATCTTTCTTTTATTTTCCCCTGTATTTGCAGTTATTGTTTCCTTTGTGATTTTTATCTTTTCTTATTTTAAATTAAGTATATTATTTTGTCCTTCAAGGAATTAGCTGTTGGATTTAATGTGCTCTCATCTTGTTTCATCTTTAAATAATTTCTGCTTTTGATTAAATCCTGATTTACTCTTTCTTTAGGTTTATTATTATCCCTATTATCATTCAGTTCTCTTTTTTAACTCCTTGAGAAAGATGTTACTTCTTTCATTTTTAGCTTTTTAATTTATTATTCTTTATAGGTAAGGCTATGAATTTTCCTCTGAGCACTCCTTTAATTGCATCCTGTAAGTTGTGGTACATAGTATTTCTAAATTTGTATTTATTTATTTATTTATTTATTTATTTATTTATTTATTTATTTATTTATGATAGTCACGGGGGGGAGAGAGAGAGAGAGAGAGAGAGAGAGGCAGAGACACAGGCAGAGGGAGAAGCAGGCTCCACGCACCGGGAGCCTGATGTGGGATTCGATCCCGGGTCTCCAGGATCGCGCCCTAGGCCAAAGGCAGGCGCCAAACCGCTGCGCCACCCAGGGATCCCTCTAAATTTATTTGTGACACAGAACTGAATTAATCGTTGTCTTGATTTGTGGCACACTTTCATCATTGGTCAGTGAATAGCCCTCTTTCATTTACTTATCTGTTTAGTGTGTTTATTTTAATGTGATAAATTTTAAAATTATGGACTCACTGCCTAACATGGTCTTTACAATAATCTGTATCTACATAAATGTTCCCCCATCTCCCCCATCTGCCTCCTCTCTTCACTCAATTAGAGATAAACATCATCCTGAATCTTTTGTTTTTATTCTTTTTTTTCTTTTTATAGTTTACAACCTCTGTCAATTCTTAAAATATATTTTATTTTAGATTTTTAATTTTTACTATTTTCTGAAGTCTGTGCTTTTGAGTTTTACTTCTCTTTGACATAAATTTTATTTTAAAGAGAAGTTTGTTTTCTTTTTATTTTGCATGTCACAGTTTGTTTCCTTTTAATTTTGTTTGTTTTATTATCTCATTTTTTTTTATTAAGACCAGTTTTACAGCATCATGAGCAGAGAATGTTATCTGCACTATTTCTACATTTTGGAATTTATTGATGTTTTTCTTTGGCTTAAAATATGGTCAGTTGTGAATGCCACATAGCTCATGAAGAGACAGCATAGTGTCTAGTGTACAGTTTGATACAGATCAATCAGATCTACCTCATTAATTATGTTATTTAGGTCTTATATATCACCATTTTTGGTTTCCACCTGATTTGTCATGGACTGAGGGGCCCTAATTAAAATTTCTGCTATTGAAGATCCAGAACATCCTAAACATTAATTTATAATTTAACTGTCCAGGTTTTCACTGTCAACCAGCAGAGCTTTTGTTTTTGTTTTTGTTCTTACTTTGATTACTGATATTTGCTGCAATTTATTAAACAGAACTCAAGGGCAAGTGCAGCAGATCGGGTGGGCTCTGTAGTACAGGAAGGCCTAAGGCTGCATCTTGGAGGTGGCCTGGATGCTGGCCTCTGAGAGATGGCACAACGATCCAAAGTGGCCTCACCTTTCCATCCATTTCTGCCTTTCATGTTTCCACTTCTTCCCTCCACAGCCCAGTCATGCAGAATATATATAAAATTTGAATATGTATAATATATTGAATATATAATATCTATTATGTGCAGATATATAATTTGAAGAATATGGATGGTGGCAGTACTTTCAAATAAAAAATATGGATACTTAATCTGACACTATTTGGGTTTTAGGTAGTTCTCATACTCTGGCGGGAATGACTACTGCCAGATTGTCTCTTTCAAAGAATAGGTCTGTTTCTTCTAGGTTATCAAATTTGTGGGCATAGAGTTTTGCATAGTATTCCTTTATTGTCCTTTTAATGTTCATGAAATCTGTGCTGATGTCCCCTCTTTAATTTCTGATCTTAGCAACTTGTGTCTTCTCTCTTTTTCTCTTAGTTAACGTGGTAGAGGCTTATTGATCTTTTCAAAGAACTACCTTTTGGTTTTGTTGATTTTCTCCTTTGATTTCTTGCTTTCAATTTTATTGATATGCTCTAATTTTTATTATTTATTTTATCCTACTTCTTTTAGATTTAATTATCTGTCCATTTCTGACAGAGGGGTTTTGAGGTCTCCAACTATAATAGTAGATTCATCTCCTTGTATTTCTGCAATGAACTAAACGCTTATATTCACTACCACCACCACCAAATTCATATGTTGAAATCCTAACCCCAAAGGTGATGGTATTAAGAAGTGGGTCTTTGGGTGATTAAATCATGAGGTCAGAGTCTTCATGAATGGACCTTTATAAAAGACACCCCAAGAGATCTTTTGTTCCTTCTACCATGTGACATTACAGTGAAAAACAGCCATCTCTGAACCAAGAAGCAGGCTCTCACAAGATACCAAGTCTGTGCACATCTTGATCTAGGACTTCTCAGTATTCAGAACTGTGAGAGATAAATATTTGTTGGTTATAAAATACTCTGTTCATGGTATTTTCGTTATAGCAGCTCAAGTGGACTAAGACAAGTTCTATCAGGTTTTGCCTTACATATTCTGAGCCTTGTTGTTCGGCACATCAACATTAAGGTTTGTTATGTCTTCTTGGGGAATTGATCCTTTTATCATTGTGTAATGCTCTTTTTTTATCCCTTGATGACTTTCCTTGCTCTGAAGTTTCCTTTTTCTGAAATTTATATAGCTATAAATTTTGATTTATAGCTTTCTTTTGATTGGTGCAAATAGGCTATACCTTTCTCTATCCTTTTACTTTTGATCTTTATGTGTCTTTATATTGAAAGTGAGTTTTTCTACTCATTATAAACAACATATGTTTATAATATGGTCTTATTATTGATCCATTCTGACAGTCTTTTTATTGGCGTATTTAGACCTTTGATGTTTAAAGTTATTATTGATATAGTTGGATTAATATCTACCATATTTGTTATTGTTTTCTATTTCTTGCCCTTTCTCTTTATTCCTATTTTTGTCTTCTGTTCTTTTTCTGCTTTTTGTGGTTTTAATTGAGCATTTTACATGATTCCATTTTCCCTCTTTTCTTAGTATATCAATTATGCTTATTTTTTAACTTTTTAATGTAGTCAGTCTAAAGTTTTCAATATACATTTACAACTAAACCAAGCCCACTTTCAAATAACACTATACTGTTTCATGGGTAGCATAAGCACTTCATAATAATAAAATATTCCTAATTTCTCCCACCTCTTTCTTATCTCAGTGTTGTCATTCATTTCACTTATACATAAACACACACACACAACACGGAAAGAGTGAAGCATACATCAGATATGTTGCAGCTGTTTATTATTTTGAACAACTGTTATTTGTTACAGCAATTAAGAATAAGAAAAATAGGGACACCTGGGTGGCTCAGCAGTTGAGCATCTGCCTTCAGCTCAGGGCGTGATCCCGCAGTCCCAGGATTGAGTCCCACATCAGACTCCCTGCATGGAGCCTGCTTCTCCCTCTGCCTCTGTCCCTGCCTCTCCCTGTGTGTGTGTGTCTCTCATGAATAAATAAATAAAATCTTAAAAAAAAAAGAATAAGAAAAATAAAAGTTTTTATTTGACCTTCACTTATTCATTTTCCAATATTCTTCCTTTCTTTTTGTAAATACCAGTTCCTGACTCATGTCATTTTCCTTCTCCCTGAAAAAGTTCTTTCAACATTTCTTGTAAGGCAGGTCTACTGGACAAGCTCCCTTGGACTTTGTCTTAGAAAGTTTTTGTTTCTCCTTTACTTTTGAATGGTAATTTCATAGGGTACAGTATTCTTGGTTGGTGGGGTTTTTTTCTCTTGAAATTTTAAAAATTTCACTCTACTCTCCTGTGTGTATGGTTTCTGAAGAGAAGTCAGATACAATTTTTTATAATTTTTATCATATTTATATGTATTTATATAAATTTTATCTTCACTCCTCTAGAGGCAAGGTGTTTTCTTCTTCCACTGATTGTTTTCAAGATTTTTTCTTTATCTTTGTTTTTCTAAAGTTTTTTTTAATGTTTTTATTTATTTATTCATGAGAGATACAGAGAGAGAGGCAGAGACATAGGCAGAAGAAGAAGCAGGCTCCTTGCAGGGAGCCTGATGTGGGACTCAATCTTAGGATCCTGGGATCATGACCTGAGCCAAAGGCAGATACTCAACCACTGAGCCACCCAGGTGCCCTTATATTCCACCTTTTTTAAAAGGTAAAACTGGTTTTATATAAAAAAGAGCTTTATATAAAAAGAATTTTCCAACAAGTATAGCTATTGGACAATGGAACAATGACTTAGAAAGAACTAAACTTCCCCTCAGAGGAAATATTTCATCCAAAGCTGTCTGCTGCCAACTGAAGACATTGTGGAAGTTTATCCTGCACTGGGTGTAAGATTAGACAGTGAAGGTCCCTTCCAAAGATTTCAGGAACCTCTGAAAGATAATTGTCAAGAAGTTGCATTAATAAGATATTCGGGAGATGCTCTGTTTGGGGATCATCTGTGTTTTCTAATAGTCTCTGAGCCTCTCTCTCTTTCTCACAAGGGTGATTCTTTGGTCCATTGAAGAGAAGGGGAAAAGGAGGGCCAGGAGAAAGGAAGCCATATGCTAGCCAGAGAATCCATGATCAGGTAGTTTATTCAAAGGCTAGTTTCAGTTAGGAGAGGGTAGCTGATTGAGATGGACAAAGCCATTAGCCCCTCAATGTCTACCTTGCCAAGTTACACCAGTTTAATCCAGAATGCCTCCTGAAAAGCTAAAGCCAATTAATTACCCACATCTGGTTTTAAGAGATCAGTACCTGTTGAGAAGGAGGAAAAGCTAACTTTATCATATGGGTTCCTTATCATGATCAGGGCCATTAGAGACCAGGGATGGAAGTCCCAAAGAGGGCAGTATGAGGGCTGGGGTAGCCAGGATGTTGGGGAACTGCGGGGGTGGGTGAAGGGGTAGGGAAGAGCTTTGCCTACTTTGCAGTTTAGCCTGGGGCCTTGGTGTATCTCTGAGAACTTTCTCTGGGCTGATGACATTGTTTGCCAACACTCAAGTTGGGATGTCAGGACTTGTTTATAAATGGCAAACACCTTACACAGCTCAGCCCAGTCTTCCCTGTCTAGGCCAGTCTTGCCTTCTTGGGTTTAAGTCTGGGTTTCCTCTGAGAGAAAGGAAGAAGAAGGGAAAGAAGGGTGCTATCTCTGCTAAATATCTGCCTAAGAGGAAGGGCATATCAGCTGTTCATTCTCATGTTAGTCACACACAAACACACACACACACTATCCCCTTGATGTCCAATATGATTACTCCACAGTTTCTCTAATGTGGGAGTTCTGGAACCGATCCACAAGGAATCCTAGCTGAATGGCTCTCAAACACCCAGAAACCTAGTAATAAGTATTGGACAGTACAGAAACTTTTTTTAAAATATTTTATTTATTTATTCGAGAGAGAGGCAGAGGGAGAAGCAGGGTCCATGTAGGGAGCCTGATGTGGGACTCAATCCCGGGTCTCCAGGATCACACCCTGGGCTAAAGGGGCGCTAAACCGCTGAACCACCTGGGCTGCCCGACAGTACAGAAACTTAACAAGAGTACTGGATAGTACAGAAACCTAAGAAGAACAGGATAGGTAGTACATGTCATTGGAGGGAAAATTATGGTGAACCTCACAGTCAGGGAAGGTTTCACAGAGGAAGATGAAATGAACTTGAGTCCTGAAGAATGAACAGTTCTCAGTCATGCAAAGAGAAGGTGAGAGAATTTTAAGTTGACGAGACTACACAGGAGAAGCAGATGTGAGAGTGTGTTAGGAGCCAATGTGTGAACAAGTCTGAATGGATGGATCTTTTGAGGAAATTCAATGTTCAGTGCAACACTTCTCACAAACCTCCAGTTTTCATGCAGCATTCCAACTCCACTCATGATTGTTTGGGAGTCTCTAGACAAAGGTGAGCATTCAGTGGTTGCGGCTGGTAGATTAGGGAATGCTTGGAAAAAGTTTATCTGCAAAGAATCTGGAAAAGCCTCCATGAACATTTTAAATCAAATGGGGGAAAGTTGACTGGATGAAAGTATAGTTAAATAAATTTATAGCTGTTCTATTACTGGACCAAAACTATATTCATCTCTTACCCCCAAATCTGCCACTGCTTATGTTTTCCCCCATTTCTATGGCTGGTCACTTACCCAAGTAGAAGTGGTAAGTGAATTCTTTTTTTTTTTTTTTTAAGTCACTGCATACCAAGATCAGAGTACTGCTGGGGTCTCCCATAGTATGAGTTGTCACAGTCATAGGTACTTACTGGCCTTAAAGGCAATCAACTTTCTCTAGGACCTAAACATAGGCCGTGAAAATCTGTGGCCACATAGTACATGGGAAAGATATTTTCTAGTTCTTGAGTAGTGACACCTATTATTCACATTGACATTTGGGCATGCAAGACCATTTCAATAGAGTAGTATTTCCATTTAGACCAATTCATGTGGTAAGAATAAGAAGTTCAAATGCCAATTCCTCACATAATGTTCTTGCCATTGAAAAATACGAATTATGTTATGTTTTCCTACTAGCACTGACTAACACCATCATAATGATTGGCCTACATCTAGCACTCTGTGTAAAACGCATGCAAATGAGAAGACAATAGTAGAAGGAGAAGAGAGGACTGGTCATAGGATGGAAGGAATAGTGGAAAATGTCTTTTATAATTCATCATTAGAAAAAAACACAAATAGAGATAGCTCATTGTTTTTGTTTTCATTTTAGGGCAGTGGATCCACTGAGACATAAGTAAAAACTAAAAAGAATCTATAATCTAAAACAAACAAAAAGAATATATAATCTCAAGAATGGCCTGGAGATGTGGAACATCATTAAAAAGTGCCAAAATAGCAGACATGAAATCATGATGTGCCAAAGTATCTTTTCTCTAGCATTACTTTGAAAGGTTGACTACTGCTCTCCTGATGGGTCTTGAGGAATAAGGACTCAGCAGCAGTTTGATATAGAAGTCAAAGTAGGGAGACATAAGTACTTTTTTTAAAAAAAGATTTTATTCATTCACTTGAAATTTATATAGAGAGAGCACGGGGGTGAGGGGCAGAGGGAGAAGGAGAAGCAGACTCCCCATGGAGCAAGGAGCCCAATGCTGGGCTCAATGAGCAGCTCGACATGGGGCTCAATCCCAGGACCCTGCACCGTGACCTGCTGAAGGCTGACACTCAACCAATTGGACCACCCAACTGCCCCAAGAGATTTAAGTACTCTTGAAATCCCTTCTGTGCCCAGTGTCTTGGCATTTCTGGTTGAGTTAATGGGATAGAAGTTTTCAAAAATCACAGGAGTGTGTGGACTATTGATGAGCAAGGAAAGTCTTCATTTCTAAAAGAGAGATCCTTCCATGGGCAAGATGATGCTGCCACAGAGCTGTAACCTGCCAGTCTGAGGAGATTGTCTGTCTATGATAGAATCCATCTGATAATTTGATCAGAAGTTTCTTCCCAAAGGAGACAATATCCCTGCCCCTTTTTGAGGGGAGGAGGGGTCTGGGGTCCCCCCCCAAAGTTCTTAAAGCAGTAGTAATAATTATTTCTTAAAGGAAAGTTGACATTTTGGCTAGCATGATCTTTGAACTGACTTTCTCTCTAATCCTTCTGACACAGAAGACTTGTTGCTGAGTTAATGAAGAAGGTCAATATTTGAATGAGATAGAAGAGCTTAAGGGAAAACCCCCTTGAGATAATTAGGGGATTAGAGGCTTGTCTTTGTTAGTAAGATGCTTATGGTGCATAGGACCCGCTATAACGCATAGGACGGTTCTGTAGAATAGCCAGGCAGCCACTTATTTTAAACTGAGAGGAGTGAGCACGCAGAATAAAATGAAAGGGAGGTACGCAGCTGAAGGGGGTAGCACACTGGTCATACTGGCACCCTCTTGTGGTTCTGCCAGAGTTTAAGGGCCTATGAGCCTTTCTCATCTTATATACCTCAAGACTTACTGCACAATTGGGAGAAAGCAGTCCATTAACCAACTACAAGTCCAAATACTCGACATTTTCGTACACTCACCAACCGTAATGGACAATGAAGTCCAATAGCTGCACTATAAGTTTAAGAAAAGTCTAATTAAAATGACTTTTGAGAAAGTCCATCATTATACCATCTTTCAACAAACACAACATAGTGTGTTGGGTATTTTTCTTCAGTTGGATAGGAGGTAACATAGTGGACTTTTACTTAATGGATCATGTCTTATAAGATAAATTCCTATTTCCTTAAACACAAATCAGCCCATATTATGAGATACATCTGAGACCAGACCAAAGGGGACCAAGAGGAAGAATTAGATTCACATCTCTCATTTCAGCTCATCTAATATTGTTCGTTGAGTTGAAAGATGGGTCAATCATCTTCACTATTTAAATGGCTCTGTAGCCTTTCTTTTGTTCCTTTTTCCCCTTTTCCTAACACATATCATTGAATTCATGTCAATTAAATACACTGGGGTTTGATTCATGGACATATCGTCATCTAAGAACCTAAGTGAGAGCTGGAAATAAAAGGTAGGGTCTGATGCTTAAGGCTTTAGCTTCAGAACAAATTGGCATTTGGAAAGTGCCTTGTTGGCTTCTGTCTTTCTAAATGGGTATCCCAGAGTCTGGCCCTTGGTTATCACCCTTTTTCCATTGATGATACACTCTCCTATCTTTAAGTGTTCTTTACACAATTTTTGGATGATACTTTTGGTCCAGAAGACTTTGATTAAGAAGAAACACAGATTTATGGGAGACAGCCCTGGAAATTTTCAAACAGACACATCTTTATTACAACCCTCTGGATCTGTGGGAGAGCAGACAGGGCCCTCAAGGATCAGCTCTGAATTTGCTCCAGCTCTGGGCTTTCAATCACTCCTTTCTCTTCAAGCTCTCCATGTGAGCCAGCATTTTAATCTTTCCATCTCTCTCCCTCCTTCATCGTCCCCTGTTTATTCACCTTTTCCATTCCCTTGTCTCATTTTCTCATTCTTTCTGATTGCCCCACTCACTCACACTCATATCCCCTGATGTATCATCTTTCTGTTGGAGCCTGTACTGATGGCCTCTTTCCAAGAGCAGCAGGTTTGAATCAGCTCCAGTTTAAAATGAAGGCAGGGGGTGGGGGTGGAGTGAGGCCAGGAAAGGATATCAGCTCGCTTCTGTCCAATGCACAGAGCTCACAGCCCTCCCCCAGCCTCCAGGCTGGCACTCACCCTCCCAGTCTCCCGCACTCACCCGCCCTTTCTCTCTGCCTAGACACCTCTCCACACACAGGTATGTACAAGAAAAAGCGTAATAATCCCTTGCAGGCAAGGCCAGAGACCCCCACCCTCAATCAGGCAGCTGGTTTCCATTAGATGTTCCAAGCCCTATAAATATTCTCTTTTCTCACTTATCTCTTATAATTTTTCCTATCCCTTTCTCATGTTCCCCGCTTCTGGGTTCCCTCCTGGGAGGAGACCTAAATTAAGAAGGGCAGGCATGCCAAGCTTTGCATTAACCATCTTGTCGTGCCCCAGGCCTCTGGCAGAGCAGAACCCAGAAATATTGGCTTCTCCTTTGTCTAGTTTGCTGCTCCACACACTGGAGCTCAAAGTCCTCGCAGGAGCTCAGAGAATGCTGCCAGCGTCACGCCCTCTTGGGCTCTTAGTTGTGCTCCTGGCTGAGCCTCTTGAGCCCTCTGTCAAGGTTGGCTTTTGCTTACCACTGGATGGTAAATGGTGTCTTGTGTACAGCTCTGGAGAGCGGCACTGGGGGCTCAGATTGTGGCCTCTGTGCACAGGCTATGTGACTTCAGGCAAGTTACATAACCTCCCTCATTTGTAAAATGGTGCTGATAACACCTAACTCAAAGAACTGCTGGGGGGATGAAATGAAGTAACTAATGGGAAGACATTTAGCTCAAGTCTGCGCTCAGCAGATACTAGTTCTCTCCTCTTGCCCCTTCCAATAGGATTTACTGTGGAAAACATAACAAAACAAAACAAAACAAAAAAACAAAAACTTGCCCTTCCCTTCTACTGCCTCCTACACCTTCCAAGAAATTAACTGAGCAATTAGAGAAGAATTAACCCTTAAATACCCAAGGTCTTAGTGGGGAGTATAGAATGTTTGCTTGTTGGTGAATGTTCTCTAAGAAGGGAGGAAGAATGAATGTAAAAATCCCTAAATTAGAACAGTGTTTATAATTGTTAGTACTTCTTATAAACCAGGCAGCAAGAAGCTATGTCATTATTGAGTGAGTGAGCCCAGAGCAAAAGTTTCTTCTGAGCACCTTATCCCAGGCCATGGCAGCTGAGAACACAGCCTCCAGGATCACACTGTCTCTGCGTCTGGATTCAAGTTCCAACTCTCCCTAGCTCTGGAGCATCAGCAAGGTTTTGACTTCTCTGTGCTTCGTTTCCTCTTCTGTAAACGAAGATAATAATAGTACTGACTTCATGGTGTTGCTGCAACACTGACCTGACGTGGGTCACGGCTCTTCGACTAGTGCCTGGCAGAATAAGTGTGCAGCAGACGTTACCCATCCCTCCCATCCAGCAAATCTCTCTCATAGTCTTGCTCCTCTGTCATGGCCATTCCCAAACTGACCTGTATGCAGGGCAATAGTCCACTAGGGATTTGCTTCCCCAACCTCCGCCTATTTCTCAGGAGTCCAGTCACTCTGGTGGCTCTGGATAAATCCCAGTCCTCACAAGTGAAGCAAACTCTAGAAACTCCTTAACTTGCCTTTCCATAGTGGAGTGAACTTTGGGAAGACATGCACAGTGGCCAGTAGGGATGCCCTTCCCGAGCCTCAGGCGTCCTCATCCACCGACTCCATAGCTTTCCCGAGACCAAAGTTTTTGTCTGGGAGTGCAGTCCGTGGCAAGCTAACAGAAACGGAGCGGTGCACAGACATCACCTGAAGTCTTCAAACTGCTTAAGAGGGATGGTGGTGCTGGGTCGGCCTACTCCGCCTGTCTCCTGGGCTGAGGGGGAATGTAGAGTACTGCCCTCCCAGCTCAGACCCAAGCATAGCACAGAATTCCAAGGTCTTAGGCCCGCAGAATTGAATCTCCTGGTCTCTGAACATAGACCAATCTAGACCATTGGGAACTTTATAATATGTTGTTGTTCCTGCGCTATTTCTCTGACCTATTTATACACTCCATACACTGTGGAGTCAGCTAGATTGCTTAATCTCTCTGAGCCTCCATTTGTTAATCTATAAAATGGTGCTAACAGCATTACAACTTTAGAGACACAGCCCATCTTTCTCGATGGACTTCAGCCATGACTACTCATCTCTGTGACCAGTTACTCTGTTATCTGGTTAATTATATTTCATTAATATAATTCCACTTCCTCTTATTCTGTCTTTCGTGAAGTCAGAAAACAGCTGGTCACCATCATTCTTACATATAACCACCTTCCAGAGACCTGAAAACAGTTAATAAATCATTCTTCAGACTTTGAACTTCAGGCTAAGCAATGCCAAATTCTTTAATCTTCTTCCCAAGAGCCTATCTGAAAATCTTGAATAATTTCATTTTTGATCTCTCCCTAAATTATTAACATCTCAGGTTTTAGTGCCCAAACATGCGTGTATTATTTTAATAAGAGCCTGACAAACTAGTTGACCACAACGTGTATGAAGTTGAATTCATGTCATTCATGCTCAGCTTGGGTGCCCATTAATATCGTCCATAACGATGCATATAAATGTTAGACGATGCCAAGAGAAAACAGGTCAGTGTTTGTTCCTTGAAGAAGGCAGCCCCCCCAACTTATTCAGTAAACATGTCCTATTTGCCAGGGGGGAGGAGAAAAAGAACTATCAAAGGGGACCCTGAAGGAAATCGTTAAAGTGAGGAGAGAGCTCTTAGAAAAGAGACGTTTTCTGCCCTCTGAACCTTCTTGCTTGATTCTGTTCTCCCAAGGCGACATTGCAGCTAATCTAAGTCTGTGCTCCACTAGGCCCCTGCCGTGCCGGGCTAGAGTAGGACAGGAAATCACCACTCAGAAAATAAATGACCTGTCCCAGAGTCTTTTGTTAATGAGTCCAGGGCATAATAAATCAAGGTGACCCAGTCTCGAGAAACACAAGCCTGTTTAAAAAAAAAGAAAGAAAGAAAGAAAAACAACACAACATGAAACCTCTAAGCTCCAGAGGTGAAGAGGAGGCGAAGGGAGAGAGAAGACTGCGGGGAGTCCTTATAAATCACACCCAGACCAAACTGGTGCAGATGTTTTCCAGTTTTGGTTCCACTCAAGAGGCAGAAAACAGATGCATGTGGACGTGAATGGAAGGGCCTATCTGTCTGTGAGGGAAGATGGGACAGTGGCCTGGCGGACAAAGCCCCTCCTCTCACATGGTGTCCTTGGGGCTTTTAGTGGCACACTTTCTTCTGACTGTCTTGTCCTGGGTCTCTCTCTCTCTCTCTCCCTCTCTCTCTCTCTCCCCCATCAGCATGGCCAGAGTGTCCTCTTGTGTCAGCTGTGGGTCCCAGCTTCCCACCGCAGCAGGCTTCGGTAAAAAGAGGGGTGGTCTGGTCAATCATGGAAGGGTCTTGGCTTACCAAGCAACTGCAGGCTCTTAACAACAGAACAGAGTGTCACATTGGGAATAAATACTTCAGGATGTGGTAGAGAAATAGGAGCCTATAAATCTGGGGTGAGCCTCTAATATAAGACGTATATGCAGAGGGCCTTCACAGAGAGCCACAAGAACCTCTGGAGACACACATCATTGTCAACTATTTCACAAATGCAGAAACAGAGGCGTAAAGAGGCTAAAGAGTGACAACAAAAGGCATTTGTTGTTTAGTGCAGAGTTTCTGCAAACAAGTTACCTCATTTGGAGACACCCTGTATAGTAGGTGAAACAGGTGTTTGTCCTTTGTTACAAATGAGGAAAGTGGGCATGAGAGACACGAGGAGGCCTTCTCCGGCCCCCACAGCTAGTGTGTGGAGGAATCTGGTGGGTCCATGCTCAAGTGCTGGAATCTGTCTCTTGTCTTTTCTGCTCGGTCACAGCGGTGTGCCAGGGTCCCAAATGAGAAGTGAGCTGATGGGGAAAGGGTGCTTGAAGAGAGGGTACATTGTGGCCAAAGTCCCCCCTGTGGCTAGTGGTAGCAGGACAGTAGGTAAGTACACAAGAGGAAGTTGGCACTCAATTTTTCCCATTCTCTATGTCATAAATTATATCACACCAATTGCTTTTGTATTTTTAATTATTGCTCAGGCTGTTTTATTTCAACCACCATCGTCACAATGGCTTGTTTGTCTACACTTTATATTTCAAAATCCTTTCATATCTGTTACCTCTTCTGAACCTGTTAATTGGAATTGTCATTTAGCCTTGGAGAAACTGTGACCAGAGTAGCTTGCCCATGCTCACTCCATCTATTAGAAAGGAGATATTTCCTCCTTGCCCGGACTGCCTCCAAAATAAACTCAAGCAGCCAGATTCCCTTTGCCATCTTCATTTTTTCCATATTACCCCAGTTTTGCACTGAGAGATATAACCTTTCTCCAGAATTTCTCTATACACTTCCTATTATGGCTCTGCCTCTTGAAATAAAATAATGAGCATTGTGTTTTAGTCCAAATTGGAGTCCAAGCATTTGCCCAACCACACAGTGCCATCAACCACAACACGAAGATGCCACAGCGGGCTGCCTAAAATAAACCCAAATAAACCCGTAGCTTCTCATTGGTCCAGGATCTAGATCTGCAGAACAGTAGGCACACCCATGAAAATTAGGGCTGTTCTAAGTATTTTTAGTTGGGCAGCGGCCTTCCACCAAGGCAGAACACTGCTTTAGGTTTGCTTTGTTGGTTTTTGTTTGGTTTTTCATTTTGTTTTTCTTGTTTTTCATTTTGTTTTATTTTTTGGATCTACTCTATGAATCCAAATCTTTCATACTCAGATATTGATTCTCAGCTGGGTACTGAGAGGCAAAACACCCGGATGTGGGCTTATCAGTTTCCTGTTATAAGAGAAACTGTTATTTCATTTAACAAATATTCCTGAATTCCTACTATGTACCAGGGACTGGTTAGTTGGTGAAGGTGATTGAGACTCACGCGTTATGTCATCCTTACACTAAACATCTGGGGGACCTTGAGCAAGACCCTTCTTCTTTAGGGACATCAGTTTTTGCCTCTATAAAGTGAAAGGGTAGATAGTTGAGTTCTGGGTCCTTTTTTTTTTTAATTTTTATTTATTTATGATAGTCACACACAGAGAGAGAGAGAGAGAGAGGAGAGAGAGAGAGAGGCAGAGACACAGGCAGAGGGAGAAGCAGGCTCCATGCACCAGGAGCCCGACGTGGGATTCAATCCCGGGTCTCCAGGATCGCGCCCTGGGCCAAAGGCAGGAGCCAAACTGCTGTGCCACCCAGGGGTCCCAAGTTCTGGGTCCTTTCTAATCCTACTGCTCTAGAGCTCAGGAGAATCTGTGCTGAAGAACTAGGCCTGGGTGCAGCACCTAAGAATAGAATGTCCTTTTCATTTACTGATGTGAAGAACTGGAAAAGGAAGAGGTTGGGGGGGGATAGTATTTTTCAAGGACTTTAGACTTTTCAATGTGTGGGAGTGGGGGGTGGAGGAGTAGCTACTGATTTTAAAAAATTCATTATATATGGCATAAAAAAATTGTCAAATACAAATATGTGTACCACTTTATGCTCTTTCCTGGTACATATTTTATAGAACTGTAATAAGTTCATCCATAATATTTTTTGTTCTTTGTTTTAACTGTTTTGTATAAGCATTCTGTATATCACAGAGTGCAGTCTTCTAATTTTTTTTTAGCGGGTAAGAGCTTTCCATCCTATCATACCAAATTTATTTTTTTATCTACTTGTCTACTCCCAAATAATGGAGTATTTGGACTATGTCCAGCCTTTTTCCTTTGATTAATAGCTCTGATATATATTTTCCCTAAATTATTTCCTTTGGACATTCATTAAAAAAAAAAAAAAGGAATTCCTGAATCAGTGATGCAATCAGATTCTAAAAGACCCAATCAATTTATAATGGCACCAGCAATTGATGAGCATTTTTGTTTTCCTTAACCCATCTACATCACATGTACTAATTTTTATTTCTTTTTGATGGCTTAAAAAGTGTACAATGTTTCTAGTAACTTCAATGAAATTGTTTGTATTTTCATTTCCTTCATTATTATTCAGGCTGGTCTGTTTATGTATTGAGTATTCTGTATTTCCTCCAATGTGAGTAGTTTATTTATGTCTTTGACCTCAAGTCTAATGGTTTTGAAAAACATATTAAGGCTTTCATGGGCCAAAATCTATAGACTATTGATATATTGTGGATATATATGTGAATATATATTCATCCTCAGGAAGGCAGAGATATTTGTCTGTTTTGTTCAGTCAAGTATTCTAAGCTCCTAAAATGATGCCGGCAAACAGTAGGTGCTCAATACATAATTATTGAATAAGTGAATAAATCATCACTTAATGTTTATGAGGCGCTTGTGTTGGGACAAATGTGAGCATTCAGTTTTGACACAGAGGAGATGAAAGTAATGTCAAAACAGCTGGATGTAGAAGGGAGGGGTGTTTCTCACTTCAGAATCTTAAAAATCCATATAAGGTGAAGGGACAAGATAAGAAGTCACTGAGACATTTCTTCAGATAATGACTTGACATTGCCCAAAAATGTCACAGATATCCGTGTGTTCTTGTCTATCCCTCTCATTACTGTGTGCATTAATAGTGTCAGACTAACTTTAATATTATCCCATTGTGAACTCAATTCAAGCAGCAAAGTTTTCCTTAGCTTTTACGATAATCTGCAAGCACTGAACTAGCCATAGGTGGTTAGTGCACAGAATGCAGTCTCTGTGTATCTATGCATTGACATGCAAACCTTAGAAAACGGAACAAATTATTGATATAGACTGCAGGGTGTATAAACCTCAAATGCTTCATGCTAAGTAAAAGAAGTGAGATGCAAAAGAACACATAGAATATGATTCCATTTATATGAAATGTCCAGAAAAGACAGATTTTTTTTTAAGATAGAAAGATTAGGTGCACTTGGGTGGTTCAGTCAGTTAAGTAGCTGCATTTGGATCAAGTCATGATCCCAGGATCCTAGGATTGAAACCCATGTCCCCCCTCCCTGCAGAGCAGGGAGCCTGCTTCTCCCTCTCCCTCTGCTGCTCCCACCCGTTTGTGCTCTCTTGCAAATAAATAAATAAAATCCTTAAAAAAAAAGAAAAGAAAGGTGGGCGAGGGGTTGGGGTGACTGGGTGATGGGCACTGAAGGGGCACTTGGCGGGATGAGCACTGGGTATCATGCTATATGTTGGCAAATTGAACTCCAATAAAGAAAGAAAGAAAGAAAGAAAGAAAGAAAGAAAGAAAGAAAGAAAGAAAGAAAGAAAGAATGGTTGCCTGGGGTTAGGGGATGGGGTGACTACAAATGCACACAAGGGGTCTCTTTGGGATGATAGAATTGTTCTAATGCTAGATTGTGGTGATCTTTGCACAACTCTAAAATTACTGAAAACCCATTCAGTTGTATACTGATAATGAGTAGATTTTATGGTCTTAAAATTATACCTCAATTAAATGTTTTAAAAAAGAGCGGCTACCATGACCTGTGCACTATCAAAACCAAGCAAAACATAGTTCCCAGAATAGGCAAACATTTAGAACACTGTCATTTAAGGGCTGCCCTAGAGGTGAGCCCAAGGGGTTATGGGAGCAGTCAGGGACCTAACCCAATATTGGCACTCAAGGGAAGTTTCCCACAGGAGACAATGTCTGGCTGGGAGAAATTGTTCTAGGAAAAGTAGGTGGGAGGATGTTGGTTGCGTAGGGCACACGCTAAGTCAATGCCAATATTATTCATGTCATGGGAGATAGTGCTAAGGTCAATGCCCAGCTTGTTTTGAATTTAGCAGGTTTCAGGGAAGTTAAACACTGCAGAAGTCTTCATGTATTGATTATAACTACCATCTGGTCGTGAGTCAGGAGCTTCGCATTTGGGAACAACAATCTTATAAGGCAGGATTACAGACGAAGAAACTAGGGAAGAAGGACAGATATTACTTGCTGAGGGTCACTTCTCCAGTATGAGCAGCAGAGCTGGAATCCAAACATATGCCTGAGTCTGAAAGCCATGCTTTTCCCATTCCATTATCTTTTACCTCTACATAGACACGTGACTATTACTGGTGAGGGATTAATGAGAAGGAGATAGGTTCTGCTGACCTGCTCTAAAGAATTCATAAAACCCTTCTGCAAAGAATTTTGCAAATGCAGTTTGACAGGGTCTCAGAGCCACAGCCTTTGTCATCCATCACTGTCCCTAGCCTTCTGTATACAGCGGGCAGGCATTTGAAATGTGCCATTTCTCTATTTAGCTTAGGATGTGCGAGTGAAATAATCCTGATTCAAGATAAATTAAAAGACACTGACTTCCTGAAGAACTAGAAAATCATGAAATACCACAGAAATCCAGTCTGCAATGCACAGCCCTCATTAAATGCCTTTGAATAATTTTGCACGATCACACAAAATACTTAAGATGATAATGACCAAAACAGAAACATGATTTCTTTAAAAAAAAAAATGTGTTTAGTTTCTTTCAGAGTTTCGAGAACTGTTCCTTCCCCTCACCTTTGGCTTTAATGTCTACTCCTTATGGGAAATTGTGAGTCGGCTTGGGTGAGGCAAAGACACACATTCTTCTCTAGAAAGAACGGACTTGCATTCCTAGGAGTAAAATAAATTAGGCCCAGTTTCTCTGTCCATTAATTATGTGGAATAAACAGCCTTCCCCTGCTTGGAGAGAAGGACAGGAGACCAGCACAAATTTCCTCCTTAGACTCAGGGGAAAGATCACCTGACTCTCCTGGAGAACGCCTGTGGCCTGAGAGGGCTCAGAGGCGTGGAGCCGGCAAGGCTGTGCTGCCAGATGTTTGTAAGAAATCCACCGATAGACACAATCCCGTGAGACCAGCGGCAGAGGACTGCGGCATTGGCATTGCCGGGGGAGGCTACAGATGCAGCAGAGCACGCGGGAGAAGGGATTTGCATCCATTCCTGCCCCTGGGAAATTTCCCAGCCCTGAAGGCAGCCTGTAGAGTCTAGGGAATGTACTGCCCCCGGGGGTAATTAGGTTATTTTAGTTAGAGTCTTAGAACAGGCCAACAACATTACCCCGGGAGAGGGGGGCGGTAGGAGGGAGGCAAGGCGTGGCCCCGGGGGTCTGGTCAAATGGCACCAGCTGGGATTTCCAAGAGAATGGACCCTCACCATGGCCACTCTACAGGCAGGAGCAACACGCGAACGAGACACGGAGTCGGAAATGGTTTTTGGGTTTTTGTTGTTGTTTGTTTTTTATTCATCAGAGACACACACGGAGAGAGAGGCAGAGACACAGGCAGAGGGAGAAGCAGGCTCCATGCACCGGGAGCCCGACGTGGGACTCGATCCCGGGTCTCCAGGGTCACGCCCTGGGCCGAAGGCGGTGCTAAACCGCTGAGCCACCCGGGCTGCCCGGAAATGTGTTTTTGACCTTTACGCGCTTGTGACCAATACGGCTACTCATCATCCCTCGCTTCCTTAACAAGAGAAGCTTCGTTTTATTAAGGGATGCTGCGGCGCTCTGGGTTAAAACCGCTCAGCCTCCCAGAATCCACTGCAGCTAGGGGAGGCCACGTGATCCCCTTCTGACCAATGGGATGCAGGCAGAGGTTGCTGGCTCGGGCTTGGGGCAATCACGCGGCTCCGGCCTCTTGCCCTTTGCCCTTTCCTTCCCTTCCAGCGGTGAGTGCGGACTTCCGGCCGCCATCTTTCGCCGTGAGGTGTGTGGCCGGATGCGCGAGGTGCGGAAGCTGCCTACACCCTCGGCGATTCCCCGCGAGCGCTGCGCTGACCCGGGCCTGCCATCCCTGTACTTTCTATTACGGGAGTCGGATTTTTGCTCGAGCCGCTGTAGGTCGGGTCTGCGTTACGTGCAGCCGAACCTAACCCGGAACTGATGGCCATGTGAATCCCGGTAAATTCAGCAGCGATTTCCTGTGACGTGTTAGGCGTGCGACTCCAAAGAGGAGAAACCTGCCAACCTCAAAACAGCCACGAGCTAGTGCGGGAGCGAGGGTGACGTAAGAAAACCGGCATCGTGCAGTCGATGTGTCTGAAAACAACAGAGGTTTTGTTTAAAGTGTAAAATGGGAAACAGAGTCATCAACAAGCAAAACCTACTGGGGTGAGTTGTGTGGGATTCTAAATTATTCCCGTGCCTTATTGTACACGTGCACATATAGGTGACGCTGATGCGCACTGAACGTCCACCCTTCACACTAGGGATATAATCCGCCAAACCAGGAAGTCGCAGCTATTTTACCCTCCCTTAAGGACCACTTTACACTTGTTTATTTTCTCTGGTGGGGTCAGAGGACCTCCATGTCTCCTAGGTAAATTTCTCAAGCCTTGTCAATTCCTGACACACAGGAGAAGGCCCAAGAAGTCCATGGAAAAATAAACCGAGTCTAACCAGCAGTGGTAACAAAGGGCAGTCGGGTCTGAGGCACACCCTGAGGTGAAGGCCAACGGGCAGTAGCGGCATTTTCACCCACTTGCAGCCCCTGCTTCAGCAACTGCTGCCTCTGCCCGGCTCTGATGCGCCCTCCCTCTGCGGCTTCCTCTATCCCTCCGTCCTGCCAAGCTCCCCATCATACCTCCCTGCGCTCCTGGTTGCCCAGCTTCTCACCCACCATCTCTCCCTCTCTCTCCCTTATCCAGTCATCAGCTAAGGATGATGAATTTTTAAAAGGTTATTTGCTGCATCTCTTGAGAGGGGTTTTATCCAGGATTTTAATTTTTGAAGCTGATGATTGGATTAATTGATATTTTACAGAAACAAGGATAACTTGCATTTATTTATTTATTTTATTATTTATTTATTTATTTATTTATTTATTTATTTATTTATTTATTGAAGAGAGAATACATTCACTTGGAACAAAGTTTAGGAAGCTTGAAAGGATATGCACAAAGTCTCTCCCTCACATCTGTCTACCTTGCTCCCTTGCTCAGGGCAACCGCCTAGGTAGCCCCACTGAGAATTCTAGACAAGTATTGAGCTCAAGTTGTATTGCTGTGAGAGAAAGAGGGCGGGCGATGGCAAAGAGGGGAGAGAGAGAGAGATCTACCGGCTTTCCAGCTTCACCAGCTTTGTGTGTATCCTTGCGGAGCGACTTTATATTCAAGCAAGTATCTACACCTGTTTCCCCATTTTGTTCCATAAAAAGATGGCCATACTTTTTTGTACTTCTCTTTTTTTCCCCATTTAATATAGCTTAAAAATCTTTCATATCAGCACAGGAAAAAGCATGCTCATTCCCTTTGAGCTAAAAAAGTGTTCCCTTGCATAAAGGTATCATAATTTAGCCCTCTGTTGATGGACATTTAAGTTGTTTCCAAATTTTATTTTTTTAAATGATGATGTGATGAATAGCATTGTATATGAATCATTTCACAGAAAAGAGTATATTAGGATAAACATAGAAGGGAATAAAAAATAAGCACTTGGGATTATGGTAAGTATTGGGAAATTTCATAAAAGATACTGTTTTACATTTCCACTTACAATGTATGGCCATGCCTATTTCTGTAAATCCCCACCAATTTAGTTTATCAGACTTTTTGGACTTTGTCAGTTTGATGGGTAAAAGATGGTCTGCCAGTATATTTTTAATTAGTTCCCCTTATGAATAAGACTTTTTCATCTTTTTTATTTTATTTATTCATGAGAGAGAGAAAGAGAGAGAGACACACACACACACAGAGGGAGAAGCAGGCTCCATGTAGGGAGCCCGACGTGGGACTCCATCCCGGGTCTCCAGGGTCATGCCCTGGGCTGAAGACAGGTGCTAAACTGCCGAGCCACCGGGGCTGCCCAGATTTTTTCATCTTTTACACATTTCAGAGCTACTTGTATATTCCTTTCTATTAAATATCTATTAATATCCTTTATTATTTCTTCTATTCAGTTGGTAGTTTTTTTAGTTGATATTTTCCAAGTTCTTAGAAAAATTAAACATTTATCTGTGATACAAGATACACATTTTCCCCCAGTAGGTCATGTGTCTTTTGATTCTGCTTAACAAATATTTTTTACCTTGCAAAGATGTTTAGTTTAGATGTAGTCAAACATGTGAATCTTTTCATTTCTGGTTTCTAGGTTTTGTTTCATATTTAGAAAGTCCTTCTCTTGGAAGGGCAGTTTTTTTTTTACCTTCTTATTCATGCATTATATTACAAGTTAATAAGTTCTTTATCATGTGGCTGTTACAAGTTAGACAATGGCCAAGAATCAAAGATTGGGGGCAGGGAGTGAGTGAGAATCTAGATTCATATTTTCTCTACTTCTGGCTGTATTAGGCAAGAGGACTTAGAGTACTCTGATGTCCACCTCATCTACTTGTCTGCAGTGGGCAAGTGAACATGCCCACAGCTCTGCAGACTGAGTGTATGTGAAAGGAAGATGCTAAAATGCTTTGGTGACATGTGCATAAACATTTGAATTTCTTCTCTCAGCATATCATAGTGTCCTGTCTTGCTGGACATCTAGGTAATGTCTATCTACATATGTTACTGTTTGTGCTCAAAGAAGTTTCTGGCATGGGAGGTATAACAAAACTCATTACAGCTAAAAAAAAATGTTGCATGCACATTCCTTGGTTGAGCAGGCTTGAGAGAGAGCCAAATTTAGACATGTGTAATGAGGCACATATAACAAGCTAAGGCCACTCCGCCTCTTCCATCCTTCCTTTTCCCCAGCCACAGCCTCCCAGCCCTAAGGGTTCTAGCTCCTTCCTTCAGATGAGGTCATAGTCGCAGGTAGGCACCTGAAGTAGGAAAAGCTGCCCTCCTGCAGCATTGGAAAACCTCCACCAGCCAGGAAGGGCAGTTCTGAAGATGGCAGCGTCCAAATTTTTAGAAGCAACAGCCCCTCTCTAAGTGTCCTTACAACACCAGAAGACAAAGAAGCTGGCCACATACAAACCCAAACTCCACATATAAACCAAAGTATCTTGAGGATCACCACTCAGGCTTTTAAGATAAATCTTAAAGATCTTTGATCTCATTATTTTTAGGGCATTTTGAAACTGTGTCCTTCCTACACACAAGGTTCTAAACTGAGAGTAATGGCCAGAAGCCATTGGGTCATAAGATCACTCTAAGGATATTAGCCTCAGCCATCAGGTGCTCCCAGGGCTCGGGCTGGAGGAAAACAAATGATGGAGCTACTTGGGTCCAGAAGAACAGAGTGATGGGAAGCCACAGAAATCAGAACTAGGAATATGGGTGCTAGGAGGCCAGGGCATCTCAAGTCGGTGTCATTGACTGTATCTCTGTCATAGACAGATTCTTCGGGCAGACTTAGAAGTGGGGGCTCAGGAATGGAGTAGGTTTATTATACTCATGATAACAGCTCTGTGTGAGAACCCAGATGGTGCAGGCCTAGAGATGTTTGTCTGCTGCCCTACATTGTCACCAGCTGGATATGTGTTAGAGTCCTTTACCATTTGGAGCAAGGCACTGGGCTGGCGCATGCCACTCCTGATCTCAGGGTTGAGTTCAAGCCCCACAGTGGGTGTAGAGGTTGCTGAAAAAGAAAATCTGTAAAACAAAAAACAAAAAAAATGGGAGGGCATCAGTTACCACACAGGTGAGACAAGATTAGCCTAAAATCAGTTTTAAGGGAGCCCCCCTTGTTTCTGAGTTGGGTAGAGGGAAGAGGGGATTCATTTGACTCAGGGACTCAGGATTGATGAAGAAAATGCTGCGTCCAAGGAGAAGCAGATATATCCAAGGGAATTCTAAAGACCAGTCCTACTCTTCCCTGATTTGTGATTCAGATGGTTTGAGGACATTTTCTATTTGAAACTGTGGCAGTTAACTTGAGGCTTAAGTGCAAGTAGAGAGAGATCAAGAGTCAGGAGAGAGGGATCCCTGGGTGGCGCAGCGGTTTAGCGCCTGCCTTTGGCCCAGGGCGCGATCCTGGAGACCCGGGATCGAATCCCACATCGGGCTCCCAGTGCATGGAGCCTGCTTCTCCCTCTGCCTATGTCTGCCTCTCTCTCTCTCTATCATAAATTAAAAAAAAAAAGAGTCAGGAGAGAAATGGCTGTAAGATCAGCATGAAAGAAAAAGTGACCATCCATTAATTTGGCCACTGTTCACTGAACCCTGAGTGCCAGATATTATTTAAGGTGCCAGGGATATAGCAGTGAACAAAACAAAGTCCCTGCTCTCATGGTTCCTATCCTATATTCAAGTGGTGGTGACAAATGATAAACAAGATATGTATGTATTTTTAAATACATATTTCTATATGCATTTATATATATCTTCCCTTCATCCCTATCTGTTCTCTTTGCTGGCTCTGTTAGTACTTTTGCCTACTGCCAATCGGTAAGTAATGGAGTGGGGATGTTATTTGGGATAGGTGGTCAGAATGCTTTGTTGGTTCTGATGTGACATTTGAGCAGAGCTGGAATGAAGTGACAGAGGAAGCCATGTAAACACAGAGGGAAAAGTGTCCAAGGCAAAGGGCACAGTGAGCCCGGGGACAGGCAGTAAGGAAGTAAGGGAGTAAGTGTGGCATCATAAGGGATAAGATGACAGGTTGGAGGAGTGTCGTAGTGCAGGCCACAGGCCTTGCAGACCATGATAAAGGTGTAGGAATTTGTTTTGAGTGCAGTGAGGGGCCACTGGAAGATCATATAGTTGTCAGGTTATTGGAGGGCCTGAATGGCATTGTGCCATCATGTAAATGTGATGCTCCGGTGCAGTACTTACCTCCTAGCCTGAGAGGTCGTGCCTTCCACACCCCAATCTTGGGGGAACTGGTTGTGCCCTTCAGCCACTGATTGTGTACTTCTGGGCTGCAGCGGGGCCTGAAGAGATGGAGAAAGCCATAAAGGCTGCGAATTGCAGGCAGCTGGGGAGGGATTGCCTTGACCTCCTACTTGAGCTGCATCTTACACAAGTAAGTGGCTGTTATCCCAATGTTCAGAAAGCAGTTTCTGCTTCCTAGTTCCTAAATTCTTCCTCCTGACCTCTCTGTAAACCAGACTTCTGCTTACCAGAGCTCAGCAGGACACCTGCTATGTCCATCTTCTTCTGTCTAGAACAAAATACCAGTAGGCCCTTCATGAGCTTCTTCCTTATGTAGGAAGTGAGAAATCCCCCAAATTCCCCCTAAAGTTCAAGGACAAGCTTTGTCTATGGGAATTCAGACTCCATTGGGAAAACCCTGCACTCCACCTATGATTCAAATGCATTAGCAGATACGCACTACAAAGGAACCCAGATTCCAGAAGCTGATTTCTTTCACAGGTGCCCTTCCTTGAAGCCTTAGAAAATGCAGGTCGTCTTATACCATTTGCATGTTGTGTGCATGTGTGTGTTTATAACAGTAAGGTTTATTTCTTGCCTTATGTCTGTAGGATTGTGCTGTCCTCATTCTAGGACTGAGACTGAAGGCATAATCCCTGTGTGCAACATACTCCTCCTCCTCCTAAGTATTTCCTACTGATAGTTTTTGGAAAATAGGATGGAACTCTGTGCTTTCTTTTGCAGAATAAACCATATTGCCTGTCCCACATGACCATCTCACCCTTATCTCCCTGTTTTGTCTTTATCATAAAGTTCTTAAACCCACACGTCATTATGATATTGTCTGAGACCTAAGAGAAATGAGCTTGAGCCCCAGAACATGAAACAGTATGTTCAGTATAGTCATGTGTGTGTTCTGAGTAGAGGTAAATATGCATAAATATTCACCAAAGAGGTGGCATTATGAGTGTTTTTTATTTTCATCTTTTTCATGTCTATTTTCAAATTAAAAGATTAATTTAAAAAATCCTTACATACCAACTACCTGGAAATAATGTAAGAAAGTTATAGTCTCAGGGCGCCTGGGTGGCTCAGATGGTTAAGCATCTGCTTTTGGCTCAGGTCATGATCCCAGGGTCGTGGGACCAAGCCCCTTATTGGGCTCCCAGCTCAATGGAGTCTGCTTCTCCCTCTCTCCCCCTGCTTTTGCTTCTCTCTCTTTCTCTCTCTCTCAAACAAATAAATGAAATCTTAAAAAAAAAAAGTTACAGTCTCAACCTCAGTCTTTTCATCTAACAACTCTCTATGAGGCAGGGCCTTCTAAGTTCTGCCAACAAGTCCTCTTTCAAATAGAGCACGTGTGTGTGGTAAGCACTCATGGACTGATCCTCTGACCAGCCTCCTTATGTTAGGCACCTGTGTGTGGCTTAGAACCGTTCACACCCAAGAGCATAGAATCAGGAGAGATTTCAGAAATGATCTTGCCTGATTGCCTGCACAGTGCTCAGCTCTCCCTGCTGTATCCCTGACTGGGGCTCATCCAGTCTCTGCTTCATCACATCTCTGGATGGGGAGCACAGGGGCAGGATACCAGCTATTGGCGGACATTGGGCTTAGGTAGCAAGGTTTGCCCTGTAGAGTGGAAAGATCTATCCCCCCCTGAACTCCCACCCTCAGGTTCTCAGCCCCAGATCTCGGGCACTTCACAGCTCACGGGAAATAAAGGGGGACATACGGTAGAGAATGAAGTTCACATTGCTTGTCTTTCTGCTGTTTTGATTTAAGAATCTCTTTTAGTTTATCTTAGTTTCTCGTCAGTGCTATCTGGCACGACTCAAAGATTTGGCGCCTTCTCTGTGTCTCCTTTCTTATGTCCGTGGTTTCTTTCTCTCCTAGGTGAAAGATCATCAGCTTATTTCTCCCCGCTTCATTCTGGCCACTTTTCTTCAGCAGCCAGCCCTGCACCTTTATGTCCTACACTGTACATCACTGGCTTTCTTTGACGTTCCCCCTCCTGTCTTCATCACCCTTTTTCCTTTCTTCATCGCTCTTTCCCTTTCAGGCACATAGGAAAATACATTATAGTAATGCACCTCCAATATGTGACTCAAAAATAGTACCTAACTGTAAAACAAGTTTATGGAAAAACAGATTGTTTTGATTTTGTTTTTAGATTTTCACAGTGATGATTATTTCGTGTTTTTTCATTTTTATTGGAAAACACAACATAAAATTTATCATTTTAAAGTACATAATTCAGTGACATTAAATATATCCACAGTATTGTGCAACCATCACCACTCTCTAGTTCCAGAACTTTTGCATCACCCCAAATGGAAACTCTATGCCCATTAAGAAGTCCCACCCAATGCTCCCCTCTCCCAGCCTCCGGCAATAACTGAACCATGTCCTGTCACTATGGGTTTGCCATTGCCGGATATTTCATGTAAATAAAATACAGTATGTGGCCTTTTGTGTCTAACTTCTTTAACTCTGCATAATGTTTTCCAGCATGTTTTATCACAATTGTAGCATACATCAGTGCTTTTGATGCATTCATTCAGCATGCATTCATTTCTTTATATGACGGGATAATATTCCACTATGTGAATATACCAGTTTGTTTATCCATTCATTAGTTGATGGATATTTGGGTTGTTTCCATCTTTCAGCAGTTGTGAATAGTGTTGCTGAGAACATTTGTCTACAGGTTTTTGAACTTGAACATATGAACACAAATGCTTTTTTTTTTTGAAGTATTAATTTTTTTCTCCACAACACAGGCTTGTTTATTTGTTTCTTGCTGGAGGCAGGGATGGGTGTGCCGCTACTTTGCTGATGCCCTAAGCAAAGCTCAGCCTGTCCACTGGCAGTCTCCCATCTGTTCTCTGTTCTTGTGCCTCTTGATAATCTGTTTCCCTTCCTCTCTTTTCCCTGCACAAATTTGCATGTGCAACAATTCAGAATTCATACTGGCAAGTGGATTTTCTTCCTCTAGAGGTGTATATGTGTGTTTAATAAGTACAGTGAATATGTATAACTCAGAAAGGCCTTAGGCCTCAGTTCTCAGCTTCCCCTAACAAGGCCCCTTTCCAACTCAATTCCAGGAAAGCAGGCTCCAAGAGCTCAAGCCAGGAGAGGCCTTTCCTCAGGCCTCAGCTCATAAAGCCAAGGTGTGTCTGGGCCCCACAACTCTGTCAGACTTGGAACTTGAGCCTTCACTTGTTGGCTGCTGTCAGAGTTCAGTGCTCCCTGCCAAACCCTTGGAAAGCTAGAGGCCACAGAGAAGAGAGAGGCATCAGATTACTGCCTACAGAAATGTGGGGGCTGCCCTATCTGACATTCCCCATATATAGTGTCCACGCAAGCAACCACAGGCATCATCAGCATTTGGGATCACATCACAAAATGCGGTCTGGTTCTCAAAGATACAGATGCCATTGCTTCTTTCCCCTTTGCCTTCCCTACCTTTCTCCTGGGTTTGCCTCTCACCTCCCTCTCCCCTATCCTCTGCTTTTTTCAGATCAGTCTCTCTGTTGATTTCCCCAAATGCTCTCTAGTTCTCTCCTGTCCCTTTGATTTCCTCCCCTCCTTTCATCCTCTAAACTTTTTCTATCCACTCCGTCTCCTTGCTTTTCTCCGTGTGTCTTTCGGATCTGTTTCCTTTGACACTGGTCCCAGGCCCACTGCCAAGTTTCAGACCCATTAGTGAGGTGCCTTGCTGACTGAAACACAAATCAAGACTGATCCGGGTACAATTAGCAGCTGCTCGCACCTCATCTGGAAAGCATTAGCCAGCACTGAGAGGGAGGGAGGGAAATACTGATGCCAAACAGAATAGATCTCCTATTTTGGAACATGAAAGGATCCTGACCCAGTAGATGTGTAACTGAAAAAAAAAGATACGGATAGACAAAGAGGCCCTCCTGAAAGGCAAAGATGAGTGGCCCATTAACTGACTTTGGGTATCCTTTAGCATCTATGCAAGAGATATAGATTTCTCCACATTGGACTCAGGTCTATGACTATCATCCAGGAAAAAGGCTGTCTGTTCCATTTAATTGGGATACTCAAACACTTGTGTGACCCACGAGTTTTCTGCTTCTGCTGCATATTGTGTTATCTTCATACTGCTAGAGGTCTAATGTGCTCTAAGAATCACCTGGCACTGAGTTAAAAATACAGATTTGGATTCACTAGGACTGGGGAGGGGTCTGAGAGTCTGCCTTTATAACAAGCTGGTGGGTGAACCACACTTTAACAAAGGCTCTAGGACAGTTCAACTCTTATGGCTTTGGTCAAATGCCTCTGCTAGGGCTTCTCCCAGTACCCTTATCCTCCGCTTTTTTAGAACTCAAAATTATAATTAAGGATAAGTGATGTAATTAGCTGTTTGATGCCTATCTTCCCAACTCAAATGCAAGCTGCCCAAGGGTAAGAACCAGGCCTGTTTGGTTCACCTCTGCATCCCCAGTACCAGCCCAATGTGTTGCATATAGTAGGTGTTCAGTAAACATTTCACAAGTGAATGACCCAGCTTAATCCCCCAAAGCCCTCAAAAATCTCTCCTCTTTATGAAAGCCTTCCTAGGTTAGCAGTCCTTATTTGTATCTGCCTGGTGGCATTTGATGATTTCCCATGTGATTTAGCCCTGCAGCTAGATCATTAACTGCTTGAAACTGAGACTTTATCTTCTGAGTTTCTGAACTTTTTTTTTATGTCCCTTGGAGAAACCTCCATCCCCCTCACTCCCACCCCATCTTAGTACTGGCTTGCTCTAGTAGGCATTTAGTGTTGGTTGATTGAGAGACCCTAGGATGATGCCAAGTTCTATTTAGACCTCAATTATAATGCCCAAAGGGTGGCTGAATTTTGGCTGGGCCCAAAGCCAAGGTTTTACATGCTCCAGTGGAAAAACCTTTAATACTACCTAACACATTCATAGGGTGGGAAGGCTGAGACATTATGTGTACACAAAATCAAGAGATGTAATATTGTGAGGCTCCCAAAGCAGTTATAAATCAAGCCACTCCAGAGGGTTGACTGCACAGCTGTGGCCATTACGTCACTCCTATTTTCTCCACTGAAGATGATGGCTCACACTGTAGGGCTTTACTTGCAGGGGTGGGGGCCATTCTTTTCCAGGATTAGGCAGACCATTTATCTTGGAAATAACAGAAATCTGGCTCACAGCATCCTGCCGTAGATAGAAGAACTTGATTTTGTTTGGGATTCATCAAATGTCCTAACTATTTTTCAAACATTGAGGTCTTCATGAAACCTAGGGTGCTTTTGTCAAGCACTTTCCCCTCGTAATTTTAAAATGTGTGTATTTTAAGGGACATTTAATGCATGTGTTTTTTATTTATTTACCCTTCAATCATCAAAATACTGTTATGCAAGACCTGTTTGATGTCTAAGAAACTTTATGAGCATTATTTGTATGTTTAAAAACCTTGCTTTCAGGGTAAAAAACAGGAAGTTGTGTTTTTCTAAAAACACATTGCCTTTAACACAAAAAGATTTGAGGTCCTTTCCAGAATCCTAATTTCCCAGGCTCAAGGGGTTTACAGCCAGTACAGCCCAAGCTCACATCCCTGTCTCTTCAGGGAATGAAAGCATAGCTGGAAGTCCCAGGCTTGGCAAACACAGGCTGCCACACTTGATGGAAATTTCTGACCTTTCCAATACCCAACGGTGACAAAGCTTAATCTGTCTGGAGACTTCCAAGCATATTTTACAACCAGTACCCCAGATGTATGTTCAGTGTGTATTCTGTAAAATGCCTAGCTGTGGCCTGATTATCTTCTTAAGCAGATAAGACATAAATCTCAGGGTGTTAGAGACAGCTTTTGAAGTTTGAAAGTATTTGGCAAAGAAAATCCGCCAGAATGCAGCTCAAAGATGTAATTGTATCGGGTGTATTTTCAGCGATCTAACTGATCTCAGGATGGGACATGAGGCACAGAATGTCGGATATCCCAGGTGGTCTTTTAAGGCCCTGACCCAAATTGGCCCTAAAAACTGAGAGCTACCACTTTGGTCTCTGAGTTCTGATACATGTACAGGTAAAATGGATAGAGTGGGTGAATTTCAAAGCAATGATGATGGATAAACACACAGTTTGTATGTGATATCTTGTAGAAACACAATGAGTGAGCAATAGAAAATATAAAAAGAGATTCTGGTGGAAGAAAAACTGCAGTGTGCCTAAAACAAAGGAGAAACTCCGTGAACAGTTACTGAATGAGGAGTGACTGCATTTTGCTGAGAACAGATAACAGGAAATCTGGACTCATGGCTGTCAATTCAAATTTTCTTACCTGTTCCAATGCAGTGACATGGAAGTTTAGGGTAACAGAACAGAAAAATGCTGCTGGGCAGGGAGCAGTGGCCTATGGAAGCGGTAAGAAGCAGAGGCATAGGGAGGCTGATGTTCCCCAGGCCACATGGCCAGCCTCACCATTATCCTCCCTCCTCTGCAGCCTTGAAGCCCAGCCTAAAAGAAGAAGCAGAGCTTTGCCTGGGGATTGAGTCTCCCAGGAATGATACTCAGCATCTGAGTTAACCACTCAGCAGATATCACTGAAGGGCCAACCATCTGTCCAGAGTGACAGCCATTCCAGAGCCACAATGGTGGCAAAGATGCAGTCCCCCAGCCCCCTCAAAGTTCACAGTGTGGCAAAGGCAAGTGGCCAGCTTCCTGCCTGTCCAAGATTCAAGTGAGTATGGATGGGAACAGCAGGACAGAGGAGAGATGAGCGAGAGATGGAATCAACAGCACTACCCCTGAACAGATGTGAGGGGCAAAGGAAAAGGCAACATTAAGAACACCATTAACATTTCAGGTCTCAGCTTCCCAGAGGATGGTGGTGAGACTAGCACAAATGGAGATTATGGAGGAGAAAAGCAGTTGAGAGGGAAGATGCCAGGGTCAGCTTGAAACCTACCTAAGTCTGGTGGGACATCTCTAAAATGGCACTGGGGAGACTTTTCTCTGTTTATTTTGGGAGAGAAAATGGCTGCCTCAAAGGTTCCTACACCAGCAACAAAATGGAGAGGAGAATGAGCTTGAAGGGGCTCCATTCTTGACTGATTTGCCACCCAGAGACCAGCAGAAATAGTTGGCTCTCTTGGCCTGGACATGCCTAGATCAGAATTAGCACAGCAGTCTGCCTCCCTTCTGATCACCATAAATGTTCTTAGGATGAAAGAAAAGAGCAATCTCACACTCCATTAAGTAGGTCAGATGTGTGTGCTTCGGTGGGTAGTGGTGAATCTACATATGGAAAAATGTATTCAGAAATGCCTGACTCCAGCACTGAAATTCCATGGCACACATGGAAGGAATTGAGGAGATAGCCAAACTGACAAATATTCCACCCACGCTGTGTAATATGGTGTCCTGATGCATTTGGAAACTGAAGAGTAACATAACATGGTGGGAAAAACCTCCATAGCTTAACTTGGAGACCTTGAGCAAGACTACATTCTTTACAGGATTTCTGTATCACTAAGAACTTCATCAACTCCTCAGTATTCTGCAGAGTAACCATAGATGATCACCTCTGGCTATCTAGAATGCTTTGGCACATTCATTGTTTTGAAGAGCTAAACATTTCAGAGAGCAAAGGGTTTATCCTTTAAGCGCCTAAACTTTATTTCTGTGATTTGGCATGAAATCTTTCCCTAAGGTATATAACTTTTCTTCTTACATGTGAACTTAATTTCACTCGAAGAATGCCAGTTACAAACTATGCTCTAATAAGAAATGTGCTGGATTGCAAGTTCCTTGAGAAATAAGTACATGCAAAAACTGGTGAAATCCAAAGGTCTATGGTCTATTTAATGGCATCACACTGATGTTCATTTCATCACTTTGATAATGGATTTTACTTATGTAAGATGATATTGTTGGTGGAAGCTGAGAGAAGGCTACATGGGAACTATTTCTGCAGCTTTCTGTGAGTCTAAAATCATCCAAAATAAGGTTTTTTTTTTTTTAAAAAAAAGTACCTTGATTCAATGATCAAGTAGATGAAAAGAAGAAGGAAAAAAGGAAGGGGGAGGGAGAGAAGAAGGAAGGAAGGAAAGACGGTGGGACTTGGGACCTTTAGAGACCTAAAAAGCTATATGGGAGAGAGTGTGGAGTATCAGAAATGTGGAGGCTTTATATGCAGGCAGGCTCTGAGGTCATACCCCCTTCCTAGCTTTGTGACAGATTTCTTAAACTCTGTGAACCTTCATGTTTACCTTTGTAATATCAAGGGTAAACATACACCCTGCAGAAGACTGCTGTGAGAATTAAACAATATGCCCAGTACACCCAATAGATGATGCATCACCCAGTGGATACTCAATGAATTACTGTGTTCGAAGTGCCCCTTAATAATGTGTGGTTATAATTCTCCGTCTTGTTTCTGTAGCTCTGATTACCAGTCATCGGGATTCAGCCCTCACACTTAGTGCTCTCTGCATGCTTCCCTGTTTAATTGGCTGCTCCTCATCTGCTGTGAGCTTAATATAGTTCTATATACAGTATTAAATAGGCTCAAAAAGAGAATCTCATCTGTGAGTAAAGTATTTTTGTTTCAGCCCACAGACATTAATTTTAGCTGCTCAGAAACCTTTTCCTTTTGGCTTTCCAGTTTGGGGCTGAGTTCCAGATGAATGAGATCACAATATTAATAATAACCACCATTTATTGATCATTATAATGCTAACTGGACTGTTTTTTACATACATTATCTCATTTAATTCTCAACACTACTGTATGAGGTAACTATTTTAGTCACTCACTGGAGAGTGAGAATGTCATTCCTTGTCTGAGGGGCCAGAGTTAATTGTCTCCACAGCTGACATCACAAGACCTGGCTAACCCCAGAGCCCAGGCTCCTGTCACAGAGGATACTGTAACAGCTTCCTATTCCTTCATCACCATCGAAAGTGCTTTTAAATGGCCCGCCCAGTCCTTAGAGTGGAAACTAAGCCCCTTTGGTGGAGAAGCTAAAGGGGAGGGGAGTAAGAAGAAGGGAGGAAAAGAAATTAGTAACCAAGAATCTAGCTCTTTAAAAAACTTGGGAAGACAGCAATATTGGAAACAGCCCTGTTTTATACTGTGTTGAGTGTTTTAGTAAAAACAAAAACAGGGTTTCCCCAAACTGCCTAAAGAAAGAAAACTTTCTTAGAGAAGGTTTCTTCCTTCTATATCCTGAGACCTCTCATCTCCTATGCTGAATCTACCTCCTCAGGCACAGCACAGCCAGTCAGGAAACATCTCTCACAGGACATGAAGCTGTAGGATTTGAATTACATAATTTCTCTCTCTCTAGGCAGTCTCTTAGGAATTGTCTACTATGCATTTTGAAGACTTCTTGTGTTTGGTGAGAAGACATCTGAAGAAATGCTAATGATCTCGCCAGACATCTGTATGTGTTCATTGCTCAGAGCTTAAGCCCACAATGGGAGCCATGCTGGTAGACACAAAAGAAGGAAAAGAAGGTAGAGCATTGGGCTAAGAGGCATGGCATGGAGAAAATATGCCTATTCCATAAGAGCAGAGGCCAGAATCCAGCAAAGTTTCAGACCTAACAGCTGTAAAGTCAGAGGAGTCCTCAAACAGAAAAGGTTGCTGGGCCTTGGCACATATTTTGCAATGGGTTGTGGTGTGAGGGATGTTTGGAACAACTGTAAACAGGAACTGCTGTGTCCTTATTAGGAATAATCACTTCTTATTAGGCAGAGAAATGGCTGTTGACACTGCTTGTGACCCCCTTCCTCTCTCCGGGCCCCAGCCTATCCTCCCCATTGCTTCTGTAAGAACCCACTGAGGCTGTACATTATGATCACTCATGGAGATTGCTGCTCGGCAGGGCCCAAGAAAAGAAAAAGCCAGAGATTCCATCTGGCTGGGTCCACCTTGATCCCAGCTGCTCACAAGAGCTGTTTATTCCTACCAACACTGAGCCTAGTGTGGCCCTTCTCCCTACAGGGTGGCCTTAAGAGCTGTCCAGCAGGCCTGGCAAATTTTGTCAAAGCCAGAACACTGGGCAAGATTTCAGGGGGGGTGGGTCCGAGTGCTCAGCAGCCTGGATTTGGAGAGGCAAGAACTCAGCAGAAGGTAGAGGCTATGGAAAGAACAGGTTGGTGCCTCAGCTTCCTTGATGTCAAGGGCATATAAACTGTCAGGTGCCAGTGCCAGAGGTCATTGCCCAGGGGTCACTTTGATCCAGTTTCATCTCTACATAGGTAGTTCAAAGTATAGGCTGTGGTGACAGACGGTATGGGTCAAAATCTGGCTCTGCCTCTTTTTAGATGCATGTTACAGGGGGATAAAGTAAGACTTGGCAAGTAGCTGAATGAGAGGAAACAAAGAGCCTTTTAGAAGTCTAGGCATAGGCCAGACTACCTCAGAGGAGGTGAAGGTCATTTATAAAAATTTGAGATTAAGGAGACAGCAAATTTAAAGATGAATGTGAAGTCAGTTTTTCACATTTTGAGTTTCAAGAGCTACTGAAATAATCAAATGAAAATGCCAAGTAGGAAGGACGAAAAAATGAAATGGGAGTTTAGGAGGGAGGTTAGAACTAGATTCTTTTTGGGCAGCCCAGGTAGCTCACTGGTTTAGCGCTGCCTTCAGCCCGGGGCCTGATCCTGGAGACCTAGGATCGAGTCCCACGTCGGGCTCCCTGCATGGAGCCTGGTTCTCCCTCTGCCTGTGTCTCTGCCACACTCTCTCTCTGTCTCTCATTAATAAATAAAACTTTTTAAAAAAACTAGATTTTTTTATCATTTATCATGCACAACCCTACTTTATTTCGTATATTTTACCTTTAGCAATATAATGAACACTATGAACTTCTAGTCCATCTAATCATTACCAGTAACCCACACCTACTCAGGTGTGCATCCATATCCCATTCTTTCACCTCAGAGGAAACCGTGATCGTGAATCCTTGTCCAGAATTCCTTTGCCTTGTTTTATTGCATATATATTCTTGTATAAAAAATAAATTGACTTTGCTTGTTTTTGAACTTTATAAAGAATTAATACTATAGTGTCTTTTGGAACTTGCTTTTGTCACTTAATCTTATGTCACTGAGATTCATACATGTTATGTGTAGATGAGCATCATTAAGTTTCACTACTATATAACATTTCATTGTGCGAAAATTCACTTTGTATTACCTAGTGTCATTGGGCATATAAATGTTTCCAGTTTTTTTGCTATTCTGAACAGTGAGCTAACAGCTGTAAAAGGCTGTTATGAGCCTTTTCTCATGTGTCTCCTGGTGCATAGGTGTAGAATTACTCTTGGGCTTATACTGAGGAGTGGAATTGCTGGGTCATATAGCATACAGATGTTCTGTTCTTCAAGATAATGCCAAAGTATTTTTCAAAGTAGTTGTGCTAATGAGATGAAGATTGGAGAGGTATCATTAGGGCAACTATTAGTCATAGAAGCAGTTGACTTTGTCCAGGGAGATAGTATAAAGCAAGAAAAAAGAGATTATAGTCTGATTCATAAAAACATGTACACTCAAGTATTCATAGGAGGAAAAGGAGCCAGATAAGGAAACAGAAATGGGTGTTAGGAGCAACAGGTGCCGGCGGTGGCGGGGAGCACTACCAGGAAAGAAGAGACCCAAGTACTCCAAAAGAGAAGAGTTCCTTAAAGACTGGGTAACCAACATCAAAGGATGCTGCAGAGATGAGAAGTATAAAGGTAAAGAAAAGGTCAGTGATCTTTAAGAAAGCTATTTGTGGTTTTGTTGACTGCTGAGGCTGGATGCCAGATTTCAAGAGATTTACAGGTAAGTGTGGAGGGTAGAGAAAAATACTGTAATTATAAATACCATTTGGACAAGTTTGACAGTTGCGAAGTAGATGTAGAAAGTTAGAGAAGATAATAGAGCTGAGACATGATTTTTTATTTTTTAAGGATGGGAAAGACTTGACATGTTTATAGATTCAGAAGTAGAAGCCAATGGAAAGGAAGAGATTGAAGCAGTAAGAGGTTCATTGTAGAGGAAAGTCTTTTAAGGATTGGGCGAGAATAGAATCTAAAGTGCAGATTTGTTCTTACCAGCTCTATTTCTCTGAGCGAGGGAAGGTTTTTTTTAAAAGCTTTAAAATGCATCAGAAATTACCACCATCATGGCAACTAACATTTTTTGAGTGCAACATTAAAAGATTCTTTCCTAAGCACTTAACACATACTGTCTATCTTGTATAATCCTTGGAACAGTTCTATGGCATGGGTACTTTTTATCATCTCTATTATAATTTTCATTTTACAGAAAAGGAAACCAAGACTTAGCAATATGACTAGACCAGGCAGCAGATTGAGGCCACGTGCTCTGAATTATTAAACACAAGCTGGGAATTAGGAAAGTGGAACAAGCTTATGTGAGATGGCAAAAGGTTTAGGACTGAAGGAAATCAGAGATGTAAGAAGAATGGAAGAGGTTCAGACTAGGCACCATTGGTAATATGATAAGGAATTGGGGGAAGAGGAAAGAGAAGTAAACTTATGGAGCTCCTGTTTCAGCCTAAGTGCTAGGCCCTTTACATACATTGACTTATTTCAATAGAAATAAATAGAGAACTAAGAAGTAGCAAGGGCCCAGTGGAGATTAGGAAACATCCAAGTGTAATGGAACTACACAGTCTGGATTTTCTCCAGTATGCTCAAATGCCAGGAGCAGGAATAGGAGGACCGTGCAGTTGAGCAAGGGTTGGGGATATACATAGTGTAAGCCAAAAGGCAATAGGATGGATGAGACCAAAAAGAATCACTTCCTGGCTAATGTGGGGACCTCGTGGGGAAGAAGACAAAGTCATGGGGGTAGATGAACTGAAAGGGAGGGGAAGATAAAGGGACTGAATTTCCCAAAGGGGGAAAGAGCCAGTTTAGCACTGGCATGAATGGGAGAGAGTGGGAAGTGAGAGCGTGAGGCACAGCAGCGTTCCTGGTTTGGGATCTTAAAGACTGAGCAGCTGAGTGCTGAGCAGTTTGCAGTGTGGTCACCGGGGTGGGGCTGACAGAGAATAGAATGTAAGTGAAGATCACTGAGACTGGGAAACCAGAAGCCTGGGCTATGCACTTTTCAGTCTATGTTATATAATCTTCATGACCACCAGTGAGGTAGGTGTGACTAGAGACATTACATTGATAACCAAACTGAGGCTCCCCTAACTGGGAGGAAGTGCTGGGATTTGAATTGAATCTTCCATGCCTGCAATTCCTACTCACTATCCAAGACTCAGTTCAGATGTCCTCCGTTAAAACTGAGCCAGGTGCCCTTCTGAGATTTCATGAATCTTTCTATCCCCTCGTATTGCAATTGTTCATTTATCTGTCCTTCATTAGTATATAGGACGATGACTATATTTCCAGTGCCTGGTACCATTTCTGGTCCAGAATGGGCTCAGTAAAAGTTTATGGAAATAATGTATTTGAAAACAATAGACTGAGACATACAAGCCAGGAGTCTCTATTTCTAACATTTGGACTTAAAGTCCTGGTAAGTTTGGTTTGAGGAAAAAAAAAAGATTATAAAAATAAGATCATTGTGGCTAATAGAAGGGCAGCCAAGAGAAGCAATGAGAAGGGGGCCTGGGAAGGAGTGGGCTTATGTGGATAGGAATGCATTAATTAATTAATCAAAAGCCCAGTTTTCTGGGAGGCCACCAGATACAACTCGAGTTTATCCTACCTCCATCACTCCCCTCCTCACCATAGCCTGACCCCAAAAGAAGGTAGAAAGGTTATTCCCCCTCTTCTACTTGCCCACCACAGCCTTGCTTCATTCCACATTCTTCATACCAACCTTTCCTTTCGCTGCCCCCGAGCTCCTCCCTTCACATGCATCCTCCCACGCCCCCCCCCACCCGCTCCCCACCCTGCCATACACACACACTCACTCATGTCATTCCATCCCCAGATGAGCATCTCTGCTTGTTCTCTCCCTGGCTGCAGCTCCTTGCTTTCCCAGACTGAGAAGAGAAAGCCTGTTTTCAGTTAAGCTTTGGTCACACACAGATGCCTTTTCCATTACTCTTGTTTTTCCTCTTGAAGTGTAACATTTCTAATTAACTCTCCACAGGGGAGGAGGCCCTGTGTTAATCAGCCCCACGTGAGGAGGGCAGGGTCCTTAGAGGCCAACCCCACATTGCCTATAGCCAACCCCTGAGCAGGCTGCAACAGGAGCTTCCTTTGCTTTGGGGTAGGGATGGTGACCCTGTGGACACAGTTTAAAGGCATGTCCAGGCTTGCCCACCTCTGTGGCTAAGATCTGTGAAATGGACACTCTTCCAAGCTCCTTTACTGACTTCTGACAGCCCAAAGACACCAAGTTAACCTTGTCTAAGGACATGGAATTTATCTTGGTTTATCTTAGAACCTAGGGGAAGAGTTAGAAAATAAGGACCATAATTGGAGTTGTAAAAATCAAAAGGATCTCCTCCTAGATCTCTACTTTCGTATATGTCTAAAGCACAATTTCCCCCACAAATGAGGCTATTACTGAAAATGTTATGGAGATTTCATATTACTGCCCATGTGATATAAGAAAATACACAAAGCTGCTTTGAAATCTGGATGCTGAGCAGTTGCCTTAGTTCAATTATTAGACCCCATGGATTAGCCACACAAATTCAAACTTGGGCCTCCAGAAAATGAAATTCACATTTCATAGATTCTAAAGGTTGGCCACAACTGTAAAAACTGCAAGTACTTGTGAACGTCAAGCATTGGTTGTGATAAGTCTTTGGTGTGATTTTTATGAACTACGGTAGGCCAGGAATTGTGCTGGGAGCTTGGCAGTCACTGTGAAGTTTGCCAGGTGGGTAATTGCCATGATTTTGTGTTAGACCCAGGACCACTGTGGGGAAACCCCACCTGTGCAGAGGGCCTGGATTCTGCATCTTTGCCTAGTTGGAGCTGCACTTTGGGAATCCTTGATACTGGGTGTCATGGGCTAGAGATTCACCGGATTCACTCTGGGGCTGGAAAGAGGAATTGAAGAAGTACCCCTTCAGCAGCAGAAGGACAAAAGCAATGTGAACTGGGGTGTGGGAACAGGGGGATAGGAGGAATTGGTTTGACTGCAGGGACTGCAGAGTCTTGTCAGATTAGAGGCCCAGAGAACTCTGACAAGTGAAGGACACAGGCTGTTTATAATCATTAGTTAAGTAGGCTTGATTACACCCTGAAAGCTCTGGGCCCCCCCCCCCTCTCCAAGGCACCTGGGTCCAATTACCTCAGGGCCCATCTACCTAGAAGAGAAGTGGCATCTGGCTCTGATTCGCATCTTGACTTCACTCTCTCCAGACACTCATCCTCTTTCTGACATGAATTTAAGGGAATACAGGTGGTAGAGGGGGCCCTGGCTATTGACACATACCCTCTAGAAATATGTCACTGTTTTATGTTTACATCTGCCTTAAGTTTGATCACCAGCAACTTATTTCTGTGCACAGTTCACCCTGCAGCGATGACTACACAATGAGATGCTATCCCCCCCAGTTTTATTGAGATATAATTGACATATAACAATGTATAAGCTTAAAATGTACAGTGTAGTAGTTTGATACATGTATATATTGTGAAAGGATTACCAAAATAAGGTTAGTTAAGAGATTCATCACCTCACATAGTGACATTTTTGGGTGTGCTTGTGTGTTCTGTGAGAACTTTCAAGATTTACTGTCTTAGAAGCTTTCAAGTATACAATACTACTAACAATGCTGTATGTTAGATCCCCAGGACTTACTCATCTTCTGACTTGCAGTTTGGACCCTTTGACCATCTTCACACATTCCTCCTTCATTACCCCCACCCCTATGCCTAGGCAACCAATCCACTCTCAGTTCCTATGAGTTCAGTTTCTTTATATTCCCATGTAAATGAAATTATACATGATTTGTCTTTCTCTCTCTGACTTATTTCAGAATAATGCCTTTAAGATTCATCATCCTCATTGTCTTAAATGGCAGGATTTCCTTCTTTTTATGGTTGAATAATAATATTCCAGTGTGTATGTGCACTGGAATCACACAGTTCACACAGTTCAGTTTATCACATTTACCCCATTCATCTCTAGACAGATACAGGGTGTTTCTGTGTCTTGGCTATTGTGAATAATGCTGCTGTGAACACAGGCATGCAGATATCTTTTAAAGATAATGATTTCATACCCTTCATTTTTTAAAAGTATTTATTTGAGAGAAAGCAAGCATGAACAGGGGGGAGGGGCAGAGGGAGAAGCAGACTCCCTGTTCAGCAGGGAAGCCTGCAGTGGAGCTAGATCCCAGAACCCTGAGATCATGACCTGAGCCCAAGGCAGTCACTTGATCGACCAACTGAGCCACCCAGGCACCCTCCTTTTCTTTTCTTTTCTTTTCTTTCTTTTCTTTTCTTTTTTCTTCTCTTTCTTTTCTTTTCTTCTTTTTCCATTTCCTTCAGATATATACCCAGAAGTAGGATTATTCAGTAGTTCTATTTTTAATTTTTAAAGGAACTTCTGTACTGTTTTTCTGAGTGACTGCACCAATTTATATTTCCACCAACAGTGCTCGAGGGTTCCCTTTTCTCCATCTTTTCACCGATGCTTGTTATCTCTTGTCTTTTTGATAATAGCCATTCTGACAGGTGTAGGGTGATATCTCACTGTGGCTTTGATTTGCATGATTTGATAATTAGTGATGTTGAGGATCTTTCCATGTACCTATTGGCTATTTGTATATCTCCTTTGGAAAATTTTTCAGATTCTTTGCCAATTTTAAAGATCAGACTTTTTGTGTGGTTTTTGTTTTTTTGGGTATTTTAGCTATGGAACTGTATGGCTTCCTTATATACTTTGAATATTAACCCCTTATATACAATTTAGAACTATTTTCTCCCACTCTGTTAGGTTGCCTTTTCATTTTGTTGATAGTTTTCTGTCCTGTGTAGAAAGAAGCTCTTCAGTTTGATGTAGTCCCACTTGTTTATTTTTGTTTTGGGTACTTGTGCTTTTGGTGTCATATCCAAAAAATGATTGCCAAGACCAATGTCAAGGAGCTTTTTCTCTCTGTTCTAGGAGTTTTATGGTCTCAGGTATTACATTTACATCTTTGATCCATTTCAAGTTAATTTGTGTAAGTGGTGTAAAATAAGGGTCCAGTTTTATTCTTTTGTGTGTGGATTATTTTAAGGGTACAAATTTAAATCTTTAGAAAATAGAAGAGTGGATTGGGCAACATACAGTGCATATTCATTGTGTTCAGATCACATGAATGGGCACTTTGCAGACAAAATAGAAAAATATAGTCTGAGATGTTAGGGTGTAAACTTTCTAAATGAAAAGACAACTCACTTGTGGAAAGTATAATTAGATGCTTTAACATGGAGACTAGTTAGGGAGGGCATCTGGATCTCCTTTTGATAATGCTAGTTAGAGAAAGATTCTCTGAAATGATACATTTAAGCAAAGATCTAAAATATAAAAAAGAGCTGGCTTTAGAAAGAACAGGTGGAAATACTTTCCACGAGAGAAACCAGAATGTGCCAAGTTCCTGAGGCTGAAAAGAGTTTGTTCAAGGAAGTTAAAGACCAGTGTGATTAAAGTTTGTTTTCCAAAACATAATGAGGTAACATTATATGTAAAATTTTGTTTACTGTATTTTTACTTAATATAAAAATGCATTTTCTGTGTTTTTTCAAAAATATAGTTTTAATGATTTAATTCCATTCAATAAAGAATATAATATGCATAATTATACTCTTCAAAAAACAATGTTTCCAGCTTTTTGCTTTTACAAATAATGGCAACATAGGCAGCTTTATATGTAAATACATAAATATACATACATACATAAATATTTGCCTGAACTTTTTACTTTTCCTTAGGAAAGGTTGCCAGGAGTGTAATAACTATTTGGTGGATAAACATTTCATTTCTTTTCTTTTCTTTTTTTTTTTTTGTATAAACATTTCAAAACCAAATTTCTCTCCAGAAAGTTGACCTATACTACTCTTTCATCAGCAGTATATGGAGTCCATTCCAGAGGCAGTGATAATTTAAGCAGGATTTTAAAAGGTTAACTATTAAATAGAAATCTTCTGTTATTAACTTTAAATTACTAAGGAATGTTAGAATAGAAGTTGCTTCAAAGTGTGTAAACTCAAGGTGCATGAGTGGCTCAGTTGCTTAAACATCTGCCTTTGGTTCAGGTCATAATCCCAGGGTCCTGGGTTTGAGCCCCAGGTAGGGCTCCATGCTCAGTTGGGAGCCTGTTTCTCCCTCTCTCTTTGCCCTTCCTCCTCACCACTTGTGCTCTCTTGCACTATCAAATAAATAAAATCTTTAAAAAAAGTAAACTGAAATATATGTGTAAATAAATCAGTGTAAGATAAAAGTGGTATCTCAATACATGGCTTTGGGAAAATTGTTTATTTGGAAAAAAAAATTACCTCCTTACCTCATACCATATTCTGAAATGCATTCCATGTGGATTAAAGAGGCAAACATAAACAATAAAGGGAAACTAAAAAAAAAAACTCTAAGAAAATATAGTGTATATTTATATCATAGAAGAGGAAGGCAAAAAAGTCAAGAAAGAAAGCAGAAAGGAAAAAATTAGTAGATCTAATTGCATACAAATTCAAAACTCCCTCATCTATTTCAAAAGTCCCATCAACATAAGTTCAGCCTCTGAGAATAAAATGGTACGCTAGAAGGTTTCTTTTTTTTTTAATTTTTATTTATTTATGATAGAGAGAGAGAGGGGCAGAGGGAGAAGCAGGCTCCATGCACCGGGAGCCTGATGTGGGATTCGATTCCAGGTCTCCAGGATCGCTCCCTGGGCCAAAGGCAGGCGGTAAACCGCTGCGCCACCCAGTGATCCCCACTAGAAGGTTTCTTAACAGAAACCGTTAACATACAGTGAGTGCTTGCCGGGTACTGGCTAAATACTTAATTTGCCTTTTATCATTTAGTCCTGCAAAGTGGTTACTACTACTATCAGCCCCTGGCTCAGAGGTGCTGGAGTCAGCAGCAGTTAGTTGTGCTAAATGAGGTGGTATCAGTCAAACACCTGTCAACTCACCCAGGACACTTACTCCAGACTCTGCTCCTCTGTCCCTCACTCTCCCTTTGCAAAACTTCTTCAGACATAAGGCTGGCTTTCTTGGCAGTCACCTGCCCATTGATGGCAGTAGAATATCACATTGTGATCTCACTTATCCTGAGGCCAAAGACTGCTGTTTTTTGGACACTGGCCCCCTCTGACTTTCTCCTCTACTGTCTAAGCCAATCCAGGAGAAGTCACCATAGAAAAAGAAAATATTATTAGAGTTTGTATCACAGACCTAGGGATCTGAGTCTCCACTGAGCTGAGACAGAAAACTAATATGTTTATCAAGAAAGATTATACTTGTCTGCAAAGAGTCTCTCTCTTTCAGACTGTAGGATAAACAGAGGGAGTCGCTGGCTGCCTTCTGGGCTGGTCCCTGCTCAGGGTGTCTGCACGGAGCAGATAGTATGTGTGTGCTCTGTCCACCTCTGAAGAAAACAGGCTGCTGACTTCATCCAGCTTCCAGTCCTGCTCTAGAGAGGCCCAGACTCTGAGCCACAGGCATCTTCCTCCCCACTGTTTTATTACAGGATGATAATCAAGGATGATTAAGGGGTTAGAATGAAATGATTTCTCAGAAAAGATTTAAAAGGCTAAATATGTATAGTATAATTAAACAATGACTAACACTGGCCCCTCTGCTCCCTGAGAACCCTGTTGGGCCAAGGCATTGTTTAGGCTGGCCTTATGAGCCAATGATCAGACTATGGCTCACCCCCACATGGCCTCCATCCATCAACTGCCTTGCCCCTATTGTAGAAAGAGCATGAACCTAGACCTGGGTTCAAATCCTGATGCCACTTATTAGCTATGTGGTCTTTAGCAAAATCTTTGATCCTCAATCTTGGTGTCATTATCTGTAAAATGGGGATAATATTTCCTACCTGTTAGAAATGTCCCAAGGATTAGTGATAATAAGGTGTTTAATGAATAATATTAATTTATTTTCAGAAGAAAACTTATCTCCCCAGTTCTTTTTTCCTGACTTCTCTTTCTGTTCTTTCAGTTTCTTAATAATAAAGAAAATGAAAGTAAAGAAGGTATGTGGGTGAAAAAACAAATAGTACTAAAGAGACACTGATAAAAAGTACCAGTCTCTTCCCCCACCCTTCTAAAATGTAGCCTTGCTCCACGGAAAGAACTACTGAATATTTTCTTGTTAGTTATTCCCATTGCTACGACAATATGCTCGTATCAGCTTTATCTTCTTTTTTAAAGTAAAATGTGCACGTGTTAAAAAAAATCCACAAGAAGAACCATCTGTGAATTTCATGAAAACATGTTTCAGATGTCTGAGTTATTGACTAAGGGTCCCAGCTGCCATGCTGTGAAATCCATACCCATATACAGAGGCTGCAATGTAAGCATACCAGGGATATGAAGCCAGGCCCATTCGTGGGAGAAGTGGCATTCCTCAGAAAGGCAGCTTTCATCCAAAAACTGGCCATCATCTTTGCTGAAACTTCTTTAGACTGCACATCATCTAAGATTTTTTTTGCCCAACCTTTTTTCCTTCCCAGACCTGTGACATATCTGTCAGCCTCCTCTGTCTCCCTCCACGTTTTCCTTCACAGATGTTCCCTAATAAATCTCTTGCACTTTTTATCCTATCTTGGCATTGTTCCTCAGAGGACCTAAACTAACATAGGGGTACTAGAAGTGATGCAAGAAGAGGTGCAGTAAATAGCATTCTGAGGCTTACTCCTTCAATGACCAGTGGGCAAGAGGACACCATCATAAGGGATGTGTGTGGCATGGATGATCACACAGTGGTGGTTCAGGCACTGAAGATTTCACAAAAGGTAAAAATATCTCCATGTAGAGAGATGCCATGGCAGGTGGGATGGGTCAAGTATTTGAAAAACCTTGGGGTTTCAAAGTGTCTACAAAGACAGTGGGTCTCCAGTTACTGCAAAGATGTGTTGACTGCCTGCAGAGGGCTAATGAGAAATGGGGTCATTAGTAAGCAGAAAAGGACAATGTGAGAGCCATAAGGCCTCTTTGGTAGCTTACAAAGGTACAGCTAAGAGTAGGAGGAACAAAAACCAGCTCTCATAGTTAAAGTTGCAGAGCTCCAGCAATGTTAGAGTGCTCAGCCAAGACAGGTCTGCTACGCTAAAATCAGGAAAATATTAGAACCCTGAAACATAATATGGGATCATCAAGACTGATGTCCCTGAAGATTTGATTCTACAGCCTCTACTCCCCTAAGCCTTCAGAGTTTGCAGAGGTAGATCACTTCTTAGAGATAACATTTCCCTGTGCTGGAAGATGCTGCAGAGATCTGTTCCCTGGAATGCACACCCCGTAAGGAGCTCCCCCAACCTCCTCTCCTGGATGACAGGCCAATAACTAGGATGTGCCACTTCTGCTTATTTCTATTGTAAATAATACCTGTCAGTAGTTCTGTCACCTGCAAACTGGTTTTTGACTCCCTGCTTTGAAAATAGGATATTACCTTTCTCCATCTCCCAGCTCCTGTCCTCTGTCCTTTTACTTTTACATTGTCAAAGTTGGTAATGTTTATATTCTATCTTCAACCAACATTGTCTTCCATCCTTTATATGAGGACTGACCCTAAAGATTTTAAATCAATAAGCTATATTAACAGTATTATGGCTATGTAATAATTATTAACTGCAGTCCTAAGTGCCTCACAATGATTAAATTGCCTTACTTTTTTAGTTGTTTGATTTTTCTCTGGAGTTTCTAAATGCCTTTGTTGGGGGATTTCCCTCTTTTTTATTTGCCTCTGTTAAAGTTGCATTTAGCAAAACCTCTTCATTTTAGCATTACTTCTGATACCACCCACTTTTTTTTTCTTGGAAGGTATTTCTTCTAGATATGTTCTCCTGCTCTAATTTAGGCTGGCTGCTTTTTAAATCTACTACATAGCTGTTGTACTGGGACTTCACTGATGTAGTTTGGATCCATTGTTTTCTGAGTACCATATATTCCTTTCTCTCTCCTCAAATAACATTGTATGAAAAAGTATACAGGAATTAAACTTTTTGGTTTTTTGGATCAGAAAATGTCTCTATTCAATCTTCATACTTAATTGATAGTCTGGTAAGGTGTAGAACAAGTTAAAAACAATCTTTCTCATAATCTGAAGGCATTGCCGTATATTGTATGTTGGATGATTTCTGTTAAGAGATCTGATGCTTAAAAAAAAAAGAGATCTGATGCTGATTCTAATCCGATGCTCATTTTTTTGTATCGTTGACACACAATGTTACATTAGTTTCAGATGTACAACATGATTCAACAATTTTATATGTTACTCTCACCAAAAGTATAGCTATGATCTGTCACCATACAACACTATTATGACACTGCTGGCTATATTCCTTATGCTGGACCTTTCATCTCTGTGACTTAGTCACTCCATAACTGGAAGCCTGTTTCTCCCAATCCCCTTCACCAACTTTGCCCATCCCCTCACCTCCTCTGGCAGCCATCATTTTGTTCCCTGTATTTATAGGTCTGACTCTGACTCTGCTTTTTGTTGGTTTATGATTTGTCTGTTTTGTTTTTTAGATTCCACATGTAAGTGAAATCATATGGTATTTGTCTTTGACTTATTTCACTCAGCATAATATTCTCTAGCTCTATCCATGTTGTTGGAAATGGCAAGATCTTACTCTTTTTAATGTCTGAGTAATATTCCAATGTGTAAATATACCATCTCTTTATTCATCTATGGATGGGCACTTGGGTTGCTTCTATAAGCTGTTATAAATACTGCTACAATAAACATAGGGGTGTGTATGTATATCTTTTCAAATTAGTGTTTTTGTTTTCTTTGGGTAAATACCCAGTAGTGGAATTACTGGATCAAATGGTTCTATTCTGAATTTTTTTGAGGAACCTCCATACTGTTTTCCACAGTGACTGCACCCATTTGCATTCCTACCAACAGTGCATGAGGGTTCCTTTGTCTCCATCTCCTCACCAACACTTGTTATTTCTTGTCTTTCTGATTCTAGCCATTCTGACAAGTGTATGATGATACCTAATTGTGGTTTTGATTTGCACTTCCCTGATGATGAGTGATGTTGAGCATCTTTTCACATGTCTATTGGCCATTTATATGTCTTTGGAAAAATGTCTATTCAGGTCCTCTGGCTATTTTAATCATATTTGGGTTTTTTGGTGTTGAGTTGTATAAGTTCCCTATATATTTTGGATATTAACACATTATCAGATGTATAATTTGCAGATAATTTCTCCCATTCAGTAGATAGCCTCTCTGTTTTGTTGATGGTTTCCTTCACTGTGCAAAAGCTTTTTATTTCGGACTAGTCCCAATAGTTTATTTTTGCTTTTGTTTTTCTTGCTTTAGGAAACATATCTAGAAAAAAAAAGCCAATGTCAAGGAAATTGCCTCCAATTCCTTATTTTCTTAGGAGAAAAACTCCTAAGAGTGTTATGGTTTCAGGTATCACATTTAGGTCTCTGATCCATTTTGAGTTTATTTTTGTGTATGGTGTGGTCAATTTCATTCTTCTGCATGTAGCTGTCCGGTTTTCTTAGCACTATTTGTTGAAGAGACTGTTTTATCCTCATTGTGTGTTCTTGCCTCCTTTGTCATGGAATACTTGACCATGTAAGTGAGGGTTTATTTCTGGGCTTCTCTTCTGTTCATTTGATCTATATGTCTATTTTTTGTACCAGTATCATACTGTTTTGAGTACTACAGCTTTGTTGAATATTCTGAAATCTGAAATTGTGATTCTTCCAGCTTTGTTCTTCTCTCTCAAGATTCCCTTGGCTATTCAGAGTCTTTTGTGATTCCATACAAATTGTAGTAGTATTTTTTCTAGTTCTGTGAAAAAATGCTGTTGGTATTTTGATATGAATTGCATTAAATATGTAGACTGCTTTGAGGAGTAGAGACATTTTAACAATATAAATTCTTCTGTCAGCATGGGATATCTTTCCATTTATTTGTATCATCTTCAGTTTTTTTTCATTAGTGTTTTCTAGTTTTCAGAATATAGGTTTTTCATATCCCTAGTTAAGTCTCTTCCTTGGTATTTTATTCTTTCTTATACAATTTGCAAATAATATTATGTTCTTAATTTCTCTTTCTGCTACTTTGTTTTTAGTTTATAGAGAAGCAGCCTATTTCTGGGTATTAAGTTTGAATCCTGCAACTTAACTGAATTCATTTATTACTTCTAATAGTTTTTTGATGGAGTCTTTAGGGTTTTCTAGATATAGTATTGTGTCTTCTGCTGAGAGAGACAGTTTAACTTCATCCTTTTATTTCTCTTTCTTGGCTGGTGGCTGGGGTTAAGACTTCTAGTGCCTTATTGAATAAAAATACTGAGTGAACATCCCTATCTTGTTCCTGACCTTAGAGGAAAAGCTCTCAGTTTTTCACCATTAAGTATGACATTAGCTATTGCTTTTTCATATGCAGGTTTTATTATTTTGGTATATGTTCCCTCTAAATCCACTTTGTTGAGTTTTTTTTTATCATGAATAGATATTGAATTTTGTAAGATGCATTTTCTTCATCTATTGAGATGATCATATGATTTTTATACTTTGTTTTGTTAATGTGGTGTATAACATTAGTTGATTTGCAAGTATTGAACCATCCTTGCATCCTTGGAATAAATTTCACTTAATCATGAATGATCTTTCAACATATTATTGAATGTGGGTTGCTGATTTTTAGTTGAGGATTTTTGCATTTGTTTCCATCAGGAATATTGGCCTATAGTTTTATTGCCCTGTAGTTCTGTAGTGTTTTGTCTGGTTTTGGTATTAGGATAATGCTGACCTCATAGAATGTACTTGGAAGTTTTCCTTCCTTTTCTATTTTTTGGAATAGTTTGAGAATAGCTATTAACTCTTTAAACATTTGGTAGTATTCACTCATGAATCCATCTGGTGCTGGACAGTAATTTTTTTTTTTACTGATTCAATTTCATTACTAGTACCTGGTCTGTTTAGCTTTTATGTTTCTTCTGGATTCAGTTTTGGAAGATTGTGTTCCTAGGAACTTATCTATTTTCTTAGGTTGTCCAGTTTGTTAGTATATTATTTTTCATAGTATTCTCTTAAAATCCTTTGTATTTCTGATGTGGCAGTAGTAAATTTTCTTTCATTTCTGATTTTATTTGTCTGTCTCCTTTCTCTTTTTTCTTAATGAGTTGGATAAAGGTTTATCAGTTTTGTTTATCAGTTCAAAGAACCACCTCCTGGTTTTATTTATTTATTTATTTATTTATTTATTTATTTATTTATTTATTTATTTATTTATTTGGTGTGTGTATCCACGTCACTTATTTCTGCTCTGATCTATGGTATTTCCTATGTTCTACTCATCTTGGGCTTTGTTTGTTTTTATTTTTCTAGTTCCTTTAGATGTAAGGTTAAATTATTTATTCAGGATTTTCTTGTTTCATGAGGTTTGCCTGTATTGCGATATATTTCTCTCTCCTCTCACTGTACCCCACAGATTTTAGACCATTGTGTTTTCATTTGTCTCCATGTTTGTTTAAGTTTCTTCTATGATTTCTCTGCTTACTTATTGATTGTACAGTAACATTTTGGCTAGCCTCCACGTTTGTTTTTTCCAGTCTTTTTCTTGTGATTGATTTTTAGTTTCAAATCGTTGTAGTCATAAAATATGCATGATATGATTTTAGTCTTCTTAAATTTATTGAGATTTGTTTTGTGGCCTAACATGTGATCTGTCCTGGAGTATGTTCCATGTGCACTTGAAAAGAATGTGTATACTTTTGTTTTTGAATTGAATGTTTTGTATATATCTGTTAAGTCCATCTGATCCAATGTGTCATTCAAAAACACTGTTTCTGGGGTCTCTGGGTGGCTCAGTGGTTTAGCGCCAACCTTTTACCAGGCAGGGTATGATCTTAGAATCCCAGGATCAAGTCCCACATCGGGCTCCCTGCGTAGAGCCTGCTTCTCCCTCTGCCTGTGTCTCTGTGTCTCTGCCTCTGTCTCTCTCTCTCTGTGTCTCCCATGAATAAATAAAATCTTAAAAAAAAAAACCTTTTTCCTTAATGTTCTGCCTCAATGATCTCTCCATTGATGTAAGTGAGGTATTGAAGTTCCCTACTATTATTATATTACTGTCAGTTTCTTCCTTTATGTCTGCTAATGTTTCCTTTATGCATTTTGCTGCTCCAGTGTTGGGCACATAGAGATTCATAATGTTGTATCCTGTCTATTTTGTCTGGTATAAGTATTGCCTCCCCAGCTCTTTTTTATTCACTTCCATTTACATGGGATGTCTTTTTCCAGCTCTTCTTTTTCCATCTCTTTCAGTCTATATGTCTTTAGGTCTGAAGTGAGGCTTTTGTAGGCAGCATATAAATGGGTCTTGTTTTTTTCATCCATTCCATCACCCTATGTCTCCTGGTTGGCACATTTAGACTATATTTAAAATAATTATTGATAGGTGTGTACTTATTGCCACTTTGTTTTCTGGATGTTCTTGTAGTTAATTCTCTGTTCCTCTCTTCTTCTCTTGCTCTCTCTGTAATGACTTTCTGTGGTATTGTATTTGCCTTTCTCCTTATTTTTGTGTAACTATTATAGGTTTTGGGTTTGTGGTTACCATGAGGTTTTTATATAACATCTTAAGTATATAGTAGTCTATATTAAGTTGGTGGTCACTTAAATTTAAATTTAAGCACATTCTAAAGGAATTTCCACTTTGACTCTTCATCTCATGTTTTATATATGTGTGTGTGTATATATATATATGCGTGTATGTGTATATATATATATGGTCATATTTTACAATGTTTTATTCATGATTTTCTTATGTGTGATTATGGCCTTTTCTTTTTCATTTAAAGAAGTTGCTTTAACATTTCTTCTAAGGTCAGTTTAGTGGTGGTAAACTCCTTTAATTTTTTGTTGTTGTTATTCTGGGAAGTCCTTTATTTCTCTGTCTATTTGGAATGATAATCTTGCCAGGTATAGTATTCTTTTTTTTTTCTTAAGATTTTATTAAGGTAGAGTAGTCTTGATTGTAAGTTTTTACCTTTCTATACTTTGAATATAGCATGTCACTCTCTTATGGCCTGCAGTTTCTGCTGAAAAGTCAGCTGATAACCTTATGCTGTTTCTCTTACATGTAACTTTTTGCTCATCTTTTGCTGCTTTTAAAATTCTCTCTTTATCTTTAATGTTTGACATTTTAATTGTTATGTGTCATGGTGTAGACCTCTTTGGGTTCACCTTGTTTGGGACTCTGCTTGCTAAACTAGACGTGTCTTTCTTTCCCTATATTAAAGAAGCGTTCAGCTGTTATTTCTTTGAATAAGTTTTCTACCCCATGTCTGATTCTAGTTTTTTATAAATATTCAATTTTTTTTAAAGATCTTATTTATTTATTCATGAGAGACACAGAGAGAGGCAGAGACATAGGCAGAGAGAGAAGCAGACTCCTCATAGGGAGCCTGATGTAGGACTCTATCCCTGGACCCAGGATCACACCCTGAGCTGAAGGCAGATGCTCAACTGCTGAGCTACCCAGGCATCCCTAAGTGTTCAATTTCTATTCCTTGGAAGCTTTTGGAACTTCTGTTTCACCTTGATGTTCTAAAAGTTCACAAATAGATGTCTAGGCAAGCATCTTTTTCACTCACTATGCTTGGTACTTAATGGGACTTTTAAAACTTTTTTTTTTTAAGGTTTTATTTATTTGACAGAAAGCACAGGCAGGGAGAGCAGCTGGCAGGAGGAGAGGGAGAGGGCGGACTCTTCACTGAATAGAGAACCTAATGCAGGGCTCTGTCCTGGGACCCTAGGATCATGACCTGAGCTAAAGGCAGACACTTAACTGACTGAGCCCCCGAGGCACCCCTTAATGGGACTTTTAAATATGAGGACTTATGTCCTACTGTTCTGTGAAATTTTTTATTTTATAATTTTTCTTTTTCCTGTTTCTTAATTTGATCTTTCTATTAATCAAATATTAGAACAACTGGAGTGATGTTTTGTCTTTTTTCTCATCTCTTACATATGTTTGTCTTTTAAATTTTACTTTCTATGAAATTTCCTCTATATTTTACTTTCTAACCCAGAAGAGAAATTTATTATTATTATTATTATTATTATTATTATTATTATTATTGATATTTCAGGTATCCATAGTTTTAAGTGTTTTTAAATACTATCCTACTCTTGTCTGACTTAAGCTATTACAAATTATTGTATTCTTAGAATGATTTGAGAACCATGGCATTAATAAAGCAAAACTTGTACCTTCTTGTTACAGTTCTGTTTTCATTCTCTGTATTTTTTTCCTACTTCTACTCTTTTCCTTTTAGTTTATCTCTGTGTTTCTTATTCATATTTTAAGATGTTTATTTCCTCACTTACATATAAGGCAGCAGGCAGACAGGTTGTGAGCTCTGTGTATGCAGGTAGAACAGATCAAAAGAGGCTGTTCACACCAGTGGTGAGGAGAGAGTAAACAGGCCATTATGTTTTGAGATTCCCTAAATGCCAGAGGTGTCAACTTCCATAATAGTTCCCTTAGCTTTTCCCAAATAATTTGTTCTGTTTCTTTAGAGGAGATTTATCCCTTCTTCCATTTGTTGGTTCCTGACTGCCTGGCACTTTTGTACACAGTTGGTGGGGATATGTTGAAAGTTGACTGTCATGTCTCTAGACTCTTGCTTTTTCTCCCTATACTTAGGCTTTGGCCTCTTCAGCTCTTGAGTTTCTCCAGGGCTGTATAGACAGACCAACTTTTCTCTGTGCATATTCTCAGGTCTGCTTCTTCCACACTGCTTCACCAGTCACTACTCTTTTATCTGCTTTTAGTCTTCCATAAATATTTGAAATCTGTTGTGCCCAAATGCCCCCACTTTCCATCTTGGTTAAAGGGTATTAATAACTTTATTATTTTTTCAGTATCATTTAATATATTCTTAGGAGTAAAGACATAAATGTGCATGACCAGTCAACCATCCTGAACCAAAGTTTTCTGTCTTAATATCATTACTCCCTAAAGCCTCAATTTAGTTAGAAACTAATATCATATTTTCCTATTTTAATTCCCATTTCTATTATCCAGTTCTGACTCTTGCTCTATCCCACTTAGGGTGTTACAGTAACTACTTAACAAGTCATTCTAACTTGATTTTCTATAAAACATAAATTATGTCACTTTCCTGCTCAAAAGGAAAGGCTCTTTAGTGGTCTCTATTGACTGCAAAACAAAACCTAAAATTTTGCTAGCATTGAAATTTCCTATTAATCTGTTCCCTGCGCAGTCCTATCTCTATGCCACTTATCAGATTGCTTTTTCCTCCTAGAATGTTCCTACTTCCCATCTCTATAGCTGGAAGTCTTTTTCTTCTTTTTCCTTGATTTACCAAAGCTAACCTCCCTAGGTTACTACCTAAGGTGCTACTACTTTCTGGAGGATTTCATTTATTTTTTATTCTCTCCCCATGCCTTTCTCCCAACTCCCCAAACTCTGGACTCTCCCAAAACACTGGCTAAGCCTCTTTTAGAGCATCTGTTACCAAAGGCATTTTGAACTTCCTGAAGGCAAAGACCTGCCTTATTTGCCCTGTTTCTCTATAACCAACCAGAGTGACTGGCATATAATAAAAGTTCAGAAATTATTACTTGAATGTACTTGGAGGGGAAATAGAAGTTAAATGCACAGGCATGCTTGTGTGTTTTGTGTACACACACACACACAGCAACGATGTTGGATTAAACACAGCACTAAAGGGATCTTGTTCACTATCACTCATCTTTTCTTTTTGCAAGCCAGAAGTAGGTTATATGGTCTTCTGTCCCAATGCCTTACAGTATTCTTTCAGCTACCCAAGGTTTAAATCAAAGTTTGTGGCCACTCACAGTTTTAAGCCAGGACCTTTGAGATGAAGAAAGGAGAATTTGGGTTCTGGTTAAAAGTCTCTTGAGTGGGGTGCCAAGAGGGGAAGGAGACTTTCTTGTTTCACCACTTTTCTCCCTCGACTTTTCTAGGTATGATCCTGTTGTGAGGCCTGGTGGCCTGGAGCCAGGAGAGGGGTTAGCAAATATTTCCCTCCGTGTTCCTGAGGGATTCCTGACAGAGCCCATCAGAGCTGCCTTTTATCACCGCTAAACGCTTTAGTGCATCTGTCATGGCTTTCAGACATCATGTTCCTGGCTAGATTAATCCTGCCTGCCTTCACACTCAGGATGTGGGACACAGGGAGGAAGGTGGGGAGAAGGGGGAGGGAAATAAAGTGAGAGGAGAAGAAACTTTGAAAGTACCAAGTGACAGACCTAGGAAGAAAAAAATTAATTCACAAAAATAGAGGGAAATACAGTTTTGACAAATTAAAGCTAAAGATCTGAAAAGAGAACAAAGGACTGAAAAAAAAGGGGGGGTAAACTCAAAGTTCCATAATGTGAGGGATATTCAGTATTAGAGCATAGACTCATGCTGCAGGCTAGTGCTGTCAGAGGTGGTTTATTATTTTTAGAAGATTATAAAGCAGATTGATCACTCACTGATTCATTCATTCACTCGGTGCACATTTAGTGATGACCTATTTTGTGTGCACCCCATACTAACACACACTTGGAGTTCTTGTATACTTGGTTCTGCCATAAGCTTTCTCTAAGACGTAGAGAAGGAAATGGAATACATCAGAACCTCAGTTTTACCTCTGTAAAACTTGTAGCCAAATCAAATGTATTAGAAAAGCACGTTAGCATTCCTTTTGTAATAGACATTTTAGAAAGAAAAGCACTGCTGGCTTGGCACACAATGAACTACAGTTATTATGGTGCCTGTGCATTTTAATGCCATAAAGAGCCTCCCCATCTGGACTGGCTGCCACTTCAATCTCTTCCAGTGCTGTGGTTCTGGGACACAGAGACACGAGATCTCTGTTACTCTGAGTGAGCATCTTGAGGACAGAGCCTGAATCTAGTTCATATCTATTTCCTTTTTTGCACATTGAACCTGATGCTTAGTAGATACTCAGTTAATTCTGTTGATTGCTTGAAAGGGATCAGGAAAGGCATCAGAGAATCCATAAACATGAGCTAGGCCTTGAAGCTTTAATGTATAGGCTGTGTTTAGCATACTCAATAAAGGAAGCTTTAGTAAGTTTATGGAGAGGAAAAGAAGAGCAAAGCACAGGGACTGAGAAATAAAGTGTTTGCTGAATTCAAGGAACAGGCAGTTTATATATGGCTAGACCAATATCTCCAAACTCTTTGTGTTTATAAGAATTGCTGGAGGAGTTAGTTTTAACATACTGAGTCCTGAGGTCTCTACACTCAGAAATTTCTGATTTAGTGGCCCTGAGGTCCAACAAGGATATCTGTATTTTAAACAAATACCATCAGCTTATTTCTTACAGGTAGTCTGTAAGCCACATTTTGAGAAGCACAAGCCTAGAGATTTGGGAGGGGTGGGGAGAAGGTGGGAGTGGCAAGAGTGTGTGGAAAGATGAGACCAGGGCTGGTTCAGAAGAGTTTGGACTCCATCCAGGAAGGGAGCCCTCCAGGGTTTCTAAGCAGGGGAGTGACAGGGCCAGGTCTGTGATGGAAATCAACTGTTCTTACTAAAGCTCAGGGCATTTTCTCTTTGCTTCTGCTCCATTAGATATCATTGCTTCAAGGGCCCTGAACAAATAATGTTCCATTAAAACCTCCAGGTTTTGTAGGACCCAGAGTTCCAGTTACCAGTGGAATGTGAAGTTCAGAGGCCCCGTTCAGGCTTGCAAGGAGAGGATTAATTAGGTAAAAAGGCAGTTGCACACATAAGTGGGTGCCCACACCCCAGTCTGGCCTGGTGTTTTGGTGCACTCATTCAGGCATACAATACCCTTTTCAGTTCTATGCACCACCTCTTGAAACAAGTTAAAAAGCGAGTTCCATGTGAGATGCCCAAGTGCTCTGTTTTACACAGACTAATGATCAACAGCCTTCTGTTTTTATGGTCCTGGCAACCAGACTGGGCTCACTGCTAAAGAAGCTATAGAAAAGAATTGTTACATCTCACATCTGACTACATAGCTAAGTGCTGAAAAAAATATGTTTTAGGTTTAAAAAAAAAAGTGACCACTTTACAAAAATTACTTGTTTCTAAAAATTTGTGCCTTGTGGGTTTTTTTATATTTAAAAAATGCCATATGTTTCATTGTGTTGGGACAGTGAAATTAAAATTAACATTTGTAAAGTGTTTTACCCTTTGAGAAGTATTTTCACCTGTAATATCTTTATTGACTCTCAAAATAACTTAACTATGAACTTACTTAGATTTCATCAGTTTTTCCTCTACTATATTTTCTGTTATAGAACTCAATTTGGTGTCCCATCTTACATTCAGTTGTCATGTCTCATTGGCTCCATCTGTAACATTTCCTTTTTTCTTGATCTTGACACTTTTGAAGAGTATTCGTTATTTTGTAGATTGTCTCTCAATTTCAGTTTGTCTGATGCTTTCCATTTTGGGGCAAGAATAGCACAGAAGTGATATGTTTTTCTCAATGTATCATACTAGGGGGACATAGTATTAATATATCTTATTATTAGTGATGTCAACATGAATCACTTTGTTGAGGTGGTATCTACTCTCTTTGTTCAAAGTAAAGGCAGTTAAAAGTTTTGTGATTAATATCTTGGGGTGATATTTTGAGACTATGAAAATACCTTTTGCCCGCTGATTGTAGCACCCTAAAGAATATTAATGTGATGTTCTAATAAAGATTTTCTGTTTTCCTAACTCCTTCTCATTTATTATTTGGAATTACTGTATAATGAGTTTCTGCTTTTATTCTATTTTATTCATTTATTCATTCATTCATTCATTCAGTTACTTATATCAGTGTGGATTCAGGTATACTTATTTTGTTCTATTGGTTATAATCCAATAAAACTGCTAGTTACTTTATTGCTGAAATTGTAGCCAGCTTTAGCTGCAGGTTGGCTTCTCTGCCCTTTCTGTATACTCCAGCCATTTTTTGAGTACTTCCTTCCTTTGTTGACAACAGAAGATATTCCTGGCTGATCTTGTATTTTTCCAAATGTCCTAGCCCTAGAATCAAATACTTTTTGAAGAATTTCTAATTCCTTTTACTGAAGAATGGTATATAGAAATCACAATTTGAGTGCTGGGTATGCACACTATTGCTGGGATGTCATTGCTTTTGGGCCCTCTCAGCAGATAGAGCTAGGAAATGTATGTGTGAATACAAGGAGTGTACTTGGTGCCTATACACATCTATGTTTATTTCTGTGTACTTTTCTCTGTATATATATTTTTAAAACCATGAGTTCATACTGCTACCTCTGACTCTTATTTAACACACAGCCTTCATTCTAATATTTCCCTTTTCCTTATTTGTAACTTCTTCCTCTGACTTTGAAAAGCCTGGCTTTCATTTCTACAATGAAATTTTACATTTCTACAATGTATTTATTTCTGCATACATTCTACATTTCCACAATGTGCTTATTTGTTCACCCTTACTATATACACAAAGTAGTTTCAGAATTGCTAATCCATATCCCTTTGAGAAATAAATTTACTGGGGCATCTGGGTAGCTCAGTCCGTTAAGCTTTTGCCTTTGGCTCGGGTCATGATCCCCAGGTCCTGGAATAGAGCCCCATTTCTGGCTCCCTGCTCAGCAGGGAGCCTGCTTCTCCTTCTCCCTGCTCCATGGTTATGCTCTCTCTTGTCCCTCTCTCTTTCAAATAAATAAAATCTTTCTTTAAAAAAAAGAAATTTACTAAAATGCCTTTTTTGTGTATTTGTTTTTCTTTTAGCCTTATAATATGTAGTCAAATACTGTTTTCCAGAGAAACTTGGGTTAGTTCTTCTACCATATCATTGTATTATTCGTTTGTTATATTTAGGTTCAGTTGTTACAATTTGTATTACATTGTAGAGCCTCCCTCACCATAACTGATTTGTAAAAAAATTTGTATACAGTAAAATTCTCTTTGTGGAGTATAGTTTTACAAGTTTTAACAACTGCATGTTATGTATTTTTTTAAAAAAAGATTTTATTTATTTGAGAGAGTGAGAGTGAGCATGAGTGGGGCGAGGGGCAGAGGGAGAGGGAGAAGCAGACTCCCCACTGAGCAGGGAGCCTGACTCAGGCTCTATCCCTGGACTCATGGATCATGACTTGAGCTGAAGACAGGTACTTAAACGACAGAGCCACCCAGGCGCCCCCATGTTATGCACTTGTAAGTTGTTTTTCTGCATCCATAAAACATTTTTTTCTTGCTTTGTATATTTAAACATTTCTGTTTATTTTTCAAAATGCTGCATGGTAACTTTATGAATTGGTCATTCTTGATGGAGATAACTATCAGCATTTCTGTGTTTAATATCAAAGGCCCCAATCTGAGGGACCAAACTGTCTGTACACAGCCACTGCTTCAAATTTGGTCAAATCATTATTTTCTGTCACCGAAACCGCCTGTGCCTGCACGATCAGATTGACTGTGCTGTCAAATCATATTAGCTCCTAAGACATCAAACAGCTAAGAAAGTGGAGAGAATTTGTGGGGCCAGAGCTGGGAGAGTACGAAATACTATACAGTGGCATCTACAATTTTTCCTCTCTTTAGCAAACATCTACCTACTGCCTATCTTATTCCAGAAGTTGTACAAGGTATTAGGAATACAGTGGTAACCAGGGGTTTCAAGGGGATCACATCAGTTGAGGAAAATTGAAAATACACCACAGTGTAAATGACATCTCCTATGGTTGAGAAACATAACAGCTTAAAATGGTTAATTACCAAACAAACAGTAGGTGCTATAATAAGGGTAAACACCAAGTGATATATGAGCCCTTGGATAATAAGCACCTATTTTATTGCGCTGGGCAAAGAAGACCAGAGGAGCTAACAATTGAGCTAAGTTTTGCAGGAAAAATAGGAATTTGGTGCAATAGGTAGTAAAGGTGCTCCAGCAAAGGCCTAGAGACATGATCACATACACAAAAGCCTAGAGACATGATCCTGGAACATTCTGAAGAAGTTGAGTAAAGTAAGGGAGGGAACAAGGTCAGGGGAACAAGGTCAGGGGTGGGGAATGGTAGGAGACAGACCACATTGAGGAGATACTTGTTCAGGACTGGCGTGAAAGGTTTAATGCACTTTGCTTACGAGTTTGATTTCATCCTAAAAGTGGTGAGGTGCAGGTGGAGGGAAAGCTATGGCATCATCAAACTTGACTTTTCTAAAGACGTCTCCATTGGTAATATGAAAAACAGACCAGTGATGGAGGCAGATGGGAGGCAAGACAATTAATAAAGAGGCTTTTGCAATCTTCCACATAAAAAAAATGATAAGGGTCTGGACTAGGGCAATTACAGAGTAACAAATGCAATTAATGAATTCTGAGTTTGGTATATTCAGGCAACTTCATGGGTATGTGTTACACAGAGACTTGCCCTCAGGTCCCACACTTGGTTTTAATCTCCGGGGCTACTATTTTGACATTTTTCTCTTTGAATTTGTGTTTTGTAAGGGAAGTTCAACTGGGCAGTAGAACATGCAGTGGAGTTCTGGAGTCTCAGCTCACATGTCATCCTGCCTCCCACTGCCTACCTGAGATAGGGGCTCAGCTGTCTACTCCCTTGACTCCTAGTGCCCTGGCTTTCCCCAGCTTTTCCCACCCGATACTTGCTCCATGGCTTCAGTCACCCTCTGCCTCTGATAGGGGCCTAGGCGTAAGTGGGGAGGGTTGGTGTAGGGCATGTAAACCCATTGCATCTCAGGGAAGAATGAGGCAGTGGCTTCCTACCCCCCTCCCCCCAAGCCTGGCAGTTTCACAGTGCTTTCAGTAGACATCTGGGCAGGGGCCTATAGCTCATCTCCTAGGGTATCTTGGTATGCACATTACAGCCCCTTAGGGGTTGGCCATCTGCTATGGGTATAAGAAAGGGAGATTGACTTCCCCATTCCTTTTTTTTGTTTCGTTTTTTGTTTCTGTTTTGGTTTTTAACGTTCTTAGTTTATTAATCCTCTCATGAAAAAATCTGCACAATCACTGAAAATAAAGCTACTGCAGAATCTTTACTCTTTCTATTGTTCAATCTCCAGCTCACTTTTTGCAAGCACCAACATTGGCTTTTTCAATCTCCTTGACTTTCTTCATTCTATTCTTGCATTCCTTGCACTGTTTCCTTGATGTCTTTTCTTCTCTTACAGGCCATGTCTTGCAAGTCTATGTTTGGGTTCATTTTTATTTGCATAATCCAAGGAATCATAAATCATGCCAAAGGCAGTTGTCTTGCCACCACCAAAATGGATTCTGAATCCAAATACAAATATGACATCTGGTGTGGTCTTGTACATTTTGTCTAGTTTTCCCCCAAATTCTGTCTTAGGTACTATTGCCTTCCCAGGGTAAAGAACATCAATGACCATCTGTTTCTGCTGAAGTAGTCGGTCATGAACTTCCTGGTCCAGATAGTTACTGTGTCATTCATGATGGCGGCCGAGCTTCAAGCAGCTAGGGAGGAAAAGAGCTGACTTCCCCATTTCTGACTGGGACCCTGCATTTTTATTTTGTACTTAGACTCTGCAAAATATGTAGCCTACTCTGTTGTGTTGGCTGATGGCAGAGAAGGGTGAATGGAATTATCCCAACTCATCATGCATCCTCCAGGAAGACTGTGTCTTTTCTTGTCCTGTCAGAGGAGGAATAAGATATTCTACAGTCGAATCTCAGGAGAGGGAGGGTGTAAAGCAGAGACTGGATGAGGAATGAATCCTGTTGCTGTAAGCTTTCTGGGAGAAACTCAAGCCCTTTCTTTATGGGGCCAACTGGGCACAATCCTGACTCTTAATGGTTGTGGCCAGACATTCAGGGGCTTAACCACACAGACACAATAACGTACAAATCATTTCAAAAACACAACTACCCACAAATCAGTGTGCAAGTAAAACTGGCAAAATCTGAATAAGGTTGATGATTGTATCAAACTCGATTAAGATATTAAGACATCTTTGATTAAGATACACTACTATAATTAGGCTAGATACTGTGCTATATTTAGGGGAAAACTAGGTGAAGGGTATACAGGAACTCTGTATTATTTCCTACAACTCATGGGAATCTATAATTATCTCAAAATAAAAATTAAAATACAGCTGAAAGTCAGTCATATGCTATCCTTTCAGATACACCATTAGCATCCAAATGCAGAATACCATATGGTGGCCATCAGACTTTGTATCTAAGACAAATCAGTCAATAGTTGCTTTTGGCAAGGATCTGGTTTTGGTATTCAAACTATAATTCTACCCCAGGTGCAGTATTGGTTATTAGTATCCTTTCAGCATTCCAGACGACATAGATTGACTAGGCTTCAACTGCTGTGACAGAGATACTTGATTCATTAACTCTTCATTCATTCATCCATCTGACATATTTATACTTTGGATACCCAATATGTGCTAAGTGTCATGCTAAGCACTGAGGGTACAAAGTTGAAATGAATTTCCTTTCCACTTAGGGGTATTCCAGCTGAGGGAAGTCAGATGGACTCACAATCACAACTATACTGCCCATTACGGATGCTGTGATAAAGGATGGGAGAGGGTTCAACTCCAGTGCATGGGCAGACAACTGGAGTTGGGGAGGGAGAGTCAGCGAGTGTTCCTAGAGGAGGTGATGCTAGTGGGAAGTCTTAAAGAATAAATAAGAGTTTGAGTCAGAGGGACAGAAATTGGTCAGGTTGGGAAGCACAAGGAAGTATGACCTCTTGAGGGAGAGAAAAGAGATGCTAGAGCATAAGGTGCAGGTCGATGAGCCACTGGGGAGCCGGGCTGGAGAGGTGGGCTGGTTCAGAGCAGGGAGCACTTGTCCCCTATATCAAAGGAGCTGGGAGCCACTAAAGAACTTTAAGGCAGTGAGTAATGTGACTGATCCTGTCCATATCTGTCCTGAATAATAAAGACAAGGTTTATGAGTTTTTTTGGTTTGGTTTGGTGTTTTGTTGTTTCTTTTAAAGAAACGAGGAAGTCAGTAGGGTGGACTATGATTAATTTTTGTCCTTCTTTATTCCAGGCAGAGGTTCATAGGTAAGGCACTTGTCAAATTGGGCCCATCGAACCTCAGATGATTTCATTTCCTAGTTGATGAACCAATAGAAGGCAAAGAAGATGAAACTGGTATCTGAATCTGAGTGGGACAGGTAGTAGGGAGCCCCAGTATCTCTGTCTTCCTCTCAACTCCTTTTCCTTTCTTGGGCTTCCACTGTAAGGGCTGTTCTAAAGAAATGGGACAGCTGACATAGGCTGGGACATAGTTGGTTTTCTGTCACTATGGCCCAAAGTCCCATTGAATCCCCGGTACCTCATAAGAGGGAAAGAAAAGAATACAGTGAGAGCACAACCAGGTAGCACATTACCTCTCTAAACTTGCAACAGCAGTTTGGCTTTTGATTCTGTCCTGCTTGGGCCCTGGAACCTTGATTCCCCTCCATAGAAGCACCCCATCACCAAACCCCCTTACAGGATGTGTGAGAAACTCCTTCCCTGTTTATGGCTGACTGAACAAATTTAACGGAGGCTGTTTGGTATCAAAGCTCTGAGGTCCAGTTTTCTTTGAGTTTTGGCTTTCGTCTGGAGTCTCTTGCCTGCTGCCCTGGGCTGCCGTCAGCTGCACAATATCTAACAGCTGGAGGATCCAAGTTTCTCAGCCTAACACGTGAGGGGGGGGTGGGGATGAGAGCAAACAGAGGGAGTTGTAGAAGGTAGAGGTTTCACGTGGGACTAAATGGGGCCTGTGCTTGCTTCAGAGAATCTGATATCTTGGGAAAAATGGAGTCTCTTAGAACTCAGTGTCAACAAATTCTATTTGTCTGTGACTTAAGGAGTGTGCAAAATCAAGCATGCAGCACGGGTCACAAAAATGGCCTTGCATTGTCCTGTTTTCCATTTCTCTGTCCTTGATTCACCTCTGACTCAGACTCTTACTACTATAACTGCCATTTATAATGTGCCTACTAAAGTTTATGTTTTTAAAAGTGCAATGGGCATTGCATGACCTCTCAGAACAGGTGCTAGCCATAAACAACTGGTATGATTGTATCAGATAACCCACTAACAATCGTATAATGAGAGAGATACTTCAGATATATTTCCAGTTTTCACAGATGAAGGAACTGGGATTCAGAATGTCTAAGCTTGCAGGCTTGTTTAAAGACTGTACCCAAACCCAGATTTGTTTTGCTGCACCATTTCCCCTTTTATTTAATGTCATCCACCCCTTAGAGTACCCTTATCTATTAGGCAGCCTCAGGGGGCTCAGAAGACTGATCCCTTAAAGTCAGCAGAACACCCGGTGCATAGGAATGCCCAAGTTGGCAGCACTGGGCTAGGGAAGTCAATCCCAGCCAGCTCAACTTGTATGGGGAGTAGATGGCATTGTACCAGGCTCACCTGTAATCCTGCCCAAACCATGCAATTTAGGGTTTAATTACATGCTGTCTTGCATTGTTTACTAATTGTTGCAGAGGTCAATCTTATACTTTCATTCATCATTCAGTCATCAAATATTTTGGAGCAACTGTGCACACTTCTCCGACAGCCCTTGTGATACTCAGCCTTGAATGGTAGGCCAACTCAGGTAACTAGTAAATGGCCCACTAACAAGCAAATGAGAGCTAATTTTCCTAGTAACAAATTAATGACTTTTTGTATTTATTTTGAAAATGAGCATATTCCCTTCATTACTAAAAGCTTTATACATTCAATAGCTAGAATTTGAAGCCAGCAAGTTGGATACAATATTTTATTTCTAGCACCTCTGATCAAGATAAAAATCTTTATCCAAACATTAGCTTTGAGAATAGGAATGTATACAAAAGCCAATTTGCTAACTACTGTTGATACTATGAATTTTAGTATCTAGTCTTTAATCTTAACTCCTACATCAGCGCTCCATTCTCTTAAGGTATACAGTCCTAAGACTTTTCTGTCAATTACAGTGTATAAAATACCTTAGTTCCTTGAATTAACTTGGATGCTTTTAAAAAAAAATCAGCCATTCAGAAGCCCAGAAAAGATCTTTAATGACTTGACAAAATTTAAGTATCTTCTGAATATGCTTTTCTTACCCCATAAGTAGCCTATATACCTCCTGAAATAGTTATAGGAAATGTTACACTGTAAAAACCTCAGGTTTAGGCATTGGTACCACCACTTAGTTGTTGGGGGATCTTAGGCAAGTTACTTAATTTTTCATATGTATACTGGAACTGGAGTTGATCAAACCTACAAGGAAGGGTTGTTGCGGGGATTCCAGACTGAGTGTACACGTAGAACCGAGCACAGAGGCTGTGAGAGTAGATGCTCAGTAAATGTTACCTTATTTCTCAAGGGGTTATTGGAAAGGTTACATAAGATCATGAATATAACTGAGCTCACATAGCAAGCAATTATTGTTCAGCTTTTCCCACTTGAGCGTTGTCTCCAGTGTAGTGAATATTTGGCAGTTGTTTTCTTTATCTGGTTAGTGCAGTCATCCAAACTGGATAATTCAATCAAGTCTCCACTTGGGGCCTTGTGCTTGATGATCTCATTGTTGTTGAGATCTGAGAGATGAAAATGTACATTGGAGCCACTAGAGGACAATTTTGCAATACCAGCCAAAAGCCTTTAAAATGTTATATCTGGGGATCCCTGGGTGGCGCAGCGGTTTAGTGCCTGCCTTTGGCCCGGGGCACGATCCTGGAGACCCGGGATCGAATCCCACGTTGGGCTCCCTGCATGGAGCCTGCTTCTCCCTCTGCCTGTGTCTCTGCCTCTCTCTCTCTCTCTGTGACTATCATGAATAAATAAATAAAATCTTTTTAAAAAAATGTTATATCTGTTGATCCAAAGCTCCTACTCATAGGAATTCACCCTTAGGAAATAATCAGAATTGTAAATAAGATTTATGACAACATGTTTAGTTAACTCTGATGCATTATCATAATAAAAATGGAAACAATCTAAATATATGACAATAGGATAATGGTTGAATAACAATGTCTCTCTTTGATGGAATAGTACACAGCTGTTAAAGGCAAATTTTGAAGAAGATTTAATTATATCAGAATGTTAAATTTAAAAAGTAGGATAACAACTTCTATATACAATAAACACAATTTTGTAAAATATGAAAGTACAGATAAATCAACGATAAAACTGGCCCCTGCTTAAATTACCAAATGCATAAGAAAAAAAGTACAAAATATTGAATAAAGGTATCTGATTATGTTGCCCTTTTAAATATCTTCCAGTTCTGATCAATTAGAATCATATACTCAGTGTAGACAAAGTATGTATTTGTACTGATGAGAAAAAAAAAAACCAACAACAATAACAAGAAGAAAATGATCAGGAAAAATACCTCAATGGGTTAACAGTGTTATCCAGGGGTAAGTGGGTCTAAAATGATTTTCCCCTTCTTTATGCTTTTCTGTATTTTCTAATTTTTTTTCAATAAACATAGTATATACCCAGGCAGACAGATTTATTTTAAAAGAGGGAAAATTATCTAGTACCTATTTCTCTGTGTACATTTTAGTAATTTTTCTCAGACAGTCCTCTCCAGATATGCTTCACAATGAAGGAGTTCTCTTGTTTATGCTGTAATGGGTAGTGTGTCTGCAGCACCTGAGGGACACCCCTCTTTTCACTTCACTCACTGGGATTCCTTCCAGTTCACTCTATATAGTGACTTATGTAGACCTATATACAGTCCCTGCTCCCTCCCAATGTAATAAATGTCATGATCACTTTCATGCTAAATGCTCCCTCCTTCATGGAGGCAAGAAAGCCCCCAGGAAAGCAAGATGCCAAAGGGAAATCACCATGAACAGAGTAGAGAGTAGCAGAAAGCACCTTACCGCAAGCTTTGACTCTGTTTTGAGATGGCTGGGAGCTAGTGCTGGGTGGGGAGGGTTAGGATAGAGAAACTAACAGAGAGAGAAGGGAGGAACTAGACAAGGATTGCTCCAAGCAAAGGGGGAGAATTCAGAGATAACAGTGTTCTTACTGAAGTAATAATAATAAACATAATTATGTTAATACAAAGAGCCATAAAAACAATAAACACTTCTGGGGTGCCAACACTATGCTTGATGCTGTTGCAGAATTAAACCCTCTAAATTACGCTGTGATCTGCATTCTGTCTAAACTCTGTGGGAAAGATGAGCAGCCACGTGAACAGACTCGGATGGAGGGAAGTATAAGGCCATGGGCCTTTATCCTGGCTAAATAGCGTTGGTAGGGGACTGTGATCTTTGTTTTCTGCTTGTGCTCTGACTTGTTGACTCGGAGCCTGGAGCAAAGATTCAAAAATAAGAATGGAGGGTCCTAAGAGAAAGTCTGAGGAAGAAGACAATGTGAAGGGGTAAGGGACATCTTTGAGATGTTGAGCAACAAATAGTATGTATAGAAATACAGAAGAATCGATCTAAGAACTTCATGCATGGTGTTTGCATTAGAACCCCACATTGCCAGTGGGAATGGTACTACTTGGAGTCATCTTTGAAAAACAGTTGGATATCCCACTTGGGGCTTGCAGAGAAGGACTATTTCACTGCAGTGGAAGGCTGCTAACCTATTCCCTTGGGGGAGTTAAGAGTTCTGTATCCAGGGTAGACTCCAGGACTTGTAGTCCTGTGCCGCAGGAGGAGGACAAGAAGAAGGTAGAAGCTAACAAGGTCATTGGCTGGGGAGAAAAGTAGGTCTTGGGGAATGCTGGGGGTGGGGTGGGGAGAATGTTAGTACCAGAGAAGGAAAGTGGGGAGGGAGGGAATGGGAGAAGAAAGAAGAGGAAAGAGTATAGGTACACAGTTCCAAGAGGGAGTTTCAGTGTCTTTTCACCTTCTTGTTGAAGATGGATCATCCCTTTTTTCATTTTGCCCCAAAGACAGGCCCCAAGAATCCAGGCACACATTGTTGAAAGTATCAGATAAATCAGTGAAAATCTGGCTGCCTGAATTACCAAATACATGAAAAAAGCAGCAGTACAACATATTGAATGAGATATTTATGTTGCCCCTTTATTTAAAAAATTGTTTTAAAGATTTTTATTTATTCATGAGAGACAGAGGCAGAGACATGGCAAAGGGAGAAGCAGGCTCCCTGCGAAGAGCCTGATGTGGGACTCAATCCCAGCATCGGGGGATCATGCCCTGAACTGAAGGCAGATGCTCAACTGCTGAGCCAACCAGGTGTCCCCTGTGTTGCCCCTTTAAACATCTTTTGATTCAGAATCGATTAAAATCATATACTCAGCGTAAAGTATGTCCTTTTTTACTGATGAGAAACTTAAAAAAATCCAATTGTGGCCTAGAGACCTTCTGGTTATGTGACTTTCTCAAAGTCACACAGTGGCTTCCTGACTCCCAGGGCAACTGCCTTGCCACAGAAAAGAGGCAGCACCTTCCTCCCCCACTCTTGGCCTGCTGATCAATTCTGAGGTGGCTTCCTTCCCACTTGGGCACAAACTTGAGGTTCACGTTGAACAAATACTTTAACCTTTCTGGGTCTCGTTTTCCTCAGCTGCAATATAAAGGTGTGGACTTCAGTGAGGTGATCTACGTGATCTACGTCTCATCCCTGAAGAAGGAGAGGACCCAACTTGCCAGTAAGTCAGTATATGTTTAGCTTCTCAATACCTTGAAAAGTGTTTTTACAGTGTGGCCCTAGGTCAGGATCACCACGTCACCTGGGAACTTACTAGAAATGCAAACCCTCAGGCCCACCCTAGAATCTGCTGCATCAGAAAACTGGGGGGCGGGGCCTGGCAATCCGAGTTTTAGTAAGCCTCTGGGAGGTTCTGAGGCCGCTCAAGTTCGAGAACCGCTAAATTGTTTTCCGCCCAACACTAAGCAGAGGCGTTTAACACACGCACACGCGGAGGTAACCAACTTCTCTCTTAGGCCACTAGCCCCCCCCCCCTTCCCCCTCGGATGCTTTTCCTGCTTCTCCCTCCCGGGATGATGAATGGAGGTCAGGGCGCTGTCAGCGCAGGACGCGGCCAACCCTCCCTCCCATCCCCACCCGGTGGGTCGGGGGAGGTGGCGTCGGGGCTTCGCCGAGACCGGTTTCCTCCCAATTTCTTTGACAACCGCTGCCCCAGTTTGGGGACGTTTAATGACAAAGTCTGCTTTTAGTGATTTAGCCGATAGTTTGCCGAATGAGGACGACTACTGAGACTGGGGTGTCAGAAACAGTCTCGGGGGAGCGAGTGACGGGGAGAGAGGAGGATAGGTTGGCGAGCAAGGCTCTGGGGTGAGGCTGAAGGGGGAGAGGGGTCCGGGGGCACTGCCCTCGGAAGGGGAGCCAGAAGTGGGGGAGGAGCGCGGGCTAGAGCGCAGCAGAAGGAAAAGGCAGGCGTTAGGAGAAAACGGAGTTTGGGGGACTGGTCTGGTTTGGTGTTTTTTTTTTTTTTTTCCAGCTTCCTTTCCTTTCCAAGACTTTTTCTCTGCCCCGGCTTGCTCCTCCCCCTCTTCCCCGCCTCTTCGGCTCCCCCTCCTCCTCCGCCTCGCGCGGCAATGGGAGGCTCCTAGGCAGCAGAAGCAAAAGAAGGAATTGTTTGCGAGTTCACTCATCCAAAAAAGCGTCTTCCATATGGAGGGACCGGGTGCGCCGGGCGCGGCGTCCCCTGCCTTGTGCTCCTGCCGCCGCCGCCGCCGCCGCGACCCCGGCTTCCTGGCGCGGGGACCCTGAGCCCCGGCCCGCGGTGTCAGCCGGCGCGCGCGCAGCACACTCGCCCTTGCACACACACGCACTCACGCCCGCCGCAGCCGCACGCGCCCGCACGCGCCCGCCCTCCCCGGCCGGCAACCGCTCGGGCCGGGGCTCCTTGGGGCTCCTTTGTGCTCCCGCGGCGGCCGCCCTCCGGCTCGGTGAGCCCGCGGGTGTCGCGGTGCGGGGCGTGTGGCCGTGCGCCGCGGTGCCGGGTGGCTCCCTCCGGCCGGCCGCGGGCCCCGCTCGCCCTCCGCAGGAGCCGCTGCACCGGGGGTGAGTCACGTCGCCGAAGTTTGTTTTCTTTTCACAAAAAGTTGTGTTTCTGTGTTGGTTTGCGGGGGGGGGGGGGGGCGCGGTCGGAGGCCGGGCGACGCCGAGGGAGCGCCGCCGGCGGGAGCGGGTCCGGGAGCTCGGCCCGCGGGCTCCGGCGGGGACCGCGGCCGAGGGGGGCGCGCCGGGCGCGGGGCCGGAGGGGTTGGGGCGAGGCGGGCCGCGGGGTGCAGGGGAGTTGGGGCGAGGGGGGCCGCGGGGCGCAGGGGCCGGAGGACTTGGGGCGAGAGGGGCCGCGGGGTGCAGGGACCGGAGGACTTGGGGCGAGAGGGGCCGCGGGGTGCAGGGGCCGGGGGAGCTGGGGCGTGGGGGGCCGCGGGGTGCAGGGGCCGGGGGAGCTGGGGCGAGGGGGGCCGCGGGGTGCGGGGACGGGAGGAGCTGGGGCGTGGGGGGCCGCGGGGTGCGGGGGCCGGAGGAGCTGGGGTGAGGGGGGCCGCGGGGTGCGGGGACGGGAGGAGCTGGGGCGTGGGGGGCCGCGGGGTGCGGGGGCCGGAGGGGTTGGAGCGAGGGGGGCCGCGGGGTGCAGGGACCGGAGGAGTTGGGGCGAGGGGGGCCGCGGGGTGCAGGGGCCGGGGGAGGCGGGGTGCGGGTGCCGGAGGGGTTGGGGCGAGGCGGGCCGCGGGGTGCAGGGGCCGGGGGAGCTGGGGGGAGGCGGGGTGCGGGGGCCGGAGGGGTTGGGGCGAGGCGGGCCGCGGGGTGCGGGGGAGTTGGGGCGAGGCGGGGTGCAGGGGCCGGAGGGGTTGGGGCGAGGCTGGCCGCGGGGTGCGGGGACTGCCGCCACCGGGCCCCGGCCGCCGCGTCTGGTTCCCTGCGGCGCAGTCTGGCCGGTGGTTCCCGGAAGCTCGTCGGGTGGAAGCGGGGCCCGGACCGCCTCCGAAACGTGCCCGAAGCCTGACACGGGTGTCCCGGCTCCGCGCGCCGGGCGCGGGGAGAAGCCCGCAGTGGGTCAGCGGCACCCCGGAACCGCGCAGCACCGGTTGGCAACCCCGGGGGAGGGGGGTGATCATCCTGGCGTTAGAAAGAGAAAACACCGAAGGAGGGACCGAAGGCGGGGGAGGGAAACAGCCCTCTGCGGAGCATCTCTAGCGGGGGGGGGGGGGAGTGTGTGCAAGGGGCGAGGCCGAGAGCGGGGTGTCCAGAGGGGTCAGTGGGGCTAGGGGAGCGGCGGGAGAGCGTGTGTGTGGGGGGGGGGGTTCGCGCGCGCAGCATCCTGGAGTTGTGCTCTTAGATTTGTTTGTGTAACTGAGGTGGGGAAGTGAACCTCTGGAACAGGTGGGAAGGGCCGGTAGGGAGGGGCCAGGAGCCCAGGCGGGATCTCCTGCTGGATTGTTGAAGGCCTCGCTTGGCTTTCAGGGTGCCACATGTTGACTCTTCCAGATGATGGGAGGATTTCGAGGGGCACGGGGCATCGGACCTGGAGGACTTAAGGAGGAGCGCTGGGGATTTGTTTAGTTTTGTTTGGGGGATGGCGGTGGCAATGGCGGTGGCTGGGTTACTTGAAAGGTGGTTGTGTTCTTCCAGAGATGTGGCAGGAGAGCTAAGAATACCCAAACCACACGTGGGTAATCCTAAACAAGCACTTTATGGGTGTGGTGGGATGTACTGCAGCTCCCCCATCCCTTCCTAGCCAGTTCAAATGGGCTCGAGGAAGTTTTTGATTCAGAGTTCCTTTGAGTGGACTGAGTGAAAAGTGTGCTTTGGTTTCAGGCCCTTGTGCCACCCCCAAATTCCCTGTACCCGGCTCACATTTGTCACCTAGTGCTTTGTTCAGAACTTTGCAAACATTGGACACGGAATAAATGTAATTTTCAAAATTTTTCAGTGCACAAGTGTTTTTGATTTCTTCCACAACTGGGCCCCACACAGCTCAGCTCTGTGATGTTTTTTTTTTTCACTCCTCTGATTACAGCCAATAAATCAATCTCCATTTCCTCCAGGTCAGCATGGACAATATTATAACACAGTCTTGTTGGACTCAGGTGGGGGCTGGGGCACCCATCCATCTGGGTGACCTATTTTCTGAACTTAAGTGAATCTGAGGCAAGAGCTTGGCCGTTTTGAGGTGTGTAACAGCTTTCCCAGGAACGTTTCTGAGGTCTTATAATTGGCACTTTTTAATGGTCTCATAATTGAAACCCAGAAGGTTCCCATGGTAATCTTGAAGCACCTTGGGGTCAGTGGGATGGAGGCAGGGTGGAAACAGCAGTGGAGTTATGATTTTCCTGCCAGGTGAGTTTTAGAGTGAGTTTATGGAAGAGGTAAAAAATGAAAGAAGAGCTGCCTCATTCTACCACTTTGCTGACTGTGCCCACCCCCCACCCCCACCCCCGTTTATTTCTCAGTTTGGCCCTTTGGGAGACTGGAGGCTGTCTATTCCTATGAAATCTGAGGATTGAGATGTCAGACATTGGCCCTTTCATCCTCTTTCAAGAGATCTAAGAGGAGTAACATTACAAGAGACATTTCCTCAGGAGAAATTGCCCAAGACACAGACAGACATTGGCTTTACTCTGGCAAGGCAGAGGCCACGATGGTTGGTTCCTTGACCACAGATAGGGGTGGGGGATGGAAGACCCTGCTTAGCTGTGTATTGGTTGGCCAACTTGTGATAAGGGGGTGTTCCTTTCCATCCTCCAAATGGATTTGGAGATATTCCTTTCTTTGAAGTGCTCTTTCAAATGTTTGGGCTCTCAGCTCTCTTCAGCAACTTATCTGTGATTTCCATTCCCCAAGAAGGAGTAGGGGATTTTGCTCATTAAATAATTCCATTGACTTCTCCAGAGACCTCCAGGGCTTAAGCAAGAAGAGCAAGTGAGTCTGGTCGTCACAGTATTCCACAAGACCCTAGAGGGTCTGGGTTCAGACTTCAGTGAAGTCACTGATGGGGTTAATGATTAAGGAGTTTTCTGTCTTTCAAAACAACTGGGAAGAAGCTGAAGACCCAAATGCATCAGTTAATTGATATCCAGTACTTTCTGATTGAGTAAGGAAGTATTAAACTGGCACCAAAAGATATTATATATTTAGAGTCTGCTTTCTGATTGAGTAAGGAAGTATTAAACTGGCACCAAAAGATATTATATATTTAGAGTCTGCTTTCTGGGGAAATAAGAGAAAGGGGATGGGAGTAGAAATTGGGGAGGCAGAGGAAAGATAGTGATTTGCTACATTTTTAAAAAATCATTTAGAATTTCTTGTCATCTCTATACTTCAATTTATTAAATATTTCTAGTACATCAGACCCTAGACTGGGATCTTTCTTGCCCCTGAGGGAATAAGCTTAGTTAAAGGATGGTTCCCCAAACTAAACCCTTTCCCCCTCATTTTTATTTATTGCACAAGCATCTATTAATAATTTTAAAAAAAATTTTAAATGACCCATTTTCCCATACTATAACACAACTTGATTTTGTTCATCTGTGTGCATACTTTTCATAGTTGTGATAAAAGTATATACATTTTTGTAGTCCACAGTGAAGCATCTAGAGATTTTTGTCCAAAGACTTACAGAGAACAGATGTGTCCAATCTACTTCACCTAAATCCTAGGAGTGCTCCCACATGAGGCCTTCACGTATAATATTTTTATCATTTATGAGGCCGAATCAAATACTTGGGACCTAGGCAGTGGGCGGGGAGAGAGTGGAATGGAAGTGGGTGTTTTTAATTTAGGTATCTGTATTTACAAAAAGCCTCCCTAAATAGGGCTTTTGCCTCTTTGGAGGCCTCAGGGTTGGTATGGGTATAGAAGGGGAGATGGAAGGCAGGAAATAAGGTTTAGAGGATCCATCTCAAGTGGCACTGAGATGAGGAGTAGGGAATTTGGGTGGAAGCCCTGGCTTTTCCGAGGACTCCATTCACACAGACTCAAACCACCGAACTAACTCATTGATTGTCATGGCTGCACTGCCATTGTGTTAGCTTCCCTTTTGAAGCTTGCCTTGTCGTTCCTGCCCTTACCTTTTATTATTCTTCCATCTATACCATCTTTTCCATGCCTGCTACTACCGTGCTTCTTCATGCCCTTGACAATTGCTGCTGACACATGGCTAGACTCCCCACTGGCTACCTATCACCACACTGCCCATCCTCCATCTGTCCCATAAACAACTCAGCACCCAGCTTAAAAACAGTTTAACTTTACAACCCAAATTTTTAGCTCTCTCACATGTGGCTCTGTCCCACCTTATGATAATATTACCTTAGCAGGAGCCTTCTGCTCCAGCCCAAATCTAGCTAGTAGCTAACCCTTGATTATATGCTGGGTTCATTCCTTGCTTGCTGCCTTAGCACCCTAAACCCCTTTCCTATAAGCCCACCTTACTTTGTATGAGTCCTGCTAATAATATGTTCTTGAGAGATATATGATGAATATTGATGAAAATGGGCTGCTGGTTGCAAAGGTAATGGTTTTGTAAGATTAGGCTTCAGTGTAATCATTGTCCTTAATTCATGGTTCCTCTCATTTCTACGAGGGACCAGGTAACTAGAGATTTAAGGAAGCCTAGGATCTTAGAAAAACTGCTTTTTCTGTTTTCTTATTTATAAAATGGATTAATAAGGAATTACTATGGTTTATAGCAAGGCACCTTATAAAAAGCCAGTACTTCAGAACTGTTTATTTTGTTGTTCAAAAGATAAGACACTTCTCTTTTTCCCCAGTCTCAGCACAAACTTCTGGAACTCATGACCCATGAAGTCTTGTCAACAGTCACACCATCTGAGGGTAGCAGCAATGAAGTAGAAGCAGGTGAGCTCTTCCGCCCACAATCTAATACCTCTCTGGCCTATTGGATCGGTCTTTTTAAATTTTTTTTCCATGTTTTGTCCTCTTGAGGATACAGTGTTTCTCATCCTTTAGCACTGGAAAAGTCTGACACTGAGTGGAATCTGGATCAAACAGATTGGTTCAGACACTCTTTTAGTCAGAACCTATGATAACCTCTGTGACTGTGTGAACCCTCCTTTCCTTGAGGCAAATCCATTCAACATGTTGGATACAAACCATTTACTATGGGATTTGGAGTCTGAGGCTGTGTAGAAGAGTCCGGCTTGGGTTTGGGTGAGGAAAGCCCTGTGTTTATGTCTCTGTCAATGGTATTAGAGCGAATATCTTGTGATCTGCATTACTGGGCAGTGTTTATTTCACAAAACCCAGAGGGATTCTGTGTCATCCCAACTTTTGAAATAAAGTTAGAAAATAATTTCTCTTTTTCCTAATGGTGAATTTGGCCTTATCTTCAAAGAAGGCCTTTGATGTTTGTGACAGGATTATTGGGCAGTCAGAGGAAATCATAGGAGAAAGATCAGAGCCAATAATACACAGTCAACTTCATTTGGTTGCCAGAGAAAATGTTGAGGAAAGTCTCAACTAGTTCTCCTGGTAAGAAACAGGAAAGTACATAATATGGCCAGGATAAGTAGGATTGAATTAAAAAAATAATAATAATAACTCAAAAGGAGCTGAGCAGCAAAAAGTATGGCAAAGGAATGTTTGTTCTTCTCTAAAATGAGTTTGGACAGCATTGGACAAGACGAGGGTGATGATGTATGTGTAGGCTGGAGACTTCATCCTTTCAACAAGCTTTTATTGGGTACTTGCTGTGTGCCTGGGATCAATACCAGAGCCTACACCATCCAGAATTCCATTACTAAAGGGAACACTGCAATACAAACTGTAGTGTTAAAGTACTTGGACGGGGTCAATTAAGGAAGGCTTCTTGGGAAGCCTGGGTGGCTCAGTGGTTGAGCGTCTGCCTTTGGCTCAGGGCATTATCCTGGGGTCTGGAATCGAGTCCCACATTGGGTTCCTTGCATGGAGCCTGGTTCTCCCTATGCCTATGTCTTTATGTCTCTCGTGAATAAATAAGTAAGATCTTTAAAAAAAAATAAAGGCTTCTTGAGGGAGGAGAGTCAGTATCTCAGACTAAGTCTTAAAGACAGAGATGGGACTAGTAGGACTGAACTGTTCTTTGACTTCTGCCTATATGTGTTCTTTATTTTCTCCCTGAAAATGTACTTTTCTTCAGCGGATGATAGGCTCAAGTGTACTTGAGACAGGAGATTGCAAGTTCAGAGTAGTTTTGTTAATTTTAGAAAAGTGAAAAACTGGAAGTTCTGCAGTGAGTACAGAATCTCAGAAATCTGAGTCTTAGGATTCTGAAACCAGTTACTGAATGGCTTTGGGGGCAGTGGGAGGAGAAACATGTGATTTTGGTTTTTCTTTCTCACCCATGTCAGATTTTAGCTGAGAATTTTAGAAACAACATCCTGAATTCAGTTTTTTACCTCTCAGTTTCATTTGCCCTTTGTTCTACTGTGTGCACCAGGTTTGCTAACTCTGAAATCATTTCCAGAGTTGCTGGTGAGGGGTCATTTATTTTAGGGACAAGTAAAAGTCGTTGGGCTCTCCAGTTGCCCAGGAACCTCCTTGGCTGCTGAGAGGTAACTGTCACACAGGATGAGAGCTACAGGTAAGAGGAAGAGGGCCCCTCTGGAGCTGGCTGACCTTGGAGGTGGGGAGGGCTCTATTCCAGAGTTCAACTCCAGCCCCCCCACCACCACCTCCCAGGCGGGGCTGGAGTTGAACTCTGGAATAGAGCCCTCCCCAACCTTCCCCAGGCCTGCCAGTATTTTTCCAGAGTAGTCTCAGCCAGGTGCCTTTACTAGTCTGAGTTTACCTAACATTACAATCTCAGCAGGTTTATTATGTATGGGTCCCAGTTAATTGGAGAGGAAAATTGGGGGTTTCTAGCTTTATTACTTTTCTATGAAAGCAGAGGCTGCTCTTAATTATTTCACAGATCATCCCCGGCACTTGACTCTCTTTCTGCTCTCTAATGACTATCATCCCACAGTGGTGTTACCATAGCTCTTCCTTTTTATGTACCTGTGTCCACGTGAGGGGGATTTCACAATCCAGTCAGCACAGGGAGACCACATGAAGCAGTGGAAATTCATGGCTGTTTACCTCTGTCATTATGAATTGATGTTTTGTAGTGAACAAGTTACATAAAAATATACAGTGTTATAGCCGAGAGTTAGATTCTAATGACTTCCAATGTACAGGCCTTCCCAGCAATCACCTGCAACCCTTCCTTGACACCACTGGTGGTCTGCCATCGTGAAGGCCGCATCAGCTCCAGGTGAAAGCCCCATGGTCAGGTGCTTTTCATTCTGTAGCCTTGTGTTGCAGAGATGGTGGAGGCTGGGTGGTGGTGAGGCCCAGCTTTCGCTTGTCTGGACTGTGGCAGCTTGCCAGCAAGTTTCACTGGGTGGTCTTTGACAATGGGAGAGAGGAGGGGTGGGGGAGCTCAGCTCTCCTGCCCAAAGGGGAACAAGAAGGTTGGCAGCCAGTGCCCCCCCCCCCCCCCCCCCCCGGTCATTGAAACACCACAAAGGTCTTGAGCACTGGTGAAAAAAATGGAACAGGTTGCTGAGGGCAGTATTGTGCAGGGTTTCATTTTTGTTCCCCTGATTTTATAGGCAGAGCCTCGTGTTTATGTAGCAAGGCTCCCTCAAGAGGGTGAGCACGCAGGAGCGGCAGGTACCCTTCACGGGAGGGGAGAATGATTCCATCACTTGGAATCAGCCCTGGTGCTAAGGAGGCAGCTCCGCCTGCCTCTTCTGTCGTTCTGGTGATGTGGAGAATGATAGCTGCTGGTTAATGAGCACCGACTGTGTGCCGGGCCCTGTGCTAAGCCTCCAGGCTTTACCCTTGCACTCTCCCTCTGCAGTTCTGTGGAGACGGGCAGTATGATCCTGTTCTGCAGAAAAGGGGCCAAAGCTTAAAGAATTGTCGTGACTTGTTCTGCACTCACAGCTGGTTAGGTGGCAAAGCCAAGATTTCATCAGAAAACTGCTGACTCCTGAACTCGGGTTTTGTAGGGAAAAAATGCCCAATTTCTCCTGCTAAGAAGAAGCTTGCGGAGGGCGGTGGTGGCAGGGAGGACTGTTCCTATTGCAACTAACAAATGTAAGGGGCAAGCGGGGGCCTTTATGATACTTGCTGTAGGAAACAGGAACTGAAAACTGGGACCACAACTGGGAGGTTTTGACTGGCACAGCAGCACACAGGCAGCCAGGCTTTGTGGCACAGCTCGAGTCAGACTTTGCAGATGGTTCTGAAAGCCGCCTCCAGCTGGGTCTCATCTCAGGACATGTCTCCTGCCTCTTCCATGGCCCCCCTCCGCCCAGGACATCATCTGAATTGGCTGTCTGAGTCTCTGCGTCCGCTGTAGATGCCAGCTGAATTCACTTGCTCCTCAGGTTTCCGCAAGTCTGATCAAGCAGGTCCTGTGTGCCCTCAGTGGGAAGAGGGGGAGAAGGCGCTTGGCCCAGCAGATACTTTTCCTGGTCAGGAGAAGTGGCAGGTTGCACAGAAAAATAGCCTGGGGAAGGAGGCAGGAGCTTTGACAGGTAACTGACAGGAGATGGTACCTTGCAGGCAAATCCTCACAGGACAGCCAGCAGGAAGAGTTCTACAGGCAATTACCTGCAGGAGAGCAAAACAGACCTCTCCCTCTTGGCTGAGGACAGTTGTGGAGACTTGGCTGTGGAAAACTCATAGCTGCCCACAGTTCCTTGTTTTTCTCTAGCAAATGTGGACAGCCTGAAGCCCGGGGGTTCTTTGCAGCGAGCGAGGGACAACACAGGACACTTGGGTTTAAGAACAATTATGTGACCAGCCAGTTGGGTGACTGAGAGGAGTCACAGAAACTCTCTGAGCCTTTATTTCCCTGTCCCCACAAAGCTGCCTTTCAGAGCACTATTAGGATGCAGAGAGAAAACACAAGAGAATGCTTTTGATTCAGAATGTTTCTGCTCACATCAGAAACCCAAGCCCCTTGGCATCTGTGCTCGCCCAGGATGAGTTAGGAGATAAGACCTGCTAGGGAACTGGCCAGAGGTCAAAGTGCGGCCATATGGGCTGCATCTGCTTCTGTGGCTGTCTCTGTTTTCTGAGGGCAGGGGCCTGGACCGGAGGCAGTTCATCGCATTGCCAGAAACCCTTCCCAAGCTCTGGACAAGCTCTTTTCCCCTCATACAGGAAGAGGCAGTGAGGGGGTCTCAGGGTCTGGCGGGAGTTGGGAGAGAAAAAACGTCATGGTGGGGGGATCCTGGTTAACATTCTTCCTGAGAGAGGAAGACCAGAGGAGTCTGGGGGAGCGTCTGGAATGTCCCCTCTGAGAGGACAGAGTCTGGGGTGAATCTTATTAGAAGTTTGTTCAAGAGGAAACAGTATTTCTAGGGCCACTTCCAGGTTGGAGATTGTGTGGCATCCTGGTTAGTGCGGGCTTTGGAACCAGAAAGGCCTGGGTTTAAATCCTGGCCTTGCCAATTGCTAGGTCTATGACCCTGGGCTAGTTACCTCTAGTTACCTAGACTCTGAAATCCCAATTTCTTAGGGTGGTAAAGAGAAACAAGAGATGGCTTATAATGCATTTATGAAGCACATGGTGAGCATTCAATAGAAAGGGTTGTTGGGAAGAGGGGAGCAGCGGGAAGGGACGGTTAGTGATGGATTGGGCAGCTGGAAGCCTGTGCTCATGAAACCCCCACTGCTCAAGGGACAAAGGAATGAGAGGGGAGCCCACAGTGGGACAAAGCCCTGCCCACTGCCCCCTTAGGTGTCCTCAGACCTGGTCAGTAGGAAGAGAATTTCCACCCAGCCTCCTCCTCGGCTTCTTTGCAGTTCAGCATCTTCCATTCTACCCATGAGGCCAAAAACATTGGTGTCCTCTTTGACTCTGTTCCTTCTCTCCACTCCACTTTAAATTGGCAAAGAGTACTGGCTTTACCGTATCCAGAGTCCTGCCCCTTCTTACCACCTTGGTCCTCCACCACCCAGACTGTCACAGTCGCTCCCTCAGGGATCTGCCTGCTTCCACCTGGACGCCCCTCCCTCCCTGCCCCACGTCTGTCCACTTTGAGAAGTCAGTTTCAGCTTCCCGTGGAGAAGCCTGGGGAGGTCACTTCTCTGCTCCAAACTCTCCAGGGGGCCTGTTTAATTCAGAGAAAACTCTAAAGCCTTCAGTGTGATCAGCTCCAGGCCTAGCAGGGCTGCCCTTACTCCCCCTCACCCCCAATCCCACCCACCCTGGCCTCCTTGCTGCTCTTGCAACCAGCTGAGCAACTGGCTTTGCCTCCTGCAACTGACCTGAACCTAGCCGCCTTTTATCAATTCATCATTCTCTCTCCCCTCAGCCTAATTTATTTTCCCTCAGAGTTATCACCCACTGACAGGTATCCATTTGTCCATTTGCTTACTGCCTCCTTCTCCTCCAGAATGAAAGCTCCCTGAATCCAGGAACTTTCTTTCCCCTCACTGTCTTTTCTGTACCTGGAATAGAATCTGATATGTAACTGGTGTTCATTTTCTCCCCCACTAGTCTGCATGGTTTTCTGAATTTCAAAAGAGGTGTAATATGAGTTTTAAACAAAATGAAAGAATTACTTACGGATTTATGTAAGAAAAATGGGTATATGTATATGGGAGTATGTGGGAAAGTAGCAGAGAATTCTGTAACATTTGAGTGTCTGTTTCAGAAATGCCAGGGAGCTGTGTGCTAGGCCATGACAGATCTAGCCCAGTTCTTTTGTCCTCAAGGTGACTGACTTCAGGACTGTCCACAGGTGTGCCACTTGTTGCACCTGTAAGGTGCATAAGAATGGATGCCTCCTCTGGCCCTTCCTCACCCCTCACTTCAGAGGCATTTGTGGAACATGTCTGTATGCCCTGTGCTAAGGCTGGCTAGGAGATGCAGAGAAGCCCAGCACATTCTATCATTCCACCGAGTTCCACATTCTAGTTGCTTACCTGGGATTTCCTGAGTGAGCCTGGACAATCCATTTTGCTGCTCCCTTCCAGTAGCATGGTGACCTGAGTGGAATTGGAGCTCTGTTGAACGGGGTTTGGAACCACAAACCAGGGACAAGAGGAACATGATGAATTCGAGAATACTTCAGTTCCTTACACGCATGGGGGCCTAATGGAGTCAGGCCCCACGCTAGGCATACAGGCCACAGAGATAGTCTCTGCTCCCCGAGAGCTGACAGGGATACAAGGGATAGCATGGTTGGACGTCTGCCCAGAGGAGGATAGAGCTGACTTCTAATTGTATCTCAGTCATTTCTGACTTGCTTCTAGATTTAGAAGCTAAGGAAGAATAAAAATAGGGATAAAGATCCCAGGAGGTCTTGTGCGGACAACAAATGTGCCTGAGAAATTACACTACTGGGATCCCCAGACCCAACATCTACAGCATCTCAGGGAGCTGAAGGCCTTAGCTTCCTCCTTCATTTTTTTTTTTTAAGTCTTAAAAATTGATAGCTTTTTTTTCCTTGCAATTTTAGGTTTATAGAAAAAATTAAGTAAAAAATACAGTTGCCACATACTCCTCACACCAGGCCTGTTCCAACCATACTATTCAGATGTTGGTGCAGTGCATTTGTCACAGTATGCATATACATTGTTATTAACTAAATGGTTTACATTTAAGGTACATGGTTACGTTGACTATTTGTATTACACACTCTGGGTTTTGACAGATGCATAACAACTATTCACCATTACAGTATAGTTGGAATCACACAGCATATAGTGTTTCCAAGTTGGCTCCTCTTAAACATGGCCTTCTGTCCCCCCCTCCCTCCCCTACATGCACGTGTCCATCTGGAGTAAAAGCCTTGTGCCTACCGGGACCCCCTTGACCAGAGCTCGTGAGTCCCCTTCCTTCCTCATCTCCCCATGAATATGCCTGGCCCTGGTGCTACTGGAGTTTAGCCCAGGCTGGTAAACTGTCAGGAGCTGCCTGTGTTGTGGTTCCACATCTGGAAGCATCAGCTGTGCAGACCTCCCCATCCCATTCCTAAATAGAGACAGGAGGAGCACATGGGGCTGTTTGTCTTCCTCCTCAGTCGTTTGTTTTACTTGCCTCAGAGTGGGGTCGAGGGTGGGGACATGAGCCTTCCCCAGGCAGGCAGCACTCCTTCACACTCATATCCGCTGGCGGGCCACATGTCCTGAAGCCTCTGAAGTCACGGCTGTCCGTGCTGAGCCCTGAGTGTGAGCACTGAGGCCTGTATTGTGGTCATTTGAGAGGAAGACCAGTAGGGAACAGAGCAGCTGAGAATGTTTTCCCTGCCCAGAAGCGCTGTTTTCCTGAGTCAGCCTTGCAAGCCAGGACTCCCTGGAAGCTGGAGGCAGGAACCTCAGTATTCATCGCATTCACCACTCCCGGTAGGGAGGCCCTAGGGGCATAAGTGATGATGCTGGATGCTAGGAGGAAAGCAGGTGGAGGGAGCTCCTCAAAACTAGGCCCCAGCTAAGGGAAGGAAAGTGCCTGTGAATGGGGTCCTGTGGAGCATCTAGTTGAACCAGGCTGAGAAGTTCCAGGGGCTAAGGAAAGGGATGCATACTAGGTGCAGAGAGTTAACAATCCTGGGGAACAGGGACTGAGGTCTAGGCTCCAGGTTCCATTGCTTCCTGTTTGGAATAAACACAGCTGAGGCCAGCTAGTACCTTCTCACACCGAAGGACGCCAGCCAGGTATGTCAGAGTTCAGTGTGAAGAAGGAAGAAGACTCGTTGGCCCCCTTGGAAAGTCAGTTTTTGGACTATGGAAATTCCATACTGATGGCCCGCGTCCATACCCCCTCCTCCGGTTTTCTTTCTTCACCCAGGCGACCGTCCAGGCTGTATCCTGATCGGTGACACTAAAGAGCTCAGGCCATCCCAATCTGTGACTCGCTGAAGAGCCCCAGGTCACCATATATTGGCTCTGCCTAGCTGTCCCCAGGGCAAGTGGAGGCAAATAGTACCTGGCCCAAGTTTGCCACTGAGATGGTGAGCTGGTTGCAGTGATGTTGCATTGGAGTGCCTAAAGTTCTTCAGGCTCTTCAGAGGACACTCTCCACAGGCAAGCTGTCCTTGACTTTGTTGTTAATTATGGAATCAGAGTGTGGCCTCCTGGCCCCCTGTCTCCTGGAGTCTAATTCTAGAGCCTAGGAGGCTGTGACAGTAATCACTGACCATCAGCACAGGGGAGGCCTTGACCCTTGCCTTGGTTTACCCAGAGAGGCAGACAGCAGAGAAGTGCTGAACCATGTGAGTGTGGGCCCCATGTTCCTCACCAAATGCAGCCTTTAGCCTTGTGTCTCTCCTAACATTCTGTCCCCACAGGAGGTACAGAGAGTCCTGAGAGAGAATCCCAGACCAGCTCCTGTAGATACTTCCAGGTAAAGAGTGTCTAGGAGTAGGGGCACTTTTCCTGAACCAAGAGATAAATATGTCATCTGACAGAGCATTTGGGTCCCCCCCCCCCACCTCCTAATTAGTGTATTGGAGGAAATCTCAGGCAGGCCGATTTTATTTTTATTTTTTTTTTAATTCTTTAAAATATTTTATTTATTCATGAGAGAGACAGGCAGAGACACAGGTAGAGGGAGAAGCAGGCTCTATACAGGGAGCCTGACGTGGGAGTTGATCCCAGGACCCCAGGATCACACCCTGAGCCAAAGGCAGGCGCTTAACCTTAAGCTCAGCCACCCAGGCCCAGGCTGATTTTATAAATAACCTTTATCTTTATCAAAGTGTAAATTTATAAATCAATGCATTAAAAAAATCATCTTTAGCATAAAGAATGGCATTTTATACAGCGGGGATCATTCCAGAACCTCTCAAACTGTGGTTGCCTGTCAGCATGCGATGCTCAGGATAGCACAGCCTGGGCCCTACTTGATTTGGGGAGCTTCATCCAGTGTTGGTGGAAGGAAGTCTCTGGTGCAGTCTGGGTCTCCTCTAGTACTTTCCAGAACAATATGCAGAAACCAGGGCAAGGTCTGGATCTGACCCGCTGCTGCTCTACTCCCCTCTTTAGAAAAAGTCAGCCTCCATGATAGTGGAAGAGGGAAGCCCCTTACTAACCAATGTCTATGTGCTTTCAAAGTCAGAAAGTAAAGAGGAACGCATGCCCAATTTTGATGGACTCCTAGGCAGACAGAACTAATTTTCCCCACATTTAACAAAAATGCCAGTACTAACACCTTTGGTCTGCATGGGGAGAAGGCAGACAGACCTTGTTTCTTTGCGTCTCAGCCAACACGGGTGTGTATCCCTGTCCGAGGATGAGGGTTCTGACCTGTCTCGCTAGTGTAAAGAATGCCACCCTTTGAGATTCATGAGGGCCACAAACTGCCCCTCTTGAGTCACTTATGGTTTCCTTCCAAGTAGCCAGCAGTAACTCTTGCTTGAGAGCTTTGCTGTTCATGCTTCATCAGGCATAGGCCCCCAAACACATTCAAAACTGTGAAATAGTGGCCTTTCAGTTGGTCAGTCAACACACTACTGAGCACTGTTCCATGCTGCCCACAAGACACTTCTAGCCAGATTATGACTATCTCTGAAGTCCAAACAAGAGGTTAGTTCACAATGAATTGCATTATCCACATTCTCTCATTAGAAAAGTGCTCTCTGAGTAGGTGCTAAATGCTCACCATTATCATCCTTGTTAATTTGGCTTGAAATAACCTGCGAGTTAGAATTCTTTCCTATTCTTGGAGCACTTGGCTATTTAAAAATAGTTTTGTCAATTATGGTGTGTTGGGAATTTTTTAAAATTTATTTATTCACGAGAGACACACAGAGAGAGAGGCAGAGACACAGGCAGAGGGAGAAGCAGGCTCCATGCAGGAAGCCCGATGTGGAACTCAATCCTGGGTCTCCAGGATCACGCCCTGGGCTGAAGGCGGCGCTAAACCGCTGAGCCACCTGGGCTGCCTATGTTGGGAATTTTATAGTAGAGAAATGAAAGCCTAGAGAAAAATGATAGATTCAGAAGTCCAAGCCCGTTTGCTTGCTGGTCTTTCACCTGGACCTCAGGGCTTCTGCACTGGGTAGGTTCTGCAGTCAGAGGAAAGTCAGATAGAGAAGCTGGGGGCTTGCTATTGGTGAGATATGCTCCGGGCCCTGGGGAAGGCCCATCCTGGACACAGAAGCTCCAAAAAGGAAACAGAGGGCATGGGCGGCTGCCAACCAGCTCTGGGTCCCAGCACCAGAGAGCTAGGAGGGTAGCTTTGTAGGTTCCCTCTGGCTGTGGCCAGCAGTCCCCTTTGAGATGGGGCTGCCTCTTGGGCCCAATACCAGGGAGCTTTTCAAGGTCAAAGAGAACACCCCTTCCCCACCAGAAACGGGGCACTCACTGAAGCCTGCTTTTGAAAATGCTGTTTGACTTAACTGAGAGGACATTGGGTATGTGGGTGAATGGGTGGTGGTGATTGTGGTGGTAGTATTTTCTGGAAGTTAGTATGGGATTGGGAAGGTTTGAGATGTCTAGTTATCCTTTGGGAAAAAGGCAAAACAACAACAAAAAAACACCCAAGTTTTATTATTGTTTATTTAAAAACCCTAATATGCAGATGTAGAAAGAATAGTATCATGACCCCAACCTACCCATCACCCAGATTCAAGAGTTATCAGGACAAAGTGTGTGTTGTTTTGCTTTTTAATATCAATTTGTTTTCATTACTGTATGCCAGATGGGACAAGGATGGATGCCACAGGTTGCTCTTTCCAAAAGACGTGTGTGATCCAACCTCCCCACCATCTGCACAGTAGCATAGACAGGAAAGACTACCAGCCTGGGGCACTTGAGTTTGATTCCCAGTTGTTGCACGGTGCTCTGAGATGTTTTTGCATTCCTCCCTACCAGATGCTGAACTCTTGGAGAAAGCGTGAACTTTGTCTTTGGATTCTGAAGACCTCGTATTAAGTGGGTGTTCAATAAGCATTGACTGACTTGTAAGGCAGGTGATTCTATGAGACAGGGCGGGTTCCATCTGGACAGGTGCAAATCACGCGAGCACTTAGTTCACCATTTGGGGAGTAGTTCACCCAAAATGGGCAGCTAGTGGGATTCAGAATTGGGCAGGAGGTGATTCTCAGAACCCTGGGGGATCCTGAATGCATGAAGGGTTAGCCTTTATTATTCTAGTGTACAGGGGCTCCTGCTGTTGACTAGAAAGAGGAGAAGAAAATTTCTGCAGCAAGAGAGAACAAAAGAGGGTGGGACTGGGGCTGCTATCTGCCTGGCCCCCAGATTCTGGAGCCTGCAGGCTGTGGGTGTGGTGGAGCAGATTTTGAGAATGAGGCTCCAGCCCCAGACCCGTTTCTCTGGGTGGCCACAGACAACCCACAAGCCGCCTGCACCACCAGGCCTGCGTGTCATTCCAAGTGCTATTTTATTCACTGTGGTGTTGGCAAGGAACAAGGCTCCTTGGAGCATGGGGAAGGGAGTCCGCTTCCAGCCTTTGCAGTGCTGGGCAGCTCTGCTACTCTGTGCCGCTCTGGGGCAGGGCTGGGGATGTTAAAGGATATGAAATGGGGTTTTGGAGGAACATGAGGGCAGATGCTGCAAACACTTCCCCTCAGATTCCACCCTGTGTGTAGCCAGCAGGGGCCTCAGGCAAGGTGGGCCAAGGCCCACAACGGACCCCAGCCAAAGTCTCCAAGCCCTGACTTTCATCAGTGACCTGCCCTGCCCACTCCCTGCCTGGTCTTTTTCAATTTAACTTCCAGCCCTGTCCTCTCCTCCCGTACATGCATGATGTGTGTGTTAGTGTTTTAATTTTTATTCTTGGCAGAAGTTAAGACACAAAATGGATTTGGAAGGAGATGAAACCAGTCTGGGTATATGTTGGGCAGCAGCAGCTTCATTCCTGGAGTGGGCGGGCCATGGAGGGGGAAGGGCTGGGGTAGAGACCAAGTCTCTGAGGCATGGGTGGGGAGCTGTCTCCTTTCCTGGTAGGGACCGAACTGAAAATGGACCTCTTTGGGGAATGCCTGAAGCTAGCGGTTAAGCTGTTAACCCTTTGGGGCATCAAAAAGACCGTTCCAGTGGAACCAAAGCCCTCTGGTCCAGTATGGTGTCCAGTATGGTGATGTGGGGACCCTGGATGGTCAACACCTGTCCCACTTCCTGGTGATCTAAGAGCCTCTGGAGACTGTCCTGCCTTTGTTAAGGGACTCATTGCTGCCATTTTAGGTTTTGGATGTGCAAACACTAAAATGTGCATGTGCTTGAAAAACTTCCTGTCTTCTGCTAACCTCCCAGGCCCCAGAAGTAGTAGTGATGGCCCCAGTCTGACAAGGACCTGTGGCCCAAGTACCTGTTTGAATCTCCTTTTCTACTGCCGAGGCTAACTTGACCCCCAAAGTGGGCACTTTTTGCAGTGGTGGCCTCCCTTTGGGTTTTTCTTTCTGTGTGAAGAGAAGAAAACTAGGAATCTGAAAGTCCAGAAAATAAGGAAGTGTGAGAGAAGCTTTAAGAAAATGTTTTTATTCTTTAAAGATAGTCCAACTTTTGGAATTAAAAAAAAAAGGTTTTAGCATTAAAAATTACAAGAGTTTCCTTAAAATAATTTAGTAGGGAACATTTTTATACAGAATTCTCAATCCCAGCCATGGCATCCAGTGTAGCCAAGGGATTTCTGATAGACCTTCTTTATCAAAATGGGCCTCAAATCCATGGCAGAGATGCCCAGTGGTTCCCAAGCTTGGCTGTTTCCAGGGAAGAGTTTTGAAATAATGATGCCTTGACTCCACCTCTGAACTGGGGTTTATACTTGTCTGAGGTGCTGCCCAGGTATTGGTCTGTTTTAGTGTCCCCAGATGATTCTTCTGTGCAGCCGGAGTTGGCAACCTTCAATCTAATGCTTGTGTAAGAACAGAAGGAAGATGAGAAAGAAGCCAGGTTAGGAAATGGAAGAATTTTATTGTCTCTTGCTAACATGCTGGTGCATATAACTTGGATCCAGACTCAAAACACTGCTGCCAACTTTTGAATGGGATTTGAGCTCTCAGACATCAGGACTGACTCTCAGTGGCGTTTGGGACAACACATCTTTAGGAGTTTGAATGCAGAATGCATTGTGGGACCTGCCAAACCAGTCCCTCCCAAAACATGATAGCTAGTCCATGACTCTAACTCAGACTGACTCTGGTTTTTTCAGCCTTTCATAGTTCCTCCTTTGGAAAGCAGGTCATTGTATATCTGTTTGAAGTGACCAAGGACATCAGGACCAACAGTCAGGGCAAGCAGAAAAGCCCTGGCTTTGGACTCTTTACTTGAGCAAGATGCTTAATCTCTCTGAGCCTCAATTGGTGCATCTGTAAACGGGGATGACTATACCACCTGCTTCATAGCCTTGTTTAGAGGTTAGACAACAATGCATGCACATTATCTCACACATAGTAGCTCAACAAATGGTCAGGTACTTTGATTTATACTAAGATTGATTTCTTCTAAGTATCTTCCTTAATCCCATATTGCAACAAAATTTGGTGTATTTACTAAATCTCAATGACTTTTTTTTTAAAGATGTTATTTATTTATGAGAGACCCAGAGAAAGAGAAAGAGAGAGAGAGAGACAGAGACAGAGACACAGGCAGAGGGAGAAGCAGGCTCCATGCAGGGAGCCTGACGTGGGACTCGATCCCGGGTCTCCAGGATCACGGCCTGAGCCAAAGGCAGACGCTCAACCACTCAGCCACCCAGGTGTCCCAACGACTTTTAATTACATTTGCAAATCAGTTAAATTAGGAAATAAGCAAGTTAGGGAAAAAGGCAGTCTTTAAATGTTCATATGCCCAACATGATAATTTCAGCAAACTAACTTCTAAATGGGTACTTCGTACAATTTACTAAACAAAGTAATTTCAGATTTGTAAAGGTTAACAGAGTATTAAATATGTTTACTTTTCCCGTAACACTTGTCCATATTGTATGGAAGCAGCAGATCCTGGAATGAGAGGTGTTCCTTACAAGCCTAAGTTTCTGAATGTTAACAGACAGACACAGGAATCTCTTTGGATATGATAATGGAGCAAAGAACAGCCTTTTTATTGGTCCACAGGGTTGTGGGGAAATGAGGTCCTGAGGCCTATGGGAAGATAAAAGAACAGTGATGACATGCTATTTGGAGGTTGCTTTTTAAAAAATTTGTCTTTTTAATTATAAAAGTGATAACTACATATCAAACCACTTTGAATATTTCTGAAGGTTTTTTTTTTTTTTTTTTTTTTTTTTTTTTTTTATGATAGGCACACAGTGAGAGAGAGAGGCAGAGACACAGGCAGAGGGAGAAGCAGGCTCCATGCACCGGGAGCCCGATGTGGGATTCGATCCCGAGTCTCCAGGATCGCGCCCCGGGCCAAAGGCAGGTGCTAAACCGCTGCGCCACCCAGGGATCCCTATTTCTGAAGTTTTTAATGTAAAAAGTACAAATCCCCTAATCTTTAGAGATAAATGATGTTAACATTTACGTGTCTTGTGGCCTCCGAATAAGTATATGCCACACATCATATGCAATTTTTTAAATTACTAAAATGGAATCACGCTGTCTTACAAGTTGCTTTTGGGATAGTTTCCAGGAACCTCTTAGGCCAACATTTCCCAAAGTGTATTTGATGAAATTCTCCTCACTAATGGTACTCTGAGGAAAAAGTGTAGTGTGGTCAAATAAGTCCAGGCTTGTGGTCAAGTAAGTCCAGGCCTGTGGTTAAGTGAATTTAGACTTCAGTGCATATTCTGTCCCCCTCTTGGTGATTCACGGTGCATAACAGCATATTAAAGGCTCTGAAAAGGCCTGCAGTAAAGAAACTGAACTTGTTTTTCTCAACATAACATTTCCCTCAGTTATTTTTGCTGTCGCACTTTTACAACCACTAGGTTTTTAAAGAGCCATTTTAGGCATTCCTCACTAACCTCCCCTCTACCCATTATTCTCAGCCGTCTGTGGCATAATCCTATGGGGGTAGTCAGGAAGAGAAGAGCTCGTCTCTTCATTTAATCATCAGATACTTATTGCGCTGCTCCTATGTGCAAGCATTGTGATTGATGCTGGGGATACAAAAATGAGCAAGCTAGCAGGCGCTCTGCCTCAGAGGTGTTCAGTTTCCCTTCTGCGCAGCAATGGTTATTAGTCATCCCAGGATGGCTTGCACCTGGGAATGGCGGCGCTTCGGCAGGGGATCCTCTCTGCAGCTGTTGGAGCCCTCGAACAGCAGGTTAGAATTATCCCCACCCCCGCTGCTCCTGACCCTTCACCACGTTTCTCCAATTCCCCACGCTTTGCTCCTGCTATAAATAGTGGTGCCTGACCCAGCTGGCATGACTCCATGTTTGTTTTCTCTGCGTGTGCCAGCCCTGCACCAAGGCCACTGTGCTTTACAAGTTGGGGAGGGCTGACCAGAGATGGGGTTGGGGGCTTCCAGCAGAAGGTAGGGGCCGGCACACAGATGGACCAGAGCATGCTTCAGGTCTCCAAATTGGTATTTATTTTAAGTTTTCAGTGGTTTGAAAGAGCTCTGTAATTGAGAGAGTGGGGGTGGGCTGTGGACTAACTATGTGTATTTGGCAGGGGGTCAGGGAGGTGGTGAAGAAAGTGGGTTTGCATGAGGTCAGATGGGAAAGAAAGTAAACTGTCATGCTTCTAAAGCATACTGAGCAGCTGGAGCTGTTTGCTGTGTGAGCACATGTGCATGCACGCGTATGTGCCTGTGGGTCTGTCTTAGAGGTGAATGCACATGCCCAGAGAGCACAGGTGGGGGTGTCTGGCGCCCGAGATAACTACCTATTCTAAGGTCTCTTGTTGAAATACTAGGAATAAACCTGCAACAATGATCAGACTAATGAAAGTATTCCTAAAAGTAACCCTGAAGGGAATTATGAAAATTTAATAAGTTGCTGTCCTGTATCGAGCCTACTATGTACCAGTCATAATTCTAGATGAATTACTAACCTAATTTCTTTTTTTTTCTTCCACTATCCCTGTGTGTGATAGATTTTGTTGTCCTACATCAAAGTGGTTCCTTCTAAGTTCAGGGGAAGGGTTTCTGGCTTGCAGGAAGGTCTAGGAGAGATCTTGTTCATGTCACTGTGCCGTCAGATGCCAACTGAAGAGCCCTAGCTCCTGATCTCCCATCTTGGTCCTGACTTCAGTTTGGCCCCAAGGCTTAGCTTTTCATGAGAATGCTTCAAATTGCCTGTCAGCATGCATGAGCCTGTTAGGGGATGGTGTGTGTGTTGGTGTTTTGGGGTTTGGGGCTGATTTTGCCCAGCATTTGCTTGAGTCAACCCTAGATCCAGATAGACCTAGAAGCAGCAGCCTGTTCCTCATTCATTCTGGGTCACAGAACCCGAGACCAGCTTTGAGTCACGTGAAGGGTGTAGGTATGGGCCTGGTACCATTGGTTGTTTAATCATCAGGAGGAAGGGACACAGAAATGATTGCAGGTGACAGCTTAATTGGAGTTAGTGGTGATTATTTCACCTAACAAAGTAAATCAAAGTCTTTTCAACCACAGAGCTTCCTAAGTGGCCAGCTTCTAAGGAAAAGCTCCCTCCTTGACTAGATGACTATAGTTCTTTTTTCTGTCTGCCCTGACCTTCATCTTTGTGCCTCAGGTTGTTATTGGCTCACTCAACAGGTATTTGCTGAGTACCTAGAACTGTTTTAGATGCTGATAATGCCCTTGTGAATAGCCTCACCATTCCTGATTCCTGTAGCCTTTGATCTAGTAACCAGGCAGGCCAAAAACAGTGTGATGGTACCTCCACAGGGGAAGTGCAGAACTCCCTAGGGGAACAAGAGCTGGGTTCCTAACCACTGCCTGACACACAGCAGATGCTAGGGAAATGCATTGAACAGAAGAGTTTCCTCAGGTGCCTACCTCTCACATTTTCTTCCCTACCCCCTCCTTGGCAAGCCTACCCCTACCCACTTCATGCTGTTGGATGCTACAACAGGAAAGACCTGCGTCCTGCCCGCCGCCTCCACTGAATAAGAACCACATCCTGGTTGGAGGTAGGAACAGGGATATCAGACACTCAAGCACCACCTTCCCCAGTTCAAGGGAGCTCTGCTTTGCAGTGAGAACACCTTTGGGAGTTCATCAGAGCAAATTCCAAGAACCAAATAGACTTGGAAAAAATCTTGGAAGCAGGTCTTTACAGCTTAGGAAAGATTCATTGAATACCTACTATGTGTCCAGAAGAGAGCTTTGCAAACAAGTTCTGATACAGAGTGAGAAGTGACAGCGATAAAGCTGAGACTTAAGAGATCCTCATTGGCCTCTGTTAGCTCCAAGCCTCTTTTCTGCCTTTACTGATGTACTTTGATCTTCTAGGACTATGCTGCAGATGAACCTAGATAGAAAGAGTTCTTTTTGGACTCGTGAAAGGGGCTGCATTGGAGGAATAGCCTTCTGTGCTGAGCAGGGCCTGAGAGTGTGTGTGTGTGCGCGCGCGCATGCTCAAGTGTGTGACACATTTATCAATCTCCTAAGGCCTCTGGTTCCTTGCCTGTACTTAGTAAAATCTGTGGTTTATCTTTGCTCCTTCCCTGAAGCCGTGATGCATTTAAATTTTGGTATAATAGAAAGATGCTGTCAAAGCAGAGAGTTGACTCAGTTCCAAGCTCTTCAAGGATGGGAGGCTGCACCCTCTGCCAGTGTGTGGTACCTGGGGGCTACTCAGTGTGGGTTTGCTGAACTGACCCGAATACTGCCCCTTGTCCACCTCAGGGCCTGTGCTTCGATCATGAACCTGGGGTTGCCAGCTATGCTACGTGCTCCTCTCCGCAGGAACACTAAGTAGGTTAGATTGCCCCTGTTTGTCTTCCTGTACTTCTGAGGCAAAGCCTGATCCCTTGTCTGGATGATTTGGGGAAGAAGCTATTTCTGTGGTTCCGTGTACGTTGAGACTGAGCAGTGCTTGCTCTCTGGTGTACTTCCAGGCATTATACTTCCCATTCTTCTCAGGGCTCCATTGCTTTCAGTGGCTACTTCCAGATAGAATTGAGTCCCAGCCTTCCCCTGAGCCTGCTTAGGATAGGTAATAAGGTTTATGTTTACATACTCATCACTTAAACGGGATCATTTTTCCTTTGTCCTAGGAGATAGGACACTAAGCTGTTAAGATCTGCTTTAAGTGCTGTTCAGGTCCTAAGACAGGTTTGTTTATATACCCTATCCCCGCTGTCTATCCAGACTCTAATTCCTCTTACACCGGCTCTTGTCAACCACGACCACCAGAAGGTTTGGGAGTGGATGCTCCTGTTTCCTTTCCAGTCACTATGTTACCATTTTACTTCATTGTTTACTTGTGTGGATATAGCCCTGACCATAGGCTGTAATTAGAAGCAGGTAGGTGGATAGAAGCAGGTGGCTTTGTTCCTTTATTGACAGGGTCAGAGGTGAGCTCCTTTCTGGGGCTGGGCTGGGAGTAGGGGTCAGAGGGATCAGGGGAATGTTTTCTTCTCTATAAACACATCTTCTTCATAACTTCTTGTCCCAAATGGCCTATTGTCTGATGGGGATCTCTTCCCTTTTCTCTCTGAACATGTAGAGACACTACGGAGAAATTAGGATCATTATCGTCATTATCATCATCAAGAGAGTGCAGAGAGAGGGCATAAACAGGGTGAGGGAGAGGTGGTGGGAGAAGTTACTAGCTTAAGTGATGTAAATATGGATTAGTGTTGAGTAGAGAGTAAGAGGCTAGAAACCAAGTCTTGGTGGAAATTTGGGAATACTATAGCACTCTCCGTGGATCTCTTATCCCACAGAGCTATTGTGAAGTTCTGTAAAACACTGTTGAGAATGTAGGTATTACTGTTTTCTTTTTTTCTTCAACAAAGACTGTTTCTCAGTTCTGATGCATGTGTGTAATACAGCAAATCAGGCCTTTGCTTAATTTTTTACAGCATGGAAGGAACAAGCAAAGAGATGGTATCACATGTGTCAGGAGTTCTTAAAATGCAACATCTTGAAGTCTTAAAGTACATGAATCTCAGAGTCCACTCAGTGGCAGTGCCACTGTATGAAATTAGACCTCCAGTCAATGGCTTCCATGACACCTGTCCCCCCAGTTATTGCCTGATTGCCGTGTGCCAGGCTGCTCTCACATCAACTGCATTAGCTCTCTTTAGCAGGTCAGCAAATGAGGTATTATCAATTTAATTTTCACAGAGAGTAGACTGAGACTCAGAGATTAATTTACCCAAAGCTGCCTACTTCACCAGGGATAGAAGCGGCAGAGCTCATGTCTAAACCCCAAGGCTTATGATTTTTCAGTACTTGATCCTGCTGAGTTCCAACACTGTCACTTAGCAAAAAGGCAAGTCTATAATAAAACCTTGAGATGCCCCCTAAAATCCTTATGTGATAAAGCATAGAGAGGGTTTTGATAACCTCTCAGGGACAATAACACTTCCTGGTTTGTGAAAATTAAAAGTGATGGGGCACATGAAGCCCAAAGCTCCGGGCTTGGCCAAGAGTGGGAACTCAGCATATGTAGCGGCCTTTCTCGCATCTCTGCTCTCATCCCTCTTCCACTTCCCAGCCATCCTTCTCCCATGCCTCTTTCCTTCCACCCTGGCCTCACACTTAGGGTCATATTGATGCCATATAATACCTACTCTCAGTATCTTCCTAGATTACCTTCCTTACAGTTCAGTGGCTGCAGGAAGCCCAAGTCTCAAGCTTAGTAGGGTGTTTGTTTTGGGAAGAGAGATAAGAAGGAAAACAAAGAAGGTCTTTGAATGAAGCCCCAAGCCACAGGAGCATCTGCAGAGGCACTGACTTCTGTCAGACAGGTTGGCCCGCCCTCCCAGGGCTGCCTACAATGATCTAAGGGCCATCTGGTTTTGAAAAATAAAGGCCATGGCTGTAGTCCTTTGCCCCTAGAAAAACCCCTTGGTTCCACCCCCAGTAACTGTGAGTCTTTCTCCGTGCATTCCTCCTATAGGTCCAGGGCTAGATGAATATTTCTGCTCAATCTCAAATTTCTAATCTGAACAAAACCTTCAGTTTGGCAAACATTGACTGATCCCCTGTGATACACCAAGGCTTTTCTAGATGCTAGGGTTACCAAGATAAAGTCAACACAGCCTTGCCTTCAGGAAGTTTACAGTCTAGGGTGGGAGGGTAGAGATCAGAGATCCATCACAGACACACACAGGATCAAATACACAAATTCTTGTGGAAATGTTACAGTAGATGTGCAAAAGCCCTGGGGAAACGGATGAGGAATAGTCGCCGGAGGCGGCATATCGTGACACTTGAGGTAAGCTCTGAAGGGTAATTATGAGAGTTCCTCTGGTGGAATGAAGGGAGAAAGGGGATATGGTTCTGGCAGAAGTAAGGGTGAAAAATGCAGCTTGCCCAGATTTTAGAACTTGCAGGAGGAAGACCTGAGAAAGGTCACCTACAGCCCAATTATAAGGGACCTGGAAGGTTGTGTGAAGGAGTTTGGACCGTATTTAATTATACTCAGTTGGGGAGCTGTGGAAGGTGGGTCTGTTAGCTCATTTGCTTGTTTTTAACCAACCTCAAAAGGGAAAAAAAATCACCCCTACTTCCTTCACATTTTCAAATCAGCTGCTTTTGTTTCCTGTTCCTTTCTAGGCCTCAGCTAACTGCTTACATGCTTTTTACAAAATGAGATCTGTTTTTTTTTTTTAACTTCTTTTACATATTTTTCATGTTACTACTTGATCTTTATAATTATCATTTTTAATGGCTGCCTAACTAACAATCCATCAATTATTATGCTATAATTTCTTTAAAGCAGTAGAGTGAAAAGAACCAAAAAATTTTGAGTTAGAAGGTGTTCAAATCCCAACTGTGATTTACCATCTCTGTAATCTTGGACACTCTGAGCTTTAATTTCTTCATTTATAAAATGTGTTGATCATATTATATGAGCACTCTGGTCAATCATTTTACCACTTGATGTGTGTGATGTGGTTAAGAGCCAGAACGTCCAACCCAAGGAAAGTGGGGACAGCTTCTCTGGTCTTGAACAAATACTTGCTTTTCGTTTCACTGCTCAGAGGACACTAATGATCCGCTTATACAAATACATGCTCAAATTCACCTACTCCTCTGGTCTTTCCTAAATATGATCAGTCATAGGGACTCAAAGCAGCCAGAGAAACACAGTGCAAGTGTATATGAATGAATGAAACATATAATGCTCCTATAGTTTTACCACTGCCGACCAAGAACTTTAAACTCTTTACCCAACTGACAACTACAGTCAGGGTTCAGATGGGTGACAGTACTTTAGCAGAGGCATAATGCTGCTGGTAAAGGTACAGCACTGCCCCTGCCATAGTGATGCCAGGATCTGTTACGAGGCCTTTTTGTTACCCACATCAGCCAATGCTGGAGTCAGATAAAACTTCTCAAAGCAAGGCAGATACTGGTGCTTGGTGTGGTTTACTCACAAGACCACTGAGAGGCTTATATCAAATTAGATGTATTGGGCAGCCCCAGTGGCTTAGTGGTTTAGTGCTGCCATCAGCTCGGGGTGTAATCCTGGAGACTCGGGATTGAGTCTCACATCGGGCTCCCTGAATGGAGCCTGCTTCTCCCTCTGCCCCCACCCTGTGTGTGTGTGTGTATCTCATGAATAAATAAATAAAATCTTTAAAAAAAACAAATTATATGTATTATGAATTATGGCCTGGAGGAGATGTTTATTCAATAGGTGGTGGCTACCCACTTATCTTTACTGATTGGTTGAGCTTGATGTTCTAGAAGGAAGGTAGGTGACAATGTGGAGGTGGATTGTATGGGCAGAGGAGTGGGTCAGGGAGCCACCTGAGGGCTCTAGACCCACAGTGGCCAGCAGTAGTGGCCACTAGTACATGTGACTGTTGAGTGCCTGAAATGTGGTCGGTCTGAATTGGGACGTGTAGTAAATACAAAATACACACTAGATTGAGAAGATTTAGTATGAAACAAAATATAAAACACCTTGTTAATAATTTTTATATTATAATTAAATTATGTTATTTTGGATATATTGTATTGATCGATGTTAAAATTATTTTCACTTGATTTTAAGATGTGGCCACTAGAAAACTGTAAGTGACATGGGGCTTGCATTGTGTTTCTCTGGCTTCTCTGAGTCCTTATGACTGATCATATTTAGGCAAGACCAGAGGAGTAGGTGAATTTGAGTACGTGTTTGTATAAATACATCATTAGCGAGTGTCCTCTGAGCATTGAAATGAAAGGCAAGTATTTGTTCAAGACCAGAGAAGCTGTCCCTACTTTCCTTGAGTTGGCTGTTAACCACATCAGGCACATCAGTGGTAAGATGACTGACCAAAGTGCTCATTGCAGGGAAGCCTGGGAAGAGCTTGACTTCTCTGCTGAGCTCCCAGAGTGCTTCAGGACTGGCTGGCAGTGAAGCACCGGGCGTCCCCATTCACTCTCTTGTGGAGCACTTCTCTGAAACACCTGGAGAATGCTGGGGTCAAACAACTGGGAGAAAGACCTTATAGAAAAAATGAAGTTGGAGGGACAGGCTTCTTCTAAAGGGAGGATAAGTGCTCTGAGTCCTGTACAACCCTGCTCAGTTGTGTGTCTTCATCTCTGGTTTGGAGTCCTCAGAAAAGTATTATTCCCTTTAATGGGTCTCTAATGGATGTAAATGGATTTAATGCTGAGGCTGGCTTCTGGGTAGCATTTCAGATAACCAAATGCTATTTAGGCTTTCCAACTAGGAATTGAAATCCTACCTAGCTCCTAAGATACCCACTGTACATTCCCTGTAGTGTTGCTGGGTAATAGAGCCTTAAAATCAAGATAACAGAAGTAAAGAAAACTTCTAAGAACTTTTGTATAAGTACTTTTTGTCTAAGTACTTTTGTATGGGAGACCCTATAGTTGGTCTCCCATGGGTGGAGCTCAGGAAACCACAGATTTTGGATGCATATTAGTGGGAAAGAGCAAGGCAAGTGGAAGATATCAAGTTTGGAGGGCAAAAGTAAACCACACCAAGCACCAGTATCTGCTTTGCTTTGAGAAGTTGTATCTGACTTCGGCATTGGCTGATGTGGGTAACAAAAAGGCCTCGTAACAGATCCTGGCATCACTATGGCAGGGGCATTGCTGTATCTTTACCAGCAGCATTATGCTTCTGCTAAAGTACTGTCACCCATCTGAACCCTGACTGTAGTTGTCCGTTGGGTAAAGAGTTTCAAGTTCTTGGTCGGTAGTGGTAAAACTATAGGAGCACATACAGGTTTCATTCTTTCAGCAACCATTTACTGGTCTCTTTCCACATGCCAGACACCTTGGGATTAACGTGTTAGGTGTAGGAGAGTACATGAAAGCTTTAATTGCTTTGGTTTGCTTTTATTTTCTATCTTGATTTTAAATTTGTGACTTTTACAGTCACAGAACAAATAGCTTTGTTTTATAACTTATGAAACTGATATGACAGTCATAGGGATTTACTCTTTGAGGACTTGTATTCTGGGTACCAATTTTATTTTTTCTGAGAACTTGGGAGGAATGTACTCTTTTCCCCTCCTACATTCTCTGCCCTCCTTTTAGGCCTTGGGGAAGGATCACCTCTGGGATCCCCAAGGTGTCTGGGAGCCCCAAGTCTCATTTCCAGCACATATACTTATGACAAGGCCTAATCTCTAGAAAGTCCACTCCGTCCATGCAGTGGGCCCCATATGCCCTAGTTTGTCTGTGGCAAACTACAACTGTTCCCTCTTCCTCAGTGCCAGCCTGCCAGAGGAGGAAATAGGCCCCAATGTGGCAGGCTGGTGGGTCTTCTGCCCCTATAGAGGTTTTTGAAGTGGTTTCATACCATTGTACCACCTGTGACTTTTCAAGGCAATTGTGAAGAGCTGGGAATTGGCCAAGGGCCTGACACCTGAGGGAATTAGGTGGCACTGGCTTTAAAATATCCTTGACTTGACTGGGACTGGGGGTTGTGTTGGAATACTAGGCTTAGAGAACTGATTAAAATTGGAAATTTTCTGTTGTTCCAAGGCCTTGACAGGCCATATCTACTCCACCATGCTCTCTTCCACACGTGCACAGATTCAAGCCTGTGCACACCTGCACACATACAGTGTGTCCCTTTGCAGGTACTGTACCCCTCTCCCCAGCTGGCTTCCCTTGAAGCCCTCACTTCTCACCTCTCCCCACCACCTCCAGCCCCTACCCCAGCACTGTCCTTCCTAACCCCAGAGCCCAGCCTTCCTGCCAGCTCAGGCATCTCCAGGTTAGAGCTCTCTGGGGACCCTTTCCTTTTGAAAGGAAGAAAGAAAGAAAAAGGGAGGAAAACCAGAAAGAAAGAGGAAAGCAGAAGAATGAAACTGGACCGAAGGGGCAGTGGTGCCTTGAGCCATCTCACTGCATTACAATGAATATGGACTCTATTAAGCTCCGTTCTGCCTGTTAGTGTTTCCCAGGGCAACACAGCCCCCATATGGCAAGCATGCAGCAGATTAGGGTGGGCCCCTGGGCCTCATTGAAGGGGGGGGGCTTGACTGGCAGTTGAACCCCCTCCTGCCTCCCCCTACCCCTCACACTTGACACTGCCTGTGTTTATCTAAAGCAAGGGCGGGGGGGGGGGTGCTGCATTTGGAAGGTTTTTGTCCGGCTCTGAGAGAAGGGAGAGGAGGCTGGAGGCAGAGGGTGGATATGGGGAGGCTGAGAGAGGAAGGTGGATGGAGGTGGGGTGGAAAGTGGATCTGTGAGGAGGGAAAGCCTCATAAATATTCAAGAGGAGTGGTGAATGGAGAGAGAGAAATAAAGCAGATGGAATTCGTGTTAAAGAACAGCACAATCACCCTGTTTTGAGCCCTCCAAAAACAAAACAAAAAAAAAGGGAATGGCTTTCTAGGAGCTGCGTTTATCCAATTAGCAGGGTTGTCAAATTGAATTTATATGGAATAGGGTGGGGGAATTGAGAAGGGAGTGTAGAAGAAAGTGATTTTCCTTTTCTCTTAAGGTTTGCCCCCCCCCACACACACACACACTGCCCTTCATGGCTAGATTTTTAAATTTCCTTAAAGAGAAATTTAAGGAAGGGATTTATGTGACAAAGAAATGTGACTCCTCAGTAACTTTTTCCTCAAGTGGTGGAGGTGAGAGAGGATTAGATTTGTTCAATGGGCAAATCAAGGGACCACATCTTCCCTTTACTCAGAAAGCAGAGGTGGCTTCTCTCTACGGGGGATTCTTCCCCAGAGCCTACATGCTGTGTCTAGACACCTTTCCCCATCCATGGATGGTAAAGGAGTTCACCTACCTGGGTGGAAATAGGCTCTGTCCATGTTGGTTAGCAACTTGTTATAAATTTTGGGTTCAGTGAATAAGAAGCCCAGGTTGGGCAAATGCCACTTTGATTATATATTCCCTTCTCAAAAACCATCGGTGGTTCGTTCCGCTGTCTGTGGTGGTCATTTCAGACTCTTTTCCCTAGTCTTCCACAGCATGACCCAGTCTGTTTCTTAACTTGCCACTTTTCATTCTTCTAGAAGTCTTCAAAATGGGGCACAAGCTCCACAGGGAAAATATAAGAAATGCCACTGGAGTACTAGATATTAGAGATGGCTCTTAAGGTTAATTTCTGTCTTAAAAAGGGATAGGAAAAAAATTCAGCTTTCCTGGTATTTAATATTAGGGTTGACAGTGGTACTTTTGGTCTGTATATGACAAAGTGATGTGTCCCAACAATGGCAAGAGATCTTTTCCGCGTGACCGTAGAGAACTCACTTGCTTATTCACTCCCCAGTTTTCCCTGTTCTGTTAAGTGGATTTACAGATTATATAATTTACTTTTAAAAATTAATGCTCACAGGGATCCCTGGGTGGCGCAGCGGTTTGGCGCCTGCCTTTGGCCCGGGGCGCGATCCTGGAGACCCGGGATCGAATCCCATGTCGGGCTCCCGGTGCATGGAGCCTGCTTCTCCCTCTGCCTGTGTGCTCTCTGCCTCTCTCTCTCTCTCTCTCTCACTGTGTGCCTATCATAAATAAATAAAAAAATTAAAAAATTAATGCTCACAAAAGGACAAGTGGCTTAAAGAGATTGCTGCAAAGAAATGGGAGCTGAAGAAGAGTATGCAGTATCCAAGCACATGCTAACAGGAAGAAAACAGCAGAGCTGACCCTCTTCAAGCCACATAAGAAAATATAAAAACAACACTCATGGAATCCCATCTGATGAGAAGTCAACAAAATAATCAACATTCAAGCAGACCGTTTGAAAGAGGTTACATCCATATCCTTACTGGTGCACCTAACCCTAACCAGTCTTTCTTGTCTTAAGGTATTAGCTTTAATTATATTCTAAAACAGTCATGATTATCATGTCATCAAAACATGGTTTCACTTTTACCTACTCTTTTTTTTTTTTTTTTTTTTTTACCTACTCTTTTTAAATTTTAGTTCGGCAGCCCATGCATTTAATTTAGGAATTGCCAAAAAAAAAAAAAAAAAAGGAATTGCTGTAAATGTGTTGGGGATATTGGCTCAGGATATTTTAGTCATAAGAAAGCAAGATCAAAACAGGATCATACAGGAAGAGAGGAAAAAATTAAGACAAAATCAGAGAGGGAGGAGACAGACCATAAGGACTCTTAATCATAGGAAACAAACTGAGGGTCGCTGGAGGGGAGGGGGCAGGGGATTGGGTAACTGGAGTGATGTGATGAGCACTGGGAATCATGGAAGACTGATGAATCCCTGAGCTCTACCTCTCTAGCCAATAATACATTCTATGTTAATTGAATTTAAATGAATTTTTTAAAAAGGGGGGGGCGGAAATGAGAAGTTTGCAGACCACTGTTCAAGATAAACCTCTAACAGCCAAGCTGCTTGATGCGCCACCCTCCAGACAGGCCTTCCCCACCAGCCCTGCCCTCACCTACTTACCTACGCATATCCCAAGAGGCCATCCAAACCCTTTATCCAGAAAGCCCTTCCTGCAGACCCCATATTGAAAACGCGCCCCTCCCTCTGCTCACTTGCCACTTCCCACTTGCGACTGAATCACTGATCTGATCCGCTAAGGTCTTTTTTTTTTTTTTAATTTTTTTTTAAATTTTTATTTATTTATGATAGTCACAGAGAGAGAGAGAGGCAGAGACACAGGCAGAGGGAGAAGCAGGCTCCATGCACCGGAAGCCCGACGTGGGACTGGATCCCGGATCCCGGGTCTCCAGGATCGCGCCCTGGGCCAAAGGCAGGCGCCAAACCACTGCGCCACCCAGGGATCCCCTGATCCGCTAAGGTCTTAAAGTCAAGAATGCTGAAGTCCTTACAGGAGAGGAATCGCCCACGTTTCGGTGGTTTTGTGCAACAACGGTTTATTTCTTCCCCTGCCCTGGATTGCCTTGACTTCCACCTCGCCCCTGCGCCTGCCAAAACACGGGACACGCACCCCAGGACTGGGGACAGGAGAAGCGGGAGCCGCGCTCTGGTTCCCAGCTCTTAGCAGCGGGAGCCTGGAGCTGACACGTGACAGGGCTGCCTGCGCTTGATTGGTCAGCGCTAGTCACCTGACGCCGCCAGCTGCGGAGGATGCTGGGAAGTGAGCTCGTGGGCGTTTGCCCAGCGGTCGATGACTGAACACTCTTCGGGGTGGGATGCTTTTTTTTTTTTAAGATTTAATTTATTTATTCATGGGAGACCCACACAGAGGGAGAGAGGCAGGCTCCAGGGAGGGACTTGATCCGGGGTCCCCAGGATCACGCTAAACCACTGAGCCCCCGGGCTCCCGATCGCATCCTATGATACAGGGCCTTGCGTCGGGCCTTCGGCGGTAGGTCACAGGAATGTTTTTTCTACCTGATAATAGTGAAATCACAATATACATAATTTTTTAATAGATACTCAGGCAACATCTGGTTAAGGCATAAGCTACAGCATGGCTCATAGTTGACATCGAAGTTTTGTTATTCTCTCCTATTTGACATCGGAGCGGTCTGGGTAGATGTTCCACGTATTAGTGTAGAACTGCGTTGCCCGGTGTGGATACATTAAAAATCTAGTTCTTCGGTGGCATTAGCCACACTTCAAGTATCTGGTAGCCACCGGTGACCAGTGACTGGCGCTGATGGTGCAAATGTATTTTCACCATTGCAGAAGGTTCTACTGAAGGCGGTTGTGTGAAGAGCAGTAAGACTGTCCTAGATTTGAATGTGAATGCTAAAAGAAGGAAGAAAACCAAAGAGAAAGGTACTCTATTTTAAAATATATATATGTTTATTTGAGAGAAAGTGCACGTGCATGAGTGCGAGGAAGGGCGGCACAGAGAGAGGGAGACCAGCAGACTCCCCGCCGAGCGCAGAGCTTGACACAGGGCGCAGTCTCAGGACCCTGAGATCATGACCTGAGCAGAAACCAGGAGGCAGACACTTAATTTGCTGCGCCACCCGGCAACCTCAGAGAAAGTTACATTACTTTTGTGCCTCAGAAAATAGATTAAAAATATTCCAAACTTAATCCTAACAGTAGTTCTAAGCACTTGGTGAATATGACTTCAGAAACGGTTTGCTGGGAGGCAGTATTGGAAAGTAGAGAAAGGCCGGGATGAGGAGTCAGAAGACCTGACTTGGAGCCCTAAATCTCTCTTAATTAGCCAGGAGACCTTCTGCAGATCACTTAGTCTCTCTGCTCCTTGCTTTCCTCATTTATAACATTCGATACCCATAGGTGTTATCCTTAGCTATTATTTTATTTTCTCTGAGGTCCCTCCTAATTTAAAATCTTTCTTTTTAATTAGGTCTGTGGGTAAAAGTACAACTTCTTAAGTAAAAATGACCTTTCTTAAACTCTTCTCCTAAGTCTATTTAAACTCATATATTCAGCCCTTTGAGAACTAAATTCACTTGTGTCCCAGAGATTTCCCGCGATGCCACTCTTCTGAGCAGGAGTGCTGCCCTGTTTCTTGAGGCCAGGGGGCTGTCAGCACTCACCCCTACCCCTTCCCAAAGCCACTTGGCATCACCTCTTATGAGCAAAACCTCTCTGCCTTCAAAGACCTTTGGGGAAAGTGAACTTACTCTACAGAATTGAAAACTTGCAAAATAATAATAATAATAATAACTTGGGGTCAGAAATACTTCTTTTTTCATGTGGCCAGTCCCCCTCAACCAATGGAACTAAAAGCTTTGTCAGATCGTTTTTTTTTTTTTTTTTTTTTAATCACTGGAAGAATGCTAGAATGTTTTCTCAGAAATAAGTCTCTGTATGGTATCTGCTAGATCCCATGTTCTTCTATTTCATCCATCTTGGTTATTGGCCATAGGATATCCAAAGGGTGTGTTTTGTGTTTAAGACCATGAAGGCTTCCCTTTCTTTCCAAGACAGCTGCAGTGCCCTGGCTGACCAGGGAGGAGATGTGGCCTCCTGTGCTCCAGCCAGTCCTCTTGGGAGAAGGTGGAGCTGCCTGCCTCCTGCTGCTTATGGATTCTCAGTTGTTTGTAATTTTCTCACAAAATAAATACTCCGAGGCTATAATTTCTCACTGGTCTCAACCCCAGAAGTGTATTCTGTTGTTGTTGTTGTTTTTGGAAAGTCTCAAAAATGTCTGCTTGGTAGAGATTATTTCAGTGGGAGCATGTATGTCAGCAGTTAAATTTCTCAGATGCATTTTCTTTTCTTTTTCTTATCCAAATAACCCTTAAAAATAGCAAGTACCTAGGCCTCAATGAGGAATTCATGTCAGGAATTTATTCTCCACTCTGTTTTTGATTTTTTTTCTTCATTTTTCCTCTTTTTCTGAGAAAATGCATAGAAAATAAGGATCTGGACATACTTTGCATCGCCAAGAAAAATAACAGACTTTACTGTTGCCTTCACCCAACTTTGAAATTGTACCTCATTCGTTTCACAGTGGGACAAAGTTACACTGTTTGTAGGAATTCCAGTTAAGCCTTAGTCGTCTTTTTTACCATTATAACAGAATTCTCAGAAATGTATGTCTTTGGAATTCTCTTTCTAGACAAAGCTCACTAGGTAACTTGGCCCAGGAAGCAACTCTAACTTCCCAGCTGCTAAATAAGATGCATCATAGCTACCGTGATGCCCCTTCCTCCCTGTATTTGTCCTAGTCCTGCATTTTGTGAATGAGACTTCATGTGACCTGCTTTGGGGGCATTAAATGGTATCTGCTTACAACTCTGTTGTGGGGGTGAAGGAGTTAACTCCTTTCTCCCCCTTTAGATACCTGCTTCTTCTCACTCCCTTTCCCTCCCCAGATACATTCTTTGCTCCTGATTGCTTATAAAAGCGAGTTGGTGGCTGGCAGCAAAAGTGGGGTCTGTTTCCATTTTGAATCCTATAAATTATCAAGGGTGCAGAAGTAACAGTAATTGTTTGGCTGGTCCTCGTTAAGCAGGAGGGGGTCTGGGCTGAATTTCCTCAGTAAAACCTTTGTGGACTTTACAACCAAAACACCTCTGCAGCCACCCTGTGCTCAGATAAGAAACAGTCCTGTCCTCTCTGTCTGCTTGTCTTCTTTTTTGCCCTTTATTCTATTACTTTATGTTCATTTCTTGCCTTCCTCCTCTTTTCTTGGGGCAGGGACAAAACAGGTGTCAGCAATTTTCTTAGAGTTGGGGAAACTGAAGCTTGTTGTGGTCACATTCCCTAGAATCTTTCAAATTGGTAACTCATGCAGTGTTCTAGATAAATACGTTACTTCTTTGGGGGAAAGTAGGGAATTAAAACAAGTATCTGGAAAATTGAGAGGACACCAAAACTTGCTTTTGGAATTAGTTTATAAATCTGTTAATGAAATTTTCCTCTAGAACTCACTGTTAAAAGGCCTCACTGTTCTTTTTTTTTTTTTCTTAAGATTTTATTTACTTATTTATGAGAGATACAGAGAGAGAGGCAGAGACACAGGCAGAGAGAGAAGCAAGCTCCATGCGGGGAGCCTGACCTGGGACTTGATCCCGGGACTCCAGGATCACACTCTGAGCTGAAGGCAGATGCCCAACCTCTCAGCCACCTTTGGGATGCCTCACTATTCTACATCACCCTGATTCTAATTCTGTTAAGCTCCCACCAGGTGCAGAGCACTTATAGAAAAAAAAAATGTGAAGAGGCTTCTGTTATGGTTAAAAGTACAGAGATTTGAAAAGATCTTCGAAACTCTCTGACCTTAGGATTCACTAGTAACATTGCCTAAACAAGGGGTTCAGCATGTATTACACACATGACGGTGAAGTCCACAATAGCCTGGTATTAGTGACATGGCATGCCATGTGGCCATGGACATCTGGCCTCCTGCAAGCCAGTGATAAAGATGAGGTCATCCTTCCCAGCAATGTGTGAGATGCTCACTGCCTGGACCCTGGCCCTGTCTGCAGGTCCCAGACCCTCTAACAGGCCTTGGTTGCTGCCAGTACATGGGGCAAGGCTCTGGCTCTCCTACCACAGTAAAATCCCCTTCTAGCTCAAGGGAACTACTTAAAAGAAGCCTCTTTTAGATGAGAAATGACATGAGCATATTCTTTGGCTTTCCAGCCACTGTTCAGGTTGACATCTTGAATGTTGCCAGCATGTGCAGTAGAGGCAGGGGGTGAAGGGACAGAGCCAGGCCCTATGGCAGGCAGCCTCACTCACCACCAGGGCCATTTCTCTCTTTCTCACAACAGAGTGGTGTGGGGGATTGTAGTACCTCTTGGAGTGACTCCAGTGGCTTATGGGACGTTGGCTTGGACCCTTGGTGACACCGTGCTGCATGGGATGATGACGACTCAGAGAGAAAAAAGGCGTGAGGTCACCCTCGCTTGCCTCCTCTTGGCCACAGCAGGCTGCTTTGCTGACTTGAGTGAGTGCTTTCCTTCCCTTTCTCAGCCTGCCCCTCTTATAAAACACTTTGCTGCCCATGTCAAATGGAAGCATTACACATTCAGTAGTAACCCTTTAAAAAGGCCTTCCTTTTCCTGGATTTCAAAGAATAATTCATTCCCATTGGCCTTCAGGGATACATCCAATAATATAAGATGAGAAATCATCTTGGCAGCCTCATAGTGGTTGTATTTTAGTATTTCAAATATATACCAGAGGAGGAGGAATAGTAATGACTGCCTTTAATTGAGCACTTGCTATATGAGATTATGGCTGGCAGTTGACATGCACTGTTTGTAAGCTTCACAGCAGCCCTTGGAGGCAAGTATCATTAGCCCCATTTTATAGGTAAGAGACATAAAAAGGCTCAAGTGACATGGCTCAGAAGCAGTGGCACTGGGGTTTGGGCCCAGTCCTGTCCAACTCCAATGCTCGAGCTCTTGCCTTTACACCTTGCTGCCACTCCAGTCTGCCTTCTGAGAACAAGTACAGGCTGGGGAATGGACCCAAGGAGGACAGTAGTGTTCTTCAGAAAAAGATCGACCCCTCTGGATTGCTCAGCTCTGGAAGGCCGTGTGGATGCTCATGTACTGCTTTCATGGGGGGTGTTTGTTCATTGCTATGTCGCTGTTCTTCCTCCAGACCAGATCCCTCAGGTCACTGTCCAGCCTTCTTCCACCGTCCAGAAGCTCGGAGGAACTGTGATCCTGGGCTGTGTCGTGGAACCCCCATGGATGAACACCACCTGGCGCCTGAATGGGAGAGAGCTGAATGGCTCAGATGATGCCCTGGGCATCCTCATCACCCGCGGCACCCTCGTCATCACTGCCCTCAATAACCACACCGTGGGACGGTACCAGTGTGTGGCCCGGATGCCTGCAGGGGCCGTGGCCAGTGTGCCAGCCACTGTGACACTAGCCAGTGAGTGTTTCTCCTTTGCTCCTCTGCCACAGTGCACTCTCTCTTCGACTCTCCCATTCTTTCTCTTCCCCAGACCATTCCTACCCCATGTCAGTAGTCCTAACATAAAAGGGGGCCCTCAAATTTGAAATTCCAAACCAGAGAGTGGTAGCTGCCTAGCGGTCCCCAATGGTGGAGGACCATTGTGCCCCTAGGAAGCTGCTCTCTAAGTAGGGACCATGTCTGGAGTGAGTATCTGGAAGCAGAGGGACGCGACATGTTTGAACTGTTTCTGTGGGCGCCAGAGCTGGGCCATGCCATGCCTTTCTACTTTCCCCTTAACTTTAGGTGTGATTGTGCCAGCTGCTCACTGTCTCCCCTGCACTCCATCCTCATGGCAGTTATGGTCAGAGCATTTGCAAGGCCATGTGCAGTCCAAACAGAGCTGCCCATCCCATGCTTGGCCTCCTGTCTGTCTGAGGGGCAAGCATCATCCAAAGGCCTGGGGTATAAATAATAGAACACAATGAAAAGAAAACTGTGTGACAAAGAGTAAAGAGAACAGAAAAGAGGACAAGACTGGGGTACAGTTTGGTCCAAGGAGGATGTTCAGAGAAGACTTTATACTACCCTTAATACGTAATTACCACTTGCATATATTATGTGCAAAACACACATTGCCTTGTTTTCCACCCATTGTACATCTGGGAGACAAGACCTACTGACGAAATAAACTTCTGAAGGCTGCAGGGCAGCTCCAATATCTGTTCTTATATACGAGTCTACGGCCAGGAACTATTAAGAATGACGTCTTCTTCCTTGGAGCCTTGTTCCCTCCTGACCTAGCAGGGTCCCCTAACCCCTGACAGCCTTGCTTCAGACTTTCATGTCACCATCATCATCACTCCCCTGAGTGATGTGTGTTAGGGGTCATGCCTAACACAGCAAACTTCTGAAATACTCCTTAAAGGTTGACTGGGGTCCCTGGGTGTGTGTGAGGTGTGAGTCCAGGAGGAAAGTGGTGGGAGATGAGGAAGTAGAAAAGAGGGGGGACCCCCGCCTCCCCCCCATGATTCCCAGGTCCTTGGAGGAACTTCACTCTGTGAGAGAATAGAGCAGACATTGCTGGCAGTGTTCTGGTTTTCTTGGAAAACAGTCAAGCAGCCCTGCCCTTTTCTCAGAGAAGGGAGAAGGTGGGGTGGGTCCTCAGCTGTCCCCCCCAGGGGGCCAGGCTGAGCCTCCTCATGCAATAGGAGCCATTTTCCTTGGTGGCAGGAGCACATGCTCAGGGAGGCAGGCCTTCAGCCACAGCCCGGCCCTCCCCCCTACCTGTGCTTGCGGGATGCCAGGAGAGGGTACTGGCACTTAAGTGGGGAAGGTAGAGGGTAGGGAGGGATCATCTCATCGTACAAGAAGGGCTGAGGTTCAGAGCTGCACTCCTGCCATCATAGTCCTCTTTTCTATTTTTAAGTTGTAACGAAAATCATAGAAAGTATAGAATTTATAGAAAATACCATTTCCCCTCAGCCCACCATTATCCCATGACCATCATTTACCATTTTGGAGTATACCCTTCCACTCTTCATCCATACCTGTACTTCTGTACTTCTTTTTTTTTTTTTTTGACTGAAGTGTGTAGTTGACATACAGTATTAGTTTCGGGTGTACAACATAGCGATCTGACATTTGTCTCCATTGTGAAATGGTCACCACGATATGTCTGTTTACCCTCTGTCGCCACACACAGTCGCTATCACTGATTGAATTCCCTGTGCTGTACATTATATCCCCATGACTGACTTTATGACTGGAAGCTTGTCCCTCTTGATCTCCTTCATCCATTTTCCACCCCTCCCCCCTCCCCTCCGGCAGTCAGCACTCTATTCTCTGTATCAGTGAGTCTGGGCTTGGTTTTGTTTTGTTTTTTTTTATTTATTATTTAATTTTTATTTTTTTAAGATTTTATTTATTCATGAGAGACGGGGGGGGGGGGCAGAGACACAGGCAGAGGGAGAAGCAGGCTCCATGCAGGGAGCCTAATATGGGACTCAATCCCAGGCCACGCCCTGGGTCAAAGGCAGGCACCAAACCACTGAGCCACCCAGGTGTCCCTGGTTTTGTTTTTTTTTGATTCTACCTATAAGTGAAATCATAGGTATCTTTCTTTCTCTGACTTATTTCACTGAACATAAGGCATGCCCATATTTCATGCTTTCATAGTGATCTACTGAATATATAGTTTCTGTCCATATTCTCTTCCTCTCAGCATTGTGTGGTAAGCATTTTCTGTTGGCCATATGACCATATTTCTTCTGTTGAGTATAATTCAGCAAAGTATATGAAAGTGGACTAATAAGTCAACAACCTGATTCATCTTTCACATGTATAACCAACCCCAGGCAGTCATCACTCTAGCGAGCTCCCCCCATGCCCCTTACTAGTCATCTGTGCCCCCAGCCACAAGCAGAGCAGGATCACGGTTACCAATGGCCCTGAAATATCCCCTGGGTGGCTCTACACTATGTCCTGAACCCTTTTGCTATTGCTGGACCATTAGGTTGCTTTCAGTGGTTCATTATTACAAGTAAGATGTGCCTTTTACAGCCCCGGTGGCTCAGCGGTTTAGTGCTGCCTTCAGCCTGGGGTGGGATCCTGGAGACCCGGGATTGAGTCCCATGTCGGGCTCCCTGCATGGAGCCTGCTTCTCCCTCTGCCTGTGTCTCTGCCTCTCTCTCTCTGTCTATGTCTCTCATGAATAAATAAATAAATAAAAATCTTTTTTTTTTAAGTGCCTTTTAGTAGCATTCATGCCTTTAAAGGATTTTGCTGCTCATCTAGGAGGGTTGCTCATCTGCAAATAGCCAGCACATGTCTGTGAAGACCCAGAAAACTCCATAACTGTTCATTTGGCCTTATCAGGAGCAAGGCTGAACCTTTTCTTTGCAGGAAAGGATAGTTAGAGTGTAGAAGATTTATGTTGGAGCCCACCTTCTACTTCAAGATGTGTCTGTGTGAGGAGAGACCTTTTTTTTTTTTTTTTGCCTTTATTTAAAAAGAAATTCCTGGCCACTTCTTTCTGTGGTACTTGAAGGGATCTGTAGTTGACAGTGAGGACAAAGGGGAGGGTTTGGTTGTATCCCAGAAGGCACAGTGAGAGAAGTGGCTTGTGCAGAAGCCTAGCGCATCTTGCTGGAAAGCCAAGAACTGTTGGCTTGTCATAGAGACATGAATCAGAAGTGAAATGTTTGGAGCTGACTGGCGGGATGGAGAAGTGCTGGAAATGAGGAGAGCTGGCTCAGGGGCTGTGGCAATGGAGTGGAACTGCAGCCTCCCCAGCTCAGAGGAGGAGGCGCCAGTGGCGGCGGGAAGGCAGGAGAGGCAGCAGAACGGGGTGCTGTCTTTGGGCTAATGCCATGGGGGATTTGGCCCAGACTCAGCAGTTAGATTAAGTTTCCGAAAGCACATTCCTGAGCAGAATGGGGGCTGTGTTTTGCTGGTTGGCTGATGGAAGGAGGCTGAGTGGTGAAGGGATTACCGAGGCATGGTCTGAATTTAGAGGCAAGGCTGGGCCGTGGCGTGCCTGTGCACACGCACACACACCCGCCCACACTCAACACTTAAGGCTTCCTTTTCCTCTGGCCATTTTTGCGTGCGCTCAGATGTTCACCCTCAGACAAAGCACCCACTGTTTGACCTACCTAGCAAGGTGCTACCTCCTGTGTCTTCGTGGACTCCTGGATCACCGGGACCTTCCAATGGTGGGGGCTTAGACCTGACTTGAGGATTCAAGGGTGTGAAGGAGCCCTCTAGAAGAACTTTTCCTGGTCCAGACCTCTTTTACTGAGACGCTGGGGGCTGGGAGTACACTTGGACTTCACCCCTCTCTGTGGACATTGGCTTCTGGTCTTCAGGTCAAATGGAGCAAATGCGGATAACTGCTGTCTTCGCTCTCTGTGGAGGTGTCCATCCCACTCTCCTCCACACAGAACTTTTTCTCCTGTTGAACCCAAACTTTATTTGTGGTAAATCTCTTGCTGCTAATGCCTCACTTCAGACCACCTTGTCTAATTCTTGCTTTTCAAAATACTTTTGACTTTGATCTCCTTTCTTCCTTACTCCTTTTTCTAAGCTTTACACCAGGAGGCCAACCACTCTACATGGCCCACATGTTCCCACTCTCTGCACCTGAACCAACAGCAGACTTTGCCAATGGACACCATATTCCTTTTTTCTATACTCTGACTCAGCCTTACAATTGTTCTCAACACAGCCCAGCAAGGAATCACAATTTAGCAGAGCTGGCATATGATGTGAAAACTGTTTTTGATCCCTTACCTCTAATAATTCAAATGAACTCCTACGTAATTGTTAATTTTACCTTTTTTCAATTTTTAAAAATTATTCTCCTAATTATCTTATCATCCCTAGGTCCCATTTGTCGTTGGAAATAAAACAGGTGGTAACTGGGTAGTACTATAGCTGGGAACTTTAGTTCTCAAGCTAATGTGAAGTCTTAAACTGATGCTGGTTTAATTGAGACCAGATCTGTAACTCCTCCCTAAGGCCTTTAGGCTCTAAGAATCAAGCATGGTTCTTGAGTTTTCTTTCCTCGGGAGACGAAGGAGCTCCCCTTAGCCAGTTGTCTCCATGACCCTGACTCTGAGGAAGGTCAGAAGGTGACAGAATTTAACCCATGAATAAAATGAAGAAACAAACTAATATTATGGAGGGGAAAGAAAGACTTTAAAAAACCCCTTGGGTTGAAGTTTTAACTCTGCCCTTAGGACTTGATGTGACTCTGGGTAAGTCAGTCCCTCAGATTGCCACAACTATGAAATGAGCACAGTGATAATTTATAGCATCAGTATCATAGTTTTTTTTTGTTTGGTTTTGTGGGGTTTTTTTTTTTTGAGGGTCAAATGATGGGATAGTAATATTTTGAAGCACTTTATAAATTCTAGGCTTTATACATTCCACCCATTTGATCAGCGAACATTTGTGGAGTGTCCTCCTGCAGGAGGCTCTAGGGCCTGTGTCTAGCTCTGGGCTGCCCAGCTCCATTCTGGGAGCAGCCTTCAGAAGAACAAGTCCCGGGAATGGCAAAGCTTCCACTCCTAGCCAGAGCCAAAAGAGAGGGCTGGCTTGTTGGGAAGAGAGAACTAACCCATTTCCTGTGAATTTCTCAGCAGTTTGTATACACATGATCTCTAACCCAGACTCCTAACTCCTGGCTGCATTGGAGGATAGCCATGGTGTCACTGCATTGCTTGTTGTCCCCGTAGCCACAGAGCTGCTCATTTATGCTTCTGATGGCTCACCACTGCTCATTCCTCTAACCAGGTAGTCATTGATTTGTACTGGCAGGCGGGGCTGACCTTGGCCCTCAGCATGGTGATTCCACAGAAGGAGCCATGTTTCTTTTTGTTCAGCCCCCTCCACCTCTGATTTCTACCAGATACTTCCTTAAGGTCTTATAGGCTCAAACTGTGAACTAGAATAAGCCCATAAGGGACCACTGTGGACATGCCTTTATTAAAATATTTATAGCTTTCTCTGTGTTTTAGTCAGGTTCTCCAGAGGAGCAGAACCAGTTATACATACAGGTGTACCTTGGAGGTGTTGTGAGTTTGGTTCCAGGTGACTCACTATCAAGTGAGTCTAGTGAATTTTTTGGTACCCTATATACCCTTGTATATAAAAGTTAAGGTTATACTATCCTGTAGCTCTTAACATGTGCAATAGCCTTACAACTAAAAAAAAGTACACACTTTAATTTAAAAATACTTTATTGCTTAAATAACCATCAACTGAGCTTGCAGTGAGTTGTAATCACTGATCAGAAATCACCATAACAAATATAATAATGATGAAAAGATTTGAAATATTACAAGAGTTAATAAAATGTAACAGAAAATAAGCAAAGGCTGTTGGAAAATGGCACTGATAGACTTGCTTGATGGAGGATTGCCACAAACCTTCAATTTGTTAAAAAAAAAAAAGTATAACCAAATGAAGCATCCTGCCTATGTATATAGAGAAATTAATAAAGGCAAAAAATAGATTTATTTTAAAGAACTGGTTCACATGATTGTGGAGGCTGGAAAGTCCAAAATTCATAGAGCAAGCCAGCAGACTGGAGATTAGGGAGTCCCACTGGCAAACAGCAAAGCACCCATTCTCCAGCAGTGAGTTCAGTGTTTAGATGTCTTGGAGGTTGGTGTCCTGAGAATTAGGGACATATTCAGAGTTTCCAGCAGAGCAGAGTAAGACCTAACCCTCACCTTTGAGGAGCTCTTAATCTCATGGAAAAGATTGACTGCAGTAACGCATTAGCCCTAAAGCAAGTCAGTCTCCAACAGAGATACAAACAGACTTTCCTGAGAGCTCAGGCTAACGGGGATTCATTTCAATTTCAGGGGATTGAAGAAGACTTGGGAGTAGAGCCTTAAAGAATGTGTGTGGGACAATCTTTATTTCTCATTTCTTGAGTTCTTTCATACCTTTCTCAGATCTTCAACAACCAAGTTTAGCTCTTAGCATTGTGTACTTAGATTTAAGCCTAGTGCAGTTTCTGGGATGGGGCAGATAGGAAATGGCGGGCAGTTTGCATCAATCAGTAGCCACCACTGCTTGTAGGAATATGTAGTTCCCAAGAGTGTGGGCAGAAAAAGTGGAACCACTGTGGGCCCTGCTGGCCTTAGGACAGCGCCCGTGCCTCCCACCCAGGGTTCTGCATGTCAGGACCCTGCTGAAGCTCTCCTCTCCACTCTTCCTGAGTGCCTTGGCCTACATTTTCTCTCCCCTCCCTCTTCCTGTACAGGCTGCCAGCCTGCCAGAGACTCTGTCAGGATCCAGCTCTGGCTCTCATGATCCCAGACCACCAGGATTCACATTAATTTTCCCATTGCTAAGTTTATAGTTTATATTTGGTTGATCAGAGAAATATGTATGATGTGGGTTGCTGGCAAGTAAATCTTTTTTTTTCCCCTTCTCTTAAGTGTATTTTTTCAAACCATTTCATTCCTTCATCAAGTCCAAAAGAAACTCCCAAGTTCTGCTAACCAGCCCTACCTCATTGCAGTAGTGAAGTCAGATAAATGAGATGGTCTACAGACATCTTCTCTGTTCATCTGGCTGCCAGACTCAGTAGAGACATGGCTCCCATCCTTGCCTTGTCTTCAAGGATTAATCACGTTTCGTGTTCTTATTTTTTAAAAAACATTTTCAATGATCCAAGCCAAGAAATTCCTGAAGCATTAGGCCAGTTTTTTTGCACATCGTTTAATGACATTGCAAACTAGCTTCTTTTTATTTTTCCTTCTTCCTGTCGCACTCTTCCCTTCATGCCCTTTCTCCCCTCCTGCCCACCTTTGGTCTTGTCTTTGATCTTTTGCCCTCATCCTCCTGGTTCTCTCATCTCCTCAGTATTCTCCCACAGCTCAAATCTGAGTTTAGACCCCACCTCAACTCAAGGGGAAAGAAAGAAACACAAGACTGAACAACTAATGTGTTTGGCATCTGCACGAGTCTTTTTTTTTTTTATCCCCATGGAAACTGTTTTTATTTAAATAAGAAAGAGCATGTCTTGTTTTCATCGGAAAGTATATTTGAAAAATTTTATGCCATGTTTCCATGGCTCTCAGGAGAGAGTTTTCAAGCCAAAATTATTTGTGCAATTGGACAGGCAGAAAAAAAAAACTAACAAAAGCAAACATACTTATCCACTCTCCTGGCCTGCAGAAGGAGGCAAATATTCCCTCTGCCAACCCCCTTTGCCCTTTCTAAGTTGCTCTGGAGCTCAAGGTGACCTGATCTAGGTTGGAATGCTGGTGAAGGTAGTGGAGACTAAACTTGCAGATACTACTCTTGGAAATTATTGTACCCTGCCTTTTGTGTTGGTTTTATCTGTCTTGTCTATCAGAGTAAAGGGCCCTGAAGTTAGGAACTATATTTTTGTCTTCATGGTGTCTTCTGTATAGTTCCTAGCATACTAGATAATTCTGTAGTTCCTGGCTGAATGAATGACTCAGTGAGGCCTGGAGGCCATGAGAGTTAGGGAGTAGAATTATCAGCCCAGAAACTTGCCAATGGGCAAGAGGCTATTGAGCCATCCTGACAGCATTGCCAAGTGAGCCCCATGTGGTGCCCCCACAATTTAGTGGATCCTGTCCAAACCTCAGCAGATGGGTACTGGCTTGTATTGAGGCAAGAGAGAAGGACAGAACTGACTATACATAAGTACTACCTGGATGAGTAGAAAAATGACTTGGTTTTTTGTTTTTTTTTTTTTTTTTTTTTTTTGGGCTGTTCAGCTGAGCTCATGGAGATGGAGATGTTGGTGACTCCAGGCAGCCTCCAGCCAAAGGCACTGTCTTACTTCTTACTTAACTGAACTTTGACTTGCAGCCTAAGAGAGGTCTCCCGGAGAGGAGGACCAAATGGGGAAACTCCGTGAAACTCCTTTTGGATTACAGAGGGAGTGTTCTACTGTAGCGCAATGCACCCTGTAACAGGAAGTGTAAATTCTAGGAAAATTGGGAGGATGAGCCTATAATTAAGATTTGATACTTTTGTGTCGTGGGAATTTGTGAACATACACCAAATACCATAATTTAATTCATAGATCTGCTGAGCTAAAAGAAGGATCCAGGCTACAAGGTGAGAAGAAATTCAAAGGGCTTATGATAAAACTTGCCTCTTTGCATGTGACCCTGGTGACGGCAGCCACGTGCTCCTCACAGTTCTTGTTTTCCTCCCATTTTCCCTTGGCTCAGAAGGCAGATGCCTGCTGTTCCCTATAAATGCAAGGAGGAAAACCAAAGCACATCACACGATTTGTGTCTGAACAAATTCCTGACGTCCGTGTTTCCACGGGTCCCATGGAAGTGATGTAGCAGAAGATACATATTCCATTAAGAAATTGAGGGCTTACAAGGAAGGCACTGGGCAAGGGTTCTGCACGGAGCCCAAACTGTTTGGGCTTTCTTGGAAAGCACAAAGTTCTATGAAAAGGAGACTCTGTAAATTCAGAGATGGCCCCAAAGACCAGAGCTCTGGCCTGTTGAGAGCTGAGAAACAAGAGTGGGCCTATTGGCATTTGATTAGTGCAGACAAGTTAATAAAATAGTCGAAAGAATACACAAAGAAAGGATGCACAAGAGGGCTCTGGGGGAAGGTAAGAGGATTAAAGCTGCAAAAACATTCCTCTAATGGATTTCTCAAACACTCCAGCCCACAGGCAAGGGCAGGTGTCCCTTCAAACCATTTCCCCATGAAACCCGATCCATCATTCTGTGGTGCAGCCTGTTAACCCCATTTGGAACTGAAGGGCCTGCCCCCTAGTCCCAGTGAGGCACCCTGAGCAGCCCTGGGACTGGCCAGGAACCCAGCTTTGCAGACAAAGGGGCCTGGGAACAGGCTGGTTTCCTTCACTCGCAGCCAGCTAGTTCTCTGCATTTGCCTCATAGGGTAGCTGATTAGGCCATTACCGATCACACATCTCCAGCCCGCCCCCCTCCCCAGTCTCTTTTCTGCCTAAAAACACTTGAGAGAGGGTGCTCTGATTTTCAGATCCATCATCACTTTGTTACTCTCTCTTTGATCCTTAGTGAAACTCAACTTTTGCTCCAGCAGCCAAATTGGATGTGTTTGTCTAGTGAAGCCACAGCTAAGGCTCAAGCTCAGGAGGAACAGGGAGGGGACAGGGCCAAGGAACGAACTACTGCTTATTTGTTTGGAAGCCAGGAAGGCAGGCCTGCCAGTAGGATGCCCAGCTGGGGTGTCCTCAGTCCAGCCCACATGGGCTGTTGTGCACATGTTGGCATCAGAACAAAGGGGCAGTCTGGCCACATGGCTGACCGGTGCCCAGCTTTGTGCCTCCCCCACTGCACAGCCTTCTGTCTCCAACTTAGCAGTTGTCAGAGGGTACAGAAGGAGCCAAGAGGGACAGAGATGGGGAGGGGGCTATGTTTTGTAGTATTGGGTCTGTGAGGTGGGTGCTGGAGGAGTGTGTGCCTTGTGCTGGATAAGCTCTCAATTACAATGGGGCAAGAGCCTGGGCCATGGAGATGGCATTCTGGTGCCAAACTCCTCTCTTTCTTGTAAAATGATCTGTTAGGTTTAAGTATATCCTTGCTTGAGGCAAATTTCCTTGGAATGAAATAAAGCAAAGGAGGAGGAGGAGGGGAAAAAAACTCTTGGTGGAGTAGTTTTAGAATTTATTGGACCGTGGAAGAGACTGCTTCTTGGTGACAGGAATTTTCCAGATGCCCCTGAGCTGACAATCGCTCACAGCTCGCTTTGTGGGGAGCCTCCTGACTTGGCAGGTACAGCACACACTGTGCAGAGGAGGATTAAGGCCTTTGCATTGTTTAAGTGCATTGCTTTTGAAAACCAGTTTGCAATCTTTAGCCAGAACACGCTAAGGACAGGCCGTCCGCCCTTTTCCGTCATCCATATCTCCTTCCTCTCTGAGAAAAAACACATCCGCTGTCTTGGCTGAAAAGCTCAGCCAGGACTGGACTACATAATTTTGGGGGTCTAATATAAAATTAAAATGTGGAGTCTTGTTCAAACATTAAGAATTTGAAGACGGTGATAGAGCATTAAACCAAGCACTGGCCTCCCCTTCCGGGCCACATGGAACTACACAGATTGCACTCCCATGAAGCTGGCGTTGGGCTCAACCTTCCAAATTGTTCGTTCATTCAGCAAGGATTTAGAGAACATTTGCTATATCCTGAATATCATGCCATGGGGTTTGGGGTTGGGGCATGGAGTATAAAATTAGTATACTGCCCCTAGGAATTTACAATTTAATTGGAGTCAGATATCATATCTATAAATTTAAACAATGATAAAATAAATCTTTAAAAGCCCAGAAGGTTCTATACACACTCAAAGGAAAGAATCCATAAGCGAGATATCACCTTGCCCCACAGGTATCACTCAGCCGGGAAATTAAAAGAGAGTGCTAGAAATGAATTGGGCAGCCTGTCTGTTTTTGCCATGCCACTTGCAAACAGCATGTATTTCCTACTTCACATTCATTAGACCTATTTCGCACCTTTTCCATGACTCCAGAAATAGCTTCTCAAGAAGCAGTCTGTTTTCAAAATAACCATACTGTGTAACTGCTTTGAGGGTCCTAACTTCTAAGATAGTTCTTCGTTCGGTAATTCACCATTTACTGAGCATCTAGTTAGGCCAGGCCCTGATTAGGGTCAGAGGACACATAAACAAATAAGACTTGCCCCTAAAAAGTTCGTACTCTAGTATTGTAAGGACAATAATCCTTTCATAGAAACAAAAGGACTTTCCTATTCTGGTGTGGCTTTTCTACTGGAAAGTTCCATTAAGTGGGAAATCTGACCTCGCTGCCTGCCTTGATCCCTGGGCTCTCCTATGGTGACAGTAGTTTGTTTTTGGTAATTGCCTCTTATCTACTGTGAGAAACTTGATTCCTGCCTGCTTTCTTGCCTTCTCTGTCGCTTCTTGCCTTCTCTGGGTCTCCAGGGGAAACAACACAGGCAGGTGGAGTCTTGCAGTGGAATTGCAGTAAAAGCTCTGATGGCGTCCGTTCTCAAGAGCTGAGCTGAACACTGTGTGGTCAGCATTCAGACAGGGTGCCTCGAGGGCTTTCTAGGTATCTTTATGAAGGAGCATCCAGGTAAATATTCTCCTCTTTCTTATCTTATTCCCCTTTCATTTTACTTCTATTAGATTCAGCTACAGTCCTAAAAAACAAATCTGGAATCTTTTTTGCACAAGTGTCCAATTTTGTTCAGCAACATCAGTGCTTTGGCTCTAGTTTTGGAGAGAGTTTTGTTGTTTGAACTGTTAGATTATCTGGGAAACATCCTGCTCTTGTTCCAGGTGGATCTTCATCCTCTACCATTTTAGATTCTAGTCTTACCACCAAGCCAAGTCAGAAAAGATGGCCATTATGCTACTAGACTCTGCAGCCTGGTGTCAAGACCCTCAGGTCTCCCATATTCCATTGCCATCAGCCACATTATGGAGACCCATCTTTCCCTTAGAAAGCTCTCAGAGCATCCACAGATCTCCCACCCCAGCTTTGAGTAAGGATTAGCCATGATAGGAGAACATAGCTCCCAGGTAGCATCAGCCTTCCTGTTATAACAATGGTTGGTAACTGAGTGGAATCTCAGGCCTGTCACTTTACTATGCATGTCAGAGAAGAACCAAAGGACTTCTTTGTTTTTGCCATGCCACTTGCAAACAGCATGTATTTCTTACTTCACATTCATTAGACATATTTCACATCTTTTCTGTGACTCCAGAGATCACAATTTGCTCTCATCATTCCCTTCAGTCTCCTTTAGCTGAGTTGTGCCAGGACATTTATGCCTTGATTGCTGGCCCATCTCCAGCCAAGTTCCATAGGGCCAATGGGCCTGGTCAACTGGCCACCACGTCCCAGTGTAGAAGAGGCTGATCTGTGTCACAAGCATCTCCTCATGGAATTCTCTATACATATCCCCACTCTCCAGCTTCTGTATATCAGGTTGAACTCTGATGCACTAATGGAGGCTACACATTGCATCCTGTAAACTCCTATAGACAACAGAAGGCTGGAGGAAGGATTTGGACAGCCACGGGGAAGCCCCTCGGGGTGAGGCCCCTACAGCTGTTTATCGTGACACCAAGGGCGAAAGTCCACTCTAAAATGTTGCTTTGTCTCTCTGCTGCATTGAGGCCCAGTTGGCACCTTCCCTTCTCTCTACAGACCTCCAGGACTTCAAGTTGGATGTGCAACACGTGATTGAAGTGGATGAGGGGAACACAGCAGTCATTGCCTGCCACCTTCCAGAGAGCCATCCAAAAGCCCAGGTCCGATACAGTGTCAAGCAAGAGTGGCTAGAGGCATCCAGAGGTGAGTGAGCAAGGAGGAGCCCAGAGGCCGAGGCCAGGGATGAGGCTGACCACCTCTGGCTCCGCCTCTCCAACCCCCTCCCTCCTTAGCATGCCTGTGGCCCCCACCTCACATTGGTCAACTGTCTTCTACCTTGCTGTTTAGCCTTGTCAGGTCCTAAAGGAATTTGCTTCCATAATAGAGGTCTCCTGCCCTTTTTTTTTTTTTTAAAGATTTTATTTATTTATTCATGAAAGACACACAGAGGCAGAGACACAGGCAGAAGGAGTAGCAGGCTCCATGCAGGGAGCCCGATGTGTGACTTGATCCTGGGACTCCAGGATCACGCCCTGAGCCAAAGGCAGGCACTAAACCCCTGAGCCACCCAGGGATCCCCCTCCCCTGCCCTTTTGAGAGGAATTTCTTTATCCTTTGAGGCTCTGGAAGATGTTGCTCAGCTGTCACTATTTGATCGAGGCTGTCAGCACAGGGTTCTGGAGCCTCCCATGTGTGTGCTCCCTGCTACACACAGCAAGACTGCCTGATAAACCCAGCCGTTCGTGGAGCTGTAGTGTTCCCTGGTGGGAGGCAAAGCCCTTTCCCACATAGCACAGGAATGTTTCAAGTGGGACTTGGGTTTTTCCCTCTTCCCATCTTCCTGGTAATGCGGCTATCTCAGCTGTCCTAGCTTCCTCTTAGGCTGCGGTGTCAATGACAGCTGGGCCAGGGAAGGCCAAGCTTTGGGCCACAGAGTGCCTGGGAGGAGAAGGGGTGCCTCTCAAGATGAAATCAGCTTCTTCCCATAGCTGACCCTTCACTGGAGACCAAGTAGACCCTGCTTGACTGAATCCATAGCTCAAGATCTATTCCTTTACAAATATCCTGTAGATATTTAAATATTTTCATTAATTTTTTCTGGCCATGGAAGGAATATATGTTCCTATATTCCTATGAGGAATATATATGTTCACTGTAGAAAATACAGAAAACTATTTTTTGAAAGGTAAAACTCCTAATCCCACCACTCAGAAATAACTGGAGAGGAATAGAATATTAATCTGAGAGGACTAGAGCATTAATCTCCATTGTCCCTAGCAGAAGCTTGGCAGCAGTCTCTGGAAGAAGCCCCACAGGAGACAAGGGTTCCCCCCCCTCCCCTGTTCTGTCAGGCATTGCCTAAGCTGCTCATACGGGGGGGGGGGGGGGGGAGGCAGCCCAGTGACAGGCAGGCACCAGGCTCCATGAACCTAGATTCAGAGACAGCAGGACTCCCACGGCAGGCTGCACCACCAGAAAGCTCAGAGCTGATGGCCAGTGCTTTGCCTGCCGGGAAGCTGAACACCATGGGGTGGGGTGTCCAGAAGCCTGGACTGTCTCTTGTTGAAAAAAGCCGAATGCAGCCCTGGGGCCCCACCCCCATGGCACCTCTGGTCCTGAAGCAGACAAAGCCTAGCAAACCAGTGATGCAGATAAAGGGTTTCAGTGACATTCATGGAGAAGGTGGTGGTTGGCGGAGTTAGAATAGTCCTCCCTGCTTGCAGAAGTCCAGTAGTGAGGTGGCTCAGAGCTCTGACCCTGACAGGGACTCATGGGGAATTCTAAACTCATTTCTCTCCTTCCTGGTGGCTTGCAGGAATGATCATCTCATCTCCCACGTGTACAGCACAGGCCCCTCAATCCTTACAGCAGCTCTGAGGTGGCTCATGTCTTTTTTTTTTATAAGATTTTATTTATTTATTCATGAGAGACTCAGAGAGGCAGAGACACAGGCAGAAGGAGGAGCAGGCTCTCTGCAGGGAGCCTGACATGGGACTCGAACCCTGGATTTTGGGATCACGCCCTGAACCGAAGGCAGGGCAGAATCTCAGGGGTTTAACCAGCTTTGCCGCAATCACACTGCGCACGGCAGATCTAGAGCTTAAACCCAGGTGTAGCAGACCCCAAATCTTGCTTCCTTCCCACCCTCCTCCAGCTCCCTTAAAAGTATAAAATATTCATCCAGAGACCTGTGGACTAGCTCAGGTGGGTTAGCTAGCTGGTTTGCCGGCTAATTGGTTAGTTGTATTCTCGGCATTTCTGTCCCACTTGATCTGAGGTTTTACAGGGAGAAAAGCATTTCCAGTTTGGGCTGCTTGGGATTCAGGTGTTCGACTCATGGTTCCTGCCCTCCTGCCCACTGGGAGCTGCTGCCAGACTCATCCCATGTCCCCTTCACCCTGCCCTTTTCTCAGATAACTACCTGATCATGCCGTCAGGAAACCTCCAGATTGTGAACGCAAGCCAGGAGGATGAGGGAATGTACAAGTGTGCTGCCTACAACCCGGTGACCCAGGAAGTGAAAACCTCGGGCTCCAGTGACCGGCTCCGCGTGCGCCGTAAGGGGCCAGGGGGTGTCTCACTGACGGAAGGGGACACAGGAAGGGGGGCACAGGCTGTGCTCCAAGCCCGTTCTCTCAGGTGGGGGTGGGAGCTGGGGGGCTCGGGCCAGTGGGAGTATCCAGGACTCAGAGCGGGGGGTCCTCTCCCCTCTAGTGGCACATATCCCTTGCCTACTCTGGGGTAGCTGTGCTTGCTAGTCCCGTTCTCCTGCCTGTTGAGAGCTCTCCTTCCCTGGGAGACTTTCAGAGTGGGGATCTGTTGGGATGTGTCTGCTGGGGCCAGACGGCCTGTGCTCAGCAGTTGGCAGCACATGCATAGGAAAGACGATGATGTACTTGTGCCTATGTGAGGCCACAGAGCCTGCCTGGCCCGAGGCCCGGCTGTGCTTACACTGTCTGTGCCGCTGCGGTGAGCCCAACACCTCCCTCTGGTGATGGTCCGTGGAGGCCCACACACTCCCCCATTTGTATGAAAACAACATCTGCCTTTGCCAAGCATCTCCGGGTGCCAGGCACTTTTCTAGGCTTCCTGCTTACTCAGTAGAGGGACAGCCTACGTGGAGCTTGGTTTTAGAGGCAGCACCAGAGGCAGATGTACCGTGAAGCTAATGAAGCCAAACTACAACAGTCCCTCACTCACAGAATTTTCTGTGTGTAATTTCACATTCTGTTTCTTCAAGAGGGCCTCCCAAGCTGTAGATGTCTCAGGTCTTATAACACCAGGATCTGCCCCTGCTTGGCACACAAAGCAGAATCACACAGAGCGTGGAGGGAGGTGGCTGCCGGGGAACAGCTTGCCTTCCAATAAGTGCTGTGCTGTTTCTCCACCAGCACTGAGAAAAGATCTCTCCCTCCTTAGCTGAGCAGCCAACGAAGTAGTTGATTTGCTTTGGGGACCTGTACTACTACTGTGCGAGAAATGCATGTCTTTACACAGTAGGTCCCTTTCAGTGCAGCGAGGTGCTCACACTATGAAGGATGCTGAGATCTGAGACTCCTGGTTGCTGTGGGGGATACCATGGATCCTTGTCTCCTAGCTCATCCTCAGACTTGGGGTGCATTTGCTGAGTGCAAGCAGGAAAAGTCACCTGCACCATTTGGTTCTCTGTCCACCCCCTCATCTTTTTCTTTGCTGATGTGCGTAGTTATTCAAATGCGTGTTGTGTCAATGCTGCTGCTATTCCAGTATGTTACCACATCTCTTACAACAGCTCTCTGCAGAGAGAGGGCCTTGTTTTTATAAAGAAACCAAGGCTCAAGGGAATTAAGTAACTTGCCTCACTTTATGTAGGTTGTAAACCCCTGAAAGGCTGTTTGATTCCAAGTCCACATGGTCTGGGATTGCCTCCTGGGACCTGGCCACCTAAGGCAGGGCAGAGGGGATCTTCGGCACTGAGTCCTGGTCCCACACGCTGCCTTTCACCTCCCGGCTCCTCCAGGCTCTACTGCTGAGGCTGCTCGCATCATCTACCCCCCAGAGGCCCAGACCATCATTGTCACCAAAGGCCAGAGTCTGATTCTGGAGTGTGTGGCCAGTGGGATCCCACCCCCACGGGTCACCTGGGCCAAGGATGGGTCCAGTGTCGCCGGCTACAACAAGACACGCTTCCTGCTAAGCAACCTCCTCATCGATGCCACCAGTGAGGAGGACTCAGGGACTTATCGTTGCATGGCCGATAACGGAGTTGGGGAGCCTGGGGCAGCGGTCATCCTGTATAACGTCCAGGTATTTGGTGAGTGTCTCCTGCAGACCTCTTCTCTTTGGTCAGTGTGGTCTTCTTCGAAACTCATAACCCCAAGGCTCAGATAGGGTCAGGTGCCTTGTGAGAGGTCCCATGCCCAGGGTGTAATGGAAGAGGATAGAGAGAGTTGGGATGCTTGGGTCCCAAGGCCTCAGTGTATGGGCCTGACGTCCCTCTCTAGTCCCTTTCCTGTCATGACTGACAGACGAGGCACAGGACCTTTCCTTCCCTCTACCAATACTCACAGGAAAGGAGGGACTCACTCCTGACTATAGATCCCTCCCCAGCCTGTGTGGCCCTGGATGGGAAGACTTGGCCTTTCTCACCCCTGCTCTGGTTTCCCGGCAGAACCCCCCGAGGTCACCATGGAGCTGTCCCAGCTGGTCATCCCGTGGGGCCAGAGTGCCAAGCTCACCTGTGAGGTGCGTGGGAACCCCCCGCCCTCTGTGCTGTGGCTGAGGAACGCTGTGCCCCTCGCCTCCAGCCAGCGCCTCCGACTGTCCCGCAGGGCCCTGCGGGTGGTTAGCGTAGGGCCCGAGGATGAAGGCGTCTACCAGTGCATGGCTGAGAACGAAGTCGGAAGCGCCCATGCCGTGGTCCAGCTGAGAACCGCCAGGCCAGGTGAGTGCAGCCCGAAAGGCTGGACATTGCAGCTGCACATTCACAGAGCCCTTTCCTTGACTAAGAACCCTAATATATAAAAGAGGTAAAAGTGATTTTTAGTTGTAAGTTCAAGTTTACATTAACTTATTAGAAGGTCAAAGTGTGTACACTTTCACTTGTGAAAGTGATCCATTTAATTGTTTTATTTTTTACAAATGTTTATTTGAGAGAGAGGGAGCAAGCACATGTGAGTAGGGGGAAGGGTAGAAGAGGAGGGAGAGGGAAAGAATCCCAAGCAGACTCAGTGATGAGTGTGGAGCCAACTGAGGTCTCAGTCCCATGACCCTGAGATCATGACCTGAGCCAAAACCAAGAGTTGGATGTTCAATCACCTGAGCCACCCAGGCACCCCTTTACTGTTGTATTTTCTCAAATGCTTTTTGTTTTGTGGAATCTCTAGGTTCGTAGGGTTCCATGACACCTGGTTTAACAACCATTGTGAAAAGCAAATCCATCCCTTTCAGCCTGATTCATTTCAGTTGACACCTGTACTGGCTGAGCAATTACTTATGTCCTCAGCACCGGACTAGGTAATGTGGGGGGTGCAGAGAAAATTAACAAAGACTCAACCTCCTCATGGAGGATGCCAAACTCACCAAGGAAATGATTTGATAAAAATACGACCCCAAATAATGCTGAATCCACATGATCAGATGCCAGCCTTCTGTGGTTCAGGATGTCAGGTGGAGGGACAAGTAACATTGGCAGATTCTGCAGATGCTTCCTGAAGGACGTGTTGCCTCTCCTGGCCTCTCAGGTTCTCAGAGGGGGGTTACAGTTGGCTTTCCATCTCGCAAGGCAGGTTGCTGCCTGGTGTAGGAACAGGCCCAGACTGCATGGTGTTAAGACCCCGCAGTGAAGGGATGTGTCCCCTCCCCCAACACAGACAGAAGGAGGAGGAGGGTGCAGGGTTCCTCAGGAGTAAACAGAACATTCACTCGAGGTGAGGCTAGCGTAGGGGTTCAGGAAAACAGATTGCAGAGCTGCCTGCCTGCCACCCTTAGCCACGGCAAAAAGCCTGGGCACAGGGCCCCGAGCTGCCCATCTCCTGGCGGGGCAGTGACACAACCCTCTCTCTTCCCACAGAGCCTGGCTGCATGTGGACTGGGCTGATGGTCATCTCAGGCTCTGGGCTGTGGGCTCTTCCTATCTCTCACTTCCCTCTGCCTTCTCCCTGGGGCAACAATGCAGCCAGTGACCAGGGGAACGACATTGTCCACCTTCCCTTCTCTTTCCTTCTTGGTCCTCCAGGCACAACCCTGAGGCCATGGCGGGATGCTAAGCTGGACACTGCCACCCCTCCCGTGCTGCCCTCCAAACCCGGAAGCCCTGACCAGATGCTAAGGGGGCACCCAGGGCTTCCAAAGCCGCCGACATCGGTGCAGCCAGCTTCCCCACAGTGCCCTGAAGAGAAGGGGCAGGTGGCTCCTGCAGAAGCACCCATCATTCTCAGCTCCCCCCGGACCTCCAAGACGGACTCATATGAGCTTGTGTGGCGGCCTCGGCACGAGGGTGGTAGCCGTGCGCCGATCCTCTACTATGTGGTGAAACACCGCAAGGTACGGTGCCTGGCATTGTGTGGACTTCTTCTCAGTGAGTCTGGGCAGGGGTTTCTGGCTGCTGGCCATCTCCCCCAAGTTCCTGAAGCCTGGACCTTGACCTTTGGCCTCCTCTGCCCTACTTCCTACCACCTCCCAGGAGGATGGTTGTGAGTTGAGGCATGTGGGACCCTCAGAGGCCCAGGAAAAGTGTGTGTCACTTCAGCTCCTGTGTGCACTGGTTTCCCAGAAGCTTGGCACCCCCCACCAGCTCCTCATCCTGGGGCATAGTTAACAAATCTCCCTGTTAACCATCCCCTGCCCTCCCCTCTTCTCTCTGTCATTTGTTGTTGATGTTGTTGTTTTGTTTTTTAACCAAAGTAAGCTCTACTGGGTTACTGCATGGCAGTAACTCTGCATGGCAAGCTAGCTCTGGGGCCAGGAAAACAAATATTTATGAACAAGTGTTTTCTCTGAGGGCTATAAAACACCCCCTCAGTTTTCAGGATTCTTCATGGCTCGGCTTGGACAAGCAGGCGTGGGGTCTGAAAGCACATCGTGTTGCTCAGACCTCAGCTATTTCTCCTTGACAGAAGGAGGCCTGTCCAGGTGGATGTTTCAGGAGCTCTCAGGGAGGGAGCCTCTGGCTCTGGCAGGGTGTAGAGCCAGCTGGCCAGCCCATCCTCTTGGACACAGTGTCCTGTGAGGCAGGACAGGGCCCACAGGCGGCCCCCTTGTTCGAGGTTGTGTGCTCACCTGCTGTTACCCTCCAGGGGAGAAGGACATAAGATTTCCTTTAAAAAAATGTCCTGGAGGAGCATTTCTGTTCATCCCAGATGTGTGCTTTTTTGCTTTTTTTTTTTTTCCTAAGTCCATTAGGCAGCAGGAAATTATTGTTCTTTTTTTTTTTTTTTAGATTATGTATTTATTCATGAGAGACACACAGAGAGGCAGAGACACAGGCAGAGGGAAGAGCAGGCTCCATGCAGGGAGCCCAATATGGGACTTGATCCCAGGACCCCCAGGGATCACGCCCTGAGCCAAAGGCAGAAGCTCAACTGCTGAGCCACCCAAGTGTCCTGAAAATTATTGTTCTTAAATGGATTTTTAAAAAATGTTATTTGATAATGTGTATACATGCTATATTTTATATAGTAAAAGTATTTATCAGCTCTTCTCCCCCTCTAAAGACCAAAGCAGCCCTGTGTGGAGCAGCATGTCAGCTGTGCAGTAGCTCTTTCCCCTGCTCTGGACCCTGCCAGCCTCTCTCATTCTGATCTTTCCCTTTATGACCTTGGCTCAGGACAAGTCCATAGACACACTGGGTCGTCAGAAAGACACCTGAGGCAAAATTGCCTCCTAGGTGGGGGGGTGGGGGTAGGGATGCAGTCTCTCACTAACACTTGGCCTGCTGGCCTCTTCATAGGCAGCCAGCAAAGGGGGAGAATATATTTTTAACAAAAAGCTGCATTGTTCAGCCCAGGTTATGGGGCAGGGCCGGTCCTAATCTTTGTTTCTCTCTGTAACTAGACACCTCCATCTCAGAGTTGTAGACAGAGATCAGGGCAGGCCAAATGCTCATGGTCCCTGGGAGACAAGAACCAGTAATGAGAACAAGAATCATATTTTTCAGGCCAGTAGGTGGCCGTGAAACCGCTTCACCAAGAGGCAGGCTGGCAAAGGCCATGTGTGGCGATCCGGAAATGCCAGGCCGGGGCCACATTCACCCTGTGCGAGTGTGACAGTGACTAATGACCGTGTTATTTCTTAGTTTTGTTTCAGAGCCCAGTGTCAGTGTGGGGCCAGAGGATAAAGGGGTAGAGGGAAAGTGAGGAACTGTGCCCCTGCTGGGTCTGGCTTCAGTTAGACTCCGGCCTGTGGGGCACTTAGGACTGCTCAGTGGACATGGCCAGGGCAGAAATGATATCTCGCAAGCAGTGCCTTTCTTGAGGAACTAGCAAATCTTAAGGATTGTCACACAAGATAGGATTTCGAAGTGAAAAATCAGTTTGGACTGTGTTTGCAGCCCCCTTCTTTTGCAGGAGACTGGGAATCACTCAGATCATTTTCACTTTTTCACATTCGTGAAGCCAGTTTCACTTCGTGATACATCTGCAGACCCTGGGCTACTGTGTCTGGGTTTCTAGTACTACTGAGGATTCTCAGTTTGTAAAAACTTCTCCCCTTGGAACAAATCCTGGAAGTCTGACATAAATGAGCCCAGACCATCTCTGTCCCTTGAATAGTAGGTTTTGTTTTACTTTGGAATATTTTGCTTGAGGATAAGAGGTTTTCCTACCAGCTGTTTAATTCTTGAGCAAACCACAGCTTTAGGTCCCAGCAGACTGTGTAAAATGTGCACTGTTGGCAGTTAAGCCTTTTGTCCTGAAAGGTGGGGTAGGTGAGATGAAGAAGCTTCTAGGCATCGCCTGTGGGGGACGGAACCTGGATATATTTTTTTAAAAGAGCCAAGAATTTGGGGCCATTAAAGATTAATCCAGAATTAGTTACCATTCATCCACAGTTTTTAAGCAAGAAGCAAGGAGTGAGCACAGGAGCAGCAGAGGAGGATTGGAATGGCAGAAACCTGCCAAGTGGAGGATGTGGGCAAGTCGGGAGAAGGGGCCAGGCATTCGCTGGGAACCTGTGTGCCACGTTCAGTGCCTCACGCTTGGTATACATCATCTCATTTAACCTTCAGAAGAAGCTGAGAGCTTTTCTTTGACTCATCTTAGATTTGAAAACCTTGAGGATCAGAGAGGTCAGGGAACTTGCTCTAGGGTTACACAGCTGGTAAGAGACACAATCAGGATTTAAACCCAAGATTTTCAGGTTCCCAGATTCCTTTTCTTTCTAGGATAAGTCACGAATGGTTAGTAATGTGCTCTCTGGAGTCAAGTCATGATGTTTGTACTTATTAGCAATGTAGGTCTAGGCAAATTACTCCTTTCCCCAGGCCTTAGCATTTGTGAAGTGGGTACAAAACTAACACCTGTCTCTTGGGCTATTGTCACAAAGGTCTTTAGAGGGCCTGTGAAGTGCTTGCTTCTGCGACCAAGACTCTGTATTGGTGCTGCTGCTTTCATCATTATAATCATCATCCCAGAAGAGAAACTGTGAAGCGACTGCCTTTATTTGGTTTAAAAAGAGCAAGGAAGGAAGAAAAGTTAAATATGGAAGTTTTTAGAAATACGGAGAGGACATCTTTGGAGAAATTCTCAGCAATATAAGGTCTTTTGACCTCCCCACCGAATTTTCTTTGATGGGATGGTTAGATGAGGGACCACAGAGCCTACTTCACTGTCCCAGCAAAGATGGAAGTCCCAGAGCCAGCAGGACCAGTGTGCTCTCTGCAGTACCACCCCTCTGCTCCCAGCCCACTGGTTCTTCCTCCTGCTCTGGTGGACTCCACTCTGCTTTTTTTTTTTTTTAAGATTTTATTCATTTATTCATGAGAGAGAGAGAGAGACACAAGCAGAGGGAGAAGCAGGCTCCCTGCCGGAAGCCTGATGTGGGATTCCATCCGGGATCCCGGAATCACGCCCTGAGCCGAAGGCAGATGCTCAACCACTGAGCCACCCAGGCGTCCCTCCACTCTGCTTTTTATGCAAACCGCAGCCACCATTAGCTCCAAGCTGAGATGCCAGTTCTGATACCGGCTGTCTTCTCCAGCAGGTCACAAACTCCTCTGACAATTGGACTGTCTCCAGCATTGCAGCCAGCCAACACCGCCTGACCCTCACCAGACTTGACCCCGGGAGTTTGTATGAAGTGGAGATGGCAGCTTACAACTGTGCAGGGGAAGGCCAGACAGCCATGGTCACCTTCCGAACTGGTATGGGTCAAACACTGCCCCCATCTTGGGGTTTTATGGACCTGAGCAAATCCTGCCAGGCCCAGGTGGGAAGCCCTGCTCACCTTGCCCTATCCATTTACCTTGAACTTTATCGTCCTGTCAGCTCTTGCCTCCCCATGGTTTATGAGCCCAGGCATAGGTCCTGTGTCTCCTCAGGAGAGCTGCCAGCTGGCCTCTCTGCCCTCCCCACCTTGCGCTCATCCCCCCCCGCACACATAGACACACACACATACATGCTGGGCCCAGGCTCAGTACCATGATGGTTAAGCAGAACTGGGGATCAGACCACACAGCCAATATCCTATATTATTTGCATCACCCTTTCAGACCCCTCAGCAGAGTCTTAGGCAGAAAGAACTCTCTGGAAAGGCAGACCTAACACACGCCCCCATACTTGCTGGTCTCAACCCATTTCCATCCAGGACGGCGGCCCAAACCTGAAATCATGGCCAGCAAGGAGCAGCAGATCCAGAGAGATGATCCAGGAGCCAACCCCCAGAGCAGCAGCCAGCCAGACCACGGTCGCCTCTCTCGTAGGTCCCCAGCAGTTCAGAGGGGTGGGAGTGAGCAGGAGTCAGAACTGGAACCAAGTCCTCTGCCTCAGAAGGCTCATTGTTGCAGGTGGAATGGGGTCTTGTTCTATGGGTCCAGGAAGACTTGTGACATTTTTCCTGGCATCCATCCAGCTAACCCCAATAAGAAAACATAGATTGGAGTTTTTTCAAGGAAAACATGGTAGTCTGACAAGGTGGGTAGGGGATTGCTAAACCCTGTGGGTCCTGACAGCACAGAGGAGGGAGCCACAGACTGTAGGCCCTCCATAGTGTGATGTTGCAGAAGCATGGCCTCTAGGGGTCCTAGCTCAAGGGCTCCTTCTGGGAGAAGGTGACCCCAGTAGCCCTGGGAGATCTGATACAGCCACCAGAGGGAGAGGGCTGGGGGGAAGAACGGGCCCCAGTCAGGAACAGGTCAAGTCCATTTGCACTTCAACCACTTTATTGTGTCCCTTCTACTTCCATCCTCCCTCATGGATGGTTTCCTACAGCCCCAGAAGCTCCAGACAGGCCCACTATCTCCATGGCCTCTGAGACATCAGTGTATGTGACATGGATTCCCCGTGGAAATGGTGGCTTTCCAATCCAGTCCTTCCGGGTAGAGTACAAGAAGCTAAAGAAAGTGGGGGACTGGATTCTGGCCACCAGTGCCATCCCTCCTTCCCGGCTCTCGGTGGAGATCACTGGCCTAGAGAAAGGTAGGGGTCTGGCCACTATCCCACCTGATTCCCCATCTGTCCCCAACCCCTTGGAAGCAGTTAAAGCTTTGAGGGCTCTTCTGTCTGCCGGTCTGCCACCCGCCACCTTGCTTACATGGATGGTTTTGGTTGTGTTCCTTCCAGCCTACAAACCCTTCCTTCCCCTCCCTCTAAGAGGTCCAGAACTGTCCCTTCTGTGGCTCCTTTCTGAAGAAGATGGGAGTTCTTGTGTCCTTTGGGGACTTGTATTTGGTGAAAAGATCCCTCTAGGTTCTGGGTGTGCTCGGTGGGGGTGGATCAGAAGAGTTTTCCAGTTCCTGGGTTCAAGTGAGTTTCCCTTACCAGGCACCTCCTACAAATTCCGAGTCAGGGCTCTGAACATGCTGGGGGAAAGTGAGCCCAGTGCCCCCTCCCGGCCATATGTGGTGTCAAGCTATAGTGGCCGTGTGTACGAGAGGCCTGTGGCAGGCCCTTACATCACCTTCACTGATGCTGTCAACGAGACTACCATCATGCTCAAGTGGATGGTAAGTGGCCTCGCATAGAGTGCAACGGGGAGGTGGGGCTGAGCTTCGAGATGATAGAGGCTGGCTGCTGCAGCAGGCAGGAAGGAATCACTTTTCTGTTCTCCCTTCTAAGACCCTTTCCCTTAAGTGGTCACCCCCTGCCCTGCCCCCAACCCAACCCCCATACCTGGGAATTGAGCCAAGAGACTCATCCTTACAGTACCCAGGCAGGTTCAGAGGGGACTTACATCTTTGGAGTAAGTAAGAGACTAGAAACAGTCTCTAAGAGCTGGGGCACTTTTAGGGTAAATAACAGTGATCTTCACAGCCTTCCCCGAGAAAGCCTTGGAGATCTTGTCAGAAATATTTGTCAGGCTCCCTCTGTGAATTTTTATACTCTAAGCTGGGGTCCAATTTCTGTCCACCAGTGGTTCTGCTCACATGATTTCTCTACTCCATTGTCAACTTGCTTCTTCTCCATTCCCTATAGTATATCCCAGCAAGTAACAACAACACCCCTATCCATGGCTTTTATATCTATTATCGACCCACAGACAGTGACAATGATAGTGACTACAAGAAGGATATGGTGGAAGGTAAGAAGCACTTTGGGTGATACGGTTTTCTCTGTTAACAATGAGGGTCTAGGTGTTTGTGAAAGTATAAAACCTGGGCTGGGGACACTGGGTGGCTCAGTGGTTGAATATCTGCCTTCAGCTTAGAGCATGATCCCAGGGTCCTGGGATCAAGTCCCTCCTCAGGCTCCCTGCATGGAGCCTGCTTCTCCCTCTGCCTGTGTCTCTGCCTTTCTCTGTGTGTCTCTCATGAATAAATAAAATCTTTTAAAAATATAAAAAATATAAAAAAATAAAACCTGGGCTGCCGTGACATAAAGCATCTGTGCACATATCATTGACACATGCTATAGTTAGGGTCACCGAGATCAAAAGTCCACATGCTTCCTTCCCATGGAGATGGGACAACAGGAATTTGGGTGGCACCTAGAACATTTCCTCCAGTGCTTCTCCAGCCCAGGGCATCCTGTTGCATTCCTGGCACCAGCCTGGACACACACCCCTGTCCGAGGCTGACTGGGAAGGTTCCAGACAGACCAGATGCGTATTCCTATATGTGACTTCCTTGCTGTCTCTTCCAGGGGATAGATACTGGCACTCCATCAGCCACCTGCAGCCAGAGACCTCCTACGACATTAAGATGCAGTGCTTCAATGAGGGAGGGGAGAGTGAGTTCAGCAACGTGATGATCTGTGAAACCAAAGGTAATTGTCTTTAGGTTCTCTGCTTTCCTCTTGCTATTTTTAGCCAGCTAGGAAAAGTCACTGTTCCATGTAGCATGCTGATATCTCTTCCCCATGAAGACTCCTTATTTTCCAAGTACCCGTTTGTCATCTTCTGCTCATTTGCCTGTGCCTCAAGTGTGAATAGGGCTGCCATCATGATGGCTTCCAGGAACTGGGGAGTTAACTCCTACATGATGAACTCATGGATTAGAACCCATTCTTAATGTCAGAACTCTCTATAAACACTATGCTCCTGTAACATTTGGTACTTACATTGAGGTTGTAGTTAAATTCAGTAAACCAACCAGAGAGAGAAAAGGAACTGAGCATCAGGAAATGATGTATCTCCACCAAGGTCACTTAGCGAGTTAGGGGTGGAGCACACTTTGGGCACAGTGCATTAACTACAAGCCCGGATTCCTTCTCTGCACTAAAACATGTTAAACATCTTCACATATAATAACTTAATATTTGCACATTGGTCAAGTGGATAGATATCACCATCTCCATTTTGCAAATACTGAAAATGTATAACATAAGAATGTTGCAGAGAACTTAATCAGGAGAGGATCACAAAAGAATAGGAAGGGAGATGAGAAAATAATGCATTTTCTTGACATTGGCAACATTGTCTCTCTGGCTTTGTGCAGCTTTCAATCACCTATTCAGTAAATACTAAGTGCCTCCTGTGTGCACCCCAGCCCTCTTTTGTCATGTCCAGTGGAGAATACTGCACAACCAGAGTCCCCTATCAAGTGATACACCAAGTGCCCAGGGCAGAGATCAGAGACCACGAAGGTTCCACACTGGTCTGGAAGGCTTGAATCTTTAGGCTGGACCAAGGAGGGACCATCCTGGGGGACAGGGCCAGCCAGCAAATAGCTCCAGGTGGTTAGAGGATGTGGCCTCTAGAAAGGGAATGCCCAGGGAAGGGCATGGGTGGGCTGTGGGCATTGGATCATTGAGGACTCTGTGTCCGTGAGGTTGAAAAGCTCACAGGAATCTCTGCAGCAGTGGGCAGGGGGAGCGCGTGGGAGCTGTGAAGTCCAGGCAAGGAGAAGGGACAGGTTGGAGACCCTTTTGAGGAAGCGTCGGTGGACCAGGGGCTGTTAGCACATCGGGCCGGGGGGAGAGGGAAGGGAGCCTAGCATAAAGGACAGATGGATGATGTTGCCATTTATTGAAATGGGGGAGCCAGAAGAACAGCAGAGCCCAGGATGAAGGAAGGAACAAGGCGAGGCCACTCAGAGACTTCCTGGGGCTGTTTCTCCGGAGACCCTGAGGGAGAAGCGGGTCTCCTAGCGGGGAAGAGCCGTGGACACAGGCCCTTGGCTGCCATCAGGACGCAGGACAGAGTGGGGAGAGTGTGGCCCCAGAGGGACGAGGAGGCCTCCCAGTTCTGAGGAGGCAGACAAATGTAAGCAGCAGCCCTGGGAGAGGTAGCGGGAAATCACCGACTGTGCTGTCAGAGTAGAGGTAGAGGACAGCTGTGAACAGGAGTGAACAGGTCACATACAGCCTGGTAATAGCACGACCCAGAGGACAGCTTGCCATCTTGTCGCAGAATTGGTGTCTCGCAATTACTGCCTCTCCCAGAGTCCCCTACCTCCGCTTCACTCCTGCCCCAAAGCCAGGCTCAGATCTAGTCCTTTGCATCCCTTATTTTTCCCAGGAGTAGCAAATCCATGGGTAAACTCTGCCATTCCCAGTTCTTTTGCTGGTTTCGTGCATTTTTTTTTAAAGACTGTCTTCCAAAGGTTCACTAGCTTTCTTTGGGAAAAGCCCTTCACCTTTCCCGCTCAGAAGACGCAGCCTGAAACCAGTGCTAGACTCACAAACATCTCAGAGTGTATTTTGAAATGGAAGGTTCCGCTCTCTTTGACCATGCCAAATCTGCCATTCAAGGCCAGCCTCGTGCTGAGCTTGGACACCACACTCATCTACTACTGAGTTCTGAGGCCCTGCCTTGTGAGTTTGACCCCATTTCCCACTCCCATGGAATCAGGTTTGTTGTTGGTGTTTTCTGTTTGTAGTGAGAGAGATGTCGAAGAATAGATACTGAGGTGAGTTTTGTCCACAATTACAGCTCGGAAGTCTTCTGGTCAGCCTGGTCGTCTCCCACCCCCAACTCTGGCCCCACCTCAGCTGCCACCCCCTGAAACCATAGAGCGGCCGGTCGGCACCGGGGCCATGGTGGCACGCTCCAGTGACCTGCCCTACCTGATTGTTGGGGTCGTCCTGGGCTCTATCGTCCTCATCATTGTCGCCTTCATCCCCTTCTGTTTGTGGAGGGCCTGGTCTAAGCAAAGTGAGTGACTCTCCCCCCGCCTACCACCTCAGCACCAAGGGAAGGAGCCTCGTGGGGGATGAGGGGCCTCCCAGCCTGCCAACAAGGCCTTCACCCAGGGCAGGATCAGAGGTGCCCTGCTTCACATTCACTAGAGCGTCCCCACAGGGCTCAGAGAGAGAAAAATACTCCCAAGTCTGGGCCCTTTCCTCCCAGTTTATGGATCTTGGCAAATGGAAAGTATGCAGTGGAGAGTGTTCTGGCCTCTGCGTCTCTGGAACTCAGTACTTATCTGGCTCCAACTCCTTTTAATGTCTGAAGCTGCTGCTCCGACCACACGTTCATGTTGAAAATAGACCCCACCTCTTCCCTGTCACTTCTCTGGGTCTGTGGACGCATTGGGCTTTCTCCCTTTCCCTGTTATCCACTCATCTCTGCTTCAAATGACAATACATCCCGTCAACTTGCCTCATTTAAATAGTTTCTTCTGTTGACTCACCACTTCTTTTCCCCAAACTTGTGCTGATATATCTCCTCACCCTTCTCCCCACTGCAGAAGAGTCTAGATGGTAGGAGAAATGGGTGACTGAGAACATTCTCATCCCTGGGGCAGTGTCAGAAGTTTTCTGAGATTTCTATGGTACTGGAGGCTGCCCTGGACCTCCTGGGCCTGAGCATACCTGTGTCCTTCTGTGTCCTTCCAGAACATACAACAGACCTGGGTTTTCCTCGAAGTGCCCTTCTGTCCTCCTCCTGCCAATACACTATGGTACCACTGGGAGGACTCCCAGGCCACCAAGCCAATGGGCAGCCCTACCTCAGTGGCACCAGTAGACGGGCCTGTGCCAATGGGATCCATGTGAATAGGGGCTGCCCTGCAGCTGCCATGGGCTACCCAGGCGTGAAACCTCAGCAACACTGCCCAGGGGTGCTTCAGCAGGTAACACAGCCCTGGGAATGTGGGCAAATAGGTGCGAGCCAGCACAGGGGAGTACTGGGGCTGCCTCCTGGGGCTTTCTTCCTTCCAGCCTCTAATCCTGGGCTACTGGGTCTGGCTTCCTTAGTCAGGAACAGCTCATTCTGTTGAACACTGAACAGGAAAGTTACCTGGACTCCGATGTGACCTTTTTGTTACTCTTTCTCTTGAGCAGCAGGATGACACCAGCAGCCTGCTAAAGCAGACCATTCTTGGCACTGAATATGACCACACCAGTCACCAGGTTACCAGGTAACTGGGCCTCTCCCCTCCCTGCCTTCTGCTCCAGAGCTTACCCTAAGCCCAATCTCAGTCACTGAGAGGAACAGGGCGAGGCACATCCCACAACCTGCTCCACTGGACTCCCTTCCTTAGGAGGTGTGTTGGCCATTATAATGTGCTTTCTGCATTGGGGACTGGGTTGGCCCGTTAGAAGTCCTTCCTCACTTGTCAGGCCAGAGCAGCCATTTTCAGCTGGCTCTGTCCATAGGCTCCTGGACACCTGACTGCACATCCTTTCATGCATTCAGGAAATAGACTAGAATTATCCATGGAAGTGGTGGTATGACACCTAATGTTCAAAGGGGAGCAGTCCCTGCCCCATCTGAGCCCTGACTGGCTCTGATGCCCTGAGACAGGGAAGCAGCCAGGGTAGTGGGGATACAGACCTACTCTGCCTCCACTTCACTTCTCTATCTGGTCTCATGCCTGCAGGGGTCCCAAGTCAAGTCCAGATGAGGGCTCTTTCTTATATACGCTGCCTGATGACTCAACTCACCAGCTGCTCCAGCCTCACCAAGACTGCCACCACCTCCTGGAGCGGCCTGCGGCCACAGGCCAGTCAGTCATGAGGAATGTACCCCCGAGTCCTGGGCTGGAAGCAACGTGGGACCCTCTCTTTCACCGAGGTTGGTGCCAGGGGCAGGGTGGGAAATTGAACAGACTGGGGCTGACATGAAGGAGGTGTCCACAACCCAGCAGTGGCCTAGAGAGGGGGAGGTAACCTTCCTCAAAGGTGGTGTTAAGAGCCATCCACAGCTTTTGGATGGGGGAGTGAGAGACCTGGTCCGACAGGTCCGTGGGGGCGATCTGGTTGGGTCCAACTCTAGCATGGCAAGCTGTGTCCTCAATAGCTGAGAAAAGGACACACCCCCATTTCAGAGAAAGCAAACCTTTTGGTCTCAACATTTCATGACCATTCACAGATTCCTGCTGCCTCTCATCACACCAAGAGGCATTCTCTAATCACTCCAAATACCTTGCTGTGTTGGGTCTTGTCTCTTAATTAGGAAGATGATATCAGTCATTAAGCAGCCTAGTTCTCACATCATTGTCATAACTGTGCTTCCACAGAACCTTTTCTACAAGGGCCTCAATGCACACTGCCCATCCTTCAGTGTTCCTTTGTTCCAGGCTCTTGGAAATCAATCAGTGGATGCTTGATTGGAGGCATAGGCTGGTTCGGACAATTGGCTAATGCTTCTTAGCTTCTGTGGCATGTGTCCGTTCACATGCAGATCCTAGACCCTGTCTCTGGGAGATAAAATTCTAAGACAGGTGCCTCCTAGAGTCAGACCCCAGCATCACCAAAACTGGACTCCCTCAGGTGGGATGATGATGCCCAGAGAAATCATACTGGAAGGGTAGAGTAGCAGTTTAAATCTGGAAATAACAGGGCTTTCTTCCACATCTCAAGGGCTCAGCTGACTTCCATCTGCTTTAGGGTATAGGTGCTTAGTGCTTGCGAGTCTCTGTGGTGGGACATGGGTACTAGTGGCCCATCCCATATATCTGAGACGTCAGAGCAAACTGTCCTTGCCATAGTCCTGTATTTCTGTCTTTTCTTTAGAGCAAGTCTAACCCAGTACTCCTGAGCAACGGCTCCTGGTTAGTCTGGATTTTAATGTTTCCCACTTTTCTCCTCCTCAGGGCCCCCATGCTGCTTGGGCCTTGTACCAGTTGAAGAAGTGGACAGTCCTAACTCCTGCCAAATGGGTGGAGGAGACTGGCGTTCCCAGCACCCCACAGGGGCCTACACAGGGCAGGAACTTGGGATGCGGCTCTCCCCCAGCCCGCCGGTGCATATATCTTTTGAAACACCACCTCCTACAATGTAGGCAGAAACCAATATCCCAGAAAGACTATATATTGTTTTTAAAAAGAGACAGAGAAAATTGGTATTTATTTTTCTATAATAGTCATATTTATATATTTATGCACTTGTAAATAAATGTATATGTGTTTTTATAATTCTGGAGAGACGCAGAGAATCCTACCCAGTTGAGGTATGAGAGGGAAATCAAAGATGCCACAATAACAGGATTCAGCCTGGCAAGAGTAACAGACGGGTCCGAACAGACTGTGAGAAGGCAGCAGAAAGCCCCCAGAGAAGCTGATGAGAGGATGAGCCTTAGGTATACTGTCTACGATGACAAGGAGGGAAAAGCCACAGGATCTCAGGCTGGAGATACTCATGAAGACAGCCAGACCTGGTACTACAGGAAACGTTTTCAGAAGATGCCCGTGAGAATAGACTAAGATGTGTATAGTCCTATTAGCATTAACAAACCTTCCAGAATCAATAATCTGTGGCAACCTATCTCTGTAAAAACAAACACTGTAATTTCTAAATAAATGTTTAGTCTTCCCTGTAACGTTCAACTTAGTCATGTATGAGTCAGCATCCTCTTTATAGGTTTTAGGATTCAGTTTTTTGAGTTTTTGAAGAAAGTCTCCCCTTGTGACATTTTTCAGTTCTGTCAAGAGTCTGAGATCAGGAAGAGGTAGCGGATGTCTAATTCTTTAGGTATTATGTTGGTAACCGTTTTGGCCAAGAGAGATTCAGCATGAAGCAGGCAAGGAGAAGCAGATTCGCAGTTCTCTTACTGAATGGACTTGAGGTAAAGCTTTGGTCATAGAGAGATGTGTGGAAGATCTCCAAAATATTTAGTTGAATGCTATGTTGCACATGTGGTGCCTGATAAAATTCACTTTCCTTTTTTCCAAAGATAGATCAGCACTGCCAGAGGAGTTGACTCACTAGTTGTTTAAAATCAACATTTACTTACGTCTATACAACCACAGGATCAACCTTCATACGTGCAGCTGGCACTAGCTGGGGCCTGAAGCTTTGCAACGAAAGCCCTAACATTCAGACTGTTCCCAGGAGGGAAAAATATATGTTGTGAGATTTCAGCGAAGGTGAGTTACAGATGGAATGCCCCTGGAGACTCTCAAGTCTGGTTAAGTGAGTCATGGAGGCAGATGTTACAGGCTAGTCACCAGTGGGAGAAACAAGATTCCAGGCCAAGTGCACCCTCTACTGGTCAGAAGAGATACCGAGCCTGCGCCTAGCTTGTATCACATGCTTTTTCTGTCCAACAGCTAAATTGGAAAAAGAGCTCTCATCTTACGACATGATCTTCAGAAAAGTTGTATTTAATATTTTAAGAAATAAAATGAAGGACTGTAAGGAACATGGAAATGATAGAAGAAATAATATGTAACTTCAGCCATGACCTTGCACTGGGGACCTAAAAGTCACTTCAGGAGTGGGACAGGGCCAACTACTAACAATCTTAACTCCGCTAATCCAGGGCCTCTTGGAGCTGCGCTGTAACTCACCTCATAGTCCATGGGCTTTAAATTTCATTGTATTTTTTCTTGTCTTTTCTTCCTTGATAATCCTAGGTAGTTGTCAAAGTGAATTCTGGTGAACTTTATGGAAGTGATATGTAAAATTGCTTTCTGCACAGCCCTGGAACCGTAACAATATTGAATGGTTTTAGCTCTCAAAAAAATATTTTTAGGAAAGAAAAATCACTTCTAAGGTACATTAAGTGAGATGAATATGCATATTTACCTTAGCCAATTGAAGGAAAAGAGGAAAAGTATCAGGCCTCTAAATTTTAGCCTAGAAAATTAAATACATACTCGAGTTCATTGTATTTTATATTTCTTTAGACTCGGATTATTACAGTGCCTTTTGAAAGCCTGATTCAGCCATGCAAAGGCCGTATAATTTACCGAAGGAAGAGTAAGAGCTAGTAGGCAGGTGCCAATGGTGGTACAGAGCCCAGTGCCAAAAGACTTTTGCACAGGACAGCCAGACTTGGCAACAATGAGTAAATGTGACAGAAGGGCCTCCACTCTACAGCTTCTTTTTCTTCCAGTATTGGGCTTTGATGATACTGTGGACAAGAGTTCAGAATAGCCAAATTATGTTAGCAGTTGACCCAGAGGTCAACTCAGTGTAGACAGATTTTGGCCTCACTCTGAGGAGTAAGGCAGCTTTCTCTAAGACACAGCTAGAAGCAGAAAATAATTTGATCAGGGGAGCAGGAGTGAATGGAAAGGCTGATACTAAACTACAGACTTAAGACTAAGTCTGGAATCAAGTAGAAATGAAACTAAAGCTATCCATAGGTCTTGTCCAATTCAAAATAAAAAACAACTTGAGTGTTAACTATATATAACTATATATTATCAAACCTACAGGATGAAGGCCTGCATATTGTGGACTTAAGTGGTGATTTAGTCTTGGCTCAATTCTGGGGGGAATAATATCCTGACTGTAAAACCAATCAGGAAAAAAAAAAAACGGAGTTGAAAAACTCAGAGAATCTTTGCTGTGGCCCTTCCATAGACTCTACAGTCATTCTTGCTGCAATTAGAATCACAGAATTTCAGAATGGGAAAGAGATTTAGAGCTTATCCAAATCCTTCATTTGTTAGATAATAAAATGAAGCCCAGGAAGATTACGTAACTTCCTCGGGCTCCCACTACCACCTAGGGAATGGTGTCTCCCTGGAGACCAACCACTTTATCCAGGCAGTTGCTCATTGCGGTAGCCAGCCAGTGAGGAACGGAAGCCTCCTGCCAAACAGCCGACTGAGTGAGTCTGGAAGTAGCCCTTCCAGTGCCAGCCAAGCTGCACATGGCTGTGGCCCCAGCTCACAGCTTGACCATAACCTCGTGAGACTCTGAGTCCAAAGCAGGCAGTTAAGCTGCTCCCAGATTCCTGACCCTCAGAAACTGGGTAAGTCCTTGTTTTACGTAATATTTGGGGATAACTATTCATGCAGCAATAAATAAGTAACCCTCAAAGCTATGACGACCACATTTTTTTTTAAATGCTTGGGGGACACACATAGTATAGGGCAGAGAAGTTACATACCTCTACTACAACACCAGAGATTTAAGCTAACAGGCACAAACTATTCAGATCTTTTAAATAGGAACATGAAAGAATCTTCAAAAGGAAGGAAGTCCTTTCTAATCTGGCAGGGACACATCAGCAGGCTAGTCACGGAAGACTTGATGTTGCTGGGTCACTTTCTACATTGATGTAATATTGCCTTTCTCACCTTTCCTTCTCTGGGACGAGGTTCTGTTGTGGGACGGTTCAGTGAAGAAGCTCATTCATATTGACCTATGGAACTCTGAATCTAAAGTGCTAAGCTCTGTTACTAACAAACAGGGATGCAAATATCAGGGAGATCATTGGTACAGCAATAATGGGTACAGCAGTAAATCCCCATGACCAGTTACCCCCAAACGAAAAGGACAATCAGTTTTAAAATGTTATGCACAATCAAGAGTGATTGCTAGGGATGGTCTCTCAGAGTGACATAACCTGTCAGTACTTCTGGATCTGTATCAGAAACAACAAATGACTCCCATTAGACCCCTAAAGAAAGAAAATGCATAGGACATGAGAAACTCTGGAAACATTTAGAATAGTGGTAGAGCTGCAGACACCTTCAGAGTAAAGCCTCCTTGCTGACCATTTTTGCCAAACACAGTCCTCTGCTCCATTCATAGCTGGACTTTGCTGAAGCCAGGGGTGATTCAGGAAGCTGGGTACTCTCCTGCTTTCTGCCAATCCAAAGCTAACTGCCCTTTCCACATTTCCTGCATCCTGAGCCCTCAAGTAATTGCTCTGTGAAGTTAACAATGTCAGAATTCTGATTTGCATCTTAGTCTAAGATACTGTTGGCAGACTAGCTTGTGCTTTTCTTTTTTGTTCTCTCAGAGAACACTGAACATGAGAGTTTATTTTCCAAGGCCTGTAAAAAAGCAAATTTTCTCACAGATTCCCCCCACCCCACCCCCCGCCCCGATGGCTAAAAATTCAGATAAACAAGAGACATATTTCCTAAAACAAGATGTATTGCAGATGCTTTCTTACAGTTTTGAGATACGGCCTTCTGAGGCTCCATACTCAATCCATTGGGTTCCAAACAAACCTAAAATGGTTAAGTTCAAGAGGAAATAGATGTTGGGTCTATTCTAAGATGATCAAATTGGAGAAAAGTTATTAAAACTGTATGACTGAATCTGGTCTTAGACTATTAAATAAGTTTAAGACAATAGGATTGCTGCAGGTGGCAAGGAAACAACTTCCGGTAAGTTGTGTGTCGTTAATCTTGGATGGATTTCAGCAAGAAGCAAACTTAAAGACCCATGGGGTTCATCTCCTTCTCTTGTGGAGGCTGAATGGGCGGGAGGATGAGACCGCCTTTCTTACGCAAGAGAGCAATCTCTTCCTTTAAGGCCAAAATCCTTTCTGCCTGGAGTTGGATCAGTTCAGCGACCTTCTCTTTTGCCACAATGTCTGCTTTCCGAGGGCCCTGGAAGGCATTGCCCTGTTGAAAGAAAACACCTCCCTGCTTTCAGCATCACTCGGAATGTGAAAGATTCCCCATTCTTCCTTTAGGGGTGCCTATCTTACAGTCAACTTAAACACCCCTTGCTCCTTATTTTAAGGGGCCTTCAATTCTTCCATTGAAATCCTACCATTAGAAATGTTGCCCCTCTGGCCTAATGAGTAGCTCTTAAAATGAAAATCCCATCAAGCTAGCTATCCATCATTCCTACTGTAGAGGGTGCAGCACTCATAAAGGACAAGGTACCGCCTTTTTCTATGCAGCCCATATTTTGTTTTCCAAAAAGGAAATCTCTTTATTTCCTCATCCAGTCCCTCCCTTTGTCCAGCCAACTCCTGCTCATGCTTCAGACATCACGTTTAGGCATCCTTTGTCCTGTGGACTAGATTAGGATTTCCTGTTCTATGGTCTTTCAGAACATCCATCACATTATCACTGTGATTATGAGATTGAACCATTTAAGTTTATATCTGCGACTCGTTTTTAGGTTGAAAAAATAGGCAGTTTCATATATAGTTCAACCTAAATGCCTGTTTGAGGTCTTTCTTGCAAGATCTTGTGCCTTTAAGAGATAGGTGGCTCTTACCACTCTACCCAGCACCTTCCTGGAGCATGTTACCATAAGTATAGGCTCAAAAAGCTTTGAACGCACATTTAAGAGAAGAATATAACAATATAGTATCTGCTCTGCTTAGAGCTGAGGCAGCCATCATGTGACTTTGAAAGAAACACCAAAGAATCACTGAGAGAATCAGAGAGATACTAGCCCTGGCATTACAGACCCACTAAACCCCAAACCGTCAGTCATTACCTCCAGACTTCTTGTTAAACAAATAAGGGTCATTTTCCTCACTTAAGTTACTCTCCAAAGGTCTTTTAGCTACTTGTAGCTAAACCCATGCATCAGCTCATAGCATCGCTCCAGCTAGTCACTTTGAAGTCACCTTAACTTTCCCTTAACTTTAGACCATTTCTAGGATGCTTAAAGAAAACAAAGAAAAGGGAAACAATGGGCATTTTTGCAAATACTCTTGTAAGAATATGACATTTTAAAATGTCATATATGTGTTAGGTTCCTAGAGGTCACCTCACCCAGTGAACCTTAAACCAGGTGAACCTGTATGAAATAAGTTATCCACCATATACTATGTATTATGTCAGGCTCAATAAATATTATATAAGAAAAATTTAAAAGCCATAAAAAGTAACAAGTGTTTTAATAAGGTAACATGAGATCCTACAATTACGGATACCCACTTTAAATCAAATGAAATAAATATTAGGAATGGGTCTTTGACACCAAATTTAGGGATTATGTTGGTGTCATTTGTACCTAAATAACCTTACTTCTCCAAGGCTAAGACAAACTCCATAGATTAGTACATATGTAAATTCGTGGTACCCAAAAGGCGTACAATAAAGTTAGCCCCTCAGGCTCATTTATAAAGTAGGTTCTGGCAACTTCATGTCCTCAGGGACCCAGGTGGACTGGAAGAGGTCCAGGATCAAGGTTTGTTTAAATACTAGCACTTGTTATTCTTGTGAATAGCTAACTTTACAGAGCTTCCCCAACTCTGACAAATGGTCTGAAGAAAAGAAACATACCTGCTGGTTCTGTAATGTATTCAGTCGAGAATCAAGTTTCTTCTTTTCAATGCATAAATCATTCATCTGATGAAGCTTTTTGGTGTGTTCCTTTGTCTTCATCATCAACTCCCATCGCACTTGAGCAATCTTTTCCTGCCAGGGCGGGAAGATGCAAAATGAGTAAGAGAAGAAACAGAAAAATACATGTCCAGATTTGATCAAGCCATTCAGCAAATATGCATATGGAAAAATAGAAATCAATATGAAAATGCAATCAGAGCCAACTGCATTGGCTCTGGCTCAATTAGAGAAGAAGAATGTAGGTATGCTCGGGGATACAAGGAGGTAAAAATAAGGCATAGAAGCGCTTCATTGTCGAAGAATGAAATCAGTACGCATAGCAAATGTTGCTATGCATTACTTTAAAGGAAGAGTATTAATTTAAGCAGCAAACTTTCATATATTGTTCTTTCCCCAGTCTTGGCCCAGGATTCTCAAGTAGCCAGCTTGAACAGCCATATGCCTCCTAGTGGGTTGTCTTTGTTCTCTTACTGCTCCAAAAAAAATTTTATACCGTACATATTATCTCCAGCATGCCCCTGAAAATCTTGGATAAGCAAACATGAGACAAGATAACACTACGAACCTCCTTCCCACCCCATCTACTGATGAGATCAGACAAAAACTGGAGGTGTCACAATGACTTGGGAGCTTATAAAACCTTTATAAAAGCTCCTATCTTTGAATCTGGCTCTAACGGGCACCGCCTTATCTTATAGCTCAGGGAACAATGTAGGCATTAACATCTTCTAGGACCCTACCAGTTAACGAGTCCATACCTGGTTATAGAATCTATTGCTTAGAGAGATTTTCTAATTTCCAGATCTGAACAGCATGCAAAAGCTATAGGGAATACTACAGTTGGGATCTCAGGGCATAGTGAGTGATTCCATCTCTAACACAGAGCATTTATTTGTATATTAATGTAGATCTCAAAGTGGAATCTTTGTCATTATCCATGCCATTGTGTCATATTTCCATGTACCCAGGACCCCAAAACCTGGTGCTGGTGCTTTCACCCCAAGACAGGCAAGTCCCTTTAACTAAGTGAATGATAAGAATGCTGAGACAGGCTTAAGATCATGGGGGAACCCAGCAGGGCTCACAGACTCGTCTCCGGCTGCACAGATGCTACACAGGAACCACTGACAGCATTTCTTGCCTCAGCCCATGTTCAGCCAAGGTGCATCACCTGTGGCTCTCAGCCATACCTCCCACATCTTCATTTCCTTTGCATTCAGTAGCTCCTTTTGAATTTTTCTGATCTTTAGCTCTTCAAGTGTAGTATTCACGGAAAGTGTCTGAAGGGCTTCTAGGTCGATCACACGGCCAAACTTGCTGATCATTAGTTGGCGGACCGTTTCTTCCATTTCTAAAAGAAGACATCACTGTCTTAGGTTGTTCAGTGGCTCCCATTGATATTAAATGAACCATACGAGTAGCAACAACATTCCAAAGAACAACTTTTGCAAGAGGATGGAAAAGATTTTATGTTACCAGTTGATTTTTCCTCTGTGACTCTTCACCTGCTCCTTTCCTCACTTAAAATGCCTATTCCTGTGTCATCGTTTCATCTACTTGAAAATCCTATGTAAAGCAGACCCCGCTTTCCCGATAGCTTCCATGCTCTGCTGTGCCCCTCCTCAGACTGTTAACAGGTCCCAATTGAACTAGGAGCTCTTCAGATTTTTTTTCATTATTACTGATCTCTATAACATCTAGTGTTAAGAACAAAGCAGGCACCTAGAGGAAATTTCTATCGTACTCCAAGTAAAAATTAAAGTCTGATTCTCAAACATTCCAGGCTCACTCTCATCTCAGTTCCCACTGACTGGAATGTTCTTCCCCAAATAGCCATATGGATCCCTCTTGGCAGCACATTTTCTGAAAGCAAGTTGTAAAATGGGTATAAGGCTCATTCCAATACACTCAGTTCTGAGGGGTAACCAAGAGCAGGTCCTTGCCCTCTAACCAGGAAAGAACACACCTTACCAGGTATGCCACATTTCCAGGGAGCAGTTCCTTGCTCCTACGGACCCAATCATTCTCCTTTCCAGTCCCTTGTTAATTTTTTTCTCTTAGCAACGCTCTCCATCTAACATGCAATATATCTTACTTTTGTTTACTGTCTTTCCTCAACATGAAAACACAGTAACATCTGGGGGAAATTCCATTTGTGGGGTCTGAGGTCCCCAAGAAAATGTAACCTTGCAACAAGACTTTCTCAGTCTCCAGACTGTCCCCCAAGTGAAGTCTGAGGCCCTAAAGTATCATAAAATGATACAATTATGCAATGGTGTGGAAGTTTGTATTCTGACATCATTGTTGCAGTTGAAAATAATGGTATAACTGGTATGGCTGCTATTGTGCATGATCCAAGGAGGGGCTATTCACTTGTATGTGAGTGCAGTCCCCATGGACTTGTCTAATGTGGAGACCATGATAATCAGTGACGCAAAAACAAAATGATGGTTAAGATTATTTGCAAATGTGTGCTAGTCTGTGGCTGCCTGCTTGGCCTCTCAGTAAGAACTTTAACTCCCTCCAGCTAGTGTCCTCTCCATCACAACTTCATGTACTATGACATGGACTCTGGTCCTTGCCATTCCCCCTGTGGAGTCAGCCTAACACCCTTCTCCTGACTTGATTATGCCAACTAGTGTTCACTGGGCACATAAAGCCTTCTGGAATGTTTGCCATGTGCCTTCTCCATGGCTGAGAGCTGTGTTCTCCTTGGAATGAAGTGAACATACCCCTTTCTCACCACCATGTTCTTGACTCTCCTCTTCTTGCTCACTAGGTCTTTGGAGGGAGAAAGGCAATAACAAGCGAACTGTGGTGTTTCTCATTACTGCTAAGCCTTTGTTCTTTGGCTAACAGAAAAGGAAGTCACTCTTAGATCATCTTCGGAGATCCATCTTTAACGAGACTCACAACTTGCTTTCCAGAAAATGGGGCGGCAGGGGAGGGGGAGAAGGACTGAAAGTTGCTGAATAAAACTTATACCATGTGGAACTAGTATTCCCTTTTATTTCTATTAACACTCTGAAAATTTGAATACTTCATCTTCACACATTTTCCCAACCTAAGAGTTTACCCAAACTGAAACAAACTTCTTCCATTGTGTTCATACTGGTCTATTCCTTGTTTTGATGAATAATACTTTTTTTTTTTTAGTACTTTCAAATATAAACAACATTCATGGCCTACAGAAGCCAGAGGAATGTGAAGTACATGAGAAACACTGGAACCTCAAGGCTTACATCTGAGAAAACTCTGTCTCAAATAAGTGTTACTTAAACATGCAGTCCTAATGTGTATTTTTTTTTTTAATTTTATAACCCAGCCACCCATGAAGCCAGAACATCAACACAAACTGGAAATTGGCCTCTACATTCCAAGCAACTTGGATTGGTTAACTAGTTGACCACAATAGACTTCCCATTTTTTTTCTTTTTCAAATTAAATTATATTTTTTATTCAATTGTGGTAAAATATACAACATAAAATGTATCATTTTAAGCATTTTTATTGTACAGTTGTGTGATATTAAAGTAGATGCTAAGGTGTTGGCAATATTGTTGTTTTTAAAGTTGGAAACTTCACAACTTACATTTGTGTTCCATATGTCAAATATTCAAAATATATTTTAAAGGCTAGTAATCTTTATACTGTGCATCATATAATATCCACAACTCCAGATAGATTAAAAATGCAAACATGAAAAACACTACTAATAGAGGAAACTGTGGACAAAATATCTTTATGATCTCAAAACAGAAAAGGATTTCTTAAACAAGACATACACACAGATACAATGCACAAATCATAAATAAAATTAACTATATTAAGATTTTCAATGTCTACATCCCCAAAAGACACACTTAACAAAATAAAAGGCAAGTCACAAACTAGAAGAAACTTGAAGTGCCGTAAAAGAATATAGAAATAATTTTCTAAAATTAATAAGAAATAGAAGTAAAACATGGTTAGGTATGTAATAGGCAAGTTACAGAAAAGGAAACACAAATAAATGGCAGATAAATGAATGTGAAGATGTTCAATCCCACCAGAATCCAGGAAATATGAATAAAAACCACAGTGAAATACAATTTAACATCCACCAGCCTGGCAAAAATATTAAAGTCTGACACCATCAAATATTCCTAGAATAGGGAGCCTAGACAATTCTCACTGCCAGGGAAGTGGCGAGGAGGGGGCTGTGGAGACAAAATGGTACAACCACTTCAGAGAGCAGCCTGGCAATACACGGGAGCACCAGAAGTGCATACATCCTTCTCCAACCCAGACACCCCAGTCCTGGGGATTCACCTTCTCACGTGCACAGGGAGATGTGTACAAGAAGGCTTACTAGAATTCTGTTACTGTGAAAAATTAGAAATGCCCTTAATATCCATCAAGAGAAGACTGAAGAAACAAACTGTTTCAGACTTCTATAATGGAATACTGTAGTAGTAAGTAAATTATAGCAATATGGATACCTCTCAAAAATTGGTTTCATAAAGTGAACTGTAAAATAATATATTACAGTTACAAACATGCAAAGTAGTTCCATACGTTGTGTGTGGATGCATACATACATGCATGTGTGCTTACCGGCCAAGTGACCCTGGGCAAGGGCTAGCAGGACAGTACCAAGAAGAGAAGGGGCGTCAGATGTATCTACAATGTTTTGGGTTTTCTTAAGTGTGGTGGCTAGTGCATGGGTTATAACGTTACTCTATATTTCATCCTGCATAAAACCTTTTAAACTTAAGATAACTAGTTTCTGTGATAAGAAATTTATTCTTTTAAAAGAAGAGGGTGACCATTCAGTGGTATCAGCAGAGCTGGTAGCTAGGAAGATGACAAGGAGTTTCCTTGCTCTCAGTGGGTTCTGATTCTGTGATTACTTACCGCTTTCAAAGTCACTTAATGGTTCCCTCCCTTATTACTAGATAGTACGAGATGGCCCATGCGCTTAGTTACTCACTGCTTATAGTTTTTGCCATCTCTCTCTTTTCTCGGATAAGCTGTTTACGCCTCTCCCGGCATTCTTTGTTGAGTTTTTGCTGCTTAGCATTTTCCTCATGGAGCTGTGTGATTCGTTCTTGCAGCCGGCTCAAGGATTGGTTAGAAAAGACCAGGGTTCCAGAAAGATCAGTAGGTATTTCTCCAAATACCACATGCTCTATCTATCAAAACAAAACAAAACAAAACAAAACAATAAAAACAGAACGAAGATCAAACTAAATGTAAGATCATAGGAAGCACTTCTTTTTCTGTCCCTTATTTAGGTGATTGCCTTTGGATTTCTATCATTCCCCAGCACTGAGTAAAAAGCAGCAGTTGCCTTCAGATAGTAAGCCACATAATGTACCTGTAGGGACAGCAAATCTTACTCCCAGACCATGATATCTGCTGCATACTCATGGAACAAGCATTTCACAGTGGGTGTATTAGGCAAATTGCTACATATGGCTAATCCAGTTTGGATCAGATTACACAAAATATATTTGAGGCTGATCTGAGCTTTTTCTTCTAAAATACAGCTTCCTCTCTTTATCTGACAAAATGGGGTATGAAATGCACCTCTGCACTTTAATATAAGCTGTAATTCTAATGAGTGTGGAAGTGAACAAAGAGAGAAGAAAGAGAAAGGATATTTTCCTTTTCTCTTGCCCTCCCTCATAAACAAGCAGAGATTATGATAATTCTTGCATCATTAGTTCATGTCTATTTGAAGATGGTGTGAAAAGGAACATGTGTATAAGATCCAAGACCTCAACTTCCAAGCCATTCCATTCTTAAGTCATAAGCTCCTTGGGGCACCTGGCTGACTTAGCTGGAAGAGTACTGTGACTCTTAATCTCAGGGTCTTGAGTTTGAGCCTCATATTGGGTGTAGAGATCAGAAAAAAAATAAATATAAAAAATTAAGACATAGGCTCCTGATTTCCTCAGACCCGAAATAATTAATTGGACTTTGGAATTGGTAATGGGCCACCAGGAAATATATATATTTGACTATTACTCTTTCATAACAATCTGAGCATGGATAAGAAAAGTTGGAGTGTCATTATTCAGGTAGAAATCTCAGCAAAGGGCTACACTTCTTCCCATCTTTTCTGGAAAAGCCTGGGTGTGGTGCCTCTTCTGCTTAGATGGTGGGGGCAGCTGGGGGGTGGGGGGGTGACATGACATCCTCTCCAGACCCATCACCTGGTGGAGCTTGAGTGGAATCACAACCATCAGTTCATTCAGCCGCTGCTGCTTCTCTCGTTGGTAAGCCTCCAGGTCCTCCTCCGCTGCATTTAGGTTAGTTGCCACAATTTTTACCTGTGGAAATCCCCATGTGATAAATGTGATAAATGAGGACATCTTGGGAGATGAGTGGGACCTGCTCTGTTGGGCTGTGATTAAATGAATGATCCCAGTTTGCAGCCCAGGAATGTGTATTATTTTCTTCCTGCTAACTCATGATTCATACTACTTTTTCAATCATTCCTGTGTCCCCAGAGTGGTAAATGTTTCATGAATAGGAGTTCAGAAGACATGTTCTATTTCCCTTTTATTTTCTGCATGAAAAGCAGCTCTCAGCATGGAATGTCTTTGTCAAGATGGTGGGAATCTCATCTGGTCATAAATGACCTCAAAAAACAAAAGGAAAAAGTCCTTTAAAGCGCAAAACTACTAACTACAGTACTTATAAAGCACATTCGTCATCTTAAAAAATTGAAAGTTTTCCAAATCATTTCCTACCTGCAAGAGGAGAAGTAATTTATCAAAAATATTTGTGAATATGAATTAAACTATGTTGCCCTAGGAAAAAGGATTTAAGAGGGGAAATGAGCAAATAAGGCAGAAATCAAATCCATCAGCATAATTATACCAAAAGTTTAGCTTTATGTTCTCCAACATGGGATGCACATCCCCCAGAGGGTCAATAAAGTGATCAATAGGCACAGAGGGAAAAAAAGATCAGTTTCTATTTCTATTTATTTTTATCTTATTCTTTTTCATTTCTGTTTTTGTGGATGTTTCCTAATATACAAAATATATTAGTATAATCATTAATATAATCTATAAATAAATATACATATATTGTGGGCTTACATGCTCCACATTTTGTTCTTTACTTATAGAAGTATGTAATAAAAAGTTTGGAGATCAATGATTTAGATAAAGAGAGTCCAATCTTCAAAAGAGTCAACAGCCTCCCCCACCACTATGCTTGAAGAGGAAAAACTTATAACACTTAAATGTTTGTTCTCTGGGGAGAAGGCCTAACTTATGTCTTGCTATGAAACAGCAGTACAGTAGCTGTGAGGGGATAAATAGGTAAGCACACCATCATACTTTTTTGGATAATGCATCATGTTCTTTTTTGAGGTTATCAATACTTTTCCTTTCTTCAACTAAGGCCTCCTCGATGTCCAACCTTTTCTCTCGAAGTTGAAGGGCCATTTCAAAAAGACCCACATCACAATCTGAAAAGACAGTCAAAATTAAAAGAAACCCCATTGTTATAGAATGTACTAATATTAGAAGAGTGGATTTTGGAGCTTCAAAATTATTAATGACCATTTGTGAGTTCACTACCACACTTTCACTCCACCTAGGGCCCCACCATTCCAGGTGGAAAAATTAATAGTATAAGTAATCATGATAGTAATTCTGATACGAGCATTGATGTTCTGAGCAGTACCATGAGCCAGGCTTTCTGTTTAGGCCCTTTATGTACATCATCTCAGTCAAGTCTCCTAGGCTCTTGCAAGGTATAAACTATTGTTCCCACTTTATAGTCGAGGACCCAAAGTCTCAGAGAGGTCACATAGCTGATACATGACACAGCAGGATTCAGGTACTGTATTTCTCTACTAATTTCCACTATATCATGCCACAGTCACATTCATCCACAAAGCAATAGATAAAGTATGTGAAAATAAGAGTACTACAATGGAATTTAGAGACCTTAGTTCTAGCCCTAGTTCCACCACTAAACTAGTTGTGAGACTATTTTCAGGCCATTTAATCCTGCTGTAAAATAAGAAGTTGCATTATAATCTTTTGAGCTCTATTTCACTCATACATATGATCTTAGACAGACTCTTGTTTACAACATTAAAACAAGATTAAAACTTTATTTGAAATTAAACCTTAAAATTTGATTTAAAATCTATATAAAGTGGCTACAAAAATAAATTTCACATCAAAATGAAGTTATTTTTTTCTGTACTGGACAATTCATCTTTTGAGACTATAAAAATATTGGTCTAGCTGTGTCAGACTGGTTTTGCCAATGAAAACAGTGAATATAAATTGCTAAGCATCCCCAAGAACCTGGCACAAAGTACCCTTACAAAAAGGATTTTAAATATGAAAATTTGGTTTGTCAAAAAGAGAAACTTTGTAAAAAAAAAAATACACAGATGCATGCATACACACACTTCAATCTGTTATTTCTGCATAATTTGACTTTGAACCAACTATGAGTTATCTGCAAATTATTTGTCATTCATAAAATGGCTGCCTAAATGAAAAGAAAATAAATGACCCAGAGAGCCAAAAAAAAGCATTCATTCAACTATACTCGATACAACTTCAACCATGCTTCCCTTAAATTTTATTATGAGACAACTGAGAGACAAAAATAAAAAAAAAAGATCTCCTCAGTGTTATCAGTTCATATTCACACTTCACAGAGAACATATGGTTTTATCCAACTTACTTGTTGGGCAAATAGAATCATCAAAAACTTCATCATCAGATCCAGACTCATCTTCACCACTCTCTAAGCTGGATTCTTCTTCACTTGATTCATCGCTATCTTCATCTTCATCTAAATAGAGAAGGCATTTTAATAAGCAGAGAAGTTCCTGTGTTAATCTAAGTCTCAGATTTTAAAAATAAAGGTTTTTTAAAAATAAGTCACTAAGAATATAACAGATAAGGCAGGCAATTAGTCAATATTTTTAGAAGGGTTTAAAATGGTTAAAGATGGGATCCCTGGGTGGCGCAGTGGTTTAGCGCCTGCCTTTGGCCCAGGGCGCGATCCTGGAGGCCCAGGATCGAATCCCATGTCGGGCTCCCGGTGCATGGAGCCTGCTTCTCCCTCTGCCTATGTCTCTGCCTCTCTCTCTCTCTCTCTGTGTGTGACTATCATAAATAAATAAAAATTAAAAAATTAAATAAAATAAAATGGTTAAAGACAATATTACCCAAAGAAATTTACAGATTCAATGCAATCTCTATCAAAATACCAATAACATTTTTCGCAGAACTAGAATGAATAATCCTAAAATTTATATAGAACCAAAAAAAAGGCCTTAAATAGCCAAAGCAATCTTAAAAGAACAAAACTGCAGGTATCATAATCCCAGATTTCAAGATATACTACCTAAGCTATAATAATCAAAACAGTTTGGCATTGGCACAAAAATAGACACATAGATCAAGAGAACGAAATAGCCCAGAAATAACCCCACACTTATATGGTCAATCTATGACAAAGTAGGCAAGAATAAACAATGGGGAAAACACAGTCTGTTCAATAAATGGTGCTGGGAAAACTGGACAGCTACCTGCAAAAGAATGAAACTGGACCACTTTCTTATACCACACATAAAAATGAACTCAAAATGGATTAGAGACCTAAATGTGAGATCTAAAACTGTAAAACTCCTAGAAGAAAACATAGGCGTTAATTTCTTTGACATCGGCCATTGAAACATCTTTCTAGATGTGTCTCCTAAGGCAAGGGAAACAAAAGCAAAAATAAACTATTGGAACTACACAAAATAAAAAGCTTTTGCAGAGTGAAGGAAGTCACCAACGAAACAAAAAGTCAACCCAGTGAATGGGAGAAGATATCTGCAAATGATATATTCAATAATAGGTTAACATCCAAAATATATAAGGAATTTACACAACTCCAAAAGAAGAGAATAATCTGATTAAGAAATGGACAGAGAATATGAATAGACATTTCTCCAAAGATGACATACAGATGGCCAAGAGACACATGAAAAGATGCTCAACATCACTCATCATCAGGGAACTGCAAATCAAAACCACAATGAGATATATCACCTTACACTTGTCAGAATGGTTAGAATAAAAAAGACAAGAAATAACAAATGTTGGCAAGGATATGGAGAAAAAGGAACCCTCACACAGTGTTGGTGGGAATGTAAATTGATACCATATTTGTTCTGAAGGCAGACCAAATAGGTGGAAAATGGTACGGAGTTTCTCAAAAAATTTAAAATAGAACTACCATATGATCCAGTAATTCCACTACTTGGTATCTACCCAAAGAAAATGAAAAAACTAATTCAAAAAGATACATGCACTCATGTTTATCACAGCATTACTTACAATGGCCAAGATATGGAAGGAGCCATTGTGTATGTATACACACACACACACACACACACACACACACAATGGATTATTACTCAGCTACAAAAAAGAAATGTGATCTTGCTACTTGCAACAATATGGATGGACCTAGAGGGTATAATGCTAAGTAAAATAAATCAGAGAAAGACAAATCCCATATGATTTCACCTACATAGGAAATCTAAAAAAGAAAAGAAAAAAAAACTAATGAATAATAAAAAAAAAAAGAAACAGAACTATAAACATAGAAAACAAGTGGACGGTTGCCAGAGGGGAGAGGGGCCAAGAGATGGGCCAAATGTGTGAAGGGGAGTAGAAGGCACAAGCTTTCCAGTTATGGAATGAGTAAGTCGTGAGATGAAAAGTGCAGAATAGGGAATACAGTCATTTGTATTAAAATAGTGTTACATGAGGACAGATCGTGGCTGCACTTGTGGTGAGAGCTCAGTACAACATATGAAGTCATGGAGTCGATATGTTGAATACTTGACACTAATGTATGTAACATTGTGTATCAACTACACTTCAATCATAAAGGATCTTAAAATAATAAAATTCTATAAAATAAAATAACCAAGTAAAAACAAACAAGCAAATAAATAAATGGTTGAGGACACAGAGACCACAAACTCAAATGCCTGAAGAAGGATGTGCAATTAATTTCAATGCATTGAATCAAAGAGGGTTGAGACCAAGCGGCCAAGCCACTTCTGCTGTGACCCACTTAACACATACTTGGTTTGATAGGGCCACAATTCCTAAATCATAGTGCCTTGAAAAAAAAAAAAAGACTTTCATAACTTATCTGAAGTAATGTTATTTATTATATTTATTTAACCAACTTAGTGTGAGTATTTGTGTCCTACTGCAGAAATAAGGAGTTTGATTGAGAGATCTTACATTAAACCCTCCTGGTGATGTTAGTTGACAAAGACTCTATCCTTGTCCAAACTTGAGTCAGGTTCCTGTGAGTCCTCTTTCTGACCTGTAGTGGAACCATGAGCTCAGTCTTTGACCCACTTAGTCCAGTTTTAGCAAGAATCTTGTTGAGTCAGTTTAGTAAAAATCCTGTACCCTTGATATCCAACCAGATTCCTCCTTAATCCTTACCTTCACTATCTTTTCACTCTGGCTAATCTTTAGCAAAAATTCTGTTAGGTCAGTCTAACAAATTATCCTACCTCTTAGTAATTTTTCATTCACTCACTCCCACCCTGGCTCCTTGGCTATAAATCTCTACTCATTCTTGTTGTACTCAGAGTTGAGCTGATCTCTCTCCCCTATTATAAAATCCTATTGTAGTGATGCCCCTGAACAAAGTTTACCTTATTGTTCTTTAACAAGTGCCATGAGTGTTTTCTTTCTTTAACAGTACCATATATAATATATTCTATAAAATATAAAAAATACTAAAATACATCTGCCCCCCCAAGAGTTTCAGATATAGGATTGTAGACCTCTCCCACACAACTCTATCCTATTTTCTTTTAAAACATCTTGAAGCCATCTATGAACCATAGATCACCAATTGGCAATTTCTATTTTATGAAACATCAAATTAAGAATAAGATATGGACCTCATATTCTCTAGATTTCTTAAATGTATCTCTTAAAATTACTCTAAGTGGTCTGTACCACCTTATGAAATAAATGACCAAAGTTTAAAATTAGACTTTAAAATTCCTACACAGATTTCTTTTCAGGAAGACAAATTAGATCTACTTTTTCTTATTTCTCCTGCAAAATACAGCTAAAATATGGACATTATACATAAAACAAACATAAGATTCTGAAAAAGGGAAAGAAGGTAGACTAAATATGAGGAACTGAGGAACAGTACTATGGTGAGTTTTTTGGGTCTTCCTTTTGCCTCCTATATATATCAGACTTAGAAATGAATAAGTTGGGATCCCTGGGTGGCGCAGCGGTTTGGCGCCTGCCTTTGGCCCAGGGCGCGATCCTGGAGACCCGGGATCGAATCCCACATCAGGCTCCCGGTGCATGGAGCCTGCTTCTCCCTCTGCCTATGTCTCTGCCTCTCTCTCTCTCTCTCTCTCTCTCTCTCTCTCTGACTATCATAAAGAAATAAAAAAAAAAAAAAGAAATGAATAAGTTAGCAACCTGGAAACACCAGTAGGTGCAGAGAAACAAGACCCTGCTCTCTCTAGCCAAACGGCCAAGAAAGAGGCAGCCTAATGAGACAAAACTTTTAGACAATATCCTAACCAAACACCACAGGGGAAAAAAAAATACTATGGTCTCACTCCCATCCCCATCAGTAAAGGCCAACCTAGACATCCACCCTTGCAAAGCTGCAGTGAAGCACCCAACATTCTCATCACCCAGGACAGTATCAGAGAAAGCCAAGCAGGGAACCAGGACATTTTGTTCCTGCTGGCTGGTAACCAGCCCTGCTCCCAAATACCCACCAAGATGTGTGTGGAGACCACATGGATAGGCCGGATTTCTACCTTCACCTGGCAATAACTAAGACTCACTTCCACTTCCCACAAAGGTCACATCAGAAGAACCCTACTGAAAAATGGGAAAAAGAAGAGCCCTAGTGGAGAGTCAGGACTTTCACCATTTCCCAGAGGTACCAAGGCCATCCCCACTATGTTGTCAGTAGACACTACATGAGGAACTGGAATTCCAGAACAAGGAGGTCCTCCTTCCGTTGAATCACAGTGAAGGCTGAGTACCTCCACCTGGCAATAAGAAGTAGGTACCCACCCACCACTTTCTCTGGCCAAGCAGTGTTAGAAAAAGCCAAGAAAAAACCAGAAGATTTAAATAAGATACAGAGTCTTATAACATGATATGGAAGTTTCCAGGTTTCAGCTGGAAGTCACTCATCATATCAAGTACCAGGAAGATCTCCAAATGAATGAGAAAAAAATGAATAAATGTCACTATTAAGATGACAGAAATGTTAGAATTATCTGACAAAGTATTTAAAATAGCCATGATACAAATTCTTTAATATCCTATTATGAATATACTTTAAGCAAGCGGAAAATACAAAGAACTAAATGGAAATTTTAGAACTAAAAATACAATTACTAAAATAGAAACTCAGTAGATGGGTTCAACAGCAGAACAGAGGGGAACAGAGGAAAGAATCTGTAAACATTAGGATAGAACAGGGTGACAGGCATTGAAGAGGGCACTTGATGAGTTGAGTACTGGGAATTATACTATATGGTGCCAAATCGAACTTCAATCAAAAAATAAATTATCCAGTTTGAAAAACAGAAAGAAAACTGAAAAACAAACATATCCCAAAATTCAGAGTCTCAGGGATCTATGGGACTATAATGAAAGGTCAAACATCCATGACATGAGTCCCAAAAGAAGTAAAGAGGACATTCTTAAAAGCGTTGAAGAAACAATGATTGAAAACCTCTCAAACTTGGCAGAAGACATTATCCTACAGATTAAAGGAGTGAACTCCCATCAGTATGAACCCAAAGAATCTACTCCAAGACATATCATAGTCAAATGTCTGGGAACTAGAGACAAAAGGTCTGAAAGGCAATGAGAGAAGTGATACTTCACCTATAGGGGATGAACAATTTGAATATCAGAGGATTTCTCATTAGAAACCATGGAGGCCAGAAGGAAGTAGCATAATATTTTTTAAATGCTGAAAGAAAAAAAGTCAACCTAGAATCCTATACCTAGTAAAAATATCTTTTTGAAATAGGAAGTTAAGACATTTTCAGATTAAGGGAAAATAAAAAAAAATTACCACTAGTATACCTATCTAAAAAAAATGGATAAAGGACATTCTCTAAACAGAAGGGAAATAAATTTTTTATAAAGGAACTTTGGGACATCATCAAGAAAAAATAAACATGGTAAGCAAAAATATGGGTAATATAATAATAGGCTTCCTTCCTCCCTTTGAGTGTTTACATTATATTTGGTGGTTGAAGCAAAAAATATAACATTGTCTGATGTGGTTCTATATAGATGTAGAACTGTTCAAGACAATTATATTGTAAATGGAGGAGATAAAAGGATGTAGAGACAGATGAGTATTCTATATTGACTTAAACTGGTAAAATGGTGGTCTAGGATAAATTGAGTATATATAATGTAATTTATAAAGCAGCCACTAAAAAAGTTATACAAAGAGATATACTCAAAAGTCTAGGTAAAATTAAAATGGAATTCCAAAAATTTTTCAAGTAACCCATGGGAAGGCAGGAAAATGTAGAAGATAGAAAATAGAAAAAAAACCTACAACAATTAAATGGCAGACTTAAGCCCTAATATATTAAATGCAAATGGTTTAAATACACCAATTAAAAGACAGAATAGATTAAAAAAAAAAAAAACATGTGCTGTCTACCAGAAGTTCACTTCTAATATAATAACATAGTCAAATAGAAAGTAAAAGGAGAGAAAAGATATGTCATGCAAACAATCAGAGCCAAGCAGGACTGGTGATATTAACATCAGATATAGTAGACTTTAGAGCAAAGAAAATTACTTTAGACAGAGAAAGAACTTATATAAAGATGAAAGTGTCCACCTAATCAAGAAGACATAGTAATCCTGAAAGTGTATGCATAAAACGGGGCTGCAAAATATGGAAACAAAAACTGATAGAAATGAAAGGACAAATAGATAAATCCATGATTATATTTGAAATTTCAATACCCCCCTCTCAACAATTGATTGGAACTATACTGAAAATCAGCAAGACTACAGAGCAGAAGACCTGAATAGCATCATTAACCTACAGGATCCAATTGACAGTAATAGAAGATTTAACCCAAAACAGCAAAATATAGGTTCTTTGCAAGTACCCACAGAACCAAGACGTCTAGACTATGTGTTAGACCATGAAACAAATTTCAACAACTGTAAAAGAACTGAAATCATGCAGAATGTGGTCTCTGACTACAATGCAATCAAACTAGGAATCAAAAATGGAAAAATAACAGGAAAATCTCAAAACACTTGGACCCAAGCAACACACATCTATATGATCCATGGAACCTAGAGGAAAGATCAATGTGAATTTTAAAACTGCAGTAGCATGAATGAAAATGAAAACCCAACTTACCAAAAATTATAGAATCTGGCTAAAGCAGTGTTAAGAGGGAAATTATAACACTAAATTAGAAAAGAGGAAAAGTCTCAAGTCAATAATTCACACACCTCAAAACCTAAAAACATATGTGCAGAATAAATCCAAAGTGAGCAGAAGAAGGTAATAGTAAAGATAGGGGCAGAAATCAATAAAACTGAAAGCAGAAAAATAACCTTAAAAAATCACTTATCCAAAGTTATTCAAACTTATCCAGTTTAATCCTCAAAAAGATCAAAATGACAAACCTCTAGCAAGTGTCTAAAAAAATTGGAAAATAAGAAAAAAGGTACTAATATCAAGAATCCAATAGGTGATATTACTATAGACTTTGCAGGTATTAAAAAAATAACAGGGAACCACAATGAACATCCCCACACACATAAATTTGGCAACTCAAAAAAAAAATTTGGCAACTCAGATGAAATAGACCAATTTCACACACAAAAATATAAATTATCACTAGTCACCCAATATGAAACAGATAATCTGAATACTTCCATAGCTATGTTAAAAACATTTGAGTTTGTAATTTTAAGACTCCCTTGAAGAAATCTACAGGTCCAAATAGATTCACTGGAGAACACTACCAAACATTGAAAGAATTACTACCATACACATTATTTTCCAGAAAATCAGAGAAGACTTTCTAATTCATATTGTGAAGCCAGTATTTTCCTAAAACTAAAACCAGACAAAGACAGTACAGAAAAAGAAAAAAAAAAAGCAAACTGCAGACCAATGATCTTCATTGATGTATATAAACACAATTTTTTTTTTTTTTTTTTTTTTTTTTTTTTAGTAAGCTCTACACCCAACAAGAGTGAGAGTTGCATGTTCTACCAACTGAGCCAGCCAGGCGCCCCTAGACACAAAATTTCTTAAAATATTAGCAAAAAGAATTTAACAATATATAAAAAGAATTATACACCACGAGGGTGTATTTTCAAGGGTATAAGTGTGATTCAATAATCAGTAATCAGCCAGTGTAACCCACCATATTAATAGGCTAAAGTGAAAAAAAATCACATCACCAATTGATGCAGAAACAAAATTCAACACCCATTCATGTTAAAAACTCATGAAAACTAGGACAGAAGGGAACTTCCTCAACTTAATAAGAGTATCTATGAAATACCTATAGGTAGCATACTTAATGGTGAATGATTAAATGCTTTCTGCCTAAAAATGGGATTTAGGCAAGGATGTTGGCTCTCAACACTCTATTTCAATGTAGTACCGGATGTTCTAAACAGTGCAATAAGGCAAATAGGATATTGGCATAAAGATCAGAAAGAAAAAACTAAAACTGAACCTATTTGCAGATGAAACTATTGTCTACATAGTAATTCCCAAGGAATCTATCAAAAACTCCTAGAACTAATAAGTGAAGTCACAAGATAGGAGATCAACGTCTAAAAAGCAACTGTATTTCTACATACTAGTGTGAACAAGTGACATCAAGATTAAAAATAAAATAGCTTTATAAAACTGTACTAATGTATACTATTGGTGTGCCACTTATTTCCTTTATTTTCTAGGATTTTCTACTGTTAAAAAAATAAAATAGTATTTAGAATCACTTAAGGGGCACCTGGATGGCTCAATCAATTAAGTATTCAACTCTTGATTTCAGCTCAGGTTGTAATCTCAAGGTGATAGGATCAAGCCCCACACATCAGGCTCTGTGCTCAGTGGTGAGTCTGCTTGAGAAGTTGCCTCTCCCTCTGCCCCACCAACCCCCAAAACTCTCTCTCAGAAAACATAAATAAATCATAAAAATAAAATCACTTTAAAAGGGGAAATACTTAGGTATAAATCTAACAAAACATGAATTGTATGTTGAAAATGGCACACTGATGAAAGAAATCAAAGCTTTAAATGCATACTCACTGTACAACTGTACAACTTTAACTCATTGGAAGACTTAACAAAGATGTAGATTCTCCCCAAATTGATATAAAGTTTAACACAATTGCCATCAAAATTCCAGTGAGATTTTTTTATAGACACAAACAATTACTCTAAAATATAGAAAGATAAAATAAATAGTTGAAACAACTTTGAAAAAGAAGAATAAAATGGGAGGAATGAATCTACTTAACTTCAGAACTCAATGGCCTCTGTAATCAAGACTATAATATTGGGGGGGCGTGGATAGACAAACTGATCAACAGAACAGAATACCCAGAAATAGATCCACACAAATATGCCCAGGTGGTTTTTGACAAAGATCAAAAGCTTTTCAATGGGAGAAACTTTTGAAACCAATGGTGCTAGAGCAATTAGACATTCACAGGAGGGAATAAAAGGCCTTGGCCTAAGTCTCACATCTTGCATAAAAATTAAACACAAATGGATCACATACTTTAATGTAAAACTATAAAACTTTTAGAAATAAACTTTTAGAACTATAATAACTTTTAAGACTCTGGGACCTACAGCTCAGCAAAGAGTTCTTAGACTTTGACACCAAAACAAGATCCAAAACAAAACACCCCCAAAATCTAATAAATTGGACCTCAACAAAAATAAAACCTTTTTCTCTGTGAAAGATCCCGTTGAGGGAGTGAAAAGACAAGCTACACGATGGAAGAAAATATTTGCAAAGCACTTGTCAGACACAAGACTAATGCCTCTACTATACAAAGGATGCTTAAACCTCAAGAGGAAAAAGTAAAAAATCCTAATCAAACATGGACAAAAGACATGAAGAGATATTTTACCAAAGAGGACATCCAGTTGGCAAATAACACAAGAGATGTGCTTCTTACATGAAACTACCCCTAAACTATCTTGGACCAGATACACACACACACACACACACACACACACACACGCACACACAAAAATTAACTCCACAGGGTTAGAGACCTACAGGTTTATATCCTCTCCCCTTCAACCCACAGTACCCTCTGTCTATGTTGTAGGAACAAAAAGTGTCAAATACATCCTTAGTTATTTCTCTATTTCATGCTAATGAGAAAAAATTAGATAATATGTTAAAAAGAATGTCAAACCAGCATCTCCTTCAACCTCTTTTTTCTTCACCCGCTTAATCTTCTTTTTTAGGACCTTCATGAGGAAATTAGCAAATTTATTGTTTTCTCCAATGGCTGCTTGGAAACCAGCATAGAGTGCTTTTTCTTGGTCCTGGAACTTGGCAATTTCATTTTTTTTCTCTTCCATCTCCTTAAGAGTTTCACTTATTTTCCACTAAATGAACAAAAACAGGAATAGGTGGCAAAGTATTTCTGGTAAACCAGGTTCAGAGAACAATGTATATTATACAAGGTAAGGTTACAGTTCACAAACATTTTTTAACCTTCTTAATAGAAGTTTACATTTCTAATGTTTGCAGAGCCATCCATTTACTTGATTAAAATTTTATAATTCTTTTGTAAAAATCAGTTAAGTTCAGAATCAGATAAGATCAGCTTTTTAATGTTTAGCTTCCTCAAAAAATCTAAATGAAATGAAATTTTTACTGTCAGTTAATATTTTTGTATGTGTGGCCTCAAAAACAAAAGATGTTTTTCATATGAATATATAACAAAAACACACCTCATCTCCTAGTGCAGCAGATATACCTTAAAAATGATGCTACTATTCAGTATGTAATATCTATTTGATGGAATCCTTCTTGTTTCAAGACAAAAGTTGGGTGGTATAATTTATCTCTTTAAATTTAACACATATATAACAAATAAACTTATTTTCCTCTGATACTCAAATATTACCATGAAACTATCACATTTTAGGAACTAGTCAACTTCTTTCCAAGTATGTTCAGAAGGATAACATATAATCAAAACTCAACTTTATAGGATAGCTAGTGACAATTAAAATGTACTTTGAAATTTGTAAACTAAATAGAAGGCTCACTTTTGAAAAGTTATTCACCCACCTTACAAAACATCAGATCAAATTCACCATAAAATCTAATTCGTTTCTCTCTGACCAAGAACACCAAGAGCTGAGCCAGCAGGAGTAAGAGGGGATTGGAGGTGGGGGGAGGATGAGGGACAAAGGAAGAGAGGAGGATCAGAACCACAGGGGAAACTAAGCTGAGAAGATGAAGAAGGAAACAAAGAATCGAGTCCTCTCCATAACTAAAGGACACAGCCGGCCAGCCCTCTCCTGCCCTTTCATACCTGCATATCCTGCTCTTCTTTGTCTAATGAATTAACACGCTCTTGAAGTATGTTCTCCTGTTTCTCAAAATTCTTGAGGAGAAGCATTTCTTGAAATAATGTGACGTGATGAAGGTCAGATAATTTCATCTGAGTATCTAGTTTCAGTTTCTGATGCCTCAGGAGACGGAGTTCTGCATCAAAAGTGACAATCAGTTCTTTGATCTGAGGTAGAAAAAGAGAGTATGTTAGAACTTAAGAACAGATTAGTATTTTTCAGATTATCTAACAATACTGATTTGTTTAGGTAAAAGCATTTTCTCATTAAACTGTTATTATGGAGAATGAATTATATGGGCTCACGCGTGTGGGTGCGTAGTTCTATAAATCAATTTATCAATATTATGAAATTTACTTACATAAAGTGTTAGGGATTCTGTAACTATAGCCCTACCAGCTATTTCTTTGCCATGATTAAGCCATCAATCGAGACTGCCCTTCTTGCTCTATGGTACGGTTTAAAGTTCTTTTTTTTTTAATTTTTATTTATTTATGATAGTCACACAGAGAGAGAGAGAGAGAGAGGCAGAGACACAGGCAGAGGGAGAAGCAGGCTCCATGCACCGGGAGCCCGATGTGGGATTCGATCCCGGGTCTCCAGGATCGCGCCCTGGGCCAAAGGCAGGCGCCAAACCGCTGCGCCACCCAGGGATCCCTCTATGGTACGGTTTAACTCAGAGACTATGAGTTCTTTGTGTGTAGTGTTTCTATCTGCCTCCACTTTACCGCACAGTATCTCTACATTGCCTTTCATACAGGAAGCAGTAAATATTTCCCTCGACTTCTTGTTTTGAAAAATTTCAAACATTTCAAATGGTGATTTAATTTGTTACAGGGCTGGGATAAAATTGAAGTATCCCAAGCCCTGGGTCTAGACCTCATCCCACTGCCATCCCAATGATTTTAAATATTTGGTTTTGCTCTGATTTTGGCACAGCTTCTTCCTCATCCTATCCCAAAGACAATGAAGAGATCAAAAAAGAGTCCCAAGGACTGGTTCTCCTGAGGAAACTAGTACAGTGGGTAGAAGACAAACCATTCCAAATTTTTCATTAGGCTGTGCTTGATGGGAAGCCTCAACAACCAAAAACCCATAATGAGGGAGGGCCCAGTCTGTGGCTAAGAAAAAGGAAGCGATCTGTGGGTTTGGGACAGTGACACTACTGTTAGAGAATTTGAGAACTGAGAAAAAAATTAAACTTTTACTTTTGTATGGTTGTAGACTAAGTGGGGTCCTCTTCAATGTTTGCTCAACAAGTTTAAATTATTTTTAAATTTCTTTTGAGGCAGGACTATATTTTTTCAGTGTAACACCATTCCAAAATTGTACCACATAGATGTTGAAATATGTAAGGCTCACACTTGTTTTGTTCTCACTCACCTGATAGCCTATAAGCTTTATGAGGATAGAGAGTATGTCTGGCTTGAGTATTACTGCATCCCTGCTACCTAACTAGCACTGTTCTTGCACAAAGAATGAACAATAAATATGTTAAGTTGATACCATAAATAAATTAGTTACAATTAAATCGATCAAACTTTTTACTAAATATTACACGTCTGGCATTTTCTAAACACTGCAGGGAAATCCAAGGACAATTCTATGTGGTCTTTCTCTCAAGAACTGTGTAACCTAATTTGCAAGACAAAATGAACGCATATGAGCACTAAGTAATGTATAGAGTTGCTGAATCACTATATAGTACATCTGAAACTAATCTAACACTGTATGTTAGTCACACTTCAATTAAAAAAACTTAGCACACATAAAATAGCAAGAAAGATAAGTGGAAAACATGAGGTGCTGCTTATAGGTGCAATTGGAGTTTAGAAAAAAGAAAAGTATGTAATATGGACAGGAGATTTGGAACTGGGCTGAGTTTTGCATGATGACTCACGTTTGAAAGGAAATCATTGCAGGTGGGAGGAAATAGCAAAGGAGAAGGCAAATATAAAATTCAGAATGAGGGTGGGGGTTGGGGATGGGGAGGAGCAGGAAGAGTGAGAAAGCAAGGCTGACAAAGTAGAGATAATAAGTGAAGAATACATTTTGGAAGCTATAGGGAGTGTCTTTACAGGGTGAAGCTGGACAGACACTGAGGAAGGGGACTCTACAAGGTTGGCAGCAGGGAGCTATCTATCCAGCAAAGGCCCTTTGCCTTCCAGATTCAGAGCACCTCTACAACTGGCCCCAACCTGGTCTGATTTCCTAGAAATAAAAATAGATGCCATTCCAGCTCCAGAACAATTTTGAAGCCAGTCATCACCATGAACATTCCCACTAATGAAGCAAATCACACATTAGAGAAAGGAGGATGTAAAAAGCAGAGGGTGCCCCATTTTCTCTGGAAGGTTTTTAACATTATGTTCCGTCGAACATCGCTTCCCCTTTACCAAGACTTCAGTTAGATGCCAATTAATACAGATTTGCTCTTAATTCTTAGCTTTGCCCAAAGCAAAACATTTAAAAGCTCTAAAGTTATTGGGCAGAGCACAATAATTATCAGAAGGCCAGGGATGGGAAGGAAGCTAAGCCTTCAGTGAGCTGTGGGCCAGTCAGGGCTTGGGAAAGATTATCTTAGAGAAAATTTAAATTAATAAATAAGAAAGTAGATCTAGTTCTTCCCTGCTCTCCTCTCTTTCAGCTTTAAAAAGGCAGTTTCATCCCTTACCCTGTTGGTTAAATACTGTTGCATGTATAAGTGTTTAATCTCGTCCCTTTTCATAATCTCCAGCTCTACATCAATCGGATCTACTTTTTCAAATTCTGATAACTTTGCAGTGTCTGCACTGGACGCTGATGCCTTTGATGATTTAGACAATGAATCTCTTGTCAAATCACCATCCTTTCTAGAAGAGAGTCTAAGGAATCCTCCACCTGAGCCTGCAGACTCTCCCTGTTCCAGTTGGTGGGACTTTTCATCCTGAATCTGCTGTCGCTTAAAATTTAGGAGAATTTCTTCATCATACTGAAATCTCTTTTCTGGAACTTCTTCTGGGTATATCTGGGGGACTTCAGGAATAGGAATGTGCTTGGATATGTGAAGAGTTGCCTGGATGGTCTTCAGTTCTTGAACCAGGCACTGTATTTCCTCGATGACAGCCACTTTAAGGTCTCGCAGAGAGATGATACATTTGTTCATGTTCTTTTTCTTTGAATGGGCCTGATGAAAAGAACAGAAGGAAAAAAAATGACAGCCCACTCACAAAGAACAGTTTGAAATATGATTTTTGTCCCTTGACTGGTATGCCTAGCAAAAATCCATGATAAAATTTATCTGATCATTCCTATTTACTACTAAGTCACTCTTTACTCTAGCTTTTAGGCTGTTTCCCATTTAGCCTCTCCAAAAGAAGAAAATAGTCTGGATGTGACCTCTGGTATCCCTCAGCCGCCTTGTAGGGCTCAGTCCTGCTGTTTTCTGACCACCCAGGGAAAATCCTTCCTGAAGGCTTGTACTCAGCCAGATCCTAGAGAGAGGAAAGTCATTCTTTGGTGAGGAACACACACATATAACTGCCCATCCCTGATGGAAATTCAAATTCCACTGGCTTAGACACATTTAGGGTTGCCCACTTAGGGCCAAACTAAAGTTTAGCCTATTTTTATTCTGCATTTTGGCCACATTATTGCTGTTACTTCTTGTGCAATGTCAACATCCTGAATTTCAGTATCATGCTCACCGAGAGACCCCAAGATACTTTCTTGGTTCCTTCTTCATGTATTTAAGCCAAACTATGTCCGCTGTCTCAAGCTACAGGAGTCATAGTGACCCATTGTTCCGTCATTACCAGCTGTTTCCCAAGTCTTTATTGCCAAAATACTCTTACCAGAGCCTATAGGTACATGCAATCCTAATCCTATGTATAATTAATGAAGTGGTCCAAAGGCTATTAAGAATTACTTAGCATAAATATACAGGTTCTTTAAAAAAGGATCAAAAGGTACTTCAAATAAACAGTAATAATATAGTAGTAGGGGACTTTAACATCCCACTTACGTCAATGGATACATCACCCAGACAGAAAATCAATAAGGAAACAGTGGCTTTGAATGACACATTAGACCAGATGGACCTAACAGATATATATAAAATATTCCATCCAAAAATGGAATACACATTCTTTTCAAATGTACATGGAATATTCTCCAGAATGGATCACATGTTGGGCAACAAAACAAGTCTCAATAAATTTATAAACATGGAAACCATATCATTCATTGTTTTTGACCACACTGGTATGAAATTAAAAATCAGTTGCAAGGAAAGAACACAAATACATGGAGGCTAAATAATACGCTATTCAACAATGAATGGATCAACTGAGAAATCAGAGAAGCAATTTTTTTATAAATTAATTTTTATTGGTGTTCAATTTACCAACATACAGAATAACACCCAGTGCTCATCCCGTCAAGTGTACCCCTCAGTGCCCGTCACCCATTCACCCCCACCCCCCGCCCTCCTCCCCCTCCACCACCCCTAGTTCGTTTCCCAGAGTTAGAAGTCTTTATGTTCTGTCTCCCTTTCTGATATTTCTCACACATTTCTTCTCCCTTCCCTTATATTCCCTTTCACTATTATTCATATTCCCCAAATGAATGAGAACATACACTGTCCTTCTCCGGTTACTGTGGCCAAGTTCAAAAAGGGTGTTGCCTGAGTTCTCCTCTGGGATTTTGATGGAATCTTGTCTCATATTTAGATCTTTCATCTATTTTGAGTTTATCTTTGTGTATGGTGCAAGAGAGTGGTCCAGTTTCATTCTTCTGCATGTGGATGTCCAATTTTCCCAGCACCATTTATTGAAGAGACTGTCTTTCTTCCAGTGGATCGTCTTTCCTCCTTTATCGTATATTAGTTGACCATAAAGTTCAGGGTCCACTTCTGGGTTCTCTGTTCTGTTCCATTGATCTATATGTCTGTTTTTGTGCCAGTACCACACTGTCTTGATGAACACAGCTTTGTAGTACAACCTGAAATCTGGCATTGTGATGCCCCCAGATATGGTTTTCTTTTTTAAAATTCCCCTGGCTGTTTGGGGTCTTTTCTGATTCCACACAAATCTTAAAATAATTTGTTCTAAGTCTCTGAAGAAAGTCCATGGTATTTTGATAGGGATTGCATTAAACGTGTAAATTGCCCTGGGTAACATTGACATTTTCACAATATTAATTCTGCCAATCCATGAGCATGGAATATTTTTCCATCTCTTTGTGTCTTCCTCAATTTCTTTCAGAAGTGTTCTGTAGTTTTTAGGGTATATTTTGAGAACCATTTGAATGGTAAATGGTTCTCCAACCTTTTATTTTCAGGTTGTAGGTGTCCTTCTGTCTAAAATGAGTCTCTTGTAGACAGCAAATAGATGGGTCCTGCTTTTTTATCCAGTCTGAAACCCTGCGCCTTTTGATGGGGTCATTAAGCCCATTCACGTTCAGAGTTACTATTGACAGATATGAGTTTAGTGTCATCATGATATCTATTTAGTCCTTGTTTTTGTGGATTGTTCCACTGAACTTCTTCTTAAAGGGGAGTTTTAAGAGTCCCCCTTAAAATTTCTTGCAGAGCTGGTTTGGAGGTCACATATTCTTTCAGTTCCTGCCTGTCTTGGAAGCTCTTTATCTCTCCTTCCATTTTGAATGAGAGCCTTGCTGGATAAAGTATTCTTGGTTGCATGTTCTTCTCATTTAGGACCCTGAATATATCCTGCCAGCCCTTTCTGGCCTGCCACGTCTCTGTGGAGAGGTCTGCTGTTACCCTAATATTCCTCCCCATGAAAGTCAGGGACTTCTTGTCTCTTGCTGCTTTAAGGATCTTCTCTTTATCTTTGGAATTTGCAAGCTTCACTATTAAATGTCGAGGTGTTGAACGGTTTTTATTGATTTTAGGGGGGAATCTCTCTATTTCCTGGATCTGAATGCCTGTTTCCCTTCCCAGATTGGGAAAGTTTTCAGCTAGGATTTGTTCAAATACATATTCTGGCCCTCTGTCCCTTTCGGCGCCCTCGGGAACCCCAATTAAACGTAGGTTTTTCTTCCTTAGACTGTCATTTATTTGCCTTAATCTGTCTTCATGGTCCCTTAATTGATTGTCTCTTTTTTCCTCAGTTTACCTCTTTGCCATTAACTTGTCTTCTATGTCACTCAGTCGTTCTTCCACCTCGTTAACCCTCGTCGTTAGGACTTCTAGTTTGGATTGCATCTCATTCAGTTGATTTTTAATTTCTGCCTGATTGGATCTAAATTCTGCAGTCATGAAGTCTCGTGAGTCCTTAATGCTTTTTTCTAGAGCCACCAGTAGCTGTATAATGGTGCTTCTGAATTGGCTTTCTGACATTGAAGTGTAATCCAGATTTTGTAACTCTGTGGGAGAGAGGGCTGTTTCTGATTCTTTCTTTTGAGGTGAGGTTTTCCTTCTAGTCATTTTGCTCAGTGCAGAGTGGCCAAAAACAAGTTGTATTGGAACACGGGGGAGTATCACTGGTCCGTCCAGCTGGTCTTCTGGGGGAGGGGCCTGCTATGCTGATTTTCAGGTGTTAGCACTTGGGGGAGCTGCTCTGCCCCTGCCTGCTGCCGGGCTCAGCGGGGGTTGTTTACCCCGTGGGGCCCCAGGAGGAACAGCAGCAGTTGCTATGGCAACTCTGGAAGCCTGGATTCAGCCTCCGCAGGAACTACGGGGCTCGGGGCTCTCGGCTCTCCGGCTCTCCGTCCGCAGGGCCTGGAGGCTCCGGGCGGGGCCGCTGATCTGCTCAGCTCCAGGGCAGGAGCGTCCTTGCTGTCCTGGGCCCTCCCGGCCTCTGCCTGTCCCGGGGGAGGCCGGATCCTGGGCTGTGTCCCGGCGCCCTGTGCTCCGGGGCCTGCGCTGGTGGATTCGCGCTCCCGCCCCGCAGCCCCCTCCGCGGAGCCGCGCCCGAGCCCCCCGAGCTGCTCCGGCCCCTCCGTGCGCGCTGCAGCCCTTAGGGAGCTCGGCGCACTCCCCCGGGGCGCAGGTGTCTGTTAGTGTCCCGGGAGCCCGAGGGCATCCCCGCCCTCCTGGGTCCTGCTCCAACTCCCTGCGAGCCCCTTTCCCCCGGGAAGGTTGGTGCAGCTCCTGCTCCTCCGGGACGGGGTTCTCCTGTCCTGGGGACACTCGCCCCGGCCTCAGCCCGGCTCCTCGCGGGGCCCCTCCCCCTCGGAGGCCTTTTGTGTCTTTATTTCTTTTTCCCCGTCTTCCTACCTTGATAGAAGCGTGGACTCCTCTCACTGTAGCATTCCAGCTGGTCTCTCTTTACATCTCAGGCCGAATTCGTAAATTTTCAGGATGGTTTGAAGATTATCTAGGTAATTTGGTGGGGACAGGCGATTTGGGGACCCTGCTCTTCCGCCATCTTGCCCCTCCCCCCAGAGAAGCAATTTTTAAAAATGAAAAACAGTCAAAAATCTTTGGAATGCAGCAAAAGCAGTTATAAGAAGGAAGTTTATATCAATACAGGCCTACTCAAGAAGCAAGAGAAAGCTCAAATAAACAACTTAATCTTATATCTAAAGGAGCTAGAAAAAGAACCCAAAAAAGGCCCAAAGTTAGTAGAAGGAATAAAATAGTAAAGGTTAGAGCAGAAATAAATGAAATAGAAACAAACAAACAAAACCAATAAAAGATCAACAAAACCAGGAGCTGCTTTTTTAAAAGATAAACAAAATTGATAAACCTTTAGTTAGACTCATCAAGAAAAAAGGAGAGGACTCAATAAATAAAATCAGAAGTGAAGGAGGTGAAATAACAACTGACTCTACAGAAATACAAAAGGATTATAAGAAAATATTACATCTTTTTAAAAAAGAGGGGAGCGATGCCTGGGTGGCAAACCACAATCAACAACACACTGAAAAAAATATTCACCACAGTCAAGTAGGATTTATTCCAGGGATGCAAGGGTGGTTCACTATTCACAAATCAATCAAAGTCATATATCACATTGACCAGAGAAAGAATGAAAACCTAACAGATGTAGAAAAATTCAATATCCATTCATGGTAAAAATAAAAAAGCTCCCAACAAAGTAAGTTTAGAGAGAACATACCTCAACATAATAAAGGCCTTATTGAAAAACCCACAGCTAACATCATAACTAAATGGCAAAAAAAAAAAACTGAAAGCTTTTCCTCTGAGATCAACAACAAGACAGAGATGTCCACTTTCACTCAACATAGCCCTGGAAGTCCCAGCTGCAGCAATCAGATAAGAAAAAGAAAAGGCATCCATATTGGTAAGGAAGAAGTAAAACTGCCACTATTTGTAGACAGGATACTATTCATAGGAGAAATCATAAGGAAACCATCAAAAATCTACTAGAACTGGTAAATTAATCCTGCAAAGTTGCATGATATTTGTTGGGACGCCTGGGTGGCTCAGTGATTGAGCCTCTGCCTTCAAGTCAGGGAGTGATCCCGGAGTTCCAGGATTGAGTCCCACATTGGGCTCCCTGCAGGGAGCCTGCTTCTCCCTCTGCCTGTATTTCTGCTTTCTCTCTGTCTCTCTCATGAATAAATAAATAAAATCTTTAAAAAAAAGAATTTTTTTGCATTTCTATCACTAATAACAAAGTATCAGAAAGAGAAATTAAGAAATCAATCCCATTTACAATTGCATCAACAAGAATAAAATACCTAGGAATAACTTAAATAAAGGAAGTAAAAGATCTGTATTCTGAAAGGCTATAAAACATTGATGAAAAAAATTGACGAGACATAAATGGAAAGATATTCCATGTTCATAGTTTGGAAGAATATTGTTAAAAATATCTATCCTACCCAAAGCAAGCTACAAACCTAATGCAATCCCCATCAGAATACCAACAGCTAAAACAAAAATCCTAAAATTTGTATGGAACCACAAAAGACCCCAAGTAGCCAAAGCAATCTTAAGAAAAAAAGAACAAAACTGGAGGTATCATAATCCCAGATTTCATGATATACTACAAAGATGCAATAAAGTAGTATGGTATTGACACAAAAATAGACATTCAGATCAATGTACAGAATTGAAAACCCAGAAATAAACAAACCCACACTTAGATGGTCAATTAATTTACAACAAAGGAGGCAGGAATATACAACAGGGGAAAAGATATCCTCTTCAACAAACGGTGCTAGAAAAATTGGACAGCTACATGCGAAGGAATGAAACTAGACTACTTTCTTATACCTTACATAAAAATGAACTGAAAATAGTTTAGAGAACTAAATGTGAGATCTAAAAACCATAAAATTCCTAAAAAAAAATTTAGGCAGTAATTTCTTCAACATCAGCCATAGAAACATCTTTCCAGATAGATCTCCTAAGGCAAGGGAAACAAAAGCAACACTAAACTGTTGGGACTACACCATAATAAAAAGATTTTGCACAGCAAAGGAAACCATCAACAAAATCAAAAGGCAACCCAGTGAATGGGAGAAGATATCTGTAAATTATATATCCAATAAGGAGTTAACATTTAAAAAATATAAGGAACTTATACAATTCAACCCCAAAAAAACAATCCAATTAAAAAATAGAGGACTTGGGATCCCTGGGTGGCGCAGTGGTTTAGCGGCTGCCTTTGACCCAGGGCGCGACCCTGGAGACTCGGGATCAAGTCCCACGTCGGGCTCCTGGTGCATGGACCTGCTTCTTCCTCTGCCTGTGTCTCTGCCCCATTCTCTCTCTCTGTGTGTGTGTGACTATCTTTAATAAATAAAAATTAAAAAAAAATAGAGGACTTGAATAGACATTTTTCCAAAGAAGACATACAAGTGGCCAACAGACATATTAAAAGGTACTCAATATCACTAATCATCAGGGAAATGCAAATCAAAAGTACAATGAGATGTCACCTTACACTGTCAAATGGCTAGTATCAAAAGGACAAGAAATAACAAGTATTGGTGAGAATGTAGAGAAAAAAAATCCTCATGCACTGTTGGTGGGAATGTAAAAATTGATACAACCACTGTGGAAAATAGTATGGAGGTTTAGCAAAAAATTAAAAATAGAACAACCATATGATCCAACAATGCCACTTATGGGAACCTATCTGAAGAAAGCAAAACACTAATTTGAAAACATATAATGTTTACTGCAGCATTATTTACAATAGCCACGATATGAAAGCATCCCAAGTATCCATCCACAGATAAATGGATTAAAAAAGGTGGTATATCCATACAATGAAATATTATTCATCCATAAAAAGGATAAGATCTTGCCATTTGTGACAATATGGATGGCCCTAGAGTATATCATGCTGTGTGCAATAACCCAGACAGAAAGACAAATACCATATGATTTCACTCATGTGGAATTTAAGAAACAAGACAAAGAGAAACAAACAAAAAAAAGAGACTCTTAAATACAGATCAAAAACCGGTGGTTGCCAGACGTGGGATGGGGGGATGGGAGAAATAGATAAAAGGGATTGAGAGGTACAAACCTCTAATTAGAAAATAAATAAGTCACAGAGATGAAAAGTACCGCACAGGAAATATAATCAATGAGATTGTACTAATGTTGTTTAGTAACAGATGGTGACTACACTTATTGTGGTGAGTATCGAACAATGGAAAGATTTGTGGAATCATTATATTGTATACCTGAAACTAATACTGAATGTTATACTTTAAAAAAAAAAAAGGCGAGGGGAGGGGCAAGATGGCGGAAGAGCAGGGTCCCCAAATCGCCTGTCCCCACCAAATTACCTAGATAACCTTCAAACCATCCTGAAAATCTACGAATTCGGCCTGAGATGTAAAGAGAGACCAGCTGGAACGCTACAGTGAGAAGAGTCCGCGCTTCTATCAAGGTAGGAAGACGGGGAAAAAGAAATAAAGGAACAAAAGGCCTCCGAGGGGGAGGGGCCCCGCGAGGAGCCGGGCTGAGGCCGGGGCGAGTGTCCCCAGGACAGGAGAGCCCGTCCCGTCCCGGAGGAGCAGGAGCTGCACCAACCTTCCCGGGCGGGCGGAAAGGGGCTCGCAGGGAGTTGGAGCAGGACCCAGGAGAGCGGGGATGCCCTCGGGCTCCCGGGGACACTAACAGACACCTGCGCCCCGGGGGAGTGCGCCGAGCTCCCTAAGGGCTGCAGCGCGCACGGCGGGACCGACCGGAGCAGCTCGGAGGGGCTCGGGCGGCGGCTCCGCGGAGGGGGCTGCGGGGCGGGAGCGCAAATCCACAGCGCAGGCCCCGGAGCACAGGGCGCCGGGACACAGCCCAGGATCCGGCCTCCCCCGGGACAGGCAGAGGCCGGGAGGGCCCAGGACAGCGAGGACGCTCCTGCCCCGAGCTGAGCAGATCAGCGGCCCCGCCCCGGAGCCTCCAGGCCCTGCAGACGGAGAACCGAGAGCCCCGAGCCCCGTAGTTCCTGCGGAGGCTGAATCCAGGCTTCCAGAGTTGCCATAGCAACTGCGGCTGTTCCTCCTGGGGCCCCACGGGGTAAACAACCCCGCTGAGCCCGGCAGCAGGCAGGGGCAGAGCAGCTCCCCCAAGTGCTAACACCTGAAAATCAGCACAGCAGGCCCCTCCCCCAGAAGACCAGCTGGACGGACCAGTGATACTCCCCCGTGTTCCAATACAACTTGTTTTTGGCCACTCTGCACTGAGCAAAATGACTAGAAGGAAAACCTCACCTCAAAAGAAAGAATCAGAAACAGCCCTCTCTCCCACAGAGTTACAAAATCTGGATTACACTTCAATGTCAGAAAGCCAATTCAGAAGCACTATTCTACAGCTACTGGTGGCTCTAGAAAAAAGCATTAAGGACTCACGAGACTTCATGACTGCAGAATTTAGATCCAATCAGGCAGAAATTAAAAATCAATTGAATGAGATGCAATCCAAACTAGAAGTCCTAACGACGAGGGTTAACGAGGTGGAAGAACGAGTGAGTGACATAGAAGACAAGTTAATGGCAAAGAGGGAAACTGAGGAAAAAAGAGATAAACAATTAAAGAACCATGAAGACAGATTAAGGCAAATAAATGACACTCTAAGGAAGAAAAACCTACGTTTAATTGGGGTTCCCGAGGGCGCCGAAAGGGACAGAGGGCCAGAATATGTATTTGAACAAATCCTAGCTGAAAACTTTCCCAATCTGGGAAGGGAAACAGGCATTCAGATCCAGGAAATAGAGAGATCCCCCCCTAAAATCAATAAAAACCGTTCAACACCTCGACATCTAATAGTGAAGCTTGCAAATTCCAAAGATAAAGAGAAGATCCTTAAAGCAGCAAGAGACAAGAAGTCCCTGACTTTCATGGGGAGGAATATTAGGGTAACAGCAGACCTCTCCACAGAGACCTGGCAGGCCAGAAAGGGCTGGCAGGATATATTCAGGGTCCTAAATGAGAAGAACATGCAACCAAGAATACTTTATCCAGCAAGGCTCTCATTCAAAATGGAAGGAGAGATAAAGAGCTTCCAAGACAGGCAGGAACTGAAAGAATATGTGACCTCCAAACCAGCTCTGCAAGAAATTTTAAGGGGGACTCTTAAAACCCCCTTTAAGAAGAAGTTCAGTGGAACAATCCACAAAAACAAGGACTAAATAGATATCATGATGACACTAAACTCCTATCTCTCAATAGTAACTCTGAACGTGAATGGGCTTAATGACCCCATCAAAAGGCGCAGGGTTTCAGACTGGATAAAAAAGCAGGACCCATCTATTTGCTGTCTACAAGAGACTCATTTTAGACAGAAGGACACCTACAACCTGAAAATAAAAGGTTGGAGAACCATTTACCATTCAAATGGTTCTCAAAATATACCCTAAAAACTATAGAACACTTCAGAAAGAAATTGAGGAAGACACAAAGAGATGGAAAAATATTCCATGCTCATGGATTGGCAGAATTAATATTGTGAAAATGTCAATGTTACCCAGGGCAATTTACACGTATAATGCAATCCCTATCAAAATACCATGGACTTTCTTCAGAGACTTAGAACAAATTATTTTAAGATTTGTGTGGAATCAGAAAAGACCCCAAACAGCCAGGGGAATTTTAAAAAAGAAAACCATATCTGGGGGCATCACAATGCCAGATTTCAGGTTGTACTACAAAGCTGTGTTCATCAAGACAGTGTGGTACTGGCACAAAAACAGACATATAGATCAATGGAACAGAACAGAGAACCCAGAAGTGGACCCTGAACTTTATGGTCAACTAATATACGATAAAGGAGGAAAGACGATCCACTAGAAGAAAGACAGTCTCTTCAATAAATGGTGCTGGGAAAATTGGACATCCACATGCAGAAGAATGAAACTGGACCACTCTCTTGCACCATACACAAAGATAAACTCAAAATAGATGAAAGATCTAAATGTGAGACAAGATTCCATCAAAATCCCAGAGGAGAACTCAGGCAACACCCTTTTTGAACTTGGCCACAGTAACCGGAGAAGGACAAACAGTGTATGTTCTCATTCATTTGGGGAATATGAATAATAGTGAAAGGGAATATAAGGGAAGGGAGAAGAAATGCGTGAGAAATATCAGAAAGGGAGACAGAACATAAAGACTTCTAACTCTGGGAAATGAACTAGGGGTGGTGGAGGGGGAGGAGGGCGGGGGGTGGGGGTGAATGGGTGACGGGCACTGAGGGGTACACTTGACGGGATGAGCACTGGGTGTTATTCTGTATGTTGGTAAATTGAACACCAATAAAAATTAATTTATAAAATTAAAAAAAAAAAGCACTTCTTTAGGCAGTCTTACAAAACTTACCTGCATGATTACTACTTATGAAGCAAGAACACTGTAACAAAATAGAAGAGATGTTTTACATACTTAAGAATAAACACTTAAAGCATTAAGATATGAGCTCAAAATCCAGCCCTATGTGAATGGAGGACCTGTTTGAAGCACCTGGAAGATTGACAATCAAGCTTAAAAGAACAAATCTAAGCCAGCCCAACGACTGTAAGGCTCACTTCTTTGAGGAACCCCCTTTACACACCAACACTTTCTTCTTAGTTTTCCAAATATCATGCATACCTAAACACTGGCCACAGGGAAGGGGGATATGTAATATGCTATTTCACCTAAACTTGATACTTTAGAGATTTTTAATTTAGTGACAACAGTAATGACCATTTGTGAACTGTGACCATCACATTAATTTTATGAGGTAGACTAGATAGGTTTTATTGTTGTTAACTGGAATTAACACCCCTTTATAGACAAGGCTTAGGGAGATCTACATGACCAGCAAAGTTTACATGGCTATTAAGTGGCAGGCATGGGAACAGAATTCTGATCTGACATGTAGAATAGTACATTCTATGTTATTTTTGCTGCTGTTTTAAAAAATGGATTTCGGTGTAATGTAGTTCAAGACATCATACCTGTCTATCCTCTAGCTAGATTATGAAATTTCACATTGGATGACTGGCAAATTACGGTCAAAAAATTTTCTCTATGATTATGGATGGAATAAAATTGATGAAACAAGAACTGCCTGAGTTGACCAGCTAGATAAACAATCTAAATGGTCACTAAGGAAATGTTCAAAATGTCTGCCTAAACAAAAAGCTATAGCTATAAGCTATAAAAATTTACTTATGGATATAATTTGCCATACCAGGATCCTTTGCACTGCTGGTATGTACTGCAGCTTTGGTGAAATTGAACAAGACTCTTTCTTTCCTCAAGACACTTTACTTCCATTTGTCAGAAAATTATAGAATATTCTAATATACTATATCTGTGGTGTGATTGGCACTCTTTTCAATGTGATGCCTTGTGATGTGCAAACTGCATGACCATGTACCAAATTCTCCTCAAAATGGTAGCTCAGACACCTTCTGAGCCTCTGTGTGTGAAAAGTCACTTGTCAGTTAAACTAAGGAATTACGGAGAGGAGACTTCAGGAAGAAAACAGACCTGAGAAATCAGGGTAATTGGAAGCAGTTTGGCAGAAAGCAGATAATGTTTTTAAAAAGGAATAAGGTAACTGATTATTATTGAGATACCTACAAAATTTTAAGTCCTGAAGAAAAAAGGAGCTAAATAATAGCCTTTTCCCTAAGTCTTTGGCAATCGATGGCGGCCATGCATGTCTGAATTCAGAAATTCAAGTCTATAAAATATAGTATTTTCCACCATGAATGTATTGAGGCAAGTAATTGACTTGAAGGCAAGTTCCACCATACTAAATAATCACAGACCAATCTCTTGTCCTCAATGAGACTCAGTTTCCCCATTGTAAAAAGGGGGCATCTTAAATAATCATGAAGCTCTTTTCCACTTCTAAATTTCTATATTTCTATATTTCTAAATTTCAATATTTTCTTACAAACCAGCTAGTGAAATGGCTGATTTCAGCAGAATTCCACTAAAACTCAGGGTGCCTCTTACTGTCATGAAAGCTGTGAGTAAGTACCATGGAATCTAGGTGCCCCAGTTCCTCTTCCTTCTTGGCAGCATTTACTCTCATGTGCTCAGGTATCTTATAGTCTGGGGCTGTCTTCAGATTGAAGTCTCCCATATACAGCTGGGCCTCTTTGATGGCTTGAACATCTCTGGGATCTTCAAAATCATCCTGCGGTTTACTCTTGTACCTATCAGAAAAATAGGCAACCCAGACACAAATGTAACAATAAACTTAGTTTGTCTACTATATGTATATAATCAAAATCAGTCATAAAGCAAAAGTATAATTCTGGGTCTGTGGTACTTTTGTCCATAAACCCCAAGCATTTTTTTAAGTTAATGACTACAGATTTTTGTCAATTTACAATGGGGTTATGTACCAATAAACCCATACTTGAAAATATCATAAATCACAAATGCATTCAATACACCTAAGTTTAGCCTAGCCCATCTTAAACATACACAGAACTCTTACATTAGCCTACAGTTGGGAAAAATTAATACAAAGCCCATTTCACAATAAAGTGTTAAATATCTCATGTAAAAAAAAATAAAAATAAATATCTCATGTAATTTATTGACTGCTGTACTGAAACTAAAAAACAGAATGGGTGTAAGTGTATTGATAGTTTATCCCCATGACTGTGTAGCTGACTCGGAGCTGTGGTTCACTGCTCTGTCCAGTATCATGAGAAAGTATTACATTGCATATACTTGTAGCCTGAGAAAATAACAAAATTCAAAGTACAGTTTCTACTGAATGCAAATCACTTTCACCCTATTATAAAGCCAAAAAAAATCATAAGTTAAACCATCATAAGTTGGGGACCCTCTGTATTTCTAAAGCACCTCAAACAAAGTAATAATGAAACAAGTAAAAACTAATTACCAGACAGTGCTGAAATAATTGGAATCATTTTAAGGCTTTGGTTCACTTCTAAGTGATTTATATCAAGATGACTATTTATTCCTTCAATTGACATCAAGCAACAGTGGTAATCAGTAAAAAGTTAATTTACCTTCTTTTAAACAACATAAGTATCAGAAAATTTTCAAAAAAAGGCATTATAGTTAAAAATGATTGCCTCCTGCTCTCTCCAAATTCCATGGAAATGATGGTGTGGAGATATTAAAGGGAATAAATCAGGAAGGCTGAGAATAAGATAGAAAGCTATGAGCAAATCGGTGATAGCAATTTTAAAGGATAAATCAGACCAGAGAAAACTGTGGCCCAGAATATCCAGGGGAAGGCTACAAAAAGGATTAGATATGATCTTATTAGTAGAGATCCTAGGAGGCTCCAAGCACAGACCTAAGAAGATCCAACCTACCTAATTCTTTAAAGTGAAGCTTATCAGTCAACATGAACATGTGCACATAGCTTACAGCCAGCCCTTTAGGAAAACAAACACATACAATAACAGAGGAAACACACGTTGTCTAATGTACTAATTGACAATTGTTTGGGAGAGAAGGAAGTAAAGGGAGGAAGGATGAATGGAAGGAAGAGAGACAGGGAGGAAGGGAAGGTAGAAGGAAGGAAGGAAGAAAAGAAAAAGAAAAAGAAAAAGAAAAAGCAAGTAGATACTTTGGCTCCAGTCATGTGAGAGAAACAAGGTCCATAATTATCCTCATGCTATAAAAGAAAACTAAACAAAAAAAACATGAAACAACTATGTTCAGACATTGAATAATTGGCAGCACAGGGCTATAATTCATGTGAGAAGCGAAACAAAAATAATCATTACTATCTCTATTTCTATGGAGGAAATTATCAGACTGTAAAAGAGGGATGAGATACCAAATATGAGTCCAGTAATCTCACTGATTAATTACAAAGATAGAGTTCAGAGAGGCCAGAGTGGTTAGAATTTTGTGGAAAAAAATATCAGAGCTACACACAAAACAATACCTTTAGAAATTCACATAGGGCTGTCTGGAGTTTTTGGCCAAGTATTAACCTGTATATGTGTAGTGTGAAACATCATGAAAATAAATGAGGAATATCTGGGGAAAATATAATTACTGGGAAGCTATAAGGCAAATAATTCTCATAGTTTACACATGGCTGGAAATCACCTTTGAGTTCATCAGCTGGAGAGACCTTATTAAAGGGAGGGAACATTCAGTAGAGACCTTGAAAGAGTCATGCCTTCAAAGTAGGAAAAATAAAAGATCTAGACATTATCAGCAATCATCCAGTCCTCACTGACATTTACAGAAAACTACACCAAAGAATACAAGAAAATATATATTCTTCTTGAAGCACACATTGAATTTTCATGAAGATAGATTCTATGCAGGCCCACTCACCTCACAATAAATTTATAAGAATTTATACCATGTAAACTGTTGGGTAATTATACAACATACTTAAAAACAACTATGGGGGCACCTGGGTGACTCAGTTTGTTAAGCCTCTGACTCTTGATTTCAGCTCAGGTCATGATCTCAGGGTTGTGAAATCAACCCCTGCATCCAGCTCTGCACTCAGCACTGAGTCTGCTTGAGTTTCTCTCTCTTCCACTCCTCCTGTGCCTCCCCTACGTGTGCTTGCTTGCTCTCTTTATCTCTGTCTCTCAAATAAATGTTTTTTAAAAAATCACAATCAGCAAGAAATCACAAGGGATATTAGAAAATATTTTATACTAAATGATGCTGAAAATATATCAGAACTTATAAAGTGAAGTTCAGTGTTTCATTTATACTTTAAATTTATACTTCAATTTATACTTTAAATGCTTACAATTTAAAAAGTATAAAATCAAAGCTTACAGCTTAAACTTAAAACTTAAGCAGCAAAAAAGAAAAGAATTAACTCAAATTAATTAGAATAAATGAAATGACGTAGAACAGAAAAATCAATGACATAGAAAGGTGACAAGCAATATTTCTAAAAATCTATGACCAAAAGTTAGTTCCTTGAAAAGATCAAATCGATGGCTTTTGATGGAATGATCAAGAAAAAGAGAGAAGATACAAATTAATTATGTCAAGAATATTTTAGTATATGAGCTGCCAAAGCGAGCACTATGTCAAGAATAAAACAGAGGACAATACAACAGACACTACAGAAGTAGAAGTAAAAAGTCAATAGTATGAACTATTTTATGCCAATAAATTTATTCCTCAAAAGACACAAATTATCAAAATTGATCCAAGAGAAAATATAAAATCTGGATAGCACTATATCCATGAAAAATTGGAATTTGTATTTATAGCTCTCAAAGAATATTCCATGTCAGTTGGCTCATTGACAAATTTGATTAAATATTTAAGAAATAAACAATATGAAGCCTACATGGTCTTTCAGAAAATAGAAGAGAAAGGAAAACTTCTCATCTCATTTTATGAAACTAATATTACCCTGGTAAGAAACCAGAAAATATATAACAATAAAACCAGAGACAGTATTCTTCATTTAAAAAAAAAAAACACAAAAGTCCATAACAAAATACCAGCAAATCAAATCTTGCAATATATATTTTTGGAAAATATCAAATGCCTATTTTTTTCCAGTTTACTGAGACATGATTGACATGTAATATTGTAACGGTTTAAGGTATACAACAAAATGATTTCATACATGTATCTATTACAAATGTTTGCCTCCATAAATTTAGTTAACATCTGTCCACAGTTACAATTTTTTCTTGTGACAAGAAGTTTTAGGAACTATTCTCTTTCAAATACATAATATAATTGTTAACTAGTCATCATATTGTATATAACATCTCTAGAACTTATCTTATAAATAGGAGTTTGTATTATTTGACCACCTTCATTCCCAACTCCTCACGACTAGCAATCATCGATATGTTCTGTTTCAATGAGTTCAGATTTTTTAGATTCCCATAAGGAAAATCATATAGCATTTGTTTTTCTCTGACTTATTTTACTTAGTATAATGTCCTCAAAGTCCATTTGTAGTGTTGCAAATGGCAACATTTCTCTCTTTCTCAAGCTGAAAAATATTCCCATGTATATGTGTACCATAATTTTTTATTCATTTAACCATTAATGGAGACTTGGGATGTTTCCATATCTTAGTTATTGTTACCAACACTGCAATAAACATGGGAGTACAGACATCTCTTCAAAGACCATTTTAGTTTTCTTTGGATATATACACAAAAGTGAGATTGCTGGACCATATGGTAGTCTTATTTTTATTTTTTTTGAGGAACCTCCATACTGTTTTCCATAGTGGCTGCACCAATTTATTTTCTCATTAATAGTGCACAAAGTAAAAAAAAAAAAAAAAAAAAAGAGTGCACAAAGTCTCCTTTAGTCCACATTTTTGCCAGTACTTGTTAGCTCTTGTCCTTTTAATGATAGGTATTCTAACAGGTATGAGGTGACCTCATTGTGGCTTTGTGTTTCCCTGATGATTAGTGATGTTCCACACTTTTTCATATACTTAATGGCCTTTTGCAGGTCTCCTTTGAAAAATGTCTATATATGTCCTCTGTCCACTTTTAAATCTTTTTCTTTTGCTATTAAGTTGTAAAAGTTCTTTATATATTTTGGATATTACCCCCTTATCAAATATAGGATTGTGAATACATTCCCTAAGTTGCCTAATTTTATTTATTTATTTTTGATGGTTGCCTTTACTGTACATAAGCTTCTTAGTTTGCTATAGTCCCACTTGTTTATTTTTGTTTTTGTTGCCTTTGCTTTTGGTTTCAAGCCTTAAAAAAATCATTGCTAGGACACCCCCCCCCCCAATTGGGACTTACAACCTATGTTTTCTTCTAGGAGTTTAATGGGTTCAGGTCTTACATTCAAGTCTTTAATTCATTTTGCATTAATTTTCACATATTGTGTGAGATACTGGTCCAGTGTAATTCTTTTGCATGTAGTAGTTCAGTTTTCTCCACACCATTTATTGGAGAGATTAACCTTTCTATTATATATTATTGGGTCCTTTGTCATAAATTGATCATATATGCATAGGTTTATTTCTGGTCTCTCTATTCAATTTCATCAATTGAGTCTCTGTTTTTATGCTAATGCCATGCTGTTTTCATTGCTATAGATTTATAATATAGTTTGAAGTCAGGTTAGCTTTGTTTTTCCTTCTCAGGATGGCTTTAGCTATTCAGGGTCTTTTATGGTTCCACCCAATTTTTAGGATTGCTTTTACTATTTCTGTGAAACTTTGATAGAGACTGCATTGAGTCTATAGATTTATTAAGTCTTCTAGTCTATGCATGAAATGTCTTATTTATATCTCCTTCTTTAATTTTCTTTCATCAATGTCTTATTGTTTTCACTGTACAGGTATTTCATATCCACGCTTAAATTTATTTGTAAGTATTTGATTCTTTTTTTTTTTTAAAGATTTTATTTATTCATGAAAGACACAAAGAGAGAGAGGCAGAGACAAAGGCAGAGGGAGAAGCAGGATCCCCTCAGGGAGCTCGATGTGGTACTCAATCCTTGAGCTCCAGGATCACCCTGAGCCAAAAGTAGAGCTTAACCGCTGAGCCATCCAGGCATCCTATATTTTATTCTTTTTGATGCAATTATAATAGGATTGTTTTCCTAATTTCTCTGAGGGTTGTTAATATATAGAAACACAACTGATTTTTATATATTTATCATATCTTGTCATCTTGAATGAAATCATTTATTATTTCTAACAGTATTTTGGCAGAGTTTTTAGAATTTTCTATATATAATATGTCATCAGCAAATAGACAGATGCACTTCCTTCCCAATTGGATGTGTTTTTTTTTTCTTGCCTAACTGTTCTAGCCAGGACTTCTACAATTATATTGAAAAGAAATAACGAGACTGAACATCCTGGTTCCTGATTTCAGAGGGGAAGCTTTCAGCTTTTCACCACTGAGTACGATATTAGCTGTCAGTTTGTCATAAGTAGGCTTTATTATGCTGAGGTATGTTCCTGTTATATCCAGTTTGGTGAGAATTTTTATCATGAGTAGATGTCGAATTTTGTCAAATTCTTTTCCTGCATCTCTTGAGATGATATGATTTTTGATGGCTTGCACAATCACAAAGGTCTGAAAGACAACTGAGTTCAGCTTGGCCTGAACTCAAGATGGCAACATAGGAAAACCTTGAACTCCTCTCTTCCACAGACACACCAAATCTATACCTATTTATAAAGTAATTTCTTCCAAAGGATAACTGAGGGCTGACAACACAGCTTCTGCACCAAAAAAGATAGACCACACAAAGAACAACGAGAGATGAACACACAGTAACAAAGGGAACCACCACTCCTGACACTGGGAACTACAATGGGAGGTATAGGACTGAGGGACCATGAGCAGGTTAGTTTACACTCCTGACACTGAACTGCAAAGGGGCTGAGGGACCATGAGCAGATTAGTTTAAAGCTTTAGTTTAAAAAGGCATCTAGCGACAGGAGTTAAGATGGAGGAGTAGTAGAAGGACTCTGGGATTGCCTCACCCCTTGAACACAGCTAGATTGACATTAAATAATTTGGAACACCTAGGATATTAGTCTGAGGATTGGGAGAATAATCTTCATGGCCATAAGTGGTGAATGTGGCAAATATGAGGCACGTAGATGTGAACTGAGGGAGAGAAAAGCCACAGTGAGGAGGGAGCCCTTTCTGCAGAGAGAGAAAAGGAGGGGGACAGAGAGAATAGCACATTGGGTTCATGCAAGAAAAACACCTGCCCCAAACCACTGACTGGGGAGTTGAAAGAAACTGAGTATTGCACATTTTTGCAAGGAGTGTGTAGAGCTCAAATATTAAGGTTTTGGAAGTGAGTGATTTTCACCAGAGTTGAGCCATGGTGGATGCTCCTGGGGAACAGAAATGCACAGGCCTGGAAGCAGAAAGCATGGTGTAGGGATCCCCTGCATCATACTGGAAGAGAATGCTCCCCTTCCTGGAGTACATCTGAAAGAAGATATACTGTCTCTCCAAGGACAAGAAAAAAAAAAAACCTGCATGTGCCATTAAGCAGGCCTTCACCTGCAGGGGATATAGGTGCACACAGAGGTGCATTCGTGCAGATGTGTGACTATTTCTGGGATGAAACAGCACCAGACATGGTGAGGCTCTCTCCTAGCGGAGGGCAGCAGATCTGTATCATGCCACGTCATTAGATTTGGAGTCTTAAATCCCATCTGTGCACCAGAGATAAAAGGCAGGAGACCTGTGGTGTCAGGCATGCCAATAGTGCCAAGCACAGAAAAGGTAAGGTTAGAGATATGACAAAAGCCTGGGACACAAGGGAGACTGTTCATTCTTTTGTGAGGACTTCTCAGTGTCAGGCACCAGATTCCCTGTCCTGGGAGTAGAGAGTGGGGTGGCCCCATTTTCTCTCTTGCCACCAACATAGTCAGACTTCAGTGAGAAACTCAACACCCCCAGTGGAGGTGGGACCCTCTTACACCAAACCCCCCCCCCCGTGCCCTGCAAGTGTGTGGTTACTAGGCAGATGTGACTGTGATCCAAAGCACTCTCTGAAAAAAAGAGGCAAAAAGAAAGGGAGCAACAAAAAAACCAAACAGACTAACAAAAATCTATAAGCCCGATTCCAAAGAAAAAGGGGGGAAAAGAGCAGCCCAAACACAACAGCAGAGTGCACATAGATACACCAGAAACACTTTCGGAAGTGCCAGGTCCTGGATATTGTATGATCCCTTCTTAATTTGGCATTACTCTCAGGAACAGGAAACATACAAAATGAAAAGATGGAGGAATTCTCCACAAAAGAAAGATGCAGAAGAAATCACACCCAGGGATTTTCTCAAAGCAGATAGAAATAAGATATATGAATAAGAATTTAGAACAACAGTCATAAGAATACTAGTTGGGCTTGCAAAAGGCATAGAAGACACCAGAGAAACCCTTCCTGCAGAGATAAAAGACCTAAAAACTAGTCAGGCCAAATTTTTAAAATGCCATCACTAAGATGGAAAACAACTAGATGTAATCATCACAGTGAAGATGGAAGAACCAGAAGAATGAATTAGAATAGAGAAGATAAACTATGGAAAATGATGAAGCTGAAAGTAAGAGGGAAAGAAAACTATTAGATAATGAAGGTTGATTTAGGGAACTCAGTGATTCCATAAAGTGCAATAATATCCATAACATAAGGATTCCAGAAGAAGACAACTAGGAAAAAGAGGCAGAAGGTTTATTTGAACAAAATCATAGCTGAGAACTTTCCTAATCTGGGGAAGGAACCAGGCACTCAAATACAAGAGGCACTGAGAATTCCCCTCAAAATCAACATAAACAGGCTAACACCTAGACATATCACAGTGAAGCTAGCAAAATACAAAAAAACAAAAAAACAAAAAAACAAAACAAAAAAAAAACAAAAAAGAGAGAGAGAGAATTCTAAAAGCAGGTAGGGACAAAAGGTCCTCAACCTACAAGGGTAGAGACAGAGGGTTAGAAGCAGATGTGTCTACAGAAACTTGGCAGGCCAGAAAGGACTGGTATGTGAAATATATTCAATGTGCTAAGTGGAAAAAATATGCAGTAAAGAATACTTTATCCAGTAAAATGGTCATTCAGGCTAGAAGAAAAGATAAAGAGTTTCCAAGAGAAACAAAAACTAAAGGAGTTCATGAACACTAAGCCAGCTCTGCAAGAAATGTTAAAGGGGACTCTGAGCAGAAAAGAGACCAAAAGCAATAAAAACTAGAAAGGAATAAAGACAATCTACAGGAACAGTGACTTTACAGGTAATGCAGTGGTACTACATTTATAACTATCAATAATTACTCTCAGGCACCTAGGTGGCTCAGTTGGTTAAGTGTCTTTGTCTCAATTCATGATCCCAGGGTCCTGGGATTGAGCCCCATATTGCACTCCCTGTTTAGTGGGGAGCCTGCTTCTCCCTCTCCTTCTTCCACTCCCCCTACTTGTGCTCTTTCCTTATCTGTCAAATAAATAAATATTTGTTAAAAATAATAATTACTCTGAATGTAAATGGACTAAATACTCCAATCAAAACACATATGGTATCAGAATGGATTAAAAAAAAAGCAAGACCCATTGTTATGCTGCCTACCAGAGACTCATTTTAGACCCAAAACCACCTCCAGATTGAAAGTGAGGGGGGGTGGTTGAGAACCATTTATCATGCTAGTAGACATCAAAAGAAAGCTGGGGTAGCCATAGTTATACCAAACTATTTTATAAGGTTTTTTTTTAGTGTTTTTTTAATTTATTTATGATAGTCACACACAGAGAGAGAGAGAGAGAGAGAGAGAGAGAGGCAGAGACATAGGCAGAGGGAGAAGCAGGCTCCATGCACCGGGAGCCCGATGTGGGATTCGATCCTGGGTCTCCAGGATCGCGCCCTGGGCCAAAGGCAGGCGCTAAACCGCTGCGCCACCCAGGGATCCCTCAAACTATTTTAAACCAACGATTGTAATAAGAGATGAACAAGGACACAATATCATACTAAAGGGGTCTATCCAACAAGATATAACAATTGTAAATATTTATGCTCATAGCTTGGGAACAGCCAAATACGTAAATCACTTAATAACAAATTTAAAGAAACTCACTGATAATAACACAACAATAGTAAGGGACTCTAACACCCCAATCACAACAACAGACAAATAATCTAAATAGAATATCAACCAGGAAGTGATGGCTTTGAATGACACACTGGACCAAATGGACTTAACAGATATATTCCGAACATTTCATCCTAAAGCAGCAGAATATGCATTCTTTTTAAGCGCACATGGAACATTCTCCAGAAGAGATCACATACTGGGCCACAAATCAGTGTTCAACCAGTACCAAAAGCCTGAGATCATACCATCATATTTTCAGACCACAGTACGATGAAACATGAAGTCAACCACAAGAAAAAAAATTGGAAAGACCACAAATACATGGAAATTAAAGAACATTCTACTAAAGAATGAATGGGTTAACTAGGAAATTATAGAACTTTTAAAAATACATGGAAGCACATGAAACTGGAAATAAAACCATCCAAAACCTTTGGGATTTAATAAAGGCAGTCATAGGAAAAAAGTATATAGCAATACAGGCCTTCTTCAAGAAGAAAAGTCTCAAATACACAATTTAACCTTACATCTAAAGGAACTGGAAAAAGAACAGTAAATAAAACCTAAAACCAGTGGAGAAGGGAAATAATTAAGATTGGAGCAGGAATAAATGATATAGAAATAAAACCAGTAGAACAGATCAAAGAAACCAGGAGCTGGTTTTTTTAAAAGAACAAACCAAATCAATAAACCCCTAGCCAGACTTCTCAAAAAAGAAAGGACCCAAATAAATAAAATCACGAATAAGAGATGACAAACAATATCACAAAAATACAAAAAATTAGAAGAGAATCTTATGGCAATTATATTCCAACAAATTGAGAAATCTGGAAGAAATTAATAAATTGCTGGGGATACATAGGTTCCTCAGTGGTTGAGCATCTGCCTTTCACTCAGGGTGTGATCCTGGGGGTCCTGGGATTGAGTCCCACATCGGGGTCCCCGCAGGGAGCCTGCTTCTCCCTTTGCCTATATATCTGCCTCCCTCTCTGTGTCTCTTATGAATAAATAAAATCTTTTTTTTAATAAAAGAAATTAATAATTTCTAGAAACATATAAACTACCAGAACGGAAACAGGAAGAAATAGAAAACCTGAACAGACCCACAACCAGAAAAGAAATTGAATGGACAACTGAAAATCTCCAACAAACATGAATCCAGAGCCAGATGGCTTCCCAGGGGAATTCTACCAAATGTTTAAAGAATTAATACCTATTCTGAAACAGTTATAAAAAATAGAAATGTAAGGAAAACTTCCAAACTCATCCCATGAGGGCACCATTACCTTGATTCCAAAACCAGACAAAGATCCTGCTAAAGAAGATAATTACAGGCTAAAATCCTTGATGATCAGGGATACAAAAAATTTTCAACAAGATACTAGATAATCAAATCCAACAGTACATAAAAGAATTATTCATCACAACCAAGTGGGATTTATTCCTACGCTGCAGAGTGGCTCAGTATCTGCAAAATCAATGTGATACACCACATAAATAAAGGACAATAACCACAAAATCTTCTCAACCGATACAGAAGAAGCATTTGATAAAATAGAGCAAGCTTTCTTGATTAAAACTCTTCACATTAGGGATAGAGACAACATAACTCAATATCATAAACGCCATATGTGAAAAGCCCACAGCAAATATCACTCAAAATGGGGAAAAACTGCAAACTTTTCCCCTAGAGTCAGGAACATGACAGGAATGACTGATGTTCAACATATTACTGAAAGTCCTAGCCTCAGCTATCAGACAACACAAAGAAATAAAAGGCATCCAGATCAGCAAGGAAGAAGTCAAACTTTCACCGTTTGCAGATGATGACATGATACTCTACGTAAAACCCAAAAGACTCCACCCAAAAATCGCTAGAACTGATGCATGAATTCAGTAAAGTCACAGCATATAAAATCAATGTGCAGAAATCTGTTGCATTTCTATACACCAATAACAAAGCAGCAGAAAGAGACATCAAGGAAACAACCCCATTTACAGTTGTACCAAAACCCATAAGATACCAGGGAATAAACCTAACCAAAGAGGTAAAAGATCCGCATGCTGAAAACTCTTTAGTCTCTATAACACTTATGGAAGAACTTGAAGAAGTCACCAAAAAATGGAAAAACGTTCCATGCTCATGGATTGGAAGAACAATTATTTTTAAAATGTCTACACTACCCAAAGCAATCTACACATTCAATGCAACCCCAACCAAAATACCACCAGCACTTTTCACAGAACTAGAACAAACAATCCTAAAACTTGCATGGACCCACAAAAGACCCTGAATAGCCAAAGCAATCTTGAAAAAAGAAAAAAGCAAAGCTGGAGGCATCACAATTCCAGACTTCAAATTATATTACAAAGCTTTAGTGATGGTACTGGCACAAACACAAACACGTAGATCAGTGGAACAGAGTAGAAAATCCAGAAATGAACCCGCAACTACGTGGTCAATTAATCTTCAACAAAGCAGGAAAGAATATCTAATGGAAAAAGGCCGTCTCTTTAACAAATGGTGTTGGGAAAATTGGAGAGCACCACGCAGAAGAATGAAACCAGACCACTTTCTTACACCACACACAAAAATAAATTCAAAATGGATTAAAGACCTAAATATGAGTCAGGAAACCCTTCAAATGCTAGAGGAGAAAGCAGGCAGCAACCTCTTTGATCCTGGCTGCAGCCCGTGATTTCTTATTAGATACATCTCCAGAGGCAAGGGGAACAAAAGGAAAAAGAAACTATTGGGACTCTATCAAAATAAAAAGCTTCTGCACAGTGAAGGAAACAGTCAACAAAACTAAAAGGCAACCAGTGGATGGGAGAAGATATTTGCAAATGACATATCAGATGAAGAGCTAGTACCCAGATCCATAAAGAACTGGAAAAAGTCAAAATCAACATCCAAAAAATAAATAATCCAGTCAAGGAACGGGCAGAAGACATGAACAGACATTTTTCCAAAGAGGACGTCCAGATGGCTAACAGACACATGCCAAGGTGCTCCACGTCAGTCATCATCAGGGAAATCCAAATCAAAACCACAGTGACATACCACCTCACACCTGTCAGAAAGGCTAAAATTAACAACCTAAGAAACAATAGATGTTGGTGAGATGAGGAGAAAGGGGAACTTTCTTACATTGTGGGTGGGAATGCAAATGGGTGCAGCCACTCTGGAAACACTATGGATGTTCTTAAAGAATTAAAAATAGAACTACCTTCAACCCAGCAATTGCACTACTAGATATTTATCCAAAGGATACAAAAATACTGATTTGAAGAGGTATCTCCACCCCAGTGTTTATAGCAGCACTATCACCAAGAGGCAAATTATGGAGAAAGAACCTAAATGTCCACTGATAAATGGGTAAAGAAGTGAGACATATATATCCATCCATACATAGACACAATGGGCTATTACTTAGCTATCAAAAAGAATGAAATCTTGCCATTTTCAATGACATGGATGCAGCTAGAGGGTATTATACTAAGTGAAATAAGTCAGAGAAAGACAAATAGCATATACTTCTGTTTTTATGTAATGTCTTGGTCTGGCTTTGGTATCAGGTAATGCTGGCCTTGTACAGTGTACCTCCATACTGTTCCCTGATGATGACTGACGTGGAGCACCTTGGCATGTGTCTGTTAGCCATCTGGACGTCCTCTTTGGAAAAATGTCTGTTCATGTCTTCTGCCCGTTCCTTGACTGGATTATTTATTTTTTGGATGTTGATTTTGACTTTTTCCAGTTCTTTACGGATCTGGGTACTAGCTCTTCATCTGATATGTCATTTGCAAATATCTTCTCCCATCCACTGGTTGCCTTTTAGTTTTGTTGACTGTTTCCTTCACTGTGCAGAAGCTTTTTATTTTGATAGAGTCCCAATAGTTTCTTTTTCCTTTTGTTCCCCTTGCCTCTGGAGATGTATCTAATAAGAAATCACGGGCTGCAGCCAGGATCAAAGAGGTTGCTGCCTGCTTTCTCCTCTAGCATTTGAAGGGTTTCCTGACTCATATTTAGGTCTTTAATCCATTTTGAATTTATTTTTGTGTGTGGTGTAAGAAAGTGGTCTGGTTTCATTCTTCTGCGTGGTGCTCTCCAATTTTCCCAACACCATTTGTTAAAGAGACGGCCTTTTTCCATTAGATATTCTTTCCTGCTTTGTTGAAGATTAATTGACCACGTAGTTGCGGGTTCATTTCTGGATTTTCTACTCTGTTCCACTGATCTACGTGTTTGTGTTTGTGCCAGTACCATCACTAAAGCTTTGTAATATAATTTGAAGTCTGGAATTGTGATGCCTCCAGCTTTGCTTTTTTCTTTTTTCAAGATTGCTTTGGCTATTCAGGGTCTTTTGTGGGTCCATGCAAGTTTTAGGATTGTTTGTTCTAGTTCTGTGAAAAGTGCTGGTGGTATTTTGGTTGGGGTTGCATTGAATGTGTAGATTGCTTTGGGTAGTGTAGACATTTTAAAAATAATTGTTCTTCCAATCCATGAGCATGGAACGTTTTTCCATTTTTTGGTGACTTCTTCAAGTTCTTCCATAAGTGTTATAGAGACTAAAGAGTTTTCAGCATGCGGATCTTTTACCTCTTTGGTTAGGTTTATTCCCTGGTATCTTATGGGTTTTGGTACAACTGTAAATGGGGTTGTTTCCTTGATGTCTCTTTCTGCTGCTTTGTTATTGGTGTATAGAAATGCAACAGATTTCTGCACATTGATTTTATATGCTGTGACTTTACTGAATTTATGCATCAGTTCTAGCGATTTTTGGGTGGAGTCTTTTGGGTTTTACATAGAGTATCATGTCATCATCTGCAAACGGTGAAAGTTTGACTTCTTCCTTGCTGATCTGGATGCCTTTTATTTCTTTGTGTTGTCTGATAGCTGTGGCTAGGAATTGAAGAAAAAAAACAAATGACCTGGGAGGGGTGGGGAGAGAAGAAAACCAAGTAACAGACTCTTAGCTAGAGAACAAACCAATGGTTACTAGAGGGGACATGTGTAGGATGATGGGTTAAATAGGTGATGAGGATTAAGGAGGGTACTTGTAACTAGCACCGGGTGTTGAATGTAAATGTTGAATCATTAAATTCTACACCTGAAACCAATATTACACTGTATGTCAACTAGCTGGAATTTAAATAAAAACTTGGGGGAAAAAACTATAGGCCAATATCCCTGATGAATATAGATACAAAAATCCTCAACTAAATATTAGCAAACTGAATTCAACAATACATTAAAGGGACATCACCAAGATCAAGTAGGATTTATTTCAGGGATGCAGGGATGCTTCTATACTCACAAATCAATTTAATTCATCATATTTACAAAGTAAGGATAAAAATAATATAATCATCTCAATATATACAGAAAAGGCATTTGACAAAATCCAATATCAACTCATGATAAAAACTCTCAACACAGTGAGTGTAAAGGGAACCTTAACATAATAAAGGCATATATGGAAAAAAACAAATGGCTATCCTCAAACTCAATGGTTAAAAAAAAAAAGAAAGAAAGAGAGAGCTTTTCCTCTAAGATGAGGAACAAGAGAGATTGACTCTCATCCTTTCATTCAACATAATACTGGAAGTCCTAACCACAGCAATCATACAAGAAAAAGAAATAATAATGGAATATTATTCAGCAATAAAAAAGAATGAGGTCCTGTCATTTCCAAAACATGGATGGACCTAAAGGGCATTATGCTAAATAAAATAATTCATAGAAAAACAAATATGATATTATTTCACTTCTATGTGGAATCTAAAAAACAAGTCTACAAACAACAACAAGCAAAATTAGACCCCATAATCACAGAAAACAAACCATAGTTACCAAAAAAGAGAAGGGTTTGGGAATGCACAAAATGAGTGAGGGGAATGGCAGGCACAGGCTTCCAATTATGAAACGTATAAGCTACAGGGCTGAAAGGTACAGCATAGGGAATACAGTCAACAGTATTGTAATAGCACTGTATGGGGACAGATGGTAGCTACAACTTATGAGTATTGCATAATATATAGAGTTGTCAAATTATGTTGTACACGTGAAGCTAAACTGACATTTTGTGTCAACCATGCTTCAATTAAAAAATAAAGGTTAAACAGAGTTAGCATATTAAAGGAGCTATTCCTCTCCTAGGTATCCACCCAAGAGAGTTGAAAACACATGTCCACATAAAATTTATGTAAATGTTAACAGTGGTGTTATTCATAATGGTGAAAAAGTGGAAATAACCTAAATGTGTTTCAACTGATGACATATAAATGTGATATGGATTATTTGGTCATAAAAAGGAGTGAAGTACTGACACATGCTACACCATGGATGAAAATGAAAGTCATACGAAGAAAAAAAAAAAGCCAGTCACAAAGACCACAGAATCCATGTATATAAAGTGTCTAGAATAGACAAATCTGTAGACAAAAAAAAAAGGTTGCTTAGACTTAAGAGGCACCTGGGTGACTCAGTCAATTAAGTGTCCAACTTTTGATTTCAACTCAAATCGCAGCTACAGGGTCATGAGATCGAGCCCCATGTCCACATTTGGTGTGGAGCCTGCTTAAGATTCTCTCCGTCCCTCTCCGCCTTCCTACTCATGCTCTCTCTTTCAAAAAAAAAAAAGTGGTTGCTTAGGGATAAGGATGAGAGTTTGGGGAAATGGAGAGTGACTGCTAATGAATGGAGTTTTTTTTTGGGGGGGGACTATGATATTAGAAAATAGTGGTAATGGTTGAACACCTCATATACAAAAAACTGCACTGAATTGGACACTAAATGTGTCAATTGTATGATAAAGAAAGACTGCTGACCAAAAATAACCTACCTGGCAAAGCTTTCCCTTAAGCATTGGGGGAAATAAAGAGTTTTCCAGACGTATGAAAGCTATAGGAGTTCATCACCACTAGTCCAGCCTAACAAGAAATGCTAAAGTCAGTTCTTCAAGCTGAAGTGAAAGGACACTGACTAGGAACAGGAAAACATGTATAAATTTCATTGATAAAGGCAAATATAAAGTTAAATTCAGAATACTCTAATATTTTAATGATGGTGAGTAAATAATTTATAAATTTAGTATAAAGGTTAAAAGGCAAAGTATTAAAAGTAACTATAACTACAATAATTTGTTAATGGATATATAAAGTAAGAAAATACAAACTGCGACATCAAAAACAAAGTGTTGGGGGGAGTTAAGTATGCTTTAGCATATGTTCAAAGTTAAGTCATTATCAGGTTAAAATAGATTGAAATGTTTTATGTAAGGCTCATAGTCATCACAAAGCAAAACCTTTAACAGATACAAACAACATAAAGAGAAAGAATCCAAACATACAGCAAAACTAGGTCATCCAGAACCCCCCCAAAAAAACCCCAAATCAATAAGGAAACATTGGACTTAAATAACAAGTTAGGCCAGATGGACTTAACAAATATTTACAGACATTCCATTCAACAGTAGCAGAATACACATTCTTAAATGCACATGGAACATTCTTCAGGATAAATCACAGCAGGCCACAAAACAAGTCTTAATTAACTGAAAAAACTTGAAATCATATCATTTCTTTCCTAACCTCCAAAGGTATAAGACTAGAAATCAACTACAAGAAAGAAACTGTAAAATTCATAAATATCTGGAGATTAACAACATAGTCTGGATAGCCAGTTGAGAAAAAAAATCAAGAGAATAAAATATATAGAGAGAAAATATTTATACAATTATTCTATAAACAAGGGAAACAAGAAGCAGTGGGATGTGTGAAGCAGTGGGATATGTAAAGGGACTTGAAGGCAGGTAAGGTAATTTTACATTTCATTCAAGTTGATAAAATGTCAATACCAGTAGACTGTGGTAAGATGTGAATACATAATGTACTACCCAGAGAAAATGCTAAAAAAGGTGTTCAAAGTGATACTCTCAAAAACATTATAATCATATTGGAACTCTAAAATATTCAAGTAAACCACAGGAAATCATGAAAAATTAAAAACAAAAAAACACCAAGAACATTCTTTTTGATGGCTGTGTTATTCCATTTTATATATATACCACATCTTCCTTATCCATTCATCTGTTGATGGACATCTGAGCTCTTTCCATATTTTTCAATGGCATGGATGGAACCAGAGGATAATATACTAAGTGAAACAAGTCAGTCAGAGAAAGACAAATACCGTATTATTTCACTCATATGTGGAATTTAAGAAACAAAACAGATGAACATAGGGGAAAGGAAGGAAAAATAAAATAAGATGAAAATTGAGAGAGAAGAAAACAGTAAGAGATGCTTAACTCCAGGAAACAAACTGAAGGTTTGCTAGAGGAGAGGTTGGCAGGGGTAAGGGATAATTGGGTGATCGGCATTAAAGAGGGCACTTGAAGTAATGAGCATTGACTATTATATGCAACTGATTAATCAATAAATTTTATATGCAACTGATTAATCAATACATTCTATCTCTGAAATTAACAAAACATACAGAGAACAGAAAACAAAATATAAAATAGCAGATATAAGCCTGAACTATCAATAATTATATATAAATATATAAGTAAACCCATGTGTAAATTACATAAGGGTAAATGGTCTTAATATACCAACTGAAGAACTGAGATTAATAGATTAAAAAACATAACCCTACTATATACAGTCAATGAAACATCAACCTCAAACAGGCAGCCTCAGGCAGAAGAATGAAAACCAATATACCATTCAAATACTGAATTCTTTCCCCTTAAGATCAGGAACAAATTCTAGAAGCTCCATTCTATCAACATTATACTGGAAATTATAGCCAGTCCAACAAGAAAATAAGGGAAATGAGAGGCAAACTGGGAAAAAATAACACTGTCCCTATTTACAGATGATAAGATTGTCTACACAGAAAATCCTAAGGAACCTACCAAAAGACGGTCAGAATATGACAGTTAGCAAGGCCACAGGATACTAGATAAACACACACACAAAAACCAATTGTATTTCTATACTAACAATGAACATGAGCACATAGATACCAAAATCAAAAGCAAATTATCATTTACAATTGCCAAAAAAGTGTCTAATTCAAACAAAATATGTGTAGGACTTTTAAACAGAAACAAAACACTGATGAAAGAAATCAAAGGAGATCTAAATAAATTGAGAATCATACCATGTGCATGGATTAGAAAATTCAACATAATAAATATGTCAACCCCCCCCGCAACTGATACACAGGTTTAACACAATTTCTATCATAATTCCAGTTAGATTTTATTTGTAAGTGTAGACAAAATTATTTTAAAATTTATATAAGAAAGGCAAAGTAACTAGAATGGTTAAGCAATATGGAAAAAAAAAGAATACAATGAGAGGACCAATTTCAAGATCTATTACATAGCTACAGTAATCAAGATAGTATGTTATCAGCAAAGGGACAGATGCATAGATCAATGGAACAGAACATGAACCCAGAATTGGACCCACACAAATATGCTCAGATGACTTCTGACAAATGTGAAAATTGCAGAACCAATTCAGTGGAGGGAGGAGTGCTAGAGCAATCGCAAATCCACAGGCAAAACAAAACAAAAAAACAGGAAAAAACACCTGAATCTCACAACTTATACAAAAATGAACTCCAAATGGATCATAGACTTAAAAGTAAAATGTAAAACTATTAAACTTTAAAGAAAAATATAGGGCAGCACCGGTGGCTCAGCGGTTTGGCACCACCTTCCGCCCAGGGTGTGGTCCTGGAGACCCAGGATCGAGTCCCGCCTTGGGACTTCTCCCTCTGCCTGGGCCTGCTTCTCCCTCTGCCTGTGTCTCTGCCTCTCTCTCTCTCTCTCTCTGTGTCTCTCATGAATAAATAAATAAAATCTTTAAAAAAAAAAAAAGAAAAATATAGTAGAAAATCACTGGGGACTAGGGCTAGGTAGAGTTCTTAAACTCAACACTAAAAACAAGATTGATAGAAGGAAAAAATGATAAATTGGGCTTAACAAAATTAAAAACTTTCACTACGCAAAAGGTCCCTATTAAGGGCATGAAAAGACAAGCTATAGACTAGGAGAAAATATTTGAAAACCACATAACCAACAAAGGACTTGTATCTAGAATATAAAAAGAAATTCAGAACTTAACAGTAAAATAGCAAACAATCTTATTTGAACATGAGCAAAAGACATGAAGAAACATTTCACCAAACATATGTAGGTGGCAAATAAAACAAAACAAAAAAAAAAGTGCTTGTTAAATAAAAGTACCCCATGCCTGAGTTTTTAAAAGTCAACTTTAGTTGATGAGAGACCTAAAGGTGAAAGCCAAAATTATAAGATATTAGAGCATAAAGAAAAATAACCTGATGGTAGGATAGATAGGAATTTCATAATCCTTAAAAATCTCTGACTGTATTCACAAAATGGAATTCCTGGGCCCCAAACCCTAAGGATGTTCCACTAACGTATCACCACACACAAAGACCCAGCTGATCTGATTTCAATACTTCATCTCTGTTTCTATTTCAAAGATATCCTGAAACTCATGTTAAGATGAAAGCGTATGGGTGGAAAAAAAAAAGGAAAGAAAGAAGGAAAACAGAGAAAAAAAGAAAGAAAACAAAAATACACACACTTACAGTTCTTCCCATTCTTTTTTTCGCTGCTGAATCTTAAGCTGGGCCCTTTCAGCTTTTAATATAAGTTTCCTTGTTTTCTCAATTTGATTTTCCACCATAATTTCACTTAGGGTTTTGGGCCGAAATTTCTTCCCTTTCTCTATAATTGATTCTTCTGGCACACTAACGCTCCCACCTGTACAAAGAGTCAATGTTTGTTTGTTTTCCATCTTCTTGAAACCTCAGAATGAAATTCTCAAACTTTTTTAAACCTGCCCCATTTTAAAAAACAGGATATAATGAATCTGTAATTCATTTTGTTAAACAATGACCATCAATTCAACCCCAAAATAAGTCTGTTAGCATACCAAAATAAAGAGACCTAAGTCACAGCATTTGCTCCAAAGGACCTTATTGAAAGTTGGCAAGATAAGACAAAAACAAGATAAATAATGAGAGGCTACTGACAGATACACTGGGAAATGGTTGGAATATTTGTGATATAGTGGGGGAAGGGGAAAACAAGCAAGTCCTATCTGACGTGTATAATTTGAGGTGACATTCACCAACTGCAGTGGTCTGGGGCCAATTAAAAAACTGGTCAGAAACATGCAATCAAACCTATGATTTAAGAGTTACTTATCTACTGAGGCAATTTCTTACTTTATGTTCAAGCTATGGAGAGATATACTTTGGAAAAAAGTTAAATAATAATATGAGATGGTCATATGGTTATAACTCATGATTTCACTTCTCATTTCAAATATATGGTAATATGGAAAAGCAGGAGTTTAGTGTGGCTTGAGTGATCACGGAAAGACTTTATAACAAAAGTGTAATTCAATCTGGGATCTCTAAGAATTGGTAGAATTCAGAGAAGAGAGGAATGAATTGGTCCCTCCAGTGGGAGCCTGCGTATAAAACTATCAGGCATAATTAGAGAGCAGTGAGCAAGACAATAGGCTAAAAATACTGGCAGAACAGTATGAAAATGCACTATTAATAGGAAACAGAATAAGGATATGCTGTGGAAGGACTAAATACTAGGAAAATGATTTCAGAATTATCCCAGAGTCAGAAAGGAGCCATTAAGTTTTTCTCAATCAAGAGGATAAAGCGGCATTAATATCAGTACTATATCATGGGCACTAGCTGCAGTGCCCTTTATTTATTTTTGATTGGACTCTCCAAGTCACTCCCAGAATTCTTGTCTTCCTCCTATTCATCTGCAGTCACCCCGTGGGTGGTTACAAGAGGCAGGTCACAGAGATTAAGAGGTACTCTTTTCACACCTGAATTCTAAGCTCATCACTCTGTTTAAAGCACTTGCTCTTGGACAATATTTTGAAATATCATATTCAATCCCCACACTCTGGGTTAGGGTCCAAGAATCTGCAAGGAAACACTGCCTAGAAACTAGCAACTGAGGAAATCCTAGACTTAAGAATAGTTAGATATTGGAAGAAATCAGCAGCATCAAGTACTCTAACCCACTCAGTCACATAATCAGGGTGGGTTTTCCTTAGCAGCACGCATTGAAGAGCTGGTGCGGGGCATTTGCTGGAGGAACATGGCTTCCCATTCTCAGCCATGCCACACCCCCCTATCTCTCTTGATTATTATTCCAAAGGAATAAGGAAAGGGAGGCAAGAGATTGAGCTCAAGCCATCAACAAAGGATCTGAAGGTTCTACCTATTTGAAACTTATTAAAGTAAGAATTTAGAAGCCTTCTTGTTATTTAGGCTACCTGTATCTTTCTGGCTATCCTTTCTTCCAGCTCCCTCTTTTTCAGATCTCTCCAATTTGCTTGCTCTTCTCTCTGTTAGACTTATTCTTTTGAACTTGGAGTACTTAGAGGGCTTCACAAGTCTATAGGAAGATATCTTGTGATCACTTTGTATGGCACGAACCACAATAATATCATTTTCCAATGACTCACGAAATCTGAAAAAAAAATAGAACAAGTATTTACACTAGTCACCATTTTAACCATTTATACTATTTTAATAATTCTGCAAGATTAAGTAACAAAATAAGACCACTTATACACTATGCTTATAAATGATATTGCTAGATCCAAAAATTTGACAATGCGTTAACCAACAAGGATGTGATAGAAGTCGCATAGGACTTGGTTAAAAAACAAGTAGAATTTTCTTTCTAATGAAAACATTACATAACCCATTATTAATGAATATAATGCCACTCTTTTGCTAATATGTAGAAAAATGAAAAATTTTCAGGCAGACTATAATGGTGAGTGGATCACAACAAACTCTGACAAAATGTAATCCACCTAGTATCTCATATAGCTCTTTTATATATATAATATGATATATATATATATACATAACCCTATTTGTCTCTACAAAAAATATTCAATTCAGGAATTCATATTACTATCTAGTTCATTTTCTTTTACAGCCCACAGAGATTTAATCGTTATCAATTAATGGCTAATTGTTGCTATTTTTTTGGCACTAGTTCATAATTACTCTCCAATCTTTTAATTTTAGAATTTAATTTATGTATATAGTAATTATTCCTAGTTCATCTGTCTTTCTATTTTTTAATCCAATCCTTTGAACACTTTCTTCTTTTAAAATGCCTTACTATTTCTAATTTTGCCTTTTCTCGCAGAGCATAGTATCTTTCTCTTCACTCTAAAACTTACTCCCTTTATCTTCCTGCCTGCTGGAGTATTACTCTTTAAATTTTAATCTTTCAATGAAACACAAAAAAACATGAAGGAAAACATGGATGGTTTTGGTTCCATCAAAATTTAAAACCTCTAGGATGCCTCAGTGGTTGAGCATGTCTGCCTTTGGCTCAGGGCGTGATCTCAGGGTCCTGGGATAAAGTCTCACATTGGGCTCTTCATGGGGAGCCTGCTTCTCCCTCTGCCTATGTCTCTGTCTTCTCACCATGTCTCTCATGAATAAATAAATAAAATCTTTAAAAAAAATTAAACTTCTGCATAGTCAGAAAAATGTAAACAAAGTTTAAGATAAACAGCAAAGTGTGAGAGAGTATTTGCAATATGTATAATAAAAGAAAAACACAGAAACAGTGAATAAAACTAGGGAAAAATAGAATTCAAAGGAAATTGAACATGGACTCTTTCTCAGAAGATTAAATATAAGTGAACTATAAATGTATGAAAAGAAATGCTTAACTTCATCAATAATCAGAAAAATGCAAATTATTCAAGCAAGAGTTATCACATTTGGTCTATTTAAATTAGTGGAGATGAAAAAACTGAGAGTACCCAGTGATACAACTTTATTCTCTCCCCCATTCTGATCAGATAGCAAGGGAACTTATTTCCTTCCGTCTGTTTAGTGTAATGTAAATGTATGTAAATGTAAATGTAAAATGTAAAAATGTATGTAAATATAAGACATAAAGCGGAGGAAGGGAAAGGAGGGAATTAACAAGCAATTGAAGGCAAGAAGATTGAGGAAGAAGAGGTTCCACCTGACAAGTTGGGTCCTAGAGCTGTAAGCACATATTCCCTGACTCTGACAGCTTCTGGGGAGATGCATGTTCCCAGAGACAACAGCTGCAAGTATGTTGGATCCTGGGAACAGGGATTCCTGGCCTCACCAAAAACTACCTGCTCCAGCAGAGCACAGGACCGCAAACAAATGAAAGAAGCAGGCAGGCTGGGGCAATGAGCCTCACTGGTTTAAGATTCATAATATATTCATATGTATGAATTCATACTATATATATATAAACAAATATAATATGAATAGTCATTAAAGCCAAACATAGGATATATTATATTGAAGGTTCTTCCTGAGAAGAACTTCTTAGCTACTTCCATCTCTTGGTAGGTAGTCATCTAGATATAATTCCACAATTCGAATATTCAGGCATTTAATATCAGTGCCATGAGTCACAGAGTACCAGAGAGGAAACCGGTGCCTAGGGGGAGAGCTCTGAAGGTCTGCAGAGGTCTCTCTTCCAGGCTTCAGGTGATTACTGATCACCTGTATGCATGTGGTACGTCTACCTGAGGTTGGGGAAAGAATCACCAGAAGACAACAGATAGAATAATCCCCAGGCCTCACACAGGTTAGAATAGCTTGTGTTTCCACAAACCCCATAATACATAGGATAGAGTTCTCAGAAGGATTTTTGTCCTAGTATTGATGAAAAATTAGCTCTAGACTAAGGGCTGCCTAGACTTAATCTGCCTAACAGATTGAAAGCAAGCCTCAAAAACTCAGACTATTTCCAAGTAACTTAATCCCAAAACAAGGCTCAAGAGTATTTAAAAATGTCAAAATAAATAAATAAATAAAAATAAAAAAATAAAAATGTCAAAAAATACCTAGTACCTACAATGTGAAATTCATAACGTCTGGCATCCAAAGTTTTTCAGCAAAACAAAAAGCATAACCCAAAATAAAGAAAAAAATTTCAGCTAATAGAAATAGACCCAGAAAACACACAGAAGATATAACTAGCAGACAAGCACATTAAAGCAGTTATTATATTTTATAAGTTCAGGAAGTAGAGGAAAGCATGAGCACATTAGAGTGAACAAAATCCTTACCTATGATACTAGGAAACCAATAAATAATGATTAATAAATTCATATAAATACATTATTTACATGTATGGTTATAGACACTAGAAGAGATATGAAAAGTGGATTCTCCTTGAGATCTATCGTATTTATGGGTTGAAATACTCAATACTTATCTATTAAAAATCTATTATGTCAAAGTTGATCTATAGATTCAGTGTAATTCCAGTCAAAATCTTAGCAGGGTTTTTGATGAAAATTGACAAATTGCAAAGGACCTATGCAATACTGAAGATGAAAAACAAAGCCAGAGGATTTATAATATCAGGTGTCAAGATTAATTAAAATAGCATTATACTAGCACAAAGGCAGCCCAATGGAATAGAATGAACAGTTCTTCAGAAATGAATATATATGAATATATAAACACACATATACATATATATTATATACATATAATTACTTGATTTATGACAAACCTATCACTATAATCTGAGGAGGAAAGCATGGTCTTTTCAACAATGATACTAAGTCAATTTAATATCCATATAGAAACAAATGACACATGATCTCCATCTTATACCACCCCCAAAAATCAATATAGATAATGGTAAAACAATAGAGCTTCTAGAATAAAACACAGGAGAATTATTTCATGAATTGGGAATAGGTACAGATTCCTTACCTATAGCATACACGAACCATGAAAGAAGAATATTGATAAATTGAACTTTATTAAAGTTAGAAACTTCTGCTAAAAAAAGACCTCGTTAAAAGAATGAAAAGGCAAGCCACAGATTAAAGATATTTTACATGCATGCACACACACATCATATATATACATGTATCACAAATACATGTCATACATCTACAAAAGATTCCTACCTAGAAGATAGGAATACTCTTACAACCCAATTTTAAAAATGAACAAAGAACTTGAACACCTAAGAGAATGCACAAATAACCAATAAGTATAAGAAAAGGGGCTAAAATCATCACTCATCAGGTAAATGCCAATTTAAATCACATGGAGCTACTACTACAGAATGGCTAAAATTTAAAGAAATGACAATACTAAGTGATGACAAGCCTGAGTGTTATGGGTTGAATTGTATCCGCCAGAAAGACACTTAGAAATCTCCCAGTATCTTGGAGTATAATCTCTTTTGGAAATAGGGTCTTGACAGAGGTAATCAGGTTAAAGTGAGATTAGAGTGGTCCCAACCCAACATTACCTATATACTTTTAAAAAGTAGAAACTTGGACATGCATTGAGAGAAGACTATGTGAAAAAACACAGAGACAGAGACAATACCACTTGAAGGCAGAAGGTTTGGGATAATGCATCTAACAGGAAGGAGCCCCCAAGACTGCTGGCAAACCAGCAGAAGCTCAGAGAGGCATGGAACAGATTCTCCCTCTCAGGTCTCAGAAGAAACTAACAAATTGCATTTTTCATAGAACTAGAACAAGTAACCTTAAAATTTATGTGGAACCACAAAGAACTTTTTTACATGTATGACATGTTGAGAATGTTGAGAAAAACATGTTGAGAAAAAAACAACAAAGCTGGAAGTAGGACAATCCCAGATTTTGTGATATGCCACAAAGCTGTAGTAATTAAAACAATATGGTACTGGCACAAAAATAGACACATAGATCAATAGAACAGAATAGAAAGCACAGAAAGAAACCCATGTTTATATGGTCTATTAATCTACAACAAAGGAGATAAGAATACACAATGGGGAAAAGACCCTCTGTTCAACAAATGGTGTTGGAAAAACCGGACAGCTTCATGTAAAAGAATGAAACAACCACTTTTTACCGCCATATGCAAAAATAAGCTCAAAATGGATTACAGACCTAAATGTGAAACTTAAAACCATAAAACTCCTAAAAGAAAATATAGGCAGTAATCTCTTGGATATCACCCTTAGCAACATATTTATGGGTATGTTTCTTCAGGCAAGGGAAACAAAAGTAAAAATAAACTGTTGGGACTACACAAAAATAATTTGAAAAGATCTATTCTCCACTATGCTTTTTGCAATATTATTTATAATAGTTAAGCTATGAAAGCAACCCAAATGTCCACTGATAGATGAATGGGTAAAGAAGAGTGGTTTGTATATATGTATGTGTGTGCGGGGTGTGTGTGTGTGTGTGTGTGTGTGTGTGTATACACACAGGCACATACATACAATGGACTATTAGCCATAAAAAACAATGAGATTTTGCCATTTCCAACAACATGGATGGACCTAGAGGATATTATGCAAAGTGAAGTCAGAGAATGACAAATACCATAGATTTCACTTATGTGTGGACTTTAAGAAACAGAACAAGTGAACAAACAAAAACAGACTCTTAAATACAGAGAACATACTGGAGGGATGGTGGGTGGGTGGGTAAAATAGACAAATGGATTAAGAAGAGATTAATGAGGGCACCTGGCTGGCTCAATTGGTAGAGTATGTGACTCTTGATCTCGGGGTTGTGAGTTTAAGCCCCACATTGGGTGTAGAGATTACTTAAAAAAGAAGATATTAACAAACTTTCATTTATAAAATAAGTCATGAGATGAAAAATACAGCATAGGGAATAAGGAATATAGTCAGTAATATCGTGATAATGTATGGTGACTACACTTATTGTGGTGAGTACAAAGTAATGTATAGAATTGTTGAATCGATAAGTTGTATACCTGAAACTCATATATATGTGTCAATTATACTTCAATATACATAAATAAAAAATACATCTCTCCTCAAAAAAAAAAATCCACTGCAACTCAACCAACATTTTGATTTTGGACTTCCAGCCTCTAGAACTTTTGTCTGTTATTTTAAGCCAACCAGTCTGTTGTACTTTGTTATGGAAGCCCTAGGAAGCTAATACAATGGGGATCGGTTGTAATTCTCATACACTAATGTCCATGGTATAAATTGGTTGAATCATTTTTGGTTCTAGTATATAGTATCTAGTACCTAGTATCTAATATCTAGTAAAGCCAAACATGCATATAATCTATGACCCGGCAATTCTTCTCCTGGTTATATTGCAAACAAATAAGTTCTTATGTCCCGCCAAAAAGCATACACAAGAATGGTCATAGCAGCATTATTCATCATTTCAAAAAAATAGAAATAATTCAAATATCCATCAACAGTAGCATGAATAAATAAATCATGGTATGAGCATTGAAGACTATTACAAAACAATGAAAAAGTATAAACTACTGCTACCTGCAACAACATAGATAACCTAAAGCATGATGCTAAGTAAAAGAAGCCAAATACAAAAGAGTTCATGTTGCAGAATTCAATTGTATGAAATTCTCAGACAAAACTCATGATAAACATTCATCTCTGGCGAGTTAATATTTACCGGGAAGGGGGCCACAAGGGAACTTTTCAGAGTACCATGAGTGTTCTTAATCTGGGCAGTGGATGTATGTGATATATAACTGTAAAATTTATCAAGCTATTCAGTTAAAGTTTATGCATTTTACTGAATGTAAATTACATCTCAAAAAGGCAAAAAAAAAAGGCGCAATTTCTTCTGGGGAGTCCTATTGGTACATGAGAGAGACTGGACAGGAAGTTGTCTTCCATTATAAATCTTTTAATTCTATCTCATTTTTTATTTTTTAAATATGTGCATGCTCATGTGTTAACTAGATATAAAATAATTTGTCAAAAACAGAATACTACATAATTTAGTTTGTAAAAAATCTAATTTTTAATTAAAAGCAATTTTATTGTATTATTTTTAATTTAAATGCCAGTATATTTAATACAGTGTTCTAGTAATTTCTGGTGTACAATATAGTGATTCAGCATTCTCATACATCACCAGTACTTATCATGACAAGTGCACTCCTCAATCCCCATCACCCATTTCTTCTGTCACCCAATCACCTCCCCTCTGGTAATCATCAGTTTGTTCTCTATAGTTAAGAGTCTGTTACCTGGTCTGTCTCTGTTTTTTCCTCTTGCTCATTTTTTTTTGTTTGTTTCTTAAATTCAAACAAATCACAGTATTTGTCTTCCTCTGAGTTATTTTGCTTAACATTATTCTGTCTCCACCTACGTCATTTCATTTTTTAAAAAAAGATTTTATTTATTCATGAGAGACACAGAGAGGCAGAGACATAGGCAGAGAGAAGCAGAGGGAGAAGTAGGCTCCCTCTGGGAGGCCTAATGCAGGACTCAATCCCAGGACCCCGGGATCATGCCCTGAGCCAAAGGCAGACATTCAACCACTGAGCCACCCAGGTGCCCCAATCCATGTCATTTCAAATGGCAAGATTTTATTATCTTTTATGGCTATATAATATTCCATTGTATAGATAACTGCACCTTTTTTACTCATTCATCTATCCATGGACACTAGGGCTGCTTCCATAATTCGGCTATTATAACTAATGTTGCAATAAACATATGGGGGCATGTATGCTTCTGAATTAGTTTTTTTGTACTTTTTGGGTAAATATCCAAGTAGTGTGATTACTGGATCATGAGGTAGTTCTATCTTTAAATTTTGAGGAACCTCCATACTGTCTTCCACAGTGGCTGGTTTGCATTGCACGTCAACAGTGCATGACGTTTCCTTTTTCTCTGCATCCTCACCAACACTTGCTGTTTCTTGTGTTTTTGATTTTTAGCCATTCTGACAGGTGTGAGGTGATATCCTATTGTGTTTTTTATTTGAATTTCCCTGATGATGAGATATCTTGAACATCTTTTCATGTGTTTGCTGGCTAGCTGGACGTCTTCTTTGGAGAAATGTCTATTCATGTCTTCTGCCCATTTTAAAATTGCTTTCTGTGTATTGAGTTGAAAATTTATTTATTTATACACACACACACACACACACACAAAGGAGAAGAGGGAAAGAGTCTCAAGCAGGCTCCACACCCAGCATGGTGCTGAGGGGGCTTGATCTCATGACCCTGAGATCATGACCTGAGCCAAAATCAAGAGTTGGATGCTTAACCAATTGAGCCACAGTGGTGCTTTGAAAAATCTAATCGTTAAACTTCCCAGATTTAAATTTCCCAGAAAGCTCAAGAAGATATCAGTAGCAGTGACAAGAGGATTCCTTGAGATTTCAAATGTTAGTAGGTACTCCAGGACACCTCTTACCTGACCATTTTGATTAAGCCATTGTGAACAACTTCATTCAAATATATGTTCTCAAACATCCTAAATTGTAGGAAATACAAATCCTACCTATTCTGTAGCTTCATGAGGCCAAGTTCATGTTTCTCTTTTTCCCAAGCTAATTCCTTTTCCACTTGATGAATTTTAAAAGCTGTTTTTCTGGCAATCTCAGCACGAATTTTGGAATCCACATCAAAATCCTGCAAATAAGTGGATTTGTTCATCAAAATGGGTACATTTATCACTGTACGTTATCAATCCTATTTCATATCCGGATACAGATTAAGTTTTGTACTTAATTTCACTTTGCATCATAATTCTCTTCCAAATACCACAAACTGTTCTAGAAAAAAAAACATTTCCACAAAATATGGAGAAAAATTCTCAGAAATAATTAACAATACTGCAAATAAAGTTCTATATTAAAGGATTTTCCCACAATAAAAACAGTGAATGATAACAGAATATTTGGAGAGTGTACAGAGGTTAAAAAAATACTTCAACCACTCCAAAGCAACCACTGGCACATAACCAGCGAGGCACAGGGTAGGGGTTCATGGCACCCCTTCCCATGTGACCCCACCCAGGAAAGACAGCTAAGTCTTTGGTGTCTTTTTTTAGGTCACCAAGTTCTAGCTGGATGTCCTTCGCCAAGGGGGCTATTTCTCCCATAAGGATAATTAGGGGAGCAATGTTTTTTTACCTTTTCTCTTGGAAAAATATCAGTGCCTGCTTTCAGACTAAATTATAAGTAGTAATTACCTTTCCAGGTTGTTTCAGTTTTAAGAAATGATGTATATAAAATGCTTAGCTATAGAACCCACCTCAGGCCTTCGTTATTTTGAATTATGTTACCTATATTCTGTAAATATCAACTTTTCTTAGTAAAATAGCAATATTTTTTAACCATTATGGGTTGGTCTTTTAAACAATATAAGGTAGCCATTATGATTTCACTAGAGCATTTTTCATATGGAATTGGCAAGATGCCTCTAAAATTATAGGTATAGTCAGGATGATAAATTCTGGCTTCTTATTTGATTAGATTCTTGACAGCAATTCCACTTTGGAAGAAGTGTATAATGAAAAGAAAATCACTAGCAGGTAGATGGAGCTTTGTAACATGTCAGAAAAGAAAAAAATAATAATACAAAATTAGCTTAAACAATTTGTTGATTGTCCCCATAGCTACAATTACACTGTCATCTTTTAAAAACTTGTGGATCTATCATGTACTATCTTTTTTTATTAATTTTTAAAATTTATTGATTTATGATAGTCACACAGAGAAAGAGACAGAGAGGCAAAGACACAGACAGAGGGAGAAGCAGGCTCCACGCAGGGAGCCCGACGTGGGATTCGATCCCGAGTCTCCAGGATCGCCCCCTGGGCCAAAGGCAGGCACTAAACCGCTGTGCCACCCAGGGATCCCATGTACTATCTTTTTGATGAATTCAGTGAATTATAGAAATAGAATCACAGAGAAACAGAATATATGTGTATCTTGATTAGGTACAATAAGTGTTGATAACCAGATTCAAACCTGTATTTATATTTTACTTGTTACTCGCCCCCATCAAAAAAAAAAAGTGAGATAGCTAAATCTGGAAGTAAACCTTATGTAAGGAAGCTCTTCTGTATCCAAACCAAGCTGTGTGTCAAGTTCTACAGTATTTTAGCTGCTACCAATACACTAGCCAAATAAAAGGGGACCTTAAGGATGATTTTAAGTTTCCTACTTTATCAGCAAAATAGTAGTCTTGATCGAAAAAAATAGTGTATGTTTTAAAAAATTAAAGTCAAATTTCTTTGAGGCTTACTGTTCGCTTAAACTGCATATGCTTTGGTAATTCTTGATTCATTTCTAGAAGTTTCCAAAATTCATTTCTCAAAGCTTTGAGCTTTTCTCTCTTCCCAGCCTTTATTTCTTCCACTTCTTTCATTAACTTGTCATGTTCTCTTTTTCTTCTAGCATTCTCAATACTGAAAACAGATATTGAAAAGGATAATGAGATAGAGAAACAGCGTAAGAGGAAACAAGGACTCAATAACTTGGAAATTCTTTTGGCTTGGTCAGCTTCTAAAAAGTGCCATTTTGCAACAGTTTAAGGATAGTGAGTATTTATCAAAAATTCCCATACCTATAGGATTTGGGATCTTCAATATCTTCTGGAATTGGCTCTGCTTCAATTCCAAACTGTAGAAAGGGGAGAAATGGTTAAATTGCATATTTCTCTTAAAATATCTAATATGAAACAAACTGAGTTTCTCCCCTCTGTCAATTTCTAATAATTATAGGCTTGCAAAGTATTTTCACAAGAAATAAACTAGAGAAAACTAAGGGAAAATATTGCAATTGACTAAACTTATTTCTGTTTTAAACAGGTAGGTAGAAAAAGTCTTGAAACTTAATGCGTCTGCAAACTGTTGAGATCACCATAATTCCTCTCCAAAATGTGAATTGCTAATATCATGCATTGCTAACAAAGAATAAACACAAAAATTTTCTAGGTCATTTGTTTTAAAATGCTATTTTTTAGCTTATGCCCTTTCATATATGCATAATTCTCCCCAAGTACTCTATGTATACAGGAAGAGTTTAAAATGCATTTTTTAAATTAAAAGTTTATTTGAGTATAGTTGACATACAATATTTTTTTAAACTTTAAGCATTTCACTTGACCTTATTTAAAAAAAGACATACAGTGAGAAGTGCACAGAATAGTATAGTTCCTCTCCTTGAGAAAGAAAGACGAAGTCAGAAATATGAATCTCCTTTTAGAAAAGAAATTAGTTTAAGGGAACCATGAAGTAAATCATTTAAAAGTACTTTGTTTATTCAGGTGCAATGCTATAAAATTTAAGGAAGAAGAATTATAATCCAGTGAGCCAAATAAAGTCTGAGGTTGCTAGCTAATCAGTTCTTAAGTGAACTTGTTTATTCTCTATTCTTTTTCATCACAGATAGATCTGTTTTGTTGTCATTCATTGTAAAGAAATAAGGAATCTCTTTTCACCAAGTTATATTATTAAAGTACTAGTCTTTACACATATGAAATATATCTACACGTTTCTATAAGACAAGGTTTAGAACTTTTTTCTTAAGATTTTTTTTAAAGTAATCTCTACACCCAATGTAGGGTACAAACTCACAATCCCAGGGTCAAGAGTTACATGCTCTACTGACTGAGCAAGCCAGGTGCCCCAAAGTTTAGAACTTCAGTAAAAGTGAAGATATAAGACATGACCAGCGTAAAAAACAGTGATGGCTAATACATTGTAATTACTGTTAATCACTTAGGACATAACTTGATGGGTTTTTTTATAAATTTATTTTTTATTGGTGTTCAATTTGCCAACATATAGAATAACACACAGTGCTCATGCCGTCAAGTGCAAAATACCCACCATTTGCTTCGACATGGATGGAACTGGAGGGTATTATGCTGAATTTTATGTTTTTATTCTTTTATTGCCCAGAGCCAAGTCCCTTGGTTTTCCATTAGCAGTGTGGTCTCCAGGATTTGATGCTGATACCAAGCCCACTACCCCGGCCTCAGCTGTTTACAATAAATTTGAGTTAAACAGAGTTCCTGCCAACTGTGCCAAAATACAGGCCAATTGTTCTCAATCCTGGCTGTACCTTAGAATCCTAGAGCCTGAGACTGGGGGAGAGGGTAAGATATTTTATAAAATACTGCCACCTGGGCCTCACTTTCAGATATTCTGATTTAACTGCTCCTGGCTAGGGCTCAGGCATCTGTACTTTAAATGACTTCCCAGCAGATTCTAAAGGAAGAAGCTTAGACATAGGCAGAGCTTAGTCCTCTCTTGATTCATTTCTTTCTGATTTTGCCTTCTTAAAAGCAAAGTCTGCATCAATGACATAAGAAATATTTATTGAAGTCGTAAATAAAAGGATGCTATTATACAAATGTGGAATGGATTTCTTCTGTCCAAGATAGATTTCCATAGAGAGAGCTGGCAAGGTAGAAAGAAAAGGATTTTCTTCTTCATAATTTTCCCTTCTAAAATTCTTCCTGAGCTAAAGGTCTTTAGATAACAGTCCATTCTCCAAATTTTGCTTCTATTAATAGAAATGAAAATTTATCTGCTCAAATCTGCCCTACTTTTTGTATGTTCTTTTGAAGTGGGCTACCTATTAAATGGGATGCCAGTGTATTCACAGGAATTTTAACTACGGTCTAATATAATTCCCTCTTGAGGAGCAATTCTAATGGTTATTAGTGATTTTTTTCCCCAAAGGAACCACTTTGATAATAGAAACTTCAAGTCATGTGGTAGGGCAAATGGATATCATTTGGGGATATGAACTCTCCATCTTCATTACAAAGCCGATAATAAATTCTGCCTAAGAATAGAATAATTTAACTTAATGTTTGATCATAATCTACATTGTCATATTCTAATACTAAAGACTAGTATTTTTACAACCCCTTTCAAACACAAATTATGGTGTACATCTCATATATGTCCCTTTAATAAGTGAGTAAATGAAAAATATATATCTGGAAAAAATGTACATTTTGAAAACAAAAATTTTAATCAAGAAACTGATATAGAAAAATCAACTTGAGAAATTCTATAATTTTAGGGCTATAGGGGAATTCAGTGACTTTAATATTTAATAACAGAGGCACCAGAAAGCCAAAATTATAATACTAACAGCAAGAATAGACTATAAGGTAAATATGTCTAAAGAGTTTTCAGTTTTTAAAGAATGAGTAATTTTGACATCACTATTTTAAAGTATTTTTTATCATTGTTATTAGTCAGTTACATACCCTGGGAGATGGCACTTTGGCTTTGATAGATTTCTTCAGCTCAAATTCAGAAAAAATGGTGAAAACAAAGATATTACTATCTGCCCCAGTAGTCACCAAGAAACGGTCATCAAAACTAGTAGAGATGCCTTTAACACATCCATAATTATTGTCATGAATATTGAAGTGCCAGTAGTCCACCATATTCATCAATGAAGGATTATTCTGACTTAAGATATAGACTCGAATTGCTCCATCTCGCATTCCACAGAACATTAGATCTTGGTGAATGCTATGAAACAAATTGTTCTTCATGTTAATATGAAAATATTTAAGTTAACTGACAAATGACTAAACTTTAATAACACAGATCTCATGGGTTACGTTGTGCAGCTCCCCACTCCTATTTTGAAACCCTAATGAACTATGGCAGCCTTAGCAAACTCATAAAAAAGGGCAGAAGGGGGGAAAAAGCCAATTTGAAATTTGGAGCTATTATAGTTGATCTTCAAAAGAATGACTGGCATATATGTTTAATTCTCAAATAAGGGAATAATGAATCAATTTGTGATTTGTCCAGAATCATTGCAATACTTAACCTTTATTATCTGACCATGCAGTAGCATCCTCCTAAGTAACAGAAAGTAAATCCCTAAAACAATTGTGTGAGGGATCCCTGAGTGGCGCAGCGGTTTAGCGCCTGCCTTTGGCCCAGGGCGTGATCCTGGAGACCCAGGATCGAATCCCACGTCAGGCTCCCGGTGCATGGGGCCTGCTTCTCCCTCTGCCTGTGTCTCTGCCTCTCTCTCTCTCTCTCTCTCTCTCTCTGTGACTATCATAAATAAATAAAAATTTAAAAAAATTGTGTGATAAACAGAAATTCGGACAGAATATTTGATAAAGGGACTTGAAATACAGTTTCAGAATTAGCTTTTATTCTATTTATTCATTCAATTGATTTAACTAGAAAATGTTTGAGTGCCCTTTCATTTGGACAGATCTTTAAAAATGAACAATATTCATGATTGGCAACAACATACACACATATGGGATATGGTTTTTTTTAAGGCTTTCTGAAATTCAGTTCACCTGAAAGTGATAGCTTGGATGGGATTATCCTCTGTATCTTCAAGACGACGAAAATCAAAAGGTTCATTTTTCATTTCTGTGATAGCACTATTTTTGTCATATGGGGGGAACTCACAGTGATATAGAAAACCAGCATCATAGCCGCCCTGGAAAAGAAATAAAGAACATAAAAGGTAGTATTTGAATATAAGATACATATGGCCACAGGAGGACTTTTTTTTATTATTAGTTCAAATTTTAAAACCTAAAATAGAGGTCTCAAAACATCTATTTTTATATGATTTCTATGATTATAAAGTTTTATAAAGTATCTCCATTGTCTTTTTACATGCAACTATATGATTATACAATAATAAAACATCTTACAATAATTTGCTTCCGCTTAAAAGTGGAAGGGATATCTCTTCTGACTACCTTCTTTTTATTTCAAATATTATTCTGCATTTAGTGTTTAGTAAAGGGTTTTATAGGTCATGGTGTTCAGAACTAGTTTTGAGTCTAGGGCATTGCTCTTCCCTTAAGGCAGTTGCCAGTTCTGTAAGTGGCAGCTGAGAGGCTTAGAAGCTCAGCAGAGCAATGTGTTGTCTCATGCACTTAGGGAGAGGGAAAGAAATTGCAGGGTCCTCCCAAGGAGGAGGAACCACAGTAAATATACCTTCCAGCAGGCTTTCCATTGCAATCCTGGAACGCTGTACACTACATGAGTCTCAATCACTGAGTAGATGAACGTAATCTAGGATTTCTAGCTGCTTTCCAGAACCAAAAATAAATTTCCAGGAGACAATGGCAACATATAGATTCTCAAGCTATAGCTTTTCACATACAAGGTCAATTATTAAATTTAAAACAAAACTGGGCATACTAGCTAAGACAAGACTTGATTGAAAACCAAAAGCCAAACAGATTATAGTGGAATGCAAACTAGTGCATTCCAGGCAGGAATGGCAGCCACCCTGAAGCCAGTATGGAGGTTCCTTAAAAAGTAAAAATAGAACTACCTTACAACCCAGCAACTGCACTACTCGATATTTATCCAAAGAATACAAAACATAGTGATCCAAAGGAGCACATGCACCCCAATATTTGTAGCATCAATATCCACAACAGCCAAAATGTGGAAAAAGCCCAGATGTCCATCAGATGAATTGATAAAGATGTGATATATGTATATAATGGAAATATTATTCAGACATCAAAAGGATGAAATCTTACCATTTGCAATTATGTGGAGGGAACTAGAGGATATCACTCTATGTGAAATGAGTCAGAGAAAGACAAATACCATACAATTCTACTCGTATGTGGAATTTAAGAAACAAAACAGATGAACATAGGGAAAGGGAAAGAAAAGTAAAGTAAGATAAAAACAGAAAGGGAAGCAAACCATAAGAGATTCTTGACTATAGGAAAGAAATTGAGGGTTGCTGGAGGGGAGGTAGATGGGAGGATGGGGTAACTGGGTGATGAGCATTAAGAGCATATAACTTGGTGTTATATGCAACTGGTGAATCATTAAATTCTACCTCTGAAACTAGTAATATGCTATATATTAACTGAATTGAATTTAAATAAATTTTAAAGAGACAAGCAGATCAAAGAAAAAGTCATGAGACATTGGCTGATGTGTTTACAAGATGGATTTCAAATAATCATGATTAATATATTTAAGGAATGTGAAGGCAATATGGAAAATTTAAGTCATCTAGAATCTATAAAAAATAATGGAATAAAATTCTAGAACTGACAAAATGACAAATTAAAAATTCAACAGGTTAGTTTGAAAGCAACTAGACACAGCTAGAGTTATGGAGCTAGAACAGAGACCAGATAAAGTAGTCATACCAAAGCAGGAGAGAGAAAAGAAAGATGGAAAATACAAAAAAAAAAAATAGACTGGTGTGTTTGTAAAATACGTATGGGACATAGTGATAAGGGTTAATGTACATAAAACTGGAATCCCAGAAGAAACAAGTAAAAAGATGGGCCAGAAACAATACTGTGGTAGATAATGGCTAAGAATTTTCCAAAACTGAATAAAACTATGCTGGCATTCAAGAAATGTTATGAGCACAAGATAAATATGAGGAAATTAAACACTTTAATACAAAATCTTATAATCAGCCAGAGAAAAAGACATACTAGGTTTCAAAGAAACAACAATAAAAAGACGCAGCTGGTAGAATGGAAGGCAAAAGAGGATTAAAAGATATCAAAGTTTGAAGATATCCAGCAAAAAATATAATTTTTAAAAAGGCAAAATGAAGACAATTTAAGACCCTTAAGAGCCCCCAAAATGAAGAATTTGTCATCAGCAGATATACACTAAATATATATATATTTGTATATATATATATATATATATATATATATATACATATATATATATTTAGGCAGAAGATTCAACTACAAAGAAATAGAAGGGAATTAACAGTAATAAAAAGGATAAACCAAAATTATATCAGCACTATAAAACTATAATAAAATACCCCTTGGAGATACAAATATACATATATAAAGAAAACAGGACAATGGAGAGGGGCAGGATACACGGCATTAACGTGCTCTAAGATCTTTTTTTCTTTGGAATTTTAGAAGAATAAATTTATATCAAATTATATGAAGTTAAAGGTGCATAATATGACCTTTAGGATCATCTCTAAAAGGAGGAGTGGGAGGGAAAGAAAGAGAGGTTTAAGGAAAAATTTTAAGTCCTAGAGCATGTTTATGTGCTGACGTTAAGAATTTAGTAAACAGGGCAGCCCTGGTGGCCCAGCGGTTTAGAGCCACCTTCTGCCCAGGGCGTGACCCTGGAGACCCAGAATCGAGTCTCATGTTGGGCTCCCTGCATGGAGCCTGCTTCTCCCTCTGCCTGTGTCTCTGCCTCTCTTTCTCTCTGTGTCTCTCATGAATAAATAAATAAAATCTTAAAAAAAAAGGAATTTAGTAAACAGAGGGAAGTGGATGATACAGATTAGGTGGTTTATTGCAGGAAAAAAATACTGGAGGATGTGAGAAGGGTCAGATCAAGAGGCCTTCGGGAAAAGTGTCCTTCGACAGTCGCAGGAGACCATTCATCAATTGGAGTAATAGGCAAAGCAGACAAAACTTGTATGGTCCCCATAGGGTGTTGGATCTGTTGGAGACAAGGCAAGGAAAATCTTATTTTCTCAGTGAAATGTGAAAGGAGGTTATCATTAGAAAGTGAGGGAGCATGCAGCTTATGTGAAGGAAGAATTAAATCAGAAATTTAGAAAGTGGCCAAGTGAACATGGTTAGGTGGTAGAAGGGGCCTGCAGGGTGAGCGTGTTCTTGAGAACTGTGGTCAGGACTTCACAGTGAGACCAGTTTTCCATACCGTCTACTTGGTTGTAGGCAGAGCTGGCAAATAGTTGGATTCAGCACTCAGTGTCACCACCTCTGTAAACTGGACCTTAATCTTGTGTGCTGGTGGGGTTTAATGGTTAAAAGCAGGGACTCTAGACCCAAACTGCTGGAGTCCAGATCCTGGTTCCACCTCTCATTAGTTATATGACCCTGGATAAATTACGTAACCTCTCCATGCCTTGGTTTCTTCTTATGGAACACGCAAATTATAAGAGGACTTCTTTTATAAGGTGGTTAATAAATCACTTTGAATGCTGTCTGGTACAGAATAAAGAGGTTGCCATATTCAACAAATAAAAATACAACATGCTCCGTTAAATATGAGTTTCAGAAAAAAAAATATACCTAGTGTAAGTTTGTGTCACGTAGTATTTATCTGGCAACCTGAAGAATAAGCACTAAATGTGTTATACAAAAATTTTTGCAGGTGTGTTTCAAGGATGCTAGAACTCTACTACATTGTATTACAGTTGTTTCTATGCCTCTCTCCCTCTTGAAATGAAGAAATTTCCTGAGGGCAGGAACCATGTCTTAAACCCCACACAATAGTAGCCAGAAACAATGGTTTCATAAAACAAAGACAACGGCCACCTGAGTGGCTCAGTGGTTGAGCATCTGCCTTTGGCCCAGGGTGTGATCCTGGGGTCCCTGGATCGAGTCCCACATTGGGCTCCCTGCATGGAGCCTGCTTCTCCCTCTGCCTGTGTCTCTGCCTCTGTGTGTGTGTGTGTGTGTGTGTGTGTGTGTGTGTCTAACATGAATTAATAAATGAAATCTTTTTAAAAATAATAAATAAATCAAGGTAAAGACACTAATAAATGGAGTCCTAAGGTGCCTCCATCACTATTTTCTATCCTCTTTCTGCTTGCCTCTTTAGAAGTTGCAAACAAAGATGTATTTCTAGGAAAAGTGGAACAGGGGAGAAGCTAATTGCTCATTACTCCTTGTAGCAACAGTCCTTGGCTGCTCAGTGTCCTGGTCTGGCCAAAGATCTGGGATTGGTTATGAATTAATGGTAATCTTTCACATACAGGCATACCTTGGAGATATTGTGGGTTTGATTCCAGACCACCTCAATAAAGCTACTATTGCAATAAAGTGAGTTAAATGAATTTTTTGGTTTCCCAGTGCACATAAAAGTTGTGTTTATACTGCAGCATAGTCTATTAAGTGTGTAGTAGCATTATGCCTAAAAAAAACAATGTACCTACCTTAATTTAAAAATACTTTATTGCCCAGAATTTCTAACCATAAACTGAGTTTTCAGCAAGTCTTAATCTTTTTGCCAGTGGAGGGTCTCACTTCAATGTTGTTGGCTGCTGACTGATTGGGGGTGGGGGTGCGGGGTGGTTGCTGAAGGTTGAGGCAGCCATGACCATTTCTTGAAATAAGAATAACTTCATTGTTAGGAAATTTGCTGCATCAGCTGACTTTTCCTTTCAGGACTTTCTCTGTTGCACACAATGCTGTTAGTTCACATTTTACAGCAAAACTGTTTCAAAATTGAGGTCAATCCTCTCAAATCCTGCTGCTGCTTATCAACTAAGTTTATGTCATTTTCTAAGTCCTCTTTTGCCATTTCAACAATCCTCACAGCATCTCCGCCAGGAGCAGATGCCGTCTCAAGAAATCACTTTTTTTTGTTCATCCAAAGAAGCAACTCTATCTGTTAAAGTTTTATCATGAGATTGCAGCACTTCAGTCCCATATTCAAGGGAATTCTTGTTCTGAATTCTAGTTCTCTTGCTATTTCTACATTTGCAGTTACTTCTTCCATTCAGGTCTTGAACTCCTCAAAATCATCCATGAGGGTTGGAATCAACTTCTTCCAAGAACTCCTGTTAATGTTGACATTTTGACCTCTTCCCATGAATCTAGAATGGTAAATGCCTTCAGGAAGTTTTTCAAATGACTTTGCCCAGATCTATTAGAGGAATCACAATCAATGGCAACTATAGCCTTACAAAATGTATTTCTTGGATAATAAGACTTGAAAGTTTAAATTACTCCTTGATCCACAGGCTGAAAAATGATTGCTGTGCTAGCAGGTATGAAAACATTAATCTCATTGTATGTCGCCATTAGAGCTCTTGGGTGACCAGATGTGTAGTCAGTAATATCGTGAAAGGAATTTTTTTTTGAGCAGATCTCAACAGTGGGCTTGACATATTCAGTAAATCATGTTGCAAACAGATGCACTGTCATCCGGGTTCGTTGTTTCATGTGTAGAGCACTGGGAGTTAGATTTAATGTAATTCTTAAGGGCCAGGATTTTCAGAATGGTATATGAGCATTGGCTTCGACTTCAGTCGGCAGCTGCATTTAGCCCCTGATAAGAGAGTCAGCCCATTCTTTCAAGCCAGACATTGATTTCTCCTCTATGAAAGTCCTAGCTGGCATCTTCTTCCACAGTAAGACCATTTCATCTACATTGAAAATCTCTTGTTCAGTGTAGCCACCTTCAAGAATTAGCTAGATCTTCTGGATAACTTGCCGCTGCTTCTACATCAGCACTTGCTGCTTCACCTTACATTTCTGTGTTATGGAGACAGCTTCTTTCCTTCTCTTCCTAAACTTCATGAACCAATCTCTGCTAACTTCCCATGTTTCTTTCAAAGCTTCCTCATCTCTCTCAGCCTTCATAGAACTGAAGAGAATTAGGGTCTTCCTCCGGATTAAGCTTTAAGGAATGTTGTGGCTGGTTTGATCTTCTATCCAGACCACTGAAACTTTCTCCTATCAGCAATAAGCCTGTTTTTCCTTCTTAGTATTCATGTGTTCACTGCATTAGCACTTCTAATTTCCTTCAAGAAATTTTTCTTTGCTTTCACAACTTGCCCAAGTGTTTGGCACAAGAGGCCTAGCTTTGGATCTGTCTTGGCTTTTGACATGCCTTCCTCACTGAGCTTAAATCATTTTTAGCTTTTGATTTCAAGTGAGAAACATAGGACTCTTGCTTTCACCTGAACAATTAGAAGCCACTGTAGGGTTATTAGTTGGCCTAAATTCAATATATATATTTTTTTTATCTCAGGGAATAGAAAGGCCCAAGGAGAGGGAAGAGAGGCAAGGGAATGGCTGGTTAGTGAAGCAGTCAAAACACACACTATATTTGTCATTAAGTTTGTGGCTTTATATGGTTATGGTTCATGGCTCCCCAAAACAATTATAATAGCAACGAAAATCAATGATCACAGACCATCATAACAAATAATAATGAGAAAATTTGAAATACTGTGAGAATTACCAAAATGTGACACAGAGACATGAAATGAGCCAATGTTGTTGGAAAAATGATGCCAATAAGATTGCTCAACATAGGATTGCCACAAACCAATTTGTGACAATCAACAGTATCTGTGAAGTGCAATAAAATAGGGTATGCCTGTATTACTTTTATGTCAATTATTACTTTTTTGGTTAATGGAGCTGAAATTTGTGACAAATTTATAATGAAGGAAATCTTGCTATGCAATTGATCAATGTTTTATGATAGGAAAATATATAATTAGAGGATATGTTACAACATTGTGACAATTCTTGGTGTTTGTCTCCCTGATATTCATTTTTCTCTTCTTCCTTATTAGTCAAATCCCAATTATTCACAATAGCAATGTGACCATCTAAAAACAATAATCCCCAGGGCACCTGGGTTGGCTCAGTCAGTTAAGCATCTACCTTCAGCTAAAGTTATGATCCCAGAGTCCTGGGATGGAGCCCCAGATCAGGCTCCCTGCTCAACAGGGGGTCTGCTTCTCCTTCTCCCTCACCCTCCCTTTCTGCTCATACTCTGTCTCTCACTTCCACTCTCTCTCAAATATAAAACAATCTTTAAAAGGAGTAATCCTCCCAGACTTCCACATGGCCACACAGCATAATTGCAAATAACAAAATGCAAGCAAAAGTTTACAGGATAGTGTGGCCATTATTTTCAAAATGTCAATTAGTTTTAAAATTTAAAAAACAGCAGAATCAACTGGAAGAACCTTTACCCTTTGCCCTTCTATCTTTTATTCTTCTCCCCTTTGACCTCCCGGAACATGTATGATGGTTATAGATAATTGCAGATATAATAAGTAGACATAAAAGAGATATTAAGATAATATAAAAATTGTAATTCACTTTCATACTTCAAAATTTACACTTTCAATAGTAGTTAATAAACCGTCTTACCAGAAGAGTTAGAAAGTAAGAATGTGCTGGAAAATCATGATTATAAACTATATTTGATTAAGGCTGAGATAAAAATAATGTATTACAATATTACTCACCAAAGAAACCCAGAACTTCCCCGGCTCAGAGTAAAATCCACAGAGGATGTGACAGGGGGTTGATGGAATAAAGATTTCAGGTAATGGCTCCTCTGCCTCTACCTCTTCCTCTTCTGCGTGGAATTCCTTTTCTCCATTTCCTCCCATCTCTGCTGCTAGCTGCTTCCTCCTTTCTTCCTTCTGCTTCTCCTTCAACTCCTTTAGTCTCTTTCTCTTTTCTATTTCTATAAATCGCTTTTTCAAGAGACATTAAGAAGATATAAAAACAACTGTAAACCATTCATTCATGGTGGTTCCTTCAAAGAAAGTGGAAGGAAGATAGGGTCCCAGAAAAACTCACAGCTCTGTTGTAAAATAATGTCACTTAAAAATGATTATTAATTTGGAGATGTATTTTATCACTAACATTTTCAAATAATTTCTGTATTCCCCCTTCAATCCTAGTTTTATAAAACTTATTTTCTTATTTTTTTCCTAATAAAGAAGTTAAAGTTTCTCCCAGAGGCTATCACTGTCAGCCCACAAATTAGGTAGATCAAAATAACTCCTGAGGAAAGTTGTTCCTATTTTTAATAATACTATGAGTTAGACCCCATCATTTCTTTCAAATGATTATTTCAAAAGTCACCTAATACTGGGATCCCTACCTCCCATATTTTATCTCTTTGTTCTTTTTTATCCCTCAGAATTATCCTAATTTATATGATCTCATCACAGCAACCCCTCCTCAAAATCTCACAGTGGGAGGGGTGATTGAACAGCTTCTGTACAAGAAAACAGAAATGAAGACACAGCAATAAAGGGAACCTCCATCCCCAAATGCTGTGAACTGCAGTGGGCGTTGAAACTACTGAGAGAGCAGGAGCAGATCTGCCTGCCCTGGGACACAGGATAAAAAGGCCAAGGTTTAAAAGAGCAACTAGTAAAAGAACCAACCTTAGAATCACCAAATGGCAGGGAGCTGCTAGAAATCTCTGCAGGTCAGAAGGGCTGGTGAGCACCATTGTTTATGCTCCCCCTCCTCCATGAGAGTATAAATGGAGGACTCAAGGTCTGGACACCCTCCCCGGCCTACCACATCAGTGGGCCCTAAGCACCTAGCCCCCACTGACCCCAGCAATCCTATGAAAGAGGATCCAGGGAGCTATACACCAGGACACCCCTGGGTAGTGCTCACTACAGTGCCAGGTGTCACACCAAGGTGACACAGGTGCAAAGCATCCCTGAACACTCCTGGTCTACACCAGTTTTGCCTCAGGCAGCTTACTAGAGCACCCCCAACACAGTGCTCTGGGACCTTCTGGCTGATGCCTGCTTTGGCCCCAGCTATCCCACCAGGATGCCTCATGTACACAACATAGGCCTCCATCAGCCGTGGCTTCCATTACCCCTCAAGGACAGCCCCTGTACTGCACACCCAGGGAACCCTACAGTTTGTACTCATTTTACTTTCATCTGTCCTGTCAGGGTGCCCTCAGTGTGGAATGCTTTTAAACACCCTGGCTTGTACCCATTTCCACTTTTGCTGTCCTGCTAGGGTATCTTCTATATGAAAAGCTCAGGGACTCCCCAGCTTATATTCACTTCAGCATCAGCTGGCCTGACAGGGCACCCCTGCATAGTATGTGCTTGGACACCCTGGCCTGTGCTGGCCTGTTCTCGTCACCACATCAGGCCACCCCTTGGATGAGCGTCCCAGGACACTCCAGCTTGCACTGACTTAAGCTTCAGCTGGCCTGCCAGGGCACCCACTCCACATATTCTCCAAGATCCTCCAAACCTGCACCTAATTCAGTCTTAGGTGTCCTGCCAGGATGCCCACTGCATGAAGAGCCCTGGGAACCGCCCCCCCCCCCCGCAACTTGCACCCACTTTAGCTCCAGCCATCTCAGCAGGTCAGCCATAGTACAGAATGTCCTGCAACCCCCAATCACACCAGCTGTAGTTCTAGCCAGCCAGAAGTCATCTCCAAGTATACACAGGGGAAACCACACACAAGACCATTCCTTCAAATTTAGGAGAAGTAGCTATTCCACCTCATTCATAGAAACAAACATGAAAGTCAAGAAAAATTAAGAGACAGAGGAATACATTCCAAAAGAAAGAACAAGAAAGGGGCAGCCCGGGTGGCTCAGTGGTTTAGTGCCGACTTCGGCCCAGGACCTGATCCTGGAGACCCGGGATCAAATCCCACATTGGGCTCCCTGCATGGAGCCTGCTTCTCCCTCTGCCTGTGTCTCTGCCTCTCTCTCTCTGTCTCTCATGAATAAATAAATAAAATCTTAAAAAAAAAAAAGAAAGAACAAGACAAAACCTCCAAAAGAGAACTAAATTAAAAAGGAGATAAGCAATAGGTTTAATAAAGAGTTTAAACCAATGATCATAAAGATGCTCACCAAGCTGGAGACAAGAGTAAAATAACTCAGTAGGCCTTCACCAAAGAGGTGGAAAATATAAAAAAGAATCAGAGATGAAGAATACAATAACTGAAGTGAGTGGGGGGAGCTACTAGAAGGAATCAACAGGGTAGTAGATACAGAAGAATGGAGAAGAGATCTGAAACATAGGGTAATGAAAAGCACCCATACTGAACAGCAGGGGGAAAAAAAAATCAGGATAAGTTAAGAGATCTCTTAGACAACATCAAGCCAACAAACATTCACATTATAGGGGGGTTCCCGAAGAGAGAGAGACAGAAAGGGGCAGAAAACTTATTTGAAGACATGCTAGCTAAAAACTTCACTAATCTGGGGAAAGAAACAGACATCCCGGTTTAGGAAGCACAGAGAGTTTAAAACAAGATGAACCCATGACACACAATTAAAATGTCAAAGGTTAGGGATACATAGAGAATTATAAAAGTAGCAAGGAAGAAGCAAAAAGTTATGTACAAGGGAAACCCAATAAGGCTATCAGCCAGTTTTTCAGCAGAAACTTTGCAGACCAGAAGGGAGTGGTATTATATATTCAAAGTGTTGAAATGAAAAAAATCAAGAATACTCTACCTGGTAAGGTTATCAAATTCAGAATAAAAGGAGAAAAAGTTTGCCAGACAAAGAAAATTTAAAGGAGCTTATCATCACTAAACTGGCCTTCCAAAAATGTGAAAGAGATTTAAATAGAAAAAAAATGGCCATAATTAGGAAAAAATTATGAATTAAAACATGTAAAATAGGGATCCCTGGGTGGCTCAGTGGTTTGGTGCCTGCCTTTGACCCAGGGCACGATCCTGGAGTCCCGGGATCGAGTCCCGCATGGGGCTCCCGGCATAGAGCCTGCTTCTCCCTCTGCCTGTGTCTCTGCCTCTCTCTCTCTATATCTGAATAAATAAATAAAATCTTTAAAAAAAACGAAAAAACATGTAAAATATGACATATACATAAAATATGGAAGGGGGAGTATACAAAAATAAGGTTTTTTTATAATGTGTTTGAACTTAAATGACCATCCACTTAAATATAGACTACTATATACTTAGGATGCAACATATGAATCTCATAGTAGCCACAAGCCTATACTAGATACACAAAAAAATGGAGGAAAACACCCAAGCATGACACTATACACTGTCAATCACAAATGAAGAGAGCAAGAGGAGGAACCAGGAAGAACTACAGAAACCAACCAGAAAACAATTAACAAAATGACAATAAGTACATATGTAATTACTTTAAATGTAAATGGTCTAAATTCTCCAATCAAAAGATAATAATTTTTTTAAAAGACTATATGCTGCCTACAAAAAACTCACTGCAACCCTAAAGATCCATACAGACTGAGAGTGAAGGGATGGAAAAAGATATCCCATGTAAACGAATGCAGAAAAAAAGCTGGGGTAGTAACACTCCTATCAAACAAAATAGACTTTAAAATAAAGACTATAAAAACAGATGGAGAAGGACATTATATAATGACTAAGGGATCAATCCAACAAGAGAATATGACAATTGCAAATATCTATGTGCCATGGGAGCATCTAAATACACAAAGGAAATAGTAACAGATATGAAGGAAGAAATTATCAATACAATAGTAGTAAGGGACTTTAGCACTTCGTTTACACCCAACATAGGTCATCCAGGCAGAAAACCCATGAGAAAATAGTGTCTTTGAATGACATATAAGACCAGATAGACTTAATATATATAGAACATTCCATTCATAAACAGCACAGTATACATTTTTTTTTCAATTGTACATGGAACATTCTCCAGGATAGATCATGTCAGGCCACAAAACAAGTCTCAGTCAATTTAAGAAGACTGAAGTCATATGTTTCTTTTGCAATCACAACACTATGCAACACTATACAACACTATGAAACTAGAAATCATGGGGCACCTGGATGGCTCAGTGGTTGAGCATCTGTCTTTGGCTCAGGTCATGATCCCAGGGTCCTGGGATCAAGTCCCACATCAGGCTCCCTGCAGAGAGCCTGCTTTTCCCTCTGCCTATGTCTCTCTCTCTCTGTGTGTGTCTCTCATGAATAAATAAATAAAATCTTAAAAAAAAAAAAACCTAGAAATCACAAGAAAAAAAAGTGGAAAATCTACAAACACGTGGAGGCCAAACATACAGCCAATGGGTCAATGAAGAAATCAAACAAGAAATGAAAAAAATACATGGGAGACAAACGAAAATGTAAACAATTCTCCAAAAGGTTTGGGATGCAGTGAAAGCAATTCTAAGAAAGAAAAATTTCTTTCTACAGGCCTATCTCAAGAATAAGGAAAAGTTCAAATAAACTACCTAACCTGACATGTAAAAGAACTTTTAGAAAAAGAACAAAGTCCAAGGTAAGAAGGAAGGAAATAATAAAAATTGGAGCAGAAATAAATGGCATACAGACTTTTAAAAAATAGAAAATACCAGTGAAACCAAGAGCTGGTTCTTTCAAAGGACAAACAAAACTGATAAAACTTTAGCCAGACTCATCAATAAAAAAGAGAAAATACCCAAATAAATAAAATCAAAAATGAAAAAGTAACAAACAACACCATAGAAATACAAGAATTATAAGAGAATATTGTGAAAAATTATATTCCAAAAAACTGGACAACCTAGAAGTGGATAAATGACTAGAAACATACAATCTTCCAAAACTGAATCAGGAAGAAAGAGAAAATATGAACAACCAATTACTAGAAATAAAATTGAATCAGTTATATATATTTTTTAAAACTACCAAAAAACAAAGCCTGGGACCAGATGGATTCATAGGTGAACTCTACCAAATATTTAAGACTTATTACTTCTCCTCATCAAACTATTTCCAAAAAATGAAAGAGTATGGAAAGATTCCAGGTACATTTTAAGAGGCCAGTATTATCCTGATACCAAAACCAAGGACAAGAAGAAAGAAGGAAGAAGAAGAAAGCTACAGGCCAAAATGCCTGATGAACATAGATACAAAAATCCTCAACAAAATATTAGCAAACCACATTCAATAATACATTATCAGGATCATTCACCATAAGCAAATGGGATTTATCCTTGAGATGCAAGGATGGTTCAATATTCACAAGTCAATGTGATACACATTAACAGAACAAAAGAAAAATCATATAATCTCAATCGATACGGAAAAAGCATTTAACAAAATTCAACATCTGTTCATGATAAAAATTCTCAACAAAGTGAGTTTAGAGAAAAAAAAATACCTCAACATAATAAAGACCATATGTGAAAACCCATGGCTAATATCATAATCAATAGTGAAATAGCTTTACCTCTAAGATCAGAAATAAGATGAGGATATTCACTCTTGCCACTTTTATTCAACACAGTACTGAAAGTCCTAGCCACTTCAATCAGATGAGAAATTAAAGACATCCATTTTGGCAAGGAAGAAGTTAAACTGCATCTATGTGCAGATGACATGATAGTATACATAGCAAACTCTAAAGACTTCATCAAAAAAATTAGAAATAATAAATGAATTCAGTCAGGTTGCAGGACACAAAATTAATACACAGAAATCAGTTATGTTTCTATATACTAAGAATGAACTAGCAGAAAGAGAAATTAAGAGAATAATTTTATTTGCAATTACGCCAAAAGGAATAAAATACCTAGGAATAAAATTAACCAAAGAGGTGAAAGACCTATATTCTGACTATAAAACATGATGAAAAAAACTGAAGACAACACAAAGAGAAAAATATTCTATTCTCATAGATTAGAACAATTAATATTATTAAAATTTCCATAGTGCCCAAAGCAACCTACAGATTCAATGCAATCCCTATCAAAATTACCTATTAAAAATTCTGTAATTTTTATAGAACTGGAATAAATAATATTATAATTTATATAGGACCACAGAAGACCCAGATAGCTAACTCAGTCTTGAGAGAGAAAAAACAAAGTTGGAAGTATCACAATCTCAGATTTTCAGATATATTACAACTGTGGTAATCAAGACAGAATAGTACTGGCACAAAAGAATAGACATAGATCAATGTAGCAGAATAAAGAGTCCAGAAATAGGCCCAATTTATATGGTCACTTAATCTATGACAAAGGAAGTAAGAATATACATGGGGAAGAGTCTCTTCAACAATCGTGCTGAGAAAACTGGACACTGGAGTGCTATATGCAAAAAAAAAAAACTGTACCACTTTCTTATGCCATATGTAAAAATGAATTCAAAGTGGATTGGAAACCTAATTGTGAGATCTAAAACCATAAACCTCCTAGAAGAAAACATAGGTAGTAATGCCTCTGAGATGGGTTGTAACATTTTTCTAAATATGTCTCCTCAGGCAAGGGAAATAAAAGCAAAAATAAACTATCAGGACTACACCAAAAAGAAGAACAAAGAAGAAAGGAAGAAGAAAAGAAGAAGAGAGAAGAAGAGAGAAGAAGAAGAAGAAGAAGAGGAGGAGGAGGAGGAAGGAAGAAGAAGAAAGAAGAAAGAAGAAGAAAGATTTTGCACAGCAAAGGAAACCAAGACAAAAGGCAATCTAGTGAATAGGGGAAGATATCTGCAAATAATATAGCTGGTAAGAGATTAATAGCCAAAATATATAAGGAACTTATACAACTCAACACCAAAAAAAAAAAAATCCAATTTTAAAAATGGGCAGAGGACCTAAATAGACTTTTTTCCAAAAAGACACATAGACAGCCAACAGACACATGAACAATGCTCAATACTATTCATCAGTAGCAAAATGCATGTTAAAACCACAGTGAGATATCGCCTTACACCTGTCAGAATGGCTAGAAGCAAAACAGCAAGAAATAAGTGTTGGCAAGGATATGAAGAGAAAGGAACCCCTGGGGCAGCCTGGGTGACTCAGCGGTTTAGCGCCGCCTTCAGCCCAGGACCTGATCCTGGAGACCGGGGATAGAGTCCTACGTCGGGCTCCCTGCATGGAGCCTGCTTCTCCCTCTGCCTGTCTCTCTGCCTGTCTCTCTCTCTCTCTCTCTCTCTCTCTCTCTCTCTCTCTCTCTCTCATGAATAAATAAAATCTTTAAAAGAAAGAAAGAAAGAAAGAAAGAAAGAAAGAAAGAAAGAAAGAAAGAAAGAAAAATCCCTGTGCATTGTTGGTGGGAATGTAAATTGGTGCAACCACGGTGGATAGCAGTGTTGAGATTCTCCAAAAAATTAAGAATGTAAATACCATATGATCCAATCATGTCTCCTGGGTATCTACCCAAAGAAACCAAAAACACTAATGCAAAAATATATAAACCCCTCTGTTTACTGCAGCATTATTTACAACAGCCAAGATATGGAAGCCACCCAAGTGTCTGTTGATGGAGGAATGGATAAAGAGGCAGTAGTAGACATACAAACTTCACTCCGCCATAAAAAAAAAAAAAAAAGGAAGAGATGCGGCATTCGGACAGCATGGATGGACCTAGAGAGTATTACACTAAGTGAAATAAATCAAATAGAGAAAGACAATTACCATACGATTTCACTTAAATGTGGAATCTAAAAAAATCAACCAACCAATGAACAAAAAGCAGAATCAGACCCCTAAATACAGAGAGCTAATAGTTGCGAGATGGGAAGAAGTGGGGGTTAGGCAAAAAAGGACCGTGGGAGATACCAGCTTCCAGTTACAGAGTAAGTCACAGGAATAAAAGTCCCATATGGTGACAGGTGGCAGCTACGCTCGTGGTGAACACAGCATAACGTGTAGGCCTGTTGAATCACTATGTTGTGCACCTGAAAGTAACGTAACATTGTGTGTCAGCTCTACACCAATAATAAAAACTTCTTCAGAGAACAGGTGGGGAAAACAAAACAGAATAGCGACAAAGGGCCCACGATGGATCTCAATGGTCTAGAATTAAACTGAAACCTCTTGGCTGGTATCTAAGGAGCCCGAGGGTTGGTCACACATTTCTACCACATCCCTCCAACACACTGTGTTCCTCATTTTCCATTCTTTTTCTGAAGATATTCCATTCTGTTCTTCATTTTCTGAAGACACCAGAAACTCTTACAACTCTGCCTTCCCTCAGGATGTTATTCCAGTCCTTATCGCCTTCCTCTCCTTTCTCATCCTCTCAAAAATTCTTCTCTCTTTTTTTTTTTTGGTACTAAATGTCCCTTCTATGTAGTCATCTTTGATCCCCTTTCACCCCTCTATCAAAATCATATATTTGTTTCACTCCACACCCCTAAAATTATTCTCTTTGCACTGTGATCTTAGTATCTGCTCATTACTGCCTTCTAATACAGTCAGCTGCTTCCTACCAGCTTATCAGCTCTCCAAAGTCAGAGTAAATGTCATCTTCTTCTATTTCATCAGCACTTTTATACAGTGGAATATTACTCAGCCATAAAAAATGAAATCTTGCCATTTGCAATGATGTAGATGGAGCTAGAGAATATTATGCTAAGTGAAGTAAGTCAGTTAAGGACAAATAGCATATGATTTCACTCATCTGTAGAATTTAGGAAACAAAACAAATGTACCTAAGGGGAAAGAAGAGAGAGGTAAACAAAGAAACAGACTCTTTGGTGGGGGGTGGGGAGAGCTGAGGGAGAGGAAGAGAGAATCTTAAGCATGCTCCATACCCAGCATGAAGCCCAGCGTGGGGCTCTATCTCACAATCCTGAGATCATGACCTGAGCTGAAATCAAGAGTCAGATGCTTAACTGACTGAGCCACCTGGGCACTCCCGAGAAACCAACTCTTAACTACAGAGAACAAACTGATGGTTACCAATGGGGAGGTGAGGGAGGGAATACGTTAGATAGGTGAGAGATTAAGGAGGGCACTTGTTGTGATGAGCACCAGGTGATGAATAGAAGTGTTGAATCCCTATATTGTATACCTGAAACTAATATTACACTGCATATTAACTGGAATTTAAATAGAAACTTGAAGACAAAAAGACATGTTATATTCCAAGAAAAAAAAACTTATTAGAAGATAATGCTTCAAGGATATCTCATACCAGAGTCTTAGATTTGACACTTGAGAAATGAAAACATTTTATGTGCATGTCTTTGATTTCATAGGAAACAACATCACGATTTTCCTCTTCCTCTTTTATGGTTGGATATGGAGTTTCAAGAACATAGCCATTCTCACAGATAATCAGTAAAGTACTGTCAGGCTAAAAAAAAAAGAAAGATTAACATATCATTTACATTTAGGTGAAGTTTTAGAATTATTAACACCTATTATTATCATTAATAAGTTAAGTGTTAAGATTAGATTTAGGATTTGTTTCTTATTGATGCTGCAACATGTTTTCTGAGCCAAAAATATAGCTTGAAATATGTTAGCTCAATAAGCAGAATATTAAAATTGGGACTGCCAAGGAAAATGTGCAGTGTGTGGATGGCATATCCAGTTTCAGCAGCCTTTGGTGGATCATTCTCTATCTGCCCAAGTTCATTAAATGTAGATGTTCCCAAGGTTTTTGTTTTGTTCCCTCTTTTCTCACTCCATAAACATTCCCTTGGAAATCTTACAGCCAACCTAACGCTTCATTCCCACTCATGCACAATTAGATTCCAAATTAATTAATCTCTCCAGGCCAGATCACTCTCTTGATCTCCAAAATCACATATTTAATCATGTATGGGAAGTCCCCATCTTGATATTCCATAGACCCATTATTCAAAATATTTCTTCACTCAGTCATATCATTCTGTAATTATTTGTTATGTATCTACTCCGTATTTGGCATTTTGTGGTGGGCTAGGGGTAAAATTGTAAAAGAAAAACACAGTGTCTGGTACTAAGGAGCTTACTTCCCTCAAGAGAGCCTGTCATTTAACAAATACTATAAATAAATGTAAAGTCTAACTGCAACAAGTGTTACAGAGATGCCATAAGAGCAAAGGAGGCTGAGAAGATGGTATCTAAGCCTCAATGTGGAGGAGGAGTAAAGATAATTACACAATAAGTTATGGGAAGGTTTGAGGGAGTATGCTATACAAAGGAAATATCATGTACAAATATCCTATGGCACATTTTTCACTTACAAGGAAGTTATGGGCTTGGGTGGTATCACCTAAATCAAGAGAAAGAGTGAGAAGAGAGATTGGGACAGAGCCTTAGGGAAACAATACTCAGCAACTGTGTGAAGGAGGCTGAAAAGGAATGGCAAGATGTAGAAGAGGGAACGAGGAGAGCATAATGTCACATATGTCAAAGGGAGATGGTATTTCAAAGAGAAAGTAAGGGTCAACAGAGTCAAATGATGCCAAGAGGTCAAGAAAGACAAGAACTGAAAATGTTAAATGGATATCACTGGTGTCTTTACAGAAGATGATTTGGTGGAGTGATGAACCTAGAAATAGTTAAGAGTCCATAGGAATAATCAATCCTCTTGGAAAAGTCAGAGGAGAAAGATGTGACAGTAACTACAGAAAAACAGAAAGTCAAGGAATTTACTTTTTGTTCATGGGAGATACTTAAACATATTTAAATATTGATGGAAATGGTCCAGTAAACAGGTGAGGTTACATTTATATGATAGAAAAGGGAAAATAAGAAGTATGAAATCTTGAAAAAAGTGGGAGAGGGGGATCCCTGGGTGGCGCAGCGGTTTAGCGCCTGCCTTTGGCCCAGGGCGCGATCCTGGAGACCTAGGATCGAATCCCACATCAGGCTCCTGGTGCATGGAGCCTGCTTCTCCCTCTGCCTATGTCTCTGCCTCTCTCTCTCTGTGACTATCATAAATAAATAAAAATTAAAAAAAAAGTGGGAGAGAGTACAACCCAAAGGACAGGAGACGGAATGGGACTTTTGGGAAGGGAGAGGGCAGCTCTATCATAATAAAGGGAAGAGGGAAGGTGGATGCAGAGGTAACGGGACTTTATTTGGGGTAGTAGGAAGGTGAAGGATTCCTCTGCAGTTTTTCCTCCTATAAGGACAAATCGCCAACAGTTTGCATGAGACTTAGAAGCCAGACAGAATGCTGCGTCCTAGAGCTTTAGGGATTCTTGCAAAGATGAGGAGACAAAAGTTGAAGTTCAAAGCTACAAAAACAATTAGGACTTGAGGGGATATGATCCCAGAGAAAAGGGAAATGCAGAAAAGTGAGCCTGACATTCTGCTGGGCCTTTGCTTTAAAGCATTTACATAACTCTAAACTTTGTGGGAATGGGGTTTGTTACTTTCCTCCAAATGGCCCATTATTTTTCACTTCATTTTCATTTATCTGAATGCTTTTATGTGTAGTATTATGTCTGCATCTAGGATATCAAAGAGGAAGCAAGGATGTTTATGATGCATAATCAAAGAAGCTTGGTGAACCAATGAAGGGCAGGGTGGTTAGAGGCAGGGAAGAGACTGGAATGATTCTCAGGATTTTCTGGTTAGAGCAACAGAAGAGAACAGTGGTCCCAGAACAACGCAGGCAAAAGAACATGTCTTAGGGAAACTCACGTGTTTCACTTAGCTCAAAACTATCCCCAGAAATTCAAAAGATCACCAAATTTTGTCAATTCTACCTCCCATATAGTTCTTGTCTGCAGTCTTTCAAACTCTGGTCACATGTCTGGAGCACAGTTGCCCAATAGATCCACCTGCCTCTCATCTGCCTCCTCTGCAACTTCGCACTATTGCCCAAAGTGATCATGGTGGTAATCACGGCAGGTAGAGTGATTCATTTAAAAAAAAAATTATTGGAGTTCAATTTGCCAACATATAGCATAACACCCAGTGCTCATCCCGCATGGCAGCGGGAGGCAGAGTGATTCTGTGTGTACATGTGGTACATCCTTATTGGAAACACAAATTATAAATAGTGGACAGAAGTTTAGTGCTTCCAGGAAGGCAGGAGATCTGACCATTGAGAGCTTGTGGAAGCTAACAGCAATGGCTAGTTGGACGACTGAAATATGCAGCCTATCAGTTACACATGGTAATTTACCTTTGTCCCCCCATCTTTATTGAAATATAACGGAAATATAACATTGTATAAGTTTAAAGTGTACTAGGTGATGGTTCAATACACGTACATATTGTGAAATGAGGGTAACTTATTTTGACATTAGTAATTCCCAAATAATAGAAACATAAGCACTAACTGGCAGCACTGCCTGAAATAACTCTTGAACTATGTTAGGGGTTTTGGTCTCTTATGTCTATTTTTTAAAAAAATTCTAGCTTCTTATTTTGAAATAATTATTGATTCACAGGAAGTGGCAAAGATATTACAGAGAGGAATCATATACCCTTCACCTAGTTTCTCCCATTGGTTACCTCTTATACAACAATATCGAAACTTGGAAATGACATTAATATAGAATTGTGTATAGTTCTATGTCATTTTATCACATGTGGAGATGCATGGAACCATTCGCCACAATCAAGATGCAAAACTATCCTATCACCATAAGGATCTTCTTCACTATGCCCCTTTGTAGTCACAATCACCCCCTTCCACCCACCATTCCTAACTCTTGGTGTTTTGGCTTTGAATCTTGAGAAATGATTAAAGGATGCCCATAATATCACACATTGTGTTCATGTTTTAACACAGAGCTCCCTTTGCAGCTTTCATTTCTTTCACCCAAACCACCTGCACTCACCCTTCTCTCCAAGGACCCAAATCCTACCATTTCCTCAAAATTAAGGTAAAATAATACAAAATAACAATCTATGTTAACTTATTCCCTTGAGATTTCCCTAATCTACATTCACAGCACATATGGCCATACTGATATTTTAGTCACAAATTCCCTTGTAAAACCTTGTATTGTTCTGTGACAGTTCTTTGACTTCTTAAATAGGTTTTTTTCTTTTTCAAGAGATATTATTTTGTATTGCTTATTAAATCATCAGTGCCTAGCAAAGATGAAAATATGAGTCTTTGTTAATTAAAAGTTTTTTCTAGATACTATTTTGTCACAGTCCTTTTCCTTAGAAGAGTTTAAAGTAGATTATAGATGTTATTTCAATAATTCTGACAACACTTCTGTGCAGTTCAATCAGTATTATTATCCTAGAACCCAGGACAGCACCTGGTTTAGACATTCAATCAACATTCAGATGACTGGGTTATCCTATGCTTAAACTTAGGGAAATTAGAGGCATCAAATGAGATCAGGACTTAATCCAGATCACTTTATTACACAGTAGTTGAGATTTACACACAAAGACAAATAAGAATTACTTACATGGGAGTTTGGAGACCATATTAACTGGCAAACAGGTCCAGGAGTAGTAATATATCCTATGGGCTTATAATCCTTTTCTACCTCAAAGAAGAAGACAGTTTGATCTTCACTCTAAGAAAAAGAGAAATATCCAACAAATATGGAGTTTTTTGAAATCTATTCCACAGAGTACAGAGCAGCACTTAAAAGCTATAGTATACATATAAATATGTATATTTATACCCACAACATATATCTCAGATTATTCTTGGAAAATTATTTCAAATATTTGCTTTATTTCCCCCATGGGAACATTTGAAAACCAAGTGTTCCGGGATGTGTTTCTGAAAAAATGATCACCGTACTTGCCCATAGATTAACTCACAAAAAAAAAAATTCCACAAAGTATATGCTCACCTATTAATGCATTAAAAATGTATATGGTTATTCTCTTCACTTATGGCAATTCTATATAAGAACATGCCTATGTTTTATGTATTGATTATACATGAAACATGATCATAACTCCCAGCTGAAAATTTCTATTCATTAGAAATAAGCATTAAAACTCAATTTGTAAGAAAATTTTAAATTGTCATGCACAGACTATACTGAAAAAATATGAACATAAAGAAAAACTATGGATTTTTCTCATTAGCACATAAGTTATCATCAAATAGGAAGATGAATAAGGTAATTTTAACCATGAAAGCTCAATAGGAACCAAAAAGAAATGTAGCACTCACCCCTGTAGCTAGAATTTCTCCATCACGTTCATAAGCTAAAGCAGTGACACGAGCAGTATGGGGTTTGAAAACCTGCTTCAAATTAATATCTGCATCAGATACTTTCTTCCGTCCTGCAAAAACTGTGAGCCTTTTTGGATCATAAAGCTCAAGAACTCGAACAACGCCATCTTCGAATCCTACAATAATCTGTGCTCCATTGTAGCTTACCTTGGATAAAAATTAAATGTAACAAATTCCAAATTAGTTGATTAAGAAAGTTATACTACATAACAGATAAATCTGTATTTTATTTAGCCAAATGATTTAACATTGACTGCTCATTGGTAATTCCTTATACCACTTTCTGAGTAAATAATGGCAATTCAAACACTTGAGGAGCAAATGTTGGTGGAATGTCTGTCTACCATGTGCCAGGCACCTATCACCAGCAACTCAAGGGTGAGCTATAAACGGTTTGTTCCTGGTTTCATAGAATTTAGGTCTAGTGGGAGGACATCATGCAGATGAGTGTAAAATATGAACAGAAATAAATGCTAAAGGAAAGAAACAATCTATGAGGGCATTAAACAAAGAAAGTGGACCTAGATGGAGGGCTTTCTTAGGGAAGAGATGGTGGAGCTGAGACCAGAAGGATATCCAGAAATTAAGTTCAGGAAGATGGGAGAAGTATTTCTGGGAGAAGACATAGCTTGTGCAAAGGTCGTGTGGCAGAAGAGAGGCTAAAGAGGGAGATAAGCAAGCCCCAGGTCACAAAGTGGCTTACATATCACATTAAGGATGGTCTTCATCCCAAGAGCAATGGGAAGCCATTGAAAGGTTTTTAGTTGGGGGTTTGGGTGTGTGTGTAGGAGCTGACATGATCAGATTTGCTATTTCAGAAAAGTCATCTTAGCTGCAAAACAGAACTGAGATGGCTTAGATAGGTTGCAGGGAGACCTTTAAAGAGATTGTTGTCACTTGGTCTGAGGTAGCATCACGGAGAGGAGAGATATGGGCATAGTTTAGAGAGAGCTCTAATGGCCCTATTTGGTGACACCTGAATATGGGGGAGGGGGGCAGAGGGAGGTGTCAAAGATGACTGAGACATTTACTGAGATAGGAAACAGTGGAAGGGAGCCAAGCGCATGTGTGGTTTGTTGTTGCTATTATCATTTCGGAGGGGACTGAGTGGAGGCCAGCAGGGTATCATGAATCTAGTGTTGGACATATTGGGTTTGAGATCCCCTGGAGATCTCAAAATGGGAAGGACATATAGTCTGCAGCTCAGAGAAGTCTGGACTGGAGAAAGAAATCTAGCAATGTCTGAATATAATAAATCTGCTGTCTTGGGAGGCATTTATGAAAAAGGTGAGAGCCTTGATATTCTTTAGAACAGAGTGATCATTGCTGAGCCCAGGTCATTAGGAGAGTCTTGGTAATAGGAAAACCGTACTCCATTCAACTCCAGTTGAATGTTGTTCACTCAATACTTGCTGTGTGTCTAAATGTACCATAGAGGCACTAGAAATTCAAAGAATAAAGAGTAGTTGTCACCCATGAAGAGCAGTCTGGTTGGAAAGAGACATAAAGCAATTCATCATAGTACATTGTAATAAGGGTCATAAAATTGGTATATACATAATCCTTTAAAAAAAATCACAGGGATCCCTGGGTGGCTCAGCAGTTTGGCACCTGCCTTCAGCCCAGGGTGTGATCCTGGAGTCCTGGGATCAAGTCCCACGTCAGGCTCCCTGCATGGAGCCTGCTTCTCCCTCTGCCTGTGTCTCTGCCTCTCTCTCTCTCTCTCTCTCTCTCTCTCTCTCTCTCTCTCTGTCTCTCATGAATAAATAAAATCTTTAAAAATAAATAAATAAAAATAAATAAATAAATTAAAAAAATCACAGAGAAAGGAGTACCTAGCTCTATCTGAAGGTAGAGTCCCACAGAGTGCTATGCACAGGAGAGGATGTTTGACTTGAGCTAAGTCATAAAAATACAGAGTTTTCTAGAGAAGCAAGAGGGTGTAAAGAAGGGGCATTTCAATTCTAGCGTGCTATTCAATGATCATTACTTGCATAGGAGGCTGAAAAAGGAAACATTCTATGGACATTGCACAACCATCTGAATAAATGATTTAATTACATGGCTGTATTTTAAATACTTCAGGTAAGAGTGTAAATGAAGGGGGATGAAGAGTCAGTCAGGTTCGGTAAGACAAACACTCTATGGTTTCTCCTTGTTCTAACCTTATCATTGTCCTACCACTATTCCCTAGCCAGAGTTCTCCTTCTGGTCTTGATTCCATCATGAAATTCTCCTCTATTCCAGCCATTTCCACCTTTATTTTGGCCCTGGAACATTTTCTCTTTGATTTCAACCCAAAACAGCAAGGATAAAACATTCTCCAAATACTCCCATGGTATTTTTAAAACATAGCTGCAAATTCTTTGGCATGCCTCCCAAACAGAGATGGCAATTGAGTCCCTCCTCTCCTTGAATCTGAGTGGAACTTGTGACTGCTTCACTCAACTGAGTACGGTACAACTGACATCATGGGACTTCCAAGGCTGCTCCTAAAAGGTCACCAGCATTGGCCTGTTTATCGGAACACAAGATCTTGGAGCCCTGAGCTGCCATATAAGAAGTGTGTGACTTCTGTGAGGCCATCATGCTGTGACAAAGCTTGAGCCACATGAAGAGGTTATTATGTAGAGAGTACTCCTACTGACAGCCCAGCTCAACCCAGCCTTCAACCCAGGTGCCAGACTGATGATAAAGAAGCCTTTATGTGATTCCAGGCCTCAGACATGATGAACCAGAGACAATCCATTCCTGTTGTCATCTGTCTGATTTCCCAATCCTGAGTATATGAGCAAAATAAAATGACTGCTGTTTTATGCCACTACATTTTATAATAGCCATTACATAGCAATGGATAACTAGAACAACTCCCTATCTCTGCCTAGATTTTCCCCATAGGTCGTATAATAATCTAACATATCACATATGTTATTTTTCTTTATTGTCCATTTATTCCTCCTTTCTTCCACTAAAGTGTAAGATGTATGAGGGCAAGTATTTTTGCCTTTCTGTTCATGCTCTAGTCCCAGAAGCTAGAACAAGATCCAGCACCTTGCAGGCATGCTGTAAATATAAATAGAAGAAATGAAATCACAGTGAGATAAAGGAGAGATACACAAAGTTCTGTTGAGTAATTATTTTATAACATGGAAGGATTACTAACCTGCAGATGGCATAAAAATAGTTTCGTTAAAACAGGACCAAAACCACAAAGCCAGGTCATGATACAATTTCTATCACATTCTGAGTGAATAAACTGTTTATCCTTCTCTAAAGTCGAGTCATAAGACATATTTCCAAGAAATAGCACTGATATACTGTATTTACCAATAGATTTCAGTAGAAGTTCATTATCATTAACTCACCAGTCGGGGCACCCAAGCAAGGGCAGTACCTCCTTGTTTGAACTTCATCTGAGCCAAAGGAGTTTTGCTGGCAAAATCATAGATTCGAACAGAGCCTACAGAAAGATATTTTTTTTAAATAACTTTTGCTCATTTAACATGTTAAACATTATAACAAGAAATTTCATAAATAAATCAACTAATAATCTATTAGGCTTTCTTTAGTCAAAAATTTACATATATATCCTCAAGCAGGTAATTTGTAAGCGTGGACAATAAAGCAAACAATTGATGACTGACTCAGATTAATTTCACCTTGCACAGTCCACAAAAGATTCACCATGCATCAAGAAGGAAGAAACAAGGTGAAAAAAATAGGGAAAACACAAATGTGGATAAGACCAAAATGAATGGCATCTTCATGAGTAACTGACTACATCCTTCAAACTTTCACAACAACCAAGGCTGCTATACTTCAGTTCCTCTGCCCTCCACAAAAACAAACCTCACTTGCATCAAGAGACTTACCTTTTGGAAAAGTTCTCAAATGCTTTTCATCAAACACATATAAAATTTTGTGTGGAAAACAAAAAATTACAGATCTATTTTCATTTAGAGTTCCTACTCACAATCCAAGGCAGTAGTGGCCATAAGGTAAGTGAGGGGAGAGACTGCCAAAGCTTCGATGGCTCCAGAATGGAAGGAAAAGAGGCAGTCTGGATCTTGGGTCTGATAATAAAAAGACAGATATCCTAGTAGATCTCAAAGATTAGTTAAAAATCAAATTAAGGTCAAGTTTTTAAAAATATAACTAGAGCCTAATAACACATGTGTGATTTTATCTGAATAGAAATTTTTTTTTAAATTTTTATTTATTTATGATATTCACAAAGAGAGAGAGAGGCAGAGACACAGGCAGAGGGAGAGCAGGCTCCATGCACCGGAAGCCCGATGTGGGATTTGATCCCAGGTCTCCAGGATCGCGCCCTGGGCCAAAGGCAGGCGCCAAACCGATGCGCCACCCAGGGATCCCCTGAATAGAAATTTTTAAAAGCATAATAGGCTAGGGCACTTGGGTGGCTCAGTCAGTTAAGCATCTGATTCTTGGTCTCTGTAGGACCAAGCCCCAAACTGGGCATGGCACCTGCTTGAGGTTCTCTCTCTCCCTCTCCCCCTGCTCCTCCCCCATCTCTAAAATAATAATTTTTTTTTTCTTAAAAAAAGCAAAATGGGCTAGAAAGAGTGGTGGACTTTAGAATTAGGAGAAACAGTACTGGCTTGAAGGCTTTCCATTTCTTCACCAGTAAAATGAGGTGATGGCAACTGTCTACCTGTTTATCAGGGTAGCTGTGAGAGCAGGAGATGATAGAAATGAAAATACCATTAAGTTTATGGCAACTGTAAAGCACTAGATAACATTAGGCATTGCTATTGCCACTTTTCTGGTAAATTTTGCTGAGATAGTTCCTTTTTTTTGCAAAATCAGAGAGAGAGATAATACATTCTCAGGACTAGGACATGTTGGACAAGTTTTTCATGGGAACAATGATCAAATATGGAGAAAGAAAAAGTATCTTTTAAATAAGGAGAATAGACCTTTGTTATAAAAATTAGGGAAAAATAAGAAAAATGGACAACTTACAATATTTGAAAAACTAAGGTCAAGCTTCCATATGGCTCCACTGGCATCCTAAAAAATTAAATACCTAATATTAGTTTATTATTTTTAACTTCTATCAAATGAAAGGAATTTTCTTCCTGTGATTTAGTTAAAGGAAAACAATAATACCAAGAGCTTACATGTTTTAAAGTATGATTGAAATTTAACAAAAGCAACTTATATATATATATATATATATATATATATATATTAGAACACACAATAAATGAAACATATTCATAATACATGTAGTCAATTTAATATAATAAGAATGCTAATTGGTTTTCTGTGTATCAAATACAGGTCAACTAAATACCAACATTCAGGTACTCCTGGTTGACATATCAATAGTAGTCTTAATAGTAAAATGGACTTATAGTCACAATAAATCATGTTATTATTTTAATTTTATGTCCAGGTAACTTAAAAGAGCCAAGAGACAAGAACACAACTTACCTGAGCCAACCAAAAGTTACTTCCAATTTCATTCATTTTTATCATAGAGAAGAGTTTGACATTCTTGCCTACTTGAAGCTCATTAATGGGCTCGATCTCTAACAATCCAGTCTCATCAATAGAATCAGCAGTGTCTACTGTCTCAAAATCCCAGATCTTATAAATAAAGAAAATAATCAATCAGTAGTTTCTGAATTTATATTTTCTATAAGAAAAGGCCCTGATTTTTTTCCCCCAAAAGTCGTTTCTTCTTGTTTCATGCAAATTAGTGAATAGGTGAGAATGAGAACACCAGCCAAAATATGTCCCCTGAGATATTGCTCCCAACTATGGGGATAACAAATTTCCTTTATATGTATGGAGATTAGTGAGAAAATACAGCCTAGTAAGAATTTTAATTTGCCTAAAGTAAACGCTATGTCAAGGTATCTGTCAGGTCTTTCTGCATATAAAGTGTCTGTAAGGAGTAAATGGTTCAGTTGTTCAGGGAGACACTATAATGAGCCCTGTTTTGATTTTACCAGTGGGCCCCTGGAAAGGGGAAATGGGCCTTCTTAATGGTTCAACCACAGTCTTCATTATAAGCAGAGAAAATGGATGTAGATGAGGTCCTTTATGAGAAAATGTGTCTCGTTCTTGATTTAGACTGTACCATTCAGGTAAGGATTGTTGTTCCGGGACAAGAGAAGAAAATGCTATGGGAAGCATGAAGGAGCACAATTTCACAAGGCAAAGAGGTTGAGAAGGACTTCCTCTGTGAAGTGCTAAAGCCCACCCTGGATGGATCAATTAGCACACCCCACCCTGTTAACCCAGACTCAGCAACTCAGCCTTTGGGGAGGGTTGGTGTTATCCCATAGACTAGCCTCATGGGGAAGAAGCCCAGATCATAGATTGGACTAACTCCTGGGAGTTGGGGTACGTTTTTCCTAAAGGATTAGATGTAGAGATTTACTTTGTAAAAGACTAAAGAGATTAGCGTGAAATTTTTAAAAGAAGCCAGTTTAGAAATTAGTGCTGTTCATGAAGGGACCCTCTGAAGTATTTAACTTCTTTTCTCTTGAGGTTTCCTTCCAGTTGGTATTTTGACATTTTGGGGTGGTATATATCTTGGAAGCATAGCGAATATACTAGGACAAACAAAAGGACATAAACATTTCCCAGAACAGTAAGTAGTATCTAACAAAATAATTTTAATATGGTAAATGTAAAAAAAAATGTATACTTGGTCTCAAAAAGCCAATGGCAAGAAGACAGCCTGGGAGAGAGATGGCTTAAATAGTGTATTAGACATCATAAGCTCAGTAGGGATCAACAGAATGACCAGACTATTTTTAAAAATATAGTCTTACCTCTCAGAACAATACTTCCTATAGAATGCCCAGAGAATATTACCACTTTCTTATGAAAAGTGCCAGTAGGAATATGTACCATGAGGACCACAAGGCAAATCACTAGCCTCCAGGTTTGCCATCAACAACAGGGTATGTATATATGAATGTGGGGGACAACCAGGAGCACTTAGATGCTGAAGCAGGGTTCCAGCTTAGCCCACACTATGGACAGGACAGTGTCCATAGGTGAGGACGAGTGAGCTCACCAGTGTCAGGAGCAAGGAAAGGGGAGCATCCACGGGCAAACCCTATCAGCTCACTTTTGAGCATATTTCTAATTGATAACCTCAAAAATAAGAAATGTTTGGCACCTTGGCTAGAAAACTCCCCATTCATACTGTGTATTTTGAAAGGTCATCTGTAACCACAGCTTATATTCTGTTAAAATAGGTTTTCAGGTTCTGAAACTACTATTTCAACAACAGAATCAAAACAACAAAAGGTCCCCTCAGAAAATGCACGGCTAAGATGTTGTAAATTAATTTTGACTCAAATTTAAATATTTACTACAAGGAAAGCATTATTTAAAATGGATTGGCCTGGGAGCAAATGACTCCTCGTCTCTTTCATAAAGTGACCTTTGTGAGAAAGAAAAATCTGATCAAACCAACAGGGAAGGTTTTGATGTGGGTGCTACTGACCAAGTGTCAAGAAAACTTACCCTAATACATCCATCTGCCCCAATGGTGATAACTTCGCCCTCATCCAGCATTATTTGGTTAATGGGACCCTGATGACAAGACTTCCTTGCAGCTCGACAGAGCTCAACTTTGATGAGGCCGCCTTCCCACAACAGCATGTTGCCCCACTCTGACCCAGAGAGCACCTGGCAGGTACGCGGAAAGGAAGGAATGTTCATTAAATCAGACAAACGTGGATATTTATGCCTCAAATAGCAGGTGAGAATTCTTTTTAAAGATCATATCTCTTGATTTTAAAAGTAAAAAAAATAAATATGGAAAAATAAGAAATCTAGAAATAAAAATTCATTACTTGAGAAAAAAAAATCACTAATCACGTTTGAATGTATTTCTTGGCATGATAAAGTCTAAGCATAGTTTTACATCATTGTGATTAGGCTGTACACTGCTGGTAATTTTTCAAATATATCTGTAATAGCTTCCTTTGTACATCTCTTAAAGCCACAATCCAGTAACAGAATTACCAGGTCAAAAATTAGAGACGTGTTTAAACACTTGATAGGCGAGAGTCTACTTTTTAAGAGTGATAATATCAAATGTCACAGGATGTTTAAAAAATTATGAGGCCATTAGTGAACTCAGCAGATTATAGAATAATACTATCCAATTTCAAACAAGAATAATCACCTGGGACCAGCTCTTACCATTTAATCCAGCGCTTCCCCGAGAATGTACCACCAAACACTAGTTCTTAGGTGGCTTAACTGGTATTAGATAATAAGCCATACTAATTAAGTATTGACTCTGCCAAGTGTTGCTTGAGCATTTTACATACATTATTTAATCCTAAGAACCCATATGAAGGGGTACATTTATTGGGGGTACTAAATACAGTTATGCAGGTTGGGCACTTTACTTTCCCAGAAAAGACAGTTATCCTCATTCACACAAAGGAATCATATGGGCCAATAGGAGCCCCAAGTATTATTATTCCCATTTTACAAAGGGGAACACTGAACAGAACAGTTAAGTAGCTTGCACAAAGTACCCATAGCAGTCAGGATTTGAAACCAGGAACCCTGGCTCGAAAGTTCCTGTCCTAACATGCCTCACAAGGCCTATGCTTGGATAAACAAAAATCAAACTAGTTTCTTATCTCTAGGACCCCTAGGAGACTTTAACATAGAAGTGTCCATTGGAAATCACTGAGAGGAATTTCTAGATACAAAGGAATTTGACCCAGAAAGTCCTATTTCCACAGAGCTTCTGTGCAGGCTAATATCCTTTGGGCAGCTTGGATCTAATTCCTTTCTGCTGGCTCCAGGATTCTGCATTCCACGTCCCTCACCTAGACCTCCATTCTACCTGTTTCACCTATTAGACCTCAGCTCACTTTCGATAGTCTTTATTTAGACTTGCTTTCTTCCATCCAGCGACAAAACCACCCAAAGCCACCAACAACTGGCAGGCAGGCCGGTCCTTCTGAAAGGTCATTTGCGTCTAGCTTTCTTTTTCCTTTTGTCCTGAATAATGAAATGAAGGTAACATCTTCCATCTTGGCTTATCTCCTTGACTCCAGATTTCCCATTTCCTTTCCCCCAATTTGTTTGGCATTTTTGTGACCAGATTGATATACAACTTCATTGCAACTCTACTCTTCCGATGTATAATAGCTCTGCCCAGCTGTTAAAATGCCTTATACATAGGACCCAACTCTACTTCTCAACCTAATTTCCCACCCTTTCCCAACACAAATGCTTTTCCCTAAGTAGCCCTCCAAATACAGGATATTTATTCCTAACTCTAAACATTTCCTTTTTAAAAGGAAAAGGCGTCTCTCTTTTTATTTTTAATTTTTTTTGGGGGGCATATCTCTTTTTAAAATGGCTTCTTTTCTCCCCTACATATACACAAACCCTACTAAGCCTGTTTTGTTGTGGTTTTTTAAAAAGATTTTATTTATTTATTTATTTATTTATTTATTTATTTATTTATTTGAGATATAGAGAGCAGGGGAGGAGGAGAGGGAAAGGAGATAATCTCCAGCACACTCCACACGGAGCACAGAGCTGGATCCAAGGCTCAATCCCGGGCCCCTGAGATCATGCCAAGAGCTGAAACCAAGAGTCAGATGCTAAATTGACTGAGCCACCCAGGCGCCCCATGTGGTATGTTTTTCATAATCTTTATATCTGCTTAAATCTTATGGTATTTAGAATTTGAAGCTAAAATGATCTATGATCATTTTATAGGTTTGGGTATATATTTAACCAGCATCCAAAGTTTTTTATTCTTTATATACAACATGATTCCAAAGTGAGAATATCTACTAGGTAAATGACTAGTCCATTTGGTTCCTCAAAGTACTATTTGTATGCTGGCATTTACTTATATAATATTACTTGTGAACATCTGAGTTATAACTTTTCCTGAAAAGCCAAATACAATATTAATGGAAAACCGATCCATTATTGAATCCATTAGTGGAAAATTGATCCAATATTAATGGAAAACTCATCCATCCATGGGCAATATGCCCATAAATTTTGTAAGAGGAAGAGAGAAAATAGACTAACAGTGTTAAAGAATAAACTAGGAGATTAAAGTCGCAGTGCATCTGTAGGCACCATTGTAAAGTGGCTCAATCTCCCTAAATAATAATCTGACAATAAAAACAAAAGCCACGAGGTTGTATACAACCCTTGAGCCAGTAAGTCCTCTTGGAGCATCATGACAAAAAAGGAGGGAAAGATAAATCTTATAAACACTGCAACTCCATGACATAATAAAAAGTGACAATATGTCACTATGTCAGTATATTAAAAAGGTTACATACTTTATATATATGTGTATAATATTTAGTAAACACAAAACAATGATATTTACATGTGGATTATGACAATTCCCTGGAACTAAATTAAAATTGATCATCTGAAGAGTCAAAATTAAATTTCCACCATATTTACAATTATAGTCTCCATTATTACTAACATTGGCAGTGCTTTTTAGCTTTCCTCTTGTATTTTTTTAAATTTTGTTTATTGAAGTTCAATTTGCCAACATATAGTGTAACACCCAGTGCTCATCCTGTCAAGTGTCCACCTCAGTTACTTTTTTTTTTTAAGATTTTATTTATTCATGAGAGTCAGAGAGAGAGAGAGAGGCAGAGACACAGGGAGAGGGAAAGGCAGGCTCCCCTCAGGGAGCCCGATGTGGGACTCAATCCTGGGATGTGGGATCATGACCTGAGCCAAAGGCAGACGCTCAACTGCTGAGCCACCCAGCCATCCCTGGCAGTGCTTTTTAGAATGTCTAATGTGTTTTCATATATTTTTTTGAAAACAATTTTGTTATTGTACAATAGTGGCTATACTCACTTTCCCATCTGGGAGCTCCATGTAACCCTCTATATCCGTTGTGGCTGTTTTGCCAAATCGACCCAATGAACCCTGAAGCTTGAGACCAGTGAACGTTAGAGCTATTTCCCAGAACCTGAAAATAAATAAGAAAGAGACCGTATGTACCTCTAAGAGGCTTTATTTTTATTATCACCCAAATATTTTCATATTTCAGAATCACATTTGTTATTTCATTTATTCATTCACCTAACTAATATGTATCAAGTATCAACTACCTGTCAGGCAAAGTTCTAGAAAATATGAACTCAGAATTGAGCAAAACAGACAAAATAAAATCCTGCCTTTGTGGAGATTTAATCTTAGACTCATGTTGTCCTATGCAGCTGACCCTAGACAAGTTTGACTGTTTTAATTTAGAATTAACATAATTAACACTAAATCAAATTTAAAACTCAGTGTTTCAGTCAGACCAGCCATTTTCAAGTATTCAATAGCTCTGTGTAGCTAGTATCTACTAGATTGGACAACATAGAACATTTCATATGGGCAGAAAGTTGTTCTATAGTACCATTTTAGATGGAAAAGTTTTTTTTTAATTCTAATTTACTTGCTATGTAACTTAAGAATGATTTTCTTAACACTGTGCCCTCATTTTCTCATGTATAAAATGAGAATATTAGAGCATCTACCTCATAAAATTGTTGAAAAACTCCTAGAACAGAGCCTTGCACATAAAAGCAATGAATAAATGTTTGTTATTACTAACATTTCTTATTAATAGTCTAAGCAAATGAACAGATGATGAAAAACATATAGAAAAAAAGAATCTGCCCCTCCAACTACATATAAAACAGATAATGAATGGCATCAACAAGCCAATAATATGAAGCCAAAAGCTTAAATAGCAAACCTCCTTCTTCAAGGCTATGGTAGGTCCTCTGATCATACATTTCCAAATACTCTGTTTCTTCTATAGCACTTAACTCATGAAATTACTCTTTCTAGCTCTCTCTCTCCAAAGATACAGTGCAAAGAAAATATGCACGTTATTAAATGATGGGAAAATGTAAAGAATTGGAAATTTTTAGCCTACAGCTAGCAGAAGATTACTTGAGATTTCCCCCAAATTTCCATTTTAAAATTTGTTCAATTAATCTATATTTCTAGTGAATGAATAAGAAGAGAACCAGGTTTAAATCAGAAGAAGGGAAACTCAGGATAAAAATGTCTTTCTTGAAAAGGACACTGGAAATCTAGTTCTGAACTGCTAAAAGGTGGTGGTAGAAGGTTGTTAAATTAATGCCTAAGACAGGGTAGAATGAAGACAGAAAAGGACAAAATCATTCCATCCTGGAAGGTAGAGCTGTGTATGTTAGAGTGAAAAGGACATGGAATTTAGAGCTAGAGACTTGAGATCAAGAGTAGGCTCTGTTACAATTTAGTATTGAGGGTCCTGCATTAGGAATGATTGTTATAATTCTTGTTTTACAGATGAAGACTAGATTCAGAGATGTCGAAATGACTTAGCCATCATACAATACCGATACCACAAATGTAACGGTGGATCTGAAAACTCAATATTCCATGTTAGTAAGAGTTATACAAACCCTTTTAGGTGCTAAAGCCTATATGAAGGCAGCAGGCAATATTTAAAAGTTATTCTTTTTATCTATACTGTTTTCAGTAATAAAAACCCCATACCCAATTAGAAAAGTGGCACTACAGTTAGTTTTGAAGATAACACATTTAAAAATTATCCTAATGTTAACATCAGCACAAATGCCTCCAGCTGGCCAGTCCCCTTAAACAATCTCCTTAATGATAATGAACCAGCACTTGTACCAGTCACACAACCTACTTGATGTGGCCTGATCCCACTGTAGTAAGCTGCTCATCATCTTCAGGATTGAACGTAACCTTAAAAACGTCCTGGGAAAAAGCTTTTGTCTTCAGTATGGGCTGTTCTTCTTTCCAATTCCAGATGGTCAGTGTGTGATCAGGGTTGCTGCCAACAGAGGCTAGCAAGGTACCATCATAGTTAAAATCCACATAAGCATAGGCCAGCTCAGTCCCATCTGAAAGGATGAATGGGAGTCTAATGGACAAAGGCAACATTTATTTCATTTTCAATTTTTTTTTAAAAGGAGAGAAAGAGAGCAAGGGAGCATCCTTGGTTATAAGTACTGATGAAAGAATGCCAAGAGTCCCCAAAGAAACAAAACAAAATCCTGCGTCACTCTTGGCTTTAAAATGAATTACAGGACATGATGAGGGAGAATGAAGAAATCTTAGTCACACTTTACATGAGAAAAACACCGAGAATACATTTCATTTTATGAAGTGGAGGAGGGGATACAAAATCATGTTAGATGGCAGAAAGAAGTCTATCTGTAATTAAAAATTTGCCACTGAAAAATTCATCAAATAAAAATTGAGGACTTCAGGTTTGTGGTTATGCATGTAAGGAGTTTGGAAGTCACCATTCCCTAATAACAAATAAAAAGCTGAACACACTAAAATATCAACAACCCTCCTTGGATTCATAAGTGAGGGAAGGACACTGGAAATACTGACAAGTGAGGTGTATTTGCGACTTACCACATCAGGAACTCCCAACTGGAAACAGCCAAGGGTAATAAAACCTGAACATTTATAACTGATGAATTGCTGGAGGTTCAGCATGCACAAGTCTAAGTTAAAAACACCAGGGGTACCCAGTCAAGATAGCCCCAACAATATTGTGAGATCTATCCCCAGGAGCTTGACCAGGTTCCCACAGTAAATACCTGGAGAATGCTTCAGACTTTCAGTAGGGAGAGAGGAAAAGGAACCATCTTGAAATACACCAGAACACTCAGGTCTTCTTAATAAGGCCTGCCCTCAGGAAAAACTAGTTAACCAGAGCCTAACTAACCTGGGGAAGGAAATACCCAACTTCAACCCCCTCTAGCCAACCTGTCTCAACCAATAAAGAGATAACTACTGAGAAACAACTGTGACATTTACTCCAGAGGAAGAGACTCACTCAAAATTTGAGAACTAATCATGGAAGTAAGAAATACTAACCCTCCCCCAAACCCTTACCACCAAGTTATAAGCAATTATAACTTTACAGCAATTATTTTTTCCCACTACACCAGGTCTGGCTATCAAGGGAATATTACAAAGCAAACCAAAAGGAAAGAAACACATTTTGAAGAGACAGAGCAAGCATCAGAACCAGATAGCACAGATGTTGGAATTATCAGACTGGGAATTTAAAACAACTGTGATTAATATGCTAAGGGCTCTAATGAATAAAGTAGACAATATGCAAGAACATATGAGCAATGTAAGCAGAGAAATGGAAATCCTAAGAAAGAACCAAAAGGAAATCCTAGAGGTAAGAAAACATTATAAAAAAAATGAAAAATGTCTTTGGTGGGCTCACTAGTAAACTGACCACATCTGAGGAAATAATCTCTGAACTACAGAATACATCAATAGAATCTTCTGAAAACTGAAGAGCAAAGAGAACAAAGACTGATAAAAACAGAACAAAATATCTAAGAACTATGGAACAACTACAAAAAAGTATAACGTATGTGTAATGGAAATATCAAAAGGAGAAGAAAAGGAGAAAGGAACAGAAGAAATATTTAAAGCAATAACGACTGAGAATTTCCCTCAAATTAATATCAGACACCAAACCACAGATCCAGGAAGCTCAGAGAACACCAACTAGAATAGTGCCCAGAAAACTACAGAAAATGAAGATAAAGGAAGAACTCCTATAAAAAGCCGGGGGCGGGGAGAAACACCTTATTTAGAGAAGAATGAAGAATTATATCCAACTTCTCCTCAGAAACCATACAAGCAAGAAGAATGGACTGAGATATATAAAGAAAAGGAAGCGGGGAGAAGAAACCCCACCTACCTAGGATTCTGTACCTTGTGAAATTATTCTTCAAAAGTGAGTTACAGGGATCCCTGGGTGGCGCAGCAGTTTAGCGCCTGCCTTTGGCCCAGGGCGCGATCCTGGAGACCCGGGATCGAATCCCACGTCAGGCTCCCGGTGCATGGAGCCTGCTTCTCCCTCTGCCTGTGTCTCTGCCTCTCTCTCTCTCTGTGTGTGACTATCATAAATAAATAAATAAATAAATAAATAAATAAATAAATAAATAAATAAATAAATAAATAAATAAATTAAAAAAAAAACAAAAGTGTGTTACAGACTTTCTCAAACATTGAAGCAATTTGTTGCCAGGTGACCTGCTTTGCTGGAAATGTTAAAAAAAAAAAAGTGGAAGGGGAGGTGGCGGGGGGGGGTGACTGGGTGACGGGCACTGAGGGGGGCACTTGATGGGATGAGCACTGGGTGTTATTCTATATGTTGGCAAATTGAACACCAATAAAAAATAAATTTATATAAAAAAAGTTCTCTAAACAGAAAGGTCAAAAACTCAGATCTACATAAAGGGATGAAGAACACTTTTATTTTTCTTATTCTTAATTGATATTACAAATAAGAGTTTATTGAAGATAAAACTACAGAACAGAAGCTTTCGTGAACACAGATGCAAGAATCCTCAACAAAATATTAGCAAATTGAATCTAAAAATGTGCAAGAACAATTAGATTATTATTTGGTGGGTATCAACAGCTGATTCTAAGGTTCATATAGACAGGTAAAAGACCCAGGGTAGTCAACATAATATTAAGTGAAAAGAACAAAGTTGGACTGATAATATCTGACTTCAAAACTTCCTATAAAGACAATGTAACACTGGGGAAAGAAGAGATAAATAAATAAATGGAACAGAATAGAAAGCCCAAAAATAGGCCTACAGGATTATGGTCAACTGATCTTTGACAAAAGAATAAAGGCAATATAACAGAGCAAAGACAGTCTCTTCAGTAAATGGTGCTGGGACAACTGGACAACCATAGGCAACAAATACGCAAACAACAAACAAATTAATGTAGACATAGACCTTATACCTTTCACAAAAATCCAAAATGGATCATAGGCCTCAATATAAAATGCAAAAACGTAAAACTCCCAGCACATAGAAGAAAACCTAGGTAACTTCAGGTGTGGTGATGACTTTTTTCGATTCCACACTGAAGGCAGGATCCACGAAAGAAATCATTGATAAGCCAAACTTCATTAAAATAAAAAACTCCTCTAGGAAGGGCAAGGTCAAGAAAATGACAAAACAAGGCTACAAAGTGGGAGAAAATATTTGCAAAAGGCATATGTGATAAAGGACTGTTACCCAAAATATACAAAGAACTCTTAACACTCAACAATAAATATGAACAACTCAATTACAAAATGGGCCAAAGACCTTAACAGACACCCCCATCAAAAATATGCAGATAACATATAAACATATTAAAAGCTGCACCACATCCTATGTCATCAGGGAAACACAAATTTAAAAACTGAGATACCACTACCCACCTGTTTAGAATGGCCAAAATCCAAGTCACCAACAACACCGATTGCTGGTGAGGATGGGGAGTAATGGGAACTCTCACTCGCTGCTGGTAGGAATGCAAAATGGTGCAGCCACTTTGGAAGGCAGTTTGGCAGCTTCTAACAAAACTAAACATACCCTTAGCATAGGCTTCAGTAATTATGTTCTGTGGTATATACCCAAAGTAGTTGAAAATTTATGTTCACACACAAACCTGTACTCAGTTGGTTACTGCAGCTTTATTAATAATTGTCAAAATTTGGAAACTAAGATGCCCTTCAATATGCAGATGGATACCTAAACTGTGGTACATCCAGACAACAGAATAATATTCAGCACTAAAAAGAAATGGAAAAAAAGAAAAAAAGAAAAAAAAAAAAAGAAATGGGCTACCAAGCCATGAAAAGACAGGGAGGAACTTTAGAGGCATATCTTTTTTTCTTTTTTTTTTTTTTAAGATTCCATTTATTTATTCATGAAAGACACAGAGAGCAAAGCAGAGACACAGAGGGAGAAGCAGGCTCCCCGCAGGTAGCCTGGTGCGGGACTCCATCCCAGCATCATGAGCCCTGAGTGGAAGGCAGACACCCAACCACTGAGCTACCTAGGAGTCCCTAAACGCATATTCCTAAGTGAAAGAAGCCAACCTGCGAAGGCTACACACTCTATGATTCCAACGATAAGACATTCTGGAAAAGGCAAAACTGTGGGGACAATAAAAAACTCGATGGCTCCCAGTGTGGGGGCAGTCATGAATAGGCTGAGCACAGAGGATTTTTTTGGGCAGTGAAAATACACTGTATGAGATTTTAACAATCAGTATACATCCTTGTACATTTATCTAAACCCCTAGAATACAACATCAAGGGTAAACGCCAGGGGACATGTGCACTTTGAGTGACTGATGTGCTGAGACTGGTCCTCAGTGAAAAATGGACCTGGTAGTGATGTTGATATTGGAGAACATTATGCACATGAGGGGGGAAGAGGAATATGGGAAATCTCTGAATATTCTTCTCAATTTTAATGTAAATCTAAAACTGCTCTGAAAAGTAATCTGTTTAGGCACCTGGGTGGCTCAGTAGTTTAAGCGTCTGCCTTCGACTTAGGTCATGATTCCAGAGTCCTGGGATGAAGCCAAACATGGGGCTCCCCTGCTCAGCAGGGAGTCTGCTTCTCCCTCTCCCTCTGCTCCTTCTCTTGCTCTCTCCAATAAATAAATAAAATCTTTTTTTTTAAAGTCTGCTTAAAAAACTAACTCCTAAAATTAATTATATGGAAAACAAAATTGTAAAAGAACTGCAGTGATTAATTTTAGGTGTGGTTATTTTAATCTGGGTGGGCTTCATTCAATCAGTTAGAAGTCCTTAAAAGCAAAACTGAGGTTTCCCTGAGGAAGATGAAATTCTATCTGAACATGTAGCATCAACCCCAGCCCAAGAATGTCCAGCCTGCTGGCCAGTCCTACAAACCTCAGACCTGCCAGCCGCCACCCACAAGTGCATAAGCCAATTCCCTTAAATAAATCTCTTGTCTACCTCCTCCTAGTTCTGTGTCTTTGGGAGACCCTCAATGTTGTTAACCTTGAACATGGAATGTTTTAGAGATTATATGTACTGGGCTCACCTTGGAGGATCCTGTAGGGCCTCAAAGAAGGATATTCATAGATGATAATCTTTGGGAAAACTCCTTTTTCAGCTACAGTGAAGTAAGTTTTATCAGGATGAACCTACAAGAAGTAAAATCACAAGTAGTAAAAGGAGGGTTTTCTCATAAATGGTGCTAAGAATGCAGAATTTATAATCTGTGATTTTATAATTGATTAGGATTCACTCTAATAGGAAACTAAAAAATAGGCATCTGAGAAGAACTTGGTGTTGGATGTGATTTACGCAGAAATCTAGGGGAATACTCATTTTAAGTTTTGCTTTTGTTACCTCCACAGTGTTTTTAATTGCCATCAAAAGAGCTAGACAAGTGGTTCTCAATCGTTAGCATCCATCAGAACCATGGCGGGGGGGGGGGGGTGCTTATTAAGCCACAGAAGGCAAACCCTACTAGCAGAGATTCTGACTCAGTACATCAGGGCTGGGTCCCCCAAATTTGCACTTATATCTCTAACAAGTTCCAGGTGATGCCGATGCTGCCAGCCCCGGGAACACTCTTTGACAACAAAGTTAGATGAATTGTTTACCCTCCACATATGAATCAGTCTAAATTGTTGTACAGAAAAAATTCATGTTTCCAGAATAGGTTACATCTCAGTTTAAAAAAAAAAAATTCACCTTGGACAAATTTACCACCAGTGGATATAAACTTACTAGAAGTGACAAAGCTACAATATTTCCAAGCCAGATGCAGAGGAAAATATAGTAAAAATGGCCTGGGTAAACTATTTGTGTCAGTATTTCAAGTGATAGCGGTTTATAAATGTTGTAGAATTGTATGTTTCTTCCTGCTATTTTTGTTCATTGATAAGCCAATGTGCAGGAAGAGTAAATGGAGAGCCTAAAAATAAAAAGAGGCTGTCATAAAAATAAACTAAGACACAAATTGTGCTTTATAAACTTCTATTTTCAGTTACCATTTTGCTACTCCTGATTTGATACCTGTGGAAGAGGAGTTTCCTCAGGGGATACAGACTGCTCTGTGGTTTTGGTACCCGAGATACCACTGTAGCTTTTTTTCTTCTTCCCGCACATGGGGCCATAAGACCCATAATAAGCCATTTTTCTGCTGAGCCCTCTTCCATTCAAGTAGACACCCATCACTTTAGCTTGAAAGAAGCTTGGGTTTATAGAATGGACATTCGATGAGAGAATAACACTTATTGCCTGCTTATTATGTGCCCCCTGACACTGTGTAAGTTTTATATGAATTAATTCCCTTAAATCTTACATCAGCCTTGGGAGTTCGGATTCCATTATCATTCCCACCACATTGATGAGGAAATAGGCACAGAGAGGTGAAATAACTTGAAGTCATACAGCTGGCAAATGTGAGAAGTAGGATTCAAGCCAGGTGTTGGAGCCAAGGAGAAAGTGGAATTTAAAAATAGGAGCTACATAGGACTTAGGGGGAAACAGGTTACGACTACATCTTTCCAGAGGCTCATTTACAGAAGAAGATTGTGAAGGAAGGAAATCTGGATGGGAATTCAGGCAAATCTTTTACCCCCCTAGGTCTTGTCTACAATGAGTGAAAAAGTTTCGGCCCTTTCAGGTCAGAAGCTCTGTGCAGTTGAGGGTGGTGTTTTATTTTTAGTGGAGACCTGGAACCAAAGAAGCATTAACTTTATACTCAACATACAGATTCACCCGATCTTTTCTGAAAGATAGTTGATTTACCCCCAAGACACATTTCTCACAGGCTTCTGATTGCCTTGCAAGAGCACTTCTCACCTACAAACAGATAACAGTTTCAGGAAAAAAATGAAGTGATGAGGACAGTTAAGGAAAGGCCCCAGCCACTATCCAGGTGCTGACAGCTCTAGCACACATGGAGAAAAAAAACCATGGACATACAACTGCCCAGAGTCCAGGAGGCTGAGGATTAGGATTAGCATTCTTGACCATAGTACACCTCTACTTACCGACCTCAGACCAAATTACTGTATAACAAAATAGAAATTTCAAAACTACCATTGGCCATAAAGTGAGAGAAAAAGACATGATAGTTACCTGTTTCTCAGTACTCTGCAGGTAATGTGGATCTCAGGGCTCACGATGCCTCAGGGTGGCCCCTCACTGACTTCCCTCCATAGAATCCATGACCCTCACTTTGGGCCTTTGGATATTTGCACATGACCAGTGCCACCATACCATGTATGTATCTACGATTTTGGTTTTTTGCTTTTTAAAATGAGTCTTGTCTCTTTAGATGGATTTTCAGCTCTTGGAATTCATAGAGGTCATGAACCCTTCTTCATTTAAATCCCTGCATGTTCTGAGTACTGTTGGATACACAATGTAATATAATAAATTCCTGTTTGGGTTGCCTGAGTGGCTCAGTTTGGTTGAGCTTCTGACTTCGGCTCAGGTCATGATCTCAGGGGCCTGGGGGCCTGAGATCGAGCCCTACATCAGACTCCATGCTCAGCGAGGAGTCTGTTTGTCCCTGTTCCCACCTGTACTCTCGCCCTCACCTCTGCCCCACTCCTGCTCTCTCTCTCAAATAAATAAAATGTTAAAATTAATTAATTCTTGTTGAGTATAGGGACTTTATCATGAACAGATGCTATGTATAGATAGCTGAACAAGAAAGAAATAATCATGAAACAATCTTCACTCTTCCATTTCACTATATCCTGTTTCCATAGTTGATCTATTTGTGGATCTCAGATTTTCCTTATCTTCTCCATTCCCATTCATGTCCCTGTTCTGCTTCTGAGAGCAAGAATCTTCAAAACCTCTCCCCTCACTTCCATTTCTAATCTAAATACCCTACCAGGTCCTATCTAATCTAATCTAAAGTATTTCCCACTACTCTGTGCCAGCTTGGCCCAGTCTCTGTTGGAGCTGCATCAAGGCTTTCTGCTGGAAGCCCTCCACCTCTGCAGGGTGTGGTGATGTGGGCCCTGCACTTTCCAGTTCTGTCTGGCCTGCTCACACCTGGCAGGCAGGGAAGAGCAGGGAAGATGTCTATTTAGATCATGAGCCTTCTAAAAAACCCTTTGTGCATGTGCTCTGGAAGTGCTGCTTGTATGAGCCTCAAATCCTGCATATTTGTGCGCCTTTCCCTGTCTCACACAGCCTCATCTAAACAGGCACCCCTCTCATGACTCTAAAGACACAAAGAGTTGTTTCTCAGGTTGTTTTTGGTGAGAGCAGACCTATGGACATCAACTTTTAAGAGTTACAGAGTAAAAAAAAAAAAAAAAAAAGAACAGTCAAGGTTATAAAAACTCAGTTGCGGGGCCAGCTGCTATAGAGAGGTCGAGTAAGCTACAGTTAGAAAGGTATTCTTCAGATTTGGCTACTCAGAGAGCCATTGGTCACTTTAGTAAGGGCAGTTTCAGTAAGGTGGCAGGGAAAAGACAGCAAAAAGCTTGGCTTTCAGGGAAGAGTCAGTGGGTACAGAGAATGTATGGTTAGAGAGGGGCCTTTCAAGATGAGAACAAGTTGATTTGGTATACTTTTATGCTAAGATGAAAAGTCTAAGGACATAGAGGCAAAAGATACAAGAAAGATGATGACTGGAGACAGGCACCTGAGAAGGAAGGAAGAAGAGACAACCCCCACCTCACATTCAAGTCCTTTTGTCGACTGCTCAAAATTATTGAATGTACAATCTATGCTTGATCTCCTAACGTTTGATTCTATACCTACATCTTATCTGGCATTTATCTCTATTTATTATTTGAAATACCATTTATATTATTCATCTGAATATTTTTGCAGAATGGCAACATAGCATTCAACATGAAAACCCTGCATGACTGTGGGAAGCCACTTAGCCTCTATGAGCTCCAGTGTCCTCATCTGCAACATGAGATGATAGCATCATTAGCATAATATTGTAACACTGCACAGAGGTAATGTCCATGAATGGAGTGGTTGTAACTGTTGAATTGAAAATTCCTTAGAATAAGGACATGCATCACATGTAATCCTGCAGGAATACTGCGCATGATATTAGCACCTGACAGCCTGGCTGGTCCACAGAAGAAACAAATACAAAAAAGATAGTTTTTTTTTTTTTTTCCTAAGTCATTAACAGCATACCCCAATGACACCAATTCCTCTACCACTGCTACTTCGCAGGTAGATCTGTTCCTTGGTTTTCAAATTCAGAAGGATCAGCTGGTTTCCAGCTATGTACATCACAGTATTGCTGTCCAGAAGTTGTAGATTGGCCCGCTTTTTGCAGTCATAACCAAAGGAATGACTGAGCGAAGATTGTTAAGGAAAAGAAGTGAAATAAAGTAAGCATCCAAGAGACAGGAAAAGTAATGAAATACATATATTTTAAAAATCTGTGCCCATTGATAAAGGCTCAGTGTTGAAGTAGTTGAGTTTTACTTTGAAACTCAGAGTTTTTAGTTATTACTAATGCAACTTTGTTTTTAAGTTAGGTGAAAATTCTCATACTCCTATTTAGTCGATATCTTAATTTTCCTAAAGAAATCCTCAAAGCAGGTTAATTTTATAAAAGTAGAAGTATTATATAGGCCTCTTCCTTGATGTTGAAAGGCAAGATGTTTAAAATTCTGAAAGAATGTTATGCAATTCTGACACACCCAGTGACAATGGGACTAATATAATAAATCCACATAAAGGTACTTGAAAGTTAATTCATGTGAACAGATCAAGAAAATGGACAAAATAATATGTAGTGTAGAAGTATATATAACAAATATGCTAACATTTCCTTTCTGAGCTTGTAGTATGTGTGTGTGTGCAGGTGTGTAGAGGAGTGTGTGTGTACGTGCACATTTATGCTATACAGTAAATCTGCACTAATTCAAAATACAGGTTAAAATAATCTGTTTTCATAAAACATCCTTTAAATGTACATTATTAGTACATTCAAGTTTAAATTAATATGATATAAATGTAATAATTAAATAAGACTTAACTATAAAAAATAGTTTGCAAAAGAAATATTACCGCATATCTTACATAGATAGATTTGTATTTTCTAAGAATTCACTGTTGAACACAAAAGTTAAAGGACCATTAGAGAAATCTTTATTTTTTGAGCCCTGATCTAAAATATAAATTCTGATTTTAGAGGATTACCTTTACTTTTAAGTGCATATTTTTAGAGAAAGAAACTATGCAGAGTTTTTAATAAGAATATCTACAATTGTAAAAAAGAAAAATTCAATTAATCCAATTTAATTGTGAAGTATATACAAATTACAACAAACTAGACATGACTATACATACCTCATTGCCTAAGAGTTAAATTGAAAAAGAGAGGGCACATTTCAGGGCTTTTGATCTGCTCAAGAAAAAGGAATTTCATCAATTTAATAAAGACATAAATACTTAAAATTGAACGTTATGTAGAAGTACAAATGGATATGTGATCCAAAGATTTTGCAGAAGCTATTCGGGCCTCGTGGAAACTATCAGAGATCTCCTGACAAATAAGCAGTGGGAGTCACAGTGTCCTTACCCTCACAAATCCTGATATGGGGTAGGAGGCTTCACCTATGCTCCTTTTCCCTTTCCCCAAACTGCTATTCTCACCTTTCCTTCCTCTTTTTCCCAGGTGTCAGTGTAACACTTTGGAGGGCTAAAAGCCAGGTCTATGGCTGGGAGAGTAGAAATAGGCTACCATCTTTTCACTAACTTGGGTGGCAGTTGGGAATCAGATATGTGATCATTTATCTGATATTACCATCTCTAATATTGGAGTTGGGGGTGGGAGCAACTCTCTTTCACTTGCTGCTGCTCTCCAATGCAGAATGGGTTGAGATGGTAACTTCCCAAACTCTTCCCCTCCAAATCACAGCCTGCTTTTTCTCCCAGCTCATCTCTATTTCCTAGAATGTTGAGTACAGTGCCTTGAGCCTTACTTAGGCATTCAATAAACGTCTGTTGGATGAATTAGTTAATTAATGTATAGCTAGAGTCTGATGTTTCTCTTTTAACTCCAGAAGACAGTGGCAGCTATTGACCAGACCTTGGAAGATGTTAAATTCTGTTCTGGTGTACCTTCAACTCCCTTCTGTCTTATCCTATTCTCTCTTCTGACTTGAATCTTCTGAATTTCCTATCAGAGACTCAGGGCCTTCACCATGTGTTTGTGGGCATCTAGGACTCTCATTTTACGATTGCGCTTAAATACATCTTATAGAAATTATGCTAAGATTTAGGTGATATTTAATAAATGACATATTTCTTGATTGATTTACAAGACACAAACTCAAAAATTGAAGTAGACTAAGTATAATTACTGAAGTATAAAAGAGTATGCAGGGGATACATGACAGCTGACTTCTCCTTGGAGCTTCTCATAAAGAAATAGAGATTTTATCTATTCCATCCCTGGAGAGCAAGAGCTGTCTAATGAGAGATGTTACTGAGAGGCAGTTTTTGATTCAAGGCCTGGAAGACCTAATAATGTAAGCTATCCAAAAATGGGACAGGCGACTTTGTGGCTTCCCTAATTTTGAAAGTGTTCACAAAGGGTCTATAGATTATACAGCTACTCATCCAGTATGAATAGAAGCAATTCGTATAACAAGTCAAAAGTCAAGGTCACTCTGATTCTTATTATTTGGAATCTAGGCATATCTCTCTAGTACAGAAATCCCTGTATCCCGGAGCAGCAAGTCCCCAGTGTTGGGGGCTGGGAGAGGGCAACACAATCAAAAGTATCTGGGAAGCTTTTTCACACTACAAGTGTCCAAGTCCTTCTCTGTATGGATATAATGCAGTAGGTCCAGGAAAGGTATCAGAGAATGTGTATTTTAGGAAAATCTTCTGAGTGACTCTGATAAAGTACCTCATCTGAAACAAAACAATAGGCTAGAACAATAGGCTAGAAACAAATAGGCTAGAACAATAAGCTAGAAACAAAACAATAGGCTAGAACAAAACAATAGGCTAGAACTGATACACTACCTCATTTGAAACAAAACAATAGGCTAGAAGAAAGGCAATAGTCGAACTTTTATCAGGAACTTATCCAAAGACCACATATGCAAAAAAATCCTTAAGAGAAAAAGCTTCAAGTTAAAAGATTCAGGTTGAATTAGTTTTAGTTATACTTGGGATTGAAATGGAAAATTATAATAACATGTTCTATTTTTATATAAAAACCAAAACTGAGTCAGGAAGTACACTGCCCTCCTCTTTAAGCACACCTTGTATAAGAGGCCTGGCAGTGGTTGAGGCCATGTAGTTCTAACCACCACCCATCTGAAACTAAACATATTAAATTGCCAGTCAAGGGCATTAATGGAAATCTTCTCCCGACTATCCCTATCACAAACCAACATTGTACTGTGATCCTAAAACCTTTTGTTGATTTATCCCCACCTTTAATTTTTTTCACAGACTCTTATTCTCCAGACGAATTAAAATGTGTTATTTTGTGCCCTACTTCCTGAGGATTGTCTTCTGATATTCATCTGATAAATAATGTGTAAGTACTACTGCCTGACAATGGCATCTGTGGTTTAAGAAACCAATGATTTTAACTAGGTAGCCACTGAGAAAGGGATGTCAGGCTTAGAGAGGTGGTAAAGCATGATAAGAGGCCTTCTGGTTTCCTTCACATCATGTCTCACAAAAGACAGCCTGAAAAGCATCATTTCTTATTATGGTTATTTGGCATCAACAAAAGCTTAGTATAAATTAAGATTTCAACTTCTCTAAAGGCCAAACTTTTTGGAATTGCCTAAGACAGGGATCGGCAAACTTTTTCTATAAAGGGTCAGATAGTAAATAGTCTAGGCGTTGTGGGCCAGGTGACCTCTGTTATAACTACTTAATTCTGCCCTTGTAGTGTGATATCAGCCACAGACAAAATGTAAATGAATAAGAATTGCTGTGTTCCAATAAAACTTTATTCATGAAATCAGACTAGAGGCCAGATTTGGTCCGTGGGCTGGTTTGCCGACCCCTGACCTAAGAAACTGAAATCCAAAAATCATATACATGTAACTGGAGTGGATACACAAGTGTGAGGAGATCCAGTGGTATGTTCGAATCCGGAGTCACAAAAGGCATCAAAACAAGCTCCATATAATCGTAGAAGAAGTTCTCTGAGATTTTCTTCTTAACTTCCTCCTCTGCCCCTTCTGAGGCTGAAGCAGGGGCTTCCAAATACTGAGATTCTAAAAAATTAAAATATTTAAACTAAGAAGGTCATCTAGTGAATCCTAAATTGTATTTATCAAAGGCAAGAGGCATGTACCTAGCCTGCAGTACTCTAGCAGTAAGTACTACCAGTGGCCTAGTAGGAGGCCACCCACTAATGAGCATGAGAGGAAGAGCCAACCTGCCTATTTGCATCAGGGTAAATGCAGATCTCTGGTCATGGTTTCTGCAGTCTCAAAGAGGAACTACTAATTAGTTCCAAGGGAGAATTATAATTCACTAATCTGGGATAGAGCATTCCTTAGACCATCCTACTCCCCAGAAAACCAAATATGAGAGTTTTGTATGTGATCCTCAGAAACCTAAAGTATAACTCCAGAGCTGCTAAATCACCCTATTAAAATATGTTCCATACTTTTCCTTTTATCACACTGACACAGCCTGCAAATTTTTATTTCTATAGATTTATAACTGTTCAATTTGGGCAACTTGACTTTAAAACAGTTACTATTATTGATAGAAAAATAATAATGCTTACCTCTAATGGTTTCCACATAGTCATCTTGAAATGAACTTGAACTTCCTTCCAAATGTTCCATAGAATAATCATCATCCTCTAAATATGATTCTCCTCCCCCTTCAGTAAGTGTTTTATCTGTGGCATCTTCTAAAGCTTTGTTACCCTCTCTCACAGCAGCTATTAAAAGTAATTTGTTTTAGTAATTTCTACATTTTGAATTAAACATTTCCTTATTTCCAAAAGAGCTAGCATTTTCTGATCACAACAGTAATAAATTAAAAATAAACTATGATATCTGGAAAACCTACAAATATTCGGAAATCAAAGAACATTTAAAAATAATGTATGGGTCAAGGAGAAATCAACAAAGAAATTTTAAAATATTTCAAACTAAATGTTAATTAAAATATAATATGTCAAAATTTGTGGGATGCAACTAAGACAATGCTTAGAGGGAAATTCATAATTTTTGTGTAGTTATAAGAAAAGAAGAAAAGTCAAAACTCAGTGACCTAAAGCTCTACCTCATGGATCTAGAAAAAGCAAAAAGGAAAATAAAAATAAATAACAAATAATAAAAATGAAAGCAAGGATCAATTAAAAATAAGGTAAACAAACATAGAGAAAATTAGCAAAACCAAATTCTTATTCTTTGATATGATTGACCAAATGGAGAAACTCCTAGATAGACCAACCAAGAAGAGAGAGACAATATAAATCTCCAACATCAGGAATGAAAATACATCCTAGAGTTATGCCAACAAATTTTACAATTTAAAAGAAATGTACAAATTCTATGAAACAAAGTTACAAAACTTACAAAAGAAGAAATAAACAACTTTCTGTTTATTAAAGAAATTGAATTCATTAAAGATTTTCCCATTAAGAAAATTTCAGGCCAACATACTTCACTGGTGAATTTTACCAAACATTTAAGGAAGAAATAATACCAAGTGTACACAAAACATTTCTGAAAATAAAAGAGACCAAAATCTTTCTCAGTTTATTACATGAGACCAGCAACAATTTAGTCCTTTCATAAGAATCAGAATCAATGTCTTGGTAGTTAAGAATCCTTCATCCTGGGCAGCCCTGGTGGCTCAGCGGTTTAGCGCTGCCTTCAGCCCAGGGTGGGATCCTGGAGACCTGGGATGCAAGTCCCGCATTGGGCTCCCTGCATGGGGCCTGCTTCTCCCTCTGCCTGTGACAGTGCCTATCTCTCTCTGTGTGTCTCTCATGAATAAATAAATAAATAAATAAATAAAATCTTTAAAAAAAAAAAAATCCTTCATCCTTGTGACAAATTCTGGATGGTTTGGCTGATACATTTGGCCTGGATTTCTTGATAGGACTACGCAGAAACCCCTTGTTGAATATGGGGAGAGTCAACTTTAATCTTTCTGCTCAGTGGAAAACCAAGAAACTGATGGATTCTGCATGAGAATTCCATATTCCATATTGCTCATATCTTAGCAAGCCTGAGAAAAGGACAAGGTCTCCAGGCGAAAACAAAAACAAAAACAGAGAGAGAGAGAGAGAGAGAGAGAGAGAGAGAGAGAGAGAGAGAATGGGGAAGCTACCAGGTATGTGGCCAAATCAGAAAAGAGACCTCTTACAGCACCAAGATAAAGGGTTTCAGGATACCAGCAAATTGCTTCATGTTACCTTTTGGGATCCTAAGAATCACAGTGTGTGAATTTATGAGCTGAGCACAGGGCCAGACCATAGTTAACAGTCCTGCCCCTATAAGGGTCTAGTATAAGAAAGGGAGACCCTGAGGTAGTGCTACAAAGGGTCATTATTATTAAATCCATCCATTCAGAGAAATGCTGCAAAGGACTGGAGACCAAAAAGTAGGTAATCCTGTGTCAGAAAATAGAAAATGGAGAAAAGTGGAAATAGAACATCAAGAGAGAACAAACTAACATTTCTGAAGACAGTGATATAATGATCCTTTTTGGAGAGATAATTCTAGTGGTAGTATGGAGAGAGACTTGAACAGGAAGACTTGAGTAGAAATCTTTGTTGTAAGAGTCCAAGGAAGAGGAGATAAATATCTCAAATAAAACATGATATGGAGAAATTACAGATAGGTCTCAGATTCGTTGAAATAGTTTAATGTAAATTTTGTAAATGAATTGATCTGCCCAGGTCTCCTCTAGGTGAATAATCAAAATAATATTTCTGAAACTATATTTAGGATTAGAAGGAGAAAAGTCCAGACTCCACTAAGACATCTAACACCATAATGCCCCATTAGAAAAAGCAAGCCATCTTTAAAAAATCCTTTTACACAATTCTTCACATTTTCTTCTGCTTTTTTTTTTTTTTTGAGTATAGTTGAGTATAATGTAACACAATGTTACATTAGTTTCAGGTCTACGACATAGTGATTCAACTTCTCTATACATCATTCTATGCTCACTACTAGTTTAGTTACCATCTATCACCCTAAAATCCTATGACAATATATTCCCTATGCTGTATCTTTTATTCCTGTGACTTATTCATTCCTAATTAGAAGCCTGTATCCCACTCTCCTTCACCCATTTTGCCCATCCTCCCATGCCCTTCGCCTCTGCCAACCATCAGTTTGTTCTCAGTATTTAAAAGTCTGATTCTGCTTTTTATGTATGTAGTTTTTTTGTTTCAGAATGGATTTTACTGGTAAAAGTTAGGGTTAGAAACATTCAAATTCATAAAATTTAAATAAGACAGGAAAATTATGCCTTGAAGCTATGGTAATCACATGATTAGCTGATTCTGCTTTTAATTTGTTTATTCATTTGCTTTCTTTTTTTTTAAGATTTTATTTATTTATTCATGAGAGACACAGAGAGAGAGAGAGAGAGGCAGAGACACAGGCAGAGGGAGAAGCAGGCTCCATGCAAGGAGCCCAACGTGGGACTCCATCCTACGTCTTCAGGATCAGCCCCTGGGCTGAAGGCGGTGCTAAACTGCTGAGCCACCCGGGCTGCCCTCATTTGCTTTCTTTTTAGATTTCACATATAAATGAAATTATATGTTATTTGTTTTCCTCTAATTTATTTTACTTAGCAAAATACCCTCTAGGCCCATCCATATTGTTGCAAATGGCAAGTTCTCCTCTTTCTATGGCTGAGTATTGTTCCATTTTATATATATATAATTTATATAAATATATATAATATATATATTTATAGATAGAGATAGATACATAGATAGAAAACCGCATGTTCCCTATCTTTTCCTTTATTAGTGAATGCCTGAGTCACTTCCATATCTCGGCTATTATAAATAATGCTGCAATAAACATGAGGGTGCATAGATCTTTTGAAATTAGTGTTTTTATTTTCTTTGGGTAAATACCCAGTAGTGGATTTATTGGATCATATGGTATTTCCATTTTTTAATTTTTAGGAAACCTCCATAGTGTTTTCCACAGTGGCTGCACCAATTTACATTCCCATCAACAGACCACAAGGGTTCTTTTTTACTAACACTTTTGTTTCTTGCCTTTTTGAGTCTAGCCATTTTGACAGGTACAAGGAGATATCTCATTGTGGTTTTAATTTGCATTTCCCTCATGATAACTAATGTTGAGCATCTTTTCATGTGTCCATTGGCCATCTGCATGTCTTCTTTACAAAAATATGTATTCAGGTCCTCTGCTCATTTTTAAGCCATGCTTGCGATTTTTTTGGTGTTGAGTTGTATAAGTTCTTTATATATTTCAGATATTAATCCCTTATTGGATATATCATTAGCAACTATCTTCTCCCATTCAGTGGATTGCCTCTTGTGTTTGTTAACTGTGTCCTTTGCTGTGCAAAAGCTTTCTATTTTGAAATGGTCCCAATAGTTTATTTTTGCTTTTGTTTCTCGTCTTAGGAGATATATCTAGAAAAATGTTGCTATGGCCAATGCCAACGAAATTACTACCTATGTTTTCTTCTAGGAGTTTATGGTTTAGGTCTTGCATTTAAGTCTTTAATCCATTTTGAGTTTTGTGTATGGTGTAAGAAAATGGTACCGTTTCATTCTTTTGCATGTAGCCATCCAGTTTTCCTAGCACCATCTGTTGAAAAGACTGTGTTCTCCTCATTGTCCATTCTTGCTTCCTTGTCATAGAATAATTGACCATGTAAACATGTGCTTATTTCTGGTCTCTATTCTGTTCCATTGATCTATGTGTCTATTTTGGTGCCAGTACCATACTGTTTTGATTACTACAGTTTTGCAGTATATCTTGAAGTCCGGACTTGTGATATCTCCAGCTTTGTTCTTTTTCAAGATTGGTTTCACAATTCAAGGTCTTTTCTGGTTCCATATGAATTTTAGTATTTTTTGTTCTATTTTTGTGAAAAATGTTATTGGTATTTTGATAGCAATTGCATTGAATCTGTAAATTGCTCTGGGTAATATGAACATTTTAACAATATTAATTCTTCTAATCCATGAGCATGGAATACCTTTCCATTTGTTTGTATTTTCTTCAATTTCTTTCATCAGTGTTTCATAGTTTTCAGAGTACAGGTCTTTCACATTCTTAGTTAGGTTCATTCCTAGGTATTTTATTCCTGTTGGTGTGACTGTAAATGGGATTGTTTTCTTGATTTTTCTTTCTGCTACTTTGTTATTAGTGTATAGACACGCAACTGATTTCTGGGTATTAATTTTGTACCCTGAAACTTTACTGAATTCATTTTTTATTTTTAATATTTTTTGTGAAATATTTAGGGTTTTCTCTGTATAGTATTATGTCATCTGCAAATAATGACAGTTCGCTTTCTTTACCAATATGAATGTCTTTTATTTCTTTTTCTTATCTGATTGCTGTGGCTAGGACTTCCAGTACTATGTTGAATAAAAGCAGCAAGAGTGGACATCCTCATCCTGTTCCTGATCTAAGAGGAAAAGCTATTTTTCACCATTGAATATGATGTTAGACATAGGTTTTTCATATATGACCTTTATTACATCAAGGTATGTTCTCTCCAAACCCACTTTGTTGAGAGTTTTTATTATAAATGGATGTTGGATTTTGGATGTCAAATGCTTCTTCTGCACCTATTAAGGTGTACAATACTTACCCTTCATTTTGTTAATGTGGTGTATCACATTAATTGATTTGCAAATATTGAACCACCCTTGTATCCTGAGAATGAATCCCACTTGATCATGGTGAATGATTTCTTCAACGTTTTTTGACTGTGGTTTGCTAACATGTTGTTGAGGATTTTTGCATCTATGTTCATCAGGGATATTGGCCTGTAGTTATCTCTTTTTTGTAATGTCTTTGGTTTTAGTTTCTGGGTATTTCTGTTCTGTTTGCAGTATATGATATTCCTCCATATGTTATCCAATTTAATCCTCAAACAACTCACAATTATCATCTTACTGAGTGAGAAAGGTGAGGAAATTGAGGCTCAAAGAGGTGACATAATCTATCCCAGATGAAGCATCTCTAAGCAGTAGACCCAAGCCTCATACCTAGAGTCCATCCCTTTCTACTACACTGTATTAGAAAAGTTCGTTAAAGACTTTGTAGACCTCACAGGAGAGAGCAACACCAGATGTTCAGAGAGGTCATTATCAACATAGAGTGACAGTAACTTCTGTGTGCCAGTCTCTGCTCTCAAAGAACTTAGAATTTAGTAAGAGTTAAACTAAAAGTAAACCATTTCTGTTATATAAATTTAAGTACTCTTTAAAAGTAATTGTACCTAAATTTAGTAATAAAAACCTAAGTGTGTATTATCTTTACTTACATCTTGATGCAGACTTCAAGGAGCTCAGAGACCGCTTCCCAGGACTCTTTGATCTATCTAATCTCTCCCCATAAGAATCCTGATCACCTGGTTCTTTCATTTCCTCTGCAAGCACAAAATTGAGACAGCTGTGAGATAAAAATCATTTACAGATATTTTTCTCCTAACAAATTCCACAAGCACCAAACAGCATGTGTATTGATAACTGTATGTTTGCAGAGTAACCGAGATGACTTCACCAGCAGGAGGGATAGCCACCAGTCAAAAGACCTCGCACAACGGTAGAATATAGTCAGTCCCTTTTTCTAGGCAAAGTTACCGCAGTGCCATCTGATTTCCCAGAAGCCTGCAGTGAAATGCCATTCCAGTCCATCTTTTCTCTAAGTATTCCATCATTAAAGTTAACCCCCTGCCATCCTTTCTTTGGTTCATCCCCTCCATTTCCTCTTCCCATCATTTAATTACCCTGGTGTTACTAATTTTGATTTTTAAATATTTGTTCAGGGCACCTGCTATGTATCAAGTCTTACAGTAAGCACTAAATTATGGTACTGAACTAGAGATGTGATTTCTAACTTTGTGGAGCTTGTTGCTTAGAAAGATAGATATTAGGGGCACCCAGGTGGCTCAGTGGTTGAGCATCTGCCTTTGGCTCAGCTCCTGATCCTGGGGTCCTGGGATCGAGTCCCACATCAGGCTCCATGCAGGGAGCCTGCTTCTCCCTCTGCCTATGTCTCTGCCTCTCTGTGTCTCTCATGAATAAATAAATAAAATCTTTAAAAAAAGAAAAATATTGAATGAGCAATTAAAATATCATAAATGCTACAAAAAGGAAAGAATAGGGTCCTGTGGGCATATCTAATAAGATGCTTAACCCATGTCCTCAAGCTCAGGAAGAGGTATTTGAGACAAGGGTGATGAGTAGAACTCGGCCAGGCCTAGAATGGACAGTGTGTGTTAGGCAGAGGGAATTTGAGAGTGAGCTGTGTCTGTGAAGGGCTGAAGGCAGTCTGTTGTGAGAGTAGGAGAGTGAAATGGGCGGCGAAGAGGAGGCCAGCAGCAGATTATAGAACTGTCTCTAAGTTTTTGCTAAGGAGTTTACAACTTAATTTCTATGGCAATTGAAAGTCACTGAAAGGTTTTAAGGAGGGAAGTGACATATCAGGTCTTCCCTGTCCTCTCTCTATTGCAGCTCTTCATCTTTGAAAGCACCTGCTATGTCCTCCTTGTAAGTGTTTGCTTCTTCACACTGCAGTATATCCTCAACATCCTTCTATGGCAAGGCTGGCAGGCAGAACAAAACCACAGTTCTATTTCACTCAGATTTGTGTTTTGATTTAGGTTTGAATCACAATTTGGCCACATAACCTCTACATGAACTCCTCAGTTGTAAATGGGAGTGAAATAAAAACAACTTACAAGGCTGCTATGAGAATTAATTGAACTAATGTATTGTTATGCCTTCCCGGTCTCTAAAGAAAGGGTAGGATGCCAAAACCAGATAGGATACACACTACATGATCAGTGGAGAGGTCCTTTCATCTGGACCTTGGGGGTCATTCCATCTGTTCTCCTGCAGTGACGTCATAATGATGCCCTGTCTTGATTTGGGGGACAATAGTGCAGGGTCCAAATGTTTTTCTTAAAAGCTATTATTATCAAGAAAGATGGCACTAAAATGGCACTTATGTTATTAAACTGTTTAGCACTCTGGAAGCCATTTTTCTGGGTTACAGGGATGATGATTTACCTTTTAAAAAGTTTGTCTGTGTGGGTTTTTTTTTCCTTAGTTGTTCTCCCTTTCCCCTTCCTTCCTTTCTTCCTTCCTTCCTTCCTTCCTTCCTTCCTTCCTTCCTTCCTTCCTTCCTTCCTCACTTGATTGTAAATATACACCCACTGGGGTTGAGAGGCATGTAGGAATCAAATGACAGAAAAATTTTAAGTAGCAAGATCTTTTAAAATCCAAATTCTATCATCCAGTATGTTTCCTTTTCCTTCCAGTTTGGATATGCAAACTTGCTTTCTACATTTATACAAATCACTGATTTGAAAATAATGAAATAATTATAATAATGAAATAATTTTTTAAAAAATCAATATCACAGGGTAATTTCAGTTATTGCAGTGTGGTTGCAAATGATCACATACTGTGGGTAAACTTCTTCAGATAGCTACAAATATATCCAAATGCTATTTTCTCCCTCCCTTTCAAGGTTCTTCATAATGTAAATTTACCAATTCAATTCTTAAAACTACTGAGCACACTTATATCAAATGGCATTATGCTAGGCATTGCAGAGGATGCAAAAATGAGCAATAGAGAGCCCTTGGTCTTAAATGCTTTACAATCCAGGAAAAAGAAATTGACAATTCTCTTTTAATATAGTCTCAGAATAAACTTTTCTAAATCACCGATCCACATCTGAAGCTGACCAGAACAAGGATGATCTGAAAGTCTTGACTAAAGAGTGACAATAGCTAAAGATTTTTCCTTAATAAAAAACAACATTTAAACTGTTGGAAGGAAAGTGGGTTTTGCCAACTGGGTTTGCCAACAAAAGTAAACTCATATTCTAGTGTTGCTAATCAATTAAGATCTGAGAGAAAACTTTTAGTTTGCAAATTTCAGTAACACTTCCATCAATAAATAGGTATTGCTTCAGTTCTCTATTGCTGTCATACAAATTTAGCAGCTTAAAATAACACCCATTTCTTATCTCATACTTTTGTGGGTCAGAAATCCAGGCACACTCAACTGGTTCTGAGTTTCACAAGGTCAAAACAAGGTGTTGGCAGAGCTACTTTTATTTCTGAAGGCTCTGGGGGAAAATCTATTTCTAGGCTTATTTAGATTATTAGCAGAATTCAGTTCCACGTGGTTGTAGGACTAAAGTCCCTATCTTCTTGTTGGCCATAGGTCAGGAGTTGTTCTAAGTTTCCAGAGGCCATAAGGCTCATGGTCCCCTTCAAAACCAGCAATGGTAGGTCAGTTACCTTTCAATGATTTCAATCTTATAGTTTTTCTTTTCTGCTTCTTACCAATAAAAGCTTCATGAGATTATTTTCTATCTTCTAGTCTTCTCTTTTCCAAATACACTTATTTTTAACATATTGTAACTCAACATTAATAGCATATATATTCTAATAAAGAGCTTATAAGACCTAATAAATTTACTTACAAGTTTATTATAAAATGAATAAGAAATAATTACAGTAAATAATTATGGTAACAATTATGGTGACATCATTCTGTAAACAAAGGGTTTAAACCACAACCAAAGGTAAATTCGTGTCAAGACAAAAGTATACTCTTTATCCCATGCTATTATAAACAATACATTCCTCAAGTGGCTAATGTTTCCATGCAATAAATTTTAATATCACAAACACAGTTACTATCAGGTTGTGTGCAGTATGAGAGAAAATACTGGAACCCAAGGAATTTCCCAAGTGTTCCGAACTAGCAACACTGGATAAAAAATACTGAGATCTTTTCTCGGCTTTCCTGGTTCAGAAAAGGTGGCTGAAGAACCTGTGAAATGTAATTGAGGTAAGGTAAGGTGGGAGGAGCTCCTGATCTTCTGGGGATTAGCAGTATAAATGATGAGATGGAGTAAGGTGGTTTTTATTTGGTTGGTTGGTTAGGTTTAAGATTGTTTAGAATAAAGGGATTGGAAAGTTGTAACCTGCTAAGGCTTTGGAGCCAGAATGGCTTGGGTTCATATCCTAGTTTGGCCAGGATCAAGGTTAGTGTGGCCAAGAGCCAAGTCTCTAGCACCCCTGAATCCTTAGTCCTTTTATATATAAAATGATGATAAATAAGGTTGTCTGGCATAGTCAGAAGTATTCAAATGTGATCTTTCATACCCATAGTTCTCAACGCCAGCTGCCCTCTGGAAAACTTTCATAGCATACCATTCTCAGACTCACACTTCCTATGTAATTCTTTTGTGCAGCCAAAGATAAGAAATTGGGGTTAAGGACCAGGGGTTTATATAAAGCACATAGTAGGTGCTCAAAAATGGTAGTTGTTTTTAGCATAATTACTACAAATTCTCTCCAGTACAGCCAGGGCTCAATAAATGTGACCACGGAATCTTCAGAGAGTTGAAAGAGGTCCAACCTCTCACCCAGTGAGAGCCGCACATCAACATCGAGCTCAGCACCATTAGGAGAGCAGTCTGGTGTGTCAGTCAGGCTGAGAACTGGCTAGCGTCTGACTGACTGTGCTTACAGCCTGGTTCCCCTTACTATACCCCTGTGAGGTGTTACACAGGTGTTCAACTTCTCTGAGCCTTGGTAGTCTCCTTTGCAAAGTTCAGTGCCTACTTCAAAGGTTGCTCAGAGATCTCACTGAGTTAATATGGTAAAGCTTTAAGAACAGTGCCTGGCACATAGGCACTCAGTATGTAAACTGGTTGAAGGGATTAATGCATTCATTCCTGAGTAAATGAATGGAACACTTCAAAAGACGATCAGTTGGCTTCGGTTTAAACATTTCAGGTAAGCGAGAAAGCACATTCTGTTAATGCTCAGCTGTAGTTTTTAGTTCATTTTATACTCAGTGAAATCTGCCTCCCTGCAACTTGGGTCCATTTTGCCCTTATTCTTCTGGGGACATTTACAACGTTTTCTTGTGTACTTATAACCATTCAAATAATTGTAGCTGCTTTACTTTTCTCCCTAGATCCTCTCTTTCCTAGCTACAGCATCCCAATGCTTTCAATTATTCCTCACTAACCAGGTTTCAACTCTTTTCTGTATCCTGAGAGCTCAAAGAAGTTCATTCCCAAATATCTCTCCCGATTTTGTATTTTCTCTGAAGGATCCAGACATTTTCCAAAAGAGATGAACTGTTACTCTACCCTTTGGGAACACTGTATTCCTTTAAGGCAGCCTAATATTACATTATCTTCTGGGTGTGTGTGTGTGGGGGGGGAGGCTCATTATATACTGACTGACTCATCATAATTCTGGTTGTAACCAACCATAATAACTACACCATACTTTGTTCTCAACCATTCCCATCTCATACAACTGAACTAGCTAGGTTTAGGAGTCTGTTTGAAGAACTACCTTTAAAAAAAAAAAAGAAAGAAAGAAAAGGTTTTATTTATTCATGAGAGACACAAAGAGAGAGAGGAAGAGATATAGGCAGAGGGAGAAACAGGCTCCCAGTAGGGAGCCCAATGTGGCACTCGATCCCAGGACCCCAGGATCATACCCTGAGCTGAAGGCATACAGACGCTCAACCACTGAGCCACCCAGGCGTCCCGAACTACCTTAAACGTACTTTTATTAGAGTCAGGTTAATTGATCCAGCCTATGGCTAATTCTGTTAGCCAACTCACTGGATAGGCTTTCAAGTTTTGAGTCAACCCTGAGGAAGCATAAAGAAAAAGAAAATCATAGTACAGTGGTGCAAAGGCATGTGTTGTTGCCAGACAGAGTGGTCCCTAAAGCAACATTACTTAGATTCATTCCCCAGATTCCAGGGTCAGTCCTCAGCCTCACAAACTCGGACACTCCATCTCTGCAGTGTGCCAGAGCTGGCCGTGTTAAGACTCAGCGATGGTCCTTGCAAACAGATGCTCGGTTTTCACTTAACAATGTGAAACACCACTGTGCAAAGACTAATAATAGTCCGTGTATTTTGAATGTTTACCACGTGTCAAACAGTTCTAAGGAGTCTGCACACGCTGTTTCATGTATTTCTCGAAACAACTCTAGGAGTTAGGTGCGACTTACAGACGAGAAAGCAGAGCAATTACCCTGAATCTCGGCCTCTCACCCATGCAGTTGGTTTCTGTGTCCCGTTGCCAAGCGAACAGTTGCTGAGACTTTTGAATTCATCCTCTCCCCTCTACTCCCACGGTCACACCCTCGTGTGGTTACGTTGTCTCACCTGTACCATTACCACAACCTCATACCTTGTCTCTGCCTTTTCTAGTCCATCTCTACCCTGCCTCTTGTAATTCCAAAACACAGCTTTCAGCGTGCTACTCTTCCTCTTTTAAACCTTTAATGGTTCCTCATTGCCACAGGAATAAGAACTCAGCTTCCGGGGCGCCTGGGTGGCTCAGTGGGTTAAGCACAGGCCTTCAGCTCGGGTTCTGATCCAGAGGCCTGGGATGGAGCCCCCATCTGGCTCCAGCGGGGAGTCCGCTTCTCCCTCTGCCCCTCCCCTGTTCATTCTCTTTCTCTCTCTCTCAAAAATAAATAAAAATCTTAAAAAAATGAAATAAAATAAAGGACTCAGTGTCCTTGGCATGGCACAAAGATCCCTCATCTTCGGGTCTGAGCTCATCTCCTGTCACTTCCCCCTTCCTACTCCCTCCTTAGCCCCTTCTCCTTCTCAAAAGTCTTAGTGGCCACCTGGGACAACTCACGATGGGCTGGACACACTGAGCACCTGTGTGCTACTTTAGCTACTTGGATGCCGCAAGTATTTACCGGGCACCTACTGCAGTGCCATGAATTTGCTCCCTACTTTGCCTGCAATATCCTATTTAATTGTAACAAGAACCCCACGAAGTAAGCATTGCCAGCTTTCTTTTTAGGGATCAGGAAGCTGAAGGTGCAGAGGGGTGAACCCCACAAGTGCGGGGCGAGCTGGTTTGCTCGGCCCCGGCACCTAGCCACTTCCCCAGCAGGCTCCCTGCTTCGGGCTGAGCCGCCTAACGGGCTCTCCTGGGGTCTCCCCGCCACCGCCCGCCCCGCCCCGGCCGGATGCGGAGCTCCCCGCAGCCAGGAACCCTGCCCACTGTGTCCACAGGCTCTAGCTCCGCGCCGGCCGACGCTGGCCCGGCCTAGGAGAAGTCCAGGTGGGGGCGGCCGCTCCCGGACTGGCCCGCGGCCCCGGCGGCCCCGGCGGCCCCGGCGGCCGCGGCGCCCCACTCACCCGCCGCCGCGCGTCGCCCGTCAGTAGCCGCCCCGGCTCCGCGTCCCCGCGTCCCGCGGTCGCCAGGCAACGCCGCCCCGCCTCCCGGGGGCGGAGTCTGCTGGGCCGCGGGGCGCATGCGCCGCCGGGGTGGGGGGTGGGGGGGCTCCGGGAGCCCTGGGTCTCCAGGCCTGCAGCCGGACGGAGGAGCCCAACACTCCAGCAGCTTGTGACCCCGCTTTGCGTCTATGTCAAGCTTATATAATAATTATCCCAAGCATTTTATACTGGTAAACGAGAGGACCTTTGGATACTTAGCTACCTGCCCGGTAAGTTAAAAATTAGCCTAAAGGGGCCGTGATCGCACAGGATCATCCGCAAAGATACACCACGAAGCCTTTTTTATTTCGTTATTTTCCGCTGTTACTCCTGTTGGCTTCTACGAGGAAATGATTTTATGTCGTGGGAGCCTTGGACTCCTGAGGCCCGGCGAGCAGGTGTAGCCTTCCTGCACGGACTTGTGGCCCTGAGCTGGGCCCTGAGCTGCGCCCTGAGCTGCGCTGTGCTGCAGCCAGCCCTCGGTACTGGAAGCCTAAGTACCTAAGGTCACTGGCTACCACACACTGCGTTAAAACCACCATATTGTCCACGTGAAACTACTATTACCCTGTATGGTAACGAACTGGAATTTAAAGAAAAACTTTAAGAAAAACCAGCTACAATATTGCAATAAGTGACCAAGGAACTTTGCATGGAGAATACCTAAAAGGTTCTTAGAATTAAGAAAAAAGAAGGTGGGGACGCCTGGGTGGCTCAGGGGTTGAGAGTCTGTCTTCCTCTCAGGGTGTGATCCTGGGGTCCTGGGATCGAGTCCCACATGGGGCTCCCTGCATGGAGCCTGCTTCTCCCTCTGCCTGTGTCTCTGACTCTCTCTCTCTGTGTCTCATGATAAATAAACGAAATCTTGAAAAAAAAAAGAAAATCCTGACAACTTCATTTTTCAAATGGGCAAAGGACTTTGAATACTTGCTTCGCTATCTCAAAGGTGTGGAGTGGCCAGTAAACACAGTAGTGCTCTGGGAGAGGCACACCAGAGTACACATACACTGCACCCACCAGAATGCAAAAAATTTTAAAAACTGCCAGCACCCGATATGAAGATGTGCAGCCATTGGAACTCACATAATGCTGGTAAAAATGTAAAATAGCATGACTTTGGAAAATCATTTGGAAGTTTAAAAGTTTAGCATATACCAAGACATTCCATGCCCAAAAGAAACAAAAACTTACGTCCATACAAAGGGGGACATAATATTCATAGCAGCTATATTCACAATAGCCAAAAACTGGAAAGAAACTCAATGGCCATTGACAGGTGAATGGATAAATGTCTGTTCAATGGAATACTACTCAGAAGTAAAAAGAAGAAACCGATACATACAACATGAATCTCAGTTATGGTGAGTGAAAGAGCCAGACACAAAACAGTCCCAGGTCCGATTCCGATTCCTTTTAGATAAAATGTAAACAAATCTACGATGACAAAAAGCGCATCACTGGTTGCCCAGGGCTAGGGCAAAGGGAGGGATATACTTTAGAGACAGGAAGGACTTTTGGAGATGATAGAAAATGTGTCTTGTGATGGTAGTTTCATCTGCCAAAAGCCAATTAATTATTCTCCTTAAATTTAGATGCAGTTAATACCTAAAACACTATCTTCACTGTTGTTTATTAAATGATATACCCAGGGTGTCTGAAAAGTCAGGAAACATAGGATAAACTTATTTTTAAACAGCATATTACATTTTCAACGTTCTCAACATGTATTTTTTTTCACTTCCAAACATCTTCAGGTGAAGTATAAATTTAAAGCACTGGGTCCAAGTGTTAATCTGAGAAAACCACAAAAAATTCACTACATAATATCTCAAAAAACACATAGGAAATAGTGTATTTATTTGCACACCAAAAAAACTGGCAGTCATCATTACTGAATGCTTTTTGTGAGTTAGGTCTTGTTCTTAACATTTTTACATAACATGTCTGACTCTCAAATGTGAAAAATAATTAATTTACCCAGGAACACAGCCCAAATGGCAAAAATGGCATTTGAATCCAAACTTTCTGATGAATGTGCTTGCAGCCATAGCCACTGTACTAAACCAACTATTTTTTTCTAAGTTAGGAAGAGTTCAACAATTATTTTTTAAAAAGAGGGGCACCTGGGTGACTCAGCCTGTTAAGCATCTGACTCTTGCTTTCGGCTCAGGTCATGATCTCAAGGTCATGGGATCAAGCCCCATGGAGTCTGCTTAAGATTCTCTCTCCTGGGATCCCTGGGTGGCTCAGCAGTTGAGTGCCTGCCTTCAGCCCAGGGCGTGATCCTGGAGACCCGGGATCGAATCCCACGTTGGACTCCCTGCATGGAGCCTGCTTCTCCCTCTGCCTGTGTCTCTACCTCTCTCTCTCTTTCTCTGGGTGTCTCTTATGAAAAATAAAATCTTAAAAAAAAAATTCTCTCTCCTTCTCTCCCCCTCTAGCTTCCACCTATACCTCCCCCACTCACATGCTCTCTAAAAAAGAGAGCTTTGAGTCCTGGTTTTACCTCATATACTCTGACATTAAGCAAATTATTTCACCACCAGAGCTCAATTTCCTCATCTAGAAAAGGGAAGTGGGTGGCATTCAAACATGTCTGTTTTACTGTGAGACCTTAATGAGATACTGGGGATACTTCAGCTCAGCACAGTGCCCAGCACAGCTATGGCTCAATAGAGATTACTGTTATAATTATGGTGCTTCCGTACCATGCTCACTGTAAGATAGCAGCATACTGCAGCCTTTGTAAAAAGACTTCCTATGTCCCATCCCAGGGCCCCCATGCCCAAGTTGTGTGACTTAGAGAGGATACTTACCTCCTTGTACCTCAGTTTCTTCACCTGCAAAAGGAGAATAGTATCTACCTCATAAAGGTATCATAAACTCATGAAAAGTGGCTAAAACAGTGCCTCGCACTGTAAATAATTATTAAATTCTGCTAACTTAAATGGTCTCCCTCTACAGCACAGGAATGATTGTATCATTAACTGTGGATCTGATCATCACTGTAGTTTCTCTCCCAAGCAGTAAATATGGAAAACTGCCATTTTATTAAAGTTTAGCAAGTGATTAGCAGTTTCCTGGGGAAATTTAAAAACTTTACTATTTTTCAAAGATTTTATTTATTTACTTGAGAAAGAGAGAGGGAGAACACAAGCAGGGGGAGAGGCAGAGAGAGAGAGAGAAGCAGGCTCCCTGCTGAGCAGGGAGCCCCAGGACAGGCTCAATCCCAGGACCCTGGGATTGTGACCTGAGCTGAAGGCAGTTGCTTAACAGACTGAGCCACCCAGGCACCCCTAGGGCATTTTGGAGAAGTCCTATGTTGCCCAAAATCTTGAGTCTAAACACAAGAAATACAAGTAATCTGAGTTTGAAATGGAAAAGTGAATACGAACGTAGTATATCATCAAATATAGCAGAGTTCACCCCTCTGCAATGCTATATCTGGAGCATGCATCAGAATCACATGAGGGGCTTATTAAAACAGACACCAGAGCTTCTGATCAATGGATCTAGGGTAGGGCCCGTGAATTTTCACTTCTAACAAGTACCCTGGTGATCCTGACACTGCTGGTCAGAGTTCATACTTTGAGACCCACTGGTGCAGTTGGCTCTGAATGCTGATAAAGAGGGCCCAAAGTAGTGTAATTAAAACCCAACATGCACAATTTATGATTTGGGGATGATAAATATCTTCATAATGTTTCCCAGGCTTTGCTAACTTAAATGATGGAGTCATCTGAGTAGATGTACTGGAATCATCTGAGGAGGTTTCTTAAAATGCTGATGTATATGCCCTGCCTCCAGAGTCTTAAGTTACCTGGTCTGGAGTGGGACTTGGGCTACGGGAACTTTAGAAGGTCCCTATGTGAGTCTAATGGCAGCCAAAGCTGAGAAGCACTGCTTTAGAAAGCCTAAGACAGCAAGCTCTTTTCTCTGTATCTATTATTCTTGAAGTTTTTTAAATCTACTTTTGAAGCTTATCAACAAAAACAAATATTAGCAGGATGGATATTTAAATTATCAGTTCCACAGGTTGCCAGTGAGCACTGGTTCTCAACTCTGGCTGCACATTAAACCACCTTAAGCAGCTTTTTAAAATGTCATGTCAAGGGCTCACTCCCCAAGTAAACAGTTTGGTCTTTTTCAATGCTCTCAAAGTTGAGAATCATTGCTTTTAAAGTTTAAAGGAATATAAGGGAAAAAAAGGAAAGGGCCAACCAACTGAATATTAAGAAAAAGATAAGTCCAAAGGACGCATTCACACAAAATCTTGCCATTTGCAATAACATGGATGGAACTAGAGAGTAGTATGCTAAGCCAAGTCAGCCAAAGACAAATACCACATGATCTCACTCACACGTGGAATTTAAGAAACAAAACAAACGAGCAAAGAGAAAAAAGAAAGAGAGAGGCAAACCAAGAAACATATTCTTAACTTCAGGGAACGAAATGATGGTTATCAGCACGGAGGTGGGTGGGGGGGATGATGAGATAGGTGATAGGGATTAAGGAGCACACTTCTGAGGAGGACCCGGTGATGTAGGTACATGCTGAATCACTATATTGTATACCTGAAAACTAATATTACATTGCATGCTAACTAGCTGGAATTTAAATAAAAACTTCAAAAAAATTTTTTAAAAAAGAATGTATTCACAAACCAAGCAGATAACTTGACATTTCAATAATATTAGGAATGGTATTAAAATGGTTTTATATTCCAGACAGGGATAGTATTTATTAAATACCAAGTTTCAAAAAAGTGCAATAAAGATGGAAAAATCTGCAATAATGCAAATGAATATAGATGACTTCATGTAAATATAATCAATGATAACAGAGAAAAATTTTATTTTTGCCACCACAATGAAGAGGAGCAAATGAAAGTTGCAAAGGACACTTCCATAGAATAGGAATAATTGCAGGAGGAGGGACAGTGTTGTCTGAGAAAATTCCCCAAGTAGTTTCAATGTGTTTCCCTGCCCTACTCCCTACTATACCAGGTTGAGAATTCCTATCCCACAGTGAAAAGACAGAGATCATTTAAAAAGCAATTTTAAAATAAAAACCATTGTCTGTCTAAAATTGCTTTTTAAACAGGTGCCTTGAAGAAAAAACTTTTTTAAACAGGTGCCTTGAAGAAAACTACCCTGAATGTGTAGTAGATTCAAGGCTTGGAAAGCTGACAGCAACCTTTTGTACCCATTTCTGTTTCAAACACTAAATATACCAATAAATCAATGTTACTGCATTTAGAAATGAGCTATGATCATTATTTATTTGATATATACTACCATTATTGATGACATTTTCACATTTAAAGACTATAGAAGAATTTTATAATATATACACCACTCTGAACTGCGTAAGCAAATATAAGCAAATGCTCCCACACCTACTTTTTAAAGCTGTACATTCCACTTGATGGAAAAAGCCACAGACAATAGTGACCTCCCTCCCAAAAAGAAATCAAAGGGAATGTTAAATTTTTCTGAAAACCAGACTTTAATGACTCAATGCCATTTTACTATATGTTATATGCAAAACGACTTAGTTCTTCAGAAAAAAAAATAGAATACATCATTTAAGATATACTAGACCAAAAAAACTTGAAAAAAGATGACAAAGGTAAAAATGTTTTACTCAGAAAAACTTTACAATATTTATGAAGTTATTAAAATATAAAACTTCAACTTTCCTATAGTCAAAATTTTATTAACATGTTGTACATTGTCAGTTGTTGGAAATTTCTTTGAAAAGATCCAAGATTTAAATAATTGCTTTATTCTTTGTTTCTTAAGTACTCAGTCACAAGAACTTTGCAGGTTTTATCTAAAAGGACATGAAAACTTGAAAGCAGGAACCAGGAAAAGGGAGTGGAAGCTCAAGAATATACTACTGAAAATAAAATCTGTACAACTATCTTTACTTATGACACATGGGTAGAAAGAGCAAACCAGCCTTCTTCGTTCTGTTTCTCAATCTGTTGAACAAAGATGCAAGATGGATTTAGAAAGTAATCAGAAACATAAGCCCATCAAGGTTTACAATTATTTAGACCAAGTACATAGAACCAAAATTATCCTAGGTCATCAAATGGTACCGAAAATTAAATTGCTACTGGCAGTTTTTATTCTCTAAGAGTCATTCCCAAATAACTGATTCCCTGATCAACAAATCCCCTTATGGATAGAGGAAACTTAATTTTTAAATAAAGGATAAATCTAGTATTATAGGTACAACTTTTTAAAATAACAAAGCTATTTGATCATAGTAAATTAAATTTATTACTAAATTTCAGAAACTATCAAATTATATAAAATAATCTACTTCAAAACTTTTTCAGGGGCACCTGGGTGGCTCAGTTGGTTAAGTGTCCAACTCTTGATTTCCGCTCAGGTCATGATCTCAGGGTTGGGGGATCAAGCCCCACGTCAGGCTCTGCACTCAGCAGGGAGTCTGCTTGAGGTTCTCTCTCGGCTCCCTCTACTCCTACCCCCACTTGCACGCGCTCTCTCTCTCTCTCTCAAATAAATAAATCTTTAAAAAAAATTGTTTAGGATATAAGAAACCGCAAAAGACAAATCATCTATTGCTAGATAATTGGGATATCTGAGATTATCAATTAATCTGGGTTATAAATATTCAGTATTTACTGAAGCATTTACTATTTGGTCTAATCTACAGCAAATCAGAACTCATGAAGAATATATATGACATTGATTACCCACAGCTTCTCTAACCAGTGGCACACTCAGATACAGCTTACTAGAGTAAAGTGACAAGGAGAGTGGCTCACACAACCACAGCAAGCACTGAGGGAACCAATATCTCAGTTTATCTACTACTTCAAGGCACACCTGTATGTCCTGCTGCATTACTGGAATGCTCTGCATGAAACAAGTAATTTCCAGGGTATGGAATCCTATTGAATTTTATCTTATTCCTTAGCTATCCCAGAACAAAAAAGAAACTATTTGGCTTAATGTTTTTTTCTAGGAAAGGTGAATTAGAAATTCCTTTCTTCTGAGAATTTTATGTCACCTTTAGGATAACAAGAATAATTGATTAGAATGGAAATCACTAAACCAGCCACTTTCCCCTCCACTCTTCTGACTCCTACACACATTTCACAATTACATTTTATCACATACCTTTGCTCTTGGATTAACAGGTGTGAATCGCCCACTTCCTGTGGTGGCGTTTAATGGAGAACAAGAATTACTAGTAGCCCCTGATGATCTATTCATGAGAAATAAAAGAGAGTGGGAGAGTGATCTACCATCATTAACCTTCAAAAATTATATAAGACTGACAGATCTCAGTATTGGCAAGAGCCTGAAAAAGAATGGCTGAGTTAGGTCCAAATGAGATCAATTACTTGTAACATATCTTTACCAACCGAAGTTTTTTGTTTTGTTTTTTTAATTAATAGACTTCCTTTTTTAGAGTAGTTTCAGGTTTACAAAAAGACTAAGCATAAAGTACAGAGAGCTTTAATAGAAGCCTCACCTCCCCCACACAGTTTCCCCTATTATTAACACCTTGCATCAGTCTGCTACATTTATCACAACTGATAATATTGATATATTATTAATTAAATATTCATAGCTCACATCAGGGTTCTCCCTTTTGTTATACATTCTATGGGTTGTGACAAGTGTATAATGATAATATCCACCATTTTTTAACATTAAAGATGAAATCTGCATGTGCAGGGGTAGGAGAAGAGCCAGGCTGAAAGAGTAAAGAGCCTGAGAACAGCAGTGCAGTGTAGTGGTGAGTAGAGTGTGGACTCAAGAGCCAGGTCCGTCCTCAGTGCCACCATTTCCCAACCATGTGATCCTGCTAGGCAAACCACCCAATTAGCTCAATGAACTTCAGTTTCATTTACTGCAAAGAGGAAAAATACCACTCGTCAATTTATCTGCCCTGTCATATGTTACCTTGTAATTTTATAACCCATAAACTGCTCTATGTTTTATTATCTTATTCTTGTTGTCAATAGCCAACTCATGCTGTTCTACATAAAGCCTGTTCCTCACTCCTCATCTTTCTCCCCAGAAATTCTCTTTTCCAATTACTTTATTTTCTCTACAGAAGTGGGTCTGTCTGAACCTAAGTCAGATACCCTGGACTTTCACAAAGAGAATGAAACATACCACATTCTTGATTTCTTTAAGTAACTATTCACATTGTAACCCTACCTTCTTGTATTTATCCCACTGGTAGGAGAGATAGTACTGCATTTTGAGCTTTCTGGGACTTCTGCTCCTGGAATAGATACCTCAATTGTCTTCTTTCCTCCTTCTAATATATAAAAACAAGTATTAGTTTCATTATCTTTCATTAAAATAAAAGTAAAAATTTAACTTGATTTCTATCTTACTGCAAATTTCACATTATAAATTTGGAGGTTCTTCTATATTTTCATTATGGCCCACAGACACCCTTGAAGAATTTTTTTCAAAATGAACTGTGAGACAAAAAACTTTAGTTACTAGTGTCAATTCAGTAGCATGCCAGTTCATAGAAAGCCAGAACCTTCAGACAAGTAGTATCAAGTCAGATCTGGAAGTGATAAACAGAAATTAAGAGCTACCCCTAAAAAACTTGAGATTTTTGTCAAAAACAGCTTATAAAGTTTTCAAAAAAAATAAGTTTTTGAGAAAAAGGAAAATTTCTTAAGTCATTCAATTAAACTTTAAAACCTCTAAATCTGGGCAGCCCCAGTGGCGCAGCGGTTTAGCGCCCCCTGCAGCCTAGGGCGTGATCCTGGAGACCCAGGATCGAGTCCCACATCGGGCTCCCTGCATGGAGCCTGCTTCTCCCTCTGCTTGTGTCTCTGCCTCTCACTCTGTGTGCCTCTATGAATAAATAAATAAAATCTTTTTAAAAAAATAAAGTAAAATAAAACCTCTAAATCTATTATTAGATTCCTAAAGGCATTAACTTAAGAGGGGAAAGTTGGCTGAAGAGCTTATATAGCTACTGGCAAGTATAACTGTTCACTTTCAATATTTCACAAGTAGGTTATCAATTAAGAAATATTTACTGTCTACTAATCAAAGACTTAAAGTCTATCCTGGGCAGTTTCAGAGAGGCTCCTATGAATCGCTACTAAACACCTGTGATTTCCAGGGCTTTAGTGGGTAATGAAACCATGTTTAATTGTATAACATATTCCTCCATTACCCTAGAAAACAAAAGAGGTTTTGCATGGCATATGATTTTTTATATCTTTATCATCACAGCTCACAAAGGTACCCGTGAAACCAAGAATTTTACTTTTAAAAAAGAATATCTTATAAACACTAGAATGAAAAGAACACAGGTTGCAAATTTACCAGTTTGCTTTAGAACTTCAGACAAATCACTTAACTTCTTTTCCCTCAGTTTACTAATGTATCAAATAGCTATAATATGAGCTCTGTCTACTTTCAGGGTGTGTGGAGAACTAAATAAGATAATAGAAATAAAAGTACCTTTAACCTTAAAGAACAATTGAAATAGAAGATGTTAAATGTAATTACAAAATTATTCTTAAGAGTGATTTGCTTTATTCTTCTTCATTGTACTTTAGCACTAACATTATCTTATAATGCTGGACAGGGATTTGTCCTGTTCGAAACAGTTTCCCCAGGGCCCAGAGCAGGGTGGCAGGTAATAGATGTTCAAAGGTATTGGGTAATTTAATGTATTTATTCTAATCAGAAGTTGCCTCTAGGCTTCATGACTATGAAAAATAGCAGACAAAGCTATTTTTCATAGTCTAGGATAAACAAAGAGAAAGGGCCCTGGGGAAATGCATAATCAGTCATTTTCCAGTAATTTTCAAAAAAAGTCTGCTTTCTAGGTCTGAAGTTTCAAAAAAGAAATGATTTGTAACTGAGAGAAAAAGTTTTACTGGCAAAGGAGAGGTGGGTGGGAGGATGGTGAAACAGGTAAAGGGGATTAAGAATACACTAAGTAATCCCTGAGTAATGTGTAGGATTGTTGGGTCATTATATGGTACACCTGAAACTAATATAACACTGTGTTAATTATACTGGAATAAAAGATGTTTTTAAAGTCTTATTGGCAAATACCTTAAAGACAGCCTATTTCAACCAGCCTCAGGACAGATGAATCCCTTTAAAACACCAACACTTGAGCACCTCAGGGAACACATCACTTACTGATATAATTATTTTCTATTCCTCACAATTAGAAACTTCTTTTATACTGGGCCAAAATTAGTCTATAGCCTGCATGCAGCTCTCTTCCTTGAGGGTCTTAGTAATTCAATTTTTGCCAAAGAACAACTTAAGATCTACTTCATTTCATCAATGCCTTTTTGAATGTAAATATTATGATAACTAGGGCAGCGCTGGTGGCTCAGCACCGCCTTCAGCCCAGGGCCTGATCCTGGAGACCCAGGATCGAGTCCCACGTCAGGCTCCCTGCACGGAGCCTGCTTCTCCCTCTGCCAGTGTCTCTGCCTCTCTCTCTATGTCTCTCATGAATAAATAAAAAAAAATTTTTTTAAATATATTATGACAACTAATTTTTTGGTTACTATTCTATTACTCAGAATCCCCTCTAGTTTTCCCATTTCCATACGTAATAACAGAATGGAAAGTTTAATTCACAAATGAAAATGTTTTAATTGGTTTTAACAAAATAACTTGTAATTTGTTGCTGATGAAATTCCAAATTATCATTTTGATTCTAATGTTTTATATTTAGCCACTGCATATGTCCTAAGTGAATCATATGCTGTAATGAATCCCATTTACACACTGGGCAACTTAGGAACTCAGACACCAAAGATTAACTGCAGGCACCATGGAACAGCTTTCTACCAGGAGACTGGCCTTCTGTGACTTAGGTCTGTTTCTTTCTATGTAAAACTGAAAGCACTGAAATATATGCTTTGAGATTTCTTTCAGCTTAATATATACTTGCAAAATCAAGAAAGCGAAAACTCTCATGTATCTGACTTTTAAATCATTAATTTGTGACCAACCAGTCCATGCTCTGAGAGGTGACGGAATGGGTGATACTGTTGGAGAGGAAAGATTCAAACCAATAAGTTTCTGCTGCTCTATTAACTGCAAGAGTTTTCCACGAGCCTCCATACTCTGTCGATTCAATTCTGCAATCCGTTCCTCCATGCTACTTGGTATTAGAGGTTGTGCTGCTGGAAAAGTCTAAAGGGGGGGGGGGGCACAAATTCCACATTAAAAATAATCCACATAATTTTGACTTTTTGTAAAAATAAACTCTTCCACTAAGAGCCAGCTAGTTAGTCTTCACATCCCTTACTATAAGTATACTTGAATAATAGGCAAAGAATAAAATCTACAAGTCATTTAGTGGAAAAACTAGGACTCAAGAAAAAGGGATACTAAGCCTCCTGATACTGGTACCATGTAAGCCCTCTAGTCCCTCTGTCCACAGAGAGAGAGTGTCTGTGGGACAAAGCTTTCCTGCTTTGAGATGTCAAACATCTCTTCATGTTTGCTGAGGTACATAAAAGATCACATGAGCAAAGACAGTACTGCTAGCAATCCAACTTCTAAGAAACAGATCTATTAATGATAGATCTGTGGTTTGAATGGAAATGTACAAAAAAGGATCTGCTGTACTTGAGAGATGCTTCTATCATCCCAATCATCATGCATGTACCATGAGTTATTTGGCAAAGATTTCTGGGAATCTTATCATTCTTCTTAACCAGGGGTCAGCTTCCCCAAGCCATGGTTGGCCTCAGATACCTAATTTGAGAAAGAAGATTACTGGAAAGGAATATGAGAAGTAAAGTTAAAAAAAGCCACCCAAGGAGTAGAACATAAGTTTAATATGAAAATTCCTGAGAGGAATGTATGTGTCATTCTTCATTTTTTCATTGAGTTACATATGTCCTTTTGGGAAAAAACAATTCCTAATAAAAATCACTAATTTGTAGCCTATGCCCATTAGTAAAAAAAAGATAGAAGCAAAACAGTTTAAATTAAAGATCACTTTGTAATTCTGATCATGACAAAGAAGTGGTGAGGACAATAATAGATTGTCCTCACTAGCCTGATCTATATACTAATTAGAAAAGTAGGCAAGCTCAGTTTTTAACTCTGTTGCCTTTTCACAACCAAGAGTTAGTTACCTGTTTCAAATAATTGTCAAAACTGCAAACACAGAAATGCCTCCAATGACTCAAAATTAAGGCAATCTGTACTTACATCTATACCAATGGCTGCTTCCCACTCCTAATACTCCTTCCTGGCTCCTCTCTTAGTAGGCCCTTCTGAAGGTTACTCTGTGACTCCACACTCATCATACTGCCCTTATTTCCCATGACCCTGCGCTGACAGAGGTAGCCCTTATTTCCCATCCCCAACCCCTTCCTAAACTTCCTCATGAAAGCCCTCAATCTATCATTGGTAAAGCGTTTTATAGAAGCATTCACCTCTGGAACCCTTAAACCATAAACCTGCTCAGCTCCTTCCCACTGCTAAAACACTGCTCCATTCCCTATTAGAACCCTGACAGGAACCACTCTGGCTCACTAAGGGGTAAAAGGAAGTCTCTCCCATCACTGGGACCAGCATGAGAACCTGTATTTAAACACTCCCCAGTTGGAATTTGGAATCCCTTTTCTCCCCACAAAGGAAATGAAGATTTAAGTTATCAGGTTAGCCTACAGTTTACTTAACTTCCAAAATTCCTGCACTATAATAAGAAGACTTCTGCTATTCAAAGTTTAAATATCAGTCCAGCACCACCTGGGAACTTATCAGAAATGCACAGGTAACTATCTCAGAACTGCTCACTAAGAAACTGCATTTTAGCAATATCTCCAGATGATTCACATGTATATTAAAGTATGGCTTTAATAATCCTTTAAAACATTATTTCTATAGGAAAATGCATTCTGTGTCCTTAAAAATTAACTCCTCGTGAATTGAGGGCCAGCTACACATAATTCTCTTGTATGAGTCCCTGTAAGAGTAAAAAATGCTTTCAATTAAAATGTAGTTGTGTGGCAGACTTTCAACTCATACTAATTCTACATTTTATATTTGTAACTTCATTCCCAGCTTTATTTCAGCTTTCCTCCACATTTTACCTGTGTCCTATTTTCCTCATTTTCTATTTTATATTGTCCTCTTGCTGCATGTGGTAAATAACCGATAAATAACTTTTCCTTATGTTGTGATGAGGACATGACAAAGCATAAGCCTTCTAGTAGCAGCCACAAAGATATCCAGGATCACTTCATATTCAGCCCTTACAGTGCTCCAGCAAAGTCCTTAAATTCCTAAATGTCCCTAATCAACCCTTCATTGGTACTCACTGTAGTCATGTTGCTCACATGACTTGTCTCTTGTTTGTTTAGTTCCCGAAGTCCATCCCCTTGCTCTCCTCCTGGTTCAATAATATTATTCAGATGTGCCTTGATAGCTGAATTCTGCAGTGTCAACTCAGCAATTCGTGTCAATATGTCTTTTCTTTGTATTAGTGCCTCATTTGTTTTAAGCTGCTGCCCGTCTCCTAGTACTGGAGGCTCTTCTGAGAACTCGGGGACTCTGGCCTGCTGAGTGTTTGAATGGGAACTGCAGAAGGGCTGTGAAAGGTTAACAAAAGGAGTCTGGGCTTTGTTCTCCACATCTTCCCCCATGTGAGACACCCTCCACCTCTGAGTGAAGAGGTGATTCTCTTCATTTGAATTCTGATTGTCTGTGCCAGTAGGTAAGGTGTTCTTTTCCCAATTTTGTTCTTTCTCAATTATTTCCACAGTTGGAGGAATTCGTGGGGCAGGACGAGTTTGAACAGTTCTCCTCAATACTGTAGATAAAATTAAAACAGAATAAACATACATCATTTCTCTACAGATTGGCACTACAATCTTCTCATTACTCATCATGGTAGTCTGAAATGTATTTCAATAGAAGGGTTTGACTCCTGAATGCCTAAATTATTTTAGGAGGGAATATACCAGCAATGCCACCTCAAACAATCAAATACAGAGACATTTATATTACTTAAGGCTTTATCAGTATCCTTGTTAAAAAGTCTGCCAAGTTAACATTTTAATACATGTATTAATTCATATCTGGGAATCCTGGGGGTGGAGGGAGTATGAATACCTAATGCAAACTGAAGATAGGAAAAGGCATCTCTGAAGAAGTAAAACTTAAAAATGATCACAAATGTGGCAGAAAGTAGAACAAAGAACATTACAGGCAGGGAGAACAACATACGGAACACCCCAAAATAGGAAAGAGCAAAGAAATGAGGCCACTTTAGTGTAACACAGCAACAAGGAAAAACTGGAAAAAAGGAGACTGGAGAGGTGTACAGAAACTATTTCTTACAGAACTTTTTAAGCCATGTTCGGAATTTTATAATTTAATCCATGAGCAATGAAATGTGGAGAAGATCTGGCAATGACCCAGTTTATATTTCTTAAATGCTGTGGTTGCTTGGAAGATCCAAGAAAGGAAGTAGGGAGACCAGTAAGGCATCATGGTGGTCTAGGTGAAAGATGATGATAACTCTGATGAAGGTATGTTGGCTATAGGGATGGAGCGAAGTAGATAAATTTGAGAAATTTTGGCAAGAGAACTAGGAGTGATGAACTGGAAGTGGGGAGTAAAGGAAACACACAGATCAAGATGGCACAAACAACTGTGTGGGTAATGATACGATTTACAGAGATGGAGAAGATAACAGATTTGGGGGAAGAGATGTTATCAGTAGTTCCATTTTGAACAGGATAAGTTTTTTTTTTTTTTTTAATTTATGATAGGCACACAGTGAGAGGGAGAGAGAGAGGCAGAGACACAGGCAGAGGGAGAAGCAGGCTCCATGCACCGGGAGCCTGACGTGGGATTCGATCCCAGGTCTCCAGGATCGCGCCCTGGGCCAAAGGCAGGCGCCAAACCGCTGCGCCACCCAGGGATCCCTGAACAGGATAAGTTTAAGTGCCTGATGATTTATCCAAATATCCCTCCAAGCAGATGGACTCATGGGTCAGAAACTCAAGAGAGTTATCTAAGCTAATAAAACTGGAAATCACTGGCATATAGAAAGTACTGGAAGCAATGAAATTAGCTGAGATTATCTAGAGAAAAAGAATAGAATGATAAAAGAAACCAACACCAACAGAGGAAGAAGAGCTGTATCTAGAGCTGTATAAAGGAGGAGAAGCTAGCAAAGCAGACTGAAATGGAACAGCCAGATAGCTTAGAGAAATATTATAAGAATGTGGTATGAAAGAAACCAAGAGGGGGTGGTTAACCATCTATAATACTACTGTAAGACATAGAAACACAAAGACAAAAGAAAAGTACACTGGAGTCACTAACCTGGAAGCCATTAGATCCCTTAGCAAGAGTAGTTTAGGTAAAATGACCCAATAGGGAAAGAACTGGGGAGACAGAAGCTCCTAGTTCAAGACTACAGACTTGCCTTCTTTCCCGGACAAGGAAATAAATAAATAATAAACCCACATCAGTAAAGATAATTGTCTAGGAAGACAGTCATTAGCAAATGAGATATTTCAACATATTTCTGGAAGACTAAAAGTGGGAAAGTGTATGAAAGAAGGAAATTGAACAGAAGCCACAGTTCAGAACATGTATATATTACAAGGACGCTATAGATGAAAGTCAGTCTTCCTGGGGGAAAGACTTTTAGGTCTTTCCTAGAAAGGCTGCTAGCTCAAAGCTGACCATACAGAGGGAGAAAGTGAGAAGCAGTATTGAAAACTGGAGAATAACTTGAAAGTTCATCTACTTTATAGTTATGTCAGTCAGGCTGTGCTCATGACTTGCCCCATTCATCCTCAAAAGCAAAAGAACCTCAGCTCTTGGGAGAGCAAATATGGCAGCCCCAGTGGAACCTCTGGATCCTACTTGCATACCATACAAGGAAGCCTGCAGTTTACAGAGCAGGTCCACATATACAAAGCAACTGCTGAAGGGAAAGTCTATTGGGAAAACAGACCTAGACCAACCTACACCACGGAAAAGAAAACCTATGCCAACCATCTGTAACATTCACTCTAGACATTTATTCGTAACTATGATGGGCAATAAAGGATCACCAGACATATATGGAAAATCAACAGCACAAAAGAGAAAAACCAGGGTAGGAAAACAGAACAAAAGACTAAGAAGCAAAGGAAAATCCAGATACAGAAGATATGTAATAAAATTCTAACCGGTGGGGGCACCTGGGTGGCTCAGTGGTTGAGCATCTGCCTTTGGCTCAGGTCATGATCCCAGGGTCCTGGGATAGAGCCCTGCATCAGGTTTCCTGTGGGAAGCCTGCTTCTCCCTCTCCCTGTGTCTCTCATGAATAAATAAATAAAATCTTAAAAAAAAAAATTCTAACTGGTTACTCAGAAGACAGTTTCTTGAAGATAATGCATTTGTAATAAGCATCAATACAAACAGGACAACCAAACAATAAGAGAGGGCTCTTGCTTAGAAATTAAAAATATAATTTGGTGAAATTTTAAAAATCTAGAAAACAGGCTTGAATATAAAGTGAAAAAAATCTTCCAGAATATAAGGAAGATATAAAACTAAATATATAAGAAAGTGATCCAGAAGGTCAATGTACAACTTTCTAAAACTGCAGAAAGTCATGTGTCTTCAAGTCCAAAAGATCTCACTGGTGCCTCATAATGCAAGGAGAGAAAAAAGACATACTTAATACACCCTATGCAAGGTCAGAATAAAAATAAAGGAATCCTAAAGCTCCCAAAGAGAAAAAGTACATCAAATACAAAGAAATAAAAGTTAGAGATTACACCATATATCTTAACTGCAACACAGATACTAAAAAGCAGTAGAAAAATTCCTCTAGTTTCACAGGGTAAAAGATTATGGACCAAAATTCTTTATCTAGCCAAATTATGAACCAAATGTAATAGAAAAGTAAAAATATTCTCAGATTTTTAAGAACTTAGGGTTTACCTTCTATACACCCATTCTGATGATTTCATTCAGAAACTTGAGGGAGAAAAATCAAAGAAGAGGGAAAAAATGGGATCCAAGAAATCGTAGATACAACCCAGGAGTGTGACGTTAGCAAGTCCCAGGATAAGAGGTGTGCAGTGGGCCCAGGGAGCAGTGTAGACTGGAGCAGGGGTCAAGAGCTTTGGGAAGGTATCTCTGGAAGGAAGGTGGATTCCATGCCACGGACTGTATAACTAAAGGACCAAAAGATATTATTCATGTGTAAACAAGAGAGTAAAAGCACATCATTCATGTGTAAACAAGAGGGTAAAAACAATTTGAAACTCCAAGCAAAACAAAAACTGAAGGAGAAAGTCAGTATAAAATAAGAGAGCAACTGACCAAGTGAAATAAAGGAAATTCACTTTGATCTTTATACTGAGAACTTTTTCCTTCCTATGGCACAAAGCTGGTAATAATAGATTGAGAAACAAAAAGCAGTCATTTGCAATTTTCAATATCCATCTCTAGACAAGACACAGAAGACACTATTGTGGTAGTGGAACAATGTAATGTCACCCAATGGATGTGGTAAAAGGAAAGACAGGCTGACTGAAGGTGGGAAGTGGAAGCAAAGGAAAGCAGAGCTGGTATCCCCAACTTTCCCAGCGGCAAGCCTGGAGATGCTGCATAAAGTTAACAAAGAAGAGAAAGTATTTGAAGTCACAAAGTTAAGCAACAGAAGAATTAAAAATTAAAATATAATCATCCAAATTAGATAGAGAAGGGAAGTAGGAGTTAATGTTAATTAAACCTTCTTATTTAATAAAGGACAGTCTATAATTATTGTGTAAAGCTGACATTTAAGAAAAAATATAAAAAATATTTTATGTCAATTATGGAGACCACCACAAGAGAAGCAGAAATCAAATTGCGAAAAAATGCTTCTCTCTTAGGGCAGGTCTAAAGATGAAAGAGGAAGAGACCTTTGTATGCGGCTTTTTTTAACCACATGAAAATATAAATTACAATTGACACTTGAAAATGAAATGAATAAGAGATAAGAAAATGGAAACAGCATATATAAACTACTCTTTCAAAAAGCATGGCTATAAAAGTAAGAAGTCAATTAGTACCTAAAGGAAATGATCTAGCATAGGAAATTCTAGAGCAATGCTGTCCATTATGACAACCTCTGGCTATACGCAGCTATTCAAATTCAAATGCAAATTAATTCAAGTTAAATGAAATCAATAATTCAGTTCTTCAGTCACATTAGCCTCATTTCAAGTGCCCCTTGATGCTACTGGCTTCAGACTGAATGGAGCATAGAACATTTTCATGATCACAGAAAGTTCTATTGGACAGAGTTGTTCTAGAGCATAACTAAATGCTGATAAAGAGCCCTATGTATCTCCCACCTTTATCTACATGTTCAGCTTAACTGAACAATTCTTTATATGTGAGCATTCTAAATAAAATGTTAAAAATACGATGATAAAACTTCACCAATTAAGAATACACATTCGAAGGTTGTTCTATCTGCACACTCTAAAAGAAATGTGTGGAATTATTTTCATTGCAAACCTGCTAACAAAGGGTTGTCTATAACAGTCCTCAAATAATTTGTTTTAGTGAACATTTAGTCTACTTGTAATCAGAGTAAGAATATTTATGGTAATTGTTTCCTTAAAAGAACTTAAGGGAGGGGGATCCCTGGGTGGCTCAGTTGGTTAAGCGTTCAATTCTTGATCTCAGCTCAGATCTTAAGGAGTTCAAGCTCCATGTTGGGCTCCGTGCCTAGCACTTAAAAAAAAAAAAAAAAGAGGGAACCCCGGGTGGCGCAGCGGTTTAGCGCCTGCCTTTGGCCCAGGGTGCGATCCTGGAGACCCGGGATCGAATCCCACGTCGGGCTCCCAGTGCCTGGAGCCTGCTTCTCCCTCTGCATGTGTCTCTGCCTCTCTCTCTCTCTCTCTCTGTGACTATCATAAATAAATAAAAATTCAAAAAAATTTTTAAAAAAATAAAAAAAATAAAAAAAAAGAACTTCAAGCTCTCTTACTATTAACCAGTGGAAAATAATTTATAATATCTCAAAGAAATCATTAGGCAAGTTTATTAATACTACGTAAACATTTGAAAGATTACTTTAAGAAATGAAAATCTAACCTGAACAGAAATCAGAACTGAAATCATATAATCCTAAATCTAGCCAGAGTTAATAATACTCTCTAGCCTCTGAAGAGGTAACACCAAATCACAGAACTGTAGAGCTAGAGGAATATTAAAGATAAAAGAAAAATCTCTCATTTGGAGCTAGGAAAATGAATACAGAGAAGGTAAGGGTCTTAGCCCCGCCTCCCTGCTAGTCATTAAATGGGCCAGCATTCTAGCACTTCCGACCCTCAGCCTAGCACTGTCTCCCTACCACAAAATCTTTCAGACTTTATAATCACATAATAAATGCCAAAACAAATTTTATAATGACAAGGACTTGTCATTTTCTTTAATCCTTACGGCCTCTTCATGTCCTTTATTGAAAAGAAGGTACAGAAAATCTGACCAAATTTGTAAGTTATTATTCTGTTTCCCTATGTGATAATGTACACTATTTAAAGAAATAAAAATGGTGGGGCACCTGGGTGGCTCAGTGGTTGAGCGTCTGCCTTTGGCTCAGGTCGTGATCCCGGGATCCTGGGATGGAGTCCTGCATCAGGCACCCCACAGGGAGCCTGCTTCTCCCTCTGCCTATGTCTCTGTCTCTCTGTGTCTCCCATGAATAAATACATAAAATCTTTAAAAAAAAAAAAAAAAGAAAGAAAGAAAGAAAGAAAAATGTATGCAAATCAGGACTGAATAATATTTTTCTAAAAACACTGGAGGAGAGAGTCTAAGGTAGTTTTTTGATTGAAGAACTGTTTTGAAAATGAAAAAAAAAAGGCTATATAGGTCCAGAAAAATTCATAGGTGGACAAATAAACACAATTTCCCAAACAATAAAGCATTCCATGGTACTTCTGAAGGCCATCCATTAGCCCCCAAATTAAAAATCGCCGAGCCAAGGATTAACAATAAATTTTCAAAATTTTATTTTAAACTCTGTGTCCTACAAAGAGCGACCCTAAAGCTCTTTTTGTCTATCAACTTTCATTATAAACTTACCTCAACTGACTAAGCTAAAAAGTTTCAAGGAGAAAGAGGTTAACAACCAGATCTGATTTACAAAATCCTTAAAGTCAAGTTCTTACCTTTCCTTGGTTAAGCTTTCATTACTCTCTGGACTATAATCTCATTTCTTACCCTTTCCTACACTCCTGGACCATAGGGAAAAAAGAATTTTCCTTACTCCACATTTTAAAGCTGAGGCCTTTGATCCTTTGATCTGATTTAATATTTACAATGTCTAACAGAAGAGATACATAATGAAATTTCACCAAAGGTATAACACCCGTGATATAAACAACCCTGAAAAATTCTCTTTTGGCTTCAGTATCTTTGAGAATTCTACTTATTGGGAAACAATGGACACAACCTGATACATACATACAAGCATAAAACAACAGTCACACAACTTGAGAAGAAGCCTGCTTACCGTCCTGCAAGGGGGAGAATCCGGAGCTGCTCTTCTGCCTGGGTGGTGTTAACAGCACAGCGGGCTCAAATACATGTACTGGAAAACTGTTAGTCAGAGTCACGTTGTCCGGGGGAGCTGGCACCTGAGACAGTTTAACTGGCAAGTCTTCCTGTGCAAATTCTGCCACTTCTTCCCCTCTGAACACCAATGGCACGGAGACATTAGCATTTACAATGGGACCCTCTGAAGAAGAGAGAGGCTATCAGCACTTAAAGTGTGGACACACTGCAGGTATTTACACTGATGTGCAGTTCCAGAGAAAGCAAAATCACACGGACTCTAGAGCCTTCACTTCTGAGGCCCTCGCCTCCTTTAGCTGTCACTCACAGGCAAGGCTCCCAAGGGCCCAGCACAGGGAAGAGGAAGCTGTTTTTTTTTTTTTTTGAGAAAAGCACTGACAGCCTTTAGTCCTTGAGACCTGCACTGGCCAGTGAGTTTCTCTCATGTAACTTAAATTTTCGTCAGCCACTTCTTAGAATCCCTCCTGAGAAAACATTCTTAAAGTGCATAAAATACTTGCCACACATAGACATTCATCAAAGTATTACTTAGAAGCAAAAAACGTGGTGAAGCCTAAATGTCCTATTCAGGCTCTGGCATATGATGGTACATGAAGAAAGGCTTTCCAAACATCATCACAAATGAACAGAAGTTGCGAATTTCTAAAACTCTCAATATTTCTTTTTGTTTCCGAGATCATCTCCACTCCTCCTGAACCTGGTGAAAGTGCTGGCATTAAAGCCCCACTGCTCTAGGAAGCAAATTCTGCTATTTTCTAGTTGTGTGATCTTGCTAAGCCTTGGTTTTCTCTTTGAGAAAGTAGAGATAACAATGATACTTACTTCGTAAGACTATTATGGGGACTAAATGAGATAATACACATAAAACACTTTACAAATGCCTGGCAAAGAGCAGATACCCCATAAATCTTAGCTGGAAATAGTGATGGCAATTGTCACACTGACATTATATATGTATACATGACCAATAATACATAAGTTTATAGTTTTGTTTACTCTGTGTTTTAATACCAACCTGGGATAATAAGACCACGCTTACCTAGATTATCTATAATTTTCCTACTTGTGGATCCCCTTTCTGATGTCTGACTTTCTTTGTTGCTTTTTATCACAGGACAGTTCTTCATGGCATGTGTGAGTGATATAAGCTGCTCATCTGTTGTGACCATGTACTGCTGAAGTCTTGCCTGGAGAAAAAAGAATGAAATAACATCATTGGCATATCAGACATCAGACCATCACCTAGACATGTACAACTATATCATTACTTTACTCTAGGTACTTCGGACTTTCATTCAAATAGAATAGCGCATTTGTAAGAACACATAATCATAAATGTTTTAAAAGTCCTATGACAGAGGAATGGGTAAATGTATAATGGAATATTATTAATGAATAAATACACTGCTACAACAATAAGAATTAACCTCTTTACAGGGCTTTTGATCTGTGAAACCTCTTTATATAAATGGTATCAACTGATTCAAGCTACCTCAAGAGACAGGTATATCAAGCAGAGGAAATTTAACAGAATATTATACAGGCATTTAAACTGATAAACATGACCCTATAAGAATTTATGTAACGTATATAAATAATGTTAACAAAAATTATCTACACAGAGATAGGAAATTTTATGCACACATACATACACATACACATATTTATGTATGTATATATATATGCATATATTTATCCAAAATGTACAGGCATTTGATAAAAACACAGATATCAGAAGTCAGAAGGATTATTAGTGGGACTACTAAATTAAGTGTACTATACAATTTCTTATCAGTCCAAATTTTTTCCCAAATTCCACACTCATCTCCACTGCCCACTCAGCATCTCCATCTAGAACTCACATATAGGCTTCTCAAATTTAACATGTATAAAACCAAACTGAACATCCCCACCTCATTAACAGCAACTCCATCCTTCTAAATGCTCAACTCCATCCTTCTAAATGATCAGTCTGTAACTTTGGAATCAAGAGTTCTTGACTCTTCTCACATCCTCTCCTTAGCCCCATATCCAACCATCAGCAAATCCTACTACTTGCCTTCAAAACATACTCATAATTTGGTCACTTTTCACAACTTATCCCACTTCCAACCTAGATAGACCAGGCTGCCATGTCTCACCTGAATTATTTCAATAACTCTTGTGTATAACACTCTGCTTCTGTGTTTGACCACCTAGAGTCTAGTTATAGCCTGTTCCCAAAAAAGCCTGAAGCACCTTGGGGCACTATAGTGAACTCACAAGGGCACCAAAGGACATTTAAAATTTTTGAAGAACACGTTGCTGTTTAACATCTGTCAGGCAGGTATCAGTGAACCAATCGGTTTGAGGTAGTTCACAGCTTATCTTAGGCTCAGCTGGGTCTTAAAAGCCCAAACTTCAGAGACCCCCCAAAGCACAAACAGGCACCAAGGTTCTGGGGGAGGGTCTCCTTGCACTGTGGCCAGTGCCCGCTTATCCCAGAAGACAGCTGCCTGACTGTGCAGCAGTTGGGAGTTTATGGTAAACTGCAATACAAAGCTGGCCTCAAGGTCTGCAGCCCTCTGTCGGCTCTTTGACCTATACTGGTGAGTGAGACAGCTCCATGGTGCCCACAGGGTCATTTACCCATGGAAAGGCCCTATCACCTTACTAAATGCACTCCAGGCAGGGGAACCATTTCTCCCCATGTGACACTGGGGATCCTCAGACTGTCCGCTGCTGGGGCTCAGCTCTGCTCTCAGAGCACTGGTCAGCTCCCCAGGCACAAATCTGCAATGTCTCAGACCTCTGAAACTTCAGAATCTGTGCTCTGCTGTTTATAGAAAACTGGCAGTACTATAACCTTCTCCTTTCTATCAATGGTTTTGCAGAATAGGTTTCTTGTGCAGTCTCCTGCATGTGTTTTCACTCTTTTTCTCCCCCACCCTCCACCCCAGCCCCATTTCTCTCTCTCCTCCTTCTCTTTTTCTACAGGCCCTGTAGTCAGGGCTCCCTCCTTTGAGCACACACAGGCTCCTTCCTTCCACGAATAAACTCTGCAGTTCCTACTTTACACAGGTCATTCTTCTAAGAACGACCTTTGCTCTCTAAGTTCTAATCAATTTCTTAGGTGTTCAGAATGATTTGATATTTATCTAGCTGAGTTCAAGGGAGGAGGCAAGCTCAGGGTAGCCTGACTCCTCTGCTATCTTACCTCTCTGATTCCAATCTTTGAGAAGCTATACAGTACCCAACTGCGATACATATCTCATTAATAATAATTATTTAATCATGAATAAAGATGAGCTTTTTCTATCAATATTAATATTTTGGTATTTTCAAACATCATTTAAGTTGTTAAGACTTAAATACTTAACTAAGTCATTTGAACCTAACTACTTAATAAACAAAACCATTAGGTATTTCTTTTGGCCTAGAGGCGTCTTGAGATACTAAAGGCACCATGAACTGAGAAAGGGAGGTGATCTCCGATCTAGTCTCCACACAGCCACCACCTAAATCACATCACATCTCTTCTCTCCTCAAAACCCTTCGGTGGTCTCCCTTCTTATCCAGCATTAAAGCCGAAATCCTTCCCCAGCCTGTAAGCCCAATGACCCGACTTATCTATCGGCTCTTGTCTACTACTCTTCTCCCTCTCCCACATTCTAATACAGTGGTTTTTGAGCTCAACAGCCATGCTCCTACTTCAAGACCTTTGCACCTGCTGTTCTGCCTGCACTGCTCTTCTCTTAGCTCTCTGCACACTCACTTCCTCACCTTCTTCAGGGCTTGGCTCAAATGTCTCCTCCTCAAACAGGAATGGCCCATCCAAATTACAATTACAATTCCCCACCCTAGGTACTTCCTAAGTCTCTTACCCACTTTATTCTTTACAGTACATATCACCATCTAACTTACAATGTACTTCACTTTTTTTTTTTAGAGTTTATTTAGAATATAAGCTCCATGAGGCCAAAGATTTCTTCTTTGTTCTCTACTGTATCTTCTACACCAAGAACAGTGCCAGGCCCAAATCAATAGTTGTTGGGCCAATTAGTACATTTTAAAACTGCTCATCTCCCTAAGAGAATTGAAAGCCTATGTTCACACAAATACTTGTACATGAGTATTCATAACAGCATCATTCATTCATAATACGCAAAAAGGCAGAAACAACTCAAATATTCATCAATTGATGAATGGATAAAACGAGGTATAGACCATATAACAGAATATTAGTGGACAATAAAAAGGAATGAGGTACTCACACATGCTACAACATAGTTAAGCCCTGAAAACTTTATGATAAGTGAAAGAAATCAGACAGAAAAGATCACATATTGCATGATTCCATTTATATGAAATATCCACATTCAGCATATCTATAAAAACACAAAGTAGATTTGTAATTGCCAGGGGCTAAAGGGAGGAAAGAATGAAGAGCGACTGCTAACAAGTTTGGGGTTTCTCTTTGGGGTGAAGAAAACATTCTGGAATTAGATAATTGTTGTGCTGGTGCATAACTCTGAATATATTGAAGACAATTGAATTGTACACTTTAAAAGGATGAATTAAATGCTTTGTGAACCATATAGATCAATAAAAAATTGCATGTCTTATATCTAGTGTCAGTTTATACAACACAACTTGCCTACTAACTATTGCTTTTCCAATGTATTTTGACTGATAAATAAAAGTAATAATAACCATCACTGGAGAACAGAGATGACTAAAACCATCTCTGCCCTCAAACAGCTCAGTCTTGAAAACATATATGTATGTGTAAATGCAATGAGAACAATATACAGAGAATACCAAAAGAGCACAAATAAACAATATTTAATGAAGTATTGAGGCAGTAAGATTAGTTTCTAGAAAAAATACTGTGTATGTTTAAAAAAAAGAAAAGAAAAAAAGGGAGCAATTATCCAGACAAGCAGCAAAGATGACTTATCTGATAAATATGAAGATACTGCAAGCAATTTTAAATGGCATATGATTACAGGAAGCTTCCTAAATGGTATCCTCTGCCGTTTTGAAGTTAAAAGTAGCTATCACAAAAAAAAAAAAAAAAAGTAGCTATCACAACATTTATTTCACTTATTTATTTCATTCATTTATTTTGGATAACTACTATAATATTGGTAGTTACCATTTAAATGTGGATTCTCTCTGCTCCACTAAGAAATAGTATGTTTCTTAATGATAGTAGACATTTTTTTTCAAAGATTTTATTTATTTATTCATGAGACACACACACACACACACACAGAGAGAGAGAGAGAGAGAGAGAGAGAGAGAGAGAGGCAGAGACACAGGCAGAAAAAGAAGCAGGCTCCATGCAGGGAGCCCGATGTGGGACTCGATCCCAGGACTCCAGGATCATGCCCTGGGCCAAAGGCAGACGCTAAACCGCTGATATAGGGATCCCCTTAGTAGACATATTCTATTTGTAGTCCAAGTTTCTACTATCGTACCTCCAGTATAATAAATGTTCAGGAAAAGCTACCATTGATGATAATAAGGAAGTGATAAGTAATCACATTAGCACAACTTAACCAACGACACCTAAAGGAGAATCTTATGTATTCTTAAAAATGTTTTATTCTACTAAACATAGAAAAGTTTGGGGTTGGGCAGCCTGGGTGGCTCAGCGTGGCCCTGGAGACCCGGGATCGAGTCCCACATTGGGCTCCCTACATGGAGCCTGCTTCTCCCTCTGCCTGTGTCTCTGCCTCTCTCTCTCTCTGTGCCTCTCATAAATAAATAAAATCTTTAAAAAAAAAAAAAAAGAAAAGAAAAGTTTGGGATTTCCTCTAAGTACCTGGGTAGCAGTATTTTCTTCTCTAAGAAGAAGAATTTCAGCTGTAAGAGCATCAATAAGCTCTCGATGATCACCTAACATTTGTTCCAGTTGGTGCCTTGTCTCTACTTCTTTACGCAGCTGGAGCTCACTCTACAAAAAAAAAAAAAAAAAAGTCAACTTGCATCAATAAAACTCCCAAGAATAAACTCCCATCAAAAGCATCAAATACTGAAAACTAAGAGTTTCTACTCAAAGCTGTCAAAGAAAATAATACTTACAAAGTATATTGTGACAGTAATGAGAATTACACATTTGTATTAAAAGCTTTATATTTCATTAAATGAAATGCTGTGTCCTTTTCCCTTCTTTACATAGAACACAATAAACAAAATGGTATACAGAAGTAAATACAATTTTTGTAGAATAAAGTAGAGGGAAGTACATATACATATTGTTTGAATACACACAGAGTATCTCTAGAAGAATACACTCATATCTGGTAATGATAGCTGGCTACAAGGAAGCAAACCAGTTAAATGGATATTAAGGGTAAGAATCAGAATTTTTATCTATATCCCTCTGTTTCTTTGAATTTCATACCATGTGAATGGTGATCAGCAGATGCTACTAAACCTGTAATACCTTTGGAGAGCCAAAAGTACACTTCTGGAGACTCCTAACTTAAGGGCAGAAGAAAGGTAAGACTTTCATAAGTCTGATAGTACAATAAATATTTCACTAAAAAGTAATTTTAGGAAGATAGCTCCAGAGAAATTGAAACATCTGAATTAGAGTGATGAATCAACTACTTTAATAATAAAATTTCCTTGAACATTTTTTGTTGTATTTAACAAATTTAAATATATAAAAAGTAAATAACAGTTTAAATGATTCTTGAAAGATGAAATGTATAGCTAACTCTAATTCCACAGCATTCTGAAGACTGATTATTTACTGATGAATTAAAGAAACAATTTGTGCTTCTCTTATAAATTATTTTCACAGCAACAAAAGATCTCCCACTTCAGACAAAGTCCAAGTAGCCACATGGATAATCTGAAGAATTTTCCCAGTCTGTGTCTAGATTGCAGGCATGCCACTTTCCAAACTGAACCACAGTGGGAGTAGGAAACTGAGAAAAGCAACAGAGTGAGGACACACTTAACAGTACTACTGAATTTAATACTGCAAGCCATAATATCCAATGTCAGCATAAGACACAATTTATAGATTTACCTTACTAATTATATTTTATGAATTAAAATCAACATATTAAAACCAACATCATTTATAATGGATGATATATAAATCAGCATGTAGAGGAAAATTAAGAGGAGAAAATTTTATTGCAGATAATCTAAAACTGAGGTATTTTAAACAAATCTATTTGAATTTGACGATATTTCATTTGGAAATTGCAATAAATTAAGTGTAGAGGGAAAAAAAAAATTTCTACTACCACTCTGAAGAAGAGACTCTGATAACTTCTTGCTCTTACCTCTTTAAGGTACCGAACCAGGCGACACAGGGAGCCCACCAGTGACAAAGTGAAGCCTGTAAGACCCTGACTACTCTGCAGTCCCCTGACCTCACGTCCTGTCCACCGTTCATATTCTTCCATTTCATGTTCCACCTCATTTATCATGTGTTTGAGGACATCCAGGTTGGAATTATTGCTATTTGGTAAGTCGGTGGAGGCTGTGCTAGCTGTTAATGTGTTCTTCTTTTGCTTGGAAGAAGAATGTGAATCCGGTTTTCTTTTCACTGAGAATAACAGAAGTCATTCTATTAGAAGACCAGGAAAAATTAGGCCAGCAAGCTACTAGAAAAATCATTAACTGTTACTCAGTTTATAAAAGCTTTTTATAGAAATTATCACCATTTTCTCACAAAAGAATTCATACAGTTTAAATCAGGTTTACACTATCTATAATGAATGTATTAGAACGATTTTTTTTATAGAGTTACATTGTTGTATTTGGAGGCATTTCTTAGATACTGTTCAACAAAGCCTTAATTAGTTGGCTCCAACTGGATGAGTTTAAGGGAAAAAACTCTATTAAGAGATTAAGCAAGCTGTATCAAGTTACATGTTTAATAATTCATCTTTGTAAATTAAGGGACTGAACCTTTATTTAACAACTGTTTTTGCTTCCTTGAGTTCAGCACTTGTCCGACAACATAGCTTGAGTCTAGAGCCGCAGTAGATTCTTCAGATTGAACCCTGGTATGGATTCTCTTGACAGCACCAGTAGCATTCAGAGCAGCTGAAAAAATATATGTATATTTCCAAAAGACTCTCAAGTGAACAACAAAAAAAGTTTAAAGCATTTCAATTAATAGATCAATCAGTAGTATACAATTTGGTAAAGTCAGTCAAAACTCAAATAATACTCCTTTAAAAATTACTATATTTAAGAAACAACATAATAAAACAAGTCACTATTTCCTGCAAAATAAGACAATGGTGGAACAAACCTTTTTGTTCTCCTGATGGAGGGGCAGGTGATGGAGTTCCTGAAGGGGTTTGTGACTGTGCTGCTATTTTCTGCTGAATATCAGTCCACAGCTTATTAATTAACTCAGAATTATCTTCCTTTAGTTGGTGGAGAAGCCTATCAATTATGGGACAACAAGCTATTTTAGAATTAATAAATGCTCTCATTTAAACTGTTCAACTGTTTACATGTTTGACTGGTGGCACTTTTAATAACTCATAATCAAAGAAAAATACATTTTGCTTTAGCTGTTAAGACAGAAAGCTAAAATGCCAAACTTCTTAGTGTTAGAAGAAATCATTCCATCTTCCTCCCAGTTTCCTACCTACTCTGGCTCCTAATCACAGGAGCAATTTGCCTTTTCCGAAGTTTTGCGGTATGGACCCCATTCTCCTCTCTCCCAGAGAAAGTACGTGGCTAGGTCCTTTCTGGTTTCTCTCTCCTGTGAAGGAGGCCATCTTCAGAACACAGTCTCTGCTCATCCCTGAAGTAAAGTGACAGGAGCAGACTCTGCCCTCAGTCTCTGGGAACAGGGAGAAGGAATGGGAGGAAGATCTGCATATAGGGAGTTAAAGAACTAAGCCTTTTGCTATAATCATCTTTATCATTGATAAGGCTGATATTTTAATCTCCAACACCTGATTCCCTCGTCTATTTCTCAATTGGACTGAGACTTAAAAAAGGCAGGTAACACAAAAGCTGAAACAACCCAGATGCCCACCAACTGATGAGTGGAGAAGTAAAATGTACTACATCCATACAACCACAAAAAGGAATGAAGTGGAGATACGTGCTACAACATGGATGAATCTTGAGAACATACCAAGTGACAAACACCAGACACAAAAGACCACATACTGAATGATTCTATATATATGAAATGCCCAGAATAGGCAAATTTATAGAGACAGAAAATAGATTAACAGATTAGATAGGGCTGAAGGGCTTGGGAGGAGATGGAGTTTGGTTATTAAAGGGTATGGGGTTTCTTTTGGGTAATGAAAATGTTCTAAAATTGACTATAGGTTGTATAACTCTGCATATATTGAAATCACTGAATATTATACTTTAAATGGGTGGATTGTATATAGTATGTAAACTATAAATCAATACAGCTGTTATAAAAAAAAAGAGGAAAGGGAAAATCTTATTTGGTGGCTCCACAAAGCTCAGCCTAAGGGAGTTGCTTTCAAGCAAATTATGGATAAAATTATGGATAGCACATTGCACATTAGCTGCTACAAAATATATTTAGCAAAAAGCCTATAACACAATCCATTCATCAGATGCATCATCCAATGCATCAGAAAGACTCCTCTCTAAAACAGTTAGTTCAAAATCCAACCTTCAGGATAAATCCTAAGAAGAGTATTGTAATGAGATTTCCGTACAAGTTACGAAAATCCAAACCAGTCTGAATTTACATTACTGTCTCTAACGTTTATACTTTTAAGAGTCAAGTTATGCGACAACAAGAAAAATAATACAGTGCTACGTAAGATAGGTTTAAGAACAGCCTCCCAAAAGATACAACCAAATCCCTGGAACCTATGAATGTTACCGAATCTGACTAAAAAGGGACTTTGTAGATGTGATTACGTTAGGAAGAATGTTGAGATAAAGAGATTATCTAACCTTAGATTATCTGAGTGGGCCCTAAATGCAATTAAGTGCATCCTTCTAAGGGGGAGACACAAAGAGATTCTGACACACACACCAGAGGGAGAAGGTGCTGTGATGATAGAGGCAGAGACGGGAGTTATGTGAACTCAAGCCAATAAAGGCCAGCAGCCACCAAAAGCTGGAAGAGGCAAGAAATGGATTTTCCCCTAGAATACCCAGATGGAATGAGGCCCTATCAGTACCTTCATTTCTGTCTAGTAAAACTGATTTCAGATTTCTGGCCTCCAGAACTGTGAGAGAATAAATTTCTGTTTTAAGTCATTAGGTTTGTGGTAATTTGTTATAGTAGCCACAGAAAACTAATATATACACTCTGGTACCTAGATATGAGGGGCTAGAGTAACAAACTATCTAAAAATGTGAAAGAAGTTCTGAAATTTGATAATGGGTGAGGATGGAAGAATTTTTTGGTTGTTATTAGAAAAAATGTAGGTGAATATTAAAAAAATATTTAAATAGGCTATTGGTAGAAATATGGATGTCACAGACCCTTCCACTGAGAACTCAGGAGGAAGTGAGGAGCATGGTAGAGAAAGCCTCTATCAACATAAATGGAACACTGGTAGAAATATGACTACTAAAGAGCTTCTGATGAGAGCTCAGGAGAAAATGAGAAATATGTTATTGGAAATTGAAAGAAAGGCAACCCTTCTTACAAACTGGCAGAAAACTTAGCTGAGTTGTGTTGGAAAAACTTGTAAGCAATGAACTTGGAATGTTTAGCTGTGGAGATTTTTCCAAACCCAGTGTTGAAGGTGAAGTGCACTTTCTTACTGCTGCTTAGAGTGAAATGCAGGAGGAAAGAGCTACATTGTGGGAAGAACTACTAAGCCAAAGGACCCAGAACTTGATGATTTGGGAAATTTTCAGCCTGCTCAGAATGCAAAAGATGATCAAATTAGGAGACACTGTTAGGAAAGCATGCTCTGGAGAGAAGAACAAGTGTATGGCTAGACAGTGTTTTGCTAGTCTGAAGAGATTAGGCACTGATTCACGGATCCCCTCAATGATCTCAGCACAAACCAGCAACATAGATGGGATTCTCCAAGGAAGATCTCCGGAGGGCCTCTTATCTAATGGCATACTACAAAGGATACACATAAGGTCTTTTATTTTTTCTGTCTTTTTTTTTTTAAGATTTTATTCATTTATTCATGAGAGACATACAAAGAGAGAGAGGCAGAGACACAGGCAGAGGGAGAAGCAGGCTCCATGCAGGGAGCCCGACATGGGACTGGATTCCGGGGCTCCAGGATCAGGCCCTGGACTGAAGGTGGTGCTAAAACGCTAAGCCACCCGGGCTGCCCCCCATAAGATCTTTTGAGAATGTTATACCAGCAGAAATAATGCCAGCTTGGACTGAAAGAGACAGAAATAGGATAAAATGAAGGACAAGTCAGATTCCCAAAATTCTACAGTCAGCCACAGGTTGATCAAATCACTCAGCTGTAAAGATGGACTTCAAAGAAAAGGAAGAATGACTTCAAGCCAGAGCTAAAGATACACAGGCCAAATCCACAGGTACAGAGGCTAAGGCCAGAGCCACAGGCACAAAGGATGGAGCCATGGGCCCGAAGGGTGAAGCCTTAAGCCAGAGAAGATGATTACCAGGCTTTGAAACCTAATAGAATTTGCCCTGCTGGATTTCTTCTTTTTTCTTTTTTTTTTTTTTTAAGATTTTATTTATTCATGAGAGACACAGAGAGAGAGGCAGAGACATAGGCAGAGGGAGATGCAGGCTCTCCATGAGGAGCCTGATGTGGGACTCCATCGTGGGACTCCTTCCCGGAACTCTGGGATCACACCTTGAGCTAAAGGCAGATGCTCAACCGCTGAGCCACCCAGGCATCCCAACCCTGCTAAGGTTTCAAAAGTACTTAGGACTGGTGACCCCTTTCTTCCTTGTATTTTCAAATGGGAATATCTATAATTATTACACTATGGTTGTTCCATCATTGCATTTTCAAAGCAGGTAATTCGTTTTCTAATTCTAAAGGATCATATGTAGAGGAATATGGCCCAGGATAGATCTTATTCAGAGCTTACCCATACCTGCTTGAGATGATAAGATTTGGTTTGGGCTGATGACATTTATTTTTTTTTTTTAAATATTTATTTATTTATTCTTTTTTTTTAATTTTTTTTTAATTTATGATAGTCACACAGAGAGAGAGAGAGAGAGGCAGAGACACAGGCAGAGGGAGAAGCAGGCTCCATGCATCGGGAGCCCGACGTGGGATTCGATCCCGGGTCTCCAGAATCGCGCCCTGGGCCAAAGGCAGGCGCCAAACCGCTGCGCCACCCAGGGATCCCGGCTGATGACATTTAGATGAGATTTTTGAACTTGAGTTCCTGCTGAGAAACTGGGGAATACTGGAAAGGGGATGAATATAAATTTTGCATGTGGGCCACTGGGTGGACTGTGGTAGGACCTGAAGATACGTCCATGTTCTAAGCCCTGGACCCAGTAAATGTCCAAAAGGGGTCTTTGCAGGTATGATTAAGTTAAGGATATTGGGATCTGGAGTTATCCTGGGAGGGCCCTAAATGTGATCATACATATTTTTATAAAAAGAGAGGCAAAGAAAGACTTTAACATACAGAGGGGGGAAGGTGATGTGAAGATAGAGGTAGATATTGTAATGATGCAGCTGTCACAAGCCAAGGAAGACCAGCAGCCATCAAAACCTCCAAGAGGCAAAGAGCAGATTCTCTAGAGCCTCTGGAGGAAGCGCAGCCTTGCCAAAAACTTGATTTTGGTCCAGTGAAACCGATTTCAGATTTCCTGCCTCCAGAACTGTGAGAGAATAAATTTGTGGTTTTAGGTCACATGGGAACATATAGTCATAGAAATTTTGAAACTAGAAGGCACCTTAGAGATCATATGTTCTACCCCTCATATTTTATAAGTAAGGAAATAAAGACCTATTTCAGATATATCTAAGTATTAAATAATCAAAGGCTTAGCCTCCAGATCCCAAATCTAATGCATCTTCTGATACATCATGTTTAATAGTTAACAAGTAACATTTTGAGACTTGAGGAATTCAAAAACTAGAAACCACCTATTCACACAACTAATGAGAGAAAACTAACCTTGCCTGACCAAATTTTTAAAAAAATTTTGATTCAAATGTAAAGAATAAAAACAATTTTGCACAAGATTAGTTATATTCCAGTTCTGAAAGAAAAGATGCTTAAAAGATGATACATGTTTCCAAGTGTCCTTAAGGAAATAGTGACCAGGGACACCTGGGTGGCTCAGCAATTGAGCGTCTGCCTTCAGCTCAGGGTGTGATCCTGAAGTCCTGCGATCAAGTCCCATATCAGGCTCCCTGCATGGAGTCTGCTTCTCTCTCTGCCTATGTCTCTGCCTCTCTCTCTCTCTCTCTCTCTCTCTCTCTCTCTATCTCTCATGAATAAATACATAAAATCTTAAAAAAAAAAAAAGGAAATAGTGACCAGCTAAATTTGAATCATTCTATACATCCTCCAAAACCCACTAGACAGAGTAACAAGAAGAGCATGAATAACACATAACACATACCCCCCCACACACCTTCTACATTAGTGGCAGACAGAGACTACTACTAACTTCAAATTACCTACAAGTAGAAAAATACACACTAAATTCCAGCAAAGATACTTCTTGAGCTCCTGTCAGAAGCCCTAGCAGGGAGTAAAGGCAATTGAAAATGACTACACAAAGGAGAAAGCAGAGAGCCTAATGGTGACAAAATCACCTCCAGAAAAAAAAAAAGTCCACTCTACGTATGCAAATACTTAAAAAGGAAGGAAAAAACAAAACAAAACAAGAACCAAAAAACCTCAACCCTGAGCAGCCACAATACTACCAAGAAATGTGTAGAACCCAAGGTAGTAGGTCTTGGAAAGGCATCACTTCTTGATGTGAATGGAAAGAAAGAAGAGTTCTTAGGAGGCTGAGTGCTGAAGGCAAAAAGAAAAAAAAAAGTGTATTATCTTAATATGCTTAACTAGGGTGACAAAAAAGACAAAAAAGAACTTTATTGGAGGACAAACCAACTTTCACTTGCTGATACTTAAAAAAAAAAAGCATCCATTAAAATAACTGTGCTTCACTACAATTGAGAGATCTACTTCAAACTCCCAAACCTCTCCACAAAATATACAAACTAAAATAGTCTACATCCACACAAAGATAATATAACAAAATAAAAATTTAATTGAAATATTCCATCTAAAAAAATTTCTTCCCTCCCAGGATGCCGGGGTGGCTCAGTTGATTAAGTGTCTGACTTTGGGTCAGGTGATCATCTCAGGGTCCTGGAATTGAGCCCCATGATGGGCTCCAAGCTCAGGATGGAGTCTGCTTATCCACCTCCCTCTGCCCCTTCCCCTGCTTACTCTCTTTCTCAGTCTCTCTCTTAAAAAAAAAAAAAAAAAAAATTCCTCCCCTCCCAAGAAAAAGCAGAAGAAAATCATAATAAAACTTTAAATGGAATTAAATATACTTAAATAAGCATTTGGAGATACATATCTTGAATCAGAAGTTCCAACACTAAGACCTGATATGGACAAAACCCAGGAAGACACAAAATAAGAATTGATTGATTTCAGGAAAGAATACAAAGAAAAAGGAAAACTCAGAAATAAAGATTAAATTACAATATGTCCAATGGGTAATTGTTAAATAAACAATTAATAAGGAAGATTGAAGAATTACAAAAAAAAATACAAAAAAGGAATAAAATAGGTTAGAGAGAAAGTACTGAAATAGAAAACAAGAAACATCACTTTTATGTATATAAAAAGAGTCTCTGAAAAAGAAAAAAAAATGATATCAACCTAATACTGAAACTAGACTCCACGGACACTTTCAGAAAAAAAAAAGGAAAGAAAGAAAAGAACTGTATCTATACACAAAAAAAGCGAACTATGTTAGAAAAACTAAGCTGGAAAGGTAAACTCAAAGACACAGTTTAGCAATATTTAAATTTTAAAGATAAAAAAATAAATTTTAAATATAAAGGAAATCAATACATAAAAATGCCAAATTACTTATAAGGGCAAGAAAATTATTCTAGCATCAGACTTGTCAAAGTAACATTCATTTTTTTTTAAAGATTCTATTCATTTATTTATTTAACAGAGAGAGAGACAGCAACCAAGCACAAACAGGGGGGAGAGGCAGGCAGAGGGAGAGGGAGAAACATGTTCCTTGGTGAGCAGAGAGCCCAAAGTGGGGCTCAATCCTAGGGCCCTGGGATCATGACCTGAACCAAAGGCAGACATTTAACTCACTGAGCCACCTAGGCACCCCTCAAAGCAACATTCAAAGTAAGCCAAGAGTGGAGGAATATTGTCAAGAAAAGGAAACTAAGTATCAATCAAAGATTTTATATCCAGCCAAGCTGTCCTTCATATATCAATGCTATAGAAAAACTTTGAAGCATTTAAGAACTCAAATAATAGAACTCACAAACCCTACAGCATGAGCTTTGTCTAAGAGATCCAAACAAGAGTTGTTAACTAGGGAAACATCATAAGAGAACTGATGATGAGCATTTAATATATTTAACTGTAGCTCTGAGACTAAAACAAAAATGGCAATACACAGGGAAGAGTAACATGTAAATGTTTTGTGTCCTGTAAAAGCAAAAAAAAAAAAAAATGAAGCTAAAAGAGAAGGTCAGAGAGAAAAAGGAAAGAATGAGAATATAGAATAAATTATTTATTGCATAGACAATAGGTGGAAGTCAAAACACACTATTTAAAGCCAATACACTTGAAAATAAAAGGTTAAAGAAAACAGGGTACTAAAAGGCTCTATAAAAGGTAGATACGAAGGCAACCAAACACAACAAAATTACAAACTTCCTAATACCAAAAGAAATTTTTAAGAGAACAGAGAAGGCATCACATGGAGAAGGAAAACTGTAATTATAGTATAATTCACATAGTACAATAAAATAATATGACAAAGCTGTCATCAAACATATCAAGAATATTACAAGCTTACTTCACCAATTAAAAAAAAAAAAGATTTTCAAACTGGCTAAAAAGGCAAGATGCCTTTTTGGCATGTTGAATACAAAAGATAGACTCAGTACACAGTAATTCAGAAAAGCTAAAATAAAAGAATGAACAAAGATGAACCAGGCACTTAGAAACAAGAAGGCAGAGGTTTCATTCCTGATATCAAAAAAGTAGAACTGAAGCTAAAAGGCATTAAAATGTGACAAAGGATACTTTATAATGCTAAAGCCATAATTCATAATGAAGAAACAATACTTATGGATATCCATGTACCAAAAAGCACACCAATCACCTGTATAAGGATGGAGGTATTTAACTCCAAACAGAATCAAATATACTTAAACATCAAATGCAAAGAAAAATAGAAACACACTAACAGAGACTTTAATACACTCCTCTCAACATAAGATTGTGACAAAAATAAGTAAAGACACAGAAGTAAACATCATCAATGCAGTAGATACTATATAGATAGATACTATGGCTGTGCATATAGAACTTTATACCTTATTAATAGAGAATAATCTTCTCAAGCACACAAAGGAACATTCACAAAAATTTAATCATATATTAGGTCACAAAGAAAACATGATTAAGTCCCACAAGTGGAAATATTATAAACCACACTCTGAATGTAATAAAACTAGAAATAAAAAAAAAATGGGGCTCTTCTATCCGGAAACCTTTTTTTAAAAACCTTCTATTAAACACCTCTTAGGTAAAAGAAAAGATATAAAATGAAATTACCTAATTTCTAAAATAACAAAACACTACATATTAGAACATATGTTACACATTTAATGCAGTAATGAGCATAAAATCAGAACCTTAAACTTGTTTACCAATTAAAAATAAAGTACAGGGGGATCCCTGGGTGGCGCAGCGGTTTGGCGCCTGCCTTTGGCCCAGGGCGCGATCCTGGAGACCCGGGATCGAGTCCCACGTCAGGCTCCCGGTGCATGGACCCTGCTTCTCCCTCTGCCTGTGTCTCTGCCTCTCTCTCTCTCTCTCTCTCTCTCTGTGACTATCATAAATAAATAAATAAATAAATAAATAAATAAATAAATAAATAGATAAATAAATAAATAAAGTACAAAAATAAATATATTAAATTTCCAAATGAAAAAGGAAACATAGTATAAAAAGCAAAGTAAACAAAAAGCAAGTACAAAGAAGCACATAAAGATAAAAGTGAAAATTGTTAAGAAGAAATCAGAAAACAGTAGCTCTAACTAGTAAATCAAACGTCTGGTTCTTTGAAAATTTAATAATATAGAAAAACCACTAACTAACCTAATTTTTAAAAGGAGGACAGGGCAGTTGTTTAGCGCTGCCTTCAGCACAGGGCCTGATCCTGCAGACCCAGGATCGAGTCCCACGTCAGGCTCCCTGCATGGAGCCCACTTATCCCTCTGCCTGTGTCTCTGCCTCTCTCTCTCTCTCTCTCTCTCTGTCTCTCATGAATAAATAAACAAAATCTTTAAAAAAAAGGGGGGGGACAAAAAGAAATGAAGAGGGGGAGATAAACACTAAAGCAAGACATTTTTTAGAAGTATAGAGATTATTTGCACACTCTATGGAAACACACCTAAATTTTCCTAAGAAAAGCCTAAATTTTCCTAAGAAAATATAATTTACCAAAATTGACCTGAATAGAAACAGAAAGCTTAAATAATCCACTCTCCATAGAAGAAATAAAGTTATTATGACACTTCTCCACAAAAAAGCACCATGTTCAAATAGTTTCCCAGGGGAATTCTACAAACGTTTTGAGAAACAGATGGTCCCAATACTAGAAATTGTCTTAGAACTTAAACAATTAGAAAATCTTCCAGATGTTTCTCATGAAATCAAGTATAATATTGTTACCTCAACCTGATATTGTATATTAAAAGAACTATAGATAATATCATTTATGAATATTATTGAAAACATATTAAATAAAATATTAACAAACAACATCCAACACCACAATAATGAAAACAACACACAATGGCCAAGTGAAATTTATCTCAGGAATGCGAGAATAGTTCAATATTAGGAAATCCATAATCCAATGCACCATATTAATGATCTAAGCAGGAAACTCATGTGATTATCTCCACAGATGCTGAAAAGGTCAACACTCCTTCCTGATTTTAAAGAAACTCAAAATTGGAATTGACAGATATTTCCTTAGCACTCGATTAAAAAAACAAAAACCAAAAAGAAAAACCCCCAGTTCTGAAGCCAGCACTTTACTTAAGAGGAAACATTGCTCATTTTCACAGATCAGGAACACAAAGATGCCCACTATTTCCACTACTTTTTTTTCTTCATTATTTCCATTTTCATTTAATACCATCCTATAGCTACTACATTATACAAAAGAAACCAACTAGAGATATAAAATTTAGAAAATACATAGAACTATATCTATTAGCAGAAAACATGATGGAATACCTGGAAAACTCTAGAAAACCAATATGCTAACACCAAATCAACCAAGATTCAGTAAGGTAGCAGAATATTCAGATAACACAATGAAATCAATTGACTTCATAAACACAACTAGTTAGGTGTAATGGAAGAGAAGATCTCATTTAAAAGAATAACCCCCCAAAAAACCCACATTAAATACTTAGGAATAAACCTAACAAGAAATGAGCAAAAGCCATATAAGAAAAACATTAAAACACTCTGCAAAAACAAAAATGTAGACTCCAACAAACAGAAAAACATTATTCTGGATAATAAAACCCAATATAATAAGATGTCAGTTCTGTCTAGTTTAATTTATTAATAAAACAAAAATACCAATAAGCCTTTTTTATGAAGCTAGATATGTTGACATTAAAGTTCAGGTGGAAAATAAACACGTAAAAATCATTACGAAAACTGAAATTAAAAAACAGCTATGAGGCAAGTCTATTCAAACACCACAAACTCTCTAAGTGAAACTGTGGTACTGGAGCATAACTCAACAGACAAGGTCAGTGGACTAGAATAGCAAATACAGAAATAGATCCAAGTATACATGGTAACTTATGAACACACAAGCAGAATCTCAAATCAGCGGGGCAAGGACAATCTTTTTAATAAATAGCGTTGGGCAATTGGATAGCCATTTAGAAGAATATAAAAACTGGATTCCTATCTCATACCAAATAATAAGCTTTACCAAATATCAAAATAAACTCTACATGGATCAGAGAACTATATGTAAAAAATAAACTACAACACATATCAAAGAAAACAAGAGTGAATTCCTCTAAAACCAGTTTTAGGAAAGAATTTCAGAATATGATTCAAGATCCACATGCAAAAAGATGAACAATAAATTCAGATACACACACACACATACACATATATACACACACATATGTACATTTTAACCCCGAAATCCCACTTCCGGCAATTTACTCTTAATGTAAATATCTAATAATATAAAAATACATATGTACAGGCTATCCACTGAAGCATCTTTATAATTGAAAAATATTATAAACCACATAAAGGCTCAAGAACCTTTATGGGAATTGGAAAAGCATAGGCAGAGAAGAATGAAACTGGACCCCTATCTTATACCATTCAAAAAAATTGACTGGAAATGTGTTAAAGACTTAACCATAAGACTTGACATGGTCAAAACTCCTAGAAAAAAAAAACAGGGGAAAAGCTTCTTCACATTGGTTCACAACACATTTTAGATCTGACACCAAAAGCACAAACAATAAAAGCAAAAATAAATAAGTAGAACTACTCAAACTAAAAGCTTTGCACAGCAAAAGAAATGGTCAACAAAAATGAAAAGGCAACCTACAGAAATGGGAGAAAATATTTGCAAATCATATATCTGATAAGGTTAATAACCAAAATATATAAACAACTCATATAACTCAATGGCAAGATAAAAAAAATAATCTGATAAAAAAAAGTGGGGGGATTGGGGAGAGGTGGGCAGAGGAAGTGAAGAGACATTTTTCCAAAGAAGACATACAAGTAGCCAAAGGGTACATGAAAAGTCACTTAATATCACTAATCAAGGGAACTTGGGTGGCTCAGCAGGTCATGATCCCAGGGTCCTGAGATAGAGCTCTGCATCAGGCTCCCTCCTCAGCAGGGAGTCTGCTTCTCCCTCTCCCTCTGCCCCTCCCCCTTCCCATTGTCTGTCTCTCTATCTCAAATAAATAATAATAAAATCTTTAAAAAAAATCACTAATCATCAGGGAAATACAAATCAAAGCCATAATGAGATATCACCTCATAGAATGGCGGTCATCAAAAAAGTGGGAATGTGTTGGTGAGAATGTGGAGAAAAGGGAACCCTTGCACAATTGTTGGTGGCAACGTAAATTGGTATAGCCACTACGGAAAACAGCATGGAGATTCCTCAAAAAATTAATATAACTATCATATGACCCAACAACTTCACTTCTGGGTATATAACCAAAGGAAATGAAAATAGGACCTCAAAGAGATACTTGCACTCCCATGTTCATTGCAAGATTATTCACAATAACCAACATATGGGAATAACCTAAGTATCTGTCAAAAGATAAATGGATAAAGATATAGTGTGTGTGTATAAATACATACATAATAGAATGTTATTTGGCCATGAGAAAGAAGGAAATCTTGTCATTTGTGACAACATAGATGCACCTTGATGGCATTATGCTAAGTAAAATAAGTCAGAGAAAAACAATACTGTATGACATCACTTAAGTATGGAATCTATAAAAGCTAAACTTGTAGAAACAGAGAATAGAGTGGTGGTTACTAGGGTCTGTAGGGTGGGGAAATGGGGAAATAGTATAAGCACAAGGGTACAAACCTCCAGGTATAAGGTGAATAACTTCATGCTGTACTTCATATACAGCATGGTGATTACAGCTAATAACATTTTATTATATACTTGAAACCTAAGTGAGTAGATCATAAATGTTATCACCGCAAAAAAAGAAATGGTAATTAGGTGATGTGATGGAGGTATTAGCTAATGCCATGATGGTAATCATATAAGTGTATCAAATCAACACATTGTACACCTTAAACTTACACAATATTGTATGTCGATTATGTCTCAATAAAGCTGGGAAGCAAAAGAAATGGCCTTGGAAAAAAGGGAAGCACTTTGGATATTTATGACATACATACATACCTGTCTACATTCATATTTGACTGAGAGTTTAGAGAGTTATCTGCTTCATTCTCACTTTCTTCTGACTGGCTATTAACAGTTCCTCCTTCATCATCATCTACTTCATTAAGAGCCTATCTCAACATAACAATAAAAATAAAAACACATGTTGGTTATATGTACATTCATCCTTTGTTTCTTTTTGTCATTATAACAGGAAGGTCCCTCCTAAGGCTAACATCCGCACAGGTGCTCTAGGACCTAAACCCTTTTACCTCCTTCTACTCTAGCAAGGGCCCCTTCTCTCTCCTGCATCTTCAACCTCTCTGTACTGGCTTTGACTCATCCACATTTAAATGTGAACCAATCTCTCATCTTATCCTCTCTTTCATCACCATACTACTTGAAAGAGTCATTCCCCACTTCTCATTTACTACCTATGTCCTCCAACTTTGCCTCTGCCCTACCATTCCACTCAAAGTGCTGTCTACAAGGTCAACATTCTTTTTTGATTTTTCTTAAATCAAACAGGTATTTTTCAGTCTCTGCCTTCCTTTATCTCTGATTCATTGGACATTAATGACCACTCCTTTCTTTTCTTCAAGATCTTCTTGATACATTCTTCCTTTTAACTGCCAAGTTACCATATTTCCCTGGTTTTTCTTCTATCCTTCTGACGCTTCTTTTCCAATCTCCTTTATTTGTTCTTTTCTTTCTACTCTTTTTTTTTCAAAAAAAAAATATTTTATTTATTCATGAGACACACACACAGAGAGAGAGAGAGAGGCAGAGACACAGGCAGAGGGAGAAGCAAGCTCCACGCAGGGATCCTGACGTGGGACTTGATCCTGGGTCCCCAGGATCACACCCTGGGCTAAAGGCGGCGTAAAACCACTGGGCCCCTGGGGCTGCCCTCTACCCTTTCTTAATATCTGATGGGACTCAAGGTCCTCCCTTTGGACCTTTTCTCCTCTCATCTGACTCCCTTTCTGAATGATTGTATCTAGTTCCAAAGCTGCTATTACAAGTCAAATGCTGTGAATTCCCAAATTTCTATCTTCACCCAGATCTCTCAGGAGTCCTAGACAATTATATCCAAATGCCTAAAAGATATTCCTAGTAGTCATCCTATACATATAAACTCACATGTCCAAAACTGGTCATGTTTCCAAGCTTCTCCTATCATTCACCCGTCTTATCGCTCTCAAACCCATTTTCCACTCTACAGTTGATTTCATCATGACTCTTCCTAAAATCTTCTGGTGGTTCTCTTCTCACTTTCTGGTTCCTTAGCCCTTTATTATCTAGCTACCCCCATCTCTCTAACTCCAGCTCTTCGCATTTCCCCATCCCCATAACAGAAACCATGATTATCTGAAAACTAACATTTTTAATAAGTGCCAAACAAAATGGCTTTTGGCTAGAGAGATGGCTAATGGCTTTTGGCTATTGAAAACATGTAACATTCTATTTAACTGCCTTTGTAAGCAGAAAACAGTATACTTAACATTTTTTTTTTAATGATTCTGGACCTTGTAATTCCCCAGGAACATCCTTCTCATTGATGATTCTTTTTTTCTTAAGACATATAAATAATTTAGGAAATTGCATTAAATAGGTATTGAGTTCTTAATATTAAAGTCTTTCTGAGCTTTTAAAAAATGTTTCCCATCTCAAAATTCTAAACATTTTGATTAAGAGTTTAATTAGGTTAGGATATAGCTAATTAACATTTTACTACTATAATATAATTTTCCCATGTAACTGGTCAATAAATTCCAAGTTTCCTGGGGAGATACTTTGTAAACACACTATTAGAAGGGACTAACATTTAATGAAGAACTAGTATTTGGAATTATACTAAGCGCCTTACATTATTTACCTCCGCTGATCCTCATAACAACTATAGTAAGTATATTCTATTCCCATTTAACAACAAAAAAAAACTCTTTGCCAATTCAGATACCTTAAGAAATCAACTCAAAATCCAAAGCTAGTACTAACAGAATATAAACACATAACCACCTGACTTTAAAGTAGAAGTGAAAAATAAAAAATAAAAAATAAAAAAATAAAGTAGAAGTGAAAAGACTGTTTCCATTATGGCAGATGGAGCCTAGATTTGAATACCATCTCTGATGCTAACTAGCTATGTGATCTTGGACAAGGCACTTAATTTTTCTGAACCTCAGTTTTTTATCTGTTAAATGGAGGTAATGATAGTACCCACCTTGTAAATAAGTACTCAGTAAATGGTAGCTATTACTGTCCAGTACTGTCTTGTTTGATACAAACATTACTCCCCAAAAGTGCAATATGCTTAAGAATAGTTCTAGCAACCATAATTGGTATTTGGTGATATTTAAAGTTTTGAAATGTTTACCACAATACCTACATCAACTTAATTTCACCATAAGCATGATGGCTATGAGGACAGCCTATTACCTGAGGCTCCATGACAGATTCACTAAGAATGGCCTGTGTGACAGGGTCTTGATTTACCACAATGGGACCCTGAGAGGAATCAGGAGCAATAGTTACATTTGGAAACCCTGCAGAAGGAAAAGAAATCATGATGATTTTACTTCATTTAAATTGACCTCACAGGCACTACACACTGCCATAGGTTTGTATTATCACATGAAAAATAATAATAGCAGGTCACACCTACATAATGCTTACTGTATTCCAGGCACTGTTCTAAATGCTCTTACATATATTAAGTCATTTTACCCTCAGAAAATCTGATGAGGTTTTGCTATTATTATTTCATAGATCAGCAAACTGAAACTCAGAGACTTGAAGCAAATGGGCCAGAATCACACTAACAAATGGTTAAGCCAGAATTCAAACCTTAACTAAAAACTAATGATCTGTTTTCAGGGATTAAAGTAAACAATGGATTATATACACATTAAAAAGAATAATTCTATGTACTTGACAAGAGGCAAAGTCTCTGTGAAAGAGAGAGATTGAAGTAGCTTTGGCCTTCAAATTAAGCTTCACTCAAGTTATATATAAATACAGATACTTTATATGGTAATATTAATAAACTGGAAATTAAGTCATATTTTAAATGACAAAATCTTACACATTGCACCACAAGATATACTAGTAAGTAATAACAATTCATCTTTGCTTAGCTTAGTAATTTGCAATAGTTAATATTCTTGGTGAAAAGCAAAGAAATCATAATGAATCTGTACCTAACAACACCTGTATGCTATCCACTCTAGATTACTCACGCCGTAAGAAATGTGATGCCCGAAAAAAAGATTTAAATTTCTTGCAAATAGCCAGTTGTGGGCTATGGTTAATAAGAAAAAGAAGTTTTTGTTTGATTTAAATACTGTACCTGTGCGCCTACGGGGAAAATCAACAAACAGATCTTTTGCTTCAGCAATCAAATGATCAGATTTTTCCAAAACATCCTGCATCTGGTATTGATCAGAAAGAATCTGGACATGTGTTAATAATAAATATTATTATTCATGAAAAAATCCATATATACTCTGAAATCACAAAGTAGAAGTCCATACATAGGCACACAGAATAAAAATAACGATAGGCCACTATCTTCCTAAAATCCTTCAGTGGCAATATCCTTAAGTACCAGTAGATGGGGCTATTACAATAATTAGTAGATTTCATACGCTTCCCTACAATCCAAGTATGAAATCTATTATTAAACTGTGACCCAGCATACGCAAATGTAAATGTAAATGTATAACAAAATAAGAGCTTACTTAACCTAACTTTTTGAGAGCCACTCTGATATTTTCTTTTAGTTCCTATTCTATTTTTTAAAATAATGGCTACAACACACTAACTCAATTTCACAAGCCACTAAAGAGTTGTGATCCAGTTTGAAAAACACTGATTAAAGATATAAATCTCCAAGCCATAAACTCAGAGGTGTTTCAACCTTTAAAAGTGATTTCACACACACACAAAAAAAAGTGATTTCATAATCCACTAATGGATCATGATCAACAACTTAAGAGAATATGAAGTAAGAGGAGTTTTGGGGCCTCAAACAAATGTGATGCTTGTCTGTTTACAAACAAGTTGGATTTTTATCCTAGAGGGAGGAGTGAGAACTCAAAAAATACCATTACAGTAGTGCCTCTGAGTAAGCACTTTTCAACTTAGAATTCAACATTCATAATTACAAGCAAGGAGACGCAGGCAAGTCAACTCTAGCCACCACCACCAGATGGCATTCTTAAATTGAAAGAAGTTTACAAAATTGGAAACTGCCCAGTTTCCAACATGGATTCAAAACAATAAAGCATCTGGCAACAAATGCTCTTACCAGAATCTCTAGCCCATGGAAACAAGTATATAATATGACCTCAGTTATTATTTCAGGACACTGAGAAAAATAACAAGAGTCACATTCTGACTTCTTCCCTTTCTTCTGCTGTGGCCAATCAGGTTGGCTGGCTTAGTTGGTGAGAATCAAGTCTTGAATGTGTTCCTTCCACAAAGAGTAAGCTTTGGAATGATATAAGGCAAAGAGCACATTCGGAGCCAGAAGACTGGAATCCTAGGCCCAGTCAAGGGATACTAAGCAAAATCCAACCATCTTAATTTAGGTTTCTAATATGTAAATGAGGATACCACACCTTCCCCAACCTCAAAGAGGTGTTATAAGGATGTGGACACAATGAAAACCATTCTAGGGATATTTAAAATGTTGTTACAACTTAAATTATAGTATCCCACGAACCAAATTTCTATCCCTGGTTAGCGATCTTCCAAGTACATGCAATTAAAGTTTATGCAAGAGAGTAAGAGTAAATGGAACATTATAATCTATCATTTAAACTAGAAAAATTACACACAGGGTATTTCCTAATAGCAGTTTTGAGTTTACTATTAAAAAAAAAAATCACTGACCTTCCATCAAAATAAAGAGATAAAACTGACAGAAGCAGACTGCAGAGGAGTAATTTTATTATATCAAGACCTAATATCAATTACAATGAGGTCTCCAGGAAATCCACTGCCCTGTTGCACTTTGCCAGTCTCTGCCCAGCCCTCTTAAGGCAAATGGGTTGAGAGACCACAGATCAGTGTATTGGCTTTCTTTTGCACTCTCTAGATTTATTTATCACTCCTCTCTGATAAACCTCACCCTCTTGATAGGTAAACCAATCTCTGCAAGCCCACCTGTATACATTATTTCTCCGGATGGGTTCATGGAGTGCAAAGTCAAACTTATGAATACTGGTACACATCTTGAATTTGCAAAGGATCGGCCAAAGTCTCTTCAAAAACATTATGAAAAACTTTTTATCCTAGCACTTTTATTCTCTGGTAATAAAAACCAGATAGAAATAGGAAATTACAGAGAAACTTGGGAAGTTATTATACTTTCAGAATTTATAAAATCTTAACCAAATTTTCCCTCTCTCTGATTGAATTTGGACCCTCATTTGCCTGATTCCCATGACACAAACACATCACACAGCAAATGATTATGCCAGCCAAAGAGCTTTTCTCTTAACTTTGTTCGCCTAGGAGTCCAGCTCTTGGGGATGGACTGGTAATAATAATACCACCTAAGTGAATATGCCCAAGGAGGCTTCTTCATTCAATCCCATCATATCCCTTAATAGAGACATTACAGATTTAGTAACACTGAAATAATAGATGCACATATCTTTGACACAGCAGTTCCACTTTTAAGAATTTATCCTACAAATATAGTTTTACATGTACTTAAAAACATATACAAGGATATTCGTTGTATTATTTACGGTGACAAGGCCAGTAACAATCTGTGGGTGACAGATCTGCTACCAATCTCCTTTCTTTTCATTTTCCTTTTAACAGAAGAATTCCCAAGTAAGAGCCAAGTTCCTAGCTAGATTTCCTAACCATCATTCTAGGAAGAACGGTCATGTGATGAATTTCTGGACAGTGGGGATATAAGCCAGAATTTCTGGGTGATATGTAAAAAGAGTAGCATGTTTTCTCTTTCCCTGTTCATGCTGGCTGGAATACAGCCGTAGGAAGCTGGAATAGCCATTCTCTACTCAGAGATAGAAGCACTGGAATAAAAGACCCCAGAGACTGTACCAACCACCATTTACCACTGAACGGTTTCATAGAGAGAAATAGATTCCTATTTTGTTTAAACCACTATATCTTGGGGTCTTCTTTTTTTCCTGAGGCCTAAACTATACTCCAATACACTTCCTAAATTGGTACAAATAAAGCGCTGGAAAAATAAATTGTGGTACATCTGTATATTACCTGGCCATTAAAAAGAAAAGGTAGATTTCTAAATACTGACATGGGATAACCTCCAAAATATATTGTTAATGGAAATACTTGCTCTTACTAACAGCAGAGGGTCTCAACCCAGGCAATGAATTAAAAGTACATAAAAACTGTCTGAAAAGTACCTAAGTGGGGCCACATCACAGAATAAATCAGAATATCTGAGTATAGGTATTTTTGAGTCCAGATATGGTGATTTTTTTTAAATGGACAATCTCAACACTGACTGAGCTAATGTGCCGACTCCAGAGCTTGAGGAATGGCACTGGTGGGAAGGCAGAGAGACTTCATTCATCCTCTCTCACCACCCTCCTTCAATCCCTAATTCTACCGCATCCATTCTCATATAAGCAATTCAGGACATGAGCAGGAGCCACTAGAGAAGGGAAACAAAAGCCTAGAGCCACCTCAAAGGGGCTGCCTTTTTTCCTAGTCACTGAGAATTATTACCTAATATTCAAATACGCATACCTTGTCCAAGATTACCAAAAGATACTTATCTGTAAAGAACCATAGTCTTTCAACCCCCCGGTCTTTTTACAAGTTCATGTAAACATTTATTCGGGAGATAGAATTCTTCCTGATGATATATAAGATTAGGACTTTTACATCTCACTAACAAGACTAATGAATTCCTCAAAGACAGAGTAATCTACAGCTGCAGTTAAAGATCACCCAGACAGGTGCCATAAGCTGCAATAATGAACAAGAAGCAACACTACAAAGTATATTTCCTTCACAATGATTTCATCCATAAAAGGTTTTTGCTGTAGTTTCCTCTTATTTGCCATAGTATTTATTTCTATATATCTGATAACTTAACCAAATACCCTACATCTGGCAAAAGGTTAAGGTAAAGACAAGGGGCTTACTAACTAATTTGTTGGACAAGTACATTTTTTTTTTTTTGCAGAGTAATCAATCTAATAGCACTGTGTGTGTGAACTGAGAAAAATAATTACAGCAGTTTATATATGTATATAAGACACTAATTATGTGCCAAGGACTATATTCGTCAGTTAGTATGTATCACTGAAATCTCATAACAATACAATCAGGCAAGTTTCATAAAACAGTAACTTGCAGAGCAGGAATTCAAACCTCCAAACTAGACTTTAATCATCACTCTGCTCCTTTTTTCAGAGTCCATGTGTAGATCCATCATATAAGGACGCAGTCATAATACTAGAGTCTCTCCAATGTGAATCAAACTTGGGGGAAAAGAGAGAAAACTATTTTCTTCTCTAACTCTAAAGAAAATGCAGTTTAGCATACCTCCTTCATGATTGACAATCTCCTTCTCTCAAGATTAGAAACTTCTGGTTTCTGCTTCTTCCATTTTCTCCTCAAAGCTTTTTCTTGGAGTTCCCAGTGTACTAATGCTCTGTTCTTTGATTTGTGTATTTCATGACGACGTATCTGTACAAAAGAAAAAATATAAAAGAATGTTTCAGGAACAAAGAAGTTGCCTATTCAGATGGTGGGACCACCTAATTTAGTTCATCTTTTAAAAATTTCTTTCTGGTCCAAATGTGTATATTCATACATATTCATGACCAAAATTTTCAATCTTCTAAATTTTCAAAGTGGTAAAAAAAAAAAAAGAATTATCCTAGAACTAGTAAACCTAGCAAAAAGACAAAATGAAAAAATATTAATTTCTACTTCCTTTGTACAAGACTATCCAATAAAATGTTATTTTCCAAACTACAGACCAGGATTCATTTAATGAACAGTAAAATCAATCAGTGGGTCAAACGAACATTTTTAAAATAAAAAAGAATATAGAATAGAAAATGTTAAGAGTAAATCATATATAAGGAAGTTAAGAATTATTCTGTTAAACTTTTCATTTACACATGTGTGTACATGTACAATTACATACACACACACACACACACACATATATAAATACACCAACACATACATACTGAATACAAGGTAAAAAAGGCACAAAGCTCACTAACCCATCTGTGGCAAAAACACACCCATTTCATAGTACTCACATCACTACCAAAAACTAACAATGCAATATTTTTATAGCCCTGCAATGGCTACATTTGGAAGTGGGTCACTGGAAATGTGTAACTCCAGAAAAGTGGAATTCCTGAAGGAGAAATAAGAGCCATAGTTTAAGAGCAGAGGAGAGAGGAGTTCACTGAGGTGGCTAAGGAATAGGAGCAGATACTGGCTTTACAAGCATGCTAGTATTCAGAACAATGAACATGAACAAAGCCTATATGGCATCTGATAAACTATACTGCTGCGTTTTTACCATGCAAATATGAAATCAGTCCATTAAGAGACCAACAACCAAATACTGTGTAAGGATTCTGAACACAAAAAACAAATGAAGATGATATTTTTGAGATAACTGGGGTAGTATGAATATAGACTGGGAATTAGGCAATATCAAAAAATTATTGTTACTTTTATTAGGTATGATAATGGCATCGTGGTTACATAAGAAAATGTATTATTTAAAACGCAAACTGAATATGTTGGCACAAAATGCCATGTTATCTGGGATTTGCTTTAAAATGCAACAGTGAAGGAAGGAAAAGTTATGAAAAATGAAGCAACTATGGCAAAATTTATTAACTATTATATCTGGGTGAACAGTACATGGGAGATCTTTATACTATTGCCCCCATTTCCATGTAAATTTGAAACTTCTCATAATAAAAAAAATTTAAATCAATAGGGCATCATTATTAACCTCAAAATCTACCAGGATTAAGATTCCTAGGTCCACAAAGACATACAAGAGATAGATAGCCCTTATCCCTCAAAAGCATTAAAAATCTGCCCAGGGAGATTGGGCACATACAGTTGACCCTTTGCTGACACAAATTTGAACTGCACAGATCCACTTATACATGCATTTTTTTCAGTAACTATAGTATAGTACTATAAGTGTATTTTTCTTCCTTACGATTTTAATAACATTTTCTTTTCTCTAGCTTACTTTATTGTAAGAATGCAGTATATAATACATATAACACACAACTACTTATGTTATTGGTAAGGCTTCCTGTCAATGGTAGGCTATTAGTAGTTAAGCTGTGGGGAAGTCAAAACTTATATGCAGATTTCTGACTATGCAGGAGGTTGGCACCCCTAACCCCCACATTGTTCAAGGGCCAAATGTACAAATAAAGATAAATGAAATGCATTAGACAGCACATACGCTATGCCTCATATACCTAGCAAGTACGACAACAGTTTAGAGGAGATACTAATTGTTGGGCAGCTTCAGAAAACTTCAAACTTAATACAAAACTATAAAAATCAAGACATTGTTGTGTCGTACAAGGATAGACATGTAGATCAGTGGTATAAAACTGAGAGCCCAAACTAAACCTTTATGTTCACAGACAATTGATTTTCAGCAAGGGTATCAAGGTAATTCAATGAAGAAAGCATAGTCTTTTTAACAAATGGTACATGGTTATCCATTTAGAGAAGAACGAAGTTGGACCCCATCTCATACTATACACAAAAATTAATTCAAAATGGATCAAAGACCTAAACATAAGAGCTAAAACTATGAAACTCTTAGAAGAAACATAGTAAATCTTTGTAAACCTTGGGTTAAACAATGGTCTCTTAGATATGATACTAAAAACACAGTTGACAAAAGAATAGACTGGAGTTATCAAAATTAAAAATTTGGGGGGCACATGGGTGGCTCAGTGGTAGAGCATCTGCCTTTGGCTCAGGTCATCATCCCGGGGTCCTGGGATCAACTCCTGCATCAGGCTTCCCCACAGAGAGTCTGCTTCTCCCTCTGCCTGTGTTTCTGCCTCTCTATGAATAAATAAATAAAATCTTTTAAAAAATTTTTTTAAATTTTTGTGCTTCAAAAGATATCATCAAGAAAATGAAAAGACAATCAACAGAATAGGAGAAAATATTGACAAATCATATATATGATAAGGAACTTGGATCCAGATTATGCAAAGAACTCTTATAACTCTACAATAAAAACACAAGTAGGGCAGCCCAGGTGGCTCAGTGGTTAAGTGCTGCCTTCAGCCCTGGGCCTGATCCTGGAGACCCAGGATCGAGTCCCATATCGGGCTGCCTGCATGGAGCCTGCTTCTCTGCCTGTGTCTCTGCCTCTCTCTGTGTGTGTGTGTGTGTGTGTGTGTGTGTGTGTGTCTCACATAAATAAATAAAATCTTTTAAAAAATAAATAAAATAAAATAAATAAAATAAAATAAAATAAAATAAAATAAAATAAAATAAAAAAAACACAAGTAATCAATTTTTATCTGGCTAAGGAAACTTTTTTTTTTTTTAATTTTCCATTTATTCACGATGAGAGAGAGAGGCAGAGACACAGCCAGAGGGAGAAGCAGGCTCCATGCCGGGAGCCTGACACGGGACTCAATCCCGGGACTCCAGGATTGCGCCCTGGGCCGAAGGCAGGCGCCAAACCGCTGAGCCACCCAGGGATCCCCTGGCTAAGAAATCTGAATAGACATTTCTCCAAACAAGATAATACAAATGGCCAATAAGCACACAAAAGGATGTTTAACATCATTAGTCACTAGGGAAAATAAAAAACACGAGATTCCACTTTACACTCACTAGGAAAACTAAAACAAAAAAATATGGTACTAACATGTGGCAAGGGATATGGAAAAATTGGAACCCTCATGCCTGCTGGTAAGAATGTAAATAGTGCAGCCACTTTGAAAAACAGTTTGGCAGCTCCTCAGAAAGATAACGGTAGAGATACCACATGAGCCAGCAATTCTACTCCCAGGTACACAACAAGAGAACTGAGAACCTATGTTCACACGAAACTTGTATACGAATGTTCATAGCAGCCTCATTCATGATAGTCAAAAAGTGAAAATAATCCAATGTCCAGCAAAAGACAAATGGAAAAACAAAAAATATGGTATATCCTTACAATCAATGTAACAGTACTAGCAATAATAGGGATGAAGTAAAAAAAAGTAAAAAAAAAAAAAAAAATAGGGATGAAGTATTGACATATGCTACAACACAGATGAGCCTTGAAGACATTATGCTAGACACAAAAAGACACACACTGTATCCCATTTACGTGAGATGTCCAGAACAGGCACATATAGCATATAAAGCAGATTAGGTGTTGCCAGGCATTGGAAGGAATGAGGGCCTAAGGAGTGATTGTCAATGTGTACAGAGTTTCTTTCAGGGAGTGATGAAAATGTTTTAAATTAGAAAACTATGATGGTGACATAACCCTATGAATATACTGAAGACCAATGGCTCATACACCTTAAAAGGGTGGATTTTATAGTATGTGAATTGTATTTCAATAAAGCTGCTTTTTAAAAAAATCTATAGCAGAAACCTTTTTAAAAGTAAGACTAAACTAGGATAAGGAAGCAAAGTAAGATTTGGACAGGTAGACAAGAAGGTAGAGAAACTGTTCTGAGTAAAGAAAATTGCATGAATTGAGGCCCAATGTGGAAATACACATAGCATATTCAAGGAATAAATTAGTTACATTAGACTAAAGTATGATTGCAGATGGACATATCAATAAATAAGTTTAGAGATTTACATAGATAGCAAAAGACATACAGGGCAATACTAGAAGAGAGAGATTTGAACTATAAACCAAGTCCATCTAATAAAATTGTAATATATGCTAAGTGACATTCCTAGGTAAAATCAGGAAGTCCAGGTGATATGCTTTTCAATTTTATATAGACAGAAGCAAGATTAAATATAACTAACCAACTTCCAGGAAGCACCCCTGGTTTCTATTCTGAAGGTCAGGAACCAAATATCAAATGAAACATTGAATATATCTTTTGATATTAAACTTACCAGATCTTCAGGAGTTGCCCGATGAACTGTTAGATCATTCACAGTATTCTGCAAAATAGAGCAACATTCTTTTAAAAAAAAAAAAAAAACTTATAAAATGTTAGTATATACCAGATTTTTTTTAAAAAATAGGATTTCAATATTTATTCACTTTCTTTGGGTAATTTTCTCACAGGAAAAAAATTTCTTTAAACTAGGTGAAAAAATTTTTAAATCAATTTTAGTTTATGTTTGATAAACTAAAATAAACTAATAATATATGATAAATAAATATATGATAAAATAACTAATAATATATGATAAATAAAATGATAAACTCATTTTCCTTTTTTTTTAAGAGGTCTTTTTTTAATTTTTTAATTTTTTTTTAAAGTAATCTCTATGGCTCAAACTCATAACTCTAAGATCAAGAGTTACATGCTCTACTGACTGAGCCAGCAGCAAGGAGCCTCTCAAAAGCCTTCTTTTATTAGTTTAAGCCTTGTGTCCTTTTTTTCTCCTACATGCCAGATGGGCCTCAGTTAAAGGATTATGTACTTAACTAAAGCATGCTAACCTCTAAGAAACCTTTCTTTGAAAAGTTAAGGGATTTGTCCAATCATCACATTTTAGCAAGATAAAATTGCTATTTTAAACTGAAATGAAATTATTTCTATTTTTTACAATATATAAAAGAAATGTGTTTATTTAAATTAAAATAAAATGCTAGTTTTATTATTCAAACTTCTTACCATATTTTTTCACTCAGAGAGTTATGTCATACCTATGAATTTACACTGTTCATTTATCTGTGGTTAGGTATAGTACAAAATGGATTTTAATGGCTGAAAAGATTCAAAGTCCTGGGACCAAAAAGACTTCCTGTCCAGGAACTAGTATTCTCAATTTAAATATTAATATGGATTATTTTTAGTTGTCTTATTAAAAAATAACAGGCTATTTTTAGGTGTCTTACAGAAAATAAGCACTAAATTTACCAAGCAGGTATATATTATGTTAAAACAAGGAATAAAACAGGGTAGTATATAATTCAAAATGAGTAAGTTTAACTAAAATTGTAGTTTTCAAGCTGCATTCCAGGGAATGAGGCACCTCTAAAGAGTCCTAAAATATAAAACTGTGATTACTTTAGGGAGGTTAAGTTTGTGTGCATGCGAACAACTTAAGCATAGAATGTTTCATACATAATAAGGGATAAAGTTTGAGGGCACTGTATAATTTCATCAAATGTGAAAACAGTCACTTCGTAAAAAGGCACTAAACCAACATGGCAGGTCTTCCACACCCCACAACTCCATTATTACTCTGGTCCATGTAAATAGCATCCCTTAGAATTGTGCAATGCGTAGTCTACACAGCTTGGAGTAGCTGCCCTACAATTCGGCTCTCTCCAAAATGACTTCAGCCATTTTGTTATACAGATTTGGTAAGGCAGGAAATAAAACAAGTTAGGGTTCTTCTAATGGAAAGACAGGGAACTGGGTCTGGTGATAAAACTTCTGATTTATTCAAAGACTAAACTTTTTGGCCATAGTTTATATTTAGTTCAGAGGTTTTCTACACTAAAACTGTTATTCCTTTCATATTAACCTAGAAAACCACAATATATAACCATAAGATCTTAAGAATCATTTTTAATAATCATAATAAAATTCAGGCATATAAGGGATATGCTTAGACTTAGTTGTCTTGGAAGAAAATATAATTTCATTAATGTAACTATTGCTTAAAACTATTTTCTTGAAATTACTTTTAAATATCATTTACAAGCCATTTCAAAGAACATCTCACTATTTTTATCAAAATAGTATTATTCAGTTTGCTCTCTCCTCCTTCATGTACCATTTACTCCAAATGACTTAAAACTACCTCCAAGGTCAGTCTACAAAAAATAGATTTTTCCAGCACTGGAGATAATAAAAAACAAATGAGGGAAATGTAATTTCAATGGTGGGTTTCCATTAAGTTTTGAGCAAGAGCATATCAGAATAAATACGAAACGTCCCACAGTAACCACTCTGAAGTGGACAACTTTTAAGTTATCACATGCAGTTTTTTTCCTTTTAATAAGTTTCATGGCCTTGGAATCACACCCTTATAATCTTTTATAGCTAGGGGCATCTGGGTAGCTAAGCAGCTAAGCATCTGCCTTCAGCAGGTCATGATCCCAGGGTCCCCCTGAGCCACTTCAAAAAGGCTCTCAGTTTGCTCAGAAGTTTCCAAGTCCAAAAGAAACTCTGAGATCCAAAGTAGTCCCTGACTAGTTGCTCTCCACAACAGAAAGTAAAGGCACCTAAAGTGTCAATGGTTCAAACTAAAGTACCAAGCTGTGAAAGATAAAGATACCCTTGATAATACCAAACAGTAATCAGAATGGGAGCCAGGAATCATATGTCCCAGGTACTTGAGACTTGTCTTCTAAAGAGAACCTTTGTACTGAAACTGACCAGCTTCTGGAGGTGAAAAAGAAATAATTCAAGGAATAAGAGAGCAAGAATTACCCACTTTTCAGCCACAAATGCCACTCACATGATTATGATAGCACTGGTTGCTATAGGCAAATCTTAAGAAAGTACAAAAAAATTCAGATTTCAGTGACACAGTTTAGCTACAGTTGCCTTAAAACAGTGAGTTCTCAAAGTGGAGGAGGCAGTACTTTTTAAAAACATACTTCCCACCTTCTTAAGATTTCCTCTTCAAAGGAGATATAAGTTACAACCTTGACATGTGGATTCTAAAAGATCCCTACAGGATTCTGCTCTTCCCTCCAAGACCTGGGATATAACATGCCCAGAAACCCATTCCACCCTATTAACATTCAGAGCCCTGGATTGAGTGACTAGGGCCATGTCATCACATCTATCCCTCCAGAGCAATCTTACAGGTTTATTATCCCATCTAGACTTACATCCCATTCTTGCTTCAGTGACGTTTTCTTCTTCCTTACTTTCAGCACTTTCCTTCCTCCTCCCCGGGGACCATAACGGTTCACTCTGACAAGTGACATCTAGAAGCAATAATCATTATCAAATTTTTAAGATACAAGAAAAAGTGGTAATTACATCTCACTGGATAAGGACAAAGACATCTAGGAAAATAAACTTTCAAGGGTCAGAAGAAAAATGTAAGCATAATGAAAGGAACAGTCTACCAAAATACTTGGTTCTCTCCCTTCACAATTAAAAAGCTGTACTGATAACTATGATAAAACAGGTTCTAAGTTAATAACTTATGTATATTTGCTTAATAAAGAACTCCAGGAATACAAATTATGATATAAAGCACGGAGCTACGACCACGGGCATAAACTTTGTCATTAGTTACAAACTTCATAATTAACAGAGAAAATGTCAGTCATAGGCTAACAATCTGAAAACAAAAGGAAAAAGGCAAAGAGAGCTATAGCTTTTTGTTAAGCATCCTAGCACTTAAAATCACTAGCTTACTTGCCTAAGATAAAAATTGCTAAATTTTAGAGAACAAATGAGTTACAATATTTCTAGTATATTTCCACATAATACTAAATAGCGGTGATTACTGATACTAAACCAGCATTTGGAAATTGCCAATATTTGCTTGGCACTCTTAAAATAGCAATGCTATAGACACTGGACAAAATATTACACAAAATTAGAAAAAGGCTCATAGTCCCTGTACACTAGAATTTTACAATACATATATGTGACTTTTAACAAGCGACATATGTACATGACTCCCGTTCCAAAACTTCATTATACACCTAAATTTAATTACAGAACTTTGAAGCTGACCCCCTTATTCCAAATTATCCTGAAACAAAGACTGTAGTATTTTCCTTAAGTACATTTTTAAAAAATGATATGGTCTACTATAACAAAAAACATCTAAATGCAAGTATTTTCATGAGCTTCTCAGTTCTCTTCGCTTTGTTTTATCAATCACATTGACTCTTCAAACATGTTATCTATTTGCAGGGTTTACAATCCAGCAAAAGATAAGTCACATATGAGTCAGAGAATAACATTTAAGTCATATTATGAAGACAGTGTTGATGGTAATGAGGACAGTGGAGATGGTGATAATGACGGCAATAGCTAACACAAGTCAGGTATTGTTCTAAGTAAGCTCTTCCCACACAGTATTTCCTTTAATCCTAACAGTAATTCCAGTAAGCATTTACTATTTATTACTCATTTTACAGATGAGAAAGCTAAGGGATGAAGAAATAACCAACTGTGAAGGTCACAAAGTGGTAGAACCATAAATAGCATTTTAAAAGATAGGTAATAGAGGAGTGCCTATGGAATAGAGGTGGCTCAGTTGGATGGGCAACCAAATCTTTGTTTTGGCTCAGGTCGTGATCTCAGGGTCAGGGTCAAGAGATAGAGCCCATCAGGTTCCATGCTTAGCAGGGAGTCTACTTAAAGATTCTCTCCTGCCCCTCCCCGCGACTCATGTTTCCACACGAGTGCACTTTCTCAAATAAATAGAATATCTTAGTTAAAAATAAACAAATTTGGTGCCTGGGTGGCTCAGTCAGTAAAGCATCTGCCTTCAGCTCAGGTCACCATTTCGGGATTCTGGGACTGAATTCTGCATCTGGCTCCCTGCTCAGTGGGGAATCTGCTTCCCCCTCACCCTCTTTCTCTGCATCTGTCCTCTACTCATGCTCTCTCTTTCTCTCTCTCTCAAATAAATAAAATCTTTAAAAAAATAAAAATAAACAAATAAACAAAAGATATGGAAGAGAAAAACCTAAAAGTCCAAAACAAACCCCTACGTTTATAGTCAGTTTATTTTCAACAGAGGTGCCAACAAACAATTCAATAGGAAAAGAAGTCTTTTCAATAAGTCGTGCTGGGACAAGTGGAGATCTATATGAAAAAGAATGAATCAAGATCTCTACCTCACAACATATATAAAAATTAACTAAAAATAAATCAACTTCAAAATAAGAGCTAAAATTATTAAACTCCCAACAGAAAACATAAGTGTGAATCTTCATGAACCTTGGGTTAAGCAATGGTTTCTTAGATAGAACACTAAAAGAATAAGCAGACTCCATCAAAATTAAAACTTTTGTGCTTCAAAATTGTAATTATAATTGTAAAATGGAACTAATTAAAGACATAAATAGCCAAGAACCCCTACCTAGCACATACTAAGTTCTGCTTAGGATCAATGACTATGGTGTCAGTGACAACTATTAGTCCTTTCCCAAATGAGACAAAAAGGGGGTTAGAGAGATTAAGTATATTATATTGCTCAAAAGTCACACAAATAATAATGGGCAGCTGGCAAGTGACATTCAAAATCAGGTCTGAAAAAAAAAAAGAAAAAAAAACAGGTCTGACTACATATAATGCACTTCCTAGAAAATGGCACTAACACTGAGTCATCTCTGTTGGTTATAGATTTTCCAAATTTTCTACAATGAACCCATATTACTCTTAAAATAATTCCAGTTATATTATTTAAAATACTATACTTATTCAGAGGCTGAAATTCTCCCAGCCTCAATTCTAAAAATCCCACCATGAATCTGAAGTATGCAAAAGTTTATGAATAATCAAAAAAGCCCATATACTTCTTTCTTCCACTATTGAGGCCCTAGATATAGGTGAGGCCCTCAATATAACAGTATCTGAAATTTAGGAAAGCAGTATCTTTTAAATCATAGCTATTTGTATGCTAATGTATCCAAACAGAACTTTTCTTGAGCAAAGAGATATAGAAATTAATAGAAACAATTGAACAGGGGCAGCTGGGTGGCTCAGTAGGTTGAGTCTCTGCCTTCAGCTCAGGCTGTGATTCCAAGAGCCTGGGACTGAGCCCTGTTGGGCTTCCCGCTCTGAGGGAGCCTGCTTCTCCCTCTCCCTCTGCTTCTCCCCTCTGCTCCTGCTCTCTCTCTCTCTCCTCTCTCTCTCAAATAAATAAAACCTTTTTTAAAAAAAAAACTAACAAACATTGAACAAATGCCTGAGCATTATTTATGGGAATGTGAAGTTGTCAATTTTAGCATAAGAAAATGTTATGTCCAAATAAAACCATATTCACTGAAAAAAAAAGTGATGAAACGAATGTATATTCTATGGTCTGATTGTGTCCTTCCAAAATTCATGTTAATCCTAATCCTCAAAGGTGATGGTATTAGGTGGTGAGTGAGGCCTTTGGGAGGCAGTGCCCTCGTGAATGGGGCTAGTACTGTCATCAAAGAGGCTCCAGAGAGATCCCTAATCCCTTTCACCATCTGAGGACACAGCAAGGTGCTGGCTGTGAACCGGGAAGAGGACCCTTACTGGAACATGACCATGCTGGAGCCTTGATCCTGGACTTCACAACCGCCAGAACTAGGAGAAAAAAATTTCTCATTTTTGAGCTACTTAGTCTCTGGTATTTTGATATGGAAATCTGAATGGACTAATAAGACAGGACACACCAGTTCTCTCTTTTTTTTTTTTTAACTTCAATTTAGCCTAGCAAAGCTGGCTGTGATTACCCACAATGAAAATGCCATCATATAATCCCTTACCCTTGAGTTTGGATAGGATCCATGGACTTGTTTGGGTTTTCTTCCCCCCGTGATTTGTTTTATTCAACAACACGAGGCAAACGTGAGGAGATGTCACTCCTGTTTTCACAATATGTTTTACGCGTCTCTGTCTTACGAGAGTAGAATGAGAGTCTTTCCTGCTGGCCCTGAAGAAGCCAATCGCCACTTATGACTGCTCATGAAAAGGGCCATAATGCTGGGAATTCAGATGACTGTGGGCAGCCCACAGCAGAAAGTCAGTAAAAAGACCCGTCGGCATACAGCCATAAGCGGCAATGAATTCTCCCAACAACCAAAGGGACGTGAGCCTGGAAGCGGACTTTTCCTGAGCTGGGTTCTAGATGAGAACGCAGACCACCAACACCTTAATCATGCCTCTGTGAGACCCTAAGCACACAACCCCACTAAACCATGTCCAAATTCCTGCCTCACAGAAACCATGAGGTAATAAAGGAGTACTGTTTTAAGCCACCAGGTTTGTGGTGTTTTGTTACACAGCGTAGGTGACTAATACAGTGGCCAACTCTAAATTCCAGCCTGCGTGTGCTAGGATCACAAAGGGAGAACTACGCTGCTATCCCACCCGTGGATTCCCCTTCACCAGCTAACTTCTGTAACGTGGGAACCACCCTTGCCCTGAAGTGTCCTCTTGAACAGCACCAATACAAGCGGTCATATCTTTTCTTAACCCAGGATGAGACCTCGTAGTCCGACAAAGATATTTTGACCTATTTACAGAAATCAGGTATCATCAGGGAGCTACAGCTTACATACCGATGTGTGAGGCTACAGAGATATTCTCATAGTACTAAGGAGTACAAAATCGGCACAGCCCAGAAAATCTAGGCCTGTTTGGAGAAAATCCAAAATATTAATAGCTTCCCAACAGATGAAACTGTTGGCGACTTCTTACCTCTAAAGCCCTTTCCAACTCTATAGACTCCCACTGCTGGAGGCCCTCCTCTCCCTTGGCTTCCACGACATTCTCCCGGCTTCTCTCCTATTCATCTCTCCCTTTCTTTGCAGGCTCTGTTGGTCCCTCTTTAGATACCACATAATCAAAAAGCTCCACAGTCCTATCCCAATCCTTTATCTTTCCATTGGACACTCTCTCTCTTCATTCAGTAATTGCTGTTGAGAATCTCTCACCTGCTAGACTCTGGCCAGGCACTGGAGACCAAACAGTAGACAGGTCTAATACGGGGCCAGCTCTCAAGCGGCTTCCTTTCCAGATCACCTAGGGGGAGTTCACATCCTCCCTCTGTGATCTCGCTCCTTCCCTTGAACGAAAGCTACAAATGCCCTGGGCATATAAACACACTGTAGAAATGAGCCCCAAATCATCAAGGATTCACGTTTTCCCCCAACACCCCAAAATGCTCATTTCCAACTGCCTTCTGTATACATCTCCCAAACATCTCACTTACAGTGTAGTCAAAATACAACTTAATCATCCACGTCCCCTCCCTACCAACCTCTAGTCCTTACTACATAACCGGTAAGCTCAGCCGAACAAACAGAATGACCATCCTTCTGGTTGCTCCAGTTTGAAACCTTAGCATCACCTTCTGGTCCCTCTTGTCTCGTAGCCAATCAGATACCAGAATCTGTGCATTCTTTTCCTGGAATAACCCTCTCTCCTCTTTCCCCCCTCTCATCAAAACCAGCTAGACGTGGCGAAAAGGGGAAAACAATGTTCCTGGTGGGAGAAAAAGCATTTGCAAAGGGCTTGAAACGTTCAGTTGGACTACCAGAATTGAGAAGGTGAGAGTCTAGAAAGAGGATGCAAAGGGACAGAGAGGACAGAGAGGCCCCCTTAGAGAGGCCCTCTAAGCTACAGCAGTTGGAACACAATCCTAAAGCGACCCTCAGGAAGCCGCTGGAGGTCTCCAAATAAGGAGAATTACGGTGTGATTTAGCAAACCCTCTCTGGCTAGAGGGGAACAGGGCCTCCTTCCCTACATTGTCCCAGCAGTCAATCCTTTACCCGGATCTAAGGACAGAACAGCTCTCAGCCCCAGAGGACCGTGGCTCTCCCCCGCAGGGAGGAATCCAGGGCCCAGCCGCGGCCCTCGGGCCCTCTGCCCTCCTCGGGGGCCCGCCGGCCTCCCTCTCCAGCCTTCTCTGCTCTGTCCCCCGCCCGTGCAAGGGTCGCCTGCCCTTGTGGGTCCTGCCATCCTTTCTGCTCGGCGTGCAACACCCTTCCGCCTCGCACTCACCCCCAAGGCTCTCTCGGGCGGCCCCTCCCCGCGCCCCGGCCTCCCGCCAGTCTGCAGAGTCCCGGGAGGCTACGGGAGGCTCCCCGCCCCCCCCCCCCCCGGCCGGCAGCAGGTGCGCACTCAGGGCCGGGGGCGCCACACACCAGCCCGCGCACACACCCTCGCAGGACAGGCGCGGGGCGCTCTCCGGGGGAAGGAGCCCCCCCGGGGCCGGGGCCGGGGCCGGGGCCCGGGGAGACCAGGGGGGCACAGGCGCCAGGCCTCCGCCGCGCCGTCGCCACCTGCCTTGCCGTCGGCCGACCGCCGCCTCCGCCGCCACTAAACCACCTCCAGGCGCCAGAACCGGCCCGGCCCGCCACAGGTTCGCGCAGCCCGCCACTTCCGGGACGTTGCCTAGGCTACCCGAGCCCCGCCCCCTCCCCGGCCCGGATCCGGTGCGGCCAGTGCGCAGGCGCCGACTCGGGGCGTCCCGGGAACCCGGGGGCGGGGAGGCACCTGCGCGGCCGCCCTCCAGCCCTGGGCTCCCTGCGAGGCGCGAGGCTCGGGGCCGGGCCGCGCTGCGGGCGGTGGGCGTGAAGCGTTCGCCACTTTCTCGTGAATTCCCTAAAAGAAAGTTGTCGACAGGCTTCACATGTAATAGGCTTCACTTATGATATCTACTTGTTTTCGCCTTTATTGATTTTTTCACATATGATATTTACTTATTTTCACAACAGGCTTCACATATAATATTTACTTGGTTTCACCTTTTTTGATCTTTTTCTTTCACATATGACATTTACTTGTTTTCACAATAAGCTTCACATATAATATTTACTTGTTTTCGCCGTTTTTGATCTTTTTCTTTCACATATAACATTTACTTGTGTTCACAATAGGCTTCACATAAAATATTTACTTGTTTTCACTTTTACTGATCTTTTTTTTCACATATGACATTTACTTGTTTTCACAATAGGCTTCACTTATGATATCTACTTGTTTTCACCTTTATTGATCTTTTTTTTCACATATAATATTTACTTGTTTCCACAATAGGCTTCACATATAATATTTACTTGTTTTCGCCATTTTTGATCTTTTTTTCTCACCTATAATATTTACTTGTTTTCACAATAGGCTTCACATATAATATTTACTTGTTTTCACTTTTACTGATCTTTTTTTTCCACATATGACATTTACTTGTTTTCACAATAGGCTTCACATATAATATTTACTTGTTTTCGCCTTTTTTTTTCTTTTTCTTTCACATATAACATTTACTTGTTTTCACAATAGGCTTCACAAAAAACATTTACTTGTTTTCACCTTTCTTAATCTCCCCCCCCCCAAAAAAAATGTGTGTCACCGCCTACCAATGTGCCAATAGGTTATGCTAGATCCTGCGGGATCAAAAAAACAGGCAAGATCCTTGTCCTCAATAAGATTACTGTATAGTAGTAAACAGCCATCAACGACACAAATGTAAAATTAGGACTATGGCAAATGGGGATCCCTGGGTGGCGCAGCGGTTTGGCGCCTGCCTTTGGCCCAGGGCGCGATCCTGGAGACTCGGGATCGAATCCCACGTCGGGCTCCTGGTGCATGGAGCCTGCTTCTCCCTCTGCCTGTGTCTCTGCCCCCCCCCTCATTCTATGTGACTATCATAAATAAATAAAAATTTAAAAAAAAGGACTATGACAAATGCTAGAAGCTACTAGACACTAAAGTTATAGGAATGTTATAGGAATTACTCAGGAAAGCTGGAAAGTAGATGAGTCCGCTACCAGGGACGCATAAAACATTCCTGCGGAGGGAGCTACGCAGGCGAAGCTGCGGTGGCAAGAGCAAAGAACTGGAAGACGTTGAGCGTATCCGGAGATCGGAGAGCTTGGTGTAAGGGAAGCTGGCTGAAGAGGCTAGAGCCAGGACAGGAAGAGCTGTGTAGGCCTGTTAAGGACTTTTCAAAGCATTTTGTTTGGAAACGGAGTTAATTTGCTCCAATATGACAAGTTCCATTAGTCCCTATTTTTCAACGGTTAAGACTTATCCATACAGAGATCAGCAAACATAGTCAGCACCTTCTAGATGCAAAGAACTGCCTTCTAGGGCAGCCCAGGTGGCTCAGCGGTTTAGGGCCGCCTTCAGCCCAGGGCGTGATCCTGGAGACCCGGGATCGAGTTCCACATTGGGCTCCCTTCATGGAGACACTGCCTGTGTCTCTGTGCCTCTCTGTGTGTGTGTGTCTCTCATGAATAAATAAATAAAATCTTTTTTGGGGGGAGGGGGAAGAACTGCCTTCTAATAGTTTCCACTCTAATTGGGAACGTTTGATGTAGATACATTTGCTGGTCAATCAATATAACCGTTCCTTGCACACATACTCAACTCCCTACTCCTCTCTGAATTACTGTAATACTGGACAAACCCACAATTCTGGCCATAGCAAAACTAATTACTAAGTGCCTGCAACTTTGCAACTCAAACTGGAAGGAGAAAAATACCCAACCATCCTGACTTTAAATTCATGATCACTGAGTTTAAGTGTGCCCTTAAAGATGCCTGAAAACCATATTAAAGTTCCCCCTCCATTGATTTCTCCTATGCTTCTACAGGATAACTTTATACCTTCTTTCCTGTTCAATATATCTTCCTCTACCCTCAGTCTCAGCCAGTGATCTTGCTTCCTAATTCATTGACAACACTGAAGCAATCTGAAGAGAATTTCCATAAACTCCCATTGCTAATTCAATCATTCTATCGCATCTTTACCCACAAACCTGCCTTTGAGAAGTTTAACAAAACCTAAACACAAGAAAGATGAGCATTACATCAGTGTACATAATAATTAAATTGCTCAGAAACAGTGATTTAAAAAAATTAAAGCACTAAAAGAGAAACATTACAGAGAAACAAAAATAAGGATAACATTATATTTCTCATCAGAAACTTTGCAAGTGAGGAGACAGAATAGTTAAATATATTGAAAGAAAATGACTGTCAACTTAGAATTCTATATCTGTCAAAAGTAGCTTTTTAAAAATAAGGATAAAATAAAGATACCTTTACACGTAACTAATAGAATTTATCACCAGCAGATCCTCAGATCCTCACCAGGAGAAGTGTTGAAGTAAATATTTCAAGCAAAGGAAAACAATCCTTTGTATAATATTACTTGCAGGTAGACTGTAATAAGCTAAAGATGTATATCATAAACCCAAAAGCCATCACTAAAATAACTTATGCCTAAAAGAGGTATTTATAAAGAGTTTACAAAAGAAATATTAAAAATTACCTGACTAATCTAAAAGTAAGCACAAAAAGTACAAAAAAGGAAACAAAGAACAGGTGGGAGAAATAGAAAACAGATAGCAAAATAACAGGGTCATATCAATTATTACATTAAATGTAAATGGACTAAATACCCCTATTAAAAGGTAGAGATTGTCAAATTAGATTTTTTTATTGCTGCCTACTAGAAGAAATATACATTAAATATAAAAACTGTAGTCTTACGTACAAAGATAGAAAAAGACATGTTAACATTAGTCAAATGAAATTGGAATGGCCTAATCAGTATTAGAGGAATAAATTTTCAGAGTAAAAAATATTACAAGGGTTTTTAAAAAAGTCATTTCACGATGGCAAAGAGGACATTAAATCAAAAATATATAAAAATCCTAAGCAATCATTCACTAAATAAGTGCACTTCAAAATAAATGAAGCAAAAACTGACACGACTGCAATGTAAAATAAAAAGTCCACAATTATAGTCAGAAATCTCAATGCCATTCAGTGAATAATTTATAATACAACTAGGCAGAAAATCAGCTAGACCTTTAAACAAATTAATCCAGAAAATTACCTGTAAATTACCAATATCAGCAATGAGAGAGGTGAAATATTCAACAGACACTAAAAGAATGTATTTTCATTCATTCAACAACTGTATAGTAATAAATTTGATAGCACAGATAAAACAGACAAGTTTCCTAAAAGACATAAATTATCAAAGCTTTCTCAAGAAAAAAAATGATATTTCTCAAGAAAAAAGAAAAAAATGAATAGCTCTGTATCTATTACAGAATTTAAATTTCAGAAGGAAAAAACAAACAAAAGAAGCTTTCCACAAAGAAAAGTAGAGGCCTAGATGGCTTTACTGGTGAATTCTACCAAACATTTGGGGAAGAAATTTCACCTATTCTACACAAACTATTTCAAAAAAATTGAAAAGGAGGGAATATCTCCCAATTCCCTATGAGATCACTCTTACCCTGATAACTAAACCAGAGAGAGACATTACAAGAAAGAAAACAACACTACAGAATATCTCTAGTGAATGTAGGTGTAAAAATTCTTAGCAAAAAAAAAAATTTAAGATTCTTCTAACAAAGTAATTATGCTGAGCAAAAGAAGTCAAACAAAAAGAGAGCACATACTGTATGGATCCATTTACATAAGACTCTAGAAAATGAAAACTAATACAGTGACAGAAAACAGACCACTTGTTACTTGGGAGGAGAAAGGAAGCAGAGAAGAAGCAGGAGAGAGATACAAAAGAGGAAGGAAACTTTAGAGAGTAAGGGATATATAGATAATGGTTTCCCAGATATGTATGTATCTAACACAGGTGATATGTGTGCTTTAAATACGTGAAGTTCATTGTCAGTTACACTCAAAAAGCTGTTTATATAGATTTCTCTGGGTGGTCCATATATAAGCCAGATGTGCTCCCCAAATCATAAGATGTCCCACTTCTACTATTCTAATTCTGGCTTCCCATTCCAACTTCTAATCCATGTTTCTGAAGTCTTCCCTTTATTTCACTATAAATCTTTTTCACTCCCTTCCTGTCTTTGAGCCTCTACCAAATGCAAGTGATGGTGGCTGAAATCCTTCCTACATTAAGCTCCAAATAAACAGTCTGCTTATTCTCATATCACGAGACTCTGTTTCCACAACTGCTTCAATTTTTTAATGGCATTGGTTATTTTTAATCTTGGCAAGATCTGTAGTAACATCTGATAAAATCCCTTTCAGTAACGTTCAAGTACATTTTTTATCCCATGTTTCTTCTAATAGATGAAATTTCCTGGTTGATGATCATAAAGAGCTTATTTAATATCTATTTATTTATTACAGAGAGAGAACACGTGTAAGTGGGGGAGGGGCAGAGCAGAGAATCTTCAAGCAGACTCCTCACTGAGCAGTGAGCCTGATGCAGGGCTCAATGCCATGATCCATGAAATCATGACCTGAGCCAAAGTCAGTGGCTTAAATGACTAAGCCACCCAGGCGCCCCATGAAGAGACTATTTAAGAAGAGTTGTGGAGAGCTGGCCTTAATTTGTTCGTGGATATAGTACATGACTCCCTTGCAATATTTTGTCACATCTCCATGCAACAGAGAAGTGTCTAATATCAGGCATAAAATTTCTAGATATATGGGCCTCCTGTTAACAGTTCATAGGGACATAACCAATTTATCTCTGAGGGAATGGATCATATGGCCCTATGGACTAGTGGGAGTACCTATAGCCAAGGGAGTTCAAAGATTTCTGAAAGTTTTGCTAATTTTAACTTAAAGATGCCATTGTTTTTTTTTTCCAGAAGTTTGTAGGTGGCAAAGATGGTACAGTTTTTGAGAAAGGATAATGCCTCACAAAATTCTTTTAAAAGGATTCATATAAATTGTGTCTTGGTCATTTGATAGAAAAATTGATATACCCCAGGTTGGAAACATAAAATCAGGCAGCATTTCAGAGATTGAAAAAAATTACACCAAAGATTTTCAGCAAGGAAATGCTTTAGCTCATCCTAAAAATAAATCCTGTGGAGAGTGGGAACTGAATAAAATTCATTTGAAGGTATTTAAAGGGTCCTTGAGGCTTTGGTTCCCACCATGCCTCAACTTTACAGTTTTTCCAGGATATGATCAAGTAGCACATGTGCACAAATAATCTCCACTGTCTTTTTAAAGTTTTCCCAGCAATGCTGATTTGAAATAGTAAGCATTTTGTCTTTATTGTGATGAGTATTTTTATGGAGAAATTCAGCTCATATCCATTTGAAATCATCTGGTGCCACCAAATGGCCATCTTGAGCAGAGGATGATCTCAGTGAAGGATATGCTACATTTTTCTATTCTTCCATTTCCAAATCAGGGGCTAAATGTGGGTATTTAATGATGGCCTCTTTGACTCAATCCAGAGATTTATCTTTTGGGGTAACTTGTTTGGCAAAATGATCTGCTAGAGAATTTCCTTTAACTACCATATTATCTCTGTTAGCATGGACCTTGGTCTTTACAATAGCCATCTCACTGGGTAGTAGAAGTGTATCTAAAAATTCCTTACCTTGTCCACTTTTGTTGGGGGTTCCAGCTGAAACTCTTTTTGTTTTAAAGCATCACGCACTACTCCAGAAGTATACCTGCTGTTTGCATACATATTTATTGATTCTCAGGTCTTTGACTGTTGACAAGCTCTCATAAGTGTTACAAATTCTGCCATATGGACTAACTTTACCCCAGGTAAGGAACCATCCTATAAAGGAGAGTTTGGATTAGTGATAGCATTAGAGGTAGCCTAATAACTCCCGTTTCAATTTTGAAGTATGCCCCATGAACAAATATTAGGTCAAAATTTTCAATGTGAGTCTCCAATAAAGCTAAGCAAAGTGCAGAAAGTCCCCTAACTGAAGTAAGACAATCACGGGGTTCCTCTTCTTCAGAGCAGAAGAGTGGTAGTATTCACAGTGTTGCAGCAGTGAATAGTAACATAAGAGGGAAAGGGCAACAGAAATTCATAAGCGGTTAATCAACTGGCTGAAAGATATGTGTTCTCAGTGCGGAGTAAAGTCTGTACTACATGAGGAACCATAAGATCAACACAGAACCTAGAACTAATTCTGCAGAAGCATTGACAAGTTTTGCAGTGGCAGTATTGCTATACCACAAAGGGTATCAGCCTTTGCAACTGGAATGGGGGTGAGGCGACTGTAAGTGATGGGTTTTTGATGGTGTCCATTAAGTTGAATTAAAATTCCAAGGCTTTAAGCCCCAGAACAAAAGGGTTTCTTTTGTTGTGAGAGATGTCTAGGGAAACAGACTGTCGAAGAGCCTTCTTCAAATTAAAGAAGACTTGTGGAACATTTGGGCTCCCAGAAGAGAGTGGATCTTACTAAAGACTTAGCCATTTCATAAAGAGGTGTCACAGTCCTAGAAAAAAATTACACCCATTGTCTGAAATATCCGGTTAGACCTAAATGTCATCTTAGCTGTAATTTTGTGAGGGATCTAAGAGAGTTTTGGATAGTCTTTATCCTGTTATGAGAGACTGTTTTTCCCTCCTTAAAACAGCTCATGCCCTAAATAATGTACTATGTTTTGACAAAATTGTATTTATCTTTTTGAGACATTATGACTTTTTTTTTTTTGCCTTTTTTCTATCAAGGCTGAGAGCTACAGGCTTCTCTGAACAAAGTAGAAAATCACCTATATATCAGAAATGAATCACAAGGGAAATTGAGACCTTTTAGTTATTGATTAAGGACCTAAGAATAGGAAGGGGATTCAGTGAACACTTAAGGCCTAGCTATCCATATAGTATATCGTTGGCAAAAAGATATTGACTCTTAAGTGTAGGAATACACCCAGAAAAGGCACAGCAATAATCCACTACAAGGATGGAAGTGGTTTGTGGGGGAATTGATGACAGGATGGAATTTGGGTTAAGTACTTATGGAGGAGAGATAACAATTGTATTGGTGTCCTGAGATCTTGAACAAATCAGTATATTTGCCCATTTGGTTTCTTTACTGGCAGGACAATAATGTAACAAGAGTTAATGCAGGTTATGAAAAGGACTCTTGATATAAGGCCTTCGACTATGAATTCGAGGCCTTGCTCTAGCTTCTAACTTTGTAGAAATTTGGGTAACAGTTTGATAAGATCTATCTGAACTTTAATAGCCTCTGCTCCAATTATTTTTCCTATGTTGATAGAAATTTTAGCCCATAAAGAGTCAAGTACAATGTCAAGATCTGTATCTGGAGTACACATCAAGTAGAGTGGAAAAGGAAAGGCGATAAGCAGACATAAGTTGATTAGAAATGGATACATCCTCTGAAATCTCAAGAAATAGTCCCTCTGGTGTGCATTTAATATCACAGTTCTATTTGCAAATCAGATCTCTCTCTAATACATTTGTATATGTGGTATCGCAAAACAGGAAGAGTTGTTTTTCCATCAAGGGCCCAAGAGTTGTACTTAAGAACTGGGAGATAGGGACAAATCTGTGAGTTATTTGAAATATTTACCACTTTGGTTCTAACTTTACTCCAAGAAAGAGGTTGGGGAAAGACAGCAGAATTTAATGTAGAAAGATTAGTGTTTCTGGAGGATATTTTCTGTTTATCCCAAAGTCTCCTGTAGTTTCATCTTTTGTTTTTGCATGATTGAATTATGATTCAATCAATTTTTATTAAATATGTTCAGGTATGGCTTTTAGGAGACTCTGACTTTTTTTTTTTTCCGGCCTTTTTCTGACCCTAAGGAGGTTTTTTGTGGAGGTCCCTCTTCAGGTTGGTCCAACCAACTTTTGTAATCAGGATTTAGCATCTGAGGTTCTGATCAATATGCATACAAGTTAACATAGGTCAGGCAACTCTGAGTCATGTGCACTAAAAGAATTACAAATTCTTCTGTGAATCTTGGCTAGTCTTATTTGAGTTTTGGGAAATCTTTCATTATAGCTCTTAATTCATCTCAGATCTCTGCATACCTGGCTTATGGGAGGGATAGATTATTGGAGACAACTAACATTTGGAGGTTTTAGAGAATTGCTGGGGAAAGATAGGGGGTCTGGACAAGGAGAAGAGGAAGGAGGAGGTGCAGAAGAAGGGACGTTAGAGGGTTTAGGGGGAAGTGGGAGAGCTGGCCACAAGAAGACAAGTGGAGGGTTGGACAGGGAGGACTTACTATGGAAATGCTTGCCAAATTTCTCATTAGCTTTGACCAAGGAACATTTTAGTGAAGGAACTTTTGAACACAATCTCATCTGAAGACCTCCAAAACAAGTCAAAAAGGGAGCCCATTGGATCTGAGAAATCTTTATTCTTTTTCTTTTTTAAAGTACCTGTCAAATAAACAATTTTGATCAAACCCAATGTTCCACAGAATGGCCACTGAAGCCCCAGGTCATCCTTGGTTACACTATTTGAAACATAGGTATAAGAATTAAAATTGTAATGAATGGACATATAAGATGTAGGGGTTTCTCTAAAAGAAGAGAAGAATTAGACTTAGTTGGGCCTATAAGAGCTGGCAGCCGAAAGTGATGCTTGTGCACTTTGAGTCTTGAAATCCCAACTTGAAGGCAGTTGCTTCCAAATGCAGACCCAACACCCTACACCTGCAGGGAGGTGGAAATCCAGAGAGCATGTTCCCTGTGGATCAAAGCCAAACTCTAAGGACAAAACAACTGAAACAAAGATAGCCTAGTTTTATAGGCAATCCAAAGCAATGTTTGTCCAGAAGAATGCTGGTCCAGTGTTCTACTCCATAGCATATAATATTTTTGGACAGCATAACACAAAACAGAAGCAGAAAAGAGAGAAAAAGCGATGAAAGGAATGACCTGATTCCACCAAAGATGCCAAACAAATGAGAACCAATCACAAAACCCAGGTATCAAACTGAGACTAGATAGCCAAAGAACTTAAAAGAAAGCAGAGCTCAGACATGATGCTCGCTTACCATGTCAACACATACCCGGCACTGCAAGTGGTAAGGCACAAATGTCGTGGTGTGTATTGCTCCTGCTTAAAGGTTGGGGTATGGTGACAAGCAGTACAGACAATATCTCCTTGGAACCTTCAGGAAAACTATGGGGGTAAAAAAAAAACAAAAGACCACTCAAATGAAAACAGAGCTTATTTATTCAGAGCTTGCTATAGCAAGCCACCATCGTCTGTGTTTGGCCAAGACTCAAAGGCAGGCAGGGGACTGGGAAAGCTTTAAAATGAAAAAAAGACAAGGTTTCAAAAATACTTTGATGGTATCTTGGTGACATAGAGAAGCTGCGAGTAGACTAACTAGAAGTGTGGCATTTTTATGGTTTGTAGAGCATATTTGGCTTCCTCTGATTGATCTTGAATTGGAAGCAAAGGCAAAAATTGGGGAAGTTGGCAGTCACTGACCACGTCCTGATTGTTCTGGGCCATTTGCTGCAGAGATTGTGGTTTGGCTCCCTGGACTGGTTGCTGCAGAGTTTGGGGTCAGAGGTCTATTATCAAATTTGGTCTATCCAATGTCTGTTCATATATTCAGCCTCTCACATAAAAGCGTGGCTTTGTATATATTTTACGAGCCAGCCTAGTTGATGGACCATATCTAACCTTTTAGCTGAACTAGGAGTCGTATGATAACAATATCTGGTCATACAACATCTTAAACTTTCTAATACAATTTCAAAAACATCCTTCCCCTTCTCTTTTCCTTATAGGAACCGTGTGATCCTGTGAGGTTAATTACCCAAGGTCATTTAACAGAATGAGGATTAGATCATAGTATAATTTATAGTATATAATTCAAAATGGTATATATAAAATCTTTAGTGGCTTTAAAATAAATATTTTGAGTTCTTTGCTAAGATGAAGGATCTGTTCTAATCCTTCTAATTTCAGTTCTTAATGTTGGGATCATAGCTCCTTCAAATACCTACAAGGCTGTCATGTGGAAGAAGGATTAAGTTTATTCCTAGCTCCAGAGGGCAGAACCCATGCCAGTGAGTGGAAAAGAGGCAGATTTCAATTTAGAAAGTGAAATATTTTTCTAATAATGAGACACTTGCCCCCAAGAGAGTTACTGTGTGAAAAAGCCAATTACTCGTCTCTTGTGGTGTTGAGTAGGACTCCATGACCCTAGAGCTGTAAAGAGTGCTTGAACTGGCTAGGCAAGTTAACCTTGAAAGACTTTATAAACTTCAAGTTTATGAAATTTTGTTAAATTCTAAAAAGAGGTGGGCATCTGGGTGGCTCAGCCATTGAGCATCTGCCTTTGGCCCAGGTCGTGATCTAGGGTCCTGGGATGGAGTCCCCATATAAGGCTCCCCACAGGAAGCCTGCTTCTCTCTCTGCCTATGTCTCTGCCTCTCTCTGTGTCTCTCGTGAATAAAAAACTTTTTAAAAAAAATTCTAAAAAGAGGCATAGACATTTTAAATACAACAGTTTAATGTCATTCAAATTCAGTATGAAATTATTCTATTTCTCAAAACAATGAGCTGCACTTTAAACTTTACCCCCAGACTCCTCTTTGAATTAGTATTTTTGTCCTTATGCCCATACATTTTCAAGAACATTTTTTTAAAGTGAAAATTGTCCTAATAAAGAATCTCTAACTCACTCTTCCATGGTTTTATGACTGCACTGTTATAAAATGTTATACCAGGGATGCCTGGGTGGCTCGGCAATTGAGCATCTGCCTTTGGCTTAGGGTGTGATCCCAGTTTATGGATTGAGTCCCTCATCAGGATCCCTGTGGCGAGCCTGCTTCTCCCTCTGCCTGTGTCTCTGCCTCTCTCTGTGTCTCTCATGAATAAATAACTCTTTAAAAAAATAAAACATTATACCAAATGTATTGAACTCCTTTATGATATTTTAATAAATTATAGGAACTCAAAGAGGTAAAAGAAAACAACAACCTGGGGTCCAGTCCATTAAGCCTCAAACTCTTGATTTTTGCACAGGTCATGATCTCGGGGTGGTGAGATCCAGCCTGAGTGGCGCTTCAGGCTAAATGTGAAACCTGCTTGAGATCCTCTCTTTCCCTCATCATCTGCCCTTCCCCCACTTACTCTCTAAATCATTAATTAGTCAATTAATTAAATCCCTCCCTTTGAATGGTAAATGCTAGGATTTTAATCTTTTAACTCTTTGAACAGGACCTTTTCTTCCGATTTCTCTTTAAAATGTTCCTTCAAGTTGAATTCAATTATATTGTTGTCTAGTTGACGAATAACTTGAAGCCGAAATCAAACAGTCCGTTCTCTTCTGCACCTGAACTGTGATTGTCGGATGATCCCGCAAGGGCTTCCCAGGGATCCTCTTTCCCACCTCACCCTGGAGCTGCCTCTTCAACAGTTTCAATGGAATCCCCTCACTTTTATCAGAAGGATCTTTCCTTTTAATGATGGGCTGTGGTTTCCCTCTTTTGAAAGACAATTCAGAACCCCAGCGATTCTCCCAGAATCTAAGAAGTCACTGCAGGGGTAAAGTAGGTAGGCAAGAAGTTAGGGGTGGGAAAACAAAAAACAAAACAAAAAAACAAAAACAAAAACAAAACAAACAAAACAAAAACACCCTCTGCAGAAATCCAGCTCTCTAAATCGTCCTTGACAACTTCCGGAGCCAGATCTCAGGCGGTGTTCGAAGGTGCCTCCTTTCCCCCCAGCTATTCGCTGTTTTTATGACTTGTGCATATTTAACACGTACACACACAGGGCGAGGGAGAGAGCACTGGAAAGGGGGGGGGGGGGGCTCTCCCTGAGAATAGGAGATGCGAGGGGAAATAAAACAGGTGTCGGGGAGGGAAGGAGTTCTGTTGGAGACCTGAGAGTTCGTAGCCATCGCTCAAACGCGCAGGGGCTCTCTGCAGGTAGCAGACAGGAAAAGCAAACTCGTGCACCCTCTTCGGGGACAGGCTCTGTTGCTTTCTGTTTCTTCGCTCGCAGCCGGGGCGCGCATCTCCTCGACACGGGCTGCGTTTCCTGCCGGGTGGCTGCTCAGGTGGACTCTTCGGGACCGGGGAACGCTTGCTAGGAGCGTCTCCAATGCCTTTTGAGAAATTTTTATCATTATTTTTTTGGAGGTAGAGTAAGGGAAGGGCTCTGTTGCAATTCTGGCTGGGTAGGCGGGGGGTTATCAGAAATGAGAAGAGGGGGAGGGCCGGCGCCCAGGAGCGGGAGAGCCCAGCAGCCGCCCCAGGCCCGCGCCCCCTGCGCCCCCTGCGCCCCCTGCGCCCCGGCCCGCGACCTCCCGCGGGGACCCCCGGCGGCGGCGCTGTTTGATCCGCCGTCTCCAGGCTGCGCCCCCGGGCCCGCGGGGGGCTTTGCAAGGACGGGCGCCCGCCCCCTCCGCGGGGAGGCTCGGCTCGGCGCAGGGGCGCGGCGCCCACCATGCGGGGCGGCCCGGGGCTCGCGCTGCTCGGCGCGCTCCTGCCCTGGCTCTCGGGGGCCGCGGCCCCCCCCGCCCCGCGCCGCGACCCCCGCGACCCCGCCAGGGGCGCCGATTTCGACCGCGTCTACGGCGGGGTGGTGAGCCTCAGCACCGAGAACATCTACTCCTTCAACTACACCAGCCAGCCCGGCCAGGTAAGACGCTCGCTCTCCTCCCCGGGAACTTGCCGGATCGGAGCCCCGCCGCTGCTTGGGGGGGGGGGGGGGATCGCCTCCCTGAGGATTGAGCTCGGGGACCAGAGGACCCCTCGTGCCCTTTGCCTTTCAAAGCAAAGCAATCACTGCCCTGCCCCGGCTGCCGCATCCTCCGCAGCCCGCCCGGGGACCGACGACTCGGGTTCCTCTCGCACGTTCCCTGGCCTGGTCCCCTGGCGTTTCGGGGCTCTGCAGAGGCACAGGTTCCCTGCACCTTCCGCGGCTCGTGGCCCCCTTGCCGCGCCTTTCTCTAAGGAAACTCAAGATTTCTAGGTTGCGGAGGGAAGGGACTGCACCCTGCACCTCTCTGCTCCTAAGCCTTTGCGGAGAAGGAGCCTCATTTCCTCTGGATGATTCTCCAGACTCCTCTACCTCGTAGCGCGCGGGGAGGGAGAGCTGCTGAGAATGGAAAACAGGACTGTGCGAGGATGGACGCGAGCTGCAGAGCCTCTGTGTGCTCGGTAGTCACCTCCTGCGTCTCTGAACCGCTGTCACACGTATGTGCTTCCAAGGAGCCACAGGACGGGGCCAGAGATGTGCAAACTGCAGCCATCAGCTGATCTGTGGAGGTTTTGCTGTTAAATGGGTGATTGTGTGAAAGTTCTAGACCTATTTCTGACGAGAATCGAGGTGAGACAACGGGAGGAAATGACTGCCCCAGCAACTATCCCTTTGACACATATATATACTCTGGTTATATAATGTAGGAGAAATGCATGGTTAGGCTTTTTTCCCCTCTAATATGGTACCGTCTGGGGCATGCAGAAAGGAGAAGACTCCCCCAGTGCACCTTCCTCTGGATCCTTTTCCCATGTGAATGTGCATGTGTACCCCTTACTATTCCAGCATTCCCTAGTCCTTCGGGAAATTCCAGAACCAGATGACTCGAGATACCACCTTATGCCTCCCTCTCTAACTCTCACTTAAAATCAGAATTCAGAAACCTGGTAGCTTGGAGTAGTATGAAGCAGGGTGGACCACTGTGCCCATCACCACTCCCAGACATCTCCCAGCTGTGCCTATTGAGCAAGATCCCCATCTCCAGTCTGGCACAAAGCTGCTGTCACGATGGCAGCAGAGCCCTCCACCCTGGCCTGTCCTCTGCTGACCTTCAGGTTGTATGTACTGAAGTAGGCAGAGTGACCATGTGCAGAGCCATTCTATCGTGGGTAAGTGGGGGGGACAGTTCTCATCCCCCCAATTCCATCTCTTCCTTCCTTTGTGTAGTATGGACCAGCTGACATGGCACATGAGTTGTGTCCCTAGCCCTGTAATTTGCTCAGAATAAGTCTGAAAAATTCCATGAACTCTGGGGTGTACTATCAGTTCCCCTCCAAATCATTGGAAAGGAAACTCAGATGATATGCGCAAAGTAAATTCTGACATCAGGCTTTAGTATTTTTTGCACTTCAGCTTAGAAATACATCGGCTATTTTTAAACTATCACTTAACCTTTTCACCCTTAGTATTTGGTGAGTTTCTCTGCCACTGCACGGGTGCACTGTTTGCAGCTGGGTCACCTGCTTGACTTTCCTAGAAAAGTGTGAGATATTGAGGACAGGGGCAGAGTCATGTTCATCTCCGTGTTCCAGTACCTAGCACAGTGCTTGGCACATGAGAGGTTTATTAATGTTTTTGAAAAGTGAATAAGTGAATGAAAGATTTAAGGAAATTGTAAACTAAAACTAAATAAAACTAAATACATACTTTTGGGGGCACTTGGGTTGCTCAGCTGGTCAAGTCCTGATCTCAGGGTCCTGGGATTGAGCCCCACCTCAGGCTCCATGGTCAGCACACAGTCTGCTTGGGACTGTCTGTCTGTCTGTCTGTCTCTCTCTCTCTCTCCCTTTCTCTGCCCCTCCCCACCCTTCCTCTAAAATAAATAACTAAATCTTTTTTAAAAATAAAGTATATGTTTTATTAGGTTGGAAGTGTGAGATCATTCCAGATAAAAACATTTTTAACAATTGTTATGAAATTGTTATGAAATTTTTTTTCTTTTTTGAGAATGGTTATTTGGCTATTATTTAAAAAGTCTGATTATAAAGAATCAGTTTAGATGCTGTATTTAGGCTAACATATGGCACTTAACTAAACTCAGACTGGCTGCCCAACTCACTTTGTGCACATGCAGCACGCTAGTAGCCTCGGCCCTCCCCTCTATAAAATGGATGTGTGTGTGTGTGTGTGTGTGTGTATTCTAAGGACTCAGTCTCCAGGGATATAGGATTAAATGAAATAAATGCCCATAAACTTCCTCCCAAGGCCTCCTGGGTCTCAGGGTGATTGGCTTAGATTAAAATCCTAACTCTATAGGCATGGGGTGTGTGGCCTTGATAAGTGACATCATTCCCTTTCCATTTTACCTGTCTACATGCTTACATACCTCTTATTTTATGAAACAATGGTGAAACTTAGTTTTTAAAATATCTTTGCATGATACAATAAAAAGTTGACAACCCCAGTAGTCGCTAAAATTTCACTAATCTGAGAAATACAGTTGGGAACTGTGGGACTAGCAAATAACTCAAGTATCTTAATTATTTTAACACTGGCATGCAATAATATGAACCAGCTGTCCTTAAATCTTACAGCTTTTGAGACCTCTCTTTAGTATGCAAGTAAGATAGTGGAAACCTCAACCTTCTTACTTTGGGGATTACTCCCCTCTCCCTCCAGCTGGTATTCCCATTGACTTCATCAGAGATGATATTTTTCTGATCTAACTGCTCTTGTTTCTTCCTCTTTTTTAAAAATATTTTATTTATTTATTCATGAGAGACACAGAGAGAGAGGCAGAGGGAGAAGCAGGCTCCCTGTGGGGAGCCCAATGCAGAACTCGATCCCAGGACCCCAGAATTATGACCCCAGCCAAAGGCAGATGCTCAACCACTGAGCCACCCTGGTGCCCCTACTCTTGTTCCTCTTGATGGCCTCCTCTCTTCTTGGTCCTGTTTGCCCCATGTTGGATACTGGCAGCCCCACCTTCCAATAACATGAATACGATGCTTTTAGGTATAGCAGAATTTTCCTGAATGTTTGGAGTAACTTAAGGGTTTGCAGAGCAGCATAGGGTAGGTGATAGATTAAAGCAGAAATCTAGGCAATGCTGTTATAACAATTTACCAATTTAAGATGGTGGCACTATGTTTAGGCTCTGGTTTATCACCATCTTACTGGCTACTCCCCACTCCAAATGCTGGCCTCCCCCACTCTCGAAATTTTTGTTATTCGTGAGAAGCAGTTTTGCCTCCATCACAGACCCCAAACTCATTGAAGGGCCCTACTAAATAAAGACCTATGAACCCAAGGTCAAAAGGCTGGCCAGGACCTTTTTCCCTTAATGACCCAAGTTTTGGTCAGGGATCCCTCTCCTGCAGGGGTCACCTCCCACCTATACCTCTACGAAGCAACAAAGAATTGGGTTTAGAAAAAAAAAAAAAGTATAGCTTTTTGAGTTTTCATCTTTTTTTCTTTTTCTCTTCAAGCTACTGTTATGTTTGCCATTATTTTTTCTTCACTTTGGTGGAGAAGGGCTATTCCCAATTTAGGCTTTGGTGAGAAGAGGAAGCTGCTGTGGGAACCTTTGCCCCTAATCTTTCCTGTCAGCCACTGCATCTCCTGTACCAAACACTGGTCTCAAGGAACTATTTAGCCAAGCATGTGTCATGCTAATTAGCTGAGGTCAGCATCAGGAAAGGTCTCATATGTCTTCTAGGCAGAGTAAAGTAAATATGAAGTTGCCCTTAAAAAAAAAAATCACTGGAAGAATGGAGCGACTGCTTACAAAAAATAATGAATATAAGGATTGAAGTTGCAGATTAGGTGAGATCATGGTTCATTTTATTTCCCTGGAGGGGAAGTATCTGGAGACTCCTTTTCAGAGGAGGAGAGTTTTCACTATCGTAAACTGGGTCTTCTATCACTACAGGCCTGGAAATAAACGAGGAGGAAATCACCTTGTTGAGAAAGTCACCAGGCATATGTTTGACTAGGACAGAGGGCACAAAAGCAGGTTTATTGAGAATGAGAATACTCTTGTAGAGACAGGTGGTGGCAATAATCAGATGTTTATACTTGAGCTAGTTGCTGATAAGAAGCATTTAAATAAAAATCTAACTACCATGCAACAAGAAGTCTTCTCTGAGGCTTTCAGCAACAGAATTCATTGTTCACCATAGACCTTTTAATTTGAAATGTTTCCCTGGAAATATTCCTTTTGTTTATTCACCTGAGACATTTATCTTTTAAGGACATATGCTTGTTTTATGCCCAAGGAACAATCCTTGGCTTTATTCACATCAACCAGTAGTTGTCTATCTAGAACCAGTTATACTGCATTTTGGGTCCAAATTCAAAAAGCCTATCCAGTTCTTGGGAACAATGACATATATATCAGGATATTTGAGCAGTAACTTCTAACTATACCTTACTGATTACGTGGAAGAATGAAAACTTGTGATAGGATTACCCTCAGTTCCCCGGGTCTGGGATGCACGCCCCCTGTGTTCTTTATGTACTGAGGCAGAGAAGCCTCATCTGCTGGTCTCCCAGTTCCCCTAATGAACTGGACTGGTGCTTGCTTGTTTGTGAGGAGAAAATTCTCTCATTACTACATTATCTGGCTGAACAGACTACCATAGACCGGGTGGCTTAAAAAACAGACATCATTTCTCTCAGTTCTGGAGACTACGTGGTCCAAGATCCAAGCATCAACAGATTTGGTGCCTGGTGAGAGCTGACTACCTAGTATGTAACAGTGCCTTCTTATAGCTCTATCTTCCCATGGCCCAGCAAGCGGAGAGGTTAAGCAAGCTCTCTCCTATCTCTTCTAAGGGCACTAATCTCATCATGAGGGCTCCAACCTCATGACCTGATGACCTTCCAAAGGCCTTACCTCCACATACTGTCACATGGGGGATTAGCCTGCAACATATGAGTTTGGAGGCAGAAGGGGATGCAAACAGTCAGTCCATAGCAGTAACTTCCCATGTTTTCCTCTGTGGCTCTGAAAATTCTACATCAAAGTGTCTTAAGGATATTTAGGGGCTGATATTTTCCAGTCTGGGGTCCAATTTCATGCAGAACCCATCTTCTGCCTGCCCAGACCTGATAGTCATGTGCTAAATTATATAATGGATTCTGTAAGTATTTGCTGTCCAACATGGTAGCCACTGTGCACATGTGGCCATTGAGCACCTGAAATGTGGCCAGTCACAATATGAGATGTACCGTAAGTGTAGAATATACACCAAATCTCAAAGACAGTAGACAAAAACAGCATGAAATGTGCCATTAATATTTCCATTGATTGTATGTTTAAGTGACATTATTTTGGATATATTAAGTTAAATCAAGTATATTAATAAAATTAACTCCACTTGTTTCTTTGTACTTTTTAAAGTAGCTACTAGAAAATTTAAAAGCACACATGTGAGTCATATATTTTCCTTGGACAGCACTGCTCCAAGTCCTACAAGACTTTAGAGAACTCATTCACCCCACAGATAGCTTTGCTGGAGGATATGAGGCTTGAAAAGGTCATAAGAGATAAAAAGAACTTCAACAGGAAGAAAGGACAAAGGCCTTTCACATATAGAAAAACTTATCTGATTTCTTTATTGACAACACTGCGTCAAAAGCGGTGGTATATATTTCTACCAGGAGGCATATAATACCTGCTTGTCTCTTTTTTGTGATGATACTCACCATGGATCATAATTGCCTAGTTTCATTAGGAATAACAAAGTAATGATATTTTAATTATATCTCTTATTTTCTCATTCATGAGCTGGAATACTCTTATAATAAGAAAACTTTCCTCATCAGCTTTTTGGGTACCTTAAGCTATTGTTTGTGAAGCAGACATGGGATAAAGGCTTCATTCTTCACCTTTATTTACCAATTTTCAAAATAATGAGTTGTCTCTTAGCATCTTATAATAATGACCAATGAGATTTCATTTAGCATAAGTATGAGCTCATGAATTTAAACATATTTTATGTGTGTTAACCCATTGCTGTTACTAAACTTAAGTGCAGATTCTTTATTGGCCAGAAAAAGCCAATTTGAATTGGATCCTGAATTATCTTGATAATATACAAGCACTCTCTGACATCTTCCTTGCTTTCTGGCATGGACAGTTATTCTAAGCTCATCAGGTTCAGTTTTGTCTCCAACATGGAATTAGAAAGGTCAGGTTCCTTTGAGTATGAAATAGAGACCACAGCCTGAAACCAAGAGGCCTCTATTGCTAATGGATTGGTAAATTTTTTCTAAATCTTTTCAGTACACAGAGCTAAAGGACAGTTTGTATCATGAATTCACACTAGTACTTCAGAAATACAGGGTTTTTACTTAACCTTATGCATCTTACACATCGATTTCCTTTCTCCTATGCCCAAAACCCTGGTTCTCGACTATATTGACTTACTCATTTGCTTTAACCCACAATACACACACAGCAGTTTTAGATAACAATACTAACAACATTACCAACAATAAGATTACTGGCAACAGTTTGAGAGTTATTTTTACAGTTCCTTTAACCTTATCGCATATTTCATGATTGATGTTGAGTCAAATTACTGTGTTTGAAAGTAAGGTAGCAGTGCAGTTGTTATCCTTTCAGTGCAGTTATATTATCAACTTACTAGGTTCATTTGCTTCACTTTACTTTTGAATTTCAGGGATGCTTCTTAATTTTGTTTGAAAGTTAACAAATAAAAATCTGTATAACATGATATATTCAAAGAAGTCTAGCTTTGGGGTACCTAGGTGGTTCAGTCAGTTAAGCATCTGCCTTTAGTTCTGACCATGATCCCAGGGTCCTGGGATGGAGCCCCACATCAGGCTCCCTGCTCAGCGGGGAGTCTGCTTCTCCTTTACTGTCTGCTCCTCCTTATTCCATTCTCTCTCTCTCTCTCTCAAATAAAGAAATAACATGTTAAAAAAAAAAGAACTAAAAGAAAACCTACAGACTGGTAAAATCACATTAAAAAAAACCCCATAACAATACAAACAGAAGTCTAGCTTCTACCCCTGTTTCCTGCACCTCATTCCCTCTCTTCCTATATAGGTAACCATTAAAAATTTATGGCCCAGGGGCACCTGGGTCACTTAGTCTATTAAGCGTCCAACTCACGACTTCAGCTCAGGTCATGATTTCAGGGTCATGAAATCCAGCTTCACATCAGGCTCCACTCTGAGCATGGAGTCTGCTTAAGATTTTCTCTCCCTCTCCCTCTGCCCCTCGTCCTGCCTCATGTGTGTGTGCACACTGGTGCATTCTCTAAAAAAAAAAAAAAATTATGGCCTGTAAAATAAAGCAGTTTTTTGTTGTTCCAATGGTTACCTTTTTACTAATATATTTATATAATGCCATTGGCCTCTTCTGTTTTTGTCTCTTAGTTCTCTATGATGAGCAATATTGAAATTAACTGGTATCTTCTCCATCTCATTAAAAAAATGATTTTATTTATTTATTTGAGATAGAGAAGCAAAAGCCAGGGGAGCAACAGAGGGAGAGGGAGAAGCAGACTCCCTGTTGAGCAGGGATACAGACTCGGGGCTCAATCCCAGGTCCCTGAGATCGTGATCTGAGCCAAAGGCAGATACTTAACTGACTGAGCTACCAGGCACCCCTCCATCTCTTTTTACAACTCCCAAATCTAAACACTAGTTAATACCTTTAGAGAAATTAATAAACTTGTGCTACTTTTTCAAATATTCTCCCCATTCTTGCCCCATTTTTGATTAATTGTTCATATCTGCATTATCAAAGCATATCATTACAAGCTAGGCTATCTTCCTTACAACAAACATTTAGTCTTAGCTCTACAGGTATCTATAAATTAAAAGTTCACAACTAGACTTATGTTAATGTCCTCCAGTTGTTTGATTGTCTAAAGCTTATTCTCTAGGAGGTATCTCCTATAATTCTTTCATGTTCACAACACTTTGTCCAAAGCCATGTACTTGCAAGTCTGATTAGCCGAATACAAAACCCTTGGCTTATAGGTTTTCTTTCCTTGAGTTGTAAGCATTTTTCTTTGGCTTCTGGCAAAAGTGATGATAAAAGGGATTCTTTCTCTTGCAAGTAATTTCATAATCCTAAAAGATTCCCTTTCCTTTTTTCTTTGAAATCCAGTAGTTTTACCCGACCATGTCTGGTAGGGCAGGCTTTCCCAGGTATGTGATATAATCTTGCAATATGTAACCTTAATGATTATTTAGTTCAGGAAATTTTCCTTAGAGTTTTTAACATTCATTTATTCAAATGCTTATCTTCTTTAGAAATTCCCTTTATACTTATGTTGGCCCTTCTTTATTGTTTCCTATATCTACCAACTTTTCTAGAGTTATGTTTTATATCCTGCCCAGATTAATTTATGTTTCTCCTTCCCATCTTCTGTTTTCCTTATGATATTATGGAAGTATTTTTTTATATCTCTGTGCTCCTTCAAATTAAATATTCATTTATGACAATTTTAAAATTTATCCCTTTTTTTTTACCCTGAGTTCTGGTATTTATTTTTTAAAACTTCATTTTTCCAGTGATTTCATTTCTGAACTTTTAAAACCCTGATTTATGGCTTTTTTATAATTTTTAAATGTTCATAACTTTTAATGTTGAAATATTAGGCTATACTTTCTACCTATTTTATAGGTACAGCTTTCTGGCATATGTTCACCATCTGAAATGATTTTTTCTGCTTCTTAGTCTCTTTTACTTCCAGTAACTTTGTTTGGGATTCAACTGCAGTCCTTATCTATTGCTCATCTTTACATTAGATGAATTTTTCTTACTTTAGCAGGGAAAGATGGACCTGGATAGGTTTCCTAGCTTTCTTCTCTTATCTTTGTGAAATGATCAAACATGACTTTCTTTCTGAGAAATTTCATAGGTCCTTTTCCCATTTTATGTAGTCTGCCTCTTTCTACTCAAGTAAATTAATTAAACCCACAGATGGGTCGTTGGAACCTCTAATCTATACCTGGTCAGTCAGGTGACAACCTGGACATTTTTTTAAGTTTCTTTGTTTACTTATGTAATCTCTAAACCCAACCTGGGGCTTGAACTCAGGACCTGGAGATCAAGAGTTGCATGCTCTTCTGACTGAGCCAGCCAGGTGCCCCCAACCTGGACTTTTTGATTGGCATTTGAAGGCAGGAAGAAGTGTGGGGAAGGGCAGTCTTGTAGAACTGATCCTTTAACCTGTGGAATCTGACGCTATCTCTAAGTAAAAGTGTCATAATTGAGTTGAATTATGGGACACCCAGATAATGTCTGAGAATCTCTTGGTGGTGTGGTAAAAACAAACAAAGAAACCCCACATATTATAACTGAGGATGCAGAATTATACTTCCCCATCACTAGCAAAATAAATAATATTCATGGCTTTTAGGGAATCACAAGGGAAGATGACATCATTAGTTATCATCTAGGGCATCTATTGTAACCCATTATCCAGATCATCTAGAGAGGCAGCTCTGCCACTAGACCAGTGATAATAATCCTCAATTTTGAATTTATAGTTAAAAAGATAAGCATATCATTATTTTTTTATTCATGAGAAACTGAAAACCACAATAGTGAAACAAATTACATCAGCAATCACTGAGGCTTGAATATATGAGTGTCTGAATTCAGGTTCATAATTTTATCCATTTCAAATCTTGGACTGTAGAGTTCTCATACTTTTAAAAATATATGGTTTTGCTAGGCGTTTCTGAAATATGGTAAACTTTACATTGTCTCTGGTCTTTTAGTGGTCTTTTCCAAACCTGTCTGTATTTTAATGGTCTTTAATGTACTTTTAATGTATTTTTTCAATATTTCAAAAGAAACATGTTTTACTCTCCTAAGTCAAGGACAACAAACAACCAAGGGACTGAGCAGTATTGGGGAAGAACACTGAGTGGGACACCAGAAATTGTGTGTTTTTATCTCTTTAATAACCTATGTACCTTCAGCAAAACCTATTTCCTCCCTGAGCTTTATTTTCCCCACAGATAAGAGAAGACTACATTTTTAATATTTTTTCAAGCACGAAGTTGAGCTTTTTTTTTTACCATGTGCAAGATTGTAATTTTTATGTGTAAAGAATGTCTTATACTTATGTACAACTTTATTTATTTTTTTTTAAAGTAAGCTCTATGCCCAGTGTGGGGCTTAAACTCATGGTGCTAAGGTCAAGAGTCACAAACTCTACCAACTGAGCCACTCAGGTGCTCGTAATGTTTTTCTTAACCATAGACAAGTAGGAGAAATTTCTTGCCAAAAAGATCATTTCTAACTCCTTGTCTTATAAAAGCAAATAAATGAAACTTTAAATTATTGTTTCTGAAAAACTATTCTTTGCTTGTTTATTTTGTTTCGTTTCTTTTGAGAAGTTTCCCCTAGGGCTCTTCACACCTGGAGGTGTGTTTGTTTTATTTTGTTTTGCTTTGTTCCCTCCACCATTGCCACATGTGCTAAGCTTGTATTCCAATTCCATTTGGTTTCTTTCTCATATTCCTTTTGTTTCTTCCTGAGTGCCATGTCAATAGGCTTGTGATAGTCTTGGGTTTAGTTTTTTGGTTATTATTTTGTTTTGTTTTGATTTTACTGTTGTGATGCTCTTTTCTGTGGGGGGTATTTTAGGTATCATATACAATGTGTAGGGATTTTCACTTCTATGTAGAACATAAGACACAGCACAGAAAATCATAGGGAAAATAAATCACAGCACAGAAAACTGACTGGGAAGGAATCAGAGGGGAAAACAAACCATGAAAGACTCTAACTGTAGGAAACAAATTGAGGGTTGCTAAAAGGGAGGTGGGTGAGGGGATGAGGTAACTGGGTGATGGGCAGTAAGGAGGGCATGTGATGTGATGAGCACTGACTGTTATATGCAACTGATGAATCACTGAACTCTACATCAGAAACCAATGATGTACTATATGTTGGCTAATTGAATTTAAATTTTTAAAAAAGAAAAAAAAGTAGATTTTCAGTCATCCTTCTTTTCCCTCTTTGGTTTCAACACCTTACCTATGTCATTTCTCACTGTTGGCTTGAATCTAAAAGATCAAGGACTTGATACTTGTGATACCATGAAACTTCTGTGCTGCAAGAAGATGCCAGAAGAAAGATTTCTTTATTCCTTTCAAATGGATTGATGTTATTACACATTGCCATGCAGCACCCAGAGTTTGTTAGCCAGCTCTTCCTACATTGTTTAACTCTGGAACTAACTAAAGTCCCATGTCAATACACCAAGATGGTGCATTAATGATTTTAAGGACATCTAATGAGCTATTTGAATTGGGGCCTCACCATTTTTTCTGCTTATTTGCCAAGGAAAATATCAAACATACCATAGTGCTGCCAGGCAATAAAATCATAGTCTTTTTTATTTTGCTTAAAGTTTTTTTTGAATATTGTTTATTTCATTTATTGTACATTGTGAAAATGAAAGTTTGAGGTTTTCTTTAGCACATTAGTTCCTACGCAAACCAAAACCAAAACCAAATCTAAGGATTTGTATTCTTCTTAAAGGCTAAGGTCAGCAGTAAGAACAACTATTGGACTTACCACCTATGTCCTCAGTCTAAGATCCTTTGGTTTTCATATATAATAAATTTCTAAGAACATGTGTAAAAATTGTTTATACAGGAGAAGCAGTTGATTTACCAATCAAAAGATAGTGCTCCATTCCTGGAGAGATAAAAGCAAAGCTGAGTGCTATATAGCAAATGTAGATTATATATTAAATGTTTTTAATAATAAAATGAATTGAAATAATTTGCTATAGTAATTACTTCAAATTAGCTTTTGTCTCATCCCCTCAGTTTATTTGAAGTGACAATAGGCAAATAAATTGGTTTTGCTATTAGGAAGAAGGATATGCAGATGATGATTTTGCACAAGATTAAGTAAGTGATTTTTTAATGGGTTGGATAAGAAGAGTGAAACTGATTTGAAGGTGTCTTATATTGAAAAATGTGTCCAAAGAAAGTTGAATATAAGCCTTCTTTTCTGATAAGAAAACTATAGGAATCCATTTCCCTGCCATAGCTCCCAAGAACTGGTAAATTTTCCCTCTGTTCCATTAAAAACCTTTTCAAGAGCTAGTTCTCAGCTCATAATTTTAAGGAAGTTTGTTTGGGACCCAGCCTTCTTCAGCTGATCCAAAGACTAGCCAGGGTGTGTCTATATGTAATTATGAAAGTATTCATTTATTTATAAGTATAGATCACTTATTTTGGTTAAACTCACGTGTTTAAATAAAATACTCTATTTCTGAAAATGGTGGCAAAATTAAAGTTTCTCTAACATCATCAAGTAGCATGTAGTCCTAAATAAAAGCATCCCCTGGCTATAGTACTTTACAATTGATTGGATGATTAAGAGTGTAAAGGTTTGCCCTTCCCTCTACCTACCCTGAGACACAAAAGTTTTTCAGCTTTGTATGCTTCCTCACTCTTCCTTTATTATTGGTGTTCAATTTACCAACATACAGAATAACACCCAGTGCTCATCCCGTCAAGTGTCCCCCTCAGTGCCCGTCACCCATTCACCCCCACCCCCCGCCCTCCTCCCCCTCCACCACCCCTAGTTCATTTCCCAGAGTTAGAAGTCTTTATGTTCTGTCTCCCTTTCTGATATTTCTCACACATTTCTTCTCCCTTCCCTTATATTCCCTTTCACTATTATTCATATTCCCCAAATGAATGAGAACATACACTGTTTGTCCTTCTCCGGTTACTGTGGCCAAGTTCAAAAAGGGTGTTGCCTGAGTTCTCCTCTGGGATTTTGATGGAATCTTGTCTCACATTTAGATCTTTCATCTATTTTGAGTTTATCTTTGTGTATGGTGCAAGAGAGTGGTCCAGTTTCATTCTTCTGCATGTGGATGTCCAATTTTCCCAGCACCATTTATTGAAGAGACTGTCTTTCTTCCAGTGGATCGTCTTTCCTCCTTTATCGTATATTAGTTGACCATAAAGTTCAGGGTCCACTTCTGGGTTCTCTGTTCTGTTCCATTGATCTATATGTCTGTTTTTGTGCCAGTACCACACTGTCTTGATGAACACAGCTTTGTAGTACAACCTGAAATCTGGCATTGTGATGCCCCAGATACGGTTTTCTTTTTTAAAATTCCCCTGGCTGTTTGGGGTTTTTTCTGATTCCACACAAATCTTAAAATAATTTGTTCTAAGTCTCTGAAGAAAGTCCATGGTATTTTGATAGGGATTGCATTATACGTGTAAATTGCCCTGGGTAACATTGACATTTTCACAATATTAATTCTGCCAATCCATGAGCATGGAATATTTTTCCATCTCTTTGTGTCTTCCTCAATTTCTTTCAGAAGTGTTCTATAGTTTTTAGGGTATTTTTTGAGAACCATTTGAATGGTAAATGGTTCTCTAACCTTTTATTTTCAGGTTGTAGGTGTCCTTCTGTCTAAAATGAGTCTCTTGTAGACAGCAAATAGATGGGTCCTGCTTTTTTATCCAGTCTGAAACCCTGCGCCTTTTGATGGGGTCATTAAGCCCATTCACGTTCAGAGTTACTATTGACAGATATGAGTTTAGTGTCATCATGATATCTATTTAGTCCTTGTTTTTGTGGATTGTTCCACTGAACTTCTTCTTAAAGGGGAGTTTTAAGAGTCCCCCTTAAAATTTCTTGCAGAGCTGGTTTGGAGGTCACATATTCTTTCAGTTCCTGCCTGTCTTGGAAGCTCTTTATCTCTCCTTCCATTTTGAATGAGAGCCTTGCTGGATAAAGTATTCTTGGTTGCATGTTCTTCTCATTTAGGACCCTGAATATATCCTGCCAGCCCTTTCTGGCCTGCCAGGTCTCTGTGGAGAGGTCTGCTGTTACCCTAATATTCCTCCCCATGAAAGTCAGGGACTTCTTGTCTCTTGCTGCTTTAAGGATCTTCTCTTTATCTTTGGAATTTGCAAGCTTCACTATTAGATGTCGAGGTGTTGAACGGTTTTTATTGATTTTAGGGGGGGATCTCTCTATTTCCTGGATCTGAATGCCAGTTTCCCTTCCCAGATTGGGAAAGTTTTCAGCTAGGATTTGTTCAAATACATATTCTGGCCCTCTGTCCCTTTCGGCGCCCTCGGGAACCCCAATTAAACGTAGGTTTTTCCTCCTTAGAGTGTCATTTATTTGCCTTAATCTGTCTTCATGGTTCTTTAATTGTTTATCTCTTTTTTCCTCAGTTTCCCTCCTTGCCATCAACTTGTCTTCTATGTCACTCACTCGTTCTTCCACCTCGTTAACCCTCGTCGTTAGGACTTCTAGTTTGGATTGCATCTCATTCAATTGATTTTTAATTTCTGCCTGATTGGATCTAAATTCTGCAGTCATGAAGTCTCGTGAGTCCTTAATGCTTTTTTCTAGAGCCACCAGTAGCTGTATAATAGTGCTTCTGAATTGGCTTTCTGACATTGAAGTGTAATCCAGATTTTGTAACTCTGTGGGAGAGAGGGCTGTTTCTGATTCTTTCTTTTGAGGTGAGGTTTTCCTTCTAGTCATTTTGCTCAGTGCAGAGTGGCCAAAAACAAGTTGTATTGGAACACGGGGGAGTATCACTGGTCCGTCCAGCTGGTCTTCTGGGGGAGGGGCCTGCTGTGCTGATTCTCAGGTGTTAGCACTTGGGGGAGCTGCTCTGCCCCTGCCTGCTGCAGGGCTCAGCGGGGGTTGTTCACCCCGTGGGGCCCCGGGAGGATCAGCCGCAGTTGCTATGGCAACTCTGGAAGCCTGGATTCAGCCTCCGCAGGAACAACGGGGCTCGGGGCTCTCGGTTCTCCGTCTGCAGGGCCTGGAGGCTCCGGGGCGGGGCCGCTGATCTGCTCAGCTCGGGGCAGGAGCGTCCTCGCTGTCCTGGGCCCTCCCGGCCTCTGCCTGTCCCAGGGGGAGGCGGGATCCTGGGCTGTGTCCCGGCGCCCTGTGCTCCGGGGCCTGCGCTGGTGGATTCGCGCTCCCGCCCCGCAGCCCCCTCCGCGGAGCCGCCGCATATTTTTTAAATAGACTTTATTTTTCAGAGAAGTTTTAGGTTTAGAAAAAATTAAGCATCAATTAATTTATTTATAATTAATTACCAACATCTTGCATTAGTGTGCTACACTAATGATGCACCAATGTTGATACAGCTTTGGTGTTACATTGATCTTTATTATATACTGAAGTTCACAGTTTGCTTTATGGTTCATTCCTGGTGTTATATGGTTCCATAGGTTTTGAGAAATGCATAATGTATCTACCATTCAGTGGATTGTACAGGATAATTCATTTCATCCCCGTAAAAATCCCGTGTTTCACCTATTCACCTCTCCCTCTTTCCCTCAAATCCTGGAAGCAGCTTTTTTATTGTTTCTCTAGTTTTGCCTTTCCCAGAACGTCATATAGTTGGAATCATACAGTGTCATATAGTTGGAATCATACAGTATGTAGCCTTTTCAGACTTGCTTCTTTCACTTAGCAATATGCATCTAAAGTTCCTTCATGTTTTTTTTTCATAGCTCAATAGTTTATTTCTTTTTAGTATTAAAGAATATGCTTTTGTTTGGATGTGCCAAAGTTTGTTTATCCATTCACCTATTGAAGGATATCTTCATTGCTTCCAATTTTTGGCAATTATGAATAAAGCTGCTAGAAACATTTGTGTGCAGATTTTTGTACAACATAAGTTTTCAATTCCTTTGGGTAAATACCAAGGAGCTTAATTCCTGGATCCTATGGTGAGAATATGTTTAGCTTTGTTAGAAACTGTCAAACTGCCTTCCAAAGTGAGTGCACCATTTTGTACTCCCACCTGCAATGAAAGAGTCCTTGTTGCTCCACATCCTCATTTGCATCTAGTATTGTCAGTGCTTTGCATTTTAGTCATTTTAATAGGGGTATAGTGGTATTTCATTGTTTTAATTTGCAATTTCCTAAGGGCATATTAGCATATTTTCATATGCTTATTTGCCACCTGTATATTTTGTTTAGTAAGGTATCTGTTCAGATCTTTCGCTCATTTTTAAATTGGATTGTTTGTTTCCTTTTTGTTCAGTTTTAACAATCCTTTGTAGATTTTGGATGCGAGTCTTTTATCAAATATAAGTGTTGCAATTATTTTCTACTTGTCTGTGCCCTATCTTCTTACTCACTTAAGAGTGTTGTTTGACAGAGCAGACATTTTTAATTTAAGAAAGTACTACTTACCAAGTTTTCTTTAATGAATCATCCCATGCCATGTTGTTATATGTAAAGGGGCTCTGGGTGGCTCAGTTGGTTAACTATCTGACTCTTGATTTCGCTCAGGTCATAACCTCAGGGTCATAATCTCAGGCTTATGAGATAGAGCCCTGGGTGTGGAGTCTGCTTGGGAGTCTCTCTCTCCCCCTCCACCCTTCCCCCCTCCCACTTACCCCCACTCTCAGCCCCTATAACACTTGGTTCTCAAATAAATAAATAAATAAATAAATAAATAAATAAATAAATAAATAAAAACAAAAAGTTGTCACCAAGTCTCAGGTCACCTAGATTTTTTCCTGGGTTATCTTCTGAAAATGTTATAGCTTTGAATTTTACATGTAGGTTTATGATCCATTTTGGGTTAATTTTGTGAGTAGCATAAGGCCTCTGTCTAGATACATATGTATTTTTAAATGTGGTATCCTGTTGTTCCAGCATGATGTGGAAAAGACCACTCTGTGTTTTTAGTATTATAGTGTTACATATGTGTGTGTGCATTTATATCCCAACTTGGATCAGAGACTCTGAAGCAGCTCTCTACCTGGAGCTCATTGTTCTTATTTCTGTTTCCAATCTTCTATTCTATTGCCACTACCTCTAATCTCTAACATTTTCTTGTTGCTAGTTTTTTCTGTGTGTATCTCTCTGCTCCCCCCATCTTTTTTGTCTCTCAAACCTTTTACGAACGCTGTTGGCCCATCAAATTTCTTCCTCTTTGGTTGATCTCCTCAGGTTGTTTGAGGCTTTGCTACTGGCAAAGACATTCCTTCTTTATTGCAGACAACATGTTTTTTTCCAGATTTCCAAATTCAAAGCCGTGATGGGTAATCTTAGTTACTAGAGAACTGGTCTCTCGATTTTTAAAATTATGCTATAGAATTTTAATAATACCAATGGTGGAGGATGAAGAACATATGCTATTTGGGAAGTCAGCCTGTATTTGTGTTGACTTCATGTGCCATTATTTTCTTTATTCATGGGAACAAGATATTCTTGTCAAGTATATTTAGCTACAGAAGTGTAATTGGGCTTCCATTTCCTGTTCTTTTTTTCTATCACTAAAAGAAATATATAAAATATCCCTTGAAACCATTGGGATGGAAATGGATAATTGTATTTTAAACTTAAGAGCTAAAAAAACCCTTTTAAATCACCCATCTCTTTTTCACTTAACAGGAGAGGGACCTAAAAGCCAGTGAAATAAATTACTTACTTACATAATTAATTAATTACTTATGTTCCAAATCACGTAACTAGTTTGAAGCAAAGCCAGGAACATAACTAGCTCCTGAGGATATTTCCTCAGGATATTTCTGCTAAACCACTCTCCCTCCCACAAAAGCACATCTATATACTTACCAACAACAATAAAAAATAATTTAAAATACAACAATTGCACTTTCAGTCAGGTCATTTGATCACACTTTATGTTGGATTCCCCTACAATTAATGAAAATCTACACAGGTTTTCATTTTTTGTCGCCCCCCTCCAACCCACCCTGCTCCTCAGCCCCAGCCCAGGAATTGTCCAAGCATCCACGTCTGTGTGAATCAGGCCAGCAGGATTGACACTAAATAAAACTGAGAAGTTGACAGATTTGCTTCAGTGTTTCACAGAGCCGCAGCCACCCACCAACTGTGATCTTACTCGGACTCCCTGTGGACCCAGAGGGCCAATCTTCATCTCCTTTATGCTTTATTTGCATCAATGCTGGGTTCATTTGTGACAGATACCAGGCAGCTTGGAGACCCAAGCAGTTAGCCTATCTGTCACTGGAAGACAGGGCTAATGCTGAGAACTGGTATTTCTGGATCTTCATTAAACAGCCATGAAGATAAGCCTCAGCAAACAGGATTAGCCAATTGTTTCTGTTCTTCTAGATTTAACTGTTCTGATATGGACAAATAATTCATAATTATCTAAACTGGAAGCATATATTAAAATTTTTTTTAATTTTATTTATTTATTTATGATAGTCACAGAGAGAGAGAGAGAGAGGCAGAGACATAGGCAGAGGGAGAAGCAGGCTCCATGCACTGGGAGCCTGACGTGGGATTCAATCCCGGGTCTCCAGGATCGCGCCCTGGGCCAAAGGCAGGCGCCAAACCGCTGCGCCACCCAGGGATCCCGCATATATTAAAAATTGACATGAAAATACTCACAGGTTTTTTTTTTTGTCCTTTCCAATATTTGCAACAAGAAATTCTGTTTGTCCGCACTCTCTCCCCATACTATCTTCACCAGAGTAGAGCAAGTACAACTTTCTAGGACGAAGACACTGTTTATCCAGATAATAAAAGGACAAAACATGGGGATAAGGAGAGAAGCAAACAAAATGAAGTCTGAGCATGTAGAGATGGTTTGGGGAGGCCTATGGACAGTGAGGCTCTAAAATAGCTATGGGGTATGAGTGAGGTAGAAAAAGAAAGCCGACTTGGGGGTCAGGCAAAGTTCTTAGCTGCAAGCAACAGAAATCAATTGGCAAACTTAAGCAGAAAAGTAATTTTTTAGAAGGATATTGGGTAGCTCACAAACTTGAGTTGCCAGGCTCAGACTATGGTTAGGGACCAAGAGAAATTAAGGTGCAGGAAATTATGGCAACCGTCATGATGCAGAAAGGTTTTGTAAAGATACCCACTGAGAACTACCACCTGCTCTGCCATTAGATATGGTCACCCCTGGACCCTGCTGGCATGGACCCTACTGGTGTCAGCATTGACAGTGAATTCTAAACTCTCCCTTCATCTTTGTATTGTTTAGTCACCATTGAAAGTACCAAGTGGTTGGGATACCTGGGTGGCTCAGCAGTTGAGCGTCTGCCTTTGGCTCAGGGCCTGATCCCAGGGTCTAGGATCGAGTCCCACCTCAGGCTCCCTGCATGGAGCCTGCTTCTCCTTCTGCCTGCTCTCTCTCTCTCTCTCTCTGTCTCTCATGAATGAATGAAATGAATGAATGAAATAAATAAATAAATAAAGATTTAAAAAAAATTAAAGTACCAAGTGGAAGCATCCAACTATCCAAGCATAGGTCATATATCTAATTCCTTCGGCATCCATCAGCAGCCTTGTCTCCCACAAAACACAAAGTTTAGTGGAGTAGAGGAAGTTCCTCTAAAACATGCAAAGGATTTGGATGCTGGGTAGCCCCCAAGTCAATGCCACCAAAGGTCCTCATGAGGTCTTCTCAAGCTAGGGCATTTGTTCAAAGACAGCTGTGTGTCCAGATATAGGTTGTCAGGGACCAAGATATGGCAGGGAGGAAAAAGGGTGCTGGAGCCTCTTATCTAAGCCCATTAAAGAGGAACATCTAATATGAGTCTCAGAAAAGAATCTGAGTACTATATAGCATCTGTGCCACCATGTTCACTCCATAATTAAAAATAGTTTAATCTCTTAAACATGGCCTTTCCTGAGGCTTCTTCTGCTTATTTCAAGAAATTTTCTTTTAGGATTTTGAAGAGGAAGATGTTTGCAGATGATCAGTTTTGTCTTGTTTAGAAAGCAATTTCCTGTAAGTAATACTTATATCCTGACAATACTTATTTAGAACTATAAACGGCACTGGTCTGCCAATAAATACTACTACAGAAAAAATTGCTGATAAGTGTCACATCAAAACTCTGACAGTCATAACATCCCAGCTTGAGAGCATTAATTAAGTAGGCCTCAGAATAGCTCTAGAAGAAACTTGCCTGTAGTGTGACCACTCAGCGTATAAATAAAATATAAGGAGTGGATCCTTGAATTCTGCCTCAAACCATAAAATAATTATTTTTCCCTCTTCAACCTCCTCCACTTGTACTCCAGAGTGAAGGAATTATAAGGAGAGGGAGTATAAGTGAGATATAGGGAGAAAAAGAGAAAAGGAATCATGTACAGGAGATGAGCAGACTCCAATACCTGAGAGGATGAGGAACCAGCATGGCTGCTGGTTGTCTCCCAGGAACCAAGACTGGACATGCCTAAAGCTGGGGGAAGTCATGGTTTGGAGGAACTAACGCAAAATCTGTGAGAAACCCCGGAGAGACAGAAGATGGTTAGCTGTTGAAGTGAGAGGTAAATGGCAGCCCACAATTAAGAGGCCACTGGTGAGGAATAGGTTGAAGGAGAAAGTTTTTTTGTTGTGCTTTTTTGCCTCCCTTGGTTTGGGCTACGTGGATTGCCACCTGCCCTGCCTTACTGCCCTTGTAAGGGAGAAAACCAGCAGCACCAGCCCAGGGCTGGCTGGGCTCCGTGGGGGCCTGCTGGAGTACATAGGATAACCACTGTGCCTGTCAACTTGCTGACTCTGAGCATTCCCTCCTTCCCCACCATTCCCTTCACAAGGCATAGGCCTACCGATTGCAATGAGAACAGTGTGTAGGTGGGGAGTAGAAGTAAAATTAGATGCAGGGGGCAGGCTAGACCCCTCTGTGGGGCTGAAAAGGGTGTGGTCAACTCAGAGGTTGTCCAACCTAGAGGGCTTTTCTTCTAGCCTCTTTCTACTTTAGACCCTCCTCACATTTAGCACCTCCACTCTGGGGTTCTCAGTACTACCCCAGGTAGCTGACACCCCAGGACTTCAAGCTCACAGAAGAAAATAGCACACATCTGCAGAAGGAAACCACATGAGAGAAATCAAATTGGATAGCCTTTAACCAGATGTAGCCCAACTAATAAATCGGAAGAATAAGACTTTAAAATAAGCAAAGCGAATATAATGAAAGAGATGTGGATAGAAGGGCTTCATTAAAATAAAGCAGGTTACAGTTATGAAGATGAGCCAACTGGAAATCTCAGAGTTAAAAATAACACTGTTTACATAAAGACCTCAGCAATGGGGGGGGCACCTGGATGGCTCAGTGGTTGAACATCTACCTTTGGCTCAGGTTCATGGAATGAACCAGGGTTATGGAATGGAGTCTCTTGCATCAGGCTCTCCACAGGGAGCCTGCTTCTCTCTCTGCCTCTGTCTCTGCCTCTCCCTCTGTGTCCCTCATGAATAAATAAATAAAATCTTAAAAAAAAAGACCTCAGCAATGTGTTGGACATTAGAATGAAAGTAAATTATAGAACTGGAGAATCTACTTAAAGAGATGTAGGATATCAACAGAAAAATTAAGAAATTGGGAGGGCAAACCTGGTTATGATGTCAACATGATAGGGGGCCCACATGAAAAAGACAAATGGGGAGAAAGAAATATTTATAGAAATAATGCTGAAGAATTAACAGCCACTTCCCCAACATCCTGGGGGTGCTTTCTTAGTACTTGTTAAAAGCTATAAACTTAGCTGGACTATCTCCATTGGTATAACAGTAAATATTTTGTAGTGTTTGTACTAAGTATCAGATATATGCTGGATTCCAAATATATCACAGATAAAATCCTCTGAGAGAGACAAAACAAATGCATGAAACAATTACCAAATATTATAAAACATGAAGAAATTCTATAATTGAGTATAAAATTGGGTAGTGCAGTCCATAAATTTTGTGAGTGTTAAATGGTGAGATCTGGTTAAGGTCTTCAGTGTATACTTGCCTTGACGCCTATTCATGTGAAGAAAATATGTAGGACAGCATTTCCCAAAGTGTGTTCTATGGAACACTTGTTTTGTAGAATAGTCTTGGTGTTTCATGTAAAAGGCTTTTGAAGTGTAGTGGAACTTGGCCATGGTTTGACTGCCTAATATCTGAGCTCCATTCCTATATGTTGGGGGAAATCCTCATTTTATGAGTCTTCACTGGAGCTAGAGCTCCTTCTTGTACAGAAGTAGAACAACGGCACCTGCTCTCTCTCTCTCTCTCTCTCTCTCTCACACACACACACACACACACACACACAAATTCAGGCATGGTACATGGCCTTGGTATTACCAATCAGATCTGCCTTTCCCAGACTTTGCTTTGGGAGTCAGTGATGTAGAGAAGCAGTGTTCAGCAACAACAGAGGCAACACTGGTTTCCAGCAATGGCCATAACAATGGGGTGATGGCACTTAAAACCCTCCAGAGGCTTTCTATTGCCCTTAGAGTGAAGCCCCAATCTCTCACATGATTTTAAGACTCTTTGGTACATATAATAGTCCTTCACATACCTTCAACTTCAGCCAAACTGATTTTCTCTTAATTCTTCAAACTTCCTTCTTGGCTTCTCTCTTGGTTTCTCCTCCTTCTCCCCCTCCTTCCTTATGTCTACTACACTGTTCCCTTTGTTTGGACATTTCTCTTGTTCCGCTCTGCATTTTTCTGGTTCTTACTCATCCTTTAGGAAAATGTTCACCCCGAACACCTATGTCATGCACTTCCACAGAAACTTAAATATTAATACAATTCCTTGTTTAATTGGCATTCCATGGCAAACCTGTGATCTCAGTGAAGGCAAACTATGTCCACATAGCTTAGTAACATATCTCTTGTGCCAGAACAATGCCTGGCACAGGATAGTGAGTCAAATATTTAGTGAATGAGCAAAGTTCATCCCAAAGTAGCTAGAATCTAGACTGTGTTTTGTTCTATACTCCTGGCCTGCCAATTATTATACCTCTCTTTAATGTTTTCCCATGTGTTTTTATTGGAACTGAAATGTTTAATATAAAACTTAAATCATAAACCTAAAGAGGAAAGTTTATATGGCTATATTTATGTGTAGATTGTTACTGGCATAATGAAATTCGTGAGTTGAGGTATGTAAAGCATGCTTCTTAGAAAAGTACTTTGGATGCAAAATGCTGAGTATCTAAAAGTTTAGGCAATAATAGCTCCCAAGGGGTAAGCTGCTCTTTTCAAGGGATGAATGAGCTGTTCCAGGAAAGCTGTAGGCCAAACTGTGAAAGGAAATTAATATCCTATGTGAGATGACCGTATAATCTTCTCCTTTGCCAGGGGTGATTGGGCTCTTAAGAGTGTCTCCATATGTGGAAAACAGTCAACAACTTGATTGATTAGTGAATGTGTGGGAGTGGAAAAGCACTGCCCAACCCAAAGCGCGGGTGGGACAGCTCTGCCTGGTGCTCTGCAGGTCACAGAATACTGTTGCCTATAGTCTATCTAGGGAGGTAGGTAGTCTGGGTGTGACTGTTCCCAGTCTACAGTTGAGGAAACTGAGGTCCAGAGAATTTAAGTGATTTGTCCCAAATCACCCAGAGAGTGTAGTGTTAGTGAAAGAGACAGAAAACCTAGATCTACGTATTTTTCTTCATTATGGCGTACATTTACAGAAGGTGGTTTTCTAAGGCTGAATCAGGCAGAGGGAATTTTAAACATCACATCAATAACTATAGGAATTATTTTAATGCTTGTCTCTTAAAAAAAAAGATATAACCTGTGACTGAACTAACTCCATTCCTTATGGTAGTTATGAAAAATTGCAGAGGAATGCTTCATTTAATAGGACTTTCGAACCTCCAACAAGAAAGAGATTCAGAACTGCAAGGCTCCTATCACCTAATGGAGCCTCCCAGCAGGTCTGCTTCACTCAGCAAGAAAGGTCTTGGCAGCTGGGTAGAAGTTGGAGATAAGCTGATGGTCTGGGAGAGGTTCAGAGTTTTAGAGAATGACTTTATTGCCTAATAATGCTACACATCTACTGTTCAGGTTGACTTATGTTCTCCCAAAATATATGTTGAAGTCCTAATCCCTGGAATCTATAAATATGACCTTATTTGGAAATAGAGACTTTGCAGCTGTAATCAAGCTAAGATGAGGTCATTAAGCGGGCCCTAATCTAGTGTAACTGAAGTCCTTAGAAGAAGAGGGAAATTTGGATACAGACATACACAGAAAGGAGATCCACATGAGAAACAGAGACACACAGAGGGAACACCATGTGATGACAGGCAGAGATTGGAGTGATGCAGTTGTAAGCCAAGGAGTACCAAGGATTGATGGGCACCACCAAAAACTACGAAGAGGCAAGAAAGGACTCTATCCAGAATTTCAGAGGGAGTGTGGCCTGGCTGACATTTTGATTTCAGATTTCTGGCCTCCAGAACTGTGAGAGAATACCATCCTATTGCTTTAAGCCACCCAGTTTGTGGTTTTCTGTTACGGCAGCCCTAGGAAACAAATACATCTAATGCAGAAGCTAGGCTAGCATCTTAGCCTGCAGTGCAGTACTAGCTTCATCTGGGTCCCTGACCATATTTCTTTTCCAGGGTAGAGCAATGGGGGAAATGAGCCATGTTAATTAGACCAAACACAATGCAAAGTTCTACAGCTAGCTGAGAAAGAGAGAGGGAGAGAGAAGAGGAGAGAGAGAGAGAGTGTGTAATCGATGAAGTTAGCATAAAGCAGGTGAAGCACCAAAATAAAGGATAGATTATAGCAAAAAAAAAAAAAAACCACAAGAGCAGTAAGAGTGTTTTGGAAACTGTTTGCCACAACCCTGAACAACAAAAAGACTGCATAAAAGGAGGGTTGTCACTCAGAAACGGGCAAAATACAAAGGCCAGTGCATCATGGCTTCCTTTTTATTACTATAATGTAATATTTTAGCTATATAAACAAGTATAGAAAATAATGTAACAAACACCTTTGTACCCACAACTCAGCTTAAGAAACAAAAGGACAATTAGAATTCCCTATTTGCCCCCACCCTATGCCACGCATTGCCACAGGAACTTGAATATTAATGCAATTCCTTATTTAATTGGCATATCACATGCAAGACTGTGATCTCAAGGAGGGCAGACTGTGTCTACGTTGCTTTGTAATATATGTCAGAACAATGGCACAGGAGAGGGAGTCAAATATTTATTGAATGAGCAACATTCATCCTAAAGTAACTAGAATCTGTCCTTAGTTCCCCAGAGGAACCATTTTGGGGGACACCGTTTTTCATGGGTCTCTTGATTTCTGCACATCTTATAGGAAGGCACTGTCTGGATTTTTTTCCCCAATAGTATCGTTTCAAGGATATTTGCATAGCAAACATCCCCAGATGGTAGAGACAGTGTCCTACTTTGGAGCAAAGTAAGGCAGGTGTACTGCCCATTATAAAAGATATGTGTTCCCTAAGCTCATGGTTCCTCTTGTGTCTTGCAACCCACTGTGTGTATGTAGGCAGCCATCTGGGTCCATCCACATCACCTTCAAGAGGAACTGATGCAAACATGCTGATGCTCAAGCTGCTTGCTGTGACAAGAGGAATAAAGTCCTTTGTCCCTAACCCAGAAGTCTGTCTTCCATCAGGATCAATGAAACTATGGCAACTAGGGTGGAATCTCAGCTCCTTTAAAGCTTTTGAAAACCATTGTCTCCAATTTGGTGTTTATCACTTCTGCATATGTATATTTTACTACAGGCAGAGGACAGATGGATGGATGTAGAGATAGTTTTGTTTTGCTTGTTTACAAAGTTTATGTAAATGAGATCATGCGGTATATATCCTTCAGCAGCCTGCTCTTTTTCTCAACTTACCTTCTTCAGAGTATTTGTATCAGTCCAATTACAGTTTATTTCATTCTTGTTCATCATTCGCGGGGCATATGTAAGAGAGTTCTTCTTGTGTATGAACTTAGTGGAAATGCTGGAATGTAATATGAATTCATCTTCAGCTTTAGTAGAGATTGCCAACTTGCCCTCTGAGGTGGTTGTACTAAATAACATTTCCATAAGCAATGTGCAAGGGTTCCTGTTTCTCTGCATCCTTGCAAATACAGTATTGTCATACTTACATAGCTTTACCATTCTGATGAGTGTAAAGAGATGAACATCTTTTCACATGTTTTTTGGTCATTCTTCATCTCTTGCTGTTTATATCCTTTGCCTATTTTTCTATTGGGTTGTGTTTTTCTATGAGTTTTAAGGGGTTTTTATGTATTCAAGATATTGATATTTTGTCTGTTATATATGTACAAATAACATTCCTTATTCTATGGCTTGTCTCTCTCCTTTATTCATGGTGTTTATATAGTTTTTTTTTTTATTTCACAGTGAAATAGTAGGAAAAGCCCATATCCATAGTGGTGTTCAGTGGAATCAGGAATTTAAAATAGTGGTGATATCCAGGTCTGACCAAGCATTGTGTGCAGATTGGGATGCCAGAAGCTTCATTCTTCCACAGCTGAGTATCCTTGGGAAAGTCACATCACCTCTGTGTCCTGGGCTCCTCCTCTGTAAATAATGCCTTTGGACTAGATTATCTTCTTGAGCACCTTCCCAGATATAAGTTTCTCTGATGAATCAAGGTCATGTGCACCAGGCAGGCAATGGCAGGACCTATGTGGAAAGACCAACTTAATTATAGTTTGGGAAATGACTGACCAGCTCTCTCTGTTTTGCCTGACTCCTCTGGAGGGGTAGCCACTTTGTCCTCTGTGGACCCTACAGTACTTGTTCACATTGCTACCACAATGTCATCACATTATGCTGTTGGTGATAACATCATTTCTCTCTGACTAGATCACAAGTTCCTCAAGGACAGCATTGCCTTTAGTATACCCACAGCACCTCCCATAGCTCTTAACTGTGGGAATGTTTGATGAATGATGGAAGGAACATGGACGGATAGCAGGAAAGGATGGAAAGAGAGAGGGAAGGAAGGACCAAATAATTTAAACACTCCCAAGATATATACCTAGTGAATATAAGACAGTTACTAAAACAATGCACAGTAGGAAAAGCAAGTACTATTTTAGCTATTTTACAGTCAGACTCAGTTTTTCAAGATCACGTGGGAAAACAGCGCTATGCTTAATAATGGAAACCAATAACCTCTGATTTATAATCAGATGTTCCAAGTAAAAGAGCCTACAGCCTTATTAATTTAGCAAGACAAAACAAGATTTTAAATTAAACTTATTTTCATCCTCTTTATGCAACAGAATTATATTACTTATAATTTTTGAAGTTTTCCCTACTGACACATGCTGAGAGATTAAAAAGAGAGTCTTGAAGCTTTAGGACCTTTCATAATTGAAATCTGTATAATATCAGAAATGGAAGTACTTAAATAATTCTTCTCTCTTAGCCATAATGCAACTCCTTGCTTATAATAAACATAGAAAGAAAATAAGGTATATATACAGTAGTACCCTTTTTATCCATGGTTTCACTTCCCACAATTTCAGTTACCCATGGAAAACCATAGTCCAGAAGCAATTGATCCTCCTTCTGATGTATGATCAGAAGGCCTATAGAAGCCTAATACTATGTCACAATGCCTATATCACTCACCTTGCTTCACCTCATCACATAGGCATTTTATCCTCTCACATCATCACAAAAAGAAAGGTGAGTACAGTATAGTGTGATATTTTGATGGGGGGGACCACATTCATATAAGCTTTATTACTACATATTGTTATATTGTTCTAATTTATTATTAGGTACTGTTATTAATCTCTTACTGTGCCTAATATATGTTAAACTTTATCATAGGTATGTATGTATGGGAGAAAGTATGAGATATATATATATATATATAGGATTTGGTACTATCTGCAGTTTCAGGCATCCACTGGCAGGCAGTCTTGGAACACATCCCCCATGGGTAAGGGGCAGGATTACTGAGTGCTCACAACAACAGGAAGAAGCAACAGGAGGGAAAATCTTAGCTCTTAAGAATGGTCTATTACAAGGTGTCATGATCCATCATCATGCATGGTCAGTGCTCTGTCCTTCATTTAGTTTTGCCTTTACATGGCTTACTTCACTGCTGCAAATGTAATCCAATTTTCTCAGCTGCCCATTAGCCTCTGAAAAAGCAAAGCAAAATGTGGACAAGACTCTTTATCCTTTCCTGCAGTGATGCATTATCTATTTGTGCCAAAAAACTGCCCAATGTCTTCTGCCTCCTACTCTAATATATTTTTCTGCAATTTATTATGTCAGTATCTCTGAGTTTGTTTTTATTATAATCAGTAAGACCATTATTAAATAATAGGAAAGTAAATGGATTACAAGAGCCAGACAAGGAATAAAATTAGGTGTGGCAATGAACAGTGAATGGGGTAATATGGTGGTGATATATCCGTTCTGCTCCCTACAGATCTCCATCCTACTAGCCCAGTTTCAGTCCCATAAGACACCAGCTTCCAGACATACTCATAATGTTTGGTGGTGCTATGGTTGTGCACTTCTTAATAATAGGCAGTTGACAAGTTGCTGACAAATGGAATCATCTATTAGGTGATTTTGTTGGAACAGTACTTCCCAAAGTGTAGGCTCCAATCCATGTGCATCAGAACCCCCCAGCATGCTTGGTAAGCATGCGTATTTTTAGCTTCTATTCTTGATCTGCTGAATCAGAAATGCTAGGGGTGGGCTTGAGGGATTCAAATGCCAAAAAGCACACTAACATTTGAGAATCTATCTTAAAGTGTGAAAATAATGGAGGGCAATCCCTTCTGGCACTTAGTACCTAGGAAGTAAGAAGGAGGCTGTATTCCTAGGTAATGAAAAGGGAGCAAACAAGCTAAAGTTCACAGCTTTCCTTAGGTTTTTATCTCAGTTCTGACTGCTATGGATTTAAGCCAGACTAGAAGTGTGCTCTAAAATCATGTGCTGCATATTGCTGATGAGTGTCTGTATCATGAACCTCAAAAGTGAGCTTGCTTCTGAGCTAATTTGTTTTGTTAACACTGGGGACACCAAAGATGAAGTTTATAGCTCCCTAAAAGAGCCGGGCAGATAAACAGTTAAAATACTGTATGGTTTGCAATGAGATACCACTTCACACCCACTAAGATGGTTATAGTCAAAAAAACAGTAACAAGTGTTGAAAAGGATGTGGAGAAATTGAAACTCTTATATATTACCAGTAATGTCAAATGCTAGAATGTAAAATGATGATCTCTTTAGAAAACATTTTGGCAGTTCCTCAAAAAGTTAAACATAGAGTTACCATGTCACACAATAATTCTACTATAGGTATACACTCAAAAGAATTAAAAGCATATTTACACAAAAACTTGTATATGAGTGTTCATAGCAGCATCGGTCGTAACAGCCAAAAAGTGGCAACAACCAAAATGTCCATAAACTGAAGAATACTTAAACAAATGTGGTACATGCATACAATGGAACATATTTAGCAGTAAAAAAAATAAGTATAAATACATGCTACAACGTGGAAAAATCTTGAAAACATTATGCTAAGTGAAATAAGCCAAATACAAAAGGGCATAAGTTATTCCATTTATATGAAATGTCCAGAATAGACAAATTCATGGAGACTAAAATTAGATTACTGGTTATCAGGGACTAGGGGAAGGAGGAAATGAGGAGTGACTACTAATGAGAATGAGTACAGGGCTTCTTTTGGGAGTAATGAAAGTATTCTGGAAATAAATACTGGTGATAGTTGTACAGCTCTGAAAATACTAAAAACTACTGAATTGTACACTTTAAGAATGTGTGATGTGTGAATTCTATCTCAGTTTTAAAGAGTGATGGAAGAAGTGTCCAAGAAAAAAATAATTGGATTACACGGAAAAAAATGCTTTCTGTGGTTGTCTATAGGAAAAACTCACTTGCATTTTCTTCTCACACTCAATACATCAGATACCAGATGTATGGGTTTTCCACACATAAGGTAATTCTGTGACACTAGCTGGGTGTCCTGTAGTTCAGCTCCCTTCTACCTGGATTTAGCATCAGATCTCATAGGTTGAGGGCTCAAGTCCACAAGACTTCCCACTCTTACTTAAAATACCAATTGCAAGTCCAGGAATTGGGGTAAATATGAAAATTCCCAGAGCCACTGAAAGTCTTGCCCTATGGGACAATGACAAGATGAAACTGACATCTGAAGGTGCACAGCCCTGGGGATAAGAAGACTAGATAAGGTACTGTCAATGAGGAGATGAACTATGAGAACTGTGAGAACATCATTGTGGGTGGAGCGGAAGGTCTGGATATGGACAGTAGGAAAGACATAGAGGCAATAGAACTCAATGACCTATTAACTAAGAAGGCTGAAGAAGTAGGAATCAAGGATGATTCTCATCTAATGGTTCTCATGGCTTCTAATCTAATGGCTTCCTGGAGAGGCCATTCAATGAGCAAGGAAATTCAGAAGAAATTAAGAGTGAAGAGAGTGATAGATTCCATTTTGACAGGTTGAGTTTGAGGTACCCATGGAAAATCCAGAACTTAGGAAAAAGTTCTGCACTAGAGGTAGGGTATTGGCAATTATCAGCTGCAGCATAATTTCCAAGGAAACAGGTAGAGTTTAGGCACAAGAAAATGTTTCCTTCATGAGCAAGTGCTTCTTATCAAATTAATAAATTACTCTTGGATTATTTCAATTTTAAAAAAGTCAAAGTGGTTTAATGAAAACTGATATAGGAGAACCAAATAGGAATTATATGGTATCCATGTGGTTCTGTTTCCTCTCAATTTCCGTTTTGTAGAGATCCTTCAGGGTTTAACTGCAAGATTTCCTTGTTTTATTTCTTCCCTCTAATTAATAAATAAGCCTTCAAGAGAATATTAAGGTTTTAATACAGCAGAGGAGGAAATATCATGTGAAAGTTAAAGTTTTACTTTTTCTTTCTTACCATGTCTTTTTCCTATTTTGTTCTTTCTTTGTAGTCTCTGGTATTATTAAAAAAAATGAAAGAAAACGCCAGAACCATCTAGATTCCGGGCCACAGTTCAATCTTCTGTCTTTGAAACAGCCATGACAGTGTTAAACCCTTGGGTAGATATATATATTCAGGAGGAGCCATGGAGCTGCTGATGCAGAAAAGTGTTTTGTGTCAAGGACTGATTTATGCCTTGGAGCAGGACAAAGAGAAGAATACTCAGCCCCTATGGTATCTGTTGCTAGGGGAGCATCAGGCCATCTGCTAGGCTTTAATAAAACGTGGCAATAACATTTTGGTTTGAAGCACAGAATGATTTTCCAAACCAAAATTAAAATTTGTCAGCAACTGAGGAGTTTATAGTTCCTTTTTTTTTTAAAAAAAAAAAAGATATTTGTTTTTGAGGTTTTTTTTTTTTAAGATTTTATTTATTTATTCATGAGAGACACAGAAAGAAAAGCAGAGGCACAGGCAGAGGGAGAAGCAGGCTCCCATGGAGTAGAGAGCCCAATGCAGAACTCGATCCCTTGACTCTGTGATCATGCCTTAAGCTGAAGGCACTCAACCATTGAGCCACCCAGACGTCCCCAAAAAAGATATTTGTGACTATAGCATTTATATTCAAATGAGACATCAATATCTTTCTTTTTCTGTTCTGAACTTATTTTCAAAACCTTGTATTGACTGTCCAATTTGAACTCCTCAGCCTACCATTTGAAGCCTCCAGAATCTGGTTTCACAGAACATCGTGTCAGATGGCAGCTGATGTGTGTATGTGTGTGTGCACATGCATGCACATGTATTTAATGTGTGATTTGCCTTACTCCTCTCTCTGCCCTGGCTCACAGGTGAATGCTGTGCGAGTATATGTGAATAGTTCCTCAGAGAACCTCGACTACCCAGTCCTCGTCGTGGTTCGCCAGCAGAAAGGGGTGCTGTCCTGGCAGGTTCCTCTGCTCTTCCAAGGACTGTAAGTGGATCTTCTCCTGGACAACTTCATTTCATTTGTTTTCTTCCAATGACCTAGACTTTAATTGGTGTTTTCCCTAGGAAAAGGAGAAATCAGTCTTTTGGAATGTTGACATCACATGCATCATAGGTGCAAATAATAGCTATAGCACATAGCCAAACCCATCCAAAGCTGTTCAGTTTCCATCCTCTGTTTTTGTTTTCTAAGTACACAGGGCATAAAGCCCAATATGGGGCTTGAACTCACAACCCTTACACCAAGACCTGAGCTGAGATCAAGAGTCAGATGCTTAACAAACTAAGCCACCCAGGCACCCTGACTCTTGAATTCAGATAAGCAATGTGTAGCACGTGGAAGAACTTTTAGCATTTTAATTCCATCCAGAATATTCCATAGCTCTTGGTTAGTGGATCATCCGCTGAGTACAGGGCTAGGTTCAGCAGTCAATGTATATGAGTAACCCTTCTTCCAGTCTTCAAAATGCCCAGAGAGTAAGCATTCTTCATTCTATAGAATTTATTAAGTACTACAAAGTGCTAGAAACTAGGGATACAACAGTGGGAGAAAAGGAAAACATGCCCTCATGAAGTTTATAGTTTTGCAGGGGAAACTGTGTAAGATAAGAATAAAACCAGGAGGCATTCAGACATAGATACATATCAGGGTGTTAAATCATTTTTAGTGGCTGAGTAATTTGAGGATTGAAAATAGTAACTCTCATAGTCTTGACTTGGGCTCTGTTTTCTTTTTTCTTTTCTTTTCTTTCTTTTCTTTTCTTTTCTTTTCTATGTTCCATTTAGCAAAAACTCAAAGAGTGGAAATATGAAATCAACTGGTTGTTTTATCAGGACAGTTTGCCCTTCAAATTTTGGTATTTTTTTCCTCATTGAATTAGGAAGATGGTTTAATATAATGTAGACACAATCAAAGTGAACCGGTCAGCACTGAAGAGTCCTCGAGTCCCTGTTATTACATCATGCAAGTCTATGCCAAAGACTAAATCACTATCAGAAGGTCCAGTCTGAAATTTAAAACACAAGGACTTGAAAATAAATTTGGAGAGGAATGAAATAAGATCGGCTTTTTTCCTTGCTTGTTCACTGAGTCTCTCTCTTGTTTTCTTGTTTTTCCCTCATTGGCTGCTACAGATACCAGAGAAGTTACAACTACCAGGAAGTAAGCCGTACTTTGTGTCCCTCAGAAGCAACCAATGAAACAGGACCTCTGGAGCAACTGATATTTGTGGATGTAGCATCCATGGCACCACTGGGTGCCCAGTACAAACTGCTGGTTACCAAGATCAAGCACTTCCAGCTACAGTAAGCAGGACTTATGGGGGCCTTTCTCTATTCATCTGTCTGCTGTTCCTGTGCTTGGGCATGTTCAATCCAGTTTCCCTTCTTCCAAGTCAGCACTCAAGAAGGAAATTGGCCACTTGGCATATTGTCTTACCACCTTCTGAACTCTCCTGCTCATAGCTGGGCATCAGGATGTAATCCATGCAATAGGGAAGCAATAGAGACTGGTGCAGAGGGGAACAGTGCCTAACCTCAGAGGTGTGCTATTCTCAGGGGACTTTGTGAGGACCCTGCCAGTTTGTAGTCCAAGGGAGAGGCTCTGGTGACTGTCTACTTTTATATCATGCATGAGTGCCACTCTCCTGAAGGAAGTTTTCTTTTTCTTCTGAGGAAGCCCTTAACCTATTTTTCTTGTCCTTACCGCTATTCCAGTTTTCTCCTCCCATGTTAGGAATGTATACAGATAAAAAGTAGTGTTCTGTGGTTTTTTTCCTTTGTGCGAAAACCAATGACTATTTCTCCCTTCTTGTGTTACCACCCTTTGAAACAAAATCAGTTGGGATACACCATCTCAAATTGTTCGTATTAGACATACATAGAATAAATTCAGTTGGAAGAGTAGTCTCCAAGAGATCTGTTCTTTTCCAGATGTTACTTTTGTAAAATATTGCATAAATCTGTGCAAAAATTTAAACAGAAAAGTCATTCCTTAATAAGACCATAAAATTCAGGGACTTTCTGCCCCATTCTCTTCTAAGATCAAGGCTTCTCAAAGGTTCAGACCACTTCCTCCTCTCTCAGTGTTTTAAATAAATTTTAAAAGAAAATATCATTAAATTGGTTTATTCAAATTAGTATTTGCACTCATCAAAATGTATCATTAAGAGAACAAAAAGACAAGCCATTGACTAAAAGACTTGGCTACTGTCCCCATTATCACCCACCCTTCTTATTGCCAAGGCAATAATCTTGGCACCCATGAGTCTAGATACCACTGAGGGTGGAGACTGGCACCCAGGTGTGCACAAGTTTGTGTGCCCAAATTTCTGTGCCCATAGATCCAGACTCAGCTTCACCAGAACAAATAGGTTTTCCGAGGAAAAAATGAGGAGATCCAGGAGCAAAAATTGAGAAAACAATCCTGTGACCTAGACTTCTCACTAAAACTTTGGAATAGAGAGTGAAGAGTCCCCGAAAGGGAATCGATGTTCATATTTACCCAAGGAATATATGTATATGTGTGTGTATACATATATATATATAATATCTATCTAATATTAGATAGAATATGTATATATGAGATAGAACAGGCATTGGTGAACTATGGCCCACAGACTGGCAACTGGGTTTTATAACTAGAGTTTTATAGGAGCACAGCCCATTCATTGCCTACTACAATGGCAAAGGTGAGTATGGAGACATTATGGCCTATAAGCCTAAACTATTTACTATCTGGCCTTTTAGGATATAAAAAGCAGATGAACATGATCAACAAACTTGAACCAATTAATGTATTTAGGAAACTGTATCTCAAAATGATAGAATGCTTAACCTTTTCAAATGCACATGCAACATTTACCAAAATTGCCAAGGTTTAATACATATCTTGATAAACTTAACTAAAATCCTGTATATGGAATTGAGATAGAAATCAACTACAAAATGATGTCTATGAAATCCCCAAATGTTTGGAAATTGAGTAGTCTACTTCTAAGTAACATATGAGTAAAGAAAATATTCTGAACAAATGATAATGAGAATATGGCATATCTGAACTTCTGGGATGCAGCTAAGCACTGATTAGAGGAAAATGCGTAGTTTCAAATGTGTATGTTAGAAAAGAATGGCTGGAAATCAATGTGGTAAGTGCCATTTCAAGAAGTTAGAAAGTAAAAGGAAATAATTAAATAAAAGCATAAAACAATGAAATAGAGAATAAATCAACAATGGACAAAAATCGGGATCCCTGGGTGGCGCAGCAGTTTGGCGCCTGCCTTTGGCCCAGGGCTCGATCCTGGAGACCCGGGATCGAATCCCACATCAGGCTCCCGGTGCATGGAGCCTGCTTCTCCCTCTGCCTGTGTCTCTGCCTCTCTCTCTCTCTCTCTCTCTCTCTCTCTCTCTCTCTCTGTGACTATCATAAATAAAAATAAAAAAATAAAGGTTTAAAAAAAAAACAATGGACAAAAATCAAACAAAACACAAATCAGTTATTTGAAATGACTAGTATAATTTTTATACCTGTTTTTTAAAAATAAGGCAAGCCCATTGGAAAAAAAATTGGAAAGAGATTTGAACAGACGCTTTACCAAAGAAGGTAGCCAAAATGGTCCCCAAACGCAATCTTAACTAGCTATTAGAAATGCAAAACTATGATGAGAGATTTCACTACACCTACCAATTTCTATCATTTGAAAAGACCCACCAATGTAATCTCACTCCTACTTATTATAAATCCAACTTCTAGATATACAATTGTCTTATTCATCTGATGGAATACTACACAACAGTAAAACGGAACAAACTATTACAATAGCTGGCAACGTGGGCAAATCTCACAAACACATTTTCAAGCAAAAGAAGCCAGACAAAAGGAATACATAGTATTTGGTTCCATTTATATGAGGTTTAAAAATAGGCAAAACTATTCTGTAATGTGACAAGTCAGGACAGTGGTGACTTTGGAGAGTGTATTACTGTTTACCTGGTGAGAATTCATTCAGATATATACTTATACTTGTGTTTTTTTCTGTAGGTTTGTTACACTTCAATAGAAAGGTTAATTTTTTTAAATCATAATTCTAAAGTAGTATATATTACTTTTGCCGCTTATTTTTCTGATCAGAATGTTTTGTTCTATTGTAAAGCTCACCTTACATTTTCTAAGGCAGTTTATAAAGGGGTCTATAGCCAGTGGAGTTGCTAATAGGAATCAGATATTTATCTTGGTCTTCTCTGCAGCTCTTGCAATATGTACCTAAGAGGTGGATGGACAGACAGGTGAATGAATGGCTAGAAGGATGGAGAAGTAGTCACAGCATTTTATCCAAGTCTCTCCATTAATTTTGGCTTAGAAAAAAAAGTAACATGATAATTTCAAATGCAAAACAAAAAAACAAACAAACAAACAAAAACCTCACTCTCATCCCTGGGTGAGGAAAAGGCAGAAAAAGTTTCTCTGGTAGAAAAAATCTACCCTGATCAATTAAGTGAGAGTTTCTAGAAAGGAGGTTTGAGCATTAGAATATACATTTTTAAAGTTTCCCAAGTGATTCTAATGTGTAGCCAGAGTTGAGAACCACTACCTCTAAGCAATTTCTAAATATGGTGCTTACATTTAATTATTTTAATACTTTATTTATTTAAATAAATCTTTATTTAATACTTTATGATATTAAACAATATGGGAACTCATGGTGATATATTTGAAGGAGGTGGAAGTACATTACTTGAAGAGTGCAGTTTGAACTTTGGAGAAGCCTCATATTTACTGATTGGTCTCTGTGTCTTTGACCAGTCACTGTCACCTGGTAGCAGTTTAACTTGAATTCTAGGTCTGGTTTTCCTGTGAGGCTAATTAGATCCTTTGGAGAACTGAATTCTGTGAAACTGAAATCATAAGGTCACAACTCTGTGCAAGTGTTAATGAATGACATGCGTGCTGGTGGAACTGCAAATCTATTCCCTCACATTGTCTTCTGTTTCCACCTTGAATAATGTGATCTGACCTCAGCAACCAAGCATTCAGAGCATTTCAAAATGCACACAGTTACTAGGACTTTTATGAGGATAAGATAAGTCTGAGAAGAGCTGGTAACTGAAATATATATGCATCTCTTCCACCTTGGCTCCGGATTGGCTACTCAAAAATCTGGAGGATGATGGTAACAGGCAGGATCTGGGGATTGTGGTGAGATCTGAAGTCTACAGATTGAGAGAAACGCTGAAAAATCAACTCAAAAGTCCTAACATGGCAATTTCTGTTGTATGCTTTTGAGTGGCAGATAGAAGGAATATGAAAACATGTTTCAGGATTTTTTTTTCTAGAATCGTAAATTTTAAGAATGAAAGGAACTTTGGAAATTGAATCCACTCACCTCATTTGTACTGATGAGCAGACTGATGTCCAGGAAGGTTAAGTGACTTATCTAGACACACAGCTAGGAAAGGGTAAAATCAGGGTAAAATCATTCTACTCCTAACTCCCAGTTCTGAGCTCTTCCCACTATAATATGCTATTTCTACTTTGTGTTTAAAACTGTCCTCCGAATTTTTATGTTGCCCTAAATATGTTTCTCAATTCCATGAAGCATTTATTTATTTCAATCAAGTCTTAAAAATAAAATTCTGACTTAAAGCATTACTCCCTGCCATCTAACTATCCTTCACCCACCTCCAACACACATACACATAGCTTTGCCACCACTCACTTTCCCCAGTTCCAGTGCCCTAGCATTCTGTGTTGCTGAGTGTGAAGCTGCAGGCAGGGAAGAGCCTCTCGCTACAGGGGCAGGCAGGCACCTAATCATGGGGTCAGGGGAGCTTGGAAAGGGTGTTAAGAAACTTAAGTAGTTGGGGCACCTAGTTGGCTCAGTGATTGAGCATCTGTCTTTGGCTCAGGGCATGATCCCGAGGTCCGGGGATCGAGTCCCACGTCGGGCTCCCTGCATGGAGCCTGCTTCTCCCTCTGCCTATGTCTCTGCCTCTCTTCTTGTGTCTCTCATGAATAAATAAATAAAATCTTAAAAAAAAAAAGAAACTTAGTAGTTGTCTAAGTTGTAATAGTTGTGTGGGGGGTTTGAAGGGGACAAGACTGGAGGTGGAAAAATTAGATATTTATTTGAGAGGGGGATGGGGAGCCTGATGCCAGGTTTGATCCCAGGACCCTGAGACCATGACCGAGCCAAAGGCAGACCCTTAATTGACAGAGCCACCCAGGTGCTTGAGATTCACTGATATTTTTTGTGCAATTGAATATATATAGGATTTTTATGGCAATTGAATAGTTATATATATATATATTATATATAATATGTGGCTAAGGAAAATGAGAAGGTCAAGAATAGGGTAACATTCTTATGTAAGGGATGGTCTGAGAAATAGGAGCCATCAAAAGAAGCTGAGTAGGCATAGCAGATGTGTAAGAGAAAACCCAGGAAAGCAGGTGTTCCAGAGCCCAAGGAAGGAAAGAGTTTTGAGATAGAGGGAGTGGTCGTCAGAGTCAAGCGTCACAGAGAGGTAAAATTAAGAGTGAAGTCGCTGGGTTTAGCAATTAGGAGGTGACTCTTACCTTTTAGCAAAGGCAACCTGAGGGGGATGGTGGGGAAAGAATCCTGACAGCAGTGGGAAGAGGAAAGGATGAAGGAGGGATGAAGGAGAATAGTCTTTTAAGAAGCTGGGTTGTGAAGGAGAGGGAGGAGGTAGAATGACACTGAAGGAGTGAAATACAGGAAAAAGGGAGGCATCTGGTCGGGGTGTTTTTGTTTGTTATTTATTTTGAAAATGGTTGAGATGAGAGCATATTTATAAGCCAAGGGCATATAGAATTTCTAGGACTGTTGGATTTTATAGAAGCAGAGTCCCAGAGAAGGAGAGAAAGGATAGGAGGTAGCACATGCATGCAGAGTTTATACTTAGACCAGAGCGATGAGGTGGAAGGTTATTCACAGCCAGAGGGTTGCTGGAAGGGTTGGGGTGAGCGAAGGGAGTTCATAACAGATGGCAGTAAGGAGATAACAGGGAATGATATTCCGAAGTCCATAGTCCAAGTGAATAATAGGGCATAATTTCCTTCAACAAACAAAGTGGGCGTTTTGAACACACACTGGGCTCTGTGCCAGGGCCTGGCTATCACAGGATAAAGAAGATGCTGAGAATCTCACAGTATTTTCCAGTACTCACCCCCAAAACTGCTTTGCTCTTGTCTCTGCCTCTTTTCCCACCCACCCTCTCTGCCCACCCCCCTTTCTTTTCCTTCTGTTTTATGACTCTCCCGTATGGATTTCTCCTCTTTGCTCTTCTTCTTCTTCTCCTGTCTCCCTTATCTGCACACTCACCTCTCTGGACACCATCAGGTCCTTTTCTCTTCCCCTGTCCCACAAACTAAGCAGAGAAAGAGAATAATGTCAGCTTTGAGTTTTTCTTATTTATCGAATAAACATTTGTTTCCTGTGCTTAATCTTTTTAAACAAATGGATTGAAATTTTTATACTTTTTTTCTCTAAAGGTGTGTGGGAGTCTCAGTTAGCTTTGTCCTGTTGGTTAACGACGCTGTTAAGGATGGTTGGCAAGATAAACCTTCCCCAACCTGCGTCAGGGCCCATGGGGAAGGAAGCAAAATGTTTCATCGGCAACAGACACCATGTTTATTTTGCATACCCTGTTGGCTCTATGAGAAAGAAAGGTCTTAAATGTGATAGTCTTAAAGAAACTAATGTTTTTGAAGCTTGTATGTATGATACTGGTAAAGAAAATGCAAAGAACAAGGGAAAAAATCATATTGATGCCCATACATTCAGTGTTACAACTGGAATTCAAATTATAGGGGAGTATAGAAAGAAATTTCTGGCCAAAGAAAACTGGTTGCATCTGGAAATCTCATGCTGTCTGTTGCTAGCCAAGATCTGCGTCTTTTTCTTTCCCTCGACCTGGCAAGGAACAGAGTTGAAGGCCCTGTGTTGCCCTGGTAACAGTAGATGACACCACACTGCTGACAGGTTGCTGTCCAGCCACGCACAGCCCCGGGTCCTGACTCTGGCCGTGGAATCTCAGGAACAAACACACAACTGGGTTTGACATTGACTTTGGCTTCTTTAGCTGACTTAGGGCCACAAGTTTTCAACTGCGCTTCGACAGAAACAGCCCTTGACGCTGACAATTTCTGTTGGGAGTAGACACATCAAACTTGCCCCCATTGCTAAATTCTGAGCCCCGTCTGCCAACAGCTTAAAATTGCTGGTCATTAAATTTAGAAATAGTGCTTAAGTTTTATGACATCTAAGCAACGCCTCCAATTATAAACTTGTTAAATGTTTTGACATGTCCTTTATAAAGGAATCTTTAATAAAGTTTTAAAAACGGTTTAACTTTTATAAAAGGAAAATTAGCAGCAGAGTGAAAGACTCTTTAGAGAGCACCAAGGGATGAAGCTGGGAAGGGGCCCCAGGATAAGCTCAGTTTTGGGTTCCCTGCAATGTAGGCCACCCTGGAGGGGTGGGGACATGCCATTCCCCAGGTGCCAGCACGGAGAGTGCAGTGGGCTTGAGTGAGTGACCTTCACAGCCAAAGATGAGGCAGGAGCCAGAAAAAGCAAAAGCCCAAAAGCAGCCCTTACAAAACTCTGGAGAAGACCAGTTTGTCTTTGTGTTTTCTGGCTTCTTTAACCTGTTCCACATATGTTCATGGCAGCCAGCACTCTCTGCTGCAAGTACATGCTTCCCACACTCCTGTCCTCAGTGCTGGATTGTTGCTGTCTTCCACAGAAGAATGAACATATCTAATAAAATAGTTCACAGTAAATTACTAACTGGAGAGAAAACAACTTCATTATATTCTTTTGGTGGTATTTGCATTTTAAAGGAGGATGGCCTTAGAAGGCAGTGGGTAAACAGAAGAGGAAGAAGTCTTGGACAGGAATATTAGCTGGTGTGCCAGGCAATCGGAGAAGTGCTTGGGAGCAGGAAGTATATGCTTCTAACCCTAGGGCCCCTCCCATGGTGATTATGCATTCACCACATTTAAAATAATGATCTTTTGCCATAGATACATCCAAAGTATTCTGAAGTGTCACCTACGTTATCCAGAAGGATCTCAAGCCTTCTTTTCCTCTTTTAGCCCATTCTGACACCCACACCCTGTGCTTGATTGTAAAACCTTAAGAGAATCCAAAGGCAAAAGTGTCTACAAAAGTAAACAAAGTAATTACTTTCATAGGTACAACTTTTTTTTTTAATTTTTATTTATTTACTTATGATAGTCACAGGGGGGGGGGGGAGGCAGAGACACAGGCAGAAGGAGAAGCAGGCTCCATACACTGGGAGCCCGATATGGGATTCAATCCCGGGTCTCCAGGATCGCGCCCTGGGTCAAAGGCAGGTGCTAAACCGCTGCGCCACCCAGGGATCCCATCATAGGTACAACTTGATGGGTATATAAAGACCTAAAATTGAACCCCTCCCCAATTTGATCATTCTTGAGAGTTGAAACCAAGTCCTCAGTCTACTTTGTCAGTTTGATGGGACTAGAACTCTTTCCACAAAAGGTAAGGGTTTCCTTGCATCTACTGTAGGATGGTTTTCTTTTACACAAATAATTTTTGCAGGGCACCAGGGTAGCTCAGTTGGCTAAGTGTCTGTCTTCAGCTCAGGTCATGATCTCAGGGTCCGGGGATCAAGCCCCATGTTGGACTCTCTGCTTGGCAGGAAGTCTGCTTTTCCCTCTCCCTCTATACTCTCCCTCTCTCTCAAATAAAAAATAATAAAATAAAAGTTTTAAAAATATAAATAGATAGATAGATAGATGATTGATTGATTGATTGATTTTGGTTACTAACTTAGCTTTTCTCTCACTTTCCCCCCTTTCCTCTCTCCCACTTATGTTTCTCAGGACAAATGTTGCCTTTCACTTCACTGCCAGCCCCTCTCAACCTCAGGTAAGTGAAAATTTTCAAGGTTATCATGATTCTACCTGTTGACAATGCACCCAAAAAAGCCATGGTAGTAGGTAGAGTCAGCACGTGGTGTTATACCGTTGACTTTTCACAACTTGAGATATATTTGTATTTTTGGCATGTTATTCATATTATTACTGGGATTTTTTTTTTATTACTGGGATTTTAGACACAACATTTAATCTCATCACCTTAATTGGTGCAAAATGGGAGGCATGACATTTTTTGGAAGATGTTCCTTGACTCAATTTTTAGCAAATTGTGTGCTTGTTATGCACCAAGGACAGTGTTAGACTGTAGTAGGTGCTGGACGTATGAGGTGAAGAAGAAAAAGATGCAACTTCCGCCTTCATGGACCTTATAATAGAAATGGGTGCTGCAGGGGAGGGGGTGGCAGGGAGTGGAAGGCCAAACACAAAACAGGTACACAATTAATTGACCTAGAAATAACAGATATTAATTTCTGCAGTGTAATGGATAGAATAGTTATTTTTGTCATAAAGAGAGAACAGGAATGCTGACATGAGAAGAATTAGATATCTGTGCTGTGCTCTCTACTAAACCAAATCATAAACAGAATAAATACTTGAAAACTTTAAGTTGCTTTTCTGTTGACACTTTGAGCTACTTTCCTTTTTTCCTTCATAGCTTCTGAAAGAGTAAAGTGTATGCAATAGCAAGTTTATAACAGATTTGTTTAATGTCTTGATATTTTTTGTAAATCTTCTGCAGGCTGTAATACAGGTTAGATCATAAATGGCTACTTAATTTTTGCTTTGGATATGCTAAAACTGGGATTAACATAATATATGGATACTGTTGTAAACCTATTACAAGCATTTATGTGCCGGTAAATACTTAACAACCAGTTCCCAGAGAGAAACTCCTGATTTGTAGTATTTGCCCATTTCTGTGGTGAACATACCTCTAATATGGCCAATCCTTTTTTTTTTAATAAATTAATTTTTATTGGTGTTCCATTTACCAACATACAGAATAACACCCAGTGCTCATCCCGTCAAGTGTCCCCCTCAGTGCCTGTCACCCACTCACCCCCACCCCCTGCCCTCCTCCCCTTCCACCACCCCTAGTTCCTTTCTCAGAGTTAGGAGTCTTTATGTTCTGTCTCCCTTTCTGATATTTCCCACACATTTCTTCTCCCTTCCCTTATATTCCCTTTCACTATTATTCATATTCCCCAAATGAATGAGAACATACACTGTTTGTCCTTCTCCGATTGACTTACTTCACTCAGCATAATACCCTCCAGTTCCATCCACGTTGAAGCAAATGGTGGGTATTTGTCGTTTCTAATGGCTGAGGAATATTCCATTGTATACATAAACCACATCTTCTTTATCCATTCATCTTTCGATGGACACCGAGGCTCCTTCCACAGTTTGGCTATTGTGGACATGGCTGCTAGAAACATCGGGGTGCAGGTGACCCGGCGTTTCATTGCATCTGAATCTTTGGGGTAAATCCCTAACAGTGCAATTGCTGGGTCGTAGGGCAGGTCTATTTTTAACTCTTTGAGGAACCTCCACACAGTTTTCCAGAGTGGCTGCACCAGTTCACATTCCCATCAACAGTGTAAGAGGGTTCCCTTTTCTCCGCATCCTCTCCAACATTTGTGGTTTCCTGCCTTGTTAATTTTCCCCATTCTCACTGGTGTGAGGTGGTATCTCATTGTGGTTTTGATTTGTATTTCCCTGATGGCAAGTGATGCAGAGCATTTTCTCATGTGCCTGTTGGCCATGTCTATGTCTTCCTCTGTGAGATTTCTCTTCATGTCTTTTGCCCATCCTAAGCTGCCAACATGATGTCCTTGAATACAGAGTTGGGAAGAGACATGGGCAATCAGCTCTCCATACCTGTATGAGCCAACTCCCACACATCTTTTAAGAGCTAAATTTCCCATTGGTGAAAGCCTCCACAGTGTATATATACTGCCATCCAGTGACAAAAGAGGACTACAGGGCCACAATCTATTGCCCTCAACATTTATTGGCCACTTCATTCATGAAATATTTGAAATCAGAGAGGGAGACAAAACCATAAGAGACGCTTAACTCTAGGAAACAAACTGAGGGTTGATGGAGAGGAGGTAGGTGGGGGAATGGGGTAACTGGGTGATGAACATTAAGGAGGGCACATGATGGAATGAGCACTGAGTTTTACATGTAACTGATGAATTGCTAAACCCTATCTCTGAAACTAATTATACACTATATGTCAATTTTAAATTAAAGAAAAGAAATATTTGAAAACACTAGTGGCTAGGTGCAAAGGGAGATATCTAAAAAGGGAGGGAAAAACTTACACCTCAACTACAGAAAGAGTCTAGTCTAATAGTACTCTATAGTGCTATGCTAAATACAGTAATGAACTGAATGCTGAAGTGCACTTTCAGTTTGTTGAAAATCAGTGATGATTATATGTTACGGCTTCCTTTTATTTTTAAAAAGGTATGTAAATGTGAAAATCTAAGCAGTTTGTATATAAATCTCAAACTAAAGTAAAATATCCTTAGAAAAAATAACAGACATTTTTTGATATCTATGAAAGTTTGACCTTACTATTAACTGTACCCATTTTCTGGCCTAAATTTTATATCCTTTTCAACTGTAGGAAACGTTTTCTAATTATATAAACTCACCCAAACTATTATACATTCTCACAGAACCTTGATTATCAGATAGAAGCAGGTTACAGAAACTGGGTAGGTAATAAGGACTCAAGACGGTGATTTCTGGCCTAAATTCCAGCCATTGCTTTAGGTACTTGTCATTTGCTTCTTTTTGATAAAAGTAGATTATCCGGGCAAGGATCAAAAACATTTATTTGGGTTCCTTAAGAACCAAATACCTCTTGAGAATTTTTTTTTATTTTTTAAATTTTTATTTATTTATGATAGTCACACAGAGAGAGAGAGAGGGAGAGAGAGAGGCAGAGACACAGGCAGAGGGAGAAGCAGGCTCCATGCACCGGGAGCCCAACGTGGGATTCGATCCCCGGTCTCCAGGATCGCGCCCTGGGCCAAAGGCAGGCGCTAAACCGCTGCGCCACCCAGGGATCCCCCTCTTGAGAATTCCAGAGCATTTACCCTTGGAAGAACCCTGTGTTATATGTATTTGAATCAAGCTTCAAAATGAAAGGTCAAAACGAAGTGGGCTCTTGGGAGTGTTGCCATCTGTTACAAGGCATGAACAGACTTCCAAACAGCAGCGTTAATGACACTTTTTAATCTTGAGGTTATTTTTTCCCCAATCAGAAGGCTTTGGATTATTGAAAAACACTCTATTTTTATTGCTCTGGTTCTCGGTATAAGGTTAATAAAAAGGATGTTAGAGTACAAAATTAAGTTTTAACAGGTTTTGCCTCTCCTTTAAACTGACAGATGTATTAAAGTCCTGGGATGTTGAGCTTGTTTTGATTAGTGTCCTCAAAATCTTGATGTCAAGCTTCCCAACCAGTTACCACATTTATAATTATTGGACAAAAGTCTCCTTTCTTCATTTGTTAGCAACATATTTCAAACTCAGGGTTAATAAACAGTAGATTTCATAATCTAATCTAGGTAAACAGTATAACTTCTTTCTATTATAAATGCTTCCTGATTCTGATGATATCTGAGAAATATTTTTTTTTCCTGAGAAGTTATTTTAAAGATATCTCAGCCTGTTCAAAATTGTGAATATATTTCAGGGAGCTAGAAGTAGTGCTTGATCTTGATCTTTGAATGAAAATATTGTCTCGCTATATTCCAACCAGGAAAGAGATTCTTTAGCAAGAAGTCTGTGGGCCAGGTAGGTCCAGTGATATTTCTTTGCCTATAGGAAGGTGGTTAAGAATCTTGAAGAACAGGCTTATCTGCTTTTCAAAGTGGAGCTTCCTATTTCAAAATGACCACATTGAAGTAAATGTCTCATGTTACATCTTAAGTATCCCTAGTTCAAAGGATTGGAAGGATCTCCTTAAACAGAAACTGGAATGAAGTGCAGGAAAGTATAGTTGAGAAAGAAATGCTAGCAAATGAAATGACATCGTGAAATGGCTACCTTGTTTTATTCACCGCTGTATGCTTATTATCTGGCACAGAACCCAGAGCCCTGCACACAGCAGTGGCTCAATATATGTGAGATGAATGGCTGACTGATTTAATGGAGATGTAATCTGAACTTTGTGCCTAATATTAGAGGAAACAATCCTATTCATGTAAAACCAGTTTGAGTTCACAACTATAAAGATTTCTTAATATTAACAAATCCTTTCTTTCTTTCTCTTATTCTCAGTATTTTCTATACAAGTTTCCTGATGATGTGGATTCAGTTATTATTAAAGTCGGGTCTGAAATGGCTTATCCATGTTCTGTTGTCTCAGTCCAGAATATCATGGTGAGTCTTAATAACTTGTCGACCTTTCAATATGGAGCATTATATTGTCCCAGGATAAATGAAAGAGCAGGGTGGGGACTATCTCATCCTCTTACTCTGTATCTCCTGCAAAACTTATAAATAATAAAAACAATATCTTGTGCACACAAGTGGGTTATCTGTTTGGAGATACTGATTTGAGGAGATAGAGAATAGTTGACTCCTCACCAAAATAAGCAAAGGAAAGAAGGGAGGATCATGACAAAGAATATGGAAGACCAAATTGTGGGCTGCACAAGAAACATAGAAACCTACTGTTTATTCTATGCTTTAAAATTTTTATTGTAATATTAGGCCCTTTCTGTCTCATGTGTTAATAAAAAATGGGAAAGGTGTTATATACTTTGAGACAATCTTTTCAGTTCTCTTTGATATAAAGAGATCTTTAGAAGGCACTTTAGAGGATTTAGAAGACAAAGCACCAAGTTTTAGAAGGAATGCTTCATGGCTTTTCTTGGAGAAAACTTTTCATGGTTTCTGGCTGAGTAAGAAACTTCTTGCTCTATGATCCAGGTGGAATGGTGGTGTGTGTAATATGGCTTTAGTGATGCTTTCCTTTTTTATCCTTCATGCACGTTGCAGTGCCCGGTGTATGACCTTGACCACAATGTGGAATTTAATGGTGTCTATCAGTCCATGACCAAGAAAGCTGCCATCACACTACAGGTGAGACATCTATTCTGTGGTCACTATTGTCAATGACAATACACAGTTCATAGTCAGGTTACCTGTTGGACCAGCATCCAGAAGGTATCATTGTCCACTGTGTGCCTTGGATCTCTCTCTTTTATGATTGATTTTAGAACAAAGATTGTGGGGTACCTGGGTGGCTTGGTCAGTTAAGCATATGCCTTTGGCTCAGGTCATGATCTTGGGGTCCTGTTATCAAGCCCTGAGTCAGGCTCCCTGCTCAGCAAGGGGTCTGCTTTTCCCTCTTCATCTACCCCTCTCTACCCTCCACTCATGCTCTCTCTCTCTCAAATAAATAAATAAATAGTTTAAAATATATATAAAAATAAAATAAAGATTTCTACCACAGGCTGTGGTAGACAATGCTCTTCTGCCAAGTACCCCATTCTCCTTCAGGAGTCTTGGGGACCCATGATGTGATGGCACATATATCTGACAGATTGCTAAGATGCCAATCTACTCATTGAGAGATGACAATTTAGTGTAAAGTTTGATTTATTTAAAAGAACTGAACATATTCTAATGCTCTGTATACCTATAACAGTAACACAAAGAGGACTTCCATTCTGTCCAGAATGGAAAGGTTCAAAGGAATATGGACCACATGTGCATAGGGGTTTGCCCTTTTGTCATTTGTAATTAAATTATTTCAATAGCAATTTTATGGCAAAAAATGAATGTTTATCCTGTCAGTAAATTTTCAAAGAGATTCTGTCCCTGCCTTTAGGGTGGTATTTACTTTAGTTACCTACAACTTAGTCTGTTCTCCAGAGTAAGGTGATACTGTTTACTGAGCAACAAAGAATGAAGAAAGGTTAATTATAATTTAGCTATCAAATGTAGAAAGTTCTATTAGGCTTTAATTTCCTAGTGCCTCAGTTTTGATATGTCAAATATCTGTTCTTGTTCACTCATGAATAAGGAGTCTGGGACACAGAGAAGCACGTTTAGAGAAAGTTAAAGCCAAGACTGTAACTCAGGTCTCCTCACTTAAATCCTTGCATCCCTAACCTACATTATTTAATTAATTGTGACTGCGTGACTTTTGGAAAGTCATTTATCATTAGATGGTTTTATTTTTTATCTTTTAAAGATTTTATTTATTTGGGAGAGAGAGAGAGAGTGAGAATGAGCAGTGGGGGGGAGGGGCACGTGGAGAGGAAGAAGCAGGCTTCATCCCAGGACCCTGAGATCATGACCTGAGCCGAAGGCAGACACTTAACTAACTAAGCCACCCAAGCATCCCTATCATTAGATTTTTAAATAATAAAAACTCAATATAGTGAACTGAAAATACTCTAAGGTATGCTAATTTTAAAATCATAATATACAAATATTAATTATTAAACATAGGCTGTTGACATATTTTTTTATACGGGACCTATTACAGTTCTAATCACCTAAGTGGACACAAGATAGATTGAAATTAGAATAAGGTATCTATTTACTTGAATTTTTGTATGTAACAATTATTTTATTGTGGATAAAATCTGAAGTAGATCATGGTTATCTGAAAATTCTTTCTAAGAACTCAGGGGACAGGGGTGAACGTTCTCTTTCCTCTCTTACTGCTCCCATACCCACCACCATGGTCATACTCCTCTTTTGCTATCCTTTCTTGCTACATCACATGTTGTCATGTCTTATGCAGAAGAAGGATTTTCCAGGCGAGCAGTTCTTCGTGGTATTTGTGATAAAGCCTGAAGATTATGCCTGTGGAGGATCTTTCTTTATCCAGGGTAAGAGATAGTGAGGAATGCTTGTCACTTAGAAAAACTTAATGAAATGGAAAAGAAAGAAAGCCAAAACCTCACAGGGGCCCCTGACTATTATCTTCGGTTCTCACTGAAGGTCATCAGCAGTCTGAGAGATATGTGAAAAAAGTAAGAGAGAAAATGAAAAATCTAAAGCTATTGTTGATACTACAAAATGTCACTTAGTGTACTACATCTTTTCAAAGTCTTGTGCTCCCTCAGACCATGCGACTTATGTTCACTCAGTTGGCCTTTTACTCAACACATTATTTGCTATTATGAAATAATGATTTTATGCAGCATATCAAGGTCCACTTTCTAAGATGGGTTTGGTAGCCAGCAGTAACGGAGCTACTGTATTTATCAGTAGTCATCATTTCCACAAGGATGTACAAGGAAAATTCAGAGTTCTCAATTTCAGTCGCCAAAATTATACCTGGCAAGATGGTAAGAAAACAAAGTGGGACAATTTATCCAATGACAAGGGATTGTGTGTGAGCTCTTAAGGATAGTACAAATGGTTATGGGTAACTACCCAAGAACTACCATGGGAATGGAATAAAATAGGCTGTTGATTGAAAACATAGACCCCCAGCAGCTAATAAGCCACATGTGATCAACACAGAGGGTGTTTACTATTGAGTATAACATGGTTCTCTTTCCAGGTGGGTGGAATTTTTGCTTATGTATTCTTAAATTTCTTAAATATATAGTCTAGAGTTTTGCCAGTATGCATTGTTCTTTGGTAAACTACAAATCCTTCTATGACTATATAACAAAAAACAAATTTTCACTGGCTGAGATAATGCAAACTAAGAGATGAGACAGCTTTTATTTTTGTAGCTGTTTTCTTCAGATGTCTGTGGCATATTGAGCCACATGGATAGCAAAGGATGAGTCAAGCCTTCTTCACTCAAGAAAGGAGGCTGCAGTCTCACTGCTTCAATACTACCAAAGGCACCCAAGCAGAGACCAAATTGAAAGTTTAGCCAAAAGGGGTATTAGATTTGTGGCTTTGGGAGTTAAATTTTCCTGTAGTTCTTGCTACAAGAAAATTCAACAACCAGAGCTAATTGTGGACAGTTTTTGAACAACTGTGGCCTCAAATAAGAGGCCAAGAACGAAGTATCTGATCTATTATGCCTTGTTCTTTTTTTTTTTTTTCTTACCAGAAAAGGAGAACCAAACTTGGAATTTACAACGAACAAAGAACCTTAAAGTGACCATTGTTCCTTCCATTAAAGGTCAGTATTGGCTCTACGATTCGGTGGAGAAAGATTCCTGTGTCAGGAAGTCAGTCATATACATCAATGCTAATGTCATCCTTCCAGAGAAACATCATAAGAAAACTGACATTAACCCTAGAGATAGAAGAGAGAATCAAAGTGTTTTGTTAAATCTCTTCCAGAAAGAGAGGGAACTCAGTTGTGAAGTTGTATATGGGAAGTCCCTTCCTAGCTTCCATTGGGAACTCATGAGTGTGAAAGGTGGCCATTTGTGGATAATGGCTGGGTGACAGCTTTGCTACTTTGAATGGAAATATATTAGGACTTTAGAATGTGTGTGACGGAGATGGGTCCTTGAAGCTGTCCTGTCCCAAACATAATCCTCTTTTCTTCTAAGGATACCCTGACCAAAGTTGTTTCTCTTCCCTCAGGATCTGTTTATGTAAAATCCATACTTCTCAGTTCCCTCATCTTCTTCTCCTTCTACTTGGGATGCCTGCTTGTTGCGTTTGTTCATTATATCAGGTAGGTCAAGAGTATGAAGAAATGTTAACCCCTGTTGCCTTTATCTACATAGGGATTAGAGCATTAGGCTTTAAAGCCATATTGACTGGATTCAACTCTACCTCAAATACCAACTGTGTGCCCTTGGCACTTTATGCTATAAATATATAGCTTTATGCTATAATAGCACTTTATGCTAAGAATATGCTATAAAGGACATAAGTATGCCCTCTTACTTATCAAAATGAGATGATAATTTACCTCCTAGGAATTGTATAACTGCAGTGTTTACATCAGTGTCCTGTCCAGTGTCCTGGACCAGATAATGCTGTAAATCCTATGGAATTTAGGAAATGAGTTCTTCCTAACATGGAAAAATGTATTAAATACTCCATTAACAGCTTTAGATATTCCATTAATAAGTAAATTAGTATCTAAAATAAATCTTGAAGTATAATAAATAGCAGAAGTGATGTGCTTTGATACTACATTACCTGGTGCTTTCTTACTACTGAAGTATCAATTTTCCAGGAAAATGTCCCTTGGGAGAAAAAAAGGAAATGATTGTACTGTAATTTAACCAAGACCATTTCCCTTTCCAAGAGTTCTGAGCCTGTAATAAACAGAGCCCCAGTTTCTCCTTGCACCTCTGAGTAGGCCCAAACCCTGAGAACTCTGTACTTTATTGTGGTCTCTGTGAAACGACTATAAAAGAATGGCAGAAGGCCTACAATAAACAAATGTTCTTTCCTGTCTTGAACATGTAAAGAAAACAAAGCCAGCAAAGAATTTTCACAGTGCTGGGCAAGTTCACAGCATCACTGGAAAAACTTCATGGCTACCACAGTAATACAGCTGTCTCAGTGATACAGACCGATCCAGGATTCAAAAAATAATTCTCTTCCTTGACCTTTACAAAGCTTTTCAGTTGAGAAAAGCTGGTCCCATGGGACCACTGCTGGCCATATCTGGCACAATTTGAGCATCAAAATAATTAAGAATAATGAATTATAAACCATTGAGAAAAATAGAAATTCATGAATTCAAATTGTTAAAGGGAAGAAGAAGGACCTAAGTACCTCCATATATAAATCCAAAGTCACTAAAAGAGGTATGCATTAGGGAAGGGAGCCATTAGCACATGCTGACAGTATAAGGAAGGACTCTTGCCTACATCAGAATGCCAAAAACTTACTGGAAAACATGGAGGGCATGCTGGAATCGGCAAATCATCATCTTGCATAGGGCAAATTAAGAATCATCAGCGGAGGGATGGCTGGGTGGCTCAGTGGTTGAGCATCTGCCTTAGGCTCAGGGCGTGATCCCAGGATTCTGGGATCTAGTCCCACATCGGGCTCCCTACAGGGAGCCTGCTTCTCCCTCTGCCTGTGTCTCTGCCTCTCTCTCTGGGTCTCTCATGAATAAATAAATAAAATCTTAAAAAGAGAGAGACAATCAGCAGTGGATACTAAACTAAGAGGGAAATCTGATGAGAATGTACTACACTGCTATAAAGTGTATCCCCACAAGTCTCTTCATAGTTGTAAGGGAAACATAGTAATTATACAATGGAAACTCAGAATAGGATTAACTGGGTGATCAAAATTAATGTGAGTGAGGGGAAGATTGATATTGTGTGCCTCCATGTGGGACACTCTAAGGACACAACACCATGTATGCAATATTCCAGCCAGATACGCATATTTTGAAAATAATCATGAGGAAAAATTGAACTAACTCAAAATGACAAACATTTTATTAGAATGTGTCTTCAGGGCAGCCCAGGTGGCTCAGCGGTCTCAGCGGTTTAGTGCCACCTGCAGCCTGGGGTGTGATCCAGGAGACCCAGGATTGAGTCCCACATCAGGCTCCCTGCATGGAGCCTGCTTCTCCCTCTGCCTGTGTCTCTGCCTCTCTCTCTCTGTCTCTCATGAATAAATAAATAAATAATCTTGAAAAAAATTACAAAAAAAAAGATTTTTAAAAAAAGGAATGTGTCTTCAAAGACAAAGGAAGGCGATGGAAATGTTCCAGATTGAAGGAGATGAAAGAGATATGCGCAACTAGAGGCAATATCTGGTCTCAGATTGGATCATTCACTAGAAGAATATGGTATAAAGGACATTATTGGGTCAATTAACAAAATTGTAATACGGACAGATTAGTTAAGAGTATCATATTGATGTTAAATTTTCTGAATTTGACAATGATACTGCGGTTAGGTCAGAGAATATCAGAATACCTTTATTCTTTGGAGATTATTTAGGGCACCTGGCTGACTCAGTCAGTAAAGCATGTGACTCGATCTCAGGATCATGAGTTTGAGCCTCATGCTGGGCATAGAACTTACTTTTAAAAAATGGAAAAAAGAGCACCTGGGTAGCTCAATTAAAAAAAATGGAAATACTTATGAATAAAAGTTCATGACATAAGCAACTTACTTTCGAATGGTTAAAAATTGTATATATCATGTGTGTGTATATGTATACCATGTATATGTGTGTATATACATGCACATATATATTATTCACATGCAGAATGATAAACCAAATGGGGTTTCATGCTAACAATAAGTGAATCTAAATAAAGGGTGTATAGGTGTTCTATATTTTATTCTTATTTTTACAACTTCTCTGTAAATCTGACGTTATTTTCTAAAAAAAGTTAAAAATGAAAACTCCAGGTTATAGGCAAATATATCTGGAAAGTATAAATAGTATCTGATTATCGGCCCACTTAATTTACTAGATCATAATAGCTGACCATTAACAGGTGCTGTGCTGAGCTCTCTGAGCAGGTTATGTCATTTATTTTTTTTAAGATTTTATTTATTTATTCATGAGAGATGCACAGAGAGTCAGAGACACAGGCAGAGGGAGAAGCAGGCTCCATGCAGGGAGCCCGATGTAGGACTCAATCCCAGAACTCCGGGATCATGCCCTGAGCCACGTAGGTGTCCCAGATTATCTCATTTAATGCCCTACAACAAGTATTAGTATTATCACCACTTCATGGTTAAGGAAATTGGGGCATAGGGATGTAAAGCAATTTGACCAAAAATTCATAGCCAGTAAATGGGGAAGCTGAGATTTGTCTAGATTTCCAGGCAGCATGGCTCTAGAGCCTTACCTCTTAAGCAGACTGGGTATGCTTAAGACGGGTCTGGAGTGGTCAGGGCATGTGAGGGAGGGCAGTCCTGATCAGGGAGGCCAAACCAAAAGCCTGGCACCCCAGCATGGATTCTATTGGAAAAGGATCCAAAAAGCTCTTAATTTTGACTCAGATGAGCTCCAAGATCATGATCAAAGAAGTTCATCTCTTCTGCCTCTCTTAGGAAGACTGTCTCTACTCCTGATGATATAAATTTTAGAAAATAAAATTTCACCTCTTTAGTTAACTAGCACACAATTATCAACATACAGACAAAAAATTAAGAGCTGGATATCAATCTCCCTAACATTGTCATTTAGTCTACAGAAGCAAGCACAGTTTTTGAAAGTTGTGGTATAAGGCTCTGTTGAAACCTCTGCCAGATTATTTTGCTACAGTCAATTGCACAAGCATAGATTCTTTCCAAGTATAGAGAAACTTAAAATAGAAATCTGGAGACATAAGAACTATTTGGCATTCTTAATGAGAGGATAGACTGAGGAAAAATGCTAACAGAACTCTTCCCTCCTTGAGCTGAGGAGAAATAACAAAGTTTTCTACAAAAGCAAATGAAGCTAGTCCTGGAGCATAATGCCGTTTGCTTGATGAGTTCCCTGTATTTTGTTATTAATAAATATGGGGCTTGCAGTGCATGCTATGAAATCAAGATGAAACATGGAGATATGGCCCCTGACCTCAGGGAGCTAAGAATCGAATGTATTAGCTGCACTGGCTTGAACCTAGACACCATTCCCCTCTCATTCCCAGCCACAATCCATCCAACAGGTATTTAAGGAGCCACTACAATCAATGTGCAGACACTGGGCCAAACACTGGGTACAGGTTCTCTTACTCGTTTCTTCCAAACACCCTGCCAGACACTGAGTTCAAACTGCATAATCCTGAGAGTATTCATCCTTCTATGATTCTTGTATTAGTTATCTATGGTCACTATAATGTTGCATAAAAACCAACCACAAAAACTCCAATGACATACATCAATAAATATTTAAGTTTACTTACAAATCTGTGAGTCAGCAGGATGCTGCTGCCACTCCAGAGTAGGCTCAGAGATCTCAGTTGGGTGTGGCCATAGAGTGCAATCACCTGGCAGGTCAGCTAGGCGCTGACTCTTCTAGACCAGCCTCAGCTGCACTTGGTCTCTCAAATTCCAGGGGGCTGGCCCTGGCTTATTGTATCTCCAAGAGAGATAGCAGAAGAGTGCAAGGCCTCCTTTTTATTTCTTTTTTTAAGATTTTGTTTATTCATGAGAAACGGAGAGAGAGAGAGAGAGAGAGAGAGAGAGAAAGAGAGAGAGGCAGAGACACAAGCTGAGGGAGAAGCAAGCTGCTCACAAGAAGCCTGATGCGGGACACGATCCCGAATCACGCCCTGGGTCAAAGGCAGACAGACACTCAACCGCTGAGCCACCCAGGTGTCCCGAGTGCGAGGCCTCCTTAACACGTAGGTTCAGCAGTGGCATAGCATCACTTCTCCTTTCTATTAGTCAAAACAAGTCATGAGGCCAGTCCAGATTCAAGAGGTGAAGATACAGACTCTGCCTTTTGATTTAAGGAGCTGAAAACAAGAGGAACTGTAGCCATTTTGTAATCAGTCTGGCATAGTTCTCATTTACTATTTTCTCCTTTGCTCACTGGATACTGCCTGCCTCCGCCTAGCTTTCTAAATCCTTTAACTCCTCTACTGAAGAGTTTTATCAGTTCCAAAACCTACAGCAGCAATCTACCAACCTTTACAGTGTGGGTAAAACCTGTTAGCACAAACACATCATCTTTTATGAGTCCATATAATTGCTTGCCAGTTAATATCACTAAGGTTGTTTTTAAAGGGGAGTTCAACAAATGTTGGTGAGGATGTGGAGAAAAAGAACCCTCATGCACTGTTGGCAGGAATGCAAACTGGTGCAGGCACTATGGAAGACAGTATGGAGGCTCCTCCAGTAATGGCACTACTGGGTATTTACCCAAAAAGTACAAAAGCACTAATTGAAGAGTATTATGCTACGTGAAATAACTCAGTCAGAGGAAGGCAAAGACCATCGACTTCACTCATATTTGGAATTTAAGAAACAAAACAAATGAGCAAAGGAAGGAAAAAAGAAAGACAAACCAAGAAACACACTCTCAACTATAGAGAACAAACTGATGGTTACCAGAGGGAGGTGGGTTGGGGGATGGGGGAAATAGGGCTTGGGAATTAAAGAGTACACTTATGGTGAGCACTGGGTAATGTATAGAATTATTGAACCCCTATATTATTATACAGACTCCTTATTTTACTGCGAATATGTTTGTGTTTCTCATGAAGCCATCGTCCGTCCTGAGGAAAGCTGGCTGGCTCAGCTCCTCATCAGTTGGCATTTGAGCGGTGGCCCAGGGGCTGGTGGGGGTGGTTTGGTGAGGAGCAGATACTGACCTCATTGTGCCCTGATACTGCTGTACCCTTCTACATGGAGAGAAGAGAGACTCGGGGTCTCAACTGGGAATAAAAATAGGTTCTCCAAAAAAAAAATTAATAAAACACTGTATGTTAACTATACTGGAATTAAAATTTTAAACTTAATTTAAAAAAAAAAAACAGGGACTTTACCAGAGCCTAGAACAGTTGGGCCAAATTCTAATTGCTCTCCTTAATGATATGCCTTTTTCATTCAACAAATATTTAGTTATCATTTCCTATGTGCCAGGCTCCATTCCAGAGTTTAGGGATGCAGTGGTGAACAGACAATCTAGATCCCTGCTCTAAAAGAGTTTATATTGTACAGAGGAGAAACACATAAGCAAGCATGCAATTAATAAAGCAAATGATTTCAGCTAATGACAAGAGGGGTAAAAACAACTCTATAGTGTGATAGGGAATGATTAGATTAGGGAAGCTACTTTAGATTTGGTTTGTTCAGCAAGGAAGGTCCCTCAGAAGCAAGACTTTAATAGCAAGAAGGAGCCAGCCATGGAGGATGTGGGGAGAAAGTGGCCCAGGCAGAGAACAAGAGCAAAGGGCGTGAGGCAGGGATGAATTTGCTGTGTCTAGGAACAAAAGGGATATGAAGAGACGTTCTTCCACCAAACATAGCAGGATCATGAGTGTGCAACTTCTAGAGTTGCCATCTGGAAGTAAATGAGAGCATGTACCGAAGCACAAGCACATATAGTCCCTAACTTTCCTCCTCCCTGAGTCCAACCTCACATCCAAAAGAGGATCATTTTGTGAGAAGACAGTAATTCACATTTCAGTGTCTGATAGACATTCACAAATGATATATCTGGCTTTTTTAGCGTTAGTTTTACTGAGATGTAATTCACAGACCATAAAATTCACCCTTTTAAAATATACAGTTCAATGGTTTTTAGTATATTCACAGTTGCAACAGCCATCACTGTTATCTAATTCTCATCACCTCCAAAAAGGAACTCTGAGTTCATCAAGATTACAGGATACAAGACTGATATAAAAAATAAAAAAATAAATCAGTTATATCTCTATACACTAGCAATGACAATCCAAGCATGAAATTAAGAAAAAGATTTTATTTTCAATAGCATCAAAAATAATGAAATATTTGGGGCACCTGGGTGACTCAGTGGTTGAGTGTTTGACTCTTGATCAGCTCAGGTCATATCGTGATCTCAGGATCCTGGAATCTAGCCTGGCATTGGGGTCTGCGCTCAATGGGAAATCTGTTTAAGGATTCTCTCTCTCCCTCTGCCCCCCCCCACATCCCGCTCACTCTATATATAAAATCAACAGATATTTTTAAAATAATAAAGTACTTAAGAGTACATTTAACAAACTAAATATAAGACTTGTACATTGAAAATGACAAAATATCCTTGAAAGAAATTAAAGAGAACCTAAATAAATGGAAAGACATCCCCTGTTCATGGTTTGGAAGACTTAATATTGTTCAGATGGTGTAGTAAAATAATGGCCCCCAAAAGATGTCCACATCCTAATATCCAGAACCTGTGAACATGTTACTGTACATGGCAAAAGAGACTTTATAGATGTCATAAAGTAATAGAGATTGTTCTGGATTATCCATGTGGGTATAATCTAATGACAAGGGTCCTTGTAAGAGGGAGGCAAGAAGGTCAAGAGCAGAAGAAGGAGATGTGATGATGGAAGCAGAGGTTGGAGCAGTGCACTTGGAAGGTGGAGGAAGAGGCCATGAGTTGAGGAATGCAGGCAGCCTATAGGAACTAGACAAGGAAGGGAAAAGGTAATCCCCCAAGAGCTTCCAGAAGGAATACAGCTCTGCTTGATACTACATAAGATGTATTTTGGAATTATGACATCCAGAGATGTAAAGCAATAAATTTTTATCATTCTAAGCCATTAAGTTTGTGATAATTTAGTACAGCAGCGATAGAAACTGAAACACATGACAATACTCCCCAAATTGATCTACAGATTGAAAATAATCCGCATCAAAGTCCCACCTGACTTTCTTGTAGAAATTGACAAACTGATCCTAGAATTCATATGGAAATGGAAGGGACCCATAATAATAAAGTAGTCATGAAAAAAATAAAGGAACAAAACTAGAGATCTTATGCTTCCTGATATCAAAACTTACTACAAAACTATATAATCAAAATTCTGCAGACATATAAATCAATGGAATAGAATTGAGAGTTCAGAAATAAAACCTCACATTTATAATCAATCTATTTTTGACAAGGGTACTGAGACAATTCAATGGAGAAAGGATGTTCTTTTCAACAAATGATATTGATACAACTGGGTATTGACCTGAAAAAGAACAGAGTTTTTCAGAAGAACCCCTACCTCACACCATATGAAAAAGTTAACTCAAAGGGCACCTGGCTGGCTCACTCAGAAGAGCATGCAACTCTTGATCGTGTGGTGGTGAGTTTGAGGTGCACATTGGGTCTAGAGATTACTTTAAAAATAAAAAAATAAAATCTTTTTTTAAAAATTTACTCAAAACAAATCAAAGAGCATAAAAATAAGAGCTAAATCTGTAAAACTCTTAGAAGAAAACATAGGTGTAAATCTTTTGTGATCTTGGATTAGGCAATAGTTTCTTAGATAGGACGCCAGAAGCACAAATAACAAAAGAAAAAAAAAAAAAGGGATCCCTGAGTGGCGCAGCGGTTTGGCGCCTGCCTTTGGCCCAGGGCGCGATCCTGGAGACCCAGGATCGAATCCCACGTCGGGCTCCTGGTGCATGGAGCCTGCTTCTCCCTCTGCCTGTGTCTCTGCCTCTCTCTCTCTCTCTCTCTCTCTGTGTGTGACTATCATAAATAAATAAAAAAAAAATTAAAAAAAAAGAGATAAACTAGACCTCATCAAAGTTAAAACATTTATGATTTTTTAAAGATTTATTTATTTTGTTTAAGAGAGAGAGTGTGAGGAGCAAAAGTAGGAAGGGCAGAGGGAGAGGGAGAGAAAATTTCCAGCAGGCTCCACACTGTGCATGAAGCTCAACAAGGGGCTCAGTCTCACGACCCTGAGATCACGACCTGAATCAAAACCAAGAGTCAGGTGCTTAACCAGCTGCACCACCCAGGGGCCCCAAAACTTTTGTGCTTTTTAAAAATTTTTAAAAAATTTTTATATACACATTTTTTATTGAAGTTCAATTTGCCAAACTTTTGTGCTTTTAAAGGACACTGTCAAGGAAATGAAAATACAACACAAAATACTTGCAACCTATATATCTGATAAGAGTCTAGTATCCGCACCATATAAAGAATTTTTACAAGCCAATGATACAAAGAAAAATAAAATGGGCAAAGACTTTGATTAGATATTTATCCAAAGAAGATATACAAGTGGCCAATAAGCATATGAAAAGATGTTCAACATCATTAGCCGTCAGGAAAATGCAAATCAAAAAACCAATGAGATATCACTTCTTATCCACTAGGATGGCGATAATATTTTTTTAATGAAAAACAGCTAGAGCTGATAAAGATGTGTAGAAATTAAAACTTTATACAATACTAGTTGGAATAATAGTTCCTGTTATAAAGCTGCTGTAGAAAAGTTTGAAAAAAAATACTTAGAGTTAGTTCATACCCAGCACTTCCATACTTAGGTATATCTAAGAGAACTTAATACATATGTCCACACAAAAACTTGTTCAGAAATGTTCATAGCAGTGTATTCAACAGTCAAAACATGGAAACAACCAAATGTCCATTGAGTGTAAATTAAACATGATGTATCCCCCCCAAAAAATAAAATAAAATAAACATGATGTATCCATACAAAGGAATATCATTCAGTCATAAAAGACTGGAGTATAGATGAAACTTGAAAGATTACACTTAATGAATAAAGCCAATAAGAAAAGAACACCTTATAGTATGATTTATATGAAATTTCCAGAATAGGCAAAGCCATAGAGACAGAAAGTAGATTCATGGATTCCAGAAAGTATAGGAGTGGATATTGGGGAGTGACTGCTAATAGGTTTTTAATTTAGGGGGTTATGAAAATGTTCTAGAATTATTATTATTTTTTTATATTTATTTTATTTATTTATTTATGATAGTCACACACACAGAGAGAGAGAGAGGCAGAGACACAGGCAGAGGGAGAAGCAGGCTCCATGCGCCGGGAGCCCGACGTAGGATTGGATCTGGGTCTCCAGGATCGCGCCCTGGGCCAAAGGCAGGCGCCAAACCACTGCGCCACTCAGGGATCCCTAGAATTAGATAATAGTGATGATTGCACAGTTTTGTGAACATATTAAAATTCATTGAAATGTGCACACTAAAGGTTGAAGTTTATGATATGTGAATTATCTGAAAACAAATGAATCTGAAAATAAATTAATGAATTTATGTATGTAGATACATGCCTAGGCGTGGAATTGGGTCATAAGGTTAGTCTATGTATAGCTTTCTGAGGAACTGCTGAAGAGTTTTCTAAAGTGGCCCAACCATTTTACAGTCTCGCCAGTAACGTATCAGAATTCCAGTTTCTCCACTTGCAAAGACTCATTGTTTTGTTTTGTTTTATTTATTTATTTATTTATCGATTTATTGATTTATTTGCAAAGGCTCATTGTTAAGAGATCCTAGCAGACAACTCTGCACCAAAGTCTATATGGAACAAATGTAAAATGCTGAGGTTTTCACTGTCTTCTTAAAAACGTGTGTGTGTTTGTTTACAGGTTTCAAAGAAAATCCATCCGTGGAAGCTTTGGTTCCAGTGATGGTAAGAAAAACTCCTGGTTTCAAATTCAAAAGATATCAAGTATGTGGCAACATCCCATTTGGTACTTCTTTTGTCTCTCTGCTTTTTGTAATTTCCAAAGCCTCCCTTGGTTCCTATCCCACAGAGTAATCTAACCTGCACTTTTTAGAGAAAGCAGAGCTAGTGAGAACCAGCCTTTGTAGTTGATAATTACTGAGATATGGAGCTCATACTAAGAACCTTTGCTCACAGTATCCCTTGCCGTTACCCATAGCCCACTTATCAGCCATGCATCTTTTTTTTTTAAGTTTAATCTTTTTTTGGATGTAAATTGTTCACATCTGTTATCCCAAAACTGACTTGTGAACAATAATAAGAATTTATTGTGTCAGCTCTGATACAGAGTTCACTTTTCTCAAATTGAGATAGAGGCCTAAATATTAAGTCTGAAATATTTGAGACTAGTTAGTATAATAAAGAGTATAATAACTTTGGGAAATCCGGAGTAACTGATAATTATTTGACCATTGTAATATGTCTTTTCCTCCACTCTGATAATGTAAACAAAGGAATTCAGTTACCTGATCTTTTTATCAAAACGTAGAAAATATTAAATGCCCTTATTTTTTAAATTCAGAAATAATTGACATGTAACATTGTATAAGTTTCCGGTGCACAACACAAGGATTTGATATTTGTATATATTGCAAAAACAGTCACCAGGATAAGTCTACTTAACATCTATCAACACACATAGTTACAACTTTTTTTTCTTGTGATGAGAACTTGTAAGATCTACTCTCTTAGGAACTTTCAAATATACAATATTTGTATTAACTACAGTCACTAGGCCACACCTTTTATCCCCAGAACGTATTTATTTTATAACTGGAGGTGTATACCTTTTGTAAATGTCCTCATTTTTGAGCTCTAAATCAGTGTGAGTTACTCAGCGTTCATGAATTATTTGGCATAGAGTGATTATTTGGTAAAGGAACAATTAAACAAGACTTGATTTTTCAGTCACATGCAGCAGATGTTTAGTTCTGTCTTTTCTGTAAATTAAATGAGCCCACAGAATATTAGAAAGACACAAATTGATCCCCTACCCACCCAGCAGGAACATTCTCACTGTGCTGGAGGGCTGCTTCTCCAGCCTTCCTCTGACTTGTTTCTTCCCAATGTCAGCATGTTTATTTTTTCCAGCCACCTATGCAATTGGTTTTGATAACATCCAACTACCAGTATGAAAGACTACGAAAGGACACTCACTCTAGTATCTTTAAAAGACAAAGTACTACTTTACCTTGTATTCATAAATTGTTTAAATAAATTTTCTTCTCTCTGGATCTCATCCTTTTTCTTCTAGGGCTCTCCAAGTGTTGCTCTTATTTTGATCCCAGTTGAACTTAGCCTGATATGTCAGATCCAACTGATGCTTGTGAAATGATGGTCTGTTATTTTTATTGTATGAGTGAAAACATGTTTATATTGTAATGATTATTAAAGGAATTTTTGTGTTCAGAAGAGTTTCATGAACAGTGAAGTGTAGGTAGAAAGAGGTGAGACTTTAGCCAGATCATTGTCCAAGATCAAGAAGGCTGTGAAAATTAGTTAGGAGCTACAGGTACCCTTCAGGTGACAAGCAAAAATGAATGAATGATGAAAGAAAGAAAAAAAGAAGAAAGAAAAAAGAAAAAGAAAGAAAGAAAGAGAAAGAGAAAGAAAAAAGAAAGTAAGAAAGAAAGAGGAAAGGAAGTGAAGGGAGGGAGGGAGGGAGGAAGGTGAGGAGAAAGGAAGAAAGAGTAAAGATGCATCAGTTAGGACTTACGTGGCTGCAAATAACAGCAAAATAGATCACAAAAAAAAACATGCTTAAACAATAAAGAAGCTCCTCTCCTTGTAGGCTGAGCAGAGGGGTGGGCTTCAGGGTTGACTGAGTCTAGTGGCCCTGGTCCTTTTCCCCACCATTCCTTTGACTCTGCTTTGCTTCCAGTGCTGGCGGCGAGGTGAATCAGGATGACACTCTCACCACACAATGTCCAAAAGGAAGGACTTTTTCAGAAGCTCCCATTACTTCTCATGTTTCACTGGTGTAGAGCAGATTATTTGCTTATTGTTAAATCAGACGCTGCAAAGGAGTAGATTTATCTACAGATGGATCAAGCCTACTTACAGAGCTAAGATGAGATCATCTTCCTCTAAGACCTGTGTTTCTCAAACTTAACATTATTGACATTACAGGCCAGATAATTCTTTGTTGTTAGAGCTGACCCATATACTATAGGATGTTTAACTGCCTTTTGCACCTCCACCTACTGGAAACCAGTAGTACACTCCCTCCTGGTGACAAATAAAAATGTCTCCAGGCATTGGCACATGTCCTCTTGGGGGCAAAATGCCACCCCTCCCCATCTCTACCCCCAATTGAGAATATCGGATTTAAACATACGGACTGCCAGATGAGGTTACCTGAACAGAATCCCAGCTTAGTTAGGAAGTAGGGAATGGGATGCTTCACCACAAAGGGCTTTGAAATGGGAAGAAATAAGGAGCCTTTGTTACACAGACAGGCTACATTGGAAACATGCACATGACAAGTGAGACAAGACCCAGATGCTGAGGACAAGAGCAGAGAAAACACATTCCACCCTAGGAAAGAACCAGTTAGCGACTCTTTTAAGCCTATCAGATGGAGCATTGAGAAACCAGCCTGGAGCAAGAGACAGAAGCAAGTGAGGGACAGTCTCTGAAAGCTAATGTGAGATATTCTGGGGAGGGACCTTTGCCGAGGAGCAAGGATAGAGAAATGTCACCCAAGGGCCAGGGTGAGTGTGATTGTGGGGGCCACCAGAAGTTCAGGGGTGCTCAGAGCTACCGGAAATGCCCTGGGGGCTGGCAGCCAGAGTAGATGCTAGGCGCAGCGTCTGAAAGGGAAGGAGGATCCCATTAGACTCCTCATGGGGTCCACCCAAAGTAGTGTGGACCTAGACATCCGAGGAGCTTGGCCTCACGCTTCCACTTCGCGTGTGCTTGAGGTGGAAGATCTGGAGCCAGGCCCTACCGGCCAGCAGAGTGGGGGCAGCCCTGTGTTAGTTCTGTGACAACAGGAAGGCTGCTGGAAGATCTGTCAGCGTCCTGGTGTTTGTTTTTCTTTCATTTGCCTGCCGGTCTTTCTTTAAATTCTATTGGAAAAATGTTGACGTTGGCCCCAACTGTGCCATAAAACAAAGAGCTATCTTTCATACTTCATGAGATAAAGATGGAGATAAGACTGTGGAGCCAGCTGAAGTTGAAATAGTGTTGGTAAAGAGCTGCTTCAGGCCACGAAGTGTTTTGGGGTTTTTTTGGGGTTTTTTGTTTGTTTTTTTGTTTTTTTACTGTGGTATGTTGGGCCGGACACTGTATTCTCCACTCACCACTTAGTACTGAAGACAGGGGCCTCTGTGGTAGTCTGAGGGCTTCTAGGAAAGGCCCTGTGCTCTAAACACATTTCCTCTGTCAGTGGAAAAATCCCACATTTCCCATCATTGTTCAAGAGTCTGTATAGAAATTCAGTTACAGCGCGAGAGAAAGGTGAATGGGGCATGTCCCACAGGCTTCCAGGGCCACACGAGCTGTCAGCATGGAACCTGGTGATACCAGAAGGTCATTTTCTCAAGTGAGAGAGAGCTAAACAAACCTGACAAGTTGTTAGATTGAAGAACCAAATGGCCATTCAAATCCTTCCCTGGATGGAACCATTGACGAATCTTGCTCTTAGCCAAGAGCAGGGTCCAGAGGGAATAAGGCCAACGGTGTGAGTTTGGAGGAGTCAAGGAGCACAAGCCATCATCAGTCTCTGTGGCAGTGGGTCTCAAACTCTAGTCCTGCCTCTTCTTCTTCCAAATTTCCTTGACTTTCCTGCCACTTTTTCTTTGACAGAAATTTTATTTTAGTGGTTCTCTTCATGCTCTCCTCAACTTTTTTTTTTTAAATAACTACAGACTTATTTTTTGTTATCTCATCCCACTGCATGTGCCATTGTGACGCCAGAGAAGGGGAGAGGTCAGAGGCCACCACAAGAAGAGGAGGCAGGGAAAACTCTTGCCAGAGAGAAGCAGCCCATTTCATTCAGTGCAGTAGGATGGTGGGAAGAAGATGGCAGTGGGGTGGGGACAATGAGAGTGACCAGGTGAACATGACTTGTGTTTCTTCCTCTTCATGCTGAAATTGGGGAGTAGTGATAGGTTAAAAGGAATGCCAAAACAGAGAAGATTTTACCCAACTTGTCATTGGGAACTCAGGATGCCTGTCTTTCTTGCTTTTTTTCCTCACAAATATTCTCTTTGATACATAAGCTTAACATTGGTGGCGAATTTTAATAGAGTAGAAAGGCTTCACATATACATTATATACATATTTATATTTGTATTTAAAGTTTATTTAGCTTTCTGAAGAGAGAAGCCCTAAAACCAATGTGCACTGAGGAGGAAGGCCAGCTCTGACACCTGGCCCCTGCTCCCCTGTGCACTATCCAGGTGGCGGGGGACGGTGACCTGAGGCCCTGGCCAGCCCCTCCCAACAGAGAGTTGCAGTAGTTCTCCCACCACTGGTGGAGTTCAAAGACTGGATCTTTTACATTCTGGTTGCCCTTTTAAACCATGGTTTTTGTCTGTGCCCCAAGACAGACAAATCTGCTTCTGGTCCCTCAGTACTATCCCTCCAATTGCAGTTCCCATAGTGCCCTCCGTTACTGTGTCTTTGTGTTTCTTGCTATTCTATCTTTAGTTGTGCAAAAGCTGCTCAGTCAGTCCTCAGTTCCTCAGGAGGAATTGCTTTATAAATAGGTGTAGATTCGGTGTGTCTGTGGAGGAGGTGAGCTCAGTGTCTTCCCACATTGCCATCTTGGACTGGAACTCCCTCCTCAACTTTTAAGACTTTGGGGATAGGTAGCCCATTGGCATAAACCGAAATTTTTGGCAGTGAGTTCACATCATTTCTGACTCCCTCTTCAGCTTCCAACTTCCTGAGTCCAGAGACAGAAGAAGGCAGGACAGTTATAAATATGAAGTCCCTGAAAGATCCAAACATGTGCAAAACGAAGGGAAGTCTTTCTCCTCACGCTGAGCACTTGCCATAAAAAGCCAGCATGCAAGCGTGTTTTATTCAACGTTGGTAAAGTAAGCAGATGGCAAAGGGTTCATGTTCAGAAAAAAAGATGCCTGAACAAGTTTCTTCATTAAGATGAGCTCATTCACAACTTTGTTATGTTTGCTTATTCCCAGCCAGAACATCTTGCTTGGCCTGTCCTATAAACTGATATTCTGTGTTTAATTCTTTCTAAACACCACAGAGTTAAATATAAATATAACTCCCCTTCCGGGAACATCAATTATATTTGAAGTTTGGGAGATAATGCTTTGGTGTTTTGCATTCGGTGAAGGCCTTAGACATTAGAAACATTAGTAGAATACTGTTATCCAATGTTGGTCAGTCTCATACTTAAATTGTGCCTGTAGACATCCACAGAGGTAAAACATCTTTATATGCTGGCAATGGTATTGCCCATGACAATCTTGATGCTCTTGTCCATCATGGAACCACTGGTGTTGCAGATGCCTCAGAGTGAGAACAGCAGCTAGCGACTACATCAAAATGACAGCTTGCTCACTTACAAGCCAGAGCTGAGTACAGAAATCAGTAACACATCCAAGTCTGAACAGACTCACACAGCTGGCTTTTGCTTTTTAATGAGGTTTCACCTAACATAACAGTGATTGTTTTTGTTCACTCGTATGCTTTGATTTTAGCTATTGTGGGGTTTTTTCTCCTGTGTTTACACCCACAAAAACATTGCTTCCCACAAACCATTTCAACCTCCTACCATACATAACCAAACTCAAGCATTTTCCTATGCGCACTTCTACTTCTCACAGCAGAGGGCTTCTCAGTAACCCCAAAATGCAGAGGGCTTCTCAGTAACCCCAAAATGCCAAAAATTCTGGGTTGATTTTAGTGTCATTCTTCCCTTACTATTTACACATTTGATATTTTTTTAATTACACCTTTATAAGAGGACATAGGTTAACAGTTAAAAAGAGAGAGCTTAAAACTAGAGGTTTAATCCCTATCAAGATGCAGCTTTTTTCCACAGAACTAGAACAAATAATCCTAAAATTTATATGGAACCACAAGAGACCCCGAATAAAAAGTAGTCTTGAAAAAGATGACAAAACTGGAGGTATCAATCCTAGATTTCAAGATATACTACAAAGCTGTAGTAATCAAAATAGTATGGTACTGGCACAAAAATAGACACATAGATCAATGGAACAGGATAGAAAGCCCAGAAATAAGCCCACGCTTTTATAGTCAATCTATAGCAAAGGAGTCAAGAATATGCAATGGGAAAAAGTCTCTTCAACAAATGGTGTTGGGAAAACTGGACAACTACGTGCAAAAGAATGAAACCAGACCACTGTCTTATACCATATACAAAAGTAAACTCAAAATACATTAAAGACTAAATGTTAGACCTAAAACCATAACATTTCTAGAAGAAAACATAGGCAGTAATCTCTTTGACATCAGCCTGAATGACATTAGATATGTCTCCTCAGGGAAGAGAAACAAAAGCAAAAACAAACTATTGGGACTACATCAAAATAAAAAGTTTCTGCACACCAAAGGAAACCATCAACAAAACAACAAAACAAAAAGACAACTTACTGAATGGGAGAAGACATTTGCAAATGATTTATTCAATAAGGGATTATATCCAAAATATATAAAGAATCTATATAACTCAACACCAAAAAACCCCAAATAATCCAATTTTTAAATGGGCAGAAGACATAAACAGACATTTCTCCAATGAAGACATAGAAATGGCCAACAGACACATGAAAAGATGCTCAACATCACTCTTCATCAGGAAAATGCAAATCAAAACCACAATGAGACATCACCTCACCCCTGTCAGAATGGCTAAAATCAAAAAGGCAAGAAATAACAAGTGTTGGTAAGGATTTGGAGAAAAAGGAACACTCATGCACTGTTGGTGGGAATGCACACTGGTGCAGCTGTTGTAGAAAACAGTATGGAGGTTTATCAAAAAAATTTGAAAAATAGAATTACCATGTAATCCCCAAAGAAAATTAAAATATTAATTCAAAAAGATATATGTACCCCTATGTTTCTTGCAGCATTGTTTATAATAACCAAATTATGGAAGCATCCCAAGTGTGTATAGGTAGATGATGGATAAAAAAGATGTGTGTGTGGGGTGTGTGTATATGTGTGTGTGTGTGTATATATATATATATATATATATATATATATATATAATAGAATATTACCCAGGGAGCAAATTGAACACCAATAAAAAATAAATTTATTATTAAAAAAATAAAAATAAAATAAAATAAATTCTCCTACTAGAAAAAAAAAGAATATTACCAAGGGGGCTCATTCCTTTAAGTGGCCAACTCTTGCTTTCAGCTCAGGTCATGATCTCAGGGTGGTGAGATCGAGCTCTGAGTCCACCTCCATGCTCAGCAGAGAGTCTGCTTCAGGATTTCCTCCCTCTGTCCCTCTCCCCTGCTCTCTGTCTCTGTCTCTGTCTCTCTCTCTCTCTCCCCCCCCCTCTAAAATAAATCTTTTTTAAAAAAGAAAGAATATTACTCAGCCATGAAAAAAATGAAAAAAAAATAAATTAAATAAATAATAAATAAATAAATAATAAAAAAAGAATGAAATCTTGCCTTTTGCACCAACATAGATGGATCTAGAGGGTATAATGTTAAGTGAAATAAGTCAATCAGAGAAAGACAAGTACCATATGATTTCACTCTTGTGTGGAATTTAAGAAACAAAATGAACAAAGAAAAAAAAGATGAATTAAAAAACAGGTTTTAAATACAGAAAGTAAACTGCTGGTTGTCACAGGGGAGGTAGGTGAGGAGACAGGTGAAATGGGTGATGGGGATTAAGAGTACACTTACGATAAGCACGGAGTAAGGTATAGAATTGTTGAATCACGTTGTACACCTGGAACTAATATAACACTGTATGTTAATTATACTTGAATGAAAGCTTTAAAAAGAGGGAGCTTAAGCTTGAAAGGAGAAAAATAGAAAAGACCACATCACCTGGGATGAGACCACGACACGGTTTCTGTGAGACTCCTCACAGTGAGCTAGACGGAAGGAAGATAGACCCAATAGAGACCCATGACCCAATAGAGAATCATCAGCAAGCAGCAGCAGACAACCTAAAAAGCAAATGCTGTGCTTAGATACTTCTTTAAAGTGTCAGTTTATTAAAGTGGAGATGCAAATAAGTCTTATACTTCTTGTCTCTTTTGAAAGATATTCTTGGACATTCCATAAAAGTAATACCCTTGCTGCCAGTTGTTCATATTTTGAAGGAAAATCCTGTATTATTTTTCAATTAAGAAGATAACTTCTGGGGGTACCTGGGTGGCTCACTCAGTTACAGGGTCTGCCTTCGGCTCAGGTCATGATGTCTGGGTCCTGGGACTGAGCCCCACATCAGGTTCCCTGCTCAGCAGGGAGGCTGCTTCTCCTTTCCCTCTGCCCTCCCACTCCCACCCTACTCATGCTCGCTCTCTCTCAAATAAATAAATTAAATATTTAAAAAAGAAGAAGTTTTAGGGCACCTTGGTGGCCCAATTAGTTAAACATCTGACTCTTGGTTTCAGCTCAGGTCATGATCTCAGGGTCATGAGATTGAGCCCCATGCTGTGCTCCATGCTGGGCAGGGAACTTGCTTAAGATTCTCTCTTCCTTCTGATCCTCCCCTACTCACACTCACACTCTGTCTCTCTCTCTAGAAAAAAAAAAAAGAAAGAAAAGAAAAAAGTTTTAACTGAAACCAATACAATGAACCACTCTCTATCTATCTGGGGGACTCTGGGCAAATTACTCAATCTCTCAATGCCTTCCTTTTGTTATTTTAAAATGGTGATAATAGTACCTACCTCATAGGGCCATTGAAAAATTAAAAGAGTAAATTCTTGTAAAGAACTTTAAAGGGTGTCTGACATACACTGAAGTTTCAGTGAACACTAGCCGGGTATAGTAGTAGTAGTAGCGGTAGTAATAGTAGTAGCATCAGCAACCACAGCAGTAGTAACAGCAATGGGAACATGAGTTATGGTAGCAGTACTAGTGGTGGTGAGAATAGTAATTGGAACTTGTTATAGTTAGTAGTCACGGCAGCAAAGCTCTGGGCTGGAACTATGGCCAAGTCTGTCCTAGGTCAAAGAGTCAATCAAATCATACACAACATCTCCATCTGACACTACTATTGCACACACAAAAATATAGTATCTCAAACTTTGAAGTCTGAAAATAACTTACTTCTCTGCCTTGAAGTTGGATGAAAAGCAGAGACGGTATCGACACCATGTTACATATTTATGGGTGAGCCCAAGAAAGGCCAAGGAATGTCTGCTTTCTTGAAGTAATAAGAAACAATAAGAATCTCCAGGCCTAGGGACGGTGCCAGGGAGTCTGCATTCTGAGGGCCTGGGAACAACCTTGCCTGCCAGGAATGCTGTGTGAGCCAAAGGCCTTGCTGGGGCCCTCCAGCTGAGCCAACTCTTGGCTAAGCTACCAAAAGGAGAAGGAAATTGAGTCTCCAGAGGCCGTCTTTCATCACCTGGCTAAATATTTTGAACTCGGGATTTAATTCTTTTTCTTCATGAAGAAAGTGAACACACAAAGGGTAAAAAAACAGATAAAGCCCACAAATAGGATTGTTTTTTAATGTTTTTCACTACCCACCGGTGGGAGGAAGGCTAAGCGCTGGATGAGAAGGGTTGGCTGTGACAAATGATGAACTGTTGGAGGCTTTGGTTCCATTTTACGTGTTACATCCTGGAGCATGAGTGTAATAACAAACTGTATTTTCTATGAAGAAATGGAAATGTATTCACAGTGAGGATGTTATAGAATATCCTCAGTTATGTGTCTTCACTGAACATGTATTTCCCTGCAACAGTCTACGAGACCGACCAGTTAACTCACAGTGTTTCTTGCTTACATGTGCTACAGGCAGTCTCACCTTAGAAGAGAGAGGCCATATTGAACTTCCCACCAGCCTGACAATATCCCAGATCCTTGACAAAGCTCAGGAGGCAGTGAAGAAATATTCTCATGCATCTCCCCAGACGAGTGTGGCTGCTGGAAATACCGTAGCATTAAGTCAGAGTCCAAGAGATGGCCTAGAAACCCTACTTAGTCGTGGTTTCCCCTCTTCTTGTTCAGCCCTGCCTCATCCTCAGAGGCGGACAAAGCCAATGGTAGCATCTCCTCTGATAACCAAGGAGATGGTTGGGAGATCTTTTTCTCTGCTGCTGGCGGTGGCATGGCTCCAGATGCCACCGCCAGACTCAGAGGAATGAGTTCACTCCCGGTGCTGCTACAAGGAGTACCTCAATGGAAAAGTTTGAGGAGCATTATCTTATTCTGCTTCTCTCTCACTGCCAACAAACATTTGGCAACAGATCCAGAAATCTCAAAATATCTCATATTTTTCCATATCCTTAGCTCAGTTGTCATCATTTATTGCTCCAAGGAGTGCAGTAACTTCCTCTCTATCTGGGCTCAGCCTGCCAATAGTCAGGGTATTGCTAAATGCTATTTTAAAAACCCTCAAATTGGAGTACCTGGGTGGCTCAGCGGTTGAGCTGTCTGCCTTTGACTCAGGGCGTGATCCTGGGGTCCCGGGATCAAGTCCTGCATCAGGCTCACCGCATGGGGCCTGCTTCTCCCTCTAACTGCGTCTCTGCCTCTCTCTGTGTGTCTCTCATGAATAGAATCTTAAAAAAAAAAGAGAAAAAAGAAAAAAAGAAAAACCTCCAAATTACAGGGCTTTCATCAGAGAAGTTTATCTCTATGTTTCTGTTCAGTGGCGGCCTTCCTCAAAGTGATTTCAGGACCTGTGCTCCTTTGTTCTTGTGATTCTGCAATCCCATCAGGCAGGAGGAACCAGAAGACGGTTTTTCTGAAAAGTGCCAAAGGAAAAAAAAAAGTGCCAAAGAGCAAATACATTAGATGTCTCGGTCACAACTGCTCAACTCTGTCGCTATGGCCAAAGGCAGCCACAGATGTACCCCAATGACTGTGGCTGTGTTTCGATAGAACTTTAGATATGAATACTGAACTCTGAGTTTCATATCATTTTTACCTTGTCATGAAATCTTCTTTCGATTTCTTGCCCCAACCATTTAAAAAATTGAAAACCATTCTTACTTCAAGGGCCATACAAAAACAGGTGGCAGACGGGATTTGGCCTGCAGGTCAAGTCTAGCGCGTCTTGTAGTAGAGTAAGAAGGACAATCAAGCCTAAATTGTGGCCTGATGCTTCAAACTACCCAACAAGTGGACATAAAGCATTGCCTCTTTGTGTTTCTTTTTAACAGGCTCTGGAAATACGGCGGTATCATGTCCCATTGCTGCCAGCACCCCTGAAGGAAGCAATTACGGGGCAATAGGTATTTCCTACAATGAGGCCATTCATTGAAGTATTTCCTAACTCTCCAGAGAGTAGGCTACAAAGGGTCCTCCAGCCACTACTGGCTGTGAGAGTGGGCAAGGCAGTCATCATGTAAGATTGTCCTGGTTTTTCTCTTTGTTTTTTTTTTCCTTGTTTTTTTAAATAAGATGCATTGGTTGGGTGATCTGGAAAGCTCCTTCCAGCTCTGTCTCCAGTTCTGTTCTTCTGTGCTAGCCACATGTGAGCAGAATGCCCTACCGTGGTTGCCATCGACTCCCAAGGTCCCCATGGGGGTGTCTTCAAACCCAGCCCGAGTCTGGGGCACGAACAGTGTGTCAGAGTCGAGGTCAGGGGGCCCGACATCAATTGACGAGCTGTTTCATTCTCAGGTTTCAGTGGAGTAAGGGCGATCAGAAGACTAAGGCTCTGCTGCAGGTGAACATGGCTGTAGCCTGACAGTTGCTCATTTTGGCCAACTTCATAATTGAACCTAGTCATTCACACGGCAGCCCCCCGTGTTCATTCTGTGGCCTGAAAGACACAGAATACCTGTGGGTCTATGAATGGTTCGCTTAAAATGTCAGGGCAGAGGGGCTGGGAGTCCTTATTCCTGCTCTGGTGTGCTGCAACTTGGAGAAGCATGTGGGCTTCGTGCAGGCTACTTATTTCTGGCTCTGCAAGAACTGGGTTTGTTGTGGGATTTTTTTTTTTTAAACTATCTGAACAGAAGAAATAAAGCGGAAGGTAGGCTCAGCTCATGTGCTTATCAAGCTGCACAAATTCCCATCTGCTCTGGGAAACATTCACGAGAACACAAGGATTCTTCTCCCCGAGAGTGTTGTTCTCATTATGTAATCATAGATACGGCATGTGGGGGATTTCACTGTATTAATACTTGATCCACGAGCAATGTATAGCTGCTGGATATGTGTGTGCTTACACGTATATGCGGTAGATGCTATACATAACTGTGCATGTATATGTTTATATATTTATGTTCATATTTTAAAATATGAAACATGACATATAAGCATAATCTCTTTTTTGCATCCAAATACTTAACAGAGCAGATGCTTTTATGTTCTTGATATGTATTTGGCCCTAGACACAGACAATTTAAATATACAAATAGAAGGGGAAAATTAGAAGTCCATTGAGGAGGAATTGAGAGAAAGAACATGTGTTGTGGGTAAGGAGTTCATTTTTACCAACACAACATTTTCAAGAATGAGTCAGCACTGTGCTTTTTGCAGAGAGGAGGAATGGGCTGCATGGGTCTTTCCTAGCTTTGGAAGGCAGATGAGTTTTCTCTGTTTCAGAGGAGTCAAGCTCCAGCCCTGGCAGGCAGGTGTCCTCCTCCGACGGTGGGCACACGTGCCAGTCAGACACAGACAGCTCCGTGGAGGAGAGTGACTTCGACACCATGCCAGACATTGAGAGTGATAAGAACGTCATCCGGACCAAGGTACCCCTGCCTGGCCATACTCTTGACAAGCACTGAAAGTTCAGCAAATACACCTCCAGCAAGCCTCAGTTTCCTTTATTTTATTTTCCTTTCAAGGGAAACCAGACTTCCTTAAGGGCTTTTGAGATCAAACATAACTACAGGCTAAATGCAATACCCTGCTAATTAGCAGTTCTCTCTGGAGGGAGAAAGTGAGAGCATCAAGGAGAGTAGAGCATTTACTCGGGGTTTTCAGGGCCCGGGGGCATCTGGCTGGCTCAGTCGGAAGAGCATGGGACTCTTGATCCCTGTGTAAGTTCAAGCCCCACGTTGGGGGTAGACATTACCTAAGTAAATAAAACTTTAAAAAACAACAGCAGCAACACCCAGGGTCTGAAGTGGCTGACTGAGGACCATATAGGAGGAAGGGATCCAGCAGATGGAAGAAAAGATCGCTTAGGGGTATACCCGGGGAAAACTCCTTGGTTGTGCACATACCGGGCCTCAGGAGTAAAGCTCGTTTCTTTCCAGCATATATTTATTGTGTTGTATCCAGTAACCAGTTTCAATCCTATTATTCGAGGACCACAGAGTAGACATCTCTGAAAACTGAAAACCAATTCCTGAGATAAAAGAAGCAGTTGAGACCCTGCCCCCCCCCATAGGTTTTCCACATCAGCCAATTATTACAATTTCAGAGAAAATACTTGGATTTTTATTAAGGCGTCTTGGGGAGAAAAATGGAAAGAAAAGTTTTATTAAATAGTTTTAATCCCTAAATGAGGAATTGGATTGAAATTTTGTAAAGCTTTCCTTTGTATTTTCTGGGGGAAAAAAAAAGCCAAGTACAGTCTTGCATTCTCCTTTTATTTGGTATCCTAGATGTTCCTTTACCTGTCAGATCTGTCCAGGAAGGACCGGAGAATTGTCAGCAAAAAATATAAGATTTATTTTTGGTGAGTAGATGACTACTAGGACCACGGTTCCTTTAAGTAAAATGAAAGTTCTCTTAGTAAAAGCCACAATCACTTATGGCACCAGTTTCCGTTTAATAATTCATGTCACGTTCTATAAGAAAAACAAAAATGAACTACAAAAGGCAGCCATCCCTAAATTAAATACATATGAAGTAAAAATGAGAATGGTAGTAAAATCCCATATGCTTAGGGAGCACACCAAATCCATTTCCAGAAAGACAACATAACAATAACGTGTCACTACCTTCCATGAGACACACTAAACTGGAGCCTTTATGTTCTTTTTTTTTTTTTTTGAGCCTTTATGTTCTTAATATGTTATTCCATCTTCTCACCCGGCCTTGCTCTTAGAAGAGCCGGTGATTTCAGGGACTAAGGGTCTACAGCATCTCAGAGGAGCTGGAAACCACCCTGAGAAGAGAGGATACCCCAGCCAGGGATAAATAGACTTGTGGTGGTCAAGCACCCAGAGGTAGCCTCTCTCCAAGCGGAGGTGCTGATCTGCCTGGCAGGAGGCCCCCCTCCCCTCAAGCTCACGCCCTTCCTTTCCTCTGGAAGGATTCCCTTTTACTTGGATACAAATATTTGAGGCAAGCAAGAGCCTGGGGAGGCCCCATGGAATTTCAGAGTGGGACCATCGTTTTGGAACTAAGAGGTCTCTAAGAGAGCCACACTCCTTCATGTGATCCATCTCCCATTACTTACACTCTGATCACTTTTAGTCAGACAATATCCTAAAGCAATGGACCTCATCCATAATTTGAGTAAAGCAGAAGCAAGTGTTATTTTTAGGTTTACTAATGATTGCAGTAGTAGGATGCTGGAGAGACAGGAACTGTGTAATCAGTCTCTAATTACTTTTACAAATTAACTAAAGAGTTATGGGGTAGAAGGATTCTTTTTTTAAAAGTTGAGCCAAGATTCCATTGTTAATTTGGAAATAACTATTTCCGGTTGTTTCTGCCTGCTTAGGAACATCATCACTATCGCTGTGTTTTATGCACTGCCTGTGATCCAGCTGGTCATCACCTACCAGACAGTAAGTGCTGCCCAGAATCCTAGAACCCCAGCTTTCGTACTGCAGGGAGAGATCTTTGCTATGACGTACAGAGAAAGGTATATATAACTTGAGCTCAGTCCAGTATTAATTTCCCATTTCAGTTCCTGTTGGACTTCTCCTTTGCTTCATTTTTGATGGACCTTTTTTTTTTAAGATTTTATTTATTTATTCATGAGAGACACAGAGAGGGAGAGGCAGAGACATAGGCAGAGGGAGAAGCAGGCTCCCCTTAGGAATCCTGTTGCGAGACTCAATCCTAGCACCCTGGGATCACATCCCAAGACAAAGGCAGACCCTCAACCACTGAGCCACCCAGGTGCCCCTTTGACGAACCTTTAAACCTAGCTCCCAATTGTTTTATCACAGAAGGGCCTGGGACCTCTTGTATCATTCTATCTCAATTTGAAGTTATTACCTTAGGCTTATTCAGTCATAATATCTATCAATATATCTGTTTTTGCCAGGCTGAACTTCTGATTATCAAGGGGTAATTAATAGAATAAATAAAGTTCCAGACCAAAACAAAGAAACCTAGTGTCTAATTTAGCCTGTACCTCTATTGAGGGTAAATATTTTTTGTAAAACTAAAAACAACTTTACAAAACTAATAAGATATTAAAATTAAGAAAATATAAAATAAGAACGAAAAAGGGCCACCTGGGTGGCTCAGCGGTTGAGCATCTACTTTCGGCTCAGGTCGTGATCCCGGGTCTAGGGACTGAGTCTGGCATCGGCTCGCCACGGGGAGCCTGCTTCTCCCTCTGCCTGTGTCCCTGCCTCTCTGTGTCTCTCATGAGTAAATAAATAAAATCTTTTTTAAAAGAACAAAAATAAAGTAAAAACAAATGAACTGAGATAATTAAAGCAGCCTGAGAATCCTCATTGCTCCTTCATAGAATCCTAGGGTCCAGATCACCTAATGACCTTCTCTAGCATTTATTACATACAGAAAGCCTACTTTAAAAGCATGAGGGTGACGGTGTTTCTAATGCAGTGATTCTCAAACTACTGTGCATCAAAATCACCTGGGGAGCTTTTAAATCCCAGTGTCCAGGCTGTATCCTATACCAAATTAGATCCAAGTTTCTGAGAGTAGAACCAGGCATCAGTATTAATTAAACCCCCAGCAATTCTAATGTACAGCCAAGTTTGAAGGCCAATGGTCTTATGGCACCATTTAGCCAATATTTAGCCAATTCCATACTTACTATGCAATGAGAACAAGGACTTTTATAAGGTTTGGGCACACTGCTTATAATCCCAATATTCTCTGGGTACCTCAGGGCCCTGTCGGAAGATAGAGCTGTGCTATGGTCTAGGAAGGTTCTTAATGATAGAGATGGCAATAAATATGGAAAACTGAACACTTACTTCTTCAGGTCTCCTTGTCCTGTGGTTATCACTTCCACACACAGAATGGGACAGCTCCATACCCTCCCAAATGCATCTAGAAAATAGAACATATCATGACAGTTCTAATAAGCCTGTGCTATATGAAGGTGGCAGACAATGACCCGTCCCTGCTGAGAAGGAACACTGGTTATGTGGGAAATCAATGTGTACAGTGCCTGTCTTTTGTGATTTCAGGCTGAGCTCAGCAGATGGAGAAACTCTGCATCTCCTCTTCTCACTCTTGATTTTGCAGGTGGCGAATGTCACTGGCAATCAGGATATCTGCTACTACAACTTCCTCTGTGCTCACCCCTTGGGTGTCCTGAGGTGAGCCCGGTCCTCTGGCTGCCCAGGAGGCAATTTAGAGATACCTTTCTGTGAGATGTGATGTTCGTTTTTAAATATACTAAAGACAGCCATGGAAAACTACCCCAGTCAAGGGTAAAGAGGGATGAAATCAAGAAGTTTTGAGACCAGATATGCGCCTCTCATTCCTGTATAGGGGCCTCACGAAACATTCCTAAGAGTAACCAGCTGAGAAGAGGGCAGGGTTGTTTTTTAAAATATCAGGTCCTAGGGGATCCCTGGGTGGCTCAGCGGTTTGGAGCCTGCCTTTGGCCCAGGATCTGATCCTGGAATCCTGGAATCGGGTCCCATGTCGGGTCCCCCGCATGGAGCCTGCTTCTCCCTCTGCCTGTGTCTCTGCCTCTCTCTCTGTGTGTGTCTCTTGTGAATAAATAAATAAAATCTTTAAAAAAATAAAATAAAATATCAGGTCCTAGCTATGATGACACTCTTCCATGGGCATGAGATGCTCATATGTTAAGCCACTAAACAACCCCACTAAATAAATAGCATTATCCTTACTCCCATTTTCAGATGAAGATGCTAAGGCATCGAAAGGAAGGACTTTTGGAAAGTCCCTCAACTGTTATTAATGTCAGGACTAAACCTGGCCTGCTGCCTCCAAGGCCATGCTCTACCCACCAGAACATGGAAAAATGGAAAGAGCATTCACCTGGCTCTTGTTCCAGAATTAAACCAGCCTCAGTTTCCTGAAATAAAGCAGCTGGCTATGACCACCTGACACTTCACAGTTACAAAGCTGAATATCAACACACATAGCATGGGTCCGTCTATGAGAATTCCCTGTGACAGTGTAGCTGAAACTCTTGGCCAGACTGCCCATCTTTGGAGCAACTGTTTCCCAGGATTCATTTCATGCCAGTGCCATCCGGATAAGAGAGGATTGAGTAAGTGTTAGGGAAGCCAGTCAGGCATCTCAGAGAAGAAACAGACACATTATCACAGGCTAGGCATCCTAAAATAAAAGAGTAAGGTTAAAGATGATCTCTGATGACTTACCAGTCCTTAAGTCTGATGAAAAGGCTGGGCTGGGCAGAAAACATGGAATGATTAGAGTACTCATTCATACATTCATTCATTCCTTCTCTGAATCTCTGGGATCGCCTGGCCACTCTCATGGTTTCCCTCTCATCCCGCAGTGCCTTCAACAACATTCTCAGTAACCTGGGCCACGTGCTCCTGGGCTTCCTTTTCCTGCTAATAGTCTTGCGCCGGGACATTCTCCATCGCAGAGCCCTGGAAGCCAAGGACATCTTTGCCATGGTGAGGAGAGGGCGGGTAAATCAGACATGGATGCTGGGAAGGGTCATGGTTCCAAACAGTATCTGCCAAGGGGAGGGACATCTGGCTTGATGGTGTGGTGTTGGATTGTGTGTAATGAACAACAGGAGGCCAGAAGCTTGGGTTTCCAGATTCTATGGCTCTATCACCAATTGGTGTCTCTCCACTGACCACACTTTCTCCGCTTTCAGGAGTATGGGATTCCTAAACACTTTGGTGTTTTCTATGCAATGGGCATCGCATTGATGATGGAAGGAGTGCTCAGTGCTTGTTACCATGTCTGCCCTAATTACTCCAACTTCCAATTCGGTAATTAGAATTTTCATCAATCACACAGATTTGAGTTATAGGAGTCTTGTCCTGGGACCCTCTCCAAATGCATGCAAGAGTTAAATGATATGTGAGCTAAATGTTATGTGAGCTAAAGTGATTTGAGGGCACCTCCTCACAGGGCCTAGTTTCCACATGTTGTACCATCTTTTCTCTCTGACCACCTTTCAGACTAGAAAAGCCTCAACATTGAATGATGATCCCATGGTTAGATCTGCAGGTGGGCATTGGGCTAAGCGTTAGGCAGCAAGGCAGATAATGTCCACCAACAGACATCTGGTAAGTTCCCTTAGTATAATTTGGCCTAACTTAGCAACTAGACTGCTTTGGGTTGAAAATAATAGAAAGCCTCGTCCAACTGGGCCAAATAATAAGGACAGTTATCGGCTTGCCTTCTGAAAATCCAAAGGTATAAAAAGCTTGCAGCTGACTTATCAGGTGGCTCTGGGTCCAGTTCTCTGTGATCCCTAGGGTTGTCCTCAGCCTGTAGGCTGATGTTTATCCTCAGGCTTTTAGGAGACTCATGATGGCAAAAGTAGCTACAGCAGGTCCTGACTTCCTGTCTCTACTTCATGATGTTTGGTGGCTGCAGCAAGCTGGTTTCCAGGAGCCTTCATTTAAGAGCAAAGGAAGTTCTTTGTCAATGCCCCCCCCAATAATATAATTCCACACCTCAGTAGTTACAATAGTCCTGAGCCCATTCCAGAATTATTCCCTAGATGCTGGTTGGCTCAAGCATGGGTTGGCAATCATGGCAGCAAAAGAGGGGGATTACCTTTAGACCAATGAGACCCATTCATGGAACCAGGGGTTGGAATTAGCTTTGCTTAAACAAATAGGCTGGAAAGGCATGCATTTCTGAATTGAAAATGGGGCTAAGATATTTGAGTTAGTACTGATCCGCGGTCAGGGAGGAGGAAGGGAAGAGCTGATGCTGGTAGTAGGCAATTAACAGTGACCTCCACACGCAAGGATACAAATTTTAGAAATGGTCATTTTTATATTTGTGCTCCAACCTCTGTCCGTGAACCCAGAACATCACAGAAATTCTCTGTCAGGTTTAATATTTGTTAAATTAGAAACATTTTTAATAGAAAAAATTACAGAGAACAGTATGCGTCACCCTGCCGAACAAATGCCAACATTTTAAAAATATTTACCTTAAATCTACCTTTTAAGAAATAAAATGCTGTGATAAAGGTGAGGTTCTTTGAACTGCTTTCCAAACTTATTCCCCTGCCTCCTTCCCCAGAGGCAACAGCTATAACAAATTTGATATTTGTTTGTTTTTATAATTTTACTACATTTGTAGTGAGTTAATATTTACTTATCACACTATGTTCTGTAACTTTTTTTTCATCCAACATGTTCTCAAGATTTATCAATATTGAATCAAGGACATACAGTTCACTCATTTTTAAGCATTGTCATCTTCTATAATAAAAATATGAGACTACATTTATCAGTCCCTCTATCAAACACTATTCAGATGTTTCCAGGATATTGCTGCTGCAGACACTGCTGCAGTGAACACCCTTACATACTTCTCTTTGCGCCCACGTGAGAGGGGTTCCCTGGGACACCTAGAAATAGAATTTTGGAGTTGCCTGGCTTATGCATCTTCCATTTGACCAAAAACATCCAGATTTCTACATATTATTAATTCCCACTCCTGCTAATTGCCTGAGAGTTCCCATTTCCCTACATCATCACTAAGGTGTTATTGTCAGACATTCAAATGTTTTGCTACATTCTTGAGTAATACGGGACATTGCCTGGTTGTTTTATTTTTTATTTTATTTTTTGGTAAATTTATTTTTTATTGGTGTTCAATTTGCCAACATATAGAATAACACTCAGTGCTCATCCCATCAAGTGCCCCCTCAGTGCCCATCACCCAGTCACCCCCACCCCCCGCCCACCTCCCTTCCCCCACCCCTAGTTCGTTTCCCAGAGTTTGGAGTCTCCCTTTCTGATATTTCCCACTCATTTTTTCTCCTTTCCCCTTTATTCCCTGTCACTATTTTTTATATTCCCCAAATGAATGAGACCATATAATGTTTGTCCTTCTCCGATTGACTTATTTCACTCTGCCTGGTTGTTTTAATTAGCATTTCCATACCTCTCGTGCAGCTAAGCCACATTTAGTTTCCAGCTGTTTTCCATCCCTAGGCTATAAAGCTATAGATGAGCAGCAATCAGTGTGGTTATATTTCAGGACACTGATAAGACCCTTCCACGCTCACCTAGGATTCTTTTGATTGTCACAGTGCCCTGTCACCAGTATGGGCTCCTGTTATAGCTGCTCAACACCAGCATTTAAACCCAAATTCCCCTGCGAGTGGGGATAGTTATTTATCAAGTCATCAGATGCTTTTCTTCTGCAAGCTAGGAGCAGCCTTGGAGGGGTTTAGAAGTGTGTACATGTGGGGTGTGGGATGTGCCTGCGGAGCCTGCCATGGTGGAGGTCTCCACACTGTCTGAGGGCAGCAACTACTCCAGGGCCTGAAGGCAGGGGTTCCCAAAGAGAAACTGTCTGTGGCCTACCGGATCTTGACTGTTTTGGCTCCTCCTGTGTGCCCTCAGACACCTCCTTCATGTACATGATCGCGGGCCTGTGCATGCTGAAGCTCTACCAAACCCGCCACCCTGACATCAATGCCAGCGCCTACTCGGCCTACGCCTCCTTCGCAGTGGTCATCACACTCACCGTCCTCGGAGTGGTGCGTCCCTCCCCACGGCCCCCAGCCCAGCTCTCCAAATGTGCCCCCTGGGGAGGTTTTTTGTTGTTTGTTTGTTTGTTTGTTTGTTGGACCTCATGGGAACAGGTTTGAATTAATCACAATCCTTGGTTCCTGATACCAGGGCCATCGTGGGTCGATTCATGGTATTTTATTGGCTTAATTAGCTAGTCATCTCTAATAATGTAATAGGCACCTGTAAAACTACCCCTGGAGAGTTTCACTGTCAAGCTAGGACCTGACTGCCATGGGATTGGCATAGAGATGTACAAGCTAATGCAAAAGAGAGAGAAGAGAGAGAAGAGACATTTAGTACACACCACTTGCTAAATCTGCAGGGATACACGTCGGTTGTGTGCAGTTATTTGAAGAGCGTTAGCCCCCAGCCCCAGACCTGTTGCCCCTTCCCTGTTGTTGTCCAGTGCCTTCCCCGTTCCTTCCCTCTCCCATCTTCATTTAGCCATTCGTTTTTGTGCAGTGGGATCCCTGTGAGCTCACAAAAGTTGGGGGGACCCCGAATGCATGCACAGCTTGGTTTTTGACTCTATGCATAGAGACGGAATGATTTTCATCCGTTAGGTGGGAAAAACCCCAAATGAAGGTATCTTCCATCTTTACTCCTAGGTGTTTGGAAAAAATGACCTGTGGTTCTGGGTCATCTTCTCTGCAATTCATATCCTGGCGTCTCTGGCCCTCAGCACCCAGATCTACTACATGGGTCGTTTCAAGATAGGTGAGTCACCTGTTACTTTATACTAAACACACTGATGAACTTACCCCGAGGAAGCATTGTCTTTGCTTACCCTAAACGGAAGTGTTGCTGGTCAACATGAACACGTGCTCTGAGTCTCCTGTAGAGGATACAATGAGTTATTTATTGCCACTAATTCTCTTTTCAACCGGGAAGCTAAGTTTGCCATACCTCAGACTGAGGCAGACCTCCAGCTCCGAATCCCGGTGCCTTATACCTAGCAGAACTTTGAAAGTGTGTTTGAGGAATGGTGTCAGTCATCACGCCACTTGTTCCACCTACAGAAATAGTTTTCAGTTTGTAGCATCTGAAGGGAGCATTTCTCTGAGCAGGCTAAGTGGTTGTCAAGAATGAACTGCATATTGTTCCCAAAATCTGAGACTGGAATGTTTTGAGACTTATCCATCTTAACAGGCAGGACACCTGCTGAACTCCTTCCAACCCCCAGCAATGTGAACATATCACATCGGAGCACTGAGTGCTCCGTGGAATTCAGCTTCTGATCTGCTGCTGCCAGTTGTTATATGTGCGAACAGATTTGAGTCGTTTTAGAGCATTTAAATTTCCCCAGTCCTGTTAAGAGCCAGGCAGTCAGACTTAAATATTCTTTTGTGTATTTCAAGGAAAATAATTATATACAAACATAGGCCCATCCCTAATATTTGCAGAGCCCAAAGCAAGATTGTAAATAAAAACCCACATATTGTGTGTATAAAAATTTTAAAGTTGTAAAGCAGACTAAAAGAAACTCTTAAATACATAGAAGGAAGGGAGGGAGGAAGGGAGAGAAGAAAGGAGGAAGCAAGGACGACCACAAACTGATAAATAAAATATGCTTCATTGCAACCTGGAAGGTCCAGGTTCAAATTTAAAATTGCCAGTTCCTCAGAAGAACACTCCAGAACATAGATGTATAGGAGAGCTGGTCCTCAGCCCCTGACCCTCTTTTCTTTCCACTCTGGCTCTGTCCTGCATCTTAAGGGGTCTCACAGGTGTGTACATGAACATTCTTGCCCAACATTCAGTTGGCCATTCCTTGCCCATAGAGATGTCCACTCTAGCAGTGCCATCTGCCCTCAGGAAGGTAGACTGAGGAAGGGGCTCTGCAGACTCAGTGAGCAGACTCCAGTCCATCTGTGCAGGGAACTCTGGGGTCTGGGAATTCAGAATGTGGCCCAGAAGGAAAAGGAGTAGTTCCCTCACCCGGCAGACGCCTTACTCACTGGGGAGTAAGGGCCTTTAAAATATGGCCAGGTCTAAGTATGATTTTACATAAACAAGTAGCTTTAAGATCAGAAAACTGAATAAAACAATTTCTTATTTGGGCAGTTTAGCTTTCCCCTTGGGCACAGTCAGTAGATTTGCCTTTGGCATTAACACAGCCCATGCATCTTCAAGTTGCCCAGTGGAAGCATTATTAACTGGTTGTGTAGAGCATTTGGTGTGGTGCTCTGGTCATGCCCCAACCCCCAGACTCAAAGGTGAGTGAAGTCATCATACAACGTCAACTTGAAGGGGCACCTGGGTGGCTCAGTGGTTGAGCATCTGCCTTCAGCTCAGGTCGTGATCCTGGGGTCCTGGGATCAAGTCCCGCATCGGGCTCCCAATGGGGAGCCTGCTTCTCCCTCTGCCTATGTCTCTGCCTCTCTTTCTGTCTCTCATGAATAAATAAATAAAACCTTTAAACACAAAAAACGTCAGCCTTGAAAAGGAAAATAATTTGAAGCACAGTTGTTCTGGCTGTTGCCAGGTTCTCCCAGAGTTAGAAAAATAAACTTGAATACAGATATGTGTAACGGCGGTGACCGTTAATGATACATGAAGGAGCTCTTAGTATATTTATACAACTTTTGCCCCATACAATTTTGCCATACTGTATTAGTTTACTTTCTTAAAAAGGAGAAATGAGATGTATTCTATTAGGACCATGTAATAGTCTGGAGGGGTGGTTTCAACAGGAAAAAGATGTCACACACAAAGATGGAGGATTTAATCACAGAGGGACCATTCATAGGGCAAGGTCAGGGTAGAGGAGCATGATAGGGGTAGCTGGCAACCTGGGGTCAGGAGCAGAGAAGCTTTCTATCCATTAGCCCTAAGGACAGAGAGGGAGTGGTGACTTAAACGTGGACGGAGAGGCAGTCACTCTGAAAGGGGCAGTGACCTTTAGTTGACAGACACGGGGAGTCTGAGGCAACCTCCCAGGGAGGTCACCAGGTGGATAAATACTCCGAGCTCACTCTCCTTTCTGTGCCCTTCCAGTCCCTTGCTGTGGTTTCCCATTGTCCAAATCCCTGGAGAGTGAGCAGATCCACTCACTCGGACTCGGCCTCCCGGGGGCATGGTACAGGACAGAGATGTGGCAAGGAGAAATGGAAGACAGCCAGCGCATAGCATAACCAAGTATTTTCAATTTCTTTACCCAGGGTCTTCCCCAAGTGGTCACAGATTTGCCAGCATCAAAAGGAAAATGTGCTGTTCTATGGTGACAATGATCACATCTAAATTTAGTCCAAAGGCAGGAAGTTGGGTTAGTGGACAGTGGCTCAGCCAACACACAGAGCCAACACCATGAACTCTCTGCCCATGTTAGAAGCTGCCTCTGCTTCCTAGGATGACAGACACCCCTGTCAGTGGCCCTCAGGCCACACCTGAAAATAAATGTGGCCACAGGAAAGGCAGCAGCGATGGAGCAGAACATTCCATAGGTGGACAGATGCGCCACCTGCCCAGATCATGACTGTGCACCAGAGAGCCCGAGCAAAGGGCGGCAGGGCCTGTGACGAGACAGGATGGACTGAAGTTGCCAGTGGTGCCCCAAGGAGATAGGGACAGACAGACTTCCGGTTCCCTCTTCGAGGAGTAGTTGACATCGAATGTTTTGAGAGACAGGTGGAAAGATTCTTTTGTTCTTTATGATGAATAAACATTATTTTTTTAATTAGAAAATAAAATGAAAGTCATCATATTGAGAGAAAAATAAAATGACTGGCGGTTTACCTGTTTGACTACCTTCTTATATCATTTTCTTTTCTCATTTCTTCTCTGCTTCCCACTGATTCAGACGTGTCTGAGACAGGTAATGTCTGGCCACCCTTCCCAGGGCCCGAGGCTGTTTTCTTAACCAAGTGACCTGCCAGTTCTGCTCCTGAACATTCCCCTTCCAGGCTGGGCAGGATTGGCTGGGGCGGGGGGATGGCCAGAGGGACTCAGAGGCAGGGATACACTCCAGCCCCGCCTGGCCTGCACCTCTGAGGGGCTGTTGCATGGACCCATGGCTCCCTCCTCCATCCCTCCCTATATCTGCTTGAGGGGAGTCTGTTATGTTGACCCCAAGAGTAGACACGAAGAGGAATAGCATTCACAGCTGAGCTGGGGTCCCCCCCTGGCTGGACCGCTTGCTCCGAGCAGACCCCAGCCTGGCCTGTGATGTCTGCTGGGTAGACGGTCCACAGAAAGGCAGCCCCCCCCCGTGACCCTCACTCTGTTGGCATAACAGCTGCACCCCACACCTGCTGCATTTCGTACTATGCCTTTGAAGGATTGCTTTTAAAAATCCTCTATCTTTTTCTCTCCATCTTAACTTACGTCCCTTTGATTATAGTTTCGGTACAATTTTAGACTTTCTGATCGTGCTTAGTAGACCTCAGCCCCCCGCCCCCCGGTTCAGTTTTGACTGACTTATAACCAGAGAAAAGTAGAATAGGATTTTTCCGAGCTGAGATTCCCGAGCGTCTAGAGAGACCAGATGTCTGAAGGCAGTTCCAGGGGCACCACCCCAGCTCTGCTCCGCAGGAAACACCACCGGAGTAAAGGATACCCAGAGGGAATCTCAGCTGAAGGAGCCCACGGAAGGGCTGGCCAGCCGCCCAGATTGTTGCCTAAGTGCTTGTTCCTCATGTCCACCTCACTTGCCTTTCTGCAGCCTCATGGGACAGCCCGTTTTTTTAAAAAGCAAACCTTTATTGCTGACCTGTTGGGTGCAAAGCATCATTTTTATAAAGTGAAGACGGCACCATCTTGACCCTAAACGCTTGGGCCGTATGGGAGTATTTTGTGCTACCTCTGGCTCAGCCTCACCATGCGATTGTGTCATCGACAGATTTGGGGATTTTTCGACGGGCCGCTCTGTTGTTCTACACGGACTTCGTGCAGCAGTGCAGCCGGCCGCTGTATATGGTACGTGCGTGCTCCTGTGTGCCTTGGCCTTCTCCCAGAGAGGAAGGGGGCAGCAGGAGGGGCAGGCTCGGGCCAGATGCTCAGGTTCCCTAATTCAAGAGAGCCAGATGGCCCAGGTGGCTGAGGTCCAGCTAGGGGAAAGAAGCTTGTTACTTACTCTTCTTCTCGTGCATGAAAAAACAAAACAAAACAAACAAAAAAAAAAAAACAAGCTGTGATGGATCTATTTTTCTACATGAAATGTTGCTAGCGTGTGAAGAAAAAATATGTGTGTGTATACATAGAAAGCCACAAAACAGTGACCATGGCTTTGGGGAAGGATCAAGGCCGGGCATCCCTGTATAAAATCATCCAAAGAAATCCGATTATTTCACTTGTGGAAGTGAAAGGGCCACTCACACAATAATAGCACCAGGACAGCAGGCGTAAACCAGGCCTGTCCCAAGCTCACTGGGGCATCTGTCGCTCCAGTTGCTTTCGTGAAGAATTTACGAAATTATACATTTTGTAATTTATCATTTTAATTATAAATTTTCATAATAATAAATATAATCATCATAAATTTTTTATTTTAATTTTAATGCAATCATACGTTTCACATTTATAATTTCATGATTATAATTTCTACATTATACATTTGTTTGATTTTTATACACTGATTTTCACAGTGAGCAAGAATATTTTTTCAAAATTGTGGTTATTACTCAACGGTTGAAATACAAAGTCCTAAAAATTTGCCATCATTGTTTTCAGTATATCTACATGCCTACACTGAGCAGAGGGATTGGGGCCCTGGTCCCAGCTATATGTTGGCTTGCCGGCTTAGGAAGGCCACATATGTCCTATGAGCCACTGCCCTGCCCTTTACAGAGTACGGTGGCCAGAGCTAGTGCTGCTGTTCGGGCCTGGCACCCAGGAGTTCACGGAGTACCTGCTGACAGCTGCTGATCAAAGAATGCTTACATAAAGGAATAGGAGAGTGTTTTAGTCCTCTAGAGCATGGGCAGGAGCTATAGGCACTAAAAATTGAGGGGATTGAGGCTAACGGGTTTTATTCACATGAGAACTTAAAAATCCAGGAGGACCTGTATTTTTTTTTTCTTTTTTTTTTTTCAAATTTTATTGGTGTTCAGTTTGCCAACATACAGAATAACACCCAGTGCTCATCCCGTCAAGTGTCCCCCTCAGTGCCCGTCACCCATTCACCCCCACCCCCCACCCTCCTCCCCCTCCACCACCCCTAGTTCATTTCCCAGAGTTAGAAGTCTTCATGTTCTGTCTCCCTTTCTGATATTTCCCACACATTTCTTCTCCCTTCTCTTATATTCCCTTTCACTATTATTCATATTCCCCAAATGAATGAGAACATACACTGTTTGTCCTTCTCCGGTTACTGTGGCCAAGTTCAAAAAGGGTGTTGCCTGAGTTCTCCTCTGGGATTTTGATGGAATCTTGTCTCACATTTAGATCTTTCATCTATTTTGAGTTTATCTTTGTGTATGGTGCAAGAGAGTGGTCCAGTTTCATTCTTCTGCATGTGGATGTCCAATTTTCCCAGCACCATCTATTGAAGAGACTGTCTTTCTTCCAGTGGATCGTCTTTCCTCCTTTATCGTATATTAGTTGACCATAAAGTTCAGGGTCCACTTCTGGGTTCTCTGTTCTGTTCCATTGATCTATATGTCTGTTTTTGTGCCAGTACCACACTGTCTTGATGAACACAGCTTTGTAGTACAACCTGAAATCTGGCATTGTGATGCCCCCAGATATGGTTTTCTTTTTTAAAATTCCCCTGGCTGTTTGGGGTCTTTTCTGATTCCACAGAAATCTTAAGATAATTTGTTCTAAGTCTCTGAAGAAAGTCCATGGTATTTTGATAGGGATTGCATTAAACGTGTAAATTACCCTGGGTAACATTGACATTTTCACAATATTAATTCTGCCAATCCATGAGCATGGAATATTTTTCCATCTCTTTGTGTCTTCCTCAATTTCTTTCAGAAGTGTTCTATAGTTTTTAGGGTATATTTTGAGAACCATTTGAATGGTAAATGGTTCTCCAACCTTTTATTTTCAGGTTGTAGGTGTCCTTCTGTCTAAAATGAGTCTCTTGTAGACAGCAAATAGATGGGTCCTGCTTTTTTATCCAGTCTGAAACCCTGCGCCTTTTGATGGGGTCATTAAGCCCGTTCACGTTCAGAGTTACTATTGACAGATATGAGTTTAGTGTCATCATGATATCTATTTAGTCCTTGTTTTTGTGGATTGTTCCACTGAACTTCTTCTTAAAGGGGAGTTTTAAGAGTCCCCCTTAAAATTTCTTGCAGAGCTGGTTTGGAGGTCACATATTCTTTCAGTTCCTGCCTGTCTTGGAAGCTCTTTATCTCTCCTTCCATTTTGAATGAGAGCCTTGCTGGATAAAGTATTCTTGGTTGCATGTTCTTCTCATTTAGGACCCTGAATATATCCTGCCAGCCCTTTCTGGCCTGCCAGGTCTCTGTGGAGAGGTCTGCTGTTACCCTAATATTCCTCCCATGAAAGTCAGGGACTTCTTGTCTCTTGCTGCTTTAAGGATCTTCTCTTTATCTTTGGAATTTGCAAGCTTCACTATTAGATGTCGAGGTGTTGAACGGTTTTTATTGATTTTAGGGGGGGATCTCTCTATTTCCTGGATCTGAATGCCTGTTTCCCTTCCCAGATTGGGAAAGTTTTCAGCTAGGATTTGTTCAAATACATATTCTGGCCCTCTGTCCCTTTCGGCGCCCTCGGGAACCCCAATTAAACGTAGGTTTTTCTTCCTTAGAGTGTCATTTATTTGCCTTAATCTGTCTTCATGGTCCCTTAATTGATTGTCTCTTTTTTCCTCAGTTTCCCTCTTTGCCATTAACTTGTCTTCTATGTCACTCACTCGTTCTTCCACCTCGTTAACCCTCGTCGTTAGGACTTCTAGTTTGGATTGCATCTCATTCAATTGATTTTTAATTTCTGCCTGATTGGATCTAAATTCTGCAGTCATGAAGTCTCGTGAGTCCTTAATGCTTTTTTCTAGAGCCACCAGTAGCTGTAGAATAGTGCTTCTGAATTGGCTTTCTGACATTGAAGTGTAATCCAGATTTTGTAACTCTGGGAGCGAGGGCTGTTTCTGATTCTTTCTTTTGAGGTGAGGTTTTCCTTCTAGTCATTTTGCTCAGTGCAGAGTGGCCAAAAACAAGTTGTATTGGAACACGGGGGAGTATCACTGGTCCGTCCAGCTGGTCTTCTGGGGGAGGGGCCTGCTGTGCTGATTTTCAGGTGTTAGCACTTGGGGGAGCTGCTCTACCCCTGCCTGCTGCAGGGCTCAGCGGGGGTTGTTTACCCCGTGGGGCCCCAGGAGGAACAGCCGCAGTTGCTATGGCAACTCTGGAAGCCTGGATTCAGCCTCCGCAGGAAGGGGCTCGGGGCTCTTGGTTCTCCGTCTGCAGGGCCTGGAGGCTCGGGGCGGGGCCGCTGATCTGCTCAGCTCGAGGCAGGAGCGTCCTTGCTGTCCTGGGCCCTCCCGGCCTCTGCCTGTCCCGGGGGAGGCCGGATCCTGGGCTGTGTCCCGGCGCCCTGTGCTCCGGGGCCTGCGCTGTTGGATTCGCGCTCCCGCCCCGCAGCCCCCTCCCTGGATCCGCTCCCGAGCCCCTCCGAGCTGCTCCGGGTCCCGCCGTGCGCGCTGCAGCCCTTAGGGAGCTCGGAGCACTCTCCCGGGGCGCAGGTGTCTGTTAGTGTCCCCGGGAGCCCGAGGGCATCCCCGCCCTCCTGGGTCCTGCTCCAACTCCCTGCGAGCCCCTTTCCGCCCGCCCGGGAAGGTTGGTGCAGCTCCTGCTCCTCCGGGACGGGGCTCTCCTGTCCTGGGGACACTCGCCCCGGCCTCAGCCCGGCTCCTCGCGGGGCCCCTCCCCCTCGGAGGCCTTTTGTTCCTTTATTTCTCTTTCCCCGTCTTCCTACCTGGATAGAAGCGTGGACTCTTCTCACTGTAGCGTTCCAGCTGGTCTCTCTTTACATCTCAGGCCGAATTCGTAGATTTTCAGGATGGTTTGAAGGTTATCTAGGTAATTTGGTGGGGACAGGCGATTTGGGGACCCTACTCTTCCGCCATCTTGCCCCTCCCCCCCAGGACCTGTAAGTATTTTGAGAGAGAAGCATGTCTTATCTGTGAGCCATGAGGAGCAATTAATGTTTTGTTTGTTTGTTTACATTAAATGATGGACGCTATCTTTTTTTTCCTAATAGAATATTTTTTTAGAGCAGTTTTTTAGCCTCACAAAAAAATTGAGCAGAGAATATAGAGATTTCCCATCAATCCCTTCCCCACACATGCACAGCCTCTCCCACTATCAGAACCCCCAACCAGAGCGGTACATTCATTACAGTCAATGAGTCTACATTAACACTTCGTAATCACTCCAGGTCCGTAGTTTACAGTTGACTCCTGCTGTTGTACAGTCTTTGCATTTTGACAAATTTATAACAACAGTATTCACCATTTTAGTATCATACAAAGTAGTTTCCTTGCCCTAAAAATCCTCTGTGCACCCCCTATTCTTCCCACACTCCCTTCTCCCCAATGCCCAGCAACCACTGATCCTTACACTATCCCCATAGTCTTGCCTTTTCCAGAATGTCAGATAGGTGGAATAATATAGAATTTAGCCTTTTCAGATTAGCTTCTTTCACTTAATAATATGCATTCAAGATGTCTCTGTGTCTTTTCATGGCTTGGTAGCTCATTTTTTTTTTTTTAGCACTAAATACTATTCTACTGTCTGGATGTACTACTGCATTTTGCTTATACATTCATCTGCTGAAGGACAATTCGTAATTTGGCAATTACAAATAAAGCTGCTATAAAATAAAATTATGTGCAGGGGTGGCTTAGTTGGTTGAGCATCTGACTCTTGATATCAGCTCTGGTCTTGATCTCTCGGCCATGAGTTCGAGCCCTGCTGGGCTCTGTGCTGGGCATGAGGCCTACTTAAAAAAAAATGTATGTGCCTCTGTTTGTGTGGGCACACGTTTTAAACTGCTTTGGATAAATGCCGAGAAGTGCAGTTTCCAGATCGTATTGCATAAGTATAGTTGTTGGGGTTTTTTTTATAAGTATAGTTTTCAAACAAACCGTCAAACTATCTACCAAAGTGGCTGTACCATTTTGCATTCCCACCAGCAATGAATGAGAGTTCCTGTTGTTTCATATCCTCACTGATATTTGATGGTGTCAACGTCTTAGCCTTTCTAAGAGATGAATTAATTTTTTTAAACGAAAGTATTTCCTCCAAACCAGATGGATCACCCACAAGAGAATCACCACTTTTAAATAGTCAACGAGACCATGCAAATTAAAGTGTCATCAGATGCCACCTAAGAGTTTTAAGTGGTACACAAAGGTGCAGGACCAGATTGTGAATTAATCTCCAGCAGAGGAATTTTCCTTTGAGATGGACCTTTCCTATTTTCCCCACTACCAATATCTTTTGTTTTAAGGCTGTTTAGAGACTGGGAGCCTGGGAGTTGCAGGGCTTCCTTGGAGCCAGAGTAATGGTAGGAAACCAGCACCTCACAGCTGAGTCCCAAGAGCTGCCTCATGGCCCACGAAGTAGCACTTTGCAGGGGAACCCCCGCGGCAGATGCTTTTACCTCCCAAGTCACCTGCACGCACCACCAACCTACTCACCAGGACGTGGGTCCCGGGTGCCTGTGGGGAAATACTACAAGTCCTACTTTATTCACATTTTCTTTAATAAACCCATGTCTGTTCATGGTCCTCAGACTGAATAGGTCTTGCCATTTGTTCTCGTAGGGGCCTAGGGTCTGACTGTGGGCACTAACTACTCTTAGAACCAAGGAAACTCTTCCACCAGACAGTTGTTTTCCTATAATTGATGCCTCCCCTATGGTAGGTGAAAAGAAAAGCGGTACAGCGCAGCCTCTCATTTGATGTTTTCTCACCAGGACAGGATGGTGTTGCTCATCGTGGGAAATCTGGTTAACTGGTCCTTGTAAGTAGTCTTAGGAGAAGACATGCCTTTCTCTTTGTTGATGTCTGTAACACTGTGACTTGGTTTCCCTTGGCTGTCATTTTTATAAAGAAATCTGAAACTAAGGAGAGTGGAGGACTGCGCTTGCCCTAGGACTTGAAAGAAAGGTATTTTTCCTCCTGCAAAGAATACACTAGGAAGCCTGTGTACCAACAGTGGACTCTCTTAAAGCACTGAGTTCAACACACTGAGGTATTGAGTTCAGCTGCTCAACAAGACCAACATCAAATGTGTTATCTATGTGGATAGACTCGTAGACAGATGATAGGGATTAGGCCAGTAGATGCACAAATGAATCATAGTTTTAATTTCTTGTAGAACTCTCCATAAAGGCTACCCAGGGGACATTTCCCATTCTTACTCTGTGTGTGTGTGTGTGTGTGTGTGTGTACAAGTCTCTTTCCTATTTATTTCTTTCCCCGTAGGTCTCAATCTTCCTGCCACATCAATATCCTTTTTCCTCTTTCCCGTCATTATCACCTTGGCCTTTTTTTCCCAAATGGCTTCAAAACGAAACAGTACAGCAGACATCTATTTTGCTACCTGTAACTATTTTATGCAACCTCTTCTCAACTTTAAAATGTGAATGGGACATTTTATTAATCCCTCAAAAATATCAATAAGTTAAATCGCTTTTATTAGTGGTTCTTAGCTGATGTGCTAAAAAGGTCAGTGACCTTTGATAGAAAGATGACTCCCTACTCCTGCCCCCATTTATGACATGAAAGGAATGGAAAAAGAGGCACACCTTCAGAGGAAGCCAGAATCTGGTCATGAGAATTCGAAGCTTATTTGGGACACATGCTTCTGGAAAGATCGTCCCATAATGTTATCACCCACGGATTACCTCTGGCTAAGGTCCACAGCTGTGAAGGACCCCGCCTTTATGTAGGGATACGTCGAGGTGGGTGATTCTTGGTGGTGGCCTGTGGTGCTACTCTCTTAGGGCAGAGCCCACCGTCCTGTGACTGTAAGACAGGGTGCTGGGTGCTGGTAGGGGAAAAGGGTTAGACAACTGCTTGGTAAGGAGCAACCGATCACCATGTCCCCAGTGCTCACAATCACCTGGCTTGTCCCTGCCTCTCATGTAACCAAAACCAAACACACAATCTGCTCACAAGACAGCATGAATGGCACCAAGGCCTACAGGGATGAATGAGCTGTGATGACACACCAGCACTATCATGACCAGGTGGAGGGTTGCCTTCCTCTCTGTTCCTCCATCCTCGGTTTTCTGTGGACATTACAAGACATGGAGTGATTTAATATGAACCTTGAATGTTATTTTAAAAGGAATCAGGAATCCCTGGGTGGCTCAGTGGTTTAGTGCCTGCCTTCAACCCAGGGTGTGATCCTGGAGAACCGGGATCGAGCCCACATGGGGCTCCCTGCATGGAGCCTGCTTCTCCTTCTGCCTGTGTCTCTGCCTCTCTGTGTGTGTGTGTCTCTCATGAATAAATAAATAAAATATTTTTTAAAAATAAATAAAAATAAAAGGAATCACACTCATATGGTCATGAAGAGGAATGGTGTGTGTGTCTGTACATATATAGAGAGATGTATATATCTATATCTCAGTACACAGACACATACAGAATGAGAGAGAGTATGATAAACCAAACGTGGCAAATGCTAAAAAGTATACAAGGGTTTTTGATATATTAAAAAATTCAAATTCTGGGAGGAGGAAATTTACTATGTTGTATAGAACAAAGTTGGTTGGAATACAAAGGGAACAAGAAGAGAGTTCATCAGTAACAGCTTTACACATCAAATAGGAATAAACTTTGAGAGACGGGAGGACTCTTTCTGCAGAAAATGTAATTACCTTATTAGGAGACATAAAGGAAATTTTAAGTGAAGGAAGAGAGATGCTGTCCCCTGGGTGGGAAGGTTACCTACTGTAAGGATATTAGTTCTCAACTTAATGCATAAATTTTGACTTAAAATTGGAATGAAGTTAATAGGGTTTTATTCCAAAATTATTTGCCTACTTACACAAAATTTCTAAAGGTCTCTGCAAAAGAAGATTAATGGAAGGAAGGAGAGGCAGTGACTAGTCCAGTATTATCCAACAGAACTTTCTGGAATGATGTAAATGTTCTACACTGCGTTGTCCCACATGATAGCTATTAGCCAAGTATGGTCACTGAACATTTGAAATGTGGCCAGTGTGACTGAGGAACTGAATTTTCAATTTTATTCAATTTTCATTAAATTTAAACGGCCACATGTAGCTACCATATCCAGTAGTCTAAACTAGCCTAACCAAATAATCTAACATATTCTAAGACAGAAACACAGTGATCCAAGATTAGAAATTGGAAACAAATTAGTGAATCAGAATGGAGAGGATACAAATCCAATTATGTGTGTGTGTTTGTGCGTGTATCTCTTTACCAAAACTAAGCTTTCCAAAACAAGGACATAGGAAGGGCTGTATGATAAAGAGTTTTATTGTAACTGAACGGAAATTTGGAACATGCTAAATGCTAATGCTAAGCCCCAACCAAAATAGACTCAGTTTAAAAACCACAGACGACTAGCAAAAATGTGATAATGTGTTGTCAAGCCAATTATCCGAGATAATTCTATTTCTAGTAATTTAGTCTAATGAATTAATCTTAAATGCCAAAAAAAAGAAAAGAAAAGCATAATATGTCTGCAGGTATTCATTTATTCATCGCAGTATTCTTATGATAATGGAAAGCTGCAAGGCAAAGGGAAGGAAAGCTTTATTTCCACTAGAGGGGAAAGCGGGTTGTGGTGCATCTACTTCTGGGAACCCTACAATCATCAAAAATGCAAGGGCTGAAGGAGGTGTAGTAATTTACTTATGTTTAAGTCTTTTTTAATTCCCCTGCTTCCTAAAATGGAGTGGGGAGGGTGAAAAAGCCAAGAAGGTTACCAGAGCCCCTTTTATGGCTGCAAGTAATTCCTCCTTATGCTCAGCGCCCTCTTTGGACTGATCTATCGGCCCAGGGACTTTGCTTCCTACATGCTGGGGATCTTCATCTGTAACCTGCTGCTCTATCTGGCCTTTTACATCATCATGAAGGTAAGAGGGGGTGCTCCCCCCCACCCCGCCCCGGGCAGCCCTGGGGCCTCCAGGGGCCGTGCCAGCAGCTTGGCAGCACCCGCTTCCCCCCACAGCTTCGCAGCTCCGAGAAGCTCCTGCCCATCCCGCTCCTCTGCATCGTGGCCACTGCTGTGATGTGGGCCGCTGCCCTGTACTTCTTCTTCCAGAATCTCAGCACCTGGGAGGTAAGAGGGCCGTTTCCTTTCCAAACAGTGTCTCCCTCCCACTTGCCTTTTTGACCTGATCTTCCTTGTATGTCATGTGATCCTCACGCTGTACCACGATCCTCTTCCCAGCGGGTGTTTAACGTGTGCAAACAGGTTAAACGAGTGTATCTTCTAATCCCCGGCCCTAAACAAATACCCAGCTGCTGGTGCTTAGAAATCCAGGGCATAGAGCAGAGGGCTGAGGCCTAGGAAATCAGGGACACACCCAGCGGAGAGGAAGCTCTCGGCCCTCCATCTCCACAATCTCATTTTTATTTTTTATTTTTTTCATGACCACAATTCTAGAACATTCGCATCTCCCTGGAAGAAATGCCCATTAGCTGTCGCTCCCCATTTCTCCCTAACGCCTTAGCCATAGGCAGCCACTAATCTACTCTGCCTCTAGAGACCTGCCTGTTCTGGACGTTTCATGTACACGGATTCATGCAATCTGTGGCCTTTGAGTCTGGCTTACGCATCCATCCAGGTGGTAGCACGTATCAGTACGCATCACTTTTTACTGCTGAATAGTACTTCGTTGTGTGCATGCAGCACTTTTCATCTGTCATGACTGATGGACCTTTGGATCATTTCCACTCTTTGGCTCTTGTGAAGGATGCCGCTGGGACCATGGTGTACAAGTTTTTGTGCAGACTCATGTTTTCTTGGAAGCTCATTTTTGGAGCGGGGCATCCTATAGCATTTGGGTAGCTTTCCTGGATGTTCAGCCCTCTAAACAGGTGAACAGTGGGAAGGCTCACCCACCTCCTGCCTCACCTTCCTCCAGGGAACCCCAGCTGAGTCCCGGGAGAAGAACCGGGAATGTATCCTGCTGGATTTCTTTGATGACCATGACGTCTGGCACTTCCTCTCGGCCACTGCCCTGTTTTTCTCATTCTTGGTGAGTTTATAAATACCTCTTTGTTCATTTCTTCTCTTCACATCCCATACTTTTTTCTCTCTCCCCCTCTTCCTTACCCTTGTATTTCTTTCCAATTTCCCTTTCCAATTCCTCATTGTAATTCAATATACAGATTTTATTTTACATTGTGTCCTTCAGTCATATCTTTTTTTAAGGTTTTCTTTCTTTCTTTTTTAAAGATTTTATTTATTTATTCATGAGAGACACACAGGGAGACGCAGAGACACAGGCAGAGGGAGAAGCAGGCTCCATGCAGGGAGCCCGATGTGGGCCTGGATCCCAGGACCCCGGGGTCACAACCTGAGCCAAAGGCAGACGCTCCACCACTGAGCCACCCAGGCATCCCCTTCTGTTAGATATTTATTTTCATTTCCCTTTTACTCTAACATTTTAGGACAGAGTGACAAAATGACCTTTCTTAAATGGCACAACGCCTGGACTGAATTGGTTATTAGAACTCCCATGCCCTGAATCGCCCCAGGAGTCACTTTCAGCATGCACTCAAATTTCAGTAATATTTTATTATTCCCTCTTGTGCTGCACTCACATTCCTCCTCCTCTTCCAGTCTCACTGAATATCTTACAAATATTTTACAAATTCCTAGAGCGCCCCGGAGAGCAGCCAGGCCTCTGCTGCTTCTAACTAGTCTGTCCCAAATCTCTCCTGTGATCCCTCCATTTCTTGAGGCCCAGACACCTTTCCAGAAGCTATGCATCCATAGCCCAACAACCTTGGATGATCTCCCCCTGGCATCCTTTCAGCCTCATTTAGATTTTTCCAAAGTCCGCGGTGCCTGGGACTCGGGTTCCGCGCTGCCGCCGCGCAACCACCGTGCAACCACCGCAGTGGAGCGGGGCTGCCCCCTGGTGGCCAGATGGGGAAGTTCGACAAGCCCCATAAACCTCGTGCCTCCTCACTTTTATTTTTGATAAACAATTTCATTAGAGAGACAGAGACCACAAAAGAGGAGTGAAAGTTTCCACGCGAAGAGAGTGGCGGTAGAGTGAACTAATAATGGAGGAGGGGGTGTGCACTTCTCGTAGAGCAATACTCTATGCAACAAACTTCCTTCCCTCTGGATCTTGAGCCCAATGTCCCTTTTTAAGTAATGACCTCACTGGCCACCCTATCAGCACTTTTCTTTTTTTTTTTCCTTCCCCCCCATACTTCCTATGCTCCCTCCGCAGTTTAATTTTCATCACTGCTTTTATTACATATTATGATCTAGGACACTGTACTTGGCACACCCCACTGACATGCTATAGGTACTTAGCATGTGTCACTAACCTGCTACATTGTTCTCACATATTTGCTTCATGTCTGAAGCTGCCTCTCAATGTAACAGCCCCAGAAGGGTAGGGAGTTTTGTCTCTTGTGTTCCAAACTATATCTCTGGTATTTAGAATAGCACATATAGACCCTTGATAAACATCCGAATTGATTAATAAATGAGCTGTGTGAGCCTAATTGCCTGTACAGAGCGTGGCGCTGCAGAGAGCCAGAGGGGATAGGAAGGCAAGTAAGGGCTCTTGTCGGGTCAGCCTGTGTGAGCGTCAGAAAGAAAGTAGGGGCTGACTGTGGCCGTGACTGTGCATTCCCTTCAGCCTCTGCCCCTCTCGTTCCAGGTTTTGTTAACCCTGGATGATGACCTGGATGTGGTCCGGAGAGACCAGATCCCTGTCTTCTGAGCCTCCAGCATTCAGAGAGGGAGAGGGAGCAATCAATCTTGGTGCTGTTTCATGAAAATACGGGGGCTGCAGCAAAGTCACCACTGCCAAACGCTCCACTTGCCTCTGTCAAGTCAACTCTGCGTGCATTCACACAGGGAGGAGTGGGGCTGGAGGGAGATTCAAGCCTGCAGAAAGCAAGGCAGAGGGGAACCCGCGGGTATGGACAGAGCAAGCCCTGAAGAGTCGAGAGACACCCCCCCTTCCATTTGCAGCCCTGAGCTAGATGTGGACAAAAGCTGCATCAACGTCAACTTGCTGTCTTGGGACCCCTACCCACCCACCCTCACCTGAGATTTGCCAGCAAGGGCAGAGCGACGCTACACTCTTTGTCCAGCTGCCTCCAAAGAGGCCAGCAGCCCAGATCTCCTGCCCAGACACCAGGTGGGCGACCCCTGAGCCCCACAACATCTGCTGCTCTAGACATCCCAGAGCACCAGCTTACTTCTCCAAGGTCCAGGGATGACGGAGATTGCTCAGAGTCTGGTGGACGGCTGAACCCAGCACCCTACCCATCCGGGTTTAGTAGGACCAGCTAGTCACCTCCTTGGAAGAAATGCCGGATGTGTCCCCACCGCCTAGGTTCTTGACCCCATTAGAAGGGCTCAGGATTGGGCTCTCTCACACACTTGTCCTAACAGGTAACTGTCTCTGGGAACAAGGCTTGGGTGCTTACCTACTTCTTAGTGTCTTCATCTCACTGTGTGCTGACCCCACATCTCAGGCTCTGCTTTCTTGGGAAGACTGTTACCCCACCAGCTCCGAGGCTGAAGAGGAAACAGGAAAAACTCTTCTAGCAGCTGGAGGAGGGAGATGACCAACGGGCCTAAGACACTGGTGACATCAGCATCAAGCAAACAGACCTCCCCCCCAGGACTTCGGCTCCTGGGGCAAATCCAGCAAAGGCGAAATCGCTTCCTCCTGCCTCCAATGTCAACAGCTCAATTCTGTGCCCACATCACCTGTGGGGAAGAAATAATTGCCCTAACCAGCAGCACTGCACTGGGGGGCCCTCTACCACCCACCAAGCCTCCTACCTGTTGCTCTATGCAGATCAGGGGCTCCAGATTTTCTCCCTGCAAATTCTCTAGAAGTAACTCTCCATATGAACATTTTATGCATCCTCCAGTTGCAAAGAGCAGGACGGTTGAGGATTGTCTTTTGGTTGCACCTGATTCTCATTCTCTCCCCAGGAGGGTGTTGCAAAGCTCCACGTCCCACTTCACTCTCCCCTGACCAGCCCCATTTCAACCAAGCGCCCTTATTACCTGGAGTAAGATGTAATCAGAAAATAGACCTACGAATGTGTACGCACATATACTTGCCTGTGAAACTGAAGTCACCTGTCACCTCTGCTTTCCTGATCATTCATTAGAGAAATGGATTGAGCATCCTTTAAAAAAAATTATTCTAAAAAAAAATTATTCTTCTGTCTCTAAAATATTTGCATAATGCTCAAAATCACATTTTTGGAAGTTTGAAAATTTTAAAAACACAGAGATGCTTTTAATGAAGCTTTTCATGGTTTGGTTTTTTTCTTAAATGCCCCCAAATTTATATTTGGCTTTCTGTTATTCTTTATTCCTCAAAAACTGTTGGCTTCCATAGGCCATCTGAAGGCCACCTATTAAATGGTTGTGTTAGTCTAACACCTAAAACAATTTCAAATCTATTTAACTATGGTTTATTTGACCTCATTCTTTTATTTTTAATGCACTGCTGGTTTCAAATTAAAAAAAAAAAAAGATGCCCTAAGAAAATATGGACAAAGTCTTTCAAGTGGCCCTGTGGTCCAAAGTGAATAAATTGTGAGATGCGTTACCCGTTCAGTAGCTTATTTGGGAAATGTGTCCATGGGAATGGAGAGGGGGCTCTAAAACGGGCTGCGGTGTTCTTGAATTTTCCCAGCACGTCTGTACTGTGCTGTGCACTCACGCATCGTGGTCAGTTCTCTTCTCAGCCGCAGGACTAAAACCCCAGAGCAAGGCTGCTCCTAGAGCTGTCACTTGTAGATGTGCCTGCTGCTAGTCCTTCCTACGGTGCTGAGGTCACGGCCAGGGGACACGAGGAAGTCACCTGACTGCATCCGTGGGGTTGACACGAATGCTGGGGGACCAGGGCGGGGACCAGATCCTTGTGCAGCAGAACGGCCCCTTGTCCACAGGTGGCACAAGGCCCACGCAACTTTTGCCTGGGCTCATGGGCTTTGCTCTTTAAAGGGAAGGGTAGGAAAGGGAAGGGAACTCTGAAAGCCAAGTTCAGCAAGAGGGTAACGGGAGCAAAGAGCCCCTGGAAGAGGCTGCTGGCAGAGCAGGCCCAGAGGGAAGGAGGGCAGGCCAGCGGGGGCAGCGGCAGGCCTGGCAGCCCCGGAGCAAGGCTGCGCACAGAGAAAGGTGACCGGTGACCAATGCCGCAAAGGGAAGCCCGCCTGGGGACACCAGGCTCAGCATCAGCCCAGGCTTCTCTTAGCAGCAGGAGAAGCCAGTGGAAAGCCGGAGTCCCCGTGGGGAGGGGACTGTCCCCTCAAGGCCATCGCCAGGCCAGCTCCCAGGGCGAAGGAAGTGGCAGCTGCCCCCTTCAGAGCCCTGAGCAGCCACCAGAATGTTCCACCGGGGTCACGAAATGCATGTGTCAGGGACCTAAACGAACATCCAAATGTTTCTCATTCTGGGAGATCGTGTCTCTTTGGAAAACTTGGGCGCAAGGGAGACACCAAGATAAACATTATTCGTAGAAGGAACCGTGGAGTCTGAGAAAGATTCCGGAGTCTGATTTTAGTCCAAATATGTTCAGTGCTCACTGTGTGACCCGGGGCAAGTCGCTGGAAGTCTCTGATCCTCTCCTACCACGCCGGCTCCATGAGGGTGACACAGGTGGCGATGTGGCGGGCAGGAGGAGACTGTCCCCTCCGCACCCCCCTTGAGCCCCGTGGGGTGGCAGGGCAAGAGCAGGTGTCTCCATGGGGCTGGCCACTCTCCTCTAGGGCCTGGCCAATGAACCCCGCTGCTGTTTCCTGCCATCAGTGCCAGGAAGCCCTGAAGGGTTGGGGGACCTCTTCACCTTCAGAGGAACCGTCCAGGCCCTGGCCCTTTACCCTGCCTGTCACTGCCTCTGGCTCTTAAGACTCCTACTCCAACCCAGAGGACAAATCACTACTGGGGGCACCTGGGTGGCTCAGCCATTGAGCATCTGCCTTTGGCTCAGGTCATGATCCCAGGGTCCTGGGATTGAGTCCCACATCGGGCTCCCCGCATGGAGCCTGCTTCTCTCTCTGCCTGTGTCTCTGCCTCTCTCTCTCTGTGTCTTTCATGAATAAATAAAATCTTTTTTAAAACGAGAAGGAGGGAGAGAGAGAGAGAGAGAGAGAGAGAGAGAGAGAGAGATATCACTACCAAAGCTACAGCCAAGTGGAAAATCCAGCTAAGTGGGTCACACCTCATTACTGCCATCTCTGCCCTGGAAAGCTTAAAGAAAACCTGGATTTTCTCCTTTGTGGAGTAGCTGTTACTGCTGTGGTTCAGGGAATGCCATGTGCATATGTTCCCCACCACCGCCCTCCACCCCCTGCCCCATAACCAGATGTTCTGTAGGGAAAGCCCTGCATGAAGATGGGCTTCGGCCTGTGGGAAACATAACTGGCCCCAGAAAGAAGCAGGGGAAGGTCACCCAGGTATTGAAATGACCAATATCACTGGTCAAACTCAGGAAAAGCATTATGAGGAAGCTAGGATCTGCCTCTGCCTGAAGCGATGTAAAACCCTCACTTAGCATGATTCCGTCCAGTTTATGGTAGGCTCTGTGTGGTGGTTTTTAATGCTGTTTGACGGAGACAAGATATATTGTGTGACTAGGTTTTCCTGTCCCCTTAGCATTAGAGCACCATCGCCAGTGAGATAGAGTGCCTGCTAAATCATAGGACTTAACACACATTAATTCAAATAAGCTTCACAGGACTCACAGACCAGCCTTCACCATGAGTTTCTAAAAGGCCAGAGGAATAGTTTGGCTTGGATGGGACTCCTCTGTAAGAAGAGACTTGTTCACTCTGTGAACTCCAAAGGCAGATTTTTAGAGTTTTCCTACAAGTGTGGTCTTGCTGTTCTTATTGAAACACAAAAAAGACTAAGTGGTTGCCACTGTTCACATAGAATTGCCCTTTGTGGTTCTCACAATCTCAGGGAAATGGGCTCTACCCTCTTCCTAAATACCCCTAGAGTAGGAGACTTCGTAATTTCCCCTGAACTTCAAATTAAAAAAAAAATTGTTGGCTCTCTCCTCCATCCTTTTCATCACCTTAAAGTTTCTGTCATCTCAGATTTTCCCATTTCACTGGAGATGAAAAATAATTAGCCGCCATATTTTAACATAGAATAGCCTTGAAGTCATATCACATCTCAGTCAAGGGCTAAATACAGTCTAAGTGTTTTATCTCTTGTACAGCATTATAGTTTTGTTTTGTTTTTTAAGATTTTTCTTATTTATTCATGAGAGACACAGAGACATAGGCAAAGGGAGAAGCAGGCTCCCTGGGAGAAGCCAGATGTGGGACTCCATCCCAGGACCCCGGGATCACAACCCAAGGCAAAGGCAGACGCTCAACCACTGAGCCACCCAGGTGCCCCCGCATTATAGTTTTGATTTAGAAAATAAGAGATTTAAACAGTGAAAGATTTTCAAGTCAAGACAAGAGAAGTCTGACACCCAATCCCACTATGGCTAGCTCCTGGGACCCTCGTCTGCCCTATCTTCCCATATTCTTCATGAATTAGGACTCTAAATCATTTAAACAGAAGATTACCCAAAATATCTCAAAAGCCCTCTATTTTAGGGGGCCATCACAGAAAAAATGTTGACTTGCATTTTATGATTTTTTTTTTTATGTTGCCTATCTGAGCCTTTCATAAGGCTTAGTACCCAGTCATAGGCAGGCCCCTTCAGGGAAGAGGACAAATTCAGACCTGAGGTTGTCTCTGCTTCTCTCAACATAGGATACCTGATAAAGTAACTTTTCAGGGGATCCATTTCTCTTTTAACCTCTTCTTCCTCACCTCTTCTCTGTCCGCTTAAAGAGAATCCGAAATACTGCTTCAGCTAATAGTCAATCAAGAAATATGTGAGGAGCTGGATGCAACAGTGGGCAAAACACACAGTCTCTTCCATCACAGGATCGGTGGTCCAAAGGGAAAGATGGACACGAAGCACATCATTACAATTTGTCAATTATAAGTGGGCAAAGAGCTCCAACAAGAGAGTGGCCTTCTGAGAATCTTGCCATTAGAAGCAAAGCAGAAAAAAGTCCAAATAAGTATCAGCAATTTTTATCACCAGCTGTGAGGCCCTAAACTTGCTGCTGATACAACATAGCATCTCCCCTGCAATCAAATTCCTGGAAAGAATATTTGCTGGGTCCCCAGAAGAGATGCCCTCAGGGAGGTGCAGGCTTTTTCCCTCTATGGTTTCTAGTCCTACTACACAAAGAAATAAAATAATTAGAGGGGACCCTGCTCAGCATCAGAGAGGTGGGTGCTATCTTCAGGGATGGGTAACTTTGAAGGAAGAGGCTTATTGACAAGACTGCACCAAAGATGTCTGAGAATTCCAAAGTGACTTTCTGAGTTCTAGAACAACGTAACAAGTAGGTGAGTGGAGCACTACAGAGAAGGGAAACTGAGATGAGGCAGGAATAAGATGTGTAAACCTGGAAGACCCAATTGAGATCCAGTTAAAGGCCAGGTTCAAGCAGTAGTGTTCTCTGAAAATGGAAGTGGAAGGCAACAGATGAGATGCAGGCCTGCACCATCCCTAAAAGCTAGAAATGTGGAAAGTGGCTTTAAATAGGAGGGTACATCAAGACTTGATTGAGATGCAGAGGGAAAGATAGCTGCTTCTTTGAATAACGAAGGGGAAAGAGTAAACTAGAGGGGAGAGAGAGTTGAAGTGGCAATGGCGTTGGTGGCTCACGTGATGGATAGAGCCTACCAGAATGCCGTTTTGGTGAGGACCCTGTAAGAAAGAGAGACTGGGCCCAAGTGGGAGGGATAAGCTTTGATGTGGTGCCGTTGTTGGTTTGATGTTGTTTGCTTGTTAACAGGCAGACTGAAAGCCAAATGAAGAGGTCCTGGGGTTCACTTAGCTGAGGCTATAAAATTGGGCAGTATTTTAGAATGTCGTATTTGGACTAAGAGGGAATCCCACGGCCTTTTGGACTTTCACAGCCTGCCCTGTCATGCCCAGAAGAGGAGAATCATGTGTCTTCCTCAGATGAAAGGAGAAAAGTCAGAAAAATAGGGAGAGACCTGGAACTGACCACCTCCAATTTTTCATAAGAAAAATGAAAGTCCCAATGTCAATGCTAGTGGAGAACAGAGATCCAGAAAGAGAGAGCTGGGGTGGGAACCATCTCAATCCATTGCTGAAGAAACAAAAACTGCTCCAACTCCCTAATTCTGAGGAACCGCAACAACCCATTCTTCCTAGAGGATGAGCAGGAGACTGAGCTTATCCATATGCCCTTTTAATGGGGTCTTGCTGTTGGAAACTGTCTTCCCACCTCTATCCTTACAACATTGGAGTCAGGGGAACTGATCGTTAAAACAGCAAACTTTGTCATCATAGCATCCTGTCAAGAGTGTTATATGTATTACCGCATTTAATCTTGAACCCCCCCACCCCACCCCACAAGAAGTGGACACTGTTACTACATTTGCCAGATGGAAAACTGACACTTAAGTCACCGTTCACTAGATGAAGTGGATGGTGCAGGAACCTGGCTAACAGTCCGAAACGAGTAGCTTAGGTAAAGAGACCAGAGAGAGAGAAGATGGATTGTGTCATATGGAAGGTTCAACTCTCATGTATGCGTGGATTATAGATGCAAACCACGTAGCCTAGAATTATGTAACTATTGAATTTATTAACAAAACAGAGAAGGTCCCAGCAAAATTCAGAAGATGTGTGTCTGTTATGTAAACCTGAATAACAATGAAACCTACTGTGCTTTTTAGGAAAGCCAACCGATAAAATCGGGGCTTTGGATCCCCTTGGCTCTCTACAACTAGAACAGCTGGACTCATGGGACCACTGCTGCTTCCATCTCTGAGCTTGTAAAGTTAAAAACCAAAGTCCGTTTTATAAATTCAATGATTGTACTTGGCAAAGGGCTACAGGCCCAAAGATCCATTTGAAATTAAAATACACGTACCATAGGGTGTCAGGTGTCCACCGGAAGCCTGCTGGTTCAGAAACAAGGTTAAAAATGAAGCAAAAGCATAAGAATGTAGTAGGTCTTTATTTCCTAGAAAACATTCAAGTCAGAAAGTGCTCCACAGCTGCCTCTCAGACGAATCTATGCCAGCACAATAGATCAGATTCAGGCGAAATCTACTGCTCCTGTCAGTGGCTCAACCATCTTCATACGCAGTGACCGGGCCCAGCTCTCACCTCCCATAGGGGAGCAGTTTCATCTTGCCAAACTGAGGCAGAGGAACTAGCCTACCTTGAACTGGGGCATCAGAATTCTCCTTGGAAGTACAGTGATAATAGTGGTAAATGTTCTAAATGTGTCCTGAATTAAGACAGAAAAAGAACATGACTTGGTTTGAAGCAGTGATATAACCTAAAATAAGTTGTCTCCTTTCATATATATATTATTTGTATTTAATGTGACTTTGCACATTTGCCACTCAGCAACGTTAAAAAAAAAAAAAAGGATTTAACCTAATTGAATCATGAGTTCCCAGAAAGCTTCCCTGAAACAGTAAGTTCTCCACCACTGCAATTTGGCTTCAGCCACTTTCCAAACCACAGATCTGAATATGATTAAGCAATGTACAAAAACAAAACCCGACCTGTCCAGCACAAATGTAGTTTAAAAAGTTGGATTTTCATTTTCTTCCCCCAAATCTGCAGTTCACTTGATTGTGTGGACACTGGTGGCACATTGATACCAGTGAACCAACCTAACAGAACTTCTGAACTTGTGTAGGCAGCAAATTAGCATTATTTCCTTCATGTCTCATGGAAAGAAGAGGTCAAAGGGGCTGCTGACATTGAACAAGACCGGATTCTAGCGTTCCCTGCATTTCAGTGTCCTGGGTAGGGTGGGAGGAAATGAGGAAGGTCATGGAACATAATTGCCACTTTACATTCAAATATTCCTTTGCAACTGTATGAAAACACTTCCAAATATCAAACCCTTATTTGTCCCTTATTTGATACAAACCCTGTGAGGTAGGATGGATAATGTTCCAACAAATAAACTACAATGCAAAGATGACCATGCTTGCCCAAAATCATGCAGCCCGGTAACAGGGCCAGATTCAAAATCCTGACATTGCTTTTGCTTTTTCTAAAGAATGACAGTAAAATAGCATTTAGAATTTACCAGTTCAAGAAATTTATCAAAAGAAAACCAACATCAATTCGGACTTCCATAGATAGTTTTTTTTCTTAACCTTTTGATTTAGGCACATATAAAATATATTAAGGAGCGCAGGTATGTGCACCTGCACACACACATATCCAGTAGTGTAACCAGCACCCACCCAGAGATAAAAACTTTTCCCCACATCCTAGTGCCTGATTCAAGTGAAATCCTTGCCCCTGGGATAACCACTGTTCTGGCTTTTTGCTGTATAGCCTGTTCTTGAGCTTCACATACGTGGAATTATGCAGTGTATACTCCTTTTTGTCTGCCTTCTTTCATTCAATATAACGTCTGTGAGATTCATCCATATGTATCAATATCTTCTTTTTATGAATATATGATATTTCATTTATCCATTCTCCTATTGACGTATGTTTGGGTCATTCCCAATTTTTGGTTACTGTAAAAAAAGCTTCTGTGAATATTCTTATACATGTCTTTTGTGAACTTACACAAACATTTCTTCCAGGCTACATACAGGGTACACTATGGAATTGCTGAGTCATAGGGTAGGTAAGTCTTTAGTGGATTTTTTAAGTTTATTTATTTTTTAAAGTAACCTCTACACCCAACATGGAGCTCAAACTCCCTACCCTGAGATCAAGAGTCACACACTCTACCAACTGAGCCAGCTAGGAACCCCTGGTAAATTTTTAGTTTTAAAGGATACTGCCAACAATTTTGCAAGGTGGTCATACCAATATACTCGCACCAGCACAATATGAGAGTTCCAATTATTCCATATTTCTGCCAACCTTTGCATTTGTCAGCCCTTTCATTTTTAGTTCTTCTATGTGAGAGAGTAATAGTATCTCATTTTATTTCACATTTCCCTGGTGACTTCTGATGTTGAGCACCTTTTCATAAACCTTTGGGCCATTTATGTGAATGATTCTTCCTCGTTCTTTGGTGATTTCTAAAATCGGCTTATGAGTGTTTTTATTTTTGATATATATAATCTTTGCCAGTGTGTGATTTGCTGAAGAGAAAATCTCACTTTTAATGAAGTCTCATCCAACAACTTTTTTATGGATATGGCCAGACCATATTTTCTAAGGTTTCTCCTAAAACATTAGTTCTCAAATTTTGTAGTCTCAGGACCTATGTACACTCTCAAGAATTATTGAGAATCCCAAAGAGGTTTTACGAGTTATAGTCATTGATATTACCATTAATATTTACCATGTTATAAATAAAAATGGGAAATTTGCAAATATTTATCAAGTCATTTAAAGATAACAATAAGCACATTACAGAACACAAGAACACAAAGAACATATTTTATGAAAAATAATTACATCTTCCAAAACAAAAAAATAGTTGTGAGAAGAATGGCAATGTTGTACATTTTTGTAAATCTATCTAATGTCTGGCTTACTAGAAGATAGCTGGATTCTCATATCACTTTCTGCCTTCACTGTGCTGCAGTATGTGTATTGCTTGAAGCATGGGAAGAGAATCTAGCCTCACAGAAATATGTAGTTGGAAAAGGGGGGAAAAAAGGAAAAGGAAGCAGCCTTTCCAAGTAATTATAGATATTCTTCCTTAATACTCTACCAAAGCTCAACAATTGGTAGTTTCCCTAAGATTAGTTGCAACTAATTTAAAACTAGTAATTTAATTATTTAATGTAATTTAAAACTACCACCGGTAAACTTGCCATGTTTTGTAACATTAAAATCCCTTGGTCTAGTTGCAATTTGTTTGTATGTTTGTTTTTAAATTTTATTTATTTACTCATAAGAGACACAGTGAGAGAGGCAGAGACACAAGCAGAGAAAGAAGCAGGCTCCATGCAGGGAGCCCAATGTGGGACTCGATCCCGAGACTCCAGGATCACGCCTGGGCTGAAGGCAGGTTCCCAACCGCTGAGCCACCCAAGCATCCCGGTCTAGTTGCAATTTGTTTTTTGTTTTTTGTTTTCTAGTTGCAATTTGAATGGATCTTTAAACAGCATGTCTTGGTCACTTGGAAAACCTTGGTTCACTGAATTGTACAAATCTTCCAAACACTTGCACATTAATTATATAATTATTAATAAAACATATATATTCATTGATACCATCAGTGGTTTTATCAGAAAGGTCTTAATGGAAAATTTTCAAGCTCATAGTACTAGATATAGTGATGAGCTCATTTCATTCATTTTTGAAAAACTATCTGCCAGAAACCAAGGTCTGAATAACTATAGATTTCAATAATTCTTTTAGCTAAAACTAGTATTCCATCCACTAGAAAGCCACTATTTCACTCCATAATCCAAAGACTAGTGCTTTTTCCTACAACAAACTTTAGTTTGCAGCAGAAGTGCATTACATTTGCTTTCCATGTGCTTACAGAATACTAAGTATTAATGCAGTGTTTAAAAAGAATATTAAAGGAATTGTACTTAAGAGCCAAGACTTAACAAAATTACTAATCTGTATTACTTGATCAAGGACATTCTAAAGTGAAAGTGGCCTTCTTTTTTTTTTTTTTTAACTGTGAGTTTATGATGATTAAAAGTACAATTCAAGAGGTGCCTGGGTGGTTTAGTCAGTTAAGCGTCTGCCTTTGGCTCAGGTCATGATCCTAGGGTCCTGGCATCAAGCCCCACATTGGGCCTGCTCCAATCTCTCCCTATGCTCCTGCTCGCTGCTCATGTTCTCTCTCAAATAAATAAAAAATTTTTAAGTACAATACTCAATATAATCTCTTATCAAAATACCAACAGTATTTTTCACAGAACCAAAACAAATACAAATATTTATATGGAACTGCAAAAAATCCTGAACAGCCCAAACAATCTTGAAAAAGAAGAACAAAGAAAAAGAACAAAGCTGGAGGTACCACAATTCCAGATTTCAAGAAATACTACAAAGCTGTAGTGATCAAAACTGTATGGTACTGGCACAAAAATAGACACATAGATCAGTGGAACAGAACAGGGAGCCCAGAAATAAGCCTACACTTATATGGTCAATTAATCTATGACAAAGGAGGCAAGAATATATGAAAGGGAAAAGAGTCTCTTCAATAAAGAGTGCCAGAACTAATTCAAAAAGATATTTGCACCCTCATGTTTATTGCAGCATTATTTACAATAGCCAAGATATAGAAGAGATCTGTCCATTGACAGACAAATGGATAAGAAAGATACGATTGATGCACACACACACACACACACACACACACACACACACACACACACACTGGAATTTTACACAGCCATAAAAAGGATGAGGCTGTGACATTTGTGACAACATAGATGGGCATAGAGGGCATTATGCTAAGTGAAATAAGGCAGACAAAGAAAGACAAATACCATATAATTTCACTCATGTGGAATCTAAAACAAAAAAATGAATAAACAAAAAGCAAAATCTGATCTATAATTAAGAGGAGCAAATGGATGATTGGCAGGGAAAAGAGGGGTGGGGGTGGGCAAAGTGGGTGAAGGGGAGTGGGAGACAAACTTCCAGTTATGGGATGAACAAGTCACGGGGGTGGAAGGTACAGCAGAGGGAATAGAGTCAATGATACTGTAACAGGGTTGTATGGTGACAGCTGGAAGCTACACTTGTGGCGAGCATAGCTTAACGTAAAAAGAAGTTGAATCATCATGTTCTACAACTGAAACTAATATAACATCATGTGTTAACTATATTCAAAAAAAAATTTAAGGAATACAGTAGCTAATAGCACAGTAGTGATGCCACTGCCTTGATCTGTGCTAAAGCACCAGTGTTTTCACACACCATTGCTTTTGCACCATCAGTGCAAATGTCAATACGGTTATGGCGTGTCACATCTTAGTGATATCAAAAAAATTACTTTGACTTCATAGACTCCCTAAAAGGGTCTCAGAGAACCCCGGGTTCTGGGGACTACATTTTAAGGACAACTACTCTAGAAGCTGTAGGGTTCTACCTTTTGCATCTAGGTCTGTGACCCGGTTCAAATTAATTTTTGCATGTAGTGTGAAATAGAGAGGTCCAGGATTCCCCCTCCATACTGATATCCACTTGCTACAGCTCATTTATTGAAAATACCACCTTTTACTCACTGAAATGTACCTGGTACCTTTGTCATTAATCAAATGACTATAATATGTAATCAATTTCTGAAATTTCTGTTTCCTTCCATCAGTCTACTGTCTTTCCTTGTGCCAATATCACACTGTTTTAAGTGTGGGAGATTTTAAAGTAAGTTTTCAATTTTTTATTGAGATATAATTGATATATTGCATGAGTTTCAGGTGTACAAAAAATGATTTGATATTCATATCCTTTAATTTCTGTCAGCAACATTGTATAGTTTGGGGTGAGTAGCTTTATTCTTTGATAACACACCGGCTGGCAACATCAATAAAATGTTGAATAGATTGGTAAATAACGATCACCTTGTCTTGTTCCTAACTTCAGGGGCAAATCATTAAGTATAATGTGAGCTTTGTTGGTTTGTGCTTTGGTGTTTTGTTTGGGTTGTAGATACGCTTCATCAGACTTAGAATGTTCCCTTCTCTTCTTATTTTGTTTAGTTTTTACCATGAATGGATTCAGAATTTTATCAAATGTTTGAGTTACTATGTTTTTTCTCCTTTATTCTGAGACCATGAGTGCATGAATTGATTGTAAAATGTTAACTTTGTGTTCCTGAAAAAAGCCCCATTTAGTCATGATGTAAAATTCTTTCCTTATATCACTAGATGTAATTTGCTGACATTCTCTTCAGAATTTTCACATCCATGTTCATTAGAATCTTGGCCTATACTTTTCTCTTTTTTTTAAGATTTTATTTATCCATAAGAGACAGAGAGAGAGAGAGAGAGAGAGAGAGAGAGAGAGAGAGAGAGAGAGAGAGGCAGAGACACAGGCAGAGGGAGAAGCAGGCTCCATGCAGGGAGTCCCACATAGGACTCGATCCCAGGTCTCCAGGATCACGCCCTGGGCTGAAGGCGGCGCTAAACCACTGAGCCACCTGGGCTGCCCCAGCCTATACTTTTCTTTTGCTATAATATAATGTTGTACAGGTTTGGCATCAAGGTTATGTTAACTTCCCAAAAAAAAGTTTGTAGGTGATCCGTCTTTCTCTATTTCATGAGTATGGGTAGATCAGTGTTATTTCTTCCTTTAATATTTAGAGGAATTTTCCACTAAAATCACTTGGGCTTGAAGTGGAAAGATTATTTATTTATTTATTTATTTATTTATTTATTTATTTATTTATTTATTTATTTATTGGAAAGACCTTTAAAAGAACAGCTTTATTGACATATGGGAATAAATGATCTCTAACATCCTCATTTTACCCATTTTAATATTAGAATGTAGTTATTCATTCATAAAACAAACACTTCAGGTGTGAGATAAACACCTGAGGACCTACTATTCAGTTTAATGGAATATACCAGTGCTTTTGAAGTATCCCTCCTTGATAAAATTCCCCTCCCTCCTTTCCTAAGAAGCACTCATTATCCTGAACTTTGGGTTTATCATTTCCTTAATTTATCATTTTTATCACAACTGTAGGTATCCCTAAACAATAAATTGATTTCTAGGCATTTAAACTTATATCACTTATGCTGTTCAAGCTCTCCTGCAACTTGTTTTCTCCCTCAAACTTCATGCTTGAAGTTTGTAACCAAGTTGGGAGCACCTGGGTGGCTCAGTTGGTTAGGCTTCCAGTTCATGATTTTGGCTCAGGTCATGATCTCAGGGTCATGATTTCGGGGGGGTCGTGAGATGTAGCCCTGTGTTGGGCTCAGCACTCAATGGGAGTCTGCTTGTTCCTCTGCTTCCTCCCGTCCTCCACTTCCTCCCCCTTGCTCCCATGCATTCTCTCTCAAATAAATAAAAATCTTTTTTAAAAATATGTAACCAAGTTGATGTGGGTAGCTATAAGAAAGACCCATTTCTTGTTCCAAAGGTCTATGCTTGTTTCCTCCACAAAAGTACGTGAGTTTAGCTGAATCCTCTCTCAGTACTCTTCTAGATCTGAAATGTTTTTTAAGATTTTATTTATTTACTTGACAGAGAGAGCACAAGCAGGGGGAGCGGCAGGCAGAGGGAGAGGGAGAAGCAGGCTCCCCACAGAGCAAGGAACCTGATGCGGACTCCATCCCAGGACCCTGGGATCATGATTTGAGACAAAAGCAGACGCTCAACCTACTGAGCCACCTAGGCACCTCTAGATCTAGAATTTTAATTTTGCTTTTTACAATAGGTACAAAGGTGTATGGTTTGCTCTGACAATATGGCACTGGTCATAATTATGACTTATTTGAGGTTGACTCTGACCAGGAACACACTTCCCATGGGAAATGTGTCATGGTATCATTTTCAGACATCTTGGTAAAATTGAAAGATTACTTGAATAGAAAACTTTGTAGGCAAGACAAATCATTTTAATAGCAGGTTTGAGGCGGCACATGCAATGATCAGAAACAACAGAATTCACAATGCAAAAATGCAAAGTTTATTTTCTTAAATAAAATACTATATTCATATCTATACAAATAATTATTACAACCATTAAAATGTTACATTTACCAATAAAAATTTCAAAACTTTAAACAAGAGCATGGTTCAGAATATTCACACCCTAATACAATGCATTTGTAAAAAGATGTCAAAATAAACAGGACCTATTCTTATTTACAACTGTAGGACAATCCTGATCGTATTATACATATCTGCTCTGGATTCCATTATAAAACAAATTAGTTCCCATTAGGATTATAAACCAGGTGATTTACAGTAATAGGACACTGTACACAGCAGACATCGCTGGCATGGGAATAGATACAAATATTACACTATTGAAAGACTACAGTTAGGTTTTTTCTGGTGACTGCCCTACAGTAAGCCTCTCACCCAGTGTATCTATAAATAATTTGTGAAGGTAATTATGTTCTCAGATTTTTCCACCTATTTTTACCAAAATGTGTATATATACAAATTATATATATATATATATATATATATATATATATATATATATATAGCCTGCTGAAAGTGGAAGCAAATCTTTTCTTCACAGTAACACAACTGCAGCATTTTAAGCAACACTGTCTGGTCCCTTTCTTCTTGGAAGATCAACAGTTCAACTCCCTTAAAGGTTACCATTATAGTCAAGTCCAGTGCCTCGATGACCTCACAGATGAAAATGGTTTTAAGACTTAAGGGCTGGGGATAAAGAGATCCAGAGAAGTGAAGAAGGAGTTAGATGGAGAAAACTCTAAGTTCCTATGACATAGTATGGTGAAGAGCTAGACACACAACTGAGCCAAAAAACCTGAAAAACCACAACTTAGGATCATCTTTTTAAAAAAGTGTTAAATCACAAGAGTTATCTTCTATGTCTCATGAGATCTCTCGTGACAGATTATCATCCAAAACAACAGCAATTTGAATATTAGATCCAATACTTTCAACCCAGGTTGGCTCATGTTTAAGAACACATGCATGCGCCACAGCCCTACAGTTGATAAGGTTTGGGCAAATATGGAAACAATGTTGAATGACCACCACCTACAAGCTCTGAGTTTAAAAGGAGTTATGCTTCTAACTAGTACATTTTTTTTTTACAAGATCTGCATTGAAGATGGCTCAGAGAATGATAAGGCAACCGTGAGAAATATCAGCTGTTCTAGTCTTCTAGGTTTTGATGACACAGCATGTACCATTCTGGCTGGCCCTTTGCTTTTTAACAGAGGAGCGGGTGAGTGATGTGTTCCAATGACTGGTCTTAGGACCAGAGGCACAGTTTCAGGTAAAGTGCAGTGCCAGGATAGAGGCATGTGGGCAGAACTAGAAGCTCTATGTCCAAGAAGGTCCTCATGCTGGACTGCCTCAGTCTACACTTGGTGTCTGTCCCCCACAGACTCTGGATTAAAACACTGTCAGGCTCACACAGAAAGTGTAGAAAGCAGGGAGACTATGGTTAAGTCAAAAAAAAAAAAAAAAAAAAAAAAAGGACCCTTTTCTGTTGGGAGCATTTAGCCAAAACGGTAGTTCAAGAAGAAACGAATCTCTGGTCTCTAATTTGCATATAGGTATCATAAAGTCATCACTCACAGATTAACTTCACACTAGTTTATTTGGCTTATTATTATTGCCCTCTGGATGTACACAGCCATAGGCGATTCTCTCCGGGCAAAGGTAGAACTTATACAGACAACAGAATTACGACTTCCAGGTTCCTAAAGGTATCAACCCAAAGCCATCTGATTTTAGTACCACCTTTGCGCTTCCTAAACTCCTCCGTGGGGGGGGAGGGGGGGCAAGTTCATCAAAACAAGGAGCAGAACTGTATGGCACACTCAATATTTTAAATCAACTCTGAACTAATTTTGTGTCAAGAAATCGTGCTGTCCTTTGATAGAACAGGAGATATATTGGTTCCCAAAGCCAGGAATTGGGAATCACTGATTTAGGAGCATGCCTCACTATCACAATGGGCCCAGTAAACATTTCAAGGCAGAGGAGGAATCATCCTAAGGAAATGAGCAGGTTCCCTGCTACCTGTTTGACATGGAGCAGGTAGAAGAAAAGAGGAGCCCAGGTACCTATGGTTCAAAGGAAGGACAAGGCTAAGAAGGTGCTTTTTCAAATTTTTAAAATTTCACTCCCATTAAAATGTGTTTCTACATTTTTTTGGGCGGGGGGTATGAATTTTTAGCCTCTCCATGACACGGATGTTAGAAGGCAAGAGCAAGACAAATTAATTATCTTTAAAATGTTTAATTAATTGTGTATTTTAAGAAGGCTGATCAGGTGGAAAAAAACAAGGCTGATTTTTAAAAATTGATCTTTATTGCAGTTCACCCTAATATGTAACTGGAAACTGCTATAAAAGAATATTCCCTCCTCATTCTTCTTTTTCCACAGTTCTAAAATGTTAAATTTTATAAAGCATGATCACTGTGGAGTATTTTTCCACCTTTGGAAAAAAGTGCCATCCCTGGTCCCTCCAAAAGGTCTTACAATTTAAATAAAAATAAATTTCCTGAAATGGTATAAAATACCCCCAAACAACTGCTATGTACCAAAAAAACAAATGACATCACACTTGATTTCTTTTTTCCATGATTCACACATTAAAAATTATACATGAGAATCTGAAATTTTCACCTCATTAGGAATTACTGCATTAAATATTTAGAGGAATCAACCACTTTCTCTAATTGATTCTATGTGATCTGTAACACTAAAAGAGAAATAATTTAATTAATGACTCATTTATGATTCATACATTTATATATGTTTGTGTATTTCCAGAAATTACAAAATTATTTGTGGAAATGGTTTTACATTCTACAGTCATATATTAGCAAGGATATTACCAAGGATAACATTAAATTTGCTATAACCAAAACGGACTGTTTCCTGCCATACTTTAGCCAAAAATTTTATCGAGATTGCTGGATATTAAATAATAAATTTCCTCCCCAAAATCATGTAGCTCTGATTATCAAATATTTAATATACTGCTGGTAAAGCTCATACACTCGTCCTTTTAAATCAAGTAAGACTACTAGGCTTCGAACACTTTCAGAATCGAGTCCATATATACAGTGATCTCTTACATATACATGCACGTCTGTAAGATAATTAGAGCTACATGTAAGCAGGAGCCAAATAATTGGTAGGTGGTCACATCTTTCTTGAGATGGCCAAATAAACCTTACTTAGGGGTAGAGGCTCATTTGGAATCAAAGTATTACATGCTTGGAATGAAAGCTCTGAAATATGCAGATGCTACCTCTGAACAGGGCTGTGCAGAAAAGGAAAATCAGTGCAACAGAGAAATACCTGAAAGTACCAGGCTCTGAGGCCTTCCTGTTGCAGTGTTCAAACTGATCTTCTCCTTAGCTTGTTACCGTAGTTCTAATTATATCTAACGGTGCCCAGTTCCTCAGAACGCAGTGGCTACCTCTCTGTACGTGCGTGCGTGTGTCTGGATGTGTATGTGAGAGAGACAGACAGAGTGACAGACTGACAGAGCGACAGGGAGAGCAGAGGGAGGGAGGATGAATAGCCAAACATATTGAAGACTATTCTTGAAATTGGCAGGTTGGGCCTTTCAAGTACAGAGAAAAATCTGAATGTTGTAACTTAAAAGCCAGTTAAGAAAATTAAAAAACAGGCCATGAATCGCACTTTTTTCCCAATTGAAACTTTTAACTACTGTGTTTATCTGTGGTCTTATTTAAGTAACTCCTGTTCTTCACCATGACCAATTTGAAGGAGAAAATACAGAAGCTTTTCCTGTTTGCAATTCTTTTTCTTTTTCTCTTTTGCCCCCAGGAGGCTGCTGGGTGGGCAGCAGGAAGAGGGAGGAAGGTTTGGTAAGAACAGTTGAAGAGGCACACATGACCCTTTTACTGAGTCTTCACAAGAGGTATTTGCCAGAGTTAACTGCTCTGACCCAGCCTGAGGAGGCATTTTTAAGGAGGAAAAAATAAAATAAAATGCTGGTCCTTGGGTTCATTTTATTAACAGAGCAGACAACATCATTTATACGTCTCTCTCCCACTCGTTCCTCTATTTGGCCCAGAATATAACAACAAAGAGTAACAGGTTTGAGAATATGAGTATATATGGTTGTTTTCATAGGTTTTAAGTTTTTAAGATTCAATGTATCTGTCTGTGTGTGAGTGTGTGTGTGTGTGTGTGTGTGTGTACACAACTCACTCCTCTGGGGCTTTTAAAAACCCTTACGTCAAGTTTTCCAATACTTCAGCAGGTCTCAGGTCACAATTTCCATTTCCAGATGGCAGGCCAATTTTTAAAGGACCAATTTATACTTTAAAATCTATGTCTGTGAACCCGTGCACACGCATGCACACACACATTCACACCCATGGACATATACATAGACAATTTTCTGAAGCACCGTTTCACATCTACCATCAGGAAAAATAATGAACAAATTCATCTTCTCATTATAATTACTAAGAAGGGTAACAATGTAACATACAATGCCATATTTTAAATATAAATATCAGTAAGTGAAAATACTGACAGAGCTCAAGACCCTGCTCAGAAATATTTAAAAAGTAAGGCTCAAATAATTGTGTAGATTCCAAACACATTATTTACTGAGCAGTTCCTAATGATTAAACAAATATAAAGGAAATTATTTCAAGATCAAATGAACAGAAAAAAAGAACACTAAAACAAAATTTAATTGATGAAACAACAATCTTTAACTGGACACAAGCAAAACTTCGCAATACAACTGCTTTTATCTTTATGACCTGATGCAAAATGCAAGCGCAAAATGGAGAACGTCTATGTACTTTGCTTTTTTAGATTGCTATTTTTAAGGCTAAGTAAGGAAGACCTTTGTGTTCCAGCATCTTGGCACATTAAAAGATAAAATGGCTCTCCAATTTGAAGGACAAGACATTAAATTCAGAAAACCAATGAATTGTCATAATTAAGAAAGAAGCCTCTACCTAAACCAAACCTTGGAAATGAAAGCTGATTCAACAACTCATGTATTTGCTGACTGCTTGACTTTAACCATGGACATCCATTCCATGTTAATGCAACACCTGCCATGGGTAAGGAACCATTCTAGATGCTGACATTGGCCAAACATTTGGTGATGAGCCACTGTGTTGTATCAAAGTGTCTGGATTTTTGGAAAGCAATTTGACTATCTCAAGTATCTATTTAATAAATGATCAACAATCAAGTTTAAAATCCAGGTTCTTTCCTACTACCCAGCACATGCCAAAAGGACACCCCCGCCCCCACCGACTTCCAGCTGACTAGCATTTAGGGAATATAAGATTACAAATCAAACTTGAAAATGTAACTCCGCTTGGAAAGTTTTAAAAAGCACACTGTGCAGTTAAAAAGGAGAGATAATTGTTTTTGACAACCCAGGATTCGCATCATCTCTGACGTAGTTTCCCTACATTCAGAAGGTAACTGGAAATTGATTATACAAACACAAAGACACACACACACACACACACACACACACACACACACACACGGCCTCCCTCTCCATGTGCATTACCTGTGCATGCACACACCAATGCATTTGCAATCTCAGCAGATACATGTACATTTAGTCTGTCAGTATTTAAACAGCTGAACTGCAGTCATGACCTAGAATATGGCTTATGTTGTGGGCAGGTCTGTTTGAGGACTGCTTGGAAGAGTCAGAGGCAGAGGAGTTTGCTATCGTAAGCAAAGGTGACATTGCCGAGCCATCGGGAAGAGCCGTAGCTATTTCTGGAAACAAAGATGTCATGTTAAAGTTGGACAAGTGAGAGTTGGTCATGTGCATGGGCGGCATGTCAGGGAGAAGAGGAAAACTTGGTTGAGCAAAACCGACAGGTCTGGGAGGAGACAGAATTGATCCGAATCGATTATTTAAGCCTCCGCTGTTTACCTTCTCGGTGCTAGGATTTGAGAACATTTGATTGGAGAAATAGGGGATGGAAATATCATTGGACAGTGTAGGATGAGCGGGAGAGTACGGGGGATAAAAGGAGGGTAGCGTGTTTTGGGGGTCTACAGGGATGAGAGCTGGCGTTCGAGTGGCACTAGGCTGAGTAACCTGTGGAATGAAAGAAGTATTAGCATTTATTGGTGGATTCATGCCACCCTCGGGAATAAAAGGAAAACCGAAATTTTGTGATAGTGAATGCTGGTCGGGCGCTGAATTATCATTAGGGACTTGTGGGCTATCAGGCATGAAACGAACGATACTTCCTCTCTTCTCTGTAGTGGGTTGCTGGCGTCCAAGGATCATGCTGCCACTGGTAGACAGAGGAAGATGGGGGAGACTTGGGTCAAAGACATTACTGTGTCTTTGGTTTCCAGAACGATTCCGTTCAGGCTGACGAATTTTGGAACCACTGCTGTCTTGCAAGGGATGCCTTGATCGCTGGGGAACTGAAGAATTAGTCGGACGTACGGGAGGCCCTTGCTCAGCATTTCCGTGAGACACAGACGGATGGGGTAGAGCTGGCCTTGCAACCCCATGCATGTTGGTTGTGACTGGAGGGTTCATGTGGCCCTTGGTCCCATGACTGTCAGTTATCCTCATGGGATTGGACTTCTGCACAGAAACATTGGGACTTGTGTTTCGACCCTGAATATCTCCTGAAGAAGAAGAACTCGAGAAAGGAATATTCAAGGTGCTGTTCCTGGTGTTAATTGCACCTAAGGACATGTCACAACTTTCCCTGTTCTGACTCTCACTCTCTCTTCTAATATGAACACTTTCATGAGTCGGGGGGCAAGTATATTCAATTGCAGAGGATGGGCCACACTGTGTGTTCCTCTGATGCTCTGAGAGGGACCTCTGGCTTCCAAGGACCTGATCTCCAAGGTGAGGGGCGAGTAAACTCTGCATGAAACTCTGGTGGCATGGATTCTCACTGTCCCTTGGTGGGATGGCGTTTCCTGCCGGGATACTCTGAACTGCTGGATAAGGTAATCTCTTTTGGCGGTCGATTGGCGGTGGACCAGGGTTTTGACTAATTCGAAAGGCCTGGGACTGCATACTCCTCAATGATGATACAGGGTTACCTATTTCATTATTTCTTGAAGATTGTACTTCAAAATTACTCTGGGGCTGCTGACTGGCTCCACTTGGTTTAAATGTCTGACAGTCGGAAAGGCGGATATCCGAGGCAACCGTGTGGTCCACGCGACCCTGCATATTGTGAATGGCCAAACTCTTATTCCTGGGGACATCAAGATAGCTTCTCATCTCAAGCTGATCTGAAACTCTGGAACCCTGAATTGATATGCCCATTCTCTGCTCTGAATTAGAAGACGTCTTTCCAATAAGTGCCTCAGCAGAATAACTTGAAACTCTATTCCTCTCCGGCCTGTGTGGAGTACAGGTCATGTCTGAAGGTCTGGTCACGATGCTCGGCTGGGACCCCATTTGCTGCTCTAGGCCTCTTGATGTCAAAAGCCTCTGCATTGGATTATGCCCAGACACATGTTCCGAAGAAACCCCCGAACCTTGCTGCCTGCTTCCCACATCCTGCTGCTGGTGCATGATATCTTGATTGAGATGGTTCTGGGGATGGTTATGGTGGTTCCGGCTGGTTGAAGGGTTTTCACAACTCTTCTCCGGCTGGGTGCTTCCAAAGTGTTGCTGCATCTGTTGCTGCATCTGCTGATGGTGGGGGTGGGGCTGCCCACTCTTGGGTCGGGACTGGTCAGTTCCGTGGTGCTTTGGTTGTAAGGAAAGCTGAGAGGCCTGAGAGCCCTGAACAAGATTCCTCTTTTTCTGCATCTGGACTTCCTGTTGTAGAGTTCTCTGTTGGTGGACATTATGGGGCTGAGAGTGGACAGAGCTCTCTGCATGAGGTACGTGATGCTGCAGCTGATACAAGTGATGCCTCTCTCTTAGCTGCCCTGCTTGCTGTTGTTGCTGCTGCTGCTGCTGCTGCTGCTTTAAGTAGAGGTGGTTGCTATGCAGGTGAGATACCCCCTGGGCTGGAACATGCTGTTGCAGGGCTTGGAGATGTTGACTGGCCTGGGTTTGCTGCTGCTCAGCAACTGAATTCTGAGAACTGCACTGGACTTCCGTTTGCCTCAGTGCAGGGGCAACAAAATTGTTACTAGGTGGAAATAGTCGTGTAAGGCCATCTCCGTGTGCTGGGTTGCTAACAGGCCCAACAGAGTTTGCCGAATTGGGAGGGAGCTGATTGACCATCATCTGAGCTTGATCAGAAATGCTGTCTGGGGTTCGGCTCATCAGGGACATAGCTTCAAGCCTCAGCGGGGCGGGCTGACAATGCTTTTGACGTTTAGCTGAAGACAATAAAAGGTCGTCTTGGACAGCACGCTTAGCAGAGTCTTTGCGGCTTTCCTGACTTGGCTTTAAGAGTGGCTCTTGAATCTGTGGATTTGGTATGGTGCCAGCAATGGTATTCAGCTGTTCTTGGGGATATTCGGTCATCAGAGCTGGTCCAGGAGGCTGACTGGTGTAGGAGCTGGAGGCAACGGTCAGGTTAACCGTTGCAGGAACAGCTGTTTGCTCTGAAGTCTGGGATAAACCAGCACAGCTGACCAGGGGATGGCTGATGCTGCTCTGGTGGATAAGATTGTTCACACTCAAACTGGTGATGCTCGGTGGCTGAGAAGTCGAAACCTGTAAAGAGGCATTTGATGTTTTAATTCCTACAGAACAACTTGGTTTTCCAAGGGGCCGATCCACAGTTGCTTCAATCGAATCCTGAGAATTAAATTCATTTGGTGTTGCTTCTGTCTGTCCCGTGCCCCCCTCTTTAGATATCTGTGTTTTGAAAGGCTGGTCTCCCTCTAAAGGTGACGCTTCAGAAGGCTTCGAAGCAACTTCCCTCATATCAGCCTGGCTGCCAGCTCTTCCCTTCTCAAGGTTCTCCTGGTCAAAAATAGCTCTTGCTGCAAGGGCGACTATATCAGTTTGCTCTACAAAGGTACAGCTGTCACAAGTATTAGTTGTCGTATTGCTGGTGACATCCTCTCTAGTCGTTTCAGGAAGCATGGACGCCACGGAGAAACTGCGGCTACTGCCAGAACTGGTTGACATGGGAGAGTCAGCCTGCCTGCTGCCAAGCAAGGAACCGTTAATAACCTCCTGATCAGGGACGCAGGAGTGATGCTGCCCTGGATCTCTATCATCACTGTTCATCAGCAAGAGGTCCTGTTTGGGATGTAACTCGACACTTGAATCAACTATTTTAGAACTGTCGGAAGAAAAGTCAGGATGGTCCACCTGGACTGAAAGAGAGAGTTTCTGAGGGTCTTTTTCTTTAGCAAGACCAGACAGCAATGCAGTCAAACCTTGCCCCTTTAAGAGACCTGTCGTTTGCATTGTTTCAGACGTGGAATCTTGCTCCACTCTGCAAGGTTCAGCAATGATCTCGACCTCAGAAACACAGTCGGTGCTAGTGCTAGTGGTAGATGACAGACCAGAAACCTGAGAAACCAAAATGTGGGGATCGCTTGGAGATGGAATCAACACGTTGGCCGAAGTGCAGGATTTGGCAGCGTCTGACAATGCCAAACTAGTTGGTGGCTTATCCTGAGATGTCTCTCGTTGCAAAATGGGGGCAGAATCTTTGGATTTTGCTGGGGCCGTTACAAAATGTTCGCTTGTTACAGGTTCTTGGGAGGGTGAGCTAGTCTCTTCTGCTGACTTAGATTTGGGTACAGATTCAGGTATCACCGATTCAGAATTCAGAACATCCAAAGAATGTGAGCCAGAAACACTTACACTATTTGCCTGGGACACGGTGACAGATGGTAACACAACAGGGAGGCTTTCCAGCAGCCCTTCGGCACACGACGGCTCTGCGGTGGCTTCAGCGCTGGGGCAGTCTAACTTGCTCGCATCTCTGACTGGGTTCAGGGGGCAAGCTGACTTGTTAGCTGCTAAGTGTTTCTTGGCACTTGGCTTCTTATTCAATCTTTTTGACCTCACGTTAGGTAAACAAGCTACAGTGTTCACTGAGGGAGTAGTTACTAGACTGTAAGTACTGGGTAGTGTGGCTGAATTATCCGTTGTCATGGGAGATGCTACAGTTGTTGTTAATGAAACACAGTTGACTGGGGTGGTCTGACTATTTGCAGCAGTTGGAGGATTGGCAGGCTGGCTAATAGACAACTGTACACAGCTTTGCCCAGCCATCTGTGATATGCTTTGATTGAGGCTGGCCAAAGCTCCAAATGTATTCAGGGCAACATTGGTATTTGGATCTTCGCTGGTGGTGGGTTGGATAATTTGCATAGGGGTTTGATTTGTAGCTCCTGATGAGGACATCACAGGCTGCAAAGCAAAGAGCTGTCCATTTAAAGAAATGGTTTGAGGCTGTTGTTGGTTTGACATGGTGACAGAAAAAGTTTGTGTTGAACTAGACGTTGATAAAGATGAAGGTCTTGGTAATATATGGACAAGATGCTTTCCTCCAAAAGTCTGTGGGGTCGAAACATTTTGCACTGAATTATTAGACCCTATGAGAGCACTGGTTCCATTGACAGGGAGTCGAACAGAACCAGGAGGTGGAGCTGAGAGGAGCGGCAAGGGGTTCTGATTAGCTGCCTGTATGATCACTATCTGTTGACCTACTGTTTGGTTGGGAACCTCTGCTCTCATCACTGTTGGGCATGGGGTAGTGCTGGGGGGCTGAAGAATGATAACATTTTGATTAGCTGGAGCTGCATTAACAGCCGACCCAACTGGCTGAGCCATCTGAATCACTTGCATTGCTGAATTCAATGGAAGGATATTTTTTGGAGGCTGAGATTTAACTTGTGGCTGGGCAATCAGTGGCTGCATAGGTAAGGATGGACAAGAAGGCAAGGTTACAACTACTTGCTCAACTGCCTGCCCATCTGCTGGAAAGGAATTATTCAAGTTGACGCCTGTGGCGACGTGTTTACTGTGGTTGGTTGTGGTAGGGCTGGTACCAGACTCATTTAATACCGGAGTCACAGCAGAAGAAGGTGTCTGGCTTAAGGGCTGAATAGTGTTTCCCGCCAGTTGCAAAGTAGTCCACGTGGTCTGTGTGTTTCCAGCAGAGGAAATTCGGGTAAGGCTATTAATGTTTTTTAAATCTGAAGCACTAACACTTGAAGAAGGCAAAGAACAAGAAAGAGTCCAACCATTGTCCAAAGGGTTTGCAGAGACAGTGCTTATCGGAGTGGTGGTCTTCCCTCCTCCGGGGGCAGAAGGGGCCACCACTGCAGTAACACTTGCCGAGTCTGCACCCTTGCTAATGCTCGCTGGACAAGAATCACCTGCAGATCTGGGAGGCTGGGAGCAGACCGTGGTGGTAACTGAAACAACAAAGGTGGTTTGAAAATCATTTCTGAAATCCTGTACGCTCAGGCAGGACTTGCTTCCATGGTGCACTTTCGTGGCAGTCGCTGAGGAGGCGGTGGGGATGCTTGTGGCACAAGAGACTGTCTTCTTCACTAATTTGGGGCTCTCTTGCCCATTCTTATTTTCAGGAGAACTTTGATCATTTAGACATGTGTGCAAGGAACGACGTTGGGGAGGTTCAGGCCCAATGGGAACAGCGATCAGTGAGGCACTGGTGGCACCAAGCACACTCGATTCGCTTTCAGAGGTGGAAAGTTCAAGAATATTTTGAGCAGAAATGGTAGCAGGAAGACAAAGAGGAACAGGCTGGTTGGCAGCCAATGCAGAAACTGTAGTCTGATGCCATGGCTTGTTTTCAGAAGGGTAAACTCCAGAAATAGATACAGGAGTCACAAGATTGCAAGTCCTCTGTACTGGCACCACATTGGCAGTTTGCTTTTGTAAATTATGACCAACATTAAAGGTTATCCCTTGAACAGCTGTTCCCTGGCTGTTTCCACCAGGCTGACTCCCATTGGAATAAACAATGATATTTTTCTGAACCTGATCACTGGGAATAACAACAGAGACCTTTGAGTTTTTAAGATTTCCTTTCCAGTGGATTGTGGGGTCATCATAGAGGCATATGTCATTTGCTTTTAGTAATTCAATATACCGGCCATTTTCTTTTTGAATTTCTTCCAGTTGTTTACGTAGCTTTTTAATTTCTTCAGCTACAATATTAAAAATAAAAGTGAAACAATTACCTGTTACTGTCAGTATTAATAGTAACTAAGAAAATGCTGTGTGCTAACCACTGAATTCTAGTTCTAGTATTTCTAAACACCTCAACTGAAAATTTTCAGTTCTTCTCTAAAGCAAATTCTTTCTCCTTTTTACAATGATATCTTAAGCCTCTATCACATCCTTTTTAAAGAATGTATCATTAAGGTCAATAACCCAAAGGTCAGAAATTACAATGTAGAAATCTCAAAATTCCCAATTCAAAAATTGCCAATAGCACTGTCACAAAAGTAAAAAAAAAAAAAAAAAAAAAAAAAAGAGGAAAGACATACTGATATCATAGTAACATGTTAGGAAAATCACACTGAATATCAATAGAATAGCATTTAAATGCTCTAACTTCAAACTTTCCTTGAGGTGGTAATAGATAATCTCTTTAAAAATGGTTTTAAACTTGCTTCTATTTTACTCTTTGAAATAACAGAGTCCAAGTGGAATGTTTAAAAAGTAATCTAGTAGAGCACCAAAGAAAGTGTCAATAATGGAACTTGAATTTTCCTTGGTAGGGTCAATGTATATACACTACTGTCACAACCTTACTCTTTCTTAAGGGGGAGAACTTTACCCATGGATCCTACTACTGCAGCAGCCTTAGCTGCTGGTATTTATGCCTGTGACCCTACAATTCTACTGTCTTGCCATAGTTGTACTCTCCCCTCTCCTTCCACCAACGGCAGTCAATCTTCAAAGCCAATGCCCTGTGTGGGGGCCTGGAATAAAAAGTTCTGTTCTGACAAGGATGAGCTGAGACTAGCAGATTATTTAAACTAAGAGACACAGAAGATGCCGATGTGTCATGGACATCAGAAACTAAAGGACATGGGGCACCTGGGTGGCTCAGTTGGTTAAGAGTCTGCCTTTGGGTCACGTCATGCTCCTGGGGTCCTGGGATCAAGCCCTACATTGGGCTCACTGCTCAGCAGGGAGTCTGCTTCTCCCCTCTCTCTCTGTCTGCCATTTCCCCTGCTTGTGCTCTCTCTCTCTCTCTGTGTCAAATGAATAAATAAAATCTTAAGAAAGAAAGAAAAAGAAAGAAAGAAAGAACGAACAATTACTATGGACCAAATAATAATGATGACTATTGTCATCTGGCACACCTGGCACTTTTCATTCTTCATCTCATTTCATAATAACAACAATGACAGGTAACATTTACTCTATGCCAGCTCGAGTCTAAGTACTGCTACTGTATTATTTCTTTTCATCCTCATAACAACCATGAGATGGGAACTACCTGCTGTCATCACTATTTTGAAGTGTGAGAAACAGGCTTGGAATGATCACATAAATGTGTCGAAAGTCAGCCACACACATGCTAAGATTATCTTCATTTTAAGATAAGGAAGCTGAGACGGAAAGAGGGTAAGTAAATCGCCACAGGTACTAAATGAGTAAGTGAGGACAAGATTCAACCCCATTGGGCTGAACTCCCCAGGCCACTGCTCGGACCACGGCCCAGGCTGTCATATGGACAGTGAGTATATGAGGGAGCTGCTGGGGGAAGAAACGAGAAGAGAGCGGATGCACAATAAAGAACCAAAGGAAGGATGGTGGCGGAGGTGACAGCGTAGTCAGACTTGAGCCGCCTCAAGCTGGCCTACCTGCTCTTGTCCTGAGCCCCATGCAACCTGTGTTTTTCTGACAGGTTCCCTTTTCCCTACGGCAACCTGACTGCCTCAGCCTCTGGGCTGTGAAACCAAAGGAGCTCTCCTTAGAAAAGTCTACACATCATTCTAGCCTTCACATCCCTTCTGTGGGGCCTCAGATAGGTTACCAAACCTGTATTATGAAACTACCCACCTACCAGCATCATAAAACAAGGCCTGGATTGTGAAAGAGAGCTGACTTGGGTGAAGGGGTGAGCTGTCGTCTAACTAAAGTAAGCAAAGAGAATTCTGAACGCTGACCTTCCAGACACACAATGAAGGCAACCCAACCCTGCCCCCACCCAGTAAATTCTACCTTTGTTCCTCTCCTCTTAAGGTGACCTACTGACTTGTCACAGGAAATTCTTTCTCTGCTCCTGTCAGAGCCATAAATAAAGGACAACTCGTACTGTCTACCATTCTGAGCTTTACACTCGCCTGGGTGTAAAAGCTGTTATTAAAAAACTTAATCAACTTAAACTTGATTAAGTTTTTTTACAATGTAATTATCTAAAAAAAAATGAAGAACAGAAACCAAATTTCATCAAAGGATAAGGCAGTCTGATGCACACATGCCATGTAATATTATGAACAGAATGTTTTGACCTTTTGAGCTAATTCACAGTGAAGTCTTGGCCCAGGCATATTTTTATTTTGTTTTTAAGTTACATTGAGCAGGACTCTCCCCTCCATCCTCTTATGGGATTCCCCCAGCTGGAGGATCCAAGTGGAATAAGAGAGTTCCAGCATTATTTATCTCATGAGTTAAGCAAACATGAAGTACACAGTAGAGTCCAAAATCAGAATTCTGTATGCCTGCAAGATTAGAGTTGCTCAGAGTAGGGGAAAGATGTAAACTAAGATGAATTTATTTTGTAGCACTATTCTCTCAGACCCACAGAATATATCATCTTAATAATGTCTCAGGTGAAAAAAGCCTTCTCTATCCTCATATAAATTGTCCTGCCACACAAAGACCTGAACACGGAAAAAAACAAAAAGTAAGAATCTTAAAATCTTTACCTTGTTCATTGTTTCCTCCATTAAGCAGGAGTTCATCATTTTGCCTTTTCAATTCTGTTATATATTTAAAGGCTTGGTCCAGGATCATATTCTTGCTCTGCCAGAGAGAATTAACCATTTAAAAGTTTCACTGAGGAGTAAGAACTTGCCAGAAGAAATTTAAAGCTTTGGTTTTCATCACATATGTGTGATATGTATCTTTTCAAAATTAAAATAGGCACTGTATTCAAATGCTCCTACTATTCATTTCTCATTTATTAAGTATTTATTGAGCATCTATTATGTGTCAGGCTCTGTTCTAGGTACTGGGGAATATAATAAACAAAATAAAGACAAAATTCCTGACCTTCAGGAATTTTATATATATATAAAATCAGATGGTAGTGCTAAGTGCTATGAAGAAAAAATAAAGCAAGGTGAAGAGGGGGGCCAGAGAGATGGCAGAGGTCATTCTGTTCTATGGACTGTTTCTGTCTCACTGTAATTCATGTTGAAACCCTGATCCCTGATATGATGGTATTTGGAGGTGGGCCTTTGGCAGGTAGATCCCTCATGAATGAGATCAGTGCCCTTAGAAGAAAAGACATGAGAGAAGTGATCGCACTCTCTGTCATGCAAGAATATAACCAGGAAAAGAGCATACACCAGGAACTGAATCAGCTGGCGCCTTGATTTTAGACTTTGCAGCCTCCAGAACTGTGAGAAATACACTTCTGTCATTTAAACCACCCAGTCTGTGCTATTTTCCTTATTGGAGCCCAAACTAAGATATTGTACTATAATCTATTTTGCATATGGAGGTTGGAAAAGGCCTCTCTTGTAAGGCAAAGCAAAAACCTGAAGGAAGTACAAGGAAGTATTCCCCCTGGATAGATGGAGGAAGAGGGTCCAGGTCTTAGGATCAGCAAGGGCAAAGGCCCCCAAGTGGGGCTGTGCTCGTACATTGGAGGGACAGTGGTGAGGTGAGTGGAACAAAAGTAAAGTATCCAGGGGGAAGAGTGGTAGTAGAAGAGACCAGAAAGGGCCTTCAAGGTCATGGAAAGATTTTAGACTTAGACCCTATTCTAGAGGCAACTGCCCTAAAGTTACTTGTGTATCCTTCCTGAAATGTTCTATGCTGATACATGGATCCTTTATCTATCTTAAATAGACAGTGAGTGGCTCAGTCAGTTGGGCATCTGCCTTCAGCTCAGGTCATGATCCCAGAGTCCTGGGATCAAGCCCCACATTGGGCTCCCTGCTCAGTAGGGGAGTCTGTTTCTCCCTCTCCTCACTTTTGCACTCTTTTGTTCACTCTCTAAAATAAATAAAATCATTTTTAAAAATTGAGGGGACCAGTAGAAAGATTCTTCTTACACAGTAATACAAATTAACCCCCCCCCTCACACACACACACACACACACACACACACACACACACACACACTCACACCCTATGAAGCTGGATGACTTCCCCTTCCTGCCCTAACTGCAGGAGACAAGTTTATTTTCTGTGAGATTTGAATCAGAGAATTTTGACCTCAGGGATGTTTGGCACAGAAGTGGACAAGATTAAGCAACTCGGTGAAGACAGGAGGGTAAAGTAAAATTCTGCCTGCTAAAGCATGAGACTCTCCTGCACCCCTTCCCTGACCCAGGTCCCAGAATATGGCAACCAGCCTTATACGCCTCTTCCCACCCTTTCCACTTCTAGATAAGGGGCTGAAGGACTCTTCTTTGGAAAATAATAGTTATTCCCAAAATTAAACAAGCTACCAATATTGATATTTTTTATTGCCATAAAAACAACAACACTAGCCTACTACCTAATCACTCAAAAGTTAGGGCACCAAAGTCAAGCCTATTCAAGCAGTTTTTTAATGTTTCATTCTCGAATATAAGAAAACAGCTAAGTATCACTAAACATTGAAGGAAAGTCTCCAAATCAAAGACAAAACATCAAAACAAAATGGAAAAAAGAAAATCAGAAGAAACAAAAACAAAAAGAAAAAAATTTAAAAACCTATACAACATTCTCAGAAATGACATGATATTGTATTCATAAACCGAATATGTGATATGAAAAAGAACAAAAAAAATAAGAAAAAGACTCTTGAAAATTAAAAATATGAGAGCTGAAATTAAAAACAGAAGAGTTGGAAAAGACCAATCAATTGAGACTGAAGAAGGGCAGAGGTTCCAGAAGTCTCAAAGGAAAAAGAGAAAACGGTAATCATGGTACACTTGACTATGCAGAAACTCTAAAGAGACCACTGAAAGTGCGGGAAGAACTAAAGATAACTACAGAGAGAGGTGCCGTGCCTGGATGGCTCAGTCAGCATGCGACTATTGAAAGTGTGGAAAGAACTAAAGATAGATAGAGAGGTTCCTGGACCGCTCAGTCAGTAGAGCATGGGACTCTTGATCTCAGGGTTGTGAGTTCAAGCCCCACGCTAGATAAAGAGCTTACTTAAAAATAAAAAATAAATTTTAAAAATTTAAATAAAGAAATAAATAACAAGATAGGTATATGATAAGCAAATGAAAATAACAAGGCAATTATTAACCCAAAAAACATAACACATAATAATAGTACTCCTTGGCCTACCACACACAATATTTTCAGTCTTAAAAACATAAAAACTGAATACTGATTTAATTAAAAGTTGGGGTAGAATTATATTGGGAGGATAAGACTAGGGAAGCAAAGGGGAAAAGCATAATAGGAAGTCCATAGATAAAATCTAAAATAGAAAAATGAAGATATAGTAATATAAGCATATTATTTGAAAATATAAAAGTGAATACCTGAAGAAGCAGCTGAGAATGGATGCTTTTAAGTTGCTGTACTGGACTTGGGAAGCAAGCTGGTCAGACACTAATTGTCATTTTAAGTTTTTTAGTGCTGTTATGTTTATATATTAATTTTCACATATATTAATTTAATTAAAAATTAACTGAAAAAGGCTAACACACACACACACACACAAAAGGCTAACACAAATTATGATATCCCATTACAATGAAAAACTATATAACCATCAAAAAGAAAGGTAATCTTATGAGGAAAGCTATCCATAACTAAAAGTGATGTACTATATACCAGTAAGTGAAAATGACAAGACAGGTTATAAAACACCACTTGGGGGATGCGTGGGTGGCTCAGTGGTTGAATGTCTGCCTTTGGCTCAGGGTGTGATGCTGGAGTCCCGGGATCGAATCCCACATTGGGCTCCCTTCATGGAGCCTGCTTCTCCCTCTGCCTATGTCTCTGCCTCTTTTTCTCTGTGTCTTTATGAATAAATAAATAAAATATTTCAAAAGAACATAAAACAGCACTTTGTGTGTGTGTATTTTTGTGTGTGTGTGTATATATATATGTATTCACATAAATATATATTCATTGCTTTACAAATATATATACACATGCATATATATATACATACATACATATATATACATATAGCAATGTCTGAAGAGATGTGTAACAACATTTTATTTTTTTAATTTATTTTTTTTACAACATTTTAATAGTAGTTATGACTTGGGAGTAGAATGTCAATTTATTTTTCAAACTTTTTTATGCCTTCCATATTGTTTCCATTTTGTTTTGTTTTGTTTTCAGTGAGCACATTTTATCCTCATTATAAGAAGAAAACAAAAGCTATCTTCTTGAGGGAAAACTGTTATCTTTAATAAGCCGAGATTTATGTACCACTGGAGGTTGATAGGGCACAGAGGATGAAATAGAGATCTTTAGAAGATTCAAGGTAAGAATTTAAAGATGAAAAATATGATTGACAAAAAATAAAAGAAATGCCTGGTAAACACAATAGCACATAAATAAATGTAATCATGGGACTGAAAAATTCAAGACCTTAAAGATCTAGAAATTATATGATCCATTTGATCATGTAGAATGCTCTACTAGAAGACTGCTATAAGTGTGGGAAAAATTAAAAATAGATATATAGAAAATTAAGCAAACAAAAAACATTGAAGCAATTATTAACTATATACCAGCATGTATGTGGGGCATGTAGTTAACTATATACCATAAAGGAAAGGAAACAAAAGTAATCACTCTCAGCAAAGAAAAAACTTGGGGAGTTATCTGTTCACAAGTAATGAATGAAAATATGAGTGGACTTCTTACCTGCTTCAGGGCAGGGGAACATGGGATCAGCTCTCCTATCCTGTTTATTCCAGCATTGATTTTCTTCTTTCTATGCCTCTCCACTAGATAGGGGAGAAAATCTATTTATCAAACCTCATGATACCACTGCCAAAGTTCGTTTTTTAACTTGAGTAAAGAAATTTTAGGTAAAGAAATCTCTAACAAAATTTTATCAAACAGTTTCTACTGAAGACAAATAACTACAATTAGATTTCTAAGAATGTCATATTTTAAGTCTAGTACTATAGGAATTGACATAAGCGATACTTTTATTAGCATTTTAAAAACGTGATCTATAATAATTAAGTTAAAATTATAAACAGAAGTTGCTAACATGACATTACTGTTAAGCCATTATTGTGTCTCAAGTAATTACTAGAGATTTTACTCTAATACTTTAGTGATAACTAAAATTTGAGAACCCATTACAGGATAAGTTACTAAGCAGTTGCCTTTTTACATGAGCAAGTGAGACCTACTTAGTTAGATTCCAGAACCTTAAAACACTGTTCAAGATGATTAGAAGGCATTTTTCAAATAGAACTAATAGCTATTAGTTATGCCTCAAAATTTCTACAGAGCTTTGTCTATTCATTTTGGCCACATAGGATTTTTCTCATCTAAGAAACTGAGCAACTGACAACATCTTAATCAAATTAACCAAGTATTCTGGGTTTACATGCTAAGACTTGAAAGATCATACGGAAGGGTCAAGAGAGTACAAGATGATCTAAATAATTTCAATAAGACACTATAAGTAGAAACATTATAGTCTTGGTTGTTTTCTCTCAGATAGGTTCTGAAACCTTCCTTTCTTACAAGATGCCAGTAATTCTAAGAGGATGATCTTACATATTGACCATAGGCAGGCCTTGTTTTGTAAAATACATACTTTTTGCTTCATAGTCTAGCAGTAAAGATAGCTTTTCAATGACATCTAATTACTCTCTCAAAATAAATTTCTATCAGGACATATTTATGACACCATCTGAGTTGACTCCAATAAAAATATTTAGCTTCTATGGCCAAGAAAGATTAAATTCATTTGGCCAAAAGACAGCAAAGCAATAAAGTATAACTCACTTTTCTTCTGAATTCTCTAACAATAGTATTTGCTCTTATCTAAGAGTGGATTTTAAATGTGTGGAGGTGGAAAAAAAAAAAAAAAACAACATTAAGACTCTACCCACAGTGATAAAGGGGAATTCAAAAGCAGGAAATTCCCATTTTGGGGAGCAGCAATAATTCCAACAGTGTTCACCACCTCTTTCCATAGACAAAAATTCCCCAGGGACCTTTCCTTAAGGAAAGAAAGATATCATTTATAGAGTAATAGATATTAACTTCTAAAATATTTTGTTTTAGATCTGGACTGTAGCCCCTGAAAAATAAAATGTTTTAAAATGTACCAAATGTAAAAGTATGCACAACTACTTCTATGTTTATCCAGCTTTGGCCAATAAATTTGATATCTAACATAAAATCAAATCTTTCTTTTCTACATTTTTTCCTATAATTGAGGACTCCACAACTTCATTTAAGACTGTTCACATTGGGATCCCTGGGTGGCGCAGCGGTTTGGCGCCTGCCTTTGGCCCGGGGCGCGATCCTGGAGACCCGGGATCGAATCCCACGTCGGGCTTCCGGTGCATGGAGCCTGCTTCTCCCTCTGCCTGCGTCTCTGCCTCTCTCTCTCTCTCTGTGACTATCATAAATAAATAAAAATTAAAAAAAAAAAAAGACTGTTCACATTTCGGGACACTTGGATGGCTCAGTGGTTGAGTGTCTGCTTTCTACTCAGGTCATGATCCCAGGGTCCTAGGATCCAGTCCCACATCAGGCTCTCAACAGGGAGCCTGCTTCTCCCTCTGCCTATGTCTCTGCCTCTCTCTCTATGTCTCTCATGAATAAATAAAGAAAATCTTAAAAAAAAAAAAAGACTGTTGACAGTTCAAGGACCTTTAATATCTACAGCCTGCTCATCTCTCCCTTATTCCTCTAGGCAACCAGCCACCTCTGGAATTTCTGCAAAGACACATACTCTTTGTTCCATTTGGAAGAGGTAGAACTGGAGTTCTTCAGTGAGTGAAATCACTTAAAACACTAGTTCCAGGGGCATATTAATCTTTAATTTATCTAAATAGACAATGAATCAGAAGATAGTAAAGAAGGAGGCCATCTTCATGAGACTTGAGGGGCGTTATGTCAATTAAACAATAAAGGAACAAAAATAGTAAGGAACATTTTCCTAAAATATAATGAATCGTGATTCTATGCTTGTAACATAGAAACTTACAAGCAACTACAGTATGCCTTCATTTTGAGTGCAAAAAGTGCTATCAAATAAAATTTAAATTGTTGTTTCTACCTGCATTGTGTGTCTCCCGGTTTTTCTTTCTGAAACAGAAAGTACAAATAAAAGAACATGAAAATTATGGGAATATATTTTTAACCACTTTTTATTTTGAGAACCATAAAAATAAATTTTATGAATTTGTATTTGTGGTATTAACAAGAAACCATCTGAAGAAACATTTTCTTAATATATATTATGGTGTGAAAACCTAACTGCAGATAAATTGATACAAATTTAGAATCTACAATTTCTAGAAGTAACTAATTCTCTATTCTTCCACACCCAGAAATCATTGGTGGGCAAGTAAATTAATCATTGAAAAAACTTTAACTATTTGAAAAATGTAATTAAAGAACTAGTTAAAGACAGGTAAATTTTAACTCTATACTCCTTTCTGTAAATCTGTATTTATTTATCCACACATATTTCTGAAGAGTAATAGTTTTCCAGGCACCAAAATATAAGTTCCCTAAGGATTACCTATTTAGCAAAGTAGGGATTCATTCTGCTTATTTGCCCAAACTATATTATTTTGGGAACAAGACTACATACCTGTGCTGTTTTTTTGTAGGAGTCTCATTCTCTGTCATTTCTGGCATGATTACAGTGATAGGAACCTACAAGGCATGGAAAGACCACCAGAAAGTTTAAAGTTATATTAATATGTTAGAGAAATTGATTAATACTAGGTTGGTTTGAATATCAAAATGTTAAAAAACAAAAGTGACATCATGAAAAGGCACTGGCTTAGCTGTCATGGAGAGAAAAAAAGTATAAGAAAACAGGACAAAAAACATAACTAGCAGATGGAGAGCATGGTGAAAGTCAAATGTGAGGTGTATCCAGAAAGTGCTTGAGAAGACTGGAATTGAAAAAGATCATTATGCAGTTAAAAATCTAGAAAGGTTTAAAGGCAGTGTGGATTTGTGCAAGACCTGGAAAGACACGTAAAACATACTTGAGTTGGCAGAGGATGTTCTTTGTTCATGATACTGTTTGAAGTGTTCTACAGAATTTAAACTAGAACAATGGTCCTCCTCTCTGAACACAGAAAAAAACAAAAGTGACAGGCGCACAAACATGTAATAGTCTATGCATGGAAGCAGCCACTCACTCCATTCATTTGTTTGCTAGCCTTTCTCAAACTGCTAGAAGTCTTATGTTATCCTTCAGGAGTCATTAAACTCTGGGTAGAAGTATGAAAATTCTATTTGTATTTAAAATGTCAGGATAGTATGTTGGCAAATTGAACACCAGTAAAAAATAAATTTATTATTAAAAAAATAAAAATAAAAATAAAATGTCAGGATACAGGACGCCTGAGGGGCTCAGTGGTTAAGCATCTGCCTTTGGCTCAGGGCGTGATCCTGGAGTCCTGGGATGGAGTTCCACATCAGGCTTCCTACATGGAGCCCGCTTCTCCCTCTGCCTATGTCTCTGCCTCTCTATGTCTTTCATGAGTGAATGAATAAGATCTTTAAAAAATTTTTTAAAAATTGAAAAAAAATTAAATGTCAGGATGCTAAAGAATATACGTATTATAGGGAAATATATTCATATGCCAAACAAAGCCTGAAAGCAAATACATGAAAAAATTAGTCATAGTTATGTAAGGCCAACAATATTATAGGTGATTTCTTTCTCTTCTCTGATTTTCAAGAATTTCATAATGAAAACCTGAATGCTTTTAGATCTCAGGGACTGACAGCCTTTTAAAAGTGGTCTGTCCAGTTGGGATACCTGTTCTGGTACACTGAAGGAGGTGCAAGTGCAGTTTCCCATTTTCGGAGTGTGGAATTAGAAGTCAGAAAGCATGGGATCCCTGGGTGGCGCAGCGGTTTGGTGCCTGCCTTTGGCCCAGGGCGCGATCCTGGAGACCCGGGATCGAATCCCACATCGGGCTCCCGGTGCATGGAGCCTGCTTCTCCCTCTGCCTATGACTCTGCCTCTCTCTCTCTCTCTCTCTCTCTCTCTCTCTCTCTATCATAAATTAAAAAAAAAAAAAAAAAGAAAGAAAGCATGAGCTTAGGGGTGACTTGGTGGTTAAGAGTCGAGGGGTGACTTGGTGGTTAAGAGTCCAGCTCTCGATTTCAGCTCAGGCCATGATCTGGGGGTTGTGGGATCGAGCCCATGTAGGTCCCTCACTAGGCATGGAGCCTGCTTGGGATCCTCTATCCCTTTGCCCCTCTTCCCACTCTCTACTCTAGTGTGCAGGCACCTGCATGTAGGCTCTCTCTTTAAAAAAAAAAATAATAATAAAATAAATAAAAGAAAGAAAGAAAAACAGAAAGCATGGGTTTCAAATCTGGTTCTGCCATTTCCTAGCTGTGAGGTTCTGGGCAAGCTAGATAGCCTCTTTGGAACCTCAGATACTCAGATGTTTCGTCTACAAAATGGATCATAATCAAAGCATCTAGACCATTGGCTTATTTTGAGAAAGGAATGAAAAATGAAGGGGGAGCACAGCAGCACGGTGCCTAGCAGCAAAAAGAATTCAACAAATGTTAGCTATGAATAATAATGAAGGTATTTCAGGTGTAGCTTTGGCCCTGGAAAGGTGGAGGAAGGGTCCTGGAAAATAAGTAGAAGTGAATGCTGACAAGCTAATGACAGAAGTACTGGCTGTGTGCACTCAAGACTCACTGCCGGCAGCTTATTTCACCTTCTCCCTAACATCTGGGATGGCACACATCCGCCTATAAGCAACACACTCACATTAGATAAACACATAATGACGACATGGGATATATGAGTCAATAAAGAAATCCCTGTCACCTTTCTCACCCAAAGGCTTGCAGAATTTCTTCACTTTTGATTCCTGGCTTCCAACGCCTCCCGTCTCTGATCCAAATCTATCATCTTCTGCCAGAAGATGGTCTATAAGTTCTGTTTTCTTCTTACTACACAAGAGAAAAATCAGTGGATGTTTATAGTTGCTAGGTTTCCATTAGCACCACATAAAAACAAGGACTGGCAACCTATGGCATGCAGATTTTTAGTAGCATACAGTACCCTGAATTCTCCCTACCACTTGAAAGCTAATGAATGTACTTGCTATAAAAAGTCACTCTCCGGTGGGTTGCCCATGTGCCCGACCCCCCTAAAAAATGGCAGCAAGTACCTATAGACATTGGATGGTTCCCAGGAGATTCTTTTCTCTCAGACATGCTCCCAGCCCCTCAAGTTCTTACTTTACTCCACCTGGGTCATACGCTAAGCTCTGCCCTCAATTCTAAAGTTATCTTCCCTCAATTTCCTACTTCCCTCTTTTCTGTTGTGATAGTGACTGAGAATTTACTCAAGGGTCTCCCCTGAGGGCACTAGAAGACAGCCTTTAGATTGGTGCATTCTATAGGCTCTGAAACAGTGCATTTGGGGGCTTCTTCCCTAAGGAGAAGCGCTGGGTAGGGCCCAGGAATCTGTATTTTCAACAAGGTGCTAGTTAAAAACTACAAATTGCCAGCCCTTCCCCCACCCCACCCACTGAATCAGTCACTAAGGGAGGTATTTTAATCTTTAAAGGAGGAGACTGAAATTTAATGAATGCCCCCAGGAGATTCCTATCAGGAAAATTTAGAAAGGCAGGTATCCTTAGTTGGTAGAATTTCAGGCATCTGACTGATCGCCTATCCTGGGGGCGGGTGGGCGGGCAGGGGGAGGGGGCGTATTATTTGGGATGTGTCAAGAGAGCTGAACAACATATAATTTCACCTATAAACCCATAAGGTCAGATTTCCTGTATAGCCATGAGTCAGCATTTGGTCATTTGTGTCACAGTTCTAGTTGTTCCTCTGGAGCACTTTTGAAAGTTTGTAGCTTCATGTTCCATTTAAGATACATGAAGTTCCAATCTTCTTAACATCTAGAATCTTAAATTAAGTAATACTAGAGGCCTATCACATAAGTAAACATATTCATTGCATGGGGGTGGGAGGAGGTGGGAGGCAGGGATTTACCTGAAAGGTCTATCAGCCAGTTTACACAATGTCACTATAAAGATCTATCTCAAACCACATTTTAACCAATTCAATTACATCTATCAATGCACAATTGTTTCCATACATTACTCCTGATATTAAAATTGCATTCCTCACATTAAAAAAGAACACTTATTGAAATAATAAACTATATAATATTGTCATACATCCTTGTCCATGGATTCATTAACCTCCAAATAAGGAAATGTTACTTTTAATACAATATTTATATAATTAAATACGAATCTTGCTACAAAATATTTTAAAATATTTAAAGTGCCACCATGAATTTTTAAAGAAAAATTTCAAAATGTTAATTAGTAATCTATGAATTACTGTTTTTTATAGGAAGAAAGAATTGTTGCTGAATTTAGTTAAATCCAACGGTTCTCAAAGCATAGTTCTGAGATCAACTGCATCAAAATCACAACTTTTAAAAGTCTGCTTTTGACCCTTGCAGGAAAATTTACACATGGTAAAATGCACAATTCTTAAGTGTTAGCATTCAGTGAGTGCTGACTAATGCACACACCTGTGTGCCCAACTCCTATCAAGGTACAGAACATTACCATCACTGAGTAAGTTCTCAACATTACATCATGAGTAAGTTCTCATGACATTACCTAATGGATACCTTCCCCTACACCCACAAAGACAACCAGTGTTCTCATTTTTTTTCAGCACTGAACTTTATAATGCATTAACTGAGGATTCTGTTGTGTCAAGCTTTCACTAAGCATAATGTTTCTGAAATGTATTCAGCAGTTTGTTCCTTTTTATTGCTGAGATTCAATGTATAATTGTGTGGGAGTTTATAGTTCAGTTTGTTTACTCACTTTTCTGTTGATGAACACCTGGGCTGTGTTTTGGCCACTATGAATAAAGTTTTGGCCACCCATGAACATTCTTGTGTAACATTTTTCATGGATATAGTCTTTCTGTTGAGTAAATATCTAGGAATGGAAATGCTTATTATACACCCTACAGTTCTACTCCTAAGGATCTACCCAAGAGAAAAAAAGTATCTCCACAAAAAAGACTTCTGCAGATTTTATTTATTTGAAAGAGAGCGAGAGCAAGAGAGATGGAGAAGCAGACTCGCTCGCCCCGGAGTGGAGAGCCTGATGCAAGGCGCGATCCCAGGACCCTGAACCGAGATCATAACTTGAGCTGAAGACAGATGCTTAACCAACTGAGCCACCCAGGTGCCCCCTCAAAAAGACTTCTATAAGAAGGTTTGTCACACTTTCCCCAGAGTGACAGTACCATTTTGCACTCCCACCCAAAATTAAGAGTTCAGGTTCCTCCAAATCCTTCCAACACTGGGTTGTGTCTGCCTGCCTATTCATTTCAACCATTCTGGTCGTTATATAGTAGAATCTCATTATAGTTCAATTTTCATTTCCTACATGACTGCTAATATTGAATACTTTTTTAATGTGCATCTCAAGACCATTTGTAGGTCTTATTTTGTCTGCTCATATCTTTTTGCCAGTTTTTAAAATTGGATTGTTTATCCTTTTATTATTGACTTATAGAAAATCTTCATATATACTGAGTACTTATATCTTCTGGATATTTGTCCTTTGTCTGAAATATAATTTGCAGATATTTTCTCCCATTATGTGGTATACCTATGCATTTTCTTAATTGTGTCTTTTGGTAAGCAAAAGTTCTTTTTTTTTAAATATTTTATTTAGTTATTCATGAAAGACAGAGAGAGAGGCAGAGACACAGGCAGTGGGAGAAGCAGGCTCCATGCAGGGAGCCTGATGTGGGACTTGATCCCAGGACTCCAGGATCACACCCTGGGCCGAAGGCAGATGCTAAACCACTGAGCCACCCAGGGATTCCCAAGCAAAAGTTCTTGATGAAGTAAAACTTATACTAATTTTTAATTTATGATGATTCCTTTTGTGGCCTAAGAAACCTTTACTCATCCCCAAGATATTCTCCTATGATTGCTTCTACAGGGTTTATGATATTGTCATATTTAGATCAATGATCCATAATATATAAGGCAGGAGGTAGGGGCTAAAATTCATTTTTTTTCCATAGGATTAGTTGTCCCAACACCATTTGTTGAAAGGATTTCCTTTCCTCAATGGTTACTTTATTAAAAATCAAATGTGTATTATTACTGCAGTTCCATTTCTAGGCTCTCTGTTCTTTTGTATCTTTTCTGAGCTTCCTTATGCTACTACCACACAGTACTGACTAAGCATATGTTTAAAATATAGATTCCAAAAAATAAAATAAAATATAGATTCCTATGCCCCACCCTAGACCTAGTGAATTGGAATCTTAGGAAGGACAAGTCCAGAAATATGATGTTCTAACTAGCTTCCTAGTTGATTTTTTTGGACTATAAAGTTTGAGAAGTGCATTATTTTAATACTGTTCCTCTAAAACTGATACAAATCAATAAGCTCACAAACCAATGAATCCACATGAGAACAACAGTGAACCTGGAATTAGGGAAATGAGCTCTCTAGATTTGCTACTCAAAAGCTAGGTATCATTTTATTTATCACCACTTAGGGCCCAAATTTCTTAACATGTAAAACAGAGGAGAGGGCTAGACTCAATCATAGGTATGGATTGAATGCCCACACCGTCTAGGAATTATAAAGATGAAAAAGGCAAGTCTTCCCTTAGGAAGAACACAGTCTAGATCAGGGCTTTCCAAAAGAACTTTGTGCAGTGGAAATATTCTATATCTGTGCTGTCCATATGGTTGCCGTTGATCACATATGGGTATTATTAAATGCTTGAAATGTGGCTAGTGAGACCATGGAATTAACTTTTAATTTTATGTAATTTTAAGTAATTTAAATTAAATAGTTACATGTAGCTAGCGGTTACCATATTGGGCAGCACAGGGAATTTTAAAAATCATTTAAAAGAAGATAAATTTAAAACTTGGTTAACAAATGTCAACTTCCTAGTTTTGATATATGTCACTACTAGGGAAAAGAACATCACTAGTGCATGGATTCAATAGTACATAACATTTTTGTAACTTTGAATCTATAATTATTTTATTTATTGATTTTTTGGTTTTTAAACTATAATTATTTTTTGTTTTTATCAATTTGCCAACATATAGTATAACACACAGTGCTCATCTCATCATGTGCCCTCCTTAAAGTCTGTCACCCAAATACCGTACTCCCCACACCCCCCTCCCCTTCTGCAAACGTTTGTTTGTTTCCCAGAGTTAGGAGTCTCTCATGGTTTGTCTTCCTCTGTAATTCTTCCCCAGTTTTCCCCCCTTCCCTTATGGTCCCTTTCACTATTATATTCCACATATGAGTGAAACCATACGGTAACTGTCTTTCTCCGACTAACTTATTTCATTTAGCATAATACCCTCCAGTTCTGTGGAAGTAAATGGTAGGTATTCATCCTTTCTGATGGCTGAGGAATATTCCATTGTGTATATATATATATATATATATATACACACACACCACATCTTCTTTATACATTCATCTGTTGAAGAACATCATGGCTCCTTCCACAGTTTGGCTATTGTGATCATTGCTGCTATAAACATTGGGGTGCAGGTGTCCCATCATTTCACAACACCTGTATCTTTGGGGTAAATACCCAGTAGTGCATGGATATTAATTAGCTTAGCTGTGGTAATCATTTCATAATGTATAAATAGATATCAGATGTTTTCTCACTGTATACCTTAAATATATACAATATTTGTCAATGATACCTTAATAAAACTGGCAAAAATACATGTTTATATTCAAAAGTGTACTTTTACCTCACAGATTGCTGGTGGGAATGTAAAATGATATCATCATTTTGGAAAACAGTTTGGCAGTTCCTCAACTAGGTAAAACACAGAATCACTCTATGATCCAGTGATGCCACCTAGGTATATACCCAAAAGAACTGAAAAAAACTTCACACAAAAACTTGTACACAGATGTTTGTTGCAGCAATACTCATAATAGCTAGTGAACTGAAACAAGCCCAATGCCCATGTGAATAACGAATGGATATGTAAAATGTGCTATGTCCACACAAGAGAATATTATGCAGCGATACAAAGATATAAAGTACAGATACATGCTTCAGCCTGGGTAACACATGAAAACATTATGTTAAGTGAAAGAAGCCTGACACAAAAGGTCACATACTGTATAATTCCATTTATATGAAATGCCCAGAAGCAAATCCATAGAGACAGAAAGTAGATTTGTGGTTGTCAGGAGTGGGGAGAGGGAACAAAGGGTGATGGCTAATGGGTAGGAGTTTCTTTTAGGGATGATGCTCTTGAACTGGATTGTGATGACTGCAGAACTTTGTCAATGTGCTCAAAAGCACTGAATTATATGCTTTAAAAGAATGAGTTTGGGATCCCTGGGTGGTGCAGCGGTTTAGTGCCTGCCTTTGGCACGGGGCACGATCCTGGAGACCCAGGATCGAATCCCACGTCGGGCTCCCTGCATGGAGCCTGCTTCTCCCTCTGCCTGTGTCTCTGCCTCTCTCTCTCTCTGTGTGACTATCATGAATAAATAAATAAAATCTTTAAAAAAAAATAAAAGAGTGAGTTTTGTGACACATGAATTATACCTTAATAAAAAATATAGATAAAAAAGGGAAAAAAAAGGGAAAGCAAAAAATTGTGGTACAAATATAAAATGTTTGACATCTCCAGATTTAATCAATGCTCTGTTCATAAACACTTTAAAAATTATTTTGAGACAAATAATGATATAATTATTTTATATATACAACCTCATCTCATATTCACTAATTTATAAGGTAAGTGGCATTGAAATAATTTAGTAATTTGTCCACATCACACAGCTAAATGGTGAGGCAGGATTCTAATTTAATACTATCTGACTCTACTAAGTCCTTAACTATTTTCATAGTGCTTCTCTACCTCCTCTACCCCCTGCAGCAAAAAAAAAAGAAAAAAGAAAAGAAAACACAAAACACATTTTAGCAAAACCATGTCTTCAACTATTATATTCCTTCTGTTTCAATTTATATCTTATTGTCTTGAACAATAAGTGGTAATATCTAGCCCAGAAAACTTATTTTCTCATAAGGTCCCTGCTCACAGAAAAGAAAACCTCAATCAGAGGCCATATGCAAATAAAAAGCAACTTGATTTATAGTTTTCTCATAAAACAAAATATTCAAATAATCTGCTTTAGACAGGTGTTAAATTTTTGAAATAGAATTCTACTGTCAGGCACTATTTAGAAAAACTGAAAAGAAAAAAGAGGGTTCACAATTTTAAAAACTACTACAAATCTACAGTAACCAAGATAGTGTGGTACTGGCATAAAGAAAGACACACAGATCGATGGAATCGAATTAAGAGCCCAAAAATAAACCCTTATATTTGTGGCGAAGTAGTTTTCAACAAGGATGCCAAAACCATTCAATGGGGGAACAAACATTTGTTTTCAACAAATGATTCTGGGGGCAATGAGATATTCACATGCAAGAGAATAAAGTTAGATCCCTATCTTATAACACATGCAAAAATTAACTTGGAAAGAATCATCAAAAAAAAAAAAAAAGAAAGAAAGAATCATATCATGGCTCAACATAATAGCTAACACTTTAAAACTCTTAGATATGAAACCAAAAGCACAACAACACAAGAAAAAATAAATATATTAGATTTCAAAATTAAAGATTTTTCATGCTCAGAGGAACCATCAAGAAAGTGAAAAAAATAATCCATAGAATGGGAGAAAATATTGACAAATCAGGTCTCTAATAAGGAAACTGTATATAGGCTATGTAAAGAACTCTTACAAGTCAATAATTAAAAGACAACCCCCCCCAAAAAAAACCACAACCCAATTTGGGGCGCCTGGATGGCTCCATTGGTTGGGTGTCTCCCTTCGGCTCAGGTCATGATCCTGGAGTCCTAGGATTGAGTCCTGTATCAGGCTCCCTACTCAGTGGGGAGCCTGCTTCTCCCCCAGCTCTGTCCCCTGTTCATGTTCTCTCGCTTGCTCACTTTCTCAAATAAATAAAATCTTAAAAAAGAAAAAAAGGCAACCCAATTTAAAAATGGGCACAAAATCTGAATAGATGTTTCTCCAAGGAAAATATAAAAACGGCCAATAAACATGAAAAGATGTTCAGTAACATTAGCCATTAGGAAAATATAAATAAAAATCATGTATTGTGCACCTGGGTGGCTCAGTCAGTTAAGCATCTGCCTTTGGCTTAGGTCATGATCTCAGGGTCCTGGGGTGGAGCCCAACCTATCATGGGGTTCCCTGCTCAGTGGGGAGTCTGCTTTTCCCTCTCCCTCTGCACTCCCTCCACTCTGCCCTGATCATGCTCTCTTTATCAAATAAATAAATAAAATCTTAAAAAACAAAAAACAAACATGTGAGATATGACCTCACATCTGCTAAGATGGCTAAAATAAAAATGACAATCCATAACAAGTATTGGTGAAAATGTAGAGAAATTGGAGCTCTCATATATTGCTGGTGGGATTAAAAAGTGGTACCGCCACTATGGAACAATTTGGCAGTTCCTCAAAATATTACACATAGTTACCATATGACCAAGCATTTCTACTCCTAGATATTATCAAGATAACTGAAAACAATTGTTCACATACAAAAACTTGTACATGAAGATTCATGCAGGAATATTCGTCATCTCGAGAAAGAGAAAATCCAAATGCATATGAACTGATGAAGGGATAAATAAATTGTGATATATTCACACAACAGAATATAACTCAACAATAAAAAGGAAAGAAGTACTGATACATTCTACAGCATGGATGAACTTTGAAAACATCATGCAATGTGAAGGAAGCCAACCACAGAAAACTGCATATTGTATGATCCCATCTACTTTAAATTCTAGAACATGAAAATTTATAGAGATTGAAAGTAAATTAGTGTTTGCCAGGAGCTGAGGAAGATGAGGAATGTCTGCTAAGGGGTCTGGGAGTATAGGGAAAGTGTTTGTTCTTTTGGCGATGATGAGATGTTTTAAAATTAGATTATAGTGATGGTTTTACAACTCTGCAAATATACTAAAAACCAATGAATTTCACTTTAAACTTTATGGTATGTGAATTGTATCTCAATCATTCTGTTTAAAAAGGAAAAGAAACTGTTTGATGCAAATCTCTTTGGGTAATTTGAAATTCTCGTTCATCTTTTTCATCAGTTTATTATGTGAAGCTCAGAAACACCCAGAGTGTAAACTACTGAATCTGAGATTCTCACAGCCTGGATTCGCTATTCATAGGCCCAGTTTCAATCTATTTTCATGGCATGGAATAGCAGGAATCAGTGGATTCAGGGTGATTTTTCTCCTGACAGGACTTTTAACTGCTCTCATCCCCCACTGAAGACAGCCCCCTCCTCATTGTACAGTTCCATGTCTCTGTTTCCTAAATTTAAAAAACCCAGAACTTATGAAGGTTTAAATTTTTTAATTAAAAAAATCTATTTATACATCTAATTGTTTTCAGTATAAAATTCTATCTCATTACCAATCATCCCCAATTTTCCTACTACAGAGGAAATGTGAAGCTACCAAAAATAAGTACTAGCATTTTAAAATAGGTCTAATTGTTCAGGGGCAAATTGTGTTTTCTTTCCACCAAGAACCAAATTAGTGGTAAAGATTAAATTCTGTCTTCGATACAATGAAGAGAAATCTAACTCTTAGCATCAAGTTTTCAAATTAGAATTAAAAGGTCTTAGTTGAAAACATTTTTTGGCACATTGCTTAAACATAATTTGTCCATAGTTTGTGGGAAATCTTTTTAACCGCTATACTTAATTCCATGTTATTGTTGCTTAATGTATTTTTAAGTATTTACAATTATTTATAATGTTTTATGGAATGCTTACATAGGCAGTTTTTAAATGTGTTCTATTTCTTTATCTGAGATCTCTAGCAAATCCTTAGCTCTCTCCAATCAAAATGACTTAACCCACTGAACTAGAACATGACCCATGGAAATGATAACATAACAAAGCTTAAATCTCTGGTCTGAGTCACAGCCATTTATATCCCTAATGTAATTGAAATAAATATAATTTTATACTCTATAACTGCTTATTTAACAGTTTTTAACACTTTCCTTATAATAAAAAGAACATATACCTAGAAAACAAAGCCAGACATAAAGAAAAAAATGAAACTACTCTCAATCACATCACTTGACCAGAATTCACAAGAATTATTGCTGATGTTCTTATATATTTCTGATGGATTTTTTTTCTGAATAAGACTGATTTTTTACAAATGTTAGACCATAAGCAATTTTGCATTCTACACTTTACTTGAGGTGAGCATTTCTGTCATTAAATATACAAAATTGTGATTATAGTTTTTATGTTTGACATTATGGACACATATGCTCTAATTTCTTATTTAATGCTTTAGGCATCTTTGCTTTCCGTATTGTGCTGTATGAGTTATTATTTGCATTTACCACCTTCAGCATATTTTAAGTTAAGAACCCTCTACCTAGAATGTCTTACTACCTGGTCTACCTATTCTACTCACTATATCATGAAATCTGGCACATCTGTGTTATATAGTTCAGAGATAGCACAGGGTGCTTTTTAGAGCCCAAAGAATCCTTCCTTTCTGTTTGGTTTCAGCAGCTGCTTTCCATCATGGTGGGTAGTTGAGGACTTATAAATTTATGAGTGTACTATGTTGTCTTCTGCTTTGTGTAACTGCTATCAGAAGTCCTCATTTCTTCTGCCATTACAGACATCTTACGTCCTCTAACAGTATCTGTTGGCTCCTTCCTGTCACTCGTATCACCATCCATGCTTGGTGCTTAATTAGTCAGGGTGGTTCCCAAATGCCAACCCAGAGATACTACAACATATAAAAGAAAAGGAAATGAACAAAGTCCTGCCCCTGGAGCTTTCACTGTGAAGTTGAATCAAACTGTCCCTCAAGAAAAAGAAATAAGCCAAAGGTTTTAAATGCTTATTTGCAAACTATACAAGCAACCAATTTGTTTAAAAATTATTTTAAGGGCAGCCAGGGTGGCTCATCAGTTTAGCACCACCTTCGGCCCAGGGTGTGATCCTGGATGCCCAGAATCAAGTCCCACATCAGGCTCCCTGCATGGAGCCTGCTTCTCCCTCTGCCTGTGTCTCTGCCGAGATCTCTCTCTCTGTGTCTCCCATGATTAAATAAATCTTTAAAATAAAAAATAAATAAATAAATAAATTTCAAAGAGTACAGAAATATATAAAGTTAAATGGAAAAGTTATTCTGCTCTACAATCATGCTTTCCAGGAATACCCACTGTAAACAGTTTGGAATTTGTTAGATCCTTTTCTTGCTCTTACCCATACAAACTACAAACACTCCTGGCTAAGAAATTATATCTAGATTTCATGCATTAAGTTTTAAAAACTCGGGGTGCCGAGTGGCTCAGTCAGTTGAATGTTCAACTCTTGACTTTGGCTCAGGTGATAATATAGGGGTTGTGGGATCGAGCCCCACATCAGGCTCTGCACTCAGCAGGGGAGTCTGCTTGAGATTATCTCTCCCTCCCCAACTTCTTCCTAAAATAAATAATCTTTAAAAAATTCAGTTGTAAAAGTAATCCTTGCTCTTTGTAAAAATTTTTAAAAGCACAAAGTATATGAAGTATGAACACCCCTCTGCTTTTAACAGTCTGGTGGTTTAATTCCAGACATTTTACCTATTAAGTCCAAACAATTACGTATGTACAGGACATATTAGTAACTGTAACACTAAAAGAGCAGGACACATAAAATGCAATAACTACAAAATACCTTCCATTGCCAATACAAATCTCTATGGGGTGATCCTGCTCCTTGGGTAAAATTTAGGGTGGATCCCATGACTTTACTGATCACAATTATACAATAAAAGTCCTGTAGTCATTTTTAGTCACAATCCATTGAGAATATTTCAATATGGTTCCTTTGATGTGGGTAATGCTTCTCCCAATACTATCTCTTACATTCTCTCCCCAACCCCCAGCATCTGCTTCTGTCCTTAAGGCTCCAGTCTCTTTCTGCTGAGGTCACCCTGCCGCTGATGGAAGGCCTGTGGCAGAGTACCCAGATCAACTCCTCCTGACATACTGTGGACCCATATCTGTTACCTCTCTGATGCAGAAACATGTACCTCTCTGATGCAACAATGTCTAGAAACTTACTATATAAGTCATATTCATGTATGTGCAAAGGGACATTATTCAAGGATATGTTTTTTAAGATTTTAAAATTTATTTATCATGAGAGACAGAGAGAGGCAGCAAGAGAAGCAGGCTTCCTGTGGGAGCCCAGGATCCCAGGATCATCCCCTGAGCCAAAGGCAGACAATCAACCACTGAGCCACCCAGGCACCCCAAAGACATTCTTTATAAAATTGTTTCAAGTAGCAAAGGACAAGGAAACACCCCAAAAGTTCATCAAAAGAATTTTTTTTTTTTTTTTTTTTTTTTTAGGAGGAGAATGATTAGGGGCACTCAGGTGGCAGTTAGGCAGCTGACCCTTGGTTTTGGCTCAGATCATGACCTTGGGGTTGTGAGATTAAACTCTGTATCAGGCTCCACGCTCAGCTGGGAGTCTGCTTGGGAGTCAATCTCTCTCGCCCTCTGCCCCTCCTCACTGTTAAATAAATAAAGAGGGGTGCCTAGGTAGCTTACTTGGTTGAGCGTCAACTCTTGGTTTTGGTTCAGTTCATGATCTCAGGGTCATGTGATTGAGCCCCTGGGCTGGGGTCTGCACTCAGCAGAGTCAGCTTGAGATTTTCTCCCTCTGCTCCTCCCCACCTCCCCCCCCCCACACTCTCTCTCTAATAAATACATAAAATCTTTTTAAAAAGAATGATTAAATATGTCACAGTATTATTTTGAATCATCTGAAATTGCCCACATTTGACCTTTTCTCCCTCTAGAAACTACATGTCAGATGGTTCAATCTAAAATAGATTGAATCGGGCAGCCCGGGTGGCTCGGCGGTTTAGCACCGCCTTCAGCCCAGGGTGTGGTCCTCTGGAGACCCAAGATCAAGTCCCACGTCAGGCTCCCTGCATGGAGCCTGCTTCTTCCTCTGCCCGAGTCTCTGCTTCTCTCTCTCTCATGAATAAATAAATAAAATCTTTAAATAAATAAATTGGATTGAATCATAATGTCTAAATATTCAATCTAAATATATATGTATGTACATATGTGTAATATAAATAAAATGTATGTATATATGTATAATTATAAAATGGGCTGTATTGTGTCTCCCCTAAATTCATGTTTAAGTCCTAAACCCTAGTACCCTGGAATGTGACTGCATCTGGAGATAGGGTCATTAGAGGTAATTAAATTAAAATGGGTCATTAGAGTGGACCCTAATTTAGTATGACTAGTGTCCTTATAAGAAAAGGAGATTAAGGGGTGCATTCGTGGCTCAGTCAGTTGAGCTTCCGTCTTCAGCCCAGGTCATGATCTCAGGGTCCTGAGATGGAGCCCCAAGTCGGGCTCCCTGCTCAGTGGGGGGTCTGCTCCTCCCTCACTCTCCTTCTGCCCCTACTCGTGTGCTTTCTCTCTTGCTCACGCTTTCTCTCAAATAAATAAAATCTTTTTAAAAAGAAAAAAAGAAAAGGAGATTAAAACACAGACCACACAGACATGGGAATGCCCCAGTGAAGACATTCACTCCAAGAAGGCACCCATCTACAAGTCAAGAGGAGAGGCCTCAGAAGAAATCAAACCCGCTGACACCTTGATCTTGGACTTCTAGCCTCCAGAGCTACAAGAAAACATTTCTTGTTTAAGCTGCCCAGTCTGTGGTATTTTATGGCAGCCCTAGCAAACTATATTTTATATATAGTATATATAAATATACATATATATACACACACACCCATATACATATATATTTATATGTATATATTTTTTTATTTAAAAAGCTATAAACTTATACATAATACCTATCCTCTGGGATGGGGAGAAGAATATATATGTATATGTTACAAATGCACAGAATTTCTTTTTGAAAAGGGGAATAGGGAAAGGGCATGAGAAAAACCTACTGTATATCCTTATATAGAATTTTAATCCTCTGCCACATGTATGTATTTTCTCTTCTATAGTATGAATTAACTTTTCAGTCTTTCTAACAAATGTATTTAAGACTATAATATTTACTCAAGGTACAATTTTGTCAATCGCCGAATAGTCATTAATTTCTAAATAGTATGTAGTTTCAGCTAAATTTTAAATTATTTTAAAAAATACTATACTGAAAAACAAAAAAGTAAATACTACCCCAACTACATCCGTTTTTTGTGGGGAAGAAATTAAAGTCCCCACCACCATCTATTCTGTTTTACTCTCCTAGTTGGGAATCAATTTGATACCAATTTTCTTGATATTATCACATGCACATAAATTTTTTATAAAAATGAAATCATTCCATATATGTCACTCTGAAACATGCTTTATTTTCAGTTAGAAATATAAACATCTTTCTAGGTAAGTAAATATCAATTTACCTTATTCTTTCTAATATGTACATAGTGTTATGTAGCACAGAGCCATACTTTATTTAGCTGTTCTCCACTGACCAATACTCATTTTTTCCCTTTTCCTCTTTTATTATTTTTGCTACTAAAGACAATCCTGAAAAAAAGACTGCAATCAACATCTTTTGAGCTCTTCTCAGTCCAAAGGGCAACAAGATATCTTATTATTGTTTATCTTTCATCTCCTTGATGACTAGTGAGACTGAATACCCTTTCACATGTTATGAATCCTTTATATTTTTTTCTGTGATTTGCTTTTTATCTTGACTTCTTCTTCCTTGTAATTTCAACTTTCACATCCTCTTCAACCTGAGTTGAAATAAAGTTTTCCAAGTAGTTGTATTTCTTTTTTTGGCTCCACCTTTGTTAATTTATATGTGTGTATGTGAACTGTTCCCTTGTATTATGATTGGCAATAAATAGTACCTAATTTTTAGGGGTGCCTGGCTGGTCAGTCAGTAGAGCATGCGGTTCTTGATCTCAGGGTAATGAGTTCAAGCCCCACGTTTGGGTGTGGAGGTTACCTAAATAAACTTTTTTCAAAAAGTATCTAATTTTTAGAATTTGAGAGTTTCTTTACAGCCCTCTTACGTGATGTATTTTTGTTAAGTGTTACATGAGTATTTGAGAAGAGTGTGTATTATTATCTCCTTAGGTAAAAAGTTATATTAAATATTTTTAAAAGTCAATGTTTGCTCTTTGGAATAAATTTTGATAACGAATTACTGTGCATTTTCTTCTACTCAACATTTGCCCCCAGAGCATGCATATTTCTTTTTAAAACTTCTGCATTATTTTGTTTTATATTTGTCTGAAGTCACCCCAGCTGGAGATTTGGTTCTATACCATCTAAGAGCCTTTTTTGAAAAAAAGAAGGGGAAAAAAAAGAGAGAGAATTTATTCCAGTCATATTTATTGTAAATATTGTCCCTGATGGTCATATTCTGTTCTCTCCCCACCACCATTCTTTTACTTTTCCTTGCCTCATACTTTATTTTCCTCAATACCTGTTTTCCTACTTTATCTGCTTGATTTATGAATCACCCTAACGATTTTGAGAAACATACTACAGTGGACATTTATTTGGTATTTTCTCCTCTCCACTTCATGAAATTCCCCCATTTTCACTTACGTATGTACCTCTAAATCAGCCCTTGTGCTTCAGTGGTAGTGGCTGGCAGGTCTTGGCAAGTGACTTTTTTTTTTCTGGGCACAGTGACTGGTCTCAAATTGGTCCAAACATAACAAACTTCAGGACTTTTCTTTGATGGTGTGGGTAGCTATGCTCTTTCCCTTTCCAATTTAAAGAGAAAACATATAATTTCAAATACAGACATCTTGCAAAAGAAAGAAGCCAGTTTAAGGATGAAAGTGTACACAAAGAAAAGCAAAGCTGAGAGGATAAAGCTGAGAGAAAAGGAACTGCTTATTGATAAAGTATCTTAATATTAAAATTTAAATATATTTTCTTCCTATTAAAACAGTATGATCTCCTCCCCTCCCACTAAAAGTTTTAACATACTCTATGTTACCCACCAACTGTCCACTGCCCATCTCCCATGCCAGACACTTACTACAATTGTGTAGAATTTTAGCTCTAGAGTGGTTAGTTCTCCTAGAATTATTTTGCAAGTCCAATAGCTCATAATTTTCTTCTTTGTCCTCTTGTACCATATTTTAGAAGAACTCCTTGGTTTCATTATCTAGTTCATTAGTCATCTACTATAACTATGCTGCTATTCAGCCTGCTACCGAAGTTTTTATTTCAGAAAACATGTTTCCAATTTCCAAAAACTTTCTTGTTCTCATTTCTTAGAGAAATGAGCACTCATTGCTATTTTATGGAGATTACATGCTCTCAAACTTTTTAGGATATTTTTGTACAAAATGTTATCTTTTGTCTATTATATTCAATTTGTTTTCTCAAAGGTCAATTCCTCCTTCTGTTCAGCTTAAAGTCACTTTTTCTTGATGAAAGAGTGGTTTTCCTTAAATATTTAGTGAGAGTCAGTTAACTGAATTGGCAGATGAAGCTGGTTTCCCTAACACAGTGGTTCTCAATTCTGCATGCACTACAGAAGTCATCTTTTTAAAGAAAGCTCCCTATTTGATTTTAATGTGTATCTACTACTAAGAATCAGTACTTTAATACATGTAAAAATTACTCTTCTCTACCATGAATGTCCACGCTGAGTTTAAGAGTTCTGGCTGATGGGCATCCCGGGTGGCTCAGCAGTTTGGCACCACTTTCAGCCCAGGGCTTGATCCTGGAGACCCGGGATTGAGTCCCACGTTGGGCTCCCTGTATGGAGCTTGTTTCTCCCTCTGCCTGTGTCTCTGCCTCTCTCTCTGTGTCTCTCATGAATAAATAAATAAAATCTTAAAAAAAAAAAGAGTTCTGGGTGAGCATATGGGTGGCTCAGTCAGTTAAGTATCTGCCTTCGGCTCAGGCCACCATCCCACGGTCTTGGGATGGAATCCTGCATTGGGCCCCCTATTCTGAGGGGAGCCTGCTTCTCCCTCTCCCTCTGCCTGACATTCGCTCTGCTTGTGTGCAAGCTCTCTCTGTCAAATAAATAGACAAAATCTTAAAAAAAAAAAAGAGTTCTGGCTATCAAAATTATCACTCATTGATGGATGAGGTAAACAACTAGATGAGTGCCTTCTGAAGAAAGGAGCACCATTCACAGTGAAAACTGGAAGTTCTCTAAAGTATAACCCTGATTCTCTCTCTGCCCCTAAAGTCCATGATGGAGATACCCTCAATTCATAGAAATATGTGCTAGTAGCTTAGCCCTGTGAGTAGGCGCTGTAATTAGGTATTCTAATTGCCCTGCTATGGTTGTTCTGAAGTCTACTAATTAATTACCTTTGACCATTGCTATGGTCTGAAAGTTTGTGTCTCCCCAAAATTCATATGTTGAAATCCTAACCCCCAAGGTGATGGTATTAGTAGGCAGGGCCTTTGGGAAATGTTGAGGTCGTGAGAGCAAAGTCCTCGTGAATGGGATTAGTGCCCTTATGAAACAAGGCATGGAAAGCTTGTCTGTTCCATGTTAGGGTACAGCATGAAGTAGGTAGTCTACAATCTAGAAGGCCTTCACCAGAATCCAACCATGCTGGCACCATGATTTGGACTTCCAGCCTCCAAAACTGTGAGAAATAAATGTCTTTTGTTTACAAGTCACCCAGTCTATACTTTGTTAGAGCAGCTTGAACAGATGAACAGACTAAGACAGTCAACCTCTACCCTCTCCTACTTTTCAAAGTATCTGAGCTTTGGGATTTTTCCAGAATTGCAGTGGGAAAACTCACTTTCCTACTGTTTCCCCTTTATGTCCATATTGGGTTCCAGATTTCTCCACACTGTATGGTTTTGCCATCAACCTGATCCCATATGCACTGCATTTTTCATAAATTCTTCAATGTTTTTGATCTTTAGATGACACTCTTCCCAGCTTTTGAACACTAATAATGGCTGGCAGGTGTTCTTATTTTCCTATTTTTAATTCTTTTTGTTACTTAACTAGATTTTTTTAAAGATTATTTATTTTAAGGGGTGGGGCAGAAGGAGGAGAAAGAGTCTCAAGTGGACTCTGCTGAGTGCAGAGCCCAATGCACAGCTCAATCTCATGACCCTGAGATCATGACCTGAGCGGAAACCAAGAGTCGGTCTCTCAACCAACCACACAACCCAGGTGCCTTAGATTTCTTCATTATATAAATAAAACACCCTAAATTAAACGACTTAGATCACATTAAAGGATTTAAGCTATAAAAGATGTAGTCTCCCACACCAACTTTCCTCCTGAAATTTCCTGTTAACAAGACTCGAGTAATTACTGCTACATTACTATTCTTCCTTTTCCACACTCTATTCTTTGGAAGCAGGTACTAAGTCTAACCCTCATTCAACAAGAAGGGAACTAATACCCACCTCTTGGAGAAGGGAGTATCTAATATACTCCCTAATATATATATATATATATATATATATATACATATATATATATATATTATAATATATAAAAAATATATTTTTTACAATTATTCTGCAAAGGAGATTTCTCTTCTCCCCCAATTTATTTATTCAATCATTTATTTATATCAGTATGGAGTCAAGGAAATGATTTATCCTTGTGTTAAAATAGAATGCTACAGTTATTTGTTGTTAAAATTGTTCAAGCTCTGGTCATTGGGGACTCTTTCAGGCTGGCTCCTATATCCTTTTCACATACCCTCACCTCTCTCTCACCCTCATTTTTTTTAGTGCTTCCTTACTTTTTTGCACTATATGATGCTCTGGGCTCATCTTGTGATATGTATCTTATTGGTTCTGTTTCTCTGGAGAACGCTAATATAGTAGGTAATCAGTAAGTACGTTGGTGAAGGAGTGAAAGACTGAGGCAGGGTGCAGGAATTTTTTAAGGCCCCGAAAGTAATTCTGAGGCAAAGTCACTCTAATCACTATAATACCCCCATATACTTGCTACCTCATATTAATGAATGAATGGTATAGGTGATGGGAATAGCCTTTGATATCAGACCTATAATCAAATCTTAAAGCTGACATTCACTAGCTATTTGATTTTAAAGTAAGTATTCCTGGGGCCCCTGGGTGGTTCAGTTGGTTAAGTGTCTGCCTTTGGCTCAAGTCATGATCTCAAGATTGGAATCGAGCCTCATGTTGGGCTCCATGCTCAGTGGGGAGCCTGCTTCTCCCTCTGCCTCTGCCCCTCCCCCTGCTCATGTGTGCTCTCTCTCTCATGTGCTCACTCTCTCAAATAAATAAAGTCTTAAGAAAAAATAAAGTAAGTATTCCTTGGGGTGCCTGGCTGGCTCAGTCCATGGAGTGTGTGACTCTTGATCTCAGAGTTATAGGTTCAAGCCCCATGATGGGTGTAGAGATTAGTTAAAAATAATAATAATTGTTTTAAGTTCCTCCATAAAAAAATAAAATAAGTATTCCTTGAAGTCCTGGCATCCTCACATTTAAAACTGAGAGACTATCACCATCATCTGGGAGGGCTGTTGTGAGTTTACATGTTAAAACATTTAATGGATCAAGCAAAGTGTTTGGTACACAGCAAGAGTTCACTACACAATAGTTGCCTTTTTCCATTTCCCCCCTAATTCACTGGTAAGACAGAGTCACCTAGTGTGAGTTCCTTAACTGTATCCTACATATACCCTAAGAGACCTCTGCCCGTGCATCTGTCCCTTCAGCCCACCAGAACATCCTAAAGCTAACTCTATGGTAGGACTCTATACTTGATTCCTTTCTCTTTAGCACTTCATTTCTTCTTAGCCATTTCTCTTTTGCTTCCAAACTATGGAGCTTATTAAATAAGAATTCACTGTCTTTTCTATCCTCTGAAGCTTCTCATCTTTCCTTCATTGGCCAATCCTTCCTAAACCCCGGGCAGAGTCTTCTGATTGTTTCCACCAACCAAAACTGCTTTCTTAGAGATGAGGACTACTGTTGTCCACATCAGAGGTCTTTCTCTGCCTTCCCCTCCTCTCTGCAGGACTGGAGGCTGCTGCTGCTGTTTTTTCCCCACATTTTCTCTCCTACGTTCCCTTCCTTGTCCCCAATTATGCATCATCTTTCTCTAACACGAATCCCTGTCTCTCACTTTGACTTCCAAGGCTCAATACTGTTTGCTTTTCTATTTGCTTTCTCTCTACATACTTCCAAACAGTTTCTGTGTAAAAGGCATTACTTTTTTATAATAAAGCCAACTTTCAACACAGATCTTGCTCCAAACCTTTGGTTAGGCAACTTCTCTTCAGAACATTTCATTTCAATACCAATTAACAGGTTTTTGCAACATGTTGAATTGCTTTGCCTCTTAAGACTTTCTTCCAATTTCTCCATTTTGTCAATGACACCAAAACTTTAACCTGGCTCTAAACCCAAAAATAATCTATAAATTTTCTCACCAAATCCTATCAATTCTTTTCACAATGCTCATCTCCTCCTGTTTTTTCCTACCATCTCAGATTAGGCCCTGTTTTATACATGTCTGGCTCTTTTTTTTTTTTAATTTTAATTTTTTTTTTTTAATTCATGAGACAGAGAGAGAGAGAGAGAGAGAGAGAGAGAGAGAGAGAGAAAAGCAGGCTCCCTAAGGGGATCCTCATGTGGGACTCAATCCCAGGACCCCGGGATCAGGCCCTGAGCCAAAGGCAGATGCTCACCACTGAGCCACCCAGGCGTCCCCAAGTCTTTTTAGCTCCCAGTCTTTCACCTATTCTTCCATGGTTTCATATTTCAATGTCTTGGTAATCTTTCCAATTCATGGTACTCAACATGTACCTCCCCTGCTCCAGAATCCACAGTACTATTTTCTACCATCTACTGTTTCAAATTCAAACTCTTGGGTCTTAGCTTTCATGACTCTACCTAACACCATCTTCTTCACTGGCCAGTCTCACTCATCCACTTACACTTACTACAACACACACACACACACACACACACACACACACACACACACACAGGAGCAGGGCTATCAAGCTAATCATGCCATCTACCCTTCCCTCCTCTGCCCTCCAGACAGGTTCTTCCCTGTGCTCCTTATCAGCTGTTAATTTTTTTGCTAAATCTTGCTATTTGCCCACTGAAATGACCTTTCCACTTTGCTTAGCTTTTTCAAATGCTATTAACCCTTTGAGGCCCAGTGCAAGTCCGTTCTCCTCTCTAAAACTTTCCCTAATATTTCCAGCTAACACTAAACCTGCTACCTTTGTTCTGGATTCTATCATTCTCACTTCTTAGTAATCTTGTTACATAATATCTCTTCTCTCTCATATATATATATATATATATATTTTTAATTTATGATAGGCACACAGTGAGAGAGAGAGAGGCAGAGACACAGGCAGAGGGAGAAGCAGGCTCCATGCACCGGGAGCCCGACGTGGGATTCGATCCCGGGTCTCCAGGATCGCGCCCTGGGCCAAAGGCAGGCACCAAACCACTGCGCCACCCAGGGATCCCTCTCTCATATATTATTAACTTCTCCTTCTCTGTTAGTCCTTTTCTATTAAAATACATTCTTATTCCATTTTTTTTTCTTCATTTAAAAGGCAAAAAAAATTTCTCTGACCTTGCAACACCTTCTGTGTGTTCCCATTATTTCTCCCTCCCACCCATCAGGCTTCTTGAACAAGTAATTTATACTCAATGTCCCTTCTTCCTCACTTACCATCCACTCTTCTGCTCACCATTACCTGGCTTTTATTTATTAAACTGCTTGCAAAAGATCTCCACATTATCAAAATCCGATGAACTCTATAGGAAATATCTGTTGTTTTTGGCTTTATGACAACAATACCTAAGTTTTCCTTTGGAGACCCTCTCTGCCTGATTTCTGAGATCTGACAGGACCATCAAACATGAGCTTATCTCTGGGGTGGGCCCAGGGATGACCAATAAGACCATGCAAGGCAGGAAGGTGGCTAGAGCTGAGTTAGCCCCATAGGCCCATATAATCTTAGAAGCTGCTGTCCCTAGGCCGTTCCAAGGGTTGATTATTCTGCTTTTCCTCACTTCTGTGAGCATACCCAATATCTATCCATAAATCTACCCATAAATTTTCTGCTTCAGTTAGCCAAAGGCAATTTCTATTGCTCATAACCTAAGAGAAATTATAGTGGAGGTGGAAGTGGTACCTCTAATGGTTACACCTCAACTTTCTTCTCCCTGTCTCCTTTCACCATGACTCCTGCTGTAAGAAATTATAATAGCTAAGGTGAGAAAGCTTTCAACCAGAGACCCAGTAACAGCTTCACTAAGTGCGAGGTAAGGTTATCTGGGGCTCCACATAGAGCCAGGCAATAGTTAAAAGGGAAAGTACAGGAGCACAGATGGAAACTGGAAGAATCCTGGGGTGCCTCTTTGTACTAACACTAGCAGTGAAGTAACCAGTAGACTACTGCTACCCCACATAGGCAAGACCTGTAAGGGCTCAAAGCAATTGGGAATAAAAGTTTGTCTGACTCCAAAGTCCATACTCTTTAACATAGCACTTTCCACTGATATCCATCTATTTTCAGCACCTTAATTAAGAAATGCTCCCTCTCATTTCCAGCCTTTGTACATGTTAGTTTGTGTGGAATGTTCGTATCAACCTTCCAACTGAAAACTCCTAATTATCCTTTTTGAAACTTTCTCTGATCCCTAGAGATTAGTCCCAAACATCCTGACATAATATTCCACAAAGTCTTAACATGAAATATAATCTACATGCTTTTTTTAATTAATTAATTAATTAATTAATTGATTAATTAATGATAGTCACAGAGAGAGAGAGAGGCAGAGACATAGGAAGAGGGAGAAGCAGGCTCCATGCACCGGGAGCCCGATGTGGGATTCGATCCCGGGTCTTCAGGATCGCGCCCTGGGCCAAAGGCAGGCGCCAAACCACTGCGCCACCCAGGGATCCCCATAATCTACATGCTTACTGGTTTTTCCCACTAGCCTGTTAGGCTTCTAAATGGTAGAAACCACATCTTTTAGGTTTGTATCCTCAACAATTAGTACTCAATATATGGGAGTAATAAATGTCTATTGGAAGAATATCTGGTCTTTCTTAATTTTCCATAGTGGATAGAAAATTAGATTTGGGGTACTTATGTTTAAATTAGCATCTAATGAATACTGTGTTCAGTCCCTTAATTATTTGACATGGTATTCTCCAATCCTTCGTATAAGTCTAAAAACTTCTTAAGAGCTGAGTTCTCCATGTTTACTATTTCTGCATTCTCTTTAGCACCTATGAGTATTAGGCACATGGTAAGCACTCAATAAATGCTTGATGAACTGAATTTAAAACACAGTATTAGCACATTAATAGGAGTAACTTATCATGCTCTACTGATCTAATTAAAAGATCTGGCCTTCTGTAGTACAATTGTACTCATACGGAAACTTTAATGAGAAAAAGAAAAATTATCCAATTGGACAGTTAAAAGCCTTTCTCTTAGTGAGAGTTCCACAAATATTTTATGGACAACAAGAGTCAACTTCTAGAGCTCAGGGTAAAAGACTGTATATCCCCACACATATTGGAAGGAAGATTACAAGTTTGAGGGATCTGCCACAACTGTAATTACTTAAATTCCACTAACCCTTAACAAGTTCCTAATGTAAGTATAAGACATAAGAATATTTAATAGCAAATCACTCAATGTCAAATTAACCTACGTTAAAGATGTATAGGGCTGTTTCTCCATTATATATAACAATGACAGTCATTTATTCATTCAACAAACATTTACTAAGTCCCTACTAATGACAAGTGTTACCTTAGGTCCTAAAATTACAAAGATGGGGGCACCTGGCTGGCTCAGTCATAGAGCATGCGACTCTTGATCTCAGGGTTGGAAGTTCAAACCCCACATTGGCTGTAGAGATTGCTCAAAAATAAAATCTTTTAAAAATAAATAAAATTACAAAGACGAAGAGAACACAGTTCCTATGTTGGGGTTTCTAGCTTTGCTATGTGGCAATGGTATTTAAAAATACAATGTAATGGGTGTGGAACCTAATTTAAAGAAAAAATACAACGTAGAGTTGCTCAACATGGAGGCTCGAGGCAACAGTCTGGTGGAAGGAGTGGAGAAACACATATTTATGGCAATGTGATTAGCATTAACCCAGAAATAAGTACAAGATGTTACGGGGCCACAGAGGAGAAAATAATCAATCTTCTGAAGAAATCAGGAAAAGGTATGGAAGACACTGACATCCATACATGAATTCAATGCAAGTCAAGGTGGGAGAAAGCTACAACAGAAACATCTGAGATAGAATCAAACCTGAAACTAGGGTTGCAAGCAGTGTCAGAAGGATTCCAAAGTAAACCAATCCAACTCATAGCAAACCACCGTAGAAGAGCCAAAAAGAAAAATAAGTCCTTGCCATTAAGCTTGCGAGCAATGAAACACATATATATGAAAGAAATTAAACCACCACATGGTATAAGTATAAAGGGAACCTTTTAAACAACATGTGGCATAAATGTTCAAATAGAGCCAATCACTAAGAGTTGAGAGAGCTATTAGGAAAACCTTCATAAAAGTAGAGTTGAACTATCATCAGTGGGGGGAAGGAGCACAGAGAGGGCTGTCCACATGCTGAGAAAGATCAATGTCATTGAGAAAAGCAGAGATCTGAACCACATAGTTGTGGGACCATGAGAAGGTCCAAAGGTTTGGAAGGCATTGGGTAAAAAGTGGACGCATGAGTGAGGGCCTGATTTTAACAGAGCCTAGAACACAAGCCTAGCAGCTTGGACACTTCTAGGCTCAGTAGTTCTCAACCATGACTGCTAAACAGAAACACCTGGAAAACTTTAAAAATTGTACCTCCGGCAAGGGCTTACCCCATATCAAAAGCAAGAGAATCTTTGAGGGGAGCGGCTAGGATGTTAAAATGTAAAAGCATACAAGGTGATTCTACTCGATAGTCCAGATTCAGAACCACTGGGCTGGAGGATAGAGAAGTATAAGGCATGACAGATACGGTTAAGTCTACACTTGCTCTCAGTTCCTGTTTATAAGTAACAATTCTGAGCTGATTACCTACTGAAGCTTATCTTCCAACCTGAGTTAAACATTCTGTTTTCTTAGTGTTTCTTTTCCCTTGTTGACAATGCTAATCTCCGAAAATCAGAAAACAACCCATCAATTTCTCTTACATGACTGGTTCATTGACTGCACGGTGTGAAACTTAAAAGAGTTTTATTTCCATGATGTCCTACAGACAACTAACTTAGAAAACATTTCCATCCCATGCTGCCCTTACATCCCTGCAGTGAAATGCTTTCATATTAAGGAATGTTCTAGGCTACATCCATGGGTGGATTTTTACAAATGTTGTCTCTTAAATATAGAGAGGATGTAATACCTACATATACAAGAGACATATGAAGAGCAAAACGTGAGTTCCTGTAGTACCTAGAGACATTATACTGGTCCTGGTTTCAGATGTGCAAGGACTACAAAGTATTTTGCTAACTTTGTAACAAATATGGTCAGAATACTTCACAAATGAAGGGAAACAAATGTATCCCATACAACAACTCTGTGCTACATTAAACAAGTGTTTGTGGGAAAAACAAACAAACACATTAAGATGATAAGAGAGGGGGCAGCCTGGGTGGCTCAGCGGATTAGCGCTGCCTTCGGCCCAGGGCCTGATCCTGGAGACCCGGGATGGAGTCCCAGGAATCGAGTCCCACGTCGGGCTCAGGATCAAGTCCCAGGGATCGAGTCCCAGGGATCGAGTCCCACGTGGGGCTCAGGATCGAGTCCCAGGGATCGAGTCCCAGGGATCGAGTCCCACATCGGGCTCCCTGCATGGGGCCTGCTTCTCCCTCTGCCTGCGTCTCTGCCTCTCTCTCTCTATCTCTCACGAATAAATAAATTAAAAATCTTAAAAAAAAAAAAAGGTGATTAGAGAGTATGACAGCCTGTTGATCCTTTAAAAAGCAGGTTGGTTTGCCTGATCACTTGTTTTTAAAGGAAAAAAGCCAGGACATGAAATATGCTTCAGGGCCCATGTCCCTCACAAAGTGTGTATTCGAGAAATCTGTACTTTGCTCATAGGTAAGCAACTGTCTTCTTTATGCGAAATTTAAGTCAGCCACAACTGTCTTATTTTTTTTTTTGGGGGGGGGGTGTTAGGTCACTATATCTACTTAATGGTAAAAATGGTGTGAGAACAGAAGCTGGAAGCCCGCGGCACACACACAGGTTCGCGCAGCCTCGTATTTCCTGACAAAGTCCGCAAACTCCTAGGACCGTCTCCCAACGTAGCGACGGGGCGGGGAGGGGGTGGGCAGAGGGCAAACCCAACCATCAAAACGTGAAACATGAAAAAGAGCCAAGAGAGACGGAGCCGGGTTCGAGGGTTGGCCATCCGCTTGCACCCATCCTACTAGAGGACAAGAAAGGCTCGCAGAGAGGAAACGCAAGCCTGACTCCCGGACTCCGGGGCTGAGGCTCAAAAGGCGAGAAGTCGCGTGCGTCCGACCCGCGGGGTCCGAGGAAGCTCGGGGAGCGAGGCTAGGAGAAGGGGGTGACGGAGGCGGGCGGCGGGCCGCGGGCGGCGGGCGGCGGGCGGCGGGCGGCGGGCGGCGGGCGGAGGCCCTCGGGCCGGAGCCCCGCGCGCCCGGGCCGCCAGGAGCCTCGCTCGCCCCGCGCGCCGCTGGGGGCCGGGCCGCCGCGCGAGTCCCCCCCGCCGGGCGGGCAGCAGGGGGCGCGGGCCGCCGGAGGTCGCGGAGGGCACGGCAGCCGCAGCCCACGCTCGCGCCCCGCCGGGCTCCGCGCTCGGGTCTCCGGCTCCGGGGGGTGGGGGTGGGTGGAGCGGAGCCGGGGCCGCCCCCCGGAGCCGCCCCCGCAGCCCCGGCCCCCGCCCCCCGGCCCCCGCCCCGGCTGTCAGCGGCCCCCCTCCCGCAGTCACTCACCCGCGGGCTGCGCGGTCTCGGCCGCGGCGGCGGCGGCGGAGGCGGCGGCGGCGGCGGCGGCGGCGGCGGCGACCCCCGCCCGGGTCATGGTCCCAGGCGGGGACGGCAGGGGCGTCCGGCCGCCGGGGCGAACCTCTCCGTCCGCGGCCGCCGCCTGCTCCTCTGGGGCTGGGGGAGCGCGGGCCCAGGCCCTCCTCTCCCCCCGCCCCCGCCGCCTCTTCCTGCGGCCACCGCCGCCGCTGCGAGCCCGAGCCCTCAAGGCCGGAGACCCGGCGGCAGCGCGGCCTCAACTTTCCCAGCCCCCCTCCCCCCGCCCCTCGCCCCTCGCCCCTCCCCGCCCCTCCCGCGGCCGCCGCTCGGCACGCGGACAGCCTACGCTGGCTGCGCCGCGCGCCCGCCCCTGCCGCCCGGCCCGCCAATCCGGCCCCGGGGAGGCTGCCGCGGCAGCCAATCAGAGCCCGGGCGCCTTTGCGCGAGGCTAGAGGGCGGGAGGACACGGAGGGAAGAGCGGGCGCGCGGCCCAATGGGGAGGGCCGGCGGGGACGGAGGGGCGCAAGTTGGGTTGAAGGAACAGGAAATATTCTTAAAGGTAGAGTGATGGGCAGCAGAGGAAGCCAGTAGGTGCCTGGGAGGGAGGTGGGCCTGGTTCCTTAAAGGGGCCGCCCTGAGAACCTGGAAAAAGGAGGTGTTTTAAAAAGAAGAACTTCTTTGTATCTTGTTCTCCGCGCTGCTCGTCGCGCGTCCTTCGGTAGTTTAGAAAGTTGGAAAAGCTGAAAAGGAAAGAGGGCGTGCAAGGCTTTCAAGAGCTCCTCTGAGCTTACGGGGCAGGGAGGGGAATGAATGATGATGCCCCGGTCGCGGGAAGCGGGGCAGAAAGAAGAGAATGCGGACGTCCCCGATTGCCCCTTTCCCTGGAGGATCCCTGCCGAGCTGACGGTGCTCGAATTTGTAGGTCGTGGTAACCTGTCACCCTTCACTTACAACAAAGCACGGATTCCAATGAGCTGCAGAGGACGGTGCTCAGCAGCGTCCTGGGGCCCTGCTTGGGGGGCGGGGGGTTGCAGTATGTGGCATGGGGGGGCGGGGCTTGGAGCCCCAAGCTGGCGCTCCTGGAGACCTGGAGCTGACAGGTGTAGAGCAGCAGGGGACCTGAGGGTCCCCCACCTCCCGGATGGGTTGGGAGCCCTGGAACCTCTTCCTCCTTTCTCTTCCTATCTCATGCCTCTCCCACCCTTGGAACAGGTGTCCTCCACCTAGTGGTGGTGGAGGATTTCCAAGCGCTTCCACTACCAGGTTTGGAAAATGTCCCAGATACTAGAGATGTCCATGGGCCGGACCAGGTAACTTCCAGAACATGGCATAATGGGGATTACTTGAGCCCAAGTGTGCAGAAGATGCTGACCCTGTACTGAGAAAAAAAGTGTAAAGTCAAACAGTAGCTGCATAATGTTGGCACAGCGGTTTAAAGGGTTTGATGAAACAGAAAGCCTTTAACGTTGCTTACAAACTGTGGAACTTTTACACTTTGGTGCTTTAAAATTTTCATCTGTCTTGCCCTGTGTAGTTCTAATTAGCCTCTGGATGGACTTAGTACAACCAAATCAAAGCTGCAGCTGAAAAAGATCCTACAGCTCAGGACCTGGTAGTAATAATGCTAATAGCACCTCCATGAAATTATATAGTATTAATTTGTCCAGCTTTGGGAAATAATTTCCATTGTGATCAGAATAGAAGGTATTCATGTTAAGAAACTATTCTGGCTAATAAATATCACGTCTAGGGTGTGTGTGATTTTTCTAAACAACTGCAACTTATCAAGCCTAAGGTAACATAACACAGTTTTGATGGTTCAAGAATAACAGAACTTAAGGGTTTCTTTGGATCACTGTTAAAAACAACACACGTTAACGCCTTTCTAGCACAATTTAGAAGTGCCAAATAAGAGGAATTTCTGTTTGAAAAGATCTGAAATGTCAGCTTTTTAATTTTATCCTCATTCATAACTGAAGCTGAAGTCCTAATCATAGATCTTTCTATTGGCTTTGTGCTTTCAGCATTGGTTGGCTGCACTAGGTATGAGAGGATGATGACATCAAATAATTGCACAAGCCCAATTTCCGGGCTCGCTGCTATGTGTTTGACAAACATATCCTAGTGATAAAACACGGTGGTCAAGTGAAACTGGTCTCCTTGCCTCCAGGCCAAGTCCATTTTTCACACAGTCCAGGTGATTCTGGTTTTCACCCACATGCTTAAGGCCCTTCCATGGCTCTGAAAGGCTGTTTGCATGACCTGCAAGCCCCTTGCTTTTGCATCCGCAATTTCAATTCCTAACAGCTCCTTTTCTCTATTGGTGGGGATGTAGGACTAGGGAAGGGGGCTCTGACAGCCAGCCGGAGGGCGTGGTCTGGGGTTGCGGCTCGGGCTGCAAAGAGCTGCTCTCAGCCCTGCTCCACCCACCTGCTTCGTGTCCCCAAAGGCAGGGGCTGTGCAGCGTGTGTCCTTCCCGGGCACCCGAGGCGGGGCCTGCTGGGGCGCGACCCCGAGCGGTGCGCTCGTCCTCTGGGCGCCCCGCGCCCCCTGGTGCCAGGCCGGTGGGGTCTCGCCTGGCGCCCCGGCCGCGGATCTGCAGCCTGGGCAAGAGAGGCTCCAAGCTGGCGTCTTCTTTACAGAAGGTTTCAGAAGTCCATGGCAGAGATGCAAGCCAGTGATCATCTCCTGACATCTACTTCCGTATTTCCCGTGGAAACTGCCCGATTGTTTTTCCAGGGTGGTTGCAAAATTTCGCATTTTCAACAGCTACGTATGCAGATTCCAGAGGGTCCACATCATCGCCGACCCTGGATATTGTCAGTCGTTTTAATTCTAGCCATTCTAGCGGGTATGACATGGTTTCCTCTCGTTTTAATTTGCATTTCTCTAATTACTAGTGATGTCAAGAATATTTTTGCCGGTTTATTGGCCAGTTGCATCTTTGGTACTGTTCACATCGTCAGCCCACTTTTAAATCAGGAGGCCTGGAGCACCTGGGTGGCTCAGTGGTTGAGCTGCCTTTGCCTCAGGTTGTGACCTTGGGGTCCTGGGATCCAGCTCCCCACAGGGAGCCTGTTTCTCCCTCTGCCTATGTTTCTGCCTCTTTCTGTGTCTGTGATGAATAACTAAAATCTTTTTATGAAAAAAATCAGGATGCTTGTCTTTGATGAGTTGTGAAAGTTGTATGTTCTTGATGAAAGTCCTTTCTCAGATATGTGTTGTACAAATATCTTCACCCATCTGTGACTTTCAAATCAAAAACAAAATAGCTTTACTGAGGTATGACTGACGAAAAACAAATTGAACGTATTTAAAATGTACAAGATGGGGCCCCTGACTGGCTTAGTCCACAGAGCATGTGACTATATGGGGTCCCATGGGAGTTCAAGTCCCATGTTGAGTGTGTAGAGCTCACATTAAAAATGAATACATAAGGGATCCCTTATGTATTGGCGGTTTGGCGCCTGCCTTTGACCCAGGGCACGATCCTGGAGACCCGGGATCAAATCCCACGTCGGGCTCCTGGTGCATGGAGCCTGCTTCTCCCTCTGCCTGTGTCTCTGCCTCTCTCTCTCTCTCTCTCTCTCTCTCTCTGTGTGTGACGATCATAAATAAATAAAAATTAAAAAAAATGAATACATAAATAAAATGTACAAACTGGTTAAGTTTCATATAGTTATACACCTTTGAAGCCATCTCAACAATCAAAAATAATATATCCATCCTGTCCTCAAATTTCCTCATGCTCCCTATTAATTCCTTCCTCTTGCTCTCATCCTGTTCTCCAGGCAACCATTAAACTGCTTCTTGCTATAATTCATTTTCATTTTCTAGAATTTTATGTAAATGGAATCATTCAGTGTAAACTCTTTGTCTATCTTATTTCATTTAGCATACCTTTTTTTGAGATTCATCTTCTTCATTGTGTGTATCAATAATTTTTTAGGTTTTGTTGCTAAGTTGTATTCAAATGTATGGATACATTATATATATATTCAGATTGGAGAACAGTTGGACTGTTTGCAATTTTTAATTATTACAAATAAAGATGCTAGGGGTGAGTGGGTGGCTCAGTCAGTTAAGCATCTGCCTTCAGCTCAGGTCATGATCCCGGGGTCCTGGGATGGAACCCTGCATCAGGCTCCCTGCACCAGGCTCCCTGCTGGGCAGGGAATCTGCTCCCCTCCCCCTTATCTCTCAAAAATAAATGAATAAAATATTAAAAAACAAAACAAAAAGCAAATAAAGATGCTAGAACATTTGTGCACAAATCTTTTTAGGGACATTTCCTTGCATTTTCGTTGGTTAATACTCAGGTAAATAGCCAGTGGGATGGCTCAGTCATAGGTAAGTGTATCTTTTTTAAAAACTGCCAAACCTAGTTATATATATATAAAAAAAATGAGATCTTGCTATTTGCAACAACACGGTGGACCTAGAGGTGTTATGCTAAGTAAAATAAATCAGAGAAAGACAAATATGATTTCACTCATATGTGGAACCTGGAAAACAAGTCAAATGAACAAACAACAACAAAAACCAGAAACAGTCTCAAAAATACAGAGAACAAACTGGTGGTTGCCAAAGGGGAGGTGGTGGGCGAATGGGAGAAATGGAGGGAGATCTAAAGGTACAAATTTCCAGCGAATGGTCATCTCTTGAAATCTAAGTCAAAAGGATGAAAAGTACAGCATAAGGGGGTACCTGGATGGCTCAGTGGTTGGGTGTCTGCCTTTGGCTTAGGTTGTGATCCTGGGGTCCTGGGATTGGGTCCCACATCTGGCTTCCTGCAGGGAGCCTGCTTCTTCCTCTGCATACATATGTCTCTGCCTTTCTTTCTGTGTCTCTCATGAATAAATTTTAAAAATCTTTAAAAAAAAAAGAACAGCATAGAAAATATAGAAATAATATAGCAATAACTTTATGGTGGTGACAGATGGTATTATATTTATTGTGGTGAGCATTTCTTAATGTATATAAATGTCAATTCACTATGTTGTTCACCTGAAATTATTGTAATATTGTATATCACCTATACTTCAATTTAAAATAATAAAGACTGCCAAACTGTTTTCCAAAGTTGTATCATTTTATATTCCCACCAGGAGAGAATGAAATTTGAATTGTACCATACCCTTGACAACACTTAATATGGTGATTCTTTTCAAATTTTAGTCATTCTAATAGGTTTGTAGTGGTATTTCATTGTGAATATAATTTGCATTTCCCTAATTATTAATATATTAAGCATATTTTCATGTACTTATTAACCATTTGTGTATCTTTTGTGAAGTGCTGTTCAAATCTTTGGTTATTTTTATTGTTTTTTTGTTATTGTTCTTTATTGAGTTTCAAGAGTTCTTTATATATTCTGGATACATATTCTTTATGGATTGTCTTTTCTTTCTCCTAACACAATTTTTCAAATAGTAATTCTTAATTTTAAGTCTGAAATATCAATTACTTCTTTTAGAGGTCATACTTATGGTGTCATATCTAAGTTATCTTTAATACAAGGTCACACAGATTTTTTTTTCTATTTTTTTTAAGATTATTTATTTATTCATGAGAGACACACACACACACAGAGAGGCAGAGACACGGGCAGAGGGAGAAGCAGGTTCCATGCAGGGAGCCCGATGTGGGACTCAATCCTGGGACTCCAGGATCAGGCCCTGGGCCGAAGGCGGCGCTAAACCTCTGCACCACCAGGGCTGCCCTTTTCTCCTATTTTTTTCTGCAAATTTTATGGCTTTATGTTTTATATTTAGATCCATCGTGCATTTTAAATTAATTGTATACTGTGAAAGTATGGATCAAAGTTTATGTTTTTGAATTGGAAAATTCAATTTTTCCAGCACCAATTATAAAGACCATTGTTCCGCTCTTGAGTTGCCTTTCTACCTTGGACAAAAGTCTATTGATCATGTATTCCTGGACTCTTCTGTTCCAGTGATCTATTTGTCAATCTTAATACCCATATCACATTATTTTAATCCCTGAAGCTTTATAAATCTTGAAGTCAAATAGTGTAAGTCCTCCAATTTTCTTGTTCCTTTAAAAATTACTTTAACTGTTCTAGGTCCTTTGCCTTTCCATATAGACTCAAGTTTGTCACGTTAAAAAAAATCCTGCTAAAATGTTGATAGAGGTGATGTATAATTCAATTTGGGAAGTTATAACTTAATATTGAGTCTTTGGATTCATTAATGTTATCTCTCTCCATTTATTTGGATCTTTTACATTTTTCTCAGAAGTGTTTTATAGCTTTCTATATCCAAGTTTTGCATATATTTTATTAAATTTATCCCTAAATATCTCATATTTTATGCTACTGCAAATGTTACCTTTTAATTTTTAAATGTTATCTTTTAAATTTCAATTTCTAATTGTTATAGCTGAAAATACAATTGATATTTGTATCCTGTTGCCTTGTTACACTCCCTTATTAGTTCTAGTAGCTTTTTCTTTTTTGCCTTTAAATTTTATTTTTTAATAATAAATTTATTTTTTATTGGTGTTCAATTTGCCAACATACAGAGTTCTAGTAGCTTTTTAAAAAAAATTATAGCATTTCTACTTCATTAAGTCATCTGCAAATAAAGACCATTTTCTGGGATCCCTGGGTGGTGCGGCGGTTTGGCGCCTGCCTTTGACCCAGGGCACGATCCTGGAGACCCGGGATCGAATCCCACATCGGGCTCCCGGTGCATGGAGCCTGCTTCTCCCTCTGCCTGTGTCTCTGCCTCTCTCTCTCAATCTGTGACTATCATAAATAAATAAAAATTAAAAAAAAAAACCATTTTCTTTCTTTCTATCTAATCTGCATGCTCATTATTTCTTTTTCTTGTTTTACTGGACTGGTTAGGGCTCCCACTGCCTTATGGTAGAAAAGTTAGAACAGTCATCCTGCTTTCTTCCCAAAGGCATAAAATCCAGATTTTCACTGGGTTAAGTATGATGGTAGCTGTAGACTTTTTATAGTTTTTGTCATGGATGAGTGTTGAATTTTTTCAAATACTTTTTTCTACATCTTATTGAGATAATCACATTTTTTCTTTAAACTTGTCAATGTGGGATGCCTGGGTGGCTCAGCGGTTTAGCGCTGCATTCAGCCCAGGGCGTGATCCTAATCCTGGGATGGAGTCCCACGTTGGGCTCCCTGCATGGAGTCTACTTCTCCCTCTGCCTGTGTCTCTGCCTCTCTCTCTCTCTGGGTCTCTCATGAATAAACACATAAAATCTTTAAAAAAAAATTGTCAATATGATGAATTATACCAATTGAATTTCAATTGTTAAATTAACCTTTTAATCCTGGGAATAATTCTACTTGATCAGGATAAAACCTTTTAATAAACTTCTGGATTTGATTTGCTAATTTTTTTTAAAGGATTTTCCTGTCTTCCTGAGGAATATTAGTCTGTAGTTTTCTTGTAATGGTATGATAACCAATAACTGGTATAATGCTGTTCTCATAAAATAAGTTAGGCAATATTCTTTCCTCTACCATTTTCTTGAAAAGTATGTTGTTTTTTCCCCTAAATATTTGATAGAATTCACAAGACATCTGGGCCTGAAATTTTCTTTGTGGGAAGGATTTTTTTTTAATTTTTTATTTTTTTTTGTGGGAAGGATTTTAACTACAATTTTTTATAGCTACTAATTAAAAAATATTTGATATGTATATTGGTAGCAGGTTACTGCGTTATAACTCACATACCATGCAATTTATCCACAGTGGCTGAGTAACATTCCATTGCATAGACACGGAACATTTTATTTATTCATTCATGTTCATGCCCATTTGGATTGCTTCTACTCTTTGGCTACTATATAATACTGCTATAAACATCCATGTACAAGTTTTTTGTGTGGACATGTTTTCATTTCTCTTATGTATATATGTAGGAATGGAATTGCCATATGGTAATTGTTTGACTTTTTGCATAACTGCTAGACTTTGAGTGACTTCAGCGATTTGCGTCTTTCAAAAAATGTGTCCAGGGCAGCCCCGGTGGCGCAGCGGTTTGGTGCCGCCTGCAGCCTGGGGTGTGATCCTGGAGACCCGGGATCGAGTCCCGCATCGGGCTTCCTGTGTGGGGCCTGCTTCTCCCTCTGCCTATGTCTCTGCCTCTCTCTGAATGAATAAATAAATCTTAAAAAAAAAAAAAAAAAAAGTGGGATCCCTGGGTGGCGCAGCGGTTTGGCGCCTGCCTTTGGCCCAGGGTGCGATCCTGGAGACCTGGGATCGAATCCCACATCGGGCTCTGGGTGCATGGAGCCTGCTTCTCCCTCTGCCTGTGTCTCTGCCTCTCTCTCTCTCTCTGTGACTATCATAAATAAATAAAAAAATTTAAAAAAAAATTAAAAAAATGTGTCCATGTCATCTAAACTGTTGAATTTATTGAATAAAGTTGTTTGCAATATCCCTTTATTACCATTATATTCTCAGTAAGTTCTTTAGTGATGTGCCCTGTCTTTAATTACTGACGTTGGTAATTTCTGTCTTCTCTGTGTGTGTCTGGGGGAGTTTTGGTCAATATGGCTAAAAGAAAGGTTTATACATTTTATTTTTTCAAATAAGTTGCTTTTGATTTTTTAAAGATTTTATTTTAAAATCTTAAAAAAAAACTAAAAAAATTTTACAGTAAACTTTATGTGCAATGTGGGGTTCAAACTTACGACCCAGAGATCAAGGGTCACATACTCTACCAACTGAGCTACCCAGGTGCCCCCTTTTTTTTATATTGTTCTTGCTTTCAATTTTACGGGTTTCTACTTTTTTATTATGTCCTTCCTTCAGCTCATGTTAGGTTTAACTGGCTCTTCTTTTTCTAGTTTCTTAAGATGGAATCTTATATTCTTGAGTTTCCTCAAGAGTTTTAATACAATAAATTATTTAATAATACATTTAATACTACAAACAATCCCTTAGGCAATTCTTTAGTCTCATCTCATAGTTTTTATATATTGTTTTCACTTTCCTTCTGTTCGAAATCTAATTTCTCTTGCAATTTCTTAAGACTTATTTAGAGGCATGCTGTTTAATTTCCAAGTATTTGGGAGATTTTCCAGATAGGTTCACTCTTGACAATTTATTTTTTATTTTTTTAAAACATTTTTTTAAAATTTCTTTTAATTTTTATTTATTTATGATAGTCACAGAGAGAGAAAGAGAGAGAGGCAGAGACACAGGCAGAGGGAGAAGCAGGCTCCATGCACCGGGAGCCCGACGTGGGATTCGATCCCGGGTCTCCAGGATCGCGCCCTGGGCCAAAGGCAGGCGCCAAACCGCTGCGCCACCCAGGGATCCCTGACCGTATTTTTAAAAACTTTGTGATTTCTGTAATTTCCCCGAGGGATACACCTGCCAGAATATTGTTGGGACTTCACTGTTCTGCATTTTTAGACACACTTTATACTTTTTACATCCATGAATGTGGTATATACCATTACTTTCTCTTCCATTAATTCCCTCAGTAAGTTCCAAAGGAACTTCATGTCTTGTATAACTTGTTTTTACTAATTTACTCCGTTTCCTTTGTGATAGTTTTCCATTTTCTAGCTGGTGAGTGCTGACAGATGCTCTAGCTTTTATTTTTGAGAGAGAGCAGTGGGGAGGGGCTTGAGCAGACTGCCCACTGGGTGTGGAGTCCAACGTGGGGCTAGACATCACAATCCTGAGATCATGACCCAAGCTGCAATCAAGAGTCAGGGGCTTAACCAACTGTACCACCCAGAAGCTTCTTGTGTCTAGCTTTTATTAAATTTACTTGGTTCTGTATCAAAATATTGCTAAGATATCGGGTTTTGGAACTCCAAAGCTTTATGGCATTTACAGTGATTATCTTTTTACTTAGATGTAAAAAATATTAACGTCATTTTGTATTGAGAACCAGTTAAATTGTCTTAAGTGTTTTCCCCAAAATTCTATAAAATGTATTATACCTCCCACTCTGACATACTACCCCATGGCATCTCAAATGTTTGTTCACTATACCAGACTATTAAAGATTATGAGGGTAGGGAGTCATGCCTGTTATTTTCACTACTCTATTGTTAGAGCCTGACCCATTGTGGGTACAATCCTTGACCAAATGTCATGTAAGGCAGTGTAATTTAGCCCTATGTTTTAGGAAGCACTTTATTTTTTAAACTTTAAAGGGTGACAATAATCTAGGAACCGTGCCCTAAATTTGCCCCAGGTTACATATTACTAGCTGAATTTTGATTTAGAGTGAAGAGCCTAGACAATTCTTTGTAGGCAGATAGGGTTTGGCGATAAAAGGGGAAGCCAGTAAGTACTGGATAGTTGTGGTAGTTACAACTGCAGGAGTTAACAGTATTTTAACCACAACCACGTAAACAAGGTTATGCGAAATCTTGCACAAAATGTAAACAAAGGTCACATAGATTTGCTTATATGTCAAATAAATGAATCAAGTCCCCAGTAGGTGGTCATTCGTAGCATCAATCATCAGCGGAAGAAATGTTATTAATCAGAAACCAGGGGCACCTGGGTGGCTCGACTGGTTAAGCATCTGCCTTTGGCTCAGGTCATGATCCTGGAGTCCCAGGATCAAGCCCCAGGGTATTGGGGTATCAGGCTCCCACTAGTAGGGAGTCTGCTCACCTTGCTCATGCTGTCACAAATAAAATCTTTTAAAAAAATAGATCAGAAACCAAAATGATGGAGACCTATGGATGCAGAAGTTTATGCTTTGGATTCTGATGCAAAAGGTCAAATTGTGTGGAAGGTCATTCTTAATTTGCCTGACATCTCTGGCTAAGATGCCAGTTTTGAGCTAGTCCAGTTTCTAAATTGTAGCTTCCTCAAGGAAGTTTAGACTGGGATAGCCTGAGTCCAGGGGAACAAGTGGAACCTCTACAAAGTAAATTTGATGGCTTATTGCATATTCCTTTCCCACTCCCTCTCATACCTCTAATCCCAGTCCTTCTATGGGAATTAGATATTTTTACTCAAACCAGTGTTATGAGAAAGCAAGTTAATGTAGGGAATATTTGTCTCCACCAAGTTCCTTCCAAAGTTGAAGTCAACATCCTTGGAGGCTCTGCTCATTATTTTAGTAGAGGTAAACCTTTACCTAAGACATGAATTCTAAATAATTAGACTTTTACTTCCTTTTAAAGAGGCCCTCTAATCTGCCTAGCTTACTCACATACTCCTAGAGCTTAGAATAGGTGCTTAATATTAATTTTCAGGAACAATTTATAACTTTTATATCAGCAAAAGGCAGGTAACTTTCTCACACAGGAACATGGTAAAAACAAAGAGTTGTGAAACTGCTTTGAGGGTGCTGTAATACAGCCCTCACCCTACCAGATTTTATTGTTATATATACAAATTTCACCTGTGTGTGGAATCTAACAGTTTCAATATACTTTAGTGTAGGAGATTGCGAGTGACAAATAGGATCCAAAAGATTGTTCAAATCTTTATATAGAGAACTCTGTGGCAAATCAGGAATATCAGAGTTCACAAACTGCAAAATATTCCCTCCTGATAGAGTAGCTTCTGAAATGGTGGATTGAAGCTTTCACCATAAATTAATATACAACAGGCCATTAATTCTTCAAGATTTAAAATTCTATGCTGAAGGTGCCAGTCTGGCTTACTTGGTAGGGCATGCAACTCTTGATCTCAGGGGGTTTTAAGTTTGAGCCCCACGTTGAGTGTAAAGATAATAATTATTTTTTTTAAGTAAATTCTATGTTGTTTAGTGACTGTTTCGTAATAACTTTATGCTCTCAACTATTTCTGAGTAGACTTTGATTCTAGATAAAACATTTTCTTACCTAAGAAATCAAGTGTTTTAGAAAACTGGAAAAGTTGAGAATTTGTCCCAGTAACTGATTATTTGACTTCACTCCCCTCAACGTTCTATCAAGGTAACTGGACTTAAAAATCTGACTCAAGTCCTTTTTCCCCCGTGTCTGTTACTTGGTTGTACCATAAACTAGGACTAAATTCCTACAGTATAGGCTTATATTAGGGGAAATCCAATTCAGGACCCTCGGCCATGATTTATTCTCTCAAAATTCTTATTAGAGGCTCACCACTCCTTACTACTGCTGTACTCCACTCAGGAATGTTCAAAACATCCAGCTAGAAAAGCACAACCTAGGAGATAGACTACTGTATGCCTCCACCTAGCCAAACTCAACCATTAGAACAGAACTTTTTAAGCTCACTTTCTCTTCTTTTACACTCTGAATGGTAAATTGTTTTCTAACCCTCATTTAGAAAACTAAACCCTTCAGAGAGTAAGATAACAGAAGCTTTCCAACTACTTTGCCTTGCGTGACAATAAAATCCAACATTTTCTCCAAGTATGATGTTGTAGGAGGTCCACATTGATCTCCACCTCCTGCAAATGATATCCTTATGTATTGCCTTTCCATACTGTAGCAGGATGGTAAAGTGGCTGGTCTGGGTCACCAACAGAATATAGCAGAAATAAATGGTGTTGCTTCTGGACATAGGTCATACAAGAATATGGTTGCTACTCTCTTGTATCACTTGCTTTCAGGGAAGCTAGACACCACTTGTAACCCAGGTAGCCTTGTACAGACACCCAAATAGTAAAAAACGGAGTCCCTCCATTGGAGGGAGTCATTTTAAGTATTGCTTCTCCAGCCTTAGTCAAGCCTTCAATGATGTGGCCCTGGCTGAGTTTCACTGCAACCTGATGATACCTCAAGCCAGAACCATTCAGCTAAGATGCTCCTGGATTCCAGATTCAGAAACTGCGGGTGACCATACACATGTGTGGTTAAGCTGCTAAATTTTGGGATGTGCTACATACTGATAACTGAGACTCACTGGGCAAAGGTCACCTGTTGTTCCCTGAATAAGCAAAATTCTAATTACAACACTTCCAAGATACTGAATTAACTTTGTTAATAACAAAATTTTAAATTCTTGTTTCTTTGATAATCAGAAAAAACTTAAGCCATTCCCAACTTACTCAACTACTAAACTCCTTCACTGCTAACAAAAAGAAAAAACTCTGAAAATACATTATCTGTACTCAATGCACACTAACTAGATCACAGCTTACAGTGTCAGTTGTTTTTAACAATTACATTTAAAACTTCCCAGCAGTTAAGACTCCTCTTTAGATCTTACTTTTTCTCACTGGGACAGAACTGTAGATACTTAGCAGTATTCCTAGCAAGTTCCAAAAGGTCTGAATTAGGAGGCCTTGATTGCATTTGGCCTATTTCAATGTTTTAAGTTAGATCTTAAAGAAATGTTAAAGTTAATAAATAAAACAGTATGGCCAAAGTAAACAATTACTACATATAACTGCAATTACTACATATAACTGTTGATCTCAGGATTCAACACAGTGCAGGGTTTTCTTTGACATTTACCAGACATCATAGATTACTACTAGAACATCACGTAAGTTTATTTCAGATGTAACAGCAATGTTAAAATCAACAAGTTTAATTTTTAACTGCACCAAGTAAACTTAGCCATTTAAGTATTTTTAAAGTTATTCCCTCCAAAAAACTGAGGGAGCTTTTCTTTTCCACCCCACAAACCACGGTTTCCCAATAGTTCTATTTTTGGAGGACTTTCAATTGATGAGTAAACTGCTTTGGGATATTTTAGAACTTCTTTCCCCAAATAGAAAATAATTTGGACGAATTATATATTGCATAGATTTCTCTGCAGATTCTTTTCTTTAGGACCTAAATGCAATTACCATAAGGATTTTTTTTTACCTATTTGCCCCATAGTAAAAACCATCTGTCCTAAAAAATATGATCGATATATCCTCTGATTTTCCAGTTAATAGAATTGTTTTACCTCAACAATTTTTATGTTCCAAAATAACCAACTCAACATGGGACATTACTTGAGTCTCTACTGACTCACAGGCATATGAACTAGTGCCCAGCTTCTACTGCTTCTTACATCCTCCTCTTCCTTAAATGGATGGAATTACTTAATACAAGTTTGATGTAGGACAATTAATCCTTTCCAAACAAGTTTGATGTAGGACAACTTTTTCAAACATACACAATTTAGACGTAAAGTCATTGTCTAATGTGGAAAAGGAAACTGTAACAATAGGGAGCCTACATACTCAATTCAAAATTTAACTTTTTTCCCCTCCTTAAATAATGTACTTAATTGTCATGAGGCAGCTATTCAGTTTTCAATAACCACATTTAGGGATACATTCATAGGACTGATTAGATAGTCCAGGTGAAATGGTTATAGAAATAGAGGCAGTGTCATCTCAGAAAACTCATTTATATATCAAAATCTATTTTGATATCTGGAAGTTTACAAAAAGGCTGAATTCTTCAAACTAAGTATGCCTTCTGTGTAACTCAAGCACTCTTCTCTTGGCAAGAGCAAGCTGAAGCTTATCCATAAAGGTGCTTAATACTAAACTTTCTCTTCTAAGCTTATATTTGGACTGCTTAAGAAACTGATACCCAAGAAACCAGCATGGTCTTTCTACATTTTTACTACCTTAAGATTCAAATTCTATAAACTCATTCAACTATCTTCCTTTTCCTGTATTACTCTTGGCACTCAAGACTGGTGAAATCTACTGTACTTTGTACTTTCACATTCTCAAAATAGAACTTAGGATTATAAAATGTGCATAAACATTGTGTAAAATAATTTTGTCATTTAACATATTTGGAGAGATGAGACTTCTATTACCACAATTTACATGAGGATAAATATTATGAATCAAATTTCCTTTTAAAGTCAAATGACAAGAAAATCCAAGCCCTCTGCATTGTTTTAAAGTCTAATGAGAACATTGCATGGGCCATCGGTATTGGCAATCTAGAAAATTTTAAATATTGGATATGGGACTATAGAAGAAAACATGAAAATTTCAGATGTCTCCTATCTTACAAAAAGTTACCAACCCGTCCAAGCCACTCCCTATGTGCCAGAAAATGACCTGGCATAAACCAGTCCTGTCAGTAGAGGAGGTCACAGTGACATTTACATTATTAACACTTCTGAACTTCTACTTTTCCAACAATAGAAGCAAAATGTTGAACAATTCCCCCTCCCCCAAATCCTTAAACTCAGTATCATAGGCACAGAAAATAAGCAAATCTGGGATGTTCTCCAACAGATAAGCAATAGCACAGCTATGTTATTCTCAAAAATACTGTCTAGATATATTTTCCTATATAATCAAATGCTCAGTGGCCACACTTTTAACAGTCTGCATTAGCTGACATTAAATGCATTTATTGTGCCACGAGTTCTTCTAAGCTTCCTTTTAGGTGTTTTCTAATATGTCCAAGAGACAATACCTGCTTCAGGTTTATTTAGGGGTACTGACCTATAAGGACATCAACTCCCATTTTTAAGGTTAGACTAACTATTGTGAGTTTACTGATGAAAAAGGACAGGGGGAAAAAGTAAATCACAACAAACCTCTTTAGGTCAGTTAAAGGCCATATCTCTAGCTGGGATATTAAAAAAAATTAATCTCACCAGCCACACTCTAAAAGTTAATGCCACTAATAACAATCAACAGCAGGAAAAATAAACCTGCTAACAACCAGCACATTCATTAGCCAAAAGCAGTTTAACTCAAATACTGAGACCAAAGTAAAACACTATCTACCCAAACTGTCCCACCCACCCTCGGCAAGGAATAAAGAAATAATTGCTTAAAAAAAACAAGGTAAGCTTAGTATTTCTTACAAGGATAACAATGGTCCAACTCCTGAGATAACACTCAGAAGGACAAAAGGTGGAGTGAAGGCAATGCCTAGGGATTACTATCCCACAGTCTTGAAAAACCCAAAGTACCACAAACACACTAAACTTGTCTTTGAATTAGAGAACAAGATATTGCTGCTATTTCTTTTTGTCTTGATATATACAACATTTTTGTAGACTCTGCCCTTCAATGTGAAAGCAGGACATAAAAAAAAAAAAATTGACTCTGACACCCAATTTTTTGGGACCATATATATCTTAACTGTGAAACCAAACATATCTATACCTCTTTTCTACAATCAAACCACCTCACAAAAATAAGAAAACTAAAAACAATCCAAACATGATTAATTTTGAAAGTCCTTGGAAGTATTAAACCTTTTTCAGAGGAAAGAAAAAGAAAGAAGGGAGGACAAACAAGAATAAGGAAGGAGGGGGAAAAGAAAGAGGGGGGAAAAAATCAATGGGCCTCTCTTTTATTTGGCGACAAGCAAGTGCAAGAAAGTTCATTTCTAATTTGTTCAGTTGTCTGTCTTTTGCACATCTGCATTCTGGCCAGAAGGGACTTTGAGGTTTTTCTGCAACACATGAGCATCTGCGGGCTCTATCCTCTTATAGTAGTTCTTCTTTGTCTCAATAATCTCAAAGCCAAACTTCCTGTAGAAGTCAATTGCCGACTCATTGCTGATCTGGACATGCCTGAGATATAGAAGGGTATCAGGAAAAAAATAAATAAGATTTCGTCAGCTTTTGTGTATTATCCACAAATAGCTTCCAATTGGTTAGAGCTGGAATACTGCACACATTTGTTAGATTCTTCTCATAATTACTGGTAATCAACAAAGGTCAGTATTCATCTCAGAAAAACCTTTGATGACAAATGTATACTTTTAACCCGTTACATTTGCATGACAGCTGGTTGAGGTTAGGAGACTCAGAAATAGTGTTTACTTTTACAATCAGCAAAGGACAAAGTACCCTAGGCTAGCATAATATTTTTCATTTCAAGGGGAAAAAAAGATTCCTGTAATTAAAAATGGGTAAATAACCATAGGGATAATTCAAAAGCCATATTTACACATGTAGGAAAAAATACAGGAAAATAACATAACTAGAGTCTCAAATGCCTGAATATATCCTCACTGATTTATTTTAAAAAATGCCAGATTTTGATAATAAATAATTTGAGCTTTCTCAATTGCTCCTTAAAACAGCATTATATAATCTCTCCCACTGACAAAGTTAAAATGAGAACAATCTTAATACCCTTGTGATATAGCCTTGGTTCTTAATTTGAGTTCTCTTAAGATAGAAAGATAGTATCAGCTAGGTACTCTCTGATTTTAATTATTGAATTCTACTACTAATGAACATAGCACTAAGAACCTTAAACAAAACCCAGACAGCAAACAGCATGAGAAAAGTAGTATTAATGATACTAATTCTCTAATTCTAAACACTTGAGTTTTAATCTTGGTTTCATCTCTGTGACTTTGGAGCTCCCATTCCAACATAATAAAGCAAAATGAGAATGTTTTAAGTCAGATTCCATATCTATTATTGAAACAAAACAAAACATAACCATTAAACTTCCATGGTTTTTCCAAAAGACAATGAAATAACTAACCAGATTTTAAAGTTTCTAGTAAAGATTTTTATTGCCAATCTATTAAAATCTTTAAGGACATTAAATATTATTTTACTTACAGATAGATGTTGTCAAAAGTGCCATCTTTTTCACAGATGTTTAAGACATGATTTAACATTTTAGTTCCTATTAACAAGACAAGACAAACAAATAAGTAATCTCATAAAAATCAATCTTTACGTTATATATCTAATTGCCATCTTAACATTTATTGGGTCCTAAGAGAATCTGAGGTAAACACTATAGACAACCTGATTTTTAAAAATTTTGTTTTCTCTCAACGTTATCTACAGATGTTTTAAACTCCTAGCAGAAAAACAACTTTTATATACAAGCCCTTACAGGTCAAAGGAAAACAAAAAAAGCAAAAGGGACATTGATAACAAATCTATATAGCGCTTCTAGCCGAAATATATTAAAGCCATTTCCTACCTTATATAATTCAGCAACTCTTTCCCAATATTCCCAAAAGAAACGGTCTGACTCACTGGGTCAGAAACAGTAACTATGTATTTATGCTTCTTTAAACAAATAAAAAAAATAAAAATAAATTTACCTATTCCTAGCCTTCGGTATGGTGCCAGACATCCTAGTGTCATGATGTAAAGTCTCTTCTGATTCTGTGAATGATCCACCCTACAGCATACTGCACCTACTGCAATATCATTGAAATAGGCTGCCATGGAAAACATAAAAATATAAAGTTCAAAGACAGAATAACACATTTTATTCAATCTCCCCCCTTCTATAAGAACTAAATTACTGTTATTGGCATTAAATTTTATCAGCTACTTTGAATATCGACAGCTTCAAAAATTTCCTACTTCTTTTTAGGGATTTAAGCCTCTTCTAGTAAAAGACACACACTAATAAATAAGAGAAGATATTTAGCATTTTCTTTTAAAACTCAAATATCGTCTTGGTTTCTCTGAGATTTTGCTAAGAATCTGAATCACCCCCCATTTCCTACTTGTAAAATAAGGGGATTAAATCATTTAATTCTGCTCTAATGTTAAAAACTAGGGTCAAGAACACCAACAAACAAATGAAGGGAGAAAAGAAACTGTATAATACCAAGTTTTGCTAGCTCGCCAACCTCCAGCACATCCTTGTAGAACTTGTCATTGTAGCTGACTGGAAAGATGACCTGGTTTAATCTCTTCAACTGTTTAATATTGTGTGGTGTCACATCTCCCAGCTCGATCCGGCTACTGGAACAAACCAAAATGTACTCAATAAAATATAATTAGCTTCATCTGTTAAGATGAACACATTTAGAAGAGTACTAAAGCTTTTTTTCATGACTGATAAATCAAGCCTTTCATAATGACTTTATAATCCTCTGCAGATTACCATTTATAAGATTCTGCTGGCCATTCCATCCAGATTCAATTCACAGCTTTCATATAATTTTATACATTTAGAGATAAATACAGTAAACAATTACTAAAAAGGCCAGACTAATATTCTATATAAATCCCAGAATTTTCCTTGTAGTTTACAGTTCAGAAAAATTTAGACATCTATTACTGATCAAAAGGACTGATGATACCAAATATTGGCAAGGGGGTGGCAAATGAAAATGGTGAAAACGTAAACAGAGTATCTCTGGAAGACAATCTTGTACTATGTATCAAAAAGCCTGAAAGGGGGCAGCCCGGTGGCTCAGAGGTTTAGTGCCGCCTTCAGCCCAGGGCATGATCCTGGAGACCTGGGATGGAGTCCCATGTCGGGCTCCCTGCGTGGAGCCTGCTTCTCCCTCTGCCTGTGTCTCTGCCTCTGTGTGTCTCTCATGAATAAATAAAATCTTAAAAAAAAAAAAAAAGCCTGAAAGTTATTACATCTTCTTTATGGAAGTAATCCTACTTTAGAAATTTATTAAGAAAATAATCCAAACGGACAAAAATTATGTATATTGTATTAATTAAACTAGGAACCACCCATATCAGTCACTTGGGGTGGTATTCAAAATCCAGATTCCGGGCAGCCCGGGGTGGGTGGGGGTGGGGGCGGGGGTGTTGGCTCAGCGGTTTAGCGCAGCCTTCGGCCCAGGGCGTGATCCTGGAGACCAGGGATCAAGTCCCGCATCGGGCTCCCTGCATGGAGCCTGCTTCTCCCTCTGCCTGTGTCTCTGCCTCTCTCTCTGTGTGTCTCTCATGAATAAATAAAATCTTAAAAAACAAAAAACAACACCCCCCCCCCCAAATCCAGATTCCTGGACTCATGCCACTTTCAGGAGCAGAATCTCTGGAAACAGGAACACCTGAGTGGCTCAGTGGTTGAGCATCAGTCTTCTGCTCAGAGCGTGATCCTGGGTTCAGGGACTGAGTCCCGTGTTGAGTTCCCTTCGAGGAGCCTGCATCTCCCTCTGTCTCTGCCTCTCTCTCTCTGGGTCTCTCACAAATTAATAAAATAAAATCTTAAAAAAAAAGAAAAAAGAAGAAATCTCTGGAAATTAAACAAAGGAACCCACACAGGGTGGGGTGCTGTTTGAAAACTACTTACCAATAATGCAACATAAACCATATGTAATCAAAACAATTTGTTCCACGGGAAAAGGAATTAAGGCTTAAAAGATTCAGACTCATAGTAACAAAGCTGTGTTGCCTATAATGCCATCAACAAAAGAATTTTTTAATAGCTCAAGTCAATATCACTACCATAAACTAAAGATTGATCAAATGTGAAAGACAAATCTGAATATACATTTTTTTCCCCTATTACCACTAGCACTATCAGTAGAGTTGCTTGCATACATTACTGTCTTTCTTAAAAATCACAACAGTAGGTTATAAAATCCTTCAGAGAAAAGATCAAACTAAAAAATGAGTTGAAAAATAAAACGGGGCGCCTGGGTGACTCAGTCAGTTAAGTGGCTGCCTTCGGCTCAGGTCATAATCTTGGGAGTCCAGGGACTGAGCCCCTCGTCTGGCTCCCTGTTCAAGGAGGAGTATGCTTCTCCCTTGGTTTCTTACCCTGCTTGCGCTCTCTCAAATAAATATATAAAATCTTAAAAAAAAAAAAAAAAGAGAGAGAGAAACAAAATAATCTGATGTCATCCAAGTAGCTAGAAAGGGTGAGTCTTACTGGGTGCTAGTTCCAGATCATAATGGCATTAGTAAATAGCAGGGAAATGCAAACAATGCACCTTAATCAATCATTTGCATCATATGCAGAAGGTTTTGAAAAAACTGTTGGAGAACTGACTAAACAAAAATGTTAATCATCACACTTTTATAATGGTAAAAAAGAAAAACCTACATAGTCCCCATCAGGGAACTCGTTAAATAAAGCATGCATGACACATTTCGGGGGCGGGGGAGGGGGGAACACACACACTCCAAATATATACAATATATAAACATATAAAATAGCTTTTATTAATTTAAAAAATCCTTTAAAGCACATACAAAAAAATCTGTGATCAGAATTGGGGGTGGCGCCTGCCTGGCTCAGTTCAATAGAGCATTGGACTCTTGATAACAGGGTTGTAAATTCAAGCCCCATGTTGGGTGCAGAGGTTACTCAAAATATTTTTAAAAATTAAAAAAAAAAAAAAAGAATGGTAGGTAATTTTGAAAATATTCTCTGAAACGTCACAATTCAGATGAGCAGAAAATAGAATATAGACGATTATACTCATTTGGAACTTTAGCCTTCCTGACTCAATTATTTCATTTTTATGCTGTTTTTTTATTACTTAGACTGTGACCAACTACCCTTGCATTATCTTGTATATTTTCTTAAAATCTGAATACACAGTTTCTTAGTAGCCACACAAATTCTTAAGATGCAAAAATCATAGTAAAAAATATAAAGATTTCTTTGTTATATTTTCTTTCAATTTGTAGATACATTAAATACAGGTAAATATGGCCTCTCAAGTATTATTTCACAATTAAAATGAATTCCTTTTGTGAGATTCCGGTCCTCTTTAATTAGATTATATCTCACTCACAGAACAACTCTCCCCCTCATTAAAGCACACTCTTTCTCTTAAGGCTGAAGTAAATAACATTTTACCCAAAACCTTTCTGGTTAAATAGCTACTTAGGTTCACTTATCCACCATCTACCACTCACAGACTTTTATCGGAAGATATTGTTATGCTGTAAAATACAGAACCCTTAAAATACAGGGAACACAGGGGTGCCTGGGTGGCAGGGTTGGTTAATAAGCCTCTGACTCTTGGTTTCTGCTCACATCAACAATTTCAGGGTCATGAAATCAAGCCCCACAACAGGCTCCTTGCTGAGCACTGAGTTGGCTTAGCACTTTCTCTCTACCTCTCTCTTGGCCCCTCTCACCCCTCTGAAACAAATCTTAAAAAAAAGAAAAGAAAAGAAAGCAGTACAGGGATCACATCTCACCTACACTGCCTATTCCTTTTTTAGAAAAAGGATTCCTACCATTTAGTTAATTAACACATCTATGGCCTTGCATTTTTTTGGGGGGGGGGTAAGAACATTTATGTTCTACTCTCTTAGCAATTTTCAACTATATACATTAGATCCTCAGACCTTATTAATCTTACAGCTGAAGTCTGCACTTTTCCTATTCCCCTCACCCTGGTAACCACTTATATACTGTTCCCATGAGTTTGACTTTTTTTTTAAATGTCACATATAAGTATGCCATGCAGTGTTTGTCTTTATCTGTCTGGCTTATTTTACTTAGCATACTACTACTTTTTAACTGGGTATAGCACCCCAAATTGGGTAATTTATTTGAAATAAAATGTAGTATTTATTATATTTAGAGCACAGTACTTAAAAATTATCCATTGCAATTAAAAAAGAGATTCTGTATTTTAAAAGTCACTGAAAAACTACATTATGAAGTCAAATTATAATCAACAATAAAGGGATGCCCGGGTGGCTCAGCGGTTAAGCACCTGCCTTCAGCCCAGGGTGTGGTCCTGGAGACCCTGGATCGAGTCCCACATCAGGCTTCCTGCATGGAGCCAGCTTCTCCCACTGCCTGTGCCTCTGCCTCTCTCTCTCTCTCTGTCTCTGTCTCTCATGAATAAATAAATAAAATCTTTTTTGTTTTTTAAAAAAACAATAAAGAAAAACTTAACCTAGGGAAGTCAAGTTTCTAAATTATAAGTGAAACAACGTGGGTTTTTAAAAGTTTAAGAATGGGGGTGCCTGGATAGCTCAGTCAATTAAGCATCTGCCTTCAGCTCAGATTATGATTCCAGGGTCCTGGGATGGAGATCAATGTCAAGCTCCTTTCTCCGTGGGGAGTTCTGCTTCTCCCTCTCTTAACAGCACCACCCCCCTCCCCCCGGCTCACGCACGCTCTCTTAAATAAAGATCTCAAAAAAATAAAATAAAAGTTTAAAAATGATATCCAGGTGGGGCGCCTGACTGGCTCAGTTGGGGAAGAGCACACAACTCTTGATCTTGGGGTTGTGAGTTTGAGATCCATGCTGGGGCAGAGATTACTTAAAAATTAATAAAAACTAAAAAGATCTCTAGGTTATTGCCAGGCTTCTAGTATCTTTAGAATTCTTAAAAAGAGGGATCCCTGGGTGGCGCAGCGGTTTGGCGCCTGCCTTTGGCCCAGGGCACAATCCTGGAGACCCCGGATCGAATCCCACGTCAGGCTCCCGGTGCATGGAGCCTGCTTCTCCCTCTGCCTATGTCTCTGCCTCTCTCTCTCTCTCTCCCTGTGTGACTATCATAAATAAATAAAAATTTTAAAAAAATTCTTAAAAAGACAATAACCAAGTATTTTTAAACCTTAAGAGAAGGAAAAGATGGTTATGATACAATGTGCAAGGTTAAATCTAATAAAAATTCACGACTAAAAAATTTCCATTAGAGTAGGCAGATCAAGGCTAAATAAAGAACACTGTATTAAATCAATTACGGAATAGGCAGCTTAATCTTTCCCTGCCTAATTAAAAAACAAAACAAAACAAAAGAAACCCCACAGGTCTTGATTTAAAAAAAAAAGTCTATCACCATAGAAATGACTTAGGAAGTGAAAATATCCTATAAGACTACTACCAGAAATAGGTTCTATATATAGTCTTTCTATATTTTCTATGTATATACACATATATATTTCAAAACAAAATTGGGATACTATAAATACTGTTTGGAAGCTGTTCAAGAAGTATCTATTAAATATCTTTGTCAGCAAAATTCACCTTCAATACAGTTTTCATTTTCACGAACATGATATGTCTGATTGAAATGGAATACTCTGTCATCTTGATCACTTCTGAATTATTTTAAGATGTAGATATTCTAAATATATCAGAGTAATAGCAACTTGTAAATATAATTTAGCAAAGAACGTGTAAATATCAAAGGCATAAACAGAGTGCTAAGTAGAAATGTCAAGAAAATGAGAACATGATTACAACCAACAAGCTTTTAGAAGTTAAAAAAAATCTACAGTAAGTCAAAAGGAATTCCAAAAAACACAGGAATTCCAAAGCCTCCATTACAAAATTAAACAGGGTGTCCAAGAGTTCTATCTGTGAATCTATAATTTCCAAAGTTCTTATGAATAGTTGCCTATTCAAAGCATAAATCAGGTCTATTTCAATAAATATACGAACACCTATGTGCTAACACCTGGAATGCAAAGGAGTTTATACCTAGTAGGAAATAGTGTCTGATAACATATGTATCAACACACAATAATTACATATATACATATAATACATATAATTATATATATAAATATAATGTCTTAGTAATAGCACATGCACATGAAGTACAAAAATAGTACTAGAACGAAAGTGATCCTGGGAACAGATGTGAAGGGTGACTAAGTTTGTGCTGTGAGAAGGAAAGAAATGAATTCTAAGTAGAAGGTAGAATATGAACAAAATAGCAACAGTGTATTCCCCAAATTACAGGCAGTTTGATTTGGTAAAATTAAGTGTACTTTGTGGCTCTCTTCCCTGGGGCTCCTACTAAGGGGGCAGCCGTCTCTTCCTCTGCTGGGCATCATGGCCATCCTCAGACCTCTGGTAAAGTCCACGATCATTAACAAGTGGACCAAGAAGTTCATCGCACACCAGTTAAACTGCTATGTCAAAATTAAGCACAACAGGCCAAAACTCAGGCATTGACAACAGGGTGTGCAGAAGATTCATGGGCCAGATCTTGATGCCAAATATTAGTTACTAGAGCAAAAGGAAAACAAGGCACATGCTGTCCAGGGACTTCCCGAAGTTCCTAGTCCATAATGTCAAGAAGCTTGAAGTGCTGTTAACATCCAATAAATTTTACTGTGCAGGGACTGCTCACAATGTCTCCTCCAGAAACCAAGCCATTGTGGAAAGAGTAACCAGCTGGCCATCAGAGCTACCAATGCCAATGCCAGGCTGCACAGCAAAGAAAATGAATATAGACAGCTTACATGCACGTCACAGTTGTGTTAATAAAACCATAAAACTACAAAACAAGTGTGCTTTGTGTAAATGTGGAAGTTGGGATTGGAGAAGAAGAAGAATCAATTTTATGAGGGGCATGCACATCAAGATGGTACTTGGCTGTCTTCTCTATCTACACTTATTCTCTTAGTTGACCTCAATCTCATAATCTTATGGCTTTAACGCTGCCATCTTCAAAGCATCTGTAGTAGACACCTCAGATTAAACGTATCCAAAACCTCTGATCTTCCTCCCCAAATCTGCTTCACCTGTGGCTTTCTCTGTTGATAGCCTCTCCAACCTGGGCTGCAGGTTACTCTTACCTCTTTTATTTGAATGTTACCTCAAGAAAGCTTATTCTGAGAAATCTGGTTTTCTTTCTTTGTAATACGTCTGCTAGGCTTTATCAATCAGGATTATGTTTGACCTTGAACAAAGTTTGGAAGTATTCCTTCTTACTCTTCAGTTTTGTCAATGTTCACTTTATGTATTTTCAAGTTCTATTATTAAGAACATAAATATTTGGGACTGTTAATGAGTTGGACCTTTTATCACTCTGAAATGTCTTTCTTTATGCTATAATATTCCCTATCTTAAAATCTACTTTGTTCATCAATAGACATACTACTTTCTTCTAATCAATGCAGCATCATGTATCTTTTACCACCTTTTACTTTCAACTTCTCTTTGTATTTAGTCTTTTGTAAACAGCATATACTTAAGTCTTGTTCCTTTAATCTGACAACTGGAGTATTTTTTATTACACAATTCTTTATTCTAAATATTACAAATGTGCACGTATTACTTTTATTTATTAAAATAGTACCAGGGGTGCCTGGGCGGCTGTCTGTCGAGCAAGTGACTCTTCGTTTGGTTTTTGGCTCAGGTCATGATCTCAGGATCATGGGATGAACCCTGCTTCTGGCTTCAAGCTCTGCTGCATGGAGTCTACTTATCCCTAGCCCTCCCTCTCTCCTCAGACCCCCTGCTGACACATGGGCTCTCTATCAAAAATAAATAATGAAATCTTTAAAAATTAAAAAAAAAAGCATGAAAGAAAAAAAGGGAAAATGTCATCACATTGAATCATGCTAATCATTCCAATTTTAGTGTAATGTGCTGCCAAAGCAAGCAATGACAATTGGAGCATTTGGTCTGTCCACACTTAATACAATTATTGATGTAGTCTATTCAAATCTATCAGCTTACAAATTTTCTACATGTACTCTTGGTTGTTCCTCTATTTTTCAAGACTTTTTTTTTTGGGGGGGGGATCAATTTTCATTCTTAGCTTCTATAATGTTTTCAAGTTAATATAAAATTAAATTCACTTTTCTTGCTCTATAGTTCTGAGTTTTGACAAACATGTATAATGATAATTATCAAGATTTAGATCAAGATACAGAATGGTTCCATCAAGTCCCCAAATCTCCCTCATGACCCTCTGTAGTTCAACTCTACCACCACTCCCAGGCAAACAATCTGTTTTCTGTTTCTCCTATCTTTGTCTTTTCCAGAATGTCACATAAATAGAATTACATAATACAAGGCCATTTGCTTGGTTTCATTCATTCAACATAATGTCTTTGAGATTTACCACTGTTGTATCAACAGGTCTTTCCTTGTTATTGCTAAGTAGTATTCCATAGTATGGATATTACCAGTTTATCCTTTTGCTGAAATCTCCAAAATCTACAGTTTTATACGCATTTCTCTCTAGGTTCTTGTGTGAACATAAGGTTTTAAAATTTCTTGAGTAAATACCTAAGAGATGTAATGCTGGGTCATATATGTGTAAGAATTCTAGTTGTTCTGCATTCAGCATATGGCACTATCAACCTTTAAAAATTTATGCCATCCTAAGAGGTGTGTAAAGATATTTCATTGTGGTTTTAATTTGCATGTCCCTAAATAACAAATGATGTTGATCATGTTTTCATTTATTTCATTTATTTGTTTCCCATTCTTTGGTAAAGGAGCTGTTCAAATCTTTTGCCCATTTAAAGGAAACTGGGTTCTCTAACTGGGTTTTAAGTGTATTTATTATGGATACAATGTTCTTTTAAAAAAAAAAAAGATTTTATTTATTCATGAGAGACACAGAGGAGAGACAGAGAGAGGCACAGACACAGGGAGAGGGAGAAGCAGACTCTATGCGGGGAGCCAACGTGGGACTCGATCTTACGTCTCCAGGATCACACCCTGGGCTGAAGGCAGAGCTAAACCGCTGAGCTACCTGGGCTGCCCTGGATACAATGTTCTTCGTAAACTAGTACAACTGCAAACAATCTGAGGTCCCTTCCCACTTTTTACATCTCTCTCATTTATGTTTCTCTTAAATAGCCTTGAGGTATAATTTATATGCCATAAAATTCACGTTTTAAGTATACAATTCAATGATTTTTAGACTATTTACAGAGTTGTGTAACCATCACCTCAATTCAGTTTTAGAACATTCACATTACACCCCCAAAATCTCTTGTGCAAATCTGAAGTAAATCCCCTTTCCTACCCAAAGTCTGCCACTAAATCTACTTTCTTTCTATAGATTTGTCTTTTCTGGACATTTCATATAAATAGAATCATAAAATAAATGTGATCTTTTGCACTACACTTCTTTCATGCAGCATAATGCTTCTGAGGTTTATCCATGAGGTAACACGTCAGCAACTGAACAATATTTCATTGTAAGGATATACCACATTTTGTTTATCCATTCACCACCTGATTTTTACAGTATTAATATTAACTTCAATGGCCATTATAAATAATGCTGTTATGAATACTGTATACAAGTCTGTGTGTGAACATAAGCTTTAGTTTTTCTTTTAGCTTTTCTCTTTAGTTATTCCTTCGAAATAAGGAATGCATGTGGCCTATAGAAGCTGAAAACTGGGATGCCTGGGTGGCTCAGTGGTTGAGCGCCAGCCTTTGGCTCAGGTTGTGATCCCCACATCCTGGGATTGAGTCCCAAAATCGGGCTCCCCCTAGGGACCCTGCTTCTTCCTCTGCCTATCTCTCTGTGTCTTTCATGAATAAATAAAATATTTTTTAAAAAGCTGAAAACTAAGGAAACGATTCTCATCTAGACATCTAGAAGAAACATCTTGTATTAGTTTCATAGATCTGCCTTAAAGAATTATCAGAGTAGCTTAGAGCAGAAATTTATTCTCTCAAAGTTTTAGAGGCTGGAAGTCAAAAATCAGGTCAGCAGAGCCATGCTCCCTGAATCTGGAATAGAATCCTTCCTTGCCTCTGCCAGCTCCTAGTGTCCTCAGATACTTCTTGGCTTGTGGTAATCACTCTAATGTCTGCCTCCACCTTCACTTGGTGTTCTGTGTGCATGTCCTCCTTCCTCTTCCTTTAAGGACACTAGTCATCAGATTTAAAGTCCACTCTAATGGAATATGGCCATCTTAATTACACCTGCAAAGACCCTGTTTCTAAATAAGGCCATGTGCTGACGTTCCAAGTAGACATGAATTGTTTTTGGGGGGAGGGTACTATTTAAAATTGCTGTATCTACCAACACCTCGATTTTAGCTCAGTTCAGATTTTTGATCTCAAGAACTAAGCTAACAGATTTCTTTTCAAGCCATTAAGTTTGTAGTAATTTGTTATAGCAGTAATAGAAAACTAATAAATTGCTAAACTGTTTTCCAAAGTGGCTGCACCATTTGCATTCCTACCAATAATGCATTAGGGTTCTAGTTTCTCCACATCCTCACCAACACTTTTTTCAAAAAGATTTATTTGAGAGAGTGTGTGTGCACATGAGAGCAGGGGGGAGGGGCAGAGGGAGAGAGAATCCTCAAGCGGACTCTCTGCTGAGCATGAAGACTGATGCAGGGCTCCATCCCAGGACCCTGAGATCACAACTTGAGTCAAAATCAAGAGTTGGACGCTTAACCAGACTGAACCACCCAAGTGCCCCTTCACCAACAACTTTTCACTGTCTTTCTATTTATAACCATTTTAGTAGTATGAAGTGATAATCTAATTGGATTCGCATTTCTCTAATGACTAATGTCAAGCATCCTTCTGCATGGTTATTAGCCATTTGTCCATCTTCTTTGATAAAATGTCCAAGATTTTTGCCCATGTTCTAGGCCTGCGAATAAACCTAAAATGTTTACATGAACTAATAAGAATTCCTGTTTTTATATTGGATTACTTATTTTATCGAATTGTAAGAGTTCTTTATATACTCTGGATACAAGTTCTTTAACGGACATACAACTTGCAATTATTTTTGCCCAGTTTTTGGCTTGCCTTTTCATTCTAACAGCATATCACACTAATATAACCTGTTACTAATAGTGGAACTGGAAATTCTCTGTACCATCTTCACAAATGTAAATCTAAAAACTACAAAACGATTCTAAAGTTAGTTTTTTAAAAAAGGAGAAGGAACTGTCAGATTAAGAGATGATGAGGCATTTCAGCCAATTAAAATGATGTGTGGACCTTTTTGAATTTTGATTTGAAAAAGATATTTATAAGACAAATGAGAAAAAGCAAATACAAACTGAGTATCAGATCATAAGATGGTATTAGGTTTAAGAGTATTATGTTTGTTTTTTTAAGGTCTTCCATGATAAAGACTTACACTGTAGTATTAACAGATAGAATAGGATAGCATATCAAGAACTTCCTTTGAAGTACTCCACAAAAAGGGAAAGTACTGATCAGGCAAAGATGAAAAACTATGAAAATTAATACCACCTATTGGAACTGAATGCACCGAGGGCTCAATGCACTATTTACTTTCATAGGTGTTTGAAAATTTCCACAACAAAAAAATAAAACAAACATACATTACTTATTACATAAGGTACTACAAGCTGTAGCACTTTGCATTTAAGTTTTGTAGCAACTTTGGCTGAGAAAGGACAAAGACATGCTATTTTTGATATTGAAACTCATGGCAGAAAGCACTTTGATGCCAGACTTAATTTAATCTCTACTATATGAAAAACACAAAAGGCAAACACCTTTTGTTTTTGCAAGAATTCTTTTGCAAGAATTTGCAAGAATTTCAAACCTTTAACAATTGACAATCCCTCAATTTCCAGCTGTACCAAGCCTTCGGTTTGCAGAAAAGAAGTTGAACCAGATCTAGACAAGAATGAGCCTTCCATTCTGGTACAGACCTACTCTTCTAACTTTACCAGTCACAGGGCAGCCTGTTATACAGTCGTTGTCTTTGGTGTAAATGGCTACATGTCCTGACACTTTTTTTTTTCCCATTAAAACTACAGTCAAATGCATTTTACGTAAGAATGATCATTTAAAAAATTATTTATACAATGTAGTTTAAATGCTACCTAATATGACTAAAAGCAATGTTGGTGTTAGGTAGCTAAAAACAATTAGATAGTAGGGGGAATGCATCCAGAGTTTTTTGCATTAATTTAACTCATGAGGGAAGAATTCCCTTTTCTAACACATCACTCTGAGAGCTATTTCCTGAAATACAAATATTGCATAATATGTATCTCTGATTATGTGAACATATCACATTATCAAGAAAATCACAGTGAATTAGAACATCTAAAAACACAACTACTAAAAGAAACACTTGAATTTTCGGGTAAACAAAGAGGAGCCCATAAAGAAACCCAAGAAACAATTTTCAAGAGAGTTAAGGAAAAAGTCTGGAAAAGCATTGTCACAAAATCTAAGAATGGATTCCAAATCTGCCTATATACCAGAATCACTTTGTCAGTTAAAAACTCAGACTTCCACATCCCACCATGGAATCTTTAATAATTAAAGCCTCTTATGTTAATCACACAAATTTAGCATCCACCTAAATAAATAAACTTCCCACTGCATATGGGTACATTTCCATATCCAAGAACTCTGGAGGGAAAGAGAGGCTAAAGATGGGCATAGAGATTTCATATAAAATGTTAAATCATTTTCCCTATGTAAGTAACACACTATATATTACACTACAGCTTTAAGGTTTATGGCATAGCTAGTGTTGTTGAGAGCTAGTTTTAAACTCAAATCGGCCTGACTCTTGAAAGCTGATTATTAATCACTACACTGTTTACTTCAGATAAGATTTCATTGTAATTTATTCTTTTTTAAAGGTTTATTTATTGATTCAGAGGACACATGGGAGCAGGAAGAGGAGCAGGAGGAGAGGGAGAGAGAGAATCCAAGCTGACTCCATGCTGAGTAAGACATGGGGCTTGATCTCTCATGCCTGAGATCATGACCTGAGCCGAAAACAAGAGTCAGATGCTTAACCCACAGAGCCACCCGAGTGCTCCAGATTTTAATGCAATTTAACTATCTTAATTTAGCATTACTATCTGCCACATCTATTAGACTCAACTGTTTTTAAGTTGACTGCAAATATTTATATCAGAAGCTTTTACATAAAGCCTACATTTCTGCTCTTTTTAAAAAATTCTTTTATCTTATCTGCCTGGTCCCAGGTTCCTGTTGGTATCCACTTATAACCCTACCTGTAAAAAACTGAATACAGTAGTAATTAAAGAAATTAATTATTCTCTTGGCTCAAGTAAATTCATGTGACATGTCTTTTTTCCTTGTTTTTCAAATCTATAATAAATCCCAAAGTTTCTTCATACCAAAGATTTTAGAATGAGGATGTCAAAGGGGAAAACTGATATTGCAAAAGTGCCCATGTATACCAAGTTCTTAGATCTGAACACAGCTACTTGCCTTCTACTTTATAGAGCCCATTAGTTATTTATTTTATATCAGCACCACAAGATTAATGTTACTCAGTCAAATCTATCAACTTCACGCTTAGAATAATGGTAGCAGAAAACCTTTACCTGTGGCTTAAAATAAGCACTGTGATACAATGATAACACACGTTTAAGCATTTAGCACAGCAACATCAGATAATAAGCACTCAAATGTTTAGCTATTAAAAGTTAATGTCAATTATACCCATAATTATAAAAACAAAATTGAGTGGTAATATTCTGAAGGGCCACAAGATGGAGGTATGACTACACAAAAGTTGGTCTTTCTCTACAAAGTCTGACTTTTTAAGTTATACTGCAAAAGGAGAAAATGAAATACTGTAGAGACAAAGTTTAAAGTTTAATACACCGTAGCACAAAATTTTAACTGCTTGGCAACTTCTTGTGCATAGTGTTTGATCTGGAAGGGACCTTAGAAGCCTCTGGGTCCATCCCTCTTCATTTCACAGATGACAGAACTGAAACCCAGACAAATGGACCTGTGGTTATACAGCCAATTACCAATAAAGCCAGAACCAGGCCTAAATCTACAAATTTTCATTATAGTGAAAGATCAGCCATACCATGACTCCCCTCAAAGGAGTCATCTTTACTCAAGGTTATTAAGAGAGAAATACCAAACCTAGAACACTTATCTAAGGTATACTAATGATAAAGGGGATTTGCAATAAAACTTAAGAATTTTAGCAAGGATCAAAGTATGCCCATGACCCTTTGATAAAAAATTTCCAGGGGCTTAGAGTAGGTTATTTTTTCTTAGCTAGCAGTAAATTTGGTTCTAAACTCTTGCCTTCAAGTAAATTACATCAAAGAGTGATTCCTCTAAAGTATAAATTCCCTTAACTTAAAAGTAAGTCCACGGAGAATTTATCAAAGCACAGCTTAAATACTAATTGCTCATAAGGCCTTAACTTGTCATCCTGCTGAGATTTCCACCTCATCTGAACTGTATCATATTGTTTGTACCCTTCCAAGGCAGAGCACCTCTGTGCTGCTGTAAGCATTTATTTTTTATACCCTACCTCTTCTACTGAACTGTAAGACTTAGAGCAGGACCTCAAATATTTCAAGGAATTGATGAATTACTCCAAGACTCTCTAGACCCTTAATTTAACTGATGGGCTCTTTCTCATCTCATCTAGATTTTAGGGTTTCTTAGTCCTAGTACTACCGATATTAAGCACTGGATAATTCTTTGTGAGGGGCTTTCCAGAGCACTGTAGGATATTTAGTAACATCTCTAGCATCTAAATGCCCCACCCCACACTGTGACAACCCAAAATGCCTCTAGACATTACCAGATATCCAGGGATGAAAGGTGTGACCCTGGTTGAGAATCACTGTTCCGTAAATTTAGCAGTTATCAAAAAAGTGGTGGTGGATGGATTAGCTCTGCAAGCTGTGTGAGTCTAAGCGTCAACTGCACAAAAATCTCAACAATTATTTGCTTGGATACCAGAAATGCTAAACACACATTAGATATAATCTACTTAAGGTTATAACCTAAAAATAAATTATTATTTGAAAAAATTTTTCATGGTCATCCATCCATATATTCAATTAGGAGAGCTCCTTCCCAGCTGAGGTTTTTCCCTTACTACCACCTAAATGTTGCTTTTACTTCTCAATTTCTGAATCCAAGCACACATTTCAAACTGCTTACTAGTTATCTCTACAGAAATCTCACATTCAACACAATGAACTCACTATCCTCCTCAGGAAGTTAAAACATCCACCTGTATCCTCTATCTTTATGAATAGTCCCATCCAATACAAAAATTTAGTTTTATATGTACTCTTATATCCCACTTTAATTCCTGTTAATTCTGCTCCCCAAATATCTTCATAAACTGTTCCTATACCCCCCTCTAAGCAGTATGCTTCAAATCATCCTTTCAACACAAATTCTAATAGCCTAATGAAGAAGAAAAAAAAAAAAAAACCTAGAGCCAAGGAGGCAAAGCCATCACAATGAAGTCAGAATAATATTTTGAAAACACAAATCTGATCTCTTTACTTAAAAAAAAAAAAATATTTATTCATGAGAGATGGGGGGGGGGGGGAGAGGCGCAGAAACAAAGGCAGAGGGAGAAGCAGGCTCCATGCAGGGAGCTCAATGTGGGACTCGATCCCTGAACTCCAGGATTACACCCTAGGCCAAAGGCAGGCGCTAAACCACTGAGCCACCAGGGATCCCCTGATCACTTCACTTCTAATGCTTAAGATCTTTCAATAGCTATACATAACCTCCCAAATGAAATTAGAATAGCACTACATATAAAACTCTCATCACCTAGCTGTGGCCACTGGTGTATCTCTCTCTCTTCTACCTTGTTTTTTGGCCATATAAAACTTCAAAGATTCTAGAACCCACCAAGCTTTCTGTCCTTCTTGGTTCACCTCCATAATGTTATTTCATTAGCAGACTAAAGATGCTATACCTAAAGATACATTAGTACATTATGGATGCTATCTTAGAGCTTTTATAGTATTAAGTGAGAATCTATTGCCTGAAAGACCAGTACTAGGTAGCTATAAAAAGTAAAAGTGCCATTAGGGGGAAGGATGGGAGAGCAGGTCTCAACAGACAGACATAAAAGCAATGAAGAAAGCACCTTAAAAGAGAACAGTTCCAATAGGATTCCAAAGTTTTGTTTCTTGGTATCATAAAGAGAGATAATAAGAGACCAGGGATGGCAAACATGTGACACACAGGCCATAGCAGTCATGGTTGATATTAATAATCAATGACATCATCCTTTTTTTTTTTTGGAATCTGAGAACTCATCAAAGCTATCAGCAGATTAAATACTGATTAAATACTATTAGCAGATTAAAATGAGCACATGAATTTCAACTTTTGGCTGTTCCAGTTCAAGTTTAAGCTGTGCTTTCTAAAGACAAACGAAGGCCCGGAGGTCAAAAAAACCTATTAGTGACCACACTGCTAACTATCATTAGTTAGCTGGATTGTCACAGCTGAAATACAAAATGTGGTTGCTTTTAGTTCAATGCTTTTTGTGTTAAAGTCTCCCTTAAGAAGATAAATTATGCTGAGTGGCTCAGTCTGTTAAGCATCTGACTCTTGATTTCAGCCGGGGTCAGCTCCCCCAACTTTAGTGCATTCTCTCTCTCAAATAAATAAATAAAATCTTTTCAATTTGAATGTCTCAACCCCATTTTCTGAAAAAATCACCTTTAGTTGTTTTGCAATTTGAAGTCCACACACTTAATATCCAACTTAAAAACTGTTAAGTTACACAAGTAACAGGTAAATAACAGACATACAAATGGCTAGTGAAACTGGAAAATGTCCAACTTCACTAAGTAATCAAACCAACAGTAACAAAAAACGGGGGTGGGGGTGTGGGTGTGGATACCATTCACCATCTAACCAGCAAGTAAAACTATAAAGCTAGGAGTTAAGCTATATTATGTGATTATGTCCTCAAACCCAACTTGTAAAGAAACTGTTATTTCTACCATTTTACAAATACATGTTCAATGTATTCCACTCATCCCAGAAGATAAATTATACTACCAATGGCTGAAATGGCAGCTGTAAGGTCTTCCTTCATTTCTTTAAGGTTTAAGTGTCCCTACCCTTCCCCATCAGCCCTTGGAGAAGAAAAAAGGACACTCTCATACATTGTTGGCAGTATGAATTGCTACTATCTTTCTAGAGGTCATTTGGCAACAAAGATCAGAGATTTTAAAATGCCAGTACCTCCTGATCCAAAAAAATTCACTTCTAGGGAATTATCCAAAAGAAAGATGTGTGTCAAGTAGTTTTGTAAACAAGCATTCACTGCAGCATTATTGAGCACTGAGAGAAGCCTCTGGACTTAGAAATAAGGTTTTCCATTAACAGCTTTAGCAATGATAGAGGCAGAATACAGGTTGCACTAGCTGAGCAAAGACAAGCGAATACTTCTAACTACGCTTTCTCCATTATGGTAAACAAGGTAACTGAATTACAGTATTTTAATCTAAGACCAAGAGTTCCTCAGAATCCTTCACCACAGAGGTATAACCAGCCACGCACTATCTGTTGGCTTGCAAATTTACTATTTAGAAACACCTTCTGGGAATTGGATCCTAAGGAAAGAGATCATGTTTTACACCAATTTTTTTTTCAGGGTCTAGCACAGCACCGTCCAAAACAAGTACAATTCAAGTCACATATATAATTTAAATATTTTTAGTAACTACATTAACAAGCCAAAAAGAAACAGATGAAATCGTTTCAAAAGGTAATCAAAATAAAAATTATTAATTTCATCTTTTTAAAAAATATTTATTTCATACTAAGCCTTTTTAAAGTTTACTTATTTTTGGTAATCTCTACATCCAACATGGGGCTTGAACTCACAACCGGAGATCAAGGGTCGCATGCTCCTCTAAGCCAGCCAGGCACCCAGGGTTTCTGGGATGAGCCCCACATTGGGCTCCCTGCTCAGCGGGGAGTCTGCCTCTCCCCCAGCTCATGCTCTTTCTCTCAAATAAATAAAATCTTAAAAAAAAAAAAAACAAATAAATAAATCCAGTGTGTATTACACAGCAAATCTCAATTCAGATGCTAATTTTCCTTTGAAATATTTTATCTATATTTACATTTCATAAACTTTATAGTAGATTCACATATTCAGGTTGTTCCAAACATGTGAAAATTGTCCAACTGACTCTTAATATCAATTTTTAAAGTTGAAAATGTAATTAAAATTCACTTCCTCAGTAACACAAGCCACATTTCAACTGCTCAACAGCCTACTATAGCTAGTCCTTACTGTATTGGATAGGACAGGATTAACATTTTTCCAATAAGTTAGGAGATGTATATATATATATAGAACTGATGGGAGAGTTCAGATCAAGAGAAAGCAGTGTTAATGACATGAAAATTACATATTTTCTAGTAATTAAACTGTAATACATACAGTATTCATTTCTGTGATGAAAAAGTTTCCATTGGTTACAACTGGTATTTAAATGGTTTCTGCAGACTGTGCTTAAAAAAAAAAAAAAAGGACAACCATTCAAATAAATTGAGAAGTTATATCTTTTCAGATGGCACAGAGCTGGAGGCCATAGCTAATATGCATAAGAGAAAATCAGAAGTCAAAAGGATTTCCACAGGCCAAAATGGAAAACATAGCAAAGTGAAATTTAATATAGATGATTAGTTTGGTCTGGAAAAACACTGGCTTTGAAAAATAATGCTTTATATGGATAACCTTTAAAAATCTTTTTCAACCCAGAAGTTTATGATTATTCTTTGTTCAGAACTTTACCAACAGCTGTCCACAGTTTTGGGGAAAAAAATCACATCGACGGCAACACAGCATTAGTCACCAAGGCACACACCTATCTTGGTAGCAGATCTACTTTCTAAATTATATAATGATTTTATTTACAGACAGATACAAACATCTAGATATTATGATTTACGGTATAGTTGTGCCCGATCATTTACATATTGATATAAACATAGCTTAGTTCTCCCTTATATTGGTTACATCATTATACTGATTTTCTAAAAAAAAAAATAAATAAATAAAAATAAAAATAAAAATCATGGTACAGGTAGGTTATATTTTGTGTGAATTCATTTCAACAAAGCAAGGGAACATTACAAAGTATTTTTAAAATACAGTATCTCAATCCATGTCCCACAAATTATTGGTTTTACAGAAGGAGTACGAATTGGAGATTTACAAAAGCTCTTGAACTCTCCTTCAGTCTGTCTGTCCCCCCTACAAAAACAGCAATACAACCTAAAAAAAAAAAAAAATGTTTTATTGAAGTACAGAATTTGTATGGTAAAGAGCACAGATCTTGTTCACAGCTCAATAACTTTTTTTACATAGTTATACATCTATGCAAGCAATACCCAAAGAAGAGAGTATTTCTAGCACTTCAGAAAACTCTCTCCTGCTCCTGTTATGCTGTCAGAGGTAACCATTATTCTTAGTTCTTCAACATAGTTTCTTTTGACTGTAGAATCTTCTATTTTAATAACTAGACTGTCCTATATACTGTATTTATATTGTTATCTACTTCCCCATCTTTACGTTACATGTACTCACATCTTGTTAAAGACTTTATTATTTTTTTAAGTAAACTCCTCACCCAGCTTAAAGCTCAACATGTGTCTGAACTTCCAACCAGGAGATCAAGACTTGAGCTGAGATCCAGAGTCAAAAGCTCAACAGACTGAGCCATCCAGGCATCCTAAAGACATTTTTATTAGAACTAATTTACACCTCTTTGCTACAATTCAAAGGTAAACAGATTCAGTTTTACTTTCTATCATACTATATTGCCATCTCAGTCATGGCTGTAACTTTTTGCCTGAATATCACCTTCCCTAGAGAGGAATACTAGATAAAAATGATCAGCTTACTACCCACAAATTCAACCTACAACATCCCTGGTCCATAAAAACAAGCAGCTTCAGTGCAAAGGAAATAACATCTTGTAATATACCCTCAAAAGTCCTAGAGCATGCATATAAATACATGCAGTAATTAAAAACTGGAAATTTATCTGCTATGGTGGAAAGACAAGTACATGCCAACACTATTAAATGTCCTACTGCTACTACTAATAAAAACAAAGTATAAATACATGGAAAAATCTGATAAAATAGTACATTTAAAAAGTTTGAAAATGGTGGGGAATATAGGCAATGACGTAAAACATTTAAATAGATTGACTTAGAGGTAGATGTTCTTCATGTTTCTAATAAATAATCAGGACCATGGTTTCATTTTCGTAGGCCTTTCCAAATCAGGAGTCAGGACTATAACGCTAACCACGCTATGTGTTACAAGTCTTTGAACTTAAGGACCTCAGAACTTTTATTTTTATTTATTTTTTTAAAGGATTTATTTATTCATGAGACAGAGAGAGAGACAGAGGCAGAGGCAGAAGGAGAAGCAGGCTCCATGCAGGGAGCCCGACGTGGGACTCGATCCCAGAACTCCAGGATCATGCCCTGGGCCGAAGGCAGGGGCTAAACCGCTGAGCCACCCAGGGATCCCAGGACCTCAGAATCTTTTAAATAATGTCAATTGTCTTCATTTGTTCCGTGCCTTAAATACAAGAGTTAGAAATTTAAAAAATTTTAAAGTCCCATTTTATCTAGTAATTTTTCATCTGGGAAGTTAAAGGGACTATTCCTGTGAAATCATTTTAAAGGTTTAACATTAGGAACATAACTTTAAATTCCCGATCAAAAATGATAGGAACTAGACGTAAGGACTCATTTTAGGGATGGTTGCTGGCTTGCGGTATAAATTCAGTTAACTATAAATTTCCTCTAGATTTGGCCAGTTACTGGTTTCTGGGGATTTGCCATCATCGTGTTGTTACATATAAATCACACTTTAAATAAAAAGAGAATTGCTTCATGAGTGTGTTAACTGAAGGTAGACTGTGAATAATACCACTGTTTGACCCCATTTCTATTGCCAAGGTAGGTATCAGAAAGAACATTACACCCCAGCAAGACTGAGCTAGACCAAAGATTTTGGATCTAAACACCCAGAATAACTTCTTGGAAGCCCTCCTTTATAAACCCATGCAGAGCCTCAACTGTTAAGAACTATTCAGCCTCATTTTTAGTACTCTAACAGAACAAGATGAGAAAGAAACACTGTGTGCTGATTAAGAATACAAAATCCAGTAAGAGAAAGCATCCATGCTCAAGGGAAAAAAGAAAAACCCCACTAAATTATGTTGGATCATATATAATAATAGCCAAACCTCCTAGATCGTGATTCAAGGGCTACAAATACTTCCCATACTTTAACGAGTACCCCGACTGGAACTCTTTAGAACTCGATGTTCTGTAGTGCATGTACTATGAAAATTTCATTTCTGAGCTTTAACGTGAAACAGACAATTCAACAGTAGACTGAATGTCCAATATTTAAGGCAAAATTAGAGTTAAGGAATCACATTACAGACCTACAGCCAATTAACCTTTCTTGGACCTCTTCAACCCCAATCACGTACACACACCGAGGGCCTTGTTTTAGGCGGCATGAGATTATTTCGGAGACTGGCTTTTATTCTCAAAAGGCTGAACATCTGAAAGGCTTCACTAACTCAAAACACAGTTCCAAGTCTTTGACTTGCTATAATAGAAAAAAAAAAAAAAAAAAAAAAAAAAAAACCTCAGACATCTCAGAAAGCTTTTTTTGTTCTGTTTTGTTTTTTCTTCCAGAGAGCTTTTAACGCTGATAAAAGGAGAGGTCCAAAACGGCTAGTTTAGGAAATTATTTTAAGACGTCGTGTTATGTAATTAATATTTTAACTGTATATAATTTTAACAGTAAGGTGACACCTTATCCAAGTGGAAAAGAGCTGAACCAAAAGAGTCCCTGATTTTATCCAAGAAGGAAACTGTGAAAAAAGAAATACTAGTTTTGCTATCACCTGAAAAAAGCTTGGTAGTAGGAGCCAAGGGCCCCCCCCACCCCCCCACCGCACAGGGGCAAGAGCACACCACTGGAGCAATAGCTCCACCTACTGATCAACAACACTTCCTTAAACATTCTGGCACCCCGAGACTACAGAGCTCACGCTCTCTCCCCCTCCTCCACGCGCCCTGACCCAACCCAAATCCAGTTGAGTCACTAGCTCTTCATACTCATCTCCATGCTCTTTATTCCAATTCCTTCTCCCTCCAGAAGGTTCTGCGCTGCTCCCAAGCGTGAACACGGCTGGAAGGTGTCAAAGATCGCAGGTCCCAGGGGTGAGCCTGGATCTCAAGAGGGCAGCCCGACCACTCGGCGGGGAGGGGAGCGGAGGGGAGGGGAGGGGCGGGCGGGGGTGGCCCAGCCGTGCCCCCCCCCCGGGTGGGAGGGCCAAGGCGCCTCACAAGAGCTTTTCCCTGCTGCCCCCCCCCCCCCCCCCGCCGCCGGCTGCTAGTCTCCGCTCGACCCACACGCGTCCTCGGGGCCCCGGTCCCGGGCGTCCCGGGTCTGGCCGCTGCTGGCCCTGGAGCCCGCCAACAGCCCCGCGCCGAGCACCCGCCCCCTCCGCTGGGCAGAGGAGCCCCGAAGCCTCCGTCCGCCGGGTCTCGGCCCAGACTCTCTCCTTCTCCGCAGCCCCTCGCCCTCGCCCTCGCCCGCCGGGCCCTGCCCGGCTGCCCTTCCTCACCCTTTCATCTTCCCCGCCTGCTGAGGCCGTCGTTACCGCCGCTACCAACGCCGTTGCCGTCGCCGACCTGAGCTCTCCGCGCCCTCAGCTCGGGCCGCTCAACCCCCACCAGCCGGCCTCCCCGCCTAGGGCAGGGAGCTGAGCGGGTGACGGAGGCCGCGAGAGCCAAGCGCAGCCCTGCGTCTCCGGAGGGGGCGGGGGTGCGTCCCGCCGCCGCGCTGAGCCGCCGCTCCTCCACACGTGCGCCCCGGGCAGCCCGCTCCCGCTCCCGCTCCCGCCGCCGCCGCCGCCGCCGCCGCCAGCCAGACCCGCCGCCGCGCTGTGACCTTTCACCCCGCCCCCTCTGCGCGCCGGCGCGCCGGCCGCCTCGCGCGCAGCCGCACTGCTGCCCTCCGCGCACCCCTCCCCCTCCACCTCAGGACCTCCATTTTCCTCCTGGGCTGTGGCTTCTGGCGTCACCTTTCTCCTCCCATCCCTTACGACACCTACTCGTGGGGCTTGCCCGGTAGGCCCCGGCGGTAAAATCCGGATTTTTCCCTCTCTTCTCCCATGTTAGCAAGAGCAACCCTCCCCGGCCCTGTCCTGTTTTTCCAGTTGGTAATTTCCAGAATGACCTTCAAACGCTCCTGCCTCCTAATACGGTTTTATAAAGGTGGTTTTTCTAAATGTAAAGACATCTGTGGAAGACTCAAACAAATGAGACTTTTTTTTTTTTTTTTAAGACCAACGTAACGAGCAATCGGCCGGATAACTTGGCTGCGGTCCAGCACGACCCAAGTTTTGAGGTCACGTGATTGCCTGGGCTGAAGCCTGGGATTTTACCGGCGACTGAACGCCTTCGCCACTTCCGGTCCCTGGATCCCAGCCGAAACGTCACTTCCTTGGAAATGCACTTTAACCCGTTTCACCCACGCACGCCTTCTGTATTACACTTTACGACACGATCTTTGTGAAAGTTTTCTGGTTTTGTTTTTTGCTTTTCTTCCTCTGATCTCATTGCAAGGAGATGAATGTTTGAAGGACTCGCAAAAAGACAGGCGCGGGAGGATGCGGCACGCTCGCCCCGGGGGCGGCTGGGCGGAGCTCGAGGTCACGTGACTGCCTAGGCCCGCCCCCCGCTGCAGCTGAAGACTTCCCCTCCCGCAGTGACAGAGCCTCTGGTCCGTGGTCCGTACTGTTTGTGCACCTCGCGCCGCGGCAGGTGAGCGGTGACCGGTAACCGGCGACTGGTGGGAATAGGAGAAGGGGTGGGAGGAGGAGGAGAAGGGAAAGTGTGAACGGCGGCCTCCGTTCTCCGGGGCTTCCTCCCTGCTGTCATCCTGCGCTGGCTAGGACCTCTTTTCTCCAGTTCTCCTGACCCTCGCTGCCCCCACTGTGGTCGCCCCCGCCACTTAGGGGTGAGCTGTCCACCTTTCCCAGGGTTGGGGGTGACTGCGGCCACTATGGTTGCCTATTCGGAGTCGTTGGGGCTTCGGGTAGTGGGTTTGGTTCAGCCATTTCTCGGGGTCCGCGGTAGTCTCCAGGTCCTATTCCCCAAAGCCCCCCCCCCTTTTTTTTTTTTTTTTTTTTTTTTTTTTTGCAGAGGCCCTGCTCCGTCTTTATCTTCAGCCTTGGGCTGGGAAGCTGGGAGGGAGGTAGGAAACACCCTGGAGGCAGAGGCGTCTCCGGTGAGACAGGCTTGGGAGAGACTCTCACTGATGGGGCCCTCACTGCGGAGTCACTGTTAAAGCCTGCTCCGAATGTGCTTTCTCAGTAATTCTGAGTTTTCAATCTGGCATCCCTGTGTGAGGCGTTCTGTAGATGTTCATATACTTTGGTTGGGCCTGAAAGAGTAGAGGCAGCCGTTTTACCTTTCTGTTGTCTGATTTTACGCTACAGGAAGGGAGAAAACAGTTGAAATAATAAAGATACACTGGCTTCAAAACAGGAGGTGTGGGTAATGCGACAGTCTCCATTGAATGGGGAGGCGTTGAAAGATGATGGTGTTGCGGTTTCGTGCTCTGCAGGAGACCCAGACTAGCTTATGGAAAAGTGACTGGGTTTCCCCGACAGGGAAGTAATTCTTAAGAAACCGATTGAGCAGGAAATACAATGAAATCAAGTGTAATTGACCTTAAATTTAGAGGTAAGAAGGCTAAGTCGAGATATCGCTTACTTCATATTTTCAGTCTTTGACATTCTCTATTGTCGTGTCTACCTAAAATCCTGCTTAATTGCCGTTCCCAATCAAGTCCCTGACCGGTGGTAAATTTATAGTAACTAGCACATCCTCCTTAGGTTTCCCTATCTGATTTCTTCAGATTTAGATGAATAGTGTGTTGAAAATGAACACTATTTTGCTTAGGTTTTTGCCCAGCCCAGTGTACTCCCATTTCATGTGTAATGTTGTAACCAATGTTTTGACCCCAAACAATATGCTTTAAGGGAAGAGTGTTTTTCAGTTTTGGGGTCAAACTCGTTTATTTATACTGCAAACTCAGAAAGTCCCCTGGTTCTTTTAAATTGAAATGCCTTACAGAAATTACAAATTTGATTTTTAAAATTTAAATTACACTTTTTAAAAATCTGGAAAGTCGTAGATTCTCTATTAAACCTTGTAGCTTTCTAGCTAATGTAATAGGAGTATCCATTAGAAAGTTGGCTGAAAAGTGAGGAAAATGGAATCTTTATCTTTGAGTAGTGGATATGACTTATTTGTTTTTGTTTTTCTGTATCCAGATTCTCTACAATAAACTGATTTTGTTAAGGGGAACAAAAAGTTAAGTTTCTCGTGTAATATTTAACAAAATATTTTTATAGTAAGTTCAAAATAGAAAAACTGAGCTATTGATGCTCCTTGCTAGAAAACATAACTTTAAAAATGTTTCTTGCTTCCCCTAAGTAATAAGCAAGACCAGTATCATGGATTTACAGTTTTAGCATTTTCTGATATTGTTCTAATTTATTGGTATGCTTATGTAGTTATGCCTGCTACCAGTATAAACATAGTTTCATCCATTAATTTGCTCCAGAGTGAAGTTGTACAATCTCTAGGGAGAAAAACATAAGCAGTGTTCCTTTATTGGCCAGGTGACATTCCACCAAAGACGACACATTTTTTTTTAAGAGCCCTTGAAGTCCAAACCAGTCCTGTCTGGGTGAGACCAAAGTAGGAAAGAGAAAACCAGCTAAAGAGCATTGAGTACTAGAGGGGAAAATGACAGTATGAAAGAGGTTGTGAATGAGTCTGCAGTTTTACTTCACAATTTCACCAATTTTAGGGAACTCTGAAAGAGTAGCTTATACCACTAATGAAATTAGCAGCAGGAATTGGTGACTAAATTGCTAAAGTTGAATGTGAAAAAGAGCTTTAATGTTATTTAGCATAATTTATACACAAGTGATTTGAAGCTAGGAAGCCATTTCTGAAACTAGCTTTTTTTTTTTTTTGTAGATTTTATTTATTTGTTTGTTTTAGAGATAGAGAGAGGTAAGGGAGATGCAGAGGAAGAGGGATAAGCAGGCTCCATGCTGAGCACAGAGCCACAGGAGTGGGGGAGCTCAATCCCACAACACTAAAATCATGATCTGAGCCTAAACTGAGGCTTGACCGACTGAGCCCCACAGGCATCCCTGAAGCTAGCTTTTTATCAGTTTATGAGTATTACACGGAGAAACCTTAACATTCATTAGGGAATTGTGTTGTAGTCCCAACAGCAAATGACCCACAAGAGTTTTTGTGTTAAGGTCCTTGACACCTCTTGTGGGCTTACTCTGACATCTTTCTTAACATTTCTCTGCCTTTATAGATTATCACCACCACCAAGAATGCTTTGTCCCTTTATTGGCAGAACTAGCCACTCAGTCCTCTAGCACACACATTATTTCCTATTTTCCTATTTTTACTTCTAGCAGATTGTATGATTACTGTTGGCTGGCTGTTCCTCGCTAAACCATAAAACTCCTAGGAGTTCAAGAATTGTGCCTCTACTGCTATGTCTTTAGAACCAGGATGCTGAAGTAATTTGTTTTTTGAATGAATGTTTGACAATTAGGAAGATCAAACTAGTTATAAACTTCTTACAAATCATAGCTCCTTCTAAGGTTGTCTACTAGGTATTAGTTTTCAAATATAAATTGGTAATAAAATCCATCCAAATCATGGTCAAAAAAAATAGACATAAACATCTAGATTTTATTAATACAGAGACCAGCTTATTTTCACAGCATATATGTTTACTAATAGGTATGGTTATCATAAATGGAAGGGACCGGAAGAAGAGTGAGTTGTCATTAATGTGGTTGTGTATAGGCTACAGGTTGATAGAGCAGTAGAATGAAAATCAGAGGATGATCATTCAGCCTTGCCACATTATTTATATTCTTTTTTAAAGTAAAGTTGGGAGTGGAGGCTTAGGATTTAATACTTGGGAATCTTCCTCTCAACAGTATTGTGAGTTCAAGTGAGATAAACCCCGGGTAATCTATGTAAAAGTATTTTAAAAACTAAGTGGTATTCATGTAAAACAATATAGTATAGACTATATTAGAATAGATTTCCCAGTCATATAGTCCTGAGGTTTAGGTTCTGGCCCTACCACTTATTGAGGCTGTGTGACCTTGGACAATTAATGTAAGCTTAAGTTTTCTCATAGTCAGTGTTATCCCATAGGTGCTATTAAATTAGATCATGAATGCAGGGGGCGGGGGACCTAGTATATACTTTGTAAATTTTTGTTAACTTTATTCATATCTAGTTGGTTTTATATATGGAATTTTTTTATATTTTATTATTTATTCATGAGCAACAGAGAGAAAGAGAGAGGCAGAGACACAGGCAGAGGGAGAAGCAGGCTCCATGCAGGGAACCCGATGTGGGACTCTATCACGGGTCTCCAGGATCACGCCCTGGCCTGAAGGCAGCGCTAAACCACTGAGCCACCCGGGCTGCCCTATATACTGAATTTTTAAAGGAGACTTGAGGCAGCCTATAAAATTGAGGAACAGGGGATCCCTGGGTGGCGCAGCGGTGTAGCACCTGCCTTTGGCCCAGGGCGCGATCCTGGAGACCCGGGATCGAGTCCCACGTCGGGCTCCCGGTGCATGGAGCCTGCTTCTCCCTCTGCCTGTGTCTCTGCCTCTCTCTCTCTCTCTCTCTGTGTGACTATCATAAATAAATAAAAAAAAAATTGAGGAACAGGTATGGGGTATGGAGAAACGAATAGAATTTGAAATGAGGCTATTACCAAGAAATAGAGGAGTCAGAAAAATATACTTTTGGCAAATATTCTAAAACAGATTTATCAATATAAGCTAGAAATCTCAACATAAGTCTTGTTATTTTGGCAATTGCAGTGGCGTAATTTTTTTTTAAGATTTTATTTATTCATGAGAGACACACAGAGAGAAAGAAGCAGAGACCCAGGCAGAGGGAGAAGCAGGCTTCGTGCAAGGAGCCTGATGTGGGACTCGATCCCAGAACCCCAGGATCACACCCTGGGCCAAAGGCAGATGCTCAACCGCTGAGCCACCAGGTGTCCCAGTGACTTAATATTTTTTATAGACTTTCCAAAGCTTATGATTTTTAATATGTGGAATCAACTTAAGGAGGTAGTTCTTCCATTTCTAAATTTTTATTCCTACATTAGGTTATAGAAATATATTAAAATTATACAGCTCTATAGAACAGAGACTTGTTTATGCTTATGTTTACAAATTTTGCCTTTTATTTTACATGTCTTTATATCTCATTTTTGTCGTCATATAAAGGGGAATATAGAGAATAAAATGGGGAGATGAACTGGAGTAAAAAAAAGTGTAAATTGATGATTCAAAGATTAGTGGTTTTATATCGGAAAATACCAGTAAATTAAACAATAATTGAAATACAGTTATCATGAGTTTATGTTTCACCTTAATCCTGAAAAAATCATTACTCATTTGTTCTAAGGGAAGATTTTATTCAGAGATTATTGAATTTAATTCAACTTCTGTATTTTGGTAAAATAAACTGGTCAGTGTTTTCCATTTAATTTCCTTCTGTAGAGATTTTAAAAGTTTTACAATTAGTTTTTTCCTATTGTGAAACAAAAGTGACTCTGGTTTGTATAAGTGTATTCTTTTATGCATATAGTATATACATATTCTCTATATAGTAAATACATATATACACATATTTTTTGTATTTACAAAACAACTTGAATGGAGTATGTTTTCATGGTATAGATTCTTCATTTTACTTGAAACTATCAAAGCCATTTTTATTTACTTTTTAAGATTTTATTTATTTATTTATTCATGAGATACAGAAAGAGGCAGAGACATAAGCAGAGGGAGAAACAGACTCCCTGTGGGGAGCCTGATGCAGGATTCAATCTCAGGACCCTGGGATCACGACCTGAGCCAAAGGCAGAGACTCAACCACTGAGCTACCCAGGTGTCCCTCAAAGCCATTTTAAAAGTTATTTGCTGTGAGTAAAAATAACCATGACTAATTTATTTAAAACTCTCCTTTATGTTTGTTTGTAGTTAGTAGTTCGTTCTATTTAATAAATTCTACAACCACAGTTAGGCCGTTTTTAAAAATTGATATTCATAGGTATTTTCAGATTTAACCAGTGCTATTTTTTTGGTGTCAAAACATTTTAAGTTTTGAATCCTAATGCTATCAATTGTAAAAACTTGCTCTTTTGGTGATAAACCTTTTTAAAAAATTATACCTACAACATACAATGTTTTGTTTCTTTTCTGAAAAATAAACATATTTCATTGAAAATAAAATGGATAGTGCCAGGTCTGATGCAGAAGAGTTCCAAATGTGTTTGAGCAATGAAAAATGCAGGATTTCATGTTTTGTTTTAGTTATATTTGTTTAAATTTTTAAAAAGGAGTGTTTAAAAGTAAAATGGAGAAGACTAATTTTGAAAATATTTGTAAAACTGAAGAAAGAGCATGATAAAAATACTGTGTAGTAGTGATTTTATATATATGTGTATGAAAAGTTGGAAGGAAATGCATCAAAATAAATGATTATATCTAGATTAGGAGATTAAAAATTTAGAATTTATTACTCTACCTTTTGTATATATTTTTTTAAATTTTTATTTATTATAGTCACACACACACAGAGAGAGAGAGGCAGAGACACAGGCAGAGGGAGAAGCAGGCTCCGTGCACCGGGAGCCCGATGTGGGATTCGATCCCGGGTCTCCAGGATCGCGCCCTGGGCCAAAGGCAGGCGCCAAACCGCTGCGCCACCCAGGGATCCCTACCTTTTGTATATTTGAATTTTTATAATCAATAGTCTGCTTTGGGCAGCAGAATTTTTTTCAATTTGATATGGAGAATTAAGATATTTAAATAATGATTTCTTAATTATCTGAATATTGAATATCTTAATTGTAAATGTGTCAGATAACTAAATTATTCAATTTTTTTATCAGTGCAGATATATTTTTAGGCTTATATGAGCACAGTAAAAATTTTTTTGACTTTTTAAAAAATATTTTATTTATTTATTTTGACAGAGAAAGAGAGAAAGAACAAACAAGCAGGGGGAGCAGCTTGGCAGAGGGAGAGGGAGAAGTAGGCTCTCTGCAGAGCAGGGAGCTGGCCTCTATCCCAGGACTCTGGGATCATGACTTAGCCAACCAGGTGCCCCCTAGATGTGGTAGTTTTCAATGGCAAAGTTAAAGGACAAAATAATACAGATTGGGAAAAAAGTGTTTGAAATATGTATAACAGCTAAAGAGTTACCATTTGTAAGAATTATTATGTTAATAATAAGTAAAAGTTCGTATAGTAGAAACATGGATAAACATATGACCAGAGCTTCATAGAAGAGAAATCCAAACATTGAATAAATGTAAAAAAAGACATAGAGCCTCTTTAGTAATCAATATGCAAACAATGAAGTATTCTTTTCTAACAAAATTAAGTGGTAAACCTTACTGCTAGTAGGGATCTGTGGTATAGGAGTTTCTCATGGGATGCTCATGGAGACGTGAACTGTTACGTTTTTTTTAGAAAACAATCAGTATCTGTTAAAATTGGAAATATACATTCTTCCATCCAGCAGTCTCACTCTGTGGAATCTTTTTCTTAGAAATAAAGACAAACTGGAGGAACCTGGGTGGCTCAGTGGGTTAAACATCTGCCTTTGCCTCAGGTCACAGCTCCAGGCTCCTGGCACTGAGTCCCACATTGGGCTCCCTGCTCAGTGGGGAGTCTGCTTCTCTCTCTCCCCCTCTCCCAATTCATGTGTGTGTGCAAGCACACATTTTCTCGCTCTCTCTCAAATAAATACACTTTTTTAAAAAAAGAAATAAAGATATGCAAGCATTTATGTGAATATTTTTGCAGTAATGTTTTATAGTAGCAAAAACCTGGGAACAAAGGGAATACCTATCAATAGGAGTATTGTATAAATCATGGCACAAGCATATCTTGAATATTTTTGAAGTTATTAAAAAATAGGACTTAAATCTATACTGATGAGTTGAAAGGATCTCCATCTTTTTTTTTTTTTTAAGATTTATATTTATTTATTTGACACAGAGCGAGTACAAGCAGGGTGAGTGGCAGGCAGAGTGAGAAGGAGAAGCAGGCACAGAGCCTGATGCGGGGCTTGATCCCAAGACTGTGGGATCGTGAACTGAGCTGAAGGCAGATGCTTAACTGAGCCACCCAGGCACCCCTCAATCATGTATCTTAAGTGACAAAGAAAGTTAAAGAAATGTATGTAATGAGATCCCATTTTTTTAAAATGGCTGAAAAAATACTTTGAGTTTTGTATATGCTTAAACAGCTGTTAACGGCTGGAAGAAATAAGCAAAAGAAAAAAGGAGGGAAGAAAAAAAGAGTATCTACAATAGCATTGCATGTAAAACTACCTGTTTACCCATGTCTATATTAGATGAATTGCAGGAAAGGATAGTCACCAAAATGTTTAGTGGCCATTTCAGTGGTTGGATGGGCATTTCAGGTGATTTTTACTTTCTTCCTTACACTTTTTAATATTACATGTTTTTATTTTTACAATGGACATGCAATGTTTCTGTAATTACAAAAAACAAAACCATTGACATTTTAAAAAACATTCTGACAGGGCAAAGAAGGAATTAATAAGGGGAAAATACTGCCTGAAATACCAGAAATGGCAATTATCTGAAATATATTTTTGACTTACTTTCTTTGATGTCTGAGGGGAAAGTGTTTAAATCACCCTGATAATGCCATAAGTGCCCCTTAATTGTGTGTATATCATAACCATTGTGTATCCAATAAGAAATTGTCATTAAAAATGTTCAGGGAGGGGTGCCTGAGTGGCTCAGTTGGTTAAGCAGCTGCCTTGGCTCAGGTCATGGTAGAGGCCCACATCAAGCTCCCTGCTTCTCTCTCTCTCTGCCTGCTGCTCCCTCTGCTTGTGCTCTCTCTGTCAAAATAAATAAATACATCTTTTAAAAAATGTGCAGGGAAATGATAGACATTACCAGATCAGATTTGGTGTGGATATTAGGTTTTCCAGAAATCCTTTATGCCTGGGAGATAGAGCATATTGCACGAATATGGGGTGTATCACCTGACTTAATCATATGACAGAATAAGGAAAAGTCCACATTTCAGTTTAGTTAATTAAAAAAAAAAAAACTAGTTACATGAGCAACTCTGCTTAGGAAAGCTTCAGGTAAGACTATCTTTTTTTTTTTTTTTTTTTTTTAAGTAAGCTCTAAGGGCAATGTGGGGCTTGAACTCACAACCCCGAGATCAAGAGTCATACGCTCTACCCACTGAGCCAGCCAACTGCCCCTCAAATAATACTGTCTTTAAAGAGGCAAAATTAAAAGTATTGAGAATTATTTACTACTTTATTTCAGTCCTTTTAAGAGGCTGAAATTAATACATCGTTCAAGGCTGTGATAGAAAATGGCAGATTTGGGGCGTCTGGGTGGCTCAGTTGGTTGAGCATATGCTGACACCTCAGGTCATGGTCCTGGAGTCCGGATATCGAGTCCCATGTCAGGCTCCCTGTTCAATGAGGAGTCTGCTTCTCTCTCTCTGTCCCTCGCCCTGCTGGTGCTCTCTCTCTCTCTCTCTCTCTCTCTCTCTCTCTCTATCTCTCTCTTTCTCCTCCCCCCCTCCCTTGTCTCCCTCTCTCTCTCAAATAAAGAAAATATTTAAAAAAAAAAAAAAAGAAAATATTTTAAAAAGACAAAGAAAATGACAGATGCTTTAGAGTTTAACTCGTTGCATGTTTAAAGCATCTATATTTATTTCTCACCTCAATGCTTTTTGTTTTCTTTTGTTACCAATATTATTAACTTATGGTATATACACATATATAAATATATATGTTCTTTATTGCAAAGTATTCAAATTTCTTTTTGAAAAGAATTGGAATATATGTAAATAAAAAAGTAATTCTCAAGTATATTGAAAGACAACATAGCAAGGAGATTAAAGACATAAGTACTGGAGACAAACGGGATCACATGCTGGCTCTGCTACTGCCTAGCAGTGTGACTTTGGGGGAAGTTACTTTTATCTTTCTGCAATTTTCTCAGCTTTAAAATAAAGATAATAAGAGTATTTACATCATTAAATGTTGTGAGGATTAAATGAATTATGTAAGGAAAGTGATTAGAATACTATTGACACAGAGTAAGATCTGTATAAGTATTTGCCATTATTATATAGTTACTATACTCTGTTCAGTTAGGTATAGATAGTAGTTTTTATTACTTAGCTTAATTGTTTTAGCACTCATTGAATCATTCAGTAATATTTTTAATCAAATTGAATGAATAATACATGTACAAATGCAGCAAAAAATTTTGTGCTTATATGTGTGTGTTTTCTCCTCCCCAATCCTTTTTTTTTCTTTTTTTTCCATAAAGGTAGTACCTTTTCATATTATTCTGGACATTACATTTTTACTTAGCAATGTTATTTTTGAGATCTTTCCACATTCGTGCAGTTAAAGCTACAGCATTCTTTTAAATAACAGTGTCATTATCATTGTATATAACATTTATTAGAGTTTATTACTGATCCAGGCACTTTTCTTAATGTTTTACTTGTATTCATTCATGGAAGCCTCACAGCAACCTTATGAGATAGGGGCTATATTAATCCCCATTTAACAAACGAAGCAGTTTAGGCATGGAGTGGTTAAATGCCCAACAATGTCACATGGCTCATAAGTAATAGGGCTCATGATTTTTTTTTTAAAGATTTTTATTTATTTATTTATTTATTCATAAGAGACAGAGAGAGGCAGAGGGAGAAGCAGGCTCCACGCAGGGAGCCCAACGTGGGACTCGATCCCGGGTCTCCAGGGTCAGTCCCTGAGCTGAAGGCGGCGCTAAACTGCCGAGCCAACCGAGCTGCCCAGGACTCAGAATTTGAATCCAGGACATATCTTTCCATAGAATCTGTCTTAATACTGCTGAGTATTACATATTACAGCCTCCTATACTACCACAAGTTATTTAGCTAGTCTCTATAGTAATGTTCATTTCCAAACTATGGTATAAGCAATGGGCTATAATATTTTGATAATAGGACTTTTTTTTTTTAGTAAAAGATTTTTTAAAAAGGATTTTATTATTTAAGACAGAGCACGCATGCATGAGTGGGGGGAGGAGCAGAAACAGGCTCCTTGTTGAGCGGGGAGCCCAATGCAGGACTCCATCCCAGGCTCCTGGATCAAGACCTGATCCAAAGGTAGCTGCTTTACCAACTGAGCCACCCCGGTGCCTCTGATAATAGGACATTTTGTATACATAAAGGAAATTCCTAGAAATGTAAGAACTGGGTCAAAGGATATGTACATTTTGAAATTTGGTGGGTATGGTCAAATTACTCTCCAAGTTAGTAATGCCACAGAAGTTCAGATTTATCCTCAGTATTGTCCTGAAATCTGCCAAATCATTTAGCTTGAGTCTTTGGGACGCTGAATAGCTAAATGCCTTGAACATTTCTAGCATCCCTAAATTATGAGTGATCTACCATCTTGTGATAGCATAGGCTATCCATTATATCTAATCAGTGTAGCAATGTCAGTATAAGAACAAAGTATGACATTTGGACTTCTTGTTACTTTCAAATAATGGTAAGTGTTCTGGATATCATTTGAAGTGCTGCTCATGTGATTTATGCATTGAAATGCTATATATAAATTGAAGTTTTAGTGTGTACAATTGAAGGAACAAAATGTTGAAATTGCCAATGTGTATTATTTAAAAAGTAAAATGCTATGATGTAATTATGAAAGTCGCCAATTTTATGTACCATAACAATTATGTAATGCTTTCAAATAGGGAATCAGAATGCCAGTTAATAAGACAATTGAGAATGATAGCTAAAATGTACGAATAATTACATATTTTCTAGTGAGAAATGGGTTTTTAGTAATCTGTAAATCCTAGTCTTAGGTAATGCAGAATTAGGCAATGTGGGGGGAGGTTATTCAGCTGAGTTACATCATTCACAAATTGTTTTAAATATACTTCAGCTCAGAGTCTTCTGTCTCATTTGTTTTAAGAAACGAAAATATCATTAAATCAAAAAGCAGGCTGGCTGACACCAAATTTTTTTTTAAGTTTTTACTTATTTATTCATGAGAGAGACACGAGAGAGAGAGAGAGAGAGAGAGAGAGAGAGAGAGAGAGCAGAGACACAGGCAGAGGGAGAAGCAGGCTCCATGCAGGGAGCCCGATGTGGGACTCGATCCCAGGACTCAAGGATCATGACCTGAGCCAAAGGCAGGCGCTCAACCACTGAGCCACCCAGGGGTCCCAACACCAAATTCTTTAATGTGGTCCAAAGCAGACACTTAAAATACAAAACCTGCTCAGGTCTCAGTTTAATGTACCTACAGTTTAATGCAGATTTATATAGTACTTGCTGTTGTTCAGTGGGGTGTGTGTGTGTGTTTTAAATATGATCTCATCCTCACCCAAAGATGCTGTTGGATAACGAGGGTGGGGGAAATACCTATAAAGAAACAGATAAACAGTCTATCAGTTCTTTATTGTGAACTATTTCTACTTCCAAATTAGAGCAATATAAAACAATAGACAATAACTCTCCCTCAACCTTTATCTTCCAAATGAGTCATTGAACCATAGCAACTTTGATATTCAAGATATTAGAGCTTAGACTGCGCTTTGAAGACAAACATTTCTATACCTCATATTTCAAAAATTCATTCAAGATAGAGCTAAGATTTCCCAAATCCTCATCCAAGATATTGCCATTAAGTCCTGTTCTGAAAGCATAGACGGGGAAGAACTTTAAAAATGTATCTGGGACGCCTGAGTGGCTCAATGGTTGATCGTCTGCCTTTGGCTCAGGGCGTGATCCCAGAATCCAGGATCAAGTCCCACATCGGGCTCCTTGCGAGGAGCCTGCTTCTCCCTCTGCCTAGGTCTCTGCCTCTCTCTCTGTGTCTCTCATGAATAAATAAATCTTTAAAAAAAAAAAAAAGACATATCTGACTTCAGTACTCCTGAGCTGTTAAAGGTTCCCAGGACTTGCTGAACTTGACAGTTTTGAAGTGTGCTCAGAACAGTCTTATCAAGAGCTGCCACATAAACTTATTCTAAATAAACAGACAAAAGCCTTTTTGGCTGTTTTCAACAATTCCCCCTGTGGGGCAGCCCTGGTGGCCCAGCGGTTTGGCGCCGCCTGCAGCCTGGGGTGTGATCCTGAAGACCCGGGATCGAGTCCCACATCGGGCTCCCTGCATGGAGCCTGCTTCTCCCTCTGCCTGTGTCTCTGCCTCTCTCTCTCTCTGTGTCTATGAATAAATAAATAAAATCTTAAAAAATAAAATAAAAGCTTTAAAAAAAAACACTTCTCCCTGTGATGCTCCTGGGGTTAAGATTCTCTTATGAGTTTCATAACCCACGTAGTCTTTTATAATTGTTAGTTGATAAGTAAAAACAAAAATGAATGTGATGTGTAGTATATAAACTTTTATACCTTACCGTAGTCATATTGCTAATACTTTGTGCTTTTTTTAAAAAGTTTTATAGATATAATCGACATACTTGCACATAAAGTGTACAGTTTGATGTTTTGATGTATGCACACATACCTGTGAAACCATCACTGCAATCATTATAGTGAAATGTCATCACTCCAAAAGGTTTCTCCTCCCGCTTCCTTGTAATCCCTACCTTCCATACTTCCTCACTACCCATTTCCAAGCAACCACTCCTCTTTTTTCTGACACTATAGGTTAGTTTGCATTTTCTAGAATTTTACCTAAATAGAACCATTTTTTTTCCATCTGCCTTTTACTTAGCATAATTATTTTGGGGTTCTTCCAGATTGTTAAGCATTTCAATGTTTCATTTTTTTCATTGCTGTTATTCCATTGTATGACTATACCACAATTTGTCCATTCATCTGTTGATAGATACTAGAATTGTCTTTCCACTTTGGCTGTTAGGAATAAAGCTGCTATGAACATCCATATAGAAGTCTTTGGATATGAGCTTTCTTTCCTTTTTTTTTTTTTAGTTTATAAAGTGTTTTTTAAAAAGATCTTATTATTTTGAAGTAATCTCTACACCCAATATGGGGCTCAAACTTAAAACCCTTAGATCAAGAGTCTCCTGCTCTACCAACTGAGCCACCCAGGCACTCCTATAAGCTTTCATTTCTTAACACGTAAATACCAAGGAGTAGAACAGCTGGATCATATGTAGTATGTGTTAACTTTTTAAGAAACTGCCAAATTGTTTTCCAATGTGGTTGTACCATTTTACAATCCTACCACCAGTATATGATAGTTCTGATTCTATATCCTTATTAATATTTCCTGTCAGTCTTTTTAAGTTTAGCCCTTCTTTTATGTGTGGAGTAGCATTTTATTTTGGTTTTAATTTGCATCTTTCTAATGATGTTAAGCATCTTTCATGTAGTTATTTACCATCCATATATTTTCCTTTTTTTAAAAAAAAGATTTTATTTGGGATAAATAAATAAAATCTGTAAAAAAAATAAAAAGTAAATATTTTACTTATTCATGAGAGAGAGAGACATAGGCAGAGGGAGAAGCAGGCTCCCTCAGGGAACCTGATGCGGGACTCAATCCTGGCACTCCAGAATCATGACCTGGGCCAAAGGCAGACGTTCAACTGCTCAGCAACCCAGGCATCCCCCATCCATATATTTTCTTGGTGAGGTACATGTTCAAATCTCTTGCACATCATTTTAATTTTTTTAATCCAGTTTTGGGAGTTTTAAAATATATCCCAGATATGTCCTTTAATACATTTATGCTTTGCAAATATTTTTGTCCAGTCTGGAACTTGGCTTTTTGTTCTTTTTTTTTTTTAAAGATTTTATTTATTTATTCATGAGAGACACAGAGAGAGGTAGAGAAATAGGCAGAGGGAGAAGCAGGCTCCTCACAGGGAGCCCGATGTGGGACTCGATCCCAGGACACCGGGATCATGGCCTGAGCCAAAGGTGGATGCTCAACCACTGAGCCACCCAGGCATCCCTTGGCTTTTTGTTCTAATGATATTTTGAAGACCAAAGTTTTTAATTTTCATAAAGTACAGTTTATCAATTTGTTCTTTTATGGATTATGTTTTCAATATTATATCTAATCCACCAAGTCCAAGATCACAAAGGAAGTTTTATGGTTTTAGGTTTACATTTAGGTCTACTATCCATTTTTAGTTTATTTTTATATATGATACAACGTACGGATTGAAGTACCTTTTTTCTGCATTTGTATATAGACTTGTTCTACTACCACTTATTAAAAAAACTAATTTTCTCCACTGAATTGCCTTTGCACTTTTGTCAAAAGTTAGTTGTCCATTTATGCCTGTGTCATATAGCCTTTTTGAGCTAATAAATGTTTATAGAATTTTAAGTAGTAGTGCCAGGCAGAACAATAGAGATTTTATCTATTCTTTGTGGAATGATTTGGTTGGTGTTCTAGCATTAGTAGCCTTTAGCCATTAAAATTTCAAGATTTTCAACTTCTAACTTTCTTTTTTTATTTTTGTTTTTGTTTTTAATATATAAATTCAATTTGCCAACATATAATACCTGGTGCTCATCTCATCATGTGCCTTCCTAGTTGTTGTTTTTGTTTTTTAAAATTTTATTTATTTGAGAGAGAGACAAGTGAGAGCACAAGCAGGGGAAGAGATATAGGTACAGGGAGAAACAGGCTCCCTGCTCAGCAGGGAACCCAATGTGGGGCTCAATCCCACGACTCTGGGGTCATGACCAGAGCCGAAGGCAGAGAATAACCTGCTGAGCAGGTTAAAAGTTTTTATATAACAAAAGTTTTTATATTGGATGGTCATTCCATGGGGATATTTGGTTTCAGTTTTGGTGTCAGCTATATTGGTTTTTTTAGATCTTGGCCTTTGGGCATTAGGCCAAAATGTGTATCAGTGCACCTGAAAGGGGTTATATCAATTTTCACTTAGTGGTTGAGCATGCTTATTTCCCACACAACCTTTGCCAATATTGTTACTGAGCAATATTTAGTAATTGCCTACTATGTGTCAGGGGGCTTTACTATGTAATTGGAGTACTCAACAAATGAAACAGGTATGGTCCCTGTTTCCCTGGCATTTACAATCTGGTGGTGGAGACGGATAATGAACAACTCTGTTCACAGATTTTTAATGACTATAGTAGCAAGTATGACAAAGGAACAATATTGAAGACTGTGAGCATGTCCCAGGAGGAACTGGAAGTTAATTCCTTAGCAAACCATACTGTTGAAAATTTCTATCTCTGGTTAAATCCTTTTCTCCCCACAGCCACTTTACTTAAATAAACCCTGGTCGTTAATCATGGAATACTAGACAAACCATTAGAAATGCAGACTTCCTGCCCTCTGAATTGGAAATGTCTATGAACTTTTGACTAAAGTCATACCTTTATATCCATGTTGTGAAGTGTTTTGTCACCTATATTAGGCAGCATTTTTCCCCACTTCTGTGCATTCTTTATTCTCTAGGTCATATTTTCATTGCAGAGATTTTATGAATTCCTGAGTTGGAAGGTGACTGTTTATGATGATACTTCTTTTAAACATTAGGCTAATGTGTCTGCACAGTTTGTAAACCTTCTATCTCTTCTATTCCTTCCATGAAGCAAATGACAGGACATTTGAATACATAAATATCACTTTCTAATACAAATACAATTTGTATTAAATGCAATGCAGATGTATTAAATACAAATGCAATTTGTATTGCATTTTTACTGCAACACTGTTGATGCTGACTCTCCTGAGTACATTGTTCTCAGATATGTGTTTTGCTTATATTTGGCCACTTTGGCTGTTTGTGATATATTTGCTTTGCAAAGCAATCCAGAAAATTTCTCCTTCATTAACATTGAAAAAAGTGATATGATAATTGTAGGCAGTTTTCAAGAGAAGATTCTAAGTATTTTGAGCAAGAGGGTTTTTTTTTTGTTTTTGTTTTTGTTTTTTTAAGTAGCAAAATTTCTAGGTTGATTACTTTGGAAGGGGAAAATTCTCATACATGACTGGTGACATTTTTTTAAATTGGTATAGTCACTCTGTCAGCAGTTTATGTGAGACAAACTATCCAAAAGCTGAAAAGGGGGATCCCTGGGTGGCTCAGCAGTTTAGTGCCTGCCTTGGCCCAGGGCATGATCCTGGAGTCCCGGGATCGAGTCCCACGTCAGGCTCCCTGCATGGAGCCTGCTTCTCCCTCTGCCTGTGTCTCTGCCTCTCTCTCTCTCTCTCTCTCTCTCTCTCTCTGTGTTTCTCATGAATAAATAAATAAAATCTTTAAAAAAAAAAAAAAAGAAAGCAAAAAAAGCCATTGGCAGCGCTCAAAGGCCATGAAGGTTAAGGATCCTCTCAGAAGAAAATTTGCTAAGGACAGTGTTTTATACTGTGAACTTGGTCTTGCAGACTTTTTAACAAAAGAAATTTCATTATTATTATTAAATACATTGGAGTTTGGAGGTAGAGTGTAGGATTTCAAATAAACGAATACTTCATTTTGTTGTTAGATCTTAAAGATAATTCTAATTTTTGGTATTTTGTTGCTTTAAATCTGCAGTGATCTAAAATATTATGTAATAATTTTTAATTGTGCATAAGTTGTGTCAGTAAGACAATATGATGGTTTCTTGAAACCTATAGATTGTCATTTTAGCAGTTTAGAAGTCTATTTTTTTATTTCTTAGTCTTTATTCTAATGAAGGTTACCAAGTCTGGCCTCCTGTATAAATATTTATTGTACTGTATTTAGTCTAATACCATATATTATTGCTTCTAGGAAATACTTTTTTGCCCTGTATTTTAACAACTGTGAAATTCATGTCTGTCCTATAATTTTTTGAGTGTAATAGAAGAGTATCTTATAATTAATAGTATCTTAGATTAGATGAAATATGATATCACTTCCAGATGGGAGTGTGTATGTATAAGAATTGCTGCTATAAAAAAAAAAAAGAATTGCTGCTATGAGACATTAGCATAAGAGTATCCTCGTGGATACTTAGTTGGTTGCCTTAGTTTGGCTTCTCCTAGTCAGTAAGTTAAAATCAATAAAAGTATACTAACAAAGTATAAAGGATAAGAATAGCAAAAAGTGAGAAGCTGTCTCAGTACCCAGTAAGGAGAATTATTAGGCAAGCTATGGTATCTCTTTAATGAAATAGTTTAAGATGATACTTACAAATAACAATAATGTGAAAATGTATTATAGTATTAATTACAAGTATGTCAAAGATTATTTGTGAGGAAATAAGTCTATTTAAGCAATGAGACTTTTGATTATTTAAAAAATTGTAAGCATTTCACTTTTGAAAATAAATTTTAAAGAAAAGTATGTAATAAATGCTTTTTTTATTATATTTATATCATTTGGCTCTCTTCTTGGCTTTTACATCCTAAGAAAGTTAGGATATAAACCAAGGGACTTTATTACACTCCAATTTATCTAAGAAATAAGAAAAATAAGAGGAATTTCTCACTCAGGTACTACATACATAGCTTCATTGTTCCAAATTTATTATAGTCAATTAACCAGCAAGTTTTCCACTAATATTTGTTATTAAGAGTTGCAAAATTGGGTCTGTTTTCATTAATATTCTCATTTGCTCCAAAGATATTCATTTTCCAATTAGATGTGCCCCTTTATTGTACACTTCATTGATAGTTTTCCTTCCTTCCTTCCTTCCTTCCTTCCTTCCTTCCTTCCTTCCTTCCTTCCTTCCTTCCTTCCTTCTGCTATTATAATGAATTGGTTAGGTTAGTATTTTAAAGCTTGTCATTAATAAAATATGGCATATGCACTGTTCTTTATGAATCCTGGTTTTTTGGGGCACCTGGGTGGCTCAGTTGGTTAAGCATCCAACTTGATTTTGGCTCAGGTCATGATCTTGGGATGGTGGAATCAAACTCCATGTTGGCCTTTGTCCTCAGTGAGGAGTCTGCTTCTCTCCCTCTCTCCTTCTCCTTCTTTCCCTGCCCTCCCTACCGGTTCTCTCTCTCAAATAAGTAGATAAATCTTAATTAAAAAAAAAAAAAGAGAATCTTAGTTTTTTAAGGAGATGGATATTTTAGGAACAGTCAATTCTTGGTTGTTCTGCTACTTATACTTTGTGAATGATCTGTCACCTTTTTTTTTTTATCTCTTCCCTTTTGCCTTCATAATAACCTTTGTGATTGTTTTTAAATTTTATTTATTTATTCATGAGGGACACAGAGAGAGAGAGAGGCAGAGACCTAGACAGAGGGAGAAGCAGCTCCCTGCGCAAAGCCTGATACGGAACTCCATCCCAGGATCACGACCTGAGCCAAAGGCAGACCCCCAACCACTGAGCCACCCAGGTGCCCCAACCTTTGTAATTCTAACATACAGTCAGTTACTAATGAAAAACAAGCACTCTTGGTTTTAAAATGAAAAGGTAATAGAGCTATTGGCTAAAATAAGATCCTTTGAATTATTTGTTGTAAAATGCCGAGTTGTTAAAATCAGACTAAATATAGGCTTTACCACTTTATATTCTGTCATCTTGAGTGGGTAGCTTAAGTCTCCAAAACTGTTTCCTAATCAAACAACACCAATGTCATAAGACTCTCATTAAGTGTTAAATGAGATATGTCCATTTTTAACATAATGCCTGGAGTGTAATATGTGTGTAATGAGTAGTAGTTGATAATGATCTTTTTAATTTCAGACATTTTATCAAGTTACTTCTGTGCAAGGCACTTTGCTTTGTGGAGGGAGTGCTCCTTGTAAGCAGAAATACTCCAGTACATTCATATAATGGCTTACCATTGATCATAGGTTTCTAGCCTATAAATTCATACCATAGAACTTCTATAGTAAATACAATATTTTGTTTTTTAGCTAAAATTTTGGACTAACACACTTAAAATAGTACAATTTTATTTATAAAAATTTGAAGTGAAAGGAATTTAATTGCTTATTTTCTAGAAATGCTCTAAAAATTGTTCATGGTCAAGCCTGTCAAAAAACCTAGAGTGTATGTAGCTGATAGTTTGAATTCTGTGGCCACTTAAGAATCCACTCTAGCTTTTATATTTACTATCTCTTTTACAGGAATGCCTTTATTTTTGATAAATGGAGGAGTATATGTATACTTATCCTTAAAAAGTTATATTCCAATAGGAATAATTTTTTCCTGCTTTTGTTAGTCCAGTTTGCCATCTGTGATTTTTCTATACTTCTCTACTCTTTGGTTCCCACTTTTGTGCACACATTTCCTTATTGTCCACCTCAGTAATTTTTATAAACTATTTAAGTAATGACCTTATGTTTGCCTTTATTCTTAACCTTTTGGTCTATCTATTTATTTATTTATTTTTATGTAGGCTCATGCCCAGCATGAAACTCCGTGCAGAGCTTGAATTCACGACCCTGAGACCAAGACCTTGAAATCAAGAGTCAGATGCTTAACCCACTGAGCCACCAAGGCACCCCCATTCTTTTTTTTAAATAGCAATATGGAATATGTATATAACATACAAAGTTTCCTCTTGAAACTCTTTCCTTTCTTGTTATATTGGTTAATTTAGTAGACCAGTGAAAGCAACAAGGACCCAGATGCAAGGTGGCCTGTCTGCTTAGATTAGCTCCGTACAAGGTCCCAAGTTGGCTGTACATCCCATGCAGATGAACACAAAAAAAAGTGTTTCTCATGGCTTTTATTATTTAAAAGACTAAATAAATTATTTCCACAAGCTTTGCCTGGAGCAGACTTTCCCATACCTGTTATTGGTTAGAACATCATTACATGCTCATTTCCAAAACAGTTACTCTCAAAGAAACTGGAATTACCTTGATGGGCTTACCAAAATTGGAACCAATTTAGGGTTTTGTTGACAAGATAAAAATGAGAAACTAGTTATACATAGTCATCTGCTATATAAACCTTTCTAATCGAGTTGCTAAGTGGGTAGATTAAAAAAAAAAGAACAGGGAAGTGTTTCACAACATGATGTAGTACTATATTCTGTAAATACAAGGAAATGTCATTAGCTGGAATTCTACTTAGTCTATAACTTTTTGGCCAACCATAAGAATATCAAACAGATTTATGATGCCTTTTTCTAAGAAGGTAAACTGTGTACAAAATTAAGTGCCTCAGGATTTTATATGTAAATAATACTGTCTTGAAACTTTGGTATTTAGCTCTTCTATAACACCTCATACCTGCCCCCAAAGCCCCCATTATTTCTGGAATGATGAAATTACCAGGTATAGTGTGTCAACAACCAGTAACAATTTAGAGAGGATCTCGTAAAGTGGAAGAAACAGAACTGGGCCTCCGGTGTTTTGATTTGCCACTGCAGTGTTCTGCAGTGTTGGAGGGGAGACTGATGACTCATTAGATCAGATGGTTGCCTGTGCTAACCTTCTACAGCAGGATTTTGTTTTTAATTTTTCACAAATATGGGTGGAAAACCCTACAGTTTGTGACTATAGGAATCCTAGTTGTAAATTGCATTTGCTTTTTATCCTCAAAGTAGGAATCAAGCAAGTAAAGCCAAAGTTTTTATATAATCATTGAGGTGATTTCTCTATGAGTGCAGCTCTATATACCACATTGTTTTGACAAAAGCAATTGTTTTTAAAGTAGGTATCATGCTTTTATTTTTTAAATGATGGAAGGCAGCAAGAATGGGTGTGTATATTAATAGGAAACAGTTATTAAATAGCATATAAAACTATAGAATGAAATCCTATGTTATTTTGGATATTATGGAGATTTGGGATAAGATTAACTTTCAGAGTAATGGAACTTGCAATATAATTTGCTTATTTCAGGCTAAAATGTTTTGGGATGTTGTCTTACACATCTTTAAAAGCCTATGCTTTTTCACATAAAGGCATAAGCATTAAATAATGAAACAAAATTTTGGTGTGGAGTATTTTTATTTTCATAGATAGCAATGAAGGGTGATTAATGGATACAAAGATGTTGTATGACCATGCTTATCATACCCTTATATGCTCAGCTGTATTCAATGATTGTCAATTTAGTTTTATCTAATGAATAATTTTGATTTGTGGGAAGAAAGCACTTTTATAGTTATTTTGTAAAACAGATATTATATATGATAGAGTACAAAACTTACTTTGATTAAGAGAATGTGCAAGAGTATACAAAGAAATTACCCTGGGGGCACTTGGGTAGCTCAGTTGGTTAAGTGTCCAACTCTTGATTTCAGTTCAGGTCATGATCTGAGGATCTTGAGATCCCCATGTCCGGCTCAGTGCTGAGCGTGGAGCTTGTTTAAAATTCTCTCTCCAACCCTCTTCTCTCTGTGCCCTGCACTCCACCCCCCCCACCCCCCACCTCCTGGCTCACTCAAGTGCATGTGTTCTCTCTCTCTCTTAAAAGAAAAAAAAAAAGAAATTTCCCTCTTTACAGTAGACTACTGTAACATCCTGTTCTCTCTCAAGATTGGGAGGAGATGGTGGGTATTTATTGGATGCTTTGGTGAAAAAGTTTTGGAAGTACAATGGGAACCCTTCTCTCAGTGCTGTGGGAATTGAAAATTTAGTGTTCAAAACAGCCCATTACCTTCAACCAGTCCATGGAGGTTTCTCAAAGTGTTTAATGTTAAATGAGTTGGAGCCAAAAACTTCTGGACCTGGAAAACGTATTTTCTAATTATATCAGAATATAGTACTTTAGAAGTTAAATAAACTCTTAATTCAGATTTCTTCTCTTATGACTACTGATGATGGGTACTGTCTAAGATTTATGTTGAAGGACACAAAGCAAGTTCCTTGAAAAAACTAAGGCTTTGGTTGTATGGGGACCTGATCTCTATGTCAGCTGCTTGACTTACCCCAAGCATTGTCCTAAGTGCCCTGCTTTTCTAAAGCCACTTTTGTATTTCTTTCCCCATTAGCAGAATAACTAGTTACAAGATAACTTAAGAAAACAGGCCAAAGATCATTGTGGTTCAAGTGTGAGTCTGAGTTTCAGTTACCCAGGAAGTAATTATTCACTGTATTCGTTAGTTGAGCATTTAGGGTTCTCTGGAATCAGATGCCAAGAAAGAGGCTATTGTATAAGATGTTTGTTGAGGATCAACACATGTGAAAGGAAGGAAGCAGATGCCAAATTGGGCAAAGAAGTTGAAATGCAATTCAGGCCTGGAAAAGCCTTATTAGCTGACCCTGTGAGGAGATCTGGAGTATTACTTGTGAGAGTATCCTACACCCAGTTGACATGATTGGGTCTTTATATCTCCAGTTTGCTCTGTTATGGGCTGCAGGTTGCCCTGTGATGGATGTGAATGCGGGCCAGGCAGTGCTCTGCACCTGAGATCAACGGTGAAGGGCTGACAGCTGCTAGCTCTCTGCTGATGCTGACGACACTCCCATGTCCTTTCTTGAAGGGGAATCTGGATGCTGCATCTCCTTTCTAATTTGATAATACTCTTGCCTGGAGGCAGAGACTGTCCTTCCTACCCTGTAGGACTATTTAGATGCAAACAATATAAATCAGCATATTAATTGAGATAGAGAGTGCAGGACTTAATAAGCAGAGTAGGCATTGGAGTCAAACTGCTGAGGTTCAAATCCTAACTTTACTCCTCGCCAATTTTTTGATCGTGGACAAAGTTACTTAAATCTCTATTCCTTGGGTTTCCCATTTGTAAAATGGAAGTGGTATTAGTGGATATGAAGTTATTAACTATTCACTGAGCGCTTATTTTCTTTGCCCGGGCACTGTTTTCTTTGCCGTCATGAAACTTGCATTGTAGGGAGTGATCCAGATAGTAAAAAAGTGAATTAAAAAGAAAAATTATATCATTTCAGGTGGTTAGTTATAAGTGCTGTGAACAAAAACAGGGTAAGAACATTGAGGATGAAGGACAGTGGGAGCAGGGGGACTATTCATGGGTGTGAGGAAACACTTTACAAGCTGGGGCACAGCAAGCCGAAAGGTCTGAGTTGTGGAGCCGAGATTAAAATTTGAGTGTGTTAAAACATCAAAAATGGACAACAGTCCTGAGAATTCCTGCATTTTATACTTTAAAAACTCATGTTTTCATAATTTTCTTATTTTGTCCTGAAAGATGTATCAAGAGTTGGATTGGGGATATATTTGCAACCACTTCTCTCCATATAACATAATGGAGTAGAAAAGGCTAAATTGCACATAATTGTTATCATATATTTTTCCTCTTTATACTGATTTTTTAAAAAGTAGAATCTTGATTTGCTATATAAGAATATTAATCAGATAAATACAGATTTGTGGATCTTGTGAAAGCACCCTAAATTTATGGACTTATTTAGGCTTCTAATTCTATTAGTTTGATGTCACTGTTTCTAATTACTGCTGTCTTTGCCAAATAATATTTGCCTAAAAATAAAAAAGTTAAAAACCACAAAATCTATTAGTTTCCATGGTGGCTAGAATTATTCAGCTGAGTGATAAACCCACAAGGCAGTTGAAGCATAAATAAACCCTTTGATTTCCACTGATCATCGCTCATACATTTGGAGGTTCTCACTTTTTTTTTTTTTTAGATTGATTTATTTATTCATGAAAGACACAGAGGGGGGGGCGGACAGAGACTTAGGCAGAGGGAGAAACAGGCTCCTTGCAGGGAGCCCAATCCCAGGATCGTGCCCTAAGCCGAAGGCAAAAGCTCAACCGCTCGACCGCTGAGCCACCCAGGCGTCCCCTCACTGTTGTTTTAAAGGGAACATATGTAAATACTTGTTTTTAAAATTCAAAAGAGACACCTGTATTGCCTCATGACCTCTCCAAAATACCTTCAGGAACCCTGGAAGATTGGAATCATCTATGAAGAAGCCCTACTGTATATTCTAATGTCTCCTTGTTCATCCTACAAGTCTCTACTTAACTTTTCTAACTCATTCCTGTCCTGGCCAAGCCCAGGTTTCATGCCTTCACTTTATGCCCTTCCAGATCAGCTGCTCAACTCCCCTGAGAGCACATGTATCACTCTTAACTAGCTGTTTGCTTTTATATCCCATCAAGTAGGAAGCTCCTTGGGGGAGAGACTGTGTCTCATTACTTCATTATAGTTTATATCTTCAACCTGTAACACAAAGCACCTGTCAGATCATCCATGCTTAAAATCCATTTAGTTAAAAAGTTACAGTAAAATATTATACATAATAGTTAAGGAAAAAAACTAAGCAAGTGATTATATTTGGTTCAAGTAGTAAGGTGAAAATACACTAGAAGCTTTTTAGAAATTAGGCAAGATTAGCTTGCATTAACAGAATAAAGTTAGTAGTCCTCACTATTTTCTATTAGGCTTACTTTTAGGTGGCATGCAGCAACCCTATTAGATTTAACAGATGGAACTGAGGTTCAAAAGTTTGAAAGAATTTGATTTGCCGGAGGACACGATTTATAAATTCAAACAATCTGTCTGACTCTAATCCTTGGTCTCTGTTTCAATAAAATAAGCAGCCTGACAGATGAAATGGTACTCTTCAGTACTTACTCATGTAACATTTAAAATACTATTTTTTATTTTATTCTGCTTTAAAAGAAACATTGAGGGGCACCTGGGTGGCTCAGTCCATTGAGCATTCAGCTCTATGATCTGAGGGTCGTAAGATTGGCCCAAGTCAGGTTCTGGCTCAGGGCAGAGTCTGTCCCTCTCTTCATCTCCATTCCAGTGTCCACTGGCACATGCTCTCAAATAAAATATTTTTAAAATAACAAATAAAAGAAACATTGAGATCATGAATCCTTCCAGGAAAAAGTAGCCTCAGGAGAGAAAGATCTGAAAAAAATCCTTGGAAAGTTAAAGGCATTACAGAGAATTTCCTTGGGAGAAGGACATACTGTTTGTGGCTACAGCATTTGGAAGAAATAGGGCCAGAGGGTAGAAGCAATGGAAAGTAGATTTATGTGGCATATAAGACACTAAGAGGAGATTTTTGAAAATAGAATGGCTTTTTCTAAATTGAAGCCCTGTCCAAATAGTGGTGTTACAGATGAAATCCTTATAAGTATTTTACTTTTCACAAGGAACATTGAACAAGTTAGTAATTCAGTCACAACTATGAGGTAGATATTAGCATTATTCTTACTTTTCAAATGAAGATACAAAGAGATTTTGATTTGTCCAGATTCTCCTGCAGCATGTCACTGGTAGAACTAGAGAATGTCCAAAGTCTGCTGACTCAAAATTTTGTGCTATTTCCATGGCAGGTGACCATGTATCATGCTTGTTCTTAGGAAATACCCGTATTTGAGGAAGAAGTTACACTATGATTATCAAATTCTCTTTTGATTTTGAAAATTTCTTTTTTGAAGATTAAAATCTGACCTCGTTTGTTCACTGCTCCTCTGAAGACTTTGCCCATCCCATTTCCCAAATAAATGTTTGTCTTTGAACTTCATTTTTTCTCATTATCTAAAGTAGTTTTTAGAAAAACTTGTTCTTTTTCTATTCCAGTCCCATACCTGCTTACTTAACAGTCCCATTTACTGCATCTTTGGACAGCTGGAAAATCCTAGTAAACCAATTTCCCCTTTTCTTTACTTCCTCCCTCAACTACCCTTCTTCCAACTAAATTTTCCGATTGAGAACACAAAAATCTTTGTCTCTTTTATTGTGACATTTGTGACTGTGGTATTTTCTTTCTAATTCAATTCCATTGTTTCCAATGGGTATAAATATTCCCTACCTTTATCAATAAATTACCAGCCTGATAGTCTCTACCTTACAACTGATGCCGTCTTTAAGTTCTTGGTACTTTTCTTGCCTCTTTGGTCATATTTCTCTTACTTGCAAACTCTCTCATATTTCCATGTGGTTTTCATGCATACCTGTTTCTTGAATCACTCCGTTTTTCCTTGTTCGCCCTATCCACCATTCCGCTTCTGCAGCCACAGAGTGTATCAAACCAGAACTCCACTGTTGTTACACTCCCCTTCCCAATTCTTTGACATCTTGGTTAATGGATTACAAATTTTGTCCCCTGGAGAATATGTTTCCATAGTGATCCTTCAGTGGCTCCAGAAAGACAAAACCACTACTCAACTACTCAACCCTGCCTGAATTAAACCCCAAAGCTCAAGGTTTGTTTTTCCTTTTTTTTTCTGTATTCCTTCTATCTAGACTCAACTCATCAGCCTCAAAACTTAATTTCCAGCTACCTGTTCCCCTTAGCCTACACTGCATTGGTTTGCACTTCTCCCATATCTGAATCAATTTCTCCTCTGTTCTCGGTGTGTTGTCATTTTGAATACTAAAGTCATTTTGCTATATACTACATTTGTCTAAAGCCAGTGATAGCTCCTTTTATTCACATTCCTTATTCCCTAAATTCAACACAGTGTCTTTTCAAGATAGGAGCTTAATAAACATTTAATTAATTGAATTCCATTGACACTCAAGCCATAACTATTTCCAGAACTTTTCAATGTATCTTGGCCTGCATTCCCTCTCCTATTTTAATCTGTTAGATGAATTAACAATTCTCATAACACTTCTCCCTTGATTGTTTCATGTTGTTTATAGGCTAAAGTCCACTTGGCATTCATTTCAAGACCCACACATTAGTCTCTCTACCTTTGCATTCTTATTTTTCACTTTTATTCCAGTCAGACTGGTCTTTTAACTGTTCCTGAAAATTTTATTTCCATTCTTTTTTTTTTCCATTCTTTTGTTCATATTATTTCCCTTACCTGGAATGCCTTTCCTGTCATCTTTCCTTAGTTTATGCTAATTCTACATGACCTTCAAGAAGTCTTCCTTAAACATTCTGATCTCTGTTCCTTTAGTAAATAAATGTGTATTGTTTGATACTTTATTACTTATTAATCTGTTATCGTTATCCTTACCTTGTTTGTGGACATTATTAGCTTTTTATATGTACATGTATTTCATCTCACTTATTCAGTTGCCAATAATTATTAAATTAGACCAGCAATAAAAAAATGAACTTTCTACTTTGGGATCTGCAACCAATTTTCTTTTTTCTTTTTTTTTTTTAAGATTTTATTTATTCATGACAGACACAGAGAAAGAGAAGCAGAGACAGACAGAGGGAGAAACAGGCTCCATGCAAGGAGCCTGATGTGGGACTCTATCCTGGATCCCAGGATCACACTGTGAGCCAAAGGCAGATGCTCAACCACTGAGACATCCAGGCATCCCTGCAACCAATTTTCTGTTTGGACTTGAATAGTTCATTCTTTGGAGGTTTTTTTTTTTTTTTTTTTAAGATTTTATTTACTTATGAGAGAGAGAGAGAGAGAGAGAGGCAGAGACACAGGCAGAGGGAGAAGCAGGCTCTATGTGGGGAGCCCCTCATGGGACTTAATCCCGGGTCTCCAGGATCAGGCCCTGGGCTGAAGGTGGCGCTAAACTGCTGAGCCACCCGGGCTACCCAAGGTTTTTCTTTTCTTTTTTTTTAAGATTTTATTTATTTTTTTGAAATATAGAGTACATGCAAGCACAAGTGGTTGTGTGGGGATGGGGCAGAGAGAGAAACAGACTCCCTACTGAGCAGGGAACCTGACACAGTGAGACACAGGACCCAATCCCAGGACCCTGGGATCATGACCTGAGCTAAAGGCAGGTACTTAACCCACTGAACCACCCAGGTGCCCCTCATTCTTTGGGTTTTTGAGATTGCACATCTATAAGGTAAAGTTGAACTGAATTTCTTTTTTTTTTTAATTTTTATTTATTTTATGATAGTCACACAGAGTAGTCACACAGAGTAGTCACACAGCGAGAGAGGCAGAGACATAGGCAGAGGGAGAAGCAGGCTCCATGCACTGGGAGCCCGACGAGGGATTCGATCCGGGGTCTCCAGAATCGCGCCCTGGGCTAAAGGCAGGCGCCAAACCGCTGCGCCACTCAGGGATCCCTGAACTGAATTTCTTAAATGGTTCTGTGGTCTGCTTTAAAAAAAAAAAAAGGAAAATTGCTTCCAGAAAAATTATAAGGACAGATAATACATTAAAAAATTTTTCTCAATAAAAATTTTTTCATTGAATTGGTGAAAAGTAAAGCAGGGAAGAAAAGAGATATGTTGCAATTATAAATAGGTGGCCAGAGAAGCCCCTCACAGAAGGAAACATTTAAGTGAAGACTTGAAGGAGTTATAGAAATGGCTATCTGGAAAAAGAATACTCCATGCAGGGGGATAACAAAGACCCTGGTGCAGAATGTATGTGTTTTTAAGAAAGGCAAGATGTTCAGTATGTATATGCAGAATGATAAAGGGGAAGAGGAATTGGGGAGGAGGTTAGAGTGGTAGTGGCAGGGAGGACAAGACGTAGGGCTGGATGAGCCATAGGAAAGACTTCGCGTTGTTTCTTATGGTCCTTGTTATTTTCTGTGGAATACTTTGCATAAGAATATGTACTTCTGAATTTTAATGACTGTAGACCCTCCAGGAATAGGGCACTTTTAATCAAATTTTAAGAATTTTATATTTTACTCTGAGGAAATGATAACTCAAGAATACACCAATGATGGGCATTGACTACTTTCGTCAGTTTTCTTGCTTTAGAGTTTGTAACTATAATTTTTTTTAACCATAGGTAAATTAACATGATGGATTTCTCCAAGCTACCCAAAATACTTGATGAAGATAAAGAAAGCACATTTGGTTATGTGCATGGGGTCTCAGGACCTGGTAAGTAATATGTAATAATCTCGATAGTAAAAACTCTTAACTTAATGTCTTTTCAAGGCATTTTAGGTAAAATACACAGGGATCTGTTCACCCATATAAGTTCTATTTGTTCCTAAAAGATTTCTTAGTTGTTATTGAGGTTATACCTCCATCATAAGAACTTCTCTGGCATTCATTATCTTAATAATTATTGGGCACTAATTTGTAATACCCTGTTTATTATGTAAATGTATAATTGGTGTTCAGTTTTAGATACGTCTTAATTTTTGTGTGAAATCTAAGGTTAAAAGGCTATATATAAAGTTTATAGCTTTTAGTATATAATATCTTGCAGATAATAGTCATTCAGTAAATATATGTTTATGTAGTTTGCCCTTAAATAATTTTTTTCAGAGCATTTCTCAAAAATATCATTCTTGGCTCTTTGCATATATAAATCCTTTTGAACACTTATTTTAGATATCTCATAACTAGTTATCTGTGGGTAAGAAGTTTTATGATGTGAGAATAATAGGAAGCAGTTAAAAACTTTGTTTATCCTGCCAAAACTTGCAGTACTGCATTTTAAATGATAAATCTCATTCTAGTATTCATTTTAATCTAACTGTAAAATATGATTTATAGTTTTCCATAGGTAAAATCTGCTCATTGATTTATAATCCTTAGGCCATGGATATTTTTCCAATGTCTTTTTATAAACCTCATTCTATAGTCTTTTTTTGTTCTATTCATAGTAGTGGTGATGACCCTTTTTCAGTGTTTATGCAAATAAAGTCAGTCAGTCACAGTGTTTATTTTCTCCCTAAGAAGCTTCTACAGAAGCTTAGAACTTGGTGTTTGAGCTTGAACTTATTGGCAAAAATACATCTCACTGTTTTCAATCTTTTTTTGCCATTTGAGAAACAATTTTCCCCTTGATTGAAGCATCTTTAGGAAACACAGGCTACACTCAAGAACTTTTAGGGAAAAGACAAAGAACACCATCAAAAGAGTTTAGATAAAAATGTTTTTTTGAAACTTGTAGTAAACTGCTCCTAGAACTTATTATTCTTAAGTATTTAATATAAAATGATAGAGAAGTGGCATATTTTTAGGCTTCTGAAATATGGTTTTTAAAAAGATTTTATTTGGGACGAGCACTGGGTGTTACACTATATGTTGGCAAATCTAACTCCAATAAAAAAATACAAAAATGTAAAATAAAAAATAAAAGATTTTATTTATTTATTTAACAGAGAAAAAGCATAAGTAGGCAGAGCAGCAGGCAGAGGGAGAGGGAGGAAGTAGGCCCTCCACTGAGCAGAGAGCCGGATGCAGGAGTCAGTCCCAGGATCCTGGGATCAGGGGGAAGGGGGGACCTTTGGGAATGAAAGGGGGGCGAGGGGGTATCATGGGTGATAATAGGGTGGCCGAGCCAATTGGGGGGGGGGGGGCAAGGGGCGGCAAGGGGAATGTGGGAGTTGTTAGTGTGTGAGGGGGGGTAAGACGGGTGGGGGGACTAAGGAGGGTATGGGTGAAGGGCAGGGGGTGGGGGGGGGGAGATGATGTGAGAATGGGGGGGTTGTGAAAGGTGATGAAAAGGGGGGGGGTTAGAGGGGGTGTGGAGAGAGAGAAAAGAGAAAAGAATATGAAAAAAGAGGTTTTTGTGTTTGTTTTTGGGGTGGATAAGAAGGTATGGGAGGGATAGGTTTGGTGAGTTTTGGGGGGGTGGGTGTTTGTGGGTGGTTTGGTTATTGGGGGATGGGTTGTTGGATTGTGTTGTGTTGTTTTGTATTGGTTAGGTACAGTATGGTTTTTGTTAAGTTTTAGTGTTCTGTGAGTGTTTGTTATATTTGGATGATTTGTTTTTTTGTGTTTTAAGTATTATTTTTATTTTTTTGTAATATGGAAAAATTAATTTTTTTTAGTGTTTTATTTATTTATACATGATCTAAAATAGTAAGTAAAAATTCTGGTTCAGGATTTATAAGAAATAAGAATTCTTAATCAGGACTTCACCCAGTGGTGATGACTGAATATAAACATCTTTATGAAAGGCTAAAAGGTCTATGAAAAAAAAAATTTAAGGTTTTATTTTTTAGGTAATCTCTACACCCAACTTGGGGCTTGATCTCACAACCCTGAGATTAGGAGTTGCATGCTCTACTGATTGAGCTAGACAAGGTGCCTCTGAAAAAAACTTTTGTAGATGCATATGTGAGTTTTTCTAGGTAGAGCTGTCATTAGTTTATCATAGGGGTTCTTGTCCCAGAAGAGCTTTAAGAACCACCAATATGAAGTGTTAGAAGTCAAAGTAAAGATGTAATTTTAAATATTATTTCTCAAAGGAATGGTGACAACACAGCAAACTGATTCTACCATGCTACTAGCTAAAGTTCTTGTTCCAATTTTAGTTTAAAAATGTTTTATGTTCCTAAATCCATCATTCCATGTAGTATAGCAACCTGAGTTGATCAAAATGTACCTCAATGCTGCTAGGTAAGAATTTGCCATATAGAACTTAAGACTTTTTGAAAATAATTTTCATGTGTGTTATGTAAATGAATAAACTTTAGCCTAACAAATTTATTTTGTTTACCTCTGTATCATATGCTAAAATTTATATTCTTGTGAAACGATATAAGTTTCATACATATTTTTCTTATGAATATATGAGAGAGATGTATTATTGGATTAATTGGATATCTCAATTATCTCTATTTACTGAGTCTTAAGTTACTAAAAACTCATTTGTTCTTTTCAGTGGTTACAGCCTGTGACATGGCAGGCGCAGCCATGTATGAGCTGGTGAGAGTGGGCCACAGTGAGTTGGTTGGAGAGATTATCCGATTGGAGGGTGACATGGCAACTATCCAAGTGTATGAAGAAACTTGTATCCTTTTTGGTTCAATTTTTTGTCACTTTCTGCAAGTCAGAATTTAAGGATTTATGGCAAAGGTGGAAACAGCAACAACCATTAGTATCAAAAGCATGAAATGTTGGTGTCGTAAAGAAGCCTGATTTATATAAGAATTTATTGAGGAAAGGTACTAGGAACTTATGATCATTCTTTAAGAAATTAGTATTATCTTCTGAACTTGTATTGCTCTTAATATTTTGGTAGTTCCCAAACTTTAGGGGAAACCAATTATAATTTTCTTGAGAGTGAACACATATTGTAGAGGAAAGCATAAACAGAATGACATCAGTTTAAAGGGTTAAAATTCTCTGATCATGATTTCCATTTTAAATAGAAAATTCATAAAGTAAATGAGTCACTATCTTTATCCTAATAAAATAATGTTGTATGTTATGGTACATTATAGCTTTAGCACTAGGGAATCTTTACTACTTGTTTATCATATTTTTGGCTTTTAAGCATAGTATTTATTTTAAGTTTTCAATGAAAAAGAGATAATGTATTAGATTTTATGGAGAGAAACCACTTTTTTAACTTCACTTTTGTGTTTTAAATTATTCTCAAGCTCAGCATTAAGTCTTATTTTTAAAAAAAAATTTTTTTTAATTTTTATTTATTTACGATAGTCACAGAAAGAGAGAGGCAGAGACACAGGCAGAGGGAGAAGCAGGCTCCATGCACCGGGAGCCCGATGTGTGATTCGATCCCGGGTCTCCAGGATCACGCCCTGGGCCAAAGGCAGGCGCCAAACCGCTGCGCCACCCAGGGATCCCCCTCAAAAATTTTTATTGAAGTATAGTTGACATACAATGTTATGTTAGTTTCAGGTATATAACATAGGGATTTGACAATTATATACTATATGAAATGCTTACCATAAGTGTAGTTATCCTCTGTTACCAAAGTTATTACAGTATTATTGACTATATTCCCCATGCTGTACCTTTTTATCCCCATGACTAATTTATTTTATAACTGAAAGTTTGTACCTCTTAATCTCCTTCACCTGTTTTGCCCGTCTACCCAACCTTCTCCCCTCTGGTAACCACTAGATTGTTCTTTATATTTAATGAATTTGTTTCCTTGTTTGTCTGTTCATTTGTTTTCCAGATTACACACATAAGTGAAATTACATGGTATTTGTTTTTTTCGATCTGACTTAATATGGACCTTCTAGGTCCACCCAGTGTTGTCACAAATGGCAAGATTTCATCCTTTTTTTTATGGCTGGGTCATACTCTATTGTGTAATATAACATGTATATATTAAAAACACAATATATTCTATCTGTATACACATAATGGCCACAATAATATTCTATATGCACATGCTACATTGTCTTTATCCATTAATGTATCAGTGGTCACTTAGGTTACTTACATATCTTGGCTATTGTAAATAATGCTGCTATAAATATACGGGCAGCATTAGTTCTTTGGCTCATTAATTAAGATTTACTTTATACAACTTTTTTGCCATATTAAAATCCATTTTTTTCAGGTAACTTCTCTGTGTGAGTACTAGGGTGCTAAATCAAAGTAAAATCATCTGAAAATTTAAATAAAATTAGAAGTCTGTAGCTATAAAATCATGACTAATTAGAAGGATTTTTTAATGGATGTTTTTTAATGTTAGCTTTATCTTTCAATCTTCTATGTGATTTGAAGACTTAAAATAAAAACAAATGAACTTGTATACAGTGAAAAACCTCTCCGCCATTGTCATCTTATATCTGGCCAATTTTCAAAACACATATGCATACAGCCACTTTTATTAATTCCTTTTATTATATACCTTTCTAGTTTGTTAATTGCATATATGAACCAATATTATTATGTTATTTTTCTTCTCTTCATTCCCAAAAGATAGCATATTATATACACTATTCTACACCTTGCTTTTTTTACTTAAAAGTAAAACATTTTACTTAAAAATGTGTATTATGAAGATGGATAGGTATGTGATAAAGTATCAGAAAATGTTAATGATAGGATCTAACTGGTCAATATGAGAGAATTCACTGTAAAATTCTTTAAACTTTGCCCCTGTTGGGGACTGATATTCCTCAATAGTGTAGTTGAAACAGGGTATTAAGTAGAGATGAAATAATATATTAACAATGTATTGCTTCTGTTTTTAGCTCTGTGATTCCCAAAATGTGTAGAAGGCACACTGGGCAGCTGCCCCAAACTCATGTGATATCCCAGGATATTTAAAATTTTTGAGGTTAACACAGGAATATTAGACATGTTGTCAGACGTCACATGAACCAGTAGCTTCAGTTAATAGATACTTTCATTATTCAAGACACTATATTCTTGTCAGTGATGTCATATCTTTGCAAAGCTGAGTTGTGATTGTTAAGCTGAAAAGCAAGTATCATACAAAAATAAATGTGGAACAGATATTCAGTTTGATTCCAAGGTTTGAAAATTTTACAATGCCCAGTAGGTATTTATATCCCATGAAATCATCCATGAAGAACTGTTATTAAAAAATGAAATTAAAATACCATTTTTTTCTTTCAACCTATATATACTTTTCTCTTAAAGTGGCAGTTGTTAGGGGACGCCTGGGTGGCTTAGCAGTTGAGTGTCTGCCTTCAGCTCAGGGCGTGATCCTGGAGTTCTAGGACCAAGTCCTGCATTAGGCTCCCTGCATGGAGCCTACTTCTCCCTCTGCCTGTGTCTCTGCCTCTCTCTCTCTGTGTCTCTCATGAATAAATAAATAAAATCTTAAAGAAAAAAAAAGTGACAGTTGTTAGGACATACATATTTATTAAGTTGGTTGGATAAAACTTTAATAAATGGAATTATTAGGTATATCTTTTGTTATAGATCACTGTGAAAAAGTTACTTAAACACTGAGGATGTTGCAAACTAAGCAAGTTTGAGAATTTCTGTTTTAACTTAAGTATTGTTTCCCTTTCAGCTGTGGTATTTCCTTCTTATAATGTTTGTAAACTTTCATAGTGAGTTTTCCTCAACTACTGTTTCTAGCTGGTGTATCTGTTGGAGATCCCGTACTCCGTACTGGTAAACCCCTCTCAGTAGAGCTTGGGCCTGGCATCATGGGAGCTATCTTTGATGGTATTCAGAGACCTTTGTCAGATATCAGCAGTCAGACTCAAAGTATCTACATTCCAAGAGGAGTAAACGTCTCTGCTCTTAGCAGAGATGTCAAATGGGATTTTACACCTTGCAAAAACCTACGGGTATGTCTTTGTAACAAAGATTTCTAAAGTTGGTGAAAGAATGTGAAATGGATGTTTAGTGAACTCTTTTGTACTTTTGTCAAATAAAAATAGGCCACAGAAGCATAGTTTAAATTTCTCTTTAAATCTACTAGAAGAATTATAGAACTAAAATGTTTTATGATAAGTGAAGCAAATGATTTAAATAATATCAAGGATGAATCTATTTGACATTTATTTGAACATTAAACAGCTTGATGTTTATTTGAACATTAAACAGTGAATGCATTTGTTCTCTAGGTTGGTAGTCATATCACTGGTGGAGATATTTATGGAATTGTCAATGAGAACTCACTCATCAAACACAAAATCATGTTACCCCCACGAAACAGAGGAACTGTAACTTATATTGCTCCACCTGGAAATTACGATACCTCAGTAAGTAGTATATAAACTTTATCTCATAGTGTGGTCCTTCCTGGTAGTAGTCCCATTTTAGTGTCCTAAATAGTACTAGAATTGATACTTGATATGTCAATTTTAAATAACTGCCATATTTTTTTTACCATGATGATTTAATACTTTATTGCAAAATGATTACAACAGGGTTAGTTAACACTTCCATCGGAACACTTCATGCACTTAATTTATGTGTGTGTGTGGTGAGAACACTTAAGCTCTACTCTGTTAGCAGCTTTCAAGTATATAACACAATACTGTTAACTACAGTCATCATGTTATACATTAGATTCCCTTATTCATTTTTTTTCAAGTTTTTTATTTAAATTCCTGTTTGTTAGCATACAGTGTAATACTAGTTTCAGGCATAGAATTTAGTGATTTATCAGTTACATACAGCACCTAGTGCTCTCACAAGTGCTGTCTTTAAGACCCTTCATCCATTTAGTCCATCCCCTACCCCTCCAGTAGCTCTCAGTTTGTTCCCTACAGTTAAGAGTGTTTTGTGGTTTGCTTCTCTTTTTTTCCCCCATGTTCATCTGTTTTTCTTAAATTCCACATACAAATGAAATCCTATGGTATTTGTCTCTCTCTGACTTATTTTGCTTTTAAAATAATATTCTTTCACTCCATCTGCATCATTGCAGATAGCTAGACTTCATTCTTTTTATGGCTAAGTAATATTCCGTTGTGTATACATACCACCTCTTCTTTATCTATTCATCAGGGATGGACATTTGGGCTCTTCTCATAATTTGCCTATTGTTGATAATGCTGCTATAAACATTGAAGTGCATGTATCCCTTTGAATCGGTATTTTTTATCTTTTGAGTAATTACCTACTATTGCAATTGCCAGATCATAGAGTAGTTCTACTTTTAATTTTTTTAGGAAACTCCATACTGTTTTTCAGAGTAGCTGCACCAGTTTGCATTGCCACCAACAGTACAAGAAGTTTTCCCTTTCTCCACATCCTCACCAACACCTATTTTTTTCCTGTAAATAATTCCTATAATTATTTTTTAAGATTTTTGTAAAAATATTTTATTTATTCATGAGAGACATAGAGAGAGAGGCAGAGACATAGGCAGAGGGAGAAGCAGGCTCCACGCAGGAAGCCCGACTTGGGACTGGATCCCCGGTCTCCAGGGTCAGGCCCTGAGCTGAAGGCGGCACTAAACCGCTGAGCCAACCTAGCTGCCCAGGACTCAGGATTTGAATCCAGGACATATCTTTCCAGAGAATCTGTCTTAATACTGCTTAGTATTACATATTACAGCCTCTTATACTACCACAAGTTATTTAACTAGTCTCTATAGTAATGTTCATTTCCAAACTTATGGTGTAAGAAATGGGCTATAATATTTTGATAATAGGACATTTTGTTGTTTTTTTTTTAATAAAAGATTTAAGATTTTATTTATTTATTCATGAGAATACACTGAGAGGAGAGAGAGGCAGAGACACAGGAAGAGGGAGAAGCAGGTTCCCTGCAGGGAGGCTGACATGGGACTTGATCCCAGGTCTCCAGGATCACACCCTGGGCTGCAGGCGCTAAACCGCTGAGCCTTAAAGGATTTTATTATTTAAGACAGAGAGAGCATGCATGCATGAGTGGGGGGAGGAGCAGAAGCAGGCTCCTCGTTGAGCAGGGAGCCCAATGTAGGACTCCATCCCAGGATCCTGGATCATGACCTGATCTAAAGGTAGCTGCTTTACCAACTGAGCCACCCCGGTGCCTCTGATAACAGGACATTTTGTATACATAAAGGAAATTCCTAGAAATGCAAGAACTGGGTCAAAGGATATGTACATTTTGAAATTTGGTGGGTATGGTCAAATTACTCTCCAAGTTAGCAATGCACAGAAGTTCAGATTTATCCTCAGTATTGTCCTGAAATCTGCCAAATCATTTAGCTTGAGTCTTTGGGATGCTGAATCCCTAAATTATGAGTGATCTACCATCTTGTGATAGCATAGGCTATCCATTATATCTAATCAGTGTAGCAATGTCAGTATAAGAACAAAGTATGACATTTGGACTTGTTACTTTCAAATAACGGTAAGTGTTCTGGATATCATTTGAAGTGCTGCTTATGTGATTTATGCATTGAAATGCTATATATAAATTGAGGGAATAAAATCTATAAAAAGATTTTATTTGTTCATGAGAGACATAGAGAGAGAGGCAGAGACACAGGCAGAGGGAGAAGCAGGCTCCATGCAGGGAGCCCGATATGGGACTCGATCCTGGGACTCCAGGGTCACGCCCTGGGCCGAAGGCAGGCACTCAAACACTGAGCCACCCAAGTGTCCCTTTTTTAAGATTTTTATAAAGATTTTATCTTTAAACTTGGGCTTGGGAACACAAAAAGCAGAACATACGGAGTTTTTTTTAAAGGGAAAGCAATATATAGTATAACATTTTCCTACCATCTTAACTTACACTACATTATTAAAGCTCTGATTCTTAAAGCATAGAATAGACTTACTTTGATTTTAACTGTCAATCTATATATACATAATAAATTGTATGTTAGATTATAGGAATTCTAACTCTGGATGAGCTATTTAAAACTTAGTCCTTTAATGTTATTGATAGTCACATCATATACAGTGAAGTCAAAATAGTCTTTGGTGTATGAAGATAATTTTATTGAGAAGATCATTGTAACAAATAATCTGTTCCCAATAAATGGTAAAATAATAATTTTCTAATTATTTAATAAGAGTAAATCTGTGCTCTACAAAATATAGAAACAAAAAGAGTTAAGATTGGGATTCTAGGCAGTCAGTTAGCCTGACTCACTAGCTAAGAGACTCACACTCCATCCTTCATGGAAGGAACCCTCTGGGGTAGACAATTCAAATTCACGTATCAACAAAATTACAGATTTCTATAGGTGTGTGGATGTTAGGATTATTTGTGAATAGTTGAAACCATCTCAGTGCTCATAAATGTTAGAGTATTACTCATCTTTTTTGCTTTTATAAATATTTAATATTTAACGCTATTAAATATTTTAGGGTTCTGAATAAGTATTTTTATTTAGTAGAAGAGCATAGTAATAAAGTAAACAAATGAAAGAGTACAAAATAAATTATGAATATTTTCATTTCTCCCCCCAGTCCCAGGGGTGTCTTCTATATCTTTTAAGATTTGTCCCTGTGCGTATCCATATAATTTATTTAACTATTCCTCTGTTACTTAAAATACCTCTTTCTCAAAAACTCCTATTTTTTAGTTATTGGAACAGTAATAAGTATACCTGGTTAAAAAAAATGAGAATCGTATATAAAGAATTACAAGAAAAAGTATAAATCTCCTTCTCCACTTCTGCATACCACTTCTCTACCCTCAAGAGGAATCTGGATTACTTTGATTTTAGAGGAAGAAATGTTCATATTCATAAATTTGACTGTACTTAACATCCTGCTGCATTTTTATAGGATGTTGTCTTGGAGCTTGAATTTGAAGGTATAAAGGAAAAGTTTAGCATGGTCCAAGTATGGCCTGTACGTCAAGTTCGGCCTGTCACTGAGAAGCTGCCGGCTAATCATCCCTTGTTGACTGGCCAGAGGGTCCTTGATGCCCTTTTTCCGTAAGTTTGAGCTGTGCCCTGTGGTTTTTCCTCAGAAGATTAAATGTGCTTCTTGTTTACCTGCTTTATAAAGATTTCATGTGCTAATCCTATAATAAATTTTATCTAGAGAAATAACAGTGAATTAGTTAAATATATTCATATATTGCCAGTGCTTATTATGGAGTCAAATCACTGAAGATTTATTGTTTCACAGTTGCAAAAGGAAAGGTTTTTTTCTAAAGCTTTCTGAAAAAAATTTCCAGAAGTAAATCTGTGCCCAAATAATATAGCTGGAATTAGTAGATACAGGTATCAGTATAAGTCGATGGTTTCTAAAATCAGTGGAGCTCTCCGTGCTGCCCAAAATTCATTCTTAATTTATAGTCTGCTCTTTGCCATTTTCTTTGACTACTTAAAAACCTCTTCTCTTTAATTCTCAGGCTTCACCATACCCTGCTTTGCTTTCAACAAATGACTTCATTTAATTCACAGAAAAGATTGAAGCCATGATACAGTAATTCCTTCAACTTTGATCACCAACCCACATATGTCCCACTGACCCTTGAAACCTATTCTCTGAGTTGTTCTCATTATTTCTCATAAGATCTTTGATCCTGTGACTTATTAGTCAGCACCTCTTGTTTCCATATCCTTCAATATCTAGCTTAAGCTTATTAGGCTGTCAAGTTTCTGCATATTGGCTGGTATACTACAATTTCTTATTTCTTTCTTTTGTTATACCCACCCGGCAAAATCCCAACCGTGAAATCAGTCCAGCTACCTCCTCCCAGGTCTACACACAGGCTACTGAGAAAATCAGATAATCGGTGCAGGTTAGTATCTCACCACTGGGTTGCAGTCCTGCATTTCCCTGTTTACCATGCTCCCCCTCTCCGCAGCAGCTGTTTCAGACCTCTACACCTGTCTCAGGGCCTCAGCTCCATTCTTCCTTCTTCCTTTGGCAACAAATGATCATGCTAGAGCCTCCATGGAGAAGTTAGAGACCATCACATTTGAAACTCCTTCAGTTAATATATACTTCCATTTGTCCCTTCTTCCTTTCCTCTTTCTGGAATATATCCTGCCTCCTGTCTCCTCAGAAACCTCTCTTTAGGTTATCTCCCTTTAGATAACCTTAAAGGTTATCTTCCTTTTATCTCCTATCTAATGAAAAAATATCTACCCTCCACCCTTTTCCCCTTTCTACCTTCCACTCTGTGTCTCCTCATCTTCATAGCCAGACCTCTTGAAAAATCAAATTAGCCATCTCCACGTTTCCCATTCTGACTCCGTGTGCCCAGCCAGTTGCCTTGCCCACCCAGTTGAAACTACTCTCACTAACATCATCATTCATTCCCATTACTGATAATTCAACAAATAAGTTTTAGTATTTCCTAAATTCCTACAACTTTGGATATTACTTTCTACTCCTTCCTCCTTGAAATACCATCTTTCTTTGTTTTTCCTGTTAGCCTCTGTATACAAGTTCTTATTCTCCATTTCAGGTTCCTTCTCCCTTAATTTTGATATTTCTTAGAGTTTTTTTCACCCTCATGACTTAAATAGTAATTTGATGACTTCCAAATCTGTATCTTCCTCCCAGATCTCATGTGAGTTCCAGACTCACGTGTTCACTTCTGTTCACACCTCTCCTTTTGAATGTCTTAGAGGTGCCTCAAAGTCAATATGTTCATAGCTAAAATCATCTTATTCACTACTTTCTTCCTTGAAACTTGCTCATCTTTTTTGTTGCCGCTTTCAACAGATGACACTATCATCCATCCAGTAAATGCTGACTCTAAAATCTGTGACTTCTCTCAAGGATCAGTCTTACGAGCACACATCTAATTATTGAACAAGTGCTTTTATTCTCTTACCTAGATATGTTTTATCTACATCTTTCATCCCTACTCCATGACTTTACCTAAAGATCTTACCCTAATTCTGCAATAATCACAATCAGACTTCTTCTCTTCCCTCTTACCTTCTTTCTAAATGATTGTCCATACTACATTGTGACCCATCTAAAACACATACCAGGTCCTGCACTGTTTTTCTTGAAACTCCTCAGTGCACTTTATTGCTTTTAAAACAAATACTCCTTAACTCCCTACAAAACAGTCTGTGATTTAGCTGTTGCTTATCTTCCAGTAACCTCTCAGCCACTTGACTGCCCAATCCCCTTATATACTATCTTCCAGGCATCCTAAAGGACTTAGTTCCTCAAGCAATGCAATTTCTTGCCCCTGGGCCTTTGGGTATGCTGTTTTCTCTGCCAGGAATGTTCTTTCCCCTCGTCTGGCTAGTTTCTCTTTCCTTTCAGATCTTAGCTACTCTCAGAAGGCTCTCCTAAGCCCACTTCAATACAGTGTCAGACTTTACATCCCTTCCTGTGTTCTCCTATAGTGCCCTGGATTTTCTCTGTGATAGCACTTTTCACATTGAATTGCTGACCTTCCAAACTGGGGCACACCCAACCCTGTCTCCCCACTCAAGTTAAAAGTGATTGGAGAGAGGTATACAAAACCACGGAACGAATATGGACATGCCCTCTTAGTTTATCAAAGTCACTGAAGAGTTTGAAGGACGAAAAATTTTAATGCATATTAGTTTTATATTGAAGATACCTATAATTATTTTTAAGACTATAGTGTTTTTGTGAATTTTATAATAATAAAACACAATATTGCAAAGAATTTCCCTTAGCATTACATTTCATTTCTCCCACCCACACCCTCCTGCTCTACATACACAGCATGTGCACAGACATATGGACACATACCACGACATTCACTTTCCTCTGCTGTGAAGGGTAGCTCACTCTCCGTTGCCACTGCTTAGGGAAAGTTTGAACGTAGCTGCTAAATGGCACTATAATCACCAGCTGACTCTTCATTTTATCCCCTAGAATGTGAGCTCTGTGCTTACAGTAACATGCCTATCTTATTTGCTGATCTCTCTTCAACATCTCCAAGCAATTTTTAGTGCCTAGGAAGTACTTTATAAATACTCAGTATATAAAGGGATTGGCATAACACCTTACTTAATAAAAGTCTTTGTTCATTAACCTTTATAGCAGGATGTGATTTTTCTTAGGTCTTATTTTTTGCCTCAGAAGACAACTTAGAAAAGTTGTTTAAATTTGTATTTTAGCTTTAATTCCTATATTTACGCTTTCATCAACTAATTAATATAAGCATTCTAAATATCATTGATACTGTTTTATCTATTTTCATATTCCTTTTCCCCATGTATCTCATGGCATATGTTCTCACTTTCAAACTATTAAAGATGGTAGAGATGGTTAATGATAATAAAAAATATACACTGTTATAGGTATCAACTGGGGGAGCAATTATAGTATTTGTATCTGTATATCTATCTTTGTGTGTGTATATATACACAGATACAGATATAGATACAGAAAAAGATGAAAATATTTCAAAGTGCTTTCTCTAAGTTGTATTTCTGGGTCACTTACCTACTTATTTGTTAGTATTTATTAACAAGTAAAGTAATCCATACTTTGTTTACTTTGCTTAGATGTGTACAGGGAGGAACTACTGCAATCCCAGGGGCTTTTGGCTGTGGAAAGACAGTGATATCACAATCTCTATCCAAGTATTCCAACAGTGATGTTATCATCTATGTAGGATGCGGTGAACGAGGAAATGAGATGTCTGAAGTCCTCCGGGACTTCCCAGAGGTCTGTATATGTAAAGCTTAAAATATCATTCTGGAGAAAATACCACTAATCAACTTTCAGTGGCAACTAGTAAAGCTTTGTGTTGGCTCTGGAGCAACATTCTCATTCGTCAAGGATCTCTTAAGGAATTTTCTAATTATATTTGTGATTCAATTTGTATATCTAAGGAAAGGAATTTGATTTTTTTTCAGTTAAATACTTTAAAGTTTCTTTTTATGATCTGGTGGTTTTCAGTTATTAAGAGAAAGATAGAAAATAGACTATTTATAGGTGGGAGCTTCATATCAGCTTTATATGATTTACTGGCTTGCTAAAGTAATATTCCTCTTTCCATAAAATAATGAATTTCATTTATGAAGTGGAAATAATTCCTGTCTTTACAGCATAGTTGGACAGGGAGAAGAGGTTAGAGTGATGGGAAATTTTACTTTGGGAAAACTGATTATAAGAGTGATTAAATATGGGTAAATTGTAAAAGGGGGGACTAAAATGTTCTGTTTGGATATTAGAATATCAAAATAGATTGTTTGCCTTTAGCTCACAATGGAAGTTGATGGTAAGGTGGAGTCAATTATGAAGAGGACAGCTTTGGTAGCCAATACCTCCAATATGCCTGTGGCTGCTAGAGAAGCTTCTATTTATACTGGTGAGTATACAAATTAGAATAAAAGCAGTTTACATCTGGGGGTACATTGGTGGCCCAGTCAGTTAAGCATCCAACTCTTGATTTTGGCTCAGGTCATGATCTCAGGGTCTTCAGATCAAGCCTCATATCAGGCCCCATGCTCAGCTCTCATGCTTGGGGTGTCTACTTGGGGATATCTCTCCCTCTCCTTCTGCCCCTTCCCCCCACTCACTTGCTCTTTCTTTCTCTCTCTCTCTCTAACATAAATCTTTTTTTTAAAAAAAGCAGTTTACATCTGTTCTTAAGTTTAAAGCTAGCATGACCATAAAATGACATCACTGGTCTTGAATCTAGAGTAAGATGGAATCAGTCCCCACAGCAGTCTTTTGGCTACAGTTTCTTCATCTGTTTCATGGTCTATTAAAATCTGACTTTTCTAAGTTTCTTCAAGAAAGGCTCAAGGAAACTGATTCCATGGATTCTTTTTTGTCTTCATAAGTTTGTTTTTATTCCACTGCCTTTAATTTTTTTCATTTTTCTTTCTCTTTAATCTCTATACCTTTTAAGGGGCTCAAACTAACAACCCCCAAGATCAAGACTTAAACGCTCTTCTAACTGAGACAGCCAGGTGTCCCTGCACTCCCTTTAAATTTTCATAGTAGTTTGGCTGGATATAAATATTTTGGGTCAATGTTTGTTTCCTTGAGACCTCTTATTCTAGCATTTAATCCTAGGGAGAGAAGAGGGGTGGCTTGGTAGTCAGGTGGGCCTCCAACTCTTGGTTTCAGCTTAGGTCATGATCTCAGGGTCATGGGATTGAGCTGTGCATTGGGCCTTACGCTCAGCACGCAGTCTGCTTAGGATTCTCTCTCCCTTTTCCTCTCTCTCTCTCTTGCTTGTGCTCCCTTGTGTGAGCTCTCTCTCTCACTCTCTATCTCAAAATGAGTAAATAAATCTTTTTTTTTTTAAATGCAAGGTATGGGATGCCTGGGTGGCTCCAGCGGCTGAATGTCTGCCTTCAGCTCAGGGCATGATCCTGGAATGCCTGGGTCAAGTCCCACATTGGGCTCCCTGAGGGAGCCTACTTCTCCCTCTTCCTGTGTCTCTGCCTCTGTGTGTGTGTGTGTGTGTGTGTCTCTCATGAATAAATAAATCTTAAATAAATAATAAAAAATAAAAAATGCAAGGTAGAGATCTGAAGCTGACCTGCTTTTTTTTCTTTTTATAAGTGACTTTTCTTTGTGCCCAAAGGAATTTCTCCTTAAATTTAAAGTTTTGTAACTTTCTAAGGATATATGCCAGTATCGATAGTTTTGATGAATTTTTCCCTGAAACTTATGTCTTTTCAATCTATGAGTATATCGTTTATTTTGGACAATTTTCAAGAATTGTTTCTGAAATTTTTTCTCTTCCCTTATGGTTATTCTCTTCAAACTAGACATATTTATCTATTTTCCATACATATCTTTTCTCTCTAATTCTTTTTATTTAACGTTTTGTCCATTTGCTCACAGGATAATCAGCATATTCTTTGCTTCTAATTAAACCTTCATTTCTGTAATAGCTTTGTTTTTTCTTCCAGTTCTTTGTTGAGTTTTGCTGAGCTTATTACTATATACGCCTTGAGATTTTATTTTGTGATAGAATGTGTTATTGACATCTTTCACTAATTAATAGTGATCATAGTTTTCATCTGTGCCTTGGCAGTTTCTTTGGCCATCATTATATTTGCTCTTCTTGTTTTCTTCTTGTATTTTTGTGTAGTTCCTATACTCAAGTGTATTGTAACTATTATTCACCTTTGCAGGAGATGGGAGGGGATGGCAGGATTTCTTCATGGGAATCTGTGAAGTTTGTTATGGCATGGAGTTGTATAAGTAAGTTATTTTGCTCTTCTCTCCTGCCAACAGATATCTGCAGTTGCAAGGTCACTTACAATGAAGTCTTTCTCTTCCACCACTTTTCCTTTATTGTAAAGGGGTGCCTACATGTGTTTTGTTTGTTGCCATATCCCTGCTTCTGCTTGATGTCAAACTAGTTCCAAGGAACCTTGCTTGTATCCTTTGTGCAGGGTTTCAAAGGATTTTTGTTTTTGCCTCTCTCTTGCTGAAGTTTACTTTGAGATGTGCAGCTTCTGGTCAGTTCTTAGTGTCTTCCATGGCCTTGTTTGGGTTTTACATCATTTAGGTGGCTTTCCTCATTATTTTGTTGTGGATCTAAACATATCCCCTAGTTTTTGATAATAGAGTTTTTATATTTCTCGTTCTCCTTGTTTGATGATTACTTTTATGAGAAGGGAAAAATGACATGTTCATCTACTTATTTTAAAACAGGAAGTTTTCCATAAATAGCTGCACAGCATCCCAGCTATATGGCTACCTCATAACCTATTTAAACAGCATCTTTCTGGTAGACATTTGGATTATTGATAGTGGTTTTTTTTTGTTTTTTGTTTTTGTTTTTTGTTTTTTTGCTATCACAAACCTTGCATCACAAAACATCCTTATGTGTGTTTTTTTATGGTTTCTTTTCATGTTTTATGCATGTTTCTTTGTGCATTTGTAAGGTAAGTTTATAGAACTAAAATTTCCAAGCATACAACTATTAATGTACATTTTAGATTTTGGTAGCCCTTCGAAAGGGATAAGAGTGAGTAAGAGTTCTATTTCTCTACATCTTCACCTTTGCTAGGATTTGTAACACTTTCTTAGGATAATTATCAAACACATAGAAATTTGAAAGAACATTACAGTGAACGCTCATGTCCTCAGCACTTAGATTTGACAATTAGCATTTTACTGTTTCTGCTTTATTAGATAGCTATTCAGTCTGTATTTCTTTCAGTGGGCTAGCACCTTTCCTATCTGTATTAACCATTTGAAAACTATTTTCTGCTATGTTCCTTTTAGATAGGAGTGCTTTTTCATACTGATTTATAAAAGCCCTTTGAAATTGGTCTTTTATCTGTCATGAGTTGCCAGTGTTTTCCTAGTTTGTTCATCTTTTGATTTTGTCTGAGGTGTTTTTGTTTTTGTTTTTTTTTAACTGGTAGGCACTGATATTGTTAGGTCTGTGGAACTCCTTTGAAGCTTACTCGTGTATCCGTCTCTTCCACCATGTCCTTCTAATACACAAGCATTAATGAACATCACAGAGACTGAAAATGCAGCCATGCTTGTGTAGAAGAGGACCTGATCCTATCATCAGATTGAAAAGTGACATGACAAATGTGTTTTTTTAAGCTTTAATAATAATAAGTGATATTTTTTGAAGACTTTGTTTATGGAATCATTTTTTAGAAGCCACAGATACCAGTATTTCTTATTCTGAAAGATGTAATGGGATAAATAGTAAAGTGCTGAAGTTTTGAGCACTGTTTAGTTTTACTTATATAAACCTCTGTTTCTTTACTGGTAAAATAAAAAATGTGTTAGATTCTGGGACTCTTACAACGTAGTAACAACTGTGATTTTCTAATATCTTAGAGTTGCATAGTACTTAGTACTTTTCAGAGGACATTTATATATATCATTTCATCTGATATGTACAGGTAGACAGAACAAGAGTTACACACTGGGAAATGAAGCTAGTTTGCTGAGGTTAATGTCAGAATAGGAAATAGAACCCAGGACTTCTTTTTGTATATTAGTTTCTTCTACGTGGTTTATCATAAGTGATTCTGATTTATCAGAACCTGATATGCACAGCAGAATAATCTGGATAATTAAGATATTACTCAGGTTAATGAAATTTGTTACTTTTGAAAAGTAACCAAATAGGCTAATTAGTTGGGAGTTTTTAGTATATGTATGTGTGATATGTAGATAAAAGCTCCAGTGGAAGGGATCCCTGGATGGCGTAGGGGATCCCTGGGTGGCTCAGTTGTTTGGCCCAGGGCACGATCCTGGAGACCTGGGATCGAATCCCACATCGGGCTCTCAGTGCATGGAGCCTCCTTCTCCCTCTGCCTGTGTCTCTGCCTCTCTCTCTCTCTGTGTGTGTATTAAATTCCAGTGGAAATGAATTTCAGACTTAATTTTCTAAGCAAAGAATAGGGAAAATATATCTTCTTACTTTTTAAAATCTATATTATATTAGAATAGACTATGGCTATAAATAAATCCAAACTTGTCATTGCTCAATAATAGATTTTTTTTTTTAAGAGGTCAGGGGACACTTTTTTTATTGTCAGTCTGGGCTGGGACCCAAGCTGAAAAGTACTCTTCTATTTTCAGCTCATGACTCCCAGGACTCCTGGGAGTCCTCTTTATCTCAGTAAGCCAAAAGGAATAAAAAGCATGGAAGGATGTGTGGCTTGCCTAATGATGGAACTCATTACTTTGACTTTCATTTGATCGGCTAGAAGTCAGTTACATGGTCATCTAATAGTAAGGAGGCCAAGAAACATAATTCAGCTGTGTGCACAAAAAAAAGGGAGAACAGATTTTGGTGAACAGCTAGCAGTCTATCTCATGTACCTATTCCTTTAAAGTTTTCGTAGGAGGGGTGACAAAGTCAAGATTCTACATTGTAGAATTTTAACTTGTGATACTCTTCCCAATTTAGGAATTACGCTGTCAGAATATTTCCGTGACATGGGTTATCACGTCAGTATGATGGCTGACTCTACCTCTAGATGGGCAGAAGCCCTTAGAGAAATCTCTGGTCGCTTAGCTGAAATGCCTGCAGGTGAGTTTTTGTATTGCTTATCATGTAAGAAGGTTGATAGTATTTTTAGGACTGGCTTAGAACCTCTCTTAAATTTCTTTTTGTTTTTTTCAGATAGTGGATATCCTGCATATCTTGGTGCACGTCTGGCCTCTTTCTATGAGCGAGCAGGCAGGGTAAAATGTCTTGGAAATCCTGAAAGAGAAGGAAGTGTCAGCATTGTAGGAGCGTAAGCACATAAACTGTTTCCTTTTCAAAATAAAAATTAAAAGTCATTTTTTTTAAAGAGAAAAAATTTAGTTTCCTCTGAGGGTAGTGGTTCTTAACCAAGATTGGACTCCAGGGTCATTCAGAGAGCTCTTTACAATGTAATTGTGTAGGTTTTTTCTGCATATTATGGTTATTTAGCTTCACTGGTTTATTATATTTAAGTCACAATATCTTAAGAATAGCTTAGAAAATTATAGACATTAAGATAAGGTTATATCATGGTAAAAACACAGTAAAGATCCATGATCACTACATAAAGCCCCTTTGTTCTTAGAGCTTTTTCTTCCTTCCTGTTTCATCTTTTGATTAGAATCACGAAACTGATTCTCTTATTTCTCATACTAGAAGGCATTTTGTAGTTACTGTTGTTATTTGCAACTTAGGACTTATTTTTATCAGTATTTGTTCTGTAAGTTTTTCTTATTTCTAAAGTTTAGTTCTGAAGTTCTAAAAGTTCTAAAGTTAACATTAAAATAATATTAAAATATTGACTCTCAAACAATTTTTTTTTTCATATACCAGTTACTTGAACTGAACTTTCTAATGAGTTTTTTTTTTTTTTTTCCTTTTAAATTTAGAGTCTCTCCACCTGGTGGTGATTTTTCTGATCCGGTTACATCTGCTACTCTTGGTATTGTTCAGGTATATCTTTTCCTAGCGTAGTCAACTTCTGAGCTTTCCCTCCCTGCTTCTTCTCTAATGTTATCTAAATCATCATGAAGTATTTAATTTATTCACTAAAGAGTAAGCAGTAGGAAAATTTGTTTTAGGGATATTCTTGTCATTGAGAGCTTAGCTCTTTGTGTAAGATTTAGAACAAACCTGATTTCTGTAAGTGGAAAATACATCAGGAATAGCAAAGTTTTATTAGTGTTAGAATAATATTACCCTTTAGGTGAGAGTAGCCCCTAGTTGCAAAAACAAATAGGCCTAAAGATGCATAATGGCAAAAACTCAGTAGAAGTTTCTTTTTTCTCGTAGTATGGTCTAAAGCAAATGATCGTGTCAGAGGGCAGCTTTTTTCTACTAATAATTCAGAGACCAGGGTTCTTTCCAGCTTGGGGCTCCACAGTCGCTTAGCCTGGTAACTGTCTGTGTCTGGCTAGCCTGAGGGAAACTGTGGAGAAGGCACACCCACTCTGAACTCTTGGCTCAGATGCAGTCACCCCACTCACTCTGTTGGCCACACCCAGATGAAAGCAAAACTGCAAAATGGAGTTTCTGCCTACACAGCTGCTTCCCAGCCGCAAGGCATGAGTTGTAGTGGATAGCTTGTCAACTGGTCATCAGAAGAAGCCTAAATGAAGGATGTATGCAAATTAGGGCTATAGTAAAGAAAATAAACGTTGATATATTCATATAACTCTCACATTTTGAGTTTAAATTGCAGAGAAAGGGGGAGCAAAGTTAAGAATGTATAAAATATACGTGAACATTTGGCCTCAGAAAAATGACTGTTAAGATCCTATTGGATTGGCCCTTAAGGAATTGAATTTAGTCAGAATGTTTCATGATGTATGACCAAAGTGAAGAATCCATTCTATCTCAGTAAGCATTTTCTGATTCCTCTGTTTATATTGCAACATAATAAATCTTCAGCAGAGCCCATTAACTTTCTTCTTACTATCATATTTACCACACTATTAAGGAAATTCAGATACAATTTGAATTTGATTTATAGATAGTATCTATCCTGAAATTAAAAGGAATGTATTTTTTAATATTTTAAGTTTTATTCTATTTCAATTATATGTGGGATATACTAAAAAGATTGATAATTTGACCCAAAAATTACAGAATTGTATACTTAGGACAAACAAATATACTTCAATTTTGGGACTCCCGGGTGGCTCAGCAGTTGAACGTCTGTCTGCCTTTGGTTCAGGGCATGATCCCGCAGTCTCAGGATTGAGTCCCACATCAGGCTCCTTGCATGGAGCCTGCTTCTCTCTCTGCCTGTGTCTCTGCCTCCCCCCCCCCCATGTATTTCTCATGAATAAATAAAATCTTAAAAAAGAAAAACAAAACTTTTTTTTACTGCTTTTTATTTAAGAAAAAATCATTGTATATGTTTGTTTTCTTTTTAAATCAGGTGTTTTGGGGCTTAGATAAGAAACTAGCTCAACGTAAGCATTTCCCCTCTGTCAACTGGCTAATCAGCTATAGCAAGTACACGCGTGCTTTGGATGAGTACTATGACAAACACTTCACAGAATTTGTTCCTCTGAGGACCAAAGCTAAGGAGATTCTGCAGGAAGAAGAAGACCTGGCAGAAATTGTACAACTTGTGGGAAAGGTGAGTGGTTAAGTCCCATGGAGGACAGATCTGTCAGTTATGCTGGTATGTTGTAAGGACAGATAGAACCTTGGACGTGCAGATTCTTGCCTAGCAAAATAAGTACTTATTAAATATTTTTTGAACTAAAGAAGTTTAGCTTATCTTTTATTCAGCAGATATTTGAGGTTCCTATTTATGTTCTAAAGTTGGAAAGATGATTATTGTTTTGATTATTGTTGAGTAACAAACCACTCCTAATATTTAGTGGTTTGAGTAGTGTTTTACTGCTTCTACTTTTGGGTTTGATGGACTGTTGGAATTCTTGGCTCAGGCCCTTCATACAGTTGCAATCATATGGTGGCTGGAGTCATCTGAAATTTTCTTCCCTCATATGTTTAGTGCCTGGGCTAAGATGATTGGAACAGCTAGGCCTTGGCTGGGCATTTCTCTCTCTATGTAGTGTCTCCATGTAACAGTGTAGGGCTCTCAGAGTGTTTAAAGAGAAATGGAAACCAACAGCCTCTTAAGCCTGGGTCCCAAAACTAGTATATCACTTCTATCTTATATTCTGATCAAAGCAGCCCCAGAGCTTGCCCAGATTCCAGAAGAGGGGCTTGTACTTCAAAATGGTCAATCAAAAGGACTAACTAAATTGTTAGGACCTTTGTATTCTTTTTGATCCTTTGTAGCACTTTGCATGGTCCCAGTTATATTGTAGATGAGAAAGAAACACTTGATTTATTTTTATTTCTTGAAATAAAATATACCCATCACCAACCAAATTAGAGGTGGCATGGTTTAGATCTATTATATTTTTTCAGGAGCACTGGGGCTAAAAATCAGAAAGGTTGGATGCCAGTTTCTTTAATAATTAGCTGTGTGACCTTAAACAAGTGACTTGCATTCTTGTGTCTGTGTCTTGATGTTTCACAGGAGGATGGTGTTAATAGATTTAACCAGAGTACATTCCAAAACCAAATGACTTCTCAATTAGTATGCAGTGGCTAGTCAGGACCTCAGAGTTCTTGATCTGGTTCTGTTCTTTTTATTATATCTTATAAAGTCACCTCTCAATTCTTTTTTTTTTTTTTAATTTATTCATGAGAGAGGCAGAGACAGGCAGAGGGAGAAGGAGGCTCTCTGTGGGGAGCCCTATGTGAGACTCGATTCCAGGACTCCGGAATCACACCCTGAGCCAAAGGCAGAGATGCTCAACCACTGAGCCACCCAGGCGTTCCACCTCTTAAATTCTTTTTCCACAAATGATAGTATTATTAGATTGCTAGCACATGTTAAATACTCATTTTCTATAAATGAGTACTGTGGCCCTAGTTAAGAGGAACTAGAAACAGAAGATCTCCAGAACCAGACAAAGACAATATAAGACCAAAAGATCTCAGGCTAATTTGGTTTATGAATGTAGGTATCAAAATCCTAAATGAAATGCTACTATTTACTAGATTCTGCAGGATATTAAAAAGAATAAAATATCATGAGCAAGTAAAGTTTATCTCAGGAATGCAAATATGATTCAACACTGAAAATCAATTATTGTAACTTAACAATGTAATGTAATGGGAAAAGGATATCTGAACTAATATGGAAGAAGTATTTGAAGTTCATCATTTATTTACAGTTGTTTGGTTTTTTTTTTTCTCTTTCGAGAGAGAGAGAGAGAGAGAAAGAACAAGAGTGAGTGGGAGGTAGGGCAGGGGGCAGAAGGAAAGGGAGAGAATCCCAAGCAGGCTCCATGGTCAGTGAGGACCCCAGTGCAGGGCTCAATTCCACAACCCTGAGATCATGACCCAAGCTGAAATCAAGAGTCCGACACTTAACCAACTGAGCCAGGTGCCCCACTTATTTATAGTTTTGAAAATCTCTTAGCAAACATGGAATAGAAAGGAACTTCCTTAATTTGTTAAAAGTAACTTACTAAAACCTAGGGAAGGCATTTTACTTAGTGGAGAATTTTCTGATCGTTCTGTTTACAAATCAAAATGCCTACTATCACTGCTTGTGTTCAATAATATCAGGGGGCCTAACCAATGATATAAGAAAAGAAAGAGATTAAAATACCATTATTTGTAGATAATGTGTTCATATGACAAGAAAAATAACAACAGAGAAACAATTTGAACTAATAAGGGGGTTCTAGATTTAAGATAAATGTAAAAAATCAAGAGAATTTCTCTGTATTTGCAATACCTGTTAGAAAATAAAAATAAAGGGTCCACAATGGTAACAAAAGCTAGACTGTAGGAATAATTTAAAAGATATATATTGGGACCCCTGGGTGGCACAGCGGTTTGGTGCCTGCCTTTGGCCCAGGACAAATCCCACGTCGGGCTCCCGGTGCATGGAGCCTGCTTCTCCCTCTGCCTGTGTCTCTGCCTCTCTCACTCTGTGTGTGTGTGACTATCATAAATAAAAATTAAAAAATACATATATATATATTATTTTTTGGGCACTCGGGTGGCTCAGTTAGTTAAGTCTCTGACTCTTTATTTTGGCTCAGGTCATGATCCTCAGGGTCATGAGGTCAAGCCCTGCGTCGGGCTCTGCGCTGGGCACAGAGCCTGCCTAAGATTCTTCCTCTTCCTTTTTTTCTGTCACCTACCACCCCCCCACACACATTTTTTACAGCTTTCTCTCTTAAAAATAAATTATTTCTTCTATGGAAAACATTTTAAAACTAATAAATGAAACAAAATCTGAAAACAGACAGTCCAGGCTCTTACAGCACTTAAGTCTATAATTTTGATGTGATGTCAATCCAGTTTCCAGTTGCAGCTTCTGAACAAATTAGTAATGCTTCAAAAATTCATTTGCTGTCACAAAGAATTAAGCCTTTAAAAAAGAGTAGTAAAAAGGGAGCTTTTACTCTTTTGGATATCAATATAAAACCACTGTAATAAAAATGTGTTATTGATGAAATAAATAGATCAGTAAAACAAAGCAGAAATGTACTCATGTACATATAGACCTTTCACATTGCAAAGATAGTATCACAGTTCAAGTGAGGGGAGGATGGATTGGATTGTTTTAGTCAGTGATGATGGAAAACTATTCACTGTGGCGCCTGGGTGGCTCAGTTGGTTAAGCATCTGCCTTCAGCTCAAGTCATGATATCGGGGTCCTGGGATGGAGCCCTGCATCAGGCTCCCTGCTTGGCAGGGAGTCTGCTTCTCCCTTTGCCTCTGCCCCTACTCATGCTCTCTCTCCCTCTCTCTCTCAAATAAATAAAGTCTTTAAAGAAAAGAAAAAAAAACTGTTTACTACTTGGGAAAAAATGAAAATGCATTATTTTCTAATTCCACACAAAAATAGACTCCAGATTAACAATTTAAGTGTGAAAGATAAGACTTTCAAGTTAATAGAAAACAAATGTTAAGATGATGTCTTTGTGATCTGGTTAAAAAAAGGACTTTATAAACAAACCCTCATATGCACCAGCAATAAAACCAACAAAAAAAGGTTTTGATTACGTCAAAAGCAAAGATTTTGTTTTGTTCAGCAAAGGCCTACTGTGTATAGAGGTAACAAAACATGACTGGGAGGGAGTTTGTAACATCTAAAAGTGGTAAACTGATATCGAACAGGTACAGAGAACTGTAAGTTAACAAGAATACTGGAACTCCAATAGACATATAGGCAAAGGAAGGAGCAGGAAAGATTATAGAAAAGGAAACACAAAAGATTAACAAGCCTGTGGAGAAAGGCTCAAACAGAAACGAGATATCATGTTATACCAGTTAAAATGGCAAATATCAGAAAGCTGGATAATGCCAAGTCACGTGAGGATAGAGGAACGGTGTACTCTGAGTAGGAGTGTCTGTCATCTGGTGCTGACATTGTGGATAGCAGTGTCAGAACTTGCTTGTATACCCTCAGACTTAGTGGCTCTGTTACCAGATATTTATCTCAAAAGAAATTCCCAAACAGGTCCTTAACTGGACATGCTTGTGGTGGCAGGGAGGAAATCTCAGTGCCCATTTCTGGGTGCAAAGATGAAAAATAAAAATAAGGAAGTTGTTGGGGTGTCTGACTGGCTCAGTTGGTTGGGTGTCTGACTCAATGTCAACTGGGGTCATGACCTCAGTATCGTGGGATCCAGTCCTGCATTGGGCTCCATGCTGGTTGTAGAGCCTGCTTAGAATTGTCTTTTTCCCTCTGCTCCTCCCTGTCCCTCATTGCTGTCTCTACAAAAAAAAAAAAAAAAAAAAAAAAGAGAGAAAGAGAGAGAAGTTGCATACCATGGAGAATGAGGTATGCAAGACCTGGAAGCCAACTGTGGCTCACGGCAACATGCATGGATCTGAAAAAGTGCCAAAGACGCAAATATGACTGCTTTACATAGTTTAGAATACTAATACAAAATAAAATACACATTTCACATCAATCTATGCACATAAAAGGATATACATAAAACACATTTTAATACTTAACTATGGTTGAAAAGGGGATTAGAGAGAAGAGAGATTTTAAAAACATGAAAAAGAAGATCTGATCCTTACCTCTAAGAAGCTTAGTTGCAGAGAAATGACAAAAGACTGCAGTTAACTTACTGAGCCTGTGCCTTTGCCATAATTTCCTTTTTTTTTTTTTAAGATTTTATTTATTCATGAGACAGACATGCACAGAGGCAGAGACATAGGCAGAGGGAGAATCAGGATCCCAGCAGGGGGCCTGATGGAGAACTCAATCCCGGGACACTGGGATCACAACCTGAGCTGAAGGCTGATGCCCAACCACTGAACCATCCAGGTGCCCCTTTGCCATGATTTCCAACAAATCTTTACCTGTTAGGCTGATTAGGGTGATTGCCAAAGTTAAAGCTTTTGAGACAGTGATTTTTTTTTTAAAGATTTTTTTATTTATTCATGAGAAATATACACACAGAGAGAGAGCCAGAGACACAGGCAGAGGGAGAAGCAGGCTTCATGCCGGAAGCCCGAGGCGGGACTCGATCCCGGGACTCCAGGATCGCGCCCTGGGCCAAAGGCAGGCACCAAACCGCTGAGCCACCCAGGGATCCCCGAGACAGTGATATTTAAAGAAGCTCTAACAGTAATTCCAATAAAGTACCACTCAGACATAGATAAGCGCATGCTTGCTATACTTTGCATTTACATAGTTTCTTCTTTTAAAAGATTTTATTTTTAAGTAATCTTTACCCCCAACATGGGCCTTGAACTCAACCTTGAGATCAAGAGTTGCACACTCCACTGCTAAACTAATCCAGCCAGGCACCCCATGCATGTACATAGTTCCAAACCGCATGTAATTTTTTTTTAATTAATTGCATATGGGATGTGTTGGGGTTTTTGGTTTTTTTTTTAAACAAACTCAAGACTCAGAATTCAAATAGTTAAGCTAGCAAGACAGGATGTGAAGAAATTGTTTCAAAAAAAAACATTGTTATATCCATGTTCATAGTAGCATAGTATTCACAATGGCTAAGAGGTAGCAGCAATCCAGCTGTCTTTTGATTAATGAATGGATAAGGAAAAAGCATGTATATGTATATGTGATGGGCTATTATCCAGTCTTAAAAAGAGAGGAAAATTCTAACACATGCTTTAACATGGATGAACCTTGAGGACATTTTGTCAGGTGATATAAAGCAATACCAAAAAGACAAATGCTATATGATTCCATCTGAATTAGTCACATTCATAGAAACAGAAAGTAGAATTGTGGTTACCAGGGTCTGGGAGAGGAGGAAAAGGAGAACTGCTATTTAATGGGTATAGAGTTTCAGATTTGCAAGAAGAACAATTAGAGAAATCTGTTGTGAATATACTAAGCACTACTGAACTACACTCAAAAAGGGTAAGATGAAAAACTTAGGTTGTATGTTTTTACCACAACAAAAAAGTCAACAAGCAGTTATGAAGTGAATTTGTTAATGATAGATGATTGTGTGTTGATTATATAGTTTTTGCCTGCTCAATTGATTGCAATCACTGGTCCCACATTATAGAAGTTGATTTCTAAAAATATTTTTTTCTTCTAGGCTTCTCTAGCAGAAACAGATAAAATCACTCTGGAAGTAGCAAAACTTATCAAAGATGATTTCTTACAACAAAATGGATATACTCCTTATGACAGGTGACGTATCTTGATTTTCTTTTTTTGTTTGAGGATTTTCTATTGAGTTTTGAAGAAAAAGCTGCCTCCTTTTTTTTTCTCAGACACAACTCTGACTCGATATATAGGTTAATTTTGTATGTTCATAGCAAACATCTAACTATCTGTCTCCCTATCTTGATTTTGCTCATTTGTAGTGATGACTGTATTGTCACTCATTATCCAGCCATCTTTAATTAGATTGTTCCATAGTGTGTGGAGCCCGGGGATCATTGCCTCCTTCAGATGCTTTTCTCACTACCTGTTAAAACTGCCCATGCCTCTTCTACTCTTTTCCTAAGTAATTATGTCCTACTTTCTTGTTCCACTTCCCAATAGTCCTAGTATCTTTCTTTCCACTGTAGTCTCTGTTAGACGTCCCACTTGTGTCTACTACTGCTGTGGTTTATTTAAAGCCTCCATTTCTTTTAAACTTCATTAATTTGAGCCCTTTCATTGTAGGCTAGCTTTTCTCCCTCAAATCATATTTGGATTGAAGAGGGAACTGAACAAATAGGAAGATTACTAGAATGTAGGACAAGCAGAAAATAGGACAATATAATCAGTAAGCCTCAAAAATCTCTATCATGGGGCACCTGGGTGGCTCAGCAGTTAAGCATCTGCTTTCCACTCAGGTCATGATCCTGGAGTTCTGGGATCAAGCTTCTCCCTCTCTGTTTGCCTACTTGTACTCTCTCGCTCTGTCAAGAAAATAAATAAAAATCTTAAAATATCAGGAACTTAAGAAGCTCTGGCTACCCATACAAAGATAACTCAACCAGGGGAAAATTCTTTGGAAAGTGAAGTACAGAATGTGCATGAAATTGTGTATGCAAGTGTGTTTAAATGTGTCAGAAAGTTAGTAAGCATGCATGTGATCCAAGTTGAATATTAACTTTTGTGTCCTCATTGTTAAAAGGTATGGGTAAAATGAAAACGAACTCATTAGTGGAGGGACTAACTTTAGGACTAACTGACTTTAGGAAAAGGCAGTTTTCTGTTTTTCTATTACTCATTAAACCTTAACCCCACTTCACAGGGAGTCTTTGGAACTCAGTTATTTTACCATTTGGGTTGTTACTCCTTTAACTGCATTGTACAGGAACAAACCCTCAGAGAGTTGTTAGATTATAGCAGTATTGTTTGATTGTTCTTCCTCTGAGTATTTTACTAGATAAAAATAAATATCACTCTTAAAGTAAATAAACAAATATCTCTCCATCTATCTGTCCACTCCATATTCCATCTCTGCCCAGAAACTCTGGTTAAATCTTTGTTAGTCTTTTCTGCTTTTTATCCCCATTCATTATTATCATCCAATAAATCTAAGTAGTCTGCATATTTATATAAAGAAGCTGATGCTCTGATATTCTATAGATGGAAGTATGAACCTGGTTTGGATTTTATTTTTATTATTTTGGTTTTCACTTATACCCTAGGTTCTGTCCATTCTACAAGACAGTCGGGATGCTGTCCAACATGATTGCATTTTATGATATGGCCCGTAGAGCTGTTGAAACCACTGCACAGAGTGACAATAAGATCACATGGTCCATTATCCGTGAGCACATGGGGGAGATCCTCTATAAACTTTCCTCCATGAAATTCAAGGTATGTTTTGTTCCTACTTAACTTTTTTTACTGGGAAATATTCCTTTTTATTTTTTTTAACTCTTTACCGACAGTGTATTTATTCACAAACCTGGTGTGTGGAACTTGGGTTTATCATTTTCACACATGCTCAGGTTATGTAAAATCAGAGCAGACCACAAATTTATGTTCAAATAGAGTTCTGGAGATAAAAATTATAGTATGTCATGTCTAAAATAAATGCTGACGTGTTTTCCCTTTTGTCTTAACTGCCAGGCAATTTAGAGCTAAAATCATGGCTGAGCAGCAATTACTTTTCCTCATATACCTATTACCATCTTACCTCCATGCTCATCTGAAATGACTGCTTTGGTTTACTTCTGAGTATCCTATTACACATCATATTTTTCCCCCTATTACACATCATTTCTAACTTTTAGGTGGATTCTCTCTTTTTTTAAAAAAAAGTATATAACATATAGATAATTTAATGAAATCATCAGTAGAAACTCCAACATGTAAGATTTTTTTAAAAATATTTGGTCAGTTGGGTTGTATTTCATTATTTCAAAGTCATGACATCCAAGTATATTTACCAATCACCTAATGAGAAACTGAGAAGGATTCTCTGCGTGTATATGTAGTGTTTGTTTACACTATAGGGTGAAAGTAAATCCGTAAAAATAGACACTGTATCAAGAATTTTAAAATATTCACACTCTTTGATCCTGTCATTCCAATTCAAAACATACAACCCAAGGAAATGATTAGAGATTTTTTTTAGTTGAAGTATAGTTGGCACACAATAATCAGAGATTTTTGATATGAATATATGTAAAAGATTATTTATTAAACTTCTTAAATGTCATTCAGGAGTGAAAGTCAACAGCACATTATGGCATGTACATTTTAGCAAGAATATTATGAAGACATTAATAGTGTTTTTTCAAAGAAAAATCCAAAGATATGCAGATATCAGATATCTGAAAAAAACAGGTTGCAAAAAAACTCCGTATGTAACTTGATCCAAATTTTATTTTTAAAAATTATACATTCATTTGGATAAAGAAAATGTGATGTACACATACAGTGGAGTATTACTCAACCATATAAAAGAATGAAATCTTGTCACTTGCAACATGTATGGATCTAGAGAATATAATGTTTAGTGAAATAAGTTAGATGAAGGCAAATACCATATGGTTTCACTCATGTGGAATTTAAGAAACAAAACAAATGAGCAAGGGAAAAAGACAAACCAAAAAACAGACTCTTATAGAGAACAAACTGGTAGTTGCCAGAGCGGAGATGGCTGGGGGGATGGGTAAAATAGGTGAGGGGTAAAATTGGGGCACCTGGGCGGTTCAGTCGGGTAAGTGTCTGATTCTTGATTTCAGGTCAGGTCATGGTGTCAGGGTCGTTAGATCAAGCCCACATCGGGCTCTGCACTGAGCATGGAATCTGCTTGAGATTCTCTCACTTCTTCTGCCCCTCCCCCTGCTTGTGCTCTCTAAATAAATAAATAAATAAATAAATAAATAAATAAATAAATAAATAAATAAATAAATCTATTTTAAAAAGAGAGTCCACTGTTATGATGAACACTGAGTAATGTATAGAATTGTTGAATCACTGTACTGCACACTTAAAACTTATACAATACTGTGTATTAATCATACTGAAATAAAAATTTTAAAGTTTTTTTTATTTTTTTTATTTTATTTTAGAGAGAGAGAGCAAGAGCACAAGCAGGCAAGGGGCAGAGGGAGACACTCCTCAAGCAGTCTCCTTGCTGAATGTGAAGCCAGGCACAGGGCTCCATCCCAGGACCCTTGAGATCATGACTTGAGCCAAAATCAGGAGTCAGCTGCTTAACTGACTGAGCCACCCAGGCGCCCTTCAGTCTTTCATGTTTTGGGGTTTTTTTTTAAGATTTTATTTATTTATTCATGAGAGAGACAGAGAGAGAGAGAGGCAGAGACATAGGCAGAGGGTGAAGCAGGCTCCGTGCAAGGAGCCCGACATGGGACTCGATCCCAGGACTCCAGGATCACGCTCTGGGCTGCAGGCGCTAAACCGCTGAGCCACCTGGGGATCCTGAGTCTTTTATGTTATTAAATATTCTTCTGTAGTATTATTTTGTGGCTGGGGGGTAATATTTTTCTATTATTAAGTATTTAGGAAATTTCCAATTATTGGTATGGACAGCTTGGTTTATGTAGTTGGTTTTGTGTATTTTCCTATTATAGGTTCCCAGAAGTAGAATGAATGATTGGGTTAGAGAGCTTCAATATTTTAAAGCCTCTTTTACACATACTACTCAAGATGTTTTCCATAGGAATTTAAAATGTGATGCATTTTAAGATTATTTTAGAAATTTTACTTCCCTGTGCCAGTGTGATACCGTGAGACCTTGAACAGTAATTGTGTTTTGACTAAACGAATTCCAACTATTGTGTACGTGCAGTAGAATGCATCGAGTGTGTGATACTGCGTAATTTCCCCATCTTTTGCATATTGTTGAGGATAAATCCATTGGTCATTGAATACAGTTAGCAGACCAATTATAAAACCAAAATTTTGTCTTTTTATTTTTATTTTTTTTTTTACTTAATTTTGTCTTTTTAAAAAATTGTTTTGTTTAAATGCAATTTAATTGACATAGAGTATATTATTAGTTTCAGGGGGGATCAAAACTTTGTGTCTTTCTTAGGTTGGAGTACTCTTCCTTGTGTACATTTCTACCCTTAAAGGAAAATAAGAGTAATTTTGACTCCTTCCTGCGATTTGCCAGTGTACCTCACTAATACTCAAAATATGTTAAATATAAGTAACTTATTAACTATCTTGAACATTATTTTCCAAATAATGTTCCAAAGGTAAATTGAATTCTGTAATGTCTTTTTTCAGGATCCAGTGAAAGACGGTGAGGCAAAGATCAAAGCCGACTATGCACAACTTCTTGAAGATATGCAGAACGCATTTCGTAGCCTTGAAGATTAGAACTGTGATTTTTTTTTCCTTCCTTTCTTCGGCAGGCTCTCACATGTGTATATTTTCCTAAATTTCTCATCTCCAAACCCTTGCTTCTTTACTGTGCAGCTTTGAGACTAGTGCCTATGTGTGTTCTCACTTGTTTCCCTGTTTATCTGGTAGGTCTTCTATGAAACAAACATTCCTTTGTTCCAGTGTTTGAAGGACCTCCGTGATCCTTTCTCCGAAGTGGTGAATGTAGTAAATATGATATATAATGGCTACACTACTGTAAACTTATCTGTGGGGTGACATCCCTCTTTGTCCTAGGTTTGCCCTTTCCTCATCTCCATTAAATCGTAAACAGGACTACTGCATGTACTCTCTTTGCAATAGATTTGGAATGGAAGGCCAGATTTCTATACATTTTGACAGGTACTTTGTGAAATGACTCAATAACTATGTGGTAAGGTTTATAATTGCTTTTTTAAAAACATGAATGATTAATGTTCCAATTATGCATTGCTTCCCCCAGTGTAAATCAGGAATGTTTATAGGAAACTGTTGGGAACTCTACTGTTTTTAAAACAGGCATTTGTGGGACTCAGCACAGTGTATGAAATCACTACCCTCTAAAAAAGTGGAAAAGGAGCCAGGTGGTCAAACTTAAACATCATCTTGTTAAAGCATGTTTTATTTCAGTATGAAAAATTCAGTATCAAGGACTATACTACTACGTAACTAGGAAATTCTTCTTAAAAATTGCATTTAAAACAATCACTGGGAACTTGATCCACATCAAACCCTTTTCTTTTCCTCAAACCGTAGAAGCCTGAGCTTCTAAGAATCATGTGGCAGTGTGATGGGCAGTGAAATGCCACAGAGAAGGTGTTCAGTGTGGTTAAAGGCTGTTTGCACCATTAAGGACCCGCTGGACTGTAGTGATTCTTGGGGCCAGAGTAGCATTGCGTTTTTACAAGATAATGATGTGTGTCATGTGTTTGCATGTTTCTCGGCTTATTGAACTTTTGAACAACCAGTTTACTGGCTCAAAAGATTTCTCAGAATATCTGTAGCAATAGCAGCATAACAGTTTCCAGTCTGTTTAATAGGGATGAAATTAATTCTTAATATCTGCTGATGCCAGAATCTGGGTCATGTGATGAAAAGATAATTTCATCTTGTCTTTTAGGTATATGTTTTAAAATAATAATTTCTGTGTCTGTATAAGGCACACTGCGGAACAGCTCTGAGAGCAACAGTTTCTCATTAACTCTTTCTGACCAATAGTGCTGGCACCGTTGCTTCCTCTTTGGGAAGAGGAAAGGGAATGTGAACAGGTCAAACAATCTCAAATACCCAAATGCAATAGCATAAATAAAGTATTTATTTTATGCCTCAGTATATTATTATTTAATTTTTAGGTAACATATTTCTTTTGGTCTGTTAAGGAAAGATGCCATGAGTAGAGAATTCAGCTCTAGTTTGTTTAAATCCTTTCAGATTGCATTTTTTTTTACAGTGGCTTGCTATTCAGGATAGATACTCTTCTATGCAGCTTTTTTTTTTTTACCTTTCCGAATATTAGAAGATAAAAATTATGCAGTGATTTGTTGAGATAAGGACTTAATGGTGCTGCTTTATCAGTTTGCTTCCAATGTGACCTCCTACCCAGAGGCCCTAAGACCCATGGAAATGAAAAGGATTTCAAAAATGTTCTATTCCTATCTTAAACCTACCAGCAAACTAGGATTGTGATAGTAATGAATGATAGGATGAAGAAGAAAGTTTGACCAAGTTTGTTTTTTGTTGTTCTGAATTTGCAATGTAATTTCTACTCCCTTTTAAGAATGTTGATGTATGGATGTGAAGATGCTAGAGATAGAAGATGCTCTGATATTCATTATAAGTGTTCCTCCACCTGTATGTTGTAGAATTTCAAATTGGTCACTGATCATATTTGTTTGGTAAGAATGTGTTAAAATTACAACAATCTTTTAAAAAGATGATGCAGTTCTATATTTATTGTGCTATGCCTGTTCCTAGGTGGAGCCAGTTAAACAAGTTTCATATGTATTTTTCCAGTGTTAAATCTCACACATTGTACCCTTTGGAAATTTCCTTCCATCCTGAAGAACGAATAGAAGAGGCCATATGTATTGCCTCCTTATCCTTGAGATTTCACTATCTTTATGTTAAAAGTTGTGTATAATTGTTAAAATCTATGAAAGAATAAAAAGTGGATTTAAATTAATATTTTTTCTTTGTGTTTGCTAGAAAACATGCCACCTATTTGTATTTTGACTTACTGTTTTCAGTATGAACTTTAAGATTTTTTGTTTTTCCCCTTTTTTTATAGATTGTTACTTAAGATCATGAAATTGAATTGGGGCCCTCACAATAAACTGCAAAAAGTCCTATAATCATTTACTGGTATGATTTGGAAATGTAGTCTACAGAATCCCATATCATTCTGAGTATCATTAAATTGAAAAAATGAATAGTTTCTAAAAATGTACTTATAAATTAAAGGAATAGTAGTCATTCTATTTTTGACAAATGAACGAAAAGCCTTGCAATTCGTGATTTTGCAAGCCAGATCATTTAAGATCCAATGTACCAACATGTTACTTAGGACATATTTTATTTCTTTGAATGTATTTTTAACAACTTCAAGGGAGTAAAGTAGGAGTGTGAAATGAACCTCTCTATATTAGTATATTACTATCAAGTGTCAAGTTTATTTAGAGAAATACTTAAGAATTCACAGGAAAGTTTATTCATTATACAATATTTGGGTAATTTTTAGTCCACTTGGTAATATCCCGATATCTTCGGGTTATCCTTTTGATGTATTGCTACAGTATAAGAACACAAAGAAGGAAAGCAACTTTCTTAAGTGGGCTGTGATAAAATGCCCCTGAAGTTGTTCTAAGGGCCTCCTCTTAGTTCGTGTTGCTCTAGAATTGACTCTGAGAAAGTAGTTGAGTGCAGAGAGTTTATTTGGGATGTGATCTCAGGCACACACCAGGAGGGCAGTAAAGAATTCAGACAGACTGGAAGGAAGCCAATAAAAATTCATTATCAAAAAAGTTAACACTTTAGACTATTAAGCACAATGCTGCTCTAGAGTTTTGAGAACACCTAGCAATCTGCACCTCAGTTATCCCACCTGTGGTACAAGAGAAGTGGAGTACTTTCTGCAGCTCCTGGCAGTCATCCAGGGAAGGCTGTTCCCATAAAGACTGGGAAAGTCAATGCCCAGCACTTGCATAGAGATAGATGGGGCACTGGTGGCCACAGAAAACCCTGCAAAGAGATTTGAGTGCAGGTAGTTGGGAGGTTAGGCTGGTGTCCAGTGAAATGGTGGTCATGGCCAAGGAGATTTAGGTGAGGCGCTACTAGCAACTGCTTCTGGCTTCTTAAGAACCCTGGGGGATAAAAATCAATTAGTAGCTGAAAAGCCATTGTTCCGCAAAATAAGGAAGCACCTTGTAAAAGAATCCCAGGCAACCTGATTCCAGAGAGCATACTCTTAATCACACTACATTCTGCCTCTGTATTTGAAAAGTTTTTTGAAGAGCTGTACTTTAAAGAGGAAATAGTATACTTATTATGGTTATAAATAAGCAGATGTGGGATTTAATACTCAAGAAAATCCACTTCTTAGATTAATGAGGATTTTGGTCATTCATTCCAACCTTCTCATTAATACAGAAGAGGAAATTGAAGTCCCGAGAGGTTAACTGATTTGCCCTATGTCACATTGCCACTTAATATCAGCCTTCAAGTCTCCTGTTTTCTAGTGTCTCTTTGTACTAAATCATACTGTATATCTTTTCCTTATGTATGTTTCTTTCGAAACCAGGAAGCTGGTTTGAATAAATGTGATACAAAGATAAACCAGAAGAAAAGTAGGGAGAAATAACTGGCTGAACAAGGTAGTGTAGTCATAGACACTGTGATGACTCATTTTAAGAAGGAAAATGTGACTGAGAAACAGTTTGAGCCAGAGTTTAGGGAGGTGAGTCCAGAAATAATTTTTATCAAATTTTTTTATCCAAGTTACAAGAAGTCATTAAAGTGTGGAGAACAAGAATATAAACAATGACAACTTAATTAAAGACTTGAATCCAGAATGTGTAAAGAACTACAAGTCAAAAAAAGTATATATTACAGGGGCACCTGGGTAGCTCAGTGGTTGAGTATCTGCCTTTGGCTCAGGTTGTGACCCCATGGTCTTGGGATCAAGTCCTGCATTGGGCTCCCTGTGGGGATCCTGCTTCTCCCTCTGCCTGTGTCTCTGCCTCTCTCTGTGTGTCTCTCATGAATAAATAAAATCTTTTTTAAAAAATTACAGATCTGAGTAAATAAATGGGTAAAAGGCTTGAAAAGGCACCTCACAAAATGGCCCATTAATATATGAAAAAAGATGCTTAGCTTCTAGTCACCAGGGAAATGCAAATTAAAATTACAATGTGATACCATTTCATACACTAGAAGGACTAAAATGGAAAGAACAGGGTGCTAAGTGTTGGTGAGAATGTGGACCAACCAGAACTGTCATACATGTGGGAATATAAATTTGTACAATTTATACATGTGGGTAACTATTCTGGTAGCATCTACAAAGTTGAATTAGGAATACCTAATAACATAGGAGTCCCGGTCATGGGTCTATATGCAACAGAAATGAATACATGCATGTTCACCAAAAGACATGTACCAAAATGTTCATAGAAGCGGCTATCAGGTAATTCTCACCATGGAGCAACTTTTATGAAACCAGTATCTTTATTCGATGCTTAGACATGAAAGATAACAAAGGATACTTAAATAAGTAGTCTCGGAATGTTAACTAGTTGTGCCACAATCTCAGAAAATTTGAACCATGTGTCAAATTTAAGACATCCTTGTTACTGGCCTTGAACACCGCTCTGCTGATTGACATGTATTCTAATTGATTTAGATTCAGAATGGTCTGACAGTAGGACAAAGTATTCCAAAATCATGACCTTTGAACAGTAGTAATTGTTATGTGTATGGATTTCAAGTAGGATTGTTACTGTATTTATTGAATGGACCAGCAGTTTCTCTTCTACCCGTTTCTTTATAGGCAGGCGAACTCAAAAAGGAATCAAAATTCTGTGACATATTTGAATTTTGTCATATACAGGCTCGGTTTGTGAATATAATTATAAGAGTACAATTTAGCTCCATTTTTAAAAAACAGCATTTGTCACGGGATTCGAATTCTTTTTTAAAAAAATCCATTAAGATAATTTTTTAGTTTGATTTTGCAACCATCATCTGAATAGCTCTTGAAAACTTCCAAATAGCTAATGACCTCTAGCATTTACTAGATGACTTAAAATTGCACTAAAAGTTTTGGATACCCTGAATAAAAGCTGAACTGCCTTCAATCACATGAATCATATTCATGGCCTTTGTTTTTAAATTTCATGCTTTATTTTAAAGCCATCATGAAGACCTTTGACACCTGTCCTGAAAACACCATTTAGGACGGTATTTCCTCAAGCATGGTGTTGCAGGTTAGCTTCTCTGGAAACATGCTGAGACGGAGATGGGGATACACATGCCCTCTGAAATTGACCTTGAGAAAAGAAGGGGCAAAACAGGGTGTGCATAGTGGAAATCAAGATACCAAGCAGGCCTAACAAAGCCTTGGCCGCTATTGTGAGGAAGCTCTGGAGCAAATATTGCCAATCAGAGTTGACAGGCATCTGGCTAAAATGGCCAGCCTTTATTACTCCTCCTCCCTTGGACTCCAGGTTGAAGCTGTCCTGTGGGGACATGACCTCAGGAGAGGTGGCATCTGCAGACCAGACCTAGAAGGAGCTAATAGCAGCAGGCTGTCCGCTGAGCACTCCTGGCAGCTGGGCAACACATCATGTGTCTTTCCTCGAAGCACAGCTCTGTGTCCATGAGATGGTTTTCAGAGAAGGACATGAATAGTACACATTTTAATGTATAGAGGCAAATGCTTAGTACTTCATATCCAAGATCTCAAGGATCTGCTTAGGGAGGAAGCCAAACGGTAAATGTTAAAAATGAGTTATTGCTACAGAAAAATATTAGGTATAGAAAGTTATAGACAATAATAAAACATGACAAAAATCGTAAAGGTACTCTCCGAAGCAGAAATTTGAGCCAACAGTGCCTGTAAGTTAAAAGACTGATTATTTTAGTGTCTATTAAAATATAAGTGCTTGCCAAATACTTTTAAAGAGGACCTTTAGTAAATGTTGGCTTGAAACTCCTCATCAAATGCAAAACTCTTCAGGATATGACATTCAAAAAAAAAAAAAATATTTCTTAGCATTTGAATCATGTGACTGTTAACCTACTCAAAAAATTAAAATTAGGGATCCCTGGGTGGCTCAGAGGTTTAGCTCCTGCCTTTGGCTCAGGGCATGGTCCTGGAGACCCAGGATGGAGTCCCACTTCAGGCTCCCTGCATGGAGCCTGCTTCTCCCTCTGCCTGTCTCTGCTCTCTCTCTTTCTCTCTCTCTCTCTCTCTCTCATGAATAAATAAATAAAATCTTTAAAAAAAATTAAAATTAAATAGAATATCTGAACAAAGACACCATTTCAAATAGACTTTTTCCTATACAGCACCTATTGATACTACCTTGTTTAAATTAGTTCTAGGTGAGCTTGAGAGTTCATTCTTACTATGCTCTTTTTAGTGACCATAATTAAATAAACCCCGTTTCTTATAGAGCTGCTCAAGTAAGAAATAACACAATGTACATCTGAAGCTGCTTTGTTTCTTCGAGGAGTCTTTTGGGGTTCTCAATAGGAATTTTGCGTGTGTCACATTGCCTGTATTTTACCCTAAATTCAGTGATCAACTTTCTCAAACCCCTCATTGATTAGATGATAACTTTAGTTATAATTCTTTTTCCATTAAAAAATGGCCTGGGCAGCCTGGGTGGCTCAGTGGTTTAGCCCTGCCTTCGGCCCAGGGCCTAATCCTGGAGACCTCGGATCGAGTCCCATGTGGGGCTCCCCACATAGAGCCTGCTTCTCCCTCTGCCTGTGTCTCTGCCTCTCTCTCTCTCTCTCTCCCTGTCTCTCTCTCTCTCTCTCTCTGTGTGTCTCTCATGAATAAATAAATAATAATAAAATATTTTTTAAAATGGCCTATATGGAATCATTAAATTGTATACCTGGAACTAATATAATTCTGCATGTTAATTATTCTTGCATAAATTTTGTTTTAAAAAAAGACCTCTGTCACTTTACCATACCCTCGAAACATATTTTCATGAGAAGATTAAACTAACACCTAGAAACCTTGTAAACAGAAACATAGGCTATAGAGTCTGTACGTTGAGCAGAAAGGGAGAAATGCACCTGCATTTGACAGTAAATTGGGTTGAAGTATAAGTGATATGACTTTAAATGTTATGAACTGAAGATTAAATTATAGTTCATTGAAATAATTTACTCCACACACATGACAGGAGCTTGCTTTTTTTGAAAAAAGAATTCCTGAATTACAGTTAAAATAATACGTCTAACTAAATGTATGTGTATGTACATTTTTTATTACAGCTTTAAAATACAGCTGTTCTCAATATCATCCCCATCATCAATTGCTCCTGTTCCAGTAGGCTCTCTCCCTTCTGTCTAATAGCAGGGACAAAATATCATGGTCAGTAAGAGCACAAGATCTCAAGTTAGACTGTACAGTTTCAAATCCCAACTCTGCTACATACTAGCTGTGCAACCTTGGACAATTAACTTAGCCTCTTAGTTTTATCATCTGTAAAATAGGGATAATAAAAATAGCTACCTGTTAGGATTAGGTTTAATGTAATAGAAATCCAAAACAATATGATTAAAATTAAGTCAAAGCTTATTTCTTTTACATGAATGTAAGTATCCCAGGACTGGTAAAGTGGATAATGACCTTCAGGTACTCAAGTCTGGTTGTTGTTCTCCATCCTCAATACATGTTTTTCATCTTCAAGTCCAAGATGGCTACTCCAGCTCCTACCATCAATCCTACAAAGCATATTGCATCCATCAGGAATAAGAAGAGTATATCCTTTTCCTTTAAAGGCATTTCTGACATGTAATGGGCCCATACTTAGTGACAGGGTCATATCTATCTGCAAAACAAATTGAGAGATGTAACCCTTATTCCAGGCAGCCATGAACCAAGATCATGAGTTTCTTATGACGGTGATCTCATCATGATCTCAAAGATCAGAGTTTCTCATGATAGTGGCATCATCCCTAGGGACGTTTGGGAAATTTATGAAGGTCTTTAAAATTTGTCACAGTGAACAGGTGTGTGTGTGTGTGTTTGTGTGCGTGTGCATGCATGTTTTGAATGGGTACTACTTTGCCAGTGATACTTAGTGGGCAGGGCCAAAGACACTAGATATTTTGAAATGTGAAGGAATGAAAAGTCACCCTGTATCCTGTGTGAATTTCACATATTCCATCAGACATTCACATAGATTAAGCACTTGTTTATAGTGATCTGTTCCTACATTAATAGAATTTCTGAATTTTAATGTCGAATTTATTCATCCTTCATGATTGTACTTTTTTGTGTCTTGTTTTGAAAATCCTGGAATTCATGAAAGTATTCTCTAATATTATCTTCTGAAAGTTAAATTATTTGTCTTTTACATTTAGGTGTGATGGAAGGTAGAAGAATCCAATTTCATTTTTCCCCATGAATGCCCAATAGTTGCAGAACCAGTTATAGTAAAGCCCATCCTTTCCCCATGGCTATGCAGTATCATTTCTGTCATAAATTGAGTTCACACAAGGGAGGAATTTCTGGATGGTTTTCATTGCTCATATTTGTCTATCTCTGTACTATTCCTACTCTGCTTTTATTACTGCAGTCTTAAATTTTGAAACATAAAAGGACAAGTCTTAACATTTTGCTGTTCTTCAAAGCTTACCACTTTGCTGTTCTTATTTTGGCTGTTTTTAGCAATTCTAGAACAAGATTGTAATTTTAATTGGATTTACATTTAATCTAAAATATTTTTTAAATATTTTATTTTTTTATTTTTTTATTTTTTTTAATAAATTAATTTTTATTGGTGTTCAATTTACCAACATACAGAATAACACCCAGTGCTCATCCCGTCAAGTGTCCCCCTCTGTGCCCGTCACCCATTCACCCCCACCCCCCACCCTCCTCCCCTTCCACCACCCCTAGTTCATTTCCCAGAGTTAGAAGTCTTTATGTTCTGTCTCCCTTTCTGATATCTCCCACACATTTCTTCTCCCTTCCCTTATATTCCCCTTTCACTATTATTCATATTCCCCAAATGAATGAGAACATACACTGTTTGTCCTTCTCCGATTGACTTACTTCACTCAGCATAATACCCTCCAGTTCCATCCACGTTGAAGCAAATGGTGGGTATTTGTCGTTTCTAATGGCTGAGTAATATTCCATTGTATACATAGACCACATCTTCTTTATCCATTCATCTTTCGATGGGCACCGAGGCTCCTTCCACAGTTTGGCTATTGTGGACATGGCTGCTAGAAACATCGGGGTGCAGGTGTCCCGGCGTTTCATTGCATAAAGATTTTATTTTTTTATTTGAGAGAGAGACAGCGCAAATGGGTGGAGGAGCAGAGGGGGAGAGAAAGGGACAAGCAAACTCTGCAATCAGTGTGGAGCTCAATGCAGGGCCCCATCCCAGGTCCCTGAGATCATGACCTGAGCTGAAACCAAGAGTCAGAGGCTTAACCAGCTGACCCACCAGGTGCCCTTACATTTAATCTAAATTTGAGGAATATTTGACATTTTAAAATATTGAGTATTCGAATCTATGAACATGCAACATCGTTTCATTTATGTATTATCTAAAGTTTCTTAATATCAGGGCACATGGGTGGCTCAATCCGTTAAGCTTCTGCCTTTGGCTCAGGTCATGATCTCAAAGTCCTGGGATCAAGCCTAGTATGGGATCCCTGCTCAGTAGGGAGTCTGTTTCTCCCTCTTCCTCTGCCCCTCCTCCACCTGCTCATGCTCTATCTGCACCCCCCTCAAATAAATAAGTAAATAAAATATTAAAATTTTTTTCGTAATATCTATTTTAAAAATTTTTAAAGAAGTCCAGCACAATTCTTGTTAGATTTATTCTTAAGCATTTAATATTTTTACAGGCAATGCATGTATTTTGCTCTTTAAAATTTTTTTTTTTATTGGTACACTTTGGTGGCTCAGCAGTTGAGTGTCTTACCTTCTACTCAGGGCGTGATCCCAGGATCCGGGACCAAATCCCGTATCAGGGCTCCTTGCAGGAGGCCTGCTTCTCCCTCCGCCTGTGTCTCTGTCTCTCTCTCTCTCTCCCTCTGTGTCTCTCATGAATAAATAAACAAAATCTTTAAAAAAATTTTTTTTCATGTGGACATAAGTAACAGGGACTTGAACAGATATTTATTTACATACCTATGTTCATAGCATCATTATTCACAATCACCAAAAGCTTGATGTAGCTCGTGTTCATTGGATGAATGGATAAATAAAACGTGATTGGTATATACAGTAGAATATTATTTAGCCTTAAAAATGAAGGAAATTCTTCGTTTTTTAAAGATTTTATTTATTTATTCATGAGAGACTCAGAGAGAGGCAGAGACATTGGCAGAGGGAGAAGTAGGCTCCCCGCAAGGAGCCTGGTGTGGGGCTTAATCGTGGATCCTGGGAGCACGCCCTGAGCCAGAGGCAGACGCTCAACTGCTCAACCATTGAGCCACCCGGGTGTCCCAAAAATGAAGGAAATTCTGACACATGCTACAACATAAATGAACCTTGAAGACATTTTGCTAAGTGAAATAAGGCAGTCACAAAATGACAAGTACTGTAGCACTCCATTGATGTAAGGTTCTCATAGTAACCAAATTAATAGAAAATATAGTGGTGGTTGCCTAGAGCTGGGGGCAAGAGGTATGGGTGTCATTGTTTAATGGGTATGGAATTTCAGTTTGGGAAGATAAAAAAAATTCTGTAGATGGTTGCACAACAATGTGAATGTACTTAATGTCACAAAATTGTATACTCAAAAAAAGTTAGTGTTAAGAGGTATCTGGCTGGCTCATTTGATAGGATATCTGACTCTTGATCTCAGGGTCATGAGTTCAAGCCTCATGTTGAGTGTAGAGCTTACTTTTTTTTTTCGTTAAAAAAAATAGTTAAGTTTTATGTTATGTATATTTTACCACGACAAAATTTTAACAATGACAAAAACAAAAACAAAACCCTTCCAGAAGTTATACTCCACAAAAGCAATCACTTTTTTTTTTGTTCATACTTCTGGAAATTTCTCATATACACAAATATATACTTAAAAATCCTCAGAAGCATAACATACATGTTATACATCTGGTTTCTTTTTTATTTAATAACACAGGTTGGAGAGCTAACCATTTGCATGCATAAATGTCTATATCACTTTTTTAAGAGCCAAGTCAATGTTATGTTCAATGACATAGTTTTGCAACATAACAGCAACAACAAAAAGACCCAAGATGTCAGTAACTAGATTCAGCAGTTATTTATATTTTGCCACAATTTATTAGTTTTGCTAAACTATTCTGAAGCAAACCATACCTGTCATGACATTTCTCCACTAAATACTTCAAAATCTATCTATAAAAAGTGTTTTTTTACATAATCACAATAACTGACAATTGCATCATGCCATAACCACAATTCTCATGCCTAACAAATCTAATTTCTTAATATTACCTAATACACAGATGGTATTTACATTTCTGCAATTGTTTTTAAACAAACTCTTAGTTTTTTTTTTTTTCAAAACAATCCAAATGAGATCCACAAATCACATTTGGTTCTTATGCCACTTAAGTTTTTTAAAATCTAGGGTAGACCTCCTTTTTATTCATATCATTGATTTATTGATGAAACTGATAGCTTGTCTTCAATCCATATTCTGGATATAATTGCTTCCTCATAGATTGCTTAATTTTCCTTCTTCATCCACTTCGTATTATGCATGTCAGTATATATGGTATATCTTTTAATAAACTTCTTTTATTAAAGTATACAGACAGAAAAGTGCACGAATCTTTTGTGTACAGCTTGAGTTTTCACCAAATCACCACTCATAAGTAACAACCATGCAATTAGATCATTAGGGGCACCCATAAGACCCTCTGAGCCACTAACCCACCCAGAGCTAACCACTATACTGAGATCTAAAGGCACGACATCTACATTTGAAATTTTTTATGAATGGAATTATAAGAATGTTTTTCCTTTTTATCTGGTTTCTTTCATTCTGAATTATATTTGTAAGAAGCATCGTGTTTTTGCAGCTGGCAATTTTTTATTGTTATTTTATTTTCATCTATCTATAAATTTAATTGTGTGGATATATCATCAATTTTGCTGATGATAAATATTGAGTTAGTCCAATTTGGAGGTTACTGCAAATGATATTGCTAAAATATTCTTTCATATGTCTGTTGTTGTACATTTGATTGCATATGTTGGGCATAACCTGAGGAGTGAAAGCACTATGTCACAGGGTGTATTTATGTTCCACTTTAGTAGATGTTGACAGTTTTCCAAGTGATTCTACCAATTTACTCTTCCAACAACAGCAAATGAGAATTCCAGTTCTCTACATTCCATCAACACTTAGGATTGTCAATCTTTGTAATCTAGTACCTCTGTAGTTGGGTGGTGGTGTCTTATTATTTTGATTTGTCTTTGTCTATGGTTAATGACATCGAGTACAATTCCTATGTTTATTGGATATATGAAATACCTGTTCAAATGTTTTGCCTATTTTAAAATTGAGTTATCATGTTTTTTCCTGGTGACTTCTAGTTATTTCAGATTGTGGATGCAAGTCCTATGATGATTATATGCGTTTAAACAAATCCTGTGAGTTGTGATTGTGTATTAAAACCGAACATGGATGGGATGCCTGGGTGGCTCAGCAGTTGAGCGTCTGACTTTGGCTCAAGGTGTGATCCCGGGAGTTCTTGGATTGGGTCCCATGTCTCTGTCTCTCTCATGAATAAATAAATAAAATCTTTTTTAAAAATTTTTAAATTTATGATAGTCACAGAGAGAGAGAGAGAGAGAGAGAGAGAGACACAGGCAGAGGGAGAAGCAAGGCTCCATGCACCGGGAGCCCGACGTGGGATTCGATCCCGGGTCTCCAGGATCGCGCCCTGGGCCAAAGGCAGGCGCCAAACCGCTGCGCCACCCAGGGATCCCAAATAAATAAAATCTTAAAAAAAAATAAAACCGATCATGAGTTTACATGTTGTCAGCCAATCCACTGATTTTAAGGTTCTTATACTTCACCTAATAATCTTAGCAGCCATTGATGATTATTGCCTTGATCAAGATTGCCTAATAGAACTTTCAGTTAATGGAAATGATCTAAATCTGTGCTGTCAGTATGGCAGCTACTCAGTTGAGCCCTTGAAATGTAGTAGTGTCACTGCAGAACTAAATTCTAATATTAATTAATTTAAATTTATTCATTTTTAAAGAGATTTTATTTATTTATTTATTTATTTATTTATTTATTTATTTAGAGCACGCATGTGAGCAGAGGGAGGGGCAAAGGGAGAGAGAGAGAGAGAGAATCACAAGAAGATTCTGTGCTGAGCTCAGAGCCTGACTTGAGGCTCCATGCCATGACCCTGAGATTGTTACCTGAACTGAAATCAAGAGTCCGACGCTTAGTGGACTGAGCCACCCAGGCACCCCTTAATTATTTTAAATTTAGGTAGCAAATTGTGGTTAGCAGTTATTACATAGGAGAGCACAAGTCAAGGTTCATTATTTCATGGTTGTGATATCCAATTTCATCATCCCTTCTATACTTGTTAGCTGAGATTCTTCTAGAGAAAAGGACATCCAACATGGCTTTAAATAAAATTCGCAGTTTGACGTTTCTTTGGACCAATGAGAATGAATGTGGTCTGCAAAGCAGAATAATGATTGGTTTATAATTACAAACTTTCAGGTATGTGCTCCCCAACTACTTTCTAATTTCTTGCAGGTGAGAACATGGGAGGGGTTTTCTTCAAGTTCACCCCCTGCTTTTGCAGGAAGGTGGTTCCCATTAGCGTCTCCACATTGGATTTTATCTTCTGTTGTTCTCCTCACGGGGCCTTGAAAACTGAACCTTAGTGTTTGGTCAGGTTCCGGACAAAAGCAGATTCATTATGAGACTCATTTTTCTGGGTTCCTTAGATATTGGTTTGATAATTCTTACTATCTTGTCAGTTCTTTGATGATTTACAGAATATTTCTGAAAATTTTTCATAATGTATTTTTAGTTATTCCTAGTGAGAAGATTGGTCCAATGAGGTGACCCACTCTAGTTGCAAAACTAGAAATGGAACTCTGGCATACATTCTTTAAACTTTACAACAAGTCTAAGAAGGAGTTACTGTTATTGCTCTTTTTTCCCCAGATAAGTAGATGAGGCATGTAGAAAAACCTTGCACACAATCACACAGCTAGAGGACGTTGGAGCCAGAATTTAAATCCGTTTTTATTTTACTCAAGCCTTTTCCCTTAAACACCTAACTTATTTAGGTTGGATACTCATAGTGGCTTTTATGAAAAATAATTAGTTTTTAATTTTGCTTTTTTAAAGTGTTAGATAACAATGAACCCAGATGTTAAACAAGGAAGTATTTAAATATTAAAATCCAGTTTTATTTTTAACACATTAATGGCTACTACCAAGAAAATTCTGGAGATAAAATATGCAACTGAAATAAATGGTGAGTTGTTAGGGTAAAAGAAAAAAGAGCACAAATGAAAATATTATCTGTAGTTGTCCCAGTTGGTGAACCGGCCATAGCTCCTTTACCAGACCAACTGAGTGTTGGCAGCCAAGAACTCATAGCACATTTGTACTGAAACTTGCCCCCAACCAACAGGAAGTGGCACATCTGGCAATGTCTAGAAGGTTAAGGACTCCGTGTCTGTGCTCTCCCAGCCCCCACATCCAGTAGTCACAAGCCAATATAAGGGTGTCAAAGACCAATCCTCTTGCCTCAAGGAAACACTCTGTGATAATACTCATTCTCTAGAGCTCCCTGTAGGGTGAGGCTAAACATCCCTCATCAGTGTCTCCTCTCCTTCCAGCGTCCCTCACTTCCTTACACATTCCTCCAGAGCAGTACTCTCCTGGGGAAGTCACTCACATGATTCTTCCTCTCACACTCGACTTCCAGGAAACTGAGCTATATACATGACCTTCTGTTTCTTCCCTCTGCTCCGTTTTTCTCTTCCATAGAAATGCTCACTGAGTAGAAATAACTATTGTACTTTAATTTTTCCAGCCATGTTGAATAGGGTCAGACGAGCATCTTGTTCTGAGAATTTTTTCACTCAAAGCAAGCCTTCAAACTGTAGCCTTCCTTTCAAGGGAATTGAGAACTCAAGTCCACATCTTTTTCTTCTATGTTTTTCTTCTGTTCTAGGATGTGAATCACACATACATGCCATTTCCCAAGGGGTTGTACTTACTTGTAAGTGCACTGTTGTGTGGTCCAAGGGTAGTTACCCACTGATATTCTTAGTCTGTTTCCAACAAACATAGCCACACAAAAAAATATTACATATTTTGCAATTTGTTATGTATGTAGCATTGAGTTCTAATCATAATGAGCCGTTTCTACTCTTGTCTTTAGTAGGCAGAATTAACGCTTATCCGTGAATTATACCTGCTAACTTGCAAATGATCTCACTAGAGATTTTTTAAAAAATGTTACTCCTGTGGCCTGTTAGATACAATAAAATGGATAATGTAGTTTCTAAATATGTCTAATTTCCAGGAAGACTATTATATGAAAGAAAACATTATATCCAGATGTTTGATGATCTCTAAATTTAATTATACTATCAATAGTGTAAAACATTTGCTTCTATCTTTGTAAAAGCAAAGCATTCCTACATAAAAGAGCAATGCTCAAATTGCAAAGCTATAGATATAGTTAAGGAATAGGGATAGGAGAGGGATGAGAGGGATGGCAGGTCAAATTCAGGTATATTTATTTATTTAACATCATGGGTTATCATGCTACATTAGATAATTAATATCAGGCATCTCATTTCAGAAATTGGTTCCAGGTAGGTTTAAATAATTCACAGTTTGGTGAAATGCAATCTGGAAACCCAATACCTTTAGCAAATGACATAGCCAGTCTCTCAGTTTGCACTTCTCCCTTTTACCCCAACACTAGCTTCTATTTCACATGTATCCTTCACTTTGACCAGTCTCTGAAGTTGTTTTGTGCAGTGGATCTCTCCCTCCGCTCCCAGGAAATGTTATCCTTGCTCTATCGTAAACTTCTTTTGACTCTCTGTTAAACTTCTCTATTGGCTTTTCCCTTTTCGGTTAAAAATATATTTCAGCCGCTTGCATCTTACAAAAACTATTCAAATCAAAACAAAAACCTTTCTGTCAATCTCACATTTAACAAGCAACATTTAAATAAAAGGATAAGTGTTTTTAATTGTTCTTTTATTTACTTAAAAATACCATGAAACAAATCATACATACAAAAAATATATATAATATTTGATCGCACAATTTAACAATTTAACCATGTATGTATCCCTTACTCAGACTAAGAAATAGAACATTTAAGTAACATAGAAAGCCTTCATGTCCCTCCCTTGGTTGCATCCACCTTCCTTCCCTTAAAGATAAACATTACTCTGAGTTTTGTGTTAATAAGTTCTTTGTTTTAATTTATAGATTTACCCCCTACATATGTATCCCTAAATAATATATTCCTTAGTTAAAACAAAACAAAACCAAACCCAGCTGAGTAGCAAGCAGCAATCTTTCTGTATGAGGAAGGGTGAGGTTGCCACTACCAGATAATGGCTTCTAGGGAAAAATAGACCCCACAGAGCCTATGGGTCATGATTTGGCGTCAGATTCCCTGAGCATTTACAGAAACCTTTTTCTAGGGAAGTCAGTGGGGAAGGGCCTCCTGGCATCCTGGCGAGTGTAGGGCTTACCATAGTTTGGGCCCTTGGACTAGATACCAGTCATTTAGCAAAAGTATGGCCGGAGAGGGGTGCCTGTGTGGCTCGGTTGGGTTAAGTGTCATGATCTCAGGGTCCTGGGATCCAGTCTCACCACTGAGGCTGGGATCCCTGCTCAACAGGGAGCCTTCTTCTCCCTCTCTGCTCCTCCCCACCTCTCCATGCATGTGTGCTCTCTCTCTCAAATAAATGAATAAAATCTCTCTTTTTTTTTTTAAAGGTATGGTCATTGAGAAAGGAGTGCTCTCTGTGTTCTGCTCCTTCCAGTCCTCAAGAGAAAGTCAAAGTAGAAACCTGTGGAGCGAAGCAGCAGAGCTTGGAGAATAGGTCCTTTGCAAGCTAAGTACAGAAAAGAACCCGAGCGTGGCCTGTGAGGGGATTTTGTCCACAGTGAAAAAAGTAGAGGAAGAAGAAGAAGACGAAGACAAAGAAGAAGAAGGAAAGGAGGAGGAAGAAGGTGGCGGCAAATGACAACAAGGATTCTCGGATGCCAGTGCCAGCCCGGTCGTCTCTTGAGCTTCAGGGCCCGGGTATGAACTGGTTGCCTTCTGCATCGGGGCCCCTGCTGTCATTCTGGGATCTGCCTTCAGTCTCCTCTTGGGGAGTCTCCTCAACACTCTTCTCATTCCATTTCTAGTTTTTTTGTATCCCACATTTTGTCTTTACTGGTTTCTTAGTGGGCAGCCTCTCCAGAAGCTTCTTTCTCAGGTAGGGTGGCAAATTTGTTTGAGACATTTGCAATCACAAAGTTGCCCAGCAGCCTGGAGGTACAGAGATGACCTAGGAACCGAACTGCTTCTCAAACAGCCTTCACCCTAGTCCTCCTTATTTTAGTTACTATTCTACTCCTCCTCCCCCTCTTATTTATTACCAGTTCTAGGGGTACTTTGGTGTTACCAATTCCCAAGGCTTTTCAGGATTTTGAGGTGTAAGTTAGGTTGGTCCTCAGTGTTCCCCAATTATCGGTTGAGGACTTGGCTTTCTCATTTTTTGTTTTTAAAGATTTTATTTACTTATTCATGAGAGACGCACAGAGAAAGGCAGAGACACAGGCAGAGAAGAAGCAGGCTCCATGCAGGGAGCCCGGTGTGGGACTCGATCAGGACCTGAGCCAAAGGCAGACCCTCAACCGCTGAGCCACCCAGGCGCCCCTGGCTTTCTCCGTTATATAAATCATTTACCCTTTGTTCCACTGCTTTCTTACTTATGAAAATTCCTTGCCCTGGTGTCCTCTCCTATTCTCCCTATCTGTCCATAATTCTTCTTACTGGGGTTTTGGTGGATTTCAGGAAGAAACAAAATTCGATACGTATGTACAGATACATTGACTCACTATTTATGGGTTAGCAGCTCTAGAAAAAAATGATCGAAACTAAGAGTGGTATTTTTTCCAAGGATCTGTGCTCAAGTCAGTAATACTAAACATCTGAAACAATTGAAAGAATGAAATCTGTAAATTCCTTAAAATCCTAATAATAAAATATAAGTGCAAGAGTTATAATTCAGGAAAATTTCATTTAGCAAAGGGGCGAAAAGTAGCTACTTTCTTTTTTCACTTTCTCTTTTCTTTGTTTCTTTCTTTTCTTTTTTCTTTTTTTTCTTTTTGGCCTGGCCAATAGAACAAAAGTCAGAGAAAGGGAAAATTTGCTTTCTCTGCTTGAATGCTTGAGCTGAAACTTCAGTCTTCTGCTCTTGGACTGCGATTATACTGTTGGCTCTCATATTCTCAGAACTGTACTGCCAGCTTTCCTGGATCTCCAGGCTGCAGAAAGCAAATTGTGTAGTTGGTTTTATATATATATAAATTATATATATATATATATAATTTATATATATAAATGGTTTTATTATATATATAATATATATATAAATGGTTTTATTATATATATATATATATATATATATATATATATATATATATATATATATTCTGTTTCTCTGGAGACTAATATAGCCATCAAGACTAATCTGGTTAAAAAAAAAAAAAGACTAATCAGGTTAGTCTTATAATTTTACTTATGTCAGTCAGTACAAGACACCCAAGGTTTCCAGCTCCCTCCACCCCCAAACTCTCATTACCATGCAGCTCTATCCATCCTCTTGCTGTCTCCCCGACCTGCTCCATCCCCAACTCTCAAATTCCTTCGTGGTGGCTGTGGAATTCAAGATCAATCATTAACAAAATCCCCTATATTCTAAATTCTCAGAGGTGGATTTTTTTATTTTTCCTGAAAATTCTCTAGAACCTCACTTTGCTGTGACTGAAACTTAGTTTTCCCCTGAGGACACTTGTCCTCTCCAGCGGTGGCTCTTTTTCCTCCCACACTGTCACACCACTTGTAGGAGCTTGACTCCCAGAAGGCCCACAATGAGCCTGCCTTCCAGGAGTCATGCCTTGTAGACTACAAGGTCTCTTCCCATAGTGAATCAGACATGACCCTTTAACCCAAAAGAAGGTGGTGTATGTGACACCCACCCAAGGCTAGGTCATGAAAGGCATTGCAACTTTTGGCTTGGTCTTTTGCATCAACATGGTCAGAGCCCTGCCACGCTATGAGAGCTCTAGCAGCCTCTTGGAGAGTCCCCTGCAGAGAGGAACAGAAGCCCCAAAACAACAGCCAGCATTGCTGGTCATGCAAATGAGACGCCTTGAAAGTGGATCCTCCAGTTTCAACCAGACCTTTTGATGCCACGTGGCTACTGAGGGCAACCTCAGAGAGACTGTGATCCAGAACTGCCCAACTAAGCTGCTCCCAAATCCTAGACCCACAGAAAACGTGAGATAATGAATAGTTATTGCTGTTTTCAGCCACTAGGGTTTTAGGTGATGTGTCATGCAGCATAGTAGGTAACTGGAACATGACTGAGACCAGAGAAAGTGATTGACATGATTTTCTCCTGTTACTTCCAGACTCCTATGCTTCACTCTTCCCTAAAACCCAAGCTTCAAATTTCATGTCCGAAAATAATGCCACAGGGGAACCTGGTGGTTCAGTGGTTGAGCGTCTGCCTTTGGCTCAGGTTGTGATCCTAGGATCCTGGGATTGAGTCCTGCATCAGGCTCCCTGTGGGGCCTGTGGGGAGCCTGCTTCTCCCTCTGCCTATGTCTCTGCCTCTGTGTCTCTCATAAATAGATTAAAAAAATTTTTTTTAAATAGAAAACAATGTCACAGACTACCTCTCTTTATTGTAATTGTGTACCAATTCATTCATGTTCGTTTTTTTTTATTGAAGATATTTTTTCCTCGCTCACGGTCACTTTCCTTTATGCAGTTGCTTTTATACTTGGTGTCTTAGTCCTTTTGGGTTGTTATAACAAAATATTACAGGCTCGGTGGCTTATAAACAACAGAAATTTACTTCTCATCTTTCTGGAGGCTGGAAAAGTCCAGGATCAAGGTGCTGGCTTAGTTGTGCTTTGGTGACACCCTCTTCCTGGTTTATCCCTGGCACCCTCTCTCTGGATCCTTACAGGGTGGAAGGGGAAAGAGCTCTTGGAAGTCTCCTTGATAAGAGTACTGATTCCATTCATGAGAGCAGAGCCTTCCAAAGTTCCCATCTCCTGCTACCATCACCTTTAGGGTTTAGGATTGATTCAACACACAGATTTTTGGGGGGACACATTCAGACCATAGCACTTGGTGATTTCAATTTCCACTAAGATTATATCTCCAATCCCTGGCTTCTGAGTTCCTTGACCTCGCCCCCATCATTTTGTCTACTCTAGGCAACAACCCACTCTGAGGCTTATAGCAGAGAATTTATCATTATAACTGCAGTTTGTCCATAATCTCAATTACAAGCACTATTTCCTATTTTTTCTAACTCATCACCTCTAAATTTTTTTTTTAATTTAATGTTCTGGGGCTCCTGGGTGGCTCAGCCGGTTAAGCATCTGACTTCGGCTCAGATCATGATCTTGGGATCCTGGGATTGAGCCCCACATCAGGCTCCCTGCTCAGGTGCCTGCTCAGCGGGGAGTTTGTATCTCTCTCTCTCCTCCTCCTACCTCCCCCCCACTTGTGTGCACTCAATCTCTGTCTCTGTCCCAAGTAAATAAATATAATCCGAAAAAAAATAATGTTCTTATCCAGTGTTATGATGAGCACCAGGTGTTATATGAAGGGTTGAATCACTATATTGTACACTTGAAATTATATTACAGTGTATGTTAACTAAGTGGAATTTAAATAAAAACTTAAAAAAATTAATGTACTTATCCAAATGTATATGGATTTTGCCAGGCGAGAAACAGAATGAGCTTTTTGTGACACTGTTTACATACAGCTGACAACTCGTTTAATTGTAGCTGTCTAGTACCAGTTATCTTTCAACCCCAACTAATCAGCCTTTAATCCTAATATTTTTTTCACTTATCTTTCTTACTCATAACTTTGCTTTGCCTCTTACCCAGTTTAGATTCCAAGGACAATCATTACTGTCTCGCATACATGTACACTCATCTCTGCTCCCCCTTGCTTTAGCATATTCACCTGGTAAAAATCAACTCTAAAACCAACTCAGGGATCCCTGGGTGGCTCAGTGGTTGAGCGTCTGCCTTCGGCTCAGGGCATGATCCTGGAGTCCCGGGATCGAGTCCCACATTGGGCTCCCTGCATGGGGCCTGCTTCTCCCTCTGCCTGTGTCTCTGCTTCTCATGAATAAATAAGTAAAATCTTTAAATAAATAAATAAATAAATAAATAAATAAATAAATAAATAAATAAAACCAACTCAGCCATTTCTGTGCTTGCACTTGTGCAAATGCAGAGAAACACACACCTGTGCAGGTTGGTTTCACTTTATTTTTGACAGGTTAGTTTTTAATTTTATGAAGTAAGGAAAGTTGAAGAATAGTACAAAGGTTTCCCTTATACCCTTGACTTACATTCTCCGATTATTTTTTTTAAGATTTTATTTATTTATTCTTAATTTTTTTTAATTTTTTTTATTTATGATAGAGAGAGAGAGAGAGAGGAGAGCAGAGACACAGGCAGAGGGAGAAGCAGGCTCCATGCAGGGAGCCCGACGTGGGATTCAACCCCTGGACTCCAGGATCGCGCCCTGGGCCAAAGGCAGGCGCTAAACCGCTGAGCCACCGGGGCTGCCCACATTCTCCGATTATTAACAATTCTGTGTTTGCTTTATTTGTTTAATTATTCTCTCTCTCTGCACATGATTTTTTTGAATCATTTGAGAGTGAGTTAAACCTAAATACATGGCTCAAACACAAATAAATATATAGCACTACATTTCCTTGAGCAAGGACATTTTCACTATAGTATAATTATTAAAAATGGAAATTAGGGGATCCCTGGGTGGCGCAGCGGTTTGGCGCCTGCCTTTGGCCCGGGGCGCGATCCTGGAGACCCGGGATCGAGTCCCACGTCGGGCTCCCGGTGCATGGAGCCTGCTTCTCCCTCTGCCTGTGTCTCTGCCTCTTTGTCTCTCTCTGTGTGACCATCATGAATAAATAAAATCTTTAAAAAAAATGGAAATTAGTATTGAATAAATACTATCATCTAATCTGTAGACTTTGTTCAAAGTTTTCCAGTTGTCCCAATAATGTCCTTTACAGCAAATAATAATAAAAGAAAATAAAATCCTGGCTCAGGATCCAATCTAAGATCATACACTGCATTTAGTTGCCATATGTCTTTCATCTTTAATATGGAGCAATAGGAGCTTGATATTTCTGAAGAATTCAAGCCAATTATTTGTAGAATGTCCCTCAATTTAAATTTGTCTGATGTTTTCTCCTGGTTAGATTCATAGCATGCATTTTTGATATAATATGTAGTTTTGTTCTTATAATATATTTTGTAGATCATCCCATAATCAGTACTTAGAGTTTCCTTATTCTTTTTTTAGTCATTATTTTTCAAATATTAGCAACATTAAATTCTTTCAATCCAACGTAGATTTCTTGGCACAACTTCAATTAGAAAAATAGGCATTTTTGATTCAGCCTATTCTTATATACAGCGTTGAAAGAGAATACAACTTATGCTAAGTTTTGCAGGACAAAGACAAGAGTATATCATTTCTGATTTTCTTATTAGGTAATTATTCTTTAACATGTAATACATTTTAAAAATATATGCAGCATGTGACCTTTTGTGGAAGTGGATTTGACTCTCCCTCTTCAACTTCACATTACGATCATTTTCGAACATACAGAAATAGACAAAAAATAACTGAATAGTGGTATACCCTCCACATAGATGGAATAATTATTAACATTTTGCTCTCTTTCTCCTTATGTATAGTCTTAGTTTATTTAGGATGTTAGGACAAACAATACCATAGGTTAGGTGGCTTAAACAACAAACATTTCTCACAGTTCTGGAGTCTGGGAAGTTCAGGATTGAGACACCTGCAGATTTTGTGTTTGGTGAGAACCCACATCCTCTTCCCAGGCTGCAGTATTCTTACAGTGTCTGTATATGGTGGAAGGGAATTATGTGTCAACATATGAATTTGTGGGGGTCACATCAGCTTATTGCATCTGTATTCGTTGAAGCATTTGAAATCAAGTTGTAGGCATCATGACATGTCACTCCTAAATACCCGAGCATGAATTTTTTTTAATAATGAAGACGTTCTACAACATAACCACAAAGTATTAGTCATAAATGAGTATCAATAACTTTATCCACAAATTGTTACTTCTTCCATAACCTGAAGTTTCATATATATATTTCACATTCAATCTTCTTCAGTTGCTTCCGAATGTCTTTCATGGCTCTTTTTTGGGAGGGAGGGGACCTGGATCTGCAACATTCAACAGGTTTCTTTTCTTTTTTTTTTAAAGGTTTTTATTTATTAATGAGAGACAGAGAGAGAGAGAGAGAGAGAGAGAGGCAGAGACAGGCACAGGGAGAAGCAGGCTCCATGCAGGGAGCCCGACGTGGGACTCGATCCCGGGTCTGTAGGATCACGCCCTGGGCTGAAGGCGGCGCTAAAGCGCTGAGCCACCCGGGCTGCCCCACTTAACAGCTTTTTTTTAAATAGCAAATTTATCTATCTATCTTTATTTATTTGTTTGTTTGTTTGTTTGTTTATTTAAAAAAATTTTTATTGGAGTTCAATCTGCCAACATCTAACACCCAGCGCTCATCCCCTCAACAGCTTTTAATCAGCAGCTCCAGGCCCGTATCTGAAGGACCCCGACTGCCGAGCGCTCCACTCCCTTGCACGCCGGGGCGGAGTGTGCAGTGCGGAGAGCAGAGGGCGAGGGGATGCTTTAGGAGGGGCGACCTGTACCGCGAAGCCACTTCAGCACGGGCACCGGAGGCTGAGGTTGGGGGGCAGGCAGGTAAGGACGCCAGGGGCCCCGGGCCAGCGAGCGAACTCGCCCGCCTGCGAGGTAGCCTAACGCAGCTGCCGCCAGGGGGCGCGAGGCGCGGCGGCAGGAGCACAGGTGGCCTCGGCGGTCCGGCGGCGGCGGGGGCGCGCGGGGGGGGGGCGCGCGGGGGGGGGGGGCCCGCAGGGGGCGCGGGGCGCGCGTGCGCAGTTGCGCTGCGGCGGAGGGAGCCGCGATGGAGGGCGCCCCGCCGGCCCGCCAGGTAAGCGGCGCTCCTCTCCGGGCGGCAGGCTCCCTGGCGGTGACCGCGCCGGGCGGCCCTCTGCGCGAGCGAGCTCTGCGCCCTCGCACGGCGTGACGAGTCGTCCCCCCGGCCGTTTCCGTGGTGCCCCCGGGAGCCCTTTGGAAAGTTGTTAGCGAGGAAACGGCCCCCAGAGCTGCCCGCGGGCGGCGGGCGAGGGCGGGGCTGTGGGCGGGGCTGCAGTGTTGTGGGCGGGGCTGCGGGCGGGGCGGGGCGGGTGGGGCGGGGCTGGGGCGGGGTTGCGGGGTTGGGTGTGGGCGGTGCTGCAGGGCTGTGGGCGGGGGCGGGGTTGGGTGTGGGCGGGGCTGTAGGGCTGTGGGCGGGGGGGCTGGGTGTGGGCGGGGCTGGGGCGGGGTTGCGCGGGTTGGGTGTGGGCGGGGCTGCAGGGCTGGGGCGGGGGCTGGGTGTGGGCGGGCGGGCTGTGGAGCGAGGGCGGGGCGGGGCGGGCTGTGGGCGGGGTTGCGGGGTTGGGTGTGGGCGGGGCTGCAGGGCTGGGGCGGGGGCTGGGTGTGGGCGGGGCTGTGGGCGGGGCGGGGCTGTGGAGCGAGGGCGGGGAGGGGCGGGGCTGTGGGCGGGGTTGCGGGGTTGGGTGTGGGCGGGGCTGCAGGGCTGGGGCGGGGGCTGGGTGTGGGCGGGGCTGTGGGCGGGGCGGGGCTGTGGAGCGAGGGCGGGGAGTGGGCGGGGCTGTGGGCGGGGCTGGGGCGGGGTTGCGGGTTTGGGTGTGGGCGGGGCTGCAGGGGCTGTGGGCAGGGAGGGGCGGGTGGTGGGCGGGGCTGTGGGCGGGGAGGGCTGTGGGCGGGGCTGGGTGTGGGCGGGGCGGGGGCGGGGCTGCGGGCTTGCAGTGGCGGGGTCCCGCCGCCTCCCGGGCCCCGCCGCCTCCCGGGCCGCCTCCTCCCCGCCCGCGGGTGCGGAGCTCGCAGCGCTGGGCTGTCAGCCAGGCGTGGGGCTCGGCTGCGTGTGCTCCTCGCTGTTCCCGCCTGAGCTGATGGACGGAGGGAGGGACGAGCGGAGGAGTCCTCGGGAGGGCCTGCGTTTCTCAACACGATGCTCGTGCCTTTCACCTTGGTCGTGGGTGTGCATTTGCCTTTTAGAGGCTTGCAGCCCGTGGGATACGTTTTATGTGAGAGGCATTTTACAGTTTACAAAAAAAACAAAAACAAAACTGTAGAGGCATTCAAAGGATTGCAGGGCAGCCCGGCTGGCCCAGCGGTTTAGCGCCTGCCTCCAGCCCGGGGCGTGACCCTGGAGACTCGGGATCGAGTCCCACGTCGGGCTCCCTGCATGGAGCCTGCTTCTCCCTCTGCCCGTGTCTCTGCCTCTCTCCCTCTCTGTGTCTCTAATAAATAAATAAAAAATCTTTAAAAAAAAGAATTGTTGCACGAATGGACGCACTATTTCAGTGCATTCTCAAAACAGGACTATGAAATAGGCATGATAGGGATGAGTGAACCCAAACAGTTATTTTTTTTTTCCACCCCTGTGGCTGGCTGGCCCTGGGTGTTGAGATAAGATGGTGAGCAACAGAGACATGATCCCTGTCCTCCCTGAGTTGAGTGATCACGCCTACTGTAGAGTGGAGAAAAGAGATTTAGACAGACTGCCAAGGTCACACAATTAAAAGTTAGAGAGCTTGGATTCTGTTGCAGGGACTCTATGAAGCCAGACTGAACCTTCCCCCACCCAAGAACTTGATCTGGATATAGAATGATCACACACACACACACACACACACACACACACATCCCGTGAGTACATGAAAAGGCTTATGACTTACACATAATGGCTTATTATATCCTTACATAATGAAAAGGGAAGAGCAGGACCTAAATGACTTAAAAGCAGATCCTAAACGACTTAAAAGGGCAAGGAAAGGAAGTTAGATCTGGGTTTTTATTGAGGCCAGGGTGAGAGTTCCTGTGTGTGGACTGAGGCTTTCCTGGTTTGACTCTCTTACCCACACCAAAGATGCTTTCTTACCAGCTTGCCCATTTGAGGGAACCAAGAGGAAGAAGGGGGGGGGGCGTAATAGCTGTCAGCAGCTAAACATAACAAAATTGAATGGGACTCCTTATATAAGATGTTCAGCTAATGATGGAATTGTACTATTTTTCGTTTAGTTTTTGAACTTGTGTAAGTGAGCCATCATGGCTCTCTATGAAGCCGGTAGCCTGCACTCAGTAGAATGATGAAAGTTCCATTGATTGCCTTGTTCAAGAGCCCAAAGGCATATTTTGAGAAATAAAATGAGTGCCTTGGTCATTGTTAGTAATGTCTGGAACTCTAACAGGGATAAAGGGTGTTGGGTGAGGCCTTTTATTATGGCTTTGGTATATGTAGAGACATGTGATCTTGATTTATATTTTGAATATCTGTGAAACAAGAGGTTCCCAGAGTTCTTTACCCCAAGGGGTGCAGCTCCTAGGCAATGCTCCAAGAGTCTGTAAAAATGTGCAGATGGAGACAATTGTTGGCCCAAGCGTTCAGTGTTGACTGTAGGAAGTTCAGCCAGTTGTGCTGACCCTTGGGCCCTAGCTTTATCAGGGACATCTTGGTTAAGGGATGAAAAGCAATAAATAACCAAACTCTGTTGTGTATAATTGTGGTGATGCTTTCCACTGAACAGCACATTTGTCCATCAGACTTCAAATGGGAGTTTGAAATGTACAAACTCTGATTGCAGTTCACTTAGTTGAACCCAAGTCACTCAGGTTTTCAAGGGGTTCAGAAGAATGGTGCCTTCGTCCGGCACCATGACACTGACAAAAGAATGAAAGAATGAGGACAAGGGAGAGCATGTCCTTCTTCAGGTGAGATGTGCTATGTGGCCGAGAGTTGGTTTTATCCTGTAGCAAGGAGGCTTGGGTAGTCGTGCTGAGCTGCAAAGTACTGGTTCTAGGACCCAAGGCACGAACAGCTGGGTATGGAGGATCACAGGCTCAGGGCTTGTAGATACTCTATTTCCATGAGAGTCTTTTATGCTGTAACTAATGGCAAATAGTGTAGGTCTAGGGAGCTATTTTCTTGCACCAGAAGCCTCTGGACAACTTATGGCCACTATGGGTGGTCCAGAGATGCAGGAGTCATGGAAAGACGCTGCAAAAGTCTCTATGGTGAAGGATTCTGTGTGTGTGTGTGTTTGGGGGGAGGGGAATAGCACTAATGGGAGTGTCTGTTATAATTTTGACAAATTTTAGTATCTTTTTTGAGACAGGTCCTCATTCAGCATGAATGTTACTCATTTGGAAGTAACAGTGTAAATAGGCGTAAGTAAAATTTGTAAATGAGGAATAGTTGCTCTAGACCCCCAAAATGCCTAATAAATGTTGGGCTTGTTTTAATGTTGTGGATGCTGAGAGGGTCAATAGTAGTTTTCTTGGCATTGTCATGGGTAGAGTGGCCCCTGGTTTACCAAATAATTTTCAGGGATTTAACTAAGGTGGCAGTCCTTAAGCTATATTTGGGGCAATGGTCCATCTACTTTTCGTGAACTCCTTTGTGCATATTTGTAAGTCTTGGATGGCTATGTCAGAAGAATGTCTTCGGAGGAGGAGGTAATCATTGTAATGTCATACTTGTGCTCCTGGAGAAAAATGGATACAATTACAATATTGCCTGTAAAGGTTGCATGTGAAAGCAAGCCTTTTGATGCATCCTGTGGCTAGCCTAGGTAAAGGTATATTGTGTCCTACTAGAGGGGGAGGCAAAGTGTACTTAGAGGTTATTGTAAGACACATTAAACAGAGTATTAGCCAAATTTATAATAACAAATATTTACCAGTTTCTGATTGGATAGAGTCAATAATTTCGATAGTATAGGGGATAGGGACCTTCATGGGTAGGAGCACAGCATCAAGGGGACAGTAATCAACTGTGAGGCACCATTCATTTTTCCAACTTTAACAGGCCACATTAGGCTGTTAAATAGAGAAGCAGTAGAGATAATCACTCTTTCACTAATTAGGTTTTATATAATAACACCCAAACCTCAAAGGCCCTGCCTGTTTTATGTTATATTGAGTTGTATTTACTATTTAATTGGGGATGGGGGCGGGGAGTGGGAGGGTGGTCCATGGCGTTCCACTTTTAAAAAGCCATTTGTAAGCTCCAAAGACTCTATTTAAATTTTTTGTTGGGCCAGAGCAACCATTGCCAATATGGGATATTTTAGGGTGATGTGTACTGTACTCTGTTACCAGGGAGAATTTAGTCAAGGCAGTACTTCTGATGGTTAAAGTGAGGCATATCTATTTATGGTCCATTTTATGTTGAGTAATTCCCTTAAAATTGTAGGAAGTGCCTTGTTTAAATTTAGTGGGATCTTTTCGTGGGATCTGCAGGTGTAACTAGTTTGAGCCCAGTATTGATTAAAGCCATGAAGATATGCCACCTGATGCATTTCAGCAGCTGTTGCAGTTAATAAAAAACCTGTGCTGTAAAGATACAAAAGCCAATCTTTATCTTTTGTGGTATAAATTATTTTAACAAGTTTTCGATTTCCATCTGGGCCAAATTGTAGACTTCCCTCCCAGTTTCTTTTTGTTTTGTTTTGTTTCTTTTTTCTCTCTTAGGTTTTTGCTTTGTTTGTCTCTTTTTCTCTCCTTTTTGATGGTGAGTGAATATACTTCAAGTGGAAGGAGTCCTCTCTACCATTTCATGATTATAAATGTCATCCTTCAGAAAGTCTCAACTCAGTATCACCAGGTTTAGGGGCATATGGTGACTTCATGGAATTTAAAAATCCTGAGCTTAAGTTGAGTTTGGATTATTCCCTCGCTGTGCCACTTGAGTGCCATGGGGGCTTTCCTCTGTAACCCTGAGGATCAGGGTTTTTGCTATAAGTGAGGCATCGGTGGCAACAGCAGCAGGGCAACAGCAGGAAACAACAGGGGTGTTTAAGGGGCCTGGTGAGCTCTATGTGTTCTCATAATGGCTGCTTCCTTCCCTTCTCCTCTTTTCTCTCTCTCTCTCTCTTTTTTTTCTCTCTCTCTCTCTTTTTTTAAACTCTGCAGTAACTGTCTTTCATGAGTGACCACCCATTGGGCATCCTCTTTCCCCAGAATGCTCCTTAGATTTGGGGCCTATGCCTGATTCATTTGTTTTTAACTCCATTGTTTGTGTAAATCAGAGTTAATTTACCAACTTCTCACAAATGGTTGGTAAAGTTGTTTCCACTTTCTTAGTATTCCAAACATTGTTAACTCCATGTACACAGAGTTATAGTTTATACTCATTTTAAACCTTTCTAGGTATTGCAAATGACTGTCCAAAGAGATTGAACTAATGTCACTCCTGTTACTGGTTTTTTGCTGTTTAATTGTTCCTCTAGTGACTAGGAACTTCTGGAGGCTAAAAACTTTGTTTTATTCATTTTTGAATCCCCAGTCCCAACTAAACTACCTAACAAGTACTACTAGTTGGAGAAAATGTGTCTCATATATGAATATATGAACTGTAGGAGAAAAAACATATTAATTACTGTTTCCTAAAAGCTTAAATATTGCTTTCAAGTTAATTTATCTATTTTGAACACTAACTCTTCTTTTTAAAATGAGCATTTCTCAGTAAGTAATTTAAATCGTTTATATTTGTTTCCAGGTAATAAATGAAGGAGATTCAAGCTTTGCCACTGAGCCACAGGAAGAGATAGAGGAGAATCCTAGCCCAGCTGTGGATGAAAATAATATAGTGTCAGCAAAAAAACAGGGGCCGAATTTACATAACTGGAGCAGTGACTGGGGCTTTTGGGTAATATTTTTTACTTCTTATATGTTAATTTTAATCTTTAATCCAAATTTTCTTCAAATTTATAGCAATTCATATAATACTTACGTTGTCTCATTAGCTTCTAGATTTCAGATCTTGAAGTTTTAGACCAGAGTCCAAGATACTTCTGATAATGCTTTCCTTTGGCCACTAGAATGCACTGTTGTCTGGTTTGTGGGAGAGGAATTATCTGCTTCAGTTTCCCTGGGAGAAAACTATACCACAGAATTGGATTCCACTTATGTTGTTGTTCACTGTATTGGCAAGGGACTAACGTTATGCAGGAACCATATTTCTAAACATTACTGAGAAATGAGCCATTTTACATAATTTTGATTTAAATAATTAGTTTCAGTACCTAAAGGAAATTTAACAGTGTTTGACCTATAGTATATAATAATTAAACAGTGTTTGACCTATAGTATATAATAATTATAAGGTAAATTTTAAAGTTAGGAGTTTCATATTCTGTTTGCACTGTACTTTCTTGTTTGCATAACCTGAATATGGCTCAGGTTTCCCTACTGTAAAATGAGACTCCTGCTTGTTGATTAGGTGCATAGAGTCTTTTGGTAAGACCAGCATTTCTATTGCTATATGAATCCTAGCATTTATTATCTTAAAAGGCTTGTTCTAAATCTAGCAATTCCTATGAGATTTATGAGATATTTGACAGAATCAGCTATAATGCAACTATAAGTGAAACTTATATAAAATTATAAGGCATTTATAGTTCCAGTATTAATTCATTAGAAAGCTAATCTCTTGGCAATTAGGTATACTTGGTAGCAAATTTCTTATAATTTTAGAGTAGCCTAAAAAAAGACACGATATTAATAGGTTATAAAGATTAGTACAAGTACTATTATTCTGTTCATAAGTAGTAGTTCAATTATTGAATATTAACATGAATAGCTGTTTCTTTTTTTAAATATTTTATTTATTTATTCATGAGAGAGAGAGAGAGAGAGAGAGAGAGAGAGAGGCAGAGACACAGGCAGAGAGTCCCATGTGGAACTCGATCCTGGGATTCTAGGATCACGCCCTGAGTTGAAGGCAGCACTAAACCGCGAGCCACCCGAGGTTCCCATGAATAGCTATTTCTTAATTTCCTATTAAGAAACGTAACATAAGTTTTTAAAAACATTTTCTAAGGAAAATGTTTAATTGCTAAGAAACATAGCAAATAACTACACATCCTGAAAATTATGTCTTCTATATCAATTATATTATTTTTGGTTACATTCAGAGACAGTTTATGACTATTATAGTGTTTTGGCCCTTCTGCACTATGATTTCTGTATCTTTGTTATAGATTGGAAAACCTTTATAGTTCCAAAGGCTATCTACAGGGCTCAGTAGTCACTGTGGTTATTCTTTGGCAGACTTAAAGCAAAAAGAAGGGTAAAGCAAGAAAAGGAACAAGCAGGGAAATGAGGATTTAGTAATAGGAGAGAGGAAAAAATATGTATGTGTTCTAAAGCTTTGCAACTCCCAAGTGTAGAATGTGGGGCCAACAGACTTGGCATCACCTGTCAGCTAATTAGAAATGCAGAGTCTTGGGGCCCAGCCTCAGACCTACTGAATTAGAATCTTTATTTTACAAGAATTCCAGGCGATGTGTATGCACATTCACCTTTGAGAGGTTCTTGTTCAGAGTGTTTGAAGGTCTGCTTTAGCTCGTTTAGTTCACTATGCTGATTACAAGTACGTTATTTTGAGGAATTTTTTAGAGGAATTTTTATAGGAATTCACATGAAATAGATTTAAAGATAAATACAACATCTTAAAAGTTTTACCGACTTTTTCAGAGGTCACTTACCCAGAAACTGTACTATCAGAACTGAGAAGCAAACAAAAACAAGAAAAGCCTGAACAGTTAAAATCAAAGTTCTTGCTGATGTATCTTGTGGAGGAGAGTTCCTCAAGTCTTCATCTGGAATATTTTTAATAGATCTTTGACATATTTTTATAAGCCTAAATTAGTTGGTTCCTATTTTATAGTTGAATAGAATATTGGAGATAGGGGAATAATTGGTGATAACACATGGACAATAGGACGACATGACATCAGAAGCTCAAAAAGTGAAGCAACCTGGACCTCTTAATGAGGGGGCCAAAGGTCTATGCAGATTACATGGCTCTAATAGTATGGTTATTGGTAGAAGTGATGGTTAAGAAGGCTGCAAAATAATGCACTTTTTCTCTGTCATTTTAAATCCATCTCGTTCTACTGCTGACACCACGCTGTTACTGTTTTCACATTCTTCTGGCAATAAAGTTGGGATTGAATGAGCATAATAAGATGGCTGTGTTCACTGAGGGAATCCAAGATCAACACAAGAAAAACCAATACCAAAGCAGGAAAATATTCATGAGGCACATGACCTGGTAGTTAAACAAAAAATTGAAAAGGTTGTTAGAGCCATTTCACTGGAATACCCAACAGTCTTTTCACTTAGGGAAGGTTTCCACAAAAGGCATTGATAACTTTTTAAAGTTTTGGCCTTTAAAAGAGTTAAGCTGTGAGGACCTGAAAAATTCACTGGTGTAGAATAACTCATATTTTCTGGCTAACTTAGTTGTTCTACAGTAGTGAATATATTTATTTTATTTTTTTATTTTTTCACAGTAGTGAATTTAGAGGGCAGCGTGATATCATTGAATGAATTGGAGATTGGGAACAAAAAAATCTAGGGGAGAGTGTACGCTCTGTCCCTGGTGATTTCACCGTGTGGTGTTCTTGAGTATGTTGTTCAACCTGTCAGGTGCTTCATTTATAAAGTGAGAGATTGGGCCATAGTATTACAACATTGGTGTGTCTTGAATCAATATGAAAAAAAAGGTGGAGGGTGTGTTTGGTTAGCAAATGCTCATAACTTACGTTTCTGATAGCTGTGTGTCAGTCATAAAAAAAGTCTGAGCATATACAGTGGGAGTATGTTACATGGAGAACACCTTTTCCTTAAGAGCGGTTAAAAGAATTGAAAAGTACTGGATCAAAGGACCGTCTATTTGTAATTGGAAAATACGTTTTGATGATTCTCCATAAATAAAAACTGAAAACTTGACAAAATGATACAAGACAGTGAAACAGAGTTTATTAAAGGTTTTTTGCTTCTGAGGCTGGTTTCTTTTTAGACCCTATCCATTTAATCTTCTGCTGAACTGATTGCCTATTAAGTGTCTTTCTGACAGTAGGACTTTATTTATTTGTTTGTTTGCTTGTTTATTTGTTTATTTCCAGGGCAGTTAATAGCTAACAGTAGGACTTTAATTTAAAAGAAGTTGATTAAATCACCATAGCACCTGATAGTGAGATCAACAGCTGCAGATTTTCTATTTCAATCCTGTAATATAGAAATAGGAATCTTGTTATATTTGTTTTCTTTTCTATTTAAAAATGAAAATAGGGCAGCTCGGGTGGCTCAGCGGTTTGGCGCTGCCTTCCACCCAGAGCCTGATCCTGGAGACCCAGATCAGGGAGTCCCACATCGGGCTCCCTGCATGGAGCCTGCTTCTCCCTCTGCCTGTGTCTCTGCCTCTCTCTCTCTGTGTCTCTAATAAATAAATAAATAAATCATAAGAAAAGTCTTAATAACTTTTAAGTCCCAATGGAACAAAAATTATGTGAAAGGAAAAAAAAACTTGAAATAAACTTAATGGCAAATAAATATTTATGCTTTTGCCATTTAACTGTTAGTAAAAATACATAGCAAAAACAACAACAAAACCAAACTCCCAAAACTTATAAGAGAGAAACTCTTTTTTCCCCTGACTAAAATAATGGTATATTCCAGGTGGATTAATGCCCCAAAGGAAAAGCATACAGAGGTTTGCAGCAGATGCACTGATTTAATGTAACTTCTCTTAGTGATGTAGGGCTAGTAACTATTGAGAGTAGAAAAAAGCCTTTGAAATTTTCTGTAGCTTATAATTAGAAAATGACATACACTGGGGTACCTGGGCCGCTCAGTTGTCTAAGCGCCTGACTCTTGATTTCAGCTCAGGTCATGATCTGAAGAGTTGTGAGATCAGACACCACATCAGGCTCCGCACTGGGTGTGGAGCCTGGTTAAGATTCTCTCTCCTTCTCCCTCTGTCCCCAGCACCACCCTCCACACCCCTTGCATGCTCTCTCTTTCTCAAATAAATAAATAAATAAAATAAAAATAAAAAGTATTTTTGTTCTAAAACATTTTAAGAATAAAACAGGCCTAGATTTTGAACTAGTATACTTATGCTTTGTTTGAAAATAGTTTTTCTAGATCATAATCAAGGTTTTTCTAATTATACAAGAAATCATAAGTATTGACTCTATGCTTTATCATCGACTTATAGCATGATGATAGTCGTGTTATTCACAAGTAAACTTTTCTACTTATAAGTAAGGGATAAAACTTGTCACAAACCTGATTTAGAGGTAGGTACATCATGAGGATTAATTAATGTTGTACTGTTAAATAACAAAAACCCAAGAGGATTAATTAGTATATTTGTAACATACTTTGGCAACTTTGGAGAGGCATTTTCTGTAATCATATGTTGTCTTCCCCAGTGTATCTTGAATTTATTCAAGCTAAGAAGGATATTTTAGACTTTCACTTTGGTAACTGATAAGAATAAACTTACTTTCCAATTTCTGTTGGATTTGAAAATCATATTTTATCCAATTAAAATTCAATTATAGAAAGATAGTCTTTAAAAACCTGGATATATTAATACTTTTAGATTCAATAATAAGGAAATAGGAACTAACATTTCTGGCAATATGGAAAGAGGACCATTTAACTTAAAAGCTCTTCTGCTAGGATCCCTGGGTGGCGCAGCGGTTTGGCGCCTGCCTTTGGCCCAGGGCGCGATCCTGGAGACCCGGGATCGAATCCCACGTCAGGCTCCCGGTGCATGGAGCCTGCTTCTCCCTCTGCCTGTGTCTCTGCCTCTCTCTCTCTCTCTCTCTCTGTGACTATCATAAATAAATAAAAATTAAAAAAATTAGAAAAAAAAAGCTCTTCTGCTGCAAAGTACTTACAACTGCTGGATGAAATGTTACAAACATGTTTTTAAAATGAATGTCTGGGCTCACAAAATAGCAAGAGATATACCTAAGGGCTAAAAACGGAGAGGGAACTGATTACCTGAGTTGTAAGCACATGAGCTAATGCTGAGACAGCCCTGAGGAGTTTATTAGCCTCAGTAACAAATGCTTTAATGGCCACCCTGGGATTGGAGATGATTCCTTGGACTTGTATGAATTAGAACTGGGAACTCCTTATAAAGCCATAACTCCTAAAGAGTTATATAGTCTGTGAAAGGTAGACTAGGAAAGAAATTCACTTACATCTGCCCGTTTGAAGACAAGGAAGCTTATTACCTGTCTATAAACTTGTGCTTGGAGTAGTGGGGGAGGGAAATCTTCCTGAGAGTACACAGCTGTAGTCAATTTAGTCATGTAGTCATGAAGTTTTGGGACCTGAATTTAATACTTTATGAGTGAGCAGAAGGAGATTCAATAAATAGCATATTAGACCCTCAAAAGTTAGGATAAAATTACCAGATAAAAGCTATAAAATCATCATTTGATATTAAAGACTTAATAAAATGAATTAAGCATGTGATAAATAGATAAGACCTATTTTTGGACTTTTTTTTAATGGAGAGAGAGAATGTGCGAGCATGTGCAGGGGGAGTGGCAGGGGGTACAGGGAGAGAATCTCAAGCAGAGTTCTGTGCTGCACAGAGCCCAACACAGGACTTGATCTCCTCATGACCCCAAGATCATGATCTGAGCTGAAACTAAGAGTCAGACACTTAAATGACAGCCATCTAGGCACCCCTGGATAAGACATTCTTAAAAACACCATGCAGATTTGGAAAACAATCAAATACAACTTCTAGAAATGGAAAATATGGTCATTGAAATAATTTAAACATTCAAAGGACATAGCTAAAGAGGAAATAGCTAAAGAGAAAATAGCTAAAGAGAAAATCAGTGAACTGATACGTGAGGAAATTATTACATTGTACCACTGAGAGATACAGAAAAATTTGAAAGAGAATGGCTTAAGAGATAAGGAGAAAATTAGAGAAGTCCAATATGAATCTAATAGAAGTTTCAGAAGATCAACATAAAGGCAATATTCAAAAGGAATATGCCTGAAAATTTTCTATTCTTGATGAAAGACCAGAATCAAAAAGTGCAGTGAGTCTCTCACAGGATAAATGAAAAGAATATTGAACAGAGACATTAGTATCAAACAAGTGGCGAAGGCAGATATACATGAATTAAGATAGGAATAGCTTTCTTTAAAAAGTTTATTTATTTTTTAGTCATTTCTACACCCATCAAGGGCCTTGAACTCATGACCCGAGATCAGTAGTTACATGCCCTTCTGACTGAGCCAGCCAGGCACCCCAACAATAGTCTTAATAATTCATTTGAGAGTCTTCTATGCACTAGGCTGTTCTAAGTGTCTCTGCCAGTAGAGCTTCCATGGTGTTGAAAGATGAGTAGATACACATAAACAAATGTGTAATATATGTTTTTGTTTTAAGTTTTTATTTAAATTCTAGTTAACATATAGTATTGTTTTCGGGGTAATTTAGTGATTCATCACGTACATACAATATCCAGTGCTCATCACAAGTGCACTCCTTAATATCCATCCATCATCCACTTAGCCATCCCCTGCCCACCTCCCCTCCAGCAACCCTCAGTTTGTTCTCTATAGTTCATAGTCTCTTACGGGGGATCCCTGGGTGCCGCAGCGGTTTAGCGCCTGCCTTTGGCCCAGGGCGCGATCCTGGAGTCCCGGGATGGATCCTGGAGACATCGGGCTCCCTGCAGGGAGTCTGCTTCTCCCTCTGCCTATGTCTCTGCCTCTCTCTCTCTCTCTGTGACTATTACAAATAAATAAATAAAAATCTTTAAAAAGTCTCTTACGGTTTGCCTGCCCCTCTTCTCTCTTTTTGCAAATGTGTGATATGTCAGGTAGTGACAGAAGGCAAAGAGGACTGTAAGGTTTAGAGAATCACGTGGAAGGGAGTAGCATTTTCAGTTAGGAGGGTCTGGAAAAGCTGCTCTGAGGAAGTGCCATTTGAAAGAGCGGGACAAAAAGAACCCAGATGAATCATGTGAGGAAGAGAAAAGGGAAGTGGTATACTGGGGAAAGGCAAGAGGCAGGAATAAGACTGGCTTGACAGCTTACTGATGGGGTCAGATGTGATGAGTGAGGAAGAAGAAAAAGGTCAAGGATAATAATTCCTCAGTTTCTGATCAGTGCAGATAGGTGCGTAGAAGCATCACTTAGGAGAAGAGAAAAACAGCAGGGAGAAGTAGCTTTGGGGCTTGAGGAAATCAAGTTGGAGATGCATATTTGATATACAAGAAAAGAGTAGTAGGCTGTTGGATTTATGACTTGAATCTCAGGAAAGAGATTGAAGCGGGAAGTAAATTTGGGAGCCTTTGAGTATGGATGCTATTTAAAGACAGATTTATAAAGATTAGATGAGATCACCTAGGGAAAAAATATGGCTAAATAAAAGAAGTGGACTCTCCAATGTTTAGAACCTCTCTTTAATGTTTAGGTGGTGGAGAAGGAACTAGCAAAAGAAATGGATTTGGTTAATGAGATAAAATCTTAGGAAGTGTGGCATCCTCAAAGGCAAATGATGGACGTCTTTTAAGGACAGAATGATCTATTGTGATTAGGTAAAGTAAGGTGAGGCCTAAAAATTGACTACTGGATTTGGAAAGTAGAGGTTGCTAGTGATATTAAAAAGTACGGTTTGGGGCACCTGGGCGGCTCAGTCAGTTAAGCATCTGCCTTTGGCTCATGTCATGATCTCCAGGTCTTGGGATTCCCTGCTCAGCAGGGGGTCTGCTTCTCTCTGTCCTTCTGTCCCTCCCCTCCAGCTCATGCATGCATGCGCGCTCTTTCAAATAAATAAAATCTTTAAAATTTCTCATTGTCCTAGATAATTGAAAGAATATACTTAGGATGGAGTCTTAATTAATATCCCAATAACACATTACTATTTCAATTATTTTCCATATTCTGTCATTTATTAAATATGTTAACCTAGGTTCCCCAACAATGAGAAATTTTAAAGAGCACATAGAAACCATATCTCAAGTAATACAAAAATTCTAGCTCAGCATTCTTTATCTACCTTTCCAAAAAATCTTTTATTATATATGAGACATGAAGTTAGAAGCCATGGCATTGATCCTATGAGCCATATCTAAGAGTGAGTTTCTATTACACTAGTCACATTTTGCTCAATAATTAAATAATTTTACTTTTATTATTTCTCTGGTGATGATGTTATTAATGTAGAGTAGTAAAACTGCCTAAAGATAGTTGGTTGGAGGGAGAACAAAGAAGAATATGAAGATACAAATGGCCAACGGATGCATGAAAACATGCTCAGTGTCACAAGGTATCAGGGAAATACAAATCAAAATCACAATGAGTTATGACCTTGCACTGGCTAAAATTAACAACTCAGGAAACAACAGATGTTGGCAAGGATGTGGAGAAAGGGCTAACCCTCTTACACTGTTGCTGGGAATGCAAACCTGTGCAGCCATTCTGGAAAACAGTATGGAGATTCCTCAAAAAGTTAAAAATAGAACTACCTTATGACCCAGTGATTGTACTTGTAGGGATTTACCCCAAAGATACAAATGTACTGACCCAAAGGGGCACTCGCACCCCAATGTTTATCATAGCAATGTCCACAATAGCCAAACTATGGGAAGAGCTGGATGTCCATCGACAGATGAATGGATAAAGAAGATTTGGTATATATACACAATGGACTACTACTCAGCCATCAAGAAATGAAATCTTGCCATTTGCAATGACGTGGATAGAACTAGAGGGTATTATACTACGTGAAATAAGTCAATCACACAAAGACAATTATCATATGATCTCACTCATATGTGGAATTTAAAAAACAAAACAGGATCATAGGGGAAGGGAGGGAAAAATAAAACAAAACGAAATCAGAGAGGGAGACAAACCATAGACACTCTTAATCATAGGAAACAAACTGAAGGTTCCTGGAGGGGAAGGGAGTGGAGGAATGGGGTAACTGGGGTGGTGAACATTAAAGAGGGCATGATGTAATGAGCACTGGGTGTTATATAAGACCGATGAATCAATGACCTCTACCTCTGAAATTAATAATACATCTATGTTAATTGAATTTAAATAAAAATATTTTTATAAAGAATATGGAGAATGACCTCTGAATCCGCTTTAAAAGCTCTTTAGACATTGCCACTTCTTACGAAGAATTAACACATTTATTCTAACCCTACAAACTTTCTCCTTCTTTTATTTTTTTTTACTTTTAGTTTGAGATAATTTTATATTCACATGCAGTTGTAAGAAACAATACAGATAACCTGTATCCTTTAAACAATTTTCCCCCAATGATAATGTGTTGCAAAAGTATATACAATATCGCATTGATACACATTGATATCACATTGACACAGAACATTTTCATTATAGCAAGAATCCTCTTTATAGACATAGCTTTTTTGTATAGTGTCCCCTCTCCCTACTCAACCCTTGTCAACCACTAATCTATTGTCCATTTTTATAATTATGTCATTTCATTTTTTTAACCAATTTCTATTTATTTATTTATTTATTTATTTATTTATTTATTTATTTATTTATTTTTATTGGAGTTCAGTTTGCCAACATATAGCATAACACCCAGTGTTCATCCTGCCAAGTGCCCCCCTCAGTGCCCGTCACTCAGTCACCCCAAACCCTCGCCCACCTCCCTTTCCACTACCGCTTGTTCATTTCCCAGAGTTAGGAGTCTCTCATGTTTTGCCACCCTCACTGATCTTTTCACTCATTTTCTCTCCTTTTCCCTTTATTCCCTTTCATTAATTTAATTATGTCATTTCAAGGATATTATGTAAATAGTATTATACAGTAGTGACCTTTTCCATTTTTACTCATAATTCCCTGGAGATCCATCTATTTTGTTTTGTGTACCAAGAGTTCATTCCTTTTTAAAGTTTATGTTTGTATGAATATGTGTGTGTGTGTATATATATATATATATATGAATGTATGTACGTATGTGTAGATATACATATATATGTACATATGTGTTTTATTTTTAAAGATTTTGTTTGTTTATTCATGAGAGACACAGAAAAAGAGTCATGGCAGAGGGAAAAGCAGGCTCCCTGTGGGGAGCCTGATGCGTGGGACTCTATCCTAGGACCCTGGTATCATGACCTGAGCCAAAAGCAAGATGCTCAGCCACTGAGCCCTTCAGGTGCCCTATATGTATGTTTTAAAGTAGTCTCTGTACCCAGTATGAGGCTCAAACTCATGACCCAGAGATCAAGAGTCTCACCCTCTTCCAGCTGAGCCAGCCAGTGCCCGAGTTCATTCCATTTTAATGCTGAGTAGTAGTCCATGGTCTGGATGTACCACAGTTTTAACCATATACCCAATGAAGACCATCTGGGCTATCTCCAGTTGGGGGCTATGATGAATAAAACGGCTATAGATATTCTTGTACAGGTTTTTGTGTGATATGTTTTCCTCTCTAGGGGTATGTATCCAGGAATGCAATTGCTGCAGCATCATTAATAGTTGCATATTTAGTTTTTAAGAAATTGCCAATATGTTTTTCAGAGTGGCTTTACCATTTTACGTTCCGACCACAGTCTATTCAGTTTCTCCATATTCTTGCCTTCTTGCTGAGTGTTTTTATCATGAAAGGAGCCCTTCCGTGTAAATTTTGGAATCATCTTGTGTCAGATATTTTTTAGGATTTTTTTTAGGATACCATTTTAATTCTTTTTGATATTTCCATTCTGGTGCTCTTAATTTCTTCTTGTGATTTTGAATAACCATGCTGTCACATTTCTTTGCAGCCTGACGGATTCTTTTTGCAATTCTTTAAAGTAGGTTTGCTGTTTCCATTGTTTATGAGGAGAAGTCCGCCATTAATTGTACTGTTTTTTAATGATTTTTAAAAATTTATTTATTAATGGGAGACAGAGAGAGAGAGACAGAGAGAGAGAGAGAGAGAGAGAGAGAGAGAGAGAGAGAGGCAGAGACACAGGCAGAGGGAGAAGCAGGCTCCATGCAGAGAGCCTGATGTGGGACTCGATCCCGGGTCTCCAGGATCACGCCCTGGGCTAAAGGCAGTGCTAAACTGCTGAGCCACCCGGGCTGCCCCAATCATACTGGTTTTTACCTGTATGTGTGAGTCATTTTTCTCCTGCTGTTTCCATGTTCTCCCTTGTCTTTCAAAAGTTTAACTATGATATAGGTTTTTAAATTTTTAAAATTTTTTAATTAAAATTTTTTTTCAATTTTAATCTACTTTATATATATGTTTTAAGATTTATTTATTTGCTTTAGAGAGAGAGAGCACTCACATGAGTTGTGTAGGGGCACAGGGAGAGTGGGAGAATCTCAAGCAGACTCCCTGCTGAGCGCAGAGCCCAAAGCCTGGCTCTATCTTGTGACCCTGAGATCATGACCTGAACTGATATCAGGAGTTGGGCACTTAACTGAGTCAGCCAGGTATCCCAGAATCTCTTTTCTTTATCCTACTTAGTTAATTGAGCTTCTTCAATTTATCAATTAATGTTTTTCCTCAGGTTTTGAAAGTTTTAACTGTTGTTTCTTCACATGTTTTTCTGGGGATGCCTGGGTGGGTCAGTGGTTGGGCGTCTGCCTTTGGCTTAGGTTGTGATCCCAGGGTCCTGGGATCGAGTCTTGCATCAGGCTCCCCGCAGGGAGCCTGCTTCCCCCTCTGCCTATGTCTCTGCCTCTCTGTGTCTCTCATGAATAAATACCTAAAATCTTTAAAACAAAACAAATGTTTTTCTTCCTCCTTTTTCCCTTTTACTCTCAGTACATTTATTTTGAATCACTTAATGTTATCTTATAGGTCTCTGAGTCTATTCATTTTCTACAGTCTTTTTCATTTCTATTCAAATTGGATAATTTGTGCTAATCTATCTTTAAGTTCACTGATTCTTTCCCTGCCATATTGAATTTTTTTGTTCCTCTGGTGAATTTTTTGTTTCAGTGAATGTAGTTTTCAACTCCAGAATGTTCTGTTTTTCTTAAAATAATTTTATTTATTTATTTATCTATTTATTTATTTATTTATTTATTTATTTATTTATTTATTTATTTATTTTTCTTAAAAGAATTTAAAAAATATATTTGTTGAGATTCTCTACTTGTTGAATCATTGTCATATTTTCCTTTATTTTTTTTTTAAGATTTTATTTATTTATTTGAGAGCGAGTGAGAGAGACAGCATGAGTGGGAAGGGCAGAGGGAGAGAAAGAATCCCAAGCAGACTCTATGCTGAGTGTGGAGCCCAACTTGGGGCTTGATCCCAGGAGTCTGAGATCACAACCTGAACTGAAACCAAGAGTCGGATGCTTAACTGCGCCATTCAGATGCCCCTTCCTTCAGTTCTTTAAGCATGGTTCTCTTTAGTTGTCTGAACATATTTATAATAACTGCTTTGATGTTTTTGTCTGCTAAATCTAGTATCTGAGGACCCTGAAAGACTCTGTTGCCTGCTTTTCTCTTCAGTATAAGTCACATTTTTCTATTTCTTTGCATGTTTCTTAATTTTTATTAAAAATTATACAATTTAGATGATGTAGCAATTGTGGATTCTGATCACATCCTCTCTACCCCTAAAGCTTGTCATCAGTGGTTTTTGTTTAGTAACTTGCCTAGAGTAAATCTGTGAAATCTATTTCTTCTGTTTCTGCTCACCTTATTGTTGTTGTTTTTATTTTTAAAACTGACTGCCCAGTGGCTACCCCATATGTCAGCCGGTGATTGGTCAGAAATTGTGCTTAAATGCATACAGCCAGTAATATTTTTCCCTTCTGCTGAGAGATCTGTGTATAGGTTGGGGAATGCATTCAATGATCAGGATGTTTTCAAGTTTGTCTCAATTTTTGTTTTCTTGAGACTTATTATGTCTCTAGCCAGGAATGGTGGATAGTTTGGAAACGGTCTAGTCTCTACTACACCCGCATGCAGCTTTTCGTTAGCTGGGAATACAGGGGAAGTTTATCAAGCCCGTTTATGGCTGTCTCTCCTCCAAGATCTCTTTGTTAGGTCCCCTGCTGATCTGCTAGGATGCTTGTTTCTTGGCCCAATTGATATTAGCAACCTCACACTCTCATGGATAGTTTCATAATTTTTCCCTCTTACTTCTGGGCATAGCTTTTCTGCTCTCCACTCTGAATCAACTCATCCATCTCTTTCAGCATCCCCTAAGTTCAGTAGATTTTCATGAACAAATACTTCTTAGTTTATTGTATGGCTTTGGTCAGTTTCCAGTAATTTGAGATGGATATTTTTGACAGTTTTTTTTTCCAGTTGTATGTTTGCTTTTGCAGAGAAAATTTGCCAAACTCCTTACTCCAACATGCAGGGAGCTTCCTTTGCCTCATGTGGTGCTTTTTGAAATGTTTATATGTGGTTTTTCATATAAAAACATATGGAATATTGCATAAAAGCATGTTGTTTTACAGCCCATTTAATTTTATTTTTTTACAGCCCATTTTAAATTTATTTTCTAAGATACTACATTTCAGTTAATCTAATGAAGATTATAATAAAATGGAAATTTAATCTTATTTATTATTGCAGATTTCAAGTTCCACCTATAAAGACAGGAATGAGGAATACAAAAGACAGTTCACACATTTACCTGATACAGAGAAGCTGATAGCAGGTAAAAAAGTTGTAAAAAACACTTTTACTACTTCATTATCAAAATAGAACTGATGAGTGACAACATTTTTAGAAAATTTAAGCCTTTATGCTAGACAGAAGATATTTTTTAAGATAAGCAGCATGTTATTATTCATAATTAGACAATGTAAAACTAAGTTGTAATTTAGGGAGGAGTGATTTCTGACATAAAAATATTAAGTACTAGCTAAAAAAAATAGAACTAAAATTTATTGTCACAATTTCTTCTGGTGGTTATTTCATATGGTTTTGTAGGAGAAGTTTAAATTTGATGTTCAATATATATTACCTTTCCCTGGAAAAATGTACTCCTCAACAGATTATAGAGCAATTTTCTAGGGCTCTATTATTTTTGTATAATCTTTCATTTCTTTAAAAGTTTATTTATTTATTTTTCAGTAATCTCTATACCCATTGTATGGCTTGAAAATATGACCTTGAGATCAAGAGTCACATATTCTTCCAATTGAGCCAGTCAGGTGCCCCTTGTTTAATTTTTCAGATAGATTTTGTTTAAAATGGACTTTTAGAGAAAAAATCTAGCCAATTTTTCTTATAAAAGTACTTAATTTTTGATATAAGCTTAATGCAGATTCTGTATAATCAAAATATAGAACTAGGTTTTAATTTTAGTGTATATTTCACTTAAACTATGTATTCATAGAAATTTCTGATTTCTGGTATTGTTGGGCAATATTCAATACAGTGTAACTGAATTTCTAGATAGTTCAGCTTAGTACCTAAATATCATTATAATGAATTAAAACAACTTCTAAGAACATCTAAAGGAATGCATTCTCATGACAAAATATTCAAATGCTATATAAGGGCATTTAATGAGAAGTGAGTGGTCCTTCTGATCAAGATCACTGCAACATTCATCCTGGACTATATAACCACTTTGAGTAATTTCCTGTGTATTTTTCCAGAAATTTTCTTGTAAGTATTTCAAAAGGCATATATGAATATTCTTAACATAATTTTTTAAAAGATTTTATGTATTTGAGAGAGAGTAGAAGCGGGGGAAGGGGAAAGAGAGGGAGAAGCCAGCGCCACACTGAGCAGGGACCCCAATGTGGCGGCTCAATTCCAGGACCCCTGGGATCATGACCTGAGCCGAAGGCAGACTGAGCCACCTGGGCAACTCCCTAAGAGAGTTTAAATGGGAACATATTATGCTTACTCTTTGAACCTGTTTTTAGTTCCTTTTATTGGCATCACTTAAGGATCCACTTCATTCTTTTAATGCCTACCTGGTATTCAATTAAATGATCTTTGTACCGTAATTTATTTAACAAATCCTTTTTGATGGACATTTTGATTGCTTCTTGTCTTTTACTATTTCTGCTAATGTTACATTGAAGCTTTTACATTTGTTTTGACACATATGTGCACGCATATTGTGGGATAAATTTTATGAAGTGGAATTGTGGCAAAAAGGTAATGAATATTTAAAAAATTTATTGTTGCCAAGTTCCCTCCAAAAAAGGCTACACCAATTTGCATTTTCATTAACAGTGTATGTAAATACCTGTTTTGCCACACCTCGAAACTTTGAGTAAAATTTGTTTGATAGAAATGGTACTTAATATTGTTTAAATATGCATTTCTTTAATTATAAAGGAGGTTGAACATCTATTCATATGTTTATAAACCTTTTGTATTTCTTTTCCTGTGAATATTTCTCTTCATAAACTGCCCATTTTTCTGGTGGTTGTTTGTCTTTAATTTGTAGTAGCTTGCTGGGCATTTAAAAATTAGATCTTAAAAAAAATAAAAAATAAAATAAAAATTAGGTCTTTGTCATGTTTGTTGCAAATGTTTGCTAGTTTGTCTGTTGAAGTCAAATACTTATCATGGAAACCTTTATAAAATTTATTATACTTGTCACTGCCATCTTGAAAGAATTTAATCTGATGATAGTGATATATACTCATTATACAACATTAAAGCTATACAGAAAAATATAAAGCAAACAATTGAAAATTATTAATAATCCTAATACTTTGTTGCTTAATATTGTTTGGATAGCTTTCTAGGTGTTTTTCAGTATGTAAATTTGCTTTCAAAAATTTACATTTTGCAGTTTTTTCTCACTGATAACAATAAACCTGTTCATTATGTGAAAATATAGACTTTTACAAAGTAGAAAACTAAAACCACGTATAATTGTACCAAGCTACAGAGAGAAAATAGTTGATTATCCCATCTGATTAAAAAAAAACACTTGAGAATAAAATTATTCTTTTGCAATGATGTTGTAATTTGCGTCTTACTCTCTTCTCAGCGACAGTTGCCTGCTGTCAGTAAGCTGGTTCAGAAGGGTGATGGAAATTCTTACTGAGCAAAAAAATAAAAAAGAAAAAATAGAATAAAACTATTCTTAAAAGCCAACAGTGAGAACACAAACAACCCACCTTAAAAAATGGGTAGACACTTTACAAAGATATATATGGATGGCAAATAAGCATATAAAAAATGCTCAGCATCAATTATTACAGGGAAATGCACATTAAAAGTCAGGTAAGCTACATGCCGATGAGAATTGCTAAAATTAAAAACAATAACAAAACTGACAACACCAAATGATGATGAGGATGCAAAGCTACAGGACTCTCATACATTAGTGGTGGAAATGCAAACTGGGGCAGCTGCTTTGGATGGCAAGTTGACAGTTTCTTGTAAAGTTAAACATACGCTTAATCATATGACCTACAAATCCTAGTTATTTTTTCAAGTGAACTTTAAACTTATGTTCACAAAAGTCCTGTACATGAATGTTCATAGCATATTTATTAACAATTGGGAATAACCAAGATGTCATTCACCTGGTGAATGAATAAACAAACTGTGGTACATCTATATAATGATATACTATTTAGCAATAAAAAGGAGCAAGCTATTAATATGCACAGCAACATGATGATCTTCAATACATTTTTGTATGTGAAAAAAGTAAAACTCAAGGGTTACATATTTTATGATCCCATTTATATGACATCTGGAAAATGCAAATATATAAGGATGAAAAACAGATCTGTGGGTACTAGGAGGGGAGAGTGATTTCACAAAGGAATTTTTACAGTGATGGAATGGTTCTATATGATACTGGGGTGGTGGTTACATAATTGCATGTTAAACCTTTACAGAGGTAACTTTATTGTATAAAAATTAAATCAAGCAGGATATTAAGAGATCCCGGGTTGAAATGCCATTGGCAAAAAAAGAATCTAACTCTATTATAAATGAGTGACATAATTGTACTCAAGGTGGGTTAGCATATATACATCCATTCCCTACTTCTCTCTGTTGCTAGGGCCTAGAAACAGCAATACCCCAGTAAGCAGTGAGCATGTCTAGGACCCAGATAGTGGTCTCTAAATGCCATTCCCCAATAAAAGAAACGAGAGCTCCTTGAAGAAATGGTCCATTCTGGGGCTGGGACAGTGAAAATACAAATAATTAACTGGAGTATCTTATAGTCTTACTATAGTGCCAGAAAGTGATTTCACAAAGAATTTTTACAGTGATGGAATGGTTCTATATGATACTGGGGTAGTGGTTACATAATTGCATGTTAAACCTTTACAGAGGTAACTTTATTGTATAAAAATTAAATCTTCCTTCCCCTTCCCCCCAGCTAAAGAGACTTTGAATTTAGGGGGCCCTTGAGCCTGGAGAGGCCTTAATCCTGTGAGGAAGTGGGGGGAGCCCCCTCCCACCCCCATCCCCTTCTGAGAGTGGTCAATGTTTACAAGCCCCTGAGCCCCCGGGGCCCAGGGACTCCACCCCCATTGCTGTCCTTTTCCATCCGTCTTCCTGGGCCCCAGCTGCTCTCCCACCCTTCCTGGGTTGGGGTGGGTGCAGGGGCTGTTCTGTACTCCTTGTCTGCCTTGGACCCACAATCTCCCCTACTCCCACCCTATGTGACTCCCCTCTCTTCTACCTGCCCCTGTAAATATTCCCCTTCCCTCAATAAAACTTGGTGTGTGTTCTCCAAAAAAAAAAAAGGAAGTGCTTAAAAAAAAAAAAAAAGGAACCAGTTTGAAAGAAATCCCAATGGTCAAAGACAGAATAATTTGAGCAATAAAATGAATAATTGTAATACTGGATTATAATCTGAAGAATAAAATAAATATCCATTACTCTATATTGATATAAATGCTTAAATAATTAAATGCATGGGAGAGAAGACACAAATTTTCCTCCACTAGTATTCCCAGGTAATTTATGTGCACATTAAAGTTTGAGAAGCTTTGATCTAGGATAACACTAACGTGCCATACCTAATGGTGAAAGCTTACTAGGTTCTTATTCTCTGTACATATAATAATGATGATGAAGAGGATCTCTAAAAAATTTTAACCAATCCACGTGTATTTATACAACTGATTTCACCAATGTGACCTCATGTATAGCATCCAATATGCTGATAATAAACAGGCCACTGGTTTTGCTAATGAAAACCCTTTTTTAATGTGTCTATGCTAATTAGCCAAACATTTGTTGTTGAACAATAATAAAGGTAGCAGAAGGGTTTATAGTAGCTAGCCCCTGAAGGAGTGTAGTACTAATTGAATTGTTAGCTGACCTATCCCAAGTGTGAATCCCTGATTAGGACAACTATCTGTAGAATATTTCTGAACATCTGCTTTACCTGGAGTTCACATTTTTTACTCCTAATATTCATTTGTGCCTTCTTTTTTCTTGCTTAAACTTGGCCAAAGAAAATGTTATGTTGGGGTAATATAATTAAAAAGAAAATATCCAGAAAACTTCTCCACAAAGGTAGAAAAGAGAGAAAACAGTTTTATTATTGAATAAGCATTCAACTGGAATGGGATGTGCATCACAGGTAATCTGTAATAGAGATAGTGAAGAGGGACGCCTGGGTGGCTTAGCAGTTGAGTGTCTGCCTTCAGCTCAGGGTGTGATCCTGGAGTCCCTGAATCGAGTTCCACATCGGGCTCCCTGCATGGAGCCTGCTTCTCCCTCTGCCTGTGTCTCTACTGTTCTCTCTCTCTCTCTTTGTTTCTCATAAATAAATAAAGAAAAAAATCTAGGGATCCCTGGGTGGCGCAGCGGTTTGGCGCCTGCCTCTGGCCCAGGGCGCGATCCTGGAGACCCGGGATCGAATCCCACATCGGGCTTCCGGTGCATGGAGCCTGCTTCTCCCTCTGCCTGTGTCTCTGCCTCTCTCTCTCTCTGTGACTATCATAAATAAATAAAAATCAAAAAAAAAATTTAAAAAAAAAAAATCTAAAAAAAAAAAGAGATTGTGAAGACAGAAAGAAATCTCACTCTTTTATATAACCAAGCAGATACAACCCTTTACACATGTCCTAAAGATAAATGATAACTAGTCCTCAAGTAAGAGGACTTGATAGTACTATTTGTCATACACAGTTCACCATAAATTCACCTGATAATTGGGGCTACTATCTGTGTTAGCTAACTAACTTTATGCAAAGGAAAAATAAATCCATATCTTTATGACAAGAGTTAGTTTTGTAACTTGGAGCAAGATGCCCACGAAAGTTAAGCTCCTACCCTCTTACAGAAACTGGGAGATAAGGTTGCTATCTCTCTTGATGTTTACATTTCAGAGATAGGGCTACTTGGTCCTTGAGAAAACATTCCTGGATTGTAAAGCTGGCACGGAGGCTTATTTTGCTTTTTTTTTTTTAATTTTTTATTTATTTATGATAGTCACAGAGAGAGAGAGAGAGGGGCAGAGACATAGGCAGAGGAAGAAGCAGGCTCCATGCACCGGGAGCCCGACGTGGGATTCGATCCCGGGTCTCCAGGATCGCGCCCTGGGCCAAAGGCAGGCGCCAAACCGCTGCGCCACCCAGGGATCCCTTATTTTGCTTTTAAAAAGATTCACATGTATCTTAAAGGAGCAAGAAAGAACTTACAAATTTTCTAAAGAAAATGGTCAATGAGAAGTGAGTGGGGGAGTCTTTTTCCCATCTTGCACCAAGGAAAATAATTTTTTTTCTTTTTCAATTTGTATTTACCCCTACAGTTGTCTCAGGTAAAAAGCAAACAAAATAACACAAAAAATGTAAAGTATAAAAAAGGAGAATGGTTGGGGCACCTAGGTGGCTCAGTCAGTGGGGTGTCTGACTCTTGATTTTGGCTTCGGTCATGGTCCCTGGGTTGTGGGTTGGAGCCCTACCTTGGGCTCCACACTGGGTATGGAGCCTGCTTGGGATGCTTTCTATCCTTTTCCTTCTGCCCCTCCCTGCTCGCTCTGTCTCTAAAAAAATAGAAAACTAAGAATAAGGATAATGGTTTCTTTTATAATATAAATATTAAATTTGAGAACAATCCTAAAAATGTTCCAGAGAGTCTTTTTTAAAGCAATGTTGGCATTATTGGGCTCCCAAAGATGATTGCTGTTAGAAAAGAATACTTTGGGATGTGTGTTTCCTGATATGATTGTTCAAAAACACATTCCTTTAATTGACTGTTATCTCCCTTATGGATAGATATGCCTAAATTCTTTGATAAAACTCTAAATAGGACATCTTGTTTGTTTATTGTGCAATCTTACTCTAGTAGTATATGGTACTGATTCACTCCATCTGTATTTTCATAACACTTGGTACATATTTCTACTATAAATTTGCTGTGTTATAGTTAATAAAATACAACCTTAAGAATTGGAACCATTCAATTGTTCCACAATTGATTATGTAAAAGCTTGTAAGTTGACATCACAATGACCTATGTTGCTTGGTTAATTAATTTTATTCTAACTTTCTAGTCACTAATTTATAAAGTGATAAAATCCATAAAACAATTTTTGATAAACATTTTCTATTCTATTCTAGATGAATCACATTGTTATTTGACTCAAATCAGGTGGAATATTTGCCTTCTAAAATGATACTTATATGTTTGCTTATCAGTAGGGAAATTGGGAGTAAAAAAAGTAAAATCTCTTGGCTTAAAAAAAATTATTTTCCATTTCCTGAATAGGCCATATTGCTAGGAAGCCATTTTTTTAAAAAAAGTTTTTATTCAGGTATAAGTTTATTACAACAAAATATATCGGTCTTAGGACCCCCCCCCAAAAGATTTATTTATCCATCCTAGAGGTGGGGGGGGGGAGGAGCGGAGGGAGAGGGAGAAAGAGAATCTTCAGCAGACTCCTGAGTGTGGAGCAGGATGTGGGGCTTGATCCCACTATACCAAACTATGACCTAAGCCAAAATCAAGAGTCAGATGTTTAACTGACTGAGCCGGGCAGCGCCCCAGGGAAACCCTTTCTCAAACTACTGAAAAAAGTCTGTCAAGCTATGTCAAATAGTCTTCAGTTAAAATAATCAGTTGGTTGCTATAGCTTTGAGCATAGTTAATATAAAATAGTGCAGTGGTTCTCACAGTGTGGTCCATAGACTAGCAATGTTGGTGTTACCTGGGATCATGTTAGACAAGAAACTACAAACTACATCGCTCTATACGTGTTTAGTTAGAAACTCTGGGGAGGGGCCTAGCAATCTGTTTTTAAATAAGTCCACCAGGTTTTTCTGATCTGAAATGAGAGAAGCATTAAATTAATAAAATGTTTCGGTGGCTTAGATAAAAATTTCAGGACACCTCAAGGTGACCTTTAACCTTTAGCCCAATCCCTGTTTTAGAGATGTGTACTAGTAATGAGTAACTTAATATACTTAACTATTTACTAGGATTTTTGTTTGGGGGCATCTCAGTTTTGTTTTGCTGAAGGAAACATTTTGAAACACTGAATTTCTTGGCTCAGTTTTTAATATCTGCTAGAAATTTAACATAATTAAATTTAAATTTTTTGAGGCTCATAACCTCAATAACTTTTTCCTAAAATTACTAGTCACTTCATATAGTTTTGAAATTTGTCAATTAAACTAAATCTCCTCACGCAGCCCTTTATATCTTGAATTATTGATAATTTAGCCATACTATTTCCATTAGCCAAAAAGCCAAGTCTAAACCATGGTATTAATTTACTGGTGCATAGTGACACTTATCAGAGTACCCCTGATTTTGCTGGATTTTAACACTGAGGTAGAGAGGATCAACTTTGAAACTAATTTAAAATATATACAATTTCTGGAATAATTCTTGTCCCCTTCCTCACCCTTTTCCAATGTGTAATTAATTAATCACTAATTTCCCATCAGTACTACCTCTTAAATATCTCTGAATTTAATTACTTCTTTCTCTTAATACTGTCATCTCTTGGTCTGAGCCACTGTCAGTTTTCCCCTGGACTTCCGATTCATAGTTATCTGAATCCATTCTCACAGAGTGAAAAAATTAGTCCTTAATAATATACATCTGATCATGCCTGTTCCACTTAAAATTCGTCAATGTCAACAAAACAAAACAGAACAACTGTCAATGGCTTCTTTGTAAGGTCTACGGTCTACTATAGCCTGTGAACCTTCCATGACCTAGTTTCTTCTGCTTCTGTAGCCCAAGATCTTTGTAAAGTTGCTCAAATGTGCTTTTTCTTTCTACCACACAGTCTTTGCACATACTCTTTCCTCATGGTGCAGCTGAGCGTTTATTGACCTTTAGTTCTCAGTTTAAAGACTACTTTTTCTGGAGAACTTCCTGATATACTCTCTCCCTGCCCGATCCTCTCCTACGTGTTTACTCCTATTATATTCTCTTACACCTGTCTCTCCACTTTGATCATTATACTTATTTTTGTATTTGTTTATTGTATATCTTCCCTTCTAGACTGTGTTCTGCGAGGACAAGGTCCATTTTTGGTAACACTGGTTTCCAGCAAAATATCTGGTATATGGTACCAAAGTATCTGAGTGAAGTGAGTGAATCGACCAACAATAAACAAAGAGTGATGACTTTCCATGTGTTAAAGTAAGATAAGATTATAAAATTGCCAGATTTTTGTGAATAAGCTGTTCCTTCTTCTTGTGTATCTAGATTATGCTTGTGCTCTTCAGAGGGACATTTTGCTGCAGGGACGTCTATATCTTTCAGAAAACTGGCTGTGTTTCTATAGCAACATCTTCAGATGGGAAACTACAGTAAGATTTATTTTGATTTGATTTGTTGATACAAATAATTGCATAGGTAGCAATGTATACAGTCCTCCTAAAAACAATGTATTTTAGATTGCAAAGTAAATTTATATATTTGTGTATTGTACTTGTGTATACCTGTAATATATATATATATAATTTATATTAGAAGTTATAATCTTATTTTCTTAATACATCAAGCTCCATTTGTACATATTTAATGTAGTTGGAGAAAGAGATTTCAGGTTGAAAAAAAGCTTGAACATACATCCATTTGACTGCCAAAATCATGTCTTATGTGACAGACTGTCTGAATTTTGTTTGTGTGTGTATGTGTTAATATGGAACACGAACACCCACATGTCTTTTCACACTCTGTCCTAAACTTAGAGATAAGAGCTGCGGAGGAAATTACCAACGAGAGAGATTGTCTGACTGCTTACCCTGTTTTTCTCAGAGAATGCAAGCATGTGCTTATATTATTACTAACTCCTTCAGGCTTTTCAACAGAATGTTCTGGATTAGATTGATGTAATACTTGATATTTTGTGCTGTACATATTTCTGAAAAATCCATTTAATGATTTTTCATTTTTATGTGTGTTTAGATTTGTATTGCATTAAAGAACATAACCTTCATGACTAAGGAGAAAACTGCTCGACTCATCCCAAATGCTATCCAGATTGTCACGGAGGGTGAAAAGGTGAAAAACTTTTCTTTTTTTTTAATGTTTTTTTAAAATAAATTTATTTTTTATTGGTGTTCAATTTGCCAACATACAGAATAACAACCAGTGCTCATCCCATCAAGTGCCCCCCTCAGTGCCCGTCACCCAGTCACCTTCCACCCCCCGCCTACCTCCCCTTCCAGCACCCCTAGTTCGTTTCCCAGAATTAGGAGTCTCTCATGTTCTGTCTCCCTTTCTGATATTTCCCACTCATCTTTTCTCCTTTCCCCTTTATTCCCTTTCACTATCCTTTATATTCCCCAAATGAATGAGACCATACAATGTTTGTCCTTCACCGATTGACTTATGAAAAACTTTTCTATCTTTGCCATTACATAATGTGGAGAAAATCTGCATCATACTGATTCATCAGTGTTGGTAATGTAGGCAGTTCTTCTTGGAGTTAGGAATTTGTGATAGAGATATATTGTATTTAAAACTAGATTTCTGTATAGTTAAATAATTATTGCTAATTAAATGACTGCTAACATTTTTTGTGCTTTATAGTTCACAGAGAACTTTCTCCCATATATTTTACTTCATTATAAGAGGTAGGTAGGATAAGCATTAGTAAAACATCATAATTCTGAATACCCTAAAAATTCCATATTTAGTCAATAGTGCCTGCACCGTAGTAACTAATAAAAACAAATGGTTTTGGTGAACAAAGAGATTTGGGTAGCATACAGGTAAACACAGAATCACTATAAATTTTTTTTAGGATGGCAGCTAATTGCCATCGTTTTTATTATCTACCTACAATATCTGCCTTTTTTTTGTGGGGATATATGAAGAATCTTTTTGAACCCACCTGGAGGATTGATGAGGGCTCTGTGTGTGTGACATTAGAAGTAGAATGCTGAGAAAGAAGAAGAAATAAGGAAAAGAAGGAAAGTATGGAAGGGAATGAGAAGTAAAGGGAAGGAAGGAAGGAAGCACAGAAGGAAGGGAGGCAGGCAATGAACGAAAAAAGAGAAGCAGGGGAGAGAAACACTATCATGACATTGATTCATTATAATGATACTTCTAAATCTTGTAGTTTCTTTCAAATGTACTTTGCGTTTTATTTTTATTTTTAAATAATCTTACAGAATACTTCCCAGTATGGTACAAAAAGTTTCCCTTCTGAATTATTTGAGAGTAAATTGTCACTTTGAAGCTTCATCACCCCAAATATTCTAGCGTGTATTTTCAACAAAGACGTTCTCCTGCATAAGCATAACCTAACTATCAAAATCAAGAAGTTAACATTGATCATTGCCACTGTTCAGTCCTCACACCTTCTCCTATTCTTCTAATAATATCCTTTATCGCAAATAGGCACAGTTTAGAAATACATAATTACATTTACTTGTCAAGCTCTTTAATTTCCTTATTCTGGAATAGTTCCTCAGTCTTTTTTTGACTTTTGTGCCCTTGACACTTTTAAAGATTACAGGTAAGTTATCTTGTAGGATATCCCTAAATTGTGTTAATCTGATATTTCCTTGTAATTAAACTTAGGGTATGCACTTTTGGCAGAGATGACATGAAAATGATGCTCTGTTCTTTCCATTGCATCCTATCAGATGGCCCGTGATTTCAAAAAAAAAAAAAAAAAAAGATGGCCGGTGATTTCAATTTCTACCCTTGGTGATATTCACTTGGATCACCTGATTCAGGTGGTGTCTGCCAGACTTTACTATAAAGTTAGTCTGTTTTCCTTTGTAATAATATTTTGTGGCCAGCTACTTTGAAACTATGTAAATATATGATTCCTCATCAGACTTTGAATTTATGCATTCATTTACTTATATCAGTATGCCCTCATAGTTGCTTGTTTTATTCAGTGAGTTCTAATCTATTACTATCATTATTTATTTTGATGCTTAAATAGTTCCAAATTTGGGCAACAGGAGGTTGTCAATGTCCTTCTGATTATTCTCAGCATTACTTGAGCATTTCCTTGCTTTTTTTGGCATAAGATGTTACAGGCTTTCCCTACCTAAGCCCTGGAAACAGTCATTTCTCCAAAGAGTCCTGATTCCTTTTAAGGGGAGACTGATATTAGAAGCCAGTATGTTCATTGCTATTGGGGTATTACTATTTCTGAGCCTGCTAAATGGTCAGAATAAGGGTATATGTGATATATATGTAATTACATAATATACACACATAAATACCCACTTGTACATCAATGTCTGTCTAGTTATCTTTCATAAGCCATGAATTTACTGTGATATCTCTAATTCCTATCAAACACCACTTCATTTTTGTTTTCACTTTTTCCTATTTGTAAGTTCCTTCCCTGATTGGGAGAAACCAGGCTCCCATTATCCTCAGTATATTTACTTATTTGATCATTTGGCCTCTATGTAACCAGTATTCCTCTCCTTTGCCACTCCTTCCCCACATGGATGTCCCCCCTCTTTTTGAAAATATTTATTTGAGAGAGAGAAAGAGTCTTAAGTAGACTCTGTGCTCAGCACAGAGCCTGACATGGGGCTTGATCTCATGATCTTGACATCATGACCTGAGCTAAAACCTAGAGTTGGATGTTCAACTGGCTGTGCTACCCAGGTGCCCTGCAACATGGATGCCCTTTTATGTGACTTGGTTTCTGACACTTCAAGTCAGGCTGCTGCCCATCCCATCACAACACAGAAGCTCTCACCAAGTGAAAGCTCCCCTCACTCTACTTAGGCTGACGCTCTGTATTAAGTCCCTTCCTTGTATTCACTTTACCCTCTGCCAAGTCACCTCCTAAAGGGATACCCTCCATTCCCTGCTTGTGCACAATATTCTATGCTAATCTGTCATTGTATGTGGTTGCCCCCTTACCCCTTCATTTTCAGACCCTCCAGCACAAAACCACCCTCATGGACTCCATCACACTTCACCTCATCTGTCATGCTTTTGTAGGCTGCTCCCATTCATGGTCACATTCTTCACCATGCTTGGGCTCTGACACCCATACCAGGCTACCTCTTTACACCATCACATTCCGTGGGCTCTGACTTATGCCCATCACCCTGTTCTTATTCTAACGCCATGCTCCAGATCATCCTCATACATGGAGGCCCATCTTACCTACTTGGTCTCTGACACTCCACATAGGGTGACCCTTCTATGTGGACAACCTCCTGAACTTTTCTGGTTTTGACATTGTTTTGGGCTACTGCAGCTTCTTTCTCCCTATCTTCAACTCTACTGTAGATACCTACTTTTCTCTGTTCCACCAACAGCTTTAGGGCTGAACTGTTCAGGAAGGGAAGAAGAGCTAAAAATACGTATTCTTAATTTTGTAGTCAATACAGGAATACATTGCATTCCCCAACAAAGTCATCAAACAATTCTTAAACTAACATCTTCTTTCCATGCCTGTGGTCCCCAATCATATTGCTTCTCTAGAGGCAAACACTGTTATCAGTTTGGTATGTATCCTTTTGGACTTTTTTCCTTTGTGTGTCTATATGTGTGTGTATACACATATTTAAATGTATATATATATATATATATATATACACACACGCACATAGTTTTGCTTTGTTTTTAAAGTAAATGCTATTTTATATATGTTGTTTTTCAGTTCTCCTTTCTTAAAAAGAACATCTCATCGAGTCACAGGTTAGCACATATAGATGGAGCTATTTCTGTTTATTCATGTGCTATATATATTATTTCATAGAATGAATTTACCATGGTTTCCTTGACCGTTAGTTCACTTGCAATATTTTATTATTATCAACAGTGCTGCAGTGAATAGCCTGACTGTGCCTTCTTAAGCTCATGTGTGACTGTTTCTCACATATGTAGTGAAATTTCAGGGTCAAGCATTTTAATTTTAATAATAACAACAACAACTAGCATTTGCCAAACAAATACTGTTCTAAATACTGTTTTAAATTCTTTACAGATATTTTCCCACTTAATTCTCACAAAAATTTGTTATTATGATTATTCTTATTTTTCTCAGATGAGGAAACTAAAAAGGAAAGTGACCCAAAGTCATAGAGCTAAGTGGTAGAATGTGTACAAGAATGGATAGAATTGATAGCAAGTTGTCTAGCTTAAGAAATGGGAACTGGATGGACTAGGAGATTTTTCTTATCTACATATCTGAACAAAATGTTATAAGAATATTATAATACAAAAAAACAAAACTTTTGGTTTGGTCTAAGAAAAGGAAATAGAGGATAGTAAGTAGTCATCACTAGGCCACATATTATGTATGTAATTATATTTGGAAAATCTCCTAGCTATATCCTTGTTATGAAAAGTTTTGCTTTATGAAGAGTATTACATAGCAACATTTCAATTTATTATTTGGAAAATAGCACTTTAAAGTCTTTCTATAAAAAGTGTAAATACCCAAAATATTATTTCTTTGACATTTTATTTAGCAAATCAAATATATAACTGAGCTTTCTCATCCCTAAAAATAACTACTCAATCATGAAAAGTCACTAACTATGGGGTCGGAAGAGATGATACACTGCGAGACTGTATTTAGTGCTGTCACTTGTCAGATTTTCTCATAAAAGCCTATTTTAAAACATGACTTTGCAAAATCAATTAAATGCAGAGGAAGAGATGGGGCTAAAAGCAAACATAGAATTATAGATTGAAACATGCTATTTTTTTTCTATAGCATTCAAAGCAAAGTTAAGTTTTAACATGGCTGTTTTATATCTATAATTAGTTGAAATTAAGCATTTCTGGATTTTTTTAGAAGACTATGAAAGATGATATGATTTGAAATTAAGATCTGTAAGTTGATCTCTGAAATCCACTTGAATTTTTTAAAAGATTATTCATTTATTTTGAGAGAGAGAGTGTATATGAATGTGTGTGCGAGTAGAGGGATGGGGCAGAGGGAGAGAATCTTCAAGCAGACTCCCTGCTGAGCTTGAAGCCCAAGGCAGGCTCCATCTCATGACCCATGAGATCGTGACCTCAGCTGAAAAACCAAGAGTTGGTCACTTAACCAACAGAGCTACCTATGTGCCCCTACTTGTATTTTAAAAAAATTCTATATGTATACTTGGCTCAAATGATCGCCAAATCCTTTGGAAAGTTCAGAATTAATACAATTTATTTTTTTCATAAGTTTTTAAGATTATTGTAATAGTTAAATTATATCTACATAAATACCTGTTTCAGGCTTCTTGAAAATTAGATTTCCTGTAAGATACAGTTTTTAAAAATTTTATTTTATTTGAGAGAGATAGAGTGTGAGTATGTGGGAGAAGAGGTAGAGGGAGAAGGAGAGAATCTCAAGCCGACTCCATGCTAGTGCAGAGCCCAATGTGGGGCTCAATCTCACAACCCTGAGATTATGACTGGAGCTGAAACCAGAGTCTGATGCTTAACAGACTGAGCCATGCGGGTGATCCTGTAAGATAGTTTTTAAAGACACCTTGTTCATGCACCAATTACCTGTTTTTCTCCTATGGTACCAAAGAGTAAAACAAAAATAATATATGAGGTTGCTTTAACCATAGTAAGTGCCAACAGATTTTCATGATAGACACTCTGCCCTGCCCCCCACACCTGCTTTTTTTTAATGACACTAAAATTATCCTACTATTTTTCTTTGCAGTTTTTCTTTACATCTTTTGGTGCCAGAGATAGAAGTTACCTCAGTATCTTTAGGTTGTGGCAGAATGTACTGTTAGACAAGGTAAGTGTTCATCCCAGAGGCAGGTGCTTCTTATAATAGCAACCTCACAGTCTGTACCTCAACAGTGTGAGTTGAAAAGCTCCTTTTTATTTTTCTGGAGTTCATTTTGACTAGACTGTTCAAATTCTAAGATGAAACATGAAGCAAAACAGAATCCATAGTTAGGGTAAGATGTTAATTTTAGGGCAGCCCGGGTGGCTCAGCGGTTTAGTGCCGCCTTTAGCCCAAGGCATGATCCTGGAGACCCGGGATCGAGTCCCATGTCAGGCTCCCTGCATGGAGCCTGCTTTTCCCTCTGCCTGTGTCTCTACTTCTGTCTCTCTCTCTCTCTCTCTGTTTCTCATGAATAATAAATAAAATCTTTTAAAAAATTGTATAGTCTCCCCTTCAAGACCCACAGTGGATGTCTGAAACTGCAAATAGTACTGAACCCAATATATGTTATGTTTTCTCCTATACATCCATACCTATGATAAAATTTAATTTACAAATGAGGCACAAAAAGAGATTAATAAAAATAATTAATAATAAAATAGAATAACAATATACTGTAATAAAACTTATGTGAATGTGATATCTCTCCCTAAATATTTTATTGTAGTATACTCATCTTTCTTCTTGTGATGATATGAGATGATAAAATGACTGCATGATGAAGTGAAGTGAGGTGAATGACAGGCATTGTGATGTATCTTTAGGCTACTACTGACATTCTGATGGTATGCTGGAAGGAGGACAATCTGCTTCTTGACTGTGTTTGACTGTGGGTAACTAAAACCGGGGCAAATGAATCTGTGGATAAGGGGGAACTACTGCAATCCCCAGGGTAACCACAAGAAAATAACTTTAAATATATGGTAAATGAAATACCAATGTATATAGTACATTAAAATGGTACCCTAGAACTATCTATTTAACATATAAGAAGGCAGTAATGGGGGAATAGAGGGACAAAAAGGCATAAGGTACATCGAAAACAAATAGCAAAATGGCAGACATTATGTTAAATCATTAAGCATAAATAGATTAGGCACTTCAATCAGAAAGCAGAGGTAGGCAGAAAGAATGAAAAAAACATTAACTATATGATGTTTATATGAAACATGTTAGATTTAAAGATACAAACAGATGGGAAAAAATACACCATACAGATAGAAACCAAAAGACAGCAAAAGTGACTGCAGTAGTATCAGACAAAATAAACTTTAAGACAAAACTTTAGTAGTGACAAGGTTATGATATTTCATAATAATAAAAAGGGTCAACCCATTTGGAATTCATAACAATTATAAACTTATATGCACCTAATAACAGAGCCCTAAAATATATTAAACAAAACTAGCACAATTAAAGGGGGGGAATAGAGGATTCAACAATAATAGTTGGAGATTTCAGTACTCCACTTTCAATGATGGATAGTACAACTACAGAGATCAACAAGGAGATAGAAGATTTAAACAAAACTATAAACTAGAACTAAAAAACATCTCTGGGGCACTCCATTCAAAACAAAATATACATCCTTCTCATGTACACATGGAACACTCTCCAGACAGACCATATGCTAGATCATAAAAGAAACCTTAATAGATTCAAGAGGATTGAAATAATTCAATGTCATGAAATTAGAAATCAATAACAGAATTTGGGAAATTCATAAAAAATGAATATTAAACAGCACATTCCTAAATAACCAATGAGTGAAAGAAAAAATCACGAGAGAATTTAGAATATACTTTGAGTTAAATGAAAACAAAAGCACAACATATCAAAACTCATGAGGTACAGTTAAAGCAATACCTAGAGGGGATTTTATAACTATAAATACCCATATTAAAAAAAGAATGACCTCACATCAATAACCTAACTTTCCACTGTAAGAAATTAAAGCAAGGAAAACAAACTAAACATAAAGCAAGTAGAAGCAAGGAAATACTAAATACTAGAACAGAATGAATGTAATAGTAAAAAAAAAAAAAAAACAGAGACAATAAACAGAACCCAAAGTTCTTTCTTTGAAAATATCAATAAAATTGAACTAGACTAAGAAAAAAAAAGATTAAAATTATTGAATTCAGAAATGAAATTGATAACATTATTACTGACCTTTCAAAATGAAAACTGTTCATACTATGAACGTTGTATGCCAACAAATTAGTTAACCTAAGTGAAAGGGACAGATTTGTGACTAGAAAGTTATAAACCATTGCAACGGACTCCTGTAGGAATAAAAAATCTGAATTGACCTATACAAGGAAAGAGATTGAATTAGCAATAAAAAAATCTGCCCACAAAGGAAAGCTCAGGCCTAGATGGTGAATACTGGTAAATGTTTACGGTAGAATTAACATCAGTTCTTCACAGAGTATTCAAAAAATAGAAGAGGAAAGAACACTTCGCTGCAATTCAGTCTATGACGCCACTATTACTTTGATAACCAAGTCCAGACAAAGAACATCACAAGAAACCTACAGGACAATATTTATGTTCACTGTGTCTATGTTCATTTTGTCTATGAATATAGACATAAAAATCCTCAACAAAACCAAACCAATTTAACAAAGCAAATTCAGCAACATTTAAAAAAAGACTTTATGCCATGACTAGGTAGGATTCATACAAGGTTGATTGAACATATGAAAATTAGTATATGTAATATACTATATTAGTAGAATAAGGGACAAAAACCATGTGATCATCTCAGTCAATACAGAAAAGACATGTGACAATATCCAACATCCTCTCATGATAAAAACAAAACAAAGTAGGACTAGCAGGGAATTTCTTTCACATGATAAAGCTCACAGCTGACATACTTAATGCTTCCCCACCTTAGGTCGAGAGCAAGACAAGGATGTCCCTTCTTACCATTTCTATTCAACAGTGTGTTGAAGGTTCTAGCTGGGAAGATAGGGAAGAAAAATAAGTAAAAGACATCCAGATTAAAATTGAAGAAATAAAACTATCTCCACTGGCAGATGATTTGTTTTTGTATATGTAAAATTCTAAGGAAGTCAGTAAAAACCCATTAGAACTAATAAGTTCAGCAAGTTGCAGAATATATGATCAAAATACAGCAATCAGTTATACTTTATGCACTCACAATGAACAATGCAAAAATCAAAAAATTAGTTCACTTATAATAACATCAAGAAGAATAAAATACTTGGAATAAATGTAATAAAAGAACTTTAAGATGAACACTGAAAGCTATTAAATATTGTTAAAAGAAATTAAAGAAGACAAGTGAAAAAAAATCTCATGCTCATGGATCAGAGGACTTGATATTGTTAGGATGGTGATACTTCCCAAATTGATCTGCAGATTCAGTGCATCCCTATCAAAATCCCAACTGGCATTTTTTTTGAAAGAAATTAAAAAGCAGATCCTAAAATTCATATGGAAATGCAAGGTACCCAGAATAGTCAAAACAGTCTTGAAAAAGAAGAACAAAATTGGATTAATTAGTCTGTTATGGCTGCCATAACAAAATACTACAGACTGGTTGGTTTAAACAATGTAAATTTATTTTCTTACACTTCTGGATGCTTAGAGTCCCAGATCATGGACTAGGCAGGGTGAATTTTTGGTGAGACCCCTCTTGTTTTCTTGCAGCTTGCTCACTGTGTCCTCATATGGCTTTCCCTCTGTTCATGCACACTCCTGGTATCTCTTATATAAATACCAGTCCTATTAAGGTAGGGCTCCACCCTCACAACTTCTGTCTTAGCTCAGGCTGCAATAACAAAATGCTGTAGACCCAGCGTCTTAAACTACAGAAATTTATTTCCTCATAGTTCTAGAGGCAGGAAGTCTGAGATTGGGATGTCAACTTTGGTTGGGTTCTGGTGAGAACACTTCCTGGCCTTCTCATTGGGTTCTGACACAGCTTGGGAAGAAAGGAGAGAGCCAGAGCCAGAGCAAGCAAACTCTCTGTTATCTTCTTATAAGTACACTAATTCCATCATGAGAGTCCCACCCTCCTTTGCCTCATCTAAACTTAATTATCTCCCAAAGGCCCCACTTCCAAATACCATTACATGGGGAATTAGGGTTTCAACATAAGAATTTTGAGAGGACATAATCCAGTCCCTAGCAAACTCATTAACGTTAATTTTCTCCTTAAGGCCCCTATCTCCAAATATAGTCACATTGGGGGTTTAGGGCTTCGCATATCAATTTTAGGGGAATGTAATGCAGTCCATAACATTGAAGGACTTGCACTTTTTGTTTTGATGTTTACAAAGCTGCAATAATCAAGGCAGCTGGTATAAGTGTAGACATATACACTAATGAGATAGAATTGAGAGTCCAAAAATAAAATCTTACACTTATCAGCCCTAAATTGATTTTTGACAAGGATGCCAAAAACTGTTCTACAGGGAAAGAAGTCTTTTCACCAAATAGTATTGAGACACATACATTGAATTGACACATACAAAAGAATGAATTTTGATTCCTGCTTCAGACCATATACAAAAATTATTTAAAAATGAATCATAGACCTAAGTGTAAGATCTTAAAGTATAAAACTCTCAGGAGAAACTGTAGCCATAAATCTTCATAACTTTTGGATTTTAGACAGTGGTTTCTTAGATATGACACAAAAGCTCAAGTGACAAAAGAAAAAAATAGATAAATTGGACTTCATCAAAATTAAAAAACTTTTATGCTTGAAAGTATCCATCAAGAAAGTGAAGATAGCTCATGGACTGGGAGAAAATATTTGCAAGTTGTATATCTGATCAGGTATTTGTATTCAGAACATATAAAAAAACTCTTACAACTCGACAAGAAAAAGACAATCCATTAAGAAAAATGGGCAAAGGATTTGAATAGTCATTTCTCCAAAGAAGATACACAAGTGGTCAATAAGTGCATGCAAAGATGTGCAATGCCATTAGCCATTAGGGAAATATAAAACCACAACAAGATACCACTTCACACCCAGTGGGATGGCTGAAATAAAAGACATTAACAAATGTTGAGGATATGGAGAAATGGATTTCTCATGGGGTGAGGTTGTAAAATTTTGAAAACTTTGAAGAACAGTTTGGCAGTTTCTCAAAATGTTAAACAGAGTTATTGCATGACCCAGCAATTCCACTCTTAGGCTTTTACGCAGGAGAATGAAAAGTGTATCTTCACATAGAAACTTGCGCTTGAATATTCTTATTCAGAAAGCCAAAAAGTGGAAACATCCTAAATGTTCATCAATGATGAATGAGCACAATGTATATTGTATTCACACAACGGAGCATTATTCATCAATAAAATGAGTGAAGTACTGATACATGATACATGATGAACCTTGAAGCATTATGCTTTGTGAAGAAAAGTCAGGCCCTAAAGAACATTTATTGAATGATTCTGCTTTTATGAAATGTCCAGAGTGGGCAAATTCATGGAAGTAGAGAGTCAATTTGTTTCCAGGAAGAGGAAGGAATGAAAAGTGACTGCTAATGGATTTGGGTATCTTTTGGGTGGATGAAATATTCCAAAAGTTGTGGTGATAGTTATAAAGCTCAGGATATGCTAAAAACTTCTGAATTGTACACTTAAAGTAAATTTTATGGTATGTGAATTATAGTCCAATAAATCTGTCATTTTAAAAAAAATGGCTTGGTGGGGGTGGAATGGAGATTTTCAGCCAATGACAAAGGCTCCTTTAGGGACACCTGGGTGGCTCAGCGGTTGAGCGGCTGCCTTGGGCCCAGGGCGTGATCCTGGAGTTCCCAGATTGAGTCCCACTTCGGGCTCCCTGCATGGAGCCTGCTTCTCCCTCTGCCTCTGTCTCTGCCTCGCTCTCTGTGTCTCTCATGAATGAATAAATAAAATCTTTAAAAGAAAAAAGAGGGCAGCCCGGGTGGCTCAGCGGTTTAGTGCTGCCTTCAGCCCAGAGCCTGGTGCTGGAGACCCGGGATTGAGTCCCACGTCCGGCTCCCTGCATGGAGCCTGCTTCTTCCTCTGCCTGTGTCTCTGCCTCTCTCTTTCTCTCTCTCTCTCTGTGTGTGTCTCTCTCATGATTAAATAAATAAATTTAAAAAAAAGAAAAAAGAAAGGCTCCTTTGTTGCTGGAATTTAAACACCGCAGGCCAGAACTTTACCTCTTCTCCCCACTCTCCAGCTAAGCCCCTCACTGGAGTGGATAAATTGTGCCTCCATGGCTCTTAGAGTTGAATGGTTTTCAAACTTTGTGGCAGCTGCTCTGGTCAAGGACTTCTGAACAGTGTCCCACTGGGATGCTTTCACTTTCCTGGAGTGCTGGGGAAATGGAGAAGTGGCTTGGATGTCCCCAGATGGAGGAGGAGGTGGGGTGGGGGGTCCCATCCCTCAAGCCCAGTCCCTCCTCTCTCCTTAAGGGAAGAGACAGGCTGGCAGAGAAATACCATGTCCAAGTTTGTCCTACTTTCATGAGTCTTTCTTGGTATTTGGCCACCCTGGCTCCTTGGAGCCCCATGCTCCCAGCCTGGGCAATGCTTAAGGGTGGTGGGCCATGGGGTGCCAGGTCTGGTGGCCTTGGCAGCCACCTACAGGAGTATGGAGTGGCCTCACAAGGTCTTGCTGCCCTAGAGCCCTGCGTTGCCCTTTCCAGGTTGTGCTGGGGGAAGCCTCTTTTCCTACGTTAGGACTGCCATGTTCCGATGCATTGTTACAGTTACAGTGGGCTGCTCTTACTGTTGCCCTAGGGACCTGGCTAATGCTACCCTCCAATGCCAAGTTTTTTTGAGTGCTCTGGAAATCCTCCAGGTGCATTCGCTCATTCTAACAAGGATTTAAAGACTGCTGCTGCATTTGGGTATGCATCTGATCTGTGTGTCCTCCCCAAATCCCACTTAGTTCATCACAGGTGAGAAAGTTGGGATATATCCTTATGAAAACAAGTAACTCCAGGGAAGTGATAAAGTACAGGTTTACAGATGAGTCAAGGAAGAAACTGAAATCTGAACTTTAATGAAAAAAAATTTAAAAGCTCTTTGAAATGGAAGAAAGAAAGGTAATTCCAAGGTACTTCTGAGGCTACCGAAGCATTTACTTGCTGAGAATAAAATCTAACCCTCTTTGAAAAGGTCGTGATGTCACCTGTGTTCTTGGTGTGTACAAGAGGAGTATCACCATCTTTACCATAGTTATCTGTTTCAAATCTTTGATTTGGTTATCTTTCACATTGAACATGCAACTCTTTATCTCAAGTGGACACCATACTCTCATTTTGTTTTATTTATTTATTTTTAGATATTAGTTATTTGAGAGAGAAGGGGAGGGAGAGAGAGAGAGAGAGAGAGCACGGGCGGCAGGAGGAGCAGAGGGAGAAGCAGACTCTCCATTGAGCAGAGAGCCCAACTTGGGACTTAATCCCGGAACTCTAGGATCATGACCTGAGCCAAAGGCAGATGCTTAGCCGACTAAGCCACCCAGGCACCCTCCCCCATACTCTCATTTTAATAAACAGAATGGTAATCATTTTTGCTCTTTGCCAAAATAAAATCAATGTTTAAGCATATTGTATGTTAGTACTATACAGAACATAATGAAAGTTGGAGGTGAGATCTGTTTTAAAACTGCCCTAACTCAATTTTAAACATGTAGAATTCACCCAGAAAAGGAACTAGAAACCAAAAACAAAACTACCCTTCCTGTATTCTCCTAGTGACCTTTGAACATTTTTTTCCCCAAACATACTAATATCTGTAACAATAATAGCAATTCCTGCTTATGAAGTGTTAGGTGTCAGGCACACATGATAGGTGCTTGGTGCAGTTTTAGTATTGTCTGCAGTTTTACAGTCTTCAGTTGCCTTCTTGCTTTTTTTTTTTAAAGATTTTATTTATTTATTTGAGAGAGAGAGAGAGAGAGAGAGAGATGGACAGGGGAAGGGGCAGAGGGAGAGGAGAAGCTCTCAGTGAGGGAGCCTGATGTGGAGCTTGATCTCAGGACCTCAGGGTCATGACCAGAGCCCAAGACAGATGCTTAATCAACTGAGCCACCCAAGTGCCCCATCCTTCTAGTTTTTAAAAGTGATTTCTTGATCTTTTGTAATACTATTAAAAAAAGAAAAGCAAAAAACATAAAATATGCAGCATAACTATAAAGTTCTATAAAACACACAAGTCCTTTGAATACTGTCATATATATTCAAAATATTTTGAGAGTCTAAATTCAGAATATTATATTTATGATTACTTGTAATTCAGAATCTGAGAGTAAGAGTAAATATGGCTTAGCTTATTTCTTACATGAGAAGGTCTTAAAAACAAAGCACATTAATCTAGAAAAAAAATTTAGGTAAATGCAACAAAATGATTTTAAAATCGTGTGTATGTATGTTTTGTGTGTATTTTATTGATTTCTTCAATAAAATAGATCCACAAAAAGAGGGAAAAAAACTGGAGACAAATATGGTGCCTTTGAGAAAGAATGCTTTTAAAAGTACATTTTTTTTTCAGGGTACCTGGGTGGCTCAGTTAGTTAAGCATCTGCCTTTGGCTCAGGTCATGGTCCCAGGGTCCTGCTGAGCAGGGAGTCTGCTTCTCAGTTTCCCTCTCTGCCACCCCCCACCCTCCAACTCATGCTCTCTCTCTCAAATGAATAAATAAAATCTTTTTTTTAAATAAAAGTATATATTTTTTTCATTCATAAGGTTCCTCTGATGCACTGCTTCAGAAAGAACAGTTTATTTCAGATATTTGACTTAGTTTAACATAAATCCTCAATGTTTAGACATGTGTTTAAACTGTCACTGTGGTTATTTGTGCAGTAATTTATAGCTTCAGCTTTGTTCACAACCTTTGAGCTTAGTATTCTCTTTTTAGACAGTATATGGGGTGTCTGGGATTTGTGGGGCGAAAAGACAGTGGCAGCTACATTCTTTGATACAAACAATTCATTGATTCTGTCTTTTGTAAATAGCTATACAACCATGGTTTAAGATAAGACTCTAGGTCCTTCCCCACTCTCAGCAATTTTGTTTAGTTTAAAGTTCTTACTCCTTCCATGCTCTATATCAGAGCCAAACAATCTAGCCACCTGTTTCTGTATGGTCCGCCAAGTACGAATGGCTTTACATTTTTTTTATATTTTTATTTATTATTATTATTTTTTAGGGGTGTGAGGGACAGAGGGAGAGGGAGAGAGAGAATCTTAAGCACTAAGTGTGGAGCCTGATGTGGGGCTTGATCTTGCACCCCTGAGATCATGACCTGAGCTGAAATTAAGAGTTGGACACTTAATCAACTGAGCCACCCAGGGCCCCTGGCTTTACATTTTTAAACCATTTTTTAAAAAATCAAAAAAGGAATAATATTTCATGATAAATTCAAATTTCACTCTCCATGAATAAAATTTTACTGAAACATAGCCCTGCTGATTTGTTTATGTATTATATGGATGGCTGCTTTCACACTGCAGCAGCAGAGTTGAGTAGTTGCAACAGAGACCGAATGATCCAAAAAGCCTAAAATATTTGCTATATTTCACAGAAAGTGAATAATACTACAGCCACATTTATCTTTTTTTTAAAATGTATAACTGCTAATATTAGCTTCCTACTTAATACCCATTTCCCTTGGAATAAAAATCTAAAATTTTTTATAGAGACCCCATGATCTGGCCCCGGGCCACCACTCCAGCTTCATCTCAATACATCTTCCTTGTTCTTAAATGTTCTGCCTTTCCCCCCTACAATAGATCTTCAAACACAGTCTTTGTGCCTGTTTCTTTTGCCACCTCTAGTTTGAAGTGATGCTTATTAATAAAACTAATCAGGTCCATTCCTTCACCTTTCTATATAATATCTTGCACTTTTCCTCTGTAATATTCATTACGCTTATAATTCTTTGTTCTCCTTGCTTGACTATAAACATCTTGAAGATAAGGACCATGTCTGTCTTGTTCATTGTTTTATGTCCAGTGACAAGTGCAGTGTTTACTGTATAGCTGGTTTGCCATACATCTTTATTTACCCACTATCATCTGGCACTCTGTCAATAGTGCCCTTTATTCTCAAAAGTGGACAATAAGTTATAGGGTTATATTATAAATATCTGATGCTCAATAAATACTTTTTGACTCAATTTAGTAAAACCTCCATGATTTAGACTCCAGATAATCATTACATTTAAGTAACAACACTTTTTCAATTCTCTGCTCAAGGAAAATGCAAAATGATGGGGAGAAAACACAGGCATTTAGTTACAGAAACATCATTCAAGGTATGCCCTAAGTTGTTCATTTAACTCAGTTTCTTGAGTTAAGAACAAATGATTATCTTGAAACACTAAAGATTCCTCATTTGCCAAAGGAATGTTATTTTCTGTATACTTGAATTGTTAAGAAAACAGGATTATATATGATTATATATGATTCCTTTTAACAAGGCTTAAAACTTAAAAGTTTTTTTGTTTAAGGCTCAAATCTTAATCCTTTCATTTTCCCAGTGATACTATCATATTATTGGATTTAGGATTATTGATACAATAAAGACAGGATGTGCATAGACTCAAAATCTTTTTTTGACTATTTTTTTCTCAGATAATAATGGTTACTGTTGCCAGTACATGAGGGCTGCTATGAAGCTAGCTCTCCATGCAAATTTAAGAGTACATTTGAGAGTAATTATTGTTATTTTTTCTAGAGAGAGAGTGTGTGTGTGTGCATGAGAGTGGGGAGAGGGGCAGAAGGAGAGGGTGAGAGAAAGAATCCTAAGCAGGCTCCATGCTATGAGTAGAGCCCATCCTGGGGCTCAATCTCATGACCCTGAGATCAAGACCTGAGTCAAAATCAAGAGTGGAGCATTAACCAACTAAGCCCCTGAGGTGCCCTGAGGATGCTTAGAGAGTGGTTATTCAGTATGCTCAAAGGCCTCTTGAGAGCAGAAGTCTGCACCATTTTAAATTCTAAGGCTTAAAAAGAATAGCTTTCAAATTTACTCCTTAAGGGCAGAAGGAGGGGCATGTGTCAGAATTAGGGATGTAGTGATGAGAGGAGCTCTTCAGATGTATACCCACCCTTCCTCTCCAAATTATGATACCTGTCATTCCAGCTTCTGTTTTGGGAATTGCTAATAGGAGAATGACAAAAGGGTGTCCTGTTGCTCAGGTGCATTGGGGAAAAAAATGGGTTTAAAATAGTTGGTTTGACGGGCACTGAGGAGGGCACTTGATGGGATGAGCACTGGGTGTTATACTATATGTTGGCAAATTGAAATCGAACTCCAATAAAATACATATATATATATATATATATATATGTAAAAAACATAAAAAATAAAACAGTTGATTGATTGTGTTAGTATATATAAAGAAAGAATACATCAGTCTGAAAGGGACTTGGCTGGACTTAGGCCAAGACAGAAAAATAGTCACAGAGATGAATCATCAGGCCACACCAACATCACAGTTGGACCTTGAAAACTGTCCACCTTTGCTCAGATTCCATGCTTATCGTGCAAATTTCTGATTACTAATACCTGACTGCCAAGATAGATGTTGAGGCACCCAGTGTGGCAGAAGGAAAGATTTCTGACAATTAGAAAGGACTGTCCCCCTATTGTGCATTAGCCTGTTTACCACTGAGTGAATATATGTATGCAGTCTGTGAGTGTGGCTTGTTACAGTCAGCCACTCTGAGTGCAGCTCCAGGGCGCTGGCATGCTGAGGGCATTCTCAGAAAAGGGGTCACTTTACGAAGTTAATGTCAATTCTGAGACTTTTTGACAGAGTGTTATCCAGCCTTCTCCTGCAGACTCCTCACCCTTATCAAATCCCCTTATTCTTTCTTGTGCCTCTCCCCAGTGATCTCACTTCTTTTGGAATGACTTGGAAATCTAGAAGTTTTCCAGTAGTGCAACATTCACAGACCTACCTGGAAAAAATAAATGTAAAATTACTATTTTAGTCACATTTTCCATATAATAGCCTGGTGATGGAGAAGTGTTTGTATTCTTATATTGTTCCCTCTTTTTTATCTTTTTGATTAGTAGAACTCCTCTACCTATTTTCCTTTGGTCAGTGAAGCGTACCTCCTTCTACCTGGAAGGAAGCCAGAAACCTGGACATATCCTTGCGCCTCACCTCTTCTTTTCCAACCATGTCATGTTTTTCACTAACTAGCTTGAACCACTACAATAATCTCCGAATGATCTGTTTTTAATACTGTAATCTGTTACCAAAGTGATAATAGTTTTAAAGGTGTATCTTTCAAAAATACAGTTTTGGACTTTTTGCTTTTCTGCGTGAAACTAGTAGGTAGCTTTTTATATTTTAACAGTGTAAACTCCATGTTCTTCTGCAGGGAATATGAGGCTCCTGATGCTCTGGCTGCTTCCCCTTCCCCACTGATGCCTTCTTCTCCTTTCCCCACCACCAGTGCTAGTCATGGTGAGCTGGTTTGCCAGGCTGCTTCACTCCTTGGGACACTTGTACTTGCCATCTCTGTGTTCCTTGTACTTGATCTGTCAGCAACATTCCACTCTACTATACACTCCCTCCGTTTTGAAGCACCTTCTTCTCTTGATTTCCATGACATCATTCTTTCTGGACTTCCCTCTTAGCTTTCTGGTATTTCCCTCATTCTGTTTTTGTTGTACACTCCTCTTGTAGCTAGCCTTTTGCATGCCAGGCTTTCTCGGGGCTCACTCTTGGGTTCTACATCCCCCCTTAAATTTAGTACTAAATTTGCTATATACTCATCGTTTACTATAGGGATTTTTATATTTAGCAGAAGTATGTAAAATCATTTCCAGTATAGCTAATGTGTATTTTTCTCATAGCAATTTGGTTACCATAGTAGATAAGGATCTCTACTATAGTTTCAGCCTGTGAGAACTACCATAATATGTCAAAAGCACTAATTTTTAGACAGCGACTCTAGCCCCCATATGTGCCTTCTTCAGTTTGAGGGAGGGGTATTCTCCAGTGTTCTGGTCCCTCATTCTGCTATTGCATAAGATGATTAGGTTTTAGCAACCCCCCCAAAAAGATATCTTTCAGTTCATTGAGTAGCATTTGATGTTGTCTATACACCTTACTAAATTAAATGGAAAAACTAGGTAGAAATTGGGGCAAGCTTTATTTTTCATTTAGAAAATTTTTCTTTAGGGAAATCAGTTGTAATGGGTAGATGAAACTCTCTGTAGTGTTTATTACAGACCAGGTCCCTGCCAGGAAATTATTCTGCAGAAAGTAAAACATATTTTTAAAGGAAAGAACTATTGAGTAATGAAGATGTAAACTTTTCAGTGATGAATAATGTGCCGGGTTCTTATTGGAATGGCTCAATCTGACTGAATAGCTTGCTCTTCCTGCTATATATCCTGCCATTCCAATTTATAATACTCAAGAAATAACAATCTGTGATAGTTGTAAAGGATTAATGCACAAGTCTGATGGAGCTGCTACATCAATACTGAAGAAATGGCATATGAAGAAGTAATGATGACATTGCCAGAGTTGAATAGAGAATGTTAGCATGCAGACAAAAAAATTAACCCTTAATATATTTAATCTCTAAAATGAGATTGAAATAATATTGCAGTAGTCATCTTACATAAGTGAGCACAAGCAAGATATTTTCATTGGCATTTTATGGTTTCTATTGAGAAACTGAGAACTGTCCCTTTAAATAAAACCCTGTTTACCTATCCTCTTCTAGTAGGAGTGGCTTAGGAACCTGTAGAGTGAGGTTTAACTACCACTTGTGCATTCTGACCTGCAACCTTGGAAAGAGTGCTGATACTACCGACCAGGAAGTGACAAATGTGCTCTAAACTCTAGAACTGGTCTTTCATAAGGAAAAGCCTCTCATAACAAAAAGAGAAGATTGAAGCAGTAATTTCACATAGTTGTCATGAAATATTTGGAACTCTACTGCAGATACAGACTTTGCAAAATACTTAGAACACAAAGCTTTCTGGGCCAGAAATTGATCTTCTGACTTTTGAGTCTTATCTGATTGCTGCTCGGTTCATCTTTATTTTGTTCAAGTACTCTCTGCAAGCTGAACTGGGGAGAGTCTCCATTGTTTGCAGGTAGGTGGTCAGCCTTTGTTTAAAATTTAGGTTGTTTTTTAGAACAACCTATTTAGAGAATTATTATTCAGAGAATTATGAATATCAGTCTGGGTATATGTTTTAATGTTTAAATATTCAGCATGACTATAAATAACCACAGTATTTGTCACTTCTGATCAACTTTGTAGGAAAAATTGTTTTTAACAAATGAGCAGATCTATAAGATGGTGAATTTAAAAAAAGATGGTGAACTAAATGAGTTCTATTTTGTTTTCCATTAATTTACATATATACATACTTTATATATACTTTTATATATTCATATTTGTATATATAAATATATACTTTATATATAAAAGGTCATGTATGTATAAACTAATACATAAAATATATTACCCTATTTACTGTTAATTTCTTGATAGTATTTGATAATAGATTTTATTTTTTTTTTTAAATTTTTATTTATTTATGATAGTTACACACACACACAGAGAGAGAGAGAGAGAGAGGCAGAGACATAGGCAGAGGGAGAAGCAGGCTCCATGCACCAGGAGCCCGACGTGGGATTCGATCCTGGGTCTCCAGGATCGCGCCCTGGGCCAAAGGCAGGCGCCAAACCGCTGTGCCACCCAGGGATCCCTGATAATAGATTTTAAACATTTATTTATGTAGTCAAGTATGATTGTGTTTTTGTTAATATTTTACGTCTAAGTTTCATGTCTGTCACTCTTAGGAAGCAGTCTGAATATTTATCATTAGTTTATGTACTTCCTTAGTGCGTTTTTGGAATAGTTTGATATTTATTATTCCAGAGAAGTTTTTATAAAAGGTCAATCTTCCACAAGTATATTGAAATATTTCTTGTTTCTCTTTATAAAGTTAACCATCCATTTATGAACTGAAGGTATTTAAAAGATAATGTCTTTGTGGGATCCCTGGGTGGTGCAGCGGTTTAGCACCTGCCTTTGGCCCAGGGCACAATCCTGGAGACCCAGGATCGAATCCCACGTCGGGCTCCTGGTGCATGGAGCCTGCTTGTGTCTCTGCCTCTCTCTCTCTCTCTCTCTCTCTCTCTCTCTCTGTGTGTGTGTGTGTGTGTGTGTGTGACTATCATGAATAAATAAAAAAAATTAAATTAAAAAAAAAGATAATGTCTTTGAAAAATTGAATTATTGAATATGAACTAATTGCTAATCATAAATGCTTTTCTGGAGTGGGAGTCAGAAAAGAAATGTGTGGGGGATATCTTTAGGATCAAGGACAGTGGTTCCTTAACTTTCACTACCGCTAGTGACCCTTTTTATTTTTCTTTTATGGATGGTAGTCTTCAAAAGACTTTGTCATCAAACAAATGCTGTATACTAAATAATAAAATGTTAGAACATTATTGTTTATTAGACAAATATTATTTCTAATGAGTGTCTTATCAGCCTTAAATAACTACTCAAGGCTAATGTAACTCAGATCCAAAGAGCCTTGACATTTTAGTTAGCTAGAATAACTTTATTGTAGGTAACTGTTTGGATATTTTTGATTTTTTGAAGTATTGATAATAATATCTGAATTTTCATCAACTACTCTTGAGGAATTCTAGTAGTCTGGCTATGGCAAATTCGAAAGTAATGCAGAAATTTTATTCTTAATCTCTTTGAGTTTCCATGAAATATAATGAAGGTCATCTAGGGTAATGTAACAAACAAAGATTCCATAGCCACTAAATAGGGAGAAGAAACAAGGAGAAAGAAAAAAGAAGTGGCATTCATCAAGGGAAGTATCAGGGAGGGATTTAAGGCATATGTATGCTTTGGGTCCATTAAATCTCCCTATCTTTTATCCCTGTTATTTTCTGACTGAAGTTTTTTACTCCAGTTAGATAGAAAAACTATTAACTGACTTCTGAACAAGTATTACCTGGGGCACCTGAGTGGCTCAGTCAGTTAAGTGACTGACTCTTGATTTTGGCTCAGGTCATGATTTCAGAGTCCTGGGATAGAGCCCCAAGTTGGGCTTCACACTCAGTGGGGAGTCCACTTGAGGATTTTATTTCTTTCTCTCTCTCTGCCCCTCTCCCATCCATGCAAGCATGTGCGTGTGTTTTTCTCTCTAAAATAAAAATAAATAAATCTTTTTTTAAAAAGCAAGTATTACCTATGTTCTTTATTTATTCTGTATTTGTATGTTGGTTTCCCTCTCCCAAAATATCATTTCTCCACTTTCCCCATTCATGTCCTTCCTTCAGCTCTGCTGAAAACCCTCTCCAGTGTGAAGCCTTATCTGATCACCCTAATCCACAGTAATATTTCTTGCTTTTAGACTTTTAAAGTATGTGATTCTATCGGTACTTTAGTACTTAATATTATGGCCTATCATATTTAACTTAAAATCTCTCATGTTTCTTCAACTATATTATAAGTTGTTTGAGAGCAGGGAGCTTAACTAGTACATCATTTTTATCTTCCATCTCTAGTGCAGTGATAATGTGTTTGGTAGGTTCTAAATAAATAGTTGTTGAATGAATGAGAGAGATAAAGAATCTTGCCAACAGTTGCCTCAGGTGTTATGCTGTCTCCCTCTACCTTGCTTACTCGTGTATTAACCACCTTAAATGTTTCTAAAAATCAGACCATTGGTTATCATACTATTATTGTTTTTGTTTTGTTATGTGATGCATGAGTCTTTTGTATCAGTTGTTATGATACCTACAAAGAAAGAACACTCTGGATTTTGTTAAAAATAAATCAAAGAAAATACTCGAATTTTAGCCTGCTGCCTTTTATACTTTATGAAAATATAACTTACAGTTTACTGATATATAAGGTTTTTAAAATAGCCAAAATATTCAGATACATTATGAAGTAAGAGGATGGTTCTGAATTGATGATTAGAACTCTGGCTACTGATGCAGTGGTCATGGTAGACTGGTTGAATTGTAGAATTTAAATTGCAGATTAGTGACTGCCAGATAGCATGAACAAACTATTCTATGAAAAGGCCATTTTAAATATCTTACTTCCCATTTACAGTAGTTATTATGTTAAGCACTTTAAAATCAACATTTTGTCTACTCCCACTGTCAACCCTGTCAGATAAGTTTTGTTAACCCATTTTTTATAGATATAGAGAACTGACATCTAGAAAGGTCAAATAACTACCGAAGTTCCACTTTAGAATCTGTACAACAGGTCATTTTGACTTCAAAATTCATGTTTTGAATCACTGTGTTATTCAATCTTGTATTTTCCGATACTCAGTGTAATTTTTCTGTCATTTTAGAGCTTGACCAGACAGGAATTTTGGCAGCTGCTCCAGCAGAACTATGGCAATGAGCTCGGCTTAAATGCTGAAGAGATGGAAAACTTGTCTCTGTCGATTGAGGATAACGTGCAGCCAAGGTAGAGCAAAGTGTCTTGAAATTTCACAATTTATTAATCATTAATTAATGTAGAATCATTTTACACTCACTAACTTAGAATTTCTATTCATTCACCCTTGGGTGGAATTTGCCTCTTTGCAGTAGAATGCAGTGAAAAGTGAAGACGGTGAATAGTTTGCTAAATTGGTAAACAAATACAGGACATATAAGGAAATGTTAGTTTTGTAACTGTCATCTAGGATTTGCTTAAAGTTGTGGTTTTAGTAAAGCGTTTTATTAAGAATCTGGAGAAGTACCTAGTGACATCTCTGATCTAGATAACAATAAAATAAATTAGCTGGTAGGTATTTTGAGGGATACAAAGATAATGTTTCCTCAAGAAAAAGCTAGTGTAATGCTTGACATGTAGTTGGCACTCAGTAAATATTGAATATATTAATGAAAGGAGCTGATAGTACTCTGGGGAATGCAAATGATTGTAGTATGAGGTTGAAAATTAGATAAAGGCCAAAAGGAGCAATATATAATGTTATAAAGGAATTCAGATATGAGAGAGATTTGTGACTCATGGGGATTCATTTAGATGAGTGGACATTTTTATTAACCTGTACAAGTGAAAGTGCATTTTTGTCCAATGGTAATTGAGGTCATAGCAATAAAAACAACTAACGATAAGACATTAAAATTCTATAGTAGTCATTATAAGTGAAAGGAGTAAGTCACTAAAGACCACATGTTGTATGATTCTATTATATGAGATGGAGACCAGAATGAGTAGATCCATAGACACAGACAGTAGATTAGTACTTGCCAGAGTTTGGGGGAAGGGAGAATCAGGAGTTATTGCTAATGGGTATAGGATTTCTTTTTGGGGATGAACATGTTCTAAAACTAGATAGATAGTGGTGATCATGGCTGTGCAACTCTATGAACCACTGTATTGTACACTTTAAAGGGGGTGAATTTTATGATATGTGAATTATATGCTAATAAAACTCTTACTTAAAAATTCTATAGCAAATAGGGATCCCTGGGTGGCGCAGCGGTTTAGCGCCTGCCTTTGGCCCAGGGCACGATCCCGGAGACCTGGGATCTAATCCCACGTCGAGCTCCCTGCATGGAGCCTGCTTCTCCCTCTGCCTATGTCTCTGCCTCTCTCTCTCTGTGACTATCATGAATAAATAAATAAAATCTTTTTTTTAATAAATAAAATCTTAAAAAAATTCTATAGCAAATAAATCTTAAAATGGAAGTCTTTCAGAAGTCTCACTATATACACAATTTTTCCTTTGTTTAGGTAGCCTCTAGTTATGCTGATCTTCTTTCTACCGTTTCAGCCCAGCATCAATATTTTAGTCTTTTTTACATGTTTGCTCATACATATTTTATTAGTTTTCTGTAAAGTTAAAAATTTCCACTGTAATGCTCTTCTTGTAAAGTTTACTAGTCTCTCTTAGGTACTGGAGCTGGGTAGAAAAGCAATTGACATAATGCAGAGAGCCTTGGATTATGGTGAAGAAGATCAGGATTCTAGTCTGGACTTGGCCACCAAGTAGCTGCACAACCTCAACCAAATCTCTTAGCCTTTCTGATCCTCACTCGACTCATCTCTGAAATGAAGCTGTTAAATTAGATGGGCTCCAAGTTCCCTGCCAACTGAAGGAGTTTCTAGTCTTTGAAGAAGAGAATAAATATTTTTAACCAAATACATTATATGCTCTAAAGTCCAGGTTTTTGAAGTCACCAGAGAAGCTGCTGTTTTCTGGTGACTGCTTTCTCAGAGATGTGACCAGATTCTTATTCCCTCTTCTCCTTTTCCCTTTCTTCCCATTACCAAAAGAAGCGTATCTGTCTCAAGGCTTTATTTAATCAGCTCTTCTATCTTCTTTGTCTTCATTTTTAGTCTTTCCATCACTCTTCCTCCTCCTTTTTTCTTTCTGTATTCTCCACAGCTCACTCCCACCCTTAAAATACTCACATGCAGACACTCAGCTGCTGGGAGAGGCTTGAGGGGCCATTTTTCTAGTTTGGTCCTCTCAGCCCTGCTATTCCCTCTGGCCAGGAGTGACTTAGCAGCTAACCTAGATATTATTTGGGTGGGGTAGAGTAGAGGTATTCTTTCCTCGGGATAACATAGCTGAAGATATTAGGCTGCTACTTTATTTTAGAAAAGCTTTAAGTCTCTATGTAGCGATGGTTATGTAGGAATAATTACTTAATAAATTTGAGACCTGGACATTAGATCAGTTGTACTCCTTTTATGTTTAATAGATTTTCCTTTCTTTATGTTCCTCCCTGAGAGAGGAAAAGTAGGTCCCAGGACCTTTGTTGTAGTCACATACCTATGATCATTTGAAAGCTGTTCCTTAAACTTTGTCCTTAGGAATGAGAACAAGAAGGTGGGCATGGACTGATTGAATGGGGTCTGTGCTCAGATACCAGGAGTTACCCCCTCTGGGAGGGACTCACCACGTCAGCTGGAACTGAATCAGAAGGAAGGAGATCTGAAAGTGCCTTCTAGTGTTGACTGTCATTCAACTCAAACATCTACCCTGTACCTTTCAAAGCTTTGTGGTGGTCCATAACTGAAATTTAAACAAACTGTAATATCCATTGCATTAGTTGCTGTTACAGCTGCTTGTACTTGGTTAATTTTTTTAATGGTTTCTGAAGTTTATAAAAATCTCATATTTTGTTTTCAGAAATAAAGTCATTTTGCATGTGATTTAAGGAGATGGGCTTGGGGATCCCTGGGTGGCGCAGTGGTTTGGCGCCTGCCTTTGGCCCAAGGCGTGATCCTAGAGACCCGGGATCGAATCCCACGTTGGGCTCCCGGTGCATGGAGCCTGCTTCTCCCTCTGCCTGTGTCTCTGCCTCTCTCTCTCTCTCTCTCTCTGTGACTATCGTAGATAAGTAAAAAAAAAAAAAATTAAAAAAAAAAGAAGATGGGCTTGTTATAAGTGGGACTTATTTGTTACATTACAAAAAACCATTTGTTGTCGAATGCTTTACAATAGAATGGCAGAGGACCTCAGTGGGGAGACCAAATCACTTACTTGTACAGATGACTGATTATATTTCTAAAATTAAAAAATTTTTTAATGACATGTTTCCTATAGGAGTCCAGGAAGAAGTAGCTTGGATGACTGTGGGGAGAGAGATGAAAAATTTTCCAAGTCCATCAGTTTTACCCGAGAAGCAGTTAATCCGGTTTCAGAAGCAGAATCAATTGATGCAAATCCACCAAAAGGGGTTAGTGCATGATATCCCTTTTAAAATATGTCTGATGCTGCCATGTTTTAATCATAATGTGAGATCAAATAAAAATACACTGTACAAAATGTTTAAAAATTTAAGATGTTAGGCTACTCCTTTATCTTAGAAGAAAGGTTTTAAGTCTATAAGTAGCAGAGATTATATGGGAAAAATATGTGGTTTTGTTAAGAGCTGGATATGGTACAGAATTACCAGTTTCCTGAGCATTAGTCTATAAAGGGAATATACATCATTAAAAATATAATAAGATAGAGGAATTCATAGTTAGCAGAATTTTTCTCAGATTAAGTGGTATGTGTGGTAGAAAGAATCTGTTTTGAAGGGGGAGATGAGAACCCTACACTGCATGCTTTAGTAACAATAGGTGCTTCCTTAGCTGACTATGAAAGCAGGCATGTTTGGTTAATTCATAGTTCTGTTTGATTAATTCATAGTTCAGTTAATTCATAGTTACTTAGTTTCTTCCTTAATTTTTCCAGGTATCATTATAAGTCCATTGCTTTTAAAAAAATGTATTTCAATGAGTTTCTATCATTTGAGTCATTATTTATTTATTTGTTTAAATACTCAGTTTGTCTCCTCTGCCAATGGGAGCCCCTTTAGATTGGCTTCTTTGTTTGTTTGTGTTTTTTTTTAAATGATCAATAATCTTTCATGGGTTCCTTTCTTTCTAGCACAACAATGTGTCCTAGGCTCACTTTGTATACTTACTATCCCAGACTTAGTATCAGCCATTCTCCTAAGGGACCATACTTGTTAGTAAAGAATGGTATTTAGAGACCACATTCTGAGTGCTGAGAGTGCTCCTACTGTAGATTGCAGATGCAAGTCTGAGCCAAAGCTGAATTTCTTGGTTTAAAGCAGAGCTTTGGTTTCAAATCCTACCTCTGCCACGTGCTACCTGAATGCCCTTAAAGAAGTTAAATTAACTTACTTACTTAACATTTCTATGCTTTTTTTTTCAACTATAAGAAGAGGACAGTAATACCCCATAGGATTGTTTTTTTTTAATGAGGATTAAATGAATTAATACATGTGAAGGTGCTTTGAATGATCCCTGTCACACATTAAATATTCAATAACCATAAGCTATTATAATGGAAGGTGAATCTGCATATGGCCAGCAAGGGACCTTTTCTCCCCTCTCCCATGGAGCTCCCAGCATCTGTGAATAAGCGTTGGGAAAACACTGAAGCAGAATATTTAAAAGGCCTAATTTTAAAAAGTTATCAACTTGTTTCAGGCAACTGTCATACATCTATCCCAGTCTAATTTTGTATTGTGGATTTCTTGCAAAACTGTTCCATCTAGAGACCCTTAAGGAATTTACCACAGGGAGGTGATTCTAGATGCTAATTCCTTCATATGTTCTCATGGAGAAAAGCAGACTACTCAATTTTAGAGAGGTAACAGGACAGGAGATCTCTTGCAATCTCTTGATCCTTTTACAAAAGGCTGACTTTGAGGACTGGATTCTGAAAACTACTAATCTTGAGTCTTTCTACAACCACCTTGGCTTTGTCTTCTTCCTGCTCTTGGAATAGTTAATCCATTGGTTCTTGCTTCTAATTTGTCCTTAAAGGATGTTATGTTTCCTTTAAGGAAAAGGAATGGAATGTAGAGGAAGACTTTAATGTTTAAGGTTGATTATACATTCATTGACATTTAGTATAGATGTTTTCAGGTTATGGCATATAAGTAATATATAAATTCACTCTTTTTTTACACTCAAGTACAGTATGGTGAGATTCTCAGATGTCGACAGATATCATATATCACTTACTTTGTTTCATTTTTACTTCCAAGAAAGTTGGAAATAACAAAGGAAAAAATAACATTTTTAACATTTTTAAGATGAAATAGATCTTTCTTACATTATAAAATTAATATTCATTCTAAAAATTCAGGAAATACAGAAAAGAATATGAAGAAATAAAAATTGTCTGGATACCAACCACACAATTACTTTTCCTAAAAGTATCTGTCTGTATTTTTTTATAATAGGAACCATATCTTAATTACAAACAACAGAAGAAATATATGTGGAAACTAACTCTACTTAGCATTTGCTAAAGAGGTTCTGGGTCAGCTAAGTAAGCATGTTGCTTTGTAGTGTCAAATTCCCAAATAAAATCAAATCTCAATTTTAGCAGTAACCTCTGCTTGGAGAATCAATCCTCTGACTGGGGTAGAATAATCCTTTCATAAATTGTGTCCTGGGTCCCACTTGTTATTCTGCTCTCTGAGTGGCAAATAGAAACCTGTCTCCTCCCTGGAGCTTCTGCCCTTCAGTGCTACTCAAAGATCTCATGGGGCAGGAAGTGTAAGAATTAGAAATATGCTCTGTGTCATCTACTTACACACAGATAATGCAAGAAGGTACTTTGCTGCACAGTTTATATTTTTATACTGTTCTATTAAACCTAATTATAATACAGCTCTACTTGAATACTAACATGGCAATAGCATTCATATTTTAATGCCTAACATTAAATTTATTATAGAAATGATGTATCTAGATTCAATTATCCCCAGAAAGTATAGATAGTATCATATATTGAATATATTTTAATCCCCACCTCCTCAGTCCCTTAACAGCAAAACCAACTATGTTCTTACAAATTTGCTGTGAAATTAATGTTTCCTGTTAATCTAATCTCCTCTACTGTATTCTTATATGACTCTTACCTCTCTCTTTTCTTTCCCTTTCCCCTGTAGTTACTGGTCTTGAGAATGGGGGAATTCTCTTCCTTGAGATGATGGGGCAGGTATTGTCTGGGGGCACTAACCGGTTTGATTCCTCTCCTTTGCCCACCCCAAAGCATCTGCTGTTACATTGTCTGGGGGCACTAATCAGGTTTGATTCCTCTCCTTTGCCCACCCCAAAGCATCTGCTGTTACATTATTTTTGTCCTCTGCTCCCCTTTCCCTGTGCTTAAGTGATTCACTTGATGTTAACTGTGAATTCTTATATGATGTTCTTCATAAATTTATTGTTCATTACTATAAAAGAAGATGACTCTAGAATATATTATATTATTATTTACCAATATTTTATGGACTGTATTGGAAATGCGATGCAAACATAAATACATTTTTCAAAGAGCTGTATTTCAAAGCATCTATTAAAGATCTCACTTTAAAATCTAAGCCAATAATCTGTTTTTAAACTGGATTGTTTGCCTTTTAGGGGTTAGGGAAAGAGGAACCTCAAAGTGAGAAACAGATCAAAAAGAGTCCTTTACTAACTTCAGAAAAGAGGTTAAGAAGAATGCCGTCAAAATCACTGGACTTGAATAAAAATGAATATCTTTCTTTGGACAAAAGCAGTACTTCAGATTCTGTTGACGAAGGTAAACAATTTCTTATAAATTTTAATAAAATGTGTCTTTTAATGCTTATCTTTGTATTGGGTGAGTACAGATTGAGAATTTAGTTGTATTAGATACATTCTCACTCTATAAAGAACCAAAAGAAAGGTGGAAGTTAATAGAAAATAGGGGAAAGAAGCTGCTAGGTCTAACCCAGCTCCACTTTTCAGAAGACTAGAATTTGAAGATCTCTATCACATTTACCTTTTAAAGTTCCAAGCCTTAAGTCAGTGAAGATTGAGCAATGGAAAAGCAAATCTGAATACAAATCTGCATATTGTTATAAATACTATAATTATACTTTGAACTACCAAAAAAGAAAGAAAGAAAGAAGTGAAAGAAAGAAAAAAAGGAAGGGAGAGAGAGAGCTACAAAAGTAGAGAATATAATAAACCAAGTTGCTTAAATGAAACTTTATAAAAAATCATGTTCTCCATACTTTCTCTAAGTTAGTACCTGGGGCTTATCAGACTTATTAAGTGGGCATTTTGAAGAATCTTTTTTTTTTTAATTCTAAGATTGTTGACATCTGAAGTCTGTGAAGTGGGGAGACATTGGGAAAGATACAGTGGAGTGACTATTTTCTAATTTCAGGAAAGGGAGCAGTGCCAGTGGTTTTTGCTCTGTTCAGCAATGCTCAGGATATTAGTAATGGGGGACATTATAGTTGTTTGGATCTGTGGGATATGATTGTATTCGCTAGTCTAGTTACTGTTCAGATTAGGCCTGGTGTGGGAACCCCTGAAGTCTTTTACTATAGTGAAAACCAAATCTATAAAAACCAAAACTAAATCCAAGTCAAATTTAAAATCAAATCCAAATCTAAAAGCAAACTGAGGGATCCCTGGGTGGCGCAGCAGTTTGGCGCCTGCCTTTGGCCCAGGGCGCGATCCTGGAGACCTGGGATCAAATCCCACATTGGGCTCCCGGTGCATGGAGCCTGCTTCTCCCTCTGCCTGTGTCTCTGCCTCTCTCTCTCTCCCTGTGTGACTATCATAAATAAATAAAAATTAAAAAATAAATAAATAAATAAATAAAAGCAAACTGAGACCAAATCTATGAAAACCAAATCTAAATCAGCTTTGGTTTGGGAATACTATAGCAAGTATCTTTAATGAAAACTAAATCCATACTCTTTTTTTTTTTTAAATCCATACTCTTGAAAACATATATAAAAATTCAGTAGTTCCTAAAAATCACAGAATGCATTAAGAGACAGTCCTTGAGTTCTTTTGAAAAGATAGTTGAGAGTAAGTTTTTAAAAGGATTGCGCTCCATGAATGACTACACTCTCTTAGTGTCCTAACCATTCATGCTTTGGATGAATTAGTAGGATGAATTAGTAAGTAGCAGGATGAATTAGTAATCTCCTGCCTGTCTAAACCTCTGACTTTAGGAAGATCTACTCTGTCACCCAGTGGCCAGATAGGTAAGTGACGCCAAAACAGGGATTTCTTTTCCTCCTCTTTCTTCCCTGCTTTTTTACAAGAATAGTCCTTAAAAATAAGTTGCCTTATTGATCCTATAAAATTAACATTAATGATAAGCTTCATAAAGGATGATATTAAATCTCATATAAGCTGTGTTCATATCTATAAATAAAGAATGACAGTAGTGTAGTTGTTGTATTGCATGTGAGCCCTGATGGCATTTCCTCCCTTGCTAGTGTCCTTTTAAAGACTGATTTTATGGCAGTAAGACCTTACATGTACTATCCAGCCTTCTTTTGTGGATGTTTTCTTTAAGGTACAGGGAATGATCTTTTTCTTATTTGATTATCATTACATAACAAATCTTTTGCTTTCCCTAAGCAGATTTCAAAATCTCAGGCTTATCATACATATTAAGTGAGTATTATAATGAATCTATTTTTTTTATTTTCTGGAAGTTGTGAGGTTATGAAGACACTTGAAGTCAGTGAACTGGGGAAAATAAGAAAGGTCAAAAGAAAGGAATTTGTGTGTGGATTTAGAGGGAGTTAGGTAAATGGCAGATTATTTTAAACCCAACATCGTTTTTTTAAAACGATAGTATTTTGATCCACCATTGTGAGCATTCTGAGTGAGAAAATGAAAGGATTTCCTTTTTTCCTCTTTTCTGCCATCTATAGATTGTAATCTTCAGGAGGGGGACACTAGACCAGTTTGAAGTAGAGACTCCCTCTAGACTCATGTATCCCAGAGAGGAATCAGCAAAGCAGAGCATCATGAAATATCTCATGGAGGGACCTGAAACAACTAGTTCAGTCTCTTTGATGTGGAGTTTAACTGAAGCCCATACAGGGAAAGTTAGAATCTGCTTTGACTGGCTTCTTTTTTTGATGTTCTTATTCTATAGTAGGCATTTTAAAACCCACCAAGATTGAAGGGTGCCCTTTTAGGGATATTTCTGTACTTCCAGAAATGGGTTCTGGGCCACCAGCTCCTGAGCAAAATGCTAAGCATTATGTTTTAATCTGTTAAACCATATGCAAACTTAAAAATTTGGTATATGATACTTCACAGAATAAGCTGTAGAACCTTGTTTATCTAGAGTGTTGCTGCTGATAAGCTTTCCTCAGCTTAATAACTACATACCTGGTTTTGGGGAGTTCAGAGCATATGAGAAGGTGCTGGGGGTTTCCTGGCAGATGAACATGAGTTGACACAATGTATCCACATCTACAAGTATAAAGTAATTATGGCTATGTTTTTGGCCACAGATATATTTCTGTTGCTGTTAGGATTTACTTCTTTCACCTGCCCTGCTCTATCATATCATGGATAATCTGTGAAACATCTGCCCCGGGGGTACAGCCTTGAGTGGAAGCTGATGAACTGGCTTGATGGCATGAGACACCCGGGCTGTGTCATGACAGAGTTAAGTTTGATTTTATATAGCTAAGATTAGAATTTGGTGTGACAGGATTCCCTAGCCAAAGTCACTTGTGTTGAGAATGGAAGTAAAGTCAGGTAAAGATTAGGCTGGGGGAGGAGCACATAAGAATAGCAAAATTGGAATCCATGACCTGTAGCTGAGAGAACAAGATGAATTGGAAAGTCAGGCAAAGAAAAACAGAAATCAAGTATCAGGTGATGCTTATTAATTACTAAAGGTGAGAACAAGAAGACCTCTATCGAAAGCTGAGAAAGAGCCATGAAATAGTCTAGTATGTCAGGGAAGCAGCCATTAGACTAAACCAGGTAACTCTGACATAGTTACCTGAGTCACGTGTTTGAACAACACTCTCAAATTGAACTTGATCTTTTAGATGCAAAGAAAGCCCTCCATCTGAGTCAAGAAGATAGCAAGTCACCAGTTTTTAGTAGATAGAAGATAAAACAAATGGTGTGTCCTTACTTACTCAAAACCCAAATTATCTGCTGTTCTTGTACACCTACCTAGTACATTTTTCGTGAACCCTCAAAACACTGTCAAACATATGGTTTATTCCTTTATGCCCATGTTCTTCTCATATTTATTTATCTGTCTCATTTTCCCCATCATTTCCACTGACCACTTTCAAACTGATATGTTTGAATATTTTCAATTTAAGAAATATTTCTTATTTACTGGAAATAGTAACCTGCTACCAGGTTGAGTGATGTTCTTTTCCCCACTTGAAATACCACTTGCTAGTTTCATATGTTACAGCAGTATTATTGGTGACGTTACTTGGACAGGAGGCTTGAAAGTACTTGACTCTCATAATTAATGATCCTAGGTGGAAATAGTTTATTTCATGTCCTTACTTCTTTGAATTAATTTACATACAAAAGGTATTATTAATTTCCAATAGTAGTACCATGAATTCTATTTTATCAGTCATAATACAAAACAATTTATCTAACAGTGGAGTTGAAATGAAAAAATGAAAATGTATTGAAATGTTTATATGAGTGTAAGTTCTTTTCTTCATAAATGTGAACAAGAAACTTACTTTTGAAAAATTATAGTTTGAGAACTCCTTAGTGAAATGACTGCTTCTGGGGCTGAGATGGAGAATACACAAAATGAGGCTGGAGTTTTTTGTAGGGCCATAAATAAAGAAATGCTTTTTTTTTTTTTAAAGGAATATCAGAAGGGCATAGGAGTCAACCTGAAAGAGCTCCTAATGGCCAAACTAAAAAAATTTGATCAACAAAACAAATAATGATAGAACTGGTATAAACTAAAGTTAAAATAACTATTCATGAGTTCATACTGATATGAATGATCAAATAAATATGTAAATGAGGGAGAAAGCACGAGTCTTCCTTACAGAGGTTCAAATAATATACATAGATACTTCCCTTTACAGGAGGTGGAACTTAATTCTCCTTCTCTTGAGTATGGACTGAACTTAGTGACTCATTTCTAACAAACAGAACATGGTAACTTTACAGTGGAAGAACCTGCCAGATGCCACCTCAAGTGATCATGGTTACCATTGGTAACCACATAGTTGGTAACCACATAGTATTGTTGCAGGGGAAAGGTAAATCAATATTCTCCTAAATTCCCTGCACCTTTAGCAAAATAGATAGACAGAAATCATTTAATGAGGGAGCAAAAGCAATTATTGGGATAAAGGCAGAGCTAGAAGAATTTACCTGCCTTTACCTGACCAGGCTGCTGACCATAAATCACGTTGATACCCTGGATCCCCAATCCCCTGAGTTTGACGAGAAGGTCACCTTACATTTGTGGGCATTCTTCCCCAAATCCACAACCCCAGTCTAATCATGAAAAAACAGATAACCCTAAGTTGAGGGACATTCTACAAAATACCTGACCAGTGTTCTTCAAGTGTGTAAGGCCATTAAAAAACAAGGAAAGAATGAGAGACTGTCACAATTGGAGGAGAATAGGGAGATAAAAGAACTAAATACATCGTGGTATTTTGGATTTGATCCTTGTACAGAAAAAGGATATTACTGGGAAAGGGCAGGAATAATACCCAGCTTCATTAATTGTAAATCAAAAAATTATTCCCAAATAAAAAGCTAAAATATATGGCTGTAAAATCAAAGTCCTTTAAATAATAATTGATCCTAAGACACTTTTTTTAGCATCTTAAGTAGTTATTCATTCTTTCAAAAATAGTTATTTAACACTTATGTGCCAAATACATAATGTGTACAGGGGTTTAAAATTGACATGGTCCCTACTCACATGGAACTTAGACTCTTACTGGGGAGAGAGGCAATAAATAAGTCAATAAGCCAATAAACATATAATACAACTCAGGTTAAGTTCTGTGAGGAAAATGAGCAGGATCAATAGAATTACCTCTACTTGTTTTCTTTCTTTGTGAATATATAAATTATTTTTACAATGAACATATATTCTGTATCAGAAAAGTCTATTTCTCAAGCCTAATTGGGAAGTTATCTCACAAGACCTTAGCACATTACCTAGTTTCAGTGATTTATTTCTATACCAAAGAGCCATTATTTGAAATTGTCGTGACTGGCTTTTGCCTGCACATAGTATTGTTGCAGGGGAAAGGTAAATCAATATTCTCCTGAGTTCTCTGCACCTGTAGCAAAATAGATAGACAGAAATCATTTAATGAGGGAGAAAAAGCAATCGTTGGGATAAAGGCAGAGCTAGAAGAATTTACCTGCCTTTACCTGACCAGGCTGCTTCCCAATGATTTAATATTGACAGATGCTCTACGCATCTTAGTGCATGATTATCTGTAATAGGGGGAGCTTTTGTCACAGTTTTTATTCTGTATCAATGGAACATAATCCTTGAGACAATAAATAATCCCAGTCCTGAAATCATTAAAATTTCATATTGGATTGGTTTGCTCTATTTCTTTTACCAGACTCTTATTCCTAGCTATCTTATTTCTTCTCAACTTTTTTTCTTCTCTCTTCTTTTCTTTCCTTTTGATTCTTCTAAGTTAAACTCCTAGCAGTATAAAATAGAGGTTAAGTTGGTGTGCCCTGGAGCTGCAGTGAATCCAAGTTCCATTTCAGTCACTCACTAGCTATGGAGCTTTGGAAGTTCTCTCTTTCCCTCATTTTCCTCATCTATATGATGAGATGATGATAATACCATCCATCTTTCAGGATTGCTGTGAGGATAAGAGGAATGAATACCTGTAAGGTGCTTAGTACAGTTCCTGGCTTATATTAAGTACCAAATAAGCATGGGCTATTATATATAATGTTTCCAGGGAACGTGAAGAGAGATGAGCAGATATTGTTTCTTCATTTTCTACCAGCCAGTAGCTTTCAACACTATCATTATCAGGTTCCCAGAGAAATGTAATATTCCTTGACTTGAAGATTATTTTTCTGAAGGGTTTCTTAGTTCTTTTAATGGGTGGTATTGAGAATAGGTTGTAAATATGATGATGCTTATCTTGGGGCAGTCAGCTTTAAATCAGGCTGGAAACATTATTCAGGCTACCGAGTGAGTGAATGAGTTAGAGCCATTCGTGACTTAATATTTACTGAATGTATGAGCATTCAGAAATAGGACCTGCTAATTCCTGTGGTAGATACACCCCTGTGAGTCCCACTGTTATTAACCTTGTCACTTTTGAAATACTCTTTTGAGTGATATATTATGGGAGTTTGATATCATTCAGGTTATATAGTTTTATATCTTTTGGGTTTGATGACTGAAATATTGATCATATATAGTTTAATTAGATATATATTATGTATATTTGTATACAGTGCTTCTGTATATAATGCCAATTTGGAGTTTTAATAAAGTGTGTGGAATGTGCTGATCATTGTAATCACATTTAAAAAAGAATGGGGAAAATTAATAAGGCAGGAAACAACAAATGTTGGAGAGGATGTGGAGAAAAGGGAACCCTCTTACACTGTTGGTGGGAATGTGAACTGGTGCAGCCACTCTGGAAAACTGTGTGGAGGTTCCTCAAAGAATTAAAAATAGACCTGCCCTACGACCCAGCAATTGCACTGTTAGGGATTTACCCCGAAGATTCAGATGCAATGAAACGCCGGGGCACCTGCACCCCGATGTTTCTAGCAGCCATGTCCACAATAGCCAAACTGTGGAAGGAGCCTCGGTGCCCATGGAAAGATGAATGGATAAAGAAGATGTGGTTTATGTATACAATGGAATATTACTCAGCCATTAGAAACAACAAATACCCACCATTTGCTTCAACGTGGATGGAACTGGAGGGTATTATGCTGAGTGAAGTAAGTCAATCGGAGAAGGACAAACAGTGTATGTTCTCACTCATTTGGGGAATATGAATAATAGTGAAGGGGAATATAAGGGAAGGGAGAAGAAATGTGTGGGAGATATCAGAAAGGGACACAGAACATAAAGACTTCTAACTCTGGGAAATGAACTAGGGGTGGTGGAAGGGGAGGAGGGTGGGGGGTGGGGGTGAATGGGTGACGGGCACGGAGGGGGACACTTGACGGGATGAGCACTGGGTGTTATTCTGTATGTTGGTAAATTGAACACCAATAAAAATTAATTTATAATAAAAAAAACCATTTTGTGCAAAAACAAAACAAAATCTTGAAATTACCATTCTTTAGTTTCTCCCCTTTCAGTCCTGTGGTTTTTTTGTTTGTTTCCCCAGAAAATGTTCCTGAGAAAGATCTTCATGGAAGACTTTATATCAACCGTGTTTTTCGTATCAGTGCTGAGAGAATGTTTGAACTGCTCTTCACCAGTTCACGCTTTATGCAGAGATTTGCCAATTCTAGAAATATAATCGGTTGGTCTTGTGTTTACCTAATGATAAATAAGGGAGAATTTTATTATCCTTTAAGAGTTGAGCCTATTTATGCTGCCAGGGGAAAAACTAGGGTTTGATTTTATTTTGGTGATATATAAGCTGGTATTTAAGCATTTCAGTTAAATTTACATGCAAACATTGACTCATTGTTCAGTTAGATCCTACCTACAATTAAGTCAAACTCTTTGAAACTAAAACTCCATTTATTTATTAATGTAGCAGTTTGGTTGGGTGGAACCCATTTAAAAGAATTTCATTGTGGAACAATCGGATTCTAGTGGGGTATAAATTGGTACAGTCACTTTGGAAATGGTTTGGCAGTAAGCAGAACATAAAAAATTCTCTCTGACTCAACAATTCTACTAGTAGGTATATATCCTTCAGAAATGGAAACGTGTACTCTGAATGACATGTACTACAGTGTTCATGGCAGCATGTTTACAATGGTCTCAAAACAAAACAGCCCAAATATCTACCAATTACTAGAATGGATAAACAAATTGTGTATCTTCACACAAAAGAATATTGTACAGCAATGCAAAAGCAGTTGATGCTACTTATAACAATATCAGTAAATCTCACAGATTTAATGTTAAGCCCAAGAAGCCAGACACAAAAGAGTACATACTGTGATTTCTTGATACAAAGTTCTGAACAGGCAAAACTAATTTATGGGCACAGAATCAGCATAGTATTTACTGTACTATGTTGTACATAGTTAGATGGAGAGTTGGATGGGTAAAGAGTGGGAGGAAGCTTCTGGGATGTTGGTAAAGTCTATTTTGATCTGGGTAGTGGTACACATATGTGTTTTTTTTGTGTGTGTGCAAACTCCTGGAGCTATACGCCTCAGATTGCTGTGTCTGTGGTATATCTAATGAAAATACCAAAACAGAAAAAAGATTCCAGTTAGGAAATTAGTTATACTCATAAAAAGGATTTCATTGGTTGTGTGTTAAAAGTTCTGTTTTGGTAAACATCTCAAATGAGCTTATAGTTAGTTTGAAACTTAGTTTATCCTAAATATTCCAAAATATTTTATAAATTTTGGGAGCACATGGTTTAGCTTGCTATATAAAATTATAAAACAGAAGCATCAGAGATTCATATAAGTTGAGTCATTTGATATAGTCAAAGAGAAAGTTATCCTACAATCAATTTATAGTTGAGCCACTTTACTAGTGATGAAATGTTATTGTTTTTTGTGAAACTTTTATGTAAACATAACTACATATTCATAGGTTGTATCATTGATATATACAAAATTTTTTCTTATTCAGAGATAGCAAAGTGATTTCTCATTGATAGCTGTTGAGTCCTGTGATTATGTTAAGAATTTTATGTTTAAAAAATCCTTTTTTTTCTGTTCTAGTTTTAAGAATGTGGAATATCTAAGGGATATAAATTTTCCTCTTCGCTCAATAGCTTGTGTTTAACTGTATCTCTTCTGAATCTATTTTGTATTTTCTTGCTATTCATGTCTGTCTGGAAAACTTGACATTTTAGAAGAGTTGGATATGTTAATTTTCTTAATTTTCTAAAATGATGCCTATTAATATTGCACTGCCATTTTTATGACTGACAAGGCCCAAGAAGAACTAGCATGTTATTCATGCTGGTACAAAATGAAGTTTGTTCTTTTTTCTTTATTTCTTCTTTTTTTAAAGAAATATTTATTAGAGAGGGGAGGGCAGGGGGAGGGGCAAAGGGAAGAGGGGAGAGAGAGAATCTCAAGCAAACTTTGAGTGCAGAACCCAATGTGGTGCTTGATCCCACAACCCTGAGATCATGACCTGAGCCAAAATCAAGAGTAGGACACTTAACTGACTGAGTTAGTTTGTTCTTTGACTCACAACTGTATTAGGTGTCTGATATCATATCTAGCTTCAATGTAGATGACTGTATTTGCTATCTGATGTTCTAAATGGCTTTTGGAAGCAAAGGCTTCTGGCTAATTACAAGTGTAAACAATAATAGGAATGTTGCTATTTAGACTAGAATTAGTCAGGTTTGCTCCCAAAGAGATAATCTGTTTATGATTGATTGCACATCATTCTGCTATCTGCTGAACTTGCTATCTGGTCATCAAAGTTCAATTTCTTGAGAATGGGTTTCAAAAGTTTTTTTTTTTTAAGTTTTTTATTTTTATTTAAAAATTTTTTAATTTTAATTTTTAAAAAAGTTCTTTATTTAGCACAATGAGAGAGAGAGAGAGAGAGAGAGAGAGAAAGAATAAGCAGAGGGAGCAGCAGAGAGAGAGAGAGATTCCCTGTCAAGCAGGGAGCCAAATATGGGACTTGATCCCAGGACCCTGGGATCATGACCTGAGCCAAAGGCAGAAACTTAACCAACTGAGCCACCCAGGTGGCCCACAGAAGCTTGTTTTCAAGAACATTAAGAAATATTTCTTTTTTAACTGAAAGATTCGTGTATAGTCAATTGTTTGTGGGTTTAATCTAATTTCAGCACTAAGATGGTACTATTGGATTTTTTTAATTAGGAGCTTTTAAATAGGTGTTCATTTAAATCTTTGTTTACAGCTCTGTGACACTACTTTTGTAATTCAAAACTCAGTTTTAAGTCTTTCTGTTCAACTTTTTAATTTTGAAAATTGTAAACCTTCACAAAAGTTGCATGAATAGTATAATAAAACCTGCATAGCCATTCCCAAGATACACCAATTTTTTGTGTGTGTGTGTGGCAAAATGTACATAACATAAAATATACCACTTGAACCACTTTTAAGTGTTCAGGTCAGTGGCATTAAGTACATCCACATTATGCAACCATCATCACCGTCCATCTCCAGAACTGTTGCATCTTCCCAAACTGCAGCTCTACCTATTAAACCATAAGTCTCCATTCCCCCCCTTCTCCAACTGCTGATGACTACTATTCTCCTTTCTGTCTCTAGGAACTTGGCTACTTTTGGTGCCTCATGTAAGGGGAATCACCCAACATGTCCCTTTGTGTCTGGCTTATTTCACTTAGCATGTCTTTCAGGGTTTATCTATCTTGTAGCATGTGTCAGACTTTCATTCCTTTTTAAGTTGAATACTATTCCACTGTATATATAAAGCACATGTTGCTTATCCATTCATACATTAATGGAATTTTGAGTTGTGTCTACTTTTTAGTTATTGTGAATAATGCTGCTGTGAACACTGATGTATTTGAGTCCCTGCTTTCAATTCCTATGGGTATATACCTAGAAGTGGAATAACTGGATCATAGGTAATTCTATGGTTAGCTTTTTGAGGAATGGCCATACTGTTTTCCATAGTGGCCACATCATTTTACATCCCGCCCCCCCCCCAGGAATGCATAAAGGTTCCAATTTCTCCGCATCGTTGCCAGCACTTGTTATTTTCAGTAATAGTAACAGCCATTCTGATGGGTGTGAAGACTCAACAATTTAAAAACTTTATTACATCAGAGGATTCATAAAGTATTGTGCAATTCCTGCTTTTTATTACTTTAACTCAATATATCAAAATGGTGCATGTGTCCTTTGTATATTGTTGCCATTTTTCTTATAATTTCATCCCTGATTTTTCCTATCATGATGAGCTTTACTTAGATATTGGGGGTCTTGGCTTTTCCAAAATATTGTTAATTATATGATGTTTTGGTACATGATGTTCAGTAGGTTTGTTGGTGACATTGGTGACAATATAACTGGAAGACATACTTTTATCCTTGTTAATAGTTGCTTTGTTGAATAGTATGCAGGTTTTTTTTTTTAAGATTTTGTTTATTTATTCATGAAAGATACAGAGAGAGAGAGGCAAGTTTCATGCAGGAAGCCCAATGTGGGACTCGATCCCAGAACCCCGGGATCACGCTCCGAGCTAAAGGCAGATGCTCAACCGCTGAGCCACCCAAGCATCCCATATGAAATTTTAAAAGCAGAATTTGATGATATCTTAAAATTATGTTACTAATATTATATTATTACTAATATTTTATATTACTAATAACAATGGATTATTTGTATATTTTTCTGAAACAGACTGACATAGGACCAAAATAATTTTTTGAAAAGTAATTTCAGAATAAATTTTGTATCTTCTTTCATGTACAACTAACTAAATTATTTTTTAGAGCAAATTATATATGGTAGGGATGCCTGGCTGGCTCAGAAAAGCATGCAGCTCTTGATGTTGGGGTCCTGAGTTCAAGCCCCATGTTGGGTGTAGCAATCATAAATAATATATTAAAAAATTATGTATGGTAGATTCCGTGATTCTGCTTTTTTAGTTTAGTTTAAAGATTTTTTCCAGATACTCAAATGGCAGTTTTGGGGTCCCTCAAAAAATCTTGAGGCCTACCTGTATGAAAGAAGTTGAGTAAAATTGGCTGTATCAAAAGGCTTGCTTCATTTTTTTAATGATGGGTAATGGGTTAAAGACTTCTATATTTTAGATGTTGACAAACAGTAGTCAAGCATACTAATTGCTTAAATTCATGAGTGCTAACAGAATTTGGTGATTTAGTCAGATCTTTGAAAAGAGTTCACTATGCTGTTACCTATATATTCCTAGTCTTTGGCTTCTTAAATGATCTTCACTGTATGCTGCTATGTTCTAAAAATGTATTTCTGTACAATGTATATTTTTACTCACTGTGTTATTTTTTTTTTTTAAGATTTTATTTCTTTGAGAAAGAGAGAGAGAGAGAGAGAGCACAAGGTGGGGGCGGGTGGAGGTGAAGGGCAGAGGAAAAGGGCTAAGGAGAACCAAACTTCCTGCTGAGCAGAGAGCCTGAAGCTGGCCAATCTCTGAGGTCATGACCTGAGACCTCCAGATGCCCCTCATTCTGTTATTATTAAGCAAATAAGAGAGATTTTTAAAAAAGATTTTATTTATTTATTCATGAGAAACACGGAGAGAGAGCGAGAGAGGCAGAGAAATAGGCAGAGGGAGAAGTAGGCTCTATGCAGGGAGCCTGATGTGGGACTTGATTCCAGGATCCTGAGATCATAACCTGAGCTGAAGGCAGACACTCAACCACTGAGCCACCCAGGTGCCCCAATAAGAGAGAATTTTAATCAAGATGTTGCCATAAATACAAAGAGATTTTCTTACAGCTTTCTTAATATAGAAATATTATATAGTTATTTATATTCCACAGCCCCCTCCTTGATTAAAGATTTTGACAAATAAGCCATTAACATTACACATTTTCTCATTACATAATTTCTTATTAACATGATTTTTCCACAAGTTGGGATCAAGGTCTTATTTTTGCATAATGGAAAATGTCTTTCAAGGTTTTGTCCTCAATGATGGGAATGTTAAAGTGTTGTTCTGTTTGTGTTTGGTAAGGCAGGTGCCATTACTTCTTTTCACAGGTACTGGGGACTTCAAAATGAAGACTACAGATGAAACACCTTTTAATTTTCTCTTCTAAAGGAAAGAAAAAAAAGCGTATTAATAGACAACAATTTAGAAGTAAATGGATCAAAGTTGGGGAATATGTCACATACAAGAATAGTGCCTCACATTTAATTTTATTTTCCTTTAATGTTGAAATGATAATACAGTCATAACGAAGTTAGGACTGGCCAAAAATAAAAATTTAAATAATTAAAAACTACTTTCCATTAATCATCAGGGAAATGAAAATTAAAAGCACAGTGAGATATTACCTCACACTTGTCAGAATGGCTAGAATAAAAAACACAAAAATAACAAGTGTTGGCAAAGATGTGGAGAAAAAGGAACCATTGTACGCTGTTGGTAGGAATGCAAATTAGTGTAGTAGTCACTGTGGAAAACAGTATGGAAGTTCCTGAAAAAAATTAAAAATAGAATTACCATATGATCCAGTAATTCCATTACTGGATATTTACCCAAATAAAATGACATCAGTAAGTCAAAAAGATATATGCACCCCTGTGTTTACTGCAGCATTATTTACAATAGCAAAGACATGGAAGCCACCCAGGTGTCCATCAATAGATGAATGGATGAAGAAGATGTGGTATGTATGTGTGTAGAAATATATGTGATGGAATATTACCCAGCCTTAAAAAAGGAATGAAAATTTGCCATTTCCAACAACATGGATGGACCTGCGGGATATAATGCAAAGTGAAGTAAGACAGAGAAAAACAAATACCATATAATTTTACTCATATGCAGAATTTAAGAAAACAAAAGAAAAAACAAAGAACAAAAGAGACAATAAACCAGACCCAAATACAGAGAACAAGCTGATGGTTGCCAGAGGGAAGGTGGGGTGTGTGTGTGAAATACATGAAGGGGATTAAGAGTACATTTGTCATGGGTAAAGCATAGACTTGTTGAATCATTATATGGTATACTTGAAACTAATATAACACTGTATGTTAATTATATTTTTTTTAAAAAAATCTACTTCTGATTACATTTTAAATCATACTTTTCAGATTTTTAGAACCAACTCTCTTTTTATATTTGCTGTGATTAGATGTGGTGTCCACCCCTTGGAAAGTAGAACCTGGAGGTGATCAACTGAGAACCATGACCTACACTATAGTCCTTAATAATCCACTTACTGGAAAGTGCACTGCTGCCACTGAAAAGCAGGTATGTCTACTATGTCAGTATTCCTAAATTATCATGTGTGAGAAGAGAGAAGATGCTTGTCACACACACCAGCTTACAAGATAATTTTCAGAAATAAGTGGCAAAAAAATTTTTTAGAAGAGAGGAGAGACTGTCAGATTAAAAAGAGACTTAAGAGACATATCAACCAAATCAACCCAATCCTAATTTAAAGAAACAAACTCAAAAGATAGTTACAAGATTTAAGGAATTAATTTTTACATGTAACTACGGTATTATTTTGTATTATATTTTAAAGAAAAGAGTATTTTTTTAAAGATTTTATTTATTTATTCATGAGAGACACAGAAAGAGGCAGAGACACAGGCAGAGGGAGAAGCAGGCTGTATGCAGGGAGCCCAATGCAGGACTCCAGGATCACGCCCTGAGCCAAAGGCACATGCTAAACCGCTGAGCTACCCAGGCATCCCAAGAAAAGAGTATCTTTTAAAGAGACACAATGAAGAAATTATAAAGAGATACACTGGCATATTTGTGAATAAAATTATACTGATGTCAGGGGTATCCTTTAAAAGTAATCTAGCCAGGCAGAGCATCATGGTGGAGGGAGGGAATGTGGGGATAGGGTACAGATGAAGCAGGACTGGGCAAGGGTTAATGTTGAAGCTGGCTGATGAGTTTTTGAGGATTCATTATACTTCATTACTACTCTTGTGTATGTTTGAACTTTTTCATGATAAATGTTAAAAACACTACTTTGGGATCTGATATACAGGATCATATCAAGAGTTAGGGCCACATAACTAGAGGGCTACAGTAATGTACGGAAGAGATTATAGGACATTCAGTGCTCTGCTCAGTGGCCAGTGTGGTGCTGCCTTTATAGTGGAGTTTGTGTTTGACCAAATTGTGTTGAAGTATAGTGTATCTGTTCTGCAAGTAGTTAGAAAATATCTTAACATCTGAACTAGTTATGTTCTTGTGGCTTTCATTCAGTGTTAAAAAGGAATTAATTTTTTTTCCAAAAGATTTCCAAACATTTAAGAAAAGATTGGTATTTTTATATTGGAGTCTTAGATAAGCTTGACAAGGTATGGTTAAAATGAGGAAGGAATGGCCAGCAGCCACTCCAAATCTTGTTTGGGGAAAGCAGTGTTTTCTTTGTCCTCTTCTTTCACTTTTTTGTGAAGGGAGATTGTTACATTTTTAAGAATTTTGGAGTGGATCTTTGCTTCGTTCAAATTAATTTTGAATTGTTCCTCTATCAGGAACATTTAACATTCTTTATAAACTAAATAACATACACAAGAGACTATACGGTTCCTCTCTCCTCCTCAAACCTAAAAGAAAGAAAAAAAATAATTGTACAATGAAATGACAGAGAAACAGCAAACACTATTTCTGCAGGTCACATCTTCTCAATTCATAGATAGCACAGCCAACAGAGAGGCTCTTCTGGTCTGTATGTAGGTTTTTCATGTCTTTTATTTTTGAGAAGGAATTCTAATTTGTATATATTCTAAATTGGCAAGGAATTTAATATATTAAACTTGTACATGCAAAAATTTTTCTAATCTTATTTTGGCAGACACTGTATAAAGAAAGTCGAGAAGCACAATTTTATCTGGTAGATTCAGAAGTAGTGACACATGATGTTCCCTACCATGATTACTTCTATACCTTAAACAGATACCATATCATCCGATCCTCAAAACAGAAATGCCGGCTGAGGTGAGCTATTGTAAATGAGTGTTTTAGTCAGGCTAGCTGAGATTATATTCTGGAACATATCAATCCTAAAATCTTTGTAGCCTTACACAACCAAGCTTTATTCCTTGCTCAAATTACACGTCCACTAGTGGTCAGTAGAGGGATGGGGTTCCTCACTCGAGGTCGCATGCTGATAAGTGCTTTGACATCCTGGAGCTACACAATCATTCCTGTGTCATTCCTGTTCCTATAGGGAGAGTTGTAGAACTGTGTTCACAGTCCAGTGGCCAGAACTAGTAACAGGACCCTGTTTAAAGCCAAGGTGGCTGTGAGTTCTTGAGAAACACATGGTGAGCACATGGCTGCAATGGGAAATAAGAAATGTTGGTGAATCAAAGATAGTGACAGGCCACCATGTGCTTTGCCTGGTCTTAGCTATTGTAGTTACCCTCACCTAATTTGTGACCACTAGAGATTTTTTGTACAAGGCATTTAGAAAATTTAGAATTTATTTTGAGCTTTTATTGCTACTTAAGTAAAGAGAATTTAGGGCTAGAGAAAGAAATGAATAAAATGCCAAGTACTTAGAAGGAAAATCTCATGAAGTTTTTAGCAGCATGTAGTAATTTTTAAAGAAGTCATAATCAGTGAACAGATTTTCTTTTATAATCTTAATGACTTTGGGTCTTTTTGGCTTCCCATTCAACATAATCTTACACTGAATTGCAATGTTAACAGAACTAAATTCTTTCCTTTAAATAAATATTCTTTCCTCTTTATTATATTAGAGTTTCCACAGATTTGAAATATAGAAAGCAACCATGGGCCATTATCAAATCTCTAATTGAAAAGAATTCCTGGAGTTCATTGGAAGACTATTTCAAACAACTTGGTTTGTAAATTTCTTGATGTATCTATTTTGGTAAAGATAGTATTTATTAACAAAACTGATTGTCCATTTGGGTTAATAGCTGGAACTAGTAGACGATGTTGAATTGACTCCCACTGAAGTGGTTCTAACTATTCCCTACTTGGAATTTGAAAACTTTTCATTTTCATTCGTTTAACAAACACTTGTATTATGTTTATTATGTGCCAGACATGTTCTGTGTGTTTTATAAATGTCAGCCCCTCACAATCCTATGAGGTAGGTACTGATATTTTTTTTCCATTTTAATAAAGAATAAATATTGAAAGAGAAAGAGAGGTTAAGTGGCTTGTCTAAGATCACACAGTAAGGGCCTATCACAGCCTCTTCAAGGAGCCAAGGAAGCTGACTGCCATGAGAGACTGTAACTTCATCACAAATACGCCCTAGTGTTCCTTGGTGCCCGTCCCCCACCGCAATCCTTATGAATGCAGCTTCCTTGGGTTTATGCAGGCACACTTAGCAATGGTAGGTATCATTTACATCTATGGATTTGGTGGTGGTGGGTACTAGCCTGGAGAAGTGATATAGTTCTTTTTTGCATATTTCTTAAAATAAAACATGAGGAAAAAATATATACATACATGAATTTAATTCTGGTTAAAGAAAAGCTAGGGGTCAGTCATTCAGTTCAGGGTAAATTAAGGCTTCATCATTTAATTTGTTGATTATTTTCCTTGCTCTTCTCTCTTGGCTACTCATTATTAAACTCCTAATCAGGAAAAAAGAAAATGAAATTCAGAAATTAGTTTGGCCGCTGGATAATGAGCTTCTAATAAAAAATCTGGTGAAGGAAAGGTTGAAACAAATGACAAAAATGAGGTTTTTAGGTTGTTTGCAGATTTTCCTTAGCAGTATTTCTTTTTTGCAAACCCTTATTGAAAACTAGAACTATTATATGCTACTTCTTCCTTTGATGTTGACAATCAAGTGCCACAATCTATCTTGGAAATCTTTCTAATGATCCAATGTAAGTGGGTAGCCTGTTGTTTCCATAACTGATATCATTATGTTAATATTTAATATAGCACATGGTGAATTTGCTCTGATGATCCCATCATTTATTAATACAGATCATTCTTCCTAGAATAGTGAAGGCTCATTGTAGGATCACTTTACCTTCCAAAACTTTTTATTAAGAGTAAGTTTGAACCTAGGCCATGAGAACCTAAGTAATAAAGAAGGGTACCAAGGGTTGGCTTAAAAAACAAATAACAAAACACCCCTCCCACCCCTGTATCTTATAGTCAAGGTTTCTCTACTATCTAAAGATTTTTTTTTCCTTCTTAGAATCAGACTTGTTAATGGAAGAAACTACGTTAAATCAGTCTATTGAGGACACTGGAAAACTTAGCAGCTTGCGAAGGAGAAGGCGAACATTCAACCGAACAGCAGAGACAGTTCCTAAACTTTCTTCTCAGCGTTCTTCTGGAGATGTGGGCTTAGATGCCAAAGGGGATGTTTCAGGTAGCTGTTACCTGGTAAACAGAGATGGAAGATTTTAGTTTACTTACATGAAGTAGACTATGGGTTATATTTATTGACATGTCAGTTAGGAGGTCTCCCTTTTTCCTCTCCTTTTCTGATCATGTTTATCAAACTCTGCATTCCTTAAAAATAACTAATGAATAAGTGTAAAGAATCAGTTGTAAAAATGGCAGGCATACGGCCATCTAATGTATTTTACTGGGCCCACGTGATATTTTAAAAATTGGACATTTTGATATAAAAACTCAGATCTGACAGCTCTGGACTCAAATCCCTTCACAGCAACAATCAGTTGGAGCTTAGTAGTAGCTGCTCCATCAGACAGAGCATGTGCTTCCCAAGTCCCCAGTCCCAACCACTGTCCCTTGCTGCTGGATGACTCACTCATGAATTTCCTAGTCTTTACAGACATTTTATTTCTACCCTTGAAAGTACTAAACTGATTATATGCTTTAACCTTTATGTACTTTCAGGTCCAGCCCAGCAAATTGCAAAGATAGAATTTGACTTTTATTATCCTCACTCTCAATTTTGAAGACATCTTGCCTCTACTGTTATTCCCTCCCTCTCGGACCTATAAAACTGTTATACTTCTCACCCTTCTACATTATCAAATCCTCTTTTAAGGCTTATATCTTAGTGTGACTATGTATCTGCTACTTTAGCTTAATAACACTTTAGCTTTGGAGTTTATGAATTTGAGCAAAAGAGAACAGGTGAGGATTGTAATGCAAACAATGTACATAAACCCAGCTCAAATATTATTTGCAGAGATGGAACTTAGCTAGAGATCATACATGTTGTATTGAATTGCTTATTTTAGAGTAAATTAATCTGTAACATAGACCAAATTTGCAGGACTCGTGTAGATTTTCTTTTTGTAGATTTTTTTCAAATTAGTCAAGACATTAGAAATCAAAAAAGGGGGCTGGGAATTTACCCTACATCAAGTTGTCTTTACAAATCATGTAAAAAAATTTCTTTTCCAGTTCTTTTCAAATGAAATTAAATCTTAGCCAGTGTTAATCACAGTCCTGTTCTAATAGAGATTTTTGTGTGTTGTGATCTGCAGGAAAGAAAAAGGAAATGGAAAACTGTAACTTTGCCCTTATTGTGGTGATGAGTATTTTGTAAGTATTTTTTTTGAGTGCTTATTTTGGTTGTGTCTTCATTTATCTTTTAATAGTTTCCAAAAGGATTTGATGCATTTGTATGTTATTGTACAGAAATTGCCACTATTTGACCAATTTTGGTCTGCAAAAACATTAATTTTAAATGCTTCAGTCTGATAGTTTTTGGTTTTCAGGAGAATTATTAGATTTGAGGAAATACCCAAGTACACATTCAATAAACGTTTTTTAATTAATTAGCTAATTAATCCACACATGGAGCCCAATGCAGGGCTTGAACTCATGACCCTGAGATCAAGAACTAAGGTGAGATCAAGCATCAGACACTTAACCCACCGAACCACCCAGGCACCCCTATATGGCGGAATTAATCTGACTTATTTCTACCATCATAAGTTTTTATTGGAAGTCCTATAAATTTAAAGAGAGTATTTATATATGCAAGTGGGTGAAATCCCAGTAGTGCTGTTTTGCTCTATTTGATTAGACTAATGATCCTTACCTTTTATGGTTAATTTCCTAAAATGCAGATTTCTACACCCCAGTCCCAGATATTGAGTCAGTAGGCCTTGGGCAGAGATTAAGAATCTCGGAGTAGGGATCCCTGGGTGGCGCAGTGGTTTGGCGCCTGCCTTTGGCCCAGGGCGCGATCCTGGAGACCCGGGATCGAATCCCACGTCAGGCTCCCGGTGCATGGAGCCTGCTTCTCCCTCTGCCTGTGTCTCTGCCTCTCTCTCTCTCTCTGTATGACTATCGTAAATAAATAAAAAAAATTAAAAAAAAAAGAATCTCGGAGTATTCTATAGGAATCAATGCAGGCAATCATATGTAGGCGACTGTTATCTACATGGCTGTATCTGAGTATTGAGGTAGTCTATTAGATTTAATTGAATTGGTTCTGACTGGGGATATACTCTTGGTGAATATTTTCTGGAATGAAGTTCTTTTATCAGCTGCTTTTTCTAATTGTAGATTTCTGAATGTAGAAAACATTTTTTTAAAGATTTTTATTTGTTTATTCATGAGAGACACACAGAGAGAGGCAGAGACATAGGCAGAGGGAGAAGCAGGCTCCATGCAGGGAGCCCAATGTGGGACTTGATCCTGGGACTCTGGGATCATGACCTAAGTTGAAGGCAGATGCTCAACCACTAGCCACCCAGGTGCCCAGAAAATGTTTGATATACCTTTGAGTTTTATAAAAGGTTTTTATATCTGCTTAAGTTGGTTTGCTATGACAGTTTTGAATATGAAATATTATCAGTGATCTTTTGTATTACCATGCAGAAAACTTATAGTCAGATGTTGAAATGTTGGTCTGTATACTATTTCAGTATCATAATAATTTCATAGATTTGATTTTCTTGCTCCTTAGTTTTCATTTTTTAAAAAAATCCTCTTCTGAGTAGGTTAAGATGAATACTATATATTTTTAAGGGCAAGCCAATATTTTAACAGAAAAAATAAGAGAGATATGATGCCACCTATGTATTTGCATATATATGTGCCATAAGAAGTATATCCCTTCAATTGAAAGACTGCTATGAGAACCAATGAGTAGTTCATTTAGCATGTAACATTTTATATATGATACTATTCATATCTATTTGGGATTTGATACTTCCTTTATCTAAGTTGAACTAGAAGAAATTTTTGCTGAATAGTAATGTAAAAAATTTGGTTTTAAGTGGGAGTAAGGTGGATGTTCATCTACATAAGATCAAGTCCATATTGATTTTCATTTCCTTTTTGAAGTGCAGCATTATGGGTGTATATGGCTTAAGCCAGAGGCACCCAAAAATAGATCTCAAAAGCTTTCTTGGTAGATTTCTAAGCTGGTGGTCACACATCAGCACTGGGAAGATTCCTTGCAGAAAGGAGAGATATTAGGAACAATCCCAACCTGTTTTCTTTGAGGACTTTATTGTGACTCTAGTTACTTTCCAACTTTTTCCTCACTGTCCACTTAATTCCTAAAAGTGGTTGTTTCATACAATAAGGTAGGGATAGCTGATTTAAATAATATAGCAATAATTGGAAACTAGGCAACATACAGTTTTAGATTGTATGTACATGTACATTTAGAGTTTTTACCTGTATAGTCTACATGAGCAGTGCTTAAGGAATGGATTAACCAGGTATGCTTTACCCTAGTTTGCTGTTGCTAGTTCTGTTGAATGTGACGCTGTTTCTGAAGCTGTCAAAGATAGAATATGCTGCTCAGTCCTTTTACCGTCTCCACCTCCAAGAAGAGAAATCTTTACAGTAAGTCTGTTTCCCCCAACCTATTATTATTTCAATAATTCTTTTGTCGCAGAAAACTTAATTCTAGTTCAGAGATTTGGATCTGCTAACTGTTTTGTAGTCACAAACTTTTTTGTTTAATATTTTGTTTTGTTTGCAAATTTATAGGACACAGATGATTTCTGTAAATGAAAGATTAGAAGCTGTCCTCCTGATTTTTAAGATTTTTTTTTCAGTTTAACCTCTGATATGGTGTCAGGAGTGGAAAATATTCAGAAGAAAAGAGATCAGGCCCGTCGTTTAAAAGGAGTACTCCGAGACTCCGTCATGATGCTTGAACAGGTAGGCAACTCTGTACCATAGTACTTAGTGTTTTCATAGCACTATGAACCAGGTGCTCCTCTGGCTGTGTACAAATATTTCCTATACCATTATTTGAAGAAACCCCCCTCCTAGAGGCAATTACCCTAGAGTTTCTGTATTATTCAGAATACAGAATTTATGTGTACAGTCACTTGTATTTTTTTTCAAAATGGAAGCATACTATACACTGTTGTACACCTTCATTTTATAATTTGTAATATATATTGAAGATGTTTCCTTATCAGCATGTACATTTGACTCTTAAGTAATGGTGGAATTAGGGGGGCTGACCCTTGTATGGTCGAAAATTGCATGTAACTTTTGACTCCCCAGAAACTTAACAACTTGATAGCCTACTGTTGACTAGAAGCCTTACTGGTAACATAGGTGATTAACACATATTTTGTATATGTATTACATATTTTTATAGCTAGAGAAAGAAAATATTATTAAGAAAATCATAGAGAAAACACATTTACAGTGTTGTCCTGTAAAAAATCTGTGTATAAGTGGTCCCATGCCATTCAAACCCATGTTGTTCAAAGATCAACTGTATATATCTACCTCATTCTTTTTACCGATACTTCTGTATAAAAATTTATGCTTAATATTAACTCTTTTTATAGAGTTTGTAGATATACTATTGATTATTTTATCTATTAACCATGTATTTTGGAGATGCTTCCATATTAGCATATAAAGCACTTCCTCCTCTTTTAACAACTGCATAGAATTCAACTATATAAATGTGCTATAATTAATGATTTTATTAGTTCTCCATTGAAGAATGAACATGCAGATTATTTTGATGTTTTGCTATAGACATTTATCTGTTGAACACAGTGTCATCAATAAGTGCTGCTCAGTTCCATGAACCAACATTTAGGATCCCCTTTGAAAAAGAAAGATTACTGTTTCCATTATAATACGTTATCTGTGTACTTTTCAAGATTGAAAACTAGAGAGTGGTAGAAGAGACATTCAGACAGTCACTGTTAATACTTTGTTTCCTTCCATCCTTTTCTTCTATACATTGATTTGTTTTTTAGAAGATCCAGTTATTGAGCATTTCTCAGGGTATCATGTGGGGCATTCAAGGTGACACCTTCAGCTAGGCATTCTCCAGATGCACATTATCTACAGCTCCTGGTGACGTTCTCCCCCCCCCGCGCTTACCAAGAGTGGGTCTTACTTGCACTTTCCCTTTTTTGCCTCCTATTTCCCCAACTTTCAACTGATAACTCTGCCTCAAGGAGAAAAGAGTTTTCCTCTCCCTCTGCAGATCTTCCGATTGCTGCACCCTGTCCTCTTGTCTGTGCCTGTCAGAGCTTTGCTCTGCCTGTGAGGAGAGCCCAGCATGTGTTGGTGGGAAACTTCCTCCATCACCCTCCAACATCCTATTTTCCATCTCCCTCATTCAGCTGGATCTTTCCTCTCTGCACATGGCCATGCCCGCTGTCCATATCCTCTTCTGTCTGCCTGTCTCTCTCTGCTCACTTTCACAGCCTGGCTCTTTCAGAGTTGTCTGCTGTGGCTGTCCCTAGTTTATCCTTTATAGCCCATTCACTTTTTTAAGGTTTGGTATTCACCAAAGTCACACCTTCACATGGTTAACTTTTTTATAAGGTTTGTTCAGAAAAACAGCAGTCCTACCATATACTTTGCCGAACACAACAACCCTTAATTCTTTTAGTTTCTTTTTTGTGTTTACCCCATTTATAAACAACAAGCATGTATTGATATTTCTTGATTTTTCAGTTTTACATATAATCTTTGACCTCCTATTATGGAAGACAAGGGTTTTCTTTTCTTTCATCTTGTTTTCTTTTCTGATTACCCTATCTTCCCAAGGAAGTTATAATTTTGGTTAGATCAGTGTCCAGTGTTTGCTTTATTTTGACTAAGTTTGCTATCCTGAGCTGAGCCATGGAATAAACCATGACTACCTTTTCTTTTCTGTGCATTTTCTTATCCCTGGAATTATCTTATGATAGTTGATTATTATACTACTTATAAGTATCTCATCTCCTAAAGCTCTGTCTGTCATCTAAGTCTTCTCTCCTAACCTTCATTCACCTCAGGTATTCTGAGTGGAGCCTTCTGACTGGCTCTAGTCAGGACCAGGGACCCTCTCTGCAGGTGCACAGCTCTTGTCCTGGTCACTCCTGTGGAGTACCTCGTCTGTTTCCTATATCCAGCATGTCTTCTGCTTTCTTGGTTTACTCCTTTCTTTTAATGGAGCATATCCTCTAGTAGCTTTCTGAGAAAGAGAGCATGGAGGTAAATATTTTAAGATTTCATTAGTATGAAAAGTTTTTATTCTGTCCTTTCCCTTGATTAATAGTTTGGCTAGGGGGGCCCTGGGTGGCTCAGTGGTTGAGCATCTGCCTTCAGTTCAGGGCATGATCCCAGGATCCTGGGATCGAGTCCCACATCAGGCTCCCCACAGGGAGCCTGCTTCTCCCTCTGCCTATGTCTCTGCCTCTCTCTGTGTGTCTCTCATGAATATATAAATAAAAATCTTTTTTTTTTTAAAGTTTGGGGATAGAATTCTAGCTTGGAAACAGTGTTCCTTCACAGCATTGTTCCATTGTTTTTCAGCTTCTAGTGTTGCTATTGAGAATTTTGAGGCTGTTACCATTCCTCATCCTTGAATCTGGAAACTTGTACCTTTTAGTCCTGGGAAATAGTGACTTACACAATTGATGATCTCCTCCCCTCCAGTCCCTCTCTTCTGATTTTCTGTGGCTCCTGTAATTCAGATGTTGGCCTTCTTTGGGACAGGCTATCTACTCTTACTTTTTCTATCCAGCTTCTATCTCTTTGCCTTTTTGTTCTGCTTCCTCAGAGTTCCTTAACTTAATCTTCACATTCTTCTATTTTTCAATTTTTGCTAACAATTTTTTTAATTTCAAAGACCTATTCTCTGAATTTTTTATGTCATTGTGATCTAAAAAATTAGTATCTTTATCTCTCTGATCATGTTACTAATGCTTAATTTTTTTTTCCCTTCTTGCCCTTTCACTTTCCATCAAGATCCTTTCCTCCTGTTTTGATTTCTATCCTTAGAGCAAGAGGATTCCATTAGATGTCTGTAGTTTTTGGTTGCCTGCTTCTGTGGGTTAGAAGCTCTTATGCTCTTAACGTGGGTTGGGCTGGTGTACCCTGAACTTCTCTCTAGCTCTGGTTCAGCTATTGGTTGAGAAATCCTGATATCACTATCTTTAGGTCTTTCCTCTTAGATTGGTCAATTTCCATAGAGAAAGGCTGTCCAGTTTCCATCTGAAGGATTAAGGGCTGCCAGCATTTTAGGAGCAGAGTGAAAGTAGAGGGATGGAGGAGGGCAGGGCATGGGGGTGGGGGTGATCTCAACACTTTTTTGTATAATCCCCATTTTTAGTCCCCTTCTCTTTATTCCAACTTCCAGAGATTTCTGTCAATTCCCAAGACTTTTGAGGATTCTTCAAGGTAGATTTGGTTGGTTCTCAGCTTTCTCCACAATTAGTTTAGGATTCCACTTTGGTCTGCTAAGTCATCCATCTGCTTTCTTGTTTCTAACATTCTGTTGCCGCTTTTGCCGTTTCTGTTCTCCCTGTCCTCATGAATTTATGCCTTTTAAAAAAATCATTTTATTGTGCTTTTATGGGGTTTCAGGATGGAGGAAATTAGATGCCTGTATTAAGCCACCCAGTTGCTCTTCAGTTCACTCCTGTCTTGTTTTCTTCCCCATATCTTCCAGTGATATTGCTCAAGCTCAAGGTCCCCAGTAACCCCTGGCTTTTAAAATTAATATCCATTTTTTTAAGTTTACGTCTTAGAGTGAGCATTATCTAATTTTGCCTTCTTTTAAACCATAAAAAACCTCCCTTTATTGTGATATAAATGACATACTATAATAAAGAATTAGCATAGTCACAAAATTGTACAACCACCACCACTGTCTAAATCCAGAGCATTTTTATCACCCCCAAATAAGACCCTATACCCATTAGCAGCTCTCAGCTCCTATAATTATTAATCTACTTTTTATTTCTAGGTTTGCCCATTCTGGACATTTCATATAAATGGAATTATACTATATGGTCTTTTGTGACTGGCTTCTTTTACTTAGCATAAAGTAAAACTACCTTTTGCTCGTTAAAATCATCTCCTCTGCTGACCTCTTCCTGGCCTGGTACTCCAGGCTCTCTGTGTTAGATTCTCTTCCCTTCTTCTCTACATCCACTCCTCTAACTTGAGCCACATGTGCCATGAACTCCCAAATCCATCTTTCTTACCCTGACCTCTTCCCAGAGCTTCAGGCTCATGCAGTTACCTGCTGAGTTGGCATCTTCACCTGAATGCTAACAGGCCATCACAGATTGATCATGTCCAAAACATGAATTCAGTTTTCATCCTGAGCCACACTGATTCTCCTCTAACTGATGTATTTCAGAAAGCGATGCTGCCATCCTCCAGTCAAAAAACTTAATCCATTATGAAGTATGTACTTATTTTTGTGATGATTCATTTTAGTTCTTTATTTCTCACTAGTCTGTAAGCTCCACCAAGGCAGGGACAGTGCCTATTTGGTTTACCATTGTATACCCAGTGCTTGGCTTAGTACATACCCAGCATGTAATAGGGAAGTATAATATTTGCTGAATGAATGAACAAATGAATGAATTTAAAGAAGAATAAGACATAATTCTTGCCTTCAAGTTGCCTATAATCTTATTAGAGAAAACAGATGTCCATGTGTATTGTTAAAAACTATTTAGAAAGTACAAAGTTAAATGTCAAGTAAGTAGCAATGCTTTGGGAGTTCAAAGGCAGGATGATTAGGGAAGGCAACAAGAAGAAGGTAAGTTTTAAATGGGTGAAGACAAGCGTGAGCATAATAGCAAGCAAAGGGGGACCCCTGGGTGGCTCAGCGATTTAGCGCCTGCCTTAGGCCCAGGGTGTGATCCTGGAGACCCAGGGTCAAGTCCCACATCGGGCTCCCTGCATGGAGCCTGCTTCTCCCTCTGCCTGTGTCTCTGCTCTCTCTCTCTCTCTCCGTGTGTGTTTCTCATAAATAAATAAAATCTTAAAAAAAAAAAAAAAGCAAGCAAAGGCCTAGAGGTGGAACTTGAGTTGTATAGGAGATAGTAGAGAAACTGCTGCAACTAGAGAAGCCATTTAAGAAAACCACCTGTTGGGAAGCAGACTGTACAGCAGGCCAGTGCAGGGAGAAGTGCAGGACCAGGGCTGACTTCCTGTCAGGCACGCTGACACCCTAAGTAGCTAGGTGTTTTATAGATTCAGTCTTTTATTTGGGTATCGGTATAAACAAAACTATATTGAATATAAATGTAAACTTTTGGCATAAAAATAATCAGAAAAAAAGTTTAAAAAATCTGATTTTGGAAATTAACTTTGTTTGCAGTTGAAGAGCTCACTCATTATGCTTCAGAGAACTTTTGATCTACTAAATAAGAACAAGACTGGTATGACTGTCGAAAGCTAGTGATCTCAAGGCCTGAAATTGTAGAGATACTTGGAACTAAAAGAAAACACCTTAAAGAAAGCCAGAGGATGGAAGATTTTAATTGTCATGGGAACATTTCCACATTTTCTCATTATTGGTACTTCTAATATAAACATTATTTTTAATAACATTAATTTGATAACTAGTTCTGATGGCCTCAACAATCCATTCTTTCACTTCCTATACATAATTCTAAGCAGTGAATTTCTCCAGTGAAGCGTGAAATTTGTGGATTTGAATTTCTGATACAAAAAGAAAATGAGACACTGAATTGAGTAGTGTGGCCTAATTTTTACAGTGAGGTTTGAAGTCTGATGCTTTATCCATTAGCACAGAATCAGTATGTCTCTGGTAGGCTGCTTTCCCAGTTGAGATACATTCAAGAGGCTAAAGAAGACAATAGAAGAATGAACCTCTTTATCATTACTACTTTTGAAGGACCATTTTTCAGGCATATATTCTGACATTTCCAAGTTTGTGTACTGTAAGTATTTTAGTGTCTGAACTTATTCAGCATGCATATTCAATTGTCAACCTTTTGAGTCTGTAAGTTGGTAATTATTATCTGAAACATTCTTGAGCCATGTTGTAACTTTTTGAAGAAATAGTTGTTTCTTCTTTAGGTAGCTATCAGAGGTGAGATTTTCTTGTTTCAAATGGCAGGAGAGACAATTCTGAAAAAGGACACATGTAGGATACCAACAGTCAAAATGAAGAACCATGCTTTCATTTTAAAAACCAGATGATTATGTAAAAATCTGGGCATTTAGTGACATATCAAATGAATACTTGAACTAAGCTTGGCTTCAGCTTAGCACTCTTTCATGGTAGAAGTGAACCACCTTGTTGAAAATTGTGGATTACTTTTTAGTAGCCACATAATGTCTCCATTTATTCACTCATGTGTGTGGCTTGTTTCAGCGGGTAAGTTATAAGCAGACACAAACTTTAGCTCTTCAGTAAAAACTTTTGGGGTCACTTTGTCCCAATACTAGTGCACTGACTGACTGAAGTTTGAAGTCAGACGGAAGTTTTGGCTCTTTGATGAAAAGTTTTTAGGCATATATGTCTCGATACAAGTGATGTCTGGAACAAGAGAAGGACAGTGTGGAATAATTTGTGTGTATTCTTACTGTTTGGACAATGCTTGCCTTTAGTTAAGTGTTTCTTTCTTTCCCCAGAACCCCATGAGATTGCTAAAGTCATTTTTGAAATGCCTGTAGAGAATGACAGTATTGACTTGATTACAGGGAAATGGATTTCTCTGGGTGATTCCCAACAAACCTACCTTGGGGTACCAGTGTACTTACCTGGGAGTTTTCTGATTTATGAAGTGTGGCTGTGATCAAGAGTCACTGGACTATAAACTTGAAGACTTTGTTCTCTGTTAAATTCACAAAAATGATCAGTGGCAAGCTGAGTATTTTGTGATGCTTCTTTAAAAACTTGTACTTCGTAAATATACCTCAAAGACAATTACCAAAGTTGCTTTATAGATTGACTAAACATGTATGTAGGCAGAACTGAGTTAATTGTATGAGCCTGTTATATAAATTGAGTATCAATAAAACCCAAAATGTCTGAGCTGTAGTTTTTCTTTTTCTGTTTAAAAAGGAAAAAAAAGTTTCCCAGCATCTCCACCAAAAAAGCAAAAACAGAAACAAAAACAAAAACAAAAACAAACAAAAACAAAAAAAAAAAGGAAAAAAAACCCCAAGAAACAAAATAAGTAGAAACCATGCAATAGCGAAACCGTGTATATGGGCCTACACTCTTTAAGAAATTTAGTGCAAAAAAAAAAAAAAATTAGTGCAAAAATAAAACCCAAAGAGAACTCCCATTAGGGCAGTTTCATTTCAAATATGCGGTGCGTTGGAACAAAAGTACTAGTAGGCCGGCCGGTCGAGTGTAGAATCTGCTCGCCAGAAATCGTGGAAAGGAACAAGCTTTCCAAACGAACAGCTCAGGGACAGCGATGGGCCTTTAAGGGAAGGCTGGAGGATTTGGGGGCGGTACCCCGGGAACAATCTGCGGTGCAGAGCTCCACCTAAGCCTGTTGCCGGCGTCCGAGCGGGGACCGGCGCCGGGCGAATCCTCGGGCTCCCGGGGTCTCGGTCTCTCCGTCGGGCGCTCGGCTGCCGGGGGGCCTGGGGCCTGGGGTTCCCCGCCCACGTCCCGCCCGCGGGGCCGCTCGGGGGCCGGGCCAGCCCGCAGGTGCGGGTCCTCGGGTCCTCGGGTCCTCGGGTCCTCGGGTCCTCCGGGCGGCGGGGGCGGGGCCCGGGCGGGGCGGGGCCTGGCGGTGGGGGCGGGGCCTGGGCGGCGGGCCCGGCGGGGCGGCGGGCGGCGCACGTGCGGGCCGGCGGGCGGGGATCCCCGGCGGCGGGGGCGGGGCACCCGGAAGCGCGCGGAGCGGCCACGCGGGGCCGGCGGGCGGCGGGAGGGCGGGGAGGCGGGCGGCGGGCGCACCGCCGGGGCCGGGGCCGGGGCCGCGGCCGCCCGTGCGCACAGGTGGGCGGCGGCGCGGAGTCGGGGCCCCCGGAGCCCCGCGGAGCCGAGCTCTGCAGCCGCGGCCGCGCCTCGGGGGGAGCCGGCCGTGGTCGCCTCCACGTCGGCCTCGGGCTGCCGCCGCACCTCGGCCCCGGAGCGCAGGTAACTTCCCTTCCAAGGTCATCCGTGGGGCGGGGCGGGGCGGGGCGGGGCGGCGCTCGCGGGCGGCGGGGGCGGGACAGGGGCGCGGGCCGGACGGAGACCTGGGGAGCTGCGCCGCCGCCCCCGCCGCCCCCGCCGCCCCGGCCGCCCCCGCCGCCCCGGCCGCGCCCCCCGGAGGGCGAGTTTGCACCTGCGCGGGGCCGTCCCCGCCGGCGCCGGCAGGTGAGCTGTGGGGCCCGCGCGGTCGGCCGGCCCCGCGGGGAGCGAGGGAGCCCGGGCGCCGGCGGCCCCGCTGGGAAGGGGCGGCGGGGGGCGGCGGGGGCGGCCGGACCCGGGTCGGGCCGAGCCGAGCCAGGAACGCCTGGCGAACACGAGACCCCCTCCCCCCTCCCGCTCCCCCTCCCGCTCCCCTCCCGCTCCCCCTCCCCCTCCCGGTTGCTCTTTCAGGCGTCGGCGGAGAATCCGGGAGAGGCGTGCGTGTGTGCGAGATAGGAGCCGCGCTCTCGTCACCTGTACCTACTGCGGGCTCCTCGCACCTCGAGGCGGCAGGTGGGGATCATGACACAGAAGGGCGGTGTGAAGCCGGGGAAGAAAAACAAAGCCGAAGAGCCCGAATTGGAGCCCCTGTGCTGCTGCGAGTACATAGATCGAAACGGGGAAAAGAACCACGTGGCTGCTTGTTTGTGTGACTGCCAAGATCTCGATGAGGGATGCGACAGGTAAGGGCAGGGCCGCCCGAAGCTGACCCCGCCGCAAGCTCCCCCCCCCCCCCCCAATGCAGGACGCTGGATTCGCTCTTGAGGCTGTTTGCAGGGATCTAAGATTGAGAGAGAGCTGTGTTCTGCGTCAGGTGTGAGGATCTCATAAAGGTGAATTACTCAGGAGCTCACAACTGCACAGCGGTCTCTTCAGCTCAGTTTAGTAGGACATTATTATTTTTCACGTAAAGGGAGAAGCCGATGGGGAGAACAGGCAAATAAAGGGATAGTGGCAGGTGAAATGTATAAAAAAAGGAAGGGCAGACCAGAATCTGTAAATTTTATTTACCTATCTGTGTCTTTTTTTTTTTTTTAAGATTTTATTTATTTATTAGAGAGCGCGTGTGAGTGCATGGGGAGAGGGAGAAGCAGGCTCGCCTCCTTGAGCAGGGAGCCCGATCCCAGGATCCTGGGATAATGACCTGACAGGAAGGCAGATGCTTAACCACCTGAGCCATGGAGGTGCCCCAGAATCTGTAAATTTAAAATGAACACGTTACTACTAGGAGGTTCCTTCCTTCTCTGTGTTCTCAGCATCTAGGGATCGAGTACTCGAGGCTGGACCGCACCTGACCATAAAAGGCCTTGAGGGTTGAAAGATCATTTTCCTGCTGTTGGAATTGGCCTCACCCTTGTTCCTGGGGAGGCGATCCAGTCCAGAAGTCATGTCCTTGCCGTGGACTGGCTGTTTTCAGCACGAGCAGAAACGCTGTCTTGACCAGTATCATTGCATTTGGCTTTTATTTTCAAATCCATTACTCCAGGTGTTGGAAATTACTATCCAAAAAGGTGATATTTAATATCAGAGAAAAAATTTTGTACCGAACAGGAATAACGAGGTTTGGATCCATTTTCCAAATAATCCTATATCTAAAAATTGTTGCCATATGGAAAGCATAGTGTGGGAGGAAATAAGGATGTTGGGAACTTGCTTTTCCCAATCATAATTACTTCCGGTTACAAAAGCTCACTGTAGTGGCACCTTGCTGACTTAGAGCCCGGTGCATTCATCTAGACGTGAAAAGCACTTGGGACCACTGTAGTTCGCTAGCAGAGCCCTGCAGCCCCTATAGTTCTTTTGTCATTATTCCTTGATTGTGTCTTGAGTCTTTTTTTACAGGTATTTTAAAATTGATTTAGTCTAAAATCCATACGGAGAAAATGGAGCACTCTGCTTTAATGAATGGAAAAATGATGCTGTTTCCGTAACCTCCATCACTCGAGACCACAGCTCTTCCATTAACCTTCTAACTCTCTCTCCCTCCTCGCCCTTGAGACCTGGGCCATCCCTGAGCTCTTGGCTCCCTCCGTACTCTTCTCTGGAGAGAGGCTCCCAGTCCCCCTCTGTCCTGCTGTGGTGTGACTCCCGTGTTCTCGTCTCCCCCCGTGCCCAAGTTGTTGCCTTACTTTTCTGAATTGTTGGTCTACAGTCCAGAGTTACCATTCCTTAAACTGTTCATTGTCTTGTTAGCCTAAATGTGCAAACATGTCAGCAAATCCCGTGTGTCCACGAGGCTCAGGCATTTGGCTCTTCCTAGCTCGCTCTCCCCTCTTCCTTCTGCAGCCCCTGGCCCCGCTACACTGGCTCCTCCCTGGGTGCGGGACAGGTGTGTGCTGCACAGGTGCCGCTCCCCTGGGACGCACCCCCCCCCAATACCCGCCAGCTGTCCAGGTGTGGGGTGCACACCCCACCTTTTTCACAGAGATCCCTCTAATGACTCCACCCCATGGTGTCTCCTCTGAGCGCCTCACAGTGTTTGGCCACAGTAGTTCATGGGGCGGTTTTGCTGCTTTGTCTCTTCTCATATTTCCCAACCTCCCATGTCGTCTTCACGACCAGATGATGAATTGTTCTGAGGATCTTAAGTCTCTATAGTCAGCCGGGTCCGAACAGTACTTGCCCAGGATACGCCTGCATTCCTATGTATCTGCTTCGTGGAGAAATAGTTTTGACTGTTGTATTTCTAAACATCATCTCCCCTTTCGTGTTAAAAAGATGACCTGTGGTCCAAAGAGCTCACGTTTAGTAGTTTGGAAGTAGAGCGCTTGGTCTTCGGCCTCTTTCAGCGTGTGTCCTGCTGTTTGGCCTGCAGTGCTCCGTGGTTTTGAATTTAGCAAACCCAAGTGAAGTGCCTTCTCTTTGTGCTCTTCTGAATAGGTGGGTTACGTGTAAGTCGGTGCAGCCAGAGACCTGCGAGAGAATCATGGACACGGTTTCTGATCGCCTCCGAATTCCTTGGCTGAGGGGGGCCAAGAAAGTTAACATTAGCATCATTCCCCCGCTCATCCTACTGCCCGTCTTCCTCCGCGTGGCCTCCTGGCATTTCCTCCTGGGGGTGGTGGTTTTGACCTCCCTTCCCGTGCTGGCCCTGTGGTACTACTACCTCACTCACCGAAGGAAAGAACAGACTCTGTTTTTCCTGAGCCTCGGACTGTTTTCTCTGGGCTACATGTACTATGTGTTCCTGCAGGAGGTGGTCCCCAGAGGGCGCGTGGGGCCCACTCGGCTGGCTCTTCTTACCTGCGGGTTGTTTCTGATACTCTTAGCCTTGTGCAGAGCCAAGAAGAATCCAGGCTACCTCAGGAGCCCGGCAGGCAGCGAGCGGCCCGGGAGCGGCGGCCAGGACAAGGCCCGGGGGCCTCTCGGCAGCCGCGCGCCGAGGGAGGAGCTTCGGGGCCCCTCCGGGGTGCCGGCCGGGAGCCCCGCCAAGGTGAAGGAGGACTGGTGCGCCAAGTGCCAGCTGGTGCGACCGGCGCGCGCGTGGCACTGCCGGATCTGCGGCATCTGCGTGAGGAGAATGGATCACCACTGTGTCTGGTATGTCGGGAAAACGTGGAGGCTCGCGGAGGGTAAAGCCCCGTCAGCCGCTGGCCGAGCTCGGGCTTCTCCGGCCGCCGCGCCCTCCCAGCCGCACACCTGCACGTAGCCGGCGGCTGCTGGATGTGCCCACCTCGTGGGCAGTTCTCCCACTTCCCACACGTGGGTCGCTCAGTCGTTTCCTGAAGGCTCTTGTGGTGGTCGCTGTCGCTGCTGTCTTGCTCTTCTCTTCCGGGCTGCCCCTCACTCACTTTCTCCTCCGTAGAACGAGTCTCTGCAGTTGAGTGATATATATGTGTGTGTGTGTGTGTATATATATATATATTTTAAGAATGGATCAGAATCAGCCTAGGCATATCCCCCCCCCCCCCCCCCGTGCTGGGCCTTTTGAGCGCAGAGCTCAAGAAAGCATTCCCATATTTGTCGGGGACTTAGTCCCCTCATGTGCGTCCTTCATCACCCTGATGGCTCCCAGTCTGCAGGGTTGAGGTGAGGCCCTGCCACGTAGCTCCTTGTTTTGCTCTTTGCGGAGAAACGGGCTATTTTGGTACCTGCCCACTGGCCAGCGCCAACCCAGGACACAGGAAGGGCCCTGCCCTAGGATATGCAACTTGTAAAGACGATGTTGCTGCTTCACTGAGCAAATCTGAGGGAGGGTATAGTTAATTCAGATGCCAAGGCTGGAAGTAGCGTGCTTGCTACTCTGCAGCTCTTGGCTCTGAAGGCCCTTGTGGTCAGTGAGTTATGCCTTCTGTGGTTAGGATTCTGGTCACATAGCACCCCCCCCCCCCCCGCCGCCAGCCCACAGAAGGGGACGTGGGGGAGGGAGAAGGTGCAGCAAGGCCAGGAGGGCCTTGGAGTGGACCTCAAGGGGGGGCTCAGGCACAGGGATGCTTTTTTCTGGGGCTTGCTTTAGGAGTAAACAGGTATTTTCACTCTCAGATTTTGAGTCTTCGTCATATATTCGTGTGTGCACGTGTGTGTGTGTGTTCGTGTGTTTGTTGGGGGTGGGGGGTGGCCCATCGACAAGTGCTGGATTGTGGATGGCCTGACAGCTCCATGTAAAGGAAGATCTCTGCCCTACAAGTGGCTATGATACAGAACTCTTTCTCCCTGACCAGAGAACTGTTCTTCACCTCACACCCGGTTTCTAACCTCTTGGGAATCTTTGTATTAACATATGTGTTTAACATATATATTAACACACTATGTAATACTTGTGGTTTTAAAGTTTTCCTAACTGATGTCACCCTTTCCTTGTGGTGGTGGCTGCAGCATTAACACACTTCATAATTGGGTAATAGACTCGTTAGGATATAGAAAGATTCTTAGCTGGGTTCTGCTTTTTACTTGGTTACGTCCTTAAAAGTAATGATCTGGTTTCACTTTGGAAAGAGCAGAAAATATAAGGCTACGCCTCTCAGTGGGCAAGTTTTTAATTCCCTAAAGTTGAAAAATAAGAGAACCAACTTTTTAATTACTGAAATTCACGTTATCCCTGTTTTTGAAACTTCCTTGTTTATTATGTGAGTTATATGGAGAACTTTTTTTTTTCTTTTTCGTTGGACTGTAGTTGATCTACAGTGTTCTGTTACTTAACAGGTGCATGGCATAGTCGTTCAACGTGTATATTCATTATGAAATGATCACCGTGATAGCTTTAGCTGCCATCAGTATCAAGAACCTTAAAAAATGTCTGCTTTTTCTTCCCCCTATGCTGTTTTGAGGATAAATAGCTGTGTTGGAGAATCAAATCACCAAGCATTTATACTTGCCCTTTCGGTCTTCTTGCTCACTTCGGTGTATGGGATCACACTGACCTTGGACACCATCTGTAGAGACCGAAGTGTCTTCACAGCTCTCTTCTATTGTCCTGGAGTTTATGCAGATTACAGGTGAGATGCTACCGGGGCACGGAGCACAGAGACGAGGGAATGGGTGGGTGTTGCCGTTACCTAAGGGGCTGTGATTTGCTGCCAGGGTAGGAGTTTCCAACCAAAAGAGAGGACAGGCTGTTGGATGCTGGGTATCCTTGAAATGGCCAACAAAATTGTGCCTTTTTCTAGGGTGATGTCAGAAGGATCGTTGACCCTTACAGAGTGAGGAACTAGTACCCTCCTGCAAGTAGGACCGGGCTCAGTCAGGGACTTCCAGAGTCAGATGGCCACGTGCATGCCCAGGGTGGCAAGAGTGAAACTAAGACCGTAAACGAGCAGTCCCAGGGTACGTGTGCAGTCTGTTTTGTCATAAATCATCTCGGCAAGTCCTCACTTCATTGCAGCTTTCTCGTGCTCTTTAGCCCTATCTTGATTTATTGCTTCTGACCCCTTTGTGGAGCCTCACAGTTTCTATGACATGTCTTTACTTTCTAACCTCCATTGGTTTTTCCTGTTCTACTTTTTGAAAAATCACCACTCATGATTACTGTGGTATCTAGGTCAAAATTTCCTTAGTTAGGCTGGGGCACATTTCTGTATTGTAAAGATCTCTGTGTGCTTTGCTGCGTCAGCCCCAGCCAGCCCCCCCCCCCGCCCCCCAGATGGCTGCGGGCCCCTGCCTCTGTTCTTCATCTCCTCCACGGTCTCCGCTAATGCGGTGCTGTGTAGTATCTGTGCCGTACCCCCCCCCCCACCCCCAACCCGCTCTGAGCTAGGACAGCGCTGCCTTCGTGGTTCTTTTCTCAGAACAATCTCTGCTTTACCCACATAGCACCCCTGTGAAGGTATTTATTAGTCTGTGGACAGATCTCCCATTGCCATTATAGATCTAGATATTTGTGGGCATTATTAGAACAGGTTGGTCCTCCTCCTCAGGGTAAGTTCCTTTTTTTTCTGTATTGAGTGTGCTAGTAGGTTGTGAAATTCTGCAGTCACAACTGTGCATAGTAAATGTCCTCCAGCAGAGCATGACTGTATGTGGTGAAGCATGAGTTTTGTGGGCTTTCTGGGGGCCACTGACATGGAATGAGGAACCCAGGCTGCCATTGGTACCTACCCAGTGTACAGGTGCTTCACGTTGCCTTGTTGAGCCCTGGTGTTTCTCATCTTTATGGTGAGGTCATCACCTCTGGGTCCCTTTCACCTTAACAAATGAAGATTTGGGATAGGTTCATTTCCAGCTAGCTCTTCATTTGCAAATGTTTGAAAATAATCAATTGGCGGACATGAATCAGCAGCCTCTCCTGTCTCAGTAAGGAGCTGAAGGGAGCTTTCTTGTCCTGTGTGATTGTTCCGGTTGAGGAAGCCGGACCTGGAATGTGATTGTGCTTCTACGTAGAAGTGAAGGGAAATATGAAACAAAACGAAATCAGAGAGGGAGACAAGCCATAAGAGACTCTTTATCATAAGAAACAAACTGAAGGTTGCTGGAGGGAAGGGGGATGGAAGGATGGGGTAACCGGGTGATGGGCATTAGGGAGGGTCCTTGACGCAATGAGCACTGGTGAATCACTAAATTCTACCCCTGAAACAAATAATAACACTTCTACATTAACTACATTGAATTTAAATAAAATTAAAAAAAAAAAGAAGTCAAGGACTTGCAGTGTTGGGAGTTGTCTTCTCACTTGTGTTCACCAGCATTGTGCCGAAGAGAGCGGAGACAAATGCTTGAGCACCGTTCCTGGGTCCCCATCCAGGCTTCCTTAAGGATGTGTATAGCAGTGTCCTGGTTCCTTGATTTTCCCCAGTTAAGAATAATTTAAGAATTGTTCGTTCATTTGATAGATTCTAAATGCTGTTATGTCAGCTGCTGTGTTGGTTGTATGGGGGATACAAAATGCAGAAACGTCCTGGCTGTTCTAATGTACTAGAAAAAGAGCCCCCCAATAATTATAGCATGAAAAGGACATGCAAGTAGTCATAAGGTAAGCATTCAGGGTCCTGAGGGTAGAAAAGTATCCTCCGAGTGGGATAATTGGGGAAGGCGCCAGAGTCCTCAGTAATGGGTACCGTGTGTGTCCAGTGTCAGGATGGTGCCAGCTTTCTGACTGGAGAGATGGGCAGTCCTGACCCCCTCTTTGTCCTCCAGCTCGGCTCTGGCCTTCACCTGTGTGTGGTACTCCGTGATCGTCACGGCGGGCATGGCCTACATCTTCCTCATTCAGCTGATTAACATCAGTTACAACGTCACCGAGAGGGAAGTCCAGCAGGCCCTGCGTCAGAAGACGGGGCGCCGGCTCCTCTGCGGGCTCATCGTGGACACAGGCCAGTACAATCGGGGCTTCCTGCGGAACTGGCACCAGTTCTCCACGCTGGGCGCCCCCCCCTTCCACCACCCTGCCGAGGACATTGTCTGAAGTGCCTTCTGTGTGGCTCTGTGAGGGGTGGCCCGCCCTCTGCTCCCGTCCATCGAACACTTCAGTGTCCGCGCAGGATGTTCATTTTTATCCCCAGTTTCTTAAAGGCTATATAGGGCCACGCTCAGGTTTAGACACTGGACTGGGAAGAAATGAATTTTTCTGACTTCAACTTAAGAGATTTTTATATCAAAGCAGTGAAAGTAGAGCCATTCTTTTCCAGTCACCTTGTTAACTCACTCAGTCACCAGGAGTGGAAAAGGATGTGGATTGCTAGTGCACAGATTGATAGAAGCAATGCCCATCCGTTAGGGGAGAAAGAGTTTGCATCAGGAGGGTTTCCAGTCCCTCTTTCAGTTCCTGATAGCCATGTGACCCTCAGTTGAGTCGCTTCCCCAAGTCTCAGGTTCATCCGTAAGTGGGGTGCTGACGCCGGCTCCGGCCACCTCACCGTGTGAGGGTCATGCGAGGGACGCGGTATGTGGGAAGCACTGGGAAGTGACTGCAGCACCCAAGAGGGATGAAGTATTATTAGGAAAACTCAAAGACCGAGAGAAATGTTTGTAGGTCAGAGTACTGAAGCCAAAACTACCAGAGTAATCCATTTTCAGCATTTCAGAATGAAAGATCCTGCGATACCACATTGTACAGTTGCGGGAATCTCTCTTTCTGAAGTATGAGACGTTAACTACTCAGGATGGTCGGATGGACGCACACCGTCCCCTGATCCTGAAGGCACCGTCGATAAGCTACGATCGGTAGGATAATACAGTGGTTGTGAGTTTAGATGATGAGTCCTTATGTTTATCTCTTTGTTTCTATATATTGTTTGGATTTACACTAAATAGCTCCAAACTCCAAAGGCATTACTGTTTATTTCCTCTTTCCGTGTTTCACCTGGGAAGGTGCTAGCACACTTAGGATGAGGCTGGAAGAGGAGAACAGACACCCCTGTGGGGAGCACTTCACTCTCGCTCCTGGGTAATGTGGCTGATTAATAATCAAGGGCTTGATTACCTCCCTGCACCCCCAGGAAGTAATGCAAATGCCGTCAGTTATAGCACTCGGTTGCAAAAACCAGTTTTCTGGCGCAAACTCTCTGAGAAGTTGATTGACCAAGAGGTCAATCCTTGCACATGACTTCTCATTGACCTTTTCCTAGAAATCTCCCTTGGAGAGAAAAAACAGGGTATATGTGCTTTCCGCTAATTCATGGCTTATGGTTCTTCCCTGGCTCTTCCTAAGATCATGTTATTTTAATCATATCTTAAAACTGAAAACATATGAAAGATTAAATATTTGTAGAGAACGGGTCTGTTCTGCCATAGAGGTAAGATGAGGCACTTTTGGATGGGGAAAATACCCTCTTGAAATATTTGGTTTTATACACGTACTAATTTTGCAATCCCAAAGAAAATTCATGAGTCCCTAAATTTGCTTTGGTTTATAGCTTAATGTAGGGGAAATACTGCCAGCTGTTTCAGTCTGTGCGTGCATGCTGCTGTCATAAGAAGTTCATACGTGTTGCGAGGAAGTACTGCTACTTCCTGCAACTCTACCCTCGGTGGCTGGCACCATCCCTAGACCTGCCGCGAAACAAAACTGTCCTCCAGACAGTCACCACATTTTTATACAGGCTTGTCGCTGCTCTCCCCAGAGATGGATTGTTTAACCAGTGAGAGGCTCCGTATTCCACTGGGATGAGCCAAAGAGCAAGTCTGGGGATGTTAGCAGTCTGCGGTTTCTCCAGTGATGCCCTTGCTCTGGCCCAGAGTCAAGCATTCATTTGGAATTAATGTTGGATCCCATAGAACGAGTTCCTTGCTGCTAGGTTTGCGATAAGAGAGGAATAAGGTCAGGGCCAGCACATGTGGCCAGGAATCCCTAGTTGCGGTCTCTCGGATGCCAGATGTACCGCCAACTCTGATCTCCTAACATTAGATGATAGAATTCCTAGGAACAATAAGATAGTGATTTAGCCTCTTGCCGAATCTTTAACAGCCATCAAAACAGGACACGATAAAGATAAGTGGTACCCAGAAGACCACGATCAGGTAGGAGAGCTAGGAACGACTGCCAGTTTTATCACGGCACCCCCCCCCCCGATGGCTTACCTGCAGGAGCCCCGCTCAGATTCCCTCCCCTGTGGGAGGACTCCTTCTATAGGATTCCGGCTGGTTGGAATCAAGGTGCTTGTTTTCAGTTCCTTGAGGTCTTCGCAATTGGCATATGCAGGAGAAAGTCCGAGGGTTTGAAAAGTGCAGTAGCTGTGTGGGGGTAGAAGCCTACTGAAGTATTTGCAACCAACAAGGGGCTGTCTGGGAGCAGGGTTTCTCTAGGCCCTGGGACACCCTCCTACGTCTGCACTTCTAGATTCTTACATCTGTTTATGACCCGGAACGATTTGAGGGATTTTGTCCTTTTAAAGGACAAGGCTTGTGAACGACTGAGTCCCAGAGAAACCAGTGGTGGTGGTGGTGGTGGTGACGACGACGACAGCCGTGGGGACACTGCTTTGCAAACCTATGAGCCAGCAGTTTGTTGGCCATGAGGGCAAGCCCTCCGCCGCCCCCAGCATAGTTCCCTTTCCTCCCCCACCCTCCCCTCCACTTCCTCAGCCTGTTAGTAAACATAGGGATACGGAGCTCGGCAAATGATCTATGTTCTGACCTCCTCCATTACGGTCACGCCATTGTGTATAGTTCCTGGGAAGGAGAAGTGGGTCCTTTTGGAAGATTTAAGGGAAAAATAGTTGACGATCAGGATCGAATGAAAGGAGAAGGTCCTTCAGTATTTAAAATGTTGGTTTTTTTTTTTTTTTAATGATAACCCAAAAAGTACTTTGTGGTCATAGCTGGGCCCACTTGAAATGAAGTGACCAATAAGAAGCCTTAAGTGAGTTTTAGGGACCCTGCTGCTCATGTCACCTCAGCCTCCGCTGTGTTTGCTTAGGATACTGGGAACCTTGGCCATTCAAGTAGTGTTGTCCTTTAGTGAATAAAGTAATTGCTGTCTTCCACTGTGCCACCTGCCTAGCAGAGACTGCTACAGGCCTCCTCTAATGCAATAGCCCTTGGTACTCCTAATATTTTTAGTAAGAGAAAGTTTTCTATACTAGAATCTTCCACTGCCAGAAAACACAATGCCAGGATGGTTTCTCTGTAATACCAACCATCTGCTTCAGAGACTCTCTTTCCTTTGGGTAGGACGTTAGCTTTTTATTACAAAACTCAACTAACATAAGCAAAAATATGAAATCTAGAAGCACAGTTTTAACCAGGATGTTTAACAATGCTTTGTGACGTTTAAGGGTCTCTTTAAACGAAGTAAGTAGGTTTATAGGACTTCATTTTAGCCATATTTAGGTACCCTGCCTTTGCAAAAAAGAGAATTTCCTCAAACAAGCGAGGGATGATAGAGACTTTTGGTCGCAGCACCTGTTTGGAATCTGGTCTTCTCGTCAGCAGCGTGGCAAGTATGCCATTTTATATTAAACACTGCCAAGGTGATGCAGGGGAGAAAGGAGAGCTCTGCTCACCTTCGCGCGGAATAAAATCTCCTGCGTTCTCGTGGGTGTTTGCTGTGATTAATAGAAACGTTTTGCAAAGCCAGCTAAATGTGATCCTGTTGCTAATGGACTGTTACCCCAGTTCAGTTGGCACCAAGTGCTCTCCTGTAGCAGCAGCAGCAGCCAAAGACGGAATGGTTAACGGAGACCAATTTCTTAGAGGTTGTGGCTATTTCCAGCTATTTCTGAGTTGGGCTTTTGACTTACTGCCACTCTAGCCTTCCTGGTGGCACCTTCATGTCTAGAAAATTCATACTTTAAAGGCAAAGCTTTAAAACCAGAGCTTAGTCTATTCTAGTGACTGATGCACCAGACATCCCTCCCGTCTTTCTTCCCGGGGCACCGCTGACATGATGCCATGTTCTAGACCTTGCAAGCTCAGCCTGCTCTGATCCCGTGGCCTGGGGGATTCGATGGCTTACGTTGTTAGGGCTTTTGAAGATTTTCATTTGATTACATTTCTGGGTCTGATGTTAGGCTAAAGGAAGCCCGGGAATATTTAATATTAGATACTTAATGTAACTGGCCCAGCAACACTAAAGGGGATTCCCGACGCCGGCGCTGGAGGCTGCGGGCTAAACGTTTTGCACTGTTTTTATACTTGTATTCATATCCTCTTATCACCTCAGACTCAGACACAAGGCCTTTTAAATGGAGATTTAAAAAATTACTGCCATTTATGTAAAATAACGTACTGTGACCAAGTTGCTTAAATGGAAAATAAAGTGCTTTCTTTAAGGGAAGTAGCTGGTGTTTCTTCGTGCGTCTCCTGAACTCTTGCTTTGAGAGAAGCCTGTTAGAGCCGGGCTGCTCCTCCGCCCACTGGCGCGTCCCCATCCTGTGGATGGACTGCAGTTACCCCTTGCCCTACACTGTGCTTTTCCTGTGGTTGGTTTGCTGGTTTTGCAGGCCAGGGACAGTGCTTATGTGGGCATTTGGTTAGCAGGAATGTCTCCAGTCCTGCCTCTCGGGCAGCCCACCCAGCAACAAGTGCAGGCCGCTGACCGAGGGGATGTTCCTGTGGCTTCAGGAGGTCCCTTAGGGAGGTAAGAGGTCCCCACTGGCCCAGTCAGAATGTGGGTGCTAAAGACACTAACTGATGCTTGAGGTGAAGTAAAAATAAAAGAGCTTGAGAGAGAAAACTTAAGCTTTCTGAGGTTTCTTTAGGCCCCTGGCACATGACGTAAGGGAGCCACCCTTCCTTCTCTGGGGCCTGGCACTGACGTCTGGGTGCTGACGTCGCTGGGTAGCATCTGCTCCAGTAGCATCCTGGCTGTGGGAGGGATAAGCAGAGAGTGATCTGGATGGAAAGGGATTCAAGAGGAATTACTTTTAGTCCTGTTTTCATTAGCAGCTGTTAAATCGTTTTTAGAGGTCAACTGTATCATCCTATGAAAGGAAAAGACGTGTGGGGACAGGATAGAGAGGGAATAAAGTGCAGCTTAGAGTGTGGTGTCCTTTCTGAGTAAATCCTCACACGTGTCCCCCAGAAGGAGGACGTAAGTCACTGCAGATGGCCAGGCTGGATCGCCCTTCTGGGAAGTAAGGACAATCACAATTTATTGAACACACAGCATTTTATTTTACCAACTAGAATGGTCAACTTAGCAAACAATGGTAGTTGCCTCGGGGCTGCAAGGGACTGTGTCATACTGGGTACACTGGTTGGTTATAACAAATTCAACTACTAGACCTGTATTTTGGAATGAGCATTTTTTTTTTCTAGCAGGTAATTCAGACATTTCACAGAAGAGCATTTTGTCAGTCTTTATAGTGATCCGCACCTGAAAGATGGAATCGGTCTTGGAATTCAAGAGAAGTACGTGGAGGCGCGGCTCAAACCGAGCCGAGGACTAGGAGACGGAAGGTGTTGTCTGGAGTAGCGGCTGGGAGCACAGACAGACACCTCTGTGAACTGCTGGACCACCCGGGACAGTCATCAGCCTTTGGACTTCCCTCAGGCCTAGCAGGTTGTGCTGAAGACAGGGGCCTTGGGTGCCACAGTTTCCCTGAAATGAGACGGGGCTGCCCGTAGGTCGTTGGCTCCGTGGTGTCCCGCCTGCCGCGATGCCGAGCTGCTGGATGACTGACCCCCTGTGACTCCCTCTCTGCATACTCGCTGCCTCTAGTTTCTATTAAAATTACATCTGTCAACACCCCATGTTAAGCTGTAAGGACACATTTTCCTTCACAGACTCCGGCAGGCACACACTTGTCCTCTTAAAGTTTATGATGCTGAAAATAGAAGGGATGCATTTGAGTAGTGGAGCTGTACCCTGCTCTTCAAGGGACCGGCGGGGACAGATGCTCTCGTGAATGAATTAGCAATCCAAGAGAAATCAGAGGAGGAAGTCAAAGTCCCTGGAAGATTCCTTTGATCTAAGAAGTAGTGGACACAACGCGGAGCAGGGGGACGCATGCGTATGTGGGTGCCCATCCGGCGCCCCCCTGGTGCCCCACGGGCTCCTCTGGCTCCTCCGACTGTGCCCCCCAAGTCTCACGGTGGGGCGAGCAGCTGGAAGTCTGGGAGAATTTCGGCTACCTTCCTGCGGAGTTGCGCTCGCCTTTCTTCTTTTTTTCTTTCCTCTTTCATAAACTTCACAAACTTCTTCCAGGTCTCAAATGTGATCCAGAGAATCCTCCTTTAAACACAAAAGGAAAAAAAAAAAAGTTAAACACCATGGACTGGTTGATTTTCCGTCTGAGGTACATTAAAAACTGCAGAAGAGTAATTCTTGGAGTAAAAAGATAATGTTCTATAAAAGATGGGGAGACCAAAACTGGGATTCTACGAAGAAAATAAAGCAAAGAGGATGGAGGGACCGACAGGTTACTTTTATTTTCCATCGGGGGGGTCAGAGAAACCCTCCGTGAGGTGACACTGGGGCAGAGCACCCAGGGGCCCCCAGAAATGCAGGCCATGAGGCATCCCCAGGTCATCTGGTCACAGCCTGTACCTGTGCTCAAGACAGGACCAGCGGCCTGGAGGCTCCAGCAGCTGAAGCCCTGAAGGTAGAGATGCTGGGAGAGCAATTGCAGCATCAAGGTCCAGGCACTGGGGCCCAGGTGCTCGGACTTACAGGCATGTTTCACTGTGCTGCACTTCAGACAGCACGTTTTCTAAATTGAGCATTTGCCATAGCAGCCCTGCCTTGAGCAAGTCTATTGGCACCACCTTTCCAATAGCACTTGCTTATTTGGGTTTCTACATTGCAGTTTGGTAGTTCTCCCAATATCTCGGACATTTTCATTATCGTGGTATTTGTTACAGTGATTTGGGATCCGTGACCTTTGATGTGAATACTGTAATTGGGGCCCCACGAACCACACCCATATGAGACAGCAAACTTAAATATGTGTGTCCTGATTGCTCAGCTAGCCCTCCCCCAACTCTCCCCCTCTCCTCAGGCCTCCCTAGCCCCTGAGCTACAACGGTATTGAAATGAGGTCAGTTAATAACCCTGCACTGGCTTCCATGTGTTCAAGTGAAAGGAAGAGTCACACGTCTTTCACTTTATTATTTTTAAAGATTTTATTTGACAGAGTACAAGTAGGCAGAGTGGCAAGCAGAGAGGGGGAGAAGCAGGCTCTCTGCTGAGCAGGGAGCCCAATATGGGGCTCAATACCAGGACCCTGTGATCATGATCTGAGCTTAACCGACTGAGCCACAGCTCTCACTTTATTTTATATTTTATTTACTTTTTCACAGCTCTCACTTTAAATCAAAAGCTGAAAATGATTAAGCTTAGTGAAGAAGGCATGTCAAAAGCCAAGACGGGCCAAAAGCTAGACATCTTTTGCCCAAAAGCCAAACTGAGTGCAAAGGAAAAGTTCTCAAAGGAAATTAAAAGCGTGAATCCAGTGAACACACAAATACTAAGCAAAACAGCCTTATTGCCAATATGGAGAAAATCTGGATAGAAGATTTTCAAACCAGGTACGACATTCTCTTCAGCCAAAGTCTAATCCAGGGCAAGGCCCTAACCAATTCTAGGAAGGCTGAGAGGTGAGGAAGCTGCAGAAGGAAAGTTAGAAGCTAGCAGAGGTTGGTTCATAAGGTCTAAGGAAATGACCAGCTCAGTAAGATCCAAGTGCCCGGTGAAGCAGCAGGTGCTGATGTAGAAGCTGCAGCAAGTTTTCCGGAAGACCCAGCCGAGATAACTCGTGAAGGTGGCTACACTGAACAGTAGGTTTGCAATGTAGATGAAACAGTCTTACTGTGGAAGAAGATGCCAGCTAGGACTTTCTTAGGAGAAGTCAGTGCCTGGCTTCAAAGCTACAAAGAACAGGCTGATCTGTTAGGGGCTAAGGCAGCTAGAGACTTAAAGTTGAAGCCAGTGCTCCTTGATCATTCAAAAAACCAGGGCCCTTAAGAATTCTGCAAAGTCCACTCAGCCTGTGCTCTATACATGGGACAACAAAGCCTGGATGACAGCACATCTGTTTATAACAAGGTTTACTGAATATTTTAAACTCACTGTTGAGACCTATTGCTTGGGGAAAAAAAGATTCCCTGCAAGATAGGACTGCTCACGGATAATGCACCTGGTCACCCGGGAGCTCTGATGAAGATGGACAACGAGATTAAGGTTTTCATGCCTGCTACACAGCATCTGTCCTGCAGCTCATGGGCCAAGGAGTCATTTTGACTTTCAAGTCTTAGTAGATTGAAAACCTTCTGGAAAGGATTCACCATTTAGATGTCATTAAGAACATTCATGATTCATGGGAGGAGGTCAAAATATCAGCATTCACAGGAGTGTGGAAGAAGTTGATTCCAATCCTCGTGGGTTGAAGGGTTCAAGACTTGAGTGGACAAAGTGTGTGCAGATAGGAGGGAAACCGCAAGAGACCTAGAATTAGAAGTGGAGCCTGGAGATGTGACTGATCTGCTGGAGTCTCATGACACAACTTTAATAGATGAACGGTTGCTACTTACAGATGAGCAAAGAAAGTGGTTTCTTGAGATGGAATATACTCCTGGTGAAGATGTGAAGACTGCTGAAGTGACAACAAAGGATTTACAACATTACATAAACTTGACCAAGCAGGGGATGGGAGGATTGATTCCAATTTTAAAAGAAGTTCTGTGGGTAAAGGGCTACCAAATAGTATCATATGCTACAGAGAAACTTTATGAAAGGAAGAGTCAGTTGGGGCAGTAAACTTCGTTGTCTTTCTGAAGAAATTGCAGTCACCTCAACCTTCAGCAACCACCATCGTGGTCAATCAGCAATCATTAATATCAAGGCAAGACCATCGAGCAGCCAAAAGATTGTGACTCCCTGAAAGCTCAGAGGATTGTTAGCCTTTTTGAACAATTAGGTTTTCTTAAGGTATGTATATTGTTTCTTTAGACATAATTCTATCACACATTTAATAGTATAAACAAATTTTGTTAAGTACTGGGAAACCAAAAAATGCAATGGACTCATTATATTGCGATACTCGCTTTACTGCAGTGTTCTGGAACTGAGCCCCCGGTATCTCTGAGGTGCCTGTGTGTTGTTTAAAAAGCCCACTGGTAACATCACCTCCAATAATCCACCACCACCCCTGAATTTTAGTTGGGAAAAGATTACCCTATTGTCAAATTCCGGAATCATGGTTCTAGAGGGTCCCATGTTGAAGCGAGGATCACCTGCTGCCATAGGGAGATCTGCAGAGGCCTTTTAGGATAACAACTACCTTCACTAGGGCTGTGAAGCTAAGGCAGGTGGTCTCTGCACACTGGGAGAGTCAGCCTACTACTAGGCCATCAGGGCTGCCCTATTTTGTGAATCTCTTGACTGGTTTTTATAGATATACTTAATTTTACTGCTTTTATACTTCCTGCTTTTCTTATTCCTGTTTACTCTTGACTTTCCAAAGAGTCCCCTTTAACATTTTTGTAAAGCTGGGGGGCAGCCCTGGTGGCCCAGCAGTTTGACACTGCCTTTGGCCCAGGGGTGTGATCCTGGAGACCCAGGATCAAGTCCTACATCAGGCTCCCTGCATGGAGCCTGCTTCTCTCCTTCTCCCTGTGTCTCTGCCCCCCACCCCATGAATAAATTAAAAAAAAATTTTTTTTAATGTTTTTTGTAAAGCTGGTTTAGTGGTGATGAATTTCTTTAATTTTTGTCTGGGAAACCCTTACTTTCCTATTTTGAATGATAGCCTTGCTGGATATAATATTCATGGCTGCAAGTTTTTTCTTTCAGCACTTTGAATGTATCATGCCATTTTCTTCTGGCCTGCAACATTTCTGTTGAAAAATCAGCTGATAGCTGTAGGGGGTTTCCTTTATATGTAACTGTTTTCTCTGCTATTTTAAAAACTTGCTTTCACTACATTTTTGCCATTTTAATTACCCTGTGTTTTGGTGTAAAAAGACAAAGGAGGAGGACACTATGTAATCATAAAGGGAACAACCCAAAGGAACATAGAACAATTGTAAACAGTTATGTACCCAACTTGAGAACACTCAATACATAAAGCAGCTAATAAAGTAATTGATGGTAGTACAATAATAGGAGAATTTAACATCCCACTTATATCAATAGATCATCCAAACAGAAAATCAACAAGGAAACAGTGGCTTAGAATGACACATTGACCAGATGGGTCTAATAGAACATTCTACCCTAAAACAGGAGAATACACTTTCTTTTCAACTGCACATAGAACATTCTCCAGAACAGATCGGATGTTAGAACACAAACCAGATCTCAACCAATTCAAAAAGATCAAAGTCATGCCATGCATCTTTTTTGATACAATACCATGAAACTGGAAATCAACCCACAAGAAAAAAATCTAGAAATGACAAATACAAAGAGGTTAAATAACATGCTACTAAACAATGAATGGGTCAACCAAGAAATCAAAAAGGAAATAAAAAAATTACATGGAAACAAATGAAAATACAATAGTCCAAAACCTCTGGATGTAGCCAGAGCTGTTCCAAATGGGAAGTTTATAAGCCTACCTCAAGAAGCAAGAAAAATCTCAGAAAAAGAACAAACAAAACCCCAAACCAGTAGAAGGAAGGAAATAATAAAAACTAGAACATAAATAAAACTGAAAAAACAAAAACAAAAAAACTAAACCCCATATCCCCATAATAGAACAATTCAGTGAAACCAAGTTGCTGGTTCTTTGGAGGGAAAAAGATAACAAAATTGATAAAGCCTTAGCCAGACTCATCAACAAGAGGACTCAAAAATCAGAAATGAAAAGAGAAATAACCAACACCACAGAAATAAAAAGGATTATAAGAGAATATTATGAAAGACTAAATGCCAACAAATTGGGCAACCTAGAAGAAATGGATAAATTCCTAGAAATCTATAACCTCCCAAAATCTTCCTGATTTTGGAAATATAACCTTCCTGAATCAGGAAGAAATAGAAAATTTGAACCAACCAGTTACCAGCAATGAAATTGGATCAGTAACCAAAAAACTCCCAAAAAACAAAAGTCCAGGACAAGATGGCTTCACAGGTGAATTCAAATATTTAAAGAGTAGTTAATACCTATTTTTCTCAAACTATTCCACAAAATAGTAGAGAAAGAAAGTTTCCAAATTCATTCTATGAGGCCAGCATTACCCTGATACCAAAACCAAACAGACACTACAAAAAAGGGGCATCTGGGTGGCTCATTTGGTTAAAATCAAATTCAGGTCTCGATTTCAGGGTCATGAGTTCAAGCCCGGCATTGGCCTGCATACTGGGAATGGACCCTACTTTAAAAAACAAACAAAACCACCACTACGAAAAAGAGAATTACAGGCCAATATCTTTAATGAACATAGACACAAAAATCCTCAACAAAATACTAGCAAACCTAATCCAACAATATATTAAAAAAATCTGACTACAATCCTGGGGTGCAAGCATGGTTCAATATTCACAAATCAATATGATACATTAGATCAATATGAGAAAGTATAAAAACCATATAATCATCTTAGTAGATGCAGAAAAAGCATCTGATAATGTAACAACATCTATTCATGATAAAAATTCTCTACAACATAGGTTTAGTGGGAACATAACATAATAAAGGCCATATATGAAAGAAAGGAAAGAAGGAAAAGAAAAAAAAAAAAGGAAAGAAAGAGAAAGGCCATACATGAAAAACCCACAGCTAACATCATACTCAATGGGGAAAAATGGAGAGCTTTCCCCCTAAATCAGGAACAAGACAAGGATGCCCACTCTCACAGTTTTTATTCAACATAGTACTGGATGGAAGTCCTAGCCACAGCCATCAGACAAGAAAAAGAAATAAAAATCATCCAAATTGTCAAGGAGGAAGAAAATAAAACTTTCACTATTTGCAGAGGACATACTATTTATAGAAAACCCTAAAGACTCCACCAAAAAACTATAGAAGTGATACATGGATTCAGTAAGGTTGCAGGATACAAACTCATTATACAGAAATCTGCTGCATTTCTACACACTAGTAATGAAGTTCCAGAAAGAAAAAACGATTCCATTTACGCCAAAATAATAAAATACCTAGGAATAGCTTTAACTAAGGAGGTGAAAGATCTATACTCTGAAAACTATAAAACACTGATGAAAAAAGTTGAAGAGGACACAAACAAAATGGAAAGATATTCCATGCTCATGAATTGGGAGAACAAATATCATTAAAATGTCCGTACTACCCAATTAATCTAGAGATCTAATGCAATCCCTATAAACATTTCTCACAGAACTAGAATAATCCTAAAATTTGTATAGAATTAAAAAAGACTTTTTTTTAAAAAGATTTTATTTATTTATTCATGAGAGACACAGAGAATGAGAGAGGCAGAGACACAGACATAGGGAGAGGCAGGCTTCCACGCAAGGAGCCCGACATGGGACTCAATCCCAGGTCTCCAGGATCAGACCTTGGCCTGAAGGCAGTGCTAAACCGCTGACCTGGGCTGCCCTTAAAAAAGACTCTGAACAGTGAAAGCCATCTTGAAAAAGAACAAAACTGGAGGTATCACAATCCCAAATTTCAAGATACATTACAAAGCTGTAGTAATCAATACAGAATGGCACTGGCAGAAAAACAGACACACAGATCAATGGAACAGAATAGAGAGCTCAGAAATAAACCCATGATTATATAGGCAATTAATCTTCAATAAAGGAGGCAAGAATATGCAATGGGAAAAGGAAAGTCTGTTCAACAAGTGTGTTGGGTAAACTGGACCATTTTCTTATACTACACAGAAAAACTTAACATGGACTGAAGACCTAAATGTGAGAACCAAAACCATGAAAATCCTAAAAGAGAGTATCAGCAGTAATTTCTTGGATATAAGCCACAGAAACATTTTCCTAGACAGGTAAGGCAAAGAAAACAAAAGCAAAAATAAACTGTTGGGACTGCATCAAAATAAAAAGCTTCTGCAGGGGCAGCCCGGGTGGCTCAGTGGTTTAGCGCCACCTTCAGCCCAGGGCATGATCCTGGAGACCCGGGATCGAGTCCCACATCGGGCTCCCCGCATGGAGCCTGCCTCTCCCTCTGCCTGTGTTTCTGCCTCTGTGTGTGTGTCTCTCATGAATAAATAAATAAAATCTTAAAAAAAAAAAAAGCTTCTCCAAAGGAAACAATCAACAAAACAAAAAGACAACCTACTGAATGGAGAAGATATACCCAATGATATGTCCAATAAGGGGTTAGTATCCAAAATATATAAAGAACTTCAACTCAACACAAAAAAATAATAAAATTAAAAACAGAAAACACAGACTTTTTTTTTCCAAAGAAGACATATAGATGGCCAATCAGCAAATGAAAAAATGCTAAACATCATTCATCATCAGAGAAATGAAAATCAAAACCACAATGAGTTATCACGTCACACCTATCAGGGTGGCTGAAATAAAAACCCAAACAAACAACAAATGGCGAGGATGTGGAGAAAAAGGAACCCTTGTGCATTGTTGGTGGGAATGTAACTGGTGCAGCCACTGTGGAAAACAGTATGTATGTTCCTCAAAAAATTAAAAATGGAACTACCTTATCATCCAGTAATTCTACTGGGTGTTTACCTAAAGAATATCAAAACACTAATTCAAAAAGATACAGGAATCCCTATGTTCACTGCAGTATTATTTACAACAGCCACATTATAGAAGCAACACAAGTATCAATAGATGAATAGAGATGAGGTATATACAATGGAATATTATTCAGCCATAAAAACGAAATCTTGCCATTTTCAGTAACATCGATGGACCTAGAGGGTAATGCTAAGTGAAATAAGTCAGAGGAAGGCAAATACCATATGATTTCACTTATATGTGGAATTTAAGAAACAAAGGAGACCAACGCCCCCCCCCCCAAAAAAAAAACAAACAAACCTAGACTCTTGAATATGCAAACTGCTGGTGGTTGCCCGACAGGAGAGGAGTATGGGGATGGGTGCCATAGGTGAAGGGGATTAAGAGTGCACTTACTGTTACAAGCACTGAGTAGTGTATAGAATTGTTGAATTACTATATTGTACACCTGAAACTAACACTGTATGTTAATTATCCCAGAATTAAAAGACAATAAAACAAGGAGGGTAACAATAATAATAATTGCTTAATCATAGAGATGTCATTTATCCAATGCCATCACATATGTAAAATAAATAGAATGGTATCTATAGTATAAAAAATATAAGTAGTGGTTCATTAGAGAGGAACTGGACAAGCATCCAGCTGAGCTCTAACTGCAGAACTACACAGGAAGTCCTGATAATGAGACACTTGGGTCTGGCTGACATCTTGTCCTGCCAAGTATAAAATTCTAGATTTATAAAGTTATAAATCTGTATGTAATTATAAATTAATATATTGAGAAGTGATATAAATATGTAAGATTACACCTCATGCCCTTATTGGGATCATCTTTCCAAGTGTTACTGCACTTCTAAGATGAGGCCTCACACTAATGTCTCTCCTTCTTTTTCATCCACGGCTTTTCTAGACAATAAGCTTTCATTCATATAACACTGAATAAGAACTTTGAATGTCAATTTTTAAATGTTAAAGTTCCTTTTTAAAAGACCTGTGACTAATAGTGTGACTCCTGTTAAGAAAATCCATCCATTCATTTATGTACCGAGTATCTACTGTGCACCTATACTGGGCACCGTCACACCCTGAGAACCCAGTAGTGAGCAAGGTGTGGTGCTTCCACGTTGGGAGGGACAGATGATTAATGTGTAAACAATAAATTATATCATTTCAGAGAGTCTTCAGTGAAGGAAATTGAGCAGGACAAGGACAGACCGGGATATGGAGACGGTCAGGGAGGGGCACTGATCCAGGTTGTGGGAAAGCTCTGAAGCATACGTGAGGTTTATAGGAGGAACGCTAGGAGGCCAGTAGGGCTGGCCATGGAGAACGGAGCAAAGGGAAGCCTGAAGTCTCGGCGATGCTTTATCAACTAGACACTGGCTGAGAATTTATTTCTTGTTGAAGGCATGGATTCCCCTACTGATCTCGCAACTTCAAACCCTGAATAGGATCACTACCTTACCACTGGGATCTTAGAATCTACAAACGAGACTAAATTCGGAAACTGGGAAAAGAGATGGGCTACAGCAAGAAGAGAATGGGCTGAGGCCAGTAGGCCTGACTCAAAGCCCAGGTCCCACCCTTTCTTATTTGTGTATCTCAGGCAACTGGCCTGCTTGTAGCCTCAGCTTCGTCACCTGAAAATGGAAACATCTACACCGCCCCCTCCCCTTACTAGCTGTCCTGTGCCACATCAAGCAGCTGCCCCAGTGAATCTCTGTATGTGGCAGCTGAACAATAGAAAATAAAGGTGGACAAACAGGATGTCTGGTAACAACACATGAACGACAAGAAATAAAACATAGCTGTCTGTGGGGGAAGCGTGCGTTAGTGACGTACGACATTACCCTGGTTAGTCTCAACAACTCCATAACATCGGTTCTTTCGTTATCCTCACTTTACAAAAAAGGAACGGGGAGGCTCCAAAAGGTTATTTGTCTAGGGTCACAAAGACTCTGAGTCTTAAACTTCACCCTTCAAAGTGAAGCATTTATTCAAAGGCAAGTCCACTGAGTACCCTAACTCGTTGCTTATTTTACTTTAGACCAAATCAGAATCAAGCTGCTTATGTTTTCCCAGCCCACAGATATCAGTAACCTGTAAAGTAAACAAGGTTGAGCAGGCTTCGCTGGTGGTGGGCACCCTAGCGGCAGCACAGTAGGAACACTTTCGTAAAAACCGGACACTTGCGCAGGCACAGACACCCAAGCGAAAACAAAGCAGCAAACAGTATTGTGGGTGTAGTGAGGAGTCACTCTCCACCTCCAAAGCAGGATGCCCGCCTCATGGCTTGGAGGCATATGCCCACCACCATGTCACGCTCATAAGCAATGACAACTGATCATCAAAACCCAGATCATTTCTTTACTCTCAAAGGGAAGGACGAAATCAAATTTAGAGCATTTCTATCCAAAACACTCAAAACTAGAAAAATCAAGAAAAAGCATATATAGAATAACTTATTCCCCAAGGACACTGGATCAAATAAGACATCACTGCATTATAAATATTAATACGGCATACACTAGGATTCCACTTCTATACAGTTCAAACCAGGCAACACGAAATTACAGCCTTGAAGGCTTCATCCTTACGTCAAAGTGAAAAGAAACCCAAGGACATGCTCCTGGTAAAAGTCAGGATAGGGTGCCTGGGTGGCTCAGTGGTTGAGCGTCTGCCTTTGGCTCAGGTCAGTTGACCTTTAGGAGGGCAGAGCAGGGCTTGTAACTGAGAAGGAGCCTGTTTCTCGACCTCAGTGGTGATGACACGGTTCCCACTTGACAGTAACTCATTAAGATGTATCTGTCTGCTTTAAGCACTTTTTTAGATTTGTATTCTATTTCACAAAGTTAAAAACAATTGAACTTCAAAGATAAACCTGTACGACTATTAATAAAGTAGACCATGCACTTTGCTCAGGTGTGTTTCATGTATTTCTTACCATTTTACAGTCTGGACAGCCCCTGTGAGGCAGAGAAGGCAGCAGGCATCCTGCTCGTCCCCGTTTTAAGATGGGGGCCCTGGAGTTCTAGGGGTCACCTGTCTTGCCTTCACCCACAGAGCCAGCGGGTGAGCCAGGACTCCCCCCGCTGTCTGGTATCGGGGAGTGCCCAGCTCTCACTCTGCCTTTCAGCCAAAGAGACTCTGGAACTGCTGTGAAGTCTGAGCCAATTTCCTTAGAGATGGGCTCACCTGTCACTGTGCTCTGCTGCAGTCTTGTGCTTGCTTTGGGAATCGATTTTGGCTTCCCTGACCACATTAAACCAGGCCCCGAATATCTTCTTCTGAAGAAAATGTGCACACAGTTCTTGTGCTTCTTCCTCCAGATGAGTCAGATACTGGGGAAGAGGACAGGAACAGAAGTGAGACAGAGGGTATCACAAAGACTTAGGGCAAATGAATCTTTTTTTTTTTTTTTTTTAAGATTTTGTTTATTCATGAGACACACAGAGAGGGAAAGGTAGAGACACAGGCAGAGGGAGAAGCAGGTTCCATGCAGGGAGCCCGACGCGGGACTCGATCCCAGGACCCCGGGATCACGCCCTGAGCCAAAGGCAGATGCTCAACCGCTGAACCACCCAGGGATCCCAAGTCTTAGGGTAAATAAACAGTATGAAAGAGAACTGCAAAGGAAAAGGAAAAGGAAATAACTGCAACACAGAACAGAAAAACAAGAGACACTGGGGGCACAGAAAGGGAGAGAGAACATGGCAGCCAAGATAACATCCTGTGCCATGTACTCAAAGAACAATGGAGCCGGAGGTATAGAAACAGTTAAAAGATGGAGAGGGTAGGTTTTTAGTAAAATCACTTGAGCAATTATGGGACAAGAAACAAGAAATGAGTATAAAAACAAAAGCTGATGTAATGATACATTACAGTTTACAGTTTATGAAACACTGAAAAATGTTTTATACTAAGAATTGATTTGACATTTTCATATTCATTTCAAAGCAAGGAACTGGATGGACTATTCTATATTTTTGAAAAAACAATGGTTGTAGACATCTGGATTACATCTAATTTTCTTACGTAGGATTGAGCAGAGAGATGTATTTAAAGCTTCCATCCCTGAGGCCTTACCTGCAGCCAGTTCCGGATAACTCTCCTAAGCAGTATTTGGCAATAAAATTGATCAGCCCGGGCTGTCTTCTTAGTCAGGACTTCCTGACTATACTGGAACCAGGAAAGCAGGCATTTTCTCTGGAGAGCTAAGGAGTGATGTTCTTCAGCCACCTGGACAATTTTTTAAATGAGAAAAGGCAATTATTCCTTATATGTTTAATCATTTAAGGAAACACACACTACCTTGGCAAATGATGCTATAGATGACATGTGGGCAGTTATGGGAGTAATCTTAGGGACATTCAGACTATGTTCTAGGAGCTGTCACTCCTGACCTTATTTTACAGTGGTTTTAGATTCACATCATGCATAGCCTTTCTGCGTTGACTCCCTGAGGAACACAGCGACTGGCTGGTTATTAGGAAAATAGAATAAACCTCCAAAGCAATTATTTCACTTGCGTCAAGTTTTGAATTGTGTAGCTGACGACATTCTCAGTTTGTTCTCCTGGAGCTTGGACTCCATGATAAACCTCTCTATTATGTACTTAACCACCATATCTAATTGAGGAAATGTCAATATTGTCAATCAGTTTTATAGTATGAGCTGTCATCCACATTGCATTTCAGACATTATCAATAAACCACAAAACCATTTGATAGGAAAATAACATGAATAATTTAATGTCTTACCAACTTAAAAGGTTCAGAGAGCATCATTCTATCTATGCAAAATAAACACATAACTCAAGAGTTTATGAGTTTTAAAAGGTAACTTATATTCTTTCAAGAGGCAGGAACACTTCTCTCTCAATCCTGTCCAGACACAATGTTCTAAGCCTTGTCTAGCCACCCAGCACCGTGAATGGGAATGATCCAAGTGAATCTCTTGACAGTCTTATCTATTGGCCAGGATGATCATCCAGGAGGCCCCTTTGGTACTTGAGACTGGTCTCGGTCCTGACTCATCCCAGCCTGGAGCCAAAAGGCAAGGGGAGCCTTCTGTGCTCCCCATTCTTCATCCTCTGGGAAAACAGAGAACCAGGAAAAGATGACCAGAGGTCTCATGGAAGTGCTGAAAATGGTTTTTGGAATAAATATAGAGCACACAGGAGTTTAAGGGAAAATGCTAATTAACTCTTCTGAAAAAATGTTACAAATAAGGCAGGAACTGTTTATTTTTTTTTAATTTATTTATTTATGATAGAGAGAGAGACAGAGAGAGAGACAGAGACACAGGCAGAGGGAGAAGCAGGCTCCATGCACCGGGAGCCCGATATGGGATTCGATCCCGGGTCTCCAGGATCGCGCCCTGAGCCAAACCGCTGCGCCACCCAGGGATCCCAAGGCAGGAACTGTTTAATTGGACCTTTCTTTTTTTTCTTTTTTTCTATCCCTTCCTGGAAGCGAACTCAGATGGTAGATAAGCTACTACCCCTTCCTTTTACTGTCCTCCAGAACTTTTCCTTTTACTTATTTTTATTTTTTAACTTTCAACTGGTGGTTGCCATCTACATAAACACTCTGATTCTTGCACAGCTCAAGGGCAGGCCCAAGCTGGGCAGCATTCCTGGCAGACTCAGGTGCAGGCCACACTTCAGCTCTGTAACCAGTGTGTTATGTGACTTTAAGTAAGTCACTTCTCCTCTCTAGGGCTCAGTGCCCTTATTACAAATGGAAGGAGATGGAGAGGACCACTAATGTTCTAAAATTCTATTATGGCCACGTCCTGATCCCGGAACCTGTAAATATGTTACCTTACGTGGTATAAAAGGGATTTTGCAAATATGATTAAGTGAAGGATCTTAAAATGGAGAGATTATCTTGCATTATATGTGAGAGCCCTAAATGTAATCACAAGTATTCTTGTCAGGGAGAGGTGGGACGGTGAGCATCAGTACATGTGACCTGAAAGCAGAGAGCAGAGTGACTCAAGGAGGGAACTGAGAGCACTAGCATGCAGGTAGCCCCTAGAAGGTGAGAAAGGCAAGGAAACCAATTCCCCCGTCCCCCACCCTGGAACCACCAGAAGGAAACATGCGTCGCTGACACTCTGACCTTACTCCAGCAAGTCCAATTTTAAGTTAATAAACTTGTGTTATTTTAAGCCACCAAGGTTGTGGTACTTTGTTGTAATAGCAATAGGAAGCTTATACGCTTGCTATGAGCTACAGAGGTGATTCCCAAAATGTGGCACTCAGACCACTCAGAATCCCCTGGGCTACTTTTTAAAAATGCAGATTCCCTGACACACACCAGCTAACAATTCATACCTACTGAGAATACCTAGAGGTGGAACTAGGAGTGTGCATTTTCCTAAGTTCTCTAGATAAATAGAAAACAAGTTTTATGAACAGAAAAGTTTGGAAATGGTTTCATATCTGTTTTCCTGTTTTTATTTTAATTGGGTTTTTCTATATCTTTTAAAGTCTATAGTTGTCATTTTGAGCTCAAACTCCTGTTTCTATTTTTATATTCTAATAAATAAATTAAAACAATTTTAATTTACTTATTCGCCCCATAGATTCAACTTTGGTTTAGAATTTTCTACCTTTTTTGATTTTATCCAGTCAAAAACTAGGATCAAAAAAGAAGAGCTGATATGAATAGAAGAATGAATCTTTCCATTTCATCTGCTTTTCCTTTGTATACTAATAAATGAACCCCCACCCCAAATATACGAAAGTCAGATAAAACTAGAAGCATTCAAGTTGGATAGCAAACAATCTTTGTAGTAGTGTACTATAAGAAGAAAATTTCAATTCAAATGTCAAATTTCATTTCCAGATTCATTCACTCAGAAGACAGAGTCAGCCCTCCCATCTCACTACTTGGGAAAAAGCCAAAGCAAAATAGCAATGGCTTGGGGGCACAGATGGATTCTCTTGCCCTCAGGCCTGATCACCACAAATGGGCTCCTCAGCTGGTTTGGAATACTCAATAATACTGGAAACAATAGTAAGGATGCTGAGGACAAAAAATCAGGGACAGAGGAAAAAACAGTGAGAAGGGTACTTGGGAAGGTGAAAAGAAAATGTAAGAAACAGGAAGAGAACACCGAGAATGAAGAATGAATAGAAGAAGTAGGGAGGGGAAAAAAATGCAGCCTAAGTCAGGTTCACAGAGGCATAACCTGCAGCATTACTCAATTTAGTGGGACTCTTATGATATTTGGTTTTCATAACGCAAAATGCTAGTTTTAACTATTCTGTATTAACTGGGCCAAATACAGAAGAGTGGTCATAACTAGATTAGATTATTGTACTTATTTTTAAGCAGAACTCTTAAAATAACACTTCATCTATTTTGAGCTTCTGATCATTTAGAATGCCTTGCCCTATACACTGGGTAAATTTGAAGTTTAATGTTATTTAATTTTATATATCTCTGTAGCAGAGTAGGTTATTGGTACCTATAATAGGATTATATATCCTTACTCTTTGTATATGATTTCATAATACCTCTCAATAAAGTAGATGAAATTTTTTTCTCCCCTAATGACCTTAAATCTGGCTCTATGATTTGCTTTGGCTAATGAGATGTCGGTGGACATGATATGAGCAGAGGTATTGTGTGGGTTTATGTCACTGGGTTTAGTTATTGTGCTTAGACATCTGCCAGGTGAAAAGCATGGCCTGAATTTCCACTGAAAGCAGATAGAGGCTGTGGAGAGAGACCTGAATGTAATCCAAAGCTGGCCCACAGACATGTGAGTAAGAAATAAATGCCTAAATTGTGAGCCACTGATTTTTGAGGGCTGTTTGTTATGTAGCTTTATTGAAACAGAAACCTAATACTTTATGGCAATTATTTCTTCTTTATGAGAAACATGGCTAAAATTGAGAAAGGCCTGTATTCATCTTACTTTGAAAGTCTTTAATAAAAAATCTACTCATACTGTTTCCAACCTATCCAGTTACAGAAATCTTTCTCCATATTTGAAGACCAAATTGGAACTCTTATCCAAAACAAAAAAATACATACACTCAATTAGTTTTTATTTTTGGCTTTTAAATCGCCAAACCACCCTCAAATCCGAATTGGGTGTTTTATTCCATTTGAAAAGTCCATTTTGTAATCTTGGAAGGAAGTGTGTCACACTATACCTGGATGTTTTGCTTGCTTTGCGTTCTCAATCTCTTCCAAGGCTCCAGGCCTTTTTTTCTTAGCAACACTCTTTCATAATGTTCTCTGGCTACTGCTTCCAGCTGCTGGTTCCTCTTAATTCTCTGCTGCTTCTCTAGTTCTTTCTGGGAAAAATTAAAAAGTAAAACTGCTGAGGAGGGACCAAGGTGGTGACCCAGGAGGTCCTCAACTTCCCTCCTCCCTTGGATGCACTCAAATGTATAGCTACAAATGAAGCATTTCACTCTGAAAGAAATCTAGAAATGACCTGAGTGACTCTTCCCTATCAAGTGAATGAGAAAATACCCATATCAAAGTGGGTAGTGCAACACACTCTTGACATAAACCCAATCCCTGGCACAGCACCACACAACAGGGAGGGAACTCCCAACTCAGAGCTTCTTTCTGAGGAATGAAGGATTTGGACTGCACATCCAGCACCTCAACTTTCAAAACCACCACCCAAAGGATGGGCCCCTAAAATGACTGGCTCTGAAAGCCACTGAGGCTTGTGTCCATAAGATCGTAAAACTATAGGAAACAGAGAAATGGTTCTTCAAGGATGTGTGAACACTCCCTATGGTTATTGCCCTAAGGCTCAGCCCTGAGGAACAGGCAAATTAGCCCCACTCCCAGTCTCTCTGAAAGGGGTTTGACTTATACCTTAATAAACTAATGCCTATTAGCTTCTAACTAAGCACACATTTAGGGATTGGCTGTGGTCCTCCCCAAAGGGAAGTGCCTGATGGACCCTTCCTCTGCCTTCTCCCTCTAGCCAGTCTAACAATAAAACCAGACCACCAGCATCTCTCTGGAAGGAGCAAGGACACAGTCCATTACCCACATTTGTGATTACCACTGAGGGATGGGATCCTGGTTTGCCTGACTCTGAAAGCCAATGGAGCTTATATTCACAAGTCCTACAGGGGTGTAGGAGTACCCCTCTCCTCTTGTGGCTATCCACCGGGGCTCAGTGCAGAGGGAGCAGACAAACACATCTCACAGTTTCTCCCTGGAAGGGGCTTAGTTACCTACATTCCCAGTTGCTGCCTGAGGGTACAGTTTTTAATCAGCTTACATCTAGGTGCTGACTGAGACTCTCCCATTTGGACAGTGACAGGTGTTGGTACATGCTCAACTACCAGGAGTTAAGAACAAGGACAGCAGATTGGATGATCACAAAAGTTTGAGAGACAACCAAGAGCCTGAGCAAGGCTGACTACAAGGTTTATCTCCCACATGAGACCACTATGTCAAGACTAGGAGTGGCTGCTTTATCTAGGGTGCAGAAACCAACAGGGAAGCCAAGAAAAATAGAGAAACAGTGGACTGTCTTCCAAGCAAACAAACAAGATGAATCTCCAGAAATCAATCTTAATGAAATAAGTGACTTACCCAGTAGACAGTTCAAAAACAGTGATCATAAAGACGCTAACTGAGGTCAGGAGAGCAATGCATGAATGAAAAATTTCATCAAAGAGATACAAAATATTAAAAAACAAACATAAATCAGATAGCTGATGATTACAGTAACTGAATCGAAAAATTCAATAAAGGGGTTCAACAGCCAAATATATCAGCAGAAGAAAGGACCAGTCAACTTAAAGACAGGGCAGAGAATTCATCCAATCAGAGGAAAAAGAAAAAAGAATGAAGATAGCCTAAGGGGTGATGTGACACCATCAAGGGTACAAATATATGCATAGAAGAGAGAAAGGGGCAAAAAGCTTATTAAAATAAATACTGGCTGAAAACTTCCCTTCCTGGGGAAAGAAATAGACATCCATATCCAAGAAGAATACCAAACAAAATGAATCTAAAGAGCCACACGCTAAGACACATTATAAATTGTCAGACATGAAAGACAAAGAGAGAATCATAAAAGCAGCAAGAAAAAAGCAACTTGTTACATATAAGGGCACTCTCATAAGATGATCAAGTTTTTCAGCAGAAACCTTGCAGGCCAGATGGAGTGGGATGATATATTCAAAGTGCTAGGAGAAAAAAAACCTGCTATACAAGAATACCCAGCAAAGATGTCCTTCAGAATTGAAGAAGAGATAGAAGAATTTTCCAGACAAACCAAAGCTAAATGAATTCATTACTACTAGACCAGCCTTATATCATACTTAACACTGAAAAGGACTAATTCAAAGGGCATGTGGGTGGTTCAGTCTGTTAAGTGTTCGACTCTTGGTTTTGGCTCAGGTCATGATCTCAGAGTCCTGAGATCAAGCCCTGAGTCAGGCTCCTTGCTCATCAAGGAGCTCTCTTTCTCTCTCTGCCCCTCTCCCAACTCGTGCACACTTTTTCTCTCTAAATCTTTTTTTAAAAAAGACTTCAAGTTGAAGTGAAGGACATTAATAACATGAAAACATATGAAACTATAAAATTCACTGGTAAAGGTGTTTATATAAATAGTTTAATCAAAATACTCTAATATGGTAATGGTGGTAGGTGAATCTCTTATAACTGAAGTAGAAAGGTTGAAAGACAAAAATATTAAAAATAACTATAGGGCAGCCCGGGTGGCTCAGCAGTTTAGCACTGCCTTCGGCCCAGGGCCTGATCCTGGAGACCCGGAATCAAGTCCCACGTCGGGCTCCCTGTGTGGAGCCTGCTTCTCCCTCTGCCTGTGTCTCTGCCTCTCTCTCTCTCTCTGTGTCTCTCATGAATAAATAAATAAAAATCTTAAAAAAAAATAACTATAAAAATAACTTGTTAATGCATACACACTATAAAAGATGCAAATTGTGGGGCACCAGGGTGCTGTAGTCAGTTGAATATCTGACTCTTGGTTTTGACTCACATGGTGATCTCAGAGTTGTGAGACTGAGCCCCATGTCGAGCTCCTCACTCAGCATGAAGTCTGCTTCAGATTCTCTCTTTCTCTCTCTCTCCCCTTTGCCCCTCCTGCTCATGCTCTTGCTCTCTAAAATAAATAAATCTTAAAAAAATTTATAAATTGTGACATCAAACACAAACTGGGAGCAGGAGAATAAAAATGTAGAGGTTTTGTATACTTTTTTTTTTTTTTAAAGATTTTATTTATTTATTCATAGACAGAGAGAGGCAGAGACAGAGGCAGAGGGAGAGGGAGAAGCAGGCTCCATGCAGGGAGCCTGATGTGGGACTCGATCCCAGGTCTCCAGGATCACACCCCAGGCTGCAGGCGGCACCAAACCGCTGCGCCACTGGGGCTGCCCGGTTTTGTATACTTTTAAGTTATCAGCTTAGGGATGCCTGGGTGGCTCAGCAGTTGAGCATCTGTCTTTGGCTCAGGGCATGATCTTGGAGTCCCACATCGGGTTCCCTGCATGGAGTCTGCTTCTCCCTGTAGGTCTCTGCCTCTCTCTGTGTCTCATGTATAAATAAATAAAATCTTAAAAAAAAAATGAAGTTATCAACTGAAAACAGACTGTTAAAACTACAGGGTGTCTTACGTAAGCCTCAGGATAACCACAAAACATACACCTATAATAAATAAAAAAGGATAAAGAAAAAGAAATCAAAGCGTAACACTACAGAGAATCATTAAATCACAAAGGAAGAAAGCAAGAGAGAAAGAAAGGAACAAAGGAACTACAAAACAGAAAATAGTTTAAGTGGTGATAGTAAGTCCATGCCTATCAATTATTTTAAATGCACACACACTAAATTCTTCAAAAAAAAAAACAGTGGTGAATGGATGAAAAAAACCAGGACCCAACCTGCTGCCTATGAACAGCTCATTTCAACTTTAAGGACACACAGAGACTAAAAGTGAAGTGATGCAAAAAAGATATTCCATGCACATGAAAGCCAAAAGACAGTAGGAGTAGCTAGACTTAAATTAGACAAAATAGACATTAAGCCAAAAACTGTAACAAGAGAAAAAGAGTCAATTCATCAAGATAATATAAGAACTGTAAGTATTTATGCAACTATCTTCCTCCACAGTTCCCTTGGCTCTCTACCCCTCCTTCCTGTGATGCTCAATGGATCATGGTCAATCCTCAAATAAGGCAGGTCAAGATCAAAACTGGCATGGTGACCGGATTGGTCAAAGAAAAAATGATGTATGAAAAAAGAAACAAAACGACAAGATTAAAAAGAAGAAGAAGAAGAAAGCTAAAGATTGTGAAAATTATCCAATTAAAAAGCAGGTAGAGATCCTACAAGAGTCGTGGATGATTCTAGATTGCTAGCACAGGTTGGAAGCTGCATATACTGATTTTCTGCAGTTAGTAAAGAGTGAAAAAGACTTGCAAGAAGCTTACGGATATAAGGAAACATGTTTAGTACTGGATTTGGTGAAGTTAGAAGCCTAAAGTTTTCTGTACAGGGTGTTTTTTACATTAAATCTTGGGATCCATTCCATAATTCATTATTTTGACCACTGCTATATGTTCAAGTAGTATGAGAATGTGCTTCTTTTACTCAGCTGCATATATTTTTCTTTGCCTAATTTAATGGATCAAATAAATTAGCCCATTAATAAAAAAAAGTCACTCACCCAATTTTGAATCACCTAAATACATAAAGCAAATACTAACATTCTGAAGGGAGATATAGACAGCGATACAGTAATAGTAGGCAACCTAAATAGCTCACTTTAAACAATGGATAGATCATCCTGACAGAAAAATCACTATGGAAACATTGGACTTAAATTATATGTTAGACCAGATGGACCCAACAGACATACACAGAACATTTTATTCAACAACAGCAGAATACACATTTTTCTCAAGTGCACATGGAACATTCTCCAGGATAGATCATATGTTATATGCCACAAAACAAATCTTAATAAATTGAAAAAAAACTGGTATCAAGCATCTTTTCCAACCATGATGCTACAAAATTAAAAATCAACTACTGGGTGGCTCACTGGTTTAGCGTCTGCCTTTGGCTCGGGTCCTGATCCCAGATTCCTGCATCGGGCTCCTTGCATGGAGCCTGCTTCTCCCTCTGCCTGTGTCTCTGCCTCTCTCTCTGGGTCTCTCATGAATAAATAAATAAAATTTTAAAAAAATCAATTACAAGAGGAAAACTGGAAAATGCACAAATATGCACAAAGATTAACAATATGCTTACAAACAACAAATGAGTCAAAGAAAAAATTAAAAGGGAAATCAGAAAACATCTCCAGGCAAAAGAAAAAGGAAACAAAATATACCAAAAGTTATGAGATGCCTCAAAATCAGTTTTAAGAGGAAAGTTTATAGCAGTAAACAATTACATTAGAAAAAATAAAGATCTCAAATAACCCAACCATACATCTCAAGGAACTAGAAAAAAAGAAATAACTATGTCCAAAGTTAGCAGAAGGAATGAAATAAAGATTAGTACAGAAATAAATGAAATAAGAGACTAGAAAGACAATAGAAAAGATCAAAGAAACTACGAGCTGGTTTTTTGAAAAGATAAACAAAATAGAAAAACTTGCGGCTAGATCAAGAGAAAAAGAGAGACTTAAATAAAATCAGAAATGAAAAGAGATAACACAGAAATAGTAAGGATAACAACAAACTACTATGAACAATTATATGCCAAAACTTACATAATCTACAAATGGATAAATTCCTAAAAACATACAGCTTTTACTAAGACTGAATCATGAAGAATTAGAAAATCTGAACAGACTGATTACCAGTAAAGAGACTGGATAAATAATCAAAATCCTTCCAACAAAGAAAAGTCCAAGACCAGATGGCTTCACTGGTAAATTCTACCAAACATTTCAAGAATTAATACTAATCCTCTTAAACTCTTCAGAAAAAAATGTAAAAGAAGGGAATACTTCCTAAATCATTTTAAAAAGTCAGTATTAATCTGATGCCAACGCCAGTCTAGGACACAAGAAAATTACAGGCCAGTATCCCTGATGAATATAAGTGCAAAAAAATCTCAACAAAATATCAGCAAATCAAATTAAACAGTACATTAAAAGGATTATACCTATGATCAAGTGGGATTTATCGCAAGGTGCAGAAAAAGTATCTGACACAATTCAACATCCTTTCATAATAAAACCTCTCCAGAAATCGGGTAGAGAAGGCATGTATCTAAATATAAAAAAGACCAAAACTTGAGAAGCTCACAGCTAACGTCATACCCAACACTGAAAAGATTTTCCTCTAATATTATGAACATGAGAAGGATGCCGACTGTCACCAATTTCATTCAAACTAGTGTTGGAAGTGCTAGTCAGAGCAATTCGGCAAGAAAAATAAAGACATCCAAATTAGAAGAAATAAAATGGTCTCTCTCTGCAGATGACAAGATATTATATATTCAAAACCTTAAAGACTCCACCAGAAACTGTCAGAATAAACAAATTTAGTAAAATTGCAGGATACAAAATCAATTTACAAAAATCAGTTGCATGGCTATAAATAATAGTTACTGGAAAGAGAAATTAAGAAAAGAATCCCATTTACAATAGCATTAACAAGTAAAAACTACTTAGGAGTAAATTTAATCAAGGAAGTAAAATATCTGTACACTGGAAACTATAAAATATTGGTGAAAGAAACTGAAGAAGACACAAATGTTCTATATGGATGGATGTTTCTATGATTTGTCCTGCATAACCAGCCACATGGACCTGCACATACGTAGGCAGGCTGAGGAATGCTGTTTGTGAGACTTGTGCTGTGTGAATAACCTTGGGAGCCTGGTTGTTGAAATAGATTATCTGGCCTCCAGGTCCGAACTGGCCCTTCTCTTCTGGACACCAAGATCTATAAATCTTGTCTCACCCTCCCCTCCTGCTCCAGACTGGGCTGGATCCCCGGAATGAAATCCAGGGCCATTCCTGGATGGCAAACCCACATAGCCCAGGCCCCTTGAAAATATAAAAATATGATAACAGAGATGTAGCTCACTCCAAACTGCATGTAGGCAAACAAATGTTTAACTTCAAACCCTGTTATTTGCCCTATAAAGATGGGGATAGTCAGTTGGAAGTCTCACCTGAGGGAGGACTGTCCACCCAGACCTCTCAATCAGGACTCTATCCCGTCTGTTTCCACTGCGCTTCCCCAGCTAATGAGGTTGGATGTTGTAAGTACCCAGTTTGATGTAACTTTGCCTTATTCTCATTTATTGCCTACTATTACCTTTATCTGTGTGTAGCTTGCTTTCCTCTTTTGTTTCTATAATAACAAAGTTTTCTTTCCTTTTTGGAACCAAAACATGGCTGTTCTGAATCTTTTCACAGAACAACAAATAATTGGAAGGATACACCGTGCTCATGGATTGGAAGAATTAATATTGTTAAAATGTCCAAACCAGCCAAAGCAATTTACAGATTCATTGCAATCCCTATCAAAATTCCAGTGGCATTTTTCACAGGAAAAAAAAAAAAAAAAAGCAATCCTAAAATCCGTATGGGACCATGAAAAATCCTAAATAGCCAAAGCAGTCTTGAGAAAGAACACAGCTGGAGGCATATTTCTTGATTTCAAACTATACCACAAAGCTATAGGTAATTAAAACACTATGGTATTGACATTAAAAAAAAAAAAGACACATAGATCAATGGAATAGGATAGAGAGCACAGAAATAAACCCATGCATATATGGTCAATTAATTTTCAACAGAGCTGCCAAGAATATACAAATGGGGGAAGTTAGTCTCTTCAATAAATGGTGCTGGGAAAACTGGATCGCCTCATGCAAAACAATAAAACCAGACCTTTACTATACACCATCCATAAAAATCAACTAAAAATGGATTAAGACTTCAATGTAAGACCTGAAACTAAAACTCCTAGAAGAAAACACAGTGGGTAAATTCTTTGATACTCGACTTAGAGATAAGTTTTTGGATTGAACACCTTAAAACAAAGGCAACAAAAGCAAAAATAAATAAATGGGATTACATAAAAAAAAAAAAAAAGCTGAAAGAAGCTAAAAAGCTTCTGCATGGCAAAGGAAACCACCAAGTGAAAAGGTAATCTATGGAACAGAAAATATTTGCAAACCACATATCTAATAAAGGGTTAATACCTAAAATATAAAAGGAACCCATATAGCTCAATAGCAAAAAACCCCAAATAGCCCATTTAAAAAATGGATAAAGAACCTGAATAGACATTTTTCCAAAGAAGACATAAAGATGGTCAACAGGTACATGAAAAGGTACTCAATATCACTAATCACCAGGGAAATGCAAATCAAAACCACAATGAGGTATCTATCAATCACCTCACAACTACTGGAATGGCTATTATCAAAAAGACAAGAAATAAATGCTGGCAAGGATGTGGAGAGGGATCCCTGGTGGCGCAGTGGTTTGGCGCCTGCCTTTGGCCCAGGGCGCGATCCTGGAGACCCGGGATCGAATCCCACATCGGGCTCCCGGTGCATGGAGCCTGCTTCTCCCTCTGCCTGTGTCTCTGCCTCTCTCTCTCTCTCTCTGTGACTATCATAAATAAATAAATAAATAAATAAATAAAAAAAAAAAAAAAAAAAAGGATGTGGAGAAAAGGGACCCATTGTGCACTGCTGTTAGGAATGTAAACTGGTGCAACCCCTATGGAAAAAAGTTGCAGGTGCCCCAAGAAATTAAAAATGGAACTACCAAATTATCCAACAATCCCAGTTTGTTTTTGTTTTTTAGGATTTTATTTATTTATTCACGAGAGACACACAGAGAGAGAGGCAGAGACATAGGCAAAAGGAGAACAGGCTCCTCACAGGGGACTTGATGTGAGACTCGGTCCCCGGACCCCAGGACCATACCCTGAGCTGAAGGCAGACCCTTAACCACTGAGCCACACAGGCATTCCCAAAAATCCCAGTTCTAAGTATATACGCATAGAAAACAAAATCACTATCTGAAAGAGATATCTGTACCCCCATGTTTATGGCAACATTATTCACGGTAGCCAAGATATGGAAACAACTTTAGTTTCATCAATGGATAAATGAATTTTTAAAATATCGTATATACATACAGTGGAAGATTATTCAGCCTTAAAAAAAGAAGGAAACCAGGCCATTTTTGACAACACAGATGAACCCTGAAGACATTATGCCCATTTATAGGCCAAGTAAAATAAGCCAGACAGAAAAACAAATACTAGGTGGTGTCACTTATCTGTGTAATATTAAAAAAAAAAAAAAAAAAGGTGAACTCTCAGAAACAGCGAGTAGATGTGGTTGCAAATACTTGAGGGGTAAATGGGAGAAAGGGAGATCCCAGAGAAAGGGTACAAACTTTTAGTTGTAAGATAAAGGTAGCCTGAGGACCTAATGCATAATACGGTGACTGTAATTGTTAATACTATACTGTATAACTGAAATTTACTGGGGTGCCTGGGTGGCTCAGTCAGTTAAGTAGCTATTGTCGGCTGAAGTCATGAGCCTGGGATAGAGCCCTGCATCGGGCTCCCTGCTCAGTGGGGAGCCTGCTTCTCCCTGCCCTCTGACTGTGCTCTCTCTTATATAAATAAAAAATCTTTAAAAAAATTCACTGAGAGAACGTTTTTCTTTCTCCAGATTTTTTAAAAAAGATGGAGAGTGAGCAAGAGAAAGGGGAGAGGAGCAGAGGGAGAGGGAGAGGGAGAAGCAGTGTCCCGACTGAGCCCTAGGACTCTGGGATCAGGACTTAAGCCAAAGGCAGACCCTTAACTGACCGAACCACCCAAGTGCCCCCGCTAAGAGAGAACCTAAGTGTACACACAAAAGGTAAATATGTGAGGTGACAGATGTGTTAATTCAATGGTGGGAATCCTTTTATAATGCATAAGGATATCAAATCATCCTGGTGTATATTTTCGGTACCTTACAATTTTGCAAATTATACCTCAGCAAAGCTGAAAAAAATAAGTATAAATGCCATGACCAAAACACTAATGAATTTCATTTCAACAAATAGCTAATTAACTCAACTTGAACATATAACCACTAAACAGTAGGCTAATCACTGGAGCACTACCCTGGAGCATTAAAGAAACAATTCAGCCAAGCCGGTGAGGCAAAGGGGGTCATGGGTACAAGAGTGAGCGCTGTACATATTCTCAGATTCAGTGTTGTTCACACATGATTTATACCTAAGTTACTATAAAGTATCTAGTTAGGAGAGTAATCAGTATTTCTCACCTCATTATTATGGGAAACCTAGCAAGACAGTCCCTTCATTTAGATTATAGGGTAGAGAATTTTATGTAAAGAACTCTATTTAAATTTAAAGTTTCTCCCTACTTCATTAAAAGCCTAGAATAAGGGATGCCGGGGTGGCTCAGTGGCTGAGCGTCTGCTTTCAGCTCTCGGCGTGACCCTGGAGACCAGGGATCCAGTCCCACATTGGGCTCCCTGCATGGAGCCTGCTTCTCCCTCTGCCTGTCTCTGCCTCTCTCTGTGTCTCATGAATGAATAAATAAAATCTTTAAAAAAAATAAATAAAAAATAAAAGCCTAGAATATTGTTACCCTGGGCTTTTTAAAAAAGTGATGAACAAATAAGTCCAGAAAAAAGCTAAAAGTATTTGATGATCATTAGGCAGCCCTCCCTCCTCTGAGGAGGAGAAAGATTAACCATTCCTGGTAATACCCTGAGAAAAGACACTCCCCAGCTCCTCAAAGAAGAGCTGCACCCCTTGAGGGGCCGACTGAGAAAAATGACAGAAGCTTAATGGTTTACTGTAAAGCTATCATGATTTCTTTTAAATAAAAATAGGCCATAATACAAGTAGAGAAAAACTAAAAAATGGTGAGTGGTAGCAAGTGATACCCCTTAGGAAAGTCACAAGAGCAAAGCAAAGACTTTAGACTGTCTTCACAATAGAAGTCATCTATGTCATATAAGTACAAAACACATATAACTTAACATCTCCCCCCACACACACATACACACAATTTCACTTCAGGAAAAGTGTGGTGAATTGGCTGATTCTGACAAGCTATTAATTGCTAAGTCTTCTGCAAGAAAAAAAATGAGAGCACACTGGGATATTTCTAATATGGAAGGGAGATTTGCCCTAATCTGACAATCCAAACAACCTGTTTCAGTACAAATTCCTCAAGATGAAATGTCCACACTAACCCAAAATTAATCTTTATAATCCTTATTCCAGACACCCGAGATGTTGAACTGGATGGCCAGAAATAAAAATGTACAAGACTTTCTTGTGAGTAACAAGGACCAACTGAGGATTATGGGAGGCAGGGCGGGGGGGGGGGGGTGGTGGTACAGAAAGTAGTCATTTTCACGTCCATTGAAAATGTCCCTGTAGCAGTTGTGACTTATAGACAGGAATCTAACACAGACAGTAAGCCTTCGGAGAAACTCTCAGGCTCTCCAACCCTGTTCGCATGCACATCTAAATTACAGTGTAATTCTTTTCCTAGAATTACACCTCTATGGCTATAGGCTCCAAAGGAAACCCATTTTCCGATGCAGTGGGGGAAAAACAGCCTATTTAAGTCTACTTTTCCATAGAAAAAAATAGAAAAACATTTAATAGAGATCTGCTTGAGCCAAAATTTTATATTATACAGCATTTTAAGTATATATTCTATCTCTTGATAAGGATTCCTCAAGAGTTCACTTTATTTCATTAATATTACATTTTCATTTCCTTGTGCATAAAATAGAGGATTACATGAAATGATGGTGTCTGCTTTGAGATGGCCCTTATACTGGGGGCTCTATGTTGCTAGGGTTTCATAGAGTATAGTTCACTCAGGCTAAAAAGGGATAAAAAAGCGGGCTATCTTTCGGATTTAAATTATTCAACAAATGATATGCAAGAAATAAGACTAATCTGAATGTGTATGGGTGCACGTATATAGATCTCCACCACTACAACTTTGAAAGACCAAGTATTATAGCAAGAATTAAGAAACTTTCTGCGTTCTGTCCACCCTTTCATTGTGCTCTGGAACATATTCCTATTTATATACTCCTGTAATTTATACCCTTTGCTCCAGGTATCATGAATTCCTCCCTCACTACTGGATCATTCCCATCAATATGCAAATATGTGCTGGTATCTTCCATCTTTAAAAAACAAAATAAGCCAGAAAAAACAATCACTAACTATAAAAGAATTTTTTTTTGATCCATGTGATCCCGATTATACTCACATTATCTATTTCCTTTTCTATTTTCTCAACTCACTGGAATAGAACCTCCTTACCAGCACTCCACTGAAAACATTCTTGTACAAGTCATGAATGATCTCCAACTTGCCAAATCAGAGACTCATGTCTGTCCTCCTTTTAACTGAACTCAGCAGCATTTAGTCTAGTTAACCATCAGCAGCCCCTTCCAGAAATACTTTTTTCCTCAGATTTTCAACAAAAGTTTCTTCTGGTTCTCTTTCTACCTCATTAGCTCTCATCCTGAGTAATTATTCATATACTTGAGGACTGGTTTTAAACCCTCATATTTTCTACCCAATCTCCCAAGTTGATTTCATTCACTTTCAGAGCATTGATAACACTGACATTTTAAAATTTTATTTGAGAGAGAGAGAGAGAGAGCAGAAGCAGGGGGAGGGTCAGAGGGAGAGGGACAAATGGGGGGGTCATAGTCATAGGGACGTTCCCACCGTTTTTGCAGTCTTTTGCTCTAGGAACTCAACTAGGCTCTCACAGAGACTATCAGAGAGAATCCAGATAAAGTTCCTACCATGGTTCTGGCTGGTGGAAAGGAACAACCACTGTAAAATCTGTAGACCATTCTCCCTTGAGAAACAAAAGCCTTCATCTGCAAGTGGCCCCACCTGAGGGCACTAGTGGAATCCTACTGCTGCTAGGGGGAAGGGTTACCCAGACTAGCCACCCATCTCATCTAAGTGGAGAGGGAACCTCACAGAGGGAAGGGCTTTAAGGTTACAGACTACGCCAGTAGATACTAAAAGAAGACAGAACAGAAGAGTAGGAGGAGAAATTCTTCTGACTGCCCAATACTGTACTCCAAAGACTCAGACTTAATCAGAATGTTATAGAATGCTTTCCCTCATCTATACCCCACCAGCATGCTAACAAACCTCCAGTAATAACAGTGGGGTACACCTGAGGGACCTGCAAGAGTTGGATAATCTCTGGGGAACAGCACAAAGGGAAGACCTGAAGCCAATAAAAAAAAAAAAAAAAAAAAAAGAGACAAAACAAAGTTGCTAGTGTAAATTGAAGTCTATGGTGCTCTCACAGCAACAGCAAACCTCAACAATGGGAACCATGGCAACCACAAACTTCAAATGTACCCGAACTCCTGGCTACTTTAACACAAATCTCCACACCAAAGGCCTATTTATCTCAGTTTCTATTGCCCTGCAAAATAAGCCTGGCTTTCAACAAATTGCAACAACAAAGGCATACCAAAGACAAGCAATAAACACAGTTTAAAAAAATAAATCTTTAGAACCAGACTCCGATATGACAGAGATGTTGGGACTACTAGAGAGGGAATTTTAATTTTTAAATAACTTATAATAATATTCAAGGCTCTAATAGGTAAGGTAGTTATTATTCAAGATCAGATATGTAATTTTTACAGAGATATGGAAACTATAATAAACAGTCAAATGAAAATGCTACAAAATCAAAAACATGGTAACAGAAATGTCCAGAGTTCAGGGACACCTGGCTGGCTCAGCGGTTGAGCATCTGCCTTTGGCTCAGGGAGTGATCCTGGAGTCCGGGATCGAGTTCCACATCTGGCTCCTTGCAGGGAGCCTGCTTCTCCCTCTGCCTATGTCTCTGCCTCTCTCATGAATAAATACATAAAATCTTAAAAAAAAAAAAAAGAAAAGAAAAGAAATGAAGAGAGTTCAAAGGGCTCATCACTAGACTTGGTATAGCCAAGCAAAGAATCAGGTAACTTGAAGTTAGTAGAAATTACACAAACTGAAAGGCAAAGAGAAAAAAGAATGAAAACCACAACAGAGCATCCAAGAGCTGTGGGATAGTATCAAACCGTGTAATGCAAGCATTACAACCTGCAATGCAAGCATTGCGACTGGAATCCCAGAAGGAGAAGAATGGAACAGGTGAAATATTTAAAGAAATAAGGGGTAAACATATTCCAAAATTAGTAACAGTCACAAAGCCAAGTATCTAAGACACTTAGAGACCACCAAGCGGGGGTGGGGGGGGGGGGGACAAAGAAATCACACTTGGGCATATCATATTCAAACTGCTGAAAACCAAAAACAGAAAAAAAATCTTGATGGCAGCTGGTAGAAAAGAACCCACCTTACCTACTTTATAGACTAAATGTTTATACTCCCCCTCTAGATTCATGTTGAAGTCCTAACAACCAGCATGGATGTATCTGGACATGGGGTCTGTCAGAAAGTAATTAAGGTAAAATGAAGTCCTAAAGGTGAGATTAGTATCCCTATAACTCACTAAAAGAGCTCATGTACTCCCTTTCTCACTAGGAAAGTTCACGGGAGGATACAGTGAGAAGGTGGCCATCTACAAGACCAGAAGAGAACCTTCACCAGAAACCAACCATGCTGGTACCCTGATCTCAGATGTCCAGGGCTGCCCTGTGCTCTCTCTCTTAAAAAAAAAAAGTGAAAGAGAAATAAAAACCTTCTCAGACAAATGAAAACTAGGGAATTCACTACCAGTAGACCTATCCTATAAGAAATGTTAAAGGAGGTTTTTCAGGCAAAGGGAATATGATATAGGTTAAAATCTTAAATCTGTACAAAGAAATAAGGAGCATCAGAAATGAAAAACTATAATCTTCAGCTTATTTTTAAGATTTATTTATTTGAGAGAGACTGAGTGTGAGAGGGAGGGGAGGTTAGGGGGAGAAGGGGCAGAGAGGGAGAAGGAGAGAGAGAATCTAAGAGTTGGGTGCTTAACTGACTGAGCTCATCAAGAGTTGGGTGCTTAACTGACTGAGCCACCCAGGTGCCCCTAGCTTATAAAATATAATTGTTTAAAGCAATACAGGTAAGAAGGTGTTGGGTATTTATAGTATATATAAAACTAAAGTATATGACATATATGATGGTAAAGATGAGAGACTGAATCTTCTCCCTAAGGTGTGGAAGAAGGCACAGATGTCTTCTTTCACTACTTCTATTCAACTTTGCACTGGAATTCCTAGCTAGTTCAATAAGGCAAGAAAAATAAAAGGCAACAGATTGAAAAGGAAGAAATAAAACTGCCTTTATTGGCAGACAACTTATAGAAAATTCCAAAGAATCCACAAAAATAACTTCTTAGAACTAATAAGTGAGATTAGCAAGGTTGCAGAATACAAGGTCGATATACAAAAATGAATTGTTTCTATATATTAGCAATGAATAAATTGAATTTGAAATAAATAAAACCCCACCATTGATAATAGCACCAAAAAAGAAGTACTTAGGTATAAATCTAACAAAACATAGTCATGAAAAACTATAAAACATTCACGAAACAAAGATCTAAATCAATGGAGAGATATTACCATGCTCATAGATTAGACTCAATGTTATTGTCAATTCTCCCAATTTGATCTATAGATTCCATATGATCACAATCAAAATCTAAAGGTTTTTTTTGTACGTGTTGACAAGATTAGCCTAAATCTTACATAAAAAGGCAAAGAAACCTGAAGAGCCAAATCACTCAGAAAAGGAAAAATAAAGTGGAAGAATTCACACTGCCCAATTTCAAGATTTACTATAAAGGTACAACAGTCAAAGGCAAGTGGTATTGGCAAAGGAGTATACGTAACAAGCAACAGAACAAAGATCCAGAAACAGACCCGCACAAATATATTCAACTGATTTTCGACAAAGGTATAAAGGCATTTCAGTAGAGAAAAGATTGCTCTTTCAACAAATGATACTGAATCATCTGAATGTCTATATGCAAAAGAAATAAACTTCTTACAAACAATGGAAGGAGGTGGGGAAAAATAGAAGCTGACTTAAGTGATTAGAAAACCACATTAGAAACTTTAATAAAGCAAAAGAAACTATATAAATACTGTACTCCAGTTGGTAAATTTTCTCATGGGGGGTACAGTTCTGAAATTGCTTTACATGTATACTGGAATTGAACAAGTTAGGTAAATGGATGGTAAATTGTGGGAACCAGATCTTACACTGTCAAATAGGGGATTTACAGATAAGCAAGAAGGAAAGGGCTCTGATGCAGGATTAGAGCCAGAGATTTAGTATGATCTTGGGTTTAGCTTAATGTTTATTCAGATGGACAGATACAGAAATAATTATGGATAGGTGTGTACATGGTTTAGTATACATACGTAGATTACTTGGCTCTCTCTGCTGAGGTGCTAGAATTAACGGCATCCCAGAAGCAAGGAGTACCCTCACTGCCCAGATCTTGCTTTCCAAATACCATTTAGAACCAGGGCACCTTGGAGAAATGGCTGATTCCAACACACAGCAGTGAAAATACAAGATGAATAGTGTTGGAAAGTAAAATACCCACCAAAAGGATGAAGGCATGGCAGAGGGACACAGGAGCCAACATTAAAGAGCTCCCCATAGCCAAAGTGGGAATAATTTCAGCCACATAATAATACTTTTTTATAACTCAAAGTATGAAATAAATATACATGAGTCCACACTGATATAAATGATTGAATAGATAAACAAATGGAGAAGGAAAAAAAAAATTCCTCACAGAAGAATCCCTAATAGTATGTGTGGATACTCGACCCTCAAGGAGACAGAACTTAATTTCCACTCCTCCCTACCTTGGGAGTAGACCAGACTTAATGAAATGCTTCCAAAGATTAGAGTATGAAAAGGGAAAAACAGTAACTTCACAGTGAAGAAACTTGTCAAACACTGCCTTATACAAGTCATCATAGCATCACCAGATGTCATCTTAATTTCATATATCCCTTGCTGTGATGAGATTAGAAGGGCCCCTCATCTAGGTAGCATTCTTAAAACAAAAACCATAACCCCAGAAGAATTATAAGAAAAACATCAAACCAAAAAAAAAAAGAAAAAAAAATCAAACCAACACAAATTGAGGAACATTCTACAAAATACCTTATCAGTACTCTTCTAAATTGCCAAGGCCATTAAAAAAACAAAACAAAACAAAACAAAACAAAACAGAGAAAGACTATGTGCTATGGTTTGAATGTGTTCCCTCCCAAATTTGTATGTTTAAGTCCTAATGCCCAGTGTGGTGGTGTTAGGAAGTGAGGCCTTTGGAAAGTGCTTAGGTCTGAGGGTGGAGCCCTTACGAATGGGATTTGCTGTAATAAAACAGACCCTGTGGGGATCCCTGGGTGGCGCAGCGGTTTGGCGCCTGCCTTTGGCCCAGGGCGCGATCTTGGAGACCCTGGATCGAATCCCACATCGGGCTCCCGGTGCATGGAGCCTGCTTCTCCCTCTGCCTGTGTCTCTGCCTCTCTCTCTCTCTATGACTATCATAAATAAATAAATTTAAAAAAAAAATTAAAAAAAAAAAAAACAGACCCTGTGAAGCTCCTTAGCTAGCTCCTCCTACCATGTGAAGACACAAAGAGAAGTCAGAAAAACTGGAAAAACTGGTGAAATCTAAATAAAGCCTGGTTTTCACAGTAATTTACTAACGTTGGTTTCTTAGTTTTGACGGATATACATAGTAATATAATATTAAGGAGAAACTGAAACTGTGTGAGGGGTTTAGGAAAACTCTTAGTACTACATTTGCAACTTTTTTGTAAACCTAAGTAAACCAAAATAAAAAGTTTATTTTTAAAATAATGAATATTAAGGAGGGCACTTGTTGAGATGAGTTTTGCATGTTGTATGAAAGTGATGAATCGCTAAATTCTACACTTGAAACTAATATTACACTGTATGTTAACTGGAATTTACAGAAAAACTTGAAAAAAAATGACCTTCAATATATAAAGGTTTTGAAGAATTCTGGATGACAAGTGAAAACACTCATGAAAGACTCTTAAATGAAAAAAGCAGACTAAAAACTATATACACTTCCACGCCAATTATCAATTTATTAAGAGAGAGCTACTTAGAGAAAAATATACTTAGATATTTAGTTACCTCTTAGTGCTGAGCTCAGATTTTTTTTCCATTTTTTTCTAGTTCTCAAATGTTCCACAATGAATAATAATATAAGATATATTGACTTTGTATCATTGTGTTTAAATATTTTTAATTTTACATCACAATATTTAAGTTATGGGATATCAATGAGAAGGATAAACATCACTCAAGGACTTTATCTCCTCTTCTGGGGAAGGGGAGTTAGCACGTTTTTGGTTGTATGCAGGATAGTTGCATCATGTATTATGATCTTCTTGTCTTTATTTGGAGATTAAGTATGGTTTAAGGAGATGTGTATGGGTGCCAAATTGATAAAGGGTAGACTCGTGATGGTTAATTTTATGTGCCAACTAGAACGTGCGACAGGGTGCCTAGATTAAACACGTAGGGGTGTGTTGGTGAATGTGTTTTGGGATGAGATTAGCATTTGAATCCACGGACTCTGTTAGACTGCCTTCCCAAATGTGGGTGGGCATCATCCAATCCCTTGAGGGCTAAACAGGACCCAAAAGACAAAAGGAGAAATGTACTCCTTTTTTAATTCCTGACTGCCTGCTTGAGCTGGGCCATTGGTCTCCTGACCTTAAACTAGAGTTTTACTATCAATTCAGACTAGGACTGGAATTACATTGCTGCTTTCCGGGGTCTCCGGTATGCAGAGGCAGACTGTGGGACTTCTCAGCCTCTATAATCATTTGAGCCAATTCTTCATAACAAATCCCTTCTTATACATACATCTTATTGCTTCTATTTCTCTGTAGAATCCTAATACAATTCCCAATTTGAAGCTCTTTTCTATGAAAATGTCTCTAATATTCCCCCAATCTTTATAGGTCTTGCCTTACATGGCTCTCTTGATCTCCTTTGGTGTTTTTAAAGATTTTTTTTTTTAAGATTTATTTATTTACTTATGATAGACAGAGAAAGGCAGAGACACAGGCAGAGGGAGAAGCAGGCTCCATGCAGGGAGCCTGATGTGGGACTTGATCCCAGGGCTCCAGGATCACACCTCGGGTTGAAGTTGGCACTAAACTGCTGGGCTGCCCCTTTGGTGTTTTTTAAGTAGGCTTCATGCCCAGCATGGAGCCCAACACAAGCCTTGAACTCATGACCCTGAGATCAAGACGTGAACTGAGATCAAGAGTTGAACCCATAACCGACTGAACCACCCAGGTGCCTCTTCTTTGGTCTTTGAGGCACAAGACAACATATGCTGTACTATATATTGTCTGACACTGTGCATTTTTAGGCCTTATCTTTCCAACTAGAACTTAATAATCTTGAAAGTAAGGGTTTTATCTCTTATTTCTTCTGGGTGTATTTTCTTCCATTTGTTCATTCATTTACTTGCTTATTCTGCAAGCTTGCTGAGTTCCTACTATATGCCAGGGACACTGCTAATCAATACAATAGTGAGCAACACCAGACTGCTCCCTTTATCTTCCAGGAGATTCTAGTTTTTAGTTGGGGATGCTGAAATCATTAAGACAATCACAAAACATATGCAGAATTATAAGCCCTGGTAATGCTGTGAGGAAATTTATTTCAGAGTCCATATGGGGAACTTAACCTAACCTTGGTTGGAGAAGAGTGTAAAAGGCAAGAAAAGCTAATCTGAGAGAAGATTTCAAATCTTCAAAAAGCTTCGATCTGAAGAATGAGCATGTTTTTCACTAAGGTGGGGAAAAAGGGTGGAGGTGCGAGACATATGTTCTAGAGGGAAGTTGGGGGATGGAGAAGGTGCACAGGGCCACGGTATTGCACACAGTAGGCTTTAAGAGACAGGTGATTGGCCAGACTCTACGAACCATTTTCTGTAGTCTCTTCTCTTCTCGTTTTTTCTTAAGCTGAGCCTCCTTTTCTTCTGCTTCCCTCTTCTGACGCTCCTCTTCTTGGGCCTTTAACTGGGCCTGGTCAAGATTAGGGTCGGTAAAAAACAAGAACACTATGTTTGTATGGAAATAAGATTTTTTATATTGAGGAAAGTCAAGTATCTACTAAGAGTGCCCACCCTGTCTCTGAAAGAAGCCTATACTTCGTGATAAAAGTAGAAACTCCAACCAACAGGTGGTCAGTTGTGTAACTTAAAAGTTTCTCCAAAAGAATCCTCTTCTACTTGTGAAGGTGATATTAAGAACATTAATTTCTCATCAAAAAATACTTTTTTAGTTCTTTTCACCTGTGAAATACTAAGTCCAAACTCCAAACAGCATAGGAAATTTTTTTTCTTTCATTTCACACACAAAAAACCCCCCAAACTATGGGAACTATTTATTTTTTTCTTAATAGATACAAAATTTATTTTTGATAGTCTAGGTCAAAACTGTCTAAGAACTACTCACCTTTGCAACTTACCACGTTGGACATCTAAACCTAAATGAGTAAATCTTCCCAACTGTTGGCTCCCATCAAGTTTCATAACATATCCTTCCTGCTAAACTAATGGAGTCATTGTTTTCTCCCTTTCTTTTCCTAACATCTTCGGAGTTCAGGCCAATGGATAAAAAGCTATTACCAAAGTTGATCTAGCTCCATTGTCTCAAGACACTTAAACAAGCTAGGCTTCATTTTTTTTTTTCTTTTCTTTTTTTTTTTTTTTTTTTAAGAGGGAGGTGGGGATGCAGGAGGAGGAAAAGAGAGAGAATCTTAAGCAGGCTCCATGCCCAGCACGGAGCCTAATGCGGGGCTCTTGATCTCACCACCCTGAGATCATGCCTTGAGCCAAAATCAAGAATTGGGCACTTAACCAACTGAGCCACCCAGGTACTTCTAGGCTTCATTTCTTTTTTAAATAAAGACCTATACAAATCCTTTTTCTTGCCTCAGGTTTCATTCTTGATTTACCAATTTCTCCTCTTCTTGTTTTTTCTTCTTCTCTGCCAAGATCCGCCTACGTTCAGCTCGCTGAACTGCTCTCTCTTCCATGGCTAGAAAATAGTAACAGAGTTCCAATATCAAAAATATAAGGAACACTGCAAGAGAAATGTCTCCAGATTTTATAGCAGAGTTTAGTGTTATTGCTAGGGTTTTCTTGCAAATTGAGGGTTCACAATTTCAAAAACATTTTTTTACTTGTTTATAAATATATAAATATAAAATGTCTATTTAAAAAATATTAGTTGTATTTGTAAATATATAAGTATATATATGTTATTTATATACCCTCTACAGGTTAAAGACCTACGATCCTATCCTCAGTAATGATGAATAATTTGAAAATTATGTTTTTTACTTTTCTATTAGAATAATTTACTGCTTTAAATAAGACGATGTGCCTTGATGATACTTTTATTACTGAAACCCAGAAACCAGAATTTTAATTTGATAATTTCTTTAATGAATGGAGAAAACTTTATTACAGCTAACAAATACTTTGACAATACAATCAATCCTCAAATCCCACTGAGTCTGCAATTTTTCCCTGGGTCATTATACTTATGTCTGTATGTGTAACAACAACAACAACGAACTAAAGTTTAGGGTCACGATGAATACATTAAAATCTAGTTTTAAGGCCTGGATAGATATCCAGATGGGCAGGAAATGGAATTGTACTAGGCATTTGGAGAACTGGCATCTGAACGAATTCAAGTGTCAGACTCCTGTTCTTGACAGTCTATTAAATATCGATCCAAAAGCAGCAAATGTGCAAGATGGTCTGATAATATGACTCTGTCATCAGTCGGGGCTTTTACAGGAAGAGCGACACGGGTAGGAGGAGTATCAAGTTCTGCTCACCTAAGTCAGCCAACAGTTACTGCTTTTGCTTCTTTGTGCCATATTATAAGAAGAAAATATAAGTTCAAGTTTCAAGAATTAATGAACAAAAAACTCACAAGGCTATTTCTTACAGATATTAAGTGCTGCATCGCTAGAAAAAGAAGTGTGGGGGTGCCAGAGATGGAGGCAGTGAGGCTGTCTTTAAAGAGGCAGAAATAAACTAGAGGATTAAAGTGAAAACCCTGAGAAACAGAGTCTCTGGTAATAAGTGCGTTCCCCATCTCTTCTAGAGCTAATCATTAAAGACCACTTGAAAAGTAGCCTGGAGTTCTAAAATATGATTAACTCGTTGAGCAAACAATTTTTTAAAAATAGTCCCACTGGAACTGGGCATTTCCTGATCATTCTCAATGGTAGACAAAGATGGCATAAACTGCTGTCCTGGCAGAGAGTCAATGCAGAGACTGCTAATTTCTTCATTAAAAGGAATGGACTTCGGGCATAGTGTGCTTCGGCTGACATCACTTCTTGTTAGGGCAGCAATCTTGCCAAAGGTGAAAAATCAGATTTACAACCACAATATAATTGCCAACATGCCTACCTCTACACAAACAAATGTACAGTGCCTGACTACGTATAAAGTAAAAACAATTAGCAGACTCACTAGGTAGCAAATGCTTTTCTTCTCATAATATTGTCTGTTTTAGATAATGATTTCTACATGCATCAAGAATGTTATTAGATTAAAATGTCTGGTTTGCAGATTTCATTACTAAAGGCATATCATCAAGGTACAATGCATAAAATGATGTGGATTGCTATAAATGGAACAATATTTTAAGGTTATCAGAATATAATCATAGATCATTATCAATTTTGTCCTTACCAGCTACTCAGGAGTTTTCTCATTTGTGTAACTGTCCCATTTTTTTCCCCATAATCTAAACCTCAAATTACAGGAAAATGATATACCCTTCAGCTAGCTAGCTAGCTAGCTAGCTAGCTAGCTAGATCTATCTATCTATCTATCTATCTATCTATCTATCTATCTATCTATCTATCTATCTATGGTATTATTTGGGAAGGCCAAAACGTTTGGCAGAAAAGGCAGGAAAAAATGCATGGAACTCTGGTGCAATGCACTCCTCACATGTCTAGCCATCTTTGACCAGGATCTGCCAAGTCTCAAAACCTGAGTGCCAGGATACAGTCCCAGCACGTCCTGTATCAGGAAGGAGGATAACCACTACCAGACCACCACCAAGTCCCCCCTGCCTTTCAGTATGGGATGGGGTGCCATCAGCTGCCTTGGAATCCTTCTGGGTCCAGAGAGAGAATTCTGGGAGTCATTTCCTCTATGGTCGGTCCCAGGGGAAGCAACGGGTGAACTGGAGGTCAAAGAAAAAAAAAAATTAAAGGAAAAGAATTCAGACAAATAACCAGCTTTCTCTGAAGTTCTCGAGCCTGAAGAACTCAAAGCATTTCACAAAATTTAATTAGTTTTTACTCTCAGCTATGTATCAAACCCACTCAATAAATTGTTGTTATGTGGAGGTGGAAAGGTTGAGTTACTGGCCTGAGTCTGCAGTGAGTCGGGGGCTGTGACTCCCTTCCCGGTGCTTCAAATCAGTAGGGATCTATCACCCACTTCTTATCGTACCGTTTATCCCAGGTACTGAGTAGGTCTCAAACATGTCTGAAACCATCTGAGAAATTTGGACTTAGTCCAGCCTCAAAGATGTTTACTTGCATCCAGAACAACTACAAATGTAAGCTAGGTAATTAGCTAGCCCAGGGGCTGCTCCATCTGCACCTGATACTGTACAACCTGGCTTCTCAGAACTAAACGTAATCAGAAACCTTGAGGTAGAGCAAGTAAGCATTTTTCTCTTCAACTGGTATAGTAACAGAGCTCCTCCGAAAGGGAGCACCACACATGTGCTAACTGTGCAACTCAGGGGCAGCCAGTGCCTCAGATACCTATTAGTACCCGTCACCTACCACTCACAATGTAGGGGGGCTTCTTTGTTTGGAAAGTACACAATAAAAGAAAGGGAGAGATCACGGAGGCCTGGAAGCTGGGCAACCGTTCAGGGGCCTCTCGACCACAACGTGAAAAACCCCAAATCCTGAGTCCAAAGAATGTTCTGACATTAGTGGACATACTTTGGAAGCACCTGGCCGGTTCTCGGGGGTTCCTTCCCTCGGGGCTTTGTCAGCGGGCAGCTCTGTGCTTCTGTGGCGGCCGCGGCCCGCTCTGCTGCCCACCGGGCCTCCGCCAGCCGCTGGCTTTCCTTCAGCTCCAGGATGGTTTTCTGCTGTTCCTGAAGCTGCTTCTTCTGCTTTTCGATCAACTGTTGCTGGAAGACATGGCGGTTGTGGAAGTGACCCCTGCAGATGGATTCTGCTTTCTGGCTCGTGGTTCTGAGCTGCTTGTAGGCGCCAGGCTGCTGGGGGGGCTCGACCCCTGGGGTCTTGGGGTGCTTATCGTCACGTGTGTTCGGAGGGACATGCTGGAGGGGAACCTGCAAGTGGCTCTTCGTTGCTGTCCCCAGGTGGGGGCTGGGTTCGCAATCTCGGCTCCCCGAGGAAGGCCTGGCAGGCACCTGAGAGAGGAAGAGCAGGTTACGCTCAGCTACTTAAAGGACTGTGTTGGCGACATCTCGCCTCATCTCCTCAGCCTTGTTTGGCCCAGTGGCACAGCCGCCCTGGGCTCCCCGCAGGGCTACGTCAGAGGCTAGCAGCCGTAGCTCTGGGAGTTCTCCTCAGAAGGTGCACTGCGGTTCACCACGGCAACTGCTTGGCTGAGTGGCTGCAGCGCAGACGATTGCCATGGGCCAGGACCTTTGCAGGAGGAAAGCTGTGCTCTTAGAAATTTCTAATTTGGGGATGCCTGAGTGGCTGGCTCAGTGGTTGACTGTGTGCCTTCATCGTGATCCCAGGGTTCTGGGATCGAGTCCAGCACCGGGCTCCCTGTGGGGAGCCTGCTTCTCCCTCTATGTCTTCCTCTCTGTGACTCTCATGAATAAATAAAATCTTAAGAAAAAGAAATTTCTAATTTGGATAGTTCAATTTGTGAATGAGGCAGGATTACCTCAGTTTTATATTACAGGAATTCTAACCTACACGAATTAACTCTGAATTTTGTGGGGAAGGATATATTCTCCCTCAAGAATGTTTGAGAACTGGGCAGTCCCGGTGGCCCAGCAGTTTTAGTGCCGCCTTCAGCCCAGGGCGTGATCCTGGAGTCCCGGAATCGAGTCCTGCATCAGGCTCCTTGCGTGGGGCCTGCATCTCCCTCTGCCTGTGTCTCTGCCTCCCTCGCTCTCTCTCATGAATAAATAAAATCTTTAAACAAACAAACAAAAAAAATGTTTGAAAACTAACAAATACCTTTACAAATCAGTAATAGCTCTATTCTCTCCATGCCTCTCATGTCACTAATAAATTAATCCCAGGATATGTACAGATGTGTGTATGTACTTATTCACTCACTTGACTCATTCATTCACTCCTTCTCAGGATCAAAGCCTGGATTAAAGCTTACAGGTCTCCAGACTATTCCCCAACTATCTGGGCAAATATCTGCTTACATAAGAATATTATCAATAATATTATATTTTAGTATATGGCTTAATAGTTTTCAAAGCTTTATTTTTTTTAAAGATTTTATTCATTTATTCATGGAAGACACACACACACACAGAGAGAGAGAGAGAGAGAGAGGCAGAGACACAGGCAGAGGGAGATGCAGGCCCCACGCAAGGAGCCTGATGCAGGACTCGATTCCGGGACTCCAGGATCATGCCCTGGGCTGAAGGCAGGTGCTAAACGCTGAGCCACTAAGGGATTCCCTCAAAGCTTTATCATGTAACAGATCTCACTTAACAGACTGAGGTATCAGACTCAATTTTAAGTTCTATATAGAGGGGGAGGAAACAGAATCCTTAATTGGAAAAACTTATCCTGGCCAAACTAATGCAACTTAAAATGTCTCTCCTAGAATGGTTTGACTGTATGGCCTAAGGTCTGATCAAGCCAATGAACTATATATCTTAGAAGTTTCTCGCTCTAAGAGAGTACCGTACTAAGGTACTCAAAAATATTCTTCATGGTGATAGAAATAGTTCCTATAGACTCAGCTGAAGTGAAAAATGTGATATATGGGAACTCTGACATGCTAAAGACTAAAAAATAACCTTCTATTTCAGAAATGTCAATGGACATTTATTCATGAGAACACCCACTTAAGTAATTTAGCATCAAGCAGGGTCTATGTTTTAGGCCCTTTTAAACTTTGTGATAATGATACGTTATTAACTCAGCAAGACTGTAAAAGCCTTGAGTATAGCCAAAGATTTCTTTTGGATCACGGTAACTTTTCAAGATGAAAATAAGAGAATGAAAGGAAGCTTAATGGTACAGATTGTACTTAGCAGAACAGGACGGAACAGCTTGGCATAATTAGCGAAAGTCATCTATTAGCTAACTGATAATTTTGAAAAATTTCAAGGTATAACGTATGCATTGGTGGTACATGAGCCCCAAAACTGTATAACTAGTGGCCATCTAACTAAAGATACCATATTTTATTTGTTCATATTATATTTATACTCTGGAAAAAGAGTTTATCTAATAACCTAGAGAGTCTATTATATACCTTTTTATTTTCACTGGTTCTATTTTTTATATCCTTTTCTAATAAAATCCTTTTCAGAGTTCTTAATTTCAGAGATTTAAAGGCTTTTATTTCTTGAGTCATATATGTATATATATGTAAATATATACACACACTATATATATATGCTTATATATATAAACATACTATATATACACACAGTAATTTTTCTGTTTTCTGCAAGTAAAAAATACTTTGTTGACTTTTTTTCAAATTTACAGATAACAACAGTTTAACTTTGTAAAGTAAAAAGTTCAGACAGCTATTTCCTAAGATAGAAGACTCTTGGGTCTTAATGGAAACAAAATTATCTGACATAAAGGTAGATAAAGTGCTTAGAGGAAGGGACTAAAATGTTACATAAGTTCCAATAAACATCATGATACCCTCTGCAGAGAGACTAGGCCCGAATTAAAACCAGCCTACTTGCTGGCAGTAATCAAGGTAAAAAGCAAGATTGCAGTACTTCTGGTGCCCATTTTAATTTTACATGTCTAAGTTAAGTACTCAATAACATTATGTGGTGGGGTCTGGGGTGAAGGTTAGAGGGTAGAGGATCTTCCCCAAAGGGTTTTTCAAATATGACAAGCGTAATTATGAAAGAAAAAACTGATAGGATTCACTTTATAACAACTCTGTATAGTATCAAACCCCAAAACTTATCCAAAAAGGCAAATGAAAAAAATTTTGCAAAATATATAGTAATGTAAGCATCAGTAGTCTTAAAAATATAAAGAGCTCCTATAAATAAGAAAAAGATACATAATCAAATAGAAAAACGTATAAGGGCATGAAGAGACAAATCATTAAATATCTATCTAGAAATAAACCACTTTCACATACATATATATATATAAATGGCCATTATAAAAAATGTTTAGGGATGCCTGGGTGGCTCAGTGGTTGACTGTCTGCCTTAGCCCAGGGCATGATCCTGTAGTCCCGGGATCAAGTCCCACATCGGGCTCCCTGCATGGAGCCTGCTTCTCTCTCTGCCTGTGTCTCTGCCTCTCTCTCTCTCTCTGTCTCTCATGAATAAATAAAATCTTAAAAAAAAAATGTTTAACTTCACTAATTAAAAAATGCAAATGCTGAAGCAATAAGATGATGAAAATATTTTACCATCAACTTAGCAAAAATGAAAATTGTGTTACCAGGCAGGAAGATAGGCATTTTTTTGGCATAACCTTTCTGGAGGGCCAATTTGGTATTATTCTTTAAAATGTGCATTCTATTTTTAGGTATTTATCCTAAGGAAAGCATTTAAGTAAAGTGGATGTGTGCAAAGATTTCTTCATAAGGATGATCACTGAAGCATTGTTTGCAATAGTGACAAACTGGAAACTTAAATATCTAGCAATACAGAAAAAGATAAATAGATTCTAGCCTATGGCTCATGATAGAATATCCTACAGCCATTACAAAATGATGTCACAGAATGGTAGTCTTTAATCAAAGGGTATTCATCAGATTCACCCGTGAAACTTAAAAAAAAAAAAAAAAAATACAGGCGCCCCACAACCAGAAATTTTGATTTAGCAGGTCTGATCTGTGGTTTACTGTCAGCTGAGAACTAATGTTCCAGCAGTAAATTTAGTGATATAGAAAATTCTCAGGTTACATTGTAAAATTGCATTTTTTTCCAGAAAAACATGATAGTTACATTATTAAAAAAATGGCCTTAGTTTTTCTGTATTATGTATTATGAAAAAGCAGATACCCTCAATAGCTTGACTGAAGAAAGTTTAAAAGCTAAATAAAATATTAAAGAGAAAAATCTGCATATGCCTGAATAGAGAAAAGACTATACAGCTATTCAACATGTTACTAGTGGTTATTTCCAGATGATAGAATTATAAGCTACTTTGCTTTTTCCTGTCATTTTCTCCTATCAAATTACCAATTAACACAAATGATTTTTCTTATTAGAAAAATAAAAACTTAAAAATTCCCCGTGTGTGTGTGTGTGTGTGTGTGTGTGTGTGTGTGTCACAAGCTCATTTAGACAAGAAATGTCTGGTGATCAAGTTAGAGGAGTTAAAGAGTAATAAACAATGCTTTATATAACTGTTCCTGAAGGAGTCTTTCACTTAGTTGTTTTAAGTTCCTTCTCTATATTATGTCCCTCCAAGTCTCAAGAATACCAAAGTTCATATATGCTATACAAAAAGATTTGGGGGATGCCTGGGTGGCTCAATGGTTGAGCGTCTGCCTTCAGCTCAGGGCATGATCCCAGGGTCCTGGGATCGAGTCCTGCATTGGGGTCCCCGCAGGGAGTCTGCTCCTCCCTCTGCCTATGTCTCTATCTTTGTGCGTCTCTCATGAATAAATAAAATCTTAAAAAAAAAAAAAGAATTGGTTCAAGAAAATAAACACTGACTTAAAGATAACCTCTGTGTACCGCAAACAGCTCACATCTTCTAGATAGTCCAGGCAAGGCAATCTGACAATGGCTAATATAACCCAGGCTATACCAGTGCAGAGCGCAAATGCCAGTGTTTAATAAGCAGAAGACCAAGCAAAGGAAAAACAACGTACCTCTCCATTTCCTCTAAGTGGATTCACCATAGTTGCTGCCTCCTCAAGTAGAATGATGCCTGATGACCCATTTGTGCTGAGTTTCCCTAGTGATGCTGCCTCCAGCAGCTCATTCATTTTCTTCCTAGTTTCCTCCTTTGTCAGGGCCAGCTCTCTCTTTAGGATTTCCACACGGTGCCAACGCTGCCATTCTGTAAAGTGCTGTCGGAGAACTTGTTTCCGGTTATACTCAGTGGCCAGTTGTTGTTTTCTAAGCAACAGAGTATTTCCATTAAAAAGATGAAGCCATTTACAGCTTGTTAGCTGATAACATATAAACGAAACACAAGTCTAAAAGAGTCCCCGAAATGTTCCATCTTAGATCCAGCATATCCTTTTATTTAAGCTAAATAGAATCGCTTTATCAAATCCCCTGGTGCAAAAGGTCTGCTTGTAGAGGACGTTGGCACCTTAAGAGATTATCTCAGAATTAAGAGTTCTATCACGTCACAGAGCATATTACATTTTTAAAAATTACCATAAAAGAGTTTCTGAGAGCTTTTGGAGGGGAAGGAGCAAGAGAAATCGGCATATAAAGAACTACTTTAAAAAAGATGAATGTGTGAGGGAGATTTCAGCCATGTCTGCAAATGTGAGGAAGACAGAGGTTTGGGAGAAAGGGAATGGAACAAGATTTAACAAGTGAGCTGTCAATAACGAATTAAGTATAAGACTTATGAAACTTCATAATGTTAGAGGACATCAATGAGTGAGGCTGGGAACTGCTTGCTTTATTCCCTTCCCAAAGGGGACCCCCATCAGGAGACATTGTTGGGACAGCCAGTTGAGAATTCGAGCATGGAGGGGTCTAAATTCTATCTATAAGTGGATGATTATTGTCCCTGAAGAAGTAAGCTGTAGAGTATGGAACTTTTTATATTAGATCAGGAATCAGTTTTGAGGTTGAAAATCTACCATTATTTAGAGAAAACTACTACTTGATTTCGTCTTATAAAGATGACTCAAGTTCTCTATAATACTGTTTGGATACCCATTTCAGTTAAACATCCGTAATGCTTAACTCTCCTCATGGACTCTTTGGAGTTGTATGTTAAAAAAAAAAAAAAAAATCAAAGTTCTTAAGTCAATGGGTCAGGAGAACATTTCTAGAGTTCTTTTTTTTTAAATTTTTTTTAAATTTTTATTTATTTATGATAGTCAGAGAGAGAGAGAGAGAGAGAGAGAGAGAGACATAGGCAGAGGGAGAAGCAGGCTCCATGCACCGGGAGCCCGACGTGGGATTCAATCCCGGGTCTCCAGGATCGCGCCCTGGGCCAAAGGCAGGCGCCAAACCGCTGCGCCACCCAGGGATCCCCATTTCTAGAGTTCTTAAATGCTTAAGGGACTTAAAGCTTTCCTGACTGGCATCTATAATAAGAAAAATGTTACACTGTGACACAATATACAAGTTTATGTGTGTATGTACAAAACAAAAGTATATGTAATTGAAACAAAGGTCTTGCCAAACAATATCTAGGTGCATTCTAGCATTTCTGCTCTGTTCCATTTCTTTACAAAATATAGCTCATCTGGGCCTCATTTTAGGACCCGTTAATGGGTTAAAACCCTTAGTTTGAAAAAGACTACTTTAAAGTCACAGAAGTTAACCTGTGTCAGAGAAGTTGGATGAAACAACCAATTAGTGAGAGTAGAGTCAATTGAAATAGTAAAATTCAGGATAAACACTAACAACTCTGCCAACAGCATATTTCATTGTATTTAATTGCTTCCCTCTACTGTATTAATGATAGGTACTCAATTTGATTAACTGATGTTTTTGTAATAAAAGTACAATATAGGTGCTAATATAAATATTTATACATGGGATTTAATCTGATGGAAATAAATTACCTAATATGGGACTGAATAACCATAAAATAAAAATTTTAGAGGAAGTAAGGATAATAAATCAGGTAGCAAAGAAGGTAAGAAAAAAGTTCCAAATATATCAATGTTTAAATAGTGAAACAAATAAAAAGCCTATAGCACTTTTCTTAAGTGAAAATAATAAATTTCCACTGGATAGAAGACGTATATTGCCCTCTCTGATTAATGTGAAATTCAATTTACATCAATCTGCTCAGGAAGGGGGAGTGTGAAATTTACCTGATGTGTTAATTTCATGTTTTTATAGCATAAACAGCCAAAAGGAGCACTAGGGTTTCAACTATCATGGAAGAGATAATTTGGACACTATAAAAGACAAAGAGAAAAATATTTCGGCAGCTATATCAAAAAGACTAAACAGTAAGAAAATGGGTAAAAATTACATATTGACCATAGTGTGTAGAGCTGACTCTCTAGTGGTTATGTAGGGGATTTCAAAGTGTATTTAAAATATCTACATTTGTGCTTTGAGATGGAAAAGTAGAAATGCAGAGTCTAGGGATCCAGAGACAAAGCTGGTCTTACTCCTGTTTCTGCAGTGATATTCCAAATAAGCTAATTTCCATATTTTTTAAAAGATGACACTAAAAACATAAATATTTCTGAAAGTGAAAAATCACTTAAACTTCCTAAAATCTCAATCTGATGCAATACTTAGGTATGCTAACCAAAAGAAATGGTTTCAAACACAGTTCCCAGCTAATCATAAAATGAAGGACAGAGTTCCCTTATGGAAAACATCTTGTCCCAGTATGTCTCCAAGCTGAAATCTGGGAAGTTCTGGCATATAAATTGATCATCACAGTTAAATAACTACATGCACAGAAAGGCTGCCCCTAAAGACCAAATATAGTGGAAAAACTGTTTTCCTTCCTATGTAAGGAAAAACCTGGTTCTCCCCCCTACTGTGTGTGTCTCCTGTGTGTCTCCTTTATCTTTTCTTAGAATACCTCACTTCTGGCACTTTGATTACAAACGTGTGAAGATTTTTCCCCACACCAACAGCAACTCTTGGACACCAAGCAGGATATCCAAGAATTAACTCAATTCTGATACTATCTCCCCAAAGACAGTGTCAGATCCCACAGGCTAAGGGCTCAGTCCCATAAAAGTCTTCCCATTCTCCCCACCCACCACCTTCAGATGCTAGTCACAAACCCAGGTTATCTATCACCCATGCTTCTGATCAATTGGCTACAAATTAGAGATTCCAACTACCCCCTCCTGGGGTTTAATTAATTTGCTAGGGTAGTTCACAGAACTCAGGGAAACATTTATGTTTATCAGTTTATTAAAGGATATGATGAAGGATACAGAGGAACAGCCAGATGAAGAGATGCATACGGTGAGGTCTGGGAAGATCCTGAGCACAAGAGCTTCTATCCCCATATATGTGGGGTGTCAATGTGGATGTGTTCACCTGCTGGGAAGCCCCTTGAACCTTGCACTTTGGGATTTTATGGAGGCTTCATCATGTAGCTATGATTGATGTTAACTCCATTTCAGCCTTTCTCCTTCTTCAAGAGGATGGGGAGCAAGGCCAAAAATTCCAAGTTTCTGATCATGGTTTGGTCTTTCTGGTGACCAACCCTCATCCCAGAGCCCTCCAGGAGCCAACCCAGAACTCTCTCATAGGACAAAAGACACTCCTATCACTCAGGTAATTAGCAAGGAGTTAGGTGTCAGGAGCAGAGATCAAAGACTAATATTAGAACAAGAGCTGTTCCTAGTGCTATCATCATTTAGGAAATTACAAGGGTCTTAGAAGCTCTGTTCCAGGAACTATGTGTAGAGACCAATATATATTTTTTATTATCTCAGACCTAAGAGTATAAAATATAAAGGTTTAAATAGGAATTTAAATAATCAACCATGCTGTTTAGAATCAACACCTCAAATGATGCTTAGTGATCAGTGCATGTTCTAGAACCTGTAAGAAGAATACTAACTAGACAGGGGACACTAGATTAAGTGCTTGGAAGCCTCAGTTTTCTCCTTAAAAATGGGGTCACCCTAAAAAAAACCCAAACCAAACAAAAAAAACCCTACACGTTGTGTATCTTTTTAAAAAAAGATTTCATTAAACACACACACACACACACAGACACACACATCTGAATATGTAGACAAATTCTCATGGAAGATAACACTATCTTAGGACAAGACTACCAGGTACTAAAAAGCGTCTTGAATTTTTTAAAAAAGGAAATGAGAAATGACAAATAACCACACACTCGTGATCTGATTGAGTGCAGAAATCTGGCACAGAACATGAAAACAGCAGCGGTATGAACAGCTGCATTTGGGATGAGCAGGAACGGGGATGTTAAGCTAATGCATTCAAGTAGCCCCTAGGGAGAAAGTGGAAGATGACAACGGTTCTGTCTGAAAGAGTTTTAAAAGTGAGCCAGGCAGTGCAAGTCTGGGCCCCCTGCCTGTCTCACAGACACACGACGAGCTTGCCCAGCTTCAGATGCCCTGCACTTTCTGGCCTCTCGCCTGGATACCCAGGTGTGCGTGGAAGGAAGGGCATCGAACATGATTCACTGAGGGGCTCCATAAGTGATTGTCCTAAAGAATGCTCAAATGAGGAGTGGGGATATGGGGATACCTGACAGTCTATTTTCAGCTCAGCTCCCCACCCCCAGGCTAGCATGTGGGCTCACCCCAGCCCACTCTCTCACAAGCTGCTTATGTGCTGGTTTACCAGTTTCCCCCCACCCCCGAACTGAAAAACGCCCTCTTCTACTTAGCCACATTCTCCCTCTCTCTCAGAAGATGGGCCCCATGAATTCCTATTTTTAAAAAGCTCCTCGGGGGATTATAACGCATGATAGCCAAGTCTATGTCACTCCTAAGTATTTTTCTTATGGTGCCTTCTGTCGCAATTATTTTTAGTATTTGGGTACCGTTTTTCACTTCACTTAGACTGAAAACTCCTAGAAGGCAAGTATTTAACACTTTTTCTCAAGTCCCCCTCCCTGTGTTCAAGAGAGAGCCCAGTACTCAGTAAACATAAGTAAAGCTGGTTGGTAAAAGAATAAATTCTATTCGACAGAATGAAAGAATGAGTGAACGAACGAATGCCCTGGCTGGAGGGCTACCAAAGGGCCAGTTTGTCCCCGGGCCTGCCACAGTACCCTCACACTCCCATCGCTTCCGTTTGCAGACACCACCTGTGCAAGTGCAGAAAGCTTCCCAAGAGGAATAACATCAATTGATGGTCACAGGGAACAGTGTGAGGGGCTCCAGGGACAAAGGAAAGGGATCAAAGCATACTCCAGGAAAGGCCCAGAGCTCCGGTGCAAGGGAGGGCAAGACTACAGGCAGTGTGGGGGTTACTGAGGGAAGGACCGAGAAATCAGGGGCTCAGAAGGGCTGGGGGTGGAGGATGCCAACAATGAACTCTGCTTCTTCCTCATTTTGTCCACGGCTGGCCATAAATGGAAGAGAGGGAGGGAGAGAGGGGCAATAGCAGAAGCAAAGCCAGCTTTGAACATGAACATGCAACGCAGATTAAAAATTCAGTTCAAATGCCAATACGACCCCATCAGAGGATCTAACTTGGTGTATGCACCAGGGTTTTGTGGTGTTACCTAAGTGACTGAATCCTCAGGGTCTGGGAATACTTGTTAATGTTGAGATTGTATCAGGACACTGTATCAAAATTTTATAATACCATTTCTGTAACTACTTTTAAAAGAAAAGAGACAGATAAAAATAGAAGAAAGAAAGAAAAAGAAAGGAAGAAGGGGCACCTGGATGGCTCAGTGGTTGAGCACCTGCCTTTGGCTCATGTCGTGATCCTGGGGTCCTGGGATCCAGTCCCACGTCAGGCTCCCCACAGGGAGCCTGCTTCTCCCTCTGCCCAGGTCTCTGCCTTCTCTCTCATGAATAAAATAAAATCTTAAAAAAAAAAAAAAAAGAAAAAAAAAAGTAAAGAGAGAAAGGAAGAAGGGAAAGAAGGAAGAAAGAAGCCAGGAAAGCTGGGCCCTGTGTGGGGCGATAGGCCGGTGAGGAAAAACCCCGGGTATCAAAAACAAATGTGGATGCAGGAGCTGGCGCATGAGGACCAAATGATTTCCACGTCCAGGATAAGCCACAGAACCACCTGTGTTTGCCAATCTGGTGAGAGTTTCTACAGTGAGTAACCTGTTATATTCCTTGAGCTCATTAGTAGAAAAAAAAAATGCTTGAAAACACTACCAAGTTAAATTGCAGGAGAGGAAGCAAATGAACTCATTGACTCACTGACTCACTTATTATTCAACAAATATGTATTTGGTGTCCACTGAGGTACTAGGAGAAACTCTGATGAAACCAGGAAAGAGGCTCTCCAGACATCCTCCATCCCACTGATATTTCTTGGTTTCTGCCCACAGTAGCTACCTCTGAGCTCTTTCCCCAACTTTAATATCCCAACCTTCCTTGAACAAAATCACCCAACTTAATTTCTAGAACAAAGAAAAACATGCAGAGAGCCTGGGATTTGTAGGAAAGCAGCACAAAGGATGGCTCGTATTTAATAGCGCCTTTCTTCTCCTTCGTTTCTAGCACAACTTGTCATTTGTTGATTACTGCTTTATTTTTCATCCACAACCATTTAAAATTGCCATGTAACCGAAAAATACGGCTGTCTCAGGGAACCACCACCTACATACAGTTTAACATTTAACACAGAAGCAGTGTGGTATAGGAAAAAGCATCTGACTCAATCTGAAAGACCAGACTCTAGTCGTGGACTAGCTACTCTTACCTTCATGACCTCGAGAGAGTCATTTACTCTCTCCAAGCCTTGCTTTTAACATCTGCAGAATGACAGACAGGATCAGACGATCCTTGAGATGACTTCCTGCTCTAAGATTTTCCTGCTGTAATATTTTGTAGTAAAAAATAAAATAAAATAAAATAAAATGATTGTAAGTTACGTATTTTCTAACTCTGGCACTTTAAAGAAATGTAGTACCCATTCTGAACATTTAAAAATAGACACCTGAAAATAAGTCACAGATACGAGACAAAAAGTTCTAAGATCTTAAAAAAAAAATTGGCACCTCATGCTATTATGAAATCCTCATTTAGTGATTTTTATATTTAAACAGTTTAATTGGAATGAAATTATCAAGTTCTTCAGATTTTTCTTCTACAAGTTTCTTTCAGCGTGTACACTTCACAGGCCACTTTTAATGTCAACCCTCAGTTTTCCACACCCTTTGTGCCCTCACTCACATTGCTTCCCCTTTACAGCACCTCCAGTTCCCCTCCTTTACCCAGGAAATCCTGCTAGCCATTCCTTTTTCAGTAAGCTATTGTCCCAATTTCTTATATCAATCGTTGGGTCTTGAGAACTTAGAAATGAATTATGGGAAAGAGTTTTCAATGCTGCCTTTTTTTTTCCCCCACTGAAGACTCCCGCTAGCATACTGTAAAGAAAGGGAAATTGAGTAGGACATCCTTCTACTTAAAAGCTGTCAAGAACTTAAACAAAAAAAAAAACAAACCCCCCCCCCCACACACACACAGAGTCAAGAATTCACCTTCATTTCACAAAGAATTCCTAAACTCCTTGTCTTGGCATTCAAGGCCTTTTACAAGCTGAGAACTTGAGAACCACATGCTTGATGATCTCCAGCCAACCGGGATGGCTATCCTAGAAGCCATTGCGCCTCATCTCCCCATTCCCACTGAGGAACGTCCTACTTACCATACAGAGTCCAGCTCACCACCCACCTTCCTGATAAAGCCCTTCCTGGCATTTTGTAGGAGCCTTCTCAATCGCCGACACTTCTTCTGCTAAGCTTTCAGCAGCAGAGGGGATGCATTACACAGTTTATCATGCCGCTCAACACCTGTCCTGTTTTTAGACCTTGTCTTCCCCACCAACTGTGAGGCCAATGCGTCAGGCTCCTGTGTACCCACCCAGGCCTGATGGTGTCACAGGGCCACACAACTCTAGAGGGCACCCTTTCCTCCCACGTAACAATGATTTCACACACCATTCATTCAAATTTTCAGCCTGAATGAGTAACAGAATTGCCAGAGGGAGAGGTGATTACACATCAGAACATAAACTGTCCTTGCCCCCTAAATAAACAAATGGATCCTTTTAAAGCCATGACTGGGGTTCCAGGGTACACAGCTGCACTTGGTAATTTTAAGATGATGGGACAAAGTTTTATTTGAAGACAATTTCTGTGTCATTCCCAAGTACAAGAGGACGCTGATACAAAGGTATCAAAAACCTCTAAATAAGGTGTGGAACAGAAGATGGAGGAAAGGAACAGAAGGTGGGAGGAAGCACCTCGGCAGGTCTGCCCTCCCGGATGCATGGTCCCTATGCCCCTAATTAACATTCTGCGTGCAGGCAGGGATTTCAAACATCAATGGGAATTACTGGCATATTAAACAAACTCTGTCTTCCGAATTGTAAGATGGTCCAAGGTACGATGCTACGACTTCAGGGGACAGGGAAAAGGTAAAGCAGTTGTTTTCTTCACAAAAAACATATACATTAGTATTTTTGAATTAAAATTTTCTCAGTTAAAATTTTCTAGTTTGGGATGTTAATGCAGAAAAAGCAGTGATCCCCACATTTTATAATAGATGAGATGATTCTAGTGAATAGAATTTTTCGAGTTTACTTCAGGATTCCTCAGGAGGAAAAATGTCCTAAACACACCAGAGGGGTTTTCGTGATCCAAATAAAAGTACCTGTTTGCTTCTCGAAGGTCATTTTCCAGGGCTTGGGTCTCCTGTGCCAACTTCTGGGATCTTGTGTAGTCTCTCCAGGCTCGCAGGACCTTCAGTTGAAACTTCCAGTCGGACAGGGTCCCAGCTTTTCCCAGCTTAATCCTACGATCAAGGATCAGACTGTGCCAGGCAGAGAAATACCGTTTCTGACACTGCAACGGAAACGTAGAAAATCACCACTGACCAGCTTCGGTGTCTCTAACACCTAACACTGGGAGCTGTCCCCTCAGATTTCCCCCACACACTTCTTCTAACAAATCTAGGGACTGTGGTCTTGATGAAGGGGAACAAAATATAACTGCTTTATGTGAATAATGACAAAAAAGTATTCAAGTCACGCAGCTGAGGTACCCAGGCTCATTACCTAAACTGTAATACTTAGTTCTCACTGTAAGGCATCGGTCCTCTGGGGGGTTGGAGGAACAGTCACATCTAAGACCCAGGTTAAGTGACTTGTTTGAGAAGCTTGAAATACCTGCTTCCTGTAGGACTGCCAGCTTGTCTTGGGAGTTTAAAATACCAACTGATTAATTAATTCCTGTTACAAATATTGCTGATGTCCTGCACAAAGGAACATGGAAGATCCCATGAGGACAGAATAGAGGGATCTCTGGTCCTTGGAAATAAGATAGCTAAAACAACAGTGACAGCTGAGCTACCACTGACCACAACAGAGCTTCGGTGAGCAGGCCTAGAGAGACTAGGTGCTCAGGATGTTTGGGATCTTCTGCTACTTGCATGTGATCACAAGGGAGAGAAGTTCCACTGAGCCTACGGATGTCCCCAGAAAAGTTTACTTATGGTCCTAGCCTAAGAAACTCTCTGAAATCTAGTCCCTGCCTACATCTCCTACCTTCACAGTAAACTAAACGTTTCCACTACATCACAGAACTTTCAGTTCTTGCCCCTTACCTCAACCACACCTTTTAGTTCATTTTTTTAAAGATTTTATTTATTTATTCATAGAGACAGAGACAGAGACGGGGGGGGGGCAAAGACACAGGCAGAGGGAGAAGCAGGCTCCATGCAGGGAGCCCAACATGGGACTCGATCCAGGGTCCCCAGGATCACACCCTGGGCTGCAGGCAGCGCTAAACCGCGGCGCCACCGGGGCTGTCCTCAACCACACCTTTTAACCTTTCCTATGTGCATGCTCATTTCTCAGTCCTCCCTTTCTGCCCTCTCTTTGACTACTTCAGGACTCCCTTCTTTCTGGAAGTTCTCCTGTTACCAACCATTCTCCCCAAATACAAGTGTCCTTCCACTGTGTTTCCAGAGCAATCTCTGCTTTCTTCCATCATAACACTGATTATACTGTATTACGATCCCCGGTTTACTGGTTTCCACTAGACTACAAGCCCCCAGAAGGAAGGGACGGGGTCCCATGAATGAAAATGGCAAATCTGAGAGTTGTATCAAGTGTTGGTAGCAATAAAACAGAATGTAACCTCACAGAAAGTGACACTGTGGCCTAAATGACCAGCCTCAACCACTTGCTAGCCCTGTCAGGGTCAACTGTATTTACTGCTTCTACCTGTAATAACAACCATTTTGCTATTTCAACATTTAGTAAGCAGCCACCATTGGATTTAAATTTGGGAACTCTGAACAAAGATTTAATCTCTCCTTTTGAGAGGTTATAGGGAAAGAGGGCATATAAATTAAAAGACTAATATTGCAAGTAAGCATATGCTAGAATTCTTAGAAATAGCCCTTTTGGCAAACAATGTTTTTTATGCAAGTGCAAGAATTCAGTTTTATTCCCATTTAGACAAATTACAAAATCCTCTTTATTATTATTTAGCAGGAGAAACCATGGCAAACTTTAAAAGTTCTCATTCCCTTTCCATTATGTCAAATGAGGGCACACTGTCTAGACCTTCATCTTAGATCCCATGAAAGGGAGGGAAGAGAAGAGAGGGAAGGAGGAAGGGAGATTTGCTGAATACAGGATATACCTCCAGTCATAAAACGGGAGACACACAGCTGCTAGATAGAATTTTTGCATTACTACCTGCCTGTCTAACCCACAAAATAGAGCATGGGAAAAAAAATTAACTTGTGTGCCATGGTCAAAAGAAAACATACTATGTCTACCAGAATCATTTAAAGGACTCTTGAATGACTTGAAATATTCTATGTACAGCTATCTCTAATTTAAAATCCTAGACTATTTCTAAGGATGAAATAATACAAACATAACCCACCTTAGACAATAACAACACTATTAATAGTGTCCTTGGCTTTCTACATTCCCTGTCTACAAAGTTCCAAGCATTACTGTAAGCACAATATTACGTGCACTATTAATTTGCAGACCATCATTACAATATAGAGAGACTGCAGATATTATCATGATTTACCTTACCAAGCTAAACTTCAAGTAGAGAAGGGTTAATGATGAAATTCCCAGAGTGAAAAGTTAGTGGTACACCAAAGGCTAATACTGAAACATTCTGGCATCCTGATGACCCAATCTATTAGGCAAAAAGTCTCCAAAAAATGAAGAGCATATTCTTTGCTTCTTTTATCCCACAAGAGAAAGAAGTCATAGTGATAACTGACAATGGTAGAGTACTGCTAAAGCATATGTTAATTTAAGAGGGGAAAATTTGAGTTAATAAATGCTACAGTCAATATATTTTTTTAAAATAGTTTAGATTTTGAAAGCAAAATGATCAGTTTTAAAGGTCTATAATTCAGTTGCACTACATAGAAGGAAGTAACAGCAAAGTGATGGACTCAAATCAACTTATTGGTTTTTCTTGTCTAATCAAAAGAGCAATCCCATTAAAACTTAAAATTAACATGTGAACCAAAAATAGCCAGTTTTGCCTTTTTTTTTTAAACACATTATTTTTTTATTCATGAGAGACACAGAGAGAGAGAGAGAGGCAGAGACACAGGCAGAGGGAGAAGCAGGTTCCCTGCAAGGAGCCCGATGCGGGACTCGATGCCAGGACCCCAGGATCATGACCTGAGCTGAAGGCAGACGCTCAACCACTGAGCCACCCAGGTGCCCCACCACTTAGTTAATCTTGATTCACAGCAAACATTATTTAGGCAAACAAGAGTCCCATAAATGTACTTGGAGGAAAATATTCTTAGTCCCTCTTCTCTGGAAGATGCTAGCACTCTGCTTTTATTTAGAAGAGATGAGAAGTGGCATACTTCCATGGTCATGATCTATTTATTCTATTACCTCTCCCAACCCCCCCCCCCCGCCCCAGCTGAGTCCCTGCTGTTCCCAGGCCTGCTCCTCCTCTTCAGTACTAGATTCTGGAACTACAGCAGTGCTCTGTCCTTTTGCTCTTTGAAACAAGAACTACTATTGAAAAGCACAACTGGGTTGGAAGAGGAATACATTCTGTCTAATACATTCTATTTAATAAATTCTGTTTCAGAATTTAATGTTCTAAAAAAAAAAAAAAAAGAATTTAATGTTCTAACTAGCCAGACAACTAGCCTGACCTCCCTCTATTTCTTACCTACCTCCTTTATTTCCGTACCATGTTTTATTTCTGATAGGTTTTCCAGATATAGTCATGGATTCTTAATTTCCACATCTCTTTAACATAGTAGTGGTGAAAAAGGCTTCGTACAGGTAAGTAAAATCCTGAAAATCACGGTGGGAAGAACTGTTCCTAAATACATTATCTGTAATGATTTACAAAATACTACAAAGTGAAATTTAGAAAGTTTTAAGGGAAATGCTCTTCTCCTTTCAAAATCTTCCACAAGACAGCATTTGATCGTTAAGGATTCCACTCAAGAGAAGAAATGACAGCTCACCCTGCTAAATTTATTACCTGCACTGGAGTTGCCCTCGTTCTGTTGGCAAGAAAAGCTCTTCCCTGAAGTGTAATCACACTGCTGTCACGGAGAATGATTGACGTTAGGTGGAACAGCAATTTGCTATCTAATCTTCATTGTAATTCTAACCCTGTCACTAGAGATGCTTGTTCTGATTAATGAAGTGGGGAACTCATCAAAATTCCTCAGCTATTTCCCTTTTGTCAGAAAGCTCAGTGATAATTGCATCAAAATTCTCAGTCATGGAAAAATAAACAATGCATTGTAAAGAGGACAAAAATGTCAACAAGTTTACAATTTATTTCTGCCGAACAGAACTAACGGTGGTGCAACTAGTGGTCGAGGGGAGCTGGCCAAGGTTTGCCTCGATGTCAGCAAGAAAGCTACACACACACACCCCCCCCAGGACCCCAGGTGACTCTTTGCTGCTCCCTGGCCAAAAGCGAACAAGCACTCCATAGCTAGCTACATAAGGAAGTACCTTTTTCCTTTTGGGGACCACTACAGCTAGGCAAAAGCCCCAAGGAACCTATGCAGTCCCTGGGGGTTGGGGAGAGGAGAGGAGGATCCTTATCAAGGCAAAATGAATGAGCCTGGGAAGGAGTAACTTGTGACCCACCCTACTCCTGATTTTCATAATTATGCCCCAAAGAAAAGAAAGGAGTCATTGTGCTCTCTGTCTCAAAGCATAAATATCCCTATAACTGATTACATTAAGGAAAATACATTCGGTTCTCTGCACACAGTGCTAAGACCTGGACATGCCTGGTTCCATGGAAAGCCCAGAGGCCTAAACTTTGACAACCACTGCTGTGCAAAATGTTAACACTGGTTACAGACAAAAAGCTATTTTTGTTATATCCCAGAAGATGCAATGTTTTAATTTGTGTTTTTTTCTCCTTCCCCTTTTAAACTTAAAACAAAAACACCATCATTACAGATTTTTTTTCATTACAGAAATTTAACAAACATACTCAAAAGCAGAAAGAAGAATAAACGCCTCATTCAGCTTTAAAAATTATCAACATTTTGCTAATCTTGTTTTATCTCTCCATGCATTTTTTTTTCTGGAGTATTTACAAATAAATCCCATACATCAGACATCATTACACTTCACTCACAAACGCGTGAGTATGTATTTGCCAACATAAGGACATTCTGTAAATTCTTCTTAATTCTACAAAGAACTTTAATCAATAATACTGCTTATTAATCTAACTCTGCCTCACTTCAGAAATACTACAATTTCAGAAAGTAATTGCTCAGTCTTAACCACATAGTAAATTCTTAACCAGCAAAACACTCTGGGATCTTTTAAAGATGAATAATTATAATACAGCCTATAACCAGACTATTCATTAGGACAGTGCTCTTTCTCCAACGTAGCTTAGACCAGTTTTCAGGGCCTTGTGTCTTTAGGGAAGGCAGACCTGCTGCTTCCCATGTCCTCTCTCCTTTCCTCTTTCTTCCTCTTCCAGACTTCCTTCCCCCCTCTACCAATGCACTCCCTGCCCACTCTCCCCCACCCCCAGCCACACACACTCGAACTAAGCCAAGAGTACAGCTCATCTCAGAATATATTAGATAAATGTTAGGTTCACCCCCAGGGTAGCCTGACAGTAAGACAGTGATGTGATGTCATTTGTTTCTACGCATATGGTTCTCAAGATCCTTATAAATATTCACCTGAAATGTCTAGTATTTAGGGGAAAAGATATTCTACTATAAAATTTTATAGAATGGGCTCCATTTATGCCAAAGACTCTTACTTTTTTAAAAGCAGAATTTAATCAGTTACTTTTATCAAAAGACAAAAAAAAATTACTTATACATGAATTGGAACCTTTGGATCAAAAACAGCTTCATGGCATTCTGAAAAGCCAAACATCAATGCGATTTTTTGGTAAAATGGCCCTCACTGTCCCTTCCTTGAGAATGGGACATGCGAGGGACTCATAGGGTGAGGGTAAGGAAAAAGAACAAAATAGACAAACAACCTCTTTACTGATAAAATTTTACTTGGAAATTTCTTCTTGGAATTAACTGTATGAAATAATACATAATTATGTTTCAAACCCCTCCTAAAATGCATACCACACATGGTCTTTGGCAATAAGCGTAGAGGGGAGAGTTATAAGAATCTCGATGTCCAGGATCCCTGGGTGGCGCAGCGGTTTGGCGCCTGCCTTTGGCCCAGGGCGCGATCCTGGAGACCCGGGATCGAATCCCACGTCGGGCTCCTGGTGCATGGAGCCTGTTTCTCCCTCTGCCTGTGTCTCTGCCTCTCTCTCTAGCTCTCTCTCTGTGTGACTATCGTAAATAAATAAAAAAAAAAATTAAAAAAAAAAAAAGAATCTCGATGTCCTTCATGTGTATGCCTGACATTTCTTTCTCTACAGTTTTATTTGCAAAGAGGCTCTTCCTTCATTTCCTTCCCCAAATATAGACGACATTACTGAAAGGATGGTTGCTATGTTTCTGCTCAGAAATGGTTTTCCTTCAGTGGCATGTAGGCAGTCCCAACAGAACGGAGATCTCTGGGGATGAATCGTGCTATATAAATGAGGTACTTAACTATAGTTTTTATCACCTTGTCAGAAAAATCCAGGCTTCCTTTCCAATAGATCTCCCTGGTTTAGTCTGGCGTGGCCTTTTGGAAGGTGCTATGCCGTAAGCACAACATTAACAGTGATTCCTTTGGGTCACTATTATCTTACTCTCTAACAGAAAAACTCAACCAAGTAAGTAAACCAAAACCTTCCCCCATCAGGATTAAGATTTAAGTTAGTATTAGGCCATCTTTCATGGTTCTCTTCAACTTTCACAAGCAGGAAAGATCACAGACTTTATTATTTCCTTAAGAAAACATAAAATGTATTTCAGAACAGGGTGGGAATTAAGAAGGACATTTGTATAAGAGTTTCATAGTTAATCCCTTGTTGTTTCTGCTAATTAGCAATGACATGAGGATTGCTGAATCTCCCCAAGAGATTTCACTGCAAGATCAAAGGGAAAATAGAATAGAAAATGGAAGTAGAAAGTTTCTATACAAAAACAGGTATTTTTGATAAAACAAAGATACCTGGTAATGAAATACGTGGGGAAGATGCATGCACAGTGCCGTACCTGAAACTGTTTGGATGGGAGGGCCTGCTCAGTTTCTCTCAGAAAGTCTATTAAATAACTTGGCCTAAATGGGATGTTAAGAGATTGTTTGGGGGAACAAATACGATTCAGAGTCAAAGCACAAAGAATTATAAGAATTAAAGGAGCTTGAACTAGAACTCCTCCTAGAAATAGACTCTTCAGAGTCTTCCTACAAATCCTCTATATAGCCTGCTGTTGGGTTTGTGCCAGTGAATCACTGCGAGGGTGCTGACAAGAGTTTCTTGTTATCTAGCCGCTCACTGCAAGACAACTACGCCTTTTCCCCCTTTCTGTCCTGCCATCATATTTAGGCTGCTGAGTGTTCAAGTTTCAGTATCCAAGGGCAGCTTTGGGCTCCTTCAAGACCCAGGGTAGGAATGTGGCCTGGGGTCATGGTAACAAGCCCAGGGGGCCTGCTACTTTGTGGCATTTATCAGAGGACCTTCAGGTCTCTAGCCAAGTTCAAGTAAAAACCTGAGGAGTCTGGTAGGTGGGTTTTCTCCATGTCTCAGTTACACTCCTACACAGGGGAAACCAAAATTACAGATTTACTCAATATTACAAATAAACATAAGCAACACTGAGGGGAAGGGAAGAAGAGGACTAACATAAATAATAACATTCTGGCTGAATGAGACTAGAAATGAAAATAATGTACAAATATCATGCTCTGGTTTTAGTGAACTTGTTTACACAGCAGTATGGCTAGCAATTCTGAAACTACTTTTATAGTATATCAGGATTAAATAAATAAATATATTTTGGATAATGAGTGCCAGGTCTCTCACTGCTAGAGAAAGGAATTATAAATAATCAAAGGGGGAAGGGCATTCTGAAACCTTTGGCACTGGATTAGGGTTGAAGGTATCTTTATGAACTCATGAGTATTTTAATAAGCATACAGATAGTCACAGAAGTAAGTTATACATAAGGAAGAGGGAAAGCTAGCATGACCCCTGCATTACTGCACTGGAGTTACAGATGTCAGTATGAACTCATGGATTTTAATAGGTATACAAATAGACAAAGAAATAATATGTGTACATGTGTGGGTTAGTATACACCACATATATTTCCCAGCTCTGTCTACTGAGTAGTGACACCCCAGGAGCTGCGAGAGCATCCTGTATTCAGATATTGCTTTCTAAATACTATTCTCTCATAAAGAAACCAGAGAAGTGGTTGATTCCAGGGCTAGGACAGGGAAAACACAAGATGGGCCTAGAATGTCCCATGGTGTCAGAAGAAAAGCAGTGCTCAAAAAAGGATGGAAGCATTTTGAAAGAACAAAGAAGTCAACCTGAAAGACTGGCTAAAGTTAGAACAATTTGAGTAACAGTAAAGAATGACAGGAAGAGATTATCACCCACAGAATAAAATAAATATCCATGAGCTCATATTGATAAAAGAACTGAATAACTGAATAAATAAATAAGTAAATGGGGAGAAAGGACAGGTTTTCTTTCTGTAGAAGAGTGTCAGTTAATAAATGGAGAAGAAAGGAGGCGAAGTACAAAATCATCATAAGATAAATGCAGTAATGTTGCCGGCAAGATCCTCCAATATATGCTAAAATTAATAAGTGAAAGTTTAAGGAGAAACAAGATATTTGCAGAGTTTTACAATATCTCCTCTAAGACATTCCAAAGGAGAAACAGTAACTTTATAGTACAGGGGCACCTGGGTGGCTCAGCCAGTTAAGCATCTGATTCTTGGTTTCAGCTCAGGTCATGATTTTAGGATTGTGAGACTGAGCCATGCTGCAGGCTCTGCGCTGGGCATGGAGCCTGCTTAAGATTCTCTCTTCCCACCTGCCCTCTCCCACCCACCCCTCCACTCACGCTCGCTTGTGCTTGATCTCGCTCAAAATAAATAAATAAATAAAATAAAAAATGAAAACTTTACAGTACAGAAATCCAGCATACTAACAGTATGTACCCTCTGATATGACTGAGAAGGGCACAGTATCACTTCTTGTAATAATCTGGCCAAAAATGCATAATCTCAATCTAAGCAAGAGACAATATCAGAGAACCCGAATTGAGGGACACTCTACAAAATATCTGATGAGTACCCTTAAAAAATGTCAAGGTCGGGGAGCAAGGGTGGCTCAGCGGTTTAGCACTGCCTTCAGCCCAGGGTGTGATCCTGGAGACCCAGGATTGAATCCCATGTCAGGTTCCCTGCATGGAACCTTCTTCTCCCTCTGCCTGTGTCTCTGCCCGCCCCCCTTCTCTCTCTGTGTGTCTCTCATGAATAAATAAAATCTTTAAAAAAAAATGTTAAGGTCATAAAAGACAAGGGATGACTGACGAGCTGTCACAAAACTGGAAGAGACAAAGGAGACATGACATCTATACAAAACAGAATTATGGGGCAGCCCGGGGGGGCTCAGCGGTTTAACGCCTCCTTCAGCCCAGGGCGTGATCCTGGGGACCCACGATCGAGTCCCACGTCGGGCTCCCTGCATGGAGCCTGCTTCTCCCTCTGCCTGTGTCTCTGCCTCTCTCTCTCAGCTCTGTGTATTCTAATGAATAAATAAATAAATAATCTTTAAAAAAATAATAAAAATAAATAAAACAGAATTACGGACTGAGTCCTAGGTATACACTCCTAGGTATACTCTAACATAGAATCATGGGCTGAGTCCTGGACGTTAGTGGAAAAACCGATGACCTTCTAATAAGGTCTATAGTTTAGTTAATGGTATCTAATGGTATTGTACCGAGGTTAATTTCCTAGATCTGATAATTATGATATGCTTACATAAGATGTTAACATTGGAAAAAGCTGTGCGAAGCGTATTCAAGTATTCTCCATATTGTTTTTGCAACTTTTTTATAAGTCTAAAATAAGTTCAAAATAAGCACTTAAAAACAAAGTATAGGTTTAGATCAAGCAGATCTCTATGGAGTAGAGATTATTTATAATCTCGCATTTCTAAATTACACTGGCTGGTCTTTTTAAAACTGAATAGGTAGACCACGAATTTTGTACAACTCTTTACAAGTGTCTAAAATTCATAGCTAGCCACTTCTATCTAAAACATGCATTAGGGGATCCCTGAGTGGCGCAGCGGTTTAGCGCCTGCCTTTGGCCCAGGGCCCAATCCTGGAGACCCGGGATCAAATCCCCCGTCGGGCTCCCGGTGCATGGAGCCTGCTTCTCCCTCTGCCTGTGTCTCTGCCTCTCCCCCCCTCCCTATCATAAATAAATAAAAAATAAAAATAAAAAATAAAAAATAAAAAAAATAAAACATGCATTATTTCTTCCTGTACAGTGAACTTCATTGAAATTTACAAATTAAGTTTCTGGAAAAAATGTGTCTTACTCATCTCTCATTGGTTGGATAACATTTCTTGGCATGTTTTCCTCACCCCTTCTCTAAATGGTCCCCTGAGTACTCATCTCCTTTCCTATATTCCTTCGGAAATCTGAACTGTTATTGTAGGAGGGACATACCAATTCCATTGGTCTCCAAAAGGATGTAGCATTTTAGAGTCCTTGCCAATCTTTCTCAAAATGTTAATCCCAACTCTTAACATTTCCTCCTGCTACTCTTCCTTCTCTATTCCTAAAGCAAAAACTCTAACCAAAACCCTTGTTTTATATCTCAATAATTATGACTTCTTGCCCATCAGTCCAAAATGCCTCCACCACATTTTTTCAAAAATTTTATTTATTTATTTGAGAGAGAGAGAGAGCATGAGGGAGAGGAGAAGCAGGCTCCCACTGAGCAGGGAGCCTGACATGGGTTCCAACACAGGCCCCTGAGATCATGACCCAAGCTGAAGGAAGATGCTTAAGTGACTGAGCTACCCAGGCACCCCATGTCTCTCTCCTTTTAAATTTCTTAAGACTACTGTGGTCTCTTGTTCATATCCCACTTCTCAATATTATATTCAAATTCCTGTTATGATTTCCAGGGTTTCTATAAGTCTGTACTATATTTATCAAGCTCCCTCAATACCATCGTGACATTGTCCTTTCTCTTGTCAAATCTGTGCTTTCCTGCATTCATTCCACTAGCTCTCATTGAATTTCAGCAAAGCCTAAGGCTCTGGGTGGGTGTTATAAAAAATATAAAATATCCATATTTATCTTTTCTCAGCCAACCCTCTCATTTTACAAATCTTCCAAGTAATCCCTTTCACCTGAAATGTTATAAATCCCAAACGCATACTGCTGTCAATCCCACTTCACTGAAAGAATCTTCTGCTTAAATGGACTGGAGAGGATCCTCATTTGTCAATAAAAAAATTGACCAGTAATTTTTACAAAAAGTGAAAGTAAAAGAGAGGGAGAAAAGAGTAAAATAAAATGCACACCATGAAAAGGAGAAGTGTATCATTGCTTTAAGATCCTAGCTATCAGAAGGAAGTGATTTTTCTGAGTAATTCTTCTGAATAATCCAGAAGACTATGGAAGCCAAGCTTTCAAAACCTACCAGAGATCTACATGAGTCATTAGTTACATGCTATGCTGAAAAGGGTAATTTAGGAAGCCACCTCAAATTAACACCCAGTCTCCCAAGATCACACGGAGTAGCTATAGGAATAGACCCCAGACAGGAGAATGGAGCACTGCCCCATGCCCTAGGCCAGCTGGGTAGCACAGAACAAACAGCGTGGGCTATTCGGTATTTGTGGTGAGGTTCCGTTGGGCTTCATGTGATACTGGCCCACCTCTGATAGAGCCCTCTGTCATTTATGCCACAGAATGCTGAACAAAGAGAAGTTATAAGTCCCACCTGACAATTTTCCTTGAATGTTTGGATTAACAACGCTCTCAGTTTCTTCTTTTCTTCCTTTGCCATTTTTTCTTCATGCAGAAGAACAGAATCACTTTGACACAAGCCTTTTTCTGTATTTTTTGGAGAATCTTCTTCCTGCTTTTTCCGCTCTCTGTTAACAATTTTAAAAATACATGTATGAACAACAGACTTAACGACGGGTAATTACAACGTACTATTGTGGAACAAACACTGCATTTTCCATCAGAAAACAGATTTTTTTTTGAGCCTTAGTTTATTCCTTCAAAAAATATAGATTAAATAAGAGTGTTACACTCTGAAAAGTAGAAAGCCCTATAGATATTTTGGTAAAGTACTTTTACTGAGTTTACCATTGAGTGATACTTTGATAAAAATTTGAGAGTTAACAACTCCTAGGTATGCTCTCATGTAGACATAAGTTCTCTCTTTTCTTCGAAGGGAGTAATAGAAAAGGGCCCTCAGATAAGGGATGAAATTTTTGCCCCAAGGCTTTTACAAGGTTTCTAGGGAGGAAAAATAATGTAAGAATCAGGTATTCTTGCATAAGGAGACAGTGGAATTTATATTAATTATAAAATAGCTGAAAAGAGAAAAAATAGAATTTAATAACAAAAAGGAAAAAGCTTTCAGGACGCCTGGGTGGCTCAACAGTTGGGCATTTGCCGTTGGCTTGGAGTGTGATCTTGGAGACCAGGGATTGCATTGGGCTCCCCGCAGGGAGCCTGCGTCTCTCTTCTGTGTCTCTGCCTCTCTCTGTGTGTCCCTTGTGAATAAATAAATAAAATCTTTTTTAAGAGGAAGAGGGGGAAGAGGGGGAAGAGGGGGAAGAGGGAAAGAGGGGGAAGAGGGGGAAGAGGGAAAGAGGGGGAAGAGGGAAAGAGGGGGAAGAGGGAAAGAGGGGGAAGAGGGAAAGAGGGGGAAGAGGGGAAAGAGGGGAAAGAGGGGAAAGAGGGGGAAGAGGGGGAAGAGGGGAAAGAGGGGAAAGAGGGGGAAGAGGGGAAAGAGGGGAAAGAGGGGAAAGAGGGGAAAGAGGGGAAAGAGGGGAAAGAGGGGAAAGAGGGGAAAGAGGGGAAAGAGGGGAAAGAGGGGAAAGAGGGGAAAGAGGGGAAAGAGGGGAAAGAGGGGAAAGAGGGGAAAGAGGGGAAAGAGGGGAAAGAGGGGAAAGAGGGGAAAGAGGGGAAAGAGGGGAAAGAGGGGAAAGAGGGGAAAGAGGGGAAAGAGGGGAAAGAGGGGAAAGAGGGGAAAGAGGGGAAAGAGGGGAAAGAGGGGAAAGAGGGGAAAGAGGGGAAAGAGGGGAAAGAGGGGAAAGAGGGGAAAGAGGGGAAAGAGGGGAAAGAGGGGAAAGAGGGGAAAGAGGGGAAAGAGGGGAAAGAGGGGAAAGAGGGGAAAGAGGGGAAAGAGGGGAAAGAGGGGAAAGAGGGAAAGAGGGGAAAGAGGGGAAAGAGGGGAAAGAGGGGAAAGAGGGGAAAGAGGGGAAAGAGGGGAAAGAGGGGAAAGAGGGGAAAGAGGGGAAAGAGGGGAAAGAGGGGAAAGAGGGGAAAGAGGGGAAAGAGGGGAAAGAGGGAAAGAGGGGAAAGAGGGGAAAGAGGGGAAAGAGGGGAAAGAGGGGAAAGAGGGGAAAGAGGGGAAAGAGGGGAAAGAGGGGAAAGAGGGGAAAGAGGGGAAAGAGGGGAAAGAGGGGAAAGAGGGGAAAGAGGGGAAAGAGGGGAAAGAGGGGAAAGAGGGGAAAGAGGGGAAAGAGGGGAAAGAGGGGAAAGAGGGGAAAGAGGGGAAAGAGGGGAAAGAGGGGAAAGAGGGGAAAGAGGGGAAAGAGGGGAAAGAGGGGAAAGAGGGGAAAGAGGGGAAAGAGGGGAAAGAGGGGAAAGAGGGGAAAGAGGGGAAAGAGGGGAAAGAGGGGAAAGAGGGGAAAGAGGGGAAAGAGGGGAAGAAAGAGGGAAAGAAAGAGGGAAAGAAAGAGGGAAAGAAAGAGGGAAAGAAAGAGAAAGAGAGAAAGAGAGAAAGAGAGAAAGAAAGAAAGAGAGAAAGAAAGAAAGAAAGAAAGAAAAAGAAAAAAAGAAGAAAGCTTTCAGGCAAGTGACAGGAATTGCCCAGTAACTTTGTTGCTCATCTCTCTGGTCATCCTCTATCTTACCCACCTATTCATTCTCATCCAGGTGTCTTCCCCATGACAACTCAGGCAAGCTCACAGTCACTGCTCTCTTACTGGAGTGTATTAAAGTATATGTATGTGTATTTGTGTAAGGTATATATACCACCAATGCTAGAGTAAAAATAGCACCTAGTCAGCAATCAGGATTCCTGGGCCTTGGCCACAAATCAGCTGTGAGAGCTCACACATATCACCTTGTCTTTCTGAATTTCACTTTATACTTGTGGAAATGAAAATTGAGAGAGGGATGCCAGAAGCGTCTACATGTTAAACCTCACATACATAGAGAGGACATACAATGTTACATCTTATTATTGGTGAGGTTAACCATTACTTGGTTAAGGGGACTTCTCCTGTATAAAGTTGCCATTTCTCCCTTTGTAATTAATAAAGCTCTTAGAGAAGATACTTTAAAACTATGCAATGATGCAGATTTAGGATAGCTTACAAATAAGTTAAAAAGCCCTATCAATAATAAAATTGTACTGATTCTAACCAAATGCCATGACGTTGTTAGATAGTTATGGGCAGAGCATAGTGGCCATTTAAAGAAATACAGTTCTAAAATTATGGATCTGATTTTCTAAAATAATATTAAAATATGTATCTGTCATGAAAGTGATAGCTGCTCACTGTGAAAAACTGGATATAAAAGCCAGAAAAAAAACAACAAAACACTGACATGTCAGTGCTGTCTCATCGTATAACCATTTTCATTAATTTCTCCAGTATTTATTAATGTCCATTATAAATAATATCTTGATTATCTTTGTGCACAAATTTTTGTCTGGATTTCTGACCATTTTCTTATAGTTTTCCTAATATTGGAATTTCTAGGTCAATCGTAATACCATGTTATGTCTCCTGTTGTTTATTACCCAATTGCCTTCTGGAACATTTAAATCAGTTCATGTGCTAGCAGTAGAGTGTATTATCCACATCACTGGCACTGTGGATAAGATCCAAACTTTTAAAAGGAATGGGTGGGCAGTAAACATTTGTTGAGTGCCCACTATGAGCAGAGCATCCCATTACCATCAAATGTTACTTGTTTTCACAATTTATTTTAGGTCAGCCTAGATTTTTCAGGGTTTGAGAGCAATCTGAAAAGTAAGGTCGACCTTAGCAAGAACTCACTAAAACACTGGTGATTGTTTTCTGAAAGGAAGGGGGTCTGGAGGAGGCCTCAGCCTGGCCCTTGAGAGAGTAAAGCACATGTGCACTGGTGAGCTGTTTTAAATTGGATAGACAGAGTAAGAGCAATCAGGAATTCCGGCAGAAAAGTTGTGTAGGCTGATGGGGGTGGAAGGGATTATCTAACAGGTCTTTCCGGCCTCTGTGTTTGAGATTCAGTCACGTCAGGCACGTTGCTCCAAGGCTTTTGCAGGTCATCCATCAGTGCTGTTTCTCAGCATACATACGTTAGTTATTTCATTTAGAAGCTCATTTTCTGCATGAAGCTACATAACCGTACTATATCCTATGAGGACTATTTTGATTCTCCTCTTATGTCAGGTATTCCTGCTCTTCATCAGTGGTTGGAAGGTAATGGTAACACTGTATGATTATCAGAAGATAAGACACTCACAGGATTCACGTAGGCTGAGGCACAATTAGCAAACGTGCGTAAGGAAACATGTTTAATCTTAATGTTTGGGTAACCAAAGAAATGCAAACTAACATAATACCTATTAAAAGCGCAAAAATATTGAAAATGATAGTACTCTCCATGCAAAGAAGAATGTGGTAGGTAAACTGGCCCACTGCCAACAATAGTGTAAATAAGTACAACCCATTTGGAAAGCAATTTGGCAATATTTCAAGAGTCGTCAAAAGGCCTATACCATTTACCTCAGTAATTACACTCCTAAGAAAATAAAAAGCTCTATGCTTAAGGAAGCTCACTGTATTATTATATGGTGAAAAATTTGAAATTGTTGAAATGCTTATCAGAAGGGGGTAAGGTTATTACATAAATTATGGTCTAGGAACTCAACGGAGAAATAGTAGAAGACCTCAGGACTCTGGGCAATGTGTTAATTACAAGAAGCAAAATAAATTAAATGTACTTTATGGTTGCAATTACGTATGTAAAGGGATCAAGACCCAGAGGAAACAGAAAAATGTAAACAGTCAATTTGTTAAGATCATGAAATAGTGGGTGATTTCTCTCAGGTGTTTTGTTTATCACAATGTCCATGTTTTTAAACTTCCAAGTACTTCCAAAATGATCGTTTAGACAAAAAGTCTACACTGCTCACCACGGCTGGCTTACATTTTCCATGCTTCTTCCACAGCAAGTCTCCTCTCAATTAGCTCCCTCCGCAGCTTTACCATCTCCCTTTGAATCTCCTCCTCCTCTTTCTTGGCCTCCAGAGCCTTCTTTTTCTTTTCTTCCTGTACCAAACATTGAGCCTCTAAGAAGACTGATTTTTTCTGGATCTTTTCCATTCTCTGGCGCTCCAGTTCTTTCTCACGTCTCACGCGATTCTCTTTCACCTTAAAGAGAATACAATGAGGGTGAAATGCAGCCTTCCAATAGAAAAGGATATGCAAAAGCTTAGAATACATTTTCAAGTTCACGATATGCCCAGTTTGAAACATTCTGGCCCAGAAGCCCCACTGTTCATTGGAAGAATAGGAAGAAATCCCTTCTTTGCTTGGGTAAGAACCAATACAAGTCTAGATGAGGTCAGGTAAGAGGGCTCCCAGCACTCTGGGAATGATTTGCATCATGAAAAAGTCGAAAGTCTAGTGTGTCAGACACCAAGTTCTGGATTCTTAATAATGACTTCCCACCCCTAATATTTTCCAAGGTGTACACTACTGCTGTGTGCACTCTGATTATAATTTAAGAAAGAATATGGATATTCTGGGGAGGCTGCATCGTGAAAGATACAACAATACTTTAGTGCCATGAGGAACACCACTCACTTTTATCATTATTTAAATATATCAACGATTCTGGTTCATATTTGGAAGTCAAAACCATGACTTTCAGATATTTCTGAATAAGCAAAATTTTTCAAACCTATTAATTCTGTAGAGGCTTTTCTAGCTATGAATTAAGGAGGGCTCCTTTCCCTTCCACTTCACTTACCTTCAACTTTATCTTACTCTCCAGTTATGATAAGACTTCTAGATACTGACAATCTCTTATTGAACCTCCTCTCCTCCCTTTTATCACAAAGCCAAACTAGGATCATACTTCTATCCCTTCTTCTAACATCCTCAGTGCTTTGGCATACCTTAATATTTGAAAGCAATCAGAAATTCAGTGTTTTGAAAGACAACATACAATGTACAGACATCCGTTCTAGTTCAGGCTTAGTTCTGGACATGTGGGAAAGACTTGGTCATTCTGATTTCCTGAAGCTTCCCTACAAAGAGTTGAGATGCATCTTTTTTCTATAACCCACTATTTATTCCCTTTGAAGAAAAGAAAGTTCCCATATGCCTTTCTAATTCTAAACAGCTGAACTAGATTTAATTCAGATCTGTCCTCCCTTTCAAATTATAATCACAAAATGAGTGAATTTTTCAGTTGTCTGGAAAAGAATTATCATTATAACATTCACTGGAATATTCATGATATTAATATTTTGATGTCACAGTTCAAAAATCAAATTCAAGCAAAAACCAATCTACATATTTATAATAGTACCATATACAAACTAATAAAATTTAGTTCACCACTCCATTGTTCAAAATCAATTATTCCTTTTTTCGGTTTTCTTAAATAAATTGTTTCCTGTCCTCAGTTTATGAGCATTATTTTTCTTCTGAAGTTCTTATATTTTATTTTTATTCTTTCTAACCAAACCACAGATGGCACCCTTTTTCATAATAAAGCCTAAGTCTTTATTTAAGCTTATTAAATGTGCTACACAAAGATTGCTTCCTGTTACCCATTTTAATTTTGTTTTTCCCTCCCACCTGCTTATGTCTCATCTCCATGGTAAGACGAGGATCCTTCTGCTGCTGCTTGTCTTGGTTTCCATTCATTCCAAGATCTTCCAACATTCCAGAATCTACCACTTCTTGATGGAGCAGATGGTCTATAAATTTTTGAACAGTGGTACTTTCCTCTTCTTCCTCCAAATAGCCACACAACTCTGGGGGAGACAGAGCAACAACAAAAAAAGGGAAAATTTTTTAAAATTTAGTACAATTTCCATATTTATATAAATAATCCTGGTACAATAAAAATACAAAGCTGTGAGTGTTCAATAAATAGTAACTGATAATGCCAACTGGATGAGGATAGCCCTGAGCAATTAACTACCTTCAACTGAGAGGAAGAAAAAAAAAAAAAAAAAAACAACCCTCCACTCATGAGGAATTATCCTCACCCAAGTCACTAAAGACTCCTTCACTGCCAAATGTAAAAGCTACTACTTCAGTCTAAACATCCTTGAAGACTACATGGCTTTTTCTTTCTTTTAATGGATTTATTGAGGTATAATTGATGTACAATACACTGTAAATATTTAAAGTCTACCATAAGTTTTGATATATACATCTACCCATAAAACCATCACTATAATCAAGATAAGGAACATGTCTGTCAGCTCCAAAAGGGTCCTCATGCTGATTTGCAGTCTCCTCCTCCCACTCCTCCCCATGTTCTCGGTCTTATCCCAACAACCACAGACCTGCTTTCTCTCACTATAATTTACATTTTCTAGAATTGTTTTTATCAATTAAATCATACACTATGTACTTTTTTTGATCAGGCTTCTTTTACTCAGCATAATTATTTCTGAGATTCATTATGGTGTTTTATCAATAGTTTATTACTTTCTATTGCTGATTAGTATTCTACTGTATGGGTATAGCATAATTTAGTTCATTCATTCATGGATGGACATTTGGGCTGTTTCCAGATTTTGGCTATGACAAAGTTGTTATAAATATTTGTGTACAATTTTTTATATGAACATATGCTTTTCTTTCCCTTGGGCAAATGCCTAGGAGTGGAATGGCTGGATCATAGAAGTAGCTGTTTAACTTCTTAAAAACCTATCAAACTGTTTTCCAAAGTGGTTACACAATTTTATATTCTCCCCAGCAGTACAGGAGTGTTCTAGTTCCTCCACATCCTCATCGATAGTAAGTATAGCTAGTCTTTGGATATAAGCCATTTTGATAGGTAAGTATGTACCTACTCAAGGTAGTTTCAATTTGCATTTTCTCAATGACTAATGATGAAAACATTTTCCTTATTGATGTTCTGTTTAGTTCCATACATTACTGAAAATGGGGTATGAGGTCTCCAGATAATTTGAAGAATTGTGCAATTATCTATTTCTCCCTTCGACTTTGTTAGTTTTTGCCTCAGGTATTTTGGGGCTCTTATTAGGTGTACATATGTTTAGACTTGCTGTGTTTTCTTGACAGTGGATCCTTTATCATTATAAAATGCCTTTCTTTGGCCATTGTAACAATTTTTTATCCTAAAGCCTATTTTGACTGATATGAGTAAGCTGCTCTCACTTTCTTGTGGTTACTGCTTGCATAGTATATCTTTTCTCATCTTTTTACTTTCAATCTGTTTGTGTCTTTGAATCTAAATTGTGCCTTATGGACAGCATATAGTTATGTCATATTTTAAAATTCATTCTGCCAATCCTGTCTTTTAATTGGAATATTTAATCTATTTACATTAGATGTAATTCCTGATAAAGTATTTTGGTTTTTGTTTTCCATAAGTCTTCTTCTGTAAATGCCCTTTGTCAGGTTGAGGACTCTACCTTCTATTACTATTTTGCTGTGTGTTTTTAATCAGGAATGGATGTTAGATTTTGTCAAGTATTTTTCCTGTGTTTACTGAGATAATCACATGTTAATATTTTCAGTAAACATCCTTTTTAATGGCTACATAATATTTTTGTTCAATTTTGATCCAAAAATACCAAGAAAATAAAACAAAAAACTCTACAAGCATAAGATGAGTGAGGCCTGGTATGATATTAGATGATAATTGCCAATCTAAGAAACATAACTACATCTACTAGCACCATCTGAAAGTAATAGTTCACTATATTCCATATATGCTTCAGAATAAATATGAAGTATGCAAATGCCTCAATTTAATAATGATATTGATAAATAGAAAACATCTAGAAGATGGCAACCAGCATGATAAGATTAGAAACAATGTGATACGAAGAACTGTTGAGTAAGCTGGTATATTTAAGCTAGAAGCACGACATATGAGATATACAATTATATCTCTCACATGAAAAACCAATATATTTTCTCTTGCACTAAAAAGTAAAAGTTTCGGAGGTCAAACTCCTTATTCTCCTGGGAGATAATGTATGAGGATTAGAGCCCCATAACAACTGACTGGGCTCCTCCTATCCTGGGAGATGTGCTGGCAGAGATTATATCAACCCATGTGAGGGATACTACAGAAGGATCTCTAGCTGACGAAGTGAAGAGGGGAGATCCGACTAGGTGTTCTTGAAGAATTTCTCTAGCTAAGAGCTCAAGACTTTGTCATTCCTGGGCTGGGGATTTTGTAGATTTCTGTAGAGTCCTAAACATGGGGAATACTGCCAGAGGAGTTTACCAGTGATGTAGGAGTCACACATGAGGAGCAGCCTACACCATTACTAGGCCTACCTTTATGCTGAGTAAAACAAATCAAATTCTGAGTATATTCGAGGAACCCTCACACACTAGTTCTGTGTACAAGCAATAGACTCCTAAGGATATGAAACATTTTATAAATATAAAATGTTTAAATATGGCCCCCTTCAAAGTAAAGAGTCATCTAACAATATATGGGAAGAGATATTCAGAGCATTAATTGCTATAATAATCATAAGAAGAATTACAAATAGAATATTTTAACTTTAAAAACACCATGAACTTACTGAGGATATAGATAATTTATATTGAACCAAGAAAAACTAAAGCCAATTATAAAACTAAGTAAGGGATCCCTGGGTGGCGCAGCGGTTTGGCGCCTGCCTTTGGCCCAGGGCGCGATCCTGGAGACCCGGGATCGAGTCCCACGTCGGGCTCCTGGTGCATGGAGCCTGCTTCTCCCTCTGCCTGTGTCTCTGCCTCTCTCTCTCTCTCTCTCTGTGACTATCATAAGTAAATAAAAATTTAAAAAAAAAATTAAAAATTAAAAAAAAATAAAACTAAGTAAAACCCAGAAAAGTCAAATAATATATCATTTATTTTTTAAAACCATTAAAAAGACCTCTTAGATACATTCATTAGATTAAAAGCTTAGAACAATGAGACAAGTTCTTACCATCAAACTTGTCATATTTCAAATGTCCACTGGCTTCCAGCACAGGAGGGATATTTGACACAGTGTCTTCAGCATCACCTTCACCATCACTTACTAGTTCTTGCTTAAGTTTGGTATCTAACCAGTCATTGACTAGCTCCTGAGCTATCAATAAAACAGAAAAAGTCTTTTTAATATTACTGTTACTTCAGAGACTTTCTTCATTCACTCAGTCAATATTAATTGAGCATCTATTATGTGTCAGGTACTGTGCTAGATGCTGGGAATAGAGCAGCAAACAAAACAGGACAAATAAAATCTACCACCAATGAAGTTTACATTCTAATTGGAGAAGAGAGACCATGAGTAAATAGGAAAAACAGAGTAGGCAAAGGAGAAATGGTGTGTAAGAAATAGAAGGTGGGTACTGACAGTGGGTACTAGGGGTTCAAAGAGGTCTGACTGAGAAGACATTTAGGTAAAGAAGGGAAGAAAGTGGGGAAGTGAGCCTATGAATATGTAAGGAAATATTATTCCATGCAGAGGGAAAGCAATTGCAAAGGCCCTAGGAAGAGAATGTCCAGAGTGTTAGAAAAAAGGCAAGGAGGCAGTGTGACGGGAAAGGAGTGAAGGGGGAATAAGAGGAGATAAAATAAAGTGGGAATGTGGGGATCAGGTTTAGAGCAGTGGTTCTAGATCAGGGATGATATTGCCCCCCAAGAGACATCTGGCAATGTCTGGAGCCATTTTTGGTTATCACAATAGGGATAAAGGATACTAACATCTAGTGGGCAGAGGCCAGATATGCTGCTAAACATCTAATAATGCAGAGGATAGCCCCCCAACTGCCCCCAAAATAATTATCTGGCCCAAAACATCAACAGTGCTGAAGTTGAAAATCCCTTGCACAGAAGTAGTGAACATCAATTGAGAGACAAATGTAATAATCCAGGAAAGAAGCGATAGTAGCCTGGATCTGCAGAGGAATTATTAAAATTAGTCCAATTTTATTTTATTATTTTCTAAGATTTTATTTATTTATTCATGAGAGACACAGAGAGAGAGTCAGAGATATAGGCAGAGGGAGAAGGCATACGTTCAACCACGGAGCCACCCAGGTGCCCCCCAAATGATCCAATTTTAGAAAGTATTGTTTTGAGGTGGAATTGATAGAATTTGCTAATGTAGTAGATATGGGAAGTGAGAGAAAGAAATCTACAAAGGTTTTGTTTGGCCTAAGCAACTGTAAAAATAGAGATGCCATTTACTGAGATGGAGAAGGCCAAGGGAGAAGATCAGGAATTCAGTTTTAGACTAGTTTGGTTTGAAATGCGGAGACATACAAATAAGAATGTCAAATAGTGGGGCACCTGGGAGGCTCAGTCGGTTAAATGTCTGCCTTCAGCTCAGGTCATGATCCCAGGGTCCTGAGACTGAGCTCCACATCATGCTCCCTGCTCAGCAGGAACCTGCTTCTTCTCCCTCTACCTGCTGCTCCCCCTGCTTGTGCTCTTTCTCTCAAACCAAATAAAATCTTAAAAAAAAAAAAAATAAGGGATGTCAAATAGGTATTGGCTTATACCATTGTGGATTTAATGCCACAGAAGTGGATGAGAGTACCAAAGGAAGAAGATGGATAGAGTACCGGTTCTAGGAGTAAGTCCTGAGGAACTCTGGTATTTAGGGATTGAAGAGATAAGGCCGAACCAAGAAGAGACTAGGAAGGAGAGGCTACTGAGGTAGGAGGAAAACCAAATAATGTGCTATCCTGGTAGCCAATTTCTATTTGGATTTCTTCCTTAGTGATATTCGGAAAATCTTCTTAAAAGTATACGTATGGGAGAAAATGTCTACTTTAGCAATACCTTCATCACTATCCTCATTATCCAACAGCTCTATGCAAAGGGCATAAGGGTTTCAAAGAAGAAAAGTATGTATTTCAGCATTAGCTTCATCATTGTTACCACTAGCACATAGCTCTGAAGGAATGGAATGTTTCTTACATTAAATGATGCCAAAAAGCATTTAATATAGATAGGAATGTAGGAAATATAAACTAAACAACAATGAATCAAGGTAGTAGGAACCAAGTATAAAAAGTATACTAGCAACAAATGTGGGCTTTCAGAGGAAGGTAGAAAAAGCTGACAGATACTTACCAAGTAACTCTGTGTGCAGTAATTCAGACATTTACATGTATAGTAATTTATATGTAGAATAATTCAGATCTACTAAGTGCCATTCATTAGTAAATAGGGGTTTTCTATGAAGTACCCCAAAAGAAAAAAGAAATAGAACTTCCATTGGAGGGTTCAACTGGAGGAATACCTCCTGTTAGATGAGAGGCTCTAAAGGCTGCATTAAAGCAGAACTTCTCAAAGTATGTTCCTCAGAACATTGATTCTTACTGAATTTTTTTTTAAAGATTTTATTCATTTATTCATGAGACAGAGGGAGAGACAGAGAGACAGAGGGAGAAGCAGGCTCCATGCAGGGAGCCTGACGTGGGACTCGATCCCGGGTCTCCAGGATCACACCCCTGGCTGAAGGCAGTACTAAACCGCTAAGCCACCCAGGCTACCCATGTTCTTACTGAATATTAACAGATGATGGAGGAGAGGAGAAAAAAAGGATATAAACCTTCGAAAACCATGTTCTTCCCATACACTAGTACTTTCTAATATAAATCACTAATTCTTCAGGATATGAATATGGATTTCAGGATACAAAGAGTTTCATAATATAGAAAGCTTAGAAAATGCAGTAAACATTTTTTAAAACAGCAGAATTTCTCAGAAACTTCAGGAGGCTAAAGTATATTGTGTATTCCCACTAGTGGGCTGGGAGATGGGGTCGGCAAGACATAGCCTTGCCAATTTCTGAACCAATCTCCTTTCTGCATCTCCAGTTCTACTAACCCCCCAAGACCAAGGGCCATTATTGCTCACCCAGACCACTGCACCAGCCTCCCGCTGATCTTCCTCCTCCCTTTTTTCTCCCCTATAATTCATTCTTCACATACTTAAAATGTTGTACAGTTGTACCTCTGCTTCAATCACTTCAGTGATGTCTCATCATACTCAGAATAAAATCTAAATTATTTCCCCAGGCCTATAAGGCCCTATGTATGTAATATGTCTTCTGCTCACTCCTGCAAGCTCATCTCCCCTGGGAAGCTCCAGCCACACTGGCTTCTTTCCGTTCCTCGAGCACCTCAAGCTTGTCTGTACTTTAAGTCTTGATGCTACTTTTCCCTCTTTCTTGGATACTCTTCTTCCATCACTGGCTCCTTCTTATTATTCAGGTCCAAACTTGAATGATTTATCACTACTTAATTATTTTAAGTTTTCTTTATTCCCACACCAGAATATAAACTCCATGAAAGCAAGGGCTTTCCCTCTCTTGTTCAAAATCTGTCCCTCCAGTGTCTAAAATAGTACCTGGCACAGACTAATAATTATATGATAGTATATACATATATATGTATGTATACATATGTATGGGTGTGTGTATATATACACGTATATATACATATATTACAAACATGTAATTTTTATTATGAATAAATTATATATATGCAATTATATAAGACAATAGTTATATAATACATATTTTTTTTTGAATAAAGACATACTGTGAGTAAATGGAAACCTAAATAATCCAAATGGAAGCTGGCTTCCAGGACATGGTCATTCTGACTGTCCTCCCACCTCTCTTGCCTCTCCTTTCCAGTCTTCTTTTCTGGCTTCTCCTGATTTCTTCACCCCTAAATGCTGGAGTTCCCAAGAGCATTAAACACTAAAATACTAAATTCCAGAGGAGTAAATGTTTTGGGGAGATATGAAAGATCAGTTTTAGACTCTCTTCATAAAGAATAAAGTGGATTTACAACCCAATGGTCAAATTATTTCATAATATTAGATCAGATTATTATGCTGCCCTCCACGCCACAGGACTGATACCTTATAACACTGACCAGTTAGCTCTATCATATCAAACTGCCTCTAGATGGGATTCCATTTCAGGAGACAAAATGGACCTTAAATATAGCCTTACCTGTAATATATATTTTTTTAAGATTTATGTATTTATTTATTCAGGGGGGGGGGCAGAGACACAGGCCGAGGAAGAAGCAGTCTCCATGCAGGGAGCCCGACGTGGGACTCAATCCCGGGTCTCCGGGGTCACACCGTGGGCTGCAGGCGGCACTAAACCGCTGCGCCACCGGGGCTGCCCCTTACCTGTAATATTGGAGTTCACTCCAGAGTAAATTAGTTTCAGGGAGGTTGAAAGACACAAAAATTAAGAGAAAGAATAGTTGCTGTTCTGTACTTAGAAATGCATTAAAAAGTTATGTTTAATAAGCTATATTCTAAAGAACTGTCAACACTGCAACAAAAAAAATGTATTGCCTTACCTTCTGCATAGACTTCATCATGATCCTCTATTTGCTCCGATGTTTCCAAATCTACAATTTGGTTCCAAAGCCTTCTGGACAAATGGGGATTTCTAGCAGAAAATGCTTTCGAAACTGCAAATTCTGAGGCTTTCTCCACCCTCTTCAATATAACAACAACAACAACAACAACAAAGATCCATTAAGATGACACAACTTTGTTCAGGGCTAAGGAACTTTTCTCCTACTCAAGAAACTTTTTTTTTTTTTAAGATTTTATTTATGTATTCATGAGAGACACAGAGAGAGGCAGAGACATAGGCAGAGGGAGAAGCAGGCTACATGCAGGGAGCCCAATGTGGGACTCGATCCCAGGACTCCAGGATCACGCCCTGAGCCGAAGGCAGACATGCTTAATAGCTGAGCCACCCATTGAGTCCCAAGAAATGGATTTTCTATCACCTACTGAGCTACTTCCATTTTTCCATTTTTTGAAGGAACTCTGAGGCTTAAACACCCCAAATAATTTCATTTTTTTAAACATGAAATGAATTCCAATATTTTACCAAATTTTATTTTATTTTTAAGATTTTATTTATTTATTTATTTATTCATGAGAGACACACACAGAGAGAGGAAGGCAGACACATAGGCAGAGGGAGAAGCAGACTCCATGCAGGGAGCCCAACCCAGGACTCCATCCTGGGACCCCAGGATTATTTTACCAAATTTTAACATGTATTCGCAACATTTATTTTTTTTTTTTTTTTTTTTTTTTAAAGATTTTATTTATTTATTCATGATAGTCACACAGAGAGAGACAGAGAGGCAGAGACACAGGCAGAGGGAGAAGCAGGCTCCATGCACCGGGAGCCCGACGTGGGATTCGACCCCGGGTCTCCAGGATCGCGCCCCGGGCCAACGGCAGGCGCCAAACCGCTGCGCCACCCAGGGATCCCGCAACATTTATTTTTGAACAAAAAGTTATTTAAGCTTTGGATAACTTTTGTTTACAGCGTAATGGGATCCTGACACCTGGATATTTTATTTTAAACAGAAAACAGTGTTTTATTAGTTACCAATGTCACTACAATTTGCATATGAATATGAAGAGGCAGATTAGCTATGCTTCTTCAAATTACTAGCCCCTAAACGAACCTCCCATCATACAAACAGTAGGCTCAACAAAATTGGGACAGAGTTGCTGAACTGTCGTCATCCAGAATGTCTTAAGTCAACAATAAAAATATGGCCTAATTCATGGGATTGGTGGAGGTGTGCAAACTGTGTTGGCACTTTGGTTCACCTGCACGGTATAAAAGAACGTATTTTAAAATTATTCCCGACTTTTTCTCTCCCCACAAACTTGCTTTCCTCCACATCTGCTGTGTTCCCAAGCTTCCAACCTGGGCAGTTACCATTCCACTTTTTCAGTTCTCGGAATGAAAACCTTGGAGTCTTTCTTGGAGTCCTCTATTCCTTCCCTCCTACCCCACAACTAACCTATCAGGAAATCTGTTGCCTCTATTTTCAAAATATATCCGGGATCTGACCCCTTCTTGTCACCTCTACTGTCATCACCTGGTCCAAGGCACCCCGATTCCCTGACAGGTTTTCTGTGATAGTCTCCCACCACAGCAGACAATCCCTTTGAAATAAAAACCAGATGTAACTGCTCAAAAATCCTTTAACAGTTCTCTATCGCACACAAAATAAAAATCAAAGTCCTTACAATGTGCTTCAAGGCACTGCACCATCAGGCCCTCTGTGAGCTCTCCAATCTTATCTACTATACCCCACGGTCACTCGACTTCAGCCACACTCACCTTGTGCATCCCTCCTCAGATATATGCCAAGCACGGCCCCATCTCATGACCTTTGAGCTTACTTCCTCTCTGCTGGACTGTTCTCTCTTGATGGCCATACAGCTCTTTTCCTGGCCTCCTCTTGACCTTACTCAAATGTCACCTTCAGAGTAAGGCTTTGTCCAACTGCCCTACAGGAAACTATAACCACCCTCCTCACAGCTCTCCCTATTCCCCTTCTCTGTTTTCTCTATGGCACTTAAGACCTTATAACATATTTTACCATTTATCGTCTCCCTTAGAATGTGAGCAGGCATGTTTATTCTCTTCATGCGTGAAACCCACAGTACCCATAACAGTGCGTGGCAGTGCCCCATAAATGTTAAAAAAAAAAACAAATACATGTAAAATTTATTTTTTGAAAGCTGTATTTGAGAGAGAGAGAAGCAGAAGGAGAGGGACAGATTACCTGCTGAGCAGGGACCTGACACAGGGCTCAATCCCAAGACCCTGAGATCACAACCTGAGCTGAAATCAAGAGTTGGACACTCAACTGACTGAGCCACCCAGGTGCCCCTAAAACTTATTTTTATTATTTCTTTTAAAACTTATTTTTAAAAGCTGCACTTTCCCACAGTTTATGTTGTTGCCTGACCTATTTTGAAAATGATTTTTCCTCTTGCCCTTCATAGAAAGGCTGGTAGTACCTCTGCCAAAACTTGCCAGTGGCTTTACCTTATAAATTCTCAAGGGTTTCACATATTATGTTTGAATTAGAAACAAAGGAATAAAGTTGAAAAGCCAAGGGTAATTTGAAAAACATGTAGAAAACAGAACACACGGGAAGAGATATGAATCAGAAAAAAAAAACAAAACATGATCTAATCAAGGTTAGAATAGAGAAAGTATCATTCACTCTTTATGAGGTCACTCTGGAGAGATCTGTCTCCCACATTATTTCTTGGCCTCTGATGTGCCCGAATTGATGACGGTCGATATGCCATTTATTGTATGGTCACAAGATGCTTGGCACATAGTCCTTCCCTTTAGGGTTTTCAAATTCTAAGACAGTAAGTTGAATTTCACATAGATCACATGTGCATGCTATATACACATATATGTAAATGATGTTCAAATAAATAGGTCGGCTTTCAGTTTTTAAACCAACACTCACAGGGACGCCTGGGTGCTCAGTGGTTTAGCACCTGCCTTCAGCCCAGGGCGTGATCCTGGAGTCCTGGGATCAAGTCCCACATCGGGCTCCCTGCATGGAGCCTGCTTCTCCCCCTGCCTATGTCTCTGCCTCTCTGTTGTGTGGGTCTCTCATGAATAAATAAAATCTTTTTTTAAAAATAAATAAAATCTTTAAAAAAAGCCAACACTCACAAACAAAAAATAAATAACAAAAAGAGGATTGCAGACTTAGTGTCTCAGGCTACGAGTGAAAGAAAAATCTGTAGGATAGGTTATGTCACCTGAATTGCAATTGGTAGATTCTTGGCAAAGGAGGCAGAGAGAGAGTTTGGAGGTAGGGAAAGACTTAGGTTGGTTCTAAAGAACTTGGTCACGGGATGGTTACAAGGAAGGGAGTAAGGAGAAATGTCTGCTTGGCTCTTACAAAGCAAGTGTTTGGGATATCCCTTAACATGAAGATTTTGGCAAAAAAAAAAAAAATACTAGATGATATTAAGGATTAGAAAGTCTCTATTTCCTTGTTTAAGCTATCCCATCCTAACCATTTTTCTTTTTTCTAACCATTTCATACAAAGTAAATATGTGAGATATAGAAGGTCTTACATTAAAGTTCAATAAAACAAAGTGTGAATTTAACACATTTTTTAAGCAAGTTGACTGAAGGACTGAAGGCTACTGAGGGGAAAACAAAACTAAAAATGACCAAAGAGTTCCCTTTTATCTACCTGCCTACTTAATACCTACTTATTTACTGTGTCATGTGCCACGTGTGCAAGAAACCACTCAAGAATAGCTCTAAAGTAACACAGGGGGATTAGAAAGAAACCCCGAATACCTTCAAAAGTTTACTACTCAGTAACTGTGTTATGTGTAAGTATATGATTTGTAAAGGAAGCATCCCAGTTATTCCCATGATCTTATAAATGCTCAATATGAGCTCCTCATGTCCCACTATGCACATCAATCCCACTGTCCCACTCAGTGGCAGAAACAGCAGGTACAATGCACTCCTTCATTTCCTCAAGGCTGGGAGGTAGAAGCACAAGTTCCTTAATATGCCCTCAAGGGCAAACTGCCTGTTTATAAATAATAGTTTTGGGAGTAATAGATTTTTGAAAGTGCCCAATTGTTTTTTCATCACTCTATACAAGCAAATGCTTGACATGGTCTCTGTTATGTATGAATGGCAAAATAATTCTGAGGGGAAAAATGTTAGAAGATGGGACTAGGTGGTTGACGTGGGCGAGGAGAAGTTGTTCACTGAGAGGGGCATCTCAGGCTAAGCCTTAAGGGAATGATCAGGATTGGCCTCCCAGAGAGGAATGGTATTCCAGGTTTGGGGGATCAGTGTGAGTCAAAGGGAAGATAGGGATGCAGGAGACTGGCGTGACAAGAGGCACACAGAGTCCCAACAAAGGGGTCGTTACAGGTAGACTGATATCATAGTTTGACAGAGAACCTTAAATGCCCATCTAGAATTTACAGTTTCATTGGATGGCATACAAAATCCCTGAAGGTTCAAGAATAGAGAATCAATGAAAATGTTTAGAAAGCTCAAGTATCAGGGCAGCTCAGATGGCTCAGCGATTTAGCGCCGCCTTCAGCCCAGAGCGTGATCCTGGAGACCCGGGATCGGGTCCCATGTGGGGCTCCCTGCATGGAGCCTGCTTCTCTCTCTGCCTGTGTCTCTGCCTCTCTCTGTGTGTCTCTCATGAATAAATAAATAATCTTAAAAAAAAAAAAAAAGCTCAAGTATCAAAGTAACAGAATGCATAGGAGTAAAGATATGAGTTAGTTTATCAAATCAGGATGAGGATAAATTATAAATTATGGTGAACTGTTGCATTTTGGGTGAGCTTCCCCACAATTCACAGTTCTACTCAAGCATCTGTCTAAGTGACTTCAGTGCCCCTGAGGAAGACTCACCAACAATTGAGACTCCAGGTTTGCTTGATCTACTATATTCCAATGGTCTTTCCTGCTACTGTACTTCAGCAACTCACTGACATGGACATCACAGAATTTTCCATTATTCAGCCCCAAAGCTGATAACCCCCACCCCAACATCACCCCCTGTGCATCTCCCTCTTTTAGTCCCCCTCCTCCACTACATTAGTGTTGCACCTAATCACATCCTTAGTCACTATGGGTCTCCTCTTCCCAACCTAGGAGTCCTTAAAGCATCCTCTCCTTCCTACTCTGCGTGGATATTCAGCTACAGGAGCCTCAGATCTCTTCTCTCTTTGCCCCTCCAGTGAAAACCTTCAAGCCTGGATCAATCTGATCTACCATTTTTTGCTACCACATAAAATTCTGGTTACCAACTTCAGCCAAAGTCCCCAGTGCTGCCCTGGTAATCTTTTCTGTTCTCCAGAAAGCCCTTTCTTGACCATCAACATGCTCCACACCCCTTTCATATTCTCTCCCTTGTTCCACGTAATCAGATCTGAGCTGATTCTGAGAGAGTGGTGCACTCAAAGGGATTTGGAAGTCTTAGTTCCAGAGGTCCTACCTGTTTAGGATGCACCCAGAGTGGGATAGGTCAGGGAACAAAATCAGAAAAGATGACAGCAATGAGCAAAAAAGTAAAGGAGAAAAAGGAGAAAACACTGTTTTAAAAAGATACTGAAGCAGAGGATTTCTGGAATAAAAAAAAAGTGATAACTATCAAATGAACCTTACACAAGTTCGGGATGAAGAACAGATTTGATCAGGAAGTCATTTCTGAGAGCTGTTTCTGTGGAGTGGTGAGAAACAGGAGTAGGAAGAAAATTCCTATAGACACCAGAGGATAGTAAGATGCAGGGGCAAGGAATCTAGGCTATACTCCCAAAGACACTGGATAAGAAAAAGATGCTGCACCATAATCAGAATGGACCCGGCAGGGTCAAGTAAGGACTTACTGATTTTTCTTTCTTTCTTTTTTTTTTTTTTTGAGATGGGAGATTTGAGGGCATAAGGGAGACAAAGCTACTGCAGAAGTTTTAGAGGAATGATAAAAGGAATGATAAAAATCTGACGGGTCAGGCTGACAAGTGCATAAGTCAGAGCAGAATTTTAACCTCTTTCACTTAGAGGCGGTAACTAAATGTGCAATTAAGCCCTGCAGGGGGTTGGCATTGGGACTCTCAGCACTGACATGGAAACTAGGCTTAGGAGGCGGCTGGGGAGTGGGCTTCCCAGGGGCTGGCCTCCACAATGGCAGATCCATTCAGCCCTGCTGCAGAGCCAGGAAGCCTTCCCCGGCCTGTCTGCATTAGCGTCCCCCACCACATGCTTCTATTACATCCTTTATTCTCCCGACGGTTTCAAGTAAGTTGTTTAACCTCCACTGGACTATAAACTCTGGGAAGGCAGGAACTATACCTGCCCCCAGCACTGTTTTATCTTCAGTGTCCAGTGGAGAGGGCGAACACTTAGAAGGCTCTTAATAAATACCGGCTGGATAAATAGTTAACATTGATTACATCTGGCCTAGGTTCCATCTGGCCTGGTGCTTATAATGGCTGTCAATTTAGATAAGTAATAGCTCTTCAAAATACTACCAGGCAGAAAGATATTTTCCCAGGAAAAGGCTGCATGATTTGGAAACATATGCTGCACAAATGAATTGATTATGGCAAGTTGCCAAACTGACCCTCAGCGGCATGCACCTGAAGGAGTTTAATAGTACTTTCAACTCAAATGGTACTTGGACTCAAAAATACAGACCTCAGGCCTGGAAGACAGCTCAGAAAGTCACCTAATTCAATCCCTGCACCTCCCTCCCCCACCCCCACCCCGGGATGCTCAAACATATTCTTCATTAGTCCTAACATTAAGTGGCCATTTTAGAATCCACTTGAATACCTCCATTGCCAGGAAATACAGCTTTTATGAGGATGTCCACTCCATTTTTGGACCTCTCCAATTATTAGAAAATTCTTATCATGCATGCACAGCTTTCACCTCATGCTCAGGATGCACTGTAACTATGGTACAGTCCTTCCAGTATCTGAGGGAGGCCACCACATTCCCTCTTACAGCTTGCCCTCTGCTCCTTTAGTCCTCTTCATGGGATCCTCACAGCATTTCAAAGAGCATGTCTATACCCATTTTCTTGTCATTCATAGTTCCATGAGAATGAACAGGATAATGCAAACAAAATACTACAGAGTATAAAACTAAAGTAACCCAGATGAGAATAAAAATAGCAAGACATGTGCAAAATGGAGATCTATTAGTATTCCTTTCCATCAGGCTATGTCTGACTTTTAACTCTCTATTTTAACTAGGCTGTAGCCTTACCTTAATCCAGTGTTCCACATTGTCAGGGTCAAAGGCAGGCTGGAGATAATATATACAGAATATTAATACACAGCAATAACTTTATCAACTTTGCCAATTTAATCTATCCCTCTGACTAAAGCATACGGAAAAACGTCCTTTTTCTTTCGCCAAGCCATTTCATCAGCAAGTTCAGCAAGAGCACAGAATGATGGTCAGAGGAAGAAACACGAAGCCTCACTCTGGGACTTGTTTTTATTTCCTACCTAGGCCCACCTGGAGATTCTAATTTAATTGGTCTGGAATACTGCCCAGGTGTCTGCTTTTTTTTTTTTTTTTTTTTTTTAAGGTCTCCAGAGGGGCACCTGGGTGACTCAGTTGTTATGAGGCTGACTTGATTTTGGCTCGGGCCATGATCTCAGGGTCATAGGATCAAGCCCTGCGTCTGTCTCTGTACTCAGCACGGGTCTGCTTCTCTCTCTCCCTCTGCTCCTCCTCTCATGCTCTCCCTCTCTCTAGTAAATACATAAAATCTTTAAAATAAATAAATAAAGCTCTCCAGAGCCAAAATAGAGGAATGCTAGATATACTCCTTATAAAAACCCAAATAAGTACTGATTAGCCAGTTTATTCAAATGTCATGGAAGCAAATGTACTTGGAGAAGGGTATGCCCTTTTCCTCGGTCCCAGTTTTCAAGAATAACTTGTAGTAAGGGGCTTTACTATCTTACCTATAACAGGAATATTGTTTGGTCCAATAGTAACTGGGGAGTGGGGTGGGAGATAATCAATCTTCTGTCTTACAAAGCAGAAAATGAAGTGAAGATCACATAGATTTCTACCCAGGTCGGTCTAATAGTCACTTAACAAATAGAAGTATTTGCTTTGCTAATATTTCAGGTGGGTCTTTAAAAAAGGGAATATCTAAACTAGCATGCCGTCACATGGAGGAAGGAAAGGAATAATACTCTCTCACATGACACTTCACCTTCAAAGCACCTTAAGATAACTAATTAATGCAGCTGTACAGCTGATTAATTTTTGTCACTGCAACAAAAAAAGAGCTGATCGTATTAAAACTCAACTGAACTTCAAGAAGCTCTAGTGCTTTTTCCTTTTTATCCCCTAGGCAGTAACAATGAGCACTAGCAGGGAAAATCCTTCCTTTTAGAGTCTCACGAAATTGTCCTAAATTTTCGCCTTCCATCATCAAGTCTATACCCATAACCTATTTGGGATCCAATCTATTGCGGCACAAGTTACATTACAATTGGACCAGACTCTTTCCAACTCTAATGCTCCTATCTACATCCTCTGGTATCTGGGGCAAGATATTTACCAAGTGGAATATGTCCGGTGCATTATTTAGCTGGTATATTTAGAATATACTGCAAGCACAGTTGCCTAGAGCCCTAAGAGAATGCCACATGTCTACAGATTTTTTTTTTTTTTAAGAAAGTGTAACTTAAGGGTGAAAACAGCTGGTGAAAACTGCTCTGGAGCTGAAAGCTGAGAAGCCACTCCATTTTGGTACTCTCACTTACATTTAAAGCATTTATTTTTGTGACTGTTAAAAAGGTGGTCTGCGGAAAGCACACACCGTGTGACTGTGACTTTGCACACAGCATTTTTGTACGTTTTTAGGTTCAAAACGGGGTTATCAGTTTCCCGGGTCTTTCGGTGCTGATGCATCCAAGGAGGTAACAGATATAAAAGGGAACTGTTGAATTCAGAAAATTTCAAGTAAATCAAGTGTTGATACCTCCAATATCCACTTAACATTCTTTTTTTTTTTTTTAAGAGATTTTATTTATTCATGAGAGACACAGGCAGAGGGAGAAGCGGGCTCCATGCAGGGAGCCCCACGCGGGACTTGATCCCAGGACCCCGGGGTCACGCCCTGGGCCGAAGGCAGATGCTCAACCACTGGCCACCCAGGTGCCCCCTCCACTTACACACCTGATCACGTTCCTTTTTGACAACTTCATGGAAAATTAGAAGAGGAATATGAGGAGAAGACTAACATGAAGATCTCCCCTCTCCAATAAAGATTTAAAATTTGGGAGACGTTTAGAAAAAAAAAAAAAAAGTGCAAGAACTTTCCTAAAATTGTGGGGGGGGGGGGGGAGGGGTATGGGAGGCCAGGGAGTTCGGGAATTCTCTTCACCGGGATGGGCACTCCCAGCCGTCTCCCGTTCAAGGAACCATGTGATGGAGACAGATCTTCAACTACACAGCCCACCAAAGCTATAAAGTAGCCAGACCCCAGAGCGCACAGGCCCCCTGCACCAGGGCAGCCGAGGCGAGAGGGAGCCAGGTAAGGATGCCCCTGGGGGAAGACGGAGGTAGCGCAGCCCGGCCGGCGGGCCTCGGGGCCGGCGCCCGCCCCCCTAGAGCTCCCGATTCGGATGGATCACCTTGGGACTCGGCTTCCTTGTCATTCGTTTCCAGCGATTCGGCCCTGTCCTCTTCCTCGAGGAGCACCCTTCCTGGGGCGCCAGCAGCATTTTCCAGGTTCAGGCCCGGACCACCGCAAAGCTGGAACGAGCGCTCCGTTGCCGAGCCTGCTTCCGGGTCTCCCTGGGAGTTGTAGTTCCTCCGGCCGCAGGGAAGGCGTGTGTGGGGGCGCCGCGGAACCACCACTCCCAGGGGGCTTTGCGCGGACGGAACGCGGTAGCTCCGTAACCCATGGCAACGGCAGCGCTCCCGCGGCTTCGCGGTCCCCAGAGCTCGCTTTCCTATTACCCTTGCTTTTTTTTTTTCCTGGCGCCGGCTGATGACGCAGCGCTCCCTGATTGGCTCTGAAGCGGAGGCGGTGGTTTAGGGGGCCGAGAATGCTGCAGGCCGGACACGTGGTAGCGAACTACGAGGAGTTTTGAGGGGTCTCAAGGCCAGAATAAATCGGAAGGGGTGCAGGTAAGTGCCCCGTTTCCCTGTTAGAGCGGGTAGGGGGCGGGGCTGCAGTGGGTGCACGGGTCGCGCCGCGGCCAGGCGCGTTCCGGTTCTGTGGCAGCAACCGGGGCGCTACTCCCTGACTTGTGTCTCCTTCCCGGTTCTGGCTCTCTCCTGGTGGATCTTGGGTTCTCGGAGTCCAAATTCTCCCAAATCGTGGAAGCTTCGCTGCATCTCTAAGGAAATAGGGCCTCCTTCGACCGGCCTCTGCTCGAGAGTCAAGCTGTCAGCCGGAAGTGTTCTCTGGCCTGCCCTGGATGCTTGGGAGGCTTGGGGCCCCCTCGAATCCCTGAGCCGAGGGCTGCGCGGGGACCAGGCCGCTGGAGGGGGCCTCGGGGCGAGGGAAAAGCCATGTTTACAGACTGAACTTATTAGATGCTCCCGGAGACTGTACTTGCAAAGGATACGTGGGTTTGTAAGGCAGGGCAGTGGTCTGCACAGGGAGCTTTGAACTCAGCTTTGTGGCCCCAAGACCCGAGACTCTTAGTAACGCAGACCCTCAGTTTACTTACCTGCAAACGGGAAGCGATGGTACTTAAATCATCGGAGGGCTGTAACGGCGAAAAATCAACGTAAACCTAGCGCCCTGCCAGGAAACCTAGACTAAACTGGACTTGAGATTGGTGAAAATGAGATGAGGGAAGCCGTGCCCGCCCTCATACTCTTGCAGAGGTCGTAGGACTTGCCCCGTCCCTCGAGCGTCCATCAGAAGGGTGATGGTTGAGCAAAGGGTGTCACATCCGAGCTATGTAATACCTCGACGTAGTTCTTTTAAAACGGTGAGTTAGTTCTGTGTCTCTTCTGCAGGAAGGAGATCCATTTTCCTCCTGCGGGAAAAAGCAAGCTGCAGAGACGTGCGTACACTGGGGTATGTTTCCGTTTTTAATAAAAAAATAATAATAATAAAAATCCCCCACCCCCATATATGAGTATGTTTAAATGTTTGTACGAAGTGTGGAGAAAGGTTGTGGAGGCTGGGAGGATGGATAGAGGCAGAGAAAGAAGAGAAGGGAAAAGAAAAACAATGACAACACCATAGCAAAATGGAAAATACGACTATGAAATTGCATATTAACGTTACAGTTAATGTGTAATCACTGCGTATGTATATGGACAAGATGGGGCTTCTAACAGGCTGTCAGCCTCTAAAGCCGGACTTCTGTGATTCGAGTCCTGGCTTGACGCTTCCCAGATGGTGACTCTATGACCCTCAATTTTCTTATATTAAAATGCACTTAGGCGGGGGATCCCTGGGTGGCTCAGTGGTTTAACGCCTGCCTTGGGCCCAGGGTGTGATCTTGGAGACCCAGGATCGAGTCCCACGACAGGCTCCCTGCATGGGGCCTGCTTCTCCCTCTGCCTGGGTCTCTGCCTCTCTCTCTCTCTCTCTTTCTCTATGTCTATCATAAATTTAAAAAAAAAAATCTTAAAATGCACTTACGCAGTTGATATAATGATGCGTTTTACCAGGGTTAATATGTAAAGGACAGTAGATGCCCAATAAATGTTAGTTGTTACTAATTGTCATTATGTAAAGTTGTTGACTTCTATTGTGATCACTGACATATTTGACTTCTACCATCTTATTTTGTATTTTCTCTATTTGATGTGCTTTTTGATTTCTTTTCCTTTTTCTTGCCTTTTATTCTATTAACCAGTTCTTTTTTATCATCCCCCATCCCTCACCAATGGGATCAGAAATTAAGCATTGCTATTAATCTTTTAGTGCTTCTTTTAAAATTTTTGACACACATACTTAATACTTGACGTGATTCATTATCCCTCTCCCCCTCCCAAATAGTGTAAGGATTTTAGAATACTCTACATCTTCTGTTACTGTTTTCTAGAATTCTAAAGTCCATCATTTCTGTGTCTTTCTAACTCAACTCAGGGTGCCATATTGTTTAGAAATCCTTCAGACTTTCTTTCTTTCTTTCTTTCTTTCTTTCTTTCTTTCTTTCTTTCTTTCTTTCTTTTTTAAAAGATTTTATTCTTTCATTCATGAGGGACACAAAGAGAGAGAGAGGCAGAGACACAGGCAGAGGGAGAAGCAGACTCCATGCAGGGACTCGATCCTGGGACTGCGGGATCATGACCTGAGTCCAAGGCAGATGCTCAACCACTGAGCCACCCAGGCATCCCCAGACATTTTTCTATGCATATAGAAGCATTGTGGTATATGGGTGTACACGTGTTTATAAATACGTATCCAGTTTTTCTTTCACAAAAAAATGTGCTCACCTAAGCTTGCTTTTTTCCCTTAGCATGTTATAGTCATCTGCCATGACAGTCTTTAGAGAATTCGTATAAAAAACATTTAGAGATCCCTTCTTTCCTGAGGGAATGCTGGAGAGGTGGGGCGGGGAATGTGTGGCTCTAGAAGTGTTAGGACAGGTACAATGCTACCAGAGGTGGGGGTAATCTTTGTTAGCCCTTGAGAAGACCTAGATCCACTGACAGCTTATTAAAGTTTTTTCCATGAACCATTTCCAGATAGTTTTTTTTTAATGGTTTTTCCTTAAGACTTTTCCAGAAATTCCATTTGTGGAAGTGAAGTGTGAATGTATATTTAGAAAAGCATAATACCACAAATCTTAGAAGATACCTACAGTGAGTGACCCACAGGGAAAAGGGTGATGATGAGGGGAAATAAAAATTAGTTAACATTTTGGAGACTATTGGTTTGTTTGAGAAATTTGCTTGGTTTAGATTATATCCCTCCCAAAGCATGTTTTAAAAAACATGTGTGAGAATATATGTTTATGTGTATTTATACTTACATTACTCTGTAATAAAATCTTGCTGTATTTGAGCCCTTAGAAAATGGGTGCACTTATAAAAATTACCATAAACTCACAGTGAATGGGGAAAGAAAAGTGTGGTTCTTCTAGCTCTGGGCAAAGTTGCTTGTTATTTTTTTTTAAATGTTGATTTCCAGCATTAGAAAATGCCTTCTGATAATTGTATTCATTCTCACAATACAGAAAATCACTGACAATAGCAATTTATCTATTATAATACTCTTTCTTAAATGCAGCTGTCTACTTTTCCTTGTTTGCTTTTTTCTTTGGTGACATGTTGATTTATCATCATTAGGATGGGACTCTTAAGAAGCTCCAAACAAGGGTGCCTTGTGTGGCACAGTCAGTTAAGGCATGTCTGCCTTCGGCTTAGGTCATGATCCCAAGGTCCTGGGATTGAGCCCGACATCGACTCCCTGCTCAGCAGGATAGCCAGCTTCTCCCTCTCCCTGAGCTTGTGTGTGCTCATGCACGCTCTCTCTCTCAAATAAAAAGAGAGAGAGAGAGGAAGAGACCGAGAGAGAAGCCCCAAACAGCAGATGTGAGTACATAGCATTGGAGTCTTACACTGTGGAGAAAGCCAAGTGGATATTCCTCTCCAGTTGACCTAGTGGGTTCAGTATAATAAGCTGAGGATTTTGAATTTTATCTTTAAAAATATGGGCGTTAAACCCTTGTGCATTGTATCACAGGACAACCCATCTCTGCATCTAAGAACATGGTGGCCCATGTCTCTAGAGCAAATAACGGACTTGGAGAAAAGAATGAAGAAAGCTATTTCTTTCTTCTCAGGGGAGATAGAATATGCTTTCAGAATTGAATGATCAATCACATTTGAAGCTCTTTCTATTAAAATATGGGGACTCCTAGAACATGTTCATTGTTTCTTCCACAAGGATAGGTCTAAGAAGTCCCCAAGAGGAAGCTAAGTCTTGGAAGCCAAGAGTCTGGGCTTCCAGATTTAGCTGCTGCTTCCTTCTTGAACAATCCCTGTGTCTAACCTTGGGGAATCTGAGTTTGGTTATATTAGAGAACCAGTGAGTTTCCTTTCAGTTGTCTTTACATATGTAATCATTACTTACCCTTCCAGATAATATCGTGTGGCATTTAGATTCCTGTGCAGTACCCCATAGGGCATGAATACAATAACTGGTCCTCCTTCCATTTTTGGTTCTCAGATTAAATAATGTGCATTCTGATTTTGTAGTTCAGTCTCTGAGATTGTTTTGTTTGAGCCTGACTCTGAGAGTGGATCTGTGCTAGGTGTATGTACAAGATCAAGCTCCAGGGCTTGCTACACAAAAGGACTAGGGACTAGTCTGCCAGGATCCCTGATAAAAGTAATGCTGAATTGCTTATGAATTGCATGTATGTTTCATGTGGTTTCTCACCTCTGTTTGGACACCGTATAAGAACAATTGGAAAATAACCTCACTTCTCAGAAAATCTCTGTATATCTTTTGATGTATATTGTTCCATATAGTTTAATAAACACCAGGATACCATTTTGGAACCTGCTTTCTTTGCTTAATAACATATTAGGAGAAATTGTTGTGTTGCCTAGTATTCTCTCAAATTAGAGAAAGGAAAATTGGATCAAATCAGTAATCAGTATGGCCTAAAGAATGTGGCCTTCTTCTATATGCATTTTCAGGGCTGAAAGCTAGCTTTTGGCAAAAGAGTACAGACTCTTTTGCCAAAGATTAGTCCTGGGGCAGCCCCGGTGGCTCAGCAGTTTAGAAATGCCTTCAGCCGACGGTGGGATCCTGGAGACCCAGGATCAAGTCCCACGTCGGGCTCCCCGCATGGAGCCTGCTTCTCCTTCTGCCTGTGTCTCTGCCTCTCTCTCTCTCTCTCTCTCTCTCTCTCTCTCTCTGTCTCTCATGAATAAGTAAATAAAATCTTTTTTAAAAAAAAAGATTAGTCCTACTCTTGTCCTTCCTTTGATTTTCATCAGCACACATAAAAATTGCATGACTGAATTTTAATGTGGCTGATGTCATCCTTTTGCTCTGGGTCTTTGGGGAAAGGGGTCTTATTCCCTTGTGTGTCTTCTCCCATTTCCTTCTTCCTGATATCTAAAACAATCATCCACTGGAAGTAGTAATAAACATGTTGTCATTTATCATCGTGTAAATCGTTTACTTTCTTTGTAAAATGCTTAGTTAGCCTTTAGATGTCATGTAACTCCTGAGTTTACTGTTCTTTTCTTAGCAGGACCTAGAGGAATCGCTTAGGATGAAGCTGAATCTTACCAAGGTAGTTAATGGCTGTCGCCTAGGAAAAATAAAAAACCTGGGCAAAACAGGGGACCGCACCATGGACATTCCAGCCTGCCTTCTGTACACCAAGACCGGCTCTGCCCCACACCTGACCCATCAGACACTGCACACTATCCACGGGGTTCCTGCCATGGCTCAGCTTACACTGTCCTCATTGTAAGTGTTAGATCCGATCATTTAAGTATCAACTCTGGCAGCAGCTTAGATACCTTAATAAGGTACAGTAAAAAGAAAGACTTTTTTGATTATATGCACAACATTTATAGATTTTCAGAATGAAATTAGGAGATGTCAACTATTAGACATCCTCTGGCCCTAATCTGGAAGCCACAGGCCAGACCTGCATGTCAGAGCTGCATCACTCCTCCTCTGATTCAACTGTGCCAGCATGGTGACCCTCATTGCCACCACTACCAGAGGTGACAGAGCAGGGAATGCTCTGTGAGAACTAAACTTGGACTCTAGAGGCTGTCTGCACACACCAGCCTCACACCTTTCTCTGTATCTGCACACGTACTTGGTACTACCTTATGAAAACAAAACTAATGGAGTTAGATCATTTTTGTAATGTACATACTGACTTTATGCTTAATTGGAGAACCTCTGCTATATGATGAAATAACTTTGTGATACAGTCTTAATCACAGTGATTTTAAACAGGAGAAGGGAGGAAGAAAATCAGGCATTTGAAAGCACTCGATCTTTGCCAGTTTCTGTTCTCACAGAACTACTTGTAAGTTGAAGACCTGTTTTCTGGCTGAAGAACACAGCCTAGTGAGTTGGGACTCTTGAATACGGGCGTACTTCGTTGTACAAGACTATGTTTACCGTCACGTAGCTCGTTTGAGTGTAGAGAAGTGGGTGTCAGCTGTCGCAGACAGTATGTGTAGAACAATTCATTTTTATGCATTTTTCTGTTTTGCTTTCAGGGCAGAACACCATGAAGTCTTAGCAGAATATAAGGAAGGAATTGGAAAGTTTATAGGTAAAACTCGTGTTATTTGTGTTTGCCTTATGTATTAATTTGAAGTGTGGAGGTGCTGTTGACTGATCTTTCATTCATACATTTACTTGTTCATTAATTTAATGAGCGTTTATTGGGCATCTAAGAACCACATATTGGGGATTTAAAGATGAGTAGAACTCTTGCTTCCCCAATAGAGCTTAGAGCCTGTCTGGGATAAAGATAAATAATTGTTGTAGGGTATAGTGACCACATTTGCAGGATTAGGGATGTGTACATGCACATGAGAACCCAGAGGGGGAGCACATTACTTGCTGTAGGGTAATGGTGGAAGGAGGTCAGACTAAAGAAAGGATTCTTGAGAGAGGAGGAAGAAGTGGTCCCTTATCTGAGTCGAGGAAAAGTAGGACTTAGGCAGGTTGAGAGGTGGGCACAATGGTGGTGGTGGACAGGTGTGGATAGACATCCCAGGCACAGAGCAAAGACCCAGAGGTAAGAAACTGCATGGGACATATCTAAGATCCAAAGCAGTCTAGCCGTGTTTGAGCCTAAAACATAAAGCAGAAGATGAAGTTATTTATATATAGCTATCTTCTGGTATGTTAATACTATCTTTTGTTCTGGAAGTAGGATTATATATGCAGATGAATGTGTCCATTTGTTTATAGGAAAAGCATAGCAGGGGCACCTAGAGAATCCATTCTTCTGTAGACCACTTTCTCCTGAGCTTTCTTCCAATATCTAAGAGTTACTTAAGTGAATGAGAATTCTGTTTCCATTGGTTATTCAGTCCTCTGCTCCTGAAGGAAATTGCATGATGGCTTGTTGGTAGTCACAAGGCCCTGTTTTTAAGTAGAGGAATTTATGTAATGTTTTCCTTGGACTGAAACCAGCTTTAAAGTATACAAGCATATAATTAAGTGACAATAGCTGCAAAAGCTTTCTAGAGATAACTGTAAAAATTGAAATGGTGGAAAATAGGTAGAGAACTGCAGAATTGTTTTTTGTTTTTGTTTTTTAGCTTGCTTTATTTTCTGGGTCTTTTTTTTTCCGTGAAATCCTTTTTTTTTTTTTTTTTTAATTTTTTATTTATTTATGATAGTCACACAGAGAGAGAGAGAGAGAGGCAGAGACACAGGCAGAGGGAGAAGCAGGCTCCATGCACCGGGAGCCCGACGTGGGATTCGATCCCGGGTCTCCAGGATCGCGCCCTGGGCCAAAGGCAGGTGCTAAACCGCTGCGCTACCCAGGGATCCCTTTTTTTTTTTTTTTTTTTAATGAAAATGTAGGGTAGCATAGGAAGTTTAAGCACATATGGTCTAGTAAGCATTTTTTTGGGATTTTTTTTTTAATGACTATATTTTTGACTAAAGAACCTAAGAAATTGTCATCTTGAGTCAATGAAACTTAAAGAGAATTTGATCCATTTTCAGTATGCTGTAGCTTTCCTTTCATTCTGCTCCTAGGTCCCATGACATGGGATAGTTTTATTATTAATAAGATTACCTTTTGATCATATCACTTTGTTTTTCCAGTAGCTAGTTCCTTTGGATGGTACCTACAATGAACATACTTGATATTAAGTTTTTCTTCAAATCAAGTAGGGTTAAGATGCCACTAAACACTTTTATTCTACTTCATACTTTAATGTATACTATTCCTTTGTCTGTTCCTTTGTAGCAACTCATTAGTCTTTAGAAATGAACATTCAATCCTTTTTTCAGATGAGTAGGTTTTAAAGGGTCTTTTCATTCATGTCGATAAGGCCTCTCAGAATTCTAAGATCGAGTGTGAACAGTTGAACATGTCTAGAGAGACTTTATCCAGCAGTACACATATAAACTGCTCTCTGTTACAACACAGCATAATTGTTAATATAAATGCTCTCAGGAGTTCTTTTTTTGTGTGTTTATACAGGCATGTCCGAATCGCTCTTGTACTGTTCCCTGCATGATCCGGTCAGCCCCTGCCCAGCTGGTTATGTCACAAACAAGGTGTGTTCTCAGAAAGCTGTCCAAGGCTGCAGCTTTGTCCCAGAAAGTCAGCCTGTTGCATCCTTCCAGTGCTAAATCCCACTGCCTTGGATGCTAGCGCATTCCTGACCCCTTTATACCTTCTTATTTATGAATAGCCCACTACATAGAGTGGTTTATAGGAATCAAAGTAGGGCTACCTGCAGATAGGGTTAAGGTAAGGAATATATCCTCAGCATTTTCATTGTTGCAAAAAATTTGGGGATGAAGGAGGGTCAAGTACATGGCAAAAAAAGAAATTGCTATGATGGTAGAAAGCAATATTTTTTTTATGCCATGCTTTATTTGCAGTTTTAACAACCTCAGGAAGCGCTAGGAAAGTTGCTGATGAGTGTTATCACATGTATAACTATATATAGTAGAATCTCGGTGTAATACTGCTTGCTTTTAGAACAGAATTTGAAAAGCTGGGTGCACAGCCAGAGATTTTAGCTAGTGAAGAACAGTATCAAAAAGACTTCATTAAAAGTTTCCACCTGAGACATGACACATTGGTCTTGTCCCTGAGGACTACATTTTGGCAAGCCCTCGGTGTATGCTGCTGCTTTACAAATGCAACTACTTTTCCTGCACCCATTTTCATGTCTACTATATCTATTAATCTTACCTAAGTATTTTATTTTATTTTTTTTTAATTTTTTTTTTTTTTTATTTATGATAGTCACAGAGAGAGAGAGAGAGAGAGGCAGAGACACAGGCAGAGGGAGAAGCAGGCTCCATGCACCGGGAGCCGATGTGGGATTCGATCCCGGGTCTCCAGGATCGCGCCCTGGGCCAAAGGCAGGCACCAAACCGCTGCGCCACCCAGGGATCCCTTACCTAAGTATTTTAAATTATTCTTCTGCTTTAAACTTTTTATTTTGTAATTTTAATCTGAAAGAAAATATTCTTACCTCAGTTATCTACCCCATTTATAAGGGAGAAAGGATTCATCTGAACAGTGTTCTTAAGCGTTAGGCCAGAATAAAGACTGTATCCGGGTTCCCCATTTATGTCCTTGTCAATCTCTTCTGGGAAGAAAGATAATATAGAAGAAGGAGTACCCAAAGAAAGAACATTATATAGAGATGCTTATGTATGTATCTGACTTCTTTATATCTGTATTTAACTTAATCTAGTAAACACTTATTAATCTTCAATAATGTGTGATGCCCTAGACTAGGCTTTTGGGACACAAACATAGATTGGGATACTCTATAGTCAGACAATTGTACAATGGTACAGTTATAAGTACTATCATTTCTATAGAAGAACTAAGTACAAATTGCTGTAAGAGCTTGGAAGAGTGAGTGATGGATTATGCCCAGATAGGTTTTTGGAGCACAATAGAGTAGATAATATTTGAACTTTGTCTTGAAAGATGCATGGTATTTCACCAGACAGAGAAGTAGGGAAGGGCATTTCAGCCAAAACGAACAGTGATTGAAGACAGAAAGATCAAAGTGTATGGTGTATTTAGGGACAGCATGTGTTGGAATGGGGTCTCGGAGAATGGAAGACTGGGCTGGAAAAGTATAACAGAGAATTCTTGGAGCTAGCTTGGAAGCTGGCTGTGCAGCCACTGAAGGGTCTCTATGAGCTATAGAGAAGGTCCTTGGAGAATTAGAATATAGTCCGATCTGTCCAAGATAATGAATTGCCACCATCTGTTTGTAAAGAAGAATTAAATTCAGTATTACTTTATCGTTTTATTATTCTCTTTTGCTTTGCATATTCCTCTTGCTGATTCCTAATCATTTTGTTTCATGGCAGTCTGTGTCTGTCTGGGGTATTGGGGGACGAGTAGAAATGACTGCTTCCAAGTTCATGGCAATTCAGCAGGCCCTTCAGCCAGACTGGTTCCAGTGTCTCTCAGATGGAGAGGCATCTTTCGAGGAAGCAGCTTCCATAAAAAGGGCCAGAAAGTCTGTTGATCGATCGCTTCTATTCCTGGATAATTGTCTGCGGCTGCAGGAAGAGTCAGAGGTAAGGCTGCACCGCCCACCACGTCTTTCTGTTTGAAGCTCTCATACTACCACCTTCTCTGCTCCTCCTCCTGCTTCTCACTTCCTGGTGTCTTTTACTCTCCTGTTTTCTTTTCCTGAACTGTAAATATTCTGACTGTCTAGGATTCTGCCTTAGGCTCTCCACCCCACTTTGGATGTTTTCCCTGAGCAGCCTCCCCTTGGTTTTAATTGGTGAATAATTCTGAAATCACATGGGTAATCAAGCTCACTTGGCTTAGCTTCAGAATTACATCAAGTGGACTTCAGCTGGGTTCTACAAATGCATCCCTGACGTGCGCCTCGAACTCAGTGGTAGCCAAACTCAGTATCTGATCTCCTCAGACCTGTTGTTTTTCTTTCTGTCTCTGTTCATAGCAGTCACCATGTTCCTCAGCCCAGAAATTTGTGTCTTTCAAGGCTCTTTTTTTAAAAGAAAATTTTATTTAAAATCAATTAAGTAACATATGGTGTATTAGTAGTTTCAGGAGTAGAGTTTAGTGATTCATCAGTTGCATATAACACCCAGTGCTCATTTCATCCCATGCCCATTACCCAGTGACTCCATTCTGCCACCCACCTCCTCTCCAGCAACCCTCAGTTTGTTTCCTGTAGTTAAGAGTCTCGTATGTTTTGTCTCCCTCTCTGATTTCATCGTATTTTATTTTTCCCTCCCTTTCCCTATGTCCATCTATTTTGTTTCTTAAATTCCACATTCAAGGGTCCTTTTAATACCCATTTAAAATCCAATTGTTTACTCCTTCTGGATTCTATCTCCTTAAATATATCTAGGATCTGCCCCACTTCCCCATCTTTCTTATCACCACCTTGAGGCATAACCTCCTCATCTCTTAAGTAGACAATTATCCTTTAAAATAATTCCCTCTGTCTCTTCTCATTTCTATGCAATCCATCTTCAGCCCTGCTATCTGAGAGATCTTCTTAAAACACAAATAGGAGCCCATATCCACTTCCCTACTTTGTCAACTCGTATGTGGCATGGATGGGCTGCTGTGACCTGGCCTCTGCATGCTCTTCCAGCCCAGTGCTTACTGCTTTTTCCTGTGGCTAACACCCTGGCCCCTCTGAGTTGCCTGCAGTTCCCTGAGGTGTTACCCTATTTCATTCTTTGGATGCTGTACAGGGACTTCCGTCTGGATTGTTTCTTTTCTTATCTCCAGCCATATTCCTTCTCTTGCTTCACATTGGCTCATCCCATTCCATTCATCGATCTAGAGAACTGTCTCTGACCCTTCCAGGAAGTTCTGTTCTTCCTTTGCTATACCCCTTTAATTTGTACGTGACTGCACTATAGCTCCAGTTATATCCTAATGCAATGATTTCTTTACGTGTTTGTCTATATTAGATTGTGACTTCCTTAAACTCCATTTTTGAGTGTCTTTATTTTGTATCTCCATCACGTAGCAGAATACCCTACATACGTAAGCCCTCAGTAAATGCTTGTTGATGGTGGCTGGTTATAATGGGGTGGGGAGGATGAAACTGTGCCAGTAGCTCAGAGATCATGGTAGCAGAGTGAATGAAGCTCAGAAAGAATGCTGTCACTAGGAGAGACCAGAGCTGGTGAGAGAAGGGAAGGTGTGACCGAAGGGGAGAATTCAAGGTTGAGATCATTTATGTGGAGTAATCCTGAGCAATGGTGACAAAGCGTGTTGAGGTTGAGGAACATTGTTATCTTGAGTGTGCCAATAAAAAAAATGTAATTGGCTAATTAAGTTAGTATACATAAAATGATTAGAAGAAACTTAGTTGTCATACTGAATAGAATTCTCAATATCTGGAGTGAGAGTTCAGCGTGGGGACATTGGGACATTGCCGTGGGTCCTAATTGTTAGTGTTACTCACCAGCAATTGTTCCGCGCCAGTAATTATCATTGGAGGATGAGTAATGTTTACATGAGTAGAAAGGAGGACAGGGGGTATGACAGCATGATTATTAGAACTGCCGGATGAGCCTCAGGTCCCTCTTCTGTGGTAATCAGCCTTACCATTTCACATTATTGCTGTGTGTTGGTCCCTCTTTCTATCCCTATGATTATACTGTTGTCTTGACATTATTATTTAGTACCGTCCCCCTTTACTCTTAAATGTGTCCCTTTTTTTTTTTTGAAAGAGAACTTTTTATTACTTTTATGTACAGAAAACTCAAGAACGCACACTTAATCCAATTTGGTGGCCAGTTCTTTAGCCTCTGCCTTTTTCAGGTTGACCACGTGAACCACTGACTTTGGGCCCAGGACGTTGCCTACCCAGTGATGGCAGATCTCATCATATCCGTCATTGTAATTGTTTCTGATAGCTTCCAGCGGCTTTGCCCGAGCTACTGTCTTCTGAGTTAACCTGTGTGAAGGCAACAGTGGTGCAGGTTTCCTGTGGACCAGACGTCCCAGCCTAGTCTTCCCCCTGATAATGTAGTAGGGAACCCCATCTTATGATACAGGATATGCAGGAAAACAACCAGCTCAGTGGGATCCACAGCATGTGCAATCACTACCAGCTGAGAAATTTCTGTTTTCCACCAAGATAGTGACAATATTCACCCCTGCTTGAAGGACAGGTGGCATGTTAGTGGGGACATCCTCTTTGCTGGCAGCTTTATTCTCAGCCCTGGCCAACAGTGTCTACTTCTCTTGCTTTGTCTCTGGTTGTGTTTGTAGGTCAGCTTAAGCAGTTGAGTAGCTGTTTCACAGTCTCAGGCCAAGGTCTTGGGTGAACTGGTTAATTGTAGGAGGTATTTTCAGACATTTATAGAGAAAAGCCCTTTACCGCTGCAGCTGGATGTAGTGGGGCCATTTGACAAAGCGGGTGAAGTCCCTGTTGGACTGGATTCCTGTTGAATGCCGAAATTCTTAGGCTTTTCTTCAAACAGGATCGACCACCTTGCCTCCTGCTTCATGACAGCGGGAGCTGGGGCCACCTTGTTCCCCTTAGCCTTCTTTCCTTTTGGCATCTTGGATGGCTGGTGGAGAGAGCACATGTGTTCCATTTTAGATAGTAAGTTGTATGATTATACTTCTTAGTCCATGAAAAGGGGTTTCCCATATAGATAGGGCTGCGCCAGTCATGTAAAGGGGCAGGCCCATGAAACTTCCTGCTTTGTATGTCTGCATACATCTTTTCATTTTCCTATGATTTCTTCCTCTTTTACTCACTGGATCCTCTTATCCTGAATGCCCTTAAATACTGAAGCTCCCCAAGGTTCTAGTGTTGGCCTTCTTTTCTTCTGTATCTCCTAGGCCAAGGATGGCAAAGGGGTTTCATCCCAAGGTGCTTGGAGCTGTGCCTGGGTGCAGCAGGGAGAGAGTATCTGTCAGCCCTGTCTGCCGTGGGAAGTGGCAGCAGTGTGCCAGGTGTCTGCTGTTCTAGCCTGGGTAGTCACATTTGTATCACACATGTCCATAACTTTAGGTCCGTGTACTCAGCTGCTGATAACCTCAAACTCAGAATGCACAAAACAGAATGATTATCTTGTCTCATCCTCCACTATTTTCCTAGGATTCCCTGTCTTTGCTCTTCCCATTGTCTCTCCGGACCTCCAAAATAGGAGCCAGGAATCATCCTAGACTTTTTAACTTCTCCATGGCCACTTGGTCAAGTTTGTTGATTGTACCTTTTTTTGCTCTTTTAAAGATTTTATTTATTTATTTGAGAGAGCGAGCAAGCAGGGGAGAGAGAGAGAGAGAGCACAGGATGGGGGAGTGGCACAGGGAGAGGGAGGAGCAGACTCCCTGCTGAGCAGGGAGCCTGATACAGGGCTCTATCCCAGGACCCCAGAATCATGACCTGAGCTGAAGGCAGACACTTAACCTACTGAGCCACCCAGGCGCCCCTGTTGATTATACCTTTTGATGAAGTTTCAGATCCTGTCCTTCCCCTTCTGCCACTACCACTGCCACTGCCTTAGCCCACGTCCTCTTTGTCTCTCACCTGAACTGTTAAACGTTAAACTTGCTTCCTACATATCCTCTAGCCATACTCCTAAATCATACTCCACACAGCAGCCCAAGCATTCTTTCTGATTGTGACTCTCCTGCTTAAATTGATAAGTGAGAGTCCCTCTTCACATTCCAGGCTTCCTTCCCATTCCTCTCTCCTACCAGAGAGCCACTGTTGATTTGCGTTTTTCCTTGGAAGCCTTACTTTTTAGTTGCATACACATAGTTTTTACATACATACATACTGTATGGAGTTTTCATTACATGAATATGATCAGATAGGTGATCACAAACACATTCAGAAATGTGTTTATTTTTAATCAGTGATCTCTCAAAACTCCTTGTCAATGTGTATATTGCTATATCTACTGCATTTTAAAAAAAGATAAACACCTGTGTGGGAAGCCATACTATGAATGTATCATAATTCATTTAAGCCTTTACTCTATTGATGTCTGTTTTCCCGTTTTTCATCATTCTAAACATTTTGTAAATATACCTTGATGCATATGAATGAATATATTTGTAGGAGAGATTCTTAAAAGTGGAATTTTAGGACATAAAGATAAAAGCATTGGCATTTTGAAAAGTATTGTCTACCTGCCCTTCCTAGAAGCTGAACTAATTTTTACTGTTTTTAGTTACCAGAGTATGTGTCATTTCTCTAACACTTTTACCTCCATGGCATTGCTATCTTTTAATTATTTTGTCTAAGCAATGTGCAAAAGTGGTATCTAACTGCTTCCAGTTTGTGTTTTCTTCCTGGTGAGGTTGAGTTAGCTCTCCGTATATGTACAGGGCATTCACATTTATTTTTCTGAAGTTTATAGTCACATATCTGCCCAGATTTCTATGGGGTTGTCATTTCCTTAGAAGATTTGTTGGAGGTTTCCTGTAGTATAAGTATTTGTCTATTCCAACAAGCAGCAAACTCTCCTTTGCCTTTGTTGAGAGTTATTTCACTAGAGAAGTTTTGTACTCAAATAGGTTAGCCTTTTCTGGTAAGCTTTAGCTTGCTTAAGGAGGCCTTCCTTACCCCAAGATTATAAAAACTTGAATATACCTTTTTGATACTTGTGTAACTCTTGTATGTTTTAGATTAGCCATGTGGGATTTATTTTTGTGGGTGGTATGCAGTGTAGTTTTATTTATTTTTTTCCAAATGGATAGTCAGTTATCTCAACCACAAAGTTCTTAAAGTTATCTCTAGCTCAGAGACTTGGAGGTTGCCTGAAGCAGGGCTAACAAATGAAAACCCTTTTGTCCTTTCCCTCTCATACTTGCTCAGCCTGTGTTTAATTTAATCTAAGCTCAAACATGACTCCACGTGTTGATCAGTTTCTCCTCAGTCTTTTCTCACCTATCTGAGTGGCTTTCAAGTTGTGTTTTTTGGAGCCCTAGAGGTTCTCGGGGAGGAGAGAGCCCCATCCCCTTTTCATGTTCCAACTGTAGCAGCTGCACTGAGATCTCTGCCATGTGAAGTTCATTTAAACAAAGGTCTCTACTACTGGAAACAGTTAAAAACATTCAGTCCTTTCTTCCCTTAGGTCCTTCAGAAAAGTACCATCATCGGAGTGATTGAAGGTGGAGATGTGATGGAGGAGAGACTGAGGTCAGCACGAGAGACGGCCAAGCGTCCCGTAGGTGGCTTCCTTCTGGATGGCTTTCAAGGGAATCCGGCAACCTTGGAAACTAGACTGTACTTGCTGTCATCGGTCACTGCAGAACTGCCGGAGGACAAGCCAAGGCTAGTGTTCAGTTAGGATGCAGGCCACACCTTGTGGGCTGCAGAGCAGGAGTGCTGGTGATTGTGTATTATGTGGAGTCTCTACACTGGGCATGTCTTTTGATGATCTGATTATGTCCTTTCTGTGTGGAGTCTGCTAAGGCAGCTCACGGGAGAGTTTCCATCACAGATGTCCTGCCTTTGATTTCACAACATAGATGAGTGCAATTGCTGTGTGAATTAGTTTATTTGATCCTCTTAAGTGAGGGCAAGTGTTATACTGTTTCCCCTCATTTTTGTGCCAAATGCCAATTTTATTCTTTATTCATTTTAACATGGTGCCTGGGAACAGGTGTAAAATCATGTGGAACTCTAGCCTTAATCAAGGAAAGTTGAGGACAGATCTGGGGTGCCCAGCAAAATGAAGGTGGGCTGTAGTAATAATAAGGATGTTGAGGAAGTTCTTAGATTTGAGGCAGGTAGTTAAGTCACTTTTTGAAATCAAGAGGACTGGCAACATTGACGGGACTGGTTCTTTCCTTACACACAAGGTTCACTGTGTACTTACTGGTGTAGAGAAATGATATGCAAGATTCAGAGCTCAAAATCCCAAAGTTCTGAATGCACTGATGTCTTATTAGACTACCCACGTTTTTCTTTTTTTTCTTTTTTTGTTTTCAATCCTTAGTTTTTCATACAACTTGGTATGAATATTCTTGCTTTTTTCGTATAGATCTATCAAGAAGTTTGGTTATAGAATGCTACTTTATGCCCTCGGGCTGTTTAGTATAGTATATGTCAATTTTACCACTTAAAAAAAATCCAGGTATAACTTGCAATAAAATGTATGAATCTTATATACAGTTTAATGAATTTTTATGTTCATATGTAACCCTGAAAACATCAGCCAGAATGGGCTACTTCCAGCAGCACTTGGTCCACAGTTTTGACCTAGCTCTCCTGTGTCCTTTGCTCCCCTTCCTGTGCTGATTTTGTTCTGGTGCAGATAACAGTTCAGCACTAGTGTTTCTAGTCATTTTCTGAACTTCTTTGAGCTAAGTACTCACAGATGTCTGTTACTGGATTTGAGGGCTGGGATTGTTTTCATTCTCTACGTGTGCAGAAATGCCAGCTTCAGTTGGAGAGGACTTCTAAAACATTACATTAGTTGAAGGAAACTGTAGTCAGAAAAACCGGCATCTATTTAAGTGTTCTGGTTGTTTAATATTACATAAGCCTTTTTTGGACATCTCCTAGAAATCAGGGAGTCTGTAAGCTTTTCTCTGCCAGTTCATAAAAGGGACTATGGGTAGAAAAACAAACATAAAAAAATAGCAGCCAGCCAGCCAGCCAGCCCTGATCTAGAGCACCTCCCCCTCTTGTTTCAGTGGCAAAACCTAGTTGAGTGGCATGATCACTCCCAGAATGCCTTACCTATTACCTCTGAAAATACCATCTCGTTCCACCATGCAGACTTTTTATTAGTGGAGAAAATAAAAGAAGAATAAAGAAAGCCAAGTAGTCTCAGATCTTACGGGCAGAGTTGAAATTCTGAGAGCTGGAGTTGCTTTGTAACTGAATCTATGAAGACTACAGTAGATAAAAAAATGTCTTTCTTTGAACCAATTATAAAAAAGAATTCCTAGGCAAAATACAGTTAAAACATGGAAAGTTTTGAAAGGGGAAATAAAGCACACAGCTTTGCACTCTATAAAAAAATTTTTTAAAAAAATTTGACATATAGTTGACATATAGCTTTGTACCCTCAAAAAAAATCTGTGTAGTGACAGATAGGCTATAAAGTTCAGTTGAAGACTAGAGAGGTTGTTTAGAAGGAATGGGAGGGGAAAGGAAACTACATTGCACTTCTCTTTGGGACCCAAAACTCCACTGTTTGCTTTTTCAAATATCTCCTTAATCTTCACAACAAATCTTTGAGGTCTGTATTACTGCTCTTTTTTTTTTTTAATCTTTATTTATTTATGATAGTCACACAGAGAGAGAGAGAGAGAGGCAGAGACACAGGCAGAGGGAGAAGCAGGCTCCATGCACCGGGAGCCCGACGTGGGACTCGATCCCGGGTCTCCAGGATCGCGCCCCGGGTCAAAGGCAGGCGCCAAACCGCTGCGCCACCCAGGGATCCCCCTGTATTACTGCTCTTGTTTCTAAGATTAGAAAACTAAAACCCAGAGTGGTTAAGAAACCTTCCCAAAGTAGCACAATAAGAGCCCAGGTCTCTCTGTTGCCAAAATCCCATGTTCTTTCTACCATACCTTATTATCTGTTACGTGCCATGCAACTGTGATTGGTGGGCTTTGTTATTACTACTTTTTAAAAAATATTTTATTTATTTATTTGAGAGAAAGAGAGCATGAACAGGGGGAGGGGCAGGGAAAGAGGGGAAGAGGGAGAAGCAGACTCCTCGCTGAGCATAGAGCCCAACTCAGGGCTGGATCCCAGGATCCTGAGATCATGACTTGAGCCAAAATCAGAAGCTTGGCCAACTGAGCCACCCAGGCACCCTCATTATTACTACTTTTAATGCTCTCTGGAAAGCCTCTGCTTCTGTTCCTGGCATTGTCCTCATGTCACTGTTCTTGTTCTTTCTTGTATAGGCTTATCTGTGGAGTCAGCCGGCCAGATGAGGTGCTCGAGTGTATTGAAAGGGGAGTGGACATATTTGAGAGTTTTTTCCCTTATCAAGTGACAGAGCGGGGATGTGCCCTGACTTTCAGCTTTGATTACCACCCGAACCCTGAAGAGACACGTAGGTCTTCCGAAGTTAGTCTCGGTGTTATCCTCAAGTTTCTTCTATTTCCGTTTCATTATTGCCTTGAGTCACAAGCCAGAAATATGTGCATACTATAACACCAGCCTTTTATAAAACTACATGTTTATTTGTTGTCTGTATGCTCTAGCATGTCGGCACACAACACTGGTACTTAGTGCTATACCGTAGCTCATCAATACTAGGAAGTCATTTTATGGTGAGCAGAACCAAGAAAAACAACCCTTTCTATTAACAATATGAAAAAAGAACATTCAGAGTGAATAGTGATGCAAGTCTAAGAACAGAACACCTTTGAACTACTTAGTAAAAGTTAATTCAGTTTTTCACAAAAGAGCTCGTCTGCTTTTTGCAAACCACATGCTATCAAAATACAGAGTCTCACCCCTTCTGATCCTAGTGTTACTTTTGCTTTTTTTTTTTTTAAAGATTTTATTTGTTTATTCATCACACACACACACACACACACACACAGAGGCGGGGGGGGGGCAGATACAGGCAGAGGGAGAAGCAGGCTCCATGCAGGGTGCAGGGAGCCCGACGCAGGACTCGATCCCAGGTCCCCAGGATCATGCCCTGGGCTGAAGGCAGTGTTAAACCGCTGAGCCACCCAGGCTGCCCTATGCTTTTATGGGCCATTTATTTATTTGTTTGTTTATTTCACAAAGAGGTAGGAGAGGTGTTTTCCTCTGCTAATATTGCTTTTCTTGTATTGCTTATTCCGAAGTCAAGAAAATCAGTCTCAAAGTGTGACATTTAATTGACAGTAGAAAAAGAATTGGGATGTGAGCTTTGGGCTGGGATCCCTTAGAGCATCTAGCCAGTTTTTCTGGAGAACATTTGCACGCCCAGTCTGCCCTCTGGCCTTCACAGGTGTGCTTTCCTTTCCTGCTTCCTGTTGTCCTTGGAACTCTTTATTACCGCCGGCCCTACGTATAACTTGGGCCAGAGGCTTCCTTAAAGATTCATTTTATTCCCCACAAGTTATTAAAATTTCATCCAAAAGATGTTACAGTTTTTGTAAAGCCCCCTAACCATCAGTCTAAATTGAATTACTTCTGGAAACAAAATCCGATTGGTCAAATTATTATATATAGGAGGTCAGTTTTGCTGTCCTTTAAATTGACCAGAATATAATGTATATGAATAAAAAAGCATACCACAAACACTATAAATGTTCATTTATAAGCTTACTTATTTCCACAAGGACTTGGATAACTGTTAGTCATTCTGTACCGTGAATATTTAAAACTTAACAACCTGATATTGAGTTCTCTGGAATAAACAAATTCCTTTTTGGCTAGAGAAAGCTGTTTTCTTCATGATTAGGAAAAATGAAATAGTTTGAACATTTTCCATTAGAGTAGTATTGTTAATCATATTTGTGTGTATATATGTGGTAAATTAAAATCTTTTGCCAATTACAAAGTGAAAATTACAAAAGAATAAGTTGCCAAATACAGGAACCAATATAGTTCCCCCTACTGACAAGGATTTTCCAAAAAGCCAGGGCATTATTGTGGTTTCCCACATCAGCATGCAAATTCATGGCAGCAAAGTTAAAACAGCCCAGTGCTCAATGCTCAGGTCACGTCTCTTTTTCCTTTGATCTGGACAAAATTACCTTCTTAGGACTGTCTGCCCATTCTCTTTGGGTCGACCCTGAGTTTGTTATTACTCCTTCCGATAATACTTCTCTACTTGCCCCTGTTCAAGACAGCTGGCTCTTTGCATAGAACTGGTGTTTCCCATATATATCAGAAGTGTTCTTTCTTAAAGAGTTCAAGGGAACAACCCAAGTCCCCATTTAGTTCTGGATAATCTGAGTTCCCTGGAGGCTAGGGTCTCCAAATGGAATACATAAATTAAAACCATATTCTTCTTTAAAAAACAAAAAAAAAACAAAAACATATTCTTCTTTTAATCTATTTGGAACATAAGTAGTTACAAAGCACAATTAATTTGCCTATAATGATGAGAAGGCATAACTCCGATATACACACACAAATTTATCTCTCTCTCAAACACACACACACACACACTCTTACACTCTCAACTGTTTTTTTTTTTTTTTTAAGATTTTATTTATTCATGAGAGACACACAGAGAGAGAGAGAGAGAGGCAGAGACACAGGCAGAGGGAGAAGCAAGCTCCATGCAGGGAGCCTGACGTGGGACTCGATCCCGGGTCTCCGGGATCAGGTCTTGGACTGAAGGCAGAGCTAAGCTGCTGAGCCACCTGGGCTGCCCTCTCAACTATTTTCTTAAAAAAACTCCTTGACAGTAAGATTATATATTATGTACTAGTAACCATAATTTGCTTAGACATTGTTGAATCTCCCAAATTGTGATATTATGGAGAATATGTCCGTGATCATCTTGGTCCATATTACTACTTTTCTGGTGTCATTTCCTTAGGATAAATTCTTATGAGTGGAATGACAGGGTCAAAGAGCATAAAATGTATGTAAAATAATCTCCCAAAAGCCAGTCTTTATCTGATTCTCATTCAAGACTTTTTATTGGTTTGTCCTTCAGTATTACAACAAAATGGGACACAGGAAGAAATAAAATATGTGGATCAGACAAAGAAAATTAAAACAACCAGTTGCAACCAAGAAATGACATCATTTGAAATTAATCTGAAGGAAAAAAAGTAAGGAATTTTTTTAGATTTTGATATCTGACTTTGTAATTTCAGTCTGTTTTAAAAGTTTATGTAACTGTTCCCTTTTCAGTTTATGACTTCATAAAATATTTATAGTTGAATATTATTTGGGCCTTCTTAAATTCAGTTCCAGAAACTCTTTTTTTCTGCAGATGAATTTGTGTACTTTGTCCTGTCAGAAAACCAAGGCTAGATAACTGTTGTTTTAGAAGGACTGTCAGAAAGATTAGACCAAATCCATTGTCTGGTGTCTTTTACTCTTTCCGATTACTTTAAATAATGTCAGAGCAAAATAAAGATTTCAAGATAAAAAACAAAAGTGTTTCAATTCTAAGGAATTTAAGTTATCTTAGTTATATACAGGTTATAAATCTTAATAAAATATTTTCCTCTGTAAAAAATGAAGAAATCTTGTAACTTTGTATTTGGCCCAAAGTAGTAATTATTAGTGAGCCACTGAGTAAATTTTCTGTGAGTTTAATATTCTCACTTTTGTGCTGGAGTGTTTTTGACTCACCAAAGTGAGTTATGAGCTGGGCATCATACCTAGGCACGGTAGCTCTGGAGCCCTTCCTCTCGACCCTCCCCCCCAGGTAAGTCTTCATTGGGAAATGACAATAAAAATGCTTGTTTTCAAAGATGGTTGCAGAGATTAAGTGAGACAGTGTATGTCTGAGTGCTTTGCAAATCACGAAAAGCTCTGCAAGTAGAAGGCTGTACCATGTCTTCTATACTAGTTCTGGTGGCGAGTGGGAGAAGTGTGTCATTCATCAGAACAGCATTTACTGCCATGGTGTGCCATTCCAGTGTGACTAACGAAGCTCAGCATGCGGGAGTGACCACGTGACTCTCTTGCTGCTCTTGTGTAAGCCTCAGTCCAGGAGGTTATGTCTGTCAGGGGAAGACTCCCGAATCTCCTGACTTGTTGTGCTCTAGGTTAACTTTTCACCACACTGTCATCCTAAGCAGGTGACCAGCGCCACATTTGCCAGTGATGTTATTAATTATTGGTTATGTACCCACAGAATAAATAGAGAGCCTAGGCTGTGGGTTTCTCGTATTCCCTATTTTCTGGAGTATCACTGAAACTTCTTTTCTCAGGTACCAGGAGGACTTTGATCCACTTGTGAGAGGGTGTTCCTGTTACTGCTGTAAGAATCATACTCGTGCGTACATCCACCATCTGCTGGTGACCAACGAACTGTTGGCTGGGGTCCTGCTTATGATGCACAACTTTGAGCACTATTTTGGATTTTTCCACTCCATCCGGGAAGCACTAAAAAGCGACAGACTGGCACAGTTGAAAGAGCTCATCTGCAGGCAAGCATCTTGAGACCTGGCATACGCAAGTCTGACTCTTCACACTGAGCCTGTCCCACTGTTATAATGTGGGAAGAAGGGAACAAGAGATGATCTTAGCTTTAATCATTTATATTTGAGAATAACATCTGCTCAAATAAGGAACGTTTATACCAGACTCTGCCCACATGAGGCAAAAGAGATTTCTTCTAAGGATTTAAGTGACCCCCCACTGATAGAAAAAATTGAACCATGACCTTTAATATTTCAGTGCTAACTCTTTCAGTCAATGGAGATTCATTTAGTCAAAGACAAAAGCTTTAGTTGTGAAGAGACAGCCTTGAAGCAAGGGTGATGAGATTGTGTGGGTTTGCTGAGTTGGATTAGAGCTTGGAAAGAGATGAATGGTCATGAGAAGCATGACTTCTGTAGACACATGGCTGTTGACTGTAAAAGGAACCTGGCTGATTTAAGAGTTTCCTAGTTTTAATCCTTATATTCTCAGGAGTGTCTTGGACACTTCTGCTTTCCAATTGCTCACTGCTGCTGTCAGTCAGAAAAGGCTCTTGTGACTTACCCAGACTCGCATCTTCATGGAATACGGGGCTCACTTGATGCTCCGGTGTTCAGTTGGCCTTCATTTGACCACATGACCTGTGTGTGACTTGACTCCCGAGAGCCCATCCAATTGCCTGTTATGAGCTGCAAGTTTGCCTAGATGCTTTCGTCCAGTAGTGCAGATCCACGGTGGTCTGCCCTTCAGGCTCATTAATAGTCTAAGCACATAATAACTATAGCCCCATCACTTGGGGAGATTCATTCACCATGTGTTCACTTGGATGGAGCCCTGGCCTGGCAATTGGAAGACTGGGTTTCAGCTCTACTCAGCTGTGACACCCGGGCAAATCACTTAACCTCTCCGTGCCGATTTCCTCCTGAACAGACAAGGACAGGCAGGGTGGGTAGGACTACATGAACTTCCAAGATTCTGTATAGCTGTAATGGGCGGGGGGCGGGGGTGGATAAAAAACTTTAGTCGTAGCCTCCTTGTGTCCTTGTTTACTGATCACTGTTGGCCTGGTGAAAAATGCAGTGGTGCCAGGAATCAGGCAACAGTAGAGATATTTGAAAGCCTAGAAAGAGGTTTGGCCTGTGAATTTTGAAGTGGTTGGTGAATTGGCACCAGCAGATCCTGAGGCTGGGAAGACCTTCCTGGATCACCTCTGATTCTATGAATTTTTTCTGCTCTCACCAAAGAAGTGACATACATGTTGATAGTGTGACAGGTGATTTTTATTTTCTTTGGGCTTTTCTATGTTTGTCATATTTTCTGTAAGACTTCATACATAAGTTTTTGTAAAAACAACCAACAGAACCAAAAAATGCCTTTGTTTTTTTTAGGAGCGTGTAATATATGTGTTTTGCATTCTTAGGCTATGTCTTTCTGTCTGGTCATTTCAGTGGGGATTACTGAACATTGTTTTTAATTATTATGTGGTTGCTATATTTTTATGTGTTAGGTATCTATATGTTTTTCTTTTCTTGATGGTTTAGGTATGTCCATGACATTCCTATAATCTCTCCTCCACGAATGGCAAGGGTAGTTATGAAAGAGTTTCTGCTCTCAAGGATCTGCTTGCTTTGAAATAAATTGGATTAGATTTGTTCATATGTTTATATTCCTGTTCAACGCTAAATCCATTGTTGGAGGAGTATTAATATCCCAGAATCCATATAAAATTTATGAGTTTTATTTATGTTCAAAACACTGAACAATGTTCTGCTCAACATTGTTCATTTTTATGGGTCTTTTTCTTATTAGCACATTTGAAAAAAATGTTTTTTTTCCTTTAATGTAAGCCTATTAAAGTCGATAGCCAATAAACATTTTTAATTAAAAAAATATACTGTCTTGTTTCCTGTAAATAGTAGCAAGTCTATTAAATAAACTATTAAATTTCCATGGTACTAGCAATGTTCTCCATTGGAAGAGAATTTTTTCCTACATTTATTTCATCTGTGGTCATTGTTTTAAGTGCACTCACACTAAATGCAGAACCCAAGGAGATTCAGCAATGTACCTGTCTCTCTAAATTATAGAAATAGGGGCCTTAAGGCCACGTTAGCATATAATAAAAATAATAATAACCATAACCTATGGAGAGCATTTTTAATGTACCAGGCACCTTAGTAAACATTTTCCATATAGATCTCCTTGACCCTCAGAGCGTGGTTATGAGGTGAGGTGTTGTTATTATTCCTTTGTTAAGCACTGAGTTTCAGGAAGGTTTAGGAGCCTGCCTGAGGGCCTACCAGAACTCCTGGAAGGCTGAGTAGTTTGCCTAAGGGCCTACCACTAGTCAGCTAAACTTTAGCTGCATCTGCAACTACTAAAACTCTGCAGTTAACCATTGCACTAAATAGCCTCTTGTGACTTGCCCCTGGGTTGAAAGGTGCTAAGAGAAAGGAGGAGAAGATACAAGCACCGTGTGACCCTGAGGTGTGGGGTGCTTCTGGAGCTTCACTGCAGCTCCGCTGCCTGGCACCCACTCCAACAGGGAATGGCTGGCCCTGGCATGTGTAGCCCACAGTTCCCTGCTGGCACCTGTTAGGTGCTCAACATGAGTTGCCATCCCACATCCCCGTTTCTCCCACCCCCAGTCTGGGGACTATAATCACACTGCGTGGTGGTGAAAGGGTTGAGGTCTGTAGTCAGTTCAAGTGGACTCAGGGAATCAGTGGGAGGTGCCCTAAATGCCTTGAGGGAGTGATACTTTATTATTCTCTGGGAATAAAGGGAAAAGATTCTTCTAAAATATTTTTTGAGCCAAAGACTTGCGTAATTAAAGCATTTTCATAAAAATTTCAAACAAAGACCATCAAAAGGTCAAGATTAGAGTGTGTAAGCAACTATCTTATCCAGGATTTTTTTTTTTTTTTTTCCCTGTCGAGGCAGCTTGGAGCTCACTGAGAAACCACAGAGTTAAATGATTATCCTGTGCCTTCCTGATTAGGAACAGGCTGCTCTCTGCAGTTTGATTAGTCTCGCTCGTAGCTATGGGATTACAGCTTATTAAAACTGACAGTGCTGTGGAGGGCAGGGAGCCGGGAAGGTCAAACTTACATGCTGAGCCAGCCACCAGCAAGGCTCTGCCTTTACCTGAAGGTTTTGTGTAATTGGCATTCATTTTAATATTCTTTTTCATTCCTTTCCCTTTTTTTCAACTTTGAGATCTCATCCTTATTTTACACCTTTTCTCTCCTTCTTTCTCAGGAGAGTCCCTGACTCATGACCACATAACCCAGATAACAGTGGGCAAAAAAGAAAAGCAAGCCCAGCGTAAGCAACATGAATTAGGGTAACCATACGTCCTCATTGTCCCTAATAGCCCTGATTTGTGTCTGTGCACCCAGGCATAATTACCAACAGCACCCTCTTTTACTTTCAAAAATGGCCTAGTTTGGATGACAAATTATATGGTCACCATTATGAGTGGTAGAGATGGTCAAGCCAGAGAGCAGGTGCCTCCTCTAAATGGGACAGCTGCTACCCGCCTCTCACCACTTGCTGACGTGGGACCATTGCTGTCTTATCGTCCCATCTCTCAGCGAAGCCCAAAATCTGGATTTTCAGAAACTTAACAAAACCCAAGTGTGCCGAGTTTGCAGCCTCAGGTTTAGAATTTGGAGGGAAAGCTTTCTGACATCGTTGGCTTTTGGAATTTTCTCAGTGACTCGTCACAACATACAGAAAAAGCACCTCTGGTTTCTAGCTCCTGCACTGATTACAGATCCCCACATTAAGAGATCCCCATGTTGTCCCGACTCCACGGCACGATCCCCAGAGAACTCCCAGCACCATTCTAAAGCTGCTCAAAGGGAAGGAATGCATCATCCTCTTCAGCCAATTTTATGGATGAGAACTGCTCGGCCTGGAGAAGGAAGGGCAGCAGTCAGTGGGTTCTTTCCTCTCCAGGAGTTTAAACAGACACATGTTTCTTTCCAGTTAACAACTTTGGCTCTTCAACATCTAACCCTTCCGGGTCAGTGATTTTCCCAGTACTCACTTTCCAATGATCCTTTCTGACTCACAGAACCAGTTGGTACCAGGACATCAGGGCTGCTATTGCACCTTCCAGCATTAAAGGCAATAGTCCTGGCTGACACAGTGAGAGCTCAATTATGGTTTGTCAAGTGAACAGATATTCTTGGAGCAGCTGAGGCCTTCTCTTCAGACTGTAACCAGCTGAGCACTGGTTAGAAGTGACTCGCACGGCAGTGCGTGGTGGGACCTGGGCTCAATGTCTTGTCAGTGGTGGCTTTATCTCGCCCTACGCCAGGCAGGCTCCCAGTGACCTGGCACATTTTTTTTTCTTCTTTTACCTGGTTCGCTTTCTACCATTAGCATCTCCCAGTGCTGGTCTCAAAGCAATTTCCCCTGCTTTGACAAGAGGAACTCGCAGTGAACTTTTCTTTTGTTCTCATTCCTCACGATGCACTTTGAGACCAGGCTGCAGCTGCCAAGGAGTTCAAACGGCCCCGAGCCTCCGCTGGTACGATTCAGAGGGATTAGCACGTCCTCTCTGCACACTCTCCCTGATGGCCGCCTCCTTCCCTGAACCACTGTCCCCTGCTGTCTACTCCTTTGTCTGAAAAACACATTTTCTCTTATTATCACCTAGTTCCCTGCCTGCTTCAGATGGCTTCAGCTCGCCTTCTAACGAAATCAAGATGTTGCTATTAATGGTCTCTTTCCTAACAGCTTAGAGTCACTTCTTTTTATTTAGTCTTTTCCCTTCCCTCCCAAGCCACATACTCATCTTCGCTTCAAATAAAAATGTCCTAACCCTTTCATAACTACTGCCTTAGAGCTATTACCAATAAGGCACAAGAGGGAGGAGATAAAAGTAAGGGGAGAGAACCCAAAAGGTGAGGGGGTGAGGGATCCTCTAATAATTGAGAAACAGGGCAAGCATCTTCAGGAGGCTTCTTGAATGAAGAAATCAGGCAAGATTGGCCCTCCAAGCTGAACATGATAAGCCCGTGGTCTGGTAAAGTTTTCCTCTAGTTTTTTTTTTTTTAAGATGTTATTCATTTATTCATGAGAGACACAGAGAGGGAGAGAAGCAGAGACACAGGCAGAGGAGCCTGATGTGGGACTCGATCCCGGGTCTCCAGGATCACACCTGGGGCTGAAGGAGGCGCTAAACCACTGAGCCACCCGGGCTGCCCTTTCCTCTAGTTTTTATGGGTGGAATGGAAGATGGTTTCCCCTCTGAGGATTTATCTTCCTTCCAAATAGTTAAAATAATGCTTGGCACCATCCTAGTATCATTTATATTAGTCATAAATCCATTTATAGGTTCTGGTGACCTAATAGGTATAAGTTTTTCAAATCATGCCCCTTGAAAAGTAAAAATATTTACCCACATAATCCAGCATTTTGCATTCCCTACTCACTTATTTTTATTTTGGTGTAACAAACTTATATAACATTTCCATCATAATTCCGTTTATCATTTCCCATGCTGAAGAAAATACAAGCTATGCAAATATACTCAGTTCCCCCACATGGTAATTTACACATCAAAAGAGAAAAAAGAAGAGTGACAGAGTATGTTCAATTTTTTCTTTTTTTACCCTCTATCTGATTTTGGTTAGACTCTCCAATTTCATGTTGTTTGAGTAGAAAAGTTGCTTCTAGTCATGTTGAAAAAGTCAATTCAACTTTACTTTTCTACTTGAACATTCAGTTATTACCCCAAATCCCAAGTGCCAAGAATCAGATTTATTCTCTGTCATCAATCACACTGGTTCTCAATTTCGACTTCTTTACCTCTGTCAGTGGCATCTGCCTTCCACTCAACCCAGCTGGAAAACCTATTCCTTGGATGAATGATATAGTTCCTAGAAGGAGTGGGGATGAGATATTTCAAGGGAGAGATCAACAAGACTTGATAACAGGCTCAAAGGCATGATTGATCATAGATTACCACCTGTCCTGCCCTCATCCCCTTCTTGTCCTCCCTCACTCCTCTTTCCCTCCTTTATCTTTATCATTCACTGCTACTCGGCTAACCTGTCATGAGTATTATCTTCCATAGGATACTCTTGACTCAAAACCTTCAATGGCTCCCCAGTGCCATCCAGGGCATGAGTGGTTGGCCAATGAATTCCGAGGCCTGTCATAATCTGACCCTATCCAATCATTGTGTGGGTTCTCCCACTTTTACCCAATGGTCTTATCCTAATCATATCATTCTTCAAGGTCCAGCCTGAGAACTAAATCTTCCATAAAAACGTGGTTTTCTGGGGATGCCTGGGTGGCTCAGCTGGTTGAGCATCTGCCTTTGGCCCAGGGCGTGATCCTGCAGTTCTGGGATCAAGTCCCACATTGGGCTCCCTGCATGGAGCCCACTTTTCTCTCTGCCGGTGTCTCTGCCTCTCTCTTTCTGTGTCTCTTGTGAATGAATAAATAAATAAGATCTTTAAAAACAAAACAAAACTTGCTTTTCTGAAATCCTAGACTCTCAGGATTGAAAGAAGAGGGACTTTTATTCTGGTTTTCTTTGTTTATCAAGGCACCAACAACCAGTGCTTTGAGGCATTTGGTTTGCTCAGGTCTTTAATACTGTAAGCCTCATCTTTAACCAGACTATCAGGTCTGTGAGGGAAGGATGATTCCTCACAGAGGAATATTTTCCCTGTCTGCGTCCTCACCCCTGCCCTAGCAGCAACAGTTGTGTCCACTGAAATAATTAAAGAGGAGTGTGTGACTAGTTTCCTTCCCACTACATACCTGTGGTGTGCCTTCTGCTCCTCTGTCTTAACATATTGTTTGTCTCATTCCTGTTTGCATCACAATTGGTTTAATAATTCCTCTGCTTTATAGCATATTGCCTTCCTTACTGCTCTGGCAGACCTCTGAGATTGATATGCTCTCATTTACAGAGAAGAAACTGACTCAGAGAACTTAAGTGACTTGCTCAAGCATACAAAGCAGGAGACCCAGAATTTGAACCAGGGACTATGACTCTAAAGCCCAGCATTTTCTCATTTCACTCCCTGACCTCCCTAATTAGTGTTTTTCTTATATAGAGCTTCTGCTCTACTTCAGGAACAAAGGCCAGAGGTGGATGAAGCCCTCTGCCAAACAAAACTTCCTCCTGCGATAGATCACCTCTCCTGGTTGTCCTCGGGGCTACCCCTAGAGGTATTCCAGAACTGGTAAGTCAGGATGACTTAGTAACTGTTTTCTTTTCCCTTTTTTTTGTTCCCAGAAATTTGCAGCTGCATTTTAATGGTGAGAGGGCTGAGGAATGACCCAGAGATCATAATTTTGTTTTGGTCAAAGACTCATACATTTACATATAAATGAAAAGCAAAAAGGCATGTAAATTGTAGAAAGGGGGAAAAATTAGCTTAGCCTTTCTCCTCAGAAAGAGACTTCTTTGATGACACAGAAAATATAATTTTAGAACCTGAAGGAATGTTACAGATCGTCTATTCAACTCCCTCATTTTACAGAGGTGGAGCCCAGGCCCAGACAGAGAGTATGACTAACCCAAAGTCCAATAGGACATGAGAAGCAAGACTTCCTTTCTCAGCCCCAGCCCTTCTCCCTGTCCCTACCTTTTGGTCTGCTTGGATGTGGCCTCTGTATTCTATAGCTCCTTCATCATTTACAAGGTGCTTAATTAAGATGGTTAATTTTATATGTTGACTGGGCTAAGAGATGCCCAGAAAGTTAGTAACACATTATTTCTGGCCATGTCTGTAAGGGTATTTCAGGGAAAAAATTAGCATTGGAGTCAGTAGACTGACTAAAGAAGATGCTATCACCAGTTCAATGGGCTTCATCCAATCTGTCAAGGGCCTGAATAAAACCAAAAGGTGGAGGAAGGGTGAATTTGCTCTTTTACTAGATCTGGGATATCTATCTTTGATGGATCGAAACTCCTGGTTCTCAAGTCTTCAGACTTGGATTAGAACTTTTACCATTGTCTTCCCTGGTCCTCAGCTTCTCTGGGCCTCCAGTTTGCAGATGACAGATCAGATCTTGAGATTTCTTGGTTCCTAGAATTGTATGAGCCAATTCCTATAATAAATCTCTCCTATTTATCATCTATCTATTTATCATCTCCCTTCTCTGGACAGCCCTAACTAATATTATTTCACCACTCAGGTATTGGCTATAGCCTTCTTAGTTGCTGAGATAATAGTGATTCTTGAATATAGAGGTGGTTAGGGTGACTGGGAACACTGGTAGCACAGAAATGCACAGAGTGGAGCAAGAAGCAGGATGGAATTTATTCTCTTTCCTAGGGAGGAGAGGGGCCAGACATCTAGAGAAATGCAGGTCCCCAAGTTTCTGTATGGCTAGGCCTTTTAAGGGGTCTTGAAGGATGTGAGAGGGTTTTAGCTGTGCCCATGCGGGAGAGTATCGGAAGGGGGTTGACTCTTGGCCAGGTAGAGCTGGAGATGGCAGGTTTTTCAAGGGGCTTTGTCTGGGACTTATTCAAGATGTGAGTTGTGGTCAAACTAGAGAAGAATATATTTTGTAGTTGTGGTCTATTCTCTGAGAATGTAGGGTCCTGTGACCTAGAAAAACAAAGAGTTAGGGACATGTACAGACATCTGTGAATTTTGTCTGTCAGCTCGGTTGGAGGGTGGGGGTACTTTAGAGTAGATTCCTTTCTGAGGTTATTGTGTTTGTAGATACATTTTTTAAAAACTTCATTGACCTCCTTTTGACTGTGGACATCATGGAAGTTGGCAAAGTTGTCTCCAACCCTTTCCAAAGTATGATGTCATTTATAATCCCCTTTGCCCCTCCCATAATTATAAAGAGCCCACCAATTTTTGTGGGTTGCTGGTTTGTCTTAGGAGAGGGGAAGGAGGGAACAGTGGTGCTCCTCTTCCAGGGCCCCATCTGATGACCCTATCTTTTTCTCATGGGTCCTTGATGGTATATGGAATTTAGTCCAGCCAATCAGTATATAAAAACCAATGTCTTGATCAGGGACTTCCCATATTTTGTCACCAGAGATATTGCTCGGTCACATACAACCTCCTTACCCTAATTCTCTTTAATTCCTAGTATTCATTCTTGTATCTAGTCAAGAAAAAGTTATCCACTTCCAAATAAGTGTCAGGCACTCTTGACACTTAGGATTCAATGACAAACATCCTACCCACAGAGAGCACCAGCCTTCTTGGAACTTTCAGACCAGGAGCAAACTCCAATATTACATGTATTCTACAGAATTAGAAAGTTTACTTTGCTCATATAATCTAAATCATATCCCAACTACAGAAGATTATAAAACTGTCCTCAGAGATGAGAAAATGTGGGAAATCACTAGATGACAATATTAGTAGATAAAATCAAAATGTCAGAAATTTTTACTGTTCATCATCAAAGGAACATAACTATGTGCCAATCAGTGAACTGAATTTGCCTCTGAGCTGGTGGCTGGGTCACTCATACTAATTCAGTCTGCATTGTATTCTTAGTAAGGCTCCCAACAAATCCATAATCTCTCAAAAAAAGTATAATTACCCCCATTTTATATTTGAGGAGACAGGATGAAACAATCAAATAACTGCTTAAAATTACTTTGATTTCAGGAATATCTGGTTCTGAAGCCTATGCTATTATTTCTACCCCCACCTCCTCTTCACTCACTGGTGCTTGGGCCCAGGTAAGCCGCTACAAAGGGTATAAAGATAATATAACCTGCCCACCCTTAATAAACATGTTTCAGGGCACCTGGCTGTCTCAGTCAGTGGAACGTGTGACTCTTGGTCTTGGGTGTGAGTTTGAGTCCCACACTGGGTGTAGAGATTACTTGAAAATAAAGTCTTTAAACAAACAAACAAACAAACAAACATGTTTCTATGGAGCCATGTCACTGATTTTTTTCTAACAAATTTTTGAAAAAGTAATTTAGTCTTGATGTCTAAGAAGATAATCATGAGAAAAAGAGACCTTTTCTAATGACCCTGCGATTACTTAAAACCTTTTTGGAACAACATCTGGAAATCGAGTTTGGGAAAGGAGTTCAGACCAGAAAGCATTATCAGTGAGTATTTATAACGAAAACACTGTATACATGCTTTGAATTTTAGAAAATAACAAAAGGTCATTTAAGTCCATGTTTCATGAGAAGGTCAAGCTAAGTAATTCTGGTCATGATTTTTTTAAAGGGTGTGGGTAGGTCACTGCAAAGTAATGTACTGCTGGTTTTCTTGTGTGATGTTGAAGTCCATAACAAGATCCTAGCCACGTAGCAGCCTTTGGAGATTAAGAAAGCACAAAAAGCTGCCATTTCATAGCATTAACCTGTTTAGGTGCTCAGTGATATTTGTTGATGAATGACCTATTCATTCTACAAACATTTATTGCCTGCTCATATATCCCACATTTGCTACATGTTGGAGATTCAAAGGTGAAAATGTCAGGGCTTTTGCTTTTGAAAACACAGTTTAGTGGAGAAAATAAACGCTTCATTGCAAAACAACACAGCAATCACTTTGCTGGTGGGATATACAAAGCACCGTGGTATGAAAGTGTGAAAGTTTTTCTCACCATGTTTCCTGAACCAAAATAAGAACATGTAGTTTGTGAATCTACTTATGGGGGCCGTAGGGAGCACCCTTGACTTGTAGAGTTTTGCCAAGGGAAGAATATTCCAGGCCACTAATAAAGTGGTCTGAGAATTCCTCCCAGATTTGCCTGTGTTTTCTCCCCAGTGCCCTGTTGCCTCTGATTATCATTCTGTTATTCATCACAGACTCACTCAACCAAAATTTGCTGACTGACTAGTCAGGCAGTGTAAGTGATACAAAAGAAAGGAGCATTGCCTTTTTTTTTTTTTGATAAGACAAAAACCCAGAACCTTCAAAGTTTAGCACCAGAGAAAGGTGATGCTCCATGAGGGGGTGGTTAGCTGATGCTAGTAGTTCCGGTATCCTCCCTCCGAGATTTAACTTCCTCTGGAGGTTTCAGGCTGTCTCCTTCCTGTGAGCTTCTCCCAAAGAAACACTCTGGCTCATGCTGGATTTGAAACATTTGTTTCCTTCCCAGAAAGCCTTTGAAATTTCGTTTTTTTCACATAACCGAGCAGATTTAGAACCACAATCTTTTTTTCCCTTCAGCACCGGGGATGATGCAGGGTGGCAGAGGGAACATAGGGGAGATACTGCCAACAATTGGCTTCGAAGCCAGGGAAGGTGTTCCAGCCAATGTTATATCATTCCTGGAGTCAGAAGTGATTGATGTATTAAAAGCTGATTCTATCTCCATTATCTCCTTTGCAGTGGGTTCAGTAAACAAGACCCTCTCCATTCCTTGACAGTTAAACAGCAAACTGCTGCCATTTTCTTAGTGGTAGCCAATCCGCTCATGGCCAGTCTTGTGTTTCCTATTCTTATCCCTTCCCCTTACTCCCATCTGGATTATTTTGAAGCAGATCTCAGACATTTTATCATTTCATGCATAAATATTTCAGTATGTATCTTTAAAAGATAAGGACTCTTTTTAAAAATGCAAACACAGTACTATTATTTCACTTAAAAAATGAATAATACAAAAAAATGAATAATACCTTACTATAACCAAATACCCAGATGGTATTAAAGTTTCCTCCATCTTCTCATAATTTTTTTTACAGTTGTTTTGTTTGAATTAGCATCCACACAGCTATTGAATGGTGCTTGAAATGTGGCTGCTCAGAATTGCGATAAGCAAGCGTAAAATATACAATAGATGCTAGAAATAACACATAAAAAAGATATTAAATATTAATAATTTTGCGTTGATAATATGTGTCAATAATAATACTTTTATATATTGGGCTAATTAGAATATAGTATTAAAATTAATTTCACCTATTTATTTTTACATTTTAGATGTGGCTAGTAGAAAATTTTAAATTACCCATGTAGCTTATGTCATATTTCTATTGGTTAGTGCTGATCTAGAGGCTTGATCAGTTTCAGGATTTATTTATTTATTTATTTATTTATTTATTTATTTATTTATTTATTTATTTATGTTTGGCAAGACGATTTCATAGCTGGCGGTGTGTTCTTCCATGGGGAGGCACATAATGTTTGGTTCACTTTTTGTGCTGCTAAAGATTGATCGGGAGTCCCAGTGTTACAGCCTGATCCACCTGTGTCTAGTACTCCATTAGCTTCTCACCTAATGGTTTGAGCAGCCACTAGTGATCAATCCCCAGATCCACTCTTTCATTACAGGGTGTTATGGACTAAATGTTTGTGTTTTCCTCCAAATTCTTGTTAAACCCCAACCCCAATATGATGGATAGTATGGAGGTGGGGTCTTTGGGAGATAATTAGAGTTAAATGAGATCACAATAGAGTCCTCATGAGGGGGTTAGGGTCCTTAGAAGAAAAAACCAGAAAACTAGCTCTCTCTCTCCACCCTGTGAGGATACAGCAAGAAAGTGGCCGTCTACTTCCTGGTGAGAGGAAGAAGGCTCTCACCAGGCCCTGAATCTGCTGGCACCACCAGCCTCCAGAGCTGTGAGAAATCAGTGCTTGTTGCTCAAGCCACCCAGACTATGATATTCTGGCATGGCAGCCTGAGTTGACAGTCTGTTGTTCTTTTTGCCTTTATTAGTAAGAATATTTATATTAAAAAAAAAAACTTCCCTTCATCAAAGTTTTGGTTATAGTGAAGTTCAAATTCTACAGGATGAATGATTCTTTCCTTTGTTTACCAGTTGTCAAAGAATGGGTTGGTTTTTTGGCATCTTCTAAAAGTGTCCAAAGAGGATTTGAAAAAAAATTGTTTTAAATATTATAATGAATTCATGAATTTTAATCATTTACTGTTTTAAAAACTATTCCAGTTATCTTTTTTGATGCTCAAATTGTTTCCACTTTGGCCAGTGGAGGGACCATCCTATAGGCTTCTGGGTCTTTCTGACTCAACCTCAATCTTTTTAAAGTTTTTTCTTTCTGGTATACTAAGATGTTCCAGGGTCACATTTTAGATTTCCTGCCCCCAAACAGGAATTGATTATTTTCCAAAGAAGCTCTGATTCCTTTTATTGGAAAGTGCTTTTTTAGTGGCTATAATCTGGGTTCTAAGAGTATTTATTGCTAAACTTATGGTCATTGCTTCTAAGTTCTTTAGTGGGAAGAGAAAAGAAATACACATTTTTTAAAGGAGAAAATACAGTGATTTCACATTCAAATTTAGATTATGGAGTTTTTATAGAACTTTCATATTTTATATTTATCTCTTTACACTAAAAACTTAGGTCCTGATGACATCAGTCTAAATACTTATTTTGCCTCATCCACACACATACATATGGAATAGTGTCAGAATAACAACTTCAGCATTATTACTGACAAACTGATATCTCACAACAATTTAAAGATTATCTATAATTCTTCAGGCTCTTGGAGAGGTAGGTATACATGTCTTAGAGAGGTATAGTCAAATTTAATTTTTAGAATTTGCTTATTATTGTGAATATTTAATCCAGATAAGGGTATTTTTGTCTTTCAGCACCTTAAATATTCCATTCCATTCTCTTGTTGCTTGCCTAGTTTCTTTCTTTTTTCTTTTCTTTTTTTTTTACGATTGTGTTTACTTATTCATGAGAGACACACACACACAGAGAGAGAGAGAGAGAGAGAGAGAGAGAGAGAGAGGCAGAGAGACACAGGCAGAGGGAGAAGCTGGCTCCATGCGGGGAGCCCGGTGTGGGACTCGATCCTGGGTCTGCAGGATCACGTCCTGAGCTGAAGGCGGCACTAAACCGCTGGGCCACCAGGGCTGCCCAAGAACACCTTCTTAAATAGAGTCTGTGCCTTGCAGCTCTTTCAGCTATCATCCAGTTCTTACGCTGGAATTCTGTTGATACGGCAGGAAGGTGTGTGGGAGGGGAAACATTCTAAAATTTTATCATTAAATCTCAGTGTTTTATTGGGGCTTGAGATGACTTTAGATGTCCTTGAGATGACTTTCAGAATGCTTCTTAGTGTTTTTACTCCCTGTCTCCCTGCTCCTTGCCCATTAGATGACACAAGAAAGCTAGAGAGGGATTTGGGTTTAATTCCCATAAGGTGATTAATTCCCATAAGGTGATTAATTCCCACAAGGTGATATAAGACTGCAGTAAAAAGTCTTCCTCTGTAATATAGGCCTTTGCTGTGAAGAACACTCTGGACATATTTCAAAATGGTTATATTACCCTCTACTGCAAGAGATATGAAGAGATTTTTTTTGGTTCTTTATCATGAAAAGCTGGTGTGAGCCTCCCAGCACTGTGGCCCCTTGGAGTCTCTCATTCTCACACTAGTTCATACTCAGCCTCCAGCAATTTTTTAAAATCACCATTTAAGAGTTCCTATCAGTTTATGGCTCTAGAAGCTTCTGCCCCAGGTTAGCTGATACCAGAAAACCGTCCTTTTCTGGATTTGCTTGTATTGCCAGGTTTCTAGGTAGTGCATTGCCCAGAGACCTCAATTCTCTAATAGGTTCAAGAAAAATTGCTGATTTTCAGTTTGTTCAGATTTTTTTCTTGTGGTTACTATGGCAGTAATGTCTACTAAGCTTTTTACATGCTGGAGTTAAAATTCTAAGTCCTTACATATTTAATATATTTGGGATCATTCTTTGTTCTGACTTGTATACTCATATTTTTAAAACCTTTGAACTTTGATTTATCATAAGAAGGTTCCCATGTTATGAAAATTCTGTATAAACATTATCTAAAATATTTTCTTAATCCCTACATGTGCTCTGGACCAATGCTGTCCAGTAGAACTTTTTGTGATGATGGAAATGTTCTCATGTGTGCTGTTTATAGAGTGACCACTAGCCACAGGTGGTTATTGAGTACTGAAAATGTGTCTAGTGCAACTGAAGAACTGAATTTTTAATTTTACTTAATTTTATTTAATTTAAATTTAAATAGCCATATATGGCCAGTGGCTACTGTATTAGATAGCACAACTCTTGACACACTAGCTTTCCTTCAGAGTTTCTTTAAAAAGCTTGAACTCAAAAAAAAAAAAACCAAAAAAAAAAACTCACAAGTGTTTTTTTCCCCCTTCTGGGACCCTCACTTATGTTCATTGCTTTGCATGGAACAATCTTCCCCAGACTCATTTCACTGAAAACTTATTTCTATCCTAGAGGCCTCTGTATGTATTGCTTCCTCAGATTGGCCTTCCTTGACCCCTCAATCTATAGAAGGTTAGTTTCCTATATTATTCTTGCTCATAAAAGCCTCCTTACCTCCTTAATAATATTTGCCCTAACTGATAATTATATATTCATGTGTATGCATCTTTATTTAATGTCTGTTTCTCCTGCTAAGTTAGCAGCTCCATGAAGACAGCACACTTGTATCATTCATCATTATGTCTCTGGGGCCCAGAACAACTCCTGTCACATTAGAACTTCAGTCAAAGGCAAAACAGTGAGTGGGGTTCTGTTTGTGTAACTACCAGGGCAACATAACAAGAACCAACTCTTTTATTTATTCTCCTTGTTTTTGTTTTCTTTGACAAGAATTAAAACATACATTCTGATTTCAACCCCCATGATGTTGCTTATGATTAGACACAATTAAAACAAAAAATTTAAGAACTTTGAAATTTCTCCTACATTTCCCCAGGGTAAAGTCTGGTAAAGGTTTGAGGGCGATGGTGGTAGGTGTGAGTAGAGAGGTAGGTGGGATGGGGTTATCAGGCACACTTTTGCTTTCTTCTTCATTAAAAGGATTTATTCCTCCCGGTTTTCCAGCTTTGTTCTAGAATTGTCACTGAATTCTTTCTTTCTTACTAACATATCTCACAGCTGTTCTTTCTTGTGTCTAAACCATCATTTAATTTATTTTCTTGATAATTTGATAAAGCTATTTTCCTCCTTCTTTCCTATTTCTACTCTACTAGAACAATTTGCATTATCTCATGGCAATTTGGCTCCTACTCTTCACCTCTCTGCAAATTTTGAGCAAGCTTTGCCCTTCTCTCCATTCTCCTCTATTTCAGTCTTCTAGACAGCTTTTTAATATTAATTATAATATTTTCTTTATAATATTTTCAAAAGTTAAATAAGTCATCTAAGAAGATCATCACATTGTTATCTCTAAGCACTCCTACTTCTTCAGCCTTTTCTTGATCCCCGAATATGTGGGGACAGGGCAATTCTTGATTTAAAAAACTGTGTTCCTTGTTATGATTGAGCACTAGGTGTTGCATGTAAGTGATGAACCACTGAATTCTACTCCTGAAACCAATATTGTACTGTACATTACCTAACTAGAATTTAAACAAAAATTTGAAAAAAGAAAAAAATACCCTCAGTGCTCAATGTTCCTTGCTCAAAATCCTCTTTCAAGAATGCAAGCTGGTGTAGCCACTATGGAAAATGGTATTCAGGTTCCTCAAAAAGTTGAAAATAGAGCTACCCTATGACCCAGCAATTGTACTACTAGGGATTTATCCAAAAGATACAAATGTAATGATCCGATGTGGGGGCACCTGCACCCCCAATGTTTATAGAAGCAATGTCCACAATAGCCAAACTATGGAAAGAGCCTAGATGTCCATTGACAGGTGAATGAATAAAGAAGATTTCATATATATAATGGACTCAGCCATCGTAAATAATGAAATCTTGCCATTTGCAATGACATGGACAGAACAAGAGAATATTATGCCAAGTGAAATAAGTCAATCAGAGAAAGACAATTACATTATCTCACTCATATGTGGAATTTAAGAAACAAAATAGGATCACAAGGGAAGAGAGGACAAAATAAAATAAGACAAACTCCTCTGATTTGAGAGAGAGGGAGACAAACCATAAGAGACTCTTAATCATAGGAAACAAACTGAGGGTCACTGGAGGTAGGGGGGTGGGGTAACTGGGTTATGAACCTTTAGGAGGGCATGTGATATAATGAATACTGGATATTATATAAGACTGATGAATCACTGACCTCTCCCCTGGAACCAGAACCAATAATATATTATATGTTAATAATTGAATTTAAATAAAATTTAAAAAATTCTCCCTCAAGACAGTTTATTTCTACTCAGTTTCAACTCAAAATATCATCCTTGATATTTTCAGGCAAGATACCTATGATTAAGCACAAGTAATAAATATTCTTTTAAAGATAGAGCACACATTCCAATCTAAATTTTCTTACACATGATTTCCCCCTCAATAACTCTGTAAAGTCAACAGGGCAGAGATCATTACCCTCATTTTACTCCTCCAGAAACTGAGGCATGGAAAGATTTACTCTAGAGTTTGTCAGCAGAAGAATATGGACTTTGATTGAAGTTTATAGAAGCAGGTCATTTAGGAAATGGAAATCCCCCAGTTGTGAGTAGTTACAGAGATAGCCAGTTGCCTCTAGAAGTGCTTTCTTCCCCCTTGCTCCATTCGGACTTCTCTGGAGGCAATGGTAGGTGAGTTTGCCAGGTACCAACAAAGGCTTGCTCCATTGCAGGAACAGAAAGTATTTCAGTTCAACAAAAACAGAGCCTGGGATAAAAGCCCAGAGGGCTTACACACATCCTAGAAGGAAGTAGGAAAGCAAGGAAGGGAAAAGGACAGGAACAAAGTAGGAGGGGGAAGAGAATAAGTGACAGAGATGGAAAAAGGTGTGAAATAATTTGCCCCTAATTGGTCTTTATGAAAATTTGATATATGAAAATTCCTACTTGAAAATGAGATAAATAAAGAGGTAATTATTTGCATTACAAATTAACTCTTCACTTCTAAAGAGTATTTACCACAGGTGTGATTCTGTGATGTGAGACTTTAGAAAGGAATCTGACTTGGGGGAGGGAGGAGATTTAAACAATAAAATCCTGATTATATAATATAATGGGAAATAATCCACAGATAAAGGGGGAGACATCTAAAGAAAGAGGTGGTTGTACAGGGTGCTCTCTGCAGAGCTCAGGTTTTTAAAAGGTACATGAACAAAAGACAGAGAGAGGGGATTATAGATAAGCTTGAACACAAAAGACTATCAATGCACCTTCAAGAACAAAATAAAGGAGGCTAAAGTCAGGAATAAACCGAGCTTTATAAAAAGTGCTAAAGACTGCTATAAGGATATAAAAGCTTTGCTTAGACTTGGGAGAACAAACGTGGGGCAACTTGCTCTTTGAATAAGTGAGATAATACAACATTAACAGAAGTTAGGTAGTTCTTATGAATTTTTTAAAAAAGATTTTATTTATTTATTCATGAGAGACACACAGAGAAAGGCAGAGACACAGGCAGAGGGAGAAGCAGGCTCCATGACAGGAGCGTGATGTGGGACTCCATCCCAGAACCCCAGGATCATGCCCTGAGCCAAAGGCAGACGCAACCCCGGAGCCACTCAGGTGTCCCAGTTCCTATGGTTTTGTTTTATTTATTTTGCTTCTGTCTTTTCTAAGGTGCAGAAACACAGAGGAAATTGGTTTTTCTTAGATAGTATGGAAGGAGTATATTGATATTAGCCCATCTGGGCAAGGAATGGAAATTCCCAGGGTCTGGGCATCAAAGACAGAAGAAGACATGGGGAGATTTGGGAGAAAGGTGGGGGAGAAGACATAGGAAAGGGACAAAGCCACGAGGACGGTAATCTGTCCCTTCCCTCTTCCACAATCTACTCAGATCTTGAGTAAATTCCACTAAAACTTACTAATTGCTTAGTGTTAAGTGGATTTCTTTTGGAAAAAGAAGATTGAACTCAGCTTGGCTCCCAGGGGGACGTGGGGAAAATGAAAACCAGCCTTCAGATGCTGGGGCCAGAGGAAAGGGACAGCACGATATACTGCCTTTAATGTTGAAAGGAAGGTGCCATGTGAATTGAAGTCCCACATGGGTGAGAAAGTAAGAAAACAGGGAACCTCTCTAAGTGGGTTTAAGTTTCTAGTGCTAGAGAAATTAAATGCCAGGAAATTGAAACCATGTGCAGCACAGAGGGCTTCTCGGCCTCTCTTAGTAATCTATTGCTATTACAGCTAATGGCAGAAGTGCCTGAAGGCTGAAGGCTTTTCGCAAAGGGGAACAGGTTAGGTTCTACCAAATATGGATCCGGAAACCCTGACATCCATTCTACTGTAAATGATTAGTATAAGCTTAAGCCAATCATGGTATTCCATTCCCTTTGCCAGGATGAATTTTGGCGTACAACAGTGACTTACTCTTGGTTCATAAGACACAAGCAGAAGTCTCCTAGGGGTACTAGGCAAAGAAATGACATGAAGAAGAGCAGAGTAGTTCTGCTGCTGGTGGACATCGTTGTATGGGATAGGACTCCTGGAACTACCCCATCATTACCTCAGACTAATAGAGGTAGGGGGTGAGGAGCCAGCTTGAGCACAAAGCCAGTACAAGTTTCCCCTGTTATCTAACAGTGGAGTTATTCCTATGATGTCTTTTGTAAGCCAAAGTGGAGTAAAGTGAAGAAGTAATGACCATTAATTTGTATGGAAACATTTTGAGCATTCCCTAACCCAGAAATAAACTCTCAGGCCCTTTCTGATACCTTAGGACACATCTTGCTAACAGATGCAGGAAATAAATCAACATAAACCACAGATGCTTACAGACACAGTTCAAAGCTCTGAGAGCTTGATGCTGAGATGCTGTATGGAGTTCCCCGGGGAAGGAGCTTGGTGAAGCCATGCTGGCTGCCCTAAGTGGGTGCAGCGTCTGTAATGGCTGGCTGCAGCACAAACTCTGAATGCTATTTTTGCTTTTCACTCTTTTTTGTGAAAGAGAAAATCCTCTTTGGGTTTCTTTGGTTAACAAAAATAGGGACTAATCTAGGTCTTTGTGAGAGCAAAGTGGCATAACTTGACATTTAAAAAAGTGAGGGATACCTGTACTCCAAGATGAGCAGAGAGGTAAGCTAAAAAGAGCATAAATCCATGATGACATTGACAAGTCACTGAATCTGCCAACCTGAAGCTCATACTACCTACAGTGTTCTTCATAAGTGATAATAGTAAACTTTCTCCTTATGACAATTTGAGGTAGGTTTTTTTCCTGTTTGGGACAAGGAAATCCTAACTGATACAATGATAAATATATTGAATTCATAACATTTTACATATATTACATATATTTTCTTTTTTTTTAAAAGATTTTATGTATTTATTTATTCATGAGAGACACACACACACACAGAGAGGCAGAGACACAGGCAGAGGGAGAAGCAGGCTCCATGTAGGGAGCCTGATGTGGAACTCAATCCCAGGACCCCAAGATCACACCTTGGGCCAAAGGCAGACACTAAACCGCTGAGCCACCCAGGAATCCCCCATATAGTTTCATAGCTCCCTTGATATACAACTAACTTGGGGCTTGAATTCAACAAAACATTATACAGATATTTTCATAGCCCCCTTGATGTACAACTAACTTGGGGCTAGGCAACAATGGCAAGTGTACTTGTGGATGGCTGAAAGAGTGGTGCTAACCTGTGCATAACCTACAAACATTGCTTGCTCTGAGGATTCAAGCCTCGATGTCTTATCAATAACTTGACAACATTCCCTTTGATATCTTCTTCCATTTGAAGATAATTCAAATCTCAATCTAGTATAAGGCAGAAAATAGCGTCACAATTCAAAGTGACTTTGCAAGCCGGAATGCTAGGATAAAACCAACAAGTTGAATAGATGACAAATACAAGGTCCGGCACTGGCTCCAAAAATCTAGGACACATCTTAAGACACAGGAGTTCAAGATGAGTGAGACCTGGTTAAGTAGAACTTTAATAGAAGACATCTGGGAAATTCAGGTGAGTATGGATTGTGGATGCTATTGTCTGCTGCCCAGATTCCTCTTTCGAAACTAAGGCACAATTCCCCCAGCTGTGGGTGTATTGGTGGCTAATGGCCAAGTGCTCTCAGCTAAGTCCCTCTCTAGGCCTGGTCCTCAGCTGAGGAGAGTCATGCCCTTCACTCCCCCGGTTGGGCCTCCTCCTTGGAGATAGCCGCTTTTCAGACTTGATCAATATGGGTGTAGAAAGGCCTGGTCCATGTACCTAAGGATGGGAAAAGTCTGAAAAGCCATCTTAGATCCAGAGAACCCTGTATGATCTGCTAACACCTTTGTTACAGTTGAATCAGAGTGACTCGGTTCATATGACCTGGGGAACTCTGTGGTACAGGAAATATCATGGAGAGGAGAAATGCCCTGTAGGTTTTATGGTAAGCCTCAATAGGAAAACCCAAATAGACCCCTAGGACTCAGAAGTGAGGCAAGCTACCTATAGCGGGGAACTATATACCTTTTGAAAAAAAGCTCCGTGTATGCTACTGGTTCTTGGCAGAATCAGAGAAACTGACCACCTGATACCAAGTGTCCATGCAGCCGGAACTGCCCATCATAACTTCTGTCAGACCCCCAACAACAACTGTACATCTGGGATCAGTTACGAGCAGAGCCAGAGAGCTATAATAAGCTGCATGGTAGGTGGCCCAGACTTCTACGTCACCCACCACTCTTGCACTGATACTTCAGCCCTACCTTATACTTATGGCTACCATGGGGTGAGGGGAAAATCTGAATTTGGTTTGAGTAAGTAAGATCAGTATATGGCTGAAACCAAAAGTAGACTATTGCTGTACTTCATGGGTGCAGCTCCATTTAGGAATGTCTCTCAAAGATGGGGATGAGGGGAATTATTCCTAATGGACAAAGCCTGTCAAGAGAAATACTTTGAGGTAAGAATATATATCACTAATGGACAGTACTGAATGACTTGGCCAGTACTCTATACCATCTAGGAAACAATGTCTTAGCTGATTGATGCCAGTCAACTTCTATCAGTGTTGGCACAGTAGGCATATTAAGAAATAAACGGAGTCACCATCCTAGCAAGGCTAATTGAGCTTCATCATCAAGAGAAGGAATTCTGCTCTCACATAATGGAGACAGAAAAGAATACTCCCTTGCCCAGTTTCAATGGTAAGGGACAAATACAACAAACATGGCCTCAGAAATGGTGGCAAAGAAGTGGAGGCTGTGTGTGGCCCCAAACCATGGACTCCCACTTAGTAAAGCTGATCTAATTACTGCTACTGTTGAATATCCAACCTCCTTGCAACAGACACTTGCACTGGGATCCTAATATGGCTCTAACTCTTGAAAGATCAACCAGCTTCTCAATGGCAAGTTAATTACAAAGGGCGCTTCCATATTGTGATTCATCTTGATAGGAATTCACTGGAACTGACTAATATTCCAATAAGGACTTGCCTTTCCTACTCATACAACCTCAGCCAGACAGTGTTTATGTAGCCCTTGATCCACTGGAATAGAATCCTGCCAAATGTTGTATCAGACCAAGGTAATTGCTTATATCAATGGAGACATGGCTATGTGCACATGACCACGAAATCCACTGCTTCTATTGTGTATTACATCCCCCAGAAGCTGCTAGACTGATGGAACATGCATTAGCTTTTTGGATGCACAACTGAGGTGTCAGCTTGGAGATGATATTCTGATGATGGGGCACCAGCCTTCAGACAGAAGACACACTCTAAACTAAAGACCATTAATGGTGCTTACTCCACTCACTAGAATATATGGATCTAAGAAACAAGAAATGCAAGTACAAGTGTCCCAGTTTAACATTATTTTCCCTGACCCACTTGAGGAATTGTGTACTTCTACTTCTTGTCTCTGTGCTTTTGGACTGCACAGATTTAGAGGTCCTTATCATTTTAAAAATAACTTTATTGAGGCATATTTTACATAGCATATAATTCACCTACTTGAAGTATATAATTCAATAATTTTTAGTAAGTTTATGAAGTTGTACAACCATCACAATAAATCAGCTTTAAAATGTTAGTATTATCCCAATAATATCCTCATGCCCAATCACTATTTAATTCCCATCCCCACCCTTTGCCTTAGGCAACCACTAATCTACTCTGTATAAATTTGCCTTTTCTGAACATTTCATATGAATGGAATAATACAATATATAGTCTCTTGTGGCTTGCTTCTTTCACTTAGTAAAAGTTTCTGAGGTTTTATCTATGTCAGAGTATGTATCATTAGTTTGTTACTTTTCATTGTTGAATAGTATTTTGTTATATGGATACATCACATTTTGTCTATCTCTTCACCAATTGATGGATGTTTGGGTTGTTTCCAACTTTTGACTATTATGAATAATACTGTAAAGAATAAATGTACAAGTCTTTGTGTGGATATTTGTTTTCATTTTTTTTTTTTGGGTAGATGCCCAGGAGCAGAATCACTGGATGAAATGTCAAATCTGTGTTTAACTTTTTAAGGGACTGTCAAACCATTTTCCATAGTGACTGCACCATTTTGCATTCTCATCAGCAGTGTAAGAGGATTCCCACTTCTCCCTGCTTTCTAACATTTGTTATTCTCTGTCTCAAAAAAAAAAAAATTAGGCATTCTTGGATGACTAATGATGTTGGTCATGTTTTTTTATGTGTTTATAAGTGATTTTTATATCTTCTTTACTAAAATGTCCATTAAAATATTTTGCCTTGGGACATCTGGGTGGCTCAGTGGTTGAACGTCTGTCTTTGGTTCAGGTCATGATACCAGGAGTCCCGTATCAGGGTCACCACGGGGAGCCTTCTTTTCCCTCTGCCTATGTCTCTGCCTCTCTCTGTGTGTCTCTCATGAATAAATAAATAAAATCTTTAAAAAAATTTTTTGCCTTTTTTTTTGGATTGGGTGATTTGGTTGTTTGTCTTCTTAGTATTGAATTGGAAAAGTTATTTGTATATTGTATTATATCTTTTTTTTCTTTAAGTAAACTCTATGCCCTAACGTGGGGCTTGAATTCATGACCCAGAGATCAAGAGTTGCATGCTCTATGGACTGAGCCAGCTAGGCAACCCCTGTGTATTCCAGATGCCGTCCTTTATCAGATATGTGTTTTGCAAATATTTTAAAAGCAAGTCTTTTTATTTAAGATTTGAGCCAAATGCAGATGCTCAACCACTGAGCCACTCAGGCGTACCTACAAACCAGTCTTATTGTTTCTAAATGGTGTCTTTTTTGACATACAAAGTTTTAAGATTTTCATAAGATCCAATTTATTGTAGGCAAAGATTTCTTGTATGTGATACTACAAGCACCATAAAAAAAGAAAGAAAAGATAAATTGGATCTTATGAAAATGTTAAGGTCTCAAAGATTTTCTCTTATGTTTTATTTTTAAAGTTTTATTGTTTAGCTCTTTTATTTAATTCTATGATCCATTTTGAGTTAATTTTAGGATATGGCATGAGGTGGGGCCTAAATCTGTTTTTGCATGAATATCTAATTGTCCTAGCACCATTTATTTAAAAGGATCTCCTTTCCTCAGTAGATTGCCTTTACTGAAAATCAATTGACCTTAGATATAAGGATTTGTCTCTAGACTTTCAGTTCTGTTTCATTGATCTATGTATCTATCTTATGCCAACACCATACTCTTGATAACCGTGGGTTTATAGTAAGTTTCGAAGTTGGGAAGTAAACTTTCTCTAACTTTGTTATTTTCCAAAATAATTTTGGCTATTCTGCATTGTTCCATATAAATTTCACAATCTGCTTATAAGTTTCTGGGTTGGGGGGAAAGCCTGCTGGACTTTTGAGAAGGATTGCATTACATATATGGATCAATTTCAAGATAATTACCATCTGAACAATATTGAGTCTTCAGATCAGAGAACATGGAACCTCTAGGTCCTGTTCTTTTTTTATTAAAAATTTTTTTTATTTAGGCAAAATTCGTATAGCATAAAATTAACCATTTTATTTTTATTAAAGATTTTATTTATTTATTCATGGGAGACACAGAGACAGAGAGGCAGAGACACAGGCAGAGGGAGAAGCAGGCTCCATGCTGGGAACCCGATGTGGAACTCGATACCAGGTCTCCAGAATCATGCCCTGGGCTGAAGGTGGCGCTAAACCGCTGAGCCACCCCGGAGGCCCAAAAGTAACCATTTTAAAGTAAGTAATTCAGTGCCATTTAGTACCTCTATTGTGAGACCACTACTTTTATCTAGTTCCAAAGATTTTCATCACCCCCAAAGAAACCATTAAACAGTTACTCCCTGTACCCTCCTCTCCCACCTTTGGAAACCAATTTACTTTTATCTCTATGGATTTAACTATTCTAGATATTTCATATAAATGAAATTATACAATATGTGACCTTTTGTGTCTGGCTCCTTCCACTTAGCATATTTTTGAGGTTCATCCACATTGCTACATATATCAGTACTTCATTCCTTTTTATGGCCAAGTAATATTACATTATATGGATGTACCACAATTTGTTTATGCATTCATGTGTTGATGGCTGCTTGGATTCTTTCCAAATTTGGGGCTATTATGAATAATACTGCTGTGAACATTTCTATGCAAGTGTTTTGTTTTTGAATACCTGTTTCTAATTATTTGGGATATATATACCTAGGAGTGAAATTGCTGGATTTTGGAGTAATGCTAGGTTTAACTTTCTGAGGTAAAGTTGAAGGAGGAATATGTGTAGTAGGAGATGAAAACCCCATTAAGCTTTACATTGTGGCTTTTATCTGGTCATTTGGAGTACACCTTGTGCCAGGAGACCAACAGATAAGTGATGGAGCTTCCTGGCAAGGATAATTGAATCCCGGTAGTTGGGAGAAGTTAAGGATGTTGTTACACAATGCGGACAGGGAAGAACACATTTGATGCCTGGATGATCCACTGAAGTGTCTTTTAGTATTCCTTTGTTCAATTTTACAGCACGTGGGTAAGTGTAGCAGCTGTGGCCTGAGAAAGTCACCACATCCCTCAGGGTCACTCCATCAGATATGACCCTAGAACAGAAGAATGCTAATCGTACTGAAAGGAATCTAGAATAGATGACAGAAGAAGGCAAGATGAGAATTATTTTGGCATTGAAACTAGTTGCTTTGTCGGAGATTATAGTCCATCCCTCTCAGCTTCCACAGAAAGAGAGACCAACTAGATTCCTGACCAAGCTGTTTCTAGAATTTTTTATATAAGGAAAGAGGAGCCAAATGGCATATAGTGCATGCTGTGGTGTGCACCCAGATCCCCCCTTCATGACTGAGGTTTTTGTTCCCCCCAGTTCCCAGGAGAGTTAACAGCAAAAGCTTTCAACTGCACAGAGCCTCCTTGCCTGAGGCACTCCTTCCCAGAGGTAGTCCACATCCAATTACTGGCTGGGGCCATGAAAGTCCCTACCCCCTGAGAAATCTCAGTAAGATTGTCTGAGTTCCTTGTGTGACTACATCACAGTTCAACTTGTCCTTCTGCTGAGTTCTACTTCCTTCACATACAGGTATCGATCCCTAAGGAATATCCTATTAAAGTTATCCATTCAGCATGCAAATCTCCTTCTTAGGGTTTCAATAAGAGCCCTAAGGGTCTGTGTAATTTACAAATATTACAAATATTTGTAATATTACAATTACAAATATCACAAATTTCCCATTACAAATATTCCAAAAATGCAGAAATGAGTCCATGGCACTCTGAACTGCTTAAACAAACAACATTTAGATTATATTCTATCTGGGGCCTTATATTTTAAGAGAAACACTAACAACATGGCTAAATCCAGAAGAAATCAACAGAGATGGAGAGTGTAAGAAAGTGTTACTTGGAGTAGAGAAAGAGAAATTGAGACTTCGGCAAACTGCCTTAATCACACAAAGACTGTCATTGGGAAGTTGGAATAAAAGTTTCTGTGCTGGAGGAGAGAATAGGGGCAGAAAGGTAGATTTTATAAGAAGGGAGATTCTGGCTTAAAGGAGGGAGGAATTTTCTAAAGGGTAATCTGTCACATGTCTTGGGAAGGAGTGATCCAGCTTGTTAATACAGCTACTTGATGATCATGGGTCAGGGATGTTAGAATTTCTGCAATAACTTGGAGACTGGGCTAACGTCCCTTCCAGCTTTCAAATCCCATGATTTAATGTTGTAATAAATTGCAAGATTTTCAAACATCTTTAAATATAGAATCTTCTGGAATCTGCTCAACGTAATATAAGACCCCATTATGTAAGTTTTGTTTTTTTTTTAAGGCAAAACGCCATCCTTTACCTTAGCCCATCTGGAGTGGTGCTACATGAAGTAGGACTACATGATATTCCCTCAGCTTTCCTAAGATCCATTAAGTTTGCTGTTGAATTCCATTTTATTTATTTATTTATTTATTTATTTATTTATTTATTTATTTATTTATTTATTATTTATTTATGAGAGAGAGAGAGAGAGGCAGAGACGCAGGCAGAGGGAGAAGCAAGCTCCATGCACTGGGAGCCCGACGTGGGATTCGATCCCGGGTCTCCAGGATCGCGCCCTGGGCCAAAGGCAGGCGCCAAACCGCTGCGCCACCCAGGGATCCCCCTATTTATTTATTTTTAAGGCAGTGAGAGGCAACTAAGGATGGTTCTTTGAACAGTTTCAACTTTTAACAATGAGCATGTTTGTAGGTTTTTATGGCTCAAAAGATAATTAATGTCCTTCTAGAATTATTTTTAGCTTGTCTTATCATAGCTTAGGGATTCAAATTTACCCCTTTTATTGATAACAAAGTTGAGCGTCAGGAAGTTTGCACACTTGTCTCAGGCCACTAAAAAGATCATATGCCAAGGCTGGAATCTGACCTCTTACATTCTGAATTCTGTCAAACTTTTGTGTGTTTTCCCTAGTCATCCAAGTTTCAAGTCCTCTTCCCTTCCAGATTGCTTTTGCCATATTTTATGGATTGATTTGTGTCCCTTCCCAAATATGTTGAGGCCCTAACCCCCAGAATCTATAAATATAAACTTATTTTGAAATAGGGTCTTTGCAGATGTAATCAAGTTGAGATGTGGTCACATTGGATCAGGGTGGATTTTAATTTGAAGACTTAGAAGAAGAGGAAAACACAACATAGACAAAATGAAAGAGCAATACCATGTAAAGATGGAGGAGAGAATGGAGTTCTGCTGCCCCAAGTTAGGGACACCAAAGATTGCTGGCAACCACCAGAAGTTAGGAGGAGGCAAAGATCACCCCCTACAGCCTTCAGAGAGAGTGTGGTCCTGCCAACACCTTGATTTTAGACTTGGAGCTTCTGGAACTACGAGAGAAGTCTCTGTTGTGTAAAGCCACACAGTTTGTGGCCATTTGATACAGCAGCCCTAGGAAATGAATGCACCATATTCAGTGCACTTCTTTCAGGAAGGAAGAGATGGAGAAAGAGGAAAGGCTCAGACATCATGAGGAACAAAGATGGAAAGTCTTGAGGAATACATGCTTTCTGCTCATCATTCCCCAGCCAGGAGAGGAACAGGAAGGAACTCCCCAGGCCATCCTTAGCAAACACACATCTACCATCAGCCTGGCATCAGATCATGCTATACTTGGGCACGTGACTGGGTGAGCAGGGAAAGGGTGTGCTGTTAGGGACTAGCCATTTGCCTAAAAACTTCACTACAAATTCAGCCAAGTATCCTGGGCACATGTAGGGAATAAAAGACAAGAGAAAAATCAGATTTCATGTGGGAGGCTGAACAGATTGTGCCTGATAACATGAGACAATTAGAGAATCAGCAAAGAGAAAGAAAGATGGGCTGTGAACCAGATAGGAATGATAAAAATAGCTGCTTGGGGGGGGGTGATGTTTATGATGATGATGATGATGATGATGATGGTGATGATATCAGTGATAATCTCTCACATTTGTTAGAACCGTATAGTTGGCAAAGCACTTCTAATTTATGATGTTGTCTAATCTTTGTCTAGTGAGGAAGGCTACTGGGGTGGGTGGGGCAAGAGGTCCCAAGACTCATGCTTGGCACTGACTCCCAGGTTCTGCCTCTGTCAATGTGTGCAACAGAGCTGAGCTGACATTGGTATCACCCTCCACTGAGTCTCCGTGTCAGGAGGTAGTCATGGAAACTCACTCCCTTCCTAAGCTGATGAGGAGAGAATTAGGTAGAAAGGAGGAATCAAGTTAATTGCCTGTCATCCCCTCTCTGCTCTTTGTGTGTTGATTCAAATTAAGCTTTTTCAGTTTTCTGATGTCAGCAGATACCAAAGGATGAGAGCACAGGCCTGGGAGTCAGGACCTGCAGGAAACAGCCAGTTCTGAGCAAATCTCTGAACTGTTCTGCTTCACTATGTAGTCCTGACCCAAGCATTCAGGAAAACAAATCTCTTTGCCTGACCTCCCCTCGATTTCTGACCCAAACTCTCTGAACTGCCTTCATTTTAACCATCTCTGACTCTACATCCATTCAGCCAGGCATTCCTCCTCTTGCAGAAAAAAGAGCAAAGAATTCAAATTGAATTCTGCATTTATTGAAATTCACTGTGGCTCAGAGGGAAGTAATTAAATAAGTCAGTTAAGTAAGTCGTCTGTGATGTGTGTTGCCCACATGGAGGGAAGTGGAGGAAAGATCCAGAGGTTTTTTGCAAGTGGTATCACCACTAACTCACTTGTCACTTGAGCAGAGCTGGAGGAGGTCTCCGAAGATGAGACTCTTTCCTTGCCTGTTCTATGGTCTCTTCTCTACAGCCGGTGGAATTATTTGAGATTGCTTGCATGCTCCTTGCTTGTTCATATCTTTGGCTCTTCAATGGTTTTCTCTGCCTGGAATGCATTTCCTACTTTTTAATTATGTCTTAACCCGACAATACTTGTCTGGGAAGCCTTCTTAGGGCTGAATATAGGACTTACAAAAACCATGAATTCCCTTTACTGTAGACAAAAAGCAGGTCATCAGTGTACACACAAATTCCCCTCCCCACTGCACTACAAGTTTGGAGTCATGGACTCTGTCTCCCTTGATGGTGTTTCCCAGCACTGAGTACTCTGCCTGGCACACAGAAGGTGGTAAATCAATATTTATTGAATAAGTAACTGATTTAGTAAATGAGTGATGAAAGGAGTTTTAGAGGATGCAGTTCTGGAAGAAGGAAATATTTACTTACGATCTAGAGTTGGATGTTGGTTGTAATCTATCTGGATTTCTGTTCTATTTGCATTTCACCCAAATAGTATGGCCAGCTCTGAGCCTTCTTTGGGCCCCAGAACAGGTTTGCCCCAAGAACTCTGCTCTACTTCATTCAGGCTAATGCCTCTCCTGAAATTTTTGGTCATGTTGGCTCTGAAAGTAGCAAGCTCTGAGGTTAAGTGCTGGCTCATGGTGGGGAGTATAGAGGTATAGGGGGTAGTATGAAGAATCCCAGGATGAAGAGGCTCAAGTGAGTGTTGGGATTTCCCTAGAAGGCTCTTCCTGGATCAGAAGAAAATTCTGGGAAGGGGATGTTATCTTAGATTAGAGATAAGAGCTGCTGTCTAGGGAAAAGATGCCTCTTAGTGTAATGGGGAAGGTGATAGGATGACTTTCTCCTTGTATCAATATGGAGTTTATCGTTTTTATAGAAGAGTTCAGTATACTGGAGCATTTGTCTGTCAGTAGCCAACTGGGACATAGTTCTGGACTTCAGTTTCCTTTTATATAAATGAAGTAGATACTAGGACCAAATACTCTCTAAGGTCTGTTACATGCTTTGTAAAAACAGATTATGAATTTCCTGTGTGACTGTTTTGGAAGTTGAACATGGCAGGAGAGTGAGAGCAGTGCCTTGGGCTGGGTCTTCAGAAAGTTTAGGGCTGGAGGTGGGTCAGGTAGGCTGTGGCTCTCCCAGGGACCTTTGTTCCATTTTTTTTCTCCCCACTTTTTTCCTCCCACCTCTTTACCTCTCTGGTAGAAAGCAGTGTATCATAGTGGTTAGTTGCATGGGCTTGCGAATGAGGTAGACGTGCACTCGAATCCCAGCTCTGCCACTTACTGTGTGTGCCCTGGGGCAAATTTCTTGACCTCCCTTAGCCGGTTTCCTCACCTCCAAAACTGAGTTTATCTTCTTAAGGTTATCATAAGCTTAAAAAAAAAAAGGTTATCATAAGCTTTAACGACTTGATGTAAAGGAAGGATACACAATATTTGCTATCATTCTTCCTCATAAATGTATTAATACAGACGCTGTCTACGTTTTTATTTTTAGAACTCTAACTTTGACATGAAATTTTATGAATTAACAATTAACAATTAACTCATTGTCCTACCTGTTTTTTGTGTGTTTTGCATGGAAAAATCTAGGAATCATGTACTTGTACTTCTTCGGATATGTAACTGTCTCAGTCCCTAGTTCTGCTTGCATTGTAAACCTTTGAGCTAGATGGCATGGTACGAGAGCTAGTGGGCACACAGAATTTTTCCACTAGAGTTACAACATAAATCCTGCTATAGGCAATAACATTTTTAAAATGCTGGCATTAAAAGCATTCAGGAGTAACAGGTAACTAAGTCACTGGGGGTATATATTTCCTTCTTATACACTTAAAGGTTAGAGGAATAAATATGGGGCAAAGAAGTCTTGGATTCTTTGTAAAGTTCGTGCGAACCTTAAAATTTTAACAGCATTGCAGTGGGCATCTGTTACACCTGTGCACTAATAGCTCTTACTTAATAGTAAATTTATTGAAGTTCAGGATGATAACACTTCATAAATCATCCATAAATTGTATCTTGATTCTCTAGTCAATAAGACATAGCTTCTATAGGTGAAAAGGTAAGTGGTGAGAATATTTGAGGTCCCTCTAAATGCAATTTTGAATGACATCGACACATTATTTCTATAATGCCTTTAATTTCAGTTGTCGGAGTGGTCTTGTTCAGGTTCTGCACTAGGCCTTTATGAAGACTGTCCCTGTGAGGTCTTTGGACAGCTACTCTGCCCAGTGCCTTCAGTTCTGAGGTCCTCTGGCAGTCTAGAAGAGTCTCTACCACTTTTATAAGCAAGTGAACAAACGCAGGAGCAGGTGGTGGGCTCCTTGAGCCCTTGAGGGCAGGAGCTGTCTTATTCATTGTCATATATCCAGAGCCTGGGAGGTGACGGGCACTTTGTGGACACTTAAGACTTAATGGGTTTAGGGCCTGAAAGTATTGGATCTCTGTTAAGCAGGAGATAAAGATGCCTGGGTAGGAACACCTTATAGTGTTATGAAAAGCATACCGAAGGCATGTTATGAACCACATGGTTTAAAGTGATACTACGGTGGGAGCCATCACTCCTTTTTCACTTGACCTACTCGTTCTGAATTACTCTGGAATTGAATCTCTAAGAACGGGGGGTTGGAGTCAAAGGGCCTTAATAGTGAGAGCTATAATACAGGAGTAGCAAGGTTTGAAAGGAAGCCCAGGTCCCAATGTGGGACAATGTCTCCCTCAGAATTTCTCTCCCCAGTTGCGGCCAGATTCTATGGAGAGGTAGAAGCACTGGCTGTACCCTTATAATTCAGCAAACAATGAACAAAAGGAATGACCAAAAGGGTGTGGGCCTGCAAAAGTACAAGGTCAGCCTGATAGTTTAATTATAGGCTTGAAGGAAGAGAGACTGTCTATTTCTGCAAGATGGTTTACTGGCTGGGATTTCAAGGACCCCTGGCGAGTTGACAATTATGAGATCTGTTCATTTCTCCTTCACTGTGATGAATCATGCCTCTAATGACAATTTTGTGTGTGTGGAGGGTCATGTTTTATCAGCTTCTTTCTGAATTATTACTTATAACTCAGGGACCTCCCAACCACTTGAAGATTGCCAGGATGAAGTCAGATTTTTGCTGGGACGTAAACATTCTGATAGGGAAGAAGCAGTTGGTTACACCTGCCACTCAGAGGTGTCCTGGCTCCAGGAGTCTCCTTCCTACGCCATGCCAGAGAACATAGCACAGTCTTTCTGCGCAGGTCCTGGCCAGTGGCCCAATGGCCTGGCAGCTAAGGGTGGGCACAGGGAGTATGCTCTCCTCTCCTTCAGCAAGACAGGATCTTGAGAAAGGCTTTGCGGAACTCCACATTGAAGGTGGTATAGATCACGGGGTTGAGGGCACTGTTCACGTAGCCCAGCCACGTAGTAGCGCTGTAAAGCTCTGGGGACACGTGGCAGGCTCCGCAGTGTGTATTGAGAACGTGGGTCAAAAAGAAGGGCAGCCAGCAGACAATGAAGGCCCCTGGGTTGCAAAGGAAGAGAGACACTGGTAAGGGGTTTGCTTTTCCTTTTGTTACAACATGAAAATGACTCATTGTTGTTTGCTTTGTGCCAGCCACCATGCTGGAATTTTATAGACCCATTTAATTTTTCCACCAACCCTACGAAATACATGTGATCAGCCACTTTTTTCCCCTTTCTTTTGGAAGAGAAAATTACATGTTTACATCTTTGATTCATCTCAGGCCTTTGTTCCTAAATCAATTTATCAAGTTTGGCATTTAGGTAGCTCTTTACTAGTGTTTTCTACGTCTCAAGTCAATTCAAATATTTATTTAATGTCTAGCTGTGCAAGGCATGATCCTGGGCACTGATAGTAAAGACGACCTCAAAGACATGGCTGACAGTCCTGCTGTTGAGATGACAGCCAGATGTGCTCACAAAGTCCCTGAGATATGAGAAAGTGAGCTTTGTCAGTGGCAGTGAACTGGAAGCATTGCCTTCACGAACTCTATATGCTACCTGCGACTTGCCAATTTTTTTCTTTTTTGTTTTTTTTAAATTTTTTTCTTTTTTGAGTACATTTTCTATTATTCTACTGTAAAAATTAACCCTGATTTTGTACATTATGGAAAACTTGGTAAATACAGAAAAGTACAAAGAAAAAAATAACCACCCACCACTTGAAGACAATCACTTTTGACATCTTGGTGAATTAATTTTCATGTTTTTCCTTTCTCCGTATTTGAAATGATCTAGATGTTATCACACCATATGACAGCAGTTTTTGCATCCCTATTTTTTTCACTTAATATTTTAGAATAAGTAAGCATTTATTAAATATCCAATATGCGCCAGACACTTTTTTTGAATGATGATCTTATTTATTATTCGATTTATCCATTATAATTTCATGTGACAGACAACAAACACAATAGAGAAACAGAGCTCAGTTAGGTCACTTGTTCGGTTTTTTATTTTGTGAATTTCAGCCTAGGCCTTTGGATTTTCACCAGATTTATTGTTTACGCGCAAACCCTTTTCAATTGTATCACGAACATTCATAAATATCATAGTTATTGGACTTTCATTGCTGACAAATGTGGTGCTCTGCCAGGTTTGCCAAACTCAACCTAACCTAACCAGATTTAACCCAATTCATCCCAGTCCAACGTGGCTCCAACTCACCAAGCACAATGGCCAGCATCTGCGTTGCCTTCTTCTCCCGGAGTGGCACTCCACGAGGTTGCAAGGGCCCCAGCTTCAGAGATGTCGACAACCTGCCATTACTGAGTTTTCGAACCTCTAAGCTGAGCTTAGGTGCCATGGTGGGGCTGAGGGAGTTTCGAGTCCTCCCCTCCCTTTTCAACTCCCCTCCTGCTTCTTGGAAGCCTGGCTGCCCCAGGGCAGTATCTTGGCAGATGCTGTAGTAGCGCTTCAGCTCCATGTGGGCCCGGCTAGGGGAGAGTGGCTGCAGTTGGGACAAGAGAGGGTCCTGACATTTCTGGGGATACCCTTTATCTTCTGAATGTTCCTGAAAAGAAAAGAGTTTGTAAAGAAGTTCAAGGAAACGATCATTTTGTGAAACATACTGAGGGTCACTTGAGAGTAGTGGGATCATGAAAGTTAAGGTACATGAAGTCTGCTTCTGACTTGACAGCGAAAAGACTCCTACCAGATATAGAACATTTGAGAATCGCAGTAATCCCTTGAGGAGGGTAGTATAGGATTATAGTATAGGATTATATTACATCCTTTTTCAGTTAGAATGACCTGGATGTATAGAAGAACATGTGAAATGAAGCTACTGAGATGTAAACCACAAAATCTGGAATGTGGTGAACTCTGTAAGACAAATGACTCAGTTTTTTTTTCAACAAATAAATTGCAACAACAACAATACCACTAACCAGTTGCAAAGTATAGGTCTTATTTGAATTTTGATTCCAATAAACCAACTATAAAGACAACTGGGATAATGTGAACATTATTTGATATTTTGGATATTTAATGATACTGATTGGATATTTAATGATACTAGGGAGTTATTTATTTGCTTAGGGTGATGTATCGTAGTAATACATTTTATAAAGAGTCTGTATCCCTTAGGGAGTCTTACAGAAATATTTGTGACTGAAATGTTATGATGTTTGGGATTTGCCTCAGAAGAATCCAATGGGCATGGATGAGTATAGGTGGGAGTGTAGGTGAAATGAAAGAAGATTGGCCATGAGTGAATTGCTGAAGCCGGCTCATGGCTACTGAAGGCTCCCTTATATTTGTCTTTCTACTTTTTTAATTTCGAAAATCTTCTATAATAAAAAGTAGAAAGAAAGAAAAAAGAGAAAGAAAGAAGGAAAGAGAAAGACAGAAAGGAAGATAACTTAGTATTTTCACCTCAGCTTTCCTACTTATTAGGTGTATCCTTGGGCATTAATGAAATGTCTTTGAGCCTCATTTGTAAAACAGAAAAGAAGTTGGAAAAAGTAGGTTTAGGATGAATAGACCCTGAGAGTATGTGGACATTTCTGGTATTTGGTGAGGATTTATGTGTATTCAACATCTGAACTTCTTTCCATATTTGAAGAATCAGATACTGTGTCAATCTCAAGTAGCAGGCAGGGCCCCTTAGCTCCCATTACTGAAGCTATAAAAGCCATATATGCACTCTCCCCACATTCCCACCAGTCATCTAGACCTCTGGCACATAAATCATGCCCAGCCAATTAGAGATTTGCATCTAAGACCTTGATTGTGAAGCCAGGAGACTTCAGAATTTGTCTAGGAGTGGTGGCAATTAGTGTCCAGTGTCCCAGGTCTTCCAACCAGATTCTTCCTTAGGCATGAACAGCATTGTCTGAAGTTATTCTCAGCCTTCTCAATGAGTCTGAGCTACTTGATATCCTTCCGGTAAATTCCTTTGTCTATATGTTAGTGTCAACAACCAAGAATGCTCATAACTCTGTAGTTCAAGGAATCATAGTACTAGTGCACTGTACACACTCAGAAACATTGCTGAATGAATGAATGCAATAGGCCTTTAAAACAATATGGTATTTTTGAAAATGTGCCTCGCAGAGGTATTCATCGGGATTCTAGTATACTTAAACATTTTTGATTTTCATTTTGATGGATTTAAAAAAAAGATTTCATTTATTTATATGAGAGAGAGAGAGAGCACAAGCAGGGGGAGTGGCAAGCAGAGGGAGAGGGAGAAGCAGGTTCCCCACTGAGCAGGGAGCCCAGAGTGGGACTCATCCCAGGACCCTAGGATCATGACCTGAGTTGAAGGTAGATGCTTAACTGACTGAGCCACCCAGGCACCTTAGATGGGGGTTTTAAATAATTAATATAAACATATTGTGTTTTATCTGAATGGCCATTTGTAACTAAGATTATGATTGTGCTGGAATCTAGTAATCTTCTAAAAGTGACAATATTTAACTTCAAATGCATTATTTCTGAAACTAAGGGACTGGGACAAATTCTTGACTGTCCTTATGAAATCTAAGGTTTTAGAACATTGACCTAAACTTGTCTCTATTTTACAGATGTGGAAATTCAGTCCTACAGAAGGAAAGTGATCCTTCCCAGATTACATATTTTTCAGCTCTCTGCAAACCCTCATCAATACTTCTCTGACTGGCATGCAGAAACACTGGATTCTTTTGGGTCTGGTTGCCAGAGCCTTTCACTCCCAGATGCTAGGACAGAACCTATTTTTCCATACTCCTGGCAACACCAGCCTCCTGCTTCCCTATTCTCTCTTCAGTAGTCTCCACTCTTTTCCTTTTGGCCTTGGAAACTCCTCAGACCTTAGATCTGCTATCGGCAACTTTAAAATTCTTACCTATTAAAAAATTATTTACAGCAAGAAGCTCTCACTGCTACGCCAGGCCTCTGGGAAATGTGGCTAACTATACAGAGATGGGACAAAGCTTGGACCTTCATCATCATGAGGTTTTGAAATTTTATTCCTAATATTTACTTGGAGTTCAGGGGGAGGAATATTGATCTTCTTTCTAACACCTCCATTCTGCACTCAGCTTGCTTGGGGAGGCAGGGCTGGCTTGAATTGAAAGGACAAGGATAAGGGTGACCATGAGATTGTCTTGGTTTTCTTTCATAGAAAGTGGGAAATGGGACACTTGAAAGTCTCACATTAGCCTCTCTTCTCTGCTTTTCTTGGCTCTGACCATGTATGTTTCATTGACATCCTGTTCCCTCTAGGCAGTTGACTCTGGATGGCATCCTAACACCATGTCCAAGAGTCATTGACTCCAGTCATTGGAATATAGCTCAGTAGTGATATGCTCTCTGCATATCATTGGGTGATTCGTATTCTGAAGCTCAAATTAGGATCTCATATTTGTTATATACAATAGATATAAGTAAGGGTTTGGGGCCATTTTGAGGTAGACGTGGAAGCAAGTCAAGTCAGAGTGTTATTTTTTTCCTATGATTAAAGACATGGCTTACTTACCATTTGCCCCGTAGCATCTGATGGAAATCTGTCCCTTATTGAAAACTGCCGAATGGGGTGCAGCCTCAGACAGGAAGACTAGGGTGGGTTGAAGGAGAAAGAGCTGTAGGTCAAGTTCTACATGGGTGAACCATATAGATGCCAATGTTTCGAATACCTTTAATGTTTGTTCATATCCTCAGCTTCAGGTCCTTGCCTTCTATTTCATGGGAACCAATATTCTTGTACTACCTAAACCATGGGACTTGAACTTTGAGAGACTGACTCTTACTCAGGTCATTATAGGTTAATCTCGCCATCCACATTGGACCTGCCTTCAAGATCAAATTCAGTTCTTACTCTGTCTATGAAGCCCTTTCCTGAGCACATTGACCTCTCACAACTTCTACAGCACTTCTCTTTTGGTGCTTAATTGTCTTCATCTCATTTTGCAAACATCCAGGGGCTGTTAGTTAACGTCAGGTAGAGGTGTGCTTTATCTGCTTGTCTAGAGTCTAAACTCCATAAGGGCTGTATAATATTCCCGCTGTCCCTTCCCTAGCAGTTGGCAGGCATGTGCCAGACACTGGGATAAGCAGACTTTCCAGCCCAAGCAAATGGAAGATTGGTGCTGAGACAGCTCTCCTTTTCAGCACCTTGAAAGGCCCAGTAACACACACGTCATCAGCCTTCTATTTCACAAGCTGGTCAGCACCTTGACACAGTGGCAGATCTAGTAAGGAAAAGAGGTTCCATGGACCCAGTGATTCTTGGAACAAGTGGTCTGCTAAGAAGTCAATCCTGGGGACCTGCCAGCAGTGCACAGTACAACTGTCACACTAAAACAGCCAATCTTGTGTGACATTTGTACCCTTGGCCATGTGGGGGCAATGGAAAAGCTCTGATGGGAAGCAGAAGTCCAGAAACTATCCTATCATTGTGCCAAGCAATGTGAGCTCTAGGGAAGATTATAATGCACCTTTTTGATTCAATTTCCTACTGTAAAGCATAGCAGCAGGTTAGAAGGTGGGTGTCAGCTGTGTGTCTCCAGTGTGGCAGTACAAGCAAACACACGTACTGCTGGACACAAGGCTGGGAAGCTACAGGGTTGGGTATTTTCTCCCTCTGCCCCTCCAGGGTGCTTACTTGTTGAGGGAAGCTGGGTCTGACACTGATGCACTGACTGTTCTGTCGAGTGAGGATCCGTTTCCGTCTCCTCTGTCTCAACACCACGTAGATCCTGGCATAGACGAGGACGGTCACTCCAAAGGGCACATAGAAGGACACCACTGAAGAGTAGATGACAAAGTCAGGGTTGGAGATGGAGCACACAGTGGGGTCTCCTGTGAGTGAGAGAAAAGGAGAAAGCAAAGCCATTTGCCAACTATGAGACATCAGTGGAGAGCACACAGTATGGCCCCATATCACGTGCGGTGTCTCCACCGTTGAATCTACACGGAGCTCTGGGAAGCAAGGGCTGGACCCACCTACCCCCTCACTATGTCTCAGTTCATATGCTGCCTCATTCATGGAGGCTTCCACCAGTTCCTCAGTCAGAAGGAATTCTTTCTCTCTGGCCCACAGCCTGCCCTTGCCTTGCCTCTTTGGTAGTGTTAGCACACACAGAGGATCATTAAGTTGTGAGGGTGGTGGGGGGAGATTATGTTGTCAGTTCCTTGAGGGGTGGAGGTCCAACTCATCTTTGTGTTGCTCACAGTTCACTTACAAAGAAAATTACCCAGTGATTACATGCTAGACACTGCTCTACGCTGGGACTGCAAACATGTCTGTCCTTGAAGGGCTCAGTCTAGACAGACAGGTGGATCTTTCTGAATGCTGTGTTAAGAGTCACAGAGCAATGTGGCCTGGGAGGCTGGGGGTAGGAGGTGTCATAGAGCAACAGGCCAGAGGCTCCTGGGAACAAGGCAGCCCCCAGAAAAGTGCTGGTATGGAGGCATTAAAAGGTTGTTGAAGAGGGCAGCCCGGGTGGCTCAGTGGTTTAGCACCGCCTTCAGCCCAGGGCGTGATCCTGGAGACCCAGGATCGAGTCCCATGTCAGGCTCCCTGCATGGAGCCTGCTTCTCCCTCTGCCCATGTCTCTGCCTCTCTCTCTCTTTCACTCTGTATGTCTCTCATGGATAAATAAAATCTTAAAAAAAAAAAAAGGTTGAAAGCAAAGAGAGGAAGGCTTCTTAAGACATCTTTGTTAAGGATGCCAGGTCTCTAATTTGAATCTGAGGTGGAGGGCAGGTGGTGGGTGAATACAGGCAATTCTCTTTTTTAGGGAATTCTAGGACTGGTCAGGGGCAGGATGGGAAGCAGGCTGTTAAGGATAGTGTTACTGCGGACAATGTGAGATGAGGAACACCTTTGTCCCTGCTTGTGTCCTGAAATACACCTGTTACTACACTTTAGAGAGTCTCTATAGTTTTGCCTTTTTTGCTAGCAGATGTTGAAATTCTTCCAATGCCCAGGATAGGGCCTGTAAACTTGCCCCATCTGGAAGAGGAAAGGGAAGAAAACTATTATCTTCCAAATGGTGTGCCAAGGACTTTATACATATCATCTTACCTAATCATCACGGCAACATTATGTGACACAAGAGCCATCACTGACTCTATTCTCAAGTGAGCAGACTACGGCTCAGGGAATTTCAGGAAGTGGCCCAGCATCCCATAGCCTGAAAGGGGCAGAGCCTGGATATGTTTCTCCAGTCGTTCTGACTTACAACCGATGTTCTTTCTGTGATTTTGACTCATCTCCTTCTACCACTTTGACTCGCCTCCCTCTACCATGTTGACTGACCTCCCTTTACCACCGGGAATGGCAAATTTACATTTTGCCCAGCACTGTCAGCAACAGCTGTCGGCACACCCAACCAACCTTCATAAAGGGTTGGGGATTCTCAGCAACCCCAGATCTGGCCTCAGAAGATAGAGCCATAGGTGTGAGCTAGTGGGGAGAGGGCAGCAGACAGACATATGGGCCCCTCATTCTGCCTTTTGGTCTTCTGAGGTAGGCAGAGGCCAGGCCTGGAGGGTGAGACTCAGATCTGCCTCTTAGCTTACTATGTGAACTTGGGCACATTTCTTAACTGTGACAGGCTGCAACTTCATTATCTGAAAAGAAGGATAAAAATAAGGTCTCATGTAGTGGTTGTGAGACCAAATGAGAATAAATGGTAGCTATTATTATTATTATTTATTCTCTACTATTATTATTTATTATACACCTCCCTGAGCTGTTCAAATTTAAAAGACAAGGTGTCATTTGGAATGGAAACTTGTAGAGAGACTTATAAAGCACAATGTCTGTGGGGGAGAGAAGGGAGAACCAGCTAATAATTAAAAAAAAATGTGTACTCAGTGCTTAGTGAGGTATTTTAATGATAGCACTGGCACCAGGATCTTTATGAGCTGCTCCCAAAGTTTTTTATTCTCTTGGGAGGAGGGTAAAATTAATGTCATCTCACCAAGTCTGTGTCAGCATCCTTTAGAAAATGGCTTAGAAAACTTTGAGCAGTGGTCACCAAATCGGCATCTTCTGGCATTCTGGGGGAGATAGGGTTGGAGGTAGGAGAGGGTGGCAGCTGCTGGTCTTTCTGAATCTATAGGGAGTCATGTAGGCAATGATCAGTCTTCTTTCTGAAATCAGCTCCTCTGTTGTCAGCATCTGACCATGATTGATTGATTGATTGATTGATTCTTTTTTTTGACCATGATTTAAATGCCTCCCCTAAGGAGATGCTTCAGCATGTTTTACTGGTGAGAGTAGTATTTCCCACTATTTGTCTGGCTGCCATTGCTGGTGTGCGGGGTACTCCCCATTCATCCCTCCAGATATACCTTCCACCCTTCTCTACCCTCCCCTGGGTTCTGGGAAGCTGACCTCTAGATTTTACATATTAACCCCTACTTTTTTATGCCCAAGTTTTTATTTAAGTTCCAGTTAGTTAGCGTACAGTGTAATAGGAGTTTCAGGTGTACATATAGTGTAATATGAGTTTCAGGTGTAGAATTTAGTGATTCATCACTTACATATGACACCCAGTGCCCATCATGGCACATACCCTCCTTAATACCTATGGGTATTAATTCCTATTTTTAAAAAGCCAGGAGCGAAAGTGGGTATAGTATGTTTCTATTTGTGTAAAAAGTGGATACGCCCACACATGCACATACACCTCTGTGTGTGTACATACTTATCTTAAGCATTATCTTTAAGATTATTAGTGTTTGCTTCCAGGGAGGGTCACAGGGCAGCTAACGATCTAGGGTAGAAGGGAGACCTACATATATGTGTGTATCTGTATCCTCTTACACCTTATGTTTTATATGAGTGAGTATTTATTTTTTCCATTAAAATAGTGGAAGCTTACATCTGAGAAAGAGCAAAGAGAGAACACAGAGCTAATTCAGAATCATTGGCCACTGAAGGCCCTCAGTGTACAATCACTGAGCCTGCACTGTCATCCTCTCCTTCCTCTCTTATCTGAGTAAACTGCTGCCCATCCTTAGACTGAGCTCTGTGGCCTCTCTCACAATTTCTCCAGGCCTTGAAAGTGACACTGGAGGCTGATGGCCAGTGAGGGAGGCCCTGCCTCAGTTCCCCAATGGGCCTGGCCTAGGTATGTATCCTGTCGTCAGGACAGCAATTCCAGAATCTTCTCTCTGCTGAGTCCCAGACGAGGGACTGTGAGGCCCCCCAGGAGATGAAATGCCTTGTCTTGATTATTTAACCAAAATAGTACTGTGCTATTAGTATAGTAGTTATTGGATGAATACACGAATGGTGAATACCTGAGCAAAGCAGACAAATGAGCATTTTACATAAACCATAAGCAGTTGCCGGCTGGAGGATAATGAACACCAGAGGGTTACTCTCATTCTCTGAGATCGAGGATGTTTACCCCCAACAAATCTCAACATTTAAGGAAAAAAGGATGATAAAGAAGAACTCATCCACTCACTCATTCAACAGAAGTTTATGGGGCACCTACTCTGGGTGAGAAAAAGCCAGGCACCCCCCAACCTTGGAACTCTCTGTGACCCAAGATCCTGCCTTATGTGCACATCCAGAAATGCGTGTTGCCCTTTTCTTGGACAATAAGAACAATGCCAAGAGGAAGAAACTGAAGTTCAACATTTTTCTGCCTTATGTTGTCAGACAATTCATAATCAAACATGGCAGCTCATTTCATTAAAAAGAGCTCTGCCAGAAAGTTCTTTTGTGTGGCACTGCTTTGTGAAAATCCAGCCACTTCTGATATCAGGTGTCATTGGCAGTATCCTGCCCTTTTCTGCTTTTCTTTTCACAGGGTGACTAGAAACAAATGGCTGAGAGAAGTCATTTATATTGGGCTTTTGAATGAACTTGGGAACTTCCTTATAGATGGAAGAGGTGCTAGAGGAACCCACATCCATCAAGATAATGAAGCTGTACTGTGAAGGTCAGACCGAAGCAGAGAATGATGGCTAGGTTTGAGTTCTGCTCACTAGTTTCCTGAACTGTGTTCTAGGATGAGGTGAGTGGTCTCTAGAACCACCAGCAGAGCTATTGCTGCTCAGATTTTCTTTGGAGCAGGTGCATAGTTAAATTTTGATACACAGAAATCTTTTCTAATATACAGTAATAACAACGATAACAATAGCTAATATCCATTGGGCCTTTACTATGGACCTGACACTTGGATGTGATATATGAATAGATGGAGGGCTTCCTATAGTCTTATTAACTTAAAAGTAAGAGAGAGAGAGAGAGAGAGAGAGAGAGAGAGAGAGAGAGAGAGAGAGAAGCGCCTGGGTGCCTTGGTCAGAAGAACATGTGATTCTTGATCTTGGAGTTGTGAATTCAAGCCCCATGTTGGGTGTAGAAATTACTATAATAAATAAATAAATAAATAAATAAATAAATAAATAAATAAATAAATAAATAAATAAAACTTTAAAAAGCTGCAATAGAATAATCATGTACTTCTTTAAAGTAAGAGAGAGATTTAAAGAGATGAGAGGGGAAGTGAGAGTGTACATGCTAAGCCACAGGCATTTTTTTGTCTTCTCAATTCTATATTTGAAAATCGTTTTGGAGAGATTTTTCTGAGTTTTGTTTCTGGAATAATAATGATCTCACTGGTGGCAACAACACTGCAATTAGCTCATCATTCATCTTCACTTTAGATGTTGACATTATCTGGGAACTCTGTCTAATGTCAGATTTTGAGACTGTTTTTAACTGTTACGAGGTTTGTGTGTGTGTCTGTATCTGTGGAACTGAGTAAAACAGCCCCCGCCGACCTCCCAGGATGAATAAGAAGAGCCACTCAGCTGAGTGAATATTGGGGATTTGCTGCCGGCTAGGGGTAAGCAGTGCAGTGGTCTACCAGTGGTAGTGAGTTCCCATACTACAGATTCTAACTTTGAATAATATATTTGGGGGGATCCTTGGGTGGCTCAACGGTTTAGCGCCTGCCTTTGGCTCAGGTCGTGATCCTGGAGACCCGGGATCAAATCCTGCATTGGGCTCCCTGCATGGAGCCTGCTTCTTACTCTGCCTGTGTCTCTACCTCTCTCTCTCTTTCTGTGTGTCTCTCATGAATAAATGAATAAAATCTTTAAAAAAAGAGTAATATTTTTTGTATAGAAACTAAGATATAGAAGGTGGCTTAGTTATCAGACTAACCTCAAAAGCATATTTAACACTCATCAAAAAGAACATTTTAACACCAGGTAGCCTCTTAGAGTTGGAAATGTTAGAGTTAGGAAATGTTGCTTTGGGGAGTATGTGTGTGTCCACAACCATGTTTGTGTGTAGAAAGTGTGGTCAGTGAAAATGACAAAGTAACTAATGGTAAACAGTAATGCAAACATGATAGTAACATCATGTTTTAGGAACACCCTGAGTTAACTAGGCAAATACTTGTTGGATAACTCAGCTACTTAACCTTCAACGTAGCAGACAAGAAGCCTGACCTTGAGCGTGTGGTGTGTGTTTGGCAGGTCTACATGTTATTCCAATTTAATCCTCACTTAATCATAAAAAAAAGCTCTATGAAGCAAGTACCGTGGAATTATATCATATGTAGTGTCAGATTCGAAAGTCAGTGATTAAAGTGAACACCATATAGAGCTGAAATTTGCTTTGAAAAATCTCCTGAATCACATGCAAAGATATAGACGGTTTTATTACAGCCCTGAAGAGTAGTGAGTAAAGATGTATGATACATACATTAATATGTCATGTATTATGAAGGGTTCAAACACAACATGGCGTTTTTAGAAATGAAGTTGTTGGGCTGCTTGGCAGGGGGGCCATATATAAAAATAAATGTTGGAAACATTCTGACTAAATATAGAGACTCACTTTATATATTTAAATTTGCTCAAGTTTATGCTTTAGGGTATTATTATCCCAAATTTATCAATAAGAAAACCTAGAAAAGTTTAACTTGTTCAAGGAGCACAGCTGGTAAGTAGTAGAACTGAAGTTTGAATGGAGGTTTTTCTTACTCCAGAGCTGCTATCTGGCTTCATAAACGTGTTTTGACTTTGAAATCATTGGCCAGCAGATGAGTCTTTGATGACTCTCTATGAATTAGGATTTGCCCATATTTATATGCAAGGTGTTATATATAATACCTGTATGCATATAAATGCACAGCTGTGTGACTTATATATACTAGAAACTAATGAACTTGGAAGATAGTAGGACTTAAACAAATCCAGATGAACACTAGAACATGACTCATTTAGTTCTCGGCAAATACTCAGTGTTTATTGTCAATACCTGTAATTTTATTATATGTGCGAATAGTTTTCACTCAACACATGAAATTCCTGAGGCTGAAAGATGTATACGGAACAGCCGAAGAAGGCACTGATCCATATGAGGTGTAAATTTGGATCAGTGTCTTATGCCTAAAAACCAAACATCTCAGATATTCACATTGCTCATCCATCCATCCATCCATCCATCCATCCATCCATCCATCCATCCAATAGAAGATGTACCACGTGCCAACAATCTCAGCCAGAATTTTTTGTGTATCAAGATAAAAGAAATATAGTCTTCAATAATTTAGGGATCTATACTAGTTCCCAAATGCAGAAATGATTTTTATTTAGTAAAAAATTAGAAATATATATCCTGTCTGAGGGCTTGTATAATGTTATTTTGCATTGTAAGTCCATTGTGAACTGTCCTCTTTTCATTAGCAAATCTCACGTGAATTATTAATATAGTTTAATTTTTTAACTGGCACATTGCTTCAAATGAATACCGTGACATTTCTTTCAAAATAAGGAGAGGCCAGACTTTATGGGCCCGTAATTGATGAAGTTTTTGCTTTGTACTTCAATCAAAACCCAAAGCTTTGCTGTCCATGGCAGCCCTATTTCACTATGATGTATGCTGATCAAGGTCAGAAATTTCCAGGCTAAGTACCACCCACAGCCTCTCAGGTGTGCTCTGAACCAACCATAGGGGTGTTGTAAGAGGGGCCATCATTGTTACCTGTGGTGTTGAAGCCAAAGAGGAGAGGGCAAGACACAGCAAAGGCCAGTACCCAGACGGCCGTGATCATGAGGGCCACGCGCCGGCAGGAGCTCTGTCCTGTGCCGTGTTGGTAGTGGACTGGCATGACCACCGCGGTGTACCTGTGAAAGGAAGCAGAGAGGGACAGACATGAGGAGAAGGGTTGGGGGAATTGCTCAACAGACAAGTTCATATAGAGGTTCCTAGAGAACTAATCTAGGTGATACGTGCGGCAGGAGAAAAAGAGTTTGGTTGGAGAAAGAGAGAAAGGGTAGTTGAGTGAAAATGTAGAAAGGTTGAGATGAGAGGGATGAAGAACTCCCTGAGCAGGGAAAAGGAGAAGAATAAAGTTAGTAAAGAACAGACAGGGCAGCTGGAAGGCTTCTTTGCCGGTGGTGGCTGAGGCCCAGCATACCTGAAACTTGTAATCACATACTCTAACCCCCCCGAGACCCTGGGTGCTGGTCTGTGTGCCTTTACTTTCTCCCATCTTTGTCAGATCATGATAGAACTGTGCCCAAAGAGGATGCTTACCCCTGCTTGCATCCTAATATAAGTTCTAACCCTCATAGTGACAACTATTCCAAGTGGTGGAGATTTTAAAAATAGAGATGAGTAATATCCAGTGAAGGCCTATTTCAAAATCCAGTGTTCATGCTCTCTTTGTCCATTGAGGCTGCTATATCAAAAATAGCATAGACTCGGTGGCTTAAACAACAAACGTTTGTTTCTCAGAGTTCAGAAGGCTGAGAGGTCCAAGAGCAAGGCACTGGCGGATTCAATGTCTGGTCGGAGCCCACTTCCTTGTTCATAGATGGCTGTTTCCTCACTGTGGCCTCACACGGCAGAAGGGGTGAAGGAGAACCCTATGGGGTCTCTTTACTAAGGGCATTGATCCCATTCGTGAGGCCTCCACTCTCATGACCTCATCATCATCACCCAAAGGTCCCACCTCCTAATACCATCACTTTGGGGGGTAGGATTTCAACATATGAATTTGGGGGAGCCACAAACATTCGGTCTACAGCACATGCTTTTGCACGGTCAATGCATAGTTCCTCGTGTTATTGGATGTTGTCTTTTCTGTGGCAACTCCTCTCACACATTTCCAGCTACTAAGCAGAAAGATAGCCAGCCCTAAACATTTGCTTTTTATGTCTTCCCCATTTATCCATGCATCTCTGTCCTACCAGTTGCTCCCTGTGATGGCCACAGCCTCCTGGTTGGTCCCTGTTGCCAGGCTCTAAAAGTAGATTTCATCACGTCCTCCCCATCCCTGACCCCCCAGCTGGAAACTGCTTTAGAAAAGCAGAATTCTAAAATGGACCCCAAGATTCCTGCCCCGTATACAATCCTCTGCATCGACTATTGGCTGAACCTGAGAATAACATGTGATGTCACTGCTGTGATTAGATAACTAATCAATAGACTGAGTTAATCTTTTAAAGGGAGATTATCCTGGGTGGGCCTGGCTTAACCAGGTAATCCCTTAAAAGAGACTGGGAAAGTTCAATAAGGAGGCTAGACAACTGCATGCCTTATGGCTGGAGAGACATAGCTCCCATATGATTTGTTACTTGGTGACTCAAAACATGTGATAGCCTTGGTATTCCTCAGGGGTCCTTGTGCCAAGCAAGTGGTAAGAAGCTGTTGATTGCTTGCCTCGTGGATCCTGAAGGCCTTCCCCATCACAGGACAATTCTAAACCAAGCTCAAGGAATCTAGTGTGTGTAGCTGTGGCTCAAGTTTTGTCGTCTTCAGTGTTCACGGAAGCTAAAGGCCAGATTCAGAGCAGGATCCTTCTTAGCTCCTCTTGTGTGTCCCTCTAGGCTTGGGGCTGAGGAAGGGAAGAACAGACCCTGGGTTGGAAGGGTTGTGGCACACGTGCTCCTCTCTGTGCCATCACCTCTTGTGCATCTGGCTTTAGGGTTTGTGTGTTAGGATTTTTATTTCTACAAGAGCAGCTTCAGAGTCAGCTCTACAGGACTTGACCTTGGTACCATGATGTGTGACAGAGGTAGCTTCTTTCTCAAGAGGGAGAAACGGGTCCGTATTTAATAAAGTCAGATTAAGATCCAAGCAACTGGGGATCCCTGGGTGGCTCAGTGGTTTAGTGCCTGCCTTTGGCCCAGAGTATGATCCTGGAGTCCCGGGATCGAATCCCACATTGGGCTCCCTGCATGGAGCCTGCTTCTCCCTCTGCCTGTGTCTCTGCCTCTCTCTCTGTGTCTCTCATGAATCAATAGATAAAAGATCTTAAAAAAAAAAAAAGATCCAAGCATCCACCCCAAAGGAGGCCCGTGAGAACTCAGTTCCCCTCTTCTGATGCACGTGTTGTAAATCCTCCCTTTGATCAAGGAGCTGGCAAATAGTACCTGGTGTTCCTCTAGGCCTGTCACTCTCCTTAGGACTTCAGACACTGCTGGGGCAGTGGGCTGGGCTACGAGTCAAATACGTCTGGCCCCCAGCAGTGATCCTGCAGGTGCCTTGGAAGAGAGGTTTAGCCTTGAGCCCAAACCACTCTGGTGACCAAACAGCTGATGGGAGCTGGGGTCAGAAAGGCGTGACCAACTTCCTTCTGTCCACACCTGCAGTTGTCCCCTTACCTTCTATTCACCTAACACCTTTTGATGAAAAAGAGCTTGACCGAGGTGCCTGGGTGGCTCAGTCAGTTAAGCATCTGCCTTCGGCTCAGGTCATGATCCCAGGGTCCTGGGATCCAGCCCCATGTCGGGCTCTCTGCTCAGCGGGGAGCCTGCTTCTCCTTCTCCCTCTGTCTGCTGCTCCCCCCGTTTGTGCTTTCTCTGTGTCACATAAACAAGTAAAAATCTTTAAAAAAAAAAAAACAAAAGGAGCCTGACCATCGCATACATTCAGTGGTGTGCTGCTAAATAGCTAACAACTGGTTCTCCAGGCGAAAACAGCTCTCATTTGTACCATTTGTCAATTTTCATGGTATAAATACTCTCACCATTGCCTATTTAAAGCTACACCAAAGATTTAATCCCTGGCTCAAAAAATTCCTAAAATTTTGCCTTCCAGCTCTTGCGAGTCCTCATGAGCTGGCTCCCAGCACACCGCTGAGCGCATCGTCCCAGGTGCACTTTAATACATGTTCAGCAACTCCTTAGAAGTCCCTGTTAATTCAGTGGATTTAAGGACCACGGGCTCCACTGTAGAGAGGAGGAATTGGAGACCTAGAGAGGATACCTGATGAACCCCAAGGTCCCACAGGGGGGCGGAAGAGCCCGGTCTCCCACCTGAGGTCTGCAGCTCTCCTGCACACCCCGCTCCCTCTCAAGGGCGCTGCAGGGCCTCTGAGGCCTGGTGGGGACGAGGGCTCCCTCAGGACAGGTGGCATGAGCGAGGGCATTCTCTGTGAGACCGCTTTGGATTCCCAGAACTTCCCCCAATTAGAGTCTATTAATTACCTGGGGCGGAGGCGGGGGCAGGGGGAGGGGAGCGGGCCTGTGAAAATGCAGATTCCCAGGCCACGCTACCTTGATCAAGCCCTCGGGGAGGGGAGCCCAGAAATGTGCATGTGGACCAGGGGAGCGCACCTTGCAGACGCACGTGAGTCAGTGCGGGAAATCCTTAACTCGGGTGAAGAGGTGAGAGATGAAATACATTTAGCATCATGACGTTTCATTTTTTTTCCCCTGTATTTTTTTGGGGGCGGGGGGGACACGACGGAACCTTTGGAATCAACCGGGAGCACCGCGCCCCGGGCTTGGCCTGCGCGCAGGGTGCGCGGCCCGGAGCCCGCCCGCGGGGTCGCAGCGGGGTGCAGTTCCGCAGCCGGCCATCGGAGGGCACCCTAACGCAGCGAGAGCTGCCGGCGCCGCGCACCTGCGGGCTTCCCGGGCCGGGTGGGGGGGCGGGGAGGGAGAGGGGAGGGGAGCCGGCTGCTCAGCCTCGGCGCCCCCCGGACGGCCCTCGCCCCCTCGCCCCCTCTCCCGGGCTCCCCTGGCTCGCTGCGCGCTCCCTGGCGTGGCCAGGACCCCGGCGGGGCGCAAGGTTCTTGAGCCGGGGAGCTGGGAATCCCCGTTCTTGCGCTTAGCGGTGTGGCCTGGGGGGAGGGTGGGGGACTAAGGCTGCCCTGAGGCTCAGTGTCCTTATCTGCACCTTAGGGGAAACGATGCAGCAGGAGGCGGCTGTTAGGAACGTTGCCTAAGCTGAGCTCTGCGGGGGGGGGGGGGCCCTGGGGGCTCAGCGGTTGAGCTGCCTTGGCCCAGTGCGTGACCCTGGGGACCCGGGATCCAGTCCTGCATGGAGCCTGCTTCTCCCTCTGCCTCTCTCTCTCTGTGTCTCTCATGCATTAAAAAAAAAAAAAAAAAAGATTCTGCGAAGTCCTTTAGCACCATGCCTGGTACCTATTCAGCATCCAAAAAACCAGTATTGTTACTGTTGTTGTCATCTTGCGGTGCCGGCCCCGAGGGATCTGTGATTCTTCCTATCGATGCATTTATGGGTATCTGTCCCCTTGCTCCTGGGAACCTTAAAAGAAACGTGAAAGGTATTGATCAAACAAACAAGTATGTCAACTTTCTCTATGCCAGGCAACTGTTGGAAGTGCTTCACATATATTCACTTATTTAATCCTTGTGATAACTCTTGTTGCTGTGATCTCCACGGAGCAGTTAGGGGAGCTGAGGCCCAGAGAGGTTGACGGCCTTGCTGCGGGTCACATTGCTATTAGGAGGGAGAGGCGGGTTTTGTAGCCAGGCGGTGGGGGCTCCAGAGCTGGGGGGCCCAGAGGGGTTGCCAGGCGGGGGCTGGGGGGAGCTCCAGAGCTGGGGGGCCCAGAGGGGTAGCCAGGCAGTGGAGGGCTCCAGAGCTGGGGGGCCCAGAGGGCGTAGCCAGGCAGCAGGGGGGCTCCAGAGCTGGGGGCCCAGAGGGTGGTAGGCGCCCCTGCGGCCCGCAGCTCTGGGCTGTTCAAGACAGACGGTGACTGGGTGACTGCATTGTGACTCCCGCGCCTACCAGTGGTGTGAGCTGGGCAGGCTACACAGTCTAGCCTCACACTCCTCACTTGTGAAGTGAGGATAACACCCCTATCTTGCGGGGTATCGTGAGGGTTAGCAATAGTGAAAAGCTCTTTGCTTGGCCCGTGTACGTGCTCCAGAAATGGTAGCTGTGTTTAGACTCATGCAAGTTGAGATGAGCAGGAGGAGCCAGGGCACGAAGACGTGGGCAATATGCTTCTTCTACTCCAAGGAAATAGCGCGTCAGTGGTGGGTGCTGGCACGGCCAGGGGAGTGCCGTTGGTGCCCCAGCCCTACTGCGGCCAGTGAGGGGGCTCACTGTATGGAGTCGGGAGGCCCGGGTTCTAGCCCCAGACTCGGCCAAGAGGCTGCGGGAGCCCCTGAGAGCCTATGTGACGTCTCTGACTCCCAGGTCTGTGACTGGGGGTCCTAGGCTTGTCACTCTACCGAAAGTCTTGGGATCCTGGCAAAATGTGACCTCCACCTGAAGCCCTGTCCTAGGGCAGAAGGTGTGTGTGTATGTGGGGGGGGGTACCGATGGGGGTGCCCCCTCAGGAAGCGGGCAGTGGGGGAGGAAGGAGGCTGGCCTGGGTGGGAGGGCCGGAGTCTAACTCCCTGCCTGGGTTTAATGAGCCCCAGAGCTCTGTGCGGGCTGCTTTTCACCACCTTTTATTTGGTCAGACAGGGGGCTCAATAAATCTTTAGTTCTGTGGACTCCCCTCGTGGAATTGTTGAAGGAGAAAGCTTTTTGCAAATGACTGGAAAGCCCTTTGCAAATATAAAGTGCTTATTTAGATGCAAACGAAAAATCCAAGGTGCCTGTGACTCATCTGGTACCTATTGTGCTTGCTGCAAAGACGCGGAGGCTTGCCTGTGTGATGGGTGCCATTTGAGAGCCACTTAAAGAACTCCCTGGTGAATGAATTTGGTTGCATTATTCCTGGGCCCCTAGCGGAGGACTCTAATTCTCACCGATCAGAACCCGTCCTCCTCCTCTGACACTTTCTCAGCCCTCTCCCTGAGCTAGTTCTGACCCAGGATGCTGTGGGAGGGGGCTGGCCCCCTGGGGAGGCAAGGCGCCAAGGGGGGGGGGGTAGGGGCTTGTGCTTTTTAAAAAAGAAAAGGCAGCATTAATCCAAGCATCCAGGGCTATGCCTAAGAATCTAATGACAATAGTATTACTTGCTTTCAAAACCTCTTTTTATCATTTCATTTCCTTTCCTAGCTCTTACTACCCTGTTATTACATACCAGGGCTTCATGGCCAAAAAATGCTGAATCCATTTGGTCAAGTTTGTCAGACTGGTGAGTAGCATTGTGTGCAGACCAAAGGTCTGCATGAATGACTGCATTTTTAATGAATTGACCAGCTATTTGGCATCCCATGAACAGAATTTAATGCTGTGTACTGCACGCTGCCGTGAAGGATGATGGAGACAGCTTTTCCAAGGCCGAGTCTCACTCCTAGAACAGAGAAGAGGCTCCATCTTTAGGTTTGATGAGGATGGGTTCATGTCAACATACAAGAAGAAAGCTTCCTTCTCCATTGGGGCCAAGGCATGGCTTGTTCTTCAGATTTCAGGTGGTGAGGGCAATGCATTCTGGGGCTTTTCCTCCATGGGACAGAAGCCAATTCAAGGTTTATTCTTGTTGGTTGTGGTGAAAAGTGGAAGTGTATGTCAAGGGCAGCTGCTGCCAGTGAAATGGTGCTCTCGTGCAGGTTGGAAAAAGGCACCCTCTCCTGGCCGACTCAAGGTTTGCAAAGAAACACTGGCTGAACTCAGTTCCCAAACGCTTGTGCGGGACACAGCCCGTACCACCTCACCTGCAGGCCCCACGTGTGCGACTGTGTGTGGGTGGAGTGTGGAGGCACAATCTTAAGAGAGTGCAGAGGAAGGCTGGGAACTGGGAAGCCAGGAGGGGGGCTGCCTCTTAGCTCCCTGCTCCAAGGCTCATCCTCACCCAGTCGCTCATGTTCTTTCTGAAGGGGCATATCTGTGCTCTAAACCCTGGCTACCTCAGGCAAGGACCACTCAATTCAGTTTAATATTCTTTGTTCAACGTCTGTACTTGGCACAGCAGGGAGGCACATGGGTGATGAAGAGCGAGGACTACTGTAAGAGTTTTTGGGTGGTAGAGGTGATGATACAGCAAACCAGATGCAGGCTGCTACTTATGTCACTTATATATTTAGGTACTAAATGTCCGGAAATCACACAAAAGGCTTACATGTTATAAGCAGAGTTCTATTCTCAGAGAGCTAAAAATATTATAAAATCCCTAACGATCCCCTCATTTTAAAACAGCTTTATCAAGATATAATTCACATATCACACAATTCATTCATTTAAAGCGTACAATTCAGTGTTTTGGGGTGTATTTATAGAACTATGCAACTATCTCCCTTTATTTTTAAACACATTCTTTAATGGTGTGAGTCCCAGCCTTCTGGCCATGTTCTTTGATTTTCTTTCTCAGTTGGAGAGCCAATCAAGTGATAAAAGTCAAAAGACTATCCAGTTCGCTGGATGGATGGTCTGTAGTAGTATCATTAGAGGGTGGGGTTTTTAGGTCCATTCTTTGGATGTTATTCAAGATTCCCAACTTAGCACATGAAAGGGAATTTAGGCTGTTGATGGAGAGGACACAACCCCGGGGGGTGGGGGTGTATAAATGTCAAAGGCGGGGAAATGAGGAAGACCTGCCTTGGGACCTTTAGCTAAAGGGAGGCTAGAGATTCTTTATGATAGTTACAGAGAAAGCACTATGAGAGTTCAGGGGCAATGGAATCAAGTGGTAGAAATTTGCCAGGGCTTCGTGGGCCAGGGTGTGGTAAACTTTGAAGGAAGAGAGGCCATGGAGCAACCCAGAAAGAGACGAGATTGAAAGATAGATTGAGGCCATAGTGCAGAAAACTTAAAATCCTAGGCTGGGAAGGTAATTCTAACATTTATTCCACAAGCCAAAGAGATGGCAAAGAAGACAGTGCTCCATTGAGGGAGCGCAATGGACATTTGGACTTTATTGCTGGGGGAATAATTCTGAGATTGGACTTATGCTGGGAATATCGGTGTAGGACCAGTTAGGAGGCTGTGGTAAAAGTCCGGTGAGCGGTCATAGGAACCTAAAATAAGCAGGCACAGTAAGAAAGGAAAGATAGGGGCAAATCTGGGGAAGAAATGGCAAAAATAGAGTCTATCAGCCTTGTCTGCTTAGATGAGGAAGAGAGAGGAGTGGAACCAAACCTGAGATTATGAGGCAATGATGCTGCCAATAAGGGATGATCAAGTCAAGATGGTTTGGTGCTTTGAGGGTTTGAGGGTTTGGCTTTTAACATTTTAAGGAGCCAGTGAGCTATCCAGGTGGTAAGGTGGCTTGAAACACAGGGGAGATCTTAGAGGTGTAGCTAGGGATTTGAGGAGGCTTAGTACAAAGCCTGAGGTTATGAACTTGGAGTCAGATAGACATGAATTCCAGTGCTGGCACTGCTCCCTATGAGGGTGTGACTTTAGGCAAATTCCTTCCTTCCCCTAAGAAACTGGAAATGAAGTCAATAGTAGCAGTTGAGTTGTTGTGAAGATAGAATGAGGGAGTGCGTGTCAGAGCCTTAGCACTGGGTGGTAAGCTCTCAATGATTGGCAGACCTTGTTTGAGCTCCCCTGTTCAGGCTAAGGAGTGGGTGTATGGTACTTCTGGAGGGGGAGGAAGAGGTGGACGGGATGGGGGACGGGAGGGACCCAAAGAAGGGAAGGTTGGAGGCCCTTGAGTGGCAACAGAGGCCCTGGGCTGCAGGGAGCAAACTCCTTTCCCAGGGCTCTCTGTGGGCCTGGAGATGTCCAGGGGAGTCCTGGGGATGTCCAAGGCCCAGGCTGGGAAAAGGGAAAAGAGGGAAAAAAAACACAACAAGAGGAGAAGCGAGGAAGAGAAGTGCCCCAGGGCCAGGGCAGCACACTCTTCATTCCTCGGGATGGAAAGCTGTGCCACTCAGGTGGAACATGTGCCAGTTTGAGTCACAATCACAAAGATCCACACCAGCAACCAAAAAGCAATTCAAAACGAACATCATTGTTTACTTGTTTACCTTAAACTCTATGAAGGAAATGAATAAATAGCTAGATCACAGCCATAGTTCCTGCAATTGCCCTCCTCCCATCCACTTCTCTCCTCTCTGCTTCCTTGCAAATCCTCCCAAGGTTTTCTCTCTTCTCTCCCTCTTCCCCCTCCTTTCTTCCCCCACTTTACCAAAAAAACAACAAAATAGTAACAAGAAACTTTCCTCCCAACTCTTGTTGGCTCACCTTCTGGCCTTGTTCCCCCTCCTCCATCCCCCATTTGCTCTCCATGAGGAATCACAAAAGCCCTAAAGGATGGCAAAAAGGCAAAACCAGAATCCTCTTTAGGGGTCGGGGAAGCAGGAAAGGCCAGGAAAGCTTATAGGATGATTGTTTTTTTCCTGCCACAGGGGTCTCTTCTCTACTGCAAACCATAGTTTAAAAGAAAGAGAGGAGAAAATATCCTAGTGATTAAGTCCTACTTGGCAGAGACCCCAGGGCCCTCCAAGGCAAAGTTTGGGCATCATACACAGCAGGAGCAGTTTCCCCAGGCTGGTTTCCCGTAACACCTAGCAGCCTGAACCTACTGGAAGGGGAATCCCAGCCCTACCTGTCGATGCTGATGGCACAGAGGTTCAGGATGCTGGCTGTACACATCATGACATCCAGGGTGACGAAAACATCGCAGCAGATACGGCTGAAGTTCCAGACTCCACCTGTCACCTGAGCGGCAGAGACAAGGCTGTTAGTATAGCCCCCCCACCACCACCTCCCCCACAAAACCCAGTCAACTCTGCTGTCTTCCTGAGGCTACCCTCCACATACCCTCCATGTGGTCAGTACTCTTGTTGCCAAGCCAAGGGCAGGCAGATGCTGAGGGAGTGCCCAGGTGCTCAAGATGGTTGTTCAAGGAAGGACAAATTCACAGAATGTTAGAACATTAGAGCTGGAATTAGTCCAATGTCTCTCAAAGTGTGGTCCACAGTGGGGTGCTCATTAAAGATACAGTTTCTGAACCCTTCTCTAGGCCAACTGAGTCAGAATCTCTGAAGCTGGAGCCAATGAATTTTCATTATTTAAATACTCCCTCCAGTTCCCGCTGTCCCCATACCCATCCAGCAAGGCTTGAGAATTACTGATCTAGTTCAAACTCAGGAGGCAACTAAAGCTCATTGTGGTTAAGTGATGCCCATAGGTGTCCAGCTGGTAGTGAAAGAGCTTGGGTGAGAGGCAGATGTGTGCACTGTGCCCACACTGCCTTTCTGAAGCCCTCCCCACAGCGGAAAGCTCACCATATACTCAGGAAATAAGCGGAGGGCACATTTGTCATGAAACTTACCTCTAAAATGAAAATCTAGCTGGCTTCTGTTTTTAAAGCTTGGAAGCATATCTGTAAGAACCTCTGTGAAATAAGTCTGTGCCAGTGTGCCTGCCTTGAACACCCTGGCTTCAGTTCCCAGGAGCTGGGGGGTTGGGGTGGGGAAGGGGTCCAGGGCATTGGAAAGGCGCTCAGGTCCTCTCTACCACTCATAGCACCAGTGAGGACAGTCCCAACTTCACGCATTTACACGTATGTTCCAAGCTCTGAAACTTCCTCCCAGTAATGCTTACAGAGTCAGGAACTTAGGTAATTGAATTTAGATTCTAGCACATTTCTATCTTATTTTAAAATGTTTGACATCATCTAATCAAACCAGAGCGATATGTCAGGGAGATTGTCACTTTCAGAGTGTCCATAGACTCCAATTCTTGGGTCCTGAGGCCTTTGTGCGTTTGCCAGCTTCCTGTCTGTGGTGACCATGGTTCTCAAAGAGAAACCCTGTGAAGCTTCGTGCCCCCAGCTGTAGCTGGTGCTCATGATATCCCTGCTGGGCTGGACCGATGGCTATTTAAGAGGAACGGGAGTGAAAAATAGGTACAGTAGCCTCTAAAGTAGCTTCTTAAGGGAAAAACAGATATCGGGCAAACGAGAGAGTGTGTAAAGATGGTGCTGTTGCTCTGGTGACTTTTTGTTACCCAAGATTCTTATTACATGGCCAGGACACTTTCCTGTTCATTCCTGATTTAGCCCATTAAAGAAAGGTTCTGAAAGCCTCTCACCCCCTAATCACGTCTTTCCCCTTAGATTTATTTCTTTTCAGTGTCTGATTTTAGCCCTATAGTTAGTCATCTCCAGACTCTATTTTGAGAAACCCTGACCAAAGATATTTTGCTGAAAAGCAACAATGAAAAGTTCAAACTAGTGAAGAAGTCATTATTTTTGTTCATTAGGTTGCAGATTTACTTTCTTTTAGTTCAGCTGTTTGGCTTTATATAAATAAGGCCTAACCTAATATGAATTTATAGGAATTCTGAGAATGAGAAACTCGTAAAAAGGGAACTGTATAGTCCTAATAGCACTACGATTTAAGGGATCCAGGAGAATAAAGAATGGTTTTCTCAGTACATAGGGTGGCTGTATGCTGTAAAAGCTTCTTGCAGAGGTTGAATTTTGTATACTAGGTCTCATTTTAACATATGTCTATTACGTTAATTTATGTCTTAAATTGGGTAAACCTCACTTTTTGTTTTGCAAAGTTGTGAATACCTGTCTGTGTCTGTAAGCTGAGAGTGAAAATGTAGGTGAGAGAGGATAGTTACGACAACAGCAAGCTCCAGTGCTTGCTGTGGGTTTATTTGATGGTTAGTTAATTAATTAGTTAATTCATTCATTCATAAAGCAAGTAGTTGTGAAGCCCCTAATACTTAGTTCATAGAAGGAGGGTTTGTTATGTGTTTTAAGAAGTTTAAAAATGTACTTCGGGTCCTGTCCTTGAAGAATTTATATGATGACTGAGGAGCAAGGTATTCTTAAATAAAATAACCAGAGATCATCATGAGGTCTTAACATCGTTAATACAATCTAATGTTTATTGAGAACTTACTTTTCCATGGGTCACTTACCCAATGACCCATTTGGGGAATTTCTTTTCTTTTTTTAAAGATTTTATTTATTTATTCAAGAGACACACACACACACACACACAGAGACAGAGAGAGAGAGAGAGAGAGAGAGAGACAGGCAGAGACACAGAGGGAGAAGCAGGCTCCATGCAGGGACCTGACATGGGACTCGATCCCAGGTCTCCAGGATCACAGGGCCGAAGGCAGGCGCTAAACCGCTGAACCACCCAGGGATCCCCATTTGGGGAATTTCTATAGTTTTGAAAGTTTAGATTCTGAAAACTGAATGAAAACTGAATTTGTTTTTAACTGTATATGCTCTTAAAGCTTTTTGGGAACAAATTATATACTTACTTGCTAGGAAAGTAAATGACTGTTACTTAATTCTGTAGGAACAGGGACTTTGACTTGTTTGCTGTTGCATCCTCGACTCCTAGAGCAGTACCCAGCAGGCAAGTATATTCTGGAAGAGTGAATGGTCTCTGACATAATCTGTATTAATACTACTAGCTAACGTTTACTGAATGCTTACAAAGTCTTGATGTTCTACAAAGCACTTTACATACATGGCCTCTATTGCTGCTTATAGTCCTGTGAGAGGTGGCTACTGTTTTCAGTGCAGAAAAAGGACAAAAACTGGGAAAGGGTCTAGTACTTCACCGGGGGTGGCACAGCTAGCAGAGGCAGACAGGGCATTGGAGTGTAGGCTGTGACCTGCCCTGCTATACTTGAGTGTCGAGTCAGGAGGGGGCAGATGTTGGAAAATGATGGGAATGGGCAGACGCAAGGGGCAGGGAGAAAACCATGCGCTCATCAAGGATTTTTGTGTGACACGCTGCATCACCTCCCTTCTAGGAACTGGCACTCCTTTCTCTCTGATTGCCTCCATCACAGAGTTCCAAAAATAGTGCAAAAGATAGAGGTGGCTGCTGGCCTTGGGGTCTAGTGAAAGCACACACTTGGCAAGGTTTTTGGTACCCTGCTTCTTTTGCCCCTCAGGGCCAAAGCCCTTTTAGCTGTCCCCTGGCTTCTCCTGTGCCACCCTCTTTTGACTGTCCTCTTCTCCCATCTCCAATTCTGCTAGGAGAAGTCCCATTCTCTTTAATCTCAGCTAAGTGTCCAAACAAAACAAAACAAAACAAAACAAAACAAAAACAAAAAAACCCCAAATGATCTGATCAGCAGACTGAAGTAACTCCTACTAAGATGCCATCATTTAACCTTCCCTGGAGCTTACTCCTTAAGATGAGTCTCTAACTGGTGGCACGTGTAATGGAAAAACTTAAAAAAAATTACTGGAGTCCTGCACATCAAGTAAATAATAGTAAGCAGTCCATAGAGCTGCAAAGGGCCAAGACCATGCTTAAGCAACTCTCACGCATGGTCTCATAGCAACCTGATGAGGTAAATATTATTTCCAATGTTATAGGTAAAGAAATGGAGACTGAGAACAGTTGAGTGATTTGCCTAAGGACACGTAGCTGGTAAAGAAGCTGGAATTTCAGATTCTTCATATTACCGATCTCTCTATTTTGCCTTTCAGTGGGTAGCACCTTGCCACGCCGCTGCTAGGGACTCACGTGTGAGTGGGTGTGGGTGAACAGAGGGCCCAGGAGAGAGACACTAAGAAAATAACTGTGATACAATGAGAACAGTGCAGATGGTGAGGTAAGGGCAGAGTGTGGGGGGAACATAAAAGGGAAAGGGAATTTTGAAATTAAAGCAGAAAAAAAAAAGCAAGACCAAAATCTGATGGGTTTAGGGCTCTTTAGAGACATGATTTTTTACCTTTCTCCTAAATTCTAATGAGTAGCTCACTACAGAATTCTCAGTAGCCAGGTGGTGTTAACTCTCACTTGCTAATGAATATAACTAACTCCCTTTGGCAATACAGAAGGTGGGAGTAAGCAAGAAAGTGTCTTCAGGTACTGAAGTTGGCTATTGATTTCCAACAGACACAGCCTAAGGCAGCATTTCCCAAATTTACTGATTATAAGGCAGCATTTCCCAAATCACCTAAGGCTCTTATTAAACAAAATGATTCCCAGGCCCCACTCAGAATAATAAGTCCCTCCAGTGAATTCTTCTGCTTCCTAAGGAGGTTTGGGAAACGCTGGTCTGGGATCTAGGGGCATGATATTGTCTTCAGAAATGGTCATCCCTAAAAGCAGGGCTCCTTGAGCATTCTGTGTCCCATGGATCCCTTTGGTCTCATGGTTCCCTTCTCAGAAGAATATTTTTAAGTGAATATAATAAAATATAACGGATCACAAAGAATACCAATTATATTGAAATGTAATTACCAAAGTATTTGAATATATGTGCTTCTTTAATAATGCATTAAGTAACAAAACATAGCGACCGGTCCAAAATTCTCATGATTTCAAAGTACTGGTGAATGTCAATGGTATTTCAAGGTATCTGCGACAATTGTAATGTGATTTGAAAATATAAATATCTGTGATTTCAACTGGTGACACTAAGGATTTCTTCTGCTCTGGGTTAATGCCTATATTCATACTTGAAGAAAATACTAAATTTCAGTTTAGTGAAAATAAAGAAGTGATTTTATTTACGTCCAAGTTGAGGGACTCCAACGATTAAGAATTCCTGCTCTAGCGGATGGATTTTTAGTTGTTTGGGGAGGTGTCCAAGGCACAAAAATGGACTTCTCTAGCCTCTTCAGTCCACTTTTGTTTGCCACATTTGGAATCTTTTTGGGGGGCAGAGAGATTGTTGTGAGGCAAGATAGGGGATCCAATGATCTGAATTCCAATTTCCTCATCTGTGAGATGGGAGGTGGTTTATAGATTAGTGGTCCCTAAATGTCAGTTTGTAGCAGGTGACCAGGTGCCTGCACAAATTACCCAGGATAGGAGTGAGGCTGGGGAGGGGGACTGGTACAATTACTGCAGACTTTCCCCTGGAAATTCGGGTTTGGTAGATCTGGGGTAGACCCAGCAGTCTGTATTTTGAACAAGCAGCTCTCTGTAATAAAGGTTTTGCTCAGAACTTCTCAAAGTTTAGATGCGTAAGAGTCATGGGAGAACCCATTGAAAATGCAGACCCTCCTTATTTTTAACAATCAATGTCATTACAAGGCCCAAAGGTTCGTCTCTCCCAAAATAGTGTTGCTCTTTCCCATCATCACTATCTGACCTTGATCACTGCCTGTGGTGGGACTCTCTGTCTGAACGCCCCCCCTCCGCCCCCACTCTTTTTGGCTTGGTCTATATTACTCTATTCTCACATCTTTTTTCCTGTCCACACTGGGACCCAAGTATTCTGAGTTTAGTATTCTAAATGTTCCTCTGGCTGCTTGCATTGCCTTTCTGCCCTGATATAAGTGCATTAAACATCACAAAAGGTGCTTAACCGAGTGGAACAAAATGGGATGTTTGTGCTTGGAGAGGGAGCTCCACACAGACTGCAGCTTCTAAAGCAGGAAATTAAAAACTTGAGAGGGAATCAGAGATAGAACTATTTGTTATGGCACAGAAGCGAGTTTTCGAGAAAATGCTGCAAGCTGAATTAAAGAGAGCCAGGCGAGGGCCCTCTGCCATATAACCTACTCTGAGATTACTTGCATGATTTTTATCCTGAATTCCTCTGCTAGGCCTGAGGACAAAGAAAACCGATGAACGTCAGTGACCAGCCCCTGCTAGTATCCCAGGCCAAGTCCACGCTCCTGTGTGCCTTAATGATGAGAATGGTACGGTGAAAGCCACTGTGGTATGTACTTGCTGGCTGTCCTCTGCCTTCATTGCAATAGTCCTTGAATTCCACTGGGAATCCATGAAATTCCTGAGCAGGTCTTTGATGTCTTCCTTCCGTGTGCTAAACCAACTCTTCTATCCAGTGATTAGAGAAAATCAAGTGCCGGAAGCCAGTCCAATCAAAGTACTCCTTGACACGTCTACTAGAAACTCTGGACAAAGATTTTCTGTCTTGGTGTGAATGGTGTGGTGCACACATGTGAGGTCTATAGCTTGCCCTATGCTGTGGATAACGTCAACACATAGAAGGAAGCTGAGAGAATTGTAGAGAAATGGAGCTGGGATCCTGCTCAAACTATGCCTGCAGCCCACCCTACCACAGGACTTTTAAAGAACAATGCATTCTGTTTATTGTTTAAGTCAATTAGAATTAAGTTTTCTTTTACTTAATGTTAAAAGTGTCTTAACTAAGATGTTTATAGCTCACATTTTTTAGTTATCAAGGCACTTTCTCCATTGGCAATGGTGAAGCCTAACATCAAGCCTATGAGATAGGTAAAGTATGCTTGTCACCTCCATCTTATTCCCTTGATTCCAGGACTTCTGACGCCCAGTTCTGAGTCTTTCTCATAGCATAATGCTGTGCAGGGTAACATTCATCCTGGTGAATTCCAGAAGCAAAATGTCCTATGACATTTTATTTGTCTATCTCACAGCAGTTCCTCATACCACGTCTTCTTTTTAAGTAAAACCCATATTTTCACTTTCTTTTCTATCCTCCCCTGTATCCTTCCCTTATGATCCAATTTTGGCTAATTAAACTTAAGTGAAGTCCCTTAGGGGATGCTTTGAGGCACTCCAGGCAAAGGGCTTTTTTTTTTTTAAGATTTTATTTATTTATTCATGAGAGACAGAGAGAGAGAGAGAGAGAGAGAGAGAGAGAGAGAGGCAGAGACATAAGCAGAGGAGAAGCAAGCTCCTTGATAGGAACTGGATGTGGGACTTGATCCCAAGACCACGGGATCGTGACCTGAACCAAAGGTAGATGCTCAGCCACTGAGCTACCCAGGTGTCCCAGGAAAGGGCTCCCCCCGTTTCCTTCTTTGCTGTCCTCACCCATCCTATTTATGAATACTGCCATGATGCTGAGGGCCATGGCAGCCACCCTATGAAGAGCATGAGGAAGTAAGCCGGTTTGCCACGGGGGGAAGAGATTGGTCTTTCATGACACCATGGGACAGCTGAATCAACACCAACAACCTTCCTCCAGAATTCTGGTTGTGTGAGAGAAGTTACTCCTATTTGTTTAAGCCATGCCTAGTAAAGTTTTCCAATGTTTATAGCCATACACACTGGTGCATGGAAAATTTAGGCAAATTTCCTTCGAGGGAAGGTATCTGGCCAGTATGAGCCAATATTTCCTTCAAAGAAGATAGATGTATTCAAATCAAAGCACAGGAAGCTGTGAATTTGGCAGTTAATCTGGCTACCACATGGTGTTCTCATTTCTATGCTGTCCTCTTGGGGGCCCTCAAGCCTACAGTGGTCTCTGTGCTGTGGTCAACACTGCATCCTTTCCTCTTTCAAGGGAGCTCTTAGGTATAAGCTTGTAATTACTAGGCCAGTTACTCGAAATGTACCACCATTAGGATAAGTTAGTGAGAATAATGCTGTACTCTTCTCTGAGATACATTCATAGTCCCTTTAAGGGCTCAAACTACTCTTTTCTCTCATTGAGATACCCTATCTGCTTCTGAGGTCCACAGAAAGCAGGCAGATATTTAAGGTGAAGAAAAATAGAGGGATCCCTGGATGGCTCAGTGGTTTAGCGCCTGCCTTTGGCCCGGGACACGATCCTGGAGTCCTGGGATCGAGTCCCACATCGGGCTCCCTGCATGGAGCCTGCTTCTCCCTCTTCCTGTGTCTCTGCCTCTCTCTCTCTCTCTGTCTCTCTCTCTCTGTGTGTGTGTGTGTCTCTCATGAATAAATAAATAAAATCTTTAAAAAAAGAAAAGAAAAATATATACTGTGCTGGGTTAGAAAGACCTGTCCTTTAGATTAGAACTTCTAATATTGTAACTGGTTGTCTATTAATTAGGGCTGCTTTAAGTCATGTTCTATCTTTTATTGAGAGAGTCCACCTTAGTGGACTGTTGGCAAAGTGGTACAGAAATATTAAGTTGCATTGACTAGAGCTTTAAAGCAACTAAGGAAGACCAAAGAGGTCCCAAAGCCCATTTCCCAATGGAGCGATGTTTCCCAAATCTGCTTTATATGTTTGTAGACTTATTTGACCATACTCTTCATTACTGAACACTTGCACCGACTAACCTATTGGACGGAATGCACATTGATTTTTGTGAGGGGGAGCTCTACCAGAGCTCATCTCATAGGGAAAAACTCATAGATCCAACCTGCAGAGAGTTCAGTAAGCCTTTGGCAAGATTTCATGCTGGCTCTATGTGGGCTCAGTTGCTTTTCTATGCTCAGCAGAAGGGGGACATCATCAATTTTGGCAGGTGTGGCTTGAAGGGGATGCCATGGGTGTCTAGTGTGGAAAAATCCCAAGGTCAATATCCTACACCAGTATCTATAGAGATTTTCCAATGTGGTCTATCCAGAGTCCTGGAAGCAACCACAAAGGGACAGTTGAGTGGCTTTGTTATAGATACCAGATGACTGGTTTTATTTCAGAGGCAATTAAATTAAAATGTTTATTAGAGTGAAATTCCTCATCCTGTATTTCTTTCTGATAGTCAGCCTTCTGAAAGACGTGAGAATCCTTGTAATGTATAGGTGTGGACGGAAACACTTTGAGGTGTGGGATGATGGTGTTAGGAATCCCTAACTAATCCATACTAGTTTGTAGCGCTTGATCTGCCTTAACTCTTGAACAGAAATATCACAGGTGTCTAACTCCTTTTCAGTCTCATTATTATTGAACGTAAAAAAGATAAACAGCTCAACGAAACAATAGATATGGCTACAGATGGTATAAGCAGGAATTGCCCATCTAATGCATACATTACAGAAAGATTCATTTAATCATTCATATATCAAATATTTATTTAGCATATATTATGTGCCAGATAGTGTGTTTGGACTACAGAAAAAAAGGAACAAAGACATATATTCTGACTTCAAGGTTGTCTCAGTCAGTTTGGGTTGACAGAAAAGTCAAGATAATTGCAAGATCTTTTACAATCAGGATTATCCTAACTGGGAAAAATTAATGCTTTTTGTTCTCCTCCAGGTCTTCCCTTAACCTTTACATCTATCCCAATCAGCCCAGATGTTTTTCTGCTTTTCGTTTCCTTTTCTATTTCCTTGATTTCTCTCCTTTATGTTTCCCCTTTGAGATCATAAGTCTAATTTTAGTTCCCAATCATTCTTTAATAGGGATACCAGTCTAGGCAGCCTATGTTTGAGGTTTTTGCTCTCCTGTGATATGTCATACTTAATTAACTGTCACCTTCACTATTAATATTAACTGAGATATTAATTTGATGAATTTTAATTTCTCTTAATCATAGCATCATTTTGATCCTTCATTGGATACCTCTTTAAAATGATGCATGGTACACAGTGCACGAGAGACATATTAATAGTACATTAAAGTGTTTTTAAAAAACTCTTTAGTAATTGAATGTTTTCTCTGTAAGAATATCTGTTTCTTGAACAGGTGTAGGCACCCTGATTCCTTTGTTAGCAAATGGATGTTTTGTCTTGATCACCTCCTGACTCTGTTTTGCACTTTCAAATGAAAATACTTTCACATTTAAGAAATGTTTCCTCTCCAGAAGAATTCTCCAGGGTCTGCTGCATTATCTGACTGGTGAGGGCTCTGTGCTATTAATGGAGGGATCAAAAATATAAATGTGAAGGTTTGGTCTGTTTGGTAGCAGAGTCTGTAGAGAGCTGGTACCCAGGAGGAAAGAGCTAAGTCTGAGGGTAACTGCACTATCAAAAGAAGTCTGATCTATTTGAAGACTGTTTTTTTTTCTCTCTTTTCCTCTTATTCATTAAAAAAAATCTTTTTTGGTTTTTCTATAATTCCTACTGCATCCCCCCTCCACCCTCACTGTTGTTCCACATCCTTCCTGTGCATCCCCACCCCTCTATATACATTGAAATACTGATGAAGTTGCCCACTGACTGCCTCCCCCAAACCCCCACATCTTTGAGACGTGATTGGCACAGAGATTGAACCTGACGCAAGGGGCACCTGGGTGGCTCAGTGGTTGAGCATCTGCCTTTGGCTCAGGTCGTGATCCTAGTGTCCTTGTATTGAGCCTCCCTGAAGGGAGTCTGCTTCTCCCTCTGCCTGTGTCTCTGCCTCTCTCTATGTGTGTGTCTCATGAATAAATAAATAAAATCTTAAAAAAAAAACCTGATGCATTTTTAGGATGAGTCCCATCGCTCTAGTCCAGTCACCTGGATGCTGGAGACCCAGGAACAAAATCATTCCTGGATCCTTGGTTCTAATGTGGGCAAGTGATGTTGGATAATAGCTGCTCTCAGGCCTTCAGTTCCCTCATGAAAGGGAGAATGACAGGAGCTCTCTTTCCTTCCTAGTCCTTGAATCATGGCAGGGAACATTTTGAGCTCAGAAGGCCAAGAACTCAAGGAAGACAAAGACAAGTATGGTCACACAGGCGGCTGGGGCCCACTCACCTCCAGGTACACCACCCAGGGCATCACCAAGGTGGCCACCAGCAGGTCTGCCACGGCCAGACTCACCACCAGATAGTTGGTGGTGGTCTGCAAAGCCCGCTCCTTCAGCACAGCCACACACACCAGACCATTGCCGAAGATGATGGCCAGGATGAGCGCGCAGTAGGAGAGTGCGTAGTAGGCGTGTGGACGGGCCCGGCTGGCACCTGTGGAGTTCTCCACCCCACAGGTGGAGTTGATGTTGCCACTCAGCTGACTCAGAGGCGTCATGGCCCAGAGGGAGAAGAGTGACCCCAGTGGATTTCCTGGGAAGAGACAGAAAACAATGTCGGTAAAACTTGATTCTTGGGAGATTGGCTGCTTTGGTACATTTTTATGTATTGCTTCAACAAATACTTATCAAGGACTTCATACTATTCTAAGCACTGGAAATACAGCAATGAACAAAAGGGATACACATTCCTGCTGTCATGTTGGGGCCCACTGGGGGAGGAGAGTACAGTAAGAAATAAGATAAACAGAGGATGTAGTATGTTTGATAATAATAGGCATTTTAGAGAACGATAAACCAGAGAAGGAGGTAAGGAGATGGGAAGGATTATGTGTGTGTGCGTAGGATATGAGGGCAATTTTTAATCAGGGTATTCAGGTAGCCCTTGCGGAGAAGGTGACAACTGAGTCAAGACCTGGAGGACATGAGGAAGTCAACCATGCAGGTGTCTGTCCAAGCAGAAGGGATAGCAGGTACAGAGGCAGGACAGGCTGATGTGTGGAAGGCAGCAGGGAGACCAGAGCGGCTGGAGGCAAGTGAGGCAGGTACAGAGTGGAAGGGTGTAAGACTGAGAGATTGTGCAGGGCCATTGAACGAGCTGTGCTTGGGCTCTGAGTGAGACAGACAGCTGTTGCAGGGTTAGGATCCCAGCTCTGCCACTTGCCACTGTTGGGCCTTAAGCATGTTACTGCAACTCTCTGAGCTTCATTCTCCTCCTCTGTAAAGTGGAAGAAATAATGGATTCCATCCCATAGGGGTTTTGTGAGGATTAAGTGAGCTATTAAATATGTAAGACAGTGAAAGGTATGATACCTAGAAAGCTAAGTGTGATCTCTTTTTCTATACTGGTCTGTTTCTCTTATCTTGCCATCCCTCTTGCCTTATTTCCTCTCTTCTCTCTTCTATTGCCCCATTTGCCTTTTCCCATGCCTCCCTCTGTCTCTTCCTTTAGTTTCTTATCTTTCTCTTGTGTCTTGTGTGGGGCATGGTAGGTGTGGGATGCTGGCTTAAAAAGACTCAAGAGTAATGGAATATAGAGGCAGGGCAGTGGTTTTTATATTTAGGGAAAAATCCATGTGTGGAATTTTATTTGAAACCTCCTAATTTTAAAAGATCGGTACCAATTAAAGAAGTGTTTAGGGATCCCTGGGTGGCACAGCGGTTTAGCGCCTGCCTTTGGCCCGGGGCATGATCCTGGAGACCCAGGATCGAATCCCACGTCGGGCTCCCTGCATGGAGCCTGCTTCTCCCTCTGCCTGTGTCTCTGCCTCTCTCTCTCTCTCTCTCTCTCTCTGTGACTATCATGAATAAATAAATAAAATCTTAAAAAAAGTGTTTAAGCCCTATGAAGTCTCTTCTCTCCCCACCCCCCAAATCCCACATCCATAGGCCAACGGCCCATGACCATAAATTTTAAACCTCTGATGTAGCTCAAAGCCCTCACTTTTCAAATAGAGGATTTGAGACCCAGAAAGATGAGTAGCACATCTTAAGTCACACAAAACTTATTAGGGGCAGAACTAGCATGATTTTTCCAAAACTCTCCTTTGGCATCTGAAAACCATAACAACTGTCATGTCACTATCCCACTAGGATGAACTAATCCTCAACCTGTAGGGACTTTGGAGTTAGGATGGGAAAGGCATCAGAGCCCATCAGCTGCCTCTGTGACACCAGCCTGTTGGAGCCCAGCACTAAAGAAGGGACTCTGGGCTCTTACATCCAGGTCTGTGTGTGTCTGGGGTAGGGGTGGGAGTGGGGAGGGAAGGTGACAGAAATCACCATGTCCTGTAGAAAAATATGGAAATGCCTGTGCATTAAAGCCTTGTGTGCTGGTAGAGGGACTCCTGTCCTGGCATCTGTGCTTTAAAGGGTCCCACTCTGGACGCCCTCTATTATATCCTCCCCATGGGATAAGGTCATGCCCTCCCACAGTGCCAAGGAGCAGGTCCACCAAGAGTCCATACTCTCATTCTAAACCACACTCTGGTCACTAAGATCACAGAATTCTCTGCCCAAACTGCATGGAGTCTGTTTCCAAGGCACAGATCCTAATCTGGATCTGTCACCTGAGGGTAGACTGTGTCATTTGTCTTTGATACCCCTGAGCTCAAGAGGTAGCTCTTTGGGGGGGAGCTCAGATGAGTAGCTTGGGCACACTCTGAAGTGGCAAGGGAAGAGGATGGAGTCCCTGGGGCAGGATTTGGGGTGGTAGGTAGCTTCTCCTGCCCTCTCACGTTTTGTTTTGAACTCTTAAGAAACCCAGGAATCAAATTCAAACCTGGCCTTCCGGATGGTTACAGAAGTATATTTTTCAAGGCAGGAGTATTAAACATTTTATTCACTGATTTGTTGGCTATGACTAAAATACTTAGACATGAAATATATGGGCCTCCATGGGAACACTTGCTCTAGGCCCTGGCAGAGGCAGAGGCTGGCTTGGTGGCCAGGATTTATTCTCAATCCTGGTATCTGAAGTTCTCCTTTGGTGAGGGAATTGGCCTAATCATGTATGTCATTTTGTGCCTCATTTTGAATAGTTTCATCCTGGAATGTGAAAGTGTTAAAATGAACAAATGATTGTAAGGGGCTGACTTGGAATGAATTCAGAGAATTGTTTTAAAGAAAATTGTTCTTTATCTTGGCACACTGTTTGTACTCAATATATTTTAAAACATAATGATAGTTTTTGATAATAATTATAATTTTCTCATTATTTGGAAAGGGCAGCTGCTACCCTAGAGATAGCAATTCTGCTGCCAAGAGCTTTTTGAAAAATACAATGCTTTCTGATTGTTCAAGGATATTTCTACCTTTGAGGCCAGCTCAGACCCAGAACACCTTTCTTTCTGCAACTGGACCAGTTAGGAAAACAGTGGCTGGAAATCAATCTTTCATGGGGTCTGTAGTTGGCTAATGATGGCTTAGGCTCATCTTGCCTGTCAGGTAAGATGGAAGCACAAAACCTTGGGATATTTGTTACCATCTTGGACTTTTTACTCTGTTGAGGTTTGACAGCTACTTAAAAATAGTACAGGTCTGTGTCAATGACTAATTAAACAAAAGAAAACCCTCAACCCTGAAAATCAGTTGTGTGCCTGCTGTTGGAATGATAATTGCATGGATTTCTGACTTAATATTATTTTTGCTTTGTACCGTCTCTGGTCTTAGGTTCTTTAGAGTAGAAGGTGGGTGTAAGTCTTGGTTGTCCAAGCCGTTCCTGATGAGTTTGTGTGGGGGATGGAAGCAGTAAGTGAATGAGATGCTGGATTGCTCTCTGCCTCTCAGCTAATTGTTTCAACTTTCTCCCTCCTTAGAGCTTTTTCTTTCTTTCTTTCTTTCTTTCTTTCTTTCTTTCTTTCTTTCTTTCTTTCTTTCTTTCTTTCTTTCTCTTTCTTTCTTTCTTTCTTTCTTTCCTTCCTTCCTTCCTTCCTTCTTTCTCTCTCTCTTTCTTTCTTTCTTTCTTTCTTTCTTTCTTTCTTTCTTTCTTTCTTTCTTTCTTTCTTCTTTCCTTCTCTCTTAGCATTGCTTATGTAACACAGAGCTGGGTTGGGCTTTTTCTCCCTTTCCCCCTCTAATAATTATATTACCAGATAGCAAACTTGTTTCAGGTAGGAAGAAGCGGGAAGCCTGGAGAATTTTAACTTAATAATTACTCTTTAAGTAATTCATACAGATAATCTGGTCTCCTCATCAGTAAAATGAGGGTATCATGTGGACTCCATGGGGTTATTCTGAAGATCAAATAATATTATATATGTAAAGTCTTGGCACTACTGACAATTTGGGCTGGATAATTCTTTTGGGGGGTGAGGGGGCAATGTCCTGTGCATTATAGGATATTTAGCAGCATCCCAGACATGTAGTACTCACCTTCACCCAGGTTGTAACAACCAAAAATGTCTTCAGACATTGTCAAATGTCCTTTGGGGGACAAAATTGTTCTTCCAATTGAGAATCATGGCTCTAACATAATGTCTGGCACAAACACTTGAAGTACTGTGGTTTTTATTTTTAAAGGGAAAGTGGGAATAAGTGAAGGGGTCAAGTAAGCTACAGTTGCAGAGTGTCTAATGGACTTGGAAATTAGGAGGTTACTTGTGACCTCAGCAAAGAGTGTTAGTAGTTAAGAATGGACGGGGGGGGGGGTGAGAAAGTGGAGAAGGCAAGGACTAGAAGATTATGGCTGGTCTTATTCTTTTAAGATTCATGATACATAACACTACTTACAAATTTTAATGAGCCTTTGAACTTCTTACAAAGTATTGATTTATCTTGGTCTTTAGAGTTTATTCTAGCATCTCTGAAAGTGAGTGCATAATTTATTTTAAAAAGCAGAGGGACAGAGAGTGGTCAGGTCCCTATCAGCAATGACATACATCCTGCTTCACTGATATTCAATCCCTTGGTGCTGAGGGACATTCTGCTTGGAACATTTGTAGGGCGCCTCCTCGGCAGTTGGTTCCATATCAGGCATGTTAGGAAGATACTCATTAAGGTATACCAGGTTTTAATTATTTGTTCTTCTTCCTTAAGGATATTGAATTAGGCAAAAAACTAAACACTGTAAAAGCAAAGACACTTGAGTTCTCAATCTCCTTCTGAAGACAGTAGTCACCATCTCTTCTGTTTTCTACTGTGTGCCAGGCACTAGTACTTTACATATATTATCTCATTTTAATATTTATAGCAGCCCTTGATATTCCTTTTTTATAGATTAAAAAACTGAATCAGCAAGAGGTTCAGTAACTTTCTCAAGAGTATAAATGTATAGGGATTCCTGGGTGGCTCAGTGGTTGAGTGTCTGCCTTTGGCTCAGGGCATGATCCCAGAGTCCGGGGATCGAGTCCCACATCGGGCTCCCCGCAGGGATCCTGCTTCTCCTCTGCCTATATCTCTGCTTCTTTCTGTGTGTCTCTTGTGAATAAATAAATACAATCTTAAAAAAAAGATTATAAATGTGTAGGGGGCTGTATTGAGCCTAGCTTTGATCTTGGGTCGCCTTAAATATCAAACTTGAAGCTTATTCAATGTGTCTGTGTTGGGGGTGGACATTGATGTATGGAGTCGTTTCCAATTAGAGATGATTTTTCCTAACAAAACACCTTTTTAAAAAAACAAAACAAAACAAAATACCTTAATAGCAGGGTTCTATGACCAAATCTTCATTTGTGTCATAGAACCCGGTCTTTTGCCACCAATTACATACTGACCTCTAGTCTGCAAAGCTTTTCTGGTTCTGGGCTTCAATGCAGACTTGCTAAATTGTCTGAAAAAGTTAATAATTAGAGCTAAACTTTATAATCATTATCATATTTAAACCTCACAACAACCTGATAAAGGAAATAGGTGTTACTAATACTCCCATTTTGCAGATGAATAAAGTAAGTAATAGAGAGGTTAATTATCTTGCTGGGGTCATACAACAATAAATGATGGAGCTAATTCAACCCAAGATCTACCTGTTTCTAGACCTTATGTTCTTAACTACTCCACTATTGGGGTGAGGAACAAACCTGAAATGGAGACTCATTTTTAAACCTTGCTTTTTCAGAGCACCTGACCAAGCTCAGTGAAGTTAATGCAGGTGCACACTGCACATAGAAACAGTGGGAGTTACATTGTCATTATTATTAGAGGTAGTCTTTAGCATTTCTATGGCACTTTATTCTTGAAAATTGCTGTCTAGATTATTTTCCTAATGAAGATTCACAAATCCATTAAAATACATAGCAAATTTATATATTTGAATGTATTTACAAAGAAAAACCATAGCTGGCCAACGAGATCCAGTAACTAGGGTTATATATATTTCTTCTATAATTAAACCTGCCCCATAAAGCAGAGAATTCCCACTTTCCATAACAACTTTGAGTCACCAAGCATTTTATTATTTTAATCAGAGATAAAATGGGAACTCAATGGATCAATCAATAAGCAAATATTAACCAATGGCAAACTTCAGTGCATTAGATATTGAATTTAATAATGAGTAGGATCTATTTGGTATTTGCTTTAATTCATATTCCATCATAAGCAGCCTTCTTTGTAGATGCTTTAATATCAGGCATTCATTTGGATACTATCAGTATTTTCCTTGCTTGACACCCCTACTCACTACTAACCATGCAGCCCTTTGAAAGTGTTCAACTAAAAATAAACAAGAATATGAGCAAAAATCTTTTTCATATCATTTTTGCTTCTCTTAGGCTACAAGAGATCCAATGGTGTGTCAAGCAGTGATTCTTCACTCACCCAAGGACAGACATCTTACTGACCTTTTAGTATCAGGAAGCAAAGGGCTTCCCCTATAAAGTGCAAACAGGCATGCAGATTGAGTTTAGAATCCAAGTTCCACTTTGTTATTGCTGCTTTATTATTTGTGCGTGCATTTTGATAGTGTTCGATTAAACTAAATGCATGAACTGGAACAAATGCCTAATTGCATCGACTTCCATTGACCCAATAAGCTACAATAAGTGATGAAAGTCCAACAATTAAAAAGCAACAATACCCTCAAAATCATATGCTATTATTAAAGAAAACATACACAATCATCATCTCAAGTACTGCATATCTCTGTTGGGAATAATTGGATTCTGACTTGGAAACAGCCTGACTTTAAATAGACCATTGAAAACAGTGCCTCTCCAAACCCTCAGCCCTGGATTACCAGGATGCTAAATTGGGGAGTTTAAAATAACAGACCCTTACAATTAAGTAAGACCCTTAAGGGGAATACAATCAACTTCCATACAAATCCCAGGGATAGTAACAGCTTTTTATTTTTCATCTTTTAATTCTGCCTTGATATAGCTTCTAGAGCCCATGAGGATCTAATTTTGGGAGAAAAAGAGAAAGAGAACAGGTTTCTATTGTTAAAAAATGAGGAAAAAATGAAAACAGTTTCCTCAGGGTTTCAGGTTTTTAAATAAGAGAGGGTACAGAGTTTTAATGCATATTCTTAGAGAACCACAGAACCCCAAGCTGGTTAAATAACCTTCCAGGAAAATGCTGTGTATTAAATTAGAAACAAAAAGCAAAATTACTTACCCTGAAAATTTCTTCTGATTTCTGGAGACTGTGGAGTTTAGCACCTCAGCTCCTGCAGTCACTTACTGACAGCAGACATGCCCAAGCAAAGCAAACTTTGTCTTTCCAAGGACACAGAAACTGTGGAAATGAACAGAAAAAAAAATCACCCATTTTTGCCTCTAAGGTGAAATCACTTGTGGGCTGCTCTTACAGCTTTCCTATTAGACCTTACTGCATGCTTCATAGCTGCTTTCAAATTCATGCGTTTTCTCTAGAGGATTTGGGAGGGACCCTAAAACTGGTCGGTGCTTGGGTCAGCCCTTCAGAGGCACTGTCCTTGGTGCTGAAAGCGAGGTACCGCAGGCACAAGCAGGATCCGTTTTCTATCGCTCTCCTCTTTTCCCTCTGAGCCTCTATCTGCTGCGTGCTATGCTTTTTTAGTACATGTGTGTTTTCCCCCCAGTGCTCTTTTTATCCCACTTATTCCACTGTCTTTCTTTCTGTGCTTTAATTTATCTTGAATAACTCCAACCTTCCTCAGCTTAATTGCCAGGGCAGCTTTTGGTGGGTGTAAAGATGATTGGTACAGAAAAAGCAACAGATCAACAAATTGATACCACAAGTGGTTAATATAAATCCGTATAATTTAAAATACAATTGACAGAATAATTGAACTTGGAGGTGTAAGCCTGTCTGGGAAAGAAGGTTAAAGGAAATATATTACAGTGGAAGCAAAACCGAGGCATGGAATATAACTGGTAATAAAGATGAGATAAGCTTAATACTGTGAGAAATGTTAAATATTTGTTTAACAGCACTCCTTGCATTCAAAGAACTTTACAAAAACATTTACCGATTCTTTTTCACTGCTCTTCTGAGGTATACGTGAGTAAGTTTTCTTAACTTTAGAACTGGCTAAAGTGGGGGGCAATGTCAGTAAGTCAGTTTCTGAAGCAGCCCTAGAACTTAATCTTACTATGGTCACCTGTTCATATAACATCTTACCATGGATGGAACCCTATCTATTCCCTGTTCTCTTGTTTTTGAGTTCTTCTTCCTTCAGACAGGGTGGGAATTCTTTCACTCCTTTCTCCGCCAGCAGTGGATGGCTTGGCAGCTGCAGTGTACACTGTCATGGGGAAGCTAGTCCAGGTTTACTATGTTGGAGACCTCTACTGGCTGAGAAAGAAGCAGCAGCAGCAGCAGCAGCAGCAAGGTTTAAACATGGCTCTTGCTAACAACCACATTAAATGAGCATATACTATTAATCGGTCATTTTGATGCACTCTCTTGTTTAATTTTTTTCAACAGTCCTAAAAGGTAGGTACTATTTTTACATCCCTAACTTACAGATAGGAAAGCTGAGGCTTAGGTTAAAATAATTTTTAAAAGTGGAGCCCAGATTTGGATCCAGACGTCTTAATTCTGGAGCATGTTCTCTTAACCACTGTGATATAATTCTTCAAAAGGTGAAAAACTGAGATTTCCCAGGAGACTGACAATGTGTCATAGAGAATAATAATTATAATGACAAAAATGATGATATCATTGATACAATATTTGTATGGTGACTTATAATTTATAAAGCATTTTCTAATTCATATTCTTATCTGCATCTTACATAAATCCTTATGATGCCCTTTTTACACAGGCTGTTATGGATCGAATTGCATCCCTCCACCCCCCACTCTCACCCCAAATTCATATATTAAAATCCTTAGACTCAGAATATGACTATACTTAGAGATAAAATTTTTGAAGAGTTGACTAAGTAAAAATGGTGTCCTTAATCCAATCTGATTGTTGTTTTTATAAGAAGTCAAAGAGATACCAGGGAGACACACAGAGAAAAGGCTGTGTGAGGACACAGCAAGAAGGCAGCCATCTGTAAGCCAATGAAAGAGGCCCTGGGAGAAACCAAACCTGCTGACATGTTGAACTTGGACTTCTAGCCTTCAGAACTGTGAAAGAATTAATTTATGTTGTTTACACTACCCAATCTGTGGTATATTGTTATGTCATCTCTAGGAAACTAATACAGAGACTTACAGAGATTAGACCCCATATCAAAGGTTGCTAATGATTTACAGGGCATACATATATTATGTGGCATAATGGTCTGGAACATGCCCTAAAACCAGAACTCCTAGCTTGAATGTGAACCCTTAGTCTCTTCTTTTGGTTAGGGGATCAAGAGAATATGTACTGTCCAGGGTTGGCATGTCTGATATACCAAATTAGAGACAGTGTGTGAGTAGATTGAAGCAGAGTTGTACTAAAAGTACAAGGTCTTGGGTGCCTGGGTGGTTCAGTTAGTTTGGCATCTGACTTCTGCTCAAGTCATGATTTCAAGGTCCTGGGACTGAATCCCACATCAGGCTCCATACTCAATGGGGAGTCTGCTTCTCTTTCTCTCTCTTTCCTTCTGGCCCTATGCCTGCTCATGCTCTCTCTCTCTCTGTGTCAAATAAAATCTTTTAAAAACCTTTTTAAAATGAAATCTTTTTTTAAAAAAAGTTCACGGTCATAACTGCTTATTTTGAGTACCATGGTGCCACCTTTGAGTACTCTATGTTTATTTTCTTTAACGTTTGAAGATATTGTGTCTAATGATAATGGTGCTCTGATAATGCATGAATGTAGCAAGGAAGGCCACATTTCTGAACTTTCTGTGTTGGGATCCCATAGTGTATCCCACAGGGCAGCTGTAAGTGTTGCTGGCAAAATTTCCCTCAGCATATTTGTAATGCATTTTTTTGGCAAAGTTCAAAGGAAGGTAACCAGGGACAAACATTCTAATTCTAAGCAGGAGCAATGGATTGAGGAGTTAACCACCATGCCCAAAGTCACAGATCTAGGCAGTCACCTCAGGCTGGATCAGGTGTCTCTCTTGTAGACTCCCTGACTGCTTTGGTGGATAGAAGGGAATTGGTGTAGGAAATGAAAGGGGGTGGTAGTGAATGAGGTGGTCCTTTCTCTCAGGACATCAGTGTAGGTGAAGATCAGCAATTGCTCCTTTTAATCTGGCACTTTTCATTCATACAACATTGAACAAGTTTAATTATTTTAAGTAAATGGAACTCTTATTCATGATTGGCATTGAAGATTTTGAGATCTGCCTTCTGGGAAGAACTCCAGGACGCCTACAAAACAGACATGCTTGGGCAAAAATCAAGAAAAATGCAGATCATTTTCCTCATCTTCCTTCCAGGAACCCATCTCAATAGCATGACTGGAACATTCTCATGTACCAGCCAATAGTGCTTCATGAAGGAAGTCTTTATCTTTTGAACCTGCAATGGGAGTTTTAGAGCAAGAGTTAAAAGGCAATGGGTTTCTAATACATAGGCATGCTCAGTGGTTTTATTTCAAAGAAATTGGTGTGAATTTTATGATAGAAATAATCCTTTATCATTTTTGTGATTACTGTTCCAGGATAGTAATTGTTTGGTTTCATCACTGAAATCTTGCTTTCAGCACCAAAGGTCGAGTGCAACATGGCTTTTTGCACCACTTTAAATTTGCACAGAGCTCACCAGCAAGACAGTGCGAAAACCAAATATGGAGGTGTGAGGAGCCAATTGAGAGGGCCTTGTATGAACAGAGGGACATTTTGTTTCCATGTCTCACCATAAGTAATATTTATCCCTAGAACTGGAAGATTCAATTATGAGGATCTTAAATTGTGTGAGTACCCATCTAGCCCCTTGGTGTGCTTTTCACTGGAATCAGACCTCATGTTGTAGAGTGCAAGTTGGCAAATCTGGTAAACGGTCCTGACAGTATGGTTGCTTCTTCTTGATCCCAGCCCCTATTCCTTTCCAATGACACTGCGGTCTTGCCATAGATGAGAACTGTCTGAGAAAGACTTAGGTCTTATATTTGAATTCACTCTGCTGCTATTATGAAATTTTTTTGAAAGAAAAAAATAGCTCAATTCATTAATTATTAGCCAATACCAAAGAATGACAGTAAATAGCATATTAGGCTTCACAACCAGTCAGATTGGTATCCACTCTGCTTTTTTAATAGGTACCAGACTGAGGGTAGGGAAGAAAGTGATATTTGTCTTTATATTCAGATCTACTGTTCTATATACTTGATCCTACTTTCTTTTTTATACATCCTTCTTCACTTTTCCAACTATTTTCTTCTACCCTATATCAGATAATCTTTTATTCTTTTACCTTTTCCTCAATTTCTTCCAGTGTATTCTATATTTCTTGTCTTCTTCCCCAAAATTCATATAAATGGGAATGGGGTTGGGGTAGAATTAGAAAATTTCTATCATGATTAACTTATCACTTGTTAAAAAAGAATTTTGGGTTCATGAATGTGGCAGATTATATTTCTCAAAGATGACCACAATTTTATCCCCCATCCTTCATGCTATTCTGGAATTTTGTTATTTTACCATCAAGAAGTAGAGTCTTGTTGGTCTTAATTTGTCTTTTTTCTTGAACCTGGCAGGCCTTTGTAACTGCCTTAACTAATAAAGTATGGCAAAAAGCACACTAAATTATTTCTGAGGCCAGGCTATGAAAATACCTCATACTTCCATTTTGTTTTTGTGAGACATTTGCTTTTGGAACTCAGTCATCATGCTATGAGAAAGCCCAAGGAGGAGCCTACATTGAGAGGAATCAGGATAATTGTCCCACAGACCTGGCTGAGCTTCCAACTGAAAGCCAGAACTAACCTACCACCCATAAGAGTGAGTCATTTTGAAAGTGCCTCCTCCAATCTCCAACTGAACTATCCCAGTTGAGAGCATGTGGAACAGAGACAAACAGTTATGGCAAAGCTCTGCCCAAATTTCAGATTCATGAGCAAAATAAATGTTTTTTAAATTATTTTCTTATTTTTAAGATTTTATTTACTCACAAGAGACAGAGAGAGAGAGAGAGAGAGAGAGAGAGGCAAAGACATAGGCAGAGGGAGAAGCAGGCTCCATGCAGGGAGCCCAATGTGGGACTTGATCCCAGGACTCCAGGATCACGCCATGAGCCGAAGACTGGTACTAAACCACTGAGCCACCCAGGTGGCCCCAAATAAATGTTTGATACTATTTTAAGTTAATAATTTTATTGCATAGCAATAGATAATAGATACACTGGGCTCAATCTTTCTAGAACTTGTTGTATTTAGTGTTCAGAAAAGCACATCTCAAATTCTATCACATCCTAACACATTTTGAAACAATTACCATTTTATTATTTAGTGTGTTTTGTTTGAATCTCAGATGCTATTTCTCTGAGAAATTTTATAAAAATTTGTTACTCAAAGTATGGACCATGGACCAGGACCAGCAGCATCAGCTTCACTTTGGAAGCTGCTAGAAATAGAGAATCTTGGACCCCACACCAGACTTACTGAATCCAGAATCTGCATCTTAACAAGATGTCCAGGATACTCACTGAAGTTTGAGAGAAGCATTGGTTTGAAGAACAAGCTTGTAAAACAGATGCAGGTATAGACACTAGACAATCTGCTGTTTTCCATTTGCTTTTATTGCCACCCTAGAAGTCAGGAGGCTGTATGTGTGGGAGGTGAGGGATGAAGGAGATGGAGGACAAGTGTTGCAAAAGAAACAGAAATGGCTCGGAAAGTGCGGACCTGGGTCCCAACAGTGGCCTTGAGACTCCTGACTGTGTTAGGCATGTTTCAATTGTTTTACTCGTGGGGGTTTGGGACATTATGGGGAATAAGATGGAGAGATAGTAAAGGTACTTTACTTTTTTCATAATTGACAACATTCTATTATAGAATAGACTGTGCTTTTCTTGAAGATAATATATATGTTTATTTTGTAAAAATAGTTTTAAAGCCCTTTAGGAATTCCCAGGAGGAAATGTTCTCGGAGATTGGAAATAGACTATTATTATTTTTGCCATAAGTTGAGGTCTGAGTGTTCACACAATATGCCTCTCTTGGGTAAGTGACTTTATAATGGTTTGAACCCTGCCCTAGAGTACAAAGGAGCCCGTTTATCTTCATATCTGATTTTTCAAGATACTCAGCGTGTGTAAAGTATAACTATAGCCCATCTCTACAGGTTACATTTTCTAATCCTCAAAAATTTAGTTCTCACCAGCAGACAGGACTTGTAGAACTTTGTATGTTAATGACAATAATCTTGCATTCAGCGGTAGCTTTTGTTCCTTCCACACCCCTTAGCAACCTTGCCATTGATGTTCAGATACTACACTGCTATGATTGAAATATGGTCACTTCTAGAGAAAAATAACAGATAATTAAAAATTGGCTGGTTTGAAAAAGGACAAATGCAACCATCAAAACAGGGGTATTTGGTGTCATTAGAGCTCTTGGGAGAATTAAAAGCTCAAACTTATTGGGATGGTATCCTTATTCCTTGAAATGGTTATTTCCTCCTCTTTCCTACCTTATTTTCTCTTAAGAGAGGATTTCTCTCTCAAACTGGTTTCAACTATTTCTTAAATATGCCATATAAAAGTGTTGATGCTCATAAAGTTCTGATTATATTAGGGCACTTAGTAGAACCATAACTGGTAGCTTAATGAAGCAGATTGTGGTTATATCCATCCTGACCACACCTCAGAAATGAGGCACTAGACAATTTCAATGTAGTCATGCTGCCTATGCCTTAGGATTAGAAAAAGAGAGGAAAATATGTGAGTATATTCTCCTTTCCATAAAGGCATCCAAGTGTGCTTTCCAATATACAAAGAGAAGAATCAAGTTTATTATTTTGGCTGGGGCTTTGGCAAACAACAGAAAACTCCACTTCTTAAAACTGGACTAAACGATAAGAAGTTGATTATCTCGTAGAAGAAATTCAGAGGTAGGTGACTTCATACTAATTCATCAGAAAGAATTTATTTCCTTCTTTTCTGCCAATCTTAGCATATGTTTATGATTGCTGCATGATCACAAGATGGCTGAATCAGATCTAGGTCTTCATATTCTCACACAACATCCAGAGGTGGAGAAAGAGATCTGCTTGTAAGATTGAAGAAGCCTTAGGTCACCTGGGTAGCACAGTCAGTTAAGCGTCTGACTCTTGATTTTGGCTCAAGTCATGCTCTCAGGGTTGTGAAATCAAGCCCATGTCTGGCTCTATGCTGGGCATGGAGCCTGCTTAAGATTCTCTCTCTTCTTCTCCATCTTCCCCTACCCCCACTGCACTCACGTTCTCTCTCAAATCTCTCAATTAATAAATAAAATAAATAATAAAAAAAAGATTGAATAAGCCCTGTCCCAGAAGTCCCTCAGCAGATTCCCTTTATGTTTCATTTGCCAGATTTACATCACATGCCCATGCTTGAACCAATTACTGGCAAAGAGATGAGAACACTGCTATTGATAGATTTATCAGGATAATCCTGAGTTACAGGGGAAAAGACTGGATACCTGAACAAAAAATGAAATTTTGCTAGGGAGAAGAGGGTAGGAAGTGGTGAATAGCTACCCTTGAAATTAAAATGGACCAGCAATGTTGTTAAAGAAAATCACCTAAAACGGTATGAAGATTATAGTAGCATTAAAATGATTTTTAAAAGGACAACAATCATGCCATGCCACTCTAATTAATTTCATTATGCAAATTTCATTCTAGTCTTTGTCCACATGTTGTATACGTTTACATAGTTGAAATCTTCATTTTATAGTCTATTTACCACGCAAATCATCATGAATAATATTTGTACACATTTCACATTATTGTTATCACCTTTGATGACTAAATTCTCTTTTATTGAGTTTATTTTAATCTAGCCTCTATCATTTGAACTTTTACTATCATTAACACAACTTCCAGAAAACTTTAAAGGGGATATTTATATTAAACAAACCTGAAGCATGAAGTTGTTATTAGCATGTTAGGAAGAGCAAGAGCAAATAGCTGACTTGGAGTCTGAGATGAAAGTCTTGTCTTAATCCTGCTACGTTTGCTGTGTTCCTTTTGACTGGCTTATTAATATTTTGGGCCTCAGTGTCCTTTCTTGGAAAAAATGAATTTGGAATAAACAACCTCTAAGATCATTTCTAGCTCCCATTGTCTATAATTTTGAGTGCTAAAATCCTCTGAAAAGCATGAGTGCTTGGGCCTCAGGCTAGAATACTGACTTAGAGGCATCAAGACGGAACACTGGTGGCCACATTATGCCTGTGGAAAACTTGGGTTTAGTCAGCTCATTTTCATGTAAAGTGAATGCAAGTACTTTTGCTATAGAGCATGCACTATCCATTCAGATCACAGTGTTCTCCACTGTTGTTTTACATAAGGATGCTTCATAGTCTCATAGTACTTGTTTTGCCCCTGAAGGGCTTTGAGTTTGCAACCCCTGGAAGAAGGTGAGACTGGTGATTAAATGAATCACCTACCTGCACTCAGCACCTAGTTTCCATGGAACTTTTCCTTTGGAGTATTGTTGAAAGGCAGCCTTATTTGCTCACAAGATCCAGTGATGGTTTCCATGTTATGCACATAAACACCTTGTCAGGCACCAGAGACAGGTTGGAGAGGATGATTGATGGGAGTGGGCTTGTGAAATCACACCTGCTGTCACAGCAGATGGGGAAAAAAGCCGGAGTAACCTGTGGAATTGCTGATCCTTTTTGAAAATTCACTCCTAAGAACGTTATTTTACTTCTTTTACATACTTTAGAAAGAGCCAGTATCACAAACCAGGCTCTAGGGGAGTGCCTACTCTATGAGTTTTCAGGAGTATAATTTCAATAAAATAGCAAGGAACCTTCAACAACCAGGTGAACTGGTGTTTGAGCTCTGAAGTGGTGAGGCAACTCCTTTTTTGCCAAGCAAAAAAAAAATGTCATTCAAACTGCAATTCCTGGCTGGCTGCCCACAGGGCATATAAGCGTATCCTCAGTGAGTGTTATCCCAGGCCATCCATAGCACTGCCTGTGGAGCACAGAAGGCAACTTAGAGAGAGAGAGAGAGAAATAAAAAAGAGAGATGAAATTGATTTTGTACAAAGCAAACCAGTGAATGGGCAATGGGAAACGTGGGCTATTTACACCAACAGGGAATCCATGTGGACCCAAGGACGTGCTCTGGGGGTTGCCTCTTCAGCTTCATTTCTTGTTGGCTTGGTCCTGCACAACTTAGCATTATATTATCCTAACTTTACTTGATATGCATTAAAAAATGTATTCAACAAACTAGTTGAGTCTCCACTATGTTTATGGCACTGTTTTATAGAAGGTACAAAGAAATGTTTGGATGGGCCGAATCTGCGCATGTGCTGAACTAAGAAGCAGGGGACGAATTGAACAGGACGGGGCAGCAGGCTACAAGGGAGAGGCGTCCAGGTAGGATGTGATTAAATCCAAAGGAACTCTACAGACAGCGCTGTGCGTGAGGGGGGAAAGGCACATCTTCTGAGTGGAATAAGACTCCCCAGACAAGCTGGGAATTGATTTGCGTCAGTGCCTCAGAGTAAGGTTTGAGCTAGGCGTGCAGTAAGGGAGAAGAATCTCACATCCTAGAGTCCAAAGTCTCAGGCAATTCAGTTATTCACTTAGTCATGCATGCATGCATTCATTCATTTGTCCAACAAATACTTATTGAGCACCAGTTCAATGCCAGGCCTGTTTTAGGCTGGGGGATATAGCGGTTGATCATGACAGACAAATCCCTACTCTGATAAGGGAGACAGAGAATAAAACCACCGAACAAAGGAAAGTTTCAGGTAGTGATTAGCATTAGGCAGAGAGAGGTAGGACTGGGGGATGTGACAGTGATTGGGTGACTACAACAGAGTAGGTGCTTTCTTTGCTTCTCTGAAGAGATGATGGCTAAGCGACCATCTGAACGACAGAAAGCAGCCAGCCGTGCAAAGGTCAGGGGGAAGAGCATTCCTGGCAGAGGGAACAGCTGGTGCAGAGGCCCTGAGATGGGAACATGTTTGGCACATTTGAGGAGGCCAGTGTCACTGGAGTGTAGTGGATGACAGGAGGGGTGGGACAAGGTGGGACTGGAGAGGGAATATGCCAGATGGTATAGGAGTTTGGATTTTATTCTAAGTGGGATGGAAGACGTTTGAAGGCTTAAACAGAGAAATGATATATTTAAGATGCAGATCCCTCTGGCTGCTGTATACAAGAATGGGTCACAAGAGGAGGAAGAGAGGAATCAGTGGCCTGTGAAGGGGCCAGTGTGGCAATCCAGAAGCACACTGGAGTTCCTTGGAGTCCACTGGTGGTACTGGAGATGGGGGAGAAGTGATTACCTGTGGGTTACTTTTTTGGATATAGAGTTGACACGACTTAACATTAGATTGTATGCGGCCATGGGGGAAACAGAGTTTCCAGGACAGTGACAGAACTGGGCTCACTTATCAAGAATGTGCTGGTTTCTCTGAATTGCTTATGGAAGCTCTACCACAACACTGAGCTCTCCAAACAAAAGTAAGCATATTGTGGAAAGAAAGACCAACCAAATGGGCAAACCAAGGGTTATTTATTAAAAGCTCTCTAAGCGAAAGGGAGTCAGCCACTGTCACTAGTTGTGGCAGAGACTCAAAGACAGGCAGCTTTATAGTGAAATGGGGGAAAGCTTTAGGTGTGCCCTGATAGGAGGCTGTTGGCATGGGGAAGCTCCACCTAGGCCAGAGTGGGGTGTCCTGTGTGATTGTTTAGGGGTGCATACTTGGCTTTCTGTGTTTGGCTCTAAGTTGGAAGTGGGGAAAATCATTAAGGAAGTTGAGAGGCTGATATTAAAATAATTAAAATGAGAAGAGGAATGAAAGAGGATAGCAAACAGTTGATGCTTCCATGTAGGGTTGGAGACAGTGGCTGAGTTGACAGGAAAGGCTACTTCTCCAGCTTGGAAGGCTCCCTCTTCCTACCTCTCAGAAGGGTTCCTGAGTCAACCGAGTCTACACTGGACTTCTGTTTCTCAAGCTCGACCACCGCAGAGCATCCCTAGTGTGTCTGAGAGCCTATTCTGGCTTGGCCGGCTGAAGTGGGGTGGGAAGGCAGGAAGAAGATGAACACCCTGGTATCCTAACTGAAGTCTTTCTCAAACACTTGCACCTCTTGTTATTGGGGTTTGTGTGTATCTAAGCCTTGGAGTCCTTTATATTTTAAAGACATAGTGGGATACAACATCAAAGTCTAGAAAAAAAATCTTAAAATAAGCATCCTAAGTTTCGTTTATTCAGTTTTTCTGTGGATAAATGAATGCACATGCATAGTTTGAATGTTAGCTTTTTTGTTGCGTTCACTAAATAGGTACAACTTAGATTGTCTTGTTGCCCTATTCCTCTTCCATTACAGATTCTGGGTTCTCTCAGTCAGTTCTAATTTAAAATATTCTATCCTATAAGTAAATTCATATCTGTCCAATCATGTATTCTGATTTTTGATTTGTAGACTATGGTAAAGGTGTCAATCAGCTTCCATCCCTGGTCACCTCCCTGACCAAGGTAGGATGTCCTAAACGATATCCCAAAATGACAGTGTGACTTTTGTCCTTCTCCAAGTCAATGTTTTAGAATCAGTTTACTCATTATATTTCTATCCAACTGGTGGTTTTTTTGTCGAGTTGTGTTTCAAAACTTGGCAGGCAGGTTCCCCTGGATCCTGAATCCATTGTGCTTTCTGTCCTCTACACCTTTGAAGACATGTCAGGATTGCCAGCATTTCTGATCTCACAAGTTCATAGTACATTCTGTCATCAGCTTTCCATGGGATGACCTTGGAGTGATCGACTATCTGCTTTTCTCCATTCCTTTGAAGGAAGGCATGTTGTCTTGTTTCACAAAAGTCACTTCTTACCTTGCCTCCTTCCACAGGAAAGACTAATGTGGTCTAGGAACATATTGCAAGGTCTATTATTATTTTATCTTTTGAGTGTGCGTGTGTTTCTTTTGACTGGGCGTGGAGCCCAATGTGGGACTTGAACTCGTGACCCTGAGACAAAGATCTGAATAAGATCCAGAGTCAGATGCTTGATTGACTGAGCCACCTAGGCACCCCTCCCCCAACTCCCGCTTTTTTTCTTTTGAAATCACTCAAGGAAAACAAAGTCTCTTCTTGCTTTCAAGTCATTTGCCACTAATGTTCAGAGCAAAATCTGCTTCTTGAAAGAGGAACAACTCTTAAGACTTGGGGAAGCCTGTCTGTTCTCAATTCTTAGGAAATTACCCCAGGCAGATATCTCCAATCAGCTCTAATCTACTCATTAGTGATTTTTCTTCTAAAGGAACCACTTGAGGCTGAGCCAGAGGCTTGTCAAGTGCTTCAGGCCTTTTGGGGAGCATGGAGGAAGGGAAAGAAGGTGGGTAAGGAAGGGGGGGCAATGCAGGGGTTTATGAATCTGCTACTAAATACCAGAAAGCCCTTTCTGGTAGAAGACCTCCTGAATTCTAAGAAGGAGAATGTTATTTCATGTAATAAAACTTATGCTTTATTTTTGTCTTATTTTCAACAACTGGGAGATACTTTCAGAAGTCTCTTTAAAATAGAGGCCAAGTATATACAACCCTAGTTTAGTTAAGGGATGCTAAGCTGACATGTCCAAAGATGATGATGCACCCTAGTAAAAGCATAAATGTCAAAATGAGGCAAAGTTAAATGTCTGTAATCACATAGTCAATAAAATGTACAACATTATGGAAAGACTTCAATTATTCACAAGTTGACTAAACAAAGTAACTAAGTTCCATAGCAGTCTTTTTTGCTCATATAGTAACAGAAACTGAAAAGAGAGACGATAAGACATAAAGTACTTTTAAAAGTTAGTGGCCTTCTGATTGAAAAATCGAGATAGTTTTGCTTTCCAGTCTAAAGTTAATTCAAAGTGGGGCGGGGTAGCTAGTGTATTGCAATGTTGGTCATTGCAATTAGGATTCAAAGAGATAAATTGAAAACATTTCTATTTATACTATAAAACAATTTTATAATAAAATTATTTTATAATAATTTTATAATAATATGATGTTTTACAATAAGATATCTTAGTTGCTCAAAGAGTTAAATAGAAAACATTTCTATTTATACTATAAAAGTCTTATAATAATATTATTTTTAAAGAGGTGATACCATTTTACATTCCCACTACAGTGTATGAAAGTTCTAGCTCTGCCACAACCTTACTGATCCTTGTATGGCCAATCTTTTTAATTTTGTTGTCTCAATAGATGTGAGGTGATAGCTTATTGTGTGTGTGTGTGTTTAAAGATTTTATTTATTTATTCATGGGAATAAATAAATAAACTTATTTATTCATGAGCCGTCATGAACGACATGGGGAGAGACACAGGAAGAGGGAAAAACAGGCTCCCTGAGGGGATCCTAATATAGGACTTGATCCCAGGACCCTGGAATCATAACCTGAGCCAAAGGCAGACACTCAACCCCTGAGCCACCCAGGTGTCCCACTCATTGTGGTTTTAACTTGTGTTTTCCTAACGAATAATGATATTGAGCATATTTTCATGTCTTATTTACCATCCGTATATCTTCATGTAGGTGAAGTGTCCATTCAAATCTTTTCTTCATTTTATATTGAGCATTTATTTTCTGATTATTGAGTTTTGAAGGTTCACGATACATTCTGGATACAAGTATTTTACGTGGTACTTGCTTTGCTAATATATTTTTCCAGTCTGTGTCTGTCTTTCATTTTTTAAATAGTGTCTTTTGAAGAGCAAAAGTTGAACACTTTGGTGAAGTCCAATTTATCAACATTTTCTTTTCAGTGGATTGTAGTTTGGTGACTTATAAGAAATTTTGCTTAACCCAGAGCACAAAGATTTTCTTCTTCTTCTCCTTCTTCTCTTCCTTCTCCTCCTCCTCCTCCTCCTCCTCCTTCTTCTTCTTCTTCTTTCTTCTTCTCTTCTTCTTCTTCTTCTTCTTCTTCTTCTTCTTCTTCTTCTTCTTCTTCTTCTTCTTCTTCTTCTTCTTCTTCTTCTTTCTTTTCTAGAAGTTTCATAATACTACGTTGTATAGTTAGGTCTATGATACATTTTGAGGTAATTAATGTTATGGTACAAGACCAAATTGGAGTTCATATTTTTTGTACTACTATATGTTGTAAAAGCTATTTTTTTCTCCACTGAATTGGGTTTGCCTCTTTGTCAAAAATAAGTGTACTTATATGTATAGTTGTGTTTCTGGATTCTCTTTAATTCCATTACTCTGTTTATCTTGACACCAGGACCACAGTGTCTTGATTACTCTGGGTGTATAAGGCTTGAGCTCATGTAGTGTCAGACTTCTCTTATTTTTCAAAGTTGTTTGCCTATTCTAGGTACTTTGTATTTGCATTTCCATACAAAGTTCAGAATTAGTTTTTACTTTTTACCAAAAAGGTCTGCAGGGATTTTGATTGGAATTACATGTACTCCATAGATCAATTTGGGGTTTTCCTTATAAATCAATATTGAAAATTTCAACACATGAATAAAGATATAGCTCTTCACTTTTTAGGTCTTAGTTTTTCACACCAATATTTTGTACTTTTTAGTGTATAGATATTTCATTTTTGTCAGCTATATCTTTAAGTATTTTATATTTTTTTAAAAAAGATTTTTAATTTTATTTATTCATTAGAGACTTACAGAGAGAGAGACAGAGACACAGGCAGACTGAGAAGCAGGCTCCATGCAGAGAGACAGCCATGGGACTCGATCCCTGGTCTCTAGGCTCATGCCCTGGGCTGAAGGCGGCACTAAACCGCTGAGCCACCCAGGCTGCCCAAGTATTTTATATTCTCAATGCTATTGGCAATGATATTTTATAATTCCAATTTCTAGTTGCTTGTTGGTAGTATATAGAAATATAATTGCTTTTTATATACTGATCTCATATCTTGCAACTTTGAACTTACCAGTTCTAGTACTTTTTAAATGTAGATGTGTTTGGATTTTATAGAGAGATGATTGTGTCATTTGAAAATAATGAGTTTTATTTTTTTCCAATCTGGCTGACTTTTATTTCTCTCTCTTCCTAAATAAATATTTAAAAATTCACACTGTGTTTTGTTTTTGATAGTTTCTGGTTGTTTTTAAAAATATTTTTAGAAGATTTTATTTATTTTTAAAAAAATATTTAAAAATATTTTTAGAAGAGAGACACAGAGAGAAGGCAGAGACACAGGCAGACAGAGAAGCAGACTCCCTGCAGGAGCCCAATGCAGGACTGGATCCCAGAACCCCAGGATCACGCCCCAAACCAAAGGCAGACACCCAATCACTGAGCCACCCAGGCTTCCCTATAGTTTCTGTTTTTAATGTCAAATTTACTAATCTTTTTCTGTGATGTCTAACCTGCCATTAATCCCATTCAATACATTTTTCATATCTCAGATCATAGTTTTCATGTCTAGAAATGCAGTTCTTCCCCTTTGCATGCCTGTACTTAACTTTCTGCATCAAGAATGCAGTTTAAGGGACACCTGTGTAACTCAGCGGTTAGCATCTTAGGCTCAGGGTGTGATCCCAGAGTCCCTGGATCAACTCCCACATCAGGCTCCTCACAGGGAGCCTGCTTCTCCCTCTGCCTACGTCTCTGCCTCTCTGTGTGTCTCTCATGAATAAATAAAATCTTAAAAAAAAGAGAATGCAATTGTAGTGATGATATTAATGTCCTTATCTGTCAAATTTAATATCTGGATCAGTTCTGGGTCATTTTGTAATGATTCCAACACTCCCCTTCATTATAGGGAGTTAATAACTATTGGAACTAACCCCTGAGTGACATTTAAAAATTTCTTGGTTTAACAGCTGATTATCAGGCCAAAAATTAAACAGTCCAAATTATAACGTAAATCAGAATAGCCATGAAGAATGTCTTTAAAGAGAGGCATGTACATTATGAGTGGATTGTTAGGAACCTGGGAGTACAAAGCATGTTACTGATGACAAGAAGGTGATGAATGAGAAGTGACAAGAGCAGCAACAACAGAGAAATACAATTCGATATTCAGAGAATACTAAGTGCACATGAGAAAGTCATGTTATAACAATGAAGTAAATTACACTATATGATTTGAGCAATAGATGGAAAAGCAGAATTTTCTGAAATAATGAAGCAAAATTTCAGATATTTCATGAAGATGAAGAGGACCAACTGATGTTTTGTATTCTTGTGTCGTTTCTTTGGGCTTGTCATAATTGTGAGATTTAATAATATTCCTGTAATGTGTTTAGTTTTCCCTCTTGAAACTAATTTGTCTTTTTTATAGGCTATGTTTCTTTCAGGACAACCTGTCCCTATTAATTTCCTCCAAAGTTTCAAGCTTTGTTCTCTTTTTAAATAAAAAAATACTTTTGTTCTTGCTGTTTAATCTTAGTGGTATCTTCAGATGCTTAACAGACATTTGATGAAGTGTTACTTCTTGGAAACTTAAACTCATGCCCATTAAGAAACACATATTGAAAAACTCTCACACAACCACTTAACCCTCTTAATGTTTTTTCTTAATTTTTTTAACATCAAAGAAAACATTTTTGGATGGATTAGTTCTTGTTTCAAAGAAATTGTTTTCTGAAGTTCAGTGATGCCTAAGGTTTTCTTTTAGGTCATTGTTTTTGACACATTGAAATAAAATTATATCTCATAGTTTTTATTTAAGAAGACAAGACATATATATTGACAACCTTTGTGTTAGGTGAGAAATTTATCATTCTTTTGTTTCTTTCCTATCTCTTCTCTCAAGTCCTAGATTTATTAATAAAATTGGACATCTTGGGGATCCCTGGGTGGCTCTGTGGTTGGGCGCCTGCCTTCGGCCCAGGGCGTAATCCTGGAGACCCGGGATCCAGTCCCACGTCGGGCTCCCTGCATGGAGCCTGCTTCTCCCTCTACTTCTCACTTTCTGTCTCTCTCTCTCTCTCTGTGTCTCTCATGAATAAATAAGTAAAATCTTTAAAAATAAAAAAAATAAAGTGCAGACTTAGAAATCAAACATTTAAAAAAAATAAAATTGGACATCTTATATTCAGATTGTTTTTGTTATCTTTTAGATTATTTATTATCTTTGTGACTAAAGAATTATATTTGGCATTACCATTACTTCTAGAAATAGTGAATAGCAATTCTTTTTTATTAGACAGTACTGTAGGTGGTTTTCCCTGGGAAGCGGACTTTGAGATACAGCATAGTTCAACTTGTTCCTCGGCCCAATCCTGCTTTCCAGGACCCTTGTTCCTAGAGAAGATTTCCTGCATCTTCCCTTTTATGCTTCCCCCCCAAATGCCACCATCACTGCGATTTCCTGTAATTGAAATGTTTTCAATTTTGTCCTTCAGCTTTCTGCAATATTCAATCTGTTATTCATTTGTTTTTATGGATGTTTTTAATTCTCATAATAATGGTTTACTTGTTTTAAGTCTCCATGAAATCTTTCTTCCTTTTATACTGCTTTCTCTTTATTATTAATGGTTTTAGTTTCCTAAATAAAATGTTCTTTCTGGAGACTTCTTAAAGAAACAAGGGAAATTCCTCCTTTAAAGAAGATATTTTTTCCCCCTCTGGTTGAGGGGTCTTCTTCTTTCAGATTATTTATATGTGTTTTAGAATTATATTTTAATTTTTTATTGGCCTTTTAGCAACATGTATTTGTATCACATTTTATTGGTTGCTATAGGGTTTATAATATATACCTGTAACTTTTCATCATCTGCCTAGAATTAATATTAACATGAACAATATTCACTTTGCATGAAATGTAAAAATATTTCAACCATAAAGTTCCATTTATTCCCAACCATATTCTTTAGGCTATGGTGGTTATATGTATTTCATCTACATACATTATAAACTCCAACAAGATAATGCTATTGTTTTTGCTTTGAGCAATTTGATGTATTTTAAGGAAGTGTGAGGAATAAGTAGTCCTGTATATTTACCAAGTATTAACAGTTTCTAATGCTTTTTATTTCTTGCTGAAGATTTTTGGTTTCACTTTCCTTTAGCCTAAAGAACTTCCTTTATATTTTCTGATAGTTCACATCTACTGCCAATTTATTCTTTTAACTTTCTTTATTTTGTCTTCTTTTTTGAAGGATATTTTTGTTGGACATAGAATCCTGGATTAACTTTTTTTTCCTTTCAGGACTTTAAAGTGATTGATTATCTCTTTACCTTTGATAGTTAGCCGTTTGACTATAATACTACTACCAATGTTTTTTTTTTTTGTATTTATTCTGCCTAGAGTTGAATGTGCCTAAAGTTGAGTTTGTAAAGTTACGTTTTTCACTAACATGAGGAAACATTAGGGCATTATTTTTTCAAATATTTTTATTTATTTATTTTTATTTATTTTTATTTCTATTTTTATTTTTTTATTTATGATAGTCACACACACACACACACACACAGAGAGAGAGAGAGAGAGAGAGAGAGAGAGGCAGAGACACAGGCAGAGAGAGAAGCAGGCTCCATGCACCAGGAGCCCAATGTGGGATTCGATCCCGGGTCTCCAGGATCGTGCCCTGGGCCAAAGGCAGGCGCCAAACCGCTACGCCACCCAGGGATCCCCTCAAATATTTTTATTACCCCTTTTCACACTTTTCTCCTTCAGAGACACTAATTATATGTGTGTCAAACCTTTTGGTATTGTCCCATGGATCTTTGAAAACTCTACTTATTTTTTTCTCCCAATACTTTTTCTTACTTCTTCAGATAGCAATTTCTATTGACTCATCTTTATTCTTCCTTTGTCATCTCCATTCTATTGTAGATCCACGCAGTGATTTTTTTAAAAAATGACTTTTTAAAGAAGATTTTATTTATTTATTCATGAGAGACACACAGAGAGAGGCAGAGACAGAGCAGGCTTCCTGCAGGAAGCCGGATGTGAGACTGGATCCTGGAACTCCAGGATCACACCCTGAGATGAAGGCAGATGCTCAACTGCTGAGCCACCCAAGCATCCCTAAAAAAATGTTTTAATTTTTCAGTTCTTGAATTTACATTTGGTCTTTAAAATATAGCTTCTATATGTCTGATGAGGTTTCCTATCTTTTTTTTTTTTTTTTTGTTTTGCAAGCATGATTTTCTTTAACTCATCAAGCATAGTTATTATAGCTGCTAATCCAACATTTGGGCCATTTGGTAGTTGTTTTTCATTTATTTTTCTCTTGGAAATAGGTCACATTTTCTCGGTTCTATGTGTGTCGAGTAATTTCATCCCTGACATTGCAAATGGTAGGTATGGATTCTGTTATATTCTACAAATTTATTTTGCTGGTACTATTTAATTTGGCAAGTGACCTAATTGTGCTAAAATGCAAATTCTGTCTTTTAGGTGGCAAATCAAATTTTAATTCATTTCTTTTATCTTTAGTTGGAGTTTGCCTCATAAATATGTGTGGTTCAGGAGTGAGCCAGAGATTTAGACTGAATTTACACACGGAATTTGGGGTCCTTCCACTCTGGCTTCTTTTTTTCCTGGGATTCATCCCTCAATTTCCAGTGGCTACAGGTCTCCAACACTGTCATCTGGTTCTTCAGACGAGACAGAATACGATATTCTTTTGGAGTTGTAGCTGCTCTGAGCAGTTACTCAATGCAGTCTGCCTTCGAGCTCACCACCATAAAAAGGGGAAATTTGACATGTGCTCATTCCTTTCACACTCCTCCAGAAGCTACCTGCTTTTATTCATTCTCCAGTGCCTTCAGATAGTTCACTTTTGGTATTTTGTGCAAAGTTTACAGCTGTCATCTGCAAGAGAATCAGTCTGGGTGGAACTTACTTTGTCATAAGCAGAATTGGAACCAAATTCTTTTCTTTTGAATCACAGAATCTTTTAAAGACAGTAATTTTCCTGTGCTTACTCATCTTTAGGAAGTCAGTTTATGTTTGACATTTTATTAGCTTGCTTTAAAGCAAGAGTTGGAATGACGTCTTTAAGAGGTTGATGTGGTCAGTTTCTCAACCCCCAAGTGCAAAATGGAAAAAAAAAAAGTATAAAGTGAAAGTTTACTTATCTTGTAAATCTGTGTTATTATTGTAGAGCTATTGAAGGACTTCAGGGAATGAAGAAGTTGCTGGAGCCAGGAGCAAACTCTACAGGCAATTTTGCCTCTGTGACAGAGGATTTCTCTCGTGTTTGGTATGGGATGACCTTAGCAATGTTTCTGACTTTTTGCCTGGCAGGGCAACCTCTGCCAGATATTATGTTGGAATTAAGCCTTGCCTGTACTCAGCTCAATATATGAATTAACTTTCTAACAATTAGATCTTGCCAATACTGAGTTTGATCCCACATTCCAGTGGGTTGTTTATCACTGGAATCGTTCAAATGGAAGCTTAATGATCATCCATACTTTCTTCTAATTACCTCTACTTTTATTATGGGGGGGGTAGTGGGAGAACATGTTACTGTGTTCTCCCTGGCACATAGCAGGCACTCAATGACTAAATATTGTATAAACAAATATTTATTGAATTTATTGCATGAATGAATCAAAAAAGAGGTCCACCCCCACCCCCCCCCCCAGCTGTATGGCTAGGTATTTTACATTTTGAAGAGCAAGGATTAAAGAACTAGGGCAAATATTGTCTAATGACTTTAGAATATTCTGGTGGAAGGGGGCATGAACAGGGTATTAGAACATTTTTTTAAGCAATTATTTGATTACAATCAGTTATTTGAAACAATCAGCATGTGAAACTGAAAATACCTGTTTTAAAATAATTTGAAATTATCCCTGTAGAAGAAATTTGAATTGTGATGGGATGGCCTATGGCATGCTCTCAGAACCTTGAAGTGTTCATATGCTCAACTCTCTTTCTTTTGCTAGTTCTTTATATTTTTAAAGGAAAAGCTATCTGTTGGAGTGTTACACAATTTGAACACTCAAACAGGTGTTCTTTGCCTTATGGTCTAGCTATCAGATAATCATCATAAACAGTACCAAAATGAGTCTTATTTCCTATCAAGAAAGGTTAGAACAGACTTGGTGTTCATAATTAGTCATACTCAGGAAGTACTATGTTTTATCTAAAGATGTTGGCACAGTCATATTGACTTTTCAAAAACATTTGTAAGCGTAAGGTGATCTGGACACTAGAAACTACCTGGGAGATTTTAATTGCTTTGGGGATTTCACCTAATTCTTACAGTCACTTCAGTCATGGCTATTATTCAATTCACACCTCCCTCCCTCCCTTCCCTGCCCCCACTCCATTAGTTGAACAAAGCAAGATTGCATAATAGTACAATTGAATGCCATTCACATAGGAAGTGTCCATTACATATTTGCATGGAGAAATGAATGGTCTGTTTTATGCATCAGGTACCTGGAAACTAAAGTTAAATAATTCTTCTCTCATTTAAAGTTGCACAGACAGGTGTTTATAAGCTTTGGTAGGAAAGTAATAGTGCTCTAAAATAATATTAGCTGCCATTTAATGTACACTTTGATATGTGTCAGGCCCCTTCCTAAATAATTTATATGCATAATTTCATTTATGCTTTATAATACCTTATGAGCTAGGCATTGTTATCTTCATTTTACAGAGAAAGAGACTGAAGCATCAGAGAAATTGGGTAACCAGCTCATGATCACTGTCTCAAGGAGCAGCAGAGCCAGGATTTGAACCTCAGAACACCTGGTTTCAAGTCTGAGCCCTTAACCACTGATTGCTGTAGGGAAGTAGCTACTATGGAGAGACAGATGAGTAACTTTAGAATGCTGTGAAATCACTTCAAATCCTGAGGGAAACAGAAGTGAAAAAAGGATGATCTCATGAAGGTAAATTTTGCTTTTGTATAAATTTTACCTAAGACTGAGTGTATGTCTATCTCCTAAATTTTTGTAGGCAGTATGGTAGTCCCTCCCCCTAATCCCTTCTCAGATTATTAGAGCTGAGAATTTGTGGAAAATATAGAGCTCCAAAAAATGGCAACCAGGGAAGTAACTGTTGGTGGAAGCAAATCTGACCTCCCCCTTACAACCTCTTTCACATCAAAGATCTGGCAGGACCATTGTCCAAGGCATCCATACTATTGCCTGGATGGCCTCTGCTGACAGTTAAGTATTTAATTCTATAATTTGTTGAGCAACTACCATACTATACCATATTTATTTTTTCTTAAATTGTGGTAAAATAGATATAACATAAAATTTGCCATTTTAAATGTACAGATTAATGGTTTTAAGTACATTCATAATGCCATGCAACCAACACTACTCTCTGTCTCTAAAACCCCTTTCATCATCCCACACAGAAACTCTGTACCTCTTGAGCATTAACTTTCCATTCCTCTCTCCCCCAGTCCCTGGTAACCAGTCCCTGATAGCTTCTATGAATTTACCTCTTCTGTACAAAGGTTTCAATTTCTCTACATCCTTACCAACCCTCGTTTCCCTTTTTAAAAAATGATAGTCAACTTCGTATTTATGAAATGGCATCTCATTTTGATTTTGACTTGCATTTCCCTAATGACTAATGATGTTGAACATCCTTTTGTGTGTTATTGGCCATTCGTATATCTTCTTTGGAGAATTGCTCAGTCAAGCAATTTTGCACATTTTTAAATGGAGTTGTCACCTTTTTGTTGGTGAGCTGTAGGAATTACATTTGGTATCTTGAATCTTCATCACAGCCCTGCAAATTAGGCTTTATTACTCTCACTTCACAGAGGAGAAAACCAAGGCTGGGGGAGGTTGGGTTACTTGCTTGAGATCCTACAATAAGTGGCCAAGCCAGAATATGAAGTCATATGTGGTCGATGGTCTCTAGGATGGCTCTCATGATGCCCACCTCCTGGTATTCATGCCCTTGTATAATCCTTTCCCCTTGAGTGTGGGCTGATGTTAATGACTCACTTACAATGAATAGAATGGGGCAAAAGAGATGGGATGTCACTTCTGAGATTAGGCTGCAGAAAAATGTAACTTCCACCTTATTTGCCCTCCTTCATTCTCTTGCTTGTTTGCTCTGAGGGAAGAGAGTTGCCATGCTGTGAGCTAGGTGATAGGCTTATGTGGCAAGGAACCAAGGGAGGCCTTTGGTCAGCAGCCAGTGGGGAGGTGAGGCTTTAGTTCAGAATGAATACTCTGAGGAACTTAATTCTCCCCGTGACTGTGAGTGCTTAGAAGTGGATCTTCCCTCAGTCAAGCCTTCAGATGAGACTGCTAGTCCTAGCCAGCACCTTGATTGTAGCCTTGTGAGAGACCTTGAGATAGAGGCTTCTAGCTAATCTGTCCCCACATTCTTGATCCACAAAATTTGTGAGATAATAACTGTTTACTGTTTTAAGCTGCTAAGTTTTGGAGTAATTACTTATACAGCAACCTATAACTAACACGCCATGTTTACTGTTCTTTTGGTGAGGACCTGAAATTGGTTTAGATGCCAGGCAAAGACACTTAAAATAATGGAGCAAGTAATCTCTGGGGACCTATTTGGGCACAGCATCCAGGGCCAGCCTGAAGAAGAGCTAAACTGGGAAGTGGGAATAGTTGAGCAATCCGTGGTTGTGAATAGTATACAGAAAATATATTTGTGTATGGGTCTCTAGATGGTTCAGGTTCAGCCTATACTGTAGTTTCCCTGGGAGCACAGAGAGCTATCTTCTGAAATAGCTTTACCTGCTTCTCTGGCTTCTCTTTGTTCTACCTTTGGGTGGAAAGATACTAAGGAGAGGGATAAACGGGTTATGATTTCTTCCTACTTTAGAACTTGTTGGATTGCAACGTTATTTACTGTGTTGTTCAGTCTTTGAGAAGTTGTTGTTTAGGCTTCGGGAAGACTGAATTATACAAGAAGGCCAGTCCATCATCATCATCTTCAACAACAGCATCAGTAACAACTATTGATGGTGATTGGTAATATGAACCTGTAGTTCTTGAATGAACTATAGGGGGTTCAAAGAAGCCCTCGAAATTATAAGCATGATGGTGTAATGTTTGCACAAATGTACATTTTTCTGCAGAGAGGGACCATAGCTTTCATAGATTCTCAAAGGGGTATGGGATCCTGAAACAGTGAAAAACGACTGCTTGAGTTTCTTACTGGCATGCCTACTCCTGTCTGGAATCTCAGATCAGTGTGGATCTTTTATGATGTCTAGAGCTCTTGTTGTTTTTCAGATCACTAAACTAGACTGTTTGGATACCGACAGCAACTCACCGTGGCCCAAAGTAGCCACAGTCTTTCAAAATACTGTCCCTGGGATGGCCAGACACTCTCCTAATAGGACCTCTGGTCCAGTCAGTAGAGTCTAAATCCTTCTCCCTGCTGTAAGTCTCCTCAATGTTGTTGCTTCTCTCCCAAAGCAATTTAGTCTTAAACATACTCGATAATTTCAAGAAGAGACTTTGGCAAATTTGAATCTTTTGTCTAGTGTCAGAATGATAAACAGCATTGAATGTAGGGCACCTGGATGGCTCAGTGGTTGAGCATCTGCCTTTGACTTAGGGCAGGATCCTGGGGTCCTGGGATGCTGTCCTGCATAGGGCTCCCCACAGGGAGCCTGCTTCTCCCTCTGCCTATGTCTCTGCCTCTTTTTTTGTATCAATCATGAATAAACAAATTAATTAATTAAAAAGAAACACTGAATGTATAAGGCCTCTAGTCCAAATCTCTATTATATTATCATAGTCTTCTTGACACTCTCCAGTGTTGAGGAATTTCTATCACCAATGAAAAAAGCTGAATCCATTGTTAGACAGCTTTTGTTGAAATACTTTTTTTTTTTTTTTAACTTTTAGGTTCTCTATGTTTTCGGTGACTTATATGGATTGGTCTTTGTTCTCTCCCTAGGATGATCCTAAGGTTGTTCTTTCTTCTCCCACATTGGCAATCATTTTAGTAATTGAAGAAAGCTCTCGAGTTACTTTCAGAATTTGTTTATGTCATATTTTTGAGCCCCCTCATCTCATCCAATCTGAAAGTACTGATTGTCTACAGTTAAGGAGAGTGTTTTTCTTTTCACTTCATGCTTCTTGAAATGACTTGTATCAAGTCTACCTTGCTTTCATTTTGTACTGTGATTTGTCAGTGACAGGCTTTAAATGCTGGAGAAGATGTTGCTAATATTATATTTACACATATGTGTATATGTTTACATATGTTTATGCACACATATTTGTATAGTATTACCAGCAAGTGTTAACATCTCATTTCCCCACTTTATAAAGAGAAGCCATCAGTGTGGTAAAATCTTACTCGACCATCTCCACTGTGGGAAGGGTGGTGGAGAGAGCATAGAACATGTATTTCTCAGGACCATAGTATATAATTAATCTGAGGGTATCAGAAGGCAGTGTCTATGCAGGGGTTGATCAGGGTACCCCCAAGCTGACTGAAAGTAAACTTCCTGCCTCTCAGGCCAGTGAAAGCTTGGAATAGATCATATGATTAAAGAAATAAGGAATTCTAACATTATATAAAGACTGAGCACCATGGAGTGCTTCATACCATTTATGACTATTTAGTTGTATCTTTGTTTATGGGAGTTTTTGTACCATATCGTCCAATTAGAGTTTTAACACTATACCAAGGAGCTTGTCCATTTCAGGTATGGGTCTAAACAGTGATGGTCTTTTCGAGACAGTATACAATTTGTATTTCTGCAGCTCTTCCCAGCTTATAAGACTTTATTTTTTGTTTTCTCCAATGTTCTTATAGTGTAGGCAGGGATCATTACCCTCTATTTTACAGATGAAGAAGCAGAGCCTCAGAGAGATCAAGGGACTTTCCAAAATCATAGACTTGGTGAGTGGTGGTAGAGGTAGGCGGCGGGGGCTTCCAGCGCAGGGGGATTCCTAATCCTGGGTGCCATCTACCACTGCACAGCGTGGGGTATAGTGAGCCAGGAATGGAACTTTGGGGCTGTTCTTTCCCAACTAGTACCAGAAAAATAGGTTGGAGATAAGGAGTATCAGAATTGCCCCTCTTTTGGCTTCCTGTAAGAGAAACAATAGCTTTTTTAATAATGAGAGCATAATTTACATACAGTGAAATGCACAGACGCTAAGTGTACAGTTTGATCAGTTTTGACAAATGCAGATACTCGTGTAACCCACACACAATCAAGATGTAGAACATTCCCATCACTCCAGGAACATTTCCATCACTTCATACCCTTCTCAATCAATCTCTCCCTCCTTCCCCACCAGTCCTCTCAATCACATTCTCCTGCCAAATAACCTCTATTGTAATTTCTGTCCCGTGGATTTGGAGAACTGGTTTATGGTGGTTCTGTTTTGGTCACCAATGGCACTGTCACAGGCAGTAGTGGCTGTGTCATCTCTTGGTTGCCATGGTCAACCTGGAATCAGGCTACATGTGAGCCACTTGGTTGGGTCTGCCAACTTTATCACTGAACAGAGGCATTGTCTCTGTGACAATAACTCCCTTCTGCATTCACTAGGCAGTGAGTGACATTTAAACAGCTTTAAGACCTTGCCTGCGGCTTTTGTTTGCTCACACATAACATACCACTGGAATCCAGTTAATGTTGAGACAAAATAAAATATTACCCCCATCCTATTCCACCTTTGGGGAGAGTGGGTTGTAAGCGCATATATGTCTACTCTAGGGCTCCTCCTCAAGGCACAGATTTTACCCTGCATACAGGGATGGGAAGAGGAGTTAATCCCTAATGTCCATTAGCCAACATCTTCTTCAATGGCAGCCACCACTACTCCCATTTATTAGTCGTGACTCTGTGTTGATTCTCTCTGCAGTGACATGCATGTGAGACCACTCCTTTTGGGAAGGAAATAGGTCTGAGAATTGGATAATAGCCAGAAGGTGACAGGTAAGTGAATGGACCGGACTTAGGAGATACTTCTAAGGAGAGATGTCTGGCTTCTCAGTACAGTGTCCCAAACCTCAGGCCCATTTCTAGCCAGGGAAGCTCATTCAGGGGGGAGGGTCAGCCAGGAGGTTTTCCCTCCACCCCAAAACTGTCTTTCTTGCCTTTCCTTGAAAGGATACTCTTTGCTTCCTTTACACACACAGCTAGAGCGAAGCCATTTTGTACTTGGAGCAAGATCCTGCTCATGGTTTTCCCATCCTAGCCTGAGCTCACTCTCTCTGTCCTGGTTAGGAAAGGGGCTAGAAGAAGCTGGAAGGTAGAGCACACTGTCCAGCTAAGTTGGGGGCCGCAGCAGGAGAGAGCCTTTTTTTTTTTTTTTTGGAAAGTTTTCAGCACATGCTCTTCTTGGTCATGCTAATGAAGTTCAGGGGTGGGGACCATTTCACCTACACATTCTTGGTTATGAAAGAGAGAATGGACCCAGACAGAAACTTGTTTTCATTTGTCATTGCCTATCTTCGTCTCCAACTGGCAAGCTAGAATGGAGCTGGCACTCCGGCAACAGCAGCAGGGAGCCATAGCCTTTTCATAAATGTGTGGAGAGATAAGGCATTAGCAGGTACAGGGTACAATGACTTCCGGTGGAGCCCAGGGATTTCATGGCTTTAAAAAAAGATCCTAGATTCTTCTTTTCCCCCTGTGCCAACTGATAGTCAGTCTTCCCAGTTGCTTCTCTATTGGCCCCCCTCTTATTCAAAACTGCCCAAATTCAAATAATCCCCCTTCATCTAGGCAAAAACATAAAAGGAAAAGACAGTCAATCAGGAATCTGCTTGATTAACGTCTCGGGAGAAACCTAACGTGAGTCTTCAGGGATGAAAATAAATGGCTCTGAGCCTGGGCTGTGGTCCTAAGGCTGACCTTGGCGCTGCCTAAGTGAGGAAGGCAGAGGAGGGAATTGGAGCTCCCGTCCCAGTGTGATTACAGTTGTACCCTTAACAGGACATGGCGGTGGCTTTGGCATTCAATTATGTTTGCTCTGCGTGCGTGCATGCACTCACACACTCACACACACGGAGCTGGAATTGAAATCATCTCAAGTGAGAATTCTTGTGATGCATTTAAGGGCCTGCATTTGACAGGTTGCTACCTAGTTATGGACTAAAATCTCACCAGGCACCCCCATAGCTTATCGCCTGTCATTTCAAAACAAAGACATCCTGCTTCTCCTTTCTGTGTCACATCTCATCGACTCATTCTCGGCAGAATCTTACTTTCATTACAAGCTTGGTGCCACCTCCCTGACTTTCATTAGATGAGAACTTGAAAAAAAAAAAAAGAATAAAGAAAAAAAAATCCCATTCCATGTTTTGACTTGGACTCTAGGTGTTATTCTCTCAGTCCAGCTTGAAAGAAAAGAGCCCACCCCACGAGGGGGCAGGCCCGCTTCCCTGTCTTCCGCCACCATTCAGTCTCTGAAGTGTGTGAAGAAGAGAGGAAGAGACAATTAACACTCAGCACCAATCTGCATTTCCTTTTTAGCTGCCATTTACACGCTGCTCAGGTTTTGAAAACCAGCATTTCATGCTACTCCCCAGAGAGCCAGCACCAGCTTCAGCAGGATCCATCTGCACAGCAGTCACATTGCTGAAATCTTCAGCCAACCCAGAATTCATTTATTTATTTTTTGAAAAATGAAAGAGAGGGAGAGAGGAGAGAGAGAGAGAGAGAGAGAGAGAGAGAGAGAGAGAGAGCCAGTGAGCTGGGTGAAAAGAATAGATTCGAATCTGGTCCTGTTTAATGCACATGCTTGACCAATCCCTATGCTGGTCTAGGCAGGGGTGAGTCAGTGGAGTTTTTCTTTGATCATCTTCTAGATTAGTGTGAGCAGCGAGTGAATGAGCAAGAGCCGTGTGACAACAGGGGCTGACAGGCTGTGAGGGTTGAGGCAGGAAGGACATACTCGATAAGTTTCGGTGCAGCTCATCAGCCTGTGTGTCAGCACGCTCTTGCTGATGGGGAACAGCGGGGAGGAGAGCCGTACTGGGAAGTCACTGCTGGTGTGGGACAAGTTACAGGAAGCTTCTGGAGCAGGGGAATGTGTGTCATCAAGTCCTCAGGTCTGGCTGACTTGCTTTATTTCCTCCTGCCCCCAAAGGGTTGGGAATGGAGGCATAATAGCTTCGATAACCTTTGTTATTTTATCATTATTATTTTTTAAACTGAGTTCAGCACCACAGGAGGTCACAGAGTCAATGGTCACAGCTGGCTTTTAAAAAGGGGTTGAGTCATTTTGTGATTGGTAAACAGAGACTCAGCCTGAGATGAGGGCAATCAAATTTCCTGCTTCAAGGCATCAGTTGATCACTACAGGGGTCAGAAAGAAGTGTTTTTCTCATGCAAGTCCTGGCATGAATATCTAGGTGAATGCAAAGAAAAAAAAAAAGTTAGCTTTTTTTTTTTTTTAAGAGCAAGCAGGGCTGAAGAGCCCATCCTTATTTTAATAGACCAATGAATGTTCTGATTCTATCTAGCTCTGCTCAGATGGTGGTTGTGATTATAGTGTTACAGATGCATTTCCCATCCAAGCAGGGCAAGATGTCACCGTCTGCATGGGCCACATTTACCCATGGACGCGCACAGGTGTGCTCAGATGGGGAGAGAGACCTCAGGGCAGGTTTGGCGGTGGGGTGAACATATGGCAGTTGGGATAGAAACTGCTGAGTTCAAAAAAAAAAAAAAAAACGACTCAGAAGAAACCCATAATGATCTATGGATGCAGTTACATGTCAGGCCGAACAAGATGTTCTCAGGATACAGGGTGTTTTGAATCTCATAATACAGATATGTAACTTGGGTTCACCTGCCAGACAGGGCAAAAATAAGGTTATAGTGAACAGCTTTTGTTCTTTGAGCTCTGCCCTTACTCGGTGGAACCTCCAGTCTTTCCTATTCTCCAACAGTTCTTGGAAACCCTGGTGGCAAGGATATCCCTCTTCTGTTCTGACTCCATGCCATTAGAGTTAGACTGCATGGGTTCGAATCCCAAATTCATTCATTCAACATGCACTTAAAGGGAGTGCCCACTATGAACCTGGCACTATTCTAGAAGCTAAGAAAAATGCAGTCCAAGCTCTCCTTGTAATTTAGGTTCCATTGAAGGGAGACAAATATAAATAAATAAGCAACTGAATGTATAAGATTCCAGATAGGGATAAATGCTATGGAGAAAAATACATTGGCATGGGGGGGGGGTAGAGAGAACAGGTGGTGGAGGTAATGTTGGTTCGATGTTAGACCAATTAGTCAGTGAAGGGCTCACTTTTTTTTTAATTGAAGTATAATTGACATACAATATCCTATTAGTTTCAGGTGTACATCACAGTGATTCAATATTTTTATACATTATGAAATGATCCCCGCGATAAGTCTAGTTACCATCTGTCACCATACAAAGTTATTACAATATTACTGACTATATTCCCTATGCTGTACATTACATCCCTTCAACTTACTTATTTTATAACTGGAAGTTTGTACCTCTCAATCCCCTCAGTTACTTCACCAGGCCCCCAACTCCCCCCTACTCTGGGAGCCAGCAGTTTGTTTCCTATGAGTCTGTTTCTATTTGGTTAGTTCATTTGTTTTTTTTTTTTAGATTCCACACATAAATGAGATCATAGGGTCTTTCTGTGTCTGACTTATTTCACTTAGCATAATACCCTCTAGGGTTGTCTATCCATGTTGTTGCAAATACAAAACTCTCTTCTGTGGTGATACTTTAGTAGACACTGACAGGGACAAGTCCTGCGGCGTGGGGGGTGGGGGGAATGAATGGAAGAAGAGAGAGCAGTAGGCACAAAGCCATGGGGGCAGGAGTATGCTCGATGTGTCCCAGGAACAGTGAGGAGGCCGGTTGACTACATGAGTGTGGATAGCAAAGGAGGGGTCTAGGCCAGACCTGTCACCTGAGGGATGACTGTAGCTAGAGGAAGGGAAAGATCTGAAACCCTAGGAAATGGCAACAGCTAAATGTTGAGGGAGACTGGAAGGAATAACTGCAGGAAACTGAGGTGGTCAACTGGTGAGAGCGTTGTTCTGAATAGAAGGATAAAAAGCATCTTAAGAAGGAAGGTGTGAACACCTGAGTCAAATACTACTGGCAGTTCCATTTGAATGAGAATTTACCACCGCACTCAGCAATGGAAGGTCACTGGTGCCCTTGACAAGGGATGGAGGGAACAGAAGCCTACCTGGGATGTGTTCAAGAAAAGACAGAAGGATGGGAGAGAGGGCATTAAGACAACCATTTTAGGGAGTTTGGTTGTAAGGGGGAACAGAAACAGAGTTAGCAGGTTGATTTAGATATGGAGTCAGAAGTTGTTTGTGTTTTTGATTGAAGAAATAACATCATGTTTGCATATGGATCCTAAGACAAGGAAATTGGTACTAAAGCAACGTCCTTGGGTAGGAAGGCAGGAGGGGGTGGGATCTCGTGCAAAGTGGAGAAGAGTTGGCTTTAGACACCATACAGACAGTCCACCCAGAGCCACAAGAGGGCAGGGAAAGCACATGGGCAGAAATGCGGAAAGATGGGCAGGTGTGGCGGTAGAAACTCATTATTCTTCTGATTGCTCCAGTTTCTCAGTGGAGTGGTAAGTGAAGTTATTAGCTGTGAGCTCCTGAGGGGGAAAAAAAAGGTATTGGAGGTTTGGAGGGAGAAGAGGTGAAAGAGTCCTGGGAAGGTGAGTGGACCTGGGTGATAAGGTGGGCTGCCGGGGAGCACGGGGTCCATGTGAGGTTTGTGGTAACAACTAAAGGGAGACCCGGTGGGGCGGTCGTTTTCTTCAGTTGCACTTGGCTGCCCTCATATAGGCGTGGAGGAAGGGGACGGTTCGCTTGAACTCAGCTTTGGGTTTTACCAGCTGAGCACAATGAAGGGAAAGTGGGTGGAGACGGGTATACTCGGGGGGTAACACCATGACGGCCCATGGAAGTTGGGTAAGGAGCGCAGGAGGTCATGAAGGCGTGAGAGACAACAAAAGGTAGGTGCCAGGAACCATGGTTCGTAGGTCCTGGTGTGGCCCAAGAACTGTTGGAGCTGGGACGCTGGAAAGGATGAGCTGGAAAGAGTAGAGGCCGTGGTCCGAGAGGGGGGTCTGAGACAGTACAGTTGCAGTTGGTGGTGATGTCTAGGCAGCGGCAGGAACTTGGGGGGGGGGGCGCCCGCTGACTTGGGGTAGAACAGAATCAGCTTCCTGTTGTAGTGTACATGGTGGCGCTCACCGAAGCCCAACGCTGTGGAGTCTAGTTGGATGTTGAAAGCACCAAGAATTGTGATAGAAGTGGCTTTGGAAAGAGTCCAACTAAACTAGAATCTTCCAAGGCTAAGTGGGAGGGATGCAGAGGTGTGGAGAAAGGAGAGAGAGGGACAGTAAAGAGGAAGTCTGGCTCACCACAGGGCTTGGGAGGACTGGAAGCCAAGACGACTCCGTCTGGGGGGGCAGCCGGTCCTCCACCTGTTGGTTATGTGACTCGGGGAGAGTTACTTGACCTTGTTGTGCCTTGGTTTTGTCAGATGTAAAATGGAGACGGTAATTGTGCCTCCCTCGCAGGGATGTTCTGAGGGTTTGATGAGGATGTAGGAGATGTGCTTGTCACAGGTCGCGGCCCAGCGCCGCTGGCTTGCCTGCTTTTCAATGGAGGCGGTTTTATCAGCTTCAATATGGGTCAGCGGAGCTCTTGTGTTTTGAAGGGACAGAATGAGTCGTTGGCAGGTGCTGAGGAGCTGCTCGCGGAAGGTGAGGTGCGGGACTGAGCCGTGAGGGCCGCGGCTCACGGAGGAGGGTGAGCGGAGCAGGCCTGCAGCCAAGACGGAGCAATTAAATATGTAGAGGGCTGAGAGGCTTGACAGAAGAAATGGAAGTAAAACATGTTTCTAATCAGAGCCACGACGAGGGCTGCCTGGAGGCTCTATTGGTAATTGATGTGCCTCTGACAATAATTAGAAACAATTTCTGGGGACTTACAGGATAGAGTCACCTAGTGATATTATTTACCATGGAGAGTAGTGTCTGGAGTGAAAATGGATGTTATTGTTTCCTCAGAACACATTAGAAGGTGACTTCATGGTGAATAGATTTTTCAAGATATGTGACATTCACTGACTTTCTATTTAACTCCTCTTAGTCACAGAGGCCATTACCGTAATGACAGTACCTGGATTTATCTCTGGTAATGGCAGAAGACATGTGGGCGATAAAGCGTCCCCCTGTGGGCCCCCGAGTCCCTGAGCCGCTGAGACACCTGAGGGATTCTGGGGGCGCAGGTGCCCAGAGAACAGCTTCCGTCCAAGAGTGACTCACCCACAAAGGCCGAGGGGCGGGATTGACACGGACCCCATTGCCTTTCTCTGAAGTGAGCTTTATTTTATGCTACTTGGGATTAAGTGTGATAATGTATGTAAAGTGTCAGGGCTTGGCACATACCAAGCCCTCAGAAAGTGTTGGCTCATTAGTTATTATTTTCTTGGGTTCTTCTGATAAGACTTAGAGGCCGCTCGTATTTGGCATGCTCCCAGCCCTGGGGATGTGGGGGAGAGAGAGCAGAGAGAGAGTCAGTGGCCCTATAGGGCCGTGGAGCTAGTGGGTTATATGCCCCTTGGGACACCCGAGGTTCAGTGGCGGGAGTTTTTCCTTGAGTGGACTGGTTTAAGCCTGTGGGCAGGATGCCAAGTGGCAGTTCACCAGCAGGGGTGTTACCTAAGGGTTTGAAGTAAAAACTTTGTAGATCAGACAATATGCATTTGCCTTCTGCCCCCGTGTGCCGGTAGCTCAGTGAGCACTGATGCCACCCAGGGAGGGAGACACGGACTGGGTATAAAACTAGCCTCCAGGCTAGAGGGTCCAGCCCAGGTCACCGGGGTGGAGAACAATAATAAAGCCTTGTTGAGGTCCAACCCCGACAGACGGTTCTCAAGAGGAGTGCTATTGGCATTTGGGGGTGTGTGTGTGTGACAATTCAATGAGTAGGCCTGTCCCAAGCAATGCAGGATATATGGTACCTGAGGCCCCTGCCTCAGTCCTGTCAGTAGAGCGTCTTACCTCAGCAGTGCAGCAATAACCAAAAGGTGTCCCAACCTCCCCAGGTTGGGAAGGGCAGTATGAGGAACGACGATGAGCTTGGACTATCCTCCCTGCCCATGGGCCTGCACAGCAGCCAGCTGGCCAGCCGCCTGACCTCAGCCCCGTCACCCTGATCCGGGTTCTGAAGTGGGGGACCCCGGCAGAGTGACTTCTCAGAGTCGAACAAGTATTTAAAGATTACAGGTCCTGACTGTCCCCCCTCCTTGGAGGTGTGCCCTCCTTGGAAAGGGTTGTGTTAGTCACACTACTCCAGCCATGCAGAAGTGTCCCGCTTCATTACATACCACCGGCAGAGGGGGATTGGATCTAAGGCTAATGGAGCTTAAGATTCGGAACCTCTTCCAAGGCTTGTGTATGAAAGGAACTTGATAAGATTCCCAAATTTGAAACAATCGTAAAATTTTCTATGACACTACCAGCAATGCCTCACTTCAGAAGTTTGGCTGTGGAAGGATATTAAGAGTAGCTGCAGGTTATTAGGTCTGTGGGTGCAGGCACTCTACCCCAGGTGCTTTCAACAGTTCTGTGTTTTCTTTTTCTCCTTACCCCGAATTTATAACTGAGGGAATTCAGGTGCAGAGAGGTTAATGCCTTGCTTGAGATCACACAGCCAAGCAGGGTTAGAGCCAAGATTCCAACCCCTAACTTTCTTAGTCCAGAGTCCTACGCTCTCTGCATTTGGCTACACTGCCTTTCAGGTGGGAGGAATAACTGATATCAGGAGACTATGTGTCTAGTAAAGGGGATTGTGTTTATCGGAAGAGTGGGCATCCCGGCTTTGGCTGACGGCAGAGGGCCCCTGAGGAGAGGGGCTTTTGGCGGGCAGGGTGGGGAGTAGGAGCAGGTTAAGAGGAAAAGTGTGGGGATGACAGCCCTCAGGAGGGAACTTGGGTCTGACCAGGTCCAACTTAATCTGGAAGTTATTGTTTCTGAAAGAACAGTGCCCTTCTCTCACTGGTCAGAGGCCAGGGGTCCTTGGATTTGATGGCTCTGGAGCAAACATGAAGGCAGGGCAGACAGGCAGGAGAATCAGTGGTGAGCATTCGCCGAGGAAATTGCAGGGAACAGACATTAAGGGGACCTGCTGGCAAAGATTTGGTATTTGAAGTAAATCTTGGGCACGTATGGGTATCGAGGAGGTGCATTTTCAGAAAACAATAAGTCACATATACAAGACAGACATACCTTAGTGTGGACTCACGTGGGGGCAAGAGCAGTGCCCAGTGGAGAAGAGAATTCTAGAGAGGCCAGAAAGAGACATATTCTCTTAGCTAGAGCAAGGGAAGGCATTTCTCCAGTGGTTTCTTAGAAAGAGTTTGAGATGTGCATGAGGAACCCCTTTCATGTCACTCATCCAGCGTCGTAGACGACGCTTAGCCCAGCTTCACGTGATTCTCATCACCTAATATAGCTTCATTCTCATCAACCCTCTCTTTGCCATCATCAAGTCAAGAATTAAAGATCCACTGAGTAATCTGACAATTAGCAAAATGAAAAGTGCACATGTTCTGTGAGCCCCTTGTTGGAATGTATCTTACGGAACTACTAGCACGGGTACATAAAGATATATGGACAAAGGTATTTATTATATAGGACTGGCTGAAGACATTGTGGGTCAGCAGACAGTGGATTACTATGCAGTCATTAAAAAGGGCTTGAATAGATGTTATATTGAGAAAGTGCGCAGAATAATCTTATTGTGTAATGTGCAAGTGTGGTCTTACTATTATTTAAAAATTGCTGTATGTATATGTATATACCTACACATATTTGTGTAAACATTAAAGAAAAAAGTCTGGGAAGACAGTGGATACCTTTGAGATAAAGTTAGAGATAAGGAATTTTCAGTTTTTACTTTGTATCATTCCCCCAAAAGGTAGAAGTAGTGGGTTTGTGGGTGATTTTTATTTCCTTTTTGTACCTTTTCAATATTTTCCAAGTTCCCCATAATGGACCTGTGTTGCTGTCACGGTCAAGCTTCATTTCTGCCTGGGAAGCAGCACGGCATATGCAGCACCTCTACCATATGTAGAAAGAAGCTAAGCATATGGCTGTGGAGTCAGAACACCTGAGTTCACATTCCCGTGCAGTGGCTGGAGACCATGAATGGATGAAGTCATCCACTCCCTGTGTCATGGTTGCCTCATTTGTAACACAGAGACAGTCACACAGAGATAGTTTGGACCCCATGAGGTTGTTGGGAGGATTCAGCCTTCGTGCAGAGGGTGTGGTCATTATTTAGGAATTGTTGGGTGTGGACCTCCTTACAGGAAACAATCGAGCTCAGGGGCATAGGTAGATAGGTTGATGTTGAGCAAAGGACAATGCTTTGCTGTTTCCATCTAGGATTGGAGGGACAGGACCCACCAGGAGGCAGAAACACCAGTGGGGAGATGAGAATAGTGTCAGGACCCTGCTCAGGGTGCTTTTCCTCTCTCAGTGGAACCACAGGGAAAAGGTCCAGAAGAACCCTTCAATTTGGGTCCTTGCCCATCTTTCTTGAGGTCCAGTGAGCTTTCTCTGTCCTTCTACAGACATCACTTCTACCCGACTTCTTGGGACTGGAGTATGAATGTCTTAGGAGGGGACTTGCCTCACCCTCCTCTGCTGGGAGGCAGGGAGATAAGGGAGCCCACCCTTTCTGCCAAGATCTACAATGCCCTGAGCAAATCTAGGCAGGTTGCACCTGTTACCCGATCTTTCCTCAACTTTCTTCCTTCTGCAGCTTGAACAAATGATCAGTCACGGGGAGCTGGGTTCTGCCCATGGTGGAAATTGGTTTCTCAGAACTGACTGTTGGGCTCTAAAATCATGGACACCGAAAACAACTCATGGCCACATTTGTGATTCCTTTTCAGATAAATCAAAGGCAGATACATCTAGTATGTTTGAAAGTTGCAGTGGCCACTGCAGATCTCAGCATATTTAGGTTCTCTGACTTGACTGGTTAATGAAACAGGCCTCCAAGTCACTGAAAATGGTCATCTGGAGGCTGTATAAGGACAACTACACACTGAAACACCCCCCCCAAGTATGTGGAAGTTTCATGTCTGAGAGCACCCTGTTGGTAGGTGAGACTGTAGCTATGCCAGTTTACCTCTTGAGATCCCCAGCAGCTCTGAGAATACAGGGGAAAGCATAAATGGCCAAGATGCCTCACAGTCTGGCCCCAGTCATTACAGCTCAGCCTCACCTCCTACCAATCTCCTTTCCCTGCATTTTGCCCCCTGCCTCCCAAGCTCTCTGCTTGTCTCTGACACCCAAGACATGTTTCTCTCTCCAAGCTAGCTCACGCACTACCATCCAGTGTTTTTGTGTTGCTTCTCTAATTGGCTAATTCCAGTGCCTTCAGAATGACCCAAATTCAACTATAATCTGCTATAAATGTCTTCCTAGAGCCTTCCACATAGAATGGATTGCCTCCACCTTGGTGTTTCCTAAGACTTGGTTCATACATATCTGTCCTATTTTCTTTTTTCTTTTAGTAACATTTTGCTTACTTATTATTTGCCTTTATTATCTATACTTACTTCACTTATTGTGGTGGGTTATCTACTTGATTAGTAGCCCTCAAACCTTGGTGGGCAAAAGAATTTAAAAGCAGCAGCAACAACAATTATTGGACACTATAATGTGCAGGTCCAGGATTGGTAAAATAGTGGACTATCCAACAGACTGGTCACAGAATGTATTTTTTGTTAGTGTGTTCCCTCTTCCAGATGAGACCTCTGTTTCTGTAGCTCCACTGTAGACCCTGGGAATCTGCATGTACTAATTACAACCCTGGGTGATTCTGATTTAAATGGCTGGAGACACACTCTTTGGGTAACAGTATAGTAAGCCTACAGCTTATATGAATATAATGAATATCATTTATAATATTGCCGTAGAATAAATTTGAATCCAAGTGCTTTGAGCCTGGTGTGTGAGAACTAGCCACTTAGTAAGTAAAGTTAATTAACCATCTAGGACCCTCATCTCTATAATGATAGTTTGTGGTTCTCTTCTAGTCTTTGAATAAATGGTATAATATTTCCTAGACAAGGATAGTGGTGAACCTAATTCTGCAATACATGGGAAAATGTGCGAGGTGCTATAATTGCAGAATAAAGAAAGTGCTATTGGGCAACAGAAGAGGGAGAAATTAATTTTGACTGGGATAATTAATTTATAGCTAGCAGTTGAATGAAATGCCAAAAGCAAACAAACATACACAGGTGTTCAGGATTGTTTTTCTGACACCATTTGCTATTCATTTGTGTATTGCTTGCTATGAACAGGAACATGGGTGTAACTGGAGATCTGTGAATGCCAATCTTCAAGACAAGGAGCTGCCAAGGAGGGCTTTGATATGGCCAAAGAATTTTATTTTGCATTTCAGAAATCTCATTACAATTATGCTTTAATAGACAATAGTGAGATATATTCAATTCCCAGCCCAAGAAAATCATAACATGGAGAGAGGCTCTGTAGAGGTTACACAATAACTGACCTTTGTGGAATTTTGACATCTTTCAGAGAAAGCATGAAATTATACAATTTTTATATGATTGATCAATTCCAGAATAGTCTATTTGTCCAAATAGTGGACTTTTGGTAATTCTCTCTCTCCTTATAGTAGTGCTTTGCAGATTGGCTGAGGATTTATTTAGAGAACTGGGGAAAGCCCCCTTGGAATTTAGCTAGAAACACCATGTTAACATAACATTTATATATTCATTAACAACTTCTGAACTATTTGTTGAGCACCTACTATGTACCAAGCATAGTGTTCAGTACTAGGAGTTAATACTCCATGAAATGGGCCCTGACCTTACTCTCATGTGGATACGTTCTAGTAGGAGTTACAGAGGAGTGGACAGGTAATTTTAACCCAATGTGACAAACTCTACCTTGGAGTGGATATAGAGTGCTATGGGCACATAAGAGGGATATCAATTTACATTTTAAGTGATTGTTTAAAGTAGTTTGAGACTTTGTTTCATGGCCTAAGAAGTAGGGGTAACAAGGAGGTGTTTGGGAGGGCCCATAAGCTGACTCATGGGACAAACGGAAAGTGCAGAGTCTGTAAATAGGGACAGCAAAAAAGGCAATTAGAGTCAACAATTTAAGGACTGGCCTCTGAGTGGTCATTCCTGGGAATGATCCTTTAGTTTGGTGTAAGGCTGGACATGGGTTGCTGTGTGGCATGGTGTCTTTAGGGTGTTGCCCAGCGACTGATGCTTACAGATGGGAAATTGCCTGGGCCTGGAACAAGGTCAGGTAGACTGAACAAATCTGTACCTGGTGTCCCAGGGATTTACAGTCACTCTTTGAGCTTTCTATTGGTGAATTCAGCTTCATACAACAGAAACCACTCTAGTGAATTTAAGCAGAAATATTACCAGATACTAATATCACTGGATACTGGTTAGAAGAGCTGGTTCTAGGCTGAGCTTCCAAAAACACTTCCAGATTCCTCAGCCATAATTCAAGCAGTTGCATTTCTGCTGCAGGAGGACCCTGAATTATAGGGGGCTGCTGACTACAGGTTATGCTGCCTCTGCCTCAGCCCATGCCAGCAACTGAATGGGTGCTTTCTGTCTTCCTCATTGCAAGTTTATATGGTGAAACAGGAGTCTTTACGGAATCCCAGCTATAAGGCAGTTTGGGAAATGTAGTTTTTGGCTTTCTGGACTCTTCAGCACAGGAAGGCACAGTAGGAGGGGGTTAGAATAAATTTGGAGCAAGCTAATTACAGTATCTCCTAGAGTATACTCCTGGGTGTGTATGCCTCCCAGGTCTAATCAAGTACAACTGGGAGATTTGAAGCCAAAGAACATACCCAATTCCCACCATTTTAATTAACAGGGTGGGGATGGAATATTGGATCCTTCTGGCCCTGAAGGGTCAGGGATTTGGGTACCTTTTCAAAGATTGTGAGACTTGGAGAAGGATAGCCATGGAGCTGATGAGGATGTGAGAGGAAGGGCCAGGCACAGCCAACAGAGTACAGTGAGAGATGAATGAGGAGTAATGGGGTACAGAATTCAGAAGGGTAGCTGAGCCTCAGAGGCCAGAGAAAGCAGTTGAAATTCCAAGAGCAGGAATTCAGGAATGGCTCACTTGGTTTTTCTAATTGTGCTAGGAGTTGATTTATTACTGAGTTAATAAGGAGGGCATATGCATACTGCCCAGTGTCCTCCCAACTTTCTGGTCACTCAGTCGTTGACTTAAGCCTCAAGATTTCTTGAGATTGCTTCACCGAGCAGCTTTCCTCTGAGATAGGCTTTGTCTTCCCCAGTGGGATTGGATCATGAGTTTTACCTGCAAGCTCAGTGTTAACCAGATCCTGAGCCAACTGTGGCAGAGGCAGGAGGTAAAAGAATTCCAGCATCATCATTCAAGAATATTCAGAGTGAAAACTAGATGCCAACAGACCTGGCTTGTAGACCACCATGGGTTAATTCCCTTTATTCACTCACTTAACCATTACCTCTTGAGCCTCTTATGCAGCAGGCATGTGCACAGTCTGCAGGGTGACATAATGGCAAGCAGTCTGAAAGATGAGTCAGACTCTATTAGGTGGAGAAGTGATGGAAGAGCATATCCTGCAAGAGAGAGCAGGATGTGTACAAGCCTTGTTGCTGAAGTAGAAGTAACGAAATGCAGCATGGCTGGGTAGATGGGTAGGGGCTGGACAGGTATGGCTTTATTGGCTCTGTTAGGGATTTTTACCTTCTCCTAGAGGTATAGGGAAACCATTGAAAAGGGTTTTAGTTGGGAAGATGGATATGATTAGATGATGCTTTATTATCAGTCCCATACTTGCTTTCTTGAGGGATTGATAAGATGGGGAGGGGCTAAAGTTGATATAGGGAGATCATGTAGAAAGCTTTGCAGTCATCGTGAAGCTAAGAAATCATAATCAGACAGAGGGTGGTGATGGTGAGGAAGAGACATTTCGATAGAGGAGGAAGAAAACAATATAAGAAAGGGACAGTTTTGTTCTTTTCTCTCTAGTCACTTCAAACACTATTTTCACTTTTAGACGTGATTTTCTTTTTTCATATTTATCTTTTCAACTTGTACACTAGCATAAGAAAATCAAAAGGAATAGATTGATTTAAGAAAGGTCACATCACAATATGGATATGCTTACATATAATCCATGCCAAAGACTTTGGAGTGGTATATAGTCTGTATTATATACAATGCCATGGTTAAGAGCATGGATTTTTCAGACAGAGTATTAGCTATGTGACCCCAGATGAGCTATTTCACCTTTCTAAGCTTCAGATTCAGTGTCTATAAAATGAGGCTTAATAGTACCAAACTCAGTGGGTTGCTATGAGAATTAAATGAGGTAATCTATATATAAAGGCACTAGCATAGAGCCTGGTGTAATTAAAATGCTCAGTGAATGTTAACCAGCATTGTTATTCATAGATATTATCTGACCAGCCTCCCCACAGTTGGCTGATGGTCCTGCAGGCCTTCAGAGTCACCACAGAGCACTGTACAAAGCAATTATTGCAAGACAGGCTTATGCACAGATTGCGAGGACTCTAAAAAGGTTTAGGATATTCTTTAATTCTGCTGTTCTCTCCTAGAGCCAGGTTCTGTCTCTGGGACTGTAGAACCTGTTGGAGAAGCATTGCATGGTAGGATGCATGGGAGGGTAGGGAGGAGTGAGGGAAAAGGATTGATGAGAAGGGAGACTATGATGTGGGACACAGGATTTCTGCTCCTTTTGGGTAATGTTGGTAATAGTTTCATTGTGGCTCATTTTGGTGTAAAGCTCTGATCTGTTTTCTCAGTCCTCATTCATTGAACACTCAGTGTGCCAAGCACTGTTACAGGTATTCGGGATATTTCCACGAACACAATCTCAGCTTCTGTAGAGCTTAAATTTTGCTGGGCTATCTTTCTTGTCAGTAAATTTTATTCTCCTGGAAGTCTCAGTTGGCCCTAACTTCTTCCTTCATGATAGGAATGAAAGGGAGGGGAATAATAGAGAAGTTCATCACTCTGAAGAACACTCCTCTTATCAGTCTTCAAAGTATCTGTGAGTATGTATTGTCACAGATGAAGACAATGAGGCTGAGAGCTTAAGTGATTTTCCCAAATGGAGGAGGGATTCAAGATTTGGACTTTGCATGCCATTTTTTATTTCTGTTTTTCATAAACTGGGAGTTATTTACTCAACTGCAAATAAGTAAATTTAATGACATTAGCCCAGTTAGTTTGTTGGTGGTGCTTGGAGTTCCCAGTTAATAGATTTTATGGTGAGTACACTTTCAGATACAGTTGTCTGAAATGGCATATGACATAGCTTAGTGGTTCCCAATTGCTAAATCCGTGGAGCAATGATGGTCTATGACAAAGTTGTCATCAATCTCAGCAAAATGCAAAATAAATTTAAGTTAAAAGCTGTTTCTCTCATAATGTCTTCTCAACTTATTTTTTATGAGATGATGAAAGTAAAAGGTAGTTAGGCATTTTTTAAAAATAAATTCAACTTGCCAACATATAGTATAATACCCAGTGCTCAACACATTACATTTGTTTTTTAAATTATTATTTTACAAAATAAAAAACTGGCGAGTCTATGTGTGTCAATTCATCTTTTGTTACAATTTACTGTGGTAAATTCAAAAGGTTGGGGGAACCTGATTTAGCTAATTAAATGAATAATAGAAGCCCTGTTTCTGGCAGTATGGAATACTAGGTGTTAAGAAAAAGTCTCTTTAGTGCAAAATGCCTAAAAAGAAAGTAAAATTAGAAGAATTATATATTTAAAAAATGCCTAGTTGTATTGGCAAGAAAGGAAAATTCTTTTTTTTTCTTTTTTTTTTTTAAGAAAGGAAAATTCTTAAGAGTCAAAAAAACACAAATCAGAGAAAACCACATTTGGGAAAGACAAGACTCAAGGTATGTGTAATGTGGGAAATAGGGTCAAAGACTTTTGCCTAAAGCCAGTGCTCCCAAAAGGTGCTATCCTTGGTGAAAAGAAGAAGTAGGGAAAAAAGTGCCCCTTAGAGGAAGCCCAGTAAATATAACTGCCTGTCTTACCTTTGGGATACTAGGAAGGATAAATTTCTCTTGAGAAATTCATAACCATGAGTCATTCTCTTTGGATTTAAGCTAGAATCCCCATTACTAATATGAGCTGAAAAATCCCAAGCTGAGAATCCAAAATAGTCTGTTAGGTAGTGTCTCCAGGTGCCTGATAGGAGCAAGTAAATTTTCTCTGAAGGTGTGCATCTTGATTTCAGGCCTTAAAGAATTCCTACAGATATAATTCCAATTAACATTAGCTCAGAATTAAAAATCACAAAATATATGAGGAAATAAGACATCCTGGTTAGAAATCAAGAGAACCATCAAGAAACAAAATCAGAAGTTTAATCAAAATTTCAGATATTAGAAATGTTGTATATAAAATATAAAAGAGGTATTAAAAGTGTAAGAAATGACCAACTATATATTTTGAAAAAGAACCAATTAGGGCTTGTATAAATGAAAAATATAACCACTGGCATTTTACTTACACAGGTGAAGAGAGAATTAGTGAACTGGGAGATAGATATGAAATAACTACTCTGAAAGCATAGAAGAATGAGGTTGAAAATAAGGGAGGTAGGGTAAGAGAAAGGAAAGAGTAAGAAGGTACAATATACATTTAAGGAGAATTATGGAAAGTAATAATAGAGTAATAGAGGTAATGAAAGAGATGCATGTCCAAAGTTATAATGAAGGAAACATTTCCAGAACTGATGAAATAGAGGAATCTTTAGATTCAGAAATCCCTATAAATACCAAGCATGATAAACTGGAGAGCCCCATCTAGACCTACTATATTGAAGCTGTAGAATATAAAGATAAACAGATCCGGAAAAGGCTACAGAAAAGAGAAAGCTATGAAGGAATGCTAATATGTTGATAGCTGGCAGCAGCAGCTATGGAAATCAAAGAAGAGATAGACATTCACAATCCTTCATTGAAAAGTCAGTAAGAAGCCAAAGGTAATATCTAACGAATTAGCTCTTCAAAAGGCTTAGATTGTCTTAGCCTTAAGAAAACACATTTTTACCTATAACTGGAATGAATTGGCCCACAAATTTGAAATACAGAACTTTCCCCCCCTATATTTTCACATAGCCACTTGATCACTCACATGTCCCATGTGCTTCATTATCGTGGAGCTCAGTGTCTTGCTTTGAGGGTTCCCATGTCCCTTAAATTGAGTTGTCTAAGAACACTGGATACTTATACTCCAAAGGGGATTAGTCCTAAAGTCAGACGTAGAGGGAAATGAAATTTGGTCAGTTTACACCCCCCTGTGCAGTAACTTGTTCACTGCTGTATGTTATGTATTGCCATTGAATTTGGCCTTGAAAAGTTCTGTGGCTATTTTTCCATTACAAGGACATTTTGATGAGTACAGATCATTGCATAATCACTTTTGCTTATAACTTTCTTGAGTGACAATCATAACCTCCTGGAGAACAGTGGGTCACCCTGACTACATCACCACCAGCACCATTCTCAGACGCAAAATTACTGTCCTTATTTCTCAGGGTGGACACTTTCCTTCTCAGGGTGGAGGCAGAGTTTTAAAACCATAGGAAATACCAAAGATCTTATATTCATCTCTCCCAAGGCCATAACACCTGCTTAGTCTACCCTTATATGACCAGGGGGACTACTCGATGACCTTCACGGTATCTTCTCCAGGTGATCTTTTCTCCTCTGTTATAGACTGTGCGTGTCCCCTTGAAATCCATGTTGAACTCTAACCCCCAGGGTGATGATATTTGGAAGTGACGATTTTGGAGGTAATTAGGTCATGAGGGTGGAAGCCTCATGAATGGGATTGGTTCTCTGGTAAAAGAAACCCATGAGGGCTCCCTTGTTCCTCCCACCATGTGAGGGCACAATGAGAAGACAACTGTCTGTGAACAAGGAAATGGTTTTCACCAGGCACCCAATCTGCTGGGGCTTTGATCTTGAACTTGCCAGCTTCCAGAACTGTGAGAAATAGATTTCTGTTGTTTATAAGCCACCTAGTTTATGGTATTTTGGTATTGTAACCTGGACTAAGACATTCTTCTAAAGGAAAAGGTCACTTGGCTTCTCATTCACAGTCCACTTTCAGCGACTGATCCCAAATGGGTAGGATCTACTTGTACCATGCTGTAGCTGCCAACTTCTCCTGCTAGAGAACAAAACTCACAGTTTCTGGTGGGACAACTCTATCAGGCAAACTACTACAACTGAAATGCCTAGACAGACTTTTACCTGTGGGTTACAGGTATGCTTGTGTGAAAATCTCTCTCCTTTCCTCTTCTTTTTTAAAAGATTTATTTATTTATTTACTTGAGAGAGGAGAGACAGAGACAGAGAGAATGAGTGCTAAGAGAGAGAGGGAGAGGCAGACGTCCTGCTGAGCACAGAGCCCAATGCCAGGCTTGATCTCAGGACCCTGGGATCATGACCTGAGCCAAAGGCAGACACTTAACTGACTGAGCCACCCAGATGCCCCATCCTTATTTCTAAACAAGGGAAGTATGTCTGATGGTTCATGATTCTCAGTTCATGATTCTCAATGCATGATGTTAACAAATATTCAAATATGTTGTGGGGGAGGCTGCAGACAAATCTTAAATATTAAATCATTAGATATCAAACTCGTGTTCTTTTCTGGAAAAAAAGGTCTGATTGCTTGCCATGAATATTATGTTGGACAGAAGCAGCCACGCTTCTCTCCACTCAGAAAACTGACCTGTATCATGAGGACTGAAAGTAAATCCAGTACACCTAACCACATTCATTCTGCAGCAAACATCTAGAACCAGCTGTGGCCAGCACACGTGTCTTTATGTTTGTGTGTATATGTGTGTATGTACACAGGATACACTGACATTACTAGCAATCAGAGTACTTCCCTTGTGATCAGCTCCAAGGAGATTAAAACCTGACACCTAAAACCTAACCACTTGTAAAAGGGCATTTTATTTTTTATTTTATATTTTTAAAAGATTTTATTTATTCATGAGAGACACAGAGAGAGAGGCAGAGACACAGGCAGAGGGAGAAGCAGACTCTCTGTGGGGAGCCCCATGGGGGACTGGATCCTGAGACCCCAGGATCATGCCTTGAGCCAAAGGCAGACGCTCAACCACTGAGCCACCCAGGTGCCCCAAGTTACCAGGATTTTATTTTATTTTATTTTTTTCATTTTACTTATTTATTCACATGAGAGAGAGGGACAGAGACAGAGACACAGGCAGAGGGATAAACAGGCTCCATGTAGGGAGCCTGATGTGGGACTCAATCCTGGGACTCCAGGATCATGCCCTGGGCCAAAGGCACGTGCCAAACCACTGAGCCACCCAGGGATCCCCAAGTTACCAGGATTTTAAAGAAAAACAAGTGTTTATTATTTGTTGAAGAGTAGCCTATGCTGAGCTCTCATTTTTTTTTACATGTTATTCTACATACGTCTTGTCTCAATGTTTTTAAACTTCCTTATCATTTATTAGATATTGTCAAATAGCTCTGGATCCTTGATTTGGGGTTTTTTTTTAAGGCATAATAACACCAGAACTTTGAAACATCCTGTAAAATCCATGCCTCATAAGAAATAATAGAAGTCACTTTTATTGCAAGGCATCATTTTGATTAAAATATTTGAAACATTAGTACAAAAATAATACACGTTCTTTATTTAAAAACTTGCAAACAATGTTTAAGTATATAAAGTAAAAACTGCAAGTTCCCTATATCCATGATCCACCCCTCTTCCCACTGAGAGCCACTGTTAACAGTGTTATGTTTCTCCTTCCAGATCTAATTTCATTTCCTGCAACTTGCTTTTTTACCTAACACTGTATCTGGAGATATTCTAACCTCAATACACACAGAGATATTTTATCCTTCCATGGTATTTCATAGAACAGATGTGCCATAATTTATTTCTTTACTGATAGACATTTAGGTTGTTTTCACTGTTTCATATATAAAAACACATTTTTGGCAGTTATTTTTGTACACATATCTCTGCACATTTGTCAGAATATTTCTCTTGACTAGATTTCTAGAAATTGCATTAATATGTCAAAGGATCCCCATGCATGTTTCACATTTTAATACACTGTATTCATTTAAATATTTTTTAAAATGTCTTCCTGAGTTTTTCATTAGTTTAAGGTAGCTATATTTTTTGTTTGTTTAACGAGCTCCAGTGTAATCTCTAGAAAACTGCTGACATTGTTTTGGAGAAGCCCCTCTACAGAGGACGAAAGAAGCTGAGAAACCATGAAGGAAAGACTGCAAGCTCACCTGTGAAAGCCACGTAGCTCCAGTGTCCCTGGGTGTTCAAAACCACATGAAGAAATACTGTTTTAAAAATTAAAACCTTCCATAGTCTTAAATGATGCATTAAGATGTGCCTATTCATATGTAGATCTTCATCTCCTTAAATATAAAATAATCTTACGTGGCAGTACTTTTAATATTCTCACTTCTTACAAACTTCATATTTCTCATATAGACTTATGCTCATTAAGACTAAAGACAATGTTTTGCAATAAAGAGTGCTTTCAACAGTGCCAACTCCCCTGTCACTAGACATGAGTGAACACAGATATCAAGCCCAAAGAAAGGGGCAAAGCCCTGTTAGCTCTCAGCCCCAAAGAAAGAAAAGTATGCACATTTTCATACGCATGGCTTTCAGAGAAATCTCAGAGAAGCTGTGCGCTCATTTCTTTTTCTTTTCTCTTCTACTGCTCCCTCCTCCTTGTTCTCTGAAATAATCCTGAGATGGCTTAGTGATACAGCCTTTGGGGAGATGTGTGGCTGACCTTTCTTCTAAGTGTGCAGTAATCAACAGGTCTCTCTCCTACGTGAATTCTCAGATGCCAAGTAAGATGTTTCCTGTGACCAAGCGATTTTCTGTAGTAGTTATATTCAAGAGGTCTTTTCCTTGTACAAGTTATTGGATGTTGACTGAGGTAGGCAGGTGCAAAAGGCACGTACCCACGTATCCTAGGCTCAAGGAGTTGCTCTGCAGCATGAATGAGTGAGCTGAGTGAGCCATGAGCAGCAGCTTAAGGCTTTCCTACACTTACAGCATTCAGAGTGCTTCTCCCCAGCACCACTCCTCAAGTGTCAAGGGAAAGAAAAGGTGTTACGAAGCCTTTCCCACACTATTTGCACTCAATGTTTTGCTTCTCTAGTGTGGATCGTCATACGTCGGCTGAAAGAGTAGCAGGCAAAGGCCTTTCCACGTTCACGTAGAGCTTCTCTCCAGCGTGACTCCTGGTGTGTTGAGTGAGGGAGAAGCTGTAGTACAAATCTTCCCCACATTCTTTACCCTCATAGGGCTTTTGGGCAGTGAGGGTCATACTGTATCAGATAAAAACAGAGTGGAAGGGGAAGGTCTTTCCACATTCGCTGCCCTGGTAGGGTTTCTCTCTGGTGTGAATCCTCAAGTGTCAAGCAAAGTCTACCTTTTCACAAAAGGCTTTCCCACACCGTGGCATTCATCAGACTTCACTCCAGTGTGAATCTGCTGATGCTGAACAAGGAGAGGCAGGTCTTGTTGAACACTTTCCCACCTTCTTTGCATTTGTAGAGGGTCTTCGCTGCCTGAACCCGAGTGTCTATACTTGGTTCCTATGAGGCAGAGTCATGAATAGCATCTCCTGCAGTGTCTTACTTCTGTTAAAACCCTCGAGTACAGACTCTCATCTGTCCCCAACCTGTTGTGTTGAAGGCTCATCTTCTCCAGGAGGGTCTCCTTGTGGGAGACTATAAATGGTCTCAAGTGCCCTTCCTGCATTTCCAACAACCTTTCCTGATCTCTGGCTTGCCCCAACCTGGATGACCTTCTGGCTTCCTGAGTAAGTCTTTCCCGAAGCAAGGCCTCCTTAGACAAAGCAGGCTGGTCTTGAGTTTAACGGGTCACCTGGGCAAGTGCTTGCTTCAGCAAAGACCTCTATCTGTCTCTTACTGGTGCTGCAAGCTATTAGATCCACTCTGGTTTGAGAACTGCATGCTCCAGTGAGACCATGGGTCTGCAGGTCTCTCGTGGTATTTCCCAGAATAGAGTCCTCTGGGCCTGGTCCACCTGCCCTCAGTCCTTCCAAGGGAAGGTCACAGGCAGGTCCAAACACTGCCGCCTGGAACACCACCACAATCTAACAAGACAAAAGGTGTATGGTATGTAGCACTGCTTCCACCAGCACAGAGCATGCCTGTGACCGCAGATACCAGAGAGCACTGTGCCCAGCCAAGCATTGGGACTATAACTCCTGGGGGGCTTCAGTTTCACTTTTTTTTTTATTTCTGTGAATTGAAACTTCAGTTACCCTGGAAGGAAGTTCATATAGCAGTAGGAAGTGCACTCAAGTTGTGTCAGGGAGAAACTACAAACACGCACTCAGATATATATGTGAACATGCATGCAAGGAATTTGGTCATGCAGGGTCTGGGGCAAATTTTATTTGCTGCTTTATTCTCTGCACTGGCCCACAGAAAACTGTATGGGCTGGGTATTAAAGTCACTCCAGTCCAAATACTGGGTGTTGGAGGAGGCATGGAAATTTAAGATCTCTTTCATGTTGTATGTGGTTCTGTTATTATTTGTAAAACTACTTTGAAAAAGTTTGGCCTTGCTTCCTACCAGTCTTTCCAAAGAGAAGCTTTTCTACATATGCCTCAGGAGACATGTATAAGAATGTTTACAATAGCAAACACCTGGAGAGAGTCCAGGAAAGAAGGTGGATAAATGGCTTCTCCACAGAATGGAACATTACTCAGCAGTTCAAGAGTGTTCTAGCCTAGGCTGTAGCAGGGAATTGGAAGCATCGCAATCGGCACTGCAGAATCCTGGGAAGTGCCAAGTCCCTCTGGAATTGGTGAAGAGCGGAGGCCATCGTGGGGAAGATGGGGAGAGCGGTTTGAGCAGGACCCCGATTCGCTGTCCCCGATTCCTCCCCTGCCCGAGCTGGAACTTGTTATGACCGTGAAGAGATGATCTTGGAACTAGAGAAGGAGAGGCTAATTTGAAGTTTCTGATAAAAGGATTGATGGTTTGGGTCCCAAACTTTGGGTTTTGGGACCTCTGCCCATTGTTGCTCTTCTTGCAGCTATTTGGACTGGTCTTCTCTGAGAGTATGACCATCTCAAGACAAGAGAGCCAAAGATAACTGCCCATTACAGGACCTCCAGTGAAATGGCTAGACAGGCTGACGTTCAGCCAATACTTAAACTTTGTTTCATTTTTCTGTCTTCTGTGCTGGCCAAAGACCTCCATCCATGATGCTGAAGAGAAGGGGCGATAGCAGATGCTCTTTGCATTTTCCTGATGTCAAAGAAAAATCTATTTTTGCATAATTGAGATTGTTTTTATTTACTTATTTTTAAAGATTCTATTTATTCATGAGAGACCTGCACAGAGTGAGACAGAGGCATAGGCAGAGGGAGAAGCAGGCTCCCTGCAGGGACTCCATTCCAGGACCCCAGGATCACAACCCAAGCCAAAGGCAGACACTCCACCCCTGAACCACCCAGGTGCCCCAAGATTGTGTTTAGTATTGATTTTTGTTGGTATCACCGGCTTGATCACTTTCATAGCATATGTAAATATTAAGGTCAGAGAAGTGAAGGACTCAACAAACACATCACCTGGGAAAAGCCAATAGCGTTTTCTCAATCATGGGATTCATTGAAACTCAGTGCAGTGAGAATACAAGGCAGAGAGGTCAGCTGCATTTTCTAGAATGGGAAGCAATAGTGGATGGCCATGCATAAGGCCGCTATGCATGAGCTGGTCTGAATAGGTGCTGGACTGTCTTGCCCAGGACAGTTGACTCCATCGGTCTCAGGATGCTACACACTTGAGACAAAGTTCTCTCCGGCACTGGTTCTCCGAGTGTGGCCCTTGCTCTCAATTGTATCCACTTTTAAGAGTTCAAGAAAGCTGACCACTTGATACCGACATCATAACCATGATAGTGTGGGCAATTGAGTTAGCTTTGCTTCTTGAAAAAGTACTTTTTTCCTTAGTGAGTCTATCTTTCTGTATATGGTTTTAAGGATACAGAGCACTGTCTGAAATGATTGATACGTGTAGTCATTTGAGCTCTTCAGTAGCAATGCTTTTAAATAGCCTGAGTATCTTAGCTGGGAGTTTGTATCAATTAGGTCAGAAACTATGCTCTACTCAGAGTCTCCTACCAGCAGTTCTCAAGGGCTTCTCAGGAGGCTCCTGTGTCAGCTGGGGCTACTCCAGTCCACAACCATGGTGAGTGCAGCTGTCACCTGCAAGTTTTGGTCCTTGGACACATTCATGGGGAGAGTGTCCGCCACTCTTCCTCTGCCTCCCTTTAGCACTGTAGTCCTCACATGAATATAGACTTTTTCTCTGATATTAGACCAGTCTGTGAGTTTATTAAGACTTTGCTGAAGGCTGGGGATTGCAAGGGGCTTTCACACAAAGAATAATTTACAATTGACTACTAGCTATGGTTGTTCTTAAAGCCCTCAGTTCCTAATCTGTCCTCCTGGGGCCTCTATAGGACTGCATTTATGTTCAGAGCATACTCTTCCCCCTAAAGGAAGAATCTAGGTTTTCTCCAACACCCAGAAACACCTCAAACATGCCTTAATTCCCCAGAGTCTAGGCCCAAGTCAAGGTGCTGGGAGAGGAAGGAGTTTCCTTCTCAGCTCCATTTTAGGACTGTCTTCCGCATTTTCTGTTCCTGTCTTTTACTATTAAGGAGGACTGCTGGGTGTAGTGTCTGCTTCCTTTAGTGGAGACTCTGACCCCACCCACACAATATTACCTTATGTCTCCATTAGTACATCCCTTCAGGACAAAATAGAGCAATATTTATGTAAAATATATGTACTTACTCTTAGGGGTTGATAGCATCTTCTGCAAAAGATGTTGAAGTTCTAACCCCTGTACATGTGAATGTGGTTCATTTGGAAATAGGATTTTTGCAAATGATCAAGTTAAGATTGAGGTCATTAGGGTAGGTCCTAGACTAATATGTCCTTATAAAAAAACTTTTGGAGAAAAGAGCTCTTTTCATTCATTAAAAAGAATGATTATGATGGGAAAGAATAGTGTTTTCAACAAACGGTACTGAGACAACTAGATCCACATGCAAAAGAAAGAACTTGGATTCTTACCTCATGTAATACACAAAAATTTACTCAAAATGGGTAATAGACCAAAATGTAAGAGCTAAAACTATAAAACTCTTAGAAGAAAACATAGTTGTAAATTTCTGTGGTCTTAGTTTAGGTATTCGCTTCTTAGACATGACACCACAAGAATGAGCAACAAAAGAGAAAATAGGTAAGTTGGGCTTCATTCAAATTAGAAACTTCTGTGCTTCAAAGGATGCCACTGATAAAGTGAAAAAAGGACCCACAGAATAGAAACAAATATTTACAAATTATATGTGCACAATTGTATAACTCTTATAACTTAATAATTAAAAGACAAAAAGCCCAATCAAAATGGGCAAAGAATTTGAAAAGCTATTTCTTCATAAAGGATATACAAAAAACCGATAGCACATGAAAAGCTGCTCAATGTCATTAGCCACTAGGACAGTGAAAATCAAAACCGCAATGAGGGGGATCCCTGGGTGGCACAGCGGTTTGGCGCCTGCCTTTGGCCCAGGGCGCGATCCTGGAGACCCCGGATCGAGTCCCACATCGGGCTCCCGGTGCATGGAGCCTGCTTCTCCCTCTGCCTGTGTCTCTGCCTCTCTCTCTCTCTCTCTCTCTGTGACTATCATAAATAAATAAATTAAAAAAAATTAAAAAAAAAACCACAATGAGATACTATTTCACACTTAGTGGGATGACTCAGTTGAAAAGACAATAACAACTGTTGGTGGGGACGTGGAGAAATTGCAAGCCTCGTGCACTGCTGGTGAGAATGTAAAATGGTTTAGCCATTTTGGAAAACAGCCCGGTAGTTCCTCAAAAATTTAAAGGTGGAGTTACCATTTTAACTTTTACCATTTCAACCTTCCCAAAGGCTAGGTTGTTTTGTTTTAAATAGGACATCCACTGTGCGATCCAGGTTGCATTTCCACAAAGCTTTGTGGGGATTTCCTTCCAGAAGCCCTGAGTGAGTGGAGATCACCTGCCTTGCAGTTCTCTCAAGAGTCTAAACCCATCCTTCTGCAGACAGGGTCTGCTGAGGTCCACGCTCCTCTGCTATGCAGGTAAAGCTCCATAGGACCACACAGAAAATTTAGATTCTTGGCACCAGAGTAGTTCCATGACCTCTGCTTATCTGTGGTGTCCATTTCTTCTAGAAGGTGTTTCCATAGGATTAACTTTCCACTGGTAAATGGTGCATTTCACCTAATCTTGAAAATATGTGTTTTGTTTTCCAGATCTCTTCTGTTGCCAGTTAGCGGAAATAGAGGTATTCCCATCTTTTCAACATAGAATCTGATTCCTGGGTCCGGCTATAGCAGCAGAGGGCCACTTCCTTCTCTAAGAAGAACTGGAACAGGTTATTTCTACCTGGGACGTCCCTAAACATGGTAGGTTTGCCCTTTGACTTCTTTCCCACTCGGCTCAAGGTCCTTTATGGGTTCATCTGGGCTGCTAAGCCTAAAGTCAGCTCCAAATGTATCCTATTCAAATGTTCATGCCAGAGGGATCATCCCTCCCTTGTCAGATCTGTCTACCATGGCTCTGCATAAAACAGAGTAGGAGGAGGAAGAAGAATTTACAGTGTGAAAACATCCAGGGCCTTGCAGTGGAGCCAGACCTCCTCTCCCCTTTTCCCTCTGTGCTGGTAGAGAGGAGGGGAGCAGAGATGGAAGAGAACCAGAGGGCTCACAGCCCTGCTCAGAGCCTCCCTGGGCCGGCTGCTACAACCCCACACCCCATTGTCTAGTGGGACACTGATGCCTGCCCTCAGGAGCACCTACAGATTTTTTGAATGCAGCACAGTCCCACCCCTCCCACCACAGCAAGCCTGCCTGCTGCCCTTTCAATGCTTCCAGAAGGAGATGGGGAGGAGAAACTAGAAAAGCTGATGGGCCCTGGGCTCTTAGCAACAGGTCTCCTGACCTGCGGGCAGGAAAATGAAAATCAAATCAGTGACTTTTCAAGACACTGACATGAGTGATGTATTTCGATGCTCGCACATATTTTGCGTCTGGGAGAAAAGTCCAATGGCACAGAAAGGTCTTGAAATGTTTTTAGAGGGGAGTTCAAACCGCTTTAAGCCCTGGTGGTCTTTTGATTGCTCCCTCCCCGCAGCCCAGGCTCCTAGAGGAGGGAAGCCTTTGGGAGCTTAAGACTCTATTTAAAGGGAAAGGAAACAAAGAGACAACTAAATCTCCCCAGGCACTTCTGGTGGCCAGCCAGATTCTAGAAACTTGTTAACTCAATTTCCTTCTTCCTCCTGTAGTAAGGCCTCTTGAAGTACCCATCCTTTCCAGCCTGGCAAGTTTTTATTCCTTCTCAAAATGTGCGAGACCCATCTAAAATGCCCTTCCTCTAAACACGTGGATTCTCCGCATTAGGAATAAACTCTCCTTTGTATCTCCCTAGGCTTTTATCCTTTAGCTCATATGGCTTTTCACCTCCTGCCTGGTGCTCAGCCTGACACCCATCCCCCCTCCCCAGTTCACAAGAGCATGATTCTCGTTGAATTCATCTTTATATCTCCCGGAGTAGGAAACACTGTGCCTTGCATGTGGCCCTTGAATGAATACACACCCTGTCTAATTTGATTCCTTTTATAAATCAGAAAAAGGTGCTTAATACACCCCCCCCCCCCGCTTTTTCATTGAAGTATAATTGTCCTACAGTATCCTGTTAGTTTCAGGGGTACGTCACAGTGATTTGATGCTTTCATACATTCCAAAATGTTCCCAACAGAAGTCTAGTGATCATCTGTCACTGTACAAAGCTGTTACGGTATTCCGGACTATGTTCCCATGGCCCAAAGATGAGAACGACCTGCCCACGGAGAAGTCTGTTACCACTGCTACTGCTTTAGGTGATATTAAGTCTAACAGACAACAAAGAAAAAATACCAAAGCATGAAACTCAGTGAAGTGTAGCCATTGGTTTTCTATCTGGGAAGCCAACTTCCCTTTGTGCGGGACAGCTCTGTTTAGGCTACACCAGGGAGCAGCCCACTTCCAATGCAAAAGCAAGTCCTTACCCCTGCCCCAGTTAGGACCCGCCCCTCCTCCTTTCTGGCTGTGGGAGTTGCCTCTGGGCCCTGGAGCTGTTGCAGGGAGCTGAACACCTGCCTCTCAGATGCCCAGTGGATTCTGCAGTCCCTCCCCACGGTGGTTGCTGTAAGGAAGAATGAATTTCTGTTTTCCTCAGAAAATATTCTTTCTGACTAGAGGTTTCCCATGTGCTTCTTGTCTGTTCTACTTGTCGACCATTTGCTGACAGGTTGCCCGTCTCCTCAATTATTCATATACTTATATATAAATAAATAAAATTTATTTATTTCTTCATTGGCGTGTTTCCCATTACCAGGCCAACAGCAAATTCTTCACAGGTTGTCATGAGATGTCAAAGTTTCACTCTGTTATACCCCACTAAAAAGATTCAGGACTAGGAAACCAGAGAGAAAGCTTTATTGTTTCTTGGGGAGATCTAGGTCTGAGATAGTATGACTTGTGGGATAACCTCAGGAAATTCACTTCACCCATCAGTTTCTTCATTTGGAAAATGAGGGATTAGCTCAGCTTATCTGGATCTATGTACTTCCCCCTCACCAGTGTTGGGCTATTTAGGTCTTCAGTGAAACTGTGGGATATGGGACAATATGGATCCAAGGGTGAAAAAAAAAAGCATAAATCTCAGAATAGGAAAGGGATATTAAAGAGAAAATGCCATCAGAAGCAGAATTCATGAATTCATAAAACCATAATTACATTTATAACTCCAATTTGGGATTTTAAGAGCAAATATCACGTGGACCACTATGCTCTATTTTAATTCAAAATATCTTAGGATTTTTCACCTCAAAACTTTCAAAGTCCTTTGCCAAAAAGTCTGGTCCAGTGTTGGCTGTCTCTAACAGTCTGGATGGATGATATTCCACCCCTAAGAACTCATTAAGTAACTCCTCCCATTCCCATCCTTCCCAACCCATCACTCCCAGCTGCAGAAGGTGGGCTAGGATAAGGACTGAGGGATTCTGAATACTGCCTTTACTAAAGCCTAACTAGGGAATCTCCCAAACAATGCTTTCCCAGTCTTGGCTGTCCTAGGCTTCTTATTTTCTTTTCTTTTTTTTTTTAATTTAAAAAAATTTTTTTTAATTTATGATAGTCACACAGAGAGAGAGAGAGAGAGAGAGGGAGAGAGAGAGGCAGAGGGAGAAGCAGGCTCCATGCACCGGGAGCCCGACGTGGGATTCGATCCCGGGTCTCCAGGATCGCGCCCTGGGCCAAAGGCAGGCGCCAAACCGCTGCGCCACCCAGGGATCCCAATTTTTTAAAATTTATTTATGATAGTCACAGAGAGAGAGAGAGGGAGAGAGAGAGGCAGAGACATAGGCAGAGGGAGAAGCAGGCTCCATGCACTGGGAGCCCGACGTGGGATTCAATCCCGGGTCTCCAGGATTGCGCCCTGGGCCAAAGGCAGGCACCAAACCGCTGCACCACCCAGGGATCCTGGCTTCTTATTTTCTTATCCATTAAGGGCTGCTCCATATGGTTGCCTACAGCTGCCAACTTGAAGTCTCTTCTATCAGTGACTGGAGAGGTGTGGTTGTTACTAGTTGAGACCTTCAACTGTCCTGAAGATTTTTGGGTCTCCCTTCCACAATGGGAACTGATAGAGTTCATCTAGGAATGTCCTAGAACTGTTTTGACTTTTGATAGAGATAGGACTGATTATTGTGGTCCTGCTCTCTAGAACTAGCCTGATATAAGATAGCTTGATATATTCCAGCCCACTATCTCTCTAGATTATTTGTAAGACAGTGCTCAGTTTTATAGGTTTCTATTGTGTTCACAGTTTGAAATTCTTCTCTAGTTGTTGATAGAGAGTAACTTACTCCAATATGCAGAGTACATCCCAGAACCCAGGGTAATGCTTCACTGGGGAAGCCTCTCTTCAACATTTTTCATGATAGAAGAGTGTACATCCTTCAAAATACCCAATTGGTGTTTCCCCTAAATATTTCTCAAGAAGCCTCTTTGATTTATTCATTAAAGCTTAATTAATGGACTCTGGTTCTGGCCAAGATAGGATAGCTCCTTTTCTCACCTGTTCTCTCTCTTAGAGCTAAAAAACTCCTCACATAACACAACAAACACAGAGAAACTCTGCAAAGTAAAAGGAAAAGGTGCATTGCCTTGAAACCCAAGACTTCACAAATGACACAATGATGAGTTCCCTGGGTTGGTTTGTTTGATTTTGCCTCCAGTATGTCCCAAACTACAGGATGCTAAAGTCTTCAACCTGAAACCCCCAACAGGCAACCAAACTGAACCAAACCAGAACAATAAACAACTCCCCCCCACCCCATTCCTCTTTTTTTAGCTAAAAGAGCAGCCTAGGAGTATGGAAAATCTTTTTGATACTACCTGGCTCACTCCAGCTAATAGCCAATATGCTGGTAAAAGAACAATTTATGGTAGTAGATGTATAAAGCACAAGAGTGAATGGAAAGAGGTAGACTGAAGATGTAAGCAGGGCCTACACATGTGGGAGAGCTTGAGTGCTCAATGAAGCACCTTTGCTGAAAATCTTTAGGCTCTATTTTATAGATTTAGAGGCACTGCAGACATGATTTAAGGAAATAACAACAGGTTCATATCTGAGTGGTAGGTGGATCACATCAAGGGCTGACTGAAGTATTCCAAGTGACAGGTGATGAAAGCTTCCATTCTGGCAGGGACATTGGAGATGTGGAAGTGGGAGAAAATTCCAAAAATTAAAGGACTTGGTAATTGGATGTTGGGTAGTGGCAAAGAAAAATTTGGTGTCAAGAAGGACTTCTAGTTTTCTAACTTGGATGACTGTTTAGATGGATGCCACCAACTAAGATGAGGAGCACAAGAATGGGCATGTTGGGGGTGAAAATGTTGCGTTCAGCTTTGAACATGGTGATTTTCAGGTGCCTGTTGCTCACACAGGTAGAAAACTCCCCCATATCATCAGTAGTTTAGGTCAGAAGGGGGTCTTAAAGCAGGAAGAGGAATAGGTCTTTGTTTCTATTTAAAGTCTTCTCTCTCACCAGGATCCAGGATTCAGGAACCAGATTATGTCTAAGGGTTGGGAACTAGGATGGATCCAAGTGACACATGCCATTCAAGAACTGATAGGAGCAGAGATTCTGAGAACTGAGGCTTTGTTCCTAAATTGGAGTGCCAGTGCCTCATGCTGTCTTCTCATACAGGGTCTCATGTTCTCGGCTGTCCAGTCTTTTCAACAAATTTTCCAGTCTTTCTTGGAAAGAGAAGACCCCACCTGGGTCAGGACATATTGAAATGTCAATTTTTTTACAATAAAAAGAAGGGACTGAGATGGGAGGAGGGCATGTGGCATGCATGGTAGAAAATTGGTACTTCTGAGATATAGGAGAGATCTGAGTCCGGTAAAATAGCTCAAAAAAGGAAACAGAGGGCACCACAAAATATCCTCCAGGCATGATGAAGAGATGGGGTCGGGATAGAGACTATAGGAAGTCAGGACTTCCTATGACCTGACACAGCAGTCAAATTAGTGAACAGGGATCCAGTATGCAAAAATTGGAGTGTTTGGACCCCTAGGAAAGATTCTGAAGAATCAATGAGTTCAAATGGCAGATAAAACCAGAAAGGGACCATTTGGTTCTTATAAACCCGAGCCACCTTCATTAGTCCTCAAGAAGTAGATAAGAACCCATAAGACAGAATAACTATGCTGTTTATCAAGCTCTTTTCCTTTGGGTCTAGATGGCTGAGTGGTAGGAAACTTTATAGATGATATGGTTGAACTACAAATAACTTACAGCAATTAAAAAATGGCCCAATATTCACTGAGACTCCTTACACTGAGAGGTGGGGTCTATGTTCCCTCCTCTCAAATCTGGGCAGGTTGTTACTACTTTGACCAAAGAAGCAGTGCTCTGTAGCTTTTGAGGCTAGGTCATAAAAAGTCATGCCTGGTTCTCTTGAGGTACTAGTATCTATAAAAATATCCGACCACCCTAAGACAGCCAGGATGAATATGCCATGTGAAGGCTCTCTGGTCAACTGAGAGCTCACCTTCCAGCCATCCTCACCAAGGCACCAGACATGCAACTGAAGACATTTTGGAACCTCCAGACCATCCTATCTGCCAACTGAGTTCCAAGGAATGACATCAGTCAATACACCAGAAGCAAAAAACTTATTGTGATGACCCAAATTGTATCCCCCTGCCAAATTCAGATGTTGAAATCCTAACCATCAGTAGTTGATAATGTACCTCGGAGCTCAGACTTCCAGCTTCTGTGGCTATATTTGGAGAGAGGGTCTTTAAAGTGGAAAAAAAGGTAAAATGAGGTTACATGAGTGGGCCATAATTCAATATGACTAGTGTCCTTCTAAGAAGAGGAGATTAGGGTGTGGACACATACAGAGGAAGACTATGTGAAGGCCTATGGAGAAGATGGCCCTCTACATGGCAGGAAGAGAGACCTGTTAAAATAATTTTTTCGACAGCCAATTTATTGGTCCAGTAGGCTTTTATTCAATGACTTGTGAATCAGACATCATCCAGTCTAGAAGTTAGAAAGGAGTTCCAAAGAGTTGTACAAAGCAAGAGGGTTTTTAAAGACCAAAGTGAGCAGGAACAAGGGCTTTGTACTGGGCATTTGCCGACTGGTCAAAGCACAATTGCTTTCCTTATATGGAGCAAAGATAAGTCTTAGAGCCAGGTCAGGTAACTTGTGCTGATTGGTTGATCTAGGTCTTCCTTTTCTGGGAGAGCCTAACATGGAAACTGGGTGACGTATTGGTTTGCTGATGTGAGGCTTAGCATGAGTGACACCATATTGGACCTAATCTGGTTACTTTAAGAGGCGTCAGAAGAAATCCACCTTGCCTGACAATACCTTAGTCTTAGACTTCCAGCCTTCAGAATTGTGAGAAAATTAGTTTCTGTTGTTTAAACCACCCACTCTGTGGTACTTTGTCATGGCAGCCCTAGCAAATTAATATATTCACCCAGCTACGAATTTCTTACCTTACAGAAATTGTGAAAGATACTTAAATAGCAATTGTTTTAAGTCATTGAGTTTTCAGATAGTTTATCCCACAGCAGTGGGAAAAGGAACGAATCTGGACTTCTAAAGTTCCTCTTCCTCTAGGGATATCTAGCTTCTAACCACATTGTTAGTTTAGGATGCATAGCAGGTGACCTTCAAGAATCGGTACTACCAGAGAGAGGATGCAGTGAAAAGTCAGAGCTCAGACTTCCAGCTTCTGTGGCACTTGAGAACCAGAAACTTTTAAAACAGAGGTTTAAACTATTTTTTTATTAGTCTGAGAAAAATGGGAAGAACTGTGCATAAAATGCAACTTCATACAGTTATTCTATGTCTATGTCATTTGGTCAGGTGGGATTCCTTGGGAGAGAGAATTACAGTACCAGATTGCAGGCCGAGGGCCCCGTCTGACCTAGATTCTGATTTTTTAAAAGAGTGATTATAGCTCTGGAGGCAGGGGTTAAGTCTCATGGTCTCCACCAGGAAGCACTTTTCTTAGCCGTGGGGGATATTACATTACAGCTAATTACAGGCTGTCTGCTAAGATTTTCTAATTACTTCACTTACATTAGTCTTGCTTTCTTAAGGATCCTGTAAGCCTTTGGAAAGCATCTTGAGGACAGGGGCACACTTCTCTGGGTTTTCTACCCCATGCAGAGCCCTCTTCAGTACCAGCTACCCCACAGACACTGGATGCAGAGATAGACAGTAGAATGAGTCACTGTAAGCATGGGCTCTGGGGTCAGCCTCGTTGGGTTCAAATCCAAATTTTTTTTCCTATTAGCTTTGTGACCTTGGGAAAATTATCTAATTTCTCCAAACCTGTATCCTTATCTGCAAAATAGAAATACTAACAGTACTACCTAATAAACCAGTTGGAAGTGTGCATGTACAGTTCGAACTGAATGATGTAAATGCTTCATTCACATTAAAAAGTTCTCACCTTAATAATTATTTTTTTAGGGGCACCTGTGTGGCTCAGTTGGTTAAGTGCCCGGCTCTTGATTTTGGCTCAGGTCATGATCTCAGGGTCATGGGATAGAACCCCAGGTAAAAATATGAACTGGAACCTGCTTAAGATTCTCTCTCTCTCTCTGGCCCTACCCCTCCCCATCATGTGTGCGTGTGTGTGTGCACAGGCGCTCAGTATCTCTTTCTAAATATATGTAGATTTTTTACTTCCATTTGGCTCTAAAAGTTTAAGAGCTCCTACCCACTCACTGCTGTCAGGTTTGGGGTTTGCATGTGGGGAGGGGAACAGAGAGGCAGTAGCAATTGCAGTTAAAGAGCATGGGATCTGGAGAACTCTAAACCCCAGCTCTCCCCCCCCCCCATAGGCTGGATGAATTTGCATAAGCCCATGTCTTTGAAATAGGGCCACATGGCAAGGATTTCCAAGGTAGGGCTGTCACTGTTTCTCTCACTCACTGCTCTCACCCCCAAGTGGACAAATCCCAGGTGGCCATCTGCTCCTGTATCAGATGTGGAGGCCCCCACCAAAGCCAGAAGGACTGAAGATCTACCCCAGCCAGAGCCGGGGCTTTGAGAAATTAAAAGGGAGCATGTTAATTAGAAAATGCTTAATTAGGAAACTAGTTCCCTAGAAGAAAGGGAATTAATTGAAAAATAGACCTTAATCAAGAAGTTTTGGGCGCAAAAATCCAGCACGGGAACTAGTTAGAACTGGCTGATTTGAGACGATTGTGCACCTTTCAAACTTCACATTCAGTGACATGGTGTTGGCAGCTTGACTTCCCCCACCGTGGGAGTATTTACACCCCTGACATTGACAAAGGCTACAAACTTGGGACTTTTTCCTAGGAGCACGTTGCTCACTGTATTACTACCACACAACTGCAAAAATCTAACGTGTATTCCTAGTCAGAGGGCCCACGTGTCTCTGGGTCTAGAAACTTGTAGAAGCACGGCTCTTGCAATGTCTTAATTCCTTCAAAGCTGAAATCTGCAACACGATTTGTACAAGATGAGTCATTGGGGTACATAAAGAAGATCCCACATTTGTTATTTAAATCTTTTTATATAATAGGTTTTTTTTTTCCTAATCTCAGGTTTTGTTTTATAATGTATAAAATATATTACTACAGTCTTATGTCTACAGACTTCACACACATTTGGGAGGTCATTGCTTAATTTTTTTTAACTGATGGTATATGAAATTAAAAGGACAAAATGGGAAGACCACTGTTTTAGGGTAGAAGAAAAGAGGATTGGCTCTAAGAAATCCAGGCAGGATGATGTAGAAGTAGGGTATGTATGTCGGGGTGGTGGTAGTGAAACTAGAAGTTAGAGCTGAAGATAAGAAGTAGAAAAGGTGGCCTCATCGCTATTTTAGGGTGGGATGTGTTGATTAATTAACATGCAAGAAGGAAGGTGGGCCACTGCAGTGATCAAGGCCATCAAGGCGGTGAGACAAACAGCTCTTGGATCTGGGGAGTCCTTGCAGGAGGATTTCACAACTTGGAGGGCTTGTTACCTGGAGGACTGTTGGCCCTGCCCCCAGAGCCTGGGATTCAGTCAGGCTGGGATAGGCCAGGAGAATTTGCCTTTCTTCCAAGTTTTAAGTGATGTGATGATGCTGGACTAGGCTCATACTTTGCAAACAAGTGATTTAAAGAAGAATTTTATCTTTTGAAGGTGATAGGGATGTTGCTGATGGCAATCCATGAGACGCAGAGGGCAGAACAGAAGCATTTGGAGTGGGGTGGGCAGGAAGGCTGGGAAACTGGATCAGATTAAAGCCTTAAAGGAAGAAGAGCCCAAGTGAGAAGTGTTGACCTAGGAGCCTTGGACTTGTGGTCCTAGTTAAGATAAGCAGGGATATAAGCCATGCTGGGCTTTAGCTCTGTGTGTAGTCTCCTTGCTGGTGACAATCTTTACAGCCGATTGTTATGGTGAGGCAGGGGGTGGTTTGGCTTGCTGGAGGGGCTGGGGAAGGTCTTACCAAGAGCCAAATCAAGCTCTGGAGGCCACACCTCCATTTTGACTGTCTTCCCCCAACTGGAAAAATTCTACATGCTCTTGGTAATTCATCCCTCAGATCACGTCTGTCCTTTCTTTCGAAGTCTTCTAGGACACTCTGGAAATGTAGTTTAGATTCTAGAAGGCCAAGAGAATGTGTGGCTGTTTTAGGGCAGGATGACGTGTGCCACAGTCTGACACTTCCACTCACCCTCCAGCCCCGCAGGAGGCACGGTGTACCCAGCTACCTTTAAAGGAGCACAGAGCATTTGTGTTTACCACTTGACCTGCTTGACCAAGGGAGCGGGCTATGCACATCAACCGTTGTGAGATCGGGTGGGGACTTGCAAATCAATGGTCTCCGCTTTTACTGAGACTTCGATCATATCTGTCCTTGAGCCAGGACACCATCCACATCCGTAATGTTTTGTTTTTCATAGTATATGTTTGTAAACATTCAGTCTAAGCATGCCCGAGTGTCCCACCATATTTTTGAAGTGTTGCCTAGGAGCACACGAATCTGGGTATGTGAATTAACACTGTCATCGCGGCTCTGTCCAGGCATTGGCTGCATGCCAACATTTATTACTGCTTCCCCATGTGCCTTTATATTATTTAGATATATCTCCTTGCTCTAAGATTAGATATCCTTGCTTCAACCACACAACTACCTTTTGCTTCTTTTACCTAATACAGATGACTATCCTGTAAATCTACTTCTGCTGGTCTCTGCCGGTCATTCGTGTGTGTAGCCTACTTTATATTTTATGTTCTGTTTCTTTAGGTCTAAGACTTTCTCCTTAGATTGTGAACTCCTTGAATAAACTTTTTCTTTTTCCTATCGACCATAATGCCTAGCATAGTAGTTTTGCAAAGTAAGTGCTCAATATTTGTTGATTGATTGACACGAAGAAATGTGTTAGGGCTGCTAGATTTGTTATGACAGAGAATCAAGCAGACTTAGCTCAGACTAGGAACTGCCTACCCAATATGAGGAATTTGGCTAAATACTGAAAAGCTCCTTTGGTTATTATGACATTTTAAATTAATTATATATTTCCAACTGTATTTTTCAGTTTTATGCATAATTATTATTATGCTAAACAGTATTTATGCTGAAACGTTTGGTAGTTAATGTAAGCGACTGAGATTAGTAATGTTTTACAGCCTAACCAAATTCATTTTTAATTGTTCTGTTCTCTCAGCCTTCCTATTGGCAATTCCCCTGATGCATTGTGCCCTTGAATTCTAATCACCCTTTGGCATGTTCAGGTGGGTTAGAAGATCGAGGCCCTGAGTTCAATCCTGAAATAGGCAGGGCCTCCTTGTGAGGGATCTGCCCTTCCTTCTTCCCCAGCACTAGCTCTTAGTCCTTGGGCTTCTCCATCCTAGTTGTGCAACCCACCTGGTGCCCACCTTCTCGCAGCTGGACCTGTTTCCTGCCCTTCAATTTTGACTTCTTACTATGAACTTTGAACTTACAGAGAAATAGATAATACTAAATACCCATATCACCTATATTGAGCAATCAACATTATGTACCCTTTAAAAAATTATTTTTAAGGATTTTAAAATCACAGACATTATGACATTTCACACTTAAAAACTTCAGTAAAAGTTTCAAAAAAATTTTTCCTATGTAACTGCAATGTCATTATCACACCATACTTGTTTCCTAAGGCGAGTATAACACCCATAGATACCACGACCGTGTGGCTTACACAACAGAAATTGTTCTTCTCGTGGCTCTGGAGGCTAGAAGTTCAAGATCAAGTTGTGGGCAGGTTTGGTTTCTTCTGAGGCCTCTCTCCTTGGCTTGCAGGAGATGATTTAAAGAAATATATATATTTGTTTAAATATATGATTTAAAAGAATATATTGTATACACTGACTCCAGAATCCATTCATTCAAGAATATATGTATCCATATATTATGCATATGTGTAAATCATGTATTGATTTAAAATCAATTGTATTGATAGTTCAATTTTGAATTTAATGTTACAGGGCTTTATTTACTTGAATTTATACTTCTATTTCCTCTCATGCTGAAACATTAATATAATGATTTATTATAATTAATATAATTACTTATTACCAACACCCTTAATATAATTACACATTTGTTATATATTTTTTTCAAAACAATAAGAAAACTGAATGACCAGAATATATTTGTTTATCCTAGAATAAATCACTAAGGGCATACAACATACTAAGTTTTAAACTCAGTTAAACTATTTCTCTATGTGGTTCTGCTGTTAATTTTTAATGCAATTAGATTAAATTGTTTTTTTTCCCCCTTCAGTTTTAGGTATGGCCTTCTGTTTTTATTTTTATATAATATGTATTTTTTAGAGATGTAAAACATTTAGATCCTAGAAGTTAAAAGCTATATCCAAAGAAGTTTCCCTTCCATTCCAGTCCCCTCTCTCTCCACCCCCTCCTCTGCCATCTGTTAACTAATTTAAAAGATTGAGTTCTGATTAATTCTTACAGTGTTTCTTATTACAAACATAGGTGAGATTGTGCTCGTCTTCTTATTCCCCTCTATCCTTTCCCATGTGGGTCACCTATTATACATTCTTTTCTGAACACATGTTTTCTCTTAACAAGTCTGGAGATGGTTCCATATTCATACATCGAGATTACTCTCATTCTTTTTATGGTTGCCTTGTGTGCTTCGCCTGAAGGTACTAGAGTTTACTCAATAAGAGACTGGGTGTCACAGTGTATTCAAAAAGACTCTTGTGGAAATTTGAGCCATTTCATGTTTTTTTTTTGCTAGTATCCATGATGCCTCCATGAGTAACGTTGTGCATATGACATTTCATGTTTGCGAAGTTATATCCTTAGAGAAGATTTCCAGAAGTGGGACTCCTGGGTCAAAGGGTAAATGCAGCTGTAGTCGTGATGGATACTGACAAATTCTCCTCCAAAGGAATGATATCATTTCATATTCCCAACAACATACTGTAGCAGCACTCGCTTCTCCACAGCCTCACTAGTAAAGCCTACTGTTACAATTCCAACTTTGCCCAATCCAGTGGGGGATGGGGGAGACATGGTATCAGTGTGTAGTTTATTTTGTTTTATTTTTATTTTTATTTTGAGAGAGAGAGAGAGAGCCAGCATGAGGGGAGGGGCAGAGGGAGAGGGTGAGAGTGTATATGTAAAGTCTCTGGCCGACTCCCTGGGGAGCCGGGAACCCCACCCAGACTTGATCCCAGGCCTCTGAGATCATGACCTGAGCCGAAATCAAGAGTCAGGCCTAGGGACCGAGCCACCCAGGCGCCTCCTACAGTGTAGCTTTAACACGCATCTCTCCCTTTACAACTGGAGTTGAGGATTTTTTCCGTATGTTTAAGAAACATTTGTATTCCTTTTTCTATAAACCATCAGTTCGTGTATCTTGGCATGTTTAGGATTGTTGGTCTTTTTCTTTTTTGATTTCTGGGAACTCTTTAGTTAAGGAGATGAATCATTTGGCTGTGAAATAAGTTCCAAATATTTGTTCCTACTGTGTCATTTGTCTTTTCACCTTTATGGTTTTTTTTTTTTAATGCAAGCCTTTTTAAAAAAAATTATGTAGTCAGATTATTCACCAAATTATTTATTGATTCTAGATGTTGAGTCACAGTTAAAAAGATTGTCTACACTTCCAGGTTTTAAAGCAATTCACCCATGTTTTCTTTTAGTATTTGTATGGTTTAATTTAAAAGTATATTTGAATAGCTGATTCATTTAGGAAAGTTTTTTTTTTTGTGGCTTTTGCACATTTCTTGTTAAATTTATTCCTAAGTATCTTTTCTCTCTCTCTTTCTTTTCTTTCTTTCTTTCTTTCTTTCTTTCTTTCTTTCTTTCTTTCTTTCTTTCTCTTTCTCTCTCTCTCTCTCTCTCTCTCTCTCTTTTGCTGCTATTGTGAATGAGTGTTCTCTTCCAAATATCTTCTAACTGGTTGATGATATATAGGAGGACTATTTGTTTATTTATATTAATTTTATACCTTGCTGATTTAACATTGATAACTACAGATAGTTTTTATACCTTTATTTCTAATTCTTATGCCTCTAACTGCTCCTCTTATTTAATCAAATTGGCTAATCCTCCTGATAAGTGATTAATTGCAGCAATAGTGAGTACCTGGTCTTATTCCTGATTTTAGTGGGAATGCCTCTAGTGTGTTCCCATCAAAAAAGATGTTGGCTTTGGGGCTGGTGTGTGTGTGTGTGTGTGTGTGTAATTATATTAAGAAAAAAATAATTGATTTTTATTTTGCTGAGTGGTATTTTTTTTTAATCAGCCATGGGATTGAATTTTCTTTTCAGCATCAAAGAAAATGACCATTTGCCTTTTCTATGTAGATATAGTACTTAATGCGAATGAATTTTTTGGCATTGAATCATCTTTGCAATTGAGGAATAGATTGTACCTGGTGTTTATGTATTTTGCGTAACATGCTCTTGGCATTTGTGTGACAATTTTTATTTAGAATTTTTCCTTCAAGGGGATCCCTGGGTTGCTCAGCGGTTTAGCGCCGCCTTCAGCCCAGGGCATGATCCTGGAGACCTGGGATCCAGTCCCAGGTCGGGCTCCCTGCATGGAGCCTGCTTCTCTCTCTGCCTGTCTCTCTCTCTCTCTCTCTCTCTCTCTCTCTGTGTGTCTCATGAGTGAATAAATAAATAAAATCTTTAAAAAAAGAACTTTTCCTTCCATATTTATAAGAGATTAGGATCTGATTTTCTTTTACCATGTGCAATCTTAATCATTTTTATATCAGTTTGAAATTCACTTCATAAAATTAATTTGGAAGTTTTCTTTTGTGTTATTTGTATATTTTAAGTAACATTGAAATGATCTGCTCTCTAAAGGCTTGTTATAGTCTCTCTGTGAAATCATCTAGGTGTGGCATTCTTTTCAGTCGGGGAGGAAGAGCTCTTGATGGTGAGGAGCTTCTTGGAATGATAAGTTCTTTGTACTGCAATTCCCCATCCCAGTTGTCTGGGATGCTGAGGGCTCTGGGTAGCAGGAAGTGGGAAGTAAGTTCCCAGGGATAGAAGATACCTTTCTCAAGGCAGATGGAGCCTGGGGATCGATGGATAGTATAATCGCCTCCAGGATAGAGAAGAGACAAGAGGGGAGCGGTGTTGGAGGGCAGGCTGTGAGTAGATGCCAGAGAGGCCCAAACTGAGGAAAGATCAGCTGCTTCGTCCCAGACTTCTCTTCTGACTCTGCATTCCAACCTCTCCTGGGGGGTCTCTGTCCTATTTTCACAGCTGAGAAGGCAAAGGAAATTTCTCATGGTCCACTGAACCCCTTGACAGCCTCCGTGGGGGAGGTCCTCCGAGTCACCTCACCTGATGGAGCTTAGAACAACAGTCAGCAATCCTACCTCCCAAATCTCCTCATTTGCATTAGTCCTGAGCCAGTTTCAGCCAACAAGCCCTGCAGTTCACAGACTTATCCAAAATCCTGAGGTTATACACATTCCTTTCATGTTGAATCTTTTATTTTCTGAGGCAGGTCTCTCCACATAGCTCTGCTATGAGGTGGGCTTTGCTATGGCAAATGGTGGATGGGGGCAGGCTCTTCCAGGTGCCCCCTCCTTTCCCCTACTTCCTGTCTCCCTGCTCCCTCAGCCCTCTGTGGACCTGTAGGAGTCAGGGGTCTCCTTGCCCCCCCCCCCCAACAGCCTACCAGCAGGAAGTGCTGGTCTGTGAGGTAGAGAGTGGGAGCCCTTGGCCAAAACGTCACCTCTCTGGCAGCTGCAGGATGTTGTGCTTGATTAGAGGCAGGGAGGGGGAGGGAGAGGAAGCTGTGATATCCCTGAAGCTCCTCACCACTTCTGAGCCAGAGGGAAGACTTCTGAGAGAGGCTGAAGCTCAAAGGCACTGACGGGAGATTCTTCTGTGCCTCAGGTCATGCTTCCTGTTGTGGGTCTTGTGGAAAGTGGGACTACTCCCCCGGTACCCAGTGCTGTGACCCTGCCAGGCTGCAGGCTTCTGGCTGGAGCAGGGGACCCTACAGTGGGCTTGCAGGGTGAGAGGAAGGCTGGGCCATGAGAGGACTTGGGGCATCTGGGGCGTGCTCTACGTTCCAGGCCAGCACTTCTTTCCCCTTTTAGATGCAAATGGAATCCCCTCCCCAGCACCCGGCTGCATCAGAGCTGGCCAAGCTTGTCCAGCCCACAACTGCAAAAGTGGGGGGAAAACTAGTGGTTCCTTTTAGACTCTGCAAAAGAGATGTGAGTTAGCACCTAACTGACCACAGAGGTTCATACTGTGCTACAGAAACTGACGACTGTCTTCAAGGCTCAGGGTGGCCCTAGGAGCTTGGCCCAGACCTGCTCCTCACCCCTGGCCTGCTCAGCTCTGTTTGGGGCCTGCTCAGCTCTGTTTGGGGTCTGCTCAGGGAGTGGCCATACCAGCTGGGCTTCCAGATGGAGCCCCAGGAAGGAGGCTCCTCGATGGACTTCGGGAAGGTTTCCTGGACAGACTCTTCAGTCATTCACATTCCTCCAAGGCCTTCTCGGGGGCTGTTTGGTCCAGTGGCCACTTCTCTGCAGGCATATTTTGTTCTCATATTCGTGTATCATTTGCATATGACTGGATAAAGAGGGTAGCTAGAACCTTGGCCTTGGAATCCAGAGACCAGGGCTTTATTCCTCCCAAATGCATGACGTAGAAGAGGGATAGTCTCCTCCTATTTTCCCTTTACTTCTTTAAGATTTTATTTATTTATTCATGAGAGACACAGAGAGAGAGGCAGAGACAAAGGCAGAGGGAGAAGCAGGCTCCCCACAGGGAGCCAGACACGGGACTGGATTCCAGGACCCCAGGATTGCGACCTGAACCAAAGGCAGACGCTCAACCACTGAGCCACCCAGGCACCCCATACTTCTTGAATTAATATTATTATCAATATGATTACTGATGTATGGAACCCTTCCTGTGTTCCAGGTGCTGTGCTTAACAGCTTACCAAACAAATTAGTTCCCTGAATCCTCATCAGCCTACAAGGCAGTGGGGAGGGGGGTGTAGGGGGCACTATGGTTCTTGTTTACAGAGGAGGAAACTGAGGCTTATGGAGATTGAGCAATTTTCCATAGATCACCAAACCAAATTGAATCTGGCCCTACCTATCTTTTTCACCATAGTCTATTAATCATCACCCTCAAATAGCTCTGGAGAGTGTCACTGGTCAAAATGGACTTGACCGTGTTCCTTTCCAGACTGCTTAGAAACAGAGACATTCTTTAACCATTTTTTTTTTAACTTAGTCTAAGTTTCTTGGGATTTCTCATTATATAAGACAGGTCCTGCCTCTGGCTTTCACCCACCTATACAAACCATGGAAACATAGACTGTAAATTTTTCATAGCCCAAACCCCCATGTCTTCCTCTTTGTGCTGTTTCTACTAGCTGCTCTCAGCTCTCCCAGCCCTGGCTCCTCTACCTGGACAGCTGGTTTGGGAAACACTCTGCCAGTCCTACTGTGCACCCTCCCTGGGACACACAGAGGTATTGCAACTTCTTTGGCTACAGGCCCTGGGACTACTGAAAGGAGGTGGAGGAGGTGTCTCTTGACCTGAGCCTCGAAGGGCAGGCTGAATTAGTGCAGAGTGAGGTTGATGAGGTGTATGTTGTCTAAGAGGCTGGAGGTGGGCTGTAGGGGGTGCATGGGTCATGGTTTCCAGCTGGGAATGGGTGGAACCCAGGGAGGAGAGGAGACTGATTGGAGATGGAACACCCTGCAGGGAGAAGCGGAGGTGGAGGCCAGGAGCCTGGACGGTGTGGAATGCTCCAGGTGCTTTCCTGGAAAGAAGCAGAAGATGTTCCCCTGGGGGAGGAGCAGATTTTCAGGACATACACCAGGAAACATGCCCAAGGAAGCAGAGGGCAGCCCTAGAGGCGGGTCAGTGGAGACCCTCCACCTGCTTTCCCCAGAATGTAGCTTCACCAGAGAGCAAGCTCTGACTGCCTGAAGGCAGGGTCTATGATCATTCACCCTTGTATCCCCAGAGCCTGGTGCTGAGTCTGGTGCTTCATAGGCCTTCGGGACTTTCAAATAGATGCAGGAACAGACAGAGGGAGGGAAGGAAGAGGGATGGGTCAACAGTAAGACTTGATAATGAGTCAGGGACTCCAAGCAAGTGTCAACGAACCCCTTCCCAGGGTCAGGTAACTGGGGCTCACCCTTCTCTGCATTGCTGGTTTCCATGGTGGGTCAAGAGTCACAAGAACGCTCACTCCTCTGGTCTCCTCTGATTCTGCTGGATTGGAAAAACTAAGCAAGAGTTCAACAAAGTCTCAGCCCAGATAAACAAAGACGGAAGAAATCAGATTCAGGAAGAGAACTTCATTCAAAGGAAAGTTGGCCTACTGTCCAAGACTTTTTGTCCTGCCCACAACTCATCTCTGAAGTCAGCGCCTCTAGTTCACTGGCTCATTAGATTTCAGGCCCTGGTCCTGGTCTGTAAGTGTGCACGCCTCGGTTTCTCTTATGGGCACACCTTCCTTTCTTGGATGAAGCCAGGGGGAGCCCAGCGAACTCCATCAGTAACATGAATGTCAGAATCTTGGGCATCACACAGATACACAGGGCCCTCGGGTTCGGGAGACAAAGGTTGATACAAAACAAGCGCATTAAGACAGGACTTTAAAAAAACAGTAGATTGACTAATAGTAACCCAAAGACCAGTGTGCCTCTAACCACATTTTTGTTTATTTTTTAGTGTGTTTCCTTCATGGTCTTTCTTGTGGGCTTGCCCTATGCAGTTTGTGTACTTGTTGAGAGCGTTTCATATATGCCTCTGACATTGTTTTCGCTGAACTCAGTTTTTCCGAGACCCTCTCTCCTCATAGGCTCAGTTCTGGCCTCGCAGCTGCAGTCCACAGGTTTCAGCAGCAGAGGAGGCCTCGGCTGCTTCCTGTGGGCCCCCTCGCTGGGTGGAAACATGCAATGGTATCTCCTCCTGATTTGGGCCCAGGGTCTGGGGCAGGCTCCCCTCCCTACCTCAGGTAAGGCCTAAAAAGCCAGCTTGGATCTGGAGGAAGAGGAAAGGGAGGTTGGGAGCAGAGGGGAATCGAGGGGAGGAAACACATGGTTGTCAGGGTCCTTCCTGTGTCCTGTTGGGTGAGAAAAGGCAGCGCCGGGAAGGAGGTCCGGTTCTGTTTTGGGTGGTGGATGAAGGCCTCGGGTTGGGGTGCCTGACTGGCCAACCCAAGAAAGGAAGCTGAGGGAAAGAAAGGGACAAGGGGGAGGAAGGATCCGTTCATTTGTAGGAGTTCGCTTCTGCTCCATCATTCTGTGTCCTGTCCTTGAGGAGACTTTTAGAAGGGCACTGTTTTCTGGGGATCAATAATGTCTTCTTCATGGATTCCAGAGATTCATTATAGATTGAATTTTTACATCTGTTTCCTTCGGTATTGAAAATCATAGACAAATGTTTCCGAGATATCTGGCACAGATACCGAGAAACTATAGTATAATTTCATTTTTATCTTGTTTTTTGAACCATTTGAGGGTGGAGCTAAGCCCAAGGTGCTGGGGGTGGTCAGTGCCAAGGAGGGCGCTTTGGTATGGGAGAAAGAGTTTCTTTCCAGTCCTCCTTTCCTTTGGAGTTTGTGGCTTTCCTGACGGTTTTTTCCAGGCACCCCAAATGGCAGTCAACCAAACAGCCAGGTTTTCTTTCAAAGGACAATGTGCCCAGCACAGAACTGGCTGCTGAAAGATAAAGGGTTTATATTCTAGGTAGGGACACAGAGTAAGTATGGAAATAATCAATGGACTCGTCATGGAGCTAGATTACAGCAGGATATCTTGAGTGGGTGAAGTGCCCCATTATATAGCAGTTAGAGTCCACATGGGGAGTGACAGGGTGGACAGGAAAGTCTGTCATCCCCGAAACCAATTCGAGCCTTAAAGCCCTTTAGGATTTCTATGGGAAGATTCAAGGAGAGCTGTTGACCTGGGACTCATGCTCACTTTCTCCTCTTCCCTAGGAGCTGTCTCAGGCAGGATAATGACAATGGGGAACATTTCTGCTAAGGAAGGTGGCTCTGTCACCTTGCAATGTCACCTCTCCTCCACCACTGCCAATGTGACTCAGGTCAACTGGGAGAAGCAGGACCAACTTCTGGCTGTTCATCACACTGACTTGGGGTGGCACATCTATCCGGCCTTCAGAGAGCGAGTGGCCCCAGGCCCCAACCTGGGCCTTACCCTGCAGTCGCTGACCAGGAATGACACGGGGGAGTACCTCTGTACCTATCACACCTACCCTGATGGGATTTACAGAGGGACATTCTTTCTGGAGGTCCTGCAAAGCTCAGGTATGCCCTCTGGAGCACAGTGGCTGATGACCTTCATGCTCCAGGATACAAAATGTGTTTCTGCCAAACAGTGTGCAAGAGCAGAGTTTCTCAACCTCGGTTCACATTCAAATCACTGGGGAGCGTCAGTGGTACTGATGCTGGAGCCCCATTGCCGACCAGCCTAATCAGAACCTCCAGGGGCAAGGTTGGGATGTCATAGGCCCTAAAAGCCTGGTGGTTCAAGTGCACAGCCAGAATTGAGAACCACTGTTTTGGGTAAGAGGTGCATTTTATGTGTGTTGGTTAGGAAGAATAGTCTTTGGGGTCATTTGGGAAGATCATTCTTGCTTATTAGTTTAACTTCAATCATGCAAATTAAAATTAGCATCGAAGTTTGATAAAGGATTTAGACACAGTGTGCGCTAAATGCCCAAGTACAGTAATTTACATCTGTATGGTACTTCACACTTTCCAGAATGCTCTCACATTCATTATCTACCCAAACACCTAAACCAGTTCTCTGGAAAGTGGGAAGAGATTACTGACCTGAGAGACAGTAGAGCAGAGTTCTCATGAGGTCAGACTCGGACACCTGACAGCTTGGGTCCAAAGCCTGGTCAACAGCAGTTGACTTCAGACAAGATTACTTAGCTTCTCCATGCCTCAGTTTTCTCATCTGTGAAATGGAAATAAATGTAACCTTATGAGGTGCTACAAGGGGCTTGAACATGGTAAGCGCCAAGCGTTAGCTCTGAGTGCCAGCCACTCACATGGGACTGCCTGATGGAGGCAGGGCCTGAGCTTTACTAGCTCTGTTGCTCAGGGCAGCAGAGCTGGTTTTAACACAGAGCCTCTGGTTTCACTAAACTATACCCTCAGAACTTTTTTTTTTTTTAAAGATTTTATTTATTCATGAGAGACACAGAAAAAGAGAGAAGCAGAGACCCAGGCAGAGGGAGAAGCAGGCTCCATGCAGGGATCCCGATGTGGGACTCGATCCCAGGTCTCCAGGATCACGCTAAACCGCTGAGCCACCTGGGCTGCCCCACCCTCAGAACTTCTATCTGCTGCCATCTATTGTGTTAGAGATTAAATTTTATGACTGAGAAGATGAAAGGCCACTTTAAAGTTTCCTTTCAAATGCTGCTCCTTGGCTGGCTCTGACATAGGTCAACGCAGCAGGTGGGTGAGAGCCTGCGCCCTTTCTGCCCGGGAGCTGTGTTCCGCAGGACCACTTGGCTTCCCACCTGCCCCCTTCCCCACCTGCGGGTCAAGGAACTTATCTGGGGAGCTCGGGCTCTCTCGCCCTCGCACCCTTGGGTACAGTTACTGCATCCCTTAGCCACCACCTTTCCCACACTGTAAACCCTTAGTTAGAGGGGATCGCCTCCGCTAGGCCATTCTTTCAAACTTCCCTGGACACCTGAGATCTTCCAGAACTTCTGGGAAGGAGGGGTGGGAGGTGGGGGGGGGGACTAAGCGCCTGGAAACTCCTCCACTGACAGTATAGCTCACATCTTGGCAGTTGTCCTGTTCTTTTCACACTCCCCTTGGGTCAGCTCTCCCTCTTCTTCTTCTTCTTCTTTTTTTTTTTTTTAATTCATGAGAGACACAAGAGAGAGGCAGAGACACAGGCAGAGGGAGAAGCAGGCTCCATGCAGGGAGCCCTATGCGGGACTCGATCCCAGGACCCCGGGAGCATGGCCTGAGCCAAAGGCAGAGACGCTTAACCCCTGAGCCACCCAGGCGTTCCCCTCTTCTCTTCAAAACCCTCTTTCTGCTTCTCCTCCTTACATTTTACATCTTAATAGAAGTTCATTTGGTCACGCTTTAATTCATGTCACAAATATTCACTAAGCACCTGCTACGTGCCAGGTGCTGAGAAGAAGTGAAGAATAAAGCTCTAGATCTTTATTCTCTTTAGGATCTCACAGCAGGAATAATGTTACTGGCTTAAGGTGAAAGATTATATGCTTTTTGCTCTCTTTTTTTGGTATTTTAATATTAACGTTATTTTAATTTTGAATTAAACTTTTTTTACTAGTATGGTTATAAATGTGAAATTCAGTAAAAAGCAAACATGCACTTTCTGTTTTTTTTTTAAATCCTGGATGTTATTGTTTGTTTCATTTCATGATTATTATACAAAGTGAATTTTATCGATTAGAGGAAGGGGATGTTAACAGTGGTCAGCTCTGGCGTCAAAGTGGAGCAGCGGTGCGCCACTGCTCGGGAGATCCGCTGTTGATGTCACGACAGGTCAACCGATGCTCTGCTGTCCGAAGAGCTGGGCTTTCTCGAACCCCTGTCCTGGGGTTCGAGAAAGGTCTGGCCAGCCCCCATCTCAGTGCCCCGACACCGGGGCTTCACTGTGTGGTGGGTGCCTTTTACTCTGGTTTTGACCCCGTCCTCTTTACCTTGTCATCCCTCCAGTGGCTGAGCGCAGGGCTGCGTTCCAGATCCCACTGCTGGGAGCCATGGCCTCAGTGCTGGCCGTCATCTGTGTGGCAGTCATCCTGGGGGGCCTCTGGACCAGAAAGGTAATGATTCTGGCTGCATGTCTCGGTCATGGGCACCCCACCCCTGTCCTTCCATGTCCCCTTCTGCCCAGAGAAAGATCTAGATGTAAACTCTCCCACTACTCTTCATGCTTTTCTATGGTCCTTGCTCTGCCTTTTAGGGAAGCTGTTTCCATTCTTCTTCTGTCTCCTTCCCCCCCTTCTGTCTGGGGACCCCAGAAAGCCTGGGGTATGCTTCCCATCTTGCTGTCACCTAACAGTTCCTAGTTCCTGCCTGTCCCTAAAGCCACTCCCTTGAGAGTTTGATTGATCTCTTGTGAGTTGGATGCATCTTGGGCATCTAGGGAGTCTTGCATGTTAGCTTTTTAAATTTTTAACAACCTTTCCAGATTCTTGGGCTACCTAGCACTTCCGTAGGATGAGAAATAAGCACTCCCCAGATTTAGGAGTGAAAGGTCCATGGCAGGATCAGCAGACTGCAAATCCTCTGTGACTCCAGCTTAAGAGGGCGACTCAGCTGAAAGAGCCCTGGATGGGGAAGCGGATGATGTAGTTTCTAATGTCAGCACCGAGTGTGACTACAGAGAAGCTGCTGAATCTCCTGAGCCTCCATTTCCTCGTATAGAAAGTGGGGACGATGGTGACTCTGCTTGCTTTCTGTCACAGGGTTGTGGTGAACAGGTGGCACGTTGTCACGTGCTTGTATTGTAACCATAGCTACTGATGAGTGAAGGGATTTCCACCGCTTGTTTGGTCTGCCCTTTTGGGTTTTTGAAGACTTCCCAGGTCACCCTCATTCTAGTCACCAAACATTTTAGGGAAGGCAAGAATGGGATTGCCAACATTATTTTCCGCCTCATCCAGACCCCCCTCCCTAGTTCCTGATTCACTTCTCCCCAACCTGGGTTCCACTCAGTTAACAACCTAACTCTTCATCCCTGACTTTTTTTTTCCTCTGGAATGTGTACTTGCTGCTGTTGGTACTGATATAAGTGGATTTATAGCCACCACCTTATTTTCTTCATATTTGTTTTGCCTGTTTTTTTTTCCCTGGTCTTTCTTGCTGTCTTTTATGACCAAAAAAAAAAAAAAAAGACCTATTTGGTAATGAGGCATTTTTTGCTATTCTTTTAGTGGTTACACTGGAGTTTACAAAATATACCCTTGACTTATTAAGGTCTAGTATAAATGAGGGCTTTTATCATTTCTTGGATTATGCAAGAATCTTAGGAAATGTTAATAGTTAATATTATAGTTATTAGTTAATATAAAGTTAATATTCACTTAGACTTACCTTTTCTGTTGCTCTTCACTTCCTGCATTTCCTATCTTGTAACTAGGATCATTTTCCTTCTGTCTGAAGAATATTATTTAGTATTTCCTTTTGTGCTGGTGATGAGTCATCCTGGTTTTTGTTTGTCTGAAAATATATTTTTCCTTAATTTAAAAGTGATGTATCTGTTTTGCTGGTCTACGTTTCTGTGTTTCAGCACATGGAGAACATTTTTCCATGGGCTCTGGCTTCCTATATTTCTGTTGAGAAATTATGTGAAGCTTATTTTTGCTCCTTTGCAGACATGGCTTTTTCTTCTGCTTCTTTTAAATTTTTCTTTCTCTTTGATTTTCAGCAACTGTATGGTGATATAATTAGATGTAGAAGGGACCGTATAGGGCTTTTAAGGTGGGTAGGTTAAGGACAGTTTAAAACAGACATTTACAAAGGACTGGGCATTAAGGAGGATGTAGCAGCATGTTGGTGTCACCCTTGGTCTTTACGGGAAAGGAGAGGATGATTACCAGTACCTGGATAGAGAGAGATTTGTGGACGGGACCACCTTGAGAAGTTCTTAGTCCCGAGGGAAGGTTATAGCCAGCCCAAGGCCACCCTTGGCACACAGAATGCCAGGTGACTATATACCCTCACCTCACTCTCCTTCCCTGCATTCTCTTACTGCATTGGCTGAACCCAACTCAAGCCTGACAGCAAGGGAGCCCACTGATGCAACAACTCTAGTTCAGTCTCCTTAGGAAACAATCAGGATGGAAGGAAACAGAAGGCTGGTTGGAGGATGGAGTTGAGGGGTGAACAGAGGATATTCAACCCAGGGTCGCTCAAAGACCTGGAAACTGGGCAAGAGGTCTTGACTTTCTAGGGGGTGCTGGCCTCGGCCTTCTCTCATGTATTCTTGATCTCTTGATTACATATATAAGTAACGCCCCTTGTTGGCTGTCCATCTCTATCTCTCTTAGGAACACTGCTTTATTAACCATTTTAATATCCCCGTGGGTCAGGCTTCCCTGGCTGCCATTGCAGTAATTGCATCCACTTTGTTTCTTAAGCTGCCACTGCCCCTATATTATTTGGGGGTCTTCTCATTCGTGTTGATCCAGTTCTATGAAAGCATTGAGCCCCAGCATAGAGACGAGAGATACCACGAAGCCTCCTAGTGATGCCCGTTGCTCTCTTCCCTAGCGCATTCCTTCCCACCTTTGGGAAAGACACTCCTATCACCAGGAAATTCCAAGAGTGTCCTCTGGCTCCTCCCTAGAAACATAATCAGCTATTGGATTTTCAAAATTACGTATTACAGGGAAGGGCCAAGTTTCTCTGTAAAGGGCCAGGTAGTAAATCTTTTAGGCTTTGTGGGCTATATGGTCTCTGTTGCAACAATTCAACGCTGCCGCTGTAGCATGAAGCACCACAGACAATATGCAAATGGATGAGTATGGCTGTGTTCCAACAAACTTTTATTTATAAACACTGAAATTTGAATTTCATATAATTTTCATGTGTCATGAAATATTATTCTTCTTTTGAATTTGTTTTCAACCACTTAAAAATATAAAAATCATTTTTAGCTCCCGGGCAGTACAAAAATCTGTGGTGGGCCAGATTTGAGCCATGGGCCTTAGTTTGCCAATCCCTGATTTAGTAGGTTATATTGGGGAAAACTCTGTTTTTTTCCTCTTCTCTACTCTTAACACTGCACAGAACACTTCTAAACACCAGATGGGTGGGTTTATTCCCACACTGACCAATTCTTCTACACCATCTGGGTGTCCTACAATCAATTCAGTTCTGACACTATCTACTTGGAATTAACATGAGAACCCACAAATTAAGGACTCAGTCCTACAAGACTGCCCTCACTTCAGACATCAACTGCAAGTCCCAGATTGTCACCTGTACTTCTGACTGACCGGCTATAAATTGAAGTTCCTACAACCCCCTTCTTGGATTTGATAAGTTGCTGACAGCTCACAGAACTCAGAGGAACACTTACATTTACTGGCTTATTATATAATAAAGAATATGATAAGGGATACAGATGAATGGCCAGATGAAGGAGGTACACAAGACGAAGTCAAGAAAGGTCTCAAGCACAGGAGCTTCTGTCCCTGGAGAGTTGGGGTGTGCTACCCTCCTGGCATGTGGATGTTGTCAGCAAACTGGAAGCCTTTTGAACCCCACACTTGGGAGATTTTTATGGAGACTTCATCGCAGAAGCATGATTGATTATGAACTCATTTTCCAGCCTCTCTCCTCTCTCTGGAGTATGAGAGTCGAGCGTGGCTGACAGTTCTAAGTTTCTAATCATGGCTTGGTCTTTCTGGTCACCAGCCTCCATCCAGGAGCCCAGCCAACATTGCCTCACTGGAACAAAAAGACACTCCTATCACCAGGAAATTCCAAGAGATTTAGGAGTCCCGTGTGAGACATTCCTATCACCCAGGAGATTATAAGGGTTTAAGGAGCACTGTGTCAGGAGCCAGGATTAAAGACCAAACATTAGTAGAAACTGAGGGTAGGGACCAATATATATATATATGTTCCTTATGATTTTGCACATATACATTATAGCACCCCCACCTCTTTGAGCATTTTGGTTTTCTCTTCCATAATTTGCCAAAGCAGTATTAGCATCTCTCTTGACAGTAGTATATTAGCCTTATCTTCTGGGACCCTTGTGAGGGTGTTACATCTTCAGTCATGAGACAGGTCTCAATATTGACAAGTTACATCTCGCCCAGTCTCATAATCTACTTGCCCAGCCCAGACCATCACTCTCAGGATTCACTCCCAGACACGTTCTCCCATTGTTGCCAGTACACATTACCCATGTCTTTTAGGTAAAACCTCTCTCCCTCAGGATTCCCGACATTCTCTCAGCTAGTCCAGGCTGTAGTCTTGCCCTAAATATGGGGCTGATGGCCCATACAAGAGGTGGAGACAGGTCCTAATAGGGCCTTACCTTCCATGAAGGGGAAGTGGGCCATTTTGGCAGCTCCAGATGATACGAGAGAAGCAGGTGGCTTTCAAATGCATCTACCCAGGGATCCTCCTCGCGAGTCATAGAGATCTCTTCTTTTCTAGACATAGGAGGCTTGCCCAAGCTTAGAATCCAGCTCTGCTTGGAAGTTCTATCTCTCTTACAGGTAGGTCCTGCGCTTGGTCTTTAGTGCTGGAGATGGATGTTTCCTGAAACATCCAAGTTTCTCCTGAAGCTGCCAGGTGCTTCTTGCTTCCAGGTGCTGATAGATCTGAGCCTATCCTGGTCTGTCCTCAGTGCATCTGGGGGAATTAAGTAAAAGCTACTCAGTCCCACAGTTCTTCTTCTTTTTTTTTCTCAAAGATTTTGTTTACTTATTCATGAGAGGCACAAAGAGAGAGGCAGAGACACAGGCAGAGGGAGAAGTAGGCTCCATGCACGGAGCCCGATATGGGACTTGGTCCCGGGACTCCAGGATCATGACCTGGGCAGAAGGCAGGTGCTCAACCCCTGAGCCACCCAGGTGTCTCAAGTTCCACAGTTCTAATACTGTTTTCCCATATATCTCAGATATTAGAGATGTGACACCAGCTGAGAATCCCCTTCCATCTGTGTCCCATCCCATTAATCCCCTTCCATCTGTGTCCCATCCCATTTCACAACTGGTAGTGGGGTTTATATTCCCATCCACCTCGGGAGGGGGTGGAATTCTCCTCCACAATCCCATCCTGTGTCTGCTTCTGCTTCTAGGGTCACTTCCGGGAGCAGGAAGTTATTTATCTATCTATCTATCTATCTATCTATCTATCTATCTATCATCTATCTATTTATTTATTGGAGTTCAATTTGCCAACATATAGCATATCACCTAGTGCTCATCCCGTCAAGTGGGAGCACCCTTTTAAATCAGAAATAGAGCCTGACATGCGAATTCTGGTGACAGTGATTTATTGGGATGGACTCTCAGGTAAAGGGTAGTGAGGGAATCAGGATAAGGCTGAGGGAAGAAAGCTCTGCTTGACGTGGTCTCAGCAGGAGACTTGGTTGCAGTAAGATTTTATGCAGACTTGGTTGTACCTTGAGGCAGGGAGCTGGCTTTTTGAACACTCACCTCGGTCATCACTGCCCATTGGCTACTCACCAGAGAGGGCCCAAAAGCCATTCTCCAGAGAAGGGGCAGCTGTGAGCCACTGGTAGGCCATAGTCCTAGTGTCTGGGGAGTGGGAGCACTGGTTAGGTAGGGAGGATCTGAGCGGGGTACCAACAGCCTTCCCTACAGACCTGGAGAGCCTGTTGATTGCATTATTTAGGAGCATAGACTTTGGAATCAGACAGACCTAGTTTTGGATCCTGGCTCTACCGCTTGAGTTGCTGTGGTAGTATCTGTAAAATGGGAATAATTATGATTTGTAGGGTCATGGGAAAACTTGAGTCAAATAATTCATGTAAGGCACTTGGCATTTTTCCTGGCATGTAGTAATAAGTATTGGTGATTAGGTTCTTGTAATTATTATAAATTTATTTACCGTAGCATTTCATAATACTTGGTACTCAAAAATATGGATCCCACATGGATTATGACTAAATGAATGGATATTGTTTGCAAAGCAGCTATTGAAAAAAAAATTTCCCCTACGTGACCTTCTGAGAAAGGAGGGATGGGTGTGTCCAGCTCCATAACAATGACTGCCAACTCTCCGTCCTCCTCACATTCTCCTAGGGGCAATGTTTGTCCTCCTAGGACCCAGCTGCAATCTCTGTAGCTCCCTTTGGTCCTTTAGGACATCAGACCCAGGCTTGTTTTTTATACTGACAATTACAGAGTCCCCTAGGCAGGGTGAAATGAAAACTGGACAGTTGACAGACCCATTTCAGGCATGTTTACATTTCTCAGAAGACTTTGGAAACCAAAATGGTCTTAAGATTCCAGGGCAAGAGTGGCTAATCTAAGAATGGAAATGAGAACACACCAGCATCAGAGGTCACAATCAGTTCTTTGAGAAAGAATTGGGTATTTATATTTTTTTAAATGGACTGGGTTGCATCAAGGAATGTAGTACTCTTTGAAGTCCAGCATCAGCACGATCCATGATGACCATGCTTTTTCTTCATACCTGTGGTTAGGGTGCAGCCAGTGCTATTGAAAAGGAATGAATGACACAGTGAGTGGAAAGAGACCACCTGGCTCCTATGTGTGCTTTTGAGATGATGGCCCCTCTCTAGGCCAGGTTCCTCAAGGTCTGCTGTGTGGCGCCAGCCCTAATTTTTTATTTTTATTCATGATGTACATCTATGCAGCCCACTCACCCTACCTGTTCGCTTTTATTTGTGCACTGCTGAGCTTGGCTCTAGCCCATGATGCTGCTGCTTCCTATCCCAGGAAGTAATGAAGGTGGGAAGAATGAGATTTGGTCTGTGTTTGCTGTTATTTTCTAAGCCTGTGTGTGGCTTTTTGGGATTTTTTTATCCAGACCTATGGTGGGGATGAGGACATGTTTAGAACAGTTTCCAGTAAGACCAAGAGGGTGTTACCTTTACATTGGGATGTTATCAGGTGTTTCTTCTGCCATCCTGCTTGTGCCTATTGATCTTTGATTTCCTTGGCTTAGGACAACCTTCCCCTGTGATGCTCTTCTATGGGGTAATGGCTGATTTCACACCCTTTATTTCCCCAAACAGATTTTGCGGTCTATTCTATTTTCCCAAAAGAGCAATCATAGTTATCTGACCATGAGTCCCTGCTTGGGACTTTGAGGTACGGTGCTGAGGAAGAATGCCTGCATATGCATATGTGTGTGTGTACACATGTGTGAGTACACATACATTTCAGTCCTAAGACATATATTGAATGTCTGTATGGGCTATGAGGTTGCAAAGGGGAGTAGAGTAGAGATCCTTCCCTCAGGAGGCTCACAGTTTGGGGCTGAAGAGGTGAGAGGAGTAATAATAAGTTCAGGATAGCATTGAATGTTGTAACAGAGAACATCCAGGAACATATTCTAGCATCCAGGGAGAATGTCACTCTCCCAGAAAGGTCAAAGAAGGCTTCTTGGACAATGTGCTATAGAGCTGAGTTGGGAGGAAAGAGGAGACAACTTTTTGGGGAACTACGAGAAATGGACAGTGGCAGTAGCATATATAAAATTGGGGAGGTCGGAAACAGTGCATGGCATTCAAGAAGCTATCAGATGACAGACAGTCTTGCCGAGGAGACAGAGCATGGCCTGGCCCCAACTCAGAACTTGGTCCAGGACAAGTTGCTTCACCTATTGATGCCTCTTTACTTATTCAAAAGTAGAAACTTCAATAAGATTGTTGCTGAGATTACATATGCTGTGAGCCAGTGCATACTCATAGCAGCTTCTCAAAAAATGGCATCTCTCTGGCACCCAGGCCCTATACCAAAAGTTGAGGTGTTGAGTGGGGAAACACTGCAGGAGATGTAGCTGGAAAGGTAAGTGTGACCAAATCACAAAAGGCATTTTAGGGGGCATCACATACAATCTCCTGCAGGGAATGTAGTGAAGTTATGGACTGACTTGTGGGGTTTTACAAACCCCTTGACATCGACCTGTGGCTTCTATACAAGATTAAGCATCCTTCATCAGACAAGGGGAGCCATCGAAGGGCTGTAGGCAGAAGCACGGCTTTTCCAACTCCCAGTCCTGAACTATCACTATGCTGGTGGCCATTTGAAAGTCAGACCAGAAGAAAGAGGGAGTCCAGAGGCAGGCAGGTGTAGAAACATAGGGTGAGATAAAACACGAGGGTGGGAATAAAGAAGTGAGAAGTGATTTCAGGGTGACTTAGGAGTACAATTGGATGGGATTAGGCTGATTGGAGTTTAACATCAGGCTTCAGGTTTCTGGTCAGCTGGTGCCATGAGCCAGTAGAGAATGCAGAGACAGGAACAGTTTGTGGAGGAGGGAACATGATGGTCTCGTTTGAGACATGGTGAGTCTGGGCTTGCTATGATGACTTGCTATGACTGCCTAGGCCTGGAGCTCAGGGCAGAAGCCTGGGTTAGTTTGGGTAGAGATCGGGAATCTTCAGAGGGCAGATGGTGCTTGTAGAGGGACGTTGGATGAAGTGACTCAGAGAGGGTGTTGGGTATGAGGAAACAGAGAGTCGAGCTCTGGGGAACCCCTTTATTTGGGGAGTCAGTGTGGGGCAGAAGAAAAGCAGGGCCAGCTGAAGGTGAAAGTGGGAGTTCAGGAAGAGGAGAACCAAGAGAGAGTGATGCCATGGAAGCCAGGGAAGGAGAACATTTTATAAGGGAAGAAGTCAACAGCGTCAGATGCAGGAAAGAGAACAAGCGAGTTTGAGGCAGAAAGCCGCCTCACTGGACTTAATGAGTAGTAAGTAATGGGGTGCAGGGCTCATTGCATGTGGAGCAAGTGTAGGTTCACTGGAGCGGTTAGTCCTGAAATCTAGTTGTAATGACGTTGAGCAATTAAGGGTTGGGGAATTGGTGTCGGTAAGAACACAACCTTGTTAGTGTGTGTGTGTGTGTGTGTGTGTGTGTGTGTGTAAGAAAGGAAGAGAGAGATCATCATAACTATGTATTATGCTGAGAAGTAACTTCTGAATAACATCCCTACATCCTCACTTACTAGTTTGTTTGTTTTTAGAAGAAATGTCGCAGAGTCCACTGTGGGGAAAGTGGCCTCAGGACGATGACGTATGAACAGGAAGAACAGAGTCCCTGCATCCTGTCATCCACTGGAAGGGCCATCCAGGTAGAGATGGTGCCCGTGGGCCTCTACACGGAGCAGAGGGCAGACGACTATGCCGAGCCACACGACTACTTCAACGTCCTGAGCTACAGGAGCCTTGGAAGCTTCAGCTTCATGGCCGAGACTGGTTAGCTCGCAGAGGCATCTTCTGGGAGATGCATTCCTGTCCCTGCTGTGACAGGTGGTGACATAAGGGTCTGCGGTCTCCATCGCTGCTGTGCGTGCATGTGCGTGTGTTCAGTTGAGTGAGTGAATGTCATCCTCGTCCCCGCCCTTCCCTCCCCTTCCCTTGTGGCAGACCCACAGTGGGCAGCTTGTATCTTGGTTGTGAATGCAGAGTCAAGAAATAATGAGTCGGTTCTGAATTGGGCAGTGTGGGCAGACCCTGTGGCTCTGAGGAACGCATTCCCCCTCGTAGCACTGGGCAGGGTTTTGGTGGTCCTGGCAAGTGGCAGTTTTGTGGTGGATGATGGTGATGACGACGACGATGATGATGGTAAGACTCATCTCATTTCTCCCAGTCATTTTCATCAGCATCCACGCATTCAAAACATTTTTTTTTATTTTTTTATTTTTTTCAAAGCATTTTATGAACAAGGCCCGGCACTGGCTGCCAAGGGGAGGTTCGGACAGGACTAGACCAGGCTTTCGGATCTCAGCCCCCTTAGACCGTACAGATAAGTGAGGGTAATGACATTTCCATGAAAGGTAGTGTGAAAACAGAGATATAAGACGCAGGCCTTTGGGAAGAGCCGCTGGCGTAGGCTGTGGTCATCAGGCCAAGCTTGCCTGGGTGAAGTGGCTCGGGAGGATGGAGGGAACAGTTAGGCTAGTGTAGTGAGATCAGGAATTGTGTCTAGGGAGGGTGGAGAAACTGAAGCAGAGCTGCTGAAATTCCCACATGGAAGAACCAAGGGAGCGGAGAGTGCTTGGGATTTTATTCCTCGGGCAGATCCTTCAAGACTCCTTCTGTTGGGTGGGCCTGGAGTCCAGGGATGGCCTGCTCAGGGGACTCGAGGCCTTCCAGATACCTGCCAGGGACATGAGCAGGAGTGCTGGGTCCACTATAGGAGCTGCATCCTAGCCCCCGGCCAGGACCCACCTTTTCTTTTCTTTTTTTTTTAATAAATTAATTTTTATTGGTGTTCGATTTACCAACATACAGAATAACACCCAGTGCTCATCCCGTCAAGTGTCCCCCTCAGTGCCCGTCACCCATTCACCCCCACCCCCCGCCCTCCTCCCCTTCCACCACCCCTAGTTCATTTCCCAGAGTTAGGAGTCTTCATGTTCTGTCTCCCTTTCTGATATTTCCCACACATTTCTTCTCCCTTCCCTTATATTCCCTTTCACTATTATTCATATTCCCCAAATGAATGAGACCATACACTGTTTGTCCTTCTCCGATTGACTTACTTCACTCAGCATAATACCCTCCCCTTTTCTCTATCAATCCACCATTGAGCTTGTGAGGAAGGAATCTGTGTCCTACCAAAAGGAAAACCTGGATTTTAAAACATAGGGACACTTCCTAAGAAAAAGAAGAAAGAGGGTGATCGAGGGTTTAAAGGTGAATGCCCTCTCCCTAGCTTCTCTGAACCTTTAAATTCACCCCGTGAGCTCTTCGTGCTGGGGTTTGGGTGGCATCTAAGTGCCAGTTTCTGTTTAACTGGCATCTGGCCTCTATCCTGCCACCACTTCTCTTACAGGAGTGAGGAGGGAAGGTGGGCTTACAGGTGACAGGTTTTCATCCACGGCCATAGGAACTGAGTGAGGATGGGAAGAAGGCTGTCTTACTGGTGGTTGAAATCAAGCTCTGCTCTGCTCCCTAAGAATTAGGCTGACTGAGCAAGAAGATGATTCAACCCCCGCTCCTTGGATTTGGATTTTGATTTTGGTCACTCCTCTACCAAATACGTATGTAGTTAGGAGCAAGAAGCTGAAATCTGTCCAGAGTGCTAAATCTTTCAGAAGACAGACAGATGCACGTAAGATGCTGTGATGTGCCAGGGCAGGTCACCCCACTCTTCTTGCTGAACTCCTGCAAACTGCTTGGGAGTAGAACCCAATTCATGAGTTGGAGAGGAACTAAAATGTCATGACAAAAGGGAGTGGCAGTTCGATGGAGAGATGTCGATTGGGTCTCGGCTAGACTGAGAGTCGCAGTGTTAACGTGGTTATGGTAACAGGAAATACCATTTGGATGGTAATAAAAATATAAAAGGACCCATAGATGTTATAAATAGGTCAGGTTGCTAAAATGAGATTGAATTAGAAAATAAATTTTAAAATGGAATTCATTGAAGTGGATCTTCCATGGAGGACCAGAGAAGACGATCCCATAAAGCCGGGTTCCTGGACACATGGGCTGTCCAGTGGGATAGCCACTCTGCATGGGTAGCCGTCTAGTGTCTGAGATGTGGTTAATCTGAATTGAGATGTACTGTGCTAGACGTGTAAAATACACGCTAGATTTTGAAGGCTTCGTGTGAATAATCAGAATATAAACTATCATGTTAGTAATTTAAAAATATTGATTACATGTTGAGAGGATGTATTTGGGATATAGTCGGTTAAATAAAATTATTAAAATTAATTTCACCTGTTTTTTACTTTCTTAATGTGGCTACTGGAAAATCTAAAACTGTGTATGTGGCTCCCATTATGTTTTTATTGGACCACGCAGCACTAGACCCTAAACCCAAGCCAAGCTGGCACCAAGGAAGGGAGTCTATCTCTGACTGGTGGGCTCTCTCTTTTTCTCTAATTCAAAATAGAGTTTGAGGAGGCTTTTCCCTCCTACTATGACATTTGAAAAAAACACGTAGGAAAGTATTACAGGGGAGATGGAGGTGGGAGACTGTTAAGTGCACACAGGAAGTGATCCTACGCTCTCTTGGATCCCCTCTTGGATTTCATGGTAGGAGAAGGGGAGAAAAAATGAATGAATGAATGAGAGTTTGGGAAGGAATAAACGTATTGATTCCCAACCCTTTATTTCTTCACATTCTAAGCCTCGGCATATAGAGTCTGATCTATAATCCAGAGAATTGCCCTGAATAAATATGAGGAATTTTGATTCATGGAGTTTTGAGGTAGGTGATCTTCATGAGTAGACAGTATTTTCCCATACAATTTTATTTCATGACTCATTCCTTCTCACCTGTGATTTGGAGGTGCTTCATCATATACTCAGGTGCATACAGTTTCCGTTAGTGCTAAGCTGGACACACAGGGTGGCTGTGTGTGCTGCGTACGCTTGGCAGCATTCTGGTGGGCACACTATACCCACAAAGGGGAAGGACTCAGCAGCATGGCTGTGGCTGCCAGCTGTGGGCTGTGAGTTTTATTCCATCTTCCAGTTCTTCCCAATCCTAATTCATGGCTGTAACTAGTAAACATCCACTCCAAAGTACACCCGCCAAGAGGCCCAAAGGATTCTTATGTGTGCAAGAGCCTGAGCTTTCAAGAAATCAGAATTAGGTACTTTGATGTTTGATAGATTTTTTTTTTGCAGAAAGTAGAGTCTAGGATAATATTACCCAATAGAACTTTCCATGATGATAGAAATGTTTTGTATCTGTGCCATTCAATATGGCAGCCACCAGCCACATGTGACTCTTGAGCACTTGAAACGTGGTGAATGTGACTAAGGAACTGAATTTTAAGTTTCTTTTCATTTTAATTAAGTGTAAATAATGACATGGCCACTATATTAGACATCACAATTCTAGTAATTCCCTTGCGTATGGAGAAAACACAGAAGAGGTATGTTTAGAAGCCATTGGGTGGGTGTAGAGATGCTGTGCATTTGAAAGGGCTCCCACCAGGAATAAACATGGAGGTCTTCTTCTATTCTCCGTGTCCTTCATTTTTCTTTTGCTGTGTCCTTCCTTTGATCAAAACAAAGCATGAGCCCAGACTGTGTATTTGTTTATTTCAGACTCTTCCCAAAAGGTATCTGAATTAGCTAAGGGATCGAGTTCAGGTAAACAGGGTCATCGTTGTCAAAAGGTTTGCAACTCGTAGGTGTTATGCAGGAATAGACTCGTATCACAGGATTTGCCCTAGACTACACTTATTCTGACTTCATGTGAAGAATACTTCCTCTGGTGCTAAAAGTCTAATTGATTTTGCAGAGATCAAAAGAGAAGTAGCTAGGATGTGTTATGGACAGAGAGGATACTTGGTTAAGTGCTAAGTGCTCCTATGTAGTTTTATGACATTGGATAAGCCACTTAACCTCCTGATCCTCATTATAAATGTTTCCTCATTTGTAAAATGGTGATAATAATACCTACTTCTTAAGGTTCTTGGGAAGACGAAGAAAATGTGGTTGAGTCTTTGTAAGCTAAAAATGCAGAATTAATGTTCTCATTATTGTTCCACTGCGCTGCTGCTGATGCCACAGAGGTCCCTGAGGGGGCATCAAACCTTGTTGGGAGCAACGCAGGTGTCTGGAATTATCGAACTCTTGAAAACTGGGATGTAAGGAATGCTAAGAGTTGCAGATATATCCTTGAGGTCTACAAGTTCTCTGTATTTTAAAATTTTGTGCTTTAAGTGAGATAAACTTTTAATAAGTCAAACATATCTTGGATATCGATGACTTTTTAAACCAGAGTATTGTCATTGCCTTCAGTCTCTGTATTTGGGTTTGCAATTAAGTTGATCTCAAGACATGGAAATTTAACTCATAAATGATTCATTTGCTCCGGGGGGGGGGTGGAATAGTGGAAGATTTTGCAGTAGTTGAAAGAGTAGGAAAGTGATAAGAGAGTTGTCTTCACCTTGCACACTATAGGGATGCCGTCCTCAGAAGGACATGGGCCGAAGCAGGGCTCTAACTTTGTGAGCAGCAAAGCATCATCCAACATATGAAATTGTTATTTCAAATAATTAAAATAAATAATTCATCAAGGTGTTTTTTGGGTTCACAAAAAATCAAATACGGGCAAATCATGCATTGTGAAATGTTTGCTTTTTCTTTATTTTTGACTTGCTAGAGTATCAGGAGAACTTAGGGGTTCAGTGACTGAGATGCAAGAAGTCAATATTTAAATTCATAGAAGTCACCTTTCAGCCCAGAGTTCTCCTTCAGACTTTCCCCATCCCAAGCCCCTGCCAAGGCATCTGTGTTCCTCACACTGGTGGAAATGTCCATCCACACTCACCTCCTCCAACCCAAAGCTTGCAAGTACCTGGGAGTCCCCAAACTGCTCATTCCTTGGACCCCTCTTTAATGAACCCTGCCCGTGGCACCGACACAATCTGAACAGTACAACCTAGCTCTTGATCTTATGGAATCTTTACTCCTAGTTGTTAGATTTCAAAGCTTGCCAGGGTTGATTGTCTTCATTCCCTTCACAAACTGCACAATGTCGAGTGAAATATAGGTGCTTACTGAAGACTTGGTGAATTACTTCTGTCGAGTTGACTGCCCTAGGGACAAATAAGATGTACGTTTTCTCCATCATGCCAGTAATTTCCATGAGGACCATGAGATTGAGAGCTCTTATGTGTAGGTATATGAGAAGGGGGTTATGGAGCAAATAGCCTCTTGGGGGTCCCCCAAATCATCAAATGGGGACATATTTTGAGCCACGAGTTTTCCTTCAATACAAGGATAGAAGGGTGTAGTGTCACATGGTTATTTCCATGGGAGGCAGATAGATACTGATTTGCACATGGGAAGGAAAAAAAATGGTGAATCAGTTTAGACAGCACTAATTGAGTCACATGATCACACATGAGCTTTGGACAGGAGGACAAAAATGCCCAAATTTGCCTTTGTAACCCCAAAGTGATATCACCAATTCTGGGATTTTTATGTCTTATATCAAGAGGACTGATGTATTGAGAATTTCTCTGGTCTTTGGGTATAATGCTCAGTTTGGATAATTTCCAGCTAGACCTTGATCACGGGGTATGAGAGACTGTGAAGGACCACCTGAAACAGAGACCCTGCCACAACATAAAGAAGACGCAATAGGAAACCCAGAGAAGAGTTTTTTTTTTTAATTATTCCTTCATATTCAAACTTCACAAACAGTGTGAACTTGTACAATACCTCGGAAAGTGAAACTTACAAAAAAAGTGCTGGTAACATTTAAAAAAAAACAACAAAAACCCCAAAAAACAAACATCATTCTTAGCAACATCAATTACTCTTCCACACAAAACAGAAACCTTGTAAAATTTATTTTCGTATTTTTAAGGCGTAATACTTCCGTATAAAGTATATGCAAGAGATAAAACTTCACAGTATTCCAAAATGTCACAATAATAATAATAATATAATAGTATAATGAAGCGCTACAGTTAATTTTTCTTTTTTTGAATGTTTTTTTTCCTGTTTAAATAACAAATACAAGTCACAGGTAAATATACGTGAGAAAAATACGAGGCTAATATTAAATGGCAGGTAAGGATACTGTCACTGTAAGAAAAAACTGGCAGGATGTGTGTATTTAGTCTATATTTTAAAGCACTTGATAGAAAAGGCGTATGCAAGGTTTTTCAAAACAATTTTTTGTTTGTTTGATAACTGACAACAATTTAAGAGTATAATGAGGAAAAAAAAAAAGGAACAAACTCCCTCTCAAAACTATTGACCTGCTCATCCCAAACCACGTATATACTGATGGATGGATGGATGGGTGTGTTTGTGTATACATGGGTTTATAGGGTACACAGATTGATACAAGCAGTGTTCCATGCCCACCTGCAAAGATCGGAGGGTTATAGTCTCTGCAGTCATCGAGCCCAAGTTCCTGTTGGGAAATTATTCTTTCAATTTAAAGCTCACTCTTTCCTTGCCTTTCCCTCTTTCCAAACTCTTCCCCAGTTCCCAGGTCTTCGGTCTGAAAAGACAATCTGGTTAGAAAAGTTGCCCTCCATTCAAAGTTCACTGGGAAATAGATACTGCATGAACAGTGACACCCACACAGACGTTTAAAATACCACTTGGACGAATGAATATGTGCGTGTGTGTGTGTGCGCGCGCGTGCGTGCGTGTGTGTACAGTAGCAATTGCAGAAAAGGGACCATATTCCTTTCCATACTAAGATACAATGTGATAAGAAACATTTCTGTGCAGGGAATAGGGTTTCTTTGAATCTTATCACAACACTGTGGCGGGAAAATCAGGAAATGGGTTCACCTTTCAGCAGTCACCACAGTAAACTTCATTGAGAACACACATGCTCAGACATCTGGTCTGCGCACATGCGTATGTTAACAGCTAGCCATTCAGCCAACAGGTAACAGAAAGACAGCAGATAGCAAAACACGTCAATAAGGTGCTCAAAGAAAAAAGTGGCACCCACTCTTCGAATGGATGGCCACATTTAAGGTGCTTCAAAAAAGTTTTTTTTTTTTTCAGTTTTTATTTCAAACATTAAGAGAGTACTGATTTGCACATGGTAGTTCTGAGCCAGGCCAAGGGTTTTGAGATTTCTGACATCTTCCATTGAAAAGGGCTTTCACTGTAGTTTTATTCAGTTTGTTGTGGGTCACTTGAGTCTAAAGAATTTTTTTTAAATGGCCAAAAACTGAAATCAAATCAACATGACTGAAAGAAATAACAGATGAAATGGTATAGAACATTACTGCATTCCCATTGGATCAAGATGGTTTCGCCCATTTTTTCCTCTTTCGCTAACACTGTTCCTTTTTTTTCTTTGTTACAATCCGTTCCTTGTGAACATACAGAAGTAACCAAAATCACTGCAAGTGGCTGTTTTTATTTTTTGTGATCTGTTGCAAGAGTCCAACCTTGTTTCCTCTGCTGCTGTTCGTGTAGCATCTGTAATGAGCATCTGGATTTATAATGAGCATCTGATTTTGTTATGTGCATGTGTGTGTATATGCACATATACACACCTATACATGTATAATATATACACTATATATATATGGATATATATAGGAAGTGTGTATACATTTATACATAATATAGTGTATATTGTTTCAACTGGAGATAAACTGAACTGGGTTCAGACACTAGCACGTTTATCTTTCCCCTGCTCCCTCTGTACATTTTAAACAGTCTGGAGCTTTTATTTATTTTTTAAAGTGCATTTTCAATGCAGAATAACTGTAATCCACTGATTCCTTGGAAAACATTTTTGATGAGAAAAATCTGACAGTTCTCAGCCCCAAGCAAGAGAAACCTGGGTTTGGTCATGCCGGGGGCTGACGTGGCAGTGCCAGGCTTGTGCCTGAGTGATTACTGGGCATTCTGGACTCCGGGCACCTAGCAGCAGCAGCAGCAGCACCTTTACGAGAAGGCGGAGATCAAAGAGGAAGAAGGAAGGAAAGCTCAGATGAGGAAGAATGGGGTTGCGGTGTGTTTGCAGGTCGGAATTGTTCACTTTGTATGGGTTTGTGCAGTTCCTTCTTGGCTTCAGCTAAGAGATGCCATCTAGTCCCTTCCCCGCCACCTGACACCAACCCCCCACCGCCCCCCGCGCCCGCACGCCCCAGCATTGCTGGAGCGTCCCCACTCCCCAGGCTGACTTCCGTGTCCCTTCCTGTGGGTATGTGAGTGCCAGCATCAAGTAGGAATAAGGCACCAGAGAAATCAAAATGTTACAAAAAGATGCAAAACCCCGTTTCAAAGAGCCTCTCCCGTTGCTCCATTAAAATATTGCATGTGATACCATTCATTTGTGTGTACTTAAAGTGTGTCAAATGCAAGTCTCTGGAAGGAACTTGAGGCCCTTCAGCACCAGAGAGCTATAGGAATGCACCCTTTATCGAAACACACCCACTCCCCCACCCCCATGCCCATCCCATGCCACACTCAGAAGCACCAAATCCGGAGAACAAGGCCGCTTGCCGTTGTTCACCTCATTTTTGATAAAAATGAAAGAAGCGTACGAAATAGACTTTTCAGGAATTGCTCTAAAGTCAAATGGGTTCAGGCTGTCGTGTATCTGGCTAGGTAATGCTCTAAATGTCCAAGGAGCATCACGAAGGGGTTGGCGTGTCTGTGTTAATAGGGGGAATGTGTTCAATAAAAATCACTTCTCAAACGATGCCCAAGTCCTCCACTAACACTTCAACCTCCCCTATTTTTTTTAAGCACTGTAAAAAGGAAGAGGTTCATCTAACTATAAAAGGAAAAAAATGAAGGCACATGATTTTATTCGGTCCCACAATCCTTAAGAAAAATGGTATTTTCCAAGTGTGTGTGTGCACGTGCATGCGCTCACACACACACACACACACACACACGAAATGGGAGTCTGAGGGCCACCGGGGCAGTAGTCCAGGGGAAGTTGGAAAAGGAGAACAGAGAGAGTTCTGAGACAGAGAGAAGAAAGGAGAAAGGAGGAAGTGGAGGCCTCTCTTCAGCTTTCTGTCATTGACAGTCTCAAGATTTGGCTGCTTTAGGGTCCAGAACGGAATTCATTTGTCTTGGTCTAGAAAGTGCCCCCAGTTAAATATCTCCAGTTAATCATGTTACAGCTTTTGGTGTTTCCCTTTTCCCTTCCCTCCAGCCAAATGATTTTTTTAAAAAAAAAAAATCACAGTTTTTAAAAATTATTTTTTCAATGTTGAAAAAATATGGAAAGCTATTGGACAGCCTTAGGGCACTCTGCCTCTCCGTCTTCACAGTGAGCAGATGGATGGACAATCCACAGAATCAAAGATGAGGCAGACAAGATCCCTTGTGCTCGATGGTCCCTTGCCCTACCTTCCCCATTTCTTTCAACTGGATCCTCCCTCTTCCAGCCCGTCCATGGAACGTGGGCTGCTGAGAAAGGCGAAGCCATTCTGGAGAGCGATGGTCACAGAAGGTCTCAGAAGCTGAGAGTGGAGGCATCGGGCTCTCTCCTCCGGCAGGGAGAGCGCTGCGCCCTCTGAGCAGCCTGGCCACAGGCTGGGGAAGCGTGGTTGCCCACCGAGAGGCTGAGGTCCCACTCACATGGACTTCATGAGACCTCAGCCCCCAGGCCCACCACCTTCATGCTTCTCTTTGCATCACAGTTGGCCCCCAGTCCTTAAGAAGGCAATGATCCAAGACGGAGAGGCAGAGCCGGCTGGCTGTGTCATACAAAAAAGGGCTACAGACAGTGGGATTTCAGAAACAAATTGAACTTTGGTTTTCTGACTTTTTCGAACCGTAAAAATTAAAGCAGGGCTTCAGTGGCTTTCATCATCTGACAGCTGTTATATTTTTTCTCATTTGGCAAGGCTAAGGCGGGGGGAAAGAGAAAAGGGGTTTCCCATAATTGGTCGAAGACACAGGGTGGTAAAATGCTTCCACACTTAAACTCACAGTCCAGTGTTTTTGACATTTCATAAATAGCTTTTTTTTTTCTCTAAAAAAAGAATAAAACAAGAACAATCCCTTTACTTACTCATCTGAAACAAAATAAACAGCAGTGGGTACAAACTTCTTCTTGTAACAATTACAAAAAACAACAATATAATCCCAACTTTTAACACGCATCTTGAATCAGTTATTTTTTTTTTTTTTAACCTCAAAACTGCAGCATATCCTTAAGGGCAAACTTTTCGATTAGTTTTTTTCTTTTTTTTTTTTTAAATAATGTCTTCACCAAAAAAACAGTCTTGTACCAATAAAATGCATTCAAAAATAGAAAATATTACACAACAAAAATATGTATCCTTCCTTTCCAAAAAAGATTCTTCACAAAAAAATGTAGAAAAAATTCCAACAATTTTTTTCCTCTCCTAAACATTAACTTTCAGTCTAGGGCACAATTAGTTATTGATTCAAATGTCTGTTTTTGCATAAAACATGGAAGATGCAAAACAATTACTGTATTAGGATTGTGAAGTTACATCCACTCCCACCCCTACTCCAAAACAAAACAAAACCAGAAAAACCCAGCAAACGTGAAACAAATGATATAACCACTTGGCTAGGCAAATGATCTCTGTCGTTCCTCTCACTGTGCATTTGTATGGGTTAACTGGTTCTGTTGGTATCGGGAATGCTGAAGAAGGAGGGTCGACTTGGAGTCAAGAGGTTCTTTAGCACTAGCTGATGTTCTAGCGGGTCACTTACGGTCTCCTACATTGTGGGTCTCCCCCCTGCAATCCTCACGGGGAAAAGAAACACGTGAGGTAGTACGTGGGTGGAGGACCGAACTGGGTGCACCTGTGTACTGTACACACACCTCTCTACAAGCCAATTTTTCAATCATAGCACATCTTTTTTCCCCCCTCAAAATGGAGCCCGAGCATAGGATAAATGGTGAGAGAGAGTTTCAGAAATGCTGGGTTTATTTCCCCCATCATGGTCTCTCCCACATTTAACTCTTTTGGCATTCACTGGGACAATGGTAAGATCTCAGATCTCAAAGGAATGCCTCATTTTCCCCATCCCCACTGAGCCCAGGTTTCTTTTATATTTTCAGCATGGTCACTTTTAGGACTTATCTTTCTTATTTGATGATGTTTTTCTTTTGTGTGAGATGGATTTTGTATGGGAATTCAGTAGGACTAGATGATTTTTCTCATAGCTTTTTTTTTTTCTCCTGTTGCTTATTTGGTTGCTGGTTTTTTCTTTGTGGTGTTTGTTCTGTTTTGTTTTTGAATTTTTGAACAGTGAAATGTGTCCAATTTTATTTCCAGTGCATTAAACAAATTTTAAATTAAAAAAAGAAATAAAACTTTTCCCCCCATCCTTCTAAAGGAAATGACTGATAAAAGTACAATATAATAAAATCAGGCATCGCCAAAAATAGCATGATGTGCAACCTCAATTACATCAAAGAAAAACAAACAGACAAACAAAAATTATAGAACATAAGCATGAAGGAGCCAAGACTATATAATCCCAACTATGGTATGATTGGCAAGCACTGGTTAAAAAATAGGTAAGGCTACTCTTAGATTTCTAACTCAACATAGTTAACCACTGCTCTTCTGTCTTTTCCTTCAACTCTTAATCTTTTACTCACTAGTTCTTTATATCTTTAAAATGAGCAAATTTGTTTTTATATTTTTGGTCTACAGTAGAATTACATATTAATAATATAATAAAAAGATATTTCATTAACAGGTTGGTACTGCATCCATGTGGGGAAAATAGAAAAAAAGTACTCAAATAGACATAGCAAATGGACTCTATTCTTATAAAAATAACCACAAATATAATAGAAATTATAATCAGGGCAACAGATTCAACAGAAAAACAGGCGTAGAAAGCTATATTTTGGATAATACAAACTCTTGACAAGCTATGCCCTAGAATTGCAGCCTCTAAACCTTTTCTGTGATTTCCACCTTCCCATAGGATCACTCAGAATTCAAATGGAAATGAAAACAAAATGAAAATAAAGTGACAGGTGGTTGAGCCAGCCAAAGCTTCCAAGTTATCTTAGTTGACTGGGTCAAGACCAGGTGGACAGCATTTGAGAAACTGGTAGGCTACAGGGGAGCCGCTGATGGGATCTGCTTTTAATTTTGGAAGAGTTCCCAGCCCACTGATAAAGAGAAAAACCAAGGAACCCAATAATTCTTCTGGTAACATAAATAAATGAGATGAAATATAATTATGATAGAGAGGATAGGAGGTGAGGTGGGAGAGAGAAGAGAGAGGGGAAACAGGCAAACAGTGGGCACCACCTTCCTTCTTTTTCTCCAACACATGGGTTTCCTTCTCTTTCTAAGCATTTGTTAGGATTAACCACAGGCTCTAATGTCCTCTGGGCAAATATGTGTCAGCTCAGCTCTCCATATGAGATCTCTGCTTTTCAGCCTTCCTAAGGGCCAGGTGGCTCTGGAGGAGACTCCCACCCCCACCTCCAATGCCTCGTGCCCTCGATGACACAGAGGACCCATGCAAAGTTGTAAGGACAGATGCCCTTTACGTTGACCATTCCTACCTGATGGTTAATTCACACAGAAGGTTCAGTGTGGGGAGAAAAAATAATGAAGGAAAAGAATTGGTAAGAGTTGGGCTTGGTAATCAGCAAGTATGAAGCTTCCTTCAAGGGAAAAGAAGAAGAAGGAGAAGGAGGAGAAGAATGAAAATAAAGAGAAGAAAGAGAAGAGGCATCAGTCAGAAAATACTGCTTTTGGTTTCTTTTAACATTGAACCATCCTTGGTTTTTCTCTTATTCAGTTGCTCCAGTTTAAAGTAGAGTTTAGAATCTAGTGCAAATATCATCAAATCACATCATCCCAGGAGCAATATCCTGTCCCTTCATCCAAAGTGAATACTATCCCTTCAGACCTCCTCAGAAGACCGGGGATAATGGTCCAGAAAAGCCTAACTGAACAAATTATTGAGTACTTGCTACAAGAAAGGCACTATCACAACAGGTCAGCCTCAGCACTGTCCTTGCCATGGGCATGGGCATTTTAACCACTCCAGCAACCACAGTGAAACCCAGATCATGGCTTTTTCAGTACTTGAATTCACTTGCCGGTTATCTGACTCTGCCTCTGGCCGTTGTTGTTGGCTCTGGCCACAAAGAGCAGCGATCTGCTCTGTTGTCTACACTGCCCCACATTTCACCAATGACCTTGTTTGGTTCTATGTGATTTAGCTCACTCTCTTCCATGGAAGTTTCTTTCTCTCCATCAGTCTTCAGGTCATGACTCTATTAAAGACCAGTTTTCAGTGTCAAAGTACAATTGTATTTTTCCCCCTACTTTTTTTAAACCTTTGACTAAACCCTAAGTCACAAAGACAGTTCAGTAGCTCCTCTAATAATGAGTTCCCTGTAAATATCACCGTGAACAGAATGAAAACCAAAGTGTCCTCCTTTGACCACCAAAGCATACCCGCCGAGCCTGTCATATTATTTTTGTGTGGGAGAGAGGAGATCAGGCTCTGGTGATTAAAATCTTTGGTGACAAAACTGGAGTGGGTATGCAAGTTTCACAAGAGAAGTTGTTTCCGCAAAGCCTCAAGAGAAGTATACTAGGACAGTTAATGTGAGTGTATTTTAAAAGGTCAATTATTTCTTTCTATACCTTTGGTTTGGTGCAGTCAATACCGTCTTAGTGCTTACGCAATACACATCTCTAAGTACCTGTGAAGAGCTCTGAATTAGAGGTTCCTATTTAAAACTGAGATAATGCTTTGAGTGCTTAAGGGATTGCTTCCTTTAGTTCTGAAAGCCCTGGGGTGGTGTTTTTTCCTAACTCGTAAGGCTGACAGTTCTCTTACAATTTTTTTCCCTTCTAATAGTAGACTTGGATGGATGCTAAGGAGGAGAGCAAGGGAGAGATAGGTAGCAATGTTGTAATCTTAGGAAAGAGACCTCAACTGACAGTTTTCCAAATTGATGTCCCCACATGTGATAGTGTTCAGAAAAATTCAACATTAGCCATTTATATGTGTTGTGACCCTTCCCTACGGAACCAGAATCTTCAAAGCTGTCACCTTGGATTCTGGAAGAGCTCTTCAAGCATCTTCACTCTTGTGCCCTACAGAATCTACTTCCCTTACAGAATCGATTGTTTTCCTGTGGTGCAAGATTCTTTTACGAATAGTCACTGAAGAGCTGTCACATGCTAATTACTTCTCAGGCTTAAAAAGGCAATAAAAATAAACCCAATAAAAAAATGGAAAAGATTCAGCAACTTCAAAACTAAACTTTTAGGCACTGTTAAGGTCTTCTGCTTAATAAAGGATAGTCTATGATGGAGCAGCTAGTAAGTAGGTTCTGATCACTTCTCCAACCCTTCCTTCAATTTCAATGTTGGTCTAACTTGTTTCAAAATAAACATTTCACCTCACTGGTTTTCAGTGTTTATTGCACTGTTCCCTTACTGCCATCTTAAAGGATTTTTCCACGTGCATGGCCTTCCTCTTTGGTTAGCCTGACCTAGGTCTCACCCAGGGATGGAAAAGCATGCTCAGGCTGAATGGATATCTCCTATACACACAAGGCTAGGTTTTGTTTTGTTCTTGTTTTTTTTTCTTGAATGTAGGAAATGCCACTGCCCTCTGCCACACTGGAATGTGCGTCATCAAGGGGATTTGTGGTGAGGCCAAGGTGAAGACTTCAACCTCACCTCAGCTGGCTCCCTTACCATTGCAACTCTTAATGAAAGCTTGGTTGGAGACAACATTGGGCAAACTTTTCCTTGAACATCTTCAATTTACTGTACTAGCCCTGCTTCTTTATAATAAGACAACAAATCCTATCAGCATGGCAGTTTCTGGGCCTGATCAAGAGTTAGTAGATTCACAGATTCTCACCAACCCTGCTAAGACCAAGCACGATGGAAAGAATTCTCCATTTTGTGATGCTTCCTGTTTCATAACTGCCTCTTTCTTCCCATACCTCACACACTCTCTCCCAGCACAAGTAAATACATTTCAGTAGTGCAATGCAGTGCAGTCATATTTAGTGCAAAAAAAAAAAAAAAAAAAACAAAAAAAACAAAACAAAAAAAAAACAAACAAACCTCAAAACAAAAAAATTATCCCCCAACAAAAACCAAAAGAAAAAAAAAAGCCCTATTATAGACCCAAGCTCAACCCTAAACAGTTGTTAGTAAAGGTTACCAGTGCCACACAAGTGGGAAGTTCAGTCTTTACCTCACACTTCTGTGAGTCATCTCTTGTTGCCCCTGTTTGTTTCAGCTCCAAAGAGAGAAACAAGTAGCATGCGCCTATGTATTATTCTGTAAAATGTTAAATCAATAGGCAGAGAATAAAGGGAAGTAGATGAGTTGAAACCAGGGGTAGTATTTAGAAGAGGAAAATAGCTATTTAATGCAAAGGTCAGTAGTGGTTTTTACTGAATGGTTTTCATCACGTCAAATGGCTCTGATGCTAAAGAGAATGGGTACAGAAAAAGATAAAACTTTCCTGTTTCCCAAAACATGGTTCTAAATTGAACAGTGCTGGGCTCTTATTTTAGAATAGTGCAATCAACTCTTCCCGGAGGGCTTCTGGCAGCAGCCACCTTACCTAACATAAATAGGGACGCTAGGAGCACTCATTTCTTCACATTGACTGCCTACTCCCTCCTCTCGTTCCTCCCCTGTTTGCTTTGTTTTCTGACTACACAGAAATACAGATCTACATACACATAAGCAGAAATTTTCGAGGCCCCTCTCAGGATGATAGATTGAAAACTGGTACGAATAGCTCAATGACACACTCACACAAAAGTACAGCTATTAAATATAAAAGTGAATTATAATTACACCCAAATTAAGAATCTGCATTGTACCTCTTCTTGTATTATTCTGTAAGAAAAAAACATTCATAGTAGGATATCTTAGGGAGCTTACTTCTCGCTTACGATCAATCTGGAATTGGTTTGGGATACCGCAGTGCTGAGTGATTCTGGGGAAATATTTTGTATTTGATACTCCTCTAAGAGTGGATTTTTTTGGTATGTCTGGGTCTCCATTCTCCAAATGTAAATCTGCTTGTCTGCTCCTACCCACACATGCATGCTGGAAGTCTCAGGAGAATCAAGACGTAGTATTGAATACATTGTGGAAACAAAGGCATTTGGCATAGTGGGGCCAGTATAGTCAAATTACTTTAAGACATAAAGTTACCATAGATTTTCTCTACCCTATCAACTTCTTGTCTTTGTTTTGCCACGCGGACGATTACTAAGAAATCCTGCTTTCATTTTTTTTTCTCTGAAAACCACAATTCTTTCAACAGGGGGCAAAAAAACAATTTTAATTCAATATATGAAAGTTACCCTTAATGTCTATATTAATAGGCCCCTCCCAGGAAAACTGAGGTTCAAATCATTGGAACTAAGGAAGGAGTTTAACTGTTGACAGTGCTTTTGAGAATTTTTTCCTACAAATCTTCATACAGATGGTTCCAAATCAAATTTGTCCCAGGGAGAGTAGGAAGCAGAGAAACTAGCCTTATTTGTCAAAGAACCTCTTGGCAGCGAAGGTACACAAAGTACTTTAGACTATGTCTAAATCTTGTACCAAATTTGAACCATCACTTTTTTTTTTCAGATATCTCTCTGCATATGCCCAGGAGAGCAGATTAGGTATAGGAGCAGTCAAGGGTTTGTATGATTTCTCTGAATGGGTTTGACAGAAATAAGAAAAGTCTTAAATCCTAAAGAAGTGAGGTTTCCTGCCCAATTCTTAAGACTAGAATAGTAAGGATGGGCAAGAATGGCAAAGGGTGAGTGGTATTAGCTTTCTCTGGTAACTCTGAGAACTGGCTTTATGAATCCAAAACTGTATCAGATTTAGCCCCATCACATTGCCCTGTCTCCCCTCTTTGCTTTTCCTCTGTTCACTTAATTGAAATGGCAATTATTTTAAAGATTGAGTTAAAAATGCAAATTATAGCACAAAAGACAGGTTATAAAAAGGTTGTCAGGCTATCTGTAAATTGAATTGAGTTAAAAACTGTATGCTTTCAAATGAAGCACTACAATTTCCCTTTTTTCAAAAAAAAAGTTTCTAATTTAGTTTTTCCTTATTTTGTGGTAGTGGTGGTGGTGGGGTGGTACAAATGGGTGTAGGACTGGCAATGCATTGCCGGTCTCCCTCTGTGACTCTCATCTCCAGTGCTAGGTGGGGGAGATGAGAAGCAATGGAAAAGCAGATGTTTCTCTACTTAAGATCTCATGGACACATATTTTTGAAAATGAGTAGAAAAGAAATCTGAATAATTATAAAAATCTATAGATTGACTTTGCATTTAGTAACATCTTTCTTTGTCTTTTCTGGGTATTTTGCATTAGTTATTAATAAGAAACATCCAAAGCAGATTTTCATGAAATTAATTTATTCTCAGCCTCATTCCAAAAATTGGAAGAGGCAATAAAGATTTGTAGTGTAAAATACATGACCTTCATCTGCAATCAATTCCCATTCTTTGGCCTCAGACTTGTTAGTTTAGCTAAATGGGGTTTCTCTCAAGAAACAGTTTTTAACTATTCTACTCTCAAAGTGCAGGGAGAGATTTTCTCCTCAAAGCTCTCACATACTAATTGAAAAGGAAGATAAGATTTTCAAGGAGAAAAGGCTCCTTAATGGCAGGCAGGAAGGCTCTTACTTTAAAAGGAAAAGAGTATGGTCAGGGCAGGCATTATTTGACTGATACCTATGGCCAGGGACAGTATCAAATTAAAGAATCCAAATCTTTTACTATCTTGAGAAGAAAGAGATAAAGGGAAACAAACAAATCGACAAACAAACTTTACTAAAATACACATTCCTCCAGTTTCAGGTTTCTAAAAATAATAATTATGCTTAAATCAAGGTTTACAGATAGCAAACAACTGTTTTAATGTGTAAAAGTATTATCCCTTTGCTTTACTATATTAGTTTCACTTTCTTTGAAGGAATTGTATCTGTGCACACTTGTCCTAAAGTCCAGTGCAGAAAATAAACTGGTTTGCCACCAGCTTCAATCTCAGAACATTTCCTAAGCTATATTTGCAAATCCTAAAACTACATATCTGTAAAATGAGATGCAGACTTTCTGAAACGCATGGTGGTGGTGGTGGGGTGGGGTGGGGTGGGGAAGCAAGCTTTTTATGGGAGAAAAGAAGAAACAAATCTCTTGCCATCCTCCCTATTACATACTATAATGTTTCTGACCATCATTTTGCTGCATTAGTTACTGGTGGGGCTCTTGGTGTCAGTTTAGAAAAGCAGGAGGCTCATGAGCAATAAGAAATTCACACCCTGGAGTCTCTAGAATATTACCGGGATTTGCACATAATTCCAGACTAATGCAGAGGTTGCGGTGAGAAATCCTCATCTCAGGGTTAGAGCTCTTCTCAGGAAACCAGAAGGAATAATATCAAGAAGGCATCCTGAGGAATCCCTGTGATTGACTGGACCAAATGGGACCTGTCAGAACTAGATCCTCTCCTACTCTACACTATCCTTTAGACAATAGTAATTAGGATTTAAAAGAGTCTTCTCCTGTTTCAGAAGCCAAAGCCTGAGGAGAAGAGTACTTTAGATAAAGAGCACTTTTACAAAAAAGATAGAGGGAGAACAGACAAAGGAAGGGAAGATGGGATTGACTGGGAAACTATGCCAAGTGAAGCTCACCATCCTAGGCAACATAAATACTGGCTTTAAGAAATGTTGATTTCCTACTAGATGTATAATATAATCCAGGAAGGGTTTGAACTATCTCTTATTTCATTGCTTTCTGTGGTGTGAGTTGATGTTATAAACTGGTTTAATTAAGGTAGGAGATGGGTCAGGCCTCTGGTCACATCAGGAATGCATTTCTCATACTAAATGTTGATTCTGTTTGCCAGTGAGTAAAGCAAGAAATGAGATAGCGTCCTTCTTCTGGGCATTCAGAACCAGTTAATACTCTAAATGCCACAGAATTTGTCTTCATGGGAGCCAAGAGGCAATGTAGGAGCACAGCAAGAATGTTGGACTGGAAGTCAGGAAAGAACGTATTACATTATGAACAACCTGTAAAGGGATAGATCCAGAATGGTATCAGTTTTGGGGCAACATTTTGGCAACAAGGCAGTTGTAACTCATTGAAATGAGATCTAGCATGATAACTAAATTACATGTTGAATGTTTAGGTACTGGGGAGTGTATTACATGGCCCTTCAAGTATCCGGTCAGCCCTATTTTATATACACACATGGTTTACATTTAAAAAACAACTGCTTGTGAGATAGATACTTTAGACACTTTATGCATCTTTCCATCCCTCAACAGATCACCGCTTAAAGTTCTAAATCAATCAACAATTATTTGTTTTTCAGAAAGATGACATACGAAAAAATTCTTCCTAGTTGTTTCTTCCTACTTTAGCAGAAGTGGCTTTGATTGTTTTAAGAGAGTTCACTAAGGCTCGAGCAGTTATCAAAATTATTTTAAAATGGTACCTCTTCTGTTAGATTTCTGTAAATCTAGTATGTGGTAAATATGCCATTTGGCTAAATATCAGCAGGACTTGAGACAGTCAACATTGATAACATTTTTTTCCCCTCTCAGAAATGGTCTCTTCATATCAGGAATTTGAACACTCTGATATTTAAAGAAAAAAAAAAAACCTCAGAAAATATTTTCTCCTCTTTACCTTTGGCCAAATGTGAAGGTGAAAGGAATTAATGACCTCACTAGCTCAGCTGACATTTAAAACTGTGACTCAGGTCCTCCCACTCTCAAAAGAATATTGATAACTTTTAAAATTTGAAGGTACAGTGAAGACATGCTTCTTCGCTCTGCCTACGAGTCTCAAATTGATGAGCTGACTCCTGTCAATGCTCTTTAACTGCACAAAAGTTAGAGAAGGACATTCAGGACGGGTGGGAGAGGGAGGGAAATGAGTGCTCAGGGGTCATAACTGTTCAAGTTCTTCAGGTGGTGAGGAGGAGAAACAGTAATTTAAAGAGTCCTGAAGAGAAACAAGAAATAAAGGAACATAGTTAGGAAGAGGAAAGAGGAAAATAATTAAACTGATACGATTTGGGTATTCCAAGGTCACTGGGAAAGCAACAGGCTCAGTGAATCCCAATTCACAATTATGTCTGTCCTGTAGAAATATTTTTAGTTGAAAACTGTGGAGAAACAGACTCAGAATTTTGCTACCAGACTCAATGGTAACCTCTTCAAAGTAGGCTTGGGGTAGGCCTACGAGGCTTTACAAGTGGAGGGCACCTCTGGGGGCTTGCATAAGGGGAGGAAAGATTTGTTGCCGCCAGTGGTTGGAGGGCGGGCACAGCAGAATGGGATGGGATTTGGAAATAAAAATCTACTAGGAGAGAAGAAAGGAAGGAGTTGGTGTTTGTTACTCATGCTGAGAGGCCTTAATATTGGTCCAATGTGGGAAGGGCTTTCACACTATTATAAACCACTGTTTCCATTTTGCCCTGAATGAAGAACCGAGAGAACGAATCTGATTTTAGGTCTCTGGGATGGGTGTAAAGTTTATCCAACTGCGGAGATTCCAGGCATTGGGTTGAGTAGCTAAGGGAAGGAGAAGAAGCTCTTTATCTGAAAATACTACTTGAAAATATTTCTTGCTAGGAAGACAGGATGCCTGATTTCTGAAAGCTTCCATGATGGCCTGGCACCAGATCCCCACCTTCACAGACAAATGGAGATACGGGAGGCCAGAGACCCCAAGAGCCACCATTTTATGAATTCTGCGGATGGAAAAAAAATGAGATCTCTATTTCTCGGTTCTATTTCTCTCAGCCTCTGACATGAAAGATTTCCTCAAATTCTGGCTTTATTTAAGAAAGAAAATCTCCTAGGAAAATGAATGTTATATTGCCAAGCTGCCTCCAGGGAAGCATTGAAGACTAGTTAAAAATCATCGTAAAGCATGCTGAAAACAGAAAGTAGTCTGCAAAGAAGCAGTATTAAAATCAACGTCTGAAAATCCAGTTGGGACAGCTTAGTCATTTCATTCCCTTAAGCTTTTCAGAAGAGCAGCCCTTCGAATGGCAGCCTGCAATTGTTGGTCAGATCTATGGGGGTGAAGCAGCCCCTTTTGGTCATGTTTTCAAAAGCAAATATAGACAGTGACAGTCCTAAAAGGGAAAAATCACAGATACATTCATATGCACTTCTTTTGTTCTTCAGATATTGAGCGGGTCAGCTAAACAAGATCACTTTGAATACGAACCTCTTTGTATCGGCCACACCGAAAAAAAAAAAAGTTTTCTTAAAAAAAGTTTTCACTTTCCTACATTTGCTAAGTCTGAGCTTAAAAAAATCCTAAAATCCTGTAAAGACAATACTGAAGCTGATAATATAAAAAGCGAACTAGAGCAGTAATGATTATTATTAAATGCACCAGATTAACTGCAGCAGGATGGTGATGGGTGATAAATGCAAAGAAATAATATTTCAATCAACTCATGATCATAGGCAGATTCAAAAGTTAAAATGAATATAATGTAATATATATTTCAATATAGAGTTATATATAATGTGTATGTTCTAGCTTTCAGAAATACTGCAATGTAGTGTACTGTACTTAAGCATACCTAAATGTAACTCATGTTCTTCCACAAAGTCACTAGTACTGTTAATTAAAAAAAACAAAAACAAAAACAAACCAAAAAAAAAAAACCAAAAAAAAACCCCAACTCTTTTTTCCAGTAAAAAGAAATACCTATGGTTACAGTCACAGACTTCTTTTGGATATAGAAAGACAATATACATTTTTAAAAATAACAACAATGAAAAGATTCTAACTGTAAGTAGCCTTACTTAATGGGGTAGGGGAAAAAGTCACCAAAATAGAAGAGGCAAGAAAATGTCCTCTGAATTCTGTAAATCAGCAGAAATAATCTACATGTCACAAAAAATAATAAGCCACCTAGTGAAAGAAGGGTGTGGGGGTGAGCAAACTGAATCCGACTGTTTCCAGGCCAATCTTCAAGGTCAGCTACGAGAGCCAGGTCCATTTGTTCAGAATCGTGCACGAGAGTGCATGTGGCCTTCTACTTTCACGTCGGAGATGGGCCGGAGCTGTCGATTCTTAGAGATTACCAAACATGATTCCCCCGGGAGTCTACCGGCTTGCTAGACACGGTAAACAACCTGCTCTTGGAAAGACTTTGCGGAGGCCACGGTGGCTTCAGGAGACACGGTTTGGAATTCTGATGATGTCCTGCAGATGCAGGCAGGATGGGGAAACTCTGGTTTGGCAGTGAAAGTTACAGGGGAGCAGGTGTTTGGGTGCACACACTGGGCTGCGTGGAGGAAAGCACTGAAGGCCTTTGAGCCATGGACTAGGCCTCCCCTCCCTGGCCTCGGTGCTCCTCCTCCCCAGAAGACCCGGAGGGGTGCCCGGACTGCCTCTCTCTGTGTCTGCTCGCCACTTGACTACTTCTGTTCTACCTTCTTCTGGAGGAAAACAGCCTGTCACCGTAGGTTTGCTGTGGATCCAACAAGCTGCCTTTGTTTCTCCCAACTAGGACACGCTACGAAAAGCAACAGAGTGGGCAGGTGACTGCTTCCTGGGCAGGGAGCCACAAGTCTGGAGCGCAATGGTGGGAAGAGGCAACCGTAACAGGCACCAGGACCTATGCCCACGTGTGCTTTCTGAGAGGCACGCACACTACAAGTATCCACGCAAACGTGCCCGTGCACATGTCGGTAAATCCAGCGGATGTGCAGAGTTTGCTAAGTGCACTCTACTCCACGCAGCAGATTTAAGTTTCTCATGAAACTGGTACAATAGAAAATTACTGATGGTGGGGCTCCTTCAGAATGCCCTAGAACCTCATCACAGATAGCGGACGGCACTGGTGCACCCAACTAAGGCAACAGAGCAGAAGCAGGCAGGAGATATGTGAGACCTTTGACTAACTAGAAGTTCCAGAATCTACCACTGGGGAATACGGACATGCAACAGTTCTGCAGTGAGAGGACCTCACACTGCGTGTGTACCTGCATGACATGTACTCATTTATAGACATTTTGGACAGCAGCTGTGACTGTTGTGACAGTAGTAGAAACAGATGTCTCCTGTGGGGTCAAATTTGTTTTTGTTTTTGTTTTTCTATCTTAGGTCTATCAGAATCTCATTGAGGCATTTGAACCAAGGAAACCCCTGAATTTGAAAGACGGCTGGTAGGAACTTTTTATACCCTAATTAGGTATCTCAAAAGCCAGGACTCCCACAAGTGTGGCTAGATTTCCTCTATGAACTGAAGATTATGCTCCCTCCTTGAAGATTTGAAAGTTGTGAGTTTGCATTTAAACAAAGTACCACCAGATAAACCAGATGCTCACTAAAACCGAGGAAAACCGAGTTTAGAAATTTATACTGTATAGGGAATGAAAGCTTTTAGTACAGACTGTTCTCTCTGTGAAGGAAATGATTAAAACTGGCATCCTTGGCACCTGTGATCATGTCTTATGGGATTTATTCTTTGACTAATATGATGCCTATTTTACAGCCAGCCCAGACCTAAGTCACTGAAAGAGGATATAAAAAAGAGCAACCACTTCCTGAGAACTGTCAGTCCCAGACAAGTTTGACACATCCCTGCAAAGCCAATGTTTCCATAGTCTTCACTCATGAAGAGGGCCCATTTTGATAACGAAGCAGAATTAAAAACAAGAAATGTCTATGTCTTCACTTCCTTTCAACCTCTCTGTCCTCTGTTCTCTTCCCTGGGCTTTCTGACTTAAGGCAATAATTCTTTACTATAAGTGGCTTCTGGTGAAAATACCTCAACTGAGGTCGCTTCAGATTAGATTTTAATCTGTTTAGTTTGTGGAGCAATAGGCTGGCCCTGAGAAACCACTGGAATCCAGGGGTTGTAGTTGGTTGCTTCAACCCCGGGGCATTTTTAGCAGTTTTTCAGTGGAATCCCTAGTTCTGAAAAAGAACCCGTGCTATGCAGCCCTCACCTTCTACTTCTTCAACCTAAAAAGAACTGAAAACAAACCCTGGTGTTCCAAACCATTTTCTGGGATCTGTGAATGTACACCGCTGACCACTGTGGATTCAGTGTTCAAGGGGGAAAAAAGATTGTTTGGAGACTTAGAAACATCTTTGGGGAACTTTGGTTAAGCTAATCACCTTAATCCCTCTTGCTAGAAATGATGCTCTGGGTTAGCAATTTTCACGTTTTGTGTTTATACCAACATTGAGTCACCACGGCTTTTCCTCTTGTGGCGATTTAAGTGGTATTAGAAATGGCAACTCCACACAGAGAGCCCTTGGGAATCCGAGAATATTCTCCCTGGAGCAAGAGCTCCTCTGTGGCCCCCCTCTGTCTCCATGTGCTGCCTGAGCACCAGGGCGGAGATAGTTTTTGAGAGTTTGGCCCAGGCAAATCTATTTCCCAGGCACCTAAGAGAACAGTTCTTTCCTTCATGTCAAGGTGAAGAGGAAGGGGCTGCAGCCACCCCAGTGGGGCAGTCCTGCCCAGAGTCCCAGCAAGCCCAGGTGGCTGGGCCAAGGCGACCCTTTCTTCAAGCACTGCAGATGGAGAGGCGTTGGGTTGCCTTGCTTTTTTCTAAGGAATTAGGGAGCCTATTGAAATTCTAGTGGGCCCTTCCTTTTGTTTGCTACCAGGTCACATGGTTCTGTCTTTAGTGTTCTATTTTTATTTTATTTTTTTAAATTTCTTTTTCTGGGGGATAAAATTGGCCATTTAAAGAAAGTTCTTTTCTAGTGAGTAAAGAGGTTTCTCAGAGCCAGAAATCACTCAAAAGAAAGTCTGTCGACCCTACTACCCATGGAAAAGCCCAGAGATTTCTCTAAATACTTCTTGCCAAACTTCCTAGTGTTGTGATTGGATGTTTTTTGGTTTCGCATTATTGGGTGCTGAATACACTTTGCAGTCCTTTTGTTCTCTTCCCCAGGGCTTCCATTACCCTGGACTTCAACTCATTACTAAATTAAAGAATTCTTTCAGAAGATTTCTTTTAAGAGTCAGGTCACAACAGAAAGGGCACCCTCCCTTCTCCCAAATCCCAAGGGCATCTCAGGTTGTGTCTGTTCTTGCATTGTACCTTCGTTTTGTTTCTTTCTGCCTAGCAGAGGCAGACCTGATTTGGTTATCTGATACCTTTGCTGCAGAATCACATATCCTCTGCTCCCAGCCTCAGCTAATTAAATAACATCTTCTATAACAACAGAGGAAGGCTCCTGAATGGGCAGGTTGAGTATGAATCTTGGCCAGATCTAGCTCACTGCTCCCTTTCCTAAAGGCAACAGGTGTTGGGAGTGTTATGGAGGAAGCACATCTAGGAAGCAACACGAACCTTTTATTATGTTCTGTTGAGGACCCGAGGGACTTTATAAGGGACACACCTCATTTTCAACTGCTGAGGGAAAACGGATTTGGGGCATGGGCTGGCGCATACTATTGGTGTGCTTGTGTGATGGAGGGACATGTAGGTCAAGGCATTCGGGCTTACTTGAAAGTAATTCATACACCCAGAGGAAACCTTTTTTCTTCTAACAGAGTGCATACATTCTAACTGTTCATGGGTTACAAAGGGTTTTCTTGGTCCTTGTAGAATATTGGGATGATATAAAATGAAACCCATGATTTTTCAACAAAGCACATCCACGTCTTTCCTTCTAAGGCTGGGAGCTATTGCGACCTCCAAGATGCCTATGAAGAAGGATTGGACTAAAGCTGGAACATGAGAAGGAAGTTATCTACCACACTTACTCATGGCATAGACAGTTTCAGAGCATTAGGAATTTGGGCAGGAAAAAGTCTATAAACTATTATTAGGAGCCGAAGTTTACAACTCCATTAAAATATATAGTAAAAACCATTTTGGTACAGAGACTTTCATTTCAAATTATTTTTGCCTGGCTTGTTTCTTAATCTTTCCCCATGTGTGTAGATTTGTATCAGATCCATCTGTTTCAATTCCTTCCTTTTTGGGGGCCATATTTTACCACTTGGGTTTTTTTTAGTACAAATATTGGCATTTATTATAGTAATAAGGGGAAAGTCGCCTACCATACTGAGATGCTACCAATGTTTTCAGTGCAGGGCAATTTTATTTTTCATAAACTGTATCTAAATGTCTCGAGATAAATATTCCCCTTTGACTTTTTTCCCTTCCCTTGTTCAGCTAACCCAGTTTTAAATCATAAATTACTAAAAAAAATGTGCTTTTCCAAACCAGTTCTTGTTCCCTGTATTCCTCCTAAGAGGTCTTAAATCTGGAACATTTGCTTCCATTTTATCTATTTTTTCCCCTGACTACTGAAAAAAAATTTTTTTTAGCACTCATAGCATCCTAGCATGAAGTTCTAAATGTAAGAAGATTGTTGGATTTGAAACTAAAAAATAAAAGGATTCATGCTCATCCTCTATTCTTGAAGCAAAATATGTTTTCCCATTTCCCAAGATGTTGGTAATTATTTAATTGAAAAGTAAGGACTGGCAATCAGAAAGCATCTCTATCCTTTTGAAATAGGTACAGTCTGGCTTACATCAGTTGGGCAAGTAGCCCTTTCAGAAGGTTAGAGCATATAGTAATGACCCCACAGCAAGTTCACTGCTCCCCAGATTAGACCTTCCACTGCAGTCTAGCTTCTCCCTCTCTCCGGAGAACAAATCTGTCAACTATTTTAGACTATGAATGTTTGGGAGGAATAGACATACGGTAAGAAGAAGTCTACCACTATGCAAACCTGGAGAGTCCATGTGGTTATAATGATTGCATCACCTCACCAAGAGTTCTCTGTGAGTTCTTCAACATTTTTAGAAAAGAGATACTTCATTTGAAGGGAAAGGATGAATATTAGCGTTTCAAACCCAACTGGATTTTTTTTTCCTCTACATGTCTGTATCAAAATGTGGATTTTATTTGAACCCAATTTGCTTTGCTTCTCACGTGGCAAATCAACATTAAGGCAAGTGGGTCTCCGTCTGAATTGAGAAGCAGACAGCTAAATGTGGCCAATAATGGCACCCACGATCAACTTTTCTAGAGGTACTGTAAATCCTGCCTATTTCGCAAAGGTTGGAATAAGGACCCTATCTTAAATCAGCTGCTGTCAAATAAGTGAAAATATTTTAAAGTGGCTTTTGGCCTTCATCATTTGTAACATATACTAAGTGATTTAATATCATTTTCCCTCTAGATTAGACAAGTTGGTTACTTAATGTCAATTTTTTCCTTTTTATATCATGGTTTGAATGACTTGTTTTTCAAGATATCAAAACAATTCCCTGACATGGTTAACTAACTAATGCTCCCTCTGTTGGTAGTAAGTGGAAATATTAAAGTCTTACAACACTGCTATTTTAAAAAAGGAAAATTAGCAAGAGAAAAATGGACTTTTTCTTAGTTTTGAAGCTGTTTCCCACTAACTTTTAAAACAGGTCAATTTTGGACACATAGTTCTTGATAGGATTCCTCTTAGAAATCACGATGAGTGTTAACCAATAGTCAGTTAACCATCCAAGTCTACATTAAACTTCCAGGAAAATATTTACTGAATTAAGGACAGAGGACCAAATAAAACCCACATGTACTCCAGTTGCACTAACCCTACTAAACATCACCAAGAACTTATGGGAAAGATCCAAGTTAACCGATATCTAAAATATATGAGTAAAACCATTTAGTTACTATAGAGTTGCTTTCCTTGGAAGATTTCTCCTCATTTGTTGCACAGTTTTTGCAAATACGTTGCTGACAAGAAAATTAAAATGCAAAGAAATTTTGAAACTAAAATACTGTCTTTGTTTCTTTTTAAAAATTATAGTTTGGTGTTTCTGCTTTGTTTAAAGATTTAGTTTTCCCCCTTAAGAGTGTTAAAATATGCCCAGCAAGAAAATCACCTTTGGAGTCTTTGTTAGGCTTAAGAATTTTTATATTTGACTTGGAATCCCTTCAGGACACTGTCTATAATGGAAAAATCCCTATTTCAATACTTTGATCAGGACCGAGGAGAGAAATCCCAACTAGGAAGAGAGAGTGGCATCTAGGATGATGCAACAAACTGGTGGCCTTTTGAATGATGGATGGTGGTATCTGAGAAATTTTTGTTAATTTCCTTAAAACCGTTCCAAAAAGCAAGGGTTAATAAATCATCTAAAGGACGCTCATCTTATTTAGCCCTCTCAACCATGGTGGAAATAGTCAGAAGGTGGTATTTGGAAGGAAGAAAGTAATTTTGGCATCAAGCCCTCCAGATCTGTACCAGGCTTCTGCTCTCTGTAGTTGTGAAGGGTGAGGAGGCATGAACTCCTCCTCCTGGCTGACCACAAAAAGAAAACCCATTTGTCACGACCTCTAGACTACTAGTGTTTCATTAAAGAAAAGAAGTAAAGGCAATAGAAATTCTAGAATCATAAGATCTCAATGAACTTTTTAGAGAAGCAAGAAATCTGTTTCTGAAAGATAAAGTCCTCCCATGAAAAAGAACAGAATTCTAGATGGATCAGTTGAAAAAAATAGTCAGTGGAGCAACTTAAGCTTGCTAAAAGTCAAAGAACTACATATCAAAATACAAAGCAGCAGTTCAAATTACAGCAGGGATGGGCTGGCCACAGAGGCCCTCATCAACCCAGGCAATACTTAAAAATAATAAAAATTAAGAAAAATTAAAAAAAATATGAAGAAAATATCCTTCCTCTCTTTCAAATATAACTTTAATTGCCTTTTATTCTTTCTATCTGGAAGCAGTATCGCTAACCTTAACAGTCTTGACTTACCAAAAAATATATATATGTGTGTGAAATAAAATAAAAGAGAAGGGATTGGTGGCAGTGTATGCAAAACCAAAATGAAAAAAAAATTACTTTTAACAATCTCACTTTTTTTTGTTTTTTTTTACACAAATACTGTTGCAAATATATTAAAAAAATCAGCATTCTATCTGGTAAACGTCACTTTTGCCCCTCTATAAAATTTTGAATTAAAAAAGCCTCAAGAACTTTTTATTATTCCCCCCACCCTCCATTTCTCTTTCTTTTTCTCTTCCACAAGAATATATCCTGACACTTTTTTTTTTGTTTTTGTTTTTTGCAAAGATTGTTGGAAAGAATCCTTCTCTTGTACCTAGAAACGTAGGTGCAAACCTCTGATATCTTTGTTTTATCTGCATTCCTGCCTTTCATGAAAGTCCCTCTTGATTGTGCTGAGGCTGTGGCTCAGCGAAGACACTGAATAAATACGATAGCCACTGTTGCTTGATGCTTGTCCAAGTCTTCCTGGCTTCTGCTGAAAGGGGGGATATGGAGGAGGTGGGCCAGGGTGTGTGGACTCGAGCAGAATCTGGGGGAGAAGCCTGCCATTCGCCTTTCCCACACCACCGAACCCACTGCCCCTTCCCACCCCCCCAGCCCTTTTATGAAATCAGACAATGTGGTAGGTGGAAAACAGCAGGGCCTTTCCTCTGGGTTTTCGACCAGAAGTGATATTCCACAGTTTTAACTGGTTACTGTGAAGTCCAAGCGGCCAGAATTGTTAAAATGTCCACTGAAACACTGCAAGCGGTGTACTTAAAGACAGTAGGCCTTTTAGATTTTGTTATATATTTTTGTAGTGCTCTTCACAAGTGAAAAAAAAATTTTTTTTTTTACTTTTTTTTTTAAAGATTTTTTTTTTTTTTTTTTTTTTTTTTTTTTTGTAAAGAAGGGTTGTATTTAGAGGCCAGTAGCTAGAGATCCAACCAGTGGACCTCTTGAAGCACTACCAGGCCTTAAGGCCACCATCCGAGGGAGGCTGGGAAAACTATCATTCACCCGAGCCTCCGGAAATGTAATGTACCAGCAGGCAAAAACAGTTCTTCATGTAGTACAAAATGAAACGAAACAAAAACGAGAACAGAAAGTCAAAACGAAACCAAAAACATTTCTTAAATTCTAGTGCCATAGCTTTGTTTGTTTGTTTGTTTGTTTCTTTTTTGTGGTTTTGTTCATAAGAAAGAGAGAAAGAGACTACTTATCCGTCAGACACATGCATCCTCATGTGGTCGTTGAACTGCTCGATTTGGTCAAACTTTGCTGGACAGACGGAGCAGACGTAAGTGGTCCCCTCCGTGCAGGCCACCACCCCAGGGGGGCCAGCGCGGGCACCTGGGGGTGTACCCGCAGGAGGGGTCCCGTTGCTGGCACTGTGCAGGGCCACGTGTCGCTCCAGGAGGGTCTTGTGGGAGAACTTCTTTTTGCAGATGTAGCACTCGTAGGACTTCTCCCCCGGTGGAGGCGCATGTGCACATTGAGGGAGCTCTTCTGGGTGAAGCGCTTGTTGCAGATACTGCACTGGTATGCCCTCACTCCTGTGTGTGTCACCATGTGCTTGATAAGGTAATCTTTTAAGGAGAAGGAGCGCCAACAGATGCTGCATTGGTGGGGCTTCTCACCTGTTGAGGTGGGGAGAGACAGCAAGCAGAACAGAGCGAGACACAGCAAGGGAGGGAGAATGAGAGACAGAAAAACGAAGACAACAAAAAAACAAAAACAGAAAAATTAAAAAAAAAATCCGATTGGTTCACCCTTGGGTGGAAAGATCCAGTCCTTCCTGGCTTCTCATGTGCTGAGAAACCTTGCTTTCAGGGGATGCCAGGACAGTCTGGCCTTCCACCTCCCCATGCTAGAAAAAATGGCTCTCTTGGAAAACCGCAAGCTATTCCCCACCAAAGGTTTTCAAAGGTCATTCTGTGGAGAAAAGGGAGGGCTACTTTTAGGGGGGTCATTTTCAGCCTCCTCGTGAATGTGTGGATTTAACTAAGTGTTTCCCATTAATTCGATCAAACACATGCAAGAAATAAGAGAAGGGGAAAGGTCGTCCAAGAATTGGCGTTCTTTACAATCTTTAGAAACTAAAGACAGTGTTTACGTAGCTTGGCTCTTCGGGGATAGTTTCCATTTCCAGTATTCTGTCTAGGAAATGCATTTTGCCTTGATGGGTCTGGAAAATACTGGCCAACGTAGGAGCAAGTTGTTCTGATGAGCTACACTTTCGACTTTATTTATTTTACACAAAAATCTTCCTGAAATGTAGCATTAGAGTTAATTGGCTATTTACATCTTGACTGCCCTGAGCTGCAAATGGGTCTTGCCTGATGTGGAGGTAGGGTAGGTGGTGGACAACACAGTGATCTCAGAGTCCAACGGTCCTGTCCAAATCTGGGCACCAACATTCGGCATGGCACTCTGACAAATCTCTGATGCCTCTGAGGTATACAGCCGTACTTACCTCACTGCGCTGGTGTTGACATAAATACATATGAAATCACTTTGCAGACCACCAAGGGTGGTGTGGGAATACTTGCATGGTATTCTTATTATAAAACTATTCTCTCCCCCCGCCCCAATTAAATGGTTCCATACGCATTTCTGAACTCTCGGGTCAATTTAGAAAATAGTTTTCTCTTTCTTTGTTCTCAGGCTGTTGGCCGAAACCCTTCTTTTCTCCTCAGTATAATGCTCTGGTTTGCTGTTGGCGTAGAAACCAAACGATCAAGCTTGTTGAAAAGACTAAGGTAAATAAAAATATTGTTACTAACTGGCCACATGAAGTATTCCTCTATAAGTCATGTCCATGGGCCTCTGACATGTTTTTGGATAAGCAGAGCCTTGCTTTTGTTGGTGCTGTTAGTTCTCAGCTCTACTCTTGACAGGTGAGATGAAGTGCATTAGGTAGGGTCTTTCCATCTGTCCCACCTCATTACTGATTTGCCTAGTGGAGACACCCACCTCGGAGAAGAAAGTCCTTCTACGTACCCTTCCATAACCCAGCATAAAGCCCAAAGCCTTTGAAACTCTCTAGGGTCATTGTTCAATTAGTGGACTATCAGGGTAGGAAATCTATTTCTTAAAATGGACTTAACTTCCAATGAAAATATGTGCCTTGACTGTGTTCCCATGTTTCCCATTCTGAAACAGGAGAGGTCTGAGTCATCACGGTAATAACAGCAGTGAAAACAATCGGCATATATTCGGTGCTTAGTGTGTCAGGCTCAGTGTAGCGCTTTATGTCCATGATCTGTTTCATGGAACTTTATCTCATCAGAAACCTTTTTAATTGTGTTTATAAACCTAAAAGGATATGTTTTGAAGTACATGATAGTAAGAAATGGCTGATTTGTTCAGGACTCACGCCACAAATTTCTTAACTAATGCCATTGGTCTTCGAGCTCTTTTTCCCTTAGTTATTTGCAAATATTTTGGCCTAACTCCCTCTCCTCTCGGCTCTTCTCTGGTTTCTTTCCCTTTATTTTCAGAGATAGGATAGTATGGTCAGTAGGATCACAGGGGTAGAAGAGAAGAAGTTCACTTTTAGACAAAGCGGGGAGTTTGGGGAAGCCTCATTCCCAAACGACGCATTTAGGCTACGCATGGTGTTGATGGAAGTACATTCTTTTGAAATGAGAGATTCCCTGAGACAGTCATGCATGTTATTTTTAGTTGGAACATTTCTGTCAGCTGTACACATGCTTGAACTCGAGCTGTTCTTTGCCATCCTTGTGCTATGAGTACACTTTCTAGAGGCTGTGATAGGCTGGTCAACTAACTTTTAAAACACAGCCACCCGTCACCTTTAATGGGAAGCTCGCCTTCTTAAGTTCCAGATGGTATTTTGGCTGCTAGGAAGTTGAAACTTTATGTTAAAATGCTCTTGCTGTTTGAAACTTTCACCTTCTTACAGTGTGTTTTTCCTCCAGGCAAGGTCACTCTGAAGGTTTTTTGCTTTCACAACCTTCTAATCTGACTATAAATTGATTCTTCACAGTTGTTATCTTTCCCTTCATAGCATACGTCTGTATGTTGTTTGTATGCACGTAGTATTGGCTCAGCTGTTAATTATCTGTGTGACCCTGGGCTTTTTAAGTCTCCCTGGGTTTGTCTCCCTTTCGGAAAGTGAGGAGCTGGACGGAGCACTTGCTATGGCCCTTTGCAGATTCAGTGGCCTTCTGCCCATCCTGACCCACAACCCCTGAGGACTCTGGTCTAGGCCTTGTCAGCACATGACCTGAGGGCAACCTGCTTCAATCATTCACAGCATAAGCAGTCCCACATTTTAAATAGGACAAGGTATCCTGTTCCCTTCCCTGCCACAAAAAATGGTATGACAGTTAATGAGGAAAAACATTTGCAAAGCACTTGGGAGCTCCTTAAAGGAAAATGCTCTCTATAATTATTAGGGTGCCGTGTTGGTAGAGCAGAGGTATTTCAGAACTGTCTTACTAAATGGGACTTATTTTCAGATTAGTCAGGCAGCTGCAACTTTCACTTATATATGTGTGTGGATCTGAAATAATAGCACTCTGTAGAAATGTTACTATTTTTCTTTCTTGTTGTTCTCCTGCATTTTACTTATAGGGACCCCAAAAGGGCTTTCAACATTATACATGAAATAGATGAGGTCTGCTAATTGTTGCTCTCGATGTGGAGAAATGAAGAGTTAAGATGAGTGGAAGTGGACGGCTTTTCAGGTCTGAGTCTAGACCCAGGAATGGCAAATCCATCACTGTGTTAGGAAGAGATACGAAGTCCAAAGCAGACACCGGAATTATAACATGAGGGAGATGCTCATATAAGCCCCTTCACTTTAAAATGCTCCATTTGGGGCTATCCAGATGTGGGAGTCAGATATGAATTCCATTTCCTTGGCTGAATGACTTAAGTATGTTACTTAACCTCTAGAAGCCTCAGTTTCCTTATCTGTAACTTGAGAGTACTACAATAAATACCTGTCTTGTGAAGGTATTTTGAAAATTAAAGAGATAAAGCACTTAGCCAGAGTATGCGGTTATTTTAAGGGGGGAAATAAAACAACTGTTCTTTCAGTAGAAAGGAACTGATGATAAATGAAACCAATTGAGAAATAACTTGCACTGCATGGGGAAGCCAACTCAGGATTTTAAAAAAACAAACAAAAAACTTTCAGATAATCAATGAAGCTATGTAATTCAGAGTTAAGGGTATGGTCTGCTCTCAGTTACATTTGCTAATCAAAGAATTGGCACCATGAGTAAAATATCAGCACCTAGCACTGACAGAGGGGTTCTGAGCAGGTGACAACTGAACTCTGGAGGTCAAGAAACTGTCCAACGTGGAGAAACCACAGGGAGGGCAGTGTCCTTTACAATTCCTACAGTAGGGGAATCCCTGGGTGGCGCAGCGGTTTGGCGCCTGACTTTGGCCCAGGGCGCGATCCTGGAGACCCGGGATCGAATCCCACGTCGGGCTCCCGGTGCATGGAGCCTGCTTCTCCCTCTGCCTGTGTCTCTGCCTCCCTCTCTCTCTCTCTCTCTCTCTGTGACTATCATAAATAAATAATAAAAAAAATTTTATAAAAAAAAAACAATTCCTACAGTAGGTGGACACATAGACTTTTCTTCAGTTTTTTTTTCAGAGATGCTATTCTCTAAAAGGGCCTCTTTTAAACTCCTTCTCGTGGACCAGCACTGACACTACCATGATTTCAAGTCAGGAAAAAAAGAAGAAGAAGGAGAAGGAAAAGGAGAAGGAGAAGAAGAAGAGGAGGAGAGATACTCCTAGGTTAATAAATACAGAGGGTCTGCCCAAAGTTCCAGTAAAGGATACCTAATTGGGCCAAGACACCCCAATTCTGGTATATGTGCTGCCGAAGCGAGAACAACACCCCAATTCTGAATAGTGACTTCTGTAGTGGGGGCTTAGCAAGGACCCATTTATTCGGCTGATTCTTTCTCATTCTTACCAGGCTTCTACTGGCTTGCAGAAGGTACAGTGAATGCTGTTACCGGGATGTTTTCTAGAAGCACCATTCCCACCCATCTCTCCCATTCTCTTGACCTCTCTATCATCTGCTCTAGCATAACACCCTCCTCTTCAGGGGAGTCTGGTGAGGGGACAGCCAACTGAGGCTGGGAGCCTGGCGAGACGGCAGGTGGCAGGGAAGGAAGAGGAGAGTATGGGTAGGGGAAGATGGCCACTGGCGAGGAGAGCAGGAGTCCTTGAATGGAGAACATCAAGGTTACAACAGAAAATGAGAAAGCTTCAGTGGCAAGAATGGAAGGGTGCTCAGAGTCACACAGAGCTTTCACTGGCTGAAGAGTCTGCTTTCCACTGGAGAAGTCTAGTTGAAGGGAGGCCTACATTCCTGAGATGCAGCTGGTGTGACTGAGGGCCAGCCTTTCTCTCCAGTTCTGAAGGTGTGATTCTGGTGCCAGCTGGGACTGTAAGGCTGATTAGGGTGGGGTGGGGGGTGGGACTGCCTACTGGGGGACATACTGCATTCACAAAACATCTCTGGCCTCAGTGACAACTAACAGTTTGGTGTTAGGCAGAATTTTGAAGACCTCAGGGAACTTCATCTACGTTACTTCACTTTTCTTACAACTTTATGAGCGGGGTAGACATTAATATCCTCAGAAGATGGGATCTCCCTTAAAGAGGTACAGTAACATCCTGAGGGTCATTCAAAAAGTCAGTAACAGATGAGAGGATGATACCAGCTTAGCCAGATTATCACCTCCTCCTCCTGTTAACGATTTCTGGCTCTCTGGATTATGTGACAAAATGTTATGACGTTAATAACATATATGTTCTTAAATGGCTTTGATAATTTTACAGTACTTGTGATTAAGTGCTTTCACAGAAATAATGTTATTTGATTCTTATAGCAACTGTGTAAAGTAGGAATTATTAAGATCTATATATTTTGCGGCAAAAACACTAAGGCTCAGGTTGATTGTAGAATTTATTGAAGAGGTCACTCAGAGAGTGGTAAAAACAAGCCTCTCTTACTTCAGATATGATATTTGTTTATTACTCCACTGGCCTGATATAATTAATAGCCCAAATTCCGCATGAGGATTATCCCATTATTATCTTGATCTCAGTATTTTTACACTATTTCTGACTTTTGTTATGTTACTATTATTCCCATATTTTTTTATATCAAATTCATGGCTGAAAGAGCTGAGCTTCTCAAAGTAACACACAAGATTATCATATATGCAGATGACCCTAATGGACTAAAGCCAGTCACCGATAAACCAGGCTATTGATAGTATGATTCCGAAAAAGGCTCAAACATCTACCACATGTTAGGGAAGAAAACACAAGTAGAAATGAGGATACAATAAATTCCCCAGCAAATAAAAAAAGAAAAAGAAAGAAAGAGAAATGTAAGTATTGCTAGAAAATAATGCATTTATGTATAAGTCCCTTGAATTAAATTCTCCTGGAACGTGTGCCCACATTTCTGAACATTCATTCATTTACTCAAAAAGTATTTGTTAAGCAATTACATATGCCAGCCTGTATTCATATTCAGATTTTATTTGTTTATTTATAATTTTTGTTTGTTTGTTTAAGTAAGGTCCACACTGGGCATGGAAGGGGCTTGAACTCATGACCCTGAGATCAAGACCTGAGCTGAGATCAAGAGTTGGATACTTAACCAACTGAGCCACCCAGGTGCCCCCATATATAGGTTAAAAGCAAAAAGTCTTAAGATTGGGTCCTAAAAGAAAGTTCTACTTGGATAGTACTGCGAGGTAAAATGCATGACACCCAGTTAAATCTGACTTTCAGGAAAGCAATGAATGGGACTGCATGGGACATACTTAGTTTAGAAATACAGTTGTTTATCCAAAATTCAAATTTAACTGGATGTCCTATATATATGTCCTAAATATAATATATATATATATATATATATATATATAAATATATATAAAATATATATATTACCTGAGGGTAATAAATATCCCCTATACCTGGGGGTAAATAAATCCTCCAAAGCCATCATGGTCATTTGATTCATTCACTGATCAAATATTTATTGAATGTTCATCATATGTAAGGTATTATGCTGGGTATGCTGATATATAAGATATATAACTATCTTTATCTCCAGCTATCTATCTACCTATCAGTTATTTCTGGCTCACAGAATTCACATTATAATGGGAAGGTGTAGAGACAACTGCATAATGATAATACAAGTCAGTACTTCTAAGTGCCAGAAGGCACGTATTTGCTGTGGTCACTTGTGCAGTTTGAGAAACTTAGGTCATTTCTCATAAATGAGGTGTTTGCCGCCATATTATAACTTATCCACGATAAGATCAAGCTGTTATTTTCAACTGGTTTACTTTTTCCAAATGCATAGGTTCTTAAGAGTGGAATTTTAGAGAACCATGTTACATAACACAAACAACCTGATGCTATCCTTGCCTTTTCCCAGCCGTCTAGGGAAATGATTCCCAACCTACACTGAATCAGAGCTTGTTGAAACACAGATTGTTGGATGGATGATTCAGGTCTGGATGGGCCTGTGAATCTGTATGCTGCTGGAATGGGAATCACATGGTGAAAACCACTGTTTCAGGGTTATCTTTGAATTTTCCCTGTTGCTTGCCTTCTGTATCCACATTGACACCAAAGCTTGTCCTTCTGTGTCCTCTGTCTTTCCCTTCTATTCCCATTCTTTTGACTTTTGTTTTTTCTCTTGAGGGGAGGGGACATAGAGGAGCCCTGCTTGGTTCCATGACAGGATGGTTTGTGTTATCTGTTTTTCTCTGACTCTCTTGTTTTCAAATACATCCTTAACTCTTAGTTTCGTATCTCACAACTTTTATGAAGCCGTAGTAAAGTGATCTTGAGACACTCCTGGGAGAAATGGAGTACCGCTGTGGTTTGTTGGGGAGTAGAGAAAGTAGTTAGGTGAGGGATTTTCTTATACTCTTAAAAAAATCATTCAGAAGTGAAAAAAAATGCTGATGTTATGAAGGAAGTTCAGGGGAAACCCAAGAAGTATCACGTGGCTATAGCGTTTGAATTCCGTAGAGGAAGGAAATCTGTCAAGAGCTTATTATTCAGAGATGTGAGATAGAGCAAAGAAAGTCAATGTCTCTTGGGTGGAGGGGGCTCAGGTAATAATGATGATGGGTTTTTTTAAACATTAACTAGTACTTTACCTTTTATGAAAACCTCTTAAATGCATGAGACCTTTACAGCTACTCAAAAGGCAGGAAAATTATTCTTTGCATTATAAACTCAAAGAAACTGAGGGTTATACAATTAAGTGACTTGCTTAAGTCCATGCAGCCAATTAAAGGAATCAAAACAGAACCCAAATAATCGAATTCTAGTATAAATTTCACTTATGTCCCCACTGTAAGTTTCAGTGTTATAATCATTATGGAATATGCATTACAGCCAGGGCTGCCTGGTTCTCTACCGCAGAGCTTAGCTCCAAAGTCAATACAATAGCCTACTTATTTGTTTCAAATACTTCCTTTCAGTGAATATGTGGATCATTAACACAGAGCTCCACAGAATTTTATTTGGAGTCCACATCTCAGAATAGATTCCCTGCAGCTGTGGATAGTAAGTACTATTTACGTTAAATGTTGGAGTGACTGAAATGCAAAGCCAGGTAGCATGCATAATAGCTGTGATGCAGAGAACCCAAATCTCCTTCCTTTTAGCTCTGTCAAGCTACTCTTTCTTAGTAAGATTCTTTTAGATTAGGTTATAGGTGAGAGTACTGAAACCATCCCTATCCTTCCAAGTGTCCCTAATACTTTCTAGAATCTTTTCAGACCAACACTTAGACTTTTTGCTCTGGATTTTTATCATTTCCACTGGGCTCTTATGAAATTGGGAGGCCCTGTTTTTTTTTTTTTTTTTTTTTATGTTTTCCCAAGAAATTGGAGAGAACTCTGTTTTGAAATGGAGGCCGCAGTGAATCCAGGTCCTGAATTACTTCCATATGTTCAGGCTGTTTTGCCTTTTGAAAAATCTAGACCAATTGTTCTTTAACTTTGTTAGGTTATGGACTCCTTCAGCTAGACAAAAAAGTCTTGATAGACAGATGGCCCTTCCAAACTGCCACTGCCAAATAATTCAGGGTGAATGGGAAGAGTGTCTCTTCTTCTAAATGAGGTGCTCAAGTGATATCTGTGTATTATTAATTGTTCCCAGATGTTGCCATGTTATACACACCAATATAAAACCTTCATGATTTACTGAGGATCTTCATAGTTTACTAGAATTCTGAAGGCTATACTTTGAGCATAACTCAGATTTAGAAAATGACTTTATTCATAGCTTTTGTATCTATGAGGTCTAAATGTACAAACCCATTACTGGTTTTCTCATGGGCAAATCTAGTTATTTGGGTTAACCACAGAATCCTTTAGTGAATCCACTGGATAAATGCGTTTATATAGCAAAAAAACAATTTTTGATAGTGCACTGAAAATTTTGTGTTGCAAATTTACAGCCTTATTTCAGTATGTGATCTTACAGAAAAGTGAGTTTTATACCCATGTAGGTCTACTGGATAAGATGCATGGTCTGGAAAAGGGAGAATAGAAATGTTTATGGATCCAAGACCAGCAAAGTGAACTTTGGCTAATGAGACACTTCCACAAATGGTCTCTTTTTCCTCCCTAATCTTTAATTTGATGGTTTGTATGACAATAATTCAGAAGAAGAAAGGACAAACGATGTGAGAGCGCTCTGTAAACCATAAAATGCCACATAACTAAAAATATTACTATTTGGTCAATTTACCAAATGATGATGATGATGCCCATACCACATGGGAAATTGCCCTTGATTGATCTCAGGTTATCAGTACATTCACATTTACCCTAAATAAACATAGTGACTTATCACTACCTGATTTCCTTCCTGAATTCAGTAGTGAGTTACTATGTTGCTTTGGAGTTGTGAAAACATCCTCCTTTAGAACAACTGATTCACACAAAGGCACATACAGATTTACCTACTGTCTTAAGTTGACTGTGAAGAAGGCAAAGTGCATCGTAAGGAATGTTCTGTTTTAGTTGTTCACTTCCATGTTGGGTACCTTGTCTCAGTGTCTGTTGTTTTCCTTCCATTCTATTTTCCAACTTAAATTTTTATCTGCCTTATGTCCTATAATCAACTAGCTGAACTGAGAAACAAGGTTGCTTGGAGGAACTAATTTGTTTTCACGCATTGTAATTCTAGTAGGTAATTTTTTTTGGCAACTTATTTGTCATTTAACAGGGGTGCTCTGGAACCAGAGGTACACCAGAAGAGGGGCTCATGATAGGAATTTCAAATATGGGGCTCACCACTGGGATAAGTATTTTCAGATACAAGAGAATCTATGTGAAATCATATCTCATATGTGGTCACTTATATGGAGGAGCATCCATGAAGTTCTCACTTCTATGTTCCATAATTGAGCTGGAAAAGCGCACTAGCTGGGCAGTCAGGAGATCTTAGCTCTAGAATCACAGAATCCAGGGATGAAACACCAGCCCACCCAACTAGTCACCTAATGACTGAGGCCCCGCTACAACATCCCTATGAAATGATCATTCTCTCTCTGACCACCTCTAATTATAGAAACTCAATCCCTTTGGAGGCTGTCTATCCTATCTTAGAGCAGCTTCTTTTATTTAGTTGAAAGAGTCTCCTTTATAGCTTCCAATCGTTGGTCCAGTTCTACCTTTTGAAGGGTGGTGGACAAGTAGTGCTCCACCTGCTCCAAGACAAGCTTAATGTTTCTCTCCTCCCAACCATTTAAATAAAGCTAACAGTGCTAATGTCAGCTACCATTTATAGAGTGCTGATTATGTGCCAGGAGTTGTTTTAAGAGTTTCATATATTAATTCACTTAATCCTGAAGACGATACTCTAAGGGAGATATATTATTACCATCCCCATTATATAGACAAGGAAACAAGTACAGAAAGGTGACAGACATCAGTAGTGGCTAAGTCTAATTGCGAGTCTAGGCAATGTGGCTCCAGAGCTCCAGCTTACTATATTATGCTGCCCCCAAAGCTCAAATACTTGGATGTGGCTTATAAGACACTCTGAGTCTTCTTTTTTGCAGGTTGAATAGCCCTAGGACCTTCAACCATGATATGCCATGGCTTTGCATTCCTTTGCATCCTGATTATACTCCTCTGAATATGTCCCAATCAGTCTACTGTTTTTTGAAAAGGTAGTGCCCAGACCAGACTGTGGTCTCTAGATGTCAAAAAGAGAATAAGCAATTGAAAATAGAGTGAAACTATCACGTTTCTTCATTTCAGGGACCACAAATACAGCATAAGCCTGCATCAGCCTTGTTGTGGCCTCGTCAAGCTGATGGTTCATACAGAATTTACTACACACTGCAACTCGCATCCCTGTTCTGCCTGTATGACTTTGATCTGTAAAATGAAGTGACTGGAGTATATAATCTCCAAGGACTTTTCCAGTTCGAAACAGCTAGAAAAGAATGCATTGCAAAGTTCAGCATATTTAAGGATGTTGTGCCTGTAGATTCTTTGTCAGACTTTTCCCCATTGGGCCCTTCTCCCTAGGGTTTCTGTCATTTTGAGCTTTGGCGGCAGGATGCTTCATTCCTACAATGGGGGTACTGTTGGGGCTTCTAGAAGATGGCTGATAGCGGGGTCTCCTGCAAATCTGAAAGATGACTCCAAACCTTCCCTTCCCCTTGCTGTCTGCCCCTCCCTTCTTCCTACGGCCCCCTCACACCCACAGCCTGCTTCCAGGCCCCCAGGGGGAGCCTGCACTCACCTGTGTGTACGAACATGTGCTTGACGTAGTTCTGTTTGGCGGTGAAAGTCTTGTTGCAGAGAGTGCACTCATAAGGCTTTTTTTCGCCCTGCCCACTGGCTGTGCTGTGGCCTGCGGATGGGGCCAGGGGCTGTGGCGCTGGCAGCTGTGCAGTAAAGGTCGACAGGCCAGGCTGGGACACTGTCACAAACTGGGTCTGCTGGCCTGCCAGGGGCTGTGGCAGGCTGAAGAGGAAAGGCTTGGGGCCACTGCCCGCGGGCTGGGTAGTGAAGAGGGCCGGCAGGTAGGTGTTGCCGGCTGTGCCAATGACCTGTGTGTTGCTGGTCAAGGTCAGAGGCATCCTCAGGTTGCTGGTGAGGGTTTCTGTCTGGCGTAAGTAGAGCTGGGTACTTGGCAAAGGCTGCCCAATGGACGTGTTGACCGAAGGCTGCTGCAGGACGCTCTTGTCAGAGCTGTTGCTGACAGTGATGACCGTGCTGTCCATCTCCACCTCGTTGCTTCTTTCTGGGGAGGAGGCACCTGTCTCGAGCTGGTGCGGCTGCGGGCCGCCCTCGGCAGGAGCCTCTGCGGCCTGCTCGGCTTGGGCGGGTTCGGCCTGGCCATCCCGTGCCGCCCCGGGCCCGAACTGCTGCTCCACTGAGTCAGGCTCGGTGCCTATGGAGGAACTGACGCCCGAGTCGAAGCTTTCGCCCTTGGGCTCGCTCTCAGTGCCCTCCGCCTGGTCGGTGTCTTCCGTGCACTCCTCGGACTCGTTGCGCTCCAGGATCTGCACCCTTTGCTGCCCATAGTAGTCGTAGTCGTCCTCCATCTCCTGCTTGATGTGGATGTTGCCCACCAGGGTCTGGATGCGCACGGGCCGGGGCTGCTTGCGGCAGTGTGTGGTCTCGGGGGTGGTGGACAGGTAGCGCTCCATCTGCTGCGAGCGCTCGTGGATGCGCGTGATCCAGCTGGGGTCCTCCATGTGGTGGTCGCGGGGCAGGCCCAGGGCCGTCTCGTGGTGGCTGACCACCGCACCGCTGTAGAAGGAGCGCTCGCCACTGCCGTTCTGCATGGAGCACGCATAGAGCGCCGAGTAGATCCTGTCCACGCTGTGCTGCGGGTGGCTCTGCAGGTAGCCCGACTCGGTGTCGCTGCTCTGGCCCGATGTGCCGGACTCGGGGGTGCCCCGTGGCGTGTCCTGGCCCGAGTCCTGGATCCCCGGGAACACGTCACCCACATTCTGTGACACAATGCGCGTGCACTCATCGATGACGGTTTTGATCTGCAGGATGCTGGCGGCCGTGAGGATCTGCAGGGCTTCCGACTGCGAGACGCGCAGCACGCCGCTGTACATGAAGTCAATGAGCTTTTGCACCGACTGCACTGACACCACGGATGGGATCTCGATGTCGCTGTAGCCCAGCAGCAGCTTGTCCTGGAAGAAGGGGCTGCCGGCTGCCAGCACGCAGCGGTGTGCGCGCAGCATGCTCCCGTGGATGCGCACCGTCACGTCACAGAAGTGGCCACGGTTGCGCTGCTCGTTGAGGGTCTCGAGCACGGAATTGCTGAAGTTGTGAAGGTTGATGCTATGAATGCGCTCGGTCATCCCCTTGCAACTGATGTCACCTGCACGGTGGCAAGACAGAAGACACAAGACAGGGTGTGTGGGTCAGAGCTAGCTGACTGCATGCCTAACGCCCAGGTCTCAGGTGGGTTACGCTCATGGCTCCTGGAAGCACCCCCACCCCTGACCTTGCACACACAAGCGGGCTCTGCGGTGAGACGGACATGCCTTGCACAGGGATCGGGCTGCCGGGATGACCGCCTATGAGAAAAAGGCCTTCAATTTGGCTCCAACAATACCCCAGCTATTTTGGGTATCGAATCTCTATTAATGCCCTAGAGCTGCAGCCAGGGTTGCCAGTTGAAGTAGGACAGCCTAATAAACAGATGGGTCACTTGCCTGCTCTTCCTACAGCTTCAGCACACAAGACCCGAGAAACAAATGGAAGACAGGTTCTCATGGAACACTCTACTTCTACCTTACGCAGGTCTAAGCTGAGGTCCTTTGGGAAGGCTTGTATTTTCCCCAGGTTTCCACAGTTTCTGATTTTATCCATAGACAGCAACAATATTCATAGTTCAAAAATTTGACTCCCTTCCTATTAATTTATATGTCTATTTCCGAATCCACATCATGTATGCAAAAACCCTTGGAAAATCCAATCCACACTAAGATATCCACCAAACAGCTGTCACCATGTTTTCCACTTGAGGGACAGGCTATAGGCTGCAGCCTGCGAGCTAAAGTGGCACTCACCCACTGATTTCTGTATCTACACACTCTTCTTGGCATCTCCGACAACCTGTTTGAGGACTTTCTAGAGTGGTGGTATGTGACATGGGTCATTTTCTGCATTTCCTGAAGCTGAACAAGGAAGGAGTGTTTAAAAAGGTCGGACATGGCAGCACTGACCTGGGAGACTTTAGTATCCTAGGTGATCATATTTAGAGTTCCAGCTGGGCACTTCTGTGAGTGAAAGGGAGCACTGTTCATAATTAGGTGAGGACAGCAGGAGTAAACCAGGAATGGGCTGTGTGATCACCCTAGGCAATACCGTGTTCTATGCACTTGCTCCAGGGAAGTATCAAAGGGCTCCCAGTGGGAAGGCAACAGTCAGCTATGCGGAGGCTGTCCATAGCCTGACCCATTGCCACCCTAACACCCAGCGCTCTGCACACGGGGGAAAATGGTTACATTTGGATCGCAGACTGAGAATTAAAATGGGTGGCTATACCACTAAGTTTCAGGGCTTTTCTATTTTTCTACTTCACTTTTCAAATGGCTCTAAAGAATCCCTCTTTCTGAACCATTCTTCACTTAGATTCCCCATTCTTGCCTTTGTAGGTGAATAGTCACCTTGAGAGAGGCCACGCAAGTGGGCCTTTCACAACCAGGGTGGCCCAAACACTGATTGTTGGCCTGTGACCGGGCATCCCTGTGTCTTGCGAGGAGCAGCCCCCAGAGGTAATGATCTGAGGGATGGGAGGAATGCCCACCTCCTCAGGTTCTTTCTCCTCTGCCTTAGGAGAGAGGACCAGTTCAAGAGAGTCGGAACCACACCAGCTCTACCTTGCTGCACTCAATCTCTGCATGCTGTCTGAGCTCAGTAGGTGCGGCCACATCCTTTCATATACTCATTTATTTCCTTTGTTCCCATCTTTACATTTAGTCAGCCTCACACATATCCAGTTACCTTAAGACATGCCTAGAGGCTCTTATGCTCACTTTCAGTCATATGATTTGCATAAGATTTTTACAGAAGAGAATTCCTTCTTGTCCTGACTTCCATTAGGTCTGTGATGTGCCTAAAATATTGCACTGGGCTACAGTTTCTAGGCGTTTTTTGTTTTGTTTTGTTTTGTTTTGTTTTTTTCACTGTTGTAAAAGCAAATTGTCATTGCCAGATTAAAGAATCATAGTTGGTGAATCCTCTGTAACTGTGCTAATACAAAGTACAGCCCCAGAGGAAGGCCCCAATAACCCAGGAAGGTATTCAGGAAATCAATCAGCAGACCAAATTCTAAGTTCTTGCTGAGTCCCCCATGCACATAGAGCATGAGAACAACAAGAGTAAACCCTCCTTTATTTAACACTTACCATGTATTAACATATTATTTCATTTAATAATCACAGCAACCCTTATCATGTAGGTAGTATTATTATTATCCCCATTTTTCAAATGAGAAAACTGAGGCTGGACAAATTAAGAAACTCATTCAAGGCCACAGAGGCAATTGGTGGTAGAGCTGGCATTTGAATCCAGGGGGTCTGGCTCTAGAGTTCACACTCTTACCTGCTTCATTGCATTGCATGTTTTGCCCCAAATGAAGTCTGGCCTTTAGGTGTCCATAGGTCCACTGTAAAGCTGTGTAAAAAAGTTTGTTCAATATGTTCTCCAACTGCTTCTACACCTAACCTTGAATTAGCATGGTGTTCATGTTTCTAGGCCTTGGGACATCAATGTAGTCTCAGTAAATCTAACTTAAAAGACTTTTTTTTTTTTAGTTTATAAATGGAACAATGCAAGAGATCAAACAACTTGTCCTGGCGCTAAAATGTAGAGTTTTCTATATACAGTTTTACTATCACTGAAGTCTTTTTTATTTAAGTAAAACAGTAAGCACTAAAATTGGTTGAGTCTCTAATAAAGTCACCATCTCTGAGTAGGATGGATTTATTAAGTAACTTTTTTCCACACAGGTGAAAACACTCTTTAAACATACATTTGCTCTTAGCCCAGTCACAGCAATATCACTAGGCTTGTCACTTGTGATGAAGAGTCGTCTTCTTTCTGATAATTCTGGGAAGAAACTCTATGACAAGTATCATAATCATTACTATCCACATAACATTTCATAGCATACAAAACTCTTTCACATACAACATCTTAGTCTTTCCTTAAAACCATCCTATATGTTTTTAGGACAAGTCCTATTATTATTATTTGATGTAAGAAAAAGGTTGAGGCGATCAAAGTGTTGAGGTGACTTATCCTAAATTTTACACAGCTCGTAAGAGGCAGGGTTGGGATTAGAACCCACACGCCTTGATCCTTTTCTCACTGCATAACACTGGGTCACTGAAGGATGAAACTCGGATTGCCTAGGGATCTAAGGCCATCCTAATCCTCAGGACATAGAAGAAAAGATAAAAACACTGAAAGTGATGATGGAGGTTGCTCTAGAGTAGGAAATGGTCAACAGCAAAAGCTGTCCTCATACTACACATACTCATACACACACACACACACACACACACACACTTAAAATCTCATGAGAAAAATTGAAAGTGCTTGTTTGGTTGAATCTATCTAAACAATCAGGTAACCCTATAGAGATAATCACTAAAAGTTGTTAACTAGTCTCAATTATGATTATTGCAGTACTGTCACCAACTTCATTAGAAACCACAGAGACGGTTTTTAAAACTCAAACTTGCACACATGTACAACCTGACCCGAGACAAGCCTAGTTAGATTTTTTATAGACACAATTTTTAAACATCTCCCCGAGTACACTGGTCCCACACGGCAGTGAGCAGCTATGAAAGGCTGAATGGGCTTTGCTGATACGAGTACAGATGCGATGGGGGACCCTGCCTTTCCATTCAAGCATGCCTGGTTCCTCCTGCACACAATGCTGAAGCAATTCTTTCCCAGGCTTTCTTTTATATTTAGCACTAATACAGTGGGAAAAAGTTTCTGCCACAGCAAGGCAATGTCCAGGCTTTTGTGAAGCAGGTCCTTTCATCCAATGGGCATTAATGTATAGATTCCAATGGAATAAATCTGAAATACTCTACTGTAGAAGATTTGTTCCCCATTGAAAACAAATCTTGATTAGATGGTTATTCAGGGACTGTATAGGAAGGAATGGTGTGAAAATGCTGACTCCATTCTTTCTTAGATTGGCACTGAATGGGCATTTGGGCTATTCAAAAAAAAGAGGGAGAGAGAGTGAGAGAGAGAGAGAGAGAGAGAGAGAGAAGAAGAAGAAGACGAAGAAGAAGAAGAAGAAGAAGAAAGAAAGAAAGAAAGAAAGAAAGAAAGAAAACACCAACCACCCTCTCAACTCCACAAAACCATACAACTTTACAAAGATTATGTATATTTGAGGACATCGCCTCACCCCAAAAATACCCCAAGGTGGTGTTGAACATAGAACTGATGGGGTAAAATGAAAAGGGTGATGACAATGGTTCTGTGTGTTTAAAAATAATAACTGACCTCCTTTCAACTAGAGTGAAAATACTTAGTCAGCCTGAGATGGCATTCACTGGAAACACGCAAGGAATCCTACCACCGAGAGTGGTCATGTATCCTGAATGACTGTTCTGTGAGCCTGCACAATGCAGATGGGGTGGACCCAGGGTGAGTACCGAAGGAGAAATGGGCTTGCAGCGAAAGAGGCGGTGGAGGGCCTGGCTCTGCCTTGCAGGAACCCAGCTCCTGCCTGTCTCCTCAACTGCGGGCGTCTGGGGGGGATAGGACTTAGCATGAGAATGAAAAGCTGCTTGTGCACAAGGGAAAATGAACAAGAAAGGAAACAGCAGGCAATACAATCTCCTTTAATTAGGTGTGAAATCCAGTCCTTTCTCAGCCCAGATATATAAAATGAGACCAGTGCAAGGGTGAGGCGCTACAGAGGGAGACGGGAATTTGAAGTCTCTGTGATTTGGGAGGAAACACCAGCTCTCAAATTAAAACCCACATGAATTTCGGTCAAGTCAACACGTCTAAGTCAAATGGCAGGGCCGAAAAGCCCTTGAGCATTCAATCTGGGTCACCAGGCTCACATGAGGTAAGTGGGTCAGCTCACGAACTAGGGCTAGGGTGGCCAGGCCTCCCCAGCCCAGGCTCTCATATCCCACTCTTTCCCACATTGCACACCAATACCATTATTGTGCTGAGGTTGCCCTCTCATATATTAGGTGATTAGTGATGGTCCTAAGCTACTGTGTGTTGGTGTTACGTACCAAGTGGGTCATGGTCGAAAAGACCCATTCTTCCCCTGGGGAAGATTCAGGTCCCTTCCTCCCCAGATCTACATCTGTTGCCCCTGCCAGGGCCAAGACTTCGGTCATATCCATTTGACCTACATGCAGGGTGCAGGGGTGGTGGTCAACTACAGAGCCTCCGCATGATGGGAGGATAGAGCTTTCTTGCTCACAGCTTTCACCATCTGAAGCACATGTCCCTCCACATACTTTCTATCTCACTGGCATCTTCACAATCCTTATGAGACAGAGAAACTGAAGGACTCCATAAAAACCTGCTTTTGGCTCCCTTTCCTGCTTCTAAATCTTGTTAGGGCCCATGCCCCTGCCCTACACATGCCTACATGTATGTCCTCCTTATAAGGGACAAGGAGTTAATGATTTCTTTGGAGTCTTCCAGCACAACAGAGAACATCTAAGGAGTGATCAGGCATGGCCATCCTGTGCATATTCCAGACCACCAGCGCTAGACATATCGACGCCAAGACCCCCTGGCTCTAGGGAATAAGTCACTTATGATGGACACCTGGACTCTGTCCTTGTTCTGACCAGTTTCTGGATGCCTGAGAGGACACAGACACCAGACCACAATTGTCAATAAAAACCCCAGACTCTAAGCGAAGATGAGACTCCCTCCTTTCCTTTCTGACTGTTCCAGACATTCTGTCTCTAACCTGCACTTTCTCTATACCTTCAGTTAACTCTGCTTTCACCTCCTGTTGGCTTGTGTTTGATTCCTATCCTGAACACAAGCAAGGATCCTCTTGGCTGATCCTGCGGGACTGCCTCTGGGTCCATGAACCAGCCTGTCAGTATCATTTGGAGGGTGGCCGGGGGCACTGGGGAAAACACACAAACAAAAGGTGGCAGGTTGTATAACAAGACTCTCTCACCTTGGCTCCATACACCTAGCATAGCCCAGCTGTCATTGCCTCCTGGAAGTGGGGACCGTGGGAGAGTCATCAGCTGCACTGCGTTATGCACCCACTCCTGGGTGTAAGGGGGGGAGTGTTTGGGCTGTCTCCCGGTGAGTGAGAGTTGTCCTCTATCTTCCCAGTCATCTAAGCCCGAGGTACAGGAACCATTAGAGGCTGTTTTCTTTTTTTCCCCTTCTTTTCTTTTTTAGCACTGGTAACAGAATTGTTCTCATACAACATAAATCAATTGTTCAACTTTCAGCAATTTGACTTCCAAACATATTTTCTGGAGGACACCACCTATGAATATTGGAAACAGGCTATATATACTTTTGTAGTAAATGGCTATTATTTTAGAAGGACAGAGATAGTCAACCTTCTAACTTGCTTAAAGTGGTTATAACACCATTCTATCTATGATCTCAGTACTGTACTTGGGTTTGTCTTTCCTATTCCTTGAACTTTCATTCATACACATAATGAACTTTCATTCATTCGGGAGTATAGTGTAAGTACTAGAAGGTCCTTGGGAAGTACGTGTGTTGGACTTTAGGAGTGTCCACATGTTTTCATGAATGGGTATGTTTCTACTTTCATAGGATAAGGTCAGTGTCTTTCATTAGAATCTCTAAGAGGTCTGTGTCTCCCTCCTCCTCCCAAATTGAGACCCATGAATTGAGGATCCAGTATCTCTCCTCAGACTGCTCTTAACCACTCTGAGTAATCAGAGCCTCTGGAAACTGATGCTGCCTCATCCTGCATCTGATGTAGCGGGCCTAGCGGGCTGATACTTCCCATGTACTGAGGCTGATCGGATGCTAATTTATGTGATAAACTCAACAGTCTTAGCCAAAATGACAGCAGTTACCTTTCTGAAGAGAATGGTTTAAAAATAAAAAGAGGATTGAAAAGGAAGAGAGAAAAAAGAGAACAGGAATGTAGATGATAAAGTACTAATGTTGGCTGACACCTGGAGGAATGTAACAGAGCTAGATAGTTTGACAGTTGGTGAGGCCAACCACAGGTTTTTATCAGAGTGGATCCCCTTTGACGGTTAACACAGATTCATGGAAGAACTAGGAAACATCCTTTAATGTTTTTTGACTGTTAAGAATGAGACATTGTGGTATAAATTTAATTTAAAAATATAAACTTAATATGCACTTTTCTTTTCTTTTTTTTTAACTTAATATGCACTTCTAATCTAGCCAACACGATAGAGTTCACCTGAAAGCTCTGTAGTACTTCAAACTGGCAGTTGGCTTTTTTTTTTTAAGATTTTATTTATTTATTCATGAGAGACACAGAAAGAGGCAGAGACATAGGCTGAGAGAGAAGCAGGCTCCCTGCGGGGAGCCTGATGCGGGACTCAATCCCAGGACCCCGGGATCACCACCTGAGCCAAAGATTGATGCTCAGCCAATGAGCCACCCTGGTACCCCAGCAGTTGGCTTTTCTTTCTTTGTTTTTCTCTTTCCCTTCGTGACCCTCCCTCCCCTCCCTCTTTCCATTCCTCTCTCGCCCCTCCCTCCCTTCCTTCCTTCCTCTCTCCCCCCTGCCTCACTCCTTTCTTCCTTCTTTCTTTCTGCTATACCATTCAGTTTTCCTAAGCTTCAAGAATGGTGAACAAGGGGGCAAAATTGTGAACTAGGAACACATTTGCCCCATGATCTTCAGGCCCATTCCCAAATCTGGACCAAGTCTCCATTCTTGTCGTCCTTCCACTCTCTTCACTCTACCAAAAAGTAAGCTTTATGCTTTGTCTCATGGATAGGAAGAGACTGATAATACCGGTAGGATTTTCAGGGCCAAAGGAAAAGTCCCAGGGAAGCTTTTTTACTAGGCTCTGGAGGCTGTCACAGTCTCCCTCAGAGTCCAGGCCTTTGGTTTGCTTGATTCCACACTCAGTCTGTTACCTCCAAGCAGGGACTAAGAAGTGCCTGACTATGCATCTAGCATTGTGAATACAACTGATATGAAAGCAGTTGTTTTGGGGGTCACTTGAATTTTCACCAATTCATGAGTGAAGCATTTACTGAGAATACCCTTGTGTAAATGGATCCAGAAGGCCATAGATGATCTGAAATCTAAAACAGTGGAAGAGGGCAGCCCGGGTGGTTCAGCGGTTTGGCACCACCTTCAGTCCAGGGTGTGATCCTGGAGATCCAGGATCGGGTCCCAAGTCGGGCTCCCTGCATGGAGCCTGCTTCTCCCTCTGCCTGTGTCTCTGCCTCTCTCTCTCTATATATATATGTCTCATGAATAAATAAATAAAATCTTTAAAAAATATAAAAAATAAAAAAATAAAAAGTGGAAGAAATTCATTGATAAGGACCTTTGACATTTGAAACGTATATTAATCAATCAGCTTCTCTCAGACCTCGTTGCCCAGGAAAAGCTGGTTCTACTTTTATCTTTGTGGACCCTGTGAAAATCATACCTGGAGCTCAGAATCAAAATTTAGATTACATTTTTGCAACTATATGGAACCTCATGGTATGCTATTCTAAGTAAAATTTACTCCTTAGCCTCACTCAAATGTCAATTCCTTATTTTACTTCAAGGCTGATTTCTTTTTTATAGTTATGTATATTTTCCTATATATTCACTAATGTATTGAGTATTCTTTTAAGCCAACTGAAATCCCTTTAGTTATGAGGTGAGGATATAATCAAACAATCAAGAAGTAATTGAACATCAACTTTATGGAACCCATTCTAAATATAAGTTAAACCTTCAGCTTGGGGTATTATCAAGCTATATGCCTTATGAATTTCTACACTTTGAGCATCTGATTCCAGTGGCATAAAACACTGAATGTTCAAATACCTTCTTTATTCTCTTATAGTACAGCTTGTGAAAGCTAAGTTTTAACTCTGGGAACAAAGGCATTGGACAGCTATAATTCTAGACAACATTCTAAAAGACACCTATGCCCTCATTCTGAAGCTGAAATGAAATGGTTTCTTCTTGAGGAGAGAGGACCTGCTGGGACTAAGGAGGAAAGTCAATGAAATCTGAGGTTGATGCCTTTAAATCCTCTTATATCATAAACCTTTTGAGACACCTTTTAGGAGTTTGATTTTTTTTTTTTTATAAAGCTCTTTCCTTACAAATTTAGCTGCTGCCCTATTGTAACCTTTTCTTTTGTTCACTAAATCTGGGGAACAAAAACACAGAGATGCTGCATCCGTGGGTGGGATACAAAAATGAACAAAAGGATCTACTTAAATTCATGGTGAAAGTATGCAGTTTGAACTTTGCTTTGGATAGGCCTTAAGAAGAATCTTTATATTCAAATGTACAGTTAATAAGTTCGGTCCTTTTTTTTTTTCTGCTTGAAAAGAAATTATACATTTTAAAAGTGTTTATATAAAAACCAGCATCTTCTTACTTACTAGTCTGTTTTTCTTTTGATCTCTACACCATCATATACTTATCTTAAAGGAAAAAACAAAGTTTTATCTTTAGTGAGTTCAAAGGTCAGCATAACTCCCAGGAATGACATTCCTTTGGGAAATATCAACTGGTTGTTAAAGTATGGTTAGGTAAGAAATTAAATTTTTTGACTTTGGGAAAACTTTTATCTGAACTTCAACGACTGAGAAAACAGAACCCCATAGCGTCGTTTTAAAAAAGCCTTTTTACTAAAATAATCACAGGGCTTCCCAATCCACAGAACTTCCTTTGGTCCTCTGTTGCTGCACTGTTTTGAGACTGCTTTTGAAGCAGATCTTCAGATTTACGTTCAAATATTCTCTTTGCTTATGTCTTCCTAGAAAAAATAAGTTACTTCCAATGTGACAACTGGTTTTCAAGCATAGTTCTGTTTGTCAGTAGAAGGGGTTACACTACTTCTCTATAGAGGGCATGGGCTTGAGCCATGATAGATCGTTTTACTGAAAAAAATGAAAGCCTTCTATCTCAAAGCAACAAGGAAGAGCCACGGAAAAAGGTAAATTTGTTTTTCTGGATTACTAGTGAAGTGAGAAGCACAGAGGTGGTTTGATGTGGGCTAGTTTAAGACAAGTAGCTGAAACTACATCTGCCACGGAAAAAGGTAAATTTGTTTTTCTGGATTACTAGTGAAGTGAGAAGCACAGAGGTGGTTTGATGTGGGCTAGTTTAAGACAAGTAGCTGAAACTACATCTCAACAGCCCACCTAGGATGATCCATTATAAAGCCAAGCACAGGATTTCTTTAAGAAAGAATAAGATGTAAGTCCTTCTGGCTCATGCTAAGATGAAGAGCCTAGATAAATGTTGTTGGAACTCAAAAGCTTGGGAGACACTGGTTAAGTAAATGAAGCAGAAGGCATACTGTATAATTATTCTAATAAGGACTAAGATATTTCATTTTTATTTTATTTTTATTGTATTCTTTATGTGTTCTTTCATTAAATATTTTTGTTATTTACATATCATAGGAAAAATGATATTAAGCTGTAAGAGCCTTCTATAGCTATAGGAAACATTCTAATGATCTCATCTTACGTCACTGGTTTGATCTCATTTTCTCATTTTCCCCTGAATAAAATCTCCGCACTAATATAAGGAATTGGACATCTTGCCATCCCTTGCATGTATTGCATTTATCCATTTATTCTTAATTCTCTTCTCCTGTTGAATTTGTCCTGTGTTCTAAAATACTGTGCTTTCTGTATTTACTAACCCTTAGGTACCATTCGAGAACCCTACTCAAAGTTCTTCCATCTCTGTGGAGCCTTCTTTGATTACTGGAGTCCATCCTGAGTTCTCTCTTTTCTTAGTTCCAACTGGTTGATGAGGTAATAGATTGAAACATTAATTTCTTTTTTGGTCTCCACCCCCCGCCCCCCAACTGAATGAGAAGACTTTCCTAACAATATGGCAATTAAGAAAGGCTAAGGAAGTCATGGTCTCAGAGTCTGACTCAGAAGCTAAGCCTTAAAGACAAAGCCCTGAGACAGAGGGCTTTGTTTTTGGAATCTAGGCCTTCTAAAGAGAATTAAGCTAGGCCCTTTCTAGGGAGAAGTGGGTGTGACTGGTGCCTTGGAGTTAGACTGAGGTAGTCTGACAGGGGAGAAAAATACTCAACTACCCCTCAAATGGGGAAGGTAATAAAGTTTGAAGTCTCTGCTTACACACAACTGTAATCGGGGTAAGTTCTTGGTACATTTCTGGAGGCTGGACAGAAAAAGGCACTGCCTCTAGAGGAAAAGTGATGATTTGGGGGCAAGGACCACTGGGAGGGGCATCTCTAAATACAGCTAATGCAGTAGTGACTAGTAGTCAGATGGACCCACATCTTGGTCTGGTAGACAACCAATGTGGATGATGGAGACCACTGTGGACTCAGGATCTGACCTCTCCCTTGAATTGATGAGTCCTGCACAAGTCTGGGGAAGGGAGTGGAGCCTGAAACTTCATGAAATTTCTAACTTCACGATAGCAGTCTCAGGTTAAATTTGCTTTAGAAATGCAAGGAAATGTTTCCTGCACCTGAATGCTGAGGTATAAATCCGAACATCTTACACATGGACCACATAATTCAGTACATGATTGATTATTGTCTCTTTTCATTCACACTTATCTATGTCTACAAGAAGACTCCAAGCTTCCCGAAGGCTAGTACTTTATCTTGCTCTAACTATAGCTGCAACTACGAATTTTTGGAGCCTTCACACTACCTAACATTGAGTAGGTCCTAACTAAGTATCTGTTTGATCAAGTCTCCCTTGAACTGGCGAAACATGCTGACAATGTAGCTGGGAACTTCCGGCAGCATTTTTTCTTGGAGATATGTCTGCATGTTATAGTCCCAGGGGGTCTTTCTGTCTCTCAAGTTCTGGATAATGCTCTTCTCCCTCTCCTTTACCATCTACTGTCTCTCATCAGGGAATAGCCATAGTTCTATTTCCAGTATGAATTTAAGGTCTAAGGCAGTTGGGTTTTGACATGTTCACTGAGTTTCTCACAAACTGTGCTCATTCAACTATGGTTTCTGATACAGGCCTTACTGTCCTCATCTCCTGGATTCCATTTCACCCAAGAGACAGTTCATTAGGTCCTCCTGTCAGCTGAGGAGTCAGTGGAGCTCAGAGCAGAGCCATAACTTATAACCCAAAGTGAGAAGAGACGACCAATCTCTGATGTGACATAAAAATGGTTAGGCCAAACTCCCACCCCTCTTGCCTAATTTAGGGACGCTAAATTGCTTGCTCGCAGATGTTACAGAGATATCTACCAATCAGCTTTAATACCTGGACATGCATTTTTGCATAAACAGTGTCAGAGATTGTTTAGAATATTTTCACTTGGTGGCCACTGGGTGTCCTCATTTACAAAGTAAATAAGTAAATACACACTATTTACTGTAGGTCACCAGTGGGAATTAGACACTAGGTTTCTCTTTGGCCTTTCACATACTAGGTATAAATGTATTATTGAACTTAGAACCAGGTCAGATATTGGTACTGTTTATAAATGCTCAGGTAAAATTGGTAAGGTTTAGAACCAAAGTAACTTTTGCAAGTTCTACACAGAATTTATTTACAAGGCCATTTCTTCAACAGAGGGGACTGTGATCCAGCTTTTAGAATGAGCTCCTATTTGTTTGAAAATTGGCATGGGATTTTGACTATCTGCATAGAGAGCCAGGAGAGAGGAGCAGAGAAGGTCTTAATTTATTCTTCAAGAGAAAAGAGAACACCAAATATCTCCATGGGATATTTGTTAGATTCTGTTTTTATCTCAGTTTTTCTGAAAACCAATTAAAAATAATAATGAGAAAGATAAAATATGTTCTCTTCTCGGAAACCTAAAATAATGTGGAAAAAAACAGTACATTGAGTTGGGTCATATAATGACTATGAATCATTTCATATTTAAAGACAAAGAATTAAATTATTTCTTTGTAGACCAGTTATCCCACCTGTAAAATGAAGATCCTTATGCTTAACAGGGATGCAAATATAGAGGCACGTAGGGTTCCTGGGAAAAGAAACTATATACCCGACAGATTTTTAGGGTGGTACTAATATTCTAATTGTTGTTGAGTCACAGGTGTGTGTCTTGTCACTGATGGCAGACACAGAAAGTCCAGGCCAGACACATACAGCCAATAAACATTTACTGATTCAACCACTCTAAGGCACCAAGCATGATGCACTGCTGGGCTATCACTTTGTGCTCCCGTAAGTGATCTGTGCATGCCTAGGATTGTCAATGCTTCTAAACATACATTATATACATCCTTGATGAGATTCTTTCCCTGCAAGGCCAAAAGGATTTCCATCTCCCTACCCTGTAAATCCCTCAAACTTGATATAATAGAACTACTGCTGAACATATAACAATATTTGCCTTCAAATGTGGTGCTTAACTAACTAGTTAACCTTTTTCTTTTTTTTTAAGATTTTATTTATTTATTCATGAGAGACACACACACACACACAGAGAGAGAAGCAGAGACACAGGCAGAGGGAGAAGCAGGCTCCATGCAGGGAGCCCCACGTGGGACTCGATCCCGGGTCTCCAGGATCATGCCCTGGACCAAAGGTGGTGCTAAACCGCTGAGCCACCCAGGCTGCCCTAGCTAAGCTTTTTCGAAAGCAAAGTTAACTTTACCATAATAATTTTTCCCTCTAGTGCATACCCTCAGCTTAATTATTGTTCCCTGGCATGTGATTTCAGTATATAGATCATCAATATCATTCTGTACCATAACCAACAATTCATTCAGATAATATCAGGGAAACTAGGAAGCTCTGTGAACAATTCACTGCCTTTCAGAGATGTTCTCTGGTCTTATTTGACTTTGCTTTACAGCTTTTTTTCTGTTTTTAAAAGACCACCCGCCCATGACTCTAGTACAGCTGTCTGTAACTCTCAATCAACCGTTGAAATGCGCAGCAATACACAATAGCCAGGTCACTTGCACCCTGAGATTCCACTAAAGGATCACAATGTGCTCCGAGTGTATGGAGAAGTATCTCATTTCTTCTAAAGATCCTTAAATTCCTGGGATTTATGGCATTTTCCAACTCTTTAATTAGTAGATTCATTTTTGAACTACGGTAACCCCAAAGACGCGTATCTGCGGAGCCCTCCCGATTGTGTTTTTCCCTAAGCTTTTACTCCTTTCAGTTCCCCCAGTTTGCTCCTTTAATTTCACTTTCAGAACTTCTTGAGGCTCAGTGGCTGAACACCACACAGGGCAGGTTTTATCTGATGTACCGGCGCCTGGTGTGGTCTAAGGCACACTGGTGTTTTGTTCTTGAAGTATAGGACTGAAGTTCTGAAACCTAGACTCCAACACAAAGGAGATCATTAGCTCGTTTTAAGTGTCTCTTTTCTTCCCTCCTGGCCCCCTCCTACTCACCCCAGTGCTTCCTTAGTCCTATGCACCGGCCACAGATGGCAACCATATTCCAACGCTGAGTATATACAAAATCGTGCCATGGAGAACAGAGTGGCTTCAAAGTTAGCTTTCTATTCGAGTGGGATGATGGAGACTCTGGAGGAGTGAACTCATCTCTCATTCATTTAATCCTCTATTCATTCAGCCAGGAGTTTGTTTTCCTACACATTCTTCTAGTGTCCAGCCAGTGGAGGGAGGATGGGTGTGAAGAACTCTCTTGAGGGCCCTTCCAGCAGGAGGGCACTGGGACTCTAAGCCAAGCTCTTGTTTCCCTGGGCCAGCTCTGCCTGCTGTTGATCGAATCACGCCAGCCCCGTGAGAGGAGCTGGGGAGCACTGTGTGGGGGGTGGGTTTCTCAAGAACGGCCTCCTTGCTAGACTGACAGCACAGGCAAGGATTAGACCAGGAAAAGGGGTGAAACAAGGAGGTGTGGGGTTGCAGGAAACTCTGCAGGATGGTACAGGAATGCGAGGTGGAAGTGGGAAAACCTTTCCTTTTTCTTGTTTCAAGGTTTGCTGGAGCTTTCGCCTAATCATCTGTTTGAGCATCTTGAAAATAAGTATCTATTTTCATGATATCTATCAAAAACAGGCACCAGATTATACTACAAAGTTGACCTTAACCCTGCCATATTGTTACTAGAATCAAAACATGTAGCAGCCTACAACCAACAGAAAACCGTTCTGTTTTCCCAGCATAAAAACCAGAGGGTATCTTTGATGCACTTTGCTTTATAGGTCTGCAGAAGGAAAAAATCCAGGAAAAAAAAATCACCTATACTTTCACAAATGGGCAAAATGCTCACAAACGCGATCTCCCCTTGCTTTTGCCCTGTTCTTCCCCCATCACATTCGTTCATGCATTTAGTCATTCAACAAATATTTGCTGAGCACCTACTACAGCCAAGCACTCTGCTAGGTGCTAAGGATCCAGCAGTGAACAAGAAAAGATTTCTGCCCTCACGAGTTCTTCCGCTTGGCCCAAATAAGCATTTAATAATTTAACTGCCAGCATGTCATTTGAGGAACAGGGATAATTTGTCTTACCTAGAATTTCTTCTGAATCTTTCTCAAACATATTTCTTGTAGGTCCAGACTCCTTCAACTAAGATGTTCTGTCTCCAATCTCCCTTTCTCTATTGTTATAGTGGGTCCTTTCTTGGCTACAATGTTGACAGTTCAGATTGCAACTGCTACTTTTTTATTTTTCTTTTTCTCTTGGTGGGACTGCAACCCTGAGGGATTGTTACTTTTCAAGCTATACATATATTTTCTCTGTAAATATTGCGCCACGTAATTTGTATCTTTGGATTCTGCTGGTTAGGTGTCAACATAGGATTTAAGGAATATCGCATATGAGATGCAGAAATTGCCACTCAGTAGTACGTCATTATTTTAAAGCTCTGACTTGGGATTTATACGGACTTCATACATACAATCTAGGTTAAGCATTTGATCTGCACCTCTTTACTAAGAGGCCTGTGGTTCAAGTTCCATACCCATGTGTCCTTGGAATGGTATACTCAGCTGCAAAAGGGCTTCGGAGTTAGGAAAAGCAAATGTCCACAATTATCTCCATTACCAAAAACGATGTGGGCACCATGGGACAGGAAAGCTTACTGGGTACAATGAGCCAACAGGTCTTAACTGAATTTCTTAAGATTATATACATTATTTCGACTCCTGCAAACTGCTTTGGAACAGAAGAAGGTAAGCGAGCTGGGTGATTCAGAGCAATCCTCCTCTGCAGTGAAACACATTTGCTCTCCTAACTTTGCCTCTATTTTCAATTATTTCAAAACACTCTGAAGCCATCAGGCAGACTGGCTTTCAAAAAGCTGAAAGATGAGTTTCTTTAGTTGTAAGGACGTCTCTTTGGAGAGGGCCCTGGGATGCAGCAGCACAGCCGTTTGCCAGTCCTGAGGAACTGCTGTTTTGGCCTCTTGGGGTATTGGTGCTGGCAGGGGCTTCTGATGAAAGAAGGATGCCTAGCAGGGGCGGGTACAGGTGCTACCATGGGGCCTGAGCTAAGACAGCACACAGATCTGTTCCCCATAACTTGAAAACCTCTCACTGACTGGAACACACTTGAGGACAAGAAAGGACTTAATAGGCCAATACTATCCCACTGTCACAGCGTATAAATAATACTCTAAACCTTCCTTATACCAAGAAGAAAACATTCAAAAAGGGTTTTTTTTTTAAACTTGTTTGAGCTGCAGTTTCCTTATCAGTAAAATGGAACGTTTTGTAAGAATGATAGCATGTACTTGATACACGGTGGATGCTTAATAAATATTAGTCCTCTTCCACTTTTAGGGAAAAAAATTCCACACCAAGACAAACAAAGGCATGAAAGAAGGCAAAAAGAAAATGGAGAGGCTTCCCAGTCGACCTGGTCCTGAATCTGAGAAGGGGCCAAGAGAGGGCCATCCTTTAGGCTTTTCCTGAGGTGAGGAGGGTGACTGCCCCACATGTTCTCCTCCAGATCCAGACCTCTTCCCAGTCATTCTCAAGGGCAAGGATGTGGGCCTGCTACTACGATATACATCATTTATTTGCATCAATTTTAGATGTTTACTTAGTAATGTAAAACATTTAAACTAGAGCTAATGCTCAAATTCACTGTATGTTGGCTATCTTTCTGGTGCCGTTTTAGGAGCTTTACATATAGCATTCCATCTAATTCTTGTAATAACCCCATGAGATGGGTACTATTTGCATTCTCATTATGCACATGAGGAAATGGAAATATAGGGAGGTTGAGTAAAGATACGCAAAATGCATTCACAGGCTGGAGTTCACGTTAAAAAGAGCGCATACACAGGCATGCATGTGTGGGTATCTTCTTAGGAGGTTCATAGACTGAGAGGAAGGCCCAGTCACTGTACCATAATACCAAGCCTCCAGGTCAACATCTCCTCTCCTGGAGGGGTCCCTCTTCTGGAAGGAAAGAATAGCCTCTGCATGATGCCTCTGCCTGTATCACTGCCCAAGGACACCAGGTCAGCTTAGAGTGCCTCTCAGTGTGTTAACCCAGGACTACTATCTACTTGAGAAGCCCAAGATCCAACCACTCCTCTGAGACCCTCAGGAACAAAATGGAATAGACCAGATTTCCAGGAGTTTCCTTTAAAAAACCCAAACCAGGGGATCCCTCGGTGGCGCAGCGGTTTGGCGCCTGCCTTTGGCCCAGGGCGCGATCCTGGAGACCCGGGATCGAATCCCACGTCAGGCTCCCGGTGCATGGAGCCTGCTTCTCCCTCTGCCTGTGTCTCTGCCTCTCTCTCTCTCTCTGTGACTATCATAAATAAATAAAAATTAAAAAAAAATTATAAAAAAAAAATAAAATAAATAAATAAAAAAACCCAAACCACCCCATCCTGCATGCAGAAACCTACAGCATTTCCCCGACAAAAGGCTATGCATCCTTTCCCTTGGAGTTAATATTTAATGGTTAAAGTCCAGAATCGGCATGCGTATTATAATACACATTCTGTAAAGACACAGAATTATGCTCTGTAGCTCAAATGCATGTACACCCTTCTTCTGTTGTCTCCTTTATATCTAAGTACCCAGTTGTGATACAAGGCAAAGATTATACAGAAAAGAAAATGATCTGAAAAAAATTAATGACAAAGTTAATTTCACTTCTTGCAATTTTTCATGTGGTGTTCTTCATGGCGCACCAAGCGCTCTTAAAACTTATGTATGCCCCGGGGATCCCTGGGTGGCTCAGCGGTTAGTGCCTGCCTTTGGCCCAGGGCACGATCCTGGAGTCCCGGGATCGAGTCCCATGTTGGGCTCCCTGCATGGAGCCTGCTTCTCCCTCTGCCTGTGTCTCTGCCTCTCTATCATGAATGAATGAATGAATGAATGAATAAATGAATGAATAAATAAATAAATAAATAAATAAATCTTAAAAAAATTATGTATGCCTGGTTAAACACTGCACGAGATCTTGGTATAAAACTGATAACATGAACCTAGTTAAAAATACTGAAGGTAAATGAGGAGGAAGAAAGTCTTTTTTTGGAGTTGGAGAGGAAAGGGAAAACTCAAGGTCCATTTTGGCATCAACTATGAATTCGTTCTTCCTTGTGAAATGATAAAGACTCATATTCACAGTTCTTCCAGGTGGTTGTTTATGTAATTTCTCATAGTAATAAGTTAACTGTCTTATGTGTTTTTTTAAATTATTTATTTATTTATGATAGTCACACACAACACACACAGAGAGAGAGAGAGAGAGAGAGAGAGAGAGAGAGAGGCAGAGACACAGGCAGAGAGAGAAGCAGGCTCCATGCATCAGGAGCCCGACGTGGGATTCGATCCCGGGTCCCCAGGATCACGCTCTGGGCCAAAGGCAGGCGCCAAACCACTGCGCCACCCAGGGATCCCTGTCTTATGTGTTTTAGAGGTAATTTAATAGCAGAGGAAAGTAACACTTGATTTAGCTGGTTCTAGAACACCATCTTGAAGTAGAAGTAATTGCAGATACTGTGTGTCCAAGTGACAGTGGCCTTAGGGATGTCTTCAACCGTCAGAGAGAACAATACAGGCCAAGTAAAAAGTTAAAAAATACTTCCACAAAAGAATGAACTTGCCGATGTCTTGTGACAATGAAGAAGTACATGAGAACAACACATAAGTTTGTTATTGGTAATACAGAGCTACTTGAACCTATCACAAAAGGATTTCTTAGACTGTGACATTTTCAAAAAGACTATGCTTTAAGAGAACTAGTTTTAAAAATTTTTAAAAAAGTTTTAGTACTCAAAGGATATGGTACCTGTCCTCTGGCTAATGCTTAGAGATTACTAAGGGTGAGAGAATATTTGAGAAGGCATCCAAAGAAGCCATGCACAATTCTTACATAGCATTAGTTCTTATTAGCTAAAGGGAAGAGAAAGCCATACTGGAAAGGAATAGAGAAAAAAAACTAATATGATACAGTTACTGATTTGTTCGGCTTGGGTAGTGACTTCACATTTCTTTTTTAATATATTTATCATTCCAATTGTGGTGTACACAGAGGATCTAATTCTCTCTCACCTCGCCTATTTAATTGCAGAGTCTCCCCTAACACTGGTTTCTATTCTTCAGTCTATAAATGGGCTTGAGACTCTTATATCATAAAAATATTCCCTGCCCTGCTTTTGTATTACCTGTTCATTATTTCTTCACAAAGTATTAAACTTCTTTAAAAAGTAGTGCAGAGTTCTTTCTTTCTCATTTATCTTCTCTTTCCTCTTGAATCCACCCCCCCCCCAATTTAGGAGATTTTATTTATTTTTTTGAAAGAGGGAGATAGAGAGATTGCAAGAGAGCACAAGAGCTGGAGGGAGAGAAGTAGGCTGCCCATCAAGCAGGGAGCCCGGTGTGGGGCTCCATCTCAGGACTCTGGGATCCTGACCAAAGCCAAAGGCAGGTACCTTAACCAGGCCACCCAGGGTGACCCTTGAACCCACTTTTATGGTGTTTTGTGATGCATCAGACTCTGCTCTCTTAACAGCCGCCAGGAAGCTACCAGTCTTTGGTGTCTGCAGCACCCAATGCTGCTGACCCTTCTCCCTGAGAGTCTTTGTGTACTATCCTGGTGTTCGTTCTGTATCTCAGACTTTCTTTTCTTCTCCTCCTTTGCTGTTCCTCATTCTCTTTCTTATCACTCACTGTAGGTATTCTATTTTCCTTTTTTTTTTCTCTGAACAATGTCTTCTTTGAATCTACTCCCTATTCATGGCGTCAAGTTTGGCTTCTTGGTGAAAGCATTCACTAGCCCTAATTTCAAATCTTCCTGCTATACTCCACTACCCTATTTGTGACCCTGCATTAATTGTCTCCGTTGGGTCTACCCTGGTGTCTCATTCTCAGGGTTGTTTAAAACTGAACCATATTCTACTCTTCTGAACATTTCCTTTTTTTCTCCTCTTTTTGATAACTTGGAGTTATCTCTGATGATCTCCTCTCTCTTAACAGTCAGTTCCTAGAGCTGTCCACTCTCATCTACAAAGTCTGTTGAACCTGCCTCATCCCTTGCCCCCTTCAGGATACCCAAAGTCTGAACGACTGACAAAGCTTCCCTGGCTCTCTCCTGCTCCCAGCCATGTCCATGTACCCTCCACACCATTGCTGCTAAATTAAAGCTTCCTACAGCAAAGTCTTGAGCATGGCAACCCCTACTTAAAACCCATCCACAACTCTACACCAAAATGCAAACTCCTTATCCCTTACCCTCATGCTTTACTTCCAAAGAAATCCTATTCCTTTTTCAAGAGAGCTCAAATGGAACCTTTTCTGATAAATTGGATATTACCACAAACCAGATTATAATGTATTTTATGCACTTTCCCACTTCTATCTCAGATAATGGTGATCTGAGGACACACACTAAGTTTTAAGATTCTTGGTGGAAGGGTCCGGTTGTCTCCACCTTTGTATCCCCCAAAGAACTCCGTGTAGTGCCAGGCATGAATCAATGCTGTAGTGCAACCAGGTGTATAGGACGTATCTTGAACCACTCTATGGGGTAGTTGTTTATGAAAGTATCTGATCTTGTCTACGAGACTCCAAGCCTCTGTACATAGGGCTTCGGTGTATAAAACTGCATCCTGCACAAGACCTAGGTCTGGCCCTCCACATTGAAAGCATTTAGTAAATAAATAGATGACTAGTCCTGACTCTCTTTCTGCTCAGAAAATGTTAAGTTCTCCTTGAAGCTGACTGGGTAGCAGGCAGCACAGTACAGTGGGAGAAGGAGTAGGGTTCTGTTTTTGGCTCTTCAACTCACTATGTGGAAATGTTTTGGTAAGACACTTGCTATCTATGGGCCTCAGTTTCCTCAACCAAACAATAGTGGATTTAGATCAGGTAACCTTTCATCTCTTCCAGTGCTGATATAAAGTACTCACTGGTACACATTCCCTAGAAAGAACAAAGGATACAGAGGCAGGAGAAAAGCCAAAGTGCTTATTCAGCTGATGAGTTAACAAGGGGGTTGGGTTGACTATGGTACTTGATACGATTGGTGGAAGGATTTGACTTGAAATTTCTTGAAGCGAGGATTTCCTAGAATCCTCAGGCATGCTCTCATTTGATCTGAAACGATCCCTCTCTGAGGCAATTTTGGTTTTTTAAGTCAGGATGTGAGAAGCCCTGACAGTTATGGAGGAACACTAATTTTATATAATGAAATTGGCCACGAGTGGAGGAAACACATAGGAAACTGTCACTAGCAGCTGCAGATAAGAATTACAGACATATTCTAGCAAGATATGGGATGGCAAGATGAAGAACAGAGCCCTGAAAATCAGCAGTCGGTCTCAACAATTATATGTGGACAATTATAGGGACCTTCATGCAATATTTGGGAGAGCAATCCGGCATGGGTCATGAGACCAGATATGCCAGGGGAACTGAGAGGATTTCATAAAAGGACAGACTGCTAGAACCTGGGGAGACCTACCAGTCTCCAAGTGACAGAGTTCCAATGTGACACACAGGTGACTGTGGCTCCAAGAATGAACACTTCTCAATAAGAAAAGTTATTTTGAAATCTGCTCATCAATAAATTATTACTAGGTCACTCAACACTTTCCTACATCTACTGATTGTAGGAAAGAGGGCACTTTTACCTATTAGAAAATAAGTGAGTGTCTTGCTTTAATTTTTATATGGAAAGGAAATGTCTCTAGAAAGGATGTGCAATTCAGCCCAGTTGAATTTTAATGACAGGTAATGTTACTGAAATATAAACTGCCCTATGGGTTTATATAAAAATGAAGTGAAGCCTGAGAAAGTCTGAGTATTGTAACTGAAATGCTCTGTTTTCTGAAAACATCATGCTTGTTTTGTTTGTTTGTTTTGTCTCTGTGGCTTTGCTTCTGTTCCTTTTGCCTGAATGCCATCCCCTCCCTCTTTTACTTTGCACACACTTGCTCTTTCATGGTCTAGGTCTAATGTCCCCTTTCCACTCCTTCAGGCCCCCTCCTCAGGAACTCTCTAACACTGCATTTATACCTACCCCTGGATGAGTTTATAGTTTTAGCCAGTCATTGGGGCACACTGAGCTCCTAAAGTGGGGAGATGGCATCTTGTTGCTTGGTGTCTTCACCCCTAGTCCTCACTGAGGACTTGCATAGAAGCAGGGGCGCAATAGCATTTGATGAACGACTAAATGAAGGACTGTGCGCATGAATGAGGTAAAGGGCTACTAGAAATTACTGCATTCAGTGACCACGGAAGACACCAAGTTAAATTAGCAGCGTAGGGAGAGAACAGGTTTGACTAAAAGGAGGCACAATTTTTTACCAAGAGGTAGACTGTGACATGAAACTTCAAGGAAGAGACTTTTAACACGAAATGTGCCCCCAGGCATTCTATGTAGAGACTCTAGGAATTACAGCAAATAAAAACATCAGATGCATAAGCACTGGACCAAGCACCAAGACCTCTAAATAAGAGGGTATCAAAGATAATAAATGTAATTCCAAAGAGATTCTGTATCAATTAACTCAGAAGCAGAAAGGTGACTGTTTATAAAGGGAAAGACTATCTCTAAAAGAAATGAACCCACACTTAATAAGTAAGAGGCTTACTTGGCTAATGATGTAGCAGAAAGATAGGTATGAAAAGGTAAATATGTAATTCTTTATGGGAAGTAGAATACAGAGGGATGTAGGGCACTCTGGGGCTAACGAGAACACTTAGTTATTATCAAAGACGTTCTATTTGACTGTTTAACTGATATGGAATCCAGTAGAAAATTAATAGCAAAGCCATAGGATAATAGCTCTCTGTGGTTGCTCATTCCATCCCAGTTTGATTATATTTCTTCTGCAAATTAGTGTGACCCCAAAATTGTTTTCAGGATTGTCCAACTTGTCCTAAATTCCATAAATAAACTCTTTCAGAGGATGCTGTTTTTTGCCATGTCTCTATTACGGTTCTTCACAGATGGACCATTTTTGTCCTTTCAAAGCCTAAGAATAACTCTCTCAGTTATCAAGACATACCCAAATCCAGTTCAGCTGCTCCTGTGGGATTCCAGTTAGTTTAGACACATCTGCTGAGATACACGCATTTGAATCCAAATGAAGCTTTTGTTTGATTATACATTTTGAACATTTATGGAGGGTTTTTGGGGGCCAAAATGTTTTTCATTTTTTGGCACTCCAAACAGAGATCTTCGGTTATAAACACTGCCTTCTGAGCACCTCTAGCTGAAATCCAATCTTTTCATGTGAACAGGTGCCTCAGGAAGTTTTTGGAAGGGTTTACACTGCATCAGCTTTCTGATTGGAAACTTTCTGAATGCACAGTCAGATTTGCCAAGGAGACCTTCAAACTTGCTTGAGCAGTTTTCACTCATACAGACATACATTCACACATACAGACAGCCCACGTAAAAGCAACTCAGAGCCCTGTAAAACTCAAGTGTCTTTCTTAAAGGTTAAATACCAGACGCAACCAAACTGAACAAAAATGAATGTGTGACAGGAGAGAGAATGAACCAATAGCGAGAACAGAGGCTCAAACTCTTCCCGAGTGTTTTCCCCTTAAAGCATTACTGGAGAGTTTAAGCCACATACCCTCTCTCGCCCAGTTTCGAACGCATGCCCAGAGCATCTGGGATTTTGAACACTGTACCTTTAGGGGATTGCTGCCCATCCCTTTTACTCCCAAACTTGTTCAAACATTTATTTTGAAACACTTCCTTCTACAACACCAACGGTCCAACCAGATTCAAATCCAGGAAGAGCAAATACCTCTACTCTCTAAAACGGGGTTTTTGACAAAGCCCTTATTTTACCTGGTTCCCTACAAGGTTTCTTTTCCAGTTTGAACATAAACTGAAAAGTGGAGGCAGAGTAAAATAACTTTTTGAGCCGTCAGCCTGAAAAGTTATTATGGAGTAAAATCACTCCTCCATTGGGCATGCCCGGAATTCAGGGGGGAAATTTGCTTTCAAGTTGTTCTTACAGCCCTGGACCAGATGCTCTAAGGTGGCCAGAAACCTTTGTCTACACCCACTTAGCAGATTTTTGGCTCTCTATCAGGAACTAAGAGGTTTATTTGCAGAAATGAATCATTTCCTTCAAAATATCCTTTACCCTATTTACATGCTTGCATATTCCTTCCATTTTGTTTTCCCCCTACAGCTTTACTAAGGGAATTAATTATCTTGAAGAACAGGAACATACAGTAAGTACATCTGAGATACAGGATGAGGCACAGTATGTCATCTATTAGGCCTGGCTAAGACCAGCAGCTGATGCTAAATGGGAAGGAACATGCACCAAATGTTTTTTAATCACAAAGTTAGTAATTAATTGCTCTTTAAAATACATTTTATGCTTCTTTCTGTCTGTGTACATGAAATGCACATTTATTACATGCCAAAAATTACAACATTATGGTTTAAATGTGACTGGCACGGAAGTCCGGAAATCAGAGTTAACGTTCCCACGGCAACTTTAATTCTGTCCGTGTGCACATGTAGGGCCGTAACAGTCTTCCGCTCCAGGATAATACGTATAGATGGTCTGGGAAGGGAAGCTAAAGGCCCATATCCTCAACTGTAGTTACAGGAAAAAAACAAAGGGTGAAAACCGTGCTCCTTTCCACATATGTGGATAGAAAACAATGTCACCACGCCTGGTGTTGTGTAATCAGGGAGTGAAAGAATCTGCTGTGGTGCTGGCACTCAAGGGGACAGTTTCTGTTGCTGTGGGAACCTGAACTTTGCATTTCCTGACTTTGGGGTAATTAAAATGTCAGCCTTAATGTGGCATTAATGGAGTTTGCCATAAAAAATCCTCTTTGTTGTGTTCTCTAAAAAATTGCTTAAAAGTTCAAACTGAACCAAGTGTACTAAAAATTGTAAACTCGAGGACTTGGCCTGGTGGGGGTGGGTGGGATGGGGGGAGCCAAGGGTTGGGAGGGGGAAGACCCACGAAGGTAGAAGGCCAGAGAAAGGAAGGGCCCGGCCGTCTCCTCGACAGAGCTCAGCCCCAGCAGAGTCATGCTATACCTACAGAGCTAAAGTTAAACCCGCCCACACAACAGTTTGGTAATGTGTAAAGGTTAAATTAAAAATAAATAAAAACTGTTAATGCATAAGTGCGTCTTGGCAAGGACACAAAAAAATGAGACAGCCTGCTGAGGCCAGTGCAAAACACTGGAAGGTAAGTAACCATGGACGACGTCAGCTTCCAACAAAACAAAGACACCAGAATAGGTGCATCTACAGCCCAAGGTAGGGAGCACTACCAAAGGAGGGGCAAAGAGAACCACTTCTCCCTTCTATGGGAGCCTTATTTGGGGGAAAACAAAATAGGAGAAGCACGCAAGTCAAAGTTCTGGTCGGGTCTGTCACATGTATGACTGTGACGTGCTACAGCTTGATAGTTGTCAAGATAGAGAGGGCTTCGTCTGCTCTGCTGACTTGGTTTAGGCCTGTTGACGCGTTTGAAGAGAGAGCTTGGCTCAGCTCATCCTCAGCCTGTTCCTCGGCAGGGAACGGTTCTGTCAAACACCTAGGGCTTTTGGACCCTCTGCATTCCAAAAGTCATCTCAACGCCTTGTGTTCTCGCCATCTGAGTTTGTTTGGAAATGGTGGAGAGGCGACAAGCTCGGAGGTCATGGGGGAATGTCGCCAAGAGGTCACTTAGTGGGTGTGCTGTTCGCAGCACACAATTCCGTAGCACTATTAACCTCATCATCTCACAAAGGGAAGCATTTCTCAGCCATATTCCTTCTTGTTTTGAATATTACTGGGATCTTCTGTAAAATGTGAAGTGGCTCAGCAGGTTAAATAGCCAACTGAGAATTTTAGGGATCAGACGTGTCTACAACATTGGCCTGGGTCCTTCGGGTGCGACAGCAGTACATCTTACCCACCCTGCCCAGGTCGGAGGCAGAGCTGGCTCTTCCTTTGTGGGGATGCTGACCCATTGTGTTTTAGAACTCACTCACCAATATGAGTAGCTGCACATTTGCAAGGATGCCATTTATGGGCCTGGAACAGAGCATGCAGGCTGCTCCCTGGGAGAGCAATTCCATAAACATCCCTGGGTGTCTGAAGGAGTTAAGTGCCAAGCAAGTCATTCATCTACAGAAGTGTCAGTTTTCTCAGTCTTCTCCTCCGTAAATTGGGAAGAATTATAAGGATTGTCAGGAAACGGGCATTAGAGCATGACTAAGAATAATTTTGCTAAACACATAACAAATAAAAAGGTGCTATAAAAATTCAGGCACTTGTGAAAGCTTGGAACACCACACACTGGTGGAATGTTTCTGAAGTTAAAGAGACTAACAAGTCAAGGGCACTATTTTTAAATGCCCCAAATCTGTTAGTTCTAAATAGGAACTGAATATTTTACCTTAAAGAAATTAGGCTTTTAAATTAATCTATGGTACGAATGACATTTGAAAGAAAAAAAAAAAACAAAAAAAACCCCTTCTTGAATGCAAGAAGAGCATCCAAAAAATTTAACAGCTTAAAATAAACCTCTTTCCTGTCTTCTCTCAAGCAATCTCCAAATGGACAGATTTCTGTGAATCTTTCCTAAAAACAATTTTCTTCTAAGTGTAGGCTCAAATCAGGACAAACTACAATCCAAATATATTTGGAGAAAAGTCTAATCGATTTAAACAACAGGTCAGAAGGGAGAAGACTTACACATCTTAATGGCAAAATCAGAATGACGTTCTAAGCAGCTGGAGATTAGGTGACTCCTCCCTATTTGTTCTCCTTCCAAGTACGTTCAGACACCTCACTGTGAGCTCAGATCTACGGGCTCCCTCAGGGTCACCAAGGAGCTGTACGGCAGCGTCATGCTCATACAGTTTCTTGCACGTATTCCATGCTAATGCCAAGACCTGGCTGGAGGATGCTTATGGTAAAGTACAATAAATGAAGCCGGGTGCCTTCTCTATTCCGCAAAACATTCATTTTGCTGCAACAGGGGATTTCTGGGCTAAGGCCATTCTATGTAATCTTCCCCATAAGGTGTGGCAGAGAGCCAGGCAATGAAGGTCGGCATGCAGGAGCTCCAGGCCCTTCTCCACAGGAACGGGCTACCTTCCTGGTAGGTAGGGATAGTGTGCACATGTCTACGGGCACCGTGCCATGCTATTTTCCAATTCTTCCTGTAATTACTATTAGGCTGGAGACTGCCAGGCAAGAAGGGCCAAGGATGTTATTATTACGATGGGCCACAGAACATAGTCCTTGCTTCCGATCCCCAGGTTTCTCCAGAGAAGCAGCAACTTGGAACAAATCACACGGGCTCTAGAGATTTGGATCTCATTCTTTCTCGTTTAATTTTCTAGTAGCAATAGCTGGGGCAGGGTCTCAGCCCAGCCACCATGTAGGACGAGCTCCTTTCACCCCAACCTCAACCCCCGGGTTTTGTCCCTTTACTCAAGACAGTAATTATGACGAAGCAAGTAGGGAAGGGAATCTCCCAGAAGCATCCATTTCTTGCCCACTTTGCAGAGTTTTCCATTTGTTTTGTCAGAAAAATAACAAAAGGAAATTTAGATTCTCATTTCTTAATTAATAATGCTTGTGTTCATGGACAGGATAAATGGAGCCCTTTTCTGAAAACAAACTGTCTTGGTCTTACTCTTCCTCCTTCTAAAGAAGAACATGCCAGCTCTTCGCCTGTTACTAGACATCCTTTATGGAGATCACTTCAGAATACTTGTTGGGTATCTTAAGACCAAAAGGAATTTTCTTTCTGATTGGGCCCCAAAATTATTCTATTCCTTTCCATTGTCAACACACATGTTCCTTTCTCTTTGAAGTATTGGGTTACACTTCAAAAAGAGAAAAGCTCCTAAACATGATTTATCAACTTTCTTAAAATAGAATTTGAAGAAGTGACTCCCAGATTAGTGAGAAGACAGCAAAAATAAACAGCAATGGAGTGATTTCAATAGCGACGATCTCATTAAGCTGCCCATTTCCAAATTTAGCCCGTAGGCAGTTTTTTTAATTAAAAAATATTTTTAACCTGAATTCTTATTGGCTACGTGAAGTCTGGGTGGATTCTGAATTCTTGGAAGCCATTCTCTTTTCTTCTGTAAATTTATGCTATCCTTTAACCACTTCAAAATAAATTAAAAACTGGAAGGACGGAAATTCAGCCAAGCCAAATGAGACTCCAATAACTAATGCAAAGCTGACTTGTATTATGTAATTTCAAAATGGATGTTTCCTGTGTCTAACTGGCTTTTTGAGGTCCATATTTGGTGGTTCAGTTTAGTCATGGTGGAAGTGCTGTTATTCAGATCGAGGGGACAAAGGAATAATTAGAAAACAGTAACCTAACTTTTTTTTTTTTTTGAGTGAATGTTATGAAAGAAAATGTGGTCCATCTAATCAATCAGCCTTTTGAGGTCAAGTGGCTGGACACTTGGTTTTAAAATACACGCTAGCTTTGAAAATATAGACAGTTGGCTGAATCAAAATGGAGGCAAATTCCTATTGACTACTCTAGAAGACCAAACGGAAATGGCTTGTTCGGAACGCAAAAAAGCCAGAACCCGGGGGAGAAGCACGCTCCAAGTGCCACGAAGACACCATCACCTTACTGGTGTACTCACAATCAGATGACCCGGTGTGAGCGTGAGAGTTTGTCAGTGAATGTGTTGAGTGGATGAGGGCTGGGTCTGGAGACAAAACAGCTTCAAAGTTCAGGCAGGGAAGGCCCGGCTTGGCGCTGGATCCACCCGGCTGAGTAATCTCATTCTCCTCAGATGCCTTCTGGTTTTCAGCTGTCTTGGGTTTCTTCCTGAAAATAAACAAAGGGCCCTTTGAAGGAACTGACTGCATATTTGGGAAAAGGCATTTTTAGAATCTGTTAAAGATAACTTGATTTTTTTTTTCTGAGGGGGGATGGGAGGGAGTCCAGTATGTCCCTTGTTTTAAAACAAGCTGATTCTTGTTTTTTTCCCTCCAGTAATGGCCTAACTGGGAACACATGAAAGCATATGGGCCAAGCAAACAGCACCACATTTGGACTCTGTTGGCTGCATAAAAAGACCCTGTCCCAGAACTTTAGACAGATTGAGCTACGTATGGCTGACATTATCCAAGAAAGCATCCTTTTTTCCCCCTTAAGAGTTTTAACATGGTCTGGAAAAATACTAGTGGAGGTTTACCGTTCTAGCATTTGTCAGGAAGCTTAGAGACAGGACCCGTGGAGTAATGGGAGGAGCACTGGACTGGGAGTCAGGAGACTTGAGCTATGGTACTAGCTGTGCCTCTAACTTGCTGTGTGGCCTTGGGCACCTCACTTCACCTCTCTGGGCTTCAGTTTCCTCATCTGTAAAATAAAGGGCTTGGATTAGAAGGCCTTGAAGGTTCCTTCCAGCTTGAAGTTTCTATTCATGGAACACATCATGGAACATTCAAGTTTCTTGCTGTTATTAGATTTCACTTTAGATTAACACATAATTCCCAATCACAGTCTGAATTTGCAGGCCATAGAGATGAGAGGGTAGTGATGGAGATTTTTGTGAAAGTAGCAAATGAAAAGTGAAACAGATGAGCTTAGCTTCTAGCAGGTAAAGCGGTAACACATGGATATCCTCTATTCCAACCCTTTACTCATCCAAAGCTGAAAATGCCCTTTGTTGATTTAGCACATGACCCTGGAGTATGGGACTCGGACTGTGTGTTTGGGGGTGTGAGGAAAAGATGGGTGAAGGGAACCAGAAAGCAATTATTGCCCACTGTTGCTTGGGGTCAGGAACAGGAAGCAAAAGAGCTCAGGTATTGTGGGTATCTCCCCCCCACCACCACCACCCCCGCCCAGGACAATAAAATTACCATAAACACAGAAATACTGCATGCACTCTAGGTCCCAGCCATACTGGGTTATTAGGCATATCCTGAATTGGAACATGCCTTCCAATTTCCTTGTCTCTGTGCCTCTTTTCTATCATTATGTGGATGGTGACCAGAGAAATTATTTTATTTTATTTTTTGGTGGAAGACTATGTGTATGACAGAATTTGTTGTAAGTAGCTCTGTTTCCATGTTTTTCTTGTTTCTATAAGCCTGGCAGTGGACTCGTCATGCAGAATATTTTGTATCGAAATTTGTGGTACGGGGTAGTTAAATCTGCCCTCGCAGAATATGGTGTTATGATTAGCATGCTGTGTTTCTGGTCCAACAGGTTGCGAAATCAAATCTGCTTTTTTCAGAGGGCAGGAGGCAGAGATGGCATGGTAAAGATGATGAGAGAGGAGAAGCTTTCAGACATATTTTTCAGCATGGAGGAAGCCAATATAAGAGAAGCAAAAATTGCAATGCTTTACCAACTGTTTGTTGGATGGGTGACTGTAGAACCAACCCCCAAGTCTTCAGCATCTACATGGACCTCCAAGACCCTGGTTTCTGGTGTGCAGTTTGAGAAAATATTCAAGATCAAAGTCTCCAGAGCTTAACCCTTTTTTTATCCTTGGAAGCCAGCGCCCCCTCTAAGGTCCCTCCTCATTTCCATTACTGTTGTCTATCACTGGCTGAAACCGGCTGAAACTGTAGGTGAGCAGAGCCTTCCTCTGCCTTAAAGCCGACTCATCAAGTCCTGACAATTCTGTTTCCTTATTTTTTCACGTCCATGTTTCCTTTCCATTTCCACTGCTATCCCTTGACACTTTCATTTAGACTGTTGTTTATTGACTGGCTCTCTATCCTCTTAGACCCCTCTGACCCCAACACCCCAAATGAGTTCTATAGATGCTCTAGCTGAGTCTAGTTGGCCATACAGGACTCTCAAAGTTCTTGAAAATTCCCAGAGCATCTTGGGCCATTTACATCCTTGGCTCTACATCTTTGTTCAAATTAGTTCCCTTGCGTTGTCTGTTTTACAACTCTGTTGAAATCATATTTATCCTTACTTATTAAAGGTTGTCTCCATCTTGTAACCATCTTGATTCACCTCTACCAGATAGAAGGTCTCTCTCTTTCTTTGAAATTCAACTCCCTCCCACCTTTCTCTGAAATTCCCCTCCGCCAAAATTTTACTTCTTTTTTACTCACTAAATTTTGTTTTCATAATCGTTATTTACATGGTTATCCATCCCGTGAGACTGTAAATTCTCTGAGGGAAATATCTTAGTTATTCTTTAATTCCCTATGTTCGTCCTTTCTTTCCTTTTTCCTTTCTTCCCACCATTCATCTTTTCACATATTCATCTTAAAATATCATGCACCTATGGTGGGCCAACATAGGTTAGGGAATGCCGCAAGCCTGGTTGCTCTCCTTCCAGAGTTTGCTCTCTAGAGCGTACTGTTAAGCAGAGTAGCTTAGACAAAGCTGTCATTCAATATTTGTTTGTTGATGGGATAAAGCAGAATTGAAATCAAGGTATATTTTGAGAATAGTCATAGTGTAAATCCCAATTAAGTTTTCCTACTCTTTATGCAGCGGTGAAATCTACCTTGACTGGCTGCTTTTCCTTTGAATCCAGGACGGGCATTTGATAAGAGTAGGATCATTTTGCTCAACAAAGCTGGGCTGGTCCTCAGGAGCCATTTAAATATCAGGATGAAATTCTATTGATAGATATCACTTAATAGAAAAAAAATTTAATACTTATTTCTGACGCCTATAGACAAGGCCTAGGCTAGTTTTGGATTTTTGTTTTCAGGAAACTGAAAAAAGCCCTCTTTCAAACATGAGTGCATGGCCAAACAACCAACCTCACTCTTTTAACACTGCAAAAATGGTACTGTCTTTTATATAAATGCCCTTGCTTCCTTCCGTGGATTTGATCCTGCTTCCCACCTGACATTTTACACCACACCCTTCTGTTTGTTGTCTCAAGGATCACCTACAGAAAACACCTGCAGCACAGAGGCATTGGAAGCCACCTCTACAAGTGAAAATATTGAAAATTCAACCTTTCGGCCCACCCCCTCATTTGCTTATCCTGATACCACTGGGTGTTTTCCACCTGCACGGATAACAGAGAGCCACTCACTGTCCGTAGAAGCAATTCATTCCCCCCCCCCCCCCCCCCCGCTCACCCTAATAGTTTGGTAGGACTCCTTTTTCTGGAGCTGAGAAATGCGAAAACACGGAAGTGCAGCAGCAGTCTGTGTAGACATGCACAGGTGCTGCTATGTTGGCTCCATTTTTGCAGTCAGTCCATACTTTATTAAGGAGGAAAGAGCAAATCTTGCGGTAATTAATTGAAAATACCTTCCTTAGCTGTGCAAAAAGAATCACATAAACATGGCACATCTGAGGGCAAGCCTGTCCAAGCCTCCCTGGCTATGCATTATTCCCTGGAGCCTTTAGAGGGCAGCAGCACACAGGCAACTCGGGGCAGCGCCTCGGAGAGACACACTCCCCACCAGACCAGAACCTTCCTCTCGGTCATCATGCCAAAGGTTGGTTTGCCAAGCTCTGGCCGCTCAGCCTCTTTCTTTCTTTTCAGTTCTCATTCTGTCTCTCTCTGTCTCTGTCTCTGTCTCTGTCTCTCTCCCTCCCTTTTTCCTCCCTCCCTCCTCCCTCCCTCCCTCCCTCCCTCCCTCCCTCCCTCAATGTTAAAATTATACACTCTGATGAAGTCGCCCCTCAACCGGAAAATGAAAGCTCCAATGAAAAAGTTAGACAAGCCAACAACAACAACAAAGAAAGAAACCGGGAGAAAGGGGAAAGGGGGCTGGTGAGGGAGAAGGATTTAAGAACAAGAGAAGGGCAGATGTTTCGTAAATATATGCAAACCCAAACTGGGTGTACCCTCAACACTTCCACAGAGGAACAGACCAATCATTGTGCACTTCCTCCCGCCACACTGGTGGAGCCCTGCATTCAAAAAAAAAAAAAAAGAAAAGAAAAGAAAAAGAAAAAAAAAAAGTGTGGCTGCAGGCACCTGCCTTTCAACGGTCAGTTCTGACATTCTTACTGAATATCTCCCGATTGTCCACAGAGAACAAAAACATTTTCATCTCCCCACTGGAAACGTTTCTCTTATGAGAAAAAAAAAAGGGCTGCTTCAGGAACTGGAAAGGCGTTTTAAGGTGACTGGTGGCTGGTTTTTAACTCTCATTGTGCTGGTCCTGGCAACAAGTTTTGGGCTGAAAGGTAGCAGTGAGTGAGGTTGTGGATGATGTTGGCTCTTTCCTGACTAGACATATTGCATGTGGAAAGAAATATGCATTGAAACATATTGATGAGATGGTAGGTATTAGGCATGTTAAATGCGTGGAAATTAACCAGATCGGTGGCATTTGATGTATATATTTCACACTTCTTTGCACATATTGCACATACACAGTGATGGCAATGCCTTCTGCAACATATGGAAAATAAATATTTTATCTGTGTGAGCTCTTATCAGGCTCCCGGGGCTGTTGAGAGGAGAGTGCTCTCTTCTTTCTCGCTCTCCCAATTTTCTCTCTTCACTGGGCCCCCACCCTCTCCTGCACATTAACATGCCTTCCACTTATCAGCCTGGTTGGATAGGAAAGAATTAGTCAGAACCTCCTTTTGATAAATAATTACTCAGTCATTGAATCATGACAATTTAGCCCCATGATGCCCTCCCCCCATTTTTTTTTTTTTGAATGGTAACCATTTCTTTATTCTCTTTCCCAACAAAACACTGAAAAGGCTCAGGAGAGTGTTTGGGGAGGGGGGGCAGAGAGCAGAGGTGTAAGAAACCACCCCAGTTGAAGCCAGCTCTACCATCAAGTAGCTGTGGGCCCTAGGCAGGTCACTGTGCTTCTCTGGGCCTCGGTGGAAATAATGGGGAAATAATACCTACCTCCTTGCGCTGATGTGAGGAGTAAATGAGATAATTCATGCCAAGCGATTGGCAGAGTGATGATGGCCCATGGTCAGTGCTCAATGATGGTAGCTATGAGACGGCATCAGTTCTATGGTTCTCATCAGCTCTAAGGAGGCACTTCCTTGGTCTTAGTAATCTTTTTCTAATGTCAAGACTTCAGTAGGGGCAAATGGACTGTAATTGTTGCAGAGGCGGAAGAACGTAAGGATAAGCCATCTCTTCTTCAACACTTTGATCTTACTGTATTACCTCCCGACACCGTCTTTCTGTTCACGTGTTTGCCTTTGCTGCTGCTCTACCAAGAACTCCTCTTGAACTTGAGGATCGAGCAAGCTACACTTGGGCCGGAGAAGCCCATCGAGCCTGGGCACCATGGTCTGTTTGTCGAAGCCAACCTTTGGCACTTTCGCTTATTACGTCCTTTTACAATTTATCCTTTTACTACTTGGTCTAATGTTCCCAGACCAATTGAAGATGTTTTCATAATTAAAACATTTTATTCTCTCATTTTTTTTTTTGTTTACCTTCTTGGCAAGGCTGATTTATAGTGTTTTTCAGTGTATTTCTCCCTCGCTGTATCAGTCAGGATCCTGGCAAGAAACAGCTGGCACACTCACAGGTTTTAGCTGGAGAGAGTTGAATGTAAGGACTGTACAGTAAGGTGCAGAGGAGGTAAAGGGGTGCCCAAGGGAGGGTGAAGCACCAGCACTAGCACTAGCAGCGGGTGGGGGTGGTGGGAGGACTTTAAATCTCAGCTTTCAACTGTTAAATCCAAGGGGCAAGGAAGGCATGGCATTCTCTGAGTCCAGTCAGAACTGCAGTTAGAAGGGGTCTGGACGAATCAATACCGTGCCCTCACTCTCCTCCTCCTCGCACATCCTTCACGGATGTTCCTTTTGGCCAAATTCAAAGGGAAGCCAGAGTGAAAGAGAGCCTGGTGAGTGCAGTCCAGAAAGGCGGCCTCCTGGGCCACATACCAGGGCAGAGGAGGGCTCAGGGGTTTTGTGTGTGTGTAGAGGGGAGACTAATCAGCGGGCCGCTTCTTACTCTTCTCCCTTGCCTTTACCCTTCCCTCTCGATCTTACTTTCTGGAAAGAAAGACACAGCAAAAGAAAATTAAGTCAGTTCTCTCAGGGTCCATGAACCTATCTGGTCTATTTGCCCTTTGTGGGGGATGAAGACTGCATGTGGGCTCCATGAGAGCCGGGATATTTGTGTGTTTTCTTTTCTTTTTTTTAAAGATTTTATTTATTTATTCATGAGAGACACAGAAAGAGACAGAGGGAGGCAGAGACACAGGCAGAGGGAGAAGCAGGCTCCATGCAGGGAGCCTGATGTGAGACTCGAACCCCGGCCTCCAGGATCACACCCTGGGCTGCAGGTGGCACTAAACCACTGTGCCACTAAGGCTGCCCTATTTGTGTGTTTTCTTTGCTGCCACATCCCTAGTTTCCATAACAGTGTCCAGCACATAGCAAACTGCCCAGTGAATTTCAGTTGGTCAAGTAAATATATTCACTTCTGCTGTGCCAGACATTATACACATATTATCTCATTTAACGATCACAACAGTCCAAGTAAGTAGGCAGCTGTTTAGCGTAGTTGTGCAAGTGGTGTGGGAGTGAGTAGGTTTTTAAAATCTAACACTTGTCCCCTCCCTGCCCACCCCCAAGTCTTGACACCTGGCCCAGGACACGGTCAATCCTCAGGAATTTTGTGGTTAGTCCACATTTTTGTGCTTTATTCACCTTATTGCTTTTGTACCTAGCCAGTATGTAAGCTTTACTCTTGTTTCTTCTTTCTATATGAAAGAGCTGAGTTTCTGAAAAGCAGAGTCTGCAAAATTGAGAGCCCAGTCTGTCTCTGGTAGGACCTGTTGCACAGGTAGGACGTGGTGTTGTACACAGGTAAAATGCTTCCTAGGGCAGAAACGGAGGCTCCCTGGTAGGTCTCCCCATGATTTTCAGGAAACTCTAGGTTGTAATTTCTGGGTCTGGATTTGAGTTTTCTGCAGGAAGGTAGGAGTGGTAAAGTCTCTTCCCTTTACCAAAGGATACAGAACCTGGGAACCGGGATGCCTGGGTGGCTCAGCGGTTGAGCACCTGCCTTCCACTTGGGGCGTGATTCCACGGTCCCAGGATCAAGTCCCACATCAGGCTTCCTGTATGGAGCCTGATTCTCCCTCTGCTTATGTCTCTGCCTGCCTCTTTGTGTCTCTCATGAATAAATAAATAAAATCTTAAAAACAAAAGAAACTGGGAACCCAGGCTACACCCTAGCCCAGTGGTGCTACTTACTCCAGTACAATGACCCCGTAATGCAGAAAACCCCAGAACACCATTCAGATGTGGGAATTTCTAAGGCACTCCTTGCACTTCAACTTGAGGATGAAAATATACAAGTAAGTTTCTTGCATGGGTATGGAGAAGTTAGTTTTTATTTTCCGTCACGTCTTTAGTCCCCAGCGCCCTGACCCAGTAGTACTGCACATCACTCTGGTGGTCCCCATCCCCGTGCTGGCCAGGCAAGCCTGCCTGCCACTCACACTCTACTACCACTCATTACAATCCTGGTGACTCAAAGCATTAAAGATGAAAAACAACGCAAAACAAAGCAAAACAGAAACTCAGACTTTGTCCCTTTGGGTGTGATTTATGCCAAAATAACTGAAGACAGGGAAAATCTGAATGTGAAAATCCTACCTGAAAGCCTAAGAGGGATGAGACTCTCCCAGGGTTAGTGTTTTCCAGTAACAGAGATGTCTGTCAAACCCCATCCCATCACCTGCCTCATACCATATATAGGAAAACCTGAGACTACAACTAGAATGAGGTGTTGTCTTAAAATATATAATTAAGTTATTTTGCATGCATAGCCTCTAAATAATTCAGATTTCTGGCTTTTTCATTTTAAAAAGCATATATTCATCTGTTACTTTTAGCAATGGTTAATGAATACTTGATATCAATCTTTCATAAGTATCGTCCTGTAGGCATCATACCTCCTAACCCAACTTGTTTCTGCACCTTGCCTTGTAAGGGCTGTACTTCTATGTAAATGCCTGGCATGGAGGGAACAGCCTCACGCACAGAGCCATGCATCCGGAGGGCAGGGCTGAGCTGGGGGCAATGGCGAGAGACGTGGCTGAAGGAGCCCCGAGTCCCCAGGCTGGGCCATGGCCCCACAAAGTGGCGAGGAAACAACAACACTGGCTCAGAGATGCAACTCCGATGACAGGGAGATGCCGATGAGGGAAGCCGGCTCCTGGCCTTGACCAGGGTGCCATGAAATGACAAGTAGCAGTGCAATTCAACAGAATGGCACGGAAGGTGACAAGGGGCCAAGAGATCGGGTGGGAGTTGCCACCATTCCGGGGAGAGTGCAGACGACCAAGTGGAACAGCCCCAGTCCCTGCAAAAAACATCTGGATCCGGCCCCGCACAGTCATCTGGTGAGAAGGGCATGTGCTGCTCAGGGCGGGCACCGCAGGCTGGCAGCTAAGGGCCACTGTGGGCACCTCGGCACTGGGTCTTGCAACCTCACTGCGATCAAGACATGAAGCCATCAGAAATTTCACCTGCATTTACAATTGTGGGAGGTGGATTTTTTTTTTTTAAATCAAATTAAGTGAACTAAGAAGCCTTTCACTGGAGGCATAATGTACTCACAGTAGTTTCCAAATAAATGGTGTCACTCTTCAGGTAAATCACTCCAAGGCTTGGGCCTAGTGCAGATGTTCATTGGGGCAGGGAACAGAGAGCGGCTGCATCTAGAGCAGACAAGGAAGAAAGATAAGGCTGTTAAACGACAGGTGATGGTGACCAGTCGTGTCCATGGAGACAGAGCCTGGGGACTTGGGTGCGAGTCTGCTCCTGCCCCTTTGCACCGGCTAGTGCACCCAGCAGGGGTGGTGGGGGCAGAAGAGAGGATGTGGCCCGGGCTCCGGCGGGTCTGAGATCTTCGGCAGCACCCTGTCTGTGCACACGGGCTTGATTTCGTGGTGGGGAGATGGAAGCTGGGGTGTAAGGGGGAGGTGTCCTTCCACCTTGTCACGACTGTTCCGGTGTTCTTGGCTCCACGGTAGCCTCTCCTGCTTTAGTGCCCAGTTCTCTTCTGCTCTAAAAACGCCGCTGAGCTGGCCATGTTCTGAGCTCGTGCTGTGCCCCTGACCCTCACTTCAAGGTCTCCACTGTCTCTTGTGTCCTCACACGTGGCGCTCAGCCTTAGGGGCTCCCGGGCCGACCATCGTCTCCAGCCTCGCACCCAGAGGTCCATATCCCAGGCCTTGCCCTTTGGGCCACACTGAGCCCCGATGACCACATTATTCCCAAAACTGTCCTCCTTTCTCACCAGGACACCGCATAACCCTGACTTTCCTTCTACCCCTCAGCTCATCTGCCTCCTTTCCTGGCTTGTCTTCTCCCTCCTGTTCCCTAAATGTAGATATCCCTCAAGACTGTCTTCTCCATCTTTGCCTACACCCACCCTGCATGACCTCAACAATCACTTCTCCATAGAGAACACCCACATGGCTATCTTTAGTTCCTGCTTGTCTGCAGAGCTCCAGATCCACATTCTTAATAACCTCTGGTTATTGGTTCATTCACTCATTTGCTTGTTCGTTCATTCATTCATTCATTCATTCATTCATTCAGTGTTTGCATAGCATCTATCAGGCACCTGAAAAAGATGAATAAGACAGGGCTTCTCACTCTGAGAAGCTCACACCTCCATCAAATACTGCACAGGCACTGCTAATTCAGAATTTTAAAACAGAATTCATGGTCTCTCCCTGAAAATATGTTCCCATTTTCTGCCATGTTCCATTTCCTACCATCTCCACCCAGTTACTTGGTCCTACAATGGAGGAGTCAGCTTCAAGTCCTCCTTCTCTTTTGCTTCTCATTGTCAATCGATGGCCAAGAGATGTGGTTTGTGCTGAGGCTGTGCTTCCTAAATCAGTACCTACTTTCTATCCCAACACCTGTTTATCCCTCTGTCACCTATGCCAGGACTTTCTTGAGAGCCTCTCAATGGCTTCACTTCTTCCGGGTTCTTTTTACCTTTAGCCCATCCTTCACACCACTACCACATTAATTTTTCTTGAATACCATTCTAAATATATCACTCCTTTGCTCTTTGCCCACTGGATTAAATTCAAACTTCTCAGTTTGGCATTCAAGGCCCCCACAATGTAGCCTCAGTCTAATTTCCATTTTTTGCAGTGGAAGTGAAGTCCCACTCTTTCCCATCAGATGCCACCTCACTTATGAAGCATTTCCCAAAGGAAAGTGCCCTAGCTGAGTCCTCAGGCACTTTCTGCATGACTCGCTTTGCATGTTCTGTGAACTCTAGTAATTATTTGTGCAACTTGGCTCCCCCTCTATAAGCTCCTAGGAAGCAGAGACGATTTTTACTTTGCGTACTCTAAAGTATGCAGTGCCTTGCACGGAGATTTGTGCTCAGCTGATGTCTGCTGAGCCAAAGTTAAAAGGAATCAAGATTCTTACTTCGAGTCATGGAAACTGAGACTGAATTGGAAAGACCTGAAAGCTCATCGCCTCTCATTTTTCAGATGAGATTAAGGGAACGGACTTGCTCAAGGCCACATCCTTGCTCCTGGTTGAACAGCTATCACTGATAGAAAAGGTCACAGATCTTTAAACATCTGCCAGTGCTTGCTCAGCACCAACAGGCCCAGTAGACCATCAATAGTGACCAGACCAGAGAGAATGAGGGGCTCAGGGGTGGGGTGCACAGCCAGCAAGAAAGGATATACTGGGTCCCAAAATATAAAGAAATGTGCTTCACTTATTCACTTCAGTACACTGAAATAATAAATATCCTTTTGTAGATAAATAATGTTAAAAAATGAGGGTGGATTTAAAGAACAAGGAAGCGAACCTTTCTAACACCGTCAGCAGAAACAATTATGACAATATTGCAAATGCTACCACAGGGTGATAAACTCAGGGTGAAAACCAGGATGAAGGAATTTCTCACGCTTTACAAAAGCAGTGGGTTCAGCTGAAGTTCTTGGTGAAAACATGCCCCAGTAATTCTCTGGTTAAATTTTGACCTTGTGGAAACAGAGGCCACTGGCAATCCTGCTATTATGCGACTCACGTCAGCGTGTCTTTTCCACCTAGTTTTTGCCTGGGGTTGATCTTATAGGTTTGGTTAAATTTCCCTGATTTTTCTTTCACTGTATCATCAATTTACCTGGAGAAAGGTAGAGATGAGTGCTCCCAAGTCTGCCCTAACTTTCTTCCCTTCTTTTCCCCTCTCGATAGAAGAAGTGTCATTGTTTAATCTCCTTTCTATCCTCATCCTCAAACAGAATTCTTTCTCGCCCAAAGATGAAAAGCTCTCCCCAGAAAACATGTGGGGATAACGGCATTTACCTAGGTGAGAAAACCAGACTTTGCCAGGGAATCACCGTGGTGTTTCCTTGGCCAGGAAAGCTCAGCTCTTAAATGTTAGCCCTCCAGCACTACGTGACTTCATCTGCCTCTCCCAGGTGAGTACTTAACTTAGTGTTACTCACCAGAGGAAGAACTCGGTACTATGAATCAGATCCTTTTTGGCCAATATGGGGGAGCCATGCTATGCATTGAGACATCTATTCAATAGCAACACCCCAGTAGCCACATAAATGGCAAACTGGGCTCAAGAGCTCTCTATAGTTCTTACTAAACCATCTTATGGCTGGACAGGTTATCAACACTTCACCAGACACAGCTTCCTTTCTCTTTTCTCCCCACGGCAACTACGTTAAAACGATAAAGGATATCTCTGACCGATATGTCTAGTACATTGCAATGAAAAATCACCTGGAAGCATACGAATCCATTGTGTAATTAGATAAACGTGCATTTTAAATATGCCTAACATTTGGCTTAAACTGTGCATTTTATAATTAAATGGAGACATAATCTTTCTGTCCTTGAATCTAAACTCTTTCCCAGCCTCACATCCTGCTGCTGTAATCTTCCTTTCATTTTTTGGCAAACGGTCACCTCTCCCCCTCTCCTCACTTCCCTGCACGCCTCAGCACACACCTAGGGGCCTATTAATCAGAACTACTGCGTAGTGTGTCATGTTTTACTGCTTAAAGGGTGGGGATGCTCTAAAAAAGACTCGGTGAGAATGACTTCATGAGGTTTCATATTTATTTTCTTGCAATGACTTCCATATCCAATGTACACAGTTTTTAAGTCAAAGGATAATTCTGAGAGGCTGCTGGGGCTACACATTCTTCCCGGAGTCTGGAAATCCAGCTGTTCTCTGTGCCTCTTACATCATCACTGTAATAAAGAATCTGCTCTTGGAACCCAGCTGGCAGAGTTCTTGATGGTGCCAGAGGCAGAGGAGACAGTGGGTCATTTCCATTCCAGTCTGTTTTATTGTTGACGTCTCTGCAGCTCTGCCTTGGAAGCCCTTGGAGAGCAGAGCTGTTATGTAACACACGGCCACACATCACCTCAAGGAATTTTCTGTGGAGGTCTCATTTCAGTATGGCTCTTCCCATTCTTTGGAAATTACACCAAATCATTCTAAAATGACAGATGGGGCCCCTTCATGACTAAAGCTTACAAAAAAGATAATAGTAACAATAATAGCTACCATTTGTTAGATGGCTACATTTTGTTAGGGACTGGATGGGGAATATTTTTACATGCAAATACATGCTTCTTGAATCCTCTCACAGCAATGCTGTGCTGTAGGTATTAGTGTGCCCATTTTACAGATGAGGAAAAGTGAGACGAAGAGAGCTCAAGTATCCATTCCGTGGATAGTGAGGTCAGAATTCAAGGTCAGATCTGAGCCAGATCGCTCTGACTTTAAATCTGGGAGGAGGGAGTTGTTTTGTTTTTGTTTTTGTTTTTGTTTTTTGTTGTTGTTTTCCTTACTCTACAACAACTGTTACATCACAGCGACATGTTTCTAGTTCCTACTGTGACATCAGCATAAGAAAGACGCTTATGCTATTTCCATGATGATTCAGAGCTACTGAAAAAACTAGGAGCACAGACCTCACGTGAAGGAGCTCTTTCAGCAACTATCAGTAAGTGGAGCTCCTTCCTAAATTCCTTTCTATTTGAAGACGAGAAGATCTTTTATCGGTCTTCTCAGACTAATGAACAAATGAATCATGCAGGATTTCTGAGTCAGCATGTCTGGGAATGAGTCTATGATTCTGCATTTCTAGAAAGCTCCCAAGTGATACTGATGACACTGGTCTGGGTACCACAGGTCTCATGTCTGACACTTGCCTTCCTACTGTTTTGGAAGGAGGAGTTCAAGCTGAATAACTTGGCTAACAGCTCATACGGCACGACTGGCTTCTGATTCTGGGCCAGTTTGTCAGGTCATCAGGCATTAGATAGAATTCAAGGAGTTTCTGGCATAGAGCACATTATGAAAAAAAAATTGTTCCTAGATCCCCCAGGGCTCTACTGTACCCCCATTGGAAATTAAAATGATAATGTCTCTAACATGTAAAATTCCTATTTTTTACATTATTGTTATTTTTAACAATAATTATCTGGTAATAATTCAAATAACACCTTTCCTCTGAGAGATTCAATGAGCTTTGCTAACCTTAATTGTCTAACAGCAATTCCCAGGTGTAGATAAAGCTGTCTCAAAGATCACAGTAAATTTAAAATTGTTCCACTTCCCTCCTTTCTTTGCCCCAAATGTAGTGATGAATTAGTGGTGGAGGTTTACTAATTGGCAAAGACCCACGTCTCATAATTTGAGGCATTAGAAATTTTATAAAGGCAAGGTAAATCTAAGAAATAGTCGGCAGAGAGGTGGTAGTAGGGCACAAAATATTGGTGAGAGAAAAAAGGAAGGAGAGTTAAGGGGAATAAGAGGATGAAGAAAGTGAAATTATAGAACTAGCTCAATGACCTTGGATGAGTCATTTAACCTCTAGGTGGCTTAGCTTTTCCATCTGTAAGAAAATGTGGATTTTATTATTTTTAAGGGTCCTTAAAACTCCAGTAGTCCCTCGAGAAGAAAGATGTGGAGATTAAGTAGCTCATCAACCTGTTAAACCATTAAACCTGTAAGGAAATCTATTTGACTTTTAACTTTTTAACTAATTACCTGAAATGAATTCCCAAGTCCACATTACTAACCCCACCTCTCTGCAAAGTGGTAAGAAAAACCGTTTAATAAGGCACCAAAGGCATCATGGCCAGACAAACAAGTCATCAGCCCCATCTTCACTTTCCAATGCTATAATAAATGTTTTACTTTAAAATACTTTAGCTCCTTTTTTAAAAAAAAATTTTTTTTAGCTCTTTAATTAACCACTAGTTAATACCCATGTCCAGAAGAAATACGTCTGATGGCTTGAAGACCCCTGGGATGGCCTTGCCAATAGAAGGTCCTGATGTTTGTCACATTAAATCTATGTTAATTTTCTCCATAGAGACCTCTTGATTCCTCTTTGACAATTCACAAACTCTGCTAATAACACTTGCATGTCCCAGGAGACTTCGAGCTATCAGGTACAGTTGATTCTTAATTTTAAACTAAGAGATCTCTGCATCAGGTGAGAGATATCTATTTCAATACTCATATACATATCATATATCCCTATGTAGACACACACATATAGGCAGTAATAATTTTTCTGGTTTTAATGGATAACTGGTGATGGGAACTCCTTCTCTAAGTCACTTTGCACTGGAATCTTCCCCATCAGCAAGCCTGCCACAGGTCCTGGTTAGAAGGCCATTTTAAACTATGTAATGAGGATTCCAACAAGGACACGACTTATGGTGCAGCGTGTTATTTGTGTAATATCAGAGTTATCTATACCTTGCTTCTTGCACGGAGTACGTGTTCTGGACTAGTCGTTATGGTTTGTGGCTAAATGGAGAAACAGGTACTGAGAAACATCAAAGTGACATTATCCTGAAGAACACACACTGCCACCGTCTCCAAGTGAACATCACTCCCCTTTTCCTGCTTCCATCATCTCTACCGTACCATTAACTGAATGCTGACTGGGTGGCAGGTGTTTATGTTGGGCACTTTCCATACATTGTTTAGCTTTCTTTTCCTTTTTTTTAAAAAAGATTTAGTTATTTATTTATAAAGATTTTATTTATTTATTCATGAGAGACACAGAGAGAGAGGCAGAGACACAGGCAGAGGGATAAGCAGGCTCCCTGCGGGAAGCCTGATGCGGGACTCGATCCCGGAGCCCTAGGATCATGCCCTGAGCCAAAGGCAGACACTCAACCACTGACCCACACAGGTGTCCCTCGATTTTATTTATTTATTTATTTATTTATTTATTTATTTATTTGAGAGAGAGAGAGAGAGAGATAGCGACAGAGATAGTGAGAGACAGCTCAAGCAGAGAAGAGAGGGAGAAGCAGACTCCCCACCAAGCAGGGAGTCCGATGCAGGGCTTGATCCCAGGACCCTGGGATCATGACCTGAGCTGAAGGCAGACACTTAATTGACTGAGCCACCTAGGTGCCCCTGCTTAACTTTATTTCTTATAATCATTCCTTAGGGGTAGGAATTATATTCTGATTTTACAGATGAAGAAACTGACATTTTAGGAAAAATAAGAATATTTACCATAGTCATAGAGCCAGAGGGTAGCAAAGCAGGGCTTTAAGGCCAGGTTTTAGCCACAGTGCTCTACATCTTAATCTACACCTAGCTTGTGCTCTCCTGCCTGCATCCCACCCCTGTTCATTTAGCTCCTCGCCAGGGGTTTGTACTCAACACTCCATCATAGTCCTCTGCTGCCTTCTTGTACCTGTTTTAACCTTTATTCAAAACCTTCCACATTTGATTTATGTTCCCTCCCTCTACTTTGATAGATGCTTCAATCCAAAACTCATTACCATTGTTTCCATAGATCTTTAGCACCATCCTCTCCAGCCCTCATCTTCATTCCAATGGACTCTTTCCAGGTTTCACATTTGACATTAAGTGTTCCAACCCCAGCTGGAGAACTCCACTTCCTCAAAGCCCAAGGAATCTCCTCTTTGCTCCTGGCCTACTAGTCGGCTCCTGCTGGCTTCACTGGATGTCTTTGTCCAGTCTGACTTTACTCCAGGATCAACCATTTCAACACTGTTCTCAAGAACGCTCCAGATTTCCTTGCTCCCTGACCTTCTGTATACAGGGTCTTTTTTCTCATGTTCTGCAACCCTGAATCCATACCACTTGTCATTCTCTCCACTCTCAGAACAAAACCTGACACATGCATATCATCTGGACCTTCACTCCTGCTCAGGGTTGCTTCTTAATACAAGCCTCCAATAGTTTTTCTTATTAGCACGTCCTACTTTATCAAGCTTATTCTCCATTTTCTTCTTCAGTTGATGACCTTGCCTCCTACATTTGTAAGACAATCTAGACCATCCAGTGTGGTAAGCTTACTGGCTCTCATGTCAAGTATCTCTGAGTTTTCATCATTTTGTTTCCTCAGGATATACCTACACCTCTTTCCACATTCTCTTCCTATCCTCTTAACTTCTGATCTTTCTTCTTCCCTTTGGTTCTGTCAATCATATCTTGTTCTCTGTAGCCGATGACATGTCCATTTATAATAGTACCAGATTAATCATCACAATATAGTGTTTTGTCCCACTTTCAACTCCTGCCCTTCAGAATATTTCCAGGTGGCATATCTCAAGATGGGTTTTATAGAACACTAGAACTTCAAGATGCACCTCAAAGAAAGTTCCTTGTTTAAAGAAATATGGGAAACACTGCATGCAATATGTTTCTCTTGCAAACTTATAAGGCACATAAAGACATTAAAGGTGCTGAAGACCCCAGCACTGCCCAAACTTATTAGATTACAGACCATCCCCCGCCCTTTTCAATGGAACACTTATCGACCTCAGAATATACTTAGACAAAGATGTTTTAATGGATTTCCCTGGTTCCAAATATTTTAGCCTGGGTATGTAAGTTCACTGAATCTATATCAAACAGGCCCTCTCAGATTTCCTTTCTGTCAATACTCCATTTGGTCTAACCCAGTTGACTTACAGGGTGTCGGAAAGACTGAGCACATTTGTATTTCTGAGACCCTGAACATAGTATTTTGGCTGTTTAAAGTGCCTTTATCTCCTTTGCCTCAGCTAGGCCTTTCCCCTTCTTCAAGACCCACACGAAACGATGTATTCCTTATGAAACCTTTCCTTGTGAAAACGGTCTCTGCCCATATAGAGCTCTGCCACTCAGTGAGCACTAAAATAAATGGCTATTGTCTAACACCTATTTTCTATATTTTTGGGGAGAATGTCGATTCTGTAGGGCGTGGATCTTGTTTTACACGTTACAGAAACTCCAGCACACTATGCAGTCCTCTGTGCATGCTATGGGTCTCTAACCATAGTAAAGGTTACCGTAGATAGACAGAGGACATTTGGGACATGGGTGAACAGAATGTGATTTCTGTAGCTATTGGGATAGTTTATTATGCTACAGACCCAGGTGAAATGTACTATCACCTTGTTGGGAAGAAATACCACCTACCCTCACTATCATCACCTCTTCAAATGATAACACACATACTTTGAGGAGATGAAGACTAGATGGAGATGAGCAAAGGCAGCTCTGTCTTTAGGTGAAAACAGGAATTTGCATTAGTTGACACCAAATGGGGAGAAGGGTAAAATCACCTAGGAGCTTCAAAGGACCCATGAAAGGTATCTCTGGAATGCCTCTCTACCAATGATGAGATTACCATTCATGGTCATTAAATCATGGTAACCTAATGAAGAAGAAAAGGTTGTTCCCCTATGCAGGGAAGTCAGGGGCAGTATTGTGCAAGGACCCACTGCTCACAATGTGCCTGGTATACAGAATAGACCAGGCAGCCACCTGCCGAATGTCAGAGGACTACATGTGCTCTTCCTTCCACTCATATTCCAACTCTCTCTTTGGATCCGTGTGGAGACATATTACACTGGAGAGGTCGAGGCGGCTTGGCTACCAGCAGCACAACATGCAGCCCCCAAATGATGAATTCCCTCTTTCCCATAAACTTCTTATTGCCACAGGACATAAGAGCATACAGCCGCTATACGTCTCAGGCAAGTGCGCAATAACCAGATATTAAAGGGCTTTGAGTTTTTCAGATTAGATGTTATCTGAAGTTGGGTCTGAACAGGTTCCCTGGTCAAGAGTTCATAGTGAGTCTAGGACTAGAAATTTAATACCTTGATACCTAGTCAGGGAGTTTTATTACGTGAGAGAAGTCAGTATAGCTTCCTTTCTTCAAACTGCAGCAACAAATGATTTTCATGTTTTAGCAAAAGAGAAAATGTATTTAATTAAAGTACAGTCTGTGAAGTATTTTGCTACCTTCCTGGATAAAAAGTGTTATACAAACAAAAGATTTAGTTAAAAACTATTTATAAATGAGAATGTTTACTTATGTTTACTCTAAAATAGGTATAGGCTGTATTATGTAATGTGTGAAAAATAGTAGGATAATGGTAAAAATTCTGTAAAAGAAAACTCTGTGTTGGTCCTTAGTTAAAATTCCTAAGAGTGTATTACAATATTTATTATTAGTAGTAGTCAATGAAGAAATATTTTTAAAAGTGGAATTTTTATTAGGAGAGATTTTGGGTTAGTGAAGCTAAATGGCTTTGATATTTTCTGTCATGCTCCTGTTTAGAGTTGCCTTTTTGGACAATTTACACATTTGAGAGTGAAAATGAACGGTGGCCTGCCTTTTAGATGTGTGAGAGGCCACTGGGTCAAGGCTACTGCTTTCTGAGAGCCATGGGCCATTTCTGTGGTAAAATATCTTAGTCTCTTCTTTTTGTGGTAAAAATAGGTGTTTACTTTTACGTTCTGGGTTGCCCAGATAATGAAGAGTACAGCTTAGTCTAAAACCAAGGTTTTTAGAGGAAACCTCACCACCACCCCCCTTTTTTTCTGAAAATACCACGGCTGCCAAAGAGCTCTGTAGCAAGTCTGAGTAGCAGAGAACTAGGTGGAGAATCAGAAGCCCTGCCTCATCTTCTGGATCTGATAAGAACTAGCTGTTGTGACGATGGTCAAGTCAACTTTCCTGAACCTTATAAAATCAAGAGCAAGGAATCAATGAATAGCATAATTACCTTCCAGCCATAAAACCTCTCACCTGTAAAATAGTATTGATTAAACATGTGTGCTTGGCCTATCTTATATGAAGTTGTGAGGCTCAAGTCAGCTGAACATGTGCAAGGACTTTGCATTCTGCGAAGTACTGAATCACTGTAGTCTCGAAGAATGAATACTGGAAGAATTAGCAATGGGTCCCCTGTGTGTGTGGGAGTTGACAGAGCAGTCCATTTCCATTCAGGTTTTGGGAGAAACGGTAATAAATCAGTCAAATCCCACTCTGTTGGCCTGCCGCAGAGCCTCAGTCGAGCAAAGTTCCTTGAGTGGGTGAGCCAAACCTCCCAGTTCCAAACCTTTCTGAGCAGGAGCTCCAGAGGATCCTGAGCCACAGGGCAGGTGACAATCCCTGTTCCTTAAGTGTATCTGAAACACTGGGGAGACCCCGGGGACAGTCCGTCCAGGGAGCTGGGGAGGAAGGTCAGACTGCACTGCTCCCAAGGCCTGGTTTTCTCTCACACGCCTCGCCAGCCCACATGATTTTACCCGGCAGCCCCAGGAGACAGAAAAGACCCAGAATGAGCAGGAGCCTCCTCTCCTGATAACCTAAGTGCTGCTCTGATTGAAAGGCAGAGGGTATCAGCAGAATGGCTGCACCGAGTCCGCATTGATTTCTCCAGCCTTTGTCTGCGTCTGGTTTCTGTCTCGTTTGGAGGTGGTTACTGTTACTACAAGCAGCATGAATCATGTCTCTGTTAAAAAACAGAGCTTCAATTGTCTTACATAACCCCTGGTAACTGAACGTCTAATAATAGCAAGCCATTTACAGGTAGGGAGTCTGTCTTCCTCCCAGACACACACACACACACACACACACACACCACACACACACACACACTCTACTCCCAGTGCCTCACAGTAGAGTGAGACAGACAAGGAGGAGGCAGAGGGAGAAAGGGGACAGCACAATTGATTTTTTTAAATATTTTAAAATATATCGAGTAATCATGCATCATGAAGCTTGATGATGGGTGTGTTTATGAGCTAGTTTAATAAACTGAAGGAAACAAGCGTTCTTCAAAGAATTTGAAATAGCAAGGAACCCTAAACACACCAGGCAGCCACCTTCTCTACCACTCTACGACTGTATAAAAACCCCAAACCCCAAAGATGAAAGCAGGGTATAAAGGGTAGGAGCTGGGTTAGAAGTTTCACTGGATTGGCTACTAGCTAGCACCAGATAGGTTTAATTTTCAAAGGACTTTTTCTCCTATCCTTTTGGCTTGACCAGAGAGAGATATTCCAAAAGGTTCTTGGCTACAGTCACTGCATAAAATTCCAGACAGTGAAAAGCAACTGAAAACACGGCTGCTGTGGCCCACTATGCAGGTGATACAGTGTCGGGCATTGTAACCTGAGCTGCTCACTTTGGGAGAGAGAACCTTGCATCTGAAGAGCATAATCTCTGCCTTGTACAACACGAGGAGGTCTTTTCATACATGAGCCCCACTCAGCCACCCGTTCAGGTGATTACCAAAAAGCAAATAATAGGACAGGCTGGAAAAAAAAATGGCTGGAAAATCATAAAGGTGAGTTTTCCTTTAAACCACCCATGTGAGGGAGGAAAAAAAAATTAGGCTCCAGACAGCAAGTTAAAAAGTGTATGAGGGAAAAATAATATATATAAATTTGCCACATGCATGGCTTCAGTTGCTCACTACCTCATCCTGGTCAATCTGAGAACAATCACCGCAGGCATTATTTTTTGAGCATGCATTCCCCGGAGCCCCAGAACTCTAGATATCATGTAAATTGGACCCGGGGAGGACTTTATGGAAAATTGCAGATGGAGGCTACACCCTGCCACTCATTTGGGCCAGGACTACAGAAGGAAAACTTTCTTCTCTGTTTTGGTTGTTGGATAACATGAAACGGTGAACTAGGCTAGTTCAAACCAAAGAATGTCCTTGGAGACTCCCACTTTGAAGACCAGCACCCGGTCTCATCTGCCACTTGACAGTTGTGTAGTGATATAAAAAAGGCATATGGATATAATTATATGTCAAAATGGTGTGTGTTCCCTCAAAATAGGACTTTGCCGATTTTCCTTTTAGAACACTTTCTAAATCCATAAGGAAAAGAGTTTTATATAGAAGAAAGAAGAGAAAGAATAAAAAAAGAAGAAAAGAGAGAGGAAGAGGGAGGAAAATCACTAATGTTTCCTTATCCCCACTTGCAAACCTGGTTGGAGCACAAAACAAAACCTCCACTGCTGTTCTCTGATGGTCTTTGCTATGTGCCATATGGATGTGGTTTCTGGAGGAAATGAGTTCTAGGTTTTTCTCACAAATATACAAATGCAGAACAGGAGGGATCGTCACCACTACTTCACCCCACATAACAACAAGGACCACAGTGGTGGGATGTGGCTGATGGGGCTAGAATCTTCTGCTTATTTCATTCACAGTTTACTGAAGTAAATTGATCTTAGAGTTGGTACAATGGTCGACTAGATGTTTTAATAAAAACAGCCACGAGACATCACTGTTTTCTTTGTAAAAGCTTTTCCCTTCTAACTACTGTGAATATATTGCTGAATGATTCCTGCTTCTGGAAGAGCAGGGGGGCCGTTGCCTCTTCTCTTCCTCTTGGCCTCACACACTAGCCTCTCCTATATGTTCATTAGGTGATTATATTTACCTGAAATTTCAGGGCACTACGTCAGCCAGTTCCTTCACAGTAGTGTGTTTGGCACCTGAGCAAGGACTTGGTGGGCCAGACGCATTTAAAATGTACAAGTGGGTTATTTTATTATTTGCATTGCAATAATAAGAGTATTTCTGGATGTTGCTGACAACTAGATCATAATAACCATATGTGTGCAATAAAACACATGACATTGTATCAGAAGCTTAGAGTTCACATCTTCAAATAATCTAGAGGGTTTTTTTTTTTTCAAAAGAGAAATGGATGCTCCTTCCCCCCTTTCATTAAGCATTTATAGAATGCCTATTGTCAGTGATGTACTCTTTGGTCACAGAAGGGAGCTGGGCTATGCCAGGCTCTCACCATGTTCTTTCTCCTCTAACACTGAACCAAATATCAGTAAAACCAAGTGCAGCTTTTTTTTTTTTTTAACCTGATAGGCAATCAGTGTGCAGTGGCTGGCTACGCTGACGATGGTAGGCGCTGGTGATACTGATGGCAGTGGGAATGATGTATCAAGGGACAGCAGTTTAAGAACATCTCAGGGACAATTCGGAGGGGGTAAATGAGCAGATCTGGTCTGCTTCATGTATTCCAAGAAATGTCTGGAACTCCAGAAACTTTAAAAATCTAATCATAGGATCATGCCATTTTTACAAGAATACTAAGATTCTTATGAAAAAGAGGCATATATAGTTATCTAGTAAGCTTCTCCCTATTTGGAGCATACTCAGAATACTTCTGAGAACGCATTATAATTTTTAGAATCCTTTATAAGAATCCAACAATTTATTATTGTAAACTAAACTTCAGTCCAGAGCAATTACTGGAGATGCTTGTTGACAATTAAGAGACATGAAGCAACATTGGTGGGATAAGGCAAAGTTAGAGTTCTCTAAACCCATTTCAGGGAAACTGAAGAAATGGCAGAGTGGTTCTGCTGGAAGACATCTGACTATAAATTAGAGGACCTGGGTCCCCAGGCATGTTTGTCCACTCTGCACGATCTTACGAGTAGTGAAACATCTCTTGAGCCTCACCTCACCTTCCTCATCCGTAAAATGGGAGTGCTGGATTAGAAGTTTCTTTCTAGTTTAACATTTGCTGATTTTTAAGATTTTTTTATTTTAATTTTTTTTATTTATGATAGTCACACAGGGAGAGAGAGAGAGAGTCAGAGACACAGGCAGAGGGAGAAGCAGGCTCCATGCATCGGGAGCCTGACGTGGGATTCGATCCCGGGTCTCCAGGATCGCGCCCTGGGCCAAAGGCAGGCGCCAAACCGCTGCGCCACCCAGGGATCCCTGCTGATTTTAAAGTAAGGAAAGATGACAGAGTAATTCCCTCTTCCCCTTATTTTGATCTGTGTCTATGTGGTTTGATTTAGGTCTAGGTTTCTGGGTTCTAGATGTCACACAGTAAATAAGTCATTTTTTTCCTTGTATATGTAGGAAAATAATAGGCAAATAGTTCTCCTTTTCTATGTTGGTGTCTCCTCTCAATCAGATTGACAAACTGAATAAGAATATGATCATCCTAGCTCTGAGGAAGGCTCTTTCTCATCCTCATCCCAGGCCCTCACTCATGTTCATGCAAGCTTATCTGATTGGGTTATTTCTATATTTATGTCCTGGCTATTTTTTCTCTTTCAACTCGTTGAAATCTCTGGTAAGCATAGAGCTGCAAAAACAAAAACAAACAAATAAAACAAAACAGCTCTGTTTGAATAATTTACTTCAGTTTAAGCAATGTAAGAAAACACTGTAACACTCAAGGAAAAAGAAAAGCTTTTTAAAATACTCCTGTATCTTAGAAAAGACCAAATAAAATGTTACATCAATGATAGTCTCATCTGTTGTTACTGTTTTCCATTTTCAAAGAGAATGCTACATATTGGGTTTATAGTCTGTGTACAGACATGGCTACATCTCCCAATATTCCTCAGGCCACTGCCTCCTGGATGCCAAGGAGGCCCAGAGCATGCTGAGCTAGTTTTACGTAGACAAAGGAGCCACACAGAAAACCCAGTACCTGGAGCTTATATCATATCCTGACTAGGTGCTGCAAGTTACTCATGACTCACTCCTTTCCATCTCTCTCCTGGTTCCTTTGCTGGTTTAATTCCTGACACCTAGGATGCCCTCTGTGTGACTCCCTTTCTTGCCCATGATTCCTCCTGTCTTTCGAGACCCACCTAGCTCACACCCCTTTTCCAAGAAGCAACAGGCTGATCCAACTTGGCACCCAGGGATAATTTTCATGGCTGGCAAGTGATAACTAGCCTATGTGACAAGGGGAGTTACTGGGATCACCTATCTAGGAAGTGCTCGAGGAACACCAGAGAAAAAAAGACTATGAAGACTTGCAGAGTCCTCATAAAAGGAAAAAGGGCTTTAAGAACAAGCCCAATATAGAAGCTGTGGGATGTAAGAGAAGAGCTGTAGCTTTGTAAATAAAAGTTGTGGCCTTATAAAGGAAAGTTGTAGCCTTGTACAGAAGGGATTGTTTTCGAATGGCCTGACCCTTCTTTTGCTTTTCTTTTTTTAAAATTTTTTTTTAATAAAGGAAGAGAAATACTCTTTCTTAAAAGGAGCTGAGACATTGCATATAGCAACATATAGTGTCATAGGGTTTGATTGTACTAATGATGAAGCTAAAATGTCAAGCTTTTAACAGAGAGAATACGGGGCACCGTGAAGATGGGCAGACAGAGGTATATGTGTAGAATCTGGATTTCATCTGCCCCCAAGCGCCCTGGGTCTGATGGCCACACCGTGAATTATGATAAACTCTGATGGTGCCTGGCGGGGCTGAAGTGATGGGCCATGATATATTCTGATAGTAAGAGATAGAATGAAGCTCAGAAATGCTGGATGCTGTTATATATGTATATGATTTTATTTATGTGTATATTTTTATATCTATATATACAAACATATATATTTGTATGATGTTTGGCAACCTCACTCATGGTATTCCTGTGAAGTAGGCATGTGGTAAACATAATTAGCCCATTAAACAGATGGTAGGGCTCTGGCAAATCTCACCATATTCTAAAATGGTGGAGCTGTGAGCAGGAACTGAAGAGAGAGTGCAGTTTGATGCACGGTTCACTGCAAATCTCTGTGAATTGCTACTTTCCTAAAGACAATCTGGGTAGGCTGCGTTTGGCTGAGAACTGGGGATGGTTTGGGAAGCTTTAAAAATATACAAGGGGACAACTTTTCACATTCATTCAGATATAGTATCTTCATTTTTACTTACTAGGGACATTTTTTGAAAAACAGCTTTTTATCTTAACTCATCTGTGTTCCAAGCAAACTCCCAAATTGCTGAGCAGATTAAAAAAAAAAAAAAACCCACCCACATGCCAAGTAGAAACACTGGGTAAATGTGTGTGTGTGTGTGTGTGTGTGTGTGTGTGTTTTAATTGTCTTACAAAGTGCACTATTGGAAAAGACAAAGTTGAAAAGAGGTTTGGTACCATAAACATAAACACACAGCCATCACTGAAGCACAGCAACTAGATCCGTGCCAAAGCACATGTGATCAACTTTTACTCAGCTGAAGTTATGTGGCCATGGCATTGCCACTCCATGGTACAGCTGGCTTCAGAGAGCCTATAATTAAATATTCCAGCCCAATTCTTTGTCAATTGAAATAGGGGCTGACAGACTTGAAAGGGTTACTAGAAGTTAAGACTCGAATTTACAAATGTATTTGAACTGGCTTCAAGAAGACACGAAACATCAATACATCTGGAGAATAGAACTTGCACTTGACTGTTCTTTACCATCTGGTCTCAAGAACATTTTCTGCTTGGAAGTTGCATAAGCAATGAAAAAAACACACAAACAACTTCCTGTACCATGTTTTTGGTCACTTATAATGACGCATTACAAAGTAAACCAGCTAAATATGAGCAACTGTGCCTTATGCCAGATGACACCATACATTATATAACTAAGATCAATGACAGCGAACATCTTTATTTTAAAAGATCTGTACTTGAAAAACTATTCAAGAATAAATAGCCTTCCTTCTAAGGTGTTTTTCTTAATAGTTCTTGCTAGATTCTGGGCTTTTAATGGCAGTGCAAAACTCTCTGATTTTTTCCGAATTAAAAAAAAAAAAGAACAACAACAACAACAAAAAGAACCATACTGGGGAATAAAATGTCCCATATATATGTTTTAATGACATCAATTTGCCTCTTTAAGCAATAAACCACATTTTACACTTTTTTTTCCCATGGAAAACTTTTACACATCCCCGTTTTTATAAACAGAGATGCTGACGTCATTTACATTTTTTCATATGATACAGGGTCATCCTTGTGAATACTCATTGCTCCTGTCTTTTCAGTAATACGCTTTTATTTTCCATGAGAATTGGACTCCTGCCTCAATGCTCAGTCTAACGGCGATAGACTAAGCTGTGGCCCACTATCCACTGCTGCAGCTCATTGGTGGCACTGTCCTAGTTTTTAAGGGCCATCTCCTTCCAAACCTCTATGCTAGGTATATTTTCTAGTCTACTTTGGGTTAGAATGTCAGGTACATAAGTGTTACAGAGACAATATTGCTTGGAAGCAGGGTTTGGTCAGAGACTTTGGGGACACTCATTTGGGTGTTTGAAGGTCTTTATTGACTGCTTTGTTAAGGGTTGTGATTCAGAAGTCTGAACTGCCAGAAATCAAACTATGAGGTGATATTGTATAACACAGAGCGTGATACTTATGCTCTTTTGTTGCAAACATTCTCATTTTCAAAGAAGTTGCTCAGTTGCGATGACTGGGTGGCTTAGTTGGTTGGGCGACCAAGTCCTGGTTTCAGCTCAGGTTATGGTCGAGGGGTTGTGGGATTGAGCCCCGTTTTGGGCTCCGTGCTCAGTGGAGAATCTGTTCGACATTCTCTCTCCTTCTCTCTCTGCCCCCCATCCCTGTGCCTGTGCATACTCTCTCTTTCTCTAAAATAAATCCTTTTTTTTTATGAGATTTATTTATTTACTCATGAGAGACACACAGAGAGAGAAGCAGAGACACAGGCAGAGGGAGAAGCAGGCTCCTAGCAGGAAGCCTGATGCAGGACTTGATCCCAGATCCCGGGATTATGCCCTGAGCCGAAGGCAGATGCTCAACCACTGAGCCACCCAAGCATCCCTAAAATAAATAAAATCTTTAAAAAAACACCCCCAAAATAAAGAAGTTGCTTAGTAATCCATTCTTTAAAAAAAAAAATCTTTTTGTTTTGTTTTTTAGAGAGGGAGTGGGGGAGGGGACAGAGGGAATGGGGGAGGAGGGAGAGGGTGCAAGGGAGAAGGAGAGAGAGAATCTCAAGCAAGCTCCAGGCCTGGGGCAGAGCCCCAGGTGGGGCTCCATCTCATGACCCTGAGATCATGACGGGGCTCAATCTCACCATCCTAAATTCATGACCTGAGCCAAAATCAAGAGTCCTGGGCTTAACCAACTGAGCCACTGAGGCTCAGTAATCTATTCTTGTTCACTTTGCTTATAGGTTTCTGACCCATTCCACTTCATTCATTTCATTTCTACAGGCAATGCGACTGACGTGATAACTTTGAGAAGTAAAGAAATACTACACTTTCTTAGGGTAAAGTGAGAGTCTTGGAACAAAAGGGACAAAAGCAAAAACATATAAGCAAGTGGGAACATTTTTCTGGACTTCCAGTTTTTCCCTAGATTTTGAACAGGACTCTGGCCTCACTGAACACATGAAAAGATTTTAAAATTTGTGAAGCTATTTATATTAATTTAAGTGTTCAGAAAAGTAACATCTGATCATCTTTTCTCCTTTTCCCTCAAGGGCAAATCAGCATAATTCACAATCTGTGATGGTTAGGATAGGGATTGTGTTGAAATTTACCTTTTCCCTATCTCTGAAAACACAGATTTTTAAGCAATAGAGATTTTTAGTTTTCTAAGAAAATAGCATTAAGAACGTTGGGGAAGGAAAAGAGAGAACCGTGTTTAACCTATAGGAGGGGGGAAAACTTCTTAAATACTTTAAAATACGCGTATGTGATAAGCTGTCGACAATTCTTATTTTGAAGTCAGTTCTCAAGAAACTCTAGTTGTTAACAGTTTGAAATCTCAGTTCAAACTACATAAAAATACTCCATGAGGATTCATACTTTCAGCTAATTCAGATCAGTTGTCTATTTTCTAGTGGGTCTGAACTGGTGAAGTTTTACAAAATAAACGTCTTTAGCTTCCTAGAGTTACATTTTGTACTCGTTTGATTTGTTAATTTTTGTGACAGGTTTATACAATTAAGAAAAATACTACGTAAGAGCTAGATCTACTTGTTACAGATTATTTTTGGATAAAGAGAGTTTTCGAGAAAGTGTCGATTTTACAGCAGCCAAGGTTATTGGAGACTAAAGCAGAAATTCAGGCATAAACTGGTCTACCAGTTTTCCACAACATCATCTGAGGACATGGTTAATGAGTTCCGAAATTCATTCACAACATTGTTAATCTTTTAGGAATCTCATAACCTTGCCTGACCTTTCCATAATCGTGAGAGAAAATTAGAACCAGTTGTCATGTCCTGCCTTCCTTTCTTCTTGTTATTCACTTTGTTTTCCCTTTTTCTTTCTTCTTTCTTTCTTTCTTTCTTTCTTTCTTTCTTTCTTTCTTTCTTTCTTTCTTTCTTTCTTCTTTCTTTCTTTCTTTTTCTTCTTTCTTTCTTTCTTTCTTTCTTTCTTTCTTTCTTTCTTTCTTCTTTTCTTTCTCTCTTTCATTGAAACAATCAAAAGACTACGTTTCGAAATTCCGTAGAAGACTAATGATTGAATAATTTTCTCACATCTCTGTTTGCACTTTCGCAGTCTGGTTGCATTGATTTGTGTCTCATAAGTAGACATTTCCTTTGTTGGTTACAAATCAATGCTATAGAATAAACCTGCCAGCACATTCCCACCTCCCCTATCCCCCCACTTGCAGTTTGAAAAACAAAGCACCGTCTTCTTTTTAAAAATTAATTTCATTGGTTAGTAATATACTAAAAGAAGAGAAAGCCCTAGAGTTACCAAAAAAAAAAAAAAAAAAAAAAAAATCCGTGGGAAAAAGAGCTCCTCCCAAGCTGGTCTCTGCTGCTTTCTCACCGCCTAAAGCAGAGACCTGCCTAGTGGGAGAGCAGCGCTCGGCTGCAATGGCTCCTGGTGCGCTCTGTTAACCCAATTAAGGTCCTCGCCTTCGTACATCACAAGGCAGCCCAAAGCCACACACTGTGATGTCACAGGCAGATATGATTTCATGGCAGGAAAAAAACAAAAAGGCAGAAAAGGTTGAATGTGTTCTGCTTTTATTCCAATCTTCTAAGAGAGGGCAAAAGGGAAGATAAATTTTTTTTCCCCTAAGAGAAAAAGGGCACAAGCTTTCTCATGTGAATGTGAAAACTCAGTTCTGAAGATACCCTGGTGCTTTTACCCCAAGTGGATAAGAATGAATAAAGAAGCACAAAAAAAGTACGATCATCAATCTGAATGCTCTTGCCTACACTTAGCTACAGGTGGAAAGCAGGCAGGCACGATTTGATTTACCTAGATTAAAAGAGCAATTTTCTATCCTCTTTTTTTTTTCCCTTTTAAAAATAGCCAATCGATTTTGGCCTCGCTATTGCTGACTGTACCAGGTCCATTTTAATACACCACTGATTAAATGGTATGTTCATGGCTGAAGGCACTACAGCAGGAACAAGCAGCAGCTGCTGAAGGAATAGAGTTGGTAAACCAAAGCCCACAGCTCCAGAAGGTCCGTTCTCCGTACTCCACGAAGGCCGCAGCTACTAGCACTTCACCAGGGCCCTGCAGATAGCATGCTGAGGACTTGAACCAGCTGAAATATAATTTTGGGAGTTGGAAACCTGGAATTCATTTAAGCTTTTTAATTCTGACCCTAAGAATTAAAGGGGAAAAATCAAAGTCCTTTGATTTTTTAAAAATACGGATGGGGAAATATAATATTGTGTCCTAAGTTGCAATAACATTTGAAACGAAGGTGGAAATTGGCTTCTCAGGGACCATCCTATTTAACTGTGCTATGAAAAAGTTAAATTTTCCTAAGTTACAGAGTTAGAGTCATCTACCCGAAGAGGATCTAGTTAGAGACCACCCTGTTGGTGAAGTTGCATGAAAAAGAAACAAAGAAAGAATCTAGGACTTTTATGTAGGGTGACTATACGTTGGAATTTATCGGCAGCCCACAGAAAAGTGAGAAGATCTCCACTGGTTCTGAGAAATAACCACCTGAATTATTATGAGAAAGCACAGCCTTAAGTAAAGTGGAAGCTGGAAACGTATACTCTGGAGGGACTCCTCCAGGTTACTCTCAACCCACTGAGCCACCCAGGTGCTCCTTCCAGGTCACTCTTAAAGATACCTAATAGCCACAGATGTTTCTTCAGAAAATGCAAAGCCCATCTGACAGGTGAGGCCGTAGTTCCACTATGGCTCCAAATACCCAGGAATTAGATCTGGGAATTTGTGAAATCCAGTTTTAAAAAGTGAATCCAGTTTTAATATGTGAATCTACCTTTTTTTTTTCTGCCTACTGCTTCCTCCTGCCCCCATCTCTCTCTCTCTCTCTCTCTCTCTCTCTTTTCTCTGCGATTATTGTGTACTTAATTTGAATCCTGGCCTTAATGGAGACTGAAATGTATCCAGAGGTACTATTAAGCTAAGAAATTTCAGGAAGAAAGATTCAATGAGGGGCTTAGGAGTTCGGGGGAAGAGGAATAGAAAATTATTTAGAGAGAAATGAGGGAAAGAAGAACTAAGTCAAATATCAAAATCAGCACGATGGCTGTGGACTAGCTTGTGAGAGACACAGATGGTCTGCATTCTCCAGAACAAAAACAAACAGGAAGTAACAGGGCCAGAGCCCCCTCTCCCCTCCATTCCTCCCTCTCGGGTAAACTGGAAAAACAAAACAAAACAAAACAAAACAAAACAAACCCGAAATGAGTTCAGATCAAAAAGTCTTCCTTCAAACACGGGAAAAGTGACCAAAGCCAAAGAAAGAAGGGAGAGCTAGTTCTAGCCGGTAAAATGCCAAAGGACAGCAGACTTTGAAGGTGGAAGAGAAATTGGAGATTAGACCTGCAAGCTCGCTTTGGAGAAAAGTCAGGCTCTGCAGCTGACTGACGTAGCAGACAGGTGGCAAATTCGAATTCTGCGGGAGAGGAAGGGCTTCATTTTGGGCAGTTTTCTGACGGAGGGTTGGGAGGTCCTGGGGGCAAATGACCACTCTTGGGGTGCGGAGGTGGGGGTCTTAGAGGAGAGGTGATAAACTGGGGAGCGATCTGGGGCACACGGGGTCAGTCGGGATTTCAGTGTGGATGGTAACAAGCTCCCAGGACATGGCTGTGACTCTGAGAAAACTGGTGCTGGAACAGATGGCTATCTGCAGGGTTAACATCTCCAAGCTCCTCCTAAAGTTCCTAAATCCGAGCGTCCAAGTACTGCCTACAGCAGCAAGCATGTACACACAAAACAAAACAAAAACAATCCACAAAACGGGGGGGGGGTGTCAGGGCTAGAAAGGAGGTTGGTGAAAGGCACCAGTCACCCCCTGGCCCACAGCCCCCAACAGCACAGAGCTGGGCCAGGGTAACCGCCAGTGAAAGCGGAGGCTTGCAGGCCTTCCTCCGGAGATAAACCAGCCCAGGTCCCCGATGACTCCAGGCAGCAGTGAGGACAGCTTTCCTGTTCCAAAACTAATTGGACAGTAAGGAGTGTCTGTATGAGTACAAGGGGGTGGGAGTGGAGGATGGAAATAAAAGGGGAAAAAAGTGTCCTTGTTGAAAGTTTTAAATTACAGGCTCAGTAAAAAACTGGCATTCCACCGCATCCGGTCTAGTTACCAAATGGAAAAATAGGGTCATTAACATGTTTATTTGAATTACATTAGTCCTTCTCTTTCATATTTAATTTATTCTGTTAGAAAAAAAAAACACAACACTCTGCATGCTGGTGAAAGGCGGGAGTGTAATGGATCGGGGAGCTGAAATGCAATGATCTTTACCCATTATCTACCCTGCTAAGGCTTTTCAGAACTTACTAGGATCATTCAGGGGTTCTACTCCTCAGGAGGAAGGGAAGGGTGCAGAAAGACGGAAGGTAGGGACGCTTCTCAGTCATTAAACTAATGTTGGAACACGTTCGAATTAAGGGGAGGGAGTGGGATTTGACTATGGAAAGGAAGGTCAGGAAAAGAAGCAAAATGACCTCTTCTCTGGGTTGCATGTTCACACACGAAGTTTATCCTGGGCTTACGTGGTATGCACGTTCTCCACTTGGGATGAACGTTGGCACAACACAGGGAAATCTGCGTGTTATTGGTATTCCGGGTATCAAAAGGTCGAATCCACCCAATGATCTCAGGAGCCTTGCCATTGTCCAAAAGACTTCAGATCGACTTTATCAGAAGCAAGTAAAATGTGATACATTTAAGGGAAAATGGAAGAAAGTCTATTTTTGGTGTCCAGAGATGACCTGGTTATTATGTGTTAGTGACATGAAAAGGACAAAAAAAAATTAGTATCATAAGATAGTCTTCGCTCAACGGTTTACTAGCTACATTTGCACACGTACTTTAATCAGTTTTCCTCATCCATAAAATGGGCACATGAGCAGAGTTGGGAAGTGAGATGATCTATGTAAAAGCACTGTACACACATAAGACATTCCTATTTCCTAAAGACCTTGGAGCCCAGTACAGGCCAAACAGCATGCCAGATATGCTTAGAAACAGGATTGGAAACAAAGCAGAAAAGGCTCTGACAAAGCTGAGGAGGACGCGGATCTCCTATCTCAGTGCTGACTGGTTGTATGACTCGCTACCAGCAGGGATTTCTCACCGGGGATGTTGACCTTGGGTTCACAGATTGCCTCCACAGTAGGTTGCCACCCACTCACAATGAGTCATGTAAAGTTCAATCTTACTTCGTGCTAGCGATGCTAATGTAGAGGTAGGTAGTTTTAGTTTTTTTTACAGCAGGTTCCTGCCAGTATTATAGAAATGGTAGCCTCAGCCTCTCACCGCAACACAGGCCACCTAGCCCAACCTACACTTGGTTCTGCACCCCTGGGTGTGCCAAGATCAACTTCCAGTTCCAACGGAACAAATTGGCTAGGCAAGCATTACCTCGTACCTCTTTGTTAGGATCTCCAAAATGAGCAGAAAATTTCAGTCTTTACCTTTTCTTAAGGCAACTTTCTCACTTTGCAATAGAACGAATCACATTTTCTGTTGCCATTCTTCCTTTTGGTCAGGTTGATTGAACATTTTGCCAGCTGCTTGTAAGCTGAACCTTGGCCCATATATGATTGCATTCACATTAAGATAATTTTGGTTAGAGCCCAAAGCCTCCTTAGGATATAATTTTGAGGAAGGGGAGAGTTAAATCACAACAACTCTGGAAGGAGACAGTGGCAGGGCACGTGTGGGACCATGTTTCTGGATGGAGCACTTCAATATATGCACACAGGCATGCAGACACACATATGGACAGACAGGAGAAAGCTCAGAATCAATGTGATAACCATGATATAAGATGAGGATTTCCATTCATAATGATCAAATCCAGAAAGGGATGGGGTATACATGTCTATGGGGAAATGAAAGGCTTGGGTAAAGTGAATATAGATTCGTTTATCCAATTCTAATATATGTGAATTAGAAGTCATCTTATTCCTCTTTAAAACAAAGCATTTAAGACAAAGTAAAAAAACTATTTGACAGAGTAGGCAGTAACCTTATAAAATTCATTAAAAGTTGATGACAGAAACAGTATCACAAAGGTTTAGCTAAACTCACAGATAGCAAGTCTATGGTGGTTTACTCATAAAAACTAGGATGTCTGGAGAAAAGTCACTCTAATTCCTGAAGTTAGCAACAAGGACAATTGTGTCTTACAAAACAAGTTCCTGGGCCTGTAATCAGAAGGTGAAGGTTGAGCTGAAAGGTCCAAGGGACCCAGCCAGTGGGGGCTTTTCTTATAACCATATTGTCATAAGAAATTAGAGGCCAACTGAGATGCTGAGATGCTGGGCCCGGAAGGGTCACAAATTCTTGAGCCTACATTCCCACATGTCATACTGCCTAATCCATGCCACTCCCTCTCTGCAGAAATTGTGATTGTCTCCATGTTACAGATGAGAAAACTATGGATGAGAGAAGTTCAAAGAGGAAAAGTCATTTGACAAAAGTCACACACCTGGCAAGTGGGGTTTGAACCCAGGATAATCTGTTTCCAGAGCTATGCTATCATACTGCTTCTGTTTTTGGCCCAGTAGCCTGTGTAGTCTATTAAAGCTATATAAAGTCTTGTTCTTAATTTCCCTCAGTATCTAAATGGTGTGTGCAGTTCTTGCTAAGAAACCACGTAAACATCTACGACTTTACCTTAAGATGTCTCCAGCTCTTGTTAAGAGGGAATGAGAGAAGCAAGCAGATCGCAAGAAGGTAAAAACATGTAGCTGGCAATACGGGATGCGATGGAGTACCACAGACTACAGTGTGAATGAATGGCAACTTCCTCTATCAACTCATCTACAGATTCATTCGTAGTTTTCCTAATCTAAACCCACGTATTTCAATAAAAGTAATATCCAGGAAGTGCGTGAATATCATGGATCCGAAAAACATCCTTGATTGACCAGTTCTGATGTTGGATGGAAAATCAAAATGGAAGATGAAAAGCGCAAGAAATGTCTGGGTGGTGAGGAGAAGCACTGGGAGGAGAAGAGAAATTAGAGAAATAGCCAGAGTTTACTTTCCCCAACTCTGGGTGATTTAATCCTCCCGAGTCTGGTTTTCTCCATATTTTGAGGATTTTAAATTCAGTTGCAGGAGGTGTTGTCATACAAGAGTATTGCCAACCTAAAGGCTGTGATAACATATTTAAGGAGTTTTCTGTCCTTCATAACAAAAATAAAAAACCTTTCAAAATTATTGATGCCTTTGAATATGTTGGTGAGTACTTATATCCTAAAGTCTGTCCTTGTCAAATGAGACCATTTTAAAAAAATATACTCAAAATTACTGTGTATGTTTACAGCAAAGAGGAGCTATTTATGTGTATTATGAAAAGTTCAGGTAAAGTCACCTATAATCTGTTTTTGCAGGGTTCTTTTCCTTTTCCTTCTTTTATATTTCTGCTCCCCTTTTTTTCTTCCTCTCATCCCCACCTCCAGGATTTTAGCACAGATGTAACACTGACTGGCAACTTATTGCTTTCACCAATTTTCCCTCGGAGCTGGGTGCTCTGAATAGTGATGATCACTGGCCGATGAAAAATCAGTGTGGTTTGATATTATTTAGAAAGGACTGAAATAATTCTCTGAGCAGAAATTCTTTCATTCTTTATGAAAACTTCCTACTTAAAGACTTACTTTCCTCAACACAAAGTTGACAATCTCACTGCAAGTGAGGGATTGCAGTGGGATTGTGGCATCACTGTGCCTGGCCAGGCTGTATCATGATGTCACTGCTTAACTGAACTAAAGGAACTGATGAGTGCCAAAGAAGAAAGAGAGTATGAGGAAGATGTCAGGGGTTATTGTCTAGACTCAGAAACAAACTCCTCAGTGAAGGCCTTAAATGTATTAAAAGGCTCACAGCATCATGCACTGATTGGACTCTCTCCTTCCATGCAGCATCTTGACTATAATACTTAATTTTCATAGCCTCTTCCTAATGATAAAACCCCAGTGAAAACTGGTTAGCTCAGCCCCTTGGATTGAATCCTGACAACACTAAGTTGCTGGGGTTGGTCTCTGCTTGGCTCATGTCCTTTGACTCAGGGGAGGAGGGGCGTATAGTAGACAGAGCATTAGAGTGATGACCAGCAGCTCTGAGCTCTGGTTCTGGCTCTTGATGCTAATTAGATGTGTTGGGCAAAATGGACAAAATGACTGAACTGTCTAGGCTAAATGCCTTCCTCTGCAAAGTGAAGGACTCCTTTCAAATCTAAAGTTGTGATTTTGTGAGTCTTGTCTGGCTGGTTTTCTTGGTTAGAACGTGGGTTTCATGAGGTTAACATCATAAATTCAGTTCTCATACAAATAAGATGGCCCTGTATAGTGCTTCACACATAGCACTGGCTCAATAGATATTTGTTCAATGAATAAATGTCTTGGTATAAAGAAAAACTCTATTTCATAATCAAAGATTCTAATTTAGGTTAAAATGGAGAGCTCAGAGAGACCATAGGACTTGGTACCAATGCATCTGAGCCCCTGGGAAAATAATTTCAAAACGTGGGTGTCACTGATGTTAAGCCCATGGTATTGCTATATAGCTAGCTGTGGTATAAGAACAAGGTTAGATCAGCTGAGAGTAAACTTTCCCAAACCCTCTTCCAGAAAGATAGTAATCCTAAGAGAATTCCCCGAATTTAAGATTATATGAACAGCTCATCAATTCCTCACAATGTTCGGTTGAGGTATGCAAAGCACAGCTCTTCTGCTCTCCATTTCTCTGGCGGGAAAAGAGAAGACTGTTTCTACTGCAGGTCTCCTTAGTTCCTACAGATGAGGGAAACAAGTCAACCAGTACTAAAGCTCTACCTCTTTGTAAAATATTTGAGCATAGACTTTGCCCATGTTTAGCATACCCCACGACTGAGGCAGCAATCCCGGGCCTCATAAAAGAACAGGTAAACTTACAAATTGAGATGGTATTATCAACCACCTGGTCAGTGTGGTCAGATATCCCATACTTCGAATTCGTTAGCAAAACCTGCGAAACCAACTAATAAAGAGGAATTAGAATCAGAAAGATGAAAACTCGAACATTAGACCAAATAACCCGGGGTCATAAATGTTCTTTGACATCCTCAGTTCGCTTCCAACACTAGGGTTTGGTTTTGTTTTCTTTTGTTTTTGGTGCCATGAGAGGATTGTGAACTCCTTCTCCTTTCCTTCCAGAACCTGGCCAAGTACAGACGTGGAGGGTGAAAGCCAGTCACACGGTGTTGACAGAGCTCCTCTTATGGCTGACAGAACAGATCTACTGAGTCTCCCATCTCCTGGTCAGCAGTGACAAGTAAACACTGGTTTTATTTTAGTAGCTCTGTTGTACTTCCGCGGGCAGCTGTCCTTACTGCACACAAGCAGTCCCTCTTTTCAGGGGGTTGTAACTCAACCATCAAAATACCAAAATATGCTCTGGTTTGAAACTTGGTGCACAGAGTCCCAAGCCCCAGAATGACTGTGGTTTGCCTCCACATTTAAGAAAATATTGAGTTTTGTAGGTTATTTATTTACTGTTTTCAAATATGTTTGAAGAGTCTTTTAAACTTTCCATAGGAAAATGCACTAAAAAAGACACCATGTTAATACCTTTAATGATTCATTCTGAATTTCAGCACACCACTGCAAGGACCAAGTGGTGGGGGAAAAAAGTTTATTTGTTTTATTTTCTTACCAAATACAGATGTTTTGACCACTTGGGTCTTCATCAGTGTTCACAATATTGGTGTGTTGTAACATAATAAAATAAAGGCGTTAACTTCTTTGTTTTGTTCCTTTCAGTGATGTGCAGAATGGATTAATGAGTTCTTGTTTTTGGCCCCTGTATAACTCAAAAACTCATTTCAACTTAAATAAATTAAGTAAGTAATTAGTTCATAATATGGCCTAATCACCTCTGGTATTTTGAAACAAACAAAAACACAAAAATGGCTGTTGCACAGTTGTACTTAATTACTTCCATGTAAAATACCCGTGTGGATTTTATTACAGGTGACATAAATTTCATGTCTAAGCTTTGTTTGTGATAGAAACCTGGGCTATGGGAATGTGTAGACTCTCTACCCTTCCCTATTATTTTCCCAAAGAAAGACAGTCTATGGAACTGCATTCTTGCTTTCTTAATTGGCAAAGGAAAGCACTTTATTTCAAAAACTCTGGAGAATAGGTTACTTCGTGCAGAGGCTCAAAGGATGTTAATAATAAATAGTATAATTTCTAGAATTATTGCAATGTTCAATTTTTGCTCTTAGAGTCTGAACAGTTCTTGTTTGCATACATGTCTATCTGGGGATTGCTCTTGGTGATCGGGACAGCTTATGGAAATCCTTCCAGATGAATATACCCAATAGAGCAAAAAATTGTGCTATGTCTCTAATGTAAGGGGAAAAAAAAGACTTTTTAACAACTGTGTAATTGTGAGTTCTAGCCTTAAAGGAACTTTCTTGGCTTAGATTTCTTCCAACCTCCCTCTCAGATACTTAATAATCGAAGTATATGCCAAGAAACTAATGATGCAAACCAGAGTATTGCACATGAACTTGGACCTCTTCTCCATTGTGTAGTGTGTACAGTGTGACTAAGATTGGATCCAGAGAGTCAATGATAGCGAAGAGACAATACAACATGATACACAGCAAAGTGCCGCTATCTTGGGGAGATTCAAAGACCCATTTCCTGTCCTTCATAACTGGGTCTAAAGAGCCCCAGTGTAAATTCTGAAGTTTCTAGGCTAATCTGACAACCAGCTGCAAAAGGAAGAAGGATCAAACCTTCATTAGTAAATATCCAGGTCATTTGCTTGGCATGAAGCCACTGCCATGTCAGCCGCACACCTCACAGTTCTCTAGGTGATATCTGATACCATCATGCATTTGTAATACCTTTTGAGTTCTGATGCAGAAACCCAAGCACAAATAAACCTTTCCCCAAGCTGTGACAGCTTTATGGATGTCACTCATTTTAGAATTTAGACCAACTTCCCATTGGATGTTTGACCTAGGAAAGCTTCCCCTTTAGCTTTCTGACTCATGCCAATTCACCCAATGCGGTGCTGCAACCTTTGTTAATTGTAGCCACTCATTCACTTACTGGTGCCTTATGCCTAATAGCAGCTCAATAAAACACTTGCTTTCCAGAATAGACCTAGCCTTGTTGCAAGGGAGAAGACAGTACATAACAGAGTTCTAGATGAACTCGAACGAGGACTAATAGATGTTGAGTATATTAAAAAAAAAAATCAAGCAGCGAGAACAGTTGGGGTTTGATACAACTTCCCAGGGGAAGTAGTCAGAAGTTTCATTACTCAGGGCATTTTAAACCAGAATAGACAAAACACTAGTGGGGTATGTTGAAATAAAATATGCGTAGTCCGTCTGTGAATTAGTGTTTACTTTCAATATAATTATAAGTGAAGCAACACTGTAATGGGAATTTTTCATACACAGGAAAGCTATGGCTACTATGTTTCCACATCGACCATATGTTGCACATGTTGGTTGGTGTGGATGTGTATCCCTACTGCCCTCTAGTGGATGAAATGTAAGACCTACCTGATCGGACCCATCTAACCAGCTACTCTGGCTTGGGGGGTCTATCAATCCTTAATCATTTAGGGTAGAAAGAAAATAGCTGTGTTGATGCATTTTCCATCAAATTATAAAATTGAAGGGCATTAAAAACAACAGAGTCAAACTCTGTAATTAAGACTGCCATTTAATGTTTGTTCGCACACGGTATTCATTTCTGGGTATCCCTGCCAAAGATCCATTGTGTAATGTTGTCCTCACATGACATTAAAAACACCAGTTCCCTGGAAAATGTAAAAAAGAAACCGTGCTGCCTTGAAATACATGGAGTTTACTTTTGGAAACAGAAAATTAATACAGATGCAGTAAGATAATTTGGAACACAAATAATGGCTAGAAGAAACTTGAAAATCAGGACTGCTCCTTAAATCTAAGCAAGCGATATTAGCAATCTAGGGGTGTGCTGGCTGAGACTCAGGAGAGGGCAGGAAAACAGGCTCAGCACAGGGAAGCTGATCTGAAAAGGACTGACTAGACACACTCTTATCGATAGTAATGGGGGAAGAAAATAAGTCTGAACACACATTTGGTCCTGGGGTATCTATTTAATGCTATCACATTTAAGCTGCTTTTCGGGTATAGAATCCAGATGCCCTCCTCCAGTAAAGAAAGATACGGATCTGTAGAGTTCTGTGGAATTTTGTCATTAAGTCACAGGATAAATCTGAAGGCAGGTCTCTCTGTATAATATTATTATTTTAAAGGATTTAGACCTGATCACTAAATTTAAGCCTCAAACTTAGCATGGGAAAGAATTCCCCCCAAATACTGAGAGGACCCAATTGTACAATCCGAGTTGCGAAAACAACTGATATAATGGATTGGGCAGACGAGATCTGAATGAAGAGAAACATACCCTATGCGTGCCGAGTGCAGCAAGGCAATGGCCATTACTATGAATGTGGAGGAAAGAGATGGACTAATTATTTAAATACCATAAATTATTAGAAGCCAGTGATGCGGGCCTAGATGTAGTCGAGGGGGGTGCAGATCTAGTTGGGTGTGGAGCCAGATTGCTCCCTTTGAGTGAGCGGCAGTTTTCACAGTACATGATCTGGTAAGGAGCCATGGTTTACCTACCAAAGGTAGATTCCAAATGACTTCTCCTTTTCAACTTAAAAAAAAAAAAAAAAAGCAACAGATCTATCTAGATAAAGGTGAAAAACAACACGAAATCTCTCATTATCTGATTGACCTAGAAGAAAATCTGACCCAATAAATATCCTGGAAGCTTGGTTTTCATCTCAACCAGATTTCCATACAGCAATTAGCATCTCTATAGACAGATGACTGGAAGCCCCAGGAGAGTTGGGGGTAAGCAGTATGGGCCACAGGGAAGAAATTCAGCCAATTTCCTACTTAGCACCACGGACAGAGCTGTCAGTGGAAAGAAACATCCTTGGAGTTAGAGAATCTACACAAATCAGGGCTGCATTTAAAGATGCTGCTTCTCCCCAGTAGGACTGGATTGTGGAACCGTGTCGGAATTGTGTCCCACTGCTTCCCCACGGTGCAGCTGTTGGAGCCAAACGGGGCCAGCTTTAAATAAAAAGGTGGCTTGCCCACCTGGACATGTGGATGAGGCAAGGTTGACGTAGAAGAATGATGTTCCCTTGACCTTTCTCTGTCACTTTCTGGTTTTTGACCAATCACAGTGCTCTGAGGAATAATATCCAAGCTTTTCCATGACAAGATGAGGCCACAGGCATTTCAGCCTTTGGATCTCTAGGGCACAGAGACTGCTATGGGGCAGAACTAAGGGAGAGAGTAAGTAAAGACAACTTTAAAAGGAAGTCAAGAACCTCTATTCCATCTCCTGTCATGGTAGATCACAAATCAGACCCTCTTTTCCCTCTCAGCTCTGGTCTTGACAGGGTGAAAGGACTGTTTGATTCTGTAACTGAAGAACAGAATCTGGGAAATGAATCCCTCTCATACACGAGCAGTGAGTGGGTCTCCTTTTCTGCCCTGCTGACCCTTGATGTAGAGTCCTCACTTTATGAAAGAAAGCATCTGGCATTAAATCTCGCTGTCACTTGTTGAGGATTTGGAGTCAAAGCTTTTCCTATTTGATTGTTAATAAGAAACTTACTATTTCTAAAAGAATCTGGTAGTAGGAGACTTCTGGGTTACAGTTTTCTCATATATATATATATTTTTTTTTAGGGTTTTCTTTTATATCTTTTGTTTCTTCATCCTTTACGTCCACAGGGAAGTTTATGGAAGGTATAAAGGGAGTTGGAACCTGGAATTTCTGTCAGCTTACTACACATGTTCACCAAATGGTAAAGTTCTCACTTTAAACCCCAGCAAGACAAGATAAACTCTGTCTGCCCAGCAGCCTTTCAGAGGCATTAAGGGTAAGAGAGAAGGTAAGTAATTCACTATGCGTCCCCATTTCTATAATGGGGAAGGACGTCTTGATACATTTACAATACTCCTCTGGGGATATTTCATCAGTTATACCTAAACTCTAATGGACAATAATTGATTTGAACTTTCCACTTAGCACAGAGCTGTAAACAGCTTCACTGCAGCCGGCAGCAATGAGCCGACGTTTTGTAAAGTGGAGAGAGATTCAGAAAACTTTTGTACTGGGTCAGGCCGTAGCCTAACAGCTTTTGTATCCAGGGAAGAAACAGTTTGTCCTCCTGGTTTTAATAGCCGGGCTAATCGAGTTTCAAGCCTGCAGTAGGTATAGGTTATCTTTTGAAGGCATTCCATTTTAACCCCTCACTACTGTGATGGGTTTACAACCCAGCCATAAAAATGCACTCGTGATTTAGACGTACATCAAGCCACACTCAGAAACATAACTTTCAGAATGCTAATTTCCTGATGAAGGGGGGAAAACAAGACATTATAGTCATTTTAAGGCTACAGTTGTTGTTTTTTAAACTCTCTGTGGTTGGTGAAGCTCTCAGGGAAAATATCCCCTCTCTCAGTGTCCCTCATCTGGTTGACATCTGTCTCTTATCCTCCACCCCCACCCCCACTTCGTTTCTGCCCGTATCATCATGCAATCTCTCGCAGAAGGACCCGAAGAATAATCTGCTGCAGGGAATGGGCCGGGCACGGGTGTTCCTCTGTCCCATGGCCCCCTCCCTAGCCCTGCTGAGCAGAGAGAGAGGTAGGTCAAGTTTGGAGGAATGCTTATTCCTTTTAAATCCGGTTTCTCTCTCCCTCAGGCAGGACAGCAGGGTAAAAAAATGAAGAGAAGTAGAAGCCTAACTATATTTTGCTTCGACCACTGTTCTCTTCTGCTCCAACTCTGGCTTTCCTCCCTGGTCCCCGGGATTTCTCACAATGGGATTCAAAGCACACCAGGCAGTCAGTTGCTCTAAGACAACAAAGGGCAGAGGCCCCTTTGGAGTTGTTGCTGCCACTTCTGTGGTGTCAAAGATCTCCAGACCTCGTGGCAGTGAGGTAGGACCTTATATAATCACCAGTTAGAGCTCTGCAAAAGCCATTTTAGCCCGATGTGTGAGGAACACAGGGCAAGAAGGTACATTCTGTGAATTTATTGCTACCTGTCATTACTCACCTTATGTGAGTTTGACACAGAGAATGAATTTTTTTGGGAAATTCGGCTGATGAAATTATAAGAGCAAAAACACCCCGTTGTCAGAAAATAGATTTACACTCCACCCCCGATTGTAGCTCCCTTTCTAGAAACCTACAGGAAAAACAGGATACAATCAGACATTTTGTAAGATGTTGTCCAGATTCTGAAGTGGATTAAGACCAAACTAAACATAACTTGCTCCACTCGGCCCTGAAAACAACACTTGTAGATTCCAGACATCCAGCCTGGTTCTGCTCTTGATTTTACTATTGGTTATACAGGTAACAGTAAATAAGGCACTGAAGCTTGTGAATCTTAGCTTTCCCATTTCCCATCTGGGGAGCATGCTCTCTGTCCATTCACCCTCATTTATATTTCTATTCATCCATACTTATGTACTGATGAGATGAATGAAATTATACCAGACAAAAAGTTGTTATATATATTTAAGGTCAGTCACACGGTTAGGAGTGGCCTGACCCCTGACTGGCCATACTCAAAGTTCACTGCATTTTATCACCTGTCTGCTAGGAATGGCAGTTCCTATCTATTGGCTGCAAGCACCTGGCCCTACCCATAAGGCAAACCCCTTTCTTCTGGGGTCAGAGGGCAACATTTATTATTTGATTTTTGAATCAAAATTGGTATTTTTGAGGTTGGTTTTAACAACATTCAAAGCTTACTTAACTTTCAGTTAAGTCACCAAGGCCCTCTTCCAACGCTGAGCTACACTCTTGAACCATAAGATTTCATACAAGGGTACCCACTGACTGAACTATTTTCTCAATGATCAACAGCTTAACAATGATTAGTTTGTGAGGTGTTTCTATTATAGACTGTCGCTGTATCAAGTTCAGCTCTCATAAATTCCACTAATCATAAAATGCGCTTTATAAATAAAATGATGACCAAAGTTAACAAGGAATGGATAACTTAAATTCACCCTGTGTTTTATATCAACCTTGGGATTCAGAGTTCTATAATTAATGGAAATGGGAAGAGCTTAGAGAGGGTTCAAGGCAGAGGTCAAAGAACTTTCCCTCCTTCCTTGCCCAAAATATTTTAAGAGGTGATTTGATAATGGTTATCAGTAAGATGATGTGTTAATAGATGTTCTTTATCTATAATTCTGATTAAACGTTTAAAAAGGGGGCTTAAGCAGCATCAGGGATTTGGTTTAGTTATAAAATTCTGACATATTTCAGGAGATGTTAAATCCTCGTATGAAATATTGTGATGTCCTATTATAAGTTTTATGAAATACATTTGGTCTCCTTTTGTCTGTGACAATTTAGGTAAAGTGTTGCTAGAAGGCAGGGCAGCTGAACCAAATGAGTTCTAGACTTCGGCTTTTTTATAAAAGTTAAAAATGAGTCGTAGAGCTTATCTTGAAATACTCTTTCACAAAAAGCATACATGGGGCACAGTGACTGAAACAGCTCATATGCTAAGTTGACTACCATCACAGGGAACCAATCTCATATGGACTGTTTGGTTCCATTATTGATCAGTCTTTATAAATGCTTTGCAGAGGTCAAGGAAACAAATCCAATACCTATAAAACAAATAAGAGATTTCCTTGTTTGCTTTAAAAAATGACATTTACTGATTTTTTTCCTTTACAGTATTCAGCTTGCATGCAGCCATATTATAATTGTCATACAATAACCTTAATTCAGGGACACATCTTTTAAAACAATGTATTATTCAGCAACCTCAGGTAAACATGTAATTGAGGAGTAGAAAAGATGCACACAGAGACAAGTAATCATAGATACAAAGCATGGTGAATTTCTGTGCCATGCACTTCACACCCCAACTCATTTCGCAGGGAAACTAGAGGAGGGGCAGGACCATTCCTATTATGATAATTCACAAAGGGAGGCCATAGAGATATGCATGCAAAGTCTCTCCCCACCTCCCCATTTGCATGCCAGGATTTCAACTCTGCGACACTGAGTCCCTTCATTTAGCCAATTAGTCTTTCCAGCTTCATGTAATGCACGCCAAGAAGAAGGAGAAATAGAAGTGCTGACGTTCACTGCTTTGAAAGTTGCTATTCTAATGCCAAAGCTGCCTCTTGAGCAATTTCCAGAATGTATTAACATGGGAGCAAAGCTCTATTCCTGAAGACATAGATCACATTATGCAGGGGAGCCCCCTTCAATGTGTCACAGTTGCACAGAATCTCCTCCGTCCCTTGTAAGACCTTAACAGTTGTAGTTAGCGTGGGCTCAAGTTTATGGTCCTTACTCATGCAAAACCTAGGAGGTCTTCCTGAAGAAAAGGGGCCAATTTAAAAATATTTAGCAAGCAAAGCATGTTTTCTGAATTATACGTTGGCCGAGTCTTTGCACGGCTACACGGAAGAAAGCCAGTCAAGGTCCAAAGCAAACCAGTTTCTCCGTTTAGGTTTGAGTGAAGGATTCTTCAGTTTTCCTGTCATTTTTGTTTTGTTTTTACCAACTAAATCGAAGTTCAATTTTAACTATTCTAACTCAAGCAACCCCTAGAATTTTCCCTCACCACTAAGGACCAAGTTGAAGAGTGATCTTTAGGTAAAATATAAATACGCCTTGACGTTTGCAAGGCTGTGTAGCTCTGATTCCCTAAGTGCCCTCTTACAGATGTGGGACAGATACTTAGTGGAGAATAAGAAGTTGCTCTGAAATACTCAAAAGGCTTCATTCTCCTTCTTCTGGGGACCATCCTGGCCACAGCTTAAATAGTGACAGAGATTTTAGTATTGCTTTCTCCTTTTCTCAACAGGTTTACACAAATCATCTTGTGCTAGCCTGGCCCACTACAGATTCAGCCTTTCTTTGCTTGACTCTTGACATTTGCAAGAGGTGAGTGGTCAAGTCCTTCAGCGGCATCGCACAGTGGCGGGAGCACCTGACCACCATCTGAGACCCCTGTGCCCAAGTCCTGGTTCTTCTACAAGTTACAAATTCTTCCACTTCTCTCTTCTAGGCCCCCTTCTCCCAGACACAGAATTTGGGCATTGGCTGAGACGATTCTGCAAGGCTCCCTCAAACTTGTTTTTCTCCTAAAATCTTCCCAAAATGGCTGCCTTTTCATGTCTTTGGTGGTTCTATAGTTTAAAATCTTGGCTCAATCTTCAATTATTCCCTCGCTCTTCCTTTACTGTCTCCTAAATATGCTGTCCCACAAAAAGCCCCCATTCCCATAGTATTTTATTTGACAATCATGGATTCAAGGGGTTGGTGCACTCCTCTATCATTTCCTATAAGCTACGATTATTAGTTAGGGTTAAGTTTATTTATTTAACCCTTCCTCTTCAGAATACCCCTGATCAGATCTGCCAGCAGCTCACATTCCATCTAGAGCAGTCTCTCTCTACTTTTAAATCATTCTTCAATCCAAATTTTATACAACCACAGTCTGTGACATGATCCAATGTCCCAAACTTCTGCTAAACTTTCGTATTTTAAAATATTTTGCTTCTCATATATAGACAATGATCATATCTAGAAAATTTCTTTTTTTAAAAAAAATAGATTGTATTTATTTATTTATTTGAGGGAGAGAGAGAGCAGGGGAAGGAACACAGGGAGAGGGACAAGCAGATTCCCCACCAAGCATGAAACCTGATGTGGGACTTTACCTCATGACCCTGAGATCATAACTTGAGCCGAAATCAAGAGTCAGATGCTTGACCGACTAAGCCACCCAGGCACCGCTAGAGCATTTCTTGTAATGATCTTAATTCAAATATACATTTTAAAATACGATCCCTGGGCAGCTTCTGATCACACTGTACCTAAGATGTGAAAATTGCCTCCTCACGGCAAACATATTCTCAGTGGTTTGAGTGGCACAGTTCCCTCTCAGTCCTCCAGTGGATTCCCATCCTACCTCAGATCAACTGTGAATTCCAAACTCCCAGCACTGAAAGCCCTCTCTAGGTTTGCTCATCTGATCTGTCAGAAAATGGTGCCACGAAAGCCCACCTGTTTCCCCGAAGCAAATCTCCTTTGCCTTCTGGCTTCTTGCCATTGAGAGTCTTCCCTTTATGTGGGGAAAGTTCATCTTGGAACCTTTCCCCCATAAGCCTGCAACTATGGAATAATTCCTCATCCACTGTAGAACATCTTTCCTTCCTTCAAGTTATAACTTATACCCTGCTTCTCTTAGAGAGACTTCCAGGATTACTATCAACCAATAAAAACAAAGTAAAAGTGACTCCATATACCTCATCGTACTTAGAAAACTCATTGTATTTTAAATGTATATTGCAGTTGCTTATAAATTCCACTGATGACAGGAAAAAATACTGTGGGTACTCAACCAATAGTTATGATTAATTGGTTACCTTGCAACCTTAGGTCTTGATTTCAAACAAGTATGTATAAAAAGCTCCAACTGTCCTGTTTTATTACCTTAAGACATATAAAGCCATTTAAATCTCCTGGTTTTTGAGAACTGTCAATTGCTATGCATGTGGTAGGTATCAGTAAACACTTGTTGAATTGGATTGAGGAGGAATCATCTTAAACAGTCTACTCATGAAGGAAGGAGTAGTCAGAAGACGACTATTAACATAAATATTCCATAACGACATCTAAGTGTAATGAAAAATAATACCCAAATAAGAGTTTCTTAAATTTCTTATTCTCTTATTTGATATTACATTGATAAAAATATACTTTTAAAAATAGCTTTGATTTTGAGACACTAAATTTACACACCAAGAATTAGACACTAGCAAAATCCCATAGTCTGATTTATTTCTCTGTAATATATCTGTCTTGAGAACATCAGCAGGAATACACCAAAGAAATATGCCTCTCACGGGATCAACTATATAAAAAGACAGAACACATCATCAGCACAAAAATCATTATCCATCTAATTTCTCCCATTCTAGATGGCTCCGGTGAGCCCCTTCATCATTACTGACTAGGGTTAAGATAGACCTTAATGGATTAATTAAACCAAAGCAGGACTGCATTGCAGGCCAAAGAGGAGGAGATCCTGACACGGACGAGGTAGCAACCCTTTTCTTTCATTCAAATGTGCAAGACTTAGGTACTCCTTAGTGGTGTACATTTATATTATAAAGCAGTCTCCAAAAATAAGATTTGGTGTCTGTTGTCTGGATCTTCTCCTTGGCAGTCATCAAAATTGAATACTTGTGTGCTTATCAAAACTTATCATGGAAGAAATTAAATGTTAAGACTTTTTTTTCTTCAGGAATGTGGGGAGCATTTGAAAAGGGAGAAATCAATAGAGATGGCATGGTCATTTTGGTAACAAGAAGCACCAGCTAGGGGAAAAGTTACTGTTTGGATGCCAGTGTGACTCTGAGAGGGCCAGGACAGAGAAAATTTACAAAGAGCTGAACGCGAGACATGTCTACAGCCATAAAGTCACCAGGGACACACCCAGAGGCAACCATCATAATGGAAACCTTGAGAATTGTTCATTTAAAGAGGATTTTGAAATGCAAACGCATATGGAGAAGCCGATAATCCAAAGGGCACAATTTAGGGTCTTTTTCTTCCAGTGAAAGGAAGAGGAAAAAGGAGAGGGAGAAAATAACTCCCAGAACTGTTACATCATACGGGGCAGTTTGCTCTCTCTTTAATGAACCAAATCAGTGTATTAATGACATGAAAACCTACCTGCCTGATGAAGACAATCAGACCCTATCACACACGTTAAATACACAGGTATTAAACGGGAAAAAACAACCCACCAGGAACACCCCACTCTGGAAATAGGCAGACTGTGCCATTAATATCAAGCACCAACCACACTCTGTGATCTACAAAAGTGTCTATGAATCTACACTGGAACTGGCAGGCCTCATTTCCACCAGTGAGGAAGTGCACTTAAAGCTTCCAGAAGGGGGACCGGGAAGCTTTCTCTCTCTTTTCTGGAATGACAGAAATAGGGCAGGCTCCTCTGGGGGTCATGCTGACCACACCATGTTGAGTCCATAACTAAATGATAAGTAATTGAAATGAAAAGACACCTATTTCAATGGCTGCCCTGAGATTTAAAAGCAAGTAAAAGTTTCTAGGCCCCCAGTAGATTCCATTTGTGATTTCTTGCATTAGGGGAAAAACTTGCGCAAAGTTCAAACAATAGCACATCTCTCAAAAACACATGACATTTCTCACTAGAGAGAAAGAATAGAATTAGGGAATTGGAAGACTTTCCTACCTTTGTGATTATTTAATCTAGTCATTGTGTAAATAAGGAAACTGAGGACTTGCCAGTGGTCACAGAGTTAATTAAGTAGCTGGCAATTTTACCAGTAATGAGTCTATAGACAGATCCAGGACTAATAGTGATCCAATGGAATTGGGTCCCTTAAGGCCTTTTATTTAAATAAATAAACACACACACACACACACACACACACACACACACAGACATACGGAGGGGGGAGAGATCTATAGATATAGACATGTGTATAAAATATACTACTGGGCAGTAAAAATAGGATCCCATGTTGTAACATTATCACTACTGTGGTCAAGAAGCCACTGGCTAGATTAATTTATTAATTAGACAAACATTTATTGAGCTCCGATTATGTACAAGTATTATGAAAGTGAAGAGTGTATGATTTTTAGGCATGGTTGTGTTGTTTCAGAGTTTCCATCTGCAACACAACCACCTAAAATAATCGAGTAGCCATTTTGGATGAATTTAAAACATAATCATTGATTTTTTGAATCAGGAGAGAAGGCATAAACTCTGCACTATACTTTAGTCAGAGACTGGAAATAATTTGGAATGTTTCTAACCCCACAAATCTAGAGGTTGAGCCATTGATTTCAGCTGTTCTCAGCACTTGGACGTGTTTTTCCCTTCAGAATCTACCAAATTCACTGCCCTAAGTAGCTTGGAAACAAGGCTCTGTAGACCTTGCTGCTCTGCTTCTGCGTGGTCTCGGAGAGGGTATTTAGGTCAAGGATGAGGGTGGAGCTGGGGATAAGCAAGGAACCTGGCTGAGCCTGTGTCTATCAGCTCCACACACTACCTAACCTCTAAGTCATTTCACTTATATTTTAGTCTATGGTAGAGCACAATGATTTCCTTTGAGATCAACAGAAACTGAGTGGCTAAAACCTGATAAATATGCTGGGTTGAAGTAATCTCGTTATGGAGAAAAATCATGAATAGTAAGCTTACGACCAAAGAAGTGATCATGTCATCCAGGCATTTCTCTTAAAAAAGAAGGAAAGGAGTAGTAACATTTGAGGGCCTACCATGTTCAGAGACTTTACTAGGGGATTTGCACATATCATCTCATTTCATCCTTATAAAAACCTTCCAGAGTAGAGATTATTATCCCCATTTCTTCAGGTAAAGAAACTGAGGCTCAGCAAGATTGTGGTTTGATCAGACTCACAAAGCAGGACGTAATTTATGGCACTCACGTACGGATCCAAGTGTGTCCGTCTACAAAGCCTGCATTCTTTGCCAAAGTTTACTAAGAGGGAAACCCAAAGATGAAACAACTGTGAATGCCACTGGCAGTATTTTTAGTGAGTGTCTGCTATATAGTGCTAAATTGTGTGCAGAAGTTTATACAAATATAAACACACATTTTCTGCCACCTTGACATTTAAATATGCTAACATGAACAAACTGACATTGGACCCACCAAAAAGAATATTAATGTGGAAAATTCAAATGACTCATGTACAAAAGGGGACTTTTTTCAGTTCTAAAGACAGACAGTCTACCTGACATTGCAAAGCTTTTGTGCAGCTAATGCTTAAAAACATAAACAAACAACCCCCCTAAACTCTTTCAACAACAGAAAAACACGCACAATCCCCACAAAAATCTAGCACAGCCAATTCTTCATTAATTGCCAATACATAGGGATTTATCCTCAAAAATAGTTAAGGGTGAGCATCTAGTTTGTACTTAAAGGCTTCACATTCGGTCCAGGGTTGACATTATCACTGCCTCTGCTTACCTTGTCTTTCGTAAAGCGTGGAAAGGGAAAGGTTTGGGTGTTTCTTCCACATAATAAAGGCTTAGCTGTGGGGACAGGTTAAGTGAAAGCACCGTTTCTTTCCTAGTGGCCTGCTGGGGCATTGGGAGGTCCCCCTCCTGCCTGCGCTCCACAGCCAGGCACACAAGCTCCCTCTCCTTAGTTTCATGCACGGGAGAAAAAGAAAAGGAAGGAAAGAAAAAGCACGAAAGGGTGTAGAAGAGGAAGAAAGAGGAGGGGACAGGAGGAGAGTCAGGGGAAGTGGTGGTGGCCTCCAGAGGGCTGCACGAAGTGAAAGTATGCAAAGAGCAGAGCTGAGGCAGCAGGGCTCCTCCCAGATCCCCGGGGACGGGGAGGGGTGCCTCCATCAGCTCTTCTGGACCAGAAGCCCTCTGTGGCCAGGATCCCACTGGAAGAAGGCAGGCCCTGGACAGAGGCTGGAGAGTGATGCTACCCAGTTTTCCAGCCCCTACTATGCCACATATAAAAAAACAATTATTCTGGAAATGCTGTAACTTTCCAGAGTACCTTCAAATGCAAGAAAAAGGTGCACTCTAACATGAAATGTGACGTGAGAATAATTCATTATTTATTATGCCCCAATTCTTTATTTATAATTATTATCTAACTACAACCCTGCAGGCTTTCCTTGCCCCTTGGTAATCAAGAGTTGACAGCGTGCCACTTCCACTGGCTTGTTAAAGAAATAAAAAAAGAACGGTTCAGGTAGACAGGAATTAATTGTCCTGCGATAATAAGAACGCAAGACCGATATCCCCAAATCAGCAACAAAAATGTCAATAGTGAGGTCCTAAACCCCTGGATCTCTGTTGAATTTTTCCACGATCAGAGCTACAGGTGAAATTTAGGTTGTAACAGGCCCTCAAAAGACAGTACTGATGGCCACTGCAGGTTAGCCTTTTCTGAATAAAATTTGGCGGTTGGGGTGCCAAAGATTCACCCTTGCTGGAAAGAGCACTCATGTTAGCTTTGCAAGTGAGCCACCCGTGGGAAGGAAAGGGTAGAGAAGGAAGCATGAGCACCAAAATCTCCAGTCATCTTCAACCATCTTGACACGGGTTAGCTGAAGGCCATGGAGAATAAGGGATGTGCACTCGTCTCTCTCTTATACAGACAGCAGAGGTGGGGGGAAACCACACACTTGTATTTTGCTAATGTAAAAGTCCCAGTGGAAACATTAGCACTCAAAGACATTAATGTGGATTTAGGACACTCCCTGAAGGATTTTGATTCCATTAGAAAAAAAAAAAAAAAGACGGTGACAGATATAATCCTGCTTTGATATGTTTAATGCCATTTAAAGAGAAACTGCACCCATTTACCTCAGGCCGGGACACCAAGAGTTCAAAAAGTGAAATATCATTTCTCAGTGCAAAGAAAAAGCTTGGAAAATATTATGTGAAAATTAATTTGGCATGCTTCTTTGAAATTTTAGATTTCTGGGATGAGCAAATGGGTACAGTTTTCTTTTAACTGTTTTTGAACACCATGTGTTGAGAAGAAAACAACAGAATGGCAATTGCTCATCCAAAATGCTAACTTGTGGCATGGCACAGTCAAGATGGCCTGCCACAGCCAAAAAGCAGGTGTACGCTATGCCTCTCACTTCGGTAGCGTGCACGCCACATGTCCCTGCATTCGGCAACCTCTCGCATTTGCTTTTGGAACCTTTCTGAGGGGGACAGTAAACATGACTCAACAGAATGTCTAGCCTAGGAGGGACTGGCTCCCCCGGCTTTTTGTGAGACAGATTCTCTGAGGAAGAACCAAGGAAAAACTGGAATAATGTATCTATTTTGGAATTCTTTGCCACATCACGTCCTGTGACCTAGCACGAAAGTGACTGGTTTCAGATCATTTTGTGTGGATGAAATTTAGGATTTAATCGAGTTAGAGGGTAATGGTGGTGCTTTTGTGTGGCTGGAGAGACCCTATTAAATCGGCTGTCTCGTTTGTAGCTGGTACAGATCATACGCACCTAACCTGATAGCTTAGAGGAATATGCCCCTCACCCCTAAAAGTCCATGAGAAAGTTCAAAACATAGGATGTACAAAATTATCTGGTGTGCTGGGATGCCAAAGCTTCCCCAATCTGACATTATGAATCAATTATGTTTGTTCCAGGAATTAAAAGATTTTTATACAGACATGGGTCTCATTACTCATTACTCTATATAACAGTTCTATGAGGAAGAGGAGACAGAAAAAAAAAAAAAGAATTTCCTCTGCCCTGTAAAAGGGTTGAGAAAGAGGCCAAATTGAAACTCACGACCATTCTTAAGCCTATGCCAGGTGCCACTTAGAATGAAATCTCAGGATATTTGTTTTGTGGAAGTTGACAGGGTCAGAACACAAAGATGTAGATGGGGATCAAAATGACTATTTTAACGTAAAGAAGTGGGAAATCGCTGCTTTATTCTATGATTTAAATTAATAAATCGATAATCATTTGTTAAAAACCTACTATGTGCAAATACTGCCAGCCAAGAGGAGGGAAGAATGAAATCTATAAATACTAAATTCAAAAAAAAAAAATCCTTAAGCTTTACAGATACAACTGAGTGCTGTTCTCTGTAGGCTAGCTTCTGGGTAGGCATTTATAGAGCTCAAAAAGAGTCTGCTGCCAAATACTTATATGCTATTGTTAATTTGACTCATTAGAATGACTGTATTTACTATGTACCTTTTAATTCTGCTGGTACTTTCTAGGTGTTGAAGGGGATACCAACTGTGTATAAACACAATCTCTGTATTTATGAAGCTTACTGTGCAGTAGTAGGAGGAATGAGACACAGATAAACATACTCTAGTATAGAAGAGTATGTAATCAGTGCCACATGAGACATAGAAATAAGTGCTTTAACAGTTGGGAAGAAGCAAGACCTTCTGGCTGTGGAACAGCCCTTCCACAGACTTACTAAAATGGTTCAACGCACAGAAAGGAAAGGGCTTGGACAAAGCTTCAAGGCAACTAGCCACCAGTGCACATCGGGATTTAGCTAGGCTGCGAGGGGAGGGAAATGCACCCTGTATCCACAACACCTCTCACACTAATGTTTACCCAAAGGATGCATGGATGAAAGACGAGTCAATATGGATGATAGGCCAGGTCAGTGGTTCTGCATCACTCCTGGATATTAATGATTATTAATACCGGGTAGAATTTGGCATTGTTATGACGTGATTTTCTTCCTACCAAAATGTGAAAACTTGAGTCCTTTATCCACTCTAGAGTAATGGAAGGTGCCTTTCAGGGTTTCATCCTTCCACGTGAGGAAGCACTTTGCCCATGGTACAGGTATCACAATGTCTGTCAGAACAGCAACAAATGAACTCTCCGCTAGCCCCTCAGGAGGATGCGTGGGATGTGCATGGGGTGTCAGAACCCACGCACTCTAGAAATAATGATAGTGGACAGGGGCTCAGCAGATATGTGGTGGTCCATACAAGAAGGTCGGTATCATGCAAAAGGAAACAGAATTTGGATGGCGTGGCTTCTAGGTCTAGGTTCTATCTATAGAATCACCTTCTTTTTCAATTTTTCTTCTTCTTGGATACTCCAGCCCTCTGCATCATGAATAGTGGCCTTCTGTAGTTGGTGTGTATGTGTGTGTATGCGTGTGTGTCTTTTTAAGGGGGAGGATGGCATTACTGATGTGCTTTTGTAAAGGATTCAAGGTTGTCTGGATCCTCAAAGAATGCAATTGAAAAAAGAATACCATTTCTTTGATTCATTGGTGCTTACATTTGGGCAGAGTTTTCTTTTTCCATCCTCAGATACAGTATTTGAGACAATCTGCCCACAATGGAAAGCTTTTAGAGCTTCAAAAGTGTAGGCGAACCAAATCAGAATTAATCTCTGTGAAAATGGAGATTCAGGCACATGGAAAAAGTTTAGAAAAGAATCCAGGCAAGAAGGCAATCCCACAGAAAGATGTCTGACATCTTCCCTAATTCCAGGTGAGCTGGAGTAGGGCAGATGAGGAAGGGGCATGGGGAATTCCAGTTGCTCATATGATCCATTGTCTCACCTGCACCCATACAACTGGGGTCCCTGTTAGCAGAGGGTCCAGCTGATTTAGTTCCTATGTGTCCTATGGTTTGACTGTATGGACCCAGAGGAGGCTAACTAAGAAATCTAGGCTAACTGAAGCCAAGATAAAGTGGCCAACAGCTATTCACTCAGAAAGAACTGACCAGAATGGCCTGCAGGGTATCTGCAGCAGTGTTCACTATTTTTTTCCCTTAAGGTTTTATTTATTTATTTGAGAGAATGCACAAGCAGAGGACAGGGGCAGAGGGAGAGGGAGAAACAGACTTCTTGCTGAGCAGGACCCTGGGATCAAACCTGAGCAGAAGGGAGATGCTTAACCAACCAATGGAGCCACCCAGGCACCCCATGGCTTTTATTATCATATTGAAAACTGTGCATTTTACTGGGTGGGGGGAAGCTCTTAAAAAAAAAGGCCTTGCAAACAACAGAAGCAAAAAATGGTAGAAGGTAAGAATGATCACCTCTGAATCTTGCTACATGCCCGGCAGTTTTTTTTTTTTATATATATGTGTATTTCTCTACATACACTCTCTATTTGATCCTATAACAAATAGGAAAGATTCATATTTTGCCCATTTTCTCTGTAAGGAGCTTAGGGTTCAGAGAGGTTAGGTGACTCTCCTCTGGCCACACAGCAAGGGCTAAGCTGGGAGTCCAATCCGAGCGGTAAGACACAAAGCCTGTGCTCCTCGCCATGCCTTGTGCTTTTCGTGGCACGGAGTCAGTGTTGGGGGAACTCTGCCCAGCATCTCTGGTTAGCAGAGTGAATCGCTTTTATCATTTGCCAACATGTCATAGAAAAAAACCAAAACAACAAAAAAATTAAAACTCCTGGTCTAAGAGATTTCCTATCCACCACCTGAAGTTTGGCTTGGTTACATATTATTTGAGTATCTGACAATCTTATAGAAAGTCTAACAAGAATAAAGAATTTTTTCATTTATGCTAGCTCCTACATTAGTTAAAAAATCTCCTCTTCCTATATAACATTGCACCCGGGGAACTCTCTCAGTGCCAGAAACTCATCTGAAAATGCTGAAAAGCCAGAATTTGGGGCCTATCCGCGGACTAATGTTACCAGCTGTGAGTCGGCTTGAACATCAGTAATATGATATTTCCCGCTACAATTTGATTTGGTTAAAATGTGTTTGAAGTTCACCCTTTTATTAACTAGAATTACCACCTCCTGTAACTGGAGGGCCCCTGAGAGCAGGCTGCTCGTGCAATCCAACCTCCCACCTGCCATCAGCGCATTTCCTGGCAACAAATACTATTACATTGATAACTACAGAAATAGGTCAAAATGTCTTTTCAATAGTTGCTAATGTTCTCCTAATGCTCCATCGCCTGCCTTTGATTCTCCTGCTAACGTTTTCTCTCACATCACAGCAGCAACAACTAGTGAAAAGACTAGAACGTGGAGGAGATCGCTATGGCAGATGGAGGTGCCCTTAGGAGTTCCCCGAATGGTTGGCTAGAGGAGCTATATTTTCCTTGCAGCTGAGGGCCCCAAACCTGGCTTCGCATGTGAGTTGGGTGACCAGGGGAAAAAAGCCACATCCCATCTAAGCCTTAACACCCATCTCTGCAAAAGAGGAAACTCAAGGTGACTGATTATTCAAATTTGCAAAATGCTCTGAGTTCACAGGAGGTAGGAGCCTTGATTTATCACAAAGCAGTCAGTTTTACACTTATTTGCTCTACTTTCATAACCATACCCATTAGGGCCTTGACTATCCAAGATAGAAACTTATTTTCATATCAAAAAAAATGTTACTGTGGCATATTTTTGTAACAGAGACCCTCTGCAATCATCTGGGGTTTGATTATTCACTGTGTAAACCTACATCCCCCCCCCCTTCTCTCCCAGGAAGAAAGATCACTTTTCTGAGTTCACATCACATATGTGACCAAAGATAAAGATGGGGGTGGGTGGGGACAGTTGCATTAGGACATGGCTGATTCTAGGCAGAGGAGTTTGGCTCCGAAGGACAGCCACATACAGTAAGCAAGGAGCCCAAGCCCCCCTGTGAATGAGGTACATTTCAATCTCCAACACTTCTTCTGAAATGCAAACATCCTGTTGGGGGGTTAAGTCATTCATGCCTCAAGCTCTAAGCACTTCAACCCCAAGAGGGCTACCGCAGTTTAAAGTAGCTTTGAATTGGAACTAGGGGAAGGGATGGGGGGTGGGTGTAGGAGAAGGAGGTCAGATTAACACAAGGACTTTGGGCCCCAAGGCAGAGGAAAGGAGGAAGGGAGTGGCCATGACTGAAAAGGACTCAATTTCCTTTTGCCATTTTTGCCCTGGGCCTTGTCTGGAGATGCTCGGGTTTCTGAGCAAAGCTTCTGACCCTTCTGCGGTGCCATGACTGTGCCCGGACAGGCGGAGATCGGCACTGATTTAAAACCTAGCAAACTTCGGCCTACCTGGTTCAGGCAAGGATAGGTTATTCTCATCTGAGGCTTAAACTCGCAAAGATTGGGGACACCTGGGTGGCTTAGTGGTTGGGCATATGCCTTTGGCTCAGGGCCTGATCCCAGGGTCCTGGGATCGAGTCCCACATCAGGTTCCCTGCATGGAGCCTGCTTCTCCCTCTGCCTGTGTCTCTGTGTCTCTCATGAATAAATAAATAAAATATTTTTTAAAAATGTGAAAAGACTCCACAGTCTAGGACCCCCCCACCAGACTCCTCTGGCTTTCCTTCCTTACGCAGGAGGGAGAAGAGGCAGGGAGAAAAGAGGGTGCAGGGAAGGAGCAGAGAGGGTGGAGGAAGCTAACCCCACCGGGGTTTCTGCTGCCAGCGAGGCTTCCCACGTTAAGTGAACCTCTCTCTGGATCCTCCCAGCAAGCCAGGAGGCATTATTAGTGGTAGGAAGTATTTTTATAGGTGCAGAGAAGCTAGCTCGCTTCAGGTGACCAGTCAGGTTCTTTTTCACACAGACCTCTCCCTGCTGCTTTCCTCCTCCTGCTAATGGGCGCTTAGATACTGGGGTATGGGCCCATCATTTAGAATAGATCTTTTAAAAATGTTGCCGATGCCCTGAGTTGTCAAAAGCATACCCTGCTAGGAGTCTGGAGGCTTGGATTCTTCTGGTGAAAGCCTCGTTCTAACAGACTGTCACTGGGGACAGGTCCCCACATCTCCATGGGGTCTAATCCAGACCGGTCTTAAATTTCTGTCATTCGTACTCTCCAAGGTGGTAGTAGGGGTTAGTGTGCATGTACAAAATTTAGCAAAATCATTCTTGTTTTATTCATGAGAGACACAGAGAGAGGCAGAGACATAGGCAGAGGGAGAAGCAGGCTCCCTGTGGGGAGCCCGAGGCAGGCCTGGATCCTAGGATGCCACGCTGGGATCACGACCTGAACCAAGAGCAGACAGACACTCAACCACTGAGCCACCCAGATGCCCAGCAAAAATCAGTTTTATTAGATGCCATATGTAGAGGAACTTCATCCTCCTGATGCCAGTGTTGAGTAAGCAGGATGAAAGGACTGCCCTGGGCTGAAGGCAGGAGGGGAGGTGTGGAGCACGGAGGACACAGAGCTACCGTGGCCTGCCATGGTGGGAGTCTAAGAGACAGAAGCCCAGGGCCAGAGCTGGGAGATCAATTTGTTTTTAGAATACCCTAGTGTGTTTGATCACATAACGCTTGGGAAGTCCTGGTCTAAAGTAACCTGAATGTTCGATGTTGTTTCTTCAATCTTCATTTAATGGTTGACGCCTATTTTAATCATCCAATAAAGGGCAAAGACTTCCCTACCACAACAATTTCTTCCAAGTATCAACCTCTAGCAAAAAGATACTTGGCTGAGACAACTACTACTGAGTTTCTGATTACAAGACAAGACCATCTTGATTATAATCATCTCAAGTTGTCTGGAGGATGGAAGGAGTGATGGGTTCTTCGGAACCACATTATATGGACAGAAATCTTCCAAGTTTAACACAGGAATTAGCTTCTGAGGAATCAGAAGAGGATCGTTTTCAGTAAGAAAAGACATGTGCCTGTTACCTCCAGTGGGCATGCCAGGAGAATTTGCATTCCAGATAGGACCAGCTATATAATTTGTAGGGCTCAAGGAAAAATAGAAGTGGAGGGCCCCTTATTTGAAAATCGTTAAGAATTTCAAGACAGCAACAGCAGAGCATTAAACCAAGCACATGGCCCTCGTAATCATGGGACCATGAGCAATTGTGCAGGTTTACCTCCCAGGAGGGCGGTCCTGATTCTAGTAACTGTTTTCAGAGTCCAGTCCCATAGTTACCAAGACCAAAATTAAGAAAGGTGCACCATTGCTCTCAAAATTCTCAGTGAATCCTGTCTTCCTAGGGTAAGGATGCAACTGAATCCTGCAGCAAGGATCAGAAAAATCTGGGGTCTGCCAACATGTTTGATAGATTGCAACTGCACTGGCTTCTGCTACATTTGTCACAGGCACTAATCCCCGCTTCTGTCACAACCCAAAGATGCCCAGGATATCAATGTCTGGGAATTGAAACATATTTTCTAAAAACACAAATTCCCTGAAAACACACACATGCACACACACGTGCGCGCGCGCGCATGCACACGCAACAAAACAAGCAGAAGTTACTAAAAAGAAGGGGTTTCCTGGATGGAAGTCCTGTCCCCGATTTCTTTCTGGCCTTACCTTGAGCAGTTCTTGGACATGTGCACACAGGCTCAAAGCACAGGTGAATTACCACAATGACTCTTTTCAGTTTGGGGGAAAAACAGAGGAAACAAGAGAACCTGGTCATAGCCCAGTAGAAACTCCTTGTTTCACTAACAGTATGCCTGCTGCCTCTCTCTCTCTTTCTCACTCCTTATTATGCTAAGTTGGAACTGTGACTTCACTTTCCATGGAAGCCAGTTTCCCTTCTCTGGGTGCTGGGAATGGACCAGAGAAAAGCAAGCAGAGGGTACCAGTCCTGTTAAAAACATCACATTTGGGGGATCCCTTGGTGGCTCAGTGGTTTAGTGCCTGCCTTCGGCTCAGGGTGTGATCCTGGGGTCCCGGGATCGAGTCCCGCATCGGGCTCCCTGCACAGAGCCTGCTTCTCTCTCTCTCTCTCTCTCTCTCTCTCTCTCTGTGTGTCTCTCATGAATAAATAAATAAACAAAAACTTTAAAAAAAAACACCAAAACATCACATTTATTTATTTTCACCTGCCCCCCTCATGTCATTGCCATCCCATTGAGGTCTGGATAGAGAAAGCAGAGATTGAACAAGAAGCAGAGATTGAACAAGAAGCAAATGAACATCAGAAGAATAGTGGCCGTACAAAATAGATGAATGTGGCCTCTTTTCCAATGATCTTAAGGGCTTTATGTATACTGAGTCTGATTCTCACTGGGACAGACCAGTGGCCTGGGCAGGTGCCCAGAATGCTTGTATAGGTTGAAGCTTATCCTCTCCTTATCCTTGTCCCATTTTCTAAAAGATACCTGTCTAATATAGAGAACCAGTTCATTCCTACAGCCAGAATTGTACTTTGATACCACACCTTGATTTAGATTTTTTTTTTTAATGGTATCTATTGGCAAAGCTAATCATTTATTTTGCCTGGTAGGCTTGTACTGCCTTTAGTAAGGCCACACGGGTCCATAAGTAGATAGAAATGTGTTTGAACCTCTATAATCATGCTTAGATTTCTAAAAATCTTCCATTTCACAGAGGTGATTTAGGCCCAGTCATCACTTGCAAATGTTTTAACAATCGGTAATTAGCTAAGAAGGTCTTAAAAAAAAAAGTGATTGACCTTCACAACAGTTGCATGTATGAAATCCCAATTTGTTTATTTTTAAATCATTCTCCCCTGCTGTAAATAGATAGCTATAATATATACATTTATATACATGTGTACAATCAGCCTTAGCAATACTGCTGTGAGGGAGATGAGGATAGATGGTTTTCTATTTATTTGACAAATGTACTATTACAGAGCTGGGTTAGGAGATTTGTCCTGTAAGGAAGGGTGGAGCTGGAGGAAAAAAAAAAAAAAAAAAACAAACGCTGCCATATCTTTTCTCTTATTATATCACTCTGGAACCGGGCAACCACTACTGTTTTCGGGCTACCTGACTGAAAGGTTGGACAAGGCAATTTTCTGAAAAAAGAGTTTAACTCTTTCTTCTCTTTCTCATGCTTCCTTGCTCTCTCTTCCCTCTGAGACTATTATAAACTATTGATAAACGTGGCTGCATTATGTTGATACTTGCTCTTCATGGGCTCTGATGGGTTTTAGCTCTTAAGAGGGCATGGGGAAAAAAAATCACCTCCAAAATGTTATAATGATAAATAAAGCTGGGACAGTTTGTTTGAGTTAATGTCCCCACGAAAAGTTGATATTGGTACAAGTGAGGTCTTAGAATCCCCTCTCACAAGAGCTAGTCCATGGCTCTGAAGTGATACAACAGGAGCAAAAGCTTCTCGGAGGCACGACTTGCTCATGGGTAGACTGTTGTTCTCTTGGGATCTCAGATGAGGGTCAGAATTTTCGCTGCCTCTTTCTGCTTCAACTTGCAACTGCTGTCTACTGTACATCAGGGCTGCATCCTCTAAGTTCCTGACCTTAGATAGTCTTTCTCTATTTTGGTACATATTTGCATGTCACTTACAGAGCTATATTTGATTAAAACAACAACAACAACAACAAAAAAAAACCTGGGCCAGACTGTTATTTAGCCACGGAAAGACTATTTCGGTATTGTTTTAACTCCTTATTATGTATTTTGTTGATTATTTGTGGGAATAAAAAAAGAATCTTAGGTTTCTTGCCACTTCTCATGCTTCTGGTTAATGTTTCCCAATGTTATCGGTTAATGCTTCGGAAACACAATTTTACTTTAATGGATCCCAAATAAAACATAATTGTGAAAGAGAAGCAAGAGAGAAGAACATATATAATGAATTTTGAAGCTAAATGGCATAAGTTCCTTAATTCTGAAATATCTGCCATTCTTATTTGTTTATATCATCAGAATGTAATGTTGCTGACAAAGTAGTTATCCGGGTGAAGGTGTTTTTTTCTTTTTTTTAAAGAAGGGACAGAATGATTAAGTTTCCTTTCCGGTGAGGAGAGCTACAACCCCTGCAGCACACTAGCACCTGAGAACCATCTGCTGCATGGAGCCAGCTTCGGTGAGTCCTCCTGGAGGAGACCACCCCATCAACCTGTTCAGGAAAGCTACTTCTGTTTAGAACCCAGACTCCACAAAGGGTGTCCCCGGGCCCCTCAGAACCTTGGCTGGCTGTCATCCCATCAGGTACCCAGTCTGCAGCTGCCACTCAGACATGGAGAGCCCCTGTGTGTGTGTGTTGTGTGTGTGTGTGTGTGTGTGTGTGTGTGACACACAATGGGCCAGGAAGGGACAAGGCTCTGTTGTACCAGTGCAGTTATTGTAAGGAACTAGTTATGCTGCAACGGCTTTGCTCTTTTATATTCCAGGCAACACGCCGGTGAATATAATTCATAATGAACATATTCAACATTTTTCCATCAGTTCAATACATTATTCATAAATATTAGAGATGGAAAAGACCTAGTAGATTACTGAGACCAAACCGCCTTTCCGCACCTCCATTTCCCCCAACTGTTGATGCTAGCTCAAAACAACAGCGACAACAACAAATCACACAGGAAAAGCAACAAATTCACAATTTTTACAAGTAAAAAGGAAAGCTCCAAAGAAGAAGCCTGTATTGAGGGCAGGGAGGTCCGAGGCCTTCCCTTCCTGCTAGTGGGGCTCACCGAGGACTTAGGATTTTGGGCAGCACTTTGCTGGGAAGACAGGCCAAGGGAAGGAAATACCCATTTCTCCTCTAGAGAATCAGAATTCAAGATAAAGCCCGAGAAGCAATACCATGTCCCTGGGCCAAGTGCTTACTATCGGTCTCCACAGCCTGGTGTGGACTCTCCAGTTGGAACTTGAGATCTGACAATAATGATGAAAAGAAAACGTATAAATAAATAGAAAGTTAAAACTACTAGAGAATGCTCCCTGGGATTATCTGTACTATCAAGATAGGAAAACTTTGCAGATGCTACTGTCTCTCTAGAGGAATAAATGCTTGCATTTTAATATTCTCAGCAGCTGGTTCCTGTTGAATACCATCAGGATGATTCAGCCACCCACCAGGAACACCAGTAACAGCAAGTGCACACGCAGAAATCTGCAAAACTTTCTTCTCTTGATGCCAACACCATTACTCTGGCAAAGTCAGAACCCTTTATTGAATTACCAGCTCCACTAAGTGTGACCCTTTCCCCTCCTGAATACCAGCAACACTCTCAAAGACATGGAACTTTTGGCTGAGTAAGAAGCAACATTCTTTCTGACTTGAGCATACCCTCCCATCAGTCAGTCTCTCCTCGGCCATGATCACGTGACCTGCTCCTTTAAAATGTTCTCATTATTCGCTGTAAACCTGAAGGACCAACAAGGCCCATGGACTCCCCGGGCCCACCTTGCATGCCACGGCGCCGCAGCCGAACCCGCGCATTTAATGCTACATCTCCACCCTGACCCCACCACAAGTTAATTTCCCACTTGCATTTTTCCAGTTTCCCATTTCCACAGGATGTGGTTGCATGCCAGGACAAACAGAGACGTAGGTGAACTATGTTGACCACAGCCATCATTAATACAGAAATTACCATGGCATATGCCAAGTTAGAGAAAAAGTCTATATGTGCCCCCTTCTTCAAACAGACCAGATTAGACATAAAGGGGAAAAAAATGCCAAGATGATAGCTAGCTATCAAAATTGTCTCACTGCCTCATTGTCAGGTCCCAAAAGTAAAATCTAAGGACATTCAACACAGATTCAGGTGCACTCAACAGCCATGAAAATATATGGCTGGAGAGGGAATCTATAAATGTAATGAATACACAATTGGCTTATAACAGATGCAACTAAAATTAAATTCGATATCTTGACCTGCTCTCTAAAGTGAAAGTTTCTAGTTCAGGCTACAGACAGAGGTATAACAAGCTCATTAATCACATGAACCAGAACTATAAGCTGACACTCCTGGGGATGTTGCAAAGAGCAATCCTAAGTGGTTGGGGGTCTGTGGGGAACCTGAAAGAGAATGTGGCCCTGCTAGTGTACAGTGAGCAACACTCCCATCTTTTATGGTGTACGCAGGTCGGCACTGACCAACACCAGCCACTATTCTCCACTTCCAGGAAACAACGTGAGGATCTCAGTAAAGGAGTGATAGACCCTATAGACTTGCATAAGATTCAGTACATTTTATTCAGTTCCTATTATGTAAAAGTCATTGTGTTTGTGTTTGTTGCTTGAGGAGATAATGAACTCAATGAGATCAACCTATGACCCCACGAAGAATGTTGTTGGGAAAGAACTGCAGACAAGGGAATATTAATAATAGTAGTAGTAACAGCAGCAATGATATTGAATGATGGCCACATGCTAGTCTTTGTGCCAAGCACTTTATACACTGCATTTCATAAAAATTCTTAACAATATTTCAGCAAGATAGTTATTATTTTCCTATTTACAGATGTGGATTTCACAGAGGCCCAGTGAAATTAAGTGCATTGCCCCAAATTACATAGACCTGTTCCTTATGTTACAAACAGATACACAGATGACTAACCTATAAGATAGAATATGACAAGAGACATTAAAAGATAGAGTATTGTAGCAATAAAGAACACCAGGGGAAAAGGAACAGGGATGTGAAAATGTGGTGTGTGCTTAGGAAATAAGGAGTAGCCCAGGCTGTAATGCGTTTAAACTTGTTGACTCAGTGCCCTCTGATTAGAACTCATACTTTGATAAGATACTAAGATACATCCATCTGTACAAAAAGATTTCTAGGAAGAAGGTCTTCTTTCTAAAAGATCTGACTACAGTTTCTTGTAATTTTTTTCTTTTCTTTTCCTTTCTCTTTTCTTTGTTTGTTTCTTCCTCCCCGCCCCCCCTTTTTTTGGTGGGGGCAGATGGAAGAAGAGAAATGAAATAAAAGTTACCTTGAATTATCCTAGAGGACATATGAGTGTGAGGGGAACAGTGTTGACAGCAGAGGGTATCCAAGAAGTACAAGATCTGGTTACATTTTCTTTTATTCCCCAGAATGCCTTATCCTTAGCACATTTATTTGCCCCTGCCCCATTACGGTAAGATTATTGGCACAGCAGTAGGAACCCAAAGGGCTTGGCTCTTTTGTTCTCTTCCTCAATTACTTCTGGAATATCATCTACTTTTAATTTTTATAAAAATTGTGTTAGAGGTCAGGATGTGGTGTAGGAGTGGTAGCTAGAAAACCTGAGTTCTAATACAATTTACCTTTCTCATCTTGAGAAAGTTTTGTCACTTCTCTGTTTAAATTTTCTTATCAGCAAAGTAAATGGTTTAAGCCCAAACAGCATTTCTTAATCTGTTAACCTCTCCCTGCCCCTTTTGATGAAAATAAAACCTTATGCTTTTCTGAAATTTTTTTCACTCTTCTCTAGTTAGACCCCTGGTTCACAGAATCCATTGTACAGCACCACTAGTCAAGATGAATTTGTGGAGCTTTACGTTCTTTATTTTTTTTAAGCTTTCCTTTTAAATTGTTTTCCAAATATAAGTCATTGTAATACATAAAAATACATATTTTTCTCAAATCCTATGTGGTGCTGCAAACAGATATTCAGTATTTTTTTCTGGAGAGTTTGCTAACCCACTCACCCATATTGAGATATCTAAGGCTCCTTCAAGCTCTAAGATGCAATGATTATGATTCTATGATGCTGACATTTGCTTTGTCGACACTTAAGGCAGAGCTTTTCAACTTCAAACAATAGCATAACAAGTTGCTATAACAATTACACTTATATGAATCTTTAAGCAGATGTGCACAACAGCTCTTTACAACTAGTATCACACTGGACAGCCAAAGCTTTAGGAAGTTGTTAAAATTCTCAGCAAAGGTGAATTCTTCAGTTAATTATATCCTATAGGAAAAAGTACTGCTTTCCTACCTACTTATAAAGTTGACTGACTCATTTCTTCGATATGTTAATTTTCCAGCTAGCCACCGGCTTTAAACATCTCCAATAACTTTAATCACTAGTCCCTACTGTCATAGCTCCTGTGTCTCACCCTCCTAACCTTGCCCACTGAGTTCACTCTTACTGATGTAATCATACATGCTTCTTTGTAGTGACATTCGTCACAGTGCTCATTTAGAATTATCGTCATTCCTACTGCACCCTAGGTCAACGGAATTAAACGTGCTTATGCAAGTTGTTGTCATTTTAATTTTTTCAGCTAGGACTTCTTCATCCAGAAGGACAATTTATTTTATCTGATCAATATATAACCAGTCAGTCAAATGACTCTAGAAAATTGGTAGAAAATCATTCACTGGGGCAAAATCTTACATCTAGAGAGGTTTTTATAAACCTGGACAGTGGCATTTTACTGACCTTGAATCCACAAGTCCAAAATTTATTAGTGTGAACTTAGTCTTTCAGTCTATTAAAGCAATAAGCATAAAATATGCATGATTTGTATTTATGTGTGTATTGAATTTAATAAACTCGTCGAGAGTCAGGTATTTTTAAAGAAATCTCCAGCCTGTTCCATATTGACTAATCCACCAATTTTCAGATAGAGCTGAAAATATTCTTTCTGTTGTGGCTTAAACTTTTTCTTTTCTTCTTTCTTTCTTTCTTTCTTTCTTTCTTTTTTTAATAAATAGAGTACATGGACTGTGAAGTAGCAATGTGGTTCACTGTCACATTCTATATGTTCCTCAACTTTGCTCTTTCTATGGTCAGGGGTCAGGGCATGCACAAATAAATAAATCTACAATAGTTTAAATCTAGAAATTTGGCTAAACTCTGAAAAGATAGCATAATAGACTTGAAAGCTTGGCATCTCATCATTGCTTTATATTATAAGGCTGACAATGCCACCTTATAAAAGATACATTCGTTTATTTTCACATTCGATCAAGAGGGAGAGTTTCAGGAATGGGAATGGATTACAGATCGTTCTGTCCTGGTTATTTTTGGCTTTAAGTATATTGATCATTTTATCATTTTCTTGTTTTAAACTGCTTTAAACACAGCACAAATGTTATTCTCATCATGCCAGAAATGGGTTTGGAATTGATTTTGAGTTTCCATCAATTTTACTCTTTGCTCTCTGTGAGAAGTTTTTCACTTGCTTAAATTCAAAAGGATAGGTTTGTTCAAAAGATGTCAGAGTACAACATTTAGAGATCCTTAGCTGGACAAGAAAGCTCACATTTTCTACTTTACAAAAGAATAAAAATCGTGAATTTATTTACCAGGGACTTTATTGAAATTAGTGAGGAATCATTCATATGAATGCAATTTCAAGGGCTTCCTCCCTCTTTCTCTTCATGTAAGTGTTCGACAAAAGCATGTATCTTCTGAGAAGCCGGCCTGATTGGTCCAGGTTGGCACTGTTTCAGTGTTTGGCCTACGGCGGCTGCTTAGGAATAATTTTGTCTCATCCTCTCTATTTTCCTGGACCGTATTGGACTCAGACACGTGGTATGCAAAGGAAATCCAAGTCCCTTAAAAATGCTATTTCTCTGGGTACTAAAGCCAAGCCGAGTTCTACTTTGGCCAAATGATCTTATCAAGATTTAACAAGAGATATGCAGTAATATCTCCAATCTGTGAGGAGATATTCACTAAGGAAGATAATTTACTACCTACAGAATACATATATTTTCCCTCCCGGAAGCAGAGAGGGACACAATTGAACTTATCCTATTGGTGCTGAGAATAACGACAGCGACACAAATTTTATGGCAATTATTCATTTCAGTTAATTTAGAGAGAAATAAACAAGTAGTTCTTTCCATATTCAAACAGATACTGGAGATCTATTTTCAGTTATTGCTGAAAATATTTTGGCTTCCATAAAGGCACCTTCCTAACACAGCTGCTTTGCCCTCCTCTGCGCTGTCACAATTCAGAATTTGTAACATTTCAGCCAGGTTCTCTAGACTAATTGGATGAAACAATTACCTTTTCAGTCTTAAGATTCCTTTGCAGAATAAAATGAGAGGAGATCTGCCCGGTTCAGATAGCCTGGAAGGTCTGTAACGAACACAGCCCCAAATCCTACAGGTTCCCTACATTTTTCTGCATTTAAAGTAATAATCACTTGTATAGTAAGTGTTAGGATTTAACTTCACACTTAGGGCTATCAACAAACATAGGGAGAAATTTAGATATGTAAACTTCATTTCCCACCCCAGTCTTACTTCTCACTTGCACTATGCTTTGTGTTTCAGAACAAATGCTTCATCTCTTTTGAAAAGTGCCAGGAAACCTCTTCTCCAATTCTCTGGGCCCTTGATTTTACGTGTGTAGTAATGACACACCTTGAAACAGAGAGCCCCACAAACTAGAGTGGGACGTTAATTTAAATACAGACTTAGGGGGAAGAGCTCCATCTACTGCATCAGTTAGATCATGGTTCGCACCCTACAGTTATCCCATTCACTACTTTCCACCTCTTAAAGGCTCTGGAGAGAATGAAAAAGTTACAGCCCCCCAAACGCTTTTGAGTTTGAGGCCATTCAGAGTATTTCCCAGATACTCTGAGCCCCCTTTCCTTTACCCTTCCCAATCTCCAAAGCTTTCCATGTTCCAGTATAAAAGGAAAATGGGATGCTTTGCTATATAAACCATCCTTGGAAAGAGGCAGAAAGCCATTGGTTACAGAAGGAAAAGCCCTAGATAGCTAAGGAAAAGCCCTAGATAGCTAAGCTAAAGCTACCGAAAGAAAATCACTCTACCTGGCCGGTGGAGCAGCCCAGGTAAAAAGCAAAGAGAAGTGTATTGCCTACTTACTCCTCCTGCTTTGCATCATTGCTGGGGAAGTCTGCAGCCACCCAGGATCAGTTCTTCTGGGCTCTCCCCAGCTGCACAGTGTTGTTGTGGCATTGGGAATTTGCTGTGGCTTCGTAAGATTATGGGGATATGCTTCAGCAAGCCAAAAGAGTCACAAACAAAATTCAGGAGAGAGAAAAAAAAAAAAAGTACAAAAACAGCTGATCTTACTGGAGGAGCTCTTGGCATTTGCCTACATATGCCACAATTTTCTGTGGTATTTCCTGGTTCTATGATCAGAAAAATTATATCATGTTTATTATTGTTGTTTTTTCAGGGTTGCTGGTGGTGAGGGGTGGTACAGTGAGGGCAGATATTGCAGGAGTTTTGGGGAGTAGCAAGGTAAAGATTACTTCTCCCACTTGTTTGAAGGCTTTCCAGGACATCAAAAGGTTGGAAACTTTCTTCTTCAGAATACTGAAGATATATAGAAATCATATATAGGGGAAAATGGCCATAGTCTTTCTAGATTGGGAAAGTAAAAAACTTCTTAACATGGTAACAGATATGGAACAAAAAGCAAAGCGTATCTGAAAAAACTCAAATGTTAATGTAGCTGCATAAAATTCAAGTGTGAAAGACTTATAAAATACTCTATAAATTAAGATACTTTGTTAGACTACAAATAGATATTAATAAGCATATACATATATTAAATAATCAGAGGCAACAGTTAACTGGATTTCTAAATTATAAAAAATAGAATATAATAAATTAATAAAAGTTTGCATTAATACTAATCGTGTTTTATGTAAAAATAAAATTAATATAGATGTAAGTGGAATTGCGCCTCTGTGTGTGCATATGTGTAGATAAATGTATGTCTGCACAAAGTATTACTGACTGACATTGAAAGGTGATATGCTGCATAGAAATCAAAACTTCGAATTATTTTAAATTGGGTATTTAAAATATCAGCATTAACCTGGCAGGTTTTTTCTTTTTTTTTTTATACATTTAATTTTCAGGTTCTGTTTTAAAGCATGAAAAGAAAGACAAATTAGAAAAACATTGCATATCAACGTTATTTGTAAAATAATCCCTCTGCATTTATTGAAATATTTAGTCCTTAAAAAAAAAAAAAACCCTCAACGGCTAGTTGCATTTTTTTTTCAAGCCTTTCCAAGACAAGTTCAGTTCTGAGTCAAGAACAACTATGAGAAATTTCACCTCAAAATGAAATTTGTTTGGCGAGTTATAAAGGCCTGAAAAACAAGATTATCTCCATCATAACTATAACAAACAGCTAATGAGTAAATATATTCTGGCAAGAATCGATCAGAACTGCAAAGCCTGGAAGGGTCATCGCAGACTTGAGAAAGGTAACCAAGTGAGGAAACATCAAACGGAATTAATGGAGATAAAGCCCTTCTGAAATATGGAAAGTGTTAACAATCACTGACAGGAAAGAATATACTTCAACAGCAGTGACAACAACAAAACAAAACAAAACAAAACAAAACAACCCAAAACAACTGGAAACACATAGCTCCAGAAGCAAAATATGACTACTTATTAAGCAAGAGGAGAACCTACTTCTTTGTCATTCCCTTTGGAAGCCTGGCTTGCTTTTTTTTTTTTTTTTAAAGGCTGCACAAAAGATACATGTGTTCCTTTTCTGGTATTATTACAGGCCCACCTAGATTTAGCTTTCGATTCCAGATGAGATCAGGCATGTTCAGACTAGCACATCTTTGCTCTGTAAGCACAGAGCTGCTATCATTTCACTGGCAAATCCTCGTATCCCCAAATTTATGCATAAGAGATGCCCTTAAAAATCTGCAAATTTTCTAATTCAGTCAAATACCTCATTGAGTTAAATTTTTTGCTAATTTACTTTGCTACTATTAAGCCGAAAAGTTAAGGCAAGCGACTCCTATAAGAAAGGAAAGTTGAACAGTACTTACCCTAAGTATAATGTGCAAGCTTTACTGGGGGAATCTACTTTTGCTCTATGATTTTTAGAAGGGAGTCCAGGTCTAAACTCAGCTCTTGCCCTTTTCCCTTCTGGAAAACTGAGTAGACTCACTGGAGGTAGCTCTGAGAAAGATCATACAAATCAACAGCCTTACCTGTGGCCATTCAGAAGACTGCACTTTGGTGTGTGTTTAAAACTATGAATAAAGTCAGATACAGCGCATGCTCAGCAGGCAATTTAAAAATATTTATAACATTGTTGTTTCAAAAACAAATTTCCTCAAACAAAGCAAAACTCACATTTCTTATCCATGCCAAGTTTAACGTTCTGAGACAAAGCTGTTTTAGAGTTTTCCGCTGGGGGAAAAAAAGGCTTCTAAAATTTTTTGTTGAACGAAAAAATACTTCTCCCTTCCCTTTTGGGTACTCTTAAAGGGGTGGAATAAATTTCCCTCCAAGTTTCAACAGAACTCACCTCTGGCTGAGATAAGTATTAGAAATTTAAGGTCTGTGAAAAATCATCTTAGGGAAAGTAACAAGGAACTAAGAACTATGGATTTAAAGAATGTAATGGTCATCTGAACGTTCAGAGCAGTCTAGCTTGTTACTACTATTTACTATTTAAAAAAAAGGATCCTGATACAAACAGGATATGTCATATTATGTATAGATAAGGTATAGCATGTGGAGGATAATGTATAGGCAACAAACTAGTTATACACCCAGAGAAGTTCTGTTTTTCTTTTGCTAACTAAAATCTGAACTCTGCAAAACTGAAAAAGAAAGACATCAAAAATTTAGGAAAAACCCTGTAATAATGTCAGTTTAATTCCTCTGTTTTATACAAGAAGCATGGAAGGAAGGCAATCGCATATCAATTGGCTAAACTGCAAGTTACACAAAATAAAAATGTGATTAACTATGATTCTCAAAGTACTCCATGCAGCAGGAATGCCTGTGTTACCCTCCCTGGAAATGCCTCTCTTTCTCCTCCTTGAGGATCCCCAAGTATTCCATTTCACCATCTATCACCAAGTCCTGCACGGCCCACAGATCTCACAGATCTTATTGAAATCTCCCACTTAATTCTGAAGTCTCTGAATGACTTTCAGCCCCTGCTCTACTTTCCAGGGGTGCTCAGCTGACCTCACAAGAGCTCCACAGACACATCGTTCAGTATCTCTGATGCTTTCAAACTCAGCAGAGGGTGCCAAAAAAAAAAAAAAAAAAAAAAAAAAGGCCAACGATTAAAAAAAAGTTTATTAAAGTGAAACTAGCAGTGCAGATTTGAAGAAGTTGCTTCTACTTTTATTTCCCTCTGAACTCAGCACAGGTGTTTCCTAACTCACACTGCCGTGCATGCTGATGAAGGGAGGGTTAAGTGAAGGTGAGGGAGCGGGCCAGGGGCCGACCAGCAGGCATTTAGGATCTCTAGCCTCCTGTGTTAATGGATGTGTTTAAAAATGGACCCCCCAAAAAGCCTAGAATGAGGTTTCTTTTTGGCAAATGATTAAACCAGTATACTGAAATAATTAAAGCTTTGTCCTTAAATAAAGCATCAGATCAACAGAACAAAAACAAAGATAAAAATTGCACACACATATGCATGCGCGCACACACTCTCTCACACACACAGATACACAAAACTAGCGGGTGAGGGGAGAAGGAAATTAAATAAAAGAAAACAAACAGAGTCCTAACAGGCCATTCTCCGAAAAGGAATCTAAATAAAAAGTCATATGATATCTGATAGTGCAGGACACGTCGCCAAGAACTGGAGCGGATTGCCTACAGGAAGAAAGGGCCAGTGTATTCCAGCTCAAAGAGCTTTTCTTTCCTCCTCCTCTATTTTTTTTTTTTTCCCTTTTCTCCTCGACTGTGAATGTGTTACTCTCAGGTCAGATCCACGAAGAATCCCAGAATGACAGCTATCACCTTTCACTGTACTCTTGGCGGCACAACTAGCTGATAGGAGCTGCCTGAGTTGGGATCAAGAGAGGCTAGTACAGCTTTCAGTAACAGCCTCTTACCAGACCCCTTCTGCCCCTTCCCTAGACCCCCTTGGTCACATAAAAAAAATAGAGCAGGAGAAAAAAAAAAGAAAAAGCAAAAAAGAAAAAAAGAAAAAAAAAAGAAAAAAGAGAAAACCCAAAACAAAACAAAAAACAAAAATGTAAGCACAACAGCCCACAGCAACAAAAGAGTTCAGGGGAAAAAAATCAGAAACAAGCCAAAAGGGGGTGGGGTGGGGGGGGGAAGCTCTTGCCTTCAATATAAAACTTTTTAAAGATGGAGTTTCTTTTCTCTTATTTTGATGACTTTCTTTTTAAAGATCCTTTTCTCCTGAAGCACTATTAGCAGCATGAAAAATCTTTACAAAAAAAGATAGAAAAGTCTGGAGGCAATACAAGAATTTTCCCGAAGAAAACACACAACTGTAAGAAGGGAGCTACCCTAAAAAATTTTGGATTTGTCAAAAGTTCCCCTAAATCTAATGTCTTTCAGCGAGTTCAAGTGGCCACCTAGCTCTTGTTTTTTCTCTGAGGGTCATTACTGAGGCAACACATACACAGTAAGGTTTCCCGAAAAGACTCCTTGTTATCAAGTTACTTCAAACATAAGGCGCTCACACCTCCCAGCCAGAAGGGTTTACTGACTAGTAGACATCACACTCTGCCCTGATATGTGTTACACTCTTAAGAAGCAGTTACATAAATGCATTCTAAAAATATGGAAAAATGTATATATCTATATTTTCCCTACAGTTTTTCTCCCCAGGGACAGGAATAGATTATATTTTCAGTGAATGGAAAAAAAAGAAAAGAAAAGAAAGAAAAGAGTTTCTGAATCTTGAAACAACTGTTGTAGCTCATTTTCACTTAGTAAAATAGTTATCTGTACTTAGGTACTGTACATAATATATATTTAAGCATTTTTCTGGTGCTTTTGCATTTTCCCCCTTATTCAGTTTATGTCTATTATGTACCTTAAAAAGATTTCCAAATGACAATCGAGATACAAATGCATTAGGGGGAGAACTTTCAGCAAGAAAACATTTTCTTGAGTTTACAATTCAAGAATATTAGGATAAAGATATAAATCCATTTATAAACGATGGGACTGTTTAGTACATTTTGCACATACAGTTCACATGCTGATTTCTTTTTCCTTTTGTCGGAGCATTAATTTGAAAATGATAAGCATTCTGGAATGTTTGCTACAAACACAAATTCATGGTAAAAATATACAAGCATAGGCAAAAAATCAAGTAGAGAACACAAAGCTACATGGCAATCAGAATCGTTGAAAAATCTCTGTCTAGACTATATTTCGCTTGAACTAGTGTATCACGGATGGGGCAAGTGATCTCTCTGGGGGTTTTTGTCATTTACGTAATTAGATGGAAACAAAAATAAAATACAAGTATCTGCTCCCTTAGTACCTTTTCTTAATAACTGACAAGTGACACAGGCGGTACCTTTTAAGCAGATGGATGCAAGAACTTGTGAGGCTGGATGAACTAATGACCCCATTGGTATTTGGGGAGCCCAAATTCCTTAATTAACTTTTTACCCAAGTGGCAAAAGTAGAAGATGTTCTCGCCACTACATTGATTATTTGACGTACTCTCATCCTCTCCTCCACAGGATTTTGGGGACCCAGACAGGGTAAAGAGATGGTAAGAGAAGATGCATCCTGAGCAACTTTTATTGTGAGTAGAAAAAAATAGCATAGAGTGAGCATAAGAACAGTTGGATTTAGAAAGATTAAAAGAGGAGAAAAGAGCAACATATCCAACTTCATTAGTCTTTTTCCTTTTTATTTTGTACGTATATATATTGGGGTGATGGGGAGAAAAGATAACTGGATTTCTTTTGAATGTCTTTGTGTCTTTATAGAGTGAATGTTCTGTTCCTGTCTCTTTCTTTTTAGGCGAAAAACTAATAAAAATAGAAAAACATATATCAGACATTAAGCTCACTTCCCCCCCCCCCCTTCCCTTTGTAAAGAACTCTTTGTTCTCTAGTGAAAATGCTGAAAAATCCCCGGGCAGCTACTCCCTGAAACAAGTGCAAAACACTTAGAGGCTTTTGGGCTGGCTGGGAGCCAGGAACCCTCCCGCTGTCTGGTTAGAAGAGGAAAAAAAGAAGAGAGAGGGAGAGGGAGAGAGGGGAAGAGAGATGGGGGGGCAGAGGGAGAGAGAGAGAGAGAGAGAGAGAGAGGGAGAGAGAGAGGGAGAGAGGGAGAGAGAGAGAGAGAGAGAAGGGGAGAGAGAGAGAGAGAAGGGAAGAGAGAGAGAGAAATTGGAGCTTCCTTTAATAGACATAGGAAGCAACGTTTTTTTTTTTCTTTTTCTTTTTTTTCAAAACTGGCGGTCAAGCGTTAAGTAACTCCCGTCCAAATCCACCTGCTAGAAATGAACTTGGGTAACCCCCCAGGGGTGCACAAAGACAGGGAAGACAGTAACACACTCCATACTCTTTCCCACCCCCCCGTTGTACTGCTTCCATTCTCTCTGCTCCCATACACAAATGCCCACAGATCTCACGCCACCCCCCTTACCCCCCAACAACAAACACAGCGAAATACATGCTCCCTCAGTCTCCTGGAAAAAAAAAAAAAAGGCTTTTCCATCTCGGTTGCGACACAGTGATAAGGGGTAGCGAACATCTCATACCTGGTGTGAATGCTAATCAGTCAGGAGTTCTCCTTTTCCCAAGACAGGGAACTGTTTCCTTCCAAATTTATTAGAACCTCCTCCACTGCCTCTTTGAAAAACCTTCTTTGTCACCCTCTCCCAAGTCCCGATACTTCTTTAAAAAAAAAATGGCTTCGGAGCTCCTTCTATTCTTGATATTGATTCTCTCTCTCTCCCCCCACCCCTCCTCCTCTCTCCTGTCTGTGTCTCTTCTGAGTGGTCTATTGATAAGTCCCTGGAGGCACTGGGTCAGCCTGCCCGTAGGAAACCAGACACAATGCACAAATCTCCGAGTGCCATTCTGCCATCAGCAAGCAGACCACGTTTAGGAGAGAGAGAGAGGAAAAAAAAAACAGTAGAGCAAGAGACAGAGAGAGAGAGAGAGAGAGAGAGAGAGACCAACCGAAGGAGGGAGAGAGAGACCGAGAGAGGAAGAGAGAGGGGGGAGAGAGGGAGAGGGAGAGGAGGGAGGGGGGGAGAGAGAGGGGGGAAGAGAGAGAGAGAGAGAGAGAGAGACACACGGAAGGAGAGAGAGAGAGTGTGAGAAAAAGACTGATTGGAACAGGAGGGAGGGAGAGAGAGAAAGGGAGAGGGAGAGAGAGCGCGAGGGAGAGCGACAGTGCCAGTCAGGTTAATCATCCCTACTTTAATTAGCTGTTCGGCTTAGACATAAAACAATTGAATTTGAATGATCTGTCAGCAGGCTCGGCTGAACCAAAGGGGAAAAGCGAATATTACAAAAAGACTGTTGGTGTGTTCTGATAAGCAATACTGCTCGTACTGACAAATCCTCAAAGGGGGAACTATTAAAACTTACAACTAAACAAAAAGTGCAAATACGAATGGCACTAGATAGAGGTCTTTAAAAAAATGGGAGTTTTCTCCCCCAGTCCTGGGAACGGTAGATATTTATGTGCAGGTGCCAGCATCTTAGGGTCTGCGTGTAATGTGTGAAAGTTTATTAACGATGGTCTAGGAGTGTAGCAGACAGATGCTGCAGAGAACAAGACAGGTACAGTCAGATGCCGAGTCTAGATCTTGGAGGGAGATGGATGCTGGAAGAAGAGGCACCGTGGCAAGAGATCAGCACAGACAAAGTCAGTGGGCAGACAGGCAGACGGATTTTAGGCACGGCACGATCTCGTCTAAAAAGGCAAAAGTTCTGATGCAATAATAGGTGCAAAACAATCCATCCATCCTCTCTCCCGGGAGCACTCTAAGGTACAGTTAAAATGGATTAATCTTTGTGACAAACAGAGCTGGCAAGGCACACTATGGCAGACACTGAAGGCGACTCGCAGACCCAGAGAATACTAGAGCCGGAGAAAGCCACGGAGATCAATCTCCCCAACGCCCTCATTTAGCAGACGAGGAAACTGAGGCCCAGAGACTCAGGCTAATAAATCACAAAGGCAGTAGCAAGGTCGACACTGGAACCCAGGGCCCCGGCGGCTCACCAGGCTGGTGCTCTGGCCATCATACCAGCTCACCTCCTGCTTTCTGCACAGACCCTGGCCCAACAGGTATGGTGATCGCCCTTCTCTCCAGAATAGCAAGATTTCTCCACCTCTACAGTTAGTGCACAGAGCTCCAGTTTTTAAAATGTCTAAATAGCTAAGTGGAAATATTTTCTTGTCCGTTTTGAATTCTAGGGACAGGGATTTAAGTCTTAATTCGGTCTCAGAGAAAAGCAGAAAAATATGGCTTTGTGGAGGCCCGGTCTCAGCCAGGGATAGCTGGGGTCGCCACGTTCCAAGCTAAGGAAGGCCTGTGGATCCATTTACAAAGACCCCTCCCAGAGTTTGCAGTTCTCTGTGTGTATCATCTGCTGTATATCACCATGAAGGAAGATGTTGTTCTTTCCTACAACTCATTTTTAAAATATAGGCACACTATGGGTGAAAGAGATTGAGGCTTTCCACCCACAACGTCCTTCTAAATCACTGATGGGATTTGCTACCTGGAAGATTAGCTGTGGGCAACTTTTCCTGTATAGTTCGATTGAGTTGAGCTTCTAAAATAGAAAGGGGAAAGGATATTATCTGCCCACATATTTGATGCTATCTTTTTTTTTTTTTGGACACGTATGATCATATTCATTATGGATCTCCCTCTTGACAACAGATAATTGAAGATACTTTTTTTTTTAAATTTAAATAAAGGGGGAAGAGGTGCTTATGAAGAGAACAGTGCCATCAGATGTCACTGGAGAGATTAAGTCTCTGGTCCTAAAACATGGTGTATATAAAAGCAAAAACTCCTTCTGGGTCACACTTGGGTGACGATGTTGCTACTTAGGGTGGAAGGAGAAAACTGAAAGAAATGTCAGGCACCTGGGAGCCCACTGGACGGCAAGTGAGCTGAGAGAAGCCATAGTCAGTCATTTAGTTTATTGGCCCATCAACTGCTTTAACAATGGCTACTGTGACTTCTCTAAAACACAAGGTCCACAGTCAGTCAATTTAGGGGGAGGAGGGACCACCGCTTTTGACCTTGGTGGGTCCTCCTGTAGGTCTCAAAGCACATGAACAGCAAGAGCCCAGGGCAGAGCAGTGAGGTGCTTAGTAAATGCGTGCTGGGTGAACTGGGTGAAAAAGGAATGCGTTTTAGAGTGAGACAGACTTCTAGAACACTGCAGACGTCATGGCCACTCTCAGAGCCTCAGTTTCCCTATCTGTAAGAGGCAATTATGTTCATCCCATAAGGTTGTTTTGAGCATGACATGAGCTCACATATATAAAGTCCATGGATGGTATTACATGGCAGTTATTATTGACGTAGGCATAAAATGAGGGTATAGATAAATAAAACTGCACACTATAGATGAGCTGAGCATATTATATTCAAAGCATGTAGGTTCAGGACAGGAATACTCCCAGCAAAGCAAGGATCTAATATACAGATTTCTGTTAGAAAGGGTTGGCAGTAGAGACTATAAAGTTTAGAACTCCAAAAATCTAGAATTTAAACTTCAAAGATCACCGGAGGACTATTTGATCTCTTTCTACACAGACTTTGGTATATTTCTCAGCTCATAATAATAACCAACATATTACCGAGTACTTGATTTGTGCCAAGCACTCTGCTAAGTACTTTACATTTGTGTCATCCTTTAGTGTCACAGCAACCCTAAGAACTAGGCACTCTGAAGCTTCATTTCATAGAAAAGGAAACTGAGGAATAGAAGGGTTAGGTCACATGCTCAAGAGCACACAGCTAGTGAGTGTGGAGCTGGGGAGGAAAACCCAGGCAATCCGACTCTGAAGCCTGTTTCCTAGCCATGATGCCGGGCTGGCACACCTACCGTATTATTCAGTAAATATCTGTTGAATAAATGAGCAAATGCATAAAACACCAGTGTTTTGGTTTCATTAAAAAAATAAGTGGAAATCTGTGCACGATCACTTGAGAGAATCTTGTGCTCGAATGATACACTCTGTACCTGTGTCTCTTCAGCAGCTCACTTCAGGTGGCCCTTCCTCAGAAGCCAGGGTGAGCCATGTCCCCGTGTGGTGTTGAAAATGGATGAGGCGAAGATTGCTAGCTATGACCACCCAGGGCATTTAAATATCTGACGGCATTTTCAGCACTTTGAGGGTAGTGTTAGCACACGGGTTATTAATTGGCTTAATTCCAGTTCGGATAATTACATCGTGTCTCTTTAATTTTTCCCCGACTATGCCATTCTTCATTTCCTGTCACAAATGTGCTCTTTAAAAAAGCATGTGAACACACAAAAACATATAGTTATATTTAAGGTTTGCATAATAATATAGGGTGTTCTTTTTTTCTAAATGATTACTGTATAGTGGCCATGTAATAAATGAATGAGTGGGCAAAAGAATTAAAGTCATTGCAAAATAAAGATAACTAGTTGAAGCTAATATTTGAAATAAACAGATTTTTAAACCATATCCTTGGTGACAGGATCCAAATCATATATATATTTTTTTCTCATGGGCAGATATATCAAGAGCTGATGACCTGCTCACGATAAGCTGATTTCCATATATATATATATATATATATACATATATATATATATATGTGTATATATATATATATATATATGTTTCTAGCATAAAAAAATAGCAATGAAAACTGATTTTTTAAAGTGGAAAGTAACACCAGGTTCTGAATGGTATAGTATACTGAACTCATGGTTTTAGAATAGTCATTAATACAGTTATTAGACCCCGACTTATTTGGCAGGTTTTTTTCTCTGCCAAACATATTACTAGAATAATCTTCAAATTGTAGAAGGAAAGGACAAAGGATCCCAACTTAATATGCTTAAGAAAGTTTGACAGTCATAAACACACATAACCCTTCTTCTTTTCCCAAAGAATTCTTGGCCTTTGAAATACTGTGTCTACACGATACCAAAGAAAATCTCCTGGAGGCATGTATTTGAGTCATGTGTACAAATAGTTGAATGTACCAAAGGTGGAGCATGGTTTATTAGTCCTTTTCAGTGTATATTTGTATGAACAAGTCACCAAATATAGGGAATGTAGAAAGTTAAGAGAATAAAGGGTTAATTTATTTACTATGCATGAGAGTTTCTAGACCTTTGCTTCTTCGGCTTTTAGTTCAAAATTCCATGCATACTCTGCACATAATAATAAATGCCATAATTCAATGTATGCCATAATTTGATTTACTTTCAAGCACCTTTTCTGGTTCAGCTCTCAAAGCTTTCCTTCCTATAAACTTCCTCCAAATTATTCTACGTGGCCCTCTGTAAATCATCATTTAAAACAGGTGTTTGTGGGATGACTCTAACATGGTGGAGAGATTTGTATCAAACTAGCCCTATTTCCTTTTGAGAATCAGTGGTCAAGTTCCATGCCCTTATCTGAGAAGACGAATATTAACAACAACAACAACAACAAAAACAACAACAATGAATAAGACCCCAGCCCTTTCCCACTTCTTTGTCCCCTTGTAGAAATAACAATAGCCCCTCAGTGACTGTCCTCTAGTGTGTCACTCCCGCTTTGACACTAAGATCTCTGGGACAATGTCTTTATACTCTGCTTGGCATTTTTAACATATTGTCCAGTATCACACCTGCCCATGGTGGTAAATGGTATCTCAGGAAAGCTGGCAGCCACTACTGTTCTCTCTTAGTTCTTCATATGCAATTACAATTTATTCTTTCTGTGTTTCAAGAGTCCAATAAGTACAAGACTAGTGATTTGATGCTTAGACTAAAGTTGTACTACTGGATAGGATGTTTAAGAATTAACTAGCAAAAAGCACTTGTATTGGTGATTTTCCTAGCTTCACTGTGACTTTTACAGCAGGAAGTCCTCAGTAGCACATTCTAAATTCAAAATTTAAGTGAATTCAAAAGAAAAGTGAACAAGATTTATTCTGAATATTAGAAATGGTAAGCAAGCTCTTGCTTTTAAATTTAAATATCATCTAGAAACAGGCGAATAGATTTAAGGCAGCATAGAATCTCAGACATAGGAAGTATTTAGGAGACTCTCTGGTTCTGTCAGTTTAGAGAAGAGTTGAAAGATTCTTCAGAGACATTTTGTCAGACGAGCTTAAGGTTACACAACTTGGTAGAAGCGAAACTAGTACTGGAACACAGTTCTTCTGTTTCCTGGTCCCATGCCCTCTTCTTTATTAAAAAACCTCTCAAATACTCATGCCAAGAAAAAAGTACCATATTCTTCATGTAGTTCAAGAAACACATCACAAAGGGGCTATGGTAGGCTGAATAATGACCCCACACAAAATATCCTTGTTCTAACCCCAAGAAACTATGGATGTTACCTTATATGGCAGTGGGCTCTTGCAGATGTGGTTAAATTAAGGATACTTAGATGAGAAGATTAACCTATATTATCTAGGTAGGCTCTAGATGTAATCACAGGGGTTCATATAAGAGAGGGCCAGGAGGAGGAGAGCTAGTTGTAGGAGATATGATGATGATAAGAAGTTGGAGTCACTTGTGGAAGGGGTCAGAAGCCAAGGAGTTCAGATGGCCTCCAGAAGCGAGAAAAGGCAAGCTTCTTTTTATTATATATATAATAAAAAATATATATATTTGTATATTTACATATATATTTGTATGTAAATATATTTATATTTTACATATATACATATATATATATTTAGCAGATGTATTACCTTGTTGACTCAAACCGAGCCTATGATATAAGGACTTCTCACCAGTCTTCAGAAAAATATTGACTAGGATAGGTCAAGAATGGGTCTCTCTCTCTTCTATTAAGAACATTCTTCTAGGTTGACATGGAGAAATTGATAAAGATTATTGATTAATGGATCGGTTGTCTACAGATTTATCTAAATACATTTGCCCATGTTCAGTCTTAGAGCAGCTCTTCATTGCTAGGTTGACAATCATACCTCCAAGTTAATCTACAACAGCAGGTTCTAGTTAGAAGCAAACTGAAGGGATTTGCTGTCCAATTCTTAAGTGCCAGAAGATTTAAACTCATTCTAAACAGTGAGGTGCCTTCTTATCAGCCTCTCTCCCCCAATTTTTTCTGTTCTTCCCCAGTAGAAGTCAGAAATAGAGAAAAGAATGAGACATGAGGCAGCGTCATGCAAATAGACTTCCTTCTTATAAGACTATCTTGTCTTAATGTATCATTGCCATTCAGTTACTGCATACAATCTATACAACCGCGCTCCTAAAACAGTGCTCATTGGCAACATCAGCATTGCCCAGAAAATTGTTGGAAAATTCTCGGGCTCTACTCCAGACCTAGTGAATCAGACACACAGAAGTGGGTATGTCAGTGCCTATGTTTTAAAGATCCCCTCAGGTAATTTTGAAACCTGGCTGAGAACCATTGTCGTAGGACAAATCTATGAGCCTTGGCAAGCCTAGTGAAAAATATGCACTATGAATGAGGTCACCTGCTCATCTGGACCTAATTGTGGCTCTGTGACCAGGGATGTGACCACAGATCATGTTCTTAGTCTGTTTATCTCATCTACAAAATGGAAATGATGGTGTTGATGACAATAATAATAATAATGGGCCTCCTGTCTATGTATAAGGCTAATGTAAGACTTAATAAGATCATGAATATGAAAATATGTTATAACTGCAGGACTATCATTATCGAAGAACCATTAATTTGGATTGTGAATGTCCTGAGACCAAGGTGTTGGGGATATCGCCTTGCTTTTTTGCATTAGCTGGGGCTCTGAAGTAATAATAGTAAAAATTCGACAAACTCAAGATGCCAGGTCTAATTCTGCAAGCTAAGATGAAGGCTGGAAGTCTGAAGACTTGTAAAGGATGTGATATTGAGCAGAGGAGCCACTGACATTATTACTTTCTGGAACTAAGTGCTGAATTTCTTGATTTGAAACTCCACCTTTCTATTCATCAGGTAGCAAAATTTAGTGACAGCTCTGAATTCTATATTGCCAATGAAGGCTCGCAGCTTCTAGGATTCAGAACCACACTTCTTTATCAATTCCCAGGGACATTCAGTTTTAGTAGAGTGGCCCATGATCTCCATCATTTCCATACCATATTTTTAAATAAGTAAGACGGTCCAGGAAGCAAGCCTAAAGACAACTGATTTTATTCACAAGATTTTCCACAGAAAAGCCATAAATCTTGACAGGTGGGAAGGACTATTTAGAACAGAATTGCAACTTTTTAAAAATATAAAATCCCAAGTTTTAGGGGGCTGGGAAAAACTCTGACACAACCAGATCAGACATAACCATGATTTTGTGGCAAATCATCAGGATTTTATCCAATCAGTAAGTATGAAAACTTTCAGAATTTACCCAGGACTATGTATCAGTGGGGGGAGAAAACACTATAAAAGGCAGCTAACCATCCCTTTTCCTTCTCGCATGAAATCATAGCAGGTATGCCTTTTGGCTTCAGGGCTCTTCCATCCTCTGAAGATTTAAGTCTACAGGTTGCACTTTGGCAACTCTGTGTACCTTGCAGGACAGTTGCGGGGAGGCAAAGACTCTGTCGGGGTTGCTTTCTCCTCTGAGCCAGTCACAATGTGAGCATCAGAAGCAGCTTTTAAGAGCTCTGTGTCTTTAAGGAAGTCATCTGTCCTTTTAAACTTCACGGATTTTCCGTTTGTACAATGTGGATAGTATGTGCCCTGCCAATCTCACAGGTTGTTGAGATCACACACTGAGGATCAAAAGGCATGATGTATCTAGAATGCTTTGAAAGCTAAGAAACCCGTTTGCTTCGCATTATTGATGTTATTATTATTTACACTCAGCAGAAGAGTAAAGGTAGATACAGAATTGTTGGGCATGGTAGTTTGCATACTTTTAGACACTTACATTGTGCCTACCTCCACGGTTTTCCCCTGAACTTACATGAATCTCTTTGTCAGATTATGACTAAAGTGGTAACTACAGATGTTACTTCCTTTAAGTCCCTGTATGATCTCTGGGTTGATTATGATCACTTATACATTAAATAGAAGCTGCTGCAGAATTTATTATGGCTGTGTTCTGGCCAACTCTACTTTGAACGTATTCCCTGAGTAAGAACAAATTCACTATTATAAAATTGAAGAAAGCGTGGCATCCAAAGCTGGTATGGAGTAGTGAAAATATCTTCAAAGGCCATTCCTTGGTTGCTTTACCATCAAATATCTACTTAGAAATATCTCTTGGTTCAATGAGCATTCCTGAAGGAAAATTTGTGGTAAAGCTACCAGGCGCTCAACATTTAAAAGGACAGGAGCATGTATTCTGCTACAACACAAATTTGAATTTCCGAATTGTCCAAACATTGTTTAAACAAATCTGTGACTCAAGTTTAGATGAAGATCTCATGGGCTGTTGCTATTTTCATGCCTATACAGATAGACGCTACCCAATCAGTGAGTCTTTCCAACAGAAATGAACAGAAATGAACTCTGCGGTATATTTGAACATAAATTATTAATATAATTGTGCAAAAAACATATCTGAATACCCTGAACTGTTATTTAAGTCTTTAGTTGTTGTGTGCAATTCCACTTTTTCTGTCATGTATCCTTAACTAGACTATAGGCTGCCTGAGGATAAACGCTGGCCTCTACTTCTCTGAATTTCCCATTGCCTCCAGTACAGTGGTTTATCCATAGCATTTGCTTCCAACATATCTGCTGTTTAATTGGGTTAAGTTCTTATCGGCTTTTCTTGGGGGCAGTTAAGACACATAAAATGCCCATAGATAAACGCATCATTATTACTGAGATAGAGGTTGTGATTCTTATATATTTTTTAAATTATGCATGGGGCCACTTATTTTTCCCATGTGACACTTGACCTGACTAATTATAAAAACGAATAGAAAAACATGATTCTCTTTTAAAGAGCTCACTTTTCATGCAACGGTTTAGGAATTCAGCTAATAAGTCAAGGAGAGTCATTCGGTACAATGATGGTGATGGTGAAGCTTTGAGTACTACAGCTTTGATGGAAAATATTTTAAATTAAAGCAAGCTACCCATAAACTTACACAAACATAAATATGCACTCTCCCACAAACACACATTTGCACATCCTTAAACTTAAATTAATGCAAAGAAAAGATGTATTCTTTTGTTCCAGTGGAATACAAATGATGAAGGCTAATAAAGGAATAAATAAAGCACCGGGTAACCAAATCAATGTCTGCTCAATTCTGGTCAAGGAGGTGAAGTGAGGTTTCCCTTTGAGTCAGAGAATGTAGTGGATAAAAAGGACGTGAATAGCTGGGGGGATTTCCTGAGGCCATTGCAGACCAGCTCACACACTGTTAAGAGGCTCATTTTCATGAGACTTTTGGTTGCATTTGTAACACTTGCTCTAGGTCCCCTAGAGCATTAAATGCCACATCACAGCACTACAAGAACAGGACTAAATGTGAGAAGGTTCTTTTGCTTTCAGATCCAAATATCCAGGAGTTTGTAGATATTTTCATGACTGCTTTTTTCTCTCTTGTTTTTCCCTCTTCCCACCTCCCCCAACGCTCACACACTCCTTTCAAGCAGGACTGTGTGGAAAGGACTTTTATTTTTTTCAGTGAAAATCTAAATTCTTGTACTTTTAAAAAATGACCAACTGTAAAACCTGTGGATTAGTACAGCTAATTATTTCCATAGGTAGAACATATTTCATTAAAAACAAAAAACAAAAACAACCCGGTCAGGCTGCTAAATTTGTTCTAGATTAAGGATTTAGCCACAGTTTGGTAAGTATTTGTTCTCTATTAGGCTTGGTGCATATTAATTGGTACATATTTTAACATTTCACTACTGCATTAAATTATTAATAATTTCAAATTATTAGCTGGTACTGCCACCATTTTCCCGAAGCAATGCTGCCTCTTTCTTCTATGCTTGGTCCAAAATACAAAGTCTGGAATCTGATTTGTCAAGAAAACAAATGTGAAGTTCAGCAAAAGGAGAGGAATCACCAAAAGAATGAAACTGAATCTCAAAATGATTAGGAGAACAAAGCTCACTTAATCCTCAAAGTAAATGTAAAAGGTAGGCAGTCAGATTTTATAGATGAAAAATCTGAGGCTCAGAGAGGTTAAGTAACTTCCTCAATGTGCACAGTTTAGAGGTGGCTGACTTGTGTATCAAATCCTCATCTGTCTGACCAAGCTTGTTCTCTTTTCTTTTAAATGTTCCATCCCCAGACACTTAAGGTCTCTGGCTATCCAGGAGTTTCTTTGGCATCTGCTATTGGGTACATGGGGTGAAATAAAATTAAACAATGATGATAGTTGTTAAATATATATATATTATTTGTAATACACATATATATTATACATATGTATTATCCGTTAAGTATATATACTTACTATACATATGATCATATATGCTATGTATATACCATATATATGAATACTTAACAGCCAGCACTTGTCAACACTTACAGTGTGCCAGATATTATTCTAAGTACTTTGTTATTTAGTATTTAGTAATATTAGTTCTTGTAACATCTCTATAAGGTAGAAATTACTATTATCATCCAGTTTTATAGATGAGAAAACTAAGGCATACAACTAGTAAGTGGCACAGCCCAGGGCACTTTCCATGACCCTACCTCTCTCACAGACCTCTACTTATTTGTTATCTCCTTGCAAATATACCTCACGTCTGGTCTATTCTTTTAAGACTTTGCTTCCTCTTAGGTGATAATGAGTTAATCTTAGAAGGTGGGGGAACTCAAGTAGTAACTAGTCAATAGTTTATTGCTAGGGAACAAAAAGACACAACTGGGTGGAAAAATCCCCATTTGTAGAAGAGAAAGTCCCAAAAGCGACATATTATGGCTCGGAAAGTAGGGGAGACACTGGGTGGGTGGACTTTCTGGGTCTTTCAAATTGTAACACACGTAGTATAGTCATTAATACATAAACCCAATTTAATTTATTGCATAAAACCAATTTAATATTTAATGAGGGCCTGCTATGAGCAAAAGACTCTGCTAGGAGCTAAACTCCAGAAAACAGCTACAAAAATAAATATGAAGCCATAAACCTAATATTTAGAATCTGGAAGAAAATAAACACCACATAACTAAAATACAACACAAAAGAAGGCAAATACCATAAAAGGTTGCCAACAGAAATCTGTAGGTTTAGTGGCTTGAGGAATATCATTTGATGATGGACACTGAAGAAAGTTATTGAAGAAAGCAGGGTTTGAGGTGGACCTTGAACTATGGGGGAAAGTTCCAACAGTTTCAATTTGGAAAGAGAGGTTTTAGGCAAGGGACACAGAATAAAAGCATGGGGACAGGAAAGCATAGGGGGTATTTGGGGTTGATTTCATTACTTCTAGAATACTTAAAGATAGCAGCAGGAGTTTGAAATGTGGGTGGCACATCCAGTGGAAGTGTCTAGTGGCAGCTGGAAACCCATCTTCATAGTACTAGAACTGACACAGTAGAACTAGATACTCAAATCTTCAGGGAGGTGATATGAATGTTGGGTTCCAGCTGTATGGGGTCCATGAAACTGCCCACAGACTTCAGGAAACATTGAGGGAAGAAAGAAGGGCAAACTTACATCTTGTGGGCACATGAAGGGGACAATGGATGAAGGAGCAATAAGGATCATTCATGGGAACAGAAGAATTATGAAAACAAGATGCAGTGGAGCCTAAGGGTAAAGAATGCTCTAGAGAAGTGAAGATAGATGGACCGAACAGCCAATCAGAAAAAATAAAGCTAGCACTGCCAGGAGGAAGAGAGACATTTACAAGCTGGAGTCTTCACCACTGTACCCTTCCTTGAAAGAACCACTTCTTATTCCTTTATATTTTTTTTCTCCAAACTCATACATGTACTCAGCCACACATATAAACAAACATTTTCCTTTTCTGGGAAAAAAAAAAAGCTATAGCATTACTAATTTAAACTATACCTGGAAGTTTTATGAGTAAAGTCTGAATATTTTTTGCTCAAGTTTTATTTAAAAGATGACTTAGTTTTTGACATGTGGGTCAATTGTTCCTTGGTGGGAGTACAAATTTATTCATATTTTATTCAACAAATACTTTTAGGGACTTTCTTATTTGCCAAGTATTGTGCTAAGTGCTGGCATCAGAAGAACTTCCATAAATGCATAGATGACTTTTACCTGTGAGCTTTGCTTCCTATGGGTGGCTAACTGGGACACAACTGATGCCTTGGTGATTATGAGTTTCAGTTCTGGCGCCCTAAGAGTTTTTATGCTCATTTTTTTAAAGTGCATATTTATGTGTAATTTTTCTGTTCCATGATGTTTTTAAAAATTTTTTGAATAATTTTTGGTATTGGCAAAAGGTGCTATAGAAGAACAAACCCACTCCAGGCCAACACAGGAACTGATGCTCTTGCTTTGCCATGATGATAGTCTAGTATGTGGCCAAGCAGGAATATTCTTCAAGTATTTAAAACAACTATAGAAATCTTATTCTTGATTGTATTCTCTAAGGTATAAAAGCAAAAATAAAATCAGCTTTAAAAGAAAATTGAAAAATAGCTCAGTATATGTTTGTGCCAACTCTTGGGTTAAAATGGAATATAGGGGGAAAAAAAGGAATATAGGGGCAGCCCGGGTGGCTCAGGGGTTTAGCACCACCTTCAGCCCAGGGTGTAAGCCTGGAGACCTGGGATCGAGTCCCACGTTAGGCTACCTGCATGGAGCCTGCTTCTCTCTCTGCCTGTGTGTCTCTGCTTCTCTCTCTCTCTCTCTGTGTCTCTCATGAATAAATAAATAAAAATCTTTTAAAAAATGGAATATAAAAGCTTTGGGGAAGGGAATTGATAAAAGCTACTGTTGGGGCTTATTTATTAGCTTATTTGCTTATATTTTTGCATATGTATATATTTTTCTAATACCACTCTGAGATAGCACTGTAACCTTTTTCTTGTAAGCAAAATTTTTTCCTATAAAATAGGAATCTTGCTGTATACATTGTTTTGTAACCGGCATTCTTTTAAGACATATATTTTTAAATCCAGCATAGTATTCCATTCTACAGGTATATCAACATATATTTAAGCAATTCCCTAATTTTGGACAGGTTGGTTACATTCCAATTTTTATCATTTTCAATAATGCTTTGTTGAGTACCATTGTGCATAGCCTTTGCAATGCTATTATTTACTGGAAAGAAATTTTTGAAGGTTTAAATCTTCATACTACAAGCAAAGAAAGGGAAGAACTTGCTTAATACATCTTCCATAAGCAAAGAAAGAAAAGTCAGATGCTTCTAGGAGCCAGGATGATAAAGTAAATGAATGAAGTGTGTATGGCATAAAATATGGGGTGATAGGGACTCTGTCAAAGTGGAAAGGACATGACTTATCTGCAGGGAGCAGCCTGGATATTGGTGCCATGTAAGAATGCAGATCTAATAGTGCCAGATCTCCAAATTATCAGCAGAAGTTGAAAAAAGCTAGATTTTTTTTTTGGTAAGATTTATTGATCTTTAAAAGGTTGGCTCAAACTCCCAAATTATTTTAAAATATTCAATGGATCCCTCCTCCCCAAATCTATGGGCTAGCCAAGCACAGCACACAGGCCACTAGTTTCTAACCCTCAAATTAAAGAAAGGGAAACATGTTGTTTGGAAAACACTTTTATATAGGGAGTATATAGGGGGTTAAGCAAATAAAGTTTCCCTTCAAGTTTTTCCAGTAACAAGGGATGCGATATGGAGAAACTGAACCTCTATATGCATATCTTGGAAGGTGGGTATATATTGCTCCTCATTAACTAGAAGCTTCTAAAATGTTACAGACTTCTCAAGGAAAGATGCTTTAATTATATAAAACTAACCCAGTGCTCTGCAGTATGACATCTAATGCTAATTCCCCTTCTGAACAAACATTTCCCATTAACATCCACCTGCACTACTTCTTTTCGTAAAGGGGAGGTGGTATTTCGCTATGCTCTGGTTCTGATTCAGGAGAAATCAGCCCAAGCCCAACATTTCTGTTCTTAACAGATTTTGGTTTTTAAATCTGTAGAACACAATGTTTCTCTGGGCTGAGTTCTAGCATGCCAAGTTTTGGCTGGCCACAGACTTTGACATCTGAGTGAAAAATCTTTCAACAATGGCATTTAAACTGAAGAATCAACAGACCTTTAATTATAACACTGCTTGTAATCCCCCCTCCCACTTTTATCATTATGTTCAAATTGCCTCAACTCACTAACTGCACGGACAACATGTTATTCAGTTGCCATTGGAAATATCATAATTTGGAAAACTCTGTGACTTGAGATTGTATATTAATTTTTGAAAAATCAGTATGACTTTACTATAAATTAAAGCGGCATATAGAACATGAGTCAAAATTACGGATTCATTAGAAATAAGAAACAAAAGCCACTCAGCATACAATTTCTCAATTTATGTAAAATGTTCAAGATTTATTTAGATAAAAGTAATATTTCTACTTGGAAATTAGGCATTAAATACATTGAAATACAGAGTTTTTTTTTGTGAGGTTTCACAAGTGGCTCCATATTTCTCCATAAAATGTTACGTGACCATTTTTTTATGGCTTTTTTTATGACACTAGCCTCAGATCACTCTATGTTTCCCTTATATACAAAAGATGCTTCTATACTGCTAAAGTGCATCAGGAATCCTTTGAAAACTTTCTTTTTAGAAGTCATTGTTACCAAGTACTTAGTTTATATTCATCCTATCTGAATATATTTATTGGGCAAATTGAGAGGAAGCATGTAAATGTGGAAAATCTTTATTTCCATCATTAAACCCCACATAAGTTTTTGTTTGTTTTTAAATATAGAGACTGGTTATATAGAACGTGGGCATGATTTCAGTCTCTTTTCATCTTGAAGAGAAACCTGCCTCTAGATTTCTAGGAAATGTATCTATTTATTTAGACTAAACAACATGCCAAGCTTTTATATGTAACTTCTAATCTTCATAACATACCTGCAAGATGGATATCATTGATCTTGGTCAAGTTATCTGATTTATCAGAGCCTCAGTTGCTTTATCGGTAACAGATTAATGATAGGGGGTTTGGACTCTTTTTTTGTCCATGGATCTTAAATGAGGGAGTTTGGAGGCAATCCCAGATCTGACTTCAAAGCCTCTGTTTTCTCTTTTGGGGGAAGAAAAATGTCTCCTTGAAACGTAGACACTTTTCCTCGTGTAATCGACCTTGCTTTCTGGATACAATAGGTTATCAGGGAGGTCACATTCTTAATTACATTTAGCACTACCTTGTGATTCTGAAATTCATATTCATTCAGAGTATAAAATTCATATTCTAAGAAAACATATAGAAGCCAAAAATTTCTGATGTCCTGGACAGACCTGGTTTCAAATCTTGCCTTTTATTATACCCATAAATACTCTTGTATTTATAAAATTAGGTCCTATGTTCAGAAAATAAGGTCTCTCATTATCTACTTTGTGTGTAAACCCAAAAGAGTCCAGGAAAGTAGTTCTGATCAGTACAGAACACTGAAGAATTGGATCCTCCAAGGTAGAACCAGTAGAAGGAATCCAAATCAAAGTTGTTGAGGGGAGTGGAGATGATAAATAATAGGAATAGTAGTAACTACATGTATTGGACACTTAAAAAAAAGGTTGCTGATTCTACGTATCATATTTAATCTTCACGATATGTCCATTTTATGTATGAGAAAACAGAGGCTTAGAGATGATAATTTGCTTGCATATGCTCACGTGCCTAGTGAGTAGCATCTGTCTCCAGTGTTTAAGCTTCACTTACTTTACTAAACTATTTCCCAAAGTGGGGAACAAGATTTAAAAAGGTAAATTTGGGATCCCTGGGTGGCGCAGCGGTTTAGCGCCTGCCTTTGGCCCAGGGCGCGATACTGGAGACCCGGGATCGAATCCCACATCGGGCTCCCGGTGCATGGAGCCTGCTTCTCCCTCTGCCTATGTCTCTGCCTCTCTCTCTTTCTCTCTCTGTGACTATCATAAATAAATAAAAATTTAAAAAAAAGGTAAATTTAAAGAGCAGTTATAAGATTATAAATAGGAGATGGAGTATGACTCAGGATTTTGAGTGGGGACATAGTAGGAACGAAGGTAGGGAGTCCAGCATGGTGGAGGTCAGCAGGTGTCTGATGTAGGGGGGTCATGTGACATTAAAAGTATAGCGGCATGTAGAGCTGAGTGACAGAAAGAGAGAATAGGTGGGAGCTAAGATAAATTAGGATGTTTGGCTGTTGCCTATGTTGTTCTCTTTTACAAACATAAGTAAAGTTTTTTGTGTTGCAAGGACAAGAGGGTAGAGCAGATGTGTCTGAAAGACCTACTCAGAAACATCTCTTTTCACACGTCACTAACTGGAGGCGGGGAAGAAACCCAGCAGTCTAACAAACTTCTTTTTTTAAAATACAAATTTCGGGACACCTGGGTGGCTCAGTGGTGGAGCTTTTGCCTTTGGCTCAGGGTGTGATCCTGGGGTTCCAGGATAGAGTCCCACATCGGGCCCCCTACAGGGAGCCTGCTTCTCCCTCTGCCTGTGTCTCTGCCTCTCTCCCTGTGTCTCTCACGAATAAATAACATAAAATCTTAAAAAAAAATACGAATTTCTCCAAGAGGGTTAAGCATCATTTAGGCCTTGGAGGAAACTGCTTTAAGGTTACCAAACCACCTGAGTGTAATTAAAGTCTCGAAGTCACAGTTTGGGAAAAGGTAACGGCTAACTGGAGCTGGAGCATGGAAGAAGGGTGGTGGGAGGTGATACAAAAGAGAAGGATTTCCCTAGGGGAGTGGGAGGGCACCATATATAATTCTGCACAAATACTGTTAAGATCTCTGTAGGTAGAAACGACTAGAGTTATTATCATCGATTCTACTCTGTACTTATGTTCAGAACCTTGGTAGCACCCAGTGCGAAACCCAAATCACAATTGGTTGTTAATTTCTCACGTAAATAGTGAGCAGAATGCCGTACTCATAGCAGTTCCTCCATAAATAACTGTTGAATGACTGGGATGTCAAAATTAGTTTGGAAGTTGGAAATTCTCAGATTTCCCGAATTCCAACCTGTCTCTTCTCCAGTCTAGGTTAATTCAGCCCAACCTGTCAGGTTCAGCACAGTTTCCTCAGTGGAAGGAAGGGAGAAAGAATATCGAGAGGGGGGAAAAGGACTGATACCCTTCCTCCTTCCTTCCTTCTGCCTCTGTGGCCTAGTACAGCTTGCTCTAGATTTCGTGAGGACTTCAGAATGTAGCTCCTGTGAATGCTGAGGCAACAAAGGAGCTACATTAAAGTTAAATTGTGAGGTGTATGATGAAAAACAAAGAGATATGGTAAGGATGAGCTCATTAATGAGAAAGCTCATCTGCCTCCACTAGAATCTCATTATGGTCCTTTATCCCATTCTGGACCTGTGCTGGGTCTGTGCTGTGGTGTGAAGGTTTGAGGAGACTCCCCAGATTCACACAATGGAGTCCTGATCCCCAATGCGATGCTGTTAGGAAGTGACGCCTTTGGGAGGTGCTCAGGTCATGAGGGCAGAGCTCTCCTGAATGGGATCAGTGTTCTTATAAAAGAGGCCCCGCAGAGCTCCCTAGCTCCTTCTGCCATGTGAGGATGCAAACAGAAGGCTTCTAGTCAGAAGAGGACCATCACCCGACCTTGCTGGCTCCCTGATCTCAGACTTTCAGCCTCCATAACTGTGAGAAATACATCTCTGTTTTTTTTTTTTTTTAATAAGCTACCGAGTCTGTGGTATTTTGTTACAGCAGCCTGGACGGCTAAGACAGTCTGCACAGGTACTTCAGAAATGCTTATATATACAACCTGACAGGTACAATCAGAGGCAGCACGAGGACCATGCGCTTCAACGAGCACCGCTGGAGCATTAAAATCAACTCTGGAGCCCAGGCAGGTTTGAATGATGGGTACGTGTATGATCCCCGGATGTGGCCGGAGGACAGCACGCTGTACGTGTGCATAGTCATATCCTCCTTGGTTTCCTCCCCTTCCATCTTCTCCATACACACATCTTTCACATTTTATAACATCACAGGAGACTTCTAAATTCAGCGCTTCTCAGATACACTTTGTATTTCACTCCTAACTTAAAGGGGAGAGGGGGAGTATTTTGTTATAGATGAACCGAATTTGACAGTAAATTTGCTATTTTGGATTCTTATTTGTGAGTCGTGGCTAAAAAAGCACATTTGGTCTAAATATTGATAATGGTTTAGAATGCAAGAGCTGGAAAGCCTAACCCAGGGGTTACCAACCCAGGCTGTGTATTAGAATCACCCAGGGAGGTTTAAAAAATTAAAGTCCTGAGCCTTGGCCCCCTTGCCTGTCTTCTCCAAGTGATTCTGATAAAATGTCAGTGTTGGCGGCTTGCAGCCAGTTATGGGGACCAAGGATCTTCATCAACCTTTTCATTTAGCTGACAAGGGATCTGAGACTCAGAGAGAAAGTGACTTCTCTAAGGTCACACAGGAATATACCACGTATGAAGATAAAGACTTGTGAATAACATGTAAGGGACCCCATTAGCTGTAGTCCAAGTTACTGCTTTAGAAAGTATTTGTATGTTTGTCTGTATAATGCAATAATTCCTTCATCTGCAAGCCACTTATGCAGCATTCCTAATCTGGTTAAGAAGAGGAAGGATGTGAAAAAGATCTGCAGAGCAGCCCATCAGGTAAATCACACAGAAATACCTCAAGTTTCTGTGATGGGCTCTACCTCTTGGTCTTGGAGACGGAGATGGCTCAACCACTCCATCTCCAAGCCTGACTTTGTGCTGTGCTGTAGTCTCAGGCCTCCAAAAGCCCAGAGGACCTCTCACAGATACCCAATCAGTACTTTCACTCAGTGTGTTCGGAATTAAACTAGCATCTTTCCCTCCCCTACCTGCTCCTCCTCTGCAGCCCTCTGCTTCTGTTTATGGTCCCACTCTGGCTCCAAATTATAGCGATGTCTTCGGTGGTTTCCTCCCCCTTGTTCCCCAAATATGATGAATTAATTCTCTTTCTGCCATGTCTCATAAATCAGCTCACCAGCTCAGCCCGCTCCCTCTGCCTCTGCCCTAGTTAGGGCCCTCACTGCCTCTTTCTGGACTGCTGTGATTGTCTCCTACCTGACCTATGTCCCCTGGTCATTCCCCACTCGGATCCACTTTATTCATTCTTGCCAGATTAATCTTTCGGAGGCACAGCTCTGATTATTTAACTCTCCTACTAAAAACTTTCAATAGCTCCCCATTGTCTACTGAATAAAGTCCAAATTCCTTGGCCTGCTAATCAAGCCCTCTCACTTACTGGTCCCGATCTGCTTTCACTGCTTTATTTCCCACTGCTCGCCTCTATACACGACATGCTCTAGTTAAACTCAACTACTTCTCTGCAGAATCTTTCCCCTCTGATTCTTCTAGGCATTGCTCATGGTTTCAGAAATGTTCTTCTTTCTATCTGTGAGTGCTTGAGTTCTCTTTGCCTTTCAAGACCCCAATCCAGCATCTGCTCTTCTGGTAAATCTCCCAGTTAGCCCTGCTCTGGGATTCCAGTAATAGTTTATCTGTACTACTTTCATAGAGCATAGCACCTACTCTGGACACTAGCAAAGGAGGCCCATGCCTCCCAATGCTGCTAGATTAAAATTTTCTGAGGGCAGGATTGGTGCCTTGTTTACCTGTGTATCCTTCCCATTGGTCAATACATAGTATGCTGCTCACAAATATTTGCTGAGTGAAGGAGTGAATGCATGGGCTTTATATGCAACCTAAACAACATCGGCTGTTTGTTTTCCTATCCCAAACCATATTAGAAGTAGTGTGTTTGAGAAGGAATGAGGATCTTTCAGGCTTTCACAAGAAGTAACTTGATAGCTAAAAGGGGGAAATAAAAACTATAAAAAGAAGAGATGAGGACTAAAAATATTATAGCTATCCGGGGGTGAATAAGCAGAGAAGTAAATAATCTTATAGACTAAGGACAAATGGTTAATGCCACATGGAACTGCTTGGAAACCACAAAACAATATTCAAATATACAGCATTATTTTTGTACTTCCACATCCCCATTAGCACCAGTAGATGCGCAACACAATTGTTTAAAATGATGACCCTAAAGATAGATAATAAATAAATAAAATGACGACCCTGAGTCATTAAGAAGTGTTTGAATTATGACACGCATATTATCAGAAAGCTGGGTATGCACATAAATTTAGACACTAGTCATCAAAATTTCACATTAATAAAATTTAAAAAATCTTTTGATAATTAAGAGGAGATAAACTTCTGTTTATTGGCTATACGGAATATTCTGTTACATAAACTGATTTCCATAGTGATGTCTGATAAGCAATCTCTCTCTTTACACTTGAGTACACCTATATATTTTCCTAAATATTGAAGAAATAATTCCTGTATCATTAATAATGAAATATGCCTATGATATATAATTTAGGAAATGTCAGAAAGTAATCAAGACAAAACAATTTTAAAAATCTTAGATTTCCAAGGTCCACAATCTATTATTTAAAATAAGTAGTTGTGATTATACAATTAAAAAATTGTAAATTATGTATGTCACCTTTTAATTTAAAATTAGCATAAAAGTTCAGGTTACTATAAGCTTTTTATCAACATTTTAATGATTCAAAAAATTCTATCTAGGGACGCCTGGGTGGCTCAGCCTTTAAGCATCCGACTTCGGCTCAGGGCCTGATCCTGGAGTCCTAGGATCGAGTCTCATATTGGGCTCCCTGTGTGGAGCCTGCTTCTCCCTCTGCCTGTGTCTCTGCCCCTCTCTCTGTGTCTCTCATGAATAAATAAATAAAATCTTAAAAAAAATTCTATCTAGTATATATGTCATAATACACTTAAGCATGCCCCTAGAGTTGACTATATAGTTTATTTATATAAATAATATATATTATTATTTTATAATATAGTTTTATAATATAGATGTAGCTAACAAGATTTGCTGTGTGCTGATAAATTGTTGAAGTGGAGTGAGAAACTTATGAGGGTTCTCTATGATGTTCTTCCTACTTTGCAAATGTGAAATGTCTATAATAAAAAGATAAAAATATATTTATCTATGATAAGTATCCTGTTTACAATGGTTCCTATTTATTTGTGATCATTTTCTTAGAATTTTGTACTAACTGGCTGGTTCAAAGTCTGACTCCACCATTATGTAGTTATGAAACTGTGGCAAGCGGCTAATGCCTTCTCAGCTTCGGCTCCCTCATCTGCAAAATGGGTATGATAATGGTAACTTAGAAGACCACTGTAAGCATTATATGAGATGGTGGGCATCAAATGCCTTTCACAGTGCCTGGCACATTGTTAGTGGATAATTAATACCACCTTGAAGAGACAAAATGCTGGTTATGTCATTGTATGTATTGTGTTTATTAAAAAAAAAATCATCATGTATAATCTGAGAAACATGGTAGCGATAACTAAAGTGTGCATCACCTCCATGTCCAGGTGAGGCACTTACTTCAAAGATGCTGCCAAGGCTAAAATAATCTGGATGAATAATTACCCTTATGGAGCATGTTCTATGTGGCTGATCCTGGGCTAAACGCTTCACAAGGATCATCTCATTTCATCTTCACAAGAATTCTGTGAAGGAATTACTATTATTATTCTCATTTTATAGCTCAGGGAATTGAGGTTTAAAGATTAATCAATTTGTCCCAAAGGACACAGGGACAGGCAGGGACTATCGTCAAACACAACTCAGAGCCCCTGGAATTTGTCCCTGAGTTATTGAAAATGGCCTTTGGATCTTGGGTTCTTTTGCACAGACCTCAGCATTTCTAATCTGTATCCTTTAGAGGGCAGATTTGAATTTGGGACATTTGGGACATTTCGGCCCTACTTTGGAAGTTTAACTGTGGCTGGAGCATATTTTTTTCTTCCTTGTACTTTAATCAGCATTATTTGTTCAAAACATTTTACTCTAGAAAATAATTTTAGGGGGATCCCTGGGTGGCTCAGTGGTTTAGTGCCTGCCTTCGGCCCAGGGCATGATCCTGGAGTCCTGGGATCGAGTCCCATGTTGGGCCTCCTGCATGGAGCCTGCTTCTCCCTCTGCCTGTGTCTCTGCCTCTCTCTCTGTGTGTGTGTGTCTCTTGTGAATAAATAAATAAAATCTTAAAAAAAAAAGAAAATAATTTTAGAGATGACAAAGGGGTGCTCCGTAACATATGCTGCCCTTTCAAGAATGTAAATCTCATGGTCTGGAGAGATTAATACCCATCTTGGTTTTGAACAATGATTTCCCATTGGTCTGATTATCTTACGTTCACTGTAAAATAATTCATTACCCAACACACACATACACATGCTCTTTAGAAAGACTATCAAGTTGTCCATATTGACACTTCACCTTAAATTTGTAATCTGTAAATGTGCGTGCATATGTACGTATGTGTAAGACAGAGAGAGCGGAAGTCTGAATTTTGCAAATACTGTGAAAGTCTGAAAAAGGTGGTTTCTTACAAAGATCATGAAAATTAAGTCACAGGTCATAATTAAAAAACAAACAAACAAACAAACAAACAAACAACAAAACCAGTCCAATGGCAAATTAGTTCTTTTATTCTGGGTGGAGGGAGGCTACTCCTCTGCAATAGACTCTAAACCAGAAACACCAAAGGGGCTACAGCCGCCCCTCTGCCTCAGACAGCGCATTTATGCATCTGTATTCTAAAAAATGTGCCAGCTCTAGCAAGCTCACAGTACTGAGCAAAGTGCTACAGTTACAGCTGGGGATTTGTCTTTCAGGGCTGGCTCTATTTACTGGTTGTTTTTTACTGGTCTGTTCCTCCCTGGGGGGCCACAGTGGGGGTGTTTTTTGTGGGGTGGGGGTTTGAAAGAGGGAGTTTTTGTGAGTTCTATTTTGGATTTTGGTGAATAAGAAAGCAGGGAATTTGCCAGCCTGTTACTCAGTTATATTGAAACATGATACAAACTGCCTCAGTTTGGAGCACAGAAGGTGCTGAAAAATTTTTCTGAGGAGGTCTTGAAATATCGAAGCCTGTCTTCAAGGAAGGACTTATTTCTCTCAAAAATCACCCTGTAAATAATAGAGGTATGCATTGGTCTCCTCTGCATCCCTGGCCCCCTAGGTCACTACCAGAAGATCACAATCGAAAGGTAGCCCATATGCTGTGAACAAAATCACATCTTGTTCTTTATTTCCAGGGCGAGGATTAAGAGGACTAAGCTTGAGAGTGGGCCTGCTTTAGAAAGTCACTTCTCCACGTGTACACCCTCAGGAGCATGGGCTGCATGTGTTTGAACAAGCTGTACTTCCCACGTCGGCACTGTCCACTCTGTTTTCTTTTTTTCCTGTTTTTCTGAATATGCCTGAACATATGTGTCCAGTATAAACATACAATTGCGTGGACATGGCTATGTGTGTTTCCAATTCCATACTATCTTGAAGGTGGTTCAACTTTTTAGAAATGCAGCCATATAATTTGTTCTGACTTGAAACACTGCTCAGAAACTGCATACCGGTCACCACCGCAGGTACTAGACCATTTATTGCGGGGCTGAAACAAATAGAAAACGAAGTCCTGGACAGCATCACAGAGCAGCGCTTCCTTGTGAGATCCTCTTGGCTAAGGAGGGATCAAGGGAGACAATAATGAAACTGATACTTAGAGGCTTTTTAAGGGGGTAACAACCAGCTCAGGGTTAGCAGCCTTTCTAGACCTTGATGGTCAATGATATTCTCAACCTTTGCTTCCAGAGACTGGATTCCTGCCAAAGTAGCCTATATCATCCTCCCGCCCCCACCACCTAATTTTTGGTGAGGATGCCCTTGAAATTAGATCATACTTATTCCTGACAAAGCATATGCATATTGTGGTATCACTCTAAAACCAACGATTGGTTTTAGCTCTATGAAGAAAAAAAAATTCCAACAACCTTTCATGCTGAGATTTCTCATGCTAGTTCTCAGCACAGAAGTGATTTTTTTTTTTTTAAGTTGCATAAAGCCTAGCAAGGTTTAAGTTTTCCCAGCAAGGAGAAAGTGTTTTTCAGCTGTTAAATTTTTCAGATGCTTTTTTTGAATTTGGATAAAACTCAAAAACATGTTTGTTTTAAAATGTAAACCTTTTTTATGTACAGAGGTTTGCATATAGAGAAATGCCATTACTATGTTTAAAGGTACTTGCTTTTGAAATAAAGAAGTCTTAGGCACTTAAATATAATAAACTGTATGTTGCATCACCAACATCTCATTGGGCGCTAACATAAATACGATGTTTTGGTGGACCGCTGATACACGTTTGCTGACAGGATCACTTATAACACTGCTAGTGAATGTATTTCTGCGTGAGAGCAAAGGGCGGCCAGGTTTGAACTGAAGAGCATTTCTAGAGTCAATATGCTTTTGAAAGACCTTTTACTTCAGTTGCATGAGACTTCTTGGCCCTAGACCTGCTTGATTCCTCAGCTTCTTGACTGGGCCAAAGTTGATACAACATATGGTATTTCAAGCACAAAAACGATGGAGAAACACATTGAGGTACAGCAGCAAGGCAGAGAGGAGGGTAAATTATCAGGAGGCCTGCCACCTGCCATTTTTAATGGGCCTAGTCGCTCTTCAATTTTAAGCAAATTGTAGATTGCTGAATGAGAAAAGATACTATCTTGTCTGCCCAATTTTTCTGCAAACATTTTTATTGTATGTTTTACACGGTGATCCAGTGATTGTTTGTTTACACACATAAATTGATACCTATCGATCTATCCACTCATCTAGATCTATCTCATTGAAATAAGGGCATATATATGTATGTATGTGCATGTATGTGGTTCAGAGGCAGAAAGTAACTGATCTACCCAAACTTCAAATCTTAAAAGATTCCTCATAATCCTACTGAGTGTTTTATTGTTTGGAGAGTTAAATATCAAAGTCTACAATTCAGTATACATCAATCTTCTAATCAAGGACTTTCCAAAATTAGGGAAAGTACCAGATTTTCTGGTTTAATCTTTGAAATGCCAACAAATTCATTTTTCCCTTACTCATTCATAAGTTATTAATGTAGTCATTTTCCAAACATTTACTGATAGCCAACTATACGCCTTACGATACATACCTGCAATGTATTTCTAGCCCAATTACTTTAACAGTTGCTTTAGGATTTATGTCAGAGTTGGCCAGATGGTTCCTGAAAAGGAAAATCTTCCAGAGTAAAACAACCTGTTCAGTGTTTCCTATCTAGCAACCAAGAGTCCTGGTAGCATCTCTTCTAACCTCTTATTATGGTTCTAGTATAAAATCAGAAGTCTAGTTATATTTACTTTTCATATTTAAGCTTAATTAAAAATACTCAGTACAATCATGAGCTTTTAATATCAGAATATTCAAAAACAACTTTCCCATAAGGGCTTCCTCACATATGATCCATAGAGAAAATTCATACAATTTTTTTTATGCTACAGAAATGCAGAAAATTGACCATTACCTACTTTACAGTGATTCTGAAAATAAATGAGCTAAAGCATGTTAAGTTCTAAGAAGTAGAGTAAATAAATAGATCACACTAGTGCCATCAGACAGTGTGTCTGCTCCCTCTTGATGAGAGCAGTATATATACGATAAGAAGATAGGTCCTAAATATTTATTACTTAGACTCATTTAGGTGGCCATGCCCTCCCATGCCAGTAGAAGTGATATATAAATATATGGGTAGAGCCCAATTCAATTATTTACATGGCCTTTCCAGAAAATGGTTCATGCTATAGACTAGAGACTTAGAAAATGCAGAAGACTGAACAATATGCAAATGGATGAGACATTAGTCTCTCTCCTCATTGTGTAGGTCATGGCTCAAGGTCATGGAATTAATAGTAGGAGTTGCTACTTTTGAAGAGTGAAATGCTTTGAGGCTTTTAAGGGAATTTATTTTTATGTATTTATTTTTAAAGACTTATTTATTTATTTTAGGGAGAGACCATATGGGAAGGGCAGAGGGAAAGTGAGAAAGAGAATCTTAGACTCCTCACTGAGTGCAGAGCCCGACGTGGGGCTGGATCCCACGACCCTGAGATCATGACCTGAGCCGAAACCAAGAGTTGGATGCTCAACTGACTGCGCCACCCCTTTTAAGGGAATTTTAAATAAATTAACTTTATGTTTTGGGAATTATCATTTGGGCATTATTAAAGTATTATAATTGGACATGGGTTCATAAACATAATTACAGGCCACCTTTCCAAAGGACCTTCTTAATAATTCTTTCAATTTTTGATGGGTATAGTTAGTTGCCTCCCTAAAGTTATTCCATTTTCCAAAGCTTCTTACTGTCTGCACAAGTGACAAATTGGCACATACATGTTGGCATGGGGGAGGAAGTATCTGCTAAGGGCCCCTAGTAGGGATATGGCAGGCTTTGAGCACTGGAGGCCAAAGGCATCAGAAACATGGGCAGACAGCTTAAAATTGTCCTTTCTTATGTTTGTGCATTGTTTCTATATGGAAAATTACATTTCTCTGAGAGTATATGTGTAAATATGCATCTGCTAGTGTTTTGGCAACTCTAAGTTACCTAAATTAGTTTTGATCAACACTGTCGGATTTTTAAACCCACCAACGTAATAAAAGCAAGTTTAAAAAAACACAAACAAACCCTACAGTACATTGTGTGCTCTGCTGTTCCAAGCCTCAGCTTCAAGACAAAAGGAGAGTGAGACTTTGTCATTTGCTGGCTGTTAATAATCAAGAGAAGATCTGCCAGACAAGCTCTTCGAGGGCTCTGTCTGTCTGGACCAGGTATATACTGCACTACACAAAGGGCTTTGCAGGGGGAGAAAAATGAGTGTTCATGGACAATGATGCAGCTTTCTTAATTAAGATTTTCATTACTGATACATACATTAAGTTCTGCAACTGCAAGAGCCAAAGCACTGTCATGTGCAGGTAGATGTCCCTGATTCCATCTTCAGTCAGTAAAGCTAAAACATATTAAATGTGCACCCCGCAAATGTGGTGGGAGCCAGGAGAGATCCAGAAATATTTCTGTTGGAATGCAGAGAGGCCCCATTAAAAGTAAATTTGTAATGCATCTAATAGGCAGGAGAAAAAGCTCGTATGGGTAGACTGGGGGTGCACATGTGTATGTGGCGTGCATGTGTTCCTGAATGGGACTGCTTTGAGGTCCTGAGCCACAGACAGAGGTAGTTGCAGCTGACCTAGAAATAATCTCTATATAAATACATCAATAGCTCAGGCCTTAAAAGGAACCTTGATCTTTAAGATTTCCAATGCCTATTGTCGAGAAAGGAAATAAATGGCTGATTTTGGGTAGCTTTTGGAAGATGGTGAAGACTCCTGTCCACAGCCTGCCCTGACTCTGTCCCTCTGGGTCACTCAGTCTATTTTCCCTGGATCCTCAGGCTGGTCCACAAGTCAGTGTGGTCTGCCAATGGGTGTAGTGTTCCCATGAAATAATCTGACTGGGGTGTGGGGAAATCTTTCTTCTGAGATCGAGTTATTTTTACAAAAAGAATTTTGCTAAGAGTTGAGAAGAAATGAAACTCTGCACAAGCCTCGAAATGGATGAATATCTAGAGTGCATGTTTTTTATTCCACCTTAACTAAAGCCTAATTCATTTTAGGGTTGCTGGTGCCGTTAATGTGCACACTGTGCTCTGTTGTTTTTCTCATTTCTAGTTGCATCCTATTTTAAGGTTCAAATTCATTTGGGGGACTAGCCTCTCTGTCTCCTCTCTAAAGAAGACCTTCATCTCTTGGTCATCCAAGAGTAGAGATGAGTGTTAGATGCTGCACTTCATGAAAGATCATTTTATTACAACAGTCAAAAATGACACATTCGTTTCTTATTAGGTAAAAACATTTATCTGGAATTTGAATGTAATCCCCCATGTTCTAAGAAGGAATAAACCAGAATCCAACACCGAAATGGCTCAAAAGGAATTCTTCTAAGTATTTTGGCTGTAGTGCTTTGTTGTTTGGGTAAAAGGGAAAAATTCCAAATAATAGTGGCCAAGAAGATTTCTCTTGGATTTCTGCACCAAGATTCAGATCTCTGAAGTAGTTTTCTGGATGTTAGTATACATTTCTGAAACTCTTTCCCTAGGTATATTACAGAGCTAGGGCAGAGTGGTAGACACACTGCCTGCTATGGGGTGGCAGGCCTCTGAACCTATTCTAGATGAGTGATGTTAATGACTGGCGGTAATAAGATGATTCTTTATACATAGTGGGATAGATCATATGCAGACATCCTGTTAACAGATACTTCATGCGTTTTGGGAAAAGTAAACAGTATTAAGATTCTTTCTAATGTTTACTGAAATGTACGGTTATAAAACTGGTTAGAGGAATATGTGGAAGCTATTAGTGAAGAACCAATATAGTGGACATTATTCAAGCCTTGTGATGATGGAAGCAAGAAGGGGAAACAAACCGCAGGAGAGGATTTTGTTTTATTTTACTTTTTAAAGATTCATTTATTTATTTGAGAGGGGGAGGGGCAGAGGGAGAGGGAGAGAGAGAATCTTAGACATACTCTGAGCTGAGCACGGAGCCTGACGTGGGGCTTGATCCCATGACCCTCAGATCACAACCTGAGCCAAAACTCAAAAGTCAGACGCCTAACCGACTGTGCCCCCCCGACCCAGGTACCCCCCAGAAGAGGATTTTCACTGGAGATTTCCTATTACTTCTCTTATGCATGCTAGACTTGCTTGTGAGGACCAGATCAAAGGATATTATTAAAGGATTTAGGTGTACCTTTTACTCAAATTCTGTCATGAGACACACGCTTCTCTTACCCAAAATACAGGGTTAATTTTAAATTAGAGGTGATAATTATTTTCCACATACCTAAAAGCCCAGAAATCTACAAGGAGGAACTAAAGGTGGAATTCACTTTAGCCTACCACATTGTGAGGGGTTAAGGCGGCCCATTCTAAATAAATACCTGGAAATGATTCTCTGGGATAAGGAAGTTAGGCTTGATTTGTCTTGAATATCTTCAAATTAGGAGAAATGAGGAATTACAAAAAGACTAGAGAAAGAATGTGTAAAAGAAGAATCTCATGAAAGAAAAAAATCTTAATTTTATCACCACAAAGATCTCTGGTACAAGATGCCCCTGCAAGTGCCCTAGTAGAAAGCTTCTTTGAATAAGTAGATTGTGTAGGTACCATATATATCTCTCCCCGGCTTTGAGCAGGCAATCATCATTTTGGGGAAGAAAAGAGAAGGGTGATAAAGAAGGGTGATAAACAACACGAGGAATACTCATAATGTTAATTAATAGCACTCCACATTAATCATCATTACTGTGTCCCAATTGGTCTCCAAGTAGAAGCTATGTTAAAGAGACAGGTGTATATAATACGTGAAGTTTTCTAAGAGCATAAGAAAGCCAGACATTCAGTAGTCTGAGCCCTGGTACCCTGAGCCAGCTGTGTGGCCTCTAGCAGCATCCGGCACCTCTTAACCACTTCTTCACCCTTCCCGGGAAGTTTGTTCAGGTGGAGAATGAGCGGTTGACTAGGTCTGGTACCCACCACTCGCCTTAGCTTGTGATTGGCCTGAAGGGGTTTCCATATAATCTTTGACAGGTTTTGCCTTTTGTCTTTCTTTCTGGATGCTAAGGATTTAGACACACACAACTTTCTTATACACACTTTTTTTTTTTTTTCTGAAGACAGAGAAAGAATGCCCCGGAGCACATGCCATCCCTTATCATCTGCAAATAAACTTCTTGTGCTGAAAGAAAGCTCCAGTTACCACTCAGAACAGCTTTGCACAACTCCTGCTCCTCTAAAAGACTCAGGGAACTCACTCCAAGAACCCAGACGCTCCCTAGCCCAAAACACAGGGAAGACGCCCTGTCACAGTTTGTACTGTGGAGGCAGGGGCTGATGCTGTCACTGTGGCATTTCCATCTCTCCAGCGTCTTTCACTCTCCCTGAAGTGGCTGAAAAATATTCCATGTCATTAAGTATGTAGTAATACACATGGGAGTTAGAAAGAGAGAGGGAAAGGTGGAGGACATTTGATGACATGGCCTCTAGCACTTTATTTATGAGAACATCCAGAAATCTCTATCTACATCTGGTAGAAGAATAGTGTCAATTCTGCCCTGGAGACATGGATCAGGCAATGTTGCCAGTGTGTATTTTTCCCTTCCCAATAATTTACTGATTTTGGTCTGATGGCAGAGCTCAGATGATCACTTCTACACTCATGTGAGTGAACAATTAGCTTGTCTCTTTGGGGGATGGTCATGCCAAATAAATATAAATATATGTAATCAAGGGAAGTACTAACTGTTATCCCCCACCCAGAGACTCCTCAGGTCCCTTGACTGCTGTTGGGTCCCCATCATATTTCCCAGGGGGCCAGTGAGGGTGAGTGATGCCACCGGGGCACAGGGGCACAGGAAACCACGCTGGAGCTGCCCTCGTAGGACTTCAGGGAGCATTGTCTGTGCAGGAAGAATGAGAGGAAGCAGCTAAACATGTGTGAGGCTGCTCGTTTGCCCTTTCAAATTTCTACTGTGTCACTCACCTTTTCATTGTTGATTTATAACCACTCTTAAAATATTAGGACATGTCACAATTTTTTTCCCAGTTTTTAAATTTTTTTTTTCTATCACAGTGATTTTTATTTTCAGGTAATAAAATTTAATATATTTTCTTGAAGATTTTAGACTTTGGGGCACCTGGGTAGCTCAACTGGTTAAGCGTCTGACTCTTTGATTTCGGCGCAGGTCATGATCTCAGGGTTGTGAGATTGAGCCCTGCATCTCTCCTCTCTCTCTGCCTCTCCCCCTTCCCTCACTTAAAAAAAAAGATTACATTAAATAAAATATTTCAGGCTTTGGTTTTATGCTTGGAAAAAGCATCCCATACTCCCAACATGAAATACTCACATGCACAAATTACCAAAATTGGCATTTACGAAATTAGTGAAGATGCAAGGAAATGGGCAATCTCTTTTTTCATCGGTGGAGGTATAATTTGATACGTGTTTACTGGAGGACAGTTTAGCAATAGATAAATTTTACTTTCACCGTTTCACTACTAGAAATTTATCCTAAGGAGATAAATTAGGAAAGCGCATTTTTGAAAATGTATATGTGTATAAATTGTATTGTATTGTATTGTAGCATTATTTAGTTAGAAAAAAAGTCCAAGTATCCTAAATGTCCATCAAAAAGTGACTGACTCAATAAATTATCCATAAACTGGAGTACAGTGTAGCTATCAAAAAGGTAATGTAGATCTGTACTTATGAAATGGAAAATGCCTATTATAATGTTTAGTCAAAAAGTAGATTACTGGACAGCAAACAACTCTTCCTTTCATTTTCAAAAGACAAAGAGAAAGAAAAAGAGACAGATTAATAGATAAATATGGAAATACATTTCCCGAAGTGTTAATAGTAAATTTCACTCCCTGGGCAGTGAAATTTTGAATGGATTTTATATTCTTCTTTTTATGTTATCATTGTAGCAAATTCAAACAAAACTAAATGTATACTCTTTAGAAATAAAAATCAGAACTTTTACTTTGGGGGAAAAAGAGCTTAGACACACCCCGCAACAGCTACTTGAAAGTTCAAATATGAGTTTCTCGGTCATTAGAAATTAGTAACTCTCTTAATAGGATGACATCACTGCCTACCTCAACTTCCCTCCAGGTCAGGCAATTGCAGGTGATACATTGTAGTTCTTGCCTTATAGGACTTTGAAACTGAGATACTGGAAATAATCCAAATATTTATATATAGGGCACAGTTCGGTAAATTCTAGAGGGTTATATGATTGATAAATAATCATGCAGACATTAACAGTGGCATTTAAAAAAAGAGCACTTATGTAAAAAAGGAAGCACTTAATGTAATATTTAGTTAGAAAATAGGATATAACTCTATATATACAATGTATGCCCAATTATGTTAAAATCCAGAGAAGAGACTAGAAGGGAATCTAAAAAAAAATTGTTAATAATAGTTGTTTCTGTATAGTGGCATTATAGATGTTTTCTCTGTACTCTATACTTTCTTAATATTTTACAGTATGTGTGAATTATAGAGCCATGAAAGAAGTAAATATTAAAAAAAATACAGCTGCTTTGCTCAACAGCTGCCAAATCTTTACCCCAGATGTATCTGCAATGTAGTTTTGAGTCAAATGGCCCTAATGTCATTTCCTAAAGGAATCTAGCAGAATGGAATGTGTTCAAATAAAGGAAAGCTACCATTGACACCACCTCTTTCTGTCACCATTTCTTAATGCTTAGAATAAATCTGAGTAAGGAATCCTGCTTCTCCTGGAAATTAGGAATTTCCATGTTCTTCAGATCCTCTTCCTATCTTGCCTTATGTTGCCAGATGCTGGGATTTAAGTACACTATAGTACTCTGGTATGTGTCCAGGTCTGGAAGTTGTTTTGGGGGCTGATGGTATAGGTCACCATTAGAAACGGAGGCTCAGTTATTTATTTCAAGTCGGAGTTCTTTGAAATATAAGGATAGGTCACTACATAAGATCTTCTGTAGTTAGTTTTCTTTCCTTCATTGCCTTCCCTCTTCCTTCTTTCCCTCTTTCTTTCCTTCCTCCACTTACCTACCCACTTTTCCTGTCTCCCTCCCTTTTTTAAATAAATAGCCTTTCTGTACAGTTGGATGCCAGCTCTTAAAATTTAGAGAAAATTCACATAGTACCAATGCCACATTTCAAGTAGATCATCTGATTGTTCCAAAATGATCATATTTTGGCAAAATGATGATGGGAGAAGTCAGAATTGTCATTCATACGTATACAATGCATGTTAGAGGCTTGGCAATAAGGCAGGCAATAGATATTTTTGAGAAAGCAAGAAAGTAAGTAGCTAATGCCAGGATGGGGGGAAGGAGCAGGCTCAAGAAAGAAGGATCGATGTGGGTTTCTGTGTCCTTTGACTAAAGTTGTCTAACCACGTGTTCCTGGCCTTTTGGACCAAATGGCAACTTTCAATCTTCCATTATTAGGAGCTATATGACAGCAGGGATGGTACCTTATTTATCTCTGTTTTTTTTTTTTTTTCTGTATGCAACACAGTGCCTGGTGTCATATACATGCTCACTAGCTACTTGGAAAATTTAACTGAGCCTTTTTACTGCCTTTTATTAACCTCAGCTAGGAAAGAAGAAAGAGAGAAAGAAAAAGAAAGAAAGAAAGAAAGAGAAAGAAAGAAAGGAAGAAAAAGAAAGAAAGAAAGAAAGAAAGAAAGAAAGAAAGAAAGAAAGAAACTAAAACCCCTAATGTCTTTTCACACATACTGGGTAAAACCCCAATTTAATTTGTACTCAAATATATATCGTTTCTGAGCTTCCACCTTGGTCACTGAACTGCTGGAAAAAAGAAAGTACCCAAGGCAGATGGGTATCAATAATCCACCGGATTCACCTAGGCCTTCCACACTGCCAAGGAGAATCGTACTAGGTTTTTCTGGTCAACTTGTTGTCCCATTGGTCCCAAGAACTATTTTATTTTATTTTATTTTATTTTATTTTTTTATTTTATTTTATTTTATTTTATTTTATTTTATTTTTATATTTATTTTATTTATTTAGATTTTATTTATTTATTCATGAGAGGCACAGAGAGAGACAGAGGCAGAGACACAGAGGGAGAAGCAGGCTCCATGCAGGGAGCCTGATGTGGGACTCAATCCCGGGTCTCCAGGATCAGGCCCTGGGCTGAAGGCGGCACTAGACCGCTGAGCCACCTGGGCTGCCCCCAAGAACTATTTTAAACTTTCTCTTTCCTCAAATCTCCACCTCACTTATTCTTCGCAGGACTCTGCCCCCTAGTAGCTATCACTTTGGAAACCACTCAACTTCTCAGGACGCGGCGCACTTCTGCCCCCATCCTTTCCTTCCTCTTTCTTGTACCAGTAGATGTCCCTCCTCCAATACTCCCATATATGCTCAGGATTCCATGTCCCTAGCCTTACCAGGAATCTTACACTACTAATCATCCCAACCTCTTCTCTTTCTTCCATAAACTGAATCTCCCCTCTCTACTGTATGCTTCCCAAATGCATACAGACACACCAGTATTTCCATTTTTCTCAAACCTTTCTTTGACTTCACTCCCTCATTCCCAAGTCATTACAGTAGTTCATTCTCCTTTTCTTTACAGGAAAACTTCTAAGAGTTATCCATATTTGTGTTCTCTATTTCCTAACCTCTCACTCTTTCCCTGTACCATTACAAACAGGTTATCGCTTCTACCACTTCAACGATACAGCTTTTTTTTTTTTAAGATTTTATTCATTTATTCATGTAAGACACAGAGAGAGAGAGGCAGAGACATAGGCAGAGGGAGAACCCCTGCAGGGAACCTGATGTGGGACTTGATCCCAGGACCCCTGGGTCATGCCCTGAACTAAAGGCAGATGCTCAACCACTGAGCCACCCAGGAGTCCCAACAAAACAGCTTTTGCCGCAGTCCACAACCTCCACATTAATATATAAATGCATTTTTCAGTTCCTGACTGACTTGACTGACTTCTCAGCAGCACATCTCACTACTGACCACCCTCCTGGAACACTCTCTTCTCTTGGCCTCTATGCCACTGCTTTCTGGTTTTCCTTGTACTCCCTTAGCTGTTCCTTCTGAGGCTATTTCATGGCTTTTTGTTTTGTTTTGTTTTGTTTTTTTGTTTTGTTCCCAGGTGATTAAATAGTAAGAGTTCCTAAAGTCTCGGTTTGGGCTTTCTCCTCAGTCTTACCCCTGGTCCTAGGCAGTATCATCCATGCCTGAAGTCTCATTTGCCTTGACTTAACTTCTGATTTCCTGCCTAGTCAATATGCTCAGTTATCTTTATCAAAAACACCTCGCTCCAGACATCTCAAAAACAGATCTTTCAATCTTCCCTCAATTCCTGTTTTTCTTTGTTATTTCGTGTAACCGTGAATAGTACCAACCTCCATACAATTTAATGAGCATAAAACCAGTAGTCACAGTTGCTGTTTTTCTCTCCTCCATCTCCTACATCCAGTCCTTGAGAACATCCTGTATATCTTGCTTCTGTATTATCTCTCAGTTCCATTTATTTTTCTTCCATTCCCAGTCATTATCCTAGTTGATCTCTTATCTGCTATGCTACAATAGCTTCCTTTCTTTTGCTCCTGCAAGACCATTCACCACGATGCACTAACTTGATCTTTTTTGTTTTTAACTTTTAATTTTAAGATGACTGCAGATTAGCTTGCAGTTGTAAGAGATAATACAGAGAGATTTGGTATACCCTTTACCCAGTTTCACTCAATAGTAATATTTTATATAACTATAGTAGGATATCACAATCAGGAAATTGACCTTGGTTTTACAGTGGTACAATCCATCTACCTTATTTAGATCTTGCCAGTTTTATATGCACTTTGTGTGTGTATGTACATGCGTGTATTTAGTTCTATGCAACTGTATCACCTATATACATTTGCACGATCACCACCACAGTCAAGATACATAATAGTGTCATCATAAGGCTCTTTTGTGCTACCCTTGATAGCCGTAGGGAGCTCCATCTCTCCGCCACTCCTTAACCTTTGTCAATCACTAATCTTTCCTTCATCCTTATAATTTTGTTATTTCAAGAATGCCACATAAATAGAATTATAAAGTATGTAATCTTGAGGTTGGCTTTTTTTCACTCAGCATAATACCTTTGTGATTAACACAAATTGTTGTATGTATCTAGGGTTACTCTTTAATGTTGAGAAGTATTCCACGGCATGGATATACCACAGTTTGTTTAAACACTCACTCATTGATGGTAATTTGGGTTGTTTCCAGTGTGGGATTATTATGAAAAAAAGATGTTATAAACATTGGTGTATAGGTTTGTGTGTGGATATGTTTCCATCTGTCTGTGATAAATATATAAGGGTCACATGATCTTTTTAGAATACAAAATTGATCATATCACATTCCTTCTTAAGTTTGCTTTCCCATTGCCCTGAAGAAGGTCTTTAACATGGCCTACAAAGATCATGACATCATCATATATCTTTTCAACCTCAATATGGGCTGCTCATCACCAAAATCTCTCCATCCAGCTATATTTGATGCCTTCACCTATGCTGAACTCTCTGCTTAGAAACCTCTACCACCACCTAATCTCACTTCTTGTCTTTCATCTTCAGATGTTAGCTCAAATATCACTTCCCAGGGGAGCTCCTTGTGAACTTGTAGACTAACTTAGAACCCCCTCTTATAATTGCTCCTAGAGCTCCTGGAACTTTTATTTCACAGCAGAAAGCACAGTTTGTAATTATAAGTTTTTTTTGTATGGTCATTTGATTAATATGGCTTCCATCCCCAAGACTGTAAACTGAGTAGAGCAGAGACCATGTCTATTTTGCTTGCCATTATATCTTCAGCATTTAGTAGACAGTCACTCTGTGCTTGATGAAATTTAGCCAAAGTTTTTAAGACAGATAGTTTTGGATTCAAGTTCTATTTTACTTACTAGGCATCCTTGAAAAAATTACTCAAACATGCACAATCTCTGTTTCATCTTCAAAATTACGATTACAACAGCATCTAATTAACAAGAATAATTTTAAAGGTTAAATCACATAGCTGTTAAAAGTATTTTGTCCAGTGCCTAAAGCAAGGCAAGCACTCGACACATGCTATTTCTTATTGTGATTATTAGTTTAACTAAAGATAAGAGTTTTTGTATTTTTTTCCCCAATGAGGTTTTAGTCCATTATCTTAATTTCTTGCCTGTTTCTGGGGTCTGAGAGTCTGAAACAGACTGAGAGTCTGAAACTCTGAGAGTCTGAAAAAGAACCCTTAGTTTAGATCTCTGATAATTCTATGACTACAGGTTCCAAGCCAAGGTATGTCTTCTTAAGTGAATACCTTGTTTGGTCTCTTGGCTATGGTTCTCATTTTCATCTCACTCAGTACTTCCTCCTCTTGTTTCCAGCCTGTGGATCAGAAGACTTGTAGGAATGCTTCTTTCCGATTCCTAGTTTCCAGAAAGAAGTTTTTTTTTTGTTTTGTTTTTTCAGAAAGAAGTTTTCTAAACACAACTTTTCTCTGTCTCATTCCTTATACTTCCCCATAGAGGTGAATGGGAGTTAGTGGCCTGGAAGAGCATTGCTCTTATGCAGATCCAAATTTTCCCTTGGGAGGGCTTTTCTAAAATTTAGATAGAAGGGAAGGGAATCAATGAGCCCATCTTACCTTTCATACATCCTTCAACCAAGCCTAGTGAAAAATTTTTGTTCCTTAGCTATCAGTTATTTCGTCTCATTTTTTAATGGGCTTACAACTTTAGTGGGAAAGAGTAGTGACATTTATTGGACCCTGTCAAAGATTCTAACACTGAGGTTTATGCTTTTGCTTGGGATATCATTTGTTTGCTCTCATCTTTATATATATATTCTAGCCATTTTTCAAGACCCAGCTAAATCACATTTTACATGACACTTTCCAGCCCTCAAGGTTCTCTTTCATGAATGAAATCTTATAGTACTTACTGGACTGTATCATTTCTTTTGGAATTGTCACTTATTGTCTCATATACATATGGCATACTCAACAGTATAACTTCTTTTCCTAATCCAATTTTGAGTTCCTTAAGAGCAAGCAAGGGCAGTGTCCTAGATTTATGTTTTAGCTCTCCACTAAACACGATTTCTTTTTATGTAGTAAGTTCTTAATAATATCTTATGGGATGATTGTGCTTGAGGCTGGCCTACTGACCAGGCTGTGATTTGAAGGATCAAGTTACAATTAATATGGTTTAGTGGCTGGATGGTTTCTGAAGGGGTGGTGGCAGTGGCCAAAGGAAAAAAAAATGCTACTATGAGTATGTCCCTGAACTGTGTTATGAGCACTGTTTAGATATATACAGGTAGTGAAGCTTAATCCTATTATGTGCTGAGTTTTCATCCTGGTAATATACTCCTCCATTTTCCTTTATGAAAGGCATATGGAATGCATGGTCTGATAGGCAGAAAGGCTAAGAGAAATGCAAGCAGAGGGAGGTAATGCTCTTAGGTGTGGTAGGCTGGTGTGCAGAGTGTTTTGATTCTCTGAATTAGTCGAAAGATGAAAAAAATAGCCACTACTACCACAGGAAATAAATTAGAAGGAAAGGTCCTGAAAATGGTATCTGAGCAATGAAAGACAGTGAATATTTTAAAGATCACTGAATTTAATTTATTCAACCTAAATGCATAAAAGTACAGGTGGGGACATTATTTATGCAGGTATATGCAAATCACTTTATAAAATAGGCAAAGCCCTTCTGCTTTTTATAAGTTGCCAAGGTGGTTCCTGATATTTTAAAAGCTATGCACCTTTAATGTAATTTCCTAAGAGTTGGAATCCCTCTGTTGGAATCACAGTCATTGTCAGAGCGAGTTTATTTTTTTTCTTTCCTCTGGGACTTCTACAAGGCTCTCATAACCATCATAAAAAGGGTGGTTTCCACAGAGATATGACTAGAAAAATCACTTGGAAATCACTGAGGAGCAAGTCACAATGTTCAAAGCGGAGAACAGGGGCTTTGAAAACATGAACCCATCTGACCTCTTGAATTTAGTACAGTGAATTCCTGAGCTCTGAAACATGGGGCCCGGCTGTGCATGCCATATTGGTGCTATAAGACTGGCAGTAGGTTGGCTGTGGCATGGTCTATTTCAAACTCCTTCACAGTGCCCAGTGTTGCATGTTCCCAGATGACATTTGGTTGGCAGAAGCTGGGCTTCCAAAGCTGGCAGTCTGGAATGCAGCCCACTATGTTTTGACAAACACATAATTGACCATCTGATCACCAGCCTACAGTCTGCATTCAGGTCACTGGGGGGACCTGGGCTTTCAATAGGTCCCTACTCCTCATCTTGTTCATCTTCTCAAACCTTTCTTCAGAAAGCAATATAGAGAAGACTTAAACACACCCACACATACCCTCCCATTTGCAAAAGAGAACATGGTCCATGAAACATAAGCTGTTGAAAATTTCCTTTAAATTGTCCTGGCAGCCCAAAGTGAACAAGAGAAAAGCACATTTATGGTGAACTCTAATTCAGAAAGAGCTAAGAGACATACTGAACTGTTTAAAGACCGGCAGTATATACATTGCCATTCAGCTCAATGGCTTGGAACTCCTTAGAAAAAGACAGCATAGGAAACTGATAGGAAATTGGGTATTGCTTGACTTTAAGGGGATGCTATTAAGAAATGTTTCAATTTCAAGTGAAAGAAGGGAAAAGCAAGACACTAGAAATGGCTTCTTCCTTATCTGCCTGATGCTCCCCCAAATCTACTGTGGGAGGAGGAGTCACACATCTCTGACCAGCAGGCAGCAGCTCAGAGTGACTTCAGATTCAAATTCAGGTCTCCTGTAAAGCTCCTGTAAAGAGTGCTTTGGTCTGAAATCACAACTCATCAACCTTTCTCCTAGAAGGCAGGGGTTGTGTACTAGGCCAAGATATGCTGGCATTACGCAGATGTCAGTGTCTATGTCGACACTACCAGAGGGCCTCTCCTCTCCACTCACACCCCCACTGCACAGTCCAGGCCTTTGGTTTTTACCTTTGACCTGGTCTCCCTTTTCTCAACCATCCCTGTCTATGTAGCTAGAGTGCTCTTTTTCTAGAACATACATCTGCTTAAAATTTTTCAAAGCTTCCACAAGCCTGCCACACATCACATCCAAACTCCCCCACGTGACTTCCAAGACCCTTCGCAATCTGCCTCCTACCCACTTTCCAGCCTCACCTCCCAGGATCCCCTTTTGGCCGCCATGCCCCAGCCATACTGAACTAATGTCCTCCAGAGTTGGCTGCTACAATGCCTCTTGATTTTGAAAATACTCTTGCATTTTTTTTTTTTTTGGATTTGGATCCCTTTTTCTTCCCCTTCCCCAACATTGACTCCCCAAACTGTAATTCATTTTGTAGACTTTTAGACCCAGCTTGCAGGTGGCACTCCTTTCTTGTTCCTCTTGCTACATCTTGTTTATACCTCCACTCCAGTGTCCATCACATGCTACAGCCTTTATTTACTCTTTATCACCCCCACCAGACTGTGAGGTTCTTAGCAACAGGGAGCATTTCTTATTTACCTTGGAGTTCCAGGAACCAAGCATAGTGACTAGCTTTCTATAAATGTTTGTTGACTGAAAACTGAATAAAGAGCTGTGCATGATAATTAATCAAAACTAAGCCAAGCAGTAGCATTAGCTTCTATAAGCTAAGCATGGAGCCTATTAGCAATCTAATGAAGGCAGAAGATCGCAGCAGTAAGGCTCTCTCTGACGGTTATCATGGGGTGAAAGGAAGAGTGAGGGATAGAGGGTGTGATGGAGGAATGTCTTGTTAGCAGAGAATGTCACCGAGGCAGTGAATTTTTAGCCTTTTCAGTACTGAAAGGTATTGTTCTGAGAATGAATCTGAGTCTGAATTGTGGAGAGGTCTAATTTATAATAACCTGGTTTCTCAAATAGGCTAAGTCTGTGCTACCTGCTACAAGGCAGCGTGGCAGGCTATGGAGGGCTCCTCTTTGTTTCTGCTGAAGAGTCATGGAATGGAAAACTCTTGAGGGGAACATCTGGAAGCTATTCCGTTCCCATTGAAATCTGTGTCAAATCCAGATTGGGACTTTGGACCAAATGCAGGGCCAGGGAGGGAGGGTGGAATTCGCACCTGTCTGGAGAAGGCCATGGAAGAGGCCCTGGGAGCTAGAGACACCGGGGGGGGGGGGGGGGGGGGGATAATGTTCTGATCTGTTCCCAAGGAGCTTTTCTTTTCCCTTTGATAGGTATCTGGGGCACCACCCCTGAAGCCATCAGCTGTGTCTGTGGGGCACTTGAGGACAGCAGGACTGTCACAGGCCCCGTCACCCTCGAAACAAAAGCAGCCTCAGGATTTGGAACAACCCAAGCAAGCATGAAGCCGGCCCGGGGAGGGGGGCTGGGACAAGGATCGTGGGTATAGGCATGGGCTGTCAGCCCATTACAGGTCATCCTCTCAGCCCTATCTCTGGTTAAAAACTAGGATCTCTCTAGAAGCTGCCTGATTGATGGTTGATGTAGCATAGAATCAGTTTCACATTTTCCTATGAGCCAGAAACAGCCTTTCAATTACGTTTTTATCTCAAAGGTCTCCCCCTCGATTTCTAATCTGTGACACAGGTCCCCAGTCCCCTGTACCGCTTGTGTCTGAGGCTTGCCCTACAGTGCTGACGTCATAATAGCTGAGCCGTGCGGGCAGGAGTGCACTGTGCTGACTCATCCCCGGTGATGTGAGGATTAATGCCTTGTCTAACACGGAGCTATTATGTGAACTGTTTTTACACAAAAGAACTGTAACAAAAATGATTTGCCAGTCAGAGGACTAGAAATATGCAGTGCTAGGTAACTGAAGTAGCGATGCAGAGACATAAAGTGGTAACCACAAGCATGCACGTTGACACCCTCCCAAGCATTGACAGACCCGCTCTATCAACACAGAGGATAAGGAATAACACGACTTGTCAGGGGCAGGGAGGATCCACCCCTGCTGTATAAATGCATTACACACAGTACCCGTCGTCTTTGGGGAGTTTAACCAATCTCCTTTCTCTGTCAAATGGCTGTCACTTTGGACTTTAGCCTTACTGTCCGTCCTTTGGGGGATTGTGCTCCCCGGAATATATTTGCAACTAGCTTCCAGGAATGTTCGTGGAAGCCACACACACATACAAGCGAGCCATGGGAACCCCCTTTCTGAGCAAATGATTACCACACAAGAAATACCTCCGAGTGAGAAGTCAGTGAAATAAGACAGATGTTGTGAATAAGGGACAGCACTCACCAGAGAGCTAGAAGCAGCTGGGAAGATGCTGATGATTATTTATCACATAAGGTGATTGCCCCTACCTGTAGCATGTCTCGGGCAGTGTCTCATGTAGTGAGTGACTAGGATTATTTGGGTTCATTGCTGCAGAATCTCTTACAAACAGCCCGAGGTAAAGCTTATCCTACCCATTCAGTACAGCCTGGTTTGGGCTTTAAAGAACAAATGTTCCCTCTTTTCATCTGAAATCAAGAAATCAAGTTTTTTCCTCTCTCTTTTTTTCTCCTCCCTTTTCAAATGACTTCCCATCTTTTCTCAAAAAGGATGGTACCTTCTACAAACCTCTTGGCACGTGTAATCCCAGATTTCTCTCTCTCTCTCTCTTTTTTCTATCCTGGACTCTTGATTACAGACACTATTTTAGCCCAAATGGATCAAGCTTTATAGTTCACGCTTGTACTTCTTAAGTAAAAGAGTATTGGAAATTTTGGCCATAAATGAAAGCTCTGACCGAGAAGTTGAAATTAACTATTGGACCTAGAGATGGGTGTATAACTGAAGAATACATAATTGCCCATTGATTGACAGTGGAGCAAAAGCCCAACTGTTGCTGATATCTGGCTGAAGAATGTAAGCTCTAGTTTAGAGAAGCAGTGACTTCTGCAAACAGCAGCTGCGGCTTAGTAAAAGGCAGTCTTTATATAAGTCCAATGCCTGAGGCCCTGGTCTTTTCAGCCCCCTCATGGATGGCAACTACTACCACCACCAACAGCATCAATTCCAAACCCAAATGAAGCTAACGCATAGCAAAAAAAAGTGCTGGAAACCACAACAAAGTCAACTAGAAAACATGCCAATAAAGATCCAAATTTCCCAAATATGACACTTTCTTGAAAAGTAAAGAAACCAATTTTACTTACATAAAGAGAAAGGGCAGGTCACAGACTGCTGGTCAAGGAACTGGAAAAACAAAAACAAAAACAAGGAATTAAAAATAAATCCAATGATACTACAAGGAAATCTAAGTAATAGACAACTGGTTGCTCCTAAGGATGAGTAGTAGGAGCGTGTTTTATTACATGTAGCCCAAGAGAAAAGATCCAGCTCCATAAAAATTTTCCAAAGGTGTGATGTTCTGCTATATGACCAACATAGTACTTCCCAGTACACAGAGAGACAACCTTTTTCTTTGTCGACTTCATTCTGATCTGTATGGTATGAGTATTTTCTAGAGTTATACTTTTCAATACAGTAGCCCCCATCTATACTTATCTATTTAAATTAGTTAAATTTTGGGGATCCCTGGGTGGTTCAGCAGTTTAGCACCTGCCTTTGGCCCAGGGCATGATCCTGGAGTCCCAGGATCGAGTCCCACATCGGGCTCCCTGCATGGAGTCTGCTTCTCCCTCTGCCTATTTCTCTACCTCTCTCTATGTCTCTCATGAATAAGTAAATAAAATCTTTAAAAAATAAATAAATTAGTTAAATTTTAATAAAAAAAAACCCAAAAATATTTAGTTCCTAGTCACATTAGCCACATTTCAAGTGCTCAGTAGCCACCTGTGGCTGGTGGTTGCCTTACAGGTAGAACATTTCTATCACTGCATAAATGTCTATTTGGGCAGCACTGACTAGAATAGGTAAAGGCTTTAGCGTATAGTACAGGGAAAACTTTAACGAATTTCAACAAAGATGGATAAAACTCTGATAAGCTTTGGCTCTTTGAAGGGTAAATTCAGTATGTTTAACATCCCAAAGATCCTATGGACACATTTAACACCTACATGCATCGTCGCCCCTCAGCTGAAGACTTGATGTGATGCAGCCTCATGTTGGCTTGACTGAGAACCATACACCACCTCCTCTGCCTCTTCTCTCCAGCCTAGGAGTGTCCCCTCTGACAAAATGATTTTAAATGAAAGCATCTGTCTCCCCAAATGCATCACTAATGATGAAAGCCTCAGGTTTGCAGGGAGTAGATCTTAATAGTTTCTCCTTCTCTATTTCAAATCAGATAATTCTCCTTTGTAATCTTCAACTTACAAGCCAAATGAGCTATAATGGGATTGGCCTGCTCACCGCTGTTTTGACAACTTCTCTTAGAGTAAAATAAAACTGAAGATCCATGAGAAATTAATAAACCAAACAGGGATACTAAAAAAACAAAGCAGGTCTCTCTACTCATACCCCACTCAAACATATCAAGGACTTAATATATGCTGATTGGATTCTTGCCTCTCAGACACCAAGATTTTAACCACTTCATAGAAGGCCTCCAGAAGTATGCAAAACAAATCATACTAAGATCAAGTAGAGGGATCTGATTATATAACTTAGCCTAGAATAAGGCTAAAGCAAACACAAAGAAACAAACAAACCAGTCAGAGAGATTTCACTTCTCAACAAGTTTTCTAGACTAGTGCACTATCACAGACTTTCCTCCAAAGGAAAAGTTTCCTCTTTATGGCTAATGTGAGACCCTGGCCATGCACATGTAAGTGTTAAGGATGGTATTCCTGTCCTTGAACAAGAAGAGTTAAGATGAAAATCTGCAGCCTGGATAATAATGCATGCTAACACAAGAGAGGCTGGGAGTCTCCACTGCTTTCAAATTATTTTACAAAATTGATGAGTTTAATGAAAACTTTAAACAAGATAATTAGATTATATATGATTCATTGGAAGTACACACAAACTTAAAATATATATAAAGATTGATTAGTCTTCAGAGACTTTAAAATTCTAGGTTTTGCTACATTCTAGTCCCTTTTATAAGCCAGATCCTAGACCGTTGCACCAGTCTATTTTTAAAATCTCCTTCCTTCCTCCCTCCTTTTCCCTTTTTTCCTTTTCTCCCAACTTTTTTGAGCTTGCTCTTTCCCCCCAACCTTTGGGAAAAGGGAGAAAAATATGATTCATGGTTATTTATGAAATATGCCCACTTATTTCTCTGTTGCATGTTATAAGCCCAATAGCTCTCAATAATACATTATTCTTTTTAAAAACTATACTTAGCATTTATATTCTTATATCTAAGCACATAACTTTCCTTTTCAAATTTCAAGAAGCATTTATTCATAAAAGTTAATCAGTCAAAATTAAACTTTTGATGTGATCAAAAGAGATCAATGTAAATTGTACCCAGATTGACTATTATATCCAAGGTCTGGAATGAAGAAGAAATATCTTTTCTGGATGTCAGTGACACACAGGCTGTCAATGACAGGAATCCAAGATGGAGAGAAAAATCACAGTGTATATGTCACAGTCTAAGACAAATTAAAGCCAAATTAAATTGAAGATGTTATTGGATATAATTGTTGTCTTTATATATTAATGAAAAACAGTAATACCTATTCCAAATTTAATATTAAGGCTAAAAATTTAATCTCAGAGTTCTTATACAATTTATAAATGTTCATAAACGTCAGAAGGCCCCTACTTCTTGATTGAATTACAATCTGCAATTTTGAGAATATGTATTAATCTACATAGGTTTATTCCTGTTCAGTTCAAATTGTTATTTTATTGATATGCACCCTTTCTGCCTAAGTAATATTTACCTTCTATGTCTGTAAATTGTTTTCATCTGAAATGCAAAGAATTATCCATGGTAGTTTTGCATATGATGAAAAACATTTTCATTAAGCATGCTAGACTACCTAGCAAAGAATATATAACTATAAAGTCCAAATGAATCAGGAGCCTAAAACATGGTGGGTGAGGTAAGAGTAGAGTGGGGTAAGGGGGTGGTTTATGGTGAAGTCTAATTGCATCCTGTGATTTCTCTGTAGAAATTATTGTATAGTGTCAATCTCTAAGGAACTAAATGTATTATTAATTAAATGTATTATTAATAAAGATTAGTCAACTCTGATTTCAGTTTATGTAATGTTCAAGGGCAATGGTTTCTAACATTTTGAGGTGATATGGATCCCTATGAAAATCCCTCCCCAAAGAAACTCCTTACCAACACCAAGTTTCAAGAAACTTCCAGACTCCAGAAAGGTTATCCATGAAGTCCAGTTAAAGTCACCCTTGGCCTAGGGGAGAGGTGAGAGAACACCTGTGAAATCCCACTGCTATCTCCTCTAGGGAGATGAGCAAGATGCTATAAGCTGAAGCCAGGAGAAAACAAAAGGTATAGAAAATAGAGCACTACATGGGTGTGTGTGTGTGGCTAGGGACACACAGACTACCAGACTCTGACTTACTTAGTTCTTTACAATTCCTTTTTAAACGAGTCCACAGAAGCTTAGGAACAGTGAGGTAAAGGAATAGTGAGCAGAGAAATGAGAACAGTTACTATTTACTCAGCACCTTCTGCAGTTGCAGGCATCCTGTTAAGTAAATGCTTCTTAAATTTGAATGTGGGCATGTCCAGGGACGTGGAGCAATGTAAGAGGAGCGCACCAAGTCATGGAATAAATAATAAAGACATGACTGTCTTTTTGGAGGGTCAGTTGTCCCTGTGGCTAAGTCATTTAAACTGATATTTGTACATATGTTTATTAATCTGATAACTTGGATATTAGAGAAGAGAAAACAGCCACTGTTCTTGTCCTTGTGGAACTTCTAGCTCAATGAAACAAATAACAACGTAGTGAGGAAGAGGAATGCAGAACGTGTCTTTTGTAGGATGAACCCTGAGAGCTCCCTGAAAAGTCTCATCTGTGGCAGACTGCTTCAGGCAATGGCTTGCACCCTGAGTGCTGGATCACTCTCTGTAACCAGAGGATCACCTCTGTGGAAGAGTTCGAAAAGCAGCATTAGCTGTAGATCATTTCATCCTGACTAGAAGAGTAAATACTGTTAACTTCCAATTTATTATAGAACAAGGGAGATTTGAGAAATTAGGAAACTTACCCCAAATCCCACAGCTGCTGGGATCTGAATAGGTTTGTACCATTCCAAAGTCTACATATTTTTCACCACTAAATTATACTACATCTAGGTATTTCCCATTTTATGTTTCCCCTTGAAATCTGGGCTCATTCAGGATTTTGTAGGCTAGTTTAAGCTTCTCCTTTGGAAGGAGACAGGTTTGGCTTGATTTGTATTCTAAATATTTCACAGTGGTAAGGGAAAGCTATTATTATACCCATTTTATGGTGCGGAAGCTGAGCCACTTGCCAGCTGAGGTATCTGGCTGGGTTAAAAACGGAATCGGGTTGTCAGTCTTTCATTCCTCTTGACTGACTGAAGCCTAGGCAGCAGTACTGTCCAAGGGCTTTTTTGTACACGGGATTCACACTGGTGGAGAAAGAGTGAGAGAAACTTTGCAAGGGGAAAATAATCGTGCAATATGAAAATGGAAAATAAGTAATCATAACTCACAAAAAATTGGTTACTTTTAGCACTGTGAATAGAAAAGAGAGAGCTTATTCATCACAAATGAATCAGAAAATTAGAATGTGTCACAGCATTGATGATAGAGCTGAGGAATTCAGATGAACTGAAGTTCAACACTTATCCTTCTATCTGAAGAGGGTAAATGGTGTGACAACAGGGCAGAAATGACCTCTTCCATGTGCCTTTAATCTTTCCAATCTTTTTTCTTCAACCTTCTCTCTAGAAGTCATGTGGGTTTATATCTTTGTTTTCTATGGGTAGAGATAACATTTTAACATCCTTTTAATGTTCTAGAAGTATTGTATTAATTAATTCTTATGTGGGAGTCATTCCAAATAGTAGGATGAAGATTTTTACCTTATTGATTTCCCTAATACCTTTCTGGCTTCTGTGTTTTCAAAGGCTGAGGCACTATTGGATTTTTAGATTCATATGTCTCTCAGAATAAGTGCCAGCTTCATAGGTTCCTGTCAATTGATATTCCATCTTCTCTATGGATACATGATTTCCTTTATCTGACAGATTCAAGAAATTTTATGCTAGATTTAATGACATTTCATGCTCCCTGAATTTGGAGGTTTTTTAATTCTCTATTTTCTATCTGGCAAAAGGTTTACAAGTTAAAGTCAGATGGAAGGGTTATTCGGATGTGTGTATAGAGCATGTGCAATCTCCCACTAGCTAGATTTTGGGGTCTCCTGAAGACAAGTCTCTTGAAATATTTTCATTCCTTTTGGTCCGTCTTATGAAGACTATAAATGCCACAATGGCCTTTCATATCTTAGGGCCTGCTTTTCAAGATCAGCCATTTTTTTGGATCCATCTTGAGAAGGATGATAAGGAAATCAAAATGATGCCTTGCTCTCCTTAATATGCTATGTTAAATCTGAAAAACATCTACCTTAAAAAACCTTAGATGATGAAATAATGATCAACAGAAAGAGATAATTCAAAAACTAAAGTTTAGCATTTAGGCCTAGGCCTGTTTCTAGGTCTGAGATATTGCTGAGATAGAACTTGACACCCCACCCCACCCCATATAAATCCTCCCTAGTTTTCCTGAGTCTTACAGGTATAGGACCTGAAAGATAAGAATGAAACAAATGCTGAAGAGCTGAGGGGGGTGGCAGGGCAGGGCAGGAGGTAATGTCAGGGACTGAACTTGTTTAATACATTCAGGATGATTTCTTACAGTTCCTCAAACAGATCTAACTCTGTTATAAAGACAGTCAAGAGCTCTCTATGACCTGAACCCAAACAACTTTTCCTTCTATATCTTGAACTCCTGAAGTTGTAGTTTCACGGGTTTAAGACAGATTGGTATACCAGGACCTTTTACTACAGTACACTGATATCCCTTAGGGAATGCTAAATAGGTCTGGCATTGTTATCACATGGTCGAATCAATTAGAAATACCTGGTCATAATGCTGCTCAGAGACCGCCATGAATGCCTTTTGGCACAAAAAGGTTGTGTCTATTACAAGGGAAACTCATCCTGAGACCCCTCAGTGTATAAACACAGAAAGTAACATGTTAGTGATACAGAGGGCTTTGGAATAAATACGGGCACAGCAGGAGAAAGAAACATCCAGATCAGTGTGAACAGAAGGCTGTCTTTACTCAAATGGTTCCCTCAATTTTTTTTAACTTAAAGGGAAAAATCATGACATAAAATTTATACCAAAAGATATAAATTAAGTAGGTACTTATACCTAATGATCTGTTAGATACTAAACCAAGAAGACAGCATGGGCACAGTATGTGTTTTAAAGACTTGGAAAGAACTTCCACAATATAGATTGAAAAAATGTTACTTTCGTCCTTGTCACCATCAACTATTTGCTTAAGAGAATCCAAGATCTTTCACAATCTGGCCCCAATCCACCCCTCTTGTTTTTTGTTTGTTTGTTTGTTTCTGGCTTTTTTCCCCCCACCGCTGCTTCCTTATATACTGTGACAGACTATTGGCTCCTCCCTGAACATGCCTAGGACATCTTTGTCTTTGAGCCTTTGCTAACAGTTCACACTTGAATCTCCCAAGCCTAGCATAGTGTCCTAAACACAGCATGACACTCCAACATTTGTTGAATAAATGCTGTCTGTCTATTTTAGGAGACAAAGATGATAGAAAAAAAGTTGTTAAATCAGTAAATAAATAGCACAAGAGAGAGGTCAAGGAAAAGTTAATTTTAGTGCGTTTTAGGAGTGGGGGCAAGATGAGCTTTAAGATTAGGAAAACTGATGCTCTTTATTCTTGGGTCTAGCCAATGCTATGAGTCAGTTACTTTTTTGGGAACAAGTTTCAACCTCAAGGTTAAATGAACACAAATGCTCTGTCCATCAGCATATAATGAAAAAGCTGTGGCTATTTCCACATCAGCATAGTGAAATTAAAATATGCAGTGTCTTTCTCAGAGGCATCATATATGACAGAAGTTTTTAAAATAGTCCCCTGTGCCACTCTCATACAGAAAGAGCTATAAAAACAAAAATAAATATTTTAAAAAAAAACAGTGGGATAATTTTGTTTTGGAAAGAAAAAGCTAAGGTATATCTTCATGGTTTTCTGACTATGAGAGTTGTTATAAAGAAGATAATGATCGACATTTTTGTCCTAGGGCATAATGATATTAAACTGTCCACTGAAGAATTTAAGTTAAGACTTAAAGATGAACATCCTAAATGCAAATGGTAAATAATCAAATAGATTGCTAAGAGCAGTTATGAAATTTCTATCAACATGGCTATTTAAAAATAGGAAAGATCTTCATCTATTTTGTTTTTTTTTTTTTATAAATTAATTTTTATTGGTGTTCAATTTACCAACATACAGAATAACACCCAGTGCTCATCCCGTCTCTTCATCTATTTTGGATGGAAAAAATGCAGCTCTGCCTCCAGTCAGGAGATGGATTCAATACCTTCTCTCATCGTGATTTGCTCTTTATGACTACAAAATCCTGAAACATGTTGATCCTAAAAACTATACAGAATCACAACACAGTTGAGCAAAATACATTCTACAGTTTGGAGAGGATTAGGCAATACAAAAATCTGTAAGTTACTAAATTCAAAATAGTATCTGTAATGCTTACGTCTCAATTTAATTTGCCAAGTGTATATGTCACAAATAGAACTGAGGAAAAATGTACTTGAACCTACTATAGTTTAAACATAATGATTAGCCAGAGTAAAACATTCTAACAATTAATTCTTTCATGTCTAAGAAATTTAGCTGAATATTTCATAAACCTGGTATGAATATGCATCAATCTCCAATTAAAAAAAAGTTAGAAAAGACCAGAAAATAATATAGGAACTCACTATTATTATTCCCAGGACTATCTTCAAAGACATCAGGAGAACCAGTGAACAAGTCCTTCTAAATGACCAAAATGGGCCCCATATGATTAAGAATGTAAATCTAATAACAGACTTAGAGAAAGCTCCCACAGGGGTGGCAAGTTACTGGCTTTCTTGTCTATTTACCTTGCGGCTTTGGAGCTCAGCAGAAGTGTCCATTACATACTGCACACAGGGTTAGATGAACTGTTCCAATGACCTTGTCTGAACCAACTTCATTTAAAGCAGTTTGCTACATTTCTTAAATAGAAGATGAGCCTATTCTATCTATGGCCCACATTTGGACTGGATCACTGAACTATTGCCCAACTCTTATAAGCAAAGCACTAACATGTACCAATCAACAGGCAGCCCATAGCAGAGGCATCAGGAAGGTCAAAATACACACACATAAGAAATTGGCAGTACATTATAGAAGAAAGCTATTTCTGAAGATGGACTTTGGCAATTAAAGCCTTTGAGTATTATTCAACCTTTGTTAGGAAAAAAAAATCAATCCCAATGTAACTTGTAATAATCTGGTGAAAAAAGATTGGGAGAAAGAAATATAGTTTTATTTTGCAACACATTATTGTCATAAGAACATGAATCAAAAACATAAACTATGCCAATTTCTTCATAGCTGACTTGTTGTGAGATACTGTCCTAGTCTTCACTAATGACTTCTTGAGGGTGGTTATGCTGTGATCAGGATTTGGAAGGACAGAAGTCTAAGACCTTTCAAAAGAAACATTTTTGTTATAGTTCAGTATCACTACAGAAAAAGGAGCATAAAGCTGACTTCGACAACCTAACTAGGATAATGGTTGCTGCATGTAGCCATTGCTTATACTGTTTCAAGTGACAGGAATGAACTAAACAGCAAAGGCATCAAGCTAACCATGAACTTGAATTTTGAAAAGTTCTGGTACAATGAGTAGTAATGTCAGTTGTTAGAACTCATAAAACTTACACCAGAATTTATGGATGCAGCAAAAGCAGTTCTCTGAGAAAAGTTCATAGTGATAAATGCCTACCTCAAGAAATAAGAAAAATCTCAAACAAACAAGAAAAATCTCAAATAAATGACCTAACTTTACACTTTAAGGAACTAGAAAAAGAACAAACAGAGTCCAGGCTAGCAAAAGAAAGGAAAAGGCAAAGAACAAAGCAGAAATAAATGAAATAGAGACAAAAAAAATCAATAAAACCAAGAGCCGGTTCTTCAAAAAGAGAAACAAAATTGACAATTTTTAACTAAACTCACCAAGAAAAAAAGAGAGAAGCCTCAAAGAAATAAAATCAGAAAGGAAAGAGGAGACATTAGAACTGATACCACATAAATACAAAAGATCTAGGTGACTACTATGAACAATTATATGCCAATAAGTTGCAAAACTTAGAAAAAAATGGATAGATTTCTGGAAGCATGCAACCTGAATCATGAAGAAATAGAAAATCCAAACAGACTAATTACTAGTAAAGAGATAAGTCAGTAATTTAAAAACTCCCCACAAATAAAAGTCCAGGACCAGATAGTAACAAAGAAAAATTAATACTGATTATTCTCAAACTCATAGAAAGAAAAGAGAGAACATTTCCAAACTCATTTTGAGGCCAACATTAACCTGATACCAAAACAAGACAAAGAAACCACAAGAAAAGAAAATTACAGGCCAATATCCCCAATGAATATAGATGCAAAATTCCTCCACAAAACATTAGCAAACCCAATTCAACAGTACATTAAAAGGTACATACACCACAATCAGGTAGGATTTATTTCAGGGATGCAAGGATATCTGCAAATCAACCAGTGTGATACATCACATTAACAAAATAAAGGATAAAAATGGTATGACCATCTCAATTGATGCAGCTGAAAGCTTTTCCTCTAGGATTGGGAACAACAAGGATGCCCACTTGTGCCATTTTTATTCAAAATAGTATTGGAAATCGTAGCCAGAGCAATCAGTCAAGAAAAAGAAATAAAAGGCAATGATACTGGAGAGGAAGAAGTAAAACTGTCACTATTTGCAGATGACATGATACTATATATAGAAAAGACCAAAGACTCCACCAGAAAACAAAACAAAACAAAATAAACAAAAAACCTGTTAGAATAATGAATTCAGTAAAGTTGCAGGATGCAAAATCAATACACAGAAATCAGGTGTGTTTCTATATACTAACAGCAAACTATCAGATGAAGTAAGGAAACAATTCCATTTATAGTTACATCAAAAAGAATAAAACACTCAGGAATAAATTTAACCAAGGAAGTGAAAGACCTGTACCCTGAAAACTATAAGATGTTGAGGAAAGAAATGAAAACACAAATAAATGGTAAGATATTCTGTGTTTGTGAGTTATAATAATTAATATTGTTAAAATGTTCACACTACCCAAAGCAATATATAGGTTCAATTCAATCTCATCAAAATTGCAATTGCATTTTTCACAGAAATAGAACAAAGAATTCTAAAATTTGTATGGAAATATGAAGACCCCGAATAACCAAAGAAATCTGGAGAAAGAAGGACAAAGCAGGAAGTTTTGTTCTTCATGCTCCCTGATTACAAACTCTATTACAAAGCTATAGTAATCAAAACAGTATGGTATTGGCATTAAAACAGACACATAAATTAACAGAACAGAAATAAACAGAGATCCCAGAAATAAACTCACTCATATATGGTCAATTAATTTATGACAAAGAGGCCAAGAATATGCAATGGGGGGAAGGACAGTAGCTTCAATAGATGATGTAGGGAAAACTGGATAGCCATACATAAAAGAATGAAACTAGACCACTACCTTATATAAAAAAACTAATTCAAAATTGATTAAAGACCTGAATATAGAAGAAACTCCTAGAAGAAAACATAGGTGGTAAGCTTCTTGACATTGGTCTTGGCAATGACTTTTTGAATTTGATACCAAAAGCAATAAAGACAACAGAAGCTAAAATAAACAAGTGGGGCTATGTCACACTAAAAATATCCTGCATAGTAAAGAAAGCCATCAACAAAATGAGAAGACAGCTTACTGAATGGGAGAAAATATTTGTATATATAATTATATATCTGATAAGGGATTAATATCTAAAAATATAAAGAACTAATACAATTTAATATCAAAAAATCTGATTAAAGAAGTGGGCAGGGGATTTGAATTGGCCTTTTCCCCCTTTTTAAAAAAAGATTTTATTTATTTGAGAGAGAGAGCAAGAGAGAGAGAGAGCACATGCATGTGTGTGAGCAGGGGGATGGGTGGAGGTGGAGGGAAAAGAATCTGAAGCAGACTTCACACTGATCACAGAGCTCAACTTGGGGCTCCGTCTCATGACTCTGAGACCATGACCTGAGCTAAGACTAAGAGTAAGACACTTAACTGACTGAGCCACTCAGGTGCCCCAAATAGACATTTTTCTAAAGAAGACATGCAGATGGCCAATATGTACAATGAAAAAATGCTCAATGTTACTAATCATCAAGAAAATGCAAATCAAAACCACAATGAAATTCACCTCACATCTGTTAGAGTGGTTATTTATCAAAATGATAAGAAATAAATAATGGCATGGATGTGGAAAAAAAGGGAACCATTGTGCACTGTTGGTGGGAATGTAAATAAGTGTAGTCATATGGAAAATAGCATGAAACTTCCTCAAAAAATTAAAAATAGGACTATTATATGACCTAGCAATTCTACTCTGGGTATTTATCCGAAGAAAATGAACATACTAATCAAAAATATATATGCATTCCCTTGTTCAATGCGGTATTTTTTTTTAAATTAACAGCCCGAATATGAAAACAACCTGAGTGTTCATCAGTGGATGAATGAACAAAGAGGATGCGGTATATACACATAATGGAATATTATTCAGTCATATCAAAATATGACATTTGTGTCAACATGGATGAAACTTAAGGGCATGATGCTAAGTGAAGAAAAAAGACAAATACCACACGATCTCATTTATATGTGGTATTCAAAAAACCAAAAAACCAAAACCAAAACAAAAGTGAAGCTCATAAGTACAGAGAACAGACTGGTGGTTGCCAGAGGTGGGAGGTAGGGGGGTAGACAAAATGGGAGCAAGTAGACAAAAGGTACCATCCTCCATTTATAAAATAAATAAGTGATGGGGATATAACAGCATGGCGACTATAGTTAATCATACTGTACTGAGTATTTGAAAGTTGTTAAGAGAGGAAATCATAAAAGTTCTCATACAATAAAAAAATTCTGTAACTATATATGGTGACAGGCGTTAACCAATCTTGTGGGGGCCATTTTGGAATATATATAAATATTGACTCACGATGTTGTATGCCTGAAACCAATATATTATTCTAATATAAGGTATGTCCAATATATGTCAACAACAACAAAAAAGAATTTAAAGGGCTTACTCATGGCTTGTCTCCCTCCAAGTCTTCTTATCCCCACAGCCATTTTTCCACATCCACACGCCCATTATACCAGGCAGTTGAAGAAAAAGGAACACGTGTGACTGGGACTGTCACTATGGGGACACGCTCAGTCAGCTCTCTGTCCTCCTCAAATCCAACTTGCTCTCATCATCTGAAAATTTGTGAGTTTAATTCAGTACCTTCTCTCAGTGGAATCTGCGTTTACTTAATGGCCTTTACAAGATCTAGGTTCAGGTTTTTCCACAGGCGATAGAGGAAGTATGGCAATTATGTTTGTATGTGGTGGTGGTGGCGGTGGCGGATTCTGCTTTGGACTTTTCAAATTTTGCATTTTCACTGCTTCCCCAACTCAAGAAGCAGATGTCGCTTATAGTTTAAATGCAAATAAAGATATATACATATATGTGCCTGCGCCACATATTTTTTTCTTTTTCCTCTCAAAAGTTATAACACCCATTTTGGGATTTTTCTGTCCATACACTCCATGAATTGTTTCTACTCATGTCAGAGTGACTGAGGCAGAAGCGGAAGAAAACATGAGTGTTTTGCGCTGACACTTGACTAGCATATTCTCCGGTAGTGATTTCCTCACATTCATCTCCACCGGTTCCGTCTCTTGGTTAGCATATGCTCTGGGAGTCTTTTTTTCACGAGATCTTCCTTCCCTAGAAATCCCTGCCTGTGACATTTCCCTGTAAATACCCGAATTCTCAGATTCACCTATTAACGATCGAGGCCTGGAGGAGGTTTCTTGCCTGCTCTTTCACCTCCGACTTCGAGAAGGGCCTAGACGGTAAACAGGCTGGCGGGGACCCCCCGGGCTCCCAGCAGGCAGGGAACCTGTGGCGGTCTGCACAACACAATTAGGAAAATAGAAAGGATTCACTCATACTTTCAGCAAGAGAGTATGTTGTTTCCAAGAGGAGACCCAGAAAAGAAGGCCCGATAAAGAAAGGGAGCGAGATGATAGGATTTTAAAAGGAGTCCAGCAGAGGTAAATTTCAAAAAGTGCAGATTGGCCAGGCCTCTCTCCACTGGCAGCTTCATTTTCAGGGCCTGACAGTGGTCTACGCCAGACCCTCGGAGGGAAGTCCGTTTGTCCCTGACCAGTGACGCCCAAAGGACTCGTCGTGCAGAAGGGTTCCTTTCTTGTCTCCAAAGGCAATCAGTTTGGGTCCCCAGAGTCTGAGGGTTCATAGCTTTCTTTTAATTTTACAAGTCGGCACATGCATGGTTCCTCCTGCATGATTTGGTCCTGAGGAAGTGACCCACCCACAACGCCACAGAGCTAATTAACCCCATACCGAGCGGTTTTTTTCCCCTCATTTCACACATCCACTCAATGCTTTAAATGACCCAGCAGTGGCATGATCAGATAATTTTTTTTTTCCCTTCTCAGTGAGGAAAGCACAGTGATGGGAGAGCTAGGATATATTTGCTCTAATTCAAAACAGCAGTGTAACTCGAAAATATTACCAAATGACATTTTATCAGAGGGTGCAGAAATGCTCAAAAATGCTTGAATTAAACCCTTTCATGTTATTCATTCGACTTGCTGAGGTCTCTATTTTAAATAACAAATAATACATAATAAATACTGAGGCAGAAAAGTTTGATCTAGATCCAGAATTTTTTTTAACATCTCATTTTACCAGGAAAGATAAAAAAGACCCAGCCTCCTTCCTTGTCTTTAACAGCTTCAAGAGAAGGGCCAATGAGATATGGAATGATATAACCCATCTTTTTTTTTTTTTTTCCACTTCAAGGAATAAGCTCAGGTTTTTCTAGATTTATTTTTGCCGAAGTGAATGCCTTGTAAACTGCGAGATGATCACTGTTTTCTAACTTTTCAAAAAGGAAAAAAAGTGAACATGATGATGGTGGGTGATTTAATGGAATCAGCTTGTCAATGTGATGAAACTGAAAATGTTTTTATAGAATACGTCCACATGCTAAAATAAAAATTTTTAACATAATGTATATAGCATAGAGTGGTTTTTGTCATGGCAAAAGAAAGGAGCGTCATTAATTTAGACAGTAAGTATAAGGTTCTGCTAGAAATCCTCATGGATAAATCACGGAAATACTTCTTGGTCAGATAAATGGAGCCAGACCAGTTCTAGTTCTCTTAGAAGCTATCGAAAGAGCCATCAGATTTTAAGTCTGTCATCTTTGCTACATGATAAGAAAAATTCTGGGCTATTTCCTTCAGTTATACTAGTCTATGGCTTCAGAATTTTAAAGATTTATACATAGATGGACAAGAAAATGACCTCCCCTGAATGTCCCATATTGGGCAAACTATCAGCTCTCTTTCATTCTCAAAAGCACGTGTGCCAAATTGGCTCATTCTGGTATGAATTGGTCATAGAGCGTGCACGTCTTGTGTGAACTTTCAACCTTTCTTTCCTCTGCAAAGTGATTCATGCATACACTAGTAAATGCCCGAGAATTCCATAATTCTTAGCACAGCAGTCAGTACAAGGGGAAACCTATCTAATATTTAAAATTCTTCTTTCAAGTGTCTTAAATACTATGCTTTGGAACCAAAGACCTTATGAAAATTCTAAAACATATTCACTATTGTCCTAGCTTTTCATGGGTATGGCTGCCAACTGGGAGTGTTAGTTGGGTATAACTGATTCAATAGGCAAAGAAGAGAGTCCAATGAGGTAGCTTTTTTTTTTTCAATTTACAGTGGTCAGAAATTTTATATTTGAGATAGACCCTAAATCAAGCTCTTACATGTGTGCCTCCAGCCTTCGGCTGAAACTGCTGCATCTGGTAATCCTACAGTTGGGTTATGATTTCAAAGACTTGCCCATCAGATTTTTTTCAGCTTCACTGATGCTTGGGATTCTGAAGCCCTTACCATGACCTATGAAGCCCAATCTCTCACTACTTCTCTGAACTCACGTAAAATTGGTCCAACTACCAATAGGATGTGATTACCTAGGTGGATGAACAAGAACAGGAATGTGAATGGGCTTAAAATGAATAGATCAACAAAAATTAGTCACTTTATACCCTTGTTAAAATTCAACTATCTCACTGGAGAACCTAACAAAGTGTCTGAACTTTCCTTGAGAACTGGTTAGATAAAGGAAACTTTGCAAAGAACTGCCCAGGTGGAGGCATATGTTAATTCATTAATTTAACAGATGTTTTTTCAGAGCCTATTATTAATCACTCTGCTAATTGGATTCCAAACCTGCTCTCAAGGACCTTTCACTCTAATGTATGCTTTAGAAAGTTATGCCTCCATTGTCACTGACAGGCCCACTTAGGTAAGTTAGCATAAACTTAAAAACCTCTCCTCTTGTTCCTCATTCATTCTTTCCATTTGCCCTGTGACACCCACTAAGCCCTCGTGAATGACCTCTTTATAGTTGATATTATCAAATCTGCCAATTCCTACTTAGGTAAGATACCCTTTCCCTACCACCAATTACGTTTTCTTTCTCAAACAGCCAAGAAAATATTATAAAAGTCTGCCCAGAACCATTTAAGTGTTAGAAATGGGTCCTAACAAACTTATTTGAAACATCGTTTTTTTTTTCTTTTTTGGAACAATTAATGGAGCTTCATCAGCCCCTAGGAAGCATATCTTGATTTATAGGCAAATTACGAGTCAAGGTGCCAGACACAGCACTCACTACTCTCCAGGATAGGACATTTTAGCACCCGAAAGAGGATCCTAGTCTTATTCAACTAATCTCAATCTCAGAGAGGATTTAATGGAGCACATGTCTTTGGTCTCTATGCTCCTTAAAAGGAAGTATCCCTCCATTATATTTTAGTCTTTTCTAAACTTAGCAATCTTAGGACAGTGTCAGTGAACATGATATACAGAACACTAACTCCTCCTCAATTTACTTAACTTTTTCTTCCTCATGTGCCTTTTAAACAAAAATGGAAGAATTTAATATATGTACAGAGCAGCAAATGTTCTCTCCCCATTTCTTTTCAGATACTTTCTATTATAAACAGTGGTGATGGAATTATAAATACCATTGTTTTACCTCCATGTTAATACTCTTATTATCTTGCATAAACAGAAGTGAATAAATACATACATGACACCAATCAATCCCTTCTTTAAAAATGCAGTTTTCATCTTTCTAAATGGTAGAGGAAGAATTAATGAATTCAACTTGTGGTTTACCTGTTTATATTTTGAATGTTAATAAAGTAAAACCAAATTATTGTTAGAGTTCTTTTCAGATTTACACCAGCCATTAACACTCTCCATGCCAGCAAAGGATAGGGGGAGGGAGGAACTAATGGCAGTGGGTCCCAGTCCCCAGAGTCTATGGGTAAGGAGGTTGAGGGGCTGGAGAGGATGTTAAGGTGCTAGGGCAGGAGATTCTGACCTGTTGGGTAGGTAGGAAATATTTGCTGGCAGTGAAAAAGGTTATTTTTGTAGAACAACTGGCTAGGAGGAGGTCATTTGGGGCCTTAGGTGAGAGAAATATCAAAAACCAAACATAAAAGCACCATCAGGGGACTAGGGAAAAGGGAAATCACTACTCGTTCCATCTCCTCATTTTGGTTTTCCTTCTTCCCTAGTGTGCTTTCTCTTTCCATCACTACATACTCTCTCCCCTGCATTCTTCAGGTTCCCTCCTTTGCTTCTCCGTAACAGAAGCATGTGGGGACAATTTTAGGGGACAGTGAAACCAAAAAAGACATTAGAGAAGACTTGTGACAATATACTTTACATCACATATACAAGAAAATACAACCTACATTTGATTGACCAAGAACTAGAAACTGGGACTTTTGAGATTTAAAAAATTCATGGTATGTCTGGTCATATTAATCTCTAGACCAGCTGGTTTTTAGCAGTGCTAGAAAGAGCTTTAATAGAGTCATGAGTAGGGGGAAAAATGGAATCTTGTAAGGATTTATATTTGCGAGCAAAAAAGGAACTTCTTTAGAGTTGTCTATTGAAATTGACCCCAAATTATGTTTTGAACTTATACATGGACAATATCAAGAGAAGGAGTCTAAAAATTCTCACAGGGTTTAGGAAAGTACTAAATCCTGTATATTATGTCCATCACAGTCATTTAAGCAAGTAGAGGATAAGTAGAGCATGGTATCTCACAGTGAATAACATGGTTGGCTACTTCGCCAGTCTGACATATGGAGACTGGGCCCACAGGAACAGAGCTCTCCTTATGAATACCATGGAGAGACACTCAGGTTCATCTGAATGCACAGGGCCAGAGGGGTTAGCTGTACAGGGTCATCTGGGAGGTCCCTAAAAGTATTCTCTAACCAAGCACCAACTTTGTAGCTCTGTCTTCTTGGAAAATAATTCCAAGACAAAGCTTATGAGAATACTTTATTTGGTCACTGGGTGGGGGGAGGTTGCTGAGACAAACCACCACATTCAACGCCTAAAGGCAGGAGGAAACAAGGAAAGAGACACAGAAAGGGAGAGTGAGTGCCAAAGAAGTCAGTGCCAGCTCTGGAAACTCACTAACAGAATAAATAGAGAATCTTAGAATGAGAGAAATAAATAAGCATGCTTTGAGGGAAACATCAGTATGCTTTTGGAATACGAGGCAAAAAGTAAAAATACTTGGCTCTTGTCAATTACCACCATTGCCCCATTTATTCTACTTTTATATACACAAGTAACACTCTTTCCCTAAGGATCTGCAAACTGCAACAACGGTGGTAATGATGACAAAGTCCTTAAGTCACACGAAGTTAAGTTGTTGGCAGAGCTGGGAATGAAATCCTAACCTGCAGGCTTTTTCTGGGCCTAGTCTGTGTCCTCCAAAGTGTTCAGGCTGCTTTCTGTGATTTCTTTCGGACCCAAAGACACGTGTGGTAGGGGCAGTCGTCCTTATTGGTATATACATGCCTCCAGAAAGCAAGTACTCTACCTTGTTACCAAAGGCTTTTCAACTTTCACTTTTTCCTTCATTTTTCTTCCAGACTACTAATCTCCAGTTTCTTCTCTACCATCCAGGATTCCAAAGCTGTTAACTTTAAAAGACATACCAGCTTCATTAATTCCCTCTCCTCTGGTTCTCAAGTGAACCTAGCTAGTTTTTGAGCCCACATGAACCCACTCGTGTGTTGTCCTCAGCTCCCAGGCTGCAGAACAATGCTGGTCTTCCAAACTGTATAGTTTGGGGCCTCTCCAGAGTCCTGGTTTCCAGCTGGTGTTTCAGAAGTGCTTTATAGTTCTTTTATTGTTCCCAGTCTTTTTCCTTTTTGACTCCCCATCTTCCATTTATCACTCTAATTAACTCCTTCTATCTTCTTACTCTTCATTCTCAACTGACCTTGTCTCTTTTCTCACAGAGAAACAGAGGTCATCAAATAGCATCTCCTCCCTCCACCTCTGTCAAGAATCTACCTATCACATCTCAGAGACCTTTCTCTCTAGTACTGATGACCTGTTCCAGGATCTTATTTATATCAATTACTCTTTTCTTCTGTCTTTTCCTTTTTTTTTTTTTTTACTGCCTGTCAACATGCTTCAGCTGCCCTCATTTAAGACAAATAATAGCAACCATAACAAATTAACAAATAACAAACCATCTTCTGTGGACCTGATCTTTCCCTCCTTTGTACCACCTTCAAGCTTCCTAAAACCCAAATTTATTCCTCAATGCATTAAAATCTGGTTTCCTAGCTGTTTCTAATTAAACTGCCAAGGTCACTAAAAACCTCTGAATTGCTAGTTCCCAAGGTCCATTCTTCAACCTCATCATTTTATTCCTTTCTTTTTAAAGTCAGGTCCCTTGATGAATAATTTAATATGATTCACCTTTTTTATACCCTTCTATAGTTCAATAAGTTCTGAATTCTGTGCTGGTTCCTTGATGTCTGTAAAATAAAGACCAAATGCCTTTGATTCATATACAATTTCCTTCAGAATCTTTAGCAGCCTTCCTCACAAAACCCATTGTTGGTCACACATTATTCGACACAACGTGCTATGTACATTCATGCCTCTTGGACTTTCTTCATGTTCCCTTTCTATATTATAAACATACAAGTTTTTGTGTAATATAGTAAATGCTATTAATATAGCATATAGACTCATGAAACTAGATGTTATTTTGAGAAGTTTGTTTCCAAAATAGAAATTAACCATCAAAATAGTATTACCTGAAGATTTGTTATTTTAGTGTTACTGAGCTGAACTGTCTCCTCTTCAAATTCATATGTTGAAGTTCTAATCCTAGTACCACAGAACATGCCTATATTTGGGAATAGGGTCATTGCAGATGTGACTAATAAAGTTAAGATCAAGTAACATTGGAGTGGGGTGGGCTCCTAATCTAGTGTGATTAGGGTCCTTCTAAAAGGGGAAGTTTGGACTTGGACATGAACACATGGTGAACACCATGCAAAGATGAAGGCAGAGAGATCAGGGTGATGCTTCCATAAGCCAAAAAACACCAAAGATTGCCACAAGAAATTAGGAGAGAAGCATGGGGCAGATTCATCTTAGAGCCCTCAGAAGGGACACTCTGTGGACACTTTGATCTTGGGTGTCTAGCATCTAGAACTGTAAGACATAAATTTATCTTAAGTCTCCAGTTTATGGCACATTGTTATGGCAGCCCTAGTAAATGGATACACTTAGTGAATGAACACTCTGAGTATATGTGAATACTCATTATCTCATTCACTTACCAAATACTGTGTGCCTACTATGTGCTAGACACTGTTCTAGGATATTAGGATGCAAGGCATCAAAATACATTTGTTGAATGAATGAATGAATGAGAACTTGATCGTGTTCCTGCATTTTTGATGCAGTAATAAGCAATTAATCTATCAATCAACATAGGATTGGTTTAACAGATGCTTATACTTATTCATTCAACAAATATTTACTGAATACTTACTATGTGTCAAATATCATTCTGGGCGCAGAGAATAAAGTATGGATAGAACAAGTTCTCCACCTTCATGGAGCTTAAAATCTAGTGGGAGAAACAGACATCAACCAAGAAAACTTATAAGAAATCACATAATTTCTCTCTGTGTCCCATACTGACAATTATACACACTTATCCTATAAACCCTGTAATTCTTGAACAATGCTCAGGGCATCAGTAATACTTTAAAATATTCCTAAATACCATGCCCTGTTCTTTCCCTTACATTCCTGCAATCTCTAAATAAGCCTGAAATATCCCTAAGATTAATGAACTTAAGCTGTTCTCTAGACTTTCTGATTTAAGCATGATTTTAGGAATTTACATGTTACGTTATGGCCTACAAAATAATGATCAAGACAATTAAGTCTGATAGTGGGGTAGGGTAATCCACAGGCAGTGCATGGGTTAAAGTGTGTGGACAGCACACCTCAAAAACTGGGTTTCTCAGTCAGTTAACACATATTTCTTAAGCACTTGCTGTGTGCCAGCCCTTGCGCTGAAGATAATAGAACTCTGGGGAGAACAGGCATGATGCTGAGCCACACTGAGCTTATAATCTGCAAGGAAACACCTGAACAACTAATTTCACAGTCCATTTCTTAATTTCGCTTATGCTAAGGATATATGAAGAATGTTAGAAGAACACCTGGGATGGGTAGGGGACTTTGCCACGAGGGTTTTGTGACAAGGCTTTCTTGAGGAAGTGATGCCTGAACACTGCTTTGGGGCTACGGTAAGGGTATTTGTTTGATCAGGGATCACAAAGTCTTATGTTTCTTCTTCCTCATCTCCTTTCATCCACGTGCACACATTTCAAACACTTAAAAGCATTCTTCAAATATACTAAGAACACCAAAACTAAACACAAGAGAAGGACTCTCCAAAGGAAAGAGGCCAAAAATAGAATGGAAAAAAAAAACCCTAATCTCACCATTTGTTTTGAAAACACCCCAAATGATTAAAACATATTATAAACTAAAACATATGAACTAATCACTTGCCAAGTTTCATTTTTAAATCAGTGCCGTTTTTGAGGTTCATAAACTGAGAAAGAGTCTTCAAATATGAACTTGGTTTTTCTTTTCTTGGCCCTCAGCTGGTTTGAAGTATCTGCTGTTAGGCTGTGTTGAGGGAAAGGGTTCCAGCTGGTTAGGAACATTTGGTACACATTCACCAGAATGTAAGCTCCTGGAGACCAGGGCTTTCTTTGTTCATTATTTCATCCCTGAAACACAGAAGAGTGCCTGGAAGGTAGTCGAGAATCATCAAATATGTGCTGAAGTATCCACTGAATGAATATTCTGGGCCTTTAAAGGAATTCTCCAACTTTCTTTTCTCACCTAAGTCAGATCTTGCTTTAGGCAGGTGGTTCTTACCCTGGGAGGTTTTTGCCCCCCACAGGAGACATCTGGCAGTGTCTAGAGACATTGTGGGTTGTCAAGACTGAAGAAGTTGCCGCTGGCATCTAGTAGGTAGAGGTCAGAGATGATGCTATAAAACTTACAATGTATAGGACCATCTTACAAAACAAGGATTTATCTGACCCCCAAATGTCAACAGGGCCAAGGTTACAAAATGCTGCTGTAGGCCCTTTGTTTCTATTGGGTGAGCTTGGGAGTACAATCTTCCATATATTTGAGAGGAAGTTGAGTGCTAGAGGAAGCAACCAAAAGAGCTTTCTTGCTTCATTCTCCTTCCTTCTTCCCAACAGAACTGCCTCCACCCTACGTAAGGCACACTGGGAGATAGTCATTTTGCCTTTTGCCCCCCATCGGGTCAATAGCAGTTGCTGGGGAAACCACCTGAAAAAGTCTGTCCCTATAACAGTAGTGAATAATTTTATAGTTTATTGGTAATTTTCCCTGAGTCTACCGAAGATTATATCCTAACTTCAGTAAAATTAGCTTGTTTACAGATTAGTCATGTATCTCTAAGAATAAGAAATGTCGCCCTCTCCTAATTCAACCAGTTTATCCATGTCCGGTCAGAAGCTATGCATCAGTCTAGCTTTACTCATGATCAATTAGCTCAACTTCACAAATTCCAACAAAACCCAATAATGTGCCTGTAGAAAGACTGGGTTTAGTATTTCCTCTGCTCCCTTCCTTGCCCTGCATATTAAAATATTACTATCTGATTCCAGTTTCAATGGGGAAACTTCCATGGTGCCAAAGGAGTGCATGTGCCGATTTCCCCACTCTGATGGTTGCTCCAGTAATCTTGGTATTGTGGCATGTGTCCCAGTTACCATAGAGACTGCATACACTAACAGTGTAGCATTAAGATTGGTGGGGAAGACACATTTCACAGAAGCTTTTTTGGAGGGATAAAGATAAGACACAAGAAAGAAAGTGAGACTGCCAATAAAGAGGCACAGCAAAGAGAAGTCCCTGACAATCATAGATTCTAGAAATTCAGGACAACAGAGATGACAACTACTACTATAGAACCAACATACAGTTTCCATTCAAAGGCTGCCTCTATCGGGAAAATTCCAAGTATGAGGCGAGAGAACACATACAAAATATTTTAAAATTAAAAGGTAAATAAATGAACCTACCGAAGTATAGAGGTGACAAAAGTGGTATGGCCAGAAAACTTATTTAAATAATTCAAGTCAAGAAAAAAATAAGTAATCTAAGCTCAATAAAATTGGAAGTTATATTTCTGTAGGATGGCTGACGTACAGAGAGGCTGGCCCTCAGGGAGTAACTTAAGTTCTGAGTGCCTCTGGTTCCTTTACTGCAAATGGAAAGAAAAAAAATAAAGATGACCTCCCTCTCATTTGTTCACAGAGATCTCCTTAAATATCCCAATGGTTTGTGTTATGACACATGAATATGACCCATGCCAGTCAAAGAAAATCTGACAAAAACTCTTAGAGACAGGGTAAATTAGGGGACATTGTTCATGATGTAAATAGGCTTATTCTATAGTTTCTTAAAATAATGAGAGCTTAGAGTTCACTAATGGTGGGACCTTACGTATGAGCTTTCTCTCTGCATTCAATTTTGAGGTATTTTGTTGTTACAGAGATCACACAAATATCAATGTAAAGGGTTCAAGTGTTTAGAGATGTTTTTAAATAAATAGAAGGCTGGGGATAGGATGTGGGCTGGTGTAGGGGATGTATGAGAATGCATATAAGAGGAAATTAGTCTAGGAAAATGTCAGATAAGTGATTAGAAGTTCCTTGATGTCCAGGTCACATCTGGCAATGTTTTATCACACATACTTCACACTGCTATGTCCACGGCCCACTGGATACCTATGATTCCCAGTTTTAATGATCATCAATATGTTAATACCTCTCAAATCAGGAGTTTGAGCCATTAGTTCTCTCCTGACTAGCTCTCTACATCAAAAGACCTACTGGACAATTCCAATCGGATATCTCAACATGGCCAAAGTTGAATCATCCTCTTCTTCAAAGTTTCTCTTCTTATGCTCCTTATGTGAGCAAATAGCATTACCAATCACCCATCTGCCCAAGCCCCATACCTGAGAACCATCTGTTGCTTTTTCATCACCCCTCAAATAATCACCAGATTTGTAATTCTAATGTAATTTCTTTTAATAACTGAGGGAGGCTTTTGTGCACATAGAGTGATATTTACAGTTAATTGGGTTTAAAACTATTATGTGTGTGTGTATACCTCTCTGTACATGTGTACATTACTCTCTTGGTCTAGTAATTTCAGTATAAAATAAGAAGAAAAAAAAAACTTTCAGGAAGGATGAGGTCACTGGGAAGAAAATTTGGAACTTCAAACTATTTCAACTGTCAGTCAGGCAATTGGAAGAATGAGAGTTAGGGCCTGATCTGGGAATATCTTCTGGAATGATTCTAACAAGGTCACCAGTGGATACACTGAATGTCTTCACAGTAACTCTAACAATGAGGGATTCTCCGTCTATGTCCTACAAAGGGACTTTCGCAACTCACGTCTTCTAAGTTCAAGTTGTTTCACACTTACCCACTTCTTTTACAATCACTTTCCACTTTATAGCCTGATAAAGATAGGCAGTATTTTGTTTTCCCCATCAACCAGGTTTCTTCATTCTAGTGACCTTTTACTTATGGATGTTTCTCACTTTTCTAGGTCTCTTGTTCCCATTGTACCACATTAACTCAGGCCTCTGTTATCTGTCACTTGTGATATTGTAACAGTCTAGTAGAGAACACTCTACTATGTTCTCTTATATTACGGAGCCTTTGCACAACTCACTACCTGTGTCTAGAATGCTCATATTCCCTGATAAACATTTACCAAATGAAAAAAAATAATAAGTACTTTAGATGTTGCTGCTTTGGGTGCTGAACAGAAATAGTGGCTTATCTAATATTCTGGATAAACCTGAAAAAAGTGCACTTACTTTCAAAATTAATTTTGAAGAATCTAAAAATTTTGCCATGGAGAATCAAGGGGCCCATGCCACGATATTAAGTTTTGCATTTAATAAAAACACCTGCAAAGTCAGGGAAAGAAGCACTCATTCTTTTTTCATTCTTCCAGCAAATATTTACTGAACACCTTTATACACCAGGTACTGTTCTAGACACTGGGGATTTCTTAAAGTGTAAAACAGACGAAAACCTCAAAAACCATACAACAAAACCCAGCAATCATTGGGCTTACATTCCATGGCAGGGGGAAGTAAATAAGCGAATAAAACATATATCTAAAGGGAGTAAATGCTGTGAAAAGAAATGAAGCAAAGTGGGGGGCAGGGAGTACAATTTTAAATATGGTGGTTATGAAAGACATTCTTAGAAATGAAAATTGAGCAAAGACCTGAGGGTGGTGAGTAAATAAGACTTATCTGGGAAAAGCATTACAGGCAGAGAAGAAAGCTGGTGCAAAGGCCCTGAGGTGAAATCATATGTGATAGGTATGGAAAGCAAAAAGGTCAAGGAAGCTTGAGAGAAGTGAATGAGAGATCAAGTGCTGAAGGACACAAGTTAATATGTTAAACAATGTGTATGGCTTTTTGGACTACCATAAAGGCTTTAGCTTTTCCTTTGAGTAGACAGGGGCCATTGGAGACTTCTGAGCATAGGAGTGACATGGTGGTCTGAGTTACATTACATACATTACAAAGAAGCACTCTGGCTACTGTTTTGTGAGTAGACTCTAAGTGGCAAGGCCAGAAGCAGGGAAGATAATTAGGAGGCTATCCAATAATCCAGGCAAGAGATGGTGGTAGCTTCAATCAAGGTAGTAGTGGTGGTGAGGATAAGAAGTGGTAAGATTCTGAATGCGTTTTGGAGGTAGAACTGCAGAATTAATTGATAAGTTGAATTTGTGCCAGAAATAAAAAGCTAGGAGAGAAATAAAAACTTTGACTTGGAGGATGGAGGATGGAGGTGCTATTTACTAAGATGGGGAAAACCATATTTGCTGAATACAATGAATAATTCCACTGGGGGGATATTGGGTACCCGATGTCCATTAGGCTCACAGTGGAGATGTTGAGTAGACTGTTAAATATGTGATCCTAGAATTCAGGGTAAAGGCCTGGACCAGAGGTATGAGCTTGAACTATAAGCTGGGGTATGACTCTGAAGGAAGTGAATGGAGATAAAGAAGAGAGGAGGTTCAAGGACTGAGTTCTAGGCCCCTCGGTGTTTACATGTTGCAGAGATGAGAATATACTAGCAAAGGAGACTGAGAAAGAATGGCCTGTAAGATGGGGAAAAAGTCAAATGAGTGTGGGGGACTGAAAGCCAGCCAAGTGAAGAAAGTGTTTTAATGGTGAAAGAAGAAGGAACCATGGAAGACAATGCTGGCAGATGGGGAAAAACAAAGACTGAATTAGTTCATGGATTTGGCAACGTGGAAGTTGCTGGTGAATCTTAATGGTGGGTGCAGGTGCTAATTAGAGTCAAGAGAGAATTAGAGTAGAAGTGGAGAATGTCAGTAGTGATGATAAGCATTTCTCAAGAACCTTGGTTTATAGCGGGAATCAAAGATATGGGGTAGCAGCTGGCAGGGAGTGAGTGGGGGCTTAAAAAAGGGTCTTTTTTAGAATGAGAGAACTTACAACATGTTCGTATGCTATAGGGAGGATTTGGAAGATAGGGGGAAATTGGTAAAATGAGAGAGAGGGGAGGTTTTTCGGGAGCACCGTTTATGAATATGTGAGCGGGGTGGGGACTGAAGGCACAGTGAGGGGTGTGCTGAGACAGGAGCGCACAGGGTTTGTCCATAGTTATAGGGGAGAAGGCAGTGTGTGGGCATGCATGCAGATGGGAGGGTAGGTGTGCTGGAGAGCCAGCGTTCATACAAGTTCTTTTTTGACTGTTTCTATTTTCTCCATGAAGTAGGAAGGAGGGTCATAAGTTGAGAGTGAGAATAGGGAAGGAATTGTTGGAAGTCTGAGAGAGGAAAAGAGATGAAATGCTCTTGTAGGATATGAGAGAAGGACAATATTAGTGCAGGGCAGCACTAAGAACCTCTTGGAGTGATCGAGAGTTTACAGGGAGAGTCATCAGTTTACTTCTATGCTTTTCCCCAGCCACAGTCAGCTGGCATGCAGGCCCACAACAGGCATGGAGTTGCATACGATCACTATGATTAGGATTTGCCAGGAGAGGACAGTGAAGCAAGAGAAGGTCAAGGAAGTTAAGGCGTGTGCAAGAAAAAGATTACAGTCATTGTCCAAAGAATCTAAACTATACAAGGAAGTGAGAATACGAGGGGTTAAGGGTAGAACTGATGAATGAAAGGTCCCTGTGTGTTCCGGAGTTGTTGCAGTAAGGGGAGCTGCGAAAATATTAGGTGGTGGTTGAAGAGTGGGATGCTTGAAATTGAGATCATGGAAAAGTTGTGATTATCACTAATGAAAAGGTAAAAAATGTAACCACAGAAGTGAAAAGCTACAGTAGGGTGGAGGGCAGATGATGAGACAATCAAGGAATTAAAATGCAAGGTATTGGGAGGATTATGTATTTAAACACAGACACTGGCCTCACTTTACCATCCTACCTGTTTCTCCTTACGCTCCTGCTCAAACCATCCATCTCCACTCAGCAGGGGCGTTTTATAGCTTCCCTCAAACACTCTGTTGATTTCCGTCCTGACGATTGCATCACATTTCTCCCTGTTTTTAATGTCAGTTCTCCACACACCGATTCAAGTCTCAGCTTGGGGCTCATCTCCTGGATGGCTTTTTCACAATTACTCTAAGGCCGGCTGATTTCTCTCTTCCAGAAAATTCTGCTATGCCTAATAACATCAGCTGCCTTATCTTTTCTAATTGTTGCAGGTGTGTCAGTTTTATCTTTTCACTTTGAACAGAGGTTTGTTTTTGGCTCAGGGTCCTGACTTATATCTATAGTACACTCCCCAATGACTAACATAATGTAGGACAGATAATGGATGTTCAAAAAAATACCATGGTTGCATTGGATACTTTCACTGGCTTCTCTCTTCCTCAACTGACAAACTTGACTCCTGTCCCATCTTTTATTCTGCTTTTACCTAAATCTGACTATTCTTCCTGCTATATAGATATTGTGTTTGAGACAGAGGCCCTCTGTCCACCACAGAGAATTCTACAGCCTTGCGCTGCAATTTCCATAACTAAATCATTGTCTTTGCCATTATTGTTCATGGAGTCTCTTGGCAATTTTAGTATATTCAGGACATAGCTGCCAAGATCATCTTTCTTCTTGGTTGATTTGATTCTTTTTTTTTTTAATCCTTGCAATTCTTTTTCATCAAATTTTATGTATCCCCTTGGGGTTTATTTTTCCTTGGCTCCATCCTTGGACTGGTTCTTCTCCACTTTTTTTTTTTTTTACTATGTTGGGTCCCTGCTTTTCACTTGATTTGCCCTTTGTCTCATTTGAGGGATCAGCTTTCACACCTTCTTTCAAACCACCCTGTATATTTAGAATAGTTTCTCAAATAATATAAAATTTATAATATTTATGAATAAATGACACAATGCCAAGATATGCTGTCTCTTCTTTCAAATAACATCTGAAGATGCACCTGCACCACTGAGTTCTATATTTAAGATATTGAATAAGTATCATTCATCCATCTGTTTTCATTCTGTCTTGCATTTTTCAGGACCTGCTTAAGAGTTGTATTGTGAGGTCTTTGAGGCTAGAGCCTGTCTGGCATAGTTCACAAACTGGCCTTTGCTCTATACATTCATGCTTTTTTGACAAATAATAAATAATAATAATAGCCCACTGTGCATTTTTACATTCCACTCATAAGTCCCTGGAAAAAGGAAAACTAATAAACAGGGATTATAATAGAAACACTGAGACAAAACTAACCTCTTACCAGGTTTTGCTACAGTAACATAGACTTCTATAGACCGATATTCTAATAAATAATTACCTACTTAAGTCATTTGTAAATTGTTCCTTTGCCAACATTATGTATCATATCAAATGCCTATGTGGTTTATAGGACAGGGAAAAACAAGTAGAACATTACAGCTATGTGGGGGATCGGAGCAAAAGCAGCAAAATAAGAGGTTTACTCTGCTGGGTGCACAGTTTGTCAGAATTAGTCTCACAAGTAGAACTACTTGACAGAAAATGTGCCTGCTCTCCAGCTTCCCTCTCCCCTCCCCTCTCCCTTCAGCACTCCACAGCTTTTTTCAATAATGTAAGACTGACTTCCTTCTTTTCCTTCCTTCCTTCTTTCTTTCCTTCCTTCCTCCTTTCCTCCCTCCCTCTTTCCTTCCCTCTCACCTCTTTCCCTTCTCTTCCTTTCCCTCCCCTTCTTCCTCCTCCCCTTCCCTCCCCTTCCTCCTCTGCTCTCTCTTGTCTTTCTCTCTCTCAATCTCTTCTTTCTTAAATTTCAGGTGGAAAGTATATAACTTCATGTGAAAAATCTGTTTTCCTGTGGATATAACAAATGTTCTGCTTGAAGCTGCTCTATGAAAATGGCAGTATGTCTAAGGAAAAAAGAGAGGACTGTGCCTAATGGCTGGAGTGCCTCCCTATTTACCTGTGGATGAGCTCAGTCTTCAAGTGAAAACCAAAATGTGCCGATTGCCTTGTTACTGCAGTGGCCACTAGATGGCAGGTCCAAAAATCTGACTGGAGCCTCACAAAAGGGCAAATCTTACATGGGAAATAGAATGTTTCTGGCATATAGTCTGGTATTGGTTTATCAAAGAGCCTCTTCTCTTTGCCAAACATTGGGTGGATAAGACAATATCCACATTACTTCACAGGGAAGCCTTTTAACAGCAAGGTCTGTCATCACAATACTCACAAACCCTCGTCATTAATCCTGAACGTGCCACGTGATTCCTTATTGGAGGAGGAGCACATTAGTGTTCACATTTTCCAACCCAGATACAGCTGGATCTTGAGCCTTCCATCAACAAACATTCGCAGATCTGGTGTTTATAAATGTTCCGCTGTATTTCATTATCTAATGGTCTTTGTAATACCTTGCCATAATCTCAAAGGTATAAAAAGTAAGTGTCTAACTAACCCTGCCTCTGTAGAGACACATGGAGAAGACCATCAAATAGGCTGGGTGGGCAAAACACATGTCTGTACTCTGTACCATACTTAATATCTATTTACCAGTAGATCCAATTGAGTGTTTTGTATCTCTGTGTATACCTATCTGCATCTGTACCTGTATCTATAGCTTCTTTTTTCTTTAAAGATTTTATTTATTTATTTATTTATTTATTTATTTATTTATTTATTTATTTATTTAAGAGAAAATGAGTGGTAGGGGGAGCGAGAGAGAATCTTAAGCAGACTCTATGCTGAGCATGGAGCCTGACTTGGGGATCTATCCCATAACCTCGAGATCACGACCTGAGTTAAAATCGACAATTGGACGTTTAACTGACTGAGCCACCCAGGAGCCCCTATATCTATGTTTTCTATAACAGAGGCTTACAATATATTCATGTTGTTTTTTTAAAAAAAGAATGTTTATATATAAGAGACGTATTATTTAATAGAAAAATAATTAAGACTCATGATTGAAACTGACATGAATAAATTTAGGACAAATTCTTTGTTGTACTTTGCATCATTTCCATTTTTTTTGCACTGAAAGGGGGGGCTTCAAGAAGTGGATCTTATGAGACCATAAAAGAAGTCAGTCTGAGGCGAATTATTATGCAGATAGATTGAATCCCTCCCTCCATAGTTTTCTTTATCTTTTTTTTTTTTGTTAGCAGATTGTCCTGATATAAATGATTTTACTACATGGACACTGAGCACTTTTCTTTATCTTTTAATTAAAGAACTGACCTTATGATTTTTAAAAGTAAAGAATCACAAGTCTGAGATAATTTATCATTCTCATTTAAGAAAATATGTTCTAAAGTCAATTGTATTTTTGTACAAAAGCTGTGACATGCATTCTGATATACATTTAAGCATTGATGCCAATTAAAATTTTATAACAATGAAAGCAACACAAACTTAATTATAGCCATTTTACTAACTAACCACTAACCTCTGGTTTCCTCTTTCTTTTAAAATTTAGGTGAAAGACTAACATTAAGCATGCTGATTGCATCTACACTTGCTCTTATATTTGGACTGTTAAATACCTACACGAGACATGAGAAGAATAGGACATAGGACATATACCCTGGCCTTCAGAATTAAAAAAAAAAAAGAGTTTTTTTCATAAGAAGTAAATATGGACTATCCTGATTATCATAGAAGAGATTTTACGTCAGCACTAGCTGACTTCCTTGAGCTTGGCAGTAGAATTTAAAATACGATGACAAAAAAAATTATGATGAGGCTCCATGGTTATTTCTACATAATTGTGGTGACTGGAATTTAACCCTTGTTCTTCTCCTACAAAAATGCTACAACTTGTACCTTCCTCATAGAAAGAGGTCTGGAAGGTCAGCTGAGGCCTGGGTTCTACCCTGGTTTCGACAATGCCTCCCAGGGTGAGGCCCAGAAGGCATGAGCTCCCTGGGCTCTTCTTTCTTACCTCTGAAATGAGGTAGGGAATTAAGGGAATTAAGGAGAAAGCCTGTGATTCCTCTCTGTTTTAACGTTTACTATCCAGTGAGGTAAATTAGTATGCATTGGAGATTTTTTCCCTCTGAAATAGATGAATTCTCTTAGATGAGAGAACAGTGTCATCAAGGAGCTTATATTGAAAGCTAACATGTCCCTACCACCATTGAGGTCCCTACCCATGGAGGTGAGGTTAGAACAGCTCCTTCCTTCAACCCTCCCTTTTCCCCTTCTGTATCACTCTTCCATGGATTCCCCCATTGCCTGTTAAGTCTAAATCCCAAACTTGGGAACCTCCCTGAGCTCAGGCAGCTAACACTGGCTAACATGAAAAAAGCCCTTTGCTTTTCCTCTTGGCATATAGCTCAACTCCATTTCCCAGCCCTCTCTGCAGATGGCTATAGCCTTGTGACCAAATTCTGGCCAGTGGGATGTCAGTAGACATGAGCTGCTCCTGCCCTGGCCCCAAAACATTCCTTTGCCATGATTGCTCTTTCTCTTATGAGTGTTCTGATTGGAAGTCACACCCAAGGTGACCTTGGAAACTGAGTGAAGATGACAGAACTTCTGTCAACCTGGTTCCTTGGCCAGTCTCTACATGAGCAAAAGAGAAACTTCTATTAGGTTAAGCCACGAAGATTTGGAGGTTTATGTGTTATAAAAACCAATATCACCCTAACTAAGAACTGCCCTAAACCAGAGATTGGCTTTCTCTCTAAGATACTTTATTTGTTTCTTTGACCAAGAAACAAATTTTCACGATGTAATGAATTCCTCACTGGTGTGTAAGATCTTCAAGGACAGTACATGTTTTATTTACTTTCTCATCCTCCACAGAACTGTAGTTGAAAAAACGTTGAATACAACATAACTGGTTTGGAAATTATATAAGGTGGTTAAAAAAAATTCTAGCTTTTTGTCTTGTCCTATTTAGGTAGCAGGTAGGGATGGTGGGTTTTTCTGACATTGAAATGTTACTATGATATCCACAGCCTTTTAATGCATCTTGTGGACTACCTTCCTACGAACTGTGCTCCCAAAATAAAGTGCACATTAAATATTTTGAAAACTTAAAACAACACCAAAGGGAGGGATAAGTGAAGAGATAAATTGAGAAGTATGAGAACTAAGGGATTTAAAAAAAATGCCATAAGTTCTATGGGGCTTCTACTACCACTACCACTAATGAAATTATTGCCCTAAACTATTACCTCAAATAAAGCACTGTATGTTTGGTACCTTACTCTCAGTGTCAGTATTAACCTCTTTTGAGCCAAATTCCTTAGACATTTTCTGTTTTATTTTTAGTTGGTCTCACCACAGGCCCTCTCTGTAGCACCTCACCCTTGGTTTCCTCAATATTGGCCTCGTTTTCCCACTCTCTGTCACTGACAGTCCTCTCTCGTCTTTTCTTTGGCTCCACTTTCTTGTCCATTCGTTGAGTACTAGAATTTTTTTCTATTCTGCACTGAGTTTTCTCCTCACAACTTCTAGAATCATGTCATCTAGTCTTTTATGGCTTCACCTACTACTTCCTGACAAGTAACTCCCAAATTTCTGCCTCCAGTGCAGCACTTTCTCTGGAGCTCCAGACGTGTTGTCTATGGTCCCTGGATATTTTGAGAAAATCTAAACATCTTGCAGCCATCTTAAATACAAGTCCCAAATCAAAAGCATTACTTGCCTTTCTTGGCAAATCTCTTCTTTTTCCTCCCATGCTATCTCTCTTGGCAGATGACATCAAGTTAGACACTTTAAACTTTCCTTATCCTTCTCTTCTGCCCCTTATCTAAATTAGCTGCTTAAGTTCTAAATCCTAATAGTGACTTTATGGTTCTTTTGAGACTTTTAGCCTAGGTTTGAGGACTGGAGAGAGTTGAAGGCCAATTAAAAATTGGACTTCTTTTACCTCAATGTCAGAGACTTGCTACTATAAATTTCTTCACACAAACACATAGAAAAACCAGAAATATGGAAAGACAAAAAGAAGATTTTCAGACCCTTCCATTATACCTGAGGTATACTACTAGAAGCCAGCAGAGAAGCACGAGAGTAAACATCATCACGTTCCATTTCTCAAAATTGGGACTGCTTTGAAATGAAACTGAATCAACGAAAGGAAGGATTTTTGCAGAAGTGACAGGAGCTTTTTGCTCATCACCATTCTTTCAGTGACCTTGGCAAAAAAGTTTAAAGAATGTCCCTGAGGGCTAAACCTACACAACCTCTAGGCTCAAGATTTTCATTCATTCCTGGATCTAACTATAATAAAAGCTCGCAATTATTTTAAGTGTTAGGTTTTCCATTGACATTCAAATGAGATTTCCCTTCATCTAATCAGTTGCTTTGATTTCTTGGTCCTAAAATTCATTCTTCAATGTTTTCCACAATTCTTCAACATCAGTAATAATTTCCTATAGCAACTGCGGTCCTTTTTCTTTCCCTGGTGATGTATTTATCATCTATTACACAAACCTCCTCTTTGCTTCCTCCCTTTGCACCACCAGCTCTAACATCTTAAATTTTCATTTGACATACTGCTTACCTAAATTATTTCATGTGTGTTCCCATCCATGGAAATTCATTTTTGTGTGACATAAATCCCTACCCTATTCTATTTCACAGTAATAAAACTTTATACTGAATTGCCAAAGAGATAGGTAACCAAGCACGCAGTTTAAATTAAGTGCAAGATACACATGTTTGAATATTCTGCTTTCTGTCTAAGATGTGTAGAGACAGGTCCTGTTTGTGTCTGAGCATTCTGTCTTCTGACTCAAACTGTTGGAGTTAAATCATGTAAAAACAGTTTTTTTTTTTACTTTGATTCAAAAGTAACTTCAGCTATGCAAAAAAAAAAGCACAGTAAAGAAATAATATGTGTATTAAAAAAAATGTCTTCTAAATAATGATTACAGTTCGTTTCAGTCTATGAAAGATGCTCCATGACTTGAGTACATGCCAGTGAAATTAAAACTCTTCCAGGGTTGGCGCTATCATTGATTGTTGTCCTTCAGTGCCTTTAATGGTTTCTAGTCCTTGTCCATGCTAACCTTTGCTAGTTGTTGTAGCCATGGTAAATATCCTATTTATTGGATTTTATTAGCATTTCAAATTTTGACATTTGGAAAAGCACAATCCTCCTTCTTTTTCATCCTGTCATTTTTAATGTATAAGTGTCCAGCCTTTTTCCAATTTCAAGTTTCTCTTTCCTAGCTTCAAGAGATTATAATTTTGGAAAGTCAGAATTACTTTGTTAGTCTGTGGCCAGAACATTTCAATTCCATACAACAAAATTTCAGTCAGAGGCATCATTCATATGATGTAAGCATCAATGTTTACTTCTGGTGCAACTGTTTGGCATTTTTGGCAAAATAAGTTTTGGTCGAATCACCTACTGATTTATGTTGATTCTCCACCATTTGTGGTGATGCTAGTTATACTGCTAGACATTTGCATAGCACGGTAAAGTGTTCAAAGTGCTGCTGCAAAGTTCTCATTTGACTCCCAGCATACATTGTGGCTAAGCAATCAGACAGCACACCCATTTTATAGATAAAGAAACACAGGAACAAATAATATTATTCTGGAGCATGCACGGTAAGCAACCAAGGCCAGAACAAACTCCTATTCCAGTGTTCTTTCCTCTGCATCATATGTTCATTATTTACTTATTCTTGCTTTTCAAATATCCAACCATCATGCTCTCCTCTGCCCTGCACTAGTATCACTCCTGTCATATTTATTTGATCTCTTTCTAGACTGTATCCACCCTTCTGGTTCACACAGTCCTCACTTAGAGCTACTCGAGGACAATGTTGCATCCACGCCTGTACCTCGAAACCTCTGGTGAGATCCTACTATGTGTTTGCTGAGTGGCTCTGAGCTGTAAGTATTCATCTTCTCTTGGTCCTAAACTGTTTTCGACCCACGCTTTTTAAGAAAATGCTGTAAACGTTCACACTATTTGAGAGGGAGGCATTTTATCCATGTCTTGAGGAGAAGAATGGAAAATCAGGGGAGTGAATAGCTTATTTGAGAGTATCCAGTGAGTTTGTGACAGAGACCTACAGAAAGGCAAAAACGAAGCCAGGGATCGTCATGCTCAGGCTGTCTCTGTGCCACACAGTCAAAGGCACTGGGACTCAGAAGACTGGGAAGGCTGTGTGAGCAGCATAGACAGTGTTGCCACATCCCTTGTACAGGCTACGATTATTTAAAAGAACTGTGGTAAACTGGACATTTTGTTCCTTTCTAATTTATCTGTGTTCCTGTAGCCATGTCTCCACTTCTAAACACTAATCACTTCTCTAGGTGAGCTTAAGTACCTAATTATTAAGAGCCCTCCAAATTTCTAGTGCCATCTTCAATACAGTTAGTGCCCTTTCTGTCCCATTTGCCCCCTGTGCTTGGTACGGAATCAGAACAGCAAATATCCCTAATGAGGAATCATGATACAGGATTAAATTTACAAATTAAGCAATTCCTTTAGTTTTTTTATGTCAATTCCTTTCATCTTGGAATCCCCACCCTCCATTTGCTTAAAATGCATCCTACTGTGAAATTGAAAAAAAAAATAAAACAATGCTGTTATGACAATTCAAAGAGAAATACTGAAACCTAGAAGAGACTCTTGTCACCTGTAAGCACTTGCATATAGCATCAGATAACCTAGGCTTCCAGGGAATGGTAGGACAATACATTAGCAGATTTAACATTAATCTCCAGAATCCCAGATTTATTTCCTGTCCAGGTTAAGTGCTCTTTTGATTATTATAGCAAAAAATAATACAAAAAATCGATTACAACCATTAATGGAGGCTTAAAATATTAACTTCCATAGCTTTAACCCAATATCTATAATTAAATGCAAAAAAGCTAAGTTAATGCAATGTTAAGGTTGAGCTTCTAATTGCACAAAAGTCAAGAAATTTAAAATTAAGGTGTCTAGTGCCACTCTCTGTCAATTCTACAACATTCCTCACATGATTTTTTACAATATATGTTTAACTTAAATGTGTCAGTGATGGAGTTCCTCGGAAAGAATATAAAACACAATAGATTAGAATTGAACTTGTAGATGTCTGCTTAGAGTTTTATGTAACCAACAACACTGGGAAAGTGCAATTATTTTAAAATTATGATGCCCCATTTGAGTGATTATCATACTCCTGTTTGGGAATTTACCCATTTCCCTTATAAATCCTTTAACCTTCACTTCTGATTACAAACTAGCTATTCCCTGGTGAAGGAAAGAGAATTTATATTTAAAAAACAAACAAAACAACCTGAGGGTTGTGATAGTATACATGTGCCAATTCTTTCAACACATGACAAAAGGTATTCATGTGGGACTATTACTTAAGAAGAATAAGTAACTCAGACTACTCAGGTTTATGGGTACATCTAATAGAATAAACAAAGGCTCTAGAGATGGGTAGATAGGGATTCAAATCCTTTAATGCTACTTACCAGCCAAGGTGACTTTGAGCAAGTTACAAGAGTAATCATACCCACTTTGTAGGGTGATTATGAAGATGAAATGAAGTAATATATGTGAGACGGGCTTTGCAAAGCTCTCTTGGAGTTTATAGCACCATAGCAACTATTACCATTAAAGAATGAATAACCATAATTTAACTATCATGTAGCTATCCATAGGTACTTTTGAAACACAAAACAATGATCATCGAAAATTCATTTTATTAAAAGGTTCATAGAATTCTTTTTCATAATAGTTTCCTAAGGTTAAGTATGTGTCTACGGCTTATTATTGAGTGTCCAGATATGTTCAGTACATAATGCATCGAGGTATGTCAGCTACTTCTGAAGGCAGGTGAGTGAAATGAATTCTTGTATACTGGGCTGCCATGCCCAACATTTTCTTCAAATTTTATGAAACATTTGTGTTTAAATAGAGAATATGCCGGGGAAATTCTAGTCCAACATGCAATTTTGACAGAAAGTTATAAATCATAAATATAAGGGCTTAAAGCTAAAGTGCCACCTCAACCAAAACAATAATAAAAACTCCTAAGTGCATTCTGGCAGGAATAAATACAAGCAGCAAAGCCTGTTGTGGACGGTGCAGAGCCCAGGAAGGTAACCAAGTGAGTAAACAGCTAAGGCAGGATTATCCTCATTTGGGAGGAATCCATTCCAGACAGGAATTAAAGGGGAGGGGGTTCAGGAGGGAGAATGGAGGTTGGGGGGAAGGGCTTTTGCATCTGAAAGCAGCTAAGTTATCCTGTGGAATGAAAAGGAAATTTGTTTTTCCCTGTCAACAGTAATCTTGTTTGAGGTCTAGCAGACTGGTACACAAAAGATACATGTGTTCCACCTACTTGGTTTCTCTCCTTTGGCAGTGAGGTACACAGGCAGGGTTTGGGCGAATCAGACCCACTCAGAATAACATAGCCAAATTCCCTTCCAAAGGTATAAATACTGATTCTTCAATAGCTTTATTCAACAGACAGATAACTTATTGCATAGTTCCTGGCACATTCACAGCCAGGATTTGCTCCTGGGAGTACTACAATGCAAAAATAAAAAAAAAAAAAAAGAAGGAGGGGGGATGGTTTAAATGAAAGGCAGAGAGATAGCTATACTGAAACTGTGAATCACAACTTGATAACAATGATTGAAACCAAAAAATCTCACATACATACAGTACCCAGAAAAACATAAATAACCAATAATTTCCAAGTCCTATTGGCTTTTCCAATGTAAATAAATGGTGTAGATGAGATTTTTGAATGGAAGAATAGGGTGAAGAATTGGATTGGTGAGGTCAGCATCATGTATCATCTCTGACTACCTATGGTCCAAGTTGCCATTCTTCTTGGCACTTTATTTTCTAGACAACATGTAGTAAATTCACTATAAAACCTTTAGGTGATATAAATCCTATTAGAAAATGGGCTGTTTCCAGAATAACCCAAGGATTATGGCTATCTACACCCAAAGACATACTTCCCAAGCTTTTTAACAACATCAGCATATATTTATAATAATATACTTTATACTTTTAAGACTAAGACTAAAGGTAAGGTTTCAATGGTCATAAAAACAGAAATGAAAGTAATAACTATTTTCCAAGAAAGAAAACAGTTCTCTGTTTATAATAGCTTAACTCAAAAGTCTTTTGAGGTATTTTTCTTTAGAGATTTTCTTTTTTTTTTCTTTAGAGATTTTCATGCAAAATTTACCTTTAAGAGTAAGCATGACAAGTCTCAGAAAATAGATAAATATTGTTAATTTAAATACTTCCTTCTTTCTCCAGGAAACCTTACAAAACTAAATGACAAATGAATTAGATGTAATTCATTCATTAATTCAGCAACTATTTATTGACCACCTACTATGTCTGGCACCGGGTAAGGCAGTGAATAAGAGTCCAGGTTTCCGCTCTCACAGATAGTGTCATAAAATGGTTAACTCATGGCCAAAAAGGCCTTTCCATATACCCTCAGAAAGACAGTCTTTCTTTGGGACCAAGATATAAAATTTAATTCTTGTTCTTTTTTAACCCTAATATAAAATTATATTTCCTGAAGCAACCCATGCATGGCCATCAGATTTTATTAGGTGGGCTAAAATAATCAGAAGAAGACTTCCTTACATATCAGTTGACCCCACGGGACCTCTAGAGAGTCTGTTAAATTTTCTAATGAAGAATGTTTGAAATCTGTAATATTGATGGCTTCTCTCCTTTCCTGATTCATTGATAAATCTCAAACACTGGGCTGGCACAAACCAGAGCAAAATAGTACATTTTGCACAGTGTAAAGTGGTGGGTGTGGATGTTTTGGGAGCCAGTCAGTCTCTGGCAGCTGACTGAGTCACACTTGTGCTTTGTTGCCCACTTACATCTTCAGAGAGCAGCTTGGGTGGGGATGCTCGTCAGATGTGCTCATTTAAGGACAAACCCATCTGAATATGATAACAACGTTTGGCAAGCTTCCTCTACCGAATTGTGAACCTGCCCCCTACTGCCTCTGAGAACTATTGCTTGTCTAGGAAACCTAGGACCTTTGACGTTCTTCACAGAGTAGAACACATTCAAGGCCTCCCAACTCAACACCCTGCCTAACAGTCCTGAGTGCTTTACCTGTTCCTCCAACATTTTTAAGCTCCTGGTCTGGACCAGGAGGTTATGGATGTGCAGCGAGTCTTTCTACAACATACAACTATTTTTAATCATAACTGAAGAATCCAAATGTCTTATTGAGATCTAATGGTCACATATTTCATTAAGAAGCCAGCAGCAAACATTTGTTTGCTGCCGTAGTTTTTTTTTATGCAGAGTTCTATATCATACTTAAGAAAATGTTCTCTACTTCCGTAAGAGGCCTATAGTCTTGCTGAGAATGAGGAAATGACAAAATGTATACAGGAAAAACGGCTTCCAGATTAACATAAAAATGAGTGTGCACAAAATATATAAAGTCCTTAGGGTAATCAATCGATAAAAAAATGTGGAAGGGAGTGGTGGATATGTTTACTGAAGTGAGAGAGAAGAGCATCATATAGTGGAAAGAGCATAAACTCTTTAGGGTAATGAACAGAAGCGTCACTGCAGGTGCATGGAGATAGATAAGGGACTGACTCATGTCCCTCTGGAGGTCAACTGGAGCCCTTGGTCATTCTACGTTAGAGGAAACAGAAGGTGATGGGGACCTTGGAGTTTGGGAAGAAAAAGAGGACAAGGTGAATAACTCGTAAGAGAGGAACTGTAGAACCAGATGAGGAATTTGGGTTTTAATTTATAGGTAGAGTGAAACAGTGTAGGTTCCTGGGTCAAGAAGCAAGATGAGGAAAATGATGGTGGGAACAATTATTTTAAGTGCTTAAAGGTTTTATGAAAACATCATGAAGGAAGGATGACCTATTTCTAAATTCAGAAAGGAGATAAGGGCCATCCTTCCCAAGGCCCACTGTGAAGTCCTGGCAATGAAAAGAAAGAGGCCAATTGAAGAGATATTGTTGAGGGGGGAATTGACAGAATTTTGGGATTCACTGAATGAGAAGGGGGGGGCAAGAGTGATCCTAGTGCTAGGGCCTAAGGACAGTAACTGGGAAAGAAAATGGATGGCTGGAGTGGATGATGCTTTGGGCAGTGACCGGATATTCACATGGTGTGTGTGTAAACTACAGACACGCAGGTCAGAGTTAGGAGTAATGCCTCCTTTTCCCTAATTTTATGTAACAGCTTATAATTTTCATTAAATTCACGATTCTTTACTAAATAAGTATTTATTAAGTGCCTATACTATATGTAAGGACTATATGTAAGGTTTACAAGATGATGATACTTAAGGCTTACAGTAAAGAGATTCAAAAGTCCCACCATTATGGAAAATGGTTTAAGCCTTATTGCAACGTTATTTAAAGGGTGAATCTTCATTTTTTATATTATTTTCTATTGTTTGTAATTCTTAAGCCAAAGACATAGTAGTGCTTTAATTGATGACAGATGTGCCATCTCAGGACAGTTTGTAAGCAAGTAATTTTTCTTAGGGTTCTTGGCTATCTTTTTTTTTTTTCAAATATCTTTTATGCATTTACATGAAACCAGTGAATCAGGTGCCTTTACAGCAGGTTTAAATTTATATGCAGACCAGTCCTGATAAAAAACCATGTGGTTCCCTGAAAGGGATATATGTGTATGTGCATGTTCTATGCCTCACTCAGATTTTGGGCTTATTGCCATGGAATCAGAACTGCTGTCACTTATATTGTGGATTCCTGGTTGTTTGGGAGGAGAAAGGAAAGGAGAAAGGAAAATTCATGTTTATTTTGCACAGAGCACTGTGCAGGAATCTAATGGCTTTGCTTCTGTTTATCCTTTACTTGGTATGATGAAAACTTACGGGAAGTCTACCTACAGTACTGATCTCTTATATCAACTCTCTTTTCTTATGCAGCTGATACCTAAGGAAGTAGAAAGTTCCAGGAGATCAGTTAATCTCAAAATAGAGTTCATCTACAAGTGCACCAAGAGGAAACCAAGTTTTAAAAAATGGCTAGATTAGTCCTTCAACAATAATATAAAGCAAAAAAAAAGCACAGAAAATGTTTGCAGGAATCACACTTCTTCATAATTATTAAGATCTGAAACTTACTTTGAAGAAAATCAGTCATGGACAAGAGAATCACTTCTTCACAGAGGTTAAAGGGAAAAGTACCCAAAGAAATAAATGAACATATGAAAACCTCTTAATATACCAAGGCACTACTATATTTATTTCTGACCTTTGGCTACTGAGAAAATATGATGATTGATGATTCTATAATATTCTATATAATGGCAGAGGTTCCTCTTATTCAAGGAAACAAAAAAGAAATTTCACTAAATATCTATCCAACCAAAGAGAATTTGGCATTGATTTTAGATAGTCTAGTTCCCCAGTGCTTATAACGAAGGTACAAATAATACCTTTTCTTAAGCATGCCACCTGTGTGTTAGCGTGTTAAATATTTTCTTTAAGAAGGAGTCACTGCTAATTTTGTAGGGTATGATCTCATCGTGTGGGACAATTATATACAAAAATTCTTCTATCAGTCCTATATTTCTACCTACTTTACTAGAGTATTACCGAAATAATAGCAAAATCCTGCTAAATATTCAACGTGTATCTTCACTGCTAAATTTTTCCACCATGGTACTATTACTAGTACCACCATGGCTCCTCATATCTTAAATCCATGCAGTATAATCCATTCTCTCCTACAGCATCATTTCCTTTTTGTAAACAGAAATTTGGCTTTCACACAGCAATTTCCACCAAACTATAAAAGTGCTAATGATGCCCGATTTAGGACATAAACAATTTACTGCTGTCCTCCTTTGAGCCTTCTCTTTTTTCATTTCTCTAATCATCATACTAAGAATATTCTTTCCTAGAAAGCTGTGGGCAGGGTTGATTCCATAACGAGTTACAATTTGATTATTTTTAATTTTTATTTTTTTCATTGATGCTTATATTAGACTTTGGTGAACCTGTAAGTTAAGCAATGACTTCTAACTTGACATTTTTCTTGTTTGAGTGATGGATCCTAACTATTCCATTTCTATTATTTTTGCTTTAATCACTGTGCTTCCACCATTTTCCCAACATAGAATGTTCTTTCTACTTCTATATATCTTCTTTAATTATTTTTCCCTCACTTATCACATTCAATCTTATTTTTCTTACGCAATTAAAATATTTCCTGAGTACATTTTGGTTCAGTGGTTAGTTGTATTTACATCATTATTCCATAGTTTGGTTGATGACTTGCAAAGAGCATATACATTTATCAAACTGATTCACATTCACTGCAAATGGATTGAAATCCAAATTGTAAGTCGATTTGTTTAAAGCTTTGTGTAAGCATCGTACCAGACAAGTCTGACATTCTTCAATTCTATTTCCTCTTCATTTATGGAGGAAATCTTGAAGACAAGTATGTTGTTTTAGCTTTCTAGTTTTTTGTTTTGTTTTGTTTTTTTTCGTTGTCTTTAAAGGCTTTCATTCATTCTTTAGGAAGAAAATGATAATTTTTTTATTTTTTTGGTCCCATTCTTAATCTCTTAATTCCCTTCCAGTTCATATATTTGTTCTCCTTTTTAAGAGACATAATTTATGAGTTATCTTTTGAACATATGGAGTCTTAAGATGATTTTTTAAAAGAGGATCTGGAGTAAAAGATGCCTGAGCATCTGAAACAAAGAGAGCTTGTAGACTCACAAGGATTAAAAATTATTTTATTGTCTAATTTTGAGTTTAAAGACGTTCTTATTTATCAGTCTATCTTATAAGTAGTATGGGAAATTCTCAAGAAAAATTTCTGCTTCTAATGAAAGAGATTCAATCTGTCATAATATTTATAATACAATTTTTAAATATAATAATATTTGTTGAGAATCTCCTCTAAGACTTTATACAAAGTAGTTATTTCACCTGAAGAATCATACCTTGCAGAGGGAGTAGAGAAATTACAGAAAATGATGCAAATTAAGTACTAAGTTTCATAAAAGAAGCACCAAAATTTTGTTAAGGGGTCTTTGTAGGAAGAATGACTTTTGCTACAGAGAGAGCTGAAGAGATGTAGGCCAAAAACTTCATAAAGGTAGTGGCGTTTGAGATGGGTCTGAAGGATATATAACATTTGACACAGAGGAATGAAGATGGGGTGTATACCAACAATCAAGTAAAGAGTGTGAGACCAAAAGTGGGCTATTCAGAAAAAGAAAATGCTCTTCTATGGAAACCATAGATAATATTTTGGATTTTATTCTTAAAGACTATTCTAAGCAAAGTTGCCACTTATCTCATGGTTTTCAGTGGACAATGTTCTTCCAGCCCCTAAGGTATGCTACTTTTGAAGTCAGAAAGGTTGTAAATAGATGTAACAATGTGACTAGACAAGCCTTCGTTGTGCCCAGATGTTTTTGTAAACTTTTCAATATGGTCTTCAAGAACTACAGTTCACAGAACTTTTATTATTTTAGAACACTTTTCATTCTATAAAAAAATGGAAACTCATATGCAGCTAAAAACATGGACATTCTAGATACCTGGGTATCTATTTACTATTATAGCTTAACCATATCTCCTTATTATTTTGTCTCTAGCTAAAGTTCTCTGGGACTAGACACCAAGGATTATCAAATCTCATCCAAAAAGATCATGAAGTTTAAGGACAGTGGTGCCTTTTTGAAGTTTTACTTGACTCCTTCTGTTTTTTAATTTCTTTTAGTTACTCACTAATGAACTCTACATTACAACCATTGAAATAATAGAAAAGTTACAGAGACTCAAATAAATAGTCCTATGGCCAGTTTCCAAATAGCCCAAAATTAATGGAGGAAATGGTTAAAGTCAAAAGAGTTTTTTCTCTGACATGGATTTCTAAACAATATAATTATGGTTCACTCCATGGTTATAAGCTTTAGGAGCTCCCACAAAAAAGTCTTTGCTGCAGATGTGGCCACTGGCTGCACTACCAGACCATTTGATCCATGTTTGTAGTTGTTTCAAAACACACACACACACACATTTACATACAATCTCCTTGGGTTTGGTAGAGTAAGACAAAGCTAGGCACAAAGGCCAAGTATTCCAATATGGTCTTTCTCTATTTGCCCTCAAGACAAGAAGCTTAGGAGTTTAATACATGTGAAGATGGTGCTATTGCTTTGTACCAGCTTTTTGCCCTCAGAATGATTGTTTTCAATAACACTGTTTAATATAAACAGAAAATAAATCCAAGTTGGACAACTGTTATTGGGTCACCTCAAGATGTGTTCTCAAGATAGCTTCAAAAATTTACCTTCTTTGTTCCAAATTATTTCATGGGACAGTTATATGGTATCTTGTCAATAAAACAACCGGGAGCAATGCCTCATGTTCAGTTGGGCATTTAGACTCGAGAAGCAATCCAGTGAAGACTTTACCATAGCACTGCCAAAACAACTGGCTCTTAGTGACACATAAAAGACTTTAAGAGCTCTACTGTATTGTATTCTATATAGATGTATGATGTGGTGTGCAAAGTATTAACACTTTATGAGAACAGTAGCTCAACTTGTATCAATTTCTGGCAGGTACATTAAGTTATTTTGTAGGAAAAATAAAACAGATTAAAGCATAATTTAACTTTACTTTTTCCAAACATGTAATCTCTTCTTACCATCCTTCTTAAAGTGTTTCTTTGATATTTGGCAGATCAGTGAAAACAGAATTTTGTGTTTGATTATGTGTACATTTACTACAAATATACTGGGCTTCCTTTTTTCTTATGCTATTAGAAATGGATTCTAGCTTTCCTAACCCAACCTTACTGTGAGGCTGGCCAAAGTATTTAAATACCATAAATTCACAGTATAATTTGTTTGGTACATTCCTTCTTCCTATAGTTTGAAAATGTGCTGTTCAGCACTGAAATGATTCAAATATTAAAAGATTTTATTTCAAGAGAAGCACAGAGTCCATCATCAATTAACTTTGCCCTAATGGAATTAATACAGTGTACAAGTTCAGGAATGGGCAGATGAGAAGAGGAAGGGAGAATGAAACTTATTCACTCCCTTGCTAGGTTCTGCAAAATAGCTTCCTTATTCTCATAATGTGACATTTCTCTTCCTTATTTCTAGCACAAAGTCACTAGCCTTAAAAATCTTCTACATAGAGGTTTGTGTCTTCCCGTCTTTATAAAAACATAAAGATGAGCTTGCTAGAAAAAGATGTTTCCTGCTAAACTGTAGTATCAGATTGAATAGTTACCAAGCACAATTTTGAGGAGGTAGTCATAACTTCATACTACCTTTCTATCCCTGTCTGCTTCACAGATTTGAGGATGGGGGTCACAGCTAGCTTATCCCTTTGGGTTAGAAAGCCTTTCCAGATGAGGTCATCATTTTCATTACTCTGTTTCTTTCTCTCTCACTAGAGTGTCTTTCTAGAGGCAACCGAGGACCTCTTTAGTGAAATATTGAAGGCAGGGGATGCCTGGAATGATTAAAAGAAACAAAGCTTTCCCATAGCACTTGTCCTTTTCTCTGTAAGGAGATGAGGTAATATATAATCTCCTTCCTATATTAGTACCACAAGGGCAATTTGTGGGAGGAAGAGATGGATTTCTGGGAGTGAAATCCTACGGCATAGCCAGGGCTATTTTCAGAAGGGCTTATCTTCAATACCCTCATTTCAGAATTGGTCTCTTTGCTCAGAGCAGTACCTGGAGCAGCACTGAGAAACCCCTATCCTCAAGGTAAGAATGAGAGTGGATTCCTTGATGTTGAAATATCTGATAAAGAAAAAAGAAGATAAAACAACAACAACAACAACACAAGAGATTCTGCTAATAAAAGGTGATGCATAAGAATAAATGTCAAATCTTTCTGCTATTTCTCACGTGGTTTGTGTGTGACACCTCTATTTGATCTTTTGCTCTGCAGTTCCCACCGCCTGACCACCTACACATGTAATCTGGACAGACAGCTAGATTGCTTATATATAAATTAAATAGCCTCAAGTGCCAGTAGACCTCTGCATCTTTTTAATACCCCAATAACTGCTTCAAGTAGGAACAGTTACAGAGAACCTTACTGTAGGACATGGAATTCGCACTTGCCAAAGAAATCACTGCACGTGTAAATTAGAAACTAATCATCACTTCCTCTCTGGATACAGTGGCAGCTTTGCCTCAGAGTTTATGTTGAAATATACATTTTTATGAAATATTTCTCACTGTAGTCAGCATCAATTTAGGAGTATCAAACACTGAATCCCAGTTCTAGCACACCAGAAAACCAGAGGGGAACAACTGAAAAAAGGGAATTGACAAAGGCCTGGACTTTTCTTACACTTTAAGGAGATTGTATTTGTAAATGCCTAGTTAAAAGTCTGACAATTGTCAGTGACAACTGTCACTGCCAGGCTATTCCTGGGTTTCTTCATCATATATTTTTCCCCAAAGTCTCTCATAGAACTGAAGGGTTTCCAGAGATGAAAATGAACTTGACAATCATGTTGCAACTCAAACAGATACTGATTCTTTTCGTCACTTTTTAATTCATTGCAGATGGTGTAAATGGGATGTTTACTGGCTGGCAGGTAATGAGTCTTGTTGTAGATAATAGTGATGGACGGAATCTCATGCCTGTTGACAGCCTAGCATCTCAGCAGCTGTATATGGCTATCACCCATTGCTTGGCAGCACATACAATATCGTGACAGGATGCAAAGTCAAGTCCATTTCCCCCAATAGAAAAGATGATTGGTACACCTGAATCTCACTGGCTCACATACGAGTTGCTCTGATTTCATCCTCACTGTCCACATGAGTAGACAGTCTAAGATGTGATCTAATGTCTACTGCTCTAAAAGGAAAATGTAATCTGTTTAAACATCCAAACACTCCTCTTCCCAGGTACTGCCATTCATCACAACTGTCAGTGCTTCTGTGGAAGAGTAATGACCCTCAGGCATGGGATAATGCTCCATAGGGGCCTTATGAATGCCACTGCCAAGCGCAGAAATTGATCGGTTTTCAGTGGGGCTGGTATGTGCATCATGAAAGACCTGCACTTACTCACTAAATTACAAGTGGCTGTTAACCCCTTATACAATAAAGCCTGGGTTAGGGAGCCACAGACCCTGCTGATTTTAATTGTCCCAAACATGTGAGCACTAGATTTGGGCCCGTCAGTGAGATAGATTTAAACAGCTTGAAACTGAAGTTAGATCAGAGTCATTCAAAAATATGTTGGAAGATAACACAGGTATTGTTGCCTTCCACTCCTCTGCTTTTCCTTTTTTTATCCTCTCTCAATGGAAGGTAACAACACCCCACCATCCAATATAAACACAATTAAAAAAAAAAAAACAGAATAAGCATGCCAGTGAGAAGTTAACTGTTTCCTTCCTGTGGGTTTCCCTCTACCTCTGGATTTGTTCACACATTGCTTCTACAAAGTAGGATAAAGATGAACAGTTACGTAATATGAACTCATTATTTTCAAAGTATCTCCCACAAGTCTTGTTTCCTCACTAACCTATGTTGGCCTTTTTCTTTCAATCCTCCCTACCCTCTCAATCTCAACTGCATTTACTATCAAATCTTGTTGCGAGATAGGCTATCTTGCACTCTATAGACTATTGTACCTTGGTAAATGCTCTATCACTATGAAAGCTTCATCCAAAATATCTCTCTTCCTCAGCTCTTTTGAAAGCTAGATATTCTCTTGTGATCTCTCTTGATCCTATCTCCCTCATTCTAGTAGTAGTACTACCTCTTCAGGGTTTTTAGATTCTAGAAAGGGCACCACATTTTTCATATTTCTGTGCTGTGATTTCCTAATACATTTTTGACTTCTAATTTCTGTTCTATCTTTTTTTGTTGACAACCTTAATAGTATTAAACACTTAATCACTACAGTTTAATTTTTAGTAAATAAGTTTTGAAAGTCCTGCTATTTTATTAGATCATAATATTTTTATGCTTTTCCTTTTTTAGGGTGCAAAACAGAGACAGCCAAAACCGAAGAGAAAATAAACGGTACCCTTCAGGATGTAGCATCTATATTAACTCACAAAACATTGGTTGGTCTTGCCTGGGGAATTTTTTTCCAATCTGTATGAGTGGAATGGCTCAAGATAAATAAATGAAGGGAACCAAATCTTTTTCTCACATTGACTCATCCCATTTTTAAGAAAATTTACCAAGTAATGAATCACTCTTACGAAAATCCTTACAGTTTGGGGAGCTTTCGTACTTGGGAGATCTCTGTTCCCTTGGCAGTTCAGGGTTATGCCCAACTTAACTATACTTTGGGTGTCCACAAAATTCTGCTTATTAATATCTCTAATGATGAGACTTAGACACTTTCTTGGGAAGAGAAACTCCCAATTAGAGAGATCTTAATAATTAATGAAATATACCAATGAGATAATGAAATTGGGAGCTCTCAGTTATACTGCCAGAGATGGAGAAATTTTTTTGAGAATTAGGAATATGCTAGAAGACAATAAAAAAGATCAGATAGTGAACTGAGCAAAATGACCTTTGATGTAAAGCGTCAGCTAGAAATGTCAATCCAATTCAGGACTGGATACAAAGGGACATTGTGTTGCTGAGCAGAGAGGTATTAAGTTACCTGATTATCTTCTCTGGAAGAATGCATTATGGTTTAGACACTTTTATTACCTGAAAGATGTAGACAAATCAGGGAAGATTAACAACCAGTTTTATTAGGAGGTAGCAGATGAGCTGGCATGAATAGTACTGGTTGTTAAGAGTTCTGTATTCTCTTCTCAGCTTTGATATTCTCTCACGTGGGAATAGTCATTCTTGAAATTTAGATAGGATAATTTATATTCTGTTCCCCAGAGAAAGGGCAGTTTGGGAACTGGAGGGAGGGAAGGGTTTAAAATAGCATAAAGACCTGAGATGGCAAAAGGGCAGGAAATTCTATTACAGGATTTCAACTTTAATTAAAACAACAACAACAGCAAACAACAACAGCAATAACCATTTGTTAAGCCTCCACTTAACATAAACTCCTTGTATGTTGTATTTTTGCAACAGGTCTTTCAAATATAATATCTAATTGTTTCTGGTCCGTGGAATACAGATACTCCATATACAGCTATTACACTCCTGTTCCCCCGGAAATATAATTTGCATTATATTCATTCTAGGAACTCTGATTATGAAATTCAGCATCACTTTCGGTTGGTTACCCTTCACTCTAGGGCAGTTTTTTCACCTCATCACATTTAACCCTGAAGCTATAACTTATAGTCTCATAGGAATGCCCGTTGGAAAAGTCTCCTGCCCCTTGCCTTTTGAATGATTTTCAGATACATTTTTATATATACTTGCATATTTTACCAATTTGCATTATTTATGAATGTCATTGAGCAATGATTAATATAATTTTCCAGCTTATTAGTGAAAATAAGTTGTTCATAAACTAACACTACATCACTATTTTTATTTTTGGGTGTATTTATTATAGTTCACCATTTATTAAAGGATTTCAGCTGGTTGGCAAAGTATAACTGAACTAAACTTCTTTCAAGTAATATTGGTGACTCACTGAAGCCCCAATACATTGCACAAATTTCTACTCCTGGACTTAATCTCTTAATTCTATTGGGAAGCACCTATAAACAACAGGATTTCTTCCTTTCCTAATGTTTTTTCAAGTTACATTACATTTGCTCCTAATCCCTGTAGTGACCTTCTCTATGGACTACTTTGAGGGGGAGATGGTGGTAAGAAGAAGGACATTTAAATCCACATTTATTTTGTTTTTAAAAAGATTTTATTTTATTTATTTAGAGAGCACAAGCAGGGGGAGGAGCAGAAGGAGAGGGAGAGAGAATCTCAAGCAAATTCTGTGATGAGGGTGGAGCTAGACATGGGACTCGATTTTAGGACCTGAGCTGAAATCAAGAGTTGGATGCTTAAATGATTCAGTCACCCAGGTGCCCCTAAGCCCACATTTAAAAGGGGCGAAAAGAGTTCATGAAACTAGTGATCTTAAGCTCGCCTTAGGTGAAGGCAAAGCAGACTTGTAATGAACCTTAGTGAAATGGGCCCAAACTCTCAAAAACACCCTTATCTATTGAGGTTCCTCATTGTTGGTGACTTTCTCAGTTACCTTAACAATACTCTCCCTACCACATAACTGCTTCATTTGCCAATATTAGACTGTGCTCAGATTTCTTTCTCCTTTTCCTCTTCCTCTCAGGAAGAACATTTTTAGGTCAAAACAATCCTTTAGTCAACCAAAAACCTGAAAGATGCTATACTTTATAAATGTTTCTGCTCTCTTGGCTGCTCAACATAATCTCAAATCTTCTATGAGACAATATATTACTTGGCCATGAGACTACTTGCTTGCTATCTTCAGTTTCGGGCATCTTATACTTACCTATTTATTAACTACTTCCTCTAACTAGAATGTTCCATGAGGAAAGAAGACCTTGTAAGTCTTGTTCACTATTATATTCCTAGTGCGTATAGCAGTAAGGGCTCAACAAATATTTGCTGAATGAATGAATAAATGACTAAATGATAAAAGAATGGACAGCAAGCAAGAGCAATACCAGTGTTTTTCAGCCGGTCTTTCAATACACCTCCAATGTCTCAAAAACAAAAATGTACTTGCCTATCAGTTTAGCATCAAAAGTACTAATTTACTAAATTAAAAGCCTGGACCTTAGTGTACATTGATGACTGGTCCAAAATCATGTGGCAAATTAAGTATCACATAATTATGTCTTACATCATGTCAGACCAGACAGTCCCACAGTGTTTTTCTTGGAACACAATTGTAAACCAAGCATAATTAATCTGAGGTCCGTCAATAGGCTTGAGGGGGCCTGTGAATCCTTTGACAAGATGCTGTCCTTTTGTGGGCAGAGGGTTCACAGTTTTCATGAGATTATTAGTGGAAGCCTTAAACTAAAAGAAGCTAGAAAGCCTTTTAGGCAATACCATTCAAAAACACTTGCTATGCCATCTTCCTCTGTGGTAGTATATGCTCTTTAAAATACAAAGATGTTAGGTGGCAAATTTCAATCATTGTCTTCATCTATTTGGGTTATGTTCACTTTACCCTACAACTTTCTCATGACTCAAGCTATTACTTTTTGGAATAGCACTGGAGATACATGTTTGCATCCTCAACTCTGCGAAACACCTTTGGCCAGTTGGGATTTAATCTCATTTTTAACAGAATATGTTGGACATAAGCATTTTATTAGCCTAACCTCTACATAAACCTGACATTTATTAATTTTACAATCTTGGGAGAGATTTTTAATCTTAGTCCTAGAGGTTTAAATGAGGTAACACAGGGTATGTTGAACCATATGAAATTGCTGTTTCTGGAGGTGGAAATTGACAAAGTGAAATAGTTCAACCTGTGGCTAAGTGTTCAAATGTCAACTGCTATTGCTGTTGGAGAAGTTATTTTCACTTTATAGTCTTCCCTTCCTGTAAATATTTCGACTCATGAGGAATGTATTATTGGTAAGTGGTGTTAGGGGATAGGGTTGAATTTGCCCAAGAATTTAATTGATAATACCTAGGCAGCTACCTCCAAGTGACACCACGGAGACAGCCTGGAGAATGGGCTTTAGAAGATGAGATTCATAGAAGCTGGTTGTTTTTTTGCATCCCTGGATTCACTTTTAACTGGACAACTTTTACATGGAGATCAAATCCATGGAGCAGATTCATGGGTTTTATATTGGTTTCCTATTGCTGCTTATGGCTTACAAAACAGGAATAATTACAGTTCTGGAAGTCAGAAGTCCTTAAATCAAGGTGCTAGGAGACTCTTTTTGGAGACTCCAGAGGAGAGTCCCCATTTCCGGTCTTCTCCAGCTTCTACACACAGCCTGCATGCCTTGGCTCATGGCCCTTCCTCCTCCTCAGAGGCAGCAGTGCCACATCTTCCATCTCAGTTTCTGATTCATCGTGACATCTTCTCTGACTCTGACCCTACAGCTTCCTTCTTCTTATAAGGGCTGTTGGGACTATATTAGGAGCCCAGATAATCTGCAGTTATCTTCCCATCTGAAGATCCATAACTAACACCTGCAAAGTCCCTTTTGCCATGAAAGGCAATGTATCCATTTACAGGTTCTGAGGATTAGTATTGGGGGGGGTGGTTATCATTCTGTCAATCACAAGGATCAACATTTCACATAGCAAGCAAGATACTATTTTATTTCTTTAAAGCTCATATCATGGTAAGCTGCATAGAAGTGTTCACATATACCCTCGCATAAGTTTTAAGAGATAGTAATTTACAACTCCCCAGCTTCCCTTTTGGCACATGCATGTGGAAATCATAGTCTTAGTTTTGGTTTGCAGAGTCTTATTTTGCTCCTTTACCCAGTTTTAGTTAATCCTTCTTAGATTCCAACTTGTCCTTTTTGCAGAATTCATACTGCTATCCCTAGCCAAAGAATGATTAGGATGGTAAATTCTCTCAGCACTACCTTCTATCAACTCCAGGAATAAAAGATCCAGGTTTTTAGCCAAAAGCCAATGAGGACAGAGTTCTAGCATAGCTCATCACACCTTTCTTGTGCCCTTCCCTCGGGCACTACATATAGACAACCTGTCTCTAGGCTAACCAGCATTTTCAGGTGTTAACACAAACGACTACACCATGAGAAATCCTCTCTTTCAGCTCCTTGTTTGGATAAATGTAACTCAAATGTCTTTCTTCCTCCCTCACCTCAAATATCTGCTTCCCTGACCTACATCTCCCCTGTCCACTACCTCCTGTGAACACGAGCCCTCCAACACTGATGCCTCGGTAGCACAGGCCCATCGTGACAGCCTAACATCCTTGTCCTGCTGGAAACTATTCAGCATCCAGAGGACCATCTTTATGCTGATAACACTAAAATATAAAATAATGCCAACAGCTGGTGCTACAAATGGCTTTTAAAAACGATGTTCATTCACTAAAATTCCTCTTGCTACTTTTGACATGAAACACGCAGTCTCTAATTATTCTGATCAAGACGGTGAAATACAAAAACAAACTTTAATTGTGTTTAACAGATATTTAATCAGGACTCACTGAACTACAGATTAAAGCTGAAATTCATAAACCATAATTACCCGATTGTCGCAATCTTTTGGTCCACATTCTCCTTCCGTCTGGGCGTCTGGCACCTTGCCCCGAATTTCTTTTACTGTCTTCTCAGCTTCGTTACTGTTCATGTTTTCCAGCAGAGATTTAGCACAGATTACAAAATATCTGTTCTTGGCAACTTTCTTCATTAGCTTTTTTTCCCCCTTGCAAAAAAAGTTTATTTTTTTTCCTACCAGAGTAGCTGGAACAGGCATACGTTTAGGGTGCTTTTGTGACACAAACTAATTATATAGTTATCAGGAGATAATACGGTAGCGATAACTAGAGTTACTATAGTTATCACGTAGGTATCATGCAGTTTCTCCAGTATGCGGTGTGTCCCAGTCACCATGTAATTACCTCATGTCACTACTGCATTGTTTTATGGAAAATGCTTATCTCTCCCTAGCAAAACCTTTCCACTACATTTGAAAAAAAAAAAAGTGGGATTCTTAGTTCTCATTTCTAGTACTGCTCATTCCCAGTAAGATGTCATATGAATTAAGAGAAACACCTGTCCTCTCTTAAAATTTTGGTTAAGGAGCAAATGGAGCAATTCTGTTTTCTTTTGCTTCATTCCACCCAGGTGAGGAAGTAATTACCAACAATACATACATTTTCTTTCTTTTTTTTTTTCTAAAAAAGCAAAGTAGCAAACAGAAAAATACCAAAAAAAAAAAAAAAAAAAACCCAACCCCACCAAAAACCCAAAAAAACAAAAAACACCCCACCACTCCACCCCACCCTATTTACTTAGGATTCGTTTAGTCTGGCACTTCCCCCCTACTCTTCCCTTTCAAATCTCAGTCACTCACATTTGTTTTTTCCTGGAATTATGGTGTAAATCATTCTTAACAAGCTAGCTTGAAACTTGTCTCACTCAGTAGAAACATATAACGCCACTGTAATTGAAACATGGAACTGCACGCTTGAAACTCTTTCTAACTATTTTTTTGGGCCACTCTTCAGAAGGACACACAGAGCTTCCCTTGCAGTGCTGTAACCCCTGTGTCACACAGTTAGGATAACATCACAGACCAAGGCAAATGGATAAAGAGAAGGCTCTGGCGAAAGAAGAGGTGGGTGGTTCCTTTATTCCCCCCAGTTGGGCAGGCAACCCTCTGAAGCAAGGACTGTAGCTCCTACTTATTTATCTCAAGTTGATGGCTTGAAGTCTGACCTCACCAAGACCTCTGGATATCATATCCCACCTGAGAGTTCCAGTTTAAAACAGGTTGGAGTAGCTTACTTTGCAGCACAGATGAAAGCTGTTTCCAATTCTGCTTTTATTAGTCACTTCCCAAACCGAGAGCTGCCCATTCAATTGTACACTTAACTCAAGTTGGGGTAAAAATCACCCTCAGATTTAGAAGGGCTGGAAAAAATTGCTATTCTATCCTAGAGCATTGTTCTTCAATCACATAGTTCCTCTAAATACAGTTGACAGCCTTTGAGATGCAAAATGCATCACTTTAATGTAGTAGAGGTCCCCTTCACTGCATTGCCAAATCTATTTAGTAGAATCTTCTTGGAATAATCTGTCCCTAGACCTGAGGATGCGCAGTGATTTTAAGCATTTTAAGCTAACGATAATGGTTAGTGCTGAGAACAGATGTACCTGGCTGTGATGTGATCTATTCCAGTAGGCTTTTATGAGCTGTTCATTCCTATTGACTTAGCATTTTATGTCTGTGCTTTTGCCTGGTGTGATGGTTGCATAGGGGTGTCATGTGTGTATTTTCCTGATGTGTGATGGCTGCACAGGGGGCTGTGTGTATTTTCTCAGTGCAACGGCTACACAGGGTGTTGTGTGTGTGTGTTTGCCTGGAGTTATAGCTGCACGTGTTATTGTGTGACTCTTACCCCCATTTGATGCCTGCTTGCAGGGTCCTATGTGTATCTTTTTCCTGGTGTGATGGTTGTACTCGTTGCTCTGCTAATGATGGACATTTCTAGCAATTATCTATCTACAGGGTCCTGGGGAAAGAATTGCAGTAAAATCAATAAACAGTGCTAGACAGGCCCTTGTAAACATGAAATGACACCCCTGCATAAATGCCTTTTCCTACGATAGCATGTTAAAATCCAAGTGCTGTTACCTTATTGGCATTGGGATAAAATTTCTATGGTCTCTCCATCTCTTTCATATATTGCAGTCGTTTGCGGGAGTTTGAGATTACTGCTGTTTGGAGGGCTTTTACACATGAATCCATCTAATGACACTTTTCACTACATTGTCCTACACATCACCTCTTATACTCCACCCTGACTTGCTCTGGTACAATAGCTGATGTTCTGAAACTGAATATGCCTTTCATTTATTCCTGCAGTCTCACCAAGCCCTCCCCACATGCTCCCTACATCACGCGCACACAGCCCCCTCCCTCGCCTCTCTATAGTCTCTGTATCCCTCCTGTGTTCACCAAATGGAACTGACAAAGGAAAGAACCAATGAGGTTAAAGTCTTTTGAAACCCCTGGAATACAGATGAGCTGGGAGGCATCTGGAAACAAAACCAGACACTTGAAATCAAAGAGACAAGTAAATTACTATCCTAATCTAGGAAGAATAACTAAAGGTGTCAGTGGGGTTCCATTGATAGCACTTGGCCCTGGGCCAGAATGCCAAGGGTTCAAACTCCACACCAGCTTTGGGCTCAGGCCCAAGACTTGCCACTGCAGGGCGCAGCAGCATGTGTGGCGGTGTTAAAGGTGTCAGCCTTCTGCAGAGAGGTTAAGTCCAAGTCCTTCTGCCTGCTTGTCATTACACCCCAGAGGGATGCCGAGATAACCCTAGCTTCCTCTCCAGTGCCTTTCTCAACAGGACAGGCTGTGGAGGAGCTAGTACTCAGCATCAGTATTCACTAAAATAACAATTGTATACTCACTGAAATGCCCCTTTTCTGATGAGGCTGCTTGAAGAAATAAAGTATGTGCAAGAAAATCCAACTACCCACCAAAAACCCTGATGTCTGGCCTAAAGATTCTTCCATCAATGCAAAGAGCTAAGTTTGGAAACCTAAAACCACGTGTCTAAATGAAAGGAAATGTTTTCATTGGAACAGCTTACATGTCTGGTACACTTGCATAAAAACTATTGCATAGCATTTTAGAGCTAAAATTGCTATAAAATGCTTAATACAGTAAGAATAATTATGAGATTTTGCACGCACAGCTGGTATACAACTAAAGTCTCAGCCACAGATTCAATGGAGCATGGGAAAACCATTTATAAAAATTCCTGGTATGCCAGTTTAGCTCACCATCAACAGCCCATCAACACTTCCTCCATTCTTTAGGCTGGAAAGGGAAGATATTTACCTATTAAATGCTTTATTTCTTCTTTCATGGATGTCGTTAACACTTGATTCAAGGAATCCTAGCTATTGCTTGACAGTAGCAATATAAATTATCACAAGGACACAAATGACCTGAATCCGAGGTTTCCTTCTCCATTGAGCCCAAGGGTTACAAATACAGTAAAAAATGAGCCAAAAACCAAATGATGAAGTCTACCTGCAGCACCCTCCTCCTTTTACCTCTTCTTTCTATCCCTTCACCTCTTCTTCCCTCCCCTCTTCTCTGATACTCACATCTTTCAGTGACCTCCTGGGTAATCTAGATCCCCCTGCCCTCTGCCCATCACAACCATTTGACCTTGCCTTGCCCTAGCTAACACCTCAAGACAGAGTTCTTCCTTTTCTTCCTCCAATCAAATTATAATGGTTCTTTATTCTTCATTCCTTTTAGCTCCAACTGATAATCATTTGAAAGGAGCTAAAGTAGTTTGGATGAGCTTTTTATGGTTAATAATCATTTAATATAGATTATTTCTTGATTCTAAAAAAGTGAATTTAAGAGTCAAAGGAAGAATCTCTTTATTGAGGCCTCTTAGGCTCTAAGGAAAATGCCAGACAAGGTGAGAAGATTCTAATCAGAGGCATTGGTAGATATTCCATTGCTCTGTCTTGGGCAAAAGATGAGAAACCACTGTAGATATATGGAAACCCTCAGGGGAGAGTGTGCCAAGACAGAGGCAACATGGTACAATATAAAATGAATTGGACCAGAATTAGGAAACACAAGTTTGAGTATCAGTAAACTTTGTTACCACCAAGTGCTTGGGGAAATCATTCGTTTCCTTCACCTGGAAAGTGAGGACCCTGTACTAGCACATCTCTATGGTTCCTTGCAGCTCTAACATGAAGGTCATGTCATGGCTCTCTGACTGAGGATCAGTTGGCTCTTCTGATTTTGCTGCTTTCTCCAGCTAAAATTAGAAGTTCTGAATAAAAATGGCTACCAGTAATTCCACATGGAGCCCTCCTAACTAAAGGAGTGTTGACAACCATAAGTAAGTTTTAAGCTCTCTGCTTACTATCTGCACACACTACTTTTGAGCTGGCTCCTTTCTGCTATACAGATATTTTCTTAGCATTTTCTTTCTCCCCATGTATTAATTCAAAAATCATTTATCGAGCACTTTCTATATATGAAACACAGAGCTAATCACTGACAACAGGATTGAACAAAGTAGTCTCTACTTCCTAAGAAACACAAATAAATCTACTGTTCTTGTCTATTATCTCTCTCTCTCTCCCCTTCACTTCCATGCATAAACACATATACTTCTAAAACTACAAAATTAGTATAGAAAAAAAATAAGAGGAATTAGATTTATTTAATCTGTACCCAGTCCAAAGTACTGTTTATCTTCAACACAAGAATATGATAATAATTTGCATTAGAAAATTATAGTCATTCAAAGATGCACTTCAATAGTATAAATGGTATTTCTCAACATGTGTTTTGAGGTCACTGATTTACATTAAGGACAATTTGGGTGGCAAGAAAATTATAAAGGTAAAACTTCTCTTCCTTAGGTAAAATTCTGGGATAAAATCTGAGAATCCTGTAAATAACCTCTGAGAAAGCGAGACCACAGAATATTTTTGTTTAGTCTTCTTTCCTCAGCGGATGTAGGGTTCTTATCCCTTCAAATTTTCTTTCCTGAATTAACAATAATAACTGCCATTTGTTGGGTACATATTAAATTCCAGGCACTTCCAATACATCATTTAATGTTAAGAAAGCAATTATGTAATGTAGACATTATTACTCTCACTTTACAGATGTGAAAACTGAGGCTCATGGGAGGTGAAATAACTTGTCAAAGACCATACAGACAGTATGCAGAGTTGGGATTTAAACTCCAGTCTGTCTTTGTGCAAATACCGCCATAAACATTTTTTGGTTCTACCAAGTCCAACTTTATTTAAAAAATAAATAATCTTGCATGAATGCTTTGTTAGCAAACAAGGAAAACACCCTTTATATTCTTTCTTCATATTCATTCATTGCATTACATATACTACAATGGAAATAGAAGATGGTTAAAATTTTTGTAAGAAGGTCTGGCTACCTTTTCATATTTATTTGGACTGAGATGAATAATTAAATTTGGGGCTCTCTATCAAAGGAGAAGAATGAGCTATTTGCTCTTTGAATATGTATTTGTTATTAATTGATCAGACATGGATAAGGTGTATTATTACAACTATATTTGTGAGGTACGATTTATGTTGTTCTACTGCATATTACTCTGTGCTGTTTTTCATTTTCTTGCACTTTGGACTTTTTGTTTTGTTTTTATGAATTTAGTCACAGTTGGTTGTGTTTTGAACTTTGTAAAAATGTAATACTGAGAAAATTTAAAAAAGAAAAAGAAAATATTTTCAAAATGATGTCAAAATCAAATCTACCCTCACTAATTTGATTTGTAGGAAATGGAGAACAAAGTATTGCAGGCAGAATGCTTTTAAATACATCTTAATTACTTCAATGTGCAAATGCATTGACTAAATCGAAGCATGCATTTAACACTTTGCACTTCAATTGTGCTTATTCATCTAAGTTCTATAGATAGCAGTTCCACAAAAAAGAAAAAAAAAAAAACAACCCAGGAGATAAACTTCATAGCCAATCATTCTATAATTATTGGAGGAAAACTACTGCTCTAAAGTTCAAGCTTACCTGTCAAGTCAGCTCACTTTTGGACTAATGCAAAAGACCATTAGTCCAACTAATACAAAATAACAATTTACAGCAGCTACTCAAGTTTTCCTTATTGACGTTGTCTTCCCTATTCTCCTCTCTGCTTTTAATGGGGTAGGACGAAGGAGTGGGGGCAGCAAAACCACAGATGTATTCAGCAGGGTAAGTCCTGGGGAATGATGCCATGGGGCTGGAGGTGATATGAAATTGAGGCTGGGATAGATTCATGGTGCCAGGGTTACCTAGAGTTTGGTCTGGGACCAGCTACACCAGAATCACCTGAGGAGAACGTAAAAAACCATATATTAGGGTCACATCACAGAGCAAATCACCTAAATTAGTATGTCTTGAGGTGAAACTCAAAGATCTACCTTTTAAATGAGCTTCCCAAGTAATTCTTAAGCTACTAAAGCCTGAAAAGCACCGGCATATGTACTTCATCTCTCTGATTCTATATCCAATGTGAGCCATGCTGGTATACCTACCCTCTGTCCCAGTTGTCAAGAAACATGTGCAAGTACAACCAGCTGTCCTGTGAGGAATTAATTCTAGTAATAATAGTCCAAGGGCTTAGCCAGGCAAGATTTGCTTATTTTATTAGAAAGAGAGAGAGAGAGAGAGAGAGAGAGAGAGAGAGAGAGAATGAGAATTAGGGGCAGAAGGAGAGGGAGAGAAATCCTTAAGGAGACTCCCCGCTGAGCTTGGGGCCTGACATGGGGCTGGATCCCAGGACCCTGAGATCATGACCTGAGCCGAAATCAAGTTAGTCCCTTTACTGATCGTTTAACCAGGCTCCATGACAAATATGCTCTTGAAAGATGTTTACTCTCAAGGATATTCATAATTTGGTGTTAGTATCATTGTGAAGGAGCTTGCCTAAATGCTAGTGAGACTGGTTACAGAAGAACACATAGGATGCAAACATTTGAAACCAAGTTAACTTTTCCTTCATTTATCTTTGTAGATACTAAAATCATCTAAAGAGTAGCTGGTATCTTTCATTAGTTCATTCAACAATCATGTGCTTTGCCAGAATCTGAGGTGACAAAGATAAATAGTACCTAACTTCTACCTTCACTGGAATTACAGTTCTGAAAAAAAGATGAGCTGTGTATAAGTAGTTCGGGGTTAACCTGTAGTTAGTGGAGGCCTGAGCTGGAGAGAGAGTGGTTCATTCTCTTGGCAGAAAGAAAGAGGGTGAGGTCTGGGAACATTTAGTTACTCCTGTACTTTGCCATTGGCTAGTGTAACGAATTTAGATTTTAAAGATTACATTTTTACTCATACAGTTTCGTTAGAAAAGGAGTGGACTAAGTTACTTGTATATTTTGAGCCAATAAAACTTTGTCTGGTTCATTCTTTCTGGCATCTAACTGGGTATCTTTTTTGGCTAAGTCCTGTGTATAGGGCCAAGTAGGTTGTTATGTTTATTCATTCTTTACACAGAGTAGCCAAAATTCTATTCCTGAGATGGGTGCCTGATAAATTTTATCAGTAGTAGTTTATTCAACCAATAAAAGTGACTTTATACTGACATACTGGCTGTGCCCATTACTTCATTTTCGTGTTTCAATTACTCAAAATGCTATTATGATTAGATTACGAAATTTTTACAGGATGAGAAATTTGGAAGTTAAAAACAATTGAAAATATAAAGAGTGATCTAGATTTCTTCCCTTACGATAATCTCATATACATGTACATGTGCTTTGAGTGTATTAATGTCAGAACTGAAAGATGGACTAAAGAAAATGAGGTTCTAGAATGTCAGAGCACAGGCTGATAACTGAGACAAATGCACAAGAATCAAAAAACCCCAAAAAACAAACAAACAAAAAAAACTGACTCTGAGAAGTACTGGGCAATAGAAACAACGTGATCAGATTCAGAAAATACAAGCCATATTATATTCAATATGATATGATTCCAAAAATCTGTATCACAGATATTTCAAAAGCTTAATAAATTGGAAAAGCAAAACATTTTAACTCCATTAAGGGGAGATAAATAGTAAACATGTATTCATCTCTTGAATTATCATCAAATTTGGAGTGAATTTTATTTAAATTATTTGCTGTTTGCTTAAATTTTTAATTTTTCTAATTAGTATAGTATTTGTTGAACATTTAGAAAGTTGAAGAAAAGAAGAAATAAAATATTACTTAATGCTACCATACCATATAGAGGGACGCCTAGGTGGCTCAGAGGTTGAGCGTCTGCCTTCAGCCCAGGGTGTGATCCTGGAGATCCAGGATCGAGTCCCACGTCAGGCTCCCTGCATGGAGCCTGCTTCTCTCTCTGCCTGTGTCTCTGCCTCTCTCTGTGTGTACCTCATGAATAAATAAATAAAATCTTAAAAAAAATTCTACCATATAGATGTTCACATTTTAATGTATTTCCTTCGATTATAACCATATACTTCCATGTACTTTTTAAAATTTAGGATCATGTTAGGTGTACAAGTTTCTTCTGGATCAGGTATTTCTGTTATATTGCTTCATTAAAAAATTCTAGTAAAAGAATTTTTAAAAATATCTTCAATAACTATATATGCAATGATATCTATGAATGTCCCATAATTTGTGTAATAATTTCAATTAAATATTTAGGATTGTTTTTCTCTTCTTCCACTTTTGTGACAAACATCTTTATACATATATCTTGGTGTAGAGTTTCTATTCCCAACAGATTCCTAGAAGTAAAACTAAGTCAAAAGATATATATAAGTGACATACATACATATATAGGTGTGTGTGTATATATATGCATATAATTTGTTTATTTGTGAGAGACAGAGAGAGAGGCAGAGACATAAGCAGGCTCCTCATGGGGAGCCCAATGCAGGACTCAATCCCAGGACCCCAGGATCACAACCTGAGCCAAAAGCAGACGCTCAACCACTGAGCCACCCAGGTGCCCCCAAAAGATATATTTTTAAAGAAAGGTTGATAATATAAAACCATTTTACTTTGTAGAATTTTATGTCAATACATAGCTCCATCATCACTGTATGTGTGCCAGTTTAACTGCACACTTACTAGCTTTGAGAATTATTATTTTATAAACAATGCCTTGAAGTGCAAGTTATAATACTTTTTCATATGTTCATTAGGTATTTGTATTTCTTCTTTTATGATTTTTCTTTTCATAATCTTCTTAGATTTTTTTTAAACAAATATTTATCTCAGTAACTTCATATCTTTTGCTTCCACTTTATCTGATGTTATCACTACATTCTGGGACGCCTTTATCTCATCCTGAACCACGGCCTTATTCGGTCTGTTTGTATCCCAGATTTCTTCCATTCTGATCCATTTGATATACTGCTGCCTAATATTACTTTTGAAAATATCATACTGCTTTTATCTTGATCAAGAACCTATTGTAGCTCCCAGTTATTTATCTATAAGATAAATTCAACTGCCTTATTCAGGGGATAATTAATCTCATTCTTGGATACTTCCTTATGAATTCTCTAGAATAACATAGGCTGTTGATGTATGGAACCTATACACGATGTATGGAACCTATACACAGTGAAGTTTTTATATGTGGGTATTTATATAATACAGATACAGACAGATACAATGCTGAATACTATATACAAAAATTGGAAGGGGCTTTACAGAGTATTAAGCCCAACTCTTTATATTTATAAATAAATAAAAAAAAAACCTGACTCAAAGAGTTCAATAACTTACTCGAGAACAGAGCTAGTAAAACAACATAACTGGGACCAGAAACCAAGTCTCTTGATTCCCAGTTCAGTGACTTTTAAATAGAGAATAATAAAAAGCATTTTTACAATTTAAAGAATAGAAACAGCTAGGAAGACAGTTTAATTTCAATCTGTTATTACATATGAAAGATTGTTAAAATCATGCCATATAGGAGTGTTCTTATAAACACAAATATGCACTTCTTATAAATTGATCAAATGTGCCATTAAAATTTCTATAAAATTTGCACATCAGCAATGACCCACTTTATACTAGTTTGCTTTTTTCTTGTTAATCTACATTGTTTTATTTAATCTACAAGAGAAGTATCATATTTTTTTTAGCATGTTACAGATCATCATTAAGTTTCTTGTTAATATCTAATGGTATTCAAAGGAAAATTCAATTTTCCTAGCAACTTCTATAAAGAATTCTTTGACTATAATTGGGGATTTTAAGAATCATCTTTAAAAAATAAAGCAATAAGAAGTACTTCAAAATGCTTCTATTTAAAGAGTAAACAACATGAAGAATTCTGGAAGAACACAGGCTATTAGCAATTTAATATGATACAATTATTGATATTTCATCATGATTTCATATTCAAGAATCACACAGTATTTGGCAAATGAAGACTTACTGGTAGTTGCTGACATGAGAATGGAGTGGCCAGATATATTTTATTATTTGTAAGGGGAAGATAGGATAGAAGTGGCTAAGGTGGAACTAGCTATGAGTGGGACAGAGGCACACTAATTGCAAAGGGTTGGTTCACAAAGTATGTTTGTCTCACAAAAGAATTGAATGAAAGAGTCCTTATTAAATTATATGTTGGCCCAACAGTTTATAAAATCCAAAGTTTAAAAGAATAGGTGGGTTATCTAGCAGTAGAGGGAGACTCTAATGACATTTCAGCTACATTTTCTTTCTCTGTATGCATGTGTGTATACACAAAACAGGTACATTCATTTCATACTCAACACATATTTACTAGCAGATTTCTCTTAAGAGAATAAAATTGAAAAATAAAGTGATCATTTTTATAAAGAAACTAAAGGCAGCAAAGGGGCTAAAGCCATAAGCCTGCTCAGATCTGGATCCAGAAGCACCTCCCAGAGGTATCTGGGAGTCTAGCTCTTGGAGTAATGAGGCCAAAAGGCTCCATATGAAATGGTGGGCCTGAGACTAGCTTACTAGTTCAGCAAGAGGCTGCAAAAAATTTGGCCAACTGCTTTCCAGGGCAATAGCTTATACAGAGCTGCAGGCACTAAGAGGTGGAAAGATAGAGACACATGATCAAACATCCTTAAAGAGAAAAAGCTGAAAGCTACAACATTTGGATTGGGACTAGGTACCCAGGAATCCCTACAGAGGCAATTGCAAAATCACTAGTCAGGGATATATGAACAAAGAAAAAAAGAGGAAAAAAGAACCAAGATACAAGTAAAAAAAGAAAAAAAAAAAGACTTATAATCCACATTAACCTACAAAAAAAAATTCTAAAACATAGCAAGAAATCTAATGATAAGAAAAACAAACAGCATTAATAATTAGAACATTCACTACAAGTGAATTTGATATTATAGAATTGTCTGACAATGACCTCAACATGAATATGTTTATAACGCTCGGAGACAAAAAAAATCATACTTATAAGAGAGTAAGAAATTATTAAATAAAAACAGAGTGGTGAGATAAAGATAGGTGAATAAAGAACCAATCAGAGACCTTAAAAATGAAAAATATGTTCATTGATATTAAAAATGCAATAGATGGGATAATTTAAGATTGGGCAAAGAATAAGATTTGACAATTTCAAGAAGAGCATTAGTGAGTCGGTAGGTAATAAGAAACGCATTCAGAAAAAAAAAATCATGGAAAGTAAAATATAGTTTTAGAAAATGAAAGAGCAATTGAGATATGTAAATTGACTAGGAAACACCAGGATATATCTTATAAGAATCCCTAAAGAAAATGGATGTAATAACAAAGAAACAATAAAGGAAAAGATAATAACTGAGAATTTTCTAACACTAGAGTCCCGAGATTAGAAAGTATACCCTGAGTTCATGACTGATAACTCAAAATAAATCCATATCTAGCTACATTTTAGAGAAACTATAAGACATCAAGAATATAGAAAAACTTTTTAAAAGTCACCAGAGGGAAAAAGCAGACCACCTACAAAGAGATGAAAACTAGACTGATAGTAGATTTCTCTTAAGTAATGATAGTCAAAAAATAATTGTGTAAGATTGAGTAATATCCTTAACTGCTGAACAAAAATAGATAAGCTGCTATTTAATATAAAAGATAAAATAAAAACATTTTTAGATATATAAAAAGAGTATACTCCCCAGGGCTCTCTCAAAAGAATTACTGAAAGATGTAATTCAACAAGAAGAAAAATGAACCCAGAAAGGAAGCCATATCATCCAATAATAATGGTGGACACAGCAATAGCTAAAATATATGAGTAAATATAATTAGGTATTAACTATAAAAATCAATGATAACCACTTTTGCATATGCTTAAAACAAATAGGTAAAACAAATTCCATTTAATAACTATAACAGGTTGATAATCAGTAAGTAGATAAAACATGCAAGGCAGCGTTTTTTACATTAAGGAGAAAGTCAGAAATACTAAAAAGTGGATTTTATTTTTTATTAGAAAAATATATAGTTCGGCATACATATAAAAATTTTAATATGAGCACTGAATAAATAGATAAGCCACCTAGAGTTTTCAAGTCAGCAGTAAAATCCATGTCCCAGGTCACAAAAAAATTAAAAACAACTTTTAATTGAATCCATATAAAATATATCCTCTTATTCTAATGCAATTAAATTCTGAATCAGTAGAGTAACTTTATGTAGAGAAAGTAAAAACTACACTTTTAAGTAACTCAAGGGCTAAAAATAAATCAAGCAGACATTACAAAATATTTAAAATTGAACAAACTACATATCAAAACCAAGATATGCAGCTAATGAAAAACTTGGAAGAAAATTTAGAGACTAAAGTTTATCTTTTAAAATAAGAAAAAGCAGTGAAATTAAATGAGTAATATTTGAACTCAGGAATCTAAAAGAAAATGGTCTAAACTAGAAGAAAGTAGACTGAAGAAAATAATGTTGATAAAAGCACAAAATAATGATATAGAATACAAAGACACAATAAAGTAGATTAAATCAAAAGACAGGTTTAAAAAAAGTAAATTAAACAGAAAAATTTCTAACATGAGCAATAAAAAGGCTCAGAAAAATCATATTAGGAATAAGAGGGGGACATTAAAGATAAAGTTAAAAATCATAAGACCATTATGAACAATTTTATGCAAATAAGTTTGAAATTGTAGATTAACTGTTAATTGCATATTTTTCTAAAAAAACTTACTAAAATTGACTTAAGGGGGCACCTGGGTGGCACTTGCTTCTCCCTTTGCCTACGTCTCTGCCTCTCTCTCTGCGTCTTTCATGAATAAATACAATCTTTAAAAAAAATTCACTTAAGATGAAATAGAACACCAGAATAAACCAATAACCATGGTAGAAATTGAACTGATAATCAGAAGTCCACCTTACTCTACCTATCCACTTTGGACAGAAAATACTAGGTCCAGATGATTTTTCAGGCAAGTTTAACAAAATTTTCAGAATAGATAATCCCTATTAATATGACTACTATTTCAGAAATAGGAAAAAAAGAAAGAAAGAAATGAATGTTGCTCAACTTATTTTATGAGGCTAATATCACCATGACACCAAAACTCTACAATAACAGTTTAAGAAAGGAAAATTAAAGACTGATCCCCCTGTACAAACATATTACATAAAATATCAGCAAATTAAACTCAATAGTGGATTAAAAAAATACACCAGGACCAGTAAAGTTTTTTTCCAGGAATATAAGAAATGTTTAATATCAGGAAATGTATTAATAGCACATAAAATATCAACATGTTAAGGGGTAATTTTATCATAGTATTGATGCAGAAAATGCATTAGATAAAATTTGACTAGTATTCCTGATTAAAAATGCATGGCAAACTGTAAATAGATGGTGGAAACTTCCTTAACACAATAATTTTGATTTATCAAAATCCTAAGCAAATATCACATTCCCCAAATTACCATTAAAGTAAGAAACAGAACAGATATTCATAATATCATTGCTTTTATTCAACACTATATTGAGGTCTTAGTCACATAATATGACAGGAAAAAGAAATTGAACACTTAAGAATTAGAATTTAAGAGAAAAGCTGTCATTATTTACTGATGATATAGATGCCTATGTAAAAAATCTAAGAGAATTTTAAGTTTAGTTATTAGAACTAATAAGAGAGTTCAGCAAAGTTGCTGAATATATACCAATAATGACCAATAAACAATGAAATGGAAAACAGACTATACATAATAGAAGAAAAATCTAAGTAAGATGAGAAGAAATTTGACATAATTGGTTCTAGCAAGACCTTTACAGTAAAACTTATAAAATATTATTAAAGAACATGAAGGAAGATCTGACTTAGTAGAGGAATATGGTCTGTTAATAGGTAGAAAGACACAATATTATAAAAATGTTAATTCTCCCCCAGGTTGTTCTCTAAAGTTAGTGTTACAAATAAAATTCAGCAAAGGTTTTGCAAAACTTGACCAACTAATCCTAAGATTTATAATGAACAGCAAAAGGCCAAGAGGAGCCAAGAGAATTTTAAAGAACAATGTAGAGAGATTTGCCTTACCAGATATCAAGAATATTATAAAACTATGATAATTAAGGCACTGTCATGTTAGCACAAGAATAGAGAAATAGTTTACTGGTTGACACAAAGATTCTAAAAAGAGATTTAATGTAGGCAAGAGATGACATTATAAATTAGTGGCTAAGGATGGCTAACTTATTAAATGGTGCTGGGATAATTGGGTTATCCATGGAAAAAGAATAAAATAGGGTACATGTAAGATATCACATACAAAAGTAAATGCTAAGAAACTTAGAGATCAAAACAGAAAAGGCCAAACTTTTAAACTGTTAGGAAAAAAATAAAGGAAGGTTGTCATATGGAAGGATTTCTTAAGTGACATACACATCATGGGGTTTGAACTCACTACCCTGAGATCAAAAGAGTTGCATGCTTCACAGACTAAGCCAGTCAGGAGTCCTAGCATAGACTATAAAGGTTAAAATATTAATAACTGCATTAAAATTAGAAAGTTTTAAAGATAAGCTATTACAGACACAGATGAGGAAAATAAGCTTGTAATTTCTATTGCTCAAAGGACGGGAATCCAAAATACTACAACAACAACCAAAACCAAAACCAAAACTTAACCTGGTCCAAATAACAATACCCAAACAAATAACCTAACAGAAAGATGGGTAAAGATGGAAACAGACAACACACACAAGGAAATCCCAATGGCTTATAAGTAAAGCAATTCTTAAATGAGATATTATTTAATAACTATCAAATTGGCAAAAAATTTAAAAGTCTAGCCATCTCAAATGTTGTGAAGTACACGGAGAAGTTTTCACAGATGGCTAATGAGAATATAAATTACTACTACCACTTTGGAGAGAAATTTTACATTCCTAGTGAAATTGAAAATTCATGTTTCTTATAGTTAGGCAATTCCTCCTCTATGTAAAAATATGTACAAACATGTTAACTGGAGTATTAGTTGTGATTGGGAAATACTAGAAATAACATCTAACAATGAAAGACTCAACAAATAAATTTTAGTGATACCTACAGTATAATATATATTTTATATAAACCTATACTATGGCTTATGGCTTATGTAAAACTAATTCATAATGGTGGAAGTCAGAATAGTTTTGCTCGTTTTTAATCTTTTGTTAAAGCTTTGGAGAGTATCACACACAAGAGGACACAAGGGACTTTTTTTAGGTACTGTAAATGTTTTGTATTTTGGATTGTGCATTGTCACATGGATATATATACTTACATAAAAGCTCATCAAGCTATAGACACTTATTTGTGTACATCACTGTACATAGCTTAGAATAATAAAAGACAAAAAAACAGGTTTAGGAATAAGTGTGCCAAGTATTTGTTTAACTTGGGTGTGGGTTCTTGTGTGTTCACATTATTCTTGATATTTTGATGTGCTTGAAGTATTTTACTTTAAAATAATTGATAAGACAAAGACCTCTGCTTTTCCTAATTAGAATTAATCAAGGTGAAAGAAAGCACTAGTGTCACCTTCTTTTCACTGTTTCTGACAATAGATCCAGCAAGGAATCAGCAAGCACATCATAGCCAAACATACTTAAAAAGTGTCAAAGCAAAAGCAAAATTTTCAATTAATCTCCCGACTATGTGTAGAATCTAGGCTTTCTTAAGTGAATGACCAGCAGCATATGTTGTTGATATGATGCTACCAAGGCACAAAGATCATCTAGTCGGGTTTTCAACGGACGAAGTGGGGGGGGGTGCCTGCCAAGGACTTTTCTGATATGAATCAACAGGTGGTTTGGCATCAACATTGCTATTTGCTGGTGCATTGAACCTCTGGTTTCAGAAAAGAAAAGAGAGACGATACCTTTTCAATGCTGTATTTCAAGTCGACCATATGGAAAGCAAGGTTTTATTCCAGCCAATTCTCTTTCTCTCAAAGCGTGGAGGAAAAGTGCCAGCCACTGCTACTCTCGCCACCAGCCACGGTACAGATGTTTGGAAAATGCAAAAACGGAGAAATGAAACAAAAAGAAAACCCTCAAAAATAAAGTTTTGCATAAATCAAAAATAGAGTATATAATTATCATGGCTGCAAAAAAGGTAAATGCATTTTTTATTTTCCCCATTGTGCTAAACTAAACTAACCAAAACAAACAAAAACATTGATGTTTTTAACTTTAATCAGTGTTTTGTTGAAACTGACAATTAACAAGGACCAACTCAAACATGGCTAAAAGTGGGAATAAAAACCAGATTTCTTTTAATCTGATAAAAGATTTTTTATCTCCAAGAATGTTAGATTATGATCTACTTAAATGAATACCTATTAAAGGAACAGACCCATTTAAAAATATGTGTTTTCAGGTGCCAAAATGGGAATGGACAAAGTGTTTCTTTGAAATCTTATAAGAGAAAAAAATTAGTGGAAATTGTAATGGTTCCTTTTGTGACTCAAATAAAATACAACTTAGAAAGAAATATCTCCAAACTATTCAAATGTATATCCCTAAATTGGCTTAGCCAGGACACAACCCCAATTATTCCAAAAACAAATGCCTTATTAGACTTAAGTTTATCAATGCTAATTATTCAAATGAGACTGTTCATTTAAAAGAAAATTTTAGGCCTAGCTCTGTCACAATCTTGTTGTGTATCTTTGTTATGGTATTCAACATCTTTGGTCTCAGTATCCACATCGCCTAGGCATGAGTGTGATACAAAGTCATAGCCTATCATTGAGTTCTTTTCCAGCCCTAAAATCCTATGAATCTAATGAGATTACTCTAGCATAAGAATTTGTCTTTTCTCTCTTCCTTTCTTCCTTAAAATAAATAGACAAACAATCAAATAAGTAAGTAAATACATATTAAAAACACATACTCCAATCAGCTATCCCTCTGAATAGGAAGAGAGAACATTTTTTATCATTGCTGCCATTATCTATTCCCTAATGTGTATTTAAAAAGAGAGTTCCCATAAAAAAAAAGGGGGTTTTATTTTTTTTCCCGAATCAAAAATAGCATATTATTTCTTTGCCATTTAAGTTCTATTAAAAAATAAAACACAAAATCATTGCATAAATCCTTTTAGGAACTTTAAAAAGAAAGAAAAAGTCACTAAAACTCCATTTAAAATTCAAATAGTTCCTTTGCATGTATTCTTTTACAGAAAATACAAGTGTCCCGCCTCAAACTACCTTCACCTCCTTTTCCAGGGGTAATATCCTTAACTGTGGAAAACACAGGACCCTCTCTTATACCCTTCCCACCTGTCTTCTGAGGTAACAAAGCTGAGGTATAGATTGCAGCATGAGATATTTGGGATGGGAGTAGAACATTTCACCTGGGAGACAGTACTATGGTCCGTTTGCCAGATCTCAGAGAAAGGGAAGCCCCGTCGCTACTTTGGCAAGAAATATGGGTTCTCATGGCTGAATGATGATAACCGTTTTTATACAAGACTTTTAAAAATGGAAGCACCTGAGGCAACAGCAGAAAATAAGTCTGAGAATGCAAGTTTTTCCCGTCGATATTTAAAGCAGACAAGACAGTATTGATGCACCTTTAACCAAGGGTCTAAAAAGAAAAAAATACAGGGCACCTGACACCCTGATGAATAAGAGAAGCTCAGCTTTATGAAAAGGCCAAAGTCTGAGGGCGAAACTCCATTGTTTCCAGTGCTGATAGGCCCAAAGCCCCAGCAGAAGCCGAGTACCCAGGCACGACGGGCCAGGCTCCTGCTACAGGCTCTAGCTCAGCTCTGTATGCTGCTAAGCCCAAGGGCCCACCGCTCTGCACACTCAAGAACACCGAGGGGGGTCCTTCAGGGCAGGAGGGCTACTGCAACGGCAAGGCAAGAATTGGAAGTTGTGCAGTGTCTGAGCACTCCCTGCTGGCAGCCGAGGTTGGAGGTGAACTGGTGGTGTCTTAGGGCTGCCCAAGGTTTCGGGGAGGAGGCTGATGGACATACCTAACTTTTCAGGGACAAGAGCCTGGTTCTGACTAGGTCTAGATAGTTCCAGTTGCTATCCTGAAGAAGTAGGAGGCAAGGAGAGAGGCTCTTGATGGGAGGAACTCCAAGAATTGGCAAAAACCATGCTTGAAGGGGGAATACACTTTTCAATAACTTTCCCAGCTATTAACACTTTATAAAGTTTATACAGGTCCCCCCCCCACATATGGGGAACGGAGGATGTGCAGTAGGAAATGAATTTCTGTGCAGCTCCCTTTATCCCAGCAAGAGCATCCTTGGGACAGTGCAGTGTGTTTGCAACGTTTATGTTTTACCGAGAAATCCTATCCACAACCCAAATGGAATTGCCTGGTATGTCCCTGACACCGCTGCACCTAAGGACCACCAAGTGGTCCTCGTTTATCTGTACAGCCTAGGGTGACAAAACTGGCCTCTCCCTAGTGCTCTGCTCTGTTAGGGGTTCTTCTGTAGGAGGAGATGAAGGTCAAGATGGCAGCCTGCTAAAAGCAGCAGTATTTCATTTGCAGGGATAACTTGCTTGTCATCAACTTGTTAATGCAATAGTCAAACATTTCTTTGACATGTACAGTATCAGCTAACTTCAGCAGATAAAGGATCTAGAATGGGAAGATGCTGCAGATGCTTTAGCTCCGAGGAAGGCTTAGCAGAGCCAAAACGTCAGCAGGGCCTGTTTGTTCCATCCTTTCCATCGGGCTCTGTGAAAGAAATGTTAGATTACTGCAATGACAAGTTTGTGACAAGCAAGTCATTTGTGCAACTGGTGCGCTCCTGTTTTTATCTGTTTACCATTCAGACTTGTGAATGCCATTTCAAGCACTTACAGGATTTCTGGCTCCCATTAAGGGGAAATGGTTCCTCCATGTTTAGAATTTTCTGCCTCAAAGAGAATTACTAAGCAATTATTTATTCCTGTGGTCAGAGTGTCACACAAAAGCACTCTTGAGTTGTTTAGTTGGACTCTGAATCATGAAATGGAGTCCTGCAGACTGGATAGCTTGGAGCATCAGAAATTTCTCGTCTAGTTTATTGGAATGACTACAAAGCAAGCCTGTGAGAGTCAATAAAATTGTGGCCAGCTTGAAATACCTTGCTCTTTTGCTCTGGGATCATATATCAAGGCCATATGCTTCAAGGCACATAAACTCACTTGTAATGAGTGGATCCTGAGAAGCCAAGGCCTGACTATGCCACAGACACTGACATGTGATCTAACATATGATAGTTTTGGTGACAAGGACTGTTTTAACTGTGGAAGAAGGGAACTTACACAGCTTTCTCCCTGTATTCTGTGGGTAATCGGAGGGCCAGTTCAAATCCAGAAAACAGTTTAAGCATGTGGTTAAAAATAATATCATGATATAAAATTTACTGGGGATCATCCTCCCTAGGATGACTTTTTCTCACTAAATGGAGACCCTGGCAGATTTTAGATCAAGATTTCGAGATTGATTCATTGGATTCCTCATCTGAGATCACGGAGTGGGTTTTAGTGAGTCGTTTTAACCCCCTTGGAAGAGGGTAGAAAATAATAATACCTTGTTCACTGGACGTGAATTGGGCTCAGGGTCAATATTATCAGAGATGAAGAATGCCTTCAGAGTGCAAGAACAAGAACTATATTTCCTGGAAGCCATGTTTCTTTTTATATGATTTAAAATATTTGCACATTGTTAGCACTGAATTTACATATCACTGCAGGTATACCTTTTAAAGAACACAGAAGCATGAAGTTTTGAAGAAGAGAGATACCACAGTATCTGGGGAAGTAGGTCAAAGCTGAAACAGCGTGGAATGTCAAGGACCAGACAGAAAGCAATGACGTAAAATGAGGCAGAGCTTGGTATGGGTAACCAGAGAATGTTATGGAAATGGATAACAGTCCTCACTGAATAAAAATTTTATTGTTGATAATTATTTGCCAGACACTACATATGTTACACAATTTACATGTGTAATACAGTCTTTACGTGAGCTCAGTGGTGTATGCATTACCATTTTTTTTAACATGTGGAAGTTAAAACTTAGAGAAATTTAAATACTTTACCATAAATCTGTTAAAGTAGCAGAGATTTGAAACTAGCTTTCCTCACTCTTGAGCCCTTATACCCTTAACCATGGGAGAACTAAAGTCATTTCCACTACCTTCAGAAGACTTTTCTCTCTCTGGTGTGCTGGAAAACATTTTAATCTGTAAATGCAGATATTCAAGATTTCATATAAAAGGGCCAGTGAGAATATTCTGGCTCTACCTATATTGCCGCCTTTCTTAGGCCCCTGGGAAAGCTGAGCCTCGTCAAGATGTCATTCCTTTTGCCCCAGCCTCTCCTACTCCCATACCCTGGGGAAGAGGTGAAAAGTGATTCCAACCTAAATCACGTATCTCTGCTGTGAATGCAGGGTGTTTGGCCGCATCTCCTGTGTCCATGCCAACCCCTTTCTCTCTCTTCATGTGTACGGTCTTTAGTTCCCCTACTCTTTGCTCCCCTGGTACCTCCAGGGAGCCTCCTTTTGTCAGTCTCTGCTCTTCTTTTTAGGTGGGGGGAGGGGCAGACATCTTTCTTACCAGGACAAGGATCACTGAAACAGTGTGAACCTCAAACTTTGCACAGAACGTATCCTTTGTTCAGTCTTCTGCTTTGTTTCTCTTTAATGATAGCTTTGCCACAGGTCCCAATCGTCCGTAACTCAGAGCTATGCAAATCAAACCGGGAAGCAAGACTTGGTGGCAACTGGGTCTTCAAATGAGTATGTGTCCAAGAGGTAGGGGCCTCTGAGGGCGGCGTGTCTTCTGAATATTTTGTGTCTAATAGCTGCTTTCCTTGTAAGAGTGACAAAGAATAAGCTCAATGAGATCTGTATTGACAGTCCCTGTTCTCTATTAGTGTGTGTTCAGAGGGGGTCACAAGAGCATTTAGCTCACACAAACTGTGTTTCGTTTGTTTGTTTTTCATGTTATTTCTACTTTTTTTTTAAGCTTATAGGGATTTCCCCAAGCATAGGATTCTTACTTAATAGCTACTCAAAAAGACCCCATGCATAATGTAAAATCATAGGATCAGCAATATGTTCAGAAGCCTAAATAACCAGTGGCCCCAGTTTTGACCTAGTGCCTGGGTTTGCTCACAAGTGTTCGTTTAGCCTTTGCTGCTACTACCAGGGGCATAGGACTCTCGGCCTCACTGGCAAACCAATCCTGCTTGGAATGCTTCTGTACAAAATTTGACACCAAATAAGGTTCCTTACATTGAACCTTAAAGTTGTCTTTCTAAAATTCCTTCCATGACTTCTAGTCTTTTACTCACACCACCTTTCAAGTCTGAGAGCTTTAGAGGATCCATAATCTAATGGCTCATTTAAAGACACCCCTTGTGCATATCATATACCAATACGTGTGTTTAGATAGTCCTGCCTTGTTCCTCCTTCCTCACCCCACAAGAGTTAAATTCCCACTCTATTTCTCTGACAATGCTGGAAGAAATGAGAGTCAGTCATTCTACTAAGTTTTTCATTTCCATTTGGATGTAGACAACATGTGGGGCCTAAGTACTACTTAGGTAAGTACCTCCAGTTCCTAGATGAGTGCTAGGCAAGTAGGAAGAGCTTAAAGATTTTTTTTTTTTCCTAATAGAGGATGTCTTTTTCCTAATTGCATTCGGTGGGCCTCTGCCCTTATTTATAGCAAATACCACCAACATTTACTGGCTTCATGTTTTGGGGGATGAATCAAATTAGTACAGTAGGAAGGGAATGGTGTAAGTAAAATGGTAATGGGTTTGACTTTGAGTACTGAAAGCAACAACCAGAGGGTGAAGTGTGGTAACTTTTCCACTAAAAGTTTCTAACTTTTTACAGAACACTGAACAATATGCTCTGATCCCTTGTTCACAAGCACATTTTTTTTCAGCAGCCGTACCCACGGTTCCAAGTTTGTAGTAAATCAGTTGTTATAGAAAATAACTGGAACATAGTGTGATGGCTGCATATGTGACCATATGTAACAAAGGATAGCATTTTGTGATCCCTAAGAATTGTCCACTAAAACTTTGGTTGGCACTGCTATTGCTTTCACATTTGCCAAGCACATTTAGAAGTTCCTGTAGCTTCCAGCAGTTTTTTCCTCTAAATAACAGTGACTTCATTTTTTTTTTTAAGATTTTATTTATTTATTTGGGAGAAAGAGCATGAGAGAGCACAAGTAGGGGGAGGGACAGAGGGAAAAGCACACTCCCCGCTGAGCAGGGCGCCAGATGTGGGACTTGATTCCAGGACCCTGGGATCAGGACCTGAGCTAAAGGCAGATGCTTAACTGATTGAGCCACCCAGGCACTAAGAGTGACTTTTAAAAAGAGAGAGAAGTTGGAGTGCCTGGATGGCTCAGTTGGTTAAGCTTCGGATTTTTTATTTTGGCTCAGGTCATAATCTTAGGGTCATGAGATCAAGTCCCGCCGCAGGCTCCACACTGGATGTCCATACTGGAGCCTGCTTAAGACTCTCTTTTTCTGAGAGAGAAAGAGAGTGAGAGAGGAGAGAGGAGAGAGGAGAGAGGAGAGAGAGAAGAAATTCCTGAAAAATATGAACCACCTAGAGAAATCATTCTTCCCTGATAGAAAGATTGTGAGTCTATCTGGATTAAGTTAAAGACCTTCACAGAAGACCATCCCACAGCTTCCCTTGCAGTAGTCAGAAGCCTCACTATCAAGAACTTACCTCATTATCAAACCTAAAGATTTTCTGTTGCAGGATAAGTGTATTTTATTACTATGAGTTGTCAGCAAAAAAAAAGAAAGTCTCGTTTCTTATTTCCCTTAACTTGCTTAAAAACTGGTATCAGTAACTCAACCTTCCTTTTTCTAAAATGAATAAAAAAGTCTCAATGTCTTTGACTTTTCCTTAAAGAACTTTTTTTTCCTCAAAATGTTAAATTTAAATTTTATTGGGAGGGGTTTTATAACTCTTTCTCTCTCGGATGCTCAATCAAATTTTAGTGAATTCAGAACAAGCATGATTAAGTATCTGATCTATGCTCAGAGGAAATAGCAGAAATATCTATATTCTGCATGCTTCTTACACATTTCACTATCACAGCTATTTTTAAATTTCTGTTTTACCTTTCACATTCTTGATTAACTTTCTATGCTCTACTACTAGATGCTATTTTGCCCACAGAGCTAGTGATTCTTTATTTTCAGTCCATCAGTGACATTTACCAAACCATCATGGGTAACGGAAAATACAAGACTTACAAGAAGATTCAGAAGAAAAAAAAAAAAAGAAGATTCAGAAGAAACAAAGTTGTATGCCTTCCCTTGCAAACTCTTTATTTGTAGAAAAAGACGACAGTCCTGAATAAAGAAAGCAACATGGATATGTATCTTCAAGTATGTGGTGTTGGTTTAGCAATTATTAACATATGCAAGCTAGTACAGTTATTATGAAATTCTTTTTTTTAAATTTTTAAATTTATTTATGATAGTCACAGAGAGAGAGAGAGAGAGAGAGAGAGAGAGAGAGGCAGAGACACAGGCAGAGGGAGAAGCAGGCTCCATGCACTGGGAGCCCAACGTGGGATTCGATCCTGGGTCTCCAGGATCGTGCCCTGGGCCAAAGGCAGGCGCTAAACCGCTGCGCCATCCAGGGATCCCACGAAATTCTATATATATGTGTGATGAAGGAGTAGTGGAATGAACTGCCACTTGGGAGGTTTGCTTTCCCTTCTGTGAAGAATGCTAAAGTCAACTGTTATTTAGCGACATTCTATTTATTTTCTGTTTTATGTTTATTTCAAATGATTATCCTCTCTCTGAAGTCTCAAATTATTGCTCTTTGGGCACTGTGCATAAAAGCACTGCACTTTGAAAGCATGCATTCCTTATCCTCAAGATCTATAATGATTTACAACCATTTAGAATCTCTGGTGTCCTGTTGTTAATGTGATTTTGCATCACTTTTCCCTGCTTACTCCTTCTTAAAATATAATTTTAAATTAAAATGAATTTTGTTTTGACATATCAAAATGTTGCTACCAATAATTTAGACCACACTGAGTTTGGTCATATTGGAAACCATGTGTCTAGATAATCAAGGCAATGAAAGACCAGAATCCAGGATGGACATCAATGACATACCATTTCTCCATTTCTCCATATTGACTGGTCTCCTAATAAACATTCTCTGAGAATTCTGAAGTGCTTGGCACCAAAGAAATAGATTAGAAATTTGATTGATTGACTGTCATTTGAGACAAAATTTAAAGGTCTGCTAGTTAAGTGGAGTGAGATCATAACTCTAGCTTTGCCTGAGTTCACCAGGACTCTCTTTGGACCAAGAAAGAAAACATATCATCATAACATTGTGTTGGTTATTACCTAGTGTCCTCATATTGTCAGAGGACTGGAAAATCAGTTTAGCAGGGTTTTCCTGGCATATTTCCTTGCATGAAGGTTAGATTCTGCGTCAATAATTTGCAGATAGATGTATTAAAATGGCTATTTTCAGGTACAGTTTTCCAAATAGTTTCATCTTGGCAGAGAAGAGGCAATGAACGTAGATGTGAAAGTATCATCACCCGCAAGTTGAGATAGAGAATAACTGTAGCCTTCCTTCCTGGGTGATCAGCCACAGAGCACCATTTATGGCCAAGAGTTTGAATTTCTATACTGATCTTATTTTTAAATGACATTAAATGTAAATATAACAATGTTTTTAATAAGCAGCTCATTTATTAAATTTCTAGAGAACCTTCCTCTAAAATACTTAGTTCTATCCTTTTATCCAACCTGTTCTCAATTTTTGACTAGCCACAAGTCTATACTGTATATTTTCTAACAGCATAATCTATTCTTACGCCTATCATAATATAATCTATTAATCTAAGCCCTAATCTAGTCTATTCCCAGCATACAATTCTAAGAGATTCACCCACAAAACCGAACACCAAACATTCATTACTGCTGGACATATAGATGGTCATTGGATCCATGACAGCTAGTTAAACAGGTAGCTTCCAAGTCACTATTACATGAGTAGAAACTTGAAAAGTATATATACTTTGTAATTATTGGGGAATAGAGGGATTTGACTATAGAGAAGGCTATTGTTTTTTCAAAAGCTCTTTTTTTTTTCAAAAAGAACGAAGGCAATAGCCCCCATTCTGGTGAATGTACATCAGGAATTCAGTACTCACTTTTTCATTACACTGGATCTGAAGGTGAGTCCTTAAAAGCACTCCTTTAGTAGTAATAATGCTTCTTAATTGGGGTCCTTTTCAGTGAAAAGTTGCCAAGTAGACTTTTTAGGAAAATTGAGGCTGTAATCATTATATAAATCGTTCAATCATTCATAAACTAAAAATAAGAATGACAATTTATTGGCTAAAAATAGAGGGAGACAGATTTCTGAGTAAAGATGTCCTGATGGGGACATAACTAGAACTAGATAGGCCATTTACCTCCTGTGCCATTTGGGGTTAGGGTGGAGGGTCTCTCTTTGAGTGATGTCTATCACCAACACAGTTCATCTCCATAACAATAGTAGGTTTCACTTCGTATTAAAATAGACCTTGTAAACAACCCCTTCAAGTGTTCTGTTGCTTATTAGCCATCTAGTCAGGCAACTATTTGTTTTCTGCCGGGGCAGTCAATGCTAAAGAGTCAATATCTGTGCCTGCTGGGGTGGGATCAGAGGTATTTCCTCAGCACTTCTGTCCCACTGCCCTCATTTCTGTCATTTCACTCTGATCAGTAGACAAAAGGTACACCAGCAAAGAAAGAGCTGTAGAAGTTGCTAGGATTTCTAAGGAAGAAGAACCCAAATCTTTCCTGCTTTAGGCAAGAGAACATTTTAGTATTAATAAAAAGAGATGGTTAAATTGCAGCCCATCAAATTTCAACTACAGTTCCAAAGTGTGTCTAAAGTGATCCAAAAGAAAACAAAATTCCTTCTGTCCTTAGCTATAAATTCTGCAGGATGATTCTATGTTCTCATCTTATTCTGGTTTCTTCCTCTGCCCCAGAAAGGATTAGTGTCTAACATTAAACAAACAGTATATAATAAAGAACAGATATAATGTATATTCATAAAATTCTGAATCCAGAGCAAGAGGAGGTTAAGTCCTTAGCCCAGCAGATGAGTCTTGCTGATATTAATAGAGATATTTGTAATTAATTCATAGAAGGTGCTGAAAATGTTCTCTATTGAATCCTGAAATGAAGTTTCGATAGTATAAAAATCTTACGATTAATGCCATATAGTGGATATTCCCCCTCCTCTGTGGGATCACAAAAACAATATAAGTATACACAGGAGCATGTTTATTTATTTCTTCATTAGAATCCCTACATGTTACTATATTCTTTTGTAAATGAATTATGAAGAAAAACACCAAATTTCTTGGTGCCGACCATGTTACAATTCCATGGATATCTATGCTTTCGTTTTTCCTGTTCTTTCAATCCTTGTGCTTATTTTTTTCTTTTTTGAATTCAAGACCTGCTCTTATACTGCCAGATGATTTTTGGTGGCTGGAGTCCTTGTGACATTTCTTTGTCCATCCATGCTGTCTAGTTTAATACAACACTCCCAAGACGCCTTCATCCTACCAAAGATGATGATTGATTGGACTTAAACGATGATTTACATATTATGACATAAAATCTGGAGGCAGCATTTATGGCTGATCAAGTGAACTTTTAGCCTTACATATGACTCATAATTATGAGGCAAATAAATATGTGTATTTCCCTTTCTGAAGAATAACTAAAGGCCCTAGAAGTCCTGAGTTTGTGTTCAGTTGTACTGAAACTGCATTAATACTGTTCATTAGGTATTTTTTTCTCAGTCCTAAGAAGAGCATTTGCCATGGTATATAGCAGATGCTATATAAAAGCAGGTACTCATATGTTAGGACCTGAATTAAAAATCCAGAATGGGAAAGACTCATGAATACAAAGAAGATTGGGTGAATTCATTCAACTTAAGAGTTATTAGTGGTCCCATGAGTCCAAGGGAGCAGAAGTTAATAATTATATCCAGGGGAATAAGTTCTAAGATAGACTCTTGTATATAAGAGACCTGGATTATTTAATCTGAACATGACCTACAGCTTGGAAAATCCTTCTGTTTATCCTAGATAGGGTGCAGATTTCCAAGGTAAGACTGGTCACTGGTCAACTCTCATCTTCCATGTTTCTTTCTTTAAAGTCCAGATTCCTGACATATTCTCATTATAGGATATGGTCAAGATTATACACAGGCTGAGAGCACACAACATTTTAGTAACTAAAATGTTGCCCTAATAGTGGTCTCTTATGCAAACCTTGAAAGGCCCATATGCTGTTATCTAGAGCAGTTCATGGGAAAGTTGACATAATAATGCTTTAGTGATTTAATTTATAAATGAGCCATTTCACTGATGAGATAAGAATAACTGAAATATGAAAGAATAACTGAGATATGTTTGAAAATGTAAATTGTTTTTGTTTCAGAGGATAATCTTCTCTCTCTTACCTACTAATATGTCTTCTTTATGTAGCTAAATCTCTATTATATGAGGCTCATATATAAACTATGGAGACTTCACCGATAAAGTCTCAACATATATATTTCTACCATGAATTAACAACAACAATTTTGGTCCAAATACAACCTAAGCAAGAAAGAAATACCTAAAGCTATAGCATATAGCTATATCCTATAAAACTCACCAAATCAAGATTGTACAATGATTCCATTTATTTTGGTTTCATAATAGTACATTTTAGAGATTCCTGTTTTTGTACACAGAGGGGAAAATGACATCATATAAATGAAGCACACAAACAGAAAGGTGCAGCAGGCAAATGCAAGTTGCCCGTATACTGTCAACAAAGTCTTGCCAGTTGTAAAAGAAGTTGACATGCTAATATCCATTCATTCGGACTCGTTACTGAGACACCAAGAGAGTGATGGCTGGCAGGCAGTGCATTTAAGTGCGGTTACTGAGGCCCCCAAATATTGACAGAGTGCCAGATTCCAAGAAACTATTGATGTACACAGCCAGCCACAGCTCCAGACACCTCTCAGACAGAGTCTTTAAATGTCACAGATAAATGAATTTTCATGAAACTGGGAGAGAGAAAGGAAGAGCAAGAAGAGAAAAAGAACACAGAATGAGAGGCAGGATAAGAAAAGAGAAAGAAGAAAATCCTTGTGCTTTTCGGGCACGAAAGCATGTGGCATCTCATCTCTAAAGTGCCTTGTAAACGATGGGAGATCAAATCTTCTGAATGCATTCTGTGTTACCAAAGCACTCAAACGCCTTTAATAATTCCATTGTATATTTAAAAAGTTAAGGTGGATACTTGTTTTAGAATAGCTTCAACAAACTATTTCTGAACAAAATAGGATTCAAATACAAATACTGCAAAACTGAATCTTAGAAAAAAATTCAAAATAAAGGAACCGCAGGCACAAATGAACATGAGAAAGTCTCCTAAGCAGTTCTCCATGTATTTTAGAGGTTAAAAGTCAAGGTGCCATGAAATCTATTTTTTTTGCCAAGACACAGACGTGTCCCTCTGAGTCTCCTTTCCAGAGTCCCACTGAAAGCAGTGACACCTAGTGGGTTTATCACAAGATATTAAGGAGCACCTTCCTCCACCTCTTTCTCCCTGCCTCTCCATAGAAAAACACTTGTCAGGGAAGCATATGAGGTAAGTCAGTTACTTGACACATGATTATAGAAATGAGCCATGGTTATAACTAGAACAACCAAGTGTTCCTCAGAAATCACGCGAAACACAATATATTTTAAATGTAAATGAAGCTTTTTCATTTTGAAAGTCTTCCATCTGCCGAGGGCACCTTCTCTTGACCTTGATGCACTGTGTCATTAAAAGCAACCACATATTCAAGGTTAGAATATGGCTTGCTTGCGCACTTTCTTTTCCGTGTTAGAGTTGTGCAATCTCCACATTTTACATAGAGCAATCATGCCAATACCCACAAACAAAATTCTTCCTTCTATTCAAAAGCACACAGGTTATTTTTTTCAACCTGCTGCAATATGGTTTCAAAAAGCATCAACTGCCTTTCTACTAGCATTACAATAAGTCTTGGTTTAAATTATTTTCCTGCATCTGGCTCTGTCTTGGGTAGCTGGGACCTTAGCAAGTACTTGGAGAATAAAGTAATGTAGCTCATATATTCTAAGGAGTTTTGTTTTTACATCAACTTTTTAATGATTTCTTAGTAGCTTTCTTTGTTATGTTGGAGATAATATGAAAGGAATTAGCCTTTCTGCCATGGGAATAAAATTATTTTCTGTTTTTTATTTTTCTTGAGGCATAACTGACATACTTATTATATTAGTTTTAGGTGTGCAAGTTAGTGATTTGACATTTGTATACATTGTGAAATATTTACCACAGTAAGTCTAGTTACCATCTGCTACTGTACAAAAGTAATACAATGTTATTGACTATATTCTCTATATGCCATTTAATTTATAACTAGAAGTTTGTACTTGATCTTTGCTCATTTTATAGCCTCAACCCCTCTCCTCTGGCAACCACCAATCTGTGTTCTGTATCTATGAATCCGAGTTTTGTTTAGTTTTGCTTTTTAGATTCTACATACAAGGAAAAATCACATGATATTTGTTTTTCTCTGACTTATTTCACTTGGCATAATACCCTCAAGGTCCATCCATATTGTTGCAAATGGTTAGATTTTATTTTCTTACGGTGAGTAGTATTCCTTCATGTATACACACCATATCCTTTTTATCCATTCATCTATGGATGGACACAGGTTGCTTCCATATTTGGCTATTGTAAATAATGCTGCAAGAAACAAAATGGTGCGTATATCTTTTTGTTAATGTTTTTGTTTTCTTCAGATAGATACAGCAGATAGAGAGTAGTGAAACTGCTGGATCATATGGTAGTTCTATTTTTAATTTTTTTGAAAAACCTTCATACTGTTTTCCACAGTGGCTACACCAATTTACATTCCCACTAACATTGCATGAAGGTTCCCTTTTATCTATATCCTAGCCAACACTTGTTATTTCTTATCTTTTTTATAATTCTAACAGATGTAAGATGATATCTTGTTTTGATTTGCATCTCTTTGATGATTAATGATGTTGAATATCTTTTCACGCACCTGTTGTCCATCTGAATATATTCTTTAGAAAACATCTGTTTAGGTCCTCTGCCTATTTTTAAATTGTATTGTTTATCTTACTGTTGTTGAGATGTATGCATTCTTTATATTATTTTGGATACTAATCCCTTATTGGATATATGATTTTTTTAAAGACTTTATTTATTCATGAGAGACACACACAGAAAGAGAGAGAGAGAGAGAGAGAGAGAGAGGGAGGGAGAGAGAGAGAGAGAGACAGGCAGAGGGAGAAGCAGGCTCCATGCAGGGAGCCTGATGTGGGACTCGATCCCGGGTCTCCAGGATCAGGCCCCGGGCTGAAGGCGGCGCTAAACCACTGAATCACCTGGGTTGCCCTGGACATATGATTTATAAACATCTTCTCCCATTCAGGAAGTTGCCTTTTATTTGTTGATGGTTTCTTTCACTGTGCAGAAGCTTTTTAGTTTGATATAGTTCAATTTTATTTCTTTGCTTTTGGAGTTGGATCCAAAAAACTATCACTAGGGACCAATGTCAAGTAAATTACTGCCTATGTTTTCTTCTAGAAATTTTGTTTTCAGGTCTTAAAGTTTTTTAAAAAATTAAAGTTTAAAAAAATTAAAGTTTTTAATCCATTTTGACTTTTGTTTATAATGTAAGGTAATGGTCCAGTTCCATTTGTTTGCATGTAGCTGTCCAGTTTCCCCAACACCATTTATTGAATAGACTATCCTTTCCTCATTGACTATATTCTCCAGGCTTTACATTATACCCCCATGCCATTATAAAAGAGGCATTATTCTTGCCTCCTTTATTGTAAATTAATTAACCATATATATGTGTGTTTATTTCTGAGCTCTCTATTCTGTTTCATTGATCTATGTGTCTGTTTTTATGCCAATATCATATAGCTTTGTAGTATAGTCTGAAAACAGGAAGCATGATACCTCTAGCTTTGTTCTTTTTCAAGATTTTTTTGGTTATTCAGGGTCTTTGGTGGTTCCATATGAATTTTTGAATTATTTGTTCTAATTCTGTGAAAAAATGTCATGGAAATTTTAGTAGGCATTGCACTGAATCTATAGATTGTTTTGGGGAGTAGGTACATTTTAATGACATCAATTTTCTCAATCCACAAGCACAGAATATCTTCCCATATATTTGTGTTTCCTTCAATTTCTTTTATCAGTGTTTTACAGTTTTAATGTATAAGTCTTTCATCTCCTTGGTTAAATTTATTTCGAGGTATTTTATTCTTTTTGATGAGATTTTGAGTAGTATTGTTCTCTTGATTTCAGTTTATGGTAGTTCATTATTAGAGTATAGAAATGCTACAATTTTGTATATTGATTTTGTACCCTTCAAACTTACTGAATTCATTCATTTAATAGTTTTTTTTTAATAGATTTTATTTATTTGTTTTAGAGAAAGAGAGTGTGAGCAGGGGGAGGAGCAGAGGGAGAGGGAAAAGGAGAGGGAAAGAATTCCAAGCAGCCTGAGCCATAGCTGTTTTTATTCTTGTTTTTTGGTGGAGTCTTTAGGGTCTTCCATATATACCATAGAAATTGTGTATAGTGACAATTTTACTTCTTTCTTTCCAAATTGAATACCTTTTATTTCTTTTTATTGCCTAATTTCTCTGGCTGGGACTTGTCATAGTATATTCTTGTATACATATTATATCCTTGTATGCCATAGTATATTCTTGCCTAACTCCTCTGCCTGGGACTTGCCATAGTATATTCAATAAAAATAAGGTGGGGATCCCTGGATGGCTCAGCGGTTTAGTGCCTGCCTTTGGCCCAGGGCGTGGTCCTGGAGACCTGGGATCGAGTCCCACATCGGGCTCCCTTCATGGAGCCTGCTTCTCCCTCTGCCTGTGTCTCTGCCTCTCTCTCTTTCTCTCTCTCTCTCTCTGTGTGTGTCTCCCATGAATAAATAAATAAATAATATTAAAACAATAAAAATAAGGTGAATAGGCATCTTTGTCTTGTTCCTGTTCTTAGAGGAAACATTTTTGTCTTTTTCACATTTTATACCATTGAGTATAATGTTAGTTGTGGGCTTGTCATATAAAGTTTTTATTCTGTTGAGGTATGTCCTGCCTATAACCACTTTGTAGAGAGTTTTTATCACAAATGAATGCTGAATTTTGTTAAATGCAATCTCTGCATGCATTGAGATGATAATATGATTTTTATCCTTCATTTTGTTAATGTGTGTGACATGTTGATTGATTTGTGTGTGTTGAACCATCCTTGCATCCTTGGAATAAACCCCATTTGATCATGATGTATGATACTTTTAATGCACTATTGAATCTTCTCTTCTCTTCTTTCTCTTCTCTTCTCTTCTCTTCTCTTCTCTTCTCTTCTCTTCTCTTCTCTCTTCTCTTCTCTCCTTCCCTTCCCTTCCCTTCCTTCCCTTCCCTTCCCTTCCCTTCCCTTCCTTCCCTTCCCTTCCCTTCTCTCTTCCTCTTCCTCCTCCTCCTTCTTCTTCCTCTCCCTCTCTCCGTCTCTCCATCTCTCTCTCTCTCTCTCTCTCTCTCTTTTATATCCCTGTCTGCTTTTGGTTTCAGGGTAAAGCTGGCCTCAAAAAATGAGTTTGAAAATGTTCACTCTTACTCTCTTTTGCGGCGGGGGGGGGGGGGAAGTTTGAGAAAAATCAGTATTAATTCTTCTTTGAATGTTTTGTAGAATTTACCAGTGAAATTGTTTGGTCTTGAACTTTTTTTTGCAGGGGAGGCTTTTTATTACCAATTCAATCTCTTTACTAACAATTAGTATATTCGGATTTTCTATTTCTTCATGATTCAGTCTGGGAAGACTAAGTTTCTAGGTATTTATCCATTTCCCATAGGTCATCCAAATATTTGGCTTATAATTTTTCACAGTAGTCTTATGATCTTCTGTATTTCTGTGGTATCAGTTGTGATGTTTCCTTTTTAATTTCTGATTTTATTTATTTGCACCCTCCCTCTTTTTCTTGGTGAGTCTAGTCAAACCAAAGTGACAAAATTTTATCTTTTCAGAGAACTAGCTCTTAGTTTTGTTAATCTTTTCTATTGTCTTTTTTAGTTTTTATTTCATTATTTATGCTCCAGTCAATTATTTCCTTCCCTCTACTGGCTCTGGACTTCATTGGTTCTTTTCCTTCCTTCTATTGGCTCTGGACTTCATTGGTTCTTTCACACAATTATGTGAAAAAAAAAATTTTTTTAATTTTCTTATTTCTGGAAGTAGGATTGTGTTGTCCTCTCCTAGAACCACTTTTGCTACATCCCATAGATCTTAGTATACATATTTCTGTTTTCATTTGTCTCTTGGTATTTTTTGATTTCTCTTTTGATTTCTTCGATGACCCGATAGTTGAGTAATATGTCGTTTAGTCTCCAATTATTTGTAGGTTCTCTAGGTTTCTTGTAGTTGATACCATTGTGCCCCCAATTTTTTGTGTCCCCAAAATATTTCTGATATGATTTCAATCATCTTTAATTTAATGAGATTTCTTTTGTGGACTAATATATGAACTATCCTGGAGAATGGTCTATGTGCAATTGAGAAGAATATATATTCTGCTGCTTTTGGATAGAATTTTCTGTATATACCTATTAAGTTAATCTGGTCTAATGTGTTATTTAAGGCTAATGTTTCCTTATTGATTTTCTGCCAGGATAATCTATTCATTGATGTAGATGGGGGTGTTAAAGTACCCTACTATTATTGTACTACTGAAAAATTCTCTCTTTAGGTCTGTTAACATTTGATTTATATATTTTCGTGCTCCTATGTTGGGTTCATATATATTAACCCAGCTTATAAAGCCATTTGCATTATAAGCTGGGTTGATCTTTCATTTATCATTATGTACCACCCTGCCCCTCTTTGTCTTTGATTACAGTCTTTTTAAAGTCCACCCTGTTTGATATGAGTATAGATATACTAGCTCTCTTTTTATATTTATTTTCATGGAATATCTTTTTCTGCCCTTTCACTTTTAGTCTGTGTGTGTCCTTATACTGAAATGAGTCTCTTGTAAGCAGCACATAGATAGGTCTTATCCTTTTTTTTTTTTTTAAGATTCATTCATCCACTCTTTCTCTTCTGATTGGAGAATTTAATCCATTTAAATTTAAAGTAAATGTAAATTACTGATAGGTATGTGCTTATTGCCATTTTGTTAATTGTTTTCTGGTTATTTTAAAGTTTTTCTGTTCCTTTCTTCTTCTCTTGCTCCTTTACTTTGTGTTTTGATGACTGTCTTACTGGTATACTTAGATTCTTTTCTCTTAATCTTTGTGTATCTACTATAAGTCTTTGCTTTGTGGTGACAAAAAAAACATATGTGCAATAGTCTATTTAAAATTGATAATAACTTAAGTTGAAACACATTCTAAAGCTCTATATTTTACTCCCCACCATTACATATTTTTGATGTTACATTTTACATCTTTTTATTTATGTCTCCTCTAACAAATTATTATAGTTTTAATTTTTACTATTTTTTTCTTTTAACTTTCATAGTATCTTTCTAAGTGATTAATCTACTACATTACTATATATTTATCTTTCCCATTGAGATTTTTACTTTCATAGGTTTTCTTACTATTAATTAGGGTCATTTCTTAAAGTCTCTTTAACTTGCTAGTAAAACTAGTTTAGCAGTGACAGACTCCTTTAGCTTTTGCTTGTCTGACAACTCTTTATTTCTCTTTTGCATCTAAATGATAGCCATACTGGGTAGATTATTCTTGGTTGGAAATGTTTTCCTTTCAGCACTTTGAAAATATGTCATTCCATCCTCTTCTGGTGTGCAAGATTTCTACTGAGAAATCTGTGATAGCCTACTGGGGTTTTCCTTGTATGTTACTATTTTTCTCTTGCTGCTTTTAAGATTCTCTCTTTATCATTAACTTCTGACATTTTAGTTATAATGTGTTGGTGTGGATCTTTTTGGGTTCATCTTATTTTGAACTTCCTGGGCTTCCTGGATGGTGTCTGTTTCTTCCCTAGATTAGGGACATTTTCAACTACTATTTCTTCAAATAGGTTTTCTGCTCCTTTCTCTCTCCCCTCTTTCTATGACTCCTATAATGCAAATGTTATTCTGCTTGATGCTGTCCTGTAGATCCTTTAGTTGTCTTCATTTACTTTGTTTTTCTTTTTCTGCTCTTTTTGGGTGATTTCATTGCTTTGTCTTCCAGCTTGCTGACCCATTCTTCTGCTTCATCCAGTCTGCTGTTGAATCTCTGTGATATAATTTCTGTTTGGTACTTTCTTATATATTTTTATATCTTTGTTGAAGTTCTCAGTGTGCTCATCTATTCTTTCCCCCTGTTTGGTGAGCATCTTTATGACCATTACTTTGAATTCTTTATGAGGTAGATAAGTGATCTACCTATCTTTAAGGTCTTTTTCTGGGGTTTTGTCTTGTTTATTCATTTGAAACATTTACTCTGTTACCTCATTTTTTCTTGACTATCTGCTTGTTTTTATGTCTGAGGCAAAATAGCTATCTCCTTCAGTCTTGAAGGAGTGCCTATGTGGGTAATTAACTTTATTGTTCAACTTTGCCCTAGTTTTTGGTTGCGCCTCAGACATTTGTGATTATCTAAACCACTTGATTTTCTTGATATATCCCCATTGTTGAAGGAATGTCAAGACCTGGCAGTGTTCCAAGGGAAGGAATTTAATTGAGCATCTAGTTTCTGGATAATTAAAAGCCAGATCCTCAGGCAGTAGCTTTTAAAGTATATAAACATATATAGTCCTGTGAGTCTAATCATAATCCCTGCTGGACTGCAGATCAGGAGTTCTGGAGGTGTCCCCTGGGCAACAACTGCAAAAATTGGGACTCCAAATGAATATATAATCTCCTTTCTGGAGTTTTGTCAATCTGTAGTGAGGCCAAGGGGGTGTACAAGGATGGTGTTTCTCTGCTTACATTCCCTGAGAACACTGTATTCATTTCTAGATTGGGGGAAAACTAAAGCCTATCACTTATGCTGAAGCTCCAAATGGTATAGACCATTTACACAGGAAGACTTGGGTTGTGTTTCAGTCAGTTGTCTGTTCAGTGCCCTGGGGATAGTGGACTGCCAAGAACTGTCTTTCTGAATCCATGGAGCTCATGAATGCCAGAGCCCTTGGTTTTTAGGGCCAGGCCATCAAGGAGTATCCCTTGTGTGGACTGGCATACCTACTGGCTTTACTTAGGTAGCTGGAGAGTGTAAGGCCAGGAAATACTTGCCAGCTTCAGAAAGGCAGCAGGTAAATGTCTTGACTGGGTGCACCCACAAAATTCAAGAATGCAGTGGAACAGTGTCTTGTCCATCTGCAGATGCCAACTTTAGGCTGGAAGCATATTGCAACTGTGCTGGGAGTGAGGCAGTACTTCAATGACCTGCACTATCCTGCTTCAGTATACAGCAGAATAGTGCTATGACCACTACCCTGCCTGTATTACTAAGATGGTTGGAGGTTGCCGTGTCTGAACTTACCTGCCTGTGCCACAGGGTACGTGGAGAGTGTAAAAATAGTATCTACTAGGGTCTCCATCCCCAGGCCATGTTTCATCTGATCCCTGCCCACCTAGCATAAGATTTTAAATATTAGCAAATAATTGTCCTTTCCTTATAGTCTAAGTGCTTTTCATATTGCTGTTTTTCCTCAGGATCTCAGGGCAAGTGACATAGCATATGAACACTTAAAAGAGTCAGCCCTGTTGGGATTTCTAAACCAGAAAATTTGAGGGCTTATTCCTCTGGTGCAGATTCCAGGGGCTGGAGCATCTCATGTGGGGTATCAATGCCTTATTCCTCTAGGGGAAGTGCCAGACTGTGAGATCTGTCCCATTCTGGGTTGCTACACCAGCAGTGGAGTTTTTGGTAAGACTGTGTCTTTGCCTCTCTGATCCATCTCGATGTGGTACTTTTATTCTGTGTTGTAGAGAATAGTTAATATAATTTTCCAATCTTTCTCAGAGGGAAATGATTCATATGAAGTTGTAGATTTGGTGTCTCCATGGGAGGAAGTGAGATCAGGATCTTCCTGCCATCTTGCAGAAGTCCAAAGACTTGTTTTAAAGACAAAATGAGTTTTAACTCAATTGTGTAAAATCTCAGAATTGTTAATCAGTGACTGCATTAAAACTCCCTAGAAGTATGTCAACTTCCACATGAGGCCACAATTCAACCAGAATGATAAAGAAACATTGTCCACTTTTCCTGTGGCCATTCTGACATATTATACGGTAAAATTATAGAACAAGGCAGTACTCTCTAATATGTTACGCACAAATATACACACACATATACATACGGATATAGTGATTTTTCTCCTATGACCATATAATAAACAAGAAGGTTTTAGTTTACACTAGGGTTAGGTCTAACAAACACATAAAGAAAGTATATGAAAATTGTTCTGATTATAAACGTAATTGTGTTCACTAAATATTCAATGACTGGTTAAACAACTGTAGTACATCCCTACAAGGAACACTACAAGGAATACTATGAAGTTGCCAAAAAAGAATAAGGTAGTTTTATATGTTATATGATAAGTTATACTACATGTATGATAATTCTTTTTGCATGAATAAAATGAAGACATATGTGCATATTACTGGTATATAAATACACATTTTTTCTGGGAGAGCATACAAGACACTATTGATTAGAGGGACCAGGAAAGTTTACTTTTGATTATATATATTTTTTCTATTCTGTTTAAATATCTAATTATATGCTTAAAAATATGCCAGTAAGAATTTTGAGAACAAAATTCTTGGTAAGGAAAGGTATGAGGAATTTTTAAATTTTTCATCGTATTAAAAAAACTTATATGATATTTTAAAGTGAATCATCTTTAAAATAGGTTATATAAAAGTAATCATAAGAAATTTGAAAGTGCTTAAAAAAGCATTAAAAAACCTTGTAATTCTTTGGCTCAACAATAACCACTTTTGAATTTTTGGTGGATTGTGTCCAGTTTGTGAAGTCTTTTCTCCCCTCAATTTTGGGGAAAGTAGAAAGATTCTTTAGATTCTTTTAGGTGGAGGGACCCAAAAGAGCCTTATGAACTGTTCTGCTGTATATCTTTCTGGATACCCTTCATCAACACACTGTTTTTGATTGCTAGGATGCTGCTGGAGCAGCCTAAGCTATATGTGACGCTTCTTATAAGTGCACAGGTCTTCCTGATATTGCTCCCTAAAATGCATGATCCTTCTACCACTTTATAATAGTATCTGGAATCTCATTATAGAGATCTTGTGATCTCCGTGGAGTTGGAAGCCAAAGCGACTTCATCATGCTCCACAATTATTATAATGTTTGCAACAAAATAGTTTCTGGAGGGCTCAGAAATGCTCTGTGTTTCTGAACATATAGAGATTCTTCCCTGCAAGGTACTGGTGCCTTAGAATTTATTCAAAACTAAGGAAGTTGAAAGCACATAGAGAGGTGATATACTTGCTATTATTTCTTAGGTAACTGACTTATAGATTACAATACTTTTCATTACTTTATTTGTTGAGGATTATTTTCTGAGGTAACTCTCTCTTCCATGCAAACACCTGGGTGTTACCATTCATCTTTTAAGTACTTTATCCTCTTTTCAACACATTTAAGGATTTTTCCACCTTTGTTATTGCTGTTCTTGAAAATAAGATAATAATGATAATCATCATTTTTATTATGGCTAACTTTCATTGATTTTATGGGTTGGGCAGTTTACTTACACTATTTTTATTTAGTTCTCAAAATACCACTATTGTTGTTGTTATTTTATAGATTAAGAAACCCAGACTTAGAAATGTTGAAAAACTTGTCAAATTATCACAAATTCATTAATAGGCAGATACGACTCACTGCCTTGGACTGATTGAACCCTCCCTTAAGATAATTTTTCAGAGTAGATTTACATGACTCCTTACTCAAGAGTGCAAACCATGCTTAGAGATTTCTTTTTTACTTTCTTATCTTTCTATTACTGTGTGACTGTGTGTGAGAGAGAACTCAAATAAAATGTTATAAAATTTCTTTCTCTAGGACTCCATTTTCCTCACCTCTAAAATGGATAGCACCTATCTCAGAGATTTATTATGAGGATCAAATGGGATAATATACATGAAAGTACTTAGTACACCTAAAATAAAACATTATCATTATTGCTATACATGTTTCCCTTCTTTGCATAATGGATGTGTTCTGGAGAAGGTGATTATGGAAATGTATAGGCTTAACTTCTATTATCAAATCACAGAGCAATTACATTATAAAATCATAGAAAAAAAGATTCCTAACAGATTGTGATGAAGACTTGATGTAAGGCAGGGGTTCAGGTGGAGGTTGTGCCTATGAGTATTATACGGGAAGCAGTCTGTGTGTTGGCATGACTTTCTAGGACCTCTTGTCTCCCTCTATTTAGTCTCCTTGGTTTGGTAATTCCTGATTCTATTCCATCAGTTTCTAGAAGTGATTTCATTGTTTTATTTTTGCTAGTTATGAGCTCCATTGGAATTTGTATGAAATAATAATACTTTACCTGACAGTTCTATCCTATACATGATAGAAAATAGAAAATTCCTCTAATTTGAGATTTCCAATTAGATAAATCCATTGGTACCCTACTTATTCTGTATGTTTGGTTATAGGTTTCAGTAATATGTATTAATAATGCTTGTATTAGATTGATCATATTCATTATATCGAAAGCCTTCTGGGTCAGGAACCACATCTTCTACTTTCTTGGAAACTCTATACTTACTAATGAGTCCTATAAATAAAATGAAACTTTAAATAGTACTGACTTCACCTCTAACTCATAACTAAACCTGACTCTGGGCTTGAAGTGCTATTTTCACTCTCTAGTCTCATCAGACATGATTGTGTTATGTTACTGACTGAGGCCAACCTATATGCTCCCACAATTCACTTCTTTCTAACAACTAGCTGCATCTTGGTGCTTGCCTTTTCTTGAGGAACTAAGACTTATTCTTAAATTAATGCCTCAATTCTTCTTCTCTCAGGACATTCTTTATTTGTGGAAAATATTCAGAAAGAATGAAATTTTAAAAATAAACCATCTGTTGCTCAGATCCTGAGAAAAGCAGTGATGTTTGAAAATGCTAGATTCAACTAATTAGGGGCACAAAAGCCTTATTAAATGTGTTAGCTTTTAGAGCTCAAGTAGGAAACAAGATCCAACCTTAGCATGACAACATGTATCAAGTGAGAGAGGTTAGCAGAGTCTATATTTTTATAAGGTAGCTTGGACACATCAGCTAGAAGTATCTTTTATAAATTCTAAGAGGAGACCTTGTTCCAGATTATCTTATACATGACAGCAGCTTGGGAAACTACCAGACAGCCTCCCTGGTTCTAGACCAATTCATACAAGGTTACACCTACATTTCATTTAATGTTTTGTCATAAGCAGACTATAGGATCTACTTAAGAACAATTTATTTTACTACTCATTCATATTTACATAGTTATCTTATATTCCTATTTCACCACTCATCCATTTATTCATTATACAATAAATACCAAGTACCTTAGGAGAATGAGTAGATAGCCATATGATAGATGACTGATAGATTGATAGATAGGTAGATAGATAAATAATAGCTAGCTAGATTAAATATGCATGAGTCAAAATCTTAAGAAGTAGCTAAGGAAGGAGATTCCAGATGCAGAAGTATTAAAGGATAAATGGGATTTCAAAATACAGGAAGGAAAGAGAGCATTTCAAGTAGAATAAAACACATGAACAAAAAGGTCATCATGCATTGGGTAAAGCAAATAATTTACTTTGTGAAAGGGAGTAGCAAGAAATAAAATTGATAATTTTTAGATAAAGACTAGTTAACAGGGGACCTTAAGTGCCCCTTAAGTGCCAACCAAAGACCATTACTCTGTCAAGAATATAAATTTAAAGAAAGTTCAGTAAACAACCCACTAGTGTCATAATTTCAGTAGAGAATTACAACCTGTCACAACGTCTGAGGCTTTAGACTCCACAGGGAGATGATACATTAGTGGTAGAGAAAAGGTCTTCATTTCTAATGAGTCTTACTCCAGCTAAGATTATCATACTCCATCTATTGAGGTTAATCACATCACATGACTTAAGAATCTTACCAGCTCCTAATCACAATCTCATCACATCAAGATTGGTCCTTCATTCTCAATAACAAATTCTACAGAATTGCTTAAAGGCTGATGGTGAGTCTGGCTCAGATGATAGAGATGAGTATCAGTGCACATGTATAATATCCGTAGAGAAGTTTTACATAAGCTATCATTTGACCTTGAATAGAGCTAATATGTTCACTAAGAATTGGTTATTTACCTATATTTAGTTCTGGTTCTCCCTATGATACAAATTGTCATTTCAGTGTATTTAGAACTCTGAGATACCCTTTAAGGTTCACTGATAAATTGTGTAGAGTTCTCTGGTTTTACATCATAGAAATAGCCCTTTCACAACACTTCCCCTCTCTTTCTCTCTTTATTGCTCACTATTGCACTTACTGACTTCTAATATGCTTTCTATTTTTTTAAATATGCTTTCTATTTTACATGTGTTTGTTTTCTGCCCTTCCCCTCCAAATATTAGCTCTTTGAAGATAACAACTTTTTGTATAGGTCTATTTTTCTTACCCCAGAACCTAGAACAGATACTTGTTGGAAAACCACTTTTGAAAATGAAAGCAAAATATGGAAGATGATAAGCAAAAATTAACTGGAGTATGGGAGAAAAAAGCTTTCTAAGTAAAGCCTCCCTCCAAAAATTCATGTATCTTATAATTTGAAAATATCAACTAATAACTTCATGAACTAATTTTCCATAGTACTCAAAGCACTTTTTAAATGCACCTATTTGCTTTCTACCGTTATTGAAATAATGACTTCATTCTTTCCATTTTATATAGATGGAAATCATGGCAAAGAGAGAAGCTCTGGGGTACAGTAAATGAATTCAGGGTCTCTGACACCAAGAGCTAAGTTCTGTGCATATTTTATACCAGTTTATATTTTACAAGCAATAAGTGTTTAGTGCTGAATTGCATAGGATGCTAGAATTTGAATGAATAAATAATGCCATTAGCTTACAGCCTCTCTGTTAGTGGACAGCCTTCTCACAGAAATGATGAAACAAAAAAATAAAACAAAGAGCAACATAGAAAGAAGAAAGGTGAACACCTCAAAAGGCTAAACATGGTCATTTTTTAAAAAGATTTTATTTATTCATAGAGACACACAGAGAGAGAGGCAGAGACACAGGCAGAGGGAGAAGCAGGCTCCATGCAGGGAGCCTGATGTGGGACTCGATCCTGAGTCTCCAGGATCAGGTTCCGGCTGCAGGCGGCACTAAACCGCTGCGCCACTGGGGCTGCCCTAAACATGGTCATTTTTAAGTTTAACTTAAAATCCAGATTATTCTTTTTTTTTTTTTTTTTAATTTTATTTATTTATTTATTTATGATAGTCACAGAGAGAGAGAGAGAGACAGACATAGGCGAGGGAGAAGCAGGCTCCATGCACCGGGAGCCTGATGTGGGATTCGATCCCGGGTCTCCAGGATCGCGCCCTGGGCCAAAGGCAGGCGCTAAACTGCTGCGCCACCCAGGGATCCCCAGATTATTCTTTTTCATCATAATTGTATTGTTTCTTATTGGCAGAAAGGAATGAGATTTAGTATACTATGCAAATGATAGTAAGTCAGCTACAACTCAGTAAGCTCTGGGCACATTATGGCTTCATTTTCCCCAGAGCCTCCTTTATCCTGAAAATATCTTCTGGATTAAAAATCTCATTCAATAAATCAAAATTTTCAAAATAAAAATGCAAACTATCAAAGTACTAAAAGAAAACATTGGTAAATCCTTTCAAAATCTTGGTATGGGAAGGACTTTCTACCTATGCCTCAATATCTAGAAGCCATAATAGAAAAGACTGCATTAAATAAAAAAACTTCCATATGGCAAAAAAATATATGCACCATAAACAATAATTTTTTAAAAAGTAAATGGGAAAGATTTTACATATTTTCATGTAGATAAAATAATTTTCAATATTCATATAGATGAGCAGATTCTCTTCCTTAATGTGTAAATAGCAATAAATCAATAAAAAAAGACCAAGAATTCAACAGAAAGTAAAGGAGATGAACCATAGACACAATTTAGAAAAATAAACACCCAAATTATCAAACACATTAAAAGATGCTCAGAATCACTCATAGTAAGGAAAATGCAAATTAAAAATATAATGAGATATCATCTTTTACCTATACAATTGGCAAAAATCCAAAGTCTAAAAAGATACTGTTTCAGAATTTAGAGGTTAGAGGTAAAGGGATACTTTCAAACATTACCAATGGGGCTGCTCATTAATACTACCCTTCTGGAAATGAATTTGGCAAAATTTCTTGAAATTTTAAAAAATATTTTATTTATTTATGTGTGAGAGAGTGAACAAGAGAGGGTGAGCAAGAACAGGGGGAGGGACAGAAGGAGAGGGAAAAGCAGATTCCCTGATGAGCAGGGAGCCAGACATGGGGCTTAATCCAGGACCCTGGGATCATGAAACTGGAGGCAGATGCTTAACTGACTGAGCCACCCAGATGCCCAAAACTTCTTGAAATTTAAGATGAATATAACCCTTTGAACAAGCAATTTTACTTCTTAGGATTTATCCAGCTGAAAACCAGCACATCTACAAAATGATTAAGGTACAAAGTTTTTCACTAGAGCATTGTTTGAAATCACAAAAATTGTTTACAAATAGAGACTGGTAGGATAAAGCTATGACACATTTATGTAATGGGATACTGTGCAGCTGAATAAAAAGTTAAGGTAGCTCTGCCTGTTTTGATATGGAAAGGTCTCCAAGATACACTGGGGAAAGTAAGACTGAGAACTACATTGAAAAATATGAGATTGACCAATTCAGGAATAGTCTCATATGAAAGTGAAATTGAGACTTTCATGGCAATAATACAGTGGTCCAGAGCTCCCCCATCTTGTAGCCAGTGGTGCAACCAACATTTCAGCAGATGTGGTAAACCAGTATTTGGCTTCCTTGGGACTCTATTACCTTGAATCATAAAATGCTTCAGGTTCTTATTTCCTTAGTTCCACAGTATTCTTATGTTGTTATTAAATGGCTGCTCCTTTCTGGGCCCAATGGAATTACTAGTCAAATCTAAAATAATATTAAAATGTTGCAATCATGGCATTATTAACAATAGCCAAATTACGGAAATAACTCAAATGTTCATCAACTGATGAATGGATAAAGAAGATCTCACACACACACACACACACACACACACACACACAGAGGAATATTACTTAGCCATCAAAAAGAATGAAATCTTGCCATTTGCAATGACATGGATGGAGTTAGAGTGTATTAGGTGAAATAAGTCAGTCAGAGAAAGACAAATATCAGATGATTTCACTCATATGTGGAATTTAAGAAACAAAGAGATAAACATAGGGGAAGGGAAAAAAGGGAGACTTTTAACTATAGAGAACAAATTGAGGGTTTCTGGAGGGGAGGTAGACAGGGGATAGGCTAAATGGGTGCTGGGGATTAAGGAGGGCATCTGTGATGAGCACTGGATGTTGTACGTAAGTGATGAATCACTAAATTTTATTCTTGAAACCAAAATTACAGTATGTGTTTACTAACTAGAATTAAAAAAAATAAATCAAATGTTGCAATCATGAATTCGTTGGGAAAAAATTCCATTTAAAAGCCTCGGGTGAGGGGTGCCTGGGTGGCACAGTTGGTTAAGGGGCTGACCCGTGGTTTCAGCTCAGGTCATGATCTCATGGGTCATGAGATTGAGCTCTGTGTCAGGCTCTGTGCTCAGTGGGGAGTCTGCTTAAAGATTCTCTTCCTCTGCCCTTCCCTACTGCTTGCTCTCTCTCTCTCTCTCTCTCTCTCTCTCTCACTCTCACTCTCGCTCTCTCTGTCTGTATCAAACAAATAAACAAATCCTAAAAAAAAAAAGCCTGGGGTGATTCTCCATATGTTCTGCTTTCCTGTGTTGAGTGGAGATATGACTATCCACCTGTTGCTATATCAGAAGAAAACACATTTCTGTAGGAGTTTAGATGTAGGAGATTATTAAAAATAATGAGTATAATATATTCATTTGCTAGATAATATTTGTCGAGATTCTAAGGTACTCAGGTGGTATACTCAGGATGCATAAGATTATTAACATGAGGCAGATTATTAACATTAGGCTGATGATCTATGTTGGGGGCTCATAAAGGAGAAACCTATGTAAACAATACATTATAATTAATTATAAGTTTAATAACAGCAGCCTAAGTTTTGTAAAATAAGCAACACATTCATTCACTGGTCAGAAATTAAAACATTAATCCACCAAGCTGTTTCCCCAAAGGTTTCCTCATTTACAGTTAGAGTGCTATCTGGAACAATCTATAAAAGTTCCCAAATTTGATTCTCTATTTCTTTTGTCCTTTTATTTTATTTTATTTTATTTTTGATGAACAGATAACTGATGAGCTATCCATTTTGTGTAAGAATTTCTTCTTCTGGGTTGTTATTTACATCAGACAATTATTTTAAAACACGTAGGAAAAAAATAAAACATGGAGGAATGTAGGAAGGAAGTATTGATTGATTGATTCTTTATTAATTAAACACTCAATATGTTCAGGTTCTTTTGCTAGCATTAGAGATACAGAGATTTAAAAAAAAAACATAATCCCTGCCCTCAAATATTTTAGTCTTTTGGGGAGAAAGGAAAGCAAAATCCAATTAGTCATGACATAGGGTGATAGCTGCTGTACTTGAATTAAGGCATGGAACCCTAACTTTTAATACAAGGTTCAATAATAAGTTTAGAGGAGATGATGCCTGGAACTGAAGCTTATATAATCGGAGGAGTTGATCAGGCAAAGACTGAAGAGAATGGAAAGATACACCAGGTAATCGTAAAAGAAAAAATACAAAATAAAATTTAAAAAAATTAATTACAGAGAAAGGTAGAGTATAATCCATTCAGGAAACCACAGGTAGTTCCAGACAGAGTACTTAGGTGATGTTTGGGAATAGCAGGAAATGAACTTTCAGAGGTGGGTAGGGCCCACCCAAGTTGTGATGGAAGCACAACTTTAGATAAGGTGGTCAGGGAGGGCTGAGACCTCGATGAAGAGAAATAGTCAGCCATGCAAAGCTTGGGGAGAAGAGCATTCCCAGCAGAGAAGAGCACTCGGTGTACAGGTAAGTCTATTCCAAGGAGTGGTTAAAGAGCTAGGGGCACTGATTCCTGGGTGTCAGAGATGAGCAGAACAATTCCAAATACTATTCCCCTGACTATTATCTAATCTCTTTTGTTGTCTCTGGAACCATGGCTCTTTCCCATCAATGAATTCATTCAGTCCCTGTAATCAACTCTGATTAGTGTTGTTTAACATCAATCTTTTCTACTTTTTTTCAAAGAAAGATACCAATCAGTTCTGCACACCCCTGCTTGTTAAAAGCAGCACCTCTCCTGCTGACTTACCGTTCTCTTAATCAAAAGGGCAGGAGGAAGCAGTTGGGATTCACTTTTCTTTTTTTTTCTTTCAAAGTACACAAATGTCAACTTCCTCGAGGATGTTTGGCATAGCTGAGTTCAGTCATGTAATGTACAAAGTCAGCTGCATCAAAAGGCTGCAGGCTGCCCACTGCTAAAATGGAGGGAGAAAAGGAAACCAAGGGCTTCTCTGAAGTGTGAATGAGTGCATAGGCCACTGTCACATGTGTATTTACACTGAGGACATGCTGAGCTGACAAGGGAGTTTAAGAAACGTAAACCTCTAGCACTATACTTCTCTGTTTCCACCTTCAAAACTCCAGAGTGGCATTTTCTCCCTTTCCTATTTTTACTGTTGCCCCCAGCCAAGTAGTTTTCATATAGCTTTGTAACAATCCCAAGCCAGGACCATTTATATGTATTTAAAAGTTATTTTCACTGGCAGTCTTCCAACATTTAGCTGAAGGTTATAATTCTCCTAGCCTCTTACAGACTTGAAAGTGGTAGCACCTGGAACAGGCACCTACACTAGGTTGTTCGTTTGTTTTGTTCATTGATTGATTGATTGATTCATGCATTCATTCCCTGACTCTTTTAAGACACACTATCCATTATGTGGCTTCAATATGACAAGCCCTTGTCAATAATTCCCCCTGGAAGATGCTTCTAACAGTTAGAAGCAGAACATAAGTTTTCCAAAGAGTTTGTTATCTTAAACTATAACTTAGTTTCAGAAATAGGTAAAAAGTCTGGAAATAATGCCTAGGCACATGTCTAAACCTGCACCCACATTCCCATCAAGCACAAAAATCATCATATATGGTTATGGTTCCTAAACAAAGTTCTGACTTTGTTGTTATTTAATATTTGTAAGGATGTTGAGCTGGCAATGGTTCACAAATAATATTTTGCGCAAATCTCATCATTGTTCTAATGTGAACACTTAAGTTATGAGGAGGTATAAGGTCACATAGCTCAGAGTTCCAGCCAAAACTAGAATTCAAGCTCCAAATTCCAAATCTAGGAACTTCTATTTTATGCGGTGACTATTTATTAGGTAGGGATAAGGAGTAGGAAGGAGGGAAATACAAAGTCTTAGGGTCACCAATATGAAGGGATAAGGAGAGATATGAGATGCTATAACAAAACAAACCCTGGTCTAGAGAAACAGTTCCTTTACTCACTCGAAATACCTCTGAATTCCTGATAAGAATACAGGAGAAATGCGTGTACGGGATCACTTTTATATGAAATAAATGGACACATCATTCCCTCTTTTCATGTGTTCTCAAAAAAAATACTTAGAGTACTGTCTCCCAAACTTCCCTGATCATACTGATCGACTAGGTTTCTTACGTCAGATACTCACATAAGTCTCTGATTCTCTGTCTGGGGTGGAACCCAGAAATGTGCATACTTCACAGGTAACCCTGATGATTCTTAGGATCAAGGACACATTTGGGAAACACTGTCCTAGAGAAACCTTTGCAAAAGCAGCTAAAAAGTTCTTCATTCCTAATGAATCATTGCATTTCTACTTTTTAAGCAGGTGCAGACTCTTAGAGCAAAACTACAAACTCGTATGTTCCTTTAAAATAACTTCATATATTTACTGAGTTGTCGGCCTTTTAGCATAGCAACAACCCAAAAGGGATTCTTAACTAGCTCACTCCCACAGAAGCATCAACTTCTAACTCCCAAATATCAATCTCTAATTAATTTTTTAAAAAATCCTGTGCTCAGGAAACATCCTTAATTATAAACAGAGTTTCTTCCTTTTTTTTTTGTCTTTATTTAATTGTCTGTCATTTTGGTGGATCAAATTACTAATTTCTATCCTTTTAGAGGTGATCTACAGAAAAATAAGTCTGCTTTTGTTGCATCCCAGACATATTAACAATAGTAATGAGAAGAAAACATACCAAACAAAAATAACTCAGAATAGAAATCTCTACATTTGATTCCAGAACCCCTCCTACTCAGTGAAACATCTGTCTTTCACCTTTTTGACACTCAGAAATAAGCCCTTTCACATCATCTCACCTCTCTCTGATGAGTTATTGTCTTTCCTTCCAAATTCTGGATGAGATAAAATTCTTCTGCTCTTCCAACTACCTTTTAGAAAAAGGCACCAGTCAGGAAACACTGTCTTTAAGAGAACTCCCTTCCTTGTGTCTTTCAGACTCTTATTAAATGGACACCAAGCAAACCAACCAAAAAAAAAAAAATACTCCTGTCACTTCTTTTGCAATAATTCCACAATCTTGAGGAAAATTGAATTTTGGGGAAAAGAATGGCCTGTACCCTCTTATAAGCATAGGAGGGAGGGGCAGTGACTGTAAAGAATGTCTTTTAATTGTGGTTGTACTGTAGTTATATTAAGAATTGCACAATTAATTCCCACTATCAAATTAAGCTGGTAAACGGGCCTAGATTAAAAACACAAGTTTGCTCTGCTTATTTTCCTCAGTTATATACAAAGTAATAATAAATTTGGTTTGCCATCACCATTATATTGTTACATCAGAGGAAAAAAAGTATTTTTCTTTGTAAGGCGTATTGCATATTGGGATGATCCAGACCAAGCTCAGTGATGTATATATTTGTAGGGGTGTGGCTGCTGCTAAAATAAGCACCTAGTTTAGTAGACTATTTCCCTCAGAAACTTGAAGCACAATAATTTTTTCCAACTGTAAGAGGGTGTGTCTCTTGAGTGGGGTGCAGGCTAAGAGACAGAGGGTGGTACAGCCTGCAGCAGGAAATGCACCTGGCAGTCAGAATCCAGGAGGATCGGACAGCATTGGAACTGCATTAGAGACAGTGCCTGGAGGTAACAGAGAGGTAGGGCCTCTTGAGGCACAACAGCAAGATTACAGGTGGTAGGTGACCATGGCTTCAAGACTCCATCTCCACTGGCCACAACAACATTGGCAGTCAACATTTGCAAGGTCTCTTTAATTATGTCAGTGACCAGAGCTAGCCTCCTGGATTAGGCTAGAACGACAACTGACAAGCTGTCCTTAGCCCCCTCTGGGACTCAAATGATAAAGCCACAGCAGTCACAGCAGCAGCAGCAGCAGCAGCAGCAGCAGCAGCAGCAGCAACAGCAGCAAGAGCAGCAATCGTAAGAGCACAGCTTTGACCTGCAGTTCTTGCCCATCAAAGAGCTTGCCCTGTCTGCTCCCACTGACAGGCAGATAAATACAGAGATCTGTCGCAAGTACATATTTATGTATATCTACGGCTCCTTCATACAGACCTACAGAGAATGCATAACAACTTCCAGTGGTGTAACACATTCACCCACTAATGGGGTGAGACCCATTACTCACAAATGGGTGAAAAGAAGCATCAATATTCAGGTCTTAACCCCAGTTTGTGGGCAGAAACCTGTCATTCCATTGCAGGCCGATAGGTCTCCTATTCAGACAGTCCTTGTTTAATTTTCTAAACACCCTTCCTCTAAATGGTGCTACTCTACACTGTGCAGACAGACAGGTTTGACAAGCAGAGCCATCAATTTCACATTCCCTATGCCAACTGCTGGGAAAAATTAGGCCTAGTATGTATCTGGTATTGCTGGCTGGGGAGGCAAGAGAGTTTGATACCTAGGAGGTATTTTCTACACTAGAGACTCAAAACTTCATGGAAGGGTGTTCCTGTTCAAAATATATGAAGTCAGGGGTGCCTAGCTGGCTCAGCCAGGACATGTGACTCTTGATATCAGGGTTCTGAGTTTAGAAGCCTCATGTTAAGTGTAGAGTTTACTTAAAAAAAAATGCATGAAATCCGGAGTGTCCAAAAACGTGGTCTATGGTGGGGCATACGTTATGCTGAACCCAGGAGATAGGAAAGCAAGGCGTGGTCTTATCTAAAAGGAGCTCTAAGTAGGCAAGGAAATACTCAAATAATCGTAGTATAAAATGGGGCACTTACTTTAAGAATGGAACATAGCAATGCATACATACAATTTTTGGCCAAAGAAAGTTGAATATAGATGTAATATACTGGCAAAATTGTTGCTTTTCAAGAAGTGTCAATTATCCAAAGAAAGGACAATTGGGAGCATGACTGATGATGATGGGTGAAGGAGGACAAATGAATGAGCATTGTTTCTCACAACAAAGTATGAGAATACCATTGGGATGTCTGAGACTGTTTCTGGGGTGAAGACAAAGCTTGGGATGGTCTTGAGATTTCTGCTAGGATATAGTCTTTTGGTGTTGATCTGGTTGAACTGAAGAAGGAAGGGAGAAAATGGGGGAAAAAGGTTCTATTGTTACTTATGAGTCAGGCATTGAAACTCTATAGAAACTTTCTCCTGAAGAAAAGCACATGGAGATGAATGGAACACAACACAACACAGCACAACACAACAAAACAAAACAAAAGAAACTTCCTTCTGAATCCCCCCTGAGCAGATCAGAACTTTATGATATTTGAGATTTCCTGCAGAGTTGTGCATATCTGGGACTCATAAATGGGCACCCAGAGGAGGCTGTGCATTCCCTGAGCTTATTCCCTGAGCAACCAAACTTCGAGAGCATATTATGTTGTTCAGGCATATAATAAAGCCTCACTGGTCCGAAGCTTGAGTGACCCTGAGAGTCCATTCTCCAATATGGTTCTGCCTTGTAAGTAGTAACCAACTTCACTAAAATATACCCAAAAGGGAAGGAGGATCCTATAGTCAGGAGATATTTTCCAGTAAAAGTGACGGACTAGGGTTAGGGTTGGTAGGGAAAAGACTAAGGAGAGTGTTGTTGATGTGTTTTTGAAATATGCCCCCCCCTTAAAAATATCTTCACAGTCATGACTATATTTGAGTTTTGATTGTTCTACATCTGAATGGCTGCAATTTTCTCCCAGCTGGCATCTCAGACTAGACTCATCATCCTCAAACCATTCTGTATACTATAGCCAGGTCAACTCCTAAAACACTGCTTTCATTATTTTTGCTTGCTCAAGTATTCGGCAAACCCTTATTGAGTTTTAATTGTACTACTGTATGTTCTCATAACCTACAAAGAATAAACTCTGGATTTCATCTGCCTTTCCAAATTCATATCTTAATTTTCGCCAACATCGACCTCATCTCTAATTTCACTTCCTGTACACACCAACTTCATTCCCATAGCCATACCTTGTTTGTTTGAATGTTTTCTTCATTCTCACTACTCCTCTGGTTTCTGACATCATAGTATGGCAGTCTATCTTTCCTTCTTCCCCAAAAGATCATTTTCCCTTCATTCTTCAACGTTCAGCTTTTACATATATACTTATACAGCTAAAGCTCTCCCCCTACTATGAAGCCTTCCACATACTAGTAGGGCCACCTCAAAGTGAATTCTTGTAGCATTGACTACTTTATTGCCTATTTTGGTGCACAATAACAGACTAGTAATTTCCATTTAATTAGTTCTAGATCTAATTACTAATTTCTGCAGTAAGACTATACAAACTATAAGCTCCTTGTAAGCAGGTATTGTATCTTTGATAATTGGTAACACTGTTAACTACTGTGACAGATGCTAATTAAGATTATCATCCTACTTTTTTCTAAATTTAAATTGTACTTCTTCCCCTTTCAAAAAAGTAGTGACAATAATGGAAACATAATAAATATATAAACATATAATGGTTAATGGTCTTTGTTGGCTACAACAATGTTGCATTTTGCTGTTAGTTCCTCTCCCTCTCACATGTGATACTTACTATTTGAACACACTCTACACAAAATCCAACATTGCCCAATTAAATTTTACATTAATTAAGATATGGATGTGGTTAGAACCAACCTAGAGGTAGAGCAGCTATAGGGCAATTGAGACCAAGTTCAGGATATAAGACCTCTGAATATACATCAAGGAGCTAAGATAAGGACTACTGTGGGAAGTGTAGCAAATGATACAAGGCAAAGTCTGCCAAGGTTGCTGAATACTATTTCTTACAGATAGGGCTTGATATCAGCTTTTACTTACTTCTTATTGATACAAGCATATTTTCCTCAAAATATAATAAATACAGAAAGGGGTATGTTAACAACATCATATAAAGATCAAAATCAAGGTTAGAACCAAGGACATCAGATTAAAATGTGAATGGATAATGAACCACTTTTAAGATTAAAATTCAAATTTCAAATGGGGAAAAGGCATAGGTAGAGGCATAAAGAACATAATTCTAAAAATGGTGTTCATGGTTGCATGAAGGAAAAAAATGAAGCAGATAGAGGGGTAGGCCTATTATATTTGTCAGATGTCAGTATTGGGAGTTTTAAAGAAACAAGAAAAGCAAAAATAACTGGGGAGAGTTTGGACTGGAAGATTGAGAATAATAGTCAGGGATAGCAAATACAGTGACTTAGGTAGATAATGAGGTCAGCAGTTAGAACATCAGGACCCAAGTGGAGAGGCTGGAAGTAGTACATTTGTTCATTCATTCATTTATCCTACATTTATTTATTAAGCTGATATAATAATTTATTGAGCTGTAATGGTGAACTGATCAATAGGTCTGGACTAGACTGTGCTTAGCAGAATCTATAGTTTAGTAAGGACTTAAGTGATAGAATGAGGACAACCAGAGTGAGTAGGTAATATGAGTGAGCCCAGCATCTCAGTAATTCTGCATCAAGTACTTGAAACCAGTATTAATGCTAAACTTAGAACCAAACCCATTGCATCTATGGGTTTCCTCATATGTTCTCTGCCTAAGAAGACACTGAACATGAAGGTGAAGCTTAATCTCACAGCTGAGGGTAAAGCAAGCCTTCCTAGGTGGATGGGATGGATGCGTGTTTGTGTATGTGGGCATGCACATACTTGTGTAGTTTTTTTTCCTAACAGGTATTAACCACGACTTTATAGGAAAGGACTAAATGATGAGGAGGATGATAACTGTGATTATAACAGCAGCTAATGTTTACTGAGTGCTTTCTGTGTCCCAGGTCTTGGTTGAAATATTTTACGTTCATTAGACCATTTTACAGATCAGGAAACTGAGGCACTGAGAATTAGTTTTTTCCAAGTTCACACAGCTAGTGAGTTCTAGAACCCAGACAGTCGGCCCTCTTAATCACTCTGCTCTGCTGCCTAAATCCAGAGGAACAACAGAAGAATTGTACTATCTCAGGTCAAAGCTTGCCTATGTCTACATAATATCTTTTTACATTCCCATAAATATAAATGATTCGAGGATACTCTTACTAGAGCAGTAATCCTTCTCAGAAATATTTAACAATGGCATATTATGTTGTTCAAGAATATAATGAAAGTATAGTGGCAACAGATGAGAGAGATTTGGCTCTTGTGGACTTTAATTTTTATTATACAATTTAAGCAATAAAGAAATACTGTGTGAAGATGTAGAACAATAGGCAGGTCAATATGGAAAGTGAAAATTTTAATTTCAGTCAACCCCGCATGTGTGGGTCCAGCTCTCTACCACTTCAACGTCCATTTCTCTACAGGGTGACATGAGGGTTAATAAGATGACTGTGGGACACATTTACCTTATGAGGAATCATAAGTTCTTTTCTTACTATGATTTTCTTAACCATAATAATTCTGTTGAAATTTCTTATTAAGACAGCACAGTGAATCCCAAGCTCAGGAATGAGAATGACCAAACAACAACAACAACAAACACATCAGTACCATAATGGCTGAAGTAGTTTGGACTCCAGTGTCCAATTTTGTGGTGTCTACTCTTGACAAAGTTGATTGTTAACATAGGGCTATCAACATGAAATTTTCATTAAAAAATAAACAAACAAAACCCCCCCACAGGTAGCCTTGACTCTTTCTTTTTGGGTCTCCTTGGAATCAATTGCAAAGCATCATAGACATTCAAGTCAATTATATGGCTTCCAATTTTCAGCTTGACTGAAAGATAGAAGATAGATTTCAAGATAGAATGTCCCCTTTAGACATCTAGGGAATCACTTTCATTGGGCACTAATAACCCATATCTTCCTGGATGCTAGGACTATTCAGTACTATTATTTTTGTAAGTGATCTGCATCAAAACAGAGAGAGGAAAGAGTAGGACAAGGACTTATAAGCTGCAAACCCTGCTGTACAGGTGAGTCCAAAAATCCCAACTTTCTAGCTTCAACATGCTAGAATACCAGGACCTTAAATTTGGTAGAGAATATCTTGAAGCAGATAAATAGGAACACTGGACCTCTGAACTTGTCAGGAGATTCTGGCCCCTTTTAGCACTTGACCTTCAATGAATAATATAGCTGCTTTTCCCCCTTTGCCTGCACTAGCCACAAAGGTGAATCATACCTGTCACATTTTAGGACAGCTTATCACCTCAGCCCGTGGAGTGATTGAGTATTTATAGACACAAAGGTAGAAATATAAAGCACATATGTATAGGCAGGAGTCCCCTGGAGGTGGCGATTAGGACCAGGCAGTAATTTTAGCTTGAAGTTCCTATGACTTAAATAGCCACTTGAGCTCTGCTCTTGCAGTTTACGATGTCAATAGAACCCCTAAATGAAATTACAGCCTTCTGATACGCAGCAGGATATCCTTTCTTTGCCATGCAATGTACACGGCCAGGAGAAATTGCTCTGTATATGGAGTTTCACTAAAGCAGAATTTATCATAAGGCTGCTCTGCTAAAATATCATTATGCTGTTATTCACTGGATAACACATCTAATGACTCGGGGTGCACTTGATAGCCATGTTTCAGTGAACACAGACGCACGCCCTGATGTGAACTGGGCACTCCAGTGCTTCAAAGCGCTATCGATTTCAATTCTACCATAATTTACACCTGGCTTGTTTTGCCAATAGCTTGAACCCATGCTAACAGTGGAACATACACATACAAGTATTAGAGAAATCAGAAATGAACTGTATAGCGAAAATGCATGCAGCAAGCGTTCTACCATTCTGCCTTTATGATGATCTCCCCTGATGCTAATTGAGTATTCCACACGACTTTCTCTGTTACGCACGGGCATTTCCTCTGTTAGCACTGTCCCATGGCTGCTGGTGACAGTAACGATAGCCTCTTACATTTGTACAAACTGCAGGTATTTCCGGGGCAGAATCTGGGTGCCAGTCACACAATGGGTTCCCTCACCATTAGGCACAACGACTGGCTTCTAATAGTTGCTCATAATAATCATCTTCTCTAAGGCTCCTCTTCCTCTTGCTGTTCTATAAATGTGGTATACTCTAAGGATCTGCTCCCTTTTGCTTTCTGTCAATAAATTTTCCTTGAGAAAAGTCCACTCAATAATTTTCACTGCTACCGTGATGCTGACAATTTAGACGACTGCCCAACTTATGTCTCTCCCTGACCTATCTTCAGCTTTCCTGACTAAATCCAACAGCCTACCAGAAGTCTGGATGCCCCCCTGACATCTCAAAATAAACACATTCAAAAGCAAATTTATCATCTTCCCTAGACTACAAAACCTGCTCCTCCTCCTCGTAGCTTCCCTTGCTATGCTGTATGAGGAAGAAACCTGGGAGCAATCCAAAATGCCTTCTTCTCTTGATGCCCAGCCCAAAGGTTATTAAATTGTGCTCATTCTGCCTCTTATCTCTTGAACGTGTCTCCTTCTCTCTATTCCCACAGTTACTGTCCTAGTTCAGGGCTTCATTGTTTCCTGTCTGAACAATTTCAGTTGCCTCCTAACTCATTTTCCTGCCTCCATCCTCCCATTCCTCCAATCCATCCTCCAGCCTACTGCCAGGGCGATCTTCCATAACACAATTTGATCATTAACCTTCTCTACTTAAAACTTTCAATGGCTCCCCAAATGCCTCAAGATGAAGTTAAAACTTCTTTGCATGGTGATCAGGGCCCAACATGACTGTTCCCTGACTACATCTACAGCCTCATTTCTCACTACTCCTCTGCTAAAACAGCAGTGACACTGATCCCTGACTCTGCCACACTATTTCCTATGGAAGTGACTTTCCTCCCTTGGACCATCTGGCAAAATCCTTAGAGCCCAACATGGATTCAGTAGCTCTTCTGTGAAGCTTTCCCAGACCCTTTGCCCAAGCTACATTTAGCTGAATACACTCTTTTGTGCCTCCAAGGTTCTTTGAACATCCTTCAATTATGATACTTCACATATGGCATCATCCCAACTTGCTTGCCTATCTGTCTTTCCTATGGAGCAACTTGGGGTCATGTCTTATTCATCTTTATATTGTCGCCAACAAAGTTAAAGCCTTCTCAAGAGTACATGAAAGCGCTCATGCCCAGGCCCCACTGCCTCCCTTACATTATTGCCTACCATGCTTCTCCTTGCCTACTCTGATCCTGCCACAAAGTCTACTCGGTTCTCACTCACACTTCCCAGGTACATTCTCGTCCAGGACCTTTGCACTTGGTTCCACTGTCAAAAGTGCTCTTGCCTAGCTATCTATGAAATTTGCTTCTTCCTCTTCCTCAAATGTTGCCTCCTCAGTGAGGCAGGCATTCCCTCTCTCTCCAGTTTAAAATTGCACCCTCACCCCTCACACACACACATTCTCACTCTCTTCCCTCCTTCACTTTTCTCCAAAGCAGTTATCACTATCCAATGTAATATACTTGACATATGTACTTATCATTTTTCTTCCCTGACTAAAAAGTGAGCATTATGGAAACAGAGACTTCCGTCTGTTTTGTTTACTGTAGGAACCCCAGCCCTTGCAAAAGCTCTGGGTGCTTTCGAGCAGTATGTGCTCCCCCATAAATACTTGTTAATAGATGCATCAGTCTTTAGTTTCTAGAATAATACCTGACACAGAGTAGGGGTTCAAAATGTTTCTTGAATTAATAAATAAATGAGTGAGTGAATGAATTAATGTTAAATCCACGCTTGCTTTATGAATGTGTTGAAGGAACAGTCTTTGTAATCGGATCCTCATAACAACACCAGTAAGTAAGCTGAGTGGGTAGTATTATCCTCGTTAGACAAACGGAGTAACTGAAAGGTTAGGAGCCTAAATTAAGACTGCATGGGTAGTTTAAGGTTTGCTACTCTTTTCATTTCAGTATTAAAAGGTAAAGACAATTCTTTGCACTCTGTTCATGATGTAGCTTTAACATTTATTACACTATTTTGGTTCCTCTTGACTAGGAAGGCAATTAACAGGAGGTGCAAGGTGCTAATACCTTTTATTACAATTTGTGTCTTTCCATATTAGGTGCCTTTCATAGATCCTTTTCTTTCATTTTCAAAAGTGGATTAGGCACTCATACAATTTTGCCCCTCGGAGTGGTTTGTACATGGCTACCCAAGAGGACATCAGGCTACAAATCCTGCCAGGATGAACTGGAAGGTGAGTGTGGCATTTGTATCTTGAGGATGAACAGGTTGTTTGATGCCAAGTTTGTGCTAATGGAGGGGTCCTTAATGTGTTAACACCCAAAGGAGAACAAATTCAGCAACAAAACATTTCAGTTTTTGGCATGTCTGTGGAGAGTTAACTTTCCATTGTTCAAGGGTTAATTATCCATTATGTGAATCACTTCTCTTTCTCCCTCTGGCTGCTTACATCTAGGAATTCAGTTTACTAAAGGATAAGTAGGGAAAATAAAAAGATGAAAATGAAACTAGTACATTTCGTTTACATGTATTAGAAGCTCCAGAAAAGAATTCAGTGTAGGAGGCAGAATTAGATGCAGTTTGAGGACTGCCAAGTTGACTGACCATTGACAACAGCCTTAATTAAAGCACATTTTATACAATATTTTGATTTCTTTCAGTTATTGTTTATGAGGGTTGGTTTGTAGTATATAAAGTTACTCCCTGAATGTAATTCATGTCAGGGTGCCATGTAAGGTGCTGGGATTTCTCCTTTCCTCTGATGTTCCCAAGGCACTAAAAGGTGCCTTAGTGTTCTGTGGCTTAATGATTGAAGCAGCACAAAGAAAGCCCACCAATTTCTCTACTCATCCATGAGAAACAATTGCAGTATTTTCAGCTATTATTTGCCTAAGAAGGGGCATTTAATTAGTACCTGTTAAGATAGGGCAAACGATTTGGCTGCCTGTCCTCTTGCCTCTGTTTTTATTGTGTTGTCTGTCTGCCCACCCCTCCTCTGTCTAGTTCACAGGGCATTCAGAGGCAATCTTCATGCCTGTCCACATCTGACATCAGCCTGCGCTCCTTAGATGCTGGGTTTGAGGAAAAGAGGAACCACTGATTGACTGTATGTGAGTAATCGGCAAGCCAGAGAGGCCTTTGGTCATGTTCTAGGTGAGTCTGGTCCTTTCAGAGTGCATGAGCACAACAGGCTGGGTATATGGCCACCCTCAAGAGTCTTGGAAAATGAATGGAACTACTGCAAGCTCAAGACCCCATGCATCAGAATTCCCCTATACGTTGTAGAAGTTTTAGAAGGTATCTTAGTAAATGGCTGTAGTAAATGCTGTAGGGGCTGTCAGCAAGTTGGAAGATCTGATATGGGAACTTAAGGGGTTCAGATAGAGAAGAATTTATTGATTTGTTTTCTGGACTTCTTTTGTTATGATAAATAAAACATATACACACTGTCAATGCGCTGACATACAGATATTCACTAATCACCCATTCATTGATCCTCCACTTAGACTGAGGCAATCTGACATTGGTTGGGAGGGAGATGAACATAAAATGTACTACCTGCCTTCTAACCACCTGTAGTTTGATACCTACAAAAAACTTTAGTTCAAGGCAGTATATGATAAGTGCAAACTGAAAGCTAGAGAGTTTTTAAATGCTATCCCCCATGTCAGAAGGGGAAGTTAACTTTTAGTTTGGGTTATCTTAAATAGCTTCAGGGAAAAAAGTGTGACTTGACAAGGATATAACATGCCTAAGGGTCTTGAAAAGGTGTCTGGAAGGTTATAGTTGTTGATGCTGGTACATAAATACAGCATCAACATATTTAATGTACAGCTAAGTAACTGAGAAACTGGAATAAATTGGGACATTTGTATATAAATTCATTCTTATAAAATAAAGCAAATTCATTAAATATATCAATTTTAAGATAATTAATAGCAATTTAATTTCTTTCTACTTAATTTTAACTACTTTATAGATACAGCAATTATTATTTTGAGATTGTACAAAATAGAATTTAGGTTTATAATCTAACATGTATATTGATGAAGGATAATTACTAAGCTTATTAGCTAAGTCTCACTTTTTGCAGATACTGTTCATAAATATTCGTACAAAATTTCTGTCTTGTCAGTGTGATAAAATGTCAACCACATTTCACATAAGGTCAATTTGCAAAACGTCTGACTGAATTCAAAGGCAAGTAAGCCTAGGTACTAGTTGGTCATATTTTTAATAGTTGAGTATTGGTACATCATCATGCAAGTATCTATGCACTTACAAGCTAACATACATACGCAGTCACATGATACAATGAGTCGACTCCTTTTTACCGCTGAAAACATAGATCTTTTTAAAAGAATCACAAATATCAAAAAGCATTTTTACATAAATAATCAAGAATAATTTCTTATTGGTGTCATCATAATTCTGTTATTTAGCAATGTCATTTTTATCTAATTGTGATTGCCTAATTAAAATGAATGTAACATGCAGGAAGTGCTTATGGCTAAGATGCGCATGCAAGAAAATACACATTTTTAAAGCATGCATCCTCTAAAATGTCATTACAATTTTTCAAGATGAGTACTGAAAAACTGAATTACTGATAGTACACTAGCAGGGTTTATGACACAGGCATTGGAAAAAGAGGAGGTATTAATACAAGAACTTAAGCAGAAAGATATACATCATTATCCTGCCTCTCAGAGATGTACTGATCGTATTCTGACTTATTTGCTCCAATTTAGCCATTGAATTCTTCCTCAGCCACGTGGACCTCCAGACCTTGCCAATAATACAGAAAATCTCTCTGGCAGGTTATATTTTTAAAATGTCATCTCTTGGGATACACTCTTAGATATTCATGTTTACCTATTCTCTGCTTAAAGATGCTCAGAAAATTTTATATATCAGACGTAGGAGGTTTCAACATCCAAATGTTCTCAAAGTGTCAGAGATCCAGCCTGCCTTTGGTGTAGTCCTAATAGACATCCTTCCAGAGATTTACAGGTAATTCTCCCAGGAGTCTGCCGCATGAGTGTTAACTGAGGGAAGCACAACCTCCTGCCTGGGTCTTGGTGGTAATGGGCTAAAAGCTAGTTACATTTTTTATACCATATTTAAAATTTTTTAACACCACTTGCCTATTCAATTCCTTTCTTTAGAAAATAAGAGCCTAATGAAAAACCCCCAAGATACATTCAACACACAAATAGTATGGGCGTAATTAGCATGCCTCTAATTGAAAGAGTCAAACTTTACCATTACATACCACAGAAATGTTTATCATCCTCTTCCTAATAAAATGTGGAGACTGCTTCCTGTCACAGTGATAGGTGAGGAATTTGATGTGCCTCACAAATTATAGGTTCTGTGTTAGGAACCTGACTCTGTTCTGGAGGTCATGACGGACCTCGATGAGGCTGTAGCAGGGGTCAGTCTCTGTAGAGAACCTGGGATACACGAGCATGTGTGAGTTCTCCGGGTAAGAATCTGAATAGTTCAGTGTAGCAAACAAAATTCCAAAGCTAAGTACCAATGGAATATGTTGGATGATTGCACCAACTTGGACAAGAGAGCACACAACAGGCACACACAATACACATCTGGTTCAATGTAAAATCAACTATTGCTAAAGCATTTTTAACTTTTAGGAGGAATCTACTGGCAACGTGTTAATAGCAAGGACAACTAAAACAATAAAATAACATCTCTTTCCAAATATTTAAGAACATCGAGTAAGTGCCCCTTAGGCTGGGTTGTGGTTCTTGAAAGTTTTAGCCTATGAGAACCATATTGGAAACATCAAAGGCTCCTCCCTCTTTCCAAAGAGCAATTCACTTCAGATGGTGCCACACAGTCAAATGCTTTTATGGCCACCATGTTTTTTTGTTTTTGTTTTTTTTTTTTTCCACTTTTAATATTTCAGAATATGCCAGATTCCTGAAATTGGAAAGAAGACAAGAAAACATGGTAAGATGAAATCCCTTTGAAAGAGCAGCTAAGTAGGTACCTGATGGCAAAGGGCAAATATACATTGCAGCTGAAATTACAGTTCCGGGGAGAGCATGAGTTATCAGTAAGGACACGGAAGGCACATATTGCCTCTGAAAGCTTATCTGTTGACTCCTCTGCTAGTCTCGTATCAAACAGGATGCAACCACCCCCATTCCAATCCTTCGACAACTTCCCAGAGCACACTCAATCAGAGTCTCTTATAATTGAGGACAATACTATATTTGGGTTTAATACTGCGAGGACCGTCATCTAGTTTTCCTAGGTCAGGATGATAAATTTCCCTGGAACCAAATAAGGATTCTCACTGCATTCTTCTATTCGATATCCTGAATGCAGAAGAATAAAGAAGAGGGTGTGACAAATAATATTTTCCAAAGGTCGGATGAGGGGAGGTTCCCTCACATTTAAAAGCAACCAGCTCTTAGTAAAATGATCTTTAGAAGAACAGTATTAACAATATTCCTTGGCTATGCATCCACTTTTCTTTCCTGCTTAGCTGGGTATGTAAGTATTCTGAGCAGAATGTAAATGTCCAGAATAGAGATGCGTGAAGTTGGTAGAGAGAAACTCCAGATGAACGATGAATCCCACTTTCATTTCCCCTCTTACCACCCCGAGAGCTACCTCCCTGCCCTCACACACTCACCTACCTTCCTCCTCCCACAAGCATGTTTGCTAGGCATGTCAAGGCTGACATCCATCGGTGGCAGCATGAAACCTATGCCTGCAGGATCCTCCTGAGAACGGACTCAAGGCTCTGCCCTTGTACATAGAGTGCTCTCAGCTGTGCACACTAAAATCTTCATCATTCCGTTGGATTGTTTGGTAGCGTTTTTAAAAAAAAAATTGTATTTTTTTTAAACACCCTTTATTTCCTGACTGCCTCAGAGACACCAAGAATAGAATCCTTGACACATCAAATTCTGGAACCTCACCACTCACCAGGACTGTGGTTCCTGATCCAAGGAGTGTCGACTGAGAATCAGCACAGTCTCTTGAGAGTGTCCAGGCCTGGCTGCTAAGCTCCCTGCTCTGATTAGTTTGTCGAGTTCACAGTGTTCCAGAGTGCTGAAGCACAGAAATTAGGGAGGGGAGGTGGAAGGAAAATCACTGGAGCCTCTTACGATCTAACTTCCACTAACTGAGAGGAAATGTCTTATAAATAAACAACAGCAAGAGAAACAAAAAAAACCCCATCCCGTCCTGCCAGAGGAATGTACATTATTGTCTCCCGACGGAAAACTTTACACCACACCAGAATGCAGCCATGTCTCCTGAAACTACCTCCCTCAAAACAGAAAGAAAAAGAGAATCAAGAGAAAAAAAAAAAAAAACACCAAAATGATTTTTTCATCCCCTTGAATTCTGTTGGGAAGTTCATGTGAGTTCCCAGTAGACAAACTAAACGAAGCAGTTTCAACAGTGTCACTGTTCCAGGATTTCTTGCACAGGCTGCTTATTAGCAAAATTTCATTTCTGCCCAGATCATTGCTGTGCCATCCGGACATTTTCAGAAGGGAAGTTCAGGGAAGCGGGGGAGGGTACGACTGTGGAGCAGAGGAAGAAGAGAGGACAAAGGAACACTCCTGATGAACCGGAATGCCCTGGCCACGGCCATGAGAAAGCCAGCCCCCACCCACCACCCGACCACTGCTTGTTGAGGACTTGGTGATGCAGTGTGTGTAATCTACTTACTCTTTCTGCTCGGGAGGCTGAGGTTCCTACATTTCCAGCTCATGCTGGACTGTACCGTAAGCAACAAGTGAAATGAGTTCAGTGATCTCATTCTAGTCCTTCGACTCCTGTCCACATCGCTAAGCGACTGCACAGCTTGGCACAGGCCAGGATGAGTCAGCAGTCTCTGGTCATGAGAGGCCAGGCCTGGAAATAGCAGGGGGGTTTAGGTCAGGAGCAAAATGAAGCAGAAAGGCAGTCTAGATGGCAGGGCTAAGCTCTGCAATACACGGAGATACTGCAGGTCAAAATGAAAGAGCCTCATCAGCTGGTGGTGGGGGGGGGAGGATGGACTGGAGGATTGTAGAAAAAGAAGCAGCAAGGGAAAAACTTCGAACAGCCGCCTACCAAACATAACAAGAACAAATCAGAGTACCACAGGCGGAAAAAAAAAAAAAAAAGGCACCATGAGAGCCCCGGAGGAGAAGAGGGATTCGTTAAGATTTTTGGAATACCTTTTTTTTCCATGTGCTCCTGAACTTGATTTAAGAAACAGTGGTTACCCTATATACTATCCTGGCAATTGGGTGTTGCTTTCCCAATTTGGTAAGTAGCAAAACAAGCAAATAAAAGCAAAGCACTGCAGTTAAATAACAAGAAGCCTCACGCTCCAATACAAGAATGTAATTATAAATAAAGAATTGATATCTCAAAGATGTACATTTGAGTCCACAGTGTCTTTGTATAACTTGCAAAATACTGGTCACAAAATGGCTAAAGAGAGGTACTCCTTAAGTTGAGCTTGAGTGGAGGCAGGGAAGAACAGAGAAAAGAGGGGACCAAGCTCAATGATGAAACACAAAGGAATATGACATGGTGTCTGTATTTCTACTCAATGGGGTCATCAGAAATAGAGGCTTCCCAGCAACAGGACCTTCCAACATCTCTCCCCATTCAGTATTGCCATAATATAGCAAGGGGAGAGGGAAAACAAAATATCAGAGGGGAAAACAACATAAAATAAATCAGTCAGTAATAGACATTTTGATTGGGAGGAGGCAAACCGCCCTATGAGCCACCAGATAGGGAAATATCTTAGTATCTGAAACAACCTTAGAGGAACCGTATCTGGATAAGGAGATTGAGGTGGAGACCGAGAATTACCAGCAAATAAGAGTGCTGGCCTCCTAATAAGGAAGAAAGCAATCTGAAGGCAGCTGGTGTGCAGCAAGAATGGCATGAAAAGAGAGTAAGATCTACAGAGTAGAGAGGCGCTAGTAAAAGACTTCTTCCAAGTTCTTTGACAAGGAATAATAAGGACCTGCTATACCTTCCTGATTGTTATCCCTTAGAGATGCATGCATATGTAAGTAAATGGAAGGTGAATTTTATTTAGTTTTCGTTCTGGAGCGTATTATTTCCACACATCTTTACGAAATGCTCAGCCTTGGGCAGATGAACCTTCTAGCCTCGATTTTCTTGTCTTTGAAATGGAATATTATCACCCTTGGTGAATTATTTATAAGGGATGAATCAGTGTTTGTCAGTCCTTACCATAGCCATGTCTGTCACACGGTGAATACTCAATAAATTGCTATTGTTTCTATTTGATCATCGCATTTTCCCAAGTGCCCACTGAAAGGGCCATTTCCAGTGTTGTTCCACTGGATTGAGTGGAACCAATATGAAGGCTCCAGTGCAATGAGTTGGGTAACGCTCCTCAGAGAATGCTGCTTTAAAAAGCTTATTTCTGTCTGGGTGTGTTAAACATTATACTTGAACACGGAGGATATTGAGACGCTATTGTGTTAAAGTCTCAATTTGGGGTATCTATATTGTCAAAGCAGCTTGAAGCTAACAGTGTCTAGTTAGTTAACTAGAAGCCTAAAAAAGAAAAGAGGGATTTTTTTTTTTTAGAAGGGTCTCCAAAAGCAACAGGATAAAAGTGCTATTGGCCTTGACCGCATGATGAGGGTTTTTTACCAAAGGGGAAAACTTAGTCCAGTTGATCATCCCAGCCTAATTGATTAATTGTGGGTCTGACCATCTGGCTGATGAATGCTGACACCCAGCAGTGATTACTGTGTAACACAAATCCGGATGTGCTCTCCCTGATGCCTCCCACAATAATGGCAACTCTGAACTTAAGGTTAGTTTATTCAGGCCTCTTGGCTCAATATCTTCATGGAACAGTGGTTGTGGCAGGGAATATTTTACTAGACCTGGTCAAGCATTATCTTCTCTTATTTCAGTTACCCCCTCTTTCCCAACTCCACGCCTACCCACTCCTGAGCCCTCTCTTGTCTATAATCACTTTTCATGCAAAGCATTCCATCTGTAGTTTTCATCATACTGTCTGATTCTCTCATTTCCGGTTGCTCTATTCTGAAAAATATTTGGTCTAAAATACCTGTATTGCTATTTCACAGGGAATCCTATTGAGACGTTTTTATTGTCTCTTCTTTGCTACTGATTTGCTTTAAATTAATCTGTGCTTCCAAATTAAAAAAATATTTGTGTTTCCTTCCTTCCTTCCTTCCTTCCTTCCTTCCTTCCTTCCTTCCTTCCTTCCTTCCTTCCTTCCTTCCTTCCTCTCTTTTCTTTCTTTCTTCTTTCCTTTCTTTCACCTAACTTGTAAGCCTGATTAAAAGGCCCATATATTGCCCAAGTTCTCAATGAGGTTAATAGAATACAAGGGTTAACAGAAGATGTCTTGTATCTTGAACCTACATCTGATCCTCAGTGAGGACTGTCCTATGGAAAAGACTCCAACATATTTTACTGCTAGAGAAAGAATGTTAGGCTCCTGTAAATCACAGGGATCAATAGCAATGCCACCAATCTATACCTGCAGATAACCTGCACACAGGAGAGTTTGCTAAGCAAATCAAATCTGAATGCATCAAATATAAACTCTGGGGGATTACAACTGAAGGTTTTATTATTTTTTGTGGGAAAGCACGGGGGTGTAAACTGACACACAATGTCTTGCACAAGCTTGGCCAATGAGTCACAACCAAGCAGGATCATCCATTTCCCTTCTCCTTGTCCCAGACTGATTTCCATCTCAAAATTCATCATGTTTCTTGTTCCCCACAGATGCTGAATTCTTCTATGTTCCAGGCTGGGTTAGTGTTAATTTTCAGTGGAGGATGGCAACAGCATGCTGAACTGCAGAGTTCCAGACTGGGAACTGGGAAATGTTTTTGGCCTGACTGTCAGTAAACAACTATGTGTCTAGGGCAAGTCAAGTCCCTTAACTCCCCATGTCTCAGTCTCTTCATTGAAAAATGATAGGGTAGGACCACATGAACTCCATAGTCTCTGCCAACACTAAGATTCTAAGGTCCTATAGCTCATTTCCTTTTTCTCTCTGGCATCCACTGCTCAACCACTCTGCTTATAGTCCTTTCTCTGCTCTCAGTTACTGAAGGGAAAATATCTCCTTCATTTACTATCCGGTATTTGGTATTTGTAACCTCTCTCTTTTTTTGATGCTAGATATTTGGAGGCAGAAACACGAACATAACCAGATAGATGCTTTAAATTTGAAGGCGTTTAAGGAGAATAGCTTTCCCATGTAGAGCATTTAGTGTAGCTCGGCATGGAGGAAGCCAGCCATCCAAAAGTGGAGCAAAGGGGCCAATTCACAAATGAGAGGAAGCCTTTCATAATAAGAGTCTCCAGACTCTTCAGTTTCGATAAAGCTAAATGCTACCAAATTCCAACTACTTTTCCAATCAATCTCAGACATCATCACAGACACTTAGGACTACAAATTTGAGGCCCAGCACTGGCAGTGATGCAGTTCTTATTTCACCTCCACCATGTATTGCCAAGTAGGATTTAGGATGGCATAGTAATAAGAGCCAAGAGGACAATCTGTCATTTATTTTCCTCCAAACTTTTCGAAATTTCCCATTTGGGCTCTGTTTCCCAGTTTTAATTTGGTAACTGCCATTTTTCAGCATTTCTTTTAACAGGTTACTAATAATTTCTGATACAGGATCTCATATTTCATTTTGTGCTGCTAGAACTGCTGTTAATATTTCATCTGCCTTCACTTCAGCTCCGAATAAGGGCTGCTGGGTTTTTGATACACTGTTAACACTTTGGTTCTGGCGATTGGGTCACCAGTGTTCATCTAGTTTTGACCATATCTTGTTGGGTCAAGTGAGAAATTGCCAGTCTCGGATATATCTCAGAGTATGGTATACATTCTGGGATACTTTGGAGAAGTTGTTTTTTTTTTTTTCCTGGATATTCGATGAACACAACAAAAACAAGTTTTTGTGTTTTTTCTCCCAGGTAACATGCTATCTGCTTCAGTGGTAGTGTTCTAGAAGCAAAGTGCAGTGGTTAAAAACCAGGGCTCACAGGAAAGTCTAGGTTCAAATTCTGGCTTTGAAATTTACCACACATATCATGCTAGGCCAATTCTTTAACCTTTCCAGGCCTCTATTTTCCCACTGGTAAAACAGGGATAATAATAGTATCCACCTTTATTGTTATGAGGATTCAATAAATTAATGTAAAATGCTCAGGACCTTCTGAGTTCTCAGTTAGTGATGGATGTTGTTATCCTAGCATTAATAATCTACCAATTCACATCACACTGTTATTTTGCAACATCTTTTCAAGGTCAACAAATTATTTTTGAGTCTAGGCTTTGGTTGTTTGCTTTATTATAGTTCATATTTAAGACATTCTTAGTGAAATCAAGTAAAATATTTTAAAATGGTCCTTAAAATGATACATAGTTAAAATAGTGTATAACATCATATTACATCATCCTTCAATCTAGCATCAGATTCTCAAAAATTTTTGTTCATCTATTAGCTCTACCTAGATAAGGTGCCTTATATCAATGATAATCCATTCTATAAAGAGATGGCTTATCATATTTACTTTTCCATACTCCCAAAGAATACAGATTATTCTAATATTCTTTGGGTATGTATTAGGGTCCATTAGGAGAGGGAAACCACACAGCAATTTGAGGAGGAAAAGTTTAATATAAAGAATTATTAACTATAACAGCAGACTGCAGTAATGAGGGAGTAGCTAGTAAGAAGTCAAGAGAATTCTAAATTATATAAGAATAGCAAATATAAGGGGCAACTGGTACTTATAGGGCTGAGATACAGTGCCCAAGGAGGAGTTCCCTCCAACCCTGGAATGGCACCCAGATCTTGGTGGACCAGGTACAGATACTGATGAATGAATGGCAGAGAAATTGCTAGAGAGTTGCATTAGCAGATCTTGCTGGAAATCTGCATTCTAGGGAGCAAGGAAGCTGTTCACAGGGAGTTGTCTCATCTCAGGCACTCTATTACACTTACTACCCAATGTGTGTGTGTGTGTGTGTGTGTGTGTGTGTGTGTGTGCATGTGTGTGCATGCATTAGCGTGCATGCATGTGGGGTGGGTGCTGGAGGAACCTGCTGGTCGTTGGGCCCTGAAGAAGCTACATGTTCTTCAGCTGCTGGACATCAAAGCAGATGTGTGTGCTAGAGGAGCCAGGCCTTTGAGGAACTATGCATACTGCTGGAAGCTGCCAAAGGATTACCCAGGAACCAGCAAGGAAAACTTTTTCCTCCTGTAATGTCTCTCTGAACCCCTTATTGACAAAAGTGCACTCACACCAGCTTGGAAAAGAAACATATTTAAAGGACTCAGATATTTTTTTTAAGAGAAGGTAAGAAAGGTTAAATTTGGACTTGAGAGGCAATGCATTGATAACTAACAGTTATAATTATTTGCCACATATTTTATAAAAATAATATGATTATAATCCATTGTTCTTAACTTACTATAATACTGTTAATCTTTACTAATAAATTGACTGCCTAACTGAATAAACACTGTCAGAATTAAGGAAAATAAGATTCGATTACAAGTAATCAATACTCAGGGTGTCTGGGTAGCTTAATCAGTTAAGCAGCTGCCTTTGGCTTAGGTCATGATATCAGAGACCTGGGATCGAGGCAGTCAGGCTCCCTGTTCTGTGGAGAGTCTGCTTCTCCTTCTCCCTCTACTCCTTCCCCCACCACTCATACTCTCTCTGTCCCAAGTAAATAAATAAAATATATTTTTTAAAAAATAGCAATACTAGTATTTGTATAATAACCTTTCACCCTCAAATGCTGCTCATGTTTTAATTGTTTATAATTTGCATATTAAGAAAAAGATGTACAGAAATGCTAAGCTATTGACCTAAATTTATGTATCAGTGATCCCAGTCCAGAATTTCAACTAAATGATAATCAGAGAGCATTACAAAAAACCCACAGCTTCAAGAGAGGTAAAAATTGCCTCAATTATCATTTTTCCTTTTTTTTCTCCCTTTTCCTTTTATTGACTCCAGAATCCATATTTGCTGTTGACTCATTTTTTGGGGAGGCTGTTAAGTATAGGTTGCTCTTTTCAGAAAAAAAATTATCATATATTTAGTAGGAAAATTTTCCTACAGTTTCTGTCTTATATTGTTGAATCCTCAATATCAAATAGAGAAGCATCAGGAAATGATCAATTTGGTACTTTCCTCGAGGTATACAGTGATGATTCTTAGAACTGGTTTTACATATAGATAGGGAGGTATCTTGCTGAAATACTGTCCCTGTTTCACCAAAGTCCTTAATTCCTTTAAAAAGAGGCCTAGGGGTGCCTGGGTGACTCAGCTGGCTAAATGTCTGACTCTTGGTTTCGGCTCAGGTCATGAACTCAGGGTCCTGGGATTGAGCCCCATGTTAGGCTCCCTGCTCAGCCAAGAGTCTGCTTCTCCCTCTCCCTCTGCCCTTCCCACTGCTTTCATGCTTGCTGCTGCTCTCTCTCTCTGTCTCAAGTAAATAAATAAATCTTAAAAAAGAAAAAGAAAAAGAGGCTTGAAACTTTTATTCTCTAATTAGAGGTAGGGTTTTAAAATACAAACCCTTGATATCAGGAACGGTTGTGTTGGTGGGAGGCCAAAGATAGAAAGCAGTTCTGCGAGAAGAGGGTCCTATGGAGCGGAGACTATCACCAGGCTAAGGCCACAAAGCATGCATCTCACTCATTTACCTATTTTCCCCCATGCCTGGCCAGGAGTAGTACTGTCGGTGCTTGATGTTATGGGAAGGACCTACTTGCTTCCTCACAGTTGTGTTTTCTGAAAACCAGTGGTATCAATCGAGCAAAGCAAGCCTCATCAGGCTGTCTCACAATCATTGGCGGCATCTCTATCAGCTGCAGGCAGTTGTCTTTAGGATGTTCTTTCCTTTGTGCTGTGTGTGAGGAGTAAACCTACATACGGATAAACCTACTGACCCTACATACAATTGATCCCCACCTCCCCAACAAACACATACACACACCTCTCCCTTGTGATTTCTGAGTCCAAAGGGGGATGATGACAAAGGAGAGCCGTTAAGTCCATGTGAGTCAGGCAGGCGAGTCCGTTTTATTTCAGTTTGCCCTTCTGTTCAGCAGGCTTTTCTGCTCTGACCCACTATACTTACCCTGTCGGCTGCTCTTACTAGCAACATGCCTTTTTAATCAGCCTTCCTGGGGTCTGCATTTGATTACAGCATTTGTGTTCTATTTTGATTCTTTTGTACTGTGCCCTGTGGTGTTAGCTTGAAAGGTGTTATTTATAAAATGAAATTCTATTGTATTGCCACTTGGATTCAAAGAGGACATATAATATTAATGCAGAATGTATTTAATAATATCTTGAATCTATTAAATCAATTTCTTCATGAGAACACAGAATGGGGGGGGCAAGTTGGTTAGTAACCAGGTAATAAGATTTAAGAATTACCTGAACTTTCCTTCACAAGCACTTGTGAAAGCCGACACAAGGATTATTCTCTTAACGTCAGGGTTTCCAGAAGGAGGAGACTACCTTTCCTCAGCCAGCCCAGTGCGGTGTGCACCTGTTTAAACATTCAATTGTGAAGGCCAAACATTTTCCTAGGCCTCAGATGCAAATTTTTTAACTAAGGAAACCATGAGACTAAACATGGATATGACTTTTTTTTACAACCTAGGAAGATTTAGGGAAAGAAGGAAATATAATCACTTGTTTCCAAGGAGCTACTTGGAAGATTTGTTTTTTTAAAAAATGGGGGTGGGGGGAAATTTCCTATGTTCCCGACTCCTCTTGAAAGCAGGCTAGGAAAATCCAAGTGACACCAAGACGTAGGCATAGTTTTCAGGGCAACATGTTTAGAATAATGTTCTCACCTAGCATAAGTACAGGTTTCTTTATGCCTGTTGGGTCTCTATAGTCAAATGTTTATGAATTAGATTGATGAAGAAGTCCCCAACTTCTTTTCACTTTTTTTTTCATTTTTTTAAAGATCTTATTTATTTATTTGAGAAAGAGGGAGAGAGGAGGAGAAAGAAGGAGGGAGGGAGAGAGAGAGTGCATGCATACCAGTGGGGGTGGTGGGGTAGGGGGAGAGAGAAGCAGGCTCCCATTGAGCAAGAAACCCAACTAGGGCTCTGTCTCAGGACTCTGAGATCATGACCTGAGCCAAAGGCAGATGCTTAACCAACTGAGCCACCCAGGTGCCCCTTTTTCACTTCTAATTTTAATGCACGCCCAACACTGAAACATTATATCATGGTACCACACACAGCTTGCTTATCACAAGTGTTGCTGCACACACACACACACACACACCATTCTTCCCTTACGCTTTTTCCCCCAGTTGGTACAACTGAAATCATCAATGGCTAAGCTGCTGTTTGAACAGGGAACAAGGAAGGATCCAGTATGGAGGACACTTTAGGGCACTATATCCTTTTCTACATGCACTGGGCTTCTTTAGGGATGAATGAGATAATAGTTCTGAATGGTTCTGAAAATGCTCTAAATTCTTTGCAGTGAAGGTGGGATACAAATGCACAATATTGTTAACATGATAGTTCAGACCCTTTTTTGGGTTCCTCAAATCCAGATATGAGAAAAATTTACAGATGAATGAATCTGCACCCATCTGGGAATAAATTATATACCCTCATTCATAAATGACATCCCAAACATTTGGAGCTAGGATGTGTTAGGAAATAGACATCTCAACCTTGAATGCATCAAATTATAAGCTACTTACATAAAAATATTATGTTATTCACCTCTGTATCTATCCAGATTCGACCATATTGGTTTGCATTATGTAAGTATTACATAATACTTGAATTGAACTGAAAAATAAGATCATAGAATTTGAGAGCTGAAAGTAGCTAGAAATCGAATAAGACCAGTAAACTCATTTGGCAGATGATAAAACTGATGCCCAGATAAATTAACTTATCCAAGTGCAATATTTTCAATGTTATGTCTTTGGAGGAGTTGTTAAAGATCTGCCACTGAAAATATATCACTCAGTCAATTAAAACAAAATGGATGTTCCTTTGTCAAATAAGAAGTACTCTTAGTTCAAATAAATCTGAAATCTTCTAATTTAACCAGGGAGGCTGAAACCCAAAGTAACAAAGTAAACTTCATTAAATGGCCATAGACCATAAGTATGCTAGAAATGCCAACTAACTAGTGTTGCCTGTTTTAATACTGTGCCTATCCCCTAATCTGTTGTCATATTTCTCAGGTAAAATCAAGGCTGTACAAACAAAAAGGTTAGTGTCAAATCTTTGAAATTATGTGGGATTCATGAAGGTGCAATTCAAAAATGAAATTATTTTTATCTATTATTTTGGTCTACTATTAAGCCATATTGTAGCCTGTAAACCAAATTTAAATTCTAGATTTTGGGAAATAAAATAGGACAAGATATTTTATCCTTTGTTAAATTAAAAAAAAAAAAGCAGCCCTATAGTGAGAGAGGCAATTTCCCTTTGGTGGGAGTTACTTGTATAGTATTTGCAGAAACAAGTTTGTTTGACTCTTGGATCAGTTGTCTGGTTAAATTAGTACCACAACCATAAGCCAGTCAAACTATCCTTTTGACTGATTTGATTTCTTTCTTTCTTTCTTTCTTTCTTTCTTTCTTTCTTTCTTTCTTTCTTTCTTTCTTTCTTCTTTTTTTTTTTTTGGAACAGTTTTATTTTTTTTCCTTTCTTTTACCTTAAATCAATCAAAACATTTAAATTATTAATTAGAAGGTAAATAATTTGCAGTCAGGGTTATTTCAATCATCTCCTAAAAACTTCAGCAGGGTGACTGGCATACAACAGATGCCGAATAAAATTTCAATTGTTGGAGAGTAGTAATCTAGGAAATCTCCAATGAGCTACTTTGCATTTTTCCAAAGCTCCTAGCACACTGGAAATCCCTGAAGGTCAAAGAGAACAGAACTTGGAGCAAAAGGAGCAAACAATAGCAGCAGGCTTGGTGCTTCTAACGAGTTAGAAGAACAGTGACGGACATTGTTGTTTGTGTATTACCAAAACTGGATTCCAGAAACATAATCGGGCTTTCAAAGATCAAGCTCAGCCTACACGTCCTTGCTCTACCTTGCTAAGGCATCCTAGGTTCCATTCTTTCCCAACAAGTACTCAGGAGTATCGATGGACTGTATTAGTGTTTGCCTTTATCCTGGTATTGTCAAGGGAGTCCTACATTTTAAATTTTCTCTTCTATTATCTCCATAATTTGTGAAGTCATGTCTGGACTTCTGGGTTGGAATATTATATGCATTCATTTACTGTGATTCAATAAGCATCTACTGTGTGTGAGATACTAGGAAAATAAATAGAAATAAGGCTTTCTTCCTGCCTTCAAAGAACTAAGGAATTCACAATGTAGTGGCTACTTCCCATATATAGCATATATGTTCCTGCTTTTAAGCTTTTGTTCTTCCCTTAGTTGGAGTGTCCTATTGTTATTCTTTCATTGATCTAATTGCTTTACTTATCTTGTTCTACCTCCACATAAATCATTTTGTAGTTTTTGTGGTCCACATTAACTCTCCTTTTGTTTTGACCATATAGCTAGAGTTGACACCGTTACCTACCCAATATCCATTCCCCCAATTCTTCCTACTTACAGACCCCTATTTTGTTCAGAATGGAATGTGCCCAGTCTGCATGATGAATTATGATACTTCTGAACAAATTATGACAAATCTGACTCTGATTTCCTTGCCTCCCTAGCAACCAAGGATGGCTTTGGGACCCGGTTCTACTCAGAAAGATCTCTGTGGCAATCTGCCGGCCTCTGAGAAAGCTTTTTCTTTTTTGATAAAGGTAGAGGTAAAAAGTGATCCTTTGCTACCTCCTTCCTTCCTTCTTCTTCTTTTTTTTTTTGTTTTTATTTTAAATTCCAGTTAGTTGACACAGTTTCAAGGTGTTCAATATAGTGATTCAACACTTCCCTACACCTGATATTCCCCTCTTCCTTCTTTGAACATAGACATGATGCTTGGAGTTGCAGCAACTATTTTGTGATGCTAAAGCAACAAGCATGAACAAAAGGCAAAGAGAACCTCAGAGATGTTGGCCTTGACTTTATCACACACCAGCAACTCCCTACCTCTGGACTTGCTGTTTTGTGTGAAACACAAACCCCTATTTGTTTAAGCCACTCATGTCAAGATTTCTGCTACTGAACACTTTTCTAACCAAGAAATAACTTTCATAATTTAAATTATCTTAACTACTCTTCCTAACTAGATGACAAACATTGGTTACATTCTTGGCATTTAATAAATACTCATTTGCTTCACATCTCGATTATATATACTAGACATTCAATACATGTAATGAAATTCTCATTCTGAAAGCAAAGGGGAAAATTGTACTAAGATATGAAAAGACAAACCAGGTCAAGAATGAAAAAAAAAATAGAGTCTAAAATAAGAAGTTCAATGAGAGGAATTTGTTACAGCCTAGTTCAGTTATTCATATAATAAAATAAATTTTTAAAGATTTTCCAAAATTCATAGAAATGTATTTTAAGTAAGAAATAAAACATTAGAATATGCCCCAAAGGGATGGATGTTTTAAAGAAGAGATCATACAAACAAGATTTCTATTAAATACAAAGAAGACAATGCAATGGCGTTTCAGCTATATTAAAACTCAGTGAGGAACCAGCACTTGTTAAATATCACTTGTAAAAAGACACTTTCTCTGTCCCTTAGATAGCATGACTGTGACTCACCCAAATGCTCAAGTCCTTAGCATGCTAATTAGCTTCCAAAATCTTTCACCTGAGGTTTAACCCATGCATGAGGAAATTGTTAGAGCATTTGCTTTTGGAGAAGACTACCAAAGCTCGGACAGGAGCTATTTGCAAGCCTTCCAAATATTACAAGTAATGGGGAACCATTCAGAGAAATAAGTAGCTTTGGGTCGTTTTAGGTTAGTGACCTTAAATATAAGGTGTGATTTAATCAGAAGCCAGAGTAATCATAGCAGGAGGTGGGGAAAAAGACTCAGAGCTGCCTGGAGTTAGGGAGGACTTTGGTGGCCGCTTTCAGCTGGAGCTCAAACTGCAGTGTTTTGTCAGAGCCTCCACAAACAAAGGGCTGCATTATGTAACACATCTTGTATTCCTTTGTGAACTATTCCACAACAAAGTTTCATTAGTTCCCCCCTCCCCAACCCCAGACATTTGACCACTTCCAGGCTGCAACTTGTCCAGAAGGGAAACTTTCTACCTCACATAAAAATTTAAATTGCAAAAAACTGACATTTTTTCCCAGGAATCTAATGAAATTAATTTGAACTTTATACTGACTAGGAAAATACTTCTTAAGCTAGGTGGAGAAAATTAATCTCATTTGAAGAATTTCCCAATAATTCAGCAACAGTTGGAAGTAACTGTCAAACTCTTTTTCCATCTACCATTTTCTGGTAGTGTTATTCTGTTGATTGTACCATCTCAGAGGGTCACTTTTCAATACAGCATTTTATAGGCAAAATTGGAAGACTGTTACATTGATGATGCATAGCAATACATTCTCATAAATAGTTTCTTTTTTCAAAATAAAATTTATTTTTTGTGCCTGTTATGAGGATGTTCTAAGATTAAACACAGCCCTATGCTATAGTATTTAGCTTTGGTATATAAAAATCTATTTTTTAGCAGTGTGATTTTAAAAATTAATTACTAACTTAAGATTTTTCCATTATATAATATTATTTTGGTCAACTGTAAAAACAGTTTAACTGCTGAATAGAGTTTCCCTTTTAAAATTTCAAGTGTTGATTTAATGTTTGTCTCTTAGACCCCTATAAAAGTGACTAAAATTTACTGAGGAATACTGCATAGAACATGTCTATTGGTCTGAAATTCTGGGTTATATACTATATAGTTGTCTGGGTTATATACTATATAGTTAAAGCTTAGATGGGAACTTCCAACTACCAAGTAGTATAAAAAATTAGGGTTTGAATCTCAGCAGGTGACACTTTTTCTTCTGACTTGGTCTTAATGGATGTAACACTCCATCACTTGTGGGCAGAACATGAGACTGAAGTGTTGAATAGTGCTTATTAAGAACCACTTTGGGGCGCCTGGGTGGCTCAGTCAGTTAAGGGTCTGACTTTGGCTCAGGTCACGATTCCTAGGGTCCTGAGATTGAGCCCCACATTTGGCTCCCTCAGGCCCTTTCCCTGCTCTCTCTCTCTCTCTCTCTCTCTCTCTCTCTCTCAAATACATAAAGTCTTTAAAAAGAAAAAACAACCAACTTCAAGGGAGCTGAAAATCAAGACAAGTTATAGGTCGGATACATGGATTTTCATTTTGCTGGCTTTTTTTCACTCAAAACCCATCACTCTCAGAATCAGGATTATGTCTTGTAAATTGGATAACCATATCTCCCAGTTTACTCAGAATAATTCTAGTTCCAACTGTCCAAGCACAATTATTAATACAGGTCACTTTTACTCTCAAAAGTGTCCCTGTTTGGATGATAAATTATGGGGCTATCTACATATAAGCTTTAAGGAAAGTTATCACCATTTGCAGTGATAATCACTCTCTGTAGGGCAAATTAAAGTAATCACTATTGGTTAACTTCTGTAAAGAGAGAAATAAACTGAAAGCTTATTACTTTAATCCCAATGATTCAACTAGAGAGATTTTTGCCATCTAAAAGTTTACGTAAATGAGAGTAATTTTGGAAAATCATATTTCAATGAATTATTTAGGATTCGTAATTTTAGGTAGTACTGGCTTTTTTGTTAGCCCTATTCCAAACAAGAAAGCTTATTTCCCCTTAAAATTTATTATAATGAAAAAAGCACAAGATCTGAAATGAAATTCTTTGTATCTTGGATGTGAAACCTAATTCAACTATTTGCTCAATTGGCAAATTCAAATAATCTCTGTGAACATCATTATTATTAACCCCTTCTAAACTGTCCTTAAGGACAGTTTAGAAACCAGAAGTGAAAGAGCTATAAATACTGTAAAAAAAAAGTGACATATTTTCAATATAGTTACTCTTTTTTTAAATAATAAAAACAGCTTTTCCCTTTGACAATTTCTAGGACACTTGTATGACTGAAGAAAAACTGCCAACAGCAGCTAAGACTGAGCCACAGGTGAGAGGGCAGGGGTCTCTCTTTAGACTCTCTGCTGACAGTTTCATCACATTTCTGGGCGAGCCCTGTACATGGACATTGATGGCCCACAAATATCAAAGGAGAAAAGACTAAGGACCTTGTGTACTGAGGCCAGAGAACGAAAGGCTGAGCTTTAAAGCACAGGACTCTGGTCAAATATTTTATTCGTAGTTTCTGACAGAGATAATCTTGCCTCAAAAGAAAAGGGAAACATGGCAGTAAGAGGAGCTAGATGAGAAGGGCTAGTTCCTGGAGCAGAAAGATATTCTTTTTACTCACCACATTTTTCTAAGACATTCCTGGATCCCTGTAGATACACTCTTCTATCTTCTTGATGTTCTGCCTTTTCTTCTCTGAAATTCTAGATTCTCTGTCTCAGAAAAATACCCAGGTGTTCTGACTTAATTCCTTTAATCTATCTGATGTCAAAAATTATATGGGAAGTGTTTTTAGTTTTTCATCAATTTGAATGTAACAAATGATTTCATTTAAAACAAAATAAAGCAAAACAAAACAAACAAAAACTCTGAGTTTCCACCACCTTGCCATTGTTTAAAAGACCTTTCTTTAGAGTTTTTAGTAATTGTGGGAAGAGTTTGGATAAATTATTCTTCATCGCAGTAATTAGGTAAATACCCTAAAAGGAGAGCTAATCCTGGAATGCAGGGCATTTTTGTATGTTTAAATTGACTCCTCTGAGATTGGAGCTCTTTACCTATTTTGAGGCCTCCAAGATATTTCGGTTTGTACAAGGTTCTATCAATTAACCCTCTACCCAATCATTCTCAATTTTAAATATGCTCTGCGTGAAAAGGTGTAGAACAAAAAGAAGAGTGAATGGCAAGAGACTGCAGAGAGGAAAAGGTATCCTGGGCTGAAAAAGAGAGCTAGATATCTTCCCCCATCCTTTGGAGAAAAAAATCTCTCACACATTCTATTAGAAGTTCATTTGTGTTTAACAAGACCCTCTTTTAAAATGCAAATCTCTCTTGTGAACCCGTAAACCTCTTTCACACCTTATTGCTAATTACTTTGATGTTCTAGAATATGATCAACACTTAACTGATATTGACAATCCAGGAATGAACAAATAGCTCAGAGTGGAAAAGGGACATTTTGGTGGAGTGGAACTGGAGGTGGGATTTCATTTGTGAGCACCCTGATGTTTCGTAGTTTTCATCTAGGACAGTGGTGGTAGCTGCAGTACCACAAAAGGACCATTTTTTTCTTGATTGCCAATGTCTGGCTGAGATCAGAACAGGTTGGAAAACTGCAAACTTTAGGCTTTAAATACTTAGCCTGAGCAAGTTAATTGAGTTTAGGCTTTCTTGGAAACCTTTCTAGCTAATTCTCATTACCTCCCAAACTTGGCAACCTTGGATTCTAAGACTCTTCTGGTTCAATCTACCAGGTTTGAAGCTTACTAGGTAAATGAATTCCAAAAATAAGTGAATGTGGGCCAGTCCTTTTTCATTGTTTCACTAGTCATTTACTTCTTTGGAGATTATGGTATACAATCCTAGACATACTGTAAGCAATTCCAGGATATAAGATATATTATTTCTAGATCTGATTTAGTAAAAGGGTACTTGCCTTGTTATCAAAAGGCTGCAAAATTCGAATTAGACTACAAGTGACTTAAACTACAAGTCCTTGGCTAAGCAAAAATTCAAGGAAAAAAATGTTATGACATCATTAATCATCTCTCCATTTGCATGAAAAATAAACATGCTAAAATCTTCACTGTTAAGAAAAGGGGTCATCTTTCCCGCCAAAATGGCTATTTTTAGTTTTCATGTGGTTGGATACATTTGTAAATGATTACATAAAAACATATGGTTGGAACATGCTTATTCCTTTATGAGTATTCCTCTTTTGAGGCTGCCGAATTTTCTTAGTTGTTTCATGTGCTTTTTTGTTGTGCTGGTGGCTTCTTGTTCTAAATAATCTTCTTCCTATTCTATGGTTAATGAAATGAATTCTAATAAGGAAAAAAAAGAAACCCTCTAATGAAAAACCCCTTCTTTATAGATGTGAGCTGGGAAATGATACAGGGTATCACTGGGGGACAACAAACATGTTGCATATTCTTAGTTGATCCCTCTGCCGTTTATTCACCTGCATGCATTTTGAAAAGCACTGAAGCAATAGTGGGAGAGAGACTCTTTGTGTGGCCAATTTCAGTTACCTATAAAGTACTAGACAAGTTTGTCTTATTATTAAACATAAATATTTGTCTTATTATTAAACATAAATATAGACACACTTTTATGTTCCATCAGGTAAGTGGGTCCCCACTTTAAGGTATCTCAGCCAGAAGGAGGAGTGTAAAGTCCCAGAGGTATTAAAATTTCACACACCCTGAACTTGGAGTTTTGTTACATGATTCTCAGTTGACCGTTAAGTGTGACAATCAACTATGGAATTGGCACGGTTGAAGTATAGTTCTTACAAATAGAAGAGGATTATAAGACAATTGGGGATCTTTCCAACTATTTTATCTGATTTTTACTTTACATTTTGCCTTTACCTTCCCTTATAACACTCCCCTTTTCCCTATATATTTTCACTCCCATACCTTCCCAATTCTGCTTGATACCGAGACTCTCCAGTCTGGGCACATGATGTGTTATCTATAAACATGTTTCATGTGTGCTGAATGTATGAAAAACCACCTGGGTAAATATTATGAAGTAAACAATAGGAAACTTTTAATTAGGCAAATCAATAAATCTATAGTTTGGAGGGACATCCATGATAATAACAAAATGATTAATAATTCCAAGAAAATTTAGGAAGGATATAATCTAGAAGGTTAACAATGAGGAATTCCAGAATTGGAAAAGAAAAAAATATATACAGCTCAAAACAATTGAAAGCACTTGCAGAAGAAAGCTACTATATTGTTTATTAAGACATTAAATGGAAAGACTGAAATTAGAATGCTAGTTGGTATTATTCTATCCAAGCAGAAAGTTTTTTCTTATTGTTCTGACTCTGGAGAGAACAAATTCTCCAAAGCCACCAAGAACAGAGTAGGAGAAATGTTTGGAATTTAAGAGTAGCAGTAGATAAAAATGCTAGATGTTCACGGTAAGTCTGTTTGGTTTGTGTGGTAGCCAGCTTCCAAGATGAGCACCCCCACCCCCCGCCCTGCCCATGATCCCTGTCTCCTGGCATTCACCCCCTTTCACAGTCCTGCCTACATGGGCCTGTGTGAACAATATAATGTGGTGAGAATGGTGTTATGTGACTCTCAATGCTGGGTCAGAAAAGCCATTACTGCACCTTTTTAGTCCTTTGTATCACTCACTCTGGAGTGGCCAACCCCTATGTCATGAGGACACGCAAGCAGCCCTATAGAAAGGTTTATGTGGCAAGCGAACAGTCAACACTGACTTATGAGCCTTGTAAGTGAGCCACCATGGATCCTCTAACTCTAGTCAAGTCTTCAGATGACCGCAACCCCTGTTGACATCTTGCCTGCAACATCATGAAATTTTTGAAACCAGAACCGCTTCACTAAGCTGTTTCTGAATTCCTGATATTGGGAGATCCCTGAAAGATAATACATGCTTATTGCTTGAACCCATTAGATTTTGAGATAATTTTTTTTTGGTAGCAATAGAAAACTAATACAGTGATTATGGCTTCCCCCTACTCCCACCCCTGAGGTGTACAGAATTGAATTAATCATAATCCTTGGCACATGATGCATACTCTTTACCGGTCCATGCTTGGCCTACTTTAATTCATATAGTTGGCTATTTTTTAAATGAATTAATAAACACTAGCAAACTAAGACCCTAAAAGAAGAGCTAGAAGCTTTATAATAACCTATATCTATCCATATAGTTTACCCCATCTTATACATATATTTTTAAAGATTTTATTTATTTATTCATGAGAAACACAGAGAGCGAGGCAGAGACATAGGCAGAGGGAGAAGCAGGCTCCATGCACCGGGAGCCCGACGTGGGACTCGATTCCAGGACTCCAGGATCACACCCTGAGTAAAAGGCAGATGCTCAACCACTGAGCCACCCAGGCATCCCCCTATCTTATATTCTTGCCTCTCCCACCTAAGATAACCATTATCCTGATTCTTATGTTTACTATTTATTTGTTTTCCTTTTCATATAGTTTTATCTATCTATAGGTATGCCTAAATTTATGTTTGTGTATAAACATATATGTATATATAATATGTATTTAATATGTATACATTTTGATTGCTTTAAACTTTATAAAATGCTATTATGCTGCAGATAATGTTTTGAAATTTAATTATTTTTACTAATGTTATATTGTTAAGGTTTATCCACATTGTTGCATATCACTGCAGGTCATTTTATGTCTAATTATTGATGTTGCTAAGGTAGTCAGTAAAACAGAAAAATAAGACTAATAAGCCCTTACATCACAGAATTATGTAGTTGTGAGTTGGCAGGATAAAGCATATTTAGGATACAATTTAAAAAAATTAATCAGCTCTAGACATAAAAAAAAAACCAGAAAATTAATTTAGAAGGTAAAAAATTCTTTCCTTATGGATATTAGCATACTTTAATACTGTATACACATTCGTTTTAAATATAATACAGTTTATCATACACACACACAAACTACGGCTTCTACAGATGTTTGCTGAAATGAATATTATAAGGTTCAAAGACCTATGAAAATATAGTAAGGGTTGCCTATATAAAAATAAAATGCTAGTGTTCTGAAGGACTCATTGCTAGAGACTATGTTGGTGAGTGAATACCAAAGATTATCTATTTTTCTTTAATAATTCATATAATAATTTGTATGTAAAAATATTTATGTACAGGAATTTTCTTTACTACCTATTGTTCTCAAACACACATTATCAAAGAATTTTTAAATATGATTACTTAATGTCTACCTCAAATATTTACGAATATAAGTTAAAGTATTACTGATAAATCTAATTAATTATATGTTCAAATGGTGAGGGTCTCTTAACCTCACCTCTTAGCTTCTTCCCACTCAAAGAGCATATTCCTTTGACTTGACGGCACTGTCCAGAAACTAGCCTCCTTTGATAATTCCAGAAATATCTATATTTGTTTCAGGCAACTATTTTCTGGTATCTTTCTGGTTGACATCAGTTTACAATAGATAGTATTGTTGAATGTCAAAATTATTTTATTTTAATATTATTATTAGTACTCCTGCATCTCCCCCACCATCACCACCAAACCAGTGTCTCATAGGAGGATACTGACTCATGGAGAGTTAATGTCTCCTTAAGCTAAACAAACTTCCAGTACAGGTAGACTTTTGTTATAGAGTAGTCAAATTACCTTTATCCATTAAATCAGGATCTATTTAGCCATTTGGCTTTACCCATTAGACACAAACACTTTTCTCTGACTTGATACAATTGCAAAAAATGTGTGTGAAAAGTATCTACGAAGCAAGAGATATTTCATTCTCAGGTTTTTACTAAACAAATGATACAGCTTTAAGGAATAGAAGGAGGAGAAAAATTGATGAAATAGAACCTTCAAACTATGGCATAGAATCCAAAGCATGGAGCAAGACTGAAAAGAATGCAGAGGATTAGTAGAATTACTGACGGTGATCAGAAGTGCTGATAGAGGAGAGTCACCTTTATTTCCTTAGTCATTTCCTTAAGATCCTTTATTAAAAAAAATAGGGCATAACATTTTAAGAATATGTTTTTCTCAAATTTCTCAGCTTTCCAAAAACCTCTACACAAGAAAGATGGATTATTTGAAAAACACGTGAGTGGGAGGATGATAGGAGCCCATGGGCCAAAAAGGAGGCTACTCCAGCTAGCTGTTACCTTGATGCCTTTTCTCAGTAGGCTTCTGGTAGATTGAAGAAATTTGGAAACTTTTCATATGGGAAAACAAGTGGAAGCCCTGGTTTAAAGATAGTGAAAGAAGTATCTTTTCTTCCTTGTACTAGAGTTTGTATTTGGTGAAGGAAAAATGTACTTCCTTCTAATGAAAACTTCTCCTTCCTAATGAATACTCCACTGGGAATGCTTGCAAATCATCAAGGCACAAGGCACTAGGCAGTGTCAATGGGAAAGAGAGACCAAGTTTAAGATTTGCTTTGGAGGTCGATGTGGTAAAAAGTGATATTGCACAATAAGCCAAAAAATAGAAACATCTTTTTTTTCTTGTCTTTTGTATAATGGAGTTTGTTGACTTTTCCACTGTAAATGTAAAAAAAAAAAAGCCCCAAAGTTTCATTTATTCTCCTGTAGTGACACCAATCTAATTTGCTATTAAATTTCCACTCAAATGTTCTATTTTATTTAGTTATAAGGATTTGATCTCCTAAACTTTCCCAGAAAGTTTGTATGGAAGTCAGTTGTTAAGGACATTCCTAGGGGAACCTGCAAAATGTTGCAAGATAAATTCCCTCAGTACATTATGAAGATTAAGTAGGAGGGAAGGTTTAAGAGTTACCATTGGAAAGGAAAAGAAAATATTTAGAATTTTGGCTGGAGTTGCTAGTCAATCACTGATGGAAAGGAACTGAGTTGAGATAGTTTTACACTTCCCAAGAAGGGAAGACTTCTACATTTTTCCTCTTGGGAATAAAGGTAAGAGTTTTATCATGGAGAGAAAGTCAGGGAAGAATGTTCATCACCTCTGCCTCCTACCCTACCACCACAAACCCACTCATCCCGACACACCCTTCCTTTTCTTCTTCCTTCCAACTCCACAGCTTTTCCTTTGGTGACTCAAAGATAAAAGACCTCACAATAAGTCATAGGTGACAACTGGGAAGTCTCAGAAGTCTAAAGTTGAGGTTTGGGCAGCGTGGGTGGCTCAGTGGCTTAGCTCCTGCCTTCAGCCCAGGGCGTGATCCTGGAGTCCCGGGATTGAGTCCCACATCAGGCTCCCTGCATGGAGCCTGTTTCTCCCTCTGCCTGTGTCTCTGTCTTTCTCTCTGTGTGTGTCTCTCATGAATAAATAAATAAAATCTTTAAAAAAAATAAATAAAGTTGAGGTTTAGCTTCCAGAAAACACTTTTGGCAACTTATTTAGGTTGGGTGAATGAAGGAAACATGATAGGAAAAGCATGGGTTTAGGATCAGAAAGGCACGAATTCGAAGCCAAACTCTACTACTTACTACCAGTGTGACCATGAGCAAATTAGCCAACCCGTTTAAACTTCAGTTTAGTCATCTCTAAAATGATGATTACCTACGGAATCTGTGTTACATATACCATGCAGGTACTTGGTCAGTACTCAAGACTTTTCTAGTAGCTCTCTAAACTGGATTTGGAGTAAGGAGCTAGTAAACAGGACATTTGTGTGAAAGAAAGGAAAGATACTTAATCCTGAGAGCACTTACTGTCTTTAACAATCATTTGATGATTGACCAGATGGTACTTTGCTGACATCTCTTCATTTGCTAATTGATAAAATGTTAGGAGTGGAAGAAAAAAGATTAATCTCTAACTTCCATCACTTGCAAAAAACTAAAGATCAGAACTAAGAAATAGAAGACAATAATAGATTATTTTTAAGGTTAATCTTTCAGAGATTTTTCACAAACATATGGTGTTTAGTGTTCTCACATTATAGAACATATTCTCTACTTTGATATGGTTGTCTACCACAAGAAGAAAAAGTTTATTAAATGTAAATTTTAACTAAATTTTGTGCGATGTTTTGACTAGTTGTTTTACTATACTATAGAGTTTGCCTTGACCTTCCTTCCATTATTGTCTTAGCACCCCAGTTAATAAAAAAATTTACTAAGGGACCTATTAATTAACATAATTAGTATTTATTACTTATTTTGTACTAGATATTGTACTTATTACACTATTAATATTTTAATATTATTAAGTGCTATAAATATATTATGTATAATAATAGGAATTGTTCACTGAATGCTTATTGTGTGCCACATTTTACTAAGCATTTTGTATACATTTTCACTTAATACTTTCAAAGACTTAATGAGCTAAATAGCAGTATATAAGTGAAGAGAAATGATCACCTTTTTTTGTTAAAGGAAAACTCACCATATCTAATATTTCAAGCACTGATAGAAGAGAATGGTTATATCTTAAATTTAGAAAGTGTCATTCATAAAAATGTATTACTAACTACTTTACTAACTTGTGCTATATGCAGTAATAATCTTACAGTACACAACACTGAAAGGCTGCTCCTAAAAGATAGCATTTGATAAACTGTACACAAGAAATCCATTAGAATAACAGCTTAATAGAAGGACAAAATTCCATCTGAAATACAGAGAGAATTTAGAAAAAACAAACACTTAACTTAAGCTTAACTAGAATTTGTCCCAATCTGTTTCAGAGTTCATAAATATAATAGGCAGAGATCATTGACATTGTCAGGGGATTGTCATTAAGTTTCAACCCAAAGGCATCAAGCTGAAGTAATGCAGACATAGAAAGTAATGCCTCCTAAAATAAAAGTAAAGCAAATATCATGATTTATTCCAGCTCCTACTCCTTTGACAAACCAGCAGGCTCAGAAATTAAATATTTAAAGATTAAAAAATAATACAACTTTAAGCAGTTGACCAATATGTTACTAAATAAAAGAATCCTCGTTACATCTGAAGTGTCTCACAGTTCAAAAATTTAACCTATACTCATCCATTTCCTATTCCCTCCAATAATATAAGAACTTGATTATCTCATAGTTTAATCTGGCAGAGGAATCAAAGAAAATATGATATTCTTTCATTGTTACTTTACATTAGGGTAAGTAAAACAATATAAAATTTATGGAAAACCTGATGTGTGTGTGTGTGGGGGGGGCAGGGGCTGTGTGTGTTCACCACAATGCTTTTACAAGTAGCTCTCTTGCTGACTGAATAAAAAATGTTACCATCCAATCACATGCGTCTCCATGTAGTAACATTCAAGTGAAATTTATAAAATAAAGAAGATAGACTACACAATTTCCAGTTCTTGAATAGCTTATTATACACAAAAGGACTATTAAAAGTGAAAGGGTTAAAAAAAGTGAAAGGGTTAGGAGAAAATCTTCTGAGCTCATTTAATAAGTGAATGTGCAATTCCATGAGATTCTTTTCTAAAGAAACCACTAACAACTCTGTAGATCTACAAAATCTACAAGAGTACACAATGGAATTGAGCCCCTGCTTTGTGATTCATGGGTATACTTCAGCAGGATGTACTTCCTCTTTTAAAGGCTCATATAGGTGAGTAAGCTGACAAAGTCTACAGAGAAAGAAATTCCACATGTGTCATAGGGATAAAATGTATTTGATCTCAAGTTCTACATACATATAAAAAAATGAATGAATTCTAATTCAAACCTTAATGAATTCAGTACTGTTGGTAGTTTTTAATTTTTTTCTGTCTCTAGAATATAGCTTACATTTTTTTAACTCTAAATTAACACTAGGTAAAAGATAAACAAAAGTAAATTTACACTAAGTAGATTGTATATTTCACAAATCTTTTTTTCAATTTCAATTTTTATTTTTTCTCAAATCTTTTATAAAAACACATAAGCTAAATGAGATAATGTCTAAAGGCCAGTTGAAGATTTCCTTTTTTTTTTAAGATTTTATTTATTCATGAGAGACAGAGAGAGAGAGAGAGAGAGAGAGAGAGAGAGAGAGACAGGGAGAGGGAGAAGCAGGCTCCATGCAGGGAGCCCGACGTGGGACTCAATCCCAGGACCCCAGGATCACGCCCTGGGCTAAAGTGGCGCTAAACTGCTGACCCACCCAGGCTGCCTGAAGATTTCCTTTTGCAGGTAGCAATAACAACAACAATACTAATACAGTAATAATGAATAACTGACTAGACACCAGGAATCACGTACTTTGCTGAGAGTTTTACATTATTAATAGATTAATAAATCAATCAATGCTTTTGAGAACCTACTCCAGACTAGGCACCGTACAAAATGTGTCACACACACACACACACACACATACACACAAAAGATAGAAGCATTTTTAATTATATAAGAGAGCTACAAAATATAATGGATAAAAGTTTCACAGGGGATTTTTGGTAAAACTGAATAGGTCTTTTTATGTTTCTCTGTTTGAATCCTTCCAAATATCTCTATGTCTGCTTTTAAAAAGAAAAAAAAACTATAATAATCTTGAAAAAAATTGTTCACAAAGAAAACTGCCACTCATATAAAAGCAATGATAGTTAACTTTTTAAGACACACAATATTGTCTATTTCTGAAAAATCATTGACAGGTAGCCATAAAAACCTAAATAATAACTGAAAATATTCTCCAGAGATCAATAGGCCCAGAAGAATTCTTATAATATGCATTGGCCTTCAGCCACATTTTTTAATGTCATGTGCTTTGATCCATCAAAAATTTCTGATCCCTAGATTAAGGAATATCAGTATTTATTCACAGAAATATCTGGAGCGTGTGCCTACAAATGCATATTCCTATGAAACCGAGAAAAGAAGAAGAAAGCATGAGAAAGTATTCTGATGTCCTCCCTTTAGTTTTTCTTCTTTTTCTTCTTACTATTCTTAGGCCTGCTGCCTATTTCTAATAGGCTGCATCTTTCATTAGACCCAAAATACAGGTATCTTTATTTAGGACTTGGACATAAACATCAGTTGCTCAGCTGTTATTTTCATGATCATTTTAAGTTATTTGAACCATAAATGCTTTAATTCCCTGAATATCCCAAAGCTGTCTAAGTACAAATATACTCCCACCACATTCCTCTGTGCTAACACAGTAATGCAGTTGAAGTCAAGTTTCATTAAAATATATGAGGGAAATTGGTACATCATTAACATTTAAAAATTAAACAATATACAAGATAGTCACAGGACATAAGATACAGTCAGGTCTTCAGAACTTCTGACGCATCATTTGAGACCGTCATTTATCATTTTGATAAAGCTGAGGTCAAGTTTCTAAAAATGCAACTTGTTAAAAGCAGGAATAAATGAATGAGGTATGAGTCAGCTCATTTGACGGAAAGGGTAAAAAAAATACTTCAAAAGCATACCACATGACTTGGTAAATATTCAGTGTATCAAAATGTAGTTGCCATCTGGCGTTGATAGACTGGGCTAGAGTATGTGTTAAAAAAAAACAAGAAAGGAAATAACTCAGCCAGGTTAATGTGCTCTTGTCTACATTTCATAATTCAGGTACTAAGTGCTTTAATAAATATTCACTACAAAAGAAAGGCTGCATTACAAGTCAGACTTGGACAATGTTTGTTAAAGATATTCACAGATTTGCTGGGGTGGGTGGAGAAGAGTAAAATCAGACAAGACCTGATGACACCTATAGAAGCTGAAAACAAAAAAGTGTTTTAGGTAAAGCAGAATTCTCGAGTATGATGATCCTGCCAAAATACCAGCTTCACAGTTCAACACAGGGAAGTGGTAAGCCTGCATTTGGAGAAAAAAACCTGAAATCTTGTTTATTGTCAGTTTTGAATATTCAATTATTCTTTTCTTCGACTATGATTATTTTAAAGTTTAAAGTAAACCAGGGAATAAACAAAAACTAATGGCTGGATAGTAGAAAGAAGGAAAAATTTGAAAACCCTGACAATCTCTGAAGTTTTTAAGCTAGAGTTTGCTATTGACTTTGCAGTATGTGATCAAACAAAAAGTAAAACAAAACAAAGCGAAACAAAACAAAAAACTACACATGAGCAGTGAAAACTTGCCTGTAGTGGCAATGCCCGTCCAAAGCACTGTTTGGGGTTTGTTACTAGATACCTCTTTCCTTAACCCTGAACATTCCCTGGGTTTCCACATCTTGACAATTCATGTTCTATCCACATCTCTTGGAATCCAAGTAGTAGGCAGAAAATAACAGTTTTCACATAGCTTTGCAGGTCAGTTAAAACAGGGATCAGGAAAATTGTTAGCAACATGGATGAAATACCTCAGGAGAAAATTGATTAGGGTCAAGCGCTGTTTGTTGGTTTGCTTTAAGGAGGTAAAATTTATATAAAGCGAAATTCACAGATTTTAAAGTATACAATACAGAATTTTGATAAATGTATACACCTGTGGAATCACCATCATAACAGAGATATGGGAAGTTTCTTTGTGCCCACCTCCAGTCAATTCCCATCTCTCATAAACAACCAATATTCTATTTTTTATCACCATAGATTAATTTTGCCTTCATATAAATAAAATAATAGAATGCGTAGTTTTTTGGGTCCTGGCTTCTTTCGCCCAACACGTTTCTGAAATCCATCCATATTGTTGTCTGTATTATAGTCTATTTTGTTTGACTATTTAGTATTCTTTTCCATGAATACACCGCAATTTGTTATATCCATTTTCTACACTTGGATGTTTCCATTTTTAGACAGTTATAAATGAAGTTACTAGAGATATTCTTGTATAAGTCTTTTTGAAAGCACAGTTTTCATTTCCTTTTGTTACATAATCAGGAACACAATATCCAAATCATAGGGTAGGTTTATGTGTTACATTTTATAAGATTATTGGAAAACCCAGTTTTCCATATTGGAATATTCCCCCCCCCCCAGCAAATGTCCTAAGAATGCCAAGTATTCTATATCCTTGTCAACACTTTAATGTGTCAGTCTTTTTTATTTAGTCATTCTGGTAAGCATGAACTATAATCTTGCTGTGGTTTTGATCTGAATTTCCCTGAATTTTAATGATACTAAGTACCTTTATTTATGAGTTTACTGCCATGCTTAGATCTTCTCTTGTGAAGTGCCCATTTAGGTCATTTGCTGATTTTTAAATTTTGTCTATTTGTTATTGATGTGTAGGCATCCCTTACATATCTAGACATGAGTTTTTTGTTGATATATTTTACAAATATTTTCACGCAATTTATTGATTGCCTTTTCATTTTCTTAACAGTGTGTTTTGATAACCAGAGTTTTTAATTTGGATAAAATGTGACTTATTTTTTTTCTTTTATGTTTAGGGATTTCTATGTCCTATAAACAATTTTTACCTACCCCAAGTTGATGAGATTTTGCCTCTATGCATCATTCTAGAAGCATTATAAGCTTAGTTCTTGCAGGTTTAGCACATACCAAATTAACTATAGTGTGTAGTGTGAGACAGAGGCCAAGGTTTAATTTTTTCATATATATTCATGCAGTTGGTCAAGTACCATTTGTTGAAAAGATTTTCCTTCTCCCAATTAAATTATGTTGTCACCTTTGTTGATATCAGTTGATTACATATTTAGAGCTGATACCTGAACCCTCTCTATTCCATTATAATGACCAGGAGAAATAATATTAATCCTATACAAATTCTTTAAGAAAATATAGTAGAAGAAAAAACTTCCTGAATTGTTTTGATCTAAAGTGTTTTCTCCTACTAGATTTTCTTAAAGAATTTGTGAGGATTAGTATTTCATCCTTTGATGTTTCATATAATTCTCTACTGAAACTATCTAGGCCTGGGGTTGTCTTTTTAGGAGTTTTTTTGATAACAAATTAAATTTCTTTAATAAATATAGTATAATTCAGATTTTCTATGTTTCTTGTGTCACTTTTGGAAATTTTTCAAGGAACCTACCTATTTCATTGAATTACTGAAATTATTGGCATAGTGTTTTCATAATATTCCCTTGTTATCTATTCCTTCAGTATCTGTAATATGTAATGCTATCTATCCCCTTTCATTACTGATACTGGTAATTTGTATCTTTTCTTCTTGATCATTTTTGCTAGATGCTTACCAGTTTTATTTATCTTTTCAAAGAATAAAGTTTTGCCTTTGTAAATATATTGTTTGTTGTCCATTTCTTGAATTTTTGCCTTTATTATTTATTTTATTCTACTACTTTAGAGTTTAATGCAATATTATATATATATACTTTAATGCAATTATATATATATATATATACTTAACTAAAGTAGAAATCTATGTTGTTGATTTTAAACCTTTCTTCTCTCTTCTGTTTAATAATAAAAACTCTAGATGTCTACTATGCCCTCCTTTAACCCATACTAAATTTTCAATATAACTTAACTTAAAATGTTTTATAATTTCTCTCATGACTTTATCAATATAAGTATTTAGAGCTTACTTACTCAATATCCAAATGGTCTTTTCTAGATACTTTATTGTTTTTTATTGGTAACTTAATTGCATTCTGATCAGGGAACAAATTATGTAGTATCTCAATCTTTTGAAAAATGATTGAAAGTCATTTGATGGCCCAGATTGTCTAGCTCAATAAAAGTTCCATGTGTAGAGAATGTACACATAAGAAATGTATATCTTTGTGTATCTTTTAAATGTACAAAACAATGCATATTTTGCAAGTGGGAATAATTTCTGTAAATATAAAGGTCTTTAAGGTATTTTTAATATCTTATACATCTTTTTAAATTTTCTATCTACTTATTTAATCAAGTACTGGGAGAAGGACGTTAACATCTCCAATTGTTATTTTGGAGTAATTGTTATTACTCCATTTCTGTATTTCTGACATTTTCTGATATATGCTTATTATGTCTTCATGATAATTCAACACATTTCATTACAATGTATCTCTCTTTACCTTGAATAATACTTCTTGTGTTGAAGTTTACTCTAATGTTAATGTAGCTGATTGCAGCTTTCATATGTATACTGTTTGTATTGTGTATATCTCCACATTCTCGTACTCTCAAGATATTTATATCTTTACACATTAAGTGCATTCTTTCTGGACAGTATATAGTTGAATTTTACTTTTTAAATTCAATCACAGTCTCTGCCTTTTAATTTAGTGTTTAGAGCATTTACATTGAATGAAATTATTGCTATGGTTTGAGTTTAGATTTTCCATCTCATCACTTGCTTTCTCTTTCTCTCTCTCTCTCTTTTTTAAAGACTTTATTCATGAGAGACACATAAAGACAGAGACATAGGCAGGGGGAGAAGCAGGCTCTGTGGGGAGCCCGATGTGAGACTTGATCCCAGGACCTCGGGATCAGGACCTGAGCCAAAGGCAGACCCTCAAACAATGACCCACCCAGGCACCCCTTTCTTTTCTTTTTTTTCTTTTCTTTTCTTTTCTTTTCTTTTCTTTTCTTTTCTTTTCTTTTCTTTCTTTCTTTCTTATCACTGTGTACTCAGAATTATCATCATATCACTTCTGGTAAACATGTGAGTCTTACAAGAGTATAACTAGCACCACTCTGTCTTTGTAGTATTTTCTTATATATTTTAAATCTACAAATATTATAGACCCATGATAAAATGTTATAATGTATGCATTAAATGGTCATTTAAGAAATTAATACAATAAAAAAGGATGTTATTTTACATGTACCTAGATTGACAATATTTAGTGCTTTTCATTCTTTTAAAAAAACTGTTCCCATCTGATTCAGTTTCCCTTCAGCCTGAAGAACTTCCTTTCACATTTCTTATAATAGTTCTGCTAACACCAAGTTTGGTTTATATGGAAATACTTTACCTTTTTGTTATTGGAATATATCTTTGCTATATATAGAATTCTGAGTTGACAATATAAATAATTTTTTAAAATGGCATTCCATTGTTTTTAGCCTCCATCATTTATGATGAGGAATCAGTTGACATTTACTTAATTGTTCCTCTATAGGCAATCTGTTCCCCATATTCCTTTCAAGATTTTTCTTTTTATCTTTGGCTTATAGAAGTCTGAAAACAATATCTGCATGTGATTTTTCTTGCACATTTTTGCTTTTTCATCAAATTTCAGACATTTGCAACTATCATTTTTTACATCATTTTTGTCCCATTCTCTCTTCTGCCATCTCCAATCTGCTATTAAGCCTTTTCAATGAATTATTTTTATTTCAATTCTTATACTTTAACCCTTTGGTTCTTTTTAAGTAATTTCATTCATTTTATATTCTACTGAAACTTTCCAAGAATATTAGACTCTTTGATATCATTCTGTAGATCTTTGACAACACATTTTTTAAGTCTTTTTTTCTTTCTGTTCTTTAACAATTTCCATTGATCTGTATTCAAATTTATTGACCTTTCTTCTCTCATCTTCAATATGTTACTAAACTCCTCTAATTGTTTGTTTCAGACATTATACTCTAACTTTTTGATTCTTTTTAATAACTTCCATTTCTCTGCTTATTTTCTCATCTGTTCCTTCATGTTCAAAATCATATTTTCCTTTAAGCCATGAATATATTTATAACTTTTGCTTTATAGCCTTTGCCTGCTAATTTAAACATCTGAATAATCTAGGGATTTGTTTCTATTAACTGTTTTTTTTTTAATTTTTGAGTTAGAGATTACATTCTCCTGTTTCCATGTCCAGTCATTATTTAGTTGCATTTGGGTCTTGTGTATGATATGTTGTAGGAGACTGTGTTCTGTTATCTTTCCCTAAGTAATGTATTTTTATTCTAGCAAAAATTAAATTACTGGTTGACCACTTTGACATTCTGGTGGCTTAGTTTTATGCCTTGTTAGAGCCTTGCAATGCTGCAATTTGTCCTTTGTTCTTGAACTAATTTCTTAGTCCTGGGTAATCATCCATATTCCTAGGGCATGGCCCTTCTGGATTTTAAGTAAAGCTTTAGATATTTACCAAATCTTTCTAACGTAGTAAAACTCAAACTCCTAGTTTTGTCTTCCCTTCATCAGATATATTTGCTCAGCTCTTTCAGCATTCTAGTTGTTCTTTTTCGGCAGGTTCTTATAGCTTCCCCTCTACATGCACAGTTCACAAATCAACCAAGACTCTCCTTAGAGTTTATTTGCAGATTTATAGGTAACCTCCCTCTGTGGGTCCATTCTTTCCAAGATTTCCTCCCTCAATTTCAGTTACTTTGCCAACTCCAAACTCAAACTTCTGACACCTCAAACCAGTAAGATTGTAACCTTGCTTCTCAAATTCTAACTGCCCCACACCACACAAACTGGGAAGTTCCTTAAAGGAAAAGCTGTGATAAATGTGGATTTCACCCACAACAGTTTACTTCAGATTTTGTCTGCTGTTGATCCCACTCTGATGCCTTCATATAATTGTTTGTTTTTAACTGCAACTTAGTTGTTTTTTAAAAAATAATAACCAGAGTTTGGTATTGCTATCTGAGGAAATCTTTGTCCTGGAATAGTACAAGTTACTCCTCTATTACCAAAATCAGAACTATCAAAAGAACTGTTTTCTATGGTAGAGAGTATTTAGAAGTTGATTTGGAAAATTGCATTGAAATCAGTGTCAAGAGGATTTCTTTTTCTAATTAGACCGCTTTTTCCTTTTGAGAAATGCTATTAATTTTTTTTAAAGAAAATCATTCACAGTGCCTAGGAAAATGATAGGTATTCCACTTACTAAGAATGGCCAACGAATATCTTTATAGTTAAATTCAACAGAATAATCTAGATGAGTGAAATGAAATAGAGTTACAAGTGAAGAAAATCACCTTAAGGAATATGCTTGGGAGATTAATGGTATGTGATATTTCTGATTATGACAGAGAATCTGAAAATGTGGTATAGCTATCCAGGGAAAATTGGTAACTCCATCCTCACCATTTTTAAAGCCTCATTCTAAGACAGGCATTTGCTAAGTAATTTGTATAGATGAACTTAAAAGGTAGCCCAGGTAGTCAGACTCCAAATTAAATTCCAACCATTTCTTCTTATTGCCTATTTGGAATTAAGATCAAACTCATTCATAACACTCATCACAAGTTCTGACGATATGTATCTCCTATTAATATTCTTCCCATATCCTACGTTAGCAACTTGCTTCCTCTGTCATGCAAACTTGCTCTCCATCCTTCCTGTAAGATTCTTGCTCATTTCATGAAGCAGCAGTAAAATAGAGATCTCAGATTGAAGCAGTGAGGGCTGAGAAATACCTCTGGAATCAATGAACCTGAAACAGCTTGTCTAGTTCTGCTCACCTCTCTTGTCCTTTAGAATTAGTTTGAAATTCATCTCTTCTAGAGAGCCTCCACTGTTTAGCTTGGAACCACATCTACCACTCCAGCTGACCAACTACCCTGGCAAACTGATATAACAGGGCAATTATTAATTATTTAATTTTATGTTTCAACACTATTCAAGGTACTGTGTGGAAAACAAATGAAGAGACAAGGTCCTTAGTTTCGAGCACATTACACTTTGGTTACAAATATTTTACCCATTACCTACAGTGTAAATTTCATCCAACTTACCTCATCAGTCTCTACGTATACATATATTCCAATATGCTGTTTTACTTTTCTTCCTTCTATGTAACGATTTCATGCAAGCTACTCATTTCAAGAACCTCGCTGACTTCCTATTGGTACCCAACCCTTTAACCCTCAGAACTGAGGGCCAAGTGGAGCCATGTGACTCCTATCAGGTCCCTCTACTGCAACTAGTCCTTGCTGCCTCATCCAACCTTCCTCACTCAGCTTGTAATCAACTTAACTTTTAGTCTTTGTACACATTAGGTAATATTTGTCCTCTGTACTCCCAGGGGACTGTGGTCACTGCCCAGCTAGGAAGCCCTACCCTTCATTATTCAGCAACAGCTTGAAGAGTATTCTAATTCTAACCTTCCGCCCTCTGACGGACCAGCTGCATCAAAGGCTGTGTTCCCTTGTTTGTTTGTTTTTTTCCCTGAAGCAGAATCAGGATTTCAAACTGAGTCATCTATTAGAAAAGGACAGATTCTGGGTCCAAATTTTCAAAATGTGTCTCTTCTGTGAACCACAGCAAATCTAAACTGGATGATGCCTTATGTTGGAGTCAGAACTCATGTGGTCCTCTTGTCTCTGCCCCTCTGGATCCCTGCATGCTGTTCAAGGGAAGTTGCTGGCTTTTGAACTGACGGCTTGGAAATGAAGGCATTTTTCTTTTAGGGAGAATAGTCCTTCAGTGATTCAAACAACGAGCTTTGTGATCAAAATAATTCATAAAGGAAAAGATTTATGAAGTGACTTCACTAGCACACAATGCATTTTTTAAACTTTGTTTTTAAAATAAATCTGTCAGTACACAAGCCAAGACAACACATCTGAATGCAATATCAGTGGACACACCCTGAATCCCTTCTTTGCTTGTCCAAGACTGTGGCAGAAGAGGAAAATGCTTCTCTTTGTCTTCTTAAATTTAATATTATTTTTTAATTAAAAAATGCTAGTTCAATGAAAAGGCTTAAAAATTGTGCATACTGTCATTTCCTAAATAAAACCTGCCTTACAAAAAGTGTGTTTTCCATCTACTACTGAGCTTGTTTAAAAAAAAATAAAAAATAAATAAAAAGTCCAACTTATAATGAATTCCTCTGGCATAAGGAAGCCTGTTCTAATCTCCCTTTATCAGGTTTGAGTGATAGTTCTGCTCAACGAGTATTGACAGGGCCGTCCTGTTTCTCAGGCTTTCGTTTTCCTCAGTTGGAGAAGGATACAGTGCATTTTCACATTCTCAGAGTCTGCAGTTGTTTTTATATAAGAAGCAATTTGCTTGGGTCACGTCAGGTCGAATGGGATGCCTGCCCAGCTCTTGGTTTTAAAGGAAAAACATACAGAAAGACACAAAAACACAGCAGTTTCCTTCATTAAATTCCACTCTACCTGCCATGGGCTTCTAGCCACAATGGAATTTCCCACCCTGGCCTAGTCTAGCCTAACTTTTATTTTTAGGGATTTTTTTCCCCTTAAGTCTTATGAGCTTTCTTTCAAGTGAACTTTGAGGTAAGGATTATTAAATGATAGAGTAATTGCCCAGTTTAAAAAGAATCAGACATAAGAGACAAATGCCTGGTGACCTTCCGTAATATTGTTGGATAACCACCCTGTAGATGACAGCCTTTCAAAAAACTGCTCATAATCAGCACAACAAGACAGGTAATAAAATTCAAAATCAAAACCTGAATCATGAAGTGGAGTGAGGAACAGCACCTTCTCAGTAATACATTCTATTTACCATTGCATTAGATAGAATTTCAGAGGAAAAAATGGAATTGAGTAACTAAAAAACCAAGGAAATACACAAATAAGAGAGTAAAGGAGTGGGAGAGAGAGTGGTGGGGGAGAGGGAGGTGGAGGGGGAGAGAGAGAGAGAGAGACAGAGACAGAGACAGGCTTTAAGGACCATTTTCTCCTAAAAACCATTTATGCTTTTGTCCATAGCCTGGGGGCAACTGATTTAATCAGGATTGTTCATGTGGATTATCTAAACTATGAAAAGCAACAGGGAGAACTTCCCAAGAAATCCAGACTGGGTCTGCTGCAAAATACTTGGTTTGGGGCCTGGAGCTAAGCAGACTGTTCACATTGTACTCAGGGTCTTAAGGAAAGTGGCTCAATGCCTCTATAATTCTTTGTCCCTTTGATCTACCTCACCATTTGGTGTCTCTTGGCATCTCGAATGCTCTCAAAAATGACCCTGCCTAGTTAACTGATTTACAGTCTGGGGAAAAAAAAAGAAAAAGAAAAAGAAAGAAAGAAAGAAAGAAAGAAAGAAAGAAAGAAAGAAAGAAAGAAAGAAAGAAAGAAAGAAAGAAAGAAAAAGAAAGAAAGAAAGAAAGAAAGAAAGAAAGAAAGAAAGAAAGAACAAAAGTTTGGTAATGAGGGAGGAAAATATACCTTCTTCCTATCTTTGCTCAGCATAAATAAAAATTGAAAGATGTGATTTTTGGGGGATGTGAACTCCACTCTGTCCACATTTAGCAATAGCACTGTCAGAGCCAAATTGACGCCTTCTCCCAACTAACTCTGTTTAAAACATATCAAGTTGGCCTTCTCGTTCATTATTTTCAAGATGTATTTTACATAATCTTCCTTCAAATGATGAAGTTTACTTTTCAGGCATGTCATTTGCTCTTAGCGTTGTTCTTTTTTACCCATTGCAGCTTCTTATCCTCAAATCCCTGATTTCTTGTTGAAGTTGATTGTTAATATAGCCATTCTTTAGCATCACAGCACATTTACAAACCAATGATGAGTTCACTCTCTCTGACTTCCAAAACCATTGGCTGCTTGAGACCATTTCATGAGTTTGTCTACTCATGTGAATAAACAAAAATGTGTCTATCATGTGAATTTGGAAAAGAAAGAGCGACTCCACGGAACAAAGCCTACAGAGGCCAAATTACTGCCATGGGTTTCATGGATGCTGCCTTTGCATGTGCTATTCTACCTCAACTCTAGTTTAGATATTAGAACTTTGCTTCCTAATGGATGCCATTTACCTCCAATAAAACCATGTGGTTTACCCTGACATTTAATAGTGATTTAGTGATTTTAGAGTTTCTTCTAACTCAAGAGTAAATGTTCATGAGACTCATGAACTTGAATCTAGGCAATTAATCTGGACATTTTAGCAGTTCCCTGAGGCTGCGTATAATCTCCCACAATCCCTTGCAAAACCTGAGATTTTGAACCACCGTCTAGTTTGTGGTTGCACTGCCAAGGAATAAAGCAAAATCATTACTTATGGTGACTCCCTCTCAAGCACTGTAGTGAACTGAAGCACAAGAAAACCTTCGCTATACTTTAGACAGAACATTAAGATTAATGCTAAAAATCAAGTAACTAAGATCTTAAAAATATACCAACCTCAAGGAGCAGAAATTAAACAATACTGGAGTTTAGAAACAAATCAATGTTACTATGCAGCCCTTCATTACAACAAAACTAAGCAAAGGACAGCCTCAGCACCAATGGAGAAACACTTTTGTGTACAATTCTTGAGACTACTTGAACTGGATTTGTGGGAAACAGTTCTCATAGGTTTATTACTTGCCTTTCTTCCAAATGTGCATGTGCACACACCCGCACACACGAATGCGCCACACCCACACACATCCACACATAGTACCAGACTAGGCCTATGGCTCCTGTGTTAAATTTATGTCGGTGAGCCACTGTGCAGCTGCTTTATGTATACACCATAGAGGGCCAAAGTGAGAAAACTGGTGACACCATGGTTTTGTGTAATATTGCAAGGAAACAAAATAAGCTTAAAGCGAGTTAAAGGTAAATGGACATAGAGAATAAGTTAGGATTCTTTAGGACTTGGTAGTACCTTGCTCAACCTCGCTCAACACATTTATAAATGACTTGGTCACCCCAGCATCTCACACTTTGCCTGGCAAAGAGTGGGAGCTCAGTTAAGTTTGCTGAATGAATGGATGAAGAATCTGAAACAAGAAGTACGCAGTAAGTTATCCAAGTATGGATATATATACTATATGGATATATAGTATGGATATACTATATATATATATATATATATATATATATATATATATATGGATATACTTGGATAGAATTAAACTTCCCTGAGCAGAAAAAAGCTAAGCTGATGGGGTACTTGTCCAGGTGTGCAGAAAGGTGGCAGTGTGAACATAGCCAAAATATTCAAATATATAAAAGGATAGTTTTAAGTCTTAACCAGGAAGGGGTCTTGAAGGCCACTGGCATCTTTCAGGCAAAAATACCTTGGAAATTTTAGTCATTGTTAAGAGAAGTAATGAAAATAAAAGTTATACTTCCTTTATATAAAACCCTTTACTCTTAGAGTACTACTTTCCTATGACATAATGTTCCAGAATTTCTTCATGCGACAGTCATTAAAGAATTCAAACTGGATTAATGTAATATAAGCTGGTAGATAAGTTATTTTGTGATATCATAATAATTCATTGACTGTGAGAAAAATGCAAATGACATGGTTGTTAATAAATGTTATGTAGCAGACATCATATTGACAGTTCTTAATAACTGGCTGCCATGGCAGCTTCCTAGTTGTCTGATTTTCTCCACTCTCTGAACTTATGGACTAGTGATCTTGCAGCTCTGGGTGTTGATATTTATTAACCCATTCAACAAACTCTTACTAAGTTCTTCCTTAAGCTGTACCAGCCTGATGAGACCAGACTGGATCCTCTAGATATTGTCACCATTCTAAATGGACCCCATGCCTCCTTTGTCCCTTAAATTCTCCAATTTTTTACTTGTGGTAACCTATTCATGATTACACATCCAGATCCCTGATCCCAGTTTCCTTCCCACTTATTTTCCTTAACTTATTTCCTTTTACCCTATGTCTCCCTTCCTATGAGGAGCCAAGAGACAGTCTAATTCTTAGCAATGGTCATTGGGCTATATAGAACGGACCTCTATGAGCCCCGAACACATTGCCTTGTTGAAGAGATATAATAAACTTTCCACAGTCAAGAGTGATTTTATTTCTTCTGCCTCAGTAGATGTATTACAAGTTAACAGTGGTTCTCCTGTTATAAACCACAATAGCAATCTACTCACCAGTATCAGTTACAAAATTGTATCATGATAGAATTCTAAAATACCTGTTAGACTTTCTTTCTATAGGTTGCCCATTTCTTCTGATATAGTTAATTCACCTAGCAATAAAGATTAATTAGCCACTTCTTTTTGTATGCAGACAGAAAGAAGTATGATTTTCTCTGCTTATAAAAACTCCTGGTAAGTGGTGATAGCTTTCAAAAACCCTCTTCTTATTTGGCAACCATGGTTCAATTATCAGGAACTCCAAGTTCAGAATCTGAGAACGGTGACTCTGTTCTGTGATTTTATACATGCTAGGGATCGGTAAATTGCTGAAGACTTCTTAAATAAAAGAGGAGATACTGTTCTCTTCATCTGCAAGGAACAAGCAGGCATATTAAATGGGGTTTTAGAGTATCTGGAATACATGATAAACTCTTGGCTTTCTTTTTAAAAACTATCTATGAGGTTCTCTTTAGAAATAGGACAGACTGGTGAATGTGGTATCTCATTTCTATGGGTGGAAATCCCATCTATAACAATGCTTTACAAAGAGACATAGTAGCAATACCTTTCCCAGCAAGATGCAAATACCAAAAACAAATATGGGCTGCACAAGATAATTTAAGAATACAAGTAGAAAATAATTAAAACTACTGTGATAGTTTAGATTACAAATGAAATATATAAAATAATAAAATGAAAAGTTTTAAAAAAAATTAAAGCTGAATCAGAATTTCCCTCCTGCACCATAATCATGCTCTTAAAATATTTATCAAAAGTAACTTTGCTGGGTTCATGAAGAATGGCCTTGATAAGGATGGCACAACTGTAAGCAAAATAATTTTTATAAGAGTGAGTCTACATATATAATTTCATTATTTCTAGAAACATGGATGTCATTAGACTTACAGGTAACCAGTGGATTGAATCTCATTCTGATAACAATCAAAATGTGTTCTAATGGCAGGCTGCTGTGATTAAACACATTTGGAAAGAAATGGGTCTACTCTCTTCTCAAAGTGCCCACCCCTCTGTTCATCTTCCAGCACAAAATATAGCAGCCTTACCTCCAGCCAATAAGTTAGAGAACAGGGTGAAACATCATTTTGGCATTATTTTTTTAAATTACAACCAATCAAAAGAGGAGTTTGAGTGACTATTATAGGATATAAATTAAGAACTAAGGTTATTTACTTATTGAGTAATATTGATGTTTAGAAAATTGTAAGTATCAAGATAATTTTCAACCACAGTATTCCATATCCAGGAATATTTTAGTGGGTACAGTATATTAAAAAGATGCTTGGACATTCAATAATTAAATAAGATAATGATATCTGATTTATTTATGGTTTAAGTTCTTGTGTTTTCTGGCAAAAGTATTTATGAGAGGTAGCATTATCTGACAGTTAATGAAGGGGAGTGGAAATTATCTGTTGCAGACCAATCATGCTCATAAGCACAATAATCTCTCAATCTGCAAATGGAAATGGGGCATTAAGAAAATACTTTGAGAAGGACACTTGACGGGATGAGCACTGGGTGTTATTCTGTATGTTGGTAAATTGAACACCAATAAAAATTAATTTATTTAAAAAAAAAAAGAAAATACTTTGAGATTCTGTGTATGGAACACATATTCTATGAAAATTTTGTAAATATTATATATTTTAAAAATAGTGTAGTATGGTAACATAGCTGATTATTAGGTATGTAAGTAACCCTTTCTTCTTGATCATCACCCACCCATAAATCTGAAGGGTCTATTTTCTTCCTTTATTCTTTTGCATAAATAACCTGTTCATAGGTGTTTGAAATATCAGCCCATCAGTTTCACTTTAAATCCTGAAATATTTTAAAGGACTTCAGATCAACAACTGTGGACTACGGGCTAACTTGGAACTTGCCTCTATCTCTTACAGGCTGTGTGATTTTGATCACTGACCTCAGTAGCCCGCTATCCTCACTTGGGAGAATGGCATAACAACAGTACAGGCTTCCTGTGCTTCCTGTGAAGACTGGGTTTTATACAGTCAATACGAGGCTGCCTTTCTGAATCTTTGAAAGTTACTGACATCAGGTTAGTTGAGCAGAACTTTGGTCTCTTTGATTGGCTAGTGATCTCCAAATTTCACTTCTGGTCTCTGACCTTCTGAAATGAGTGGGGTGAATATCTGCTTGTGTATTTGCCATCTTTCTGCCTCAAAGCCAGGGTGGATTTTCCTGTCGGTTTTAGTTTTCATGGAATCTCTCTTTACCTACATGCTACTAAGGGTAAAATATCAACTATTAAACTCTTTGAAGCAAGTAAATTTTGAAAGGAGGATTTAGAAGTCAATAGCAGTATGCCAGCTTGATCTGCCTTTCAGAAAGATCACCATAATAAGGAGACCAATAAATAAATAAAAAGAATAAAATATACATCTATGTTGAATCTTGGAACCCTTTCTTTAACACATATCATTAAAGGAAACTCTGAGTCCTGCCTATGTGATTTGACATTTAAAATAGAACCCATCACAGTTCTATGGAAGAAATTCCCAGCTGAGAACTACCAACTTTCTTTATTCAGATCAGAAGTTCCTATACTCCCTTAAAAACAAAAACAAAAACAAATTGACAACAAAATCTATGCTTCTGGTTGTATGTAATGCATACTGCTATCCAGTGGTTTTTAACCAGGGAACAATTTTGTCCTCTCCCTCCTAAAGGGCAATTGACAATCTGGAAGCAACTTTGATGGTCACAAGTGAAGTTATTGTCACCTAGTGGATAGAAGACAGGAATACTGCTGAATGTCTATAATGCACAGAACAGCACCCATCCAGGCCCCCAAAAAGAATTACCTGGTCCAAAATGGCGACAGTGCTGCTGTAGAGAAACCTTGTACTAACTTGTTACCCCAGAGACGCGGGCCTTAAACCAATGACCACATCAACACTTAAGAGACTACATCGAAAGGATAGTCTAACAGTTGAAGAATATGCCCACAAGGAGCACCACTTCAAATACATAATTTGACAAATCTGGATGTGGTGCTAAGGAAAGAACTGGTAAAACGAATAGTTGTTTGGTAGTTAATTATGTCAAATATTACAAACAAATAATTTTATATTACTGAGTCAACTAGATTAACATCCTTTTTTAATTGCAAGAGGTCTAAAAATACGAAGTTATGGATTAATGCAATATTATCCTCACACAGAGATCTTTTGAAATGGTTTCTAGAAAGCAGTGAACACATTGAAAAAAAAAGATATCACAAATGAATTCTGAACAGTTAGGAGCCAATTACCTAGGGCGGATTATTTCTACACACAGTATTCTCCGTATGTATCACAAGCATAGGATTGTGCAGACCACAGCCCCACACTGGAACACTGCTTCTTTCAGAAGACAAATCAGGCTAAAGCTCAGAGTTTGAGAACCGTTTCTGTGCAAGAGTTACTTTCAGCAAAGGAAATACAACATGAACTCTATCTAAGGTAGGTGTGAAATTTATTTTTTCAATGAGCCACAACTATTCTGCAAACATTTAACTCCTTGCTACCGTTAAAGGATGCTGATTACATATAAAAGGAAGAGCCAATAAAAATGAAATTGGAAAATGAAGAAAATATGTGAAAATTATTTTTAATATGGTTAAGATTCAACTATGTGACAAATTGTATTTTAAGGGTTCTCTGTCAAAGGCATCACATATTTTTCTGATGAAAAAGGATGCCCGAAACTGACATTCAGGTGAGCATTTGGACACTCCCAGTGGTAAGGTTGTACATTTTTTCTCACCTTTGCAATTATTCTCTTGCTTTTGAATTTTATTTTGATCAGTGGTACCTGAAATTAAAATGAATTCAGGGCCTCAGAAAAATTGGCTTTTACTTATTTCTCAGTACCCCAAGAATTTGCTTCCTAGACAGGCATTTCTCACTGATGAGAAAACAAAAGGTGAAACTGGCTTAGCCACACAGAGAATGGAAACATGCTAATTTCAGAGTGGCCAATATCTTGTTTTTCCATTTTAACTTCTAGATATAGCTCCAAAACATTTGTTTTTTCCTCCCTTAAGGGCAAGTTCTAGAGGCAGAAGGATAGTGGTGGGGAGAGTAGTGATGATTATAGGTTTTCATAGCAGTTCATTTTAAAATTGTTAAATATCCCTTATCAGGAGATCACCATTAACAATTCTAGAACAAAGCAAAATAAGAGATTTTAAATAAGGAAAAAAAAAGATAAGAAGGCAACAGCAATGTCCTGGTACTATGGAAGACCCAAGAAAAAAAAATCGGATTTCTGCTCTCATGATGCTTGCAATCTTGTTCTAGAGAAAAGAGAAGAATTAAAATAACTGAAGAACAATAAGAAACAGTGTAATTAAGTGTAAAAATGAATAGTGGAAGCAAAATGCTGTGTGAAAGCCATGCCTCTTACATCTTTTCCAACTCAGAGGAAAGAGACCATATGGGTCAAAAGTAACCTACTCTAGTTTCTGATATTAGTTTCATAATTCAGCTATAATCCCATTACAAAGAACTTCAAGGAACTGCTGACATTTTTTGCTGCCCTGTAGTTTATGTCTCAAGTATTGCTTCAAATACCAAGCTATACACAGAGATGTCTGCTCTAATGGTATTTGTTGACCTGCATTAGGTTAAGGTTAGCCTCAATAAACAGAGACGAACATCACAGGGAACCAGTTAGTCAAATTGTTTTTAAGTAGGCTTGCATTATTTTTAGAATGTTTTATTACTTTTAACCTAAAGACTAGACATTTAAAGAACATTATCCTCAAATAATCTTGTTATTACATAAAACAGTAATATTTATTATAGGTGCCTCTGTAAAGCCCAAAATGGGGGTATGCAGAGGTGGATTTACTAGAAATTTAATAAAGCCTAAACTTCAAGGCCCTCACTTGCATGGTCCCTTCCAAATGCCTGTAGGTTAATTTGTAATTATAATTTTTTATTCTTCTTAACAAGGGTACCCCAAATAGTGTAAACGTCTGGCAAAATCTTGATTCACCCTGAGTATAAAATAACCTTGAAGGGATCAAACCTGACAGTCCTTAAAGGCCAATTCTGAAAACGGTACAAAATGTACTTTCACAAGGATATATAAATTACATTTCCAAATGTATCCCTCCTATAGTCTCTGCCATTCACTCCTGCCAAAGAATAGATGCCATCTTGCCCCACTGTTACAAGGTCACTAGATTCTTTTACATATAAATTCTCTCTGTTCAATGACTGGGACTGGGACTCAGCAGTTTTTGTTTTTTGTTTTTCAAAAGATAAAAAATTCAGAGGTAGAAGATAATTTCTAAGGATAAAAGGCATGTTAGAGACTCGCGAAATTTCTCACTAAAACAGTAATAATTATTATTCATAGCTGAGGGATATATGCATTTGAGAAAAGGAAGGACATGGAAATTCTCTCAGTACAATTTACAGTACTACCTACTGAAAAATGTGGTGAGTTTTTGCAGCGTGTGAGAATTTCTACCATGAGTAACACCACATATCTGTTTTTTGGTTTCTGGAAACCCCAAATAAAATCCACAAGCACCTCTAAACCCCACCATGGAATTCTGACACTTCTGAGTAAGAGGTTCAAAACAAAATAAAATCTTTAGATGCACTATGTCTGTCTGCAGTTTTTCCTATAATGCCTTGTCCCAGTTTTTGAAGAAAACTGAATAAAAATTAATTCAAGAAAAAATGAGTGAAATTACCCCAAATGGAATACTAAATTGAAAAATAATAGTTAAATTGTTCATAACCATTTCCTGTTATATTTTTTCTCTCTGTCTTAGAAATGGAGTAAGAATGCTTCAAATAAAAAATGTAAAACCCATCCCATCCCATAAAGGGCCCACTCACGTAAACAGGAAGCTTATTAAAAGAGCTTTTCTTGGTTTTCTGGCAAAGCCCACTTTTTATTTTGATGGCAGTACCTATTAAGGAGAGGACTCTTTTTGTGGGCAGGGTGAAAAATCAAAACATTGCAAATCCTTCAGGCACCCGCTGGATAAGGGGTTAGTTGACTGACTTCTTGGCTGGAAGGAACAAAGTGGCTCTGAGATCAAGGAACAGGCTGTATGCAACCTAGCCCTGTCCTATAGATGATGGTCTTCTCAGTCTAGATATCACAAATCAGCTCGAGGTTCCCAAAGAGTCAGCAGACACCAGTCTATAATAGTGCAAAGTGTTTCACATGCACATTGAACTCCTTTCCTTTACACTTAAATCCCTTTTTGTTTCTGTGATTTTCCTTTCTGGGAAGCATTGTAGTATAATCAAAAGAACACAGGTTTTGGAATCTGAAAACCTGATTTCTAGTTCCAGCTCTGCCAAATACAGTGACATGTTGCATTCCTGAGCATTCAATCTTCTGATATGCAGAATGAGGGCTATAGTTCTTCCTTAATCAGCTCAGGTTTCTCAAAACATGAGTAAGCATTATCTGTCTTGAAATTACCAGAGGTGAAAATACAGATTCCAAGGCTTCTTTCCAACTTATTAAATTAGACTCTTTGTGAGCTAGAAAGCCTTGGAATATTCATTTGAGACCCACTTCCCAAACAATTTTTGCATATTAATGTTTTAGAGCCACATTCTAACTTGTCTTGAGTCAGGATTAAATTAAACCATTTTGGTGAAATGTGTCTGCGAAACTGCAAATCAGAACATATATGCTGGGGGATCCCTGGGTGGCTCAGCGGTTTGGCGCCTGCCTTTGGCCCAGGGCACGATCCTGGAGTCCCGGGATCAAGTCCAACGTTGGGCTTCCGGCATGGAGCCTGCTTCTCCCTCCTCCTGTGTCTCTGCGCCTCTCTCTCTATGGCTATCATAAATAAATAAATAAATAAATAAATAAATAAATAAATAAATCTTAAAAAAAAAAAAAAGAACATATATGCTGAGCGTTCTTACTACTGTTATTTTCCACGGTAGCTCAAAGCACCAAAGCCAAGACATAGGACCATCTTCCCAAAGATCCCGCCTGGAGCCACACCCGGCCAGGCCACAAGCCTTCCACTTATGTTCACTTAGGCAGGGTAGGTTCACCGGGGGTGGGAGGGTGGGAGGAAGTAGAGCTCAGTTGTGACACAGGCAGGATTTCTGTAGACTTTCATTTATGTGACTGTACCTACCCCACAGGGCGATATAAGGATTAATTCCTATTTGGTAATTTACCATGTGTAAAATGCCTCAAGCCCCTTGGAGGAAAGTGCTATATAAATGTAAAATAATAATTATAATAATAATAACCTTGACTATTTAACTGATCAGTGAATTAGCTAGAAGATTTAGGCTGCCAAGGGACAAGACAGAAACCATTTTAAGTAGAAACACTGTACATCATCGTATCTCATACTGTTATCACAAAAAAGGGAAACAGAGGTGGAAAATTAAGATAAATCCATGTTCTTCACTGACTTAAATGACAGGGGATCACTGTCTTGTTTTATGAAAGCCAGGAAATGCAGAAGTGACAGCTGCATTGTAATTCTAACTCAGGCACACATCCTAAGGTCTAATAAACTTTGGTCTTTTATTTGTATAGAATATATCTCACTGGAGCAACATCTAAAATTTAGCATGAGTAAGGCATCTGAATATAATTTTGCTTAGTTGGAATATGTTTATAATTCACCCCTATTGGTAGGCAATGGTTTTTCTATCTGAAAAAAGATTGACATTATTCTATGAAATTCCAGATAATATTTGAAATCAGTTGTTTACTAAATTTGATTCCTCTGTATCTTCCTAAGAAAACTAGGGTGTGTTTCTATTTCTGAATTTAGGAAACTAAAACATACAAGAGATACCTTTTCTCCCTAGGAAGAAAATATTTTGGTGCATATACTCACAAGAGCTCAACTGCCCTGAGTTCTTACATTATTTGTTTTATTTATTAGATTTACAGAGACCCTCCCACTAAAAGCTCAGGGGGCTGAACCCAGAACTTTCATATACATGAAACATGAATCACTTCTTAAACCACAAAAAGCAAAAGAAAAGGCTATAGAAATCTTAATGGGCAAGCTTCAGATGCTCAAAAGCAATTGTTTAGTTACTCTACTTAGTTATGCATCGTTCAAAACACTTTCTAAATCGGGCAAAAAAGGTTCTTTGTGAAGAACAGGCTTTGGGGCCTTGGACAAGTTTTAATTCTAGTTGTTTTATAGCTCACACACAAAGTAGTTTCGATGTGTATGTAAAGAGGTACTGTACTTCATGCGATAAAGTTTGCAGTTGAGGATTTTGAAAAGGAAAGAAAGCAAGCAAGGAGGGGAATGAATATGTGGTACCTTGCTCTATTTTTAATTATTAACTCATAGCCTTGAAGATTTACATTTTTAAAAAAAAATCCAATATTGAGTAAAAACAGGTGTAGACTAAGGTGAATGAGTACCAGAAAATAAAGTTAAACAGTATAAACTCAAATTATTTTGTAAATACCAAAATTAAGCTCTACTCTGTTTATAGGGTAGGGAGAGAAAGAAAGACAAAATGACAGAAAGACAGAAAGTCAAAAATCTGAAAGCCAGAGTTGCAACTGCTTTTCTTTGCATGAACTAGTAAATATTAAAAATGCTTTTTGATTTATAAAAAGTCATATGATACATAATACCCAACACAGCAGAATATTCCAAATGTGATGTGTGCTTAAACACATGCATGCAAACACACAGATACACTCACACATGTCAAAAACATGGGTGTTTTGTCTGGTATAGCTTTCTGGCTTCAAAGGGCCTCTAAACAGGGTAGAAGCAAAAGAGTTTCTGATAAACTGCTTCTGCCAGGGTCACTAGCAGAGAACAAGTGCTGCCAATAATCACTCCTGTTATAAACATTTTAAAAATCCATCTTTCCTTTACAGATACTTTCCCTTCCATATTGCTAATATGGTAGCCAGTGCCTTGGTCCTTTAGCCACATTGGAATTTCTTGCCCTGCATCACAGGCCCAGCTGTACTCATCAAAGTAGAAAAACTGACAGCATTGTCTGAAAGACACAGCTTGGGATAATTGCTCCTTGTAGTTCCCCTGTCAATGAATATTATCATATTCTTCTCACGAATAAGGTTACTGTACTTTTTTTTTATTTCTACACACTTAGCCACTAAGCACATTACTGTTCCTTTAATGAAATGGACCAAACGTGACAGTGTGAGCTGTGGTTTAGCATTCCCAAGAGTCTGTTCTAAGGCTTCTGTGTGCATATTTTTAAAAACAATCTTTATATGTCCAGAAGAAGTAAAAATGACAATAATTTTTAATGATATGACTGTTTTCTTAAGAAGGCTAACAGAAATATCAATGGACTGGCATAAAGCAAAGAAAAAACAAAACACATGAGGATAGCAAACATATCCTCTTACTGAATTTCTTTCACCCAAATATATAATGGAATCTCTGACATAATGTGTTTTCTTCTCCCTTCATGTTAGACTGAAACTTATTTGGTTGAAAGTAGAAAAAAAAACACTTGCTTTAAGTCTTCTAGTGATCTATACCTTTGAAATATTAGTCTCTCCTTAAATTTTGAGTGCCAACTCATTAAGAAGGAAAAAAATTTCAAAGTATTGCAGTCACTAATAACAATAGTAAAGTTAACATTTCTTGAACTTGTAGGTGTTCTTGGTACCATAATAACCACACACGTATCGATTGACTCATTAAATCTTCACGACAACTCTGTGAGGTAATGCTATTATCACTCCCATTTTATAGATAGGGAAACACAGGCACAGAGGGATTAAAAACTTGCCCAAGATCACACAGTCCGTGAATAGAGGAGTCAGGATGCAAACTGAGGGAGCCAGATGCTGCTACACAGTGAATGCTTGGTCCCATAAAGCCCAGTGCTCCTTATTTCTCCTAAAGCAATTCCTCGGCGGAGTAGCTCTCAGTGTTCACTTTCCCTTCTGAACACTTAAACACCTGTTTGCACATAGCCTGCTTTAATATCACAGTAGTGTAATGCTTAAGCTCTGGAGACAGATATAAGTATTTATCCCCAATATCAGCAGTGCTTAACTCTCCTGATATTTGTGCCTCAGTTTCCTCTCATGTAAAAACAGGAGTAATAATACCAATTTCATGTAGCTGTGAGGGTTAAATGGGAGAATGCCCATTAGAGCTCAGTGGAGGGTCAATGCTTAATAATGGCTAGCTTTGTTATCACTGTTTTTAATCTCTTAATACACATGCTCCCTTTCCTCAACTAGATTGTATTTCTTTTTTTTTTAATTGTATTTTTTTTTTCCAGAGAAGTCAACAGTATGAATCCTAACTGTTTTGTGTATGGTTTTAACCAGGGTCTTAATATATGTTGTTGAACTCTTAGATGTCCTTGATGCCACCATAATAAATGTATTAACTCATTAAATCTTCAAAAATTATTATTATTATTTTTTTAGAGATTTTATTTATTTATTCATAAGAGGCATGGAGAGAGAAGCAGAGATATAGGCAGAGGGAGAGAGGGAGGGAGAAGCAGTCTCCCTGCGGGGAGCCCAATCCCAGGACCCTGGGATCACCACCTGAGCCAAAGGCAGACAATCAACCACAGAGGCCCCCAGACATCCCTCTTCATAACAATTCTATCAGGATATATATTTACTTAGAATATTATAAGTAATGTAATATTTTGAGCAATATTTAAAATTTAGTGAACACTTACTGTGTGTCAGGAGCGCTACCAAGGGCATGATGGCATTGTCTCATGTAATTCTCCTCATAATCCTCTGAACGAGGGACTTTCAAAATCCACCTTACACAAGAGGATACCAAGGCTCACAGAGGTCACATACGCAAGTGTTCAAGAATGTGAACCTTTAACCACAACCCTCTACTACCTTCTAAAGAATGAATTTAAAGCAAGTGTTCATAAATATTTGGTCTTCGTGGTGAATCAATTGAGTCACTTCCTTCTGTCATCAGAAATCCTGTGCTTACAGCAAACTAATGTGGCCTGTGCAATATCATTCATTCATAGCCAGGCACATGCCAAGTACTAGCAATTAAAAAAACACTATGGATCTAAAATTTTCTCATCAAAAGCAATTAAAATTTAATGTAATTTCACGACCTCCATTTGCTATGCCTACTCTTAGAAAAATCGAACTTCTTTTCTCCCTTCCTTCCCTGCCCACTCCTTATTTCTTTTAAACCTAAGTTTCATAGTATTAAATTTATACAGATTTTTGCCCATAAGGAGCTTATATGTCAAGGCAAGGAACCATTTTAATTATATTTACTCTTCATTTTGAGTATATTTCCTTTTCATATCTGACAAAGACTTCTGAAGTGACTAAAGAAAGGCAAAGCAACCTGATTTTTTTCAAAAAAATTCTTTCATGTACAATCTTTTGTCTGTAATATTCTCATAATGGCTTAGAAATTTTAAAAGAAGGTTTTAGCTATTTTTGTTCTTTTCAAATTGGCAAAATTTGAATTTTTTTTCTTCACATGTTTAGATTGGCTTTAAAATCAACAAACCAGAAAATAAGAACATATTCAGCTTAAAAAACACGCCCTGCATGGGCGCCTGGCATCTTCAACTAGTGTCAGCATCGCTCTGAAAACTGGGTTTCTATTCTGTTTTTTAAAAAGTTTGAAAAATGCATGTGTAGAACTCACACAGCACCAAGCCTGCTGTCTTAAGAACAGAAAAAGTTTCAGGGCAATAGAAGACCATAACCATTGCTGTAACAAACTCTCCAGTCAGCTAGCAGACCTTGCCAATACTTCCCTTTCCTCTACGCTGAAGGTACAGGTGGCATTTTGTCTGTGACCTTAAAAAATATCTATTTAGGGCTTGGAGTGGATAATTCTAAAGCCAGTAGTAGTGTTCAGGTATACTCCGAAGAATCATTATTTGCTATGTATGACCTTAAGTTATATGGATTTGATAATTTCTTTTTTTTTTTTACATTCTATTTATTTATGATAGTCACACACACACACACAGAGAGAGAGAGAGAGAGAGAGAGAGAGAGAGAGAGAGAGGCAGAGACACAGGCAGAGGGAGAAGCAGGCTCCATGCACCGGGAGCCCGATGTGGGACTCGATCCCGGGTCTCCAGGATCGCGCCCTGGGTCAAAGGCAGGCGCCAAACCGCTGCACCACCCAGGGATCCCGGATTTGATAATTTCAAAAGGATAAGGAAAGTTCTCCTGAAATTCTATCATTAAATGGTTCATTTCAGCAGAATTATTTAAAATATAATGCCAAAGAAGAGTATTTTATATCTAGAATACATGACCGTAGAATGCCCTTCAGAAGTTAGCATAATCTGTTGCTTCATTAAAGATACATTTTATTGTGTACCTACTATATGCTAGGCATTATAATAGACAAGGACAATATGAAGAACAACTAGATCTGAAAAACAGTAGCAGGGATATAAATGGGGATGGTGAGAGAGAACAGAGAAGAGACAATAAAGTGATTACAATCATAGCTGCCACAATCTGAGGGCCTGTCATGTATCAAGGCAATGTACAAGGTGCTTTAGATGAATCACTTCATACCAACCCTTCAGGATAGGTATAATCTTCTCATAGATGTGAAAAATCAGTGTTGATTGATTATAAAGGGCTTTGTAATATGATATAATAAAGTTTTTATTTTATTTTATAAGAAATGGGGAAACATTTTTAAGGTGAGAAATATGATGAATTTTTCTTTCTTTTTTAACATTTTATTTATTTATTCATAGAGACACAGAGAGAGAGAGATGCAGAGACACAGGCAGAAGGAGAAGCAGGCTCCATGCAAGGAGCCCAATGTGGGACTTGATCCCAGGTCTCCGGGATCACACCCTGGACTGAAGGTGGTGCTAAACCCACTGAGCCACCAGGGCTGCCCTGAATTTTTCTTTATAGAACGGTAACTTTGGTGTTCACATTCATTTTGATATAGCATCACTATACTATCCACAAGGATGTGATTTTTTGGCTGGAGCTGTGATTCTCTAACTGATCCAGAGTTCATTGCCAATGGAGCCCACTATGAATTAAGTAGTATCTGGCTTCTGAAAGACACTGATTGGATGCTACTACTCTTTACTTAAAAACACAAGTCATTTTTAATGATTTCCATGACCTAGCTAATAGAGGTTCCTTCTGAAGCATCCATGATCTGTTCCTGAAAACTGTACAGGGTACAACTGTACTTATTCCCTAAATTCTGTAATGCCTTAATATCTTGCCAATTAGTACCTTCCTCACCATTCCAGATTCTATTATATCTTCATGCTTCAGTTCTCCTGACAGCTCCTCAGATTACGTTTTTCTCCCAGGTGAAAGCTTTATTCATTCTCCAACATTGCTTGAAAGACCACAGCCTTCCCAAATCTTCCTTCTCATTCACCTTAGATTCAACCACTTTCTCTGGTTCCCCACAAAGTTTCACCTATTCTTCTACATCAGCATTTTTTTCCTCTACTTTATATTGAAGCTCTTTCTTTCTAAGTCTCTCTTCTAGATTCTAACAAACTGAGGGTACTGACCTTAATCTTTCACGTAAGTTTTACAAACAAACAAACAAAAAAAAAAAAAAGGAAAAGAAGCACAGAGTATTGATATACTTGGCCAAGTAATGATATCCAGATGCTACACTGCCATAACCAATGCTCAATAACTGTTAGATGAATAAGATAGAGTCACTCAATCATTCATTGACTCACGTTTTAATTAATTCATTAATTCTACATGCTCAAATAAGAAAGTAAAGATTTCTTTATAAAAAAAGTTTTCTGGGGACGCCTGGGTGGCTCTGCAGTTGAGGATCTGCCTATGGCTCACGTCCTGATCCCAGAGTCCTGGGATCAAGTCCCACATCAGGCTTCCTGCCTGGAGCCTGCTTCTCCCTCTGCCTATGTCTCTGCCTCTCTGTGTGAGTGTGTCTCTCATGAATAAATAAATAAAATCTTTAAAGAAAAAGTTTTCTGTTCATTTGAATAAAAATCTTTTATAAATCAACAGGCTAAGAGAGGTCTATTATATTATAATTACTATTATTAAATCAAATAAACAATGGGTACATCTAAAGAGTACGTTCCAAGCTAGAATCAGGAAAACTGGTTAGAAACTGTAGAAAACTGAGAAATGTACTAGCTCATCACTGCCTCCATATAGCCTATAGGTATTTCTGACCATCTCGTACTAATATGAGAGTACCTATGGTACTGGCAAAAGTAGATGAATTGCCTGCCCAGAGATGCTATTGAAAGGAAATAAAACCGTTTCATAGCAATATAAGGGAGAAAAGACTGACATTAACAAAGCTATTTATTGTCTAGGCAAGGTAGTAGATTCAAACATATATTATCTCATTTAAATTCTCATAAAAACACTAACATGGCTAATATTTATCTATTTTAAATAAAATCATAACTGAATGCAAGAATCTTAACTAAATTCCCAGAGGCCACATTACTAGGAGGCTGGGGTAGCCAGAATCAAAAAGCTGAAAGCCCTTACTTAGTCTTTTCCATTTATATTAAATTACTTCTTAGGACATACTTCCAGACCAAAAGAGTTGAAATCTATGTAGATTTACATTTTGATGGATAGGTTTATGGAAGACTTTATTGTAGGCATCAAAAGACAAAAAACAAGAGCTAATATTTACTACTGTTCTAAACATTTTGGATGTATTCACTCATTTAATCCTTACAACAATGTTTTTGGAAGGGAGTACTATTATTATTGTTGTTATCACTTTAAGGTGTGGAAACTGAGTCCAAGAGAAGACAATAAACTTTCAATAAAGTCGCAAAGCTAGTAAGTGGCTATGCGGTCAGACTATAGCCCACAGAATTTAACCGTCATGCATACAGCTCATTAGACTAAAAGGTTATTTTTTTAAAAGATTTATTGATTTATTTTAAAGACAGAGAGTGGGGGAGAAGAGCAGAGGGGGAGGGAGAGAGAATCTTAAGCAGACTCCATGCTGAATGGGGAGCCCAACACAGGACACACAGCTTGACTTGAGGCTTGATCTAATAACCTGAGATCATGACCTGACCTGAAAGAGTCAGCTGCCTAACTGACTACAACACCCAGGTGCCCTAGCCTAAAAGGTTATTAGATGAGACAATGTAAAAAAAGTTCCAAGAATAGGACATGGCACAGAGTAGGCCTTTATTAAATGTTACTGCCCCTCTTTTTCTTCAATCTTTAAAATTTTATAACAATGATACCTTTATTTTTAAAGTATATTCTGCTTTTTAAAGACTTAACAATATCAGCTTTCACAAAAACAGAGAATTGAATGTAGGATATACTAAAGTAGTAGCATAATGGTGTTGAGAAGTATTTAACGTGCTGCTAAATGTTACTCATAATATAGTTTTAAGTGACAAAGTATGATTCCAGTGTACCAATGTTTTACCAAAAATAAAATGACACAGAAAACAATGACAACAACAACTGGAAAGGTATAGCCCCAAAGGACATTGTTAATGGTTTTAGTTGTCCCCTTATATTTTATTCTATATAGTCTATCATGACTATTTATGCTTTTCATAATAAGAAAAATAAAAAAGAATAGCTAGGACAGAAATATTCTTAATTTATTGATATAATACTAAACAGCAACATTAGTAGAGATGTGTGACTCCACACTTGTTTAGAGATGGAGCTTGAATAGAACCCAAGCTCCTCATTTCCAAACCAGTGTGTTTTCTCTTACACTCTATTCTCTAGCCAGTGGTCATCATTATGAGGAATTCAAAAGTAATCCATGAAGAAGACTTCTGGCACATGGTTAGAGATACGATGCAAATGTGCTTTAAGCACACACACACACACACACACACACACAGAAGTGTTCTAACACATCAGGCTTCTTAAGTTGCTTATGCAACTGTGTAAGCCATTTGTTTCTGAGTCCAATACTATATATGACAGACTGATTTTCTCTAATTCTTCACACTCTTTCTATAAGAGAACTATAAATCTACACATACCACATGACTTTACTGTAACTCTCAGTAGTGTGTGTTAATGTGAGGAATATAGTATAACTCTGTCCCCGAGGCTTGAGTAAGGTCAAGTCCCTTGCTTTGACTGATGGAATGTTGGCAGAAATGCCATGAGTAGTGATTTGGCTTGGCTTCTTATGCCCACAGAATTTGAAATAAGAAAACTTTGTCTCAAATATCTGATCTCTTCATCCTGAGTCCCAGAATGAGAAGCACGTGAAGAAGATATGAACCCCAATGCAGCCTGAAATAGAGGTACCCAGATGCCACATAGACCTATAAGTGAGAAATAAATGTTTACAATTATAAGCCTCATAAATTTGGGGGTTGTTTGTTATGCAGCATTATCATAGCAATAGCAAACTAATATACAAACAACTATCAATGCAATTCGTGGTGGTACGTTTTGTAATATATATATATAGTATACATCTACTCTCTCTCTCTCCCCCTCTCTCTGATTTTGTGTGTGTGTGTAGTATACATTTACTCTCTCTGTCTCCATATATATCTCACAAGTGTAGGAAACCTGCCACTACAGACAGCATATGTATACACGTATATATGAGAAAAGGTTGTCAGTTGAAATTTCATATGTGGAGAAGCTACTACGCTTTTTAGTTCGCCATGAAAGGGCTTCTTACATTTCACTGCACAGAAAAATCATCTGGGATGGTATCTTATTAAAATGCATATTCTTCAGGAGGTTGGGAGTGAGGCCTCAGATTCTGTGTTTCAAACAAGTTCCTAGGTGGTACTGATATTACTAACACTACTATACTCTGAGTAGCAAAGCTACAGAGGACAGATAATGGTAGCCACATGTAAGAAACAGCCACAAACAGGGAAGACAGTCTGGAACAGTCTGCAACTAAGAATGGATATAACTTTGATTAAAATTTTATCTTTATCTTATAATGAAACAATTCACGTAAGAGACAGAAGAGTCAAAGGAAATGGGCCTTGCAAACAAATCAAATGACAGCTCTCATGTTAATGGTGAGTATAGATTCCCAGTTTTATACACACACACACACACACACACACACACACACACACACATGCCTGTTAATGACTGGAACTAGAATCCCACTCAAACTGTGAATGTAGCACCCCAGGACATTCTTATGGACATATATACTGATAAACCTAGAATATTGCAGCACTCGCTTATGGAAAAATCTTACATATAAGTTCACTTTCTGAAATGTAGCTTTCTAACAGCAAACTTGTCTTTATTTCTCTATTTTCTCTTTTTGATACTTCAATTACTCTTCACTACAATCCATTAGATTATTTGTCTTAGTTGGCGTGGGCTGCCACAATAAAATACTACAGACTTGTTATCTTAAACAACAGAAACTTATTTCTCTCAGTTCTGGAGGATGAGAAGCTCAGGATCAAGATACTGGCATGGCTGAGTTCTAGTGAGGGCTTCCTTCTGGACTGCAGATGGCCACCTTCTTACCAAGTCCCCACATTGCACAGAGAGAGGAAGCTCTGGGGTTTTCTCCTCTTCTCATAAGGACACTAATCCTAGCCTAGAGGCTCCACACTCATGACTTCATCTAAACCTAATTACTTCCCAAAGGCCCCACCTGCTAATACCATCACATGGAGGTTGGGGGTAGAGCTTCTACATATGAATTTAGGGAGGACACAAACATTCAGTCCAAAACACTAGTACTTCTCAAATTTTTTCAGGTCATGACTTACATAGAAAAGGGTAGGGGTGCCTAGGTGGCTCAGTCAGATAAGCGTCTGACTCTTGGTTTTGGCTCAGGGTTGTGAGATCAAGCCCCGCACTGAGTTTGAGTTTCAATCTCCCTCTCCCTCTGCCCTCCCACTTATGCTCTTTCTTCCTCTCTAAAATAAGTAAATAATTTTTTTTTTAAAGAAAGAGTTGTATTGTCTTATTCACTGGGATAAACTAGGAGAGATTTGGAGCTTTAGAGGGGGCTCTGCTGGGCTATCTATAAGTAACCCTTTTGCTCCAGCTGTCACTAGGCCTCCCCGAGGAGATCCATACCCATTCTACATAAGTTGGCAAACTACAAACTGGATACAAGCACATGCTCTACAGAACACAAACAGCATCACCAATTACCATCACTGTTTCTGAGCCTCATTTTGGATCTTTCATAATTGAGCTGATATTTTCTGGAAAACAACACTAGTGTGGAAAGGGGTTTCCTAGGCAGTTGATCAATAACCACTACAGAAAAGATGACAGTATTTAGAAAATTATGCTGGAAGGCATAGTACAAAATCTAAATAAGGCCACTTTAGAAAACAGCAGATGAGATTGCTGACTTTTCTTGAAGAATATGTTTTTAAATTTTCATAACTTTGTATGTCTCCAGGTGTCACAATGGATGCTAAGAAAGTAAATGGGAATCACCCTTTCTCCCTGACCCCAACACTTGTTTTCTTTTCTTTTTTGGGATATATGTGCTGCCGAAGCGAGCACATCTTTTCTGGGATAAATTCACTAACAGTCAATAGCTTATCTTTCCAGAACAAAAGCTTAAAATTTTTTCTAAAATTAGGGAAGAGAATGTATATATTTTTTTTCTGCAGGAATATAGCTAACATCTAACATCAGGTCCTTTGGTACTCCCATGGGGACGAAATTGAGACGTTGTTTCGTGTAGTTTTCTTCAGCCTGGGTTACTGAATAATAAGGAGGAGGCTTGTGGTGTTAGGGTGATCTTCTTGGTCACCAAACCCTGGAAATAGCTTTAAAATATCCATGGTCTTGGACACTGAGAGTCAGGAAGAGAGTTTGAAACTTTCCATCTTATTGTTATTTATGTTCTAGAGCCTCACTGATTTCTCTCACAGAAGATGGGGTCTTCCCTGGTGCTGATTATAGAGATATAGTGGATCTTACATTTCTGTCTAGAAAAGAGGCATCAACAAGACTTCACCATGTCTCATTCCAGACTGGATTAACATGATCATAGCAATAAATATCAAACTAAAACCAATCGGCTCCCACTTAACAAAGCATGTTAGAAAACACAAGTATATGAGTATAACTTTATTACAGGGACAATATTGTGTTTGTTTTAATTTAATTTTTAAAAGAGTAAATCAAATACATATACTTCATAAATTTGTTATTCATAACAAATTTATTGTAACACATCTCACGCTTGATTGAAACCCACAAGAGTTTCTTATTACCAACAATAAAAATCACTAGTATAAATAATGCGTTATTCACTCATCCAACAAACATTAATTGAGCACTTACTATGTGTCAAGACAGTGCTAGATACAAGAAACCACAGATGAATAAAACAACATCTCTCTTCAAGTGTTAACAACTATTGATGTGAGCAGTTGGGCTTCTACTGGGTTTCGGGAAACAGGCTACGAATGGGCAATAATACACTGGAGGTAGTAGAGAGCAGAGAAGAAGGTGCTGTGATCTAATTAAAACAAACAAACAAATAATCAATCTGAAAACCTATCCATTTTGGGTTCCTTCCAAAGAAGAGTCTGCAACAAGAACCTGGGTACTGGTTTTACTTTGAAAGGTGATCTCAGGGCAGCCCCGGTGGCGCAGCGGTTTGGCATCGCCTGCAGCCTGGGGCGTGATCCTGGAGACTCGGGATCGAGTCCCACATCAGGCTCCCTGCATGGAGCCTGCTTCTCCCTCTGTGTGTCTATGAATAAATAAATAAAATCTTAAAAAAAAAAGAAAGGTGATCTCAGAAGGCAAGCGTGAAGAGCACTGAGTGAGTCAGAGCAGAGGACAAGGCAGTGATGAAAATGTCAAGGGGGCCACCAGAGTATCAACTGGAGCACAATTCAACCAGCATCTCTGAGATTTGTGCACAATGTCTCCAGCGGTATCTGTCTGAAGAAACAGAGGCTGGAACATGTATTCTCCAGTTCTGTTCCTCCAATGGTTGAAAGGCTCTACGGCCTTTAGCAGCCAACCTTCCCTTTCCCTATCTAATGTAGATTTATTGAGCACCCCGTGGCCATGGAAAAGGTCCTGGGAAAAGCACTCCTGAGGTGGGGGTCTGGGCCAACACAGAATTGCTTCAAGCGGAGCTGAAATCAGAGGTGAGCTGAGGGGCTAAGTGTCAGACACATCTGCTAGAGTAGCCTACAAAGACTTCTGGGGAGTGGGGCGCAATATACTGCAGTCTGATCCAGCAGCCCCTAAAGGATGGTCTGGGGAAGGTTATAATGACATCTTTTTACTAATTATATTCCGCATAAAGTGTTTCTGACTCTTGTAAGAAGTCAAACTTTGCAACAGTAAATCCTAACACCGCTCAGGTAAGAAACAGAAAAAATGATTTGCTAATCGGCTTACCTGATTCTCTGGCTAGGATGTCAAGATTGGACTCAGCAGTTCTTGTGAAAATCCTGACACTCATTCACCAATTATCCCCTAGAAGTTGATATGTATCGATCTCCCTGTGTTTCAGGGAAGAATTCTTTGAACTGCTCTAAGGAGCTTTTCCAAAAACGATGATACATTTTTGCATCATTTTGTCATGATGGGGCCCTACTGAAAAATTTCCTGACATTTCTGAATTCATGGCAGTATAATATCTACGTTGTTGTATTTGGCTTGCATTTTGTTTTGTTTTGTATTAAAGCAGAAGAGAAGTGGGTAAAGGTTAAAAACTGCACCTAAATGTATTAAGCTTGAAGGCTTTGAACATAAACGAGAAGGTTTACAGGAAGTTATTCAGACCTTTAAGCTTCTATAAACATTTCATCATTGCTGACAAGATCCACTTTAGGTAACCCTGCGCAAGCAGTTCCTGTGTTGCCGTAAGGGTGAAGGTGAATTTATTTTGCAATTTGCCAAGCAGTGTAGGAATTTTCTGGAGAATTTTGGTTTGGGGCCTGGAGCGTAAGGTTAAACAGTAGATACTTCTGTGGTTGCAAGAGAAGAACTGATAGACCCCCTCGTTCTGCTATTACAATGTATGGAGGAAAGCACTGGATTCCCAATCCCGAGGAAATGTGCCGGTGGTAGTATGAACGGACATGAACACAGGCGGCTTCCCTCTGACAAGGAGTGGGCAAGTCTTTAAAATAAAGTTCTGAAAGGAAAAAAAGGAAAAGCTCCAGGGACCATTTAGGCTCCGTCAGCGAGTTCCATCCCGAGACATCACAGCCAGTTGCACAGAAACCAAACGTCAATATTTACAAAGCCCTTTCCATCTTACGTCCTGCTTCCTTTTCCTTTCTTGCCTTTTCTTCTCCCTTTTCCTTCCTCGCCATCCCTTGATCCTCTGCGTCCCTTTCTCCCAGGTGCCCTCACTCCCCCAGCCCCGTCGGCAGGCCAGCATTTGTGTTCATCCTGAGAAAGAGGCTTCGGCGATGGAGAGGACAGGGCTTCAGACAAAGCCACGGCCCGAGGCCGCAGCTCCGGGGCCGGGGGCTGTGACCCAGCGAAGCCAGAGGAGGGGCGCTCGGCCCTCACAGGCTCTTCACCCCACAGGCCATTAGGCTTCCAAGGCTTGATGGCTGTCTGGAGCCTCGTGATTTCAAAGCTTTCAGGGCCTGACAAGGACTTGCTAATTTCAAACTTTCTAACCAATTACAATCACAAAGAGCTCAGGACAATAATCAGTGAGCAAAATGAAACTGCTGGGGTGAAGCCGCCCTCGCAGGTTTCGCTCTTGTGGCTCCACACGTCGTGCAGCTGGGACTGGGTTTCAACAAGTAAATAAAAATACATTATGAAATAAAAACATGCACAATGGGTCCCTCTTGCTGTCTTGTTCCCGGTAGTCGGGTCTGGAGGAACCCTGTCCTGCGTGTAGCCCATTAATTTCTGATGGTGTTAATTAAAAACTTTTGATGCTGCCTTTGAATGGAAAATACCTCAAACAGTGTTTCCTTTATTGAAACACCAAGTTCCAAGTCTTGGATTATTAGGTTAAGCTCTGTCACAGCAGTGAGACCAACATAAATGCTTTTCATACCATCTGACTAGTTCTACTACTACTAATTAATAATAATAAATGAAAAGAAAGAAGAGAAACTGTTTAGGTTGAAACTCCCTTATTTCAATCCTTTTTTTTTCCCCCGAACTAAATTGAAAATCCGGGTCCCTGAATGTAGAACATATGATATTTTAAAAATCTTTTTTTCAAATCCTTACAGAACATTCAAATCACCCAATGTTCCAGGACCTGAATTTTTTATATTTTAAAATGGGGAAAGCTGCTTAAAATAAGTGAATCAGCTGCTAAGTGATTTCTCTCTGTCTCTTCCCCTACTCTCTTTCGAGAGGCTGAAAAAAATGCTTAAAATGGTATATGCAATTGATATGTGCTGCTTAAGAAGCTTAATATAATTACTGAGGACTCAGACTTTCTATTTAAAACGGAGATAGGCTGGGGCAAGAGAAACTCTGAGTTGTAAGTATTCATCCCTCGTGAGATGTGGAAAATGTTTCCAGACGTTTAGTCCACCGAGCGAGGTAAGGGGCGTGAGGCAGTTATGCACACGGCTCTCCCCGCTCCTGGAAACCTAGGGAAACCGAGGAAATCCTGACAGCAACGTAAGGAGCCAGTGTGACAGATGCCGTGCAGGAAGCCAGCAAATAAAAATGCATCCCTGCAATCCAACGCTTTTGTGAAGTGCTAAGCAAACCACCAAAACATCCTGATTGGTTTCTAAGACTCTCCTCCAATTTGATTTTTTAACCATTCCTCCCTCCCGTACAGGCGCCTGGAGCCCGGACGCCCAGTTGGAGACGCCCCACAAATGTCTTTTCACCGATGCTCTCTTCTCTCTCGGGCTCTCCTGGACTTCACTTTCTCTCCCATTTCTCCTCGCCCAATCTGTTTATTCATGCTGTCTGCAACATCAGCTGAGTCCTGGAGGGACGACAAAACTTTCCTTTTCTACCCTGAAGGTCTTCATCGGTCTTATTCTTGTTTTGATCTACTATCCCTAAAGTGGATGAAGTTCCGCATAAAGGCGAAGCATTCTGGCAAATCTCCTTTCTTTCCCTCCCTAACCGCAGGCTGCATTGGCCTCACCCTCTTGCAACAGTTTGCAGAACTGCACCCCAACCGCCACCCCCCCAACCCCGCCTGATGTGACACGATGGTGATCCTTCAACAACATCAACAACATCAACACCGACGAGGGGCAACCCTCCCTGGAAGGCACGCGAGGAGAACAGTCGGAGCAACGGAAAGAACTAGAACGCCCAAAAGGGACGTAGGCCTGAGCAAACCACAGCATGAGTCTATCTGTTCACAAAATTTATGAATTTTCCCAAGTAAATTGACAGGCGATATTGTCTACAAAGGACTAGTAAATGTAAATTAACTAACAGATCTGTAGCAAATGAGTGCATTTAAAGATGATTTCCAGCTGAAATGATTTTTCTTCCGAGAGACCAAGTTTTTGTTAAACTTAATCCTACTCTCTTCCCTCTCCAGCAGCAGAAACATCTGGTCGGTTTTAGATTCCCCTTGGATTTCCAACTTCAAAGGGAATTATAAAGAATAACAAATTCATGTACCGGCACTAAAAAAAAATGAGAGCAGCAGGAGAGAATGGTAAAATTGTCCTTATTTGACTGCTAGTGACAGGCGCCACAGGCAGAACCATAAGAAAAGACAAAGGCAAGATCACCGGGTGACAACCAGAGTTTCTAGAAGGGACAGGATCTTTGGCTACATGCAAATATACACAGGGCTCTTTGCAATCTATAAGGAGATTTCTCCTTGCTTAAATGAAGAAAACAATGAAAGGAGTTAGAAGGCAAGAGAGATTGAGAGAGAGAGAGAGAAAGAGAGAAAGGAAGGAAGGAAGGAAGGAAGGAAGGAAGGAAGGAAGGAAGGAAGGAAGGAAGTTAGTTCACATTTACCTGTCACATAAGAAGCGTCACCAAAAGTTTGTTCAAAGAATCTTAGGACTCAGACTCTGGGTTTTGTGTTTGATCTACAGAAAACTCTGATTCTACCAAGGGCCAGATAAGTCATCTCAGAAGTAACTCAGGCTCCTAAGAATACCTTAGAACCGTCATATCCTCCTAAAAGATTAGACCTCCGAGAGTCTCTTCCTTGTTCTGGATCTTTATCAAAGGATGGCCAGAAATCAAAGTCCTCCAGGAGTGGACAAACAGGGTTTGAATGAACTACTGATATTTGCAATTATGCCCAGTTATGCTTGACATCACTTTATACAACTGGATCTATCGTTCTCCTCTGTCATTTACCTAGGAAAACTGAAATATACTTCTTGGAGTGCAGGTCTTGATATAATCAAATAGAAAATAAGAACAGTTAGAAGAAGTCCAATTTTGCCATTATAATTAGCTCTTATAAACAGCCTCTCCTCTTTCTTGTTTCATGTACAATGTGTACAGCAATAACAATAAAAATAAACAAGATGTGATTAACCAATCACCTTGTTCATGGACAGAGAAAGAGTTAAGGGCTAAAATGTCTTTAAATAATTAATTATAAAAGTCTTTAAACTTAGTGTTCAAAGGTTACAGATCTCCACACCACAAATACATTAGGTTGATTCACAGAGTGGCCATCAAAAACCAGAAAGCAAATTACTTTTGACCAAAAAGTATATATCAACAGCATGTTAATATTTCAGAGTAGGATAGAACAAACAACCAATTCTCTGTGGACCTTAGCATGGTTTGCAGATGGAGCAGTCCTCCAAAGAGAAGACGATCTCCAAAGTATGTTGTCTATATCACAGGCTTTGAGTAATCTCTAATGAAGGAAGAAAAAGTTAAGACTTCTCTTCAGCATTTCCAATGTAAAAAAGGACTGAGCTGGCTGCAAAAGTGTCTTGAATGTCTGGCTTGAATGAGGTTTTCAATCTCCCCTCAACACTCTAGGTAAAGGCAGGATCACCCAAGTGATCTATCTCACTATGAGAATGCTGTAACTCCTATTCTGATGGTAATTGCATATGATGATGTATTACACATCCAAAAAAGTTTACCCAGAATATCTGCCAACTTTTTGAAACATGGATCTGATGATATGAATAAACCATTTTTTTCTTTTGCAACTACCTGTGTCTTCAGTCTAAAATGAAAACCCTGGCTTGATGCAAGCATTTACAAAGGATTCCCTGTCCTGTATAAGCAGAATCATTCAATGATGATTACCCAGGGAGGAGGAAGTAGAGGATATGGACTACTACTTTATTCCAAGAAATGCTGTTTTATAGCTTGAGGATACATATGGTCACAAATATCAACAATTGAACAGACACCAGACCCAAAGGCCGAGCATAAGGAAACCCCACACACATATACCAAGAAGCAAACACTATCATTAATAATAATAATTATTATTATAGCTATTATCGGGATGAGGCATTGATGGTTCACTTGGGTATAATGTGTAATACATTAGCTAGAAAGAACCAAGGGTAAATTTATTCTTATCTTTAAAAGGCAGTTTGTATTCTGGTTTATATGACATGAGCTACATAATTAACACATATAAGAAAAGAATGCAGGAAAAGGTGAAGACTTATGACTTTATTTCAGTTATTGAATTGTTAATATCAATCTTAAAAATAATGACGAAAAGGTTAGCTGTTTTAAAATATGGGTGTTTTGGGCTATGGTAAAATATCCTTGCAGCTTTAAAACAGTGGCTCATCCCCGCCTATCTTTCCTTGGAATGCCTGGCTCAGTGCAGAGCCATCAGATCCTTTCCTGACTTCTGAGGACATTTTAATGGTGGTAATGCCATACCAGGGTAAAAGAGAAATCGAGAGGACCAGAAGACTGAGGGGGACAAAATGAAATGGAAAGAAAAAAGTTTGTATTGTTTACACCATCCAGTCTGGCAAATTTTACAGATGCTTTCTGTTTGCTTGGGATAGTTTATTGCCGATGTTATTTCTTTACTTCTTCTTCTTTTTTTTTTCTCCACATGCTTTCCTCTACCAACTTTGGTTGAAAATACTTTGTATGTGTCCCTACTGTAAGCCCTCATATTTTTGTAGAGATTTAGTGTGGTGGAGAAGCACTTTTTTTTTCTTCCCCAAGGGTTAGGCACATCAATATTCCAGCTACTCACTTTCGAGGCCAATGGAAAATGTGCTCCTAAGATTAAATAGACCTGAGTAACACATAAATCCAGTTTATACTGATGCTGTATGTTACACAGTTACTCACATCCTGAATTTCTGATGAGTGGAATACACCTTTTGGACAACACACTGCTACGGAACCATCACTGACTACAATTCAAAGACAGCGAGGCAGGACTAAACTCTTAACCATAGGTTCTCTACAGAGTGCCTAATTTTGCACAGAGCCCTCCTCATCTGTGGAGCTCTGTATGCAAAGGATCTGGTCTAGCCACAGAAAATTAGGTTCTTTAAATATTCTTAGAGTAAACTAGAGAAATATATGCAAGCACACAGGGAATGCCCTTTGTTCTACAATACACCGTCTCCTTTGACCCTCACTTCCCTAAACAGTGCTTTTCTTTTTTTAATTATTCAGACTATTAATATATAATTTCTCCCTTTTCAGACTTCATAAGTGCCCCTTTAGGAAGCAACCTTTCCTTTCTGCCAATAAATCTTTAAAAAATGATGCTTTTAAATCCAGTGTTACATTTGGTTTAAGTAGGTTGGCCATGTTTATCCACTATGGGTTGGCTGCAGCCACACCGGACTTCTATAGTAGTCAGAGCACTATGTTTTCCTTTCACCTCAGATACACAATTGCATATAACACAACATATATCCCATATTAAGTCTAACTAAAGCTATGTAGAACTAGCAGCAAATTATCATTCTAAGTTTGGGTCAGTAAAAATATTCCCTCCTACTCCCCAAAAAAGTTCCCCTAAGAAACCTAGCCAAATCTGTGAAATGTCCCTCGAGTCAACCAAATTGCCCTTTGGATAACACATGTACCTAAGAATATTATGAAACACTCTGACAGGATTTTATGATCAATCGTTATATTTTAGGGAATATAATGACAGTATATTCAGAAGAAAAATAATCCTCTATACAAGGATTAGAACTCTTTATCTAAATGTTTATAGCGTTAACATGCGAAAAAGTCCTTATGGGCCTGAAATATTGATGGAATAAATGCTGTGATGTTTGGGGTTTGCTTCAAAATACTATGGTAGTAGCATGGGAAAATGATAGACCATGAGTTCATCACTGCAAAAGCCCAGGGATGCGTACATGAGAGTTCACTGTAAGTAATGTGTCTACCTTCATCTGTTTGGAAGTTTTCATAATAAAAAATTCAAAAATATATACTGATGGAACTTGCATCCCTTTACTCATTATTGATAGGTTAATTTATTCTTTATAGGCAAGATATTGTGGGAATGTCAAAAGTGAAACAAAACAAAACAAAACTCCCCCAAATGCTCTTGTTGCACATTTAGATTAAATAAGCTATTCCTTCCTCTTCAGGAATCATATATATTTATGTAAAATGACATTCATAAGAACCATGTAATTACATGTAAAATTCTTAGGTTAAGTTTTGAAAGCAGGACACAAAATTATATACAAAGTATGTTTACGACATGTTTAAAAAAATATATCCTCAGGGGAAAATGAGAGTAAAGAAATACATCAAATAGTTATTAATGATTGGATTTAAATTATAGAAATAATTACTTGTATTTTTCTTCATTTTACTCCTATGTGTTTTTCCAAATTATTTTTAATGAGCATGTATCATTTTAAAATGAAAATAAATTTTTATTCATTAGTGGATAAGATGTGCTCTCCTTTCCCGAGGAGCTTTTCACTAAAACAGAGAAACTGCAAACACACAGCTTTGCCCGGATACTTTAAATCTTCATACCTAGAAGTGAAATACACCCACAGGAAAAGAAACGTCAATACAGATTTTATCTGATCATAGAAACATAAAGAGCTTTCTGTGTGTTGGACAGAAACAGGGGAGGAACCGGCTTCTCTGCAAGCCAGAAAGAGTGAAATTCAGGTCATTTTGTGGCGAGATCCTTTTGCGATGAAAGCAATGGGAGCAACAAATTAAAGTTACAAGTAAGCCTGTCCCTTGAGTCCTGATGCTCACACTGATAGGAGTTTCTTTTTTGTCAGTGTAACAGAGAAAGCAGGGGAGTGGGAGTGGGGTGGTGGGAGTAGTTACAATCCTTAAGGCTTAGGGCCTTCATCGGTGAGATGGATACGGTCAAAGAGACAGAGGTGGATGCAAGACGCAACTAGAAACAAAAATACAGCGACAACTATGGATTATGTGCAATGGATGTGGAAAGTCCCTGTTAGAAAAGTATCTTTATCACCCCAAGGGGTTATTTTCCTCATTTTATGCACATTCATATAAAGTGAAGTCAAGAGTGTAACTTTTAAAGGTTTGGATGAATATGATGTTCATGACTAAAATAGGCCTGGCTGGAGCCAGGCGTAACATCATCAGATGCCAGGCAAGTCACCCCCTCCGGTCCTCCTCCCTCTCCAGTATTTCAATGCCGGCCAACCTCTAGCAAACTCAGCTCTTTTAGACTCTTTCTGACTCAATGATGCCCTACGAATATACCCGTAATCCTGACCTGCACTCTCCTCCCAGTCACCGAAATCTCAAGAATTCTAGAAGGCCACAATACCAACCTTTCTGAAACTTCAATTTCCACTAAAAGACACGTAGACCTCAAAGTTTTCAAAGCTAGGCTCACTTGCAGCTCTGGGTTGGTCCTCTTAGCTTGAAAAAGAGGTGGCTATCTATATTCATGCTCCTAAAGGACATTTTCCCCTTCCATTTGTGGGTACACAAGAGCAATCCCGTCTGATTTCAAGATTGATTCAAATGAAGCAAATGCATTTCAAAATTTTAGCATATCGTAGAATAATAAGTAGTTCCAAGCATCACAAAATGTGTTTGGAAGGTTCTGTGTTTGTTTGTTTAATGCCAAAGCATCCGAAGTTCCACATGGGCAACATCAGTTTCCAACTTCACCACATCATCCTCTCTGTCCATTCAGGCACCTCCTTTGGAAATATATATCTCCGCAGAGTCTGCCAACCAAGTCCTTTGAATACTTCCACCTCTGCATGGCAAAATCATCACGAAATGTTTGTTGAAATCTGTGATCATAGGTTCTCTGGATCATGTTTCTAATGATTCTAAATGATGGTATTCCAAGCGAACAAATTGGATATAAAATATGTACCGTTCACCAACGTCAAAATACGTTCTATTCAAATTTAATACTTGAGGTGGTGAACACACCACAGCCTTTAGGTTGAATTCTTTCAGAGACTGGGAGAAACACACTTGACTTCTTGGCACCTCGATATCTAGGCTGCCATTTAGGGATAATGAAAGTTACTTACCGGACAGCAAAGTTGTGAGGAATATCCAGTTAGTGATGGTGAAACATTCTGAAATGAAAAGAATATTGTAAATGCTGGGCATTTGACAAATGCATGTTAACACAGTGATCATGGAAAATAACTCATTTGCTTGTCACCTTGGGACACTGACTCAGTGATAGCATATGGAGAGTAAAGGAGCCTTCTTTTGGGGAAGGAACATTCTAGTGTGCCCTGGGAAAGTGGCTTGTGCAGCTGTCTGCATGTTCAGCTTTAAGGGCTCGAACCAGTTGCAACCAGTTGTGAATGACTTGCTGCCCATTTCTGCAATTCACTGTAACTTGTATTGGGAAAGTTATGTTTTATGGTTAATTATCCATGGTCTGTTTGAAAAAATAAATCAAACCATTGTGAACCACCAGGATTTGCAGCTCCATTTGAACTTTACTGTACTTTTGATTAAACATTTTGTAAATAAAAACAAACTGGTTTTTTCTTGTTTTTAGTTGTTTGTTACTTGTGTTCTGGGTATAAATATTGTGGCAATGGTGGGAGAACAAGTTATGGATTATTTACCCCTGGTTTCATGAGTTGTGAGTTACTGGCCTTATTCTCCTTCATGAGTATAAATAAATGTATAGTATTATATTCCAAGTCCTCTAAGACAAATGGAACGAGTGAACTGAAACCTTTTAAAACCAAAACCTTTTATGCTAAGTCACAGAGCAACAAAACAAACCCCAAATTAACATTTAAAAAGCTTCTACTGTGGAGCAACAAAATCCCCCAATATTATATAATCTGCATTTTAAAAACTGCTTGCCTAACGAGCAGCAGTCTATCAATAATTCCACACACTTGTCTTTTCACTGCTTTTATAATTTAGAAGCCCTAGATGGTTTACCAGAGATTACCTCCCACCCCCAATATAACCACCAGGATGCAGCCTTCAAAATAACCAGCATAACTAACTGAAGTCAAAACTGATTTAGAAAGATCTGGAATTATTGTGACTAAAAGTAATGAAACTATGTAAAGGAAGAACTTTACATAAATTTGTCTAGAGTCACCATCCTAACATTTATATAAATAAAAGAAGTTTGAAATGCAATTGTCCAGGGAAAATGAGAAAAGCCAGGATTCAAAGGACCCTGTGGCAGCCCAGTGCGAGAGGAATGTGTTTGAGACCTAGAATCCTAAGTTCCTAACACATTTGCATATGAAACTTAATGAGGACCACCACAGTAGCTTGCAAAAATTATGTTTTTTAAATGATCCACTGTTCTATGCAGCACTGATCACTGAAAGGGGCCTCTAGGAAACATAAAATTGCCTTCTGCGATTTGCAACTTTTATAAAGACAGAGACAGGATAATAAGGGCTTTCTTCTAGGATGGGGTGATCTGTCCATTGCTGCGACTTGAAGAGCACTGCATCCGATTTCCTCTCACGGCTTACTGCTCACCTGTGTAAGCACTGTGAGGGAATGGCCCTAGAAGGTCCCTCACCAGCTCACAAAAACGTGGTAAAATATTTATGAAGGGGCTACTATATGCCAGGCACAACTAGAGCAATCCTCCTTGGAAAGGTAAGTCAGTGGCTAAAGTTCTCCTTGTAACATTTAAAAATATCTATTACTACTGCCAACAGGGAGGAGAAGCTAGGTTGAAAGTGTTATGAAGGACTTCTGAAAAATTAGAAACGGTTTCAAACTCTCCCTAGCTTCTTGTATGCTCTGGGAAGAGAAAGTTTCGGCTACAGGCCCTTCTAAGCCTGGATCCCATATCACCAAAGAAAAGCTAGAAGCAGCCTATATGTTTCCAGGGCCCTGGCTGCAACTGAAAATGAGGGCTGACCAGAATCAGTTGGCAGTCGTTGGACACTGAAAGGTCACTTCTGCCCTAAGTATGGTTCAGAGAATATAAAAACCCACCGAAAATGGAAGCTATTTTGAGAAACAGGCAGGAAAAAAGATATTTTACTTAAAGACATTTTCCCTTTTTTTTTTTATAATACACTCCTCTATTTTTGACAACCAAGAAAACACTCATCTGTAGAGTTCTAAGTTTTCTTTTAAATTCAGGCAACCCATTTAAAAATCACGATACACAAAATGACTCCCCGTATAAGGAACTACACACCAAAAATAAGTGCTTGGTGGCAGATGAATGATCATGTTCAAATTGTATTATAAAGTATGGAATTCTACACGATGCAGGTATATACATACGGAATTTCAGCCATGATACCTGGAGAGAGACACTCAGAAAATGTATACACAGGAATATGATTTCCTGGTGAAAGACTTGAGTATTATGATCAACTTCTATTATTTTTCCACAAACAAACAAATCTACCTCAGCTATAGGTTCTTTTAAGAAAAAAAAAAAACAAACCAGGAGACATACTTACAAATTACATATATATATATATATACTAGCTTGCTCATTATTCTCTAAGACCACTAAAGATGCCCCCACATCATCACAGAGACATGATAATCTCAGGCCTCTTGATTACTCGGCTCTTGCAAGACAGACACACATTCAGGCAATGAGACCTAAAAAAACAGACAAAACTCTCCCGGCTTTGATTTTTATCTTTATGCACTAGATTTTTCCATACAAAGGGACTCCTAAATTTAATAGCTAACCCATAAATGAAAGGTAAACAAACTAGGACATAGCCCAAATCTTTTTTTAAAAAGTGAAGGAGCACTCATGTCTCACCTGCGGTCAAATCAGATGAACTAATTTCATCTGGCTTTTCCATCCAGAAGAAAAGTATGACCTGGAGGCATGTTCCTGACCTCCAGTACAAGGAGATGAAGTGCCTCCCCCGACCATTTTCATCCTCTCAGACTGCGTAAGGAAGGATCGAAACTGCCAGTGGTGCCACCCCTCACACACCTGATGCCCAACAAATGCCTAGTCCCATGCAGCCATTTTATGACCATTCGGAAGGCAGAAACTGCAAAGGAAGAATAAAACAAAAGTAAAAAGTCCTCCAAACTCCATCATCAGGTGCATGTCTGATTCCCAGAGGACATCAGTCCATTAAATGAAATAAAATATTAGAAACGGGCCCATAAAGACTTCTAACTCTGGGAAATGAACTAGGGGTGGTGGAAGGGGAGGAGGGCGGGGGGTGGGGGTGAATGGGTGACGGGCACGGAGGGGAACACTTGACGGGATGAGCACTGGGTGTTATTCTGTATGTTGGTAAATTGAACACCAATAAAAATTAATTTATAAAAAAAAAAAAAAAAAGAAACGGGCCCAGAAGACCGATAGACCTCACCCAAATCTCACTGTGTTCCCACTTAAGCTGGGAAGGAAGTTATTCCAGCAAAAAAACAGGGGCTGTGGGAAAGGAGTGATGGGCTACAAAGGCACAAAGAGACATAAATCTGGTGCCATGAATCTAAACGTGTGCCAGGGAAGAGTATCACAGAAAGTTCTAAATGAAAATTCCAGAAACTGCAGCCTCCTAAGTGGAACTGTTGTTTAGGGGATGAATTCTATAGGGAGTTTGAATTAAGTGCCTGTGCTATAGCATCTAGATATTTTCTCTTTCATTATGACTTTGGAGTTTGTCATGAGAAAAAAAAAAAAAGAAAAAAAACATTAGAGCTTTCTACAGCCCCCAAAGTAAAAGGCGAGAGAAAGACAGGGTTTATATAACTGGCTTTTTACATAAATATTACATCAGGATACATTTCAAATGAAAACACACACACACACACACACACACAGCCGTCTTCCCTATCCTCTATTTTAAAATTCATTTCATACTTTAAATGTTGTTGATTTTTCACAAAACAAGTAAGAATCAAGTCAGCATTAAACACCTCCGAATAATTTCAGTCTTATGTTACTTGGAAAATTCACCACATCATGGAGGGTCACAAAATCCCGTGTTAAAGTCAGTTAAGGCACTGACAATTATGGGATGTTTTGCTGCAGCCTAGGGCAACTCGAAATGGCCACGGATGTTAACTAACTCCCTCCTCAACAGTCTGAGAAAAGGGAAAAAAAAAACTGTAAGTTTCCCCATCTGTTATTTCCTTTTTTTTTTCTTTTTGGCTGTGGAAAAGTAAAATTATGCAAGAGCTTTTGAATGTAAAGGCTGTGTGTGCTTTTTCCCTTTTTGTCTCTGTGTACCGGTTATGTGATGTTGCGTAACTGAGTACAGAGTAGGCGGTTAGCGTTTACTATTGATTTACACTATGCCATCTAATGAATTCATAGCACTGAAAAGAAAGGAACGAGAGGGGGAGGGAAGAAAAAGAAAGGAGAGAAGGGTGAGAGGAGAGAGGAGGAACAGAGGAAAGAGAGAAAGAGCTCCTTTAGAGAAACAGTTCTAAACACTTTCATTCTCATTCCCTCTAGCTCTGACTTCTGGTTATTGCTCAGGTCTCAGAAAGATGGACTTTGAGCAAGCGACCCCAATATTCCAGTCTTGTTTCTAACCAGGATTATTGGCAGGTGAATGTCTGAAAGCACTAGTGTGTCAAATTACTTGAAAGCAATTCCACTCATCTGTCAGACTTCCCCATATGCACCTATTTATCATTCTCTCTATGCATTTGTAAATCTGTATCTGTGATAGTCGATGCCATGGTCCAACTGGTTTACCTAGATGCAAACACTATTTGGAAGACACACAGGGCAAAGAGAAATACATTCTCCTTTACCCATCTCCTTTCACAATTGTATGAACGATGCATTTAGAAATCTTTGAGGTCACTATTTTTATATTTGGAAAAGATAGACCACAAATCATTTGACTACACAGAACTGCCTAATACAGGATAATCAAAGAGAAATGGGCAAAATGAGGAGAGATTCTAAACTGATGAACAACACTTGAAAAAGAAATTTAAATGATTTCTTATATTATGCCCATGGAGAGCACTTAAAATTTAACTTTTGATCAGGATGATGGTAGGCATTCCCAGTCCTCAGTGTTTTCCATGCCAGGCCGTATTGTGAGTTCCTAAATCGTAGGCTGGAAGGTAAGGGTGCAGTTGATTCTGCTGTCAGGCACAGGACCTTCCTGTACCTGAGTGCTCTCCCATGGCTGAGAACAACTAGTAAGGTGAGAAAGAGAAATAGAAATTCTCTTTATTAGCAGCCAACTCAAGGGTTTGTTGTGTTTCCTTCCTGAGTGTGGGTTTGTAAATGCTGACTAGGAAAAATCACATCCAAAAGAAAGAACAAGAGTGTGAGGTTTCATTTCTGATCGTCCAATCATCTCTTTTCACCCAACTTCGCTTATTAAATATTAAACAGATGCTTACTCATCCATTTGTCAGGGATGCTTTAATAATCGATGGCCGTGTATACACTGTTGTATGTTGAGCACCTTGCACAATGCTTGGCACATTCTCGATGCTCAGCAAGTATTTGTTGAAACAGTAAAATGATTATGGGAGAAACATCTCTGTCGGAAAAGTAGCTAGAAAAGCCTCAGAAAAACATACTCCAGGGCTTTACAGGAAATCTTAGGCTGTATTACTCTATCATTTATCTGTAGACACAAAATGATGGTATAGAGGAAGTATCAGACAGTTATTTGGCGACAGTTGACTTCAGTTACATTTTATTGAAAAAAAGCTTAACAAAAGTTATAATGTTGATAGCATCAGCAAAGTTTTGTGTTCATTTCCACTAGCCCTTTTGAACTATTTTACATTTCAGTCTTGGGCACAGAAAAGTCCATTTTAATTTCCATGGACACATTCTAAAGGAAAAGTCAGGGGGTATCAACATAATTCATCTTTTAAAAACTACTGAGAAGAATGTAGCCATTTAGTAATGGGAGAGAATATAGCTTTTTGTTGAAGGGCAAGGCAGGTTGAGTTTTGATTAGGTTATGCAAAGTTAAATTAATAGCAGGACAACCAAGAATGTACTGATGTCCATTTTCTTGGTTAAACAGGAGTTTTATAAGGAAAAAAACTCTGGATTAGAAAGTCAGAAATGCCATCTTTCAGTGAATTGGTGAATGAGATCTTTACAGGAAAAGTTGCATGGGCCAATCTCTCAGAAATTCCAGTTGAAGATTCAACTAAAAGTGTGTTTGGAGATAGCAGCCATAGTACTTTTTAAATAGTGCAATGACCATCTTGCTAATTCATCTAGGAGTAGGCATATACATTTCAGTCAAAACCTTCAGAAAGTTGCTTTTTTTTTTAAACTTTGATCAATGGTTTAATCTAATCAAATTCAGCAACTTCCTTACATAAGCATCCTGGCAGTATGTTGACAAGACCATCCCACGTGCTATTTCATTTCATGGATTCTAAAAAATGAATGAGAACTTGGTTGGAACCCTCATTTTATTCATAAAGATTCTGAAGCTCAGAAGGTAATCTTCTCAGGGATATATATTTTGAGACAAAGCTGGGCCTAGTATCCAAAGCTCACAGTTCCTCTCTCCGTAGCTTAGGATAAGTTAATATTGTATAAATTGAATCTTATTTTATTTTATTTTTTGGCCCTTTTTTTCCCCAAGTTTTTATTTAAATTCCCATTTGTTTACATATAGTGTAATATTAGTTTCAGGATAAATCTTCTTTTAAATCCCAAAGAGAAAGATTTGAAGAGTCTTTTATAAGATTATGTAACAATGTTCACCTTAAAGCTATCTTACACTTCAATTTTTTATCTTTAGTCTTCACTCCTCTTTCCCTTCTTCCTCTTATTCTTTAGTTCTTTAGATAGAATCACTTTTAACTCTGTTTCTAGATCACTATGCCCATTGCCGACCTCAAATTCTTTCCTTTCTCTCACCTTGCATTTGTTTTCCCAACATTTATTCATTACTTTTCCCCATGAAATAATTGTTTTGTTAATGCGCTTTGAGATCCTTAGAAGTCATAAGGGAAGAAAAATTTTACATTTAACATTATACAATAAATAGGCCTTTCATGTATACACAAATTAAGAAATAAAAACTGTAACAAGATACTGACAACTTACAGGCTATGCCACAGGGTGTTAGAGCTGCCTAAACCCTGTTCAATAAGACTGGAGCCTATGTTACAAGGAATCTCATCAGATGGGAGAGCAAATCTCACAATCTCCAGGCCACTCATTTTCCGCTTCATCATGTCACCTTTCTCTTCCCTGTTCTTTCTTTCCATTCCAGAGATATAACTATTTTGGGACTGATTATGGCATAGCAGAAGAAGGTCCAGAGAAATTCAAGTGGCTTAACGTGGCTTCATGATACGGGCCAAACTCTCTCAATTCCAAAAAAAAGTCCGAGAGAGTTGCATACAAAAATTGCAGCTACACAGAAAGTGAAGTCTGAGGAGGTTAAAAGAGAACTTGGACATGAGAAAGAAGTCCCTGGATAACAGGAATGTTGCTGCCAGAATCACTGTAATTAAGATTGTGTCATTGTTTCCCTTATAAAACATTAACTCTTATGGGGTTTACAGTTCAGCTAAAATGATCAGCTCTAGGCTGAACACAGTTCCAAATATCTTCAAGTGGGAAGTACTTTCCCCCCTCCTAATTCCTTAAAAGAGAAAACATGAAGCAACTATTCAGAAATTTCAGTGACATTTGGATTCTGACCACATATGTTTCTTCAAAAAAGAATAGGTGCCAGGGCACCTGGGTGGCTCAGTTGGTTAAGTGTCCAACTCTTAATTTTGGCTCATGTCATGATCTCAAGGTCATGAGATCGAGTTGGGCATCAGGCTCTACACTGCTGAGCATGGAGCCTGCTTAGGATGCTCCCCCTCACTCTCCCTCTGCCCCACCTTGCCCCTCTCTCTCATAAGTAAATAACTCTTTTCTTTCTTTCTTTCTTTCTTTCTTTCTTTCTTTCTTTCTTTCTTTCTTTCTTCTTTCTTTCTTCTTTCTTTCTTCTTTCTTTCTTTCTTTCTTTCTTTCTTTCTTTCTTTCTTTCTTAGAGCAGGTGCCAGTTGAGTCTAATCTACAGTGAGCTAAGGTGAACAACATCCACTGTAGAATGAAGGACATTAACCTACTATGAGTGGGAAATAAAATGAAAAGGATGTCCTGTTATTCTAAAAGGTTTAATGTGCATCACTTGGATAGATACTTCATTCCATTTTAATGATGTGAATAGGATTTTGACAATACGGTGCTGAAAAGTCTTCCATTCTTGTTTGTTAACTAGAAAACCTTAAATTATAGGAGGCAAGAATTCCTGATAGTTTCCTTTGATCTCTTTCCTCATATGCCCATTTTCACGGTGGATATTACATAATTAATAATTTTTTAAAGCCTGTTTTTCTTATTTCTCTAGCATTGATCATGACATCTAATGGCTATAGTATAATGCTATGCCACAGTGGTGAGAACGGACAGGAGGAGGAAATCACAGACATACATTAAAATTAATAGACCAGGGGGTGCCTGGGTGGCTCAGTGGTTGGGCTTCTGCCTTTGGCTCAAGTCGGGATCCCGGAGTTCTGGGATCGAGTCCCACATCAGGCCCCCTGTGAGGAGCCTGCTTCTCCCTCTGCCTATGTCTCTGCCTCTCTCTCTGTGTTTCTCATGAATAAATAAATAAAATATTAAAAAAAAGTTTAGAAAAATTAATAGGCCAGGAGGAAACTAGCGTTTATTTAGTACATATTATATGTCATTTACATTATTCCATTTAATGCTAGCCCCTGTGAAGTAAATAAGATTGGCCTAAGTTTCATAGATTAGCAACCTAGTTACAGAGCTGCTGGCTAACTTCTTAAGGACACAGAGCTAATTAAAAAGTTGTGCACGTGAGGATAAGGACCTGTTTGACTCCCAGGCCCACAGGTACTGTAAGATACCACAAAGCCAGGAGCAGAATATGAAGCCATCAAATAAATAAATAATAAATAAATAACCCTCACGCCAATGATGAGAGCCACCACATATCCGAGTAGGAGTTGGGAAAGGTGAATGACTCCTAAAAAGAAACAGGTTCTTGCTTTGCTCTTGGTTCTGATAAATCCCTGTTTCCTAAATGTATATTTGGTAAATATTTTTGTCATAGATAAGAAAATGTACCATTTCCTAGGAATCTTTAAATCAGACCTAATATTTGAGTGTTTATAAAAATCCCTTTAAAAATTTATACTCAATAACTAGATAATAGTTTATAACTCATACAAAATTCGATGATTAGTACATTAACAATTAATATGACTGTGTGTATCTGTGTGTATATGGGTGTATATGATACATGTGTATGTGTATAAAATATTTTTCCCTGTCAAAATTTCTGGTAACTTACTATATAAGATACTTGACAAAAGCTAACCAGTAAATAGGTTAAGGCAGGAGAAAAGGAAAGAACAAAGAAAAGAAGAGAGGTGTGTGTGAGAGGGAGAGAAAGACTGAGGTGGGGGGAGAGAGAGAGAGAGAAAGAGAGTGAGATGTCCTATCCTCAAGGCCACTGGGACATTTTTTAAAATATATTTTTAAGATGATAATTTGGTGAAGAGCTTAACAATAAAGTAATAGCAGCCAACCAGATTTGAAAGAACAAATTAACAATTCTTTAGGCAGCATCAATTTATTTCTCAACTTTTAATACATCCATATTGCTTTGCCCTTCCCTCCTTTTGTGCTTTAAGTCTAAATCTGATTGGGAGCAGGAAGGAAGAAACAGTAACTTCTGGCTTAGCAGAAGCACAAAAGAACAGAGAATTAGAACATCTTCCTGGCCTTCTCTTCTCATCCTTATAAGGAAAAGCAATAGTAAACTAAACAACAGAAAAGCAACAACAACTACTTTGACAGTTTTGCTTAGGCAAAGGCAAGATTTGTTTCAGCACAACTTTGAGGGCTTTTTTTTTTCACATTTTAGCTTCCCTGGATGGTCTTACAACAAAGCTGAAGAAAAGACGTGATCTGCTTAGGGAAATAGAGGAAATTTGGGGGAAAATAGGAGGCACTTCTTATTTTCAAACAGTTTTTAAATGCATGACCAAGATATAACTTGCAACATTAAAAAAATTACACAGTTAATTCAAACCTGCTAAAAATAACTCACAATACCCTCTCCACTGAAACAAAACAAAATAAAGCAAAAACTCACAATTATTTTGACTGGTGAAAACAGTGACATGAAAGTAACAGATGGAAGCCCAGTTTTACTCACACAACACGCTCACTAAACACAATTGCAAGCTTCCCCACAAAAATAACTCAACAATGGTGACTTTGGCCTAGTGCTTCAAAATATCCCCCTTAGGTGAGTTCCTTACAGACTTCAAAGGGCTTGGGAAAAATAACATAGAATGAAACCAACTGTCTGTCCGAACCCAGAAACAGGAAAGGAGTGCCAATCACAGCCTGCTAACAAAAGGGATCTTGTCACCTTCATCAAGTCCTTTCTCAGGACTGGAATAGGTGTTTTTCCCCCTATGTATTATTTCTTGTTGTTTGGTAGTAGTTTTAGGAAAGGTGACATAATCTGTAATCTTAAAAAACACCACACCACATAGCATCTAAAAACTTTCATAAATCAAATAATTAAAAGTAACAAATCTTCCTGCTAATTGCTCCTCAAAGTTGAAAGACAGGTTATTTTCTTACCTTACACCGTGCCTTCTGATCTGACAGTGTCATTCAATCAATAATTTCAATGTCAGTTACTGATTTTCAACTCTTTTATTACAAAGGCTTCAAGCAATAATGAAATGGTGCTGATCTGCTTGCTTTCACTCTATAGAACGTCTATATTTATATGCTTTGCTTCTATTTGGATCTATATTTATCTGCTTTATCTGCCTACAGTGCATCTGTTTCTCATACACACAGACATATATTTATATATATACACACATACTGTATATATATAGGTTATATATAAACACACATACCCACAAAAAATGTATGAATGTATGCTAGTGTGCTTATTTCAACAAGCGTGCAGGTGCATAAATACTCAGACACATGACAAATATACCAAGAACATAAATGTACATATAAACATAGTTGTACAGGGAAAAGCGTATCTTAACAATAGGCCTGTCTGCAAGACTTGAGACTTACACACTCAGGAGTGACAGCCACAGACTACTCTGGGAAGGAGAAAAACTCTTCAGAGAGCAAAACTATGTAACTAAATACAGTTCAGGCGTTCTGACTTACTCATTTTAAAGACGAGGGGCAGAGACGCGGAGAGGCTAAGAGAGAAGGTCTGTCAGCTTTCTAGTGGCCAACCTGACTTGGGAGCAGAACGTGGGACTCTAACTCCTAGACGAATCTTCTGCTATGCTGCCTCGAAATGACGAAACAGTTTTCTCAAACCCAAATCATCTAATTTTCACTCTTCCGTATTGTTTCCCTTTCTTTGCTGCATGAAATGGAAGCCACCAATATTCAATGAGAGTCAGGAAGTGCTCCAACTGTTTTAAATGTACGATAGCATTTAATCTGTACAATAGCTCTATACAGCCAGTATTCTTGCTCATGTCCATTTTACAGATACAACATCTGAGGCCCGATTATTAAATAACTCACTCAAAGCTACACAGCTAGTAAGCAAAGAAGCCACGCTCCTGTGATACTTCACAGCCTGTGCTTTTCCCACTAAATGATGATGCTTTCCTTAATACACATCTAAATGCCCGGTGAACGCTCCCAGTACCACAGTCTAAGCATCACATAAATCTAACAACTGGCCTGTTTCAGGATACGTCATAAGCCTAAAGCAGAGGTTCTCAGTCTGAGAAAAAATAAAGGGAGTGGAACAGGTATAAGTTGTGCATCCCCAGTATACAGCGCAAACCCTCTAATAGAAAACCGAAACATGCAAAACTCAGTCCAAAAAAAAAAAAATCACCCCAAGGGTAGTCTTACGTGATTTAAAGTCTTAATAACTTCTAGTCTATGAACATTTTATGTTTTTTTCATCAAAAGATGATAGCAAACTGATAAAATTGAATCAGATGGGAAATAGAGGCACAAGGAGGAAAACTAGGGTAGCAAAAGAAAGCAAGCACCACACCCCTCTTCTTCTCTTGGGACACCACTTCCAAAAATAAACATCTATCAACAAATGCAAAGCCAGTACCAAAAATTGGTATTTCACCCCCACTTAAGTGTTAAGACAGATTCAGAAAGGCAACCATGTCTAAGGTAATTTCATACAGATTTCCTCAGATAGTAACCAGCTATGTGAGCTATCCCAACACACAGGAGTTTCACACGTTGTTCAGCTTACACAGAACCCAGCACTAGAAGATGCCATGTGGCTCTGTGAAACTCCCTGGGGCATACTGCATCCATAAGCCAAGGAACAGAAATTACACTGATCCATACATGCAGCTCTTCATCTGTGACATATTGATAATTACTCTTTATTTGTGAATTAAATCCAAGTTATAAAAACAAGTTTCAGACATTTGTCACAAACAGGGTGCATTTTACTTAACTCTTTCAGAACACCATCTCACTACCGTCTCCAGGAAATGGGAGCTATCCTTGAAAGGGCCTGATACTGTGGAAGGATTATGGCTGAGGGGGGGGGGGGAGAGAGAGAGAGAGACAGAGAGACAGAGAGAGAGAGAGAGAGAGAGAGAGAGAGAGAAACTGACTTGAATTTGAATCCCAAGTCTTCCACTGATTAACAATATAGATTTAGGCGCATCACTTAAATGGATCTGAATCTCAGTTTCATTACCTGTGGAATGAAGAATAAAACCACCGATTCTGCAGGAACATTGTGAGGATTAGAGATAGTCCCACAGCAATGTCCCTCTCATAAAGGGGGCCATTAAATATTAATTATTATATGTTTAAGAAGACCTTTTGGCTGTGGCTTTCTATTGCATAAATGGCACACAGTTCTTTCGGGAGTAAAAGAACACATGAGGTCCTTTATGCTGGTTTAATCAAAGATAAACTTTTTGGTGATCAGATATGTTCCAAGTAATGACAGAAATAAGAGCATTTCATAGCATAACATTTTCACTGGAAGATCTTAAAGCACCTCATGGCCTTCCACTTTTGTGATGGTGGCTACTCTCATTTAACTACTGGGCCAAATGAAGCCCAGAGATACATTCCCCAGATGAATAATAATTTTTAAAAAATCACCACCAGGGGTGAGTAGAATTTCTGTCTTTAACATCTAAACCACATAGTGTCCAGCTGAGTAATAACTGTGGCAAGGTCACAGATACAAAGGGCCGTGGTTCCCTAGGGCTCTTTGAGATTATTCACTGAGGCCAGAACCATTAGGTAATGCTGTGTACATCTGCTGAGATAACAAGGGTGAGTCAGGGTTAGGTCAGGGTTTCAGGTTATAGGGGTGGGGCCAAGAGTGGCTTTCACATCGAATGCTGAGAGCAGTTTAATTGCAGCAGCGAACGAGCCTATAGTACTTAATGTAAGAGGAAAGAAAAGAAGAGACAGCCACTGCCAAGAGATGGTGGGTGGGAGTGGGGACCCTGTGGGGCTCGAATGGGGAACTGTGTCTCAAAGAGGAGACCCTCCCATGCGAGCGCACCCACTGAGAAGCGGACAAAAAAGCCCAGGGTGCAGCATAAATCCTGCTATCCCAATAACACACACAGATGTTCCACCATTGTTTTATTTTATGCACATTTTAATTAAGAGATCAGAATCAAGCATTAAAATGTTATGAAATGGCTTGTTTACATTTTCACTATATGTCATTTATTATGCATTTCCTAAATGTGTATCTATGCAGAAGGGCTATTTGGGATTTTTATGTCACTGTTACAATTGTCCCTCTAACTCACACCAGTTTTAGCTAACCAAGGAACTGTCAGAAAGCCTGTTTGGTCCACGCAGTAGGATGGGAACTCTGGCTTCTTTAATTCTCAGTCAAGCCAACCTCACCCCCATCACACCTCCCTGCAGTGTGACAAATCACACTGGCACTCCAGGATGTCCCAGGTCCACAGCAACCTGGTTATTCACGAAAGGCCCATTTTTATATTCCATCCCATTGTCTTCACAAGAAAACGGTGTCTACATTCATGCCATACTCTTCCTTGAGCAGTTTTGAAAACCTCAGGAACTCAAAGCTACCACATGGAGAAAACTGGCCTCTTCCCAGTGGCACAGACTCCCCCCGGAGGGGACACCTGGGAAAAATGGGAATGAGACTTTTTTTTTTCTCTCTCCTCAAGCCATCACTTATTTCTAGTCCACCACTTAACTCTACTTACCCCTGCAGGAATCCCTTGAGTGTTCTGTATTATTATAGAATTGAAACAGATACCCAAACCTCCCCTTCTCCCAGACTCCACAGATATTAAGACTTATTCACAGTCTATTTGCAAGTGTGGAGCACAGGTGTCCTGGAGTCAGCCTGCCCTGTATGACCTAGAAGCCCCCTGTTCAGGTGATGCCTTATGAATCACGGTGCACGGAATTGTAAGGCCGAGGGCAGGACCTACGTCTCATGCATGTTCGGTTCAGTACCTAATATACTGTGAGTGCTCAGTCAGTCCAAATAAGAGAGGTGGGCTTCCTCCCTCCCTCCCTCCCTCCCTTCCTCCCTCTTTCTTTCTTTCTTTCTTTCTTTCTTTCTTTCTTTCTTTCTTTCTTTTCTTTCTTTCTTCTTTCTTCCTTTTTTCCTTCCTTCCTTTCCTTTCTTCCTTCCCTCCCTTCCTTCCTCCCTTCCTTCCTTCCTTCCTTCCTTCCTTCCTTCCTTTCCTTTCCTTTCCTTTCCCTCTCTCTCTCTCTCTCTCTCTCTTTCTTTCTTTCTTTTCTATCTTTCTTTCTTTCTCTTTCTCTCCCCTCCTCTACCCCTGCCTCCCTCCTCTCTTCCCTCATTTCTCTTTGTCTGATTGTTATCCAGGATAAGCAGAATGCTTGAACACAGCAGGCACAAGACAGGAACATATTCTAATCCACTGTCAGATTATACTCTTTAAACTGTCTCATTTGCAGCACTACTGATCTACAAACATGCTTCTGTAACTTTAAATATAACCTTGAGGTTAGTAGACACCTGGCCTACTAAAGCTCCCTGAAGCCCTGCTGTGACGGTCCCTGGGGCAGCCTTCCATCTGGAATGCCCTCAACAGAACCTCTCCTTAGAACTCCTTTATTGTGCCATGTATATCTCAAAAACATATCTCCATCACCCAGCAAACTGAGCCTTTATTCCTTTAAATAAAAATAATAACACCAATAACACCTGGCATTCAAACTTTGAGATTTCAATAGAATCCAAAACTCAGACTCTTTAAAGCCTGAGTTTCAGATTTCACCATGGAAATTTCAAATAGCTAAAGTGGAGCATTACAAGTTTCTATGTTAAGTCTATGGAATTCTACATTTAGGTGTAAATGATGTATGAGTGATGTAGGGCAGTGTGGCAACCACTTCCTAACGCAGGAAGTTACTCTTGAAACAAATCTGCAGACTTCTGGGTTCCCACTGGATAATGGCAGCAAACTGAATTTGAATTTTCCAGATATTCTCCAAAAGTAATGTAGATCAACAAAGAGGGACAATAAAACAACTTCTGTCCATAGCATAACTAAAAGACAGAAAGCGCTACAGACTTCAATTTCTGCATGAGCAGTGAAATAAACACTGGGAATCAAGGAGAGCCAGCTGGGGATCCCCCACTAGGATGGTGCCCCGAGAGAACTCTACCTAGGAGTCCAGTAGGACTGTTTCCCTAGGAAACAATCAAAGCTTTAGGAAGGAGATGTGTTCCTGTATAAGCTCCCCGTGTGAAGTATAAATGCCAGGGACCTTCCAAGAACCTATGGAAATCAGAATTTCCAGAAGCCATATCCAAGCATCCACATTTCAAAACTCCAGAAGTGATTCTGAAATACCCTACAGATGAGGACCAATGTGCCCAGGGGTAAGTTCAACCTTTATAAATTCATTTCCTCTAATAAACATAAACACAATATTCTGCTCTTGCCAGGCCAGTCTCCTGTTCCCCACTCTTGCCTTCCCCAAAGAGAAAGTGAATTTATGTCTTTGTGCATCTGCTCCCAACTTGCCCTTATCTGAAATACTGCGCATGCTCCTTACTGCCTGTTTAAATTCTCCCCACTTCCAAAATTGGGTTCAAGTTTTACCTCCCTTCCAACTCTCATGCATTCCACCTCCATTAATAAGTTACAGAGTATGTGCTGTCCCCTCTGTCTTAAATCATTATGGAAACAATAACTTAGGTTTGTTTTGCATCTCAGTGAGATCATAAACCATATGAGTCCTCAGGAAGTGTTCGTATGTTTTCGTTGGGACCTCTTTGCTATATACATCTGAGACTTTCCAAAGACAGCAGAATGAATCAAAGTAGCACCTGTGTATTCACCATCAAATAACATAGGGGATACATATTTACCTCAAAAACTCAGAATCCACGCCTTGTACTCTGTAAGCTTTACATTATAAAGAAAATACATATGTAGAAGTGAAAAAAAAATAGACAAACAACAGTTTGTATCTCTTGTACTAATCCCTCTTCTGAGTTCCTGAGTCATATACCTAATACTTCCTCAACTTCTTCACTTGGACAAGAATTGCAAAGTCAACATGCCCCAAATTAATTCATAATTATCCCTGCCCCAAAATCTACTCTTTCTACCATATCCTCTATAGCTCCCAACTCCACAGAGTTCATGATATTGCCATTCATCCAGTTGCTCAGGGCAAACACCTAGGACTCCCCGCACCTGATGTGTCTCTCTCTAATCTATACCACATCAAAATCCTCAGCAATTGCTTTCAATGTACATTCAAATTATTCAGAAATGAACTATTTTCCTGCCCTCCACTGTCATTGTCCATCATATCCTGGGCTCCCACAGTAACTTCTGACTGGTCTTCCTACTCTGTCTTTGGTCCTTTTAGCCTATTCTCCATGGAACAGCCACAGACCTTTTTTGATTTATAAACTAGAACACATACCTTTTTTTAAGATTAATTTTTATTGATTTTAGAGAGACAGCATGAGCACGAGGGGCAGAAGGAGAGAGAGACTCTCAGCTGACTCCACTCCGAGTGCGGAGCCAGACAGGGGGCTTGATCCCACAACTCTGAGATCATGACCTGAGCCAAAGCCAAGAGTCAGATGCTTAACCCACTATGCCACCCAGAAACCCCAAGAGCACATACCCTTTTTAAAACCTGCTAACAGCTTCTTATCAGTCTTTACCACGGCCTATGTGATCTGATCCATCCCTAGCTTTGTGACCATTCCTGCTTTACCCCACTTGAGCTACACATTTCTTCTTGCTCTTTCTGGAACATTTCAAGGTATTCTTACCTACTTTATAATATCTATTCCTTAAACCTCAAATCCTCTTCTTCTGATCATCACATGCTTAGCTCCTCATTATTCTAATATTTGCTCAAATGCCCATTGCTTTAGTGAGACCTTCGCTACCTGCCCTATCGCAAAGGGCACTCTCTCCATCATCCATTCCTATTTTTACCCCCGCACCGCTGCCTTGTTTTCTTCCTAGATCTTATCATTATTTAAAATGATATATTTTTGCTTACTTAATTATCGGTTTTCTCTTCTTTCATTATAAAGTCAGTTTCCTAGGGGACTTTGGTTAATTTTTCACTCTCTCCCCAGTAATTAGGACAATGTCTGAAACATTATAGGTGGTTGATAGATATTAAATGACTGAATGAATAAGTGGATGAATAAAGCGTTCTAAATCTCATCCCAGTCATATCAACTTTAAATAGAAAATTTTTATTCTGCACAGTGTAGTGGCTGCTCTGGATTGTCCCAGATGCCTCTGTTCTTTCCATCTGACTGCACAAGCCAATCTGGGTACCCACCTACATGCTACAGCTCAGGTCTTAGAATATGGTTCTTGGGAAAAGTGAAGTGAAATTAGGTAGTTAACTAAAAATAATGTCTCCTTTGAGTCTATAAAGGGAGACATTTTCCCAGCCCAACTAGTCCAAGTGTCTTAGACTGGTATGGAATGCTGACGTGGCAATCTTGCACTTGAAGGACTCCCAACCTGGAGAGGGAATGGAGTATCCTTTTGTACTCTCTATTTTGTAAAACTACCAAGTATGACTCATTTTTGTATCCACAGTGTTCAGAACATTGCTGAGCAGATACTAGAACTTCGATAAATGTTTACTAAACAAATGAACAGACCAATCCACAAAACAAACAACAACAATTTTAAGTGCTATTCTTCTATGTCTTAAGCTTTGTGACAGTATTAACTATTCTTAGTGAATACAGAAATCACCTCAATTAGATACTTAGTTTTATCCACCTCAAATGGATAAAACTCATTCTCACAGCTTTTTTTTTTTTTTTCCCACTTCATAGGTTAAACTGAAAAACTCCTTGTGAAGGACCATGTCTTATCCATCTTGTATCCTCAGTTCTTAGCAGGATGTCTGGCTGCAAAAGGAGAAAAACTCCACAGCAAAGGATAAAGAAGTTAGAAGTCCTGGCAGGAATCAGTGAGTATTAAAGAATGCCAGTCTGACATGATTATCAGATGTTAGGTGATGAAAACCATGCCAACTAACATATGGATTCCTACCCTGCTTCTATGGAAGACTTGAGCTCTAAAATTATTTCCTGAACACAGGGGATCAGAACTGATGCTGATTATTTACTATGAGACTGCTACTTTCCAGAATATTGCTGATCAAAGTGCTAGACACTCAATGCATGGAAGTCTACACACCTCTTTATTCAACACTCCTATGGGGAGGTAAAATGCTTTAGCAAGTGGATGTTATAAAAAATAGTTCCTAACAGCAGGTTGTTCACTAAATATAAAAGTCTTTTCAAATAAAAGATGAAATATATAATATAACTATTAAATCAATAGGCCTTAGGGTAACTGACTTCCTTGGTTTATCTGAGACTGAGGAGACTCCTAGCATGTGGGACTGCCAGTGTTAAAACAGGGAAAGTTCTGGGCCAGCCAATATGGGCTGGTCACCTAATCACGACATAATTTGTTCATTTAATTATCAGATATTCATACATACCTATATATAGGATTATTAACGTGTATGTAGAATATGATAGACACGGGCATTATCAGGCCACAACATGAGAGGGTTGAGGAGGAGTCTGCCTGTGTTGTTCCAGTGTATGATAGGAAGTGTAAATCCCTTTTCTTTATTTTCTGTCCATGGCCCCCTATGTTGGACCTTCTTCTTACGTTTTAAAACCATATGCTTGTGTTGATTTTATTACACTCAAAGGATATTAATTTGAGGTGTTAGGACAATTTCCTTTTCTCCAGAAGAAAGGGAAAAGTGAGAGCACCAATGAAGAGTGGTCTCCATTGACGCATGGGCTCATCTGTTTTTTACAACCCCAAATGTGGTAATTTATGATGGTGATGTCACTGTAGGGAATTAAAATTTTCCTAACCCAGAATGTGTGCTTTCTCCATAAGCCAGAAGTGAACACATGCAGATTGAGTTCAAAATCCAAGGTGAGACCTACCAAAACGGATCCCAGCCTCAATTCTGCTGAGGTTTTATTGTAAGACAAACTGGGACAGCCCCTCGTGGTTTCCTTCACGTTCCTATGACCCCCTCACAAGGATCACTTGGCTTTAAGGAGGTCCAAAATAGTAGTCAGTCTTTGGTCAAGGGATAGTCATCAGAATCTGGATTACAGTCTGAGAAGCACTGCATTCTGCAGAGTTTACAATTCCAGCCTTTAAACATTGAAGGGCAATATCTTCTTTCTAAATATCTCTGGTCAGTCTTAGCAACGAGACCTACTTTTGAGGCTCCATTTCTTTTATGTCTTTTAAACTTAATGATAAAGAGGAAAGATCTAAATTTATAATACACATGAAACAGTGAAATTAGGAAAAAAATTCTATTTGATGTGAGCCTGTTTTTTTTAAGCTCCCATGACTAAAAAGATCAACAGTTACCTACATTTGTAATATTTATGCCTCCCAGACTCAGTGTAATGAGTTTCATCTCTGATCGAATTTTTATAACTGACTTTCATTTACCTGTGAAATAGAAAGCTTTGGTAGGCTCTTGCCCTAAAGAATCAGATGCAGAAGTTAGTTCTATTGCAAGGAACAGAGGGGAAAAAAAATCACCCTAATATGCTACTCCTGTATTCCTCTGCTTTTTGCAGGAAAAGAAAGGTGCAGAGGACTGATTAAGCAAAACCTGAGAAGCAGAGTCTTCAGCTCTCTTCCATGAAACTGTGGTGTGTCTTCTTCACTTTGGCCAAGTGCCCAGCTACGAGAATTCTCCCACAAGATGAGCATGTTTCAGAGCAAACTCTTATCCTAACTGTTGGTGTAAAAAAGCCCAACCCTACATTCTGTTCAGGGCTTTGGTGAAGTCTGTAAGCCAAAACAGAGGAGCACGACTTCCTCCATTAAACTGGCTGGAACCCAGGTTATACTAATTCAGTCTAAATAGAAAACCTCTGCTTTTCAATCCCTTTGTTCTCTTGGATGTCACAGCTCCCTGCTCTATTCGCTTCCTTTTATAGTCTTTCTTCACCAAGCATTTCAGGGGGAAAAAAAAAAAGCTAAATAAAGATCACACAGCCTGTTCCATTGTGTCCCCTTCTTCTTCATCATCTTCTTTTCCATTTCTGCAATGTTGTGGCACCTATTAACTACCAATGTTTTCAGAATGACATTATACAAGGTGCGGGCTGTACCACTGTGCCCTAAAAATATCAACAACTGCATTAGTCTCACAATAATTAATGGCAGGCATTATGCAAATGACAACTTTTTCGCTGCAAAATAATGACATTTCTTCATTTTGAGCAGAGTTATGCAAAACAATGAATTTAGAATGATAAATCACACAGGAGAATTAAGAAAGCCATAACGTTCCTGCCCAGGCAGGCAGAAAGATAGACAGACCAACAATTTAGAAGACATTGTTTGTTCTCACACCACTATAAAAAATCAGAGCCAGTCGGCCATTAATGTGTGTGGGTTTTTTTCCTTCTCCCCTTTAGGCAACAATGCATAAGGGGATGCTAAATTCTAGCAATTGGATCATTACAAGTCACAAGCAAATTTTTCTTTATTAACCTTAATAAGTCATTCACTCAGAGACTATAGTCATCAGGCAAATAAAAAGTATCACATGCCATTCTGCTACACATTAACTAATTCCTTATGCAAACATCACAACATATAGCAATTACTGCCGCTCAAAAAAACAAAGTCATTTTCAATTTATTTTATTGCTTTTATACTTGGCCATTTCCTGTAGCACATTATCGTTTCTTTCCATAACAACCCGAGGTGGAATGGAGGAGAATTTCAGTTGCAATGAGCACTTCCTCTAGCCACCTTTGTCATACCTTTCTCCCCTTCAGAGGCTGCTAAAACAGGCTGTGGATAGAGTGAATGTGCATGTGCTCCCTCACAGCAAATCTCCACTGCTCTGATGGGAATGGCTCTTTCAGCCCCTACCTCTGTGACAAAGCGCATAGAGAATGGGCAAAATGGGTCTGTCTCCCACATTTGCTACCATAATGCTGATGGCTTTCCTTGATTCTATAGAACAAGTTATAAGTGCAGGTTCAGATCTGCCACTAACAGGTGAACATTAAAGTCCACATATTCAGTCTTCACCTGAGAGATGCCTGCTATGGTTAATGAGAATTATGGGACTAGTTCGTCATGCTCCACTCAGCGCATAACCTGTTCCTTCAAGAGTTCTAAGTGAAGAGCAATAATAAATATTGAAACCTCACCCTCCGATGTCAAATAGGCCCTCTTTGTTTTTCCTGGTTTTATTCCACAGCACCATTTATCCAAGCTCTCAGGATGTGAAACAAACGCTAAGTAAACCTTGCATGTGGCCAGTAGATTTTTTTTTAGCCCATTTTATAGATTGACAAGTAAATTCCAAGCAACCAGGGGCTTTTCACAAAGTTGGACAAGGAAACAGATCAGATCTGACTAACTCTCCAATGTTCTAACCTCTGAGGCCATGGCCTCTTTCTCATAATCATGAGCACTCTTTCCTGCTGGTAAACAATTATGTTGAAAACAGCCTGTACATGTCCCTAATCACACAATAGGATCATCATCTCCCTCTGTTCTCCTAAATCCACAATCCATTCCCTTCTTTTAAAGGTAGAACATTTCCAAAATACACGAGGGAAAAGCTCCCTTTTCAGTTTCTCTTCCTGAAGGTAATAACATTTTGCAGTTCTCCTTAAATAAAATCCAGCCCATGCTGGATCAATAAGAATGATGCCCATTTCCCTAATGGCAGCCGATTGCCATTTGCTATTCAAATCAGACTAGATAAATTACAGTACATGCCAGGGAACAGGCCAGTGAATTAAGACAGGCCTCCAGAGGACCAGCGATATTATTAATCTTTTAAGACACTATCATATTTCTTCTTGACAGTGTGCGTAGACTCACAGACACACTGCACCCAGATTGAAATATCAGCTGCTGAAAAAATCAATAGTGTTAGAAACACAATAATTTTTGGTCTGCAGGGCCTATACTAAGCAACACTTGGACCCCTCCATGCCATCTCTTCTCCTACTTCACATTTCCCATCTTCTCCTCCTACTTTGTTTGGTTTTAAAAGCTGGTAAGGCCAAATGACAAGATATTATGAAGGGGTTTCCACCACTAACATTGATGGTCAGAGTATTAATTTTCCATGGGTGTTTGAAACACTATCACTAAACTGGTAAAAAGGTTTTGGTGTAGGGTTATTTTTCCTAGGCACTTATTACAGACCTCTGATCCCTATGCATTTGGTTCCCTTTTGTGAAGAAATGCAGATATTCAGGGAGGTGGTCATACTTAGAAATCCCTGAAGAAGCAGAATGGAAAGAAATAAAAATAATGGAAACCAGATCAATTTTTTTTAAAGGGATTCACTGAGAAGTGAGGGGAAAAAAGCAAAGCAAAATAAAACACCACAGAAGGAGCACTATGAGGTGGGAAGAACCTTTAAATTATATTCTAAAAATTTGGGGTTCAGCTCTGCCTCTGCTATTTACACACCGTATGATTTTGCCAGCTACTTCATCTTTCAGAACCTTGGTTTCCTTACCTGTTAAGTAAAAACAATATAATCATCTACCTTTAGGAGTCTTGTGAGGGTTAACTAACAAGATATGAATGCTGTCTAAGTAATACAGTGCTTTGTCAATGGTTAAAAATGATATAAATTTTATTTCCACTAAAGAAGGACTTCTGAAATACGTCTGTTATTTTTTCCTTTCTGGAACTGAAATATCATAAATGGACTTTAGATGTTATCAATAAATAAGTAGGCTCATACTGAAATGTTATTTAGGGCAATATTACTAGTAGCTGGTAGAGTTTGATGTGGAACCAAAATCTGTTGAATCTTAGCCAATACCTTCTACATTTCACAAGGCCAATTTTGCCTTTTTCATCTCTTTTTACTCCAGATTTCAGGCTTTGATTTGTATTTGTGTTGTGTTTCACCTTAAACAAACACAAAAAATAAAACAAGACAAGAAACCACCATGCTTTGTATATCTTTATATGATACTTTCTTGATTCCAAGTTTCTCTCCAGTCACTTTCCATTTGTCTTCTTCCTTTTCTGGCAAAATTTATTGAAGGAATGGTCTATGTTAGCTATTACCATATCTTCACTTTCTTTTTTTTTTCTTTTTTCATATCTTCACTTTCTATTCTTTCCTCAACCTACTCCAATGTGGCTTTTTCCATTCCACTGTAACATGTCTGCTCTTGCCAAGTCCAATGTTCACATTTTCATTCTCATTTTACTCATCTTCTCAGCAGCAATTTAACATGGTTAACCATGTCCTCTACTTGAAACACTGGCTATTTCTGAAACACCTCTCTTTCTAGTTTTTCCTACTTGTCTTATTGGGCACTTAAAACCTGCTTAAGTCTCTTCAAATTTGAAATCTATTACTTATAATTCTATCTCAAATGGCTTCTGATTTGGGATAAACACAGCATATTTGGCAAAACAACAAACACTAAGAAGGTGTTTATGAGATATCCAGGTTTTGAACGTCTGGCTTTATGACTCTGAATGCAGAATAAGGCTGAAAATCTAGTTCTTGTTTTGGCTTTAAGCTGATTTATTCTTATAGCAAAAATTATTAACAACTGACTTCTGAATATCCAAAAATGATCCTTTAACTAGAAACTGGCCAAGCAGATTTCTATATATGGCCAAAACACAGCATATCTTCATGACACAGATTTTCGGAGAACTCCATGTTAAAGTTGAAATTCACATATATGCAGCCCCTTCTAGTTTCACGAGATTTACTTAATTGCTCACTGAGTCTCTCCAACAACTATTCCTTGAGGTCTGCATTACTAGAAGATGAAACCCCTTCCCAAGTAAACAGAAGTAACCCAAATAGGGTTTCAATTCTAGATTGTACCCACGAACCCTAGCAAAAGCATGAAGATTTCTCATAGGAATGCAAGATATGCTCTGGCAATCATCAGATGGAGCTTGAGTTCATCTTTGTCTCAGGAGAAGAGACAGTCCTTTCTGACTTATGAATATGGCTGAAGGGTAATACCTGAAGAGAGTAATTTCACCTCACATCTGCCTCTAAGTTTGATAACATTGTACTATACAAAGTCACTGACAATGCAGAATGTCAAGATAGCACAGGACTGATCAAAGCCTAATATTATCCAAATATGCTATTTGGAGGGAATACCAACAACTTCTTTTGAATGGGATGTTACCAAGACTATGCATAAAGGGCATTTTCTTAAGAAAAAAAGGGATGTTCTCATTATTTGCATGTCATTTGCTACCCAAGAGTAGACTCAGGCTTCCCCTTCTACTTAAATTCTTCCACAGAGTTGGCTTGCCAGGCCTACAACCAAGGTCTTTCTTTTATCTGAACTAGAACAAATATTCCATTTTGGGTCTAGAAGACATATCAGCAAAATTCCCAGAGTTAGTACTTTTATTTAATTATATACATATATTTATTATTTTTTTATGAGCTGTTCCACTAAGTTAAACTTTAACCATATTAATCCAGGGGGGGAAAAATCCCTGATTGCCAACCAACAATTTTGTAAACAGTTATCTCATGAGTTAAATATTAACTTGAAAAACTTAACTCAAAACTCCAAACAAGCAGGAGGAGCCAAAAGGCCAGTAGGAAGGAGTAAAGATTTTACTGCCTCTGGTATATCAGATCCCCTTGGAAGAGAGTGACAGAAATAGGCAAGGGAGTATTTAGGTGGTCTCTCCCTCTCTCTCTGCCCCTTCTCCTACTCATGCACACATTCTCTCTCTAAAGTAAATAAATAAATCTTAAAAAAAAAAGACTCTTTCCAGTGAAGGTCTTTTAAGGAAGACTCCCAACTGCCCCGTAGATGAGGTGAGGCCAACTAATGTGAGTTTCTCAAGACAAGAGTGAATTAGATGGAAAAAGAGGAGATCTAGGAGGAGATATAAGAATGTAAAGGAATAATCCTTAGATACACATGTGTACCTTATTTAGATACAAGAAATGATACAGCTTATCGGACCTGACTGTTGATATTTTTAAGTATATATTTAATACATGACTACATGTTTACTGGAAAATATTTAGACACTATAGACTATACTTTATGGTTATAGAGCTTTTTGCAGTTTATAAAATAGTATACTGTCAAATACTGTCATATCCACATACATATAATGCCATTTGTGACAACTCCAAAAAGTTAAAGGGCAGGTTCTGTTATTTCTGTTCTACAGATAAGTATTACCCTAGTATTGATGTAGTTGGTATAGAATGAACTAGAAGAACGAGAACCCATTAGCAGCCTATGAATGAATATGATGAGCGAGGGGATGGCTGTGGAATGGAAAGACATTATAAGTGAGTGTTCAGGGAAGGGGAGCAAGGAGGGAGAAGTTTTAAAATATTTAAAGATCAACAGGCACTAGGAATATTGGACAAAATTCAGAGTGATTTGTGAGAAGGAAAAGATAATTAGAGCAAGGAAGGAACTCCAAATTCAGACCTCTTATTCGTTTGGCATATATTCACTGTATACTTAACTATGTTTGAGTTTCTCTGGATGCCGCTGGGCAAACAATGATGTATATTGAGACACTGACCTATGTCTGAGGTACTTAATATCTAATCGTTGAGATAATGCAAAAAAATGCAATACAAGGCAAATCAGTATTCAAAACAAGGATTTAAAGAGAATCATTTCATGTCAAAACTGACAATGGGGAAGTGATAAGATGCAGGTTAAGTGAAGGACATGAGAAAAGGCATGGAAGCAAAGAATGAAAAACATATTTGGGAGCAACAAATAAACAAGTTAGTGGGAATTGGAATAGGAATAATGTTGGAAAGATAAATTGAGCCTGGAATTTGAAGAGGTTCCTTGAATATTGGACTATCTAATCCACTTTATTCTGTAGGCAAAAGAGGTCTAGTAAAGGTTTATACATAAGGCACTGGCATCATCACAGTGGTATTTTAGTATAAGTAACTGGGGTTGGTGGACAGAAAAACTTGAAACAGGGAGAGCCCAGAGATAATGACAGATAGAGAGAGAGAGAGAACTCTTGCAATAAACCAGGAACTATGAGATAAATATCTGACCTTGGTAGCATAGGTAGAAATAGAAAGGAAATGAAATATTCTGGAGACTCTAAAGGAAGAAAGGATAATATTTATTAAATCTCTACTATGTACCAGGCACTGAACTGTGTGCTTTATGTAGATTAACCCATTTAATTTGTATGTCAACCCTAAAAGGCAAGTAACTCTATTGTTTCTTATTTAAAGATGAGGATTAAGCAACTTTTTCAAGTTTATACAGTTAATAAGTGATAAATCCAGGATTCAAACACGGGTCATCTGCCTCCAGAGCCTGTCTGCTTAACCTTGATGCTTAAGGGCATTGATGATGGATCATATATGGCAAATTTTGATAAGACTTGATGATTGGTTTTATAAAACCTTAAGATTCTTGGGAACATTGATTCTGAGATTTTGAGGTGATGGGTAGAATGGTGATACTATGAATAAAAACAGGGAAATAGAAAAGAGCTCCGGACTTCATATTTTACATTTGTTCTCAATGGTCCAATTGCTCTTTGGATTTAAAATGTCAATTTACAATAGAAGTCACAAAAGCAACTGAACCACCAAACTTAAAAGCCTTTGAAGACAGATACTAGCTGATTCTTCCTTCCAAGTTTTACTAATGTATATGTGGAGTATAACACAGTGGTTGGCATATAGGAGCTGCTCAGCAATGTGTTAAATGAATCAACTGGAGGGGTATTAACCATAAATTAGTAAGAATAAAGGGAGGAAGAGGAGTAGAGTCAAAAGAGTATGACCCAGAATCAGACAAATCTCAGTTCAAATCCTGGCTCAGCCACTCTCTAACTAAAGGACCTAGGGCAAGTTACTGTAAACATTTTATGTAAGATAGGGTAACAATTCATAGCAAAGCCAGGTACCTGGATTCAGCGTTTCTATGTAAGGCAGTGGCTCCATGCAAACTTAGAAAGGATGCTTGCAAAGGCCATTATCTCTGACAGAAGAAAATCTGCAACCTTCTTCTCTCATTGAGTTTAAATTACAAAAACTTTATTGAGGCTTATAGAAAAAAATCTGTTAAGTGATTGCCAATTTTAAAAGAAAAATAAATTATTTTCAGAGAAGTAAAAACTGTAGAGTTTCAACTGAAGGGGAGATTTTAATTGCAGAGAGACGTATCAGCTGAATGGTTTAGCTTGGACTTGTGGGATCAGGAGCAGCCAGTGGGATATATATATATTAAAGAAAAACCAAGTTTAATTAGCCTTAAGATTTTATACAGCGTGGCTCTTCCCTCCCACACCTAGTCCGTTTCCTTCAGGTCAATCTCCCTTTCAATCACATGCTCTCCCATCCTTTTCTCAGTTGCTGTCATGACAAGCCAATAGGAGAATGACATACCGATGAAAACAAGGTTTGAATAATTACTGCACTGCGGCTGGTTGTTGTTTGAGCATCATTTTATTTCTTCCAATCACACAGGTTCTTGGACTTCAGAGCCCCATGTTTCAGATGGGGGTGATGCTGATTATATTATGACATTACAGCAAAGACAGGCAGATCAGACAAAGTGAATTTCGCTCAGTAATTAAACTGCAGTATCTTTCGTCTAAAGTCCAGAGCAGGATTAATCGAAAGGTAGCTCTTTATCATCTCGATTAGTGCTGGGATTTGAAGAGTGAGCTCTGATTTGATAGCTAGCCCTGAGTTGGGCTGTCTAGTGGCCCCATATCTGTCTAACTTGCAAAAATAATATCAGATCAAGATACATTTGCAAGGTTATGCCCTTCCCTTTTATTTTATTTTTATCTGAAGGAAATGCAGATAGATCAAAATATGCTGCTATTTCCATTACCCTGTTTTCTATTACAAAAATGTCTATTAAAAAGAACAGGTCCTTCCAAACCCCACAGCATTTTACAGATGGTTTCCCATAATTCCACTTAGTACCATGCTCTAATGGCTTCTTATTTCTTGTCTTTTCATTATCTGAGAGTCAAATCTGAATATTTGGATAGCCCAAGCAACAGCTTCTCAAGCTGCTCACGAGTCCCACTTTTATTTCAAAGGACTCAGTGTAGGATTTATGGAAAGATTTTGCTTCCTTCAGCTCTTTTAATGTATAAGATAGTCTCAAATTCTTTATCAAGTGAACTAGTAGATCAGTGATTCTCCATCCTGGATGCCTATAGAAGCACTTGTGAGGCTTTGTAAACAATCAGCATCTAGCCCCCACCCTAGATGCAATGATTCAGTATCTGTAAGAGTTAGAACCATGCATCTGTATATTTTTTCAAAGGCCATAGGTGATTTGGATGTGCTGTCAATGTTAAGAATCACTGAGTCAGCTCTACAGTGTACCAGCTGTATTTGCAAAAGATTTATCAAAACAAACCATTGTTGAGGGAAATGAAGCCCGATATGGTGTAGAAAAATCCCTTAATAAAATGATAAAAAGCTTTTTCTAGTGACCTTTGCATAGAATATATATTAAGTCTCTTAAGAACAATAGAAGACAAGGAAGACTATAATACAGACAGGTTTATGTTGATGATGCTTCCATTGATCCATCTGATAACACTGAAGGTGATAGTTTACCGATTGAGCCCATCAGCTACCAACACATGATTTAAGATGACCACTGACTAGCATCATAATATCTCAGAGTTTGGACACAAACTTGGAATTAGCTGTTGTTACTTTTACTATGCAGCTGACTTCTTAGAAAGAGAAAAGGCAGGATTAAAAAGATCTGATTTTAAATTGTGACTCAGTCCTGTTCTGGAGTTTAAGAACACACATTCTGGAGTTAAACTGAATCTAATTACTAGTTGGGTGGCCTTCAGAAAAGTAATTACTTCTCAAGCCTCAATGATCAGATCCTTAAAATGGGGCCAAGAATACTTATACCACAAAACAATTGGGGTTTTGAACTCATTAATTTAGATAAGAGTATATGGCAAACAAAAAAGTATCAGAACTAAATAAAAGTCTGTTGAAGGCAAATACAATAATAACTTAAGGTTGTCACTGAGGGACACAGAACATAAAGACTTCTAACTCTGGGAAATGAACTAGGGGTGGTGGAAGGGGAGGAGGGCGGGGGGTGGGGGTGAATGGGTGACGGGCACGGAGGAGGACACTTGACGGGATGAGCACTGGGTGTTATTCTGTATGTTGGTAAATTGAACACCAATAAAAATTAATTTATATTAAAAAAAAAAAGGTTGTCACTGAGGCTCTGTGCCTAAGACATCAGTTTTGAAACTCACTGCTCAGTTTTCTGGAAGATCTGATCCTTCAGAGAGAAAAAAAGAATTCAAATAAGAATGACTTTCAGGGATCCCTGGGTGGCGCAGCGGTTTGGCGCCTGCCTTTGGCCCAGGGCGCGATCCTGGAGACCCGGGATCGAATCCCACATCGGGCTCCCGGTGCATGGAGCCTGCTTCTCCCTCTGCCTATGTCTCTGCCTCTCTCTCTCTCTCTCTGTGACTATCATAATATAAATAAAAATTAAAAAAAAAAGAATGACTTTCAAATTTAATTGTGCATTCCCATCACCTGGAAGTGATAGTTATGAATGTAACTTGCTGGGCTCCCAACCAGGGATTGTAATTCAGTATGCAGGGGTGGAATCAAAGAACATGCATTTTAGCAACCATCCACATGATTTTGACTCAGGGTCAAGGATCCTCACTTTGATAAAACAGCTATAAAGGAATATAAGTTGGCCAAATATTTATCCCCCAAATAGCCACACTGTGTGGCTATGCTTTCATTTCCTTAGGCCAGAACTTAGGTGAATTTAAGTTATGCACAAATAAAACATGTTCACAGAATATGTTATGCTTACAGAGTAAAAAACAAAACAAAAAAAACCACTTTTTTTCAATTAAAATAAACTTCCTGAATAATCAGTATTTAGCTGCTAATATCTTCAATTTTTTTTCATCACTACTGGGTACGTGCAAGTATAAAGGCATGGGTCAGATTCATTTTCAACTCATGTTTTTCTTCTTACAAAAAAATAAACTTCCTAAAAATCAGTAAATTCTTTAAATAACAAAAGTAGCTATTTCTTCCTTGAAAAGCATTATAAAGTATTCTTGAAATGCATTTATCAAAATTGATGATAAAAATCAGTGCACAATGGTGAGTTGGATATTTTAAATGCAATCAATGAATTAATTTGCTAAAATAAAGATACTCTACCTATAAATGGAGACTGTTCTGGATCTAAGAGGAAATTTTAAAACTTTCACTTTCAAGGTTTTCCTAAAGAAAAAACAAATTCCAGAAAGGTATTTATAGTTTGTAGTACAATATGCTAACAGATATGCATGAATTCTCTATATTTTAAAAGTTATTGTAAAGATAACAAAAGGATTATGGTCTTAAATTGTAATTGGGCATACAATTAAGCTGTGGAGAAAAAAGATAACAATATGAGGAAAGTTTATCAGTATTACTAGATAATATAGTCTCATGGTCAAGTGTAAGGCTAAAGGAGAATCTTCTCTTTGATACGTACTGTGTCAGTTAGGGTAAGCCACTGAAGATCTCAGAAACTCAGGCATAGCACTTCTCTCGGAAGGCTGCAGTGACCAGAGTGAGTACTGAATAAATGCAAGCAGTTGTTTATTGTAATAGTTGACAGTTTGTTATACAAGATATGTCATGCATAAGACTTACATAAATGGTACAGACATTGAGAGCTAAAGAAACCCAAAATTGAGAGAAAGTTGACATGACTGGTGAGGTTTTTGCAAGGAGAGATATTTGAGTTTGATAATTCAGAGCAAATAAGATTTGTCTAGAAAGTACAACAAAGACCATTTTAGGATACAGGGGAGATGTTGCTATGACCTGCAGGTCAGAGGTAGAAAGTGTTAAGTAGTTTAGGATAAAATTGTTAAATAGTTTAGGATAATATAATAAGAGATAATTTGGGGTAAAACAATAGAGGTTCTAAGTTCCAAAATCACCTTTGGTTTCTGGTGGAATTTTTAATTGCTCAAATATTTTCTCAGTGTAATTCAACATCTTTTTATAACAATGGTCTGCAAATTTTGCTGTGTGTCAGAATCACCTGGAGGATTTATTCAAGCACAAATACCTGTACTCCACCCCAAAGTTTCCATTCAGTAGGCTGCAGTAAGGCCCAGGGGTTTGTGTTATAATATATTTCTAGGTGTGCAAATGCTACTGGTCACTTTGAGAACCACTGCTTTAGAAGATGACAATAGTTGATGGAAGAGGATTTTCCTCAAAGTAAGAAATGATTAGACAACTGAATAACTTTCTATTTCCTGTAAAATTTCATCACCAGTTGCATACCAAGTCACAGAAGAACCTACATGGAGGTTACCTAAGGAAAAACAAATGCTTACTTTAACCTCCTAATCTCACTACTGGAGTCAGGTCTTTAACTGTGGGAATGAAGAGACCCACGCCCCATGGGGACCCAGGCCAATCAACCTGGAAACTTAGAGAACACTTCATCAGCATTAAGAATATTCAAGAATTGAAAATAATAGAACCAAGAGATTAAAGACAGTGGGTGGACTTTTTATTCCAAAGATCCTCTATCAATCTATGTGGCACATTTTGTACTTGGGTTATACTTGATTGCCTGCCCCATACTCCACAAACTATTTTCAACCCCCTCCGGTCATCCTCCACCTTTTTCTTTTCTTCAACAGGCAATCAGGAATGAGCTGAGGCAACAAGACCTCTCTACTTTGGCCTGGGTCACTGTTCAAGTATTTCCACTTCCTGCCTCAAACTTTTTCTCCTAAACAATCACTATTTAGTACTTTACTGTAGGAAATATTGTAAAAGGTAGAAGGAAGAAATGAAAGGCTCTGACTCTATCTTCTCATGCGTGACTCCAAGGGCGTCATCTCACTAGTTAGTACTTTATTTTCAATGGCAGACCCCCCCAAAAAAAATTCTATTTGAAGATTCATGCAGAAGTCTTTGTGAAAAAAAGGCCAAAAGTGGATTTAAAATGTTTGACACTCCAAAAATCCCTCAATAACAGCAGCTTGTTTATTTTTTTAGCCATTTATCTTTCCTTAAAATAAGAAGCTATATAATTACAAAGTATAATTAATAATAACAATAACAACAATTACCACAAGTACAACGGAAATAATGATAGTAAGCACCATGGGCCCAGATTCCCATAGTTACAAAGGATAAGAATTTGTCTTAGTATTTTCAAGAACAGACAGCAACCCAATAATACAGGGGAAAATACTGAAAGGAAAAAAATCTTTCCTATGTTCCCTGGAAAGTACCACAGAAAAATAGACAATAAACTTTAATGCCTCTTGTTAAAGATCTTCATTTTACAGATCAGTTCAAGCAATTTAAATAGACAAAAACATGAGGCCTCTAACGTCTCTTAGGAAACAGTATCAACGTTAATTCCTGGCTGGTCCCAATTCCATTTCTAGTTAAGCATCCCCATCCACTCATAAGAAGAAAGAAATAGCATTTGTATAGTGTTTTACAGTTTATAAAGCACTTACACAAACATCGTATTATTTGATTGTCTCAACAATCCCGTGGGATAGCTAAGTAGGGAAAGTATTAATATTATACCCATCAGAAGGTGAGAGAATTAAGGATCAAAGAAGGAAATAAGTTACATTGGGTCAAACTGTGTGCTGACCTGAAAAGAAGCCCAAATATAGAACTTTTTAAAAAAGATTTTATTTATTTATTCATGAGAGACACAGAAAGAGAGAGGCAGAGACATAAGCTGAGGGAGAAGCAGGCTCCCTATCAGGAGCCTGATGTGGGACTCCATCCCAGGACCCCAGGATCATGACCTGAGCTGAAGGAAGATGCTCAACCACTGAGCCACCCAGGTGCCCCTCAATTATAGAGTTTTACATAACATGAACAAGGCTCAGAGAATTTGATATCTGCTCAAGGTTACCAATGGCAGACCTGAGGACTGGAATGCAGGTAATTCAGCCCAAGATGCCATGCTCTTTCCAAACCCTAGACTTGACTCTCAGTTGTAAATGTCTAGTTATGGTAAATGGCCCTCTCAAGATGAAGCTTGTTCAATTGCCAAGTGTTACAACCACTACTAGTGTCCAGGCTTTTTGTTTGTTTTTAGTTCATCTGACAAAAAGGTACACACTCCTTGAGAAGATGTGCAACTTTATATTACTTAGTCTGTCAAGAAAAAAAGAAGAGAATGTATTATTTCACTGGCTTAGAATACTGAGTTTTAAAAGTCACTCCGACTATCCACAGACACAGGTGACAACACAGTCCTATTTCCGTGGAAATGGTCATTACAAAAAAGATGAACCAAAAGACTATCCAACCTCAAAGGTTGCCCTCTGGCACAGGCTCAACTTTAAACTATTAGTTTCTTTTTATTTAAAAGAAAAACAGATTTTACTTATTTATTTGAGAGAGCACAAGCAGGGAATGGGCAGAGGAAAAGCAGACTCCTCACTGAGCAGGGAGCCAGACGTGGGGCTCTGTCCCAGGACCCCAGGATCATGACCTGAGCTGAAGGCAGACACTTCACCGATTGTGCCACCCACGTGTTCCTAAACTCTGTTTCTAAATATGTGGACAGGGACGCCTGGGTGGCTCAGCACCTAAGTGTCTGCCTTCAGCTCAGGAGGTGATTCTGGAATTCTGGGATCGAGTCCCACACTGGGCTCCCTGCATGGAACCTGCTTCTCCCTCTGGCTATGTCTTTGCCTCTCTATCTCTTGGTGTCTCTCATGAATAAATAAATAAAATCTTAAAAAATATATGTGGACATGCCTATGCATATTAAAATGAGGAAAACACTGTAAGATGTATGAAGAAAATAAATTACTCATTTTGTTATTTTCAACTCAAAAGTCTCCAAGGTATAGATTCAGATTTTGAAACTTCTGGATTAAATTGCCATACCTCTTGCTGTTTTTAGTTTTTACACACATTTACTTGTATAACTGATATGCAATTTTTAGTTTGTACATACATTTACTTTTGTCATTTGCCTGTTTTGTTTTTTAAGATAGTGATATTCACCCTTCACTTGCATGTATGCAACTTCTGACTTAGAGCACTTATTTATTTATTTAAAAAAGGATTTTATTTATTTTTTTCATGAGAGACAGAGAGAGAGACAGAGACACAGGTAGAGGGAGAAGCAGGCTCCATGCAGGGAGCCCTATGTGAGACCCGATCCTGGGACTCTGGGATCACGCTGAGCCGAAGGCAGATGCTCAATTGCTGAGCCACCCAGGCACTTTGATTTAGACCATTTAAAGGTTTGGCAAAGGAATATCTTCCCACAAAAGACACAGAGGTTTCACCTAGAATGCATTTCGGGAATTTGTGCTCTAGAAGTTAAGGGAGGTCTAGGATATGAGTAAATATCAGTAAAATCAGACTGGAATTTTGAATACTAAGTGAAAACATTTATTAAAGATGATTGTTGTATGTAGTGAACAACTTACCTTATGACTGAGCATTGCAGAATTTCAGACTTGATGCTTCACTGGAGATACTATTTTTATAATGACAGAATATTAGTGTTGGAGTTCATCAAAATTATGTATTATAATTATCTAAGGCTTTACCATCCTATAAAACATTCCTGTAAAGTGACTGTCCATGCTTAAACACCTTAGTCTCAGGAGTTAATATTTGTTGATATTAGGGACTGAATATGACCCCTTCTCAACCTCCAAATTTGCAGGTTGGAGTCCTATCCCCTAACTCACTGTATTTGGAGATAGGGTCTTTAAAGAGATAAATGCAGTTAAATAAGGCCCTAAGAATGGGACACTCATCTGTTAGGACTGGTGTCCTCATAAAAAGAGGAAGAGACACCAGGGCTGAGGAAACACAGGGAGAAGATGGCCTTCTGCAAGCCAAGGGGAGAGATCACATGAAATTCAACTGTGCTGATACCTTGATTCCTGGACTTTTGACCTCCCAAACTGAGGAATACATTACTGTAATTTAAGCTACTCGTCTGTGCTATTTTCTTATGGCAGTCCTCACAAACTAATACAGGCACTAAAGTTCTACAACTTGCCGAGTAGGAATTGGTTAAATCTACTTTATCGGTACAGAAATAGATTATGGGCATTCAAAACATGAGAGAGACACAGAATCAATAAGTGGCATAACCAAGTTTTAATCTAGGTTTGTCCTCCAGACTAATATTTTTCCTTCTTGTTTGTTTTCCACCTTTGAGCACAAAAGGATGTAAAAAGTTAGTTTTTATATTGACCTGAATATTTTATTCTTGTATGTTTTATCACTGGGTTGTGTTCTACTTGGAATCACAGAAACAACATAATTTATCTTCTATGTGACAATCCTTAATATACTTGAACATACTTATCATATTCATTCTTTGTGAATTTCTAAACAATTCCAGTTCCCTTAACCATTCCTCATATCACACATCTCATTTCCCTACCCTCCTGGTCACTTTCCTTTGAAGATGTTCCTATTCATTTAGATTTCTTGTACTAATTTGTTAAGCCACATATCACTCAGAAAGTTCATGAAAAATCTTTTAAAAATATAAAGACAAAAACTTGCCTTTATCCATTTTAAAAGTTTCCTCTGGTTAGATGCATCCCATCGCTCTAGTCTTTCAAGATGTTTGAAACATGATTCCTTAATTTCTTAATTCCATAGATTTTCTATGTATTTGGATTCATATCATCTGCAACTCTGATGGACATGCTTTCATCCCAGTAATTGAAAAAAAAGTGATGGCCAAAATATGGCTTAGGATTCTCCTGACTTATTCCATAGGACTCTCTTCTATTATGACATTGAGCCATTTGTTTGCACTTAATAGTGTGGTCATTCAACCAGGTACCAATCCACCTGTACATCTAACCAGGCAAGATCAGATCATATATTGTTGATCCGCTTTCACTGAAGTCATTCTGGTTTATAGCAAGCACCATTTCTTTCAGGGGAATCATAAACCACCGCTTTATGCTTTATTGTTTGAATAATACATCTAGGTCTTTGCTCAGGACTGACATCGTGTTGTTTGTCCTTATAAACTATCTTCTTATACTTTCCAAAAATCAGAACATGTTTTGCACTCCTAGTTATCTAACACTTTTTGTTGCTTCTCCTCAGCTACAAATGGCAATAATTACTTATCTTATTGGCAAATCCTCTCACTAGCTTATGGTTCTCTAGCCCTATTTTCAGGCTCTTCTCCTTTTCCTTTTTCCTGTTTCCTTCCAAGGAATAGAGTCACTCCTGTGTAATCATGGATTGCATCCAGAGATGCTGGTCAGGGGGAGATCTGCAAACTAGAAGAGTATGGAGAATTTAAGGTGCTGTCCTTGGGCCTGGCCATGCTGGCAGAGGAGAATGGGCTGTGATTAGGTGAGGCTTTGCTTTCATCTCTACGAATGGCTCTGCCTGACTTCTGTTTTTGACTTGTAGCTGTGCCCCTGGACAGGGCTACCTCCTTTTCTTACTCTGGATGATTTCCTTGGCCAAAGATTCAAGACAGTGTTGTAGTTTTCAGTCTTTCATTGAGAAAGGTTGTAATATATAACACTTTCATTTTTCTACAAAGACTTTCTCTGAGGCAGGCATGTACCCCGACCTTTACCTAATCAAGAAAAGTTGTTTGGGGTGGGGGGATGGGAAATGGAAAAGCAGGTTGGACTTCAAATGCACAAATCACTTCTAATAAAAACACTAAGATTCAGGTGCCTGAGGTTAGAAATACTGGAGGGAATTCAATTACACTAATTAATATTTAAGAAGGGCTAGAGATCACATACTGAATGTGGGAAACTAGGCCAGTGAGACATGAGCATATGGGGAGGGCAAGATCAACTGATAAAAGTAACAAACAAATCATACATAAATGCTGCAACAGGAATAAAATAGAGGATATAAAATAAATGTTTCAACAGACTCTGAAGAGGAGGTAAATGGTCTACCACATGAAAGCAAAATGTTCTCACACACACAAGACATTTTATTGGTTTTATGTAAACACCTATATTATAAAAACTGTTTATTTCAGGTAAGTTTAGAAATGTTACACATTTGTAAAAACAGACTTAGTTTGGGTTCTGTGAATTCACAGCATACTGTATTTGCTTTCATTTCCTCACTGGCTCGTTAAGTAGTGGTCTCGGTAAGGCATGACTTTCCTACTGGGGAGTTCCCTAACGGCCAAGCCTACCTGAATACCCAAAACCTGATGGAAGGTTGAAAGGCAGCAGAGTATTCTGGGTTCTACACACATTTTTCTTGTTCTGTCTCTGATGTCATTTGGTTGGTTGTCACAGATTTTACCACATTCTCTCTTTGTACTTGATTGTTTTATTTGTGGTCCGGATAGTCAATTCTGATTTTTGATACCTCTTTTGTATACTTCGAACTTTTTAGAGAAGGCACTAAGTACCAGAACTGTCTTGCCTCTAGCATGTAAATGGTTCCTTCTTCTACAGTAGCATTTACCTAACCTTTTCACTTCTTCTCTATCTCCCTCCCTTTGCTCTAGTTCATCAGAAGGTCCTATTCCTGAGCCCTATTCTACCATTCAACTGCTCTTATTCCTTCAAAGCTCCACCCCATAGAAGCCACAATCTGTCAATACACAGGCCCTTCTTGGGAGCTCTGAAAACCAGAAGCCCAGAGAATTCACTGAACTGTTTTTGTTATCAACATCATTGTGTAGAAACATAGAGTGATAGATGAGAGGAGGACTGAGACTGAGATTTAGGCCCTTTTTTTCAAATTCTCTAGTGTGCACATATGGTAACTATGGACTGGGCAAACCCCATGTCTATGCACAATGTGTACTATTAGTCTCGTGAAGAGAGCAAAGCAAAAAAACAAAAACAAAAACAAGATTCTTGCCCTTTAGGACTTTAACCTCTAGTTGAAGAAAGAATTGAACTATACCAAAACCCATAAGAAAAAGCATTCCCAAAGGGTTGAATTGTCCTTAAATAATAAAGGAACAGAGAGAAAAAAATAAAGTTATTTCCTAAAATTTTGAACCAAATTAGTGGTTTTCAAACTATGCTTCATGGTCCCCAAGCTCACAAACAGATGATTACAAAGAGATGACTGAGCAGTTAAATGTTGAATTAAAATGTAAATGCTAAAAATTTATAATTGAGATAAAAATGACATGCAAATTAAATGTATTATGTAGTTTTATTATTTTCCTTTTTTTAAGTTCTTATTTAAATTCCAGTTAACACACAATGTAATATTAGTTGCAGGTATAGAATTTAGTGATTCATCACTTACATACAACACCCAGTGCTCATCACAAGTGCCATCTTTAATTCTCATCAACCATTTAACCAGAACACAGACTCTTAAGTACAGAGAGCAAACCGAGGGTTGCTGGAGGGGAAGTGGGTGGGAGGCCTGGTTAAATGTATTTATGTAATTAAAAAAATATTGGGGACTGATGTGTTGCTAATAGTTAAATATGTACAGTAAGTTTAACTAGTTTTCACATAGGCCTCAAATTAAGGCTCTGAAATTGGAAGGCAAACTCTTTAAAAACAAACAAAAACTGTTGATACATGCAACTGCTTATGTGTGTCTCATGATTTTCTTGACACCATATAGTATTCCATTCCTCATACAAAAATAAACTAAGCTTAAGCCGATATAATAATCCAGTCCTAAGTTTCCGTTTCTTTGCATATTTACCTTTATTTATATATAAAGGTATTTCTTTGCATATATTACCTTTATGTATTTATACCTCAGAAACTGGCTTTTATAATATTTACATGAGAAACAATTCTAATTTATTAAATGACTTTAATAAAATACTACTTTTACTAGTTCATATATAAAGGATACAATCACATTTATTTTGAAAAAAGGATGCTGTTGTTTATTTTTTATTTATTTATTTTTGTTTAAATTCAGTTTAGTTAACATATAGTATATAATTAGATTCAGGGGTAGAATGTAGTGATTCATCAGTTGCATATAACACCCAGTGCTAGAGGACTCTGTTGTTTAAAAGAAATATGAAAAAAATCCCTGGATCAAAATATTTGTATGATCCCTCCAATTCGAGGCCATACAATTCTCATGGTTCTGGCTCCAGACTGCTTATTTTCTGAATTTATTGACTTGCTGGCTTAGATCACTGCATACAGCAGATATACTGGGCCCAAACCAGATTTCATATACTGGCTACTATCCCTTCAAGCCTAAGAAAGATAATATTTTTACAATGAGGAATAGACTATTATGAAAACATCATGCATCAAAAGAAGTCACTTTGTCTTAAATTTACCCAGTACATGAAATTCACTAGATATTTGTAGAATGCCAGGTTATCATAATTTAATATATTAGTTTAAAATTTAACAGTACTAACCAAAAAATAAGTCAATGGAAACTTCTTTAGGTAAGAAGTACTGCTTTTATTAATTACGTAATATATGGACATTTATTCATTTATTTTTACACTTACCCAAAATGTATTATATCAAAGACTTCAGAAGACTTTTCCCTAACATTAATCAGTCATTGTTTAATGGCAGAAGAAGAGTGAGCCAAAAATGATTTTCCACTACTACAGAGAATGGAACTAGCAAACCTGAATTGAAAGATCCATTTTCCAAAACCTGAACTACGCTCTACTATGGAAATGTTTCAAACTTTCTTAACACTGAAGTATAAGTCAATAATAAATTGACTTGAGATCTTCTATGGTCTCTATTATATAGTAGTCAAACCAGAATTTTTGTGTGTATTTAGTTTTTAAAGGCCGTGACTTGAAATGTACCATAGTGTATAGGTTACAAATGTGCCTTGGTTTCGGTTTGGGCTCCACAGTCCTAGCTGTGAATTCTTGGGCAAATTACTTAAACTGCCTAAGCCTCAGCTGTCACTTCCATAAAATGGAAGAAATAATAAAAATACCGATTCTCGTGGATTTGTAGTAAGAAATAAATGAATGTATAAAATAATGAATGAAAGTTGCTTAACATGTTGCCTAGCACATAAAATGCTCTTAATAAATATTTTTTTAATTTTTTTAAAAATTATTTATTTATGATAGTCATACAGAGAGAGAGAGGCAGAGACAAGGCAGAGACATAGGCAGAGGGAGAAGCAGGCTCCATGCACCGGGAGCCCGACGTGGGACTCGATCCCGGATCTCCAGGATCGCGCCCTGGGCCAAAGGCAGGCGCCAAACCGCTGCGCCACCCAGGGATCCCGCTCTTAATAAATATTAACCATAATTATTAAAATTGCTAAGCATCTAAAAGCCAGTTGTTTGCTTCTGATTTTTCCTCTGACCTGAATTTACTCATAATTTACTGGCTATCTGTTCTTCCCTTCTGGAATGATGCTCTATTTAGATTTTTTCTGTTTCTAGAATGTTCTCTGGTTAATATCTCACCACCTGCACCCCAATTATCAGATAGGATTACAGGGCTTCATTCTGGTATTTTTGTATTTGTTTTTTTTTTTTTTTTTTTTTGTCAGTGCTTGTGTTATTTTCTCGTTCCTACTCAGTGGTTTAAAAAGTAAAACTCAAAGAACTAAACATTATGAGGAATTTATTAAGACTAATGGTTATCAAAATTGGGCAAAAAAGGATGTTATTAAAAATAAATCACACCAAGGGAGAGCAGCTGATGACAGCAGCTGTGAAATGGCTGTACATGGTGGGAATCAGTGAACCCCAAAGAAACAAAAGAAAAAAATGGAAGGCCATGAAACTTACATGATTTACAAGATAAGTTTAAGCTTAATGAACAGATTCTTTGGACTACAGGAGCCAGGGAAGTCATTTCTGGATGAATATTTGCACAATATAGTAACACTGAAAGGACTGGTATTCTTTGATCAAATGGAAATTACTAGTAAGAAGAGAGTGAGAAGACAAATGAAAAAAATTAGTGCATTTGATTTCATTACTGCATCACCTGCATTGAGGAGACATCTTCGTGGATACTGATATAGATGGAATGCCTAAAAAATACTTGGTAATATGGCAATAGCAATGAGAATGATATATTTTTAAGAGCCAGAGTTAGAAATTCATGGACAAGATAAATTAAAATTAGAACCCATTCGGCCGACATTGGGACAGGGTATTCTATGACAGGAAAGCTTTTAAATAGGACTCTACGGATTTTGCGGTTTGAAAAAATATTTCAAGTAGGTGATAACAAAAACAGCAAACAGTTGGTTTACTGCAAAGATGCATACAGACTTATGGCTTTTTGCTTTGTGCCTAGATATCGACCTGCCTCTCAACTTCCATAAGCACTAAATTCAGTTAAAAAGTTAAAAAAAAAGGCAGTAATGCCAAGGAAATTGAGCTGATCATATAGCATCATGCCCGAGACAATAAATTATCAGGGTGATGAGCAACCAGCTGAAACGGGACTAGCAAACTTAACCCAAGTCAAGAAGGCAGTCTATATTGTTAAAACAAAAATATTACTAAGCAGAACCAAAGTTGTTCTTCATGGGAATAACAAGTGAATTTTTTTTTTCTGAAAATCTACTTGGAGAACTCCTATGAGACTACTCCAAATGTGGAGATTCTTTTCAGAACTGCTCTTCTTGCAAATGAAATTTAAAGACATTTGATGAAACAAGTGAAACCTTATCAAAAAAGAGCCTTTAAATTACCAAAAACAAAATACTAGCCTAGTTAGGAAAAGGAAACTTAAGTCACTCACAAATGTTGGATAACACTGACTTAGACATAGTTGGAAGTATTTCCATTAAAGTCCTGAAAGCTTCCCTTCTTGAGAAGAAATTTTTCTCTCCTAAAAACCCATATTTAATTATAAACCAGTACCAAATGTATATTCACTTGAAATCTCCACTTAGAAAAAAAACTGAAACACCAAAATTCATTCATCTCCATTCCAATATGAGCTTATGTAAGCTCCAAAAATCATCTTAAAAAGAAAAACATCACTCTCTCTTCTAATTAAGTATTCATGCTTTTTTTCAGTAGTTGGATATTTTTAGAATAACAATATGCAAGAGTATGATGTCATAGTGAATATAACCACCAGGTCAATATGATAACTTAATATATGACTTTAAAATTGAGCTTTCCTTTAATCCTACTATTCTATAAATAACTTCTTCATTCTGCCATGATTAAAATATCTTCACATCAAATTTGATATAAAGGCACTAGATATGGTAAATATATTTCTGGCTTAAAATGACAACAATGCAAATTGTATGATAAAGACTATATCATCGTCCCACTTTCATTTTGATAAACTCTCTTTTTAGGTGATATCATTTCATGTTAGGCTTTTTTGTGCTGCTTAATATTATAATTAATAATTCATATTTTTGTCTTTCCCCTCTCACTCTGACAACTTTTATTTTTAATCGGTGGGCATGTGCCAAATTGGTTTGTTATTTATTTATAATGTAAAATGACAAGGAAAATTGAATATGTGGAATAAGAGAGATTTTCTTTCATATAATAAAAAAATTCTTAGTAATGGGATATATCTTGTTTATCCTTACTGACCCAAGAATTTTAGATGGGTTAGATCAGATGGCACCAGTACCTCATGTGACAACACGTAATAAACATATTAAATGGAACTGTTCATTTATGTTTTTAAAATTCATTTTAGTTTTGTGAAGACAGGTGGGCACATGCATAAAAAGAGGACAAAAAAATAACAAAATTTTTAAAAGATTCCTTATTCTGATAGATCCTATAGTGCCAAGTAAAAATTCTGACCAAACAGATCTATTTGTATTCTCTCCTAAATGCTAAAACATGCAAATTTAGTAGGAACAAACACAGAGAATTTCAAAGATACGGAATTTCCATTAAAATAAATAAAAAGTTCTGACTTGTAGGGCTTTGCAGAGCATTAAATGATTCCTTCAGTTTTCCTCTTAACCGGAAGCTGCATAATTTGAAGTCTAGAGCACTGAATGGCTACTGCAGGAAACCTTGGAGAATGGTCTCGGGACATCCACAACCAAATCACCAGAGGAGCTGGCTAGAATGAAGAATCACAGGCCCTGCCCAAGAGCTACTGTAGAATCAGAATCTTTAAGGATATGACCCTAGAATCTGCATTTACAGCCAGCACCTGAGCTGGAATTAAGTTTGAGAATATCTTATGCCAAACCCCTGCTTCTCACCAGAGGTTCCCCTTGTCAGTAAGCTTTTTCGATTCATCCTTCGAGTTGAACAGTGAACTTGAAATGTGAAAGTTATATACACGAACCATAACACATTTGATCAAGTAATATGCTTCCTGAAAGATTCCAGCATCTCTCATTTCTCCTATTAATTTAAGAACCATAGTCTACTGTCACTGCCCTAAGGCAGCCCCTTCTCTCTCGCTCTACCTTTGTTGTTAACCGGTGCAAAATATTCAGGCTTTGATATCACCCAATTAGTCTCCATCACTTGGAACAAGAAACCTTTACCCAAGGATTTGGTCCCAATGCCCATTTAAAACTTGACCATTAACAGACTGTATTTGTATATAATATTGAACACTTCAAAATAATTTGATGACCTTAATTATCTTGATCATTACTAAAGTGGAGGAGGTTTGTAGGTTGACATTGAGCCAGATGTGTGAACTGATGCACAGGGAAGTTAAATCCTTTAAGTTTAACTCGTTAAGTGGTAGCATCTGAACTAGAGCATAGACATTCTAACCTTATACCGCCCTGCTTTTCAACCTGCTCCTTGCGCAAATCTTCTGTTGCCTTTATGGAAAATGCCCATTTTATAGGCTCTGTATCTGACCTATTTTGTCTATACTTTCGTGTAAATGGTATTTATCTTTCAAAAATGCATTATGAGAAAAAAGCTAATTTTACTGTGTACCATAGGACTTTGCAATCTGGGATGGTCCAGTTTAAAATAGCAATAATAGAGATCCCTGGGTGGTGCAGCGGTTTGGCGCCTGCCTTTGGCCCAGGGCGCAATCCTGGAGACCCGGGATCGAATCCCACGTCGGGCTCCCGGTGCATGGAGCCTGCTTCTCCCTCTGCCTGTGTCTCTGCCTCTCTCTCTCTCTCTCTCTCTCTCTCTGTGTGTGTGTGTGACTATCATAAAAAAAAAATAGCAATAATAGCAATGCTAGTGCCAGTGCTGGGAGGTACTATTTCTGACCTGGTAAAGAGCTCAATTGTAAAAATCTTATCATTTTGAATTTCCATAATTCACTTTAAGGTTTAGTGCTAGTGTGGATTTAAGAAAGAAAATATAACTGCTGCCATGTTGAATGTGTATCAAAAAATTACCAATAGCCTTGACTACTACTTGGTTAGCTGTATTTCACGATTTGAAGGTAACCATGGAAAGCTGTATTTTAGAATCTCATTCATAATAACTGCCATATAATGAAAGGAAATAGAAACTATTAGCATAGGTATAATGTTAACGAACTGTGAATTTTCAATAGAGCTTCATCAGACCAGATTACTTGAAAAATGTTACCTGTCCGTAGGAAGAACATACCCCCCACCCCCCACTACACACACAGATCAAGGCATACATACGAATGTTCATATTTAAGTTTTAAGGGAAAAAGACCAATAAATCTATGAAGCACTTTTACTCAAGTGGCATTATAGGATCTTTCACAAATGGGAGTAGATTTAAATTTTAGTATATTTTGATCCTCGGAGGTTAGAGCAAGGGGTAAGCTGAGGAAAAGGATGGTGAATGGGTGTTTTTTGGGGAGGGGGCTTGGAGCGTGTGCACTTGGTGAATTTAAGCACCCTGAATTTAATGAAGAAAAATGTCATTATTCTGTGTTTATATATCTTTGTGTGAAACAAGTTCTTTTCTCCATAACTGGAGTTTACATAGACTCTATCTTAACACCCTTTGAGAATCCCTTTAAACATCAAAATGGATTTTTCCAAATAAAAAATCCCATGATTTAGCTTTATTAACATCTGAATGAATGTTTCCATTGATTTGTCCAGAAGAGGGAACTGAGTATGGTTTAGAGAGCAATCTTTTTCATGATGATCAGTAGCAATGTTTCCCTTCTATCAGAAAGCAAGCTATAGAAATACAAAGCATTAGATATACACCTAGATAAAAATAATATTGTAGAGTCCAACTGGTATCTGAGAGGTGAGGACAGGCTGAGATGGACTCCTTGGCTTCCTTCTGTCCCAAAATTTTCTGTTTCCTTATTTCCTATGGTTACCACCACGGAACATGTTAAAATCTCAGTAGGGACTCTGTTTCAACTTTTCCTTTCAAAACACAGTGAAAAAGCTTAATGGAAAAAAAATGTCCTTCCTATCTCCATGCCAGGCACAGTGTAAGATCCACAAACTTAAAAGCCAGGCAAATAGACTTTTATGTGCCCCAAAGCTCGGCAAGTGACCTCGTGCTACAAAAATTCCCAAATAGGCATGTGACCTGACTAATGTGTGCTGTGAGATGAGTCAAGGAAAATGGAACCATCTGTACTTTTATTGGACAGTCAAATAATTCCTTTCTGTCCATCCAAAAACATAATTTGTATATTTTAAGGGAGAAACAAGAGGAGTTTTTTTGAAAGGGATCAAATTTTTTGAATCGGTAATATAAAATGATCTGAAACATATAACCTAATCAAATAGGTAAAGATAAGCAAACAGGCTTAGAAAAATCATGGCTACCTTTAAAAATTGTTACTACTCATCTGTGTATTAAGGCTTCTTTTAGACTTATAGGAAGAAATCAGGGGAAATGACGGAATTGAAACTGTAATCTTTAAGCAGTGGGGTGTGGGTACACTTTCTCCTTTGTGACAAAAGCTACCAATATCTGAACTCTTAGAGGGGCTGATGGCAAGAAAACAGAGCAAGCAACTGGAAGGCCATGTTTTTGTACATGTTTACAAAGTTTTGCCATTTGTTTTTTAAACCTATTTGTCAACCATGCATCATACCTCTATTATCCCGTATGGGAATTTCAGGGTATTTGTTCTACTTTTCAAGTATTTAGTTTTTATAGAAAGGAGGAAGACAGACTAGTAATAACTGGTAAAATATAATAATAAAGATTGAGTCTGTCAAAAACTGCACCTAACAAAATATGTATATTTAGAAAGTAAAAGGGTGAGATGGAAATGAGTAGGGTATCATGGATAAGGTGAAGACAAGCATCTAGAGAATCCTAAAGTACGTCCTTCATTTCATAAATTAAACTGCTCCTCACTGTATGGATAAGGAAATCCAACACATTACAATATTAACAGCAGCTAATATGTGGAGAGGTCTACACCACAAGCCAGGAACTATGTCAAACATTTCAACATATCATCAAATTTAATTCTCACAAATATCTTACAAAGTGAGTGTCATTATTTGCATTTTATAGACAAGAAAACTAAAGCTGACAGAGATTAAATACCTTGTTCAAGGTTGCACAGTAACTAAGGAAAAGCAGCAAGATATGAATTCAGATCTCTCTGATTTCAAAATTTAGGCTCTCAAGCACTAGGCCAGTAGTTCTTAGCTCAGATTATACATTAGAATCATCTGGGAAGCTTTTAAAAACTTCTGATGCTTATACCCTACCCCCAGAACAATTCATCAGAATTTCTTGCATATAAGGCCTGGACATGGGTGTTGGTTTCAGAGCTCCCCTAGATGACTGTAATGTGCAGCTGGATTGCGAACCTCTGCACTACGCTGTCCTACTCCCCATATGAAGATCAGTAGACCCATACCGGGGTGAGGTAGTACTGGTAACAGTGCCCTAAATGTCTTTGCAATGGCTTTTCCCCTGCCTCACCATATATTCCTCACCACATTTGTTCTTGACTATCTGAAAAAGTAATATACATGTGGAAATTTTTACAAAGCATTGTCACAGGAGAACATGGTCATAAGTCCACCGAAGAGAAGCTGTTCATATCATTCTAAGGGCTATGATGAATGAACACAAGGAAGACTTAAGTTCATTACTCTGATCCCAAAAGGGGAGTATAAGGCTGGTCTTAAAAGCCCTTTGTACCAAAGCAAGTCACTAAAATTTGGAATGGCCTCCTCTCTTTTCACAAATCCAACAAGAATAGCTACTAGATCCAAGGGGGAAAAGATCCAGTTACCATTCCTTTATAAAGAAATTTCACTCAGGATCTCAAGGCAACTGAAAGTCATTCAAAACATACAAGGAGTATGTAAAGAAAAAGAAGTGAAGAAAAATGTGTGTAGTAGAAAGACAGTAAGATTTCAAGTCAGGAGTCTTAGAATTTTGACTGTCCTCTGCCACTTTACTGCCATGACTAGAGACCACTTAGCCTCAATTTCCTTTTCTTTACTTACGCTACATCTCATAGTGATTTTAAAAGTGTGGTTCCCACCAGCATCATTTGGGAACTCATGAAAGAAATGCAAATCATTAGTCCTTACCCTAGATTCAGAATCAGAAACTCTGGGAGAGGGGCCCAGCAGTCTGTGTTTTAATAAGCACTCCAAGTGATTCTGATGCATCTACTTCCATGGAGTTGTTGTTTAAGGATAAGAGGAGATTGTGCATAAAATTGTTAATTTTTATTACTGTCTGCTTATTCAGAAATCTCAAAGTCCCTCACAGAAATATTTAGAGAAATCATGTTATAGTCTATGTTAGTTAGATTAATAACCTCACTTCTGAATTTCACTTTGAATGTGTAGACGAGGAACAAGTCAACCAGAGGTTATGCAATTAGCTTGGAGTCAAAGAGAAAGCAAGGAGTAGAACTGAGAAGGAAACCCCAGAGTGAACTTGATTTTAATTCAATCAAACTGTTAAGGTACCAACCACGCACTCTCATCTATAATCACAATGAACCTTTTTATAAACAAATCTCTATCTTCTCAGCTAAAAAAATTTTTTTAACAGTACCTTTTCAAATTTTAAAACAGATTGACTTCTATGATTCTGGGCTAGAGGCAGCTCAAGAAACAATAAGTCATCAGCTTTCTATAGTGAAAAGGTACAATTGCTCAGATCCCTCCTTGTGTGAAGTGCAGACAATCCTCCCCTTGCTTACCTCCTATTTCTGACCATTGCTAATGGTGGAAATCCTGGTAAATAAAAGTACATAGCTAGTGGTTGGGTTCAATCTGTAATGTTTCTATAATTTTTATAATTATTTCTATGATATTATTATTTGGATACTACAAAACATAAACCGGGTTTTAGGAGATGCTTTTGGATGTTTTTCCCCCCATGCTTCTGATAGCAGTCCTCTATCTTTTTGCTATAATTTATCTGATATAGCTTCTAAGATGCTTGATATTTTCACAGGCAAGGGTGCAGAAAAACAAAGAGAGAGCGAATGGGTTGTTAATGAAATTCTCTGATTGTAAAAAGCACTTTGCAATGATCAGGTGGTAAATAATAATAAGAGGAAATAACATAAAGTGCCAGGATGCCACAGCAATAGTCACTATATAAATGCAGAAGAGATGAGACATGAATAGAATTTGCATTTTATGCAGCTTCTGCATGTGTATATGGAATATACAGTTGCTAATTTTTCTATAATACTGGTAAAATATTGTTCAAAATCTATTCTCACTATCTCCTCACTTTAAAAGACATCATACAGAAACATCCATCTGTCCTAATGAAATGGTGAATGTGTTAAAGAGGCCAGAGAAAGAGCCTCTTTGCACGCATGAAAAGAAAAAAAAGAGCTCAAATAAGAGGAGAGAGTGAAGAAGAGGGAATGGTAACACTTTGGAGACATGCACTAAGGTGATCTTTGAGAAACAGAAGGGATAAGTAACTGTTAACATATGGCAGAGGAGCTATGATGAAGAGACATGGTCATACAGCAAAAATACAGGCCTTGCTGTCTCTCTGTTGGGCTGTTGTTACAGTGGTGGTTCTTTTTACATGGAATCAGGGAGAAGGTGACAAGTATGGGTTTTTGTTGCTATTATTGCTGTTTAGCTTAGCTCTATTACTAACAGCAACCCCATACCAGATTTTTCCAGCAGTTCCCGAGCTCAGTACTTATCGTGACTTTGCCTTCAATTTGCACATTATTTTCCCTTAGTATTTTATGTGTTCATGACCAAAGGCCCATTCATTAGGTATCTTAAATCCTAGCCCATGGTTACTCTACTTTTGAGACTAGGAGAAGATGCTAAGATTTGGGGAGGTTCTCTTAGTCATAGGGGAAGAGTCTGATTAGGATTCTGAGAAAGCAGAGACCTTGATAAAAAACACACTAGCCAAACAGTACCAAGCAGTGAAAAGTTAATCAGCCAAAAAAATACAATTCTCTCCCTTCCTTTGTCCTCTTCCTTTGTCAAATAAAAGATTGTTTCTAAAATTTTTTCTGTCTCTGGTCTTAAAAAGCAGGATTGGACTTGCACATACAACTGTATTTCAAAATATCTCAAATTTCCAACTTGGAAGAAGACACATAAACTTTCTCAGAGAAACTCAGAGAAAGTAACTCTGCATATTCACAAAACTTTCACTTATTTCTAGAATAGAATAGGAAAATGAAGAGATAAGTACCAACATAAGAAAGGAGTAATAATATTAATAATAATGATATTAATAGAATACTTGGGATCCTAGAGCATGTTTTATCACAAAGATTCACCTGCATTAAGGGAGACTCCAGGATAAGGAGGTCGGTAAGGTTATATTTCTATCTCCAGGATTCAGCCAAAGTCAGACTCTCCGGAAAGCTGTAAATGCTCTCAGAACAGACTTTAGTAATGAGATTGGAACGAATGCTGGGACCGTGGCATAAAAGCATCTTCCTGTCCCTTGTTCTAAAAGTTAACTATTAAACCATGTGTTGTTCATTCTGATTTGTTTTACTCAACTCTAGAAGCAAGGACACTCTGATCAGATTGCCCTGGGCAACTGAATACCTAGTGAAGCTTTTCTGAAGACAGTGTTCTTCCCACCAGCCTTATCCACAGGGCATCTATTATCAGACTATCAATTCTGTGTGACTGGGAAAGGATGGAAAGTATATTTTTTTTTTGAAGAACAAGTTCTTTCTCTCCCTGAGTTTTCTGCTTTTCGGTACATTCAACATTTTAAGTATTTGATCTCCTCCCTGCCCCACCCCCATTCTCTTTTTTTCTACTCTAGTCTATTCTTTTAATTATTTACAGACTCGCTTGTCTGGACACTTCATTTTAGTAGAAGTTGGCTAATTTTTTTCAACACCTTTTAGTGGAATGCAGTAGGAGACGCATAGTGAGGGAATTGGTCTTAACGGTATTTTTAGTTTTAGTTTTTGTTTTTTTGTTTTTTTTTCTGTGACAGAGATCTTTTCCCCTTATTGATTTTCCCCTGTGGACTGTCCACTCTATGGCTTGAAATGGAGACAACGGTGTTTGAAAAATTGGTTGTTAGTCACTGTTCAAACTATTTTTCAAAACAGCTCTTGTAAGCCCCATTTTATTCTGTTTTAAGGAGGGTTTTGTTAGGGCTGGTTTCATTTTCTTTGAGGAGTCATGTTGGCAGAGAAATACAGTCTAGAACTTTGCTTTTAAATGTGGTATGATCGGGATTATGACCATATTGAATCTATATTCAAAACGTATTATATTGAGCCTGTGCAGCTAAAAGGAAAAAGAGGTCATAAGTCTTCAATATTTTTCACAAACATGAACACCAAAGGATGGAAAAGCTAAAGTTCACCAAGCACAACATAACACCCTGCCGTTGGAAAGATATTTTCTCATGCTCAAAATTCATTGTGGGGGGGAGGACATTTATACATGGGATTTTCCTCCATATTTTTAATAATGAATACAAGTGAATATGCCTTATGTTTATATAATATCCATGCAGTATCACTTTTGTGAAAATGATACAAACAGCATGACAGGACGTCCATTTTGAATACAACTGAAAATAGCACCATCCTATGCTCATCTTCTAAAACCATTAATTTTCACTTAATTAAGACTCAATACTTTCCAGGGAAGAATAAATGTTGAAGAATTTGGGGATTAAGAGAAAAGGTGAAAATAAACAAAGGTATTCAGAGCTATAGAAAATGGCAATATTTGTTTAAAAAAACAGGCTTGGGGCCAAGTGAGTATTGACAAACACATAATAAACTTTCTGAATATTCAATAAGTAAAAGAATGAAACATGTACCTCATTTTAAATTTAAAGTAATAAATAATAATGAAGAAAAATCAAAATTGACAATAGGTCAAATTTGAGGGAAGGACATTGAAACAAACATTCATTGCCATTGGAGAAAAGGTGAACATCAGAGAACCATCCCAGGAAAAACTTCTTGATGTGCAAACAAAAACTCAGCATTATACAATAAAGTTTGCATATTTTTCTTTTCAGAGAAATATTTGAAGAAAGATGGTCCTAAGGTTTGTGTTGTAGTTTCTTTCTTTTTCTTTTTTTTTTAAGACTTTATTTATTTATTCATGAGAGACAGAGAGAGAGAGAGGTAGAGACACAGGCAGAGGGAGAAGCAGGCTCCATGCAGGGAGCCTGATGTGGGACTCGATCCCCGGACCCCAGGATTATGCCCTGGGTCGAAGGCAGATGCTCAACCACTGAGCCACCCAGGCATCCCCATCCTTTCTTCCTTCCTTTCTATCTTTTCTTTCTATATTTTCTATTTCTTTCTTTCTTTCTTTCTTTCTTTCTTTCTTTCTTTCTTCTTCTTTCTTTCTTCTTTCTTTCTTCTTCTTTCTTTCTTCTTTCTTTCTTTCTTTCTTTCTCTTTTTTAGCTAAAATATCACTTTAAATTTCTAAATTCTAGGGAAATTTCAGGACATCCTTTTAGAAGATCTGATCCAAATGGAGGAAGTGGTTGTGGTAAAGTGATAAATTAGGCCAATCTATGCTTAAAACAAAGTTCTGGTACTTAGAGTGTAAAGTGGCACTCAATGGTCCAACTGCACAAAGGCAAATTAGAAAATCAGGTCCACGGGGCACCTGAGTGTCTTAGTCAGTTAAGCCTTAACTCTTGGTTTTAGTTCAGGTCATGATCTCAGGATAGTGAGATATAGTTCTGTATTGGGCTCATGCTCAGCAGGGAGTCTGCTTGTCCCTCTCCCTTCCTCTCTGCCATCCCCTTCTGCCGTGCTCTCTCTCTCTCTCTCTCTCTCTCTCTCTCTCTCTCTCTTTCTATCTCTAAAATAAACGAATAGGGATCCCTGGGTGGTGTAGCGGTTTAGCGCCTGCCTTTGGCCCAGGGCGCGATCCTGGAGACCCGGGATCGAATCCCACGTCGGGCTCCCGGTGCAGGGAGCCTGCTTCTCCCTCTGCCTATGTCTCTGCCTCTCTCTCTCTCTCTCTCTCTGACTATCATAAATTAAAAAAAAATAAAAATATAAAATAAAATAAAATAAAATAAATGAATATATAAAACATTGAAAAAAGAAAAGAAAAGAAAAATGAAAAGAGAAGAAAAGAAAAGAAAAAGAAAAAGGAAATCAGGCCTTAGTACTACCCTGGAAAATAAAAATTCTCAATTTGAAGTGTAGTCCTATCATTGCTTTACTGTATGTGGAAAACATGGTGACATTACATATCACTATTTTTGGTGATCCTAAGGAAAAGACAATACTATTTTTTGGTATGTATTTTCTACTGTAAACTGTACAGAGGCATCTAAGAGTAAACTGATATTAATGCCTCTTTAGAGAAACATATAGATTGGTGATGAATGGATTTAAAATGTTTTAAATATTTGCTTTATAAAAATACTAAATACTACTAGTACTACTACTAGTACTATTACTAATCCTTCCAGAAAGTTGGTGTGAGAAAAGTCTATAGGATACAGTCTACAGAATACAATTGTTGAGAAGAATCAGCAGATTTTAATTTTGGAAAAAAATATGAAGACAAGACACAGAATGTTTTTCATGGGCAGTCAAAAACTCCTGGTCTATGAGAACTAGTAACAACCTGTCTCCTAAAACCAAAGGACGCAGTGAAGAAAGCTGCCTGGACTCCTGTGCTTTGCCCTTCTGGAGATCCAGTGTATCCATAGCCCTGAGTTCATATTTCCATTAAAATGATAACACAGTAAAATCTCATCATCACTTTGTTTGCTTTGATGAAATTGGCCATGCCCCCAATTAAATTATACTACAAACTTCTTTCCCACTACCAATAAGGTAAACATACAACCAGGTGCAAGCATTTGGTAATGGAGAAAAGATGGGTTTTAGAGTCTTAGAAACTTGAGTTTGTAACTTATTTCCACCCTTTAACAAGTCATTTAACCTCTCTAGGTCAACCTTTTCTTATCTATTAAGTAAAGATAATGGTACCTATCTCACAGGATTATTTTAAGAATTAAATGCACAATGCGTGGTATAGAGAGGTCACTCAATAAAAGGAGCCAAATCACTGTCTGCACTAAAATCCAGAAAAAACATATTTAGCCAGGACTACTCCTCCGTGCAGGTAGATCTGGTGTCCATGCTACAAAATCCATTAAGCTGAAATAATTTGGTCATTTTAACAATACTCTTTAGAGATTTTTTAAAATGACATTTCCCAAAAGTCAAGCTAACTTATGGTTATATGGAATTGCTGCATTTAAAAGGGTGCTTCACTCATTCATAAAATAGTATATTTGGTTTTGTTCCCCCAAATCCAGGGTCATAGAGACCTTCAACCATCAAAGATAAAACTGATGTTTAGAAAACCCTGTTGTTGTTGTTTTAATTACAGTAGGAAATGAATGCAGATGATTAGGATGACAGCAAGTGCCCCCTAAGTCATAGCAACATGGAAAAGAAATCTGCCATGCAGATGAACAAGAATGGAATGACGAAACACTTGTGAGAAAATGGAGGAGTAAAGAGCAATATCGAGTCCTAGAAGACTGTTAAGTTAAACTAACTCTGACTCTGAGCTGAGAAGTAAAGATTCAAGAATACATACCTGTGGGAAGAAAAGCAGTAAGAGCAAAAGTCCTAGGAACTGAGAAGCATTTAGGAATAAAATCCTTAAGTAGATGTTCCAAGGTGGTGCTAGCTTCAGAAAATACAAATATTGATGGGTTAAATCAGGACTGAGGAAAATATAAGACCAAATATGGGCAGCTCAGAGGGAAAAAAATAGGCAGCTTGGGACTCAACTGTCATCACAATTCATTTGTGTTTCACATCCCACTGTTTGTGACATTAACAGAATTTCGAATTTAGCAATGAACTATTTTTGTATTGTGAATCTCTGCAGCCATTTTCCATATGTAGCTACCACTGCAACGAGCAATAATAGCCTTTGATCTTTAGAATACTTCCAATTAATACTATTCAAATTAGGGGTCACCTAACAGTTTCTCACGTTAATTCACTTTTTCTTCTATTTGAAGTGGAGTGTTATCCCTGCTCTTTATTTGCATCAAGTCCAAATTATTTGACTATTTTAGTAACGAATCCTTTGGTTGCTTTCACTTTTATTATCATTTTTTCAGAAGATAAAGTTAGCTTTAGATTTTTGAATTCTATTTTCACTTAACTAGAATAGCTACAGCAAATCTTGACATGAAGTCATTTAAACAGGTAAAGTTTACTCACAGAATTCCTACTGTGGGTCAAACATTAAGCAAGACAATTTTAAGTATTACTATTTTATATTAATAAACTATTATATATATGTATGCACACACAAATACATATATACACATATATATATATGTACTTATATATATGAATGATGAGTTCATATTCATTGCACCCAGGGCTTTTATGTCTTGTTTTTTTTGCTCTCGTTAATGGATATCATTTATTGAGTAACTATTATGTTCCGAGGACTCCTGTAGGCACTGTACACACCTACCATATAATAAGGCCACTATTTCTCCATTTTCCACTTGAGGTCTTAGACACAAGGAATAGCATATCTGTGAGCATGTGATTTGAATGGTGGATGTGATAACCAAAAACATGGCTATGCAACTATAGAATCTATGTTTCTTTTCACTACCTAGTTCTGTCTACAAGGAAGCCCACAGTTTTAGACAGTTATCATAATACATTGTCGAGATTTCACATAACTGCTTTGTCCTAATACAGTGTTATTCCATTGTGTCATCATTCTCTTAAAATCATTTACACTTTCATAGGACATCTACATTGGCACTCACATGTCTTTTCTTTTAAAATGTAAAAAATTCTTTAAGCACCTACTATGAGGCACCTGTCAAACTAGATATCTTTGTTCACCATCATGTTAAAATACAGATCTGCAGTGAAGAATCTTCTCCTTCCCAAAGACACCTCTTTAGTTAAAATCATATTTCTCATCCTTTTCAGTCCCTGATGGTATAAAGAAATGTAGCACTATGTGAAAAACATGAGCTTTAGACTTAAAAGTTCCTTTTAATAAAACAAACCTAGTTAGTTACAAATTGTCGAAACAAAATCTGTAACATGAAGGTCATTTAAGGGAGATTTAAACATCATTTCTACCTAGAAACAGAAAATTAGTCTGCATAATGTCATTTATCTACTGAGCTAAATTATATTATAATTTTCAGCTATAAACCCAGATTCTTTAATGTGTGTTGCAAAGATGATATTTCTGACCTACCCTCAGTAGGAAATGTGTTTTGAGTTGTTTTGTCAGTAGTGATAATGGAGTTGCACTGGACAAAATATATTTTCAGTAAGTTTCCTTGGTAATGAAAATAACTGTAATAGTAATAATAATAATAATAATAATAGTAATTAGCATCGTAATGATACCATTTGTTGAATATGTTACTATGTGCCAAGTACTGTGATTAACACTTTATGTTCATTATTTTATTCATTTCTCAAAATATCTCATGAGGTATATGCTATTAATAACCCAATTTACAGAGAAAGACACTGAGACACAGAGAGGTCAAATAACCTGCCGAAGGTCACACAGATGGAAAAAAAGCAAAGCCAAACTTTGAACCTAATGAGTCTGACTCTCACACCTACATAAGGTGGGGGCAATAACAGGTGCTATGATGTGTGTGCAGGAGAATATTGCATTTATGCTGTTCTGTCTACATCAACTAGAACTGGGACCCAGCTAATTTGTAAGTCCAAATCTGAAGACAGCTAACAGGAGCTAAAATTTGAGTTTCTGCTATTCATATGGCCTGCTAATTAAAATGTTCCCTTCTGAGAAGACGGTGGCTGGTTGGCATAACCCTAGAACATAATACGTGTTCAAAAAAGTATCTGATAAATGTTAATAATGGTTTCTCTAAGTGCTAAGTTAATAGGTGATTTCCCTTCCCACCCTCTTTTTAAGAAAATACGTTGCCCAATTCTCTAAAATATTTTCACCAAGGGCATATGGTACTTAGGTAAGTAAGTGAAAAATTAGAACTTTACTTTAAAAATTCTTTGTGTTTTGTTTTGCTATTAGGTTGTTAGTCTCAGTTAAATAACAATTCCCTCTGGGGAATCTTTCCAGTTGCTCTACTCTCTGGTCTATTCTAGGATGGTACTCTTTATCTTCCATAGAACTTTATGAAAGCCACATACTACTGTTAACTGTCACCTCTATGTTTAGTCCCATGACGACTCTATAATTTATTTACCTCTCAGACCCTTGGACATCTAGGGTGACTTACATTCAGTTCATTAAGAACAAACAAACAAACAACCCAGAACGGACACATGCACACACACACACACACACACACACCACACACACACAAACAAGCAAAAAAATGAAAAAGAATGATCATGTAGTTGACTACATGCTTTTTGGTCCTTGCACGTGTTTTGTTTCTCCCTTTACATTATGTGCAGGTCTCCATGAAAAACCACTTCCCACTACAAGGAGTATCCTGAATTGACTGGTCTGGTCACAGAGAAGTTTATGAATGCAATAAGGTATACACATGCGTGTACACACACACACACACACATTCAATACAAACACACTATGAAATATCATGAATATAATTGGAAGTCATGGCGAATGCAGCAGCCAATGTCTCCAAAATGAAGCACATTTTTTTAAATTATTTATTTATTTATTTATTTATTTATTTATTTATTTATGATAGTCGCAGAGAGAGAGAGAGAGAGGCAGAGACACAGGCAGAGGGAGAAGCAGGCTCCATGCACCAGGAGCCTGATGTGGGATTCGATCCTGGGTCTCCAGGATCGCGCCCTGGGCCAAAGGCAGGCGCCAAACCGCTGCGCCACCCAGGGATCCCATGAAGCACATTTTTATATTTATATTACTTTACATTTAGTAATTTTACTTTCTATCCCCAATATACTATATACACTAATATAAACTTCATGTAGGTATAAACTTTATTTTATTTATCACTGTATCTCTATTTCCTAGAAGAGAACAGGGCGCTAAACATTCAATAAGTATGTTTTTTTTTAAAGGAAGAAAAAGATATAGAAATTCTCACAATATTTTTCATATTGTTCTGGAAATAATAAAAGGAGTGGGTGTTTTCAGTACTTTTCCAGAAAAACATGAATCAGCAATGAAATTGCGAGCTCTCATTCTGTTCCTCAGACCAACTACCAAATTCCTTCATGTATAATATGTCCCTGCTAGCCTACTAATACCCAATTCCTGGCACTACTGAGTAGTAGGTGAGATCAGCTTGAGACCCTCCATATTTTGCCCTACCTGCCAATAACGGAGGTTGCTGCCATATAGACTCCAGCATTTCCTACACTTTAGCTGATTCCCTAGAGGGGCAATGGAAAGAGACAGTTTTCCTATTGTCAGGTACACTTGCTAATGCTAACACATTTCTTTCCTCCTCTCAAAGAGGATAGTGGCAACAAATCACTGATTGATGGTGGTAGAAATGGAATTAGAAGGTCCCAGAGATGCCTCCTACCCTAGTCTTGGGGGATACAATTTCCTGCTTAGAGGGAAGTCAGAGGTCCTTACAAAGTTTACTTATGCTTCATAGCTTCCAAATTGTCGCAGGATCCTACTATATGAAATTGCTATCAGCAAAATGTAAACTTAATACATTAATGCAAATCTTGAGTTTTACTCAAGAGGAGATTATGTGACAATTCCCTAGTATGAAGAAGATAATATTCTAGTGATAAATAATCCTAGATTATGAGTTTTTTCAGACAACTGACTGTCTCATGCTTATTCATCTTTGTATCTCTAGTACCCAGACTCAACATATGACTTAGCATATAGTAATTTTCAATAAATGATAGCTAAAATAATTAAAGAATTAAAGAATACCATGCTGAGATATGACTTAAAGGGTTCAAACAAAAGCAGATTTTTTTCTAAGCTTGATCTTTCCAGTTTTATTGACAAGGCAATCATCACGTATTATTGAATATGCATTAGTGTTTTAGGTGGTGTTAATATAATAAAGTCTCATACACTGTGGTACGGAAATCCCACCATTTTATGTTCATATACCAAATATTTTAGTCAAAATCTTGAAACAGTGGTTTTCAAACTTTAGTGTGCATTACTAAGCCGGTAGGCTTTTTAAATTTAAGATCCCCAGACTCCCTCCTCAGAGTTTCTAATTCAGAAATTCTGGAATGAGGCCCAGGAATCTTCATTTTGACAAGTAGCCTAGGATATTCTGATACAGGTGGTCCTTGGACAACTTACTTCCCAAGATAACAAGAAAAAAAAAATCCTTATTCTTTACCTTTTCAATATGGAGAAAAGAGTAGCCTATTCAATGTGACTCAACCATCAAATTTACTTGTGAAAAGACCAGGCAGTTTGTTAAGACTTTTGAAAGTGAACAGGGAGGATGCAAGGGCAAGAAACATTACATTTTTAGCTAGAAAGGGCTCTTTTTAAAACTTGAGAAAGATTGGCAGTGCACCTGAAGTAGGTGAATGGTAGTGGTGCAGCAATGTTGTATGATCAACCTGGGAAAGTAATGTTTATTCAAAATATTTATTTGATAAAATGTGTTTTAATGGCTTTTATATATGCTGATACTCTCTAAATCTTTGGGCTACTATTAATATATATATATATACATATATATTTATATGAAATAATTTTTAAAATTCCCTCAACTCCTAATTTTCCATAAAATTTTGGCCTTGCTAATAACCTCATTGCACTATTTGTAGCTCCTCCTCCCACCACCCTGTGCCCCCCCCCCCCAAACATATCCCCTGGGATTGAAGGGAGATTGGTCTACTCCTCCACACTTGTCCCAGGGAAGGCGGCTTCTGCTCTCACTCTGACCTTTAGGTCTCTGTAGGCTATACTTATTTTCAATGGGAGTCATCTTACCACTAAGTTCTCTAAAAACTCAGTTTATCATATTTTTAAGAGCTTTAGTAATGAATGACGGAAATTATTCTATGATTCTTACAAATGTAAATTGCATGACTTGTCATGGTTTTCTCTTTGTCTTGGCTGCAAGGAAGTTTAAAGGCAAATGTACAGCACTTCACTGAATGTCATCTGTATGCTGACTTTATTCTTGACTCCACTTTTATGTCTTTGCCCTTGTTTATGGTTTTGTGTTATTTTATTTTTCTTACCTACTTCTAATTCATGTATTTCACTGTATTATCTGTTTCAATTCCTTCATCAGCCATTTTAATTCCCTCATTGGAAAAAGGTGGCAGAAAGAAATAAAGAAAACAAATCAAAAAGTGTGGGTGTGCGTGTGTGGGCATGCGCATGTGCGTGTTTTAGGTATCTATATCAAACCCACCCAAAATATAAAATAAAAACTAACCTCCTGAAATAATGGAGACATTTTGTAGTCTTTGGGCTAATATATTCACCTGATTACTTGCAGGATTGCAACTTAGGGAGGCATAAAATTAAAATACCTCTCTGAGAAAATCCATACAAAATTCAACATAGGTATTCTCAGCACCAAATCATTAAATCTGACATCCTTCAAGTAGCGAAAGCCAACTCTAGCTATGTTAATATATGTGTGTTCAGTCTTTAGACTGACTGTACAAGAAACAGTCCTAGGCTCAATCAGCCTAACAAAGTGCACAATTCTGAAAATGTTTTTCTTTTAAAAATTATATATGTATACATGTAATAATATGTGTGGTTTCATGTATTATTCACATACATATATCAAACATGCACACAGACAGACACACATTTACTTACACTCTTCAAACACCACAGTCCTTTGTGTCCATTATTATTTTTTAATTAAATAATTTTCATTAAAGCAACAAAGAGGGATAAGTCATTTCAACCCTGAAAGCCCTTCCTTAAGCTAATTTAGTCTATTTTCTGCATTTTCTCTAATAAATGATCCAGCTAGTCTCAGATTGATTTTAGTAAAATCTACGTAAAGTTAAGAGAACTCTAACTGGGCACTAGACATCTTAACGATGCTACTCATCTTGATTTGTCTTTCTCTGATGGCTTTCTATTGCGTTTGGGATTTAAATATGATTTTTGTTCTTCTATTAATTTCTAGATCTCTTATCCTTCCAGACACCAAAGGAATATAGTAGTACCCTGGAATAACATCAAGTTATGCTTGTTTCAGGGGGAGGGGACCCCCCTCCAGCATGGGCAACCAATAGTTGATTCATACTTCCATTACATCACAACTGGATTACAGAAGTGCTCTTTAGTCTGACCTCTGCATGTCTCTTGCAACTCATTTATATATAGTCCAGAAGCTAGCAGCTGGACTTCATTTTTGTTCCAGCAGTCACCATTTTATGTTTCTCCAACTCACTGAGAGTTTCACTATTGACAAGTCTACCTCAGATTCCAGAAGGCGATTAAATTTAGTGGGTTAAATCAGAGAGAAAATATTACCGTTACCTTTCCATAGGTTCATGTCACTCAACTACACTTGCCATGCATTCCTTGTTTATCAAAAGGGTGTGATAACAGTATTCTCCCATAGAAAACTAATGAAATACTTAGCAAAAGTAAGTGGTTGCAAAACACTTTTTAAAATCAAAGTGCTGTAGTTTTTTTTTTTTTTAATCTTGCATAGAACTCTGGTTCAATTTTTGAGCCTTTCCAAGTCCTCATATTCTGTGGTATTCATAATAAAGCCGGCAGATGGTTTAGTCTCTGAACATATGCTTTAAATGCCCCCTTTGCTATTTCAAAATAATGGACCAAATTGTGCCCTCAAATAGTCACAAGAAACTTTAAGGAGGAAATCTGAGGACAGAATGTTATCCAGCGGGAATTAAACCTTAAAAAAAACATTTTCTAAACTTTTTTATGAGCTCTATTCTACATACTAAGACAAACTATACTTTTTAATAAAATAGGATATAGTAGGGAAAAATCCTGACCAGCATGGTATTGCATGGTTCAAGGAATAGATTAGATGGTAAAATATGTTTTATATGTTTATATTTTAAATTTCTGATTCTCTAAAACTTTATGAAAGTCATCTGATCTAATTTCTGGGTGACTGCCCGACTTTTCATTTTTATTATTATTCTGACTATTATTACTATCATGTAGATGTTTTATTGTTAAAGCACTTTGCAATTATTAATTAGTTAATTTAGTTTAAATTATGTTTATGCCTTTGTTTTAAATCCATGTTATTCGTAGTTATTATAACCCTAAAATGCTATTTCGCCAGCCAATTATTCTCATTTCAAAAACAGCTTGTTGTCAATGAAAGCAAATTTTCTAGGTTTTCATAGAATATGAAATTCATCCTCAGTAGATATGCATGTTTTGATAATGCTGTTCACATAACCTAGATATACCTAGGAGAGTATCTTTGTTTCTTACTGTCTATATTTTATAGATAGAATGAGCCTTTATTTCCACCCTTACATTTTGATGTGTTTAAGTTTGGTTTTGAAATAACCTTTATAAACTAGTCTCACTTACTTCATAATGTCCACAAAACTCAGTACTCTGATCAACATTTCAGATAAAAAGACCACACAATTGATAATAAGGACACTTTAGTTATTACAGAAACCCGAAGTTTAAGTAACTATTCCAGAACTGTAATGTCCCTTTCGAAATTCTGAACAAGGACTAGCCTGGTACAAATGGAAAACCGAGTTTACTCGGGAAAATAAATGCAACAGTTGTACCCAAATGTGTTTGGGACACCGTTAAACAGGTCATGTTTAAATGTTGAGAATAACTAACGAATTCTAACTCAGGGAATAATTTTATACATATATCCACAAATAACCAAGCAAAGTTTGTAACTATTATTGGGGCAAAACATTAACATATCTTTCTGCTGATAAAGACATAAAGTAACTCTGAGAAAATCCTCTCTCTCCTTTCTCTAACTTTCACAGTAAATGCAGCACTGAAACTAAATTCTCAGTCAACTTAGAAATACGCCGAGCAGTATTCCAATAAACAACAAATTGATTTGTAAAAACCCACCAGATTAAAAACTACCCCCATCTTTCCCTTGTATCCCCTTGTTCTTTCACTTTCCATGCACACACAATCACACTTACCTGCACAAGTCTGAAACATCAGTCTATGTATTTTTTTTGAAATGTACTCTGTACCGATGCATTTTTCTGTGTTTCTTTCTAACCCTCGGGAATGTTAAGAATTTAGGAAGAGAGCCACAGCTTAAGAGAGCAATTATTTGCCAGTAAATACTCAATTTGCTTGTCCTGTGATTTTTCTTCTAACTTGCATATTCAATAATCCGTCCCTGACTGCGTCACGAGCACAAAAAGTCTTTTCTCCAAAGGAGAACACTTTCGCCAATCAACCCTCAGCCATGCCAGGGCACAGCTCGTCAGGGTGATTTGTTAGCTTTAATTAATAATTCCTCACGCTGGCCATTTTAACAAATAACACAGTGAGACTGGGACGCTGGATGGCTATGATTCAGGCCGATAAAACTACAGTAGAAGGGGGTGGAGAGGGGTGTGTGGGGGGGAAATCAGTCGCCGTTTATAAACACCTCTAATCATACTCTTTCAGTTTACAATATAGAGGACATCTCAGCTGAATTACCACGTTAATGTCCACCAATTTGTATTCAGATGGGAGCCATATGTTCTTCCACTTTATCTGCTAAGGCCTCCTCCGTGCCAACGCACTTCGGGCAGACAACATTTACAAAAGAGGTCTCTAGCCTCCAGATTGCAAAAGTTTACTGCAGGGTGAAGTTGAGAAATCAGACATACAAGGCACTTCTCAGTGAGCCTGCGTGACAGTCTAGAAACACAGAGGTAAGAATTATGAGTGTCAGATTCGCTCTTATTCACTCTTGTTCTGCTGGGCATTTCATTCAGTCTTTTTAAAAGAAATCTCATACCTCATCCTCAAAACAGTTAATAGTAAGGGCTGATTTGTTCATGCATTCCACATACATTTATCGAATCCCAACTATATGCCAACCATGGTATTTAATGCTGAGAATTTTTTATAGAAGTAAGACTTTTCCAATGAAGCACACAATCCATGCGTTTTTTTTAAACATACAGATAATGTGCTTGAACAAAGCCACCAAACATATAGCATGCAAATAAAAACAAAGATTCGTAACCATGTCTGTGTAGTTCAACCAAGTAATGAGAACTTGACAGCACACTTGAGTCCACATGCAAAAGAACTGCTCAGAGTAAAAACAAAGAATATGAACAGGTAAAAACAGTTTTTTTCAAAGATTAGAAAATTTCCTTCCACGTGACTAGAGCACTCAGAAACATTGATCTGTTCATAAGCAAGTTAAAGCATTCATAAGCGGTTGAGAAACATGCAAAGACATAGAAAATTTTATGCATGACCCTGATCTAATATGTGCGTGTGTATGTGTATGATTGCAAGTTCATTAATTTGTTGGATACTTATTTGTTGACTACCTAATTTATTCTAGGAACCACTGAGTAATACTGGGTATCCAGAGATTAAAAACAAACACACAGCCCCTGTCTTCAAGAAGCTCACAATTTAGTCACTAGGTTCTGAAAGAGAAAATATATATCTAAACAGAAAACACAAGAATGCAATATATCAAGAGCAATGACACAAATATGCATACAAGTAGGAGGCAGTACTCCTAGAAGTAATATGCAGACTATTTCTCAAGGTGGAGTGGGAATATCATTGGTAGGAAGAATGTTCTAGGAAAAGGCAAACCTTTGAACCCTTGCTCAAACTTTTACTGGGATTAGATGACCAGTTAGATACTGTGGTATTTAAAGCATGATAATTTCACATCCCTAACAGCAAACATTTCAGGATTTCAAAATAAATTTCCTAAGGAAAAAAAAGCTCCCCCAAACTATAATACCTTGACGTCATCAGAAAAGTATGCAGCATTTCCAGAACTGGAACAAATAGTGACAAGATATGTCTTTCTTACTTTCAGTGTGTTACTTTCAGTTGGGTCAGACAAGTAAGAAGCATTCGTGACACACATTGCCTTTTTGTTTCTCCCAGGTCATTTGTCTTCTTTTACTATACATACTTGTACAGCTTCTGTTTTCATGGTACCACAAGATAAATCATATATACATGACCGCTAAAGGAAGGGGAAAATCTATATCCGTGTGGTAGTCACATATATAACTCTAATCACAAAAGGCATGCCATACAGTACTAAGGGTGGAAGTCTCGAGGAAAAGAAATGACATCTCCAGGCCCCCAAAAAGACTCTTTCAGAATCAATAAATGCTTCTGCAAATTGTGCATGATTCTTAATGACATTGAGCATTTTCTTTTTAAAGATCTTATTTATTTATTCATGAGAGACACACAGAGAGAGGCAGAGACACAGGCAGAGGGAGAAACAGGCTCCATGCAGGGAGCCAGATGTGGGACTCGATCCCAGGACTTCGGGATCACGACCTAAGCCGAAGGCAAGACGCTCAAACACTGAGCCACCCAGGTGTCCCTGAACATTTTATTATTAAATTCAACAGTGGGAGGCATAATACTGCATTTACCATAGATAAGTAACACACAGCCCAGTTTGAAGGACTGATACAATGTGTTAATCCATTCAATATATATTTATTGAGCTCTTGCTATGTACCAAGTACTTAACTAGCAATTGGTTGGTTTTGATTTCTGTAATGCTCATATACAGTAATAGTTATTACTCACTGAGTGCTTATTATTTGTTAGGAACTGATCTAAGGACTTTATATATATTATCATCTAATCTTCACACTGATATTATGAAATAGGTACTAGTATCATCTCCATTTAACAGATTATGAAACTCATCGGTAGTGAATCTGAATATGCACTACACGGATTCATTCTAAATAACCAGGCCAGTGCCAATAATACCCACCCAAAATCAGTTCCACTACCTTACAGTTACATAGTCACATATAGGCTTATGTTATTATTTTCAATCTAGCAAAATTCAGGTGGTTTTGAGGTTAATTTGAGAATTAAGCTAAACCATATCTGTTGTGAGGCATGTCTCACTAAATAAGACTAGAAAATTGTGTTGATGGTATCAATAGGCTTGTAGGCTACACTGAGATATTGACAACAGGCTTGAATCAGGCATGTTTTATTGTGATTAAAAGCTAGCACCATAAAACCATATGCTATGGCAGCCCCAATCTCCCTTTATTAAAACTCCATAGACTTGTAGAAGGTAATTCAGAATCTTCCCCATTTTTAGAAGCAGATTAAGTGAGTGGTTTTAAAAGAGGAGAAGAGGTCTTTGAGTCAGAGAGGCTTGTGTTTGAATCCTAGCTTGGCCACTTACTCCCAAATTCCTTAGGGTTCTCTGAGGCTCAATTTTCTCATCTCTAAAATGGTGTGTTGGGAAAATTAGAGGGGATAATGTACATAAGGTGCATAGCATAGAAACTAGCTCTGAATAAGTGCACATATATGGCATTCCAAGTAACCAGAGTTAATGTCTATCAGATATAACTAAGATTTACTATTTCTGGACCAAATAACACATATATTATCTAAGGCTGTCTTAGACAATAAATGTAAATAAGTCTTAGCTAATGCAGATTGGAGTTGCTAATCTTGCAGAATTTCCTTTGGGAATGTTTATAATATAGCTGAATGGCCGTGTTTAAGAAAATAGCTGACAGAAAAATAGATGACATGGGAGTTTACCAGTTAATAATAGAAAAACTTACTTTTCCAAGTGATTAATACAATATTACACTTATTTCATGGAGATGGAAAAGCCTATTTGGCAATCACTGGGGAAGCCAGCACTCAGCACAATCATACACTTTCCTCAGATAACCCGATGCTGCTAACTTAACTAACTACCAGTATTCTTCAACTCCAGGCACTCTGATGTCCTCTCCACATACTTCCTTCTCTCTTGGACCTTGATTAAGTCCAGCCATCTCCATTTCCTGCCCTATTGGAGCAAATATTATTGGAACACATATTTACTGATGGTGGTAATGCTGGTTCTAGGTGAAATGTAGATTTCTTCATGTAGGAGTCATCGGAGGGGCTTCACAAGGGCTCTTCTCACTTACTTGAATGTGTATGTGAAGTTTCTCCTTTGGGGATTTCTTTGGGATAAGGGACTGCTTAGACTTTGCATTATTGGTGTTTATTCTATGGCCTCAGGCTGAGATCCGGTTTGTATGGGAAAAGTAGCAGATGAGTTAGTGAGCATAGAGACTGCCCCACTAACCTGGGCAATCAGAGCTTTCTAGAATCTGTTCATTTCTCTACTGGAAATCCTAATTAGTAGAAAGTTAAAGTAGGGAAGACTACCTTATGTGCTCTTTCCTTAGATTGGTAATAATGACTTAGTAAAATTTTGGTCTGGTTGGGTCTCTGCTTCCTTACTGCTTGAGTCTCCAAGACCCATATAGGGAAATTTAATTTTCTGCTTGAAAATGATGACAAGTGGAAGTCATTACAGAAACATCTCAAAGTAGATGCTATTTTTTATAACCTTTTCCCAAATAAATCCCATATATTTTATAACTAACAAACATGAATTGTTGCATACATATGTAAACACCTAATAACTAAATGTTTTACTTAGTGAACAAGCAGATAATGAAGGAGGGGAAAGATGACTTACTTTCAGCTGCAAATTTAGATTTCTGTCTAAACAAGAATTTTAGAATTCTAACATTCTGAAATTGTTAAATGTTGATCAGTATATTTGGCTGTACTAGGTTGAGGTTAAAAACCTTAAATTTTTTCAAAAGTTCCTAGTCCCTTGAGACATTGCTTTCTCCGTGAAAATCTCCAACCTTTACAAATGTGAAAATTGGGAATCCCTGAAGGAGAAAAATGTTTCTTGTCAGAAAACTAGTCCTGGCTAGTACACAGAGTGACGGAGTCCAAGATCTTATCAGCTTTCCTGTGACCTTGCTATGTGATTTGCTACAAGTCATTTAATATCCTCCTATGCCTCAATTTTCTGTCTTCTTTTTTAAAAAAAATATTTATTTATTTATTTATTTATTTATTTATTTATTTATTTGAGAGAGTGGGGAGAGGGCTGGGGTGGGGGGTGGGAATCCTTAAACAGACTTTCCGCCCCAGTGCAGAGCCCAATGTGGGGCTTGATCTCACAACCCTGAGATCATGACCTGAGTGGAAGAGTCAAGAGTCAAGAGGCAGTCGCTAACTCATTGAGCCATCCAGGTGCCCCTCAATTTTTTGTCTTCTTATCTACATTTCCTCAATGAAGATAATGTAGATTCAATACTTTAATCATCTCATAGAGCATAAGCTAAAACCCTAAATTGCAAAATATCTGAATGACTCTACCAGTATCAAATTGGCAGATGCCAACACCCTGCATAATCTTAAGTAACATATTTAGCACGTCAGTGCCTCTACTTTTTCAGCAATCAAATGGGTAGAATGATGTTTACATTTTCCATCAAACAACATATTGCAATGGAAAAACTATTGTCTAATCTTTTAAAACTTTTTTTTAAATTTTATTTATTTATTTATTTATGATAGTCACACAGAATGAGAGAGAGAGAGGCAGAGACATAGGCAGAGGGAGAAGCAGGCTCCATGCACCGGGAGCCCGACGTGGGATTCGATCCCGGGTCTCCAGGATCGCGCCCTTGGCCAAAGGCAGGCGCCAAACCGCTGCGCCACCCAGGGATCCCATCTTTTAAAACTTTCAACAAAAATTTCATACAATGTGAAAATATGACCAATATCATCAAGCCACTAAAACTGATTTTCAAATATAGCAGAGAAATTGATTTTAAAATATTGAGGCATAAAATGAAGTAAATGTTTCCAAGCATATTCAGATATGTAAGAAATAAGACTATTTAAGAATGGGAGAAATCCTTTTATTTGTGTGGCTACATTTTATGGTAGATCCTAGACCCCAGGAATGAGAAAACAGTATCAAGGAAAGTGATTTTCAGCAGACTGTTGAATGATATAGAAAATAAAGTGTATTCACTAATGGGTTGGCAGAAATGTTATACATGTGCTCGTAGAACCAGAACTGTTTAAGCAGCTTTTCATACTTGGCAGAGCTGTGTTTCTGAAGTGTCCCCTCACCACCCCTCCCACCTCTCATTTTTTTTGTCCTATAGTGCCAGGTGGGCGCAGTAATGACCAAGGGGAGGGGCAAACCAAATAGAGGCACTCACTGTAGCAGGAGCCACTCCAAGGATCAAAGCACCGATTTGGCTATGCCTGCCAAAATTGGAGTCTGCCACAGTGGGTGGCTCATCAGCATGGTGCCCTGAGAACCACATGGGCCATTCCTGGTAGGTCTGCACCTGGGGGCGCAGGCCCTTCATCCTGCTTAGGAGGACTACCTGCTAAAAACTGAATGTGCATGTTTCCACTCACAGCATTTGACTTCAATATATTTCTACGGTAGTATTCTGTTTATTGGATGTTTTTAGTATGACACTATGTCAGTCACACAAAGCATAATTCCTTTCTACTCAGATTTCACACCTTATAGGATTCTAAGAATAGAACCTTGATTTTCCTACATTAATGGGTAAAATCTTGGGCAACTAGTAGTCAAGATAATTCAATTTCTCATAGTTTTATCAGATATATTGCTTTTTAAATCAGATATGTTTCTTTAGTTTTCATAACTGTCATGAGAAAACAATACATTAATATCTCAATTATCTGGCATGCTCATATTCACTTATAGGCCTATCTCAATTTAACATGGTCAAGAACCCACAAAAGAGAAAAGAAAATCCTTGAAAAATTTAGAATAGTGTTATAACGTATACATTATTGCCCAGATTCATCTTTACTCGTCTGTGAGACTTCACCTTGGAACCAATTTATTCTTTCTTAATACACAGTAGCAGTTATTGGGACTCTCCATTCATGTTAAATGGGAAAAAAGCATAATGATAACTATAGGCAATAATCACCTTGTATCTCTGAATGAAGAAGAGACACAGAGGGTAGGGGAGGGATGAAATATCCAAGAGTGAGAGTTATGTACACCTTCCAAACATGCCTATATTTGAATCTCTCAGAAATCAGTGTGGTAGAGCTGTACACAAAAAATTATGTTTGTACTTCTTATGTGTTGAATTGTGTCTCCTCACTAAAAGGACAGAGCGATATGCACTCTATAGAAGACACCAAAGAAAGAGTCCTCAATCTCTAATGAGCATTTCTTTTAGTGGGGTAGATAAATATTAACTTACTTTTATTTATTTGTTTAAAATACATAACCTAATAAGGGTGTAATGGATACCAAGAGATGTTATTGGTAAAGAAGAGGCTGCCTATATAGAGAGGATCTATTAAGAAATGGAATTTGAGTTTAGATCAAAAGTAAGAGACATTCATGCAGATGAGAAGCTATAGACAATTCTAAGTATGAGGAAGACTGGGGAAAATAAGGAAACTGGGGCAAAGGAAGAGTAAGAAGGAAGAGTAGAAACAATAGTGAAGGGAACATGAAAGAAAGCTAGCTGATATTGAGAATAAAACAATCTGAAATGGGTATGAAAGTGATAAAAAGTCCTGCAGGTGGTAACAAACACAAGAGACAGTAGTCCTCCTGTATTCTGAACAGGAAGAGAGTCAAAAACATCTAGCCCAAGAATTAAGCTTTCTTTAAAACTAGTGCTCTAAATGCTTTTGTGTGAAAAAGAATGTACCTTGATTTTTCTTCAAAAGGATTCAATTGTAGAATGGAAACTTTTTTTCTCTTTAAGTATAAACTAAGCAGCTATGGCAGGTAGGTCAAGGAAGAAATACTTCATGGAACAGTAAGGTATAACTTTATACAATGTGTTCCCTGGAGAAGCTACAAAAAATAAAAATAAAAATGAACAAGGACAAACTAGTCCCATAAAGTTTGTTTGTTGTGTTAAGTGGATTTAGAATCCTACCTCTCCTAATTGTTCCTAACATTTTATTCAGCCAATTATCAACTTAATCTGGGGAAAGAAAAATCAACTTGACTTTTTGACAGCCAAGTCAATCCAACTGGAAAATTCAAATCCTACAAGACCAGAGTGCAGGGAAAACTCTGCACAGCAACATTTTCAACTGCCAACAGAAATCTATAATAACAATCATCTTTCTTTCTCTTTCTTTCTTTCTTTCTTTCTTTCTTTCTTTCTTTCTCTCTCTCTCTCTCTCTCTCTCTTTCTTTCTTTCTTTCTTTCTTTTCTTTCTTCTTTCTTTCCCAAACTCATTCTCTCTCTAAAAAAATTAATGATCATACAGAGATGTTTTTGGATGAAATGAAAAAGTGAAGAGAGCTAGTCACTCTTTATAGTAATAGGAAGTTGTTACTCAGGATGGTCAAAACTGTAATCTTTTTCTATTCTTCCTAGAAGTTGGAGCTGGTCCTGTCCACATCTCAAAAATAACTCAATTATATCATTAAATAGAAGAATTACAGTTTAATTTAATCTATTTTCTATGTTAAACAATTCACAAATCAGTTTAATTATTTGTTTTATTTTTTTCATGGGGGAAATTTAAGCTTAGATAATGATGTTCAAATAGGGAGCAAAAATGTTGAAAAGGAAGGTGAGGGATATTTTTTATGTAGGTATTGCCTTTTCTTTATACTGATTTGTAAATGATTTCTGCTATAGAAATGCCTTCTGCAGAGTATGACTACTTCTGGTGGATAGGAAAGAATGATCTCCAAACTGAGATGGTAGCAAAATGTATAAAGTAACATCAATGGGAGAAAAAATGAGAAGGGGATGAGGAAAGACATAATGTTACAGCATTAAAAAATGATTTTGGCCTTTACTCAAAATAATGCCTACTTAAGTTTTCTCCTCTGAAGAGAAGGAATTGAAAGGAGAAAGGGGAAGGAAGTGACCGCGGGGTTGGGAGGGAAGAAGGGGAGGAGGAAGGAAGGAAGGAAAAAAGGAAGGAAGAAAGGAGGAGGGAAGGGAGGAAGGAAGGGAAATAATTGAGTGAGCATAAAAGCAAGAAAGTGAAAGAAAAGCAAGAAAGAAAGAAGGTGAGAAAATGGGAAAGAAGGAAAGAGAGGGAAAAATCACTAATAGAGATACTCTTTCATCCCTTTCTTAGTGGCTGGCCCTCTAATATTCCTCCCTCACTACCTACTCAGTCTGAATGTTTGGAACACAACTGCACTAGTTGAAAAGATGATGGGGGAAGAAAATTTCTCCTTTCAATTAATATTCACTTAGGTATAAAATTTGTAATGCAGTGGGTCCAAGTGTTTTTAAGTTCATGTGCCCCTTTGAGAATAAAAAAGCTATGAACCTCTCCAAGGGAGAAAGAAAGGACACATTTACAAATGCATATAAAGTACACACATATTCATATACATACATATAAAGTATTTTTGCATAGATTTTCAAAGGATCATATAAACTCTGAACTGATCCCTGTCCTCCAACCATCAATTAATTCACTGTAAAGAACCATTGGCTCTAGAATCAGGACCCAGCTGAAATAAATGAGGATAGGGACATGGAGAAATGGGAAATATAACTGACCAACTAACACCTACGTAAAAAAGGTGTCCCTTGTTCCCAAGTCAACTCTTAAGCTTTTGATTCTTTTCATTATTTTTGGAACTTAGAACACAGAAAATTATGACCTAATGAACTATTTAACAAAAATAAAGAAAAGCATAAGATATATAATATTATAGTGATTCTGCATGTTTTTAATCATTAATTTTACATTCCTCTTTGTTAATTGCTTTTGGTAATGCACTGACATGTAATACTGTCCTGATTTTAAACATTAGCTCTCACATATACAATAGCATTGAAAACCAGTGCTATTTAATATTGTGAATAGCAACTCACCAGACACACAAGAAATGACATGAAGACTTAGCAGTGAAAGTGGAAAAGGAATAATAAACTAATTTCAACATATTAATTAGACTGTATATATTTGAAGACAAGGACCATGCCATAACTGCAACAATGAGAATTGTTTATATTTGTTTAAAACATAATAATTTTTCATAGTACTTCATAATCTTTAAATGCCTTAGGGTATCTTTAGCTTCTCTGATTTGGGTATCAACACTGGAAAGTAAACAGGAGAGATATCTTGATTTTATAAGTGATAAAACTGAGGCTAAAAATGATTAAATTACATGTTTACTATCACATATGTAACATGTGGCAAAGCCAAGACTAGAACCTCAGTATTTAAATTTTTCTCCTATCCTATACTTCACTCAAAATACACTCATTACATATAACTCACTTAGGCATGTATGTTGTCTTACTTTAAAAATGAGGGAAATGCTACATACCCTCAAATGAGTTCATATCCATGACATTTGTTTCCCATGGCAGGATTTGGCAGATGTAATAGAGTGAAACGGAAAGTATACTAGCTATTTTAGGGATGCCCACAGATATATTTAAATGTATACTGAATGCATTATGTAAACTCTCCACAATGGACACATGTATATGTGGGTGTCCAGGCATATGTGTGTGAGAATCAGTGTGTATTTAGTCATCCTATTTGAAAACAATACTGTCAAGTTAAACTCGCACTTTGTTATTAATCTTGCATTCAGTAGTGGCACATGTTGACAAATAATTTACAAATCTCTCTCACATCCCAGATATCAAAACTCACCTGGAGAAAAGCTGTGAAGTATATCCTTTTTTTTTTTTCCCTGAGAGAGAGTGCATGTGTGTGTGAGTGTACATGCACCTGAGCCAGGGAGAGGACAGGATCTTAAGTAGGCTCCACATTCAGCATGGAGGGGACATGGGACTTGATCTCATGACCCTGAGATAATGAGCTGAGATGAGATCAAGAGTCAGTCACCTAACTAACTGAGCTATCCAGGCACCCCTAAAAAATATGAAATGTAGATGAACCTCGTCCCCAGTTACTCTCCCTTATCTCTTTTTGACCTTGTTTCCTTTTGATTTTTTTTTTAGTTCTTCCTTCAAACTTATCAAAAGGTTTACTTCCGGCTCCCTTTCCTTGGGGTGCTAGAACCTTCCTCTTTAATTTCAGCTGTAAACTGAGGTCCTTATTTAACTTGGATTCCTACCACTATATCCTTAGCCCTTGGCAATCCCTGAATTGAAATGCTGCCATCTATCTGACTAATTTCAGTCTGCCTTGTGTCATGCCTGGACTTACCAGAGCACACTTTCTTAGATATCAGTGAGAGACTTGAGATTTTTCTATTTCCTGGCAAGTTGTAGTTGCATTTATCTCAGCCCTCCTGTGTAAATGATGTCTACCATATTTCAGTAATCCCATTCCTGGTTCACTGAATTTTGGTTTACTTCCTTTTCCCAATTGGGCTGCCACTATGGTTCTAGCATGCTTTGTAGAGAATAAACGGCTACTGATGAATAAAATCTGTACCACAAGCCAGAACACACCTCTAGCTTAGCTTAATGGTCAGCTTGGTCAGCTGTGCCCTAGTTGTTCTAATTACCAGGTGAGAAAAAAACACTATTATGAAATTCCATAAGATATAGAAGGGGTCAATATTTAAGTTTTTAGGAGAAAATGTACTAACAGATTTTGTAAGTATTCACACTGAGTCTTTTCTTCTACTTCTGGAGAAAAAAAAAAGAATACTCAGAGTCCTCTAAAATGTATAAGAGGTGACCCATTCTTCTAGAAATCCTCTGTGGTAGGCAAAATAATTGTACCCCAAAAGTGTCCATTTTCTAATACCCAGAACCTCTAGTACATGCCAAATGCTATGCTACACGGAAAAGGGACTTTGCAGATATAATTAAGATTATAGACTTTAAAATAAGGAAAATATACTAGGTTATCTAGATGGGTCCAGTCTAATTACCTTAAAAGCAGAGGACATCTTCTGGCTAGAATTTGGAAAAAAAAATACAGTAAAGGGGAACTCAGAGAGACTCCAAGTGTGATAATGATTCAAGGCATTCTTGCTGGCACTGAGATGCAGAGACCTGTGTGCAAGAAGCTAAGGATATCCTCTTGCTGACAGCCATAAAGAGATGGGGATCATAGTCCTACTATCACAAGGAACTGAATGAGCTTAGAAGTATATTCTTCCCAGAACTTTCAATGAAGAAGCCAGCCATCTGACATCTTAATTTTCATCTCATGAAATCTGGAGCAGAGACTTCTGTTGAGTCAACCCAAACTGGTCTGTAGAGCCATGAAATAATACATTTGTGGCATTGTAAGCTGCTAAGTTTGTGGTCATTTGTTACAGCAGCAATAGAAAAGTAACATACCATTCCAATTCAATGGCTGGTGGATACCATAGTTTAAAATTGTATGGTAAAATTGTATGGTAAATTGTATAGTTTAGAATTGTATGATTCAAGAGTGCCTTGAATCATTATCACACTTGGAATCTCTCTGAGTTCCCCTTTACCATATTTTTTTTTCCAAATTCTAGCCAGAAAATGTCCTCTGCTTTTAAGGTAATTAGATGGGTCCAGTCTAACTGGACCCATCTAGATAACCTAGTATATTTTCCTTATTTTAAGGTCCATAATCTTAATTATATCTGCAAAGTCCCTTTTCCGTGTAGCATAGCATTTTGGTAAAATCTATTATGAACACCACAGATTCTTGGTATATTACAAACACATTCTTTTCTCGATTTTTCTTTTTATAGTCATATCCTAAGAGGAAGTGAAATAACACAGGACTGAAGGACAAAGATCATTAGCAGTGTGTATCTACTTGGTGCCAAGTGTCCTCACCAAGAAGCTTCACAAATATGCCTTTTCCCCACAGGCAAGAGTACTATCCTAATAATGTTACATTACTCATATCAACTAAATCAACTGTCTTGAAAAATAAAAATAAAAATCTTAGAATAGTCAAGGGTTTATAGAAACATGATGATGGTGGTCATTTAAGAGACAATGTAAAGAAAGTAAAGAAAATCTGAGAATATCCAAAATTCACAGATCATATGTATACTAAGATGTGCTACATAAGTTGTCATACACATTTAAAGGAAATCATTTTCAAAACTACAATCATGTATTTTTATATGGAATCACCAGAGGTATTTTTCAAAGTACCTTCCAAAATTAATTTTCTTTCTTATTCACATCTTTTGTATATCCAGATCGTGGCCTCAACAGAACATAACGATATTGGAAGAAAGGCAATAAGTTCCAATGACTTTTTTAGCACGGAAGGTTTAGAATTTGACTTTTGAAGATTTACTCAAGTTCATAACCTCAAACTCTTTGAGGTATAACAACAACAAGCTGAAAATGGATACTTTTGTAATCAACTAGAAATGATTCTCATGGTAAAGGGTAAATTCTCAGCAGGTTGTTCATATCCTACTTTATAATTATATCACAGTATGAAATAATACAAAAGAAGATAGGAAGAAAAACAAATATAGTGATTAAAAATTCTTGTAGAAACAGTATAAATGCAGTTAATTGTTTTTTTTCTGTAGAGACAGAAAATATACTAAAAATTACTAATGACACACTGTGCAGCTTTCCTTTTGTATTCCACGAGGCCACAACAGGAAGCACAGTTGTACTGGTGTGGTTAAGAGCAATCCAGTATGGAGAAGGCCACTGGAGAAAAAAAACACACCTCCCTCTTTTTGTGAACACTACATTCTGCTTCCCACAGACCTCTGAAAACTTATTAAAAACTTTGGTCATTTTATAAGGAAATATAATAATTTTGAGGAACTTTGAGGCTCACACACAGCAAATTAATCCCCATTTTATGTCTGTCCCAATTTAGTATTTCTAAAGGTGATGGATAATAAATCCCGCCAACTCTCTTTTTTTAGGGCTATTCAGGTACTAAATAAACCAGGAACGTTTTAAAATCCAATCTCACAAAAATCTGCTTTGCTTAACCTCCTCTCCTTCTTTAAAAAATAAGAAAGGCATGATGTTCTTTTTTTGTTAATTAATTCACTTTAGACAATTCCTTAAATTTTCATTTTAATAAATTTTTGTGTGGGTGCATTAATTACTTTCAAAGACGCTTTACAACTGTTACCTATTAAAAGCCTTTGTTAGTGAATAAAAAAAATAGAAAAAACTTCCAGCATGCCCCCTCCCTTCTCCATTCTGAGCAGGTCCTTGCTATCAACTGCTGGAGTATGCTCGCTTTGCACCTAGAGCTATAATTATTTTGCTTTAATTTTACAAAACCTTTTGTTCCATTCCCACGAGCCCACCTGATCCTTATATTACACTCGCTCTATTAAAACACTCATGCAGAACAAAGCATGGCTGTACTGATTCATAAGTAACTTTTTTTCTCAGTAAAATGCCACTGGCTAGGGTTTGGGACATAGTCCTGGGCTTCACCCTCCTCTGCCAGTTTTCATGTATTAGAGCAAAAAATATATATATATATATATATATATATGTTGTATTCTTCTCCAACATCCTTTTTTTACCCTGCTGGTTTTTTGTGTGTTTTAAAAACTATTTTGTTATACTTCCTTTTACTCTGCAGCAATATAGTGATGGCAGTGTTGAGGATTTCTTTTATTCATATGGTTAAATTCTTTTTAAAATCACTTGCTTTTGCCTTCTTTAATTTTCCTTCTCTCTCCTTACTCCACCCCTTTTCCTTGAGATCTTGCAACACATGTGGGGTTTTGGCAGAAAAAAATTGCAGTGACTCATGAGGAGAATTGTTTGTTTGCTCTGAGGAGCACCCTGAGGACCCTCTGGGCTGCACACGGAGCCCTTTGATCCTAGGAAATTTATTTCTTCCAGATGTTTTCCCCACAGCCACCTTTCTGCAATGTCCCTCTTCATTATGTAGCATAAGAATAAACACTCAAGACCCACTGCTACAGCATACAGTTTTCCTGAATGGAGTGTGACAGAGAATTGACATTTCATTGAACTGTTGGGATGTCCTTGCCTTAGGCAAAATGATGGAGGAAGGTTAACACTGAAGAAGGTAGGCTGGGTCTCTTTAGGCAAGTGTTCTTAGAATTAAGATGGAAATTATGTGAACTGCACCAAAGAAAATATACAAGTCTGCAGACCACTGTTCACAGACCTAGTTATACCCAATCCTATAAAGTAGTAATACCCAGATCTGTCATATTATTTGTCCAATTGTTCCATCTGAAGTATAAAGTAAAGAAGTGGCCAGAAAAGTAAAGTCTTTGGACATCTCATGTATTTTCTTGGTCTGGCTAAGGTTGCTCATAGATATGAGAAGGGAGAGAGGCAGGAAATGGAAAGTAGGTACACAGGTGAAGATGATGTGTTGGATTGAATAATGACCCCTCCCCACAATGGTGTCCACATCCTCATCCCTGAAACCTGTGACGGTTATCTTACATGAAAATAAAAAGACTTTATAGATGTAACTAAGTTAAGGATTTTGAGCTAGGAAAATTATTTAGATGGGCCCTGAATACAATCACACGTAACCTTTAAGAGGAAGAGTTCACACAGACATAGGAAGACAAGTCAATGTGAGCATGGGAACTGTTGCAGCCACAGAGCAGGAAATGTTGCCAGTCACCAGAAGCTGGTAAAGGCAAGGATGTCTATTTTCACCCAGAGCCTCCAGAAGAAATACATCTTGATTTCAGCCCAGCAATACTAATATTGGACTTCTGGCCTCCAGATTTTGAGAGAAAAAAATTTCCAGTGATTTAAGTCACCAATGCTGGAGTAATTTGTTCAAGCAGCCATGGGGAAACTAATGCAGAGGGTTACTTCAAGACCCCGCTGTCGGCCACAATCCTGAAATCACCAAACTCGGGTTCAAGGAGGAGTGGAAAATAGGGTCTCAAGACTTTAAGTCAAAATTCTTTATAGGGATGCTAGAGTTCTTAAGAGAACTCTTGATCTACAGCAAGTCATAAATGAAAATAAACAGGGCAAAAACAGTATATGTGGGCATTTAACAGATTGTGTGGATTGTGAATGTAAATGCTCCAATTTTCTAATATGAATTTGCATATTTTTATTTAAAGATTAACCCAAAGATAATTTGGTACCTAAACCCAAGAATTTTTTAATAGATGTATTAAAATAATACCTTAAATCTCAAGAAATCCAATGACAAAATGATTATGGTGTGACCAGATCACCCGGTTTATTATGTTTTCTAGATCATCAGAAAAAATCTACGGAAGCTGCATCATTAAAACGGACAAGAGGACTTCTCCATCCTCATGATTCTTTCAGCTATTGGGCTTTTCAACAACCAAATCATTAATCTTCATAATCAACACGACATCTGTAGACCGCCGATACAGATGAAGACATAAAGTTCTGGAGGGCCCAGAAAGATTCTAGATCAATCAGCAAATGAGCAGAATTGAGAAAATTAATTCAAAATGCTGACTCTATTCCCTAATACCACTGAAAAGCATATAGAGATTGAGTTCTCCTTTTGAGGATAACATTCCAAAGATTGAATATGTAAAAGATTGTCATTTATTTCTTGCTACTTTCATATAGTTTCCGCAGAGCATTCATTTGACAGTGGGTTTAAAAACAGAATCCTAATTTTTAACAAAATAAGTAAATGATAATCTGATGATTAATACAACTATTGCACTGAAGAAATATATCCCAAGGCATTCAAACTACCAGGAGGCTAAAGGAACCAGTAGTTATCCCCATGCACATACATTTGGGGAAGCATCAATAATGAGAATCTCAATGCATTGCTGTTTTCCATTTCCTACCACTACTAGCTGTGTCCTGACTGGAGGCAGTTCAAGGTCTCAGGACTTCAGAGTTTCACGATCTGGAATGAAGTGCAATCAATATAAATTCCACCTTCATACTTCCACATCTCATTGTTTTATTTGCTTTAACACTATATATACCTTATTATTGGAAGAACAGACACATACCCTTGTTTTGAGTATGGTGCAGGTTTTCACAGTATCATATAATTACATTACTCTTTACTCACTTATTAACCCTCCAACAACACAGAAGGCAATTGTTAACATTCTCATTAATCAGCACCCCACCTGTTTCTATGAGATCCTAAAGAGTAGACAGTATGTTTTCCTTTTTAACTCACTCCCGTTAGGTCTACAACATCTAGTAAGTTTCTTAAGGAGAAACTACTTGATATTATAACTCAAGACACAGGAGTATGGCTGGCCGGAACCAGTGGGGATTGGCCCATTTGGCTTTGCAAACTTTGTAATAACACTGAGTGCTGAAGAGATCAAACATGTAGGGATTTTTAAAAATCCTAATACAAAAGTATCTTAACTCACTTAGCATTTATCATAATACCAAAAGCCAATAATCTGTACCGCTCCATAGCAAATATACTGTGCCATAACAAATACAAGAGGGTGAGTTTTGTGTGATAGTTTGCTATGGTGGGGAAATGGTTGAGATCTATGGGGCTTTACAAGTCAAAAGTCAAGGACATTTAGGAAGACATAAGATGTACATGGATAGCTTTTAAGAGGACAAGGACTTGTCTCTAGTATTTTAGTCAACATATTCCTGGGACCTGAATTAATCAAAGTCCCAAGTTATCAGTACTTACTATAAATTTTCCAATAAACACCCCTTGATTAAGCACTTAGATCTTCAAATTACATAGACTTTATATAGTCCCTTATACATAAGCAAATTACATACATACACAAAGAAGTAAAGCTAATATGTTTTTCTTTGAAACTGTTTAGTGAATTAAAAAAATCAATAATGAATAAAATCAGACTTTACATTCTGGATAAAAATGTTCCACATCAATGACTGCCATGATGTGTCTGGGTTATAGATTATTTTTTTCTTAATAAAATGGGATCTCCGTCAAATATATAGATAGATCAGTCTTCCCATAGGGAACTTTAAGATCATCTAATCCAATGCCTCATTTTACAGATGAAGAAACAATATGTGAGTGTTTTGATAAAGCCTATTTGAAGATTTGTATTGAGACAAAATGGCTGTTACATGAAGAGAGAAGCAGAAAAAGACTTAACAGCATAAGGTTAATGAAGGAGAGAGAAAAAAAGAAGAGAGAAGGGCTTTTTTCATGAAGTAGAGCACTAAGCAGAGATTTGTTCTCTAATATGCATCCAGGTCTTTCTTTGTTAGAGACTGGCTTAGATATTACAAAGATGATAGCATTCATTTTTCAAAAAGAATTGCTTAGATTATTAACATTTAAACAGTTCAGACAGGTTTACCTCTTGAAATCACATGACTCATCAAAAATAAACAGGAACATTCTATATTTCTGACATAGTTGATTCATTTATACTGGTATCACCACTCACTTCCCCAGTACATGCAAATTGAAGGCAAAAACGATGACCACAGTTAAGATCAATTTTAAAATAAAGATTATCGCATAAAAACAGAAAATATGAATACTTTTTAGAGTTGCATAAGGATAAATTTTTTAGCTTGGATATTCGCTACTGAGGAGTACATAAACTTGTTAAATGTGCAAACTCTGGAATTAGACTTCCTGGGGCTGAATTTTGTCTTTGCCACCTACTTGAACCTTGAGCAAGGAGGAAGTTTAATCCTCTGTGCCTCAGTTTTCTTACCAGTAAAATCAGGATAACAAGAGCAACTACTTAAAAGAGCTAAGTGAGGTTGGAATCATAGATCTTCATATACAAATGTACAGGGACTGGCACATACTAATTACTCAATAAACAGCTGTTACTATTAATGCACACAAGGCTGTTAAACATTTTCGGGGGTAAGGGTATTTTCATTAATGAGACTTGTTAAGTATTCTGTGTTTCAATGTGTTGCCTTACTTAATTTATGCCAGTATTCCATCTCAGTATGAATAATGAAATAGTATGAGGAAAAGCCTCAGTTTAATTTGCTTAGATGTATTTGAGACAGGGATTATAATCCTTTTGAAAGGAATAAGCTAAAAGGCTGACTCGGTTCTGGCTTGAAGCAACTGAGAGGTGATTCTTAAAGGCAAAGGAGAAAATGGGGGAGCAGGGGAGGCTTGGCAGGATGCATATATCTTCTGATGTCATGGAAGCATAGGAGAACACTCTCAAAAGAGAGCGAAGGTGCCCCATTTACATGACCTCACAGTATCTTATGCATGTCTTAAAGCTATTAACCTTCTGTGTGAATATCTGTTTACATTTCCTTTTCTCCGATTAAACGGTGATCTACTTGAGGACAAAAATGATTCCATTCACTTTTGTTTAATAGTTGCTTAATAAAACATTCACTGAATGAATGATTTAACTAGTTAATTGACTAGTGAATACTACAACAGGAGAGCTAAGGCTCTCAGAGGTACTCCTCCTCAACGGAGGGAAGTGTTGAGGTACAAGTGACTGGCCGATATGGATCCCCAGACTCTGTGCTGGAGACAAATGTTCTCAATAAGCATAAAATACATTTGAAGTTTTTTTTTAAATCATAACTTCCTTTTTAAAAAATTTCACAAATATTTGAATATCTACTATGTAGCACTTTACAAGTCAGAGGAACTAAGCATAATGTCGGGACAAATATAATTGGACTATCAAACCATGGCAAACATCTGAAAATAAATTCAATAAAACAGTTCTAGATAATGTGTTGTGGTAGATCAGAGAAGAGGTAGCTACTTATAGCTGCAAGAATCAAGGTAATTTTAGTATAGGGGGTAATATTTGAGCTCAATCTTGATGCTAATGATCAATCTAAACCTGTCAAAATAAAGCATTATGACTTTATACTGGAAACTGAATGATGCACAGATACATGTGAAAATATCTGTAAATGAAGGACAGTAACATCCAAGGCATTCCCAAAGTATCCGTATATATGAATAGCTAGATATTAGTTGATGTATGTCTCTGTAACAGCAAACCACTCAGTAAATAAAATAATAATAATGCCCCTTGGAAAATTCAACCATTAATAAATACTTCCATTCATTCTTTCAACCTAATATGAGGACCTACTACATATCAGATTTTTGAACTGTGCTGAGTACACTGGATATCATGGTGCTTAAGACAGAATAGGCTCTCTGTCCAAGAAGTAGATTCAGACCATTAAATTAATAATTACAATACGATAAATTCTGTGTCAGGCAAAGAACTGGATGTTATGAGAAAACATACTTGTAAGCTATTTATACTTTAAATATGGTAGAACCACATTCGGTAAATGTGGGCAAATATATTTGGGTAAATATAAAGTGCTAGAGGTTTTTATCGACCTTGGATTTCTTCTGATTTGGTGTTGCTTATCCACAGAGTAGTCTGCCATGTGTGGGTCTTACACACACCACTTGCTCTCCAAAATCTTGTTGTTTGATTTACCTATATAATTATGGATACATCAAGCACAAATACATTTGTTTTCTCAATGTCTTGAAGCATGGCAGCATTCTTCCTACCTTGGTGTTTCTCTTTTCTGTTAAGGTACCTCTTTTAATATATTAAAATGACAGCGACCTCAAGAAGATGATGGTGACAATGTATGAAACAAAAAAAATGTGCTCTCCTTTCTGAGATTATATCTACAGGCCTAAGAAAAGTAACATCTTGTTTGGACTGGTAAATTGAACAAACACAACATAGGAGTCAGAGGAAACAATTATAGGCAACACCAATTCTTATGATTTTAATAAGTAAAGGTTTGAGTTGACCTTTTTGCTGTGATTCTTCTTCAAATTCAAGCTATCACCTGTACCTTATGACGTTTTCCCCCCAAAATTGTCATCCACACAGTGAGTCTCTCTTAGAAACCAAAACTTTAGATTTATTAAAGCAGATGACATGTGCCCCTCCCCTTCATTTTAATCTTAGGGAGGAAGAAAACTGCCCCCCTTTTTTTTCTTTGCATGAAAAACTAAACTAGAGCTGCTATGAGGTAGGGGACTAACAGGGTAAAATACTAAATGATCTAATACGTAGGGCATTTATCTCACTGGGTTTCATCTAGTACAGCATCATGGCTTTGTAGTCTAAGCAGTAGATGAAAAGCATCAATAAGCTGGGCAAATAATGTTTTATGTGAATAGCATAGAAAAGAATGAATAGAAATACAACACTTCACCATCACACAGAATACAATTAAATATGATTATTTTTAAAAAGAGAAGAACAACAGCAGCAGACCCTCTGCCCCATCACTCAAAGAAACATGACCAGTTCAAGTAGTTTTAAATATGGTGAAAAAGTCCATAGGACATGATGAGAGAGCAGAAAGTCTCATTCTCTGTTGTGCTCAGGGCTGGTGTGCTGTGTGGCTGTCATTCAACTGCTCTGTGTTTAAGTTTTCCCATCAATCCTATAAATTATGTATGCATGTTTGTATTTTAGAAGTTCATAATTTTTTGGATTAACTTGTGAAGCTATCATAAAGGATGAACAAATCATGGTGTAGGAAAGAGAATGTGAATAAATGCCAATTCTTCCCCATATGGGAGATGGAATACCCTCACTCCTCTTATAAGAAAATGAAAGATAGGATCAGATGTGGATTAGTCCCTTTCTTTTAGGATTGCCTACTAATGAAATCCATTGACACTAATTGGCACAATAACAATTATTGAGCAATAACCATGTGCAAGGCACTATTGCAATCATTTCACATATATTATCTAATTTCATGATTGCAACACTATATTACAGATAAGGAAACCGAGGCAAAGAGAAGTTAAGTAACTTGCTGAAGATGAACAGGCTAGTAAAAAGTGGAGTTAGGAAACAAACCAGACATTCCAGAGCCCATACAATACTAGAATATTCAGACCCAAAGAGATGAAAGGAGTCTAACCAGTACCTTGGGAACATTATTCAGCTTTTCTGTACTTTAGGTCCTTCATATAGAACAGGGGTGGACGCATGTTTTCTATAAAGAGCCAGATCATCAATATTTTAGGTTTTGTGGGTCAAGAGGCAAAACCAGGAATGCTCTATTATATTGGAACTTATGTAACAAATGAGAAAACAAATGACATTATATTTTTAAAAATAATTTCATTTAAAAATATTTAATTAAAAATTTTAATTCTAAGTAATGCTATGTAACTTAAATCACATTGTTATTTTTTAAACAAAATTTAAAATATAATAATAATTAAATACATTATTTTTTAAAGGATAACATTTTGCTTAATTGGGGTTCAAAGACAGTGTCCCTATCATGGAATCAACTGTAAATATTCATTTGTAAAAACCATTCTTACCTCATGGGCTAGACACAAATAAGCAGCAAGCTGGATTTGGTTCATTGGCTACAGTTACACTAACCCCTGGTCTAGAAAACAAAGACTCTGTACTGGATTATTTCTCAGAACTCTTCCAACTTCAAGATTTTATGGTACAAAAAAAAAAAGATTTTATGGTACTATCTTACTTTAAAAGCATAATAATTTTGATTTTCAGTGCCTTTAGCACATTTTGATAAAAAGTGAAATTTATAAATCCTACCTGTACTCTCTACATTCTAATAACTAAGTGAATAGATGAATGCAAGTGCAGCAACAAAAACTTGTATCTGCCTTGCAGATTATTGTTGTCTTAGTTTTTTTCAGGACAACTTTGATTTCACTGTGTTTCCACAGGCCCCTGTCGTACGGAGGAATAAACTTTCTGTTGAAAAGGCTTTTGAGGGAAGCCTGGGTGGCTCAGTCAGTTAAGTATCCACCTTTGGCTCAGATTATGATCCCAGGGTCCTGGGATAGAGCCCTGCATCAGGCTTCTCTCTCTGCCTTCTCTCCCTGCCACTACCCCTGCTTGTACTCTCTCTCTCTCTGACAAATAAATACATAAAATCTTAGAAAAGGAAAGGCATTTGACTGGTATGTTAGAGGAATGGAGAAAATCACCTTAGGCTTATAGAGAAACAAGAAAAGAGTAAATACAACATATACATAGTCTCCTACTGAAGGGAGTCTCCATATTATTTAATTCTATGTTTCTATACTAATATTTGGTACCTTAAGCTAATAATCTAAATTTATATTTTACATGAATTGGTGCTGGACTTGCCAACTGTGGTTGTTACATTGTTTTATTATTATTATATTGTTGGTGTTGTTATTACTATTATTATTGAAACTTCTATGGTTAGTCATGCGAATTTTCCAAGAAGCTTCTAGGCTCTTTGTCAGTTTTCACAAAAGGTAGTAAAAACAGATGGTTTCCAGCATACACATTATCTTTTCAATACACACCAAAAGAGGTAGTGATTTCTTGCCTTTACTTCAAGTGAAAATATCAAGAACTTACTTTCACACATTCATTTGGTCTCAATTGCAATTTTTTTTAAATTAAAAAATCAATCTATGATACTTGAGGTCAAGTGTCACGTGATTTGTCAATCATTGAAGGCATAATTGAGCACTTCTGTAATAATCAAAAATAACAGAAAATTAACAATTCTGGAAGACTTTATAGAAACTTATAGAGTAAGTTTCTGGTGTCTGGTTCCTGATTGAGTTAAAGATCTATAAAATGGGTATGTCTGGGTGGCTCAGTGGTTGAGTGTCTGCCTTTGGCTCAGGGCATGATCCAAGGGTTTTGGAATCAAGTCCCACATCAGGCTCCCTGTGGGGAGCTTCTCCCTCTGCCTATGTCTCTGCCTCTCTTTCTGTCTCTCATGAATAAATACATAAATAATCAAAAAAAAGATTTATGAGATGGTGCTATTATGTAAATTTTTGGATGGTCCTAAATAAGGTTGGTCCTGGCAAAACTGTTAAGTGTTTGAAAAGCTTCACTTACTTTAAATTCAATTTTATATTTTCCCCAAATACTACATTTTATTTTCCCAGGTAGAGATGAATCAACAAATCTATTTTTTAAGATCTATCTATCTATCTATCTATCTATCTATCTATCTATCATCTATCTATCTATCTATGATAGACATAGACAGAGAGAGAGACAGAGGCAGAGACACAGGAGGAGGGAGAAGCAGGCTCCATGCAGGGAGACTGACGTGGGACTTGATCCCGGGACTCCAGGATCGCGCCCTGGGCCAAAGGCAGGCACTAAACCACTGAGCCACCCAGAGATTCCCTGAATAAATAACTGCATTAATGCTATTTTGTATATATTTCCTCTTTCAAGGCAATATAAATTTTGACAGGGGCTTTTTTTTAACTTAAAGCTTTTATTTGAAACTATTGAAAACTGCCCCTCTTCCCATAAACACACAAAAGATTAAGTTTAAAAAAATACAAACAATCCCACCACTTAAAAATAAATTTTAACAAGAAGTGAAAGACTCTCACTCTGTACCTTCAATCTTTCTCAGTCACTACCTAAGATAACCAGTTTCGAATATACTCTTCCCATTCTTTCAGATAGTTGTATTTTACTCAGTAAGAGAATTACCTATATCAACCTATAACTTCCTTTTCAAACTTAAAATATGTTATGCACATATCTTCAGAGTCGTATGTATGGATCTATTTTATGCTTTATAATAGTTGATACAGTCTAATATAACAGTATTTTCAACCATTTATCTTTTGATGGAAATAGAGTGTGCTTTAAAATGTTTGCTATTATGAATAAAGCTGCAATGAAAATTGTAATGTATGTACAAGTATTTCTTATGGAAAGAGTACTACAAGTGGATTACTGGGTCTTAAGATATATTCCTTTTGCACTATATCAACTTTTCTTGACAGTGGATTTTTTAAACATTTAAAACACCAAGCAATTTTGTTAAAATAATGACCATTATTTAGTACCTAACATTCTAGGCAGTGTGATGTGCCTTTTAAATACATTAATACATTTCAATATAGAAAGTTTATTATACATAGAAATTCTACTGGTTGAACTTTGAAGGACCTTAATTTGGACTTGGATTGCACCTCTAGAAGCAATGAGGAGTCAGTGAAAGTTTCTGAGTAGAAGAATGACCCATTTTCTTCACTCAGAATTGATCATTTCTAGGAAGAAAAGAGAGGGAAAAGACTCCTCTAGCTGGAGAAGACATATTAAATAATATTTAGGGAGCTTGGGACTAGACAGTAAAGACTAATCCCTGCAAAGGACTAATATGAAAAAGGCTTAACACAGAGCTACTTTCTTCCATACCAAAAGCAAAATGGCAGCCTTAGCAAGAAAAAGTGTCTACTTTCAAGTATTATCTGTCAGATAGACAATGGCAACTTGCTCAGAGCAAGAGATTAAGAACATGCTTTCCTATCCTGCCTGTTGTTTCCAATGGCCCCCAGATGGCCACTATTAAATTGAAGAAGGTGGGGATGGGGAGAATACAGGGCCTGTTTAAAAATAAACACAGAAAAAAAAATAGAAATAAACACAGAGATTTCGGGCTTAAAAACTATGCCTAGTTGAGGTTTCTGCTGTGATTACCCACATACAGAAATTACCTGAAACAAATGGACCAGACCAACTAAGTTTCTGAGGAAACTGTATTGCCAAAGATATAAAAATAAGGAAAAAAGATAAGATAGAGCATAACTGGAGCAGGCCTCTTCCAGCCGAATGGTGCTGTTTACCAGAAATGAGAAGAACCAAGATCTTTTACTAAATCAAGATCTCTTACTAAATTTAAGATGGCTACAGGGCCATCCAATGAAGACAGCAAGTAAATGGTTGCTTTTATAAATCTGGAGCCCAGGTGATAGGTTAAGGTCAGACTTGAGATAAATATCTGGTATCATCAGCATATAAATAGTATTTAAAGCTACCGGATTGGATGAGATCATCTGGAGTGTATAATGGAAAAGAGAAGGAGGATCTAACATAAGAGATTGACAAATCAGTAAGGTAGGAGGAAATCAGGAGAGTGTGAAGTCATAGAAGCCAAGGGTAGATATTATCTCACACACACACACACACACACCTGCACACAAAAGAATTAGATCACATTTTGAAATACTTCTGAGAGGTAAATAAGATGAGAACAGGCCTCTATATCAGGGTACAGACAATGTCCTACAGCAAAGAATAAGAAACAGATTAGTTAATTATGCCACATTATGATGCAAAGTAAATATTTGTTAAGGACAATAAAAATGTTGCCTTTCTTGTCACCACTGGTAGCTAGATCTAAATCCTGGAAAGACACAATGTTAGTTTTTAATTTTTAATCTGGAGAGAAATTTATGGACAAGGAAATAAATCTGGAGAGGTGAAATACCTTGCCCCAGCTCCAAAGTTACAAAGTGGGAGAAGTGGGGCTGTGATGCCAGTCTTCTAATTCCCAGAACAGGGCTCTTTTCTCTAAAAGAAAATGTGTGCTCATTAACATAAATATGTTTTCATTTTTCCAAAATGTTATTTTAAAATAGAGACTAAGACCCATTCAACACCTGATGTGCTGATCTCGAAGAATTTTATTTCAGGAACCACATTCTCAAATATAATTTGCCTCAACATTTAGAAGTACAAACAGAACTATAATTTGCTTTTTTTTTCTCAGATTGCCCTTTCCTGTTGTATCATATATTATTCACCTAACTGGCCAAAATATAGCAAACATTCAAAAAACATGTACTGAATGAGTACAGTAATTTTCTAATACCTTATAGTTAGCATTTATATAGGTACGTGCACTATTTTAGCTATGTTAGAATTTAGATATACAGAGGCAATTTTTTTTGATCTTCAAGAAAGAAATTTCTTGAAATTAACTGAATTACTATCTTGAATTAAATGAATGCACTATGATAGGGAAAATTAAGCATTCTGAGAAGAGTAGGGGAAAAGTAATAGTATCAGGAATCCAAAACTAATAGACCACACTTTCCTGTGGGGGAAAAAAGTACATAGGAACAGAAAAATAGTCTCTAAAAATAGGAGTCAGGAAGGATTATGGCCCTAGAATCCCATGTCATCTATAGCTTTAAAATATGTAGTCAAAATGAAAACAATGTTTCCACTCCACATCTATTACAATGGCTAAGAAAATAGAAATAATGACAATACCAAGTGTTGTCAGGGTTGTGAAGCAACTGGAAATCTTATCCATTTTTTATGGGAATACAAAATGATGTAGCCAGTTAGCAAAACAGTTCAGCAGTTTCATATATATATATATATATATATATATATATATATATATAATCTAACCTAACAATCTGACTCCTGGGTATTTGCCCTAGAGAGTGAAAATTTATGTCTGAACAAAATCTTCTACACAAATGTTGATAGCAGTTCTATGATAATTGACCTCAAATGGGGAAAAAAAAAGAACAAAGAAACAACTAAGTGTTTTTCAGTGGGTGAATGGATAAGCAGTCTGGTACAACTAACTATACAAGGGAATACTACTCAGCACTAAAAATAAAACCACTAATACATGCAATAACATGGATGAATCTTAACTGCATTATGCTGAGTGAAAGAAGCCAGTCTCAAAAGGTTACATGCTGTATGATGCCATTTATGTGAATGACAATTCTTAGAAAGACAAAACTATACTGATAAAGGAGAGATCAGTGGTTGCAGGAGTTGGTGGTTGGGGGAGGGATAAAGAGCATAAAGAAGTTCTTTGCGGGGCAGCCCAGGTGGCTCAGCAGTTTGGCGCCACCTTCGGCCCAGGGCGTGATCCTGGAGACCCGGGATGGAGTCCCACAACGGGCTTCCTGCATGGAGCCTGCTTCTGCTTCTCCCTCTGCCTGTGTCTCTGCCCCTCTCTGTGTGTCTCTCGTGAGCAAATAAATAAAATCTTAAAAAAAAAAAAAGTTCTTTGGGGTAATGGAACTCCTCTGTATTCTGATAATGGTGGCAGCTGTAAAAATCTATACATGTATTAAAATTCATAGAATTGTAAACCAAGACATTTATAAAAGTTAACAAAAATGTTCAACATTTTCGGGGTGGGGGGGAAAGGAAGCAATTGTCTTACATACTGAATTATTGGAAAAATACGGAATATTTTTAAAATACAGACTCATACAAATCCATGGCTTCTCCTACCAAGAAAATAATTTGGTAAGAGATAGTATTTTTGGTGCCAAAGAAACCTGATGCTCTGCCTCTATCATCACTTAACAAAAATGAGAATTCTAGTACAGCTACAAGCATTAATAATAGTCCTATTTATTTAGAATTTGGTCTCTGTAGTTTATTACAGTCATTACTGCTTATGAATCAAGGATAATACCAGCACTTATCATAAATGTGACAGGCTTCAATAGCAAAGTAAAAACTATCACTTAAACTAATCAATTATTATATTTCATAAAGCCCTAATGAACCCGTGAATAGATTACTCAGTTCAATTGTGCCTCTGAACCTGGGAACTACAATTCATTTTCACTGAAATATTATAAAAGTTTTAAAAATGTTTATCTATCTATCTATCTATCTATCTATCTATTTAAATTCCTTTAATTTTATTTAGTGGTTATATATGTAACATAAAATTGACCATTTTTAGGTATACAGTTCAATGGCATTGAGTACATCCACATTGTTGTGCAACCATCACCACCATCCATCCCCAGAATATTTTAAGCTCTCAAAATGAAACTCTGGGGACACCTGGGTGGCTGAGCGGTTGGACATCTGCCTTCAACTCAGGGTGTGATCCTGAAGACCCAGGATCGAGTCCCACATCAGGCTCCTTGCATGGAGCCTGCTTTTCCCTCTGCCTGTGTCTCTGCCTCTCTGTGTGTCTCTCATGAATAAATAAATAAAATCTTAAAAAAAAACCTACCAAAATGAAACTCTGTACTCATTAAATCATAATTCTCCACTCTTCTCTCCTTTTGGCCCCTCTATTCTACTTTCTTTCTGTATGAATTTGACTATTCCAGATACCACTTATAAACGTATTCATACAGTATTTGCTTTTCTGTGTCTGGCTTATTTTACTTACCATAGTGTCTTCAAGGTTTATCCATGTTGTAGCATGTGTCAGAATTCCATTCCTTTTTTAAGGCTGAATACTATTCTACTGTATTTATATGCCGCATTTTGTTTATCTGTTCACCTGCCAATGGTCACTTGTGTTGTTTCCACCTTCTGACTATCAAATGCACATCCCGTTGACATTGTTGTCAGCCATCATTTCCCCCCTAAATCAGACTCAAGCATATTCTGATACTCTTTAGCAATGTAAGGCATTTCATTTACAATAGTCAGGTTTAAAGAGAACTTTTAAAATTTGGTCAGATGTACTTAGTTTCGAACTAATTATTATACTAATAGCAATTCTATGTTTAACAAATATATGTTCCAATTTGGTCATTAGCTTAATGTGTGTGTGACAAGCATGTCTGTGAAATGCATAAAGCTATATTATACATACTGTTAAAGCTTTATTATTGCCTGTTTAGGAAGATAGTCATTATTTAGAAAAATGGTTTTCTAGTGTGAAGCAGCAGGTTACACCAAACTTGAATTGAAAATTTTGAGATGAAATGAGTTTGGTCATCTTAAGTGTATAATTTGCACTAAACTTCACCTTTGATGAATGAAAAAAAAAAAAGAATATCTGGGCTGGGGCTAATGCATTGTTTTTGTTTTGTTTCATGTTTCATTTTTTGGAAGTGTGTGTGTGTGTGTGTGTGTGTGTGCATGTGCGTGTGTGTATGTGTGTGTTTTACTTTATAGGTGATTTTACTATGTAGCCAGAATTAAGAACCTCTAAACTAAAGAAAGAGATCCTGAGTTAGGGAGAAGAGCTATGAAAAAGCAAGTGAAAGCAACTGTAAAAAGCAGTTGTGGTCTGCAGCATCAAAATGGAGGGAAGAGAAATTCAGAATTGTAAATGGCAGAAGAATCACTCAAACAGGGAAACATTAAGTAGCCTTTCAGCTTATAACAGAAGAGCAGGAGAGGTGTCAATTATAAGAATAATTAACATCTAGGTTCTAAGGAGCTCCAGGACCTAAACTAGAAACTTAAGTCATGAAAATGGTTTTGAGAAAGTCATACGGTGAGACCAAGATAAATAGGTGAATATTCAGAGGAAGAAGAGATTATAAAGTTTGAGAAATATCAACTTTCTTGCTTGTATATAGTTTTTGTTCCATTTAAATGTTTGTACTAACTGAACTTTATAGGTGTAACATGATGTAATTTGTCATCTAAGTAAACATTTATTTTATATACAAAAGCATAGTTTGAATATATCCATTGACCTACCTTACTTAGGTGGATTTCTCATGGGTGAAGTGACAAGGGTCCTGTTTGCACTACACTAATCTGTCACCAGTAGCTAGATAATGAATCATCTCCTTCACAACCTTCTTCCCCCAATCACTCTACCAGACCTGGAGGGCTGCTTGAACATTACAAATGACCAGAACACTACATCACAATAGTAGTTTATAAAATATCCTCAGCAACAATATCCTGTCATTTAAACTTGAAGTGAATTTTTTTCATTGTAAGAGGTACCAATTATTAAAATTAACATTGATCAAAAGCAAGGAAACGAAATGTCAAATAAGGAAGGATATACCAAGAGCACCTTTCCTTTTCTTTTCTCTTTCGTTGTGTGTGTGTGTGTGTGTGTGTGTGTGTGTGTGTGTGTGACATTTTGGAAAATGAAAAGAATAGAAAAGAAATGAATAATGACCTCTCAGAAATGAGCACTAATATATATTTTGTCTTGCTTTTTTTCCCACTTAAACATTATATAAGCATCCCTTGTCCTATTAAAATTTCTTCATAAACACTATTTGTTTTTCTAATCACACTTCTATTATTTGACATCTTTCTAAGTAGAGTTACTGTTCTCACCAGACTATTGGAGGAGGTAGGAGTCACATAATAGACAAGTAATCATGTTCTTTGTGTAAATCCCCTAAACTGGAGGCAAAGTGCAGAAAAGGGGAACTACACCTTTGGGCAAGCTTTCTATGACCAGTTGCTTATTGACTTCTTCATCTCCCTGGAGTTAGGATCAACAAACATGATTGTGAGCATATTCTAGAGACTTCCCTACACCTGTAAGTAATTTACTCTGAGCCAGCACTCCCTAAGTGGAAGGAGAAGACAGCTGGCTATTTGGAAGTGCCAAACAGAGCCAGCCCACACAGGGTAGGTAGGACCCATGAGGGACCAGGAAGATTTGTATAGATGTAAAGAAATGACTGCAGTGTCAAAATACATTTTATTTTATTTTTTCATGCTTCCTAATCTCCTAACTAATCACCATCTTCCACTCTCCACCTGCTCTGACTTTCATTTGGGAGAAGGAATTCTCTCTCCGTATTTGTCTCTCTCTGTGCCTCTTTTTTCCCCCTCCCTTCATTTCTCTCTCTGTCTCTTTCTCTCCACCCCCCCCTCTTTTTCATAAAACCTCTATCATAACTAGCTATAACATGACGTAAAGTAGGCCTGTGTACCAGTTGTGGTCATCACATTACAACTTTCCTGTGTTTTAAATTTAGCTTATGGTGCCTCTGTTCTCTATCCGTAAAAGGTCAGTCACTGTCAGGACTACTCTGTGATGGGAAGTAGGATGCACCGACTCTGGGAAATACAGTATCTCAGAGTGTATAGTCCTCTCTTGCCTGGTTCCAATCCAGATACTCTGTTCAACTCAGGGGCTCAAGTCTATTTAAGTACATTCTAAAGGAGGTCTTCGGTGCTTATCTTTAACCTAAGGCTTCTGGGTCTGCCCCTTTGATTACTTAAAACTCCTGTGAAGTTTCTCTTGGGAATATAGTCCTGAAACCTATCTTGCAGAGGTGTTTTTCTTTTTTTTTCTTTCTCTTCTTCCTTCCTTCCTTCCTGCCTTCCTTCCTTCTTTCCTTCCTCTTTCTCTCTCTTTTTCTTTCTTTCTTTCTTTCTTTCTTTCTTTCTTTCTTTCTTTCTTTCTTTCTTTCTTTCTTTCTTTCTTTCTTTCTTTCTTTCTTCTTTTCCTTCCTGCCTTCCTGCCTTCCTTCCTTCCTCTTTCTCTCTCTCTCTCTCTCTTCTCTCTCTCTTTCTTTCTTTTCTTTCTTTCTTTCTTTCTTTCTTTCTTTCTTTCTTTCTTTCTTTCTTTCTTTCTTTCTTTCTTTCTTTCCTTTTTTTTTTCTCAGTGAGTGAAGAAACAAGCCTGAAAGTCTAGTCTAAAGTCCTTTACATCAGAAAGGAAAGAAAAAGATAGAGCCTGCAAGGTGTTGGGAAGTGAGCAGAAAAATTAATTGACCTGGGCCAAGGAGGGTTAGTGAGAGTTCTTGAAGAGGAGAGTGAGGGAAAGGCAGCAGGAACTTCAAGGCAGCTACTGTGAGAGATGTATTGCAGAGGACACAGATGGCCCCCCAAACCCCACAGAAAACCAAACCCAAGAACATTTTTTTGATGAATTTGTAGGTTACATATTCAGAGAAACTATACTAAAGACTAAAATTACTTTTAACAACTTTTTCTTGCTCAATTATTAGTTCTTTGTATATGATTCCATGTATGAATCTGCATGATGAAAGAGCTCAGCTTTCACACACACACACATCATGCTTGTTAACAAGAACGAGCACCATTATAGAGCTCAGGATATATTTGTTGAGTAAATTAATCACTCTATTTAGAGTATATGCTTTACTCTGTGTTATGGAAGTTGAGGCAATACAACAGAATTTAAAGTTCTATCTGGTGATTATTTTTCTCAGGCTGCTTCTTCAAGAAGCAAAAAGTAGTAATTTAAAAAGTAATTTTATATATTCATTTTTAAACTTATTTTCATAATAGATATTCACTATAACTAATAAAACAATAAAAATGTTTAAAGAAAAAATTAATAGTCTTCCATCAGTCCTTTTATATTCTGAATCCTGTGAGACGATCATTGTGAATAATAGGGTCATACAACATGCACAATATATTTACAAATATTCATTACCCTGAAAATTTGCTCTTTTTACTTAATAAATTATGGTCATCCTCCCAGATCAATAGTGATATAATTCATTCTTTTTCAAATGGTTATATAATCTTCAATAATATCTGTCCATATCAGATGGTATATATGTAGTCAAATTCATAAATTCAGTATCTTTTAAAAATGTTTATTAAAATTTTACTAAATTCTTACCCAAGATACTCAACAAGCACTGAGTATCGATCTGGCAGCAGTTTTAGTAACTGAGAAAACTTGCAAATTACTCAGGTTCTTTACCTCAAGAAATTCACTGTCTACTATGAGAGATAAAACAGATAATTTTTCTTTTTAAGAGAAACTGCTCAGAGAATTTCCAGTAAAGAATGCCTTTTAAATAAATCTTTAAAAGGAGTAGAATATTGAAAAGATAATAAAGATTTTTTTAAATAAAAGGAGTAACATATTACTAGCAATTCATTATTCGTCATTGCTTCCAATGTATGAACAGTGCTTGACAGCAACAGAGTACCTCCCTATATGGCAACTCAAAAAAACAAACTAATTTCTAAGCAGAAAGACCTCGGATAAAGCACCTTACTCTGGAGACCTCAAAGTGATCTATAATTCTGCTAATACTTTTACTGTAATAGTAATACATGATATTTATGAACCACCTTTATCCCGTAGAGCTCTAAATACTTCATATATATCATTTGGCTTCTTTGTATAATGTCTGCACAATCGAGAAAACTATCCCCTACAGATAAGGAAAATGATCTTAAGACAAAACTATTTGACAATGCCTGAATCAAGTCTCCAGGTAGTCAGCCCCACGCTCTTTCCTTTCCATGACACTTGCTGCCTCCCTCTTGATAACTGCAAAGATAATGTGGGTACTACAATGTAATCAATCAGAAAGGCTCACGAAGCATGAGAGAGTCCATACTTATTAAAAAAACAAGGGTTTTCCATGCAAACTATTTCTCTATCTGCTAAAAGGCCTTATGAACAAAGCTTCACTGACAAGCTTTCTCGGTGAGTCTAAGTTCACTTACAGAGCAGTCAGTGTAATAGGCTGCTCGTACTTTCCAGGGCTGCAAGAAGACAAGGCAGAGAGTGTGAAATGTGTAACTCAGGTTCTCAGCTCTTCCTGCCAGCCCTAGTCCCGAGAAGAAGATAGAATTCTAATAGTAATAACAGTGGCAATAGGAACAACGCTAGACATATATTGCTTATTTAATAAAGTCCTACAATATTAAAGTAAGTTAAGCAAAGAATAGTTTGGTAAAATTGTGGCAAAGGTTAAGCCAATTTTATATGGTCAAGTTTAGTGCAATTACAAACATGTAAATGACTGTCAAAAACATTAATCTTCTAATACTCATAACTATCAGCACGAATAAACTTATTTTCCTGTATCTCTGAGGACATTTTATCATAGGAGGAGAATCGGATACTAGCCATTGGACTGAGTTCATACTGTATTCAATACCTCATGACCTTCTGAAAGAATGTCAGTTCCCTTCTCTATTTGACTCAAAAATGGTGCTTTAACACTGCTCTTTGGGGTACATGAAAGGGTGCATTTAGATCCAATGTGCTGCAACCTGAAGTGTAAGATTCTTTATTGTTCTTGAGAAACGTGTGCCTAATTCCCTGGAAATTTACTGTTTCAAAGAGTCACAAGTCTCCTGATTGCTTCTTACCAGTCTTGAAGAGATTAGATAAGCTTCCTCCCTCTTACAAAAAGCTTTTCTTCATTCAAAATTCCTTTGAGAACAAAACATTGAACCAGAATTGGATTTTTATCAAAATATTATAAGATTGTTGAAAACTTTTTTTTTTCCGCCTGATGAGACCCAGCAGTTCAAAGGGCATATTTATGTAGTTTCTGATTTAAGGGCTACTAGCAAAACACATTGCAAAGTTCAAGGATGGGCCAAAGAACAAAGAAGGGTCTGCAAAGTAGGAAAGATGGTTTTCATGAAGTTATTTTAAGAGACTTGATTGGACTCTTTAACTCAGAAAGACTTGGAAGTCAAACTCAACAAGCTGAGAGTATAAAGTAACAGCTGTAGAACCCTAACAGGTAAGCATCACTTCTAATCACCATAAATTTGATATGCATATTGGTGCCATTCTACAGTGAAATTGGTTTTAGAATGATTATTCAAGAGTACTATCTAATAACAAAATGGCCATCTCAGAAATGAAGGTGTACGCATCCAGTGTTGCTAAAGTTGACACACGGAAGGAAATTCAAGATTTTGTCTAAGCAAGAGCTGTCCTTCAACAAGTGTTTCCAATCTCTTCCTCTTCCCCTTTCTCCCTTCCATGCTTCCCTCCATCTCTCTGTCTCTCCCTTGCTTTTACTAAGAAGTTCACTTCTCATGTAGTCCTCAGTGCTCATTAGAAAACAATCTAATAATTCATAAATACGTCTGGATTTTCAGTTTTGCACTTTTTCTAGAAGCAGTTAACAATGAGCTCTTTCATTGACCAGTATCTCTAATCAGACTTATAAGGCTTCAAATAAGTTAGTTTTGAGAAGGATAATGTAAAACTTCTTCCTTTATATTGGCCTCATGAATACAATAATTTTAGTTCTTTTACTTTTCAAAGGTGTATTAAAGTATGATATGGGTTAGTAATACAACATTATCTGTGATATGATTGGGGTCTTGGGCACAGACACAAAGTGAGTCAGATAATGTAGAGATGTTGTAATATAGTAACGTCATAGATTCGACCTATCTTTCCAGCTCCTCATTTCTCAAAGAAGGAAATGTATAGGGGGCATTGTATTTATTTCCAGACAAGGTAATATTAGTTAATTATAAAAGCACCCTCTCAACACACTCTCTTCCTTCTTGGGAATTCTATGAGAGCGTGCATTCCAATTCTACTTTGCCAGATAAGGAACTGAGGTGTGAGGACTGTAGAAAACTAAACAAAATCCAGGAGAAGCACAGACTTGAAGGCTGATGGAACAATGAAAAGAATACCTGGGGTCAGACAAATCTGTGTTAGAACTCTGGCTCGGGCTTTTACTAAGATGTGTGGGGCAATTTCATTTCACTCAACCTTGGTCTTCTAAATTTTAAACTAAGGATTAAAACATGATCTGGAGGTACTGTTGAGGGAATTAAATGTGAAGAGCTTTATGCAGAGAAGACACCTGCTAAATCTTTCTTTCCTTTGTAACTTTTTATCAAAGTTTGGACTATTAGAGAGCTAATGACCTGTGTGACCACATGAGCTAAGGAGATAACAAAATGTAAGAGATAAAAACACCAAGCAGGAGATAGTACAGAGTTTGAATCAGTTAGGTCTGGCATCAATACAAATTCACTTACTGGCTTTGCAATCTTGGATGTTACTTAATCTTTCTGGAGCTCAGTATTCTCATTATAAAATGGAAATGATTCCTACTTTGCAGAGTGGTTGCTGAGTGTGGTAGCAAGGATTAAAGAAAACTTTCATAAAGCATCTGGTACATTAAGTAAACAGATTGTGAGTAATACATATTGTTCAGATTTTTATTAATTACAGCTTGTCTGTAGACTCATCTCCTGTACTTAATATTCTTTTTTTCCACCCAAGACCTTGAAAGGGTTATTATGGTAGGGCTGTTGATCACTGATTAGCTGGTTTAGCTGTATTAATCTAGTTCCTAAGAATTAGGGTTACAGTTCTAGCCCTGCCATTAACTATTTAACTGTATGTCTTAGATAGGAATTCTAGGCTTGAATTTTGTTCATGTAAAATGAGGAGGCTGGACTAAATAATTCCCAAGTTTCCCTGTCACTATAATATTTTATGATTCTAGTATCTTTTTACTGAGTAATAGTAGATATATCCTCATATCCTTAGAGTTTAACCTACTTCTCTATGGTTTAATTTTCTATTGTATTTCTTTTCCTTTTTTCTTTTCCTTTGGCAAAAGAGGATAATTTCTATCATTTTGCAAATAAACCAATATCTCCATTCTGACTTAGTGGTATGGCATGATATTAATGCATCATACTTTAAGTAATCTGGATTGTTTTTAATCCCAAAATTCAGTAATAATGAAATTAGTGATATTGAGGATAATGATAATTCATTTCAAGGCTTTCTATGCCTCTAGGCCCCTGGTCATTGTACATGATAAAATACACCAAAATTAAAAATAAGATTAAGGTTTAACAGTTGAAAATACATCCTGGGAGTAAAACACATTTTTGGTACTCATTGCTACATTGTGCAATGAGAACTTAAAAATAAACAAAAATAAGAGTCTCATTAACCAACAACAGAACCTTAATAATTATTAACTAGAAAGGAAATAAAATTAACCTGACCTTATCTTAGAAGGCTGTCAGGAATCTACTTTGGTTTGCAGATAGGAAATATGTTGTGAACTATTAGACCTCAGTTTCAGAAATCCAAACCCTCCTCAAACTTAGAAGTGAACCTTTGGTGAGGATTCAAAATAAATGTATGGTTGCTGTGAATTTGTACATACTATTTGCTTTTGAATTATTTTCATCTTGTTCTTTTCAATTAATTCAATTAATTACAATTAAAATACCAATATGTGTTTTTCCAGTGTATTCAAAATAAAATCCAAATTCCTCACCCTGGTTGCTCCTCTGACTTCACTTCTAATTACTCTCCTCCTTTATTTACTTTCTTCTAGCCATTCTGGAATCCTTTTATTTCCTTGATTACACATAGTTTGTCTTTGCTTCAGGGCAGTGTCCATGTTGCTCCTGTCTGGAGCTTTCTTTTCCTTGCATGTTTCTATTCCCATCTCAAATTCTTCACCTGCCTGATTCTTCCTGCACTTCAACTATCAACTTAAATTAAATTTTCTTAGAGAATTTTTTCCTGACTTCTCAATGGATAGTATAACAGATTTTCCCCATGCATTACTGTCTTGTATATCTATTAGCTCTTTTCATGGACTACAATTTGTAATTTTGTAATTATTTGTTTACTTATTTAATGTCTGATTACCTTAGGACAGCGTAACTTACTGTAAGTTCCATGAGAGCCTAAGGGATCATTTCTATATTCCCTGGATTAAGCATGGTTGCGTAGTGAATTAATGATTCTGCTGTGGTAGATTCTGGAGAGTTTAGGAATGTTAATTAAATATGGACTCTATCCCTAAAGAATTTATTTTCTAGTAAAGGGATAAAGCATGCATATAAGTATCATTAGAAAATATAGAAAGTAATTCAAGTCTCAAAAACAGTGTAGATAAATGCTACATTAGTTTCCTAGGCTATTGTGACAAATTACCGAAAACTTGTTAACTTAATAGAAATACATTCTCTCACAATTTTGAATGCTAGAAATCCAAAATCAAATTGTCAGCAGAGACACTACAGGTGCTAAGTGAGTTTGGTAAGTAGGGGGGAGTTGATTATTTCTGGGTAGGTCAAAGAGGGAAGGTTTCATGGAATTAATAGCACTTAAAATAGACCCGGAAGGATGGGATAGATTTACACATGGAAAAACAGAATAATGGACATTCCAGATGGCAGGAACAATATTAATAAAGGGGAGAGGGTAGTGGTGGTGGTGAGGAAATTTGGCCTGAGTGTGTGGCATATTAACCCACAAGGTTAAGTCAGAAATGAGGTTAGAATCAGATTTTAGATGATCATAAATATTGGTTAGATATTGTTTGGTAATTAATCTAGAGTTACTAAAGTTTTGTCTGAACAAAGGTGACATAATCTTAGGGTTCCTGTTTTAGGAAAGCTAATGAGGTAGCAGTGTTTAAAATGAACTGGTCGGGGATCCCTGGGTGGCTCAGCGGTTTAGGGCCTGCCTTCAGCCCAGGGCGTGATCCTGGAGTCCCAGGATCAAGTCCTGCACTGGGTTCCCTGCATGGAGCCTGCTTCTCCCTCTGCCTGTGTCTCTGCCTCTCTCTCTCTCTCTGTGTCTCTCATGAATTAATAAATAAAAATCTTTAAAAAAATAAATAAAATGAACTGGTCTCCCTTCCCTTTGTTTCTCTTAATTAGGAGATTATTGAAGGCAAGAGAAGATGAAAACATAAGACAGAGATACCAAGGAAGGAGAATTAACAAGACCTGGCCACTTACTGGACACCTTGGGGGGTGGTGGAGGAAAGCAAGAATGATATAATTTGAGTCAAGAAGACCTGGACAATTGAGATGAAGAAAATTAGTATAGTCAAAAAGAGAATGATTAGTTTTCACAGGAGATAAATTCAATTTTGATGTACTGACTTGGAGAACACTAGTGTGCCAACTATCTGAAGATTTAAATAAGGACATTGGAAATACAAGACTGAAATTTGGGAGAGATATCAGGACTAGAGACGAAAATGTATGAGTTATCAGTAGTGTAATAACTGAAGTCATGCAACCCTGTAAAGCAGTATCAGATCATGGGGAGAGTCTGAATGTGGAGTCTGACAGACCTATTCACATTCTACCTTTTACATTCACCTGTTGTATGATCTGGGATTAATTGCCTAATCCCTCCTCTTTCTCATATATAAAGAGAGGGAAAATAATAGTATCCCTTAGTTAGGATTACGTGAATTGATTATTTAAAAGACCTATCTTCTTTAGATCTGCTTTCATATTTTGGTGGCATGATTCCCATTAAGAAATATATTTATTTTGCAATATATTATATGTAACACACTTAAAAAAAATTTCTCCCTTTGATACTATTTCATTAAAGGCATATTGACCATGATCCTCTAAATGAATCCATGACCTATGAATGCTTTGCAACACACACTTTGGAAAACACTGGCTCCAACCAGCATCCTATCCTCAGATCACACCATTACTATTCACTATTCTCTCAACTTTCATTTTCATTACTCCCTCTACTTGGGCTACTGGTAAATATCAGATAATTTCTTGATGGTCCAAAAGAAATGATAACTATTTCCTTTACTGTACCCATACAACATTCTGTCTTTAAGAAAGATATATAATTACCCAAACAGATTATGAACTCCTTGATGATAGGAAGTATATTATATTTACCCTGGTAAAACGATCTGTTCATAAGAGTCACAGAGTAAATTTTGATGTATCATTATGGAAAAAATAGAGAAGAGGTCTGAGGAGAGGACCTTGTTGGGCACCTACATCCAAGGCCTTGCTCTGGCATCCTCATGCTTCAATTCTTCCTTCTCTATATACCAAAGCTTCCATGGAATTTTTTTTTTAAGATTTTATTTATTTATCATGAGAGACACAGAGAGAGAGGCAGAGACGTAGGCAGAGGGAGAAGCAGGCTCCCTGCAGGGAGCCCAATGCGGGACTCAAGCCCAGGACCCTGGGATCAACACCTGAGCCAAAGGCAGACGCTCAACCACTGAGCCATTCAGGTGCCCCTCCAAGGAATTTTTAAAGGCAGAACACCATCTCCTCATTCGGGGCACAAAGACATAAGCACTAATATTTTGTACATAGAAACTTGAGTGCTACACAGTAGGGATGGGAAGGTGGGGAGGGTATAAAATATATCTGAGGAAGAAACTAAGATCTATTCAGGACTTAGCTCTGGGTAAAATAATAGAAAAGTTCCCACACTGGTCTCTTTGGATTGCTAAATGACAGAATGCAATATAGGCAACCTGAAATAAATTACTAGGGCAAGTAATTCATTTTAAATTATTAAAGTTTATTTCATTTTTTTTCAGACCCTGGAAAACTTTTCTCTGACAGAAATGACCCCTGGCAACAGTGACATTCTGACACCATGCATGATGCACACTCTTGGGAAGTCTGAATTCCATGTCACAATGGCTCTGTTCAGATTACTGGTTTTATCATGCCTTTAAGCGCAATTAAACTACTGAAGTTTCTAATGGTCTTCTGTCCACTTCGTAAATCGTCACAAAAAATATTAAGTCGACCAAATAAATTTGCTTCTATATGACTCATTGCACAACCAGAGGCATGATATCAAAATATACAGAAAAGATGAAAAAAAATCTTATGACAATGAATATTTCCAGAATACCCCTTATATATTAATTTTGGACTAGTCAGTGGAGGGGACGCCAGGTCCATGGGTCTCAAAAAATGAGCATAAGGCAATTTGTCCCTCAGAAAACACTGCTTAGACCCTGAGTATAGAGGAAAGATCAAAGCCCCAGAGTTTAAATGCAGGTTTACTCTCAGGCCTAGATGTCTAAAGGATGGTCTGCATTGGTGGTCATTATGGCTTGGGTAAATTGCATGCCGTACCCTGGGCCTCAGTATATTTATTTCAAAATGAGATTATTGGACTTCTACTTCTTACAGCCTTTGTACCTGTACTGTTTGATGAGGCTCTACCCTTAAATCCTTTACACCTCAATTTTTTAATCTTAAAAAATATGAAATATGTTTATAAAGTTCTTTGATGTCCCTAAATGTTATTCAACATAACAGCACAATTCACTAAGCCTAAATTTCATCATTTTAGTTTTGCCTCAGAGGCCACATTTTATGAAAGCCTTAATTTGCATCAGCAGCAGCTGATTTAATAAAAATGAGGGGACTCCTTTGGAAATAAATTAAAATTGGTGGGGGAGGGTGGAGAATTTTACACAAAAACAAAACAAAACACCAAAAAAAAAAAAAAAGAAAAGAAAAGAAAACACCAACCTAAAAGACAAAAACAAAAAACACACACAAAAAAACAAAAACCACCATGAAGCTAAATATAAAAAGGGTCAGAGGGGTCAGATGGGGTCAATTGGTTCCAAATCCTTGGCTTGTTAATCTGATACCTATTGTATCATGTGCCTATTTTCTTGAAGCACAATTCACTGCATGGCAATTAGACCAATAGGGTAAAAGTCATCCTGGAGTCAGGTAGATTTATCTCTGGAGACAACTCCAATGTATGGGATGTAAGACACACAAGTTAGGTGGAAAACTGCTGGAGAAAAAAGAAAACTGCTGGAGACCATTTCACAGAAAAAAAAGGATATGATATGAATGCGTCTTCCCCATCTTGGTGATGAGAAAGAAGAGTAAAGTCAATGAGGAGAAATATTGATAGACAGATGCCTAATGCAATACAATGAACAGTTGGTTTGCTTTTGCCAAATTGCTTTCAAATTGTCTTATGGACTATCAAAAACTTTATTGAACCACTCTCCACAATAAATATTCTCTGACAGAATAAATCCTGAAGTTATGACTATTAACAAAATTTTTAATTATATTAATAACAGTAACTGTTTCTTCCTTACTATTACTATGCCAAGCACTGAAGATTACAAAAATGAATATGAAACAGCTAGCTTTTGGAGATCTTCCTGTCTATAGGTTTGAACTGTTGTAGTTATAACAAAAATAATATGCATCATTTATTCCCTTATACCAGCCAAGCACTGTGCTCAGTGGGCACCATGCATAAACTATCTACCCAAGCTCCCTTTTCATTCACCAGATACCCCAATGGTGAGGTGATCTTGCTCTGTCCATGCATCATCTCTCTCCTCCCACCAAAAAATGGACCTAGCAGAAATTCAAACCATACATGGAGATACTTAAACAACTTCTGTACTATCTGCAGTCAACACACAAGTCCTATAGCCAATAATGAAAGAGTCCATGAACCAAAGTGAAAATGGAAGACACTGAATCACCTTTAGTGTACTCTGTGGGACAGACACGGTGGCACTCTGAAAACCACGATGCAACATACCCTGCATCCAGCATTCCAACAAGGACTCAAGGAGACAAATGTTATTTAAATGTTTTAAGACTCTCTAAGGAAAGACCTTGCAACACATTAAACTGCAAAACTTAGGAAGACATCATAACCTTCTGGATTTCATTACCAAAACATACATTTTGATCTAAAATTTAAAAAAAAAGGATTGACTTTTCTTGTAGTATTTTACAACCTTTGAGTGCAGCATTAAAATGCTTTTCTTTTTTCCCCCACCAACTATAAGCTTCTGTTTTCTTACCCTGGGCGTCTGAATCTTTTATATGCTCGGGTTCTATTCACTGCCTGTTATTCAGACATTGAAATCCCAAGTGTTAATTGTTCTTCCAAGTACATTGACAAAACAGCAGCTAAATAAGGGTAGACCAGACTGTGGTAGACTCTGACATGCATTTATGGAACAATGGGGCTCTGAGAGACAGCCTTGTAGCTCACGGGAAGACATAAGATGTGCTATTTTGACTGCTTCATAGCAGAATGGGGAACACACGCACACAAGGGAATTATGCATTTTACTTAGTTTTGCCCAAAGTCCTCAAGGCAACAGAATCTTGTGATGTCATCATGAACTTTTTTCCTCTCCATTTCCATTGACACAAAGGCTAAAAATTTCTAATGACATCACAAAGGAAAAAGGAATCTACTTTGATTCCATAAGAAATCCATTACCTTCAGTGAAACTTGAACAGAAATGTAAGCATCCCTCCTGTCAGGGTGTAGGCACTGTGTGGATGCACAGTGGGTGACACCCTCTCTAATGCAATTCAAACCAGGCAAAAAAAAAAAAAAAAAAAAAGGATTCACAATTTAGGTTGAATAAAAAAGACATACTGAATATTGAGCCCAAAAAAATTTTCTTTTTTTGTAGAAGAAAATCATTTAAACATATATTTCTTCAGGGATATTTAAATTTTTACTCATGCCTGGCTACTCTGTTTCCAATGTTTTTGTCTTTTCTTGGGTTGGTCACAAAATCACAGAGGAAGAAGGTACAGGAAGCTTTCACTTACAGGAATACAGTGCAGCTCAATCTTTTGTTTTTAAGGTGCAGTGATTTCAGTCTCTAAATGTAACTTCAGGCAGTCTGAAAAGAAACAGGTTAAAATCTCTTTCAGTTATAATTGGTATTTCAGATTTAATTAAAAATTAAACTTTCATAATGTTTCACCATCCAAAGCAATGCATTATCAGTCAAGCGTGGCTTTTTTTTTTTAACAGAAAAAAAAAAAAAAAGAAAAAGAAAACCTCTTCCCAGAGTAGTTTTTTAATGAAAAGAAAAGGATCTAAAGAGGGAAAAAAAAAGCAATTCTGAAAAACAAAATATGCCTCCCTGTTTAGAACTTCATAATGATATGACTAGAAACTCAGTGTCTCTGAATTTTAGCTAAATTCTATCTGATTTTTTAAAAAACTCCTAAACAACAATTTCACAGCCTAAAGATTACATAAAATGTTAATTTTAGAGAATAAAGAAGAAAATCTATTATCTGAATATACATGTTGAAGGGAAATTATGACTTCAAATAGGTTTGGGAAAAAAATGTTAGATCTACTAGTTTCAAGTGACTGCATTGGTGGTGGGGCAGGTGGTGAAGTAGAGGTAAATGAACAGGTTAAGCAATACGAAATGCCCATTGCAACCTACTGTGGGCTTAGCATGCCGGATACCATCCTATATACATATATCGCATCACACGCAGCCACTGCTATGTGAAGCAGCAGGAGAGGACCATCAGGATTTGAACCAGATCTCCTGGTTTTAAATAACTGAACCACATTTTTTAATATGTATTTTTAATCTTCAAATTAAGAGTCCAGGCTTTAAAATCTCCAACTATGTCATAAATATTTGGGCTTAAAATGTCACACTATTTTTTCAATCCTTTCTTTCTTCATACAACACCATCTCTAAATAAGATAACAGTTAAAAAAAAAACAGACTAGATTAAGTCATCCCTATTTTTAGCTTTAGATAACTGACACTACAGGATTTAGAAAAATATAGCTTTTTTAGTGTAAAATGAAAATAATACAATTATCTTTCTTTTACTTCACAGTACAGCAGTACATTTTTTATATATATTTGTAGCACTGAATGCGGTGTGTTTATGTCCACCTTCACATTAGTGCAAGGTAATATTTTAATATCTCCACATACGAGAGCATGATCATAAATCACCCCTGAAATTGCATCTATTATTAGAAAATGCATCTTGTTCTGACTTATGAATTCTATTTTCTTTTTCCCTTCAAGTATACGGAGGAATATTTTAGGTATTGTGTCTATTTGATATATATAGATTTTTAAATGCAAACTGGTTCAGATTCACGAAATCCATCCATGAATGGATCAGAAAAAAAATCACTGACATTGACTAACTAAACTTTTCCCCTGCTTCTCACATGCCTGAATTAGACTAAAAATGCACCAGTGTAAAGACAGAAATTATGGAGGCGTCACCAGGGACAACTGAATGAGAGAGGGGAGTGCACATATTTCCTTAAAAGGCAACAAAACATTCATAAAAGAAACTGACAAAAATAACTCATGCTTAGAAATTATATGGAATAACAATAATCCCCGATAAACAATTCAGAAATATAAAAATTGTCCACCTCTAAATAAATCTGCATCACCAATTGGTATTGTTCTACTCACCACCCAAATATGGTTAGTGAAAAACTGATTCACCATCTAGTTCATACAAGAAAGTGTGATGGAAACTAGGCTGCATATGTATATATAAACTATTTAACTGACAACTAGCAGTTCAATTTAATCAGTCAGATTTCCTCAATTCACCAGATGTTGAGTTAACTGAACTATTAATTCAAAATAATAAAGTAATTTCTATGAATAGGTAGTCTGCTATGTTACATTCTTCTCCTCCTTTCACGTATTCCTCATCCTCTTTGACCTTCCTCTTCACTTCTGTTTCTGCATGTTTCTTCCTTACTTTCACTTTCTTCCTTATTTTTTCCCTCTCTTTTTTTCCCCCTTGGTGAGGGTAATGAAGCTCAAAAATAACATCTTGTATCCTGTTGAGGGAAACTTGGTCACAACTATCCTTCCAGATGACAAACTCATTCTTAAATGTCTGTTTCCCAATCCAAAGAAAACAGAGCAATTGAGAAAATAGAGACGCAACATCACTTACCACTACCAACACCACCACTTTTAATTCCCATGCTACATTCATCACAAGGAGGACTAAAGTTTATTTATATTATCCCCTAACCTCAAATAGGACCACAAATAAGACTAATAACAGGACCATTTTGTGGCACTCAGGCAAACGGCTGGGCAAAACAGATGGATCTTACTTTGCGCCAGGACTCAAAAAATACAGTCGCCAACTCACTGTTGGCGACCACATATCTTGGCCCAAAGATGGACCTGGAAGTGGGACCAGTTGTCTCTGATATGAATACTGTTCCTATTCATATCTGCCTCATGAGATAATCATTAACTCTGTCACCATGTAGTGGGGGTAAGTTTTGGATGGAACCTGGAAAAATGGTCATCAAGGAAGTGAAATATTCTGAAGGCATGTCGGATTAGATTAGGGAGCACAAAGTCAGGGCTAGAACATTTTTGGCAATACTATCTACTTTTCAACTTCCTGTTTGTTTTTTTTTTTAACAACTTCGGTACTGTACACTGTACCCACCTTTAAAATAGTAGATTTCCAGAGTATGTGTGATCAATAAGAATAACTTGCTCTTGACATTTCAGGTCCCAAAATCTGTTAAAATTTTTAAAAGTCACCCAGATCGATCTCGGTCATTATTAAAATTGACCACCAGTGTCAGACTTCTTTAATCAGGACAAAACTATGTAAGGCTTTATAGATTACAGTCAACACCCAGTGATGCACTGGGAAACAGCTCAGTCAGTAATCAATGCAAATTACAAAGCCCGGAAGAATGCTTCTCTTGGCAGAGACCCTTTAGCAAAAGAGTTGTACATTCTGCACTAGTTAGAGATTCTGAATGGCTTTCCAGAGAAGTGGCAAATGCATTATATTACAGTAACCTATCCTGTAACTCACAAGTCCAAAAAACAAAGCCCCAGATGATGAAGAAAACTGAAGGGGGGTGAGGAACTATAGATCGCAACACTGACTAGTAACACAGGGCTGCTTCTGACCACACTCTGTACTTTTCAAAAAATCCTCACATGCATAGGAGTTTTAGGTATCACCAGGTCTTCAAGAAAAGAACAACAAAGTACTCTACTTTAGGAGGTCCATGCTAATTCGGGCATTTTTCTTAACGTTCTCCCAGCTATTCAGCATTGATTGTATCTTGCTCAGATTGTTTTTTGAGAGTTCACTCACCTCTCTAAAATGTATTCATTATGACATTGCTTAGATGATTTTTAAGAGAAGCCCTGCCTGTGGTCAGTGTAGAGGGAAATTATAATATTTTAATTATTTCTCATTGACTTTTTTTCCTTTCCTTTAAACAAAAATTTATTATGGGAAATCTCAAACACTCGCAAGAGTAGAGAGCATAGTAAAATGAGCTACCATATATGGTATGAGTATATTCATCACCCACAGGCCATCTTTTTTTTGTCTATACTCATCCACTTTTTCTTCGACTAGCTCATTTTAAAGACAATTCCAGATATGTCATTCTACTCACAAATACGTTAGTATGTAGTGCTAAAAAAGAATGGCTTCTGAAAATCATAATATTATCATCCTGCTTCAAAAATAATAGCAATTCTTTAATGTTTAATGTTATCCAATATCTTAGGTCAAATGATTGACTTCTGAATGTTTTTTGTTCTTTGTTCATTTTGAACTGGCTAGTTTGAATTAGGATCTAAACAAGATCCACATATTACGTTTAAATCATGATTCTCTTTTAACTTTTAAATCCCCCATTCCTTTTCTTAAAATTACTTTGTATTTTGGAAATTTTCCCATGTATTGAAAAGTTGTAAAGATAGTGCAGAGAATTCCTGCATTTTCTTCACTACTTAACATTAACATCTTACATCACCATGGTAAATTTGTTAAAGGAAGAAATTAACATTGATACAATACTATTAATTACATAACTTTATCCAGATGTTACCAGTGTTTCTACTACTATCTTTATTCTGTTCCAAGGGTCTAATCCAGGATACCACATTGCATTTAGTCACCATTTCTCCTAATTCTTCTCTGATCTGTGACAGTTTCTCAGTCTTTTCTTGTTTTTTATCACCTTGATAGTTTCAAAGAGTAGTAGTCAGATATTTTTAATAATAATCCAAATAACAACTTGGATTTGTCTGATGTTTCTCGTGATTAGACTGGGATTGTAGTTTTAGGGAAAAATGCAAATGAATGAAGAGCTCTTCTTGTAAAATATCAGAAGGTACATGATATCCATATGACTTCTCACTGGGGAGGTTGATCTTGGTCATTTGGTTAAGGGAGTGTCTGCCAAGTTTTCCTCTTCTTAGTTTTAATTAACATAATTTCACTTTTAACAATCTTGAGAGATAATTTACACAACACAAAATTCACCCTTTAAGTGTACAGCTTAAAGACTTTAAATAAATTTAGAATGGTCATCATCATAGCTCAGTTTTAGAGCATTTTTTGTCACTCCAGAATGACCTTTCATGTCCTTATCAACCCATTCTTACCCCCAGCCCCAAACAATAACTAATCCGCTTTCCGTCACTAAACATTTACCTTGTCTGGACATTTCATATATTTGCAATCATACAATATCTATCATCATGCATATGGCTTATCATAATGTTTTCCAGATTCATCGATGTTGTGGTATGTAGCAATAGCCTGTTCCCTTTTATTGACAAATAGTATTCCATTGTGTAGATGTACCACATTTTGTTTATCCATTCATCAGTTGGTGAACATGTAGATTGTTTTTAGTTTTTGATTATTATGAAAAATTCTGCTCTGAACATTGACATATATAGAAGTCTATGTGGGAACACAGGTTTGCATTACTCTTGAGTAGATATCTAGAAGTGAAATTTCTGGGTCATAAAGGTAAGTTTATTTTAACTTTTTAAAAATATATTTTTTAAAAGATTTATTTACTTACTTACTTATTTATTTATTTATTTATTTATTTATTTATTTATTTATTTATTTTTAGAGAGGTTGGGAGCAGAGAGGGAGAGAATCCCGAGCAGACTTCACACTGAATGGAGTTTATTTTAACTTTTAAGAACTGCTAAGCCATTTTCTAAAGTGGCTATACCATTTTATTTTTATTTATTTCTTTTTTTGGCTGTACCATTTTAAATTTCAACTAGCTATGAGGGTTCCAATTTCTTAGCATCTTCACTAATACTTGTTATTGCATGCCTATTATTACTGCATTTAGCTAGCATAAAGCAGCATCTCTGTGGTTTTAATATACTTTTTTTCTAAGGATTAATGATATTGAGCATCTTCTCATATTCTTATTCATGAATCTTATATCATCTTTGGTGAAATATTTATTTAAACATGCTGCCCAATTTTTAATGGGGTTGTTTATCTTTTTATTATTGAAGAATTCTTTATATATTATGAGGACAAAGATCAGATATATATTTGCAAATAATAAATCTTGCAGGGGTGTCTGGGTGGTATAGTGGGTTAAATGATCCATTGAGCCCCACATTGGGCTTTCTGCTCAGTGGAGAATCTGCTTCTCTTCCTCTTCCTCTCCCTCTGCCCCTCCCCCTGCCTATGTTCCCTCTCTAAAAATACATAAAATCTAAAAAATTTTCTCCCACTCTTTTCATTTCATTAGTGATATCTTTTGAAGCATTAAAGTTCTTAATTTTATCGAACTCCAAATTATCAAGTTTTTAATTTTTTGTGTCATGTTTTGGTGCCATATCTAAGAACCCTGTCTATCTCAAGGTCATGAAGATTTTCTCCTGTTTCCTTATAGAAGTTATATAGTTTTAGCTCTCACATTTAGGTCCATGATACATTTTGAATTAATCTTTGTGTATGATGTGAGATAAAGATATAAAGCCTTTTTTCATATAGTTCCAGCACCATGGATATTCATTTATATTTCATATAGTCCTAGCACCAATTGTTCTAACACTATTCATTTAAAACAACAACAAAAGTATTCCTGCCTCCCAACAAATTGCTTCAGCACCTTTGTCAAAATCAACCCACCAAAAATATAAAGGCTAATTTTCTGAATTTACAACTACATTCTATTGATTTATGTGTCAGTACTATACTCTTCCTTACTATCATTTTTATAGTAAGTTTTAAAACCATGAGCATAGGTCATCTAACTTTGTTTTCCTTTTCAGAATTATTTTCACTGTTCTGGGTCCTTTGCATTTTCATATAAATTTTAGGATCAGCTTGTCAATTTCTACAAAAATGCCTTTATTCTTTCTGATGCTATTGTGAATAGAATTACTTTAAAAAATTTCATTGCTAAAAAAATTTCATTGCTTACTGGTAGTATATAGAAATACAATTGATTTTTGTATAATTATAAAATAATATATATCATATTTTGTACTATAATATATAATTCTATATAATTACAAAATATAATTTGTAAACATGCTGAGCTCATTTATTTGTGTGCATGAAGGTAGTCCTTAAGCTTTTCTACATAATTCATTTTCTGCAAATAAAAAGTGTTAACTTTTTACTTTCTAATCTGGATGCCTTTGGTTTCTTTCTTTTCTGTTATGTTTGTTTCCCCCCCCCCTTTTCTTTCTTTCTTTCTTTCTTTCTTTCTTTCTTTCTTTCTTTCTTTCTTTTCTTTCTTTCTTCTTTCTTTCTTTCTTTCTTGACAGAAACCCTAGTACAATGTTGAATAGAAGAGGTGAGATCTGACAACCCTCCTTGTTCTTAGGGTTAAACCAGTTAGTCTTTCATCATTAAGTGTGATGTTAGTTGTAGATTTTGCATAGGTGCCCTTTGTCAGGTTACAAAAGTTCTCTTCTAGTCCTAGTTTATTGAAAGTGTTTGTCATGGATGGTGGATTTTTTCAAATACATTTGTGTATTGCAATAGTCACAGGGTTCTATCCTCTATTCTATTAATATAATATATTACATTAATTAATCAATCAATTAATTTATTAATTACTGAATGTTCAACCAAACTTGCATCCTTAGGATAAATCCTACTTGGGCAGGGTGTGTAGTACATTTACAAATTGCTGTATTTGAATTGTGAATATTTTGTTGAGGACTTTGGTGTCTATATTCATGAGGGCTAATGGTTTCTTATGACATGGTTGTTTGGCTTTGGTCTCAGCATAATATTATTGTCATATAATGAACTAAAAAATGTTCCTCTTCCTTCTATTTTCTGAAAAAGTTTGTGAAGTATTGGTATTGTTTCTCTTTAAATAATGGATAGGATGCAGTGAAGGTATCTTCATCCAGATTTTCTTTGTGAGATGACTTAATTAATAATTTCATCTCTTTGCTATTATAGATCTATTCAGATTTTCGATTTCTTTTTGAATTGGTTTCAGTAATTTGTGCATTTCCAGCAGCTAGATAATTTCACCAAAGTTGTCTTAGGAATATATTTGTTCATAGTTTTACCTTTTAATCTTTTTAATTTCTATGGAGTTGGTAGTGGTGTTCAGCTTTTATTCCTGAGTTCAGTAATCTATTATCTCCTCTACTTTTTCCTTAGTCATTCTAGCTACATGGCTGTCAATTTTATTGGTCTTTGCAAAGAATCAACTCTTGTTTTTCTCTCTACCATTCTCTGATTTTTCTCTACCATTTTACTGTTTTTTATTTCACTGATTTCTGGCCTAACCTTTATAATTTTCTTCCTTCTTCTTCAATTGCATTTTGTTATATATTTATGCCATATTTATATTTATCGACTTAATATTATAATGCAATGTATTGCTTCATGTGGATTTTAGTTACTGCTATTTCCTTTCAATCTAAATGATTTCCTTTAGTATTTCTTACAAGGTCTATTAGCAACAATTTGCCTCAGTGTTTGTTTATCTTGGAATATCTTTCTTTTATCTTTATTTTTGAAGAACAGTTTTGCTGAGTATAAAATTCTTGATGGTTACTTTAAAAATCTTTTTTCCTTCAGCACTTTGAGTGTGTTGTTCCTTTGCCTTTAGTTTTATTTGTTTCTGATGAGGAGTCAATTGTTAATCAGAGTGTTGTTTCCTATATTGAATGAGTTTTTTCTTCTTTTAGTGCTTTCAAGAATTTCTCTTTTTCTTTGGCTTTCAAAGTCTGACTAGAATGTGTCAATATATGGATCCTTTTGCATTTTTCACACTTGGAGTTTGTTGAACTTCTCAGATGTGTAGATTAATGCTATTCGTCACATTTGGCAAGTTTGGGGCCATTATTACTTCAAATATCATTTTCTGTCCTTTATCTTCTTCTTTCTTCTCCTTCTGTTACACATGTGTTAGTATGCTAGATGGAATCTCAGGTTTCTGAAGCTCTGTTTATTTTCTTCTTTTTCATGTTTTTCAGATTAGATAATTTCTACTGATTTATCTTGAAGTTCACAGATTCTTTCTTCTGCCATCTCAGATCTATTGTTGAGTCCCTTAGAATATTCTTCATTTTAGTTACTGAGCTTGTAAAATCCAGAATTTTTGTTTCTTTAAAAAAATTCTCTCTTTATATTGATATTCTTTATTTTAAAAGTAATTATATTAACATTTTAATTACTTAACATAGTTTCCTTTAGTTATTTGAATATATTTATATCAGGTGCTTTCAAGTCTTTGCTAAATTTGATATCTGCTCTCCCTCCCCCAACCTAGGGACAGTTTCTACTGACTGCTTTCATAACTGGGTATTGGTTACACTCCTGTTTCTTTATATGTGTTATGATTTCTTTCTTGCAAGTTGACATTTTATACAATATATTATAGCAACTCTGGCTTTGGATTTTTCCCTCCAGAAGATTGTCGTTCTTATTGTTATTTATTTGTTTAGTGATTTACCAATCTAATTCTGTGGGGTCTATCTCCCTCATGTTGTGCAGCTGCTGATGTCTATGGTCAGTTTTTATAATTCCTATTTTCATTTTTTTAGCTAAGCCATGCCCCTATGTCAGCACAGTTTGCAGTTCACATCTAATGATTGGTCTGGAGTTGGATTCAAAGACTCTGAGGGCAATAAACTAACATCTTTTGCTGACATATGTGTATGGGTTGGAAATGCATTCAATGTTCAGGCATTTAACATGTCTTCCTTGGCTCTTACTTTGTACTGGGATCACTCATATCTCCTCTTTGCAGAAGGTCTTAGGGTCAGCCTTGGGTATGTGGATATCTTGGACCCTCTCTGGCCACATATTCCTAGAATATGTGTAGACTTCAAACCACCAGGGATATGTGCTTATTAATGCCCACTACAGCAGCCTCCTTTTCCAATTTTCCTTGTTACACTTCTGGCAATTTACCAGTCTATTGCCTGCCCCAACCTGAATTGCAACTTCAGGCTAGCTGTAATGTTTATTCTCCCTATTTGTTTACCACTGAGACTGCTACTGTTTGTGACACCTAGGGGCATGTGATTTTTCATGTTCTGCTCCATTGAGTCAGCCCCTTTCAGCAGAAAGTTGTGAGTTTTCATGGCTTAGCCTGCCACAAAATATCTATTGTGCCAATGGAGTTTGGGAAGGGGTAAGTGGTGGATGTAGTCTGGCTAAAATACCAGACCTTATTTATCCCTGTTGTCTTACCATAATTCTTAATATGGCTCCTTTTACTCTCAGAAGTATCTAGTTTGGGTGATATAATTTATGAACTCTTTTTATATAATGAGTATAAAAAACTTATGATATTTCTTCAGCAAATAACTATTGCCTAATTCTATTTCATGTAATACAAGATTTGGAGGCCCAGCTACAGGGGTGTGAATATGGGTGGGTGGGGAAGTCCAAGTGCCATTGAATGAAGGTTTCCATGATGGTTACATGTAAATAGGAAATCCTCAACTGCCTGTTCCACTACATCGCTAAAAAAGTCTAAGAGTTCTAGAGATTAGGAATTTCTGCCAATCAAGAGGACTAGGACATGGATGGAAGGCGAGTCTGAGGGTACAATACTTCCCAAACAGGAGATAAAGAATTCTGCATGACCTTACAATGCTGACAGAAACCACACAATGAGAAGAGCTAGCATTTAATGGTTCATAATGAGTTGCTAAAAAAATTGGAGCTGGACTGAGCTAGAATAAACCCATTCCAAGCAATTGTGGAGAACATGTCATCTAGACTTAATCTTATACCAAACAGTAGCTAAGGAATCTCACTAAAGAGGTCCAAATACTTAAATGAATCAAGGTAGTATTTTCCAACTTATTCCCTCACAGTTTTGTGGCTATATTTCCTCAGGAACATACTAAAGGGATATGCTTCTCTGGGCACTTAACTAACTCTTACAAATCAGAAAGTTCCCATGTTGAAATAGGGAGTAATATGCACTCTAAAAATGATTTTTGCTTTACATAATGATCCACAATAAAATTCCCTTGAGAATAGATTCTCCTAGAGCATTTAAATTATGAATAGATTTACAAAATCACTCATCACATAAAATGAGATAAACATGTAGTATCTGCTTCCAGGATTTTCAAAACTTTTTTTTTTCTTCATAGAGACTGAAAGGAATGGGGAAATCAGCAAACTTTGTGCTGTAAAAATTCAGAATGTAGGATGCATTAACTTTGAATATCTTACTGATGTTTTTGGATCAACATTAATCCTTCACATTTACAAAGTGTCAGAGAAATCAAAGTATTCACCAGACTTTATCTCACACAAAAAAATGTCATAATAATTCACCTTTAACCCAGGAACCTGTAACAGTAAATATTACTACTTCTATTTGGCAAACAAGACATCTAATCCATAAAATAAAGCATGGAACATCACACAAATTGCTTAAGGACACAAGAAAGTTTGGTGATGGAGTATGTGATAAAATTCCCTCACCTTGTAGTATGAGAATTAGGCAATATCCACGCTATAGCAAAGAAGAAATTGGAGCCTCCATCTCCCAGTTGTTTGCATATTACAGCAGAATGAAAAAAAAAAAGTTTAGGGATGCCTGGGTGGCTCAGCAGTTTAGTGCCTGCCTAAATCTGCCTGGCCCGGACCTGATCCTGGAGTCCCGGAATTGAGGCCCACATCCGGCTCCCTGCATGGAGCCTGTTTCTCCCTCTGCTGTGTCTCTGCCTCTCTCTCTCTCTCTCTCATAAGTAAATAAAATCTTAAAAAAAAAAGAAGAAGAAAATAAAGGTTTAAAGAGATTTTTGGGGTCCTATGAAATCACACTCTCCAGCTAATTTCTCAGGTAAAGTGGGGTGGACATTTTTTTGACTGTTTTGGCGAGGCTTTGCAATTTCTATAAGAGAATTTCAACTCAATCCCTAACTTGATTACTGTTTCTGCTATTAATTAACAAAAAATAGCTTTTTTCCAGTAATACAATCTAGAATTTATATTATCTAATAACAATTAGAGGCATAGCCTAGAAAAACAATATCTATTAAAAAATTGCAGTTCTTCCATTGGAGGTTAGATCTAGATATATTCTAGAATCTTCCTTTGAATTATATCAGAATGGAGTGTCACCTACCTGGTCTGTATCTTATAAGAGTGAGGATACCAAATTGCACATCACTGAGATGTTATCAATCTAAATTGAGGGCTATAATAGAGGTATACCTACAAAATATTCTTTGTTTCTCATAAAAGTGAACATTGATCATGGTATTCATGGTATAATACAGTGACCTCTTTATATACTGAAGAGTATCAGAGGAAGATAGTTCTTTCTAGTCTGAATGTGTTTCTTTAAAACAAACGGTCAAAAGTCCAGTTTGTAAATGTATATAAGATTCTTTACAGAATGGCTTTTTTTAATATATAGGTCTAATTCTTATGTTTTTCCCTTATGTTTTCAGTTTACAATTACTTCATTTATATCATATACTTTATTTATATTTACCTTCATATACATATGTATATTTATAACATATGTCTATGTATCCTTTTAAACCACCTTTCATTCTTTTCAGAACAAGGAGATGTCCATTTATATCTCTCTTTTTTTTTTTAAATTTTCATTTATTTATGATAGGCACACAGTGAGAGAGAGAGAGGCAGAGACACAGGCAGAGGGAGAAGCAGGCTCCATGCACCGGGAGCCCGACGTGGGATTCGATCCCGGGTCTCCAGGATCGCGCCCTGGGCCAAAGGCAGGCGCCAAACCGCTGCGCCACCCAGGGATCCCTATTTATATCTCTTTTTATCTACCCTTTTGTATGTCAACCCATCTGAAGTTACAGTAAGATAGCCCAAAATTTTATTTTATTTTTTTTTATTTTATGATAGTCACAGAGAGAGAGAGAGGCAGAGACACAGGCAGAGTGAGAAGCAGGCTCCATGCACCGGGAGCCCGATATGGGATTCGATCCCGGGTCTCCAGGATCACGCCCTGGGCCAAAGGCAGGCGCTAAACCGCTGCGCCACCCAGGGATCCCATAGCCCAAAATTTTAGATGCCATTTCAAAATATAACCTAGATCTTCCAGGAGTCAGACTTGAAAAACTCATCTATGTTTTTATGGTGACTTTATTTCATTTCCTTCCACCCTCAGTGCTATTCAAATCAGATGTCTGAAGCAAAGTAATAGATTTGTATCATCAGGGTCCCAGACTAACTTCAAGCTTAGATAAGCATCTTTTTGCTAAGCTACCTGAAGGTGATTCTTGGTTTGCTGTGCAAGAGAACAGTTTGGAACCTATAAAGCAACAGCAACTATTTTCAAATCATTTATAAAGCATATAACATAGGGCAGCCACGACTGAGTGTGCAGGTTGTACCCTATACAGGAGCACCCAATCTAGGTGTGTGTTCCACTCTAGAAGCCATGCTCCTTGGCCCAAGCTCCATCAGTTGGAGCAAGTTATTTTTATAATTTGCACAAAGGTCCTGGAAGAGGTCACATTTTTCTAAATTGTACTAACCCTCTCTGAAAGTAACAGAGGCCCAATATAACATATTTCTAACAAAATATAATTAATTCCACTAATATTTAGCTGGCTCTCTAACTGCTATATGCTACATAAATATTCAGGTAAGCCTCCTAGTACTAATGCCCTCACTACATGAACTTGAGTCTCCATGACTTGGGCTAAACGAGATGCTAATTACATATACAGTTTTCCTCAGGGAGACTGATTTTGAAACAGGGCAGGAGAAAAAGGATGCTTCGAACACTCTTGCCATAGATGACAACAACATATATCAGATCATATTCTCAACATAGTGAAGCTCTTCTTCCTAAATGAAGTCAAAAAATGGGTGCAGAACATAATGTTATTCATATTATTACTATTTCCCTAATTAAGTTGTCTCCAGTTTGGAATTTTCAGACAATGAGAAGTGATAACAAAACTTCAATACATTTGGAGACAACAGATTATTTGTGTAATGGAGTACTTTTCCTTTAAATTTAGCTCGTGGCTTCCACTCTCCCTGGGAGACTTTATACAGTTCACTCAACGAATTATTTGCAAATGGGGATAACACATAACACCTAACACGTTTTTACATTAACTTTTTCTGACTACAAAATTAACATATGCCCAATGGATAAAGAAAAAAAAAGGAAAATACAGGAAAGTATAAGAAAGAAATTACAAACACCAGAAAGTCTGATCACAGAGACAATCAATTACTACTGGGATGTCAGCATTTCATTCAAACATGACAAGTTTTAATCCCAGTTTGGCTTCTTCTTTTTCTCCTGCATATCACTCAGTTGCCTCCTACTCCCACTATTTGGTATGTACTCAAGCAATAATAATTATTTTCTACAAACAAATTTAGCAATTAACCAAGTACTATTGTATTTCATAGGCCTATTATTATTTATTATTATTATTATTTATTATTATTGCTCATTATTACATGAGTCAGGTTTTATCCAATCATGTCCTATGGAGAATATCTGTTACATATAACAAAGTATGACATTATACAAGTGTTAGATCATTTCCATTCCACAATATGGATGTTAGAAATAGCTTCCTTAACCCATGAAAAACAAAAATAAAATGGCAAATTTGATGTCAAAATGTCAAATACTGTATATATAGGCCAAAGAAAAACTACCTTAGATAATAAAGTTGTTTCTTTATTTTTATTTTTACTATAATTACCACAATACTATAATATTAGTATGGAAAACTGAGAGTTGGCTATGCTTATAAAGGTAAAGCACTATAAAAGCCCAAAAGCATATATCTCAGGAGTCTAATCCAATTCTATCTGAGGAGCTATCCTCTTTCTGTAAGCTCTGTCATGTAGAATTACATCATCTCCCATGGCTCAGATTATCTCCAATTCATAAAATGCTTTAACAAAAACTGTTATGAAGTGGGTTCTATTATATATTCACATAACTTCCTTCTCACTTTGGTTTAGCACGGAAATACACAATACATCAATATGTGTTTCATTAAGACAGTTGTTTCGATATAGTAACAAGCTGGGCAAATAGAGGAAGTGTGCTGGGTGTAATTTATTTACATTTTAATAAGACCTCAGATGAATGATACCACACAGGAAGCTCCCAGTGAGGTTAGGGAGAATGGTGGCTGAAAAAATGCCTTGAAGTTTGGAAGCTGTAAGTATTACTTAATCAATAGTATTACTTCTCAATTAGATAGGATAACAGTTCCACAGGGATAGGTATTGTGGTCTGTGACAAACATCATGCAATGCAGGCATTAAAACATTGAGAGGGAAATAAATTTTCCAAAATACGATAAAATTTTCAGGTTATAACTTAAACATAGATCAAATGATAAAATTTAAAATAGATGTCCCTGTGATAGAAAAATCTCATCAAAGTCCAAAGAATAGGACTCTACTTCCTTAATATACTAAAGATTACTGCTAAAATTCCCATTTAGTAGAGATGCTAACTTCATGTTAGCATTTGGATTTCTCCTACTTTACGTGTTAATTCTTTTGTGAATGGTTCTAAAAATCAGGGCAAGTTTTTCAATGAAATAAGAGATTCAGAAAGCAATGCTTTTCCAGTTTACAATAATAGTAGCCTGCACTACTCTTATTTCCAAATGCTGAGCAGGGTCACCTTTGTGTGAGACAAATTATCACTGGTAATATTTCAGAAATTAATGTGCATGACATTTGTCTATCTGGTGTTGTTCCAAAGACACTTTTAAAAATCTTGCAAAATAAATACAATTTTTAAACAGCAAGTGAAGAAATAATTGTAAAAGGACAATAAGATAGGAAAAGCAAGAAGCCAGGGTGAGGTCAATATACAAAAGGTATGTTGTGAATTCTAATACATTTGCTTAAATATAGAATAAGAATATGACTATATTTATATTAGCTACTATAAAAATAGATATTTCATTAGGATGTGTTGTTTTTTATTTTTTCTTTGTTTGTACCTTATCTACCAACCAGGAAGTAAGGTCCTGACAGTATGTGATTTACATTTTTCTGTATAATTCATAACAACTAGCATGATGCTAACTAGAAAATTGATTCTTGATCAATATTTGCTGTTTTGATTTGAGTGAAATATAAAGAATCAGGTTAAAAGGGTATAGTTTTAAAATATTCGATATTCATGCATATTATATAAAATAACAAAATAAAGAATTCTGAAAAATAAAATAAATTATAAAACTATAGTTTTATAGTAGATATAAAACATAATATATCTAATAACCTAGATATATTATGCTAACCTACACTGAAGCAAGAGAATTAATACAAAAAAACCCTTCAATTGAAAATAAATTAATGTAAGTGCATACTTAAATCCCACAGATAATGCAGAAGACTCCCAGACAAATGAAAACACAATGTTGGCATCATGAAAGTGATGGGTCCCAATATCTCATACCATTTCTGTCATATGGTATAAGAAGTGATAAAATATGATTGGAAATTCCAATTTTCTGATAATATAGAATGTAAACAAACTATAATATAGAGATCTATGAATTTTCTGAGACATTATCAAATTTTATAGATGGCCTTTATTAGAATCTGAACACTATTACTTCAGATATAAAAACCTGTAAGTTTGACTGTAAATAATAATTTTATTTTTAGCTATTTTTAAAATCCACATTTTGACATGGTATACAATTAGGTTATAAAAGCCTTCAAAGTGTTCTTCATAAAATACCAAATGTAATGTTTTTCTAGTAATGCAGGGCAATTTAATAATGGGAAATCAATTACTATAAATCCCTTGCTGAATTATCATGCTCTGAATAATCCTATGTTTTTAAAGAAAAGGAATATGCATCTGAATTCCAATGCCCAGCAAACAATTTCTGGCACATAGTAAGTACTGAAAAAATGTGTGTTAGAACTGATCTGAATTGAAAAACACATCATAATAAAGGTCTATGTCCATCAGTTAGATTTTAAAAATATTTATCCCAAAAGGCATGTAATGTACTTCAACACTCATTCTTAATAAACTAAGAAAGTGTTAGAAATAGTATTTTAATCCAATATGACAAAGAATATGTCTTGAATCAACAACAAACATCCATCTTAAAACTATTAAAAAACAAACAAACTAGAGACATTACCACATAATCAAGAAAAAGGATACCTTCTTTCTTCATGGTTACTTAGCTGTTTTGGAAATTCTAGTCAATAGAGTAGGACATTAAACAGAAATAAGGAAAAAAAGAAGATAAAGTCATCATTGTTCACAGATAATTCAATGACCTTAAAAACTTAAGAGAATGTAAAAAATTACTAAAATTATTAAGAAAGTTGAATAAAGTAGCTAGATAATAAATATCATACACTGCTATATAACGTATTGGCATGTTGTTGAAAGAATAAATCCTAAGAATTGTCATTACAAAGATAAAAATTCTTTTTTTGCGTTTTCCTTCCTTTTATTGTATGTATGTGAGAAGACGGATGTCAGTTGAACCTATTGTGGCAATCATTTTAAAATTTATGTAATCAAATCATAATAAAATTATTACAAAGAAGATATGGCTTTTCTACTGAACAATTAGAAAATGGAGTATACACAGTTAAGGACAATAACAAGAACACAGCATGCCTATACTTAAATATAATAAAGAAAAAAATTTAAAAATAAATAAATATAATAAAGAATTTGAGGACTTATGAACAGAAAGACACTATTTAGTTGTAAACATTATAGAAATAGAAACATATAATGGTTCTGAATGTGAAGACTGAATATCACAAAGATAACTGATACTAATTTATAGGTTTAATAAAAATTACAATGGGACATTTTGGTGAACCGAATGAGGTAAACTAATCTTGAAGAATAAGTAGGTGACAACAGTCAAAGTATTTTTGAAAAAAAGAAAAAAAAGGAAAAAAGAAAAATAAGGAAGGACTTGACTTAACAGATATGTAAACTTCCTGTGAAGCTCTAATGGAAACTGTATGGAACCAGTGAAAGAACAGATAATTCAAAAATAGATCCTAATGTTGATAAATATTAGTAAGTAATAAGGATGGCACCAATGAAGAAATGGTGTTGGGACAACTGATTCAATTTTAGGAACAAAATCAAAATGCTTACCACATACCTTAAGCTAAAATAAATTCTGGAAGGAATAGAGTTAAAAATACAAAATAAAGCCAGGATGATACTAGAAAAATGGTGAATTTTTATCAGATTTCAAGCTGATAAAAAAGAAGATAAAAGCAAAGGCTATAGTCATAGGGAAAAAATACAATAGAATTGAGTATACAAATACTTAACATTTTCAGCGTGTCTGGGTGGTGCAAGTTTGTTGAACATCCTACTCTCACTTTTGGCTCAGGTCGTGAACTTAGGCTCGTGATTTCTGGGTCATGAGATAGAGCCCAGTGTCAGGCTCCTCATTCAGTGTGGAGTGTGCTTGGGGCTCCATCTCCCTCTCCTGCTGCCCCTTCTGGCAGTGCGCTAGGATGCTGTCTCTCTCTCTCTCAAATAAATAAATAAGTCTTTTAAAAAAGTACTTGACACTTTCTCACATCAACAACAATGAAAACTATTATAAGGTATATTAAAACGGGGAAAATTAACAAGGCAGGAAACAACAAATGTTGGAGAGGATGCGGAGAAAAGGGAACCCTCTTACACTGTTGGTGGGAATGTGAACTGGTGCAGCCACTCTGGAAAACTGTGTGGAGGTTCCTCAAAGAATTAAAAATAGACCTGCCCTACGACCCAGCAATTGCACTGTTAGGGATTTACCCCGAAGATTCAGATGCAATGAAACGCCGGGGCACCTGCACCCCGATGTTTCTAGCAGCCATGTCCACAATAGCCAAACTGTGGAAGGAGCCTCGGTGCCCATCGAAAGATGAATGGATAAAGAAGATGTGGTTTATGTATACAATGGAATATTACTCAGCCATTAGAAACGACAAATACCCACCATTTGCTTCAACGTGGATGGAACTGGAGGGTATTATGCTGAGTGAAGTAAGTCAATCGGAGAAGGACAAACAGTGTATGTTCTCACTTATTTGGGGAATATGAATAATAGTGAAGGGGAATATAAGGGAAGGGAGAAGAAATGTGTGGGAGATATCAGAAAGGGACACAGAACATAAAGACTTCTAACTCTGGGAAATGAACTAGGGGTGGTGGAAGGGGAGGAGGGCGGGGGGTGGGGGTGAATGGGTGACGGGCACGGAGGGGGACACTTGACGGGATGAGCACTGGGTGTTATTCTGTATGTTGGTAAATTGAACACCAATAAAAATTAATTTATAAAAAAAAAAAACTGGGAGAATTGCATCACATTTTTTTAATTGCATCACATTTGACAAAAGTAATGATTTAAATTTAAAAACTCTTACTAATCATCAAGACAACATGAGTAAAGAACATAAGCAAACTATTTATAGAAATAAGAAAAAATGGGAAATAAGCATATAAAAGACATTCCAGTTCCATATTAATCAAATTGATGCAAAGTAAAACAAAATAAGCCAGGTTTTTGTTGCCTGCTAAATTAGCAAATATTTCTAAAATAATACTATTTAAAATGGGAAAGATTGTACTTAGAAAAGCACTCTCACATACAGTTTGGGAGTTGTTGACAAGAGAACCTTGAGAAGTTTACATCCTCTACTCAGAAATCAACCTTCTAAAAGCTATGCTAAAACATAATTCAAGATGTAGATAAAAGTGCACATATAAGAATGGTCCTCAGTAGAGATACTGGTGGAAAATAACCTATATATCAAATATGGAGATGTTTAACATTTTTTGGTACATAAATAAGGTATAATATTATACAACCATTAAAAATAAGTATTTTATGACTCTGAGAACTAATATTATAATTAATGCTAATTGAGAAAAGTAGAATAAAGACTATATGGTCCAAATTCTTACTTAAAAATACACACACACACACACACATCCACTTAGAAATGTACAAAAAAATTGGAAAGAAGCTGAGTAAAATCTTAGAATTATTCATACCTGATTTAAATTTATGCGCTATATATTTTTTCTATTTCCATAATTATATGCGATGAGCATACTTTACCTTTTAATCTGAAAGAAAAACAACCTTTATTTTAAACCTAAAATGAATTTATATGTATTCAGTCAGAACCCACTCGGGAAAAAATCAAACACCAATAAAAACTACTTTTCCTATACATATGGAATTACTGTGCTCATTCATCTGTGGATCTCCATAATTCTGTGTATAAGGAACCTTTACTGAGATATTTGATTTTCTTATTTTTATTTCCAAAGAACATAATACTTTCCCTGAATTAAAAACCAAAGAAAATAAAGTCACTCTTAAGTACCATATTTGACCTCAGTGTTCTTCCAGTGCTTTGAAGGCCCTTTCTTTGACCACTTCTAGATGAAGTTTTCCTATTTTGTTAATAACTATTTTGGTACCAAGTTCAGTAATATTCAGTCTGAGAATGTTTATTTAGCCCATTTAGCCAACATCAAGGAGTCACCTTCAACCAACTGTGACCAACACAGTGAACAGTGCATTTGATTTTCACATCTCCTTTGCCTGGAACACCAACCATGCTGAATATTCGGAGAGTAACAATGGATGGGAGTTGGATTTTTCATCAGTGCTTAAAAAATAGCTGCCAAAGTCAAGACATGCAGTAACCTTCTAAGTAAGTTTGCTGGCTCCATATTGTGTTTGAAGGCACACCCCCTCCAAACGTCTGCACTCACCATCTGCTACTCAACTGCAGAATAATGCACTCAAGTCTGGTGTTGCTTGGCATAGGCAAGGATAGTCAATGTCCAACTCCATTCAGACATGTGCACCATATCAGGAACCTTATGACACAGTCCTCAACATCAATGCAGCACTTTCAAGCCCCACTGCACATCAATCAAGTATGTATGACAGTCAAGCTGATAGACAAAATCTAAGCCAACCCTAAACACCTACTGTGCATGGATCTCTCCAGTTTGCCTGCAGCTCACCTTCTATTAAGATGATAGCTCTGGCCTAGTCTTCCATGCCAAAACAAGTCCATGGAGTCACTCTGGCAAGAAGAAGGGTCTATATCAATGTCAACAAACAAGTTCCTTGCTGCCGACCCTACCATCTGTCCTCCTGCTTCCCACCTACCTTACTTTATGTGGACCTTGATGAATGGGATTCTAATAGTCCAAGATTCTAGTTTAGCCAGACTTTGCAGATGGGGTCAACATGACTGCCCTCTGGCCAAACACCCAGGGTGACATAACTGAAAGTTACCTGGAGAGTGCCTTTTTGCACATTTGATATTAGAAATAAAGCAAATAAAGATGTTCCTCCCAGTTTTTGAGTTTGGGGTTTGTGAAAAGAATGTTCAGTGCTTAAAATGAAGATGATTTCCCTTTAAATTTTTTGGAAATATTAAAAATGCGAAACGACAAATTCCATTTCAACACTATGGATAAGAGAAGTAAGACAAATAAAAATAAAACTAAGGTTGTTTTAAAGTATTTATAAAGTAGGTTTGAGAAAATTACTTGAAAAAATCTCAGGAATATGTAGAAATAAGACTTTATAATGTAATATTAATAGAGAAATAGAACATTTCAATAGGCATTAGATGCAACAATATTAGAGAATAGTGTACATGCTAAATGGAGAATAATAGCTTTCAGATCTATTCTTTAGAAGTTGTATTGCACTTACAGTCTTCATGGTTGAACAGTAGAATTTGACATAATTCTAAATATGAGTAGTTTCTGGAGAAATCAATTTCTTATCTTAAAAAAGACATTATAGGAAATGCAATAAATCAATATTGCCTTAAAATTGTAAATAAATTATTTTTGGAAACATGTTGACAAACCTTTTTAATTAAGTCATTAAAAATGCACTTTAGACTGAGTCTAATGACATATAAAACCTACAGAAAATCTCAGGAACTACCACTGTTTCCAACCCAATTCAATTTAATATAATGTTGTAATGATATATCTTTATCTTTTATTCAAGGAAAACTAAATGCATTTCTAGAATGGTCTCTGGACTCACCCAAAAAACAAAACTCTACACTAAATTCAAAATACAGCATCACCTAGGCAATTTAAATAAATAATAATTATAAGGTGAATCTTTACCAATTAAGATAATGAATGTGAAAATATGTCACATATCATAAAGTATCATACATAGAATTATTCACAGCATCTATTTCAGTGCTTTGTACATAGTAAACACTTACTAAATGTTTGTAGAATTGATTAGAATTTAATTGAAAACAGAGGTATAATGAGACTTCTATAGTAGAATTCAGATCCTTTCAAGATCATGGGAAAAAGTTCAATCAAATTATATTAGTAGGTACATCAGTTGTCTTTGATGTTATGAATCAAGATGAGCTTCTATTGCATCCAAAGAAAATTTCTGTAGAGATCTCTTTGGAGAAATCACAGTAGAATAAAAAGCATGATTATTTTTAATTTCTAAATATATCCAAATTTTTAGCATTCTTTGGTCAAGTAAGATAATGCTATAGAAATTCTACATAAAACCCGAATTTACAATGTCCTGGCCTAATCATCTGGATAATCTCTTTGAATTTTCCTAAAATATGCTCCCATCCCATTTTCTATGGGAATTCTCCCACTGATTAACACAGAGAATGAGAATTTGGCCTGTGCTCTATAGACACCATTGAAATGTGGCCACCTGAGGCATGTAGGGAGGGCATCCAGCTGGCACGCCACATGTTGCCCTGGAGTAGAGTACAATGAGAGGGATATTTTGGCTAAGACTACCTGGACAATCTCTACAAAGGCCCTGATTATGAAAGGGACTTCAGTATCATCATTGTCTCTTGAGTGTAATATGAGCCAAGGGAACTTCTGTTTCTAAGTTTATATATTTTACCAAGAAAAGCACTTATAAGAAAAATCAAAGAAAGCTGAGCCATTGACACCAGCATCTGAGCATTATTCATATCACTGGGGGAAACTTTTTGAGAACCTCAGACACTTTAAAATTGATGCTAAAGCACATTATAGACTTGACCATAAACTGCAATGTACTAAACTCTGTAAGTTGAAGGATACAAAAACACAGAATGAAAATTTGTCTATAGTATGGTTGTTAGATTACATATTCTAAAAATCAGTTCATTTAAGAAATAGTTGTTGATTTTATTTTTACTTTATGCAACTTGTAGGAAAGAAAAGCCATGCATTTGAACTGCAATGGCAATGAAATAATTTTGTCAATTTTGAATCCCTTTTTTCAAAACACCATACGTGATTAGAACACATAATAATGCACTACTATTTTTTTTGCCAATTTTTTGTTTTAAACCAAAGTTGTTTTTGTATTACATAAGCACAAAATCAGAATTTCAAAACCAGCAAACATATTTAGGGGCGAATTTTAAATTAAACCCACTTGATTCTTTGTTAGATCAACTTTGAGCGCCAGCAACATTTTTGTAAAATTCCACTGGGGTAAATAGGGTAGCTAGGAAACACTCCTCATAGTGAGAAGAAGCATATGCATTATTTTTCAAGTTTTGTTTAGAGTTTTTATCCTCCTACTGAATGGTTCTAGTGATATTTACAATACAATATGAGTATAAATCTTAAGGAATTTATGATGTCACCAAATGCTGAGAAACAATTACAGCTGGGATTTACATTTGTGTTTATGTATTATTTTGCCTATACATTCCAAAAACCAATGAAGAAAAACTTTGATACAAAACATACCCTGGAACTGAAAGACAGATTCCATCTATCATTATAACCAGTTGATAGTATTTCTAAGACAGAGTTTGACAGTAAGTGAAACAAACAAACATAATGGTTTAAATATGCCACTTCAGCCACTAGAGCTGTCAGTCAAGAGGCTTTTTTTTTGTATCATTAATTCAATGCCACACAAATAGGAATTCTTACTTTTCAATAAATTTTGGTGACAAGTTGTCTACACAAAGGAAACCAACACCTATAGGGAAACTTTTAATTTGTCATCATGTATGTCTATTTGAACTTACTTAAAATATTATAATTATGGGCTTAATTTACACCCATTTTTTTCCCCTACAAGCTCAAGAAAATCACAATGATCACAGTGTTCCTAAGACTAATGAGTACCAATTTATGACAGAGAAAATAGAAGCTCAGAGAGATAAAGAGTATTGGAAAGGATCATACTGCAAGTCCAGCACTATATTCAGTGCAATCACTTGGAATTTTAATAAAACCATAAAAATCACCATTTTATATTTTTTCATTAACTTATCATTTTGCTTAGTTCAAAATATTTTGCAGGAAAGTTTTATTGCTGACTTAGGTAACTGAAAGTTTTTATTAATTTAATTAGTTTTTGCAATTCGTGACCAATAAGGTTTTTCTTACATCTTGTCTTTTTCTTCACGAATTTAAAGGCTTCACAAATCTTAATACCCTGATGGCTACTTAAGTCTTATGAGGTTAGGAAATACTGAAATGGAACTTGGCCCCTCTTCATCTTTATTGACAGATAGCCACAGTGCCAAAAGCTAGCACTGCTGGTTGTCCATCATCATATCTAAATATTGATTTTCCTAAAACTTGTGTTTTGAGACTTTCTTCATTTTAGAATTACAGGTAAAGTCACTTCCCTTTGATATAAACTGCATGCAATAAAGAAGGAGGCAGACCTACACAATAAATATGTAGGGAATGGTTTTCCACCTCTGCATGCTCCAGGAAAATCCCACTGAGTTAAGTAGGGTTCTACCAAGACCACTTAAACATATTAGCCTATTATACTCCACATTTCTTTATTGTTCTCAAAAAGCTAATGAAATGTTCCAGTGTAATGTTTATGCTGGAGCACTTTTAAAGGCATTTTAGAAGTGATATTTCTCTCGTAACTCCAGAAGGGGCTTCCACTTCCTAGAAGTATTTAGTAGACCATGCAGAGACCATGTAGTCTCATTACCCAGACTGTTTAGTTGCATGGCTGGAAAAGAATTCTTAAAGATAATCACTTAAGAGTTTTAGGATGGGCTTTAACATCACTGCAAAGTGCAAGAATTACAAAACTGGCAAGCATACATGGCATGCTGTCCTATTGAATAGGTAGGTTTAAAATACTATTGTATTGTCTATTCACAGGTAACATTTATTTATGATTTATGTTGTCAATCTATTGGTTCAGAGTATCAATGTAAAATTCAGCAATCAATTGAACAGATTTAATTCTTTCTGGAAAAATATGAGACTATAATCTTCTACTACTAACAAGTCAGTATGTGGAATGAAATGCCAGAAGTTATCTTTGCTGCTAGGGTGTCAGTTTCTTCTTCAGTAAGATGAAGGAATTAGACTGGTTGGTCTCTACAATCTCCCCCCATTCTATTATATGCTGATTTTATGATTCTAAATACCAATACTGAGCGTTGAGAAATAGCAAAGTAGGCAAAGAGCAAGGAACAAAACATCATTAACGTATTAACTTTACAGCAAAACTGAAGTCATGTAATTGTGCCTTGAGTTGCCACACACAGTCACCTCACCTACTAAACATTATCAATAATATAAATGAAATATTGAATACTAAAGTCAGGTGTGGTAAGATTAAGGTTAAAGCCAAGACTAAAATATAATAATTAACTGAGAAATGAAAAAATTATAAACTTCTAACAAGATAATATGTGATTTACCTTGACAAAGGGCAATTTCCTACACAATCCTTCTCAATTAAAAATAATAATTTGGAGAGATCTTGGAATTTTTTGTTTTTATTTTTAGGAAATTGGACTATAATCCTAAAAATTATTTAATAGAGTTCATAGCTCTGAGTTCTACTGGATAGTCTAAGAATATAGTATTATTTTTATCCTTTTAAAAAATATTAGATATTAACAACTAATACAGATACTGCACTTAATTAATGTCAGCTATGTTTCACACGCTTTATTTACATTCACCCATGCAATCCTTCCATCAACACTAGGGAGTAAGCACTATTAGAACACAAAATCATTGAGGTGGTTATCAGTAATGCTAGATGATCAAACCGAATTATGGGACCTCTATTTTTTTCAGTGTGCAAACTTAACACAGCATGGCACCGTGTTTCAAGAATAATATCACTCATATCAAATGATTATGTTTCTGTATTCTTCCAAATGGTCAGCAAAAGAGCAACTTATTCTTCCATTCATGAAAGTGGAGACAGAGAAGAGATGAAATTAGAAGGCAGACACACACTTTTTTTTTCTCACTAAAAGTGTGAAGACACATCCATAAATTATTAGAGGTATAAAAACCAATAACCAAAGAAAATGAAATGGTTTGAAATTCTATTGTAAGCTCTTTAATAAGTGGATTCTTACAGCATAATGAACACTAAAATGGGTGCAAGGGACCTATATTTTAGTCCTGAAGCTGACACTATCAAATTATATAATTTCGGGCACATTACTTAACATTTAAGTGCATCTATTTGTTTTTGCTTGCTTTTTTTTTCCCCCTTCTAATATGGGGAGATTCTGATCTCAAAGTTTCTTTCCAAAATAGCATTCTATAGTATGCTATCTACAAAGTCAAGTAGTGATTTGCTTTGTTTCATTTATTACATAAGAGTTATTAATGTAAATGAGTGGTATTATATTCACAGCTTTAACTAATTTACAGCAAAGATTGGGCCTGCTTTGTAATCATCTCTCTAACTACTGCTCTGATATAATAAGGTGCTATCTTGAACATTGTGGGATATGTCATTTTCATTCCTGCTCAAGATTTAAGCAAAAATATCTTGGCAATAATCAGATAATATAAAAACTCAGAAGTGCATGAATACTTGTACTTAATCTTTTTGACCTCTTTTATAATTTTTGACTTCTACTTACTATCTTGGCCTGCCCCCCTTGACCTCTAATATTGTCAAATACTAAAGAAGTTCCTGGATATAGTGTACCCGAACCAAGCATGGCAAGCATAAGACAGGTGGAGGCAGGGGCAGGAGTATTAACATCCAGTAACATTTTTAAAGCTTCCCACTATTTATTTAGTTATATTTGTTTCAGAAACTATTTTAACACATGACTATAGGAGAAGTCATGTGCAGCAGGCTAGTATTATAAGTAAAATTAAAAAAAATCATGGGAACATGGAATATTTGGGTCTGGGGTCTAAGCATTTCTACCACTAGAAACACTTGATAAGAATACCACTTTCTTTGTAATCTGGAAATTATTTGATGTTGTTTGAAGGTAAAATCAGATAGTAGAATTCCAGTTTCTATATTGTGGGCAATCAAAGGTCATTTGAAAGGAGAGTGGAGGTCAAGAACAAACCCCTTAGGTCTACTCCAGAAATTTCACTAGAGGGTGCTCGTGGGCTTTTATGAGTTGTCAGTTCTCCAATAAGAAAACCAAGAATTGCTTAGGAAATGCTCTGCCTTAGTGTAAGTTGGACTCCATCATGGAACCCGTATCCAATACTTCAATATAGATGTAAGGATGTCTCAAGCAAACCTCAATCCTGGTTCTTATTTTCCTTTGAAATTGACATGTTTCTACTGGTATTAAACTTGTGGACTCAAAATACAAGACCCACAAGAGATCTTAGAGGTCTTCAAAAGTCTGCATTCTAATTAGGTAACTGCAGAAACTTCCCGAGATATCAAAAGGAGCTTAAATGGGGTTAACTGATGAAGCTATTCTTGCAAATGTATTTTTACAAACACAATTTTGATCTTGTAATTGGTTCATAATTTATATATCTACTGAAAAGATTTTCATTATTATATAGGACCTGTAGATGGAATCTTACTGTCAAAAGGAATCAGTCTGAGGCAATTATTTATATATTTATTATTTGTATTAATAACAACATCCAATACTGAGCATTGAATAAGTACTCGATAAATGTATCTTTGACTGCATATAGAAATTTCTATAGTATATTCATGATAAGATGTCATATAATTAAATTTTAATCTCTACTTCATATGTTAGACATTTTTCTATATTGGTTTCACCTTTCTTGAATTTATATTAAATGACTTATTCTAATTTTTCCTGATGTTAGCTTCTTTCTTTATGCTTCCTGTTTTAGCTACTCTCTTAAGAGAAAAATGGAACATGGAAATTGTTTTCTGTGATTAACTTTTAATGTTTATTTTTTATTTATTAGGAAGATTAAGCAGGGTTTTTTTTGTCTACACATTAAAAAGTTGGCAATGGCATGTAACCATACATAGCAATGTTCTTTTTTTTTAAAAAAAAAGATGATTGTATTTATTTATTCATGAGACACACACACACACACACACACAGAGGCAGAGACACAGGCAGAGGGAGAAGCAGGCCCCATGCAGGGAGCCCACCATGGGACTCGATCCCAGGTCTCCAGTATCATGCCCTGGGCTGAAGGCGGCGCTAAACCGCTGAGCCACCCAGGCTGCCCCACAGCAATGTTCTTATTAAGAATCAAAAGTCTAAGTAAAATTCTTCTTCACTTTCAGAATGTAAATCCTTCTGAACTACTGATGGTCATTGGTCATTATGTGTGACATCATGGTGACCTCTCATCACACATGCTTGTAATTTTGATGGCTTTAGCATCTTTAGAGTTGACAGGATCATTCTGAAGATGATTATAGAATACTAAGGTTTTGTCTGCATTTTCAATCTGGTTAAATTTGAAGTTTCATTATTCCTTAATTGAATTAAGCTTAACAGTTTCTCTCAAAAATCGGCTTGAAGTTTCTGACAAATAAGAAATTCAGGGCTGAATAGTAGCCCTTTATAGTGCATGAATCTGTATAGAAATGTGTTTTAAATTCTCATTTGATAAAAGATAAGTCTGTGCCATTTGTGAATTCTGGCTCCTTTCAACATCCTGCATGGATTGCAACCAGCATGAAAAGTTGGGAAAATTCTAAGTGGATTCTGAACTTTTAAGGGGCTCTCTTTGAGAATCACCAGATAGTTTAAGCATGCACATCTGATGCATGTTATTCCTCCATTCAACTTGCAGAGGATAGAGTCACCAGCATATATTGAAAGTATGCTTCATCTAAGTTGGTTATAAATAAGTTTAAAGCACTCTATAAAGAATTGGCAAAATTCCATGAATACTGTGAAAATAAAGGGAATCAATGAAAAGATATAATTATTTTTAGCCCTAGATATAATTAATTTGTGAGTGAGGTCATTTTTTCTCAAATACATTCAAGTTTCTTTAAACACAGGTCAATGTTTGCTGGCTGATGGGAGAAAAGGCTTATTTGGTTTGAGTTTGCCCACGTTCATATTCATTTCTATATCACAGCAAAATAAAATGTCTTATAAATCTTCACATCTGCAAGAGGGTTCAAGCTGAGGCAGAGTGACAAGTATTGCTGATTGGCAATAAGAAAACCTCTTAACTATTCATAAGTGTTCTTTCTATGATTTCCTTTTCTAGTCTTTCTATTGGAAAGAAATGAAATAGTTCCACCTCATTTTATGGATCAGATGCACTAAAATGTTTAGTTAGATGTTACACAGCAGATCTAAGTCTAACCTGATCATTTTACAACGAAAATACTAAGACACAGGAAAAATAATGGCATCCTATCCCATGCCATGCAGTTAGTACATGACAGGTCTTATTCAAAGTTCCTAACCCGGTGTTCTTTCTATTGCACAATTTTTCAATGCTGGTTGGTTTACCTCAAAGTTTCTAAGTATCATATCCCAGTTTCATGTTGACTTCCACTGAAATTTTGGAGAAAGAAAGATATGGGGAAAATAACTTTTAAGTATACAACTCTTCAATTTAGGCAACATCCCTATATGCAACAGTCTAGTGGTCAGCGGACCTATATGAGCTCACATGCTCATTAAAAATGCATACATCATAAAGTACAATTAATGTTCTTTCTGAATACAGCACCCTCGTATATTTTAGCAGTTACTCCGTCCATGTTATCCTGAATCCTGGAGGCACCCGTATTTCCCTGAAAGTCAGCCCAGCATGAAAATCCTGTTACCTTGTGGGAAGAAGAGTGCAGGTGTTACTTTTTGCTTTAAGAAGACTCAATAATCCAAATTCTGAACTTACCAAACAGATAAATTAGGGGGTGATTATTCACATTATAAAAGCATTCACCACAGGATGCTTTTAAATCATAAGCTGCTGTACTGCATTCGAAATAAGTTGTATTACAAAGCTTCCTTTATAAGCACTTTTCACATTCCAGAGTCCAAGGTCTCTTATCCAAAAGCGGTGAAAGATTGGTGGGCATAAAGTCCTACCACTTATTACCTACTAGGCCAAGCTTCCTTTTCCATATGAAAGAGTAATTAGCACTGTAGTTCATTTTTGAAAAATTTAATGAATCTCTCACTCCGAGCACTTATTATGTGCCTGGCACAGTGCTAAGCATTTTACGTAATGATCTGATTTACTCTTCCACACCACAAGTCTAGGAGATTAATACAATTATACCAATTATAGATGAGGAAATTGGGATTCAGAAAAGTTAGATTCAGAGTACTTAGTTAAGTAATTTGACTAAGTTTATGCACCTATTAAAATGTTGCTGCCAGAATTCAATGCCAGATCTGTCTAGAGCTCTGGTCTTTACATTCCTTACCACATTGTTTCAGATGAAATTTAATGTCACCCCTTAACTCTCACCTAACAAAACATAGCTGTACTCTGACGTACTATCCCAGGGCAGCAAACCTGTCTACAGCAACAGGAACCAGACATGCAGTCTGTATACACAGACAGGGAACCCCCTACTAAGGCTGCTTATTCTGATTACTGCACTGTTTTATTGAGCCAGAACCTATCTCCTTATAATTACCACCCATTGGTCCTAGCTTTGCTCTGTTGTCACTGAAAAAGATTAGAATCCCATTTTCCCATAGCTATCACATTCCTCCCATGGTTTCTTCCTTTCTAGGTAAAATTCCCCAGTTCTTTGAACCTTTTATTTTATATATTGGGTATGTCTGCTGTTCACATAAATTCTATTGTTTCTTGAAACTGGTTTTTCTGGAGCATTGAGACTTATGCATGCCATTTCTAAGCAGGCATGTGACTAATAAATGCCTGGGAGGCTGCATAGCAGAGTGGTTAAGAGCAGAAGCTCTAGAACCCAGATTGCCTAGGTTCCAATCCACGCTCTACTACTTAATGGGTCTGTTTCCTTGGTGAATTTACTCAGTGTCTTGTGCTTTAGTTTCCTTCTTCAGTTATGAAATGAAAATAGCAATAGTACCCACTTTATAAGGCTCTTCTGAAGATTTAAGAGAGAGACTGTAAGCAAACCAGTTAGGGTCCTTCTTAGTAAGTTGTAAGTTCTGTAAATGTCTGCCATTATTATTCATGGTATAAGAGTGGGTGAACACTTAGCTGCCTAGGAAAAATATATGGCCAATATCATTTGATGATACTGACTTTAGAGTCCAGATATAAAAAAGTCAAGCTCTACTAGAATATGCACTTGACTAGAGACCAGAGATCTGTTTCTAGTTCAACTCTCCCATACACTCCGACTTAACGATCGTGGACTAGTCACTTTACAAACCTCGTCCATTACACAGAGGGATAAGACTATCCTACCTCTAAAAGGATATGATTTTTTTTTCCTAGGATTTTGCGATTCTATGATTCTATTCTCTTAGGCCCCGCTTAAATTTTATTACTAATTATGCTTGAAGACTACCATTAAAATACTAACTTTTTATCTGAACATTTATATTAATCTGTTGAGATTTCAAGCAGCTTAACTGCATTATTTCCATGAAAGAGAATAAGCCTCTTAGATTCTATAGACAGGTCTCCTGGAAAATGAAAGATGTTATAATTGCATAGAGAGGGATTTAATGTTATTTCTGAGGTCATAACCCAAAATCTTCTTCTGCCAGGTCCAGGGAATCCTGCCCTCTCTCTGCCCAACCTGCCCCCTGTCCATTCTCAGTCATGTTGCTGAACCTCAGAGCAGAGATAAACACAGTGCCAGGTTTGGATGATATGCCAAACTGACACACAGTTATCAGTGTTCTCTCCCACAAAAGTGCATCCAGGTTGAACAAATTCTTCCTTCCCCAAAATCACTTCATATATATATATATATGTATATATATATAATGTTTAGCTAATTTTGTTATGGTTTTGTTATGGTTAAATGTACCAGCGCTACTCACATATTTTACCTCTAATGCAGGCATGGGGACAGGTGCCAATATCAAATGAACTGTCTTCCAAAGAGTATGGCAACCTATGCCAACCTAGTCTAAATTCCACAAGGCGGCAAAGGGCAACAGCCCCAGATTCACAAATGACAAGATCTTTGACATTTTGTAACTAAGCATAAAGCATATTTCTATCAATAAAGACGAGTATCATTGTATTCCTAGAAGTTATGAAATACTATCTTTTCTATTTCTAAAATTCTCTGTGTTCAAAGTTAACAATTAAGTATTCTTAATTATATGGACAGTGATGATGTTTCAAATCTTAAAAACTAAATCTGTGCATTAAACTACTCTCCCCCACTTAGGTCTGACCATCCTTGTTCCTACATAAAACAGATGAATATTTTAGGCCAGTGTTCTGTTTTGATTGGTTTTCTGTTTGATTTTCTTGCTTGTGTATGTGTGTGTGTGTATTCTGTTTTGATAACTGACTTACAGCATCTGAGCAGGTAGAAAGGTGACAACTTATTTCAGGATATCTGCAATTTCATAACACTAATATGGCCTTTAAGTAATTCCTTAAATAATGTTTAAGTCTCATTCTATCTTGCATTGTGAAGAGAAGCTTGAAGCTGAACTTTATATTCTGGAAGATAGAAATCTTAGAAAAATCAAAGAAAGGAAATTAGAGATTTCGGAATTTCTGGTTTTATTTTTTCTATACATAAGAAAATAGTCTGACATATATTCATTCACTGAAAAATCATTACAATGTTACTCAGTTTATCGAATACTAATTTTGCTATACCAGCTTTGTTTTGGTCAATGTTTGCAGAATAACTAGTGGTGTTTTAGTAAAACGCTCAGCAGAAATGGAGTCATTTTTACATATACTGCATTACATATGTACAAAGCCGTCCTTTAAAATGCAACACTGTTGCCTTTAGAAATAGAATTTATATAATATTCGTCAAAAGATTAAATCAGCATTTTCATGCTTTCAAGCACTTTAAGCTTCCCTTAGAACTTTATTATTTCAATGAATGATTAGAGACCCTTATAAATAGGTATTGTTAACCCCATTTTACAGATTAAGAAAATAATAAGACACAGAAGGTTAAAATGAGTTGCATAAAGGCAACAACTGGCAAGTAGAATTATGCCAGACTTTCCACTTAGATCATTGGAATCTCAGCGCTCTTCCTATTATTCCCAAAGCAGCCTTGTTAATGTATATTTTAGACTGCACTGACATACTAAGGATAAAGGAAACCCATTATCTCTGTATAACCATTTTCCCCTGAAAATACAGGAAGGTATTAAAAACACTATCCCATCAGAGTTTGGTAACACCTACTAAACATTTTAAATCTCAGCTACATTGTAAAGTATTTTAAATCCTGAAGAGTTAAGAGATAACAGCACCACATTTGCATCCCTTCAAATTTGTAACTCTTGGAAATCTAAAATAAATTCTAACTCCTGACTTATAACCCCTCGAGGAGGAAACTTATAACAAAACCAGAGACAAGGCCTTCGTTAAGGGTGCCTATGACGCCATGGATATACAAATCTGCCCCATTTTACAGTACACAAAGAAGACTGGAATTCAGCTGTTATCAGAGATAATAATAAACTTCTGCTGGTGAGTCAGTCTCTTTGCCTCAGATTTACATTCCCACTGTCAGCAAGAGTTTTTCAGTTAAACATTTTTTAAGAGTAAAAATTCAATAAACAATGTTTATATTACCCAAAAGAATGTATTTTCATTGCTTTGGTGCTAAAATATCTGATTCTTTTCAACTTTGGTCTCATCTTTCTCTGTTTCGTCTATTTCTTAGCTCCTTTGCTCCAACCCTTGCCCCCTCCATACTTGTTGTCTCCCTGAAGCTTAGGGAAGAGGGCTGCACACTGCCTCGATGCCTGGACCCTCACGTTTGTTTCTGGGATTAAACCCAGACCCATCCATGGCATGGGTCTCGTTCTTTGTCTGAAGCCAGTGTCTGATTGAGTCAGATATGGAGTTATTATCAAATTGAACAGCAAGCCCAGATTTCTTATTGTTTATATAAAAATGCATGATATTTGTATATTTGTATAAAAATGTCTATCTAACAAACTCTCTCAAAGGAAATAGTCATATTATAGTTTCACCTTATTTTTTCATTCTACTCTTAAAGCCACAGTGAGATGAAAATTATTGTGGTCACTCCAAAATATTCTTTCCATTCCCAGTTAATGGTTTTGACAAAGCTAAGCAGTGATTCCTAGCTTGTATTTAAGGATGCTAGTTACCAATTACCTATAGATGTTTATTTGAACCAGTGGGGGAGGGGAGGTTATCCTTGGAGTGATAACTAAAGCTTGCCAGTTCCTTGGCATTATGTTGTAGGTGTCAGGAGGGTTTTTGTAAAGCTAATTTTCTCCCAATACCATTTTATTCCCCCAGGGAGTGAGCAAGATGGAAGAGCTCCTTTTCCTCAAAATAAGGCTTATAGCATTGACCAGGGCATTTAAAAGTATCTTTACAATTCCCCACTTGGTCTCCCAGGAACAGCTTTTATAGATTTAGATTTTTTTGTCATAAAGTATTCTATTTATTTCTCAGCAGCTGGTGTCAAAAAAGTTGTTGTTGTGTTTTTTTTAATATTCCTTTTAAATAAATAAAATCTGTTTTCATATTGTGTAAAATTAGTTTTGCCTGCTGTGAGTTTGTGGCATTATGAAGTGATCATTTCTTCCCATGAATTATTTAAAGTGAGGATATCAAAATCTGACGGAACAATACAATGTACTATACAATACAATTTAATTTTATAATATACCAGTTCATACTAGTATCTCACAATGCACAGTAGTTATAATACATTGGCTCAAAATTAGCAGATCAAGACTATGCCCCTCAGTTTCATATTTTAGTATCTGAGAGTCAATTCTAAATTTTCCAGTATGCTAGAAAATCACTCCATATTTGGCAGCACATAGGTACTAAAGACATTTTTGCTACTACTCATGCAAGGCACTGATGTTCAAATAACCTGGATGATATTAAGCTCTTTTTTTTATTTTTAATTCTGTAAGACACTGAGTTTGACAGTTGTTCACTTTCTCACTCCTGTTGGCATTGTTAGCATTTCTTCTGGAGTTTTCAGATCACTTTGTCTTATGGGACAAAAGTACGATATAACTAGTTTTTCTTACTATAGAATTTGTAGAGGAAGAGAAAAATTATCCATCCAAATTCCCCACTGCACTTATGGGAGTTTTGGCAAAGTGTGACAAACATTTAAGGTGAGTGGGGTGGCATGAAGAAATCCACTAATAAAGAGGGAAAGGCATGATTAGAGGCTATAACAAAGTCTGGATCAAGAAGACAGCATCGACTTGTATTTGATATTTATATTATGTGATATTTATGTAAGGGGGCATTTATTTTATGACAAATTATAGCCAAAATACTACAGTGATTTTTTTCTTCAGTGGATTTTGTAGCACTCTATAAGAGAAATTACTGCTGATTAACTCACTATATTGAAAGGATGGAATCAATGTATGTTATGTAAGCATTCAAATAGCCTATGACAAAATTCAACCACAAAGAGTAAAAAAGAAAAACAAAATTTATGAGGAAAAAAGAGACTATGAGATGTTAGAAGTGGCTTTCCAGAGTAAGAAACTGGCTTAAAGCACAGAATATAAATTAATAGGCACTTCTCTTGTTGGTTCCACATTAACACATCCAAAACAAAACTCCTGATTTCATAGGACTCATGTGCTACCTCCATCTCCACTCAAACTGCACTTCCTCAGTGAAAGGTGCCACCATCCACCTAGTTGATGAGGCCAGACATTAGAAGCCCTTGAATTCATTTTGCCTGACCCAACTTATTTAATCTACTAATAATCACCATTAACTCAACCCCAAAACTACATTCTAAACCCAACCATTTGTTACCATATCTGTTATCACCAACCTAAATCATGAATAGCTCTTACTTGATCTCCTAATTGATTTCTCTGCTTACATTCTTGTCTCTTAAAATCCATTTTCTAAACAAAAGCCAGAGTGGGCTTAAAATACAAAACAGATCATATAACCCCCTTACACAAAATTCACACTGTATATACATTGCAATAAGAATAAAATTCAAGTTTAGAATCATGGTCAGTAAGTCCTTCTATTGTCTGTTCCGACACACCTCTCTGATGTCATCTCCTACCACTCTTCCCTTACCTACTGTTCTTCTGCCTCAGTGGCCCACTCTGTCCCTCACACAAGTCAAGCCTATTCCTACTATCACTCTAGCTATCTTCTCTGCTTGGACTGTCCCGCCCCTATATCTTCACCTGACTGATACCTTCTCACTATCTTCAGTTAAAACATTATCTTCACAGAGAGGTCTTTCTTTCCCTGATCAGGATATGCACAGCAACCCCAATTCACTCTACCCCATTTTCCTCTTAGAATAACTACTATCATCCTCACTATATATATATATATATATATATATATATATATATATAGTGTGTGTGTGTGTGTGTCTATATAGTCTCTAATATATTCTAAGGTCCATGAAAGTAAGGTTCTTAGCCATATTGCTATATTAGTTATCTATTATGGTGTAAGAACTTATCATAAAACTTTGTAGCTTAAAAAACAAACATTTATTATCTCATAGTTTCTGGAGGGGCTGGAATCTGAGTGTAGCCTGGGTAAGTCTGGATCAAAGCCTCTGGGTCAAAGTCCTTCAGGAAGTTGTGATCAAACTCAGGCAGCTCAATGGTTTCATCTGAGCTAGAATGGAGGATCCAATTCCAAATTCATTCACTTGATTGTTGGCGGGCCTTGATCCCTTGCCAATTGGGTTTATCCACAGAGCTGCCTCATGATAAGGCATTTGGCTTTTCCTGGAGAAAATAACCCAAGAGAGAGTGAAAGAAGTACCCAAGATGAAAGCCACAGTCTTTTTAAAACTTAATCTTGGAAGTGACAGCCTATCCCTTTTGCCCTTTTTAGAAGCAAGTCACTAGATCTAGTCAATAATGAAGCATAGAGAATTACACAGGAGGTGGGACACAGGATATAGAGATCATTGGGGGGTCATCTTAGAACCTACTTATCATAACTGCTTATGACTATATTCTTAGTGTGCAGAACAGTTCATGGAATTTAGTGAACAAATGAATAATAAATGAATTTCCCATGGATTAGTCCTTGAACCTATCCTGATTCAACATTGTGCCAATGATCAAGAAGAGAAAGTAATGGATAAAAGCTCACTCAAAGTAGTGACATTTAAACCATTCAAACCAAAGAGGTAGGAAGATTAGGTTGTATGAATAACAAAAAATTAGCAGCAATATAGCCTCAGTTTCTTCATCAGTAAAATACAGAAAGTAGTTGTACCATGTTGTTGGAGCTTTAATGAGGTAGCTCATATGGAATGTTTAATATAGGGCCTCACAAATCAAAGACATAGGATAAGCATTGGCTATTATTCTTTTTGTTGTTGTTGGTGGTGGTTTGTTCTTAGTGAGCATAAATGCAAGTCAAACATTTTGGGAGAAAATAATACAAGTTATATTTTTAAAATGATGGTATTTCAGACATCAGATACAATTCAAAATAGAATCTATGAATCACTTTGAACTACTTACTAATGATACTGGTTTAATATGAACCTGGGGCCAAAAAGCCTAATAAAATGTTGGGACTTACCGAGTGTGCTGAAAAGAAAGGTTTTTCAATTTTTATGTAAAATTAAGACATTTCTGAATGTGTGTAATGATACATTTCCAGTCTGTACAATCCATGATAGCTTAAATGGAAATGGACGTGTTGCAGCTTTGGAATTGGAATATTCACAGTATGACTTGGGGTTAAACTTTCTGAAAAGTTAAAGGAAGGGCACTGAACCCTGATCTATTACATAATTGAGTTATGAAAGTTACTAAGAGGGTAAGCACAGAACTATTTATGAAATCCTAGAAGAACTATTTATGAAATCCTAGAATATTAACACTAGAGGACAAACTTCAAGTTCAGGGGATCACAAATAGAGTCATAAGATGAAATCCTGTTCCATATTTTAAAGAATGTCTGACCTGAAAGGTAGCAAAGATTAAGTAAGTAGTTGGAGAAATTCACAGAGGATATACCAAAATAGATGATGATAGTATATAGATTTGAGGTTGGCATCAAGGAGGGAAACTAGATGTCTTTCAATCTGTTTATTGAAGTCTCTATTTGCAACCACATAAGCAAGATGGGTCACAGCTTCAGTGAAGTCCTTCCGAAAGCATGAATAGCATCCTATAAGATGTTATCATTCTTGTCCTATTAGTGAGAGAGTAACACTCACTGTTCTACTGCTGGCCTGATGGAAAATCAGTATAACTTGCCATTTGTAAATACCTGTGAAGTTTAACTTTCTGCATTTTGACTAGTAAATATTCCAAGGATATAGCTATTGTTGGGAGAGCAAAATAGTTCCTACAACAATATCCAGTATATTAGGTTGTATGATGGCTACTTAAAAGTTACGTCTAATCCTAGTCTCCCAAACTTGTGAATGTGGTCTTATTTGAAAAAAAAAAAAAGGAGGTCTTTGCAGATCTAACTAGGCTAAGGATCTTGAAATGAGATCAATCTGGATTATCCAGGTAAAAGACAAAGGAAGAGAAGACACAGGCACAGAGGAGAAGGCCATGTGTAGATGGAGGCAGAGATTGTAGTTATGAGCCACAAGCCAACGAATAGCCGCAGCCACCAGAAGCTGGAAGAGCAAGGAAGGATACTCCCCTAGAGTTTTCAGAGGGGTTGCAGCCCTGGTGATTTGTTTATTTCAGATTTCTGATTTCTGTCTTCTGGAACCATGAGAATATTTCTGTTGTTCTAAGCCATCAGGTTTACAGCAATTTGTTACAGCAATTCTGGGAAACTAATATACCCATAACAAGTCATTGTTTCACAGAGAGGTAATGAAATGGAGTAGAAAAAACATTTAAGCAAGACAGATTCCGATTTAAGTCTGGGCTTTCTCTACATGAGTTGTGTGATATTAAAAGCAAGTTACTTTTTATCTTTGAACTTCAGGATCCTCATTAGTAAAATGGTGGCAAATTCTCATTGTAGGATCACTGTTGGATATAGAGATATGTAAAGTGCCTGACTTGCTGGAAGTATTCCGACAGCAGAATATTATTCTGCTCAATATTCAATACTCAATTAACCTGTTAATAATAAATTCAAAAGTGTGTCACATATCTATAAAAGTTAAAAACTGTTGTTTTCCTTGAGAATCAACATTTTAGCAAGGTATTAATTAGAGCATAAGGGATTGATTAATGTGGAAACTGGTTGTGCAATACCAAATGTCTTTACGAACCTTTACTGCAAACTGAATATGCCATTTTAAGCAACCTCCTCGGTTGTCAGTGGAACCATATCCTGTCAGGTTCCTCACTGTCTCATCTTTAATATCCTCCCCAGTTTCTTACAGACAAACAACGGAAAGCAAAGCCAGAGTATTACTGAAAAATGTTTCCATCTAGCTGGGGCTTAAGACAGCCAGATATAGAGGCAAAGACGGTGATAATAGAATTTCCCTAAACGTTAGTCTAAGGAAATTGACAACAGCATAATAATCTCTTGGACAAAGTTGTCAAATTCATACCAATCATGGACACCTTCAGTTATCCCTAACATTAAGGCAGACAAAAATAAATAAATAAAAGGAGCTTTGACAATAATTTTCCTGGAGAAAAAAAAACACAGGAATCATGCAGTTTGGGTATTTCATGTTCTAGAACAACCCTTAATGCCACAAAATTGAGACTCTAGTGAGATCCATTCAAAATACATATAAAGTGAAACAAATTTTCAAGAATTTTTTTCTTTTACTTTTCTAGAGACAAACTGGGCAAATATTACAAAAAATAAAAAAAATTAAAGTGAAAAATGTATTAAATTAGCCATAACATTATTTGCGTCTATTGAATTTAGTTATTTATGTATTCATGTACTCATTCATTCACTCAACAAATATTTAATAAATGCCTAATCAATACGAGGCATTGTGTTAGGCACTATAGACACTGCTTTGAAGGACAGTTCTATTCTGTATCTTAAAGGTATCTAGGCAAAATAATCAACAAAAATAAAGCATTCATTATAGAAGTACAATGTAAGGCAATTCTAATTAGTCAGGGCATTAGGGAAAGCATCCCAGAAAAAGTGAGTTTTAAGTTGAGATTTGCTAAGTTATCTCAGGGTATTTGAGCAGAATGGGGAAGAAGAAAGGAATAGAAGGTACTCCAAACAAGGGAGAGGATATAGGCAAAGACCAGAAATAAGAATGCATTGAAGATACCAGAACAAGTTCAGTATGATTGGAGCATAGAAGGCTAGAAAAAAGTGATCTGAGTCAGGCTAGAACCAGAAACAGGAACCAGTCTATAAGATTAATATTAAGGAAATCAGGATAATGTTGCAATAATTTCAGAGAGAAAAATGATTTGTAGATCAGCATGGTAGCTTTGGTATGGAGAAGAAGGAATAGATTTAAAGAACACTTAGGAGGAAGCATTTAGTAGGGTTCAGAGAGAAGTCTGAGCTGGAGAGAAAAATTTGGTAGCCATCTGTATAAAGAGGATAATCAAAGCCATGGAAGTAAATGAGACTAACCTGGGGGACCATCTAGAGAAACATGAGAGCCTAAGAGAGAGCCGTGAGAACATCAATTTTTAATACTGCAGTAGTTAAGGAAGATTGCCTTTATGGGATTTGTCACCCTTCATAACAAACCCTAATTTTGATAAGAGCAATTCAACACTTGCTGTTATATTCATTCTCATTTTTGGCTCTCAAATAAGATTGTGGAAGAAGCAGGGCAGTCAGCATAACTCTTTACATACCAGAATCTAGGTTCCAAGAGGTTAGAGGTCATCATATACCAATATTAAGACTAGAAGTTGGGGTTCTTCTTTTCAGCTTCGTTTTTTTCCACGAAGACTACTCTACTCTTAAGCATCAGTTCCTTACGGCTTCTTCCTTAGTGTCAATGCGGGCAATAGCATAGGTGTTGATTCTGAAGGCATTAAGCTTTATTAGCACATATCGTATCAAGAACCTCTCCATTTGGAACTGATCTTAGGGCAAAGGGCTAATCCAAGGCAGACTATGAAGTGGGAAAACTGTTTCTTAGCACTTTGAACTTCCAACCTTCTCCATCTCTATCTTTTCTCTAAGGACATTTGTTCATTCATGCAACAATTAGCTAGGAAGCCAGATACTTTGGGGATATAGGAGTTAACAAGTCACACCCAGTCTCTCCTGAAGTTTTGAGTTTTGAAAGTTCTTTGTATTTTCTGGATACAAATCCCTCATCAGATATATTCTTTGCAAATGTGACCTTATAGTCTGTGGCTTGCCTTTTCATTCTCTCATTAATGTTTTCAGAGTAAAAGTTTTTAATTTTCATAAAGTCCAATTTATTATTTTATGGATCATGAGTAAATGGGTCATGCACTTATCAACTCCTAAGATACTTAATCTTTTTCACTGGTGGATACCAAGTATCTAGAATGGTACCTGAATACACAGTAGGTATTCAATAAGCATCTGATGAATAAATAAACATTTCAAGAAGTTAAATGCAATTGTAGAGACTTAGTTTGTAGGCACCATAGAATGTAAAGTAGCCTTAAATGAAAAGTAATGTTCAATTTTTGTTATCTGATCTAGTATAAAATTTTATTGGTATAAGAACCCAAATGTATTAAGTTCTCTCAGTTAAAGAACCTTGCGTTTTTCCTGGAGAGAATTCTTTCTCTCCCAAAATATTAGTTTGAAATTCTGTAGAACTTCAATGTAAAGCAGTAAGTCCCCTACCCTTTTCCATTCCCACCTCCTCAATAACTCAAATACTATATTAATCCCTGTAAATAAATCAAAGCTGCTGAATTCTCGAAAACTCTAATTGTGCCAATTATAAATAAGCCTCAGGATGGATTTCAACCAGCAGCGTCCCCAAAACCATTATCTGCAACTATAATCCATTATTTTTTCTTTCATAATTAATTTTTCTAAGTAGGTCAGTACTATTCGTTTTATTTAAGTGCTGTTCCAGCAATCCCATTTTCCCAACAACCAAAGTCAACTGTAACTATATACATATTTTTATTAAATACACCAAAACATTCTTATAGTATGTAAAACACTACGGTAGGCAGTAAAGTTTTTTCTAATAAGTAATAAGATAATGTACTATATTGGTCTTCAATTACATGTCTTGATCATATGACATCTGGTGGAATCCTGAATAAGCACCTGGAGGACTTTTAGATATGTGGTGCTTAAATAGATACCCTCCCTACCTCCCGCAAAGGCTATTTTTCATAGATTTTTAACATCTAAATCACTAAGAGCAATAAGAAGAGATAAAAACAGGTAGAAAGCTAGATTGATAAATACACAATGTTATAGGCATGCATATTATATAGCATATAATGTGTTTTATGTGTGGAACTATACATACCTATACAGCATGTGTGTGTTTGAAACTCAACTCACTGGAATGCAGTAGAGAAAATGGTCAGGCAATCAACAGAATTCACCACATTGATGAGCTTGACTCCTAAGAGAGCTCCTCATGCCCTCACTCAGAGTCTACACGTTCTTCATTTTAGACACAATTGTAAAAACTTTGGGTATCTGCTTTTCCATCAACAACAGATCAAATTCAAGAGAGTAGATGAGCTTGGGGTTAATACTAGCTGCAAGCAGGTTGATGTAGGGATAAATGAGAGCTGTAACAGAGCCCATCCAGGTAGTATTCTGGAGGCAGTACAGGAGCCTGCTGGTCAGGAGAAGGCCTAGTGGACATGGGCAAAATTTCTTGGATGAAAGAGAATTAATCAGGGAGTTCCTTTGAATGAAACCTTTGAGAACTCAGTGGCAAGGGCATATGGATCTAACAGGAGACTGATAACAAATAAAAATTAATTATTTTGTTATATACTGCTGGTTGCCTTTTAAATGAGTATCTCCCTAATGATTTTACCACCAGGTATTTATGAACCATTCTGAGTGAATTCATTACTGTCTGAATTTTTTAAACCACTTTTGACACTATAAATTAGCTAAATCTCTCTTAAAAGATAATGAGAAGATAGAGTTTTGCACTCCTCATAAAAGGAGAAGAACACAAATGTACCCATTGCACACCACTGAGGCATGAATTTAGGAGAAATTAGGTTGAATATTGGATTACCATCCTAACTTTCTGCAACACCCTCTGAGTTATCATGAGTTTTTATTTCAAATATTTATTCTTGATCCAAAAATATGCTAGCCCAGGAAACTGAATGATTATCCCATAGCTGAAAGCATATTTAGTGATTTAGAGAGGTAGGAGAAGTTTCATTTCACTCAAGCAAATGGTTTTGGTATTCCAGCCAAAGGACAGCTTCAGCTTCATCACATGGGAACCATCATTATAAAGGGATATGACTGGATTTTTTAAAAATATATTATCACATAGACCTCTAATAAGGGCTATTTTTCATAGTGGTCATCCTGGGAGAAAAGTTCCTCCAGGGATACTGTCATTATTTGAAAGATGGGGCACTGTCTTTAGAATCAGTTCATGAGAAAAATCAGTCCTTTTTGCTTCATAGTTACCTTTTCTCTACCACTACATGCTCCTGACCTTCTGACTTTAAATGTGCCTCTTTTACACCGATCAATGAAAACCTTCCTCCTAGAAGCTGGTATCATAGACTATTTATCCCGGGTTTTACTGGGGGCCAGGGCTGGGAGAAGTTTCTAGGATTTAAGAAAGTCTATTTTTGAGCATTTCATTGGCATGGCATACCAAAATCCTTTGGCCAAAAAAAGCATAGAAAACTGAGATTATCAAAAGTTGGTTATCTCTGGGACTAATGAATGGGAAAAATCCTCCATGACCAGAGGATTTTTAGGTATCGTTTCTCTTCTGGGTGCATGTGTTTCTGGGTTGTCTCTTTTTGAACTGCTCTACCAGAATCTATAGTCATTTGGTATCTGGAGTCTGAGAGAAAACTCTGACCTCACCCAGGGAGTTGTAGGGTACCACAGTAAACAAAGCACAATGAATTAAGTTTAAGCACCTACTGTGGGGTTCTATATACCCTGTGGGTGTTCAGTACCTGTCTGTTGATTGACTGAATGTCTGATTCACTATGGATGTGGATAACACACAACACTTACACACACACACACACACACACACACACAAATCTTGCTTTTAAAATAAAACAACGAACACAAATGCTTTCTACGTTCTTGTAAGTAAAGTAGCAAATTGGCAGAACCAGTCTTGCCCTTCCTACTCCCCACTCCCTCCAAATGAATTCAAAGGAAGAGAAAGAATATGAAGAGAAAATGAACAGAAGAAAAACAATTAGCCAATGCACTCTGCAAAGCCTGTAACATTATCTAGAATGACAGCATAGCCATTATTCGGGCTGCCAGAGCCCTGCGTGCTCACTAGCTCACCCGAGGCCCTGGGAGAAGAATAAACTAAGCAGATGAGATGGAGACTGATGCCTCCATGCCACCACCACCTCACACAACACGCACACTGTTCCGAGTGTCTGGACACACGCAGGCAGGTAAACCTAGAGAATGGGCACTCCATGTTGGCGGGAGGGGAAGAGGCTGCCAACAAACAGGGCCTGTTTATTATTTAACAGTTGGTACCGCTAGAGGCCTGGCACTGCTATAGAGCACTCTCTGTTTCAGTGCAAGTCAGCCTGATTATGAGAGCGTGGGAGCCAAATCGTGTTTACCATAGTCTGTGAGAGCCTCAGTGCCCCCAACAGACATGGAAATTCTTACAATAGCTCTTGTCCAAACAGAGAAAACCATTCCTGAGAAGGAGGTAAAGGGCTCCAAGCACTGAAAGCTTGTCTGATCATCTGCTCCCTGTCTCAGCATATACCTGCTTTCCCCCTCCCCCCGGCTCATGACCAGTCATTCCTCTTCAGTGATTTAGTGTCTACTCCTCTGCTTTTGGTTACTTTGCTTGGGACCTAAATCAACCAAATAATGTGTGAATCACCCATCTACAAATGTTGCTCATGCTGTCCTGCATGCTTTGGCTCTCCAGCAAAAGAATCTGCTACCCAGGACAGCTACCTCCTACTTGGCCAGGACTGCCTCACAGCAAGTCTCTCCTCTGCCAACGTGGCCACAGGTGGATGCCTTCCTACAAATCCAATCAGCAGGATAATGTGCTACTATCACAAGAGTGGACCTTAATGACAAAGAGCCCTGCTTAGATGGTCACCCCATTAACTTTGATTTGATTATTCTGCCCCAAAAGAACACTTGGCTTCGCAACCACAGATGGCACCAGCCCAACGTAAAACCTGTAGAGAAAGTGGTCATGTTGGGTTTATACATTTTCAAAATATTAAATTTGACGTAAAAAAAAATAAACATGAGATAGTATTGAGATGGTCTCTGGCTCCCCAGAAAAGCACTAACTCTGTTTTTTAAAAAAATAAACTAAGGTCACAGCAGATGAGACAATTGTGATAACTAGGCAACATAGATAATCTAATCATTTCCTTTGAAATTCAAGATAAATCACCATTTCTTTTCATGTAAGAACCTTGGCTTTTATCTTCGATATACAACCAAGGCAGCCTTTGATACTTTATGTGACTCTTTTCTATATAACTGTTTATAAATTTGAGATAAAATTGGCTCCATATACGCTAGTTCAATATTTTGAAACTTAATTGTTCCTTGGGTACACTTTCGCTATGACCAGAATAAATCAGCAAATGCTTCCTACCAAAGAGGATAAAGACAGAGCAACCTATATGTCTTACTGAAACTGTATATATTAATTTTTTAATTTTTGTTTTCTAATAGTTTATGTTTATATGCTTATATAATAAGCTCTCTACTTTAAATGCCATTCAAAAAAACAATACATGCTGAGTACAGTTAAATAAAATCATAATTTTATATTTTCACTTTATTGTGTTTTTCACGGACAGTAGTTGTCCTTATGCCATGGATTATGTACACAGACATAATAAATAAAACTTTACAAAAATGGACAAAGTATGAAAAAATAATTCCCTTTATAAAATGAAGTTAATCCCTACTTGACTTTCATCGCTTCCTCTACTAGTCAGAGATGCTTAATAAACAAGCCTAAAATATGGAAGGTAATTCTAGAATTAAAAGGCTTCTTCCAAAATATCTTGCATATGACAATTCTCATAAGTACTAGTTAACAGCAGAGCAATGGATCCGATCACAGGTTCACACGGGGAATGGTGCTATATCAGCCATGACCAAAATGTGAAGAGAGATGGTTCACAACAAGTAAATTAAAGACAAGTGATGTCTTGACGGGATGAGCACTGGGTGTTATTCAGTATGTTGGTAAATTGAACACCAATAAAAATTAATTTATAAAAAAAAAAAAGACAAGTGATGTTTGTTTATCTCTGCTAACATACTTCACAACTAGTAGGCAGACACTAATGATAGTTCATACTTCTGGAGTGTCTTCTGTGCTAAGGTATTCTTCTAAGAGCTTCACATGTATGTACTTATTTATTTAACACCCCTCAACAATCCTATGAAAGTGGGGATCGTCATTTTTCTCCATTTTGCAGACAAGGAAACTGAGGCACAGAGAAGTTAAGTAACTTATCCGAGGTCTTGCAGCAAGTAAATAAAGGGGCTGGATTGTAAACTACAGTAGTCTAGCTCCAGAGTCAAACTGCAACCACCATATTTGTGCTGCTTTTCACAAAGATAATCATTCCATCTGAGGTTTGTGTTCGGTTTAAAACTGTGCAGTCCCCAAGGCTTATCCAGCAATTTAAAATTATCTAGTGCATGGCTCTAAAACTCCAGGTGTGGAGAGAATCTAGGAAGACTGTGAAGTCCCCAAATTTTGTGGATAGATAGATACAGCTTTCTGGGAAAAGAATATGAACCAGGAATCTAGTCCAAGTCTCTTAGTAGAGAGATTAAAAAAAAAAAGCCATAGAGCAATGAATGCAAATGCTACATATTATTATAAGCAAGAAGTAGCAGAATCAAACCTAGAAACCAAAGCTTCTCTCATTATCCTCTTAGTCTTAATTCTATCGGCTGCCTGGCCTTTGAAGCAGAAGAAACGTGATTGAAGGACACAGAGACTATGAGTCCAGTCCCTCTACTCGGCTCCCTACAAAACAGTTAGCAAAACAGTCAGAAAAGATGTCCCCTCCTGGAAAAGAACAGAAATGCCAGAGGAGCCTGTTCTTGACTACTCGGTGCTAATGGAAGTAAGTTGAGGACACACTTGAGATAAGAAGGAAAAAAATTCTCTTAACAAAGTTGACAAAATGATTTGCTTAGCAAACACACACACATACACGTGTACACGCACACACTTTATTTAGTGGTAGCCCTGAAACTTTCAAATTTCTTTTTATTTTCCTTAGATCAGTTTATATTTACCTACAAATCATCCATTGTATCAAAATTTTCAAATTTATCTGTAAAGTATTCATTATAATTATTTTAATTTCCTCTATTTCTATGGTTACTTCCTTCTGTATTTCTAATTTTGTGCATTTGTGGGCTTTCTCCGTTAGTAATTAAACCATGTGATATTGATTTATTTATTGCTTTGTTATTCTCTTTGAAAAACCCAAATCTTTGATTTATTAGTGTCTCTCTTCTGTTTCCTAATTCATTAATTTCTGATTTTATTTTTATCAATTATTTATTTCTGCTTGCAGATTTGTTTTTTTTTTCCTTTTTAACCAACTTCCTGAGACAAATGCTAATATATTAATATTTTTTTCACATCATATTAGTGTTTTAAGCTATGGATTTTCCTCTGAACATTGCTCTATCTCCATATGTGCTGCTTTTTTTAAAAAATAAATGTCTCTTTAATTTAAGAATGGATTTCGAAAGTTTAAATTTCACAGAGATATTACTTTCAATGTTTCTTTCCAATATTAATCTCTAACTCATTACATTGTGAAGGAATGGACTGAATTTTTTCAAACTTCCTTTAGGCACCATATTTTTTTCTTTTTTGATCTACTGATATGGTTAATTGTCCTGATAGACTTCCTAATAATACACCACATTTTTTAAAAGATGATTTTAGTCTTATGTTTATTGCTATAAAATGTATGCTTGATCTTAATTCTGTCATCCTATTTTACAGGGTTTTTTTTCCTTTCTTTTTATTTAAATTTGATTTTTGAAGATATAGTAGTACACATCATTAGTTTCAGATGCAGTTTGCAATAACTCATCAGTTGTGTGTAACACTCAGTGCTCATTACATCACACGCCCTCTTTAATGTCCGTCACTCAGTTTCTCCATCCCCCCACCCTCCACCGTTTCAGCAGCCCTCAGTTTGTTTCCCAGAGTTAGGAGCCTCTCATGGTTTGTCTTCCTCTCTGATTTTTTTCCCCATTCAGTTTCTCCTCCTTCCTTTATGGACCTCTGAACTATTTCTTATATTCTTCATATGAGTGAAACCATATGATAATAGTCTTTCTCCGATTGGCTTTTTTCACTCAGCATAAATACCCTCCAGTTTCATCTGCATGGATGTAAATGGTAAGTATTCATCTTTTTTGATGGCTGAGTAATATTCCATTGTATATATAGACTATCTCTTCTTTATCCATTATTTTACAGTATTTTAAAAGTCTCTCCATTTCTTTCCTAATGATTTGCTTTGTTACTGTGTTTCCTTCCTAAAAGTTTGGGAATTGTTTCATAGATTAATTATTCTATTATTAATAGAATTCTAATATTAATAATAGAATTAATTATTCTATTTCAGGGTTTCTCAGACATAGACGATTTACTGAAAACACAGATTCCAAGCTTCATTCCTCTCCACTCTAAGATCCAGTAGGTCTGAGTTGAGATATCTTTGTAATACTCATCCCAATGATCTGATGACCCAACTTGAGTACACTATTCTAATGGTTAACAGTATACATTTTAATAAGGGAGGTAAAGTCCTATTTTTGATTTGATGACTTTAGAATACAACTTTGGATTCTCTAGAAAATTATGAAAATACTACTCTACTCTATACTTCCTTTTGCCCTCCACTCTCTCCTTCCTCTTTACCCCCAGACCTGGATTGAATTTTTCTTTAAACTCTTGATGTGATCATCATAGCTTTAGATAACACAACTACATCTCTGTTCTGTAGTTCATCAGCTCTGGAGTATTGATCCCTCATTCCCTGCCATGGAACACAGGCCATGAGTGAACACTTTCTTCCTCCAACCTCCTCTTTACCTTTCAAACTACTCAGGCTCTGCCATGTTATTATTTCTCTATCATCCAAATTTAAACCATTTACATTCCATTCTATGACACAGTCCCCACCCACTTCCATTGTTTAGTCAGAAGTCTAGTTGGGAGTTGCCTAAATCCACTTATGTATCATGGCTTCTTTCAATCTTTTGGTAGCCTAAATTTATCACTCAACATTTTGCTTTGTTTTATTTGTTTACCAGAATTGTTCATGGTGTTAGAGTCTCTGAGCTCTTGCAGTTTAAAATTTTGAGGCAAATCTACTTTCTCCCTTTTTGATATTTTTTCCTGTATGCTTTCTTTCCACGTTTCTTTCTTCAGCCCTGAAGTTCTGTAACTATATCAAGATAGATATCAGTGCTTATTGCTGAGCACAATGATTTTCCTGGAATACAGTGTATCCCCTCAATATAAAGATTCAGGATTACCTTTATTCCAGAAAAATTATATCCTTTTACACACTGAAATTGTTTTCCATTTGCTCTGCTCTTTATTTCCCACCCAATTATCAGTTGTCCTTAAATTTCCTTTGCCTTCCAAAAGTGTAACACAAAATTTTCATTTATTCAATTCTAATGATCAATACATTCACATGATCCTCAAATACAAACATATGAAATGATATATGGTAAAAAGTCTCTCTTTCACCCTGTTTTCTGTCAATCCAGTTCTTATGCCATTTTCTGACAGATAACCACTGCTATTAGTTTGTTTGCTTTAAAAAAAAGACATGCAAAAATAAAAATAAGAAAACCCATATATACCATGAAAACAAAAATATATTCTTTATGTGTATATTTTTATATTATACCTACTGCTCCATATCTTGAATTTTCACTTAAAGCATATATACTTGATGGATATCCAATAGTTAGTTAATCCAGTCACCTACTGACAAATATTCACATTGTTTCCAACAACAAACAATGCTGTAGCCAATAATCTTGTACTTGTATTATTTTATTCATGTAGAATAAGTTCTTAAAACCAGAACTGATAGGTCAAAGAGAATATATACTTGTTATTTTAGTAGTTATTATAACATTTACTTCAATTTGAAGTTGTTACTTTTGATGTTTTCATAGATGAAAATGCATCTTGATGTATTTCTCATTTGCATTTCTCTTATGCATATTTTATTCTTTATTTCTCTTATTATATATGAATTAAATATCTCTTAATATGTTTAAGAGCCATTTGGATGTCCTATATCCATTTTCCTATTGAATTGTTTTTTTTTTTCTCAATTTGCAGGAGCTCTAATTTATTAGGGAGCTAATGTTTTTATCTGAGATATGAGTTGCCAATCATAATTATTGCTTTCTCCCATCATCTTAAAACTATTTTTAAATTCTTTTATTTTTTTTAATTTTTCCTCCCCACAATTATGGTGGTATTGTTAGAAGTTCTTTCCTTCTGCTTTCTGCATCTAATGTGGCTTTTTGTCCTAGAACAGTTTTATTTTTCTCTTCCATTTCTTTCCTGTTCTCATACAGCTTATTTCTCATTTTATTGTCTTATCTCTTTGATCCTGTATATCTAATCTTTGACCTTTATTTTTTTCTTTTTTTGAGAGAGGGGAGGAGAGAGGAGAAGAGGGGTGAGAAAGGGAAAGGGGCACTGAAAGAGAGAGAATCTCTGGGCTCAATCTCACAACCCTGAGATCATGACCTGATCTTAGGTGCCCCTCTTTGGCTTACTGTAAAGAAGCTGCAATTCCTTCTATTTCTTTGCTACTATGGAAAATATATACTAGTTTCTGGTAGATCTCTTCTCTTAGTATATATCTTGATCTGCTTTTCCTAATGTTACTTTGTCTTATAATGAGGTAAGAATGAGTCCAATGCTGGTTTCTTTTTGATTATTTCTCAATTTTTAGTCAGTTAATTTTATCAGCACTTTGCTGGATAAGAGAGGCTAGGGGAGTGAATTGCAGCAGTAGGGAGTTTCATTTTGGTGACGTATTTCTTAGCACATCAAAGCTTTCTCACTAACTCCACCGTGTCTATTGCTCAAGGGATACACCTCTGCCCAGTGATTTTCCCAATTGGGTTAACAGTAGCCCAAAAAGATTTTCATGAAGTGCTGTATGTTACACATCTCAGAGGTCATGATTCAGCATTCCCTTTTCTTCTCCTGAATGTGATCAACATGGCAAAGTTGATGTGGTTTATTATCCCTACCTTGCTTCTCTCACATGCCAATTCTGATACATGTGGCAAATTATGCCATTTCTCATTCACTGCCACTTTATCTGTTAACCTCTGCTGTAGGATAAGGCTCACAGATGCTTCCACCGATCACCTGTGACCTCAGACTTTCCTGTTCCATGTAAGTAACTGTAATATGTGTCCCTTGCAGTTGTTCCATTTATTTTTAGAGGTTCTGCCTTCTGTGTATATTTAATTTACTCTCAACATCCCCCCTTGACTTGGTCTAAATGTCACAGTATTCCATGGTTTCTGATTTGGGATTGTGTCTGTCTTCTAAAGGAAGAGGGTTTTTATGTGTGTCATTTTTCTTTGTTTGATTGTTTGGGCTTTGCACAGGAATATATAAAATGGGATTGCATTTGTTTTTCATGAATGTCCTTTTAATTGGCAAAAGCAGGACTTCACTTACAAGCTCCTCTCTAACCCTTTCCTCAATTAAATATTTGCCCATCCGTGTCCCCAAAAGTGGACTAATCCATTGTAAGGTGTCAACTACAGTATTCAAATTAGTTGACCTTTGCATGGCTCCCTTCATAGGCATATTTGCATTTAAATAGGGAACTTTAAACCCTATGCTAAACTTTGGGCTTCCAGATGAAGCTATGAAATGAAGCTATGGTCCTAGAATGACAAGTAATATGGTAGATGTAAGAAAGAAGCAGAAGACCCCAATTAGTAGCTGTAACATTATCACATGTGGGTGAGTGATAAAGTTGTTTGAGTTGCTTTTATCTCTTGAAATTGCTACTGCAATGCCTCATTTTCTTTCTATGATAGAAGGATAACAAGAGAAAGTAAATTTTCTAGTTGACTGAACAGCTTCCTTTTAAACATTTGGTGTAAATCTTTATAATTATTTCCTATTTTTTTTAAAACGAAGAAATGATGGTGTGAAAGTACACAGGATTAAGTACAATGGACTTCTAAGCACTGTGGAAAATAAAATTTTGGCAAGTCTCACTTAAGCTACCCAAGCCTCAGTTTTCCCATCTGTAAAATGGATATAGCATTCTTTCTTTTCCTACCATATAGGTTTACTGTGGGTGGCAAATGAAATAGCATATGTCAAAATGCTTTGTAGAATAATAAACAACCAGAAAAGTATAAGGGCCTTAATTATAAAAGATGATCCAGATAAAAATAAAGACTTACAACACTGTCAAAGATAATACAGGTATATAGGGCAGTTTATCCGACACAATATGATATGATTGTGTCATCCTTTTGTGCACTTTTTCTAATTGTTCAGCTAAACTCTAAACTACCATTTCTCAATGCTTTCTGTGAGTCTGCCTCCAGGAACAACACTTTCTCTCATTCTGCTTCCTTTTCCTTAGTACATTTATATGGTTCTTGTTTGGTTATTTCTTTGTGTTTTTCATTGTCTTAAATATGCCCTGAAAGATAGTACTGAGTGATAACAAGAGAATGAAGCTTTGGAGTCAGATAGACATGGTTTGAATCTTGGTGTCCTGTCCCTGTGCTCATCAATTAATATCCCTGGATCAGTTTCCTCAACTGTAAAATGAATGTTCTGAGTATTATTATGGAAAAATTAGATCATATCTACATAAGGTTTGGTACATAGTTTGGGTTCCACATATAGATTTTAAAATCAGAGATTCCCTGAAGGGCTATTAAATATACAAAGTTTTTGGACTTTGTCAAATCTCATTTGCTTTCTTAGAAGCCTATTTCACTTATTTCTATGTTCTTCAGATTTCATGACCCTCAACAACTGATCTATTGCCATGTTTTGATCTATAGCTTTCCTTTTCATTTTTTTAAAATATTTTATTTATTTATTCTTAAGGGACACACAGAGAGAGGCAGAGACATGGCAGAGGGAGAAGCAGACTCCCTGCAGGGAGCCCAAGGCAGGACTCTATCCTAGGACCCCCAGGATCACACCCGAAGCCAAAGGCAGATGCTCAAGCACCGATCCACCCAGGTGTCCCTGATCAATAGCTTTTCTATTCCATGAACCATGTCACTTTTTTTCTAAATGGCACCATACAATCTACTTTTCCATTGATCTACTTTTTGTTGATGTCCTTGACCAATTCCATAGTTTCCAAAGTTTCTCTGTTTCAATTAATATATTTTTGTCTTAATTACCTTTTTTTCTCTTATAAAATAATATATCCTAATTTTAACCTTCAGGAAAAAGACCATATTGTCTGTTCATAATGCACTGGATACTCTGTAAAAACTATCACTATTAAGTAAGGACTATATATATGTGAATGTTCTTGATTCCATGAATTTATCCACTCCATCTGAGTTCATTCCTTTTCGTTCCTAGAACATCACAGAATGTTATTATAGCAATTATATAATCCTTTGTCATTTTGCAAGCATTTCATACTCATTTAATGGAGGTCTTCAACACACTAGTATAGACTGATCTTGTTATTACTATTGGCAAGTAGAGGAAACAAAGACGGAATGATGAAAACTTGTCAGATATCACATCCTGTGTTACCAGGAAAAACAGGAGTAGCATTCCAATCTCTTATTCTCTGATCTCCTGATACCCGATTGAGCTAGGGGTGCCTTAGCATCAGAGGGAGAAACAAATCGATTCATTTCAAAGTATTATTATTTGGGAAAGGTCTGTTCACTATTAAAGAGGCTGTCCTCTTCCTTTTATTTTTTTTAAAGATTTTATTTATTTATTCATGGGAGACACAGACTGAGAGAGAGAGGCAGAGACACAGGCAGAGGGAGAAGCAGGCTCCTCACAGGGAGCCCAATGGGGGACTCGATCCCGGACCCCGGGATCACGACCTGAGCCAAAGGTAGGCGCCCAACCGCTGAGCCACCCAGGTGTCCCTGTTCTCTTTATTTTCAAAACAAGTACAAAAAAAAAAAAAAAAAAACAAGTACAAAGCAAATCCTAATGATTCTTGGGACTTGGAGTTGAGAAAGGGGCAAGAAAACCACAAGCTAGGGCCAGAGAGCAGAAAAAAGGTAAAAGAGATTAAACTGGTTGTGAGTGAATCTTCATCCATCATTACATGGGAGAAATATTTAAAAAGGAAGGCCACTATCTTTTCTCATCTGAGGCTTCCTCCAGAACCTGTAGGAGAGGAAGACATACTGCTGAGTCTTCATTTGGGGAGCAGCAGGACAAGGCAGTTTCTCCTTAGCCAAATGAACCCTTTCCTGACAGCTGTGGGGAAGTATGTTTATGCCACCCAGGCCCTTTGAAAATTACTCCTAAAATTACTAATGTTTAGTCAATTAAAAAAAAAAAAAGCTTCAAAAGGAAAATAACGTGGAGAGTGACCTCCTAGCATTTTTGTAGAGTGGCTTAGGGTAGAAAGTAGAAATCACCCTGAGCTGGGACTTAGGAGTCCTGATTTTAGTTTCAGCAGTTTCCCTAGCTGGCTGTGGGGCCTCAGGCAAGTGGCTTAACCTCTCTGGACCTCTGATCCTTTATATTTAAAATGAGGGAGGTGGTTATTAAGTGATGTCTAAGAGCCCTTCTAGAGGTACAAATTCCCCAATTTATAATAGTAATAATTAACATTTGATGGTGCTTTACCATCTACAAATGGTTTCCACATACATTAGCTAATTTGATCCTCATGCCGGTTCTGAGATAGTATTATTATGATTACGCCCATTTTTAGAGGAGAGATTCAGAAACCACAAAATGGCAGAGTTGGCATTGAACAGATGTTCCCAAGAGGAAAATACCCCTTCAGTAAAAGAAGCAGCTGATGCTAACAAGGATAAGCAACAGCAGATAATTTAGGCTGTGAGCTCTTGTTTAGGGGTGCAACAGAATTTCTGGATGCTGCACTGGGGTAATGATAATCCACCATGTGTAATGTTATCTGATGATGTATTTATCAAAAAAAAAACTAATAAAAAGAAAATTAAAAAAAGATACAATAATTGTTACTGCACTACACCCTAATGAATTATTGTGTTCAAGGTTCCTACAAAAAAAAAGTAATATTATACTCGGCTTATGTTTTAATTGATTTATTAATATTTTATCACAGGAATGTAATTTAAGCTCCTCATGATTTAGATCTCATAAACCTTTAGCATTTTGCAAATTCAAATTCCAATTTAAAGCCAGGGCGAGCAATTAACTTTTCTATCATCTTGTCAGGGGAGAAGGTTCGTGTTTAATTTGAGACAAAGTGACAGAAATATATATACACTGTATGTATTACTCCAATTTAATTTATGAGTCAGCACCATCCACCTTCAAAATGTAGATTTAATAGAAGGGGAGGAAGAAAAGGCCGTGCTGTCATGATAGAGCTGTGATATCTGCCCTGAATTTCTTATATATATATAGTCCCTGGTTTGTTGAGATATTAGGCTGGATTGATTGCAGGCCTACTTCCAATTCTTTTGTTTTAAATTAATTTAGTAATTACTTGCTCACATAGCACAAAATCTCATGGATATCACAGAGAACTCCTACCCCTGTTTTCACGCCCCTACTCCCGCCTCCCTTCTCAGTTTCCTGGAGAGCTGCCCCTCCAGGTTTATCCTAAGCTCGTTAAGTGAGACACACAGTGGAAAATAATGCCTTCCGGTCATTTCTTCATCCTCTTTCTTGTTTTCCAAAGCGATTTTTTAAATGCTCTCTACCTAAAACAAATTAGCAGACAAAAAACAAAAACAAAAACAAAAAAAAATCCCCTCCCCACAACTTCATATTTTAATTTACAGGATATGCATGACAAGTTAAAACAGTGGTACTTTCCAGTGATCCTTTACAAAATATTTAAGGACAGGATCAGAAGAAATGAGCTCAAACCACAGAAGGTAGTCAGGTGAACTGAAGGGAAGTACTTCCCTTTGGTGGTTATTAAACACTGGAACAGGGCTGCAGAGAGAGGTTAAGGAATTCTTCGTAGCTCTGTTATCCTATAATTCACCAAAGGCGCACAATGCTCTATGCTGATGAGATGAGTTACATGACATCTCCTCCCTGGTTCAATCAAAGGGAAGCAATTTACATCTCAAACCAGTTCTCTCATCAGTGGGACATAAAGACTGCAGAACAGAGACACAGCAAATGTGCTTATTTATACAGCATCAACTCAGTTGCCACTGTTCTTTATTATTTTCCTTTGCTCCCTCCTCCTCTGTATGGTGGCCATTTTGAATAGGATGCTTTAAATTCTAAAGTGAGAGAAACACAGGACTAAGAACAATTCAGGACCAAAATTAACTAAAGATTTCTTGTGATTCTGACAATCACTGGCCTTTGTGATGCCAGGCCAATCTCTTTGTTCCATTTAAAAATAAAATCGGATTCCCTTTGCAGACCACAAGAAGGGAATTAGAAGACGGTTAATGGAAAACTCTGGAAGGTAGCCTGACAAATGTTTATTCACTTTCCAGGCATACAATTCTGAGCTACATAAGTGAATGCAGTGCATTTGTCAAAGAAAGGCTATGTTGAATGAGTGTGAGGTCTTCATTCATAAAACAAGCTTATTTTACTAATAGTCTCTATTAATCTCAGCTTAATTATGTCAGACGTTTTGCACTTGCATACAACAGTGAAAATCGCCAAAAATGCATTTACTGCACCTGCTTAAATGCAGTCATATCCCTAAAAACTATTGCAGGGAAGGAGGAAAAGCTCCCACAGACATGGCTTTTAGGCAGAATATGGGATTATGGCAGAGGGGTTTAAAAACACGAGGTAAAAATGGTAATCATATTCATCAAGTACACAAAGAAGTAAAAACAAGAAGCTCTAGATAATTCTTTTTAGTGGACTCACTAAAATAACAATAACAGCTTGATGAAGAGAACATGATTGTCGAAAGCTTGTCCATTTTACATTTTCTCTTTACATAGTGCAATAAAAAGGGAGCACCTGCAGTTTCTACTTGTGGGTTTTTTTCTTTCTTCTCATGTTAAAAGAAATCATGGGACATCATATTTGTTTTAGGAGCTACTAGTGTAATGTCTGTCTAGTACACACTCCCTACCATAAAGTTACGTTTGAGCCCTCTGGGAATACCTGTGCCGTGCAGACAGTCTGCAGCCTCAAAGTAGTCTTTGCCTCACACCCCTTCCCTTCATTCAAACACATCAGCCCTCCATCACTTTGGAAATTCAGCTAAGACAGACTTCTCTGTCATGAACGATTTTAGACAAATCACAACAGAATGTGTTATAATTTCCATTACCTGGTTGCATCTACTTTACTAGACACCAGCCACTGCAGCCTCACTGTTGTGGTGTCCTAATACTTACCTAAAAAAAAAAATATTGTTAACTACACATTGTGGATATTTGAAAGTGCCTAAGAAAGCCATAAACTTAATTACATTGGAGGGCTGGTGTGAGCTCACATGAAATTTGAGCTATCGTTATTAAAAACAGAAATTGCATTTACTTAATGCTTCTTACAGTATACCAGTCAACTTTAAACTTTCAAGGTTTTATAATGAGACAAAACAATATTTAAAAAAAAAACAAAATGTCTGAAGAATTTGATAAAAATTCTTCATTTTATATGCCAAGAGAAGCATTCTTCCTCTTTCTCCCTTTTTATCTTCCTCTCTTTTCTTGCCTCTGTCCTTCCCTTCTCCTTCCTTTCTTTTTTCCTTTCCACCTCCCTTCTCTTCTCTAATTAGGGAGAGGTGGAATTAAACTTTGAGTAAGGAAACAATATTTTTGTTTCAGATCCATGTGCTTTTACTACTCAAAGCACTGATTTAGAGGAGAATTTTGGATGAATTCTTATGGCATTTTTCACCCTCAAAGCCTACAGCTCTCCTTCAGGTATCAAGCTATTTCCAAACATTCCTATAACAGCCTCCCAAATTCCAACTGCAGTCTGTGATATACCCTAGCAAGGTGGTCTTCTGTGAAAGACTTCAATAGCCAATGAAGAACTATTATTTTCAATTATTTTTGTAAAGGCACAGAGTAAACCATAGTGAAGTTCAATCAAGGAAAGGTTCAAACTGCATTTCCCAAGTATAGGGCCACGAATGATATCATCCCTTTGCAGTTCTACATTTCTAGATTCAAGTCTAAGGCTTTAAACAAACTTTAAGAGACAAAACAGGACAAGGGGCTAACCTGCTTTTCATGTTCCAATACCATAGAAGGTACTGGAAAAAAAATATGTTTCCACGGATGTCTGTCACTGTAAAGACTTAATATATCAAATTCTGAAATGATGACAAAGTGAGGATCTGACTACGTGTTTTACAACACAATTTGCCATAGGTCTCCACTGAGGAGACAGCAACCCCAAGTATGTCAACATTTAATTTTCTTCTATTTTCACAAAACTTTTTAAGAAAGGTTGCCATAATATAAGAAATGTCAGTATTTTCAGAACACTCAGAGGTTTCCTGAGGCAGAACAGCATTACGGATTACAACATTACAACAGATGTTCCTCATACTCATGCCTCTAATAAGGCAGTCAAACCAATGGGCATGAGGGGCTTATAGGTGATTGTGAGGGTAGATGTCTCCTAAGTGGAGAAAGGCTAAAAAATAAAGTAGTACCTAGAGTGCTGTGCATTCATCTGTGTCGCCCTGTGGTCACCCTGCATCTCTCACCAGTGTGAGATTAACAGTGTGCATTAACTGTCTCATGGCATTCTTTCCAAAGCACTTTCAGAGGAATAAACTTCAGGTCTTATCAGACTAGATGTAGTCCTGTGCCACATGACTGAAGGCATTCAGTCCTTCTATGGTTTTACTGACATCAAAAGTAGCATTAAGACATCTTAAAATCTAAGACTGGAACTCACATTGCAAGGATGCTTTAATGTCCTCCATAAGGTTGTATAAAGAAAATTAAGTGTGCATCACATGGTTCAATTTTTACCTGCTTCTTTAGGATTTTATAGACTGTCAAAGTTTGTAAAGTGTTCCTTCTTTCCTGGGACACACCAAACTAAGTCCCACCTCAGGCCCTGAGAACTTCATTTTACCTATGTCTGGAATTTCTTTCTCCAAATTGGCATGTTCACTCCCTTTCTTTACTCTGGTATCTATTAAAATATTACCTTTTCAGGAGATAAGGCAAGATAAGATATATTGGACATAATAGAGCTAAAAGAGCTTGCCACTCCCACCCTCCCATGCTAAGCTTTGTTGTTGTTTTTTCCTAGTATTTATTCTTTCCTGAAATTACCTATTTATCTGCTTATTATCTGTCTTCCCTACTAACATATAAGCTTGGGAAGCCAGACTATGTCTTAATCCTTGTGGTATTACTAGTGTTGAGAACTGTGCCTAATACATATGGTAGGTAGTCACTACATATTTATCAAATAAATAAAACTTACAGCTAAGATACTTAGCTTTAAATTTTACAATTTAAACTCATTTCATCTTCTGATGAGAGAGCATCACATACAATGACCCTTCATGATCTAGATAATGTATGAAGTCAACACGTTAAGAATCACTATTCTGGGAAGAGTGTGTTCAGACCTGGTCTAAAATCATAGCCTGTTGCTGTGGGACATTTACAGTCTGCAATTTTAGCTAGACCACCGAATGGATGGAGTTAACCAAAGAGCTGACAAGACACACAAACACACACACCAGAAAAACCCAACCCAAACCAAAGCTCTCCTTACTATGGGAATTGGAGAGGATTTGCTACTTACCCCAAGCCAACAATAGCTAAAGAAGAGAGGCAAAAATCAGAAGACCTTTGGAAACCATTTCACCAGAGCTGCGTGACACCATGTGTCATTTACGTTAAGAGAAGCAATCATCCATATGTCCAGACTGGAGAATCATAAAGTCCTAAATACTGTTTACTTACCTCAAACTAGTGATTCCTTAGAAATGTTTTATATCACATAATAATGAAATGACATGATCTTTATTTATTTTCCTTTAGATACACATTGAACATTTTCTTTAAGGTGGCATTCAACTTTTAAAATACAAGTACCAATTAACTGAGGTATTTTTGGTAGAGGAAAAAACGTCTATCATAATTTTAGTGGCAATAATAGTTCTGTACATTTCTCTTAGCAAATTTAACCTCAGATTTCTAAGCACTATGCAAACATTAATTTACTAAGTTCTGCTATGTTCTCCATGTGAATTAGAATATTATCACATCTTCATTATTTTCAGGTGAGACTCACATGGAAGGACCCATAACTTGCGAAGACCAAATAGCAAAACTAAACTAAACTAAATAAGTAAATAAAGAGCAAGATCCTTCCCTTTGAAAGTGGGTGCCCAGGGAAGATTAATGAAATAAAGTAAGAATATACCTAAAATAGCCTAATTTGATAACTCAATACAAAGGCTAAGGACTTTGAATAAACATCCCTGAAAATGGTAGAATTATTCTTTAAAAATAACAGTAAGCAATTTTTGAGCATTTGTTATGTGTCAGGCACTGTTCTAAGAGCTAGCGGAAATGGGGATGACTTTGTTTCTTGTTCACCACTGTATCCCAAGAGCTAGAACAGTGCCTGGGTCAGAATGCATGCTGAATCCATACTTGTAACAAATGTATGAATGAGAGATGCGTTCTCAGTTCCAAATGACCAAACCATCTAAATTTGTTAACACAACCTGTTTGTAAGTTGGGAACAGGCCATATAAATGTTTGCTCTTAGAGTGAAGGAACAGGGAAGAGGTTTGAATTGACCCAGTGTGTAACTAAATCTAGGGTAACAATGAGCCTTTTTACAATGGAGTTCATTTACTTAACAAACATTTGTTGAACACACACTATATGCTAGGTATTGTAAGAGGTTCTAGAAATAAAGACAAGGTGCTTGCTGTTGCAGAGCTTAAATTATTGTTTATGTGTTTGAGAGGAGGATGTCTTTGTATATAATGTAATTATGAGGCAAGAACTTTCTATAAAGCAGTGATTCTTGTTTGTTTGTTTTTACCATTACCATCCAAACTTGCTAATGCTTTGATAATTCAGCCCTTGAGGAAACTATAACAAAATGTAGGTGTACTGATTAATTAAAACATATATCCATAAAGAGGAGTGGCTCTCTGACAACTACCTAGACAAACTGATCACTGTATGAAAAGTTAATTTCGGCATCAGGGTGAGGTCTGGAAGGTATGCGTTATCTATCTTTGGGATCTATGTTGTCAATTCTCAACTTTATCTACACAAGTCTTTAGCTTCATTTGGGCTGCTCCAAATTGGAATCCAGATGCAGCTATTAATGGGTAAGTCAAAAAATAATATCATTTCACTGAAAAGAAAGAAAGAAGCACATAAAATAACAGAAGATAAACAAGGTCTTACCAATTCCCTATCACGTATGGACTAATTAGAAAAGTTATGCTACAAAGGCCAGCAGTGGCAACTGTGTTCACCTTCTGGGACTATAACATGAGCTCCTTCTGTCTACTACACAAATTCTCTGAAAGCCTAACTGACCAGAGTACAGCTTGTTGAGGAGTATGCATACTTGGATTTATTTCACTCTGATAATCCACTTGAGATGTTTGGTTTCTCAAAAACAATTTCAGTTTTTTTGGCTTTACATTTACATGAAATCAAGTTTTTGCAAACATCTATGTTTGTAAACTGACTCTTCAGCTATGCTATGGAAGCTGAGTTCTGTAAGAAAACCAAGGAGTCCAAGGCAATCTAAGTTTGATGTTTAACCATTGCTAGGTTAATTCCTCCTCTAAAAATAAAGTCAAACTATATATGTTAGCTGGGAATTCAGCAATGCTGGGAAAACATTCTAAACACTTATTAGCAAAGCAAGAAAAGAAAAAATATATTGATATATTTGATTTTCAGTATACTGAAATCAAAAACTAAATACAGGTAACAGATCTGCTTCAACCTGCTGCTCTATGCATTTACAAAGCCAAAATGTGGTATCTAAAAATCACTCCTCTATTCAGAATTACTTAACATTCCCTTTCTGTTTATACACATTTATGTCAATGATACAACAGCCCCAGGCATTCTGCTACCAATCTCCCTGTACATGTCCATTGACATCGTCTCTATCAAATTCAACCCAATAAAATTAAATGGAATTAAATAAAGCTGTCTGCTTGAACCTTAGTTTTTCTCATCTCTTATTGTATTGTACTCCTTATCATTTATTTATTTAGCTGAGGCAAAAAGCTTTCCAGACACAATTACATTTTCCTTCTGGTCTCCTATTTCTTTGTTTTTTTTTGTTTTGTTTTTTTTCCTGAGTGATGTAGTTCATGTCGATTGCCAAAATAAATAAATAAATAAGTAAATAAATAAATAAATAATCCTTATAATTCTATGAAAATAAAAAGGCATGATAACATAACCGCTATCTCACAGCAGAGAAGACATTTCCAACTGATGTTTACCATAAAATTCTCATCCCATTCCATTAGTTTTCATATAACAATATCCTCAACTATTGCCTACTTTCAGAAGATTACAAATTGTAGGAGACAAGTGGGTGGTTAAGTAACTCAAGGGGAAATTTGTTAAAGAAGGGTTTTCACTCTGGCTTCAGGAGTTAAATTCAAAAACAAACTAAAGAGAATACTAAAGTGTTGAGGATGATATGTAGTCGGCTTCCAGCTTCTCCCCCCACTCCCAGCAAGAGGGTGCCCCACATTTCTCACTTTCATTCTCACATTCCCTTCAACCTGCGCATGGGTTTTATGTTTCCCTTTCAAGGCTGCCCTTAATATTAATTTTAACCTGATTTCATGTGTAAATAAACACTTTGGAGTGAGGGAGAAAATAAGACACACAATGATTTTCTCTGGATTCTCTTTCCATAAGTAACATCCAGATGACAAACGATCTCTCATTAATCTCTTGGAAAAAAAAAGTCAGTAAGTTTCTTATGTCCTTCATACAGGATTGCTGTTTGTTATAAATTGTGCTGAAGGACCCCACACACAGCAAACTGAAGCATGTGGCATTTAATCCATCACACAGAAGGATCAAGGATTGAGTCAATACTTCTAGGGCTTCTACCCCCCAACTATGCATTTCCATGGTGCCCATTTCCATGGTGTTTAGACCTCAAACAAACACATTTGTCTAAAAACAAATACATATGTAGGAAAACAGTTCTCCAGGGCTCTTGCCTTTCAGCTGCTTTTAGTTGACAGATGACAAGTCAGATACAACATTCTGAAATTGTGATTCTTGGTCTTATATAGTGAGAGAGAAATATTTTGTCCCAGGTAGTGGATCTTTCATGGATTTTGTTAAATAGGCAAGAGAGTCACAAAAAGAGGCCCTGAGATTTTTATCCCACAATGGACTCTTCCTTGGCTTCCTTTCACCTTCTTTCACCACCTTTCACCTTCCTTTCATTTTGAGGATATATGAAATTATTCTGAATGAAAAACACTATTTTTATTCTCTCTCTTTAAAAAAAGTTTTCTAAGAAGTTTGTTTCAAAACAATTCTATGTATAATATGTTAATATGCTTTCAATACCTTTCTAGATTTCATCAGTCTTACTTATCTTAGAAACATCTGGGGTAATTTGAGGGAAACTGGAGAAATCTCTCCTCTACAGTCTTCCTGTGCCTGAAATTCTATCACTTAAAATTTACAGATGAAGACAATATCCCTAGAAATCTTTTGATTCTTTATTACTTTGGGAAGGGTACTATTTCCCTAAGTACTCTGGAAGGGAATTTTGGTTCTTCACCATGATGGCAAGCTCAGTGGGAATACAGATGTGAACTTCTCCTTAGAGAGGTAAAAGGTTATAGGGAAAGTCAAAGAATTGACAGAAAAGGTCAGGTTTGTTTAATGCCTGGCTTACAGTGCATTAATCCAACCAACCCAACTCCTACATATGTACTTTGTTCTCAGCTAGAAACTATGGGGAATAAAATGACTTCTTTATGTAACACATTAGGCCCCTATGTTTTTCAGCTAAAAACATCCTAGAAATGACAAATTCAAGTTTCCTAATGTATGTGATTTACACTGATATCCTTGAAATACTGATTTAATTACTCTTATCCACTGTGGCCATCAGTTAACGAACATCTCTCCCTGAATATATCCTTCTAAATATCATTCTTCAGTTAGGGTTAGCCAGTAATGTGACTTCAAGGAGTTCACACACGAAGAAAATAAGTGGGTTTTTCTCTTAAGAGAACATATGTTTCTCCCATCATCTGAGCTAAAAACCAAGGAAGCTGCAACAGCTGGGAAAAGAAGGAAAAGCAAATTTAATTTTTAAAGAAAATAGAAAATAAAAGCAATTTGTCCAATTCCAATGTGTGGTATCTATGCTGATTTTCTCAAGGAAAAGTGCTTATTGTCACCAAAATCCCCAGAGTAACCACAGCTGACACACTTCTCAGCATTAGAGCACTTGGCAACTGGCAATAAGGCCTGTTCCTTTCCCAGGCAGATGAAAAGCCAGGCACTCCCCAAACAAAACCAATGCAGCTTTTCTTGACTCTTCAGCTGCCTTCATGTCTTCTGAACATAGCTTTTTTCTGTGCAGTGGGAAGCTCATAGAGCAAATCTATTTTACTCAAAGCACTGAAATCAATACAATGAATATTTCTATTCTTCAGGCTATTTTGACTAAAAGACCTATCCTTAATGTACACTCAAATGTTGCCACTGCTGATATACACATAATTGTACAAAGATCTGAGGAGTACTGTCAATAAACAGAAAAATAAGTCCTGCTAAAGAATGCCTAAACATGCAAAGGAATGCAAATATAAGCCCTCTACCATACACAAGATCTTTGTTTATACCAATTGCACATGGTCAATAGACGAGGACATGCAAAACACTTTTTAATAAACAAATTGTCATCTTGCATTAGCTTATACCAATAGAATTCTTCCAAGTATTTTTTTTCATAACAAAATGTGTACAGATTGGTTTGGTTATTTTTCATTCTCATCAGAGAAAAAAAAATCATGTGCTAAAGTGTTTCCTCTTATGTGAAAGCAGGAAGCCAATTTCGAAGGCTACCATTTTAATAACAAATGCCTTCATTTATACTTTTGTTAAGAAACAAGACTATTCCCTTATCTAAGTTCTATGAAAGTCTTTCTACTTTTCTCACATTAAACTACATGTGTGAAGTTCCATCAGTGTTATTACCAATATTTATTCCTGATGGCCACAGCTTTTCTAATCTTTGTGTAGCCATATGTTTAATGTTACATAATCCAGTGGGAATCTCTTTTTAAAAACAATAAAATAAATGTGGATTTTTAAAACTGTGATCCTTTTTTAATGCCAAAAGTAAAAACAAAAGAAAGTTTCCAAAATGGACATTAGATAATATATACAATTCACCTTATAAAAAATGTTATTCATATCAGGAAGTCTTCACACAGTCCTGGAAATTCCAGGCCTAAGGTGGCACCAAGTTCACAGACACATCAACTGAAGCATGTCCACATATATCAGTAGCCAATCTTACAGAGAATGATTTCATGACACAACACTTACCCTAGTTGAACCATATCTAATTCCTAAATAACAATGATGACTAAGAGTGTTTTATTGGATGATGTTTACTTGCTAACATTTCTTGTAGGAGTCTTGATTAATTGCCTCTTTAATCTTCAAAAGATTATTCCAAAACATAGTAGTGCCTGAGATGTAGAGTTCTTTCCTCTGAACGTAAGCACAACTTTGTTGTGGTTAATATGAAATTGCTTTGCAGATCTGACCCCTAACAAGGAAAAAATATGAATTAAGATCAGCATGTAGGTGAAATGTACTAGAAATTCAGGCCATCTCCAGAGAACTACCATCTAATATAAATCACATACTGGTTGGCCATCATCCTTCCACTTCTATACCTATATTTTCTGAGATTAAATGTTACAACAAGAACAACTGATAAACACAATATAAATCACAGAAGTCTATCGATTCCTGAACACTGGGATAATTCTGATCCTCAATTCTTCACTGTGTTGTGTTGGTAATAGTAGTAGGAATGTAAGAACAAAATTGTGGCCCAAGTTTTATCTAACTTTGATCCCCCAAAATAGCCAAGGCTAGAAATATGCAAAAAAATCCCAAAACACAGCACAATCTATTTTGTTTAGTTTCTCAAAAAAAATAAAATAAAATAAAATAAAATAAAATAAAATAAAATAAAAAGAGAGAGAAGAATCCTTCCTCTGTGTCTTAGGCACATCGACTACAGACACCAATGTGTTTCAGTATCTCTCTCTACTCACGTTCACCTCCCAACCCAGACCTCTCTCTCTCTTATCCATCCTTCACAAGCAGCCCCCACTCCCATTCATTGTTTTTCTCATCTCTGTTTTTTTTTTCTCTTACTCGAATAAAATCCTGCCACTTTATGATAAGTTATCTGCCCTCTCCTCCAGCCAAGATCCCTTTCCCAGTTGTTTTCAATTCCCCTGGTTCCACATTACCAAAGTCCTGACGCTTCACCGCCATAAACAGAATTCTCAGACAGAAAGACAGGATGGGACCTGAGAGGAGTTCTCTTCTGTGGTAGAAGAAAGACAAGGGATACGAGCCCTTCCATGAAAATATTCAGGCCTCGAAGCTTTGCCAACCATGTGCCAGTGCCCTCTTAATATCTTCTCTGCACAACTCCTCTCTCGTCTCATATTTTGATTAGTTTATCAGTCATAGAAGTTAACTTTCAACATACAGGGTAGAGAAGTTAGGATACTCCCTGGTCTCTTTTTCTTAGGTTCATGGGTCTATGTCCATCCCCCAAATGTGAAAATCTATTAAACTTGTCTTTCCGTATCTCTGCCTTCTTACAGTCTTCTGATAGCCACAACTTTACTTTTATTTTTAGAGGACCTTTTCACCTTCTTCTGGTCAGAACAATATTATTCTTATTCATCTTCCTTTTCTTCCCAAATATCCCTTTTCTGGCTTAACCTAACTATGCTACTAGTACAAAATTCATCTTTCTTATTAAATAAGCCCAATCTCTGAGATCCAAAGCACCCAAAATAAGAGCTCTCTTTAATTATTATCAGTAGAAGTGACTTAAACTCATATAGATTTAAGCGAGAGATAGAAAGTGTTGTGAAAGAATATATATGGGTCAGAAAGATGAAGTGAATTATTTAAGGTCATAAAGAAGTATGGAATCGAGCTTGGACTTGGCTCAGACCTTCTTTCTGTCACGATCTCTCATTGTTTTTCCCTGTATTCATTGGTTGTTAAATCTTACTACTTCATTTTTCACATACAAAAAGCTACTGTCTATATCTTTGCAACATAGTGTTCTCTTAACCACAAATATACATTCATGTTAGAAAGCTAAGATTAGTCACATAAAACACTAAACAACTCATAGGTCCTTCAGAATATGCTCCAACTTAACTTTTTAGTCTTCCTTTTTGCCACCTGATCCACTGCTTTCTTGCCACAAATCAACTGTACACATAAAGCTCTTATCTCTGCATAAAACTTATTTTTCTTTCCTCTTTCCATCAGGAAAAAAAAAAGTTAAGTACTTTTTATAAAGAGCAAACTCAGATATCATTTGCTCTTGGAAGCCTTCCCCTTATCTGCTCCCTAAAGCTTTCAACATCTACACTTCCATAATACTTCCCCCACTAGTAGATTATATGTATTACTGCTTTAGAATTCTTGGCCCTTATTAAATTGTGGGATTCTTCTTGGTAGAGCACATGATAAATATTGAGATACAAGAATTAAAAATATTAACCTTGCCCTTAAAAAGTTTCCAGTATAGTCAAGATGTCAAACTCATAAGCTATGGTCCAGCTCAGCCATAAACAGCATATTTCTATATAATTGACTTGAATTATAGTTGCACATATTTGTTGTTATAATCAAGGCTATATTACATGTGGTACATTACAAGTACCCCAAAATTGACTCACAAAAAGCAGAGAAATAGTCAATGTACATAAGAAGGACAGCAAGGAGAAATAAACTATAAAGATGTAACGGGAGGAAAGAAAAAACACCGAGTTAATTGAAGTACAGGCTTAATGTAAGAAAAAGCAGCTTGGGGAAAGGACGTTGAATTAGTTCAAGATATTTTTGGTAGCAAGAGCCAGAAAGGCTACAGTTGCCAGAAATGAAAAAGGGACTGACTATGGAGCAAAGCTATGCTCCAGTGTGCCACTGGGCATTGAGTTCAGTGATTTATATAGTTTATTTCAACTAATACTCATAACCACCCTGTGAGGTAAGAACTGTGAGGAAACAGAGGCTCAAAGCAGTTATGACTTGCTCTGCTAGTCAGTGAAAGAGCCAGGATTCAAACTCAAGAAGTCTGAATTCCAAAGTCAATTCTTCATATATTCAATTATGGCCTAAATCCAAGGAGGCTGTGTCCACAAAAATAGCCTAAAATCACTTTATTTTCTCAAAGATCAAAGTCTCAGAGAGATTGCATATGATCCCAAGGCTCTTCACATGGTAATAAAAAATAAATTCATTTTATCGTATAATCAGCTAATAGCATACTTGAGATGAAGATACCTTGGAAACCATCTAGTGCAACCACTTATTTTGCAAATATTGAAGATACTAATGCTATCTAATTGAATTATATAGATTACTAAGGAGAAAAGTTTTGAGAAGGAATAAAGTACAAATTCTTTGTTCCTAAAGCTGAAGATCATGAGAAAAATACCATCTTATCCTGTGTAGGTGAGCCCCATAATGCTAGACACTTTTTTTTTTGAATAACTGTATCTCCATTATCCAGGACTGTAAATGGTGCTGTTACTAGCACATGGTACACATTTTACAAAAGGAGGTCCCCAAATAATATCAGTTTCATGAAGGGATGAGTGGGTCTGTGTGGGAGAGTGTGTGTGATGTGGGTGCAAGAGTGTAATTAATCAGGAGTTTGAACATATTAGTTGGGTATTATTAAATTAAGTTTTGTCTGCCATTTGGTTCACATCATTTTCTCCTTGAAATTTTCCAACATCTTCAATGCCTTACATAGCAAGATCTTTGCTTTCAGATGACTTCATCAGAAATCAAGAGTTAAGTATACCATCAATGAATGGAATTTGTACAGACCTTTGGGTAGAATCATCGGGAAAATTTTTTTAAACTTATCAAGAAATAACTCAAAAGATTTTGATAAAGTGGTAATATGAACATTTCCTCTTTATCTTAGTTTTGGGGGGTGGGGAACGCAGAAGCAATGTTTCATTTCTAAAACCATGTTCCCATGAAGCTGAGCAGAAGGACTGCTTATAACAGAATTTTCCAGCCAAATTCTCAAAGGGCCCCCAACAGGCTTTCTCAATTTGTGGGCGCTGTCCTCTCACAATCTATTCCTTTCCAGACTCTCCTTGGAAACCAAAGATTTATGTCATTCTCTTCATATTTTAAAATGAAATTGGTCCTGGTTAAAACAAAAATGAAAACTGAAGGCCTGTCTTTATTCCAAATACCAGTGTTGTCTGGACAAATGCCTCATTAATATGCCCTATTTTGAAGACACCACCAATGACTTTGCCTCTGCAGGAGTCTTAGCATTATTTGGACATTTCCAGAAATCAAGCTCACTTCGGGCATTTGTAAAGATGAGTTGTACTTAGGCAGAAGCCTGAAAAGGAAAGGTAAATAAACCCCAGGTTGTAAATGGGGAAGCAGACCCTCCTTTTGATAAATGACTTATAAATTTCCTCAAATTCCCGAGTCAAGGAAAAGTCACATGGCCTGAATGCATTTCTTTTAAAAAATGAATATTCACTTAGTAATCCTGAAATGCTTTCTGCTCTTTGAATACATTCAAACAAGTAGGTATCGTAGCATTTCACTGATAGCTTATCAAACCACAGAATAGAACAGGAGGAGTGAATAAAAAGGGCTTTCCTAGGGGACCTCCATGGTCATTGTTCTATAAAAACATATGAACATATTGCTATAAACTCATCTTCACAGGAAGTCACCCAGCTAATAAGCACAGACCTGCAAGTTAATATTAAAATTCACTTTGATTTCAGCAGCAACAAAGCTGATCCAACTAGGAGCTATTACATAAAACTCTTATTGTCATATTCGTCATCACCACTCTCAGTAGAGACCACTGCCAGCACCACGAAGCCCTCAGTTCACCTCAGGAAATATGCTACACAGACGGCCATCCCAATAACAGTGTGGTGCTGAGATGGCCCTGTTTATTTTATCAGAGTGGCACTCCTTTAATTTTTCAATTCTCTTTATTGATGTCCTCTTTCATGTATAGGTCTATTAGATTCTACTTCCTCTACTGTCCTCCCAGGAATTGGTGCTTGCCAACTACAATAAGTTGTTTTGACAACTTGTCTAGCTATACAATACTCTGTTTCTTTCCCTCTGCAGTCTTTTTGGCTTCAAATGAGTGCCTTCAAAATATAGCAGAGACTATCCAACCAAACTATGCAACAGGGGGAAAAACAGCTTTCTATGCGCAAGCACCGTCCTGCCAAAACCACAATCTTCCGTGTGCTCAAAGTTCTCTTTCCTTTCCTCCTTATTTTTATGGATAAATCCCCCCTTGCTATCTTGTCTACTCCTATCTTAATAAGGAATGACTGCCGTGACTACCCCCATCAACCAACGCCATTCACCGCCAGCACCTCTGCTCTCCTCGTGTGCTTCAAGAAGAACTGATTAGCACTTTGCATAATTAACCTGATTAGCACTGTGCATAATCAAACTGATTAGCACTTTGCATAATTAAAAAGAAATAATAATAATAACAATAATAAGCACTAAGTAATATCAAAAGCTGTTAGTCCCACAGCCCTTTGGTTACCTCTAAGATGAGTTCAGTGCGGCATTATTTTGCACCTTCACATTGAAATCTTTAACTCAAAAGTCAAGAAAATAAATTAAAATGCTTTCAATCCATTGACCTATTATGATTTTCATATCCATATCGGTTATCAAAATAATCATTCTTGTCCATGTGTGCCTTCCTCAGTTTCAGTCTTGCATTATTTTTATCCATATCAAAATGGACAAGATGTAGATATAAAACCAAATCAATAAAAAAATATTTGGAATTAAGTTAGAATCAAGACATATGCTTCTTATGTAGCTATAGAATTCTCCTATGTACTGTTCCTGGGTGATAATGAGGTATATGAAAAGAACTGGACAGCCTTTCAGGAACACCTGGCTCTGACATTTACTGTGTGATCTCACTTAAGTCACTTAACTTCTTAGAACTACAGTTCCCTCACCTGTGAAATGGAAATAAATAAGGTCAATTCTGAAGCCTCAAGGGTTGTTGTGATGATAGAATAAAACAGTAATTTAGGAAGGTACTTTGTAAACAATAAGGTTCTGGATATATGAGAGACCCCTTTCTACTTCTCCAAACCTCTTCTCCCCTAAATTTTATTTCCTACCATGAACAACCTTAAACATTGGGAATGATAATAAAATTCTATACTTTCAGTGCCTTGGAATTAAAAGTTATAAAATTCTTTTGCATACTTTATCTTATTTCCTATTCAATAGCTGAATGTGATTAAAATTTTGACTTGGAGTTATAATTTAACTTTAGTCATTATTGTATCCATCAGAGCCCTCATTTGTGTTTCCACAGAGGTTAAAATCAAGCTGTTGCTGGAAATTCATAAGAGAATAGAAGAAAATCTACTATGTTTCTATTACCTGGGGACTGAAACTAGGAGAATTCTGAAACTCTGCTTTTCTCCACCCACCATCGCCAGCCATCTGCTCCTGACGACCTTCAAGGCTTTGTTCAATCCCACTTTCCTCCAGGAACCTACTTCAGACACTCTTCAATCCAACCTTCTCTCTTTTTTTTCTGGTGCTCCCATACAATTTTATCTGTAACTCTACTGTGTACGGTATGCTATGTTTTAAGTTGGCGTGTGTCTGATTCCTCTGGAAGACTAGGAGCTCCTGAAGAGAAGCCACCATGTCTTTTGACCTGTCACAATGAGTGATGCATATGGTGAGCACATAACACACTCGTTATGGTGGACTTGAGGAAACTGGACACTAAAGTATGTTTTTTACTGTGTACTTACTATGTAACTGCTATATACAAGTCTGAATGATTGCTTCACTAACTGTTTGCTGGGGACTGCGAAGGTATTTGACATACCCATAACCACTTTACTGACCATTAAAATGTTTAATGTCTGTCAAGTTACTTTTTATTTATTTATTTATTCAATTATTCACTTAATCATTAAAAAATAGATGTGAGTGCCTAGTAAGTTCTAGGCATTGTGCTAAACATTCAATACAGCATTGAGCAAGCTCAAAAAGGAACTGTTGGTTCCTCTAAAGAAGTTTATAGTCTGCATGTATCTTAAAGAGCCTATGTCAGCCTTTAAAAGGGTGGGGTGGAGTAGAATGGAAGGGGAACCTTTGAAGTAGCCAAGATCATCAGTTGCAAGCTACCCACCATGAAGCCATAAGCCTCTCAATCTAAAGGAAAGGAACCCACATAAGCAGTCCGTGTTCCTGAGCCAATCATCCATTTTACAATTCATTTAATTCAAGAAAGAAAATGCTGCTGTGGAGATTATTCAAGTCCAAATGTTCCTGGTGAAGGTGCTTCCAGTAATTCTGGGAAAGAAGCCAATCCCCTAGTTTTATATGTAAATATTTAAAAAACACACACATATATGTAAGCACAAAGGAAAGGTCAGGAAGACGTAAGTCTTTTAAAAATCTATTTTAATAATTTTTTTCTATAACTGTCCACAAAAGTTTGGGCTTTTTTGTAGCCTTACATTTTCTTTTACACAATACACCTGCTTTTTTTTTTCCCTAAACTAAATATTTCTTCCATCTAATGACTCTCTTTATTAGACAGCATCTAATTTGCATACATTTACATACAATTTAACTGCTAGCTTGTGAGAACAAAGAAATGGCTCTGTATTGTACTGAAGGACAATACTCAGTAAAGGAAGGTATAAAAACCAACCAGCTCAGTGACTGTGTAAGCTCTTTGTTTCAGATATACCAGGCTTTTTTTTTTTCAACATACCAGTTAAAAGGGGCAAAAATTATTTCATCAAACAATGAAAGATACAGCACTACTTTGTTTAACTGCCCATTTCCTCCCCAGCTTGCTTACTACAATTCAGGGGTCTAACTTTCCTGAATCTACAATTTCCTTTATTAGATTTGATGGATTCAATCCCTTCACATATTTTTGTTTCGAGTCTTATTCCTAAAACAACCTGGGATTCTGCTGTGATAAAGCTCTTTCCGATGCTAATTTGTGCTGCCACCTGCCTTGTTCCAGGAATGGACGGGGTAGATATGACATCCTGTTCTCCAGTGAAAAATGCATACCCATACCTTAGTAAGAAGAGATTTTACTGAGACTTCTGGTCTTTATGTTATGAACCAACTCTTCAAAAGAAATGGTTTCTAGCACCCACTGGGGAGTAGATGGGAAAAGAGGACCTGAACACAGCGGGTATACACCAAAGGAGAAATAAAAGAGTTGAGTCAACTGTCTCTCCACTTTGCAACGCCACCCCCCTGTAAATCTCCAAACCCAGAAGACTACTGCGACATTTAAAAAAGAGAAGAAAAGAAGAAAACAAACAAACGTAAACCTGGGGTCCTTGATCCTCATTTGAAAATGAATCCCTATACTCTGTGACACAGGGTAAGTCACTATGACTCTTCTCTGTGCCTCTCATCTTTGATGCTTGGAGAGTGAGATTATAGAAAGCAATCTTGAAGAGTTTGTTCAGTGTTTTGTAAATATTAACTATTGAAAACACATGAAATAAGTAATAAAGCTGCGGTCACAACCAATGAAAATAAACATGAGAAGGATTCGAGTTTCTGAAATGCCATGTGTAAAATAACACAAAAAAATAAAGTATGGTATATAAAAATGCTTCAAAATTATAACAAACGATACAGATATAAGGCAAGATACTAGGACAAATTAAAAAAAAACATAAAGCCACATATGAATTGCCCCAGAGGCTCAATGGAAATATAATCCATAAGTGGGTGCTGGAAGTGGTCATGGAAGATGCATTTTCTTAGAAATATGTTTAATATCATTAGGTGTTCTATTTTTTGCATCTGATAATGCAGATTTACAATTTTAATGACCAAAAGAGGTGTGAACTTGTCAGTGATAAGTGAAGAAATTCTACTACTCTGTGGGGCTGCAGAATGCCCACATGGTTTGGAACCTTCAGCAGCCAAACAGATTGCACAATCTCTACCAGTGATCTTGAAGCATGTCTGATTTTCCACCTGGTGAGAAGAAGCCTGAGTTAGAGACTTGTATTAATGCTGGAGTGCTGGCATAGACCAAGTCTGCCAACTTCCTAACCCATAAGCAATTCTGAATAATCATCCAAAAGCACTTAAAAGAAATGATCACTGTCCTTTTAACCCGTCTTTTTAAAATTAGACATTGTCCCCTAGGTACCGACTAGCTTCTAGTCCCTATAATGAGAAGAAAGGAAGGTACTGATGATCCTCTGAAAACCATGGCTTAGCTCTAAAACCACCCTGAAATTCCAGGGAAACTGACCTTGACACCCCACACCCCTTGCTCTAGAACAGACAGAGGCAATCACCTCCTGAAGGGTTGTAAGTTTAACATGGAAGCTCTGTTTCTAAGGCTCACTAGCTCTCTCTTGTTGATATAAATTTGAGGTTGTGCTTATTTCCCATGTCATAGAACACTATCTGTTGGTACCCGGCACCAGACCTATTTTCTACACTTTAACAGATTAAACTCTGCCTTGTTTGTTTGTAAAGCATCTCTTAATACCAACTCCACCAACATCACCTGTGCTGGAGGTGGTTAAGATCCACCTCCCCAAAGCATGTTACCACGGTGACAAAGTAGTGACCTAATTTGCACACACCTGCTGGGTTAATTGGGCCAAAATGAAAGATGATATATATGCTCAAAATCCAAAACTGATTTTTTTCTTCAAAATTAAATATTTGATTTTTTTAAATTAGCAGTTTCTAAAGCTAAGTAACGTACTCCAGGTGTGCATTTGCCAGTTAATATACCCTGAATGTTTCATGACACTCGAGGAGCAAAATATATTGAGTGATGAATACAAATCTTTTATGTATTATCTGTGTGCCATGATTAGTATGAGTAAGTGGTCTCAATCACTGAATACATGGGGTGTGCCTAAGGGGTCAGGCCATTGCCTCAAAGCAAATAAGGACATTTCAACTGTGCCAAGTTAACAGTCTGAGCCGTTTCTGAAAATGCAAGTTCATTCTGGAGCTGTGCTCCATAGCCTGTGACAGCCAGCAACATCTCCCAGACAAAAATGTTACTTAACTCTGCTTGACCTCTTCCTACTTCTTTGTACTCATCCTTCTCAGACCACTGATAGCTTTCTTTGAGCCATATAAAGTTACACATCAAGAGCTGATGAAGATATGAGCAGGCACTTGCAGAGACTGCTGGTGAAGCCACAGCAACATGTAAGTGGCATAGGTAAAGGCATCAAAAGCTTGAAAGTTGCATATCTCTGTGACTCAACTATTTTGCTTTTAGTTATTTATCCTAAGTACATAATCAAAGATGTTCATGAAAATGTGTGCACAATGATATTCTTCATATGTTATTTTTAATAGAGAAAAATCGGAAGCAATTTACATGTCCAAGAATAAGATACTGGCTAAATTGTTATAACACATCCATTGTGTGGAATACTATATAATCAATAAAAAAATCGTGCCACAGAAAAAGTATTTATTAACATAAACAAGGGTTCACAATGTATTGCTAGTTGAAAAAATCAGAATCCACAATCATGCAGAGTATAATCCTACAGTTTTGTATGCACGCATACATACACACGTCAAAATGTTAATTGATCTTCTAAGTGGGAATAGTAATGTCAAGCGTGATTTTATTGTCTTTTGCTTTTTTGTGTTTTCCAAATAGTTTCACCATGCTGGTGTATTACTTTTATAATTGAAAAAATGAATACTCTGTTAAAAATAAACGGCAGGAAAAAGTTAAATTACATTTCCCGATTCCTCTCCCTCACTTAGATTTCACATCTCATCTGGCCTCACCTCTCTTCTTATCAATTCCAGTCATGAATAGATGTTAAACGGAGTAATATTCTTTTATTGCTAAATATTCCACTTTTCTAGCTGAATGGATCCTTTACTTATTTACAAACTTGACAAAAATGTCAGCCATCAGAGCCTGGGTAGTTTCCAAGTCGCTTCTTAAGCTTAGAAAACCAAATGAAGTAACTGCCCTTGCCCTTCTGTAATGAGGATGACTTGAAGTGAACTTTTCAAGGTACAAACATATCTATTTATCACCTGGCTATTGCATCCTGCTTAAATTACAACATTCACATTTTGATTTTATTTGTAAAGTTATAAGGTCTTACTGATAAGTAAGTGCTTCTCTTAAGTAAGTAAAATTAACATTACCATATGAACTGGAATTGCTGTTAAAAGTATCTTGCTAGGGGTTTGATTTATTCTATGATGCTTTCACTGATTTAATCATTGCTTAGATTATCAAAATACAATAATTTATTCTCATAAGTAAAAAAGTTTCTTGGGATTTTCCTATGTCATAAACAATAGACATCAGTGATTGCTAAATAAAAGAAAAATATGCCAAGTGACATCTCAGTTCTTATTCCAGCATTTTTTTTTTTTTTGCCTTAGTGCTTTGTTCTTGCTAAAAAGTTCATGGGATGAAAAATGTGATTCTTCTACATTTCAAGTAATGAAATAAAGTTTATTTTCATGTCCCAAAATAAGTGTTATTAAATATTTTTAAAATATATAATACACAAAAATAAATTGTGGAATTAAATATGTGAATATTAAAAGAGACTAAATCACCAGTGTACTAGAAAAATAGATGGGTAATTTTGTTATGAGTTTTCTATACCACAAAGGAAATGACTGATAAATACTAGTCTCATAAAAAGTCTATAGTAAAAGTCAAAAAGCAAATTAAAAACTAAAAAAATAGTTCAAACGTCTCTTACATAAAGTTTTATTTTCTGCTGATATACAAAGAGGTTATACAAATCAACAGAAGATTAAAAAGAACCTCTATAGAAAAAGTAAAGAAATATTTAATAGCCAATTCACAGAAAAAGAAATATAAATGGCTAGTAAAATCTTTAAACGTGTTTTTAATCCAACCCATAAATAAAGAAATGTAAATCAAAATAACGACATAATATCATTTTCACTTTTCAGATTAGAAAAAAGATATTAAAACTCAGTTTTGGTGAGGCTGTGGAAAGCAGAAATTATCATACACTGTTGTATAGAAGTATATATTAGACCATTAATGAGGCATAAGTTTTAATAGCTGTAAACATTTTAATTATACAAATATTCTAGGAAATTATATTATGTACATTAAAATGAGTACAAAATATATTTAGAAGGTTGTTTATTACAATATTTTCTGAGTAGAAAACAAATTGGAAATAACCAAATGTCCATAAATTTGGCAGGGTTAAATACATTCTATTATATCTATAAAAAGGAAATATTAGGCAGCTATCTAAAAAAAAGATGATATAGCATAATACTCTATAGTGTAAATACCATAAAAATCTCTGGGATATGGCATTAGAAAACAAAACAAAATATAAAGATAACTTTAATGGTATGTCAAAATGGTTTATAATTTCAGCTATATATTGCCATATGCACTCTTTAGAAGTTGTGATATTCTAAAACATTTAATGCATGCTCTCAAGTTATAGGAAGTGCTCTGAACCTTTTTAATTTGTGCTCCTTTAAACTTTGATATGATAATTACCTTCTTCAATTGTGACTTAATATTCTTGTCATTTGGATTGTGTTTTTAAAAGCAAAACATCTCAAAAATAAACGCAAAACCTCTCAGTCATGGTTTGGATGACAAATAATATGTTCACTTAAGTTACACAGTGGAAATTTCACACTGTGTTTTCTCTAAGAAAGTAGTTTGTTCCTCCATTTCTGGCTTCCATGATTGTGACAAGAACAGAACCATGATTCAATGGTATAACTGATAATAATGTTGTGTTCTCAATTGCATCATAATTTGGTTTATAAATTGGAATGAAAGTAAAGCCTACTGAAAATTATATTAAGAGACTTTTTGGTTTCTCTAGTGAAAAAAAATTAAGCCCTCTCATCTAAAATCTTAATAATTTCTGAAAATGTTATTTGGCTCCATTTTTCAAATGCCCACGGTGGACTGTCTACTTCCTTGTGCATTTTTTCATATCGTATGCCTGGGTCATGGTAATGCTGTCATCTGTTACAGCAGCAAGCAATAAGAAAATAATAGTGCCGTGAGTGCAATGTTGATTAGACACATTAAACTCAGGAAAATTCAATCAAATCTCATCAATTTCAATAATTTACCACCACACGTCCTTGTCTAGTTAGAGATAAACAATTTAATTTTGAATGAAGCATTTGGAGAAATTTCTACTTCAGAATGAAAGTAAAGATGACAGGATGAAAAGAACAGATTTCCTGTGCTCACCTCAAATGGAAAGTTAACTACATATTCCTGAAAAGTTCTGTGCTTAATCTTGGCCTGCCATGAAACTAATACTTAAAAAAATAAATAAATAAATCTAAAGTTTGACCTTCCATTTTCATTTACAGCCTGGATACACGGAGAAAAAGGAAAGGGGGTGATATTATTCCTAGAAAACATTATTTGCCAAAGAAGGAAATGATGATTCAAGAATCCCTGTAGTTCTACCAATCCCTTGCACCAGAGTGGCAATGGAATTGACGAGGACAGCTAAGAGTAGCAATGAATCCAGTCTCTCTGTGGCCAAATTAATTTTGGCTTTCACAAATAATGAGTCTGTTCAACTTTAGGGAGACACAGTTGAGCATCTTTTGTTCATTTCTGAATGCCTATTATTACTGTGTTTACTATTAAGATAAAGAGGAGCATCAACTGGTTGTCCCTGAAGCTGACCTCCTAATTGTACATTGTTAATAGCTAACAGACAGGGCATGCATCCCCTTGTCCCTCTGTTCTAATACATATATACTTTGGGGGCACAATCTTGAGCAACCGGTGAGAATACAGAGATCAAATTTAGATTAATTCAGTTCTGGTATTATTTCCTCAGAAAGCCCACCCTTGACCACCCCACAAGAAAACTCACCTGTAATATCTCGTAATCATGAGGTGGAAAGGACAAAAAAAATGCTTCCAATTCTATCCCAATTCTTTTAGGAACGGTTCCCTCTGTCAACTCCTACCGTAATAGTAGTCTACTCCTTACATGAAACAAAAAACACTTTGAACAACCTCAGAATCAACTTGGGAAAAGTACAAAAAAAAAATGGAGGTGTTTCATTTGGTCACAGCTGAGCTTCAATTCTGTCAGTCAATAACTGGCTACATAAAGTTTGAAACTGACCTTTCTGAGCTGAGCCCTGCTTTTTCAGTCTGATTCTGGAACTTCTGACTTCCAGTTATCGCTTAATGGAGGTGTATTTCTATAGATACCCAGATTCATAATTCTCTAATAAAGACCTTGCCTATGCTAAATACAGAGAGATAAGTTTCGTGGTTTCAACAGCTAAAATCTAGCACAACGTCTTTGTCATTCTACAACACTAAATTTCAGGTGCATACATGACCTACAGAATCTAAAGACCATTATGAAAAATTTTTCTGTAACTAATGATTTAGTTTATAAACTTTTTTAGAAGTTTTATGTACTTCACAAGATATTTGGTATCTTAATACACACGGCTTCATAAAAAAGCCAAAGTCAGGTTTGAATTTTGCCCTGCATCTAAGGAGTAACTGTAACCCTGTTAATCACTACCTATTCTATCCCCCAAGTTTAATATTTATAATAAAGAGAAGTTTCCAATAGTTTAAAAGACTATGCAAGAGAATGACTCGTGATTCAATTAAATCCATAAAAAATACTAAGGTGTTAAGGCAACAAGTATTCTATCAATACTGAGCAGAAAAACTGTCAACTACAGAAGCAAGAAAGTATTAATATGTGACTATGTAAGCAAGCCTTCCATAGATATTTAGATATTTACTATAGAAAAATAAGGTTACTCTCTATAGTAGGTTGAATAGTGTTCCCCACAATTTCATGCCTTTCTAATTCCTCAAAATATGGATATAATTAGGAAATAAGGCCTTTGCAGATGTAACTAGTTAAGGTTCTTGAGACGAAATCATCTTGGATTAAAGGTGAATCCTAAACTCAATGACTGATGTTCTTATACGAAAAGGAGAAAACAGAGAGAGACTGACAGAGGAAAAGGCCATGTAAAGATGGAAGCAGAGTTTGAGGTTATACTGCCAAAAGCTAAGGAATACAGGGGGCCACTAGAAACTATGGCAAGAAAGATTCTTACCTACAGCCTTCAACGGGAGTATGGCCATTCTGGACCTTGCTTTTGGACTCTGGCCTCCAGTACTATGAGAAAATAAATTTGTTTTAAGCCAACCAGTTTGTGGCAATTTGTTACAGCCTTCCTAAGGAATTAATAAGCTATCTCTGTACTGCAACAAAGTTGAAGCTGACACAGCAGTTCCATAAATGTAAATGGTGACATCAAAGTCTCCGACTGATAGGAACATTTAAGTATGGAAAGATCAAAGAGAAAACTTACTGGGAGGTTGCAATGAAGTTTGCTAGTAGTAGTAAATCAAATTTAAAAGGGATTTGGGGGATCCCTGGGTGGCGCAGCGGTTTGGCTCCTGCCTTTGGCCCAGGGCGCGATCCTGGAGACCCGGGATCGAATCCCACGTCGGGCTCCCAGTGCATGGAGCCTGCTTCTCCCTCTGCCTGTGTCTCTGCCTCTCTCTCTCTCTCTCTCTCTGTGACTATCATAAATAAATAAAAAAAAATTTAAAAAATAAAAAATAAATAAAAGGGATTTGGCCCTCTGTTTCGAGTTGTTCCCTCTTAAATCCTATAGATAGATGCTATCACAAAATAATGTAACCTCTTCTAATCCCATGCTTTCAAGAAAGTCAAAGACAGGTCTTAAACAGGTATCAGTCTTTAAAAAAAAAAAACAATACAAAATTTTAAATAAATACTAAAAAAAGAAAATTATGACATTTATATTTTTTAGAATCCTGAGTGAAATACAGAATTGAACAAATAATAACTATTTTATGATGGTACATGATCAATAGCAGAGGTATTCTTAATATCACTTAAGCGAACATAGTTTAAGTAGGCTCCATGCCCAGTGTGGAGCCCAATGCAGGGCTTAAACTCACAACCCTAAAATAAAGACCTGAGCTGATCAAGAGTTAACTACTTAAGACTGAGCTACCCAGTTGCCCCAAATGAATATCACTTAAATCAGTAAGCAAATTAAAAATTATTTATGTTGTTGAAGAATTGGATTCAAAAAGTAAATATGCCCATTTTTGATTAATGGAAATTATGGCATCAAGTGACAAATACACAAGGGAAAAATAAATTTTCTTTTGGCCTAGAGTATATCCTATCCTGACACTGGTAAAGATACTAGTAAGCATGCGTTACTTTGTTTGAGGCATCAGATCAGCATGATTACGAATTCTGTTTGTCTATTAATACTCAAAATTAAACATTTTTTAAAGTAATACTGAACTCAGCTATACAATTTGCTATATAAATTTAAGACATTATTAAAGCAACATTTTTAGGTAATTTCCAGTTTACTTCTTTTTTTCTGTATACTGCATTATGTTTCTATACTTACTTAAATCTCAAAATTCAAAAGACCCTAACTCACATTTTTTATCTTTAAAAAGTTATGACCTATAGTGCAATCCTATTTTTATCTTTTTTTTTAAGATTTTATTCATTTATACATGAGAGAGAGAGAAAGAGAGAGGGAGAGGCAGAGACACAGGCAGAGGGATAAGCAGACTCCATACAGGGAGCCCAACGTGGGACTCAATCCTGGGACTCCAGGATCACGCCCTGGGCTGCAGGCAGGTGCTAAACTGCTGAGCCACCCAGGGATCCCCTATTTTTTTTTAATTTTATTTATTTATTTATTTATGATAGTTACACAGAGAGAGAGAGAGAGGGAGAGAGGCAGAGACACAGGCAGAGGGAGAAGCAGGCTCCATGCACCGGGAGCCCGATGTGGGATTCGATCCTGGGTCTCCAGGATCGCGCCCTGGGCCAAAGGCAGGCGCCAAACCGCTGCGCCACCCAGGGATCCCGGGATCCCCTATTTTGATCTTCTTAACAAAAACCAAGAAGAGCAAATAGTGTGAAAAGTTCAATACTTTAATGAAAATATATTTTGAATGATAAAAGATCTATCCACACATTTTACCCTAAATACACAGAAATGCATATATTTAAAAAATTAGAAATTATTTTTAAAAACTCCCTTAAAGACTGTCAAAATCATAAGGATGGCACATGTAGATATCCATCACTAAATGTTATATGTTCAAAGAAGGAAATACTGAAGGAATTATCCTTATAGGAAACAGTATAGATCAATTATTATTTTTTCCTCTTCCTTTTTTAACCTGAGAGATGTGCAGTAACTATTAGTAAATGAAATTGTTTCTGTAGTTAATACATTTTAGTTAGCCAAGCCAACCTTCTGATCAATCTTCTAATCACCAAACATTCTAAAGGTGGGAAAAAATGGTTTTAACAACTCAAAGATGAGTCTATTTATATTCAAATTGTTTTCAGAGACATTGGTCTCCTAACACTTTAATAGTTCAGCAAGATATAGATGATTAAGGTATTTATATAATCAGATGGAAAGTGAATACAGTTATGTCAATAGCTAGAATAATTTCCACTGAATGAGTGAATGAATAAATAAATCAAACATAAAAAGGCAATGTTTAAAATTGATCAATATAAAAAACAAAAATGATAATATAAAACAATTACTTTAGATATATAAATTATTAATATCAGATAATTATACTTCAAAAGAAAGAGAATTGGTTTTTAAGATTTTATTTGTTTATTCATGAGGGACAGAAAGAGAGAGAGACAAAGGCAGAGGGATAAACAGGCTCCCTGAGGGGAGTCTGATGCAGGACTGATCCCAGGACTCCAGGATCAGGACCTGAGCCAAGGTAGAAGCTTAACCAACTGAGCCACCCAGTGCCTGAGGAATATGTAACAAAATTCTTAAATCCTATAGTTAAAATAAAAGTCTCCTCCAAAAATAAAAAGTTAAAAAAAATTAAAAACTTAAAATCTCCCAAATTAGTGTTGAGAGTGCCACAGTATTTATAAAAATAAAAATCAGGTTTTGAAAAATCGTTGTTGCTACATAAATTTATACAGAACAAAATCATCTTTGATTCAGCCTCAATTTTAAATATAGAATACTGGCAGTAAGAAGGTGCTCCCCAAACCGTCAGGTGAATTATATACTGTGATGGGAAAAAATAAGAACCTATAGAAATGCAGTACAGCCTGATTCAGATAGAAGTCTGTGAAGTTCTCCCTGAGAAGGTATTTTAAAATAAACAACAATATCATACTTTATGGAATTTGTAGTCTAGCAAAGAAGAAAAGCGTTCAACTAATAATTACATAAGCATTTACATATTTACAACTGAGGACTATTCATTATCATTGATAATCACACAATTCCATACTTAACTCATTTGTTGATACGACTCCTCAGCCTGAAAATGATCTCCTTTCTCGTGTCTTATGTCCTCTGTTTCATGTTATTTCAAGGCCTAGTTCAAGTCCCATTTCTTACTTGCAGCTCACTGAGATGTCTCTCTCCATGGACTATCTTTATTACTTAATGACTTATTCAGCAATAGTAAATGGGTTTCATTTTACATCCAACTTCCATCAATTGGTAATGATTGTCTAAAGTGTTGTCTTCAGGAAGAGTTTTAGATCAAGTTCTAGTTTAGTGGCAGAGAGAACCATGATGGGTTGGTGATGTCCTTCATGGGCACTGAGGGGGAGCAGGACATGTGGTCCAAGGCAGTCATTTTACAGGAGTGCTGTTATTTTCACTTTTACAACATTCATTTGATACCAAATTCAGGTCTACGGGATGCATTTAACACTGAGAGTGCCTTATTTTATTTTTAAATTTATATTATGTTTCTTCAGGAATCCCATAAAATTCCTACAGTCAAGGACCATATATAATTCTTTATGTCCATAGCATTTAGGCATGCCTTGTAAAGTAGGCATCTGCTGATGATAGTGAAATGACTTTTTTTGGCATTCACTCTTATTACTATTATTCACAAACTCGTCTTGTCTCTTGGTTTCTCTCAAAAGATTATCAATGCCAAAAGCATGTAAAAAAAAACACTGTAACATAAACATTAAGTAAATGTATAGTCTTTGTCATCTCTAGGTTCAAATGAAACACTAGAAAATTGGTAATATTTGAAGGTTAAATATATGCCTACCAAATAACACAGTGGGATAAAGAGAAGATAAATACACATTTTTAAATGAATTTAAACCTTTTTTAAAGATTCCAAAGCTGTGTCTTTTAAAATATATTTTATATCTTTAGTATGTCCTAGAATTTTTATCCTTTTTTTAGTAGACTGCATCTTCCTGCACATAATAAGTGTTGAAGAAATCCATGTCGATTAGTTTAGAGTTACATTAGAGAAATAGTTCCATTTTACATTCCCCCCTGCTAAGCAAATGTATTTATCATATTCCATAACAGCTCACAGTTTGTTATACATTAACTGCTCATTCTCTGTGCCAATAAGACTGTGCTGGAACAGCAAATGAATTTGGGGCGTTCATTTAAATGATTCTGCAAACCACAGGCTACCCAGTTGTCTAATGATAAGAGAGCCCCAAAGCCACCTGATCACCATTATATTCCCTTATTTTTTTGGACTCGCATGGTCAGTACTGTCAGGATCAGGATCCCAATACTGAGAAGAGTGAGAAGGAAAAGTATACCTCAGACATAATCATGAAAGGGGGATTTATTAATTCAGGCACCAATGATGATGTGGTTAGGTTGGAAGGAGAATGGAATATAGGTTTGAAGTGCTTTATCTGCTCCAAGACCAATGCTGGTTTTGGCACTTCTCTCACTCTAGTGAGTTGCAAAAAAACAAGCAGGTGCTAGCAATCTGAGAGACCACATGCCAGCTACAGCTGCTTCAAACTGATTCAATTACATCTGCCTGAATAGTCCCAGGACATCAAACCAGTTGAAGAGATCCATAGGTTGCAAGGAGACCCAGTCTGTCCTGAGACAACCACCTGCAAATCTCCAGGTTTGGATATGAATGATCATTCTATCCCCAGGCACAGGAAAAAAAAAATGGGTGGGGGGACAGGGAATGTGATATTAATTCACTTGGTTGGAGCCAGCACAAAAGGCCCCTTCTAATTTTCATGTTTAAAATCTGACAGTAGCTGAGGTCTTAAGGATACCTTGAAACAGCCTGATTTTGTGAGAACATTTCCCAAATCATTGGGTACAGCACATTTACAGAACATGCTCTTGGGATCCGGACTTCGCTCCAAACCTTGTTTGTACAAAAAGGGGCCAAGCAGCTGGGAAATTCTGGAGTGGAGTGTGTCCTCATTAGTTCCCATCTGCCACCAGAACTCAGCTCATGGCAAGTTTGGCTAAGTCCTGGTGTACTCAGGTCCAAATGTGGGTCAGTTTTAATTACACTATACAGAATTCAGTGTGCAGTTTTTAAATCCTTATTATACAGCACAGAGGAATGGGCAGCTCTCCAGCTAATCAATTTTTTAAAAGTACATATATAAAATTTTTAAACCAGGGTAGACAGTGGGTGGAAAAAATATCTTATAAATGAGTACAAGGGTTACTTAAGAGAATTATTAGTGAAATTGGGTCATGAGCAAGTTCTGCTTTAAAACTTCAAAGTCAGAAACAAACTGTCCCATTGGTAAGATAGGAAACTTAAATAAGGTACACAATAACCCTTGCTCTTTGGTTTGAATAAGTAACAAGGCTGCAGCCAGTTTACAGTAAACACCTGCAGAGGCACTGGCTTTCACACAAGCAGAGATATTTCCTATTCTGTCATTCTTCACACCTCATCCCTTTCAATGTTTATCACTCATGGCAGAGACTGCAAAAAAGGGGAGAAAATCACAAACTACCTGTTAAGAGTGAAAAACAAAGATGAGGGAGAAGAAAGAGAGAAAGGAGAACAGAGGGCACATGTGCTGAGTAGCAGACGCTGGGCATGACTAGGCTCTCAGTGCCATCCACACAAACTGGGGCCAGAATCAACCCATGTAGTCTATGTTCAGAATCCATCCTGTCCAAAAGCTTCATCAGATGCAGGAGAATGAAAACACTAAGCCTTCAAAGACAATAATCAGCAAAACATTCAGGAGTGAAGATGTAGGGCAATGCTGGGCATTTAGCAATAGCACAATACACCATTTTTTGATGGATAAAATGTTCATTGGCACAAGCCCTAATGAAGACCACCTTCCCCTCCCCCAAAAAGGAACCTTAAATGAATGCCTAAAGTACAAATGTTTTGGAGGCTTTTGACCAAGTTGTCATGAAGCTCATCCATTAAAAATGCAGCCTGAAATTCTATGGGTTCAAATATTAGCAATTTGACATGTACTAGATGTGTAATCTTGGAGATATTGCTAATCCTCTCTGAGTTTAAGTTTTCTCACCTGCAAAATAAGGAATAATATCCACCTAATAGATCATTGTAAGGCTTATCAATAATACATATAAAACATTTGTAATACAAAAGTCACTCAGTAAATGTTAACTGTTAACCCAACTGTTCTGAGTTAAATTGAGCCCTCCCCTCCAAAAGAAAAGGAAAAAAAAATATATTGGAGTACTAACTAAAGTACCATAAAATGTGACCTTGTTTGGAGATAGGGTTTTTACAGAAGTAATAAAGTTAAAATAAGATAATTAGAGAGGGCTCTAATCCAATATGATGAGTATCCTTATAAAAAAGGAAAATTTGGACACACAGATAAGCATGAAGAGATGATAAAAACAGGGAGAGAAGATGGCCATCTATTAAGTGTATAAGAGAGAAGCCTGGGACAGATCCTTTCCTCACAGCCCTCAGAAGGAACTGGTCCTGCCAAAACATTGATTTCAAACTTCTGGACTGTGAGAACAAAAATTCCTCTTGTTTAAGCTTCCTAGTTTGTGATGCAGCCTAGCAAACTAATACCCAAATAATTAAAGATTTTATTAATCATCAGTGTTTACCTTGACACATCATGGTCAAAGCTAGACACTTGACATTAGGCAAGACAACTTTATGAACTCTGCTGAATAATAGTCTCTTCCACATATTGTGCTTTTTCCCTTCTTTTCTGATTGCTGTTCAGGCAGATACTGCTACAATATAAACAGGATGGCAGGAAAAAAAACTGGTTTACTATAATTAAGATCATCTAGTTTTTATTAAATATAATTAAGGGAAAATCATACGCACAAATTCATAATTCACTTTTCTACTGTTGAGGGAGTTTGCACAGGAGAGTATCAGAACACGTTACCACACTAATTCCCTTCCCAGGAGAAAAAAGAAAGATTTATACAGCCATTTACTCATTGCCAACTATGTTCCCTAAATCTGAGGCTGCTTAATTGTGCCAACCTTCTCAATAGGACCACCTAGTTCACTAGGATGCATGTAAGAATACATGGTTCAGTTGGGGAGGATGGGTTCTTCATTGTTTGCAAAAGATTGGTTTTAAGGGTACCTGACGTTCAAAAGAGGGGTGATAGTTGTCTGGGAGTTGTATCAAGAGTCCTTCCATTGAAAGGTACATTTCATAATCACAGACTTTGAGGTGGATGCGATTATCCTCATCTTATGCTTCTCTTTAAATAGCCCCAGTCTTCTATAGACATGTAGCATGTATAGTTAGAAATGGTAAGTCTAGGGGTGCCTGGGTGCCTCAGTTAGTTAAGCGACTTACTCTTCACTTCAGCTCAGGTCATGATCTATTGGGTTGTGAGACTAAGCCCCATGTTCAGTAGGGAGTCTGTTTGGGATTCTCACTCTCTCCCTCTCCCCTCACTTGAGCCTGCTCTCTCTTTCTCTCTCCCTGAAATAAATAAGTAAAATCTTAAAAAAACAAACAAACACACACACACACACACACACACACAAGAAAGGAGAAAGAAGAAAATTAATTTGTAGGGAATACTAATGAATGTTGTGCACCAAATAAAGCATTTTGCATATCTAATTAACTTCAATCCTCCCATCTCTCATTTAAAAGATAGATGCTCTTATCACCATATTTTAGACAAAAAATTGAGGTTTAGTAAGGTTAGGCAACCTTGGTCAGGTCACATAGCTACTGCAGTGTGGAACTGGGATTTCAATGCAGGCCATTTGGACTGCAAAGCTCCTAAATTCAAACTCAGGCAAGAGATTTAGAGTTCAGATATCCTAAAAGGTATGTGCAATTCATAGACTCCTTTAAAACATCTGAAGTCACATAGATAGTAGATGTCTTGCTAAACCTGACTCAGTTTATTCTCCTTAAGAAGAAATCAATTATTCACAAACACAAACTTCAATAAACTTCCATCAAATTAATCCCATTATAAGAATACCTGAAGGTCCTTTAGATTCAGTACAGTGATAGTTTTTTTATGATTAGAATTCCAGCAACTTGGCATAGTCCATTTAATTCCTGGAGATAAGTGATATACTCTCAAATCTCTAGAAGGAAGGTATTCCACATGAGGTATCTTACACAGACCAAGAATCAAGAGCTCTAGTTTCAAATTCTGTATCTCTCACCTACTAGACTATATATCATTGACAAGTACATGAACTTTTCTGAGCATATTTCCTCACCATGGATATAATAAATATGTTAGATGGATGACTATTAAGGTTTCATAAAGTTCTAACACTATGACATTTAAAATCTCTTTTAACCTATAAGAAGTAGAGGTAGCATCGGATAAAACCTCTAAGAAATTATGTGACAATGTTCAAGTGAGGATCTCTGGTCTCAGGCAATGAGATCATCATAGATGATCTTTCCTCAGTAGCTAAGTGATAGCAGTGGTGGTAGTGATAGAAATAATATTAGGATAGCTAACATTTATTGAGCACTTGCTATGTGCAAACCACCTAACTGAGAATTTTACATGTGTTGCCTGATATTTAACTTGACACAACAGTATATGAGGTAGATGTTATTATTTTTCCAATTTTCCAAAGAAGTGACAAAGGAACAGAAAAATTAGGTAAGTTGATTGGGTCTATACTCATAGTAAGTGGTGAAAACAAAAAAAGCTCTATTGACATATCTTTGTTTCCCGTTCCAGTCTGTGTGCTCTCTGAGAACAAGAACTTTGCTTTATTCTTTTACCTTAACACCATGTCTGGCAAATAGTAGGTATCCATTTACTGTGTAGAATAAAAAGAAGAAATAAAATGAGGAAGGGAGGGTGAGAGGGAAGGAAGGGGAAAAAGAAGCATATTTAGCCATACTATATCCTTAATAAACATTGATTTTCTTCCTTTATATCTTTAATCCTGAAATCATAGAAAAATCTACAATTATGCCCAGGGATCCTGTGGCTTGGCGACTTCTCCTTCCTGGGGATTCTATACTATAATTTCTGGAACAAGTCAGTGAAGCAGCTACAGTTATCTGGTTTAGTATTCTAGCTAACTGATGTTCTTGCCTCATCTTTTAACTTCAAATATTGAGACTAACAAAGAAATATAGTTTATTTGAACACACTAAGGTTCTGGGGAAAAAAAAGAATGCCCTTGATACTGGCCTCTCACTCACTGGTATAAACTAAGGTGAAAGAAAAACTGTTCTCAGAAGAAAGATACTTCCAAGCCTAACAGTATCTATGAATAACAATAATTGGTGGTATCCAAATTTGAGAAGCCTAAACAAAATGTTTTGATTCACTAGATACTGGCACATTCTGCAGCCTCTGCCATTGTCATGTGACTGTCACATGTGGCACAGGATGGATTTCTAGAGGAGCCTATCCAAAGCAGGTCTTAACTACCCTATTTTGACTTTACCCCTACTTGGCTTTATCTCTACTTATTTATAGTTAGAATTTAGTGAATAGCAGAAACCATAATTATAAACATGTATACAGTAAACACAAGGCCCATTACTTATGTTTAGCAAAAACAGTTACAGATTTTTAATATAATTTGATCTTATCTGGCCTGAAGAAAGTTAACATACATTTTATTTTTGTGTATACAGTGAGGTAGAGATTAAGAAAGAGGAGGGGTGGGTGAGAGAGAGACAGGAAGATGGAGAGAAAGTGATTGCTCAGGAATACCTATGGCATTGATCATATAACACAGAAGATTGGTTTATTCCTATGCCGCAAAGTATTTCTAAAGTCATTGAATACCTCAGCATTGTGTGAAAAATAGTTATAAAGACTTTTCTCATAGTCAGTAAAAATAAATATAAAGCATATTGCAAATAGTGTGATGTAAATTCTTGACTATAATGAGGATCAATTCTTACATATTCATTTCTCATTTTAAGGACAGAATTTATCAGTAGTCTCATCTCTGTCTAATCAGCAGTATGAGAACTAAAGGAAGTCCAAAGACCCATCCAGAATATATAACAAGTAACAGATTTCTAAGACTCCCTAGTCCTCTGTTTCTAATACAACTCCAGACATATTTTAATCATGTACGTATTCATTCAACATTTACTGACCACCTACTTTGTATGAAGCATTGTATTAAAAGGCTGTGGATAATCCTCTACATAGCTCAGTACCTGTGTTTCCTACTCCAAAAGAGGTTAAATTTATATTACAGTGATTAAGAGAAAAACAACAGCTTAAATGGATCAATAAAAAGAAAAGATACACCAGCTCTAAGATTATGTGTTACTAAATATTAATGGCAACTCCTTAACTTTTTATTAAGATAGCATTATTAAGGAAAATAATAACACAGCAAGTTATTTGAATACGTTTTCAACATCAGGAATTTGGGACTACCAAATAAATTATTTATTTAAATACTTGTTATATAAGTTGCCACTTTTCGTATTGCATTTAAAGAACTTGACCTAATTAGTACAAGCTATGGTCTCTAATAGCTTGTCTCTACTAAAAATGTAGATATTTTTCAGAAAGTGGGTAGAGCTATTAACATCTAAGAGATCAAAACTTAGAGGAAAAAAAATACCAGGTGACAAGGATTTGGTAAAAGTAAAAGTTAATGTTCCAGCCTTAAAATCTACATCGGGATTTTAGATCCTTTTCTAAGACTACCATTATGTAAGTTTTACTTTTTTCCCTCTCTGACTTCCACTCAACTGCAATAGACACATGCAGAAATCAAGAAATGATCTTACAATATATACTTAAATTTTCTGAATATGCCCCATGTGTCCACTAATAGCCAAATGCTTTCAAATCTGTTCAGCTAAATGGATCAATAAGTACATCCAGTCTCACATAGTGGGGTTGCCAACATGGTGAAACCGAGCCAAACACAAAATATCTCTACCAGGACAAAAATGATTATCCACCCAGTACTCCAGAGAAATCTACTTTCCCCAGGTATCCCTTAGGGGAGTTAACACGCACATTATCTAGGGCAGTCAACAGCTATTAGAAAAAAAAATATATTTGAGACTCAGATCAAAGGATTGGGAGAAAACAGTGAGTTTCATAATAAACAATGTAATAGTTCAAGGTCGACATCAAATTATAATCTTTCAAACTCAGAGTACACAAAATACGTAACGGCTAGAGCAAACTGCTAACAAGCTTCTCTGTGCGCTCGCTCATATGACACAGCTGCAAGAAACAATTGAGCAGGTGCAACCAAGCTTTTGAGAATTCCTGCCTGTTGCCCAGGAACCACAACACCGCACAGTTGAGATTTTAAACAGGTGCAAACATTTTTTTTTCCCATTCCTCTAGTGCTTGAGACAGTGCAGCAGACAGTACATCTGCAACCACTCCTTACCTAAAACAACCACCACAGAAAATAAACTCAAAAGCAGTTAAAAAGAAAAAAGTTTGAGAATAAAACAATAATGTCAAAAAGAGTGGTTCTGCAATAGTCTCTGACCCCGTATCAGCAGTCGCTTTAATAATACAGTTCCATGAAACACTCTCTAATCTCTTCACCAGATGAATGCTTTGTAATTAAAATCATTCTGCTTCATCAGATCTTAGAAATGTTTATTTGATTTTTACAATAGAGTGAAATGCAAGGTATGTATAAAATGCACTCTTCTTGGAAGCTGTCAATATTTGTAAGTGCTCAAAAATTAACATTTTCACATTATGAAATCTGTAAGCAATTTTAATACACAAAACTGTAGTAACTTGTCAGTTAATACATAGATTTACATAACTATAGGTGGTTCATATACATACCTGTGCAGCTATGGGGCACAGATGGACGTGCAATTTATCAGGTACTCTGAAATGCAAAACAAACATATCATATAAGTAAAAATTAATTTTCTAACTGGAGCCAGTATTTTTGCTGAAGCAGTTTCTGCAGAGAAGTAGAAAAGACAGCAGTCCTTAAAGAGGTGAATAATTTTATATCTATATTTTCCCCAGAGGATATTTCAGACCACCCCAAATTCATACGTGTGAATAAACACACACAGAGACCTTAGCAGTGTTATCAAAAACAATACCAGCAAGGGACTAAGACTCACCACGGCCCCTAAAACGAAAATGCTTTCACCAGAGGACGAAGCAAACACTTAAAAATGATTTTTTTTTTTTTTTTGGTATTCTTCCAACACTATTGCCTTCCTAAAACAAACATGACGGCTACTCTCTAAAATGAAACCACACAGATTCATCTGCACTCAGTTTGGATGGAACACCGGTGAGGAAGAAAGGTGCTTTTGTGGAGCTGTCTACAAACATCCATAAATAAATAAATAAATAAATAAATAAATAAATAAATAAATAAATAAATAAATAAATAAATAGTAAACTTTGAATGTTCATTAACTTTAGGTTACAACAGCAAATAGAAAAGAGATTGCTTAGCTACCAGAGGGAATACCAGATATAATGCCTCAGCCCAACACACTTTGAGAAAACTGCCAGTGAAGTAGGTATCAATACAGAAGGCAACGTAAATCCAGCTCAAAGTTTGCAGAGTTTACAATTAGCCCTGAAACATATTTGTACATAGGTGGAAATTGTATTCCAACATGCGGCCTCTGGCTACTTTGACCCTTAAAAATATTCCATAATTCTTTCTGAAAGCAAACTTAAGTGTTTAGTTTATATACTTCTAAGCAGAGTTAATGAAGGTAACATGAAAGTTGTTAGGTCTACACACTTGCTTCAAAGTGTGTTGAGGAAATAATCAATTTTGATGGTGATTCAATGAAACACCATCTTCATGCACTTCTGATAGGACTGTGAATTGCTAAAAATTTTCTAGGAAATTTCTAGGAAATTCTAGGTAATAAGTTCAAAAAATTTACTCAGTAATTTTAGTTCTAGAAATCTATTTTGTATGACTGAAAATCATAAATCTACAAAGGAAATAACTATTGTGATAGCAATAAACTAAAAGCAAACTAAATGACTAACAATGGAAAATTAATTAAATATAGCATAGCACACATCATAGAAAGGAATATTTTGCAACAATTCAAAAAATAACTTGTGGTAGTATAATGTTATATAAACATATAGGATACCAATTGCATGGACATAATGAAACTGTGTAGATGAGGAAAAAACCCAGAAAGAACATACAAAAATATGGAGAATGATTGCATCTTAGATAATTAGATTACAGATAATTTTAATGTTTGCTTTTTACTTTTCCATATAGTTAGGCTCTACATAAACATTACTTTTCTAAAAGGAGAAAATATTAGCTGGCAGGTTATAGACTGCCATATGGAAATCATAAATCTAACCTTCCTAAGTGAAATAAATTAATTCAGTCACAATAAAATCCACTAAGTATACCTACAGTGAGAAACTCATCTTCCCTGCTTCCTCAGAGGGGTACAGCCAGGGTCTCTTTCATCCCACTGCTTTAGAATCTACACCAGTAATTCAATAACACATTTTTAATCATCTTAGTTAAACTTCTTTAATTATGCAGAGTGAAATGATGGCAAGAACAATTTAGGACTGCAAATCTGTTCAACCTATTATAGACTAATTTATTCACTAAGTCAACAATATTTAGTGAGCATCTAGTACATGCAAAGTGTTGTATTTGGCATTATGATATGCTAAAAGATAAAACAGAACATACCTTACCCTCATAGAGCTAACTATTTAAAAGTGCAAAAAATATGCTCATATACTTTCCTATTAATTTTGCTGGAAACCCAAAACTGTTTTTAAGAGATAAAGTATTAAAAACAAAAAACAAAACAAAACAAAAAATATCACATAGAGATGCAAACAATACCGTTTGAGGTATTTGTGACAGATATGGTACATTTTAAAAAAAGAAACCACATATCAAGCTTATTCTTTCATATTGCACAGAAACTGATATTTAGGTACATTCAATAAAAAGTCATGAGTACATGAGTGTATATCACTTATAAAATGCTCTAATTATTTGAGTTTGTTTCTTTTACGATTGACTTTTTGTTAATAGGGAATTATATAAAGGAGACCAGGTATGAAGGCATATCAATCCAACCTCAGATGCCAGATGTCTAAGCCTGTCTTAGATTATCTAAGGCTACATAAAACATGCACAATTACTAACAGGCTATTGTTATTTATTGGTGACCAAAGTAAATAAGTGGTTACTTGCTAACCTTGCCAAAGACACTGTTATGACACTACCAGGGAAAGGAAAGGAGACAGGAGTGGACAGAAGAACACTGAGGGGATCACCAACCAAAGGTGGTGATGGGTGTGGGTGAGACCATTTTTGTGGTGCAGGTAAAGTGATGCTTCTTTCAATAGCAGTTCAGCTTCCTTTTGGCCCGTAACCATAATGTAACCAGGATTTGTCCCTCTGAAGTGACACGCAATGGTTCTAAGGTTTGGTCAGTATGGTAAGCCTGTGCAAAGTGGTGACAAGAAGGAAGAGAAGCTACTCATGCAATCAACGATCAGCAGATCTGTGGCTCACAGAGTTCGGCACAGCAGCAGTTATACGAAGTAGCACTGTGGTTAAGTGATTGGCTTTTGCCATCAGATAAACCTGGAATCAAATTCCAGCTCTCTCTCTTCAATCGTGGGGTCTCGAGCAGGTGACATTTTCCCTGTCTGTAAAATGAAGATCATGTTACCCATCTTTCTAGGATCCTTTGTGTCTATTACCTGTTAGAGGCATTTAAAAGAACTGGCACAGTGCCTGCTATAAAGTGAGCATTATTAAAGGGAAGCTATTAGTACTGCTCTGGTGGTTTGAGAAAAGGAGAGGATATCTGTCCCTTTAAGTTAAAGTGCTAACCTAAGCAGGCAGTAAGGAGATAGAAAGATGGCTTACTCAAGATATTACTCTATATCCCACAGCTCGCTGTAGAGCCAAGTCAGGTGCTGGATGTTTCTTGAATCAGCAACAATAGTAATAGCCACAATAACCAACCCTAACCAGCCTTTTAAAGCACCATTTCTATTATTAAAGAGGAAGACAGTAGGGTCATAGTAACATGTACAGTGATAGTGCCCATTTTTCTGAGTGAAAAATGAAGGCTTATTTTCCATACTTTGCAATCAGGGAATTGAAAATAAGGATGAGGGGCAGCCCCGGTGGCACAGCGGTCGAGCGCCGCCTGCAGCTCGGGGTGTGATCCTGGAGACCTGGGATCAAGTCCCACATCAGGCTCCCTGCATGGAGCCTGCTTCTCCCTCTGCCTGTGTCTGTGCCTCTCTCTCACTCTCTCTGAATAAATAAATAAATAAATCTAAAAAAAAATTGAAAATAAGGATGAAATAAACGTAATTATTCAACAGGAAAGAGACCAAGGTGTTGTGGGCTCCTTAACAGTTAATCACAATTCGCAGAATCACCTTTTTATGTTTTCTAAAGAGACCCTGCAAATAACCCAAGCCCACATATAACACAAGGTTCGAATATAGAAGTAAAAAAATATTATAATCCATTTTTCTTCCCAGGTTTGGAACATATAAGTGAAGGAATAATGATGTTCTGACAGTCCTTATTTCTGTTTTGATTTGGAGGACAGCACAGATCCAGAATTGTTAAACGGTGTCTTAGGAATCCCATGCAGATGACGTAATCTCTAGAATGGTTTGGGTCACATGAGGGTGAAGTTGCTATCAGCGCCATTCCAGATGGGGATATACTATAGAGGATTTGTGTTAAGTTCCTTTTACTCCTAGGCTGGCACAGCTGTATTGCCCAATGGGAACTGAATAAGTCCAATTCTGTGCTGTGAAGTGCAGGAAAGTTTATCTTCCCTCCATATTGGTTAGGCCTGGCTAGAGATGGAAGAGGGGGGCACTCAGTGGTGCCTCATGGGCCATTAATAAATCGAATAGCTAATTCATTTAAGGCACTGTAAAGGGCCTCAGCAGGGTCTACAGGGGCCAGTGGCTCCAGAAAAGAGATCTGAACCTACATTTAGACCATAAACTACTTCCCCAGTGACCAAGTGAGCATCCTTATGAACATTTTAAGTGCTTTACATTTCAAGTTTGACCTATTTTGAGAAAAGACAATTTGTAAACCAAAATATTTTTATTTTATTTCATATTTGTTACTTCTGGACCCACTACTGAGCCGAGCTGAGTGCTCTATCATTAATTATATTGTTATTATAAAATGCTGAATTTAATCATCAATAAAGACAATTTCATTTTTTAAAAGATTTTATTTAAACAATTTCATTTTTTTTAAATTGAGGTGTTTTAATTTCTGTGGTTTTAACTGAACAATAAGCCTATGAAGAGTAAGAGGAATTATAATTTTAAAAGTAGACTTGAAAAACTAATTATGCTTGTTTTTGTAAATTACAAAGCTAGATTTAGCCCTTCACACTTAAACAAATCTCTCTTCCTATCAGAAAAGGAAGTATGAGAAGCAGCATTTATCTATGTATCAACTCTGTGAACTGGAAATAGATAAAGGGCAATAAGGAAGGAAAAGGAAATCATACGATAGATACCCGTTAGGCCAAGAGCACAGTTGGTCTGTCTACACCTCTGTCAGACCACTACATGTATGAAAAACTAAGCATAAAAAAATGCTGTTTGAATTTTCTAGTATTAATGGCTACCTCTTAAAACAATTTAATACCAGATTTTACATATAAATGAATTTGAACTTTCATGTAGAAACCTGATCTATAATATACTGTAAATAACTCTATTCTGTAATCCACACTTCACAGTATATTAAAGAGAAAGTTTTATTAAATTGAAGATGGTATTTTAAAACTTTAATTCTTATACCAAAACTTAAGAGCTAGTCAGGAAAATGAACCAAACTAGAATTTAGGTAAACATTAAAAATTATATCCTCATTTACAGTACATCTTGAAGTTATGATTACAGAAAGGATTTATTCTTGGGCAATGTGAAAATTCTACTGACCTTCATGTACAAGTCCCTGAGGTATCAGTTTAGATATTTTCCTCCTCTAGAATATGATGTTCTGTCCTTAATCTTGTCATAATATCATAGCGTTGCATTGTAATTGTCTATCACATAAGACCATAGGTATGTGAACAGGGGTTTTGTCTTATTCACTATTACATCTCTAGTCCTTAGGACAATACCTGAAAAATGGTAGATACGGCCTAAATATTGGTTAAATAAATGTTGAATGGGGATGTCTGGGTGGCTCAGTAGTTGAGCGTCTGCCTTTGGCTCAGGGCGTGATCCTGGAGTCCAGGGATTGAGTCCCACATCGGCCTCCCTTCAAGGAGCCTGCTTCTCCCTCTGCCTATGTCTGTGCTTCTCTGTGTGTGTCTCTCATGAATAAATAAATAAAATCTTTTTTTAAAAAAAGAAATGTTGAATGAATTGTGTTACAATCTATTCCTGATGATTAAGAAAATTCACATTGCATAAAAAAATAAGGAATTACATTTCTAAACAAATTACTTTTCAATCCTTAAAGGACTAACCTACTGAAACTCTTTTCTTTTACTTTCCATCCTAGTTTTCTTCTTAATCACTACAAAACCAAATGATGAGAATCCTAGTCTCAAATGTTTACAACAGATTAGAAAGTCTGGTTGGTTTGGCGCAAAGGTGGGCAGGGGTGAGTGCTCCAAATCCCCCATTAACAGCCAGCTGGTACAGTATGATAGAAGTTGAGTCAGAGTTCCCTCAAAGAGTTCTGCAGCCCCCAACCAATTGTGTGGTTCTTCTACTCTCTCTGAGAGGCCACCTCCAATTGATGACAGACAGATCTCACCATTATTTTATTCTTTTGTAGCATTTATAACAGTTTGAATTATTCATGTGGTTATTGATTTATGTGTTTATTCTTTCTCACTCCCACAAGGTTGTACACTCTATATAGAGACCACATTATTTTGCTTGGCATTCTATATCCAGGGTCTAGGTTAGTGCCTGACACACAATAAACACTCGATAACTATTAGTCAGATGCATAAATATGAGGTTTGGAGCAGCAGCTTTCAATCAAAAGAGACTATAAAATTAGGTAGGTAACAGCTACCCCTACCGTTGTTTTTTCTACATTCCAACTCTGTGTACCACTTGGAAACCTCAGTGCTGTAAGAACGCTTTTATTATAAATCCCATTCAATCAATGGCAAATCAGGAAAACTTCAAAAGCAATTCCAGGTAGGCTGAGGTGGAATATCTAGGAGAAGTAATGGAATTATAATGAGAACAGCAAACACTTCCAATTAGAAGTTTGGGGTTTGAATTCCAGCTTACTAAGTGTGTATCCTAGGGGAACTTACGTAATCTCCCTAATAGTTTCATCTTCTTTAAAATGAGGGGATTTTTTTTATAACACACAGAGTTTTTAATGGCGATTGAATGAGATTATATATGTGAAAGCAGCTGGTAGTATAATTTATGGAATTTAGGAAAAAGGGCTCACTACAAATTAGCTCTTTCGCATTGGCCAGCCAGTCTGTAGCAAGATAGAGAGATGATTTGACTACAAGCCCAGGCACAGACATTTTAATAGAGAGAAAACAAGAGCTCAAAGGAAGAAATAAAGGAGGTGCTAGGACTATAGCTAAAAAACATAAGAGTAGTAAAATATAACAACAGTTAGAAATGGAAATAGATTTTAACATGATAGAAAAATTGCCAAGAAATCTATTAGCTTTTCCCTAAGTGACACAGCCTTCCCCACATATAAATAAAATAATTGCTACTATTATAGTTAGGAGAAAAATCAACTGAAATGTACATTAAACACATATTAGAGATTTAACATTCTTTGCATGATTTCACATGCTAGAAACTCAGCCTGTGTAAATATAGCCATGAACTTTATTATTTACTATGATAAAGTAACAGCATATCCTCCTGTATGTACTACCTGCAGAGTTATAAAAGGCAAATGTGTACTTGCTCTTTAGGTACAATTACAAGGCAGCAGAATGTTGAGTTAGGCCCTTCCTTTGCATTCTGTGCTTATCAGACAGTGGTTACCAACACTGAAAAAGAAACCTGGTATCATGGAAACTTTATTGGAAATTCTTTTTTCACACTTAGGTGCTTTCATTTTTCTCACTGCTTTAGTCAAACTTACATCAGCTCCTCAGTAAATTGTTTTCTAAATCATTATCTTTGTGTGTGTGTGTGTGTGTTCTTTGGTCTATTCTTACATAAAGAAAATAAGAGGTCTTAGATGCATTGCATATCAAAAATAACCACCATGCCTCCATACTTCCATCTCAAGTAATGTCAATCTGATATCAAAAAGTTCATCAAAAGAGTCCATTTGAAATTATAGCCTTTGCCCATCTTTGGTGATACAATGCTTTTTAAAGTTTATGTTCTCTTTAAGACTGTCATCTGCATGAGGGCTGAAATTGTGTCTATCTTGTTTTATTTTATAGCATCACCAATATACAGGGATAGGCACTCAATATGCAGTAACTGAATATTTCATTCATTTATTAAATAAAAAATTATTGAGTATTTACTATGTACCATTTTTCTACATGGTGAACATAGGAATGAACAAAATAGATGAAAACTTCTGATCTCATGGAGATTACATTTTTTTGTGGCAAGTGACAATAGGAAATATTAGTAAAATATATATAGGATGATAGACAATGGTCCATGCTAAGGAATTAAAATAGAGTTAGGGAGGGAGAAATAAATGTTGAGATGGGGTATTTGGGGGTGAAATTTTAAATAGGGTAACTGATGATGACATCATTGAAAGATCATATTCAGATAAAGACCTGAAATAAACAAGGGAATGAGTTAGGAAGATATTCTTGGAGAAAAGGTAAAAGGTATCCAAGCCAAAGAAATAGACATGGAAAGGCCCTCTGGGAAGAGTATGCTCTCCTGTTTCCTATAAAATAGCAGACTAGGGTCACAGAGAAGTGTTCCTTTTAGAACACAGAGGTGTTATAAAAGAGAAAATACAAAAACACACGCACAATTTTTTCAATGTTTGATCTATGAGAAAATTTTTTCAATGTTTGATCTCATGAGAAAGAAATTAAAATTCCAAGATGATAGGAAGAAAAAGGAATATAAAAGACAGGGCATTTGGCATATGATTACAATGTTACCACAATACCCAGGCATGTTATCCAATTCAGTAATAATCAGGGGATCTCATGGACACAAGGCAGGCTTACAACCACTGTGACCACAGAGAATGGCAACCAAGTAATATACCTAGAAGTATCAAATCTGCTCTGCTAAGACACCTTCAACAACCCAGGCCAAGTGGGAGTCACGTAGAAAAAAAAAAGAATAAGTATTCACATATCAAAAATATCAAACACATGAATAAAGGTTTTTTCCATAAATAAGTTAGCAGATACTTAAAAATAAGTGTTTTATGTCAAACATGAACATTAAGTTAGAAAACGGATAGAGCATAGTCTGAAGATCTGAAGTGGCAATATTAATTTCAGACTTTAATGCAATAAACACTTAAAATAATAAGAAATTTTACTTTTTTAAAAGAGTTTGTTTATATTTAAGAGGGACACAGGGACAGCAACAGAGAGCACGAGTGGGGAGAAGCAGGCTCCCACTGAGCAGGGAGCCCAACACAGGGCTCAATCCCAGACCCAGGGATTACAACCTGAGCCAAAGGCAGACGCTTAACCAACTGAACCACCCAGGTGCTCCCAAATGATAAGAAATTTTAAAAGAATAAGGCAAAAATAAGGAGAAAAAAAAAACACAAAAGAGGCAAATTTGATTTTAAAAGGAAGACATGCATAGAATTGAATTTTTATTAAAATTAACATCTGAAATCAAGCTATATCACATTAGATGTAGCTAAAGGAAGAATTACTGAATTGAAAAATAAATTCCAAGGAATTTATCTGGAATAAAAACATGAAAAACATAAAAACAGATTAAGGGATAATAAAAGACAGAATAAAAAGATCTAACGTGTCTAAAAAGTATTTGAGAATGGGAGGAGTTTGAATTTTAAAAAGTCCTATCACATGCTGTTTATGAGAGACTTAGCTAATATATGAGAGAATGTTTGAAACTACAGGAATGGTAAAAATTAAGGTAGGCATAGTAATGTTTAAGAAACTAGATTCTGAGTGAAAACATTATTAAATAATAAAGATGGTCATTAAATAATGAAAGTGAAACAGTTATCTCCAATAATTAGAATTTTTTCTTAAAGCTTCATATAAATAACAGGTCAAAGACTAATGAAAGCTTGAAAATTATAGAAAATATGTAGAACTTAATGAAAATTGACACAATATATAAGAAAACTCAAGGGATGCACCTAAAGCAAAGGAAAATATATAGCTTAGATTTTTATGTTAAAAAGTAAAAAATATCAATTTAGAAAAGGTACAATAAAGTAAAACCAAAAATGCAAAGGCAGGAAAACAACAAAATAATATCATGAATAAGTGAAATAAAAAACAGACCTAAAGACAGTTAATAAAATGTGGTTCTTTGAAAAGACTAATAAACAAATTGTTGGGAAGTTTTATTAAAAAGAAGGTATGAGGGATCCCTGGGTGGTGCAGCGGTTTGGCGCCTGCCTTTGGCCCAGGGCCTGATCCTGGAGACCCCGGATCGAATCCCACGTCGGGCTCCCGGTGCATGGAGCCTGCTTCTCCCTCTGCCTGTGTCTCTGCCTCTCTCTCTCTCACTGTGTGCCTATCATAAATAAATAAAAAATTAAAAAAAAAGAAGGTATGAATAAATAGCATTAAAAAGGAAAAAAGAACAAATTTGGAGATTTAAAATAATTACTGAATACTATGTACAATTTTATGTATTATTGAAGCTAAATATTCAAGCTATTTTAGGACTTATATGAAAAGACAATTTTATTGAAAAACAACTGGCAAGAACCTGGGTGGCTCAGTTCATTAAGTGTCTGACTCTTGATTTCAGCTCAGGTCATGATCTCAGGGTTGTACGATCAAGCCCTGCTTCCAGCTCGGTCCTGGGCATGGAGCCTGGTTAAAATTCTCCCTTGGGGATCCCTGGGTGGCTCAGCGGTTTGGCTCCTGCCTTTGGCCCAGGGTGCGATCCTGGGGTCCCAGGATCGAGTCCCATGTCGGGCTCCCTGCGTGGAACCTGCTTCTCCCTCTGCCTGTGTCTCTGCCTCTCTCTATGTCTATCATGAATAAATAAAAATAAAATCTTAAAAAAAAATAAAAAATAAAATAAAATAAAATAAAATTCTCCCTTGCCTTCTGTCCCTCCCATCTTTCAAAAAATATACATATACATATATATAGATGGTTAAGCATCTGCCTTCAGCTCAGGTCACGATCCCAGGTTCCTAGGATTGAGCCCTACTTCGGGCTCCCTGCTCATGCTGTGTCTGTTTCTCCTCTTCCCTCTGTGTGCTTACTCTCTCTCTCAAATAAATAAATAAATATTAAGAAGAAGAAGAAGGAGGAGGAGGAGGAGGAGGAGGAAGTGAAGCTCAGTGATGCTCTTCTCTTTGAGATAAGAAACTGGCTCAAGGTCACAGAGCTAATAAGTGGCAGAGTTTGGTGTTAGCACTCTAAAGCCTATTACTTAAAATACTACCTTCTACTGTTTCCTTATCTTTTAAAAATTACATTCAAATAGGACACTATGTCTTTATAACACTATATCTGAGTTTTGAATGCAATATAATTTTGGATTTCAGCAGTTTAATTATGATACCCCTAGGCATTATTTTCTTAAAATTTGTTGTTTGGAAGAAAAAAAAATTATTGTTTGGGGTTCACTAAACTTCTTGTATCTATGTATGTGTTTCACAGAGTTTTGACCTTTATTCTTAAAATATTAAAATATTTTTGTTCCATTATTATTCTTCAATTACCTATATGGTAGATCTTTTTAAATGTCTTCCAATCTTCAGAGATTCTACTTTATTTATTTATTCTAATTTATTTAAAATAATGTATTTTTCTATTCTAAACTTTCCATTTTGTTATATGTTCATATGTCTATATCTAGATAGATAGATAGATAGATAGATAGATAGATAGATGTAAAATTCTCTTTGAGAGTTCCTATCCTTTTCTTCATTTCAACAATTTTTTTTTTACCTCATTGAGCATAATTGTAATAACTCCTTTAATTTTCTTACCTGATAATTCCAACATCTGGGTCCTTTCAGGATTCTCATCTGTAGATTTCCTTTCTCTTAAGAAATAGAATTTGTTGGGGGTTTTGTTTTGTTTTGTTTGTATTTGAACTAATTTGGAGTTTTATCTTGGCTGTTGTCAATGTTAATGGTGGGTACTCTGAATTTTGTTATACAGAGCCAGAGACTGCTGGCATACTTTTGTTTTAGCAGTCTATAAAGTTGGTTAGTCTCTAATTGCAAACTTGGTCCTGTTCTGTTCTCAGTTGGTTGCTTTCAGTATATTCTATACATATGTTGTTCAAGAGTCAGCCAGAGTGTTAAGCACAGTTTATATACAGAACTTGAGGTCCCTCATCTCTGTATCTTTCCTTTCTTCACTTGATCTTAGCCAAAAGGCTGAGAAATGATCTCTTTCCTTTCTTGAATCCCCCCTCACTCTCTGGCATCTGTACTCTTTGTCAGGTTTCCTCCAGTCATTAAGCAGCGGGCTTTCTTTTGGAATTTAGTTGCCCCATTGCCACTACAACTGCAGATACCCTCAGGAAAAGCCACAAAAATGTGAAACTCCCCCCACTCCATACCAGTTGCTTAATCCAAGTTTCAGTTCTCTTCTAAATCTTCCTACTATTGTCCATATTTCAAAACCTTCAGAAAAAAAAAAACCTTCAGATCATTATATTGTATTTTGTTTTGTTTATTTTGCTTTTGTTCTGAGTTTATCATTTTTATTTGCAGGTAGGTTATTGGTTAGAAATTTATTTCTCCATGCCAGTAGCAAAACTCTTTTATTATTAATTGGGGGAAGAGAGGACTCTAAAAAAGTATCAAGAAATATAGATAAAAAATCATATTAAACAGGCTAGAAATATGTCACTTGCTTCTGGGAGAGGACTGAACACATGAAAAAAAGGGGCAATAGAGTGGGTAATAAATATAAAGAAATATGTGCCACCAAATATGAATAAAAATGAAATTCAAATAAATTAAATCCTCAAAAGTTTTGGAAATGGAAAAAAATGTCAGTCAAATGTTTCAAGACCAACATTTTTCATCATATCTCAGAACCAAAGTAGAAAAAACAAATAGATAAAAGAACCTCTGTTCAAAGGGTTCTTTTTTTGCCAACATTTACAGCAATCCACAACACATCTCAAAGCTTGAAAAACTATCTCAAGAACTGACAATGATTAAGTTCCCAAATAAATTGTATTTTCTAAATTAAAAACAAGCACATACTCAAATGTAACTTTTTAAAATGAAACTAAAGCACATTCACTTTATAGATGAAAACAAAGGCCATACATCTCTATCATTACAAGATCTGTTTTAGACTTGACACATTATAGGACATGATAACAACAGATAGTAAGAAAAAAACCTCATTGAAAACTCAGCAAGAATCTAATTTCTTTAAGAGATCTATCATTTGAAATAATTTCATTATATTCTTTTCTCCTTTGGTATGCCTCTGGATCTAAATCTATCAGGATATAGTGAAAAACAGTCTTCCTTCAGCCATCAGAAAATATGGTTCCACCATTATGTAGCTGTGGGACCTTGGACAAGTCCCTTCACCTCTCAATGTTTCAGTTTGCTCATGTGAATTGTGAGGCTTGAATAGATTGTTTCCACTTTCCAACTGCAGCATTCTATGACTATATACATAGCCTTATTTCTGTATTCTTCAATGTTATAGGCATTATTGTATTATTTCTGCATAACAGGTCTGGCAAATTCCTCAGATGTCAGGACTATGGAAAAGATTTCAGAAGAGATAAATTATCCTCTGTAGAAAAGTGAGGAGAAAAAAAAATACAGTCTCCAACATACAATTTCAAGTAAATCATCAACTGACATCTGAAGTTGTCATACCTACAAAGACAGGAACCATATTTATATCAGTACTTCAAGTGAGTGGGATAATTTTGTGAATGGTGTGTTAAAATAATTTTAAATGTGAAGATTAGACAATTGGACATTTTTCATGAATTTCAAAAAAGATGCTATAATATTATTTAAGATTCTGAGAACTTCAGATATATCTCCTTATAAAAACTGCTTAGAAACAAAAAGTGGGATGATAAGTAATGCAATGCTCTTTACAACTGCCTAGATTACACGGATTCAAATAACCTTAATAAACATGCATTAAACACCTAGTTGGTACAAGGTACTATACCGTCTCCTGTGAGACACATACATATAAGAAAGAATTTTACATCTGCCTTTAGGAAGCTTATAATTTATAAGAAGCAATATATACTAGAGGGCATACAGACATAAAATATAAAGTGCATAGCAAGAAGAGGTAAATACTATGAATGAGGAAAAGAGAGAGCCCTGTATTTAGGCTTTGTTCCCAGTGGGGAACTAAGCAAGTGGGGATCACACTGCAGGAAGTGGCTAACCATACAGCTTGAAGGACACTCAGAGTTAGCTCCTGAGGAAGCAGATAGTGGAATGGCTAGAGCAGCCTGGAGAAACACAGGCAGAGTTGCGGACCTAGAGGACCAGTAATCAGTTGAAGACCTAACAGGTGCCCACTTGGAAGATAAAATTCCTGTATTACTGTCCTGAAGGGACACAAGGATGACTGTGCAGCTGGGAGTTGAGAAAGGACAGAAGTAGAGTGAGTTCTCTGTTATGAGAAGAAGACTTCCAAGTTGAGAAAATAAGAGTAAAACCATAGATGAAAAAAAAAAGAAAAAAAAAACCATAGATGAAGGAATTTTGAGTTTGTCTAGTTTTCTACCTCATGAACATGTCAATAAAAGCAGAAATTATATAAACAAGTAACAATTTTTATCAGTTTACAAATTCTGGCAGGCAAATTAAACCTGAAGATAAGGACAAAATTACCTTCAAGTTCCTGTTTACAACTTCCTATTCCCTAAAAGGCTATTTATATAGTTCATATGTACAATTCAGTTGCATCCTTTCTAAATCATTCTATTGAAAGTGTGAAATGGTTAGAATCAAATATTACTGGTTTTCATTTTGTTTTGAAAGGGCAGTAAGAACAAATTAATCTATAATCACACTAATGATAAGAATAAGAATTTTAACTCCTTCCTTTGAAATGAAGAGGCAAATACTTTAGCCAAGAGCTTGCAGGTTTAATTTACAATTCACAAAAATCTACAAACATAAATTATGTGGTGAAAATTTCCCTATTCTTACTTGAATATAACTGTAATATTTTGAACATCAGTTTTAACAAAATGAATAAGAGTGCAACAGAGTTCAGATGAAGCTTATTTCTTGCCAAAATCCACATGAATGCCAAATACCTTCCAAGCCGATTGTGTGGCTACTTAGTACAGATGAATCCTCTTGCTCTCCTTTCAAATTAAAAAAAAAAATTCTTCAGATTAGACACTTACCACTAAGTAACAGTCTCCCTAATCATGGCCTCATAGCGAACAAGAACTAAGGGAGACAGAGTGAACCCTTGAGATCACTAGGGTACTATATTGTAGGTCACTCATGTTGTGCTTCTTCAGAAACAAGCTATAAGAGCAGAAAGAGAAGGTGTGTTATACTTTGCCCATGAATCCTCCTTTATAGATTGGAAGAAGGAAGAATGAAAGAAAGGAAACTAGTATTTAGTTATACCCTATTTTGGACTAGGCACTTAGCAAATATTTTGCTATTTAATTTTGTCACAATCAAATGAGGTATTAACATCATGTGATGCAAGAAAGGATGGAGTTCAAAAATGTAAAGTTATTTTTGTGACATCACATGTCAGCTAACTGGTGACACCATGACTTGATCCTACTTGACTCTGAAGCATCTGTTCTTTCCAATACATATTATTTCTATTCATGTCCCATTTTTCAAAAGTAGCATACTTCCTTAGGGTTGCAGCTCTGGAAGGCAGGAGATTCTCCTCAAGGTGTTTTTGGGCAGCCTTGTTCATCAGGGGTCGTGCACTGGAGTATATTAATGGTTCCCTCCTCTCCAGATCTAGTGTCATGGATCACCTATAATAAAACAAGTTGAAGGAGTATCTGCCTAATGTACATCCTAGAAATTAATTTCAAAGGTGGTGAGCCTCGCAACTAAGATGGTGGCAGCAGCCTGTCCAGAGGTTGATCAATGAAATATTGTTTTTGTTCTCCTGGTGTCTGCTCTTTGGAGTCCCTGAGGTGCACGCCACCATTGTTGGACCTACGACCATAGTCTTTTTCCCTTCCAGGCTTCTCTCCAAGCCAAACTCCTCATGTGTAGTTCTTCAGTATCATAGATATTGTGAAACCCTAGGCTTTGCCAATTTTCTACTCTTTGAATCCCTTTTATATTGTCTTTCTGACCTAGCCCCAACCACATGACCCATTACTTTATTCTTTTGTTAATACTCTGAATTCACTTTCTAGTTTTGCTCTGTCTCATTTATCAAGGTCTCTTGGTTGAGATCTTAAGATGAGGATTTTAGTGTAAGTAGTTTATTTGGGACATAACCTCAAGAAACACTAATAAGGAATAAAGGTGGGGGGGCAGAGAAGGGAAATAAAATAGACTATCAGCAAAGATAACCATCAACAGGCCCTCAGATCTCTGTTCTTGCATGTTGTCTCTCACATCAAGAGGCAGAGTTTGTTTCCCTCCATGTTGGATCTAGGTTAGACTTTTACTTTTGACCACAGAGTGTAGCAGAGATCACACTGTGCCAGTTCTGAGCAAAGGCTGAAAGAATCCTGGCAGCCTCCTCTTTTGCTTTCTTGAGATGCAGACACCATGTAAAGAAGCTCTGAGTTGATTAGTGAATGATAAGAAACCATGCGCACAGAAAGAGGTCCAGACAGAACCCAGCTATTCCACCCATTGCACTGAGGCCTCAGTCCTGTAAGTAAAGCCAGTGTGGACCTTCCTGACTGCCATGAGCTGGTAGTCAAAAGCAGCTACATGAATGACCTCTGGTATCCTCTGGCAGAACAGAAGGATGACCCAGCTAAGTCCAGCCACCCCACATAATGTGAGAAAAACCAAATCCTTATCACCTTAAGCAACTGAGTTTGGGGGTAGTTTGTTACATAGCCATACAGGAAGCACGTGGGTAGTCAATAAGGGGTGCATTTATTAGGCAGCTTATTGCTATGATGAACTAGAGCTCAATCCTACTGCATTATGCTGGCGAATAGTACAGAACATGCCTCACAGTTAACCCATATAAAGGGGGACGGTGCAAAGGTATTTATCCACTAACTTGCCACCAGTTATTTGCTCAAGGCTTCTTCTTGTGACATGAACTGCTTGGTATTTCAAAACTGCCCAAATTTGCTACACATCCAGGAAAAATGCCCTTAGGCAGAAAGTCACAAGTATCAACCATAAGAAGTTCTCAGTGACAAGAAATGAATAGTGGGGAGAAACAAAAAGAGTGCTGACACCAGTGAAGACCCAATCCTGGAGCACCTGCCTTCTCCACTCCTAGAGTTCAGAAGCTACAGAGGGCCTTACATACACAGAGTGTAACTGCTACCCGTCCTTGACCTCCACATTTGGCTGGGCCCAAAGTGCCTTAACAATCCTCCTTCATCTCCCTAAAGCAACTCTCTCAATTTCTACATATGACATCCATTTCAAATCTTCCCTCTTTCCTGAAATTTTCCACTCCACTCCTGCCCATTCAGTATCTGCTACCCGTTCCAGTGAGAAAGTATAGACCCTTAGATCAACTTTTTGATACCTTACTTACAAACCCACTGCATTCATATCCATCTATTTCCCCTTCCCTACTAATGCCACAGGAAAGGATCAACCTCAATCCTGCATTCGTCCACCCACCTCACCATGACTGAAACCCTTTGCCTTAGGGCTTCTGTCCCTCTTACATAATTGCCAGATCTCTCTCTTAACACACAAATCTGGTCAAGCCACTGAAATCCTATTTATGATTTTATTGCTTTAAATATACTCTTTTCTTCCTCACCCATCTCCCAGATGCTTCCCTGACAAACTCCTCTCCATCCTTAGGTCTCAACTTAGCTATTTTCTCCTCAGGAAAGCCTTCTTTAACCTTGTTGTCTACCCCTCCCCCAATCTACACTTACTCCCATTGCAGCAGTTTGCTCTATGCTGAAATTCCATGTCCCCTTTCCTGATATCCCTCCTTCTCCTTCCACTGAATGTAAGGTCCTCCAAATCAGATATTTGTCTTATAAATTTTTGAACCAATGTCCTCTACCTGGAATACATTTGGTGCCTCATAAATATATATTGGATAAGTAAATGAATGGGGTCCTTTTATTCTCCTCTTCTCACCATTCCAGAATAACTTTAATGGAAGCTGAATGGAGGATATAACCATACCGTGGCCCTTCTTTCCATTCTCTTTTTTTTCCTTTTTAGTCTTCTATAAAAAGGTATCATACTGACACTTTCTTTTCCACTTGAAGACAGTTTGGTAAAAAAAAGATAAAATAACAGAGCAAAAATGAACTTGCTTATTTGCTCAAGAATCCCTTGCTAACTTGGAACCTTTTGTCCTGTTACTATGTTATGGAGAAACAGACCTCAATGCTGGCCTCTGTAATTCTCAACATCAAAACTTCACAATATCTTGAGTTTTAAAAGGATTTTTCATAGGTAAGAAAATATACTTGTATATTCATGGTGAGCTTGTTTAATAAATAAATAAACAATCAATCTCCTTTTTGTAGTCGGATCGGCGGGCCTGTCAATGTTAGTTTTTATAGGTATCATTTTTATTGTAATCAAAAAATGAACCATCGACTTTATGAAATTAAAAAAAAATCAGTGTGGGCTTATGGTCATTTGGAAGCCTTTCTACCTAGACCTAGAGTCGTTTCTTAAACCATAGACCAGATTTCCTAGGAAAGGATTTGGAACAAAGAATATGTTGTCTTTGCCTCTTCCCTACCACATTTTCAGCAATTGGGAATGTGAGACATTTTAAGTCTTTAATATGAAATAAAGCTCACTACTTTAGAATACCTGAAATCTAAAAAAATAAAAAATAAAAATAATTTAAAAAAGAATACCTGAAATCTGTTCAGAGGGATTCTCACCTTCTTCCTTCCGCATCATGCCACCTTTTGAAATAGGTGAGGGAGGTGAGGTAGCTTTTACAGGTTGGTCTTCAGGGAGATAAGATCATTGAAATTCCACTCTAACTATTTTTGTTTCCCACCACCTTGATACCAGAGTATTTACGATATTATGAAGTCTTTGTGTTTTTCACTAAAAACACCCAGCCAATTCAGATTTTAAAAATTTACATTAAAGCAAATATGCAAAAAAAAAATCAGATTAACAAACCACCTTAAAAGCATCAGCATTTATAAAATTTGGTGAAATGTAGGAAGAAGCAGGTTTCCTACTATTTTCTTAGTCTGTGGATACCTGGGACATAATTCAGCTTTCCAGCCCGTTCCCCGATCAGCTCACTCTTTGTTCAGCTCTATCTTCAGTCTGGCATATAATTACTTCTTTAGCTCCTGTGCTATTTGGTTTTAAGCACCTCTTACCCCCAAGGCCTCATGGCTCTAAGGGCTTGTTGAATTTAAACAAGCACGTTTAAATCTTTGTCTTTAAATGAGTAAAATAAAAGTCTTCACACCTAACACAGAGTACTACTCTATCCACCTACACTCTAAATGTGCATGTTATAATTGTCTCCCAGATCATAATGAGCATCTATCCATCCTCAAAATCAGAGAAAGGAGAATTCATTCTAGAGGTAAATTTACAATAAATGGTTTTATTCTTGATTAGCTATGTGTGTTTGGGGACACAGAGATTGGCACGTGCATAATTTAACCTAATAAATAAGTGTTGGATGATCAGGGACACCTTAGAAATAAATGTGGGGCAAAGACAGTGGAAGAAAAACAAAAGAGAAAAGCAATATTAATAGCAGAAAAAAATACAAGACAACAAAGTGAAGAAATTTTAAGTCTAACCTCTCATCCAGCAAATTCTGCACACTCACACACATCCTCACACTCAGGTGTGTACATGCACAGGCACATGCATGTATACATACACACATGCACACATTTTAATTACAAAATGTTAAAACTATATGCTTTTCCTAAAGACATACAGGAGACCTGGATTCTACTACTGCTGCTGTTGGAAAATCAAAAATAGCATGTATGGTTTTAGTTTAGTCTTGAGTAAATGAGTGATCATGATATTTGTTCCATGTTCTTAATTTACGTGAACTACTGGTAAATGAGTATAGAATGAGACTCTCATTTAAATACACTGGTAAAAAGAAGTGTTTGAAAAGAAGGATTATAAATATAAATTATATGAAAAGTTTCTTAGTGAAAAAATGAATAAATTTTAATAAATCTCAAATGGAAAATAAAGGACATTTACTCTCATGAAGGAAATAGAAATTTTGAACATGAAATATCATACTTTGATCTATCGAATCAATGTAAGTTAAAAAAATAAGGAAAGAAAAATACAGTGTTGAGAAACTACACTCAGTGAGTATGGAAACTGGTATAAATTTTTTTGAAAAAAATTATGCATTATGCATCAAGAGCCTGAAAATGATTATATGCTATGTCATTTTGGGTCCTCTGGCGCTAACACCAATTGAATAAGTAAGATATTTATTGGAGCAACAAACTGTAAGTGATAAGAGGGAGGACACCAGGCAAAGAGAATTCTCAGACCATGATGCAGGTTTGACACCTATGAAAGGAAAGAGAGAAGAGGAGTTTCCCATGTAGAGCAGTCCTGAGAAAGTCTCAGACAGGTTGGTGGGGAGTCCTTGGGCAAAAACTGCCCCTTAGAATCTCATGTTGTTCAAGAGTGAGTACTGGTAAGCTCAGTCATTGCCTAGAGCAGCCCAAGAGAAGCATATGGATGCCTGAATGCTGTGATGAATCTAAAGTGGTCCCAGGGTCTGAGGATAAAGCCCCACATCGAGCTCCTTGCTCAGCCAGGACTCTACTTCTCCCTCTCCCTCTGCCTGGTGCTCCTCCTGCTTGTGCTCTCTCTCTCTGTCAAATAAATAAATAAAATCTAAATAAATAAAAGGCACTGTGGTGAGCCAGTTCGTTAAGTGTCTGACTTGATTTCAGCTCAGGTCAAGATCTTGGTATCCTGAGATGGGTCCCTGCATCAGGCTCCGCACTCTGCATGGAGCCTACATGTCCCTCTCCCTCCACTCTTCCCCATCCTCCTGTCTATCAAATAAGTAAATAAATAAAATCTTTAAAATATAAAATTAAAAATAAAAAGGGCACTGCCATGGTCACTGCATGTGGCTTTATTCCAAATCTAGGAATTTACACCAAGAAAATGAGCTAAATGCTAGGGGGGAAAAGCTTTATATACAAAAAGGTCATCATATTCTTTTCAAAAATAGCTGATGCTGGAAACAATGTAAGTATCCAAATATAATAATAAAGTCACTATGGTATATCTACTCAATGGAATAAGCTATAAGAATTAAAATGGAAAAGGTACTTAAATTCTAAGTAAAACTTAAAAATAAGACAAAACATAGTGTAATCATTAAATTTAAACCTTTGAAAAGACTTGGAGAAAGTGAGCCAATAGAGTAACATAAATATTTTTCTTAAAATTTTCCATATTTTCTTTAAAAAAGAAAGCTTTATTTGGAGGAATGGGGTATGAAAAATAAAAGAAAAATGCATAATATTTAAAATGTTTATAATGGAAAGCAAATAAGAAAAACATGAAGATACAGAAGAAAAACCAAAGAAAACAAATAAAAATGTGAAGAATACTGTCTTTAAGAATTCTAGAAAATGACCTAATGGGTTAAACATACAATCAAACCCAAAAGGGGAACTGAAAGGGGAAGGTTTTTGGTTTGTTGTTGTTGTTGTTGTTGTTGTTTTATTTTAATCATGGTATTGGGTGTCTGAATGAAAATTGATGTTCCATACACTCTTGTATGACTATTCGGTATAGGTGTTCTACTATCACTGTAAGGAGTATCTTCTGCATATATATGTAGGTGTGTTCATTAGTGCATTCATTTTCAACACACAATTGAAGAATTTTCTGAGAGTCATCATATGCCAGGCACTGTGCAAGTAAATCAAAGGTTACAAAGAAATATGATTAAATGTTTGCTTTAACCCTGTATTTTGTTTTATTGTGCTTCACTTTATTGTGCCTCACAGATAATGTGTTTTTACAAATTGAAAATTTGTGGCAACACTATATTGAGCAAATCTATCAGTGCCATTTTTCTGACAGCATTTGCTCACTTCATGTCTCTGTGTCATATTTTGGTAATTCTTGCAAGATTTCAAAATTTTTCAGTATTATTACATTTGTTGATCTGTGATCGGTGATCTTAAATGTGACTATTGTTAAGTGCTGTGGGATGCCATAAACTGTACCCATGTAAGACAGCAACATTAATTGATAAATGTTGAGTTCTGACTATTCCACTGACCAAACCATTCCCCTATCTCTCTCCATTTCCTTGAGCCTCCCTATTACCCAAGACACAACAATATTGAAATTAGGCCAATTAATAACCTCACAATGGCCTCTAAATGTTCAAGCAAAGGGAAGAGTTAGATATCTCTCATTTTACATCAAAAGCTAGAAATGATTAGACTTAGTGAGGAAGTCATGTCAAAAACCAAGATAGGCCAAAAGCTAGGCCTCTTGTATTAAACAGCCAAATTGTGAATGCAAATGAAAAGTTCAGGAGGGAAATAAAAACACTACTCCAGTGAACACTTGAATGATAGAAAAGAAAAACAGTCTTATTGTGGATGTGGAGAAAGTTCCAGTGGTCTGGATAGAAGATCAAACTAGCCACAACACTCCCTTAAGCCAAAGTCTAATCCAGAGCAGGGCCCTAATTGTCTTCAATTCTAAGATGACTGAGAGAGATGAGGGTGCTGCAGAAGAGAAGTTTGAGGTTATGAAGTTGGTTCATGAGGATAAGGAAAGAAGCATCTTTCCATCTTTAATATAAAAGTAAAGGTGAAGCAGCAAGTGCTGATGTAGAAGCTGCAGGAAGTTATCCATAAGATCTAGCTCAGATAATTCATGAAGGTGGCTACACTAAACAACAGACTTTCAATGTAGATGAAACAGCCTTCTATTGAAAGAAGATGCCATCTAGGTATTCCATACCTAGAAAGAAGTCAATGCCTGAAAGCCTCAAAGGATGGTTTGACCCTCTTGTTAGAGGCTAAGGCAGCTGGTGACTTTAAATTAAAGTCAAATGTTCATTTGCCATTCCAAAAAACCTACATCCCTTAAGAATTCTGCTACAACTACTCTGCCTATGCTCTGTAACTAGGACAACAAAGCCTGGATGACAGCATATTTGCTTATATCACAGTTTACTGAATATTTTAAACCCACTATTGAGACTTACTGCTCAGAGAAAAAAGTTTCCTTTCAAAATATTCAAAATATTACTGCTTATTGACAATGCACCTGGTCACCTAAGAGCTCTGATGGAGATGGGACAATGAGATTAACATTTTCATGCCTGCTATACAGCATCCATCCTGTAGCCCAAGGATCAAGGAGTCATGTTAACTTTCAAGTCTTCTTATTTAAGAAATACATTTTGTAAGGCTATAGCTACCATAGATAGTGATTCCTTTGATGGATCTGGGCAATGCCAATTGAAAACCTTCTGGAAAGAATTCATCACTCTGGATACCATGAATAACATTTGTGACTCATGGAAAGGGGTCAAAATGTCAATGTTAACAGCAATGTAGAAGAAGTTAATTTCAACCCTCATGAATGACTTTGATAGGTTCAATACTAGTGGAGGGAGTAATAGCAGATGTGGTAGAAACAGCAAGAGAACTAGAATTAGAAGTGGAGCCTGAAGATGTGGCTAAATTGCTACAATATCAACTTGAACGGATGAGGAGTTGCTTCTTATGGATCACTAAAGAAAGTGGCTTCTTGAGATGGGATACACTCTTGATAATGATACCAAGAAGGTTGTTTAAAAAACAACAAAGGATTTAGAATACTACATAAACTTAATTCATAAAAAGCAGCAGGGTTTGAGAGGATTGACTCCAATTTTGCAAAAAGTTCTACTCTGGGTAAAATGCTATTACACAGCATTGCAGCTACAGAGATGTCACTCATGAAAGGGAGATACAGAGGCCTCATTGTTATCATATTTTCAAAAATTGCCACAGCCACCCAAACCTTCAGCAGCTACCACACTGATCAGTCTGCAGCCATCAACAAAGAAGCAAGACCTTCTACCAGCAAAAAGATTACAAAGATTATCTGAAAGCTCAGATGAGGGTTAACATTTTTTAGCAATAACATTAATTCAGGTATGTATATTGCTTTTTCAGACATAATGTATTATACACTTAATAGACTACAATGTAGTGTAAACATAACTTTTTATGCACTGGGAAATAAAATAAATTCATTTAGCTCTCCTTATCACAATATTTGCTTTATGTAGTGGCCTAACACCAAACCCATAATATCTCTGAGGCATGCCTGTATTCTAAAATTGTTTACAGGAAATACATATTTCAAATTTATATGTCCACATCTTCAGAGTATTTGTCCATTTGAATATAATGCATTTCATTGCTTTTCAGATGTTCTATAATATGCACATGAGTGACAGAACCTGATTACAATTTGATTAATTCATATAAATGAAGAAAGGAAGACATTATCCATTCATTTCTGACCTTCTTTTGACTGTGAAAAGTATCATGAACCCTGCTATAGTGAGCCAAACCCTCTCAGGGTAGATAGAACTCACAAGCACTGGTTTCATAGATTGTTGTCATGCTCCCTAGTTAAACAACTGTGTGTTCTAGGTATACTTGCATGACATCTCTGATTTATGCATACCTATCTTCTTATTCAGCATGCTTTTTTTTCATTTAAAATCCATCAATTAATGATCTGTGATCTTCAAGTAATTAATTTAATGATTACATGAATTAATATAATGCACATCCCTTTAAAGCAGTTAATATTTTCTATATTTATGTTACAAATTGGCCTTGGGTGAATATATTCCATGCTGTGGATTTCATAGCGGTTCAAGGATAAACTATTTCCCTTCTGTAATTTGGTAAGTTTGCTCCAAAGGAGCCTATTGCTTCTCTACTCAACAATGAGTAAAATGCATTCAGAAACCTTAAGGGACCTATTCTTAATAACATGGAGTTCTGTCCCAGTTTGTTAAATTCACTGAATTTATAATTCATTGTTATTGTCAAAGAAGTAATCCAAACATGTTACTAGATTGCTCTCCTAAAATTCACAGAGCAAATTTGGAGCCATTTTTTAAAAAAACGAATAGAATAACAGAAACAAAAATCTACTTGCCACTAATAAGTTACAGATAGGAAGGCAGACTTCATATTTATCAACAGAAAACTATGGGAAATCTGTCTCAAAACTGTTTTATGCTTCTGAGCAGCGCTATAGCCCTCCACAATCATTGGCCCCAATAATAATGATGAGGATAACAAGAGGAACCTCCTACATTTGTATAATAGTTTTACTTTGGGAAAAGAGTTTCACACAGCATTTTTCATCTGGTCCTCATAATGACTCTGAGAAAGTAAGGCAAATGCTTTACAATATCTTATTTTATGAAGAAGGAAATTGGAGTCCGGAGAAGATAAGAGCCTTGCCTGACAGCAACATGTACCTGGAGCTAGGTCATTGGCTGCCTGACTCCTACTTCCGGGTTTGGTTTTTTCAATACTTTCAAATCAAAAGAATCCATGATTTGCAATGTCTTTTTAAATTATGTACAAAACTTTTAGAACCCTTAATGTCTATCAACCACAGCAGTTTTTGATACAGACCAAAGATAGAAAGATAGAAAGAAAGATATGTCTCTGATTGACAGGGCCAAAGGGAAGATAAGTCAAAAGATACCTAAGGATTCTACAGACCCTGAAATAATTACTCGATATCTGTATTTATATTTTATTCTTTGTTTCAGAAAGTATTTAACTTTTGAGGCTTTCATTACTATAAAATACAATGGGTCATTAATAATAATAAATAAATCTTTATGCTGTTTAAATACGCATGCTTCTCCAGGTCCTTACTATTCAACTTTCATTATAACTGTTTCATTTTATCTAAGTTCCCAGTACTGAATCTACTAGGACAAATACTGATATATCTGCTGATGATGATTTTACTGAATATTACATTCATCACATTATCCAGAGAGACAAGTAAATTTCAGGAAAAGAAATGAACAAATCAAAATAGTTTCAAAAATTCTTTATACCCCATTTACAAAACTATTTTCTATGCCTAGGTATTCATCACTATCACCATAAGATACATATGAATGACAGTTTTTAAATAACATTGACTTCCCTTTATAAATCCCTTAACCATGGTAAAAGGAAACTGGCACCAGTTTATTAAAAAGAAACCATTAATTGTGGTTTACAATGCAAGGTGGGAAAGAATATCAGAGCTCACTAAAACTATCGCTATAATTTGGATTCTCAGAATGCATGCAAATATCTAAACTATAAGTTATCCTTTGTACTAGGTATAACCAACTTTCCTTTAGAAAACAGCAATGGTATTTTTGGTGATTTTTAAATTTCAAAATTGGTTTAACTAGAGAGATTAATATAACTATTCAAATGGAGATTGATCTCAACTTGTACAAGTCAAATGAACTTCATTAACACACTTTCTATACTTTTAAATACTGAAGAAATAATATTTAGGTCCAAATAGATGTAAGGAATTCATGTGAAGAGGAGTATAAATATATTTGAAAGTAGCAGTATATTTTCATAAATTATTTTGTAAAGTAACAAAATAGTTAACTCCCAATCACTCACTCCCAAATAACCTGTTAACCAAAAGAGCATTGTCAGAGGGCCTCTAGTTCTACCATGATAGGGTGGCTTGTATCAAAATACTCATCCTGTTGAGAAAAACTATACAAGCTAAATAAAAATTATTTGAAAAACTGTTTGATGAGGGACTAGGAACCAACCAAAGTGATTTTAACTTAAAATTCAAGATATTGGGAATCCCTGGGTGGCTCAGCGGTTTGGCGCCTGCCTTTGGCCCGGGGCATAATCCTGGAGTCCCAGGATCAAGTCTCACATCGGGCTCCCAGCATGGAGCCTGCTTCTCCCTCTGCCTGAGTCTCTTTCTCTGTCTCTGTCTCTCTCTGTGTCTATCATGAAAAAATAAATAAAATCTTAAAAAAAAATTCAAGATATTGTGAAAGGAAAAACATTAGTATGATGTCTACCACTTTTGCCCTTAGGCACTTAGTGAACCTAAGTAGCACTGGGCTAAGGCATGGAGCACAAAGCTCTGGATCAGAGCATTAATTACTCTAGTGGAGGGGAAAGAAAAATTACACCTGGGAGTTGTCAAGATAGCCATGACCTGGGGAGCCAAGCTCCTGGACAGTAGGTAAATGCAGTAAGGTGAATACTATATTGTTTCACACTTTTAACCCTTGAGGCATTTGTAGATTCCCTTTCATGTGGTGAAAAGCATATTCCTCTGCAAAAAAAAAAAAAAAAAAAAACAAAAAACAAAAAAAAACAAATAAGCAGACAGCATCAACCTGGATACTAGAAAATTAAACAGAATGTTTAGTGTCAAGTTCTTATGGTCTTCTGTGTCAAGAAGGCAAAAACTGGAGTTTAAGGACCATTTGAAAATCTCCCATAATTTTATTTGAACCTCTAAATGTCTATAGGAGGAAGGGCCAAATAGAGAAAGGCTAGCTATCACAAAGATGAGAAACCCAACTTGAGGGTGGTTCAGTCAGTTGAGTATCTGCCTCTAGATCAGGTCATGATCCCAGGGTCCTAGAATGGAGCCCTGTATTGGGCTCTCCAATCTGTGGGGAGTCTGCTTCTTCTTCTGCCTCTCTCCTCCCCCCACTCACTCTGTCTCTCACACTATCTCTCAAATGAATAAATAAAATCTTAAAAAAAAACAACTTCAAATTATAATTCCTGATCAAATCAAAGTGAATTAACACTACTCTAATTATCTGCAGGAAGGAAATTAAGTCATCCGTGGGAAAATACAATATCACACAAAATTTTCATACACAAAGATCATCATCAGGCAAGCCAGGAGTTATGGCTGAATAACTGAAACTGAAAACCAAAAAAAAAAAATACATAAACTCGAAAAATGTAACAGGTGAGAGAATCATCAGGCACGAACTTTTAAGCATTGTGATTAATATGGTTTTAAAAGTAGAAGAAAAGATTGAGAATTACCAGAGAACTGGGATCTATAAAAAACCAAATGATACTCTAGAATTAAAAATAAAATAACTGAAATCAAGAACTCAATAGATGGAGCTAATGCAGATTAGACTAAACAGAAGAGATTCATCATCTTGAAAATAAATCAATAGAAAAGAGCCAGACTGGAGCACCTGGATGTTTCAGTTGGTTAAGCATCTGATGCTTGATTTTGGCTCAAAAGATGATATCAAGGTTGTAACCAACTCTCACAATGGGCTCTGCACAGAGTGTAGAATCTGCTTGGGGATTGGATTCCCTCTCTCTCTTTCCGTCTCCCTCTCCCTCTGCCTCTCCCCCACTTGCGCTCTCTCTCTCTCTCTCTCTCTCTCTCTCTCTCTCTCTCTCTCTCTCTCTCATACACACACACACACAGATGAGTAAGCCTGACATACAAATATTTATAGTTCTGGAAGGAAAGAGTAAGGAAAATAGGAAGAGGCAAAACTCAAAGTAATAATGGCTGAGAATTTTTCCAAGTTGACAAAAGATATCAAGCCACAAATTTAAGAATGTCTAAGTTACCCCAAGCAGAATAAACACAAAGAAACTGACACAAAAGCAAAGATTAAAATATAGTTAAAGATGAAATCTCAAAAAACCCAGAGGAATAAAAATGTATTACTTTCCAAGAATGTAACTGATTTCTCATGAAAAACAATGGAAATCAGAGAACAAAGCAATGATAACTCTAAAGTACTTTAAGAAGGCAATTACCAACCTTGATTCTATAACCAATAAGACTATCCTTTAAAATGAAGGCAAAATAAAAAATATTTTCAGGAAAATATAACTGGAAAATGTGTCACCAATAGATTCTTACTATAAAAAATACTAAAGGGGGATCCCTGGGTGGCACAGCGGTTTGGCGCCTGCCTTTGGCCCAGGGCGCGATCCTGGAGATCCGGGATCAAATCCCACGTCGGGCTCCCGGTGCATGGAGCCTGCTTCTCCCTTTGCCTCTGTCTCTGCCTCTCTCTCTCTCTGTGACTATCATAAATAAATAAATTAAAAAAAAATAAAAATACTAAAGGATATCTTTCGGGTAGAAGGAAAATCATGGATATCAGTGATTGGGAAATTTAGGAAGAAATGAAGTATACCAAAAAGGCCAATGTCTGAGGAATATAAAACAATATATACAGGTAGGAAAAAAAATTCTAATTGAAATTAGAACACCAGAAGTATTAAAATACAGCACAACAATAATACAAATGGTGAAATGAGGAACAAATGTAATTTCTTTCCTGGAAAAGATAAAAAGTATAATTTATAGTAGGCATTATTTGGATAATCATTAAAAATGAAAAATATATATATAATTAGCAAGATAAAATTCAGGGAATGAAATTAAAAGATTGACTAGTAACAAGTTAAAGAGAAGAACTGGCAAACGTACAACAGTAGAAAAATGTGGTAAGATGGCAGAATTAAATCCACAAATATTACTAATTACATTTAATGTAAATAAATTAAATATTATACTTGGAAGACAAATACTTTTAGAATGAAAGTTAAAAACAACAACAATATGCTTTCCACAAATAACATACCTCAAATATAAACACACAGAAAAATTTAAAGTAAAAGGCTAAAAAAGAATTTACCAATCAAACATTTTCTTTTGGAAACCTAGTATAACTATATATTATACCACCAACCTAAGTAGAATATAATCAAGATATAGTAGAAGAAGAGAATTTAGTAATTATAAGAAGTTCTAGTTAGTCTACTAAGATCACAATTCTAAATTCGTACACAAATAATAACATAGCCTTCAAAAGCAAAAACTAACAGGAGCTAAAAGGAGAAACAGACAAATCCACAACCATATGAGTAAATTTTAAATAATAAATCTCAATAAATGATAGAAGATAGATGTAAAAATATCAGTAGTGAAATAAAAGTTTTAAGCACCAATATTTAACAAATTTAATCTAATTGATATGTACAGAACCCTATAACCAATAACTACAAAATACACATAATTTTCAGGTTCATATAGAACATTTACTAATATTTTCCTTAAGTTGGATCAGAAAACAAATCTCAATAAATTTCAAAATATTTAAATCATTTAGCATATGTTCTCTGACCATTAACTCAAAATTAATAGCAAAATTAATGCCAAAATACCCCAAATATTTTGAAATACAGCAATACATAAAGAAGAAATCCAGAGATTCCTTTTGGAAAGACAAATAAAGGTAATAACTTTCTAGAAATACAAATTTTAAAGGAAAGAGGAATAGGCACAAAAACTCTTAATAGGAATGAAAAATGAGGCATTCCTATAGATGCTACAGACATTACAAAGATAAGAGGATATGATAAGCACTCTAACATTAATAAATCTGAAAACCTAGTTGAAAAGGCAGATACACAAAGATAATAAAAGGATATGGTAAACAACCTATCAATAAATTTGAAAAATTAGATGAGATGGATAAATCTTTTGAAAAACACAAATTAGGGATCCCTGGGTGGCGCAGCGGTTTGGCGCCTGCCTTTGGCCCAGGGCGCGATCCTGGAGACCCGGGATCGAATCCCACATCGGGCTCCCGGTGCATGGAGCCTGCTTCTCCCTCTGCCTATGTCTCTGCCTCTCTCTCTTTCTCTCTCTGTGACTATCATAAATAAATAAAAATTTAAAAAAAAATAAAAAAAGAATTTATTAAAAAAAAAAGAAAAACACAAATTACCAAATGGACACAAGAAGAAATTGGAAAACTGCATGTTTAATTTAAAATCTCTCCACAAAGAAAAAAACTTAATATTTAAGTTAAGATCTTTCCATAAAAAAAAAAAAAGATCTTTCCATAGTGAAAACTTCTGGCCCAAATAGCTTTACAGTTAAATTCTTTCTTATAGCTAAAGAAAAGATACAGCACCAATCATACACAAACTTTCCCAAGGGTAGAGAAAGACTAATATTTTCTAACTTGTTTTGTGAGAATACTAGAACTCTGCAACCAAAACCTGACAAGAACATAATATTTATATATTTATATGTGTATTTTAAAATATATTATAGGCCAACATGTTTTTTTGAATGCAGACAAAAATATCTTAGGGAAAACATTAGCAAACTCAATCTAGTTCCCTATAAAAAAAAAGGATAACCCAGGGGATCCCTGGGTGGCGCAGTGGTTTGGCGCCTGCCTTTGGCCCAGGGCGCGATCCTGGAGACCTGGGATCGAATCCCACGTCAGGCTCCCGGTGCATGGAGCCTGCTTCTCCCTCTGCCTGTGTCTCTGCCTCTCTCTCTCTCTCTCTTTCTGTGTGTGACTATCATGAATAAATAAAATCTTTAAAAAAAAAAAAAAGGATAACCCATCAACATCAAGTTGGGTTTATTCCAGAAATGCAAGAGTGGATTTCAAAATATCCAGAAAATAATATTCAAATCCGCTTGATGATTTAAACACATGCGCACACACATGCACACACTCATATAAAGCCAACTCAGAAAACTGAAAAAAAAATTTTAAAACTTCTTTAAATTGATAAGGGTATTTACAATTAAAAAGCAAATAAACAGGGGCACCTGGGTGGCTCAGTGGTGAAGCATCTGCCTTTGGCTCAGGTTGTGATCCCAGGGTCCTGGAATTGAGTCCCACATCGGGTTCCCTGCAAGGACCCTGCTTCTCCCTCTGCCTATGTCTCTGCCTCTCTCTCTTTGTTTCTCATGAATAAATAAATAAAATCTTTAAAAACAAACCAACCAACCTAGTGCAAATATTATGCTTTTACTCAATATTATACTAGAGGTCCTAGCTAATGTAACAAGAAATAGAAATTAAAGCTAGGGGATCCCCGGGTGGCTCAGTGGTTTGGCGCCTGCCCTTGGCCCGGGGCGAGATCCTGGAGTCCCGGGATCGAGTCCGGCGTCGGGCTCCCAGCGTGGAGCCTGCCTCTCCCTCTGCCTGTGACTCTGCCTCTCTCTCTCTCTCTCTCTCTCTATGTCTATCATAACTAAATAAAAAATATTTAAAAAAAAGAAATTAAAGCTATATATAGGGCACAGACTTCAGTTATAAGATACATAACTTCTGGGGATAAAATACAACAATATATTATATACTTGAAAGTTGCTGAGAGTAAATCTTAAATGTTCTTACCTCAGAAAAGAAATCGTAATTATGTGAGGTGTGTTAGAAGTGTTAACCAATCCTGCTGTTGTAAACATTTTCCAATATATAAAGATATAAATGATCACATTATACACCTTAAACTTATACAATGCTGTGTGTCAATTATATCTCAATAAACCTGGAAAAATAAAATATAGTTATATAGACAGTAAAGGTAGAAGTAAAATGTAATTATTCACGGAAAACGTGATTGTGTTATTAAACTCCAAGAGAACCCAGAAAATCTAATAGAATTAATAAGTGAATTTAGCAAGATCCCTGGCTACAAGGTGAATCAATATATATAAATGAATGGGTTTTTTTCCTATACTAGCAACAGACATTCAGAAAATGAAATTTAAACTACAATTTACAAGAGCATAAAGCAAAATCAGATACTAGAAATCAATCCAACAAAAAGTATGAAAGTTTTCAGCATAGAAAACTATAAAATATGACTAAGAGAAATGAAAGAATACTAAAATAAATGGGAAATATAATGCATATTTATAGATTGGATATCAATTTTCCCAAAACACAATCTCAATTAGAATCCCAGAAAATTTCATTTTTGAATATTGACAAGCAGATTCTAAAATTTTTATGGAAACACAAAGGACCAAGAATAACCAAAGCAATCTAAAAGAAGAATATATGTAAAGGATTTATACCACTAAATACAAGAATTCATATAAACCTACACTAATGAATGATGTATTGTTACAGGGATAGACCAATAGACTGATGAAATAGAATAGAGCATCCGTAAATAAGTCCATGATTTATGTAAGCACTTGATTTATGATAAACTTACTGTTGAAGTATCTGGGGAAAGAACCACCTTTTCAACAAATGGTGCTTGATCAATTAGACATCTACATTAAAAAATAAATTAATTAAGTGAATCTTGTATACTCAACCCCCAAGCTTACACTTACTACAAAAAATACATTCCAGGGAAAATTCAGACCTAAATGTTAATGGCAAACAATAAAGCTTCCAGAAGATAACAAGGGAGAATGTCTTCATGATCTTGTGGTAGGTAGAGGTTTTTCTTTTTAAAATAGGATATAAGAAAAACAAACTATAGGGCAGCCCCGGTGGCGCAGAGGTTCAGCGCCGCCTGCAGCCCAGGGTGTGATCCTGGAGACCTGGGATCGAGTCCCACGTCAGGCTCCCTGCATGGAGCCTACTTCTCCCTCTGCCTGTGTCTCTGCCTCTCTCCCTGTGTCTCTATGAATAAATAAAAAAAAAATCTTTAAAAAAAAGAAAAGAAAAACAAACTATAAAGAAGAGATTGACAAATTGAATTTTATTAAAATAAAAACTTTTGTTTATCAAAAGACAATTATAACACATTGAAAAGACAAACCTCAGAGTAATAGAAGATATCTGTAATATATCTGTATATTTTACAAAGACATACATCCAGACTACAGAAAGGAAGAACAATTCAAAAACAGAAATAGTAACAAGCCCAACTATAAAATGGGCAATGAACATCAAAATGCACGTTACAAAAAAGTATATCTAACTGGAAGTAAATTCATGGAAAGATGCTTAATTTCACTTTCACTAGTCATTAGAAAAAAGAGAACTAATGCAATAATGGTTACCATGTCACACATACCAGAAAATCTAAAATGAAAAAGACAGATAATACCAAGTGTTGTCAAGGATTAGAGCAAATGGAACTCTCATGTAGTGATACTGAGAGTAAAATGGTATAATAGCTTTGGAAACTATTTGGCAATACCTACTAAAGCTGAACATAGGCATATCAGCAATGTGACTCTTTGGTATAGATTGAATAGAAATACTTAGATATGTACAACAAGATATACAAGAGCGTGCATATGACAACCACTATTCCATAATGGTTCTAAGTTGGAAACAACCCAAATTTCCATCTACAGTAGAATAGCCTTAAAAAATAAATTTTAATACATTCATATACAAATATGTCTTAAAATAAGGAAAAGGTTTTTTTTAAGTCTGTAGTTACACATCGATGCAACACAACATGAATGAATCTCACAAATGTAAGCAAAAGAAAATACACCACATGATTATATTTCCATATTGTTCAAAAACAATCAAAACTAATTTATTGTAATAAAAGTCATGATAGTGGTTACCCTTGTGGAGTAAAGAGGAAAAAAGGGGATCTCTATGGTCTGGTAATGCTTTGCTTCTTGGTCTGGGTGCTGCTTACATGGGTATAGTCACCTACTAAAAACACATCTAGATGCATATTTATAATTTGTGTGCCTTTAAAAATTTAGCTGTGGTCCCATAAGAGTTTAGTAAGCTCCCATTGCTTTTATTCTCATCTTTCTGTCCTCTCACCAGTTGGCCTTGAACATGGGCTCAGTTACAGAAATGTGCATGAGAGTGCAGTAAATAAAGCCGTCGCTTGCTAGCTGGAGGGCCAAAAAGGGCAGCTGCAGGGAACTGCAAAATACCAGTGATATCATGGAGAGATAAGAGCTCAGGAAAGTAATCCCATAAAACTGTTATGAAATTCTGGGCTCATCCCCAAGCTACACATATATGGATCTGATTTTAATCAGCATACAAAAGAAATTAAGAACTAAATGAACACATAGGTTTGTGCCTAGGTCCAAGACTGACCTCTAATACATACACAGTACAAATCTGAAAATAAAACTTGCATTGGAACCATAGAATACAGCTTGTAACTTCTGACTTGAACCTAACTAGATCAATGGCCTGATAAAACAAAAAATATCAACAGCTCCATAGAATTTAAACAGGACTCAAAATCCATAATATTTACAATGTCTAGATCCTAATTAAAAAAAAATACTGGGTATGCAAAAAAAAAAGGAAAATCTCAACTCACATGAGAAAAGATAACTAACAATCACAAATATTGAAATGATACAAATATTGAAAATGTCTGACAAAGACCTTAAATTATTATCACAAAAATGCTCTAACCAGGAACAGTCTTGAAACAAAAATAAATAAATAAATAAATAAACAACAAAAAGATCACAGATGCTCTCAATGACAAAATGAAGATGACAGAGAAAAGAGTCACTGGACTTTAAGATAGACCAATCGCTATGATCTAATATGAACACAAAGAGAAAAAAAATTAACAACTCAGGGATCTATGGGACAATAAAAGAAGTCTAGCATTCCTATCAGAGTATCAGAAGGAAAGGAGAAAGAGCACAGTGCTGGAAAAATATTTGAAAAGTATTTTGAAACTTCCAAATTTTGTGAAATACATAAATATACAGATTCAAGAAGTGTAGTAAGCACAAATAGGAAAAAAATGAAAACAATCTATGCCCAATATATCATTTCAATTTATCTGAATATTAAAGTGTGAAAATTGATGGTAGAAAAAAAAATCTTGGAAGCATCCAGAGGATATCATACATCACCTACAGGGGGTCAACAAGTCAAATGATTGTAGATTTTTCATCAGAAACCATAGGAGCCAGAGTTGCCTGGTTGGCTACTGGGTAAGCGCCCAACTCTTGATTTTAGCTCACGTCATGATCTCAATGTCATAAGATCAAGCCTCATATTAGGCTCTGTGCTCAACAGGGAGTCTTCTTGAGATTCTCTCTCTTCCTTTCCCCTCCTCCCCATGTCATACTCTCTCTCTCTAAAATAAATAAATCAGAAGAAAGAAGAAAGAAAGAAAGAAGAAAGAAAGAAAGAAAGAAAGAAGAAAGAAAGAAAGAAAGAAAGAAAGAAAGAAAGAAGAAAGAAAGAAAGACAAACTATGGAAACCAAAAGGAAATGACGCATCTTTTTTAAAGTGCTGAGAGGAAAAAAATGTCAACATAGAATCCATATCCAATAAAAACATCTTTTCAGAATGAATGAAATAAAGATAGTCTCAGATGAAAACAAAACTTAGAAAATTTGTTGGTAGGAGACCTGTTCTAAAAGAATTACTAAGGGAAGTTCTCCAAACAGAAGGAGAATGATATTAGAAATCGTATACATCATGAAAAAAAGAAAGCAAAGGAATGATAAACATATAAGTAAAAATAATAAACTATTATTCTCTGCTTGAGTTCTTTAAAATGTGTTGAACAGTTGAAAGTGAAAAATGTAACATTAACTGATGGAGTTTCAATGCATGTAGATATAATAACAATGCAAAACTGGGAGAGTGAATGAACTTACATGGTGGCAAGATTTCTACATTATATTAAAGTGATAAAATATTGATTCTAAGTATTTAGAACAAAAATTTAAGTATGTATATTGCAAACCTTAGAACTCCCAAAAAGCTATACAAAGATATATAATCAAAAGCACAATCAATAAAGTAAAATGGAATGCTAAAAAAAATATTCAAGTAACCCAAAACAAGGCAGGAAATGGGAAATGGAGGAATGGAAAAGAGGATGGAGGAAATGAAAATAAAACAAGAAACAAAATATAAGACATAAACTCAAACGTCAATAGTTATACTAAATGTAAATGTAAGTATTCATACATACACACAGACTCACATGCTTACATTTTCCTAGAGCTATATATGTTAAGGAGGAAGTAACCATGATACTGCCATATGGATTAGCCAGAGGGTCTTACCTTTGAGTGAGCTGAGAAAGTTGCTTTGGAAAGGTATCTTCTAAACTGAGACTATGGAGTCAAGATGGACCCACCCAAGCAAAGAGTGAGTTTCAGAAGTGTCAGCTCCTGCATGCTTCCATAAGAACACTGAGAGAAAGTGAAAGCTGAATAGTCACAAGCCTCTTCCAAAGTGGAAGAAGATTTGTGACATCTCAAGTACACTCAACAGCAAATACTATTAGAAACCAGTCATTCCCTGAGAGAAATAGCAGAGGAATAGATAGTGGGTCCTTGCTAGAACAACATCTTGTGAAGCTAGGTAGATCTTACCCTGTCCTGACTAATTCTGGGGAACTTCAGGGAAACAAAGGTGCCTTCACTTACAGCTACTATTGCTACAGACATGGCTCCTTTACTACAGAAAGGCTAATACTCATTCCGAAGGAAACCACTTTTACCATGGCTGACAAGTGGCAGTCTTGGACTGTGCCTCATCCCACACAACTATCCCATCAGAGCAGGTGGGTCCAGTACTACCGCTACTCTGGTTACCCGGATGTTGGAGATCAAGCATTCAACCCCTCACCAGCCTAGGGTAACTTTTACAGTAGCATGAGCCATCTCATGACTGAATGAATTCTGACAACTCCAGCTCCAGAGACTTCTGGGCAAGTTCCTAAAGGACGATAGCTAGCAACAAGATAGCTGTGCCTCCTGCTATCTACCTGGACACTCTAACAAAAAGTCAGATTTTATGTATCCATGTACCAAGTGCTTGAGGACCAAAATAAATAGGATAGAGTTTCCTGAGTTCTGTTTACAGAGCTCACCCAGATCCTACAAATACAAATCTCTAATTCATTACTTAAGCCATTCTGCAATTGTCACTGTATGAACATAACAAAATCAAGGATGAAGCTAAATCCCAGCCTTTTCAGTCAAATAGGTGGACAAATGCTCATGAGAATAGCACATGAACCAGAAAGATGACAGCAGAAAATTTCCCATGCTCAACTCACCTCTGTGCAACTAAATGTTGTTCTGCCTATTTCCTGATGACTTAAGAGAGCAGGGCAGGTATTATGGATAGCCTAATAATGGTCCCCTACCAGGAAAACATTAAAATCACTATAATACCTACTCCCCCCCCCCCCAATTCACCTTCTCCTCCCTTAGCTGAGAACAGTGGACTAGGTTTAAATGGTATAATCACTTCAGGTAAAGGACATGAAGAAAATTAAGCTCCCATGGTAGGCTTGCCATATGTAACTCTGTCCCCTAAAAATACTGAGAAGCCAATATTCTGACAATATTCTAAGAAGCCACGAATTTGGTTAACTCTATACAACCATGATAAATTGGGCACTGCACCAAAACATGCAGGCTATTTGACTTCACATCTGTTTCAATAAACAATATGCAAGGGAGAGGCCTAATATGCCAAATCACCATCCCACAGCTTAGGGATGACTCACTTTGACAGGAAGAGTGGAGTGTTTCATTCTCATCTCATTGAATCCCATTCATTTTAACATAATACCACATAGTTCCTAATATGTACCAGAGGCAACTTTGAGCCTTTGGATCCATATGCTGTGACTGAACTGGGATGGTGTTCTCAGAGTCTTTCCTCATTGTCATAGCAACAAAGGGCAAAGGTGGCAATCAGGCTTTATACCTGGATGGCTAGCATATGGGCACAGCTTCTTTTAAAATGAAATTGGACCATAGACACACATAGAAATTTTGAGCTCTTCTTAGGGTAAAAGGAAACCAAGTCACATTAGAGGCAACTCTTCAGTTATTTTGTCTTTATCTTGTTCTTACCAGGAAGTGTAAAGATATTTATGACATTGTTTTTCAAGATGTAGTATATACTATAAGTGGTCTTGAAATTAAGATAGTAGGTTGTAGACTTTTAAAGAAAAGGAAAAAATAGCATAGGGTAGAATGAGATAAAATAGGATAAAATGTAACATATTTGTAGGCATCATACATAGGTAGGGCAAATACGTCTTGTAAAATTTTTGTTTTGGATATATATATACACACATATACACACACACACACACATATATATATATATCTCAAACCTCTGTGTATACTAGGTTATGATTTAATGGCATTTCTTTCAGTGTATTATTATGAAAATGTTTGAAAACTACTGCTATAAAGGCTACCTCTCTGATTGACCAAATAGCATTTCTCACAAGAATGCTATTGGTCTTGAGAGCTGGTCAAGTTTCCCTTCTAAGTAATCAGTCTACATTTCACAGGACTTAAAGTCATCTCTTTACCCTATCTACTAAAATACAGTAGTGCTTCCAGGTCACCATAACAACCACACATTTCTAAATGCTATCTAGGAGGTGATGTCACCCTCTGTAAAGAAATATAAATCTACAGACAGAAGGTTACTAGTTCAATTCATACTTGATGAGAAGCACATGTTTCCACCTATGCTTTTGTATCTAGAGCTTGAACTCCAGTAAAGATCATTTTGCAGTCCTTTAGCTGGGATATACACTGCTCTAACTACTTCTGCAAATTGTCTTCTGTTCCAAGCACCCATCAATCTGATACTAAATTCATTAGCAAAATAAAATGAAAGGAACACAACATACATTGCTATTAATGGACTTCCATTCATGTCACTCCCCACACAATGTACTAAAAATGGACTTATCTCTATTTGAGTGCCTCCACACAAATATTTGTGCTTTTTGATACATAGCATTTCAGGAGAGAGATTTTCCCTAAAGCTAACCAAGGTTAGTTATTTAAAAAGCTCCCTTTCAAAGCTAAACTTCAGACATTTTTACCATCAATCTATGTTGACTATTTACTCCTTGGTGGATCTTCTATAGAAAAGATCCACGGAGAAACCATGGTTTCTAGTCTAAAGAATTTATATTATAATATTTTTTTAGAGTTCAAATATTTCTTGCTTCCTATGACTGACTTTGTGTGACAGTAATAAACAGCTCATGATGCTTCATCTGCCAGCCTTACTCACAGAATCAAGGAATAGTATAATATATAAAAAATTTTAAGTGAAGATGAAATCAGCTGGTAGCTTCCTATTGCAGCTTAATATTTACATTTGCACTTGAGTGGGGGAATTTTTCTTATTTAGAGCAGAATAAAGTATAGATTTTAAGTTTGGAATAATAGAAAATATCAAGAGAAATAACCCGATTTTATAAATTAGGCAGAGATGGTAACCGTGCACTTAATTTTTTCACAAACTCAATTTCTGGCAAGCTTAGGACCAAACTATGTGTAACCATGATTTAGGGAGACCATAAGCTGAAAGTCATAAATTAATTATTCAGCTCTTTTTCTTCCAGAACCTAAAAGGAACTGATCTCTCACTTCCTCTAAAGAACACTAATGGACAATTAGTTAAAGATAGACAAGCGAAACTTAAAAGAGTGCTTTTATTTTTTATTTTTTATTTAAATTCAATTAGCCAACATACATCATTAGTTTCAGATGTAGAGTTCAGTGGTTCATCAGTTGCATATAACACCTAGTGCTCATTACATCAAGTGCCCTCCTTAATGCCCATCACTCAGTTACCCCATCCCTCCATGCACCTCCCCTCCAGGAACCCTCAGTTTGTCTCCTATAGTTAGGAGTCTCTCATTAAAAGATTGTTGTTTTTTTTTTTCAAAGATTTTATTTATTCATTATGAGAGACAGAGAGAGAGAGAGAGGCAAAGACACAGGCAGAGGGAGAAGCAGGCTCCATGCAGGGAGCCTGATGTGGGACTGGATCCAGGGACTCCAGGATCAGGCCCTGGGCCGAAGGCAGCCGCCAAACCACTGAGCCACCCAGGGATCCCCCAAAAGATTGTTTTTAAAACAGAAAATCACACAAATTGCTCAACCATTTACTTTTTTATGCAATAAAATGTCAAGGACCAAAAACTGAGCACAAAGGAAGAAAAAAGTAGAAATGGACAATATCACACTGTATGTTTAAATAATAAAGTGAACAAAAAAATAGGAGAGAAAAGATATTTTTTTTAAATTGAAAGATTGCTCAGATTAGTAAAAGAAGGCCACATAGTGTAAGGTTTGAGGGGATAATCCGGGTAAATTGCACATTGCAAACGTACGGTAAATAAATAATAAAAAATGAGGCCAAATTTGCAAAGGACACCAACACCAGTAGCAAGTGAGTTTTCTTTTGTTGTTGTTTCAAGGTTTTCTTGTTTTTTGTATACCAAAGTAGTAAATTAGCTTAAAAAATTAGCTAAGTAAAAAAATTCAAAGATCAGTTTTACTAAATAACAAAAAATATGTATGTACAGACATAGTAGGAAAACATTAAGGAGATTTTCATGCCTCAAAAATGTTTTGAGCACACAAATTAGGAGATCCTAGTTTAAAAATAGTGACAAATGGAAAGATCATCCTAAAATTAATTAAGAAGCTAGATGTAGATGAATGATTACCATTAAATGGGCACTGACCAAAAATAAGACTGTGCCCTTAATATTAACTTGTCTATAAAGTGGCCATTTTCACAGAGTAATAATAGTACATTGGCAATGTGAACCATCACAAAAAGCAAATTTAAAAGCAATGCTGCTAACCAAAGACAGACAAGGGAGATGTGTACAAAAGGGGTAAGATTCCCCAAAAGCTTAAGCCCCAGGCGGTTAATTGAACATCCTACACCTGGGCTCCTTGTGAGGTTAAAATAAGCATCTGTAAGTGCAGTAACCAGAATACACAATCTACTCAAATTGTCAAAAAGTTTTTGACAAAATTTCATGGCAAAAACTGTCTGTCTAAAAATTTTCAAGTAAGCATAGAATTAGGAATATATATTTCAAAAAGCATGGAATTACCTTAAGTAAAGGACGCATTATGTGAAGTACTGATGTAAAAAAGGCAGTTAAACATTTGTATAAACTTTGACTTTGGAATTCAAAGTGTCATCTGAACATCCTTTAAAGTTCACTATCCTCTTTATGTTGTAAAATATCAAACCACAGCATCATGAAATCTTAAAGAGCTGGGATGGCTGCCCATATATTGCCGATTAAGAAAATAAGATTCAGGGATCCCTGGGTGGCGCAGCGGTTGAGCGCCTGCCTTTGGCCCAGGGCACGATCCTGGAGACCCGGGATCGAATCCCACGTCGGGCTCCCAGTGCATGGAGCCTGCTTCTCCCTCTGCCTGTGTCTGCCTCTCTCTCTCTCTCTCTCTCTCTCTCTCTCTCTCTCTCTGTGATTATCATAAATTAAAAAAAAAAAGAAAATAAGATTCAAGGAGGATTAATCATTGCCCAAGGTTAAAACATAAACATCAAGAAGATTTCATAGGATGTACAATTATAACCAAAGTTACCATATGAGCTCCCCTACAGGCATGTGCTGAGTACTGTAAATCACTTATAATAAAGAATAAAATAATATGTACTGAAATACAACCTTTGAAACATCGTCCTCCTAAAAGAACTTTAAAAGAATTATGGTACGTTCCCTGAAAACATCTCAATGTGTTGTGGCTACAAAGATACCTAAAACACTGGGCATCAACAGAAGTGCTTTGAATCTAACCTTAAGGATTACCAGCATTTAATAGCTGGATATGGGTTAATATGCCTGCAAAGGAGGTATCAGAGAATAATAAGGGAACAGGGAAAAAAATCAGGAGGGCGTGATGCCATGGAAAATAAAGGCAGGAAAAGCATTCCAAAAAGAAGGAAGTGGTCAGAAAATACAAATGTCCAATGAGATCTCAATAAGAGTTTTGGTAAAGTGATAGAGGTCTCTGAAACAGACAAGATGAACTGGTGAATGTATTGGTGAGGAAATGAAATGGAGAAGATGAACATGTCTGGAGAAATTTGAGTGTATTTGGAAAAAAGAGGGTAGTAGCCAATACCATTTTCTATCTTTTTACAAACAACACTAAAACTCACCAAAGCTAGGAAGCTGACTCATTCATGACTCCTCCACCATCCTCCATACCTATTTGATTATGTGGTATAGATTATAAGTCCACTATCTTGAATATATCATCTTACATGAATATTCCAATGACTCACCAATAGTGATAGGATAAAATCCAATCTCCTTAAGGTAGGATTTATGGCCTTTTATAATCTGACCAAAATTACCCATCTTGCCTTCTTACTTCCACCCTAAGATGCAGTTGAAGGAGTTAGGCTTTCCCATTCCTCTCGGCTTTCCTGCACATTGTTAACATTTTCCTAGAATGCTCCCCAATACAATCACCACTACCCTTTACCTTCATGTATCACCTTCATGTACCATGTAATTCCTATTCACCTCTCAAATCTCCATTCCAGTATTATCTTTATGAATTCTCCGTTGATCTCCTACTATGTTCCCATAGTAACCTTTTTAGGCCTCTCTTACAGTATTAACAGTTACAGAATTCTTTTGAATTTGAGACCCCAGCAACCCTAGGTCTCTTGAGAGCAGACACCCTATATTTTCATCTGTATGCTTCACACACAGCATTAATAAATGTTTTTAAGTGAATGAAAGGATGGATTTGTTACTAAGGACATAGTACAAACCCAAAGTATAACTAGCTTTAGATTAGGTCATAGGTGGGATATACATAATTGACTACTAGGGGAAACTAGTGATTTGTGAGTCACAGGTGAAGTTATTTCCTTGAACATTTTATGTATTTGAAAATTAAGATGAATCACATTCTAATATAAAAAAGTTCACTGAATTACCTTTGAATTTAGTGACTCTCCTCACTGCCCTCAGATTGTCCACATTAAAAACAAGAGTCACCTAAAAATGTACTACATACCTGCAATGTCCAAAGCATTAACAAGAATATAAAGTTATAAATAATGCATTTCTTCCTCCCACAGTTCATAATCTGGTGGGGGATTTAAGGCATGTGGAAATATGTACTGCTTTGAGCCACCTTCCAGTGCTATTTGGACAATAAGTGTCTTATAAAAAGCAAAAAATAAAATAATAAAAAAATTTTTTTTAAGTATATAGAGTGATCCTGTCTTAAATAAATGGTTTGGTAAGTGTCCCTAAAATGAGAAGACATCTTGCCCTAGAATTCAAAGCCAAAGACTCTCTTGACTCCAGACAAGGAGGATATCTCTTATGTTAAATAGGTTTTTTAAGTATCCTCCTACTTGACAGAATAGCCACAAGTTAAATAATTTTGCCTATTTTTCTAGCATCCAATTTAAAAGTCTAATAGAAAACATTAGAAATTAAAAACAAATAAGCAAATGATAACTTTTTAAAAGGATTCAGTTTGTTTTATTGTACAAAACAGTTGTGTCCTGCCCTATTGCTATGTAGGATAGGTGAGTTATTAGGAGTTTAATGATTTTGTGTGTGGTTCATTCAGAAAACTTGGCTTGCTTTTACATGTGTTTAAGTCCCAAAATTAGCAACCCTTTTTAATTCCTTAGACCTTACATGTTTTTAGGGATTTTGTTGGTTTTTTCACGGAACCCCCAAACTCAGTGTCTGTTAATCTAAGACAGGAAAATATGATAGAGGATAGGGGGAAATTCTGCAATAATAAAATCTCTATACTATTCTCTATATTTAAACTTCAAAAGAATAAAAGCAGCTAAATTATCAATGAGTCAAACTGTTTTCTAGTATCTTGGCTTTTAAACCAGGATCTACACCAATAATTGTCAATTTGGGGGAGGTTCATTTGAAAATACCCCACAGGTGGTGATTTTGATCTCTACTTCCTCCACTTTCAGAACTGCTGTTCTCATTCAGGCAGCTGATGTATTGCAATGGGAGTGAAATCAATGCTCTTTTTAACAGCGTTATTTTTATGCTTTGTACTTAAAATTTTATCCCAAGCTGTAGAAAAAAATAAAAAAAGTATGACCAATGATCAATCAAAAACTCCAGGCCCAGTGATTTTAAGAGGAGATTCTCTACTACCCATCATCATGCTTTATTCACCATAATTCCCAGTCAGTCCTGTCAGAAGCCTGAGGTGAAGTCCTTAGAAGAACTTCCATAGAGCTACCCTCTTTTAGGATGAAAAAAAAAAAAGGCATCTGGTTCGCAGTAAGACTATAGACCTTGCAAGACTTCTGCATTTTGGTCTAATCAGGGATTTTCCAGAAATCTAAAATTATTATTCATCTTAAAAAAAAATAGGATAACCATACAGCCAACTAGCTCTGTAAACCAAGGGGAAAACAATGATCTTAAGAAATGCCTTATGGGGGATCCCTGGGTGGCGCAGCGGTTTAGTGCCTGCCTTTGGCCCAGGGCGCGATCCTGGAGACCCGGGATCGAATCCCACGTCGGGCTCCCGGTGCATGGAGCCTGCTTCTCCCTCTGCCTGTGTCTCTGCCTCTCTCTCTCTCACTGTGTGCCTATCATAAATAAATAAAACAAAAAAAAAAATTAAAAAAAAAAAAAAAAAAAAAAAAAAAAAAAAAGAAATGCCTTATGGGATCATTGTTTAACATGTTAAAATCAGAAGACTGGGGCGGGGCGGGGGGGGACGGGACAACAAGTCACAGAAGTCTTGGATCATTCGAATTGTTCTAACTGATGAATCTTCTTCAAGGAAAAAAGTGGGCTCCATTTCTGTTTTTAACAATCCAGAGTGTCTGTAATAGTGCAACTAATGACAACCTTCCCGTTATTCTCACTTAAGAGGAAACCCTATAATAAGAGCTTCCCAAAATGTCAAATAATACTTGTCTCATAACAGGGCTTCTTTGTTCATTCACCATGTCTCTTTTGATATGCACAGATAATAAAAGTTCATGTAAAACTAAAGGTAATATAGAGCAGAAGCCAACACTAATTCTGTATAAATATGTCTGATTAATAAGAGTGCCATTGTTATGGTTATTTCGTAATGTCACGATTGTTACAAGAACAGAGCATAGAAGTACTCTTACTTTCACTGTTTTTGTTCATCCTCTGTCATCCAACCAGTTTGCGAATTTTTGTTCAATGGGGGAAATGAAGGATAGATTTTTGTCCATTAATTATTTCTGTTTCATTAGTTCATCTCATGAGCTGTGAAACTAGCTTTAAATTCATGGGGAAAAATTAAGGGTTTTATTCTAAAATTAAACCTCACATTCACTTAAAAAAATGAGTACATGCTCCAGGCTTAATTTCTAGGCTCCCTTTTTCAGACGCACAACTACTATATTGCTCGGGTGTTCATGAGCACCTGAAAGATAAAATTTAGCATGACAGCACTAGGACCTGGCTAGGAGCCTAACATGTTAAACCTAAACTATGGTTTAATACTACAACCTTAAGCAACGGTGTAGGTCAGATTCAGTTCCAAAAATCAGAACCCCACCCTGGCGAAGTAATAAGAAAGCCCAGAAACGAGAACAGTGTACGGCTCTTTATTGGAAGGGAAACAAAACAGGTAATGGAAAGCAGAACACATTCGCAGCAAGCAAGACAGGCTGATAGACTTTGAAGAGGATTCTAAAGCTGATAGATAAGTTTGTGTTGTCATTACTTTGCTTTTCTCTTTGAATTTTTATCTCCCAGATCCTGGCCTCCCCCCTTGGGGCAGCGGTATAATATAAAAACTTAACAGTCGATCTTAAATTTAGCTGACATTTTTATATCCTTCACAACATACTCTTTAGATTGCACCCAAGAAGGAGATTATTAAATAGTAGCAGGAGACCAGTTACCAGACCATTTTGACCGAACAAAAAAAAACAGCACTATGCCTTCTCGCTGACAAATCAAACAACATTTATATAATCATTATAATCAATTTCATAAATAAAGGCCTATTAATGACTAGGGGAAAGAAAAGAAAGAAATTCTATTTCTCCCAGGTCCCTTCATTGGCTCCTCAGACCCCACATTAGATTTGACAGTGGAGGAAGCTATGCATGAAAAAAAAAAGAGGACTCAGCTGAACAGGAGCCTCCCATGAAGCAGATTCTGTCCATCAGAAGGCAAGGACACATTTCTGTGATTCTTTCAGCCTATTTTTTTGGTAGTAATTAGCCAGAGTTCCATTTTGCTGGGGCTGGCATCGCTCACAGCTCCCTATTTTTTTTTTTAATTTAGGTTTTTTCTTTCCTTTTTATAAAGTAAATTTACATATTTTCAGTCTCTCAATCCCTTCTATGTTTTATTTATGAATATAGCCCTTCTTGATGGTAACTTTAATGTGAAAGAGGTAGTAATTAATGTCCCAATCTGCTAGGTTAATCCCTTTCCACACTCTCTACAGAGAAGTTTAAGGTAAGTAACAGTTTACAGTCAATATTAGGTTTAATTATGCTTAATGAGAGTTAGTGTCTCTGTTTACTAACTGCATTTAGGTGTGTGGATCCTAGATGAGTTTTCCCTTGGCCTCATTCTGATTTGTTAATAGTGCCACTGTGTACTGTATGCTCAGTGCTTAAATCTATAAAGCCGCTCCTGGAGAACAAAGCAAGTAAGGCACCTGTTTCAGTTGAGACATCATTAAATGAGTGCAGCCTGAGCACAGAAGCATCCTTCTCTGGGAAGGGAGCTATTATTTTATACTGCTTTCCAAACAGATCCATTTGAGAGGCTAATTATTGCCTAAATTTCAGATCCTGGGTAAGCCTACACAGATACAATGCTGTTTCAATCTAAGTACAATCGTCACTAGTGGTTAGTATAAAATTCTAGAGTATTAAACACTCCTAAGACTTTCTGTATTGGTTCTCCCATGTTATTTCACATGTGAAGATCTAAAACTACTTTGACAAGTCACTGGTTTGGTCCTCTTTTTTTTTTTTCTAATAAATGTCTTTTGTCATAAAGATGTTTCCTAATAAATGTTGTCATAAATTAAACGTCTTTTGCACTTCACTATAGTGTATAGGACACTTTTGTTTCCTTACTGAGCTACAGAAATAAGGATGAAAACAAGTACTCAGACCTAAAGGAAATCACACAGTGACACAAAAGAAACTTAGTACACCTCCTTGTTAAGAGATCCCTTTTTGCTTGGTTTGTGTTGTAGATAAATTCTGAGTACAAACGATCATATAGTTTCTCTATGGCTATTGATAGACTAACCAATTCAGGAAGCATTTCTTGAGTACCTGGTCTGAGCTAAACACAGGATGAAACAGGCATATTCCCTTTCCTCACGAAGCTTGACATCTGGGAAAGGCAATGGGCATAACTAGGATATAGTGTGGTAAGTGTTACACTCATGTGAGCAAATGTAAAGGAAACACTAAAAAAAGAGGTGTTGATTCTGTATTAGAGGATAACTACAGCATTTTTTGGAGCCACAGGAAGGCCATAGCAGGCTGACTGAACTATGAGTAAAGGCATTACACATGGCAGGACAGTGTGTGTAAGAAGACAGCAAATGAGGCATCTGGGTGGCTCAGTGGCTGAGCATCTGCCTTCCGCTCAGGATGTGATCCCAGGGTTCTGGGATCGAGTTCTGCATCAGGCATCCCACATCAGGCTCCCTGGGGAGCCTGCTTCTCCCTCTGCCTATTTCTCTGCCTCTCTCTCTGTGTCTCGAATAAATAAATAAAATCTTTTAAAAAGAAGAAGAAAGAAGAAGAAGGAGGAGGAGGAGGAGGAGAAGGAGGAGGAGGACAACGAGGAGACCGCAAACGCTGCAGTGTAGGTGGAAAGAACTGTGTGCTTAGGGAAAGAACGTGAGAACAGATAGGAAAAGTGGGAGAGAAGTTTGGAAATTAGGGGTTCAGGAAGTAGACTGGGACCTAATTAAACATAATTTTCAGTATCATCCTGCACTAGCTTTTAAGTAATATGAAGAATAGAAAAAGGTGAATAGATATCTTTATCCAACAAGGATGAGATCAGTATCAAACCTGAAAATTAAACTGAATTTTTCTCGGTCTACTGATCTCTGAAAACTACTTTCAGATCTCATAATCCCCATGATGTATTTACAAGCCCTTACATTTAGTTCAAAGAATTAATTTTTTTTTTGTCATGAGAAAATAAAATTCCTAAAATGTATCTAAAAGATTGTTTGATTATATATTAATGGAAGCTAGAGGAGAGAAAAGCTAGGTAGATTCATATCCCAGGATATTCTGGGAAATCTGAAAATGATTACATGTACTTAGTGAAATAAAAATCTGCTTATAATTAATTTCAGAAATTTTCTGTCTTTTGAAAATTCTACATTTACTATATACTCTTTAATTTTGCTTTTTGAAAAAAAATAGAAGTAAACATTCCCTTAAAAAATCACAAACTAATGAGGCTTAAAAGGAAAATACAATGCAAGCTATATACTTCATCAGAAAAGATCCATATATCTGGATGTCTTTCTACATTTAGCTAAACCAACCTTTCTGCTATGTCCTTTTCATCTCAACCTTGAGCTCCACATCTGTAAAAACCACCTGACCTGACAAGATTGAGCTATCTAGAGGACTTTCATTTTTTTTTCTAGAGGACTTTCAAATAACTGTTAGACATCAGGCACTCCTAGGTAGATACCCACCTCTGTACCCTTGGTCAAGGAAAAGAAAAGAGAAAAGCCTAGATTCAAATAATAATAAAGTCTCTGTCACCCTGATAAACATATTTAAAAAGTCAGTCTCCTCTTAATACCAGAGTTATATAAAATAAGCATGATCTTAGTATAAACTCACAAGTTATTATAGAAAAATCTTGATCGGTAGTATAGTAATTTAGTGGTAAAAATATGCACAAATACCCTTGATTTTAGTAAGCTTATGCAAGTTAGCTATTTATTATATTAATATATAATATTTGTATTCAAATATAATAGCTATGATATATAACATATTTACATATAACATATAATAAATAAAATACGATAAATAAACATATATGTGTAAACACACATACATACATTTACATTTCAGCATTTATTCCTGAAAGTTAAAGAAAAAAAATACTTAAACTGTTTTCACAACACAAATTCTAACTGAAATAAAATGTCCTTTAAAAACTGTAATTAATGGCTGCTGTGTCAAACAGTGAACCAAAGGGTCAAACCTTATAATTCACAGTTTGAGAGGTCATAGCTCAAATTATAACTTTAAAAAACTGATTATCTGTGAGTAATTTGACAAATCCATCTAATATACTCTGAATGCATATAAAATCTTTTTGAGAGTAAAAAGGATGTATGTCCAAGTGGACAGCTGATGGAGGAAATGGCCTTTTTACTGAACAAGGCTGAAGTCCAGCATAATGACTTGGAATGCCTTTGAATGAGCATGCAAGGCTGGAAGGCCAAACAGTGCACACATCCAAAGGGAGCATAATGAACAATCTGATCAGAAGACAAAAATATTCCACACACATGTCCAAAGAGAGGAAGGAAAAATATACATTTCTATCACCTACTCCTTTATCACCATTACTATAACCCAATTCATGGGTAAAAATTTGGACTATTAATAAGTAATCTTTATAAGAGATAATATTTCATCATTTTAAAAATACTAGAAATTCCCATGATTTTTTAATCTGAGATTTGAAAACACATATTGAGGTCATTTACATCATATATAGTACGCCAGGTTTACAAAGCTGGTTTCTTTATGACTCACCTTGAGAGTAAATGTTGCTTTATATATTTCCATCCTGAGGCTACCCACTCGATAAAACCTAATCTGAAATAATTTGGCCAACCTGCATTTTTTTAATCTAGAAGTGATCTACTACTATTAATATGGCAGGTCATTGAAGATAATTTCTCCACTATAAATTCCCTAACCCATTTCAGAATTGAGAAGTCCAGCAAAATAAGCCATTTTATTACATATCTATGTCTGTAATGTTTACTTATGTGTTTATTATATTTGCCAATTAGACACTCAGCCCTGCAAGAATGAGGACTATGCCTCTACTGTTTAGCAGATTAGCTAGCACCTGAGAAGTTCCTGGCAGAGCAGACATTCACTAAATATCTGCTGGAGTTTGAAAAGAAGGCATGGAGAGAAAGAAGACGGAAGGCCTATGGTTAGCTAATCTCTTCATTATTTGTGTGGCTGTAAAGAGAAAAATCTAAGAAAATAAAATGTACGTTCTATTTAGTCAGTTTCCCTACCCAACAATTCACTGATCCATCTATCTATCTATCTATCTATCTAACTACTAACACAAGATTTAAAATGGCTTCAAAAAGTATATTGTTGCAAGATAAAATAAAATAAATGAAAATGGAATATACAGTAGGAAACAAGATGTTTATATATGTACTCATGTAAAGACAATTAAATCATAGGAAAGGAAGGGAATTTATTTTCTCAATTTCTTCACTTTAAGTTAATCTTATTATAACCACTATTGTAATGCTCTTACTGTAACAAAACAGAGAATATTGACTAGTTCCTCAACTGGCCATAAACCATAACAGCCTCTACATAACCAGGTTCCTTATATCATAAGCCATAGTAGAGTCTATTGGAGGAGACAAATATTCAATTAAAATAAAATGTAGTAAGTTATAACAGTAAACATAGGCTTTCATGAGAGAACAAAGCAGGATTCTTCTCTGAACCAGCAAAAATGCACTGTGTCCTGTTCCAAGAGACTTTTCTGATACACATAAATACTCTGGTCTCTTGATATACAAGGAACTACATGCTTTCAAATGTTACTAGTACAAATAAGGTCTGAACATGTAAATCACTATATCATAAGAAAACACATTTGAAAAATGTCCTTTTTCTTAAAAGTGAAAGCCTAACTCTGATTCCACTTAGCCTGGTAATATGCTTCTGTCATTCCGTTGGACCAGCCCACACATACTGGGTTCCTGATAGGTCCTGGGCTCGGCCATCTGGCCCTTTATTTACTTAATTCTTTTTTAATACTGACAAGTGTATTAGTAACACTTCCTTGATCACTGGTAAATATAGAGCCACAACACAACCAAGATTTTCCCTAATTCTGAAAGTCACTAATTAGTTGTGGGTAGGGGTTGGGGAGTATTACAAAGATATGTTGAGCAGTACTACAATAAGTAATCTAATTCCCAAGAAGAAAGCATGTTAATCTGTTTCCCACTTCATTAGAGGAATAAAAAACATCTTGTCATCACTAAAGGATACAAAGAGAGACCTGGATATTAGGGGGGGATGATAGATAGGGAGGAAGAATAAAAGCAGCATTTAGGCAGGAAACACAAATCCCCTACATATCTTGGACAATGTTCACGGTTTTCCTTGATATCTTTTGATTGATCTATTTAGCAATGTGTTTCATGAGTGTAGTTTATTCATTAATAAACACAAGCTTGAAAAGGAAATGAAGGTAAATGAATCCTATTGAGAGGAACTGATCATTCTACTGGTACTTATGTTATACAGTAGGCAACTCTGGAAGCTGCCTTAATCTTTTCAAACCAGTAAGGTCTCAATTACTTGAGCTTGCAGAGTAAAACAATGTGAGCTTAAAGGAGAGAAAGCAGTTTCCAAAGGGAGTAAAGAGTCATTTAGAGAGGAGATATGGTCAAATTATAAGTACTGAAACTATAAATTTATGTATTTTAAGTCTATTAGAAAACCAATTCATTTTTAGGGTTTTTTTTCCCGTCAGATAAGAGATAGTCTAACAGGTTCAATTTTCCATAAACTTTAGATTCTCCAAAGAACATCAGCTGATCATTGTGTGTGTTCACACCAGCATAAAGTTTAAAAAATCAACTCCATCTTCCTGAAACTAAAGATTCTAACTGTATAAGTTTTGGTCAGTTGTCCTCATTTCTAGGATCAAACAATGTCACATCAAGTACAACAAGATTATTTTGGGTTTCATTCTACCTCCTTTGTTCATAAACATTTTGGGGGAAATGATCACATTCTCTTGTAGTACTTAATCCAAATAACTAGAATCTCAATGGGAAACATAAAACTGTGAATTGTAAGGTAGGTGTTAGTATTTCTTTAACGAAATCCTTTAACTAATGAATAAAAGTTAATTGGTTCATATATGGAAGTAAATTGGTGAAAGGCAGATGAATACAATAAACAAGGGGAAGAAGTACATTGTTTAATATGTAATTTAAGAATTGTCAAAGAAGTGTGACATGTCTTATTTACCAGTATTTGAAAAAAGAATAGATGCTTTGGTATACAAATAAATGCAGGTATAGAAACATAATAGAAGCTTTGTGCTACAGTGCAATGTAAACTTATCTGGGCAATGATCAGCTAAGAAGGAACAGAGGCAGTTACAATGCAATGATTAACTAGCTGACAAATCTATTATTCATGGCAGGTATGTAAGCAGTCAGGGCAGCGATGTTGGTGGCCCCTACTCATCAAGCAGCTTTGCCAGTACAGACTGGATGTCTGGAACAGACAATACACAAAAACAATAAAACCTATAGCCAGCTAAAGGAAGATTCAGCATAATCCATCTCCAATTTTAAACAGTACCAGAAATCTCCACTGAAGAATGTTTTCCCTTGGGATTAGCATAATTGTATTTACAAGATGTTGACCAACATTTAGCTCTATTTATCTTACTATGCATAGCAACATGCCTGAAACACCTATCTAGAAATTCCCAGCATATCACCAAAAAAAAAAAAAAAGTAATTTTAAGATTAGTTGGCAGAAATTTCTGTTGATAGGTATGGCCATCATGTCGTTACATGAACAGATGGTCAAAGTGTGTCCATTTCACTGACAGTGCATTATGTGTGTCTTTTTATCCCTGAACAACCAAACCAAACAAAAGCACAACACAGAAGAGGTCATTGTGCCTTCCCTCATTTGGTTGGCAGCTTCATCTGTGAAAATATGAAAATAAAAAACAAAACCAACTATAATTCCTGCATAGTATTATTTCTGTATAACATTTGATCAAATAATTAAGTATTCATATCCAAAAGGCATCCTGGTGTTTGTGAACTGAAAAAAATACATGAAATCCTTAAAATCCTTTAGCTCCATGACCTTCTATAAAAGGGGAAAAAATAGTCATTATTTCTTGTTCTTTAGGTTTTTTAAATCTAACCAACAGTTTATATGAAAAAAAGCAAATTACAACTCTTGATTGGTATTCAGGTCTCTTAATAAAACCTCAGGAAAAAAAATTGAAAAAAAAAAGTAAATCCCCATATTAAAATCTATTTCCCTTTGAAATAGAGCTGCTCTCTCTTTGTATGTAATACTTTTGCCGAATAATTTTTAAATGTTCCAGTTGAAATATTCATAACCAAATGAATTAACAGTCTAACAGATATCCAGTCACAAACTACTACATTTTATACCGTGAGATCTCTTGAAATACACACACACACACACACACACACACACACGTGTTGCTGTTTGGATGCTTCATCTCTATAACCAACCTAAAATGTAGTTTTCCTTGATTTTGTGAAATAAAAATGAATAATATTGTGAGGAAAAGGAGAGATTAAGAATATATTTCTATCTATAACAGCTAGTAGTAAAAACAACAGATGAGAATTATATTGCTAAAATGCATCTACACATGTGGCTATGGAAACTTCTGTGCAAAAATAATGCTGTTACCCACCTTAAAAAAGAGCTGATGAAGTATAAGGTTTAAGAGTACATCTTTAGTACTTCTGTACCTTAAAATATTGCCGAGTATTAATTTTCATCAAGTTGTCATTTTCTCTGACATTTGGTTTTATTAATCAAGGCATTTATCATTAATTTGTAGAAAATATCGTAATTAAGCCAAATAAAATAAAATCCTTAAAAGGTTAAAATTAGAAAGCGGGTGAATTAGAACTTTGACATTACCCTGTTGACATACTGGAGCATTTTAGAAGCATGGGAATCAAGTTTTTGCAGAGAGTTTGGTGCCTCAATCTTGGGACTGGCTGGTTTTTAAAAAAATGTTATAAAGATTTGATTTAAAGCTCTCTGACAGTTTTGACATTCAGGTGAAAGTACTGCTGCTGCATTTGGAACAATTTGCATATCCCACTGCTAAACGGAATGTTTGAGGTGTGCACTGGTGTAAAGAAATTAAAAACAAGCTATCACACATGCTTAAGTGTATGTATTCACAAAACTGATGGTTGGATCGCAGCACCCCATCCCCCTCCAATGTAATCTGTGATTTACTCTTCTATAATAAATTACCCTACCATGTTATTCTTGCTGGAAGATCTAACCATGCATGTAAGAAGCAAAGTAATTACAGCCCCCTCTTGTCTCAGAAACCTTCTTCAATCCCTATGAGCTCTTCATACACAATACAGCAACACAAGTCTATTGTACACTTCTTGCCTGAAATTCTGGACTTGTGACTATAAGTAGCCACTAAATCTCATCCGCATGGTTTTGTTGTCTGCAACAAATGCATTTTTTGCTCGTATAGTTAGTTGTAAAGCCCTTCCTAAGCAGGAATGGTGCTGACTTTTTGGCTTTGAGCCAATATGTCTATTTAAGAAAAGCGCAAGGTATAAAATCAGAAATGTTCTGAACTGATTTCAAAAACAGGGAAGGGCCATAATACATTCCCAAATAGAAGGAAGAAGAAGTATAGCAACACCCAATTAGGCTGAGACATTCTGACATGACACAAGGGTTCTTCTTTTTGACTTACAACTTCAGATTATTCTTTAGAGACAGAAAAAGATATATAATGTGTTAAAGGGCAATAAAGACCTGAGGCGGTAAACCCAAGACCTTAAGTATTATGAAACTTTTCAAGAAGATAAAACCCATTCAAGAAAATATCACTGGACATTACCTTCAGTCTTCAGAGTCTCAAAGGGCAATTCTTAATACTTCTTTTAGTGTGACTGTAAAAAGAAAATACTTAAAATTAGAAATCTTCCAAGGAAGCAATTTACATTTCCATAGCTTGTTCACAACCTTGAGAAGTAGGTAGCTGAGTTTGTGTGTGTCAACTAAGATCTATAATTTCCAAAAGAAAAATAAAAGCTAACATATTCATTTGTATATGTGAGTACAAGTACACAGTAAAGTGTGACACAAATATATTATTTAAATCACTGTAGGTACAGGGCTTAGATGTAGACCAGGGTCTTTATTACAGTATTATTAATAGTTTTCTTAATTTACACAATTACAGGTTTTTACATTTATGTTTGTATAATTGAAAAAAAAAACGAATCCCAAATAGTTCTTAGCCATTGTATTTGTTTATTCTTAATTACTAGAGATTTTGCAAAGATCTATTGTATATAATACACTGGTAAGTACTGATGAGTTAGGAAAAATACGAACATAAAACACAGGCCCTATCCTCAAAATAATGAGTGAGGCTGGAGATCTGCATAAAGGAAGATAATCTATAGAATAAAAAGTAAATGGACAGAAAGAAACAGGGAGCAGAGGGTAATATGTTCAATATAGCTTGAACTGGTGTATAGTACCTAATGCACTGACATGAGAACATGGCTTTATGTTTTCTGTCTCAGCAAGCAAGGCTATTATTACAGGGTCCTACTCAGATTTGGAGGCAGGGATGTCAAGCAAATGGATGAGCCACTTTTAAATTCTTTTCCATCCAAATGTATTTGATGGTATAGACTCAAAGCTAGGACTGAAGTCAGGAAAACAGGCAGGATGTTGAGGTGCCTTTAAAGGCTATTCGATGAGTCTGAATATAAAAAAAAACTAACTAGAAACAACTCTCCTATTAAAAATTAAATTTGATATTTTATGTCCTTGGAAAGTTCTCCCTCTAAATTTGCTATGAAATCTCAATGATGACCTTGATGTCATATTTACTAATAATCTCCACAGAGATTCAGCCATTCAAAATCTCAAAAGCAGTTTTACTAATGGAAGTACATACATAAACATAAGCCAATCCTATCATCCAGTGCATCTACAGTAAAAAAAAATCATTAAAATGAAAAATATCTAAGGATTTTAATTGATTGGATCTTTAATATGCATAAATAATATTTTATGAAGGGAAAACAAAGAATTAAACAGCAAACTATACCAGTAAACCAAAACAAACCTGAGTTTAAACTGTACTGATAAATGGGATTGAGGAAAGGAAGGTGCTACTACTGTTATAGTTGGGATACATGAGTAATACCACATTTACAGTGTAACACCAAACTTTAGAAGAAGCACTGAAAATTACAATCTTTTAGGAGTGTGATTAGAACCATTAATCATGGATAAACAGAGAATATAACCAGGAATAGAAAAAATGTTCAGATTGTAGGGATAAGGTGGAGAAATTTAATTTGGAGAAAATTAATTTGGCCATTTCGTGATGTATTATAAAAGTAATTTTTATTTATCTACTCTCTCCCCCACTGGAATGGAAGTGCCATAAGGGCAGACATTGTCTTTTTTCACTCTGTTCCCAATTTCATGAACAGTGTCTGCCATATACTAAGATCAGTGAATATTTATTGAATGAAAGAATGAACAGCCTGACCAACTATAAAATAAGCACAAAGTCTGCATCCATTTACAGATAAAAAAATTTAGACATAAAGAAGCTAAATTTTATATATTAAACTTTGCTCTTTCACTACTGTAAACTTCTACAACCCATTGTTTAGTCTTCCATTCAATATTCAGTGTAGTAGTGGAAAACAAACAATAAGCAAACAGGTTGGTAAACTTATGTCATATAATTAGTAACATGAGTGCAAACAGTAAGGTAACAGCACTGAGAGTGACATGGGCTGATATTTTAAATAGGTTTGGACAGGAAATCTTCTCAGAGGAGGTGACAATAAGAAAAAGTTTGCATGAAGTGAGAGAGTCAAATAAGTGTCTAGGGGACTAGATGGGCTATTGTTAAGAGGCAAATAAGTTAATATATATATTACCTTGCTTTGTACAATGCACACAGCAAACAATACTCTTCATATCTATTATTTTATTATGTTGCTCTTATTTTATGAATAATGAATTTCCCCTACTAAATTATAAATTTGTCAAAGATATTCATCTTTTTCTCCCTATGGCTCCTTAAATAGTGCCTAGCAAATATCCAATAAAAATTTACAGAACTGAAAATAGGAAGACACAATTATCAGTTCATTAATTAGAAAAAGTAAACAGACTGTATGAATCTGAAAAAGTCATCATATTTCATATGCCTGAGTCAATCTAACTCTGTTAAAGCAATGTCACTTCATCTTTTCTGGATTTAAAAGAAAGATAAAAAGGAAAAATACATAAAATGTTTAGAGTCAGTAAATTGTAGACTTAAATAAAATAAAAAAGAATAAAAAAATAAAGGTACAATATTAGGCCACTACCTTGACCACGTTCATGCTCTGTCTGCCTCCACCAAATTAATACATTTTTCTAGTGCAAGGATTGTACCACACAGATTTCCAATTCACATACATGTTCCTAATACAAGTACAAGGACTGGTATATAGCAAACATTCCATAAGTCTTTGCTGAACTAAATTGAACTAGAACTATCTTTAGTAGTTCTGATGCTTTAAAGTTAGCTGAAATTTTTAAAAATAAATAAAACCAAATAGGATGTCACAAAAGAAAAAAAAATCTAGTATTTGGTTTTGACTCTCCGCAAAGGAGTAGAGGACAAGGTTAGTTTTCATCAATGATTGGAATATAGGTGATGGGGTGATATTGGCAGTGGAAGAGAGAGAGATCACAACAGACCTCAGGGACTCTAGTATGGGATAAGGATTACATGTAGCATTTTCACAGAATTGAGACTAATGATATAGGAAAATAAATTTTTCTGTTCCCTACCTCTTACCAGGCACGGAAATATAAATCAGATTGATACATCTTAATATAAAAAGTAAAGAACTATAAGAAAACCTATGTATATAATTTTCTGAATTTAGGTGAAAATGCTTTTAAGCCACATAGACAATAGCAGAATATAACATAAGAATAAAGATTTATGAATTTCACTACCTAAAAAAATTTTTCAAAGTAGAGTTAATAATCTTTATAAATAAATAAAATGAAACAAAGATCTCATTTTTTTTCAAGTGAATAGGCAATTCAGGATAGAAAAAACCCAAGCTAAGATATATATAAAATAATAGATAATAATCTATAACGAATATTCTTTAATAAGCTTAAAGATGTAATCAATTAAAATTTGGCTCCTAGGAATCTAAGAGATCTTTAATTAAAATTTCAAAGAAATGCACAGCCTGAAATGTAGAAAACTGGAATGTAGAAATCTTAAAAGAAGTTTGAGGCTATATTTATATTGTAAGCATACTATTATGTAAGAGAAAACAAAATGCATCAATTTCAGTGTTAGGACTATTACAGTTTTAATTTCAAATAAGTAAAAATTAAAAGCAAGCAAGATACCTTAGAACAAAATAAATGGAAACTGCTAAAGGCTTCCTTTATTGATAGTTATAGAAAGTAAGTCTTCTTCATTAAATCAAAATTTAAATATGAAGTTTGACTGTACCTCATCAAAAATGGCAAATGAAAACTAACGTATAATCCTTAAAAAACATCAGGAAGAATGTATACATAAATGGCCAAGAGGACAAGATGCAATTCCTCAAAGACTGGAAAAGACTAATTCAGTTCTAGTCTATAATCGTGCTTCTTAGAATGAAGGCATTCATTCTGACTTTGGATATTGCCAGAGTTTTTAAAGCACCCAAGAATCTAATAAGTTCTATGGTAGACTTCTCCAAGAATCCATAAAAATGACCTGGCCAAACCCCATAATGAAGCCATCTAAGATCAAATCAAGTTCTACTGAACCAGTCTCTAGGGAAGCAACAAAAGACTATTCACTTGACTCACTCATACTTGCTGTTAGGTATTTCCGTTTCCCCTCCAACCAGAGGGGAGAGGTTCAGAAAGATTATGTAATAAATACTTCTTTTAATCCTAAAATCCAGTCTATTTCTTTTTTTTTTGCCACTTGTCTCTTTAAAATAACTGAATCCCTTTCCTTTATTATGTGCAGCTTTATTCTGCTCATTTTTATTTCCCAATAGTAGAATGCCTTAAATAAATTCTTAAAAACCAACACACCAACAAATAAATAAATTAAAACTCAATGACTATAAAAAGTACACAGTCTAACCTGCTTAATTATTAACAGGTAAACAGAATGCATTTCTGAATTATTTACTTAAACTCCTTCAACTAAAAACTTTAAAGTTTTTGAGCTTAAAATGTATACCCTTCCTAAGAATCCATAAATTATTTTAAAATATTCTATTAACCAATTTTAATAAAAGTAATTAAAAAACATCAAAGTAAATGTGAATTTAAACATTGAGATAAGTACATAAGAAATACAACACATTTTTAAGATTTCAGAGATCAGTAAAATTCCCTTCTTTCCAACTTTCCCTTGTCCTCTTTCAGGTACTTTATTCCATAATATACTTGGACAGAATGTACAGAAATATTCTCTATTAAATTATATTAATAAGATGGATATAATAATGGTTTTGGAGCATTTAGATAATGTTCTTACTCCTAAGCATAAGAAATATGCAATGACAAAACTATAGAAAATGTTAATAATTCCAAAACTAGAAGGAGAAAAAGAAGGCATGAACAATAAATAAAATTCACCATTTTCTCTGGATGAAATACCAGCTCAGCTAATATATTGAAGAATGACTGTTGCTTGATACAAGTAAACACTGATTATCTGGAATGCTGATGAACTGAACTTCTAGTTTGCTGAAGGTTCACCAGAGAAAATAGTTTTCGATTAGATTTTTTTAAACTAGAAACCTAAGATAACTAGCAGATTTTCCTTCATTGTTAAATAGGATTTTATAATTATATCTTCATTAAAGATGAAGAATGTATACTGCCATAGAGGATATTTCTTAAACTTTTGGGGGGTCCTAACCCCCTCTGAGAAGATGATAGAAAACCGATGATCTCTTTCTCTAGAAGTCTACATGTTCACAAAATTTTATATAAATTTCTAGGAGTCCAGGTGATGTGGAAAACTAAGGCAAAAGAAAAAATCATATTTCCTTACTGCCTACAGCCCATTGACAAGTCCTTGAAACAGGGAGAGTGATCTTCTTCCAGGAACTCAACTGCTTCTATGTTGACACTTTGCTAATGGCAAAAGGCAATCTTAGCTTAACATTATCCCAAACCCCCAGGATTCTGAAAGTCTACTTTAATGTATAAAACATAAAATTTTCTTCGGAAACTTCCTTCATCTCTCCCCCAACCCCACTCCAAGAAATATCTTGGCAATCATCCTCTAAGCATATGGCGCACTGATAAGACATCTGAAGGATCTTATGACTAAAGTTTTATTAGACAGTAATAAATGATCTTTTCCTAACAAGAACTAGCCGCCTCAAGGTCCTGGAAACCTTGCTGCGAAAATTCCTTGGAGACTTTATGTTATCCCTAACCCTCTCCCAACTTAAAAGTATGTAATCAGTCACCTAAACCCCAGTGCGGTTCTTTCTGCATATGCGTCCTGTCCTTGTGCTTTAATAAAACCACCTTTTTACACCGAAGTTATCTCAAGAATTCTTTCTTGAAAGTTCAATCCGAACCCCAACATTTCCACATCACAGGGACCCACAAAAGATCGTTTGCCTTCTAATTTTACAAAATTGTAAATGCATAGACATTGGAGATTGCACTAACAAGACAGTGAGACTGGGCATAACAAGGATGTTTAAAGTTGCTTTTGAAGACATCTCTAATAACGAAATATTTTCTTATGATTGGTTTCCTTTCTTCTACAAGGGGAGTGTAAAAACAACTCTATTTAATTTAGTCTTAGTTAAAGGTTAAGTTGGTTTTCTTTTAGGATAATTTCACTAGCAGAGTTTGAGCTTTAGAGCAATATAGTGCTGTTTTCAAATCATTCCACATTCTAGAAGTCGCAACAATTTTCTTACACTTTTGTAACTCTTAGAGGAGGCAGGGTCAGAGAAAGCTATTTAATGTTCACCTTTACTTCTAAAGATTATCATATAATCACAAACATATAAACATTCCCTATATTCAGGTTTTATTCTGAGTACTTTTATGTATATTTGCTTATTTAAACTTCACAAAAACTCTAGAAGATGGGTAGCTAGATATCAGATGTCATTATTTTCATTTTGTTGATATGTAAACTGAGGCATAAAGAGATTATGTGATTTGCCAAAGATCACCTCTCTACTGAATGGCAGAACCAGGATCCACACCTAGTCAATCTGGCCACAGAATCTGCACTTCTACAAACAGTACCACATGTTCAGTTTCAGTAATTAGTTGATAGGTTTTCTTATGTGGTTTTACATTTAACACAAGTCCACCTCTTCACTACTACGCAAGACATACATTCATACTGTTTTTTTCCTAAACATATACATTTGGGGAGTTGTTCATATATTGTTGACAAAACTGGCACCACCTATGTGCAGCTGGAAGTTATATACCACTGTTAACTTCTCAGAGTCAAATGCCTAGATGAAAAAATAGGGCACCAGTATCTCAGTAAATGTGGACTCTACAATAAAAGCTGACCCTTCATTTTTCTTTTTGGAAATAGTTCTGGTGAGATACAAAATTGAATGATTATATAATCTAAGGGCCAACCAAGACAACAGGATAAATGGCCCATATTGTAATAACAGTTCCCAAAGGTGAGGGCAGACAGACAAGTTGCTTTTGTGGCTAAAGCTGCAACAATGTGAAAATTTTCTTGGTGCATCTTTCTCACTGTCTGGATTGAGTGCTCCCAGAGATAGTAATAAATCTGTATCTCATTTGTTTTCAGAGCGCCAACCTTAATATTTTTAGGAGTCCCATAAAAAGTAAAGGCTGGAAAGAAAGAGAGAGGAAGGGAGGAAAGAAGGAAAAATGAAGGAAGGAAGGAAGGAAGGAAGGAAGGAAGGAAGGAAGGAAGGAAGGAAAGAAAAGAAAAGAAAGAAAGAAAGAAAGAAAGAAAGAAAGAAAGAAAGAAAGAAAGAAGAACGAACAGAAAAAAATCCCATTTTTATAGTTTGTACAGAAAAGTTTTGAGTTATAAATCTGTTCCACCTAATTTTTTTGAATTACTTCCTACATATAAATGCAATCAAGCAAATACCAATGAGATACAAATACAAAGGGCAAAATGAGGCAGAATGTTCAGCGTCCTGAAAATGGTTAAAAGTCAGATAAACAGGAAAGGAAGCACAGCAGAGGCAAACAGGAATATAGATGCAAGAATGCATAACAAGAAAGAACCTTGGTAACTGAGGCAGTTTTTCATCATTAGAGCCAGGGACTTTTATGAAGTAATTGATTCCAATGCAGCCAAGCCTCCCTGGGAATGAAAACCTGGTTAAAATAAAAAGTATATCTGGAATAAAATACCATCCTCAGCTCCTTTTGTCTCTAACTCATCCTACATACCATAAAAAACACAAATATTTGGAAATGATCTAGCTATTACTTATTCCCTATAATGATCCCCAATCACTTACAATATCGAATCCAATGTGTTCGGTTTGCAAAGCCCTCCATAATCTGGTTTCATTGTGTATCCTCTCTTCCAATTAATGCAGAAATTATACTCTCTAATCCAATCAGAAATTGTACCCTTCACGCCAATCAGATTAAACCTGTATACATTGATTTGACAGATATTTAGTGAAGCCTTTAATATGTTAACGAGTATTTATGGAACTGAAATCTACATGGTCTTGGAGCCAAAGAACCAATGCTAATCTTCAATTTCTCCAAAACTCTATCTCAATGCTTTCCCCTCTCACTCTTCTATTCCTACCCAGACACCTATGCATAGTCTTCCCTTGGATTCAACAAAAATTGATTCAGATATAATCAGTTCAATCCCTCTCATTTTAGCTCAGACACATTTCAGTTTTGAAAATATGATCATTGAGATACCTAAAAATATATACTAAGAGCTAATTTATGCACTGTTCCCACCAACACTCTCACACAAACACAAAACATGGTGGATCTTAAATTAACACAACACATACACACAAACTCTTACTAGGATCCAGACATGCTTGTCTTCTATTCCTTTATCAGGCCACAGTTGTTGGGGGCTTTTGAACTTGTTCTTCTAAGGCTCTTCTCCCAGATTATTTAATGATGGCTTCCCCTTCTCATCATTCAATCTTAGCTCAGATGGCACCTCATTACTCTTTATCCTGCTATCCACACTTTCTGCCCCAAGTCACTCTTTATTCTACTACCCAGCTTTCTTTTTTTCACAGGTTATCACTCTCTGCAATCATTTTGTTTATTGATAAACACATTCACTGTCTATCTTCCTACATTAGGGATCCTATCAGTTTAGCTATACATAATTCACTGTCAAATTGTTTGCATTCAGGCATTATGCCTGGCATATGGTGAGCATGCAAATATCTGAAGGATAAATAAATAGATACAAAAATAATTATTAATATTCAATCCATAAATATTTATCAAGCACAGTGAACAAAATGATTTTTTTTAAAGTTAAATCCCAGGCTGAGGAATGTTCTGCCCCTAACATAATTACATTTGGAGAAAGATTCAAGATAAATTTGGTGACAGAGAGTTCTAAACAAAATAAACTGTCAGAGAATTAGACCTAACATGTCTTGATATTTAAGACTAACATCATTGTTTTTCTCAACTACAGTTCCCTTCACGTTCCACCATTAAACCTATTGATATATCATCATCAACTTTTATAATGACAATAACGGTTGAACGGAACTGAATGAAGGCAGTGACAATGTTACAAATCTTACTTTGTATTTTACTGCTGAAATGGATGAGTCAGTACACATGAAATGTGGAAGAGTTAGAGTACTAGACCCTAAGTGTAGTAACATGTACAGATTCACTGCCTTCTTCATACAGTGTACAAACATTCTACCTATGCCCAGATTTGACTATTCTAAATGCTTCTAAAGGTTAAAAAAAAATCATTCATTTAAGCTAATGATCAGAAAAAAAGCCATGTGTGTAAAAGGCCAAATGATAAATATTTTTGGCTTTGTAGGTCATACAGTTTCTGTCTCAATTACTCAACTCTGCTATCATCTCATGAAAGTAGCCATAGGCAATAAATATATAAACACATAACATGCCTATATTTCAATAAAACTTTACTTACAAAAATTGTAGTATCATCAGGGAAATGCAAATCAAAACCAAATCACCTCACACCAGTTAGGATAGCTATTTTCAAAAAGACAAGATAAAAGAAAGGTTGGTGAGGATGTAGAGAAAAAAAAAACACCTTTGTGCACTATTGGTGGGAATGTAAATTGATGCAGCCGCAATGGAAAACAAAATGGAAGTTCCTAAAAAAATTAAAAATAGAACTGCTATACGATCCAGCATTTCCATTCTGAATATATACCAAGGGAAATGAAATCACTATCTTGAAAAGATATTTGCACCTCATCACTGTAGCATTACTTACAATAGCTAAGACATGGAAACAATGTAAGTGTTGATAGATGGAGGAATGCAGTAAAAAAAAAAGGCATGTATATACAATGGACTATTATTCAGCCATCAAAAAGAAGGAAATTCTGCTATTTGCAATAACATGAATAGATCTTGAGGGCATTATAAGCAATGCAAAATAAGTCAGACAGATAAAAACAAATACCATATGATCTTACTTACATCTAATGGAATCTTATGGAATCTGAAAAACAAATAAAAAACAACAACAAAAGAACTGAACTCATAGATACAAAGAACAGCCTGGTAGTTGCCAGGGTGTGAGGGAGTGGTGAAGAAGGGAGTTGGGTTGCATGTGAAATAGGTGAAGGTGGTCTAAAGGTACAAACATCTAGTTATAAAATAAATAAGTCCTGGGGATGCAATTTACATCATGGTGACTATAGTTTAAAATATTATATTGTGTATTTGAAAGTTGCTAAGAGAGTAGATCTTAAAAGTTCTAATCACACACACAATATTGTAAATATGTGTGGGATTGAATGTTAACTAGACATATTGGTAGTTATTTTGCAATATATACATATATCAAATCATGTTGTATACCTGAAACTAACATACTATCACATACCAATTATATCTCAATTAAAAAAAAAACAGTTGAACAGATTTGTTGACCTTTGATACAAATTCATGAGTAAAGCTTACAGAATTTCTATACAGGAGAGATTTAGTAACAAAATTTAATTAGAGGGGGTTATGAGGACTTGTATTAGAAGCTGTTTTTATGAGATATACAAGTTGCTTTTACATGAATTATAATACTTTTTGGGGGATTGATGGGAATTACAGGGGACCTAAACCCCTTAGGTCACTCTTGTCACTGCCACCTAATCCCATAATCAATTTAGACATATTCTTGGCATTACATTTTGACATTATATAGAATCGTATTTTCATAACTATCCAATCCATATTATTTGTATCATAACATTAAAATTATTTTTGAAAAGTCACAAAATACTTGGTTGAAGTTTAAAAAATACATTCCCTTTATCCATGCTAATTTTGCAACTTTATTTTAAACAACTATTTATTTTGTCAGGCATGATTTGTTTGTAATAAACTTACTTTGTTCGTTGCTCATGATTTCTTTGTCTTCAAGATGTTTACTGATTTCTCTTCCAGTGTTTTATTGAAAGTGTTGTCAGGCCATTTCAGGTTACATTTTCATTACATCTATTATAAGAATTGTTTCTCCCTCAAATTTTTTTAGGTCTTCTAAATTTCTCAAGTAAAACACAGCTTCATAAACCCAAAGTACTAAATACCCTTTTACATGATTCTGATAACTATTTTCAAAAGACATTCTAAAACTCATTTTATGCTTTTCAAAATAGTATTCCAACACCAAAATAGCTGCACAATTAAACTAAAATTTGGTGTGTAAAGATTCTAAATGATAGCACATTGATCCACATTGTCATGAGATAACTTATTTACTGATCAGTAGCACTATCATTTTCTATTCTCCACTTTACAGTTGCTGTAATAAATTCTACTGCCAATCAGCTTTCATTAAGTTATCAGACCTTCTAGTTGTGATAACCAATACTCTACCTTTCTGTCACTCAATTTCATTCTATTTCTTCTGGCTACATAAATCTCTAGAGACTATGGTGTCAAAATATTTTTTTAGCTTCAACCGCACTTCTGTAAAAATGTGAAAGCTATAACATTTAAATGTAAAGTTTACTATTAAATTACATTGCATGTCAAACAACCACGAATTTTAAAATAAAATGAGAAAATATAAGATTTTAGATAATATTATAAAAATGCTTCAATCGGATTCAGTATTCAATAAATGAAAACACTTGAGAATTCTAATAAAAGTAAACCTTGAGATTGTTGAAATATCCATTCTAAATAATGGGAACATTTAGGTAATTGTCTGTACAAAACAAGGATCAGACTTTCTGAGGTCACAAAAAGCTTGACCTTCCCAGGTAAGTTGAATGCTGAAAGCTTACTACTAAATTACACAATAGGGATAAGATTGTTGAATCTATCTGCAAAATAACATTTTTGAAAGCTTCATAAAGTAATTGATTTGTTAAAGAAATAAATGAAGATTCTCTTTTCTGATATGAAAGATCACAAAACATTGCAATATTTACAAAAGAGGAGGAAATGCCCATGCCTCACTTGTGAGAAATGAATACCTCCTTTGTTACCTATGTTCTTGCTATGTACTGAGAATGTTGAAGTAAAGCAGTTCCAAAAGAACACAGGTTTGCTGATCCTGGGTTCCTGTTAATATAACATGCTAGAACAGAAGCTTTCACATACAATCAAGATGACAGTTACTTGATCTGTACTCAGAGGGACCAATTTCCCCCTATAACATGAGCACAGTGCAAATCACAAAGTGCCAAAAACTGAGTATAAGTGCAAACCTCTCAACTTCACTCAGGTATCAGCAAATGGACCAGTTTAGCTACATATGAAAAGAAGTCAGGTCCAAGGAGTTGAAGGAGAAGGTAGACTGGCATTGGGAGAATTTATCTGCCTCTGTTAACAATTCATCTGCCTTATTATAAAGAATTAAACCAACCTTGCCAAGCTGTCTTATTGTATTCTTACCCACTCCCCATCCTCTCCCTAGCTCTCCTCCTCTCAACTATTGTTCTCCTCTTAACAGTCTCTCATTCCACTTAAACTCTTTGACCTCTCTTTCTCTTCCCCTCTCCCACCACTCACACAAAGAGAGAGAGAGAAAGAGAGAGAGAGAGAGAGAGAGACAGAAATACACACTGCGTGATGTTAACTGTTAAAGGATATTTTTTTTTGTTTGGAAAAAAAATCACATATGATTATTGATATGACAGCACAGAAGTATGTTAGCCAGTGGAGAATTAGGGCAACATGATCCAAATCAAGTGCTAGTATACTTATCATGCATCTTCTGTAAGGTGATTACCATGCTATAAACAAACTTGACAAAGATTCACATAAAGATCCTAATGGACCTATTGGAAGTAAAGCAAGCTACTGTGAAATGCTATTAATTGCAGTGAATATATCAGATTCTACTAATGTGACTGGGTCTCTCTTTCACTTCAAATACATAGATATTTAGGAAATTTTGATAATTAAAAACTGAGCCATGTTAGAGTGAAAGACAGAAAGGGACACCTCTGAGTGTCAGAAAAAAAAAAAAAAAAAACAAACAGAGAACTCAAAGCTAGAGCAAACGGGGAGGGAGGAGCTGAAGCCTTGTTGGAATCCAGAGCATCATATTCACACAAACCCAGATATTTAGGATGACATATGGAATATTAACACCAATGTGTGGACAGCAGACAAGACCTAAATAAAGCCAAAGAGATGCATGGAAGAACAACTGAAACACTCTTATTAGTGAATACCCAATCCATTAGATTAGGAGTAGAAAAAATCTCCAGACTAGCATGGAGAAACAGTAAAAAATACCTAAATTCTTCGTAGGGATCCAGGTGGTAAAAAGTCACATGAAAGAAATGTGAAATTCAGATATGTCCCTTGGGTACCTTAGGAATCAACATTTATATACTCTATTTTTAGAACATAAAATCTAAGCTTAATAATTAACACACAAACAATCTGGATTTCTTTAGACTCTTATAGGCACAGATCTAGGGTCACAAGACAGAAGGAAATTCTAAAACACTTTGCAAGGAGCTACAGAACTCTCATGTAACAACCTCCTTCAACTAAAAAGAAGCTCACTAGAATATCAGAAACACAGCTCTACTTTTGTTCACTCAGTCAACAACTATATATTAAATATCTGTTGAAGGCAAGAAAATACAGTGTGAATAGAGCATCATTCCTGTCTTCAACAAGTTTATGTCCTAGTGAGTTAGACAATGGACATAGAACATAAAATATAATGTTCTATACAGATAAATGCTACGAAGAAAAAAGCAGGATAAGGGAAAAGAGAGCGAAGATCTGAAGAAGCAGGTATTTTCGATAGGATGCTGACAAAAGGGCATTCTAAGGTGAAATTCTGGCAGAATTCTGAAAAAGTAAAATTCTGACTTCATCATGAGGCAGAAGATACTTAGAGAGATGACAACAGTGAGTCAAACATCTGCCCAGGTCATGATCCCAGGGTCCTGGGATGGTGCCCCCCTTGGGCCTCTCTGCTCAGCAGGGAACCTGCTTCATCCCCTCCCTCTGCCTGCCGCTCCCCCTGCTTGTGTGCTCTCTATCTCTGTGTCAAGTAAATAATAAAATCTTTAAAAAAGAGAGAGAGAGATGAGACCAAAAAATTAGTAAAGATAGAGAAGATTTAAGCAATAGAATTAATAGTTTTGAATTCCCTGATGTGTAGAAACTTTTCCCCTTGAGGATTGTATGTTCTTGTCAAACTAACATGCAGTATTTTTAAGATTTAATGATTACTGATCCATAAAAGAAGTTTCAACAAACACCAAAGAATTCGTATCATACAAAGCATGTTATTTAACCACAATGCAGTAATATCAGGAATTAAGAAAAAAAGACAACTTAAAAATCTCTATATATTGGGAAACTAAAAAACACATTTATAAATATTCCATGAGTCAAACTATCATAATGGAAATATTAAATATTTAACACTAAACAACAATAAAGACACTACATATCGAAACCTGTGGGATGCAACTAAAGTGGTACTTAGTAGAAAATTTATGGCTTTAAATGCATATATTACATGTTAAAAAGTTGTAAAATTAATTAGTTAATGATGTAACTTAGGAAGTTAAAAAATAACAGCAGAATAAAGTCAAATAAAGGAGAAGGAAATAAATAGTAAAGAGTATAACAAAAATTAGTGACATAGAACCTATACACAATAGATAGAGAAAATGGGTTCTTTAAAAAGACATAAAATGGTTTAAACCATGTGAAATTGTTAAAATTCAACCTAATAATAAAATCTATACTGATCAAAATATTATTAATCATTAAATATTAAGCAAGAAAAAGGCACTAATTGGAAGCTTTAGGAATGAAGAAAATATATCTCTAAAGATAAAAGAAACACTAAAATATTATGAGAGAATATACTAAACAACAAAAGGGCAATCAACTTACAAACTGAAATGAAATGGGCAATTTCACAGAAAAGCGCAACATAACAAAATCAATACAATAAAAAATAGAAAACCTGAGTAACTTTATGATCAATAATTGATAGCGAAATTGATACTAATAAAGAGAACATGAGAAAGGAAATGTATATGCCAATCTCACTTAAGAAATTCTAAAGGAAATAGTAAACCAAATGTGCAAAATGCATGTGCATTTGTGTATATATACATAAATACATAATAATTATAGAATACTTATCCGAGGAATGTAAGAACTATTCAACATCAGAAAATATAAATACAAAAACACTAATTCAAAAAATTATGTGCACGCCTGTGTTCACTGCAGCATTATTTACAATAGTTAAGATATGGAGGAGAGGAGGGGCCAGATGGCGGAAGAGCAGGGTCCCCAAGTCACCTGTCCCCACCGAGTTACCTAGATAACCTTCAAATCATCCTGAAAATCTACGAATTCGGCCTGAGATTTAAAGAGAGACCAGCTGGAACGCTACGGTGAGAAGAGTTCGCGCTTCTATCAAGGTAGGAAGACGGGGAAAAAGAAATAAAGGAACAAAAGGCCTCCGAGGGGGAGGGGCCCCGCGAGGAGCCTGGCTGAGGCCGGGGCGAGTGTCCCCAGGACAGGAGAGCCCCGTCCCGGAGGAGCAGGAGCTGCACCAACCTTCCCGGGCGGAAAGGGGCTCGCAGGGAGTTGGAGCAGGACCCACGAGAGCGGGGATGCCCTCGGGCTCCCGGGGACACTAACAGACACCTGCGCCCCGGGGGAGTGCGCCGAGCTCCCTAAGGGCTGCAGCGCGCACGGCGGGACCGGAGCAGCTCGGGGGGGCTCGGGCGCGGCTCCGCGGAGGGGGCTGCGGGGCGGGAGCGCGAATCCACCAGCGCAGGCCCCGGAGCACAGGGCGCCGGGACACAGCCCAGGATCCGGGCTCCCCCGGGACAGGCAGAAGCCGGGAGGGCCCAGGACAGCAAGGACGCTCCTGCCCCAGCTGAGCAGATCAGCGGCCCCGCCCCGGAGCCTCCAGGCCCTGCAGACCGAGAGCCCCGTAGTTCCTGCAGGGGCTGAATCCAGGCTTCCAGAGTTGCCGCAGCCACTGGGGCTGTTCCTCCTGGGGCCTCACGGGGTAAGCAACCCCCGCTGAGCCCGGCAGCAGGCGGGGGCAGAGCAGCTCCCCCAAGTGCTAACACCTGAAAATCAGCACAGCAGGCCCCTCCCCCAGAAGATCAGCTGGACGGACCAGTGATACTCCCCCGTGTTCCAATACAACTTGTTTTTGGCCACTCTGCACTGAGCAAAATGACTAGAAGGAAAACCTCACCTCAAAAGAAAGAATCAGAAACAGCCCTCGCTCCCACAGAGTTACAAAATCTGGATTACACTTCAATGTCAGAAATCCAATTCAGAAGCACTATTCTACAGCTACTGGTGGCTCTAGAAAAAAGCATTAAGGACTCACGAGACTTCATGACTGCAGAATTTAGATCCAATCAGGCAGAAATTAAAAATCAATTGAATGAGATGCAATCCAAACTAGAAGTCCTAACGACGAGGGTTAACGAGGTGGAAGAACGAGTGAGTGACATAGAAGACAAGTTAATGGCAAAGAGGGAAACTGAGGAAAAAAGAGACAGACAATTAAAAGACCGTGAAGACAAGATTAAGGGAAATAAATGACAGCCTAAGGAAGAAAAACCTACATTTAATTGGGGTTCCCGAGGGCGCCGAAAGGGACAGAGGGCCAGAATATGTATTTGAACAAATCCTAGCTGAAAACTTTCCCAATCTGTGAAGGGAAACAGGCATTCAGATCCAGGAAATAGAGAGATCCCCCCCTAAAATCAATAAAAACCGTTCAACACCTCGACATTTAATAGTGAAGCTTGCAAATTCCAAAGATAAAGAGAAGATCCTTAAAGCAGCAAGAGACAAGAAGTCCCTGACTTTCATGGGGAGGAATATTAGGGTAACAGCAGACCTCTCCACAGAGACGTGGCAGGCCAGAAAGGGCTGGCAGGATATATTCAGAGTCCTAAATGAGAAGAACATGCAACCAAGAATACTTTATCCAACAAGGCTCTCATTCAAAATGGAAGGGGAGATAAAGAGCTTCCAAGACAGGCAGGAACTGAAAGAATATGTGACCTCCAAACCAGCTCTGCAAGAAATTTTAAGGGGGACTCTTAAAATTCCCCTTTAAGAAGAAGTTCAGTGGAACAATCCACAAAAACAAGGACTAAATAGATATCATGATGACACTAAACTCATATCTGTCAATAGTAACTCTGAACATGAACGGGCTTAATGACCCCATCAAAAGGCGCAGGGTTTCAGACTGGATAAAAAAGCAGGACCCATCTATTTGCTGTCTACAAGAGACTCATTTTAGACAGAAGGACACCTACAACCTGAAAATAAAAGGTTGGAGAACCATTTACCATTCAAATGGTTCTCAAAAGAAAGCAGGGGTAGCCATCCTTATATCAGATAAACTAAAATTTACCCCGAAGACTGTAGTGAGAGACGAAGAGGGACACTATATCATACTTAAAGGATCTATCCAGCAAGAGGACTTAACAATCCTCAATATATATGCCCCGAATGTGGGAGCTGCCAAATACTTAAATGAATTATTAACCAAAGTGAAGAAATACTTAGATAATAATACACTTATACTTGGTGACTTCAATCTAGCTCTTTCTACCCTCGACAGGTCTTCTAAGCACAACATCTCCAAAGAAACGAGAGCTTTAAATGATACACTGGACCAGATAGACTTCACAGTTATCTACAGAACTTTACATCCAAACTCAACTGAATACACATTCTTCTCAAGTGCACATGGAACTTTCTCCAGAATAGACCACATGCTGGGTCACAAATCGTGTCTGAACCGATACCAAAAGATTGGGATCGTCCCCTGCATATTCTCAGACCATAACGCCTTGAAATTAGAACTCAATCACAAAAAGAAGTTTGGAAGGACCTCAAACACGTGGAGGTTAAGGATCATCCTGCTAAAAGATAAAAGGATCAACCAGGAAATTAAGGAAGAATTAAAAAGATTCATGGAAACTAATGGGAATGAAGATACAACTGTTCAAAATCTTTGGGATGCAGCAAAAGCAGTCCTGAGGGGGAAATACATCGCAATACAAGCATCCATTCAAAAACTGGAAAGAACTCAAATACAAAAGCTAACCTTACACATAAAGGAGCTAGAGAAAAAACAGGAAATGGACCCGACGCCCAGCAGAAGAAGAGAGTTAATTAAAATTCAAGCAGAACTCAACGAAATTGAGACCAGAAGAACTGTGGAACAGATCAATAGAACCAGGAGTTGGTTCTTTGAAAGAATTAATAAGATAGATAAACCATTAGCCAACCTTATTAAAAAGAAGAGAGAGAAGACTCAAATTAATAAAATCATGAATGAGAAAGGAGAGATCACTACCAACACCAAGGAAATACAAACGATTTTAAAAACATATTATGAACAGCTCTACGCCAATATATTAGGCAATCTAGAAGAAATGGACGCATTCCTGGAAAGCCACAAACTACCAAAACTGGAACAGGAAGAAGTAGAAAACCTGAACAGGCCAATAACCAGGGAGGAAATTGAAGCAGTCGTCAAAAACCTCCCAAGACACAAGAGTCCAGGGCCAGATGGCTTCCCAGGGGAATTCTATCAAACGTTTAAAGAAGAAATCATACCTATTCTACTAAAGCTGTTTGGAAAGATAGAAAGAGATGGAGTACTTCCAAATTCATTCTATGAGGCCAGCATCACCTTAATTCCAAAACCAGACAAAGACCCCACCAAAAAGGAGAATTACAGACCAATATCCCTGATGAACATGGATGCAAAAATTCTCAACAAGATACTAGCCAATAGGATCCAACAACACATTAAGAAAATTATTCACCATGACCAAGTAGGATTTATCCCCGGGACACAAGGCTGGTTCAACACTCGTAAAACAATCAATGTGATTCATCATATCAGCAAGAGAAAAACCAAGAACCATATGATCCTCTCATTAGATGCAGAGAAAGCATTTGACAAAATACAGCATCCATTCCTGATCAAAACTCTTCAGAGTGTAGGGATAGAGGGAACTTTCCTCGACATCTTAAAAGCCATCTACAAAAAGCCCACAGCAAATATCATTCTCAATGGGGAAGCACTGGGAGCCTTTCCCCTAAGATCAGGAACAAGACAGGGATGTCCACTCTCCCCACTGCTATTCAAATAGTATTGGAAGTCCTAGCCTCAGCAATCAGACAACAAAAAGACATTAAAGGCATTCAAATTGGCAAAGAAGAAGTCAAACTCTCCCTCTTCGCCGATGACATGATACTCTACATAGAAAACCCAAAAGCCTCCACCCCAAGATTGCTAGAACTCATACAGCAATTTGGTAGCGTGGCAGGATACAAAATCAATGCCCAGAAATCAATGGCATTCCTATACACTAACAATGAGACTGAAGAAAGAGAAATTAAGGAGTCAATCCCATTTACAATTGCACCCAAAAGCATAAGATACCTAGGAATAAACCTAACCAAAGAGGTAAAGGATCTATACCCTAAAAACTACAGAACACTTCTGAAAGAAATTGAGGAAGACACAAAGAGATGGAAAAATATTCCATGCTCATGGATTGGCAGAATTAATATTGTGAAAATGTCAATGTTACCCAGGGCAATTTACACGTTTAATGCAATCCCTATCAAAATACCATGGACTTCCTTCAGAGAGTTAGAACAAATTATTTTAAGATTTGTGTGGAATCAGAAAAGACCCCGAATAGCCAGGGGAATTTTAAAAAAGAAAACCATAGCTGGGGGCATCACAATGGCAGATTTCAGGTTGTACTACAAAGCTGTGGTCATCAAGACAGTGTGGTACTGGCACAAAAACAGACACATAGATCAGTGGAACAGAATAGAGAACCCAGAAATGGACCCTGAACTTTATGGTCAACTAATATTCGATAAAGGAGGAAAGACTCTCCACTGGAAGAAAGACAGTCTCTTCAATAAATGGTGCTGGGAAAATTGGACATCCACATGCAGAAGAATGAAACTAGACCACTCTCTTGCACCATACACAAAGATAAACTCAAAATGGATGAAAGATCTAAATGTGACACAAGATTCCATCAAAATCCTAGAGGAGAACACAGGCAACACCCTTTTTGAACTTGGCCACAGTAACTTCTTGCAAGATACATCCACAAAAGCAAAAGAAACAAAAGCAAAAATGAACTATTGGGACTTCATCAAGATAAGAAGCTTTTGCACAGCAAAGGATACAGTCAACAAAACTCAAAGACAACCTACAGAATGGGAGAAGATATTTGCAAATAACATATCAGATAAAGGGCTAGTTTCCAAAATCTATAAAGAACTTATTAAACTCAACAGCAAAGAAACAAACAATCCAATCATGAAATGGGCAAAAGACATGAAGAGAAATCTCACAGAGGAAGACATAGACATGGCCAACAAGCACATGAGAAAATGCTCTGCATCACTTGCCATCAGGGAAATACAAATCAAAACCACAATGAGATACCACCTCACACCAGTGAGAATGGGGAAAATTAACAAGGCAGGAAACAACAAATGTTGGAGAAGATGCGGAGAAAAGGGAACACTCTTACACTGTTGGTGGGAATGTGAACTGGTGCAGCCACTCTGGAAAACTGTGTGGAGGTTCCTCAAAGAGTTAAAAATAGATCTGCCCTACGACCCAGCAATTGCACTGTTAGGGATTTACCCCAAAGATTCAGATGCAATGAAACGCCGGGACACCTGCACCCCGATGTTTCTAGCAGCCATGTCCACAATAGCCAAACTGTGGAAGGAGCCTCGGTGCCCATCGAAAGATGAATGGATAAAGAAGATGTGGTTTATGTATACAATGGAATATTACTCAGCCATTAGAAACGACAAATACCCACCATTTGCTTCAACGTGGATGGAACTGGAGGGTATTATGCTGAGTGAAGTAAGTCAATCGGAGAAGGACAGTGTATGTTCTCATTCATTTGGGGAATATGAATAATAGTGAAAGGGAATATAAGGGAAGGGAGAAGATATGTGTGGGAAATATCAGAAAGGGAGACAGAACATAAAGACTCCTAACTCTGGGAAACGAACTAGGGGTGGTGGAAGGGGAGGAGGGCGGGGGTAGGGGTGAATGGGTGACAGGCACTGAAGGGGACACTTGACGGGATGAGCACTGGGTGTTATTCTGTATGTTGGTAAATTGAACACCAATAAAAATTAATTTATTAAAATAAATAAATAAATAAATAAAAGATTTAAAAAAAAGATATGGAAAGAACCTACGTGTCCATCAATGAAGGAATGGATAATGAAGGTGTGATGTATATACACAATGGAATTCTACTCTGCCATAAAAAAGGAAAGCTTGCCATTTGTGACAAACACAGATGGACCTGGAGGATATTCTCTAAATAAGATAAGTCAGATGGAGGAAAACAAATACCATAAAACTTATACATAGACTCTAAAAAACAAAACAAACGAAACAAAAAGAACAGATTAGTGGCTACCAGAGGGGAAGGAGTTACACAAAATGGGTCAAGGGGCTCAATTTTATGGCGATGGGTAGTAACTATGTTTATCATGGTGATCACTATGGAGTGTATTTAGATATCGAATTATTATGTTATACTGTACACCTAGTTTATAAAATCTTATGTACCAATTTTACCTCAATAAAAAAAGAAAATATATTAAGTGATATACACCATATTGAAATTAAATGAGAAAAGCCATACTTCCCTCAACATAAACAAATATAAAAACCCCAAACATTATAAACATGAAATAGACTAAGAAAAGATATTTGCAACATACATAACCAGTGAAGCATTTCTATTCAAAATATATAACAAGCTACAAAGAATCAATAAAAAAATAAGCATTATAACTTTAAAAGCTGCTGAGAGAATAGAGATGGAAAATCAGATAAAATAACACCTGATTAGGCAGTAAGAATAAGAAGAGAAGCTCAACTGTATAAAAAGATAAAATTAAAGTAGCAAATAGATACACTACTTCTATCTTCTTATCAAAAATTTAAAAGTCTATATCAAGATCTATAGCTGAAAAAAGTATGGAGAAAGGGGAACTCAGAAAAATTTGGAGACCAGTTTTCCATTTCTTTGTAAAGTTAAAAATGTATATTCTCTAAAGCCAGCAATTCAAATACAGAAATTCTCTCACATTTACACAAGGTGATATTTACTGTGAAATTGACTGTAATAGAAAAATTAAAGAGAAAGAAAGAAAAAAGAAGGAAGGAAGGAAGGAAATGAAGAAAAGAATGAAGGTGAGGGAATGAAGGGATGGAAGGAGAAGAAATACTTAAATGTGCATCAGTAGGAAATGGATAAATTGTGGCTCAGTCACACAATGGAATAACACTGCATTATATACAGTGGCTAATATGCCTGGGTCCATGGGTACCAACATAAATAATCATAAACATAATATTAAGTGAAACCAAAAGATGTTGCAGAATGACCCAGTATTTCTCAGTTCACAAGAGCCCTCAGTGTCTCATTATTATTTTTAACAGAGCCCTTGGTGTCCTAGTAATGTTTTCTCAGCAAACTTAGCCTAAAAATATTTCTAACAGAACCATTTATTTTGTAGTTTAGCTCTAAACAGCTCAATAAGTATTTATGTCCCAGCCACTTAGTGGTCGTACAAAAAAATAATAAACAGAAATTGCAAGGAAAATATTATTTTAACTCAATGCTTACATAGCCATCCTTAAATTAGTTATTATTGGGATGTGTGTGCCTGTTGAGGACTGCAGAACTTCTCAAACCTTGAAATCAGTTTGGACACTGCCACCTTTTTCCTTTGTTGTATATTGATTTTCACACAGTATCTGCTTTCTATGACACCACTTACCCAAAAAAAAAAAAAAAAAAAAAAAAACAGCTTCTCAAAGACAACACAATCAAGAAGAATGTGCTGAAATTAAAAAGCTGAAATTGTGAACTATCTCAAACTAGTGGCTGATTTGGTATCTGAAAGATGCTGAATATTGTCATGTTTCTCTTAAAAATTTAAAATATCCCACAGCACACCTGTAAGTTCACTGTGGCACTCTGGGAGCACCATGGTAGCTGAATCGGAAACCAAGGCATTGGAAACCATGAGGTATGATGTACATAACTGTTTTTTGGTATCCAAAACTACTCCAAATTTTGAGGGTGACATGCAGGCAAAATTACAATATAAAAATAGTAAAAATATGGACTGAAATAATATATATATTAACCTCAGGAGAATAGTTGCCTCTATGTAAAAAAAGTGAAATGTAAAAGAGAGGACTCTTCAACTACTTCTGTAATGATTAATTTCCGTAAAAATTTTCTTAAGCATATATGGTAAATGCTAACATTTTTAAAATGAATGATGGGTATTTGGTATTTATATTAATTCTGTGCTTTATTATATTTTTGAAACAGTTCATAAAAGAAAATAAGAAATGACAAGCATTGTTAAGTTTTCAAAGGCTTTATATAGGCAGCTGCTTTTAGCATACCATTCTAAATCCCAAGACATCTGGTTACTGTTAGACCTGCTTTTCCACAGTTTCCATTTAGAATCATTAAACTATCCACTGGTAGTAATCTAACATTTAAAGAAAAAAAAAATCAGTGCAAAGACCTCTATTTCCTAAGCTTCACCCTAAGTTGCAAATGTTGTTTTTATTTAATAACTTTGGGAAAACTCTCAGCAGAAATGGGATGCAAGCACTTTTTATCCTCTTCCTTCAAAATATAATTATTTGCTCATTTTACTTACTGCAGATAATGTCACATGTAGTAGAATATAACACTTATTCATTTAGTACTATCACAAACCCCACAGATGTCTGGTCTATTGCAAGATATACACCTATTCCTAACCTTAGTCTTAACCTGTTTATTTTTTAGGATACTAGAATATTCAGAATTACAACTGTAGTGAATCAACTGATGCTTTATGGTTATGTTGGGTGTACATTAAGTTTTTGTTAGTTGCAATTCCCCATGTTCATCTTCCCTTTGCCTTCCCCCAGTCCCAATATGTTTAATTATTATTACTTCTTAGAAGCAAGAAACTACAGATATTGTGAGAGTGTTGGGAATATTTACAGATTTTTAGAATGTTTATGAATCAATCAAGGCCTTATGATCAATAACATCAGCCATAATAATAAGTTAAAGAAGACAGAAATTATCCCATGTGCACCGGCCAGACCACACAACTTACTCTAAACAGTCCATTTTGAATCTTACTCTAAAAAGTGCGTTTTGATAAAGACATGGTCATATCAGAGCCTATAAAGAAAAACATAGAGAATGGTGAGAAGTCTTGAAATAGTGGGGATTCTGAACTATAGGAAACAAACTGAGGGTTTGTTGGAGTGGAACAGGGTGAGGAGGATGGAGTAGTTGGGTGATGGGCTAAGGAGGGCACGTGATATGATAAGCACTGGGTGTTATACACAACTGATGAATTATTGAACTCTACATCTGAAACTAATGATGTACTATATATTGTTTAATTGAATTTAAATTAAAAAAAAAACAGAAATAGTGGGAATAGTTGAAAAACTAGGGAGAGTTGTCTTAAAAAATAGAAGACAAAGAGAGAAATCTCCAGCATCAACATGTTCTTGATAGAGTATTATGTACATAGAAGAGCATTTAGTTATAAAAGCACTGGAATATTGTAGCCTGGATCTCCAGGAATGACTTCTGGGACCACACTGCAGAATCTTCAGGGTGATGGAAATGTTCTAGAATTAGACGGTAGTGATGTTTGCACAACTTTCTGAACATACTAAAAGCCACCAAATTGAACACTTTAGATGGGTGAAATTTTATGATATGTGAATTTTATTTTAACTTTTCAAAGAGGTATCCATTATATTTAGTAATATAAGTAGTATAAGAAAAAAGGTGAGAAGTCAAGAAACGAAACAATAAAAACATGGTTTCAAAATGGGAGAAAAGAAATAAGGTAATAGGTCTTCTTTCAATACTAGCATAATTGAAAAGACTGTTTATGTCTATACTTAAGTGAATTAGCTTAAACTTTCATCTTATATGTTCCCAACCTTTGATGATTACTAGGAAGAAACGATATGTAGAGCCTGCCCTCTCTAATCTTGACATCCTTTCTCAGAAATAATAATAATAAAAAAACACAGGAACCTATGCTCCAAAATATTGCCAATGTTGTAGAATTTTTAAAAGAAAAATTGCACTCTACAGTGTTTTCCAGGTTTATTAAAATTACTTTCATTTTTCTTTAAAGTATTACAAGATAAATTATAGCCCTCAACTTTTAAGACTTTTTTTTAAGGATTCTTATTTATTTATTTTTTCATGAGAGACACAAAGAGAGGTGGAGACACAGGCAGAGGGAGAAGCAGGCTCCCTGTGGGAAGCACAATGTAGGACTCGATCCCAGGACCCCAGGATCACAACCCAAGTCAAAGGCAGATGTTCAACCACTGAGCCACCCAGGTGCCCTCCATTTTTAAGAAAAAGTCAGAACTACTCTTTTATTTCCAATGAATACATGAATGAATCATAATGTGGTTGGAAAAGCATCATGCCATATCTGATGTATATTCCAGAATAACATTCAAATATGAAAATGAAAATATGAGATTGTGACCACTGTCAGTATTATGAATATATTATGAAAGGCTGTTTTCTAGTCACAGAAAAAATAGAACAATCAGAAACCATACAAAAGCAAAGAGTAATTGACTATATTTATACTAGTTTCGGGATTTTTTTAAGAGAAAATAAGAGTCATGCATTAAAAGTATACAAGAAAAAAAAAACAAGAAAAAAATAAAAGTATACAAGACTCAGTTGCTTTTTTACAACATTTTTACCATGGATTAACTAACTGCTGAAATGTGAAAGTAAAAGCATAAAAATATTTACATTAGGACCAAAATATTAAATAAATTCTTAGGTATAGATATAATCAAATATATATAAGATCCATATGAGGAAAACTACAAAATTTTGATAAAAGAAATCAAAGAACAAAATAAATGAATACATATTCCATGTTCATGGATATGAAGACTCCATATTGTCAAGATGTCAGTTCTTTCAACTTGATCTATTGATTCAATGGAATTTCAATCAAAATTCCAGCAAGTTATTCTGTCAATGTCAACAAACTGATTCTAGGGAGGGACAAAAGACCTAACTTAGCACAGAAGGAGAGTAAAGTCAAGACTGACTATAAAGCTATACTAACCAAAACAATATGCTACTGATGAAAAGATAGATCAATGCAACAGAATAGACAGAAATAGGCATAAATAAATACATTCAATCAATCTTTGACAAAGAAGAAAAGGCAACACAGTAAAGCAAAAATAGTCTTTTCAACAAATAGTGTTGGAACAACTGACATCTACATGCAAAAATAAATAAATAAATCTAGCTTCTAACAATATGCCTGTCAAAATGTCAAAATATTATCTCAAACTGGATCATTGACCTATAGGTAAAACATAAAACTATAAAATTTCTGGAAGATAACACAGGAGAAAATCTAGGTGATGTGAGCTTGGCAATTAATTTTTGACATAATACCAAAAATATGATCCATGAAAGAAATAATTGATAAATTGGACTTTATTAAAATTTTGAACTTCCATTCTGTGAAAGACAAGTCACAGACTAAAATAAAATATTTTCAAATCATATTTCTGATAAAGGACTAGTATCCAAATATACAAAGAATTCAAAACTCAACAATAAGAAAAATCCCCAGTGTAAAAATGAGCAAAAGATCTGAACAAAAACCTTACCAAAGAAAATAGATAGCAAATAAGCACACAAAAAGATGCCCAATGTCATAAGCCATGAGAAAACTACAAATGAAAACAATGAGATATCACTACACACCTACTAGAATGACTAAAATCCAAAACAACTGACAATACCAAATGTTAGTAGGGATATGAAGCAATGAGGACTTCATTGCTGGTAGGAATGCAAAATAGTACAGCCACTTTGGAATAGGGTTTGGCAATTTGTTACAAAGTTAAATATAGTGATCTATGATCTAGCAATGATGCTTCTTGGTATGTACCCAAACTAGTTGAAACTTATGTCCATATAAAAAACTGAACATAAATGTTTATACAGATTTATTTTTAACTGCCAAACATTGGAACCAACCAAGGTACCTGCCCTTTAACAACTGAATGGATAAACAAACCATGGTGCATCCATATAATGGCCTGTAATTTTGCACTAAAAAGAAATGAGCTATCACGTCACAAAAAGATATGGAGACAGGGTGCCTGGGTGGCTCAGTAGGTTAAGTGTCTGCCTTCAGCTCAGGTCATGATTCCAGGGTCCTGGAATTGAGCCCTCCCTGCATCAGGCTCCCTGTGCAGCAGAGAGCCTGCTTCTCCCTCTCCCTCTGCCCCCTACTCATGCTTGCTCTCTCTAGTGCTCTCTCTCTCTCTCAAATAAATAAATAAAATCTTAAGAAAAAAAGGAAAAAAGATCTGGGAAGATCTTAAATAAATATTGCTAAATGAAAGAAGTCTGAAAAGGCTATATACTATATGACTGCACGTATATGATATTCTGAAACGTAAAACTCTAGGGATCATATAAAGGTTACTAGGGGTTTGGAGGCATGGAAAAGAGTATAGGGAAGATGCATAAATAATAGGTGTAGCACAGAGAATTTTTAAGTCAGTGAAACTATTCTGTATGATACTCTAATGGTGGACATAAGACATTATGCATTTGTCAAAACCCATAGAACAATACAACCCAAGGTAAATGTTAATGTAAACTAAATACTTTAGTTAATAATAATGCATCAATATCGGTTCATCAAATGTAACAAATACACTATGCCAACATATGAGGCTATAATAATAGGGAAAAGGGTGGAAGATGAAAAGTGAGTGAGTGTCTGGGAACTTTGTACATTCTCTTCGTTTTTCTGTAAACCTAAATGCTCTAAACATAAAGTGTATTAATTAAAAAGAAAAGTTAAACCACCTATTTCTAAAATCAAGGACAGGAAAACATACAGTACAATCTTAACATATATATATTTCAATTCCTTATGACAGACAATCAAGATGGAAAGAAGAATATGAGAGAGGAATCAAAAAGGTAGGGAAGGTAAGACAAAGCTAAAAAAGGAAAGGAAGGAGACACAGAGTAAGAGAAAGACACAGACAGGCCTCTATAAAAAACAGACAAGTCACACATACACACACACACAGAGAAGGATGAAACAAAAGACAAAGTGTTTGTGATATGCAATTGAATTAAATCAAGGCAAATACTATAGTGCTGGTAAAGTTGAAAACAGTACAAATTTCACTGTGACTAGAAAGTAAAATTTTCATTTTTTTGAAAGCCATGTTCTACAATTGAAAAAGTTACTTCTTCCTAGAATGTCCTTTCTTCCATCCCCACCTGCCAAGGTTTCCATTTGTGTCCTTCTAGGTTCAATTTAACTGTCATGCCCCAGTTAAAACGAATCCTTCCATCTCCTGTATTTATGTAGTGCTTTGTCACTCAAAGAGAACACTTGCATCTCTCTTGCGGGAGAGTTATTGAAAGGTATTCCCCTCCCTTACTATTTTTTCTTTGCATTTTTGCCTCAGTGTCTACTACAATGTTTTGCATAATATACATGTTCAATAAATATTTACTGCACTGAAGTGAAGATACCTATCCAAGAATCAAAGACTTAATACTCTGTCGCCGTGGAGGTAATACCTTTATTCCATAATTCTACCATTCTCAAAGTTGTATCTCTTTTGAAACTGCCTTTAGAGACTGTACAAAATCACACAAGATAAGTGGCTTTATAAGTTTTGTTTTGTTTTGTTTTAATGCCCTTGTTGATCATGCAAAACAGGCCATAGTCCTAGAATTCTAAGAGTACTGTGAATAGAGTGGACAAGACAAAGGGCACTCAGTTGGAGTAGGTTGTGGAGATGGAGGTGAGGAAATGATAAGTGATTTATAGAACTGTCCAGTCAGAATAGGCCAGGGTTTGCTATGGCAATAAACTTGGTTCTATTCAGTAAACACGGTTCTAAATTACTCTTGACTATTTCTAAAAATCGAGTCAAATTAAAAATTAAAAGTAGTTGTCAATGAAAATATTCAAAAGGATATGTTGTTGGCTCTAAAGGCAATTCCAACACATTAGAATGTTTAGAGCAATGGCTGTACTATTTAAAAGAAGAAATATCTTGCAAGGTGACTACTTTGCAAAGAATAATACTCATTTGGATGCATAAGTTTCCATTACATAATAGACAGCACTTGTTTAAAAAAAATATAAGTTTTAGAATATGGAGTTGATTCTTTTTATATGTTAAATAAGTGTAAATCAAATTTTATGAAGAAATTATACTTTTAAAATATTCTGCAGACCATAATTCCATATAACAAACCACCACTCATTAATTTATCTCTTTTTGCAAATCCTAACTTTTCATAAATTAGGTTCTTAAATACGGAGATCACCTGAACGATTATGTGGAGTCTAATCTTTGGATAAATGTCTCTTGAATTTTTATTCAAAATATTTTGAATATTATGTCTTAAAGGCCAAAATACTGCCACTATTCAGAAAAAAGTTTTAAAATGTAATAAATTCCTAAAATCGTTATACTGATGTGTAAATTGCATATTTATTTCGATCTGAAAGTCTAGCCATGTTTAAAATGTCTCTTTTCAGTTTTCTTTTTTTTTTTTTAAAGAGGACAGGACAACATTGTCTGTGGAAATATGTGAAATATTTTAACATAATATTTAGTTTAACAAAGATAGAGCCATTTTAATTATAAGAATATACCTTTTTTAAGTGATGGTGACTTCTTTGAGTATGGAGGAGAGTAACTGAATTGTAAAAGTAGAACTTGGTGATGAAAGAGCAGAATGATAGCATTATCCTTTTTACAGGCCTCCTCAGTTTATATAGCAGAACACATGCAAATACATTCTTTTTTAATAGGGTTCATGTTTGCATTCATTACACAAAAATTTTTCAACAAATTTTCACAATATAAAACCTCATTGAAAAGAGCAGCTTCATTACACAGAAACTTCATTTAGTAATATTTTTAGTGTTACATAAATGCAGGTTTTAATAAACTGTGTGCATGTGTGTGTATATATATATGTGTTATACATATAAAATATTGGAAAATATATATATACTGTCCCCGTCTTTACAGTAAGCTGTCAGAAAATAATACTGCTCTTTCAGTAAGTAAGGTTGCTTTTGCCTTTGTTGCTAAACTTCATAGGTTGAAGCCTCTTTGCAAAGAAAAATCAGAATGATTATATCTAAAGTTCAGGTGCTTTATACTCATCCAAGCTATTATCCAGGAAAAAAAATTTAAAGATTTCCCCTAAAAATACCATAAATTACCAATGGCATTCCAAAAAATGAAGGAAGAATCAAATAGCACACACAATGTAAAGCTGACTTTTGTCACAAGATAAAAATTGCCTATTAAAGTATGAATTATAGAAATAACTAAGAGGCGAAAAACCTGCAGTCCGTGACTGCATCCTGTCCTTTACTCACTCTACCAGTCTGCGAAAATTTAAATTAACTAAAGTTCTACAACCAATAGGACATCCAGCCATACAAAGTCATACGGTAGCAATAATGTCTGCCTCATTCTGGTATTAAAAGAAGTTTCCCTTTAATGGAAAGAAAGTCTTCCTTTTGTAATAAAACTACTTGACTTAAAATCAATCCACCCAAAACAAATATTTCAACAAGTGTTTTAAAAGACTTACTATATGAGCATAAATGGAAAAGATTATGACATATACTTTCATATAGAAAAGGTATATATGTGCAATACACGTTCAGTTAAAGAAAGAGGTGAGTCAATATGAAGAAGCAGAATAGATTTATGTATAAGGCAGGAGAGAGAGTATAATGAGTGCAGTACAATGAAGTCTCTACATTTCATCTTTTCTTTTTCACCCTCAAAAAAGACAATTAACTGTTTTAAAAAGAAAAAGGAGAGAAAGAATATTTCTTCGTTGAGCTGCTTTTAAGATTCCTTTACTCAAAGTTAAAGACTGTAGCTGCCATCAACTAGTCAGGTCATTAATTTATCTAAATCTGTCTAGACCTCACTACAGTGTTTCTCATTATGTGTCTCCGAATTCATTATCATTTGCAAAGATCTGAAACCTTTGTCACTGAAACCACTTTTATGGGATTTAACAAAACATTTTGAAGGGTTTTTTAAATACGGAAGCTAAATGGACTATGTTGATTGACTATTATTGGTATTATTTTTGGTGCTCCACAGATGCAGCCTAACCATGCTCACACAAATTATCAATCTTAAAATGTAATCTGTCTTTCCTGTACATGCCATAAAACACTACAGGCCATTTATATATTACATAAGACCCTGGGTACTTCAGGTGGCTAAAGACATGTGGCTTTCAGCTTTATACTTCAAAATACATTTGTGAAAGTACAACTAATCCTAGCATGGGACTGTGTTGCCCCAGAATGTCTTACCTGTCAACTCTTACAGGAAAAAGCAAACACTTCATTTCCAATCATGTAGTCTGCTTCTTGCACACACAATTTTAAAATCTTTTTTTCAGCTGGGCTTCTCTGCATCAACATCCCCTGAATTTTTGTTGTTCCTATTTTTGTTGAGGCATTTGATTTCTTCTCTAATTATTCCTAGCTCCTCCCTGAATTTTTCTTTTATTTTCTCAGTTTTTCCTTCTACTGCTTCAGTACCACTTCTCCAGAGCTCTCTGTCCGACTAGAATTTTCTTTGCAGTTTTATATAACCACATGGACTCTTCTTGTCGCTTTTGGAAGCCTGGACCTTAGTAGGAAGAGACTGCACTTTGTTCCATAAATGTTCCTCAAACATCTTCCACCTGCATTCAGTATATAACCAGACTTTATTTCACATTCCTCCAAATTCCCTTTCCGCCCTCAGTCCATTAATTTTGTAATATAACTTTTATATGAAACAAATGTTCCTAGGCACACTGAAGACTAAAAGAATGAATAAGGTACTCAGATATCCTCTAATTTTCCATGGGTCTAATGTTAACATTGAGACCATTTCAATTTCTATTAAGTTTGTAACTTGTTTTTATTGTATGTACAGCATGAATATTTGCTGCTTAAAAGCTAAAAAACAGATTGGGCATGCACTAAGTGCCCCAGGGTACCTAATATTAGATAATTTAGTTCACTAAATCGCAGAAAATTCTCAGCCTTCATTTTGTTTAAAATACAGTAATTTCCTTTGGTGAATCATAATTCTCTTTTTATTTCTAATACAATCCCTGAATATGATCATTAATGATTCATCAACAAACTATCTAGGTTCAAAATTAATCCATCTCAAATTGTTTTCTCTGTCAAGAAGAAGGATGGATTTAAACTGCTATCTAAAAGACAGATAGGTAACTAAAGCACTGGGAAAAATTAGATTTTTCTTTCTTTGGGGCAGTACTTACAAAGTATTTAGTCATAAGTGAGTAAACAGTGAAGGGCCAAACTCTAATTTGACCTCAGCTCAAAGGACAAAAATCACACAATCTGGAGGGGAGAAAAGTTAACACTCTACTAAAATTGTCAAGCAACTTCTAAACTAGATCAATTGCCTTCATAATATTCTCAGAACAAAATGTTCTCTAAGAGCAGATCTGATATAAAGAGCCAAAAAAATGGAAAACATTCACTACCAATTTATTGCAGTCACCCATAAACTATTACAAGAACATTATGTATTGGGGTTCAAGCCAGCAAGCTATTAAAGTGGACTGCCCTGGTGTCTTCATTTTACTTTAATGCTACCAAAGCATTAATAAGTCCTCAGGGAATTGTAGTTATGTTGAAACACTCTTATCATGTAATCAATTTTTCAAATATTCCAACACTTTTAAGATGAGCTTTGTTTCTTTTGTTTCTTGTTGGTCAATGTCATTCCACCTTCACAAATGCCATCATGATTTTTTTGTTTGTCTGCTTCAAGTCATGCTTTCATTTTGGAAATATATCAATCTAAATGGTGCTAATTGCCATAGCTAATGAGTGCCAAGACATCTAGCACCCTTGGCCCCATTGCCACTTTATGTGCTTCTGCTCATGTAGAGATCAAAGAACAAAAGATGGGAAGAATCATCTTCAAAAAGTAAGAAGATGCCACATACACACCTTTTTGGGTTTGTTTGTTTGTGTTAAACTTTGATTGAGGGCATAAATATTCCTGCTGAAATTACTTTCCTTTATAGTCCCTGGTTAATTTTAACTTGTTAAAAAATTTCTAACTTAATTTTTTTTCTTATTTAAAAGATAGTAATGATACTCTGGCAGAACATAATTAACCCAATGATCTAATGCTTTAATTCACTATCCACTGTTTTCCCTTGGTGGCATAAATTCCAGGCAACTGAGGCATCTGTTAGTAATAATGGAAAATATTAGTGCTTATAAACTTCCTACAAAATAAGGTATCTCTGTAACTTTCATGGGTACAAACCAGCGATGATTCAACTTGTAATTGAAACTACAGGAGTAGGGGGAAGCTTTAGGCATAAAAAATACTTTAGGCAATTTTTTTAAGTCATTGAAATATGAATCCCAATGCTGGATATCTCTTGCCAGTACAAAACTAACCACAACTTAGTAGCATTCCCTGGAAGTAAATATTGATATTTTTTATTATCTAATGCTTATGTGCAGATGTGTGTGTGGAAATACACATATCTATCTCAATTAGGCTCTAAGATCCACAAGCCATGCTTCATTTTATTACAGTGTATCTCCAAATTCCAGCACAGTGGCTATTACATAGTATTTACTCAATATACATTTGTTGAAGGAATTATAGGTAGGTAATAACACAAATGCAATAGTTCACCACTGAAAAATTTAAAATCTTTAATATAAAAGAAATCCTGAGGAAACATCAGTGAGAACAGACTTCCTCAACAGGTAGTTCAATTTACGCCTCTCTGTGATAGCTGATTGTTGTCTTTTTCTTGGCCTACTGCAATAAAGATTGCCATCTTAAACTATTAATTTATACCATAAACTATTCTGGAAGATATTTGTTGGCAATTCAGTTCAAAGAAACTTTATCAACCCTATCATACAGTAATGAAACAGTATGTTTCTTTATCTGTGCACAAACCATACCCTTTTACCTCTTACTGCTTATCTTAATTAGCAGATCTAGAATATCCCTGTTTTATGTTTCTTGTATAACTCTCTTATGTAATTAGTCACATTCCAATCAAACTTACATTAAAATAATAAGCAATGATTTCTACCTGCAAGAGTGTATAGGGCATCCGAGACCCATCACACAGCAGGTAATAAACAGAGCTCTAGCTAAACTTCTCCCGACTCCTTCCACGTTATGCCCCTCATAAAAGAACTACAAGATATGATGTCATTAAAATAGCCAATGAGGTTTTCTTTTTTTTAATTTTTTTTAATTTATGATAGGCACACAGTGAGAGAGAGAGAGAGAGAGAGAGAGAGGCAGAGACATAGGCAGAGGGAGAAGCAGGATCCATGCACCGGGAGCCTGACATGGGATTCGATCCCAGGTCTCCAGGATCGCGCCCTGGGCCAAAGGCAGGCACCAAACTGCTGTGCCACCCAGGGATCCCGCCAATGAGGTTTTCATTGAAGTTCTTTCCACAGACTCATATAAGTAACTGCAACTTTATAAATTTATAAGGGAGACCATACAATGAGAAGCTAATTTTTTTTTGGTCCTGTTTTATTTTGTTTTGCTTCATCACACTCCTTGATAAGATGCTTACACCAATGTTTTAATGAGAAACATTTTAAACCTCTAATGAAAACCAAAAATTAAACAGAAATAACAAAATGAAAAAGACACTGAGAAATATTCTTTGATAAAGACACTTTGAACTTTCAAGCCACCTCTCAAAGTTAAACACTAGACTATAAGCTCCATCAGAGCACTATCCTGGCTTGCTGCAATAACTGCATTACCTAAGAAACCCTATGATTCACAGTAAAACCTCTGTAAATATTTATTAAAATGAATTAATTTGTGTACATACTTTAATGACAAAATACAACAGACCAGGGCCTAAAGGAGGCAAGCAGTTTGAAACTACAAATGCTCTCTGTTCCTCTACTTTCTGTGTATTTGCATTAGACAAATTCATGAAATAGGCTAGAGATGAACTGGGGTGGTAATCTAACTTAAATCCAACAGAGAATTTCTCTAGAAACTATTTTAGGAGCAAGGAAGAACGTTAAAAACCATATCTGAAATGTTAACATGTTTATGAATATATTTCTATGACATCCCGGATTTGCTTCAAAATAATTGGGGAGGGGTAGATGTGCTTTGTTGGCATCTTATTGATAACTATTGAAGTTATGTGATGTACACATAGTGATTTATTATATCATTCTCTCTTTTGTATAAATTTGAGATTTTTCATAATCTTTTTTTAAAATGAGAATGCACACACATATACTATGTATTTATTATTTTCAAAATAAAATAAAATTAATTTGGAGGCTTCTGACAGAACTTTTCTCAGCTTCCCCAAAGAAAATAATTGCCAGCAATAATTAATAAAAGGAAGGAACACAGCTTCCTTCCTTAATTGTAGAAAAGTGGCAGCCAAGGAAAGAGAGGCAACTAATACACCTCCTAATTTGCAGTATTCTCTTACATCAGAAATAGTTTTTTAAAAATTGAGTGTATAAAATCCTAAGCAAAACTTTACTAATAGCCCCCAGTTTGGAGAAACATTTAATGAGAAGAGTGAAAACCTTAATATGGGAGAATTGGTATTTGGGGAGGGGTGCAGGGAAAGGACTAGAAAGCCCTTCAAACTTATTTGGCTGGGAAAGGTAAATGGTCAATGCTTACCATTTTATTTTTTCTTTAATGGAAAGAAAGTAGGAAAGGGAAGACAAAACCATGATAATTTCCCAAAGCTAATCACCTTTATAAATAGGCACTTAGTAGAATGTAAAACCAAAGAGAAAAATAAGTAATACAGAGTAGTCAGGAAAAAGGAGACTGGATGGAAAAGCCACATGGATAGGCATAGAGTCCCTACTTGCCATTTCTAGACTGTTATGAACCGAATGTCTGTATCTCTTCCAAATTCATAAGCAGAAATATTAACCTTCAATATGATGGCATTAGAAGGTGGGGCCTTCAGAAGGTAATTAGGTCATCAGGGTACAGCCCTCATGAATGGGATCAGTGCCCTTATAAGATAAGGCCAGAGAGCAAACTTGCTCTTCCCCCATGTGAGGGTACAATGAAAAGTCAGCGGCTTCCAACCCAAAGGAGGGTTCTTACCAGAACCTGACCCTACTAACACTATGATCTCAGACTTTCAGCCTTCAGGGTTGTGAGAAGTAAATTTCTGTTCATAAGCCAACCTGTGTATGGTATTTTATTATAGCAGCCCAAGCTAAGACAGAGAATAATTGTTATAGCAAAACCAATTATTTTTACCTGATTTGTCCTCACTACCTGAAAAAGGATGAGACAGTGTGGTGGGGAGAACAGATGAATAGGAAAATATAAAACACCTGAGCTGACTGGCTCTGTCAAAGTAAAATTTTGGTTCTCAACCAAAATTTCAGAAGATAAGTTAACATGCTTAGATTCAGATAGGGTGGATTCAGATAAGCTTGGATGCAGAAGAGCATCAAAGGATGTTTACCCATGGGATCTTTAAACATATAAATTAAGGACTATGCAGTGATTTGTAAATTTCATATTAAATGAAACAAATATATAAAAACAGTACAGGGATCCCTGGGTGGCGCAGCGGTTTGGCGCCTGCCTTTGGCCCAGGGCGCGATTCTGGAGACCCCGGATCGAATCCCACGTCGGGCTCCCGGTGCATGGAGCCTGTTTCTCCCTCTGCCTATGTCTCTGCCTCTTTCTCTCTCTCTCTCTCTGTGTGACTATCATAAAATAAATAAATTAATTAAAAAAAATTAAAAAAAAATAAAAACAGTACAGAGAAAAAATACGTAGCATGAAAAAAATGTATCTGAAGAATATGTTCCAGAAGAAAACATAATGCAAGAAACATAAGAAATAATTCAAAAAGGAAAAATACAAATAACCCCATAGAAAGGCAGTCAAAGAATAGGAAAACATGGTTCACCGAAAAAAATATAAATGTCCAAGAAATATATGAAAATATAATCAGTCTTATAGACAATCATACCATTTTCTTTTATCAGACTGACAAACTTCTTTAAAACTGGATATTTTTCAGGTTTAGTGACCATATAGGAAACAGATATCACCCAAAGGTGAGTAAACAGTGTAAATTCTTTGGAGAGAAATATATAAAAACTCTCAAATTTTGAAATGTAGGGTAAATTCCACCAGCAAAAATTTACATTATGTAACATATATATATATATATATATATATTCATATATGAATGTATATACTTTGTTTAGACTTGGCCTCCTCTACCCTTATGCCTTGATTTATCCCTTACAAAAAGAAAAGTGTGTCATCACATAGATTGGGGGCAGGAGGAATTAGTTATTTCTATTATTAGAGAGATACAAAAATTAAAGAGTGAATCTAGACTTTAATCCCTGTTCTTATCGTTAACTTGTCTTTATCTTAAATATTCATCTTCCCTCTGTAGGACTGTTTCTCCATATGCAATATTAATGTACAGGATTTTTAGAATGTTCAAGGACCTTTCTACCACTCAAACACCCAATGTTAGTTACAAAGAGTTGTCCTTTGTATTTAACCTACTCATTATCAGGAGCATTTTCATGGTTATTTTTCCAATATTGGTGGGATGTTGATAGCAAATTTCCTCTAAAAGAGATATATATTCTCCCCTGTCTCTGCCTTTGACCCCGACATACATATCTACAAGGCAACTGTATAAGGAAAAGGCAAACTCAGCTTCTTCCAGACCATCTTGGTGGATGATGGTTCCAATCAAAGAGATGGAAAGGACAGGAGAAGTACATTTTAGAGTGAAGATAAATATCTGCAAGTTTGAGACATGTTAAGTTTGAAGTACCTAGGGAGCAAACATTTAGCTGAAAATATCCGGTGGCCAGGTGTATGTATGAGCCTGGAGAGCGACAAAGGAGCTGACATGTGCACAAGCTACAGATCTGAAAGTTATCAAAATAAAGATAATGGATGAAACAAAAGGCACAAATATAATCATTGGAAAAGAGGTATGAAGTGAGAGCAAGGGAAGGAGGGAGAGAGAGAGATGGGAGATGAAGGAAGAGAAAGAAAAAGAAGAAAAAGGAGAGAACAAAAGAAAAAGAAGGAGGAGGAGAAAGAAACAGGGACGGGAAGGAGTCCCTTGCAAAGGAAACTTAAGAGAGGCCAGAGAGAGGAGAAAACCAAAAAGTATCATGAAACCAATGGGAGGGCACAGTTGCAAATGAAAGGGGTTGTCAAAAGTGTTTAAAAAACATCCAAGAAATAAAGTTAGGTGGAGACTGAATATATGCAATTGGATTTGACAATTTCTTGATTGTCTCGGTAGTAATCTTGATGGTAATACTTTAAATTATATTTCAAGGACAGAAGTCAGTTTTCAGTGGGCTGTAGAGAAAATGAGAGGTGAAGAAGTAAAAATTCTTTCCTGAAGCTTTGAATAGAAATGAAAGAGAAGAAAGTGTAACAGAGCAAATCTTCAAAAAAAGAAAAAAAGGATTTCCTTCTTCTTATTTTGTTGTCTGGGGTTTTTCTTTGTGTATTTGAGAGGAGAGATGCTTTCACAAGTTTATATGCTAAGAAGAAGGAGCTAATCGAGAAGAAAAGGTTCAATGTAGAGTTGATAAAAAGAGTTAAGTAATAGAACAACTTCCAAAGGTTGTATAAGTATTCACTATACAGCTAATTGTGAGTTGGCAGGGTCCTGGCAGATGAAAGTGGCACAGCATTCAGAACACACATAGCACACTTTATTTAAGATATTCTCTTGGGACGCCTGGGTGGCTCAGCAGTTGAGCGTCTGCCTTCGGTCCAGGGCATAATCCTGGAGACCCGGGATTGAGTCCCATGTCAGCTCCTGAATGGAGCCTGCTTCTCCCTCTGCCTGTGTCTCTGCCTCTTTCTCTCTCTCTCTCTCTGTCTCTCATGAATTTAAAAAAAAAAATTAAAAAGTCTCTAATTTTCTTTTCTTTCCTTCTCTTTTGTCTCCTTTTCCTTTTTTTCAATTTTAGAAAATGGTATGCCTCCATTATTCAAATTTAGCAGCATTATTTGGTAAATTAAATGATGGAGCATATACAGGAAAAAATATCTCAAGAAGAGCTGAAATTATAAATATTTCATTTGATTTTATCAATAAAACAGATGTTTTTCAGAGGAACCAAGAAGAACATAGATTTATTTCAGAAATTTACTTAAAACATTAAACCGATTCTGATATAAATGCAATGACTGGCTGAAAGGACAGAATTGGCACAAGGAGAGATGGAAACAAATATAAATGGAAATATTTTGCAGAAAATCTCCAAATACTCCTACTCTCATCATTAAGTTTACTAACAATCTAAAAGACTGAATCAAAAAGAAATTTTTTAATATTCCTATTTTAATTCAGGGGAAAAGTCACCTTAATTGAATTTCTAAATAAAAAGAAACAACAAAATTAGGTTAAACTGAAAAGATTTCAAATGAATCTAAGGGCATAAATAGTGAAAATTCAATAGACAGGAAAAGCTTGGAAGGATTGATTTAACACCTACAACTCTAAACATAAATGTCAGACTACCAAAACACATTAAGATCTAGATGGTTTTCCTTGGAAAGTGTTTAGTTCCCTGGACATAGTAATGTCCAGCCACAGGCCACATGACCACTTGGTGGATGGTTTGTAGAGGAGGCTCAGGACCCAGGGGTGTAATGGGAACAGATGAGGCTGAAGGGGCCCTTCAGCTCCATGACACTATGATTTTATGATTCTTTGAGACATTTTTCTAAAACACAAAAATACAATATAGTTTGGGTTGGCCAAGCAGGAAGATATCATGTTTTTAGCAAGGAAAAATATTCAATGGAAATAAAAGAAATGCCATAATTTCACATATTCTGAACTTTATTAAAGGACAACAAAAACACACAAAATGGTAAATATCATATACATTGCTAAGCGGATAAATTTTATCCAGTACAAATCTAATTAATATGGAAATATTTATTTATTTATTTATTTATTTATTTATTTGGTCATTTATTTATCCACTTAATATTTACTGAGTGCCTACAGGCTGAACACTATATAAGAGTAATAAATAAAACAATATTTCCATCCTCACAAATATTTCAGTGTCCTGTGGGGAAGAAGGAAGAATAGACAGTAAACCAACAAACAGTGAATTACAAATTAAGAAGGTCCTCTAACAAAAACTAACAAAGATCCAGGCAAGGCAGAGATGGTTTCTGTTTTAAGTGGTGGTATTTTAGTTGAGACTTTCAAGAATGAGAAGAATGTGATGATGCAGAAGGCCAGAGCAGGGAACAGCATGTATGAATGCTCCAAAGAAGAAAAGCACTTGACATTGGCTAGGAACAAAAAGGACAATCAATGTGGCTAGAATGTCCTGAGCTAAAAGGACTGTGGATTTGAGATGACGGTAAAAAGAAATTTAGAGAAACCATAAAGAATGTTACTCTAAGTGAAATGGGAAGCCACTGGAATTTGTGGACATAATCCAAGAATAAACCTGCCTTTCATGCAGGATCATGGCAGCAAGACAATTAGTGAATAAACAAGTTAGGAAGACTAACACAATGGTCCCGGATGGAGATCATGATAACTCCCACTAAAGTAGCAGTGGAGATAGCGAAGTGGATAGAGGTTTGTCAAGTCTTGAGTCATCTTAGTTGTCACCTACTCTCTCTGAGCCTCAATTTCATCTTCTATACACAAGAGTTAATGCAAAGAGATGTTCAGAGCCTTGGGTGAGACAAGGCATGGTAAGTACATGGAACGAGGTAAGTTGCAATGAATCTTAATTCTTTATGAATATCTATTTAAAAACAATGTTCTGTTCAACTCCAAATTTAAAATGGTGATAGCAACTAAATATCCAGTCAGATAGGAACTTTTGGCTTTAAAACACACATATCATTTCTGAGATAACAAAGGAAAATGTTTAGATTTTTTATTCATAAAATATTTGAGGTCATTCAAAAGTTAAACAGACATCAGCTCAATGCCCAAGTGGTTACCACAAAAATAAACCAAAAAGGTGGAAATTTCTATTTAAATTGGTTTCAACAACATTGTTGTAAACCTTTTAAAAACATATTAAAAGTGGTGAATTAAAAACAAATTCTTTAGAATAAAATCCTTCTCCCTAAAAATGTGCCTATTGGTTAAAATGCAATGACCTTGCCCACTTTCCCTCTTCATTTCTCTTACACACACACACACACACACACACACACACACACACACACTGAGCTTTTAGCAACCTTGTTTAACATTTGGAAAGGAATAGCTGACACAATAGAGGAGGGATAAGTAAATACATTGCATGGGCTGTATATAATTGAACATTCTTCAAATTCTTTAAACAGAAATTTCAGTACCATGGAGATCCTTGAAATAAAGACAGATAAATGTGACCAATTATAACCAAATATCTCTTGCCAAAAATTTAGAGAAATCTTCCATGAAAATGACAAGTAAATTAAAATCTCACTTTGGAATTACATTACAAATTGTGTCCCTCAGTTCAAGAAATATTATACCCTTTAAAATAGAGTGAAAGAAAAACCGGCTGTGTTCTGCACGAGAACACACAGAATCCTCATCTCTGAACAAAGAAAGAAATGGAACCCAAGGAAATGGACTGTGGCAAATGAAAGGCCCTCTTCTTGTTTTACCTATCCTTTATTAATGTGTAAAACTAAAATAAGAAAAGGAGCACAGACCCCAAGACTTATTACTCTATACAGAAACTTGTTTTCTGAGAGTTAGTGTCAGATCTTGACACTTAAGGCCCAGTATATAGGATATATATATCCTGCTTCCCATAGAGAGAGGGAGGGAAAGAGAGGAAAGAAGGAAGGCAAGGAGGGAGGGAGGGAAGGAGGAAGGGGACAGCAATGTAGCAAAGGAGGAAAAAAACACTCTTCACCTGATATTTGAAAATATTTCCCATAGACAAACTCAAACTTGGGTAAACTTTTACAGTATGGAGTTTCCAACAACTCCTTCTCTTTGTACCTCTTTCATTCTTTTTTTTTTTTAATTTTCTCTCATTTCATTTCTTTGTACTATCTCCAAATTTTACACTTTTTTTTCCTTCCTCCCTTTCCTTTCCTTCCTAATTTTACATGACACTGCTGATGGACACAAAGAGAGGAAAAAATGACACAAAAAGGCCAAATATATTTTCAATCAGAACATTACTAAACAGGGATGCCTGGGTGGCTCAGTGGTCAAGTGTCTGCCTTTGGCTCACGGCGTGATCCCAGAGTCCCAGGATCAAGTCCCACATTGGGCTAGCTGCACGGAGCCTGCTTCTCCTCCCTCTTCCTATGTCTCTGCCTCTCTCTGTGTGTCTCTCATGAATAAAAAAATAAAATCTTAAAAAAAACCCAAAACATTAAAAAAAATTACTAAACAGTACTTCCAAGCATTGTACTTCATACAGGTTCAGTTAAGTTTTTAAAGATGATTCCAAGTTCTCTCTCCCTTCTGAATCAAATATTAAAAAACTAGTAGTCTAGAAATAAATATGTTTTAATAAATTATTTTTTAGAGAGACCAAGTCATTTATATTTGTTATCTACACTCTGTTTGCCAACTATGCCACACTAATTTATAGTACATAGAAAGTTTCTGTAGCTCCCATGTTCTTGCAGGACTAAATCCAAAAACTACTGTTGCCGGAAGGCAATATTGGTCAAGGCAAAGAGAAATGGGCCTGATCAAACCCTCCCTTTTCTTTCATGTAATAAACCTGATCTCATAGATCTCCTTTTTTCTTTTATTTATTTGATAAATATTTGTGGAACCCTAACTATTTGCCAGGAACTGTGGTAGATGCTATTGATTAGGCAGGCCTTCTCTGACATAGAAAAGTTTACACCTAGGTGGAAAGGCAGGAACAGACTGCAATATAATAATTTGATAAGGCTTTTAACGAAAGTAAGAACAGATTGCCATCCTCATTATGCATCTGGCTAGTCAGAGTCCTCTATTTTATTCCTTGGGTTTTCCCTGTACTTACAACCCACCTCTCTGTTCTCCTTGTTAAAACATAACTGTTGGTAAAGTCCATTTTCCCACAAGGTACACCTCTTGGACAGGTGCCTTGGGAAACCAATCTCCCAAATTAACTTGCACTGGATATTAAACAAGTAAAGCCTGTACATCACATATCTCTTGCATCTTAACAAGTCACCCCATTTGAAGGAACTGGTTGCTAAATAGGGGGGAATTACAAGAACTGTATAGAATGTTGTTAGAAGAAAAAAAAATTTAGTAAGAACTTCCTCATACACTTTAATCACAACTGCAAAGGGTTAAGTCCCCTACATAAAATCTCCCTTTATATAGCCTTGACATTATTATTTTTTAAATAACACAGCATGCTACACACTTGTTCACTTAAGAAATACAACTGAATCTGATTACTACTACTACTAGTAGTAGTAGTAGTAGTAGTAGTAGTAGTTACCATTAGTAACTATTGTTATTAAAATAGGGATTATAATTATTAAAGTTGCCCTTATTTTGGTGTCATATTAAGGTTTATATCAGATATATTAAAAAAAAACCTAGGATTGTTTTCTAATTACATATACACAATTCTACAATAGAAAGAAAACAAAATTAGACATACTTAAATATATCAAGAACAATGATTCATGGAATTACAAAATCAAAATTGTATGTATTGAGAAAAACAAGGATTATTTGATATAATAGCTATAGGAAAAAATAATTTAATATCTGTGAACCTGGTTTCCTCCCCTGTAAAATGAAAGGCTTAAATCAGAATAAACTCTATGTTTGTTTCCAGGCTGGATATATGTGTGAATGCTTTCCAAAATATATCCAACTCTTCTATGACATGAAATTTTATGGTTTCTGGATATCATAATTGAAGAGCCTGCATAAATAATCAGAACCTCTTTTATATTTGTGTCCCCAAAACTAACAAAATGCCTAACCCAAAGTAAGTGGCTTAATAAAATTTAGTTGGAGAGATTGAAGATTACATAAATAGAAAAACACATTAATGTAAATGAATGTTGCAAAGTCAGGACTATATCTAAATATCTAGAGACATTTAAGAGAGACACAGAGGATGCAGGAATTAATATTTTTGTAGATTTCAAGGCCCTATGGAAAGTTTAATAAATAAATAATGTTTAACAGCCTAGGGGGCAAAGCAAGAAGTTCAAAAATGGAAAAAAACTGAAGTAAGTTAAACAAGGTTCATTTTTGACTAGGATTATTTATGACAATTCCCCTTCATCCACTTTCTACATGTTCACTGTACTGTGCTTACTGATAATCTATCCCAAATTATTCCTGGCACTTTGAAATCATTTCATCTATAACATATAAATGCCTCACTTACATCAACTGCACAAATCCCGGGTCTCATCTCACCAAAGTTTTCTGAAAATTAATTGTTCCTCATCTAACATTTTTAAAAATAAATTTTCCCACCTGTAGAATGAAATACCTATATTACAGAGCTATTGTGAACATCAGGTGCACTCAATGAATTTCATAATTTCATTTATTTATCTTCCAACCCACTATCACTATCCTTCTACTTGAGGCCACCTCCACGTGTATACTTGATTTTTATAATCTCCTAAAGTCTCTAGGACTTTGCTCTATCAATCATCATTCTTTCTCCTCATCTTCCATGTCTTCTCCACTGGCTCTTTACTTTCAGAACACATAAATCACCTTCACTCTAATACAAATCTCCCTTGATCCAGGGCTTCTCTTTAGCAAAGCTCTCCCTCCTCTTCTCTCCTCTGTTCACTGATTAACCAAAATAAAGTCAAAGGATTTGCCTTTTTTTTTCTAAGATTTATTTATTTGAGAGAGAAAGAGAGCTCACGTGTGCAGGGGAGAGGGAGAGAGAAACTTTAGCAAACTCCTCACTAAGCTCAGAGCACAATGTGGGCCTTGATCTCAGGAACCTGAGATCACAACCTGAGTCAAAACCAAGAGTCAAAACCAAGAGTCCAACGCTTAAATGACTGTGCTACACAGGGGCCCCTCAAAGGATTTACTTTTTGATATAAAAAATACATGTGGGTTTTTAAAAAGGAAAATACAGAGAATGAAAAGCAACAATAACAGTATCAAAAGACTGAGACAAAACAACAACAAACATCTGTTGTCAAATGCAGACATTTCTGTCCAGGTTAAAATATAGTTATATAGAGCTTCAACTGTACCCATCATCTAAAGTGTTGAATCCCAATATTTCTACCTAACAAACTTATATGTCAATTATCCCCAAAATAATTCATAAATTCAATGCAACTCCTATAAGAAGTCCAGTGAAATTGAAGGCTCTGCAAGAGGGGGTAGAGGAAGACTGATTAAATCATTCTAAAGCTTTTATGGAAGATCAACTAGATAAGAATAGTCAGTAATCTTTTAAAATGAAAAATAATAAAAGGAAACTCTCATTAATAGGTTTAAACTGTATTGTAAAATCCACAACAATTAAAATAGCACAGTCCAAATAAAGAATACAGAAACTGATAGAACTTAAGAGAAAAAATAGAAAGGCTGGAAATCGAGTAGAAGGCATGAAACAAATCCATTTGTAAATTAAGTATTTAGCATATGATAAATAATGCATATCAAATCAACGAGGAAAACAGAGATTTTTCAATTGATGGTGCTGGGACAACTGGTTAAATATTTAGAACAGAGTAAATTTAGAGCCTATCTCACACTGTATATCAAAATAAAATTCCAGATGGCTTAAAGAGTTATATGTAAACAATGAAACCATAAAAGAACTAGAAGCAAATATAGGAAAATTTCTAATCTAAGTTGGAGAAGGTCTTTCTAAGCATACAAGCAAAGGCAGAAGCCATAAAGAAAACTGCAATAGGTCTTTTAAATAGTAGATTTGAACACATAAAACAAAGAAAAGGTCTACATAGCAAAAACAAATGAAATTAAAAGGCAGACAATAAATTCAGAAAAATCATTTGAAACAAGACAGAATATCATGTATCAATTTTTAAATGTTTTATGCAAAATAATTAAGGACATGAGAAACATGATCAGCATATACTATTACATGAAGAAAGCATTATAGATCAGTATATACATTACAGCCCCAGCTTTGTAAAATATAGGTATATTTGGAGATAATGGCTTCCTCCACACACTATGGTGTTTAGAATCTCCATAGTTTTACTCAGTTCCCTCTCACCAAAGAGATCTTCTTTCTCTCATTGTACAGTCATCTCATATTCAGTTTTCAAGGATCATTTCAGACATCTCTTCAAACATCAAGAAATTCTGCCTCAATTATCAGGCTACAATAGGTGCCTTTCTTTGTTTTCTCATAGCACAATGTTGTGCACCTTGAAATCAGTGTCCTATAATATTAACATTATCTGTTTATATATGTCACTCTATATGATTAAAGTTCCTTAAGAGAAAAAAAAACTATATTCTACTCTCTCTGCATCACCAGTGCTTGTTACTCTATCATGTAGTACACGTTAAAAAAAATTGGTTTGATTTATTGTTAAAATCTCTTCTAACCAGGAATATTCCAAAACAGAGCTAATGGCCATAGGGAGCTAAACAACATAAGAAGGATCAAACAGTATAAGAAGGCTGAAAGAAAAAGAAAAAGAAAAACAAAAACAGAGTGGCTGCACCAGTTCACATTCCCACCAACAGTGTAAGAGGGTTCCCTTTTCTCCGCATCCTCTCCAACATTTGTTGTTTCCTGCCTTATTAATTTTCCCCATTCTCACTGGTGTGAGGTGGTATCTCATTGTGGTTTTGATTTGTATTTCCCTGATGGCAAGTGATGCAGAGCATTTTCTCATGTGCATGTTGGCCATGTCTATGTCTTCCTCTGTGAGATTTCTCTTCATGTCTTTTGCCCATTTCATGATTGGATTGTTTGTTTCTTTGGTGCTGAGTTTAATAAGTTCTTTATAGATTTTGGAAACTAGCCCTTTATCTGATATGTTATTTGCAAATATCTTCTCCCATTCTGTAGGTTGTCTTTGAGTTTTGTTGACTGTATCCTTTGCTGTGCAAAAGCTTCTTATCTTGATGAAGTCCCAATAGTTCATTTTTGCTTTTGTTTCTTTTGTTTTCGTGGATGTATCTTGCAAGAAGTTACTGTGGCCAAGTTCAAAAAGGGTGTTGCCTGTGTTCTCCTCTAGGATTTTGATGGAGTCTTGTCTCACATATCTTACTCAGCCATTAGAAACAACAAATACCCACCATTTGCTTCAACGTGGATGGAACTGGAGGGTATTATGCTGAGTGAAGTAAGTCAATCGGAGAAGGACAAACAGTGTATGTTCTCACTCATTTGGGGAATATGAATAATAGTGAAGGGGAATATAAGGGAAGGGAGAAGAAATGTGTGGGAGATATCAGAAAGGGACACAGAACATAAAGACTTCTAACTCTGGGAAATGAACTAGGGGTGGTGGAAGGGGAGGAGGGCGGGGGGTGGGGGTGAATGGGTGACGGGCACGGAGGGGGACACTTGACGGGATGAGCACTGGGTGTTATTCTGTATGTTGGTAAATTGAACACCAATAAAAATTAATTTATATGGCCCAGGGCGCGATCCTGCAGACCCGGGATCGAGTCCCGTGTCGGGCTCCCGGTGCATGGAGCCTGCTTCTCCCTCTGCCTGTGTCTCTGCCTCTCTCTCTCTCTCTCTCTCTCTGTGACTATCATAAATAAATAAATAAATAAATAAATAAATAAATAAATAAATAAATAAATAAATAAAAATTAAAAAAAAATTAATTTATAAAAAAAAAAAGTGAAAAAAAAAAAAAAGAAAAACAAAAACAAAAACAAAACAAAACAGACCTAGCTATTTAAGGAGAATTCCTTCTATATATCTTTTGAAGGTATACCAGAAGCTTCCTTCAGGGTACAACTAAATGATTCACCCTAGAGCATCCCAGGTATATACTGATCTTTTCAAAAATCTGAAGACATATACTACTTACAAACTGTGTCCCACAATTCATCACATAAAGTTCATTGCTATTATTTCTCATCTATGAATCTTTTCTTTCTCATCAAATATTGAGCTCTGTTATAAGAAGAGGCCATGCCTTATTGTAGTTATGTATCCTACAATATATTTGGCTGGATAGCTTAGCAATTTAATAAAGATCCAATATAAATTTATTTTATTTATAGCTTTGAATGATTTTCTATGTTTTTATATACATATTCTCTAATTCTCTAGAACAAAAAGAGTCAGCTCCAATTTCTTCCTTTACCTAGTAACAAGCAGAATAGTGGATATATACTTCGTATTACAGAAGTACTTTCACTCACTGAAGAAACTTGATATTACCTAGTCAAAAGAAGAGCTTCCAATATGCTTACTCCTAGTGGTACCAGGCCACAAAGCTTTGCTAATTCTCATGAATTAGTGGAGGTAACGTCACCTCACTTTTCCAGTAAGAGTATATGAGAATATTTAAATTAGTTCATCTCTTTACAATAAAAAGAATAATTTTCACTATTAAATGTTCAATAGTAGGTCTTCCTGAGCTAAATCATGAGAAGATGTACTGGTGAGAAATTTTGATGTTAATCAAAATATTTTTTAACATATAGCTTAGTATATATCCAAAAATGCACAATCTTATTTACAGCTAATGTCAGTTTACTATCACATTGTCTGATAATCTAAAGTTTTCCAATAATCTAGCTGACCTCCTATAGATTAAAAATAAAATCATAAGATTTAAATTATTTAATGCCAAGGAAGAAAGTCATCTTTTTCTCCTTCTTATGTCTTTGTTTCACAAAACTATTATCAGAGAGGCCATGCAAACAACTAAAAACAAAAAATTATATGGTGTAGTTAATTGAAAAAATGCTTTTGCTGTACACAGAAATTGACACTAAGTGCTGTATTAGCAGGAAATCAGTGATTTTCAATTGACATTGCACAGGAAATCGTTTAGTGTCAATTGATATTAAATGGGCAAAATTGTACTGAATTAGTACAAAATGATTTGGTGGGAAGAAATGTGCTTCCATCAGGTGACTTGGTATTAAGTGGGCTCAAATGCAATACGTTTTAGAGGTCACTAGTCAACAAAAATTAGGGCATGCTATCCAACCCTGAGTACATCAGACTGGTTGCTTTTAACATCCTTATCAAAAGAAAAGATACTGTCATATTATCAGGACAAAATTGTCTCCCTATAAGTTTCAAGGAAAGTGGGAAAATTTAAATTGTTTAAATGAGTTAAATTAAACAGTGGTAAGAATCATGACTTCTTCGGTCTCTATCTTTAAGAACAAAATAATGTATATATAATACCATTTTTAGCATCAAATAAAAGCAAGATAATAGCATCCATTTTATGTAATATGGTGCAGACCGAATTCTCTCTATAAAATGGCCTTGACAGTAAGCAGACAATAAGTTATTGGTTGAATGAGTTATTGGTTGAATCAGTCTTAAATAATATTGGTTGATATCATTGGTTAGTATGAACAAATCTCTTAGAGGTCCTTAGAAAAGCCAATGTTTTTAAATCTGAGTAATGGGAAAGGAAAGCGTGTAGATGCAGGAAATAAGGGGAAAGGGAAGAGGCAGGAGAAGATATATTATACAGTCACTACAAAGAGAATAAAGTACACAAAGTATGTTAGCTATTTGCTGGGAATAAAAACGGAAATGTTTGAGGTAAAAACGCTATCACATCACTTGTGTTAGTAATACAAAAACAATTATGGGGTAATGGGCATACACAGAACCCTCTGATCAACCAAAAAAATACATTCTTCTCAAGAACACAAGGGACACTTTCCAGTATAGATCATACTTTAGGCCATAAGTTAAGTCTCAATAGATTGAAGACAGATAACACACAAAATATCTTCTCCTCACTCCATAAGGAAAAGATAGTATTTTCAATCAATGGTGCTAGGTAAACTGGATATCTATGCACAAAAGAATGAAGTTGGACCTTACCTAATACCATATATAAAAAATTAGCTCAGAATGGATCCATGTCTTTAATTCAATACCTAAAAATATAAAACTGTTAGAAGAAAATATAAGGTAAAAGCTTTACAATATTGGATTTGGCAGTGATTTCTTGTATAAGACACCAAAAGCAACAACAACAAAAAAGTAGACAAATTGAACTTCATGAAAAATTTTAAAATTTATGCATCAAAATGTACTATTAACAGAGCAAAATAAGTACTCGTTGAATGAAAGAAAATATCTGCAAATTAAGAATCTGATAAGGGATTAACATCTAGAATACATAAGGAACACTTAAAACTCAACAATAAAAAAATAAACAACCTGATTGAGAATTAGACAAAGGGTTTGAATAGATATTTCTCAAGAGAATATATACAAATGGCCAATAAATATATTAAAAAGATGTTTAACATCATTAATCATTAAAGGAGTGCAAATCAAAATGATAAGATACCTCTGCACATCCATTAGGATGGCAGAAAGAAAGAAAGAAGAAAGAAAGAAAGAAAGAAAGAAAGAAAGAAAGAAAGAAAGAAAGAAAGAAAGAAAACGAACAAACGAATGAATGAACAGTGTCAACAAGGATATGGAGAAATTGGAACCCCTGTACACTACTGGTGGAAATATAAAATATTACAATCACTGTGGAAAACAGCACAGTAGTTCCTCAAAAAAATAAAAATAGAATTACTATATGATCCAGCCATTCCACTTCTGAGTATATACTAAAAAGAATGGAAAGCCAGATCTCAAAGAGATATTTGTATACTCATGTTCATAGCATCATTATTCACAATGGCAAAAACAAAGAAGCAATCCAAGTGTCCATGGATATCCATGGATAAGCAACTTGGTATATTAATATAATGCAATATTATTCAGTCTTAAAAAGGAAAGAAATTCTCATGTATGCTACAATATGGATGAACTTATGCTAAGTGAAATACACCAACAACAAAAAGATAAATACTGTATGACTACCCTTATATAAGGTACATAAAGCAGTCAAAATCACACAGACAGAATGTAAAATAATGGTTTCCAGAAGTTAGGGGGAGAAGGGAATGGGAAACCATTGTTTAATCAGTGTAGACTTACAGATTTTCAAGATGAAAAGAGTTCTGGAGATGAATGAATGGTGGTGTTGGTTGCACAACAATAAGTCTGCCACTTAAAAAATGGGTAAGATGGCAAATATGTTATGAGTATTTTAACACATTTTTTAAAAGGGGGCAAAATAATAGCAAAGCTTTATAACTTTCTATGTGCTATTTCCAAAGGAAAAGAATATTGTGGAGAACTCACGCTGCTAAGCATTGGGTTGAAGAAATAGTAATGATTTTCTTTTCTAATTTGGCCTAGAGAATGAAAAGACAAACCTCTGAAAGAACTGAAGACCTCAGAGAATTTACCATGAAGCCTAGAAATAATTAAACTAAGAACATTCCATAGAATTAACAGCAAGTAATCCAAAGTAAAATTCAGCTTCATCCCTGAAGTAAGTGTGCAAAAAAACAGAGATGCATTCAGGATAATCTTAAAGGGATGGGATTTACTGATTGAAATGGATGACACAGAGAGAAATTGGATTGGATAGTAACATATAGTTATGGTAATTGTTATTCACTGAGTTCTTAGTAATGGCAAACACAATGTTCAGCATTCTTTATAAAATATTACAATTTTTTCTCTTAATAGCCCAATGAAATCTGATGATTTTAGATACAAAGATAATGAAATCAAGAAAACTAACATCACAAACACAGAGTGGTTGTTAAAACTACATCTATCTGAATCCAAAGTCAAGGATTTTAACTAGGCAAAGAGGACTTTTAGCTGGTAGTTTGAAATCAAAATCCTCTTGCAAGTACACGTGAAGCTAAAGTGTTCTAAAGAACAACTGGAGCTGAGCTGCATATAAGCCTAAAGTACTTGTATGAATACATTGACGACTTAATCTGAGTAGGGAAGTTTAAGCAGTGATTAATAGAAGATTAGTACAAAAAACACAGAGCTGTACCTCAATGTGGCTATTCCTTTAAATTTTGCTTTGTGTGTTATTTTTTTAGATGAAGATATCCACTAAAAACATTAATTCTTCGTCATCTTTTTAAAGATTTTACTTACTTATTTGAGAGAAAGAGTGCAGGCTTGCACACACGTGTGAGCGGGTGAAGGTAGAAGGGGAGAGGGAGAGGCAGAGAGGACAAGCAGAATCCAGGCTGAACATGGAGCCTGTCTCTGGGCTCCATCTCATAACCCTGAGATCATGACCTGAATCAAAATCGAGAGTCAGAGGCTTACAGGACTGAGCCACCCAGGCTCTCCTATTCTTTGTCATTTTAATGTAGAGAAATCTATTTTCAATTCTAAACAGCACAAATGACCTAAAAATTACAATTAAACAATTTAGTTATTCTAATTACAGAAAATTTAGCTATATTCAAACAATGTGGCACCACTTTACATAGTGACACATTATTAGGTTATAGTCAAATGTGGTGTGTGTGTATATATATAATATACATATACATATATAATATACATATACATATATAATATATATATTTAAAAGAACGCTTCTGAGGGTTAAACTTCCAATTTAAAACCCAAGTATCACTATAAATGTTATAGGTTCAAAGACTGACAAGGAAAATTTATGTAAGCATTAAGGTTGGTTAACCAGCACATACTAATCCAAGATGCATTTGTTAAGAGCAAGGCAAGTACTACACACCCTGCATTCTGAAGGTACACACAAACCCAGTTAACAATCTTCAGTAACAAAACTTGCTCCTTGCGTGCATAACCCCATAAAATTCTATTAAGAGCAAATACAACACAAGAAGAAAACTGACTTGGCTATACAGATTTTACAGTAGAAAGTTTAAAAATCACAAATAAATTTAGTAAATTATTAAGTATTTAAGAAAGTAAGGAATGAAAATTATATACATAATTGTTTAATGTTCTAAACTTGCCCAAGTGAAGTTTTCTTAATATATTTTTTGCTAAGTAAATCATATTTTTCCTTGAATTTTTATATAAAATCAAAGGTATTTTTCTTGAAACAAGTTTATTTCTCTATATAAAGAATTCATTCAACCTTAGAGAAATTACAAACTTCACAAAAACAGATTTTTTTTTATAAACTATTAACACTGTTGTTACATTCAAAGGAAATGCTAAAGAATGAAATTTAAATTATATTATAGTTCTAAAATCTATAATAGTATTAACTTTTGCTAACATGTCTCCAATATAAATGCAGCAAAATCTAAATGTTCAGCATATTTTCAATAGCTTTTAGCCCTTTTGTCATATTTATATTTAGCTCACATAATTTTCACCCTTTTGTTTGATACATATTTTTTCTTTTTGTGCATTCTCTCTCTTTACTGAAGATCACTGGCTTCTTCTCTGACATCATTGTTAGATAATATCTCAGTGACCTGTTACTGTATCCTTGGATAGGAAGAGATAGTATCTTCAGTGAGGTCAATATGACTCAACCATGTGATATGGACATTTAAAAAAATCTGATTAAATCTTAAACTGTGCTAGCAGAATAACATTATCTAGAATGAGGGAGATAACAGTCCCACTCTCGTCAGCAATGGTCAGATGACATGATCAATATTGTGATACGGAATTACTCAGAATCACTATGATATTCCAAGAAAGGAAACAAGGAAGGATTCAAGACTAGAACCATGGAAGGTCGAAAGAATCAAGGATATTGAATGTTACTACTTATGGGATTGGGGGAATAATTAGAGCAGAACATTTTAAAATGTTTAAAAGCTTCCTATTATATTTATTCTACATGGTACCAAGGGATATACTAAAATAATGAGCCGGTAATACAAGATACAGATTTCAATTTAAAGTAGATAAGAACTTAACGTCATAATTGCTCACAGAGATATGAGCGAGTATAAGTGACTGGATATGTTTATTCAAAAAGTGGGGAATTAGACTATATTACCTTTAAGAACAATTTTTCCATATGATTCAATGATTCTTCTCAAAGCTAAGAACTAAAATATTTAATCTTACTGAGCTATAGATGTTTTTCTAATGGTACCTGGAGTCTGCAGTTATCAATCTATTGTTTGATTTTTATTAGCAAAATATTAAAAAGTTTGTTCTTTTCCCAAATTAATAAGTAGTTTGTGCAATGCTGAATGCTTCCCAAAAGCTGCGGGGTTTTTTCTACTTCGAGAAATATGGCCTGACAAAGTGCTAAATGACTCACTGACTGAATCATTCAGTCAGTCATTCAACAAATATTTATTCAGAGCCTGATGTGTGCCAAAGACTCCAAGGTGGCAGACAAAAAGAGAGAACAAGATAGAGCATCTGCTTATAATCTATTAGACTAGGTAGACACACAAAAACCATTTTATAAAGTATCAGATGTTATTCTAGAAGCACATGCCCTGGAAGCATACTGAAATGTTATTTAGCTTTCCCTGGAGAATCAAGGAAGACTTTACAGAGGAGGTGGGATTGAACCTGTTGTTTACAAGTTTATTATGATTTCACTGAATAGTAAGGGAAGAGAATGGTATTTTAGACGGAGGAAGCATCACATGTCTGAGGCATGGAAGTACATAGCATGTTTAGGGGAAATGGCAAAAAACATAGTAAGCTAAAGTGTAAGACACAGAGTGAGGAAACAATACAAATAAAATTGACAACACAGTTTATGGGTAAATACCTTTGGACAATATAAGAATTTGGGTTTACCTTGAGTGCAAAGGGAAGATGTTTCCAGGCAGGAAGATGACATGACCAGATTTGGATTTTAGAGAATTTATGAGTATTGGTGTGAAGAGATTAATTTCCTTCAAATATTAGTTTTTGCTTTGAAACATATTTCAGGAGGAGTTAAGTCCTCCAACTACTGGCACTAGCCAGGGTAAGTTAATAAGTGGCAAATGGCAGCCTGGAGCACCTTATTCTTTATATCAATTAATATTTTGAGCCTGTATTTTGACTTAAATAATTCCTTATTCAAAAATTCCATAAATGTGTGAACACTACTTATATTGATTGGTATGAAGTAGATTACCATAAAAGGAATAAGCATTTTTTGAAGAGTTAAAGACCATGCGGATGCACAATGGGGAAAAAGGCAGTTAACTCAAGAAAGATAAAAAAATATGTGAATCAAATTAGAAATACAATCTCATGTTCAATGGACTTTAAAATTTCCCTTGCAGAAGTTACCATTTATTTTGAAGTTCTAGTAACACATATAATAATACATTACACTTAAAATTTGGAAAACAATTTCATATTACCATCTCTTCTCTCTGCCTTGATCCCCACCATGAACATTTGTATAAACACCACTATTCCCATTTTTTCAGGAATAAAACTGAGGCTCATAAAAATTAAATTTCTCACCCAATTTATATGTTACATTTAGCAGATGATAGTCTCAAAATCAAACTTCTAGTTTGTGATTAGAAGTCCATTCCCCAGTTTACTTTATCATGCTTCACAATTGAAAAACAGTTAAAAACTATGACGGGGTAAGACAAGAGATGAGAGAAACAAGTAATTCCATGAAATTCTGTGGAAAAGACATAGAGAGAGAGAATGCAAGTACTATAAATTGAATTGCCTGCTTTTCTGAGAATTATTTTGGAAGAATTTTCATGCCAAATAAAATGATGACCAATATTTAGGGCCATCAGGGAATTTACTAGAGAAGCTCTTTACTTTTCGGGGGTGGGGGGTGGAGCTGACAATTTGTGGATGAGATAATTAGCAAAACACAGAGATGATTAGTAACTTAGTACCAAAAAAACTTCAACACTGTTGGTGGGAATGTGAACTGGTGCAGCCACTCTGGAAAACAGTGTGGAGGTTCCTCAAAGAGTTAAAAATAGACCTGCCCTACGACCCCGCAATCGCACTGCTGGGAATTTACCCCAAAGATGCAGATGCAATGAAACGCCGGGACACCTGCACCCCGATGTTTATAGCAGCAATGTCCACAATAGCAAAACTGTGAAAGGAGCCTCGGTGTCCATCGAAAGATGAATGGATAAAGAAGATGTGGTTTATGTATACAATGGAATATTCCTCAGCCATTAGAAACGACAAATACCCACCATTTGCTTCAACGTGGATGGAACTGGAGGGTATTATGCTGAGTGAAGAAGTCAATCGGAGAAGGACAAACATTATATGGTCTCATTCATTTAGGGAATATAAATAATAGTGAAAGGGAATAGAAGGGAAGGGAGAAGAAATGTGTGGGAAATATCAGGAAGGGAGACAGAACATAAAGACTCCTAACTCTGGGAAACGAACTAGGGGTGGTGGAAGGGGAGGAGGGTGGGGGGTGGGGGTGAGTGGGTGACAGGCACTGAGGGGGGCACTTGACAGGATGAGCACTGGGTGTTATTCTGTATGTTGGCAAATTGAACACCAATAAAAAATAAATTTATTATTTAAAAAAATAAAAAATAATTTAAAAAAATAAAAACAAAAAAAACTTCAAATTCCTATGGAGAATCAGTTCTCCTTGTCCCATGTCATCATACCTTTAAAATTAGGTGCAAAAATTTGAATAGTTAAGAGTGAAATTATATATTTAGTAATATAGAAGGTCTCCTTCCCTCTATTTCCTATGGGGAAAAAACTATAATAACTCATCCTGGATTATGAAAATAAAGAGTTTTTTCTTTCCTCAAAGAATTTATTCTAGCAATAAGAGGGAACTTTTTTTGAAAATTTGAAAAATGTCCATCACACCTACACCAAGAAACTACACCTTTTCCATACTTTATCACCATACTCCATTTCTGCAACTAAACAACAAAAAAAAGTTATGCAAAGAAGAATAAATTTGATCATAATGTGTAATCCCAAAATTAAATCTAACCTTTTGGCTTTAATACAAAAGGAAGAAATAATTAACTGAAGACATATCATTGAAAATTTTTCATTAGCTTCTACATCCAGAAATTCTGGTTTCCCAAGTTTTTGGCTGCATCTTTCTAGAAATGTATATTCTTTTCCTTGCCCCACCCTGATAGTGTTTCTATCCATAAAGTATCATGTTGACAATGTTTCACATCTCGACTTAAAATTTTCTGTGATATCAAAATGAATTGGCACATCTTGTAAGTGGTAGATTTTAAAACAAATATTTTAACCCTGAAAATACATTGTCTGAAAGAATTGATAATTTTCTTAAACGAAATATTTTTTAAAAAGGTAGTTGAAATCAGAAAAGAAGAGATCATCAACCATATCGGAATAGTTTTGAGACAGTTTCACTTCACATTTTCTTTATCTCTTAGCCCTCCTCCACGATTTCTACTTTTCTTGAATTCCTATGAATCCTTACTTTTAGGATTTACTTTCCAAGAGATTTCATATAATACTAGACTTAACTTTGGCATGTTGCTGCCAGCCAGGCTGGTTTACTCTCTTTTATTCCCCAGTGAGAAAAAAAAATAACTTAATCCTTAAAGCTGGTTTTGATTTACAGAGGTGAAGAGTAATTTTACTTCTAAGTATCATACATACTTTTATCCAAGATTCAGACCTTAAATGAGAAGTTAAAGCCTAATGTATCCCATCCCTATTACCAGGTTAATCTAAAAGGCAAAAATTAATAACATTAAAAAAATTAAAAATAATTTTAAAAAAAAGCTAAAACAAATGACATTGTGGACATTAAGGAGTATTTATAAAAATTGTGCAAAAAAATGAAATTACTTTGGTCATTATCTATGTTAGTGATTTCAAACTTTGGCTAACCATAAGAATCACCTGGAAACTTTTAAAACATACTAATGCCAGAGCCCCACCCTAACTGATTAAATCTCAATCGGCAGAGCCAAGTTTAAAGCATACCTGGGACTGAATTTTGTTGTTGCTGTTGACTATTTAGCAGTTATATTAAGAACACGGCCTGCTTTTAACCTATAAGATTACCAATTTCCTCAACTCCAAAATAGGCATAATGATTATATTATGTGGATATTACGAGGGTTATATAAAATAATGCTCGTAAGGAGCCTAAAATAGTGACACAATATGCACTCAAATATTTTTGGAACTGTTGCTGTTAGAGCTCTTGCTATATCTGCATAGATATGGGGCCTATCAGTGCAATAGAAGGGACATGACGTTCCTGTGACTAAGAAGGACAAATATTCTTCCAACACCAATCTCAACAAGCAGTGTGCTATATACCAGGAGACAGGGGAAAAGGCAGCAAATCACATTTGAGCTTCCTCTGATAGATGTTACTTCACTGAAGTATCTTCATGCCACACACAGGGTCATAAAAAGCTCTGTGGAACTCAGCATTCAATTTTCTGGAAAAATTTTTCAATCCCATTCATTCAGTTAGTTATCTTGAACATTTTTCCTCAATTTCTCTATATCAAATTTCAACCAAACACAAAACATGTAGCATATGATTCTATTTATATATGCCTATTCTATTTATATATGAAGTAAACATAGATGTTTATATATGCCTATATATTTTTCTTTTGCCTAATATAATGTTTTGTACCCTCTGAGTTTTCTACAAGAAGTACATACCATTATTACAATAAGTAAAACAACAGAGTTTTGTCATCGGAATTAAACAAATAAAATTTATAACCACTGAAAAATACAAAGAAACTATTCTTTAAGAAAAAAGATTTTATTTATTTATTTGACACAGACAGAGAGTGCACAAGCAGGGGTAGCAGCAGTGAGAGAGGAAGAATGAGAGGGAGAGGGAGAAGAAACAGGCTCTCAGCTGAGCAAGAGCCTGATGCGGGACTCCCTTCCAGAACCCTGGGATCATGACCTGAGCCGAGGGCAGAGGCTAACCGACTGAGCCACCCAGACGCCCTGAAACTAAACTTTCTAAAACTAAATTTGTAAAGAAGAAATTTGTACCAGGGTTTGTATTCTAAAAAAGTTCTGCTTTCTTATCTCAACTAAAACTCATACTGACTTTAAATTAGTAAGTTAAGGCTATTTAAGAACAGATACATACAACTTAATGATGCTACTTGCAATTATAGCAATAGTCTTTATAGGCTTTATAAGTATTACGAAGAAATACTTCTCTCCTTCATTTATACGTGCCAAGGTAGTTTATGAATTGGCCTTCAAGAGAAACTATTTTGATTCACATATAGCAAAACTTCACCTTGCTATGGACAAGATTCCCTACTTCATACTGTAACAATGACACTTTCAGTCAACATCACAGCACAGAAAATCATTATTAAAAACAAACACAAATCTCTATTGTAGAGTATGCGGTTTTAGTGATAAGCAGAACAAAAAGTCATCAAGTACTTCTTCCTCAGATATTCTTGGTACAAATGGCAAGAGCTGATTTAGACCTTCCAACTTGAAATTTAATTATCTGCTAGCACATACATTAGACCATATCTTTTTTTCCACAATGCATTAATGTGTTGATGTAATCCAAAATCAAACAATGTGGTTTGATAAAGGAACCTTATCAACAGTTTCTTCTCCTTTGTCTTGAAGCATATTTGCCACTAACTTCAAGGTTGATTTACCAGGTTTTAAAGCAATCCTGCGCATTACTTGTATCTGTTTTCACTTTGATAGGTACAACTCTGAATTACGCCTTTGTAGTTTTGATCTTTTCACCCTTGGCAACATAAGTCATCAAGTTCTGATTCAGAAAGTATTAAAAAGGGGGCATCTGGGTGGCTCAGTGGTTGAGCATCTGCCTTTGGCTCAGGACATGATCCTGCGGTTCTGGGAGCGAGTCCCACATCAGGCTCACTGCAGGGAGCCTGATTCTCCCTCCGCCTATATCTTTGTGTGTCTCATGAATAAATAAACAAAATCTTAAAAAAAAAAACATTAAAAAGGCCAAAAAATTTCTATAGCTTCCTTGGATTATCTGACAAAGTTTGAGAGAGATAACACTAGGAACTAGGAAGACTGCTGATATTCATCATTAGGCTTTTCTACTTGTACTTTTAAAGTACTTGTATGAAATCCTCACACCCGCATATTCACTTTTACCTGCATATACAAAATACGCATTCAATATTGTTCCAGAATATTCAACATATTTATAATATTATTATGAATTATTTTAAAATTATACCTACATTTTTATATTTCAGTGAACCTTCTTTTCACTACTAATAGATTTTTGTGAACTGGGAATATAACAGAAAAGTAGCAATAATCTGAAAGTTTTATAAAGACATCTTAGCCAAGATATGTTATAGACTGTATCCCATTATTAGTTGAGATAAACTATCTTTGCAATATGAATAATATATAATATGTGTACGTATACAAAAGCTTGTGAAAATGTAACTTCTTACGTTGTGAAATGAACATGAACAAAGTTATTTCATTGTTTTTTTTTTCCCCTCTAAAACGACCAAAATTCATGGGCCCCTTGATAAATTGCCAAGTCCAAGGCAACAAATTAGGGAAACTTTGTTATAAAAGGACAAAAACTAGAAGTCTGAGTTAGGTCAGGTGATGCAGGAAAGACAGATCTTTATTGCATATTAAAAACCTAAGTAAGTAATTGAGACACTTTCAATAGCAACCAATTCACATCATAAACAATCGTCCTTGCCTTCATCTGTGACTGAGAAAAATGCTTCATCCAAATACTTTGTTATGAAACACTGAAAGGAAATACCAGACATAATCACATTCAATAGATCTCTTGAGTAATAAAATTCAGATGCACAGTCTAGTCTAGCCTATATAAAAGTGGGCTTCCTTGGTACAGAATGGCTTGTATGGTATCTGAGAAGGATCTTCTCTTGAGCAATAGCTCAAACAAACAAGCAGAACAGATACATAGATATGATTTCAGAAGATTTTCTTTCCAAACGTTAGTTTTAATTTTAGAGCAAACCTATGCATGCGTGTGGCACTTGAAGATATAAATCCTAAGGTAAATTCCCACCTTCTAATAGCCACACATTTCAGTCACAGTACTATGACTTCCTTAAACATATTGCAAAATGGGAGGCCAAAAGGCTATGGTAGTAGAACTAAGAGCAAAAAAGATTATAGATACGAAGTGTGAGTTCTTTCAAAACCAATTGCGGAAGGGGAGGTAGGTGGGGGGATGGGGTAACTGGGTGACGGGCACTGAGGAGGGCACTTGATGGGATGAACACTGGGTATTATACTATATGTTGTAAAATTGAATTTTTAAAAATGTAAAAAAAAATAGTAGGTACTTTCCATCTCCCTTGGTATTACTTTTCATCAGTTCTTTTCTCCTTTTTTTTTCCTACTGCAGTATTGATAAAACATCTGAATTGTTAATAAACTTGTTTCTACTCACTTCAGGGACATTGTTAGAAGTTCTGCTTTTGGGAACACAAGATTTTCCTGTCCCACAAACGAATGTTCCATAGACAGGTAATAGAAAAATATAACATGGAGAAGCTACCTCCTACTCTTCTCCTGCTAAGTTGGCTTACTCTATACATATTGCAACCAAAATTACCTTAGAAACAAAATGTACCAAGAGTACAGACTATAACTTATTTCTATACTTATTAAATTATTTTTTAAGATTTTATTTATTTATTCATGAGAGACACAGAAAGAGGCAGAGACATAGGTAGAGGGAGAGAAGCAGGCTCCCTGCAGGGAGTCAGATGTGGGACTCAATCCCTGGACTCCAGGATCACACCCTGAGCCGAAGGCAGATGCTTAACCACTGAGCCCCCCCCCCCAGGCATCCCTCTACTTATTAAATTCTGTTTTCTGATAGAAGGGTGGAATTCTTATATTACATAGGAAATACTCAGAAAAAAAAAGATTATGAAAAAAAAGAAAAAATATGGAGCTATGTCAGAATGTTGTCACAATTTACTCAACACAAACAGATCATGTTTTAATTGGTGGTTAATAGCTTGCTCTCATAGGTAAGTCTGCCTTACATATGATGGCATTGGGTGTTTACAAGTCTTGTTCCCTGTGCAGTTACCCGGAATTGTGGCAATTCCCTTATCCCAGAGATAGTATTGTTAGGAGCTAATTGGACAGTTAGGTAGGTAGTCAGGGCCAGGGTCCCCAACAAGAAGATACAGAGTAGGGACAGCTAAGGCAAAACAGCACTAGCATCCTGTTTTACAGCTTAGACAAGACCACAATAGCATCCTGTCTAGCATCCTCTGCAAATGTGACTTTTGCAAAACATCCTGAGACAAAACAATTAACTATAGTTGAGGCATTTAGTCTCCAAATGTCAGCCCAAAAGATTATCAGCATATGAACAATAACCTAATAGGTAGACAGGTGTATGATCAAAGCCCTGATGGGCATGCCTTGGCAGCCATTCCACAAGTGGCCCATACTCAGGATGCTAGGATAGTTCTGCAAAAGAGCTCATAAGAACCCCTAGATTTAAACGTCAAAAGGGCGACCCTATCGGGTCCCCTCCCTCTCTGGGAGTACTGCACTATCACTCAATACTCTTTGCCTTGCTGTCCACCACTCTTCATCTGGCCTACCTCTTCATTCTTCGAAGTGGCATGCCCAAAAACCACAGGCAGTGAGGGAATAGAAATCCTGTAACATTGTGATCATGATGTTGGAATAAATAAAATAATTATTAATAGCTGATAAATTTTCCATATCAAATACCAATTCTCTTTTTACTTGAAGTATATCTACACACTCAAGAAAAGTCTATTAATTTTATTTCAATCCAGTTAGTCTTTATTCCTGAATTAGTTTGGCTAAATAAAAAAGTCCCCACACAAGCATTTCCATTCTAAGACCGCATCAAGTCCTGTCTACTTACTGCAATTTATTTATTTTTTTAATTATGCAACCAGATTTATTAAATGGACTCAAGTCAGTGAGAGTTGACATAAGGAACAGTTTCCTGCCCCCCTGCCCTCCCCATTGCCTTCAATAATATTAAGCTCTTATTCATTTTTCCACCTCCTGTTTTTCCAGGGTCTTTTTTAGGACCAGTGATGGAGTAGATGCAGAAGAAAAGGGCAAAATCATTTTGCTTCCCTGGGTGCTACATATCCCAGCTCTCTCTTGGTCCTTAATGATGTCCACGTGTGACAGACTTACATCTATCTTTCTCCCTATGAGCTGCTCTTCTGGGTTCTTTCAAGGACTTTTCATTGAGGACCCCTCTGCATCATTGTTCTTTGATATCCTCTGAGCTTCTGCTTCTCGAAGTGGACCCCACAAAACCTGTTACTGAGTCAGCCCTTAAAAAGTTTTTTACTGAAGTATAATTAACATACAGTATTACATTAGTTTCAGGTATACAATATAATGATTCAATAATTCTATACATTACTCATTATGATAAGTGTACTCTTAATCCCCTTATCTATTTCACCCTACTGAATATGGTTTAAATCCTATGCCAAAGTCAGGGCCTTGGATTCATATGATTTATGTTGATAAAAGATAATGATAATTGTAATAATATCCCAACAGAAGACTGTGTTGTTTCAGGTAAGATAAATAATCATGACTGAATTAAACCAAACGTTGAGATGATTATTACTGTGTACATTTCAAAGCAGCCATAAGCTTCAGAAAATGAATCAAACTCAACAATTGTTACTATTACAGACTTTAAGTATTAAGGACTACTGTGAACGGTCATTCATCAGTTCTTCCTCACACACGTAGGAAGTAAAACCAGTAATCTGTCCATCGTTTATAAAGATGTGACTACTTTTAGATTTTCATTTACATTTTAGTTGAGCATTTCTTAAATACTTGTCTTAAAATAGTAATTTTGGATGATCTACAAGAGTATATATTAACGATTTCTGTCAAAAGGGGGATTTATAATAATCTATGCATGTTCTAACTTACCTCTACAACTTCATCTTTCACGTGTGCACACACTCTTACCTGCAAACTTCACTCCAGCCATACTGAAGGTTTTGCACACCCAAGAACCTGCCACACTCTGGTTTTGTTTTGTGTGTGTGTGTGTGTGTGTGTGTGTGTGTTTTAGAGTTTATTTATTTGGCAGAAAGGGAGCAAGCGAGAGAGCACAAGCAGGGGGAGTGGCAGATGGAGAGGGAGAAGCAGGCTCCCCACTGAGCAGGGAGTCTGACTTGGAGCTGATCTCAGGACTCCATGATCATGACCTGAGCAGAAGGCAAATGCTTAACCAACGGAGCCATCCAGGTACCCCTAATTTCCAAGCTTTTGAACAAGCTATTTCTTCTTCCTACAATACCCTTAACACTTCCTCCTCTGGCTAATACCTACTCACCTTTCCAGTGTCATTTTGCTTATTGTATCCTACAGGAAGCCTTTCTTGGTTTGGGTTAGGTGCCCTTACTATATGCCTCTACAGCTCTCTGTAGTAATTTGCTTCAATAGCAATTATTGTACAGTTTGGAAAATATCTGATGACCTGCCTGTGTCTCCCTATATACCATATGTTCTCTGAGGACAGGGAGTATTTGGTGATTACTTTTGAACCTCTAACATCTGGACAAATAGGGAATATTGACTAAATATGGTAAATATCAGGATCAAGGCAAAATGTTTACTCAGTGTTATTTCTCAAAAGAGAGGTTCCATATTATGAAACACATTCCCAATTACTTTATTTTAAACAACAAAGTACTATTTGGGAAGGATGTATTAGCTAGAAATGACCTCAATCAGTATTGGCTTTGGATGGTCTTACAGGTCATTCCAATAGAATAGTTAAAAATGGAGACAAAATTAATAAATAAATAATGCATGTTTAGTGATTCTCCTTGGCAATTTAATTCAAAATTGGATTAGATATTAATGTAAATTAGACTCAAACATCACTTAGAAAAACAAAGAATTATATGGTTACATCACAGAGGTCACGATAAACACTTGCGGGACAGTGTTAAAAAGAATTCCCTAGGGTTAATGGAAATGGCATTTGTGACTCCTGATGAAATTTCAAGTGACAGCATCAAACCCGGATTTAAAATATGCTACAACTAAGCTAAACTTAAGCAAAACCAAAGATAAACTTAAGAAAACTTTGAAAAAGATGCTAATTTTAAAAATGTATGTGAAGAATCTGAATAAAACTCCTATAAAATTAGAATTGAAAAATAATATTAGTAAATTATATTATAATTTTATGTCACATTATTTTTAATTATACATATGTTACTAAATTACCAAGATAGGTAAATAAACATTTATCTACTGCATCCAAAATCTCCTGAAAGTTTTTTTTTTTCCCCATGTTAAAACAGGGAACCTATTGACCTATAATCAGATATCTTATTTGGGGGCATCTATGGAATTTGACAAATACATGATTAAATGAGTGAGTGAAGGAACTAAATAAGCTCTCTTCCATTCTCTCTTAGAAATCAAAACGTATATTACATTATCAAACAATTTATGCAAAGACAATTTATAATACATCTTACAAATTAAGATAACTTGGGAATATGTGCATTTACATGATTGATCCTCTACATTTCACAATCATTTCTTGAATTTTATTCCACTTTCTATAATCCTTGCCATAAATATTCAAGCACATACCATCTTACAAATTTGGGTTAATCGGCATATAAATTTAGAGAACTTTTCAACAAAATTTTTTATGTATGGATGCTAGTTCTGATTAAAGGCTATGATCAATATGTCAACTAATATGGATATATGGCTAGAATATTACTTTGTAGTTTTATCTACAGAAAAGAGTTACAACAAAAGGATGGTAATAAAATGGAAGCTACTGCAAAATTCAATTAGAACAACAGAAAGCTAAAGTCAATCTAAACTATAGGAAGAGAAATATATTGTTCACATTTTTATACATTGCTTATCTGCTTATTTATTGGATGAAAGAGGTTTTTATGTTTCTTATAGATTTTAGATAGTAACCCTTTATCAGATTTGTCATTTGCAAATATCTTCTCCTATTCCATAGACTGACTTTCAGGTTTGTTGATTGTTTCTCTTGCCTCTGGGGACATGTGTAGTAAGAGGTTCCTATAGCCAATGTCGAAAGGTTGCTATTTGTGTTCTCTAGGATTTTAATGGTTTCCTGTCTTACATTTAGATTTTTCACCCATTTTGAATTTCTGTGTATGATGTAAGAAAGTGGTCCAGTTTTCCAAAAACCATTTGTTGAAGAATATCCAGTGGATATTCTTTCCTGCTTTGTCAAAGATTAGTTGACCATATAAATCTGAGTCCATTTCTGGGTTTTCTATTATGTTACAATGATCTATGTGTCTGTTTTTGTCCCAGTACCATACTGTCTTGATCACTACAGCTTTGTAATATAACTTAAATACAGCTTTGTAATATAGTTTGGAATTGTGATGCCTCCTTTTTCAAGATTTCTTTGGCTCTTCAGGGTCTTTTGTGGTTCTGCACAAATTTTAGGATTGTTTTTCTAGCTCTGTGAAAAATACTGGTGTATTTTGATAGGGGTTGCAATAAATGTGCTTTGGGTAATAGAGACATTTTAACAATATTTGATTTTCTAACCCATGAGGAAGGAATATTTTTCCATTTCTTGTGTCATACATGTTCTATAGTTTTCAGAGTATAGATCTTTTACCTCCTTGGTTAGGTTTAACCCTGTCTTATGGTTTTTGATGCAATTGTAAATAGGACTGACTTTTTGGTTTCTCTTTCTGCTCCTTCATTACTGGTGTATAGAAATACTACAGAGTTCTGTATGTTGATTTTGTATCCTGCTACTTTACTGAACTCATGTACCAGTTCTAGCGGGTTTTTTTGGCAGTGTTTTGTGTTTTCTACAGAGTATCACATTGTCTGCAAATAGTGATAGTTTAGACTTCTTCTTTGCCAATTTGGATGACTTTTACTTCTTTTTGTTATCTGATTGCTGAGACTAGGACTTCCAGTACTACATTAAATAACAATGGTGAGAGTGGACATCCCTGTTGTGTCCCTGAACATAGAGAAAAGCTCTTAGTTTTTCCCTTTTGAGGATGTAATAACTGGATCTTTCACATATGGCCTTTATGCTGTTAAGGTATGTTCCCTCTATCCCTACTTTGTTGAGAATTTTTATCAGGAAGTTATACTTTGTCAAATACTTTTCGTGCATCTATTGAGAGGATCATATGGTTCTTATCCTTTCTTTTATTAATGTGGCATATCAGTTTGACTGATTTGCAAATATTAATCCACCCCTACAACCCAGGAATAAATCTCACTTGAGAGTGGTGAATGATTCTTTGAATACACTGTTGGATTTGATTTGTTAGTATTTTTTTTAAAGATTTCATTTTTATCTATTCGGGAGAGACACACACACACAGAGAGAGAGAGAGAGAGGCAGAGACACAGGCAGAGGGAGAAGCAGGCTCCATGCAGGGAGCCTGATGTGGAACTCGATCCCAGGACCCCAGGACCAGGTCCTGGGCCGAAGGCAGGCGCCAAAGTGCTGAGCCACCCAGGGATCCCCCGATTTGTTAGTATTTTGTTGAGAATGTTTGCATCCATGTTCACCAGGGATATTGACCTGTAATTATCTTTTTTTTAATGAGATCTTTGTCCGGTTTTGGAATCAAGGTAATGCTGGTTTCAAAGAATGAGTTTGGAAGCATTTCTATTTTCTGGAACAGTTTAAAAAGAATCGGTGTTATCTCTTCTTTAAATGTTTGGTTATCATTCCCCTGTGAAGCCATATGGCCCTGGACTTTTTTTTGGGGGGGGGGGGGCTGGACTTTTGTTTGTTGGGAGATTTTTGATTACTGATTCGATTTCTCTGCTGGTTATTGGTCTGTTCAAGTATTCTGTTTCTTCTTGTTGCAGTTTTGATAGTTTATATATTTCTAGGAATTTATCCATTTCTTCCAGATTGCCAATTTGTTGGCATATAATTTTTTCATAATATTCTTCTATAATTGTTTGTACTTCTGTGGCATTGGTTATAATGTCTCCTATCTCATTCATGGCTTTATTTGGGTCCTTTCTCTTTTTGATAAGTCTGGCTAGGGGTTTATCAATTTTATTAATTTTTTTTCAAAGAATAAGCTCCTTGTTTCATTGATCTGTTCTATTGGGTTTTTTTATTTCTATATCATTTATTTCTGCTCTAAGCTTTATTATTTCCCTTTTTCTGCTGATTTTAACCTTCATTTGTTGTTCTTTTCCTAATTCCTTTTGGTGTAAGGTTAGGTTGCATATTTCAGATTTTTCTTGCTTCTTGAGGTAGGTGTATATTACCATATATTTCCCTTTTATGACCCACTTTTGCTGCATCCCAAAATTTTTGGACCATTGTACTTTAAATTTCATTTGTTTCCATTTTTTAACTTCTTCTTTAATTTCCTGGTTGACTCATTCATTCTTTAGTAGGATATAAATTTTTTTCTTATGGTTGACTTCAAGTTTCATAGCATTATGGTTGGAAAATATACATGGTATGATCTCAGTCTTTTTGTACTTGTTGAGGACTATTTGTGACCTGGTATATGATATGTTCTGGAGAACGTACCATGTGCACTCAAAAAGAAAGTGTATCCTTCTGCTTTAGGATGAAATGTTCTGAATATATCCCTTAAGTCCATCTGGTCCAGTGTGTCCTTCAAAGCCATTGTTTGCTTGTTGATTTTCTGCTTAGATATTTCATCCATTGATATAAATGGGGTATTAAAGTCCCCAAATATTATTATATTATTATCAATGAGTTCCTTTCTGTTTGTTATTGTTTTATATATTTGGGTATTCCCAAGCTAAGAGAATAAATATTTACAACTGTTAGATCTTCTCATTGGATAGATGTCTTTATTATGATACAGTGCCTTTCTTCATCCTTTATTACAGTCTTTGGTTTAAAATCTAGTTTGACTAATATAACTATTGCTACTCTGGCTTTCTTTTGAAATCCATTACCATGATAAATCGTTCTTCATCCCTTCACTTTCAATCTGCAGGTGTCTTTAGGTCTAAAATGAGTCTCTTGTAGGCAGCATATAGATAAGTCTCTTTTTTTTATTTTTTTAATCCATTTTGACACCCTATGTCTTTTGATTAGAGCATTAGTTCATTTATATTCAGAGTAATGTAAATTTACATTTACATTCAGATAGTTATTGATAGGGGCAGCCCCGGTGGCAAAACAGTTTGGCACCGCCTGCAGCCCAGGGCGTGATCCTGGAGACCCGGGATCGAGTCCCACATCAGGCTCCCTGCATGGAGCCTGCTTCTCCCTCTGCCTGTGTCTCTGCCTCTCTCTCTGTCTCTCTGTGTTGCTCATGAATAAATAAAATCTTAAAAAAAGATAATTATTGATAGATATGAATTCAGTGTCATTTTATTATTTGTTTTGTCATTGTTTCTGGAGATTTACTCTGTTCCTTCCTAGTCTTTGTCACTTTTGGTCTTCCTTTCCCACTCAAAGAGTCCCCTTTAATATTTCTTGCAGGGTTGATTTAGTGTCTCAAACTCCTTTAGTTTTTGTTTGGCTGGAAAAATTGATCTCTCCTTCTATTATGAATGATAGCTTTGCTGGATACAGTATTCTTGGCTGCATATTTTTCCCATTCAGCACCTTGAATACATCGTGCCTTTCTTCTTGTCTGTCGAGTTTCTGTGGATAAATCTGCTGCTAACCTTTTTTGTCTTCCATTATAAGTTAGGGACTTCTTTTGTCTTGCTGTTTTTAATTTTTTTCTTATCTCTATATTTTGCAAATTTAACTATATCTTGGTGTTGGCCTGTTTTTCTTCATTTTGATGGGAGTTATTTGTGCCTCCTGGATTTGGATGTCTGTTTCCTTCCCCAGATTAGGGAATTTTCATACATAATTTGCTTGAATAAACCTGCTGCCCCTTTCTTTCTCTTCTTCTTCTGGAACTCCTATGATATGAATATTATTATGCTTCATAGAGTCAGTGAGTGCCTTAAGTCTACATTCTAATATTTTTCCTTCCCTCTTCTTTCAGCTTCTTTATTTTCCAGAATTTTATCTTTACCAATTATTCACTCCTCTGCTTCTTCCATCCTTGTGGTCATTACATCCAGTCAGTTTCGAATCTCAGTTATTGCAATTTTCATTTCAGCTTGACTAGTTTTTAGGTCTTTTATCTCTGTGGAAAGGAATTCTCTGGTGCCTTCTATGCTTTTCTCAAGCCCACCTATTATCCTTATGATTATTGCTTTAAATTCTGGATCAGGCATATTATTTATATCTGTTTCAATTAGATCCCTGGCCATGACATTTCTTGTTCTTTCTTTTGGGATGAATTCCTCCATCTTGGAATCTTGTCTAGGTCTCTGTCTTCTTCTCTGTGTTAGGAAAGCCTGTTAAGTGTCCTGCTCCTGAGGGCAATAGCTTCATGGAGAAGATGTCATATACTGTTCAAGGTCCAGTACTTTAGGAAGTGTCTCCATTGTATGCTGTGTGCATTCTGTTGCTGTGTTTTGGCTGCTCTTTTCTTCAGGTCAGTCCTGTTTCTCCTTGCCTGTAGTGGCAGTGTTTGGACCTTGGCCAGAGTGTGGTGAGATTTAACTAGGTGTGCTCTGGTCTGCTTGTTAAAACAGACTTGATTTCATTTCTAGTAGAGCTGAAGCATTGCAGAGCTCTATGGTTGGTAGATATGCTGCCTGCAGAAGAAGGGGGGTGTCTGTGTTGGTCTTTTGGGGAGGGGATCAGCGCTCTGGTTCTCAGGCACACTTGCCCCAGAAAAGCAGCACCAGCAGAGTGCAGGGGGGCCATGTTTGGTGTAAGCAGTTTAGCCTGCCACTGTTGGTGCTGTGCTGCTTACTGAAGTTAGTTTATCCTTAAGGGGTGGAGGAGGGAAATGGTGCCTGATGGCTCTTTTGTCCCCAGAGAGGCAATGCCCACTCCCCCAGAAGCACTCCAAGAAAGGAGAGCTGTCTCTCCCAGTGCAACCTAGGGGATCCTCAGATCAAGCCATCTGCCCACAAGCTATCTGCCCTCCTTCTCTACAGGAGCGCTGCAACGCCCTCAGGTCTCCACACTGGCCATGCCATGGACCCCTAAAACTTCAGTCTTTGAGCACTGCTGGTTGTAAAAACATTTTTATACTTTTTTATACTTTTTTTAAATTTAAATTCAATATTCCAACATATACTATAACATCCAGTGCTCATCCCATCAAGTGCCCTCCTCAGTACCCATCACCCAGTTACCCCATCTCCCTACCCACCTCCCTTCTGCAACCCTTTGTTTGTTTTTCAGAGTTAGAAGTCTTTCATGGCTTGTCTTCCTGTCTAATTTTTCCCACTCAGTCCTCCTCTTTTTCCTTATAATCCCTTTCACTATTTCTTATATTCTACATATAAGTAAAACCATATGATGATTGTCCTCTCCAACTGACTTACTTCACTCAGCATAATACCCTCCAGTTCCATCCACCTCAAAGCAAATGGTGGGGATTTGTCCTTTCTGATGGCTGAGTAATATTCCATTGTATATATAGCGCATATCTTCTTTATCTATTCATCTGTTGAAGGACATTGTGGCTCCTTCCACAGTTTGGCTATAAACTCTTGAAAATTCAGCCCCTCTTGTTTTCCCAGTCAATGGCTTTGGGGAAGTGTTCTCTTTGTGCAATCCCCTGTGTGCTTCTCTCTCTCTCTCTCTCTCTCTCGCTCTCTCTCTCTCTCTCTCTTGCCTCTCTCCATGACAAGGGCTCCCTCCTTGCTGCAGCATTCACAATCCATCTGTTTCTCCCCCAACTAGGCCTCTGCACTTCCATGATGTGGCTGGCCTCTTCTCTCCCTCTAGTTGTGCAGTTTGTTCTGTCAGTCCTCAAATTGATTTCTTGGGTATCAGAATGATTTGATATTTATCTAGCTGTGCTTGAGGGACAAGGCAAGGTCCTCCTAATACTCCATCACCTCAACCCTTCCCAGCTTTCTCTATGCTTTTTATACTTAAATTAAGTCTGTTGTGTATAAACAATATATTTGTATAATTTCATTTAAGTTATTGAGATTTTATTTAAGGTCCAGCATATGATCATCTTGGTGAATGTTCCATGTGTACTTCAAAAGAATGTGTATTTTCTACTGCAGGATATAAGATTCTATAAATGTCAATTAAATCAAATTGGTTAAGTGTTAGTTAAGCCTTCCACATCTTTACTGGTAATTTTCTATATTTACTCTATCAATTAATGAAAAGTATATTTAAACTTCCAAGTATAATTATTCATTTTTCTCTAATTTTTATTAGTTTTTTGCTTCATTTATTTTGAAGCCATTATTATATGCACACATTTTTAGAATGGGTATATCTTCTTTATCTATGGCAATATTCTTTGTCTTGAAGTGTACTTTTTTCTGTTATTATATAGCTACTCCACCTTTCTTATGATTAATGTTTGCTTGGTATATATTTTCACATCCTTTCATTTTTAATCGATCTCTGTTTTTCTATTTAATATAGTAATCTTATACACAGCATATAGTTGGCTATTTTTTATCTAGTTTGACAATCTCTGTCTTTTAATTGAACTGTTTAAAGCATTTAATGATATTTAATTGACATAGGTGAATTGATGAATTCACTTCAGAATTTTGCCAGAGATAAAGTTAACTCTGTAGATTACAGAATTCATCTTTATTTTATGTTTAAGATTCTACACATTTGCTTATACCTAGTATTCTATAGCTTCCAACTCTCAAATGTGATTATATCTAGAATTTATGGATTTCAAGGGAAAAGGCATAGCCGTTGGAGAAAAACTCCTTACGTTTGGATTCCAAATACTTTGATGTATAGCTAGGAATTGAAAAATTTATTTAATTTATTTTAACATCTATAAATGGAGATAATAGTGTCTTCTTGAGTATAGTGAATAATAAATGAGAGTTAATAAAAAGGTAGACCTAGTGTCTACCATTCAAAGTACTAGTGGCTACTTCTCAGGATCACTAAAAGGATCTAGTAAAAATATATGTTGACAACACTTTGAAAAACACACATTATATAAATGTGCAGGGTGCTTTGTTTTTTCAAAAATTATGGAATAGAATTTGCTAAACCCTATGGACTTTGATTTCAAATTTGCCAAAAAAGCCTCTTAGTAACCAATTCAATCATTGATTTACATTTCCCTCTTCCAACTTGAAGATTTTTCCTCTAGCAGAAAAAATATATACATAGGGATCCCTGGGTGGCGCAGCGGTTTAGCGCCTGCCTTTGGCCCAGGGCGCGATCCTGGAGACCCGGGATCAAATCCCACATCGGGCTCCCGGTGCATGGAGCCTGCTTCTCCCTCTGCCTATGTCTCTGCCTCTCTCTCTCTCATTCTGAGTGACTATCATAAATAAATAAAAATTTAAAAAAAAAATAAAAAAAAGAAAAAATATATACATAATAAATGTTCATCAATTCTTTCTTCTCTGTATCACCTCCTAAAATTATAATGTATTCTTCTAAGTAATGGCTCTATTTATTCAGTATGAGGTGAGTTTTCATATCCCTTATAAAATTTTATGATTCTAAAAGAACAAATTGGAATGTTATTGAACATACAGAAATAGCTGAAAAAAATGAAACATTTTCACAAATAGAAAATATTTAATTAGAATATCCTAAAAGATCAATAATTAAGTATAATGAACACTAAAAGACATTTATTTTATGATGGAAATATTTCAGTGTACTTATATCTTGAGTACCTACTGAATCTTTTTTAGGCTCTGAACAGTCCTTTCTACCAACTACTATAAAAAAAACAAATAATATTCACTCTATGCCACAAAAAGACAAACACATATATATAATATGTAAATATACATATATGTGTATATATGTATATAACCAAATAATATGCACTCTAACCACAAAAAAGATAAATATATATATTTCCATCTCTATTAATTGACCAGAAAGTATCTTCTGACCCTGAACTTAGACTGACCATAATACAGAAACTGTCATTAAATGTTCTGTTCACACGCATACACTCAAAACTGGTCCAACAACTTCCATTATGCCAGTTACCAGCACTGCCAGCCCCTTTGCCCTTCACTGCCTGGAGAATGTCCATCAGAAACAGGGAAGCAGAGCGAGCTGCCACAATGCACCATTGATGTTTGAGCAAGGCTGCCCAAGCAGCTGCAACAACAGGGCAACTCTTCAAAGTGTCAGCATTGAAACTTAGAATTCTTCCTCCCATACAACCATCAATGAAAATCTTTATAAGCTACAATCAATTATAAAATAAATCTTTGAGACAGATCATGTTCTTTCTTCATTTCTTCTCTCTTCCTTCTCCTGTCAACACCAAATGTCCTTGGTTTGAAAAAAAAATTCAAGGATAAATTTCCTTTTTCTACCTCAGTCTCTGTTTCTGCCTCTCTTATGTTCTAAAATTTCTTTCAAGGAGGTTTAAGGATGTCTGCTAAACTCTTTTGTTTACGAGACATGTTCTGGGTTTTTTGTTTATTGTTGGGTTTTGTTGCTGAAGTTTTTTATTTAAAAACTTCAAAAGGCACTTGATATTTTGAGCACACTCATATTGGATTTTTGGCAAAGCATTTTCTGATTTTTGAAAGATAATCTAAATTCTGAACTGCATGCACTGAATCACATAACCTCCATATTTTTGTAAACCACAGCAAAAGTGGTTTTACATTAGTTATAGATGAATAGGTAATGAGTCAGTGAACAGTTAAAAGCATTCCATGAGAATGCATGAACTAGCCATGTGAAGTTTTTGATAGGAAAAAATCTTGAGTATTTAAGACTACTTGGAATGAGCGGACGCTATTCTTTGTTTAACAAATAAACTGTTTAACTTGCCTTATATGAGTGTATCTACCAAATCAAATGGAAGTTTACCCATGGTGCTTCTATTTCTCCTTAACCCTTAGTAATACTGGCTGTCTTTTATTTGGGCACACACTTAAGTTCTGAGAATTGTAGCAACAACTTAAAGATTTCTCACCATTACTTTCACCATGCAAACAATATGTGCACCTTGAAGGGATAAAAAGAAACCCTTCCCAATAATAGTTATCCTCAAGAAACAGAATGGAAAAATGTCAGCAATGCCAGGGTATAATCTATTTAGTTCCTCCAGATAAGTAAAATATATATACTTCATCAAGAGTTACCCTTCTATATGAAAAAGCAAAACTGAAAATACTTCTATTCCTCTTCTTCTCAATTTTAAAATTATAAATTCTCAGTTTCCAAAGTAGTACATCTATACAGTTTACTAGTTAAATAGTACCACAAGATTTCAAAAAATAAATGGCAGCCCATATCCCAACTTTGAGATTCGTCAAAATATCTAGTGTTTAGCTCTTTATTTCCAAATAATATATTCTTAATTTTTACTTATAAGCTGTAGACGATCTATTTCTTTCCTATCATGAAAGATAAAGACTGGGGCCCTTGGGTGGCTCAGAAGTTGAGCATTTGCCTTTAGCTCAAGTCATGATCCCAGGATTGTGGGATTGACTCCCGCATCAGGCTCCCCACAGGGAGCCTGTTTCCCCCTCTCCCTGTTTCTGTCTCTGTCTCTCATGAATAAATAAAAATAAATCTTTAAAAAAAAAGAATTAGTTCTCTTTATAACACCCACCTTCCTTTCTTTCATCCTCCCAATATTCAGCCCGCTAGCATATTTTTCATACATTTCCTTCCTTGAGTAACAATGTATCCTTCCTACTGTTAATATTGCCACTTTGACCCCATTCCAAGCCTCTACAACAAAAATGTAAAGCCTGTCTGAATATATTTCACAGTCTTAAAATGAAGCATACTGACAATTCTAATTCTACCTTCTGAACATATCCATTTCTGGAGTTAGTCATCTTCCTGGCCAACTGAGGACTGGTTATTCTTAAGACCAAAACACAGCTATTGTCCAGGAAATTCCCTTCACCTTTCTCACCTTGTTATCATCACCTATTTCCTGAATCCTCTGTCTTCCTCTTTCCTCCTCAGTTTCTCCTCATTTGGATATAGCACATCCTCCAAAAGATTCCTGAGAAAGCAACAATGGAAGGTAGTTTGAGGATCAGTTGTCTAAAAATGTCTTTTTCCTGCCCTCACACTGATTAATAGTTTGGCTAGGTATAGAATTACAAGTTACAAGCTATTTTACCTCAGAATTTTAAAGCCACATCAGCTAGCTTTGAATGTAGCCATTAAAAAAAAAAAATGAGATACTAGTCTCATTTTTAAGCAAACGTGTAAGGTCTATATTTTCTAACTACAAGCTTCTATTATGTATATATTGCTGGTAGTCTAAAATTTTCCAGTTATGGACCTCGGTATAGATCTGCTTTACATTTCTTATGGGTGCTCAGTTGACTCTCTCAAACTAGAAATTAATGTCCTTCAATTCTGAAAATTTTTATAATATAATTTTATGACCATTCTTTCCCTATCTTTCTCTGCATTCTCCTCTGTTTTCTGAAACTATATATCAGATGTGTGGTTTATTATGTTATTTGCCTGATTTTATCTTTTCTCCCTATTTTCCATTTATCTCACTTTTTGCTCTATTTTCAGGGAAATTTCATGGAAGTACTATCTTTTCTGTCTCTTTGAGTACATTAAATTATAATTTATTATTACCTCAGCTATTGCCTTCCAATTTTTGTCAGTTCTGGAGCATGAACTGGCTTATTTTCTCCTTGGCCTCACACTCTTCAGGCACCTGTATTTAGCCTTCTCAGTTCTACTAATTCCTCTATCCCCTTTACATCTTCTAAAAACTGTATCTCTTTCATAAGTCACCTTCTCTTCCTTATGCTGGTCAATTCATTACTATTAGTCTTTTATTTTTTAGTCTATTATTTATGATTTTAGTTCCCTAGTAGGAGGGAACCAGGAAAAACAGGTTCAATCACCAGGCTTCACTAGAAGTCAGTTGTTAAGGTTTCCAAAGATGGTAATTCTATAGGTGTAGTCATTCATAGGGTCATAAAATCATATGATTTTTACTGTTAAAAAAGCTTTTCTGAGATCATCTGATTCAATCACCTATTAGAGGTAATAAGAAAATGGTTTTGTCTGGTCCCACAGACTCCAATTTCTTCTCTCTACCTGAAGTTTTGTTCTGTTTTGTTTTTTTTCTCAACAGAACTAAGCTTTCATTTCCTCACTTAAAACCCTTTAGGATACTACCTCATTTCTAGCTCCTTAGCATGGCATATATAAGATAAAGATACTTCATGATAGTCATCTACATATCTCTCCATCTTCATTTCCTTTGGCTCTTAATCTTGTATTTTATAGAACTAGAAACCAAGTAGAAACCAAAAGGTTTCTGTTGGGTTTTCTATTCACAGTGGATTTTCACTACTAAATGTCAATCATCCTTTCCCATCCCTTCTCCCAAATAAAGGAGGAATTAGATGAAAGGAAAGAGGGTGATATGACTAAAATCAGTATTAAATCTATAAAAAGTATTTGATAAATTTCTGTTTACCATAATATTTTATAATATTTTATGTTATCTTTCAGGGATTATAATCTGTCTAAAGGTATTGGCATTATGTTAAATTCAGTACACAGAACATTAAAGATACAAACTAAAAATCTGATCATAACAATAGTAATTAGACCAACACGGATGTAGAATAGTCAAGGGACCAACACGTTATTATAGTAAAGGCCAATCTAAGAATGTTTTATACAAGAGCTACTAGACTACAAATTTTAGTGCAGGGACCATGTCTTACTCATCTTTGCCTTCCCTCCTGTGCCACATACAATCCCCAACATAATAGGTACCCAGAAAAAATGAACGAACGAATGAATGAATGAATGAATGATTAAATAAAATTACAGATAACATCAGGCCAACAAACTCAGGTAGCAATAACTTATCTGCTTTTTGATAAGCCAAATAATTCAATGGAACTTAAAGCTGATCAACCTAGTCAAATCTTATGAATATGCATTTTCTAAGTGTGTGCATATCTATATGAAACATCAATCTGATCTTTATTTGAACATCTGTTAAATCATTCAATAGATAACAAAACAATAAATTTCAACATAGCAAAAAAAAAAAAAAACTACTTGAAAACCAAGTAAAAGAGAGTCAATCTCATTGCTACTATTCTTACTTTAGATTGTCCTCCCTACATCTCTTCAATAAAGAGAAATGAGAAGTTAGCTAGAACTTTACTCAAGTTACTGCTTTTCATATCATTTGCAATGATACCCAAACTTCCTTCTAAACGAAATAGAAATAGCACCATTGCATATGTGCATAAGCCTAATTTTACATTCGTCCAGTATATCAATTTCATGTTCCACGATATTCTGACCACTATTATTCACTAAAGCCAACTTGCTTACCTAACCTCAATTTTAGCGTCACAGCAAATCACTGCTGATGAGGTATTAACCCATCACCTGGAGTTTAGCAAAGCATCCCAAGTCACTTACAGAAATACTTTAATCCACAGCCTAAAATTTAAACTATCAAGGGTTGGTCCCCAGGGATAGGAGTCAAGAACAGAGCACTCTGAATATATCCAAACTGAGAGTAACTCTTTTCTCTGCCTAGAAAGGTGCTTGGCAAGGGGTTCTGAATATCATGTTGACTGACAGAAACTGCATATGATGAAAAATTCTCTTGAATTCTACCTCCTTAAAAATGTCTTGTATAACCAGAGGTCATCATGGGTAGGTCCTCACTGCACAGAAACCTGAATACCTAGCCTATTGTACTTTGGTATAAACACCGCCTTTTTCTGGGTTACTGCCTAGCTTTTATAAGTTCTACTATTGTCTCCATGTAAAATAACTCTATAGAAATAGTATAGCTAAGGAAAAAAGTGGGTGAAATTTAAATCAACAAACTAAGGAATAAAAGTGTTGGTTAGAAAGTGGGATACAAGTTAACAAATGATTATATACAGAAGAGCAAATATATATATGTATTATTTGACCTCATATATATATGAGTTTATATATATATATATATATATATATATAAATACACATCTGAGGGCTAAAGGCTGAGGACAGCTGAAATTGGAAGGACATATAATGACTGAAATGAAGGCACAGGAAAGATAGAGGGGAAATTTGAATAACATTCATGGGTAAAAAAAATGTATGTTGTATGAGCTGAGGTAATCCCAATGTAATGATGAGCTATGAAGTAGAAAAACAATATTTATCTTAATCAAAAAACACTATGACAGGTAAGGATGAACTACAATATGAAACACAAATAGACCTAATTCCATAATAGCTATAGAAAATGACCAATGATGATACTTGTACTATTTTTAAAAGACAAAATGGGTACTTGATAACTTTAGATTATACCATTTAAAATTTTTTCAACTTTGGAGAATGTCTTAAATTCCACTTTGCTACCTATTTGCTTTATTTTAAGGATTATGGCAGTGCTACATAAATCATTAATAGAACGTGAATTATAACACTTATTTCATAAGAATAATAGTAATAATAATAAATGATTGATAATGTATTTACTCTAATGTCACTAGAATCCCTATAACATATAAACCAAGGGGGAAGTATCAGCAGCATTGGTGTTTTCTCTGACCTTGAAGCACTGCCTTCTTTCCTATAAGGAGGACATTTGTAGGTTAAAAAAAAAAAAAAACAGGATATAAAATGATATGAGAATGTGTGTGCCAGCCTCCAGAAAGAAAGCAAGTAAAAGCTTAATTCTCCTCTAAAAAGCAATTTTTAAATGTGGATTCAATAATGAAAACCTATAATCTATCGCTTACCAGAAGCATTTAGAAATTGTGGGCATTGAGTAGAATACAACTGTTACAGTCGGTATTTGACTACCACACAATTATTTGAGTTCGACTAACAGGTTCTTATCACTCTTTCTTTTTTCTCCTTTTCCTTTGTTTGCTATTTGCAATTGTGAGAGGACTACGATCATGAAGGTTAATGTTCATTTAAGGAAGAAATGCCTGAGCTAGATCTAGACTCCACGTGGGCAGGTACTACATACGCATCCCACACTACTCCACCAATACACGCTAAATTCTCCTTTCGATGGTCTTTAACAGAGAGTACACCTAGGCCTTTTATTTATGTCTTATAGTTTCATATCTTAGCATCTCCTGAGAACAGGTGTAGGCAGGCAAGCCTCCTCTTCCCATAAATCCTGAAAGTAAGGGTGTGATGAAAGCAGGAAATGAACAGTTTTGTTACTAACCCAAACCAGAATTATTATGTCTTGCAACTAAAATATTCTAATGACTGGCAGGAGTGATCCAGAGATTATGCTTTCAATATAAGTATACATAAGTCCTACAACAGATAATCTCAGATGATGATGAAGATAGACAACTTTTTTAGTACTTGTGACTGGCATTATTCTAGGTGTTATGCATGTATTGTTTCATTTAATCTTCACATACTCCAAAACATCCTTGTCAGGTAAAATTATTTTTATCTTCATTTTATACGGGACACTGAGACATAGAAGCTGGTTAAAACAATTTTAATATATTTAGTTTATTTCAAAGTAAAACATAAAACTTTACACCTGTTGACCATCCTTTTGATTTAGGACCAAGAGTTGCCTGCCATTGACTCCTGGTCTGGTAAGTCACATTATTCTTCTTGCTTAAACTGTACCACATCATATCATCTATTTAAAGTCAGTGAGAGTTTAAAGGTTTTGGATTACTTAAAGTCAGTGAGAGATTAAAGGGACTTGCAAAGCAAATTCAGTGCAAGATCCTTCCAGATTTTTTACATTCGGCCCCTACCTCCCAACCTGGGCTATCCTACATAGTTGTTTACACACCTATTTAGGTTGTAATCTGTTTAGTGATTCACCTTTAAAAAGTCTTTCCAAAGCATTTAACTTAAGTTTCATAAAATCAATAATGCTTTATATTTGTTTTACTTGTATTTCATCAGTTTGCATAAATTACAATTGCACATTCAACTGGCATAAACAAATTTGAAGACAAACACAAATGACTTGAAGTAAGCATACCAGCAGGTAAACAGATAAGCAAAATACACCATTTTTCAGAGTGTATCCTCTTTGCCTGAAGCAGGGATTGGCCAAGAGGGCTTCTATTATATTCATATCTTCCCTAACTGCAAGAAATAATATTTAATAAGTATATGGCTATATTATGTTTCTGGCAGACTGGGTTTACAATTGGAAAGTACGATTAAATCTGATAGAGGAGTTCACAATAATACCAAAATTCTATACTAGAAAGGTAACATATTCCTTTTTATCTTTCTTAATTAGAAATCCTAGGAGACTCCTTCACTGATAAAACTAGGGTGACATATTGTATCCCAAAATCAATTAAGTACAAGGAAGCCTCTTCCCAAAGCATGAAACTTATAATCAATGAAGAGATTTAGGTTTTAAAAAAAATTGTGTCCCTACTAAAGGAAAAATTCGAAGTTTAAAGTTCACATTCAGCCTGTTGCTACTTATATATGTGGGTTAAGTCACTTCACCTCCCTGAGCTGCAGTATCTTTATCTGAAAAAGGAGACAACAATACCGTTTTCTACACACACACACACACACACACACACACACACACACCTCCCAGAACTATGGTCAGAATTATATAAAATAAAATCTATGAAAACACTCTGCAGACTATCAATCATCATACACATATAAATTATTACTACTGGAAATCCTAGTTTGTATTTTGGACACAGAACTTCAGAGTCAGGGGAGGTCATTTCACAAATGACGAGGCTGAGAGCCAAAAGCCTAAATTACTTTCCTACTTACAGTGGCATGGATGACAGAGCAGAAATAGAGAATTCTTGATTAACCAGGAAAAGAATATCGCAGTCATGGGAGTGGGATCAATTGGAGATTCAAGGAAACCAAAGTGCCCAGAATAAACTAATGCTGCAGTGTAGACTGTGAACAGAGATAAATATTTAAAGGCTGAGTAGTTTCATACAATAAGTCCTGGCAGTGACTTTGGTGAAGATATTAGGAAAGAGGCAGAAAGGTTAACAACGACAACAAAAGTTGCACTCTACCAAAAACATTATTATTTCATCTTACATAACAAAATTTTGATGGCTTGTCAAACTAAAGAAAATAGGGAATTTAAGATAATTCTCTCATTTATGCTATTCATTCTACTGGTCAGAATAATTAACCATAGGTTAGGAAGTTAAGACAACAATAGGATGGACGTCAGTGAAGTTCAAGTACTTTAATTGGACCGCTTTGGGTACAGTTTGTTTCCCTTTTTCTCTGGCCATTAATCCAGCAGAGGAAAGTGATCTAACACAGCACCATGGCACGAAGGGATGGACCCTAGAGCCTGTCTCTCTATGATGACTGTTCTTGTGCATCCAGACTGCCTATTGAAACTAACAATGCCTGCTGCTGCTGCCGAAGAGGATCATCCAAACTCTGAAAATGAAACACATCACACAAAGGGATGAAAGAATTCTTATTCCACAGGGCTTAGCTTGCAGCTGGTCATGCATGCCAGAGGGATGTGCCATGAGGATGAGAAAGAAGCTTCCAAAGAGAATGGCTGGGGCAGCCAGTTGAACATTTTGAAATACTTAGGGAACTATTCTTTTGAAACTTAGGCAAATAACTAGACTTTTTTACAGCTGAACTTGAGAATCAGGGTTTTTTAATCTCTGCAATTCACTTAGGTGTGAATATTCCTGCAAGTAAATGAAGCTTAGAGAATTTCTAATTGCTTATACATTCGGGGGGGGGGGGTCCCACTCACAGTAAGAGATCATATTACATGTTGTTTTCCCCCTTCTACGCTATAATTCCATGTTACTTTGGAGTTTAACACTGTTTGCAGGAATAGGTGTTGGGTTTTTCAGCAAGTGACGCAGGTATACTGAATAATATGCTTGTTATACAAAATAGCACAGTGGTTAAGACCACGGACTTTCAGGTCAGATCAGTGGTGAAACTGATGCAGCACTCATTATATGGCACCAGGTCCCATGGGCTCTAACAGTGTGGAATAGCTATGCCCAGTAACTTTTCCCACAAAAGGTGTTTCAAACAAAGTTAAAAGTTATAAGGCCACCATTGCTCCTGGCCTCTCAACTGGCCTCAGCAAGGCATAATGCTGTTTTTCAGGTGCCCTGGCCACTACTGCCTAACAGGGTGCCAAAAGCAGTATCTATGCTTTGGAAAGACAAGCCACCATGAGGCATCAGCTTTCTTATTCTCTAATAAACTTACAGTGTCAAAAACACAAACATTTGCCTTCCCTTCCTGGCCCTTTTCCACTCCAATTCCAAAAAGCTGATTTCCTCTGTTTACTGGATAAAAGTGAGAAACTCCTTTCATCATACATAACAGCACACAAATCAGACTTCATGATCCATTTTTACCTGTTATACCCTTGATTCCAAAAAATTCCACTATAACTAGATGTGTAGCCTTATGAAAGTAGCTTGATCTAAGTTAGCCTTTGATTCTTCATTGATAAAATGCAAATTTAGGAGACTTTTGTGAAGAATAAGATAATATTTACCTCATAGTTCAGTTATCAGCACAAAGGGTGATTCGATAAATAATAGTCATTGTCTGTGCCATTCTCTATAACAGGAGTAAGAAATAGTTCACATCAGAAATTGAAATGAGAAATGGAATAGAATATTAAAAATATTCCCCTACCTTGTCAGGTTGCTGTGGCTGATTTGAATATTGTGCCAATTTTTCTTAGGTTAGATCATCCAAAATGCAAAGAACTCATTGGAAGAAATGTTTCCTTCCACATATTCAGCCCATTAGTTCTAACTAATGTCCGTCAGACCACTGTAAACATGTTCTTGTTACAAGTATCTTAACTTTTCAAAAAGCTACTATTATATTGTATACATAAATGTTTTTTTTTTAATTTTTATTTATTTATGATAGTCACACAGAGAGAGAGGCAGAGACACAGAGACACAGGCAGAGGGAGAAGCAGGCTCCATGCACCGGGAGCCCGACGTGGGATTCGATCCCGGGTCTCCAAGATCGCGCCCTGGGCCAAAGGCAGGCGCCAAACCGCTGCGCCACCCAGGGATCCCTGTATACATAAATGTTGGCACTGGAGGGTTTCTATGATTGTTTTAATGTTTCTTGTTCCCTCCACTTCTATCACTGCTTCTACTCTCTCATGAGCTCTTCGAACTTCTCTCAGAAAGAGAAGACAATTTGGATGAGAAGCAGTACTACAAAATCAAAATTAAATATTTGAGAAAAATTAACTCTCACTCTAGATCATTCTACAGGTACTATCCCACTCAAGTGAACAAAATGAACTTATAGCACTGAGTTCATTACCAACAACATATTCTGAAGACAAGTAATCTTTCAGAAGAAGAAAACTAAGAGGGAAAAATAGTTCATCCCAAAGAAAAGGGATTTAAAAAAATGTATATAAAAAAAGACAATGATATTTGTAATATAACAGAAAATTATCACTACATAAGAAAATAAAATTCACAATCCATTTCCTGTAAGAATTATAGAATGTCTTAAATTCACACTCTATTCTAGTAAAAAAAAAAAAAAAAAAAAAAACCTAAAATGGAATTTAGACAAACCCTTACCATTAATTACTTCTTTACATTGTGAAATTTTGTTTGCAAATTTTTACACCAAAGTCCTTTAATTAAGTGCCAAAGAAGGCAAAATAACCTAACATTTCATTCTAAAGGAATTGATCCAACAGTTCATGAAAACAAGTCATCATTTTTCCCACCATTCCTTTTAGCAGCACTCCCATCCAACTAATCCCCAGATTGGGCCAATGCTCTTTCTTTTCCCACTGATATTGCTTAAAATCCTAAATAATCTACTTACTTTCAACCTCTAACTTTTTTCATCCATCTTTGTGCTTCCAGAGTTATCTTTTAAAAACAAAACAAAACAATAAATACTAATTGGTCAAGGAATTTCCGTCACTTCCTTAAAAATCCTGGGTGGTTTATTATTGAATAAAATCCAAACTCTAGTGTAGAATTCAAAGTCTTTCATGTTAGGGCACAAAACAATAAATCGTTTTTTTTAACTACAAATTGAAAGTAAAAGATATCCATTAACTTCCTGCTATGTGCCAGACTCCAAAGAGTGGGTTGGTAGTGGAGATAAAGATGAACCAGACATAGTGCCTGTGCTCAAAGAAGCCAGTGTAATGAGGACACAGATAGGCTAGCTAAAAATTGTAATGCAATGTAGTGAGCACACAACAAGGTAACCATCTATAATGCTAACACATTAGATGATAAGTTCTAAACTCAAATGAGGAGAAAAGTGAAAGTAGTATGTTGGTCTTCAGCTTCTGAAAATGAAGTAATAGAAACATGACTTAGTCTCCTGCCTCAAACTACTAAAAACTAGACAAAATAATGGTTTATTGGACAACAGGCATCACATGCCAAGGTCAGCCCTCCAACTGCTGTAGCTTACCGCCTACGCAGAGTTAAGAGACTACATCTCAAAAAGAGAGAACAAAAACGGAGCCTGCTTTGCCCAGTGCGACTCGGTTAACAAGTGGATCTGGGGTTCAGAAATGAGTCTTTCTGATTGCAAAGCCCCAGAAGTTTTATTTTTTACCTTTCCACCACTTTTAAATCTTTGCTTAGACCATTCGCTCAACCTAGAAATCAACTCACTCCTACCCTTCCATTCTTCCTTACCCTACAGAAATCATGCTTCAAGGTTTCAGTTTAAACATTACTTCATCTAATAAAGCTCCTCTAATTCCATTTCCCCAGCCACAGTGAAAATTACTATTATCATCTTCTACGATACTGCATTAGTTTGTTTTTATTGTTTTACAGCATTAATTTTATTCTGTTCTACGTAATAATAATATTAATGTTAACCAACATTTATTGAAAGCTTATGTTATTGCTCTAAATTCTGTGCCTATACTCAATTATTGAAATCCTCAGGACAATCCTAAACAGTAGGTACTATTTTCAGCCTCATTTTGTAGGTAAAAAAACTTGAAACACAAATAGGCTAAATAACTCACCTAAAGTTACACAACTAGCATCAAAGCAGGATTCAAACCAAATAATCTGGCTCCAAAATCCTTGCACATAACCTTATTGTTATCTAACAGTCTTCCAGACTTCTTGAATAGAGACAGCTCACGTAACAAACCTTGCTATTTGTATATCTCAAACTCCCCAGAACAGTGTTTTATACCGAATACATACCCTAGGTTATTTTCCACATGAATAAATGAGCAAAGGAGCTCTCTGGGGCTATGAAGGAATAATTATAATGAGTGCTAAGCCAGAACTTCAGAAAACTCTAACCTATGGACAAAATGTATCTAATATTCTTTGAGAGAAATCATTCTTCATCCTAGCAGCTCCTCAGAAATTTCATCCACAAGCAATGAAAGGTTTCGTATCCTCCAATTATGGAGTTCTTACTTCCACCTTAGCTAACTTCAATATTGAAAAATTATATAAAATATACTATTTATGTTATTCTTTAATGGCCATTATGAGACATGTTTCCTACATATATTCTAAGCATAGAACCATATTCCTAGTAAGAATAAAACTAGTTGGAAAATATGTGTGTGGGGTGAGAGTGAAGAACCAGCCATGGTAATAATAAAAGTAACCAAAAAAAACCTACCATATTCAAACACTTACCATGAGCCAGGCACCTGCCTTATCATCATATATTAACAGCATTATAATGCCAGTGCATTAACTCATTTAACACTCAAAAAACAACCATGAGGTAGGAATAAAATGAGCCCTGAAATTCTGGCATTTTCACTTTTTAGCAAAAGATTGTGTCAGATGAATTAAAAGCGTATTTGCAAAGTTAATAACCACTTTATTAAATTGTAATAGATGCTGAAAAGTCATGGAACAATTATACTGAACTATACTTTTATCAATTATTGTTTTTTCATCGATTTCATGACAAGTGTTATATAATGGGCTGGCAAAAACTTTTATTCTGCTTACAGCAATAATATATGTTCAATACTTAGTCCACAAAAGTTCATTCACAAGTTAGTGCATTGTTTACTAAGAAAATGTAGTAATGTTGCCAGATTCTTGAAGTAGAACATAAATGGTTACAGGCCTTTAGATTAGATGTTCACATCTACTTAGATAGTCAATAAGTGCTAGAATCAATGTACTCCATAAATTGGTTTGAATAATCACTCTAGATGATCAAGAAGTTCCCTCCACTTACTCTCCAGAGCTAAGGAGTCTTGCATGCAATAATCATAATTAGAATAGAAGTAATGGAAATATGCATGTCCAGCTGCAAAATATCCTAACTTCGGAATTAGTCTTTGGTCCCTAAGTGTCTTAAATCACCAAGGTTTATCAGAAAGTTTAAGTGTTTTTTTCATTTCTTTAATTCACCCCATTTTTGTAGTAAAAATTGATATGATAAACCCTTAATAATCCAATAACATATTAACCATACTTGAATAATAATAATGATAATGTTATATTACATTATGACATATCACATTATATTATGTTATTAATGGATATCAGCAATTGAATACTATATGCTGGGCAAAATATTAGGTGCTTTACTCTATGATCTCATTTAGTCTCCAGCAGTCTGGGGGTACGGGGTTTTCTTATCTGTGCTGTGCAGGTGAGTGAAATGGCTCAGAATAACTTGTCCATAGTCTCACAGACACTGTTGTAGAAGCAGGGCTCAAACCCACCTCAGGCTACTATAAACAATAAGAGAATTTTGCAAAGTGGGAATCTGCAAAATTAACATACAAAGATCAATAACCTTCTTTTACAGAAACAAAAAGTCATTTAGAAAATATTATGGAAGAGAAGACTGTTTAGGATAGCAAGTTTGTAAAAACAAAACAAAACAAAAACAAAAACAAAAACAAAGTAATAACGAGTTATATAAAGAAATTAATAGAACACCAAGGAGCAAACTTAGTAACAAATGTTTAAGACCTCTATAAGGAGAAAGAGTAAACTACTTTTGGAAGACAAAAGTTATTGAACAAATGGAAAGAAGCAGGTTCTTGAATAACTTCATAAAGATATTAATTGTCCCTATGTTAATTCATGAATTTATCATAATTATAATAAAAAATACCACCAAGATTTTTTTCACCTCTAGGCCTGCTACTTTTATCTGGAATAACAAGAAAGCAAGAAAAGACAGGAAAGCCTTGAAAAGAAGCGTGCTGGTGGGGGTGAGGAGGGAGACTAACACTTCAGATATTAAAGCATAATCTAAAACCTCTATAATTAAGATAATGTAATCATGGCATATGACTAGACAGACCAATGGCACAGAATAGAAAATCTAAAAGTATATATGACTGCATAGGAAAATTTCCAATAGGAAGCCATGCAAGTACCAGAACAAAAGCATCGATCAATTCCTTTACAAACTGCAAGTGGGCAAAATTTATAGTAAAATTATGTCCCAATGACTTAAGTCCCAACAAAATCAACTAAATATTATAAATGGCAAATGCCTCTCTTGGTCAGACAATCATCATGCTTGTGGACAGGAAATGGAAAGCAGAATCCACCACACCTCTAAGAATCACAAAAATTGCAGGATGGTTCAGTACAATAAACCCTAATACCTTGTCTTTCTTCATCATCATTTTTAAACCCCAGCAGAAACATTGTATTAACATAACCAAAACCTGGGAGAAAGATCTTAAACCACATCTGTTGGATTTAGTTGGAAATAAAGTGTGCTACCTCACATTCCAATTCAGATCCAAGACTTTCTGGATTTCAGCACTATACTTACTTTTAAAGGGGATTACATCCTGACTATCTTAACCCACTATTTATATGAACAAATGTGCTACAGGGTAAGGGCCCTTAACAGATATCTAGATTTATCCTATAATTAAAAATAATAATAATGCAAATGTATGTCAAAGCTCTGTAAACAATAACTTCAAAAAATTTGTTGTGGAGAAGGACCCCTGGTGTCCAGCTGGATTCAAGCCAGTCTATAGTGTGGCATAGCATTTGAGTCCATAATGAGACAGCATCTTTGCTTACTTTTAGATATTTTGCCTCACTATCAAAGATGTCAAGCCTCTAAAATTTTAAGGATGATGTTTAGGAAGAAATACCTTGGTTGTTTTACATTTTTTCTCAATAAACACTTCAAGAAGCGTAATATAGATTCTTTGGACACCAAATACACCATGACTGACTGGTAGGAATGTGTCCTTACACAGTAGTTACAGAGTCTGATTGGTATCTCTGGAACATATAGATAACACCTACATTAATAAAAGTGAGTTCTATCTCCACAAGTGGCTTCTGAAAAAGCTTTTTAAAAAACAACATAAAAAATGGTACATCGGCAAAAGACACGATCACAGCCCTTGCTGTACACTAACATTGCTTTGCAAATGAAAACCTGCAGTATTCCTTATGATCAGGGTTTCACCCATTTATTTGGTTAATCATTCAAATGGCTAAACAGACCTCTAATTTGAAAATAAAAACCAATTGATGCAATCACAAACAAGTTCTAAAATTGCGGTTTATAAAAATTGAAATCTTGTTCTAAGCCAAAACACACACACAGTTACCTTTTCCTAATCAGAGCATTCATTTCTCCTCATTATGATCTCACAAGCACATTAAAATCTTATTAACATTAATTACTTCTGAGCGCCTATGCATGAGCAGTGACAGTCGTGAGCGTGCGCGTGTCTGGATCATATCTACATTTATATACCTTGCTGCACTTTGCTTATAAAACATGTGAAAATATTTCTGCTAACACCAATTAGCTAATTTCACACACACACAGAGATAGTAAACTGCTGTCTCACTGCAGAGCCTACCAGAGACCCATAAACATATGGACAAACGGACAGGAAAGAAACCAGAAACACCTCTTGAATGTGAGAAATAAAACATCCTGTGCTTGAGCCTTAATTCTTGAGGTACATATAATCAAATAAATAAGTTGAAAGAACAAAAATAACAAAAAATTAAAAATCATTAAAAATTTAAAAACAAAGCATCCTATTTTCTACTCAGATGGATTCAATGATAAAAATGATAGACGCAAAGAAAAACTGGCAAGCAAAAAGCAGCTGACACAGGAGAGACAGAGTCAGATAAACAAAGAGACGGAAGTGAAAGTGTCCTTTACATGTGTACACATGCGTGCACACACACACACACGCTGACACATCTGCTTCACATAATTATACTTAATTTGAACAAAAACAATATAAACTTTACACTGACCATAAGATAAGAATACTAGCACACCAGACCTCAAAATCAAACAGGTCTATCTACACAAGCAAATAAAATTCCTGCTCAACCCAAATGATTTATGAATTCTTACACCAAGAACGTTATATATAGGAACCACTTGTCCCTACAACAGAAACCCAAAGTGTAGAAAAGTAGGCAATTATAGCCACAAAACTACATATAATCCTTATCTCTTTTTTCCACACTCTTCTCTCAACATGCAACTGTTTAACCATTCACACATACATTCCTCCAAATTGTCCTTCTTCCCCCCATCATCTGTCATTTAGTAAGAATTTTCATCATAGAGAATTAGCCATTGATCATTACAGCCACATTTTCTTGTGGACCCATGCATCTATCTTCCCTTCACAGCCTATAGTTTATATAAATCCAAAGACCTATGAAATACCACTGTATCGCTATCCACACATTCTATCCAGAGTTTTTCTGCCATCTTTAATTACTCTGTTACCATTGACCATTATACCAACACTATATCACTTTCCCAAAGAAAATATTTCAAAATTCCTATGGAAAACAGCAGGCATTGGCGAAAACAAAAGTTCATCTGTAGCACCATAATGACTTTTTCAGTGAGAAAAACACTTAACTTCATTGAGTCACAATACCCATTTGGAGGAAAAGAGTAATAATATACTTTGATCCTATTAGTATTTAAACAATTGATTATACTCATTAAATGATTTTTAGAATGTTTCACTAAGAATGAAATATAGAAAGGATATGAGATGTTCAACCATCCAGCACAATTAATGCTCAAGTCAATTTAAGTAGGTATAACTCATTCTAAAATTCCAATGTTCTACCTATTGTCTAGCAGCCTCATTGGTCTATTATAGGGGCCAATGACATATACCAATACAAGTGTGCACTCTACAGGTATGCTATGTAACAAAGGTCTAAGTGCATATTACAGAAGAAATTTTATAGAGTAGATTTTTGAATCTATAAAATAGTATTTAAAATATATCATATTGGTATGAATATAAAGTTTAAATGGTAGCAAAGAATACTAAATTTTAATTTAATGTTTTATTTAATTTATTTTAACTTAATGTTATTCAGCATGCTCATAACTCAGAACAAAATTTAGTGGACATTCTTTGGGAAACTTAAAACATGTAATATAAACATCATTAGCAAATGAAATGTTAAAAGTTTTTTTAATAAACTAGAGGATAACAAAATAAGGCTGAGTACAGTAAAATATATTTAATGATGAAAAGTTATTTAAAATAATTACCAACTTTCCATAACAATTAAAAATAAAATGAAATTATCATCCCTATGAAGTTTACATAGACTTTATATATGTCAATAACCATTGTTATAGTACTATTTATGACTTGCAAATATCCTAACTTAGGAGATTTATCAAACAGAATCAAGTGTGCTCTTTATAAGAAAATCTAGAGCACTGAGAAAACAAAAATCTGAAACCTGAAAAACTAGTGGCCATAAATCATAACACAAGAGAACTCTATGCTTTTAAAAATATATTCATTTTTAATTAGTAAACACTTAAATATTTGTTTATAGGTCATTGATAGCTTACCAGAATCTAGGAATAAAAAATTAAAGTGTTAGCAATCACTGCCAAATGAAGATCACTTTGATTTCATTTTTAAATCTCTAAATTTACAGATCACTAGAGAAATATGAGATATATCAAAAAATCAATTTACATTGACATTATCAAAAAATATTGTGTTAAGATAGAGCTCTAATGATCATAAAAGTATGGGAAAAGAAGAGGCAGCAAAGAAATAATTTTGGGTAGACACCAAAAAACCCCACAATGCTATATTAACCGTTTGTATGTTGCAGATAACCTTCAATGATCAATATGACCATGACAAAATTAGCAAAAAATGCAAAAATAGGTTGAGACTTAGAACCACCTTCCCTCTCATAAATACCACATCACATACTGCAAAGATTAGGTGGCCAAATTTCAATATCAAAGGTATACTTGGCATTTGAACCAGATCTAAGAATTATGGTCTTTGTTTTCCAGTAAAAGCTAGTAAGCTGATATTTACTTAACTCTTTCCTGTTGTTGTGTGGTTTTTTTTTTTTGAGCTTCTCAAGGATTATCGAAATTGAAGACTACATATGAAAAAGATAGTTCATCATTTCCAAAAAGATATTCATCCAGATTGCCCTCCAATCCGTGAAATCTGAGATGCCTAAGGAGTCTTCTTTGTGAAAGCCTTACAAATATATCCAAAGATGGTGAGTCCCATATGGCTCTGATAAATGAAACCCGTTATTGTGAATTTCAAGCTCTTCTTTAAAACAAAACACTACTGGGTGAATTTGGTGCTCATGAAATAAAGCACTAATTGCGTGGCCTAACAACACTCTGAATCCTCTCCCTAGCAGACATTTTAAGTTGTGCCAAATTGGTTTTGGGATGTGAACAAATATCCTGGAGCCAGACTCTCACATGCACGCACTACTCCCTGGAAGTAAGTTGGACACTCTTGGAAATTGCATTAACTCTTTCAGGCCACCAGGGAACCTAACTCTTACTAAAAGAAAGGGCTCTTTTAAGAGGAAAACAAGTCATTCAGTCTAAAGTTTAAACCCAAGTAAACGGTGAAATAGCAAAAACTGATTTGGGGCCATTTCGACACTAAGGTATCCATAGATATTAGATAGCCCCTACACCCCAATGGATGCTTATTCAAATGTATCCAGAAAGTCTTATTCCTCTTTTCCTATGTGTGCATAATTTCCAAGACATTAATAAGAGTTGTGTGCATTCAGGAGAGGAGAATTCATTTTAAGCTTAATATGCCACATTTGCCTCAGGCACAGTGATAAGAAACTTTTGTTTCTTTGGTAACCACTTTCACCTTATTAGAACAGAAAACTTCTTGACTTTGTGTCTCACCACATGAAATATAATTTCCACACTATAATTTTTTCTATGGTCTTTCCATCCTGGTTCAGAAGGATGACTACAAATCTGGAACTGCATATTTAAATGGCAATTAATCTATCCCCATCTCCCTCTCACTTGAATTCAGGAATAAAAATAATTTTTTTAAAAAATTAAAAGCACCTACATGTAAAAAAACTATTTATGAGTACCAGCTTATTTCTTTTCTTCCTTTTTCTCCTACTTTTAATTTCTTCAGAAGCAAAGTAATTTCTTAGTAACAAGTTATTATATTTTTACGGGATTTTAATTAAGCATTTTATTTGCAGTATGCTGAAAACAGCATTTCCCCTTTTAGCTCACTGATAAATATCCTAAGCTATCTGGGTCCTAAAGATTATCCAAACTCCACTAACTATAATTTTACATTTTTAGGTCACTGTCATTCTGTGGCTGCCACTCTCCTTAAAGGCTAAGTAAAGACAGAGATAAAAGAAAAATTACTTTTGGGGGGTAGAAAATAACTAAATTCCTATGAAGAAGGTTTTTTTAACCACTTCTAGTTTAAGCCTTCTGTGATATATTTCCAAGAGAACCATATTTAATTTCCTGACAATTGGTTAAATTTAAGAATATTACCAAAGCCTATGTTCCATTTCTAACAAAGCTTTATTTTCTAACAATTAGCCTGTGTATGCCACTGCCAATGACTCTATTACTAAGATATAAAACAACAACAACCTTATCAGACCCTAAAAAGAAATAAGCTGCTATTTACAATTACATAGGACACATGTGGTGAATCAAATGTGTAGCTGCTTCTGATATAGATTACTTCAAACTGCAATTCCTAGAATAGAATCCAAGTCTGTAGGTGTGTCAACATAAGGACATATATCTGACTTACACTGGAGTATTGGTACTCTGAATAACTCTTGATTATTTCTGATTAAAAATTTATAGGATCTTGGGCAGCCCAGGTGGCTCAGCGGTTTAGCGCTGCCTTCAGCCCAGGGCGTGATCCTCGAGACCCAACATCAAGTCCCACGTTGGGCTCCCTGCAAGGAGCCTGCTTCTCCCTCTGCTTGTGTCTCTGCCTCTCTCTCTCTCTCTCTCTCTCTCTCTCTCTCTCTCTCTTTCTCTGTGTCTCTCATGAATAAATAATTAAAATCTTTAAAAAAAATTTATAGGATCTGTTAGTACACTGTGGCCATTTTGTAGCATGTCAGATATCATGACATTACTTCTATGCTCTATTGCATATTTGTTCAGTTAGTTGTTGAGAACCAAATACAACTCCTATTCCAATTGAGTTTGTTTGGAATCTAGAACCAAATTAATGGCATTGAAAGGTAATTGCTAATATTCAATAGGCACCTCAACATCAACAATGTTTTATCAATTTTCAAAGCAAATATTTATTATATCAGTGAGAAATTGACTCAGTACATACCCACCATGTCAGCAAAGTGATACTAGGGCCAAGAAGCAATTTTCTCATGGGGTCCAAACAAAGGGGATACTTGGGGCAGTTATAAACTCTTTATGGAAGACTAAAGTTCTGATTTGTATTTCTACCAAGGTCCCCTTTTTCAGCCTAAATTCATATACTCACATCAATTTAGGAGAAAAGGTATTAAAATGTAGCATATGTTCATCTCAAAATTCCGTGATAAACTGTAATTAGGACTTATAAAGAATCATGGCCTTTCTTTAGTAGTATGTGTCTATTTCTTTTTTTATTAAGTATTTTTAAAATTTTAATTCTAGTATAGTTAACATACATTTATAATACACATAGTGTTATATTAGTTTCAGGTGTACACTATAGTGATTCAACAATTCTATACTCAGTCTCATCATGATAAGTGTACTTGTATGCTTATATTTCTTTGTCTTTTGTGGATTTACTATATGTAAATGTATACCTCATGGTAGTTCACAAAAGATAAGGAAAAAGGAATATAAGTATACAACTAAAATCAAGGCACAAAAGGAGAGGAAGAGAAAAAGAAAGAGATACTCAGAAATAATTAACAAAATGGCAATAAGTACATATTTATCAATAATTATTTTAAATGTAAATGGACTAAATTTTTCAATCGAAGGTACAGAGTAGCTGAACGGATTTTAAAAAACAAGACCCACCTGTCTACAAGAAACTCAATTTCGGGCAGCCCGGGTAGCTCAGCGGCTTAGCGCCACCTTTGGCCCAGGGCATGATCCTGGAGTCTCAGGATAAAGTCCCATGTCAGGCTCCCTAAATAGAGCCTGCTTCTTCCTCTGCCTGTGTCTCTGCCTCTCTCTCTTTCCCAATCTCTCTCTCTCTCTCTCTCCCTCTCTCTCTTTCTCTCTCTCATAAATAAATAAATAAAATCTTTAAAAAAAAAAGAAACTCACTTTGGATGTAAGGACACATAGAGATGGAAAGTGAAAGGATGGAAAAAGTTATTCCATGCAAATAGAAACTAAAAGAAAGCTGGAGTAGCTATACTGATATCAGACAAAATAGACTTTAAAACAAAGACTGTAATAAGAGATAAAGAGAGGAATTACATAATGGGTCACATAATTACATAATGGGAATTACAAAAGGGTCACTCCACCAAGAAAATATAACATTTGTAAATATTTATGTACCCAACATAGGAACACCTACATATATAAAGCAAATATTAACAGACCTAAAGGGAGAAAAACACAAGAATAACAGTAGGGGACTTTAATATCCCACTTAGATTAATGGATAGATCATTCAGATAGAAAATTAATAAGGAAACATCAGCCATAAATGACATGTTAGACTTGATGAAGTTAATGGATATTTATTGAACATCCCATCCAGAAGCAACAGAATACACATTCTTCTCCGGTACACATGAAACATTTTCTAAGATCATATGTTAGGACAAAAAACAAGTCTTAATAAAATTAAGAGGACTGAAATCCTATTAAGCAACTTTTATGACCACAAAGGTATGAAACTAGAAAGTAATTACACAAAGAAAACTAGAAATTTCACAAATATATACGGATTAAACAACATGCTATTGAACACTCAATGGGTAAAAAAAAAAAGCAACCAAAAGAGAAATCAAAAAATACCATGAGACAACTGAAAGTAGAAATGTAACATATCAAAATTTATGGGATGCAGTAGGAACAGTTCTAAGAAAGAAGTCATAGAGATAAATGCAGACCTTAAGAAACAAGAGGAGTCTCAACTTAACTTTTTACTTCGAGTAATTAGGAAAAGAATAAACAAAATTAGAAGGAAAGAAATAACAAAGGTCATAGCAGAAATAAATGAAATAGACCCTAAAAAGACAATAAATGAGATCAATGGAACTCTAAATTGGTTCTTTGAAAAGATAAACAAAATTGACAAATCTTTAGCTACTCACCAAGAAAGAGAGGATTCAAATAAATAAAATCAGAAATGAAAGGAAATGTTACAATTGATTCCACAGAAATACAAAAGATCATAAGAAACTACTGAATAATTATATGCTAAAAAACTACACAACTATAAGAAATGGATAAATTCCTAAAAATATATAATCTAAAGACACTGAATCATGATGAAATACAAAATCTGAACAGAATCATTATTAGCAAGAGGTCAAATCAGTAATCAAAATCTCCCCAGAAACAAAGTCCAAGAACAGAAGGCTTCACTGGTGGATTCTACAAAACACTCAAAGATGAATTAATTCCAATCCTTCTCAAACTCTTGTGGAAATAGAAGAGGAGAGAACTCTTTCAAACTCATATTATAAGGCTAGCATTACCTTGATACGAAAACCAGACAGGAATGGCAAAGAAAATTGTAGGCCAATATCCCTGATTAACATAGTTGCAAAATTCCTCAACAAAATATTAGCAAACAAAATTCAATAATACATTAAAAGGATCATACACCATGGTCATGGGGGATTTAGTCAAGGGATATAAGAATGTTTCAACATCTGCCAATCAGTCGATGTGATATGCAACTGTAACAAAAGATAAAAATCATATGATCATCTCAATAGACACAGAAAGAACATTTGACAAAATTCAGTATTTATGAATAATAAAAACTCTCAACAAAGTGGTTATACAGGGAACATACATCAACATAGCATATAATATGACAAGCCCACAGCTAACATCATAAAGCACTTCCAGTTAGATCACAAACAAAAGAGAGATGCCTACTCTCACCACTTTTATTCAATATAGTATTGGAAGTCCTAGACAGAGCAACGAGGCAATAAAAAAAAACAAAAGGCATCCAATTGGAAAGGAAAATGTAAAACTGTCACTATGTGCAGAATACATAATAGAAAAGTCCTAAAGAAAGCCCTAAAGACTCCATCAAAAAGTTGTCAGAATTAGGGCACCTGGTGGTACAATCAGTTAAGTGGCCAACTCTAGATTTCAGATCAGGTTGCAATCTCAGGTAATGAGACTGAGCCCCGTATCAGGCTCCATGCTCAGTTGAGGTCTGCTTAAGACTTTCTCCCTCTCCCTCTGCCCTTCCATCCTGCACTCACTCACTCTTTCTCTCTCAACTAAATAAATCTTTTTTAAAAAATTGTCAGACTTTTGGGGCACCTGGGTGGCTCTGCCTTTGGCTTAGGTTGTGAGCCCAGGGTCCTGAGATGGAGTCTCATACCAGGCTCCCCGCGGGAAGCCTGCTTCTCCCTCTGCCTATGTCTCTGTCTCTCTCTATGTGTCTCTCATGATTAAATAAATAAAATATTTTTTAAAAACCCAAACTGTCAGAATTTAGACAAGTTCATTAAAGTTGCAGACAAATTAACACAAAAAAATCTGTTGTGTTTCTATACATTAATAATGAACTATCAGAATGGAATATTAAGAAACCAATCTCATTCAAAATTGTACAAAAAGATGGAAATAAATTTTACCAATGAGGTGAAAGACCTATAAATTGAAAACTACAAAACATTAATGAAAGAAACTTACAAAGACACAAATAAATTTCATTTTGTGCTTTCTTTCATTTCATGCTTATGGATTGGAAGAATTAGTATTGTTAAAATGCCCATACCATTCAAAGGAATATACAGATTCAGTGTAATCCCTATCAAAATTCCAATGGCGTGTTCCACAGATATAGAACAAATACCTAAAATTTGAATGGAATCATAAAAGACCCTGAAGAGTCTAAGCAATTTTTAGAAAGAGGAACAAAGCTGGAGACATCACCCTTCCTGATTTCAAACTACATAAGAAAGCTATAGTAATTAAAAATATTGTATTGGCATAAAAATCAACACATAGATCAACAGAACAGACAGGGAGCCCAGAAATAAACCTATATATATGTGATCAATTAATTTATGACAAAGGAGCCAAGAATATAACGAGGAAAGGACAGTCTCTTCAATAAATAGTGCTAGGAAAACTGGACTTATGCAAAAGGAGGAAACTGGACCACTATCATACACCATACATAAAAATTAACTCAAAGTGGAATAAGGACTTGAACATAAGATCTGAAGCCATAAAACTCCTAGCAGAAAACATAAGCAGTAAACTTACTGACAGTGATGATTTTTTGAATGTGACACCAAAAGCAAAACCAACAAAAGCAAAAATAAAGAAATGGGACTATGTCAAATTAAAGAATTTCTGCACAGGAAAGGAAACCATCAACAAAATTAAAAGGCAACTTACTGAATGCGAGAAAATATTTGCAAATCATATATCTGATAAGGGGTTAATACCCAAAATATAAAGAACTCAATAGCAAAAAACCTTCAAATAATCCATAAAAAATGGGCAGAAGATCTAAATAGAAGACACACAGATGTCCAGGAGGTACACAAAAAGATGATTTACGTCATTAATCATCAGGAAAATACAAATCAAAACCACAATGAGATATCATCTCACATCTGTTAGAACGGCTATTATCAAAAAGACTAGAAGTAACAATTATGACAAGATGTGGAGAAAAGATGGGATGCCTTGGTGGCTCAGGGGTTGAGCGTTTGCCTTTGGCCCAGGGCGTGATCCCCGAGCCCCAGGATCGAGTCCCATGTCGGGCTCCTTGCGTGGAGCCTGCTTCTCCCTCTGCCTGTGTCTCTGCCTCTCTGTCTCTCTCTGTGTGTCTTTCACAAATAAATAAATAAAATCTTTAAAAAAAAAAGATGTTGAGAAAAGAACCCTGGTGCACTGTTGGTGGGAACATAAATTGGTACATCCATTATGAAAAACAGTATGGTGATTCCTCAAGGAAATGAAAATAGAACTATAATAATATGATCCAGTAATTTCACTTCTGGTATTCTTTCCAAGAAAATAAAAACACTTAATTTGAAAAGATCTATGAACCCCCATGTTCACTACAACGTTATTTATAGTGGCTAAGATATGGAAACAGCTTAAGGATCCATCAATGAAAATGAATAAAGAGGATGCAGTATACATATATAATGGAATATTATTTGGACATAAAAAATAATGAAATTGTGCCATTTGAGATAACATGAATGGACCTCCAGGGAATTATACTAAGTGAAATAAGACAAAGACAAATACCATATGATCTTTCTTATATGTGGAATCTAAAACATTTTTTTAATTTAAAAAAAAAAAAAAAAAACCTAGGGATCCCTGGGTGGCGCAGCGGTTTGGCGCCTACCTTTGGCCCTGGGCGTGATCCTGGAGACCCAGGATCGAATCCCACATCGGGCTCCCAGTGCATGGAGCCTGCTTCTCCCTCTGCCTGTGTCTGTGTCTCTGCCCCCTCTCTCTCTCTCTCTCTCTCTCTCTCTCTCTCTCTCTCTATCATAAATAAATAAAAATAAAATAAAATAAATTAAAAAAAAACTAAGCTTATACATAAAACAGATTGATGGTTGCCAGAGGTTAGGGGCTGAGGGAGAAATGGTTAAATTGTTTTTTTTTGTTGTTGTTGTTTTTGTTATTTAAATAAATTGAATAACAATTTTTAAAAATCTATGGATATCTGAATAAACTATGGATATTAGTTAATAATAAAATATCAATATCAGTTCAATTTTAACAAATGGATTGTATTAATGTAAAATGTTCCTAAAGGTGAATCCACAGTGAGGAGGGGGGAGTAATACACAGACTCAGTGTTATGTGCAAAACTTTTTTTTTTTTGGTAAATCTAAAAACAAACAAAAAAACCCAATAGCTTATCTTTTATTAGGTGCCCACCACATTTGTACATGTTTAAAAGTGTGCTATGAGCTCAGAAGCTATTTTTTTTTTCTATTCCACATTCACTACCCACATATACCAATAAAATAGAGGCAGAAAGCTTGACATGATACACAGGACCCTTACAAGTCAGCTAGTTCTCAATGGTCTTAGTAGTCAAAATACACTTGTGCAACCAGCTTCTAAACCTGAAATTATAAGCAGAATGATTTTTTAGCTGTTAAAAGATAGTAGCAGCAGAAAAAAAAAGGAGGACAGTAAAAGAGATTAAGGATAATAGACGTTTTGATCTACAGAGAAAGTAGATTGACCAATTATCTTATTGAAGCAATGAGTAACCTAGTTCCCAGGACCAGCTCTGATGCTGGAAACTACCATGTAACTTTAGCCAACTTATTTAACCTCTACTGGCATCTATTTCCTAATCTGCAAAACAGAGGTAAATTTCAGACACCAACTGCTTTCTGTAGCCTTACACTGGCTAGGATCTTTTAAAATTTATTCCCTGAGCCAAAACCTCACCCACATGCCATCCGTTATTTTCCCTCCTTTTTCCTGTCTCCTTTGCCTCTGCAAAGAAATAAAATTAGCAGTCAAAATTAAACAAGCCCAGTGAGCAAGGTTTAAGGAAAGGGATGGAGTAAGTTGTGCAAAATTGCTTATTTGGCCCCAAAAGGTTCATTGTTGGGATATTGCCTCCCACAACTAGCTCTACTGGAATTTTTCTCAGGAAAATGGAGAACTGTTTTAAGATAGACATGCCCTTTAAGCTGGTCTCAAATCAAAATAAATTTAGGATATTCAAAAACACCCTACAGGATTTTCCCTGTGGAGTCTAAATAAATCACTGACCAAATTTTCCAATTTATGCTCTGCTGCTAAATGGGACTTTCTAAAAAATCATGTTTTAATTTCTACATATGAAAATAGAGTACAGGTAAACGTCTTCACTATATATTTTCACTCTTCTTTCTTCATGGTAGCATTCATTTGCTTGATAGAGTTTAAAAGAATGCCATCTGGGAAAAGACCACCCTTAGAGAAGAAAGTTAAAATAGAACCCAAATCTCCAATAAACTCGAAAGTCAGCTAAAGACAACACTATATCCACTGGTTAGTGAGTCTTTTAAAAATAATGTATCTTTTGGGGCACCTGGATGGCTCAGTCAGTTAAGCATCTGTCTTTGGCTCAGGTCATGAGCCCGAGCCCGGCACTGGGCTCCCTGCTCAGTGGGAAGTCTGCTTCTCTCTCTCTGCCTCTGCTCCTACACCCTGCTTGTGCTCACTTTCTCGCTCACTCTCTCTCAATAAATAAAATGATTTAAAAAAAGTATCTTCTAAAATATAATTATAGAGGCATTAAGAAAATCTCCCAAACATATGCATATTAAACTTTATAAAATCATGATTAGTTTTACACATAAAAAATGGATTTCAGAGTTCCTTCTAATTTTTAATATATTTAAAATATTATTAAATCTATAAAAAGGTATACATAGCATTTTTAGCAATTCATTTACTTGGTAAATGAGAAATTCTATTTGTACTATGTACAACATAGTTGTACTATGTACTATGCTGTGTACATAGGCTGTCATTTTATACTATGAGGTGCTTTTTTAAAAAAATGAGAATATAAAAAGTGCTCAGGAATCAGTTTTCATGCTGGCAAATCGAATCTCAATTTAAAAAAAGGAATCAGTTTTCAGATTCTAGAAAGCACTATGACATTGACACTATTAATACTTGCATGGGATCTTAAATATAAATAAATAATTTTAAGACCAACAACAGTGGCTATGCTATCAAATTACTGTTTCACGGCATGTCATAATAGATATAAAATTTTCATTCAAATAATCTGTTCCATCAAAGAGTTGGAACTCTCAAATAAAAATATAAACAAAAAAGATTATTCAGTGGATTTTCCCTAAAGTATTATGCATTATTAACACCAAACTTTACAAGACTTAAAAAAAAAATTACTAGACTGATTAAGTGTGGAAAAATGGTTTGTTCCCTACAAAGGAAATGAATTTTAGTCCCACAAAGTTTAATTAGTATTTAGTGGCTTGTACTTACCAGAGGAACAGCCTGACTCTGAAGGTTAACTGTACAGTCAGAAATGACATACACCGGTGGTTAAGAGCACCAACTGCTTTCGAATTTAGACTGAAATAGAGTCCAGTCCTGGTTCTGCTACTTTAGACTACAATCATCAGTAAGTCACTTAACCAATCCAAATCAGGCTTTCCTCATCTGTAGACTGGGTTAAGAAACTACTCCTAGCAAAGGCATGGGGATTAAAGATCCCATAGACAATGTTCTTTAACAGTTCAATAATTATGATTATTATTACTACTTAGACCCCTTCTGACCATTCAGAAAACTTGAATTCTACCTCTGGCTAAAAGTCACTTCTCAATGGCAGAATTAGAAAAAAATATATCGATTTATTTTACACGTGTAAGTAATAATTATTATACCATATCGGTAATACACTTTGTGGCCCTCAAGACTAGACATTATCATTTAACATAATAGGAACCTGGTAAAGAGTTATTGGTTAGGGGTAAAAAATAATATGATATAGTAGAAAGAGCATAGGCTCTGAATTCAGCTTCAATGTTTAACATCTGTGAGACATTGGCTATCTACTCTATGAGCTTCGTTGGTTTTTTGTTTGTTTGGTTTTGGTTTTGGGGGAGGTTTTTCTCTGTAACAGTGACAGACAACCAGGGTATACAGCAGAGTTGTTGTAAAGACTAAATGAAGCAATTTATATGAAAGGTTCTCAGTAACTTCTCTTTTCCTTAATTCTAGGGTTATGGGGCAAGAGTGGTAATTGTCAAGACTGAACTTTTCTTACACAGCTGTATCAACTTTGTCCTTCTTTTTAAAATGAGATATTTCATTAGGAAATAATGTGAATTATGAGAATGGATTCAGGAGCAACAGTAAATATAGTTTATCAATATACCATAAAAACAAGAGCAAGGATTCCCAAACCTTGTAATTTTATTAGAACCTTTGAAGTAGTCTTTGTAAAATATTGATGCCCAAATCTAGATCTAAAGATTCTGATTTAGGATATCTAGGTGTAGAACCTAGAAATCTATTCATTTAAAAAGCCCCCAGCTGATTATGATGTACAACAGCCAAGGAAAGTAGTGTTTTCTAACCTGTGTGAACCAGGTGGAAACTGGGATGCCTGAGTTCCATCCCAGACTTATTAGAGAAGGAGTTCAGAAATCTGAATTGTAACAAATACCCTAGGTAATTTTACAGTACATTAAAGTTAAATAACCACTAGACTGGAGTCCAATACTACAATATCAAAAACGTATATAAAATTTTTCATCTTATTTGGTTATTTTAAATTTTTTCCTTCTATATTAATAAATTTACTACCATCAAAAATGAACTTATGAATGATAGGTAATAAATTTATCCAAAGAAAACATGAATTTTAGATTCATAAACATTATCAATATTATTATTACACGTTTTTATTTTAAAGATTTTATTCATTTATGAGAGGCACAGAGAGAGGCAGAGACAGAGGCAGAGGGAGAAGCAGGCTCCCTGCGAGGAGCCCGATGCAGGATTAGATTCCAGGACCCCAGGATCACACCCTGAGCCAACGGCAGACGCTCAAACGCTGAGCCACCCAGGCGTCCCTCATTACAGGTTTTTAAACCAAAACATAAGTAATAGGGTGAACACAACACAATTTTTATCTCCAGAGCCTACAACCACCAAGAAACACTCCAACTAAGAGATGCCGTCAGTTTCAGTGTTTTTAAAATTCGTCTGTTTTTGCTTTGACTGAGGTTTCTATTATCCATTCTTCCTTTAATTAGAGCAGTAATAATGGTAAATATTATTAATATTGGCACAGGGCTTTACTATTTATGAAGAATTTCCATATACATGAACCCCTTTAATCTTCACAATTACCTTGTGAGGTGGATAGGAAGTGTAACATTTATTACTACCTTTCTGCAAATAAGCAAAAAAGCTGAAGCAATTTGCCCAAAGTCATAATGGTGTTTGCTGGTGTTTCTGGTAATACGTGGACTGAAACCTCAGGCAAAAATTCTGAAATTTAAAAGTTAGCCCTCATTTTTAGGGGTTACTAAAAAAAATTCAAAATAGCATGAAAGAAGGCAGCCTGAGTGGCTCAGTGGTTTAGCGCTGCCTTTGGCCCAGGGCATGATCCTGGAGACCCAAGATCAAGTCCCACATTGGGCTCCCTGCATGGAGCCTGCTTCTCCCTCTGCCTGTGTCTCTGCCTCTCTCTCTCTTTCTCTCTCTCTCTCTCTTTCTGTTTCTCATGAATAAATAAATCTAATCTTTTTTAAAAAAAAATAGCATGAAAGAGTCTTTAAATTGCAAATAGTCTGCAGTCCCATACCGAAGCATGGGTTCATCTTATTATTTAAAGTTACTGTAATTTATTTTATGGTTAAGGATAGAAGGAGAGTGGAGCTCAATTAACCAAAATCAAAGAAACAGAAAAGTTAAACAAAAAATTGGAATGCCCACCAATTATAATACAATTTGCCCAATTTGTAGTTTAACCCTCTATAAGAAAATCTTCTGTGCCTCAATTTCCTCTACTAAAACTGGAATATCAAATAGCACTTTCAAAGGCTAGCAATTTAATTTTAAGCTATTGTGGTACTTTAAAATTGTTAAACCAAATGTACAACTAGAGTAATACTAACATGTATCCAACCCATACAAAAGCCCTGAGTACCTTACGATCAACTAGTCCAGCCTGCTCATTTTATGCACAGGAAACAGACCTAGAGAGGTTAAGCATCTTACCCAAGATAACATAGCAAATTTGTTATAAAGCTGAAACAAGAAATTCAGTATCTTTACCACAGTCAACTACAATAGAAACTTGCAAATAGGCAATGCAATTTCATAATCAAAAACAGAAAGTCATTTTAATATGAAAGAAAGTAAATTTATAAAGGGAAAGTTGGAAAGGAGGTGGTATCAGAAGTATTTTTCCAAAGAGAAAAGGCCCTAAAATTATTTAAAACCAAAAAAATAAAAATAAAAATAAATAAGAAGTTATAAACCAGCCAGACATAATCATTCATTCAGATCTTAAATGTCTGAGTGCCTCTGGGCTGAATGCCATAGAAAGTTCTGGAGGCAGAAGGATGAATAAGACACAGACTCTATCCTTGAGAAGCTCATGGTTTAGTTGGAAGATATGCTTACAAACAACACAAAACAATACAAAAATGCATTATAAACAATACAATGTGAAAGTGATATTACCAGAGCATATAAAAGTTGCTCGGAGAATGGGCAGGAAGGAACACCTCACGGTCTGGAATGATTGACCAAAAGCCTTCCAAGTAGTAAGATTAGGCAAATGAATATCTCTGACAATCTCTGCCTTCTTCATCCCCAAATCTAAATTGGACATACCTCTGTTTGTGCCTATAATTTTTGAAGTATTTTTAATACACAGTGGGATAAAGGAAGGGCTAAAGTACACACATCCTAATTTCTCTTTTAGGTAATAAGAATTGCTAAACACACTAAAACAGATTTTTGTGTAGCTACTGCAAAATCAGAGCTTGAAACAATTTGCCAAATGTCTGTAAATGTCCTATACTTTCCTTTTCACTGGCTCATGCGTCAGAGACACAAGGTGGCACTGTCGTGCTGACATTCATTCAGGGTCCTTTCTAAATGGACAATTTGGAAAGAGGCAAAGGCCCTACTGTGACAACTAAAACCAGGGTGATATTACTGGCCTTCTCCTAGGTCTACCAGCAATAATGGTGGCTGAGGAAGGAGTAAATCATTTTGCATTTCATGAATATCACATGATGCCTCTATAGAAGAGAACATATTCTCTGATGGTTTCTGCAAAATGTCATGTTGTGTGCTCATGGAAATGTCCAAAGGAATATAGTGCCCCTCTGCCAGTGGAAAGTCAGAAGTGAACTGTTTACCATGGGCTGTGGACATGGACCGCCTCTCCATCTAGTGGCCAGTGGGGAGGAGTGGAACCATAGTGTTTCACTCAGTTAAAAACAGCCCCTTATCAAACCAACCATAGGCAATTATGTCACTTCATCTGACAAATGGCAATTTTGGGTTTATTGCATTCATTGAATCATTAACTAGACCCAATAATACATTGTGACATCCACTTATGCTAACGATAACAATGACCAAAAAAATAAAGTAAGTGTGCTCTTTCAGACCAACTAAAATCCCTTTATTCGCCTGTCATTGCCAACCTAAACTTCTCTACAGATGTTTATGATTTACAGGTAGAAATTACAAGCAGAATCACCTACATATATAGCTGTATAAAATAAAATAATATTTTTTAAGATAAAAGAAAATCTAAAAGGGAGCTTTTCCCTTCATTTTTATAAACACAAAATCTTATGAACAGAGAGATTATGATTTATTCAAAGTCATTATAGTCAGGACCAGAAACCAGGCCTCCAGATTTAACCACTTTAAATCCTTTTTGGCATTAATTAATACCTCCTGTTCTCCAAAGCAGTGCTTTTTTTTTTTTAACCACACCATAGTGTTTCTCTCAACATGCTAGGAAAATAATTAGTTTCTAAAACTTTTATTCACATATTTTCATGCTAAATTGATAGGATTGAAGCTATTGTATGTAAGTCCTAACACATCTTCATGGATATATTCTGAGCCTTATTATAAGAACATGCTTTTTTCTTTTTTTTTTTTTAACTAACAAATTATTTACATTCATTCAACATTTAGAAAGCAAAGTAGCAAGTGGGCAGGGAATAGAGTAGAATGTGCTGGTCAAACCCACTATACAGAAATGGTTTCAGAAAGCCATTTTGTAAAAGGAAATCTAAATCCATTCAGGCTGACAGGAAGTTTGGAGTTGTTTTTTGTTTTGTTTTATATAAAAAGTATTTGACTTCATTTTATTTTAAGAGAGGAAACACACACACAAACTTACACAGTCGATCACTTCATCCATTTTAATTAAACTCATGATGCTGTTTTGCCGCATGCCTTGGGAATGCTTTGTTGGGAAGGCTTCTTATCAAAACAAATGAAATCTGTCCACCAACTACAAAAATCTGCTCACAAATCCAAACCTAAGGCTTCGAAGGCAAAAGGTATGAAGAAATCCTGGCAGTGAACACATTAGAAATGTGAGATGTTATGACTTCCTCTTCTATGATCTTTTGGTGGCACCTTTGGAATCTATCTTGGAGTGGAGGGGGAATGTAGCCAACCTACTGTCAATAGTGAGAAGCCAACCTACTGTCAATAGTGAGAAGGCAATGAGTGCTTTGTTGGATAGGTCAGATGGCTTCTACTGAGGGTTGGGAAGAAAGTATTCTTTTTTCATTATAAATTTAGAAGCTTCAAAAGCACCTACCCCTCCACCCACAGCTTTACTTTTAATCTTGTTTCCATTTGCTTTTTAATCATGTTTATTCTTCTCCCCTCTCCAGATGAGGTGAGGCCACTGTTGATTTGAGGAACTAGATAAAGTGAGAACTATTCTAGCTCTTTCGACCCAACCTAAAGTGCCGGTAATAGGTGCATTTGGCCAAGAAGACGGAGACATTAGTAAATATGTGCAGACCCAAAGTACTGGGCCAAAAGGAATTGTAGTATGTTCAGTATTTAAAAACAAAACAAAACAAAAATCCAATGTATAAAGTCACCTTTGCAACTAGATGTCCCTAATTCCTATTTAAACATAAAAGAAAGAATAAACATTTTCACTGTTTAAATGTTTTGGTGTCTAAATAAGGTGTTTTTGTTTGTTTACAATAGTAGCCATACAGTTTTCATATACATACATATCTACCCAAAAATTTACACAGCCTAGAACATTCATAGTTTTCTGCTAGTAAGTTTTTTACTAAGTTTTAATTTGGCACCCGAGCAAACTGACAACATTACTTTAATTTTCTCCCAGTTGCATTTTACTGGAAAGAAGCTCATACTATAAAAGGAATTTGCTAACAACAAATCACAATTTGATTACAACAGTAATTCAGAGAACATTTCTGAAAGGAAAGGTAAAAATAGCAAATTTCCAAGCTCATTTAGTAAAAAACTAAAGGCTTCTAACCATTAGATAGAATCAAAATTTAAATAATTTAAATTCAAACCTTGTTTTTAAAAAGTTTAGATTAAGAATTTTGGTGAGCAAAACAATACTATTATGCATAAAATTCATCATTATTACCATTTTTGTTTCAATTTATTGGAAATCTATTTAATTTCCAAAAACTCCAAATTCCATTAAGTAGTTTCATATGAATTAAATGCAAGTCTTTACATTAGTTTTTTTAATATTGAAAGTTTTCAAAAACTTATTAACATTTTAAATGTATAACATATGATCTGTGCATTAAATTTATCATACCTTGAGATTCAGGGTATTCAGTGCTAAAATATTTCTAATATGAAGAAGGTAAACACATTATGCTAGAATGACCACCCTTTCCATCAGTTTCAAAAATAGGACTGAATATCCAGAAATTAATAATATCCTCAGTTTCCATCTAATAACTGGATGGGTCAATGAATTCAGCCCTTGTTCCTTGTCTCAATATTATTACTTGGAAGTCAGTAGTTAAGTTTCCCTATGAAAGTTAAAACAATTATGAAAGTGTTGCATTGGTTAACTGAACTACAAAACATGCCAGGCTGGAGTTTCACTTGAGTATCAAAAGACTTCATAAAGGCAAGCACCATGTCCTCAAGTTGATTACTTTCAAGTAAACTGTAGAATCACCCAAGGCTTGACCCTAGAGTAGAGGAGAGGTTACAAAGCCAAAGTTGAGCATAAGGTGCACACTACTTAATTATTATTACAGTTGAGCAACTACAGTGGCATAAAAGCCCTTTTTTCTTATGGGCTCTTGAATGCTGTTCCCAACATCTGTTATAGTGGTTACTACATACATGACAGTAATGATAGATGGCATTACTTCTTCCCACAGCCTCAAAAGCTTGCCTATGTTGAAATCAGAAGTAAAAGAGTTCAAAGAATATATTTTTTATACGTTCAGCATAATTGGCAACAATGTACATTTGATGATTAAATGTATAATAACTATGTTACAGGAATATATACAAATTCAGGCATTCTCTAGAATTTTGAGATATAGATATTGCCCTTGGGTTTTTGGTAAAGAATTAGAAGTATTTTACTAGCTATTTGACATTGGCTATAATCCCTGAGGATTCTGCAAAATGCTAGAAATTACTTAAGCATTGGAAATGCACAAAACAAGTTTGAGAGAAAATTTAAGTTTCAAGTTTGCCAAATATCTAGGAATTCTATACAGAATTTGAAAATTTGGAGCAAAAAATCAAATGGCCAATGATGATTCTAGTATCATTGTAAATAATATCTAATTATTGTATGAGGTAACCAAAATGGCTCATATAATATGAAAAAAAATCATTTAAAAGAGTTGATTTCTAATTAATGATAACTCTTATATGTATGCATTTTTTCAACTGCTAGTGTTTATTGTCCTTGATGTAGGTGAACTATTCCTATGTAAATGATATTTGATTCCTGTAATTTGCTTGCAATAGTTACACAGCCATACAAACAAAAATACTTAGATTTTCTTTTCAGCTCTACACAACTTTTCCTGTTAATAAGATTCTCACTGGTTAAAGAACTTGGGATGAATATACTATTTTACTTCTTTCATAGAAGTCCAGGATATTTTTCACTGAAAAATGTAGTTTGTTAAAATAGTTCTAAAGTGGCCTCCAAGGCAAGTCAGCTTTAATATCCTTTATCAACTTTTAGACCTAAAAAGGCCACCCTTAGGACTGAAGAAGACTGGAACTAGCAGCACTCAAAGAATGTCAACATCAGTCCTTCCTTTGCCAGAAAGGATCACTCGTTAGCAATATCAGCAATATCCTACTTCCATACACCTTGCCAGGCCCTGGGACAACACATTTGCTCAGGGTCTGAACTTGGTTTCCTGTGTGGCAGCATGGACAGCCACTATTCAGCCTTGGGCAAGTCCATGAACACATCCACTGATAACTTCTATATTTATAGGAAGCCAGGACATGTGTAGATAATCACACAATTGGATATTTATGAAGTGCCAGACTTTATGAATACAGGAATTTGTTAATTAGCACAAGGACTAATCATTAAAATTCAAAAATAGATAAATAAACAGGAATGCCATTTATTTGTTCACATTTTGGGGGAAAGTATGCAGCTGTGATCCTTTTGATGAATGTGGGATTCTGGAGAAAAATGTGAAGAAGAAAAGTATCTGCAAGTTTTGAAATCTTAATGAGTAAAATCCAGGAAATTACTATATAGTCTTTATATTAAAAACAATCGTGATAATTCATCCCTTAACTTAAAAAAAAAGTTTAAACCAGTGAATGCTTAGCATTTGAATTATGCTGTCTTGCTATTCCAGTTTTGGTCCTTTTCAAGGAGCCAAAGCTGATTTTTTACCGGATAGAAGTTAAAAAGCACACACACGTCACTCAGTACCAAATTGTTTTAGCTACAGGGCATGGCAAAGCATGAAATAACTGCTTTAGAGCACTTCCTCATGTGGGTGTGTTAGATAACTGTCCGCTCCAATATTAAAATGAAACTCACTCTGACCTGACCAAGACTTCGGGCCTCTCAATAGATTTCATGTGCTGATAGGAAGGGCCACCATAACCTGTAAGGCTAGTTAATGACTTTTTGGCACCCTATAGCCCTCCTGTGACACAAGCCTTTCAGCTTTCCAAAGTCCTATATATATCAGAGTACACTGGTTTTAAGTTTACTTATTCACATTTTACAGTGTCCTGTAGTATTTAGATTATGACAATCCCTCCCAAAAGAGGCCAAGATTACTTTTCATACTAAAAATATTTTAAATCTACTGAAGGCTAAGAATTATAATTCTTATAATGTGTATAATTCTACACATTCTAAAAATCAAGCCAACCATAAATATGACTAAATTTTTACTTTCTTTTATTCTTTCTAGAAGGTTAAAAGAAATCTTTACCTTCTAAAAACCTCTCCATTTTTGTTTCTCATTAACATAAATATGCTTAACATGAAATTTTTAAAATGTCGTATCTGCAAAGAATCTGTGATTTCTTTACCCGTACACATGTGTGAGAACATATAGATACATTCATATATATGCACATAGATATCCCCACACATACATGTATACAGAAAAAGAGAATTGTTGATCAAGAGATACACGAAAGATTTCTTTTGAAAACAAGGGTAGAATTTCAGATAGTCCTCACAACGTTAACATAGAAAATGACAGGTGCATGAGACATGCACAGTTTTGAGATGTTAGTTTTAAAACAAATTTTTGGGTCAAGAGTTTAAAATGGAGAAAATCACATTTGAAATACCATATACTGCATACCTGCATTAACATACGCTTTCAATAGACTCCCCCAAAAGTTTCCCTTTAGATCTTTGGGGGAAAAAAATCTCTGACAGGACCTGAGTGTACTTAGTATTTGTTCTGTTCTTGGTCAAAGCTGTCCTTTCCAGCTTAAAAGACACTTTAGGCAATAGAAGCAAATTAAAAATCTCCATATAAATTTTTAAAAAGAAAGGGGAAAAAAAGACTTTTAGCAGCAAAAGTTCACCACCCTTTTGGAATAATGGATTTTTAATAAACATTTTACTAGGTCTGAACCTTGAGACTATGTTTGGGAATCTGCTCTAGCGTCCCAGGTGGCTTAAGAATATTGCTTTATGGACTTCTTTGTGTTGTCAGAGAGGCCTAATGGAATTAAAAAAAAAAAAAGTCTGCCACTTCTATTAAATAAATAATTTACTATGAAAAAGATGATTGTATTATCAAAGATCTCTATAGATAAGCATCCATTTTTTCTCATTCCTCCTGTATATGTTCAAAATATCTGTGTATCTTACTATCTGACTTAATTTTTATCAAATGAATGGCAGTTTTACTTTCAGGCAAATCCGAATAAAACTCCATTAAGAGTCCATTTCAAATGGACCTATTTAACTACTCCTTTGAATTTCGAAGAACACTGTTCTGGGAAAACTGTTCAACAATGTCCACTAGTTGTGAAATGCAACTTTTCCCACCATAAAAAAGAAAAAAAAATAAAGGAAAAACAAAGCACCTCAGAACTATGTTTGAAATAACAAATGCATTATTTATAGTCCCCGAAATGTTAAATGAATACTTGCAGTTGTTGCATAAGATGGCCTGATACACTTCATAGCTTCCACTTCATAAAAAGATGGCCAGCCCCCACCCCACCCTCCCCAAGCATAAATAAACAGTAACATACTAAAAAGAAACTGTCCTAGGATAAAAACTGTTTAAGAAAGTTTGCATCCTTACTAATCCCAGTGATATCCCTATAAATCCAAAAGTCCATCTGCAAAATAAAAGTTACAAAACAGAGTACCTTGTTCCTTTCAAAATACACCCCCCACATGTAATATAGAAGAGTGTGTGATAAAAAATAATCACTAGATTCTTACCCAGCCTCAGTGACTACCCCTCACCTTACAGCCAATGCCATCAAATAAATATGCTGGCAAAAAGTATTCAACCTGCTTAAAGGATTTAAACTGTAAATATGGACTTTAAACTTCAATATAAAACAAAGAACAAGAGTCTCACTTTAGTAATACCCACACTGGCACTGCAGCTAAAACTCATTGGCACATAACTAACACAACCCAGTTAGCAATAAATAAGGACAACATGATATATAGACAGACAGATGGAATTGCATAAACAGACAAGAAAAGCAAAGAGACTAACAAACATACGGAGGGGTCTGTTATAAAAGAGTGAAAGATACTGATTTATTTGGTACTTTAGTGAGAAAAATAGGTTTGTTTGCAATTATTTTTAAAGTAATTAAACTGAATCACAAGGGCACACCCTTTAAATAAGTAGGAAGAAAAGGAGTAGAGGGTAGGCCTCCTATAAATGTTCCAAATTTTAAGCTAGCAGCAGCTCTGTCAAACTTAAATCTGAAAATTAAAATTCAAGGAAGAAAGAATAACAGCATTGGGGGCTAAAGGAGATGATAGGTAGGGGGGGGGGTGTTGAAGAAGCAGGATTTTTTTTTTTATGAAAGTTGTCTGCCCTACCTTCTTCCCCAGCGCTGAGTTTCTCTTCTCATAATCGGTGTCTCCCTGGAAGTACAGTGTGAGTGGTAATGACTGCCTGCCTCCCTAATGAGTCCATTTTCCTGCTCTTGATGTTGTGTATATACACACACTGCAACCTACCTTACAAACCACAGAGACGGGAAGAGAGAGAGAGAGCAAGAGAGAGGGAGGGAGGGGGGGCAAAGAGGGAGAGAGAGACAGAGACAGAGCAAGCGAGTGAGAGAGAGAGAGAGAGAGAGAGAAGAGGAGGAGAGAGAAAGAAAAACAGAAAGAAACAGAGAGAGAAAGGCACAGACAAAGCCCTCCTACCAGACAGCAGACAGCCCTCCTTCCCCTATCCAGCAAAATGCAACTCGTCTAATGCAGCAACAGGTTCAGTATTGCCAGACTAACAGAGTGAAAAAGGTATATTCTCTATATCATTACTGCTTGCAAATAAACAGTTTAAGAGCAGCTGGCTCCACCTTCTTTATTTATGCTCCATTATGAGGAATGTATTGTTTCAGTTCTGGCACACAGTACATGTAATTATCATAAATACATTTTTGCATATTAGCAGGAAATAGTGAAATGCATAGCTTATTTGTGCAATCTTTTAAATTTTTTTTTAATGTGAGAAGAGTGTCAACAAATCTGCTCTGACAAAAGCCTAGTAATGATTTTAAAGTCAGAGGCAGTCTTAAAGGAGGCTCTGAAAGAAAGACTCCATACAATAGGAAAACTGATCTCAGACAAAACTGATAACTGCAAAGAAGAAATCATTGCTCAGTAAATAAATCAAGACCATACGCAAAATTGCAGACAAAAACATAATTAAGTTTAATTAAGTAACTAATAGACTAGTACTCCAGAAGAGGCAGATTGGTTTCTTATTTGAAGCATCTATCTGTACAAATATCACAATGCAATGTACTCTGTGTGAACAGGTGCAATGCATATAGTAGATAATGTTACAACAACAGAAATAAATCCCATAAGGAGCTTCCATCATAAGCAGGACAAGATTTCAGAGAATATGGGTCTGAAGCCATAGCAGAAACCCCTTGTTCTTTTATTAGGAGGGAAAAATAAAATTAATCAATGCCTCCAAACAAACCTTTCTAAAAAAGGAAAAAAAAAACATGTTTTTCTTTGTCTGATACCTCTAACCATTTTTTTAATATGCTAGAACCAAAATAATGCTGGTATTACACTCCCCACACATCACGTGATACCCACCCCTTTTTCCCACTCCCTGGTGCCCTTTTCTCCCATAGGTGATATACTTGCAGCTATGGAATTACAAACATCAGAAAACAGAACAAGTTTCAAGCTCCTGTTGTCCCCCAATTTTTTAAAGCTAGACTCTGCTTGTCTACCTAGACAATATTTCTGTACAATTTGGCTGTGTGCCATTTAGATGGGACTTAGGAACATCACAATAAAGGTTAAATATTCTAAAGAAAATTTACATAAAAATGAAAAATATGAATTCATCTGACCCATTCAAATCCTGAATCTGGGCACCAGTAATTAATTGTGTATTAAGTATATTAATGTAAAAATCATCCTTTCTGTGTGGCTTAGTGTTTTTATTTTACCATTCTGCAAATATTAGAATGTTCTTTTGCATAAACATAACTACTGTATTATATAAGCATCAATTCCTTCCCTTAAAAGCCAATTTTCAGTTGATAAAATAAATAACTTAATTATTTCAATATATAACTTATAGATCAACTGTATCTTCATCTGATGCACAAAAATCTTTTAGCATATCAGTTGAATCTTGGATCATGCTCAGAACAGAGATCAGTATTGTTTTAGCTATTTTAAGAGCAGATAACCTATAGCACAGAAATTAGAAGACGATGTCTAGCTACACATTGTGCAAACTGTCCTGGGAAAATTCTACTAGGAAATCAAGAGTCCAGCCCTCTACTCTTAGTGTCAACCACTAATTCCAATTCTCAAGTCGTGTAATAGTGCTTTACCTCTCTCAAGGCTGGTTGCTTAATAAAGAGGGGACAGATACACAGTCAAGGGGATGTAATAAAATAAAAGGAATATGCTTTTGGTCACATGTCTTAAGAAAAACCTTTCTAAAATACACTTAGTGTGCCTGAGGTACCAGCATGCATCTCGCCCCTTACTGCTCAGCCTGGCAGTTCTGTTTTTCTACTATTGCCCTATTGTTTCTCTAAAGCTTTATTCAAATGTTTGAAGAAAAATACCACTTAAAAAAGCACACAAGCCTCACAGTTTGACAGACTCATTCAAATTAGATATTACTATGTCCTGATTTTTAAAACAAGGTTCTAGGTATTTTTGTTTTCTTTCGTTTTGTTTTAACCCAAAGAGAATAAGAAGACATTATTTGAGTTCCACCAGCAGGAGTCAAAAGGAATGTAAAGGACCGTGAAAGCTATTCACCTTTTCTAAAGAACAGCTAGCTAGTTGAATTTAAAAAAGAAAAACAAATATTTTGGCTTGGTGAAAAATGCACAACACCTCAATGCTTTCCTCTATATCTGCACACTTTACTAGATTCCAAGCACAGTAAGTGGCACATTCTTAGTATTTTCTGGAGTTCAAGTCACACTCTTCTTGCTGGGATGGGAGACCCAAGTATTGAATTAATCATAGCACCATGTGAAACAATAGTCCTAATTGACTATCAGACTCTGGAAGTTATAGTTATTAAATTAAGTGGTTTTGTATGTTGATAAGCCATGGGACAATTTCATCTGGTAGAAAGATCCTAGAGTGGGAGTTAAAAACTGGTTTTGGTTTCAGCACTGCCACAAGTAGTTTGTATACCCTACACAAGCCATCTAACCATCCTCAGTTTCCATTTCTTCATATGAAAAAATAATTAAATTTAAAAGGAAAGAACTGAAGTGAACAACATAATAATGATTATGATAATAGCTAATGCTTAGGTGCTTATACTATTTGCCAGGCCCTCTTCAAAATACTTTTCTCTTATTAACTCATTAAATCCTAGTGACCGTATGAGGTAGAGATTATTTTTAGTGGCACTTTCAGGTAAAAAACCAGAAAGGTTAAGTGATTTGCCTGAGATCACACAGCATAGCAGTAATAGGATTTGAACCCAGACTGTCTGGCTTAGAGCTCATGTGCTTAGTCCCTGTACCCTACTCTGTCCTGGTATCTAATGACAGCTAAGGCTTCATCTATCCATAAGATTCTGTGCTTATAAGTCAAACCCAGCACATCCTGATGATTTCTCATACCTCGCTTACCAATATAGTGTAAATTTGCTCTTCTAATTTACATAGTTCTTAATACATTTGGTTTGAGAGTCTAACGACTCTAAAAGTTTACATACTCCAATCACCTTTATTCCCCAATGTCCGTAAATATGTTTCCATTTGCTTGAACTGAAAAAAAACCTATAGTCAATAAATAATGTATAAAGACTAATTGCATTACATATAGTTTCCTAGATTATCCATTTAAATGCCCTGTGTTTAAAAAAACAAACAAAAAAATTTTTTTAAAAAGCCTACATAATCCTTAAAGGTTCCTTAGCTCAAGTATTGAATATCCACTACTGATGCAAATAATTGCTTAAATAACTAAATAAATAATAAATAAAATACAACAAAACAAATATCCCGTTTCCCAATAGCCTGAGAAAAGCATGGAAAAGCAAGGATTCAATTATAAATGATTTGAAAGAGATGCTGGGTAATACCATCATTTGATTTTATACACTTGGTTTTAACTTTGAATTATTTAGAGATATATTCTGAACACTTTGATACTAATGACTCATTCTGCAAGAAAAAATTTGCCCCTTCTCTGATCTTTGTGCATTAACTAAACATGGATTGTGTGCCCATTATGTGCTATTCATGATACTTGGGGGTGAAAAGTGAAGTTAAAATGTGTGATTTAGTTTCTGCTTTTGAATACTCCACAGGCTAGTGGGAGACGGCATGTAAACAGTATTAGCGTAAGCAAATAATCTTGCCATTCCATAATGTGATAGGTAATGCAGTGCCTTAAACTTTGTGCTTCTCCCTCAGAAAGCTAAAAATGAAATCCAACAAGATAAATATAAATACCTAAATTTAGTATGTGGCTTATGAAAGATGTGTATGTGTATGCGCACATGGAACAGGGGGATGTCCTGAGGTTAGACTGGAGACAAATAATTTATTCTCCAGCAGCGTGGTTTATAGACCCATTGAGTATACTTTATCCATTGCCCCCAAGCTGCCTAGTAAAGTGTCTTCTACAAATGCACAGTACATGAAATTCTTAAGTGTTTGAAGAAATCAGTGGTAACTATTAACCTAGAACATAAAATTTCATTAATTTTAGAGTTATGGAGTCCTTTGATAAATGAATACTTTCAAAACTATGTGGAGGGTGAATTTTTTTTCATTTGGAAAGAAAAAAATCAACTAATTTCAAAAGCATTTACCATTATCTCAAATATATTTTTGCAAAGTCCTTTTTCGGGCATCATTAGTGTTTTTATATCATGTGAGGCTAAACAGAAAAAAAGGTTGAAATAGTTTAAGACTGTTCATAAGAACATTCCTAAAAACAAAAGTGGAGAAGAAAGAAGAAAGAAAGAAAGAAAGAAAGAAAGAAGAAAAAAAGAAAGAAAGAAAGAAAAAGAAAAAGAAGAAAGAAAGAAAGAAGAAAGAAAGAAGAAAGAAAGAAAGAAAGAAAGAAAGAAAGAAAGAAAAAGAGTTCATGCTGCAATGAAGGAAAGAATAAGAGTTTTAGTCCTAGTAGTACATGGATGGAAAAGGAAAGCCGGGTGAATGGGTCAAAATGAGTAAGTGCTATGACTATACTGTCATTGAGGCCACCATCATAAAGTTAATTCTATGCAGCATAATTAGATAATAATCCTTAATTTGGGTCATCTGTTTTAAAATTGTATCCCATTAGTCCCAAGAAAAACTAGAAGAGATTGTAGATAAATCGTAGTTTACCAACACTAGGTCAGTAGTTTGAACCTTATATGGGAAGAGATGTATTTCAATTCTAGTCAACAAATATTTAAGTTTTAAACAAACAAACAAACAAAAATTACATTAAAACTACATTACTTGGAGTACCTTTACTATGCCCTTTGCAGTGCTATCCATAATCATCTGTCCTTTAATATACCTCCATTGCCACTAGACTGAGGGGCCCATGGGAATAGGGGCTCCACTTATTAAGCATTGACAGACTACTATCTGAAAGAACACTTGGAATATAGTTAAAGCTCAACAGAGTTTTCTTAAATGAATGAATAAAGGAATGAATCAACAAATGAAAAAACAAAGTAATAACACATGGAATTTATAAACCTTGGTTAATTAAAAACTTTAATAAATTTGAATTCAAAGGATGATATAAACTTCTAAATAGCATTTAATTTTTTTAATTACATATAAATTATATTATTAAGATCTTGAGAAAACAAAATGGTTTTAATAGAACAAAAAGTAATACTCCTCAACTTTTCTCTATGTATGAAAAATTTCATGGGGCATCTGGGTGGCTCAATGGTTGAGCATCTGCCTTTGGCTCAGGTCATGATCCCTGTGTCCTGGGATCAAGTTCCGCATCAGGCTCTCTGTAGGGGAGCCTCCTTCTCCCTCTGCTTAAGTCTTGCCTCATTCTCTGAGTCTCTCATGAATAAATAAAATCTTTAAATTTTAATTTTCATAAGAAAATGTTGGGAAAAAAGTGTTGCCCCATAGCTAGCACAATTTTAATTCACATCATCTCTGAGAAGAAAATTCAGTTTGCCTTCACATTTCATGTAGTCATTATGTCTTCTATTACACAAGTGTTCAAGTATAAATCAGAAGTTGGCCTTAAAATTCCTTATGGGAGAAGGACTGTCCCCTTTGAAGAAAAATACCTTGGGATAAGCTGGTTAGGGTCAGAAAGTGGGACATGAATAATTCTTCTTGTGGGGTGAAAGTGTGCTGCATAAGATATTAGTAACGATTTGAAAGTAGGGGAGCATAAAGAGAAAGGAGGAGGAGGAGAGGAGAATGACAAAAAAGAAAGATGGGCAGTGAGAAATTCCCAATGTGGTGGCCAAAAAATTTAAGAGAGTGATGCTTAATATTAACTTCTAAGACATTTACATTTTTGAGATGCAAATCTTCTCTTCAAACCTTCTGAGAAGCTTGATATATTGTACAGCTTTGTTTAGTAGTATAACAAGGAGTACAAGGATGGAAAATGAAGGTATGCCATAAATTCACCCATACATTATAGCCCTTGTAGACAGAGAAGCTTCTTAATGAGAGAGACAGGAGTTCCAAGGACTGACCAGTGGCACCGTGAATACCAGCCAACAAATAGTGAATGATGAATAGCAAAAAGTCAACAGTATCTTTAACACAGAATGATTCAAATATGGATTTGAGTCAATCACTTCTTTCCACAAAGATACAGGAGAAATATGGTCATATGGAGAAGAAGCATATAGATTAATGTCTGAATTACAGTTTTGTTGTAATTTCATTGTTGTTACTACCTCCATAAACTGATCTTAAATGATATGAATATCTTCAGAAACATAGGGGAAGAGAGTACTTTCATGACATGATAAATTTTGAATCAAAGAATTAAAAAACATAAAAATGTCACTCATAATATCTCCCTGGCTCTAGAAAAATGTATTAGACAAGTATACTACATGAACTTTTCCTGCTCCCTGCTCAATCCTCTCTCCTAAACAATCTAGGGCAGTGCTGGCAACTGCTTTAAAGTTTCAACACTTACATAATAATTTATTCATATGTACAGGCTATATTCAATATACAAGGAAAAAGAAACAGAAACTATGGAGTATATTCTATAGGAAAAATAAAAGTCATATAGAAGATATATAAAAGAGGCACCTTAATTGCTATGATGTTACTTGTCCAGTAGATTGGTGAGATCCCCACCATCCTGTTTAGTGATTCTACATGTAAAACTCAGCCTCCTTATTCTTCCTATCTACAAAAGCTGCTACTATTAGTAAAGATTCGTTCTTAAAAGTTACCACTACTACATGTGTTAAGAACTGTGCCTAGTGCTACTACATATGCTACATAATTTGGTTCTTCTGACAGCCTTGTAAGAAAGGTAATATTAATGTTTTCATTTATAGATGAGGATACGGAGGCACACCGTCATGTACCTAATAGGGGGGTACAAGTCAGACCTAAAATCAATCCAAATAGAATTTGTGAGAGATAGAGGAAGGGGCTTGACAAAAATACTCCAACAATTTTAGAATAATAATTGATGAGATTAGAAATTTTGAAAAAAGACTAATGATGGGAAACAGGTTTGAGAGCATATGGATTCCCCAGATAATTTCAATACATATTTCACATATATTTGAGAAAAATCATATTAACTGTCTCAAAGTAAAATGTAAAGAAAGGATAATGAAGAAAAGCAGCATATAAACAACTTTCAAAAGTGATGAAAGAAACATACCATGAACCAGTGTGATTAAAGGGTTGGAAATATTAATAACAATCTGTCCAGTAATATTGAAGCCAGTTATTAATAATAGAGTCAGCATGATAACAGCCTGCTAACTTCTCTGAGGCAACAGGCCATAGGGATGATTCCAAATGGGTAGGAACAGTATCTCTGATTTTAATCTAAGAAAGCTCTTTTAACCCCAATAATTTATAGGTTTACAACCATAACCTTTTAAACATATCACACTTTTGGAAAAGAATCTATATGAAATCTCAATCTTTTTCATTTTTATTAAGAATACAGAAATATCTCATTAATCAGTATACATACAAAAACAATGTGCAATGTTTTATAAGATTCTTATGAAGAAATTTTGAAATGAATTATATTAAATGAATTAAATTAAATTAAAATTTAATATTAGGTATTTTAAAATTATCAAATTATCAAAAATATTCAATTTCATGTTGAAAATCCATAAACAAACTTATCATGAAATTAAATAAGATGTCCTACTCTATTTCAAACTGATGACATTATGCTACTTAAAATGTAATACTGGGGCTTTTTGCAACACAAATAGTCCCAACATCTGTTAAACCTATCTAGAATATGAACATAAAAGAAATATCTCACCAGTTGAGGAAATAGTTTTATTAGTAATCAATAAGAGAAGAACCCTGCCCATAATTAAATCTGTATTAATTATGGAAGAAATGAATCATCACTATGGAGCTCATTTTAGAAGTTTAATGGTCTGGGACTCCAATACACACTCTTTATGATGTCATATCTAGCAGTCTGCAATTGAAATAAACTGAAAACCACTCTAAGCTAATATTTTAATAAAATTCATGTGGTTGTTGCCTAAAATAAACTTCTCCTAAACTCTGTCCACCAATAAATGCATTAATTCAGTGTGCCATTAAATAATTAATGTGTGCTTTAACAGTTTCGTCAGATATTAAAACATATTTTACAAAAAATAATAGATATTATGAAATATAATATTAGGTATTATAAATGAGGCAAATTCTGAAGTCGTCCAGGTGCTACATTTTCACTGTTACTATTGTCTTAAAAGTTAAATTAATAAATATATAGAAATAATAAATCAGCAGATTTTATGAAATTGTGGGTGATATACAAAATATTTATAGTTGATAAGGCATGGGCGGAGACCAATAGGAAATGTCATTGCAACTAATCAAAACAGATACTGGCTGTAAATAAATGATACAGTGCCAGTGTTTACTTCCTGAATAACAACCCTAGCTTTAGATAACAAACCGGAATCCATCTTCTAAAACAAGTTAATAAAACTTGAAGATGTAGTTTTACTACTGCTATAGTCTAAAGCAATGGATTCTCCATTTTTTAAAAATTATATATTCCATCATTAAAAATATTTTGAAGTCTACAAGGATCACTTATCTATATGTCGGTTCTGAACTCCATTCCCACTCCATCCATACTCCTCTGCAGTGGAACCTAAAAACCACATTTCCCACATTGCTTTGCCAGAATGAGAAGCACTGGCAAAAGGTCAAAGAGAGCATTTTTTTTTCCTTCTGCTTTTGGCACTAGCAATCTCAGCAATAGTGGTGCTTCAGCAGCCTCTGCAGCTCAGAGCTCTTGGGATCTGACTCCTAGGACTGCTGATGGCAGCAATGGTAGTGCGGTTGCAGAACAGCAGCAGAAGCTCTAAGAGCCCTGGCAAGTACAACAGCATTGGTGGAACTGTGGGCTGCTTGGCTCCTGCCATGGCTGTAGGAGTGTGGATGCCTGGCTTCCTGCAAAGCGGTGGCAATGGCAATTCCAACAGCTACAGCAGCAGCAGTGCTCCAGCGGCCTCAGCTGCACAGGGCTTGCCAGCTCTGGGAACAAAACCTGCTCTTGCTTTCCGCAGATACTCGTCGCTAAGTATCACTGCCACCTTCTTTCCCTCCACCAGATTTCCCAACACATTTGTAACCAATTCTTTGAGTTAAAGTTCCTCTGTCTGGGGACACCTGGGTGGCTCAATGGTTGGCTCAGGGCATGATATGGGGGTTCTGGGATTGCCTCCCACATGGGACTCCCCGCAGGGAGCCTGCTTCTACCTCTGCCTATGTCTCTGCCTCTCTCTGTGTGGTCTCTCACGAATAAATAAATAAAATCTTAAAAATAAATAAATAAAGTTCTTCTGTTTGGAGTCACTTCTGTTTTTCTGACTGGGCACTGGTTAGTATAAGCTCACACTTCAATATATAATTATTCATAAGTTATAGACTTATACTACCATGTTACACACATTACAGAATAGCCACTTTAAAGGGTGAGAAAACAAGAAATAAATGATATTTTTAAATAAGTTTTAATTTTGTTGTATTTAGCAGCAATTTTGAAGACATTTTTACCCTCACTAAAAAATAAAATTTTAGGCAGGGTAATGGGGTTAACATTTAGAATTCTTTATATCTTTGCTTGGTTTTACACCTTGTGAAACAGCCATTTGAAAATCTGGTACTACATTCAGGTTACTGTGATACCTGCTGTAATGGCCGTCAGAGTGGGAGAAAAGCCTCACAAAATAGTGGATCCAAGTGGAAGAAGAGCATCATTGGCTGTGCTTATTAAATCACAATTCTCAATCTGCAATCCCAACCACCAATTATGTAAAAGATTTTCTTGAACTTTGTCTTGTAAATTTTCATCTTTCCGTATGTCAATCAGTTCTTATTAAAATAAAGGTATATGTGGTATTTAAAAAAATTAACAAAATAATTTTAAAGCCTATTTTAGAGATTTCATTTGGAAGATTCTGAAATAAGTTATAAAATTTCTATTCTAAGTTTTCAAAAGTTTTGAGATACTGTTATACAGTTTTTCAACTATGCAGAAACTAGAGTTTTATTATCATATTGGTTTGGCAACAAAAAACACATTGTAATGCAAATAAATACAAATATTCAATACGAAAATGTTCTCTCCATGCCCTGAGCCTTTCAAAAAGCAGTTACCTTCTCACTCATTGTTAGTATCACTACTTTAGATAAAGTGATCAAGTATGTTTCTTTTTTTCCAAAAACTTATGTTAGAGAGCACAGTATTGTCAGCCACATGTCTGACATAAAAGGTCAGCAAAATTAGAACTCCTGTCATTCTGTAAAAGAAAAATGCATAACTACCGTAGATTTCATATTGCTTTTCAATACTCTGCCACTGAATAACCAGTGAAACTCCATTCATGGACACTCTCTGTCTTATTACAAAGTTTGTAAAACTTCTACTAAAATTTTAAGAATCTACCATATTTGATTCTGTGTTTTCTATTAGATCATAAAATATTTGTTAAAAAGAATTTAACTACATCAGTGACATCCTACAGCACTTGTGTATACTTCTGACTTTAACTAATTTGCTAAAATAGCTTGTTTATAAATGATGAGCAAATGAATTTCATGTGTAGAAGAACATCTCTAATCTCACCCAAGAATCTTTTCCATTCTACTCAAGCCAACCACTCCAATGCTCCAAAACTACGTTAACATAGTTTTTTCAGAATGCATTATTTTACTTAAAAAGTGTTTTGATGCTTAGCAGGTATCTCCGCCAGTAACGCTTCGAGTGATTCATAAAAAAGCAATTCTTTGTCTTAGTGAAATAGAGCCTAACAAATGCCATTGGTTGAAATATTAGAAATATCAAGTAATTTCAGTTAAGTGTATAGTAAGTCACATTGTACCATTTGTTCAAAGATTTCCTTTCTAAAATCTTCAGCAGTGTTTTCTATGTATCTTCTAACAGCATTTGCTGACCAATGTGATATAGTTTGTTGCTACTTATTTTTCATGCATACTTTAGCCATTTTGGCTCAAGGCACATCATACACTAAGGGTGAGGTTTTTCCTTAATGAGAGTGAATATAAATCCACATTTCAGATAGACTTCTTGATTATTATTTTTGGCTCACATTGTCAAATATGATTAAGTCATCATTGTCTTTACTTTGTAATATAGCCAACATGTTCATAATATGTATTACAGATATTCTTGTTCAGATGTGCTTGAGTATTATTCCATCCTTATTTTGATATTTTTTGCAGCCAGTTGTTTGTTTTGTAAGAATCAGTTTACTTAAAACTGGATAGTGTAATCTGTGACTCCTCATAACAAGGCAAGAATAAAAGTCAGTACCCTCAAATCTTAGAGCAAATCAACTCCTACTCTCCCTTTCAGGATACTTTGTATAACATACAATAAATGTGAATGATACTTTATATTGCCAACCACAACTTACATACTAAAAATTAGTAAACTTTAACTTTAGTTTTGTTAAATAAAAAATTACATAAAGGTTTGATATCTTCTCAAACCCTAATATGTCCTCTTGCATATTTCCTAGGGCACATGCCCACTATTTTTGAAAATACTGCTGTACAATAGGGGCCTTGGACTTAGTACTGAACAATACTTAGTGGCTATATATTGTTAAGTTGCTTATCCATGTCTGTATGGTTCATCTGTAAAATAAAAATAACTACCTCATAGAATTGTTTTGATGATTACATTAGTTTGATTAAGAATAACAGGATTTGTTGACCACCTACAAAGTAGAAGGCATTATTCAAAGCACATGAAATGCATTCATTCCTGAGTACAGTACCTACACATAATGAACACTTGATAAAAAAATTAGTTTCCTTCCCCAGGAAAGAGAAAGATTAATTGTACAAAATCAAGAGTATTTATTACGGCAGGTAGAGTTTGTTGTTTATATGCTTATCTCTTTTATAAAATTTCAAGTTTCCTGGAGGCAAAGTTATGTTGTAGTCATCTTTATATCATAATAGGTACAAAATACAATGCTTTGAATGTATTAAGTGCTCAATAATTAAGTAAATGTTGTTGAATAAATGTACAAAGAATGCCCCCATAACTTGCTGTTTATCGTTTGTAAAAACTTGGGCAACTCCATTACTGACAGGAATGATCAATTAACTGCACTTCCATTGCAAAACATGTTATTGTTTTTATACATACCCCATTATACCTTTGCAGTAAGGATAACACTCTGCAGAGCTTTTGAAAATACAATAACCCTTGATGATTTGTATAAACAGATGTAAAGTAAGGTATTGATAATCCAAAAGTAATTTCTATTTGGATTTTGAAATGTGTTTCTATATTTATATTAGACTATGAATATGCCTAATGTTCTATACAAGAGAATGCACTTGCAACAAAATAAGCTACACTATGAAAAGCTGACTTAGAAAGAAGTTGAATGCAATTCAGTCTCTGTCATCTTACCCCTTCATTTAACTCTTCTGTGTAAGCTACCCCACTTTGAATACTCAACCTACATAGAACTTTCCATTTCTCAAGCCCTCCCTGGAAGATAAGAAATGTTTAAATGCTGATTATCATGGGGATATTTTCTGTATAAAGCAGGCAATTCTCACCAGTGAATTTGAAATTATGACTGGCTAGGTATTATAAAAAAATCAATTAAAAGACATGAAATATACCTTTTGCTTTACTAAAGTTAAGAATTTTCATTTTCTGTAAAATATTTTATTCATTTGTAAAATGCATGATAAACCATTAATGTTCTTCATGACTCTATTTTTTTAGATAAGTGACCTGAGGTAGAGAAAAAACAGCTGTGATACACTTAATCACATATGAAATCTCACAAAGTTTTCTATCCAACTCGTAGTACTGTTGTAAAGAAAAAATAAGCAAATCATTTTGAAATATTTAGAGAAAGTAAAGGAAGGAATAATAAATGTAAGGCATCACTGTATCTTAATGAGAACCTGAAAGATTAGCTTTTCATCTTTCTCTTAATTATTCATGAATGGTACACTCCATCTCTAAGTGTACAGAGGCAGAATGTTTGGGTAGAAAGAACATGAGCTTTAAAGTCAAACAAGCCTGGGTTTGAATCAAGCTTCCACACTCATTCGTTTGACCTGAAATAAGTTACTCATTTTCCTTGAATTTCAGTTTCCTCAGGAAAAACTGAGCAAAAATATTCAATGAAAACAGATTAAAAGTGTTTGATATGTAGTCAAAATTCATTAAATGATAATCCATTTCCTCCTTTTATTCCTAAACCAGAGGTTCTCAATTCTTTTTTTTTTTTTTTTTGTACTATGGATCTCTTCTAACTAGCAATGACTCACAACAACAATTTATATTTGTCTTTCACATAACAGCTTAAAACATTTCTCCATGTCAACCATTGAGTTTAATTTTCATTGCTACCCTATGAAGTAATTTGACATTACCCTAATTTTTTACAGTAAGAAGTTGAGCTTCAAAGACAGTAAATAACTCCTATAAGACCTTGTACGTGGTAAGTTACAAACTGAATCTTCACCTACCATTCCATCAAGCCTGGTTACCCAATTACTGAAAAAAAAAAAAAAAAACCAGTCCTAGCCAGATCTAACAGAAAGAATGTTTTATACTATGAAAGTTAAATCTAAGGATAATACATATTATTAAAACTATTTACACAGCCCCAAAGTACAGTAAGGATATAATCACATTATTATCACTAGTGGTTCTAGTGGTGCAGCCAAATATTTTTGTAACACTTTTATAACACCTTCCTAAAAATAGCTTTTTATGAAAAAAAACAGTGAATTAATGTATACACAACTGTATGAAAATGTATAATAGCTAGTCTGGCTGTTAATGGTGGAGAATGACTTTCAAATAAAATTTAGGGTGTAATTTTATATTTTTCAGTAATACACTAAATTTCCTCAGTAATCAATGTATTTCTTCCCAAATGATATTGTAAGATGAATATGTTCTGGGGATGGAATGTACAGAATAGTGATTAGTGTTAATAACACTTTATTGTATATTTGTAATTCACTAAGAAAGTAAATCTTAAGTGTTCTCACCACAAAGGAAAAAAAAAGGTAACTATGTGAGGTGATAGACGTATTAATTACCTGGATTGTGGTTATCATTTCACAATGTATACATATATTAAATAATCATATTGTACCTCTTTAAAAACTCATGTGGTACAACCTAAATATACACAATTTTTATTGTCAATCATACCTCATTAAAGCTGAGAAAAAAAATCAAATGTAAAAAGTACAGATTATCTTTTTTAAAAGGCCACTGTCTCTGAGTACTGAAATCATACACCTTTTTCTATATACTTTTCTATATTTTCAACACTTTCTATGTAGTACATATATCATTTTATAATTCTAAAATATCTTAATAATTACCTAATCATCAAAAACACTCAAAATAATATTGGAAAAATAGCTATGCGTAAATTGGGTGGGCCATTAAAACCAGATCACCATTTCATCTAACCAACTCTGAAAGAACAGCTTATTAATCACTTGGATGACTTCAGACTCACAAAACTACACTTAAAGACTTAATTCTTTGGGCCCTTACATTCCCTTTTGTTTCTTACTTATTAGGAGGAAATAGAGCATAAAAATTAAAGGTATGTGGGTTCTGGATTCTGACTGCTTAAGTTCAAATCTTGGCCCTAGCACTTTAGCCAAATCCCTTAATTTCATTAAGCCTTTTGTCCTCTTCTTTAAATTGGGGGAAATAAAAGTACCTACAGCACAAGGTTTTTGTGATTATTAAATGAAATCACCCAAATATTGGTAATAAGTAACATTTACCAAGCATTTTACCATATAGTGAGTGCTATGTTAAACATTATATATATCACCACATTTAATAATCACAAAATCCTATAAAGTAAGTATCATTATTATCCCTCTTATAGGTGAAAAAAAGTGAGTCTAAGATCCTACAACTAATACACTAACCCAGGATTTAAATCCAGCAGACTAATTTTAAGTACAAACCTTGGAGGCTAAATTCAATAAGCTCAATGTCAGGCACATTGTAAGCATTTAATAAACCTTGGCTTGTGTTTTGTGTTTATTTCTACTTTACCCAAGTGTCGATTTCCTATTTAACAGTTCTAAATTGAATGAAGTAGCTCTCAAATAGTGCAATTTCAGGATTCCTTGCTCTTACCCTACTAAACACCATCATTTTAAAAAAGGATTTTTAGGGTAGTGAAAATACTTTGCATGATATTATGATGAATATATGACACTGTACATTTGTCCAAACTCATAGAACAACACCAAGAGTGAGCCCTAAAGTAAAAAATGGACTTTGCATAATTATGATGTGTCACTGTAGGTTCATGCTGGTTCAAAAAAAAAAAAGTGCTATTCTGGTGAGTGATGATAATGGGGGAGGCCATGCCTATGTGGGAGAGGTATATGGAAATCTCTGTACTTTTCTCTCCATTTTATTGTAAACTAAAAATGGTTTTAAATATATATAGTCTTGGGCAGCCCTGGTGGCGCAGCGGTTTGGCGCTTCCTGCAGCCTTGGGTGTGATCCTGGAGACTCAGGATCGAGTCCCACATCAGGCTCCCTGCATGGAGCCTGCTTTCCCCTCTCCCTGTATCTCTGCCTCTGTGTGTGTGTGTGTGTGTGTGTCTATGAATAAATAAATAAAATCTTTAAAAAAAAAATATATATATATAGTCTTTAAATGTAATGTGTTATCCTGGATGGGATCCTAGACCAGAAAAAGACATTAAGTAAAAAATAAGGAAATCTGAAAAAACCATGGGCTTTAGCTCATAATAATATTAACACTGACTCATTCGTTGCAGCAAATATACCATACAAATACAAAATATTAATAAACGATATGGGATATATGAGAACTCTGTACTATGTTCTCATTTTTTCTGTAAATCTAAAACTATTCTAAAAAAATATCTATTTGAAAAAATTCAACCAAAAGAGTCAATAGAAGTTTTTTTGGGAACGTAAACATATAAAGTGCAGACTTGAGATGATGTGACTACCAGGATGCATTTAAGTCAGAGGAGGAAATGACAGAGTGTCAGTGCCTTAATCTAGGAAAGGCATTTTTTAAGAAGTAGTTTTGAATGGTTAAAAGTCCCCAAATGACAAATTAAAGAGAATTTCAGATTAGAAGGCTTTAAAGAGTAAAATAATTACCCAGAGTTATCAAGCTTAGTTTCTAGAAAGCTGGGACTGAAAACTCTGGACTCCAGGGACTCCTGGTTGGCTCAATTAGTTAAGCATCGGCCTCAGCTCAGGGTGTGGTCCCAGGGTCTTGGGATGGACCCTCCTGTCAGCCTCCTGCTGAGCAGGGAACCTACTTCTCCCTCTCCCTCTGCCCCTCCACCTCCTACTGCTTGTGCTCTCTCTCTCAAATAAATATAATCTTGAAAAAATAATAATAAATAAAAACTGGATGTCCAATCCAGTGTTTTTTCTACTGTAACAGATCGGCACATTAGAACAGGTTTGACTCAAGGAAGTAATTAAACAAACTTAAGGGGGAAAAAGTGGCAAAATGGAAAACCTTTGAATCAGACTCAAGCATTCTTGTTAGTATGGCAAGGAACAGCCACAAATGGCTTTAACAAGAAGAGAAACAAAATAGACTAGACATTTGACAAGGGATGACACATCAGAATTAATGGGAAGTGATGACAGGCTCTCTGGTTGGTGGTTTCAGATCAGAGCTATTGCCTCTTAGGTAATAATTGAAAGTGCTTGAAAGCCTGGACTGATCATACTAAATAAAATAAATTATAACCTGTTGCAATAAGGTCAACTTTATAGTGTGTACCCTGAAATTCCTGAATTCATATCTAGTTCTAACTGGGCAACAAACCCATTGTTGGTTGGGTTGATTTATTTGATTTTTCTGACTGAATTTTAAATAAAATTATTATGAAAATTTTCAAGCATACAAAAATAGCACACAAAGAAATCCTCTTGCACTTATTATCGTTTCATTAATTCACAACATTTTACCTTTCACGTTTTGCCTATTTGCCACCACCACCTATTCTCCCCCTTGAAGTGACTGAACAAACTTAAGATGAAGAACAGAACCATCTTTGGGAAAAGAAAAAGAAAGGATGGAAGCAGTATTTTCACCGTGTTACCCACTGAGACTTAAACCTGAAAGGTTCCAGATTGTGAGGAACATAAATACAAGCCAGGGATAATAAAGTGAAAGTCTGATGGTAGAATAGTCTAAATACGTTAGTTGACAATCAATGAAGCTATTGTCTATGTGGAAGGAGAGTATTTTAAAGAATTATTTTCCAACTTTTTTTTTTTAGTTTGACACAAAGAAATGGGGCAAGAATGATTATGAAGCTTCATTGAGATTATACTTTCTAAAAATGAGTTTAGCTTTGAGGAACACAAAGTTTGATTTCATGATGTTTACATTCATACAACCGCGAACATTCCATATTCCAATAAGCACCTATACAAAGAATAGTTGGCACTATTGACAACATTTCAATATCACCAGAACTCAGTTAATTTTGAAAGTTCAATTTATTTTTATAGTAAAATATTTTTATCTCCCATGAAGTTTCTTTGTACATTTGAAAGTTTTCCTATTTTTAGATTTTTTTTAAATTAGGATATAAAGTGACTTTGTCAAGTTCAGTGGGGTTTTTTTGTAATCTTAATGAAACTATATTTTTAGGCCCTAGAGGACTCTTCCACATATTTAGAATTTCACTTCAGTTTCTTGTCTAAATGTTGAAGGCAGGGACTATTACCAGCTAGCTCTGCAGCAAATACAAGTACATCTACAACATCTTCACTGAAAAGAAAAGATGAACATTATGCTAAACTGTTTCAATTTTCATCATGAAACAAAAGGCAAAAATTAGCACATATATATGAGAAATGATGAGGAAAAGGAAGTTAAAATGAAATTACTAGCGAGACCCAACTGAAGTTTTAAGGCATTTATCTAAATACCAAGATACAGGTAGGTGTTTTGGCAGGAAGTGTGGGGCAGGCTGGACCATGAAAGTGTCCACTATCTGAACCAATAAAGCTGCACTAGTTTTGAAAAAAAAATAAATACATACATAGTAAATATCAAGATATGCATTCTCCTTCTAAAATTTAAACCCTCCCAAATGACTTCAGATTACAAATGCAATGAACAAAAACTAATTCTTTTCTCCATCTTCATTAGCAAAATGTTAGCATATAGTTGTCTCTTGCTTTCCATTCTCCTTTCAACTATAAAAAGGTCCTCAATCAAAAAATTCCATCCTATATTTCATATAAATTAAACTTTATCTCTGTACAGACCTACATCTCTGAGGATATTCTTAGTTCTCCATAGATTTTACTTCATTCAAAAATTTCACAACCTCATAATGCTTTTATTTGCCCTGTTTCTCCATAAAATCTAAGCTCAGACTTTTCCAAAGAACGTTTATAAAGATCAACCACACATTCTTTCTGACCTATTCTTCATTCTTTCTGACCACACATCCTACGATTACTATAAATCCTAATTTATTTCTATCCCTCGTTGGTTAATATCCCATTTCAAGCATCTCAAGTGTCCATTCCCTGCTAACAATTACCTTTCCACTCACATAGCCAGATCACCTTCCAACTACTGCTTACCCCTTTACATTCTGCTTTCTACACACTAATTTCTAATACCAAATATCCACTCCTAAGGCAAAAATATATCAGTTAAAGGTCAAGTCCTAATTATTTATCTCAACATTCCAATCACCATGAAAAACATGTGTGATTTTTTCCATAAAGTTCTAACTCTTGCTTTTTGCTAAATGATCTATCCTATGATAGATCTGTGTGCTGTGTTATCCTACATTTCTCCCTGTTGCCTTCACTGAGCCGGTGCTTTCCTCTGCTTTTTAAAATCTACATCCCCCAAAGATATCTGGCCAGCACACAGTAAAAATATTAAAACTCTCATATTTTGGCACTTTGTCACCATCTCTTAATATTTTTGTGAGCACCTATTTTCATTCCATCCTACAGGGAACATTTGCCTTTCACATAATTTTATAAATACCTAGAAAAGATTAATAGTTGAATAGGTTTTCATATGTGAGTTATTAATTAAACATGACTGTTTATTTACCTATCTGATTGTATATTATTATTTTAAAAATCCAACTAGAGACAGAGAATAGGAAACAAAAGAAATACACATTCTAGAAACACAAAGGATTAAGAATGGAGACAGATTAAATTGTCAAAGAAGTGTGTCTTTACTAGAAACATTAAGCAGAATACTTGTCAATCCTCTGACAAATGTACCACTGTACAAGCTCTGGACATCTGAGAAGGGAAAAAGGCAAATGAATAAGAGAGGTTCCATCAGCTGAAGCAAAATTATTATTTCATTATTTTTATAGTTAATGCTTTTTTATATCTCTAATGTGGCTTACTCTGGAGTTGATTTTTATACCTCATGTAGAGATTAAAGTGTAAGTTGTCTTCTAAAGGGATAAAAATTTATATTTTCTATTCATTAGAATATCCTGAGAAATGAAAAAAACAAGCTGTGAATCAGGAGAAGAAATTAGTATCTAGAATATATAAAGAATTCATGCAAATCAATAAAAAGGCCCAAAAGAAAATTAAATAAAGAATATGGGCAAAAGACAAGAACAATCATTTTACAGAAGAGAAAACACATGTTATATGTTCACAGCTTCATGGTAAACTAGAAAATGCAAATCAAGACCATAGTGAGATTTTTTTTTTAGCCATTCAGGTAGCAAGAATTAATAAATCTGACAAAATAAGTATGTGTAAAAGAGAATATGGATCAACAGAGATATCTTATACATCACTAGTGACAGTATAAATGGGGAATACAATTTTGGAAAAATAATTTGACAGTCTCTTACAAAGTTGAGCAATTATATAATCCATGATCCAGCAATTCCAATCTCAGTATATACTCAAGACAATGTCTTCTTGGAAACATCACCAAGAAATATACACAAGAATATTTATACCAGCACTCTTCATAGTAGCAAAAAAAAGAAAAACAACTCAAAGGCCCATTAATTGGAGAAAGGATAAATATACTTTGCCACTGTCATAAATATCACATAAAAGTGAAAACCATATGAATTACAGTTACTTATAAAAACATGCATGTGTAATTTTAATAACTTAATGTTGAGAGACAAATACAGGATGTTAATATATTATTTAGTTGCAGCTTTATAAGTGGTATGGCTATATATATTATTGTTTGAAAAAACAATGGAAAATAAACACAAAATTCAGAATGGTGGTTACTTCTGGGTGGGGAGTATTGATGAGAATAGGGGATGAGTATAAAGATTGATGTAAATTGTCAACGTTCTAATTCTTTGGTTGGATATTGGGTTCATAGGCATTTATTGTGATTAAAAATAAGGAATGAGGGATCCCTGGGTGGCGCAGCGGTTTGGCGCCTGCCTTTGGCCCAGGGCGCGATCCTGGAGACCCGGGATCGAATCCCATATCGGGCTCTCCCGGTGCATGGAGCCTGCTTGTCCCTCTGCCTATGTCTCTGCCTCTCTCTCTCTCTCTCTCTCTCTGTGACTATCATAAATAAATTTAAAAAAAAATAAGGAATGAATGAATGCAACAAAAGAGGATAAGTGGAACAATGAGTTTGAATCATAATTAACCAATTCTGTGCACCTTAAGTCCAACTGAAAAATGACAACAGTTTAGCAATACTTTTCAAACTTTGATGTACATATGAATAGCTTAAGATCTTATTAAAAAATGAAGATGATGATTAATTTTGACTGGGATGGGATTTGAGATTCTGCATTCTAAGCTCCCACATGTGGATGCTGCTGGTTTTACAGACCATAATCTATACTATCTATTGATTTCCAAATATGAAGTACAATGGAAGCTAAAAAGATTGATACACTCAAGGCAACAATAAATGTAAAGCCTGTCATATAATGGTTTAAACAAGTATTTTTATTTGATCAATTTAAAACTCATTTTAATAATAAAGAAGTAAAAAAAGAAAAAACATGCATAACCTTGGTTTTAAGATTGAGCATCAGTGACTCAAATTCAGAGACTGGAAAGGATAAACTAAATAAACCGATCTGACCACTGAATGGAATGATAGGTGTCATATTTTGGGAAGTTGATTATGCCATTAAGAAATAATGCTTTAGTTTCACTCCATTCCAAAGTGAAGCAGAAGATTTTAATAAAAGATACTGGGATTCAGAATTCACTTTGACAAGAAAGGAACTTCTTTCCTGAGTTATAAAAAACTGAAAGAATATTAAGAATTAAGCAAAGATCACTTTGGTTTCTTTAGGATGAGAACAAAAGGTTACCTAAAGGTTCCCTCACTGTTCTCTATCAAACTACAACCCGCATTGAGGAAGTAATCACTGGTGATTAGAAATTTTCTTGAAAGGAGGTAGAAAAACAATTAAAAGAGGACTTCAATGGCATATACATCCAAGAATGCATACAGCACATTCTAAAAAGTCCTTCTACTGCTCTAGCAACACTAGTATTGCTAAACAAGAGTAGAGAGATATATTCAAATATATCACATTGCTGATAATTTCATATTTAATAAAGTTAATCAACACAGATATAAAATGCAAATATGCCTGATTAGAATGATATCATTAAGTGACATACACTGCATCAAAAACAATCAATTCAGGTATTTTTTTACTAGTAGTGTCACAGAAGGTCTATTCAAAGAAATCCAAGTTCGTTCTCTGTTAAGATTTATCTTCTCAGCTTTCTTAGAACACTGTTTCCACTATTGGAAGAATAGTAGAGAAACTGAAGGAAATTAGACCAGTGAAATAGCAAGAATATTTATAGAGAAAGTAAAAGCCAAATTTTGGGGACAAGAAGATTTTAAAATAAGGATGTATTCTTGGAAAGAGTCAGGTACGATAATATATTTCGACCTAGAAAAACACGTTCATACATTCCATTTTCTCCAAACCAGAATTTAGATGCCTTTAATAGTATTCTACAGTATAGACTCTAGAAAATTATGATTTTACTTATGTTTCTATAATTAAAGAATGTGTGTTTTTTGTAGTGTTGTTTCTAACTAATAAATTATAATGTAGGTATTTCCTGATTGTTGGATACTCTCAAAAATTAGCCAATGGCAAATTTGTGTCTGGTGACTAAAACATAATAAAGATTTTACTATTTAAAGTATTCATGCTATAGTCACTAGTAATTGCAGCTATAAATTACAAGGAGAGAATCTGCAATAAAATATAACAACAGATTACACAGCTGTGCTTAGCTGTTGAAGGCCATTTATTAAGTCAAAACACAATGCAACATTATCATTATGTCCAGATGTGATGAAGGCCCAGACATTCTACAAAACATTATTTCTATATTAGAACAATAGGTCATCAGGAGATATACCTGAATAAACAACTTCCCACAATCACTAGGAAAATAAAGAAATTCTGGAGATTCATCTTGGCCTTTAAGCAATTAAATGTATTCACACGTTCCATGGATCCCACGGTTTTGTCTCTTTGAGGGTTTGATAGCTTTATCAGTAATATCTTCTGTTATTGAAATGTTAAAAGTCTTAACATCAAACATGAAACTTGAAATATATGTATATATATATAAAATACATCTCTTAAATATAAAATATGACTGCTCTCAGATTTTCATTATCATCTTCATTTTGTACAGTGCATTGTTTTTCACTTAACATTTATTACTTCACTTGACCTAAAGACTGTGAAATAAGTGAGAAAAATATACTATTTTAAATATTAAGATTCTGAGATACAGAGGTCATTTGCCTAAAAATCATATATATGCCAACTTATAGTTTTATTTTTAAATATCCTTAAATGCTTTTATTCCCACATTTGTTACCTTGTTAAAATCATTACTGTACCTAAAATATTATGTCAAGTCAGCAGGCATTTAATAAGCAACTTCTATGCAAAAGCCTTCCAATCATGCGTAATTGTTGTTATAATTAATTTGTAACATTGACAGGGGTAATATTAAAAATACTTAAGAACTAACCACAAAAGGTACCAACCAAAGAAAATTAAAATTTGAACAAATTGAAACATATCACCTAAATTTCACCAAAGGATATTGGCGGCATGTCAGCCTTGACATGGATAGGACTCAGACTTTATTTGATCTCAAACTACCAATAATTTGCAGACAAGTTTATTTGGCCTGAAATGCTCAATTATCTAAAGATTTCTTAGAATATGTTGAAAATTCTGGAAGTATGTGGTACAGAATTAAAGAAATTGAAAATGTAGAGAGAAAAAAACACTTCTCAGGTCCAATATCCAGAAATAGGAAGTCAATACCACCAAAAGTCGTCACAGTATTTATAAATATTTTAATTAAATTTATGCATACACATTCAAATTTAATTAATCTTATTAAGAAGTATAAGCGGGATTGTGAACATGCTTTTAGTGCAATTTTTCTTTTCTTGTCATTGCTGTACTCTGCTATTCTCCCTCTGCATTTCCTCCCATTCAAAGTAATCCATTTTAACAAGTTAGTATGCACCCTTCCATATTCTTCTCCCTTTGCAAATAACTTTGCTGTAAAGCAGATATATACATATACAAATCTTACACATAAAACACATATTCAGGACTTTTTGTCATTGTACAAATATTTAATATTCTATGCACTTTTCTATGCCTTGCTTGCTCATCAATGACTCCTGCAAATTATTCCAGGCCACCTGAGATAACTGTAATTCATATCTTTTAGCAACTGCATTATAATTTCCATTATTTTTTGGCATTACCTTATTAATGGAATTTCTTTTTCTTCCACTCCACTACAAACAAGGTGTAACAACTTTGAAACCAAAAAATATGTATGTCCTTATTGATATCTCTATTTGTATTGGACATATTCCCAAGGATGAGATTGTTAAATCAAAGAATATTATGAAGTGAAATTTTTTTTAAAGATTTTTTTATTTACTCATGAGAGACAAAGAGAGAGAGGCAGAGACACAGGCAGAGGGAGAAGAAGGCTCCATGCAGGGAGCCCGATGTGGGACTCGATCCCAGGACTCCAGGATAACGCCCTGAGCCAAATGCCGATGCTCAACCGCTGAGCCACCCAGGCGTCTCTGAAGTGAAATTTTTAACAGGTGTTACCAGACTGCATTTCAAAACAGTTAACACACACCACATTTCCACCAGTAACAATAAGAGTTCCCTTCCCCACATCTCTACTGGCATTAAATGTTACACCCATCAGACTAACACAAATTTTAAATGCTAAGACACATTACCTGTTACTTAAGTTTGAATTTCTCCAATTCCTTTTCTTTTTTTTTAAGATTTTATTTTTTCATGAGAGACACACACACAGAGAGACAGAGAGAGGTAGAGACACAGGCAGAGGGAGAAGCAGGCTCCATGCAGGGAGCCCGCCCAACATGGCACTCCATCCCAGGTCCCCAAGATCCAGGTCCCCAGGATCACCCCCTGGGCTGAAGGCAGCGCTAAACTGCTGAACCACCCAAGATGCCCCAAATTTCTCCAATTCTAGTGAAATTGAGCATCATCTCAAATGTTAACCAACAGAATTTGCTTTTCTGTGAATTGTCTTTTCTTTTTATTTTTTTGTCTTTTCTTTTTAAATTGGATTGTTTCATAACTTTTTTCTCAGCAATATCAAAGAGATTTTGGATTTTAACCCTTCATGTTAACATGCATTACAAATACTTTTCCAAATCTCTATTTTCCTAATGATTTCTATTATTTTCATATAAAAGGTTTTTATTTGTATGTAATTAACTTGTTAACTCTTAAACTTTCTTAGTTTTCACTCTTGTTAAGATTTTAGGGGTGCTCAGTTGGTTAAGCATCTGGCTCTTGATCTCAACTCAAGTCTTGATCTCAGAGTCCTAAGTTCAAGCCCCATGCTGGGTATGAAGCCTACTTAAAAAAAAAAAAAAAAAAAAAAATATATATATATATATATATATATATATATATATATATATATATATATAGTTTCCTAGATTTTTTGGCAAGTTTTTGTTTTGTTTTCATTTAAGCCTTTCATCTTATTTTAGTTTAATGTGCAAAATGGAAATATACTTCCACTCTTTTCCATAAAGATAACCTTTATGCCAATCCCATTAATTAAATGATCCATTATCTTCCAACTAAACTGTCATCTGTTTTAGGATTCTCTAATCTGTTCAATGGATCTATTTGTTTATTCCTATGCTGTTTCCATGTTGTTTTGGTTAGCTGGCTTTGTAATATATTCTAGCATGTTCTAGCATACCATCTTTCTTTTTCAAATTTTCTTGCTTTTTGCCAGCACTTCTCCCTCTGTTCCTCACCCCATTTGTGCTCTCTCTTTCATATAAAATCTTTAAAACCACACACACATGCACACACAACTTAACTATAATTTATTTCTGTATAATACTTATCAGTTAGGTTTTAAATAAAATTAGGAGAGGTTTCAGTATTTTTCAATGACCTAGAATAATTTAAATTACATCAAAATTATTTATCCCTTTAAGTGACTATATTTGGTCAACTTTCCAATCTCTTCTGTGCTAATAGGTATGTTTTCTACTTCTTCTTAGGTCAATTCTATAATTTGCATCTGAATAAAACATGTTCCATTTTCTCATAAGCTTCAAATTTATTGCCAGTTGTATTTAGATTTCTTTTAAAATACTTTTCAGATTTTAAGTTAAAAAAAATCTTTTCATCTCCTAGTTTTATCTACTTTCTCATTTCTGATTGTGTCTATTTTAGATCATTCTCTTTTCCAGAAACTTTTATTATATTGAGATAAAATTTACATAACACAAACTTCACTATTTTAACTATGTAAAAGTTTTGGCTGCTTTCAGTACATTCACAAGGTTGTATAAACATCACCAACTATCTGATTCCAGAACATTTCATCACCACAAAAGGAAATTCAATATCCATTAAGCAGTCATTCCCCAAACTGCCTTACCCCAAGCCCTGGCAACCACTAATCTACTTTCTATTGGTATGGATTTGCCTATTTTGGACATTTCATGTAAGTGGAATCATGCAATATGTGGCCTTTTGTCTCTGGATTCTTCTACTTAGCATAAAGTTTTCAAAGTTCATTCATGTTGCAGCACGTATCAATACTTCATTCCTTTTTATGGCTAAATCTTACTGTATGGACACATCACATTTTTATTTATCCATACATACATCAATTGATGGACATTTGAGTTGCTTCTACTTTTTGGCTACTGTAAATAATGCTGTTATGAACATTTGCTTTATTTGAACACAAGTTTTATGTGAACATATATGCTTTCAATTATCTCCCACTTCACAGAATTGCTGGGTCTGTTTTATTTTTTGCTTTTTCATCTTCTTGTATTGTATTGGTCTTTCCAAAGAGCCAGCTTTTAGATTTTATTATATTTTGTTTTCCATTTCATTAATTTCATCTTTAAAAATTAATTCCCACTTCCTCTTTTTCTTCTGACTTCTTCTATCTTAAATTTTTTATTCTAATATCTTATAGTAGATTGCTCTTTATTTTCTATCATTCTTAATAATGAAGTTATATAAGGCTCTCAACTTTCCTGACAACCCCTTTGCTATTCTCCATAGGTTTTTACATAAAAATTCTCCTTTTCATTGTTTTTCAAGTGCTTTCTCTTTATCCAAGGGTTATGTAGGACTATCTTCTTTAATTTCCAAGTAATCATTTTTTTTACCTTTTAAATTAAATTCTACTCACACTAGCTGATAATCAGAACATGTGCTTGTAAAATCTTTCTAAAATTTATGAATTTTCTTTATACTTAAACACAGACATGTTCAAAAAAGAACATCAGATTTGACATATATATTAAATTATTTTTATGAATTATATTCCATTTCTCTCAGTCATTATTTGTATGTGTTTAACAGAACTGTGGAACTTTCCAGTAGTTTTTGCTTTATGTACTTATTTACTATAAACTTCCTGTATAGAGATTTATGTGGTTATTTTCTTCATAAATGTGCCTTTTATCAGTATAGTATCCCTTTTGATAGCAATGCTGCCATTCTTTTTTTTTTCTATTTTCCTTTTGTTTGCATTGGCCTCCTGTCTTTTATGTCCCCCATTTTACAAACCTTTCTCTTTAACGTTGTCATAGGTATTATTCCTGTAATTTAATTGGAGTAGTTTATGTTTTTAAACTCAATCTGACATCTGTCTTTTAATGAGAGTATTTTGAGGGCACCTGGGTGGCTCAGCGATTGGGCTTCTGCCTTTGGCTTAAGACATGATCCCGAGGTCATGGGATTAAGTCCCACATTGCGCTCCCCGCAAGGAGCCTGCTTCTTCCTCTGCCTAGGTCTCTGCCTCTCTCTGTGTGTCTCTCATGAATAAATAAAAAAAATTTTAAATGGGAGTATTTTGTCCATCTACAATAAACATAGTAATTGATGTGATTATTTTTATCTCTTCTACTTACTTGTATTTTCTTATTTTACATTATTGTTTCCTTGTTACCTTTTTCATTTTTTACATGATCAAGTGGCTCTGCATTCTATTTTCTCCTTGCTAATATTGAAGTTCTACATAGTGCACTACTGTATTCCCTTTTTTCCTCTCTTTTCTGCTCTAACAGAACAGACACGTTTCCCCCATCATGAGATTCTGTCCTTTTCCTTTCCTCCTAAATAGATGAGATATTTAGGATACATTCACTTTCCTCCCTTTTCTCATCCTTCTGTCTCTCATCTACACTACTCAGTTTCCTTTTACTTTCTTTTGCCCATTCCCTCCATTAACTAAATTCTCTCTAAGGGTTTTATTTATTAATTTGAGAGAGACCAGGAGCAGGAGGAGAGACAGAGGAAGACGGAGATACAGGCTCCCCACTGAGCATGGACCCTGGATCATGACCTCATCCAAAGGAAAACGCTTTACTACAAACTGAGCCATCCAGGTGCCCCCAGCTAAGTTTCCTGGAGACAGTGTAGTACTCTACCGAAATATGATCTTATTTCAAATGTCTGAAATTATATTTTATTACATAATTACTAGTCATATACCTTTATCTCTTTTTTAATAGTTTTTATTTATTTTTAATTTTAGTTAAGTAACCTCTATGCCCAACACGGGGCTTGGACTCAGGACACCAAGATCAAGAGTCACATGTGCTACCAACTGACCCAGTAAGGTGCCCTATCTTTATGCCTTAAATGAAATTATACACACACACACAATAACATTAAAATGCTTATTATTCACCACTATATTCCTTTCTTCTTCATCTTCTTCATCTTTTTCATCTTGAAGTCTTTGTTCTGGTTCATTTGTTGTTTGTTTATAATCTATTCTCAGGCATTTTCTCTGATGGGGTATAGTAATTATATGTTCTGAGTTCTTGATTATCCCTAAATGTATTTCTTTCATGTTCATAGCAAATGATAATTTTCAGAGTGTTGATTCTTACATTGTAGTCATTTTTCTTTTGTAGTCTGTAGATGTCACTTCACTATCTTCTAACTTGCTATGTTGCAATATAAGAAGTTCTATGGTACTTTGATATTTTTCCCCTTTATAGAAACTTGTTCTTTCTATTGGGGGCTTATAAGATAATTCAACTTATTATTAGAGTTCAAAACTTTTATCAGGATATGCCTATGCGTGTCTTTTCTTTCAATCAAGACCATAAAACAGTAAACCCTTCCAATCCATACACTCTGATCTTTCTTAATCTCAGAGAAATTATCTTCTATTATTTACCTCTCCTCCATCTATTCTTACCTCTCCCTCCATAATTCCTATTATTCACGTTTTGATTCTGATCTGACCTCAAAGACTCATCTTTTTATTCAATATTTTCATCATGCTTTACCTTTGTTCTATGCTTTGACATATTTCTTGGACTTGGTCTTTCAGTTCACTGATTCATGTTTCAACAGTGAGCATGTTCTTCAATCTTTCTACTGAATTGTTCAATTGAGATATGTATTTTTATTAGTATCTGAAATTTTTGTTCTGAATTTGAATTTCATTAAATGCTCTTTTTTCCTCCCTTAAATTCAGGTTGCACTTATTTTTGGCAATAGCACTAATTGCATGGAGTATGCACTCTGATTTTCCTATCTGATCTTCCTATGGATTGTTATTTTTCACAGATAGCTCACTGAAGCTCTGTTCTGGTTGTTGTAGTATCCTTAATGGCAAAAATATCACTCTTGCAATGCAAAGGTAGAGGGTCATCCATTCCCTGCCAAGGCTGAGGAGGAAGATCTTTGTTGTCCTATTTTTTTCAGCCTTAGGGACAGAGAAAACTCAACCAGCACATTTAGCAACTTTGGCTTATTAGTCAGTGGGGGGAGACTTGGATACTTAAATGAAAAATACCCTATTTTCCCCCAGTAATTCACACATCTCTGAAGCCCAACCCCTCTTCTCAATGTATACTGTTTTCTGATCTTTGACTCTGAACTCCAGGACTGTTCTCCAGTTGTTTGCCCAAATGAAAGCAGTTTCAAAGCAGTGCCCCTGCCCGAGATGTCATGGCAGTCGTACTGAGAAAGGCGTTGAGGAATTGGAAGTGAAGGGGAAGATAGCCATACACAGGTCACTTTGTTTTTAGAATCCTTAATTTGAAAAATATTATAGGAAGAGAGGTATGTGGATAGAGGGTGTGTTTGGAACTACTTTATAATGATTCTCGAGAATCAATACTTTCCTCAAAAAGCATATTCCTAAATACATAAAAATGACAATGTGTTCTCTTTATGCTTTTAGATACAGATCCCAAAATATACTATAGCTATTAATCACTTGAAGTAAGCTTTAATGTAATCCCAGTTTTAATTATTTCAGGACATAATTATCTTTTGTTTTAGAAACATCTTCAAATCCATGTGTTGCAGTTTTCAGTAGTAGAGAGACAAATTATGACTTTGCCCAATCATGTAAGTTTCGCAAAATCCAACTAGCAAGTCTTATAAATATAAAAACTCATGTCAGTGTTATATTGGAAAAAAACATGCAACCTGCATGGTGGTTTACATGACATTACGCTCCTTATTGTTCACAGCCCAATAACACTTTTTGCTTTCTAGAAGAGCTAAAAGAGCTAACATTAAAGTGTTCCCTGGACTAGACTTCTAAATAACTTAAGATAATAAGGTAAAATAAGCTAACATCCTGCTTTTTAATTGTATGAACTTTTATGAACATTTTTTAAGAATTAAGAAGCTCATATAAAATGTTCAAAATCTCAACTGCAATCTATTAAGTGCAAAAAAATGCTGTGGGTTATTTGTCCTACTACCCAGATAGGAATCATATAGGATATGAAATTTGGGTTTCATCCTTGAATCACTAGGTAATGTAATTCTGTGTACTCTATTCAACACAATATCCTGAATTGATTGTAGTAGATTTGCTTTACCATTGATGGGTGATATCTGATATATTTCTTTTCTGAATCACAGTAAATATAATTTTATATTGAAACTTGTGCCATGACAGAATTTCATTAAGTATCTAAAAGAATGAAAAAACATGAGCGTGTATAAAATGTTTGGGTCTTAGAAAAGTACAGAGAAGGCCTAAAATAGGTAATAATAATTGTAACAATGCTAAATTTAACCAGTCAACAGAAAATGAGGGTGTGGATAGGCTGGTAAGCAAGGATCCAAGTAATCTTCCTAGGACAGCTACTAAAGAACCCAATCAACATTGAATCCCTCCAGTGTACCAGGTACTATATTCAGCACTAGGGCTTTAAAGATGCATAAAATATGGTACTTGCCCTTAAAGAAGCGCAGTTCAGTGTAATATAATTCTAAATGCTACCTTTCCTGAGTGATGAATATCAAAGAATTTGAGTCATGAGTTAAACTGCATATAAAACAAGAAACTGAAATTTACTTTATGCTGGATGTACCCATTTTTGCATAATAAAACGCATGATTACACAAATAATAGAAACAGAGGTATTATGCATAACATGAAACCATAGAAAAGCAACAACCATTTATTTTTGGCTTTTATACACTTTGGGAATTCACTTTATGACAAATGTTGAGAATATAATGTAGAATATCTGAATCAGAAGAGACTGGAATCCTGTTCATTTTTTTCCATATTCTTTGTCAGCTCAAATCACCCATTTCAGTATAGTATTGCCTGTTCTCAATCCTTTACTAGAACAAGAAAGATTATTGAGAACACGAGTTTTCAAAGGTAGTTCTCAAATATATATATACATAAAAGAAGGTCAGATGCAAACAACATAGCTGTTGAAAAGACCAAGTACCAAAAGACGCCAAAAGAACAAGAACAAGAGTAGCCGTAACAATGAATCTGAAGGGGAAAGGTGTCTGAATATTATCTTTCTATCTTCACAGTATATTTTGCTTAGTGATGTATCCATTTAGGACATACAAAATGATTACTGCACTATATTTCCCAGGCACTAAAGAGTCTGAAGAAAAGACCAGAGATATTGTCATACAGAACAGTAAAGACATATAAGTAGTAGTATAGCACTTTCATTATTCTTTCTCTCCGTTCAATGATCCAACTCACATAATATAGCTCAACAACGAATATTATCTCTTAAAAACTTCTGAAGTCTCTAGTAGACAAAGGATATGAGTACATACATGGCATATATAACTGTTTGTAATTGATTTGATGTCTTTAAGATTATTTGAAATAACAAAAAATTACTTTAAAAGTTGCTATAGTTCCCTTTTCATTAAATCATGCTGTCCTAAATATAATCCAAACTCATGCATGCTGACTTTACCTGAGCTGATCATTTGAGCCTATTACCCTGACATAAATGCTTTTACCCTATCAAATAAAATTAAATCTTTCTTTCAGTATAGTGACAAATTAAGGAAAAGTTACAGTTATGTAAGAGAAGTCTAGACTCTCTTCCACCTTAAGCTTTGTAGAGCCTGGTTTAAAACTCCAATACTACGGAAAGGTGGAGATCAATAAATTACATAATGAAATGAAATAAAATTATGGTACGACTTATTTCATCATTCACGTTCTTAGAAAAGCTAACAGGTGTTTTCTTATATTTGAAAACTGGACAGCAAGCAGCAAATAAGTGTCCCTGGAAACAGTGACTTCAGAACTGAGTGTCACATGGTAGACCCTTAATAAATGGCAGCTAGTCTCAGGTTTACCATATAGGTCTCTGTGCTAAGCTACATTTCTTTGTAATGGACAGAAATTTCCTTCCTAATTCTTATTATTGATGACCACATTTTTTTGTGTGTGCCAAAAACATAGCAATCTGTGTATCCCAAACTCGGGGGCGGGGGCGGAGGGAGGCTCTATTTAAGCCAGCTGTTGGTTTCCACAACAAACATAAGGGACAAACAATATACATAAGGGCATTCCAAAGTCAAGTAGAATCTCACTTTTGAAGATGTTGTTTCTGTTCTTCTTCATCCCTAGCTCTTGGTTACTCAATATCTGCTTAGATTTAATTCCCCTTTTTGAGCTCTACCTTTCCAGGACTCCAGTATCTAATGTTTCCTTTGACCTGCACCTACTCAGGATTTCCTTGGCCTCCTTTAACATGTTACCCAGCTCCACTGTTGTGCACTGAAGCAAATCAAGCAGCAGCCACCCAGTCCATCCACTGTAAAACCCTTAGATAAATTCCCTTTCAGCATTAGTAATTTTAGACTGGAGAGTTACCTTTTAAAACCAGTTTCTACTGTAGCAACCATTCCTCCTACTTGTAGCTCTTTCACCTTGTGCCCTTCTCTGAAGCCTTCTCCAAATCCACTATGCTTTTCTTAAAATAAAGTTACCAGGACTGCGGCACCTGGGTGGCTCAGGCAGTTGAGCATCGGCCTTCAGCTCAGGTCAGGATCCCAGAGTCCTGGGATCGAGTCCTGCGCCAGGGCTCCTTTCTCAGTGGGGAGCCTGCTTCTCCCTCCGCCTGCCTCTCCCCCTGCTTGTGCGCACACGCACTCTGTCTCTTTGAAAAATAAAATTAAAAAAAAAATACCACTACTAATCTGGGCAAGCACTGAGTGAGAATGGTCACAGAATAGAGAGGCATAGTGAGGTGGTATTTAAGAATTTAGGTTCTCTATAGAGTTGAACTTGAGTTTGAATCCCCAGCTGTTATATACTAGCGGTGTGACTTTGAGCAAGTTACTTAATTTTTCTGAGCCTCAGCTTGCTTATCTTCAAAAATGCCATAATAAAATTTTATGTCTCATAGGATTATGGAATTAATGGGGGAAAATGCAGATATAACCAATGCCTGGTGGTACAGAGTAAGCACTCAATCAATGTTGGCTGCTGTTGTTCCTGTTACTATTGTTTTAGTACAAGGACAGATAAATTTTATTTCATTTTCACTATGTTTCCCACCAATAATTTAGCTAGTCTTTTTGGCGTAGTGCCTTTAGAATAGAGTTTACATTAATTTACCAATATATGAGCTAGGTTTCAGTTAAGTAATATTGTAAAATCAGCTTCCCTTCTAAATATCCCTTAGAATTTTTTCCCCTATTTGCATGCATTGAGGCACTCATACCATTTTTTGTGCCCTATGGTGGATCTAATAATTTTCCTGCCATTTCTCCCAACAGGCTAGATATTTGGTTGGCTAGAATAGCTTGGCATTACCTACTATATTGGGTAGTTTACATACATCCTGCCTCTGAAGAGATTTATAAAATGTTTATAATTAGTACCAGAACATCTACAGCTATGGGTGGGTATAGGGAAGAGGAAGGATCCAGGGATTGTATAACTTTCTCCAGATTGCTGTTTCCATTTATGAATAGATAAAGCATGCAATGTTTTTGAGGCTCTCACTACCAGTCATACCAACAAAAGAAATGTGAGTCAATTAAAAAGAAACTGAGAGTGAAATTTTAAATAAAAACTTTGAGGCTATCATTAAATACCTACAAGTGGTATATATGAATTGTGTATGGCTGTTTGTCTCTATATATGACCACAGAGTATTTGCAAGGTCTTCCCTAACACAGATTCTTTCTACTTTTCTTCATCAAATAAGAGTCAACTTTGTCTCCCTTATATCCTTTCTACATAAATCTATCCCTGGATAGGTATAACATAGGATCAAATGTTAATGTAGGATCAAAAATTAAATGCAGTAATTAAAAATTATAATGGCTCCTGATTACTCAGAGTATATTTTTTGCTTAAAGCATAAAAAAAAAGTTTAGTTTACCTTTTTTCTTTGAAGAAATATATTTATTTCTCTATCTATATACTTCATAGAATTAGAAAATGACAGAGTTAATTCATCCTGTTGTTATCCACTTTTTCCAATTAACCAACCTTATGTGGAATAAAATGTAAAGAATCCCGGTTATAAATTATATTAGCAACATATCTTCATGAGTGAAAATGAGTTGGTAAAAAATTTATAAAAAATAGTAAGTTTATTATAGTTACGAACTACAAAAGTACTCAATTTTTAGATATCTATACTTATAGAGATATGTTATATATATATTTTTAAAGATTCTATTTATTTATTCATGAGAGACATAGGCAGAGGAAGAAGCAGACTCCCCACAAGGAGCCCCATGCGGGACTCGATCCCAGTCCGTAGGGATTATGCCCTGAGCCAAAGGCAGACACCCAACCACTAAGCCACACAGGTGTCCCAGATATGCTATATTTGAAGAAAGTATCACTGAAATGAAACTTGTATCAAGGACTAAAAGTAAAAAAGTAACATCAAATATTTTACATATGCTCTTTCCCAGCACCTTACCTATCACTTCCAGTCATGTTCCCTAAAGCTAAAATAAGGATCCAAGTGTCAAAAGAAACATACTTGTATTATTAGAGCTGGAAAAGACCCTGAACATGAGGAAGGTAGAGATTCAGGTTATGTGACATGCCCAAAATGATACAACCAGTGGCAGCAATCCCTCCTAACTCTACATCTGAGATTTCTGACAATGTGCAATAAAAGTTAAATTTAACATATGAGGATCTGATTAAAAAATCAAATGTTGTCCCCTCAAGTTGAAAACCTTTGGATTTAATAACTTCTACTTACATGATTTTGTATTACTAGGAAAATAAGTTTTAAATAACATGAAATTGCAAAAACTGACGAGAAGTAATGAAAACTACAAAGAAAATTTATGCTTTTCCTTAAATCAGAACCATGGAAACGGATATTTTTTAATGTCTAAAAAAAGCCAGAGATTTATTGGTTGTGTGTGCATGTATGGTAGTAGTGGGTTTTGTTTTATATTGTTTTGTTTTGTAAATTTTTAGAGGTTCTTCCAATTTCCCTGTGCAATGATAATCTGTGTTCCAAAAATGGGGATACATATAAAATGAATTTCTGATAATTAATTATAAAGTACTTAACCATGAACAAATAAGCCTCTAGAAACTTACTAATGACAGTAAGAAAATGGTACCAAGAATTTCAAAACTAAAAATCTGAATCTTTTTAATATTGTCTGAACTAGAAATAAAGAACATCTTTTAAAAAATCAAAAGTAATTGCAAAAGAGATTAAATCAGTAAACCAATTGTGTATATTTTTCCTGAAGTGCATATTCATGAGCTGACAGTAGAAACAGGCTGGCTGCTTTGTTTGACTATAGTTCTGTTTACCTCGTACTGTCAAGAATGGATTTTGACACTCGCAGTATTAATATTGCTATTTTTATTGATATAATTAGCACTGCTATAAATAATTCCTCGGTCTGCTATATCTAAGTCTATCATTACAATCAGCAATATTAGGGCTTCTTTTTCCTATAAGATGCTTTGGCAATAGACTGCTGGCCCAAAGAACCACAGTGACCTCATGATGTGCAAGGTATGGGAAAAAAAACACTGCCCTGTCAATAGAGACTACTGTTTTGTGTATGACTTCACCAAACAAACTAGTTTATATTTGTTTGAAACTAAAGTTTCTCACCAATCTGCTGTTTCAATTTCACATCACACCATATTGTACCTAAAACAGGCAATCTGGATTCCTGTTGCTACTCCCCCCCCCACCCCCACCCCCAAACAGCTCAGGAATGGGTTTGAAATACAAGGCTTGAATATATAAAGCAAAGGAGTTAAGACACCCAAAATTCAGAATGGGTGGGTGAAAACAAGTGTGCTGGAAGTCATTTGTATAACTGCTAGTGGGTGGCCCACTTATGAGTTTTTTGATCATCACATGAAAGCAAAATCAAAACATATTTTATCATGCCTCTGGATCACATCAGCTGCAATGATAACCTTATCTAGACCTCGAAGAGTTTGCTCATAAAACAAAGTGGGGTGACTGACCCAGTGCATATTCGACACAGAGTACGAAGGCCAAAACAAAATGACAATACAATTCAAAACAAGTTTGTAGAAATTTTAGACTAGTGTATTAAACCTTTCTTTGTCTCTATCACTTGACAGATGGTTAGCCTTCACACAGCCTAGTATCTCTGGCAAAGAAATGACTGTGTCTAGCCAATAACACCCCAAATTTTTATTTAAAATGCAGTGTACACATACTTACACTTACCTTAAAAATATGAATATTAATAGATTAGTTATTTTATTTTATTACTATAAAAATTTGACAGATATCAAGGTTTGTCTTTTGCCCTATGAATACCTCTTTTTGAAACTTTCAACTGTCTTATGTGGATCCAGGGTTCTAAGAACTCTTCACTTTAGATTTCATTCATTACGGGGGCTGCTTGCTAATCATGCTTAAAAAAAAAAAAAAAAACTTCTGGTAACTTTTAATCCAAAATTATTACAAAATTCACAAAGATTTAATTAGCTTATGCTTCTGTGTTGCTTGGAGCAAAGTTTTGGTAAGTAACAATGAGTTAAGCAGAATCACCTGGAAACATGTTAAGGACCACAAGGCAGGACTGAAATTATTTATCCAATACAGGAATATGTCTTTATTCAAAAATGTTCATATAAAAATATATACTCACATACACATAAACACATATTAATCAACCATTAGAATTAGGAAAAACTCTTAGTTTTTTAACTATCAACCATTCTCCCACTTTGCTGTTTAAAAAAAAAGATTTCATCTAAGACAGTATATTCCATTGTTATAGTCCCTGCTTTTCGTCCTAAATCTTCCTATTTAGAGCTTTCAGATGCTGGCGGGTCTGTATACAAATAGCCAGAAGCAACCTTGACTGTTCTCTGAAGAGCATTATTACGTACCCTTTCTGGAAGAGGTGATTATGCTACAAATTAGCATAAATAGAGATCTAATGTAGGTCTAGAAATTCAAGCCCTTCACAGCAGGGGATGGGAGGACTGGAGGTGGGAGAATTGTGTGTCAAAAAAAAAAAAGTTACCCTACTTAAGAACTGAACACCGATTTGGCTAACAAAATACGACTCACTGTGACAGAGAAAAATAACGAAAATCAGAACTTGTTATTTGAGAACTATGAACTAGGTTTTGGAAAGGTGAGACACCCACTACTTAAAGCAACAAACTCAGCGTTAAATCATATACTCCGTTAACCAAGCACCAAGTTTCCTTCTGTTAGAAACCTAGGATTTTTACACCTACAGACTAAATGATTAAAGTAATGCTAAAATCTTCTGTAATGTTCCTCCTGCATTACAAATGGTCTATTAAATCAGAGAAGTGCCAATCAAATGCTTTTGTAGTTTGAAAGAAAGGTTTAAATAACAAAGCATTTTTTTTTTTGCAGGCCTCTCTTTTTCTCTCTTTAATGTCACCTATAAATTAATTACAACAAATTTCCATCTTCTCTTGATAAAACCACAACCGAAAAAGATTTAGGCACTTAATTTTTCAGACATACTCCTAAAACAAATTCTTACTGAAAAATTAAGGTAGTCTAGCTTCTGTTTTGCCACAATTTGCTAACAAGACAAAAGCTCCATCGGAATTTTACAGTAAATTCCAAGACACAGATTTTTTTTTTAACATAAAGTAACATTTTATTTATTTCAAAGCATGCTTAAAATTATGGGGAAAAAAAAAACTTCTATCTGTTAAAAAGACCTACTGAAATATATTGAGAACGTTTCATGACAATAACAACGGGTACAAATAAAGTTAGCTCTTCCTTTCTTATCATTGGCACTTAGTGAAGACCTCCCTGCTCCTCAAACATCTGTAAATTCTTTCAAATTGTACTCTCTAAATGAAAAAAAAAAAAAATGCTAGGTTTTAAAATTTCATACAAAAATCTTTTCTTCTAGCAATCTGAAGTATGCAAACTATATGTGACATTAGAATGTAAACTCCACAGAGACAGGTTATTTTATCTCTTGTTCACTGTTACATCCCAAGTGTCTAGAACAATTTCATGAATTTAAACATCCATTTCAGAAAAGCATGATTATTTCACAGAATAAAGCAGAGCCCATCAAGCTCCACTTCTGTATTCCAAATGTTTTAAAGAAGTCTCTCTTTGGCACTCAATCTAAAATATTTGAAATAATTTCTAATTCACTTAGAAATTCTGGATCCTTTACAGTAACTTAGTTGTATCTTTTATTGCTCCTCTAAATTGGCCTAATTATTCAGTCAAGCCTTTCTTCTGAGAAGTCCGATTGGTTAGAAAGCCCTCTTCAGATTTTCACTACTGAGATAAAAATAATTCATTTAAAATGGCTTCTTCTTTAGGTTTTTATTCCTAAAAAAGGAATAAAATTTGCCAAGTAGGCAAATTCATATTAATTTGACAGCAAGATTGGTTGGGTATCTGTGGGTCACAAAAACTTTCTGAACTAGCTATGTAGTAAACTGGCATCACATCTAGTAGTTCCAAACACACCCCCCAAAATTATAACTTTCACATAGAAGTTTTTCTTTCCTCTAAACTCAAACTTTTAGTAGCTACTCTGTGTACACATAAGCTATCTCTCTATCTTCTTGCTGTAGTAGTAACCTTTAAATACTGGGATCTTAATTGAACTAGACAGATCAGCATAAAGACGTCTTCCGAAGAATGGATAAAATTTGACAACTTTTTAATCATAAACCTTTTTCTTTAGTCTGTTAAAATTGGGACCTCACCATGAAAGGGCGTATTGCTTTGGAGGCTGGTAGACAGTTAACTTGTCACCTGATCTTCATATGCAAAAGGCCTGTATTCCACTGGTCTGTGAGATCTGAAATCACAAAACCAAAAATACCCAACTGCTGGACTCCCCGAGCAGCTACTAGATGTCTAAAAACTTACTTTTCTTCTTCCTCTCACCTGTTTACGTGAGCACCACATGTTCTTAAGCCTAAAGCCCTCCCAAACTGAGCTCCATGTAAGTCACAACCGCAATTTTAGGAATTAAAACCTTGAGCCCTGAACGGGGAGTAGTAAAACCAGAGATTCCCTCAAGGGCAATTCCAAAAGCTTTTTTTTTTTTTTTTTTTTTTTTTTCCTTGAGAGAAGACAATTCTCGAGAGGGCACAGTGGTATCAGCATGCACTGCTTGTGCATATCCACTTTGATACATTCTGATGAAGAATGAGAAGAGCGAACAGATGTGAAAAGTTAATGATGCAAATTTTTTCTTTCTTTCTTCTTTTTTTCCTAGAACTAGAGAAATACCTACGTGGAAAGCTGAAATCTGGGCCCGTCAAACTTACACTGAGGGGCAGTGGAGGGCATATGCTAACTATTCCCAGGTCACTGCAGAGGGCATTCCGGATTAGGGCCTACAGGTAAGAAAGTAAAGCGTGTGCACGAGCTGACTTTGCAAATGGGACTGCTTATCACTTACCCCTAACCCCTAATGTTTCCAGCTCTGCCATTTATTTACAGAACCGTCCTTACCATGTTTTTTTTTTTTTTTTTTTTTTTTTAGGACTTTCTCGACAGCAACAAGTCAGGACAGTCCCCCTAGGCCAGAACTCCACTTGAAAGCCTGGGGTGGGGGGTGGGGAGTGGGGAGGAGCGGCCCCTGCGAGCTGGAGCAGCCTGGGCTTAACACAGGGCCACGCAGCGAGAAAGTCTCGCCTTTGGCCTCACCTGCGTTATTATTTTCGGAGGCCGGGAGCCGAGAACACCAGCTCCCAAGTCTCCAGGGACTTAGCGCGTCGGCTCCGCCCAGGCCGGGGCTGCCCCGGAGCCTGCCCTTCGGCCGCTGCGGCGCCCCGATGGCTCCCCGCTCCCGGGGGGGGGGGGGGGGGTCGCCGCGGCTGACCCCGTCCAGCCGGGCTCGGCGGGTGCAGCGCTAGGTGGGGGAGCTGCGCGCCATATTGTGTTGTTCGCTCGTGTTTACAGCTGATGCGTGTGCCTGGCATATGTTTGTGCAAGTGTGTTTATCAATAGAACTTTTGGAGGATCCCTGCCTCCTGCCTCTCGAGCATCCTTACAAAGGACAGCAGCTGCGGGGAGGGAGCCACACGGCCGGGACCGCGCTCTGCAAGGCGGGAGGAGGCTGCACCTCTTTCAAACTTTCCAAAAAAAAAACAACAAAAACTTCCGACCGTTCAGCTACCGAAAAGCGTCAACTTTTTTTTTTTTCCCCATGTTTCCAGAGGGGCCCAAAGGGGGGGGTGGGGGAGAGGAAGAAGGAAAGGCGAACGGTCCCTGCCCCGGCCCCCGCCTCCGGGGTCGCGCAGCCACGCGGGCGCGGGCCGGTAGCTGCGGCGAATGCAGGGGCGCCCCGCGGCCCCGGGGCCAGGGCACCCCCCGCCCCTCCCCGCCCTTCCCCGCCCCTCCCGGTCCCCCCCAGTTCTCCGAAGACGCTCCAGAGACCGCGAGAGCCGCGGCAGGCGGGGCGGGGGGGAGGGGGAGGGGTGGGGGTGGGGGGGGGCGGGGGAGGGCGAGGAGGGAGGGGGCGGGAGGGCAGCCGGCGCCTCTACAGCTCCGGAGCCCCGGCTAGTCCCCCTCGGCTCCTCTTCTTGGAAGCGGCAGCTCCAGGCGCGGGGAGTAGAGAGAAGAAGGCAGAAGACACGTTTCCAGCTGCGGGACGGCCCCTCCCGCGCTCCCCCCCCCCCCCCGCCGGGTCGCGCGAGGCCGCAGCCGCCGCCCGGCGCGAGGACGGGCGCCCGGGAGGGGGCGGGGGAGGGGGCGGGGGAGGGGGCGGGGCGCGGAGGTGCGCGCGCACTCGGCCGCCGCCGGCCCGCGGGCTCGCCGCTCAGACTCGCCCCCCCAACCCCACCCCAGTCCCCTCCTTGCCGGTCCTGCCGCCCCCTACTCCAGGGCCTCGCGGACGCCTCGTCCCCCTCGCGCGCGCACACCCCTCCCTCCCGCCCGCCCGACAACAAATTAGAGTTTTGGGGGTTACCTCCTCGCGCTCTTTAATCTTCTTTCCTCAACTCCTAAACTTCCCCCCGCCCCTACTTCTTCGGCAGAAGGCCCACATTGGGCGCCTCACGCCGCGAACCCCCGCTCCTCTCCGCCTATTGGCTCGCTCCTACGCCACTCTTGGCTTCCGCGAGCCAATAAGAGCGGGACGCCCCTCGTGAGGGTGCCGCCCATAAACAAAATGCACTCTTCCTCCTCCTCGCCCAAGTCCCCGCCCCTGTCGGCTTCTTTCCTCATCTCTACCACCTTGGATTGGACTAGGAGAGGCCCAATCCGCTATCTCAAGCACCCATTGGGGGGCGGAAACTTCGCTCAGAGGATTGTCGACAGGCGATTGGCCGGCCGGCTTCCCACTCCCCCCAACCCCGCCCGCCCCTTCGCCCACTCCGGAGAGGTCAGTCGCGTCTCGCCGTTCAGTGATCCGAGAGCTGGAAGGCGATTGGCCGAGGCCGCCCGTCAGGCCGGATTGGAGTGAGCCCTGATTGGCCAGCACCGACACGATCAGGTTAGGTTGTCTCCTCCTCCGCCCCGCCCCCCTGTTTCCTCCGCCCCCCCCCGCAGCCCCCCTCCCGACTGCTTTTACTTTCTACGCATTTCTATTTCCTCCTTTATTTATTTATTTGTGATAAACTTAAATGACCCGGCGACGGAGGCGGGACTGGCGGCCAGGCCGAGGATGACGAGGGCCAGCCCGGGGCCAATAGCCGAGGGGGCTGCGGGGTGAGGGGCAGCTTCGGCGGCCAGTGAGAGGCAGGTGTCTGGAGCGCGCTGGGCCGTGGAGCCGGGATGCCCCAGCGGAGGCGGCGGTTACCCGCTGTCTGGCGCGGCGAGCCGGCGGGGGGGGGAGGGGGGGCGCCGGGGGGGTGCAGGGGGGGCGGCGCGGAGGTGACGGGGGGTCGGCAGGGGGGCGCCGGGGGGTGCAGGGGGAGCGGGTGCAGGGGGGCGGCGAGGAGGTGACGGGGGCCGTCAGGGAGGTGCGGGGGGGGGCGTCGGGGGGATGCAGGGGAGCGGGTGAAGGGGGGGCGGGGGGCGGCGGGGAGGTGACGGGGGGCCGGCAAGGTGGTGCAGGGGGGGCGCTGGAGGGATGCAGGGGGGCGCCGGGGAGTGCAGGGGGAGCGGGTGCAGGGGGGCGCCGGGAGGGTGCAGGCCGGGTGCCGGGGGGCTGCGGGGGGGGCACCGAGGGGATGCAGGGGGGGGCGGCGGGGGGGTGTCGCCGGTGCAGACCGCTGAGGCCGCGGGACGGGAGCTGGAACGGGGGTCGGCGAGGCGGCGGCGCGCGGGTCAGCCCGGGGCGGGCTGCAGGTCGCCGCGCCGCGGGGTCAGCAGAGGCCGCTGCCGCAGAGCCCGGGCTCCTCCGAGGCAAAATCGGCCCATCGAGGAGGTCTAGGAAAACACTGTGTGAAACGGTTCGTAGTAAGCCGCCCTTAATAAAAAACGAGGATATTATCCTAACAGGAATCCTAACGGGAAAAACAGATTATGTTTCTTATTACCCAACCCCCCGAAGTACCGACGACACCGGCGGAGCCCGCAAAATTCAATACCCCCAGGGCTTAGAAGGAACAAATAAAGCAACACGGAAAATTAAATGCGGTTCAGATGCTTCAATAAAACCTTCATCCTCATCCATTTGTCACTCAACATAGCGCTCCCCAGAGTGTTAGTCCAGTGCTCAGGCATTGCCGGGGCATGAGGCTCCAGGCCAGCACGATGCTCAGGAAGGATTCCTAAAAAGGCGTAAGATTGGGGGCAGCGGGGGGGGGGGGGGGGGGGGCATTCCCTTTAACTAAACAACATTTTTTTTTTTTCTGCCAAAAGAAGAAGTTGCACTTTTTAGGGAACTTCGATAACAATGATTTATCACAAATTAAGGGACTTTATGAAAAATACCATGCATACAAAGACTTGACTGAATATGCAGTTTGAAAACTACCTTTGGTGGAACATGCATTTGATGTGTAGTCTCTAATAAGGCTGTTAAGTGTTCTCTGAATTTTATCTGACTTCGTCGGGACATACAGTATTCATTAAAGAAAAAGTTATTCATGACACTTTGATAGAGCTGGGCCAGGCCGACTTTATTCAGGACCATTGAGATACAGGTACAGATGGATAGGACCACTGTGATGGAATTTTGCAGCGGGAGCAGAAGACTGGGCCGAAATGCAACTACATCATGGACAAGTGGGAATTTTAACCAAGGAGAAAGGTGAAGGCTGGTGGATGGAGGATTACTACAAGGCAACATCAGGGAATTTTGGCTAAACCCACCTAAAAGCATTCTTGCTGAAGACAGGCCAAGGTGACAAGAGGTCACCTGGAGAATGGTGGAAGATGAGGAACCTGATCATATGTGAAGAGTGATCAGATTGGGGGGAGGAGGAGTGGTCCTTGCTAAACGGACTGACAAGGGTTCTTACTGAAACAGAATCGTACAAGGAAGCACACAGATGCCTGCCTTTGATTAGGAGTCTTTGGCAGAACCTAAGCAAAAGAAATTGGCCCTGGTAAAAAAAAAAAAAAAGGACAAAGCCTTGACCTTGTAAGTGCAATTAGATCTATCTTTTGAGGAACATATAAGAGTCTCGGAATCTGTAAAATTATTGCATCAAACGTAAAGTACAAATTGCTATTGAATCTGGAGGTTAAAATATTTTAGAATTCATGTATAAATCTTAGTTGAAAAGTGATATAGTGAGTGTAACAAGTGTCCATACAGAATACTCAGCTTTAGACGAGAAAATTCAGTAAAATGTAACAGGTATTTAGTTAATCCCTTAGATTTTTCAAGAGACAGTGGCCACTCCTATGTACTGCTTAAAATTCATCCTTTGCAACAAATTTTTAAAGGTATTACTCAATGTACTAGCATTGAGACTTGTTAGGATTATAATGTAAGTCATTAGGAAAGCAGTGTAAAATATCCTAATTATATTCTAACTTATAAATATATGTAAAATATTCCAGTTTATATATAGTTTTCCTGATGTGAGAATCTGGGTTTAGAATGCTCTAAAAGGTATACTTCTAAAAGGTATAAAAAAGGTATACTTTTCTAAAGATATACTAAAAGGTATACTTCAGTCTTTATATTCACATTACCTACCCACAGACCTGAACCTCCAACCCCTCCCCACCCCTACACACAGATACACCAAGATCCCAAAAGATGCAGCAAGAATTCCATTACTTGTATCAAAGGGTAACAAAGATGTTTCTTGGTTTAGCAATTAGTAGAATTGAGAAAAGGGATACAACAAGAATGATGTGGTAACAAAGAATGCAAGGGTGATGAAGGAGGCGTGATTGGTAGAAAATGAAAATAAAAGTAATGATTGCTTAGGGAAGAATTTTATAAGAAATTTATTTCAGTATCTATTGCCTTCACAGATCTTAAGTAGTATACAATCCCTAAAGTTTCAAAGTGCATTAAAAGAGGTCAGACTAGCAGTAAGTGAATTCTTCCTACGTTAGAAATGAGGACACTTAGACTTTGAATGCTATATCCGTGTCACAAGTGGCAGAGCTTGTTTTCAAACTTAAGCCTGTCTTCCTTTTTTTGCTATGCCATTTACTCATCCATTCATTGAAGAAATACTAAGTGTGTTTCCTCATAAAAGATATATTTATGGGCATTTAAAAATCTCCAGGAACTAAAGATACACAAGATATGGCATTTTTGTCCAAATATATCTCCAGTATCAGGAGATAGTGAATAAATTACTATGCTGTGTACATAGGCGATATATACAACATGAGAATTACAGAAGAGAAAATGTCTAACTCTTAAGAATCTGAGAATATTTGCTATACACTGAACTCACCACTATACTGAATACAAAACTTAATCAAATTAGATCATGCTCTCAAGGGATTTAGATTCTAATAATTTGCCAATTAGACATTAACAGTAAAAGAACTATATTTCTACGCAAAACAAGAAGAGTCTTGATGGAATAAATAGTTACGGGAGGTCAGAAAAAAAATACTGTTTACATCTTGAGGAATGGGGGTAGGAAATCAGGAAAATCTTAATGGAAAGAGTGACTTTTGAGATGGTCTTTGAAGGGTGTGTTAGAGAACTTAGCACCTTTCCTCACATAAAACCATATACAAATATATATATATATATATATATATATAATATTTTTGCCATTTACTCAAAGACAGGTACCTCTCTATATATGTGCTCACCATTAACCTGAGCAGATAGCAGTGAATAAAAATATTAAAAGAGAAAAGAGTCTGTAATAGTGAAATAAAGTTGAGTTCAACATCCAAATGTTTTAGGACAACATGCTAATAATGATGGTTAGACAACTCCATCTAAAGCAGCTAAAGGGAGATTTCCATAAATCCAGTTAACCCAAGTGTGATATAAGTTAATCAGACCCTAGATGCTTATTTAAGATTTGCCTTAACCCCCGTCATATGGGAAAAGCATGAAGCCCTTTATAATATTACATTGGATTTGCAGTGGGTTATGTTTTCCTAAGTTCCTGTACCCAAACACTCATTTCTTTGCATATTTCTCTTTTGCCCCAAGCCATTGACTTAAATGGGAAATTCACAGCAGAGCCATGAGTTTCCTCCAAAACCTCATTCACATAATGAAAATATAATGGACTTGGCTAAAGACTGTGATATTAGGGAAAAGAAAGTAGAGGGAGTGGAGAAGAAGAAGAAATCTTCTAACTGGTGTGCGGTTGGCCCAGGGTAGGCAAACCAAATGGGAACAGAAGAGAATCCAGCAACAGACTCATGCTCATGCATAAATGGCCTTTGATAATGTTATGGATCATCAACACAGATTACTGGAAAAAAAGATTATTCAATAAATGGTAGAAGATAAAGGAAATTGAATCTCTAGTGTACAAAAGGTATAAAAAATCAGGGGCACTGGGGGCAACTGGGTGGCTCAGTGGTTGAGCATCTGCCTTTGGCTCAGGGCGTGATCCCGGGGTCCTGGGATCGAGTCCCACATCAGGCTCCCTCCAAAGAACCTGTTTTCTCCCTCTGCCCATGTCTCTGCCTCTCTGTGTGTTTGTCTCTCATTAATAAAGTCTTTAAAAAGAAATCAGGGGCACCTGGGTGGCTCAGTTGGTTAAGCATCTGCCTTTGGCTTAGGTCATGAATAAAATCTTAAATAAAAAAAAAAACATATAAAAATCAATTTCAGGTCCTAATAGGATCTAGATTATGTATTCGACCTGCAAATGGGAAGTGGGCACTATAATTGATGGTTCTGTTTGAATTACATGACTCGATTCTGGGAGGAACAGTCCCACAAAGGAGCACAGGATAAACAAAAACAGTAGGTGTACAGCATAGCAAAAAGCTCAGGGATCTCCTTCAGTCCCTAAACCCAGTTGTGCCTGGAACCAACTGTATCCTTATCATTCTTAATTATCACAAGTCAATGATTTTCTGTTAATTGGTTAAGGTGGTTTGAATTATCACAAGTCAATGATTTTCTTTTAATTGGTTAAGATGGTTTGTGTCACTTGCAATTTGACATTTGTCTTAGTTGATGTTCATTGGTAATTTTAGTTTTATTTAAATAAATCACATAAAGTTTCATCATTACCTCTGAAAATAGCTTATAGTTGTTTTCCACAACTGTGTACAGGGACATTTTTTCCATCACCATTTTTATTACTTTCATATAGAAAAACTACTTGTGTTTATGTATTGACTTTATATGCAGACATCTTACTTAGCAAACACTTAAGATTTATCAGTTGATTCTCTTGATTTTAAGACAAAATTCATATCATCTAATAGTGATAATTTCCCTCTCTTTTCAGTATTTGTTATCCATTGTTTCTCTTTCTTATTTTATTTTGTTGACCAGACTGATAACAAAATGTTGAATAGTAGTTATGGTATAGTGCATCTTTGTCTTAGTTCTGAATTGTTGATGTTGTGCGTTTATGTTTCTTGCTGAAAGCTCTATTAAAGCAGTTGCTGCATATTCATAGTTTCCAAAGTATTGTATCTTAAAAATAATGAATGACTTTTGAATTTTATCAGGTATCTTTTCTAAATGTATAAAATAATCATGATTATTTTCCCTTTATTCTATTAATGCGTTGAATTACAATGATAGATTTACTGGTGTTGAACCATTCTTCCATTTCTAAATAAATTTTTAATTATATTACAGTTTAAAGAATAATGTACTTAATTTACTAATATTTTTATTTTGGAATTTGAAAACTTCAGAGATTGATGTTCATGAGTAGGATGAACCTTGTTCAGCCCTTATCTAATTTTGAGATTTTTATCAGGCTAACCTCGTAGATTCAGTTGGGAAAATTATGTCTTTTACCATATTTATGGTTTTTATTTACTTTTTTTTTCAAGAATAGATCTTTATCTATTATCTTAATTCTATAGTTTTTGGTCACTATACTTATCTACCTCCTCCTGAGTCATTTTTATAAGTTAAATTTTCTTAGAAAAGTATTCCTCTCTCAAATTCATTTTTTTTCAAATTTACTTTTTAATTTACATAGTATTATTTTATTTTAATCACTAGTCTGTTTTTAAACTCCACTTGTTTTATTTTTTTCTTGTTTTTTTATTTATTTCAGAGAGAGAAAAATGCACAAAGCAGGGGGAGCAGCAGAGGAATAGGGAGAAGCAGGCTCCCTAGCCAACATGAAGCCCAACATAGGGTTCGATCTCAGGACCCTGGGATCATGACCTGAGCCAAAGGCAGACATTTAACCAACTGAGCCACGCAGGCGCCCCTCACTCATCTTGTTTAAGTGGCCATAACTGGTGTTTTTGACAGCACCATATTTATTTCTTTGCCAGCAGATGATTTTATTTGTTTATGTATGCATTTGTTTATATAATTGTGTTTGCAAATTAATTTTTTTAGCTACAGACATCTGAATCATCTTCACTTGAAGAATTTTAGAACCTTAACTATTATTGTGTAGCCATTTTAAAACTTAGTGGCTTAAAACAACTACTTTTTATTTGCTCCTGATTATATGAGTTCATAATTTGGGCTAGGTTCAGTTGAATAGTCCCTCTGGACTTCCCAGCTATTGTTTAGGACTTCACTCCAGATCGCACAAATGTCAAAAGCTCCACTTGTTTCTCCTTTACATTATTAGAGTCCCTCTGTCTATGGCAGGCCTTATTCTTTGTATATGCACAGACGCAACAGATACTTCCCAGGAAAAAGTAGTTGGCAAATTCAGCTTACCCAAGAGAAGCTCTTTTCTCTCTGGTATTTTAGTTCCTCAATTCTTCTTTGTATCCACAAGTCTCTGGTGTTTTTAAAAATACAGTTCTGTAATTTATGTGATTTTTTTTTTCTAGTTCAAGTGGGAGTTCTGGCCTGTTACTATCTCTGCATCCTGCCTGAAGGCAGAATTTTAACATTTTAGTTTTAATTCCAGATATTTTTCAGTTGTAGAATTTCCATTTGATTCCTTTTGATAGAGTCATGTCTATGCTGAAATTATCCAGACTTTCCTCTTATTCTAAACATACTAAACTTATTTAGTAAAACATTTAAGTAAAATTCCCACACCTATGAGTCTGTTTCTGTTGTTTTTCTCTTGGTTTGAGTCATTCATTCCTGGGTTTTTTTTTAGTATGTCATATAATTTTTTTTTTTTTACTGAATGCTGTTATTGTGACGAACAATTATGGAGATTAAGTTTTCTTCTGGGAGGCAGAAGAGTACAGGCGGATCACCTTGATCCTGATGCAGGCTGGTGTTAGCGTTCACTCAGGAAACACTCTTTGAGAAGATTTATTTCCATAGGCAGAGCCTTTCTGGAGGCTCAGATGGAAGCCTGGGTATTTACAGGTTCTTCTCTATTTTAGCAATCTTTGAATTCCATCCTCTGTCTCCCAACTAAGAAATTTCTGCTCAGCTCTAGCCTCCTAGCTGCTGTTTTCTGGTAGATTTCTTGAAGTTACTCTCTGCGTCTATAGCTTAAAAGTTCACAGGCTTCTCAAGGTAAATTGAATGCATAGTTTTGGCCTTAGTTGGGTCATTCCATCCTCTGCGAAATTTTCCCCCTCAAGTTTCAACCCCTTTGGTAGAGTCAAACCTTGTCCTCTCTCCTGTAGCTCTCTACTCAGGCTCTGTCCTCCACTTTGTGAACTAGCTAATGCCTCAGGGAAAAGGCCAGAATGACTTTAGAGCTCACCTTGTTGTGCTTCTCTTCTCTCAGGAATCATAGCCCAAAGAATATAGCATTCTCATTTTTAAAAAAATCAAATTTAATAGTCTGAACATAACTTCCTAAATCTTAGCAGTAGCCTTGAGTAAATCTTTTTTACATAGCAATTCCCAAACGCAAAAACTGAATCACTCAATTTCTATAGTTCAAGGATTTCTAGACTAATCTCTAAGGTGTAGACATTAGGGTGGGTAAGTTAGAGATGGCAAGTAGGATTGCTCCATTGCTAAATGTTTTGTAGAGAACAGTCCTAAATTTTTTTCTTTTAAGATTTTTCAAAACCATGCAACAGTCTGGAAATAGCTCAGTTTATCAAAGATTAATTACATCTCTCTCACAGGCCAATGGAAAATCCACTGGTGTCTGATCCAGAATCACAGGGAGGAAGCTAGAGCCAGAAGAAAGTCCGTAAACTTAACCAAGATCCTTCTTTGCAAATTCAGAAGTGTACTCTCAAATAGAAAGCTATTTTATTTTTTGTCCGTCTTTAATTGGCAGAAAGAAACAAAAAGACTTTTGGCGACTTGTTTTTTCTTGAAAACTGTGACTTTATGACAGAGGTCACTATCTTTGTGAACCCTGCAGTAAGTGGATCATGCCTCTGGGTAAAGAAATACAAATGTCACCACCTTGTAGGGAAAAGAAGAAAGGAAATTAGAGGATTTTTTTTTTTCAAATTGTGCATCCCTGAACTATTTGTGCAGAAAATCAGTCTGCTCTGTATTAAATATCCAGAGAAGATTGGTTTAAAACTTTTTTTAGTAACCCCATTGTTTCTTCAACATCTTAGAATTTTCATGTTTCCAGGTTTATGAAATGTACCTAAATGAATGATATTCTAAATGCCAAGGACATTCTGAGTTTCTTTTTTTTTTTTTTTCATGTTGAGTTTCAAAACAGGATGCCTTCCTGAGATTCAGATTTAAACAGCTATCCTCATAAAAATCTTTGGCAACTACAGAAGCCACAGGGGGAAATGACAATAAACTTTTCAGTTTGAGGGCTGGCTATTTGAAAATATGATGCCTATTTTCAGCACCTTCTACAGATATACAATAAACTTGGTTGTTTAAGGATATGCAGGCACATTATATTTAACTTAATTTTCTTGGCCTATTTAGAGATCACAAATCCCCTAAAAATGTAAGCTTTTCTTCCTCTACTTTTTATTTTTTTAAATGAAGAACTTGTATTGTTTTTTTTTTTTTACGATTTTATTTATTCATGAGAGACACACACAGAGAGAGAGAGAGAGAGAGAGGCAGAGACACAGGCAGAGGGAGAAGCAGGCTCCATGCAGGAGCCTGATGTGGGACTTGATCCCGGGTCTCCAGGATCACACCCTGGGCTGAAGGCAGCACTAAATCGCTGAGCCACCCAGGCTGCCCTCCTCTACTTTTTAAATAAGTCATCATAAAAAATGTTTTCCTTGCCCTCTAATTTTACCATTTCCTTCAAGTCTTATAAGACTTCCTTCAAGTCTTATACACTTTGCAAATAGTGTTCAACGTTGTGAAACCATTGGACTATCATTCTGAATGAAAAATTTTCAGTGGATCTATATACATCTGTCATGGGTGGCACTTATAAGCTCACTCTGGGTGGGGGAAGGCTGGTCTCAGAGCTAAAATATTTAAAATTGTTCAAGGATTTCATCGAAAGACTAGTACTGTTGAGAGATTTTAAGAACAAAACACTTGGAATGAAGGACTTGTGTTTTTTTTTTTAAGATTTTATTTATTTATTCATGAGAGACACAGAGAGAGAGGCAAGCAGAGACATAGACAGAGGGAGAAGCAGGATCCATGCAGGGAGCCTGATGTGGGACTCAATCGTGGGACCGTGGGATCACTCCCTGAGCCGAAGGCAGATGCTCAACTGCTGAGCCACCCAGGTGTCCCACGTTATTACATTGTTATATGAATTTATATGTGATGATTTAAATATGATTTGTATTTGATTTAAAATATCTATAAGGAAAGGGGTTTTTTCCATTCTCCCTCATGGCAAAACAAAGTTTAAACTCTAAGCATTCAGTTACTTATATATTGAAAACACATTTATTGAGAACTTCCTAATTTTCCTAAATATTGTATGCATACTTATAAATTACTCAGTCTCTACCCTCATGCAATCTATGATAGTCTATGATAGTGTACCTGAAAGTAGTAGTCTGCTAAAAAAAGCAAATTAATTCCACTACAATCTAATAAGGATCACAGTGGAGGTATGTCTTGAACCTAAGATTTATTGAATGTTTACTGTATCCTTAAGGACTATATATAGTTAATTTTTCCATAGGTTTATCAGTTAAGTACAATTATTATCTCCATTAAAACTGATGAAGAACTGAGGCTTAGCAAGTTTAAAAGCATAGTGAACTCTTGAGAAATGTCAGATAGTTTACTGTGACTGACATCTAGGTTACTGCTGAGATATCCTTTACTGTGGGATTGAATCGATTCATGAGATATTTTTTGATAGTCTGGTTAAATTATCACCTAATACGGCTTCTCTCTCTTCCAGTCTGCATTTTAATCATTGAGCCTATGGCCTTCTTGCCTGACTCCTCTAATGTTCTGTCCATTTTTGAGGGGGCCTACAAGTGATGGGAGTAGAAAAACTCTTGGAAAGTAGAGTCCAAAACTCCTGTGACAATAACAGATGCATGGGGGAAAAGAAAGGTCCAGAATAGGATCCCCCCATAAAATTATTTCAAAAAATAACTTCCGAGAGAAGAATGAAGTCACTGCAATGTCAAACCTCGTGTTTCAGTTTGGAGGTCTTGTCCCTTAGCACTGTAATCCAGCAGAGCTCTTGACCTCGACTCGCGCAGTCTTTCTTTATTCATGATAGTGGTAGAGAGAAAGGAAGCCTGAGCCTCCTTTGCAGCCTGGAGTATAAAATAAATAATAATCACCCAATGAGAGCATATAGAATGAGCACCTAATGAGATACTGAGAGGGTGATATAATTTATCTAAGCTATTTTTGAACTTTTTCTGTAATTTGTAGTCATTACTATCCCTTAAAGCAACAGATTGGTGATTTTGCCAGAAAACAAATTAAGGTTTTCTGACTAATTATATTATAATATATATTATATATATATTATATATTATATTATATTCAACTTGGTTCTGAGAGATCATATTTGTTTTATCTCTGTTTTGTTTTCAAATCTGGTTCTTATGATGGCCCTTTCTATTGACTAATAATCCAGTCTTGGAGCCAATAAATTGTACAAATCAGAAACACAGCTGAATTAATCAGGAGTCCACATTTGCAAGTAGAAGAAACCCAGCTCAAATCAATTTAAATAAGAAAGGATACTATATTAATTTACATATGAAGAAGGAACCTCATTGCTGTTACCAGAACTCAGTCTGCCCTGCTCTCTTTGCTGACTCTTCTTTTCTTCACTTTGGCTTCATTCTCAGGTGGGTTATCTCTGTGCAACAGCAGAGATGTTAACGAAAGCTTTAGGCATACATGATCTTAAGCAGAAACCGGTTTAAATAATAAGTGTACTGGATCACATAACAGAAGTCCAGATGTAGTACAATTTTGGATGTGGTTCAATCAAACTCTCTGAGATTTTCTTAGTCCTTCTTAGGGTCCTAGGCCTCACAGATGTATAGCACATCAGTCAAGAGTAAGAAAACAAATCTTTCCCCTCAGTTATTGGATGGAAATCCTGAATTTCATTCTGTGAGGACTAGCTTAGGTCATCGCCCATCCTGGAACCAATATCTAGGGCTGGATGAATAGGAATGCTTCTGATTGGCTTATACAAATCAGGACCCATCTTTGGAGTTGGGGGTGGTAAAGGTCCCGTCCAAGCCAAATGTCTGCTAGGTAACAGGTGAAAGTGAGATAGATACTGGAAAAAGTAATACCCACAACCACAGAACAGAATGCATATTTCTTTATTGTTCCAGCAAAAGTTTTGAAGGAGTTATCCCATTGGAGAGGTTCATTGACTCAGGCTAATCTGGACCCCACTAGACTGAAAGAGGAGAGTGAGTGGGTCTTTATGGCTGAGGCGAGTTTTGAGAACAGGCCAAACAATAGCTGTGTACTATAAAATACGTCCAAATCTTATCTCCAATTGCTCTATTTTAACTTCTAGATGAGGAAGTTGATCGTGTCTCCTGCCATAGACACAAAGACTAGAAAAATAACGTGTTAAACTTCTTGAGTACTAACAGCTGAATTTTTATTTAGTGTATGAAAAGATTAGGTAATATTTTCCAGTGGGAGGGGGAAATTGAGATTTATAGCCATAGCATTTCTTACACAGAAAGAAGCAATGTCTGTTTTTCTGGAAACAAGTTAGAAGAGAGTAAGACAAAAAAAAAAAAAAAGAGAGAGAGAGAGTAAGACATGTTTTAGGAAAAATTGCTAGAAAATGACAGTTTCTCCCAATCCTTTCATAAATGCAAGAATTAGCATGGCTTTAAAAGGGCAGAAATGCAATGGTGTGCTGATAGAGGGACTTAATTCTAATGAAAGGACACACTGGATAGACTCTGCTTTTATGTAATTTTTCTTCTTTTTATTAATTAGAAAAAATAGTACAGGTAATTTGATCCTGAATATATTGTGAACATACATGATTGCTTTTATTGCATCTTTATTGTGTATTTTAAAAGTTAAAGCTTTAAAAATTTGTCAAAGTTCCACATTCAAGTGTAGACTTCCAGGGAAGGATCAAAGTTATGAGATGTAATTTAAGAATATTGCTAAATAAAATCTTTCCAAGGTAACCTGCCTTTGATTTATCTTTTCTATTAAAGATTAATAGTTTGAAATGTCAAAACATCACAGACTTGAGGAAAACTAAAGCCTTGCAGAGTTACTCTGTAAACTTATATATAATGAGCCTCTAGTGTGCCTGTCAGAATGCAGTACGGAGATGAAGGCTGAAAGATAATACCTCACCCCTTGCTTCTATTTCCCAAGATAGGTGTGGCTAATAGTAGGGAGTTTAAATAGCTGATGATACACGTACCTAATACTTTTCTGGCTCACTCTCATTTCTCACTCTTCCTCTCCATAGTGCTTTTTTCACCTCCAGGTATGATTTTTATTGGTGCAAAGAAGCAAGGGATGAAAAGTTTTGCCAGCAGAACATTTGGTGCTGTGAATACATAGTAGTGGTTTAAGGAAGTTGTTGGCTGATTCTCTGTCTCTAGTGTAAGTAAATTAAATGCACGAGAAAATAATAGATTTGATAAACTGCTCTGTTCTTTCTGCTGTCTGGGAATAAGTCTTGTAGGACACCCCACATCTGAAAGAAGGAATTCGGCTATTGAAAATAGCATAAAACGGATATTTAGAATAATTTTTAAATTGGTTTTAGAAACAATGTTGGGATTGGATGTCACTGCAATTTAATATGTTCTTCCTGGGGTTCTTAGTGTTCTGAAGACTGGGCTAGCTCCTTTGGGAAGATACATAATATCTCTGCCTTCAAAGAGCTGATAGTCTCAGTAAATAAAAAGACAGGCTTGCAATTTGCAATAAAAGACACAGGAGAGCATATAATAAATGGCTAGTGTTTTAGTTAGTTATTTTCATTTCCAGTCATAGAGACTCACTGGGGGGTTTTCATTAGAATTCATGTAATAAGAAAGATGGTATCTCATAGAATTCCAGGATAAAGATCAGCCATGGTGTCATAGGAGAATAAGGGCTGGAGGCTTGTCTTGGATTCAAGGCGACTGGGAGGACCCCAGCACCAACACTCTGACATTCATAATGATACATGACTACTCTCTGAGTCTCTTTTTCTCTTTGTCTTTCTCTCTGCCCCCCTCTATTTTAGAGTTCGAGTTCAGATTCCTGAGAGAGAATCTATTTGACTTAGCTAATTATTCAAACTTCATTTAGCTTGAGTTATTTTCACCCAACCATTGGCCAAAGGGTAGATGAGCCAGCTGTTTGTTGGAGTAGAGTGGAGGAGTGATCTATGAAGGACACTCCTCCCTTGGGCTGCGTCTTCCACAGGCATTGTGAGTGTGTGGCAGGGGGCACCATAAATAACATGAAAACCGCACTATGCATATTGCTAATAAATGCGGTGCAAGATCAAATAAGGGACTACTTAATGTGGAATTCTTAGCTTAGTGAGGCTTCATGGCAAATAGGGGTTTGAATTGTGTCCTGAATGGTGAGCAAGAATATAGTTTGTAGAGAGTAGGGAGAAGGAATCCTAATATAAAAGTGCTGGGCTGCCTGAATAATAGTTACAAAACAGCCTTTATCTTTACTCATAGTAACTGGGACACATTTTTAATATAACTTTAAAAATTTTGACTGTGAGCCCAAAAACACTTACAGCATTTAATTAGTCTGATTAAGGACTAATTTTCTAGTTGTGGAGGTGAAGCCAGGAGCAGTTTTTTTCCCCCTACTAATTGAGTGGGTCTTTATGTAGAGATGTGATCTCAAAGTGGAGATAAGCATACGTTGACTACGTTGCCATCCTCACATGAACTAAAAGGGAGGGAGTAGGGGAATCCCCAGCAAAGAGAAAGAAGTAGGGAGTACAGTTTCGTACCACTCCAGGAAAAGTTACAAAGAGGTTTCATTTGCTTCCCTGTCCATTGATAGAAACTATATTTGCCAACAGATGTGTACTTGCTTACTATGGTTAGTCCAAGCATCTAGATGGGAAATACTCTATTTATATCCTTGGTGCAAAATTTTCAGGACAAAAACTCATTTGCCCAACTAGGGCCAGAAGTCTACTCCAGAACGAATCAAGGGGATGGATCCCATTTTAGAAATGAGGCATCTCTCTCTTTGCAAATTTATTGTTGCAGGGGTTGAGGAAGTCAATACTTAGAAAAGGCATACTGCGCACATGCAACAAAAATTGTTCATTTCAGTGATCTCTTGCACACCGAGGAGATGATCAAGCCTCCCTTCTCAGATGGGGCTTAGTTTTGACTTTCCTTCCTTTAAAATCTGAACTGCTAAATTGCTTAGCTGAAATTTCCTAGGATTGAATGCTGAAGAAGGTTTATGAGAGAACCTAGACCATAATTCTGGTTGCCCCTTCACATTAGTCAGAACAGTAGGATCCCCCAGGCACCATCAAGAATACTGTATACTTGTTCTTTCAAAAAATCTTTCAGTGACCTCTGTTATATATTATAAATTGGGCAGGATTCTGTACCATTCCTGAGCATATCTTCAATGGAGGCATGACTTCTCATATGAGTAAAAGGATCTGTTATCTGTATAGATTTCCATTTTCTTCATTGGTCTTTGTAAGTTGACAGAGAGAACCATCATCTTCCTTTACAGGGGAAAGTAACTAAAACTAAACATTAAAGTCCCTTGTAAACCTTTTGTTCATCAGTTTTGGTCTACTTCCTCATACCTGTTGTGATGCTACATAAGAGTAATTATAAAAATTGTCAACACTTATTTGGTACTTATGTGCTACTTACCTTCTAAGTCAGTGCTGGATGAACTACGGGCCCAGTTCAAATCTGCTACCTGTTTTTGTAAATAGGGTTTTATTGGAATACAGCCACTCCTGTTTGTTTACATATTATCTATGGCTGCTTTTGCCCTACAACAACTGAGCTGAGAAGTTGCAACAGAGATCCTACTGTCCACAAAGCCTTAAAATATTTACCATCTGGCCCTTTTCAGAAAAAGTGACTGACCCTGTTTTAAGCACATAATATTTATTTGAATTCTCACAACAATCTCATGTGGTAGACACTATTTCTTCCATTGCTATTTTACAAATGACAAAAATGATACACAGAAAGGTTGAAAAACTTCCCAAACGTCACACACCTAGTAACTATCAGAGAATTGGGCTTATCTTCTCAGAATTTTGAATCATCAATATCAGTCAGATCTAATGTACATTAAGGTCGTAATAATAATAATTACAATTACTAAAGAAAATATCTGAGGGCATATAGTTGCTGTTGGATTAGATGCTAAATCATAACACAGTGATGCAAGGGTAGTATAATCCTGGGGTTCACAGCAAGGTAATTTGCAGGTAAGGAGAGGCTTGTGGCTGTGTGATAAATTGTATTAATGGCTCTAGTTCTTTACTTCTCCCTGTATCTGGGCTGTTTGCTCTGAGACTCCATATTTTTCCTGCTAAAAAGGTACAATATATTTTCTCATTCTTTGCTATTGGATGTGGCCATGTGACTTAATTTGTCCAGAAGAATGAGGCAGAAGTAGCAGTATGCCAATGGTAATTCTAGATCAAGAGGACTTATTCTTTTTTTCTTTTTTCTTTTTTCTTTTTTCTTTTTTTTTAAATCTTTGTGTATTTCTGTCATTGCCATGGAAAGAACAGACCTGGGCCTGTCTTCTGGACCCAGGAAAAGAATGGGAGACATGCAGAATATAAGTGCCCTAACTGGCTCACTCCTCTCAGCTCATTCTAGGTCAGCCAACCTCTAATCAACCCACCCACTGATACATGAGCTAAATAAATGTTTCTAAGATTTAGAAGTCCTTTGTCACACAGCAAGAGCTAACTGACACAGGCATATTTCTTCTACATAAGTCTGTGGACATGGAAGCTTTAACCAGAATGGGGTTATGGAAATGGCCGGCGCTCAAAGTGCCACCAACTTTCTTCCAGAAGTGATTCTCATAAAGCCCAAGGCAAAGAGGTTGCTAACAACTCAGAAACTGATTAAACAAAAAAATTCCAATAAGGAAGAATATGTCTCTTTGTTGTGAGTACAAATAATATACAGAAATCCCAATCTCTGGTACTCCTAGGCTTTAAGTATGACTAATAAATCCAATGTAATGATTGCAAAACCAGGCAGTATAACCACTGGGGAAGGAGTGCCAGGTATCTATTGGAAGGGCAAATCTGTTGGTAGCCAAGACTTTCTCAAACCTTTCTATAATGTTAAGCAATACTCATGGAGAGCTATAGAAAATGCAGGAGAACGTAGATATTTGATGGGATTAAGAAGTGCAAATGGAATTTCAGGTGTGACTTGGGCCAGAATCCAGGATCCAAGAACAGAACTTCCTCTGAGGAAAGGTATTGGCTTTATAAGGCTGGCTGGGAATGTGAGTATATCTTTTAACAGTATCCTGGAGAAGGTTGAGACTACACAGAGGCTTTTCCTATCTACCACTTCTCATGGTACAGGGCAAGAATGACCACCATTAGTATGTTTGGGGCATTTGTAAGCATGATAGCCACTACTGCAATTTTCCTTTCACACACTATTTAATACTTTTAGCTGGCTTTTATTTAAATAACCCTTTTTGATACCCTATGGTTAACATGTCTTCAAGAAAAAGAGAAGACTAAATGTAAAGCTTCCTGACATGTAGAATGAGACTTTTTCAGGCACAAAGCATGGCTCAAACCTAGAGAAGTGTGTGATACTGAGAGCTATAAACAACAATATACATTTCTTTCTGTCTCATTTACCCTGTAGTTGAAGGGAAAAAATTCTTATATAAAAACAGTTATTAACAATGGGAACATGTTAACTGGCTGAAGAAATTCCTTTGAAAGCCTTAGTCTATAAAATATTTTAGGATAATATTTAGCATAATAGAGGTAAGGTTGTTACAACAGAACTTTTTTTTTTCCTTTAAACTTGTAAATATGTTAGAAACCATGAATTATATTATAGTCTAGGACAAACTGTACTATTAATTCCTTAAAAGCTTTTTAATTTATGAGTAGGCTATGGCAATCTGGTCAAATAAAGACTCATATAGGTATGAGTCAGACAATCAAACATTATTATTCTTAATCTATTATGCTTTTATGACCATACACATAATTTTATTTGAAAATGTTAAGCTTATAATGATACAGAAAGGATTTCATCCTTAAGAGGTTGCTTCTAAAAAATTTAGGCTGTAGGAAACAATTCTGGCATTAATGGAATGGATTAGTTTTCTTGGTTCTTTTTATATTATTAATATATGTAGTATACTACACCACTACAGAAGTGTTCTTCAGACATATAAATAACAACAAATACTACTATAATAACCACCTTGAAGTGAATTTTTAATTGGTTTGATGACTATAGTAGCGACTCCCAAAATATGCTAGCTCTGTTTACTTTCAATTTTATTCAGCATATGGACATAGGAAAGCATTAGCATTTTCCAATTCCAAGGATGAATGTGTTTAATGTTAAAATAACTCAGAACAGTTTTATGTTTTTCATCATAAAGTTCAAGCAAGAAATACAAATACAGAAACTGGGTTCTGCTGCTGTTATTCTCTATAAATTTGGTAAGGCTGTCAAGGATGTGATCATAACGACCTTATAGAGCAATTATTTGGGCTTCCCTTAACCATCAACTCAGTTGAACACACAATACAATGTTGTTTCCACCAGTAAGCCAGTTATTTGAAAACACTCATGCTGTGTAGATATGTTTTTACCTCAATTTTATCCATTGTCAGTTCTGAAGATCCTTTTTGTGGAGGCTAGAGCCATAGTCATTGGTGCCATACCTGACGTAGAGTATCAAAAAATGACAGGAGTTTGAGTTTGAGTCTCATTCCACAAAGCTAGCTTGCAGGAAATATAATTTCATCTTTTATTTCTCAACTGAACTTAATTCCAACTTTCAGACTATTCTGCTGAGTGGTGGAAACTTAATCACTTTGGAGTTATACCTCTGTTCTCCCAGTGGTCTATGGGAAGGCAGTAGAGGAAGAATTTGACATAGTTGGTCATCTATCAGTCCTGGCATCTTCAGGAACAACTTCTTTCTCATCTGATCTTCAGTTGTCTATCAGCTCAGAACCCGACAAGATGATTCTTTCGATGTTTCTCCATAAGATCATCAAAAACAAATTTCAAAGCTGAGCCAAGCAGAAGCTTACAAAGTTCGCCAATTCTCTATTCAATCTTCAGGGAGAAATTTTCTTGGGCAAGGGCTGCTATTAGCATGGGAGCATATCTGTGACTTCTTGTGGAACCTTAATCATCTTTTCGCTGTGTTGATTTGCTTCTGCCCAGCAACCATGGCTTGATTTAACCTTTGCTGTGTGCTGGCGGAAGAGACAGCCACAACGATGGAGAGCTCTGTCCCCTGACCATTCTTTGGAGTGCTACACTCTGGTCTAGCACTCTAGTGTAGCTCTGCATATGAGTGGACTTTTGCTCTGCACATTTACAGAGATACATAAGAGTGTTTCTGCCAGGTAAGGCAACACCTGAGAGAATACAGGCTTAGGCACTGTTTGGGCCTGAAGCCAGATATCTTGCAATTGTATTTATGTATATATGATGCTATTAGGAGTAGCAGGAATGAGATAGGATGAAAGGAACTATGAGATAGGGTTGGAGCCAGAGATAAAAGGGATAAATAGACACTTTTATAATATGATAGGGAAAACTGAGCCCATTCTAGTCACTTTGTTTCATATATAAACTAAGAAAACTGCCTGAAATGCCCAGTGTTGGATAGGGTATAGTGAAGCTGGCTCTCTTATATAGTAAGTGTGAAGTTACAGCGAAAAAATTCCAATATCCATCAAGAGCCTTTAAAATATCCAGAAATTTGAAAAATATATATATCCAGAAATTCTACTTCTTTGTTTTCAAAATAAATATAAAAATGGTGATAATTCTTGCACGAAGATATTTGTTACAAGATTATTCCTAAAGGGAATGACTGAAGAGAGTACAAGAATTATGGAGGTGGTGGGACTCATTCTAAAATATGTTTATATTCATTTATAAGGAAATAGCACACATCCATTACAAATGTTTACAAATAGTTTCTTTTTTTCTTAATTTTATTTATTCATGAAATAGAGAGAGAGAGAGAGAGAGAGAGAGAGAGAGGCAGAGACACAGGCAGAGGGAGAAGCAGACTCCATGCAGGGAGCTCGATGTGGGACTCAATCCTGGGTCCCCAGGATCACACCCTGGGCTGAAGGAGGCACTAAACCACTGAGCCACCCGGGCTGCCCTACAAATTGCTTCTAATAGCAAGGGGAAATGATTCTGATCACTAGGCTAAAAGAGCATATTACAAAACTAATATATTTTGTAGTATATTTGTATATAAGGTCATTATAATATTATAGTATAATGCTATTATAATATAGTATACATATTGTAATATGACCTTAATTGTGTAAAAGTGCATTAAAAATCAGAAATTATATCAAGACGAAAGCATTTTTTTGCCTCTGAGTGGTGGGTGCTTCTTTTTGTACCTTTTTACACTAATGTGAGAACATTTCCAGCTTGTGACCGTATGCAAGATGTATTTTCTATAGCATCACCCTCAGTTACAAAATAACTCAGCACTATAATAGATGGTGATGGTTGAACCAGAAGTCACTATACAGTCTTATTTCCTACCCACCCCAACCTTTTTATTCCTGACAAATGATCTCTTTAGGAAATCTTATAGTGTTCATGTCAAGAAAAAGACAACTCTGTAGACACCTTTAGTTGAGTTTTATAAATAGTTTAGTTTATTTTATAAATAGTTTAGTTTATAATAAACTAAACTATAATAAACTAAACTATTAGTTTTTTAAAAAACTAAACTGCTGTTTAGTTTTATAATAAAAGCTGTTTGAATAATTTAAAAAAAAGAAAAAGTCTGTTTTAGCTGTTTTAAAATGGGTGACGGGCACGGAGGGGGACACTTGACGGGATGAGCACTGGGTGTTATTCTGTATGTTGGTAAATTGAACACCAATAAAAATTAATTTATAAAAAAAAAATGTTACAAAAATATGGCAGTAGAAATGATGAAAGAGTTCTCAGGGTAGGTGTTCCTGAGTAAAAAGCATGTGTCCGAGACCAGTGGCATCAGAATCACGGGGAAACTTGCTAGAATACAATTCCTTGTGCCCCTCTGAGGAACAGCCTTATCAGCCTAGAAATCTGTGCTTTAGCAAGCCCCCCAGGTGATGCTGATGTATGTTCAAATGTGAGAGCCACTAGCCTGAAGCAGGGATGGACAAACTATAGCCCAAATCTGCCCATCTATTTTAGATGGAATGTTACTGGAACGTAGTTTGCTCATTGTTTATGGCTGCCTGTGGTGGGCTACAGCAGGAGACTGGAGTAGTTTTAATACCCTAAAACCCACAAAGACTAAAATATTTACTGTCTTATCCATTACAAAAAGTTTGCCAACTCCTGGTCGAGAAGAAAGAAGCTTCTTAAATTTTAACTCATACGTTTTTTTTTTTTCTCCATTGCAAGTATAGAGTATTTACCCCATAACAAGTGTTCTATGACAAAATGTCTGTAAACTTAAAACTTCAATTGAATATCTTGATGTGGATTCTATTAACGTAGAGATTTTTTTTTGGAATGTGGAATGACCATTCTTGCCCACTATCACTTACTTCCATTCTAGAAATAAATATTAAATGAAAGAAAAAAATAATTCTTAAAAATGAAAAATCATGAAGACCTATATTGCTGTTAAACTGAGACAAAATAAATCTAAAGGGTTCCACCTGCTGGTGGAAATAAAAACTGACTACAACTTAAAATAAAAATTACCTGGTAAGTCAAAGTGATAGTCACAGAAGTTTAGACTGAAAGGACAATCACCAAGTTTCTTTGTTGCAGGATAGAATTGATACCAATATGAAAATGAAATCCAGAGCTATTTGTAATAGATAAAACAAAGCATACAGATAATAAACAGCTTTTTAGGCTACAAGCTTTGTGAAGTTAGGAGCCATGTTGTATTTGTTCGTTAGGATATTCCCATCCCTAAGTAAGGTGCTTTGTAAATATGTATAAATAATTTTGTCATATGATTTAGAGTTCATGAAACACTAAATTGTTACAGAAAGTTTTGTATTTTTAATTGAAAGAATCATAAAGTTCTGAGACTGCAGAAAATACATTTAGTAACAATTTTACTCCTTAAATGAAAATTTTTCATGGAAGAATTTTAACATAAATATGTCACAATACATTTTATTTCTTAGAAAAATAAATGTGCCAGTCAGGATGGGTTCTGTTATGCCTAAATCTAGGTGGCTTACAACAACAAAGGTTGTTTTCTCGTTCACATCCATCATGGTTTGCTTACAGCTCTGCTCCACATGTATCTTCATTTTGCAACTCAGGCTTTGAAATACCATTTATCTGGAACATAAATGGTCATCTTGATACAGAGAAGAGAGACTTAAACCACACATAGACTTTTTACTTTTTAAAAACAGCTTTACTGAGATATAATTTCTGTAAGTGTACAATTTAATGATTTTTAGTAAATTTACAGAGCTGTACAACTGATCACTGCAATCCAGTTTTAGAACATTTCATTTTTATCACTCCCAAGAAATCTCCGGTCCCCATTTACAGTGAACCCACATTCCTATCCCCAGCCCTCACCAACAATTAGTCTTCTTTCTGTATAAAAATTTGCCTTTTAGGGACATTCTGTATTAAGGGGGCAAGTAGTATGTATCTTCCATGTCTGACTTCTTGTGCTATAACATGTATTGATGGTTTGCTTCCTTTTATTATTAAATAATTTTCTGTTATATGGATGTATCACATTTTTATCTATTCATCAGTTGATGGGCATTTGTGTTGTTTCAGGTATTTGTTGCATGTGACGCAGCTGCATACCTAAATACACAAGATTTGTGTGGACATAATGTTTTTATCTTTCTTGGGTAGATACCTTGGAGTAGATTTGCTGGGTTGTAAGATAAATTCATGTGTAACTTTTTTTTTTTTAATTTATTTATTTATGATAGTCACAGAGAGAGAGAGAGAGAGGCAGAGAGAGAAGCAGGCTCCATGCACCGGGAACCCGACGTGGGATTTGATCCCAGGTCTCCAGGATCGCGCCCTGGGCCAAAGGCAGGCGCCAAACCGCTGCGCCACCCAGGGATCCCTCATGTGTAACTTTTTAAGAAACTGTCAAAACTTTACAAAGTGACTAGTCATTTTATATTCCTACCAGCAATACATGAGTGCTCCACTTTCTCCATATCTTAGCAAAAAGTTGTTATTCTTTGTCTTTTTAATTCTAGCCATTCTGGTGGATATGGAACAGTATTTTGTTGCAGTTTTAATTTATATTTTCAAGTTCAAATGACTACTATTATTAAGCATCTTTTCATGTGTTTATTAACCATACCTTTGGTGAAATACTTATTCAAATCGTTTGCCAGTTTTTAAAATTGTCTTCTAATTCTTACTGAATTTTAAGAGTGATTTATATATTCTGCATAAAATCTTTATCGGGTATATGATAGGCAGATTTTCCCAGTCTATAGCTTGTTTTTTCATTGTTTTAGTGTCTTTTTTGTAAAGACTCCATTTATTTATTCATGAGAGACACAGAGAGAGGGGCAGAGACATAGGTAGAGGGAGAAGCAGGCTCCCTGCGGGGAGCCTGATGTGGGACTCGATCCCAGGACCCCAGGAACACAACCTGAGCCAAAGGCAGATGCTCAACCACTGAGCCACCCAGGTGCCCCATTTTAGTGTCTTTTGAAGCACACACACACACACACACACACACACACACACACACACAAATGTTAAGTTTTTACAAAACTTGAAGCCCACATGACTAGGAAATGAGAGTGACCTCTGGCCAACAACCAGCACAGAACTGAGAGTCTCCTACTGAGTCCAGTAGCTAACAAGGAACTGGATCCTGCCAACAACCACTTAGTGAGCTTGGAAGTAGATTTGCCTTCAGCTGAATCTTGAGATGACTTCAGCTCTGGCTGACAAGTTGATTGCAGCCCAGTGTGAGACCCTGAAGCAGAAGACCCAACTAAACCTTCATATTCCTGATCCACAAACTGTGAGATAGTAAATGATTGTTGTTTTAAGCCACTAAGTTGTGGAGGTAATCTCTTTTGTAGCAATAGGTAACTAATACAGAGAAGAACTGAAATATTTGGTAAATAATCAATCTCCCACAATAAGCACATTAGGTGCAGAGCTGGATAGGTTTCTTTTTGTCATATACAGATCAGTGCTTCTCAATGAATCAAATTTATTCAGAGTAGCTTTCCATGAGACTTATAGCCTGGCATTTGCCATGAATTTTTATTCTTATTGTATAAAATCATAAAATACTGGAAGCACAATTTCAGTATTTTCCAGAAATCATAGAAATACTGCTAAGCCACAGCAAGTAAGTCTATTTTTGTAAAATGATATTAAAAAATTAGATTTCCTTAAGCATTGTTTATGAAAGTACTTTAATTTCTTATTGATATTTTATAATTGTTAAATGTTTTGATAATGTTTAATCTTTATAATTTAACATAGTATGTAAGTGCTAAAATCTATAACCTTCAATTATATAAAAATATTCAGTTAAAAATGTAAGAAGAGATTCTTCCAAAGTATGGAAAAGGAGACCAAAAAAGGAAACTTGACAGTAGAGGAACCTAACACTACCTCAAGCCAGGTGACCCAAGTTAACATCAAGAGTGAAATCATAGTGGCAGTATGTGCTCGTGATGTGATGAGAATGCCACTTAAACTCTGTGGATTCCTTCCCAAAACACATTACCCTAGTCTAATCAGTGATTAGAGAAAAACGTCAGACAAATACCAACTGAGGGACATTCTCCAAAACACGTGCCCAGTATCCTCAAAACTGTCAAGGTCATCAAACCCAAGGAAAGCTTGAGAAACCATCACAGCCAAGAGGAGCTGGAGACATGACTACTGATTATAACGTGGTATCCTGGAACAGAAAAAGGTTAAAGCAGAGGCAACCTGAATAAAGCATGGTTTTTAGTAAATAACATACTAGTATCAGTTTCATTAGCTCGTTGGGATAGGTAGCTAGAGTTAGGCAAGTACTATACTGCATAGGGTCTCATGAAGGTTTTTAGTTTTCACCCTGAAAACAATGGGAATCATTGTGGATTTTTAAACTGGGGAAAAACCCAGTCAGATTAACATATGTAAAAAGACTTCTGTTATTTTCCTGAGAAAAATAAATTAGAATGGAGTCAGAAAGATATGCTGGGAGGGAGGAGACTACTGTAATTGATGAGATTATAAAGATTTAACTATAAAGGCAAGAATAGAAAGATGACAGAGATTTGAGTGTGATTAAGAGAAATGAACAAATAAGGTTATTTAAGAAAATTTAGCCTGCATTATAGTAGGAGAAAATCTTTCAAACAATAGTAGCAATAAAAAAAAACAAGTAATTAGACTACATTGAAATTTATTTTTAATTTTGTACATAAAATAATTTTAGGCATATGGTAAACAATTCAGAGAAAGAAATATTTGTAATAAAATCAAAGCAAGATGAATACTCGAATGAAAAATAGACAAAGAACATGTTGCATTTTGTAAAATGAGGTGTACAGCTAACTCAGCAATGGTAATTGCTATCATAATCAATAACCAAAGAAATGTAGATTTAAAAATAATAAAGTCTTAATTTTAATTTCTGGAATAGGCAAATTAAAAACAGTGAAAATTCCCGATATTGGGAAGGATGTGGAAAAAACAGTCATCTCACAATTGAAATGTGAGTTCTGTTGAAAGTTTAAGTCAGAACTCTTTACAGAAGACATTTTGACCATCTATATGCATAAAGAGCTTTTAAAAACATTCATATCTTTTAACTCAAAAATAATTCTGGGTATTTAATCTAAGGAACTAATCTGTGATGTGAAGAAGTATTTATGTAAAAAATATTTTCACTACAGTATTACTTACAACAGCAAAGCCAAATTTAACAATATAAATGCCCAACAATAGGAAAATGTTTAATGGCAAGTGAAAATTATTTGGAGTCACTTAAAATGATATATTTGAAAAATTTAATGACATGGGAAAATATTTAGGACCTAATTTTAAAAGAATAAAGAAAGTTATTGCACAGTGTTAAGCAACAATATCCTAGATATATAATGACTAGTTTATGTCATAAAGAGTGCAAGAAGTTGACAAGTGGAAATGAAATTTTTAAACACTTTTGTGTTCAAGTGAATGAAGACCTTGAACAAAAACACAGAAGTTGAAAAGTATAGAAGGCACTTTGAGTGTAGAGAGCAGTTCAGTTTGCTGGAATATGAAGATGACCAACTGAAAATTTTGTAAAATGATAGGTTAACATTAGTGAAGACCACCCCACGAGAATATACCTCTAGCTGGACTGCAAAATCCTTCTTTGGGAGAGGAAAAGGAAGCATGCTAAATCCTAGAATCTGGGTTCTAACTCCTCCTGGAGTTAGAAGGAACCGATAAACCTGAAGGAATATCGGCCGAAGGGGTTTTGCTTTGCCACAGGAATGTGAGGCATTGCTTAGGATGATCAATCTGATAGCAGCAAGCAAATTGAGAGATGGAAAACAGAAGAGGAAGTAGTATTGGTAAAGAAGCCAATATTAAGTTGATGATGATCGGTGGTTAAACTGGAATAGTGTTGGTGAGAATAAAGGGAATGTTGTGTGTTACAGATACTGAGGAGGTAAAATCAATAGAATTTAGCAATCCAATTTATAGATAGTGGGAGCTGGAGGAGTTTTTAGAAGGTAATTAGAAGGGTGATGCCTTACTCTGTTTAGGCTGCTATGACAAAATACCATAGACTGGGTGGCTAATAACAAATTTATTTCTCATGGTTCTGCAGGCTGGAAGCCCACTATTTTTTTTAAGACTTTATTTTTTTATTCATGGGAGACACACAGACAGAGACAGAGTGGCAGAGACATAGGCAGAGCGAGAAGCAGGCTCCCCACAAGGAGCCCTATGTGGGACTCGATCCTGGACCCCAGAATCATGCCCTGAGCCAAAGACAGGCGCTCAACCACTGAACCACCCAGGTGTCCCTGGAAGCCGACTGTCAGCAGATTTGGTGCCCTGTTCTCAGTTCATAGACTCTCGTCTTCTCACCATGTCCTCACATGCAAAGGAAGCAGTGGAGTTCTCTGGGGATGCTTTTGTAAGGGCATTCTCTCATATTTGACGGCTTTGCCCTCCTAACCCTAATCATGTCTGAAAGGCCCCATCTCCAAATAGCATCACATTGGGGATCATGTTTCTATATGGATTTTGAGGAGATACATTCGGTCTATTGTTGATAATATTGCCATCCACAGAAACAGAGGAGATTTGGCTGCTTGTCAGGGGAAATTAATGAATATTTTTAGACATTTTGAGTTAGGTGTGCTAATGGAGAACATCAAAAAGAGATCTCCATCATGCAGTTGGAAATGAAGGTTTGGCTGTGAGACAAGTGGGGCCAGAAATAGAGATATTCTCCCTCTCTCCCCAACCTACCATGAAGCTTCAAAGGGTTTGGGGTTAGCAAAGGAGTCAGCATGGAAGAACAAAGTGATACCAGAACCTACTAAACTGACTACATTTAATGGGAGGAGGCAAAAGAGAAGCAGAAGTGAAAGGAGATCAGAAACCCAAGGCCAGAGAAGAGATGGAGACAACTGTGTCTGAGCCTGGACCTCCTCTGTCTACAACATTTAGAATTGGGGCCTGGTTACATCAAGGAATTGAGGGAGAAAAATGGAAAAATAAATAGGATGCTATGTATGTTAAGACTTAATCTGATGGTGAGTATGATAAAGGATGAAAACAAAGAGTGGACAGCAGGCATTCTAAAAATTGATACTACAGAAATGCACCAATAAATAAGTTTTTATATTTCCCACAATTCCGAGTTCCTCTCCTTTATCATACAAGTTATTTTCTCAATATTAGCCAATAGCATACAGCATAAATCTTTTTTGGGAGGCAAATGTGATATAAGGGAGGAGGAATAGCCCTATTTACTTAGCATATTTCATCTGTAAAATGGGGATAATAATACTTGTCATCAACTGATCCCATAGAATTGTTTTGTGAGTTAATTGAAAAGAACTATGCCGCATTGCATGAATGTAAAAGCTGCAATAATGTACAACAGAATTAATATTTAGGGATTTTTTTTGTGCTTCTGATCTTATGTTGGTAAAATTGTCATTACTTTAAATAAGCCATAAATATCTATTTTTTGCTCTATGTTCAGTAAACAAATGTTCTCATATTTCTTACACTTATAAATTTACTGTGATTTTGCCTTCTGTGAGATGTTTGCATTTATCTTATTTTTGCCCGCTTCTGCTCTGGCAAATACGTGCCAAATAAAATGTTAGTATCAGCAAACAAACATTTTTGTTGGGTGTGTCCTCACTGTCCAAATGTTTGTTTTTAGCCAGAGCTATTTGTTTCTAAAGCTTTCATGAAACATGCATTTGTTTTTGAATCATCCCAACAGCTCAGATATTCCTGACTACATTTCCTTAGGTCACCTTCTACTCAGCGCTTCTTTCTTATGAATTCTCCTGTTGGCCAGAATTTTTTTTGAGGCTTCAGTAGTTGCCTAGTAGGAATGCTTGTAAAAACATTTGTGGATAGCCCAAACATTTTCAATAACATTTGCTTGGAAAAATTTTACTGGCAGTCAGGACACATTATTTAAACATATTTCAAAATATTTATGCCTCCCTGCAATACTTTGGCGGTGTCTGTATAGCAAGGCTGAATTGATGGTTTTCTAGTTAAGTCTTTTTGTTTGTTTGTTTTTGGTCATTCATAATGGTTGATTGATGAGTGTTTGATAGAATTTCCATGCAGTTGATTTGATTAACTCGATAGTAGGGTGGCTACAACAACCAGCAGTGTTGGAACTTTCTTCCTTCTCAGAGAAGGGAACTTCATAAACAAATTAGATTAACTTTACTGTAATCTCTTCAGATGCTTGATTCCCAGTTGTTATTTTAGCTCTTTCCTTCATCTCCTTCCCAGCAGTAATTCAGAAAATGGTAGATTTGTTAGGATCATTTTGGCATTAGGATTTAGTTAAAGAGGCAGCTTTAGTGAGACCCGTGGTTCTCAACATGGGATTTACATCTTAAAAGTTTTCATGCTTCATGACTATGTCTAAATGAAGAAATCAAAAGGAATAAATTATGTGTGTATTTATGTGGAACAGCTAAAATAAGAATTTATTTTGTGTATGTGTTATTAGTTGGGTACCTCTGTATTTTTTTCAGAATGAGAAGGGAAATCGAAGTCTGTGATTACATACAATCCTTGAGTTTAGATCATCTAATCTGCAGAAGAAAAAGCAGGACATATCAACTTTGGCTTCCAGGGATGATAAGGCCACATAAATTTAGAAGACCTTAGTAAGTATATCTTTAAAAACCATATTATAGGGTTTTAATCCATGAAACGCATATCTCTGAATTTCCCTATCTCCATATTGCTAAGACTACTTTCTGCATATCTTTTCTTGTATCTCTGTTCTATATTTTGTGTGCAGATTTTTTTGACACGTTTGCGCTGTATTTTTTATGTGACCTTCTATATATGCCGCTGTGTATATACATTTTACTGTCATTTCCTGTGCCTATGCATGTGAGCCTGGTCTACTTTTTCTTTGGGTGTCTCCATTTACTTTTGATCTGTCTATGCTTTTATCAATGCATCTCTCCATGTGTCTCTGTGTCTGTGTAGATACACATAAGGTTTGTGTCCTCTGTTTCCATGGCCATTTCAATGTATCCCTCTGCTTATATGACTTGGTTCTCTCTCTCACTGTCTGTCTCTGTGTTTCATTTTTTGGCTTTTTAAACCTTTATTTGATTTCAGTTTGCTATAAATAAGTTCTGTCTTTTATTATTTATATGGTATATTTATTAATTAGAATTTAAAATTTCCTGTTCCATTCCACTAGAAAGATGATCAGGCAATTCATAAAAGAAATAACTGTGCTAATAAATTTATAAAATGGATATATTCTCATTAGTAATTAGGTACACACAAATTTAAATAATGAGATTATATTTACTGATTATTAGATTGACAAAGATATCCATTGTGGGAGAATAGTCAGTTATAAAACTTAATGGCATTGAATCAACATTTTAGGAGGAAAATATTTACTAAACTTTAAAGATATATAAACTTTGATTCAACAACTCCACTTTAGGAATTTGTCCCATCAAAAACTGGACAATTGTATGATAGTTTATTTCAGAATTCCCTTTAGCACTATAAAATTGAAAGTAAATGACCATTAGTAGGGGCTTGGTTAAGTGAATTATGAGACATCAAATACAATAGAATATTAGATTTCTATTCCTACAGAAAAATTCTATGGTATATTAATAACTGGAAAATAATCAGTTTCAAGAAAGTATATAAAAATTTACATATTTTATGTGCCATTTATTTATTCAAACTGTATATATTTTTAAATATATATATACTCTCTCTACACCTATAGAGAGAGTACTTTCTATGTGCTAAGCACTGTAAAGCACTCTAAAAATATTCATATTATCATATATGGGGTATAAGATAATGAGAGAATTTCTACCTTCTCTTTATTGTGGATTTAACAAGCATGTATTATAAAAAATAATAAAGTTGCATCAATTTTTAGAAAAGAGTTTCTTAAATTTTTAAACAGATAAATACTTATCTACTTTAAAATATTAAAGTAAGTTGATCTCTTCTTTTATTGTTTTTCTTTCCTTTTTTCTTCTTTCCCCACACTGTGGATCAGTGATCCTATATAAAAAGTGATCCCCAGTCATGGCCAGGGCAATATTCTTTGGTGTTCTGGAAATACTATGCCTTAACACATATTGTCTTAATGAGTTGCCCAAAAGGAATATTTAAAGCTTTTGGAAAAATGGGGGAAAAATTAAGCCATGTACTTGTCAAAATGTCATTCCAATGTGAAGCATGGAGAGTCTGAGAAAATATAATGTGAAACAATAAAGGTGAACTCTGCTCAGTCATTAGAAATTGACACTAATGTCAATGGAAAACCAAATTTGAAAATCTAATGTTTAATACAGTAATTTTCAAACTTTAGTGCGATAAGACTCACCTGTTTTTTAGATGCAGGTTCTTGGACCCCACCCTCAAAGATTCTGATTTGGTAGGTCTGTAGTAAGTCATAGATTCTGTAGTTTAATAAGCTTCCCAGGTGATTCTAATATAAAAAGTTTAAGGATCACATTTCAACTAACAGTGGTAATGAATAGGTTTCAATAGCTAATCTACTAAAGTTGACATATTTTCCTTAAATCATGTCTACTAGATATATTTCTAAGAGACTTTTTTGGACATGATTATTTAAGGAATCATGGAAGTTGTTTAAAGACTGTAAGTTCATAGGTAGGTTACATTCTATTTCAAGACCCATTGGCTTTCTGGGCCACAATTCTGAGCCAAAATTTTAATGAGCTGCAAATGTTTACTTCCATCAAATAACAATTGTCATGCCTTTCTTCAAAAAAATAGCATCAATACTTATAGGTTTCCTCCCATTTCTATTATTTTATAATTGGTAGATTGTGTGAGTTTTCAAGAATAATATCATAAAAGTATGACAAAAATGTATAAATAATAGAACACTAAAATGCAGAATTCTGGTCAATGAAAGTAGCTATGTAGTATAAATAAAAGACTACTTCAGCACATGAACACAATCAAAATATCAAATCTATGAGTCTTAGTAATACTGCATGATATACAATTAATATATCAATCACCAGAATAGAAGTTTGCCTGAAAAGTAATTCTGAACTTCCTGGAAAAAAGGGTCATGAGATGTATAGCAAGAGGTTTATCATGTTTCTACAAGATATAACTTACCTGCCTATAATCAAGATGTACACTAAACACACAATTTGTTTAATTTGATCATTTAATACAAAACCATTTGTGATTCTATATTTCTTTTTTTAAGATAGGCTCTATGCACAGCATAGAGCCCAATGTGGGACTTGAACTCATGACCCTGAGACCAAGACCTTAGCTGAGATCAAGAGTTGAAAACTTAGCCAACTAAGCCACCCACAGACCTCTGTAATTTTTTTTTTGAGAGAGAGAAAGAGAGAGCACAAATAGGGCAGGGTGAGGCAGAGGAAAAGAAAGAATCTTAAGCAAGCTCCATGGAATCCAGTGTGAGGGTGGATCTCACAACCCAGAGTTCATGACCTAAGCTGAAAGCAGGAGTAGAACACTCAACTGACTGAGCCACCCAAGTGCCTCCATCCTAGTAATTCTATTTTAAATGAAACGTATATGGGTAGGAATCCAGAGAACCTTCCTCAATGTAGCTGATATGTGAAACACCTAGCCAGTTCAGACAATCATTTAGTTCTTTGTTTCTGAAACTTTAATGTGCCTATGAATCACTTGGGAATCTTGTTAAAATGAAAATTCTGATTGATAGTCTGGAGTGTGTGACCTGATCCAGATTCACATTCCAAATAAGTTGTTGATGAAAGGACCACCTTTTCAATAGCAAAGATTTATTTCAACCTTTTATTTAATAGATGAAGGGATTGAATGTGGGAAGGCATGGCTTTGCAAGGCATTACTAGAACCCCGGTGGACTTAGAGTCATTGAACTGAATGATATTAATGGTATCAAACTCTTACCACTAGTGCTGCCCTTTCTGAGTTGAGATTTCAGCTTTTTCTTTCATTCTATGAGAGAACCAAAAGATTGCTTTCAACGCATTTCTTCTTTTTCTTCGCACTTTCCAGAGACAGTTTTTGATGCCTGCAATCAAAAGAATAAAACTATTACAGGCTCTGTATTGGGACTTTATTACAAAGAAATATACCATATTTACATCACAAGGAAATAAATTTTCCCCCAGAAACACTGTAACAAATATATTTCCTTAAAAGTTTATATAAGACCACTGGTGACTCTCAAATCTCTCTCTCCAGCATGACTCTCATCTTTCAGGCTCTATCCAACTTCCTAATTGGTATCTCCATCTGAATGACTAATAGGCATCTCAAAGTTAACATATTCAAAATCCAGAATTGAGCCACCCAAACTTGATATTTCTGTAGCAAATGGCACATCTTTTCATGCAATTCCTCAGGTAAAAACCTAGGAATCATCCCCAATTTCTCTTTTTTCCTTCTCATGTTCAATCCATTAACAAGTCGTATCAGTTCTGCCTTAAAAATTGAGCCAGATATCAACCACTTTTCATCTCACCCACTTTTCATCTCATTCTAGTCAAAACCAATATCATCTTTACCTTGGTCAACTACGATGGTTTCCTAACCTTTCTTTCTGCTTCCACTCTAGCTTTTCCACACAGCAGCCAGAGTGATTCTTTTAAAATATAAACCAATCATGTTACTTTTATGCTCAGAACTGCTCAGTAGCTTTCCATCCCACAGAGAATAACATCCATACTCTTTATCATTATCTACATGGCCTTATGTGATCTGTCCTTTATTAAATAAATTTCTCTTACTTCATCTTCCTCTGTACACACACTGCTTCAGTTATACTGCTCTCCCTAATAACTCTTCAATTAGAATGTAAATCCCAAGGATGAGAATCCTGTGTACTCATTATTATATCCTTGTACTTAAAATAATGCTTGGCATAGACTAGATTTCAATTACTAGTTCTTGAATGAATAAATGAATGAATGAAGAAATATATAATCAATGAAATCAATTAGGCACAGTAAACAAGATAGACCCAATAACTAGTACTCTGGTAGAAAGTGGGGGGTTGATAATGGAAGAAAGGATCTCAGTTATTATTACTAATTTATTATTACTACTTATACTAATAACCACTTATGCCACTAATTATTTACACATGAAATTACTCCCTATTTCAAAGTTCAGGCCTCTTCCCAAAGAACTTAACGCCACACTAGCAATAAGGTAGGCTGGCTGTCTACTGAGCCTCTCAATTTTTCCCAGCCAGAGAAATATACATTTGGTGGCTTCCAAGTGACCTAAGTAAGGTGTAGAATTGAGATGTCAAAGTAAACAGCCAGACAGATGATTATATTGTTTTTGTGGACTAAATGTTTGTGTCCTCTAAAATTTGTATTTTGAAATCCTAATCCTCAATAGGATAGTGTGAGGATATGCGGCCTTTGGAAAGTAACGAGGACTTGAGGATGGAGGCCTCTTGCATGAGATTAGTTCCCTTTTAAAAAACATTATAAGAGCTTACTCTCTGTCTCTGCTCTCCAGTATGGGAAGATACAAGAAGACAACCATCTGTAAACCAGTAAGTGGCTCTCACCAGAACTGAATATGCCTACACCTTGACCTTGGACATTCCAGCCTCCAGAGAAATCGTAAAAGATGTGGGGGTGTTCACAAGGACAAAGGAATAAACAATGAACAGCGATTTTCTTTTTAATCACTCAACATACCTCTGCATGGCAAGGTGGCATTTTAGTTTCTGTGATGTAGTATATATGAATATTACTGTTTTATAGGCATGTATCTTCTAGTCCTTTTGCCTTCATTAGTTCTGGAATATAAATTGCTTAGTTCTTGCTTTCTCAGTCTTGTCCAGATGCAAGCTCTAATGACCTTTCTCCAATAGGCCCAATCCTGCAACTACCTGAGCCAGTGGAAACCAAATTTTAATTGCTCAAGTTAACAAGGTGAATAGGGTCTGGAAATAATCTGTGGTCTTTAGACTGAGTTTTAGTATCCTGGGCAAAGCTCATTGCCACCTGCTTTTGCAGTGAGGGGCAATCTGCCCAGTAATGTTCAACATATGTAACTAGTCCACATGCCAGGGTTTCTGCTTCCTTTTTGGTGTGCAATCCAGATTCCTGCTGGGATGGTAGCCTTGGATAACCTTTATGCCATTTACCTATGTGGTGCTCTATTCCACTTTCTTTTTTCTGTTAGTCTGCTTTTCTTGGGGGCTGGCCCTTACTTCAGGTCCACTTTCAATCTAAACTAGCCTAACTACAACCAAAATATTTCCCCAATGATCCAAAGACTCTTCATATAGTTCCCTGTCTTCTTGGGAGTCCATTAAGCATATCTGGATAAGGTATGACTAGGTTCAAATCTATACTTCTCTTTGGGACCAGTCCTAATGCCACATTAATTCCCTTAGCCCAATTCTCTGCTCTTGCTAACTCTTTCATTGCTTTTTTCCCCCTGCTATTTACAGAATTGTATGCCTGAGCACAGATTCTTTGTGGGTTGGAACACATTCCTGAAGGTCTGAGAAAGAATGAGATAATGAAGACACTTGTGAATGCTGCTATGTTGTTGGATTGAACCTGCTACACAATTCTGTGTTCTGGGGAAGGAGTTAGAACCTGATGGAAATGAAAGCTTTATATGGTTCTGTGAGAACTTCTAAAAGTCCCAGGGTTTACCTGTTGGTTTACTACAAGTGAGACAGTCATTACAGAGATAGGATCTCTACTCTCAAACGTGTAAAATAATGATGCTGATTTATGGAGGGGCTAGGAATCTCCTAGCTGGGATGAAACTATTCCTTTTTCTCTCACAGTGGGACCTGAGACTTTTCCCACTTGGAGGTCACAGGATTGGATCCTGTTCTAGAAAACCCAGCATCACTAATTTATTACCAACATTAAAAAAATGAAATGATAGAGAGGGCAGGGATAGACATTTGTCATAGAAGGAAAGACTACTAATTGAGTTGCTATGTAGACAATTCTAGGACGCATATGTAACCCGTGTGGATTAGGATATCAGCAAAGGGTGAACTTAACTAAACAGAATAATTAGTTGATAAGACAGTATAGTATCCCTCGGTGGATTGTTTGGCCAAAGGGCATGTACTATTCCAATTTTGACTGAACTGTGAAAGTATTCTCCATAGAGGAAAATGATTTCTTAATACTGGATTTTAAGAAATTACTGTTATCAGGGAGTATCTATCATTGTTATTCAAATTAAGAACAATTTGGAAGTCTATGTCTACTTTCTGGAATAATGACAAGTGGGAGATGGATATCAGATATCAGTGTAGGGGGAAGTTTTTCTAAAATAGTGCTTAAGGATTTCAGCAGGTGACAGTTACCACCACTCTGATAGAAGTCAAAAAAAGTGGAAAGATATATTTTGGTTACTAACAAAATGAATATGTATGTCTGGGATTTCATGTTTATATAGGGTTGTATACATATTATGGGATTTAGGCCAAAAGATATCCTGTACTGTGACTAAGGTTTTCTTCCTTTATTGTTAGAAAGTGGAATGAGCACAAAAAGAACATTATTCCATCAAGCCACATGACCCTAGTTGTTCAGAAAATTTTTTTTTAAAGAAATTTGTTCATTCATTCATTTATTCATTCAACATGTATGGATAGGGTACTTACTACTAGGAACTGTATGTCACTCTATACAAAGGGAAATAAAACAGTGATGGTTCTTGACAGCTCACTGATTATAATCTGGTGGGACATTTAACACACAATAAAATATTAATAATTATAATTGGGAATAGTGCTAAGAGGCCAAGACAACAGAGTCTATTAGAAGAGCAACGTGGTCTTGTAACTTTGATTTTGTGAGGTGAAGAGCAAGGGAAGCCTCTTTGAGGAAAGGACATTTAATTAAGCCAAGATCTGAAAGATGCAGAAGTTAACCAGACAAAGAGTGGAGGCAGGAGGAATTCAGGCAGGAAGATCTGCATGAAGGAAAGCTCTGAGGCGGGGAAAGGGCTTTAGTGTGTTTGAGGAAGTGAAGGGTCAGTGTGCTTAGGACAGAGAGTGGGGGTGATAATAGTTCCAAATATGGTTGGAGAAGCAGGCAGGGATCTAATCCTTGCAGAGCTTTGTGACTGTGATAAGAAGTTTATATTTTAAACACAATGGGAAGCTAATAAAAGGCAGACTGATTTGTGGATGGGAAATCATACAGACATTATCCCTCTACCACATGTGGTACCCACCCCACACCCCAAAAGGCAGATTAGTTTAGAATGGAATAAATTTATTGAATTCTGAACAGAAGACCTAAGCAGAGCAATGCTTTATAGTGTTTGTCCTGCTTTTTCCTGGTTTCCTTCTAGGAACCCATTATTTTTGGCATCAGACCTGCATTGTAGATATTTCCAAATATATATCTATGTATTTGGCAATGTGTTAGCCTGGTTCCTCTACAAGCACAGAAGATAAGAAGGGATTAATTAAATGTATTTAATTAGGGAAATTGCTGGTATAATAAAGTAAAGTGGTGAAGCTGTTCTAAGAGATGCAGTCTGACTCTAAGTGAAGGACAAAAGGAAGGAAATCTGATGAAAGCATCCTAGACTTCAGAACAGCCTAAGCAAGGCCCACTGGGGAGTTCTAGAGCTAAAGTTGGCTTTCAGATGCAGAAAAGGACCTGTTAGTATCCCCACCAGTTCAGTCTGGTTGGAAGTAGCCCTTCCCCTTGGGGAGTGTGGCCACACAATAGAGGTGGATCTCAGAACATTGCAGCTGGACCCTTGGTGGGTTACATATCCTATCAATGGAGGTGGAGGCCTATGAGGCACATCTGAAGGCCACCACAGACAGAGAATCGTTTAAAAAAAAACTACCATTTTTGCCTATGAGGCTTTTACAATTTGAGAAGATTCTCCAAGAATTTAAAGAGGATCTATAACTTTTAAATAGTAATGTGCGAGGTGGGCTAGATCTCTGAGAGAGTGATGTAGTGATAAATGTTGCAAAGTGGTCCTGCCTGGCTAAATTCGTTTTTTTTAATGAGGAGGGGGAGAAGAAAAAAATTGTAGAGTAAAACAGTTCCAAACACATGCAAAACAAATATCAATAACTGGACACACAGATCTTTGAGGAAGAAATAGTGATGTTATTAAATGAAGTAAGTAAATGTTAGGGGTTTTTTTAATTATCAAAAAATGGAACAATTGATATTATTGTAATACAATACAATGGAAGAATTGATATATTTTGTAATACAAAATATATAATACAAAAATACTACACTGAGCATGTACAGAAAGTGAAAATGTTAAGAAAATCTATACATAGACTAAAATAAAGTATAAAGACTATTACTATAAACAAACAAAAATTATATTTTAGTTTACAAAAGCTAAGTGATGAAAGGAAAAAAAATAGAACAAGAAAGAAAGAAAGAAAGAAACAAACAAACCAGAAACTTTGACCTGAAGATAATTGGGAATACTGGAGGAAGAAAAATAATTCTGGCAACATGGAATTATATTATAAAATCACCAAACGCCATTTTTATTGAAATAAAGATATCTCAGGATTTGATTTCCTATCAGAAGATATTCTCAACAAAAGAATTCCTAAACACTCAATTCTTTTATTTTTAATATTTAAAAGATGTATTTCAATCTGCTAAGGAGAGAACACTATATAGATACAAAGATTACAATGATTTTGAATCTCATTTTCAGAGTAAAGAGGGGGGAATACATGAAACTTCATTTTCCTTAGGTCATTTTATTTTTTTTTAAATTTTTTTTTTAATTTTTTATTTATGATAGTCACAGAGAGAGAGAGAGAGAGGCAGAGACATAGGCAGAGGGAGAAGCAGGCTCCATGCATCGGGAGCCCGACGTGGGATTCGATCCCGGGTCTCCAGGATCGCGCCCTGGGCCAAAGGCAGGCGCCAAACCGCTGCGCCACCCAGGGATCCCCCTTAGGTCATTTTAACTAACTTTTTTTTCTGAAGGTAGAAAACATTTTACGAGAGATATGAAATGATTTTTCAAGAAAATCCCAGAGCCAAAAAGATCAGTTTAAGAGAAAACAGAAACTTGAGAGCAAATCAGTTATTTTTAAGGTGATTAGAATATTAACATTAATTTTTCAATTAGACGCAGTATCATGAGAACTTTAAGAAATTTTCAAAATGAGTTGCCAACTTCCAAAAAATAAGGAGAGAATGTGAAAAGAAATGATAAACTCTTTTAAGTAACTTAAAAAGTTACTAAGTTCATAAGTTTGAGTATATAAACTATTTAGTTATTATTATAACAACTGTATTAACCCTTGATAAAAGTTGAGAAATTAATCATTTTAAAATATAGTAAATGGTTACATAGTTCTTATTATGTGCCAAGTCTTGTTCAAAGTGCTTTACAAATGTTAACTGACTTAATCCTCAAACAGCCCCAGAAGGTAGGTTCTAACATTATCCCAGATTCTACAGGTAAGGAAAGGTTAAGCACTTTTATATCAGGCCACATAGTTAATAAGTGGCAGAGCTAGCATATGAACCAGGCAGTCTGTTTTGTTCTTTTACTCTGCTAGACTGCCTCCCAATTTGGCGATAATGTTTCTGTAGGGTTAAGCTAAATAAGTCTTAGTAAGCAACATTATTTTTTAATTAAAAAAAAAATCACTTGGGGCACCTTTGTCTTAGTTAAGCATCCCACTCTTGGTTTCAGCTCAGGTCATGATCTTGGGGTCATGAGATTGAGTCCCATGTTTGGCTCCGTGCTTAGCATGGAATCTGCTTGAGATTCTCTCTCCCTCTGCCCTTCCCACCCTCAGGCATGTGCACACATGCTCTCTCTCTCTCTCTCTAAAATAAATTTTTAAAAAAACCTATATTTTTTTAAATGACTACCTTTTTTAAAGTGCTTACTATAGATGCTTTATCGTGCATCATCTCATTTAATCTTCAAGAACACCTCTCATTAAAAAGCTACCATTATTATCCTATTTTGCAGTTGAGAAAACACCCAGAAATATGAATGACTTGTTTGAGATCACAAAGAAGCAACACTGGAATTGGACTCAAGCAGTGTGGTTGTAGGACTAGCTTTTAAACAATGGGCTATACTGCTTCTTTGATTGTAAAATTAAAGCAATGTTAACAGAAGTATATAGTAATTGGTCTTTGCTTCTTGGAGGATATGTGACTTTCTGAAAATCTAACCTGAAGCAAACAAATAAGCAAACCTATATCTATGTTTTCTCCAAATAACATCGGGCTCAGTTGAGAGCTCTCTGTAGGGGAAAAACCTTTTAGTCTTGTAGCCTAGGTTGACAGTCAAGTAATCCACACCCTAGTGGTGAATTTGTGTTAGATATGTTGAATTTGAAGGCATCAGAGAGTATCTATATTGAATTGTTCTAGATTGGTCTGGGGGAAAACATTCTCAATTTAAAATTGAGACTATTATTCGTAAGGCTGGCACTACTCAAGGACAGAGGGAGTGTTCCCAGCCAATGGCTGGGAACTATCGTCCCCTGGTTCCTTAAAACATCCAGAATGCATGCTTTATTTTATACAAAACTATATTCTCAGACTTCTCTGAGAATTGCTTTGTTAGGCGTTGAGGGAGTTCTCTTGAAACATTCAGGTGGGAAATAAGGAACCAAGTGGCTGCTCAGCAAAGGAGAAAAGGACTGTGTTATGGGTAAGCAAACCTCAAGTGTCTTTTTGTTAAAGGGTACTGACAGCATGCATTCAAAAGTAAGTTAGGTTATAAGGGCACATATAAATAAAAATATTGTTTCTATAAAGAACTTATGGAAGTTTACTAAAGAGACTATAGATATCGAAGATCATTTTGGACTGTGATTTATATTTTTAGAACATGTGACCTGAAGGCATGATGATCATTGGTCCCCTCTGTCCTGCTCTTAGACTCTTTCTGGGATTCCTCAGTCATAAAACTTGAAACTCTTGGAGTCCAGGCCACAGCCCCCTACTACCACCTTTGTGGGACTGATTTGGGCTGGTCCAGATAGTCCACCTCCAGGAGTTCCCACCTGGATGTGGAAGCTTGGGAAGGAGAACTGGAGATATCATCTAAACACAAGCTCCCACTGATGTGTCTGGCGTGGCTTACAGATAGAACAAACATTCACCATTTGATGAGCGTGTGGTGCTATTCTCCATCTGTACATTCTCTCTCCCAGTGTATGTAAAATATCTCCATAGCTGAATGTGCCTCGACATTTTGGTTTTGTCTGAAGTGAGAGACAATCTCATTAGTTGTCTGCAGCAAATCTGGATGCTTGAAAAGGAGTTTGATTCTCGAAATATTTGTCATCCTTAGAAATGGTCAGGATAAAAGGGATACTTCTGCCAGTAAAAAAAAAAAAAAAAAAAAGATTTCCTCATCAATACAAGAGGGGTCAGAGATGAAGATGCAGACCAGAGTAGGATTTTGATAGAGGTGATGATTAAAAGCACATCAATTGATAAACTGACCCAGGAAAAGAGTGATGATGATCAGTCGTTCATTTTGAGCTGCCATTAGGATCATCCAGAGAGCTTTTAGAAACTGCTGAGGCAGATCCCACTCCCAAAGAGTCTACCTTAGTTGGTTTTAGGGACTGGGCATCAGATATTCGTAATGCTCTCCAGGTGATCATTATATGCTCTCAGAGTTGAAAATCTTAGTAGAGGTGGGAATGAATTAACAGTAAGTTGCTGTAATGTACAATGTGTTAGGCAAAATTTTGGCCTCCATAGTGACCTTCACCCCCTGGGGTTACTCGTGTGAGTTGGTTTTATTTTTTAACCTTAGGTAGCAAAAACAAATTTTGAAGGGGTAATCAGCTGGCCTTAATATAGAGAGCTTATCCTGATATTCAGGTGGACCTAATATACACACAGGTGCCTTGAGAAAGAGAGAGCATGCCCTTTTTGGTAGAAGGGAGGGAGTTAGATGCTCTAAACCAAAGAAGGATTAGAAATGGCCCTGTGGGTATGAAGATGAAGGGGCTTGTGTGTCAAGAAAGTAGGGATCTGAGTCCCTCTAGCAGCAACGAACAGAATTCTATCAACAACCAAAATGGGTTTGTAAATGGAATCTTCTCCAGAGCCTTCAGGTAAGAGTTGGGCCTGACCCCTTGATTTCTGCCCTGTGAGGCTCTGAGCAGAGAATCCTGGTGAGCTACTCTATGTCCAGACATTTGCCCCACTCATTGTGAGGTAATAAATGGGTGTTGTTTTAAGCGGCTAAGTGTGTGGCAGTTCATTGGGACAGCAATGGAAAACTAACACCTGAGGGAGAATTCCTAGAGTCTGGTATCACAAAAGCCAATGTGGAAAGAAAAGATATTTTAATTGTCCATTTAGAAGCTGCTGACTTTTGGGAAACTTATAAATAAGGTGTGCTTATGACCAGGGCTAGTTCTAATAACTAATAACTACCATGGCTTTGACATACTGGATTTGAAATACCAGTAGACAGCCTGACATACGAATTATTTCTTAAACATAGCACTCTATTTTTTTCTAAATGCACTTAAATCACTTCAGCTGGGTGCTGAGTATTTTCACAATTAAAGTGGTCTCAGCTGTAGTGAAATCAGTTCCCACTATGGCATTTTGCTAGTCACCTAGGGCCTGGAAGTCGGAGTAGAGACTGAATGTGGTGATAGAGGGCAAGGAAAGGAAGTAAGAACAGAAGCAAATCTTTGGGAGTAAGGTTGGGACACAAAGGAAAACTGTCAACCTAAAATTGTCAGGCAACGGGTAAGTAAATGCATTTATTTGGATCAAAGAATTGCAATTCAGGGTGGACAGATTCTGGGTGCAGCAACCCAACTAGTGATCCTCTAGGGAATTTCTGGGGATTTTATAGACAAAATGGGAAAGCTTGTATATGTTGTTTACAAAGAATTTTGATTGGTATTGGGGATGGAAAACTAACCCTTTCTAAACCTAACTGGTGATCAGGCTCTCACAAAAAGTCTGTTACTGTAGCAAGTTGCAGGAGTTTGTGCAGACAGGCTCCTCAGAGTGTCTTCAGTTTGGTCCAGTTTAAAACTTCATTGTTCCACCTGGTGAGGATGTGCATAAGGTACACGTCTTTATTGGCTTCTGAGCTACATTAAAAAAAAAAAAAAAACCTGACATAAGTGACTATTTAATTTCATGTTTTATTGCAAGACAATGTCAGTGGGAACAGTCTTGTGACAGAAGCGTGGGCAAAAGCCTGCATATGGTAGGAGGCTCCTACCTTCTGCCCCGTTGAGGCGGATAGGTATGTTCTAGAGTGTGATACTGGGATTTATAATAAATATATATTTGGTCTTCATCCTGTTTCTGGCACAGAGTGGCTAAAAGCCTTGGAATTTCCTATGAGAGCTTACAAAGGTGTCTTGTTATGTTAATGAGGCCACTTTTGGATCCCACCTAAGGATGGAGGCTGGTTGCCAGAACTAACCACATGAATGGACAGTTGAGACTTTCAATCCTGCTTCCTGACCTCTGGGCTAGAGGTTGACCAATCACCAGTGGCCAATTATTTAATCAATCGTGGCTCTGTTATGAAACCTTCATATAGGGGATCCCTGGGTGGCTCAGCAGTTTAGTGCCTGCCTTTGGCCCAGGGCGCGATCCTGGAGTCCTGGGATCAAGTCCCACGTCTGGCTCCTGGCATGGAGCCTGCTTCTCCCTCCTCCTGTGTCTCTGCCCCTCTCTCTCTCTAGGTCTATCATAAATAAATAAATCTTAAAAAAATGAAACCTTCATATAAACCTGAAAGGACTGGGTTATGAAAGCTTCCAGGTTGGTGAACAAGAGAGGTGCAAGGAGAGTGGTGTGCCTGGAGAGGTCATGGAAGTGCCCCTTACCACATACCTCCTCCTCTTCCTCTTCTTTTCCATCTGGATGTTCATCTGTATCTTTTATCATTCTTTTACAAGAAATCAGCACACGTAAGTAAATTGTTTTCCTAAGTTTTGTGAGCTGCTCTAACAAGTTAATTGAACCTGAGGAAGGTTCATGGGAACCTATGGTTCATGTAGCCAGTTGGTCAGAAAAGCCCAGGTAACAACCTGGGCTTGTGACTGCCTTCTGAAGTGTGTGTGGGATGTGAGGGGATGGGGGACATGGGCATGCAAGCAGCAGCGGTCTTCTAGAACAGAACCCTTAACCTCTGGAATCCGATGCAGTCTCTGGGTAGATAGTGTCAGAACTGAGTTGCATGGTAGGACACTCAGCTGGTGTTGGAGAACTGCTGTTTGTTGTGGGGACCCCTGCGCTCACATGTTGGAATTGGGTCCAGGAACCTAAAAGATGGAGTCACAGAGAAGTGGTGAATTATGTTTTAAAGGTGTTGGGAGAAGATTTGAGCCCTATGAGAGTACCTGGGATGCCAGTGGGGGCAACTACAGTGCCTGGCCTCTGTGCTTTTCTACAAGCCATTTATTTTTCTTTTCCCCATCTTGTCAGGTCCCTGTCTCTCTGCTGCAGGCACATAGTTATATGGTACCTGGTAATCCAAACAACCAGGAATAATGACTGGCTGGCTCAGTCAGTAGAGCATGCGACTCTTGATCTCAGGGTCATGAGTTTGAGCCCTGTGTTGGGGGTGGACATTACATAAAAAATAATAATAATAATAATTAAATCTTAAAATTTTTAAAAAATGCATGTTCACTTTGATACTTAAAGTATGACTTATAGATCATTATCCAGATATGGGCATAACCAAGGAGCATCTTAGAAATGTGGAATCAAAAAAAAAAAGTGGAATCTCAGGCTCCAGATTTGTTAAAATGTAGATTCTGATTTACCAAGTTTCCCCATGTGGTTCATATTTACAATATAGTTTGAGAAGCACTAGTGTAGAAGATATTTCATCTAATAATTCTTTTGCACTCAGGACACACCCGACCCCTTGCCTTTGTTTCCCATAAGTACTCTAATGGAGTATACAGCTTTAGGACTTGATAAGCTTTTCCCACCCTCCAGAAAAAGCTTGCCTTATATAACAAAGTCCATTATTCTGAAGAAATAGATTATTAAAGGAATTTGTGAAAGATATTTATTAGTAAATATTAAAATAGATTATTAAATGAATTTATTTTCCATTTATTAAAGGAATTTATGCACCTGAATCTAGGTAGTTTTCAAATGGTGGCTTCTCTAAAGTAAGCTTAAAGCAACTACCCTCCAACTGGGAAGTGGCCTCGCTCATCACAGTCCTGACCTTTCTCCTGGACAGTTCTGGCATTTGCGTTGGCCTCTCAGCCTTCCCCAGTGGAAATAATCTGCTTTTCTTTTGTTATCTATTCTTTTCTACAGGGATACTTACCCTGTGTTGCTTTCATTACTGTTATTTCCTTTGAAAGCTTACTCTAATTTCCCATTTCCTTATGTTCTTTGCAATTCTATTCATCCATCACACTGTCCTTAATATAGTCTAATCTTTTACTCATCTCAAGAATTTTAATGAGATAAATCTGAAAGACTGCCTATCCACAATTCATAGGCCTTCATTTATTCTTTAGTTCTATACCGTTATTCCAAGGTCTTGAACAATATACAGCATCCTTATATATCTCCTGACCTCTATCTTTTCATATCATTGCATTATTATTAAATATTTGTGTTTGGGCATCAATGTCTTTTTTTGGAGTTGTGCTCCTCTACCTTGAGTAGGGTTCCTCTTTGATTTAAGGGTTTGATTATTCTCTAAAAGCAGAATTATACTTGAGGTCAAACTGGCCTTTCTTATGCTTAAAATACTCCAGATTTTTCTTGAATAGCATCATCTCCAGGTTATTTTTTATAGCAATTAGTTTGTATTGTTTCACTTAGCTCTTGCGAATTTAATAACATCCTTCCTTTTAAGATATCCTTTCCTTGCTGTACCTTTTAACACAGGCCAAAGCATTTTTGTTTGCTCTTCCATAATTTTCCTCTAGTGTGTCAGAGGACACGTCCTGTTAGAGCTAACCAGTCAGTCACAAAGGGCTTTAAGTCTCCTTCGAGTCCTTTCCTTTAAAACTTTATGGTCCAACAACACAATGTGGTTAAGCAAGGTAAAAGGAAGGCAGGGGAGAAAACAGGAAATTATACTATCACAGGAAATTGTAGTAATAAAGTGAAAAGCCAAGAAAGCAACTGGCCAGCAAGTCATAAAATTCTGATCATACAGCAGGGATAAATTGAACCTCTGTTTACTCGCTGGCAGGGTTTTGTATTGTTCCTTTAGTTTTCATTCACATCTAAGTGTTTACTTTTGTGACTTAAAGGCTATCTGGTCATTTTACAGTTGAAGTAACTAAGAGCTATTTAGTGATGTATCTAAGGTTCCGCCATAATGGCTGATAGAACCAAGTCTAAGATTTGGGTCTTCTGACTCTAAGAGCAGGACATGTTTCCTAATGTAGGATGTTTCTTAAATTTATTAAAGTCAACAAGTTGCCAGGTCGTGTCCTCTTTACATTTTAATATAGTAAATCCTTCCCATAAAGCCATGAAGTCTACTTCCTATTTCACAAATGAGAAATTTGAGGCTGTGGGAGGCAAACTTTATTGTGAAAGTGTCCTCCTTCCCCCTGAAGATAGGCGCATGTGCATGAGATGACTTTCCCAAGTCCGCAATAGCATCTTAGGGGCCTGAGAGGGGCAGGAAGATCAACAGACCTTTCCCAAGGATAGATGCCCTGTAATTGCTAGAACAATTTTCAGAACAATTCAGTCTTTTGCTGATGCAAAGACTTTCCTGCTAGAGATTTTTATATATGGATATTTATGTCTGGCCAGTGGCCAAAAGAGTCTGATTGGTTTTGTTAATTAGAGCAGAGGTATCCCAAATGGGAGGTCATGGACTCTAGGAAATATGTAAGTCTGTCTCCTGGAATTTGAGAAAAATATTGTTTAAAAGTCTTTTTCTTTTAAGTGAGGTGTAACACACAGATAAGTGCACCTATCTTAAGTATATAGCTTAATGAATTTTTACAAACCAAACATATTTGCCTAGCTAACATCAAGATTAAGAAATAAAACCATATAGTATCCTAGGAGTCACCCCTACCCTTCCCTCTAGTCAGTACTCCCTCCTCCTAGGATAATCATAATCCTGACTCCTAATGCTTTGTTAGTTTTGCCTGTTCATTTTGAGTTTATATCAATGGAATCCTATAGAAATGCACTCTTTTGTGTCTATTTTATTTCACACAGTGTTATGCCTGTGTGCAGTATGACTAAGTTTTTCATCTCCATTTTTTGTGTGTATATTTGAATGTACGTAACAGTTCAGTAGTAGATCTGTATAATCTATAAATAACCATAAGGTTTATTAGGAATGTGTGCTCAGAATTGAGTTTGTGGATTAAAGTATGTTGCTACTTATGTGAATATCCTGACTTGAACACCCAAAGGACTCCTTCTCTTTGCTCAGAGAGAACCATTCATTACTAGACTATGATCTTGACCTCAGCTAGACATTTGCTTTCAATAAACATATTTTTTGAGCACCCACCATGTACAACTCTTTGTAGGCACTCTAACACTTAGGCAAAAAAAAAAAAAAAAAAAATGACCCAGGCTCACAAGGAGGTTATCAGCATTGGGAGAAACCCGAGTAGGAAACTCAAATGGTTATTCCAGGCAGAACAGAGTCCATAAAAAGAGGAACAACTAAAATGAGGTAGGAGACTGGGTGAAGGATGACCAATCTTCCAGGAAACTAGAAAAGTCCCATTAAGAGTCTTACTGGATGAACTTTGAGTCCCCCTTTGCTTGCCAGTTGCTAAGATATAATCAGATTTTTCACGACAGAAATAGGATCTTTATTCCCACAGTCTACTCATTGCATTATGTTTCTGCTTTAAGGCTTATGGTATATATATATATATAGCTCTTAACAGTCAAAAGGGGGCAGCATTCACCCTTTTTCTGAAAATCAGAGAACCCGTTGGCCACATCCCTTTCTTTCTAGGAAAAGAATACTTTGATCAGATAGCATTTTAGAACATCCATGTATTTTAAGCTCCGTGTTTTAATTGTTCATTTGCAGAGATAGCAACTGACTTGCACCTTCATGTCATTGAGACCAGTATATTACACATCTATAAATAAAGTCGAGCTGTCTCGGAGCCCAGAGTTCCCCTATTTCTGCCTTTGTCCCATGATTGGGCGTGGCAGTCTTGCTCAGACTCAGATTGCTAAAGGGCGGTGGCTGGAATGAACAAAAGGAATCAGACCTCTACTTTTACCCTGAGAAAGATTGCCAGGGGAAGCCTGGGGAGAAAGGAATGTTGTGTGCCTCCATTACTGTTTGAATTACCAAATGCTTTTTTTCACTTTTGAATTTTTACCCTTTAAAAATCTTTTTTATGAGTATAAAGACTGTATTAAAGGTAAACAAGTAAGCCGTGTGCACTGTGGGGATCTATGACTGCACTCAATCTTCAGGGCATTCTTCTCTTTATTAGCCAAGTAACCTTTAGAGTTTAAGTAATGCACAGTTGCCTGTAGTTCTTTTCTTGCTGATGCAGTAGCTGAGGGTGTAGTGCTGGAAAATGAGAGGTTTAATGCTAAAGCTGTCAGACTGAGTATCTCTATGACCTCTAACCACCAAACTACCAGATGACTGATTCTGTTTTGTTAGTCAAAATACTGATCTTAATGACTGATTTCTATTGCCTCTATGTTCTACTTGATTGGTTTTGAGAAAATTGATGTTGACGGCCAAAATTCAAAATTAACTATCCCTTTCTAGATTTCATCATACTGTATGCAGCTCTAAACAGCACCCTGACTCTTCTTTTTTAAAGACTAGACCTTAACCAAATGTCTCTGAATGATAAAGGACACTTGCCCACCCCATAATTAGCTTTTGTAAATATCAAGCCAAAGGTCAGAGCAAAGGTCATCTGATTTCTCTTTTGTGAAAAAACAAGGGTTTTAGTCACTATAACTGATTTCAGAATAGTAGCTAAGGATGAGGTCATTGCTTCCTTTCTGAGCAGAGACTAGGAATGAATTTGGAAGAGTCACAGAAACATGTTAATATTAAAGAACCACTGATAATTTTTGTAGCAGTTACAAATTCCTGTGACCTTTCATTTTAGATTTAGTGAAATGCTTTGCCCTGTCAGATAAATGATGCTGGGAGAGCAGCTCTTGGGAAGATTGCGGATGACATCATGTCACTGTGCTTTGCCACTTAGAGAAGATGCCATGGCGCACGGAGTCAAAACATAACGTGGTATATCCAAGAATCTCACAAGGCAAAATAAAAACTCAACCTTTGACTCCGTTAGCACTTATTTGCCTAAATTAATAAACATTGCACAATTTAAAAAAAGAAAAAACTAAAGCCAACATGAGGAAGAGGACAAAAATGTTGCCTTTCTATTAAAATTAAACATCACAAAGTGGAGATTGTTACCACTGAAGCCAAACATAAATTTAAACGTGTATCAAGTGAAGAGTTGGGACTTCCTCACAGACCAGCAGAGAAAGTTGGGTGATCACCTTTCTTAGGTTGCCAAGGATTGAGGGGTTCTCTAGGATGTGAGGCTCTCAACTCTAAAATCAGGAACCACCTCAGGCAAACTGGGAAAAGTTGGTTACCCTAGCTGGAGGACATCTTTGAAGCCACCTAGTCCCATTACCTTATTTTACAGTGGAGAATGAGACCTGTGGAATCTTTTTTTAAAATCTAAAGATCTCTGCAGAATTATTTTTCTCCACAATCCTTGTCTTATCTTTTCCCAGTTTTTCAGGTCACACATCAAATTTAGACCATAGGATCATGAAATAGAAAAAAAAAAAAAAGTCCCTTCTCATCAAGTGGGCCCCGGATGAGGCTGAGTTGGGGATTGAGTAGCACCAAGAGTATTCTTAGATCCGAAGGTCACTTGATTGTTTATGAGAATGCCTGGCTATTCTTCAGGGGGATGGAAAATACCCTTATCAATAGCTTGAACCCTATTCTGCACTTTTCTTCTTAGTGACACAGCAAAGTACCAAAGACCAAAGTGAGACAGTCACAGGGCAGAGGAAACCAGGTCCTGAGTCTTGGGCTATATGAGGAATTTGCAGTCTTTCCAAGGTAGAGGACAGTTTGCTGACACCTGTTCATTAGGGTCCTAAGGAAAGCACAAGATGCAATTAGATCATTTGGCCTGATTTAGGGGCTTCATTCACTCCTAGGAGGATTTGCCTTTTCCAAATGAGGACCGTAGAGGGTAATCATTACTTAAATGAATGAAGAGGCTGAGTGGGAGGCCTAATATAGCTGTGTGTGTTGATGAGTTAGGTGGTAGAGTGGGATAAAGACCACTTTCGGCATTTTCTTCAAGTCCTACAGAGATGAGTGCCTTTATCAGAAAGAAAAGGAGAACTAACAATATTGCATTTCCATTCATCAAGGAGGATAATTATAGAACTGAGAACAAACATTGTAAAAACATGTACAAATAAGGTAAAACATGCTCTAAACAGAACAGATGGGGGCCTGGATAGTCAAAGCCACTCAAAATGTTGGTAAGTATAATCCTGGTTATCTTCCACTGAAATAGAGACCTGTCTCTTTGATCTCTATTTCACCTGTCAAATTCAGTACCTCATCTCATTTCACTGGACTCATGTACTCATTCTTAGTTCTCAGAATGAAAATTACCCCTTAGGGAAGTGTCTGCTCACCCTCTGATTCTGTAGGTTCCCCTGTTAAATGCCATTCTAGCATTCTGTGTCTTTTTTTTTTTTTGACAGTGATCTGATATAAAAAGGAACAGCATGAAGTAAACTAAATTTATACTTAAAATACTGTCTGTACCCCAGCTAGACTTAATTCTGTATGGGCATAGACTGTATCTTGGTCACTGCTGAGGGTCCTGGCATATATTAAGCACTAAGTAGTCATTTGCTTATTTAATAAACCAACCATTTGGAATGAGTCCAGGTTTTCAGGTTTTGTGTAGGCTTCCTATTGTGTGTATTTGTAATATGTGGAAGAAAAACAACAAAATGTATTCTACACAAAAGCATTTACAACACGTATAAATAATATTGCTGTTGAGAATTGACTGTATGGAGAAACAATAGGATCCACATGTTGGCTCTTCTGCCTCTAGGAAGTTATTCTGGAAAGGCTTCATTTCCCTCATTTGCAAAATAAGGATAATTATGTCTACTTCGTAAGTTTCCTTTGAGGATTAAATGAGACAATACAGGACAAACATTAAGCAAAGTGCCTAGAACACATTTTCCATGATTATTAGGTTATTAATTTCAGTAAAAATATAGAAATAGGCAAATGGTCCAAATTTTTCAAGATGATGGAAAATGGCTCTGTGACTAAAAACAAGAATTTAGTTCTCATTTTGCCATTGAGTCATCACATGACCTTAGGCAAATTACAAATACCTCTGGGCCTGAGATTCTGCAAAATGAGAGACTTAAATTGTTCTCTTAGGGTTCATGGTGAGAATATAAATGCTGTGATACCCTAAATTCCATAAAATTGAATGTTTATTATTCATTCTAAGCAAAGCTTTATCTTTTAAGAGATCCTTAAACTGTATTACAGCTTCAGTTCCTAGAAAGCAGACTCTGAGATGGAGGTTAATGTGCAGGAAGTATACCAAGAAGTGCTCTCAGCATTTACACCTAATGGGGAAAGGAAGGACATATGGTTGGGCAGAGGGAGAACCAAGCAGTCAAAACAAAGGCCTTGGCCAAACCTCCTTTGGTGGACATTTTGCTAGATTCTGTATGATGAACATGACAATACAACAAGCATCACAACTTCAGCATTTTTATGATTTAGAAGAGTGTATGGTAGATACTTTTGATACTATCTTCCAAGCATCCAACCCCCATGAACTGTTTCTTGTCTCATTCCAGCTATGGAATTTATAGGGTAGATGACATATTCTTACAGACTCACCTCCAGGGTTGAGTGCCTAACTTAAACCATGGGTCAGTTTGAGTCAGTTTTACTTGAAAAAAGTCATTCTTTGGCAATGGGGGCCAAAATGTGAAACTCACAGTCTGGCATTGCTCATGACCTCCGAGTGAGGAAATCATGATGGACTTTAAAACCTACTCATGCATGTTACATAATAACAAAAATTGCGATCTCTAAGAAATCATAACAATCCTAAATATATATGTACCTAACACATCTTACAATGAGGTAAAAGTTGTTAGAACTGGAAGCAAATATAGATTAAATGTACAGTTAGAGCTGGAGAATCCTACACTCAGTAACTGAGAGAAGACAAATCAGGATATAGAAGACATGAATACTATAAATCAACTTAATCTAGTTGACATTTATGGAACTGTCTACCCAACAACAGAAGAATTATGCATACTGTTCAAATGCATGAAAACTTCATCAAGGTAGACTATATTCTGGGCTATTAAAACAAACTTAAAAGATTGAAATTACAGAGTACACTCTCTAACCATAATGGGACTAAGTTAGAAATCCGTAATAGGAAAATATCTGGAAAATCCACACACATTTATAAAGTAAACACCACTTCTAGATTATCCATGGGTTAAAGATAAAGTCAGAAAGGAAATGATATGATATTTTGAATGAAATGAAAATAATGCAAAACATGAAAATTTGTGGGGTGCATCTAGAGCAATATTATATGTGCAGTTTATAGAATTAAATGCTTATATTACAAAAGAAAGTCTTAAATCCATGATCTAAGGTTAAGAATCTAGAAAAAGAAAAATTAAACCTCAAAGCAAGCAGAATGAAGGGAAATATAAAGAGTAGAAATCAAAGAAATTAAAAATAAAAAATAGAGAATCAATGAAACAAAAAGCTGGTACTTTGAAAAGATCAACAAAATTGATAAACCCAAACTGAGCCAAGGATAGGGGAAAAGGAAAGATGAAAAAAATGACTACACAGCAATGAAAGAGGAAATGTCACTATTTTATAGACCATAAAACAATAAGGGATTATTATAAACAGTTCTATGTCCATACAGTCAATAACTGATTGACATGGTCTTTGTCTTGTAAGTCTAGCAAAACTCCTGCAAGAATAAATAACCCAAATAATCCTGTGTTTACTAAAATGCAATACTTTTAGGAAAGAAATAATACTAAATCCACACAAACTCTTCCAAAAAATAGAAGAGGGAACATTTGTCAGCTCATTTTACTGTAATACCAAGCCAGACAAAATATTACAAATAAACCTAAAATTATTCCTCATGAACAGGTGCTAAAATCATCAAAATATTAGAAAATTGAATCCAACATTATATAAAAAGGATAATATGTTGTGACTAATGGGGTTTATCTTGTAAATGAAAGGCTGGATCAACATTTGAAAATGAATCCATATAACTCATCAGCAAACTAATGAAAAAACTATAATTTATAAACTATAAAAAACAATACCCATTTGTGATTTATAAAACAACAAAAACTGGGAATAGAAGGAGACTGGGAATAGAAGGAGACTTAATCCACCCCAAAGAAGAGCATGTACAAAGAAACGAACAGCTATGTACTTAATAGTGAATTACTGAGTGCTTTTCCTCCAAGATTGGGGAAGAAAGCAATGATGTCCACTCATATCAGTCCTGTTCAATATCATACTGAGTTTCTAGTGAATAAGGCAAGATCAAGAAACTGTTGATATGTGCAACATCATGGATAAATCTCAAAGACCATTATGCTCAGTGAGAGAAGTCAGACTCAAAAGACTTCATACTGTATGGCTTCATATGACATTCTGGAAAAGGCAAAACTGGGGAGAGAAAGCAGATCAGTGGTTGCCTGGGACTGAGGTTGCAGGGAGAGTTTGAGTATAAAGGCATGGCAGAGGATTTGCGGGTGATCAAACTATTCTATGTTTTTCTTATAATGGTGGTCCTAGGGCTGTATGTGTTTGTCACTACTCTTAGAACTGTGTAGCAAAAACAGGTATATATTTTACTATATGTAAATTTTACCTCCATACACCTCACAAAGAAAAGGAAATCCCACCCACAGAGAAAAACTGTGATGCGGGTTTGTCTTTGGAACAAAATTCTGGGTTGTGTTTTTGTCTGTAGTTGTATTTTCTTTTTTTCAGAAGTCTGGATATATCTCTGGTATTTCTGAAGTTTGATTATTAATTCTATGAATTACATGAGTGGCCCACGATATTTCTAATTCAATCTCCATATTTTTATCCACGCAAGTTCAAATCCGGTTCCTATCACCTGCAATAGCCAGTCCTGAGTAACACATGGAAATACACTTGTGCAAGTAATTGTTGTTAAATGAGGCTGTGTGAAGAGTGCTATAATAGATGTAAAAAGTATATGGGAGCAGAAGGGGGAAAGTGATTACATTTGACTGGGAATATCACAGATAGATAGTTATTGAATTGGCCTTGACCTTTTTTTTTCTTTTTCTTTTTTTTTTTTTTTTTTCAGCTAAAGTTAGAGGACGCCTATCTCAGAGTATATGATGTGGTTAAACACACAGATGGATGAGAATGTGTGGGGTCTTCAGATGTATGAGTTGCAGTAGGTCTGAAATGTAGAGCCCATGGAACCAGGCATATGGTGGAACATAAACTTGTAAAGGTAGACTCTTACAAGATAGAGACTTTTCTGCAGCAAGTATTTGAACTTTATTCTACAGAGTAGGTGAGTGGCATGCTCAGAGAAGCATTTTTGAAAGGTAATTTAGTTGCAGTTTGAGAATTAGCAGAGAGGATTAGGGATAGGTCAGTGGGGAGGCACTTGCTTTATCATTAGAAACCTAAAGGTGACACACCCTGAATGGGTAGAAAGGGTGCCATGCTGTTGAAGTGATTTTAGTAGTTCCCATTCCTGTATCACTTCCTATGAGCCAGGCATTATGCTGAAAAGCTTTAAATACATTATCTCATTTCATTCTGACAATCATATAAGGCAGCTCTTATTATACCAATGTAGTAACTAATGATCTTTCACTTAGGACATATGGGTAAAACCTTTCCCCCTTTTCCCAGGTGGGAACGTTAGGGATGGACATGTGTTTCAGGCCATCTGACAAACCTACTATTTTCTCCCCTCACCACAGCAAATGGTGAGGGACAGGTATATAACTCACTGTATTTATTTAGATAATTCCCACCAAAGTCACAGGACTAATTAGTGAAAGATTAATTTCATCTGCTTTTGATAAAGAATGGCAGAGTAATCTGAAATCATTTGTTAATTTTTTATCCCTGTGTTTACCAATGTTTTTTTTTTTTTTTTAAGATTTTACTTATTTATTCATGAGAGACAGAGAGAGAGGCAGAGACACAGGCAGAGGGAGAAGCAGGCTCCACACAGGGAGCCCAACGTGGGACTCAATCCTGGGACTCCAGGATCACGTCCCGGGCTGAAGGCAGGCGCTAACGTGCTGAGCCACCCAGGGATCCCCCCCAATGTTTTTTTCTTTAAACATGCCCTTTTCACACATTTATTGATTACTATCTACCACATTTTGGGAAATACAACTGTTTGGAATTCATCTCCCAAATTGTAATTAAACCATTCAAGATTTTAATAGTGGGATAAAGGCATAGCTCACCTATCTCCCAAATCTCGAAGCAGCATTTCTCAGTCTTTTTTTCCCCTCTAACACAAAGGTGCAGATCATGATCTGAAAACAAATTGTAAAATGTAAGAGCCAGGGGCATGTTTTGGTCAATTTGGACTTACACAGTCTCCTATAGCACTATTCCACTGCCTTCAGGAGACTCCAGAATTCATCACTTGACAACTGTGAAGAACACAGTGTTGAACTTTGCTCATAATCATGCCGTAGACTACCAAACATGCACCTAACTGGATTTCTTAAGACAATGAAGAGTTATTGAATGATGTGAGGTAAAAGTAAAGTTTATGTTCTCTGCAGCACAGTTACCTGAGAGTCTCATTTTAAAATTGGAATGTGAAAATGGGCTTAAGGAGTAATTGAGAAAATGCCCAGCATTTCTGTGGTGGTATATATGTGTTGGGTGTGGTAAATATGGCAATAAAAAAATCCAATATTGTTTTCATGGAACATTCTTCTTGTAGCTTCAAGTGATATCTCTGAGAAACCTTCCATAAACTTATAAGGAAGGAAATTTGAGATAAACTATAACATTTAATGGATACATAAAATGCAATGAAAGTGAGAAAAGAGAGATTAACATCATTCTTAAAAGGGAAGCATTATACAAGATCTAAAGGATTCATAGGGAAGGTCATCAGCAGGGCACCTGTGACTAACATAGGATCTGACATAACAGTTATAATTACAAACATTTCTTAGGCATTTCAAATGCAAAGGAACTCTTCTCTCTCAGGAATCTTCACAGTGTTTTGGTGATGACAAACTGGTGTAATAAAAATAAAGACACACTGAAATGGAATTTTTACAATTGTGATCCTTAAACACTTAGCACTGCTGGAAAAAAAACACAATACACTTGTACATACCCAAGCTATCTTATTTTAGCACTGTTTTTCAAACAATTGAGAAGTCTTAACAATCAATCCATGTTAAAATTAGCTCAAAACATGTGCTCTCTGAATGAATTACATTGAACATGCTCAGGGAATCCAAGATAATTTCAGTTTTCATTTAGGAAAACTCACAACTGGTGTTTCTCATCATCTTGTTTAGTAGCTTTTTTGCTTATCAGAAGGGTTGAGAATTATCAAACCTTCTAGAAGTCACCCACATGTCTTAGAGATGATGATTTTGAAGCTGAAATAATGGGGGGGGCAGAAGAGACAATGGACAGTGTTTGAAGGGCAGTATAATCTCTGTTCTGAAAGAGCTCACAATTTATTGGAGGTGAAGCAATCATGTTTACAACTGAATACAATTAGGGGCATTGTGGAGTGAGAATGGAAACCATCCAGAGCTTTTTTCTACAATAATCTGACTTTATTCTTTGCTTTCACCATCAATATTACATTATTATCCCCGTGTAATGAAGAAAGTTTTTTCTCTGTACCTTCCTAGGTTCTCCAATTGAGGCCCTGTAAATTATTACAAAATATATTAACAAGAGAAAACAAGTTTGTTTTGTATTTGCATTTCACTTACAAATGGGAGCACTCACGAATAACTCAAAAAGATTGGTTAGAATTTGAAGTTAGGTATTGTCTTAAAAGAACAATGAATTTTTAGAGGAGTCACAACACAAAGATATTTGAGGTTCTAGGGGAAGCAAATTGTAGGAAGGTAAATACATGGGAAATTAATGAAAGATAAGAGCTAGTTAGTAAAGTTCTATAGATGTCCTCTGGTGCCATTTCTGTACTATGAGTCTAGAGTTGTGTCTATTGACTAATTTCTGTCCTTCCTAAAGGAGAGTGGAGAGTAATACAAATTATTTATTAAGATAAATAGGGGGCAAGAAAGGAAGCTTTTTTTTATCTCCTGCTTCTCCGTTGCATTCAGCTCAAAATAATCCTTGTGCCAAAGTGCCGTGTTTTATGATAGCACATTCTGCTCTTCGCCAAGATGCTCTTGTCCTGGAAGACAAAAGTTACAACTTTATTGTTCATTCAGGAATTTCCTGAAAGACCCATATACTCTTTACTAGAAAACATCAAAGACCATATACACCTCAAGACCTCAGAACTCCTCACTTCAAAATACCTGTTTTGATGTGTCTATCAGTCCTAAACCACCATATGATGATTCTTACTCAATTCTAACCAGGCCTCTTCATTGAAGGACCTACTTTAAACCAGACTAAAATCTCAATAAATATCCTAGCTTCTCTCTTTCCTCTCTGAAATGCTACTAATACTGTCAAGACAGTTTTCTCCCTTATCAAAGTAAGATTTGTTTTATTAACAGATTGTCTTGGTAATATTTTGGATATTTGGGGGAGAATGCATTAGAAAATCTTGGAGGCTTCAGGAGATCCAGTTGAAATGGGAATGCCTTAACACTCAGTTTTGACCTGAACACAGCTTTTCCCCATGGTCTTTCAAGCCTTTTCTGACCTCACCCTAAGGGGTGTCTCACAATGGATGGAACTTTAGTTTCTTTCCAGTGAACACCCCAAATGTTCGAGTTTATTTTTAATTTTAGAAGTAAGAAACCCCTTTTAGGAATCTTTTTGATTATCTGATTATATTTGAAGAAAACTGTTGTCTGCGGTAGAAATCTGCCTTATAACCAGTAACACTATTTGTCTCCATCGGTGGTTTACATTTTGTTCTTTTCCTTCTCCTAAGATAGAGATCATTATTACCAGCTCCTTTACTACAGAAACCCAGACTGCTAGTGTTGGTGTCCACAGGGGAATATGAGGGCAAAGCAAAAACCTGCTGGAGCAAAGAGTTGATGAAAACACATATGGAATGATGGGCCTCATCATTCACTCCTTTGCCCTGCCACTCCCTGGGGAGATTGTTTCCTTCCCATGCTATCCTATAAATGAAAAAGGTAAAAACTTGATATTCTTTCCTAAATGCATGATAGCAAATAGTGAATAAGAGTTGCTGGGTATGGTCGTGGAGAGTGGTTATGTCTTAGTCTACTCAGGCTGCTATAACAAATACAATAGATTAGGTAACTAAACAAATTTCTTAGAGTTCCCATGCCTGGAAAGTCTGAGTTTAGGGTGCCAATGTGGTTGGGTTCTGGTGAGAAGCCTTTTTTAGGCTTGTAGATGGCTGCCTTCTTGCTGTATCCTCAATGCGGCAGGGGTGGGGGCAGTGGGGTGGGATGGTAGCAAGCTATCCGATCTCTTATAAGGACATGAATCTCATCATGAAGACCCCACCCTCATGACTTATCTAAACCTAATTATCTCCCAAAGGCCTCATCTCTAAAAGCCATCACACTGGGAGCTAGGGTTTCAACATATGAATTGGCAGATAGTATATATAGTTCATTCCATAGCAGGCTGTAATCAAGAATAATTGTGCTCTTCTGGTTTCTCCTTCTCTAATCTATCCCTACATCCTCCTTTATATCCCTAATAACTTCCAGCGCAGTGATCTCACTGATGTAGTGATTAGGTCTCACTAGGTACTAGGTAGGTATAGCTATATAGTCTCGAACTTTGATGGCCACAAGCACTAAGATGACTGGGATAGATTTTAAGAGAAGGGATGGGTCACTTAGCTAAAAGATAAACCAAGAAGGAAAGAACTAGCTTCAGATGCTTAGAAAGGCACAGATAGTCGTTAGCTCTGAGAATGGGATGAGGAATGTTAAAGAAGATGCAGGATGTGTGATAGTTTCAGGGAGTCAGAAAGATTGAGAAATAAGTCATTTTAGATAACAGGTTTATCTGCTTAAAATTGTATAAAATTTAAGGCCTTTATTAAGGAAATGTTTCTAAAATGGATTGTACACTTTGCTGCCTTCTTAATTAAAGAAGGCTGAACATTATTTAACCTTTTCTTGATGACTCAAGGTCTTCATTGTGTGCATCAATGATTATTCTGTAGAGCAGTGATGCCCTCCAGGGCCATCAGGGTATACCAGGATCTCATTTCTACATTATTCTTTCTAGATTGCTGTGATATTTGAGTTTGTATCGACTCTTAATTGTCTTTCATATTGCAGGCACTATGACATATACCTCTTCTCATCATTATCAATGTTTAGTATGTGATCAAGTAGGTCCTCTTGCTAATAAAAATGTGTTGCTTATAGTGTACTGTAGTCTTATAGACCATAAAGACAAACTTGCTATAATTGTACACAAACTGAGAGTGATTAGGTTCTGATTGGAATGATAAAATAAGAGCATTCTAGCTCACAGATTTAGTGACAATGACTTTGATCATTCCTACCCCCCCGCCCCCATATACCAACCCCACTCCAGGTAAGGTAAAAAAGAAAAAAAAATAACTGATGTTATGTTCATGATAGGTGAGATTCTCTTGAAATAGCATAAGCACTATTTTCAGTTTTTTAATGATATGATGGCCATCCTGCAAGATGAACACTTGCTCTGCCACTTTGTGCTGTGCAGGGTTTTCTGCACCAGTTTGCGTAAAAGCCCAGCATTTCTTTGCTTGGACTGTTACCCTAAGTTTCCATTTTAGTCTCTGATTAAAAAAAAAAAGGAAAAATGATAGCAAATGTATTAATTTGGCACCATTATTAGCACTTCAATGACAATTCCTCCCTTTTTCGAGTCGCTTCAGTTTCCAGGGTACGTTGTATGTTTTCCTTGATTTTTTTTTTTTTTTGTTTTTTGTTTTTTGTTTTACCACCAAACAGAACTGTGGCAGAACTGCCCACAACCTGGCACACACTCAGGGCCATTTATTCCCCAACAGACAGGCTGTACAGATTCTCTTAAGCTCAATGTCTCTGAGATCCTTCCTGAATGTCAATGAGGAACCATTGCAAGCAGTTGTAGCAATTGTCTCCCTCGGAAGTAACAGATACGCTCATTAAAAAATTGCTGAGGACAAGGGCACAAACCTTGAAAGCCTCCATCAAAAATAAATACATAAAATTATTGTGCATACTTGTTTAGAAACCTCTGGGGAATTCTCAACAAATGAATGACTATCTCACAGCAGCCTAGCTGCATTCTTTGTAATATCTTAAATAATCTTCAGGTCATAAAAAGCAAGGAACATTTATTTGCAAGAAGGAAAGCCATTTTTACTTTTGCTTTTTCAGTTCACCCTCTCACCCTGCGCTTCTGCAATGCAGCACATTTGTTGAGCTTATGATTGCCTTCTGTGTGAAAGGCTTTTTCCCCCCATTTTAAATCTGTATGTGTAAACACAAGAGGAACCCTGTATCTTGCACTAAGGCTGCTTGCTATGTTCAAAATCTTATTCATCTGCAGTAGCTTTTATACAGTCAACACATTTCCTGAGCTCCTAATGCTGGTCCAGGCACTGTTCTAGATGATGGGGCTTCAGCAGCAAACCAGAGATGAAGGCTAGAGGCTGGAAAAGGCCAATAGGTTCTCCTGACCTGTACTGTATGAGTTAGTTTACAGATACCTTCAGACATGTGGTAGTAGTATTCCTAACAGATAGGAATACCAAGCATCAAAATAGATGCTTGATTTTTTTTTTTCCTCCAGTTTCACATTGGTGTAGGAGAACCAATGGGGGAATGGAAGAGTTTAAGATTGTACTTCCTTCAATGGGTGTCAGGACTTTTTTCTGGCTCCTTTATGGATTTGCACTAATGAGGCTTTAAATGTGGGCTCCTAAGATGGTGCTGGTTGTGGTAGACAGGTCATCAGAGTCAGCAGACCAGAGTGAAGCCCCAGATTTGGAAGACTGCTTGATTTGGGGCAAAGATTGCAGGCTTTGGGGTCAGACATTTTATTTGCATCCAGGCTCTCTGACTTCCTAGCTGGTTGACCAGATTACTTAATCATTCTGAATTTTTTTATCCTCTTCTACAAGATGAGTATTATAATATTTAGTAGATAATGAGTATTAAATGAGATTTATATAATGGATCTCATTCTAGCTAATATTTCTTGACTAGCTGGTTTGTGTGTGTGGGAGGGCAGTGTGTACTTTGAAATTCTTTTAATATCTCTGAGGATTAAGATGGTGGCTAGGTATTTCTTCCAGCATTGTCAGTCTGTGACTATGGCAGCATAGTCTACGATGTATTTAGATGAGTTGCCTGTTGCATAAACTGAGTGGTTTAGGTGTGCCATCTCAGAATTGATTCATCCCATGGAAATCCATGTAAGTTTGTACTATTTAGGTTGAGTAAAAATTGACTAAAGATTACAGGAAATGTGGTATGTACTGTTTAGTAAAATTGTTGATTTTAGTCATGATAAAATACTGTGCTAGCATAACTCTGGTGAGTCTCTTCCTCCTTCCTATAACGCATGATCTTGTTCTGGGGAATAGTGGTCAAAATAAATCTAGTCATTTCAACTGGAATGTGAGATTACATATGGTTTTTCATTGTTAAATTGAAGTCACCGGATTTAGAATTTGAAAAAGACATGCTGTAAGTAACAGCATGGATTGGATTACTTAAAAATTTTAAATGGTTACAAATAATCAGTGGATATGTTGTACTTACGCTTAAGCCAACAGGGTGCTCATTTAGTAATTTAAGATATCAATACCCTGTTTATTGGGGGAAAAATGTTTCTCTCATCCTCTTGCTTTAAAATACATGAAAACTTAAACTATTACTTTGTGAGGGAAGAAAACACTTATGAAATCTTGCAGTTATGTGTGTGACTATTTTGAGACCAACACAAGGTTCAAGAAGACAGGGAGCAAATTGGGATGTCATTCAAGGGGTACTCCTGAATGAAGGATTCCGAGTGACACGAAGGGAGAGTGGCAGATGGAGGGGAGTGATTTGCCTCTCCCTTTCCCTGACTGGTTATGCCTGATAGAAAAGACCTGGGTATGTTTACAGCAATGAGTAAGGAGTGAAGGAGATGTATCAGTTCAGGTTAGAGCAGTGGTTCTCAACCTTTACCCTATCAGCTGGTTGAGAAAGGGGAAAGTGTTGCTGAGGTGTTTTGGAGCTGGCTTATTTCAGTTCATGGGAGTAGATTGTTAAATTTTTAGGAATCTTGTGATCGTCACTTCTTGTTTTTACTGCATTTTACTTTATGATGTATTTACTGTGTTGGGTATGTTGGAAATGCTCTCTGAATAGTGTGTTCCTGTGCATTTTTCCCAACTCTGAATTCAATGATATCTCATTGGTAACTTGGAATTGGCCATGGTAGTGTTTACACTATGAAAATTGGCAAATGCTTTATAACAGGGCTTTTTTTTCCCCCCATAAAGCTGGTTTGCAAACACTTGCTAGCATACCACTGGATAGGAGTTAGAATGAAATTAGATATGGTTGGATAGAATTTAGAAAAATACGTTGGGAAAAATTTCAAATATACACAAAAATGGAATGATATTAAGAATACTCATATACCTATTTTCTAACTTTAAGTATTAATATATTGTCTGAAGTATTATAAATCAAATCCCAGGTATCTCATGTTTTTTTTTAATCTAAAAACACCGCCATATATCTCTCTAATGTGTAGGAACTTAAAGATATAATCACAATTTTATTATACTAAGTAATATTAACAACAATATCATGATATTCTTTAATACCAGTCCATATTCAAATTCTTTGACTATTTCAAAGATGTGTTTCTAGAGGTGGTTTTTTTGAATCAGGAACCAAACAACTGAACTAGTCTTTTTAATAACTGGAAGAGACCAGAAAGCTATAAAATCTGTCTGAGATGTCATTAAAGAGCAGGAAAGGAAGATTTGACAGAACATAGTTCAAAGTAAGGATTAGAGAAAAATAAAACTGTTTCATGTTTATGCCCTGCTGAGATCAGACTCCTCAATAAACTGGTTATACAAAAAAAGCACACAATATATTCGGTGCCCTTAAAAAGCTCATGTTTTAGGGCAGTAGTGGATATTTAACTTTTTTAATCAGGTCATAGACGCCTTTGAGAGCTGATGAAAGTCATTTGCATGTGCGGACCCACATTTACACACAGAATTATGCATGCTATTTGAAGGCACATGGAGCTCTCCCCCCAAAAAAACACATCCTGGAGCCAATGGAACCAGAGTTAAAACCTAGGGTTGGGGAAAGCAGGTAGGAGGAAGGCATGTTAATGAATAATTACAATCGATAGCAATAATATTAGAGCCTAACATGTTCCAAGTGGTCTTGGAACATGGAGCAAAAAGAGTGGCTAATTCCTTTTAAGGCACAGGAAAATTGACATTGGAAGTCAAGTTTGACATTTTGAGTAAGAGTTTCTCAATCAGAGATAGTAATTAAGGCTGGCATGCTGAAGGTGGCGGTGACAAGACATGATGCTGAACAGACAGCCTAGCGAGGGGTCAAGAATCACACAGAGCTGTATGAAGGAATTAGGGTTTCAGTTGGCTTGTCATTGCAGAATTTTAAACTGGGGAGCAACACGACAGATTGCATATGGGAAAGTTCAGAGCAGCAATGGTGTAGGCGGGGGATTCCAGTTGGAGACTGAAGGCAATGGAGCCTAGTAGCAACCATCATAATAGTTGGAGTTAAAGATGAGAGGGTCTGGACTATGGCACAATCAATGGGGTCAGAAAAGAAGGATTTTAGGAAGTATTCAGGAGAATCAAGTGTGTGTTGGGGGTGTGTGTGTGTGCATATGCATACTCACACTCTAGCAAAGATTCCTAGCTTCTAGGCTCTAGTAGAGAAGGTAATGCTATTTGCTGAAATAAAGAATATGGGGTGCATAGCTGTGGTCTAGGAGGGAGAGGGGACAGAAAAAGGCCATGGGTTTGGAACATGTTGGATTTAAGATATCTATGAAATAAACAGGAAGAGCCTCCTATAAGGAGCTAGAAAGCAAAGATCTCCTCTAGGACCTGGGCCAATGCTTTTAGGTCCAGAATGAGTGAACAGGCTAAGTCCAGTTTGGGTATCATATCTGGTTTGAAATTGTTTAGGGTCTGAGATAGACCCTGATTAGTTATGGGACCCAGTGAACCAATGGGCTTCTCCATGACCAAAATTTTATCCTCCAAAACTTTGCCCAAGCTGCACTTGTATTAAAACAAAACAAAAACAAAACACCCCACAAAACTATTAATCACATTAATTCTCTTTTTTCTTCTTCAATCCAGTTTCATCTCCAAATAGCAGATCTTTCCAAATATAAATCTGGTCATATTCCCTGCCTGCTTAAAACCTTTAAATGGTTCTTCATTGCCCAGGACAAATCTCAAACTCCTCCTTACCCTCCCCTACTTATGATGATGATGATTACTTTTTTCATGTGGTTAGTAATTCTTCCAGGGAACCTTTTCTAACCCTTCAGGGCCAGGTCTTAATGGAAAGTAGTGTAGATAAATTAAAAGTTGATTTACATTTCCTTCTACTAAGCAACTTGTTTTCAGTCTTTGCAGTCACTGATTTAGAAGAAGGTGGTACTGTGAAGTGGAATTGAAGTCCTACTCTGTGCTGGGCAGTTTGAAGGGGGTTGAAATGACAGTGGTGAGGCAACTGAAGTATAACCTCCAAACCGCATTGTATAGATTATGTATTGTGCCTTCAATAAATTAAAATACTAAACTTAGTGTTTAGGCATAGGATAATCATATTCCTGGCCATTTTTTCCTAGGTTGATCATAGAATTTTTTGTGCCTTTACAATTGGATGCTTTTTGTAGGCCAGTTTCTGCCCTCTACTGACTCTCAGCAAGATTATTCTTTAAGAAAATCAAGTTGAGGACAGGTTATTCAAGAATAAGAAATGAGACTCTAAATTAAGAGTGTAAGATGAAGGTGAGAAAGAAGGCATAGAAGCTGGGTGAGAGAGAAACACACAACGTGTAATTTTTACTTGGAAAGGCAGCAAATGAAATGAGCAAAAGAATAGGCTCTTTGAGTCATGTTAAACTCTGTGCTGTGCTATGTAAACACATCATGAGAAAAGTGTTAATCCAATGCTAAGCACACTATGAAAATCTGTCAGTCCAAAACTATTTTCCATTTTCAAAGGACTAGAGCTTTTGCATTTCTTGGAAGCATTGATCAGTTAAGTGCAGGTCGATCAAGGCTTTTGTGTTTGCATTTAAATGTTAATCAATCACATTTTATTAAAAATTTAAGGCAGGAGTGAGAATGGAAAAATGTATGGGTCTGTGTTTATGACAAGTCAAGTTGAGATCCATTCTGAAATGACTTGAGAATTTCATAATGTGTAGAATATTAGGGACCCATCTGGACAACAGATACTGGTGGAAGTAATGATGGGCAGGGGTTGGGCCTGAGACTAATGAACATTTATTGATGATCTCTACTCTGTAAGATGAGAAACAAAAAGTGCCTTCTGTGATGTCTGGACAAATGAACAGTGCATCCAAGCATCCCATTAATCATTCCATACATAGGTATAGTAATAATTATCATTTTAAGCGTTTTGAATTCACTATTTAAAAAGATATCTTTTTTTATTGTGGTAACATATATATAACATAAAATTTACCATTTTAGCCATTTTAAGTGTATGGTTCTGTGTCATTAAGCACATTCATGTTCTGTGACCACCACCACCACCACCATCCATCTCTGGAATTTTTACCTTTCCAAACTGAAACCCCATATTCATTATATAATAACTCTCCATTGCTCCCTCTCCTGAACCCCTGGAAACTACCACTTTCTTTTCTATCTCTGAATATGGCTACTCTAAGTATCTCTTATAAGTAGAATTTTACAGTATTTTTTTGTGACTAGCTTGTTTCACTTACAAGGTCATCAGGATTGATCCATGTGTAGCATGTGTCAGAATTTCCTTTTTAAGGCCAAATAATATTCCATTGTAGGTATGTACCATATTTTTGTATATTCTTTCATTTGTCAATAGATCCTTCAATTCATCTTTTGGTTATGGTGAATAATGCTATGAACATGCATATACAAAACATCTGTTCAATCCCTGCTTCTGTTTCTTTGAGCTATATACCCAGAAGTGGAATTACTGGATTGCATGGTAATTCTGTGTTTAATTATGCGAGAAACTACCATACTGTTCTCCACAGTGGCCAAAACATTTTATATTCCAATCAGTAATGTGCAAGTGTTCCAAAATAACCATATTTTAAAAACTGAAAATTAATAGGAAAAACACTAAAAAATGTTGAAAAGGAAAGCTGGGGAACAAAAAGCCAAGTGGAAGAAGGTTAACTTATTCTCCCTTTTTAATTCTCTAAACTAGAAGAACTTCCCAACTGAGGAGCTTCAAATATACCCTGATGTGGGTCCCCTGAGCTCTTGGGAGGGGTAGGCTATGGATGATGAGGTCCTGGGACAACAAGCAAGGCTTGGAGCTAACAGCTGGGAGTCTGGAGCAGCCTCCCCTATTTACTACAATGTGCCTTATGAACCTAATTATTTTCTCTGTAGGATAGTATTTGAAAAAAGTTAGGAAACAGTGCTCTAAACTGTAGGGGTAAAACCAGGATTCAAATCAGGAAGAGATGTAGAAGCATAAAACAAAATATTTAACAACCATATTTATTGAGCACCTCTGTGTTCCAGAGCCTAGGTTAGACTGTGGGGATACCTCGTGGATACTGTGGGGTAAATAAGGTGGAGTAATTATACTTTGACAATGACAGTAAAGAAGCAATGACCACATAACTTCTAAAGTAATCTGCTGAGGAGTGAGGGAACTACAAGTTTCTTTATATATCCCCCAACCAACAGCCCCTGCCTATTCAGGTCTTGAGATATGGAAAGTGAGTTCTCTGAAGTCTCATTTTTCCTACCATGGGAGGCCAAATATAATACCTGCTTCTCATTTTGTGGGATGGTAGCTTGGACATGTCAGGATGCAAATGAAATGTCTGGACTGAAGAAAGCTACTTGTTAAAAATCTTGGAAGTGTTTGATGGATAAGATGTCAGGTCTTAAGAAAATAATTTTCATTACAACAGAGAATTGTGAAAACTCAAGCTCTCCTTGAGGACTTCTCATATCTGGGCTCTAGACTGCACCCTGGGTTTAATTCTTATGAGAGCACTGATAACATAGTACTGTGGTTGTCTGGCTATTTACCGAACTCTTGCATTTGTCTCTAAGTGTCATGGAGACAGGAATCCTATCCAGAAATATCTGTTGGATGAATAAGTGATCAGAGCTACAAAGTAATTAGAACCATTGGCATGAAGTAGTCAAGATACCTACAATCACTTAAATTGGTTTTGGAAAATAGTTTCCATTGCTGGAAATTCTGAAACTACAGAATGGTCGTATGGTGATACCACAGTTCTTCCACTGTGGCTCAATAGTTTCCAAAATGTCCTCTTGGGTCTCTATCCTAAAGTGTTCCCCGTTCTATTCCCCCAAGCAATTAATATATGACTGAATGTCTCTATAGGTTGCAATCGTTTGAATTCATTGTGTTATTGCATTTTTTTTGCTAAATGGTTATAATACAGCATATAAGATACACAAATCGTTCCATACTGTATCTCGAATAAATTTAAGAGACTATAATTACCCAATCATTTCTATTTTCTGTCCAATTTTGTTATATTATACATATATTTGATTTGAGGTGGAAGGATAAGGCAGTCTCATTGTAGCTTTCCCCTTTTTAACCAGAAGTAAGATCCTTTCTAATTAGTCAATGAAGGGTATCCCAGAAGAATTGAGAAAATAATGGAATGAGGACTATGGTTAAAAGTGCTCAGGTGGTAGGGATTTTGATATCAAGTATTGTAAGAGTATACACATACTGATGGGAAGAGGAGAAGTAATACCTTTTAAACTCCAAACAGCAGTATTCCAATCTGGCTGAAATTCTAGGAAGTGCTGGAAATCCCCAAAGCAAAGTGCCAGATGTCATTTTTGGATCCTGACTATGTGGGCTTGGTTGCTAAGAAGATGATGCCTTCTCCCCTTTGCCACACTCATCTGACGCCCGAGCGACAGGGAGTTAATGTAAGCAGAACAGGGATCTAACAATGTCAACTGTGCTGACATCATTCTAGCTGTGTGGGGCTGATGGGAATTTAGAATATCAAACATCATATCAAGGGCAGTGACCAGGTGTGAGTCATTTCCCTGGAGAAGCAGGAGAGAGGAAGACAGGGCAGGATTATCTCATGCTGACACACACAGCCTTTCAGTCCGAGCTGTTTGGCTTATTTAAAAGCAGCAAAACATTGTGTTCTCTCTCTCTCTCTCTTTTTTTTTTTCTACCGGAAATATTTTGTATTCCAGTTCTGTGTGTGTCACTATAGATTTGATTGTTTCAACCTCATACTATATCAAAATGCACATTCTTTAGGATCATTAATTTCTTATTATATAAATCCAATATGAAAACAACTCAAAGAATTTTGTTTTCCTCTATTTTCCCTTCAGGTATCACCTGGTGAACTGTTTAGATATCACTGAATTGAAAAGATGCTGAACAAAAGAGAATGCTATAGGGCTGATGACATTGTTTTGTGATTGCTAAATGAGCACAGCCTTTCAGTATTCTAGGAGAGTATAGTGCTTGGTGCAGGGGGAAGAGATGCACGGTAAATAGTTCTTAGATGAACAATATAAAAATCCTGTAAGTTGGTGAGTGTGGATGTCCATATATAGGCTCTCACCTACTTTATGGCACTAATTATCAGTTGTTTTTAAGGGATAATACACAGTGAATCTGAATACAGTAGTCATTTTGGTGTTAATGAAGATACTGGTTTCGTAAAGCCTTTGTCCATTTGGAATGATTGTGCTAGGGCAATTAAGTCAGAAAGGAGTATACATCAAAGCAGCCAAAAGACCTTCTGCTTCCAAAGATTTAGTGTTTAATAGTAATGCAAGAGGTTTAATGAATTGTATGGTCTCCAAAATAATTCCAATATGTCTTGTCACTCTGTGGAGTCCTAATTTATCTAGGTCTTATGTCAGCCATAATACAAGGAACTAAAGAACAGTAATTGTTATCTTGTACTCCATATTTTAAAAAAGAAAATAGCATTTATTATCCCATTTGCTGGGAATGTTTAGTAAAATGGCATATGCATGACAGATTGTGAAACATATTGGAATTGATGTGTATCAGTTGTGATTGATATGGATTGGACAGCACAAACAGAATAGAGTGTTTTAGATCAATCTATAGGGTAGTACTAGTATAATACAGATGGTGTTGGAGGCAGTAGGAATGAAGAATGTGAAAAGGGGAGGGGTGACTTCTTTAGAATATATAGAATGACACGAATAATTCCAGGTTGTTATAAGATAATAAATAAGTTGATAAGAGAGATGAAATGACGTTAGTATGTTCCTAGAAGGAATCTTAAATGTCTGAAGCAGATGTTGAGAAATGTAGAACAAATTTACATTTCATTTCCTCTCCTTTGAAAGTTACTTGGTAAGAGATTTCTCTGTCTCCAATCACAATTTCTAATATAGGGATATTGAGATTCAGACAATGGTTGATAGTGTTTGATATTGAGTCTGTGCACCCTAAACAAGTGGTTCTCGAACTGATTCTTAGGATCCTCTTAAAAAAAAAATTTCCCAGGGGAATATCTCCACATGCCTGAAGAGTTGACTTCATAATATTTCCTAGATATAAGTTCTATTAAAGTCCTCTCATGTTTTCTCCTTCTACTTCTTGAAGAGTCTACTTAAAAGTTATGGGTCACTTCTAGGATGACCTTATGTGCTCTTATGAGACCCTCTAGGAAGGAAGTGGAAAGGGTAAAAAAAGATGTGAAATAATTATCGAGACAGATTATTACTTCAAGAGAGAGCATGTGGTTAACATTATTTTATAAACAATGGGGACTATAGCAAATCATCTCCTTGTGTATCCCACAGAGAGAAAATAGCAGCCCTTATCACCAATGGACAGAAAAATACTGCATCCTGTCTCCCTTCAGGGGATCAACCTTAATACTCAGCCTGAGATGTAAAGGAATAATTTAGAAGCTATATGGGGGCAATTTTCATAACTGCTCAGCAAATTCCTCTTCTCAGGTTTAGTTTGGGAGATGTTTGGGCATGATCGGTGGTCATGCCTACATTTCTCTTAAAGAAAAGCGTAGTTGTTTCTCTCTTCAGACAAGCACATAAAGAAAACTCCTATACAGTTCTGCCACAATAGGCTACTGAATTGGATCAGTTGTAAGGAAAGAGTACGGATGCTTGAAAATTTCTTGACTTTAACATGCAGAATTGAGATCATGACAATTATAAGCAATGTAGTCTGTTTCTTTTTTGACCAGAAGGTTTTAACACTATTATCAGCCTCCTTCTAGGTCCTTTATGCTAGAATTGTATAATCAAGGATTATTGTTAGAGTTGGGCTTACTTACTTATCATGGAAAACTCTACTACTTATGAGATTTGGAGGGTAAATATGAACGTAAATGGGAGGGAAATTTACTATTTACAGATTAAAATTTCACAAATGGAGCTCAAAATACAAGTTTTTATTTAAAAAAAATAAAATTTATTTATTTATTTAATTTTTAGTTTAAGAGTTTCCCTCTTTCTACCTCACAATCCAGAGCAGTAAAACAGCGCTGCCAATCTCAACCTCAGGCTTTCATATCTGAGTTTAAGAGAGAAGTTCCATTTCTTTCCATCTCCCAGGCAGCCAGTGGGAAGCAGGAAGGAGTCAGGGGACTGCATGTCCAATTGTTTAGAAACAAGACCTGAAGGGGACAGAACACTTCTCAGACTCCAGTAGTCTGAGTTAGTAACATTGAACACACTCATCTTCACCTACAATGAAGACTAAGGTCTTTAATTAGGTAATCATGTACCGAGGTGAAACTATTGCTAGAGAAGAAAGGGAGAACAGATATTAGGGACAAGGCCTTATTGCCAAGCCCCTACGAGATCTGGGTTTGGAAGATGAAGAAAGATAGCAAGACACTCTAGTGTCCTTCAAGGCATCTTTATAGCCTGGAAGAATCACTGTAACCTAAACGAGAGTAGTAGGTTTATGCATGTTGCAGTATCAAGGTACACCTATATAGGGAGGTGATAATATGTGATACCAGGAGGAATTGTTTTACCTGGTGACTATTGAATGATTCCAAAACATCTCCCCAAAACTCTTTCAGAAGCCTAAGAAGGTACATAAATGTTCTCAAGAGATGCTAACAAAGCCTAAGCTTTAGCCATAGAATAACTGGGATGGCCAGTAGACTTGGAAGCTGCGTAATGAGGAGAAGGGAGACTTGGGAATGTTAATATGAGTGGTTGATAGACAGAAATGTGTAATGTGGAAGTGAAAAGGCTTGGCGAACACTGATCTACACCCTGTGGAATGGGGAGGCCTCCAAAAGCAAGAAAACTAGAAGTTAGTAATATCCCAAGCTATAGGAGCAGGATGAAGAACTAACAGAGATTCTTTCCAGTACAAAAATCACCATTAAAAAAAAATAATAAAAAAATTTTAAAAATCACCATAAAAGGAGAAAGGACCTGTCAGTCTCCCTAGGGGAAATTATAGTTGGATTTTATAGAAACTACTTGGTGAAGGGGGGTGATGACTTCCTATCTGCAGCCTGTTGATCAGAGTTCTAGAAATACCAGACCTTCAGTAATGGAGATTTCTGGAATATAATCCGTATAGAAGATAATCAGTAAAGAAAGTAATACCAGAAAGGGGTTGGCAATTGTATAATTCTTTAGAAAAGGCTAAGTGGAGCCATGTTATTAGCTAATATGACTCATTCCGTAGAAATCCCACATTTGCTCAGGAAATTGTCCTACATTCTGTATAATTGAAAGAACTTATAGGATTTGCCACAATGGTTTCAGTTAAAAACGTGCTGCAGTGCAACTTTATAGGGACTTCACGAACCCCAGAAAGGTCAGAAGTCCACGGGTGTACGTTCTAAAGTTGACAGTAGTGGTTGGCAGAGCAAGGTATGAAATGAAAGAAAAGTTAAGGGTGACACACACACAACCCACAGGTAAACCAGAAGATTACCCTGATTCAAGCTGTCATAAAACCTGTAGAAATCACCTTAGGCTGAAAGAGATCACGGAGTCTCTAGAACTTGAGAGAAGTGAATTCTGACACTAACACTAAAGTAGATCCCTTGAGCCTGGTCTGTTTCTTACTAAACTTTGGCATGGTTTTTGGTCTCATGGCCTTAGCCAAAACTGTGCCCCAGGCAGTCTACACTCTCTGCAAAGTTTTCAGAGAAGTGGTTCCTTAACCAACTAGAAACTACTTAATATGGGCCCACTAGCTTCGTTGCTAAGACTGTAGAATGCTCGGTTTACAACTTCTAGAGGATTTGTAAGTATTTACTTAAAAGTTGACAGTATGATTTGTATTTTTTGTACAAGAATCGTGTCAAAATGGCATGCAAGTTAATTATGCTTTTATGCTGTTTAAATAGTATTAGTGATGGTATTTGGCTAAGAGACTTAGAGTATCCATATCCAAATCTTTACTGGCCATTCTCACCTAGAAAGACTCCAAGAAATATTTTCACAGAGGAGGCAAATCAAGAAATAATATGCTATCAGCTGGATCTTTGGATCCAGGATCCGATGCAGAATTCTGGTGCATTTAGCTGGACTCTGCAGAAGTCCTCTCCTAGGCAATGTAGATTGAATGGCCTAAAATGAAAGAAGCTAAAAGGCTCACTTGCATCATATTCAACTTGCAGCTAAAACCCATGCTTGAATGTTATAGCTCAGGCATCACATACCCTTGAGTAGCAGAAGGGAATGCAAAGTTGAGAGATATCAGTAAGGTAGATAAGAGTATGGGCATTCGGATCATATCTTAAATCTCCAAATTCCTGGGACAATGAATGTCCAAAAAGGAACTTGAAGGCTATTCCTAATTGATTTTGGAATTTTCAACATTTGGAAGGCCCTGTGTGTGTCCTCTCATTTGAACAATTTACGTCAGCCCATCTTCCATTTGAGGGTATGGACAAGGAGGGGAAGAAAGAGGATATAGACAGAGGACTATCCACCAAGAAACTTTTTGAAGAGGCCAATAGTTAACCACTTCTTCCCAGACTTTGTGTGCTTGCGTGTGTATTTGGATTCGGTTTTGTTTGGATTTTTTTTTTTTTTTTGGCAAAATACAAACTTGAGATACGGGCTGTATTTGTTAGATATTCCCTATTAAGATCTCTATTAAATGTTTATGTTTTTGGCTTTACCTGGGCTCATTATAGCATAGCTTTAGTGAACGAATACTGAGGAGGGGTAATGGAAAATACTTGTGACCCCACGAACAAGACAGTGTCTGTCTCAGATCCTCACAGCAATCTCAATGGCATAATGTGAAATAGAACCCAGGGCTTTCACCATTAGAGTCAGTGCCCTGACCAGATCAAGCTTTTCCCCTTCCTTTGAAGAAATGCTGCCTGTGGTGAGTTCTGCACATATGTTTTAAATAGCTCATTATTTTTTCACAGGATCCTTTGCTAATGTTATTTAGATATTATTCCCCTGATATATATTTCAATCTTTTCTTACTTTACAATATTAATTTTGTTTTAAATCCCATATCTCCTAAAGCGCACCCTTTTCTTGCCTGGGGACATAGTTTTCATTTTGGCACTTCCATTTTGATTGAGGGATCGAACAATAAAGGCTCATCTTTGTACCAAAGACAATTTATTATTTATGCAGGTCCGACAAATGTGTAGTTTTTTGCAGTATGTGGGAAATGAAGGGAGTGAATATCCAACCCATCTGATTGATATTTATATTAAAGGTTGTAGTCAGTTAAATAAGTCCCTTTGGATTGATATGATAAGAGCCTTCTGTTTTCCTTGAAATATTATTTCAGTAAATATTTGGTATTTATACTTTATTGCTTGTCCTGCTATATTTTTCATTAGTGTACACCAAAGGATCACAATAGGAATATTGTTATAAGATATTTAGTTTTTGAATCTGTTTTGGAAAATATGTAACAAAACTGTATTTTAAAAAATATGTTCTTCCTAAAACTAATATTGATGTTTAAGGTCCTAGGTTATTGCATTGATCTTTCTCCAGCGACAATGGAAAAATCCCTTCAGGCAATATTATTTAACATAATTGGTTTCTTGGCATACTGAGAGATAAGGAACAATATACTGTTCCAACTCGGAATTGGAATAAACATACAGACCAAGGCCAAGCTAGGATTTTTCTCTACTGCAGGGATTAGTACATTTTTCTAGGTTGAAGCATTCTTCTTCTTTTTTTCTTATGAATCCAAATCCATTGTTGGTTATTAGAAAGATATTCTTTAAAAGGAAAGAAAACTATTCAAACACACTGTGAAGACAGAGGCTGATAATTTTTTTAAATGTCACCAGGTTGTTTTTAACTTTTCATTTGGTTAGCAGGATTTTAGAAGTTGAAAAGAATCAGTTTGAGTAATATTCTGAAGTAGTAACACTGTTTCACTCTATGAATTGGCTATAGCGTCTTGACTAAATATTAAAATTAATCCTTCTAATTCACTATAAACATTTATACCCTTCTAGAATTCCTGAGTCCTCAAACCATACTGAAATAATAATTGCCTTTACAATATTAAAACTACTTTGTAACCTACTCTTTTTTGGAAGTTAAATGGCCCATTGAAGATATCTTTTAAAATGATTATGTGATGGGGGTGGTTTTCACATTGTGCAGTGCTATCCAAATACAAGTGCTGAGGACTTCACCATACAAGCTGCTACTAATTGGCTTTTGGGTATCTAGGTATACACCATTTCAGGGGCTTCCAGGTGTTCTGAAAGTTCAAATGGAATTTAGTGAAGTCTCAGGTTATGGTTGGATATGAGCACAATTCAAGATGTCATGCAGGACCTCACTTATAGCAGAGAGTAGAATATCCAACTTGGACCTCAGCTTTTACATTGTGCTCAGCTGAATGGCTACATTAGTCTGTAATTGTAGGTTTGACTTCAGTGTGGACCCCCCTTAAGGGGGATTCCAGATCTTTCTCCCAACACCACATTAACTAAATTATTGAATTAGAAAATCTAGTGCTGGCAGGGATAAAGCATAGATTGCTTTGGCACCTGGAAATGTGAAACACCATAATGTAGCTATGAAAAAAATTCAGAAATTTCTATTAAAATTTAAAAAGATATTCATGACCCAGTGACTTCTCCCACCCCAACAGAGCTTCATCTTACAGAAATAAAAGCAGAATGTAAGCCATATGTACAGGAATATGTAACTGTGATGCTATTTGTAGTGACAAAAATATCTAGAGAAGAGTTGAATGGCCATCAACAAAAGAATAGCAGAATAAACTAATGTATAGTTTTGGACCGTTACGCAGCTTTGACCAGGAATGAGTTAACTCTTTTATCCATTAACCTCATGGAATGTCTATAATATAAGGAACAATGTTCACTGAAAGGTTAGAGTTTTTGAGATTCCCATTTTTATAAAACAATGACAGCATAACGCACTCTGTTTATGTGTATTCTGCTTGAAGATCTTTGGGTGTGGGGCAAGGTATGGCAAGAGAAAAACTAGTTGGCTTATGAGAGTGGAAATAGAGGAAGGGTGAGGGAAGAGACTTTTTTTGTATATCTTTGTTCATTCTCTCTCTCTCTCTCTCTCTCTCTCTCTCTCTCTCTTCCTGGGTGGGGGGGCAGGTGGGCAGAGGGAGAGGGAGAGCAATCTTAACCAGGGCCCCTGCCCAGTATAGAACCCAATGTCGGGCTTGATCTTACAACCCTGATCTTACAATCATGACCTGAGCTGAGAGTCAGAAGGAGTTCAGAATCAAGAATCAGAGGCTGAACTGACTGAGCCACTCAGATACCCCTTTTAAACTACTTCTAATAAGCATACATTTATCATATAGGTAATATTTTAAAATAATGCATTTTGAAAATACTGCCTTTGTTGGATAAGTTTGTATTGAGAATATCGCGAAGGGATCTATTTTGACTTTCTACTCCATGATCCATTCTGTGAAAGATTTTGTTGGATGTTTGAAATATTAAAAAAAAATTGTAAGAACCCAATAGACAATTTTATCTTTATTGATAATGAAAAGCTATTATAATTAATTCATAACTCTTAGAGTATAAACTCCTTGAGGGAAGGGTCTTACAGATTTTCCTTTCTTGGGGTTTTGAACAGCATTTGTTGAAAATAGGCTGAGTGAAAATATCTCCCAAATTGTGCTTTATCATTTACCAGGTTCCTTCTAGACTTCAACAAAAGAATAATATGGATTGACTTGTATTTAGAAAATCAACAATTGCAGTCTAGATTCAAACATCACTGTTTGATGCACCCAACTTGAATCAAAGGATGCTTCAAATCCCACTAGGCTGGAGATAAATACACTCAAGGCTTTGAGAGGAGTCTCTTAAGGGAGTTCAGAATGAGACAGCCTCTCAGCTTTACTTCACGATTTTAACTATCAAAAGAAGTAAAGTAAAACTTTGTAACCAATTGAAGATGCCGGAGCCAATCTAGGAGTTAATTTTCACCATCAATTTTAAATAAACTCAATTTTAATACTTTAAATGATTTCTGTAAAATGCATATATTGTTGTCTTAAAATAAGTATGATGTTTCATACAGTATGGTGGTTCAGTGTGTGGGGTATAAATCTAGCTATCTAGAGGCAGAACCACCTCTGCCACCTACTAGATCTGAAACTTTGAGCAAGTTAATGTGTGCCTCAGTGGCCTCTTCTGTAAAATTGGGATAATTAGAGTACCTATATTCTTGGGTTGTTGGGAAAAATCTTAGAACAGTTTCTGCCACATAGAAATAATAAATAAATGTCAGTTCCCAATATTTATTATATGCTTGATAATTAGTATTACACATTACCTAGAGATATGGCTCACACTCAGAAACATGTACAGAGATCTGGATACTGGAAACAATCTTTCATTTATGGTCTCTAGCAATAGAGCAATCTTACATGCACAACTCAGATATTCAAATATTTCAGATGGTTCTCAGATATTTCTCCTCAAACCCAGTGAAAGTTCTTTGGACTTTCTTATTCTTATCACTACCATGATGGGCTATTGTATTAGTATACATTGCTTTGTAAAAAATTATAGTGAAATTTAGGTGCTTAAGATTATACACCTATTAGTTTCTGTGGGTCAGAAATTCTGGAGCAGCTTAGCTGGGTGATTCTGTCTCAGAAGAGTATAGTCAAGATGTTGGCTAGCACTATAGTCCTCTGAAGACTTGATTGGGGGTTGGAAGATCCACTCTCAAGGTGGATCATTAATGTACTAGACAAGTTGATGCTGGCTGTTGGCAGGAAGGTTCAGATCCCCACCATATGACCAATCCATAGGACTGCCTGAGTGTCCTTATGACATGGTCCCTCTCTCCAAGAGCAGAGATGAAAGAGAACACAGTGTCTTTTTTAAAAAGACTTAATTTAAAAAACATTTATTGGAGTTCAATTTGCCAACATACAGCATAACACCCAGTGCTCATCCTGTCAAGTGCCCCCCTCAGTGCCCGTCACCCAGTCACCTCAACCCCCCGTCACCCAGTCACCTCAACCCCCCGCCCACTTCCCCTTCCACCACCCCTTGTTTCCCAGAGTTAGGTGTCTCTCATGGTTTGTCACCCTCACTGATATTTCCCACTCATTTTCTCTCCCTTCCCCTTTATTCCCTTTTATTATTTTTTATATTCCCCAAATGAATGAGACCATATAATGTTTGTCCTTCTCCAATTGACTTACTTCACTCAGCATAATACCCTCCAGTCCCATCCATATTGAAGCAAATGGTAAGACTTAATTTTTTTTAAAGCAGTTTTAGTTTCATGGCAAAATTAAGGGAAAAATAGAGATTTTTTCCATATATACCCTGCCTTCGTACATGCATAGCCTGCCCCATTATCAGCACACCCCACTAGAGTGGTACATTTGTTACAATTGATGAGCCTACCTTGACACATCATAATCACCCAAAATCCATAATCACCCAATGACCATATTATGGTCACTGTTGATGTTCACAATATCTTTAATGACTACCTCTGAAGTCACATTCTATCATTTCTGTAACATCTTATTGGTTTTTCATTGTGGTAGAGGATTACATGAGGGTAGGAATACAAGGAGGCAGGACTCCTTAGGGCCCATCTCAGATGTTGATGACCCTAGCATTTTACTCCTTTCATACATTTCATTTATGCAGTTAGTATAGAGGATCTCTGATAGCCAAGGCATAGGCCAGGTGCCACATTAGTGCATAGAGGTGTGGGAGTTTTCAGTTCTGCTCTTAAAAGTATAATACTTGGTGGAGAGGATGAAGTCCCCCCTACCCCCCACCCCAGCCTGCATTGTAGGTAGTACAGGGCAATATGAAATAAATATCAAGAAGTAGTGATATCCATCAGTAGTGATGGATATCATCCATCCCTGGATGTTCAGAGGAAGAAAAGTAACTTGTTTGGCATTTCTGAAAAAATGGAATGTATTCCCAGTCATTAAGGATGAAATAGAATCCTTGTGGGTGGAGACAAGGGAGAATGTATTTTATGCAGAGTGAACCATGTAAACAAGATCACAGAGTTAAGAAAGCAAGCTGAATGTTAGAGGCCAGCAATCAGAATAAAAGCTTATGTAGGGAGGAGGAGGTAAAGGAAGAGAGAAGTCGGCTGGGGCCAATTTATGGATGTCCTCAGGAACTATGTTAAAACTTCTAAAAAGAAAAAGAAAATCATTCAGTAAACAATGGAAGAAGATGAAGTTTTGCCTGTTTTGTTTTAAGCTGGCAGGTAATGTGCTAAAAAGGATCTTTTAGGTTACCCCCCAGGAGGAGTTGAGAAGGGAAAGATCAGAAACAAACTGGATGGGAAGAACTTGTAATAGTCCTAAGGAGAACAGGTAGGACAACAAATGTTACATGTAATAGGATTAGAAAGTAACAGGAGTAATTTTGAAGGGGGAATTTGCAGAATTTAGCACTTGGTTAAATGATCCTTTATTTGAGGAAGCTGTCCCAGTAACTTAAGCTTTGGTGAATTAGAGAAGGAATTGATTTAAAGAGGAAGATGGTGAGTTTGTAATAAGACAGTGGATTACAAAGGACTAGAAGACCCCTTGTATGCTCTTTCCCCCCTCCCCCTCCTCTGCCCACTCAGGCTGAGTTTCCTTGAGTAGTTGCTCTCTGACATAGATTAAATCCTCAAAGTTTGAGGATTCAGGAAATCCTAGCATTGAGGTAAAGAAGTTCAGTGTGGGGCAGAGCAGGGCTAAAATCTCAAGAAATTGAACTGAATTAGTTGGCTCAAGATTCTGTTGAGCTCAATTGGTAACCATGATGGTGAGCAAAAGATGAAAAGGTGAAACTATTATAGACTGAGAATAATATAGTTGAGACTATAGGTTTGAGATCATATGGACATGGTTTCACATCCAGCTCTCCATTTCTAACTGACTTTTGGTTAAGATATTTAATTTTTAGTAACCTCAGTTTTCTGATTTTTCATAGGATTCATAATAGAGACTTGTGAAGTTTTAGTGAACTGTTTGGCTTGTAAAAGCTCTTGGCATGTTGGCTGGAAGATAGTAAACATTCTGTAATAAATTAAGGAGGTTTATAGAGATGGTGAACTTTATGTTACTGCAATAGGAAAATTGATATTGTCTCAGGATCTTTTAGACCAAGTTAGAAGAATTGTCAGTCTCTTGGAATTCAATAGTTCCTTACTGCACGTATTGGAGGTGAGGAATACCATATGTGCTTACATTAGGAGATATCAAGTAAACAGTGTTGACAAAACCATTGGCAAGTGTGCCTATTAATAAAAACACACTAATACTCATTCTACATACCCGTGAACTTATATTCTTGTTCAGTGGTTTCAAGTTAAGTCTTCCCTTTACCCCAAATTAACAATGAGAGTTGGTCTTTACTTGTGGGTTCCTTCTTGATGGGAAGGTATATTAAGATAAGTTACATGCTTAGCTATATATAAAAATCACAAATATGATTTCCTAATATCTTTTCTATCAATTAACTAAGAATAATGGAAGGAAAGTTGATATTCTTTGGGATACTTTATCCAATATAGGAATAAGTTTGTCAGTTTCTTTGAATTCAAGCTGGGTTAGGGGGAAAAAATCTTTTTTTAGAAGTTTATTTTTAGTAATCCCTGTATGTAATATAGAGCTTGAACTCATGACCCTGAGATCAAGAGTCACATACTCTTCTGAGCCAGCCAAGTGCACCCCCCAAAATTCAAGTAATTGGGAATCCAAGGCTTTTGGAAATGGTGGTTCTGAGGCTTCAAACAGTGGCTTTAGGATTTTTTTTTTTTTTGGTGCTTGTCTCTTGATTAGGTCTTTCCTCAGGCAACTTCTTTTAATGCTTGCCAGAAGCTTCAGACCCTTACTCAGTTTAAGAAACTTCCACAAAGAGAGGGTGTTTCCTGGTGGCTCAGGAAAATAGTCTCAGGATTAGCTCAGATTCCTCTGATATCATCACGTGCCCTCTCTTGAACCAGTCACTGTAGCTAGGGGAATATCATGCTCCGATCACCTTAGTTCACATCACATTTCTTCTCCTGTTACTGGTGATGGAATCAATTGTAACAAATGTCATGGATTGAAAATAGGAGGGGGCTTTTCCCAAGGAAAATCATTATCCTATTACTAGGAGTAGGGCAAATGAATACTCTGAAGGCAAAACTTCCCACAGAAATTTCTTGTAATTCATGAGTTGTCAGTCAAGATTCAGGTATAAAAGTGCACCAAGGGCAGTAGGTGAGAGAGCCTCGATCACTCTCCTCTCTGTAGGTTTTTTGCTTTTTAGCCTGCTCTAACCCTGTGATAGCACATTGCAGGCAGTCCATCAATACTTGTAGGAATGAGTTGAACCTGATTCAGACTCATGCATTCTCTTAGGCTTGAATGCTTCAGGTTTTCTCCCACAGTCATTCTATTTAGTTTTTATAGATATATTTTTACAGATATATAATACAGAGCAGGAAACCAGGGGTTCTAAAGAAACAAAATGAATCCTCATTTTTTTTTTTAATTCAGATTGACCCCTCCTCTCTTCTAGCTCTTCAGGCCTCTCAAAACTTTTTCGGAGAAGGAAAAGTGGATGTTTTTGAATGACCAATCATTTTTAAGAGGAAGCTCTGGTGGAAAGTTAGAAAAACTATACCAGATGTAGAAAATTAATAGATGGAAAAACTTAAGCTGCTCTATGACAGGGAAGAAGGTATCTCTTTCCAAGTGCTTTGGAGGGGCAGCTCAAAGCACTTTAATCTTTGATGAATGTGATTGAACTCTTTCCGCTACTCAAGGAAAGACAGAAGTGCTCACAAGGGCTCATCCTGTGCTGGCTCCCTGCCACCAACAACCCTGCCTTCTGCATAATTATCAGGCCTTTAACTTTTCTGTTCCTAGCATTTTAAAATTCCTCTTTCAGACAAGAAAATCTAATAGATGAGATACATATAGCAAATGAAAGCCAGTAAGAGCATTGGAATGAGAACGAGGAATTTAGAGTGGGTGCTGCATTAGTGGACTTTATGTAGCTGTATGTTTTTAGTGTCTATTCTCTTCCATCTACCATGGCCTCCACTCCAAGTCCCTCTTAGCAACATTGTCTAGGTATCATGGGAAAATGTTCATGGACAGAGATGCTGTGGTATCACAAATCCAGGCATGTTAGGATAAAACCAATGAGTAAAACATGTCCTCTGAGTCAGAAGTCTAAGACTTTTGCTAGTTAACTAATATATTCTTCACTTGATGGTAAAATACTTTTGAGTACATGGAAAAGGTGAAAACATAGCTCAACCATACACTAAAGACTGACAAACACCTTGAAGTTTATATCTTGGAATATTCTCTGCTGCCTGTGCCACAGATAGAATTGGATTGAGATAAACACACAAACACATAATTCCACAAACCAACAAAACAATGACAGATCCAGACAATAGAAGACCTAAAGATACCCACCAATCACCAGGATCTGTGCCTACCACAAATCCAACGTATTCTTCTGTCCCTGTAGAATGATGCTTTTTATATTGTCCTTATTTTGACACGATGATTTCCTAGCAGTCCATCGAGAATCATTCAGAGAGAGGTTCCAGAAATAATTGAACATCAGAATGGGAAGTTTTTGCATATGTGTGTATAGACGAACATGGCACATTCCATTTGGAAGATCCACTTAAAAGAATGTAGGAAGGACCTGGGCAGTAGTATATGTTCAGAATTTCCATGTCCCATGGATTTTCTGGATTCAGAGAATCAGAAAGCACAGATTCTGCTGCTTTAGTGAAGAGAAGTTGCCCTAGGTGAGTGCACAGAAATGAGGAAGGAGACCTTTTAGCCCTGATTGAAATCTGTGCGTCTGAGAAAAGAATCTGTCCCTGTTTGCATTTTATTTTTCCAAATTTTCCGAAGCCAAGAAAATGTGGAGAATCAACTCCCGTTGGTTTTGCACTTTGCAATTTATAAAGCATATTTTATATTCCTCTCTCATGATTCCTGAAATAATCCTATGAGTTGGGCATGTTAGGTGTTTTTTTTTTTTTTTTTTGAGAAAACAATGGTTATATTTTACAACACAGGGAGATATCCCTTTGGAGTTGTTTATTTCTTTTTTTTTTATATATAAATTAATTTTTATTGGTGTTCAATTTACCAACATACAGAATAACACCCAGTGCTCATCCCGTCATGTTAGGTGTTATTCTACAAATGGAGATGCCTAGGCCCACAGAGGCTTAATGTCTTGCTTAACTTGTAAAAAATGGAATGGAAATCAAAATGTTCTTACTCAAGCTCAGTTATCTTTCTTACAGAGTTTCAGACAAACCAACAACAAAGACAAAGGGTTAAATCGAGATGCACCAGAAATATCTGGAGCCCAAAACAGGGTGAATGGCGGCAAATGGCTAGCTTGTGATTATAGTCTATATGTGCTGGTAAGACAATCTTGGGCAAAGAAGGAACTTGGGGGTGTAGAAGCAAGGATGAAATGAAAAAGATGGAAGAGAGAGTGTTGTGGAGTAGTTTTTGTTGTTACCAGCAATGCCACTCGGTTTTTAACTTTCCAAACTGCATGTACATCAGAATACTAATTCTTGAATTTGACACTTTTAAAAAATATTTGAGAGTGAGCATGTGCATGCAAGGGTGGGGGGCCGGGAGGAGCAGAGAGAGAAAAGCAGACTCCCTGCTGAGGACTTTGCCTGACCAGGGAACAGGGCTGGATCTCACAACACTAACCTGAGCCATAATCCAGGGTTAGATTCTTAATCAACTGTGCCACCCAGGCACCCCAATTTATGACACCCTTTTAATACAACCGTTTGTCTCTTTTCTCCTGTGGCTTAAAAAAATAACAATTACATTATGTTTTCTTTACTGCCAAGTCCCCTTTGCAACCATAATCCAAAACTACCAAACTTCCCCGTTGGTTTTGTGGAAACACCTGTAATTATCTCCTAGCAATATCTGCCTAATTCATGTACCCGTGGGGCAAGCACTGGGAATAATTATCCACTCTGTAACCTGCCTTGAACAGACTTGCAAAATACCAAGCCTTGCTTTGCCCCCTTTGTCCTTCCTGACATTATACCCGGGCCCCTGGTCATTATATAACACTGCAGCTCACTGGGAAAGTAGAGCTACAGCCAAACAGGTGAGCATGGAGCTTTATTTATGAAGGACATGTAGGTTTAGTCTCCGCTTCAACTCCTTAGTTTTATTTCTTCATTCCTCACAACTCTCCAAACCTATGTCTGAATGTATGCTTGCCTGAAACCAGAAACAGATGAAATTCATTAGGTCACACTACAGTGCTGTTACTGATCTTCACCCCAAACCTCAGGAAACAAAGGCAGGCATATCCTCAGCTTTCAGCTTTTATCTTCTTCTTCTTTTTTTTTTTTTTTCCTAGGCCTGGAAAGTTACAGATAGGATGCATCTAAAATCAGAGTTTGGAAGGAAGACTTTTTCAAAAGGTTTTTATTGGGCAGGAAATGCCACATCTTAAAGCATAGCAGTGTGTTCCTATGGCTGGTACAGACATCTGAAGTCCTTGAAAACCAGCAGGGAAGATAACCAAACTTTTGGCCTATAAATGCATAGAATAGAAGAAAGAGTTGGCAATTATTTGGATTGTGTATTCACCATAAAGAACCAATTAAAACATAATTCAGGATCTTTTGGATTTAGTTTGTTGGCTAGTCATGGGCATAAGTGAATCATAAAAATCATTTCTATTACTTTAAATGTGTTAACTGTGAAACTATCACTTCTGAAACATTGGATGAAAAAATGAGGACCTACAGTTTGGTCAGTATAGGGAAAGCCTTTGCAGTTGGCACCCCTGTGGTTCCAGCTTCTTTTCCTGGCACAGCACTAAAATGGCACATGCAACTTTCATCAGCACTAGCGTGTTGCTCATTTAGCATTTAGGAAACACAGTGAATAGCAATTATCAGCCAAATAGCTGGGAAGTGAAAATGACCTAGTAATCAGAGTAAATATACATTATGCTGTCATATTCTAATGTGTAAATATTGGAGAGAAATTGCAGAACATGGACATGCAGAATCTTTCTTTTGAGGCCTTGTATGAATGCAAGTCCTGTCTTAGCTCTCTGGCATGTTTTCTGGACGACTGCTACTAAACATGCCAATTTGGTGAATAGTAGGTCATCCTCATGATTTGCTTGCTTACAGGTATCTTGACCAGAAAAGGCATTGCCCTGATTTTTTGTAAATTCTAAACTTGGCTCCCAGTGACCAGGAGACATATGGAGAGATGATAGCAGCTTGGTGGGAGTTTAGACATCATAAACCTTGCACAGCTAGTTGCTTTAGTTGCTTATTCCAATCCAGCTGCATGTTAATATTATAGAATCCTCCTTCCTTTGTTGAGCTTGGAAAATATTAAAAAGCTGCCACTGTCATTTTGCTTATCATCCTCTTCTAAGCAAGGCAGGTGGGGATAGTATCGATGCTGCAAAATGTTACTAAATTGAGCACCTGGATTCCATGCTGTGAAACAAAGGGGCACAAGAAGAATAGGCTGGATCTTCATTTCAGAAGCTTGTGTGAATGTAGTACCAGGAAAATTAGACTAGCTGATGACTCAAGTTCATTATCAGCAAGGTTCTAGACAGCAGGCATACAGAATTGCCCCATTTCTTCTATTAAGGGCTAACAGTAGATCCAATCCTACCGCTATAGCAGAAGAGAAAGTAGGGTGCTGGTTGTAGTAGATGTTTGTTGGTTTGGAGGCACACAATATCCCTTTTCCCATTGCTTAAATCTTCTTGATATTTCAAGGGATAGAAGGGGGCAAATTCTCTCCCTACTTTGAGTACAATCTTGGTGGGCTGGCGAATTCAGGTGCCCATCCTGTTTCTATGGAATCTTGGGCTTCTTGGAGGTTCTTCCTCCTAGATTGTCTTTCCAGGATAGCCAAACAGTGAGCATGTGCCCTAACCTTAGCTAATCACTCTCTTGGCCAAAACAAAACCCCAAAACCTGCTCATTTGAAGCATCTTCTGAGATAATACTGAGATCTTTGAGATCTACTTGTTCACAATTGTTCTAAGTTGGGCTCTTCAGCCTTCTGTTTTGATTATCTGTGTATTTCCTGGTCACTTTCCTACAGTATAGTTCTTGCACAAATTCACTAGAACTATTTCTGTTGCTAGAAACCAAAGAAGCTTAAGATTTTTTTTAAAACTGAAGTGTTGCAGATGACTGCTTACAGAGGGTCAAAGGGAACATCAAGTATGCGGTGGATCCCTGGTAGTAACAGTCTGAATATGGTACTATAGCATTTGGAATGTCTAAATCATAGGAGCGATTTTAATACTTCAGAATGGTAGTGCTTGCCCATGTTTCTGATCTTTCTCTACTTCATCTAGTCATAGCTTGGTTAATTAAGATGGTGCCCTGGTCTTAATAAGATCCATGTACATAAGGCAAAGTTACTAGAGAGCTCTTGATTCAATATATGTACACCTCAAACAGTATCTATCTTCAGTAGGCGAGGTTGCAAAGGAAACTGCAAGCCCTGTCCCCAGATGGAATCGTTTCCCTTGTCCATGTATCAGCAGCAGTCAGCAAGTATTTTAATTTTTGTCTCTACAGAACTCTAAAATCAAAACATTAATTAACAAGGGCATACGAGTTATTTGTCTTAGCTGCTATAAGGAAAACAAACATAAGGTAGAGTTTTTGCCCACAGAGAACATGTAACCTTTTCGGAGAGTTTGCCAAGTAAACAGATTTGAAGCTTTTATAAGAAAGAATCTTCAAGCTGGAGAGACCACGAAAGACTGTGGAGAAAAGCAGAATTCTTTCATTGTGAATTTACTGCTGATTTTCAGCTCACTTCACAGGACTTCCCAGTCCAGGGTAGACCTGAACAGTGTCATTGCCTTGTCAGGCCAGTGGTGCAGCTGATTTTCCCCAGGATGGACTCTACCCAAAGGGACTTGAGATGGTGATAACTAAATGATTTTGGCCTTAGGGGTGTGTGTCTGTGTATGTGTGTCGTGTGTGAGTGTTTGTCAGTGTGTCAAAGATAAATCTTCTGTTTGCTGCCTTCTGTGAACTTCCTTGAAAGAAGAAATGGAAGGTAGGGTACATCTCAAAGCAATTTACTTCCTAATGTTGCGAATTGCTGTGAGAAGGAAATTTGTGAACAATCTACAGCAATGTACAAATAACAAAACAAAATGTTTGAACTGGAACTCAGGGGATGAGCACCCCCGTCTCTACCTACTTGCTCTTTCATTCTGGCCGAACATGTCTGAATTCTTTATGAAAATTCTGTCTCTGAACTTGATACATCTATTTGCAGGTGGCTAAGTTGGGCTGGATTGATTATTCACTTGCTCTTATTTTGTAGAATAAGAAAACAGTTGAACCAGTATATCCCAGTTTCCATTCTGAGACAGCATGTGAAAGGATTAGGATTCCTTATATTTAACATTTTTACTCACCTTCATTATAATAACACATGGGGGGGGGCAGGAACTATTCTCCACTTTTTTCAAATGGGGAAAAAACTGAGGAACTTTCCAAATATAACTCAGTGGCAAAGTTGGAATGAAAACTCTCATTTTCTGACTTCAAAACAGCTTGATTCACTAGGGCACATTGCTTCCCTTTGAGCATAAAATAAAAATAGCCCAACTTAATCAAACTATGTTTGCCAAGTTCTAGTCTATAGGGAACTTTTATTTTTATAGCCAAGAGTAACACACACTTTATGCTAGGGAATTTTAATGGCAGTATTGGGACAACCTATACTATAGCTTCACAAATGGAGTACAAAAGCCCGCGGGTATTTTTACCTATTAAAAGTTGTGTTACAGAAGGAGAGCAGTCCACAAAGATTAATGCAGGACTACTTCACCCAGTTGGGAAAAATCACTTTAGTTCCAAAACTGAAATCTCATTTACAATGCTTTCCTTCCCATACTACTCTTCAACATTAGTGACTATACCTGTAAGGCCAGGCCTGCATCTTGTCTCCACCTCTCAGAGATAAATGCCTGTTGAATGGAGAGATAAAGGAATACAGTTAATGAACAATTTTTAAAGCAAAAAAAAATTCTATCTGTATGACTAGGAAGCAATGAATATATAGACAAACTGAATCCAACTATAATATGATAGTATGTATTGAGGGCCAGTAGTATTTATTGAGCATCACTGAGAGGTGAGTTCATTATAAAATACAACCTTTTTTTCTCCTCTAGGTGCTTTATGCATGTATCAATTCATTTAGTCATTGGAACAGTTCTGTGAACTATTATTAGCTCTATCTCAAAGATGAGGAAAAAATATGGTCAGTATGATCTAGTCACTTTAGACCTAGGAAAGAAAGGAACATGGGATTTGAATCCAAAGCTGGTTCTTATAGTGTTTACTTACACTTTGGTACACAAATAACCATGGCAAACGCCAATCAGAGTAGGGGTCTCCCAGATGAAGTCCTTTACACTGACTACTATGTAGCTAAAACTTTAATTTGACTGCTTACACCCTGTAACAAAACCCACAGTTTTCTTTTCTAGAGGGGCTTTGGCTTGGTTTCATTAAGAACATGGGAAAAATTCATTAAAAAATTCAGTAGTATGGTAGACAAATTATAGAATATCAGAGGAAACTATAAATGTAAATATTCTAGTATGATTTACATTTTCTGGAGAAGGTTCAATTTGTATTTGCTTGGGTATCCAGAGTCAGGGGAGCCATGTGACAGCCTCATTCAGGGCTGAGTTCATTACAAAATGCACCATTTTTTTTTCTTTCTGAATGACTTTTTACCCTGGGCGACAGGGTGACCCTCAGCTTTCAGCCTCATGTTACCCTCACCTCAGAGTCCTTCTAGCTTCTCAACAACAGGATGGTGAGTCTTAACTCAAAGATTTCCTAATCACGATGGTTTACTGAGACACTTCAATTTTGCCTGCCTCTCCCCTCCTCCAGCTTATATTCCAAACAATCTTACGCATGAGGAGTCAGTAACCTAGGATTCACAGTGAAAAAGAAGAGTTCCCTCCTTCCCATCCTTGCATCCCTGGTACAGTGGTGGTTTCTGCATTAAAGTTACCTTGTTCTGCAGTCTGCCTTCATTCTCTAAGGTGTGAAAGCTCTGAGAGAAGAAAGGGCATATCAGAACATGGAATCTTTGTTTTCATTAGACAAGATACTTAAAAACAATTTGGAATTTGATGTAATTTGGCTTTTGGTTTTGGAAAATATTTTTGCACATTTTTTTGGTCCATACAGATATACACCTTTTCTGAGAGCTCCCTGCTCAAACTTACCTGGCCTTAGCAGCTCTGATCCAGGGTCGTAAATTCCAAGAAAATGTCCTTGTGTGATATGACATGGCATGATGAGGGCAGTGGGATCAGGAGGTGAAGAGGTGTTCTGGGACACCTAGGGAAGCAAGGGTGACAGGAGTGGAAAGATGATCCAGTAGTTCTCAGACTACTGGAAGCTTTGATGTGTTATTCTGTTCCAGTGTCCAACCACTTGTGGAGGCCAAACTCTAGATGAAAATCTGAACACTACCCATCTTACCATCTTATGTATAAAGAAGGAAAACAAGGTGGGCCCACAGCTCCACTATGACCACTTTTTCTTTTTTTCTTTTTTTCTTTTTTTACTTTTCTTTCTTTTTTTTAATAAATTAATTTTTTATTGGTGTTCAATTTACCAACATACAGAATAACACCCAGTTGACCACTTTTTCTGATGGAGTACCACACACTCCATTATTGGTGCAATTTCAGAAATATGCGTGATCCTTTCTGCTGTTTCTAACTTGACAAGTGTGATCCATAAATCTCTAAAGAATTTTGCTCTGCTAAATATTCAAGAGGGTGTCTGACAGAGTGAAGGAAGGGAAATTAGCAGAGACAAAAAGAGCTGGGCAAGAGAAATAAAACAGTTACAGGAATGTAAAAAAAAAAAAGGAACTTCTTACATACTATGGAATCCTAGTGGGAAAAGTGAATCTACCATATAAACGTATTAACTATTTCCATTACACTGTAATATTTCAGAAAAGAGGATAATCAGCTTATGGCAGCGTGATTCCCTTATAATTCCTTTTATTTAAAACATTTTTTCGATAAGTTATTTGAAGAAAGTATCTTGTTTCCTAGTGAGAAAAACTCCACCCCTTTTTACATGGTGTGATGATTCTAGTCCAAACGCAATGAGTTTCTGGAAATGGCAAGTGAGACACTTGTTGCCATGGTGATTGTTAATAGTTCTGACTCAGATGTAGTGTTGCTATAGCAACTGCATGGAAGCCCTTGGGAGGTGGTGCAGCCTTTTTTTTTTTTCTTTTTTTTTTTTTAATCAGCAAAAAGAGGCTAGGAAGAACCATTTTAGTCGCTTCTTGCTGCACTGCAGTGACAAAGCTTTCAAGGCTATTTCATCCAGATGAAAGATCGTCCTGTTCCTGCACTGATGAAGCAGATATGTTACACTGCAGGATAAATATAGTCCCATATATCATAGTAGCAAGCACATTATCTGCCTGCTAATGAATTCTAATTTTCTGACCAATGGTTTCTCATAACACAGGCAATATCTTGAAAAATCCTTAATGTCACTGGCAATAAAAGAAAGCCAAAGGTCAAAGACTGAGCAGGTCCAAATCAGTGAGATGTAGACTGTTTCAGCCTGGATGCATCCCTATGAGGGTGACACACATGGCTAATAAAAGCATTTGGGGGATCCCTGGGTGGCGCAGCGGTTTGGCGCCTGCCTCTGGCCCAGGGCGCGATCCTGGAGACCCGGGATCGAATCCCACATCGGGCTTCCGGTGCATGGAGCCTGCTTCTCCCTCTGCCTGTGTCTCTGCCTCTCTCTCTCTCTGTGACTATCATAAATAAATAAAAATCAAAAAAAATTAAAAAAAAAAAAAAAAAAAAAAAAAAAAAAAGCATTTGGAAGGTCTGTTTTGTATGGTTTGGTTCGGTTCTCTAGACTGTATGCTTGTGTAACATCTTACATATCCCCAGTGACTGGCATGTAGAAGGTCCTCAAGAAATAGTGAGGTGAGTGAATGAATCAACTTGTCAGGCAGTGGGTAGTAGTGGGTACTACAGTGGGTACGTAGAATTGAGTGCATTAAGCAGGTCTGTGTTTTTATAAAACTGATATGGGGGTGCAATTCTTTATGTCGGGACTTATTCCTGATTTTCAAGTGTTAATTATCTGGGATCAGACCTTCCTAGGGCCCTCACACTTCAACAGACAGACATATGGGGCAGATGGAATGGAATTGAAAGCAACTCCTTTGTATAGCCTCTTCTCCAGTCAGTAGATCAAAGCAAGGTCCCAAGAGTCTCCTCACTGCTGAAACAGGATTTGAAAGGGTTGAGGTAACAGCCCTGGAACTACCCTGAGACCACCTTCTACCAATTCAATCCACTGTCAACTGCCAACTTCTGCTGTTTTCTCCCATTGACCCTTAGGCTAAGCTGAGTTTTCCCTTCTCCAATATAAAGTTCCTTTGAGGACTAGAATAGTGCCTTGTTCATCTGTGCATATTTCACAGCACCTACATGATGGTTTCATATGGTAGGATCCAGTAAAACCAGCTTAAATAAAAATGTCTCCTCCTGTGACTTGCCTTTTGATTGGATTCCTTCTTGCCTCTGAAGGTAGCAGCTAGTGAATACGAGGAAAGCATAGGTATTAACTGGTAGGTTTGGTATTAATGGGAGCATTGCCTTTTGGGTGGAAAGTTAAGAAAGGTGACTTCTTATTAATAAGCAGTGAAATTCCTTGTTACCACACACCATGGAAGTAGCTGCTTGATCTGCTTATTTAAGAAGTAAACTTGATTTTGTATATATATAGTAAATATTTGTGGAATGAGTGATTCTCTTTTTCTAGAATCCATAAGCTTTATACACGGATTGATGATTCCAGAGAGTAGTGGACTTAGTTTATTCTCTTCGTTGTCGAGTTCCCTGCACAGCTGGAAACTATAACAGAATGTTAGCTACATGCTAATGAACAATCTACCCCTCATTAGGCCAGTATTGAAGACAGTTATTCCCTTAAGCTGGTTGCAAAAGAATTTTATTTACTAGGATGGCTCTTTGTAATGTCTTCTTCTTGTCCCTTGTTATTAGACTGTGCTTTAAATGTTTGCAAATGCCTGGAACATCTCATTTTGATAGTTCATAGCTTCTACCCCCTTTCACATCGGTTTCTAAATTTTTCAGGGATTTGGTAGCAGGCTGCTTTTTTTTTCTTAGTTGAAAAATTTTAAACACGAATGAAAAGTTGATTTGACAGTTGTTTAATGAGCTGTCTTTTAAAAGGGGCTTCTCCTGTAAAACAGCGACTTGATAGTGGCTCGACTAATAAAGTTGTCTCTTCCTTGCAGATGTATCTAGAAAGGTGAGAAAAGGTAAGAATTTGCAGTGACACTGACAATCCACTTATTTGCTGGAATCTGAGGGGATTTCCATTAGCTACAATGTCTTTGATTCTATATTGAAAGACTCAATTAGTGGCTTACTTTTGTTATGCTCAACTAAAAGTACTTAGGAAGACTTTCCTCACCTCCATGGTCTGTCTCTCCTTTCACAAAAGCTAGTTTTGTTTCAAATAAAAATTTGGGCAGCTGCCCCTCTGCCACTTATCTGCTGCTTTTTAGGGCAACCTTAACATTGTCTTCTCTTTTTCCTTTTCCTTAAATCCAACCAAGAGTTCACCGTCTTAATGTTTTCTTGAATTGTGGTAAAATAAAAAACGCATAATATTTATCATATTAACTGGTTTTTCGACGTACGGTTCAGTTGTGTTAAGTATATTCACACTGTTTCTGAAGACCTCTCTTTTATATCCAGTTAGATCCCATAACCAGAAAGAAGGGGGAAGTAACCTGGAGGTTGGGGAGGTATTGTATCATGAGAAGCAGAGTCTCCACAGGTAAAATATACTAAGTGAGGAAAAGACTCGAGAGTGATGGCTAGTATATAGGTTTCGCCCGCTATCCAGAAGTAGAGCATCCCCATGAAATCTTTTGTAAATAGAAATGGTGTAAAGTAAAGCAATTACCATAGTTTATATTTGAAAAAAAAATTAGAGCCTTCTCAGACCCCAAAAACAACCTTTCTTAGGCTTTTCTGGTACCTCAGGACATATCTTGCTATAGGGTGCACAAAATAAAGCAGAGATGCTCAATCCAAAGAGACACAATCCAAAGCTATGGCAGCCTGATGCTGAGTTGCTGAGTAGTTCGTGGGTAAGAAGCGTGGCTGTGCCACTCTTGCTGCTCTGGGTACACTCTGCCTTTATATGGGCTTGCTGCAAACAAATGCTGAATGCCATTTTTACTTTCCACGTGTTTTCATAAAAACAAAAATCCCCTTTGAATTTTTTTGTTGTTGTTAATGAAAGCAGGTACTTGTGTAGGTCTTTCGTAAAAGTAGCCTGATACAAACTATCAAAAAGCAGGAAAGAACCTATTTAGAGTGTCAGAAAGCCAGGAAGTGAGCTATTTCAGCCCAGTAGAAGTTTATAGAGACGTAAGTTATAGACATGAACCCAGACGAGTTGTAGATCTGAGGGTTCATCCAGTGCTTAACTGTGCAGAGAGGTAGTAGGAGCCAATGTGGTGAGTACAGAGAATACTACAGAAAAAGGGGAATATAATTATGAATATATAGAGGAAAAAGCATACTTTGGAAAGGATTTTTTTTAATTTTATAAATTTATTTTTTATTGGTGTTTAATTTGCCAACATATAGAATAACACCCAGTGCTCATCCCATCAAGTGCCCATCACCCAGTCACCCCCACCCCCCGCTCATCTCCCCTTCCCCCACCCCTAGTTCGTTTCTCAGAGTTAGGAGTCACTTATGTTCTGTCTCCCTTTCTGATATTTCCCACTCATTTTTCTTCTTTCCCCTTTATTCTCTTTCGCTATTTTTTATATTCCCCAAATGAATGAGACCATATAATGTTTGTCTGATTGACTCATTTCACTCAGCATAATACCCTCCAGTTCCCTCCATGTCGAAGCAAATGGTGGGTATTTGTCGTTTCTAATGGCTGAGGAATATTCCATTGTATACATAGACCACAGCTTCTTTATCCAGTTGTCTCTCAATGGACACCGAGGCTCCTTCCACAGTTTGGCTATTGTGGACATTGCTGCTAGAAACATCGGGGTGCAGGTGTCCTGGCGTTTCATTGCATCTGTATCTTTGGGGTAAATCCCCAGCAGTGCACCCAAAATCTAGAAGAAAATTTTAGAAAATTGGCTTTTCCTGGGCAATACAACATAAAATCTAGGAAAGAAAAGCAGAAATATGAAAGCATCATAGGATAGGATGCAAAAACAGATGGATGGCATAACCTTTAATATGTGCAACACTTCATAGCCCTATGGACTGCTATAAATCATCTGAACCTAAGATATGCTTGAATATTAACATGAAGGAATGCCTAGAAATCAAGACAATATGCAATAACCTTTTAATTAAGGCCCCAAGTAAATGATCTAGACCTTCTGTGTATGGAGATGTCAGGAAGAGGCAAGTTCAATGTTGGCTGGTATTATCAGCCATAAAATTTGGCTCAGCAGGAGGGAAGTGAGAATAAAATTCTAGAAAGGGCCAGTGGCATGATCAGAAGTTTTTGTTTTGAGCAAATGCCATCTTCCTCAAACTGTCCTCAGATACCTTAATTTCAGTCTTTTTCATTCATTTGTTTAATATTTCAAAATTTGTCACCACTTTCTGGTCAATATTCTCTTACCTGGACTTCTTCTGAATCTTTGCATAAGGTTTAGTTTACCTATCTTGAGTTGATGGACTTCTCTCAGGCAAGAGTGTAAAGTGTCTAATATCTCAATAATATTATAATTTTTCTAACTAGTGCTAATTTTCAGTCTGATCAGGCATTTTTCAGGCAATTTCACAATAATTTTGTGTAGTAGGGTTGATGATCGACTCCCATTTTACAGGTGAGAGTATTTTAAAAACCTAAAGGATTTTCCTAGGCTTTTCTTCTGTAGAGCAAAAAAATGATTACTACTTGAATCCAGGGTTTTGATCCCAGCCTCATTCTCTTTGTGACAAGAGTAGCAAGTGAATTATAAGAGTAAAGGAAGAGAAAGGTCGTAGAAATGAGCAAATGAAGATGTTTTACTTGTCTTAGAAGTAAGGCTGTGGATGCTTGAAGACACTGGGAAGGAACCTGACTTCCCTCTCCAACAACAGACATTTCCCCAGTTATTTACTCAGCTATGGGGTAAAGGATATTAGGATTAGAGTACTCTTTCTGAGAAATAAAGGTTAGGGAACTTAAGGTATGGACCTAATGAAAAAGGAGAGTTAGTCTGGACAGGTACAAGGACCATGGACCACATTTTGGAGAAGCAGTAGTATGGGTGATAAAATTCACCTGATTTAGCAAGTGAGTGCAACTAAGTAGAAGGGAAACAAAAGCAAAGAACAAAAAGTAATGATCAGGGATCCCTGGGTGGCGCAGCGGTTTGGCGCCTGCCTTTGGCCCAGGGTGCGATCCTGGAGACCCGGGATCCAATCCCACGTCAGGCTCCTGGTGCATGGAGCCTGCTTCTCCCTCTGCCTGTGTCTCTGCCTCTCTCTCTCTCTCTGTATGACTATCGTAAATAAATAAATAAATAATTAAAAAAAAAGTAATGATCAAAGGAAGAAAACCGAAGAGGGATAATGACCCAGAGAAGAGCATAATGTCTGTAGGGCACATTCCAGAATAGAAATCTTGCATAACCAGAACTATGATGCAAGTTTGGTAACAACCATTTGACAACTGACAGTCAAGAAAATCCTGTATTCATTTTCAAGGCAGGATGCTTTTCATAGTGCTACTGACTGTGGTCTACATAAGGGAATAGTAGTCATGCCTTGTTGACAGTACAGAACTGTTACAGGAAAGCAAGATTCTGGGATGACTGGAGGAATGGTTGGTGGTAGGACGTTTTCACGTAATGTAACTAATATAGTAGCTCAGTATTAACACACTAGTCTTATAATCTGATGTGAAATTTGCCAAATTATTTTATGCACTGGTATGTGATTATCCTTGTACGTTCTTAATGCATACACTTTTAATGGTTGAATACATTTTTCACTGCTCAAACTGAGTCTCTCTCTCCTGTTTTTAATGTTTTCTAGTTCTAGGAATCCTTATATTCTTGGCCTCATGTACTTTTGCACACACTGGATTTTTTAATGTAATCAACAATTTTGATAATGCCAGTATTCCCTTCTCCCTGAAAGGTGTATGAGGATCCATATGTAGGGATATAATGGCCAGAAGTCTATAAGTGAGAGCAAACATGCAACTCTTTATTCATTACCAGTACAAACTTAGCTGAATTTAGTCACATTTTCAAAGAGAATAGTTAAAAGTTAACATGAATTTTAATTTTGTTCTGTTTTACCCAGAAAATTACCATTCAAGCTGCAGGCACTCTCATTCTCAACAGTATTTTAGACCTGGAGAGAACCAGACTGCTGGACAAGCCTGGCATATCAGGCTTATCGTGTACTCCACCTTGCCTCACCTGTTTGCTGCCAGGAATATAATTCTGAACCCTAGAAGCATTATTTTAAGGCGTTTTGGGTACATATAATGTCTGATTTTCCTCTTTTCTCATTGAATTCACACTAACTGGCAGTCTCTGTCCAGCTGTCGGTTCCCTGTCTCCTAATTCTCACCAATTTCTAGATCCACAGCAGAGAGATCCATCTTTTCTGACAAGTAGACATGCACACAACTTCTTGAGGCCTATTGTCATTGCCTTGGAAGTATATTAGTTTGGTAGGGCTGATGTAATAAAGTACCACAACCTGGGTGGTTTCAACAGCAGAAATTGTTTCACAGTTCTGGAGGCTGAGTCCAAAATGGATGTGTCAGCAGGGTTGGTTCCATCTAAGAGTTGTGAAGAAGAGATCTGTTTCATGCCTCTCTCCTAGTTTCTGGTGGTTTCCTGGCAACCTTTAGTGTTCCTTGGCCAGTAGAAATGTTGCTCTGATTCCTGCCTGTATCTTCACATGGTATTATACTTGTGTGCTTGTTTATTTCCAATTTCCCCTTTTAATAAAGACGCCAATCCTACTGAATTAGAGCCCACCATAACAATATCACTTTAACATTATTACCTCTATGAAGACCCTACCTCCAAATAAAGTTACATTGTAAAGTACTAAGAGTTAGGATGTCAACATATTAGTTTGGGGTGGGGGCAGAGCTCAACTCATAACAGTATGAAACTTTCTGCATTAGAAAACACAACAAAGGGGCTGGTTGGCTCAGTGGTTGAGCGACTCAGTGGCTCAGTGGTTGAGCGACTGCCTTTGGCTCACATGGTGATCCCGAGGTCCTGGGACTGAGTCCCACATCAGGCTCCCTGCGGGGAGCTTGCCTTTCCCTCTGCTTAGTCTCTGCCTTTCTCTGTGTGTGTCTCATTAATAAATAAAAAAATTCTTGAAAAAAAAAAGAAACACAACAGAATATTTTTAAAGACTTACTTTGGCATTAGTTTCTTACTGATTTGACTTCTTCATGTGGTCTTTATCTTTCTCCATTTCCCTCCTTTAATCCGTTCTTGTGTAGGACCCTCCCTTAGAAATCTGTTTCCTTTCAGTTCTAATTATCTCTTTCAAAGTTGGTTTTCTCTTACATTGGTTTTTCCTTGCTAATTTCCACTTTCTTTTCTTTATAGATACATGCTTCTCCTCCTTTTATCCAAAAAAAGGGTTAACTATCTCTGAACCAGTAATTATCAACCATGGAAGTGAAATCACCTAGTGAGTCCCAGGATTGTGAAATATGTTCAGATAATTTATTCCTTATAATTGGTAAAATACCCAGTCCTACCAAATGATTTGCCTTTTCAAAATATGTATTTCAGAATAAACCCTTAATATTCACTCATCTGTATTCTGATACTCTCTCTTATGCAGGAAGAAAGGGAAGTAACACCCAGTGTGTACGAATTTGTATGTAATGGATAGACTACCATATCTGTGCCCACAGAGTGTGTCACACATGTGGCTCAACCATCATGTGGTCAAGGCAGAAAAAGATGGAAGTCACTCCTCTAGACCCAAAGAGTCCCTGTGGACCAGGGATCTCCCTTGGGGAGGTAAAGAATAATTTGTTTTCAGTCTAAACCTGTCCTTTTAAAGTTTAAATCAAATGTTGTATACATATTCTGAGATAACACAAAGCGAACTTCATTATATACGACAAACTTAATTGACTCTCTTTTTTGACATTCAGGAAATATTTGCATGTTAAGTTTATATTTTCTCATCCGATTTAAAACATCAGTGATCAGTATCTCACATGAGCAGTACTGACACTGGGCAGGGAGTTGGTGAAATTTGAGTTTGAGTCAAGCGCAGACATTTACAATTTACTGTCCCTTCAGCAAGCCACTTAGATTCAGTAGACTACAACTTCTTTGTGAATTATATTTATATCAGTAGCTGCCAATGGTTTGTAAGTTTTAAAAGATCTGAAATGTATCTTCTGAATCTCAAATCCCATACTAATATAAAATGAGCACATGCCAAAGACTTTTATTTAACTCAATTAATGAGGGAGCCAATAAGATGGGACAACTGGTTCCCAAAATAATTCAAAGACACATATACTGTATAGGTAATAAGTTTACAAACAGATGCAAAGCTGGTCAGTATTCACAAGGCAATACTTTACCTGAGAAATAATTTGCCTTCCTATGGACAAGAATCATTTGCATTACTGTAAGTATTTTATAGAGTTACAAAATACCACAAAGACAATAGGTACAGACTCTTCCAAGTAAAATAACCTGAAAGGACTTAACAGGACTCTCAGTAATCTATTTCAGTCTATTTAGAGATCCTTTACAATTTTCCTGAGATAAATATTGGAGTCCTTTGTTTTGGATGTTCCATGGAACCAATCTCTATAACATATGTGGAAAGTGGAATCACTGTGGTTGAAATGAGTACAGGGGCTTCTAGTTTAACTTTCTTTTTATTCCTTCTCTTAGATCGTTCACTGAAATTCCAACTCAGTTTTCAGATCCATGTAAATCAGTTTGAAAAACATCAGATGATTTCTGTAATTGCTGAAATCATGTCCATTGCTTTATATTCAATCCCTTAACTTTTAGTAGTGCCCATACCTCTACCTGCCTCTTACTAAACACAGAAACATGTATGTACTGCTCTATCAGGCAATAAAGATATTCCTTTCAGGGTCCTTACACATCCTTACAAATCCAAATTTCCAAAACTGTCCATGACTATACAATTTTTCATCTCTGAATTTCATAAAATAATTGCAAGTTACTTGAAAGAAAACTTCCCCCTTGACTAAATACACTGTACCCTAAGAGCCTTAGACTATACTTGAAAATGATTTATAAATGTATCCATTGGGTTTTACTGTGATACCATCTTTATCATTAACGTATTCACTTTATTTTCTTAATTTTGAAAAACAAGGCCATATTTTTTAAATGCCTCTGGGCACATGTATCAAAATATCTCTATAAATCCTGCAATCATGCTTTCCTGTTCTTTATTTCTATTTTAAGTCATGTGGATTGTGAAAGTCTGTTGTCATGGGAAAACAGCAAAGGACTTCTTTACAAATGGGACGAGGTTTCCTTACTACCCATTCTGGCCTAAATGTTTTCCCCCTTTAACTTGTCTGTAGACTTTACCATAGTCTACCTCAGTCTTCATTTGGCCATGATGTGTGTGAAATTCTTACATTAGAGGCAATAGTGCATCCAGGTTCACTGTTAGTAATTCTCATCATGTGACCCAGTGTCCTATTGAACCAGAACCTCATAGTGAGACTCACATGGTCAATTTTCTGATTTTTGCCACTTGTTCTTGCAACTGTACCCTCCATTCCCTTGATCTATACCAACTGTTCAGCTGATCTCTAAACTTGACCGTTTGCCTGCCTGAATCTAAGAAGCCTTTCCATTTCCTTTTTCCTGCCTTATCTAAGAATCCCTCTAGACCCTCAACTCTTGTGTCATTTTGGGTAGTCTTTCCTGGCCCTCTCTGTCCCCTCAGCTGCCCAAATCCTGAACTGATCTTCTTTCCACTGTTTCATCCAGAGTTGAAGATACTAAAGTAAGCTTCAATATTACCTAGCAAAAAAAAAAAAAAAAAAAAAGCTTTTCTTATACTAAAACTATCACTTAAAAAAACAAAAGAACAACAACAACAAAAAAAAAGAGGGTGGGGCAGGAGGAGCCTGGGTGGCTCAGTTGGTTAAGCATCCTACTTTTGATTTCAACTCAGGTCATGATCTCAGGATCACTAGATAGAGCCCTGTGTCAGACTCTGCACTCAGTAAGGAGTCTGCTTGAGCTTTCTCTCTCTCCCTCTGCCCCTCCCGTCCATGTGTGTTCTCTCTCTCTCTCTCTCTCTCTCTCTCTCTCAAATAAACCGATAAATAAATCTCAAAAAAAAAAACAACTATCACTCACTCTCCCTATTCCAACATCTATTATAGCAATATAGAGACCACTAGTTTCTTAAAGCAGCATTAAATGAAATCACTCTTTTTGTTCTACTAAGGTCCCTGGAAAATTCTTTGCTTTCCTCTTCTTTCTAAACCTTATATTCTTGATTAGGACAGAAGTTTAGACTTCTATACTGAAGCTGTCCTGAGAAAAGGATAGCTAATTTTGTCTAGTAGGGACTACATACTAGGGTATTATGCTAAATGTTTAAAAATCTTATTTATGCTGCATGGTATCCCTCTGAAGGAGATACTATTATTATCTTCCCTTTTATAGGTGAGAAAAGGTTGAATAAGTTACAAAGGTCACCTAGCTAATAACTTTTATAACCAGGGCTGAAATTCAAGCTCACTAAATTCTACATTTTCCCAGGATGACAGACTAACATTGCAATTTATTACTAAATAGGTGGCAACCTTGACTGATTTGCATTTCAAAACATTTACATTCATTTGTGGTAGAAATGTTCAGAGCAAATCATTAACCTGAAGGAAATCTCAGAAAAAAAAGAAGCATCAGAAAATAGAGGTGAAGGCACAGGTCAATAGATAAGGAGACCCAGGTTCTAGTCTGAGCTTGTGGGCAAGAAGTTCCCAGGGTTTCTGTTCTCTCACATGTGAAATTAGACTTTCACACTAAATTGTCTCTAAGGTTTCTTCCAAAAATGTAGCTGCTTCTTGGGGGGCCTAAAAAAAAAATTACACGTAGTATAATCATTTTCTGCAATTGAAAGAAAGCTTAGGTGCACGTGCATGGGTTAGGCTTGTGTGGGGAGATTAATTATGCAAGTCAGTCCAACTCACCTGTTGGCCTTGTCCTCTCTTGCTCTGTACGAAGGCAACTGCTGAGTGAATCCACTGAGAACCAGGTGATTTGTACAGCAGTGTTACTTCTTAGGATAGCTGTCACCAAAATGGCAGGTCACATCACCAATTGGAAGGGGTGGAATGCATTCTTCCCTAAAGCTGGTCTCTCAGCACGGAGGAGGTACTGCAACCCACAGACACTGGTTTGGGCTTATGTGGAAAAAGGAGGAAGGTTAAGAGACGCATCCATAGCAGATGATGTATTGCAAGTGAGAGCCTAAAACTACAAGATGGAAATCACTAAAACATGCTGTAGAGATTCCTTGGAACACAGCTTGTAGGAGGGAGGCCTGTGTATTGTTTAACAACAAGAGCAGCAGACAGATCACTTATATGCGGCAATCAAGAATGAGGGTGTTAGAACATCTGTTATTTTGTCTGCCAGGCTTCCCTTCCTTTGGAAAGTGCTCCTCCGCCACACCAAGCAATTCTGATGTGCCCATCTCTCCTGCTGCTCAAGGTGACCAATCAGAGTATCTTATTTCCCAGGGCCCAAAAAGTCATTGACTAGAGATGGGTGTGAGATCTATGTGGGGCCAATCACTGTCTTGCTGGGGGAATAGCTATTGTTATGGGAAGAGAGAGGAGATCTTGTTCTGAGTTTATGAGCTATAAAGATGGTGGTGAGATAGGAGTGACAGGTGGGCCACTTGGAAAGAGTAAGTTGACATGACGGAAGGAAGAGCAAGAGACATATGGCTGAGGACCTTGCTTAAGTACTCAGCCCCAAATACCTCTGAAACTAGAAAACACCCAGACTTCTGAACTATATGAGCCAATCAATACTTCTTCCCTGTTAGGACGTATTTATTTGAGTGCAATTTATATATATGCATTAAAACTCACCCTGTCATTCCATGAATTTTGATTGATGTGTAAAGACTATACAATCACTACCACGATCAAAATACAGAATATTTCTATCACCCCAGGAAGTTCTATCATGCTTCTGTGTATTGTGTTTCCTTTCACCCTTCCTCCTTACAACTACTGACTTATTATCCCATCCCTACAGTTTTGTCTTTTCCATAATGATAAGAAGATGGAATCCTTAAGTATGTAGCTTTTGAGTATTGCTTCTTTCACTTGATTGAATGCATTTGAGATTCATCTTCATTGTTTCAAGTATTAATAGTTTTTTCCTTTTTATTGCTAAATAGTACTCCATTATATCGATATATTATAGTTTGTTTACACATTTACCAGTTTATAGGCATATAGACTGTTTTTAGCTTTTGGTAATTATGCCAAAAGCCACAATAAATAATTGCATATGTTTTGCAAATATTTACTTCCATACTGTGACTTGTCTTTTTATTTTCTTAGAGGTGTTTTTCAAAGAACAGAAGCTTTAAATTTTGAACATGTTCAATTTATCAATTGTTTTATTTTATGCTTTATGCTTTTCGTGTCCTCTCTAATAGTTTGCTAAGCCCAAGGCCATGGAAAATTTTCCTGGTTTTTTTTTCCTAGACACTTTATAGTTTTAGAGGTTACATACAGAACTATGATCAATTTGGAGTTAATTCTGGCATATAGTGCTCCCCCCGTTTAAATATGATTTGAGTTTCTGTTTCTGGCAACAAAAAATCTTGACTAATATAGATGATATTGTTCACAAATGTTAAATGAGAAACATTTTAAGAAAGGACTTTTCTAGTCAGATATATTTCAAAGCAACATGCCAGTTCTTTCCAAAATCAATTTGAATGAAAATCCTATTGAGATTTATTTATTTGAGCTTGACAAAATGAATCTTTAATGTGGAAGAATAAATGGATGAGAATAGCAATGAAAAATTTAAAAATGAAATAGACTTTAGCTATAAGGTATTAAAACATACAATAAACCACAATAATCAAATCAAGGTGGTGCTGGTGTGGGAATCAATGGGCAAAGCAGTGGAACAGAATAGAAGGCCTAGATACAGGCCTAGCATGTATGTTTTATGTCAGAATAAAAAATAATTCTCCAATTAGTGGTGCTGGTAAAATAGGTTTAAAAAATATATCATTAACAATCATCAAAGTTCAAAGTGCATTGTAATAAAATATGAAAAATTAAAACATTTAGAGAAAGTCTGAAATTGCAATCCTGAGCTGGCACTCCTTGGTCTTTTCCCAAATCGGATTTTCTCTTTTTATGTGATTTAAGTGGATTGCAGAATTGCCCATATAGTCTGCATCCCATTAAACTGCACTCAGGTCATGCAGGAATGTAGGTTATACTGGTCTTCTTTGTTGAAAGGAAAAGTACTGTTTTGATGCACAAATGTGTTTTAGTCTCTCGTCAAAAGCATTTGTATTCAGGTAAGATTTGTGAAAATATTTTCCTCACCAAATTAAATGTGGCTTCTAATATATTTCCAGAGGGAGCATTTTATATATATTCTTGAGAATGGGGGTCTAGGAAACAAAGTGAAGGGCCTGGATTGACTGTAGTGTTTCCTGTGAGGTGAAGCCACATTTTTCTTCTCTTCATAGATGCTCCAGCCTGGGGGATTAATGTTTACCTTGATTTAATGTCTCATCAGAGGCATGACATCCACAGCAGTCTGGCTGCAGTAGGATTAAATGAAGCATGGCCATTTCTTCAAGAGAGACTTAAGCCTCAAGCCTTCGGCCCTAGAGGGGCAGGGCTGGAGACGGAGAGAACAAAAATCTATTGAACTCCCAATGATAGAGGGAGAATGAAAAGTTTAACTCCCTTCAACACATGTGCAATTTAGGGCTGAGATGAATTTTATATTTTAAAAATCTAGGAGTTAAACCCAAGTTAGGAGGGTTTGGACTTTATAGGCACACTGTTCTGAAGTCTAGGAGGAGCTCGCTGCCCCTGGACCACTCCTACACCACACCATATCGAACAAGTGACCTTGAGACAAGGAGACAAACTCTGCCTTTAAGGGAGAAAGGGAGATTATTTTCAGTGTTTGGAAATTGAATCCAAAGCCTCGTCAGGACAAATTTTGCCAGGGCAGCATATTCTCCCTTCCAGAAGCAAGTAAATGAATATAGGAAATGCTAAACTAGGGCAGAGTAAGTTCCATCCTGCCCAGATTTCTGCCTCTGGTTGGGGACCAGGGGAGGGTTGTGGGAACTGGGCTGCACTGCGGATTTCTCTTTCCAATCCCAAATTTTCTAGGTTCCTTCACCAAATCATTAAGGATCTGATAGTCATGAAATTTTCTTATAACTCTTGTATTTTTAGCCAATATTTCAATGGGTTAATGAATTCTTTAGTTCACTCAATAAAGCAGTACTTCTTATTTGTCCTAGAATCAACTACTACATGTTTCAGAGGTAGATCTAAATTCTTGCATATCATAGTTTTTGGACTGTTGTATTCATTACTCCACCTTTTGTGTGAGTTCATAGGTTTCTATCCAGCCTCTCCTGCTATGGCCACTCTTCCCTCTTCCCATAGAGTTGATTAGTTTAATTATCTCTTCCCCACTTTTCTTTCCTTTCTGGCACATTCTCTTCCTATGCATCTTTGCCTTTCCCTCTCTTCCTTATTAGCTGTAACAAAGAATTATACATGGTAGGTCTTGGGGCCATGCCCATTCTTCAGTCACATTGTACTCCTTTTTCACTTAGCCTTGTAAGGGCAGTGAGCCAGCAGAAGGAACATTGAGCTAAAGAGTCAGACAGACCAGGGTTAAAATCTTTCTGTACCTTTTAATACCTGTATGACCTTGAGTAATTCAGCTTTGGGGTGTGTTTTTTCTTCTTTCAAATGAGAATAATGCATCTTAATGAGTCATTGTGAGGACTGAATGATTTGAAAAACCTTAGGTAGGTAGTTCAATATTCTGATAAAGCTAATCTATTTTTTAAACAAATCAATGAAAGTCTCTAGACAGGGTCTTATTTGTTATCAATTCACTCCTGTGCTATGAGTAACAAAGTTGTAAAGTCTAGTGGGGCCAGGTGAGTAGTGAGAACTGCTTTGTTTGCTTAACTGGCAAGAACATGACAGTCAGGGGCCAGTAAGTAGAGACTTATCTCATCACTTCCTCATCATATCTTGTAGCACCAATCTCAAGGGAACATGATAGGAATCCTCATCAGAGTGACCCTGGCCATGTAGGGGCTAATGTTTGCCATTAGTCTACAACCTCAAAGAAACTCTCCCTAATACAACCATTCTCACAAACTTATTTAAAAGCCCTGGGAAAACCCAGTGGGAGGCTCTTGAGCAAGAATTGCCAATCAGCATTTTAGCTTTTGGACTGAATTTGCTGGGATTTTGTATTTCCATCCCATTCAGCCATTGAACATGGGGCAGCCCTACAAAAGGCATGACCTTGGGAGAGACACTTCTCAGCAGTTGAAATAAACTCTGAAGGAGCTGACATTTAGAGGCTGTCTGCTAACTGCATACCTTACCCCCTGGACAACAAGTCCTTCCTTGAAGGGAGATCTAAATAGCATATAGTTTTGTCTACTACAATAAGTTATTGTTTTTAAGATATATTCTAGTACTTCCTATATTTTTATTCCTATTTCTTTAATATAAAACGGCAATGTGTGTCACTTATTGCTACATAGCAAAACACTCCAAAATTTTAGTGGCTTAAAATAACAATGATTCAGTACTTCTCAAAATTCTGTTAGCTGGGATCATCTGGGTGATTTTTCTGCTGGTTTTCTCTTGTCACTCATGCAGCTGCAGTCATATTCTTTCAATTACAGACAGAGGTCTAAGATTGTCTTATTCACGTGGGCAAGGTAGGTCTTTTCCTCCATGTAATCTCTCATCTGGTAGCTTATTCTATGTTTTTACATGGAAGTGGAGTGTTCCGAAGGCAAATATGGAAGCTGCAGCCCAGATGCTAGAATTGGTTAAATTCTATTGATCAAAGTAAGTCATAAGATTACCCAGTATAAGGAGTTGAAAATAGACTGTATTTGATGGTAAGAGCTGTAACATATTGTGACTCAATTTTTCAGCCTGCCATCGTCTATTCACTGGCCTCCACGTACAAAATATCCTCACTCTCCCCTCAAAGTTATTCCCATCAAGGCATCATTATCAATCTTGAAGTCCATAGTCTCAATGTAACTTGGAACAAAACTTGATCATTTTCAGAGCTGTAGATTTAGTTGTGCTAAAGATATCTGCCTTCTAAGAATTGCCATTCCTAGAAGAAAAGCTCTTGATATCCTCAGTGACATAGATTACTGCCTAATCTCTGCATTACTTATGGAAAGTTTTTTAGATCTGTCATAAAGGTTGTAGACTAACTCACATCCTACATTATTAGACACCAGGTCTTCTCACTGTAGAAAAATCAGCCTTGTTAATGTCAAATAAAATTCTGAACTTGATCAGTCTATTTGGTAAATATGTCTTTTAGATGGTTCATTCCATTAATAAATCTCATTTAAGCCAAAAAGTGGAAAAGGATTATTTCTCAAATATCCTTGAAAACTGTTGCTCTTCAAGAAGTTCAGGATGAGGGTTCATTTTTTATCTCTCAAAGCATACTGGGTCATCCAAAACTTAGCCACATCTATTATAGAAAAGCATGCTTGTGAGAAAGGTATCTTGAGGTTTTTCTTGGTTCCATCTAGCCTTTGGGAGTCATGAACTCATTAAAAATCTAATGATAACCATGAGAAATGATCATATGCTCAGGATTTGGGGTTGATGGATCCCTTCATATCTTTCATGATAATCTTATAGCTCTTAAAACTTAAGATGTCTATGAATCAGCTCAGGTGAATGTCAACCAAGTGTCCCAGGCTCCAGCATTTGTAATTGGAGTAGCCGGGACAGGACCAGGAAAGCCCTTTTTCTTGAAAATAAAACAAAAATACCAAATGAGTCTGATGTCTGATGCAGGTTAGTTTTGGCTGCATTTGAGAAACGTAGGAGTTCATGAACCCCCCAATTAAAATCTTTGATCTTTATAGATACACATATGTGTATGGATATACATATACATATAAAATATTAGAAACAGCAGATGAATTATTTTTTTCCTTTCCTCTGGTCCAGTTACTTCACAAGAATTTCAGTGATTAAGCTCTTACATCTGGGTCAACCTAATGATTACAACTGGAGTGGAGTTCAACTATATACATTTGTCTCATTGTATACATAGGATATGAACTTCTTGGTTACTTACAGTTTTAAAATCTTGATTTCTTGAAACTGCTATTAAGACTAAACACCAACTATTTACATTCTCCAAATGTTCCAATTGCTCTTAATTTATATATTCATTTCACATAGTTGGAATCAGTGTGGTGATCTGCTGCCTATAACATTTTCCATATGCAATGCTGTAGTTATTTCCATGTGTCAACATCATCCACATACTTGTTATTTTATAAAACCATAATATTCCACTGGCAAATGTGCCAGAATTTATTTTTCATTGGTAGGCTTTGTAGGATGTCTGTGAATGTGTGTGCGCCTGTGCACATGCAGATTCTTTTGAACATCAGCTGTATGCAGTGGTACTTCTTTTCAAAAATGATTTTGACAAGGGATTATGAAGTAAAAGCAGCACAGAAATATCCTAAAAGATCCTTGGGCCTTAAACTGGTAATTAGGATCCAAGATGGGTAATAAATTGGACCCAATCTGTTGTCAAGGAAGTAAACGCAATTTTAGACAGGACCATAACAACTAGAAATAGAAGCTCCTCCCATGAAAAGTACTAACTGTATGCAAATTCATGAACTTTAGTTCATAAGCAGGGCAAAGGGTAGTTGGATGACACAGAAAGAGAACTAAATTGAAATGATAATGCGGGGTGTTTCACAGACTTCTTCAACAGACAGAATAAGCTTCTTAATAATGTCAGATTCTAAAGATATTGGTGTTTCAGGAGACTTCAGCTCTTTCAAAATCTGTTAGAAGTCTTATTTGGCCAAAAAGTAAGGTATCTGATAAATTTTTGAGTATGAGACGATTTATTACTGAGAAAGTAAAAGATTTAATATAGGCTAATACCATCCTGGTCTTGAAGGAAACTAAGGAGGAAAAACTGATAATTAATGTAACAGTAAATGCCTAATACCAAAGAAAAGGAACACTGGGGTTAATTATTCATGTGCCCTAGACCTTAAAAGTCAATTGTTGAAATGCTTCCTTGAGACTCTGAAAGGGAAAATAGATAATGAAGTGTGGAAAGCTCTCTACATGTAATTTGGGCTGTACAAAAGTTTTGCAAAGTTCAAAGAGAACGGCAAAAGAAAAGACATTTAAGGAAAATAATGTAGTTGCACTGGTATTCCATTCTACAGGCATATAAAAGACTTTTACCAAAGACATATACATATAATAAAAGAATGACAGGAATATAAGAAAAGCACTGAGGAGCTTAAAGCACAGGTGAAGTGAATGGGGTTCAGCTTTAGAGAGAGAGAAAAAAATGACCAAATGATTATTCTAACTTTGTAGAATAAGTTGTTATAGGTCCATGACACCAATGAGGGGTACAAGAAACCTGAGATTTGCATATGCTATTTCACTTCTTAAAGGAATGCCAGAGAGTATTAACTAAACAACTAGATTTTAATTTTTATCAGCATTTGGGATTAAATTTTAAGTAGAAGGCTTGTGAACTTTTAGAGAAGAATGTGATGATCACTAGGAACCAATATGCATTCACCAAGTATGAGTGAAGCGTGTTGATTTCATATCATTTTAAAGTAGTGGTTTTGACTACTATTCAGGAAAATATCATTGGGTTAGTATCTGTTGATTTAAGTGTAGAATTTGGTCATTTTTTCTTTGTGTTATTTAGAATGAGATGGTTAAAACACTTCATGGGTTATTATATGAATTAATTAATTTGTCTAATTATGTTATTGTTATTGTTATTGTTCAATATTTAAGGAGTGGCATCTTCATTTGACTGGAACATAGTTCTGTCCTTGGCAGTTCAAAATTTATGTCAGAGACTTGAATGAAGGAATCTATTTACACATGACGTGTAGTTAAAAAGAAATCTCAGTAAAATAATTTTATGTGGGACATTGCTTCCCAGATTTGACTATTGGACAACCACAAGTATATCTGAGTCAGGTGGAGCCACAGTGGGCTATAAAGATAACAAGAAGGATCTGTTGACTCTTCCTAATTAACCCTCAGTCTGTGAAAAGAACTGAGAGTTCACTGTGGTAGACTGAATAATGGCCCTCAACGATATCAAAGTCTTAATCTTTGGAGCCTGTGAATATGTTACCTTATGTAGTAAAAAGCACTTTGCACATATGGCTAAGGATTTTGAAATTGGGAGGTTATCCTACTTTGTCTAAGTGAGCCCAAAGTGATTATAAGTGTTGTTACAAGAGGGAATAGGATGGTCAGAATCAGCCAGGAAGATGTGAAGATAGAAGCAGAGGTTGGAGTATGCAGGCAGCTTCTAGAAGCTGAAAAAGGCAAGGAAATTGTCTCTGCTAGAGTTTCCAGAAAGAATGCAGCCCCAGATTTCTGACTTTCAGAACTGTTAACTAATAAGTTTATGGAGTTTTAAGCCACCAAGTTTGTGGTAATATGTTACAACAATGAAAACTAACATACCCACCATGAGAAAATGGAGAGATCTGATGTAAATTTCTAGTTTTTCCCAGGGAGAAACAGATGGTAACCATTCACTAGTGGGACTAAAAGAATCATCCTTCTCTAGTTTAAACCCACTTCTAGATATCCTACATTGCTCTTGTTCTATGGTATAACCAGTGTCTTTGTTACTTAACACCTTGTGGAATTTTAGCTGGTGTAAACTTAGCCCTTTTTTTCCCCCTTATAGACTACAATTCCAGCCTTTCTTAATTTTATCTAAGGGATATTTCAAATATTTTGTGAAAAATTTCAAGACCTACCTTTGGAAAGTGTTAAGAAGTTAACTGATTATTTATATTCTCTTCCCCCAGCTTTATTTAGGTATAATTGATAATATTTTTTAGGTTACAATGTCATGATTTAATACAGATGTGTAGTATGAAATATTTACCACAGTAGGATTGGCTAACACATCCTTTGCCTTATATAATTACCATTTGTTGTTGTTATGGCGAGAATATTAAAGCTCTATTCACAGAATCTTTTAAGTATATAATATATTAACCATAGAAAGCATACTATATATTAGATCCCTGGAACTTATTCATCTTATAACTCTTTACCAAAAGCATATATTTTTGTAAAGTATATTCATCTTATAACTACTTTACAAAAAGTCTGTACTCTCTGATCAGTATCTTACCCATTTAAGCCAACCTTCAGCCCAGGCAACCACCATTCTGTTTCTATATATTTAACTCCCCCCCCCCTTTTTTTTTTAACAATTCCACATATAAATAACAGCATGAAGTATTTGTCTCTTTCTATCTGGCTTATTTTACCTAGGACAGCGCCCTCTAGGTCTATCCATCTTGCCCAAGTGGCAAGACGTTCTTTTTTATGGCTGAATAGTATTCCTATGTATGTGTGTATCACATTTTCTTTACCCATCGACACTTAGGTTGTTTCGATATCTTGACTATTGTGAATAATGCTGCAGTTAAGATGGGAGCATGGATTTCTCTTAAAGGTAGTAATTTTATCTTCTTTGGATTTATACCCAGAAGTGGGGTTGCTGAAACATATGGTAGTTCTATTTTTAATTTTTGAGGAAACTCCATACTGTTTGCTATAGTGGCTGTGCCAGTTTGCATTCCCAACAATAATGTACCAGGGTTGCCTTTTCTCCACATCTTCACCAGCATCTATTATCTTTTGATAACAGTCATTCTAGCAAGTATGAAGTAATATTTCATTATGGTTTCGATTTGCATTTCTCTGACAATTAATGATGCTGAGCACCTTTTCATGTACTTGTTGGTTATTTATATATCTTCTTTGGAAAAATGGTCAAGTCCTCCACCCATTTTTTAAGCCAATTTTTTTCTGTGCTATTGAGTTTTATGAGTTCCTTACATAAGTTGGATATTAACCTTTTATCAGATATATGGTTTGGAAATATTTTCTCCCTTTCTTTAGGTTGCCTTCTAATTTTGTTGATTGTTTCTTTTGCTATGCAGAAACTTTTAATATTGTCCCACTTATTTATTTTTGTTTCCATTGCTTCTGCTTTAAGTGACACATCCAAAAGATTATTGCCAAGGTATTAAGGAGCTTTTGCTGTGTTTTCTTCTATGATTCTTAGTTTCATGACTTTTACATTTTTGCTAGTTTTATGTTCTTAATCCATTTTAATTTTTTTCAGTGGTGTAAGGTAGGGTACAGTTTCATTCTTTTGCATGTGTTTAATCTAGTTTTCTCAACACCATTTGTTGAAGAGACTATTGTTCCTCCATTTAGTATTCTAGGCTCCCTTGTCAAATGTTAGTTGATAGTACATGCATGCATTTGTTTCAGAGATCTTCATTCTGTTCCTCTGGTCTGAGTGTCTTTTTTATTGAAATATAGTTGACATACAATATTCTATTCATTTTAGGTGTACATCATAGGGATTTGATATTTTCATACATTATGAAATGATCCCCATAAGTCAACAACTATCATCACACAATTATTACAATATTATTTACTATGTGTATTACTTCCCCACAACTTTACCTTAGAAATTTGTACCTCTCAATCCCCTTCACCTATTTCATCCTACTCCTCCCAATTCCTGCCCCCTCTGATAAGGTTTCCTATATCTGAGTCTGTTTGGTTTTGTGTTCATTTGTTTTGTTTTCTAGATTCCACATATAAGCACAATTATATGGTTCACATTCTGATTTCAAACTATATATCTGTTTTTATGTCAGTGCCGTATTATTTTATGATAGCTTTGTGATATAGTTTGAAATCAGGAAGTATGATGCTTTTGGGTTAAGATTGTTTTGGTTATTCAGGATCTTTTGTGGTTCCATATAAATTTTCAAATTGTTTTTTTTTTATTTTTATGAAAAATGCATTGGAATTTTGATAGAGAGTTTCATTGAATCCATAGGTAGCTTTGGATAGTATGGACGTTGTAACAGGATTAACTCTTTCAATTCATGAACATGGGTATTTTTCCATTTATATTTGTGTTGTCTGCAATTTGTTTCATGAGTGTCTTATTTTTATTTTTTATTTTTTTGGTGTATGGATCTTTCCATCTCTTGGTGAAATATATTCCTAGTCATTTTATTGTTTTTAATGCTATTATAAATGGTATTATTATCTCTATTTCTGATAATTCATTGCTGGTGTATAGAAATGCAACCAATTTTTGTCTGTTGCTTTTTTTTTTATTCTGAAACTACTGAGTTCATTGATTAGTTTTATCAAGGTTTTTTGGGAATCTTTATAATTTTCTCTATATAAGATCATGTCATAAGCAGAGACAATTTTGCTTCTTTACAATTTAGATGACTTTTCTTTTTCTTTGCCTGATTACTAAGCTTATCAGTACTATGTTGAATATTCATGGTAGGAATGGGCACCTGTTTCTCGTTCCTGATTTTATAGGGATAGTTTTCAACCTTTTCCCATTGAGTATAATGTTAGCTATGGGTTTGCCATATTTTGACTTTATTATGTTGAGGTATAGTTCTTCCATACCAAGTTTATTGAGAGTTTTTTTAAAGGTTTTATTTATTTATTCATGAGAGACACACAGAGAGAGGCAGAGACACAGGCAGAGGGAGAAGGAGGCCCTCTGCAGGAGCCTGATGTGGGACTCGATCCTGGACCCCAGGATCATGATCTGAGTCAAAGGCAAATGTTCAACCCGCTGAGCCACCCAGGCATTCCTGTTGAGAGTTTTTGTCATAAATGAATGTTGAATTTTATCAAATGCTTTTTCTGCATCTATGACATGATTATATGATTTTTTCCCTTCTATTAGTACATCATACTAATTGGTTTTTATATGTTGAATCAACCTGTGTCTATAGAGTATGCATTGCAGTGGATGCCAGTGATGAGAGTTGGGCCAGAGCATGCAGTTAGACAACTGGACGGTGGTTTTTGCTAGTTGAAAGTGAGCCCAGTGGTGCAGGCCAATGATTGGAGACAGCTGAATCCAGGCCCAAAAGAGGTTGTGGGGGTCTTGGCAATCAGCATATTTCTGTGGCTACAGGATCTTGCTGTGTGTGTGCACATGGCAATGAGGGTCAGCTGCCTGACTGTAGGCTGTCATCTTGTAATCAGGCAACTGCAGAAGTCTGGACTGGCTGCTTGTGTGGGTCCTAGGCTCCAGGGGTGGAAGTAGGAGGAATGAAAGAGGGACTCAAGTATCTTGCATCAGTAAATATAAATGTATTTGAAACAAACAAACCAAAAAAAAACCCAAAACAGTGAAATCTTCAGAGGGGTCCACAGTAGCTGTTCTGGCTGTGGGTTTCTTCAGTGGTAAAAGCTACTGGGATTGTCTGCAGAGCTGGTCACTGGGAAATGTAGTCACTTTTGCCATGTGGATGATAATTGGTAGCTCCTACTTTTCTCCTTTGTCCCCAGCTATCCATTCATCTCAGCTTTGCTTGTCTCTGGGTGAAAATGAGGGGATTCTTTGTGCAATATCTGAAAAGGTTGAGGAACCTGATCACACACGTCACTCTTCCTTTCCCCATAAGGGGAACTGTTTCCATTGGGAAGTTCTCTTGTTGTTGAGCAATGACTGCTTGGGGAATGCGATGATACAAGCAAAATGGAACTGTTATTTCCATGAGGTAGTCTCAACTTTTCCCACTGTGTGTCTAAAGTTTAAATGGATTCCAAAACTCTCCCAATGGTGTTTTTGTTCTGGATAACTAATTGATCTTTGTAGGGCAACAGATGCTAGAATCTCCTATTCTGCCATCTTGGTGACATCACTATATATAGGAACATAGCCTTGCAATGATGGCTCTTCATTAGATGATTTTCACTAAAGGTTTTGTCTCCTCCAAATGCTGGCATTGTCTGTAGAGTATTGTTGCTCTCTGTCCAATCAAAATGTCCTGCATTGGTGAGGTTTTTTGTTGTGATACGTGCTCTCTCTGCTCTGGTTCCATAGTTTTTGGTGCACTGTGCCAATAAGAGGGGAGTTTTAAATCCCAGAAAGTACTCAGTTGAAAACGGAACCTAATTATACTGATTCAGAGGATGTCTGGATGGAACAAATTATATCAGTAAAATGTGGAGGTGTCAGATCAATTGATTAAAAAAGAGAGGTACTGGAAAGAGCAGAAAGAACCAGTTCTTATGATAAATCAAACAACCAAGACCATTCTTAACACTTCAAATGAAGGGATGACAGTCATCTCCACAGAAAGGTAATGGGGAAGAGGATGTTTCCTGTCTTAAAACCATCCTCCTTATTGAATACTTTATGGGGTTAGTGATTTCAAGACTCAGTGCCAAGCTTAACTAGCTTACTCTGGCCCTTCAAATTTGAATCAAAGGATGACACTTTTATACAAAAGCCAGAATCATAATAAAGGCATGTTTTACATTCAGTCAGCAAACCAATGGGTAATTACTACCTTTGTTCCCATAAAAAAAAAATGAGTTAATTCTGTCTTTTTGAAGAAGGGAATAATGCTGTCAGATTTCTACCAATACCGTACTCTTGATAATCCTTAGTACAGCATAAACAGGCCATGAAAAGGGCATTAGAAGCACATTAGAATCCAGATATAATGCAAGATAAACTTTGGTCATACAGAAGGTCACTCTATAGTTTTATAGTATCTAGCTTTGGCAACATGAAAGACATTGTGTAGTCTAAGGTGAAGAATCCTAAGATGAGTAACAAGTATACAAAAATATGATTGGGGCAATTATACAAAAATAATATTTTGCCCAAATAAATATGTAGCCCAACTAATGGTAGAACCAAGGATATAAGGTTAATTAGCAGCCTTCCAAATAATAGTGTGAATTAACTAAATTGGAAATGAAAAATACCTGATGAGTGAGTGACATTAGAATTGCTCTAGTCACTACCACTGCCAAAACCTACAGCTGAATCTATGTGCTCTTCTTTAGCATTCTTAGCTCTGCTCCAGTTCAGTTTCTATTAGTCAAGGGAATTATAAGAAACTATAGGTAAGTCACTTAGACGTGTGTATGAAGACAAACATCAAAGACAGTTCTGTTGTGAAAAACCTGCCTGGTCTTACCATGCAAAGAGAGTGTCAAAAAGGCCTTTGTGACCTGACCAACTGAGAATATTCTGACTCCTCATTCAGTCCTTCAATTAGAACATAAAGAGGGCATTCCCTTAGTATGTTAACTCACAAGGTACTAAATACTGATAAAAATAATTTTAAACTCAGACTGCTAAGTACTTTATCATTAGAGAGGATAGAAAGGAAAATCCCTCCCAAAATTTGTAGGGGATTTTATTTGAATGTCCTGTTATTGCATAGTCCCATGCCACAGGTTTCTCAGCTGCAACCACTCAAATGACCCCATGAACTATTTATCCTAACAGTTATCTGCCACAATCCTTGTCTGATCTCTCCCTCACCAATCCTGTTAGTCCTTCAAGACGCAGCCTTAGGTATTGTCACCTCTGAGAAGTCAAGACATCCTGGGCTGGATGCTCCCTCTTAGAAGCTCCTATAGGATGCTGCTCTCTTTCTTTTTCTTTTTGTTAGTAGCATTGCCAGATTATTATTTCAGCTAGGTTGCCATTTAAGAGAAGGGACCATTATTTTTATGAATGCATCCATAGCAAATTCCAACACATTTTCGATGCCCAATAATCTGCTGAGTGAATGAAAAATGAGTATATGTGTGATTCTCTATAAACGAGAATAGAACCGACTTCTAAAAGAGCTATTTCTTAGCAAAAGTCTCTGAAGGGTTGGTTGGGGTTTTAGAGTTTAATGGTCTCTATTAGAATGTAAGTGCCATGGAAGCAATGACTTAGTTGACTTTATTTACTGTTTTATCTCTAGCATGAAGAACAATGTCTAATACACAATGGGTATTCAGTAAGTGTTAAATGAATAAGTGCAAATTAATGAATAGAGGATCATTGGAAATAAAACCTTGTTTCAAAGACATCTATAGGAAGGGTCTCAAAGGTAACCACAATTATAACTTGAATGGTATTTTATAGTTCATAAAATATACTTACTTAATTCTCTTATGGGACGCCTGGGTGGCTCAGCGGTTGAGTGTCTGCCTTTGCCTCAGGGTGTGATCTCGGAGTCCCGGCATTGAGTCCCACATTGGACTTCCTGCATAGAGCCTGCTTCTCCCTCTGCCTGTGTCTCTGCCTCTCTCTGTGTGTGTCTCTCATGAATTAAATAAATAAAATCTTTAAAAAATAATAATTCTCTTAGCAACATTGCTTTATAGATTTTATTAAGACCACCTCCATTAGGCAGATGAGGAAACCAGACCTGGTAAAATAGCAGGTAGAATTGAAACCCTGGTGGTATGACCACAGACTCAGAGATCTTTGCATTACACTGAACTTTTTCAATCCATGACATTAAACTTAATGGTTAGTTGGGGAGAAAAAGGAGTCCCTTTGCAGGGGTAGCATAACTTTATTTCAAAAATAGATATTTGAAAGATCTGACCATAAAGTGCCTAGAAATAAAAAAAAATCACTGGTTTTCTGAATAACATGGAAGAAGGGTGATATAAGATACCATGTCTAGGGTGTAATTCTCCTTTTTTAAAAATAAAATTGACAAAAATTGACAAGAAAGATTCTTTATGAGATATTCTGTTGATAAAGAAGATGGATTTGATTTTTAAGTCACTGAGTGGAACTGTCAATATGCATGCCTTCTGTGACAAGCAGCTGACAAATCTTGGAATAATCCAGAAAGAATAAATTATCTGTAGTAATTAATATAAACACTGATTACTTGTAATTGTGGTATGGGCAATAATAGGGATGATAGGTTTGGATAGAGTTTGGAATTGGGTTTGGCATCCAGCCTAGGTATCTTCATCCAATCAGTGATATGTTTAAAGTCATTGCTTGAAATATTTACATGAATGTGGTAGGCTGAAGAATGCCCTCTCCCAAGAGATATCCATATCCTGATCCCTAGGACAGGGGAATTTTACCTTCTTTTCTTCAGTGAAAAAAGCAGGGGTGGGGAGACAGTTGCGGATGTGATTAAATAAAGAATTTCAAGATGGAGGAATTTTTTGGATTATCCAGGTAGGACCTAGATGCAATCACATGTATCCTTATAAAAGGTCATAGAGAAACACTCTTATCTAAAGGGAAATTTAACATAGTCAGAAGAAGAGAGGTCAGTGTGACCAGAAAGGCAGAGATTGGAGTTGACACATCCACAAACTAAAGAATGCTGGCAGTCGTCAGAAGCTGAAGAGGCAGGGAATGGATTCTTCCCTAGAGCATCTAAAGGGAGAATGCCCCTGCTGACACCTTGAGTTTGACCTTGTAAAACTGATTTTAGATTTCCGGCCTGTAGGATATGAAAGAATAAATTTCCGTTTTTTAAGTCACCAAGATTGGGGTAATTTGTTAGAACTATCATAGTAAACAAATACACCCAATACACATATAGCACTAGCAGGTAATTTTGGCAAGTGCTGCCTTGATTTAGCTGAGGGGGCTTGATAGAATCAATGGGAGATAGAATCAATTACTCTTTGAATTTGGCTGTGGTCCAGAAAATGAGAAATCATCTGCTTGATACTAGAAGAGGACATTGCTGTTTTTCTCACTAAAGAATTCAGATTGGATTAGAACATTTTTGATTGTGGGGGGAGGTTAACACATGGAAGCAGCCAAGTAGAAAGCATGAAGGAAAGATAGTCTTATGTTGAATGATCTCCACTGGAAAGTTGAGGAATGACTCTTAGTTTTTTAGCTTTGGTAAGTAGGAGCCATTGAAAGAAACTATTGGAAGAGCCCATTAGGTTAGTGTGAGCAGAGATGGAAATTGGGAATTTCAATTTAGATATGTTAAATATAGGATCCCTCTTAAGTACCTCAGTACACAGGTCAAGTAGGCAAATGAACATATGGATTTGAAGCTCAGGAGAGAAAGAAGACAAACTTTGAAAAAGTTAAAGAGAAAGTAAATGTTAGAAATCTTATACTTTTCCCTGTTGAATATCTAATATACTGATGCTTATTTTATTAATCAGACACTTATTTTTAAATAGTATTTCTATTCCTTGCCATTGTTGCAACCTTCTTTGTTAATTAAAGTTAGATAAAATATCATTGAATCCCTCATTCCATTTATTCTTTAAAAACCTTAATACTCAGTGAAGTCATTTCTCTATACACAAGGTAGCTAGCTTCCTCTCCTTGGAAATGAGAGATATCTGAACACTGTTTTTAACAGTATTTTTTTTTTAATCAGAAGTGAGTACCGAGGGGATCCCTGGGTGGTGCAGCGGTTTGGCGCCTGCCTTTGGCCCAGGGCGCGATCCTGGAGACCCGGGATCGAATCCCACATCGGGCTTCCGGTGCATGGAGCCTGCTTCTCCCTCTGCCTGTGTCTCTGCCTCTCTCTCTCTCTGTGACTATCATAAATAAATAAAAATTAAAAAAAAAAAAAAGAAGTGAGTACCGACCCCTTCTAATCACAGAAATCAGAAAAAAAAATACACATCATAGTACTGCATGGAGTTATATATTTCGTATTTTAGAAGGTTAAACATTTTTCAGGGCTAACTCTTGTAAGGATAAGTTCTCTAGTATGAACTACTAGGGATGTTACAGAATTTTTGGTGTAAATTGCATTTTTTTAGATTCCATGTAAATACTATAAAACTTTTTATAATCTCACTAAAATGCTCAAATCTGTAGGTAATACGAAGTGTACTATATTTGTAGGGCACAAGGATAGTCATACAATTTTATATTTTTAATTAACCTCTTGAGCCTCCATCTTTGCATTTAGCAGGAAACCAAGATCTTTTGAAGTGTCCAAAAATCGGTAGGATTTACTATTATAATTGTGCAATCGCGAAGAGGAGCTGGACTACTACTTTAATGAAAGAGAACTGGGATCTGATTAGCCCACTGTCAGTGTTGCTTCTTACCACCAAATGATTCCACAGATGAAGACTAGTCTGACCCAACCTATTTGACTATATTTATCCAATGCTTATAGTAGGGTTCCCCATGCTTGGGGTTCTCAAACTTCAGCCTTAGCACTTAATGTCACCTTGTAGGGGTTAGCTTGTGCTGAGATTCCCTTTCTGGTACTTATCTTTTGTATCAGGATGCTTTTCTTAAACCTTTCAAACAAAATGTCCTTATTACTCATTTTTCATAAAATAGTGGGGTTAATCACCCTCCTAAAAGAGGCTACCCTTAATGACTCTAGGGTTCCTACAACTACCTTTCTAAAAGTGGCTACTGTCAGAGTCAAAAGTGTTTGTCCTAAGGAAGATTTTACAAGTGATTTTGTAGGCGTTTGGCCCCTTATCCACTATAAGAAAAAAAAATCACAATTAATCCCCTTTTGACACATTCAATTTCATAAAGAATGAAGAAATTCCAAATTATCACTTAAAAAAGAGGATACAAACCACAAACCATTCCATGAAAAAATCTGCATGATTTTCGAAATATGGCAAAAATTTCAATGATGTGCTGGGCATCACCTGGAAGAGAATTATATTTAATTAGGAAGTTCCATCTCAGCATAGTAACAAGTTGGCATGGGTTTATACTGGATTACTCTATAAATATTTTATTCTATTTTATTATTTTTTTATTTATTTAAGGTTTTATTTATTTATGAGAGACAGAGAGAGAGAGAGAGAAAGAGGGGGGGGCGGGGCAGAGGGAGAAGCAGGTTCCATGCAGGGAGCCCGATGTGGGACTTGATCCCGGGACTCCAGGATCACGCCCTGGGCCAAAGGCAGGCACTAAACTTCTGAGCCCTCCAGGGATCCCCTCTATAAACATTTTAAAAATGACAGTAAGTTGAAAGGACTTCTGCCTTGGCCATGTCAGAGTAGTTTGTTCCAACTTGTCCTCTTACTGTAATCTAGCAGATAACTGGAAATAAGTATAGGATTATGATTCTTTCAGAAAGGAAACAAATGAGGTGAGCCTATGCCAGCCCCAGTTTACACTCTTGAGGTGTACCTTCCATAGATCATAATGTAGAAAGAGAAAATCAAAGCAAAGCCTGGTGTGCTCACTGAATCAAGGAGACAGAGATCAGAGGTTCAAGAGATGAAGACAATATCCAGAATTTGTGGAGCAGTGAATTGTGTAGAGGGGAACTATACATAAAAGATGCTCCAAAGATTTGCATAGGGACCCTTATATATGTAGATAATTACAGAGTTGTGCATATTTTAAGCACAACTCCACATGGCCAGGCAAGTACTGTTGGGGAGATATAAAATGAACAACTCCAGGAGATATCACAGAACTAGGCCACATTCAAATTCTAACCAGCCAGAGCATAGACTCTTTGTTGAATACCTGAGGTATTCATAAGAATTATACTCAGAATGCACCTTAGTAGTAAGGGTAAACCAGTCCTAGAGTAAAGGATACTTTAGACCTCCTCATTGTTAAAAGCTCAGAAACAATTGTCAGAAGGATCCACAACTAAGTTTAATGCTTGCAAGGACAAAATTCAACACCTTTTAAAGAAAGGTGATAAAAATCCAGGCACTAAATTATAAAACAGTGTCTAGCATCCAACAAAAATTTGGAAGATATGATAACAAAAACTGACTCACTACGAGGAGAAAAATTAATGAATAGAAACAGAATAGATACAGAAAAATAGGATTCTACAAAAGCTGTAAAATAGTTACATACGTGCACATTGATTAAATAAAAAAAGAAAACATAGAATTGGACATTGTTTAAAAAAAAATCCAGAAAGTATTCCCTTCTGATTAAGCTATAGAAAGCTGCAAGAAAATTTCACTTCACCCTATCAGAGGCTGAATAATATCCCCCTAAAGATGTCTAAGACTCAACAAAATGCTAGCTGTTCCCAAATTGATCTATAGATTCAATGGAATCTCAAAATTTTTCGCAGACTTTTTAGAAGAAATCAACAACCAAATTATAACTTTTACGTGGAAATGCAAAGGTTCTGGAAGAGTCAAAACAGATTTTAAAATTAATAGCAATGTGACAGGGCTTCCATATCTTGATTTCAATATTTACCATCAAGCTGTAGTAATCAACATTGTATGGTATTGTGTTGGAATGAAAATACGGATCAGAAGGCCAGACACAGGGCAGCCTGGGTGGCTCAACAGTTTAGTGCTGCCTTCGGCCCAGGGCCTGATCCTGGAGATCCAGGATCGAGTCCCATGTCAGGCTCCCTGCATAGAGCCTGCTTCTCCCTCTGCCTATGTCTCTGCCTCTCTCTGTGTGTCTCTCATGAATAAATTTTTAAAAATATATTTTTAAAAATATAAAGGTCTGTAACACTTTACAGAATAGGTAGCAATCTTTTAAAAACTCAGTCCCAGAAGAGAGAGTTCAGCCTAAAAAAAAGAAAAAAGTAAAAAAAAGCAGGGTCAATAGTAGATTATGGAAAACAAACTCGTGATTTGTCAGTGGGCAGGACTTCGGTGTATTCTAAGGTTTACTGTGAATTTTGTAATGATAGGTCAAGAATGGAAATCCACTCTATCCGCAAAAAGCATGATTCTAAGGTACTTTTCCTTTTTTTGTCTTGTAGAGGAGAAGACACATATATCCCTTGGCTTCTCTTTTATTTCTTAATTATTCTTTCAATTTTCTGTATATGTTAATATCATTTGTCATTGGGTCCATGGCTTCCTTCCATCATAACACATATCAAATTGCATAAGGAAACTTATAAAAGCCTATCATCACATCTTATTATCTTATCACTCTTTTCATAGCACTTGGCACAGAGCTTGACAAGTCATAGGGACTATATGCCTTGTACCTGAATATAATCCCTAGGTGGTATTCTCCAACCCTGGTGTGCTCAGCACATTTGCCATCCCTTTCATTTCACACAGCTCCGCAGCTTAATAACGGGGAAGTGGCAAGAGTTCCAGAAAGGAGGGAGTAAACTTGGGTTCTGATTCTGTGGATGACTTTTTGACCTTGGATAACTTATTCAACCTCCCTGGCTTTAGCTTTTTCAACTAGGGGGAGAAAACCTAACTTCATTATTTTACAACTACATTACTAATATCAAAGGTTATATTATGAGAATGAAATGAGACAAGGTTTATGAAAGTGACTTCTAAATGTGTGTAGTTCAATAGAAGTGTCAATTATCAACATGTTTACCTTGCTATTATCAGACACCATAGATTGAATCTGTCTCTGGGCCTAATATCCAGTATTTACAATGTTTCTGTAATGTCTCAGTTATACTCCACTACCCATGATGACTTTTGGAGAAGAGGGGAATTGAGATCTTTTTATATATATTCTTTTAAATAGTTAGTGTATAAATGGGTTAATGGATTCCTGTTTTCTTTTTTTTTTTTTTTTTTTTTTTTTTTTTAATTTTTTTATTTACTTATGATAGTCACAGAGAGAGAGAGAGAGGCAGAGACACAGGCAGAGGGAGAAGCAGGCTCCATGCACCGGGAGCCCGACGTGGGATTCGATCCCGGGTCTCCAGGATCGCGCCCTGGGCCAAAGACAGGCGCCAAACCGCTGCGCCACCCAGGGATCCCTGGATTCCTGTTTTCAAGACACACCAAGAAAAATTAGTGTTATAACTGCTCATAATCCTGATTGCCCCTAGAAAACTAATCAATACTTTATTTTCAGTCTACCTAGCCATGTTTAAAGACTTATATTTACATCTTACTAGATGTCAATATGAGTCAATTGTATTAATATATTAAAATTAATATGAGTAAAAATGTATTAATATAAATTATCTCTCATCATTTACCTGAATTTGGAAAACAAAATTATATAAAAGTATTAAAATGTAGTGATACAAATACAACAAGTACATTTTATATGCTATCATTATAAACATTTAGGCTGTAGTGTGCATCCTACACTAACATAATGCCACTAACATAATGCAGCACTAAAACGGTATATATTTGTTTACCAGGAAATACCCATTTATTTGAAGAAAAAGTTATGGGGAAATCACATAGGATCAGGATTTGTTGGAACAGCATCTGCAGATACCAAATGGAACCAATCTTTTGAAAATATGTCATTTGCCAATATTTTTATATTGTAGCTTTCAACTTTCTTACTGTTCACACACAATTATTTCTGCTCAGTAATATGTACATTTTTCCATGAAGTTTACAAAATTTTCATAAAATGAAGTAGTCTCTGGCAAATTTATTTCCAGTCTTTCCATTGCAGTCCATACTGTCTGTCCTTATTGTGTAGGTTAAAGCATCATGGCATCAACTGGTCATTTGTAGTACACTATCAACATGCCAAACACAATAGAATTTCACTTAATCATTGACACATCATGATTTTTTAAATGGTGAACTTTAAAGAAATCTCTTTGAACAACCCCATTGTTGATGTGACCATAGAGGAAACATTTTCTAACATCCTTAGAAAACACTTAGAAACTCAGATACATGTAAAATACACAGCATGGACAAAAATTAAAAAATAATCAAGTCTGTTGATTGGGGGGACTAAAGGGAAAGTGGTCTTGGAACTGGGTATAAAAGAATGAAAATGAATTTCCAGAAAGATAAAGATGAGAATGCCTACTTTTAAGAGAAAATAGATGAATATGTTGAAATAATGAGAGAAAAAGTTAGATAAGCAAACCTCCTCTTATAAGGACTCCAACTGTATTGGATTAGGACCCCACCCTTAAGACTTCACTTAACTTTAATTACTTCCGTATAGGCCCCTTCTCCAAACACAGATTGAGAGTTAGGGGTTCGGCATGAATTCAAGGGTGGCAAGTGGGTGGTGGGGTGGGAACACAGTTCAGTTCATTATACCATTTTAAAATCAAGTTATAAGTCTTTTTATTTATTTTTTTTAGGTTATAAGTCTTTCAATTTTTGAGTTGTAGGAGTTCTTTATCTGTTCTGAATGCAAGTCTCATCAGATATATGGATTTATGAATATTTTCCTCCCTTTCTTGGGTTATTTTTTCACTTTCTTGATGGTAGCCTTTGAAATAAAAAGATTTTCAATTTCAGTGAAGTCCAATTAACCTATTTTTGTCTTCTGTCATTTGTACTTTGATGCCATATCTAAAAAATTCTTGCCTCATCCAAGGTCATAAAAATTTACTCCTATGCTTTCTTCTAAGCGTTTTTATAGTTTTAGATTTTATACTAGGTATTTTCTATCTATTTTGAGTTAAGTTTTGTATATGGAATGAGGTAAGATTTTAGCACCATTCTTTTTCATGTAGATATTTAGCTCTCCTAGTACCATTTATTGAAAGATCTTTTTCTATTGAATTATCCTGGCACCCTTGTTGAAGATCAGTTGACCATAATGTAAGGATTTATGTTTGGGATCTGAGTTATATTCCATTGATTTATATAGCTTACCTTACACCAGCATCACTTTGTCTTGATTACGATAGCTTTATAGAAAGTTTTGAAATTAGAACATTTAAGTCCTCTGATTTTGTTCCTTAAATTTCCATTTAAACTTTATGATCATCTTGTCAGTCTCTGCATGAAAGCTGAATTTTTGTAAATATTTTGCTGAATTTATGGATCACCTTGAGATATATTGCTATCATAACACATTTACATCTTGCAATTCAGAAACTTGGGATACTTATACATTTATTTAGTTTTTCTTCAATTTCTTTTAATAGTATGTAGCATTCAAGACTTTGCACTTCTATGTTAAATTTATTTCCAAGTATTTTATTCTTTTTTTTTTTTTAATTTTTTATTTATAATTTATTTATGATAGGCACACAGTGAGAGAGAGAGAGGCAGAGACATAGGCAGAGGGAGAAGCAGGCTCCATGCACCGGGAGCCCGATGTGGGATCCGATCCCGGGTCTCCAGGATCGCGCCCTGGGCCAAAGGCAGGCGCCAAACCGCTGCGCCACCCAGGGATTCCTATTTTATTTCTTTTGGATATTATTGTAAAAAATGCTTTCTTTGAGATTGATCATTGCCAGTATATAAAAATACAGTTGAGTTTTAGATTTTTGTACAATTTACAAAATCATCTATATTCCATTAAATATTATTTTAACATTGCTGAAATACTTTAATAATTTTTGTGGTGGATTTTTTACGTTAGATCTTGTAACCTGCAAATAGAAATCATTTTATTTATTTTCCAATCTAGATGCCTCTTATTTCCTTTTCTTGCCCAGTATTTCGTCTAAAACTTCCAGTACAATTTTGACAGGAATGCAAAAATGTATAACTTTCTCCTTTCTTCTATTAGGCTGGAAACATTGAATCTTTCACCATTAAGTGCAATATTAATCATGGGTTTTTAATAAAAGTCTTTTATCAGGGTGAGGAAGTTCCCTTATATTCCTAGTTTGTTTTTAATCATGAAAGATTGTTGGATTTGTCAAATGACTTTTTGTGTGTCTACTAAGGTAATCATATGGTTTTTGTCCATTGTTAATGTGTGTGTCGATTTATTTTCATATGTTGTAACAACCTTGCTTTTCTGTGATGATATACCTTGTTCATGGTGTATAATCCTATTTATATGTTATTGGATTCAGTTTGCTAGTGTTTTGTTTAAGGATTTCTACATCTATATTTATATGGGATATTGATTTGTATTTTTCTTTTCTTCTGATAGCTTCGGTTTTAGTGTCACGGTAATACTGCCCTCATAGAAGATGTTGAAGAATTTTAAGAGAATGGTGCTGAAGCTTAACTTGGTCACGAATAGAAGAATTTTTCAGAGTGATCACTACACAGCATGGTGTGAATGGATTAGAAGATTGGAGCATGGGAAAGGTGAGATCTTGGAGTCTGGGTGGGCAGTGAGGAGGTAATGGAATGATGCAAATTGGAAACATTCTGAATAGAGATTGTGGTCATGAGGATCAAAAGAAAGTGATAAATACAGAACATATTGAGGAGGTGTATGAGAAATCACATTTATATATTCTCTAAGCTGTCTTTCTTGGTGTTTAAAGGACAGATATTCAGGCCCTTGAGGTTCTTTTATTTCTGCTGAAACTGCTGCTCTTTCTTTATGATACAAGCATTGGCAAAACCATTCTCTGCCTTTATAACAGCTGAGATCAGATGAATTTTAGAAACATAACTTTGTTGAAGGATCCAGGGAAAAATAAAAGAGAAACAAAGTATGCAAACACACACAAATGTGCCTCAAAACACTACCAGACAAACATTGTATAGATTTCTGATCTTCCAGTAGCTAATTCTTAGCAGGTAAGCAAGCCCAGTTCTAATTTGTACCGTGTATGCGGACCAAGCCTAAAGAATCCTCTTTTCTTTTCCACCCATGACCCCTCTACAGGAGCCCATGTTCAAACAAAGCAGATTATCTTTAAAAATCAACGGGTAACATAAATGCTTAAGTCATCCTTGGTAAAACAATCACACTTTCCTTAAGAGTCCATCATCGGAGAAAGAAATTGTCAAGGGGGAGAGGTTCACTTTTTGCCTTCTTCAAAAGATAAGGTCACTGAGGAAGTATTTTCTTACCTAGACATTCAGCACCTTGGTAGAGATATCAGCGTTCCCTTGTGTCTCCCAAAGGGCATAGAAGGGCATTTACTCATCCATTCATTAAACTAACTTTTTCTGACAGCTCACTATGCATTTGTCAGTAACTTGCCAGGTCCTGGGTTTATAGTAATAAAAGGCCCATCCGTTTCCCCTCCCCCAAGAGGCAGGAGTTGAGGGGAGCAGGGGAAACACCTAAAGTCATTGTGGAGCAGTGTGATGAGAACACTGATGGAAGTAAGGCACAAAGAAGCAACATCTCAGTTGAACATGTTATAAGGAAAGGGTATCTGGGAAGGCTGATTTTGGAATGACTCATTAATTTGTGCTTGAACAATGAGTAGTGGTTAGCCAGAGGAAGAAAATGAGGGAAGTCGGTGTCAAGGAAAAGCATTAAATTAAGAAATCAAAAACTACCTGGATTTTTGCATGTATTTGCTTTCATGATACATTAAAATTCTTCCAGAAGTTCCCAAAATAGTAAACCGACTAGTCATCTTCTAGGATACTGGAATGAAGCTCACAGATTGCTTGTAGAATAAACTCTTGCACAGTTGATTTATCTCTCTATACCTTAATTATTTTAACCTTTAAAGGGAAGGAGCTGGGCTGTATGAACTTTCTGTCTTTACATTGTATGTTCTTCCTGAGAGGAATTTTTTTTCCCTCTGTATCCAGGATAGTCAATGATATCCAGAAGGCATGTTTTGTAGTATAACCCAATTCCTGGGGTGGTTGGAGAGGCTTTTGATGCAGGGGAATTGAGTGGACTGGAATAATAGGTAGATTGGAAAACAGTGCTGTGGCTTCAGCATTACCTCATTTGAGAGTGGTACAAAGAAGGGAAAGGAAGTGGAGATAGTTGTAATGCACTGGGGTTCTAGGAGATTCAGAAATGAATTTGAAAATCTGTTATAAAAGATGCTTATTACTCACTGGATGCCCTTCTATTTGCTACACACACAGGTTTTTTCATGCCATTCTGGAATTTTAAAACTGGTTCTTATTTAACAGCAGTGTAGTATGTTTATCTACTCGAAGGGTTTATGGCCCAGACATTTTTCTTTTATTCATTCGTTCATGTGTTTTTTCATTTGTTCATTTTCATTCCATTCATGAGGAATTCTTTTTTTTTCTAAGTTTCTTTTTTTAAAAAGATTTTATTTATTTATTCATGAGAGGCACAGAGAGAGAGGCAGAGACAAAGGCAGAGGGAGAAGCAGCTCCTTGAGGGGAGCCCAAAATGGGACTCGATCCTAGGACTCCGAGACCATACCCTGAGCCAAAGGCAGATGTTCAACCACTGACCCACCCAGGCATCCCTCATGAGGAATTCTTAATCTCACGTCTCCTAATAGTTTTCCAGAAAGAAAATGCAGAAAGTGCTAATTGCAGAGCTGTCATTATTGAGGAGATCCCTTTCTGAAAGTGTACTAAATATCAGAAACACAAACTATTCTCAAAAAGAAAAAAACACAAACTAGTGTCCTATGGGCTGAATGCTGCATATGTTTGGTCCATAATATGTGTAAAGATTATGAGCCATAGCTTAAAACCAAGATTTCACATACAAATTTGAATTCTTACCTTATAAAAGCAGATTTGACAGTACTGGATCACGGACCTTAATGGCAACAATTAGTTAGATTTGAGTACTATGTGCCTTGTAACTCAAATGCTTTGTGTTTCAGTTTTCCTATTTTTAAATTGGCAGCTAATAACTGACAGATAATAACCCCCCTCATAGGAGGGTATTGAGATTTAAATAAATTAATACATGGAAAGCCCTTCATCCTGTGCCTGGTACAAAGTAAGTGCTATATCCATGTTTGCTATGATGATGATTATTATTACTTCTTCCCAATTAAGCATAACCTTTACTACTTGCTGTTGTCTTACCTCCATCTTGAGTTGCTCATTTATGTTTCCTGCCTGGCTCCTATAAACACTTGTGTTTTGATCCCTGCTGTAGGCTTTTAACATTTGTGGATTTGACATTTGTGATTTTACCAACTCTAAAACCACCCAAATATCCATGACTCATTCAGATTGTGATTTTGTTGAAGCAAAAATTATAATCACTCATCTTGAAAGGCTGGTCAGCAGAAGCAAACCACTCAGCTGGTGAGTGGGCCCCGCTCAGCTCCACTTCTCATGTGGTGCTATTGTTCTGTGCTGTGCAGTAACTGTCTCCAGGTCTGCCTAGAAGGAACATCTATTGTAGTATTCATTTGGCCATCACCTCATGCCCTCTATGTACCTCAGGACCTGTGGTCTTTTTCAGTATGAAGCAATGTTATTCTTGCTTCTATAGTAAACACTCTTAACAAAATATTATTTTTTGGCTCAAAGGATTGGAACTCTTGAAAAAGAAAATTCTAAATACAATTGTAAATAATTTCTATGAGAAGGACAAGAGGGGATCTAGTTAGAAACTAAAATGGCTTTACAGATTATGTGCAAACTCAGCTTGTTTAATGGACCTACAGTCAGCATGGCAAAGAAGAGCATCAGAAATGAATACAAAAAAGAGGATCGTGTACCTGGAAAAATAGTTGAGGGAAGCAAAAATCCAATGGGAGCTCACTTTTGGGGGGAGAAAAAAAAAAGAACTATGAATAGGGCTTGAATTGAAAAAAGAAAAGAAGTCAGGCAAGTCCTGCTGCTACAAAAAGATAAATGTGATGATCAGGGATATTAGGGAGAAGCAGAACTTTCTGGCTCAGATCATATGATCATCTTTTCTGGTAACCAGAAGTGTCTAGCAATGGAATAGGTAGAATGATCAAGTCATAATTTTTAGACCTTAAAAAGTGTTAAGGCAATGGTCACTTAGTGCCACCTGGCCCTTGCTCCTAGCTATCTCTCTGCTCAGGTGGATTAGAGGCCTAAGTCCTAAATCCCTGGATCCCTTTCCTGTCCAACCTCTAGGAACGACCCCATTCTCTTGGATCTGTTGTTTCCTACCTTATTTCTGCTTCTCTTCCCAGCTCCTTTGAATTGAGTTTTTATTTGATTGGTTCTTAGACTTGATTTCACCATGGGATGTGATATTTCAAAAATCTCTCAGGCATATTTTTACCCACCTGGAGTCCGGCCTCATCTCCTACCCTTTTCCTGAAGCATGGAACTGTTAGCCTGGGAGAATAATTCAGCAATATGTTACCATAAATCTAGTGACCAAATGAAGGAATTCACTTTTTTATTCATTTTTATGGCCTATTTTTCTTTTCTGTTTGATGATATTCTACTGTAAGTAGGATATGGGATAAGTTGCCTTTGCAGATAGATTCATGTCATTGGAAGATTGTATGATTTTACAGTGTTTGGAAAAAATAGACACACATTTTCCTAAAGTTCCAGGGAGAGAAGATGACTACAGAAGCTGCAAAGAGAAGGGAAAGAAGTTATTTTTCTGTTTTTCCTGTCTCCTCCTACTGGAGTTAAATTTCTTCCTGCAGCTCTGTCTCCACTCTCCTATGAGGTCTTCAAAGGCCAGAAAGGACTCACAACTGATCACAGTATTATGCTGTGGCTGCATTCAGGAGTTCTTTTTTTTTATTTTTATAAATTAATTTTTATTGGTGTTCAATTTACCAACATACAGAATAACACCCAGTGCTCATCCCGTCAAGTGTCCCCCTCCGTGCCCGTCACCCATTCACCCCCACCCCCCGCCCTCCTCCCCTTCCACCACCCCTAGTTCGTTTCCCAGAGTTAGGAGTCTTTATGTTCTGTGTCCCTTTCTGATATCTCCCACACATTTCTTCTCCCTTCCCTTATATTCCCCTTCACTATTATTCATATTCCCCAAATGAGTGAGAACATACACTGTTTGTCCTTCTCCGATTGACTTACTTCACTCTGCATTCAGGAGTTCTGATCGTGCTGCTGTTACATTCTTCTTTGGCATCTTGGGCTGAACTAGAGTGCAAAGTGGAAATTTGCTCTTCGCTAAATATAGCTGCAGATACTGCTTGCCCAGTTCTTGGCTATCCTAATAGCAATTGTTGCTTCATCACAAGAGTATAATTAATGTGCCTCTCTTCTCAGGTGACAGAGGTACCTTAAAGAATTGGCTAAACATTTCCCTTCTGCAAGTTCCAATTCCCCCATCAGAAAGTCCTAAAATTCATTAAAATTATTGGAACGGTCATAATGGGTTACTTGTTCTATGTATGCTTTCAAGATCAGAGAAATATTGCTGAAATCTCACGATGGAGAGGAGGAATGATAGCATAGATGGAGGGGGAGAACAAGGAAAGAAAAGCTCTTGTCCTGAAAAAGGTGGAAAATCTTTCTAGGGCATGGTGTTCCATAGAACATGCTGAATGCACAGTGTTGTGAAATGCAGAGTCCAACAGTGGAGTTGTGCCCCACTGCATTGACATTGTGGATGATTTTTTTCTGTCTCTCTGTTTTTGAGCCTCTGCTACCATGGACTCTTGGACTCTGCTTGCTTCTCTCTCTTTGCTTCTCTCTCTCTTCCTTCTGTATCTTCTAACTTAACATCTGTACATTCGTGCTTCAGTTCATCTCTCTTCCATTCATTTCTATTTTGGGCCTTTTGCCTCTGTCTTCTCTTTGTGTACGGCCACCCCCACCTGTCCTCAGGCATTGACTCATGGTGTTGACATCCTCTCCCACACACCTCTGCCCACACACTTCCTGCATTTTATGGCTTCCATTGTGCCTTTGTTAGTGTCCTCCTTTGCCAGCACTGACTCAATGGGGCTTCCTCTCCAATTCTGTGTTGGTGTCTGTTTGGATCACTGTCATACTGGTCTGACATGAAAAAAAAAAAAAAAACCACACACACAAAACACAAAAACCACCACTCAGAGTTGTTTCTGCAGAGCAGAAAGCATGGAAAATGATCTGGGGAAAGAGAGGCAATGCCTTCCAACTCTAAATACAGTAATAGGACTCTTGTCCCTCACTGTTCTTTTTTTAAAGATTTCATTCATTCATTTAGAGTGTGAACAGGGGTAAGGACTATAGGGGCTCAGGGCCAGAGGGAGAGGGAAAGTGAACCTGAAGCTGACTTCACACTGAGCCTGGAGCCTGATGTGGGGCTTAACCTCACGACCTTGAGATCATGATCTAAGCCGAAATCAAGGGTCAGTCCCTTAACTGAGTCACCCAAATGCCCCCACCCTCACTGTTCTTAACAAATCCTTGGCACTTGCAATCTTTTTTTTTTTTTAATAAATTCTGGGTTTTCCTCTGTGTTAAATGTTTCAGTTCAAAAATGTGTAATTTTGGGGTTTTGTTTGGTATTATTTGTAAAAATATCCAAATTCTTGATATTTAATATTAATTATTCATTTGCTTTGCTTTTTGAAAAAGACTTTAAAAAGCAATTTTAGGTTTGTAGCAAAATTGAGGAAAGTCCAGAGATTTCCCATATATTTCCTGTCCCCACAAATGCATAGCTTCCTCTATTATCAATATCCCCCATCAAATATCTAACTTTTTAAATTTGTATTTGTATGATTTTTCCAACTTATTCTACCATTTATCTCCTAACCTAAAACCTTCCCTGGCAGTTGGGAGGTGGAGGTTAGTTCCCTTTGTTCTACTACCGCAAAATTGTTCATCTGTTGTGTCACTTCTCATGTTGTATTCTATGTTTACATGCACCACTTCTTGAAGACAAACTGACCTCCCTAAATGTATGGCACAATATAGTCATACCTGTTGTCAGAAAGCCCCTAAATGGACAGAAATAGACAATTCTTATGTCGTGCAATTTAGAGTCAGATAAAGAGTTGCCTAATCTGAGGCAGAGGTTCAGAAATAGAGGGATCTACATAAACAAGAATTTCAGTACTCGGAACGCTTATAATGAATCTGTATAATGCTGCTTGTGAGTAGCATAATTTCCCCTATCTGGAAGCCTAGGTTGTTTCTGGGCACTTTCCTGGCCATTCCCACAGGGAGTAGAGAAGATCTTGGGAGACTCTTTTTCAGATACTCTGATCTGGCTTGTTCCTTTCCTCATGCTGACTGCCAACATCACCACTGTAGATACCTCACCCCCAAGACACAGGAGAGGTCCCCAGGGAAATATGTTCACCCTGATGTTACCCTTTGTCTCTGTGTTATTCATATCATTTTGGTGTTTGATCAAGTTTGGGCATAGAACTGGTCAGTGTCCATGAGTTTTATTTCCTCAAATCTAGTCCTTATCTTTTTAGACCTGGATCTAAAATAGAATTTAATGAATAGATGTGCCACAAAATCATAATTGGATGTTTTAATTCCCATTATATTCACAGGTCTTGTCCACACCAAGAAGATTATATAGTAAGTATACACCAGTGGGTGGAAATCCTTCCTCATCATTTTCTTTTTTAGTTTTTTCTCTGAGACTAATGTTGGTGATAACATATGTATTGCCCATCAACCATTAAAGGCCAATCTATATTCAAGGTTATAGTGATGTACCCAATATGATTCTTTCCCTTAAGGAATTAGTTATAACCATGTTAGGAAAAGAGAAAAGTCGATGAGGGGAGGGAATTAAGGTAATCTATGTGAGCTGTATGATATATACAAGTACTGTGAAACATAATGTGTGAGAAGAGTCAGTGCAGACTGGACTAGTATAGAAAATGTCCTGGGAAAAACAGGTATAAATGATGAAGAAAGACAAATGATGACCTATTAGTGATTGGTTTTCTAACTTTCTAATTTTTCTAATCGTAGCTTGTTGGGACAGATAGCATGAAACAGAAGGAATGACAGCACATCATAATTCATATGCTTGAGGGAACTGTAACTAGTCAAGATGGAGAGCATGGGTGTGGAGAAAGGGATTGGCTGGCAGCATGTGGGCTGCTCTCCAAGGTTCTGAACCACAGTTTCTTTGTCCTAACCCTATCTGATTGGCCCAACCTCTCAGGAATGCTGAACCCAGTATGGACAGGGGTGTTGATGGGAGAGGTGAGAGAAGGGGAAAAAAGAGAGGGAGCACGAAGTAAGAGATTATTTCAGTGGTATAGCCACTGAGAGTCATGATAATTTTCAAATAATTGCAGATATAGCAAAAGAAACCTCAAGTAATCACAGACAAAATAATGAATAACTGTGTTGGTTTTCTATTGCTGTATAACAAACTCTCACAAAGTTAGCAGTTTACAAGCAAAAAAAAAATTATTATCTCAGAGTTTTTGTGGGTTAAGATTCTGGGCCTTGGTTAGCTAGGTCTTTTTCCAAAGTCTCATGAGGCAAAAAATCAAGGTGTTGACTGGGTTATATTTCTTCCTAGAGCTTGGAGTCATCATGCTCATGTTTTTTTTTTTGTTTTTTTTTGTTTTTTTTTTTTTTTTTTTTTGGCAGAATTCAATCTTGTGGTTCCTTGTGATTATTGGACTGAGGCCCCCATAATCCTGCTGGCTCTTAGCCAAACATTACTCTCAAATTCTAGAAGCCACTCACACTTCATTGTCACATGGCCTTCTCCATTGGCCCTTCAAATCTCTATAACTTCAGAAAGGACCCAGTGCCCTTTAAAAAGCTTACCTGATTGGATCAGTCACACCAAGATAATCTCTTTTTTTTATTAATTTAAAGTCACTGATTACTGCCCTAATCATAGGAATGATATTCCATCATATTCACAGGTTCTACCTTCACTTGGGGGAGAGAATTATCCAGGGAGTACATACCAGAGTGTGGGAATATTGAGTGGTCATTTTAGAATTATACCAGTAACAATAGGTAAAGGAAAAATAAACTTGCATAGCAATTTCTATATTAGAGTTTTTTGATTGCAAATAGCTATGTTAACTTTAAAAGACTTAAGCTGAAAAGGAATCCATTATACATATACTGGACTATTTTACATATTTCAAACAAGAATTGAATAAGCAGCTATTGGGAAGATTAGGTTCTAAGGAGGCCCTAGATACCTTAGTTAATGGACAGCTTCTCCAAAGCACTAATACTTGGTCCAGAGTAATTTTGCCCCTTTAGTCCAAAAGTACAAATTCTTGGGAGAGGATTTAGGGATAGATGCCCACTAGATTAATCAAATATAACTGGAAATAGGGTCTCATAGTATAGATATAGTTTATAGAACCTATTTTTTGTATGTTGGGTAGAGTTATGGGAAAAATAGTAATCAGTGTGAACCACGAAGCTACCCCAAGGGAGTGTTTGATACAGTGAGCCTAAATGACAAATATTGACAGTTATGTGTAGATAGTACCAAAAAAATGTCATCCAGGTAGAAATGGTGTGATTAAAGTTATTATTGGCTAACTTATATTACAACAAAAATTTTCAGTGTTATACATTTTTCTACTTTGATTAAACCATTGCATTTTTAAATGATGCAGTTTAAGTAGCATGTAGCTAAATTCTATATAGTTTTACTTATTTTCAAAAATTTAAACATGTTTCTGATAATTAGAATTCCTACCTTGAAATTTGGAAGTGGGTGAGAAATATTCCTTGTTCCTCAGAGCGCTCTCACATCATGTCATACTTGTGAGATAGACTGGAAGGGTTAGACTGGTGGAAGTAATTTGAGGGAAGTTTTGGTATTGTGTGCTAATTACACTTATCTTTGGAAACACCCCCTCTGCCACCATCCTTCGGCTTTTGTCATGAGTGGGTTTGATGTTGCATTTTCTGATGTTCATAAGTAATACTGGAGAATGACTTATATTGTACTTTTGCTGAGCTATGAATTGGAAATGTGTACTGGGAGATTGAGGTGGAGTAGTGAGATATTTTGCTAGTGGGTGGGCTTAGCTGACTACACAGATCTGAAAGTCTTATCTAAACATTTGTTTTGTCTCTACTGCTGTTGTACATTTTTTAAGGTGGGGGGAATTACTTACAGTAGTACTATTCATCTTGGTTTCATTAAAGTTCCAGGGTGTGTTTGTTTTTTTTAATATAATATTTTTATGTGCAGTTTAATATTTCTGTAATACCTAACAGATTATAAAGCATTTTTCTATATAGGCTCTCTCTTGATTCTCACCATAACCCTTTGAGGCAGCCAGGTAAACCCTATTCAGAGGGAAGAATTCAGAAGGGGTTCAAATAGAATATATCAGATTCTGGAGCAGAATCCCTGTTTTTTTTTTTTTTTTTTTTTTTTTTTTACTTCTACCTCAATAAAAAAGTACCTTTGTTTCTGTCTGAAGTTGTGACTGCCAGCAAAAATAAAAGCCCAGCATGGGATCCCTGGGTGGCGCAGCGGTTTAGCGCCTGCCTTTGGCCCAGGGCGCGATCCTGGAGACCCAGGATTGAATTCCACGTCGGGCTCCCGGTGCATGGAGCCTGCTTCTCCCTCTCCCTGTGTCTCTGCCTCTCTCTCTCTCTCTGTGTAACTATCATAAATGAATTTTATTTTTTTTTTTTTATTTTTTTTTTTTATTTTACGATAGTCACAGAGAGAGAGAGAGAGAGGCAGAGACACAGGCAGAGTGAGAAGCAGGCTCCATGCACCGGGAGCCCGATATGGGATTCGATCCCGGGTCTCCAGGATCGCGCCCTGGGCCAAAGGCAGGCGCCAAACCGCTGCGCCACCCAGGGATCCCATAAATGAATTTTAAAAAAAAGCCCAGCATTTGTAAACCTGTAAGCTCTCAATAAACATTCACTGTAATATTTAGTCCATTTTTCTCAATTGGGAGTCCACAGATCTTAGTTAAATGTAGAATCATCCTAGTCATGTTCTTCCTCTATGGGCTTTATTTCCAGAAGCTCTTTGAAGCACAAACAAAATAGACTCATCCATTATAATTATTTTTTAATTTCTTTCCAATATGGGCATCAGGGAGAAAAGACACTGAGCAGTGGAAAAGAAGTGATACAGAGCTAGTGACAGGTTGGGCCTTGGGGACTCCCTAGAAGTCCAACAATGCAAGACACCAGTCTTAATTAACAGAGAAATGAATCGTACACAGCCATATACATAGTTTAGTTATGTCTTCTATTCCTTTGTTAAATTAAAAAAATACTGAATATGTATGTGTGTGGAGGAATGATATTGATGACAAGATGGGCTAGAAGGGGAAATGATAGATGATATTTCCTTTGCCCTTTTTTTTTTTTTTACCTCAGCAGTCTTCTGGGCTTGTAGTTAGTCTTTTGACTCACAGCTGTGTTGTTCTACTAGTTGGTTGATGTGCCAGGTATCCTTTTTTTTTTTAAGTGAAAAACAATGAAATATCAATGCAGCATCTCCATTTTGTACTGTTTAAAGATACAGTGGTGACTATTTAAGTATAATTTTCCCTAGGGCTCTGAGTGGTCCTGAAAGTCTGCTGTGTTCAAGATGTGTGTATAAATCCTGGAGGTGATATTGTACAATCTGAGAAGAGATTTTTGCCCAGGCAATAAACATATGCCTTAGTGTCCTTTGCATTGTCAAATCCTTTGTATTGATGCCCTTTCCCTCCTCTCTTTATCAGATATGTAGATTTTAAAGAAGAGACCTCTCCTTTTGAGGTGATTTTTGTGATTTAGGGAAACTGTATCTTTTTGTTATTATTATTTATTATTTATTTATTTGGGGGGGCTGTATCTTTGATACTTTTTTCACCTCTCTTTTTATTCTTTCAATTTTTGAGTCTTCCTTTTTCTACCAAAACTGCTGTTTCCCCAAGATCAATTGAAGAGAAACATTATCTTGTAAACTAAGTCACAGTAAAGTGGTAGTAATTTGAGATAAATTTGCATTTAAAGAGGGGAAATTTAAACAACCAACTTTTGTTGATCACTAGGTTATCCTTTCACAGTTGACAAAATGGTCTCAGAAGAGGTCAGGAACTTACACAGTTGGTAGAGTTGGTAAAAAGTTAGAGATTGGTCTTCCTTCAAAATCTGATCTTATTTCATTGCCTAGAAATGCATGCCACAAAGGAAAGAATTTCTTATAGAGGGAATTATAGAATTCTAATACAGAGGGATATGAAATCTTGTGAAGAACTCTCGGGCCTCATTGTATCTACTTACTCTGCCCAAGGAAAACCCTACTCTCCAGAACAAACTTTGATTATAAAAGCAAATCCTACTTCCCTCTCTTTTTAGGAAGAGCTCATTGAGGGGAAAAAGGTGATAATGAGCAGGGGGCAGAGCAGCATCTGTTCTGTGCTGTCCTAAGGTCCTCAGTTTTCTCCCTTCTCACATATTTTCTAGTCCTAAGTTGATTGCAGCCTGGACTGAGTGCCTGGCCATGCTCAGCACAGAGGAGTATGAAATAGTCGACCAGTTATCTTTCTGAGGGAAGTAGGATTGCTCTTTACCTGCACATGAGTAAGGTTAGGGCTCACTAGGGAGGAATGGTGGGGATGAAGCTATGTGCACAGTGCTTAACAGTGTGGAGTCTCTGATGAGCCAGACCCAGATGAGCCCTGACTTTGCCATTTATTAGCTATGGGACTCCAGGCAAATTAATTACTGTCTTTACTTATAAGATGAGATAATATCAGAGCCTACCTCGTGGGCTTGTTGGGTGGATTAAATGAGATAATGAATATAGTGTGCCTGACACAGAGGAAGTGTTTAATAAATGTTGGCAAATTTAAAGATGCTAATTTAAATAACTTCTGTGTGAGCTCCATGTAATTGTTCCTTTCAGCCATAGCACTAATGGTGTGGCCTGCTTCTAAATGGCATGCCCTGATTGGAGATAGAGAAACAAAAAAGGGATGTGTGTGGATGGGAGAGGGGTATATCTGACTAGATAGCACACAGATGCTAGCATAACTACAGGCCTCAGAAGAGCCTGGATATCCTTCTCTTGAACAAAAACTATTAAAGAAATTCTGCTCAGCTATGCTCTGGGAAGGTGAATGTGCTATTTCCTGCAGCCCTGGCTGTGTGCTTCGTGTTGCAGGGTAGGCTCAGCCCCCACTTTGCCTGTCTCTGCAGGGCTGTCATTGTGTGATTCATAACTCAATATTAACCGCAGACGAGGGAGGAGTGGATAGGGGAATTTTCTTTCATGTGACATAAAGTAACTGGGATCAGGGCTTTTCTATAGAAGCATTAATTACCCTTGTCATTCTAACCAAGAACAAATTTTACTTCAACCAAGGATCATGGTATTTCATTGGCATCCAGTGAATGTGCGATGAAGGTTTTTGCCATTTATCCATGAATATAATAAATGTAGAGTCTCTTGTGATTTATGTTTTTCCCCTTTCTGTTTAAACTAGTATGGTATCTATTAATAATAAGTACACAATTCTGGAATGTGAGACAGGAGGAAGGTTATTACAAGACTAGATCACCAGTATGTAAGGTTTTTTTTTTTTTTTTGAGACTTCTCAGTTCATTGCTTCTCTTATTCTTTTTTCTTCTCTTTACTTTTCCTTTTATTGATTTTGGAAACTAATTGAATATTAGAAGTGAAAAGAGCCTGAGAGATTAACCTATTATAAGAGAAAATTGTGAAAGACTAAAATTTGGTGGGTACCCTCATTAGTTCTTATCTTTAGCAAGGTATTTTACAACTCTGCTAAGATAAAGGTTAACTTATAAAAGACCGATAGTAAAGCAAGTAATTCCTGTCTATAGAAATACATCTGATGGAGAGCGATTACCACCCTATGGATATAGATCAGTTGTACTTGTTTTGCATTTATAAATTCAGCATTCCTTATCTAACTATGGCTGTGTGGCACTTTGAGTTCTCTTTTGAACTAGTTGTAGTATCTTACTGGTTCCTTCATTAAAATCTGGGACACGGGTTCATTTAGTATTTGTATGAGTAATATGATTTTACCTACTAAAAAATAATCTATCACTATAGATGATAAAACATGAATTATATAAATATTTTATCATATTTGGCCCTCAAATCCATGTCTCCTGACTCCAAGAATTTACTCCATGTAGTCTTCCCTAGTCTGTTTGCTTACATTCTACATTTCCTCAATTTCAATGTACTTTGCAAAGTCATATTTTTCTACAAGTTCTCAAGGGCTATAATTTTTAAACCTTTCTTTTATCCCATTCAGCATTAACACTGTCTTATACTCATCTGTTTAACTTTGGTACCCGGTTCTCTCCTATAATCTTTTGTGATTGGTCTAGCTATAATATAGTACCATTTCCCTAGATCCCAGGTTTCTATTAGTCATTGAAACAGGTATCTATCATGTTATTTAAATTCAGCTGTAATCACCTATAGTCATACATAGGCAAATATTGATGAAACTTCACATATTATGGTATTGTACAATATGCTTTGGAGGTATTTAATTTTTGCATACTCTGGCCTTCTGAATATCCTTATATTCTAGTAAATACCTACCTTTCTGTTTCCCAGGGGCATCCTTAAATTTCTTAACTGACTTCCTTCAATCTCTTCCTCTCTTCCTTTCTTTTTGTTTACCTTTTTTCTTCCCTCACTCCCTCCTTCCTTTCTTCCCTCATTGAGTGTTTACTGATTCCTAATGTGAAGCATTTTGCTAGGCACCATTGAATATAAATATTTTTATGTCAGAGATTTAGAGATTACAGATACTTGATATGTACACAATGCCTAGTTTTGCCTGAAGATGGTTTTTGTTTGTTTGTTTGTTTGTAGGGAAATATGAAGAACATTGTTTGAAATGCCTGCCATTTAGAAAATTTAGACAGAAATGCCATCTTATGTTGGATCATGACAAAATGTAATCTTTGAATATGGTTAATGACCACTCGTTTTGGTATGTTTTTAAAAAATACTGATGACTATGATATGATAATTATATACATTTGGAGAAAGAGCCTCTGATGTTGTTAAGATGTTCTCCAGAGCAGTACTCAAATTGGCCAAATATCAGCTATATTGAACTCTTCATTATTTTGAAGAAATTCACCAGCACTACAAGTTAACCTTTGGAAAATCATCTTTGCATTTCATGTTTTTGTGTGAAATTCCCCTTTATTAAATTGTTTTCATGTGATAAGATATAAGAATGGGTCCTGCTGGATGTGGAGAAGTTGGAACCTCATACATTGCTGGTGAGGATGTAAGATAATACATTTGGAAAACCATTTTGGCAGTTCCTGAAAATGTTAAACATAGATTTACCATATGACTCAACAATTTCTCTCCTAGGTCCATACCCAAGAAAAATGAAAACATATGTTCACACAAAACTTGTACACAAATGTTCATAGGATTATTTATAGTAGCCAAAAAGTGGATATCCATCAAGTAATGAATGGAAAAATAAAATGGAGTATGCCCATACAATGGACTATTGTTTGAAAATAAAAAAGAATGAATTATTAATACATGCTACATCATGAATAAACCTTGAAAATATTATGCCCAGTGAAAGAAGCCAGTTACAAATGACTGCATATTGTATGATTCCATTTATATAAAATGTCCAGAATAAGCAAACTCATAGAAAGCAGAAATAGATTAGTGGTTGTGTGTGGTTCTGGGTGGGAGGAAATGAAGTGACTGCTAATGGATACGTTTATTTTGGGGGTGATGAAAATGTTCTGGAATTAGATTGTGATGATGGTTGTGCAATTCTGTGAATATACTAAAAAACCACAAAATTGTGTACTTTAACTGATGGATTTTCTGGTATGTGAATTATATCTCAACAATTATGTTTAAAAAAAAAAAAGCTTTCAGACTTCCAGGGAAGATGGTGGAGTAGGCGAATGCTTAGCTGACCTCTTCACATGGATTCAACCAGGTAACAACCACATCAGTGTAAATAACCCAGAAAATCACACAAAGACTGGAAGAACAGACACTCTACCACTAAATGTATACAAGAGACTACATCAAAGAAGATAGGAAAGGCAGAGATATGGCCTGGAGCTACATGGACCCATGGGACTATCCACAGGAGGGAAGGATGCTGTATGAAGAGTAGAAAGAAACAGACACCCCAGAAACTTCAAGCAGAGGGAAGATGAACCCACACCCAACATTTGGCTTTGAAAATCAGAGGGGACAAATTTTGTGAGTTCTTACATTCCTCAGGCTTACCACCTAGAACTTTAAAAATCAATGGGCTCAGTTCTCAGAGAACTAGGAGGGTGGAGTCCCAGCCCTTAATGAGACATCACAACAAAAAGCCCACTGAAATACAGTATATCTACAGTATACAGTATATCTACTGCTTCTACAGTATAGAAGCAGGAGTTTGAAAAAACACCTCAGGTATACAGGAGGGAGATGTATTTACTAATCTCAGAGCATGTGCTGAAGGGACATGAATCATTGGGAGACTTCTCCAGGAACAGAAGAACTGACATATGCCATATCCCTCCTCTACCCCCAGCTACATACATGGACACCTGCAGGAACCAGCACAGTAACAACACTTTCCACCTAACTTTCTAACAGTGTGCTCCCCACCCTTTTGTTCTTCTACAAACCTGCCCCCTCTGATGTACACTTGGCTGGAGAGCCCATCTTAAAGCAATACCAGAAGCCTGGCAGTGTGCAAGCAGCCCCAATAGGGGCTAGCAGGACTCCAGCTGAGAGGGGGAAACAACCACTCACACCAATCCAGTTGAGCACCGCCAGTAGGCAGGTTCTGAAACCCAACAAAAACTTCTCAGGGCACAATACAGGGAAAGAACCCTGCACTTTGGTGCTATTGCATCTATGGCAAGCTCCTAGTCTGACTCAACTCAAACCAAGGTGGCCCCAGACATGCCCACTAACAATACAGGGACTAAATCCTGCCCACAACAGACAAAAGAGTCATTGAAGATGACTACACTGAAGATAAAAGTGGCTCAGTCACAATAGAAGGGCACACGTAACATACATAGGAGACACCCTTGAAGTTCTAGGGTCTGGTGAATGGGACATTGTGCTGCAGGGCGCAACAGGACCTCTTCTTCACAAGACAATTCCTTTCAAGAGCAGGAAACATAGCTGACTTCCCTAACACAGAGAAACAAATAGATAAATGAAGAGACTATATCCCAAATGAAAGAATAGGACAAAAATCAAATCAGGGAGCAAATTAAACAGATAATAATATGCCTGATAGAGAATTTAAAGTAGTAGTCATAAAGATACTCATTGAACTTGAGAAAAGAGTGGAGGATCTCAAACCCTTAACAAAGAGAAAACATTAAAGAAATAACCAATCAGAATGATGAACTCAACAACTGAAATTAAAAAGATGGTAGATGGAATAAATAGACTAGAGGAAGAAGAACAACAGATCAGTCATCTGGAGGACAGAGTAATGGAAAACAACCAAGTCAGCAGGATAAAAAAGTTAATAAAAAAATGAAAAGAGCCTTAGGGAACTTAGTGACACCAAGTGTAGTAACATTCACATTATAGGGCTTCGAGGAGGATAAGAGAAAAAAGGGAGCAAAAACTTATTTGAAGAAATAATAACTGAAAATATGAATCTGGAAGAGGAAACCAAAATCTAGATCTGTGAAGCACAGAGAGCCCTCAACAAAATTTACACAAGGAGATCCATACCAAGACATATAGAAATTAAAATGGCAAAATCTGGTGACAATGTGAATATTTCAAAAGCGGCAAGAGGAAAGAAAACCGTTACATACAAGGTAAATCCCATAAGACTATCAGCTGATTTTTCAGCAGAAACTTTGTAGACTGAAGAGAATGGCATGATAAATTCAAAGTGCTGAAAGGAAAAAAAAAAACAAACAACAACAACAAAAAAATACACCTGAAGCCAAGAATACCCTATCCAGAAAGGCTATCATTAAGAGTAGAGTAGAAGAGAGAAAAAGTTTCTCAAACAAAACTTAAAGGAATTCATGACCACTAAACCAGCCCTATAAGAAATGTTAAGGGGGACTCTTTGAATAGAAAGGATAGATCATAAAGAGGAGTAAGAAAAGTAGGAAACACACAAGCACAAACACACTCTGTAAAAACAAAGAATTCACAAAGTAAAGGATGTAAAGTATGACACCATATACATAAAATGTGGAGGGGTAAAGAGTAAGAACTTCAAACTTAAGTGATCATCAACTTAATATAGACTGCTATATGCATAAGATGCTATATACAGATATAATGATAACCACAAATCAAAAATAAGTAATATATGAAAAAAAGAAAAGAATCTAAGTATATCATTAAAGAAAGCAAGCTGTTAGAGAGCAAGAGAAGAAAGTAACAGAAGAACCACAAAAACAACCATAAAACAAGTAACAACATAGCAATAAGTACATATCTATCAATAATTACTTTGAATATAAATGGACTAAATGCTCCAATCAAAAGGCACTGGATAACAGAATGAATAAAAAAGGAAGGCCTATCTGTATGCTGACTGCTAAAAACACATTTCAGATCTAAAGACACATGCAAATTAAAGGTGAAGGGATAGAAGATTATTTATCATGACAATTAAATGAAAAGAAATCCAGGTAACAATACTTATATAAGATAAGGTAGACTTTAAAACAAAGACTGTAACAAGAGACAAAGAAGTACCCTATCTGGTCATAAAGGGAACAACCCAACAGGAAGATAAAACAATTGTAAATATTTATACACCCAACATGGGACCACCCAAATACATAAAGCAGCTAGTAACAAACATGAAGGAAGTAATCAATAGTAATACAGTAATAGTGTGGGTCTTTAACACCCCACTTACATCAATGGATAGATAATCCAAACAGAAAATCAACAAGGAAACAGTATGTCTGAATGACACTTTGGACCAGATGGATCTAACAGATATATTTAGAACATTCCATTCTAAAACAACAGGAATACACATTCTTTTCTAGTGTACAGGAACCTTCTCTGTAATAGATCATATATTAGGCCACAAAACAAATCTTAACAAATTTAAGAAGTTTGAAATCATACCACATGTCTTTTCTGACCACAGTGCTATAAAACTAGAAATCAACCACAAGAAAAAAATCTAGAAAGAGCTCAAATACATGGAGATTAAATAATGTGCTACTAATCAATAAATGGGTTGATCAAGAAATCAAAGAGGAAATAACAAAATACATGAAGACAAATGGAAATGAAAGGGCAATGGTCCAAAATTTTGAGGATGCAGCAAAAGCTGTTCTAAGAGAAAAGTTTGTAATAATACAGGCCTACCTCAAGAAGCAAGAAAAATCTCAAACACCTAACATTACACCTAAAGGATTAGAAAAAGAAGAACAAACAAAATCTAAAATCAGTTGAGAGAAGGAAATATAAAGATTAGACTAGCAAAAATAAATGAAATAGAAACTAAAAACAATAGAACAGATGAAACCAGGATCTGATTCTTTGCAACAATAAACAAAATTGATAAATCTAGAGCTAGACTCATCAAAAAAAAAGAAAGAGAAAAGAAAAAAGAGAAATAACTAACAACACAGAGATACAAAAGATTATAAGAGAATATTATGGAAAATTATACGCCAACAAATTGGACAACCTAGAAGAATGGATAAATTCTTAGAAACATAAACCTCCCATAACTGAATCAGGAAGAAATCAAAAATTTGGGCAGACCTATTACCAGTAATGAAATTGAATCAGTAATCAAAAAACTCTCAATAGACAAAAATTCAGGACCACATGGGTTCACAGGTGAATTCTACAAAACGTTTAAAGAAGAGTTAATACCTATTCTTCTCAAACTATTCCAAAAATTGAAGAGGAAGAAAAGCTTCCAAATTTTTTCTGTGAGGCCAGAATTACCCTGACACCAAAACTAGATAAGGACACTACAAAAAAAAAAAAAGAGAGAGAGAGAGAGAGCTACAGGTCAGTATCTTTGATGAGCATAGAATTCCTCAACAAAATATTAGGAAACTAAATCCCACAATACATTACAAAAGTCATTTACCACAATCAAGTGGGATTTATTCCTGGGATGTTGGAGTGGTTCAGTATTCACAAATCAATCACATCAACAAAAGAAATGAAAAAAATCCTATGATTGTTTCAATAGCTGCAGAAAAAGCATTAGACAAAGTATGACATCTACTCATGATTAAAAAAAAAGCCTCAACAGAGTTGGTTTAGAGAGAATATACTTCAACATAATAAAGGCCATATATGAAAAATCCACAGCTGACCTCATACTCAAGGATGAAAAATTTAAGAGCTTTCCCCTACGATCAGAAATAAGAATGTCTATACCCTCCACTTGTATTCAACATTGTACTAGAAGTCATAGCCATAGCAATCAGACAAGAAAAAGAAAAGGCATCCAAATTGGTAAGAAATAAGTAAAACTTTCAATATTTACAGATGACATTAAAGAAAACTCTAGTGAGACCATCAAAACTACTAGGACTGATAAATGCATTCAGTAAGGTCACAGGATACAAAATCAACATGCAGAAAACTATTACATTTTTATACACTAGTATTGAAGCAGCAGAAAATGAAATTAAGAAAATAATCCCATTTATAATTGCATCAAAGATAATAAAATACCTAAGAATAAACTTAAGCAAGGAGAAGACCTATACTTTGAGAGCTATAAAACATTGATGAAAGAAATTAAAGATGACAGAAACAAATGAAAAAATTCCATGTTCATGGGTTGAAAGAACAAATATTTTTAAAATGTCCACTCTACTCAAAGCAATTTACAAATTTAATGGAATTCCTATCACAATGAGAAGAGCATTTTTCACAGAGCTAAAACAAACAATCCTAAAATTTACATGGAACCATAAAAGCCCCAAATACCCAAAGAATTCTTTAAAAAGAAGAACAAAAGTGGTGGTATCACAATCCCAGATTTCAAGATATACTGCAAAGCTGTAGTAATCAAAACAGCATGGCACCGACACAGAAATAGACACATAGATCAATAGAACAGAGTAAAGAGCCCAGAAATAAATCTGCAATCATATTGTCAATCTTTGACAAAGAAGTCACAAATATAAAATAGAAAAAAGATGGTCTCTTCAAATGGTATTGAGAAAACTGGATTGCTTTCTTACACCATACACAAAAATAAATTCAAAGTGGATTAAGGACCTAAATGTGAGATCTGAAACCATAAAACTTCTAGAAGAGAGCACAAGCAGTAATTTCTCTGCCATCAGCTGTAGCAGCATTTTTCTAGATATGTCTCTTCAGGCAAGAGAAACCAAAGCAAAGATAACTATTGAGATTCCATCAAAATAAAAAGTTTCTGCACAGCAAAGGAAACGACAAAGCTAACAGATAACCTACTGAATGGGAGCAGATATTTGCAGATGTATCCAATAAAGGGTTAGTATCCAAAATATGTAAATAACTTCTACAACTCAACACCAAACAAACCCCAAATAATACAGTTAAAAAATGGGCAGAAGACATGAAAATTTTTCAAAGAAGATATGGTAAACACTGAATAATGTATAAAATTATTGAATCACTGTATTGTATCACCTGAAACTAGTACAACACTGTATGTTAACTACCCTGGAATTCAAATGTTTAAAAATGGCTAAGATGGTAATAAACAGAAAAGAAAAACTTTCAGAAATGTAAAGGAAAACCTGTAATATATGGATTTCTTTATGTACTAGAACGAAGAATAGTGCCGTACACACACACACACACACACACACACAGTATATGTATGTGTGTGTATACTCCCCAAACCAAATAAATGTTGGTCTGGATGGCTGGGAATTTGAATTTGAGGTCCTAAGGAATCCTCGGTGGTTATTTTGAAAAGAATTTGGAAGATTCAGTAAAAGTTGTGTAGTTAACATTGGGAGTTTACCTTTCCTGCTATCAGTTACTGGCTGTGACTCCAGGCTTTTGTTTTCATTTTTCGAGAAATGACTGTAATGATGTCTCACAGTGGATATGTGTGTATGTGTGTGTATGTGTTTGTATATGAAAGAGAAAAATTCTGATATATAGCAGGTATATTATTTATTACTAACATTGTCATTTCCTTTCTCTAGGAGAGCACAGTGTTATTGCCAGATGTAACATTTCAGACTTGTGTTTAGGGTAGAGAATACATTTAAAAAGCTATAAAGACACTTGGCCTTCAGCTCTGGTGTGTTTAAAAAAATCCTTTGTCTAGGCAAATGATTTCTTTCACGAAGTCAATATTTTTCTTTCTGTATTTGCAAAGTATACATTTTTTACACTGCCATACTTTGCTATGAAAGGACTCTTTAGGAATGCTTTTTAAAAAAACATTGAGGGCTACTGAGATGAAGTACAAAATTAACTGAGAGCTATGTGAATTAAAAAGCAAATTTAGTTATTTTTGAGAGAATTACCAGCTTAAATACAAAGAACAAAGTTCTAATTAAATAATAATCAATAGTAAAAATATCCCTCAGAGATGGAATTTAGGGACTTGGTGAAGGAGAAAGTTGTAAAAACAACAACAACAACAACAAAAAAGGCAAGAAGGAGAGTTTCTAATGGATAGGGAGGAAGGAGGAGAACAACACTAATGCTTCCAAAGATTCTGATCCTTAAAAACCTAGGATCGTTAAAAACCTAGTAATTTAATAAAATTACTAATTAGTTTAAAGCTTAAGAAGCACAAGCTTTTGAAGCATTCGTGATTTTGAAACTTCACTGTTTTTTAAATGTGAATAACAGCTCTATTCAAGAATGTACTAGCTGTTTCAACTCCTCTTTAAACAAAACATTGGACACAAGTGGAGTTGCCATATTTTCTACATTAGAAGCCTGAATAATTTTCTATTTTAAAATCCAGAGTTATAGTATTTTCATATTATGTCTGAAATGTTTAAAAGTCATTAAAACATTTGAGACTTCTCTCTCTCTCTCTCTCTCTCTCTCCTCTCTCTCTCTCTCTTTTTTTCCTGAAAAGTGGCTATCAAATCAAGGGCGCTATTCAATGGCATTAGAGGATTAAGGAAATTGGTAAATGTAGTGTTAAATTCTGACCACAGAATGAAAGTTTTCTGTAATAGAGGTAAACTTCTATCTATTCCTAGTCTATTTCTGTGTTGTTAGACAAAGAAAGGTACTTGGAAATATGGACCATCACTAGTCAGGCAGCTAAAATTATGTATTACTTGTGGCAACACACTGGGATGTATTTACTGCTCCTCACACTCTGAACCTTATAGAACTGTGTGGCTAATATGGTATGTGGCTATTTAAATGAATTGCAATTAAATAAAATTAAATATTTAGTTCCTCAGTCACACCAGCCACATGTGACTAGTGGCTACTATATACGACAGTATAGACATAGGACATTTATATTATCTCAGAAGGCAGTTGTTGGGCTGTACTTATAAACAAAGCAACCAAAAAATACTTGTTTTTGCTGATGGACTGATTTAGTATGTAGGTTGACTGGTTGAAATTGACTAGTTGAAGTCTAAAGGCAGACTTTTGACATTAACCTAGGGCATTATTTCACATAGAGATGTTGTTAAGCTTAGCTAGAAGCATCACGAATGTATTAATAGACTTGGGCTGGATGCAAAAGTATAAAAGCATCATTTATTCATTCATTCAGCAAATACTCATTGAGTACGTACTATGTTTGGGCACTGTATTCACCCATGCTAGGTCCACATAGTAGAAAACACTGTCCTCTGCCTGAAGAAACCTTATTAGAACAGATAGACTTAGGAAGGCTATTATGGGGCTAGTAATAGAGGTAGGTTCTGTGGGAACACTGTGAAAGGAGTGGTTTATTATGGAATAGGGTAGAAGGGAATAATTGAGGATCCTACTTTCTTTCAGTTGTTCTGTGTTTGTGACAAAAAAAAAAGATGGGTTCCTTGGTCATGGGGGAAAAGTTGCATGGAATATTTTTCCTTTATCTCCCACGGTATCTAGCATAATCCTAAATTCATAACAGATGGTCAGTACATCAACTGAATAATTTTGCAAGTATCAATAACTTATTTAGACTGTACTGGATCTTTATTAAAGTAGCTATGTGCTTTAAAAAAAGAGATTTTTTTACAAGTCCAGCAAAAGAGAAACATGTCAGGGTGATTCCAGGAAGCTCAGGATGATTGTGTGAGTGAAATTAAGGCACACATAATATTCTTAAATTTTAACATATGTTAAATTTACTCTTATTTTAATATAAACCACAGGACCCTGATAGGTATCATTTACAAAGGTTCATTTTCTTTCTGCTAATTTTATGATGAATAGAGGACAGGGAATATAAGTCTCAGCACTACCTGCCAGGTTGGAAGCAATCCAGACTTCATAATACTGGAAGCCTTATATGGGAGAAAAAAAGTCCGGAACCTAAAAAAATACCTGGGTGTAGAGTGTATGTAGGGCTGAAATGTAGGGTGCCTGGGTAGGTTAAGCATCTGCCTTTGGCTCAGGTCATGGTCTCAAGGTCCTGGGATTGAGCCCCACCCCACATCCAGCTCCCTGCTTAGCAGGAAGTCTGCTTCTCCTTTGCCCCCCTCCTCCCCCTGCCCATGCTCTCTCACACTTTCTCTCTCTCAAATAAATATTTCTCTCAAATACTTTTTTTAAAAAGATGCAATGTAGATTAAGGCAGTTGTAGTGAACAGTAGGATGGGCATCAGCTCTCCTGAACACATTTATGGGTTGAACGATTCCAAAGTACCATTATTTCCTTATAGTTGCCACCAGATGGGTTGTCCAGTTCCTCCTAGTCTGTGTTAAACAACATATCTAATAAATATTCAACACTTAGCACATGCAAACTACACTTGTTGAGCCTCTGTAACAGCCACTAATGAGGACATTAGCTTTCAATTAACTATATAAAGCTTTGGGTTTGGACTAGAACATTCATTCAGCACAGGCACCAATTTGTAGATCATTATAGGACATTAGTTGGTTGCTAGACAACCACATGTCCTAGCAGATTTTAGGCTGAGCTCTAATGGTAAGCAAGGACCAAATATTTCAACTCTTAAATTAGGTCTTATCTCCTCTACCTGGACTATGCTAAGAGCTCTGCAGGTCTCCTAGGCAGATGTTTGGGGGAAGCGGAACTAAGTTCAAATGATGAAGTAAAATATAAAGAGTTAGAATATCCGTCTTAGAGGCAGAAGTAGAAATGCTAGTGTAGCTTGAGGCTGGTGACAATCTCAGCCAAACTGCCAAGAGGACTGCCATATGAGGCAGATAAAACCTACTTACCATAAGGTATGATTTTATAACTTCATGTTAGTGTCATCTTTGCATTTACTAGAGTTTCTTGATTTTTTTTTAAATAAAAATCTTAAAAAAATAAAAAAAATAAAAAAATAAAAATCTTATATGAAAAATGACTTACAAATGTTTTCTGTAGCTATTATTTTGTTTCATTATATTTCAGTGCTTTCTATAAATATGCCTGTGATATTACAATGGAACTAATATGAAAAATAGGATATAATATAAATATTTCCTGAAGCAAATTGTTCCACCTCAATGACCTATTTAGTTAAACGTCTCTACAAGTAAACCTTAATAAATCTCTCAGATTGAATAAAATGCCACAACAGAAAATTGACAAGTTGGAAAGGAGAACATAACTTGTTTTGTATTACATATATATATATATATATATATATATATATATATATATATATATCTGAGTTGGGTTTGAAAATTTTGTAAGGTTTTTCTGAGGAGTTACACTCATGGTTGTGGCCCCTGGAATTGTTCTACAGCCTATTATATTCATTCCATGAAACAAACTATGATCCCTATCTATTCCTTCCGTGTTATTAGGATTGAATCACCACCCCCCACCAAAGTTCATATATTGAAGTTTTAACCCCGAGTACCTCAAAATGTGACCCCATGGGGGAAATAAGGCTGTGCAGATGTAATTAGTTAAGATGAGATCATATGTGAGAAGGGTCTATTCCTAATACTGGTGTCCTTATTAAATGGGAAAATGTGGACACAGACATAAAAGGGGGGATACCATGTGAAGATGAAGACAGCGATCAGGGTAATGCCTCTGTAAGCTAAGGAACACCAAAGGTTGCTAGCAAATACCAGAAGAGATTTGGAGGTATAAAACAGGTTCTTTATCATACCTCGCAGAAGGGGACAAACTCTTGGTCTTGGTTTAGACTCCAGAACTGTAAGACAATATATTTCTGTTGCTTAAGCCTCCCCATTTGTGGTACTTTTCTGTGGCAACCCTAGCAAACTAATACACCTATAGTAGTAAAGTAAGCCCTGCCTGCCGATTCATTCCTGGGCTAGCCAGTTCTCCCAAATGTCCTGCATGGAGGTAAGGCCTCAAGCTGCTGGTCATACCATATTTTTAAAATGAAGAGGAGATATAATCAATAGGCTTAAATGCCACTATGAATTAATTTGTGTCATCCATCAATAATACAGCCCTTGTGGCTGATCCATATCAAATTCATTCTAGCAAGTGATTTTCAACGATAGCAAAGGAAGCCACCCCTTCTATTCATTTTCAGAAGCATGTGTCAGCACTCCCTAAAACCTGTACTGATCTCATTCCAATAGCTGCCTCTTCTTTGAGAAAACAGAAAAGGACCTGATAAAAGCCCAATTAAAGAGATTTGCCATTGACCAGGGCACTTTTCCAGATAGAACTAAAAGCACTTGATACATCTTCAGTCCATTAGGGTAAGCCACACCTGCCAGAGAATCATCAGCAATTAAAAGTTACAAGACCCTGAATGTCCCCAGTGGATCCTGTATAGGTGAGACACACACACACACACACACACACACACACACACACACACTGACTTGGAGAAATTCAGTGCATTATGATGTTCTTCACATTTGATTTCAGGCCCTGGTTGAGCTCCATGGTTGTTTATTGCCAGTACTCCTTCTATCCAGAACTGGTCTCCATTCTTCATCTATGGCAAATACTTAGTAACATTTGTTACTAGAACCACTGGATGGGTAGATAAAAAGAACTAAGGCCCTAGAAGTAGGTTCTGGCTTCACTCCTCAGCTTTACTTTTATCCCTTTTCAAGAGCCCTTGATTGGGCATTAGCACTGTGACACTGATCCCATTGTCTTACAAAATAAACTAGATATTCTGATGAACATACTATTTCTTCTTGCCATAGGCTTGACTTAATGCTGTACCTCGTATCTCTTACTTGGCATCAAATTGTACCTCGTTCCTCAAAATGTGTCAAAATCCACTTAGCTCAGTGGTCCATTTGACAGATATTAGGGACTAGTGGTTTACTCAATTGTAAAAATAAGTTTTATACATTGCTCAAAATTTGGAAGGCACATAAACTGTAGCATAAATTGAGGACCACTAATTTGTCTGGATTCAGATTCATTTATCCCCCCTAAAGGAGCCTTAGAGCCCTTTCAGTTCATGTTATCAATTACTCACTCTAATCATTATCATATGTGTATCCAGATATTATTAGCTTAAACACACTCAGCATCATTCTGTACACTAAAGCGGCAGCTATGGAGAGTAGAGTTCAAGATTCACAACTGTGATCCTCAAAGGGCAGCAGTGAATTAGCAGACATATGATTCTGGCTACTTTTTCTGGTTATTCTAAGACAGCTATAATTAGTCAAAATGAATCTAGCTATTTTCTCTTGATCTAGGGAGCTAGAACCCTTATAATTCCATCCTTTGACATGATGAATGAAAGTGCCCTTCATTTGAAGGACAAAGCGTGACATAGATTTATGGGAAAATAGAGGTCAAGTTGTGTCAGCCTTTGAACACAACAAAGAAGACCCACCATCACCATAGATATTTACTCTTGTTTATCCAGTGGTCAGAATGGGTTTTTATTCATCTAGTTTATACATTCTCATTTCGTATCTTTTTTTTTTCATTTCGTATCTTTTTAAATTGCACTTTGGATTTGTAAGGCTTTAGCGGAAGCTGGAGGATGGAGGGGAGAGGAGGCTATGACCTGGACTGAAGCCAATACAAGGTGTTGGCCCACCTCGTGGCCTTGGCCTTATCAGCATAATACTCTCATCTGAGAAAAGTTTTCATAAAAAGTAGAAAAGCCATGGGCCTCAGAGTCATACACAGCTGGAGTGGAATTCCATTTTTGCTATTCACAAGCTATGCCTCATTGAAAAACCTATTCAAACTCTAACTCATTTTTCTTTTTAATTTAAACTGAGACAAGTAATAGTACCTCCACCCCACATATGCGTGGGTGTGTGTGTATAGATCAGAAGACAGCACATGTTAAATAAGGCAATATATTGGAAAGTATCTGCCATGATGCCTGGCACCAAACAGGGGTTCAATTGCTAATCCATTTTTCTTCTTTCTTTAGAACTAAACCAGGATACTGGAAATGTCTGTCTCATACAGTCATGCTTGCAAAACACTGCCCCTTTAAATCGGAAATACTTGAACAAATAAAAGTTCAATTTGAACAAATCTGTATGATCTTTTTAAATCAATAAAAATAAACTTCACTTTTATGAGACCCTTAACTGCTCATTGACAAGGACTGCATTGTTTTTAGCCACTGCTTAATTGTTACAGTGTGATGTGAAGGAGAGGTGGGTATTTTGCCAAAATACAAATGTTGTAAATGCTTTGAATACATGAATAATGCATATCTAGTTACTACCTGTATGCTAGAATGATGTCATTTTAAAAGCAGGATTTGCAGAATAATAAGAAGATATAGATATTTATAGTGAATAAACCTCTCTCCAATTTGATATGTATCATGTATGTCCCCTTTTATTTGGATGTTATGCATTTTTTTTAACAAAATAGAGATCACTTCATAGGTTGTAAGACATTGACACAGGTGTTTGTTGAGAGGAGGGGGCTTATGTCTCTTCTATATGTAGGTAGAAGGTTCTCAAGTATCTTGTGCTGTTTTGTAATTTTTCCTTTTACTTAGCCTACTACTGGCCACATAGGAAGTAAATTCCTTTGATTAGAATTGAATGAGTCAGAATACAGAATTATGACCAAGAATAAAAGAGCAGAATGAGTGAGGAAGCAGGGTTTGAATGGAGAAGGGAGAGGAACAGAAAGGAGGAACTAATGTGTGGAGATTAGAACTGCTCTGGAGGAGGCAACCACTTGGTGATACAGTCCTGCTAAAATCCAACAATCCCTGTCTGAAGCATCAGCCAAAAAAATTCCCTTTTATGCTGTACTATGAAAGTAAAGAGGGATCTAATTGTATTTGGATATTATTAGCCTCTTCATCTCCTCTGGTCTTGCTCAACTTATCAATGATGTCTTCTCTGACAATTCGACTTAGAATCCATCACCACCAGCCTCCCTCATCCGTGCTTGCATTCCCTATACTTTTCATTATTTTTGTTTTTTTTTCTCCATAGAACTAATCCTCATCCAACTACTCCATGTATTACATACCCCCTTTATAATGTTGGCCCTGTAATTACAGGATTTTTCTGTTATTTGTCTACCACACAAATCATATGGCACCTAGTAGATGCTTAACATCTGTTGAACAGTGAAAGAATGAACTAATGAATGGGCGGATGAATTGAATGTCTGCTGTATCCCTGGTACTATGCTAAGTAGGTACTGGCAATAGACAGGCAGGGTCCCTGCCCTCAAAGGGAGACAGAGAAGTAAAATAAAGACAGTCTCCAAAAATTATGATTGGTGTCCTAGGCATTATGGTACAGGGAAGTGAGGGTTGCTGTGAGAACATGGAGGATATGGGAGGCTCAGGGAAGTCTTCAAATGAGCTTGTATAATGGGTACAAGTTAGATACTAAAGAACGAAAAGATTCTAATTAGCAACAGATGTCTTGGGTATGAACAGCCAATTAACCTGAAGTATAAATCCCACTGTTTTACTCAAACCTCTGACTATGTGGGCTTTAACAAGCTAGGAGAGATTGGCTATTAGAGCTTTGGTAGAACGGTAGTTTCTGAAGCTAAAGTTTAAAATGAAACCCTAGATTAGGCGCTCAGAAAATCAAGTCAGATGCCCAATGGCAATGGGAAGAAATCAAAGAAGATAATAGGAATTCCATTTCTTTTTTAAAAAATACATTAGGAATATTTATACTTGAATGAAGAGATTATCTAGTTTAGAGAAAGAAAACCTTACAATTTTTGATGTATAAAACTATAAAGATACCAGCTATGTAAAAAATGTATTTTGAGCCTGTGGTATGCTGAAGTTGGCTGTTCTGACTCTCAAGAGCTAACTTTTTAATTTTCAGAAATCCTGTAAGCCAGGTCTTAAACATCAATTAAATTATATGATTTTCTTCCTTTTTTTTAAAGATTTTATTTATTCATGAGAGAGACAGAGAGAGAGAGAGAGGCAGAGACATAGGCAGAAGGAGAAGCAGGCTCCCTGTGGGGAGCCCAATGTGGGACTTGATCCCAGGACCCCAGGATTACAACCTGAGCCAAAGGCAGAGGCTCATCCACTGAGCCACCCAGGTGCCCCAAGTTATAGAAACTTACAATTAAATAAATTATTTTAAAACAAAAATAAGTATTCCAAGCTTATCAGTTCTTAGTTGTTTTACTGTATTTCACTATTAGCTCTGCTCTTGAGGATATTTATATCTATTATATCTCCATGGAAATACTTGGGAATGGAGCGCTGCTGCTATGCATCTCTTCCTCAGACCCTGAATTCAGTGATGGAATGTTGTAGCAGAAGTCAGCCATTTGGGGAGTATTGAAAACAAGGAAACTTCCAAGTGCTAGAAAGGAGGTGTCCCCTCGCCCAGAGTGCCAGCCATTAAACATTTTCTTGCACCCCACTGCTTTGAACCCAGAGACTAATAGTTGGAGAGTCTGAGAGCTGAGTTTGTCAGACTCAACTCAGAGTAGATCTGTGTCATAACTGGTTATTCAATACTTCTTAAATGCTTTTCTTACGTTTTGGTAATTTCCTATATTAGATTCCTAGATGCTTCTCCTAGTTTCCCTTGCCACTGAGTATAGGCTATGACCTAAGAAGGGGTTTCTGCTTAGAATTTCTGTTGCTGGTAGTATTGGTGGAGTGTGGTGGAGGGGCATGGAGTCAGGGGCATGGTTGAACTGATGCTACAGCAACAATCTGGGTCCCCTAGGCTCTGAGAACTGTGCTGTGTGCCTTTGCCCTGAGATGGACAGATCACACCTTCAGAGAACTGAAGGAGGCATCTGGCTCTAATTCAGGGATAATCAACCTCAGAGCTGAGCCTTAGCCTGATTTTCCTGGCTGTGAGCTTCTGGAGAGCTGTGATCTTACTCTTTCATCAGTTTATCTTTTGCTTGAAATAACTAGATGGCCTCTGAGGTTTGAAACAAAGAACCTGGATTAATGCAGCAGCTCATTTCTATTTTAGCACACCATAAATGGAACTATCATTGCTTAAATTTTGACCTTATAGAACAAAATACAATTATATTGCACAGATTAAAGTCTTTACTACCAATTTATATTTTTATAAAAAAAGTTGGAAAATATAGGTGCATTTATTACCCATGACTCATCCCTGCTAACCATATTTCTACTTTTGTCTTTTTGCATGCAGTATGTATATTAATAAGAGCAAGCTCACACTGTTTATATTGCATTGCATGTGGCATTCATCATATATATTTAATAAGCATTACCTGCATTTGTCTTTCTAAATCAAAATTGTATTCATTTCTGAGTTTAAATATAGTTTATATGAGGGCTTTCTTTTGAATCTGTTTCTTCTGAAGCTTTGTTAAGTTTTTGATTTTTGGAGAGACAGTCTGAACATGCTTGCCTAGAACAAGAATGGCCTTTGGAATTTGCTTATTTAATAAATGATTGGGTATTTGCCAGGTGCAAGACACTGTTAATTGATGCAGTGAGTACATAGACAAAAATTCTGGCCCTCAAAGGTCCATATCTTGATGGTGGAGATGGGCATTATTGTTAACAAGTAAGTAAATCATAGAGTATGTAGAAAAATAAAGTTGGGCAAGGAAGATGGGAAGCACCCAAAACCGAGTAGGTGCTCTCAGTTTTAAGTAGGGTGGTAGGTAGAACTCTCTGGTAATGCAGCAGTTAAGCCAGAACTCCAAGGCGAAGGAGCTTGTGGCAAAAGGGACTTCTGGGCAGAGAGCCAAGCTACTGGAAAGGCCTGAGGCGGGATCTTGTCAGCAGTATTGGAGGAACACTGAGGAGATTAGTGTGGCTGAAGTGGAAGGAGCAAGGGGGTAAGCAATACTAGATTGGGGAAAAGGTAGAGGGTGAGGAGAGGGGAATTGGATCATTTAGGATTGTTGGCCACTGCAAGGAGTATGGCTTTTACAGTGAGTGAAGTCAGAAGCTATTGGATGACTTTGAGCAGAGAGAAACACGATTTTATTTGTTTTAAAGGCATTACTCTAACTTCTTTCATTCAAAGTGTTGAGGAATATCAACTGGAGCATGTTAGAAGTGGAGACTCACAGGCCCCACCTGAGATGTACTAAATCAATCTGCCTTTAGTGAGATCCCCAGGGGATTAGCATGCACAATATAGTTTGAGAAACAGGAATACACACTGAGGAGGAGGGTAAGAGAACCAGGGAACAGCTCAGAAGCCCTCCCTATGGGCAGCCCAGGTGGCTCAGTGGTTTAGCGCTGCCTTCAGCCCAGGGCGTGATCCTAGAGTCCCGGGATCAAGTCCCACCTCAGGCTCCCTGCATGGAGCCTGATTCTCCCTTTGCTTGTGTCTCTGTCTCTCTTTCTCTCTGTTTCTCATGAATAAATAAATAAAATCTTAAAAAAAAAAAAAGCCCTTGCTATACTCCTGGTAGGAGACGATTACAGTGTGGGTTCAGGTAGTACCCGTGGCAGTAGAAGGAAGAAAGAGCTAGATCCAGGGTGTCAGAGAAAAGACAAACTAAGTATGACTTCATGATTTGGGGTCCAAGCAAGTGGAAGGATGAAGTTCTTATTAACTGAGTTAAGAAAAGAAAACAGACAGGACGGATTTGGTCAAGCTATATTTGAGATGTGTGATGATTAATTTTATGTTTCAACTTGGGCAGGGTATTGTGAGATGAGACATTTCTATCAGTGGACTTTGGTAAAGCAGATGGCCCCCCACAATGTGAATGGGTTTCATCCCATCAGTTGAAGATCTGAGTAGAGGGGAAAGATCGAGAGGGAATTCTCCAACAGGCTGCCTTTAGACTTCATCTTCATCTGCACCATTGGCTTTCTTGGGTCTCTGCCTATTGACCCATACCACATATTTGGATTTCCAGTCCCCATAATCACAATAAGCCAATTCCTTATAATAAATTATTGGTTCTGTCTCTCTGGAGAAGTCAAATAGGTAAACAGTTATTTACCTAAGTCTAAAGTTAGACCCAATATTGGACATAAAAATTTGAGAATGACCAGCACGTAATCTAAATTTAAAATCATTATATTGAATAAAACCACTAAGGAAGTGAGGTAGAGAAGTGAGGAAGCTAAAAGAACTAAGCTCTGGGATCCTCCAATGTGAAGAAGTCAGAGACAAAAGAAACCAGCAAAGGCTAAAGAAGGGTTCAGGAATGAGGAGAAAAACCAAGTGAAAATGATACCCTGAAGCCAAGTGAAGAAATGTTTCAATAAAGAGGTTATAGTACTTTATCTAATGCTATTAATAAATTAGGTATTATGAGGATTGAGAATTAGATGTAATATGGAGGTCTGGGGTGACCATGATTAGGCCAATGTCGATGGAGAGGTGGGACAATGGAAAACCTGATTGGAGTGAATTTAGAGGAGAATGCTGAGACAGCTAAACATGTGTGAATCTTTTATTGTTTTTGTTGTTTTTTTAAATAAATAACTTTAGTATATGTGCTGCCGAAGCGAGCACTGTTTTTTTAAATAAATAACTTTAATAGCAGTTTTAGGTTTATAAAAACTTGATCAGAAATACAGAGAGTTCCTATGTGCTTCTTACTTCCTGCAGTTTCTCCTTTTATTAACATCTTGAAGTAATGTGGTACATTTATTAAAATTGATTAAAATATCTATACGTTATTATTAACTGAAGTCCATAGATTACATTAGGGTCCACTCTTTGTATGTTCCATGAATTTTGACAAGTCTATAATGTCATGTATCCACCACTACAGTTAAATTTTTGAGTCACAAATCAACCATTTACTTCCTGTGTGATCTTGAGCAAATTACTTCAAACTGAATTTCTACCAGTTATTATGGTTAAATAAGATATATGAAAATGCCTGGCATAATCACATGCATCTATTAAATATTCTCTTTTACTCTCTTTTGAATGGAAACCAGGAACTATAGCCAAATACTTAGTTTTATTAAAATGCAACATTAAAATTTTGTGAGAACTTAAATTGTTTCCAGCTCAATATGAACTTTTTCAGGACATAAATCTATCACAAATAACTAGTTTACTACCACAATTGTTAGTATTTGGTCCAGGTAACTGTGTTGGTTCAGGGTAATAAAGAGGGCAAGTCATCAGTTAATCTCTATGTGGGTCAGCTAGTTCTCCAATAAGAAAAATGATTACATTGGCACCAGTAACACATCTCACCAACCCTGGCCATCCATCTCTCAGACTGAAAGAAGCCTCAGCCTAAGTGTACAGACATCTCAGTGCAATCTCATCACTTTTAGAAAAACAAAAAATGTTGTCAAGCATTAAAGTTGTAGAGCATATCTTTAGGTGAAAGCCATTTCCATGTAGACTTTTTGGTAGAGGTTTAAACTTTGCATGAGAGGTTAATTAGATAACCTTATAAGGATACTTTCCACCTGACACCTTCACAAAACTTAAGAGCTGGTAAAATAAGTGTGAGATTCTAGAACCAGATAACTATATTCTTAAGGGAAAAAAAAATCAACCGTTGAAAGGAATTTTATTTGAAAACTTAGAATTTTGATGGACTTCATAAAGCAGAAAAAAGGTAAATATTTCTCTAGGTTCTACTAGAAGGTAATTTTTGGTTTGGTTCTGGAAATTTTAATGATCTTTTATGTCACGGAATCAAAATCTTTTTTGATAAGATAACATTTGGGGAAAATAGTTTGTGGAATGATACAACTAATGACTAGGCTGAGCTGAACTGGATTGGTTTAATAAGATTATGAAATATAGAAATGATTCTTTCTTTGCTTTTCTGAAAAATGTGTTAAATGTAACCTGTTCTCTTAAATTTTGAGTGGAAGTTCAATAGCAATTGTTAGATCTCAGGTCAACAGTAAATTCTGGCTGGCATGGAGTTGAAATTAAGAGGAGTGAGCATGCTAGTACAGGTGGCCTGAGGAGCTCAGAATAGGGCACAATCCACCTACAGGGCAGAGTAAATGAAGTCAGCAGCAGTTTTGGTAGCAGCCCAGGACTGGACAAGGGAGGATGAGCACAGGTTTCACAGCAATAAAGATAAAGACTAGACAAGTTTCAGATAAAGACTAGACAAGATTTGGGGTCAAATTAACGAGATCAGGGCAATGCAGTCAGGAAATGTGTGGCCAGAAAGAACTCAAAGGTGAGACAAGATCTGGCTTGAGCCAGGTTGTTTCATTTTAATTGGTTGTCCACATTTCCAGGCTGGAGCCGTCTGCCAGGTAACTTTGTGGCCCTTACATAATAATTCATGTAACATCTTCATGAGTTTTAGTATGTTCAAGTACCATTATATGATTATCTACTTAATAAATTTCTTAAATGGATTAGCTTTTTAAGAATTTTATATAAACGTATTTTAAAGGGAAACTTTTTTATTGCTGGTTTAAGTGGAAAATATTTTACTAGAAAAATAAGGAAACTATAAACATAAAATATCATGGAAACAGCAATGCTAATTGAACTGTAACTATTTGTACCTGTAGTTTTGCCAGACTCTGATACTGAGATCCACTTCCTCTTTAGAAATGGGAAATTAACCTAGTGTTGGATCACTGATGAACTAGTACCAAATCAAGCCTCCCTCTCCAATCAGAGGAACTGAAGGAAAACAGAAAAAAGCAACTTTTTTTACCCTGTGATTCAGTGTTATTTTTTGCCCAATTGAGGTATAATAGGAAACCTTATATACCACCCCAAATAATCTCATTTATTAAATCATCTGGCATCTATTAAATGTTCATTCTCTTCCAATCAAAGTCATTTTAAATATCACATTTGGGGAAACATTACTCCGGAATTAAATTTCTAAAATCTGAGGGAGATTTTCCAAATCTTTGTGTGTTAGACTTCTGCTCTCTGAAAGCGTTGTTGCTAGTCCATACTGAAACAAAAAATAAAGACAATATGTGAATTTTTCTTAATGTTAAGTTCATTCAACTTGCAATTATTGTAAGATTGTATCTTATTTTTTACTGTTAAGATGTTTCTTCATGAAATCATAATGGAGGATGAATTTTTCCGATTTTATTTAAAATATATAAAAGCTCAAAAATATATATAAAAGCTCAGCCTTCCCTATTTTGAGAATTTTTTTAATGATTGATCAACACACAATTTTGGAATCCTCATATCTAAACATTTAATCTTGAAAGACCAGATTCTCTACTTATGCCCCTTTTGCTCTGCCATCCTAGAATGGGATTTCTACCTTCTACAATCACTTAGCCATCGTGTTAAAGTGCCAGGTCAGAGAAAGAAGAAAAGTATAAAAACTGGTAGCTCTGCCTGCAGATTCATGTCATTTTAAGCAGCTATTCTAGTTGCCTACACCCACTTTCTTGGATCTCATTGGTCAGAATCCAATCACATGGCTACAACCAGGTATACAGTAGGCTGGGGAATGTTGTCTCTTGATTTGGTCTCCATACAAATAGAATTAGATTTCTTTTCCTAAGTATAAAGAAGACAAGTAAGTATAAGAAGAAAATGAATATCAAGTGGCAACTGGTGTCTTTGCCACACCATCTTTCAATTCTAGCTCAAGTTCCATGGCTCTTTTCCTGAAACACACCATCTCTTATAGATTCCATCTCACCTTATTGATCTTGATCACATTCTACTTTGTATACTTTCTTGTCTTTTCTATCCAACTATACTCTGAGTGGAGGAGTTATTTTTATACCTCCTTAGGTTTACACATACTGTCTAGTACAACATCTTGCATGTCGTTAATGTTTAATAAACTTTTGTCAATTATTTAATTAATACATCAATAATTATTAAAGAGATTTAATGTAGAAATAGGAGAATACCAAGGTAAACTTCAACTCTCCCTGCACCACCTCACCAGTCTTTTTTCCAAAGTTTTTCTAGGGTTGACCCAAGTTGTACTCCTCAAATCATCTGGTAGTCCATCTTTTCTATTTACACCATTGGTAGTTTTTGCCAGTACTACTTTCCCTCATGTGAACTTCCTTTCAAACTTCATTCTGTGTGCTTCATGACAAAGAGAAAACTTCTCAGGAGTGTAGATGGTTCTCTGTGAATCAGGAATTGGTAGCTATCCAGCTTCGCTGGGCAGGAATCCACACTACAAAGTGTGACTGTCCAAATTGGCAAGAATTCTCTGGATTCAGCAGAAAGGACACTACCTGGACAGACAACAGAATTTGAAGTCCAAATTGCCTTTCCTGGCTTGAGCAACTCCTTAAAACTTCATTGACAGTCTGGATTAGCTCTGTGTCTCCCTCTAATGCTAGATACTTAATATCCTGGGCTCTCTAATCTAACAAGAATTAGCTGGATCCTTCTCCCAGACCTATATTTTGAAAAGACAATTCCAAGATTAAGAAGAGGGCTTTTCTTTCTCAATTACCTGCAAGTATATCATTATAGCCTAAGAGTAGAAGAAGAGGGTTGAGATTATTTTTAATAGATGTATCATTGGTTTCTTTTCTTTTTTTTAATTTTTATTTATTTATGATAATCACAGAGAGAGAGAGAGAGACAGAGACACAGGCAGAGGGAGAAGCAGGCTCCATGTACCGGTAGCCCGATGTGGGATTCGATTCCGGGTCTCCAGGATCGCGCCCTGGGCCAAAGGCAGGCGCCAAACCGCTGCGCCACCCAGGGATCCCGTATCATTGGTTTCTGACTGCAATTTATTTTCTTTGGAAGTTTCAGCTGTCTATTAGAAGTTCTGGAAAGGGTATTACTCAGTTGCCTGGATGTTTTATTCCATAACTTTATTTCTGGACCTTCACAAATCTGACAAACTCCTTTTTTCAGCTATTCCTTCCAAATAACAAAGGCTAGCCAAGTTAAAGCATCTAGAGGTAAAGACCCCCTCAAAGACAAAAATTTACTAAATACTAATTTGTATAGACACATACACACACTGCTTCACTATTTAGTCTGACATTAATATGTCTAAATCTATGATGATAAGACAGGAAGGTGGCAGCTTGAAAATGTAGCCATTGGAATGGGAGCAGAGAAATAACCTGAGAGATTTTGTAAACTGTGCTGTCCTAACTGTCACTAGGGCATCTGAAATGTAAGGAGATAATTTTCACTAATCCGGACCACAGAAATCAGGAATGAAAAGTAGCTTTCAAGTAAACATCTTCTTAAGATCTTTAGGCTTTGTCTTCTTCACCTTTAATATGAGGGAACTGGACCAGGATATATCAGAGGCTTGTTTCAGCTCCATGTTTTATGGTTCTGCATAATCATCTGGTTTGAATGAAGATGGAAGATCTATATCATGCCAAGTTCATGAAATTTCTGATGCATTTAGTAAGGTTTTCCTATCTGAACCAACACAATCACATTGAACACTGATTACATTATGCTTTCTACCCCTCCCCATTTCCTCATAAATATGGGTTGTTGCAAACAGTTTTCCCAAGGTTTAGACTGTGGTTTGGTTGAATTCTTACTGACTCATTTGGATGCTGTATCATTATCTAATTTTGTTCATTGCTCACTTAATCAGGTGCTTCTATGGAATGGCAGTCTCCAAAATGCAAAAAGCAAATTGTAAGGGTAAGAAGTGGAAAACAGGTGCACTGTGCTCAGCACTGCTAACTTAATATAGCAAAAAACTATAATCAGGTTTCTGGGGGGCACCCAGCCCTACCTATCATAACCAGGGTAAAGTTATTGCTTCTTCCTCATAACTTAATCACTTGCCTTCATTCTCAATATATATGAAACAATAACAACATCAATACCATCTCTCCTTCAGGCTATTACAACACCCATAGCTTGCCTTTTCTGATTGCTTCAGACTTCTGTGAAAATAGGGCACAAATTACTTTCTTAATGCCTTTCTCTCTTTCACCTCTTTCACAAGAAAGGTGTGACTTTCTTTTTAATTAAAATAGATAAGCAGTCTTAAGTGGCTTCACTTCCTTCATCTATTTTTGGTTATTTTTCCCACTGATCTCAATCTATCCCTGAAAGAAGTATATTTCCTTTTAAACAGTAAATATACGTTCATAATGTCATCTCATAGACACCTTTCTAACTATCCAAAAATGCAATGAACAAATATTTATTAAGCACTTACCATGTGCTAAGCACCATGGATGCTAAAACAAGGCATGTTCTCATAAAGAGTTCAATGTCTAGACATGTAAACTGACAAATACACATGGCATGTGCTATGTCAGAGGTAAGTACAGATGTAGAGAGTAAGTAGGAGAAGCACCTAAGTCAGGTAGGGCAGTAGGACAGTGTCAAAGAAAATTTCTCAAAGGGCAAAACACCAGCAGTGTGTTTTGAAGGATTAGTGTGAGTTAAGCATTGAAGTGGAGGAAATGGGCATTTTGGACAGAAAGAAACTAGAACCCATGCTAGAAGGTGAGCATGGGGCAGTGGAGGAATTGCAAATGGCTGAATATCACTGGAAAATGAAGTGTGAGTAGGGGTAAGGGAGGATGGCAGGAAATGACAATGACAAGGTAGACTGGGGCCATGACACAGATACCTGAGTAAGCTATACTATGGAGTTCAGAGTAAGGTTAGTCTTAATCTTAAGACTAAGGTCTAAGGACCTTCGAATAAAGAATTTAAAACAAAAGAATCACATGATCAAATTCACACGTTAGCAGTATCACACTGCATGCAAGGTAAAGTCCAGAACCAAGGGCAGAGCTAGGCACATAGTAGGCCCCTAGGAAGTTTGTTGGATGAATAAATTGTGTCCGGATGAGAACGAATCAGGTATAGGCAAGACGAGGCAGGGAATCCCGGTGAAAGACTATTGTAATAATGACTTAAAACAATCATGCTGAGGATGGGTAGAAGAGAATGTACTTGAAAAAAATTAAGTATAATTGGAAAGGACCTGGTGATTTTTTTTATATAGGTGGGCAAAAGGGAAATAAGAAATGCAAGATGACTACTAACTTTATGAATTAAAGAACAGGGTAGAGGACCCTGTGACATTCACTTAGGTAGAAAACACAGAAGGAAGAACAAGTGATGGAGGCTAAGGGTATCCATGAATCATTCAAATTTGGACAAGTTGAATTTGAGATACAGAAAGAGAAGTTGAAATACTCCATTGGGTGTTTAAATCAGGAACACAGAGATAAATATAAGTGGGAGGATACAGATTTGAGAGTTATCTGTGAATAAGTAAGATTTAAAGCTCAGTCATAGGGATGCCTGAGTGGCTCAGCGGTTGAGGGTCTGCCTTTGGCTCAGGGCATGATCCTGGGATCCAAGAATGAGTCCTGCATCAGGCTCCCTGTGGGCAGCCTGCTTCTCCCTCTGCCTGTGTCTCTGCCTCTCTGTGTGTCTCTCATGAATTAAAAAAAAAAAATCAGTCATAAAGCCTAAGTAGAATAACAGGAAGGCTTGAGATAAAGTTGGGCCAAAGATGGAGACCTGTGAATGCCAACCACTTCAATGGACTTTGCTACTTTCCCAGGAGTTGTGAATTACTTGTGTTCTTCAGTTCACTGAGTTTTCTAAAAGATACTGGTAAAAATTTGGGTTTCTACATGTTCTTTAAAACATAAAATCTCAGCTCCTTTAGGACTTAATACTGGTTCTCATTTTACTGATCTGAAATCATTTTTGTCTCATCTTGAATTTCACATTGTGACACCAAAATTTGAATAGTTCTTCCAAATATTGGAATATTAACATTTAAAAGTGGGCATCATTAAGAGTAAAAAGGAGATGCAAATCCAATTCAATAGTTTTTTTTTTTTTTTTTAAGATTTTACTTATTTATTCTAGAGAGAGAACGAGCTGGGAAGAGGAGGCAGAGGGAGAAGCCAACCTCCTGCTGAGCAGGGAGCCCAACACAGGGCTTGATCCCAGGACCCTGAAATGATGACTTGAGCTGAAGGCAGACACTTAAGAGTGAGCCACCCAGGGACCCCTATGCTTCAGTTTCCTAAAGCCTAGTATTTTTGTTTGCAGCATTCCATTGCTGAATCATAGTTAGCCTGTGCAGAAGATAGCATTTTAATCTACTCATTCAGGCTTGGGAAGTAAAACTTTGTTTTCCATGGCACCTAGGCCAACCTATCTGATATCAGTTTTGTGCTAAGAATTTTAAATGTAAAGAAATTAGAAGATCAAGATAATGAAGTTTAAAGAATAAAATGGTTTGACTTTTTAAAGATAAAGGCACGGGATTGGAAAATTAAAAAAAAAAAAAAGAGTGTGAAGGGGACAGGGTCATTTGAAGATGTTGAGAAGTTGTAGAAATAGCTTTATTCAATCCACTAGTTGAAGATATCCAGAGAGCAATTTTAATCACCTGTAGTTCACTCTCTCCTACTCTCGGTTATTCCTTACGGACCCTGTTCAAAGCTTTAATTCCTTTTCTCTTCCTTTTGCATCCCCATTCTCCTTTCCCTTTCTTTCTCCCCTCCTTCATTACCTCTCCACCTTCATCCTACTTCTTCCTTCTCTTCTTTCTCTTCTCCATTCATTACTGAGGTCTGCAGCAGGGAATTCAGAAAACTTGCCAGTCTACACACAAGTGTAAGGTATAAATAAAGGGAAGAGTAAGTGTGGAATAGAATAACTGGGAAACATGCCAAATTCATTCCACCATTCAATAGTTTAAGTCACTTCAGCAATAATTTATAAAGCACATCCTACATGCAAGGCATTGGAGTAAACACTGAGGACACAAAGGTGAAACTCAACATGTCATCGTATTAAAGGATATTCTGATGTATTCACAAATTCATTGACTACTTTTTTTGGCTGAAGAGAAATGTCATCTTTTTCATTTTTCATCTACTATTTATGGAGCAGCATTTGAAGACTAAATAAATAAGATCTGGCAAGGATGATTGTTGGTTGTTTTGTTGCCGAGGACAATACGTGTTGATCAGAGGAGTTCTTTTGTGTCTTGATATGTAAGACTCTAGAATTATATGATTATTTAATTTTATCCACCTGGAATCAAAAACAAAAAGATATGACTAAGTCTGAGACTCCCTTCTTGTCTTTATTGTAAGAAAAGTATAGCAAAGTCCCTAAACTGAAAGCCCCAGGCTGGTTTTGCTGTGCATGGATACCTTTCTACTGCACCGGGAAAGTGAGGAGATGATATTGGTGTTTTTTTCCCTCAACCCTCCATTCTTTCCTTTCCTCTTTCCATTTTTTTCTTATGCATCTTTGACTCTCTCCTACAGGCTAGGCACTATGGTATATTCTGCTCTTTCTAAGGCCATTTTAAGAACCACCAACAGCTTTCAAAGGTATAAAACATGTGAATTATATAAGTTACACTGTGTCTGTAGGCTCCCACATACAGTTTATAAATGTAATAATTCTTTAATCAAAGTTAAACATGAACTTTATTTAAGGAGTCAAAGATTATAAGACATAAAAAATTACATTGTTCTGCATCCCCATTTCCTGCTCTGCAGAGGCAAATTCTTTCAGCACTTTTAACTTTTGAAATATACTTCTGTATTTTTAATATGCCTAAATTGCTGCTGCTTTTTCTTTTTTCATTTTTAGGCATTATCTATTGATGGAACATTTTGTAAGACAAGTCTACAGCCCTGTATTATCACTGTTCTCCACCCTCCTTTGCAGTTCTGGGATGGGCCATGGTGTGATCCTCACTAGTAGAGACTGAGGGCAGGTCTACTGGGAGGGGTGTCCAACCTCATAGGTGGTGCCTCTCTCAGCCCACATTTTTGCCCTGGCCTGTCACAGCAAATGTGCACTCAAGGGTAGCTCATAGTGCTTTGTCTCCATGATTTTCTTGCTTTCTGCCTTGGACCATCTCTGTATCTCCCCGTGGGGCACTTTGGGAATATGCTCAGCCATATTCATGTATTCATACAACTGGAAGTACAACAGAGTTCAACTTTTGCTAGTGGGGGACAGGAATTGGTAGACAAGTGTTTCCTTCTTCCGTCTTAGACTGAAAACCCTGAGAGTCTACCTGGTTCTTCAGAGGACGTCAGTGGGATGGAGCCACAACTGCTTATGGTGGTAGCGGGCTGAACAATGCACCTTTGCATTGACTGGCCTTCTCCCTTGTTCTCCTTATCCTAATCCCTCTCCCCAAAATAACTACATAACTATCTCCAATCAAACTCTAATTCCAGACTCTGTTTTTTTTTCTGGGAGGGTGAGGGTTGGAAAGGGGAGGAGGAGAATTCAGACTCTACGAAGGCTTTTAGGAAGGATATTTCTCCCTGATTAGAGATGGATAAAGATAAACGTCTGCCTTTTCTTTTCACTTTTGGACACTGTGTTGAGGATATAAGGCTTGCAGCTAGGAAAGAGAGGTCAGAGAATCACAAAAGAGGGAATTCATAAAGAATCACAAAGAAGAAGGCTCGATATTGTTAAATGGCCTAATTAACCAATTCTAGAACTTCCTTCTTTTGGATTTTTTGTTATGTGAAATAATACTGCTTTTAAAATAATGCTATCCAGGAATTTTTTTAATTGCAGCTGAAGCTACCATGACACAAGCTGCCATGACACACACTGTGTCTTGGTTTCATGCCCTGGTGGAGACTGAAAACAACTTCCATGTCCTAAACTTTGCACATGCTGTTCCTTCTACTTGGAATGGCTTCCTGTTTCTTTTCTTCCTATTCTCTCTCTTCTCAGCTAATTCAAGTTTCAACTCAAGCTCCACATTTAGTTTGGATTAAATGCTCCTCCTCCATTAGTATGCCTCCAATGCTGTCTGCATACATCCCATCAGAATACCAAAAACACTCATAATCTGCTAACTTATCTTTCTCTTCTATAGAATATAGTATTCCTGAAGACAGGAACTCCATTTTCAGGGCTTTGCACACTGCCTAATATAGCTAAACATTATATATTTACTGAATGATTGGATGTGGTTAGTGAGGGGAATGTTGGTGAAGTGGTGAGATGGACAAACAACATTTTGGACATTTATGCCAGCACTCCGATTTCATAGAAAAACAAAACAGGTTGCATATGGGTTGTAAATAATTCCTATTGTGTCAAAATTACTAAGGTATTCAGTAAAGCAAGTAGACAAGGTTAGATAGTCTTTTATTCCTTCCAAAACAATACAAAATTTATATTACTTATTTTTTCTTATCACTTACTGGCAGAGCAAGTCCTAAAGTCAAGGTTTCTTCACTTTTAGTCTTTTTTTTTCATTTTTTTTCTTTTTTCACATAGTTCAATAGATATATAAAAACATATCATTATTGAAGTTGGCCCAAAAGGGCAGTGAGCAGAATTATGGGCAAACAGCAGAGTATTATAAATCAAATTGTGTGCTGGATATTACGCTGTTATTTTTCAGATTCAAACATACTCTTCTAAGCTATGCTCATTGATGCTGTGGCTGGGCCCCTGCACACCATGTTGCTGCCTTGACAGCTGGTTCCCATAGAGGCTCTGCCAATGGAGGACACTAGAATTTGGCGAGATTGAAAAGCAAGAGGAGGGAAAGGAGAGGGTTATGCTTCTTCCTGATGGGCTTCCTGTTCATCTCACTGACACATCAGCACGGTCCTTTGCCCCAGCAGCAATGGCTGGTCCCATCAGCAGTTTGTCTCCTACCCCTAGACTCAACCTTCTTCCTCACAAATATCTACACCAGCTGAGTCCTAGCTCCACAGGGACCCCTTGGGGCACCTGAGTCATCAGCACCAAAAGGGCAGTGTCTCTCTCTTAGAATGCTGGTCTCAGCTCTGTGGGGCCAACCTCCAAATTTCTTTGTGGGATTACCTGTTTCCCTTTGTTACCTCAGCTCTAGGGGTTGTAGCTGCATTCTATAGTCACTGCTTCTGCGTTATCTCAGTGTTCTCTTCTGCCTTGCGCTTGCCCTCCAAAGCCTGTTTAAGTAAATCCCTATATTAAATTCTATTAAAATAACTGGTGTGGTTTCTATTTCATTAACCAGACCCATGGTATGAGACATAAATGAATTTACTATAAAACATGTATACATATTTATTTGTCTAACTATACCTCTATAATAGAAAGTAAATGTCTTAACACCTATAAACATGTTTTTTCTTTATGTTCTATCATTAGAACTCTCATGAGCTCCTTAAAAAGCAGTAGTGATCTTATTAATTTGTGTATTTCCTGACCTGGTGCAGTGTCTGAGCCATAACCGGTTGTTGAATGACCGAATTACAGAATGAGAATCTCTGGTTAAAATGCTGCCAATACAAAAGAAAGACTAACACCTGAAGCCATGACTACCTCAACAGGAATTTAGCCTTAACTGTTACAGCAGAGGGTCATCTCTGAGAGGAAGGAACTGTGACACTGACAGAACTCTTTGAATTTTATATCAATTTGGAAAATAGGTTTAGTTATGGCCTTAAAAACCTCAATCTGGAGACAAATGTCTGGCCACAGGGAACTGGAATGTGCCATGATCGTTAAAGTCATAAACATTCACTCATCCTTGCTGTGTGCCTAAAGGGTGCTAACCATTTTGCATATATTATCTGTATATATTACCGCACTAAATATTATTGGTTGGTAATATACTACTCATTTATTTTAAGTTTTTTTTCCTTATTTACGTAATCTCTGCACCCTACGTAGGGCTCAAACTCAGAACCATGAGATCAAGAGTCACGTGCTCTTCCAGATGCGCCATCCCCTTATACTACTCATTTTATAAATTAAGAAACAGATTCTTATGGTCTAGATAAATTCCCCAGGATTACATAGCTACTAGATAGTTAAGCTATGATGTAAAACAGGTTTTTTACTCCAAAGATCATTTTCTTTTGCCTTGTCTTCCCAATACCTAAGATTTGGGCTTGTTAAATTGAAATGGAGACAGACATGCCATTTAGTGTCTTCATATCAAAGGCAATATGCTCTAATAGCTCTTGAACTTATTGTTGGCCAATATGAGAGAGAACAGTTTGACAACTTGAAGTCTGAAGTTTTTTCCTGTGGAAATAAAAGCTTGTGGAGGAAACTAGCACTTTTCTTACACTCTGTAAGGCATAGCTTAATCCACTCCTGACCTAGTGATAGGCTTTGGACAGATTGTTCCCTTGACTCTAAATCTAATTCCCTATTGAAATTTGAGATTTAGCTTTGATTATTTTGGTGTCAAACAGCATTGGGGCTGTTTCTTTTAGGGGCTGGGGTTTGTACCTTCTCTGTTTCTCTAAGATGATGAACTCTTTGTAGCATTAGAGAGTTACTGCTATTGGCCATTAGTCTTTTTGCTCAATCCCTAATCTTGGTTGTTTATTTCTAGTTTTCTCTCTCTTCAGTCCGAAGGACAGTGAGATGTGAGATGAATCAGGCACAACTACTGATTTTGTCTGGAGTAACCTCCAATCTGACCAACACTAAGGGGGTTTCCTAATATGTATTTCTGCTGAATTCATGTCTTATTCTTCTTCATATATAGCAGAGCAGAACAAGGTCTTTTTTCTACGTGAACATGTATAATTGATTCCCCCCAAAATAGAAGGCTATTAACTTACCAGATTGTTGATACCAGTAGCTGGTTTCACATTTACACTACTTCAGATCAAAGGCCCTTCATGTCTCACAGAATATTTTAAGCAAGAAAATTAAACAGTTTTTGAAATAAGATTTCCACAGACAGAAGAGAAGTAATGCAGGTAGGGAAATAGATGTTGAGCATGGACCAAGAGCAAGTTTGAATGAGTTAACATTAGAAGGATTCTAGGAAGCCAAAGGAAACTGCAATCCTTTCCCCAAGAATTCCTTGGGGATGGTATTGGAAAGGGAAATGGGGTTGGGGCTCAAGGCGAGTTTTATTTACCTCCCTATTTTTCTTAGGACTAGCCTTGTCGGTAACCTGTCTTTCCTGGAACACTGCCAAGCATAGGAATGTTTACTGATTTTGAAAATACAGATAAAAAGCTACATGATATTCCCACATGTAGTCTTTCCTACAACTGGGGTAGGAAAAGGGGTACTATTGATTTGTAGAAAAATTTCAAAGTGAGGAAAAAGATTCAAGACAAGAATTGCTGCACAGATTAAAAGAACCCTACTGAAGAAGATCCCATGATCTAGTAGCCAGTTATTTTGATTTGATGCATATTCACTTCTTAATTGCTATAGCTATTTTTTCAAATCATATCACTCTTGTGGAGATGTAGGAGTATAACATCAGTTTTATAGTTTAGCTCAAAGCTAACTGTATTGTCTTAGAGACATATTTATGAATGTCTACTCAGAAACTGAAGAATACATTTAAGAAATTGTGTTGAAGGGATACAGGGAATGAGGCAGGAAAGTAACATTCACTAAGCATGTACTATGTATAAGATATTGTGCTAGTTGAAAGTAAAAATGATAAGTTTGAGGTCATTGTAAATTCACATACGATTATAAGAAAAAATACAGATAGAAACTATGATCTACCCAGTTTCTTCCCCCCCAGTGGTAACATCTTGTAAAGCTATAGAATAACAGGGAAAGCTGCTTTACTCTAGAAATCCAATTCTGACATTTGAAATGGTAAAATTTGGAGAGAGAACTTAAAATAATACTGACCTTAACCCAGAAAAATAAAGCTAAAATTGAATTCGTTTTAGATTCACATTTTCACTATTCATACAAAAGCAAAAGTTATCTGTGGAAAAGAATGTAAAAAAAAACTAACATCTTTGTGTATGGTGCAAGAGTGGTCCAGTTTCATTCTTCTGCATGTGGATGTCCAATTTTCCCAGCACCATTTATTGAAGAGACTGTCTTTCTTCCAGTGGATCGTCTTTCCTCCTTTATCGTATATTAGTTGAGCATAAAGTTCAGGGTCCACTTCTGGGTTCTCTGTTCTGTTCCATTGATCTATATGTCTGTTTTTGTGCCAGTACCACACTGTCTTGATGAACACAGCTTTGTAGTACAATCTGAAATCTGGCATTGTGATGCCCCCAGATATGGTTTTCTTTTTTTTAAAATTCCCCTGGCTGTTTGGGGTCTTTTCTGATTCCACACAAATCTTAAGATAATTTGTTCTAAGTCTCTGAAGAAAGTCCATGGTATTTTGACAGGGATTGCATTATACGTGTAAATTGCCCTGGGTATACGTGTAAATTGCCCTGGGACCACTCTTGCACTATACACAAAGATAAACTCAAAATAGATGAAAGATCTAAATGTGAGACAAGATTCCATCAAAATCCCAGAGGAGAACTCAGGCAACACCCTTTTTGAACTTGGCCACAGTAACCGGAGAAGGACAAACAGTGTATGTTCTCATTCATTTGGGGAATATGAATAATAGCGAAAGGGAATATAAGGGAAGGGAGAAGAAATGTGTGAGAAATATCAGAAAGGGAGACAGAACATAAAGACTTCTAACTCTGGGAAATGAACTAGGGGTGGTGGAGGGGGAGGAGGGTGGGGGGTGGGGGTGAATGGGTGATGGGCACTGAGGGGTACACTTGACGGGATGAGCACTGGGTGTTATTCTGTATGTTGGTAAATTGAACACCAATAAAAATTAATTTATATAAAAAAAAAACAAACAGTAATAAAGATGAATGACTAGTCAGATCCTAAAGAAAGAAGAGACTTTACAAAGAGTTAAAAAATTATGTCACCAGCTAGACCCCAAGACCTTACCTTCACTGCCCACCTGCCTGCTTGTACTCACTGATATTTCTCCCACATTTTTCCTTAAGCTCTTCTTTCTAGCTTATCTCTTAATTCGGGCACATGGAAAGCGAAACTGTCACTCAAACAATAGCAACAGTCTTGACAAGACCTCCACCCAGCCCAGACCACACAGACCAGTTTAAGCTTAACCCCTGACTCCTGCCTGGGTAGATGCACCTTGGAGTGACCTCTAGAATGACTGACAACTACCTTGACCTCATTATAATACTAAAATCTTTCCCCAAGGAAGAACACAAGCCTTATTTACATAACGTATAGTGTGTGCAAAGACGTGTTTCCTTAAGGAACATGCCCCACCCTATGCCCACCTCCACATCCAATGACAAGGCCTGCCTATCTAAATATTCATCCTAACCCTAAATGAAAGGAAGCCATTCACCCTTTCAGGGCTTTGAAAGCCATTTCCTGCAATCTCTTTATTTGCTGCAAATAAAGTTTCCTTTGTAGAACAATTCCACCTGCTGTAGTTTCTGACTCACTAAGGAACACACTCACATTGATCCAGTTACTGTTAGCGGGTTTAGTTCCTATTAGCCATTAAAAGATGATAAATCAATAATAAGAAACAGTTTTGGTATCAGTGAAGCACACCAAAATAGGCCAGTAAATTAGAATATAAAGTCCAGAAATAAAGCCAAATTAGTATATGTGGCTTTAGTTTATTATAAGAGGAGAACATAGAATTAGTGAGAAGAGATGGATATTCGGAAGTGAGGAGGATAATTTGGTGAGGGAAAAAAAAAAGCTGAAATCCTACCTTACAGCTTATATCAAAATAAATTGTAGTTGAAACCCTAACTTTAAAGGGAAAAAAGCTAAAGATATTAGATAAGGACCAATTCTGAAAATATTATTAGAGCTGAGAAGAACTTTATAATCATGAATTCAAACCCAGAAGCTATATCAGAAAAAGTAAGTTCATGTGCAAATTAAAACTATTGAATGGGGGGAAGAATGTTGTGAAAAATTTTAAAATCAAACAACAGGGACAAATATTTGCAAGATTTGTGGAAGAGTTCATTTCTTTTACAAAGCACTCCAACAAATCAATAAGAAAAAGATCAACAACTTGGTAGAAAAAGGGCAAAGAACACAAAGAGGAAGTTCATAGATAAATACAAATGGTGAGTTGACAATCTAAAATAATTCTGACCTATTCATAATTAAGAAGTTGCAAATTAAAATGTTAGTGAAGTGCCGTTTTTCTACTGGCACAGATTAAAGTTAGATACTGAGTAGTAATAGAAGGTGGAGAAAAACAGGCACTCATTCCTGCCTGAAGATATACATTTCTTTATTTATTTTTTGAAGATACACGTTTAAAGATGCTAATTGCTGCATTGTTCTTAATAACAAAGCAAAGCAACAACAGATGTAAGGTAAATATGCGCTAGAGAAGTCTCAGTTGGGTAGAAGTGGCGAGGCCTTTATTTTATTTTTTAATACTAAATTTTTTTATTGGTGTTCAATTTGCCAACATGCAGAATAACACCCAGTGCTCATCCCCCCAGTCAAGTGCCCCCCTCAGTGCCTGCCACCCAGTCACCCCCATCCCCCGCCCTCCTCCTCTTCCACCACCCCTAGTTCATTTCCCAGAGTTAGGAGTCTTTCATGTTCTGTCTCCCTTTCTGATATTTCCCACTCATTTTTTCTCCTTTCCCCTTTATTCCCTTTCACTATTTTTTATATTCCCCAAATGAATGAGACCATATAATGTTTGTCCTTCGATTGACTTATTTCACTCAGCATAATACCCTCCAGTTCCATCCACGTCGAAGCAAATGGTGGGTATTTGTTGTTTCTAATGGCTGAGGAATATTCCATTGTATACACATCTTCTTTATCCATTCATCTTTCGATGGACACCGAGGCTCCAGCAATGTCCACAATAGCCAAACTGTGAAAGGAGCCTTGGAGGCCTTTATACCATAGTCTGGCTCAGTCACTGATGAAGCCACTTTTGGTTACTGAGCTGAGGCCCACCTTAAAAGCCAGAGGCTATAAACTTATCAAGTCTTACAGCTGGGCAAGTTCTTTCTTGAAGGGAGATCTGAATGATTCTAAAGAGTAAGCAAATAAGGTTCCATTTGCACATAAGGACCATTCAAATAAATGCATTTATGTAGTAGCTTGCCCTTACCTTTGGGGGATATATTCCATGACCACTCCCAGTAGATGATAGAAATCTGCAGATAGTACCAGGTCTTATATATACTGTTTTTTTCTATGCATACACACCTATGATAAAATTTAATTTATGAATTAGGCACAGTAAGAGAGTAACAACAGTAACTAATAATAGAATAATTATAACAATATGCTATAATAAAACTTACATGAATCTCTCTCCTTTCTCAAAATATCTTACTGTACTGATCCTTCCTGTGATGTGAGATGATAAAATGCCTACATGATGAGAAGAAGCAAGATGAATGATGTAGGCCTAATGATGTAGTATTAGGCTATTACAGACCTTTTTATGATTCATCAGAAGGAGGATCATCTGCTTCTAGACCAGGATGGACCTTGGGTAACTGAAACCTCAGAAAACAAAACCATGATTGGTGGATGGGATGGACTACTGTGTATACATATAGATAGAAAATATTTATAAAAATACACAAGGAAATGGTTAATGGTATTGCATTAAGTAGTAGGGTTTGGGGAGGATATTGCTTTTTTATATCCTATGCTAGAGAGACATTTTAGCAAGCATACATATTGGTTTCATAACTATTATCAAAAATTCTTGATGAATTTAGAAATAGTGTCAAATTTTTCTGAGCCTCTCCTTAGAGGCCATGTCCGACATGCTTACAATTCTTTGACCTTTCTTCTGCTCACAGGCCTTCCCAGATACTCCTGCCTATGGTACTTTCTCTTCCTTATCTCAATCTTTTTTTATATCTGGTTTTGTTTTTCTTTAGGGTTCCTGGACCCAATTCCAACATAGAGAGTGAGTTCTCCACCATTACCAATAATCAGTACTCCCAACACCAGCTCATTGTCTTACAATTCAACTTAATTCTGATGTTATCTACTTGGAGATGGTGTCTAATCCCCCAGGTAAAGGGTTCAGTCCCACAAGATTGTCCCACACCCCCACTTCAGATGCCAGTTGTGAGCACATATTGTTACCTGTGCTCCGGCCAACTGGCTACAGATTGGAGGTTCCCATGACCACCTCCTTGAGTTCCATTAATTACTATAATTTACTATTAATTTACTATAGCAGCAACACAAGGGTTGCAGAAGGGGAGGTGGTTGGGGGGATGAGGTAACTGGATGATGGGCACTAAGGAGGGCACTTGATGGGATGAGTGCTGGGTGTTATATAACATGTTGGCAAATTGAATTTATATTTAAAAATTAGTAAAAATAAAAATAATTTACTAGAGCAGCTCACAGAATTCAGAAAAACACTTTGCTTGCTAGATCACTGGTTTATTATAAAAAGAATAACTCAGGAATGGGGCCAGATGGAAGAGATGCGTAGGGCAAGGCATGGGTAAAGGGCCCAGAGCTTCAATTCTCTGTGAGTGTACCACTTTCCCTAAATCTCCATGTGTTCACCAAAACTCTCCAAATTCTGTCCTTTGGGTTTTTATGGAAACTTCATTATATAGGCAGTATTGGTTAAATTATTTGGCCATTGGTAATTGATTAAACTTCCAACCCCTTTCCCTGCTTCCTACTCAAAGGTCAGGAAGTAGAACTCAAAGTTCCAATCCTCTAACCACATAGTTGGTGCCACTGGCAACCCGTCCACATCCTTAGGTACTTTCAGAAGCCACATCATTAACATAATGAAAGACACCTTTAGCATTCAACACTTAGGAAATTCCAAGGACTTTGGGAACTGTGAGTCAGGAAACTTGGAGGAAGACAAAAATATACATGAAAACATACTTTGGTCATTTAGACCAAATATATGTTTTTCTTATATGTCACAATATCCCGATTTTATTCACAATTCTCATCTGAAATTCTTATTTGTTTACATGTTTATTTCCTGCTCCCACCAATTTGTAATCAACTCTAAGAAGGCAGGATTTAGTACCTATCCTGTTTACTGTTGTAGCCTCAATTTTCTAGTAAAGTGCCTGGTACATAAGTGCTCAATAATATTTATTGAATGAATGAATTACAAGCAATATTAAAAAGAACTAAATCTACACATTGATTCATTTCACCTGAAATATATATTGGGTTTCTCCAACTTAAAAACTTCATTCTCTGTTCTTCCTTTAATGCAGCATATAGTTAGTACATATGTGGAAGAGCTTTGAGCTGTGAAGAGTAACAAAATGTCTGTCTTGTCCTCATGAATCTTAAAATTTTTGGACAGAAACATGGGTCATTTCTAGTCAGCTAATCATCCACTGAGGAGTTCCTGAACCAGGAGAAACCACACAGGAATGAGGCCAAGAGAAGTGGTTTTTGTCTCATTGGTGAATGGTGTGCAGAGGAGTTTCTGCTCCCCTACATTGGAAGACAAGGGTTCTGGAAACCACCATCCTATCAAATCTCCTGGGATTTACCCCATGTGGAGACAATTCTGATATGCTATCCCTCTTCTGCCAGTGTTTCTCACACATATGGTTTCTATGGTTCCCCTGAATTTCTGATGCCTGGGAGGGACCCCTGCCATCTATGCCAGCTGGCTTGTGGGCCCTGTTTTCTCACCTCTTTTCTGCCAACTCTGTTTCAGATTGCTGTGCCTGGTTCCCATTTTATCCAGCCTTATCTCAGAGAGCATTTCCTGAACACAGTCATCTCAGAATGGGAAAAGAAATATAATCAGGATATAACAGCCTTCCAATACTCATTGGATTCTCTGCCTGGAAATTTCCACTTTCAGAGACTCATTTTTTAAAGTTAATACATTAGCCTCTTTTGGAATTCAGATGCCTTTGGGAATAAAGAGGAGCGTATTAAAATATTAAAACAATAAAGAGGAAGAAAACAAAACTATTAAAACCTTAGTGTGAAAATGTGAATCGGGAATTTGACGTTTGGATTATAAGCTATCAGAAGTGAAGGGAAAATTATTATTTTTAAAATTGTATTCCATCCCTCCCGTTTTTACAGAATAAGGACACCGAGCACAAGGAAAGCATGGTGGCTTGGCTAAGGCCACAACCAAATTTCCTGGGTCTTTGCCTCCTTGGAATTTGAAGGGTAGATCCTATCACAACATGTTAGTAGAGATCATTACACAGGCAATCAACAGGCTAGGACACAGGGCACTTAGGTTAGTATCCTAAAGAATCACGTTTTTGAAGGCCCTTTTGCTTGTGTAGCAGTTAGTGGCTTGGTTCTGGTGTTAACAAAGTAGATTTAGCTCTTGCTTCACTATGTGAATCAGGGAAAGTAACAACATCTTTAATTTGCAGTTTATTCACCTGTAAGAGACAGATGGTGATATTATCTGCTTCATGAAGTTGTTATAAAGATTAAATGAGCTAAAGTAGATAAAACACATAGCAAAGTTCTTGGCTCACGGTATGTGCTTGATAAACACTGGCTATTAAGACGGAGTTATTAAAGAACTGACTTACTACTAGATGGTGTTGTGATGGGCTCTCCCAGTGACAGGAAGTTGCTCCCAGCCAGTCAACCTCTTATCCCCACTGTGTCTCTGCCTCTCAATTTTCACAGCTTCAGAATGGGATAGATGATTCATCCCCCCACCTTCCCCCAAAGAATATTTCATATCTTTTATAAAAAGCTAATTTTAGGTGGACAGTGTGTTCTTAGGCATCTTCCAATCATGCTATTTTGGGAGAATATGAAGGGGTTAGGGAAGGTGGGAGAAGCAGTGGAAATGGTAGGTTTTGTGATACTTCAAGTTATCACTCACTCACCTGTTTCCTTCTGTTTCCATTGACTGAAATGTAGAGTTTGGAACTTAAACATTTAGAAAGTCGCTGTGTTCCCTGAAAACGCTATCCTGAGATTTGTTGGCTAGGGAAAGGGACAGTGTGGTTCCAGTATGCTCCATCTAGCTGCCTAATTTGTCTCAAAGATCCAAAAGGGAAACAGAGTCTGTCTGCCTGGCTGACTCCAGCAGAGGACATGAGCTCAGAGCTTACTTACTCCAAAAGAAACCCAATTGCTAAAAATAAAATAAAATAAAATAAATATAAAATAAATATAAAATAAATATAAAATGAAATAATAAAATAAAATAAAATAAAAAATAAAATCCATGCTCTCAGAGGAAAAGCAGCCTTAAACACTCAGGTGAAAAGACTTTGTCATGATAGAGCTTTCCCTGTCATTTATTCCCCTCATAATAGCCTATGTTTTTCTGAAAGTCCATACAGTTATCCAGGAGTTTTAAAATTCAGATTCCTGAGCTTTACCCTACAGAGAGTTTGAGTTAGCAGGGCCTTGGAATAAGAATTTTTAATGAGCACCCTTACCTAATACCTCAGGGGGTAATTTGAACCACACTTAGAATTTCATTAAGCGTAATACATGCACATAATCCCTGTTTCAACACAGATCCACTCTCTTTCATATTCATAACTCCTCTTTACAGGAACCACTAATTTTACCTAGAGCTGAGATAGGATTTCATTACCTGAGAAGTTGAATAGAACAGAATCAGAGGATTTAGAACCCAGCTTTAATCTCAAAATATACTGAATGAAAAAAAGCAAGGGGAAAATAGTATGCTAGCATTTTTGTAAGGAAAAAAAGAAAAGAATACACACATATATACAAATACCTTCAAAAGGAACACAAGTTAGTTAACAGCTGGAGAAATTGGTCTGCTGTTGGGGATAGGTGGAAATCAAGTGGAAGCAATAATAAATGAAATCTTTCTAAATTTATCTTTCAATCTAGTTTTGACTTTTAAACCATATTAATTCATCCAGTATATAATAAAATTCTAAAATTTAATACAAATAGGATCACATGAATTGAATTCTGTATCAAACTGACATGAACACAAAGGGATAAATTCAGAATTAATTCAGGTATATTTTGAACACTGTACTTTTACTGCATCCCACCTTCAGTAGAGTTTTTTTCTACAGAAAACTGTTGCTGGTAGTTTGAAACTATTTTGTATATATTGTAGAATTGAACAAATGTGCAAATGTATCATTTTGGAGGAATGGAGTTCTCATGGTAGGAGAGTGGAGAAAAAATGGAAATGGGGAAGGAGAAATCAGTTGTATTGGATTAGAATTGGAGGAATCAATATGAGCTCATGACTTTATCAAAATACATGTTCTCTTGCTGGGTTCAAAGAAAGGGCTTAGAAGTAATTATACCACAGTACCAATGAATGTACGTATCATCCTGATTTTGGTTTCTAACTACCATTTCCCATGCAAAGAAATCAAGACTCCCTGGAAAAGTGCCTGATTCTGAGACAGTGGAGTGCAAGGTTGAGCCTGTAACATTGAGGTGCATCAAAAAGTAAAGAAGTGCTCAAGAACTGATAATAAAATGCCAAAAAATGTGAAAGCCAGGTTGATCAAAGTTCAGACAACTAGCATATGAAAATAATGGCAGGAATGGATTATAATAGATTTACTTGTGAAATTTCATGAGGCCATAGTGGTACCAAAAACAATAGGAATGGATGGAGAGTAGAAAGAAAGGTTTATTTTTACAGAACAATAGCAACCATAAGTGTAGGAAGAATATAATCATTTTCTATTACCATTTTAATAATTCAAGCAAAACTCATCAAAGTATGCTAAAACTATTATGTAAAATGTTGGTCTTCCTAATCACCCAGTTTCAGAACTGTTTATTGATTTTAGAGGGAACATGGTACATTTGCATTGGAGAAATCTAGAAGCATCATTTTAAACAAATGATCGAACTTACAATCACCAAACTTGACAAACTGACAACCTCTGTCTCTTGGAAGGACACTCCTGCCAAAAATGTTTAACCTTATTCTAATCACGAGGAAGCAATCAGAAAAAAATCTAAATTGAGAAACAGTCTGCAAAACAACTGGTCTGGACTCTTCAAAATGTCAGTGTCTTAAAAGTTAAAAGGAGGGGTGACAGGCATGGTTCTAGAATACCAATTACTAAGAAGACATGATTACTAAATGATGTTTACTTCTTATTTGTATTCTGGATTTTTTTAGAGTTATAAAAGGCATTGGGACAATTTGAAAATTTTGAGCATGGATTGTATATTATATAATCTACATCAAGACTAATTTTTTTTGAAAATGATAGTTCCATTATGGATATATAGAATGACTCTGTTCTCAGGAGATACATATTATAGCATTTAGGGGGTAAGTATTTTTTGATGCCACTTAATAATTCACCAAAAGGAGCGGAGGAAAATGAAGGAGAAAGCCAACACGAAAAAATATTAACAAATGGTGAATCTTGTAATAGTATCAGTTGCTCATTGCTAGTGCAACTTTTCTATAGGTTTAAGATTTTTCAAAATAAAAAGTTGGAAGGGAAGAAGGAGACCAAAAGAAAAAAGGAGGCAGCATCAGTTGCAACCAGAATTGGTTGCCAGAGCTAAGTGATAGGCACCTCCACTTATCACCTACTGGACAGGGCATGCACCTGCTAATAGCCACATTAATTAATTAACTTCCCTCTGCAGCCTGGCTTTCTCCCTTCCCCTTTCCCTCACCAGGATGTGCTTAAGTATAATAGTGAGGAAAAGAGGAGAAGTATGGAGAATGTTCTCTGTATTACCATCTCAGAGGGATAGTCCTGCTTCAGGCACCTCTCCAGAGGGCTAATGGCCTTCAGAACCTTATTACCATCTTGGGATAAGTTCAAAAAAAATTTTTTTTATGATAGCAATTTGTTATACCAGTTTGCCACTTGCCTGCTGCTTTCTTGGTAATCCAATAACCTATATAAGAAAAGCAATTTGACGTACCTCTATTCCATCTGCCACCCATCATCCAATCTATATCTTAACTATCAGTGATTTATTAATGGTGTCTGCATTAAGCACATCTCCACCCCATTGGCGCCCTCCTCCTCAGCATCCTTGTATACATTCTCTGGGTGTATTAGTAGACAAACTCAACGTGGAGTTTAAAAGCCACAAAGCCTTATTTCCAGGAGTGGCTTCTTTCAAACATTAGCATTTATGCACATCCACACACTAAGCAGAATGATTTCCGAGCCAGTCTTTAAAAATGTGAGAAACCAGGATGTTTCCTATCATACTTTTTACTTAGTTCCCAACCTTAATTTTCTTAGTGGTTCAAGTTAGTCATTGGAAACTGCAAATAGACAGTGGTGGCATTCCTCATCCCCAACCTTCAGGATGTCCATTCACTCAATTTAAAGGCATGTGTGAGCTCTGGACCCTGAACGCTTTCCTGCAGAGACCAAAGGGGCAGGTAGCTATTGGCTGGATGTACTAAAGCCACTCTGAAGAAGGGACTTTGTTCTTAAAGGTATGAGCTGGGTCTCTGCGCTTCAGGGCATCATTTGTGATTGTTGAGATTTATTTTTCTCAAGTCACTCTGGCCTACCCAAAAAAACAAAGTCTGTAGGATGACAGTCCCAAAAGAGAGAAATAATGGAGTTGGGCCAGTAGAGAATGATGATTCATAGCAATGTCTGCAACGCCTGTGGGCTGAACATGACTCTGTGCTGTTCTTTGCCTCTGGAAGCTTGGCATACATGGCCCAATCTATGGTAAGAGAAGACACATGGGCATAGAATGGAAATCTCAGGAATCCATTGCTGCCACTATCTACTTGCAGTTTCCACAAAATAGGAGTTCCATATTGTGTAGTAGTTGGTTCATTGGCCATTAGGTGAATTCTGATTCCATAACTTCCTGTCTCTCTGCTTATGGACCCATTCAAGTCTCCATTACTTCTGTAAAATGGGACTCCCATCACTGCCTCATACTAACATGATCAATCAGTAAGTTGTTTTTATTCTCCATTTCTCATCAAATGTGATCTGATTTTTAATTCTATAATTAGACTCTCAATTTTTTTGTTAACAACTTTTTTTCTCATTAGATGTCTCAGGGGTCCTAGTTATATTTGCCTTGCTTTCCTTGGTTCTTTTTACTTCGGAATTTTACCTTGTGTGCATTTCCCAGTTTTCTTACTATCACCATTCTAGACTGTAACTTTGAACTCTGTTGGGAGAATGACCTATAGCTTGTAGTGTGAGTCAATTACCAATACATAGGAGGGTATTTTCATGAGCTGATTTGTTTTGAGCAAGGAGAATGAAAAAAACCAACCCAATCTACACTTAAACATAGGGGCACCTGGTGGCTCAGTCAGTTAAGCATCTGACTCTTGATCTTAGCTGAGGTCTTGATCTCAGGGTCATGAGATCCCCACTTAAAAACAAATGGAAAAATAAAAAAAGAACATTCAACATTCCTTCCAGAGTCGAGGGTAATATCTTCAATTGTTATCTTTGTAGGCTCACCTTGAAATGTGCCTTTTAAGGCAACAGTTCTGAATAGCTGGTATGTTCCATGTCACAAATGACCGAAACTCATGATTTTGCATAGTTGTTGGTTACACACATTTTATCCTGGCAATTAAATGTCAATTGCTGAAGGATTGGAATGGCCTAATCTATTTTCTCCACATAGAACTCAGTATGGTGCATTGTACTTAGTAGGTGCTCAATAAATACTTGAGAAACAAGTGACTATGGTTTCTACACCATGAGCATAATGCCAGTATATTTACTGTTATTTCTTTTCCTTTGAGCTTTTTTCTCTCAAAACTCTGTTACTAAACTTTTTCTTCTGTTTAAGAGTTACATTTCTTTCTAAAGAGAACATCCCCCTCCATCTTTTTTTAATTAACAGCCTTTTCCAGTACATTTTTTTCTTTTTCTGTGACAGTTTCCCACTATTGTCTGTTTGCAGCTGTTACGCAGTTGAGAAACTGAGTAGACATGCTAATGAGTGCCTGGTGTGTGGGAAGCGCACCCCTAAATTCTCCTGGACTGGCCAGGCATCCTGTTCCTACTTACTCTTACTAAAATAAGCTTCTAGTTGGCAGCCAGGGGATGGGTTATTTGCAGTTTCTGTGGAGGAAGTTCTTGCTTGGACTAGCTATCTATGTTTCTATTTAAGCACAAATAAACATGTTGCTGCTCCCAAACTCCTTAGGTGAATACCACACTTCAAATTGCCTGATCCAGCCAAGCTCACAAATTCATCCAAATGACTAAAAATCAGCTGTGGTTGATGCTTTATTTTAATTAGTTAATTTAGAAAATTATCTTGTGTTTTTTTTTTCTTTTGCCCACATCCAGTCTCTTCCTACTGATTTTAGACGTATTCTCTAGAAAATTAAGAGACACTGATTGTATCACTGAATGAATTTTGGTCTTTATAAATTGTCTTTAGAACTTTTGTGGCTAAAACTGAACATCTCCATCAGGGAATTTTGAACACTTCATTGTTTATTCTTCCCAGGAGCTTTGAGAAAATGATATTGATAACTTGTTTTCCAAGAGAGGTTACACGGGTGCCTATATTTCCTAGCCTCTGGGATGATGATCTGTAGTACTAATCTGAGATTCTCATTCTGAGTCATGTATTGCAGCCAGTAGCCTGGAATCAAGCTAGTTAATCCCCCTTCAGTATGTTTTACAGCTGTTAGGATTCCATGACCTTTAAGCAAAGACACAGAGAATCTCACTGATCAGAGAGCAAGCTGGGGATGGGGGTGGGGTGGGGTGGCGGGCAGGATGAAGGCCTGGAGACATAGCAAGCTTTGAACAAGGCACATGGTGATTGCCAACCCCCTTGTTAATGCAGGCATGGTCTCAATGATAAAGATATGTTTAGCTTTCCAAACTATCCGAAGACTATTCTTTTCCCATGGAGCTCCTAGGATGGCTTATTTGGAGGAAAAATAAAAGCCTAAAGTGACCATGGCTAGAGAAGTGGCCCTCTTTAAAGACTTAAGACATCAGGTTAAGTTTTTTCTGTCTGGGGGGGCTCTTTGGAGTATAACCACGTTGTCCATTATAAACCAGGAGACCACATACAAGAAGTTGGAACTGTGAGGTTTGACGGATCTTCTATCCTACTGTCCACTCTGACCATAGACAGGAACTATGGGAAAACAGAAATCCCTCATCAGTATCACCACCTTTCCCTGAAGAGGCAGAAATAAGGAATAGACAATATTAGGTTATATATTCTTGCGAAGCGGGCTTGTCCTATTCATCTTTGTATCCTACTTATTTGCCAGATCATTCTTCTCATTTCTACTCCTCCAAGACATACATAAATAGATCTAATAACATTTGATGTTTTCCCAAAGTAATCCTATCTGTCTATACATAATAATAATGGGGTTCAACTTGAAATTAGTACCAATTTCATTTACATGTGCCAGGAGCTGTGGACCTCTTCAGAGCCTCAAAACATAGCACAGTAATTCATTTCCTGAATTCTGCCCCATGGCTCAGTTGTACCACTATGCTACTCTAAGTAAATATTCAAGTTAAATTGCTGGTGGGTGTTTATTACTTTACTCATCATTTGTCTCAGCTTGGGGAGTTCTTTATTGAAAGTGTCAACATAAAAAGAAACTCTCACAGCTGGAGAACTTGAAAATATGTGATGAGATAATCAGACTAATTGGCCAGGTCTGGTAATCAGTAGGTAACCCAATAATTTTGACACAGAAAACAAACAAAAGACTGAGTGGAGGAGGTTGATTCTTCCAACTAAGAAGAAAACATCCCTTTAAGATGGGGAGACTATTCTGGTTAGGGATGCTAGGATATTTTAATTTCTTTGTATTACATATCGATGTTAGTTACAGACTATGAAACTAGGTGCAGATGGTTGACTGAATAAGAATTGCTGTATGTCTAAGATTCAGGCTAATTTGGAGAAAATACAGAGAGAAAACTTGAGAATATGTATCAAACCAGCCTATAGTGGACGTTTGTGTTTAATACAATGAGAGTGTGAATATGCTGGCACTACTATTACCAACAGTAAAATGAAGACGGAAATCTCAGCAAGCTCCCTGTCCTCCCACTCTAAGACTACTAACTCAGACACTCTGGGGGTGGGGTCTAGAAATCTGCTTTAGCAAGTCCACAGGTGATCCTTATGCACACTAATGTTTGGGAACCACTGGTCCACAGCCTCACTACTCAGAGTGTGATCTGCTGACAAGTAGTCTGGGAATCATTAACAACTTGTAAGAAATGGAGAATCTGGAGCCTATCCTCACAGTTGGCATTTTTAACCAAATCCCCGGGTGACTAGGATGCCAGGTAAATTTGGTAAAGCTCTGGTCATCATCCCTACTTCCTCAAGTCTGATTGACACCTCCTCTAGCTTCTACTCCTTCCACTCCCATGAAATTGCCTCCATAGGGCTCTGAATGACTTTCTAATCATGGCAATCAATGGCTTTTTTTCTATTAGTCTTCACATTTTGTCTCTCTGCTGTATTGCACAGAATTTTTCATTCCGTCCTTTGGATTATGGCATAGAATATTCTCCTGAAAACTTTGACTGTTGCCCCTATGGCTCCTTCATAGGCTCTTTTTCCCTTTCTGAGCCTTTTAAATGTTGGCAACATCTCCCATCCTGCCCATCAACCAGGGTTCTGTCCTCAGCTCGCAGTTCTCATTCCATACACTCTTTCTTGGTCATTTTAGCTCATATATGGCTGACATCCAAATCTAATTCTGGGTCATTCTTCACTAATTGCTGTTAGACATTTTTACTTCTATGCCTTACAGCCACTGTAAATTCAACATTCAAAAATGAACTCATCATGGAGTTTAACTTCCTCCTCCTTTTATAGTGTCTCATTCAGTTGATGTCATCACCATCTAGTGACTACTAAACCTAGAAGCTTGGGATTTATCCATGGTTCTTTCTTTAGTCTATTGAGTGCTAGCTGCCATCCAATACCTACTCTTTTTTTGGTGAAGAACCAAAGTGTTTATACCAGTACTTGGAATAAAGATTATGTCTCCCAGCCTATCTTGCAGCTATATAACAAGCAACATGTCTGAGCTTTGGCCACTGACATGTAGGCAGAAGTCTTCTAAAAAGTCTTCTGTAAAGACAGGAAGCAGGCACTAATTTTGCCCTTCCTGTGTTCTTCTGCCTCTAACATAGAGGTGATGATTCAGGCCCCAGTAGCCATGTTTGATCATGAGGAATAAGGTCTACATCAAGGATGGCATAGTGAAGTAATGGAAGGAGCTGGGCCCTGATATGAGTGAGCCAATCTGAGACAAAATTCTATCATATGTGAGGGAAGTACACTTCCCTCTTTATAAGTAATTTTCTAGGTCTCTGTTCTTACAGTCGAACTTTATCTTCCGTGATACATAGCCCATATCCAGTTATCACCAAGACTTGCTAATTTACCTCAAAATATGTTCTAAATCTGGTTTGCTAGACCTTGTAATCCAGCACTTACTTAGGCCTGAATCATCTCTTACCCAAACTACTAAAACACTTCTTGTGTTTAGACGTTCAGTTTTCTACCCTTCAAATTCATTCCCTGTTGATGGGAATAACCTAATTAACATAAAAATCTCATTTTACCATTCCTTTGCTTATAACTCTATTGATAATCTCCCTTTTCCAGTAGAATAGCTTTCTAGCTTATTTTCTATTCCTTGTGCTCATCATAATGCCCAGACATATGAATGTCTTACAATTCTCAGAATAGCTTTTGATTTTTCATAGATCCATGCTGTTGCTTTCATTCTGGAATGTCCTGTCTCACTTCTAATTGGAAGGCACATTTTTAGTTTTCTTTCACGATGTAGCTCAGAGTTCTAATCCCCTAGTCTATGGATGACATTTTAATTGTGCCCTCCCTCAGACAGAAATTAACATACAATTTAAATTTAGGTATGTTAATTTACATATTCAAAATGATGTACATGTGTATGTTTATGTATAAACCTACATAAAAATATAAGCAAAAATAATTAGAAGTTTTTGAGTTTTATTTTCACCCCCAATGACTGGCTTGTTTCTCCTGGGGGAAGAGCACTGATTTGGGGAGATAAGTTTTTCTACTCTGCAATCTTTTCGATGAAGACCCCCACCAAAGCAGAATTGATCACATTCTCTTTCATGCATCCATAGTCTTACATTATTGATGTGTTTCTCCTATTTCATGAAACCCTTTAAGCAGGGACTATATATTAGACATTTGTTTATAACTACCACCTATTTGGCCAGTGTTTTTATTTTTTAATTCATTCAATCAAATGCCAGTCAATATTTATTCAATAGTGGCTGTATACTAAGCATTATTCTAGGTGCTGGAGACTCAGCAGCAAGTTAATAAAAGTTCCTGACACCATTTAGCCTATAATTCTCTGGGAGGTGGGAATGGGGGAGGAATATAGATAGTGAAAAAACAAATAAATGTAAATAAAATGCTAGTCATGATAACTTTAATGAAATAAAATAGTAACATTACTTGGAAATCAATCTGAGCTGAGGTCCTGTTTCTGTTAACCTAATCACCTGAGACATCAAACAGCTATGTGGTTCTCTTCATATGGTTCCTTTATATTCCGGTATGATCAAGCACATAGAGTGGAAAGTTTGTAAAGTACCAGGTTCTCCTTCCCCTATTGCCTTGCCTCTTCTAAAAACCTGGGGTTATTTCCACAGTTGCCTACGTTAATCACTATTTACGTGGACTTACCCGGATCTACTGCTAAGAAGTCCCTGGAGCTTACCTCCTGACCCTGCTCCTCTAATGTTTGTTTTGGATCTGCCCTGAGTATGAATTCTCCTCCCTAATACCCACATCCCAATTTAGTTCACCTGTGGCATCTAAAAGGCACTCTTACGTTCTATCCATCCCTCAACCAGTTCCTTTCCGTGTCCTTGATTGTGGATAAATTTCCTTTGTCTTCAAACCTGCCCTCAGAGATTTGGCCAACTTTTGGCATTTTCTTTAGGGGAATCATTTTTCTCCCGATGTAGCCAGGGGCATCTCAGGACCAGGAGAAGAGGTCAGTATGTCCTTGCTTCCTCATGGTTACTTTTAGTCCACTCTTCCATGGCAACATCTTCATTAAGTTTCTTCCATTTGATTATGCTATCTACCTTCTTTCTTTTCTTATTCCAGAAATCTCATATTCTGGAACCTTCTATTTCCAAATTCAATATGTGAATCATAGTTATTATTTATTTTCTTACTCACATTTTTTCAACTAGCACATTTCTTGTGATTTAGTCCTCTATAGGATCAAGCCATTGTGATTGAGGCTTTATACTAAATTACCCTGTTCCTTACTTTAATTTTTTCAGCTCTATCTACCTCACTAAAATTGGCCCCACACTCATGATCTTAAGCTTGAAATCTCCTACTCTGGTTGCAACTCTGTGTCCTTCTTTTCCTTCTGTTTCATTTCATGGTCTGCAGGCCCTCAACTTCTCCTCCTCTAAGCCCTGCTCTAGCTTCTAGCTCCTTCTCCAGCCTCTAACACATGGTAGGTTGTTTCAGTTACGCAACTGCTACCATTATAGAATCTCTTGCCTCTTGCACTTTGCAAATTTTGAATTAATTTTTCTTCTGTTTTCCAATGGGTCACTTGCAGCAGATGACTTTCCCTTCTTTGTGTATGGTGCAAGAGAGTGGTCCAGTTTCATTCTTCTGCATGTGGATGTCCAATTTTCCCAGCACCATTTATTGAAGAGACTGTCTTTCTTCTAGTGGATCGTCTTTCCTCCTTTATCGTATATTAGTTGAGCATAAAGTTCAGGGTCCACTTCTGGGTTCTCTGTTCTGTTCCATTGATCTATATGTCTGTTTTTGTGCCAGTACCACAGTGTCTTGATGAACACAGCTTTGTAGTACAACCTGAAATCTGGCATTGTGATGCCCCCAGATATGGTTTTCTTTTTTTAAAATTCCCCTGGCTGTTTGGGGTCTTTTCTGATTCCACACAAATCTTAAAATAATTTGTTCTAAGTCTCTGAAGAAAGTCCATGGTATTTTGATAGGGATTGCATTATACGTGTAAATTGCCCTGGGTAACATTGACATTTTCACAATATTAATTCTGCCAATCCATGAGCATGGAATATTTTTCCATCTCTTTGTGTCTTCCTCAATTTCCAAAGGGTAAGGATTTTTCCTCCCCACACCCCCCAAATTGGTGTCTACCCCCCCACCCTTTAATAGTTATTTTTATCATCTCCCTCTTTCAGTCCCATTTCTGAGGAGGAGGTACTTGTCTTCCCTGTTGAAACAAGTGAGTCTAGCTTTAAGCTTCCTGCTCAGGTAATGTCATGGTGTCACAGAGAAAGCATGGCCTGGGCTCTAGCTTCACAAAGGCTAGAATTTCAGGCCTGTTGTGGACATAGATATATTCTGGGGTAACTTGTTTAACCTCTTTGCACCTTAGATTTTCATCTCATAACACTGTTTCACAGTATTAACATGAGGACTAAATAATAAAACATAAATGTATCCTACATAGTGTTGGACCAAACTGGGCATGGGATAAATGTTAGTTTATTCCTTTCCCCTGGTGCTGTGTTAAGAATTCTTACTCAGCTTTCACTTTTCATAGAAGCCCTTGTATTCTTTTTCCTTCGTGGATACGTGTGCCTATGCTTACTCTACTCCAAACATGCTTTCCTCCATCACTGAGTAGTAAATCCCATGGTTCTATGCTCCTTAATTTCAGAGTCACATCTGATACTATTGACTGTTTTTTTTTTTTCTTGAAACTGTCATTTCCCTTAATTTCTCTAATGAAGTTGTTATCCTACCTTTTACTACTCCTTATTTCTTTTCTTTTCTGGTTCCATTTCTTACTCTACCTAACAAAAAATACTTCCCTAAGATTAGCCACCTGCTTTCTACCCTTTGCCTTCTATATATTTTTTTCCTCAATATTCTGCTTGCTTCCCATGGCCACAACTCTCACCTCTGAAATGATTTTTCTACCAAATCCCCTCCAAGATCCAATCCCAGATTTTCACCTGCTCCTTTTCACCTGCATAGCCTAGAAATATCTTAATATTTATAAGACTGAAACTCTATATTTCCTCTCAGTATTTTCCCCCAAAGGGGGACATTTTTTTCTCAGTTATCTTTTTTAAAGTAAACCCAATGCCCAACATGGGTTTGAACTCACATGATCAAGATTCATGAACCCCAAGATCTTGAACCTCAAGATCAAGAGTCGTGTACTCTACAGGCCCAACCAGGGGCCTCTTCTCAGATATCTTTTATACTTTCTCTATCTTGCCTCGCATCTAATCAGTTGCCTAGATCCATCAATCATATAGTCAACAAGTTTGTGTTTCTCTTCAAGAAGTATTGTTCCCAGTGCCATCACTCTATGTCAGACTTTCAGTACCTCTTATCTGTACCTTAGAAGTGCATTCCTCAACCAGTCTCCCATCTTATGTCTACTTCCTCCCAATCTGTACCAGATCCTCTTAGAGACATTTCCCAGTTCAAACACTTTGGTGGCTCTCATTGCTTTTCAACATCCTAGGCTCTTCCTAATATTGTCCCAGCCCATTATCACTATTTAACCTACTTATCATGAATTCACTCCTAATGACCTTCACTTCCACCAGACTGGAATATTTGCCCTTCTTGGAACATGCTCTGCCTCGTTCTGCCTTCATTAATATATTTATGGTGCCACTTTGCTCTGAAATGCCTCCTGGTTCTCCTTTCGTAGTTTGAAATTCTATCCTGCTTTCAAGGATGCAAAATATTTTCAAATCTTTCCTCCTCCTTGAAATCATTTATGTTCCTCATCTGTACTTTTCTCAACTTTAAAAAAAAATTATTTGAGAGAAACAATTCTTCCTCATGGTTTTCAGTGTACTTATCTACTATACTGCATTGTATGTTGTCTAAGAGCAAAGAGAGTCTTTCCTTCATCTTATGCTCCCATTTTGTGCTTAGCACATTCTCGTGCTAATAGTATTATGTCATAAATACTTGTTGGATTGACATAAATTAATAGTATAGCTAATTTATTATGTGTAAATCAAAACTCTGATTTAGAAAAAAATGACAGAACCAATTATTGATCATTTGGGCTTTTTTTAATATATAAACAATATGGGCACTCACAAAAACAATCTATAAACACAAAAGGTAAGTAGCTGCCCAAGCGTAGACAATCAGGTACATACAATAGAGCAAGAAGAAGACTATTTAGAACTTGGTTTCTAAAAGATTGTCACAGAAGAAAAAAAAATCACTTGATTTGGTAAGCTGCTTCCATTTTTGTGGAGGGTTCGGTTTAGCTTTTGATAAACAAGTTTCTTATTTGGCCTCTTATAGTCATTCCTAGGGTAAATGACAGTCATAAAAATGACTTTAACCTTTAATGTTTGTGCTAGTAAAATACACAAAGGTTAAACAATTAAATATCATTACTGTTTGACTCTCAATGAATTTAGTAGTATGTTACCTGTTTGGCACTCAATTTATTTATTTCCCAATGTCATCTCCTCAGAGAGGCCCTTCTTGACCCCTCTACCTAAATAGCACATCTCTGTCCTGTGACTATCAGCCCCTTTATCTTCCTTTGTATTTTCTTCATAGTTCTTACAACTGCCTCCACTGGAATGTAATCACCTTGGGGGCAGGGACTTCGTTATCTGTTCTCTGCAGTATCTACTCTATTCTAGAATGACCTGCTACACGGTGAGAGCTAAATTCACAAATAGTTTTCAATGAATTAAAATGCCAAAAATAATCGACTCTTTCACAACACAGGATGTTATTTTATTTGGTACCCCTTTGGTTCTGCTCACATGGGCAGGACAATTATAAAGCTCCTTAATCCTTTCTAGAAATCCTCTTTTGTAAATTGACCAAGCTATTCTTTCCTTTCTCTTTCTATGATTTTCCCTGCTTATTCTAAGAGAGAAGCTGGCTTAAATTTTCCCAGTAAGTGAAAATGGGTTTCTAATTCAAGCTTTCACTCTTTATCCTTTCCTTTTAATTCACGGTCATTCTTGTTCCTAGCTGGTCTCTGTTGACCTACTCAGAATCATTACTGGGAACCAGAAGATGGTATGTAATTGAATTGGTATCGCTGCTGTCACCATCAATTTGTGTAGGAAAAAAGGCTGAGGAAACACAAAGGCAGAAACTATAATTGAATTTGGTTACTCCAAAGGTAAAACATAGTTGCAATTTTCAGAGAGCATGGCAGGTCAGATGGTGAATGGATAGGGCTGAGTGAGATGGATTATCCCTAGGGCATATGAAAACCAAAAAGATGGACTTCGGCCAAAAGGGATGGTCAGAAATCACTAAACCCATAGCTTTCTTGAGGTCACTCCTTTTCTAGGCATAAAGTACAATGAACACTGGATTGTGAGGTGAATGGGGGATCAGGAGAAAGGGTTCTAGTTCTAGCTTCTCCAGTAAAGGTAAAACAATCAGCATGTTATTTAATTGCCCTGGGCCACCGTCAGCTTGCTTATAAAATTGAGACAACAATATAATTCCTGCCTCTCATGGTTGCTAAGAGGACGGAATGACATGGTATCTTTGATTGCTTTTGAATAGTGCTTCATGCTGTTTGGAAGCTAAGTCTTATTATTATTACATGATCAATGCCTTATTTCTACAATGACTAATCATTTCAGTTAGCTTTTTATCCATTACAGAAAGTATACCACAGAGAATTGACTTGCTCAAATTATATTTATTTAACTTCCAACCTCCCATTAATATGTATTATCATGGCTGGGAATTTAACAGCCTGTAAGCCAGGACATATGCAAGTAATATCTGCATAGCATCCTTACATTTCAGCACGTCCCTTGTCACAGTGAGGAGTGATATTTACTTTGATAATATTTTATCAATGTCATCCGCTTACCCTGTTGCCTGAACGATGATTTTTGTGATTTTGTTATAAATACTACCTTTCAGGGGATCATGTGACTAGACTCATTATGGATCATCAGTTTTCTATCCCTCTTTTTTCTACCCAGAATTTTCCCCCACTGCTGTTTTTACCTCTTCACACTTTATTGCATGAAGTCATAGTCTAGAACTCACTTAATATTTTACTCTAATCCAGACCTCAATCAGTTAGTTAACAGAAAGTGTGAACTGCCCAAGTTTTGTTCCACTATTTCATATGTCTCTTTAAGTGTTGGAAAGGTACTAACAGGCTAAAGTTTATTTCCTTTTTTGTCATCTCTTGCTCTCTGAAATATTGGCAGCTGGACATAAATGTTTTGAAATCCTAATGAATGTCTGCAAATTGATCGTCTATTAAGGACAGGGTCACCATACAACCAAGTATGCCCAGAGGGTTCTGGTTTATACTTGGTATCTAGGAATAATTACTAATAGTAGTCCCCAGTCACTCACAAACATATCTCATTTGTGATAATATGACTGCCCTATTGAGGATGATATTTCCAAATTACCTTCCAGTTGCTAGAACCATGGGTTATTACAGCAAGAAATTTTTTAGAGTTATCTGCCATTCTTTAACCACATGGACACTCAGAAAAAGCTTCAATAGCTTAGATCAACTCAATAAGTTAGTTTAGCTGCAAATTAGCCATATAACTTTTGACAAACTAAATTATCTCTGATTTTAGTTTTAGTTCTAAAGTGATAGCATTGGCCTAGAATCTCTATGGTCAGTCCATCTCTGTGTATGTGTGTCTGTCTCTCTTTAGTCTTTAGTGATATTTTCTGATTAATAGATAGTGTTTTAAAATTGAAACATTATGAGCTATGTAATAATTAGAAAGGAAAGTGCCCTCAACTTTATTCTACAGATATAATCAATATTAAATATATTTAATATACAGTTATGGTTTTCTTAAGCTTTTTTTCCCCCTTGTGCTAAAGATGTAAGGAAAGTTGTCTTACAGAAGAGTTTAGAAATATTTAGAAAAAAATATTTCTAAGGGCAATAGGAATCATAGCAAAGTGTCCTGAGGCTGATGACTCTTTAATTTTGATTTTTCTAGAAATCAGTTCTCTCTGGGCCTCATGAAATACAAATGGGGTCGGGGCAGCTTTTTACCTCCTCTTTATGCCTCCCTGCCTTTGCATCAGGACTCGTCATTCGATTTGTGCAAAAGCCCACAGTGATGAAGCGTAGTATGCTCTATTTTGGCTGATTCAACATGATATGAATTATCTGCTGGTTATATTGTAATTCCTGGACAGGAGCTACTAATGGTCCTCTTTGGCTCCTCTGGCTGTATTTAGTTGCAGTGATTTGCCTGAATTGATCAGTGGTGACAGGGGCAGATGTCCTGAGAGTCCTCATTTCCCAGGATGAACTGTCATGGTGGACAGATTCTCCACTGTGCATAGAGCATGGTTTGGATACCAAAAGCACATGTCTAAAATTAAATTCTGAGCTTTGCGTTATAAAGAAATGAATGCCATAAAACTAATGAGCAAATCTGGGCCCTACGCTTCCTTATGTGGCTTTTGCCATTAATTAATGTGACAGTAGGGAAAGAGATAAAATGGAAAAAAATGAATTTGATAATAATGTTGTACTTGTTGTAGTTACTGCAAGAAGATAAGAGCGCCACAAAAGCATTTTGAAACATGTAAAGGGTTACTCAACTGTTAGGCATAATTAAGTTTATTGTACTTGATTTGTGGTCTTTAGGTGGATATTCCGGATACCTCTGGTATCCTAATCTGCTTAAGTGAGTTTATTATATTTTATGCCATTTTTGTCTACCTTAAATGTAGGTACGTTTAAGGTGTACTATATAGCTCTAAGATATCCAGGTGGTGGAATTTTAATATGGTCCCTCCAGTTTTATGATCAGACATACATTTGGTCTGGTGCAGAAAATGTTTCAGCTCTTGGGTTTAATAATCAGGTAATCAAGTTATGCCACTTAATTCTTTATCAAATGGCAATTTGGGTAAATATCCCTAAATTGTTTCTCAAATTAGTGCAAAAGAAGGCTTCTCACTGCTCAACTACTTCCTTCTCATCTTGCAGTTTCTTAATTCCTCATTTTCTACTGCGGAGGGCTCCCACTTCTCTGGGGTGCCTGACCTCTACTCTGTTGTAAGCCCACCTGGGTTCTGAGCTTTACTCTCAGGGACCTCCTGCTAATTCTTTGCTGTCACTATCTTTTGAGCTCCTCAAAGGTGTGTTATTAATACAAGCAATAAAAAAATACTTTCATGCAAAGCATATTTCTGGAACCTAGTAACACTATAAAAACAAAGCCAAAAAACAACAGACTGATAATATTTCTACAATTATCCAGTTCTACCTGGCTTGGCTTTGATAATCCCCAGTGATAACAATAGTAAAAGCTGGAGGTGTTTGAGAAAATTGTAGTGTATATAGGATTACCTCAGTTAGTCTCAGCCCAGCTCCTTCTGCTAATCAAACCAGTGATGCAATCTCCTCCATTTTCCAGGAGGCACTTCTCTCTCCAGAATGACGGAATACATTTGGTGTATCTTACCCTGCCCTAGGTCCATGGATTCCCCACCCATCTGAACAGTCACAGCTGCAAAGGAACCCAATGACCCTGTGGCATTCAGCCTCAACACAGTAGCCTATTCCATCTTTTCTTGGTTTTGTTTTTCCTCTCTTGGCTGAATTGAATTGCAAATCTAGACATGCCTCAGTGAAAGCACTTATATTTCTGATCTGCATCCTGACTCTCCTCCTCCTCAGGGACAGCAAAAACCCTGAGGAAATGTAGTCAGCCCCAGTTAAGCCAAACCTCTGATCAGATTAGCTCCCTGTTTAATAAGACCTCAGTAGGCATCCCAGCTGCGCTCCATCCATTTCACACAAGCAGAAGGATCAATGGCGGAAGACCCTTACTCTATGAATGTAACTTTAGACTGTTTCTCTTATCATAAGGTTCAGACCACAAGGCATATCGCAGATTTCAGTGGGAAAGATTTAAAACATAAGAAGAAAGAACTGGAAATCTTTATCTAGAGAAGGTGACAAAAACATGGACTAATAAAATGTAGGTTCTATTTACTCTTTTTAAGCATGTAACCCTAATAAAACTTGCTTCTTTTGATGGCATAAGGTCATAATCTTTCCACTTCTTCAGCCCCCTGACTTCTTTTCCTAATATGTAAAACAGACTGCGATAACACAGATAATTTTCAAAGTCTCTCTCTCTCTTCCAAAGTCTCATAAAATCCTTGGGCCCTAAAAGGCTTTTATTGTACGATATTTTAAGGAAAGAATGAGGAGACCATAACATTGTTCAATCATTCAACCACCCATGCATTTGACAGACATTCCATTCAGTGCTAATCACATGCTTGCACTCAGGTGAGTAAGCCTGGTGTTTGGCTGCAAGGAGCTCAATTTAGGGGTGAGGGGAGTTAGGGCCATAAAGAATAATCATAATCCAGTGTGGTCAGTATATCATCAAGACCATACAAGATATTAAGGGTGTACAGAGAAGAGACTGTAACTTCTATTACAGAAAGAAAAGTTTCCATGTCCTGTTTACAAGCTTAAAAAAACCCATAGATGTCTCTACTTTTCTTAGCTCCCTCTTGGAGCTCTCATTGTTCATTCTCCAGGTCTGCTCAGTGTCTTAACCCAGAGTCTATATTATGATCATTTTGCCTTATGTAAGGATAATAACTCACAGAAATTATTTCAGACACCTTGACGTTTGTGTTTAACTACAGCAAGCCCTATGAGATCTCAGAACAGGGCCTCTTGTATCTGTCCTGGGTTACCTCCCAACCCAAATACCTCATCAAAAATGGAGGTTGCCCAGCCAAACTGATGTATCTGGTTACCTATCTTAAGAAATAACAGAAAACCAGCAACATTTCATAATGTTAATGTATGTTTTTGACAACATACCAAAAACTATGGCATGAAGGTTTTTACTGAATGTTTATTTCTTCAATTTTGTAAGTTGATGTTGAGTGCTAAATTCTTCCTCAGGTATAGTACTAGGCATTTTCTCTTTCAAGAACAGTGTCCTTGTGCAATAGAAAAAATACTGAATCATTAGGAGACCTGGGGTTTAGTTTTGGCTCTGCCATTAACCAGTAAGGTGACCTTAGTCAAAGTATATAAACTCAATCTTTTCTATTAAATGAAGTTGTTGGGTGAAATGACCCCAAGTTTTCTTTCAGCTCTGAAAGAATAGTCTCTTTTTACTGTGAGTCTCTGATAGTCTCTGATCCTGAGGGTGTTCAGTGACTATGTGTGGTCAACAAAATAGGCTTAAGAAATTAGCATGGGTTCTCTGGGAAAAAGGCTGTGAGATGGAGGTTATCAAGCACGTGGTTTATTAGGGAGTGCTCTTGGGATGATCCCTAGAGAAGGGAAGGAAGGGAAGCAGGACTGAGCAGAGGAACAAGTAGAGCTTTGATGCAGTCTCAATGGAAACCATGGGTGAGATGACCCTTTGGAGCCATCTTGAATTGGAGAAGAGAGCTGGGCCTTTGACACCCTTGTGTTGAGCAGTCATTAGATATAGCCTAGGGTGAAACAACCCTCTGTAGCCAAAGGAAACCCCCAAAGCAGGCTGATAATTGAGGGCTTTCTGCCAATAGTGCTTGTGGTAGCTAGCAGAATAAGTCCTTCTTTCCTGAAGGGGATGGTGTGCACCAGGATATCTGTGTGCACCTACTCTGTGAGCATCTTTTTAATATATGCAAAAACGCCTAACAGAGTATCCATGCTCAATGGATGTTCATTTGTCCACTCATCCATCCTTTTATTTTTTTCCCAGAGGTTCCAGGAGAGATTCAGCTGGTGATTTCTCTTATTAGCAAGAAAGGGATTCCTGTTTAAGGAAGGAGATTGGATCTACTAATTTTCTTCCAATCTGAAGCTACCTCTCTTGTCTATGATTCTGGACTAATTAACAATAACAAATAATAATTAATATTGCTCTATGGCTTACAGTGTTTCGAAATATGTTGTTTCATGTGATCCTCACAATTAATTTGGCAGGCTAAACTGTTATTAATAGTCTCATTGTAAAATTGAAGAAACTGAGGATAGATCTAATAACTTGCCCAAAACTAGGATGAGATGAAAGGAGACTTTGAATCCAGGTCTGCTGATCTCTGGTCCGGGGTTGATACCATGATGCCAGTCAGCAGGAGCTCACAGGCTATGAAGCAGCTGATAAGACTTGGCTTGTGCAGCCTGTCCTGCTGGCCAGTCTTCCCAGCTGAAGCTGAGTTACTGGGCAGCACTGGCTTCCAGAGTCAATGAGTCAATATATATACTGCAAATAGAGCCACTAAATTTGGTAATTTTATACACAGAGCAGCAGAGATTGTTCCCTATGACTTAGTTTGGGTTTATAGTGAGGAAAAGTCCTGGAAGGTGTATGTGATGTGTCACCATCCCATAGATCAGTGCCTCTCAAGCCTTGACTTGCATTTGGATCACCTGGAGATCTTGTTGAAGTGCAGAAGCTTTGAGTTGCTCTGGGGTAGAGCCTGAAATTCCATTCTTAAGCAAGTGCTCAGGTGACGCTGCTGCTGCTGGACCATAGTTTCCCTCTCTGCCAGTGACAGAAACCCACAATCTCTCATAGAAAGCTCAAGATTGGTCTTTGGTTTAAAGGCTAATTGGAGCCAATGATTTGAAAGAAAGCTGGTCATAAGTTTACCATAGTTACCATAGTTTGTCATCTCTTTCACCTCTTTCTAATCTCTTTCCAAGGAAGGAAGGAAGGTGGCAGAGAAGAGAAGAAAATCAAATTGGCAATGTAGTATGTGGTCAGCATCAATCAAGCTGTAAATTTATGTGATGCTAGTAGCAGGTGCCACGACACTGGATTGGAGACTCTTCTTATTTAGCAGAGTCAACATTATCCATTTTGTGAAAGAGAAATGGAAACCATATGGATGAAATCTGCAGACACCAAAGAGAAAGATGCTGGGGACAGCCACTCGGGAGTAAAGGGAGCCCTTGGGGTTAGAAGCCCAGAGGAAAGCCCTGTGATTTGGTTAAACCAGCTCCATTTAATGGGCTGTGGCTGGGTGTTTATGCAACAGAATGGCCCTCGCTGCAGTCTCTGGGGTGTTGATTTACTCTTTGATGGTGTCTGTACTGTAGAATCTGCCTTCATTTCCTGGCTTCTCAGGCTGCTGGAGGGGGTGGGTGGAAGCACATGCTTTTGAAGTGATTTCCTTGCTAAAACATTCAAATTGCTTTTTCCTAAGGGGATGAAATATTTTCTGAATTTTCACTGTATAGTTTCTCCAAGCAATAGAAAGAGGGGGCAGGGAATGCAGGCTAGAAACAGCCTTAGTCAGGAATGTTCTCAGGGGTAATACCAGGCAGGGAGGGGGGAAGGGAGCTTTTTCCTACAAGGAGAGCTCTAAAAGCAAGGAGAAGAAATATGAAAATCAGGGCTTGCTCACCAGGGAAAAACTGTCACTGCAGTGGTGGAGTATACATGTGAACAGAATATTTAAAACAGGCCTGGCCAAAGCCCCAAGAGCTACTCTGTGCAGAGCAGCGCCCTCCAGTCACCACCTACTATCTTCACGACTCTCCACCCTGGTCTCAGGGTGCTGCTCCTGGGTGGGGTTGGCCGGATGCCGACAGCCATTGTCTGTGTTGGGGGGCAGGGTGCAGGCTGCAGGCACGTGTGTGCGCATGTATGGTGGGGGAAGGGCGGTGGCTGAGGCTCTCCAGGAGATTGTGTCTCCCGAGCTTTGTGGGGGGAGCTGAGTTCAGGCCCTGGCGCCAGCCTTCCAGAGGGAAATCAGAAGCATGGTGCATAATTAGGCATCTCCCCCCGCAGGCAAATGGGGAAGGAGTTTGCTCTCCCTGAGCATCAGTCTGCAGAGATGAAAACCAGGAGCAAACAGCAGGATTCCCTGCCACCTGGCTCAGGATTCCTGAGGCCCCTGCGAAGGATAAGGTGCTGCCCTGAGCTGCTGTCACAGATGCCACGAGCTGTCTATCTGAGCACCCTGCTCCCTTTTTTCATGGAACTTTTTTTACCCACTTGTTTGAATGATTTATCACAAAGAAATCACATTCCATCCTTGAACATTGAAAACCGTGGCTTTCTGAGAAAATGGCTTAATGAGAGGCGGGGATCTAGACAGAACAGGGATGTATGACTTAAAGGAAAGCTCCATGGAACTGGAAATACTTAAAATAGCCAATTTGGGGAGAGAGCACTTGCAGGGTTTTAGGTGATTTGCATGTGTTATTCTTTTGAGTTCCTCAGCGGGCCTGAGGCAGGCAGGGTGATAGTCGTTCCACAGACGAGGAGACTCCACTCTGAGAGGCTGTGACCCGTCCAAAGTCACACAATTAGTAGGTGGCAGATTTGGGACTCAATAAGAGATGTTCTGTACTGGGACAGTGCTCCAGTTATTCCATACCTTCTCCATATGGCAACCCTACCTGTCTTGGAGTCTATTTTATTATTGCCTGCAGAAAATAGACGGACCTCCACCCACTTTGTGATTCTGGGCCATATTCTCGTTTGTTATCATCTCATTAGATTTATTAAGAAAAACAAAATTTCCCCTAGTGGAATATGTGGGGTGGTTGCCTTTCCTGTCCCTCTACCCTCTATGACTTCAGGGAAACCACAGGGTGTCTGCAGTGTACCAGTGTTATAAAGGTGAAATCAGACTCTGACTTTCACCTCTTCTGGTATAAAGCAAGTGAGAGGCAGTAGGGTAAATACCAGCATGGGCTTTGGAGTCAGACTTCCTTGAATATTCCAGCCCGATCACTGATTAACCTTTCTAGGCCTCAGTTTTCTCCTCTGTAAAACAGGAATAATAGTAATAATACCTCTCTCAGAGGGTCACTGTAGGGCTTAGAGAATGCGTATGAAGCAACCAGGGGAGTGCAGTCTTAGAATGTTAGTGACTGCTATTTTTAGGTTCATAGGCTTTGCAGTGGGACCTTTGAAAAGAAGGTTTGACTTTGAGAGACTTGCAAGATTTCAAAGTGATTTAAATGCTGTTTGAATGAAAAGCCTATACTTTCAGCTCTGTGATTCTAAGGGTCTAGGAAATACCACAGAGCTAAGCCTGTGTTTCATGCATCTTTGTATTTCTCACAGTTACCAAACCCAAGGCCTTCCGTGGAAAATGTGCTCAGTGGATCCCAGTTCACTGGTGTAGGATGGGGGAAAAGGAGCATGTATGTTGGGAAGTGGGTAGTGGGCTGGATGCAGAGTTATGGCAAGTAAGGGGATGTGGGGATGCGCCCTTTGACCAGCAACCCAATGTCTTTGGACTCTTCCTTTTTAGCTTTGCCTTCAGGACATACATAATATTCTTCTTTCTCATACTTTTTCCAGTACAATGTCAGTAGAGATGCTCTCACAATTATTGTCTTAGATATAATAAACTCTGCTTTACTAGGGATGTGAGAATCTTTGTCCATAATAAAAGAGAAAAGCAGTTACCTAAATAGAACTTCCAACTTTTCTCAGCTTTGGAGATTACTTGAAGACTAATCATTTCTGAATTAACTGCCCTGCTATTCTTGGCTCACGTCATTCTGTTCTTGAGGATTCACCAAGTCTGCCTTCTTACAGGTCTCATCCTATTTCTCTTCACAGACCAGGCTGTACTTTCCTGGGTTCCCTGGATATTGCCATGGTCACAGAGACTGCTGTACCATTAGCTCAACAGGCTTGATCCTCAGCATTAATGGAATTCTGTTTTTCAATTGACTTCTCGATCCTTTTTGAACTGTCCTGTGAGATCCTCATTTCTAAACTGGAGAAAGCAGAAAAACCCTATGTTCAAGACCTATAGGGACTTGAGCTCAAGAGAGCACGTAAGTCTGTTTACCTTGGAACTGATGACCAGTAAAATGTTTAGTTTAGATCAAGACTGTCTTCATAGGAAAAGTTGCCTATACCAAGATGGAGAAAGGAAGCTACGATGAGGTGTGATATAAAAGTCATCAGCAGGGGATCCCTGGGTGGCTCAGTGGTTTAGTGCCTGCCTTTGGCCCAGGGTGTGATCCTGGAGTCCCGGGATCGAGTCCCACATTGTGCTTCTCCCTCTGCCTGTGTCTTTGCTTCTTTCTCTCTCTCTGTGTCTCTCATGAATAAATCAATAAAATCTTTAAAATAAAAAAAATTAATAAGAGTCATCAAGAATGCAGTTTACCCTCAAGTTACTTTAGTATTATGGCATTGAAAGTGCTTTGTGATTATTGTTTATGTCCTCAAATCCTACATTAGAGATGCTTGATCAAATCAAACCAGATAGACACAGAATCATTTTCTAGCTCTGTCCTTTACTGGATCTGTGACCTCAGGCAAATTGCTTCAGTTTCCTCATTCTGAAATGGCAAATAAATTCCCTGTGTGATTGTGGCACAGAATAGAAATAATGGATGTAAAGTGGTTCTTTCTGCCTGATATGTATTAGATGCACAATAAATGAGAGCTATTTATTATTTTAGTATTTATAGGCTATTCATCTATAAGCCACTCACTAAAATATGAATATGCCTCCTAGAAGGAATAGCACACTCCATTTATTAATTGAACTGGCTTTCACCTAGGAAAACAAATAGGTTCTAAGGTAAGAGACAAAGAGAGAGGGTGTTGGGGGAAGTGGCCTAGGGAAATGGGCAGGGATGGCAGGAAAGTAGAATCCAGATGGACACCTGCAGTTGAGATTCTTGGGTAGCCAGGAGATAACAGAAGAGCTCTGGAAGCCTGGGAAGGGGTGGTGATCAAATTGAGTGTCACCCACAGACTATACTGGAAATAGTCACCTATCACGAAGAGAGAACTAATGGTATCCAAGTTGATGGTGGTGGGGACAGAAGCAGATGAGGCCACAGAATTCCTGGTTTTGGGAAAGGTCCTTCATTACTGTTGTAGCTCATGAAAGCTTCCCCCCAAACCCCACTATTCTCTGATGCCTCCAGCTGCAGCAGAAGGGAGCTCAGTCGGAAACAAATTAGACATTTCTTAAAACACTGTATGAAGACCAAATAAAAAACAGATAGCACATATATTCTTTTAGCTGGTCGTTTGACCAATTGCTTGCTCATGGGAGACTGACTTTTGGAAAATTGAGTGAAAGGCAGAACTTAAAGGACTCTTTCCCATTCCATCTATATCAACTCTCCTTTTTTTGTGTTTTATTTATAGAGTAAATTCTGTGAGACTAATATATATATATTGGTCTCAGTCTCCAGCTTGAAGCACAAAGCTAAAAACCTTATAATTTTGTAAGTGATAAGAGTAATAGAAACATTTGTTCTAACATTTGGTCTTTGACACCAGGTCCTGATACAGAGTTCCTAAATTCCTTGGAATTTAGGAATGTCATTTGCTCTAATGAGGTAATTCTTGGTGGGCTTCTAAATAGCTTCAGGATGGGGGTTGGTCTCCAGAATGACCAAGCCGTGATTAGAAGATTGGGACTTTCAGGTCTACCCCTCCTCCAGTAGGAAGAAGAGAGAAGCTGGAGATTAAGATAATGATGTAAATGCCTACACAATGAAGCCTCCATAAAAATTCCCCAAATTACCAGGTTTGGAGAGCTTTTCTCGGTTGGTAAACAACTTTATACGCCAGTAGGGTGGCACAACTCAACATCACAGGAACAAAAACTCCTGAGCTCAGGGCTTTTCTAGATCTCACTTTATAGATCTCTTCATTTGGCTATTTATTCATATTCTTTATTGTAACCTTGATAATAAACCAGTAAATGTAACTAGGTGTTTCACTGAGCTCTATAAGCCATTCTAGCAAATTACCAAACCCAAGGAGAGGTCATGGGAGTCTCTATTTAAAGCCAATTGAACAAAAGTACAAGTGACAACCTACAACTTGCAATTGGTGTCTGAAGTTGAGGTGATCTTTTGAGTTTGAGCCCTTCACCTGTGGGATACACACTAATTCCAGGTAAATATTGTCAGAATTTAGTTGAATTGTAGGATACCTAGCTCATGTCAGAGAATTGTTTGATGTATGGAAAGCACACTCACCTGGTGTCAGAAGTATTGTGTGGTAGTTGTGTGAGCATAAAGGGGAAACACAAGAGTGTTTTTCTTGGATTCCCTTTTCCCTGTACCTGGGACACTATATTAGGGAATGTTGTATGTGGTGCTTCAACTTTGGGGTTTTATTTTTTTAAGTAATCTCTATACCCAACATGAGGCTTGAACTCACAATCCCAAAATCAAGAATTCACATGCTCTACCAACTGAGCCAGCCAGGCACCCCTGTGTGGTGCTTCAAATTTGAAGAAAATTATTTCTTTTTACCATAGTGAGGTACAAAAAAAGGCATTTCACTAGAAGAGTTGACCACCGTTGATATGTGATTATTTCTTTATGAGCTATACTCTGAGTCCAGCCTGCTGGAAGCCTTCCATCCCTCCCTCCCTCACCTTTCCAAAACCCTGAATTTTCCATCTAGTAGCCCATCAGAAATTCTCTGGAATTGGCCTAGAGTAAAGAAGTGGATGATTTACTGGTTATACGGAACATTCATCCTGGAGGGTGGGGGTGGTAGCACCTTGCTGTCTTCCTATGTCAAAGCAAAAATATCTAGAGGATTGAGAGTTCGCTGGACCTAGTGAGCAACTTACTGGTGAATTATCTGTGTTCTCACTCTAGTTTCTTCCTGAGTTGGATCCACAAACAGATTTATTTGCTTCCTATGCATTTTTTAACTGAGTGATAAATTTAAAGAGCATTTTAAAGAACACCTGCCATGTTTTATCAAGGGGCTTTGATGCCTCTTAAGAACAAACTCAATCCCAGAAAAACCTCACAAGCAAAGGAACAGCCAAGGGAATGCAGCAGCCATCTGGAATGCCTGACCAAAGCAGGAGATATGCCCAGTTGTAGTACAGTAAGTGTGAAGTCTTTTTTTTTTTAACTTGGCCTAGAATGTTGATTTAATTACATTTAAAATAAGAGAAAGAAAAATAGTTTAAGATGTAATGTTCTCCACTTACAATTGAGGGAAACAGGCCATTTTAAGGAAGCATCTTACCAAGACCATTCAGAGAATTAACCTGGTTGACCAGAGGAATACAAACAGAATTACCTAGAATATAACTCAATGCATTAGGATTCTACTACTAATTATTATTTATAGCAGTTCTGAGCATTGTTATACTTACTCCTCATCACAAATGTGCCAAATGGGCATTGAAATTCCTATTATTTAGATGAAAAACATAAATAAAATATATCAAGTTTTGACCTAAGTTTATAAAACCAATGAATGGAAGAACTTGAATTTGAACTTAAATTTTTTTCTTCTCTCATAATATCACACTGCCTTCTTACTTGCTTATTCTTTATTTCACACAAAGTAATTGTTGTTTTGTTATTAACCATGTATCTAATTATTCAACATTCACTTAGCCAACATTTGTTGGAAACTTCCTGTTTTCCAGGGATTATAGGGGATACAACAAATCATAAGGCAAAGCCCCTCATCTCAGAGTTTATAGTCTGGTAGGGAAATAATTGCAACACGAGGCAGAATGTAAAATTTGCCAAAAGAAAAGTATGTGTCTCTGCTTCTCTATTCCTCCTTCCCACAGATAATCAATAATTAATCCCACTTTGTATTTTGCTCATACCTGCCTTCCAAGCACACCAAATGCTTTGCATATATTATCATGTCAACACTCCCAATAGTAGAACAGCTTCATAGTTCAATTCCAAACAGCCATCGCTTTGTAAAACTGTGAGCAGCTAATCTCATCCTTTCTCCTGTCAGAGCAGTGACACAGTGTCTCACAATAGCATCAGTACTCTCAAGTACATTGCACCAGCACTGGGCATCACACACCTGTTTTACTTAGCTCTGCATGGGCACACTGTCCAATTTTCCTTTTATAGATTATGGACTGATAACCCAGTCAGCAGGGCAGTAGTAGGGGAGAAAAATGAAAGAATGAAGACATTTAATACCATTTGGCCAGCAGCAGAAAGCAAACCCCAAAGGGAAGTTAAGGGGCACAGCTAACATCTGAATGCTGAGTTATAATGAAAGTGACCATTTATGATGCCATATGCCTTACTTTTCATTATCTCACTTCACCCCTGCATTTCCCCCACTCAGAAGGGTTATACTTACCTGTGGCCAAGCGCTCTTATTATTTCCATTTCCTTACAGGTGAAGGAAATGGAACTCAGATAGGTAAAGTAACTTGACTTAGGCCAGGTAGTTAGTCTAAAATGAGCCAGGAGTTCAGTCACAAATCTGTTTCTTTAAAGCTCAGGTCCCAACAACTATGTTATGCCCCTTCCCGGCATTGGGTGAATCAAGGAAAGCTACGTATATAGAGCTTGGATGCCTGGAAGGGCTGTGTCAAGACCAGGAGGACAGCAATTGAGAAACACACAGGTTTAAGGTGAAGTCATGAATAGCGTAACAGTGAGAACTCGAATGAAATGATGAAAGCCCTACTCGAGGTATATTAAACCATAGAGGAACTTTTTGGCTCAGGGAACCAAGCTATGGCAATAATGGGAGAAAGGTCCTATGGTCTTTATCTAGAGAAGTGAAGGCCTCAGGGCTCTGTCTCCTCATACTTTAGTTCTGCTTCTCTCTTTTCACTCATTAGCACAAGCTCTCCCCATGAGGCTGCAACCACGTCTATATGCTGTCTCAGGATTTTCTCTTTATAGCTCTATGACTTGTGAGAAAAGAGCTGTTCCCATTAATTTTAGTTAGGAAAATTTATGATTGGTTTTGCCTAGATTCACCTCCCAGTGGCTAGGGTTACCATGTAGGGTGACACTCTGATTGGAATCTTACCCTACCCAACCAGAGGGTGGGAATTTTCTCTCCTAGAAAAAGAAGAAAAAGAGATCTTTGACTGACAGTAACTTATGCCCCCTACAAGGAAAAACCAGATTAGCCATCAGAATAACAGACATAAGAAACTAGCCGTGGATAGAAAATACACCTTAAAATCAAGGTTTTTTCCTGACTAATAAAGCTTCCTGCTGCCAGAAGAGGTTCCATGCCAACCCAGGATCTACATCACAGAATCACAGAATCCTTCCTTCTCCTGTCTCTCCCCATGGCACACTAGGATCCATCCACATTGTTCTTTTTTTAGACACTTTTTGTAAGTATCAAGCTCATTTCTTCTTAGGCTATACTATCTGTTCCTTTGTTTGCAACAATTTTGCCCAGTTTTTGAGTTCTCAACTCACATGTCACCTCCTGATACAGGACATCCCAAACTACCTTTTTATTATAAGGCCAGTTTTATCTTGTTATAGGACATAACACCACTGACATTCTCATTCCCCTCTTTTCTCCTCTCCTCTCTTTACTGTTTAGTTTTCCTAAAACATGAGTTTTCTGGCAGCAAAGACCTTTTCTGTCATCCTGCCCATTTTAATGCCAGCACCTACAGTAGTGTCTCACATACTGTGTAGATCCTTAATACATATTTGTTGAATAATTGATGAATCCTAGACTTAGAAGGCACTACAGCATTTAACTTGGTGATTTGTACATAAGTGGTGCTTCAAACATGTTTCTGAATAAATGAAAAATAGGAGAATCCAGGAAACCTATAGTTTTCAAACTGTGATGGGAATTTGCTGAATTTGAATAGCATAAGCTGGACTTCAGATCTTCTCACCAGGGTTGAATGGCAAACATCCACAGGTGTCTGAGCTACATGAATGATACTTTGGAAATGACTGGCTTCTTATGTGGCTATTCATTTATTGAGCAATGTCCTATGGTAGACATCATGCCAACTGCTTTACTTAGTATAGCTCCAATTCTGAGAGTCAGAGTGGTAGGTAACTGGCCGAGAGCCCAAAGGTTTATAAAAGGCAGAACTGATGGGCACCTGGGTGGCTCAGTAGTTGAGCATCTGCCTTTGGCTCAGGTGGTGATCCCAGAGTTCCGGGATTGAGTCCCGCATTAGGCTCCCCCCAGGAAACCTGCTGCTTCTGCCTATGTCTCTGCCTCTCTCTCTGTATCTCTCATGAATAAATGAATAAAATCTTTTAAATAATTAAAAATCAAAAAATAAAAGGCAGAAATGGAAGTGTTTCACGTGTGATCTAGCAGATCAAGAAGATTGATCAGCTCTTATAGTTGAGACATAGCCACACAAACTCATCTCATTTTTATCTATGCTTGGCATGTGGATGAACAGATGAACCTCTATTCATGCTTGTCCCACAGGTTTTTGTCTCTTAGGACAATGGTTTAAAAATACGGTCCTCAGAAGCACATCATTATGTCCTGAGGACATATTAGTAGGCATGCATAACACTTCTTCGCAAGTCTATACATTTTCTTGCAACTGCTACGCCTAGCACATATTCTTGATCTACTGAATCAGAAACGCTGGGGGTGGGCCCAGCAATCTGTCTTAACAAGCCTTCCAGGTGATTCTGGTTCATTGCTTTGGGGCATCATTTGAGAGGCCAGGTAATTTCATCTGAGAGTACCTAAGTGTCAGTGGAGAATTCTACAGCTCAGTACTGGGAATAAAAAATGCGGGTAGAATGATGAACTGTCCTGGTTTGTCCAGAACTCAAGGGGTTCCCAGGATGCGGGATTTTCAGTTTCAAAATTAGGACATTCCTGGGCAAACTGGGATGAGTTGGTTACTGTGTTAGATTTTTTTTATTGCTACCATAACAAATTTACCACAAACTTATAGCTTAAAACAACGCATTTATTATCTTTGCGGTTCTATAGAACAGAATTCCCATGTGGGTCTCACTGGGCTGAAATCAAAGTATAGCAGGACTGTGTTTCCTTCTGGAGGTGTGACCTGGATTCACACCTGGTGGAGGTGTGAGAATCCATTTCATTGCTTCTTGCAGTTTCTAGAGACCCTCCCTGTTCCTCTGTCTTCAAAGCCAGCAATGTTGTGTTTCTGTGACCGTTGTGTAGCCACATGTCCCTGTGGCTGTAGCCAGAAGAAGTTCTCTGATTTTAAGGACCCATGTGATTAGGGAGGGCCCACCTCAAGATCCTCACATTTGCAAAGCCCCTTTGCTGTGCAAGGTAACATATTCACAGGTATTCCAGAGAACGGGATTTAGACATTTTGGGGAGGCCATTACTTTGCCTATCACAGTTACCATACCTGGAAGCCAATTTTCAGCAGTAAATACAGAATTCAGTACTAAAACCAGTAAAGTCCTAGATAGAGCTAGTATAAGCTGGTCCCTTCATTGGGGTGAGAGACCAGAGAAGAGCCATCTTGCTGTGGTGGTGGCCGCAAGGTGCAGTGAAGGAAGAGGCTCTGAGCTAGGCAGAGATCAAAAGCTAGGCACATCTGTTTTTTCGAGTTGCCTGTTCTCCAGTTTTGTGTAACCCGATTCCTACTTTTGCTTTTTCATGCTTGTGACATGATCTCCCATCTGTAGATATCTATGTGTCGAGTATAACCATACTAATTTATTATTAGTCACTAACCATGGGTAATTCACTGTTGCTTATAAAATGCTACATTAACTACTGCTACCATTTAGTTATCAAGTTTTGATGGTAGCGAAAACAAATCACGACTTTAATTGTCTGAATCTGGCTCTGTGTGTGTGATCAGCATGTGATCAAGGCCTTGCTGAGTCCTACCGAGAACCGGTGAAAGACATTCCCGGGGATGCGGGCTGTAGTAGTAGCTCTTGCAGGGAAGTAATGTTCCATGAGTATTTTATTGTGTATGGCATATAGTAAGGGTTTCTTTTTCCCGTGTAAGTATCTGACTGTCTCTAGGTCTGCCCTCTCTTTAGATGAAATGCCACCAAACAAAATGCCTTCTAAAATAGCAAGAAATAGATGCATATGTAGAGCATTGGTTATGCTGCTCAAGTTTTGTGAATTTAATATAAGCATGAATATATGAAACCAACAAGTGTCCCTCTTCTTAATGGTGATCAGGGGATCCCTGGGTGGCTCAGCGGTTTAGCGCCTGCCTTCAGCCCAAGGCATGATCTTGGAGACCTGGGATTGAGTCTGGCAATTGGCTCCCTGCATGGAGCCTGCTTCTCCCTCTGCTTGTGTCTCTGCCTCTCTCTCTGTGTGTCTCTCATGAATAAATAAATAAAATCTTTAAAAAAAAATTTTAAAAATGGTGATCAGAAGACTGGGAATGGAAGTGGAGTGAGGGCTTTGCCCACGTGATGTCAAGGAGTGTGGTTTTTAACTTTACATTATGATGGAGATGCTTGTCTATAAAGGAGACGGCGTGGTCCTGGGAATGAAGATAGACATGCCAGTATTCAAATCCTAAATCCATTTCCTATTAGCTGTGTGACCTAAGGGACATTTCTTATCTTTGTGAGTTTTATTTTTCTCAGCTTTAAAAAAAAGGATAATTATACCTTATATTTGTTGTGAAGATTAAATAATAACATTATGCGCTAAGTGTCTGGTACATAGTTGGCACAAGTAAATGGCAATTATTAACATTATTGGTTCACTCTTCAAAGATATCTCCAATAATAGTTGAGGGTTTGTAAAGGTGTTTTAGTGCAGTAGAAGCTATTTTCACTCCTTGAAAGGCCATTCATTCAGTATGCTTTCTATTCTGTGTCAGAATAGAAACAGATGGTATACAAATTAATAAACTAATAATCTGTGTCTTCCAGCAACCATAATCTTCCTGGAGAGATGACACTTGCTTTAACCGGAGGAGTCAATTAGTGACATTTGGAGGAGAGAGCATGCTATACTTTAAGAACAGCATGAGCTGAACCAAAGCACAGAGGTAAGATGCAACCCTGGTCTGTGTTGGGAATTACATGTAGTTTGGTATTGCTGCAACGTGAGCATATTAGGAAGGAAGTGGTCAGGGTTGTGGCTGAAGATTCCAGCTGAAGCATGAAAGAGCTCTATGATGTCAGGGAGCTTGGCCATTATCTGTGCATAGTGGGGATCCATTGATGGTTTTAAGTGGGGAATGATGTGATCTAATTAAGATTTTTAAAATATAACTCCAGCCAGCCTATGGAGAAGGGATTAAAGGAGAGGAAGGGTGAAAGAGAAATCGAAGCTATCAGTTAAGAGGCTCTAACAGTGTTGGTATCTGCAACTAAGCTATCTCATGAGACTTCAACTAAAGAACTGAAAGACAGTGTGAGCAGAGTTAAGGGAACTACCAAGACTGTGAGAGAATGCCAGAGCTAGCAACAGTGGGAACCATTACCAGCCCTGGCATGAAGGGTCAAGGGAAGGGAATGGTGAGAAGCTATGGAGAAAAAGCACCGTGATAAGAGTTGTAGGAGTTGGGTTCCCCAGAAGTTGACCCTAGAGGAAGGTTCCAGGAAGAACTAGTCAAGAAGCAGGAGGAAGAAGCCATGTATAGGTACTATTTCATCAGCATCTGATGGAAGAAAAATGCTATCCCTTGAGTTAGGAGTTTGAAGGTCTGGTGCCAGGTCTTTTGCCACTTATACCACTCAAAGTCCCCGGCTTTTAGTTTGATCATCTATAAAATAGGGAAAGTTCATTCTTACATAGCCATTGTGGGAATGAAATAAGGAAGTATGAGGGTTTTGTAAGGGAGTAGGCCAATATAAAGTACTAGGACATAGAAAAATCGGAGATAATTTATTTAGCCTGACTGATCTGGGGAATGTGAGTTCAGACCTGGAGCCATGCATAGGGGCTGGCCTTAGGTTTTTTGGACCTGATGTAAGCAGTCTTTGAATTAGTTCCTGGACACTAATGGCTATCTTTTTAGGATGAATAGAAAAGATCCTGCCAAATGAATTTTTAACTTTTTATAATGGTGGTTAATTTGGATAAATTTATTTAAAACTTAAAATTTAAATATTTTTTAAAAATTTAAAGATTTAAAAGATGGCATATAGGTACAAATTACTGTGACTATTATATTTTTAAAAGGCAAATGTATCTGATATTGAGTCATTATCACCATATGGGGTCTGTTGGTCAACAACGGGGTCTGTTGGTCTGTTATTTTGCTGTTGGAATTCTGGCAATATATCTCAAATGAATAGAATTGCTACCATCTAAAATGATTTCAAAATCTAATTATTATCATTATCACTATTTTATATTTCCCTAAAGTTTTCTATAAACATCTGGGTTATAGAATAGTTTCTCACTAAATGATAACATCCAAGACCCTGTGAGACAGTTGTAAGACTTTTTGATGTAGAAGACCCTCTCATTATCTGGATGTTGAGGAGACAGGCAGCATAGCAAGGAAGGTGTTGGGGCATCTGATTCCATTGTGATCGACACACAAGTTACTTCCTCCGATGACAGCAGGAAATACTGGTAACCTTGGCAACAGGGGTGGCCCTTCCCATCCTTTTTAAATTGAAATAGCTGTTGCTAGGATACATCCTAAAGCAAAAAGGGGGGAAAGGGGGGAGCAAGAGAATGAGAGAAATGCGAATGGGAGGGGGAGAGAGGATCAAAGAAGAGGAGAGAAAATAAGAAAGAATGAAAAAGGAGGTTAAAAGGAAAATGGAATTTCAGGCTAGGCATCTGGATGTGAAAGAGGCTGTTGAATTATTGCCAAAATTAGAGAACATGGAGTGGGGGTAAAAGTAGAATGGTAGTTTCCTGACTTACTGAAAATCAATAATTCATACTTCATTTTGACTTTGACTTCTCTCAAGCAAGCTACTTATCCTTGATGTGGGTGTTTTCATATTGCCTCAGAAGGGAAATGTTTATCAGCTTTCTTGCCTTTACCCAAACCTCCATCAGCATTCTTCCTTCTGATGCCTCACTTGTCCAGTAAGCCTCACATGAAATAGCTGCAGAGAATAGTGTTCTGTTAAAATTCAGTGAATGCTCCTCTGTCAGGAGGGCACAGGCAAAGTTTCTCTGGTGTCCAGAGGAAGGCACAACCCCACCATCCATGCATCTGCCCTTGCAATCTCCTTTCCTTCCATGCACATGCTTCGAAAGTGGGTGAAAACAGAGTTGCAGCAGCTGTCAACCTCTGAGTTCAGGGGAAAGGTCATGCTTGCTCTGGGTGATTGTAGCTTTTTGTAGCAGGAGAGTCACATCATGCCAGACTTACAAATGAGGAGAACCAGCAGCTGAGCGGTCCCTTCCTCTCTATTGTGGTGTGGAAAACAGTCACCCTGGGAACATGCCCCATTTCCAGAAAAGAGTAGGTTAAATCAAGATGGAGCCATAAAGTCAGTGGCGGCTTTGAAATCTTGGTTGTCTTGCTAGAGTTGAAGAATTTTGTACACTCTGTTCACCAAGGCATCTTTAGTACCTAGATGAGTGCCGGGAACATGGTAGGTGCTCAATAAGTGCTATTGAGTGAATGAAAAGAAACCACTTGCCACAGTCACCTCACTATTCCCAATCTTAGTTTGAGGAATGCCCATCCTCTTTGACTGGGTCAAAGCTGAGGAGATAGAATGAGATTTTTTTCCCCTTGGTATTGTCAGCAATGAACTTTCCACTCTCTTCCCGCTGGACATGGGTGAGAAAAGATGTGGTGTCTGTTCTGCTACAGCCACTTGTGAGCATGGTAGCATAAAACAAGAGCTAATCCTAAGGAAACAGAGCCAAGAAGGGAGGACTCTGACTCTCTGCCCAGAGAACCGCCTTCAGTGTCCCCTAAAGCTGCATGCTCTTCAGATGTAACAGAGATCAGTATTTTCCACACTGCCCTGGGAGCCACAGGTGAACAGAGATGCTGAGATGCCCCTTTCCTGGTGCAGTATCTCACTTTGCCACCTGAGCACCGAGTCACCGTTACTTGTGTTTTTCTGCTTTCAGAAACCAAATTTCTGAAAACCAAACATGAAACAATAAACCATCTCTGTTTACTTCTTCTGGTAACTCCCTTCCACAGGAGTAACTCCCTTGATCCCTAGTGTTTCAGATCTGGCTGAGAAACAGTCTTCCCTCTTGCACCTCATTACTCCCATTCCATAGCTTCTCCTGAATTCTTTGGATTTTTGCACAAACTTCCTTTTTAAATATTATCTTCCACTAGCGCAAATCAATAAAACAAACACCAAGAAGCTTTCCACCAGCAATTTATGATAGTCTTTCAGATTACCTGAGTTTTACGTAGAACTTAACCAGGACCCACTACCACAAATAAAATAGAAGAAATTCTAAAGGGCTTATCCATTGCCAACATTCTGTAGCTATGAATCTAATACATGATTTGTATGATCATTCTAAAGTTTAAAACTCAATATTTTTTATGTCCCTGTTATCTGCTAGACACTGGCTACTGTCATCTTGGAACTTACAATTTAGTGGACATGGGGATAGTTGGGAAAAAATGAACGAGATTTCAGGTCATGATATGTACTACACTGAAGACAAAAACAGGGTGACGGAAAGTGTATCTGGGGTGAGAAAAGTCCATCATACCTAGGACAGCCAGAAGGCCTCTTGGAGGAAATGACAGGTGGACCAAGATCTAAGTGATGAGAAATAGTTGATTACATGAAGAGATCGAGGGAGGTTGTTCTAGATAGAGGAAGCCATGGTTGAAAACCATACAGTGGAAATGAGCTTGGAGGGCTGCTTTTGGTTTTGTTTTTTAGAATTTATTTATTTATTTGAGAGAGAGAGAGAGAGAGAGAGAGAGCACAAGCAAGAAGGGCATGGAGAGGGAGAGAGAATGTCAAGCAGATGCCATTCTGCATACAGAGTCCGATACAGGGCTTAATATCATGACCTTGAGTTCATGACCAAAACCAAAAGTCAAACGCTTGAGACGGTGCCACCCAGGTGTGCTGAGCTTGGGGTTTTAGAGAAAATTAACAGAAAGATTAACGTGACTGAAACAAGGAAGATAGAGAGTTCTAGAAAGGGCAAAGTCACATAAGGTCTTGAAGACTGTGAGGCAGAGCTTGGAAGCCAGTATAAAGCAAGGGAGCATAATGTGATTTCTAAAACAATCATCCTGTTTCTTTGTAGAGAGGATACAAGCAAAGTGATGGGCAGGAGCTAATGCAGCAGTAGAGTCAAAAGGTGCTGGTAGCTTGGATATAGGCAGTGGCAAAAGGAGGCAGAACCAAGGACAACAACTAGGTTTGGGGCCTTGCTACTGGGTGAATGAGGATATTGTACTGAGGAAAGACATGGAATATAATATTTGAGAGGGTCGAGAGTTTCATTTGGATCTAATACGTTTATGTAGGAAGTTGAATACATTAGGTTATAATGCAGAGAAGGAGTCAGAACTAGAGATGTAGACTGTGGAATAATTGGGCTGTAGGTGGTATTTTAATTATACAGCTAGAAAAGATCACCTGGGAGAATGGAGACACAGAAGTGCAGAGGGCCAAAGAACTTCCACATTTAGAGGAGGCCAAGCAAGCAGAGGAAGAAGTGCCAGCAAATAGGAATCTAATAAAGAAAAGCCATAAAGTTGGTGGAAAACAAGAGAGGCTGATATCAAACAGTCAGAGAAGGGAACAGTAACTGCATCGGCTGCTACCCAGAGCTCAAGTTAGCTATGGAAGAGATTTAAGCGTTGGCTTTGAAAACATTGGTGACCTTAGCAGGAAGGGTTTCAAAGCAGTGGTGGGTTGAAAATTAGACTGCACTGAGTTGAAAACTGAGAGGTAGCAATAAGGAGAGATAGCAAGCAAGGGGAATTCTTTTAAGAAGTTTGTACAAAGAAGAAAAGAAATGATGTAGCATCTGGAAGGGGATTTGGATTCAAGACAAAGTCTTCTACTTACAAAGATCAGAGATATGAGAGTACTTTTGAACATACAATGGAATGATCTCACATGAGCCTTCCAGCACCTGGCCCCAATTCAAAGGGCCTGGATGCCCAAAACTGTAGGTGGGTCCTCTCTGAGAACCTCGCGGAGGCCCAAAGATCCCAGTTTCAGTAGCGTGCCCCAGGAAGCTTATCTGTTTTCACTTGTTGCCTCACTCTTACAAACTCTGAGTTATTAAAAGGTCAATGCTGGATCCAGCTCTCCTGTCAAACTGCTCATGTAATATTAGTTTTAGCTTTCAAATCGAAGAGGACAAAGCTTTCCTGGGTGGTTAATAACTAAGAAGAGAGAAATTAAATTTGGCCTAATATTATTATTTAAAAATAAAATCAAATAGAAGAAAAATTATGAGAAAAACAACCTCTGCTGAAGCAACCCTGTCCATTTTATGTTTCTATTCCTCATTATTTTGGAATAAAAATAGTTTACCCTTTTTTGTTACGGGATCTGGCAATTCTAGCCAGATTCCAGCAAATAGGAATGAGGAAATTTGGGAAATGAGGAAAATGGTCTGGAGCTGGGATTTGACACTGTCCCTGTAACGGAGTATACACTAAGTTTTAATGCTTTTTGAAGGTAAAAATAGAGCTTCTGACTTAAAAATTTACCTTCTAGGAGAGAATGGGAGTCAACTTAGAGGCAGACTATCCTTTGTTCTGGAAAGAGCTATCCTTTATAGATTCCTAGTTTAGAAGAAACCCTTCAAGGAAAAGGAGAAATGTCTATATGGACAGTACCGTTCTTACCCAGTTGTTGTTGTTTTTAATTATTTGGATTGGTCATGTAAACATGTATTTATTTGCTTTACATGTCCCTGAGTCTTGGGTTAAGGTTGAGATGGGTGGTAACTATGTAGAATCGTGTTTTCCATAGTATGATCATTGGATCCCTCACATCAGCCTCTCTAGGGAGTTGGCTACAAATGCAGTCCTGGATGCCCCTGCAGACCTATTGGTTTAAAAGCTTTGTAGGTGGGTCCACAAATATGAATATTCAGCGAACTCTCCTGGTGATTCTTATCGGTTGTGTGCTCCTAAATGTTTAACTCTTTGCTTTTGGGGTACGGTGAAGGGAAAAGCCTTGATTTATATTACTTGCCAATTTCTCCTCCTCTACTCCAAAAAGAGAGGTTAGAATAATAAAAAGAAAACCTGATGGAAATAAAGGGGAGCTTGGAGCCTATTTTCTTTTTCTCTTTTATCAAGGACTATTTTCACTACTCTATAGTTCAGCCTCACAGCTGACATTTATATTTAGCAAGCTCTGCTTTCACCTTGCCTCCTCTTTTCCTCAGAAAACAGATAAATCTTTCTGTTTGATAGTTGCTGCCAGTCATGTCTCTCCTATTTTCCCTTCTCCCTCCAGCCAATCCATCTCTTTTCAGTGCATCTATCCCTCCCCCCATAGCACTATTTGGATACCCACTCTTTGTCATCTATTTTGTATTTGTAGTTTTGTCTTGAACACAACAAAGCTGGGATTTCCAGGGCTGCTTCTCCACCCTCCCTCTTTGAAATATTTCATAAATATTATGAAAAAAATGGAGGAAGGAGGCTCTAAGAAGGCAGGAAACCTAACAACTGAGAGAGGCTGCTGCCTTAGACTGGAAGCTCATCAGCTCATCTCTTCACTCTAGAGAGAAGTCACGGAAGATTCTTCATGCCCACCAGGGTGTCACACACATTGCCTCCTTCAACCTGAGGCTGACCTCAGAGGCAAGGTACAATCTTATCACCCACCTCATCACCCTGTCACCTGATAATGCATCCCTGTCACATTCTTCTCAATAAACCTTATAATGTCTGCTCTTCTCAACACCTGGGGCCTAACCCCTGGGCAATCATCTCAGAAAGATGACCCTGAAGTTCCTTTCATTTGTTACAGGATTAACATGATACATCAGTGTCCTTTTCTTTTCCCAGTAGGTTATGAGTTTGGTGGTTACAGAGCCCAGTGGTATAAGGAGTTTAAGGATCTGAATTGTTTACCCTGACTCATCCTGCGGTGGAACTTCAACCAAAGAGCTTAACAGCTCAGCCTTCAGTTTTTCCAGCTATGAAAGACAAATAGTACATAATAAAGCTCCCTCCTACCATGCACACACACTTCTTTTATAGTTATTTTTAAAGGATAAATAGCTATAGAAGTTTTGTCAGTTCAGGATCAATTCTTTGGTTGACTTGAGAACAAAGCTAGAGATGGTTTAGTGTGCCGTGTAAAGGTTTCATGTTTTCAGAGAGCTCTATTGAAGTGCTTTGTGTGAATCATCCCTCTCATTCTTCCTAACAACCCTATGAGGGTTTTCTAGATGAGAAAACTAAGGTTCAGAGGATTCGAGGTAATATGGAGAGAACTAGAATTGAAACTCAGGTTACTGGCTTTTCCTAATGACTCTCAACTCAATGTCTCAGACATAAGTAACTTCATAGCAAGATCTTTCTCTTGAGCTCCAGACTTTATGTCCAAGTACCCATTGGGCATTGCTACACAGCAGCTGCAAGACAGAGGCTCTTTCTGACCTGGAAACTGCTTACGCGTCTGGGCTTCTCGTATACCCCTCTCCCTCTCAGACTCTATGTTGAGCCCTACTGAACTACTTAGAGTTTGGCAAAAACATATGCTGTGATAAATCCTGTGGTCTCCTGCATCTCTCTTTCCTTTGGGATTAAGGCATACATTTCCACAGCTACCAGAAGTGCTGGCTATTGCCCACTGATAACCAATAATTTCTAAAAGAATTGCCTTCTACCAAAGGGAATTGCCATACAGAAAGTTACATCTCCCTCCAGAAGCAGCCTGCATTTCATGACTGGTCAGTGCAGGGGTATAAAGCCCAAAAGTCAAAATGGACAACTCCGAAGGCCATTCCAACTCAGAGCCTCTCCCATAGGATTGGCTGAGTCTTGTTGGAACTGCCTTGCTACTCAAACTTTTCCCTCTACCCATTCCTGCTCTTCTTCCCCGTTTAAATTTTTTTTCTTCCTAAGAACCCTCTCCACAAATCTGTATTCATATTTCTCCTGCACAGTTTGTTTCCTGGGAAGTCTGACCTAGAACAATTGCTACCAGAATTGTCCTAGCAGCTTTAAAATGGGATTTGTGAGCTATATTATCCTTTGGCTAACTGGAAATGAGAACGCCATTGCTGGTAGCAGGTGAAATTTTGATAACCCCTGGAATCCTGGAGCAGTGCAAAAATTACACCTTTCATCATTGGTTAACTGGGATGGAAACTGAGAATGTACTGGCAGGTGTACTGTCTCAGGCAGTTAGGAGGTTCTAGGAAAGTAGTCAGTATAGAGACCATGGAATCACATGGCTTTGACTGGATGCTCTCAGACATTAGAGAAAGGCAATGAAGGAGTGAGAGTGATTAATCTCAAATTTAGGGCAAAGTGAGAGAGCCAGAAGGCCTGAAGGTAGAAAAGCTGAGAGCCACCCCTAGAGTGTGATTTTAAGTATGACAGAGTTCCAGAGAAGATTAATTTGTCAACCTGGCAAATCTGCCTTACCAAGTTCATGGCCTTAATTGCCAAGGAGTGAGGTCTGAGATTTGGGATGGCATTATCTGGGTTGATACCCTTGGAAATCTTGAATCCTGTTTCCTCTGAACCCAGGGAAGTACCCTATTCCCTCCTAGTAAAAGTTATCATTTCTTTTTGCTTGTTAGATGGCAAAATAACATATACTCCCACACCTACCATACCGGCCCTCCCCTCATCCATCTCCACCCTCCCTTTTGGCCACCAGACTAATCTCAAGACACAACATAGCTAGCTAGGGAAGTATCTAGTCTCTCTACTAGCAAAAGAAAGGAACTATACACTCAAAGAGCTGCAGGACCTGTATCAACAGTCCCAGAAAAGAAAGTATGGACTTGATCCTGAGGTTCTGGGGCAAGGTGGAGGATGTGAGAGAATGAGGGCAAAACAGAAGTATGGATAAAGGGGAATTTTTATGTAACATTCTCCATTGGAGGACTTAATACCCTGTCAAGGACTCAGGAGACAGTGCTAACATGCAATTAGAATGGCTCTTAGAAGCTTGGAAAAAGCTTTGATGCACACTAACTAAAAATACCAGAACTTTTCTGGCACATGATGGAAGAAGAGATCAAAAGGTTTAGAGAAGTGCTGGAGTGGGTGTATTATGCAAAGCAGAAAATCCATCTGCTAACCATGTTTCACTTAAGGGTCCAGTTGCCATTCCATTTACCAGAGTGATAAGGATGCACTAATGAGAGGGGCACCAGCATGAATCAGATACTCAGGGGTTGCTGTCCTCTGTAGGCAAGGGCTGATGGTGGAAGATGCTGGTATTGAATTGGGAACTCTTAGAACAATAAAGAGCATGGCAAAATAATAGAGGCCAGGTGGTGGCACTTTACTATCAAAAGCAAGGTAGTCACGATGATCATAATAAATGGCTAGTCTGCATAATAGCCAGGGAGGCCTGACCCACACAGGGCCAAGGAGATTGTTGATAGAACACAGTGTGCCACAGGCAGTCAACAAAGGTATGCTCAATGTATGCAATCAAAGGAGCCAGAGAGAGATAATCAGGAGGTTAAGAGAACTTATCCCAGTAAAAAACCAAAATTGCTTGTTCAGTTTCTGGAAACTCAGCCAATTCTCTCAGCCCTAGATCCTACCACTTAAAGGAAAAGTCAGATGTCCAGGAGGGAGAGACCTGCAACTCTTTATTAAGCATAAGTGATAATGATTGCCTTAGTATCACTCCCAGGTACCTACGACTATTAGAATAATCATGCCTTGGAAAAAAATGGGAATATCCAGTTATTTTGAGTAGGCGTGTGGACAGGGTCTGAGTTACCAGTGCTACTATCCAGGGACCTAAAGGATCACTGTGGCACCAATTAGAGTAGCAACATACAGGAGCCAATTAATAAGTGGAAACCTGGTCTAGTTCTATCTCACAGTGAGTTCACTAGTCCATCAGCTCACTGCTTAATCATTTCTTTGGTTCCCAGATATAAAATTGTAATGGACATTAGTAGTTGGAAGAATTGCTAAATTGGTTCTTTGTCTTTGGAATGGCCTATCCCTCTTTCAACATGCCAAGATTACTTTCCAATCTTTGAGCAAATTAATGTTTTCATGGGTGGCCTCATGTCCTCTATTTGAATTGTACTCTGACTTCTACAAAAAAAAACAGGTGGGTCTTTGAAGACGAGAGTTGATTTCTGCAAACTCCATCAAGAAGTAGCCCCTAATTGCAACTGCTATGCTGTGTGTGGTATCTTTGCTAGAGCAGATTAACACCGCTTCAGATCCATAATATATAGCAATTAATCTGGCAATAGGATCTTTTCTATCCCTTTTAGGAAGAAGGATCAAAAGTAGTTTGTGTTCATGTGGACTGAACAGCCATATATAATGGTCTTGCCCCAGGCTATGTTAACTCTCTTGTCTTCTGGTATAATACAATCTAAAGGGACCTAGACTCTTTATTCTTCAGAATATTATCAGTCCACTCTATCAGTGACATGTCACTTGGACTACATGAAAAAGAAATAGCAAAAACATTGGAGGCTTCTGTAAGACACATACACTCCAAAGGACTGGAGATAAACCTAATGAAATTCAGGGCTCTGACATGTATGTTTTTAAGGGCATAGGCATCTGGGACATGCCAGGATATTCCTTCTAAAGAAAAGGAGAGACTGATGCATCTCATATCTTTCACCCCTAAGAAAGAAACACACTTTTAAGATCTCTTTGTTTCAACCTATTCACCAAGTGACACAGAAAGACGACTAGCTTTGATTAAGGCCCAAAGCAGGAAAGAGCTCTACAGCAAGTCTGGCACAGATCATCCTGCAGAAATAATGGTAGGTATCTGTGATGGAAAAGATGTTTGAGATTTGTGGTCAGCCCCAGTTGACAGATTGCAAAGTAGACTCCTAAGATTCTAGAGCAAAGCCATGGTATCTATAGTAGACCTAGAGCTAGAGACCCAAATGTCATTTATAAAATAACTCTTGCCATGTACCTGGGACCCAGTAGAAAAAAGCAACCACAGAACACCAATTTACCACGTAGCGAGGACTGCCCATCATGACCTGGGATCTTTCAGACCCAGCAAGTCATAAAGTTAAGCTGAACCAATACAATGCATTGTAAGATGGAAGTGGGATATTGGATTGGGAATGAGAAGAGCCAGAAGGCGTAAGTAAGTTGCAGGTAGCACAGACCTCCATATCAACTACTGTTACAGTGACACCTCTCCCTCAGCTCACATCTATGGCCACATGTGAGTGGGGAGGAGGATGGCTAAGCAACTGACACAGGAAAAAAAAGGACAAATCTGGTGACTTGGCTTTGTATGTGGGTTCAAGCTGAAAATATAGCTGCATTTCAGAGGTTCCCTGAGAGTCAGCAATATGGGGCAATCGTCCCACTGAGTACAGCTTCTGATGACCACAGCTGTTTCCCTACTTTTTAGGGGGCAGAGGAAGAAAGAAATAGCTGGAATAAGAATAAATAGGAACTTATAGGAAGTGACCTATTTGGTTGGGGGATTGAAAGAAGAAAAATAAATCTTGGAAAAGGAGGTCTGGAGAAAAGGCATGTGCATCTATCTATGGCATTTGAGATGAAGTTTGAATGTCTTTGCATCTCATCTTAATGCCTAGTAAGAGCATTTACCAAGGAAGAGACACGAAGTAGCCAGGTAGACAAAATGACCTGGCTAGTTGATGTCATCCAGCTTCTGTTATTGGCCATTCCAGTGCTAGCATAATGGATGCATGGGTGGACTTGTATTGTCACAAGGAATTGGCTCAAAGGTATCTATCCTCACTGACTAAGGCTGATCAAGCTACTGTCACTGCTAATTCTCCAGCCTGCCAGCAAAAGAGACCATGCTGAGTCTCTATGGGCATCATCCACAAAGGACATCAACCAGCTACTTGGTGTTTTGTTGATTACATTAGAATCTTTTTGTCCTGGAAATTAATGATTCACTTCAACTATGAAAGACACATATTCTGGGATATATTTTTCCTTCCTACAGGGCCTCTTCTAGCATCACCATAAGGTTTACAAGAAAAAAAAAAGAAGGTTTATAGGAATATTTGATTTACCCACACTATATACTGTATAGCATAGCTTCAGACCAAACAATGATGTTGCAGTAGTGGGCAATGACCATGTATCCGTTGGGCCTATTACATTCTGCACCAATTGGAAGTTGTAGGTCTGAGAGGTGATAGAATTGACTTTTGAAAGAGCAGCTGAGGTGTTGGCTTGCAGATGATAGTCTATGAGGATGGAGCACCATCTTTGAGGACACAGTAACAAAGACCCATATATGGCTCTGTTCCCCCAGTGGGTCCAGGATGACCCCACTTATCAGTCCTGGTGACTCAGTTGAGGAATGTATTATTCTCAAGCATGTGTTCATGGTCATGTGGGTCTATACTAAGTCCTGGATCCTAAAGGAAGTCTTATTCTCTCTTTAAGGGTCCCATTAAACTTTAAGCTATGACTACTACATGGTAACCTAAGTCTCCTCATGCCAAGTCTAACAAGCAAGGAAAGGAAGCACAATATGGGTAGAGGTCATTGAATGATCATTAAGAGGAGGTAAGGCTACACAATAGGGCAGTCTAATCTAATCACTTGATGATGTAGCTGTGCAAGGTTTCAGCCTTCTTGTCATGATGCAAACAAAAGGGATATTCCAGCTCTAAGCCTCCTAGAGGTTTGAGCTCCCATAAATCTGTCAGTTTCTCCTTTTACCCAATTCTCTTCTCTCATTCTTTTGCTGGTGGTTTTCTAAAAAGTACTCCCCAATAAATAACCCACGTGCAAATATCTATCTCAGAGTCTGTTTTCTAGGCAACTGAACCTGAGATAAGTCTCTTATTGCTTTCAGATTTTTCAACATGCTAATACCTCTGCTTGAAGTGCTCTTGTCTGGCTTTACCTAAGCCATTGATTTTCAATTCTTTCTTCCCATTAAAATTATTTAATAGCTTAAAATATATATATAACAATGCTGAGGACCTATCTATCCCTAGAGCAATGAAATCAGAATCTCTGGGCATGGAGCCCTAACATCTATATTTTCCAAAGGCTCCCTTGATGCTTCTGATGCATAATGATGGTTTAAAACTACTGATCTTACCAATGCTTGCTTATCTTTTGGATATCAACTAGAAGTTCTTAAAGATCTGATTCCTTGGGGATCCCTGGGTGGCTCAGTGGTTTAGTGCCTGCCTTCAGCCCAGGATGTGATCCTGAAGACCCGGGATCAAGTCCCACATTGGGTTCCCAGCATGGAGCTTTCTTCTTCTGCCTGTGTCTCTGTCTCTGTCTCTGTCTCTCTCTCTCTCTCTCTGTGTCTCTCATGAATAAATAAATAAAATCTTTTAAAAAAAAAAGATCTGATCTCTGCTCTCTGTGCTTGCCTCTGTTTGGAGATTTATCACATTCTATAATTACCTGCTTACTGATCATTCTTGCTTCCCTGATTATGAACTCCATGAAAGAGAGATTGTCTTAATCATGCAGTAACCCCAAAGAGTAGCCCTGTGTCTACCACATACTTTTTTCTCATTACATATATGTTAAGTAAGTGGGATGTAGATTTGGGAGTCATGGTGTTCAGATAGTAGCAAAAGCTGGGAATGAGGGTGAGATTACTATGGAAAGGTGTTCAACTGTCAATCTTTTTTACATACGAAACCTCCTTCTTAAGGTTAATATTTTAATTACAACAGAAAACCCAACATATGTTTGAAACAATTAAAATACATATGTGGGAAACTTAGTACACTTATTTTTTCAGACAATATACATTTGGTTTCAAGGGTTTCTTTTGATTATACAGAAGTCTGCTCAAGAATTTCTCTAGAGAGTAGGGACCAGGACAGAACTCTTGGAACATTGATATCTAAGAGTAGATGGAAAAAGAAGCAGTTGCCAAGACAGAGAGAAGGATGGGCCAGAAATAAGTAAAGACCATTCAAAATGTTGCAGAAGCAAGGGAGGAGGGAATGTTAAGCTGCTAATGCCCAGAAAGGTTAGATAACAATAGATTTTGGCTAGGGATTTTACCTTTTATGTTTTTTCTCTTACTCCAACCGCAACCTTTTTGAGAGGAATGGGTTGCCAACACCATAAGTTATGACCTTTAATCTTTAATATACAACTCTGCATATTGGAGCAATAAGATTCCCTCTCTTGCCTCTCTTGAGAATTTGAATTAGAAGATGTAAGAGTGGGAGAGTTAACAGTAGAGGCCCAGCTCGAAGAAACTACATAGTGGACCATGAGGTAGAAGCTGGCAATGAGTAATTCAGAGGCCATGAGTAATTCAAAGACAAATCCATAGACCAGATGAATAAATAAGAAAGCTCTGGGAGAGAAATTTGGAGTGGATGAGCAAAGAAGCAGAAGCCCAGTGAGAGACAGATTCATACAGTACATGAGAGGTGCAGCTGGTATGAAGCAGAGCTCCTTGTCGCTGCTCCTCCCTCTCCTCGTTCCAGTTCCGGTCAATGTCCTGGATGTCACAGCAAACTCCCTTCTTCTCCAGATAATATGAATGAGACCCTTTTATTTGTGATCAAAATAACCCAACTGACATAGCAGCCAGAGGAAGAACCCAAGTTTTATAGCTCCCGATTTAGCAATCTCTCCATTATATCTATTTGTTTTGGCACCTACCTGGGCCTTGCTTCTCCACCTCCTGACCAATTTTCTCTAAACAACCTACCTTGGGTATAGAAGGAGGTAAACAGTTCCCAAGTTATAATTCACAAAATCTATACTATGAATTATGCCTTCTGTTATTAAGATGACTCCCTCAAACACGGACCTTGTCAACTCATTGCTAGTTTACAAAGATTGACTTATCCCATAATGACTCTGCTGTTGCATAAACAAGTTATCAATCAACTTATTTGTGTATGATTGGATTTTCTTTCCAACTTTATGTCTTCTACATGTCTAAACTTGTTGAGTGAACCATTAGAGTTGGTGTTAATTCTAAGAGTTGACTGGTAACTTATATAGAGGTCTGAACAAGAATCTCTCTAGAAGGAAAGTAAGAACCAGGACAAAGCCCTTGGAACATTGATGCATAAGAGTTAGTAGGAAAAGAAGAGGCTGTCAAGGACAGAGAGAAGGATGGGCCGGAGATAAGTACCAGTCAGCGTTCAACCAGAGAAGCAGAACCCACAGGAGATTATATCAAGAGATTTATTGCAGGAAATTGGTTTATACAATTTTGGGGGCTAGAGAGGGAAGTCTGAAATCCGGAGGGTGGGCTGAAAACCCCCAGGCATGGGCTGAAGGTGATGTCCACAGACAGAATTCCTTCTTTATTAGGGAATCTCAGCTCTGCTCTTAAGACATTTCAACTGTTAGAGTCAGACTTACCTAGATTATCTATGATAAACTCCCTTATTTAAAGTCAATTTATCCCCTCCTCTGAGGGAGCCATGGAGGAGCAGCAGTCATGGCTCTGTGGTACCCCATGGCCACAGGCCTCAAGAAGGGCCATAAGGTCACTAAGGATGTGAGCAAGCCTAGGCACAGCCACAGCCACCAGTGCCTGGCCAAGCATACTAAGTTCATGTGGCACATGACCCGAGAGATGTGCAGCTTCATGCCGTACGAGTAGCGAGTGGAGTGCCATGGAGGTTCTCAAGGTGTCCAAAGACAAGCAGGTCTTCAAGTTCATCAACAAAAGGGTGGGGACACACATCCATGCCAAAAGGAAGAGAGAATTGCTGAGCAGCATCCTGTCAGCCATGAAGAAAGCAGCAGCCAAGAAGAACTGAATCCCTCCTCTCTCTCCTCTCTGTATGCATTAAAGCCTTTTTGAAACTTAAAGAAATGAAGTAAAATAAAGTCAATTTTATATTATAGGCTTTAATTACATCGACAAGATAAGATACCTTCACAGTATTGAATAACTGGGGATTGTAGTCTAGACAAGTTGACACTTATGAAAGGATCATCAGAAGCGTCGTGGATGAGGGCTATTATGTAGATGCAAAATGTTTTGCTATGAAAAAAAATAAAGCAATACTTTTACTTCTCTGAGTTTTGATTTTCTCTGGGAAAAAAAATGAGGAAATTGGATTTGATTGATTTTTTATATTTGACCAAAATGTATGTATTTATTCATACACCCATAATGCACTGTGCTAGACACACTCATTCATTTCATTGGCAATTCCTGTCAGTTCTGCCTTCAATATATATTGAGAATCCTACTACTTCTCTATGTACTGTGACCATCCTGACCCAAGTCACTATCTTCTCTTTTCTGGATTATTGTAATCACACCTTTAATTGGTTTTCCTGCTTCTCACCTAATCTCCATTAGAATTTAACCTCCAGATAGCACCTAGTGTAAAGTCTTCAAATATCAAGACAGATCAGGCTAAATCCTCCAAACAGGTCCTTCATCACCCAAAGTAAAAGTCCAAGGCCCTTCTATGGCCTGTGCATTCCTACCTAATCAGAGCCTACTAGCACACTCTTGTCACCCAACTATTTACCCTCCTTTACTCTATTCTGGTATTACAAGCCTCCAAACTTTTGCTCCAACACCCAAAAAATATTCCCACTACAGGGCCTTTCCATATATTATTCTCTCTGGCCAGAATGAGAAATCTGCTTGGTTGCTTCCTCCTGGCGTGCATCAGCTCAATTGTCACCCTTTCATAATGGTCTTTCTCTGTCCCTCCTTAGTAAGTATCATCGATCCTCTTGCAGTGTGATAGTGCTGCATCTCCTTTCCCTGGGTTATCTCTGCATCTACCACTCGGTCAGCTTTGTTTCCTACAGTGCCTAGAACACTGCCTGGATGTGGCTGGCACTCAAAAAAAATATTTGTTGAATGAATGAGGGGAAAAAAGATGTCTACTTGTGAGAGTCAGAAAAAAACAGAATTCTGAGCCTTTACAATACTTTTGTGTTGAGAAAAAAATCCTCTATCAAATATGGCAGGGAATTCTCTCTGCTTTTTTTCTTTTTTGAATGGTATTGTGATGTCATTTCTCCCATGACCATTCATTGAATAGGTGTTTCTATGGTTACAGTGTTATTTCTAGTCAGAATCCTGCTGAGGAGAAACCTGAATTTGGTATCCCAGTAAGTCAAGATTCCCTTGACATACCATTAAGATAGAGATGGCTTTTCACAAATCAGCTTCCTGTGTCATTCACCAAATTATTGAAAAGGTAGAGTGGAAGACATATTTAGGGGTTAACTCTGGAGTTTTGAAAAACAGCATTGTAGGAAATAGACAAAATGAGTTGCCAATACATCTGCTCATTGCAATGAAATCAATCGAGTTTTACCTCGCTTCCCACCACTGGAGCCCTGGTGTACTAGTTGTCATTATGCCCTTATCTTTATAGCCCATCAAGCTGTGGCTTCCTTAGGCTGCTTATTCTTTCTGTCTTATTCTGGGGCTAGGAATAAAAGTACAGAAGAGTATACCTCTAGAGCCTAATTTGTGAGTTTACCCTAGAAAACAAATGAAGTACGGCTAATGTTGACATCCCAGGATCTGGCTGTGCTAGAACATCACAGAGGTGCTAACCACGCAATTTAGACACATGCCTTAGCTCCTTAGCTCAGTTCTACACAGCCAGCATAGAGAGCTATGGAAAAGTTTAAAAATTTCATTTTTAGCTTTGTCTCATTTTTTTCTTTTTTGGTGCCCCTTCTTCTATCTTGATGGCTCTTCTTCCCACCCATCTCCAGTCGAGCTCCTATGACTCATAAACAGCCTAGAGGTGAACCATATACAGTTCTGTTGTTAATGAATTTTGAAAACGTGAAAACATTTTTGTAGCTATGCAGATATCTTCATGAAATCTTTAAGGAACATTGCAAAATGCAAATTGATTTGCATATGTATGACCTAAATAAAACGACTTTCATGTCCAACCCCAGCTCTATAAGGAGCTCAAAGCCAGTATCAATATAATCACTGAAAAGCAATTTATGTTTTTCTTGAAATCTCTCTAAAATATGGCAAGAGAAATTGTATTTTAAATCCTGGCACAACATATTCTTACCCTGTGCCCTTCTGAGGCCCTGTTTGCTAGTTTCCTCTATCTAGCTCTGCTTGCTCAACCCCATTCCCTTAGCACATTTAGAAACAAACACAGCAAAACACCACCAACAAAAAATTTTGTTCAGGACTTATCATGTCTCCCAGCATTCATACAACCCATGAAAGAACTAAGCTTTTATTCATTTAATCATTCAGTAAGCATTTACTGAGCACATGCTGTGTACCACGTACTCTGATAGGAATAAGAACTGACCTCCATGTTTAAGAAGATCAGTATATGATGTGTGCATTCCGGAGCAGAGTAGGGAGGAATGATATAACCAGTATATGTCAAGCAAGAGGTGACAAATTCTGAGAATCAAATAAATGAATAAAATCATAAAGGAGTCTCTGATCCTTCTGGATAACTCAATTCCTTATTTCCTTGGTGAATAGCCTCATTGATTCTCTATCATTAAAGTTTTCCCTCCACTACCCCTTCCAAATTGAAAAGAATTCAAGGCACCACTCTTACTTGGGTTTTAAGATCCACCTTTTTGCATATGTATTTTATGACTAAATTTCTCTGTCTGTCTGACATAGGTCATTAGCTTCTTGACTAAGATCTATGCCTTTTTCTAAGTCTATCCCTGCACTAAGTAGCTGTTATTTCACAAATAATAAATAAAGAATGGTGATGACTCTCTGAGTGTTTGTGATCTACTCACTGGCTTCTAAAAACACATCTTTTGTTTCTTCTGCAGGGAAATATGGCAAATGCTTCTCACAGTAATCGAAAAATTTAGTTTAGCTGCTCATACCAACATTTTAAAAGGGCTGAGCGAGAGCAGATACAATCAATGATTAGGTGAACTGATTGCTTGGGACTGTAGAGATTGAATATAAAGAAATATGTCACCTTATCTGGGCGCAAGGAGGGTACAGCTGTTTGGATTCTTATTTAATCAATTATAGATGAAAGAGAAATTTGCTTAATAAAATGAACTGAGTCATACCTAGCTGGCTGCAGGGCACATCCCTTACAGAAATGTGACTTGGGAGCTACATCTGCAATTTCTCTCAGCCAAGATGACCTCAGACTCCTGACTCCTCCATAGGATTTCATCTAATGTAATTTCCTGATGCTGAAATGAGAATTCTTTTTTTTTTATTTTAAATTATTTATTTATGATAGTCACACAGAGAGAGAAAGAGAGGCAGAGACACAGGCAGAGGGAGAAGCAGGCTCCATGCACCAGGAACCCGACATGGGATTCGATCCCGGGTCTCCAGGATCGTGCCCTAGGCCAAAGGCAGGAGCCAAACCGCTGCGCCACCCAGGGATCCCATGAAATGAGAATTCTTAAAACACTACAGGTTTCAAAACAAAAAGTCACATGTGGCTTGAAGGTTCCAAAGGGGAGAACTGCACCAAAGTCAGACAAGCCTGAGGATATACCCACCCTGCTGCTCAATTTCCTCTGACTTCCTGTTGCTCTCAAAGTTACAATTTTACAGTTTTCACTCCTGCTTAGACTACTTCCACACAAGGCTTGCCATCTATGTATGCAGTAACCATGGCTATTAAAATGCTAATATGTAGTCAGAAAGCCAAAAGTGTGGATTAATAGATAAAAATGTTATTAGGAAAAATTGAGACAAATACTTACTTGCTATTTAGCATCAACTGGTCAAGTATTTAACTTTCTCATTGAATTTATCAGTCTTACTGAGTTAGTGAACATCGTTGCAGTTAAACACTACATATTTGGATTCATCCTTTATCTGTTTTTTTTTCTATTGTTGAATATTTGTACGTATCTAAACTCTGTAGACTTAAACAAGTTTATATCCATACATTAGCTTTGATACTTTGATCAGATAAACAGAAAAATAGACTTTTTTTAAAAAAAAGATTTTATTTATTTATTCATGAGAGACACAGAGAGAGAGACACACACACACAGGCAGAGAGAGAGAGAAGCAGGCTCCATGCAGGGAACCCGATGTGGGACTTGATCCTGGGACTCCAGGATCATGCCCTGGGCTGAAGGCAGGCGCTAAACCGCTGAGCCACCCAGGGATCCCTGTGAAATAGACTTTTAAAATAATCTTATATTTTCTAATTTAAATCATCAAGTAACATTAGGTTTAATGTAATACAATGTTGGTCATGAAGGTTATAAAGCTATAACCTTATTATGCATACTTTTAATTTTTGTAATTTGTATAAACTCAGTTATAAGACTGTCGGTAATGATGACACAGAACTTTGTGCATGTAGATATGATAAGAAGGCATTTAGACGGCTGCCAATTCTAAGTTTTTTATGTAGCTTTTGAAACTGACCAGGAGAGCACACTGCAGACCTACATATTCCTAGGGGTCATATTCCACTGCGATGACACCAGCTGTGTGGGACCCTCTGAGTCACATGCTATGCTAGAAAGAGCAAATGTCTGAAAGGGCAGTTCTCCTTGAAGTGAGGTGAGCTGCAAGCTTATGATTGTTGTGTCACTCTGCTAGATTACTATGGGCTCATATATTTCGGGTCACAGAAGTTGCTCTGGGGTTGCTTAAATGTTCCCCACAGGTGGTTTATGGATGATCAAAGATTCTCATTGGAATAGCACATCTGTTCCTAGGTGAAAAGAAAAACATGACAACCTCTCAGGTTGGAACAACCACCAGGTGAACATTGAGAATTCAGCTTATAGCTGCCATTTCAATAGGAGCGGTTCATCAGCTAGCTGAGATGGCCGAAGGCTTTATGATCAGAGTGACGTTAGAAAAATCAGTCCCGAACAACAGACAGTTTCCTCTGTTTTCAGTTATACATTCATACAGTCTGTGATGGTGACAGGTGGCTGAACCTGTTTTGTTTAAACTTGATCTAGTCTGTTAACATTTTAGTGAAGGTAGCCTCTAACAGTTAAGTCTTTACAGGGGAAGCTGGGTCAAGCACTCAAAAAGATGCCTCAATGAAACCATCTGTACTGTTTAGATCTCCTACTAATTGCCAATTAAAAAAAAAAGAGGCAAAGTGATTTTCTTATGACTTGCTATTTTATATTACCTGCTAAATTTACTCTCTTTGTTCTCTGGTCTAGCAATAAGCCGAAAAAAAAAAAAAAAAAGAAAAAAACACCACGAGTGTAATCTGGACCACAATTTAATAATGTATTAAATGTATGCAGTTTATTACTTCCAAGGACCTGAAATTGTGTTATAGTATTCTTAATATTACCTGCAGGTGACCCTATTAAATAGTGCTGCACCTGCCAGCATTCCCTTTACAACCCAGCCATCCCCATGGCCTCCAGGTCTTCACCCAATTCCCAGGAAACCTGAGACATAATTAAATCTTATAAACTCCTAACAAGTTCATGGATTTATTCACTCAAAAAATATTTATCAAGCATGAGACACTGGGCATACAGCACACCAAACAAAACATACAACTCCCTGTCCTCCTGGAGCATTCATTCTAGTGGGAATTGAAGTGAAATCTGACTCCACAAACTTCCCAGGATAGACTGGAACCTGCAGACCTAAACAGGATTCCTCACACACTTCAATAATCCCTAAAACAGCTGATTCAAATTCCAGCACAGACCCTAATTACTTGGAGTTTGGGGGACTCTGGAATGGACCAGAGACTTTGGAACCTTGTCTTACAACAGGATTAGCAGGTATAAAGTCATAATAATAAAGTCTTCCTCTCTCTTTCTCTGTTCTCAGGTTGTTTTAGTGAAATAGACCCTGAGGAAAATGTGCAATTGTCCATCAAACTAAAATCAAAAGCATCAAAAAAAAAAAAAAAAACCCTTCATTGAACAGATTTCTCATTGCAGTTCTAGGGTGTAGTAAAGTAGTGTTGTATACACTTTGTTCTTGATGTCTAAGAACTTAGGAACTAGTAGTCCAGCTGCCAGCGCAGCCTGATTCTACTGTAGGTTGGGAGACTTAGAAAACTATAAAGAGATTTGGTGTGAAATGTAGGGACTTACACAATTTCTATCTGCACAGATCAACTCTCTTGCAGTTGACCATTGGCTGTGGGCTTCTGGTATATGTTTCCATAATAACTTCAAGTAAGGCTTCTGTGTAGACTTTTCTCTGCACTTATCTCCAAATTGGATTCATAGAACATATTCTTGACTTGCATTGATCCGAGTTTCTTTATTTTTACATTTACTTTTAATTCCCTGGAAACCAGACTGACAGAGGATTTAAGATTTTAAAGTGTTTTTGAATTGTTTTTTTTATAAATTCCAGTCAGTTCTATAAAATGTTAAAGTGGGATCCCTGGGTGGCTCAGCAGTTGAGAGTCTGCCTTCGGCTCAGGTCATGATCCTGGAGTCCTGGGATCAAGTCCCACGTCAGGCTCCCTGCATGGAGCCTGCTTCTCCCTCTGACTGTGTCTCTGCCTCTCTCTCTCTCTCTCTCTCTCTCTCTCTGTCTCTCATTAATAAATAAAATCTTTTAAAAAAAATAAAAATAAAAAAATAAAATGTTAAAGTAAAATTTGTATTTTTTTTAACATTTTTAACATTTATTGAGGATTCTTGCCCAAATCTGTCCATATCCTTTTTTTTTTTTATTATAGTCACAGAGAGAGAAAGAGAGAGAGGCAGAGACACAGGCAGAGGGAGAAGCAGGCTCCATGCACTGGGAGCCCGACGTGGGACTCGATCCCTGGTCTCCAGGATCACGCCCTGGGCCAAAGGCAGGCGCCAAACCGCTGCGCCACCCAGGGAGGGATCCCTGTCCATATCCTAATGGTTACAAACTTTCTAACTCTACTACTCCTTCCAGTACATTAGAGGGGGAAAAAGTTTTCATAATCTCCAAATCCACAACAATAAAACAATGTTGGAATCTGCCATAAGAACACAAGTGAAAAAAAATATTTTCTAAGAACCGCAGGACTTATAAATTTAGGAAGGACACAAAAAATTCTAAATGAATCAAACTCATCAAATTATATACATTAAATGTATAGCTTTTTTTTTAAAATGTTACTCATACTTCATTGAGTGGTTTTAAAAAAGAATCATGCCAAAGAAAATCATGATTTTTAGCTTAATCCTGAGTTAATATTAAGAATTTGCCCACAATGCATATGGCCTCCTATATACAATAGATGATTTTATATACAATTTAAAATCCAATACATTATGAATTTATGATTCAGAAGTACCCTTAAATATTTTTAAGCAGGAGAAACACACAAGATAGTTATAAGTAGAAATAATACCCGCAAAGTGTTCCATATTATTATCCCAGAGACATACCATAGAGGTCTCAGGTTATTAAGAAAACATCAAAAAATGTTTTCTATATTATGAGTATGTTTTTGGGAGTGGGAAAGAATAACAGCTTTCCCTTTGGTTTAAAATACTCAACAGCCTGAAGTCACGAACCTAAGAGGGTGTAGCCATCTCTGGAGGAGTTGGAATTGCAGAGAAATCCAGCGTGGAAGCACACCTGTACTTTCCACTCCACCTCCCACCTCCAAACCCTCTGCCAGGCGGGGCTCAGTTTCCCACTTTAAAAGAAGTTAAGGTCACTTCTATTTCAGAAGGGCAAACGTTTGGTATTATGAATGACTTTTTCTTCTTATTAAGTAGAATGAATGGTAATTTCTGAAATGCTCTTCCAATTTAAAACCTAAGAGCTCCTGCATCTCAACCCATGAAGCCACAGGCCCGATGGAGGTTGGAGGGTAACATCTGCAATGCACTAGCCTGTGCCCCTGTAAGCAGGAAGCATGGAGAGTGTGAGCAGCCTACAGTCCGGCCATCAGTGTCACCACGGAGTTGATTGTAGTTCTCTTTGTACCATTGATTACAATCAGCTGTGTCCCTTTTCCTGCTATCGAAAGCTCATTGGAGGCTTTTCATTAACACCTTATTCCTGCGAACACATTTGGGGCACAGCATATTGTCCTCCAGCTGTGGGGGTGGAAAGTTACAAGCGGGGAGCAAGAAGAGGGCGCATACTCTCCCCCGCTTTTCAGGCACCCAAGCTTGTCCTGCATGAAATTGCAGGTGAACCCAACCTTCTGTGTCTGCAGGCATACTTCTCCCATGGACCACACACCACTTGGCACTGTGGGCCTCCTGTGGCGATGCCACTGTCTCCATCTTCCCAGCCCTGGCTGCAATTCTGGACCAGGAGGCAAACATGGAATCTGGGGCCGAAGTGGTCACAACAACAGTATTGACCCCCTCCAGGAGAGCATCAGACCCCTCAGCGGGGGCAGCCACTTCAGGAGGGTAGGTTCCATCAGATGGTATCTTTGTTCCAGGACTTTCCAGAGAAATTTCCCCCTTGTCCATCATCAACCTTCTTTGTGTCTGGGTGAGAATCTTGGCCTCCTCTGCGGTGACAGGAATGTTCGTCTTTTGATCTGGGTAAGCATATTCGCAGATTCGCTTATATACATCTAATTTCTGGCCTTTGGTGCTCAGCTTGAGTTCTTGGCACCAGGCCCGCAGGATGTCTCGGTGAAGCAAGTTGGCTGGTGGCAGTTTCAAAGGTAATGGAGGAACTGGGATTTTCTTCCGAATTCTTACTCTTGTACTCTCTTGTACCGTCTTTTCTGAACAGGAAGCTTTGCCTTCTTTCATAGATCTCTTCCGTTTGGTCCCACTTGCTGAGGTTCCTGGTAACTTTGGTTCACCATACGCCTGCTGTTTCTCTTTGGCTTCTTCCGATACAGGTTGGGATTGGCCAGCCAGATAGTCTTCCCCCGACTTCGTGGAGCCCTTTTTGCCTTTTGCTTTCTCCATATCCAAAGAGAAGTCAAGGTTGACAAAAAGTCTTACTCCTGAAATGGCCCCGGGCCCAAAATTGCTCCTTTAAAAGTCTCCTAAAATTTGTATTCTTAAAAATTTTTAATTTCCTAAGTTTTTTAAAACACTGGCCATTATTAAAGTATGAGCAATGGGTACATGAAAAGAGATTTAGCGACAGCTTGAAACAAAATTCTGAGCAGTTTTACTGTATGGATAACAATAACAAGACAGTGCCAGTGGAAGAAAAGGTGAAAACAGTTAATGATCTATATGAACTTCTATAAAGATTCAGGAGTGGGAATAACCACTACCCATATAACCCCAGAAAGGTTTGGGGGAGTCTGTAGAGGCCACATAAATACGTGCCACCTGGCAAGAAGATTTTGGCACCCCAGAAATATAGGGACAGTGGGAAGAATTCTGTAAAGGTTATTTGAGAATGGCTAGGTTTTAAATTTATGGTCCTTGACCCACAGTTTGAAATTTGCATTGATAGAGAGTTTACTCTCTTTCAATGAACCAACCAACTCTCTTTCAATGAACTCTTTCTTATCAATTAACCAACCAACTGTCCTTTACCCTTTTAGATCTACACCTGCGTGCTCTTAAGGTCCAGAGCGACATGATCATTGACACTGACAAGCGGTTGAAGACTTCTGGTAGATGGAGGCTTTGCAGAGCACCTCTCTTTATTGATCTGGCCACATGACTCAGAGCCACCTTAAGTCTCTTTTTTGCTCAGTCTTTCCTCTACTAACGCGTCCTCATTGGAGGTGTAGAGCACACTCATTGTTCGGGTGCAAAGAGTCTATCTGTAAAGACCTTCTGCAGAGCCAGGAAGCCGTGTGCCTCTGGCCAACCCAATTATATCACATGCTAGACAGAGCACGTTGTGTTGGCTCTGGTGAATGGGCCAGGAAGCAAAATGATAAATCTTTATGATTAATCTTGATTGTTGGACAGGAGGAACAAAGACCCCCTAACCCCACCCCAATTTTCTTTTTCATTAGCCTCCTTCTATCTCCTGAATAACATCGAAAGTAAGCAGCCTATAAATATTGCATAAGTTTCCAATACTAAAAGCTGATAAAGTTTATTGTACTTATAAAATAGAAGCAAATGCTTTTAGTTTCCTATTTACAGGTCTCTAGGGAGATTCCAGGTATAATTTATGACTTCAATTTAAAAATGTAGAGTCCCTTCACACATGCTCTTTCTTTTTTTGCTTTCTTTTCTCTTCAGTATTTTATGCCTCAAGCACAACATATAAGTGACCATGCACTCAGAGGACCTCAGGCCTTCTGTTACATACTTTTATTTTTGTTGCATCTTTTTGGTTGTCGCTTTAAAGCTTGTTCTCTCATAAGTTTCCCTTTGTTTTGTTTTCCCTTTCTTTTTCTAGTCTCCTCTTTAATTAACATGTAGACTATTCTTTCCTCAGATCTAAGTTTCCTCTTATTCCATGTTTGTATTCTGAAACTACCACTATATAACCATGCCCTCATAAATTTAGAGATTAACATATGGCTGGTAGAATGAAACCAAAAATATGCAATAATGTCCATTTCCAGTAATGCTCACCCACATTTTGTCATTGCTTCATATGGAGGAAAATCTGAGTATTTAATGAATGGACTCTGAATTTCAAATGCTCAAAAGTTTTTTTGAGGGGTGCAGGAAACCTCTGGTGTCATAGACACTCTGCTTACTGATTATCCAGGGCTATTCACAGGTTCTGGAAACCTGGGCTTTCCCTGGACAATGACTGTGGAGATCACCTGGTGTAATATCTCCTTGCATTCACACCACTCATGGTTTCATTATTTGTGAGTGAGATGCTGCATTTTCAAAACAAGTTTGGACTTGAATTATCACCCTGTATTCTTGGAATCACTATGCGCTTAACCTTTAATGAATTGCTCTTTACTCCACACAATATCTCCAAGACAGGGGCAGCAGCAGCAGCTTAGTTTCCAGATGAGATGGGAAAGAATGGTGTTGTGTCCTTTATTCATCATACAAACCCGCTGACAAAGAGGTCATCCAAGAACGCTGGCTAAAGACATTAGAAGTTCAGAGCTTTGCCAAGTGAGGCTTATAAAATCTAGAAGTGTCTTTACCCATGCCTTTTACTAGAATGTCATGTACATCCACATACAGAAAGGCATGGTGCAAAACAATGACTACTATTTTAGAGCATTGGTGAAGAGCCTCTTTTCTTCAGGTATTATTAAAAATAATAATACCTGACATTTTTGGGGGCTTACTATGTGCCAGAAGTTGAAATATATTATATACATATTTTCTCATTTAAATTCCATAGAAAACTGAAGGGAAAACTATTGTCCTCAACTGAACAGAAGATGAAAATGGGATTCAAATAGATGAAATAACTCACTCAAGCTCACATAGGTGGTGGATGGTGGAGACAGGTTTAAAACTCAGCTCTTTTGACTCCAAATCTGTTCTTTAACCAAATATAGTTTTTAAAAGCTCTGTTTTGAGTCACTATATAGTATTCTCTGAGGTAACTGGTTTTTTTTTTTTTTAAGATTTTCTTCATACTTGGAGAGAGAGAGAGGGAGAGAGAAAGAGAGAGAGAGAGAGCGAGCACCAGTGCCTGGAAGAGGCAGAGAGAAAGTAGGACACAGGCTTGATCCCAGGACCTAAGCAGAAGGCAGACACTTAACTGACTAAGCCATCTAGGCATTTCAGTAACTATTTTTTAAGATATTATGTAAAATTTGGAAATAGTTTCTTTTTTAAATTTTTTTGTATTTGTTTCAAATAACATGGTGCTTGATCTTTCATTAAAAAGATATTATACTCTTGAAGCAGAAGAGAGCTGACATGAACAAGAAAAATATTAATAATTAAACGTTACATAATGCCTTCATATTGGCCTGAAAAAGTTAATTTTTTTCCTAAAACTTAAGCATTTTTTTCTCTATAACTTTGGAGTTGGAAGAACTCTAACCTATTTCAAAATACTTCATTTATCATGTCTAATCCAGAGTGTGGCTCTCTGCTCCATAATGTTCTTCTAGATGTGAAAAATTTCAGCAAAAAATAAAACTCTTGTATTGAAACTGTTGGTCTTAAATGGCATCAATGAGCAATATAAATACTGTAATTCTTGATAAGTTACCAAGCTTCTAAATTAGATATTCAAAGATTTGTGCAGTTTGAGTCTAAATCCATTTATGTTTCTTTTACCACTCAGAACTATTGTCACCCAAACTGGCCTCCAGACAAGTTTTTTTTCTGTGTTTTCTTCCATTTGGAATGTCTTCTCCCCTGTTAATTGCCTTCTTTCCACCTTTTTTGTACTGTTTGACTCATAAGTAGAACTATTTTATTATATAGTTATTAGCCTCTAATTCTCTCCCAGTCATTAGGTCAAAACTAGGTTTGCTCCTTTTTCCCCCAAGAAAAGTTTTAATCAGTTTTTTTTTTAATGTTCATTATACGTTAGCCCTCTAACCACATTTTTTAAATAGACTATTTTTTGTATGTTTTTTATTGGAGTTTTATTTGCCAACATATAACAGAGCACCCAGTGCTCATCCCATCAAGTGCCCCCCTCAATGTCCATCATCCAGTTACCCCATCCCCCCGCCCACCTCCCCTTCCTCTACCCCTTGTTCATTTCCCAGAGTTAGGAGTCTCTCATGTTCTCTCACCCTCTCTGATATTTCCCACTCATTTTCTCTCCTTTCCCCTTTAATCTCTTTCACTGTTTTTTATATTCCCTGTGTGAGTGAAACCATGTAATGATTGTCCTCCAATTGACTTACTTCACTCAGCATAATAGCCTCCAGTTCCATCCATGTTGAAGCAAATGGTGGGTATTCATCATTTCTAATGGCTGAGTAATATTCTATCATATATATAGACCACATCTTCTTTATCCATGCATCTTTCCATAGACACTGAGGTTCCTTCCACAGTTTGGCTATTGTGGACATTGCTGCTATATGATGAACACAGATGCAAAAATTCTCAACAAGATACTAGCCAAAAGGATCCAACAGTACATTAAGAAGATTATTCACTATGACCAAGTGGGAGTTTTCCCCGGGATGCAAGGCTGGTTCAACACTCATAAAGCAATCAATGTGATAGATCATATCAACAAGAGAAAAAACAAGAACCACATGATCCTCTCAATAGATGCAGAGAAAGCATTTGACAAAATACAGTATCCATTCCTGATCAAAACTCTTCAGAGCATAGGGATAGAGGGAATATTCTTAAAAGCTATCTTAAAAGCCATCTACAAAAAGCTCACAGCAAATACCATTCTCAATGGGGAAACACTGGGAGCCTTTCCCCCAAGATCAGGAACATGATAGGGTTGTCCACTCTCACCACTGCTATTCAACATAGTACTAGGAGTCCTAGCCACAGCAATCAGACAACAGAAAGAAATAAAAGGCATTCAAATTGGCAAAGAAGAAGTCAAACTCTCCCTCTTCGCCGATGACATGATACTCTACATAGAAAACCCAAAGCCTCCACCCCAAGATTGCTAGAACTCCTACAGCAATTCGGCAGTGTGGCAGGATACAAAATCAATGCCCAGAAATCAGTGGCATCTCTATACACTAACAATGAGACTGAAGAAAGAGAAAGTAAGGAGTCAATCCCATTTACAATTGCACCCAAAAGCATATGATATCTAGGAATAAATCTAACCAAAAAGGTAAGGGATCTATCCCCTAAGACCTACAGAACACTTCTGAAAGAAGTTGAGGACACAAAGAGATGGAAAAATATTCCATGGTCATGGATTGGAAGAATTAATATTGTGAAAATGTCAATGCTGCCCAGGGCAATTTACACATTTAATGCAATCCCTATCAAAATACCATGGACTTTCTTCAGAGATTTGGAACAAATCATCTTAAGATTTGTGTGGAATCAGAAAAGACCCCGAATAGCCAGGGGAATTTTGAAGAAGAAAACCAGAGCCGGGGGCATCACAATGCCAGATTTCAGGTTGTACTACAAAGCTGTGGTCATCAAGACAGTGTGGTACTGGCACAAAACAGACACGTAGATCAATAGATCAATGGAACAGAATAGAGAATCCAGAAGTGGGCCCTTAACTCTATGGTCAACTAATATTCGACAAAGCAAGAAAGACTATCCACTGCAAAAAGGACAGTCTCTTCAATAAATGGTGCTGGCAAAATTGGATAGCCACGTGCAGAAGAATGAAACTGACCATTCTCTTACACCAAACACAAAGATAAACTCAAAATGGTTGAAAGATCTAAATGTGAGACAAGAATCCATCAAAATCCTAGAGGAGAACACAGGCAACACCCTTTTTGAATTTGGCCACAGCAACTTCTTGCAAGATACATCTATGAAGGCAAGGGAAAAAAAGCAAAAATGAATTATTGGGACTTAATCAAGATAAAAAGACTTCTGCACAGCAAAAGAAACAGCCCACAAAACTGAAAGACAACCCACAGAATGGGAGAAGATATTTGAAAATGACCTATCAGATAAAGGACTAGTATCCAAGGTCTATAAAGAACTTATTAAACTCAACAGCAAAGAACAAACAATCCAATCATGAAATGGGCAAAAGACATGAAGAGAAATCTCACAGAGGAAGACATAGACATGGCCAACAGGCACATGAGAAAATGCTCCCCATCACTTGCCATCAGGGAAATACAAATCAAAACCATAATGAGATCCCACCTCACACCAGTGACAATGGGGAAAATTAGCAAGACGGGAAACAACAAATGTTGGAGAGGATGTGGAGAAAGGGGAACCCTCTTGCACTGTTGGTGGGAATGTGAACTGGTGCAGCCACTCTGGAAAACTGTATGGAGGTTCCTCAAAGAGTTAAAAATAGAGTTACCCTGTGACTCAGCAATGCACTACTGGGGATTTACCCCAAAGATACAGATGCAGTGAAAGACCAAGACACCTGCACCCCAATAGACTGTATTTTTAAGAATAGCTTTATATTTACAGAAAAATTAAGAGTGTAATAAAGAATTCCTATATACCTCACTCAATTTCCTATATTAGTATCTTATATTAGTTCAATACATTTGCCACAATTAATGAACCAATATTGATACATTAGTATTAACCATAGTTCATAGTTGGCCCAGATTTCCTTAGTTTTTAACCAAATGTCTTTTTCTGTTCCAAGATCCCTTAATAATACCATATCACAGTTTTCATGTGTCTCCACAGCCTACTCTTGGTTATGACAGTTTTTTAGATTTTCCTTGTTTTTGATGACCTTGGTAGTTTTAAAGTATTCTGATCAAATGTTTTACGGAATGCTCTTTTACTGAATTTTGATGTTTTCCTGATGGTTAGACTGGAGTTAGAGATTTTGTGAGAGGAAAACCTCCAAAAACCATTGTCATTACATCATATCAAAACTACACAGTAGTAGTGTAATTTATCACCTTGTTCATTTTAGCTAAGGTACTGTTTTTCAGGTATTTCCACTGTAAAGTTATTTCCTTCCTGTCCCTTTCCCGACTTATACTATTTGAAAGGATGTCACTATGTGTGACCCATACTTAGGGAGTGGGGATCTATGCACCCCTCCTTAAAGGCAGATTATCTACATAAATCATTTGGCATTCTGCAAGAGATATTTCTCTTCTTCCTATTTATTAATTTATTCAATAACTTATGTCAGTATGGACTTACGGATATTTATTTTATGTTGTGTGTTATAGTCCAGTAGCACTTCATTTCTCAAATTGTTTCAGCTTTGGCTATTGGGAATTCTTTCAGCTGGCTTCTGCTTCTCTTCAATATATCCCCATCAGTGGGGGTGAGGGGTGGGGGGAGGGGAGGTTATTGTTGTTTGCTTTTTGAGCACTTCCCTACTTCCTGGCACTGTAAGATGCTCCAGGCGTATCTTGTATATTCCCTGCCTCAGTAGTAAAATCAATAATTTCTTTAAGAAACCCTGGTTTTTCTTTTTCTTTTTTTTTTTAAGCCCTGGTTTTTCTTATTGGAAAATGGTATTAGAATCTAAGATTTGGGTGCTAAGTATACTCATTATTACTGGTATGTGGTTGCTTATAGATCATGTTAGAAGAGCAAAGAAATATAGTATTATCATAAGCCACATATATACACGTATGAGTATCTCTGTATGTGCCATTTGTATCTATATTAAGCTAAATATGAGTTCATATTGATATCTCCAGCTTTAAACTGTTTCCGCATGGCTCATTCTAGCCTCATTTTTTTGTTGATCTGTAAATTCCCACTGCAGTGATAAGTAACCAGGTTCCCACCAACTTCCAACTATTTACTTACTTGTTCAATTCCAATGTATATATACAGTGGTTCCAGATTTTTGAACCCATACTACCATGAGTACAACTCTGTCAACTGAGACTACAGTGCTTATGTGCAGTTCTTTTTGCCTCTAGGCTTATACTCATTTTCAGAGTTGTTTAGGTCAGCCCTTTTTCCCCACCTCCTTCAACAAGCTTTTTTCAAGCATTTGTAATACAGTTAGATCCACTTGTCACAATCTGCATTCCTTTATGAGGTCTTCTGATCTTCTAAATAGGTTTCAAAATATACATATCTTAATATTCACTCTTTGTGCTATAAAGTTCTGTAAGTTTTTGGGGAAAAAACAAATAATGCCTAATATATAGCATAGTTTTACTGCTATAAAAATCCCCTCTTCTTCAGCTATTCAACCCTTTTCCCCTTCCCCAAATTCTTGGTAACCACTGATATTTTTACTGTCTCTGTGACTTTGCCTTTTTTCAAAATGTCATATGATTAAATTCATGTGCAGCCTTTTCAGACTGGCTGTCCTTACTTCACCATTTACATTTAAGATTCTTTCATGTTCTTCCATGATTTGATAGCTCATTTATTTTTATTACTGAATAATATTCTATTTTATGAATATACCACAGTTTGTTTGTTTATCCATGGACCTACTGAAGGATACCTTGGTTACTTCTGGTTTGGGGTTATCATGAATAAAGCTTCTATAAACTTTTGCATGCTGAGTTTTTGTGTGAATATAAATTTTCAAATCAGGGTGAACATCTTGGAAAGCAATTGCTGGATCATATGGTAAGACTGCATTTATCTTCTTAAAAAAATGCCCAAGTGCCTTCCAAAGTAGCTGTAGCATTTTGCACTCCCACCAGTAAAGTATGAAAGTTCCTGTTGCTCCAAATCCTCACCAGCATTTGGTATTGTCAATGTTTTGGATCTTGGCCATTCTAATTTGGTGTGTAGTGGTGTCTCGTTGTTTAATTTGCAATTCCCTGATGACATATGATATTGAGTATATTTTTTTAATGCTGATTTACAATCTCTGTATATCCCAATTGGTGAGGTGTCTGTTCAGATATTTTGCCCTTTTTTAAATTGGGATTGCTTTCTTATTGCTGAATTTTAAGAATTCTTTTTAAATTTTAGGTACAAGATCTTACTAGGTATGTGTTTTATGAACATGTTTTTCCAGTTTGTGGCTTACCTTTTCATTCTCTTAACAATGTCTTTCACTGAGAAAAAGTTTTTAATTTCAATCCAACTTATTTTTTCCTTAATGGGTTGCCTTTTTGTTGCATCTAAAAACTTACTGCTAAACCGAAAGTCACCTAGATGTGTTCTAGAATTTTTATCATTCTGAATTTTAAATTTAAGTGTATGATTCATTTTCAGCTAATTTCTTATGAAAGTGCAAAGTGTGCATCTAGATGATGGATGTTGATTATTGCAAATGAACATTTAATTGTTCAGCATCATTTGTTGACTATCTTGTCTCCCTTAAATTACCTTTCTGTCTTTATCAAAGATCAGTTGACTATATTTGTGGGAACCTATGTTTTTAAGATTTATTTACTTACTTACTTACTTACTTGGGGGGGAGGAGAAAGAGAGAGAGAGCAAGGGAAGGGGTAGAGGGAGAGAATGTCCAAGCAAACTCCCACTGAGTGGGGAGCCCGACATGGGGCTCCAAATCATAAGCCTATGAGATCAGGACCTGAGCCAAATCCAAGAGTCAGATGCTTAACTGATTGAGCCTCCCAGGCATGTGGGGCTCTATTCTTTCAACAGTACCACACTGTTCTGATCACTATAGCTTTACAATAAGTCTTGAAGCTAGACAGTGTCAGTCTTCCAATTTTGTCCTTAAGTATTATATTGGCTATTGTATTGGGATCCTTTGACTTTTCATATAAACCTTAGAATCACTTTATAGATGCTTAACAAAATAGTTTGTTGGGATTTTATTTAGAATTGCAACAAATATATAGAAGAGTTGGGGAGAATTGACAGCTTAACAAAATCAAGTTTTTGAATTCATAAATGTGGAATATCCATCTATTTGGATCCTTCATCTGAGTTCTGTGGTTTCCCACATAGAGAGCCTGTACATATATCATTAGATTTATATGTAAGAATTGCAATCTTTGTTGCTGTTTTAAATGATATTATGTTCATAATTTCAAATTATAATTGTTCATTGTTTGTATATAGGAAAACGATTGATTTTTGTATGAGACTTATGTTCTGAGATCTTGCCATGATCAATTATTAGTTCCAAGTGGTTTTTCCTTTTGTTTTCTTTCAACTCTTTGGGATTGTCCACGTAGTCAATCATGTTATTTGGGAAGAAGAATGTTATAATTTCTTTTTTTTTTTACAATCTGTTTACATTTCCTCCTTTTTTATTATATGCTTGGACTGGCTAAAACTTCCAGTATGTAGCTAAATAGGAATGGTGAGAAGGTGTATGCTTGCTTTTTCCCAATTAGAGGAAAAGCCCCCCAGTTTCTCATCATTAAATATGTTGCCTATAGGTTTTTGGTAGATATTTTTTTTTGTCAAGTTGAAGAAGTTCCTATTTATCCCTAGTTTACAGAAAGTTTTTATAATGAATAGGTGTTGGATTTTGTCAAGTACTTTTTCTTCATCAATTGATGTGATCATAGTTTGTTGATGTGGTGAATTATGTTAACTGATTTTCAAATGCTGAATCGTGTTGCATACCCAGAATAAACTCTTCTTGGTTGTGGTTTTAAATTCATTTTATACATTGTTGGATTTGACTCACTAATGTTTTACTAGGAGTTTAAATTTTATACAGGTCTATGGATTTCCATTCTTAATCTTTATCTGGTTTGGGTATTAGGGTAATGCTGACCTCATAGAATGAAATAGAAAGTAGTCTCTCCCCTTCTAATTTCTGGAAGAGATTATAGAGAATTAGCATCATTTATTTCTTCAACATTTGATAGGATTCACCAATAAAGTCATCTGGCCCTGATGCTTTCATTTACTATTGATGTAGTATCTTTAATAGATATTGGCTGACTGGGATTATCTATCTGTTCATAGTTTGTATCTTTGAAGGAATTGGTCTATTTTATCTAAGATATCAAATATGTGGTTGTAGAGACGTTTACAGTAGTTTTTTATTATCCTTTTAATGGCAGTGCATCAGTAGTAATGAAAATCTCTTTTATTTCTGTTACAATTAGTTTGTATCTTTTTTTTTCCTTGTTAGCATGACTAGAGGTTTATCAATTTAATAGTATTTTTAAAGAACCAGCTTTGATCTTTTTGATTTCATCTATTGTTATCCTGTTCCCAATTTCAGATATCTGCTTTAAATTTTATTATTTTTCTTCTTCTGCTTGTCCTTGGCTTACATTTCTTTCTTTAGTTCCTAAGGTGAAAATCTAGACTACTAATTTATGATTTGTTTTCAAACATATGGATTTTAATGCTACAAATTTTCCTCTATGTACTGCTTTCACTGCATCTCACAATTTTTGCTAAGTTGTATTTTTATTTAGTTCAAAATATTTTTAAATTTCTCTTTATATTTCTTCTTCTGTGTGTGATTTAGGAGTGTGCTGTTTAACCTCCAAATATTTGAGGATTTTCCATATACCTTTCTATTACTGATTTCTGTGTTAAATCAGTTAAGATCTGAGAACATGCCTTGCATGCTTTCCATTTTTAAAACATTGTTAAAGTGCATTTTATGGCTCCACATTTGTTCTATCTTGGTGAATTTTCTACATGAGCTTAAGAAACATGTGTATTGGGATCCCTGGGTGGCGCAGCGGTTTGGCGCCTGCCTTTGGCCCAGGGCGTGATCCTAGAGACCCGGGATTGAATCCCACGTCGGGGTCCCGGTGCATGGAGCCTGCTTCTCCCTCTGCCTGTGTCTCTGCCTCTCTCTCTCTCTCTCTCTCTCTCTCTCTCTCTGTGACTACATAAATAAATAAAAATTTAAAAAATATGAAAATTTATAAAAAAAAAGAAAGAAACATGTGTATTCTGATGTCTGATAAAAAATTCCATAAATGCCAATTAGTACTGTTTGAGTCAACTCTATCCTTACTGATTTTTTTACCTTATTGATGCACCAATTTCTGCAAAACAGATATTGATCTTTAAGCTACAATACTCTCAGCTTTTTACTCACATATTTTGACAACCTGTTGGGTGCATACCTGTTAATGATTATAATGTCTTCTTGGAGAATTAACCCCCTTTTCTTATGTAATGCTTCTCTTTATCACTGATAATTTTCCTGTTCCTGAAGTCTGATTTATCTAAAATTATTATAGCTACTCCTACTTTCTTATATCTTTCTCCATCTCTTTACTTTTAACTTGATTATGTCTTTATATTTAAAACAGGTTTTTTGTAGAGAATATATAGTCAAAGCTTGTTTTTTATCCCCTGTGGTAATCCCTGTCTTTAATTGACGTACTCAGACCAACTTCTTAAAAAAAGAATCTGAGCTTGGGGACATCTGGGTGGCTCAGCAGTTGAGCGTCTGCCTTTGGCTTAGGACGTGATCCCAGGGTCCTGGGATCAAGTCCCACATCTGCCTCCCCATGAGGACCCTGCCTCTCCCTCTGCCTATGTCTCTGCCTCTCTCTGTGTGTCTCTCATGAATAAATAAAATAAAATCTTTAAAAAAAAAAGAGTCTGAGCCTTGCAGCTCTTTTAACTATAATCCATTGCTACTATACTAAAGCCTTGTATATGTGGTGATATGGAGTGGGAGAGGGCAATTATCTTACAATCCTATGATTAGATTTCAATCTTTTAATAAGCCTGTGCCAATGGGCTATGACCTTCACAACTATTTTCACCTTTACCCATCTATCCCTTCTCACCTCCTCCACCCCACCTTAACAGAAGACAGGAAGGACAGAGGGAGTCAGGAGAATGTCCCTCTCTCAGATGAAATATAGCTTCTGATAAAGTCTTTTTTCACTGGGGAGCAAACCTTTGTTATGGAGAATGCTCTGGGCATATTTCCAAATGGTCACTTTTCTCTTCCCCTTGACAGAGAAATGAAGTGACTTTTTTCTTGTCTCTTCACCATGAAAATTTTGTGGAGTTACTGGAGGTACAAACCCATTAGAGTATGATCCTCACCCCTAAGACTATAGCTCCTAAGACCTCAGTCTTATGATAGTCCAGACTCAGCATCCAGTAATTTATCAAAATTTCCATTTACATATTTCTATTAGTTGCTAGAACCAGAGCTCCCACTCCAGGTAAGATGATTTTGGCTGTCATTCTTATTTACTTCTCTCCCCAGATTTCAGGTGATCATTTGGTGACTTTGATGGACCTGCCCAAGGAAAGTCACAAATTTTAACTTCTTTTCAACTTTTTTTATGCTATAAGGTTGGAAGTGAGAACTTCTAGCTCTTTATATGTATGAACTCTACTCTTTTTTGTAGCCCTCTAAGACTCCAACACTGTCTTGTGTTAACAAGTGTTTGTTAAATGATCAAACAAGCAGAAAAAATGAACCAAGTTCAGATACAGTCGATAAAAATGTCCCAGTTTCTCAAGAATTGCTTACTAGAAATAAAATTAGTAAACAAGGGACTAACTTGTTTTAAACAAGTTATAATTTAATAATTTAAACAAAGGAATAATTATTTTAAAAATTTATTTTATGTGATTTGGGTGTAAAAACAATTACACAAGATAACAACTGGATAATTTTTTAGAAACAGAATTTTTTAAATTGCCAAACAAGTATTCAATTATATACTTATTTCTGAAAATTAAGAATGGTGAGTTTTTAAAAATATGTTTTTAAGATCTTTCCATGTCATTACATACAAGCCTCCCTCAACCCCTCTTTAACCTGGCAAATCTTTATTGTGTACTTTATCACATGCAATTACTTACTGTTGTAGATGCTGGTGATATAGCAGTGAGCAAGACAAAATTCTTACTTTTATAAATCTTATAGAGTACTGAGAAATAAGATAATAAACATAAATGAATATATAATGTCAAAAAGTGATAAGTTTAATGAAGAGGTTAAAGCAAGACTGATCAAAAGGGACTTTATCATTTTTTTTTTACATTTTCATTCTTTTTTAATGCCCTTTTACTCAGGTAAATACATTAGTAGATCCCTATGGTTTAGTTCTTAATGACCCTTGCTTAATATAATTGAAATATAATTCCTAGATTTCTGTTAAAATACCTATAACTAGCTAATCTGAAGTTTATTTTTTCTTTTTACTTATTATTTCATTCATTGCACAACTCTTCATCAAAAGCCCACCATTTGCAAGGCATTGTTCTATATGTTGCGAAACTAAAGATGGAGATACATACTTGGAGATGGTAGGTAGATATGAGATTTAGGCTTATCTTGGTATCTACAGTACTAAACACATCTTTGTTTCAATATGTTCTTATATTGGCTTAAGTCATTCTTTTATTATAGCCTACTGCTAATGTAATTCTACATGGCTTTCAACACCCTCTCTCAGTTTGCCTATTCCTTTCCTCAATAGAGAGGAAGCAGAAAGAAAGAGAAACTATAGTGTCTTAACAGTGAGTATAAAACTCATCTGAGGGCCAGATGGTCTCTAATCAGAAGATGTTAAATATTCATTCTACCAGAGAATAAAGCCACAACTGCCTCAATACTATAGTTGGAAGCTAGTATCATTTATTTTATATGGAGAGTATTTTCTTTTTCTCTTGTCTCATTTTCAAATTGCTTCATTACAAGTGTTCTTGAGAAAGTGGTTTTGAAAGAGTCTATATCTCACGCCGCACAGACTAGTGTAAATAAGTTTTCTGAAAAGAGACTTAGATTTGTTCATGTTAATTGCATGTAGCATTAAATGGGAGGAAAAGAAGGGGAGACAAATCCAAACTCCCAAACAAATAAAATTCTGAAAATGTTAAACATTTCAAAATGAAATAATAAAGCACTGGAATAAATAATAAATAATAAACCAGTATGGAATAAGCAATATGACTTTTCTATTACTTGCAAAACTATTTAATGCCAGGGGCTGGAAAGAGAGGGAAACAGAAGGATAATTTTTGCTCAAGTGGCATCAAGTTTCTGATATATAAGATGAATAAGTTCTAGTGATCCACTACACAACATAGTACCTTTATTTAACAATATGGTTTTGTGAGCTTTAAAGTATGGTAAGAGGATAGATCTCATGTTGAGTGTTTTTAACACACACACACATGCAATGCAATAAAACACAAAATGTTCAGAAACGGTGAATATGTTTAGTACTTTCATTTCATGTTGATGGTATCAAGGGTATACGCATACATCCAAACTCATCAAGAATATGTATAATTTTTAATGTGTTAATTATGTCTCAAAGTTTTTAAAAACTTTAGTTTTGGATTAGAAAAAGTACATAAATTAAAAACTGAACTATTTTTAAAAATATAATCTTTGCATAGTGCCAAATATTATTGAATAGCCAAATAATTGACAGAATGTTTTAAAGATATGGCCTATGTTTAAAGTGCACCAATTGATATTCTCAAGGATCCTGCAAGATAGGTGTTTTATCATCATACTGTCATACAGATATTGAAGCAGAGGATCAGAGAACAGGGATTTTAACCAAGGTACCACCCCAAAAATAGCAATAATGGTGCCTATCCTTTGTCTTTTGGGTTCCCAGTCCATTGTATTTCTGTTAGATTGTTCTGATAATAGAATAACAGATAATAGATAATAGAAAATCTTATTAGATTATTTTGACTTATCCAAGGTCATATGTTTTGAGGAAGCGCTAAAAACAAAACAGCCTCAGTACATTGACATCTGACAAATAATTAGATGTATGCACAGTCAATTTGAACAACTCAGAAATAAAATTCTCTCTTTCTTCCCCCTCAATGGTTTGTTTTTCCTGAGTCACTGACTAGAGCATTCGTCTCACTTGGATTTGTTCATCCCTCCTGCCATCTATCCTTTTCAAGTCTCTCCTTTGCCCTGAGGCTTTTCCCAAGTATTTCTGCAATATAAAATTGAAACAGATCCAAGTGTGTAAATTCCTGAATGATATTTTAAATCAAAACTTATTTAACATCCATTTATTGTTAAAAGTTCTCAAAAAAAAAATACAGAGGAATTTCCTGAGCTTGACAAATAGCATTTACAAAAAACCCAGAGCTGCCATTATACCTGGTGGTAAAAAGACTGAATACCTTTACCCCTAAGATCAGAAACAGGGTAAGCATGTTCAATATCTCTTCTTTTAATTCAACACAGTATTAGAAGTTCTATCTAGTGCAATACGATCCCCCCAAGAAAATAAATAAAGGAAATATAGATCAAAAAGGAAGAGGTAAAGCTACTCCAATTTTCAGATGACATCATTATCAAAACAAAACTCTAGATCCAAGTGAGTTCTGCAAGGTCGGAGAATACAAGAAAATATGCTAAATCAATTGTATTTCTGTATACTAGCCACAAACACATGGACATTAAAATTAAAATTATGATACCGTTTATAATTATCCAAAAACTGATGTGCTTAGGTGCAAAATTTTCGTGAACAGAATGTATATGATGGATCTACGTAACACTGATGAAAGAAATTAAAGATGATTAAATAAATGGAGGAACATATATGTGCATGGATTTGAAGATACAATAAAGATGTCAGTTTTGGGGTGCTTGGGTGGCTCAGTCAGTTAAGTGTCTGCCTTCAGCTCAGGGTGTGATCTCAGGGTCCTGGGATTGAGTTTTGCATGGGGCTCTCAGGTCAGCAGGAAGCCTGCTTCTCTGTCTCCTCCCCCTCATCCCCCAACTTATGCGCCTCTCTCTCTCTCTCTCTCTCTCTCTCTCTCTTCCTGTCTCATATAAATTTTAAAAATATTAAATGAAAAGATGTCAGTCTCTCCCAAATTGAAATATAAGTTTAATGTAATTTTTGTCAAAATCCCAGTTATACTTTTTGTAGATACAGACAATATTATTCAAAAATTTACTTGGAAGCAAAAGAAGTAGACTAGGTAAAAGAAGAAGAAAATGGGAGAAATCAGCCTACCCAATTTGCAGACTTATTTTGTAGCTACAGTAATCAAGACAATGTGGCGTTGATGGAGGAATGGATACATGGATCAATGGACAGAACAGAAGCTAAAACTCTGCCCACAAAAATAACTCACCTACTTTTTGCCTAAAGTACAAAAGCAATTTCAAATAAGATTGCTTTTCTTTTCTTTTTTTTAAAGATTTTATTTATTTCTTCATGAGAGACAAAGAGAGAGAGAGAGAGAAAGAGAGAGAGAGGCAGAGACACAGGCAGAGGGAGAAGCAGGCTCCATGCAAGAGGCCTGACATGGGACTCTATCCCGGGTCTCCAGGATCAGGCCCTGAGTCCAAGGCAGCCACTCAACCGCTGAGCCACTCAGGCGTCCCAAGATCACTTTTCAATAAAAGTTCTAGAAGCCATTGGATATTGATATCCAAAGCCAAAGAAATCTAAAGAGCCTTAATGTAAGTCTCACACTTTATGAAAATTTAACTCAAAAGGCATCACTGACATAAATGTTAAATTCAAGGCTCCAAATCTTTAAGAAAAAAACATGCAAGATAATCTTCAGGATCTAGGTTAGATGGAGTTTTTAGGCTTGACACCAAACATGAACGATAGAAAAAAATTGTACTTGCATCAAAATTAAAAACTTTTGCTTTACAAAAGACTGAAAAGTAGATGAGAAGACATACTATGGGATGGGAAAAAATTTACAAGTCACATATTTGGCATCTTAGTATCTAGAATATATAAGGAATTCTCAAAATCTGACAGTCTTTTTTTAAAAAGATTTTATTCATTTATTCATGAGAGACACAGAGAGAGAGAGAGGCAGAGACACAGGCAGAGGGAGAAGCAGGCTCCATGCAGGGAGCCTGACGTGGGACTCGATCCCAGGACTCCAGGATCACGCCCTGGGCCAAAGGCAGGTGCCAAACCACTGAGCCACCCAGGGATTCCCCTCAAATCTGACAGTCTTAGGTAAACAGTTCAATTAGGGCATGGGCAAAAAGAAATTTCACCAAAGATTTTTCAGATAGCAAATAAACAACATAAAAAATGTTCAACATCATTAGACACTATGAAAATGAAAAATTAAAACCCCAATGAGAATGGCTAAGGTAAAATATGATGGAAGACCAAATGCTAACAAGGTTTTGGGAAATTTGGATTATTCATAAATTGCTCATGGGAATATAAAATGCTAGAGCCACTCTGTTCGACAGTTTCTTTAAGAACTAAACAGGCAACTACCACCTGACACAGCAATTACATATCTGGGTGTTTATCCCAGAGAAATGAAGACAGGTTCACATAAAAACCTGTGCACAAATGGTTAGTTTATTTATGTAGGTTTATTTGTAATAGCCCAAACTGGAAACGACTCAGATGGTCAGAAGTTAAAAAAAAAAAAAAACTGTGGTAAATCTACACCATGGACTACTACTCAGCAATAAAAAGGAATGGGAAAAAAATAAAATAAAAATAAAAAGCAATGGGAAGGTTCTGTATCTTGACTATTAATGTCAATATCCTGGCTATAACGTTGTACTATAGTTTGGCAAACTGTTAGCATTAGGGGAAACTGGGCAAAAAGCACACAGGATCTCAGCATTTTTTCTTAGAACTGCTTTTAACTCTCCAAATATCTCAAAAAATGTCTGTAAAAAATTACGGAATGTTTGTATAATGGATGCTATACTATGTAGCCAACTCTCTCTAAACCCCTAGAATGTTAAATAGACATAATTATCTTATCTGATGTTATATGTTCTATTGTTACATTCCCAAATATAATATAAACTTCTTGAGGAGATACATGAAGTTTCAGCACAACACTGAGTATTTGGCAGGCATTCAGTATGTTTTATGGAATCATTTGGATATTTGCTCCAACAACCCCACTTGGTTTACCAGCATAGACAACCCACAACTGAGAACTTATTTACATTCAGTTCTTTGGAGTTCTGCAGCAGTTGACATTATTGGCCTCTTCCTCCTCAAAATTCTTTTTCTTCACTTCTGTGACCAACCTTCTTTTGATTTCCTAGTTCTTTTATCTATTTTATGACTCATTCGATGATACTTTTCTTTCCAAACCCTACATGTAAATGTTACTTAGATTAGTTTATTTGGCTTCTTTCTTTCCCTTTTCCCTTGAATTCCCATTGGCAATCTCAACCATGTTTATGCCTTTTTTTTTCCCTTATTAAGACATCTTTACAGATGGCATCTTAATTTTTAGTTTCACTTTTCAGTTCTGTACCTGAACTTCTAAACTTGAATTCTTCACTGTTTGATGAGCACTGTCATCTGAGCCACCCTGGAACACTTCTAAGTCAACATTCCCCAAACAGAAAAAACACATCATCTCATTCCCCACTTCCCTTCCTTTTTCTCTGCTCCCTATTTCTTATAAAGACCCCACCAGCATCAATGACATAAACTCCATACGTTTGTTGTAGGCAGTGATCAAGAAAAGTTTTAAATTTCACCCCAGAAGACTGGCCACCTCCTTTATATGCAAGAAGGGAACTCCCCTTGGGCTACTTCATTTGTGGTCTCCCTGCAGAGATTATGAATGTGGGCTTTGGGAGATACATAACTGATTCAAAACAAAGGCTCTATTTCTCCCCACTTGTATTGGATACACAACTCATATCATTTTGGCTGATGCATTTACTGTAGCCATTGCTTCTGCAACCAGCTGCACAAAAGTATAAGCTGACAGTGCCTCCAGTTAGCTTCATCACATATTTTTTATTTCCTGATTTGGGGCTCCTATGCTTGCAGAACCTCCCTAATCACTCTTTTTTTTTTTTAAAGATTTGTTTATTTTAGAGAGAGTGCACAGGCAAGCCTGCAAGGAGGGGGAGGAGGAGAGGGAAGGAGGGAGAAAGAATCTCTATCAGACTCCATGCTAAGTGTGGAGCCAGAGATGAGGCTCAATCCCAGGACCCTGAAATCATAACCTGAGCCACAACCAAGAGTCGGATGCTCAACCGACTGACCTACCCAGCTGTTCCCAGCTTAACCATTCTGATACACGTATGTGCAACTTTGAACAACAGTGGAGAATTGAGAGCATTGCCTTTTGGGTGAGCATGTCTGAGATCCGTTCTCCATGGATCCTCAGAGATTCCCTAAGAGGACTGGATCAAGCCCCAGTGGCCATAGCAATTAACCTGCTCAGTAGCACATCCTTGAATTGACATTTTACCCTTTCTGGTTTCACACTAGTCAGATCACAGTTATGTTCTTTAAGCTCTCTTCCAAAATTAAACTACATGAATCCTAGTTCTTGTCTCAGGCTCTGATTTTAGAAAAGCCAAGGCTAAGAATCACTGGAATGCCAAGATAAGCTAAAACTTGTATTTTATATTATAGGTAATGAAAAGTCACTAAAATTTTACCAGTTATAGCTTAAGATGATCAGTATATTTCTAGGGTACAGGATAAATTGAGTGGTGGAAGTTAGGTGGTTTTTGTATTCATTCATGACTGGGTACTGAAAACCTGAACATTTGGATAACAAGATTGGCATAAACTAGGACATGTACAAGATCTGGGTTGGGGGGGGATGTGATCTGATATTGGTAAGAAGTGGAAGGTTGAAAGATAAGTGACAAAGATACTTTTGTAGCTTTAAGCCTGTATGTTATAGGTTAAATTGTACCCCCTCCCATTTACATGTTGAAGCTCAAACTCTCAATACCTCAGAGTATGACTTATTTGGAAACAGAGTTATGGCAGATGTAACTAGTTAAGATTGAGTCATACAGGAGTAGGGTGCGCCTTTAATATGATATCCTTATAAAAAGGAGAATTGTGGGCACAGATGGCACGCAGAGAACCATGTGAAGATGAAGGCAGAAGTTGCGTGATGCTTCTATAAACCAAGGAATGCCAGAGATCATTAGCAACCTGTCACACCTAGGAGAGAGGCATGGAATTACAGATTCATTGCCCTTAGAAGGAACTGACCCTGCTAACACGTTGATTTTGGACACCTTGCCTCCAGAACTGAGATAATAAATTTCTGTTGTTAAACCATTTAGTTTGTGGTACTTTGTTATGGCAGCCCCAGGAAACTACTCCACTGGGTAGCTAGGTGCCACAAACACAGGGAAGAAGTCAGCGGGGAAACCAGGTGAGGTGAGGACAAAAGTAGAGATGGGACAGTGCTTCAATTTGGGGCATACTTGATTCATTAAAAGGGAAACACAGAAACATGAGTGCCAATTGGAATTTTTGTGTGATAGGGCAAGAACATGGTCCCCATTAATTTAGTTGGAAAGGAAAGCATTATGTGAAAAGGGCAGAACTCATCCTCTGCATGTAACTAATGAATCTGCCCTTGAAAAAGCATGCTCGCTCCCTTAAGCCTTAGAAGGATAGAAAGGAACCAATTAGGTAAATTGGGTGAAATTCAGATAAGGAATTTATGAGAACGGAGGATTGGCTTTGAGCAAAGATGAAAGGAAAGAAATGCACTTAGCTAGACAAAGTGATGATTAAGTGGGATTTGATGATAAGGGACACGTATATTTAGGGTGAAGCTTCAAAGTAGAAATAAAGTGACGCAAAGACAAAGATGCATGCATTGCACCAGTTTTATTTATTTAATAAATAGTTTAAATATTTTAAAGTACTTAAATTATTTATTTTATAAACACAGGAAAATATTTTTGTAATGTGGAGGTGGGAAAGCTCTTTGTATGACAAGAAAGTAAGAAGCCATGAGAGTAAAATTTAAAAAATGAATAATAGAAAAATTTGAGAATCTGAGATAAAAAACATTTGCATAAAATCACTAAAGGACAAATGAAAATAGGAAAAATATTATATTATATATAAAGGATTAATATCCAAAATTTATGAAATGCTCCTAGTAGGAAAAAGTGATTAGTCTAATTTTAAAATAGGAAAGTTAAGTGAAATAATAATATATTCTGGTAGGCATGTAAATGACCAACAGATAGTTGGAAAGATACTTAATCACTAAATTATCAAAATATGGAAATTCAAAGTATACTAATTACATTGGAAAAGTTTTTGGAGACCTAGAATATTTAATGTTGCTGAATATACAAATAAATGGGTACTTTTGTACACTAGTGAGGGGATTGAAATGGGTCTGGTCTCTTTTGAGCCCACTTTGAAATTATTTTAAGATCTGAAGGTATATATGTTTTGATTCAGCAAGTCAACTTGAAGGAATGTGTCTATAGTAATAACTATCACAAATTCTTTAAGAAATATATAGCATGATATTTACTGCACAGTTGTTAGAGTAATGAAAAATTAGAAGAAAACTATATGCCACCATTAATATGGAAATAGTTAAATAAATGGTGATTGTCATAACATGGAGGACTGAGCCATTATAAAAAAAATTGGGATAGATTTCGGTACATTTGTTATAACCTAGGAAGATGTTTGTGTCGTTTTTTTTTAAGTGTAACAAAGTGAATGACAAGATGGTGTTAGTCATATGAACCTCTTTTTTGGTAAACAAATATGTATGAATTCATTAAAAAGCCTTAACCAAGTGTATCTCTGGTGGATGAGATTATGAATGACATTTCTTTGATTTTGTACATATCTGTATCTTTTGAAGTATTTCCAGCGTGAATGTATTTCTTTTATGATCAGACTGTTTAACAAATGTGTAAAATAAATCCTAGGTAAGAAAGACAAAAACAAAAAAAAGGGCAGATACTCCAGTGTATATTGTTGGAGGGTAGGAAGGAAACACCAATGAGAAAATGCTTATGAGTATAGACGGGATGTATCTGGAAGGTGTGATGCTCTACATAGTAGTATTTTTTAAAAGATCTGTAAATCCACAATGGAATTTTAGCTCCATAAATTAATTCAAATATATCTTTGCAGACACCCCACTGAGCAGGGAGCCTTATGTGGGGCTGGATCCCAACACCCTGGAATCATGACCTGGGCCACTTAACCAACTGAGCCACCCAGGCTCCCAGGTTTTATGGATTCAATGTTCAGAGGTTCCACTGAAATTTTGTGATATAACATAATTTTTCACTTTTTCAAGACACAAACCTGAGTTAGAGGCCAAAAAGCTAGTTTTTGAGATGCAAAGTCATTTTGTTGTGAGCCAGGTTTGCAAAAGGGCAAGCATCTTCATTTCAACAAAGCTTTGATTTTTTTTTCCTATTGTATATACTATCACTCTTGTGAAGTAATAAAATCTCACTGTGTGAAGAAATGGCAATAAAGGAGAAGAAAGGTATTTTCAGATGAGGATATTCCCTCAAGAATATCATGTTGTATGAGTAATTAGGCCTTTAGATGTAGGGAAGGCCTTGTCATCTATGGTTTAGCGATTAGTCGTGTCTGTCTAGTACCTGCCTGCCCTTCTTCCTACTTCTGGCGAAAGGCCCTTTTCTCCTTGGCCACAGATATGAGCTACATGGTCAGGATTTGGACAGTCAATACACCTTGTTTTTCTGATTACAGTCATTACTTAAGGCTTCAAATTATCAGAAACAGCTTTAGGTTGGGTTCCCCAGAAGTAGACTCTGAGATGAGGAGTGCCACAAAGTGATTTATTAGGAAATATTCTAGGAAAGAAATAGAGGAAAGTTGGAGAAAACAAAAGTAGAACTGGGAAGGAGAGAATACCAAGCAAGTAGTGTCAAGCAGGATCCTAGGAAGGGCTTTAAGACCACTCCCAGGTTTGATGGTTCACTAGGAGGGTTCACAGGACTTGGCGTATTATCACACTCATAGGTATGATTTATCACAGTGACAGGATACAGAGCAAAAGGAACTAAGAGAAAAGGGGTGTTCAGGGTGAGGGTCAGAGGAAATCACACAAAAGCTTTCTGCAGTGCTCTTTCAGTGGAGTCACACGTGACACTCGGTTTCTCCAGTAAATAAACTGTGACAACACATCTGAAATGTTGTCAACCAGGGAAGCTCATCAGAGGCTCAGTGCCCAAGGCTTTTATTGGGAGCTGGTCACACTGGCACCCTCTGCCAGGTACTTACCAAAGTTCCAAGCTTCCAAAAGGAGAGCAGGTGCTCAGCATGAACCATATCAGACGAGATCGGGCGCGTTCACGGTGGTATGGCCGTAGACTAGCATGAACCATATCGTGTGTACAAACAGTTTAGATACAGTGAGTGGTGGGAACCCTTCTGAAATCCAAGTTCCCAGATGCAAGGCAAGGGCAAGTAGGACTTTTTAAGATTAGCAGCTTTAGTCCTGCCATGTAAATGCTTTTCTACATAGCTGCCTATGGCTCAACCCCATAGGAAAGCTCTGGAAACCATGCAGGCTACACCTTACTTTTGGTTCCTGGAGCTAGAGTATATTTCCACACCTGTCAGTCATTGTTTAAAGGCTACCTGTCAGGGACATATTTTTCCAGACAGTTCTAGCAGTCTGTGTGGGCAGGCCCAGCTGTTCCAGCTGCCTGAGGGCAAGTCCTCCAACAACGAGAGGCAGGTGTTGGCTGTTGAGAGTGACAGACACTAGGAGACGCGTGCATAAAAATGGATCTGACCCTGCGAGGGATATGGGTGAAGTTCTGACAGCATCAGCTACGGTGATCCTCTCTGGGGTTTTCTATACCGAACCAGAGGTAGAGAAACCCTCTCCCTGAGATAGGCAAGCTGGCCTGTAAGCTTAAAGCCGCCCATAGCTATATTCTTTACCTTGTAGAGAAGACCCTTCTTCAGTAGCCAAGAATGCAATCTGCATTCTGAGAAAAGCAGAGGAGACAGGGAGAGAAAATCATGGGTACCCAATTCCAAGGTATTTGACGGTAACTTTTATTCTCTTTTAGAGGAATGGACTTAGATTCATGGATTTGAACAATGTGAGGTGTTTCCTAGAACAGATTTTGACAGACTATAGCCACATCTACAACTCCTGTCCCATCCCTACCCATGCTCTCCTCCCAGCCTGTTTCTGTAGGACCAACAGTGATGAATGGTTCTTACATTTTTAAATGATTGAAAGAAAAAAATTAAAAGAATATTTTTGTGACACATAAAAATCAGAGGAGATTCAAATTTCAGTGTTTATAAAGTTGTTAATTTCATGAATAAAATATGTGTGGAAATTTGTTTCCTCTCGTTTAGGTAAGTCTTGATTTTTGTCTCTTGGTCAACAAAGCCTGAAATATATCTTATCTGGACCTTTTTAAAAATGTTTGCTAATCTCCCTCTTAGAAGGATGAAAGTGGAAAATTGACTAACCTTTATTGAGGAAAAAGAACATGTGTTATTATTTTTTTTAATCATGTGTAATAGTACTTAGAAAAATTCTTTGCACATCAAAACAGGGAAGAAATTGGACCAATAAGAGCCGATGGGATTTAATACCCTGTCCTAATAGCAGCAGAGGAAAGGGTGGCTTAGAGATACTGACCCCGCATCACTCAGTGGGTGACTACAGTGACTGCTTGACAACAACGCTGCTCTCTGCTTGCCCTTCAGAACATACTAAGGTAGAGGGAAATTGATGAACCTCTCCCTGGTGATGAACTTTGAGGGGTCAATGGAGGAGTTACAGGAGATATTCAGTCTAAAATGCTGACAGCTCAAAAACCAGAGATTCTAGTGTGTTAATTAGCTCATATTTTAAAAGCAGATACAGTTTTAAGAATACTGAACTTCTCACTTATATCCTGGTATGCATAGTTTCTACCACGATAATCAAATTACTTTTTTGTTTAGCTGTTGCAGGGAATGGGAGGTGTAAGCAAAGAAAGACTAGAAGGGAGAAAAAGAAAGTGTGATCTTGGATCCTGAAATACTTTGGAAGAGGGTGACCCTGTGCCTGGCACGCCTTTGGATAGGATTTTATTTTGTCGGCCTGAGATCTCTTCCAAGAAATGTGGAGGGTTCCAAGTACATTTGTTTTATTTCACAATCTTATCTAGAGACCAGATCTCCTTATTCTATGCTCCACCTTAAATACGATGGTAAGGAAAATAGAGGGCCTGCCCTTATGATACCATTGTCTGCGGGCCTCCTGTGTCTGTGCGACCCTCCCGTCTCCAGCAACTCATTAGTGCCTTTTCAGGCTTCAATACATGCCTCTTGTTATGTTTTTTCCCACCTAGGATAGATCTATTAAACAAATTATGAAATTGGGTTCAGAGTGAAGAATAATACATTTTATGATAATAATAGCTAACTTCATGGAGCACTAGGTCCTGTGCGCAGTGGCTTATATGCATTATTTTGTATATCTCTCTCAAAAACCCTATATGGGGGATGCCTGGGTAGCTCAATGGTTGAGCATCTGCCTTTGGCTCAGGTTGTGATCCCAGGGTCCTGGGATCGAGTCCTGCATCGGGCTCCCTGCTTGAAGCCTACTTCTCTCTCTGCCTGTCTCTGCTCCCCCCACCCTGTGTGTGTGTCTATCATGAATAAATAAATTAAATCTTAAAAAAAACCCTATATGGTAGGTAATATATCTTTCCATTTTATAAATGAGGACACAGGTTTAAATAAATTGCACAAGATCATGACACGAGTTGTGCTACAATCCTACTCTTAACTCTCAAAGCTGTGTTTGTAACCACTGGGATAGAGTGCCTCTCTGTAAACTACTAATTATTGCCATATGATACTTGGTCATCACACAACCCTATGTCTTACAAGAAGTTAGAATCAGCTAAGAGATACACTGAGTGGGCAAAGTAGTTCCGACCAGGAGACAAGAGCAGAACCTCTGGAGAAGTAGAACTGCTATGGGATTGGCAGTGTGGCGTGTCCATCATGAAGAGGCTTTCTTGACCCATAATAGTGGCCCATATTAGGGTAATGGAAACCAGAATTAGATTAGATGTGAAAAATCTTGAAAGCCATGCACAGGAATGTGAATTGAATGTAGCAGACACTGAAATGTCATGGATGTTCTTAAACTAATGCAGTAATTTGCAGGATGCTTTGGGGCTGGCCAAAACTGTTTTGTAGGTTGGTTTTGGGGAGATAGTATTTGGGGGAGATATAAGGTACACCCAAGTAGAAACAGAGAAGGGAAAATGAGTAGGCAAGCTTTGAGCTCATTGAAATTAAAGTAAGTCAAAGCTCTCGTTGGCTGTTTATCCCACTAAATATGCTACCAAGACAGTTTGAATGAAGATACTGTATGAGCAGCACTGGGGTTGCCGATTGGGCTTATAAACAGGGATGCTCATGAAAGGTGACAAGATGGAAGAAGTGCAGAGGGAGAAGAGCAGAAGGCTGAAGGGGTCACTTTGATAGGAACTCACAGTATGGTCATGGGTGAAGGGGGAAGAGTCAACGAAGTCAAAGAAGAATCATTCATTAGCTTTGGAGAACAAAAGAGTATGACGTCTTGGAAACTGAGAGAAGCCCCAGAATGAAGGAGCCGGTGGATGGAGTCAAAAGCCAGAAGGGGGTCGGGAGATGGGACTTGACAAACAGGAGATGATTGAGGACACCTGAGAGAGAATTCAGGCCGGTGGAAGAGGTAGGAACAGCCTTGGGGGGACGACTTACGCAGGACTGCGAAGCCAACTTACCTAGGGCCCAGCTCAAGAGCTTTGACACTGAAAAGAGAGAAATTGAAGTGTCCTAGCATAACATATCCCAGTTTCATAATGAAAGACAACAGAAAAGTGAAATTCATCTAAGAGAACTTCACTTTCCAGCAACATTTGCTGGAGGCCCTACAATCTTTCTTGGGAGAGAAACCGGTGGTAGAGATATATCTTTTTACCACCCAAGACTCAACTGCCTGATTCTTGCTTTCTAAGCTGCTCTCCATCAGCATTTACTTTACATTTCCCTTAACTTGTCATCTTTCTGTGCTGACACTAGGAAGGAAAAAAACCCCATGCTAATCGACTGAGATAAAAGTGAAATTTCCAAGACTGTCGATCTACATGATTTCTCTGGCGGCTTTTCTTTGGCAACAGAGTGTCTAATGTTCAGGGACAAGAGGAATCAGACCGCAGGATGCCTGCCAGCTCTCCAGGGGATAGAAACCCACTTTTGCATGCATATAAATGAGCCCAGAAATAGGTTGTGAGATAAGAAGTGGTGTAATGTGATAGGGCTCCACACTATGCACCGGGCCGGACTCTCCTGACGGAAGGGGAGTTTGGATGCTGTGTGGCTGGAGAAGATAATGACATTAGAAAAGAATCTTTCAGAAGCATGATATATTTTCCCTGAGTGCTGTGCCAAGGTAGCAGGTTGTTTAATTTTATAAAATATAACACTGAACAGCTCCTTTCCTCTCACCTTCCAAAAATGCTTAGGCTTGCAAAGGGAAAATTTGGCATCAGTTTCCATTCGCTTCAGAGGATTAAAAAAAAGGCTAATGTGGAGATGTATTGATCTTTTGAAAGGTCAGCAGCAGATTCATAGGTCAAGGTGCTACTCCTTATAGCCAAGATGCTATGTGACGGGTAGAACCTCGGAACGAAACAAGAAAAAACACAGGAATGTCCCTCACACAAGATCAACTACATTTTCTCCTGTGTTTAGAGAGCGGTATAACACAGTGCGTGCGTGTGTATCATCATCATTTACTTTATTTTTATTTTTTAAAGATATTATTTATTCATAAGAGACAGAGAGAGAGAGAGGCAGTGACACAGGCAGAGGGAGAAGCAGGCTCCCCCGCAGGGAGCCCGACGTGGGACTCGATCCTGGGACTCCAGGATCATGACCTGAGCCAAAGGCAGATGCCCAACGGCTGAGCCACCCAGGCATCCCCATCATCATTTACTTTAAAGTTAGAAACAGAGTTCAGACAATCAAGGAATTGCAAAAAATAATCAAAAATATATTTTAGTTTCATAGTGTAACCTTAAAGTTAGGAAAAGAGAAAGGCATACAGAGAAGGGGAAGGGAGACAGATAAAGGAGAGCAGGAAAAAATCATAAAAGTAGAGTGAAGAGGATTTTAAAAGAAAAGTCGGAATAGAAAGGGGAAATTAAGGAAAATGAGAGAGAGGGAGAAAGACAGAATGAAGGGTGTGTATTCAGTGAGTATTTTCTAGGTTCTCACAACAGGATAAAGAGCTAAGAGAGAGGGAAGATAAGCAGAATAATGGGGTGAAAGTCCTGACCAATTGTCCTGACCAATGCATTCTGAGGTGAATGTGCTAGTTAGTGATCTGTTGCCCGTTTTCCTTACACACCGTTCCTTGCCTGGTTAAGGGCATCAGCAGAAGCTTAGAACTTCATGCCATTACCTTTTAAAATTAGGACTAGCTGTCTAGTGGTTCAGAGTTTGGAATACATCTTGTTTTATTTTCAAACCTCAAAGCAAATTTTTGAAATAAAGTTTTCGTTTCCTTTAGGATCCTTGAGGTTTCTTCTTTAAGTGTGAAGGGATGACTACATTTCAGAGGCTGACTTTGGAGTTTCAGTGATATGATTGTACAAGCTCCTTCAGGAAGTTGCTTGACGTTCAGAAAGCAAGATACTGCATTTTAACACCTCTGATGGTTTATTTTTGGCACCAGCCATTATTTTATTATGTTGAGCTCTTCTTTCTTATACATTCAGGTGCCCCCACTGTCTTTGTGCTTCGGGTATATCTCGGTGAGAAATTTCTACCAGGGTCCATCCCTCTATCTGTTCCCGCTGCCTACATTGCTACCTACCACCGTCCACAACTCTTTCATTGCTTCTCTTCAGCAGTGTCACAGGATTCCAGAAGAAGCATATCGATCCCTGACCAATGTTATCTAAGTCACCTCATCTGAAACTTGGACAAAATCCATCATTGTGCTGCATACTGTATCTCAGTGCTTGCTAGCCCACTGACTGAAAAGCCGTGTGCATTTCACCTGGTTCATTTTATTTAAAAAAAATTTTTTAAGATTTTATTTATTTATTCATAAGAGACACACAGAGAGAGGCAGAGACATAGAGGGAGAAGCAGGCTCCCTGCAGGAGCCTGATGCAGGACTCGAGCTCAGGACTCTGGGATCACACCCTGAGCCAAAGATAGATGCTCAACCACTGAGCCACCCAGGTGCCCCTCACCTGGTTCTTTTTAAAGTAGTTACAGTCAGTCTAACCACAAACATCTGAAGTATTTATATTTAAATATACTTTTCTCACTTTTCTTTTTTTTTTACTTTTCTCACTTTCAAGGTTACTCTATTACGATTTCCATGAGTGTAAGGATTTTGTTTTCTACCAGACAACTCCCATATCTAAGAAGCCAGTAAACTGCACGGATTTATATATACATATATATACTTCTATTGCAGAATTTTCTCGTGACCACTGGCAGCTAGCACAGCTGTCTTGTAGACTTGTGGCTAATGAAGCGAGCACAATGTATTGTAAATGCTCTCAATCAATGAGTACTCTTCATATTATCCTATGGTAAAATTTTTTAAACTACAGCTGTTTTCTCAGTGTAACCTCTCCGTCTGCCATTATTTTGTCCTCTCAGGAGTAGTTTTAGACTCTTGTAGCTGCCGAAGACTCTATGCTCCATTTGCCTTCCTTTGCAACAACTCTAGTGCTATTACACTGAATCACCGCACACAGGTTTTACAGAAGCTGTTCTCTTCACCTTCAAGGAAATGATCAAGAACCAAGGGTTAGGGACACAGGCATTTAGGAAGTGTTAGAGGAACTTCGACATTATGATGAGCACCATAAATATCTCTGTAATCTTCAGGATTGACCAACAGTTACATGTAAGGTAGCCAGAAAAGGCCTTGTGAAGGCTTGAGGGGACTTTAGGAGCAATTTCCACTGAACGATGAAGAAACCACATCCCCAAAGGAACTAAGTTATAACAATGTACTCTAACTGCTTCGGTTGGTGCTGAGTTTAGCACTTCCACCTTCAGAAATGCACGTCCCTCCAACAAAGATTATGCCCACAGAATAGAAGATGGCAAACCATGGCCTGCCAGGCAAATCCAGCTTGCCACTTATTTTTGTAAATAAGCTTTATTAGAACATAGTAGCATCACTTCTTTATATATTTACTAGGACTGCATTCTTGCCACATGCAGAGGTGAGCAGTAATAGCAGAGACTGACCCCAAAGCCTAAAATCTTTACGTTAAAAAAAAAAAAAAGATTGGGGCACTTGGGTGGCTCAGTGGTTGAGCATCTGCCTTTGGCTCAGGGCATGATCCTGGGGTCCTGGGATTGAGTCCCACATCGGGCTCCCCACAGGGAGCCTGCTTCTCCCTCTGCCTATGTGTCTCTATCATTCTCTCTGTGTCTCTCGTGGATAAATAAATAAAATCTTAAAAAAAAAAAGGTTGCCAATCCCTGCCCTAAAGGGTATAAATAAGTGCTAAAGAAGTATTTAGTCATAAAAAATATGAGGGAAGGTTTTAATTCAGGTATTTAGGACCAGAAGAAATTCATTAATTTATGCTGTTCTGCACCTGTCCAAGAGCATCTCAGCGTGAGGAAGGATCTAAAAAACCGTGTCATCCAATTCCTTACTGGCTGGAACACAACTAGGACGTGTGTGTGTCTTCTTCCTAAGAGGTTGAGCTGGTGAGTGAAATGAAAAGACTAAACACCTGGCTGAGGGAACTATTTGCCCATTTAACAGAACTGAGAAAACAGCCTACCTAGAAAGAAATATAATTGGGACAAACCCCTGATGCTCACGCTGGTGTTTGATTCCTTATTTGGAAAGAGTTCTTTAGCCCTAATTTATTTCAGTGGGGCTAGTGCTTGGTAATATGTTCCCAAATTTGAGCTTTCATGGACAATTAAAAACAACAAAAGGTAGTTTCTTTTATGTGTTATAAGCCGCAAATTATATTCATTAACAGTCTCCTTCCTCCAGATGTTTTGAATCAGTTAAGATTTTACTGTTTCGTTTTAACAGAAAGTGAATCTACACAGAACCAGGAATCTTCTCAGAGATTTCACATCTCTTCTCTATCTTTTCTAGGATTTCACATGTTTTATAGCTTGAAACGTATTCTTTCTTGTTCCGCATTCTTTTGTAAAAACTAGTTGAGCAGATACCCCAGTTTATAATATTTCCCCACTCTGTCTATTCATTGCAGCTACTATGAGATACAGTGATTCATTGTCTCTGCCTACACAGATTCGATCACTTTCTCTTGCTCAGATTTTAGAAAAGTTTTGCCCAATGAATCAGGCATAATATTTGTCTCAATTTGAAGATTTGTTTGAAATATATACTTGTAGGTATTATGAATATTAATCCTGAAGCATAAATTTGGTACAAAAATGAGATGTTCAGAATATTTGTATATATTATGGGCCCAAATCCATGCCTTTATGAAAATTGTATGCCTAGCACTGTGCTTGACATATTGGAGATGTTTGTCAGATGTTTGTTGAATGAATACATGGTTTTCTTGTACTAGTGATGATGTGAGGATGTTCAGTGGCTTTCCTTTTGTGCTATTGCTAATACTATAAAAACTCTAATTTTAGGAGGTTGGAAATGGGAAAACAAATGTGATATGGCTATACAATGGGATACTGTTTTACAATAAAAAGGAATGAAGTATCAGGGAATTCCTAAAGCTCAAACAACTGAAATAATTCAAAAATGGGCAAAGGATTTGAATAGACATTTCTCTAAATAAGATATATAGATGGCCAATATCATATGAAAAGATTCTTGACCTCACTGACTATTAAGGAAATGCAGATCAGGTCCACAATGATATACTACCTTATGTCCATTAGGCTGGCAATTGTCAAAGGAACTGAAAATAACAGGAGCTGGTGAGGATATGGAGAAATTAGAATCCTGTGCGCTGTTGGTAGGAATGTAAAATGTTACATGCAGTTTGGCAGTCCCTCAAAAAATTAAAAATAAAATTACCGTATTATAAAGCAATCCACTTCAGAATATATACCTAAAAGAACTAAAAGCAGAGTCTCAAAGAGATGTTTGTACACTTATGTTCGTAGCAGCATTATTTACAAAATGGTAGAAGCAACCCAAATGTCCATCGACAAATGAGTGGATAATCAAAATATGATATATACTTACAGATGACTAGCCTCAAAAAGGAAGCTCTATGTTACAACATGGTTGAAGCTTGAAGATACTATGTTAAAGGGAAGTACGCCAGTCACAGAAAGACAATAATGTGTAATTGCACTTATATGAGATACCAACACCAGTCAAATTTCACAGAGACGGAAAGTAGAATAGTGATCACCAGGGACTGGAAGTGGAGGGAATGGGGAGTTATTGGTAAATGCATGTAGAGTTTCAGTTTTATGAGATGGGAAGAGTTCTGGAGATGGGTGGCTGTTACGGTTGCACCATCAATATAGATGCATTTAGTACCACTGAACTGTATTCTCAGAAATAGTTAAGATGCTAAATTTTACATTGTGTCTTCTACAACAATAATACAATGGGGGAGGGGATAAGTAAAGTACTGATACATGCTACAACATGGATAAACCTCAAAAACAATTATTCTAAGTGAAAGATGCCGGTCCCCAAAACCACATATTGTATGAAATATCTTAGAATAGGTAAATCTAGTGGCAGAAAGAAGGTTCGTAGTTGCCTTTGGCTGGAGGGAAGAGAGTGAGATGGAGGAATGACTGCTAATAGGTATAATACAAGTTTCTTTTGGGGGTGATGAAATGTTCTAAAATTAGATTTTGGTGATAGTTGCACAACACTATAAGTATACTTAAAACCATTGAGTTTTACACTTTAAATGGGTGAAGTTTATAATATATTAATTATATCTCAATTACACTTTAAATGGGCAAAGTTTATGATAATATTCATAATTATATCTCAATTTCTAAAACTGCTTAGAAAAGACTAGAAAGAATTACTTGCTCTGTTTCATCATGCTGTGCATGGCTTGGTAATACTAATTTATTCTACATAGAACCTTATAATGTCTTACACACAGAATTCAGTAGTCTATGGAGCGATTTTTAGAATTTTGTTTTCACATTTCCGATAAAGATGGTGGAAGCTGTTATCATCAGCCCCATGATGAAACAGGGTCGGGGGGTAAATAGGATTGGATCAAGATCCCATAGTAAATGACAAAGCCTACATTTAAATCCAGTTCTCATTCCAAAGTCATGGATTTTTCTACTATATATTTCTTCCTAATGGACAGTTCTGTGGGACGTTCCTTACAGAAAAGAATTTCTCTGGTCAAACTGGGAATATTTGGGATTAATGTGTTTTGGACAGTGTTGCAAGATAAATTGCTCTTTTGTTCTTTTTCTCAGAATAACTTGTTATGTGTGAATGTCCCTATACCCTAGAAGCTTGATGATTTCCTAGATGGACAATCTAGGGAGAGCCCAACCAGGAAGAATATTAGGGACAGATGGTTAGTGGCCTCACAGTTGATAATAAAGAGGAGTTACAGGCAGGGCAGAAATCATTAGGAAAAACCAGCTGTTAGGAGACTCAGCGTGCAGCCAGGGTAAGGATTCCCAGGTTCCAAAATATCCTCCAAGAGCTAACAGGAAAAACTACCTTCCCAGAAAATCTAACATGGGAACTTGGCTGGAAAACAGGTGGGATCAAGCAAGAGAGGGACCAAGTTCCTAAAGCATCCATAAAAAGGAGGCTCATGTCATAACAGAAGAAATGAACCTTATATTGTTAAAATTGTGGTTGAGATTCAGAGATGAAACTATCAAAGGACTAATCTGATGTTTAGGTGCCCCTGGAACTTACAGATAAAAGCTGAGTGGTCTCTGCTATAAAATCATTATGCAAGCAAACATTATCACATGAGCACACTTAATAATTGTTTTCCTTCAGTCAGTGGTATTTTGCTCAATAATTATTTCTGTAGGTTAGGAAAAGATGAGATTAAAGCTAAAGATTGTTTGCCATCCTTTATTTGGACTTCTTGAAATTATTGCCTTTAATTAAAAAGTATCCTCCTTTTTGTCCCCTGGTTCTTTACAATTTCCATGGTCATGGAGACTCAACTTCTTTTTGACTTCTTTTTCTCTACCCTGAAGCTTATGAGAAAACTAGGTGCTTGGTAAATTGTTTCTAATCTCCATAGCTGAAGAAAGGGTTTTATTTTTGCTGCCCACTTCTTTTCCAGTCCTTTGAGTCTTGATAAAAAGAGCCGGAATCTTCCCAACCAGCTGGATTTCAAAACTTAATGAGAGAGCCAATAAGTAAGAGAGATCCTGAATACTAGTGTTTATGGATGTGAAAATGGCAGTGCCTCCCTGGAGGCAGAGATGTATCTCATTATTAATTGGAATAGTGAGACTATTGCCTGTCCTACTGAACAAGGGGATTATAATCATCTAATAATATAAATAGACCCAGGCCCAAGTTCAGTAAAATAACCCAAGGACAAGAAAACTCAAGGAGGAGGAGGAGGAGGAGGAGGAGGAGGAGGAAGAAGAAGAAGAGGAAGAAGAAATCGAGGACCTGAGTAATGTCTACGGTGGCAAATTCTAGGAAATAACGTTACCTCACAATTAATTAACTCTTCAATGGTTTGCAGTATTTTCACACACATAATATTTTTTTATTACATGTAGTGTCAATGAACATTTATAACTTTTAAGAAATTTTCACCGTCAAACTATTCTACAATTTTTAATTAATCTTTTAATTATATAACATATAACTTCTAATTTATTTCATTGTCTCCTTTTCTCTTCTCCCTTCTATTCTTAGAAGTAAGATGTGCTCTCTGCACAAGGTTTTGGCTCCTTTGCACACATCAGTACTTCTCTGTTGAGACATATCCGATATTGTCCAATAAAGCTCCCTACTCTCAGAAGGAACTTTGTAGTAGGTAAATAAATACAATATGCTAAAAAAAACATAAAGATACACATTTATTAATCATTTTCTTGGTATCAATAGTAAAAGACTTATCTGAGCTACAACTGTCTCTTTGAGAAAGTCATAGTCCAGTTGCCAAGCATTCTTCTTACGGCTCTTGGACCTGAACCATATAGAGCTGGTGGTATTATTTGTCCATTGCTATGTGACAATACTCTAACAAACTTAACAGATAAAAACAACATACAGTTACTATCTTATAGATTCTGTGGGTCAGGAATCCAGACATAAGCGAATCCTCTGCAAGGCAGCAGTCAAGGTGTCAGCTGGGCTATGATCTCATCCAGAGAAGAATCTGCTTCCTTGCTCATATATTTGTAGGCAGAAGTCACTTGCTTGTGGGCTTCTGGACTCAGGGCATCAGTCTGTATCTGGCTGTCAGCTGAAGGCCAGCCTCACAGTCTAGCTGCATGAATCTCTCCAAAGGCAGTTTCACAAAATTGAAGCCTATTTCTTCGATGCTACAAAAGAAAAGGGAGCCTTTTTTGCAAGTCAGACATACAAATCTTACATAATGTAATTACGTACACCCCATTAGCTTTGCGTGTGTTCTGTTGATTAGCAGCAAGTCACTGACTCAAGGGTAGAGGATGAGAAAAGGCATGAATACCATGAGGCAGAGATTGTGGGGGCCACCCTGGAGTCTGACCACCACGTTGGTTTATCCTTCTCCTGGAGCTGCTCATAATGCTGCTTAATTTCTCCTCAGATGTTTTCTTCTACAGAATGAAGCTTGAATGCAACTCAGGATATCTTCTATACTCCAAAACTTAAAATTAGAATACTTACCATACAAGTCATAATTTAATGGCAATGATGTACCATAGCTTGATTTTAGCTTCAAGTTATATATTCGTTATGCTTATTACATATTTTCCCATCGCTCCAATTGGACTATAAGTGTATTTTTCTTTTTTCTATATCCTTCATGTTATCGACAGCTTCCTTTCTTCCAAGTTCTATTTATAAATGTACCATTTTGTTTCTGTGTTTTATTGTAATTTCCCTTCATTTGGAAATTGAGCTTTCAGCTTCCTCTCACCATTCCAGCATCTTTCTCAGTTCTTCCTTTCAAAGTTAGTTCTACCTGAGAAATTACTCTCTCATAACAGTCCCATCACTTGGCTATTTTACCCTGCCTTCTCTCTCCAAGGTTGTTTGGGTTCTTCTCCTAGAAAAGAAGGATTGTGATTATTCTGTGTAGCTCCAGAAGACAGAATGAAGATTAATAGTGGGAAGTAAGAGGAAGAAAAATTGTAACTCTGTATGTGGAGGACCTTTCTAATAACTACAACTATGTGACAGTCTCTGGAAGTGCCCAGGTAGGAGCTGGCCATTTATCAGCTCCTGGGGAAGGAATGCCAGTTTTGCAGAGTCATGTGTTAGAAGACTGATTCCTCTGGGATCTCTCTTCACTCCTTATAGTCATTCCATCACTCAGAAAGGATGTTTTCCAATTCCTGCCTCCATCTTCTCTAAAGTCTAAACAAAAATTAAAATAAAATGTAAAACAAAACAAAACAAAACAAAACCTCCTGGCCCAGCCACCAAATTCACACTTCAGGATGATTGCTTTTCTCCCCTCTGATCCCCACTTTGACTTTGGACTTTGCAAGTTGGACTTGGTTCCCACCAACGTCTATATCCTTTTCTGTTATCACTAGTGCTATTAGTTCCTAGTTCTATGATTAGCCTTAGCTGCATCTCCAAATCTCATTTTCATTTTCACTTTTTTCTAAAACATTTTTTAAAGATTTATTTATTTATTTATTTGAGAGAGAGAGAGAGAAAGAGAGAGAGAGCATGGGGGAGGGGCAGAGGAAGAGAGAGAATCCTTAAGCAGATTCCCCACTGAGGGCAGAACCTGACATGCGTTCCTTGGATCTCATGACCCTGAGATCATGACCTGAGCCACAATCAATAGCTGGCTGCTTAAACAACTGAGCCATGAAGCATCCATTCATTTTCTACTTTTTAAAAATTTTTTAGCGTGAACTGACAAGAAAGAAATAAAGGGCCATATTGGCATTAAGAGACTAAAGAGAAGTCTTGTCTTGTTCCTATAATTCTTCAAATTTCTTTTCCCATCTATTTCATCAAGTTTAATTTCTCACATAACTCTACACCTCAGTTGAAAAAGCACATTGTGTCATGCTTTTGTACTGGAAAAAGAACTCTACTTTGTCACGGTAAAGGCTTATCCTTCATTTAAATCATCTGAATGTATGTGTATGCTTTTTTGCTATATTCAGCTTCCGCAAGAGCAGGCCATTTTCCATCCCTCTGAGAATGCTCACTATGTTCGGTGTCTTAACATAGACTCTGCTGTTCCAGCCAGACTTTAAGCTCAATGTTATTAAATTCCTAATCTGATATCTAAAATCACATAACAAGAAGACAGTAGAAATTCCACCCAAATAGTAGAAAGTTTAGGAGTGAAATTGAAGAAGGTTTAAGATTGGCTACCTTTGAGAGAAGCATTATTACTCTGTTGAGTTTAAATAAATGTAAAAGTTCCAAAAGCGGAAATTATGTGTTCTTGCAAAGACTTAATGCATGGTGTAAGAGAACATATATGATCTAGGATAATCCCAATGAGCTAAGAAAAGGTGCTTGCCCACTAAATGTCAGAATGACCTAAGTTACTAATTAAGCACATAGGATCTGACCTGGATGTTTAATGTTAGAGTGATAAAGACTTTCATGGCCAATGTCCCATCTAGATTGTTATTGGTAGTGCAGTTTGCGGAATCATTCAGACTCTTTATCATACTAGTATTTCTAGGATTGAGGATATCATGCATGCAAAATGCCAGTGCAGTAACGAGTATACCATAGGCACTCAAAACAATTCAGGCCCTTCTCTCTCACCCCACAACCTACTCACTAGTTTTCTATTTTTGCCTAAGCTCTTCAGTAATGCATTATATACTTCCGTGATAGATAATATACCTCCTGCCATTTCCATTCTTTTAAGGTGGAAATCTGGAATTGATCCTCTTTCTTTCAATAGGTTTATCCTGCATTATCTGTTTGAATTCTGGGGTGTCTTAGGGGATTTGCAAGACAAAAATGCCAGATCTGACTTTTATATGGCCTTTGAAAATCGTTAAATCTGGAAAAATCTATTTGGCCTATCACATTTGCATTTGCCTCAATAGTATTTTGCAGGGTTACTTTCTTTCCTGAGAGTCAAATTTACTTTCTTCTATTCCCTTAATGTTCCCAAGGTAAATAGGGGAATAAAAAGCAGCAAACATAAATAACACTACCCCCATCGTTACCACCATACACACATCCACACACACATTTGCACATCTATCCATGTATGCTAAGATTACTTCATACTTGATTTCTTTTATACCCCTGCCAAATCAGCATGTTAATTTATTTTCAAGGCTACTTACGTGACTGAATAGATGAAAGCTGGAAAAAAAGTTGTGATTTAGGTGTATGTGTTGGCAGGGTCAGGGAAGCTATAATCATCCTTGAAGGCAGCTAATGTCACAATACATACTAGCCCTCTGCAATCCCCAACAACCCATCACATTTCTAGTCTCATCATAGCTGCAAATCTTGGTAAAGCTTAGTCTTTTTTCCTCTCCCCCCCCCCCCGTAGGGTAAAGGCTTGGAAGTAAATTCCTGAGGAAGTAGTAGAAATTCCACCCAAATAGTAGAAAGTTTAGGAGTGAAATTGAAGTAAGTTTAAGACTGGCTACCTTTGAGAGAAGCATTATCTTCTCCCTGAGAGGAGAAGATAAATAGCTGCTAAATTATCTCAAATATTATAGCATCATTTGCCTGTTGATTAGTCACTTTGAAAAAATTCTTTAGTGCTCTCACTCTGATCCAACGGGTAGAGGTATAATATCTTGGAAGGGAAAGGATATGAGTCCTTTGGTGGAATTCTTTTTAGCAGAATTAGTGAATAGTGAAGGTTGGGAATATAAAAATAAGCTAGAATAACAAGTGAGAGCAGTTGCTGAGGGGAGAGTGAGGAAAATAGGAGGTGTCTAACCCCTGGCAGATGCACACGCATATAAGCACTTCCCATTCTCTCTCTGAGTGGAGGAAGACTGAGGATTGGAAGGATAGACATTAGGTGCTTGAAGAGATGGAAAAAAGAGAGAATGAAACCCCCATCTTCTTCTCTAATCCTGGTATCTGGGGGTCATCAGGAACCTGAGGATGTAAGCATACTCAAGCAACTTTCAGAAGCTTCTTTAGGGTCTTATGTTTTCCTCAAAAGAGAGAAAATTTTGTACATATTTTATTTTTCCTGATTGTTTGCCATTATCCCAAAACCCCTACATAGCTTTCAGCTCTTCCTGGGTCCCCACTGGGTGCCCCACCCAGCTCTTCCTGGGTCCCCACTGGGTGCCCCTGACCCTGCCAACACATACACCTGCCACCCTTTGAGAATATCCAAAGCTTCAAATGGCCTCTCCCTTTCAGAGTTCATTACAACTAACACCCAGATTTAGAATAGCAGTTTGTTTCATTTAAGTAGATATTCAACTAAATTCATTCACATGAAATTATTTTTAATGGAATTTAATAATTCTTGGATTTCTGGTTCTTAAATCTGAAATACTAGTCGATGGTCTGGGTTAAGGATAGATGTTTGGAGGGAACACTATTCCCAAGGTTCTGGCCTATCCTTACCTCTACTCTTCTTTTAATGAAGCATCTTTAGATTGGTTCAGCTTTGCTTCATCTTCCTACCATTTTGAGTGTTTGTAAATATGTCTGCATTTCATGGGACTTGGAAATATTTGTGGAGGTAAGAGCATTTTCAAGTAAGCAAATTGCAAATCCAAAAATGGAGTTTCCTCTCTTTCTATCAGTACCTGGTTATTGATATACTTACATATAACAGACCTCAACATTTAAAGATTATAAGGACTTTATCATACTTATTTAGTAAATACTCTTTACTTAATGTGATAATAGAAATGTGCCAAAGAGCTTAGCAGATTTTTAAATAATAGTCAAATAAAATAACTGAAACCATTATCTTCTCTCCTCTGTAACTTGTTGTACAAATATCTGATTTAAAATTTTGTTCTTGGGATGCCTAGATGGCTCAGTGGTTGAGTGGCTGCCTTTGGCTCAGGGCGTAATCCCAGAGTCCTGGGATCCAGTCCCACATTGGGCTCCCTACATGGAGCCTGCTTCTGCCTCTGCCTATGTCTCTGTCTCTCTCTCTCTCTGTGTGTGTCTCTCATGAATAAATAAATAAAATGTTTTAAAAAATAAATAAAAATAAAATTTTGTTCTTTAAGTATATTTTTAGTTCTCAAAGCTTCCATCTTATAGTAAATGATGCTATACACACTCAAACATGTGATATATGCTAATATGATAGAGACCACGCCCGTTATTTATATTGTCAGAGGAGCTGAGTTTTGTGCAATCCTATGAATAATGCTTCTCCTGTCATTACCCTGCATAAATTTAAGCTTTGCGTGATATGTCATAGATTTGGAAAACTCTAGTTCCATGTTAGTCTTTTACAGAAAAATTCATACTTGCATATCTCTACAGCACTTGTCTACAGAGATCATTGAAAGGCCAAGCAAGGTTCAGGCACATCTGTTCTGTGAATGCACCACTCCTAGTTTGGAGGCAGTCATGTGGCTCAGGACTACAAACACAAAAGTATGGAAACCTGTATGTATTACTTGCATATTTGCAAAGTATTGTAAAAAAGACCTTTATGTATAGCAAGGTGCTAAAATGAATCTCTTTCAAACTTATGGTTCATACTGAGTGCCCAGAAAGTTCAGAGCAAAGAAAGGTGGCAAATTCTGAACTCATAGCCCAAAGTGAAATGATGAACCATCTTCACAGTATTTGCAAAGGAGGCATGAAAATACTGGTTTTATGACCCTCACCTGACCACATACTTTTATCTTATAAAGGAGACATAGTGACCTAGAGAAGGGAAGTTGAGAATTGGAGAAAAGTTTTCCCTAGAGAAATTTTTTAAAATCTATTTTTAGAGCAATATTAGGTTCGCAGAAGTATTGAGCAAATATGCAAAGATTTCCCACTTACTTCCTGCCTCTTTACATGCAAAATATTCCCCAGTTTCAACATTCTTGACCAGAGTTGGTACATTTGTCACAATTTATGACCCCACATTCATGTATCATTATCACTAACGTCCATAGTTCATGTCGTTCCACTCTGGGTATTGTTCATTCTATGGGTTTGGACAATTTTATCATGATACGTATCCATACCAAATTTCCCTTCCCCTGGCAGTCACTGCCCTTTTTACTGTGTCTCCAGTTTTGCCTTTTCCAAAATGTCATGTTGGACTCATACACTATGTAACCTTTTAGGATCAACTTCTTTCACTTAGTAATAAGCATTTAAGTTTCCCTCATGTCTTTTCTGACTTGAGAGCACATTTATTCTACTGTCTAGATGCACCACAGTTTATTAATGCATTCACCTACTGAAGGGATGTGTCAGTTGCTTCTAAGTTTTGGCATTATGCATAGAGCTCTCTTGAACATCCATCTGCAGGATCTGTGTGGACATAATTCACAGCTACTTTGGGTAAACATCAAGGAGCATGATTGCTGGATAATATGGAAAGAGTTTATTTAGTTTTGTAAGAAACCACCCAACTGTCTTCTAAAGTGGCTGTATCATTTGCATTCCTATGAGCAACAAATGAGGGTTCCTATTGGCTCCATGTCCTTGCCAACCTTTGGTGTCGTCAGTATTCCAGATTTTGGCCATTCTGATTGGCATACAGTAGTATCTTATTGTTTTAATTTGTATTTCCCTGATGACATATGACGCGGGGCATGTTTTCACATGCTATGTGCCATCTGTATATCTTCTTTACTGAGGTGTCTTTTAAGGTCCTTGCCCATTTTTTAATCAAATTGTTTTAAGAACCCTTTGTAGATTTTAGATAACAGACCTGTATCAGATATGTCTTTTGCAAATGTTTTCTCCCCATCTGTGGTTTGTCTTCTCATTCTCATGACTGTACCTTGTAGAACAGAAATTTAAAATTTTAATTTTAGTTTATCAATGATTTCTTTCATGGATCATGCCTTTGATGTCATATCTAAAAAGTCATGGCCAAAACTAAGGTTATTAGATTTTCTCTTATATTATCTCTGGTAGTTTTATACTATTGAATTTTACATCTAGGTCTATGATCCATTTTGAGTTAATTTTTATGAAGGATATAAAGTTTGTGTTTAGATTTTTTTTCTTTCTTTCTTTCTTTTTTTTTTTGGCTTGTGAATGTTAAGTTGTTCTAGCACCATTTGTTGAAATGATTATCTTTCTCCATTGTATTGCCCTTTGCTCCTTGTCCTTTGACTCTATTTATGTGAGTCTGTTTCTGGGCTCTCTATTCTGTTTCATCATCTATTTGTCTATTCTTCCACCAATATCATGCTGTTTTGATTGCAATAGCTTTTTAGGAAATCTTGAAGTCAAATAGTATCAGTCCTCTAACTTTGTTCTCCTCCAATATTGTGTTGGCTATTCTGGGTCATTTGCCTCTCCATATAACCTTTAGAATCATTTTGTTCATATCCAGAAGATAACTTGCTGGGCTTTTTATTGGGAATACATTAAATTTATAGCTCAAGTCGGAGAAAACCTGACATCTTGACAATATTGAGTGTTCCTATTCATAAACATGAAATATCTCTCCATTTATTTATTTTTGTATTTTGTACATCAGAGTTTTTTCATTTTCCTCCTATAGGTCTTATACATATTTTGTTAGATTTATACCTAAGTTTTGCATTTTTGAAAGATGCTAATGTAAGTGGTATTATTTTTAAATTAAAAATTCCACTTATTCATTGCTAGAATGTAAAAAGAAAAGCAATTGACTTTTGCGTATTAACCTTGTATCTTACAACCTTGCTAGAATTGCTTATTAGTTCCAGGAATTTTTTACTGATTCTTTCAGATTTTCCACATAGACAATCATGTCCTCTGTGAGTGAAGAGAGTTTTATTTCCTTTTTAATTTTAATTTCCTTCTCTGCTCTTATTGCATTAGCTAGGATATCTAATACAATGTTGAAAAGTAGTATTGAGAGGATATATCCTTGCCTTGTTCCTGATCTTAGTAGGAAAGCTTTAAGTTTCTCATCATTAAGCTGTTGAATTTTTGTAGATGTTCTTCATCAAGTTGAGGTTTCTCTCTATTCCTAGTTTACTGAGAACTTTTATCAGGATGGGTATTGGAGCTGATGACTTTCTAACTCGAGATGAGACATAAGGTATGATAAGAAATAAATGAGTTTTAAGAACTCTGTGTGTCTTAGGAAACTTGTCATTCAGCAGTAGTAAATTATATAAATTGGTTAGAAAACACAGAAAGCAGCCTTTGTACTTTCACATTCATCACAATCATGTGGGATTTTTTGAAAATAGAAAACCTCATAGAAAGTCTTAAACTTTAAATAGTTAATAATGGGAATATAATAAATTCTTCTGCTTATCAATTCTCCTGCCAAAACTTCAGAATTTGTAATGCTTTACAAATTATGTTATACATATATAATATATACTGTAATTATATTTATAATATATAAACTAATAATAAATTTAAAAATTAATTATAAATTTGTTTTATTGTATTATTAATTGTATTATAAATAACTTACAATAATTATAACTAAGGTTTATAATATATAAATTATAACTTGTAAGTTACAAATATAATGTAACTTATATTATAAGGTTTTTTTTGTTAAAGATTTAATTTATTTATTCATGAGAGAGAGAGAGAGGCACAGACACAGGCAGAGGGAGAAGCAGGCTCCATTCCATGCAGGGAGCCTGACATGGGACTTGATCCCAGGTCTCCAGGACCACACCCTGGGCTGAAGGCAGCGGTAAACTGCTGAGCCACCTGGGCTGCCCACCTTATAAGTTTTTAATAAAATTTCCATTTGTTGAGAAATCCTTGTCTGTATATGAAAGTACAGCAAAACCATTGACATCTGTTATATTCTTGGCAAAAACCAGAGGAGAGGATGTAAAAGCCCTTTGAAAAAAGGTGAGACAGACCATGTCATGTGACATGTGAAAGCTTCAGATTTCCTTATTGTGCCTACCTTTTAGTTGCACCAGAGGATTATCTTCTTCCTCGCAGTAAATGACTTTTGTTCCATGAAATGCAAGTGATTTCCACTGCCTCTGACAGAGAATTTTTGATTCAGCCATTCCTGATTTGGGCTATCCAATTCAATTATGTTTGATTGGGCCCTGCTCACTGATGGGCCAATTGCAGTGTCTTATCATCAATATATGCCATACATTATAGCAAATGGTTTTTAAAATTGTTGCAACAGTATGATTATTAAGAGTGGATAATTATTGAAATTGTTTTAGGACAATTCTATTGTGTGAATAATTTTAGTATTTATACTTTTGAATAAAAAAAAATCTATTCAACTGTTTTTAGGTTACTGGATGGATTTAATTGAGAAACATCCTGATGAAGAAGTAATCTTAAAAAAAGAAAAAAAACTATAGTTCTTTGTTATTTCTTAGCCTTGTGAGTCAGGTTTTTTTACTATGAAATATCAAAAGAAAATATGAAAATAAAATCTATTGTTGAGGCTAAGATTTTGTAGTTACTAACTTAAATTTTTTGCATGCATAAAAAGCCTTGTCCTTTTTGTGGAATGTGTAAGTTATTCTTGCAAATTTGTATCATGAAATAGTTTCACATATAAAACAAATTTATCAACTTTTTTAAAAAAGATTTATTTATTTATTTATGATAGACATAGAGAGAGAGAGAGAGAGAGAGAGGCAGAGACACAGGAGGAGGGAGAAGCAGGCTCCATGCCGGAGCCTGACGTGGGACTCGATCCCGGGACTCCAGGATTGCGCCCTGGGCCAAAGGCAGGCGCTAAACCGCTGAGCCACCCAGGGATCCCCAAATTTATGAACTTTATTTGAAGTTATTGTTTTAAAGATTTATTTGTTTGAGAGAGAGAGAGAGTGAACAGGGGGAGGGGCAGAGGGAGAGAGGGAAAGGGAATCTCAAGCAGACTCCCTGTAAGCATGGAGCCAGATGCAAGGGCTCAATCCCATGACCCTGAAATCATGATCTGAGCTCGATGCTCAACTGACTGAGCCACCCAGGTGCCTCTTATATGAAGTTAGTTTTACAGATTTTATTTTGCAAAGGTTCCACTGCTCTGAAAAACTGCTTGCAAAGTAGTCTACCTTAAAAGTTTAGCAAATACCTTATCATTTGTATTATAACACTCTGGGCTTGGGATCAAATAAATTATCTGCATTTCAGTAAAAATAGCTAATTCTGGTGTTGCATTAATAACCTATTAATTTGCACATATGGATTCAGGTTTGTAATAACAATGCCTACCAAAATGTTTGCTAAACATTTTGATAAAGTAAACAATATCATGGAGTATTTCCAATGTCTTTGCTATTGTCAGTGGATACACAAATAGAAAATATTCATTACAAATGATCCTCACCTGTTCATTGAAACAGTTTTAGGAGTTTGATATTTAGACATAATAGCGAATGAGCAAATCAAGTTAAAAAATAAGCATAGTAATCAAATCAGAATTTCTGAGTTGTTAGATAACATATAGGTCAACTAATCCAAGCACTCATGTGGTGATTGAGTCCTATTACTGCTAGGTGCAGCGCTCTTTATGCAATACAAATTAATATAATAACTGGTTTTTGCTTTCCATGAGCTTAGATATGGGAACTGAATTATAAACATAATGAGATTTAACTAAAAAGATTTAAATCAGTTGAAAAATGGGGATCCCTGGGTGGCTCAGTGGTTGAGCGCCAGCCTTCGGCCCAGGGTGTGATCCTGGAGTCCCAGGATCGAGTCCCAGGATCCAGTCCCACATCAGTCTCCCTGCATGGGCTTGCTTCTCCCTCTGCCTGTGCCTCTCTCTCTCTCTCTCTCTCTCTCTCTCTGTCTCTCTCATGGATGAATAAAATCTTTAAAAAGAAAGAATAAATAAATCAGTCGAAGAGATCACCAATAATGATGGCTGAAAACAGCATATTACCATCTTCCAAAATAATCATTAAGTAATCTATTCTTTCCAGGGGAAGCCACCCAATCTATTCCATAGATTGTTATTATATGGAGGACAGTTCCATATACATTTTTTAAAACTTGAAGAACATTCATTTTGATAATTCAGCTCAAATTTCTCTTAATTTAGATGTTTTGGGAACATCTCATATGGGGCATCCCTTGAGACACAATACATATTTCAGTATGCTAAATCAGAATCTATGCATTGTTAAGGATGACGTTAGACTCTCCAATGCAAGACCTTTTTTGATTCATGTGACAAGAGCTAGAAAGATGAGACTAATACAAGACAAGAAGTGGGCAAGAGATTTCAGTTGAAGTTTTTTACTTTGTGTGGATTACAGGTTGAAATCTAAATTTTTGAAGTACCACACTGTAGCAAGTAATTGCCAAGGAGGCTATGAAATGCTAACAGTGCTAGTCAGGTGGGGGCAGAGGGCCATGGGGATATCAGTTCCCTTCATCCAGGATTTTGAGCTCAGAATCTTCCCATCTCTTTGCTTTCTTTTTATAATTACAACAAAACAGGCTCTTCTCTCTTTCTCCTTCCCTTTTCCCATTCACCCCAACAGAAAGAAAGATCTCTGATTCTTGCAGTAAGTTCCTGTCACCACTACTTTTTATACTATGTTAATTCCTCCTCCAAAGATTTTGACACTGAGACTCAAGGTCTTTCCCCCTTTCGCACCTTTTTCAGATATCGCTATCTTATGTTGTCTCCAGCAGTGTAACATATTCTATTGTAAAGGGCATGACATGATTATTTTACTTTAGTGCAAAGGAATCTGAGGGTTGAATCTGTAATTGAATCAAGTAAATTAACAGTTATGCATTATTCAATTACTAAATCTATCTTCTGAGTTTTGCAAGCTAAGTCTCTAGTCACAACCATGTCCTCTTCTTTGTTTTGTTCAATGAATAACTCCATCGAGAATCCACTTTTACCTTACCTTTCCAACATTTCAGCTCTCTGTATTAAGAAATTTAAGAAGTTATCTTTCAAAATATATATACTGTTGTATAATCTTAGGTATGTAAAGAATATTAGAAATTGTCTCGTCTGTCTCTTTAAAATGCAACAAGAAAGTTCAGAGCTGGAGAGATAATCATCACGAAGCAATTGGCAGTACTGCGATTCAGCAGGAATCCCTGAGCTCCAAATGTAATGCTCTTACTTACTACTCTTCTTGTTAGTAATACACTAGCATGTCCTTTTCCCTGTAGTGTCAACTCCAATCATTACTATAGGAAAACTTCTAGTCTGTAGTAAGATTTATCAGGAGTCTGGTAATGATTCAGTGTGATGTATTTTTGTTATCAGGTAATAGAAAATTAAACCAGATGTGAATAGCCATTCTGTAATCATTAACAGGTGTTCTTTTTTTGTTTGTTTGTTTTTTTATTAACAGGTGTTCTTGATCTCATAGTGGGTTATTTTGAGATTAGACTTCAATTCTGAATTATTAATAACTAAGAGGGGGATAAGAAAGTTATTCTAAAATTTCCATACACTTGCTTCCTCAGGTTCTGGGATGAAGTATGAACTTGGTGCACAAATATACTTTTTTTTTGGTGGAGTAGCCATCAATAGCACATGTCGTGGTTGTTTAGGCAAAAGACCTTCCTTTTCTTTCTTTTCTGTAGCTTCCATTTCCTACCACCTGTCTCCTATCTCCTGAATGCCAGTGTGACTAATGAGTGCCAGAGGCAGCAGATGGGAAGGTAAGCTTTCCCTGTCTGCACTCTTATATTAGCCAGTAGGACTTCTTGTTCATTCTTGTTCCTTCCCATAATATTCCACTCAATTGATCACTAAACAGTCAGATACAATGTGAGAGGCATTTGGTACTTGTTCGATAGAAGGATCTGCACCAGAATTTACCCAAGACTCAGCTGAAAGCAAGGTTTGACTCTACTTGCTAATCTCACTTAATCCGCAATCATGAAAGTCTTTTGAGCTCGCCTGTGATGCAATGCATCCGTAGCCCACTTCCTGTGCTTTGCCCCAGAACTGGCTATTAGGAGTTTAGTAGAGTTAATACAGTTTTACAGTAGATCTACCCTAACTCTGACCTCAGAATCAGCCTCATGATGCTACTGGCCATATTAAATTGCTACCAGGTTCATAAAGGAATCCATCCTTCCAGTTGTGTAAAGAGGCTCTAAATTGTGGTAGGCAGGCACTCCTGAAACAGCTCCCAATTCAGGATCTCATTTTCAAGTCAAAGGAGCAGTAAAATTACAAGGTTCTTCTTTTCTTTCCAATGGTAGCTTTCCTTTTGGTCATTTTGCTTCTTATTAGAACCCCCCCCCACACACACACACACACACTAGGAGGTCAGTGAAAAAAGAAGCAAAAGTCAATTCGGCCTGTTTTGGTGGTAGTGGATAACAAAATAAGCCACTGTACAATGCAGAAGATGTGGGGGTTATGGGAGTTCACTTTATAGCTATGGGAAACTGGAAATGCCTATGTACAAACAAATTTTCACTTTTGTAGCCATTTATATTTACTATCATCTTGACTATTATTTTTTTTATCATAAAAGCAGGGGTAATAAAAACCTAAGCATCAGCTATAGATATGAAATAAAAATAAACTCTCTCTCTCTCTCTCTCTCTCTCTCTCTCTCTCCCACAATCTCACTCCCAAGAAGTAATCTATTTGGGGTATTTTTATTTTGAGATCTCCTATGGTGGGCTCCATTACTCTAAATAATATACTCTGTTTCTACTGTTTTATTTAACAACTCTACACAGTTATCTCTTACTGTCAACTATAAAAGATAAAGTTTAGCCCATTTATATTTTCCTCTCTTTATGCTCATTTTAATTATTTTTAGCTTTTCTATACTTACCTTTATGATTTCAAACATTAGATTTAAAGATTTATCTACACACACATACCATAGCTGTCTATATCTATCTTTACCTGTAGCTACTATTTTTAAAAATTTTATTTATTCATGAAAGACACAGAGAGAGGCAGAAACATAGGCAGAAGGACAAGCAGGATACCCGCCCCAGCCCTGGGGATTCCGGGATCACGCCCTGAGCTCAAGGTAGATGCTCAACCCTTGAGCCACCCAAGTGTCCCTGTAGATACTATTTCTTGACTGTTCACTATGTAAAGTAAAAAATCAGTGTCCATTATATTTCAGTGTTTTGTTTATGGAGTTGACTCTAAGAATTGAAATTCAATGAATTCTGTAAATATTATTCATTTTAGATGAAGCAAATATGAATGTACCTGTGGAGAAGGTAATATTTTCTTTGAGTCAAAAACTAGAACCTCGTGAAGAAGAATATACCTCTAGTAAAAAACTCTTTACTCTCCATTAGTTGTTCAAAATCATGACACTTTTTGGTTTGCTTCCTGTAGACATTATAACTTTCATATATTTTTTCCTCAAATCTCTTTTTCTAATATCTTTATTGTTAAAAGGATCATATAATTTTACTTCATCCCTAAGTTTCCTAATTATGCTATTTGATATGGAAAATTCATTTTCTTCTTGAAAAATATTTTTTTTCAGAATTCTTTAATTACTTTTCCTTATTCGGCTCAGTTACTTTCAGCCTTATTCTCAGTAACTATGCTGGGATTTTTACCTCTCATACCCTTCTAGTTCTAGAAGCCCATGTATTGCTCCTTTTTGGATCCTCTTTCAGTTTGCTATAATCGTTCCAAATGAAATAATCTTTCAGAAATAGTGGATAAAAGATAAGAAGTATGTGTATGCTTAGAATATGGTGACTTTGAACTCATGGTTTTCTGATACTCTGAGTATAGTGTTCTATGTTTATATGGGGTGTGTGTGTGTGTGTGTGTGTGTGTGTGTGTGTGTGTTGAGAGAGAGAGAGAGAGAGAGGAAAGAAATGACATTTGCTGCATTGTCTTTGGTATCTATTGATATTGATTAGAGGTCTGGTGGCAATCTGTTCATTATTCATTTTTAGTAATAATAGCCTTTGTTTTTCTTGAAGCTTTTAGAAATTTTTTCCCTCTTTGAAGTTGAAATTCTCTTTCACCCTGCTTGTCATTCTAGCAGCTCTAAATCTGAAGACTTGGATCCTACTTCAGTTCTAATGAATTCTATTTTTGAAATTTATTCCTCCTTTCCATTTTCTCTGTTCTTTCTTTGGAGAACATGCATTAGCTATGTGTTGAGTATCCTACAATGATTTCCTAACTTTCAACTTTTCTATTACATTTTTTATCCTTTTATATGTTGCTTTACATTCTGGGAAATTTCTTCAAGTGTTTATTATAGCCCTCTTATTGATCTTTTAAAAAAATGCTGAACACATTCTAAATTTCCAAAAATTCCTTCTTATACTCAGATTTAAAATTTTGATATATAGCCTATTTTTATTTTATGGAATCAATATCTTCTTAATCTCTCTGAACATATTAAATAAAATATTTTCAAGTTCTAAATTATTCCTGTTCATTTTGAGGTCAATGGTTTTGTTTATTGTGATTCTTCTTATTTGTGTGTTACTAGTTTTCCTCAAAATCTGAATGTAATCAACTCTAAGATTCTTTTCCCCAGATTTTTATATCTCTGAAATCAGAATGCATCTTAGAATTAACACATTACAGTTTAGCTGGTGCTTTTTTTTTTCCTTTTGTGGTATATAAAATAATGTGTTCTACAATTGTTACTATTTTGTTAAAGATTTTATTTATTTGCAGAGAGAGACAGCACAAGCAGGGGGAGTGGGAGAGGGAGAAGCAGACTCTCCGCTGAGCAGGGAGCACGACAAGGGACTTGATCCCAGGATCCCAGGATCATGACCTGAGCCGAAGGCAGACCCTTAACTGACTGAGCCACCCACGCACTCAAAATAAAACAAATGATTCAGTCATCTTTAAAATATGTAAGAGTTAAGTCAGCTGACATGGGTTTCTTATGTAATTATTTAGGCTTGTTTCTTCTAAGAGCATTTGTTCTCTAGGTAGTTGAGTGGGTTGGCAGACTTCACTTTAGGTTGCACAAGTGGAACTAGCAGGTCTTGTTCTAGTATCATACTGAAGTGATCTGTACTCTGGGTTGTGGCACTCACACAATAGCTTTGCTTTTCCCATGAAGATCTTTCAGTTGTTTCATGTAGTTTTGAACCTAAGGATAAATGCTTCTACTATACTCAGGTACAGGGGTTAGAAGTTAGACATTAATTTTCATCATTATTCTCTAGAGAGATTATCATCTTTATTTTTGCCTTTTTACCCATTCTTAATCTGCATACCATCTGATTGTTCTTAGAGGTTGTGAATTCTATTAGATCTCCCCCAGATAGTAGCATTTTCTTGGTAGTGTTTTGACTCTGGTTTCCTCCACTTTGGTTTGTCCATTAATATGATCATATTAATTTGTGCTGCTTCTTTATTTAGGTCGAGGATTAGTGAGTGTCACCCTTGCCTGCACATTGTAGTCCTCTGGAGAGCTTTATAATACATTGATCCTTTGATCCCACTCCCAGAGATTCTGAGTTTTGAGTATAGACTCGCTAAATCTAAGGTACAGTCAAGATTGAAAGCTATTGGCCTAGAGCAACTCTGAAATCCAAAGCATCAAGGAGAGGCAGCATGAAGTATTACTAGTTCAACTTCTATAGCCAAATTGCCTGAGTTGAAATTCGAACTCTACCATTTTAGTATTTAGTATCTGTGTGGTCCGAGGCAAGTAAATTTCTCTGTGACTCGGATTTTTGCATTTATAAATTGGGGGCTATAAGCATAACAGTGGTTCATGGAGTTGTCATACAGATTCAATAAATTAGTATTAAATAATGCTTAGATCACAGTGTTATATAAATATAAAATAATAAGTATACCAGTACTGAACATTATTTTCCCCTTTCTTACATTCTTAGCTTCTCACTCTCCAACACTTTGAGCTCTGCCTTTTCTCTGAGTCCATCATTCCATTAATAGTTTCATCTATTAATGAATAGTATACGAGATTCCATAGTCCAACACTTAGGCTTTTTTCTTTTTCTTTTTCTTTTTTCTTTTCTTTTCTTTTTTCTTTTCTTTCTTTCTTTCTTTCTTTCTTTCTTTCTTTCTTTCTTTCTTTCTTTCTTTCTTTCTTTCTTTCTTTCTTTCTTTCTTTCTTTCTTTCTTTCTTTCTTTCTTTCTTTCTTTTTGCCAGCACCCTTGATTTTTTAGCCCTGTTGTCATTCTGATGCTGCAGACCACCCATTGAGTCATCCGTCATTCCTCCTCCTCCGCCCCTCACTTGGACTATTGAATGCTGTTGAGAGATATGATATCATTACTAATTCATAGTCTGGCATGTTACATGGGTTCTCAGCCAAGCTACTCAAAAGAATACTGTACACTTATCTCCCTTCTTGTCTCAGTTCCTCCTGTCCCCTCTCACTCTTGTTCTACTGAAATTGAATGTCCCTCACACTTCAGCAAGGCTGTCTGATGATCTAACTGCCCAATCAAATGAACTCTTCTCAATCTTCAATTTGTTAGGCTTCTCTATGGCAATAGACATAATGTGTGCTTCTCTCTTAAAAGTAGTTTCTCCTTTGGCATCTGATATATTGTTCCCTTCTTGTTCTACTTTTTTCAGACTTCTCTGTGGGTTTCTTTTCTTTTGTCCACTCATTTAGTGTTGATACGTCATAATTTGTGATCTTAGCTTTGTAATCCGATGTCTCCTCCACTGCCATATTCTTGTGCTGCCATACATAAGCTTCAGCTCATAAATATTTATCTGTAGCCTGGAACTCACCCTGAGCTCTAATTCCTTAGATAAAAGTGTCTACTAGAACTATTCCATCTTCATAGAATAAAGAACCTCAAAATTGAGCTTTCTTTTCCCCACTTCCCAATCTTGTTTGCTTTCAGGTTTTATAAATTTCAGTAACTAGTGAATGACTTTCAAGACAGAAGTCTAGGAATCACTCTTGATATCACACTTCCCTTCACTTCACACTCTAGATGAGTGTTTAAGTGCAGTTACTTCTACTTGTGTAAACCCTCTCACGTGTCACCCCATTACCTACTTCTACTGCTCTTGTATTAACTTCTCAGAATTTAGTCTTTTATTGGCCAAGCTGTCTATAATTCTCTTTACAAAAGAATTCTTCTCAAAGATCTTGTGAAAGAAAGTAAATATTTACCTGTTTTAAAATGAAGATTAAACTCATTTTGTCTTATTCTTTATAACCATTATAAAGGGTTATTTGACCCATTTTGTGTGAAAGATTATTTCATCTTCTAGGGAATGGAGATCAAACAATTATGTTTGTTTATTTTGATGATACAGCCCATTCTGCACTGAGGAAAGGAGAAGCCAGCTTTCCTCATGCTAATAGTTGGAACCATTGAACTCTAGCTTTACTAGGCCACCCAGGTTGCTATTGTGACAGAAGAGAAAATAATATAATTTTCAGGAGAATTCAGATTTTTGTGTCTTTTTTTTTCCTAGTAAGTAATATAGAGGTTCTCATGGTGTAGTCCCTGGACTGGCAGCATAATTATCATCTGGAAACTTCTCAGAAGCACAAACTGGGTCCTAGCCCAGATCTGAATTAGATGTTCTGGCCACAGCACATTGGCAATATGTGTCTTTAAAAGCCTTTAGGGGGGCAGCCCTGGTGGCTCAGAGGTTTAGTGCTGCCTTCAGCCCAGGGCGTGATCCTGGAGACCCGGGATCGAGTCCCATGTTGGGCTCCCTGCATGGAGCCTGCTTCTCCCTCTGCCTGTGTCTCTGCCTCTCTCCCTCTCTCTCTCTCTCTCTCTGTGTCTCTCATGAATAAATAAATAAAATATTTTAAAAAAAATAAAAGCCTTTAGGCAATTCTGATGCAAGCTAAATTTTGAGAACCTTTGACTTTGAATAATGTCTGCCATATAGTGGGTGTTGAGTAACCATTTATTGAGACAAAAGGGTAAGAATTGGTATCAGGAGATAAAAGGGCCTTGAGGTTACTGGTTGCTCTATGAAGGGGAATACGGAAGGGCCTAGGAAACTTGAGTCAGAATTCTTTCCAGTTAGTTGCTATCTTCCTGTGAGAGGAACTTTTCAGGCTGCCTGCACCTGGGACTTGAGCCCTTCAGTTGTCTGGTCTTTAAAAGGGTAGACCCATCTCTTTATTTGCACCAAGAACTTTTTGCAAATTTCCAGGATAGCTGTAACTCCAAGAGCAGCCCATGGGATACAGTCAGGGAGGTTGCCAGGAGCTTTAGCATGGGGATATCTCTGAGTAGTCTGAACTGGATCAGCCAGGGGAGGATACTGTCCTCACAGGTGGCACCATTTGTGATGGTGTTAACATGTGAGTTTGTCTGCAGCTTAGGTTACATCACAGACATAATGGCACACACAAACTAGACCCAAGCATTTTTCCCCATACTGCTTTTACTTAATTCTAGATGACCCTCTATCACCAACAGAGTGGTTTAGGAGGTCAGAAAGAAGCCCTTCCTAAGTGCTTGGCATGGCAGTGTAACCTGTAATCCATGATTAAAACTTGAAGGCATCAGAAAAGCTCAATTGGAACCACTGAAGGTGTAAATTTTTTCATGGCTAATACACCAGCAGGGTAGTGATTCTGAGTTATTTTTTAAGATGCTCCAGTCTGTTGACCCTCATTGTTTTCCCCAAAAAGGGCCATGAAACATCATCCACAAATCCATCCTCTTGATCCAGCTTTCTTAAAAAAAAAAAAAAAAAAAAAAAAGAATGACCTCATTTCTAAAGGGAGAGTTCTGGATCCTGGATGACATAAATATAGTTGGGGAGAAGGGTTTTATTTACAATTAGAAGTGACACTAACCCACCATCCTTAAGAAAGGTTTTCTCTTGTTTCTGAAGGAAATAATTGTGGAAACAAAGTTTAGGGATGAGGAGTGCTTGTTTAGTGCTAGCAAAGAAGCATGTGAACTTAAACACAGACTACCACTATGACGCCTCAAAAGCACCCAATTAATGTGCCTGGGGAATGCGAGTGGCAAATAGGATGTCTCAGAGGCTCCCATCCTGACCCTGTATTGAGCTCACTGGCATCCTCGAACTGATTAACACTTTAATCTTTGTTCTGATTGCCTACGTATTGTTGAACAAGTCTTTGGGCAAGAAGAGAACTGAAGAGCTGGACCAGTCATCCTCCTGAAGGTCTCTGAGGTTAGTGAGAAGGGTTCTGCATCCAACCTGACGCTGAAGGCCTGGTTCAGAGAACACTAGCTAAAGAGCTTTCAACATAGGAGGTGTTAATTAGATACACTTGACATCAGTGTGGACTGGTGTTTCTCAGTGAACATTCCATTTTAACTCAATCAGCTAAAAATGGAACACTCTCCCCAACTCTGATAAACAGTGGTCAGGGTTGGGGGGGATAAAAAATTGTGGTTACTTCCTGCAAAAAAATGTTGCCCCACCCCTCCATCCACAGGAGCCGATATGGAGGAAAACTGTAGCAATTGCTGTACCTCTCAAACAGAGCTCTGTGGACGTCCTGGGAGTCAGCTGTTGATGTCCTTGGCTATCAGCTGCTAAGGCAAGCAGATCCCAATATCCCACCCAGAGAGGACTTGCTCTGCCTGTTCTCACTGGCATGGTTCAGAACATCCACAGTGGATTTGTAATGAGGGAGGCACTCTAGACCCAATGTCTTTGGAGGAAGCATGAGCTTAGGGGCAGAGCATGAGCCTTCCCTGAACAATTTTGGAAGAGGTCCATGTGACGCCATCTTTTAAGCTTAAATTTTTTCCCAGGAATACTGGGGTTTCTGAATATAGGTGGCAGGGCTGGGAGAAGGGAGTGGGCTTTCTCATAGGTCACAAGAAACCATTATATTTAAATTGTTCCATGGAAAACATGTACTCTGAAGAATAACCTTACTGAGGGCAGAATTAGGTGACTGTTAGGCCAGAATTTTTTGGAATGAGAGTTGTGGGTGGTCAGTGGTTGGAGTCGGTGGGTTGTGGCCAGAACTGGAAAGTAAGCAGGGAGTCTTGCTGTGAACTGGAACCAAATGAAACCGGTTTGAAATGCGAGGCCCACACTCTTTGAAGAACAAAAACTTAAGGACCTTCCATGTCTTTCTGTTCACATTCTGAGCTTTGATGCCTACAGAAAGTCCAAGGCATATGCTGTGATAACTCACTTCCTTTTAGGAGTCAAACCTCTCAAAACCCTCAAATTAAGCTCCTTGAGCTTTGATTTCAGGGACTTCCCAAGACTCAGGGAGCAGGAAGAAATGGAGAGTGCAATTATAAGCCAAGAGCAATGTTTTCTCTCACCATGATTGAAATGTGGAATGTGTTCAGGGTGAGAACACAAATAGATCTGAATAACCCTGACCGTTTGAAAAAGGCCCAGACATATGTCATGTATGAAGTTAAGGACCTGAGAGTGAATAAATAAAAGTGTTGCCAAATAGTGTCATAACCTCTGAATCCATGTAATCCTTTTGTGTTCCCCACCATGGAGGTGAATAGGACAGTAGTTCTGAGACACTGATCTTGTGACTCTGTTCACAAGGTCTTCAGACAAGAAGGCCCAAATCCATGCATTGGATAGAAGGCCTTCTAAATTGAAACTCTAAACTCTAAATCTAAATTTCTGTAGCCTTAGCTCCCATCACATTCGTGGTTCCTCAGACAGGGCAGGCCCATGGTGAATGCTCAGTACAAAGGCAAATAATTTTAGAGTCTTCTTTTTGGATAATACCTCATCTTTCAAGGACCATCCAGGGCTATGGAACCTTTTCCCACTCTCTCCTCCCTAAATATAACATTTATTATCATATACTTCTATAATAGCAACCATGAGACTTTGAGCCCCTTATGCAACAAATACATCATTCCACTCTGTATCCCCAGAACCTAGCATAGTTCCAGGTATTCAGAGAATAGATAAAAAATATTGAATGCATGAGTGAATGAATAAAATAAACAAGAAAGCTGAAGGACAAGGATGCTTCGTGCCTTAACCAAGAACATATTGTAAAACCAAGGCCAGGACTGAAAATTAAATATAAAAATGTTAGCCCCTGCTCTGTTCGAAACCCCACCACAAATCTATGTTACATGAATCCCTTTTCGCTTTGTTTTGCATTGAATATCTATAGCTATATATAAAGTGAACGCCTGGTGAGTGGGCGGATGGTGGTGTTCACTCTTATTTAGTGAAATGTGAATATGTCAGAATTACAGAAAATAGAAAGAAAGAGGTTTATGCAAAGCTGTCAAGTCGCATGTCTGTTTTTTTTCTAAATCTGAGATGGTGCTGAGATGGTTCAAACTTAATATTCACATCCATTTTATCATATTAAATATGATCATTAGCAAACAGTGTTTGGATGGTAGCTCTTTCCTAACTGACAATAGCCATCCGGTGGTACCCACTTTCCCATATGCCTGAGACTGATACAATTCAGATAGTCTGGAAAACAGTGGGAGGAAGGAAGCAATTAGAAATGAAGGGGAAGCTGAGGGCAGAGGGGAGGCACCAATTTTGTCTCACGCAAGAATATCCCTATACCTATTCTTTTGAAACTTATGGGTGGGGACAGAAGTACTATTTTTAAGTCTGTTTCATATCCTCAATTGGCATGCAGTCTTGCCCATAGGATGACTGGCAGGAAACCTTGAGGGTGGGCACTAGTGTTTAAAATAAGCTCAGGCCATAGATTAAGAAAACAGGAAGAAATTAACTCTAGAATACTGTGGAAGTAGAAAAAGCTGGAAAAGTGGACGATGGTAATGCTAAAAATTCAGTGTACCAAGCAGTGTTCTATAACAGCTACTACCTGCCCCTGACCCTTAGCAGCACTTCACTGCCACCAGCAATATCTTTGCCATTTGGGGCGGAGGGAGGTGAATGGGTGGGAAGGAGGCCTGCCCCTTAGGAATTCTTCCTAAATCCTGCAAAAGATTCTTGGGCAGTAACATCACCCAGAAAGACAGAGGGAAAGAAAGCATCTGATAATAATTTGTGAATACTGAGGATCCAAAGTGAGGACGTTTTGATTGCATTCCTAATTTTAGGACTAGCTGGTTACAAACACTGAATGTCTGTTCACTGAATTCCTGTCCTTTTTAAGCATTCAACTGGATTACATCACCCAACTTTTCCCCAGGTGGGTAGGGGTTGTGTGCTGAGTTCTGGCCAAAGGAAAATGGGCAGAAATGGCTGACAGCATTTTCCAGGCCCGTGTCGTAATCCACAGCTGGGTCTTTCCTCACTCACAGCCTGGGTGGAGAGGAATCTGAGCCACCTTTGAGGGAGGTGCCCCCAAACAGGTAGGGTCTGGGTCCTCATATGATCTACTTATAAAGCAGCCTACCAAACCCAACACTCACCCCTCATGAGCCATTTGGATTTTATATGTCATCCTATGAATCCCTTGAGGTATGGAAGTTTACCCCTTGCAGAAGAGCTACAGCTGCTGCTTCCAAACCTTTCACAAAAATGACTCATATAATCTCACAAAGCCTGTCCTCCCATGTACTGTCACTCTCAGGAGCATCTTCTTCACATCGCCCTCCCATTCGGGTATGCAAGCAAACGGTACATTCAGAATGTCAAAAACTCACTTGTGGCTAGAATAGTAATGATATTTAAATAGCCAAGGAATCAACAGAGCAATTTTTTGGAGAGAAGGTATAAAGAAGTAAAGAGACATGATGAGCAATGCTTTTAGGCATTGTGGCATTCTGTCTGCCTTTGATGCATACATGTAATTTCAACTAAAGTGCTAGACCCAAATGCAGGCAGCCTTCCTCAGAGTTTCCCAAAGCTCTGGGATTTAACTAGAATAATGGGGCAATTTAAACAGCTTTTGGCTTTCAATTGAAAGCTGGATGTTGAAGCGAGGTTATTAAACAAATAAATAGACAAATAATGAATCTCTGTATATCTGAACTGTAGTCATGGGAGTTTAGAAGTTGGATGGGGACTAGGGGACACATACAACAGGGATGCTGGTGAGCAAAGAATTTCCTCAGTGTCCTGTTGTTTACTTGAATCTTTCTCTAGATACACAGCCCTCTTACTCACCTGAGTGATGAATTAGGAAGGAGTACTCCAGGCAAGGGCGGGGGGAACCTCTACAGTCTAAGGGATCCCCCATGAGCATCCTGCTCATTGCTTACTGTCAGTCTGAATTTTCTGTTGTCTCTACCCAAAGATAAAAAGGAACTTCTTTCTTCTTTCTTCAACAAAGATGATCCTGTGGCTAATTCCCTTACTGCATTTCCTTACTTTTCTACTTCCCTGTGGCATGCAGGCCATGTAGTAAATGCACAGATAAACGTTCATGTAAGAACTCCTCATGATTACAGAGCGAAGGAGATCTGTGTACCTGCCCAAGTAGTGGAGGAATCAGAATGCTGGGCTTAGGAAACACAGCCAGCCTAGCATCCCCCGAGGTGGCCGAGGTGGCCGCTGCGACGGAGGGAAAGGGATTCTGGTTACTTGCCTGGGGCGGAGAGTCAACTGCTGGGGATGGAAAAACAAATTGTTTGAGACTCTTGCCCATTTCATATTCAGGAAGGTTTCTCGGAGTGTCCTGAATTACCCAACCCACAGGGCACCATGTCACAGTCAGCAGTTGCTAAGCCATGCCTTTCACCTGTACCTCTTCCCTCCTCTGGATATCTTTTTTTTTTTTTTAAGATTTTATGTATTTATTCATGAGTGGCAGAGAGAGAGAGAGAGAGACAGAGAGAGACAGAGAGAGACAGAGAGAGGCAGAGACACAGGCAGAGGGAGAAGCAGGCTCCATGCAGGGAGCCCGACGTGGGACTCGATCCCGGGCCCCTGGCTGGGATCAGGCCCTGAGCCAAAGGCAGACGCTCAACCGCTGAGTCACCCAGGAGTCCCTGGATATCTTGAACTTGTTTTTGGTTTAGAAACCTCCCTTCCTCCATACACACACCACTTGAATGTTGCTTTCCAGCAGGTTTCCTGCCAGCTACTTTTCTTTCCCTCTCACAGACACCCCCAATGATGGCGCTAACACAATATGGAGGGAAGATCCCTGAGGGACAGTCTGAAGACAAATTTCCCAAGAAAACTACTCATCATTAGTTATATTATTGTTCACAGATATATTCACTCCCCTGTAAGAATCCCACTATTGCTGTTAGCTCAGCTGTGTGATTACTTGAGCTAAAGGAATGTGAGCATACATGATATGTGCTATCACCTTCCAGAAGCTTTAGGAAGCACTGCCAGATCCTGCCAACTTTTTTTTTCCCCTGCTTCTGCCTCTTGCCATGAAAATGGTACATACCACACAGGGATTTCTTCTTTAGCTTGGGTTGGGGAATAAAAAGACATACGGAGCAGAGCCAAATGGATTTAAACAGAGACACAGAATCTGCAGCCAACCTGCAGCCACCAACATATAATGTTGTCTGTTGTAAGCCACCAGGATTTCAGGGTTGCTTGTGGATGCAGGAAAGCTGATTAGTACACCACATACTCAGAAACATTATTAGGCATGGATTTTGTGAATGAGAGATGAAACTTTGGGGGATAAACCCCTGTAAGGTTCTGGGGTTGTTTGTTACAGCTCTAAGTAATGACCCTAATGTGCCATTAGGACCCCTTCCCCTAAGGGGACCCCTTCCCTTTTCAAGAACCTAGGACACTTATTAGCCCCTAAAATGGAGGAGCTATGATGAGGTAGAGGGGAAAGACTCCAGATCCTCAAACTGGGTAGGATTAAGAAGAAACAACTTGAGACTTCTCCAAAAATCTGGACGCTGGTGAACATCTACCACTCGCATCTACGCTAAATCCATACATTACAAGTCGAGTGGGGTAGCTGTGGTGTGTATCTTCGTAATAGCTACAGAGATATAACTTGGCTTTTCTTTTTTATCTTTATCCTATTTTATTCCCAGATTTGCTAGGTACTGTTTCTTAGCAACACGATTTTGGAAGAAACATGGCCCTTTCAAGCTGGCACTGCAACCTGCAGATGCTCTTTCTGATGACCTCTCTATTCCCTAAGAAACTTCTGAGATTCTCGATTTCTCACTCAAATCTTTTGAGTTATTCTTTCTCCATGATTCAAGTATATGGCAATATTTCTACATGCTTTTCTCTAGCCCCTGCTCTTAGTTAGACCTAGGATTTCTTATCCTAGCTGTGCTAGCTTTACTTTGGGGTATCTGCTTCGGTCAATTTACTCCTCCTTTTTATCTCCCTCCTCCTTATATATCCATCTTCACATTCACCTATACCGTTATACTATAGGACACAGCCCTCTGTGAATCCTTTGTGTTTCTGCACATTCCGTGAGCAGAAGCACTGACAACTTTTTGTTCTAGACTATCTTCTCAAGGATGTAGATAGCAAACAGCCTTGGAAAATTGAGATAGTGTCTTGCTCCAGAGAAGAGGGCAGGTTTGCAAGGATGTCTTCCTTCAGGGTCAATGTTGCATGGGTTTGCTTACAGCCCACTAGGAAAGATTGGGGTTGCCCAAGCTCAGGGTTCCTCAGCTGTGACAAAACAAAACAAAACAAACAAAAAGCACCAACTGTCACTTCAGCAGCATTCTTCTATGTCTACCTGTCACACTTAGAGGGAAGGGGGTCTTAGAGGACACAAAACTGGCAAAAACACAAATCTCATGCTGCTCGATGTGCTGTGAGAAGTCTCATGCCTATTGCCAACATCCATAAAGCTATGGCAGGTAATTTTTTACAAGTTGAGCAAAATCTTGGACCCTTCATAGTTCTTGATATATACCACTTTCTATATAATTAAAATTTAAATTACGATATATAATTTATCATAAATTAATATCTGTAGGTATCCATGCTTGTATGTATTATATAAGATACCATTTCCTTTAAAGATGGTGTTAAAACAATACACCCATGGGGCGTCTGGGTTGCTCAGTTGGTTAAGCACCTGCCTTCTGCTCTGCTCAGTTCCTGCTCAGCAGGGAGCCTGCTTCCCTCTCCCTCTGCACACCCCACCCCTGCTCTTGTGCTGTTGCCCTCATGCTCTCCTGCAAATAAATAAAATCTTAACACACACACACACAATACACACACAGCATGCATAAACACTATTATAATTGTATCTCCAAATATTTAATGTAGTTCCTCACTTTTGTTAAAGATGTGTTGAGTGAATCCATTGAAAACCGAGGAATACATTTTTGCTACAGAATTATCAACTTTATAATACTCTAGTTACTACTGAGCCTCTCAACAGAATGGAAGAAAGCCAACATTGACGTCAGGCCTCCAAAACCTCAACCCAAATTTAGTTGCTGTCTCCCAGAAGTGGATGCCTTGGTTTTATTAAGAATGTATGGAGGCATCTCATCTCTATTTATCAAGGACAGGGTTGGGAATGTGTCCTTCTCAGTGAATGCTTTTGACTACCTAGCCCTGACTACACTATCAAGTACAGCTCCATAAACATTGGTTCTTGAATAGCTCATTCAAAAAAAAAAAAATATTTTGCACACCTCTTCTTTGTAAGGAAGTGCTAAGCTTTGGGGACTTAAACATGTAAACAGACAAATTATAGTTCAAAAACTAGTAAGTAGTAGAATACAATTAAAACCTCCGCAGAAGCAGAGAAAGGCAACTAATTGGGTACAAAAGAGAGAGGGGGGCAACCAAGCCGAAGGACTGAGAAGCGGGTATGTATAATACCAACATTTGTATCCTAGCCTAATTTGGGAGCCTCGTCTTTTATTTCACTTGTGTCTTCTTAGACCTTGATTTTACTGTGTCAAGGTAACCATTCACTCCTTTTTTTCTCTGTCCTGATATCCTACCTTAGCTTTTTCTACGAGCCTTTTGCTACTATAAAAAGTCCTTGATTTGGTTTTTATCCCTCATAGAATTTTATTTCAGCCCCTGGTTTTCCTGAGGCTGACCACACAGAGTCACCCCTGTTTGGTTCTAGTACACTCTGTGGCAGGGCATCTATGTCTCGAAAAGCCCCCAACATGTGTTTTAATGTGCAGACATGTTTAAGAACCCCTGCCCTAGGACCTTCTACAACTCTAGCAATTCCTAACTGAAGTGGATTATGCATGCCTCCAGCTCAACTTTGTAGTTGGTTTTTGCCCAGTTAGTTTCTTCCTACCTTACCTTGACTCCCTTTCCTCTCGCTCTGCATTCCGACTCTACGGGGCATAGAGGAGCACTGGCTAGGACAGTATGTTGTTTTGATTAAGAGTTAACAATGTAGCTCAGAAAAAGAAGTAGAATCCTGTTTTTTGTGGGGTTTTTTGTTTTCTGTTTTTGTTTTTTTTTGTCTCTATCAGTAGGGCTGCACAAAGTCTCACAAGGTGTAGAAAATCATAAGCAAGATTTAATGCTAACCTTTGTCCATCCTAGACCCAGTGGAGAAGAAAAGGGGGGGGGGAGGGAAGATTACAGCTTTCTACTTCTTCTAGTGAAATAGCACAAATAGAAAATGGAGAAAAAACTGGGAGTTGCCATGGCAGCCTGAAGCTCCCCACAGAAATCATGACCTTCCTTGTCCAACCATGGGAAGAAGAATACCTTTCGTAGTAAGTCCCAGCAGATACCATGGTGGCTCTGTGGACTAAGCATGTACCCCTGCTCCGGACAGAGAGCCACAGTGATGGGCTCTCTTTATTTATGCAGCAAGCAGCACCTTCCTACTGAGTGTGACCAGACATCCAGTGGTTAGGATGCTCAAATAGAAGAACCCACCAATTTCTTAAAAATATGTAACTGCAAATCAACCTCACTCTTTTAGTTCAAACAAACATTTTTACATGTAAAGCCAAGCAGTTGAATTCTAATTGTGTTGCAGCAGTCAGATTTATACTTAAGTCTTTTAGCCTGCCAGCTAATTTAGGAGATAATCTAAAAACCAGAGAAAGTATTATTACACCATGATATTTATTTGAGTCTCCAGGCACTCTTAAAAGCACAGCCTTGAGGGTTCCTTCCAATTAAAGTTACTGGTGCAGCATTGAGTGGGCTGAGTGTGTCCAGGCATCCCTAGCTTCATGCCACTGTAATCTCAGACCTGGGGGCTGTTTGATCAATTGATCAATTAATACACTGTCTATTTGATTCATTAATTTATTAAACATTTATTGAATGTCTAAGATGTGCTAAGGAGTATTCGACCTGGTGAAGATATAGAGATAAATAATGAGAAAAAAACCCACCATCTCAGGTAGTTTTCCATATAAACAAGCAGTTACAGTTTCAAAACATTGTGATAAGTATAGTAATCACCAGATAAGGAGTGCATATATACGTATAAAGAAATATAAGTTTGTAAAAAGGAGCAAATACCCCAATTCTGCTGGGAGTGAGAAGAGATTACAGTCAGGGAAAAAGTTAAGGTGGCTCAGCTCAGTTTCAAAGGATTTAGTAAGAATTTCTCAATTGTAAAATGTTGAGAGTGTATAAGCAGCAGGGATTACACAAGCTAAAGAAGTATGAAGATGTGTGGTGCAAATAATGTGTAAAGTGAAGAATACGTGTGAGAGGAGGGGACACTGATGAGAAAGAAAATGGTCAAATCAAGAGGATCTTTGTCATCATGCTACAGAATTAAGATATTATTCTGCATATGATGAGGGGAAGAGAGTTAAAAACAAGATACTGCTTTAATCAAGTTGTGTGTGTGTGTGTGTGTGTGTGTGTGTGTGTGTGTTTCAGAAAGCCTTCAAACACTGAGAGTGGGCAGTCATGGGGAGGCTCTGGTACTCTGCTATGACTGCTGACAGGGACACTAGCTGAGAAGTCATAGATGATACGATTGCGATATGTATCAGTGGTAGGACTTGGAGATGTGAGAAGACGTTCCTGAGAAGTGACATGACAAGATGACAGCGTGAATGTGGAGATGAGGAATGGAAGGGGCTTATGTTCTGGCTTGGGTACTTGGGTGAAGCACTTGTTTACCAAAACAGGAACACGGGGAGTTGGAGAGGACGGATTCCTTTTGAATGGGATGAGTTTGAAGTGCCTGTGGAACATCTAGAGGAAGATGCCTGCTGGCGAGCTCCATATGCCAAGAGTGACTGATGATGATCATGTAAATTTGGAACTTGTGGCTAGAAATTGAGCAATTCATCAGTTTTTCCAGGGAGTATATTAAGGGATTAAACACAAAATTCTAGATGGGTGTGTCTAGTGTTAGTGTGCATAGTCACCTGGCGATCTTAAGTTTTAATTCAGTAGATCTGGGATGGGCCTAATGCTCATTTTGAACAAGCTGCTAGGTGATATGGATTCTGCAGGTACACAGACCACATTTCGGATAGCAAGACTCTGGAAAACATTCTAGTGTTTAAGGACAACCAGATAATGAGAAATCCACTAAAAGGACTGAGTAGAGGACGTCAGAGGGTCAGGAAGAGAAAGGAGGAAAAAAGAAGTGTACTGTCTTGGAACCCCAGGGTGAACAGAATTTCACAAAGAAGAAAATGTTCAACAAAGTCAAAGGCTGCTGACAAGTAGAACTAAGACTGGTAAATATTGAAAGTGGCGATTTGCAAGTAATTTTGAACTTAGATCAGGGAGTTTTTATATCATGAAGAGAACAGAAGCATTTTGTAGTGGAGAGATAAGTAAATAGTACGGGAGGAAATAAAGATAGTGAATATGTACTAATTTTTGTAAACAAAACAAAAAAATGTCTGTTATGGGAGACAAATTGTGTAATGATTTAAAGGACAAAGGTTGAAAAAGTATCATTTTTAAGATAGAAAAGGCATGCTATTTGTGGTAAGCATAATAACGCTCCCCCACAAAAGACATTCTCATCCTCATCCCCCACACCTGTGACTATATTACCTTACATGGCCAAAGGGACTTTGCAGATGTAATTAAATTAAGGATCTTGAGATGGAGAGATTACCCTGGATTATCCTAGTGGTCCCAGTGTAATCACAAGGGTTAAAAGAAGGAGGCAGAGGGGTAAGGGCCAGAGGAGTTACAACCACCATGGAGGTGGGAATGATGTTGTTGCTGGTTTTTTTTTAATATTTATTTATTTATTCATTCAGAGAGAGTGAGAGAGAGGCAGAGACACAGGCAGAGGGAGAAGCAGGCCCCATGCAGGAAGCCCGATGTGGGACTCGATCCCGGGTCTCCAGGATCACACCCCAGGCTGCAGGCAGCACTAAACCTCTGCGCCACCGGGGCTGCCCTTGTTGCTGGTTTTGGTAAGGAAATGCTGCTTTGAGCCTAGGAATGAGGACAGCTTCTAAAAGCTGGACAAAACAGGAACTGATTCTCCCTGTGGAGCCTCCAGAAGGAACAAAGCTCTACCAACAGCTTGGTTTTAGACCCATGAGACTTCTGAGGTCCAGAACTATAAGGTAATAAATTAATGTTGTTTTAAGCCAACAAATTTGTGGTGATTTGTTATAGTACATAGATAACTACAGTTGAGCCTTGAATGACTTGGGGGTTAGGGCATGGCCCCCTGCACGGTCAATCCACATATAATTTTGCCTCCCCCAAAAAACGTAACTACTAATATCCTACTAATAGACTACTATTGACCAGACTTACCAATAGCATAAATGGTCAATTGACATATACAGTGTATTATTATATATTTTGTTCTTACAATAAGGTAAGCTAGAGGAAAAAAATATTAACAAAATCATAAGGAAGAGAAAAATACATTTACAGTGCTGTACTGTAAAAAAAAAAATGTATAAGAGGATCCACACAGTTCAACTCCATGTTCAATAGTCAACTATAATACAGGGATCCTTAATATGATAAGGAAAAGAACCAAAGGAGAAATGAGATGTATTACATCCAACAAAAGGAGACGAAATAGAAATCCAGCAAGGTATAACTACTCTGGAGGTCCAGTTTTCTCTAAGACTTTATATCGGATGTGAAGCTGTGGATGAAATAACTGTACATCATCATCTCTTGTGCATCATCCCAATCACTTCTCTAAGAATACACATCATCGGGGGCACCTGGGTGGCTCAGTGGATTAAGCTTAAGCTTCTCCCTTTGGCTCAGATCATGATCCTGGGGTCCTGGGATCTAGCCCCACACTGGGCTCCCTGCTCAGGGAGGGATGTGCTTCGCCCTCTGCCCCTCCCCCCCCCCCGTTGTGTTATCTCTCTCTCTCTCTCAAATAAATAAATAAAATCTTTAAAAAAAAAAAAGAAGAAGAAGAAGAAGAAGACACATGATCAGATCCACTCTTGGACTGTCACAGATTAACCCAGGGCAGCTGTCCCCAATTCTGTTACTTCCAGATCTTCCCCCTCCACTCTCTTTGTGAACCCCTGTCATGACGGTCATCTCCTTTCAGTGAAGAAGTGCCAGAGATTCCCTTGCGGTAAATTATTTAGGAAACAAAATAGAAGATCAGGAAGTTTAGACTTCCTGGAAAAGAATCTGAACTATGGTGATCACAGATCTGTGTTCAAATTCTAGCCCTTACTAAATATCAACTTGGAAGACTAACATGTCTGAGCCAATTTTCTCGTCTGTAAAATAGGAGGCATAATGCCACCTTCCTGAGGATAAAATGAAGCATCACATTAAAAATAGCTGGACATGCTGGAGGGGCACTGTGGTGTTGGCTCTCCTATCCATTTTATTTTTTAAAATTTTTTATAAATTTATTTTTTATTGGTGTTCAATTTGCCAACATATAGAATAACACCCAGTGCTCATCCCATCAAGTGCCCCCCTCAGTGCCCGTCACCCTCAGTGCTCATCACCCCCACCCCCCGCCCACCTCCCCTAGTTCGTTTCCCAGAGTAAGGGGTCTCTCATGTTCTGTCTCCCTTTCTGATATTTCCCACTCATTTTTTCTTCTTTCCCCTTTATTCCCTTTCACTATTTTTTATATTCCCCAAATGAATGAGACCATATAATGTTTGTCCTTCTCAAATGAACTTACTTCACTCAGCATAATACCCTCCAGTTCCATCCACTTTGAAGCAAATGGTGGGTATTTGTCGTTTCTAATGGCTGAGGAATATTCCATTGTATACATAAATCTCTTATCCATTTTAAGTGTTTTTGGGGAAGAGTTTTGTTGGAGTAAGGTGGGGCAGCTGCCTCAAGGTAAGAAAACTCAGAAAACTGACTCCCCCCAATAATCTTCACTTTGGGTTAAGTGCTTTTGGTTGCAAGAGAACACTGAGCAGTGGGGGGCGGGGGGGGGAGACCCTGCGGATTTCTTGGACCTGGTTCCCTCTGAGGGTTCCTAGGTTGAAACCAAAATGGGGAGAGAATTTCATCAATTAGCCCCTGCTTTTTCTAGCTCATTGTATACCCTGTCTTGTCTGAATGCAGTTATGCTTCAGGAGCTTCGCAGTGCTGTCTTGAAGGTCTCCCCGCAGCACCCCCAGGCCCGCCAGGCCTCTCCCCGCAGCGGGTGCTGGGGCTGCAGGGGACCACGCCCCCCTCCCGGTTTCCATGGAGACGCTAGGTGACGTCTGCGCGCCCCTGAGCATTTGTATTTAAATGAGGGGAAGCGAGGGGGAGTGAGGGGAAGGGATGTAAAGGAGCAGGGCAGGGCACCCCAGCAGGGAGGGTGTGGTGGAGGCGAGCCCCTGGGTGCTCCAGGAATCAGGAGGCAGAGGGGTGCTTGCTTCCAGCGGAGGAAGGATGTTCTAAGGCCTCCTTTGTGATCTCAGGTTGCAAGGGACGGAAGGAGCGCAGACCACTGGGCACCCCGTTTCCCCGAGGGGAGACGCCCAGGTGGTAACCCGGAGCCTAGAGGCTCCCTGCTGCTGCGGGAGGCGCCCCGCCTCCGCCTGCGAGGTCACCCCGAGGGCGCCCGGGGCGCCCGAGCCCCGAACCCCTTGCAGAAATGGGGGGGGGGAGGACGGGGCGCTTGGGCCGAAGCTCTGATTGCACAAGCGCCCCGGTGAAGTCAGCTTCACTCCAGGTGGGACCTGGGGACGTTGCAGGTGGCTGAGCCGGTGTCCGCGGCCCGGGAGGGAGGACCGGCCGCCTCTCTGAGATGCTAAGCAGGTGGCTCGGGGTCGCGGGGGAGCTCAGCTCCCCGCTTCATCACTTGAACAGTGCCTCCTGCCCTAGGTCACTGCGGGTCACGGGGCTCTGCTCCACAAACGAAGACTTTGGGGAAAAAAAAAGAAAAAGCCCTCATAAGCCAGCAGGTGCCTGCCGGCCTTACAAAGAGAAACCAATCGGATTTATTTATTTTTTTAAGATTTTATTTATTTATTCATGATAGAGAGAGAGACGGATAGGCAGAGACAGAAGTAGGCTCCCTACATGGGACTCAATCCCCGGTCTCCAGGATTGTGCCCTGGGCCAAAGGCCGGCACCAAATGGCTGAGCCACCCAGGGATCCCAACCAGTTGGGTTTAATAAACACTCTCTGAGGTCTGCTATGGGCCTAGCGTGTGCAAAATGAGCGGACTTCTCTTTGCCTTCAAGGCGCCTGTGCTCTGATGGGGGAGCCGGATACAGTCACAAATGACCACTTGTGACAGGCAGCAGGTGATCATACCATGGACAGTCTAAGAAAGGTGACATTAATTCTAATACAGCAAAGAAAATGATACTTAGCATTAGATGCCTCTGAGGTCTAGTCCTTTATAGTAGATACACAACAGGGAGGACAGGGGAAAAAATAAACAAACTTCTGTAGGGATAGTCTAGAAAAAGAAGTTTTACAAAGGGCCCTATTTAAAATGCCAATTCTGTAAAATTGTCAAGTGACATAGTGAACTGGTTTTCCAATTTTTTTCCTCTCTCTCTGATGAGTTATTTCTATTGCTGCAATTTCTAAGGGAATTTGTATTGGTCTTAGCTTTGCTTGGCCTCTACTCAAGTTTTACCACTCATGAAACCACACGGTTTTGGCATTAGAAGTTCAAGTTTTAATGGCTTCTTTTTTTTTTTTTAAGATTTTATTTATTTATTCATGAGAGACACACAGAGAGAGAGAGGCAGAGACACAGGCAGAGGGAGAAGCAGGCTCCTTACAGGGAGCCCGATGTGGGACTTGATCCCAGGACCCCAGGATCACGCCCTGGATCAAAGGCAGTGCTAAATGGCTGAGCCACCCAGGCTGCCCTAAAGGCTTCATTTTAAGAGACCCAGAGGCTAGAATTGTGAGAGAGAATGGTTGAAAAAGTGTACAGGTTCAGGCTGCGTAAGAACTATATGAGCGTGAAGGGCACTGAGAAACTTGTGTGGTTGAGATGGGACTGAAATGCAGGAGGTGTTGGTGCCAGTCGGGACTCCTTTGCACACTCTGGGGATATAACTAGAAGGAGATGAGCAACAGCATCACAAACGCTAGATGAATTTTTGAAATACCTATCACTTGTGGTGTGACTGTAGTATATACTCCGCAGTCATGAGCCTTCTAGTTTTCATTCCAAAATTAGGGAAAAAATCAGGAATAAATTAAAGGACAAGGGAGCCAAAGACTAATTCATGGTTTTAAGCATTTAGATGGAAGGTAACAGGAGGTAATGGGATTCAAAGGGGGCAATTCTTTCTTAAAAGAGAGAGAGAAAGAAAGCCATATATATGTGCTCAGACTAGCCATAGTTTCTGTGTCCTTGAGATATTGCTTACCAAGGGCCTATTTTCTAGGTCTTACTCTCAGTTGGTTAAGAAGCATATTGATAATAAAAACATCTCACTGGAGTTTTGGCAATATAGCAGAATATTAGTAATTTTAGATGACAAAAATATAAAAGCACAGAATGCCAAGAATCTACTTATTTTCATTTTTATTAATTTTTCATTCTCAGGCACATGGTTTACCACATTCCAAAGAATCCACAGAATCTTTGGACTTCTAGTTTACTCTAAGGCCATTCTGCCCAGCTTCTGGATAATTGAATAAAACCTGGCTTCTTAACCTCAAATAAACACCCACAGACGCATGGGAACCTCATTTATCCAAACACAGTCAAATGTACTCGTATACTTCTGTAGTGGTAGTCAATATGGTATGACAGTTCCTAGAAATGAGCTTGGTGGTTTAGGAAGTTCCCAGTTGACGCCGCTAGTAGCCAGAAGCAGAATCAGTGGAGACAAAATAAAGTCACAAAGGAGAAAATGAGACATGAGAAATGGAAAGATAAAGAAGATTTAAAAAGTAGAAAAAAAATGAGAGATGAAGGGGAAAAACTAAATAGAATAGGATGTCTTAAGCACTTAATGAACAGGTTAGGATCTTCCAGTTTATTCTCATCTTGATTTAAAGAGAAATTTCAGAGCTGGAAAGGATCTGGTGATTATCCAGTCTGTTTTTCTATTTCACAGATGAGAAAACAGGAGTAAGGCGGAGATGAGTGACTTGTCTAATATCTGAGTTGATGAGGCTGATGTTAGCTCCCAGCGTCCTGACTCTGGGTCCAGTATTAGTTCTGCTACATTCTTTCTGATACTTGTAAAGGCTAACTGAATCCAAAATTCCTTTGACATTAAAATACTTTCCCATTTTTTTCTTAAACTTCTAAAAACATTTTTACATTTAGATTTTTGCTTTACAGCTTACAAAGTGCTTTATTTTATTTAATGTTTGTACCCATTCTATGAGAAGTAAATTGCAGCTATAAAATGACCCACATGGGACTTAACTAATTTTGATTTGTAATGTATTTTTCCCTCAAATACTTTCTCAACTCGTATTTGTGGAGTACTGAGGTAAATTAAAAATAAATAGACCATATTATTCCTACTCTTCTCTACCATATCACCAACTAGGAACTAATTGTGTCTTAAGGAAATGGAATATATAGAAGTAGGAGGATGGACAGCGTGACAATAAAGAAAAGCAAAAAGGAAGTAATAACATGGCCAGAAAAAAGAAATTGCAGAACTTGGTGCTATGGATGATAGCAGTTCAATCTTCTGATGTTCTAGACATGTATGATGGGGAAGCACTATCTCTAGTTGGTTCTATAATAGTGACCCTTGTTATTTCTAGAAAGTTCTCTTTGAAGCTGATGAATTCAGTTCCCAGAAAGAGACCTAGGACTAATGTTGGGGAATAGGAGCACCTCCTCCCCACCACAAACTGCACTCTCCGAGGCCCAGCCACCCAAGGCAGGATGGTTTCAATCACTCCTGCCATCCAGCCATTGCTGACACTACTTGGCAGCCAGCCTGCCTCTAATGGAATGTGTCCTGCAGCTGGGAATTAGGTCATCAGTAATTCACTTAATAGCATTTTATGAGCTGGGCTCTGACACAAGAGAGTGATCTGGTCTTACCAGCAGGAGCTTTCCTTGATGTGAGAGGAAGGAGGGAGGAAAATATACCATCCTGAATAATCACACACTATATTCATTTCCAGAAAGTAATGGATGAGGGTAAGAAAACTGGGGCTTTTTTCAGATTATTTGATCCGGCCAGCTACATGATCTTAGGCAACTTACCTCTCATTTCCAGACTTCGTTCCCTCTAACATCTCATTCCAGCTCTAACATTGCATACTTTTGACTCTAAGGGACTCTTCAAGGAAGTTAGAAAATGCAGAATTTGTCACTTCATCCCTTTCCCCCCGACCTCCTTGATGGTGCTCTCTAGAAAGGGAGATGGATGACCCTGCTCTCTGCTACTAGTGTTTTGGAAAAAGAAAAATCCTGATTTGTAGAGTTCACTAATTTCTGTAGTGTATTCCCAACATGGCTGAGTCCAGGCTGTCAATGATTTAACAACTGGCTAGGAAATTTTCTGAAAATCTTACAGTTGGCTCTGATGAGCTGATATGAGCCACTCCAGCACACCACTGGTGCTCCCCTCAGCTAGAAAGAGCAGCCTCAGCGAACAGTCTCTCATGCGTGGACACAGCTAGATTGTCCACACACCAAACATGGAACATATATATCCTTGCTTTGGTTTTGGACAAAAGAAATATTCACAACTTCTCTTCTTTGATCCTAGTCTAGCTGCTATTGTTAATTTATCTGAAATGCTCTCAGAAATTGGTAGAGAATTCTCATTAGAAAAATATCCATACTCATACCGCCTGTCACATGAGTTCTCATGTCTTCCATCACGGGTTCAGGGAGCCATTTTACTTTTTATTTTTTTCTTGCCCTCTAGCACCATGTATCCTTCTTGTTGAAAAACCCAATATGTATCTCATGAATTGTTAAAAAGGTTCACTGCTACACAGGGCTTAGAAGTTGAAAAAAATTGCTAGAGTCTTTCCTCCTTTTCACTTGAAGCTAGAAAAGGGTCCTCTCATTTCAGTGTACAAAATCCCCCAGTTCTAGGAAAATTGGGGTGATAGAGGTTAAAATTAGCACCTGGAATGGTAATAGATAGAATCATGTGTCAGTTTCTTTTATCCCTTCACTTGATTGTGTATATAGATAGTATTCAATTAACAACTATCTCCTGAGCATTTACTACATGGAGCACTGCAAAGAATCATAAAATGAAAGAGAATGTATAAGCTATGATACCAGCCTCCAATTTATAATCTGGTTGGAGAGATAAGATTAACATTCACAAATTAATGAAAATCAATTAAAAACATTTTATAATCAAGTGTTTAATGATGTGGCAACAAATTCTAAATGCAGCAAGAATGTAGACAAAAGTTAAATTACTAAAAGCAAACATTATCCAAGGAAACTTAATGACCAGCAGTGGGGCTTAAGCTGCCCATAGGGGTGAGGATTGTGTTTAATATCTGTTAATGATACAGGACTATCCAGGTTGGGGGAATTGCATGTAAAAGGCTGATGGCAAAAAAAAAAAAAAAAAAAAAAAGTAGGGAGTGAGTAGAAATAGGAGGTGGTAGAAAGTGGAGAAAAAAGTGAATCCCTGACCTAAAACTGGGTCATAGAATGTGTGTCAGAGGGAAAGGGTGATTGTATACAAATCAACAAGGGCCAGATCACATACGATAATAGATTTCTGATCTTCAACCTCGGCAGCAACCAGTACAGGAAGCTCAACCTCAGTCAATCTGGACTTGATTCGTGATTGTCAACACCCCTCTTCTTTGTCCCTCCACTCCCTGCTTCCAATTCAGGACCAACAAGAGAGAAAGCCAAATACACTCCCCAGACCAATCACACAGGATGTCCTGCATCTAGTTAGTCGTAAAGCTTTCCATTCCCCTGCCTGCCTTTGAGGCTCTGCCAAATGTGATGTAGATGAATTCTTTGCTATATAGCTTGGTCTGAATAAGCCTAATTGTTCTCATTTGTGTGGTCTTTATTTATTCCCACAGTGAGAGAAGAGCACACCTGTAATAGTTCTGTCTGTCTCGTATTATTACATGGAAAAATATAATCAGAAATATATATATATACACAAATATAATAGACGTCAGATATATGTATATTATAGATATCAGATAATCAGATAGATGATAGATAGATAATAGATAGATACATATTATATCTTTCTCTATATAAATCTTTCCCTTTCCCAACCACCCAACCTCCTTCTCTCCTGATAGCTACACTTTGGTAGGCATCTTTACTAATTTTCTTAGAATGCCCATTAAAAATACAGGTATATTGAGGTGTTTAGGGTGAAGAAATTAATTTATTTCCTCTGGATCTAAAGGGCTGAATGCCTTAATCCTACCCTGCCTTTTGAATCTGGCTAGCCTTTTTCTCAACAAAAGGCCCTTTTACTGTTATTAGTCTTTTCAGAATATGTACGTTATAAAAGGTTTAGTCTGATAAAAATATTTTCTAGTATATTTTAATTGAACACATCTAAGATGGTTAATCAGAGTTTCTCATCAACATAAGCTAATAAGCATTGCTGTCATGCTAGATGATATATTTCTGGCCAAGTCAAAGAACCTAAGTGTTTTAAATAGTCACTGCAACATGATCTCAATACATATATTGATTCTATCATGGCTTTCTGAAATTCTGAAAATAGTTCATTAGCCCCCATTTCCATTCATACTGTGAGGATTTATTATGATCCTGGGAATCCAAAGTTGGGAACAACCCTTTAGTGATATTATAATAATTTTGTTATTATAGGGTTACTAATTCCTGAAAGCCCGTTTCTTGACACCATGTTCCAAAACCCTGAGAAAAATTACTTTCTGGGTTTTACAGATATAATTTGATCATTTTGGATATTTAAAGGAATTTGACACTTCTACCTAATTTATATTAAGGGACTGGAAGTTGAGATGTAGTGAGCATGAATTTTTCTAACATAATATCCTCTTTTCTCCACCATATGAATAAGAAGCTAGAGGTAGTGAGGTGGGCAGCAAGATTTAGTTTGGCTGTGCTAAAGCTCCCCACCATTTAAACTCTTGGGTCTGAATCTCAGATTTATAGACTTACTCAGTTTTCCAGCTCATCCTTGAGCAATTATGCTTTGGTAAATTTCAGCACACAGCCCCCCACCTTATGTGTTCTCACTCTACTCTGAGTGTTTCCTTCATTGCACTTACTCCCCACATTCTAATGACACCAGCAAGAAGTCTGTAAGTCACCCTTGGGAAGGGGAGAGATTATTTTAGAAAATATCTCTTGTTGATGATGACTCTCTTCCATAGCATGTGTGATCTTGTTGAATGTAATCATAGGGGTCTTGATTCATATGGGGTCATTCATTCAACCCTTGAATCATAATCATACGGTTCATCACCAAGGGTCTTGTCTTCCTCCTGAGGGAAGGATGCTCAATCATCTCTTGTCATAAGTCTGCAGAGTGTATTTTGGGACATGTCTTAGGTTAAGATGAGCCAGGCTGTGGTAACAGACAGACTCAGATTGCATACTGGCTTCATACAGCAAAAGCTACTTCTTGTTCATTCAAACAGTCCAAGATCAGTATTTTTTATAAACACCTGGATTTCTTCACATGGTAATTCAGGAACCAAGGCTTTTTCCATATCATGGCTCTGCCATCCTCCAGGGCTTTGCCACCCCCCACCCCCATTTGCTGAATACAGATGGGAAAGAGTATGGAGAAAGCACATCTCCTTCCTATAATACCTTGGCCCTGAAAGGGCACATATCACTTCCATTCATATTCTCTTTATGAGAACTAATGCAAGAGGGGTGAAGATATTTAGTCTGTTTATGGGCCAAGGACAAGAAGAAAATGAAAATTTGGTGAACAGAGAGCAGTGTCTGCCTTAGGTATTTGTAGCCTCTGCCATTTTTTGCTACCCTCTAAAGATATAGGAGCGTGAGCAGAGTTGCAAAGGAGCCATTATATATATGATCTTCCTTTCCCTGGCCTCTCTCACTTACTCAGCGGGTAATTGTCATTGTCTTTTATCAGGGAAGAGAATTGCAGCTGATCAATCATCTCTAATTTTCTCTAGTTTGCTAGGTTTTGACGAGGATGGATATCTCTAGCGTAAAATGTCCTTAGCCATTCTATCCTCAGTCAACTCCCAGTGGCTGTTCTCTGCTGCTGTGACAGCTGCTCTTGGCAGAAGCTGCTTTTGGCTCAACTCTGCGTGCCCTGAGGTTTCTCAGCAGTGGAACAGTTCATGGTTATGTTTTCAGCACTCCCTCTTGAGGGCCAGTTCATAGCCTCTGGGCCTCTGGATTCTCCCCAAACCAACGACAGCTTGGGGCCCTAGATTAAGGAATAGCAATAGAAAGGTGAAGGAAGAGCCTCTGTCTCTGGTTCTTCTAGGAATCCTAGAGTTGCATGCCTGCATCTCCCTCTCTCCCTTTCAACTCTCTGACTGTAGTCTTGCCTCAGCTAGCTGTCTGGGCAGAAAGGGATTTGAAAACCGGAATCTCTCTATGTTCTAAATGATTGCCAAGAGCTGAATCTGGCTTTGCTAGTAGAGAGACATTTACTGTTTAAAAACAGACACTCTCTAATGATGGAATATAGGATGTGAAAGATGAATAGCATGCCATACTTGAGCAAAAGTTGCTTTTCCTTCTTGCTCAGAGCAGTAGCTTAGGATCCCTTCCATGTTCGCTCTATATAAAAGATCTTGCATGAAATCTTGCATTTGATGATTCATTTGTTTTTCCATTCAATATATATTTTTGAGCACCTATTATATTTCAGGTGCAGGAGATATAATAGTAAACAAGACAGAAACATGATGCTAAAAGGGGGCCCCGAGTCCCCATAAAATAAGAGGTTTTGGGACCGTGTGGATTCAGGGAACTCTGAGCAACTCTATCTCTAAGCTGGGCAGGTAGGTGCTATCTCTCCCCTTTTGCATCCTTCTATGCTTTGTTGCACAGATGTTAGAGTAACTCATATGTTTTCCTGAGGAAACTGGCTTCAGTGTTAAACAAATCAATATATTTAAAGCATTCATAAGCTCCCAAAATATGAAATAAGACAATTAAATGGTTGTTCTTATTACTGATAGCATTATGCCCTTTAGGAAACCATGGGAGAGAAATTAGTCCAGCTGACAATTTTAAATAGCTTTTATTCGTTGGAAAGCATGCTCAGGCCTCAGTACCTCTCTCGTGTGTCTAATGATCTCTCCAAATCACTTCTTTCATTCCCATCTCAGGTAGTAGCCACAGTTGCTTCTGGACAGGGGCAAGAGTTCAGCAAACCTGAGTTGCTCAAATGTCACAATGTAGCTCAGTCATGGGTGGGAAATTTAATGAATCCTACAGGAAAGAAAGATGAAGATGTATGATGGGAGCACTGACAACATAACCCAGGGACACCGGAAGCCTTCGCAAGCATGGCCAGGCACTGTCTCTCAGCACTCCCATGAGGAACAGAGCACAGGTTCAGAGGCTGGCATGTGGTAAGGATGGAGAATTAAGCTGGTTCCTTTGCCACAATTTCAACATCGTCATCTTCCTCTCCTGTGTTGTACCTGCCACTGGACCCAAGGAGAGGGAGGCATCCAGATGAATGTTTCATGGGGATTACAACCTCAAGTTGAAGATGCTATGCAATTATCACGAGGGATCAGCATCACTGGTCAATCTGAGCATTTAGTGAGTCTTCTTCTGTGTCCAGAACTGCAGGAGGTGCTGTGGAAGGAGGCAAGAGAAATTTATGATGCCACGTCAACCCTTAAAAAATTCATAACCTCCATGTGGAGACCAGACAAACACAAAAAACATTGGCAGAACATTTCAGTTCTAAGCTCTCTGGCACTGACTAGAATGGCATTTCAATGTCCATCCTGGTCTTCGTAGCCACCTGTAGGCCGATACTCTGGGACAGTAGAGGACACAGGTCTGTGGTCCAGCACACTGAGATCACGCGTCTCCCTGCTGTTTAATGGACTGCAGGACCTGTATCTTAAGTCTCAAAGCCTCAAAGGCTTCGTGTGTAAAATGAAGAAAATGCTTTCTCCTAGGGTTTGAGTGGCCCTTTAGAGAGTTAAAATATATCCACTACCCGGAAAATAGTAGATGTTCAAACAAAATATGTGTCCACTCCCATGACCACATGGCTCTCCCACAAGAATCTCAGAGGCAAAGTATTTAAAATTAGACATGGGGTCTTCTGCACACCACACCACAAGGCTTGCTTGTCTATTTGATTTCAAGTTTCTTTCCAGTTTCTGTTTCTGGCAACACGCTTTTTCTGGTTATCAAGGCTTGAAACCATCACCTCATCTTTGACTCAAACTTACCTCCACATCTGATCTGTTTCAAAATTCTACCTATTGTTTTACTTTACTTCCAGTACCTCTCTAAGGAGAAATCAGCGAGGGGATGGGAGAAATAGATAAAGAGGATAAGAGGTACAAAGTTCAAATCCAGAGGCTCATGAATGGTCATGAATGGGCTTTAGGAAATCCATGAACCTATAGCGGGAAAGGACAATTTTCATAAATTCAGAAATGTATCTTGACTCAGGTCATATTTATCATCTGTTTGCTTCTTTTTTTTCTGCTACCATGTAGGTGCAGGGTTTTTTGTTTGTCTGTTTTTTAATCATTTTCTGCCCAAACACAACAGCTTCTCAAACCATCTTCTTCCAATTAGTTTCATTCTCTGTACCACTGTCACAACGATCTTAAAACCTAGTTCCAATCATACCATTTCTACAATCAACAATGTTCAACACTTTCAGATTTCTTTCAAATAAACTAAAGATTCTTAACTCTCTAATTTTGGAACTTTTATATACTGTCACTCCCTCCACATGCTCGATGCTCCAGTAAAATCAATTGCTCACTATTCTTTAAATATGCTATCAAAAAAATTAATTGGGTCTTTTATGATGTAAAACATTAAGGGAAAAATACAAAACAAATCATCAGTGGACATAAAATGAAGATTTCATCACAAAATCTCATTCCAAGATGTTCCTCCCACTTGCACACATCTTTGTACTCTAGACTCCTCCAAACATAATTTATAATAACCTGAGTTAGTGGATGCTTGAGATAGGTTAGCCATAGACCAACCATTGTTTAAAAGAAAGAAAGAGCCAACTTTTGTTGAAAACCCCAGAAAATTTTTTTTTTTTATAAAATCCAAGCTTACGAACCAGAGTTCCCCTACTTGCAGCAATTCACTGCATTCTTTGACAGACTTGATGGCCTATGTTTGGGTGTACATCCGTCCTTCTCTGAGAACGCCTTCACCTACTTTAACATGAGGATTGGGCTACTCACCAGCAGCCATATTTGCACAATGCTGCCCCTTCCTTCCTCATCTTGAGCAACTGAATAGTGAGTGATACTCAATACAACCTGAGTCAATCAAATTTCCTCCCCAGACATTTGAAGTGAAACAGAGAGAATGCGAGTCAGTCATGACATGCAAATGAAACTCCCAGATGTAAATGGCAGGAACTGTTACAGGAATGCAGAAAGCTATTCTGTAGCCAGAAAGAAGACTAAGTGGATGGTCTGAATAAAGCAAGAACAGAAGAGAATGAAAATATCCTAATGCTTTGTCAGTTCCTGGCTTCAGACTTTCCAGGGATCTGGCTCTCTTCCTTTCCTAGATTCTCTGAGAGACATTTCTCTACCTCCCCTCCCCACTTTACTATAGTTAAACTAACTTGAGTTGGTATCTCCTACGACTGCCAGCCAAGACTCCTAACTAATACAATAACCTGATTCCAGGTTTTTTTTTCCCCCTCAATCTTTCAGTTCACATCAGTTGAGCAGCTACTATATGCCAGATACTCTGTTAGCTTTCCTGCAGGGGCTTTTAAAGAAAGAGAAAGAGATAATTATAATTTAATAAAAGAAATCCTTCATCAGACATATGTGCAAAATAGACATTGCAAATAAATCAAGACTGAAGGAAAGGAGCATAAATATTTTGAAAGTAAATGGTGCCTTAATTAAACCTTGAACCAAGATTTTTTTAAGCAAAGGAAGGAAGGATGCCAACGTGTGCAAAGGTGTGGAGGCAAGCAGTTTGATCTCTTCTGGGAACTGCAAGTCACTTCTTACATTTGGAATCTAGTGTATATATATTCGATTTCTCCGGGCAGAGAAGGGTGGCAAGATGTTAAGGCCTGGAACAGATGTAGACAGTATTGTTTGCCATATATAGATTCTCTCTTTAGGTGCTAGAAAAATTATTGAAATTTTTAGGCAGCAGATTTAAGGCCTTATTTACAATCCCTCAGGCACCCCAATTTTGGATGGCATGTCCCAGTATCTTATCAGCTAGAATCAGTGTGAAATAGCTCTTGTTATTACCTGCCTTAGGATGCAGGTCCAGTTATGTCTATGTCTCTCTCTGGAGTAATTACTTTTGATACATGGATAGAATTCCTGTTCCCTGTCTTTTACCAATTGCTCAGTTTATGATTTCTCTCTTCAGTGTGTTCTCTCTCTATTCCTCATCATACACACCCATATCTTTTCATTCATTTTCATAATTCTGTATTTTAATATCTTTTGTGATTTATCTCTTAACATAAATCATTTTCTAATTTATTTTTACAGTGATTATCACAATTAAATTTTAATAGTAACCACATAGCAATTAATCTCATTACAATTAAAAATGATATAAGGCCAGGAGGGATATAAAACACTTTGGATGTCAAGTCAGGACCCAAAAGGATCTACACAAAACTAGAGTGATTGTTGAATGCTAAAAAAATCCACATAATAGAGATAAAATGTAAGATCCACACTGGGTCCTAAAAAGCCAAGTATTCAATAATAATATGAGAGATAGCACAAGAAGGGGAGCTTTTAGTTACCTGTAAGCTCTATGTAAGTCTGCAGCATACTATGGTCTTTCTCCAACCAAAAATGCCTCAATGTCCATTAGTGGGCATATACCTGTCTTAAAAGAAGGAGCCAATGGTCCCATGGTTCTTTTTATTATTATTTTGTTATTATTTATTTTTTCCATGGTTCTTGAATACTGGATCCGTGGCATGAAAAATGTTGAACTCATTTAGGCTCATCACACTTTAAGAAAGACATAGAAAAGTCTTTACACATTCAGAACACTATGACTGAGATCATAAGGAGACTCAAAAGAATTGAGGATTTATGGTATTTAGTTCAGAGAAAAGAGGATTCAGCTATTTTAAAATATGCAGAGAACTGTCATACAGAAGAAGAAAGGGGGTCAGATTTGTTCTTTATAGTCCCAAAGGGAACACCTAAGATCACCAGGATTGGGTGAGAGATATATAGACAGACTTTGGTTTAGAATAAGAAAGTTTTTCCTTGGGGATAAATCTGTCTGATGGCAGAACAACCTGCCTCAGAGAGGGTAGTGATTTCTCTGTCCCTAGAAGTACTCAAGCTGAGGTAGCAGGACTATCTATGAGCTTGCTATAGAAGAGATTTGAGCTTTATCACTATTCTTGGCTTAGGTTCCTCAAGTTTCTTTAGAGATAGATACTATTTACACCGACAAGAATAACCACTTACACCATCTTCACTCTGAAAAACCTTTCCTATCCTTTGAGACAGATATAATCCTTCAAATGAGCTTTTTCTCTATGTTATAGAATCACCCTTTGTGTAATATAAACTCGTATAAAAAATAAATTCATATGGTGTTTACTGCCTTTCTCTTTTAATATTTTTCAAATTGTTTTGTGTAGTGGCTATGAATAAGTTTTATCACCTCTCATAGACTATACATTCCCTAAGGACAGAGAACTGTCTTATTCACTTGGGTATCCCCTAAAGTGCTTTTCACAAACCATATACTTAATAAATGCTTGCCGAATGAATGAAAGAATGAATGTTGTTGATTACAGACAAATAAAGGCAAACGTCCAGAGGACTTTTATTAATATTAATTCTTCTTTAAATTTTTATGAAATAATTTCAAACTCAAAGTACAATTCAAAGAGCATCCATATTCCCCTCACCCAGATTTCTCATTGTTAACATTTCACAGTATTTGCTCCATCTCTCTACTTTCCTCCCTGCTGCTCTCTCCATCTCTCTGTATGTATGTCAAAAATGTGCATACATTTACATCATATACACATATTTTCATATATACATGGGCATTTACATATACACATACTTACATAGACATTTATGTATATATATATATACATAATATGTTACACTTCCATTATCATTAGACTTTTGTTAACCATTTGAGGGCAAGATGAAAACAGTATTCCCCATCACCCCAAAAACATACCAACTTACCAAATCAGGGACATTCACCCACACAAACATTGTATCAGCCATTAAGTCAGGAAATCAGTAATAATATCACACTTCTGTTTAAAGCACAGATCCTATTCAATTTTGCACCTGTCCCGGACAGTGATGACTCTTCTTTTCTTTTCTTCTGGTCCAGGATGGCATCCAAGGACTTGCATTTAGTTGTCATGCCTCTTTAGTTTCTTCCAATCTGTGTACAATTCCTCACTCATTCTTTCCCTATCTTTTATGTTCTCAACAGACAGTGGAGGGTCTGTAGTTGAGCTGTTTAATATGGCAGCCACTAGCCACATGTGGTTATTTAAATTAAAATTATTTTATATTAAATTAAATTAATAATATCATTTTTCTGTCGCACTAGCACATATCAAGCATTGAATAACCACATGTGGTTCATGTTACCAAGTTGACAGCATGACCATAGGACTTTCTATCATTACAGGGAGTTTGATGGGATCCCACTGGTCTTCAGAATGACCCTCAACCTGGGCTTCTCTGATGTTTCCTCATGACCAGCCTCAGGTCATTCTTTCTTTGCAAGAATACCACAGAAATTATGCTGTGCTCTTCGTGCTCTTCTCAGTGCATCACATAAGGGAAATTTCTCTTTATAACCTCTGTTTAATTTGGACTTTTTATTCCATACTATCATCAGAGACACTTACTGAGTTCTGCTCTGTATATGGCAAAATGACACTACAACAAAGCACATACTACTTCAATCCTTGATATCAAGGAATTTGTCAGCTGGGAAGCTGGATATACTTCAGTTGCTAAGAGTCCAAGCTTCAGCCACACAGTGATCTACATTGGAGTTCTAGCACTGCCATTTTATAGCAAAATCTTCCTGTTCAATCAACATGCCTGTGTTGATTGCATCTTCATGTGCATGCCATTGCAGGACGTAAGTTTATTGAAGAAACTAAGACCTTCTGGGTATCCTTTATAGCACCTAAGTTAGAAAGGTGTCCCAATGGCTCTAAATGATGGAATGGAAGAACTCATAAATGCTGAGATGATTCAAAGACTTTGTAAAGTTTAGGAATGCTGTCTTGTGTCAAGCATTCCTGATCATTTTAAATGAACGTTGTATGTTAATGGAAGGGATTATATTGAACAATCTTCCATCCTGAATGCAGACCTACCTATAGCTGGCTAAGCCCACCCAGAAATCACTCATATCTCAGCATGCAGTGTGCCTGGTAAAAAGGAACTAGAGGATTAAATATTTATGCCCTTCCAAAGTCCAGGAAAAAAGGAAGAGAAGGATATTATATAGTTACATAAATTGGATTTCTTCATGAAACATAAATTATATTAATCTATCATTAGTACCTACATGTTATGGGCTAAATCTCCATTTGCAGGTTGCTGTTAAAAACAGCCATCTTTTTTTTTTTTTAACAGCCATCTTTTTGTGACTGGAATTAGGTAGAGTCCAAATAGGGGTGTGCTTGATAAACTTGAACTCCTCAGTCAGAATAGGTCTGTGAACTTGTCCAAGGTACTCACCTCTCTGCACTTCAGTTTCTCCATGTGTGAAATTGAAATAGCATTAGTTTCTACATCATAGGATTGTTTCAAGGATTAGGTGAGAAAATGAAGGTAAAGACATTTCTTAGCATGGATCCAGGTGCAGGGTAATGGTTTAATACATACTTACTGCTGTATTTTATGTTTTATTTCTTTTTTCCATCATCCCACCTACCTCACACTTACATAAAATCATGGAACTTTACAACTGAAGATGTTATCACAAGTCAGCCAGTGACCCTCTCGTTTTTCAGAAGAATAAACTGAAATTTGGTTTATTAGTACATCTGTTAGCTGAAGCTGCTCAGGGGCAGAGCCAAGGACAGAACCACTTTCTACTATGTCATACTGACTGTGAACAAGAACTGTATTCTTCAGTCTGCATATTTATTAAGTACTATTGAATGCCTTGCACTAGGCTAAGCCCTGGGGATTAAAAACAAAAAATGATGATATAACTTCTTCTTAGGAAGTACTCACAAGGGGCTGGGGTGAGGAGGCAGGCAGGAAATCCATTGCTATGCAGTAAGATAGAGTGGCTAATATAGAGATATAAGGGGGCTGTGAGACACTTTGACTCCTTAGAATGCCTGAGTTTTGACAAATCTTTTGAGAGATCTCAGGGATTCTTTTAAAAACTACCTTACCTTAATCATGTTTTTTTCAAGCAAAATGGACTCATTTCTTCTAATATCCTATCCCCTCTTAGAAGAGCTGTTTGGGTGAGTTTATCAATATGTATCCATGACCTCTTCACATTCAGCCTCAATATCATTTTTAATTTGAGAGAGGAAATAGATGAAACAATGACCCGAGAGCATAAATTTGTTTGGGTGAAATCCATTTGTGCTACTGATGTGTTGTATGACTTGGTAGGAATCGTTTGTTCACACTGCTGTTTTCTGCTTAGCTTCATCAAAATCTCCTGCTTCCCAGGGCTATTGTGGGAAATATTTGGCTCAAGTGATGCATAATGTTTTGTAATTATGAAACATTTTGCACTAAAAATATTCTTTTCTTCTGACTATTCTGATACAATTATGATATTTGCAAAACTATATCAGGAAAAAATAATATTTAAAGATACCTTAGAGTCTCCTTTGTATTTGAATGAGCTTGATCATTTGGCAGGTAAATTAAAAATTTTCTTTATAGAGGATTTGGAATGTATATTCAATATGATTGCAGCTTAACTTTTAAGTCAAGAAAAGATAGAAGTCCTAAGGATTATGAACAATACCAACTTTAAGGATATATCATCCTGAATCCTATAATGAATTGTTGAATTCACCTTATTCATTTATTCATGCATCATCTAAAATGTGGTCCACTGAATTCTTATATGTCAGTTGCCAGGCCATGCACGAAAGATACAGTGTTGAATAAACACCTTGTCTAGCAGTTAGTTAATAAGTAAATGAATATATGAATCCATGAATATCTGATCTATCCTCACCCTATAGAGGTCTTCACACTATAGTAAGCAAGATAGAAACATACATAGTGAATCACAATAGGATGTGATAAATGCTATAACAGAATAATGTCCAAAGTGCCAGGGAAGGAGACCTATTGGTTCTGTCTGTTAGCTGTGTCAAGCCATGCTTCATACTGGCAATATTAAGCTCAGATATTAAAGAATTAGCCTACTTATTCCCAAAACCAATTATGAAAATACTAATTTATTTTAATATTTTTAAATTTTTAAAGGACTTAAAGCATTATGGCTGCATGGTTCAAAATTCAAGAGCCATAAAGGGTATACAAGAAAATTCCTATCTCACACTTGTCACCCATCTATCCATCCATCCATTCCCTTTCCTGAAAAATCTAATGTTATCAGTGTCTAAGGACACTTTATATAGAGATCAGCAAATATAAATGTATATGTAGTGAATGTACAGATCCAAACACATGCACACATACATACACTAACAATTGTCCCCCTTTTATAGACAAATGTTATATACTATAATACGCACTTGTGCTTTGTTGCATTTAAAACAAGTTTTTTTTTTTTTACTTATTTGACAGAGCATGCACACAAGTAAGGAGGAGAGGCAGAGGGAGAGGAAGAAGTGGGAAAAAAAAAAAAGAAGTGGGGCTGATCCCAGAACCCGAAGATCGTGACTTGAGCCAAGGGCAATCACTTAACCAACTGAGCCACCCAGGAGCCCCAAGTTCTTTACTGCACTTAACAATATTTTTTGGAAATCACTTTCCATCCCTTGTATGTTGTTTTCAATCTTTTGCTGTAATAAAAAAAAATCTTGCAACAAATATTGCTGTACATATTACTTTTCTAGCAATACTACCGAGAAAATAGGATTGCAAGGTCAAGGGATAATTACATGAAATTTTGATAGATTTTGTCAAGTTTCATCACTCTGTACATGCATGAGAGTGTCTGTTCCCCCACATTTACTCTTAAGCTATTTATTCATCATTAACAGTTTGTTGTAAAAACCCTCCTGGATTTTTCTGGTTTATTGTGTACCCCCCCCCCGGCTTTTAAACACCTTAATTAGACATTGAATTCCTATCTATGACCTGAATCTGGTTTTGGCTAATGCTAAAATCACTCAAACTTTCTGATAAATGTCTTTATCCAAGAAAAAAGGCACCCCAAATGTATTTGCAATCTACACATATTTGCTTTTTAGAACTTTAGAAACAAGTGACCAGATTACATTTTAAAAATTGCTTTTGTGCACACCTGGGTGGCTCAGTTGGTCTGCCTTTGGCTCAGGTCATGATCCTAGAGTCCTGGAATGGAGTTCTGCATCGGGCTCCCTGCTCACCAGGAGTCTGCTTCTCCCTCTGCCCCTCTCCCTGCTCATGTGGTCTCTCTCTCTCTCAAAAATAAACAAATAATATCTTTTTTAAAAATAAAATAAAAATTGCTTTTGAAAAAATTTTGGAAATTTGTCATATTTATAAAATCTAATCTTTTTATCAAGGTACATGACATGCCTCTCCTTTACTCAAGGCTTTCTTTTCTTCTGTCAATAAAGTTCTTTTGCTTTGTCTTTCACATCTTGCACATTTCTTTATTTTCATTAAATCAGCATTTAGTATTTTTATTACTATAATCATGTGAAGGTGGCTCATCGTTGAGACTCTTGTCTTCCTACTCCAATCAGATTTGTTGCTCTGCTACTAAACTATTAGCCTGGGCCTTTTCTTCCCAATTACTCTGGAGATTGCCTTTGGCTCTGCACTGTTGCATCTCCTGTCTCCTGGGGTCCATGTCTTCCTCATTCTTGGTTTTAGCTCCCATTTCGGTCAAGTATGGTCTCTAGCAGCCTCATGAAGAAAGCTTCTATTCTCTCACACTTGATGTCTCGCTTGTCTGGGTAAAGAATTCTAGGCTAGACCTGTTTCACTCACATTTGAAGTACTTTGAAGGTAGGTCTCCATTATCTTCCTCATTCTTGTGGATGGCTGTCTAGAAGTGTGCAGCTATTCTTTCCTATATGACCTATTGTTCTCTCTGCAAATTTCGAGAAACTTGATTTTACTCCTAATGTTTGGAATTTCCATGATAGGAGTGTCTTTCTTTCAATCACTATGCTGGAGATTCTGTGGGCTTGAGATTCATGTCTTTTGGTTCTAGAAAACATTCTTATATTATTTCTTTGAGAAATCGTTCCTCATCATCCCCACCCCCCAGCCCTTTTTGTCCTCTGGGACTCCCACTGATTAGATTTTGTATCTCCTGGTCTGATAGAATGAATGTGGATCCATTCACCAAAAGCTAACCTAGAATGTATTACATTATTTGAAAACGTCTTTCAAAAAAAAAAAGAAAGGAAGAACATCTTTCATGAGAGGCACACAGAAACAATGTGTTCAATAGTAACAGCATAGAGTTTGTTAACATAAAAGGTAGTTAAAATTAGAACTGTTGATACTATATTTTAAATGCATGTGTGTCATATGCATAGTAGTTAAAATTGTCTATGAAGGCAGACCAGCCTGTGTTAGAATTTGGCTGTACTACTTACTACCTACTTAAATTCTCTGAACCTGTTTGCACACCCACAAAATGGGGATGATAATGACACTTGTGATATTTAATGAGAAAATGTACTTAAAGAACTTAAAGAACTAGGTACCTGCCTAGCATATAGCAGGTACCTAGTAAACATTTTAAGTTGCTACCAATGGGATGGGTTGTTAAGGGAAGGTTGACAATGTTCAGAATACTTTGCCTACTAGAATTTGATCTCATAGAGAGCCCCATATTTTTCTATAAACATCTTGATGTTACTTTTTAAGACATGAACATTGCATGAAATGGACCGTTTGTCTCACTTTAAAATAGCATGTCTTACATTCTTAAATCTCAGAGAGCCTTTTTTGTTGTCATGCTGATGAATAGCTCAAGAACATCTTTATCAAATGGTGTGATTTAGTTCTCTAGTTAAATACTCGGCAACCTGCGAAGGAAGATAGGCAACCAAAAGGAAGCAAGAAAGTTGGACCCAAACAGAAAGAGGTGATGAGATCAGAAGAGGAAAAATAGGTAGAGAGGGGACCAAGACCAAAGGCAGGGAGTGAGAAGGAGAGACCTGAAGTTGAGATGCTGTTTTAGTGGAATAGTTTTGTCAGGGTGATAAGTGGTCTTCCCTGGAATATTCCCAGAAGCACTCCCATGGGTCAATCTTATTAGAAACAAAAATAAGAAGGTTGTTGGAGATGGAGGCACAAATCCATCAGAAGACTATTGGCTGCGAAGGCCAAGCCATGTGCAGCTAAACTAAGAGGGAGATACATTAACTGTTGCTGGCTGCTCTCTCCATGATGTATGGAGCAAGGGCTTTCCTGGGAAAGCATCTTGTTGACAGAAACAAATGTTAGTTTTTATGCCTATGGTTCATTTACTGCCTTGATTCGGTCATCTAGTTACCTGATTGCCCTGGTTTAAGGTGTTCTCTCTGAAACCAAGATTATAAAATAGGAGATATACAAACAATGGAATTACTTCTGCTCCTGATTTAGAATGTTGTGATGTTGACACTAGCTCACTTGATCATCTCTGAGGCTCCTGCTATGGAATGAATGTGTGTGTCCCTCCAAAATTCATACACTGAGATCCTGACCTTTAATATTAGGAGGTGGGACCTTTGGGAGGTAATTAGGTCATGAGGGTGAAGCCCTCGTGAATAGGATTAGTGCCCTTATAAGAAGAGATACCAAAGAGATCTTTCCTTTCTCTTCTCCATGTCAAAATATATGGAGAGGAGGGCCATCTGTAAAACAAGAAAAGGGACTTCACCATGAGCCTGACTAAGCTGGCACCCTGATCTCATGCTTCCAGCATCCAAGAACTATGAGAAATAAATGTCTGTTAATTAAACCACCCAGTCTATGGTATTCTGTTATAGCAACCAGAATTGACCCAGACAGCCCCTTAAGTACTGAGATTCTGCAAGGGTTGATGGTGGAAATTGTGATTTGGGCTTGGATACAACTGTTTCCTAGTCATGGTTCTGCCGGTTATTCTGGGAAAAATCTCCTAACTTTTCAAAGACTTCACTTCCCTTACCTATAAAATTATTTTATTCATCTATCAAGGTGCTTCTTAAGCCCTTGAAGTCAAGGACCCTTTAGGAATCTTGTAAAAGCCACAGATCATCTCTTCGGAATCATGTCTATTGCAGTATTACAGATTAACAGGAAGTGACCACACATATGCAGATGTCAGTAAAGCTACATTGGATTTCTAACTTATCTACACCAAAATGCAAAATATTTGGGAAATGAGGAGCCACACAGAGCAGGAGCAGCCACAGTTTACATAGTTTTTCTTGGGCCCAGGTTCCTAAAAAAGACTGAAGACACTATTGATACAAATTAGAGTCTTCCCTGATTCAAGACGGAGGGGCTTGCTGGGCCACTTCCCTTTATTTTCAGGGCTTGCCTCACTATTGATGAACTTACAGCCTGTGAACTCCTAGTCAGTAAATGTTTACAAAGAATTGGTTCCTTATTCTTGAGTCCCATGGCATCAACTCAGCCACCTCCTCATATAGGGAGAAATCCCAGTCAGTGCCCTGATTTCTTCCTTCAGGTTTTCAGCATTCCAGAAAGCACACATACACACACACACACACACACACACACACACACACACACAATTTGGCATATAATTTCAGAGGCTTCATAGATTCTCCCACCATCATCCCAAATTTATCCCATGGACTCTAGGTTGAGTCTCTAATTTGCATAACCTTCATGATGTTTCTGACCTCTGAAATGTTACTGTTCTAAGCAAGAGATTTTACTTATCATCAATATTCCTTCAGACTACAGTGGGAGGATTTGGGGGTGGAAAGAGCAACTTTCATCTTGTAGCTTTTAGACCAGCAATATAACATTTTCTTTTTGATCTATTTCTTTTCCTATTTTAATGCTAAAGTTGACAGAGTTTGCAGCTATCATGAAAAGTTCAGAACTTTATCTCTCACTCTTGTTCACACTAGAGATTATTATGTCTCAGAATAATATTTCTAAAATCCAAAGCGGAAGACTTGGGGGAGTCATTCTGTGCTGACTTCAGCTGAGAGTGAAATTAATGTCTGTATTATGTGTTATATCTTAACTTGATCTAACCTAGTGCTCCATCTTGAGAGAGGTGAGATATCCTACCCTTCACATTTCATCTGAAATTTCACCTCTGCAGACTCTCATTTAAACAGAAATTGGTTTCGTGTTCATGGCCACCAACACTTTCAGTTCACTTAATACTGTTCAACTAAACATCCAGTGGAGCCCTTACTGATCTGCTTAGCCATTCATTCCAAAAATAATCTATGGGAATGGATAACATTTACTGAGCATTTACTGTGTGCTGGGCACTATGCTAAGCACTTTGCAAATACCATGTCCTTTAATCCTATTTTGATTGCTTCTTTTCAGGGATTTGGAAGTTATATTCGGTTTTTCCACAGTTTTGGAACAGCAGGTGATAACTGTTAGCTACAACTGGTCCCTGAAGCCGTAGGGCCACTCCTGCTGCTGTTGCAGCTACTCTTGTGGTTAGTAAGAAAGAGGAACTAAGGACAAGCTCAGTGACAGCTGAGTGGGAGGGGGCAGCATTGGGTTCTGAGTGCCCCCAGGAGGTGACCTGTCTCACCTCCAACTGAAGATCCATGATATCCTTCAGAGAATAGAAAGATCAGGGAACTAAAACTTGTGAGTGCCTACCAAGTATCATGCTTAGTAATATCTGCTTTCCAACATTTTACTATCACTCTACTATGTGAGATGGGTGTTACTACCTCTTTGTGGAGAGGTCTGAGGCTCAGATCACATAGCTAATGCCTGTGGAGCTGGAGTTTTAAGTAGGCCTGTTTGGAACACCTGGGTGGCTCAGCGGTTGAGTGTCAGCCTTGGCTCAGGGCTTGATCGGGGGACCCGGAATGGAGTCCTGCATCGGGATCCCCACAGGCAGCCTGCCTCTCGCTCTGCCTATGTCTCTGCCTCTCTCTTTCTGTGTCTCTCATGAATAAATAAATCAATCTTAAAAAAATAAGTAGGCCTGCTTGCCTTCAAAACTAAGCCTCTTTCCACTACCTCACAATGAAAAAGAGAGAAAAGAGGAGAGAAAGGAACAACAGAGAGGGGATCATGCCTTTACAAAAGCAACATGGGTTCTAGAAGTTGAGATTGACAGGGAGAATCTGATCTGCTTCTCAGAATTCCTCACTTGGCTACCAGGTGGCAGGAGGTTGGATTAACTCTCCAACAGGAAACACTAGATGTTGAACAGCAAACAGAGATAAATAAATAATACATAGAGTCATCGACTAACTGAATGCTTCTGTATCAATGGATTGTTTTAAGCTGTGAGCCACATTCTCTCACAATATATGCTCTACACCATTTTGAGCTGCTGATTATATTTTTTTTCAAGATGCGCTTGAGTCTTTTCTCACTTACCTTAAGGGTTTTATCAGATATATCCAAGGGATGATAAAGTCTAAGTAAGCTACTTTCTGAAAATTCTTTTGCCCTTTGCAAAGGAATATTGCCAAGGAAAGAAACTCTTACTATCATAATTTAGGGTCTTTGAATCAGAGCTATGAGAAATCATTTTAATTAAGGAAAATCCCTATGTCTTCCCCAACAGCTGGTTTCTTGCAAGTAAGAAAGCCTAAAAATGAATCAGAGAAAAAGGGTTTGCACAATTTCTAAAATAACTTGATATATTTAGAAGTGTGACTCTGTGTGTGTGTGTTGTTGTGCAAATGTAGAAAACCAGAGAATTTGTGTGAGAGAGTCTTAACTATGTTGTAATTTTCAGAATCTCTAAATATCACATGAAATAAACTGCATGGCTCTATAGATCTACATCTAATGTCCTATTATTCCTAGCTGTGAGCTCCATATTGCCATAACAGTGTGAAAGTATGGATTTAATATTTTTAAATTCAGGAACTACAGCTGCTGTGTGTGCATAAATGGCAAGGAGATTATCTTAGGTATATGCTAGTGTGCAGCTAAATATCAGTGAGAAATGGCACATTAGGGAAGTGCAATTTGGAGACAGGTGTATGGACCCCTTGTCTCCTCTATAATCTATGATGTTATTTGGTGGTTTGTCCACAGAACAACAGGTGGTGCCTAATGTTAAAAGCCCAAAAGCAGTTACTATGGAAACCAGATGCAAATTTAGATCAGTGAGTCCACTCTGCTGCATTTAGAAAAAAATGTGTTATAATAGAAATGAAAAAAAAAATGAAATATGATTCACATCCATGTCTTCGGAGTCTTAAAATATCTGCCAAATACTGTCAAATGTTGAAGTAAGTTACAACTTCTCAGACTTAGCTTCCTACAAAATCTCTAAAAATGATGGAACTAGAGAACATTTCTAAGATTCTTGTATTTCTGCATTTTTCTAAATTCATTTCCTAACTATGTGGCTACAATCATATCAGGTCTATTGTTTAGAATGCATGAAATTCCATGAATATACAGATAATGAAAAATAATAATTGAAATACTAAGTGCTTATTATAGACACTTTAAAAATATGGAAAAGTGAAAGAAAATATTCAAGCCCCTCGTAGTACCAAGACTCAGAGAAAAACAGCTACAAATATCTTAGTGTTTTCCCTTCAAGTCTTCTTTTTATAGAATCATTTAATGTACTTGAGGTTATATTGTATGTACATATACTATAAATACATGCTATATATTCTGTTATTTTTTTCATTGCACATAACATCATAAACCAATACATTAAAAATACTTAATGGGCATAATTTTAATGGCAGCATAATATATGACCACATAACTTCCCTTAAGTTACTTAAATTTGCTTGGGTTTCTTCTTTTTGAGAAATCAGATGCTTGATTTTTCTAAGTATCAGTAATACTGCAATGGTTGTATGCATATACTTCAATCTCATTTCAGATATATGTCTATAAGCAGAGTAGCTAGGTAAAGAGTAAAAGTTTAACATTAATGCACACTAGTTTTGAGATTTCATATATATATATATGTCTATATAGAGAGTGATATTAGATATATATATATGTATATATATATATTTAGAAAGAGACTTTTCAGTTACAGTGACAGAAAACTAATTAAAACTGACTTTAAAAGAGGATCCAAACAATGTGAATAATAATAATCGCTAACATTTATTGAGCAATGTCCATATGTCAGATACTACTTAAGTACCTTCTATTATAAATTCATTTAACTCTTAGAGCACTCAATAAGGGAAGCCTATTATGATTCCTGCCTTACAGCTCCCTCTGTCTCTTGTCTCTGCCTTCCTCTGTGTAGCTCATCCCCAAGCAGGTGTTCTCTTTCTGTCTCTCTAGCTGCTTCAGATTCACATCCTCCCAGATAGAGTCCAGAGAACGAAGCTTGCCTCTTTTCTGGTTGCTCAGGCAAAAGTTCCAGAATTAACTCTGTTTGGAGTTAATTTAACTCCAATCAGTTAACTCTGATTCTTGGCATGGCCTTGGCCCCATTGTCATCCTTGGCCCAATCACCAAAAGAATGTAGGGTCCTGGAGCTAAGTCTCATTCAGCCCTGGAGTTTAGAATGGAGTTTGCTCCACCAGAGTGAATGGTCTCAGAATGGGGATGGAATAATTCTCCCCGCCCCAAGACAAACCAGGCACTGTATAAAAACAGAGTGAATGGAAAATAGATGGTTAATTCCAACATAGCGGCAAGTTGACTTCAATGAGGATTCAAATTTTGGTAGCTTTTAGAGAAGGGAACAGTAGCAATACCCTGAGAGAAAAACTATCTCCCTGGTTTCAGTTTTTGACGAGTAGTGATTATTTATTTATTTATTTATTTATTTATTTATTTATTTATTGTGATTCACATTTAGAGTATAGGGGACTAGTTTTAGTCTAAAAGAACTGTTCAGATGCCAGACACACCTAAGATAAACGTGTTTACTGTACATGTAAAATTCAAATATAAATACATAGACAATAAATGGAGATCTCTATCTCTACCTATCTATCTATGAAATTTCTAAAATTCTAGTAAATTCACTCTTTCCAGCTTAAGGCATACATCACTATTTTCCTAAACCTGTGTGGTGTGTTCAAGAAACTGTCTAAACAAAGGACATTTTTCCCAAGTAGAAGACAAAATATAAGGCTTCTTTACTGCTTTGCCACAGTTTGAGGTACGATATAGACTGTAACTATTCCAAAATTAGAACAATCAGCCACAATTTTAGTGACTGTGATGCCATATTACATTTACCAAATATGTCTGTTTACTAATCTTAGCATTCTTTGCTATGTAATAGAGGTAATGTAGAATAGGAGAAAAAAAAAATGTCTAAGCTGTACATGGATTGCCATGGAAACAGCAGCTGACCAATCAGTGGTGAGTACTCAGAACATATGCCTCCTCTATTTGACAGTCTTGATGAACTGATGTTCTCATATTGAATACTTTTGGCTCTAGTGCCACTTGTAGTGATAGTTTTTTGACATCTAAATATGTGACACACACCTGTTATAAAAAAACAGATATATATATTCTTAGTTTTAAAATTTTCAATCTCCATGTACAAACACCCACACAGGCAGCTTTTCTCCTTTCAAAATGTTCCCTAAATCTTTCATATATTCTCCTCTCCCAATCACTCTTAACATTTCTTCATGCCATCTAATTATCTTCTCTCTCCTTTACTATCCCAAAACGCCATAGTCTAGTTGGCATAGAGCAGTTTCCACAATATCAAGAAATATCTAAACATGAGACAATTTTAAACATTTTCAATTTTATATTTAATAAGGAGACCAAGTAAAAAATGTATTCATAAGAACTACAAAAGGGTCCACCCCCGAAACCATGAAAAAGCCAGTTTTGTATTTCCCTAATGAGTTCAGGAAATAAAAACAGATGTGTTTCTCAGGAAAGCTTGTGAGAAATGAATGAAAAAAAAAGCCTTTGGAGGCATAGTCTAATTTATAAAAATGAGTACATTACATTTTTAAATAATCTGTCAGTTATGGAACTAGTCCCATTGATTAGATAAAATATTTGTAAATTTCTCTCAGGTGGTGAACCCTTGATCTGCAGAAAAGTTCAGGCTCTCTGGGACTTCAGTGAATTTCTCGTGGTGTGACATGTTCTTTACAATAGCGTCAGTGAGCAGGAAGGGGTATGTGCCATGATGCTAAAGACAAAATCAGGCCTTCTGGTCTTTGCTATTGTTGTTACATTAGAGATTTAAGGGACGGACTTCCACTGAACAGATTGAACAATGAATAATTGTTGCTGACATTTAAACCTATCTCCAAATCACATACTAAAACTGTGGGGATGATTGAGCATAAGACTTAGAACCACTTAATGTCCAACTGATTCACTAGTAAAGCAATGGCTGATTTGATAATATAGGAATGCTCTTGTTCTTTGGGGTCACTAAAGAATTAAGCACTCTAAAAAAAACAATTCTTTTCTGTATATAAACCTTGGCTTTAAACATTTCTAATACCTTTTCGACTTTGTTCAGAAATTGTTCTGGGAGCCTGGGATATGTCAGTGAATAAACAAAGATTTCCTGACTTCACGGAGTATACCTTCTAGCAGAGGATGAAAACAATAATAAACAAATTAAGCAAATTAATTATATAATGTGTTAGAAAGTGAATGTTCCTGTTAAGGTGGCCAGTAGTCTCATAATTACTAAAATTTTATCTTTCCTGATTTCCTCAGAACATTTGGTATTGTTGAACCTGTTCTCCTTATTCTTTCATCTTACCCACGGTTGGATATATGTTTTTTGAGTGCCTACTAAACACTAGGTGTTGTACCGACTGCTGGGGATCTAACAGGGCACATAGCATATCTTACCTGTCCTCTTCTCTTCTAGCAGTTCTCTCTCTTTTCTTAAGCCACTCAGCACTGATCATTTTAGGAGGCCTTTTCTCTTTTATCTGCTCCATAAATATTAGGGTTCTACTTCTACAGGGGTTTATCCACAGTCTCCTTCTTGATTCACATGCTTTTTTGGTGATCTCATTGACTCTGAGCTTTCAGCTATTATGAATATGTGAAAGACTCAAACTCAACATCTCATCACAACAGAATACATAGAAGGCAGAAGAAGGACGTAATCTCTACCCTCATGGAAATTATAACCCAGTGGAGAAGACAGACCAAAAGAAAGTAAAGAAGCAAATGAGTAAAAATAACTGTACGATTGTGACAATTTTCATGAATGAAACAAACAAGGAGATGAGAATAAGCATAGAGGAGACCTGCTATTAGAATGGGCAGAGTGGACTCTCTGAAGAAGTGACAACTGGCAAACAGAGTGATGAAAAGAAATAAGCCTTGTGGGAATATTCAAAGGAAGATGAAGACTATTCTGAGTGAAGAGAATGTGCTGAAGTCCTGAGGTGAGGAAATCTTGCTAACCTTTGTGACTGGATGAAAATGAACACAGGAGACAGTGTTGTGAGATTAAGAGAGAGAAAACACAGTAACTAAATGATACAAGATCTTAAAGTCCTGAAAAAGAATTTAGATATTATTCTAGATAGAGTTGTAAGTCATTGAATTGTTTTTAAGCAAATGATTAATATAATCTGACTTATTTTTCTGCCATGACTTTTGCTACTAAATAGAAAAATGGAATTACATGTACAGAAGGAAGAGGAAAGCTCTTACTAAAGACACCACCAACCTAAACTCTGTCCCACTTGACAGTTATTACCTGAAACTCCTTTAATAGGGAACAATTTCCTCCACAAATGGCATCAGAATAATTGCAAAAAAACGACAATGCATAAGGAAGGAGGGAAAATAACCTACAAAATTCCTGGGAGCATATTATATTACTCCTAAATTATCTATGTATTATTTTCACGTAAAATGCAATGTGAATGTTTTTCTAAAATAATGTAGAAGAAAGCGAGATTCAAAAAGAAGTTGACCAAAAAAAATTAAAAAAAATAAAAAAGAAGTTGACCACATAGGTATCTCTTGTCCCAGAGGAATGAACATATTTGGGCTTTTAGTGACTGCTATGTATATTACCTGACAGAGAATTGATTGATTCCTAAACAGTTGACTGAAAGTGAATTTTCTAATTAGATCCCATTTTGCCCTGGTTTCTGTTTTTAAATAATAATAAAAAAAAATTGTTCTAATGGTTTATCAGCTCGAGTACTGGAATAGCAACATAGATTTGGTCACTTGGAATCTAATTATCCTAAAACTATTCTTGTTACCAAGAGATTAGAAATGGGTGATTACTTGGGTTTATTGTGGGTAATTAAAACATCTGGATAACTATGGATATTCCCCTCCCCGTTTAATTAGAAATGTTTAGCATTGTGTTAGATTAATAACCTCAGAATCTTCTGGAAAAAAAATCTGGGATTGAGATTTTCCTAATACTATATGCTACTCACAAACAAAACAAAAATAAAACAAAATTTAAGAACCCACCAGAATTGTATGTCATTCATTCATTCATTCATTCAGTACATGACTTATAGGGATGGAAAATGTTAGCCCTGGGTATGCAAAAATGAACAAACAGCAAAAAACTCAAGCTGTCATGGAACTTACATTTTAATGGGGAGATCATAAACATAACAGCTAAAAAATAAATAGTATCAGATAATGATAAGTACTATGAAAAAAAAAAGCAAGTAAGGGAAATGGAGGGTTGGAGGTTGCAATCTGAAAGGTGTCAGGAAAAACTTAAGGCAGCATGAGAGATAAAAGCAAAAGGGGGTAAAGAAGTAAACAATGTTGGTATCTAGAAAGAAGAACTGTTCTATTCCAAGCAGAAGAACAGTACAAATGCCCTAAAGTGGGATGTGACCAGAATATTCAAGGATTAGTCAAGTGAAACAATGGGAAAACAGTAAGAAAGATGGCCAAAGAGGTACTAAAGATGTACCAAAAGGTCTTAACTATTGTAAAGACATTTTCCTTTATTTGAAGTCAGATAAGAAGCAATTGGAGGATTATGAACAGAATTACATGATCTGACATATTTTTAAATGATTCCTTGGCTGTTGTGTTGAGAATAGACTGTACGTGCTAAAGAGCTGAAGCAGGGAGGTCAGTTAAGAGACACTATTGCAGTAATCCAAATGAAATCAATGGAGAATAAATCAGAGTGGAAAGTGCTGATAAGTGGTCAGATTCTGAATATATTTCAAAGGTAGAGCCAAGAGGATTTGCTGATAGATTAGTTGTGGACTGAAAAGGAGTCATGACAACTCAAGGATTTGAGTCTGAGTGGGTGGAAGGATAGTGTTGTCATTTAGAGAGAGAATTCTGTGGCCACTTAGGTTTGGAAGAAATGACCAGGATTTGAGTTTTGGTCATGTTAAGTTTGAAATGCCTGGTAGACAGACAACTGGACATATTGAGTGGGCAATTAGATATACAAGTCTGAGATTCAGAGAGGTCCAGGCTGGAGAGAGAATTTTGGAAATATCAGTACATAGGTAGTATTTAAAGACAGGAGACTAGATGAAGTTACCAACAAGAGGTTCAGTGTAGCTAGAAAAGTGAAGAGGTCTAAACCTGATCCTGGAGCTCTCAAAGTTTAACAGTTTGGTGATGTAAGATGAAATCAGCAAAGAAAGTAGAGAATATGTGGCCAGTAAGATTAGAAGAAAGCCAGGAAAAGATGATATTGTGACATCCAAATTTAAAAAAAAAATGTTTTAAGGAGATCCAATAACATGGAAGTCACTAACAACCTTGATAAGAGTGGCTTCTGTTTTGTGCAAGATGGGTCAAAATCTGCCAGAGATGAGTTTAAGAGAAGATAGCCAGAAAGGGAAGTGAGGCCAAGAGACATGTTTTTGTTTTATTGTTGTTGTTTTTTTTTAATATCATATTTATTTATTTGATATAGAGAGAGAAAGAGTGAGAGAACACAAGCAGGGGGAGTAGCAGAGGGAAAGGGAGAAACAGGCTCCTTCCTGAGCAGGGTGCCCCACAGAGGACTCCATTTCAGCAACCTGGGATCATGACCTGAGACAAAGGTAGCCACTCAGGCACTGTTTTTTTAATTGTTTTTAAGATACATCATTTTTGTTTTAAGATCACATCATTTTTATTCTTTTTAAGATACATCATTTTTGTTTTTTTTAAGATTAAGATCACATCATTTTTATTGTTTTAAGATCGCATTATTTTTATTGTTTTTAAGATACATCATCATTGTTTTAAGATCACATCATTTTTGTAAGCTGTTAGGAATAACCTATAGTGAAGGAAAATTTGATCCTCCAATAGAGAGAAAAATAATATCGGTTATCATAGTTCATGTACAAATGGAAAGTTAATCATAGGAACATGGACCATAGTGACAAAAACAACAGTGGAGTGTATGGGCACAGGATTTAGTCTTTGGTTAAACGTGGTAGTGGAAGCTTGTGGAAGTTCTCTTCTGATTGCTTCTGGTTTTTCAGTGGTCAGGGAAGTGAAGTCATGAGAGGAGACTCAGGATAGAAGAGAAGTTATGAAATAACCATCTTGGAGAGTGAAAGAGTAAACAGAGCAGGGGCAGCTCGGCAGACCTGCTTGAGGACAGAGATGAAGCACTTTGTGAGTTTTTTCCAGTCACATTCAGGTGCCAAAGCACAGGGACGGAGGAGATAGACTGTTAGAATTAATGAACATACAGTTGTGTTAGGTTGCTGTTGTGACAAAGAGGGAGGCAAATGTGTTGAGGATACACGCAAGTGTATGTATTCTAACGATGGAGTGTGGACTCCAAGCTGCATAAGGAGGCGGGTAGAGGCTCCAGAAGGGTTAAAGACAGTGAAAAGGTGACAAGATCTCTCAATAGCCAAGTATCATAGTCAGGGCTCTGGAGGCAACAAGCTGCAAATAACAGTGATAGTGATGGAGTCTGAGAATGAAATGAGAGGCCATCAAGCAAGGATCCAGGACAAGGGGACTAGAATTGCTTATGTGGACATTAAAAATGTGAAGAATTATGGCAAGAACGGTGCTGAGAAAAATGACAGTAATCCGAGGACTAAAATCTCCAAAGAACTTGTTTTGGAGGTTAAAGTGGGTGGAAGAGAATGAAAGCTGCCATTCTGTTTTGTTTTTCTTGTAAGTCTACATCTGTCTTGAAACTATCAAGGCACACTGAAACAGGCTTTATTTCCTGTCCTTATCCAGATCCCTTTCCTTCTCCTATGCTGCTTCTCCAGGGAGGAGATATTCCTCTCTCTGACCCTTAGTTTCCCTACCTCTAGCTTAAACAAACGAAAACCTTCCCTTTGGCACCACTTTCCCTAACATTCCAGTGCTCTCCTTTGTCTATGCTTCTCTATCACTCTTCTACCCAAATCTCAAGACTCATTAATGGGAAAGTGAATTTGGGGAAGATCAATACCAGAAAGAAGGGTAGGACCCAAGTAAGGAAAATGGGGCTGACCTATCTAATTTGTATCATCTCCTAAAATCTGTTCTACTAAAACTACCCATTGAGCTCTTTCAGACATCTTGGACACGGTGTTAAGTTTCATGCATGAGGCTCGGTATCAAAGCATTACCTGAATAGGTACAAAATGCTCTATGGTGTGTGCAAATGGGTGGAGTAAATTTGATTACGCATTTGGAAAATGAACTCAGGGCTTCTACAATGGATGCCTCTACAAAATAACTGCAATAATGATGATTACTATGGTGTCTACTGCAGTAACAACAAATGAAAAATCAGTTCCCTTCACGACTGAATTGAGCCCTTCGACTTTTGGCTATAGCACAACACTGCTTAATAATCAGTAAAACCTATTATCATCTACCTTACCAATGGTTTGCGTAGCACAGAGCTTGCCAATTAGCATTTTAAAATATTTGCGGTATAGACAGTGACCCTAATTGCAAAGATTATTTTCTGAGAAGACATAAGAGGTGTCCAAATGACACCTAATAAATCTACTTCTGTAAATGCTGGGTATGGTGGGTGATAGACCTTCACATGTAAAATGAAACATGGGAAAAATGAAATCTTTTTTAAATGTTATCTACTCTATAGCATGATTATAGTTAAATATTACATTTGATTTCTCCTTGGTCCCAAGACTTCAACTCAATTTAGTTAATTTGACATTTTTGGTATTAGCATGGAGACAAATTCAAGACTGAATAATATGAGAGCTGATCTCTCATATAGCACTGAGGTTTGGTTATTTTTCAAATCCTTTTCCAATAGCCAGAAATCTTCATTCCCATTGGCAAACTTCCTGAACAATTCCTCTTGATATTAATGTAATTGCCTCTTTGTCATACACAAAAACCTTATGGCAACCCCATTAGTTTGATCTTTAAATGGCAGACTCTCCAATTAGGCTCAATATTGAAGCATAATTAGATTTGATCAATACATATGTAGCAGATCTAAATAACTAAATATTGATAGTGTTGTTTTAGTAACTTTCTAATATTCATCTCGGTGCATACAGATTTAGTACCCCAGGACTTCTTTCTCAAGAGGCTGCAAAGTAAGGCTCTTCAAACACATTTTATGAGAGACATGTCCTGATGTACATTGGTAAGATTCAATTCAAACGTGGAAGGTCTGCATCTTTTATGGGGTTATCTATAACCTTGCCACTGAAAGTATGATCAATAGACTCCATGGGCATCACATGGGCTCTGTCTAGAGATGCCATACTTAATGAATCAGGCCCTATTCCAGATGTACTGAAATAGAACCTGGATTTGAACAAGTCCCTCTGGTGATTCATATGCACATTAACATTTGAGAAGCTTTGATCTATGTGATTACCTTTGTAGATGTGAAAGAATGAAAGAGGAATTTGGAGAAATCATGCAATGAACATTCATTCATTCAACATGTATTTTTTGAGTACTTTGTATCGGCCATTCCCTGTGCTAGGAACTAGCGACACAGCTATGAACACATACATACATACGGTGGTAAGGTATATATGGGGTCTCCAGTTGCTTAGATACTTTGCTATGGGCCCAGCACTGTCCCAGGTAATGTAGGACTTTGAAAGGAGTGTAGTTCATTTTGCTGATATTTATAAGCAATTAGTACACGTACAAGTGCTCTAGGAGCTACAAGAGCTTATAAAGGTGTAGGCCCTACCCTCAAGGAGTTTACATATAAGGGCAAGACATATTCCTAACTCTTATAACCCAATTAAGCCCAGAAGATTTACATATGCAAAGCAATTTGGGAACAATACAAGTAAAATAAATTGTGTGATGTGAATTACAAATGGTATTGTGATTAGCAGAGGGAAAGTATAATATTTGAAGAAGTATTTGGATTAGGTTTCAGGATGAGAGCAGGGATGGCTCTTGAAAAATACAAAGGATACTTGTTCAATGTGGACTCCAGAAAGGAAGCATTTTCCACTGTATTCATTTGTATTTTTATTGAGAAAATAAAAGAGAAAAATAAAGCTAGATTTGGAAATTTGGGAGTCATTGAGTTTCTTTATAAGAATTTATGCAGTTAAAACTATAACAGAGTGAACGGAGATACCTGTACCTCAATTATGGTTTAAAAGGTCAAAATAAAGGGATAGAAAAGGGCCAGTATTCCACTCTTTTATAGGAGCCCTGAGCATATCTGACCCACATCTTCAGATGTAGGAAGGGCCAGTCCACTGGGACAACAGGGTTTACAAGTCAGAAGACCTGAGTTTTTGCTTCCCAGTACCTCACCCAAGTTATAATGTGGTAAAGGACATCATAGTTCTCACTTCCTTTACTGGTAAAAGAAGGAATTATTTCATTTCTGCCGCTGTCTCAGCAAGCATGGGATAATCCCCAGGCAGTGTCCCTTACCCCTCCATGCTATCCCATAGGATCACACATCTAGCATGAGTGCCTCTCATGGAAGTTGGAAACTGAGATAATGTGTCTCTCTGGTATAGTTGCTTATAAGGTCTCACAAAATACCTGCAACAACCAGAAGTCCTAAATTTCCAGGATAATTCTGTTTTCAAATATTCTATAACAAAGTCTTCCTAACTACATTTTTTTGCTCAGTGTAATGAAGCTGGGGGAAAACTGAGCTTTGAAACCACGTGGATGAGTTCAGGTCATCAGACAATTCACCTTTTTTACCTGAGACGTAACTTCTGGGTCAGTAACATGAACATAATACTCTATAGGAATTGTTGTAAAGCTTATATAATATACGTAAGGCCTGACACGGCATAAGAAGCAAATCCAAATAATAGACAAAATATTATATAGCTATTATATATAGCTAGGGTAGATCATATAGCCATATATAGCTACACATAAAATACATCGTTCATATATATTTTTCCTCTTAATCACTTGAGGCTATAATTTTCCATGCAGTTGTGCTCACTGCCCATATACTTCCACCAAAGAGGAAGTGTGATAAGTATATTTACTTTTCAACACCCTTTCCTTCACCCCTTTTCATTCTGTGCAATCAGATCTCCCATGGAAGTCAAATCTGTCATGGAAAGGTCACACACACCCTGAATGAAAATAAAGAAGCCTAAGTAGCAATACCTTTTCTCCTCCCCCTACCCATTACCATCTGTGCCCCAAAGAAAGAAACTAAAGTCTAAGCATAATTAAATAAGCTTGATTCTTTCTCTATGTCTTTTTTTATGGGGCATGAGAATTATATTTATGGCAGGTGCTCTATGAATTGAACAGGTGAATGACTGAAAAATAACACCATCTACATTTACTAATTCATAGAGCAAAATTGGTCTCCTACCATGTGTCAGTCACTATCATATGCACAAGTTCACATTCCAGTGGGAGACACCAACAGTTACAATATAATGCGATAATACCTATAAGAGAAATATGTTATTAAGCAAATCCTAGCTGCTGTTAACAACCAAAAGAAAGTGCATAATGGTTCAAATATGATAAACATCTCATATTCATATAGAATCTGAAATGTGTGACTGTAATATGTGCAAATTCTCCTTCAAGACATGGTTTAGGGACTCATGGTCCCTCCTTCTCCTAGGCTACACCATGGCCTAGGTCCAGTGGTATCAGTAGAAGTGGAAACAGATGGGGAATGGACATGCACATCATTTCTGCTCACATTCCATTGGCCATAACTCAGAGACTTTGAAGTATTTTCCAGCAGTGTGGGTAGAGGTGGGGTGGGGTGGGAAGTGTTATAAAGTTAATTTCATTCAAAATGGATACATTATGTACTTAGGTCCTGCTAGTTACAATATTAAACATTAATCAGAATCAGCTGCTGCCTTTCGGGAACCTGTGGTCTAAGATCTTGGACCAGCAACCTCACCATCATCTGGGAGGTTACTGGCCCAGACCTAGCAAATGAGAATCTGGATGATTCATATGCACACGAAAGGTTGAGAAGCACTGGTCTAGGGTGTTCTATAGGTACTCCTCTCAGAGATGTTCTGAGGCCCACCAATTTGAAAAAGCTTTAAATTCCATGAGGAGGGAAGTGTGGTGGTGGGCCTGGGTAAGGGCTGCTGGAGAGAAAGGAACTGATTGGAAACCCAGGGTAGATTGCTGAGGGCAGGCTAGTGGTGCTTTCTACACAGGGCCTCAATACCTAGGAACTTCTACCTGACAGACTCATTAATGTCCTCACAAAGACTGATGTTATACATGTCCACACTCTCTCACACAATTGCTTGTATGTCCCTAAACATCGTATTATATAAAGCTACATCTCTACACATTGCAATTTATAAGTACTAAGGACACTGATTCGGTAAACACAATGTTTTCTGTGCATTCTGAGGGAAGGGAACCCTCTTGTGCAAAGTAGTCACTCAGAAGGTCTGCCCTGCATATTTTGTACTTGAATATAAAATCAAAAACCATAAATGCTGAACCGAATCTCCTATTTTATAACATATGCATGTGCAGAGAATTTCTCTATTTGCCGTGACACAAATACAGTTACAAAAACATTTAAAAATCTGACAAATTTGGACTGAAATTTATGTCAGCCCCCCAGGTTAGGACTTATGACTTCACTTGCCTTCGTGTGTTCTGTGTTGTAACCACTTCACTATTAGCCATGTTTCCCCTAGCCTCTCTGTCTTTTGCTCTTTTCTCCCCTTGCCTCTTCCTCCCTCCAGAAACACAACTCTCACTATTCTGACAGCTGGAATATATATGCCATGGTAAACAGAAAATGATTGAAAGACAAATCTAAGCAGACAGTATAACCTGGTGTGAGAGGAGACGGCTCAGAATTTATAATTAGAGGCCTATTTCAGCTTCCTTCATAGGACTGTTGAAATTCTTTTCAGGGGTGTCTTGACTGCCTTGAAAATGAATGTCATTGAGGACATTTTTTTGCCCTCTCTTGTTTCCTTGGCAACAGGTTGATGATGCAGCAGCTGAAATCCACTGTCTCCCTGGAGATACTGGTGTGGGCAGGCAGCAAACCACTGGTATTGCCTGCCATGTGTACTGAACTTGACCAAATCTTTCCATTCCAGTCCTACTATATGCCTTATACAAAGATATCTACCTAATAGAAGAATGGCTTTACAACATAATTGTTGGCATGACTATCAGTGAAAGAAGTATTCACCTGCTTTTTTAAAATGGTTTACCTTTCACGTAAAACTTAATACTGAGTCTTGAAATGTAGAAGTCTTGGGTAATTGTATGCATCAATTCAGTGTCAGAGTAATATATTGAAAAAGAAAAACCCCCCACCTTGTTCTGTGTTAATATAAAGTCTGAGAGAAGGGGGCAAGGGGTCAGGGGTCAGGACTCTTTCCTCTAGATTTATATCAAGCGTATGGTCCCTGTCGGGTAGCCACAACCCAACAGCCACTCTCCACTTCTTGAATGTTCTGAAACAAATCATGCCTGTGATCTGTGGAGAAAGCATGGAAGAACTATAAATGCATAATGTCTGTCAGTGTTCTCCTCTGGAAGATAAGAGAGCAACTAGAGAAGAAAGTTCAGTTGGGAGGGGAGCGCCATTTAGGGAAAGCATATAAGATGGCTCAGGGGACAGACAGACACAGCTGACAGGCAAGGCATCTGGACTATCGATGAACCTATTGCCAAAGGTAGGATGGCCCAGACACTCAGGGATGAATGAATGAAGGCTTTATGGAAACATGATAAACAGAGGGAAACTTGAGTAATAAAACCATAAGGTTGGTGCAACAGGTAAGTAGGGAGGACAGAATTAGACAAGGGAAAATTACAGCTGAATTCAATTAAAGAGTAGCATTTAGAATGGATTGATTTTTTTTTCTTGAAGTAATTGAATGCAACCAACTGCTGAATTTACGCCAAGAATAGATCCAGAGAAAAAGAGAAACAGAGAGAGAGAGAGAGAGAGAGAGAGAGAGAGAGAGAATGTTTTACCTGAAGAGGATGCAGAGGAAAAGAGAAAACACAGAGAGTGTGAGGTCTGGGTGGCATCTGAGAGACAGGTGGGTGTGGTTATGTAAAGGAGAAGCAGGAAAAGGAAAGATAAAGTCCAAGGGACTCCAGTACCAGTCATGAACTGCCAAAGGAAGGAGAATGCCTGCTATGGGCAACTCAACTGAAGAGAAATACACAGAGCATACAACAAACATATTTGGTAAACATGTACACTAAATGGGTAATAGCTAAGGAGGATTCTAAAAATTTACAAATTTTCCACTGCCCCCATGTGATTGTAAATATTCTGGGTGATGAGTTCTGTCTGGAGTCTGGAAAGATATGAAGGTAACTTTTTGTCCTCTCAGTTCTGGTAGTCGGTTCAGGGACTGAGGAAATATCTTGGGAAATGACATTTTTGTACAGTATTTTTTTTTAAAGAACATGTTCACTGATCTAACCTTTTGCTCCCTCCATTGACATGAGCAGCACAGCCTAAATGAATCAACACCATAGTTTTCCTTCATGTTCAGGCTGAACAAATAGTGTAAAAATATGAAGAATAAAAAGAGCAATGAGAGAATTCTCTCCCTGATGCACTTAGCAGTTAATTGCACTGGCTTTAGAGTCAGGTAGCCTGCATTGGAATCACTAATTTAGTTTTTAACAGCTGGATGATGTTGAAGGAGGTAATTAATTTATCCAGGCATCCACATTTTAATCTGTAAAATGGTAAAAATACTACTAATAATACGTACATAATAAAGCTATTCTTGGATTAATTCATGAAATGCATGTAAAGCTTTTAACACAATTCTTGGTACATAAAAAATAAAAAAACCTTAGCTATTATATTTTATGGTGATCAACATACTTAACTAATCAAACTAATTGTGAAACCTAAATTCCTTATTAAGTTTAACATCTGGATTGGGCAGCTATGATGAACAAAATGGAGTAAATGTCTTATTTCCAATTTTTTATCTGATAGTACCTCTGATTCTACCTTAGATCTATAACTGGGCTTGCTAATACTTCCAAAATCAGTCAATTTATTAATATTAAAACGTTAGGCAATGATCGACAAATTAATTTTCTTCCATCCTCTTTTGGTTATTTCCCTTTTAAAAATCATATTTGAATTTAGTTAATTCAGTGAATTTAACTTACGGTAGATTTAGAGAAGCTCTATCTTTCTAATCAAATGATGGTTCATTATAGATTCACTGACAATTTTCAAATCATCATTTTAAAATGCTGCCTCTGATGTTCTTTATTTTCCATCCCCCTCTCTCTGTAACCTACATAGATTTTTGGGGGAAAATGAAAAGGGAATAGAATTAAATTCATCTTGGCCAGTATCTTTTACGGCAGAGCAGAGTTCAGATACTTGATAAAGGAGGGGTAAATGTTCTAGGTCATGTTGGCATCAGCAGCAGCAGTAGAACATGAGGATAAAGCAGGGTGTTTGAACCAGGAGAGCAAGGCAGAGGCGCAGGATAGTGAGCCAAAAAAGCAGTGATGATTCTGCAAGAGAATAAAAATGGACACAACCTGTGGTTGGGTTATAAGGAAGATTAGACACTACCTACCGGAAAAGGAAAGCCGGAGCACAAAGATAGCTTGTGAGTTAAGTGGATCAAAACAGAAATTTAGGCAAACAAGTTTCCCACAAGAGGAGCAGGCTCAGAAGTGGGTCAGGAAGCCAAGTAGACAAGGAGCAACAATCAAGAATAGGTCCAGCAACCATGGAATCTTTTGTCTTTTGCTTCTGCAGACGGTACCATCCCACCCAGGAATTTCTTAGAATTTTTGGTTGAGACAGAAATCTACGGCATGAACAGTTTAGAACTGGATAGTTCTAGGAGAGAGGTCAGCCATCAGAATGGAAGAAGAGGTAACAGCTCAAGACAGATGCTGACCCAAAACTTCTTTGATGAGCTAAATTCAGATAAATTACCAAGATCAAATGATCTCTACCAAGTAACTTTTAAGAAACTTTAAGTTATGGCTTTGGAACACATGTCTAAAATGGACAGTCTGTCTTTGGAAATCATCACTGTGAGGGGAATTTTTATTCTTCCCCCCAGCCCCCCGGATTCTCTCTACTTCAGGGCCAAATACCTTAAAATCCACTCAATTTTCAAACTTGTATTTTTAAATCCAAAGGACAATCCCTGGGGGGAAGAGATGCATGTTAATCAGAATTGCAGGGAGCCAAAAAAAAAAAAAATTGCAGGGAGCCAATGTAGGTCATGTTCAGGTGGCTCTGAGGAGAGTAACCTGACTTAAGCCTGCAGGGGGGCACTGAGCCACAGCTAACAGGAACTGAGGGAAACCAGGATAATAAGGGGAAATTACTGGAGTGAATCATGGATGGGACACACACACACACACACACACACACACACACACACAAGCCTGCTAAACAAATGACTAGTGGGCCTTCCTCAAGGTTTACTTATTAATACATAGGCTCTGTTTCCCTTCATTGACTTTGTACTTCAAATAGGTAGGTACAAATGTCCTGTGTGGAAGGGACTCTGTGAAGACTGCTGAAGGGAAGTAAAGGTTAGGACATGGTCCCAAAGGCAAACGAAAGTGTTTGCTTTACAGGCACCTAGAATAATCATATGTGAAATTTTTTGTTATGTTTTTATATATATCAATTCTTTATGTAATCTTTTTAGTGCATTGCAGTCCTCAGGGGGCACTACCTTTGACTTTAAACTCATTCAGCAAGATCTGTGTGTTTTGGCATTTTTCCATTATGTTCAAGCTGAAAAAAATCAAGCTTTATGGTTTTTTTCTAAACCTCGATAGAATCCAGAAGAACCGAAGTCATTTTCTGGCTTATGAGAGGGAAGGACTTGCTTCTTTTGGGCAAACTGGTCCCTTGGTCTGCAAGAAGCACCTAAATAACTACTAGTTACAAAAATGCAAAGCAAGGACATGCATTGTTCTTCAAGAACAATACCAAAGCTGTGAAGGAAGCAGATCTTCTCAGTAAGAAACCAGTGGTTCAGTATGGTGATGTGAATTATGATATGGGTTTGAGCCAGAGACAAATTGCTTCAAATGAGGCTTCTTTGGGGCCAGACTGGGATGGGGGTAAGAAGGATATTTATTTTCTCTACCAGAATGTAGACTACTCCTTGCCTGTACATTCTTGCTTATATTTCTGGTGAATGTGAATATATGCAAATGTGTGTGAGTGTTATCAAAGATCCTTGCATCATCGAGCTCAGTCCTAAAACCTAAGAACTACAGATTGGATTTTGATTTCCCACAGTAAAAATCATTTCAAGGAGATAACTAATGATAGCAAACCAGTAGAAATTCCATGCAGACTATGCTTTTGATGACTTATATTTTGAATAATTTAAAACTGGCAGTTACCGGCAATTCCGTTACTAGACATATACTGAAGAGAAATATGCAAGACCTTGTACATGAAGTTTCATAGCAACATCTTTCATAATAGCCCCAAAGTTGAAACTTTCCAAATGTCCATCAGCTGTTGAACAAATAAACAAAATTGGTATATCTTTACAGTAGACTATAATTAGACAATAAAGAATGAAGTTCTCATATGTGATACAATGTGGATTAACCTCAAAAATATTAGGCTAAATGAAATAAATCAGTTACATAGGGCTACATACTGCATGTTTTCATTTATATGAAATGTCCAGAGCAGACCAACCTACACAGACAGAGCAGAGATGGTGATTGCAGGTTATGTAGGGGCAGGGGAGCAGGAATTGAAATCACTGACCACTACTGGATATGAGACTTTTTTTTGAGTGGAGAGAGGGTAATGAAAATATTCTAGAATTTGATTGTGGTGATGATTGCACAACTCAGAGAACATACTAAAAACGACTGAACCACATATTTTTAAGTGAACTGTAGGGTAAATGAATTAAATCTCTATTTTAAAAATAAAAAGCAAACACTGAATAACTCAGAGTTTGGGCCAAGGTCTTCTCTGGGATGTGAACCTGTATGATATACTGGGCAGTAGCAACATGGGCTCTGATATCAGACTACCTGGATTCAAAAACCAGCTCTGCCACTTACCAGCTGTGTGATCTTGGGCAAATTACATACCTGCTTTGTACTTCAATTTCCTCATCTATAAAATTAGGAAAATAATTGTACCTGTCTCGTGAGATTGCTTTGAGGATTAGATGAGTTAATAATGTAAGTCCTTAGAACAGTACTTGGCACTTAATCAGCACATACAAACATTTGTTGTTATTATTATTAACATCTGTACTGAAGTGATGCCTTCATAGGACCTGGAAACAAGGTCTTACTCTAGTGTGTAGAAGATGACATTTCATTTAGAGAAAAGTGGTTATTCCCATTGGCAGTCATCCCAATAAGTCACTACTCTTTAGATATGTACTGAGACTTTGGAAAGTAGGACTTAACACTTCACCAAAGTCCAGCTTCTTTTCCTCTGAGCCGATGGGGTTGGCATCAGATTCTAAGGACTGTAGACTTAGCAGATTCCTGGTGATGGAATTAGGTCAGTCCCTGCCTCAGAGAAAGCCTTGGAAAGAGACAGGAAGCCTTTTAACTGGTTAGGCAATGATATAAAGAAACTGTGAATGCACACCTGACCCTTGAGCTCTAAGGGTAGCACTTCGAGAAGCAGTTGAAGGCAACTTTATTGATTGTGATTCCCTTCTGCCATCCAGAACTCCAGTAAAGTTCTATTAAAAGACATAGCCTGAACTCAGCTAGACTGTGGAAAGTGAAAAGAAGGGTGTACTTCATATTGCCAATAGCAGAGGACAGACAGCCTCTGGCCCCAAACCCATGCTATGCCAAGGCCAGTGGAGTAGTTGCAGAATTCACTGGAGAGCTCAGAAGTCCCAGACTCACAGATCAACAGAGGTGCAATGGTCTTTAGATGGAATAGAGATTGGTGAGTCCAGAGCATGAAAAATAGTGGAGTAAGAGGCAAAAGCCCAGAATGATAGAGAAGCCTTGGCACTGCCTGAAAAGGGCAAAATGAGATAGGTGAGGGACCAAAGTCCACTACACTGGCCAGTGTGGCTTAGAACACCTATACTTGGTGTAATCTCACACATACCTTCAGACTAATAAAACTTAATATTTATTACATGCGAGACAAACTTTCAAAACCTGAGAGTCAAATTAAGGCAACATCTTCCACATCATTTTCCATACGAAGAAAACTTTTTGGATCTCTCTGCATTCTATCTACCCTCAACTTTCTGTATTTGCCTTTATCACTGTTTTATTTACACTATTTTATGACTGTTACTTGTCATTCTCAAACATGGGGTGATGGGTTTCTTGAAGACAATAACTATGGAATTTTAAATGTTTTGTCTCTTTTTATTTCTCCTTTGCTTGTTAATTCTGGGTCACCTTTGCTTAGCTAAGCTCCTGACTTACCTTTAACACTCAGAAGTACTTATTGAATGAATGAATCTTGGGATAAGGATAATTTATGTATGAGAATCTTGGTCAGATTACAAACAGCCTTGGGTGGCAAGATGAGACCCAATCACATTTCTTCTGTTCCTTTCCTTTCCATGAGATTTGCTGAGCCGTTCAATTTGATGTGCCCATGCAGGTCAGCTCCTCCCTTTTCTGATCCAGTCTCCCATTTTTTGCTCCTCTGTGTCCTATGAAGTTCCTGTGAGGCTACCAAGAATGTTTTGCTATGCACAGATCTTTTTTTTTTAAAATATTTTTTTTAAATTTATGTATTTAAAAGAGAGAAAATGTGTGGGGGGGGGGGATGAGAGAGGGAGAAAGAAACCCCAGTGGACTCTACACTGAGCAAGGAGCCCAATGCAGGGCTTGATCTCAAGACCCTGAGATCAGAACTGCACTGAAACCAAGAGTCAGATGCTTAACCAACTGAGCCTCTAGGCACCTTGCAAATCTTTTCTTAAAAACCTCCTCCATGCATATGCTTAACCAATCCTGGACCTTGCTCTATCTTGATCCCATTGGCTGACATCTTTTTTTTCAACTGACAAAATGTTGATGGTTCTAGAATTAGATCATTTTTTTTCGTCTCTCTTCATTCTATATCTGCTCTTCTTGGGTGAAATGGGGCCATACAGTAGGGTAAAATTTCAGCAGAGTCAGAAGTGACTACATAGGGAAGTAGACACGGAGGTGGATGTTAATGCTATACTGTGGAGTCTGAATCTTGTGGGGTTTTGTGTATGTGTTTGTTTCTTGAAGGGAGGTTTTCTAGCAAAGGAACCACACAGTAAAAGCTCTAATTCTGAAAAATAATTTGTGATGTGTTTTAAATGGTCTAGTGCTAACAGAGTTTAAATCAAGGAGATCAACTGACTCAAGCTGACCATAGGAAATGACAGTATTTAGAGTGAGGGAGATGGATTTAGGGCACTTCCAAAGAAGAATGTATTAGATTCAGTGACTAGCAGATATAGAAGAGAAGAGGGAAAAAGTCAAAGATGATTGTAGTTTCTGGCTTGACTAACACGTAATTGATGATGATGTATAACCAATAGGAGATTTAAAGAAGACAAGAATAATTAGCTATGGCCTGAATTGTTTGTATTATTGAAGTAAATAATTTCCCTAGGTCTCTCATGGTCAGTATCTCCCAGGGATGGGTGGAAGCTTATCAGTTTAATTGGCACAGGTGTAAGTAAGGCCTCGGGTGACAAATGACAAAAATATATCAACTGACAACATCTTCAGCAAAGCCTCATAGCTCTTTCCACATTAATCAGGATTACTACAAAGGCACAGCATAAAAGAACTAACATGAAAATCAAAATATTTCGGTCTAAGTCCAAGTTATGCCACTCACCAGCTGTGGAATATAGAATATTTCACTTCTTTGAGCCTTATTTTTTTTAAATCTGTAAAATGAAAACATAATACTTGCTTCACAGTGGTGATAACAACTAAATAAAAATGTAGAGAAATTGGGTTGTGGAGTAGCAGATGCAATAGCTGGCTTGAATAAATGCAGTGCCAGTCATAGGAGTCTTTAGGCTCAGGGCTTGAAAAGCCAAGATCCAGGGTAAGAAGGACAGCTCTAACACTTTGTTATAATTTCATATCTACAATGTTGATGAATCTTGGGAAGATACCCACTCAATAATCTAAGTGGCTTCCTGAGCTACATGCTACGTTCTCATACTTAATGCACTTTATGGTGTTTCTAAGGTCAAAGAGGTCTCAAGTATCACATACTTTTGTTTTTCAGATGATAAGTCTGAGGCCAGAAAGGTTATAAAATGTGCCTGAGGTCACAGAGACCAATAGGAACATGGGTGAGAACCCATGTTTCTCAACTCCCAGTTCAGGACTTGTCCACTATATTATGAGGCCTTTCCACTGCTACTGAAAAAAATACATCTCACTCTGACCAAGGAAATATCTTTGAGAGCCTATTTTTGTCTTTCTTTCTTTTTTTTTCTTTTTTTTTTTTGTTTTTGTTTTTGTTTTATAAGATTAAGTTTACTGGGGTAAGAATGATTTATGGTCTAAAATTAATCTTTGCTGGCCCATCTGCTTTACCAAACTGGTGTACTTCCCCTGGTCTTTCCTTGAAAATTAACATTTTTTTCTCTTACCTCCTCCCACCAAAATAAATAAAAAAGTAACCAATGGATAGAAAACTTCTACACATACTTCAGCACTTCTAAGTCCTGAGGGAAAAAAAAAAATCATAGAAGTAGACAGGATGTTGTTAACCAGGGCTTTCCTCCATCCTGCAGTAATGGAGAACATGCATTGTGCAGTTTCAAATCCAAAGTCATAGGAAATTTACTTCCTCCACTTCTTTTTTTTTTATTTAATATTTTATGTATTTATTTGACAGAGAGAGAGCAAGCACACAAGCTTGATTCCAGGAGCCTTAGGTCATGACCTGAGCCAAAGGCAAGACGCTTAACTGACTGAGCCACCCAGGTGCCCCACTTTCTCTACTTCTCATGCCACTCCTCCAACCTGTCCTAGCAAATGTACAAATTGCATTTTAAAAAAGAAAGAAAGAGGGATGCCTGGGTGGCTCAGCAGTTGAGCATCTGCCTTCGACTCATGGTGTGGTCCGGGAGTCCTAGGATGGAGTTCCACATCGGCCTCCCTGCATGAGAAAGAAAGAAAATAACATTTTGATTATCTGATCTTTGGGGCACCTGGCCAGCTCAGTTGGTAGAGCATGCAACTTTTGACCTCAGGGTTGTAAGTTTGAGCCCCACATTGGGTATAGAGATTACTTAAAAACAAAGTAAAATAAAAACAATTGTGTTATCTTTGTCATCTCCATTCATATAATTACCACTTCCCAACCCTTTATTAAGGAAACTCTTGACAGAGGCCACTCTGACACTGGGCTTGCTTGGCAAGGGGAGAATATGGAATGGGAAAGGATTTGTCCTGTGTCCCATGTGGCTGGATGGCTATCAGGTGGATCAGAGAGGTATCCAAGGTTACCGTTCTGACACTGACTCATTCAAAGTAGCATGTGCTCCTTCGAGAGCTGAAGTTCACTCTAGGGATGTGTTGAGTGGTAAGTCAGGATACCGTCAGCTTTGATTGCTCCCACTCACAGTCTAGGGACAAAAACTGTGCTTTCTTTAGCTTAGTATTCCCTGAATCTATCTCCATGCCCTGCATAGTCAAGAGTGCACAATACAGTTGTGTGTGTTTAATTTATTGAGATACAATTCACATAGCATATGCACAATACAGTTTTGTTGAATGAATAAACTTATTCAAAAGTCAGTGGTATTCTTTCAGGCAAGAACATTTATTAGGCCCCTAATGATCCTCATTCATTTGCTTACTGACATAAGGAGTTTTATTTCTTTTTCTAAAAGTTCTAATACCTTTGAAACTTCACATGTTCCCAAGACTAGTAAAAATAACAATAAAATTTAACAACAATAAAATGAATGCTTATTATGGGCCCGTGCTGTGCAAAGCATTTTGTGCGCTTTTTTTCTCATCTACCTATTACAAAATCCCATTGAGGGAGGTACAACTGTCCACTCTGTTTTATAGCTGAGGAGGCTCAGAAGTCATACAACTTGTTCAAGGTCAAAGCTAATAAGGGGAAAAGCAGGATTTGAATGAAGGTTTATAGACCCCTAAACCTCACTTGCTATACTGCATCAAGAACTTCCAAAAAAAAAAAAAAAAGAACTTCCCAGTTTTCCTCAAAGTGGTCATTTACACTTTGGGGAAAACACATGAAAAAAGTAGGTAAGTATTTAAGAAAAAAAAAACTTTCTGCAGAGTTGAGGATACTGGTGTTCAAGTAAGACCACCACAGGTAAAATTAATAAGAAAACCTTTGCAGAACTGAAAGTAAAAGGATAAATTGAAAGCCAGTCAAATACTGGTATTCTTCACGCTTGATTATGAACCAATCTTGCCCACTTAGGTTGTGTTGACTAGGATACTTACAGATTTCCTATCACTGCCTTTCTCCTGAGTTTTAAGATGGCTGACATAACTTTGACATGGTCTTCTCCAAGCATTTCTCTGACAGAGAGCCAACAAGTAAAATCCTTGCAGTTTCCATTAGAAATAGTGTTGACATGAGCATCCTATAATATTGGAAGTTGAAGATGATAGCTAGAGTTGAAAGAAGATGGCAAGGTACTTTGAAGATTTTTGAAATGTGCATCTACTTTAGATATATATATATATATATATGTAAATAATATATTTATAATTTATATATAATTAGATGTAATACCTATTTAATATGTATATATTTATCTTACCAGTAATTTCTTATACTTCATGTAGGCCCCTCAACACCAGGATTATTTAGATATACCAGAAAATTCACAGACTTCACTCTGGAGGTAAATGGACTTAGACAACCACATATGGAAAGAAGCAGTTGTCATTCCAAGCAGACAGATGGGATTGTGCCCTGAGTATTTTTTCAAATGGAAATAAGAACAAGGAAAAAAGGAGATGGGGATAGGAGCCAGAGGAGAAAAAGCATAGGCAGGAGTACAAAGTTTAAAATGTTCAGATTCCTAGGCCCCAGCCATTGCTTGGTGACCCTGAGAAAGTCATTTCTTATTTGTGCATCATTGGGTAATCAGAGCACATGGGAGTTTGGGGAAGCTACTGTGTTTTCAGGTTGTCTTGTTATGTAGTAGAGGCAGTGAGTTGACTGGAGACCTGCACGTGCTACCGACTTGCTGTGAAATGTGTGGCAGACTGAGTGATAGGTTTCACCTTCTCCATCTCTAAAATCAAGACACGTAATGTTCACTCCTATGACAAAGGAAAGGGTGGTAAAAGCATAAAAAGCAGTTTGAGGATCCCTGGGTGGCGCAGCGGTTTAGCGCCTGCCTTTGGCCCAGGGCGCGATCCTGGAGACCCGGGATCGAATCCCACGTCGGGCTCCCGGTGCATGGAGCCTGCTTCTCCCTCTGCCTGTATCTCTGCCTTGCCTCTATCTCTGTGACTATCATAAATAAATAAAAAGTAAAAAATTAAAAAAAATAAACACTTAAATGTTTAAAAAAAAAGCAGTTTGAGCATCTTGGAAGGAATACAGAATGCAGATACAACAGGAACTCCACATTTTATCTAGGTAAATCAAAAATATAGGCCATATTTTGCCTACTTTCACTGGCTTCCAGAACTGTGTATCTGGCAGGGGGTGACATAGACATAGGGGTGTCTCTCTCCTAGAGTAGTGTGCTTGAAGTATCCACAGGGGCCCTTCATCAGTTCTCCAGAGAGTGGAGGGATGCTTATTAAAAATGTAGATTCTCAAGCCCACTCTGCAACAATGGAATCATAATCTCTGAGTTACGGCTCTGAGTATCTGTGTTTTAACAAACTCCCCAGGAGATTCTTATGCACAGTGTAGTTTAAGAACTATTGCTCTGGACTGTAAGCCTTCTGAGACAGGAATGGAAATATATTCACCATTGTAGCTTTTGCATTGTATTTAGGATAATAGATGGCCAAATAACATCTGTGTAGTAAAGGAAGGCATGAAGAAAGAAATTATTTCATCCTTGATCCTCCTAGTAGCATGTTTTCATAATCAGAGGCCTTGGTAGGCTGTGTACCTCCCGATGAGGAGGGAGCTTTATATTAAGGAAATGCCCCTTTCAAAACGATCCAGAATGACTTTTAAGAAAAGCCTCTGGGGAGCTAATTAAAGAGCCAGAGGCAGACAGACTGCTGAATTAGGTCTTTGGTAAGCCACTGAACTCAAGGACAAAAATCATAGAGCAAGAAGAGCCATGAAAAGCCTGAAGCTGGGGAAATGCATGCTCACAGGGAAAGACCAGACAACAGATCCTGGTCAGTAAACTAGTAGCTAGAGGGAATGGACAAGGCAGCCAAATATCCAGATTCCAGAAAGTGTTAAGTCTCTAGCCAGAACAAGACAGGAAATTGGGACTAGAGGCACTTCTGAGTCTACCATTAGTAATCTTTGGTGGGTGAGGGGAAGTGTGGTTTGGGTGGGGGTGTAAATAGAGCAGAAGGCCTTCCTGGGGAGTGAAGTGCAAAACTCAACATTTGTTGGCTCCCTTGTTTTAAAAAGACTTTCACTTTGTAGGTTTGGTCCCTTTGAACAAACACCTGAGGCTTCTGCAGGGCCAAGTGGAAACAGACCTCCCTGAAGAGTTAATTGTTACAAATCGCCTCTTATGACGATCATATAATTATATTTTGTGTTGTAATGTTATTTGTTAAAGGCACATTGTAGTGTAACCCCTAGTGAACTCTGTTCTGCTGTTATCCTACATCTCCCCACGTATTTTGATATTTTCAAATAAACAATCCCTTTCTTCCAGCTTTTAGCTAGGTAGGAACTTTAAGGATCTATTTATTTACTAGAGGGAGTGTGCACACGCATGTGTGAGCAGAGGAGCAGCAGAGGAAGATGAAGAGGGAGTCCCAAGCCAACTCTGTGAGCGCAGAGCCTGACATGAGGCTCCATCTCATGACTCTGAGATCACAACCTGAGCCAAAACCAAGAGTCAGATGCTTAACTGCCTACCCAGGAGCCCCTAAGTGGAACCTTTAGACAAACCGTGTAGTTGGAAGAACTCAGAAGACTCTCCCAAGAATTAGTAGTGCAGATGCTAAAACTTCACAGTACAAGAGCTGTGCAAATGGCAGAGGACCTGTGACAGTCTGCTAACACATATTGCTTCATCCACAGCTTCACACGACATGGTAGGAGCTGAGCCAGCATGAGTGATGTAATTACTCTGAAATAGGCAGTGGAGTCCCAGCTTCCTTCCTCTGCACGCTAATAGATCATCCTTGACCTCAGTTCTCTAAAGCCCTTGAATAGCATGAAAGAAACCCTAGAAAGGGGTAAGACTTCCTTAGACTTCCTTTAAGATGCAAACAATCTGGCCCAGTCCTACAGAAACCACATAGATCACGGCCAACTACTGCTAAATAAAGCAGCAAATCCCTCTAATTAGAAAGGCCAATTAAAGAATTCAAAGGGAAATGGTGAATCCCTTGTCGTGGAAAAAAGGTGTCTTTTCATTTTTTTCTTGAAAATGTTAATCATCTTTGTGGTATTGTCCCAGGATAAGTACCCTCAGGACCACTTGTGACCAGCATTATGACAGAGAGTGAGTCATCCAGGAGCTGACAACCGGAGTGAAATGGGGCAGCCCACATCTGCTAAGTGTGTGCTCTTTTCTCCTTTCCTCTGCTTATCTCGACTCAAATATTTTTGCTCAGTTTTCTGAACCTAACTCTCATGAACCATGGTTTTCCTATGAATGGGAGGATAGTAGATGAGAGAAATGAAGATGGGTTAGGCAAGTTATTACCTACTGGTAGTGGATCACACGAAGAGCTAAGTAACTAAACCACCCTAGGTAAGTGCCCCTGCCTACCTGTGGTGCAGCATCCTCACTCATATCCCTGACTTAGAGCTTAAGAAGGTCCTTCCTATTAGATCCATTTAGGTTCTTAGGTAGGGAAAACACACTAAATTGTCTTATGAGGGGTGTACAGAGGATCTGTGTCCCCTTGAGATTCTAGAATGATGGTGACCTGTGTTTGATCAACTTTTTTGTTAGCTAACATTTATTGAGCGGTTTACTGAGTACCAAGCATTGGTCTGTGCACTTTCCCTGAATTCTCTCATTTCATCCTCACGAAAACTTTTCGAAGCAGGTGCTACTATTATCTTCCTTTGACAGATGAGAAAACTGAAGCCTACACAGGTTCAGTAATTGCCTAAGGACACAAATCCAGTAAGTTGCAGAGACAGGACTTGTACCCCAGGCAATCAGATCCTCAGCAGGTTTTCCTGATTAGTTAATACACTCTGCTACCTTTGGTAAGATTGCCTTTGTAAAGTGCTTGTTAACTACAAAGTCATATCCATACATAAAATATTCTTGTTATTATTATTAAAATCCATTTAGTTCTCTGATTCATTAAGATGATATAGTAGACCTATTAAAATTTAGATATATGAGAAAATGTGGAACAAACCAACGTATTTCTAGTGATGATCTATATTTTTTAAGTTCAATCATTGAGGAATAGAAACTCTGGCTATGATTTCTTTTCATTTCTCATGTATCTGTAAAAAAAATAAAATAGACTCATTTGACCTGGCCTCTATACTTTTATTAAAGCCTCATGGAAATAAAAGTATAGTATGGATAGCAAGTAAGAGAAGAAATATAAACAAAGCAGTTTGTAACGGTATTTAATGCTTTCCCTAAGTCATTTGAATGATTCTGCATGAAGTCATAATGATATGCTCTTCTTCAAGACAAACTGCTTATTTTCTTGATTCTAAGATGCAAATTTTTTTCACATCTAGATATTTTTGAAATTAGTTGATTTCTCATAATCAATGTGAACATTTAATATAGGATTGTTTACGCTCCTTTCACCCTCCAAGAAGTCATTATTAAGCCTACTGCTTTAGATTCTTGTTAAGATGTATAACACTCGGTCAGCCAATATAGATTGCCCACTCTTTTGCTCTATGGACACAGTTAGCTTTGCCCAAACTGGCACTTCAGACATAACAGAGGAAACACTGAATATCTTTTAAAGCCTATGTTTTAACATCTAATTGTATGCCTACATTTGCAATTCTAAACATCATTTATCCACTAAAAGCAACTATAGTTGATTCCAGGATTGGGGCAGAGAAAATCCAAGTTGAGCTTAGAACATATTGCTGTGCTGCAAAGTAAAGAAATAATCGAAAAATGATGAGGACATGTCAAATGGATATAAGAGCCAACTTGAAAGGGCTCCATCTGACCAAATCTGTCATAATTTGTGCTTTAAATGGATAATTACATTAATTTATTATGACCCATTGAATAAAATAAGAACCCATGGGCCCATATTGATAATAGATAAATATATAAATAAATAATAGGGGAGAAAGGGAAGTTCTTCTTACAGTAGAATATTACATCATAAATGTAGAAAGAACAATAGAATTTTTAAAACCACCATTTTGCAGTTATCCATATTAATTAGGTAAAGAATTATCAAGGGATGCTATAATTTTTGGTGGAAGTTTGGTGAGAAACAGTATAGTCTCAAAATATCTCTCCACAGATTGGTTAATCCAAAGGGGAAAATGATAATCTTTCAATGGAGAAATTTGACACAGAGCGCCTCAACCAAGTGACCAAAATTAATATCATCAACAATGGGACAACCTGCCATCATGGCCTCCTGATTGGATACACATGGAAGGACACAGTATTTCTTATATACTATACCTTCTAAAAATGCATAACCTGCACAGAAACATAAGGAACTACCACACAAACTCCCAGCAGTTGGTTTGTACTCTTTTTAAAATGTCAATGTCATAAAAGACAATGAAAGTCTGAAAAATTGTTCCAGATTAAAAGAAACTAAAGAAACACAACTAAATGAAATGTGTTATCTTGGATTCTCATAATGGACATTATTGAGACAAATGGTAAAATTTGTATTTTTATTTTTTTCATCACAAAAAGTGTACTCTTTAATCCCCATCACCTATTTAACCCATCCCCCTTGCCCAACCCACCTCACTTCTGATAACCATCCATTTGTTCTTTATAGTAAGGGTCCATTTCTTGGTTTGTCTCTCTTTTTTATTTTTTTCTTTTGTTCATTTGTCTTGTTTCTTAAATTCCACAGATGAGTGAGATCATATGGTATTTGTCTTTCTCGGACTGGCTTATTTTGCTTAGCATTATATAATCTAGCTTCATCCAAGTTGTTTTAAATGACAAGCTTTCATTCTTTTTACAGCTGAATAATATTCCATTGTATATATACCAGATCTTTATTCTTTCATCTATTCATGGACACTTCGGCTATTTCCATAGTTTAGCTATGGTAAATAATGCTGCAATAAACTTAAGGGTGCATATATATCCCTTTGAATTAGTGTTTTTGTAATTTGGGGGTAAATGCCCAGTAGTGTGATCACTGAATCATAGGGCAGTTCTACTTTTATTTTTTTGAGGAGCCTCCATACTGTTTTCAGAGTGGCTGCATCAGTTTGTATTCCTACCAACAGTGCAAGGAGGTTCCCTTGTCTCCACATCCCCACCAACACTTGCTGTTGCTTGGCAATTGGTAAAATTTGATAATGAACCTTCTATTAGATAATAATACAGTGTGAATATTAAATACCTCAATTAAATAATTGTGTTATGTTTATATAAGGGCATGCCCTTGTTCTTAAGAAGAATTGAAGTATATAGGGGTAAGGAGGTATGATTTGTACAATGTACTTTCAAGTGGATCAGGATAAAAACATCTTGAAGATTTGTGTCAATGGGTTTTTCAAAGAGGCCAAGCTAGAAATTTATAGTAAGAAAGTAATAAGTAGACAAGTTAGTGAGTAAGTTGGTATTCAGCTCAGAGTTTCCAAAGAGATTCTTATGTAAAGAAAAGTTGTTAGATGAAAAAAAATCCATTTGGAAAAAGGATTTTACTCAGGACCTTGAAATCATGTTGTGTGACTATTCTTATTACTGCTGTTAGAATTTTAAGAAAGAATAATAGCCATTTTGAAATTTAAAGAATTTTTTTAAGTAAGCAGAACAACTAAATATTAGATGGTATAATTGCTAAGCAACCTGGAGCAAAGTTCTTTATGAGGGCATTTGATGATGAGCCAATACACTGAAAAGCAGAACAGGAATCCTGGAATGTATTTATATCTGAGCAAATGTTTGGGATGAATTTTTTCACAATCTTCCCAAGCTAAAACTAGAATTAAATTAAGCACACATTGATAACAGTTAAGGATTACATTCATATCTTCTTATGTCATGTATTTATATTTCTTTAACTTACATTTGCTTGTATTCCTCTAAGCAGCCTATAATTGTTTATACTATCTTCTGGTTAGGTTTGTGGGGCTTTTTGTTTTTGTCATTGGGTTTTTTTGTTTTGTTCTGTTTATTATCTTCCAGTTAGTTCACTGTTCAATTCTGATCTCATGATAAAGTTCAATTTTAAAGGAAAGGGGATGTTGGCTGTAGCATGCACTATGGTCTAGGCCTTCAATTATTCATGATCGTGGTCCAAGGAGCCATATAAAAATATCACCGTTAACTAAGAGAACATTACTTGATTTGTATGAAAGCTGCGAAACTGTCCACTTGGAATCCAAATGTACAAAACAGGGGGCATGCCATGATGTCTAGTACATGTTTTGCTCTCAGAGTCACATTTTAACTGAAATCTTGAAAGACCAATGTTGGTATATGCAGGAAGACTTTCTTTTTGGCGATTCTCGATAATTAATGATTATGTTGGGTGTCCCTGGGGAGTTTGAAGCAACTGATTTTTATTTCTTAACAATATCAATATTTAAGTTTATAAAAATGTGTTCCCTTCTTATCCTCTTGGTAAAACCCTTGAAAGCTGCATTTTTTTTATTATTATTTGAATGTCTAGACTCAGAGTATCAAAATACTTGACAGAATAATGAGGCTAACCTTGACATAGTCATTAATTAAGCCTGAATTAGGGGCACCTGGGTAGCTCAGTTTATTAAGCATCTGACCCTTGATTTCAGCTCAGGTCATGATCTCAGGGTCATGAGATTGAGCCCAATGTGCGGCTCCGCGCTCAGTGTGGAGTCTACTGGAGATTTTCTCTCTCCATCCCACTCCACCCCTCCCCTTGCTCTCTTTCTCTCTCTCCCTCCACCCCTCCCCCTCAAATAAATACATAAAATCTTTTTTTTTTAATTAGACCTGAATTAGAGAAACCAAAAGTACAAAATCATTCGTCCACAAGCAGTTATTGAATACTCTGTGGGAAGCATTGTGTTAGCTGTTCTAGGGGAAACACAATTAAAATGGTTCCTCTGTGCTCCTGGAGCTTGACTTTACTTGGAAGATAGCATATTCACAAAAGTAGCTACAAAATGCAGGCAATATACCCTAAGGATCATGGGAATGGTAGAGAGCGGGGACCAGGGAGCAATGGGCCATCTCTCCTTACTGCTTATCTCTGGAACCAGCCTCATTGTTAAGAGAGAGCCTAAGACCACAGACTATCAGTCCTGGAAGGAGCCCTCTAATACCAAAGTGCAAAAATCAAACTCAGAGAGGTTGTTATTTGATTAGAAGCACATGGTATAATTCAAATGTCCTGCTTTTTCTGATGCAAATAGATTTTTCTTAGTCTGTTTTCTTAAAGCAGCTGAGGGATGGTGAAAAAAGGACAAGATGATAGAATGAATTCTCATTAATTACAATTTATGACACTTAATCATTTACAAACTCCATGTTATAATTGTAAAAATGAGCACAATACTACATGCTTTGCTTTTTATACCTCATGGGCTGGTTAGAAGAATTATGTGAAACTATGTGAAAATACTTTGAAAGTAATTGCTATAAAAATGTAGAGAATTATTAGTGGCATCTGACATTTATTAAGTACTTAGTATGTGCCGGGCATTGTGCTGGTACTTAATATGCATTACCTCAGTTAACCCTTCCACAACCCTCTGAAGTAGATACTATTATTAACATTTCACTGAGAAAGAAACTGAGGTTTAGCGTGATTAATTGCATAAAAGTGCCCCGGAGAGACTTCAGGCTCAGGCAACCTGATTCAAGAGCTTCCACATAATCACTTCTTACCAGCTCTCAGTTATCACAGGAGAAGCCCAAAAGGATGCAAGACCATTACCTACAACTGGGCAGGAGCCAGTCTTGCCCACTCTCCTAATGAAGCCCAGGTTTGGGCTTGGGGATCAGCATGGGGATAGAACCATGTACTTCGTTGGGGCAGCCAGGAGCACAGGGAACAGGTAGGTCTTAGGGAAAAGAACATTTCTCAAGACTCACTAAATCCCTTGGCCTCATATATGCACTGGCATGCACACTCCAGCCCTGGGTACAGAACCAAGCTAATTTCAAACTAATATTCAAGGCTTGCAAGGAAGGCACTGATTAATCTATTAGCTGCACTTGGTAACGACCTGAGGAATTACTGCTTCAACTGCTCTATTCCTGCTCAGCAGCCTCATGGGGCTGCCTCACTGCCTCTCCACGGCCACAGGTTTAATAGAAGCCCCCAAGTCAGTAAACAAGACCACCCAAGGACACAGTTTGAGGCCCAAGCAAGAAGCTAGGAAGACAGCTGGTGGTTCTGGAGATTTAGTCTTCTGTTTATAAAGGTGAAGCCGAATGCTGCATTAGCTCTCTACTTGGCAAAAGCCTGAAGCTGAGAGCAAAAGGTGAGGTGAAATTTAAAATAGGCCACCAGAGCAAATGTGCAGGGTGCCTATGTATGGGGCAGAAACAGGAAGAATAGGCCAAAGGTCAGCTGTGAGGGAGGGACTTCATATTTGCTGTTAGAGTGGTGGCATTCCCAGCTCTGAGGGAGTTTGGCACCAAGGAAGCTGCTTCGCCCCATCCTCACCTGTAACATCACCTGTTCCAGGCCCCAACATGAATAGCAATCATGGGGAATTGTGTAGTGGCAGGAGAAGCAGCAGTGAGAGATGAAAGTCATTGTGCAATGAGGTTTTAAATGCCTCAGTGCCATCCAGTTTGGAAGAGAAATCTCCGTGCAGATTGTGGCCAGGCTAACACGAACAGCAAAAAAACATCCCCTGTGCTACCCTGCCTTGCCCAGACTCCTCCTTCCTAATCCCTTCCAGATGAATAAGGTTAACAGCCGTGATGGAAGTGGCCTGGGGTCTTCTGACTTGCCTCCTACCAGCTGGGAATCCTCCCAAACACTCTTACCAGCTCTCAGTTATTACAGGAGAAGTCAAAAAAGGATGCAAGACCATTGCCTACAACTGAGCAGGAGCAAGTCTTGCCCACTCTCCTGATGAAGCCCAGTGAAGCTCACAGCCCTTGGATTTGTGATGTGTCAGACACGGCTGGCCACCCAATGCATATCATCTTATGTGAGCCTCACAGCACTCCTAAGAAATAGGTGTCATTATCCGACACCCCCCCACACACTTTAAAAGATTTATTAATTTGAGAGTGAGTGTGTGAATTGGCGGGTGGGGCAGAGGGAGAGAAATCCTCAAGCATACTCCCCCACTGAGCACAGAGCCCAGTGCAAGATTCCAGTCCCAGGACCCTGAGATCATGACGGGAGCCAAAATCAAGAGTCAGATAATGTAACTGACTGAGCCACCCAGGTGCCCCCATCCCCTTCATTTTTACAGCTAAGGAAATTAAGTTTCAGAGGGATTCAGTTACTCAGATGCACAGAAATGAAGCCAATTAGAACCCATTTTGTCCAAGAGCTAGAGCATTTACCCCTACAACTTACTGCTGAATCACCACACCTTGGGGATGCCCCAAGCAAGAAGAGTGAAGGAGGAGTTTGGCTTTGGTAATTTCAGGCAACGTGCATGTGTCCCCCACCTCTCTACACCCCATATATACTTTTCCTCTGCTTGGCAGTTTTCTTATCCTCAGCTCTCCTGTCAACTGCCTGAGGAATTAATTCATGTGTATGTGCTAGGAATTTACTAATTTAACTCTCCCTTGACTTGTTGGTATTTTAAGAGGAAATAAAGAGTAAGACATTAATAAAAATGTATTAGTCCTTTGAGAAGAAGTAGATCCAGGGGCTCCTCACTGCTCAGTCAGTAGATCATGCAACTTTTGATCTTGGGATTGTGAATTCGAGCTCCACGTTGGGTGTAGAGATTACTTAATTTTTTTTTTAAAGGAGTGGAACCATATGTTTCCAAGAGAAGGGATGATGATATTTTAGGGATTATGCATCCCATCCTTGGCACAGAATGAACAAACACAAAAACCCACATTCAGACTGGCATCAGAGGCACAGGTATTGGAGGAGTAGGGAGTGACCAGCTAGATTCTGTTCAAGATTGCCCAAAGGGAGTATTCTCTTAAACCACAACGAGGGATCCCTGGGTGGCACAGCAGTTTAGCGCCTGCCTTTGGCCCAGGGCGCAATCCTGGAGACCCGGGATCGAATCCCACATCGGGCTCCCGGTGCATGGGGCCTGCTTCTCCCTCTGCCTGTGTCTCTGCCTCTCTCTCTCTGTGACTATCATAAATAAATAAAAAAATTAAAAAAAAAAAACACAACGAACAAGGATCTCCCTGCATCACTGCAGCCCAGGCCAGGAAGGGCTGTGTCAGGAGAATGAGCAAGGTGAAGTATGTGGTCTTCCCTGGCAAGCTACCTCATGCTGCCCACCCCCTGCCCCCCCGCCCCCAGAGTAGACAGCCTCATCCTTTCCCTCTGCACTTGTTTCTTATTCCTTGTCAGCCATGAGGCACAAGCTGAGGGTGTCTGTGGCATCCAAAGCAGCAGGCCCTGTACTACAAGCTTCACAGTGAGCAAGAAACATCTTTTCTACTTTCATATTCAGGGTAGAAAAGCGGGCTCCAAAGGCAGAAGAGGATGTGGGGACAGATCCTTCCTAACATCATTGCTTTTCCCACTCTAAGTCTATCCTGAATGCAATCCTTTTGAGACTGATAGCCCTGGGCAGAGTGGGCCACGCACAGCACAACTTTCTCATGTATAATGTTCAGTTGGTCTCTCCTAACTCTTCCAATGCATATGCCTTTGATGTTGGTGTGTTTGCCTGTTCTCTTCTCTTTAGCAGACCTAGTCTGGTCTTTGTTTCCTTTTCCTAACCCTTCCCCCCACCCCTCACCCAACCCCAGGCAAAATATAACGAATTCTATAAGGACTAGAACTTTTGATAATTTTACAACTGTTGTATTTCCAGTGCCTAGACCTGTGCCTATACATAGTAGTTGCTCAATAAATATTTATTTAATGAGGGAAAGAATGAATATGTAGGCTTATAAGGAAAGATAGAGCTTGGCTTTAATATCGATAGACCCCATTGACATTTGGCCAAATATTTCTAGTGAAGAACTTGAAGTTCCCATTCCTGGGCCACTTGTTGGGACAGAGCTGCAGCTGTCTTGCTTACTCAGATGAGTGCACAGGAAAGGGGTTGATGTATCTAGCAGATCAATTTTCCCATCCTGGGAATTTTAAACCAGATTTTAGCTATCCTCCCTTCTGAGTTTCTGAGAGAGCCATAATATTACAATTCAGTTTTAAAAGACAATCAACAGAATGGGAAAAAAATATTTCCAAAGCAGATATCTGATAAGGGATTAGTTAATATCCAAATACAGGAAATGCTCCTGCAACTCAATAGTTAAAACAAAATAAAACACATACAAAAAACAAATCAAATAACCTGATTATAAAATGGGCAAAGGACCTAAATAGATATTTCTCAAAAAAAAAAAAAAACACAACAACATACAAGAGACCAACAGGTACATGAAAGAATTACTAGCCATTAGGGAAATGCCAATTAAAATCATAGTAAGATAACCCCTCACACCCGTTAGAATGGCTATCACCAATACAAGAGTTTAAAAAAATGCTGGCATGAATGTGGAGAAACTGGAACCTTCATGCATTGTTACTGAAATTATAAATTGGAGCCATTATGGAAAACAGTATGGAGGATCTTCAAAAAATTAAAGATAGAAATACTATATGATCCAGCAATTCCACTTCTCATTTCAAAGGAAATGAAAACAGTAACTTGAAGAAATATCTGTATCCCATGCTCATAGCAGCATATTTTCAATAGCCAAGCCATGAGAATAACCTGAGCGTCCATCAGGAGATGAATAAAGAAGTTGTGGTATATATACATATATACAATGGAATATCATTCAGACATTAAAAAAAAAAACAAGGAAATTCTCCCCAATGTTTATTGCAGCAATGTCCACAATTGTCAAAATATAGAAAGAGCTGAGATGTCCATCAACAGATGAAGGGATAAAGATGTGGTATACATATATAGTGGAATATTACTGAGCCATCAAAATGAATGAAATCTTGCCATTTGCAATAATGTGGATAGAACTAGAGGGTATTAAGCAAAGTAAGTCAGAGAAAGACAAATACCATATGATTTCACTCACGTGTGGAATTTAAGAAACAAAACAGATGAACATAGGGGAAGGGAAGGAAAAATAAGAGGAAAACAGAGAAGGAGACAAACCATAAAAGACTTAACTATAGAGAACAAACTGAGGGCTGCTGGAGGAGAGGTGGGTTTGGGGATGGAGCAACTGGGTGATGGGCATTAAGGAGGGCACTTGAAGTAACGAGCACTGGGTATTGTATGCAACTGAAGAGTCACTGAATTCTATCTCTGAAACTAATAATACAGCATATTTTAACTAAATTGGATTTAAATTATTTTTTTTAAATTAAAACACATTTAAACAAGGAAATCCTATCATTTGTGACAACACGGATGGATCATGAAGGCATTGTGCTAAATGAAATAAAGACAAAGACAAATACTGTATGATCTTATATGTGGAATCTTTAAAAAAAATTAAAAACTCAGAAAGAGAGTTTTTATTTTCAGTAATCAGAAGCCAAGGGAGAGAACTGGAGAAAGTTGGTTGAAAAGTACAGAATTCTAGTTATAAGATAAATAAGTACTAGGGATGTAAGGTACAATATAACTGTAGCTAACACTGCTATATGACATATAGGAAAGTTGTTAATACAGAAAACGCTAAGAGTTCTCATCATAAGCAGAACGTTGTTATCCTTTTATTTCTTCTTTTTATTGCAGCCATATGAAAAGATGGATGTTGGTTCAGTCTTTTGTTGTAATAATTTTATAATATATGTAAATCAAACCATCATGCTGTGTCCCGTAAGCTTATACAATGATGTATGTCAACTGTTTCCCAATAAAACTGGGGAAAAAATTCAATTTGTTCATTCATTTATTCAGCCAACATTTAGTGAGTACGAGTGCATCAACCACTCTTCTAGGGGCTGAAGCTCAAACAGGGACCAGAGCATGGACATGGAGCATATATTCCAATGGAGTCATTTATGAAGAAGAAAAGGCTTTGCAATAACATATCTTCTACTCATTTTTTTCCCCAGGAGATATTTAGTGAGGTGTGTACTAATCAAAGAGGCTGCATTTGCTTAATGACAAACATTCCAGAGATGGCTGGATGGCTGAGATGGAGAAGACACCAGCCATCAGCCATTCATTCTTTGACTCAAAAAATTAGAAGAAATATCCACACAAAGGAAAATAGAGTTGACTAAAAGGAAAGAGAAAAGTGTTTGTGAGGGGTGCTAGCATTGAAGGTTCTGTAAGTAAGCACGGAGATTAAAAGTACAGCCTAGGGAATATAGCTAATAATGTTTATAATAATGTTGTTTAGTGATAGATGGTAACACTTACCATGGTGAGTGCTGAGTAATGTATGAGATTGTTGAATCAACATGCTGTACACATGAAACTAACATAATATCGTATGTTAACTATACTTAAATTAAAAAAAAAATAGGGATGGCCACCAGGCAGATCCAAGGACATTCACACATCTGAAACCTAACACCCCTAATAATGCGATATGAATGAATTTCTCAGGCAAGTGAGCAGAAAATGGATGTGGGTTCAAATCCTATAGCTCTACCTTACTTAGCTCCTGGTCTGGACAAATTCCTTAACTTCAACGAACTTCAATATCTTCACTTGCAAAATGGGGAGACGGTACTATTCCTTATTCCAGAGGATTTCGTGAGGCTCAGGGCCCAATGACTAGCTCATGGTGTTAACTGAACAGATGACAATGACTGTTGAATTACTGAAGAATAAGAGGGAGCAAAGATGGAAGGGAGATGAAAAGGTCTCGAAGCACAAACATCAGTTCTGAATCTTGCCAGAATCAGATATCTTGTCCCTCCCTTCAAAAGCTAAACATGAATATTATTTAACTCAGGTTGAACTTCATGCCCTATTTTTGTCTTTCCTTTTATAGCAGCGATTATTGAACTCTAGAGTTCATGAAGCAAACATGGACATTTGTCAAAAAGGATCTAGATTCCTGAGTTCAAACCTGAGAAAATCTGATGTCATGGGTCTGAGGCAAGGCCTAGGGATCTATATTATAAAATGGCACTTCTAGTAGTTTTCATGAGTGTTACAGGTGGATACTACTTTGAAACCTGCAAAGAACTGCAAACAGAGGATATCTAAATGAATCCATGACACAGAAGCAGCAATATGTCAAAAATAGAAGGTGTAAACTGAGATTAATATACAGAACATAATAGTAATTTTATTTGGTCTCTCCTCTCGGCCTGACTCAGGATGACATTTGGAATGAGTAATATGATGGACAAAGGCTCTGTTATTTTTTAACCCCTCAATAAGACAGCTATCAGTTTGGCTCCCTTTACATGACTCAAAAGTCCAAAGATGTTCCCAAACATATATAAATATTTGGTAGTCAGATGACAGCCTGGATATCCCCTTTTTATCTCACTGACTCAGACTCATGTAGATGACCTTAATTGTCTAAGTCCTTACAACAATTCTAGGCATCAGTAAGTTATTTCTGTAATCAAGTAACTATTCACAAATAACCAATTTCACAAAATTAGCAAGACAGAAAAGAAAGAGCAGACTGCCATAAGTAGCACGTTTCCATGTGGATAATTGCTGAAGACTATCTCTTCTCAGAATGTCAATGTAGCCGAAGGAATCTATGTAGGAGAAAGGAACAGGAACAATGACAGCAATGAAAACAAAATTTTAAGGAGAAAGAAAATTTCATAGTCCCAAACAGAGTTAGCCACAGTAGGCCTCTTTAATAGTGATGGGAATATCAAGACAATAAAAGCTTACTGGCAGTGTAATGCCATTTAATCCCGGATTAAGATATGTTCTAGGAAAATGAAAATTTGTGTCTTTAGAATGCCAAAGTGGCTAACAGAGTAGTGAAAAATCAAATCCTTCAGCATTGTCTTGTCTACATCCATGTCTTGCAACCCTTTTGTCTTCACCACATCATAGCATTTTCTGCTATCCTCCATGGGCTTTTCCACAAAGCAAAAAGAAACTTGGACTGGCATTATCATACTGGTATGGTAGGCCTTGATGTTCCCAGAGGACCCGTATCTCTCAGTATTCAGCCCCTGGGGAGTCCTCTCCTACTTAGACTGTGAACTAGCTAATGGTTTGGCCATTGAGATAGTAGCAAGCATGACTCAAATATTGATAAATATTTGTACACTGTCTTTTGGAATGTTTACTTTGAGAAGCCAGCTGCCATATTATAAAGAAATTCAGTCTTGACTACTCAATGATTGACTACTCAATGATGAGGCCCAGGAGGATATCTTGGACATTCTACCCTCAGGTGAGCTCCTAGTTGAATGCAACTGCTTGATTGACATAATCTCTACCACATGGAGCAGAAGGATGCTCAGCTAAGCCAGTCAACCCATAGAATTGTGAGAAATAATTAACAGGGGTACCTGGGTGGCTCAATGATTGAGCATCTGCCTTCAGGTCAGGGCATAATCCTGGGGTCCTGGGATCAACTCCCTCATCGGACTCTCCACAGGGATCCTGCTTCTCCCTCTGCCTATGTCTCTGCCTCCCTCTGTGTCTCTCATGAATAAATAAGTAAAATCTTTAAAAAAACAAAGAATTGACATTTTAAGCCATTGGATTTAGGGGTGACTGTTATGTAGCAACAATTAACATAGAAATTGGTACCAAAAAGTAGGGTGCTATTATAACAAAAACCTCAAGTATTTGACATTGGATCTCTTTATTTTTATTTTATTATTTTATTTTATTTTATTTTATTTTATTTTATTTATTTTATTTTATTTATTTTATTGTTGGATCACTTTAAAATATACCTTGGAGTTTGTTTTTACTGAAGTTTGGGAAGGCCAACAGATCAGATGATTGCCATTGAAAAGGCAGTTTGTTCTTGTATAGCTCTCAAGAGGAAGAGGCATGCTACGCTATACAGGACCACATGGGGAAGCACCAGGGTCTGTCAAGAAACAGGAGTAAAAGAGTAGCATGGGTAATAGCCTTTCTGGCAATTTTCATGAGAAAGAATGGGCAAGGCAGGTAACCAGGGTAAGCAGGTTTAGGATTGTTTAGTTTGAATAATTTCAGCAGACTCTGAAGAGTAGAGATTGAGTTGTGTGATACCTTGCCCTGGGTTGATTAGGGCAAGGGACAATGTGTGAGAGCTTGGCAAAGGGGATAGTTGGTCTGGTTATCTGGGCTCTGGATTAGATACTTTGCATATGCAAAAGATAGTTGGTTACTATCTCTAGGAATTAGCTAAGCAGGGGAGGGATAGTCTCTCCTGGGTCAGCAAGGCCCCAAGAACCTTCAAAGCATCATGAAATATAAAATATTTTAAAACATGATTAATACAGAATTTGGGACTCCATGGAAGATGGAAAAATGAGAATACTGTGAGTGGACCCTGGAACAACTAAACTTTCTATTAGAGGCTGGAGAAAAAGGGACCTGTGTCATATATTAGTAGAAGAATGAAGGAAATTTTTACCTGTGCTTGTTACAGGATTTTTTTTTCCCTTTGGTGCCAGCAGTTCTTGGTCACACCGCTTCAAAGAATCAAGAGGTATACCAGACAAAGAGTGGTGGGCAGCAAAGCAAAGTTTATTGGGCAATATTGAACTATAGTACAAAGCTCCCCAAGAAGGAGGGGACCCGAGAGGGCTGCTGGTTTGACATTTAGATCTAGGGGTTTTTATGGACTTGTTGGCAGGCTATTTTAATCCAATTAATCCTCCATGAGCCTGTCACCCAATCAGGTTTTTGTCATCTACCTATCATGTGGGAAAGAGTGGAGGGATCCTTCCAGGGCGGTGTAAAATCCTCATAAGGGTGGTTTCCTCTTAGGGCAAGGCCCTTGTCCCTGCCTCTCTTCCAACTATCCTTCATTAGTGGTAACTTAGAAGATAGAAAAATTAGATACCTAATAAAGTTGAGAATTTAGCTAAGAATTTGGCTAAATTTAGGCGGAATAGTGAATGTGTCAATTGGTGCTCTAAGCCATTTATGGGAAGATATTGCAAGAAAAATAGAAGCTAAAGAAAGTACTATTCAGTTTTCAAGCGGAACACAGAGAAAATATTTCCAACTTGGGACTTTTTGAATTAGACAAGATAGCTGTTTCTCATTTTCAGTCTTTCAAGTGGGTAAAACATCTTAAAGTAAGAATTTTCCTCAGGGAGAAAGATCAACTCCAAGATGCTATCATTCTAGAGGCCTGAGGGCAAATAGAGAATCAAGGTTTCAGCTGTTTGATCCCTTGTTTAGACCCCTGAAAGATTTAAGGCAATGCTTCACAGATCCTCTCCCCTGAACAAAATCACTTCTGAGAATCTTAAGGGCATTTTACCACAAAACACTTATTCTGAGCTCAAATCAGGGAGAGACCTCTGGTGTGTTATTTGTGGGTGTGGGTTTTTGCCTAATGGAATGGGATTTTAAAACTGGATATCTACAAGTCCACAGCCTTTTTTAAAGAGTTGTATCAACTTGGACTCAGAAGAATAGGTCAAAATGAAAAGATGTCTCTGAGCCACCAACTTATTATATTATTGACAGGAAGCCATTTGAGAGTATTACTTAGTGGTAGGCATTGCCATTATTTATGAAAGCAAGGCCATCTTAGAAAGTAGAACAAAGAATCCAGAAGATCAAGATGTAGAGGAGAGCAATGGCTTAAGGAACCAATTCTAGGGATTGCAGCAAACATTCTGTTCCCCCAAGTGACATGTGTCCCAATGGGTTACAAAGTTTCGATGGAGCAAGAACTATACACTTTCTGTCTCATCTCTCTGCTACCATTTTTAGAAAGGGAATACCTATGGAGGTTATCCTTTCTATTTTCATCATTGAGTGTTGAATGTATGAGGACATCCTAGGGACCACGTCTATGCATGAAACTGATTTATATGACAAAGTGCTAAGCACCAAGCATGAACCTGATGCTGAAGTGGGATGGTATTGTGTGGGTCAGGGAAGGAACTGAACGTACTTTGAATGTAAGACAGATATGCATCACTGAGGACTAGAAGGCAGACTTCGGTGTTTTCTCACATTGGTGGCCCCCAGTGCTCCATGTTTCTGGGATTTCATACCCCGGTATAGCCCTGTCCCACTTTGGCTCTGGGCTTGGCCACTGACTTGTGTTGGCCAATGAGAATTTCACAAAATGATACAAGCAGAGGCTTGATAAGCACTTGCAATCTGGAGCTTGACCTCTAGGTCCACTGCTGTAAAAGAGCTCAGACTAAATACTGAATAATGAGAAGCTGTAGGGAGAGAGATCCTTGAGAATGAGGAGCCATTTGGGATGTTCTATCTCCAGTTGAACTATTTATTAAATACAGCCAGGAAGTGACCTCAGTTATCCCATATGGAATAAAACTGTCCTGCTTGGTCAATCAATTCACAGAATCATGAGAAATGATAAGTCATTGTTGTTTCAAGTCAAGGGATGGCAAACTACAGCCTGAAGGCTAAATTTAGCCCACCACCTGTTTGTAAATAAAGTTTTATTGAGAAGCAGTCATACTCATTTGTTTACATATCATTGGTGGCTGCCTTTGCACTGCAATGGCAGAGACCACATGGCCCAGAAAGCTGAAATGTTTACTATACAGCCTTTACAGAAAAAGTTTGCTGATCCCTGCTTTAAGCCACTAACTTCTGCCGTGGTTTGTTATGTAATAGGGTATTAATGAAATAGGGGTTTCATTGAATGGAACTAGAGAAAAGTCTAAGTTTGTACTAAAAGTAAGTATATGTTACAAGGGAGGAGAACAGAGGAAGAGAAGGAGAGAAGAGAAGACAAAATGCCTAGAGAGGGAGACAAGATAATGGAAAGAGATTTGATTAAAAAAAAAATGAGGAGAAAAGAGGAAAAGGAGAAAAAAGAGAAGAAGAGGAATAAGTTTCCTGTGGAGTGGATATTAAAGTCAAGAGTAATATTTGAACTTTAGGATTTTTTGGTTATAAAGCTATGAAGTCATGTTTTTGTTTTGTAGGTGGTCATTATTTATATCATAACTAGTGAAGGTATTAATGCTTGTTGTTAGTACAATATTCATTATCCCTTAATCTGTACCTCAGAATTACGACTTTTATTAAGTGTACAATATAAACTGCTGAACTGCTAAGGAATGACTCCTGACCACCTTCAGCAAGGAATGGTCATGTGTCTTAGTCCCTTCAGAGTGCTATAATAAAATGCTATAAACTGGGTGGTTTATAAACAATAAGACTTTACTTCTCACAGTTCTGGAGGCTGGGAAGTCCCAAGATCAAGGCACTAGCAGATTCAATGTCTGAATAGAGCCCTTTTTCTGTCTTATAGAAGACACCTTATAGCTGTAACTCCACATGGCAAAAGGATAAGAAATTTCTCAGCTCTTATAAGGATACTAATTCTGTTTATGAGGGCTAATGATGTTGTGACCTAATTACCTTACAAGGGCTCCCCCTCCTGATACTATCACACTGGCATTAGGTATTGAAAACCTAATGCCAGTGTGAATACAGTACTGCCCCCCACCCCAAGGGAGTATGTTCCAAGCCCCCCAGTGGATGCCTGAAACTATGATAGTACCAGACCCCATTTACCCCGCAGTTCACCGACTTAAAATGGTTGACCTTATGTTTTTTCAACCTTGCGAACAAAAGCAATACACATTCAGTAGAAACTGTACTTCAAATTTTGAATTTTGATCGTTTTCCCAGGCTAGCAATATGTGGTTGGATGCTCTCTTGTGATGCTGGGCAGTGGCGGCCAGCCACAGCTCCCAGTCAGGCAGGCAATCATGAAGGTAAACAACCAGTATATGCTTACCGTTCTGTGCCCAAACAACCATTCTGTTTCTCATTTCCAATACAGTATTCAATAAATCACAGGAGAAATTCAACTCTTTATTATAAAATATGCTTTGTGTGAGATGATTTGCCCAACTGTAAACTAATAGAAGTGTTCTGAGCACATTTAAGGTAGACTAGGCTAAACTGTGATGTTGAGTAGCTTGGGTGTATTACATGTATTATCAACTTATGATATTTCCCACTTATAATGGGTTTATTAGGAAATTATCCCATCATAAGTCAAGGAAGATCTATACTATGTTTTTCCTATGCATATATACCTATGATAAAGCTTAATTTATAAATTAGGCACAATAAGAGATTAACAACTAGTAATAATAAAATGGAACAATTAAGACTATATACTTGTAATAATAAAAGCTATGTGAATGTGGTCTCTCTTTCCCTCTCTATCTTATTGCACTCTCTTTTTCCTCTCTCTCTCTCTCTCTCTCACTATCTTCTTGTAATGATGTGAGATGATAAGATGCCCACATGCTCAGACGAAGTGAGGTGAATGATGTAGGCCCTGTGACATAACTTTAGACCACTATGGACCTTCTAGGTAGCTCATTAGAAGTAGGATCATCTGCTTCCCAATCATGGTTGATCACAGGTAACTGAAACCACAGAGAGGGAAAGTGAATAACAACTACTACTGTGTGAATTCTGAGGTAGCATAGTCAATCAATACCATCACATGACTCAGCTCTGGCCAATGAGATATAAGAATCACTGGTACAGACTTTATGAAGAACCTTTTAGAAGGACAGCCTACTGGCTTTTTGCTTCCTTTTGCCCTTTGCTTTTGTTATTTCACTCATTCTACTTGGAACGTAGATGTGATTTGTGTAATTATAATTAACATCTTGTAACCACAAAGGTGGAAAGCCTGAACCATGATTGGCAAAACGGAAGACAGAATGAACTTTGGTCCCAAAGAGCACCTCTGAATGTCCAAATCGGCCTTGGACTACCTATTTCTTACATCTTTTGTTATGTGAGAATAATAAATTGCTTCTCTGTTTATGTCATTATTTTCCAGTTTTCTTTTACGTACAGCACTAATAAATCGTCACCAAATACAGATCACATTCTTGCCTTTTCGTAGGAATTTCAGCCCCATCTTCAAAAAGTTGGCGCAGATTGATAGGTGATAACAACATGAGAGCGGCTATCTTCTCTAGAGCTATAATTTAGTGTTGATCTAGCAGTTCCTTGCTTTTATCATTTTGTAAATGATGAAGAATAAATGCATTCTTCTGCTATTTTGTCTTGTTCGGAGTGATATATAGAAATTAAACTTAATTACTGGCAAAATTATATTAGACTATGTAAACTAATGTAGCATAAATTTCCCTTAAGTTGCACATTCCTTTTAACCCACTAGTAAGGTAGATAGATTTTTTTAAAGTTTTAGTATGGAAATATCTACAGAACCATTGAAACAAAACCCCTGTGCCTGCTTTTTTGGTTTTGTTTTGTTTTTAACTTATAAATTGATCGAGTTCTGCACTCACTTCCAAATTTATTTTCCCCTTTGGAGTATTTTTCCTGACACCAACCAATTTTCTAATTTTCTTGCACCAACCTGGTGTCCAAAAAGTCAACTCAAATATGACATTAACTACCAGCTAGCCCAGGCTCCACAGGTTAAGGGCTCAGTCCCACAAGACTACCACCACATCACACAGCAGTCCTGGACCACTAGCACCTCTGACCACTTACAAATTAGGAGTCCCCATGACTCCCTCTTTACGTTCAGTAATTTTTTAAAATGGCTCACAGAACTCAGGAAAACACTTTACACATGTTTACCAGTTTATTACAAAGGACAAAACTCAGAACAGCCAAGTAGAAGAGATGCATAAAGCAAGGTATGGGGAGGAGGGGCACAGAGCTTTCCTGCCTTTCTAGGTACACCACCCTCCCTGCAAGTATATATGTTCAGTAGCCCAGAAGCTCTCTAAACCTTATTGTGCAAGAGTTTTTACAATCCAATCTCCAGCCTCACCTCCTCTCCCACAATTTGGGGGGATACGGTGGGAGGGCTGGAAGTTCCCTTTCCCTAATCACAGCTTAGTCTTTCTGGTGACCAGCCCCCATCCTGAGGCTGTCTAAGGGCCCCACTTAAAGCCACCTCATTAGCATAAACTCAGAGGTGATCAAAATGAACTTCTTAGGAATAACAACCCTCTATCACTCAGAAAATGCCTAGGGCTTTAGGAGTTTTGTGACAGAAACTGGGGACGAAGACCAACTATTTTTCATATTATACTACACCTCTCATTCCTTTTTCTTACTTACCATAACAATGACATACACAAATTCTGTATTTTCCCAAGCAGTTAATGAAATGAGTATGAACTTTATAAAATCTTTACCTCTTACACCTCTTAGAGCAAGCAATGGTAGCCAATTTTTAAACTCCTCAGATAATCCTTGAGTACTAAGTGCATCTGCCCTGACATTTCAACCACACACTCTCCATGAAGTCTAGGTTTTTCCAAGACAAATGGAAATCATTTTGTATGGAAGAATGTGTCAAGGCCCTTAACCTGGGTCAGTCTACTCAGACAGATGGATTCCCTGAAAGATGGATCATGTATTTATAAGAACAAAATTTTCTCCCCCTTCAACTTGTCAAACCTTTCAGAGTCTTTGACATCTCTGAATAGCCCAGTTCAGCACAGAAGAAAAAAAAAAATGGTACCTCTGGTCTGAGATGGAGATTGACAGCTCTTTAGATCATAGAGATGATTGTGTTCATATAGACTAAGGGTAAGAGGAAATCCATACATGGAACAAAAGTTTGAGTTGGTAATGCTAACTGAAGTTCTGCTATATAGAAGGGAAAACTTTGGAAGTCTGGGACTTTGAGAATAAAAGGCTTTTGGGTGATGTGGGAAACAAAGACAAAAGAAACATTAAACTTCCTTACTACTTACAGCCCATTAACAAGTCCTTGAAACAGGCAGAGTGACATTCCTCTAGGAACTCAGCTCCCTCAATACTTGCAAAGGGCAAACCCCAATCTTAGCCAGACACCCAGAATCCTGTGAATCTGTTGCTTGAACATATAAAAAAATGCTTTGAAACTTTCTTTATATCTAAAGATACATGTTGGCAACCATCCCCCAAGAATATGACCCACCAATATACATCCGAAGGGTCTCATGACTGAGGTTTTACTAAAAAGTAATAAATGACTTTTTCCTAACAATAGCTGGCCCCCTCAAGATCCTGGAAACCTTGTTTCCAAAATACCTTGGAGGCTTGTGCTATCCTTAACCCCTTCCCAACTTGAAAATACATAATGAGTCACTCATGACCCAAATGCAGCTCTTTCTACTTATGGGTGCTTAAATGTAACCACGTTTTTGCACCAAAGACGTCATCTATGTGTCACAGGGACCATGGAATGTGTTACAGCTACTTCAGGGAAGTTGCCCAGGCCGTGGTTAGTTTCTGTCTGAAGTGCTTTCTTAGCTTCCACTTCCAGAGTCCACCCATAAGCCTGAGTACCTTGCCTGGAAATTTGTTTCTCTGACTTCAAGTACCCCCAATAGCAGCTGCCTCCCCTGACCCCTATCACACCCTCACCTACCCACCATTCATCCTTATAATCAGTTCCCTGCTCCAATTGGTTAGATCTGACCTCACTTGACCTCAACTACCATCTGTTCCTACAGCAGAGCCTGAGGCACATACATGCTGTATCTGTAATCCAGTTATTGCAGGCAGTCCCCCATCACTACTGTTTAACTATGGTTACTACCTCCCCCCCCAAAAAAAATGCATCCACACATAGGCACTCATGTGCATACAGCATACACCCCTTAAAACACAAAGAGCTCAACACTCAAACTAATGATGAGATGGTTACAAAGCTAATTCCCAGAAAATAGAGATGATTCTGATATTTTCACTTTTTTTTTAAAGCTGTATTTTTTTGCTATAAAACTGTAGTCAACAATTTTTTTCAGGAAATAAAGTTTTCCCCAAAACTGTTTTCTGTGCCTACATGTACCAAATCATTTAGGAAATTCTAATAATTTCATTAAAAGTAAAGAAATCAGTAAAGAAGTTAGTCTGCTTTTTCCTCCCAAATGCACACACAAAAGACACCCAACTATTGGATTACCAAATATTTAGCTTCTGTTCGATGAAGTATTGCATAGACCAGCCTAGAAAAGAGAAAGAGTACAAGGCAGTGGTAAAACAGTAGAATCTGACCACTATAGAAAAATAGGAAAATTAAAGTTTAACATTATAGTTAAGCATAATTCCTGAGGGAAAAAGTAGATCAATCTGTTTGCAAGATAGGAATACAGTATATCTGAAATAGATGGTCTGAGTATTTGGGCATGGATTATAGCAAATCCAAAAAAACACATAGGCAGATATATGTGTAAACAAATACATATCCAGGCAAATGCTTAAAAATATATATATTATATTTGGCTTATATGTAAAATATAATTTATACCACTGTTCTGTTTGACTTAATATTTTCAAAGAGAAATAGGGCAAATTGGAAAGCTCATATATAAATGTAGCAACAAAAAATGGAATACACACAAGAATAAATTTTCTAATAAAGCATAATAAATAAGTAGGGATAGAAAATGATTGATGACTTTAAAAAATGAAGTACTGATTGCTTTAAAATCTCTCATAAACAAGATGAATTGAAGAAAGTAAAGTAGACAGAAACTAATGGCAAAGAGCAAGCTGGAGATAAACACTTGGGAGAGTTGAGTATTCCTAAATAATCAGAATTAAGGAAATGCATGGGGACCACAAAAGGCATAAAAACTAGGAGCCAGCATTTACTTGGCAATCTTGTCTGTGTAGCTCTACTAAACTGACCAAAACACTGCCAATTTGTTTTGTTTTGTTTTCTGCCATCATAATGGATAGTTACTGAGCAATTGATTGTATCATTGTGCAGTTGGTTGGCTTTGGTCATTAAGATGGATGAAATGATTGGACCAAGTGTTTCATGGTCTGGTGATCTTGGTCACCTTAATGACCCAGTCGTATTGACTGCAGAATCCTGACCACCATACATTCTCTCCATCTCCAATGGATATATTTTTATAACGCATACACTGCCCTTATAGCTGTTTCCTTGCTGTCTCTATTTTTTAAAAGTCTCAGAGAACTAAGGTGCTGCTAAAGGAGTTCTAAAATTAACACAAACCAACGACGTAACTATATTAAGACATACAAATCTGTAAACACCCTGTAGATAATGAATTCATGAACACCACCTACTACTGAGATGCTTTTTTAAAAAGCTGGAGATAAACTTTTCCTAAGGAATTATTAAATTGAGGTTTGTAGAGCCTGACACCCTTTCTTCCGTCCCCCACCCCAAAATAATTTTAGGTCAAACATTAAGTGTAAATTTGATTCTAGCAACTTCAGGGTGTTGGGTCCTCTGATCTCCTGACTGCATTCACGACTACTGCGAAAACACAGGCTTGGTCCTGTCTCCCATCCTGAGCCAGTGCTGACTGAGGCTGGTGAGATTTTGAATTAAATTCTGACCCTAGACCTGAGGCTTGAAAATTCAGCTGTGATTCTTGGGTTTTCTTCATGCCTTACAAGCCTCTTTTACTGCCCTTCAGATCTAAGTGCCGATGTCCTGGGTGCCTGAGTCGCCCCAACATACCTAGTACTACCCCTGATAATGGCTCTGGCCATGGTGTCTTACTTCTGCCTAACTCCCTTTTTCTTAGTTTGCAACCAGTCATCTAGAGACTGTCATCCCCTCCCTGTGACCAGAGCCACACTCCGAACTGCAGTACATCTGGCTAGGGCCTGGACCCCACCTGGCACCTGTCAGCCCTCCACTCCAGGAACTGGAGCCTCGCCCAAACACAGCTTTCTGGCAGGGATTCTGCAACATATGGGTACAACTCCCAGAATCATGACTGCCACCTGCCTAGCTCCCAAGAGCTCACCCACTGCTGTGCCCTGTCTTACCAAATTGGACTTTATGCCCAAGATCACTTAAACCATTCCTCAGCTTGCTCCATGATTTTCAGTTGAGCTTTGTCCTAGCCCTTTCTGGGACTAATGCTATCGCCCACTTCCTTGGCTCCTGTTCCACTGGCCCAATATTTCTTTTATCTCAAATGTTTCTCATGCAAAACCCAATCATATCTCAATCTAGGTGGATAAAACATCAAACTGAAGACCAGGAAACCAGGGTTTCTAGCGTTGTCTCAAACACTAATTACTCATTTTGACTTTCTCAGTCTCAATTATCTGACGTATAAAATGAAAAATGTTGGAAGCTCCTTTTAGTTCTGGTCTTTTTTAACTCCATGAAAATGCTTAAGACTTGGTTTAGAGGTGTGAGGAAATGATAAATTGAGCATATATACAGTTGGTGAGAAATATTTTCATTAGGATGATTCAAAGGTTAATATATAATCTGATTTTTAACATTTTGTTATTTTTTATTTGAGAGTGAGAAAGATCACAGAGAAAAGGGAGAAGCAGTCTTGCCACTGAGCAGAGAGCCTGATGTGAGGCCAGATCCCAGTACCCCAAGATCATGACTGAAGCATAAGGCAGACACTTAACCAACTGAGCCACCCAGGTGCCCCTAATTTGGTTTTATTTAGTATTATATTCATGATCTAGAAAAGAAAGTAAGCAGAACTCTAGTAAAATTGGAAAATTATGTTAAATATTTATCAGCACTGGTAGAGACAAAATAATATAAATGGACCTAAAGAGGTTAGAAAGATGAGTAGAAAAAATGAGACTTTTGCCTACAAAAATGCCAACGACCAGGGGCACCTGGGTGGCTCTGTGGGTTAAACCTCAGGCTCTTGGTTACAGCTCACGTTCTGACTTCCAGGTCCTGAGATGGAGCCCAACATGGGCTCTGCACTTGGGGAATCCACTTGGGATTCTCTCTCTCTCCATCTGCCCCTCATCCAATTCACACTCTTTCTCTCTCTCTCCAACAAATAAATAAAATCTTTTAAAAAAATGCCAACGATCAGGGGAGAGGTGAGGGGAGAAAAGTTGTTCAAAACAGATGCTATGCAGGTGGGAAAGACAGTAAAAACATTATCAAGCTATCCAAAGACAAGTTCAGTACAATTTTTGAATTAAGAAAACAACGGAGTAATGTAAGATAAAAGCCAATACACATTGGGAAGCAGAACAGCAATCAGTCACACCTGATCTTATCCCACAAGGCAGATAAGAATTGGTTTTCAACCCCATTCTCCCTTACTTTTCTTTCACTGTGGAGGCTTAAAAAAAAAAAAAAAAGTAAAATAGTTACTTTTCTAATCTTCCTGAAGTGCAGGTATGGTCATTCAACTCAGATCTGTCCAATACAACCTAGGACAAAATCTGCCTGAAGGATTCTACAAAAGCTGATACCTTGTTAAAAAAGGGGCAGATATCAGTGCTGTTTCTTCCCTATTCCTCTCTGGAAAGTATCCATAATACCAGAAGTTGCAGCAGCCATTTTATTATCAGAGGCAAGTCTCATGGGATTGAAAACAAACAAATAAAATAGTTCAAGATCTAAGAAGAAGATCAAAGAACCTAATGATTCCATCCATGAGATTAATGAATGCAATCACCCACCACCATATTTCGTATTGTAAATTTAGAAATGACACTTTAAGTCATCTTTAATTGGGTTTAGTTAATTACTTACAATTCTAAAATAACTCTTTGTCCTTGGTTTTGTCTCAACACCCAGATATGTGTGTGTGTATATATATATATATATATATATATATATATATATAAATTTATATATATATACACACTCCAAAAGCTTTTACCCAACAGTGAACACATTTATGTAAATTGCAGAGTTTTATCTATAGTACCATTTCTGGAGCAGGAGAGTTGAACTTGGAAAAATTTTAGGTCAGTTTTCAAAAATTAAAATGAAGAGAAAAGAAAAGTTATCCTACAAGCTAAAGAATTTAATATTGGTACATTTTATCTAGAGTTGAATACTGAAATTTTGGTTTGATTTTTATTTTATTTTATTTTATTTATTTATGATAGGCACACAGTGAGAGAGAGAGAGAGGCAGAGACACAGGCAGAGGGAGAAGCAGGCTCCATGCACCGGGAGCCCAACATGGGACTCGATCCCGGGTCTCCAGGATCGCGCCCTGGGCCAAAGGCAGGCGCCAAACCGCTGCGCCACCCAGGGATCCCTGAAATTTTGGTTTGAGAAAATAAATGAAAAAGTACTGATCCCAAAGAACCAGCATCCATTCACCAGGCATAAATCATGCTAGTTTCCACGTATCTTCCTTTGCCTGAGTCTAAAATTTTAAGTAAGGAAAAGTTATTCATTCAGTGAAAATATACTGAGTTACCTAAGATGTGCTGGGCATGTGCTAAGAACTGGAGATGCAAAGATAAATAGAATTCAATATCTTCCTTTAAGAAATTTGTTAGTTTCTTAAATTCCATGTAACAATGGAGATAGCCAGGTAAGTAGATAGTATCAGTATCAATAGTGTATGGTAAGTGCTTGACAGCAGCCAGTACAAGAAAGAATAGTAACATAAGAAATGGTGGCATGAAAAATGTCATCATGATTCATGGAAGAGTGATTATCTTAGCTGTTATCTGGAAGAATGAGAATTTCATCACTAAACATGGGGAAAATTATTCTGTGAATCAGTGTCAGTATGTGTAAAGGCACAGTGGTAATTAAGACATAGACGTCTTTGGAAAATGCAGTGAATTCAGTGTTCAGGGGACGTCACTGGAGAGGTAGAGGCTGGTGGTGAGGCATTTGGACTTTATCCTGCAGTTAACTGGGAGTTCAAGTGAAATATTACATAAAGGAGGTCCATGATTTGGTATGATTGTCTTAGAATGATGACACTGGCTGTAGGTAAAGGATAGATTAAAGAAGTGAGAGATTACATGCAGGGAAGTAATTAGAAACCTGTCACAAACAAATCAGGCAAGAAATGAGAACCTGAAGAATTGATACCTAGAGAGTTTCCTGACCTACTGACTGACTGTGGGTGAGGAGGAACAGGGCACACTATTGGCCTGGGCAAGTGAGTGAGTGGCAGTCCTATAAACCAGAATAGAGATTTCAGGAGGAGGTGCATATTTTGGTGAGAGGACGCGGGAGGAAGATAAGATGTTCATTTTGGGAGAGTGAATCATGCATATGGAGATCTGTATTTGAAACAGAATTCCAACAAGGTCTGGGCTGAAAATACAGAATTGGGAGTCACACAGAAAGAGGTGGTGGTGGAGGAAGCTGTGGGCAGTGCTGAGAAGGCCCAGGCAAGTGGTGATTGAGGAAGAGAGATCTGACAAGAAGAAAGAGGAGGCATCCAGAGCTGGAGGAGGAAAATGAGGAGAATGAGTGTCAGTGAAACAAAGATAAAAAGAAACTAAAGGAAAAACACACACACACGAGGAGTGGTTAGTCTTGAAGCTGCAAAGAAGCCTTGTAAGGTAAGGAATGCAAAGGTGTGTGTGTGTGTGTGTGTGTACATGTGTGTGTTTGTGTGTGGGGAGAGAGAGAGAAGGAAAAGAGAAAGAGAGAATGATGGTAACTATGGGGGCCTAATTAGAACCAATGGATTGGTGAATACAAAGGCAAATCACCAATGAATGAGAATGGAAGAGGAGGTGAAGAAGTAAAGATGGTGGGGAGAATATGATGCAGGGTTAGAGTTGGAAGACAATATTTTATTTATAAAGAAATGGAAGAAGCTAGAGTCTTTTATAAGATGATGCTTAGAGAGTCAGTTGAGAGAAAGAGGGTGATACTATAAGAGAGGGAATAGGAGAGCTAAGATCTTGAGGAATTTTGAAAAGATACTATTCCAGATACGCAGGAGAAACTTCCACCTCCACTTTGCCAGGTTCAGATTACGTCTGAAGGGTGGCAAAGCAGCAAATGAGTGAAGTCTCACCTGAATGCATCCACTTTCCAAGTGGAACAAGGTCATGGTATCGGTCATGCTGAGAATAGAGGGGAGAGATGGAATAAGTAAGCCCAAGAAAAGTGGAAAAAATGGAAATATGCAATATCCCAAATGGGAGACAAAAGCAGAGGAGAGAAACAAAGATTTTTCGGGCTGTGTTTATATGCTATGTTCACATGCAAGGGGGTGGAAGTGGAAGAAGAGGCAGATTGAAAAGACAGAAGAAAGGAATCCTGGAGAAAGTGCTCGGCTTTGCACAGGGGGTGAGTAGTCTTTTTCTCTGACGTGAGAAGGAAGAAAGTGAGGGCTTCTGGACTTCAGTTTATGCACTTTGTAAATAGTCTCTTGAGAGTCTTACAAACAAGGTGGAAAAATTTGGACTGGATGCAAAGGCTATTAAGTAGACAAATATCTCCCTGAATCAATGCTGATTAATGGTTTGATGCCTATGTGGAGGGCGAATTCTACTTGCACGGTCAAGGATTCTGTCCTTGGCCCTGTCCTGTCAAGCATTATTGTTTTTAAATTCAGCGCCTTGGATGAGATGCATAAGGCTTGCTCATCAAATATGTGGATGTCATGAAGCCAGAAGGGACAAAGATGACAGAAATATGTGATGATGGGATTAGGATCTAAAGAGTAATTGACAGGGTGAAATAATTGGCTGAATCTAACAAGACAAAAATAAACAAGGATCCATATGCAATATTATACCCAGATGAAAATGATAAAACAAAAATCAACAATGGAAGTAGACAATTTCAGGAAGGTGTAGGAGGTACTTAGTTTATCAGGGTCACACATAAAGGTTTCAAAATGTCAATTAGAGTAATAAGTGGCATGAGGCCGTACGAGCTTTTGCAAACTAATTTTGAATTTTCAGGAACTTTGCAAGCCAGTAGTTAAACACAGCCATTATTAAAAATGAAACTACACAAATTTAAAACTAAATACACTGAATTAAACACAAAGAACATAAATACTCAAAACATATCACTTCCCTCCTTTGTTTTCGTTTTTTGTTGTGTTTCACTATTATCTATACGCTTCAGATTATTTCCTTGTATCTATTTGGTGGAAATACTGTATAATGCTGTTTTGCTGTGCAACTCTTCCCAGCTCTACATTCAGTGATGCCACATTTGTAGCTTCAAATAGGACGTGGTGGAGTTTTTACACCATGGAAATGGGCAAATGCTACAAATCATATCCTTCACTCCTAGCCCCTTGAGAGCCAGTTGTTAAACGTTTACCAGCACACCACTGAATAGGTTCACAGTTTAATGCTATGGTGGTAGGACACACACACAGAGCTCTTACAGTTCTGTGATGTATTCTTTGATATTGAATACCTAAAATTATGGCACTGATTTATTCCTTTCTCCCTTCCTAATAAGTATAATTATTAGGTAAGGATGATACATTTTAAGGAATATCAATAAATTATGTATGTTAAAAGAAGATAGGAGAGTAATCAGAATGAAAGGACTCAAAATCTTGTTTAATGAAAAATAGCTCGGGATGTCTAGGTGGTTCAGCAGTTGAATGTCTGCCTTCGGCCCAGGGCGTGATCCCGGAGTCCTAAGATGGAGTCCCACATCAGGCTTCCTGCATGGAGCCTGCTTCTCCCTCTGCCTATGTCTCTGCCTCTCTCTCTTTCTGTGTCTTTCATGAATAAATATAAATAATCTTAAAAAAAAAGAAAGAAAAATAGCTCAAGAGATGCTTAGTATTCAAAAGACAGGGAATATAAATGAGCTATATTTAAACACTTGCTGAAATAGTATGTGAAAGAGATATTGTCCTAGGTGGCCCAAGGTTTACAAACTGAACTAACAGGTGGGAGACAAATCTCAATTTCTATAGGAAAGAATAGGGACAACGTATATCCTAAGTATTGTCAAAAGTTCAAAAATGAAAAGCTTTGAAAGTTACATGCTTTCCTTCAAGCACAGGATGTTTTATCATTTGGTAACATCAGACGAGGACCTGGGCCAGATGACCTTATGGGTATCAGCCAACCTTCTGGAACCTTTGAAGTTCAGAAGCATACAATGCAAATGACTGAAGGCATGCAGAGCCCAGTTTCTGTGAAACTTATTATTTGAAGACTTGCTAAGAGGGGCCCCATATTCTCATTATCCTTCAGACCATTAAACACATCCACTCTGATGAAAGCCCCTAGAAGACAACAATATGCTAAATGAGGGGAAAAGACTCCTCTAATATATCAGATATTAGGAATGAACATGACAAAATCTTAATGAGAGACTCTCTCATCTTGAAAAAAGTAAATAAAACTGCAGTCATTAGTTAGTGGCACGGAGATAGACGAGATGACATTTTTGAGCTTCCATTTCAGTAACTCAAAACTTTCAATGCTGAACAGTCTAAATAAATGGATTAAAATATATATAAACTAATACAAATATAATATCACTTTCTAATAGTGAATGTCTTTCCGTGAGTCAAAGAGACTAGGGTGTGGACTAAAGTACAGCACAATTATAGATGGCCTGGGAGAGTTATTACATGTTAATTCTGCCTTGGAAATTCAGAGAAGTGTATTTCAAACAACAAAAAGTCTTAAATCTCAAATGGTGGAATTTTTTGTTGTTATTGAATTTGACAGAAGTTTGGGGCTTTGAGATGCAGGAAAGAATACAAACTTGGGAACAGAAAGCCAAATAATCAGCAGAGGAATTTGGGGGATCTAACAGGTACTAGAAGGGATTTAAAGGAATACCAGATGAAGATTGTTGGAAATAAATATCCCAGAGACTTAAAGACAGAATGGGGAAGTCTGTTCAAGAAAATTCTGTGGACAGAGTACATTAGCCACTCTAAGTATGTTTTGGATGGCTTCACTATGAAGGATTTTAATGTAAAGGAGAGTAGACTTGGATTTCAGACAGAAAAGGGCCAAAGTTGTTTAAGCAAAAAAAAATCTCAGTTCTAGTCTTGACAGAATCATGGTGGGACTGGGGAAAGGGAACAAGGAGAAAAATAAACCAAGGGATAATGTTATAGGATGAACTGCCCTGTTTAAATGAAGGTTGAAACGAATTATGTTTAAGTGATATCTATCAATGCTTCAAGCCAAGATGAGCAAATTAAATAATATAAAGCTATATATCTGAAATTTCTCTTACTATCCAACTATATACATTGTATAGTATACAACACCTCCCAATAGCCTGTAGTCTATCAAAAATAATAAAAGAGTATCACAAGACATGGGAGAGGATAAAAAGTAATGAGTTTAGGGATATAGTCTTTGGAGAAGAACACCTCTCTGATCCCTCACATAGTGGCAGTTAACATTTGATGGAACACAAATGGGGAGCCTCATTTTTGGACCCTACCAGGAAGGCAGCATTTTGTCATTTCTCCAAGCCACATACACTCCAGAATGATGTTTAGAATGGGGCAGATTCAGGATATGCATGGAGCTGGTGAGAAGCAGAGCCACATCGGTGTAGAACAAAATCACAATTACAGATTGAAACAACTGGGGATTCTGAAAGTTAATGTTTGAAATTGAGTTCAAACAGCCTTCTTCTCTTTTTTCCCCTTCTCACCTCCTTTTTTTTCCATTCTTCTCTCCCTTTCTCCCTCCCACCCTCCTATTCTTTAACAACTGTTTATTGAAGACTTAATGTCTCTGTGTCAATACCAGAAACCAGAAGCAAATTTACTAAGAAGCTAATTCAGCTTAAGGTTTAGGGCTCCTCACTCACATGGGCCAGGAGCTACAGGTTTGTACATTTGCATAAAATTTGAAATAGTAAGATATTCTAATAACAACCCGTTAGACTTCTGTTTACACTCAAACTTCCCCTCTGCAACATTCCCCACAAGTCAGGTTGTACTGAATGGCTGTGGGCAGTTCTGGCAACTGGGTAAGATGTGGTTGTATTGGTGTTACATTTAGATTGGGTTTAATGGGATTTGTTTATGTTTCTTCCCTGGGCTTTTATGTGCAGTTCAGCTATTGCTAGCCATTTATGACTCCAAGGAATACAGTGAGCCAACTCACTGGGCATGGTAACCTGAAGTGCAGAACCAGAGGTTGAATTGAAATATAACCATCACTTGGCTTTGGCCATGTAGCACCTGAGTCATGTGGTAAAGATGAGAAACAAGATGTGAAACGTATGCACCAAAAGTCTGTGGAAAATTTTTCCAATCATCAGCTATATAAAATTTAATGTGAGAGATTCAGTTTACACCAAAGTCTAACCAAAACTGAAGTTCTTTTCTATTAGGAATAAATTTGATAAGGCCACATAATTACTGATGCATAATTTACAAATGTATCATGCATATTTTTTCTCTTTCCATAGCAACTATTTGAAATTTCTCAGAATTCCTGTGTTTTTGTATTACTGCTGTGCCCTTTACCAAAAACACATCTGTATGTGAAGTCTCATGTGTTAAGCCCCCCAACTATCAAGAATAAGAACAAATCCAATCAACCGTGTTAGAGGAAAAGACTCAATTATCTTTCCATTCTCCTTCAGAATATTACATTTACAAAGTCATCGTTATACAAAGAGATGATCAAAGAACATGTAGCCAAAAACATAGGTAGGAATTATAGAGATGTGTCAGGCACTTATTGTTAAATATCACATTTATTTTTCTGAATTTTGTGATATTTATGATAAAAATCAATTTTTATATATAACTTGTAATATCTTATTTCAAATAAATGTCCACTTTCATAATTAACTTGTATTCCTTTTCTTAAGGAAGTCTCCCCTAAGTCTTGAAAGCTTTAGGTCCCACGAAATCTATCTATGCCTCTGCTTGAAGACACCAGAAACAAATAAAAAAAAATACTAAGACATGAAGTCAGAGAAAAGCAAATACCATATGATCTCACTCACGTGGAATTTAAGAAACAAAACAGATGAACATAGGGGAAGGAAAGGAAAAATAAAATAAGATTAAAAAAAGCAGAGAGAGAGGCAAACCAGAAGAGACTCTTAACTCTAGGGAATAAACTAAGGGTTGCTGGAGGGGAGAGGAGTGGAGGGATGGAGCCCACCCAACTGGGCGATGGGCATTAAGGAGGGTACTTGAAGTAATCAGCACTGGGTGTTTTATGCAAATGATGAACCACTAAATTCTACCTCTGAGACTAACAACTACAAAAAAAGACACGGTGCTTGCCATCCAGAAACATGCATTACAGGGAGGAGACAGGCTGACAAATAAGCCATCACCCAACTTCAGGGGGAATAGGGAAGTATGTGAAAAATTCTGTGGTTCTTTTAATGACCAAATCAAATGCAGCTCTAATTTCCGTCCCTGACCCTGTGTTGGTAGTGGAGGTTTGTGTAACCTGGTGGAATTTTCACGTCGGCTGCTATTAATACACTCCATAAGCCAATGAGTTAGAGTTGTTCACTCAGGCAATTACAAACTTCCTCAGGAGTTACAAGGCTACTGAGTCTTAGCTTATGGGCCACATGTCTTTCATCTCGTCCTGTGACACCAGCACATGGTTCTCTCACTGAGATTTCTGTGTTCTGGAATATTGGCCACTCACAGATTTGGATAGCCTCCAGTGCGCTGGAAGGAGAAACTCTGAGGGGATTTGAGGCAAGCTTGGAATGATGAAGAAAGATTTAGAGGGTCCTAAAAATCATCCAGGTCCCTGTCTGTCTGCAGGAAGCAGGATGAATTCTGGCAAGGAGGCCATACTGAAATGCTATCAGCCTAATTAATGTGGTGACATCATTTCATAGAGGCTCGCCTCCCCCTGGATCCCGATGTAGCCATGCCTGCCTGGAAACCTTTGGCAGGCTCAGACAACTTCTGAGTCTTTTCTTACAATCTGATCCTGTGACACACTTGAAACTTTCAATGCTTCCTGAAAATGAATGCTTTTAGAACTGACTCATCACCTCCCTCACAGTACCAGCCCTTTTTCTGGACCTCCTCACTTCTGGGTTTTGTATTTTCATCTCCACACTGCCCCAGCCCAATCTCCAAGCCACTTTCAATCCTTCCATTTTTCTCTCCCTCCAAGAGGTTCTTCGGTGAGGTGAATGAGACAAAATATGGAAAGGACGGCATATGTAACATCCGGGACATGCTAGACACTCAGTGAGTGACAGTTCACTTTTTCTCCACCATTCCTCCCAGAACCAGGCATTAAAACAATTCCATGGTTCTCTCACCAGGTCTTAGTGTACCCTTCTCTCTATTCCATGCTATACAACATTACCACAGGTCTTTTCTAGACTGTTCCTATAACAAGCCTAATGTATAATCCCCTATAGTAGATTGACTTGTGTTCCTCAAAAAACTATCTAAATCCCAACCTTCACTTCTATGAATGTGACCTTACTTGGATAAGGATCTTTGCAGATATAATTAATTTAGAATCCTGAAATGAAATCATCCTGGATTTAGAATGGATCTTGGATTCAATGACAGATGTCCTAATTAAAAGAGGGAAAGACATAGAGACAGAAGGAGGGAAAGCCCATGTAAAGATGGAGGCAGAGATTGGAGTAATGTATCTTCAGATCAAGGAATGCCAAGGACTGTCCACAGCCACCAGAGGCTTAGAGAAAGGTATGGAATGGATTCTTCCTCAGAGGCTCCAGAAGGAGTCAATACTGTCAACATTAAATTATGACTCCCGCAAATGTGAAAGAATAAAATTTTAAAAGAATTTGTTTATTTATTTGAGAGAGGGACAGAAAGAGAGAGACAAAGGAGAGAGAGAGAGAGAGACAGAGAGAGAAGACAAGTGGGGAGGAGGGGTGGAGGGAGAAGGCAAAGCAGACTCCTGGCTGAGCAGGGAGCTCGATGTGGGGCTCAATCCCAGGACTCTGGGATCATGACCTGAGCTGAAGGCAGACACTTAAATGAAGAGCCACCCAGGCACCCCTGAAAGAATCAATTTATGTTAAGTCCTCAAGTTTGTGGAAATTTGTATAGCAGCCCTAGGACACTAATATACCCCCTCTGCCTGACCTTTAGGGTTCTCCCTATCTGGTTATGGCCTGCCCTTCTAAGGTTCTCTCTCATGACCCTGCTTTACAACTGCCCCTCTTTTACATATTGACAGTCCCTTGGTCATGCAGTGATCAGTTCTATATTTTACCTTTTCCAACATGACCCCTTTCCCTTCCCTAAAACTCATCGTGTCTTCTGCACTTTTTCAAATCCGAATCCTGAAATGGAAGGTCTACCCTAGTCCATTGTGATTTCTCTCATGTTCTAAATTCTTGTAACACACATTTGACATTGAATCGTGTTTTGTCCAAACAGCATTTTTGTTTCACTTTTCACATATGTGTGTATCTCCTTGAGGGAAGGATGTTTTTGTAACACAGAAAATGTTGAATAAGTAAGTGGTGTCCAAAAGTACTGATAGAGAACGCAGGTGTTATGGGCTGAATTGGGTCCTTCAAAAGACATACGTTGAAGCCCTAACCAGTATCTCAGAATGGGCCTGTATTTGGAGAGAGGGTTTTTTAATAGGCAACTGAGCTTAAATGAGGTCAGAGGAGTGGACTCTAACTCAATATGACTGATGTCATTTAAGAAGAAGATATTTGGACACACAGAGACACCGGGGATTTGAGTGCAAAGAAGGATAACCATGTGAAGAGATGGTAAGAGGGTGGCCATCTGCAAAGCCACAGAGAGAAGCCTGGAAGAGATACTTTCTATAGAGCCCTCAGAGGAAACCAATCATACCATTGGACTTCCAACCTTCAGAACTGTGAGGAAATAAATTTCTATTGTTTAAGCTGCACAGTTTGTGGTATTTTGTTATGGCAGCTCTAGTCCAAGAATACAGCAAGTAAAAAGCTAAGACTGAAAGTCAAAAAAATAAGCTCCTGAAAGGGGGAGTAAAAAGATGAACATATTTTCTACTTGCACTTCTGACACTCTTCTCTCGAGTGCCATACCTATTCCTAAAATGATCCACTCTCTGACAGAGCCCTTAGTAAAGCCCAGAGATTTCCAGGTGTATTATGAAAACAGTATCACTTTAGTATGAAGTTCAAAGAGATTTGAGAATGGAACTGGCACCTGCCCTCCACCACTCTTCACCCTCTTCTAGAATGATGTTACTGCCTAACCTACAGTTAGGAAGTTACCTGACAGTCTGTTGAAGCTAACCTGCCAATTAAAATTATATGAGGTTCAACCACGGGGCTTAGGTTTAGGCATTTTCTGGGATTGGTTGCAAGAATATTGATAAGGATTAGTGGATTCACTGACTAGTTGGCTGGTGGGGATCAGGACAATACTAGTACTTATTTTATTTCATTTCATTTTCCTTTCTTGTCTTGTGTGTGCCTTTCTCCTTCTTATTCTTTTACTATCCTATAACCTCCATTGCTCAGGGAAAAAAGGTATTGGAATTGATTCCATAATATTTAAACTAAATTTGGAATTCTGAGCTCCCTCCTGGAAAATAATTTTAGAGGTTCATTGACTGAATGTAGTATATCCAGAGGGAGGCACTCAGAATGGCAAAGACTCTAAATACTGAGGCACCTGAGAGTGGCTGAAGTATGTGATGTTTGGTCACAAGTATATTGCAGGCTTACTGAGGACATCAGTGTGTTCTCCATGGCTCCTGAGGTAAGGGCTGGATCAGTAGGTGTCCTAGCAGAATGCTGATGTCATTTTAACACAAAAACTTACATTGCATCATCCAATGGCCTAAGGACTAGGGGTAATAGGGTATGGAGGCCCATTGAATGCCACGTAGCTTAGTGGCTAAGAGGGTTTGGAGTTCTAGCTTTACCTCTTATTAGCCATGTGACCTAGTCTAGATACTAAATTCACTTAGCTTTAGTATCCCTATCAAAATGGGAATAATGATCACACCTCCCTCATTTTGGGTATTTGATGAAACAGTGCATGTCAACCACTGGGGAAACTGGTGCCAAGAGGGTGGTTTAATGTATTTAGCCACAGAGTTCATCCATGCCTATGCCTGCTTTTGAGCTCTAGGCTCTGTCTGACTCCATTATGTCATGTTGTTTCCAAGGTTCCTTCCAAAAAATAAAAGGGAAAACAAGACATAATTAGGAGGGCTGAGGCAAGTGTATTGAAAAGGAAAGGAGTTGGCCCCTTTCTATGGCCAACTGCGTTGCCATAGTTGACAAAAGGATCTTATCAGTCAAATTATGTTTCTTTCTTTTTTTTTAAAGATTATTTATTTCTTTATTCATTAGAGACACAGAGAGAGAGGCAGAGGTGTAAGCAGAGGGAGAGGCAGGCTCCCCTCCGAGAGCCTGATGCAGGACTATCCCAGGACTCCAGGATCAGGACTTGAGCCAAAGACAGACGCTCAATCACTGAGCCACCCAGGTGCCCCAAGTTAGGTTTCTGTTAAAACACCAAAAGAAACAATTTCTTCTCCTTTGTCCCCAGTCCTCACCTCCTCTGTTCCTTTCTTCTCTACTCTTCAGCTCTGGGCAGGCAGGTAGGCCCATCCTTACCCATAACCAGAGTGTCTCTGATGGAGCCATTTCTTACTCATTCTTTGCCCTCTTCTACCACTTACATCTATAGAAGGTTGTTTTTGAAAGCTGGCTCTTACTAGACTCATTATAACATTAAAAAAAAATATTAAACTCAGAGCTTAATTCTGTTTCTTACCATAAAATGTGAAAATTAAGAAGCAAACGGGAGTAAAAGAGCAAGGAAGGAAAGATTTAAAGCAGGTCATGCTCAGAAAGACCTCTGGGGATAATTTATAACCATCACCTCTTGGGTGTCTCTCTGAGATAGTCCATTCTGAGATGGATGTACCTTGAATTTTGTTAAAATGTATTAAGCACCTATTAAGCTCAGTGATCCTGATAATATGTATGATAATAAGCTGTCTGGTTGATACCTATTAACTAGGCTTGTGTCTAGGAGACACTAGAAAGAATATGAGGTATTTAATTGGGGATGCTTGTCATTACTAATAAGAAATAGTTTGATAAGTTCTTTGAGGTATTCACTTAAAAATGCCACCAAATGTTAGAAAAGTACAGTCTCTGAGGTAAGCTACTACATATTATGGATGGCTCCATTCTAATGTATGCTTTACATACATTATATTATTTGGTCCTCACAACTTGTTAGCATTATAATCCCTATTTGATAGATTCAAAAATTAGGTCAGAGAGGGTCAGTAACATTCTCAAGATCACACAGAACTATATGTCTAAAAATTGTGTCATATACACTTTTTCTTAAAGTAGTATTTTCCTCTACTCAAATTATAAAAGACCATAGAAGGAATTGAAGACATAGACATTGTAATATATGTTTTCTTCTCATAACAATTGTTAACTTTTATTCTTCTTGACCAAAGTGTAAAAAATCATTTGGGGCACCATTAGTATTACAGACTTATTTTTCAAATGTGCTCCGGTTTTTAAGCAAAATTAGAAGACACTCCAATTCTCAAACAGGTGTGAGTCCATTAAGAACCACCCTGTGATCTGAGATATGAATTCGAATTCCTGAACATTAGTTACCATTTCTTAACTTAAATGCTTAGAATGTTTAAAAATGCTACATATTCATGTGGATTTCTCAAGGATATCAGAGCATACATGAGATGCATTCTTTGTGCATATTTAAGCTTAAATGTATGTATTTTAGATTATATGAATAGTGAGAACAGTATACATAGTGTATGATATTTATATAGTTTCATTTTTTTGGAAAGAACTTAATCCTCACAATTATTAATAATTATATATTATTTCATTTTTTGGAGAGAACTTAATCCTCACAATTATTAATAATTATATATTATTTCATTTTTTTGAGAGAACTTAATCCTCACAATTATTTAACTGTACATTAAATCTAAATTTAAATCTAAATAGCAACTACAACTGATATTGGTACAGGTCTGACTAAGCTGTTTTTTGCTTTTATGATATGGGAAAAGAGAAGAGTTAGTAAAGAAATGCAAGCGTTCCTCAAGCCCCTCTTGCCTAAAACACATTCCATCCAATCTCCTGAACCGGCTGGAATATCCTTCTCTACCCCCACCCCACCATCCTCTCAATGCAGTGGGAAAGTCGGTGGGTAATTGGGTCCAGATTGGAGATGTTTAAATATTCATGAGGCTGGCAGGGGACTGGGAGGGGGTGACTGTCTAGAATGGGGGTGGGGGCTGGGGAAGTGATTAGTCATTGAAAGCTAGTGAACAATTCTGAGAAAGAGAAAAGGAAGAAAAAGACAAGACGGGGGGGGTAGGGAAAGGGGGAGAAAAGAGGGGAAGAGAGGGAAAAGGAGAGAGGAGAGAGGCAGGGAGAGGGAGAGAGAGGGAGAGGGAGAGGGAGCATGTGCGCTGAGCAGTAGCCGCGGACCTTACAGTTGCTGCTAACTGCCCTGGTGTGTGTGAGCAAGAGAGAGAGAGAGAGAGAGAGAGAGAGAGAGAGGGAGAGGGAGAGGGAGGGAGGGAGGGAGGGAGAGGGAGAGCGCGCTAGCGCGAGAGAGCGAGTGAGCAAGCGAGCAGAAAAGAGGTGGAGAGGGGGGGAATAAGAAAGAGAGAGGAGGAAGGAGAGAAGGCAGGAAGAAGGCAAGGGACGATACAACCATGCTGTGCTGTATGAGAAGAACCAAACAGGTAGAGCTAAAGATTTTTACTTCTTGCTGTTGTGAAATTACCAGACTACAATATTTCCCTGTAAAGGCAGGAAAAAAAATTTTTTTTTTTAACTGCTTCTGCTCTGGCCATGGTGCTTGCGTTTCCTTAGCATATGGTAACTGATGGTTGCATCCCAGCTTTTATTCCATTCTGTCTGTCTTTCATGTTCTTGGTTTGGGAATGCTGCGGCTAATTAGGATGAGGTTAGGGGGGGGAAATATATGCCGGTTTGGCCAGAAATAAGATTTTTTTTGGGGGGGGGGGCTCTTGGTGAATGCTCAGCGTTTTAGGTCTCTGGTTTTGCGGGTGTGGATATAGAAAGGGGTGTGGGGAAAGGATGTGGACTCTACCTACAAGATGGGGAGGTGATCCTTTAAATCATTTGCAAAAGGCAGGGTTGAAGGAATCCTATTCTGTAATGAGTGTTGCTTGCTCTGTCGTGCAATTTTCTCACATGTGCTGCGGAAGAAGCCTCATTTCGTACATGCATGAGCTTCAAAGGGGCGCAGGTACTAATGGAAAAAACATGTGAAGGGTTTATTTATTTATTTTTCAATGAATGAATGAAACTGTGATTTGGAAGGTGTTTTTTTTTAATGAAATTTATTTATTTGCTTTTAAAGAGGCTCCAAAGACAACTGGGGTTGGGGGAGAGATTGGAGGTGCAGGGGGAGAAAATCCCCTTCCCAAGATCGGTAGCCGATTGTGCACCAGCTGGTCGGAGGAGAGGGTGGACCACGCCCCTAGGAGCCTTGGGCTCCGATGGGATGGGAAAGACGAGCCGAGTATTACCTGTTGGAAATCAGGTCTTTTCTCTTCTCCCTTTCCCTGCATCTTTCCTGGGATTGTCAGTGACCGGAGCCGGGCTAACATTTTGGATAATAAGCATGGTGACTCATTTTCATCAGAAGAGGGACACATAAGAGCTTTGCGAGAATCCGTGTCCCTCCATCCCTCCCCCACTACCCAGGTTTCTCTTCTATTTCAAATTGCTCACTTATTTCTTGAAAGACATTTTAGAAACTTGATTGGGCTGAGGGTGGGGAGCAATGACGAGTTCAGTGTTCTGCAGCAACCGGCAGTGCTCTGGCATTCTCCAAATGAAGCTTTCAAACATTCATTGGAACATGTTTGAGTGATTTTGGCGAAGGTTAAAGAGAAAAAAATGGGTGTGATATGTGGGTGAGTGTGTGTGTGCGTGCGTGTGCATACTCGTGGGAGGGGAGGCAGGTCAAAAGAGCCCTTTGCAGATTGATTGCCTTGGGGTGGGGTGCAAGAGATGGGATTTGGGCATTATTCCTGTACAGGTATTGGATATTGGGCAATTTGTAATACACTCGCTGAATCCGAAGGGGGTGGAGGGGAGTGGTGAAGAAACAGTCTGCCAGCTTTGCACATTTAGCCAGCGCCCTGGAAGGAGGGGTGAGGGGTGGGTGGTGTGGAGGATGAAGAAGGAGAGGAAGGGGAAGAGAAACAGGAGCAGAATATCAGATCAGTGGGTGCAGGGGGTGGAGAGGCAAGGGAAAAATAAATAAGATAAATAAATAAATAAATAAATAAATAAATAAATAAATAAATAAATAAATAAAATATTAAAAAGTAGCAGACACTCCAGGGTTTTGTGTGTGTGGTTTGTGTAGCTGTGTTTGAAAAAGAGCATGAGAGTCTTACATGCACCACTTCCCCAAACTGCTCAATGGTTCCAGAGATTGATGCTTCCATTGGCTCATTTTTCAAACCAGGACATTTCCTTTCCTTGTCTTCCTTCATTCTAATACATAAAATGCAATAGATACAGGTGGCTGGGTTAAGCACACTGTCAAGGAAACGTTCTGAGGTTACCCCACTGGTGAGCAGAGGAAATAAAATTTAGGAAGGCGGAGCCCTAAGGAAGCCAATGCTATTCATTAAAAAAGGTTTCCTTTTAGATAGAAAAATATGCCGGTTTACAACTTTTTGCCACCCCATGTACACACATACAAGGAGACACACACACACCCCTCAACAAAAGAAATCAAGCATAATTTTAGAAAAGGATTTGAAGCTCTAAGTATTCCCTTCCTTAACCCCCCCCCCAAAAAAGGGGACAGCTGCCTTCACTTGGGTTCTATCTCACTCCCAGCCCCAAGCATTCACTGTGATGTGCAAAGTGAGAAAGCTGAAATTGTGTGTTTGGGGAGTTGTAGAAATTCGCATGTAAATGTGTAGAGCATCCGCATACTTCATGTACGACGGTCATGCGTGTACCCTGTACAGCTTCCACACGCCTGCATGGGTTTTAGCATAAATCGTAGTCAAGAGAGAAAAGGAAAGGTAAAGAAATCGTCATATCTGCCCATGCATTTCATGCATGTGTATTTCTGTGTGGCATGGCCATGTGCCCTCTGGAGTACTGCTGTGCACCATTCACGTAAGTCAGTATTTCGGATACCATTAAATCAGACAGAAGGAAATGGTGTATTCAGGGCGTGGGCTGCACACTACCCTGACTGGCATTTACATAGCGTGAGTACTAAGTCTCACACAGGTTTCCTGCTTGGGGGTAAAATGATCCTCTATCATTCAATTGGGCTGAACCGCGTTGTGTTTATCCTCCTGCCGTCTATTAATCATTCCTAGTCCTTAACAGGGAATAAAACAAGGGCAAAACCCTGCAAAGGTCTACACGCTGCCACACCCATGGAATCCAGCAGAAACGTGGGAGGGGGCTGGAGGGACTGCACTTCCTTCCTCTTCCACTTGAGCCGCATAAAGAAGCAACCTTGGATTTCTGAGTTGTAATACACGGCCAGTGGGTGAGGAGAAAGCGTAAAGGATCTTTATTAGCCATTAATTACCACGATGGGTTATTACAGCAGGAAGAAGAGAATGGGAGCGGGGTGGCCATGAGAACATGGTAAAGGAGTGGGCAAAGGAGGAATAGAATAAAAGGATCCCTGAGACCTTATTAGTTTCTGATTTTCAAATATCTTGGGGCTAACTTTAAATAGCGTAATTACCATGCGTACTGCAGATGATGAAAAACTTGCAAGATGGGATCTGTGTCCACAAAGCCAGAAAACTGAGCTGTTTTCCTTTGTTTCAAGATAAGGATTTTAAATTGTAATCCAAGTGTAAAGAAAACCAGGGCAGGCAAGTGGCCCCTCCGTCCCCCACCTCTCAACCCCACCAACATCTGCTTTTTTTTTTCCTCGTAAAACAAATAATTTTTATCTGGAGAGAGTGTGATATGTCGTTTGGAATGCCAGCCTCACTGCGCCTTTCCCTTGCAGTGTTGGAAAGGTGTGGAAGGATGCCGCCTTGCTGCTTGGTGCAGCCGATTCCTCCTAGTGATAAATTGGATTCCTCCTAAATCTCACTGAGCCACACCCAGTGTCACCCAGGGACTAAGTGAATTAATTAAATGGAGGCATTCTACTTAACATAATTGAAACTGTTTTGTTTTTTTTTTTTTCCAATGGTGATTTCTATCACACATTTCCAAATTTAAACAGAAGAAATCATGTAAGAGCTTTTTTTTTTTTCCCTGCCAAATTATGTAGACTTGCAGAGAACCTTAAGAAAATTCATGGTAAATCTAGAAATGAGTTCCTATCTGGTGACTGTAATTCCTTAGAATCCCTGCCTGGGTGCATACACAATGAGCCCTCTCCCTCATGCTGTGGGTCTGCAACTTAGGAACCCCCCCACACACACACCCATGCCGAGGCAATTGGGATAAGAAAATGTAGGGTTAATTTTCTCTCTTGCTGAGTTGGCAAAACTACAGAAACCTTCTTTCATGTTTTATGCGAAATGGCAGAGCTTCTGTTCAGTGAGAGGGAGAGTAGCCTGGGTCTCCTTTGCCTCCGTCATGGTGGAATTGTCAATGCAGTGCCTGGGGCTGATGAATCCACATACTTCAGTTTTACCTGACCCCATAAAGAAGGGGGGTGGGGCTTTCAGCCAACAGTAGTGCATATATATTAACCAAATGTTCTCCTTGTTCTCACTGATAAAGTAAGACAAATCTAAAATCTTCCTCTGATATTAAAGGAACATTTCAAAGGATGCACATACATATGTCATCTCCAGAAAAGATACAGCATTTGATTATTCACTTCCCTATTGGCTATCATAGAGGCATTCAGGCAACAAAGCGGGTCTTCTATCAATCAAGAAAGTGATGGTGGGCCCTTCTCCCTTCTGAAATTCTGAAGTGTGATCAAGTTGCCTCTGCACCATTGAAGTCAGTTTAAGATTCTCTGAAGTGTTGGGAAGAGCACTGTGCTGAGAGTCCTCAGTTTATGCCACTTCCTGATTCTGTGATCTTGAATGAATATTGGGCTTCAGTTTCCTCCCATAAGTTGGAGACTAAAAAGCAAAAAACTAAAATCAACCAAACAGCAGCCCCACCTTGCTGACTCTAAAGTGTTTTTGTAGGGATTAAACAAAATTCATGTGAAGACAAAATCAATACAAAGGTAAGGAAATTTTCTCTGCAAGTTGTGCGATGTCAGTCTTGGCTTGGACTTGCTAGTTTGTCAGGGTTGTTGTGAGCCTACTGTTAACGAGCAGTTCCTTCCGATCGGGGGTGATTCCTTCTATTTATCACTCCTTATTCACTATTTCATTTATTTTTATTCTGTTCTCATATCCTAAAAAAGATACCACTTCCAGTGACTCTTTGGTTTCCATCTTACTTGATATCTCTTTTGCATTTTGTATCATCCATTCCTCTTCCTGAAATTCCTCCCTGGGCTCCCAGCTGCCCTGGCTCTCCTCCCTCTCAGATACGCTTTTCTTAGTCCTCCTTGCTGACTTTTTCACTCTTTTCCCCTCAAATATCAGTTATCTTCTGGCTGATGATCTTGATCCACTTTCATTTGATACATGAATTCTAGGTGATTTCATCCATGTTGGGAGGTTTAACCACTTGGGAGGTTTCCCAATCTGTAGACTGGATATCTTTCCTCAGCACCTGACCCATGGATATTAGTAGGTCTAGGCACTTCAGAGACACCCACATTCATTATGTAGAAAACCCGACTCAGTGTCTTCTGTGTTGTTCCACTTAATCTTCTTCCAAATTCCAACCCTTCTGCTATAACACCATCTAACCAGCTTCTGAGCTCTAGGAACCTGGGAGTAATGTGAAGGCAGTCCTTGCTTTCAGTCCTCAATTCCAGATAATAAATTTCTTGATTCTAGGTAAAAAGCTTTTGAATCTATCCTCTGCTTTTCAACTCTATCACAAATATCCTGGTTCCGACTTCCATTACCTCTCATCAGGATGGAGGCAATAGCTTCTTGCATGGACTTCCTATTTCCATCTTGCTTTCTTCCAATTCTCCTCGCATAGAACACCACACTTACCTTTACCTAATGCAAATCTGTATTATCTTTCTTGTTAAAATCCACCAGTGGTCCCCTGTTAACTATACACTATAATACATGGATAACATGACCTCGGCTTTCCTATCTTTCCAGTGCCATCCTCAAGTACCCGTTCGTCCAACCATATGATACCACATCTGCATTTCAAGCCTTGGTGCCTTTGCTCATACTGTATATTCGCCCACAAGACACTTCCTTCTGCCTGGAAAATTCCCATTTCCTCTGTCAGAGTTTGCTCTTTGGAGCAAACATTCTTGATCTCCCAAAGTTCCACTTTCTTTGTGACCATGCTATAGTTTGTAGCATCGCTATTAAATCACTTGTTGCACTATATAGCATTTGTTCTTTTTTTTTTTTTTTTTTCCATTAACTGGTGCCTCTACTATGAGCTGCTTGGGTGGAATCTTCATTCTTTCTCTACTTCCAGGCCTATTACAATGTTTGACACATAGAGTAACTGGTTTTACCTGTGAATAACATGTTTCCTAAATAAGTATAAAACCAGGCTTCCTCTAAATTGTGGCATATTTAAATGGATGAAACCACTAGTAGATTTTTGTTTAATCTATTGGCATCAAATTTTGAGATGCAGCCAATCATTGTTGATTCTTATTATCAAACTATAAATATGACAACCATCAGTTTTTAATGAAAGTAGGTTAAAAATGAGTCCATTTACATTGCAATTCTCCAAACTACCATAAATGGTACTATCTGGAAACCTCCCTTCGGTATCCTCCTCCCCCACCAACCCAGCAAACTAGTCCACCCCCTTAGGTTAGCAAAGTGCCAGGTCAGACACATGGTTACCAGTCTTGGATCTTCCACTGCCCTTCCTTTAAAACCCCACAGGACTCACACATGTTGCTTTGCTCCACAACTGTTCCAAATAGAACTTGACTCAATCTCTCGTTCCTAGCTGATTTACTTCATTGATACACAAATCTCCAAAAATATATGTAGTGTTGGCCTGTGCCCCCGTGTCTGTGCTCAAGAATCAATTTTACCTTCACTTGGGTTCCTTTCCATTGAAGTATCTATATAATACTATTCCACAAAGGGGAACCTTTCATGGAGGTAAAAGGAGGTTAAATGATAAGTAGCCCCTCAAATATCTGTTACATGAATGAGAATCAGATCAACTTTATCCTTCTTACATTTGAATAGACTGAAGGGATTTGGATTCTGAAGTAGGCCTATTGTGGTTAATATTGGGCAAATAGCAACCACAGCTCTCCATGAAAATGCTCTTGGCCAGACTCTACGCAGTATATTTTCTGTGCATGAATTGGCATGGCCTTGAGAAGAGTAGTAAGATAAAATGATTTATAGGTGAACTTTGTCTTCAACTGAGAAAGCTGGGTGATATTTTCTAATCTCCACACCCTTATTCCATATCTTGCTCATTGCTCTCAATCTCTTTCAATCTCTTTTTCTTTTGTTCTCCTTCTTCAGGTCCAGGGGGAATTTTCTGATTAAGTAATACCAGCTCATGCTAGTGTTTGACGTGTGAGGCTATGAAAAGAGAACTTCAAAAAGAGTATTCCTTCCAACTTTCCAGAGAGGTGTTTTAGACAAAATAGATATTTTAAGCTATGTCTAGCACATACTACCTTCTCAATTAAAAAAAATATTCATTGAAGGAATGAAAGTAGGAAGGGAGAGGGGGCACCTGGGTGGCTCAGTCAGTTGAGCTTCTGACTCTTGGTTTCAGCTCGGGTCATGATCTCAGGGTCCTGAGACTGAGCCCCAGGTAGGGCTCCTCATTCATTAGGGAGTCTGCTTCTCTCCTTCTCCCTCTGCCCCCACTCTCTGCTCACATGTGCTTTCTCTCTAAAATAAACAAATAAATAAAATCTTTAAAAAAAAAGTAGGAAGGGAGAGATCATCATAATGAATAATGGGCCATTAGGGGTGATATTTTGGAACACACCATTCCTGTGAACTTATTCAGAGCTGGCTTTGTGTCAATGCATAGTCAATTCCATTGGTCCTCCTCACAGGGTGGTTGTGGTCAAAGTTACAATTCCCTTTCCTGTCTGCTTAGATCAGAGTGGCATACTTGGCAGTGAGTTCGGGTTATAGTATGGGAGTGTGACTCTTCCAGATTTCCTATCCTTAATTATTTACAGATCTTATTCTTTTAGATGTTCTTTGTTTAATGTCCTGTTTCATGTCTTTGTAGTGAAATAAACCCTTCCCCTGAGTTCTAGACCTGGGTCTGCCAATTGCTTGTCCTGTGACCTTGGGTAAGTAACTTAATCTTCCTGAGCCTCAGTTTATCCATTGATATAGTAGGCACATAAAAAGGACACACCAAATCCTGACTTGCCTTTTCCAATAAATTAGCATGAGGCTTAAATAAAGTGATAAAAATAAAAGTATTTTGCAAACAATGTGTTTTTCAAGTGTAAGGTATTATTAACTGAGGAATTCCACATACTGAAACCCAAAGTGTTCATGGTTCGAAGCAAAGAAGTACCTGTGCTTTCTGTATAAAATGTGTGTGTGTGTATGTATATATGTATGTGTATATATATATATATATATACTATATATGTGTTTACATATATAATTCCCTCCTCTCCTCCCTTATTCTCTACAGAGTAAATAGTAACCATGCTAATAGATAAGAGCATAATATATCTTTATTATTTCCTTTAAAAATTTTCGGAACAGAATTTTAAAAAGCCAGTGTTCAAATTCTCATGCAAGGTCAGGTCAAACACATTTAGAAATATCCACTATTCTTTTTATATCTTTTTCCGTTTTAGTCTTTCCTTCACACTTAGATTTCTTCTCTTCTCCATTTGCTAAACTGGCTGCTTCTCCCCCACCCCCATCCCCACCCCCACCTCACATCTAAACTGGGTTCTCAGCACTAAGATTACCAGGCATGCTGTGCTCACATCTATCACAGGAGGGCCCAGTCAGGCAGAAGAATAGGCATGTGGGGCTGGTTAGGAGCAACTGACAATGGGGATGAAGCCTGATTGGGGAAAAACACAGTGCAAAGATTATCACCTGAGCACCATTTTCATACAACTTCAAGATTCCTCAATGCATCAGGAATTAACCTTGATCAGAAGAAGTGACATGCAATCCTGAACCGTTTCCAACCCAACTCTAAGGCCATATATAATCTTCTATGCTCTCAGGATCTCTACAAAGGACATTTCAGATCTCATATGTCCCTGATTGATTGACATAGTCTCCAATTTAATAAAACAAATTTATGAAATTCTCACATAAGCAATGGAATTTTGTAACCCAAAGAATTTGATTTCTTAATATGTGGATAACATTTGAAAATATTTAAAGTGTAATAATTGGTCAGGTTTGTCCAGAAGATTCTGTTTTTCCTAGAAGTAAAAGTCTAAGATAGAAAAATGAATATCATGCATATTTTGGAAAATCTTTTATATGTTGGGCTTATATAGAGTTTAATAGGAAGGTGCATTAACTAGAAATTTCCAAATAAACTGGTGTCGAAAGGGAAACAATCATTTATTATGTTTATAGTTTATGAAGGGTCAGTATCACCCCTTAATCCCTCCCTGTAGCCACCTCTTTCTGTCTCTGTCTCTCAGTCTCTCTTTTTTTTTCTCCACATGCACACCTCCACACACTTTTATTTATGTGCACTTTGATAGGGTACAAGTAGCAGAAACCAACTTTAAGTCTATCAAAGGGAAACTAGATATCACACAAAATTAAGAGGTAGAATAACTAAGCTTATAGAAACCAGAGTAGATCTGGGAACCTCAAAAGCAGGAAATCATAGATAGATAGATAGACTTTATTTCTGAAGCCCTGAATTTAAAAGACTCAATTATTAATAACCCTAGCTTCTCTATCTCACACTTCAAAATTCTAAATGAAAGACATATATGTGTGTGTGTGTGTGCATGTGTGTGTGTTTGTATGTATCATCTGTTCACATTCAGAGAGAGCGGATACAGAGACAGAATGAGAATGAATGAATCAATCGGTCCTTCTTAGATCAGCTAGTTACCAATAGACCAATTATCTCTGATTGGAAGAAGAGCCAAGTTGCACTCTTTAGACACAGTTTTTGGAAGCCCACACATACATACATGTGTATGTGTATAACAGGGTAGCTACCCAGATTAAGAGGGACTTACCTCAAATGTGGTGGATCACTAATTTTTCCTTTTGGTTGCTTTCAGTTTGTCCTAGTTGTATATTCCTATAATTGGTAGGGTTATCATCCCTGACATCCATTCCTTCAAAAAAGGAAGCAATAACCACAACAGGCAACCAATCCCATAAAAAAGAAAGGTTAGGGCAAGTCTCCACACACTTGGAATTGATAAGCACTGGGTTTTCAGGGTCTTCCATGATCTGCTCTGGTAGGTACTACCTGTTTAAGAGGAATACTAGCTGCCCTATATTCTCGATAATTTCATGTGGGGTTAGTCTTTCTTTTCTAGTTTTGGGGATTCATTTCTGCAAAAGGATTGGACAATAATGGGTGTAAAATATCTCCCTTGGATTAGTATCAGAGAAATGCTACCCCTTGATATTAGTCATCTCATTTTGAATGTCCTTGAATTAATTCCAGCAATAATCATCATATTTATCTATTTTTAGCAAATTGGCACTTTCTAAAATATTGAGCTGTTGTCTCCATATGCACCAGTTTGTGCTAAATGTAGAATTTTGGTAATTAGCCTTACATCCATTATTTATAATCCCAGTTCCAATAACTATTCAGAAAATGTTATTTTTAAATGAGAATTTGAGCGACCCTAATATCTTCCCATTAATGACTATATAAAAGAACTAGATGAGGAAAATAATAAATAAATAAATGATCTCCAAAGGTTAAGCAAAAATTGGCTGCTTCAGAATCTAAATCTAAAGGGCTTCAGAATTCCTTAGCACAACTAGCCTAAGAATTGGCCTAGAGCAGGAGCTATTAAAAAGCAAGTCCATTTTTTCACTCTGTTTTGGTTCAGAAACCAATTTACCTGCTTGAAGTATAAACTGAGAAGTAAAATCTCCTAATCACCAAACTAGATCCCTAATAGCTATTCCAAGGATGCCTTCCACAGTTCCATCTAAACTCCAGTAGAGGCAAATGTCTCCATTATTTACCTCCCCACCCCACCAATCAAAGCAGCATTTCTTTAAAAAGAAAATTCTCAATTTCTAATAATTAATTTGCAGCTAAATTTCTAGGTACATGTTGCACGTTTTGAGGGCAACTCGATTTGGCTATCTAGAATCTTATGTGTAGGGTTCTTGAGGAGGAAGGGCAATAGGCATTGGGTATGATTTGGTGGACATTGCATTTGAAAGTTCTTTCTCTTTAAATCACTTTTAAAATGGTGTTATTTTATTTGAGAGATGTAAACTAATCGTGATTTTATAAGTGATCCATCATCAATTTACCCCATTTCATCTTTACCTAGGCATTTGGAGGATTTTTCTCCAAAGTTTTATTGTATTAGTATTTCTAAAAATTTCCAAAGGAAGGAGAGCATGGTATCATCTCATTTAAAAAATACTAGCTTTTTCTTTAGTCAGATCTGACATGGGGGTTTGATTTATTCATATTTTGTTCTGAAGAGTAGCTTTTGCAATTTTCCCTTAACCTTGAGTCTCAAGGACTTGTTTACTCCCATCACCTGGGAAAGCTACTCTGGAGAAATCACGTTGGTATTTAGCGTTCATTTGAATAAGTCTTTCATGCTAATATAAATTCAATGTTCTTCATGGCTTTGATTGCCTTTGATTGAAAGACACTGGGGTGATAGCTTTTGATAACTCGGCCAGATTTGTGCTCCATACTGAGAGCTGTATAGGAAATATGAAGACCTAGCTAGTTTCTTGCATATTCTTTCTTCCATCTTGAACTTCATGCCTTACACCTCTGGGGTGAAACCAGTATAGAGGAGGAAATGAAGATTATTATAATTGAAAAGGGAGGAGGAGCTATAAAACAGAATTACTCAGTTTGGAATTGGGCCATAACCCTCTAGTAAAAACTGTCATGGGAACTTTAATGACCACAGATGGCTCCGACTTCACTTCTGAACGTCAGCTGGAAGATGCAATAAGCCCACAGTAAGCCCAAGAACATGCATATCAGGAAAGAATCCAAGAACTTTGGGCATTAGTATACTTAAGCATACTCAAGCACATGCAGGACCAAATTTAGGTTTATCCTCACTTAAATGGGAAGAAACTATTAATTCTTGGCTTAAAATAATGCCAATTTTTGTCATCACAGGTATTTTCCTATTTTACACAAGATTCTGTCTTTCAATTCTTAAGGTTTTTCTGCGGGCCTCTTGATTCTTCATTAACATTCTAGTGATGCTGGAAACTGATTGGCTCTTGTACAAACTGAAATTTATTTGTTAGATATGTTTTTACCAATATTGTGCCCTGACTGAACCTTAGTATATTGTAAAAACCCACCCATGAAGAATCAAACTATAAGAACCATAGGAAAACCAATAGAAAATTTAATCTTCCCATAATCCAAGATTTCCAGATACTAATTTTTTTCCCCTTTTATTCTTTGTTGGTACCCCAGAAAGTCTCATGTTAACTAATATCTTCTCCCTAGATTAGAACTCCTGACTCCTCTACTCTTGATGATATCTTTTAAAGATACTGGCACATTTCAGTTTACAAGCTCATAACATGGGAATAATTTATTATTATTTCTTCCCTCACAAGAACCATAATACCAGTTACCAGATTCTACTTGCAGTATCTTTCACATCTGTCCTTTACTTCTTCTGCCAGCCTTTTTTCAACCAGCAATCTAAAAGGCAGCCAAGCCTGAAGGTCCATGATTGTACATAATGAATTCACCTCTTTCCTGTGCATCTAGACTGGTACTAGTTACACACCATTCTTGTTAGGATGGAGAATATCATCACTCAAATCATTATTTGTGTTCTGGAGTTCAAATGAGAAGCTCCAGGTAAGAAAGGCTAGATAGTCACCAAAATTCCTTGCTTTTGGCATTGGCTTTTCACACTGCTTGTTTGTAAATCTTACACTTCACTCCCACTTTTCTCAAAATGTCAGTAGTATTTCTTTGTTTACAGGGTTAATTCCAATTTATTCATTTATGATTGGTTTTAAGGGCTCCTCAGAATCTGGTACCAATCTCCTATTCTTGCCTTGCCTTTACTGGTTCTGCCATCAACTAGGCATGAGAATTTAAACAAATATAATCTGTCTGGGTTGTCATCTCCTTGAATATAAAACAAGAGTATTAGACTAAGTTGTGTCTAAGGCCTTCCAACTTACAAAATAATATGTCCTTTAGCTAAGTTCCTCCTCCACTTTGGCATCCTGTCCCAGCCAGACTTAACATGAATTTAAGTATTAGTTCCCCTGTACTTTTGTTCATTGTTATTGCCACTACTTGCGAAGTTCCTTTTCTGCTCTGCTCAACCTGAGTCCTGAACCAAGAGTTATCTCACTTGTGAAGACTTTTCTAACTACCACAGTTCTCTGTGACGTCTCCCCTCTTTTTTTTTTAAGATTTTATTTACTTATTCATTCATTCATTCATGAAAGACACAGAGAGAGAGACAGAGGGAGAAGCAGGCTCCATGCCGGGAGCCCGACGTGGGACTCGATCCCGGATCTCCAGGATGAGGCTCTGGGCCAAAAGCAGGTGCTAAACTGCTGAGCCACCCAGGGATCCCTGACTTCTCCCCTCTTAGATCTTAAGTAGCATATACTCCCTGTCCCATTTCTTCAGCATACATTAAACAGAGCCTTACTTAATTGGCCATGTGGATTTATATGTACTTGATTTCTCCCAACTAGTTACCAACTCTTTGAAGATAAGTTATCAAGTTCAGTGTCTGGTTCAAGATATACTGTTGATTGACATCTTGATATCTGCAATAGCTCTGCATTAGACCCTGAGGCAGTATAAAATACAAATAGAAGTCTCAGTAAACTCTGGGAAAGACAAGTTGGAGCCATCTTGCATGACCTCGCTATGACATCTGAAACCACAGAGCATGTCTTCTCTCTTGGATCTCTTTACTTTCTGGGCTTCCATAACACCTATTTTAGCTGCTTTTTCTCTCTTGCATCTTTGGTTGCATGTTCTTTTTTTTCCCCTTGGCTTCTCTTTCTCTACTAACTGAAAGTTGATGTTACCGAGGCTTTTGTCCTTATTCTTGCATGTTCTTCCTAAGCAAAAGCTCCATGAGTAATCTAATTCATGTCCATAATTCCTACATGGACTGGTGAGTTTCAAATCTTCCAGGCTCTCTAGCCAAATCTACCTCATGGGCTCTAGAACTTTATATTTAAATGTCCCCTGGAAATCTTTTTCTGACAGCCAACAAGATCCCCAATCTCAACATACCTTACATTCCTTAAAGGTCATTCATCTCTTGTTCACAAATCTCTTCTTTCTCGTGCAGTCATTTAAATGGAAACAGAATCTTGATTCATTCCTCCCATCTCTCTTTTTTGATTAGATGCCACTATTTTTTCCAGTTTCTAAAAATAAAAATCTCCTTTCATTCTTCCTTTCCCTCACTCTCTACCTCAAAAATAAGTCTTGGTTCTGTCCACTTTTCTCCATCTCCTCTGTCATTGCTAACCCACTAGTCTCTCGTGGAGACAGATGCAATAGCATTCCCTTCTAATCTCTTCTTTTAACCTCAATCCCTTACAATTGTTGTCTCCTCAGTAGCCAGATTGGTCCTTTTAAAAGTGTCTATCAGATCTGTGACTCTTCCATTTAAAAACTTTTGATAGCCTTTGGAGTGTCTGGGTGGCTCAGTCAGTTAAGTTTCTGACTCAGTTTTGACTCAGGTCATGATCTCAGGGTCTTAAGATCAAGTCCTGCATCAGGCTCTATGCTAGGTATGGAGCCTACTTAAGATTCTCTCTTGTCCTCTCCCTCTGACCCCCACCTCACCCTGTCACATTCTCTCTCTCTAAAAAAACACAAAAAAACAAAACATCCACTCTTGATAACTTCCCATTTCACTTAGAATCAAAATCAAATTCATTATCATCAATGCTTATAAAAATATACTCTTGGTTGCCAAGTCTATTGGTCTTTTAGTTTTTAAAACTCATCACACATATTCCTTCTTCAAGGCCTTTGCATGTGTTACTTTCTCTACCAGGAATGCTCTTTCTCTGGCTTTTGAGAGGGCTTCTGTGGCAAATACATCCAAGTGATGTCCGGAAAGTCACTTTCTAACACATCACCCCACTTCTTTTATTTTCTTTTAGGATTGCCTTCAGTCTGATTTTGTATATATACATATATATTTATTTGTTAAATTTCTGGTCCCTCCCTGCCTATCTCTTTGAACTTCAAAATCTGCCCCTCTTCACATCCTACATTCCATTACAATTGTATAATTTCATGGAATAACCCATACTGTTTCATCTTTTCTCTCTTTCTAAACACTGTTCCTTTTGCCTGGAATGTCTTCCATTCTCTTGTTTTTATATAACACACTTCTCATTTATTTCCATAATGTGGCTGAAGTGGTTTTCTTCTTTGTCCTCCAAGCAGATATGATGATCCCCTCCTTTCTGCCATTATTGTGTTAATATATACTTCTGCTACAACTTTCAGCAGACTTTATTATAAATATTCATTTATTTGAATGTCTTTTTTTAACTATACCAAGAGCTCCTTTAAGGTAGTAATCATGTTTTGTTTATTGCCTATGTATAGCTCTACTAGGCTCCCATTAAATAAAAGTTGAATAAATGGAGCCTACACAAATGGATAAATATCAGTGTCTAGTGAGTAGTATGTGATGGCAAAATTTGGTTAGATCTAAGGCAAAAGTCGCCCAGTTCCCACTAATCAATCATGGAACCTGCTCACTTTGGCACAGTTTATAATTGGGCACCTAATAGATATCTCACAGAGCTAAGACTTGGATATCCCCACAGACTTGGATTTCACCCAAATAGTGCCAGCTGGTTGCTTCAACAAACAACAGGCCCCATTTTGTAGATACTTCAACAGTGACAGAAAGATAGCCATACTTGACACTCTGAACTTCTTACAATCTGGGCTAAGGATGAGATAGCCATTTAAAATATATCACTATAGTCTTTTTAACCCATTAATCTGCCTCCTAAGCCTAGTGCTAAACATCAGCCCTTTCCTAGTACCTAAAACTGGTATCGTCTGGTACTGCTCCCACAAGAATCTTGGTGAGGTTTCATATCATTCCTCTTTGTTAATGATATAACCTATGTATCTGTACATATACAAGTATGTACATGTACATAGTCTCCCTCTGCTTTTGCTTTTTTAAACTTCAAGTTAGAAAAAATTGTTTGTTTTTCCTGGTCCCTGTATGTGTGCTATGGAAGCATCCATCTGTCTGATGTTGTTATATTTCTCCTCAAACTGGTAAACAAATGGAAAAGTACTAATAGATTTACCTACAGGGGAATGAAGAAACAAATGGCCAGGTAATCACTGAGTTATCAACATCTAACTTATCTCTTAAATACAAAAATATGATTCCTTCTGGGGAATTGAGAAGAAAAGGAATAGGCTTTCCCTTGGAATTCTGGAGACAGAGAAATTTTGTTCAATTTAGTTTATCTCTTTTTTAAGAACACTTATGAGAATCAAGAAGGGAGAACGATCCATGGATCCATGGTCACTAGGAAGCCAGGTCCCTTCAAGCCAAAGCTAGATAACATAGAGATTAAATATACATTTTTGGTTTGGAAAACTTAAACACTCTTTCAAATTTATTTCTTCAGGAAATTATATTCTAGGTTTCAAGCTGCTAACTTGCAAAACAAACTTTGGAAATGCATCTCATTTATAGGTTGGGGTAATGCTCACTCTAAAGTCATATTTGGGAAGGACCAAAAGAATATAATTTGTCTGCTTAGGGAGTGGATGAACATAAGGAAGGCAAGATGAAGCAGACTTCAGCTGAAAAAAAAAATGAGTCACTTTTCTCAGTTGTACATTTTTTATTTTGGTGAGTATGTGGGAAGTGGAGAAGATGCTTGAGTAGTTTTGGTTGCTGAGAGAGTAGATGAGAGAAGCAAGTATTCAACATTGAAGAGGTTGGTTTGGTAGGATATGATGGAACTTTGAGAGACCCACCACACATAGGTGGAACCACTTGGAGCCATTTCTAGAAGAGGATTCATATTCCATCCCACTGATCTGGCCATATATATTTCTACCCCCATTTTCCACAGACTTTTCCATAGACTGTTCTCTGAACAGAACCCCTAATAGGGTGGAAAACCATTTTCACTTCAAGGCTCTGGGCTTCTCAATTTATGTATATCCAGAGATGGCTGCAGTGTCAGGCCACTATATATTTTAAGTTGCCAATAATTTTGTCATACTCCAGAAATGTCCAATAAATCTGGGTTGTTCTGGTAAAACCAAATTTCAGCCACAGTAGAAATAAGGGAGTTTCCCTGGATTCCAGTGGAAGGTCTGCAGGTTAGGCCTATGTTGGTACAAGATGACCAGAAGATAGAATAACAAAACCTTTGAGGCATTCTGTACCTACAAGCTTATATTACCTCCTAACACTAAGTGATGCTATTTTCTCCACCTGAAATACTTTCTTCTCCTTCATTCTGCCAAACCATGTTCTGCCTCCAAAAATTCTGTTGAAATATCACCTCCTTTATAAAATCATTTGAGACATTTCCTCATTCTCCATCTGGTTCCGTACTGCAATCATTATAGTAACCTCCCTAGTGATTCCTCCTCCCCCATATTGTGTATATGGATATATGTTGCATAAACATACATATACACATATATGTAGTCAGAGAACGAGAGCATATATAAATATTTTATATGTGTACTTGTGTGTCGTCCTTTCCTATTCCTCTAGACACTGCTTCAGTGTCATTCCAGAGTTTTCATTTTGGATTTCACAAGGCACTGTACAATATTTGCACATCTTGGGTCTGCAGTTTACCCTACTACCCTTTTATTCAATTTCCCAGGGAAAAGTTTTCATCCTTTTTCATCATATGCCTGATGATGATAATTATCATTGAGGGATTTTACAGTTCACATAGCTTGTTTGTTTATTTAATTTCTCTTTAGCTCCAGAAACTTTTTGTCCCAGATATTAGAATCCCAAATACATAAAACAGATAAAGGTGCTGTTGTGGCTAAACAGAGTTTAGTGGCTCAGAGATCTGTCTGGTTAGCATCCCCCTCCTTCTTCTGAAGCTCCTCTGAGGAAGCCTAGGGAGCAGAGTTTTAGAAACACTGATCTACATCCAGTTCTTCAGGGTACAGATATTGGGAGTTGTACGATCAAGGTCATTCAGCACGGGAAAGGCTGAGCAGAAATTCCTTCCTGTATCAGTACTACTTCTTTTAAAGGATGAAAAAGGATCATGCTCTCAATTTCTACATGTACAAATTCCTAAATATTCTAGTTTGTGATATCAGCATTTGTGTGGTTCATCAATAGATAGGATTCTTCTACAAATGAAGACTAAAAGTTATTTTTCTCTTTTCCGCCTTTTGACTCATTCATCTTATTTTTCAATTAGTCTTTTTTATCAAGACAAATTTTGAGAGATAATATTTTCCTCAAATATTATATGGATGTCATTCATTCATTCAACAGACATTTATGAATCATGTCCTAAGTCAGAAACTGTGAAATATTGGAAACACAGAAGTAATTTTTTAAAAAGAAACACTCTTCACCCTCAAGTATAATGTGGTAGACCTATGTGTGTGTCTGTTTCAAAGTCTGTATTCTAAAAAGTGCTCCTAGATAATTTTATTAATTTTAGTTGTATTTTCTTATTGCTCAGGGAAGCTTCCCATTATAAGAATAAACTAGTATTTTTTTCTCAATAGATATGAGTACCCAACTTGCCTTGGAGGCCTGGAGGTGAGTTTTGTGAATAAGAGAACATTCACAAGTATCAAGGTTTAAATACCAGAACTCTCAAGGATTTTTTGAGGACAAATGTGTTAATTCATGTAAAATACTTAGAACTATACTGGCATATAGAAGCACTTAATGTTAGCTATTGTGTGTTACAGTTGATGTTCTTGATGATATTGTATTATATTAAATGAATCCTAAGTATTATCTGGTAGGAATTCTTCAAGAACGAGTTTCTGGACTTTGGGAGGTGTGTGTGTGTGTGTGACATGCGTGTGTACGTGTATATATGTCTGAGGTTTAATGGACACGTAATTGATTAACTGAAAAATGAGTTATTAATGTGCTGATTTAGGTTTTGTACAGTCTGAACTCTCAATGCTCTTTAGGGCTAATATATATTGATTCTTAGAGTCTAGAACTCAGAAATAAGTCTATCTTACAGATATGACTAATAAAATAGGAATAGAACTTTGAGCCTGCCTCATACTTAAAAGGTAAAGCAGCCCATCATTTCCAGGTGACTAGAATGTGAGCATCTCAAGATCTAGACTCAGACATTTTGAATCTTCAAGGAACAATGCCAACATGCAGTGACAATTCTGAATTGTCCTCAGTGGTGTGGGCATTCAGAGTCTGGTGGCCGTGGTGCCCATAGACTGATGTCCTAACCAGTCAGTGGTCTTGACTTGTCTGTATTTCCTGGGTTCAGCTTGCTTCCTGCCTGTTTTTCAAGTCGCATTCTCTAGCTTTCCCATTAATAACATGAGCTCCAATATTGCTAGTTTCTATTGCTTGCACCCCAGAATTGACTGATGTAACCCCACTCCTCAAGAAATCAGGCCCTAGCTACTATTTTTCACCTCAGGACTTTGCACATGCTGTTCCTTCTGCCTGAAATGCTTTGTTCACCCCTATTCTCTTGACTTGCTTCCTGACTTCCTTAGGTCTATGCTAGAATCTCACAAGTGTGGATCTCATCAAGAATGCTTTCTGTCCCCACTCCATGTAAAGCAGAACCTACCCTGACACTCCCTTTCTGGCCCCTTTTATACTTTTCATTTTTTTTCTCTATGCCTTGTATCCACCCAAGGTATTAATTTATTATCTGGTCATCCCAGTGGCATGTAAACTCCCTCTTAGTCACTGGTATTTTCTGACACCCAATAGAGTGCTTGGCACTTATTAGATGCTCAATAAATACTTCTTGAATGAATGAATGAATTTAAATTCTGCTCAGATGCACTAATTACAATAAGCTAGAAATGTGCTATAGCTAATATATACATTCCACCTTCCTCCATGTCTTTCTTGATTTCTGCCCCTTAATCTTGACCAGTAGCATCCTGTATATGTCTTTCTGCCTGTCAGTCTCAGACATGTGATACAGTAGATTTCCTAAGAATAATGAAAGAGAAATTTGGTCCTGCCTACCACTACAAAATGCTTATTTATTTCTTCTTTTACGTTTTAATTGTTTAAATATTTGGGGAGGATTTTCCTGCTGTGGTAAATTTATACTCATTAAATTGTCAAATGTGACGGTATTAGTTATTTATGTATTGTGGGTGCTGTAAGGGGAAATGCTTGCTTTTGCCACTGGCACCATCTGGCTTTGACTGATTATTGTATTTTACCTGATAGTCTTTGGACAGGACTATCAGGGTGATGAATGGGTGAGAGTGGGAGGGGCTCAAACACTGGTTGAGAAAGGATAACAAACCTGTAGCAATAAGTCAGACACTATGAGGCATTCTAAACACTGAATAAGATAGAACATCCATCGCATGTCCTATTTGCATTCCAGGTTAATCTTCAAAGAGCCAACATGGCAAAAACATTCCAAGATAAAAATAGCAAGATCTTCTAGAAAAGATTCAAGTTACAAAGAAAAAAGAAAAATCCTTTATGGTTACTGAGTGTGCCATGACTCCACATGATTATGGTTGTAGCTGGAATTCTGTGTATATCTTTTTTTTTTTTAATTTTTATTTATTTATGATAGTCACAGAGAGAGAGAGAGGCAGAGACACAGGCAGAGGGAGAAGCAGGCTCCATGCACCGGAAGCCCGATGTGGGATTCGATCCCGGGTCTCCAGGATCGCGCCCTGGGCCAAAGTCAGGCGCCAAACCGCTGCACCACCCAGGGATCCCTGTGTATATCTTTTAACAGCATCAGTGACTTATAAGTGGAGATTTTTTTTTAAATGAACCATTTAAAGACATCCCAAGGCATTCTAAGAAAAGATTTGTTTTGTAGAAATTGAAGATTAAAATATATAATGGCAAATGGCACCATGTTAGGCACTGAGTTCTGTGGTTATAAGCTGATCTTGAATCAAAAACTAGTCCCCCACTGGCATTCGCAAAGTCCAATTCTCATCAGAGGCTTTACTCCAGACAGAAATATGGTGATAACTCTGCTAGTGTAGGGTGTCTTCAGCATGCCGGGATTCATCCAACAGTCTTGTTAAAGCAGGAAGCCTCAAGAAGCTATTATTTAATCTTTTATCTTTCTCCAGAAAAGGATATCTTTAAGGCACATGCATGGCTGGCTTTTATTATTTTGGTTTATCAATAAATCACTTACCTCTTTCATAATATCTCAATGCTGGAAGGGTTTTAGGAAGTCAACTTGTCCATGAATCCTTCACTTATTCATGAAGAAGTATGTATGTATGCATGTATGTGTTTATTTATTTATTTTTAATATTTTATTTATTTATTCATGAGAGACACACAGAGAGAGAGAGACAGAGACAGAGACATGGGCAGAGGGAGAAGCAGACTCCATGCAGGGAGCCCAACGTGGGACTCGATCCCGGGTCTCCAGGATCACACCCTGGGCTGAAGGCGGCGCTAAACTGCTGAGCCACCTGGGCTGCCCAAGAGGAAATATTTATTGAGTGCGTACTACAAACTAAAAGATGTATACTGAAAATATGAATCAGATATGGTTGTCCCCTCTATGGGATTCAGTAATTCCTCTTCATGATATCCATATTAGGTTGGCGTTCAGCCTTTGCTGGAGTACCTCCAATATTTTGTGTGTTGCTATTCACTTATACTACTCTTCAAATGAGAGAAATTAGGTTAACCTCACTTACAAGGATAGAGAGGCCGAACCAAAAATGTGCTTACCCCTTATCATTCAAAAAGACAGATTCAGAGATCAAAGGAGAGTCCTCAAAGCTCTGATCAGTTAATTTAGTGACCTCTTTTACCTTTGTATTCTTGTCTTGGTCCTGTCAAACTTACTGACCATTATACTCACCCAGAGATGGGAGCAAAATACTAAATTTGGATATCTGTAACCCAAGGAGTATTTTTGTTACCACAAGGAATATCCCCAAGCCTCTTAATGTATTCAGAACACTTTCCCTTCTTATTGAATGAAGCCTCATTAACTCAGGTTTATTTGCATAGAAAAATTAAGTTTTAGAATAAATCTACAGTATTAAAATGAAATTCTTACATTTGTAAAATGCTTAGAAACATCTCAAGAAAAACATATTTTGGCAAAAATTAAGGCATTAAGAGTTTCACAAAATGAAAAGTAAAATGGCATACAAACACATACATATATACACACAAACTCAAAAGTATGGAATTTTAAGGATTATCAAGATTTCTACTTTGGATCTAAGGGAATAGTCAATTGTCATTTATCAGAACATTGGTTCAATAATAATTTAGAAAAATTAAACATTGGACTAACTTTTAAAATTTAAAATACGATACTAAAACTAAAGCATATTAGATTATGCCTCTTGATAAGATTAAACCATGATTTCAGATTCTCCTAATATTCCTCACTGTCAGGGTCCAGAAACTCAGGGCCAAGGGTAAGTCAGCCTTAGATAAACAGATTGTCTGGCCTAGGCCACCAATCTGTCCAACATTTGTGACCTATAAAGATTTTTCCTGCAAGCAGCTCTGTTCATGCCAACTGCTTATGTGCACAGTGGAAACTTCCAAAACTGTCATTCCCAGGTTTGCTTTGCTTATGCAACTAATTACTATTGTGCTAGGTCATTCTTTCTTTCTTTATCTTTTTTTTTTTCTTTTTTCTTTTTGGGCTATGTATTGGAGCCAAGAAGGACTCAGTTAATCCATGCCTTTTGGTCAAAGACAAAAGTCAAAGAAGAAGACCTCAAAATTATAGTGTTCAAGATTTGCATAGTGTGCCTTGGTCATGTCAAAGGACTTAGAGATGGTTGCTGTAGGTGGAGATTCAGAAAGGGTATAATGAGAGAGAATAATAAGAGAGAGGGAAAGAGAGAGAGACTGAGTACATGCTTTAAATCATCCTGAAGAAATGTAAAACTATAGAAATAACCCAAGATAAAGGAGGGAAAGTTCAACAGGTATTTTAGATTAAACATAAACCCTCAGAAATATTTGTAGTGCCCTAAGTAGATTGCCATTTCTTATAGAGAAAATATAATCAGGAAAAACTCTAATCACAAGAGACCTCCCCACTGGGGCTCATTTGCAATATGATGCCATATTACATGTTAAAGATCCCCTTCTCATATTTTTTTATATATTAAGTATCTTTTTCCTGGAAAATAACCAACTTGTCTTTTCTGAGCCCCTACTGTGGGCCTAATTCTATGAGGACATATTGTGATGGCAAAGAGAATGTAAACCCCACAATTTGGGAGAGGAAAAAAGACTGATGTTTAAGAAATTAGTTCAAATTGAGGAATGAGGAATGGCACTCATGAATATAATGAAATAAGGCAGTCTGTAACTAAAGGATACAAGTGCTATGACAGATTCTCATTGGAAGAAGGAAAGGAACATGAAAGACTTTAAGGATGGGTCAAGATGAGAGAAGAGAAATGGTATTCCAGCTACATAGGATGACACAGAACAAATTGTGGAGCTTTGAGGGGATCATCCTGAGAAAAGTGAAGAGTGTTTGATGGTAAGAATTAGGGAAGGAAATAGGTGTGCAGATGTGACCTACCAAAAAACAACAACAACAACAAAAAAAAAAAGTTGAGCTGTTCTGGTAAGAAATTTGTGCCATTTACACCTTTTGGCTAAAGAAGTGACATGACGGAAAAGGTATTTAGGGTATGTTTGCATGTAGTATTGCCTGGGTAGATTTTTGAGGCAGGAAGGTGAGTTCAGAGCTTAGTATTTTTTCAAATATGAGTAGGGAAATGAAACCTTGGACTGGGATGTTCACAGGTGGAGTTGAAATATAAAGCTGATTGTGGCCCTTTTGAGGAAAATTGACCAATTTCAGAGGCTAGGGGACATGAAGAAAAAAGTCTTTATCAATACATGTGGTCCGTGACTCTTCCTGTTCATCACACAAGGTGACAGGTGGTATAGGTAGTATGACAAAGGAAGTCATAAAAACAGCTGGGGATCCCTGGGTGGTTCAGTGGTTCAGTGCCTGTCTTTGGCCCAGGGCGTGATTCTGGAGTCCTGGGATCAAGTCCTGCATCGGGCTCCTGGCATGAAGCCTGCTTCTCTCTTTGCCTCCCTCTCTCTCTCTCTCTCTCTCTCTCTCTCATAAATAAATAAAATCTTTAAAAAAAAAAAAAAGCAGCCCTTGTTTTAGGTAATTATTCTGGGCCCTTCCACAAATCTACTTGCTCCTCATTTTCAATTTCCTAGTTCTTGGATTGCTAGCTCTATTTCCCACTCTTATTTTCTGCTTCTGACCCCTTCATGTGGATTGTATCAGGCATTTTTTCTTGGCCTGATATTGAGGATTCTCCTCTACTGACCTCCCAGTCTTGCTGTCTTCTCTGGCCTTGGATACAATTTCTAACATTGAACTTCAGTACCCATTTCAAATCTACAACCCTACAAGCCATCCCAATGTTCCTAACTTGCCTTGTGATGGGTAGAGAAATAAAATATGATTGTTAAGATTTCCAGCTTAGATAAGTAGAGTGGAAATGCTATTGGCAAAATCAATAAACTTGAGAGTTAAGAGCTGGTTTGTGAAGGAAGACCATGGTTTTAATTTCCAGCATGGGTTGTATGAATAAGGTATCCAGAAAGAAATGCTTAATTTCTTGTTAAGCAGGGGCAAGTGAGAGGAGAGGAGGAGACAGGGGCAAGTGATTCAAAAGATAATTGAAAGCTCATTCATCTCCATGGGCTTCAGTTAAGGGAGAGTTAGAAAAAGAAGAGCTGAGGGAAAGGCTTACTCTCCCTTCAGTGGCAGAAGATACTTCATTAAAAGAAAAGAAACAGGTGCACTTGGGTGGCTCAGTTGGTTAAGCACCAACCTTCAACTCAAGTCATGATCCTGGGGTTGTGGTATAGAGCCCTGCATCAGGCACCCTGTTCAGCAGGGAGCCTGCCTCTTCCTCTCTCTCTGTCTCTCCTCCTGCTCATGCACTTGCTTTCTCTCTCTCTTTCTCTTGCAAATAAATAAAATAAAGTAAAACAGAAAGAAGAAAGAGAAAGAAAGAAAGAAAGAAAGAAAGAAAGAAAGAAAGAAAGAAGAAAAAAAAGAAAGAAAAAAAGAAAGAAAGAAGAAAGAAAGAAAGAAAGAAAGAAAGAAAGAAAGAAAGAAAGAAAGAAAGAAAGAAAGAAAGGAGAAAGAAAGAAACAGATGAGTTAGTAAAAAACTATCATACAAAATCAAAGAAGCAGTAAGGAGTAAGCTCCAAAATAGAATGGTCAACATGACTAAATCAGAGTGATCAAGAAGGATGAGAATGAAGACTCGACCACTGCATGTGGGAGGACCATTGATAGCCTCCAAGTGGGCAATTTAGTAGAATGGTGAAGATGAAAGCCAGATTGTAGGGGCGTAGGAGGGGACTGAGGTGGAAGAAATACAGGCTATTGGCAGAGACCGCACACAAGAAATTTGGCACTGAATGAAGAGAGATGAGACTGTAGTAAAAGGGTGCTATTTTTTGAGCTAGGGAGAGACCTATGTTAAAGCAAAGAGAGGAAAAGAGAAGGGAAGACCAGAGGGCTAAAGCAGGAAACAAATATGACATCAATGACCAGATGGGTTCAAATTCCTAAATTTCAAGAGAGTTCCTTGTAGAGAAATATCCTTTAGAATAATAAGGAAAAAGAGGATGAGAGATTTGTTGGATTGGGATGGTGTACATTCAGAGGATCCTGTCAAAATTCCACACCCCTTCCTTTTTTTTCCTTCCCCAAAATGAAGAACTGTGGTCAGTTGCTCAGAGCAAAAAAATGAGAAACAAACACTGTCAGGGGAAGCTTACTAAGCAACAAGAGTGAGTTAAGCAGCATGTTTCCCAGTGGTTTATGAATCGACTGAATTTGCATCTCCTAGAAGATTTTTAAAATGCAGTTTTCTGGAAGAGAGATCTCATTTACAAGCTCCTCAGATGACTCTTAGGCATATGAATTCAGGAGCCAGTGCCTTACTGAGAAGTGAAGCCATCTTGAAAACATTGTGAATTTAGGAAGCTAACAAGAAGCTACAATATCTCTCACCCTGTGGCCATTTTAATCTTCACATCCCTCAGGGTGCTTCCTGCAGTAGGTGTATTTGCATGGGAAAGAGTGAAACTCATCCCAGCAGACACTGGCAAGAGCGCTTGGCCAGGTCCATGATATCTGGGAAAGCTCTAAGGTGTATCTATAACCAACAAGAAAACCCCAATACTAATTACATACACACCTGAAGTTTAGAGGATGATGTAAACCACTTGTTTTTTCCACTGAATTTCCTTTCAGTTCATTAGGAGTTTCCTTCAGGTAGACATCTGGGAGTCCCTGTCTCTCTCTGGGCTCTCTTATTTTTCTCTTTTCACTCATCCCCATTTTTAGCCCTTTGTCCCTCCTCTTCCCCCAGCCTAGTTCTCCCCCAGACTTGAGGTGGGATATTAGATCTTTATAGTTCTGTGCCTGTTCTGTTCTAGAGGGTCAGCATTAGAAGCTTCAGACATTTGGTCCCTAGAGTTTTCAAAGCTGCACGGTAGATCAACTGACATTTGCTTGGTAACCTTGCCCCCTCTCTGTAGCGTAACTTTGATAAATTATTATATATTTAAGAAGTCAGTGCTTCTTAATCTTGTCTTACTCCTCGTAAGGAGTAAGGGGGAAAGAAAAAGTGTGTGGAAGAAAGTAAAATTCAATTCTGTCACATGAGGATACCTTTAATTATTTGGAAACCATACGCCAGGAGGCCCACAACAGGAGGAGCATGGGATTCATTGCTGGAGTTCTGGGAGTTGTAGCATTATTAGTTTCCTGCTGAGTGAGATCTTAGTCTCTCTCTCTCTCTGTCTCTCTCTCTCTCTCTCTCTCTCTCTCTCTCTCTCTCTCACACACACACACACACACACACACACACGAGCTATTATTTTATTTTGTTTGAAAAGTTAGGCTTAGTGTTTGAAGATTATCTTATTAATCTTTTCGTTTGGTTGGTTGGCTGATTGTGGTTTTTGTTTGGTAGAAAAAAATTTACTATCACCTAGGGTGAGAGCATCAACACCGAATTTCAGACCTCTGAACTGGACCCTATTATCAAGAGTAAACATATCCTAAACTCATTTTACGAGGAAATTCTATATTTTTCTTTCCTTACACTGCATTCCATTTTATTTACCAACGCAGAAATGGGAGGTTTTAGTTTCTCTATTTCCTTCAAATGATATACCAATATACTTAAAACAATATAGTAATTTCCTCCATTTTTATCTGTCCCATGCTTCTCTTAAACACATGTAATTGATCCTTCCCAACCTCCTCCCCTGTTCTAAAATTGCTGTCTGAGGTCCTTAGTGACCTCAGCATTTCCATTTCCAAAGACCTTTTCTCAGTTTTCACTTAACATTTTCACAGCATTAGACTTTTCCAGACACCTTCTTGGGACTCTCTCTTCTCTTGGATCTTTGATTCTTCTCAATGCTTATCGAGGCTGGCTTTTACTGGATCAACTTTCTCTTCCTGTTTTCTATTTAAGATATCCCCCATAACAAGATCTTAGTTTTTCTGACCAAACTCATGTGTTAGAAATCTCATTCACCTTCCTAGCTTCAGCAATCACTTTTTTATAAAGGACTCTCAACTTTGCTTCCTGTATTAAAATGCTTCTTACTGGCTATCTTTAGTTGAATTCCTCTTCCAAACCTTTATGATTGAAACTGAATCCACCATCTTTCTCCAAACCCTGTCTTCCCCTTTGAATGCCTCCCTTTCTGTTATTTCTTCCAGCCTCAGTGATGATTTTCTCATCTGAATTTTAAACCACATACTAACTGTAACCACCCATTTAATTCTGAGTGTATGCTGCTTTGTTACTTATTTAATTCTTTCATTTTATTTCTTGTTACCATTTTATCACTTGTTTACCTAAATGCTAAGTAGTTTGAGGGCAACAATTGCATTTTCTATATCTTTATGTTCCTGATTCTAATCTAGTGTTCAATAAATTTATTGTTAAGATGTTTCAACTAGTTGCCAATATTCCTATATAACTCTTTCATTGTTGTCACTTTTGAAAGATTAACAGATTTTGATAAAAAATAGTAGATATGAAGATTTAATTGTGGTTTAGACCACCATCTTGAGACAAAAATGGCAGCTAGTAAGTTTACTTGTGTAAGAGAATTTCTGTAACATTATTAAAAATGGATTTTTTTTAAAGACTTTTATGAATTTATTTTTAGAGAGAGAGAGAGCATGTGTGCACAGGGGAAGTGGGGAAGGCCAGAGAGAGAGGGAGAGAAAATCTCAAGCGGACTCTGCTGCTGATTGTGGAGCCCCACGTGGGACTTAATCTCATGACTCAGAGATCATGATATGAGCTGAAATCAAGTCAGTTGCTTAACCAACTAAGTCACCCAGGCGCCCCAAACAGTGGATTCTGTATAATTTTGTACATGTTCACACTAAAGGTGTCCTGCTATTCATAACTCTGATAGAGGGAAGCTACAGGTCAAAACATTTATGAGGCAAGCTGAAGAGGCTAGAGTTAGGTTAAGCGGACAGACAAATGAGAGGTCAGGCTGAACTAAAAATTGGAGACTGGACTTCTACACCTCATTTGAAAAACTACAGACATCAGGGGATCTGCAATTTCTTTTTTTTTTTTTTTCTCAACCAAATTATAGGATAGTCTTTCCAATGTCAAAGGCAGCTAAGGAAGGTTTGAGAAATAGTTTCTGCTCTTACTTTGTGTTTTGTGCCATCAGTTTACCAAGAGTAACCTCTACCTTAAACTCCTATTTCTCTCAGGAGTAGGTTTATAGATTCTTGGAATGAATGAGCTGGAAAAGATTTGACCATCTAATTAAAATTCCTTGTTTATAGATAGGCAACCTCTGGGTCTTATCTCTGAAGCCTCAACTTAGTACCAGTCCTAGAGTTTGGGTAATTCAATACAAATGAAAATATTGCTGTTATATTAAAAACAACATTTTTAATTTTAAATGTTGTTTGTGTTTAATGGATTTTTTTATGAAAAAGTAGATCCACTCCTCACTTTTCAGGTACTTAACATTTGTATTTAAAAAATTACTCCTAAAGAGTGTTTCCAAAAAATATATGTAACAATAGTAGGAAGGAAATATTTCTCTCTCTCCTGTCCACTTCTCCTTCTACCCCAAATCTACTGTATATAAGGATTTATGCATTGCTTCTATGTTACTTCTGCTATTGTTAAGGCTGGAACACTCAGCTCAGGTGTCTCTTACTGGTTTTAAGTTTTCTGCTCTGTTGTAAAATAGCCTGTATTTCAAGTTTTCCATTGTTTTCACTTTAATTTTTCAGTTGGCCACTATCTGTATAAAACAGAATTGGAGCTCAGAGAAAAGTACCAAGTGATTAAAATACTGACTGTTATATTAATTTTTAGTATGATTGTAAGCAAATCACATAACTCAGCCACCTACATAGAATAAAATAGCAAATTATACAAGTTTATCTTAAAAGTTCTTCTCTGGAGAAAGAGACTTAGGAAATACAAACTCTCTCTTTATTGAAGAGCTCAGCTCTGCCCAGGATGATCTGAGGAAATGGTGAGCAAACCCAATACTACTTCAGCACACCTCTCTCACAGTCTTTTTTTTAAAAGCCCTATTTTATTTGAACACTGTGTTCCTGAGTCAAAAGAGTACTTCACCAAAATCTGCCTTCCTGGGGGCAAAGCAATCTCACACAGTCACACTCTCAGAAAGGCAGATACTGCTGAACATTGACTGGACAAAGATGTTGTGTGTTTTTCTTTTTTTTCCTCCAGCAAAAATTACTCAAATTGCTTGAGAAAAAGACACAATATGATGTTTATCCCTGTTTACAGATGTTTAACCAGTGCCCCTTCAAAGGGTCATGTGCCTACAAACAGCATCGTAGTAATTATATCCATTGCTGCAAAGAACAGATGTGTAAATTGGTAGTTTCTTGGGGGAAAATAATACCAAGTCCACTTTCCAGAAATGTACACAGTGCAGTGCAGCTGTAACATTCTGTATGGAGGTCTCTTTAGTGTCTAAAATGGAATGTGCCTGCATTTAAAAGTATGAAAGTTCAGTGGGGCATCTAGCAGGGAAGTCCAGGGGCACCCAAAAAATAATAGATTGGTGTGTTTAAAAATTCCTAGTGCTATTGAACAAATTTCCATATCCAGAGTAAGTAATAACAAACCTTTGATTCTAAGGTTTTCAGGCAAGAAATGTGTATTGACTAGAAAGTGGTATTAGGAAACCTCTGTGCATTTAAGATATAAAAACCAGGTTTCAGTGAGACCAGATTGCATCAAGGTAATCATACTTTTGACACGTGAACACCAGAATATTCCTAAACTCATCACTGCAGGGGTTGGCAAGGACTGGGGGTGCTGAGATCTTCCCCTGAAAACTAGAATTCAATAATTCCTTATTTTAAAAGCCTATGTTACCTTGGATATAACAAGAAGAATTTTATGAAATGTTTTCTACTAATTAATTTACTGTATTGAAAAGTGGCTTTCCCTGAGGATGGTATATTTATATAAATACATGGAAATCAGTGAGACCCCTGAAGATCAAAACAAAATACTAACCAAACAAGTTAAGCTTATTGTTTTGGAAGAGTTTCTTGAACAGGTCTGTTATCGCGGATATGGATATCACTATAAGCTTTACTATCTTCTTTCTATATAAATTCTCCTCCTCTTAAACTGTGTCAAATTCAGTGTGTTGAATGTTATACAGTGATTCAGTGTGTGCCTAAAGGATGCGATTTCTCCTGGACCCAGGCTATCTGTACCTTCACATGTACTTTGCAGAAGATCAATATGTATCCTATAACTTAGTAAATGTGCTAAAACATTTTTAGTTAATTTGCATTTACATTACAAACTATAATACGCAATGACATTATGCCTGACTTGGGAATTTTGCTTCTGGGGCAGAAGCATAATCTTCTTTTCTCAAGCTATGCTTTTCTGCATTCATGATTCCATACAAACTATCCAGCAGCACCAAACCATGGTTCTATGATTGAAACGTAACAGAGGAACAATCTAGTATGCTAGTCTGGTTCAGGCCCAGAATAGGATTGTAAAGAGACTGGCCATTGCCTTAGGTCAAAGCATGCCTTTTGACACTAATGATCTAATTCAGTTATCTACATGGTTCCAAATTCAGCCTTCTCATTCTCTGTGGCCTTGGGGACTCAAACAAAGGAGGTGATAAGGGCTAGCCCCAGCGCTGTTACTGACCTCCACTGACCGACCTGCAGGCCTCGGTTGCCCCGGAGGTGAAATGACATGGTTTGATGACCTCTTCTAGGCTTCATGTCTGTGTTCAGTGTGTCTGCACATACTGGAATTTAGAACAGGAATTCTAGGTCCTATGTGCTGGTTAGTGCCATTTGTCTCTAAAATCAGTAGGGAATGGGGGCAGGAATAGAAAATTCTTACTATTGTTTAATATAGACATATTCAGTAAAATCAAGGAGGCTATTTCCAAACTGGAGTGTGGGTCAGATTACCGCCCTTATTGTGGACTCTGCCCACAAAGGTACTTATTAAAATGCATTTCAGGTGCTCTACGGCTAGCTTTACACCAAACTCCCTCAGTGAGCACCGTAGGAGGTGGGGCCATGCATCTGATTTACAAGCAGTCCTGGTGGTAAATCTGTATGCTGAGTTTTGGAAACTCCTAATCTTGATGAAAGAGCACTTTTTCTGCTAATCTGAGATTTTTGGGGAGCAAAATCATTTAATTTACCCTAAACCTCAATTTTGTAATAACAGAAATATTATCAGGGTGCCCGGGTGGCTGTCAGTTGAGTGTCCGATTCTTGGTTTCCACTCAAGTTATGATCTGCTGGTGCAGGACAGAGCCTGGTATGCACACCCCACCCTGCCCCACCGCAGGTAATCTGCACTCAGCAGGGAGTCTGGGTCAGATTCTTCTCTCCCTCCCTTCCCTTCCTGGCTCATCTGCATGCTCTCTCTCAAATATAATCTTTAAAAAAAAAAAAAAAGAAAGGAAACATTATCTGTCTCTCCCAACTTCCCAGAAAGTAACAGTGCTAGTATCTTAGTGTAACAGCCTTTTAGAAAACAGCTTCTTAGAAAAGCAAGCAATTTCCTAGTTACAAATGGATTATATTTCAAAAACACAATGTTAAACCTGAAACTTTTAAAACGCTTTCTCCATGGAAATAACATAAAATAGTCTTGAGATTTCTGGACCTGTCTATAAAATTCAGGTTAAGCCAAATGTAGCTCCAATAATGTATATTTGTAATGGAAGCACAGGAGAAAACAATGTTACTGGGTTTGGGAAGGTAATAGAACCAGTTCTTGATTGTTGTGCCCAAGATTGTTAATCGAGAAACCACCAAGGAGCCGACACGGATGCAAGCACACGAGGGTTTATTAGCAAGCTCGAGCTTGGGTCCAAGTATACCCCACACAGTGGAGCAGGGACTTGGACCCCCGAAGTGGGTTACAGCTGGGTTTTTTAGAGGCTGGTCTAGGGGATTTTCAGAAGGGGTGGAGGAATTTCTCAAGTTCTGTTTACATTCTGATATGGGGCTTTCAAGGGCATTGAGCTCTGTTCTCATTCTAATATGGGAATTTCTACCATGGGTGTGGGCTCTGTTGTCTTTCTGATATGGGATTCTCTGCCCAGGGCAATTCTGAGCTCTGTTGTCTTTCTGATAAGGGATTCCCTGCCAAGGACATTGAGGACATTCTGCAGTTTTTTCCAGGTAAAGTTCAGCTCTTATTCACAGGGTCCTAAGATGGCTGTACTTGTGCTAATGCTAAACTTTAGGTGGGGTGGCCTTAATTTTTCTTGGCCTCCACATTGATATCTAATTTCATTTGAAAAAAAAAAAAAAAGAACCATACACCAACTTCCCTTTTTTGGTAAGGTGTTTTGCTACCCCCTTTAACAGTAGTGGGAATGAAAACTATAGCAAGATTCTTGTTTATTAGGCAACTTTGGGTCATAATGGCATTCTCTCTTATTTTTTTTTTTTTTTAAGAGAGGGAGTGAGGGGCAGAGGTGTGGGGTGTGGGGTGGGGAGAGAATCTTAGGCCGGCTTCAGGCCCAGAACCGAGCCTACACACTGGGCTTGACCTCACAACCCAGAGATACTGACCTGAGCTGTCAGAAGCTTAACCAACTGAGCCACCCAGGCACCCCCATAATGAGATTTTCTTGAGGAATGAAAAAGAAGGGTGCTCAAAAGGAAATTTTCAATGCTGTCTGGGCAAAAGAGGAAATACCACCGGGTGGGGGTGGGGGGTAAAGTCAGGGCAGAGAGAAAACAGAGAAAAAGAGGATTAAAGAGGAGATGAGTTGTTTATGTGAGCATGTGATGACGTGCAATGTAGGAGACTTGAGTTGCTTAGGTCTAAGGAGAAAAACTTACTGGGCCTCTGTTTCCCCACCCCAGACTCAAGAAAGGAACACTGGGTAAGAGATTTTGTCAATTACCTATATTTACCACCAGATGGCAAAATTGATCCGAGGCCTCTAGGGTCCTGGTCAGTTTGGGGGGGGGGGTGGATTATGTGGCATTATTGTGGCAATTCAATTATTTGCTCCACAAATATTGAGTGCCCACTATGTCCTATCAACTATGCTAGAACTGAGGTTGACATGGCCAGAGTCCTTGCCCCCAGTGAACTTACAGTTGGGGTGGGGAGTTAACCAAGCACAAGAGTGGCCCCAGAATATTAAACTCTTCCGTAGTGAGGCACAGACTTGCTCCTTTGGTGACTCGCCTCAATGTCCGCCCGGACAGAACCACAGACACGGGCCAGTAATTCTTTTCCTGCACTCACCTCCGCGCCCACAGGTGGGGGGCAGGGCCTCCTGAACTTCTCCAACCCCACTTCTCCGTATTTCAGAGCTAAGACTTCAGTCTTCCTTCCAGCAGAACTAGCCTTTTTGGCCTTTTTCCTGAGAAATATTTATCTTGGTGAGGGTGACAGGCACTGATCTGCTTAACCGAAAAGAAGAGGGGTTACAAAAGTCCTCGGCCCTGGTATCCTTGGCCTGTTAGGTGTGTGTTCTCCTTTTTCTTTCCTGTCCTACAAGGACGCAGACCAGGGGGATGAACACACCTCTCACATTCGGGTAACGCTGTGGACATTGGACAGAAAAATAAGCAAACTACATTACATACGACTTCAGATTCAGGAGCCCCCCCCATTCTTAGGGCACCCCCAGACTTTTTAAAAAATCATGCAAAAAAATAAAAATAAAATAAATCATGCAATTTCGGGGATCCCTGGGTGGCTCAGCGGTTAGCGCCGCCTTCAGCCCAGGGAGTGACCCTGGAGACCCGGGATCGAGTCCCGCGTGGGGCTCCCTGCATGGAGCCTGCTCCTCCCTCCTCCCTCTGCCTCTCTCCCTCTCTCGCTCGCTCTTTCTCTCTGTCTCATGAATAAATAAAATCTTTAAAAAATATATAAAAATCATGCAATTCAAAGAACTGGCAGGAATCGTGGGAGTTCGTGGAACCGCACGGCGGGGAGGGTGGGTGTAAGCAAACTTTCTTGTTTTGCCTCAGAAAAGCTGGCTGTGCCTGGGCTCTCCGCGCTCCGTTTCTGCGGGCGCGGACGAGCGCCTGGTGCCCCTTCCCCAGCTCAGCCTTTGTCCCCCGCGCCCTCCCCCTGCACTTGGACCCGGGTCGCCTCCTCCGCGCCCCAGGCGTTACCTCCGGCCTCTCTCCGCGGTGACCTCATCCCTTTGTTTCTCCGCGGCTGCCGCCCCGCCCCCGGCCCCGCCCCCTGCCTAATTCCGGGCGGGTTTGCGGGCGTGGTGGGCGGGGCCTCGTTCGCGCTGGGCGGGGCCGGCCGCGGTTTGCGGGCGTGGTGGGCGGGGCCTAGTTCGCGGTGGACGCGGCGCGGTGGGCGGGGCCTAGTTCGCGGTGGGCGGGGCCGGCCGCGGAGCGCCCCGCCCCCTCCGACGCGCCCCCTCTGGGGAGGCTCCCCGCTGGCGGCTGCACCGCGGCTGCACCGCGGCTGCTGTCGCGACCTCCGCGACCTCCTGCTCGGGCGCTCCTCGCTGCTCTCGGTGGCCCGGAGAACAAAAGCCCCGGGCCTGGCCGCGGCGGAGAAGCAGCCCGGGGCGCCGCGCGGGCTCGCCCCCTCGCCCCCGGTGTCCGGTTGGCCTGCACCCCCTGCTCGCGGGAATCAGCAGCAGCCTCCCGGCGGGGACCGGGCCCTCGGCCTCGTCAAGGTTACTCAAGGTCACCCACTCAGCCGGGGGGAAGGACGGCAGTGAAAGCTGGGTCGTTGTAGCCCCGCCCAGCTTTCCTCGCCTGGAGGCTGCAAAATGCACATTAGCATTCCTTGGGCTGCGTGCGCCTGCTGCTCCAGCCCCAGGAGCGGAGGAAGGTGTCTGTTTGTCAGCAGGAAAAGACCTCTGGGAACTAACCAGTAATGCCTTGTCATTGGAGTATAACCGAGGTGGGAAAACCTGCCAGGTCAGGGCCAGGGACAATGATCCCTCATTATTTAAAAAAGAAAGAGAAGAAGGGGGGGGGGGGAAGGAAAGGAAAAGAAAAGAAAGAAAAAGCAAGGCTAGGCTGCTTCATCTGAGCTTTCCATTTCCCATGATGAAGTGCAGGCTCCTTAGGCAATTGGGGGAAGGAAGGGAACTGAAACGGGAGGGAGGAGGTGAGGTGACTTCTGCAGGTGTGGTCGCATTTCGACTCCGTGTGAGATTTTTCTCTTAACCTGGAAACGCATTGAACCAGCATGCATTCGTTCGTTCATTCATTAATATTGTTAAAAATGGCTAAGGAAGTCAACTTAGATGTTACAGACTTTAGCACTTCATGAAACCAGCGGTCTCTGGTCTCAGGGGTCCCATGGAAGTTCAAAATGGAGTGAAAGGCTTTTTAGGATAAAGGAGGAGGAACAAGAAAATAATAAATATAGAGCTCAGGGTTGACTTGACATTTGGGGATGGGTTAACTGGATATACTGTGTTTCTGATCAAGTGGAGCATTCATAGGGGCATGAAAACTTAACTCTTCAGTTTGCTGACATGGTGTCAGGGGCAAGAGCACCTCCATCTTGGGCCTAGGAATTTACTTCAAAAATATGTGTTGAACATTGAGCACTTACTCTGTGATGGGCTTTGCCTCTGGCTGTAAGTGACCTCAGGTCCACGTGAGAGGATAGCTGCAAGCAAGAGGAGGGGAGAGCTAAGGTGTGGCCCTATAGCTAGGCTAGGGTCTGGATGGGCCTAGTGTACCAGACTGTGAAGGGACCTGGAGAGGAGAAGAGCTGCAGAAGACCAGCGGCACTCGGAAATGATGAGGGTAGGAAGCTGATGGGACTTGGAGCTTTCTCTCTCTTTCTCTGACCTCTTTTTCTTGCTTAAATAGGTTAAAACCAACTGTGGCAGAGAATGAGTGACTGCATCTCCCATTTGTTTATTTTTAGCAGTCTTGGTTTTTACCCCCCAACTAGGACAGTAAATTTCATTCAGATTTTCCATACAGGTGAACAATGAGGCTTCAAAAATTATAAAGTAAGGTGTTCCCTTTAGAAGAGCTTCACTCTTTCATGTAAAGGCTTTTGGGAAGGTGGAGAAGAGATAGCTTTTTGCTGGCTGACGAGTGCTAGATATGGTTCTGCAGTCTGAAAGGGTTGGAATGAGGTGCCTCAAGGAAGGTGGTGTCCGCTTTCCTGATGAGGTGGGTCCTTACTAGATCATCGAAGCCTATAAGCAAAGTCATCCTGAACTGTGTTGACTCAGGAGTCCGTACATGGGAGGCTAGTCAGTGGACAAATTCCATGCTCCCTCGGTTTGGTGACCCCCCCCCCTTTGGAAATTGGCACATTTGAGAATGATCTTAATCTCATGAATGTTCAATGTATAGAACTAACTTTAGAAGGTAAGTGACTGTGTGGGGGAGACCCTGTCCATTCCAAGTAGTAGGACTGGATGAGTCAACTTCTCTGAGGCTTTCTTTTCTACAGAAATAGGAAAATAGAACATACATATATATACACCCATATTTATATATGTTTATATATATATGTATGTATATATTTGCACACAACTAGGACATTGGTACTTAGAATATTTGAGTCCTGAATCTCCTAGTCAACGCCCTTAATGTACAGACACAGAAATGGAGGCGCAGGAAAGTGAAGGGACTTCCATGGAGTTACAAGGTTGGGATGTATCATGTTTATAGCCCTGGTCTCCTGACTGCTAGGCCATGGTTTCTGCTACTTCCCCTGCAGCTCCTTATTTCTCTGTGCTTCGTAAGAAGAGAAGCACCTCTGAAATTATACTTTAAAAAAATATATTTTTTTTAATTTGTTTATTTGTTTTTATCTATTTGTTATTCATGAGAGACACAGAGAGAGAGAGGCAGAGACACAGGCAGAAGGAGAAGCAGGCCTCATACAGGGAGCCGGACGCGGGACTCGATCCTGGGCCCCCAGGATCACACCCTGAGCCCAAGGCAGGGGCTATGCCGCTGGGCCACCAGGGCTGCCCAAAAAACATCTTTTTTAAAAAGATTTTCTTTATTCGTGACAGAGAGAGGGAGAGAGGCAGAGACACAGGCAGAAGGGGAAGCGGGCTCCATGCAGGGAGCCCGACATAGGACTCGATTCTGGGTCTCCAGGATCACACCCCAAGCCGAACCACCAGGACAGCCCACTTTTTTTTTAAAGATTTTATTTATGTATTCATGAGACACAAAGAGAGGCAGAGACATAGGCAGAGGGAGAAGCAGGCTCCATGCAGGGAGCCTGATGTGGGACTCCATCCCGGGCCTCCAGGGATCCTAAACCACCAAGCCATCCAGGGATCCCCTGAGATTATACTTTGGTGTAAAGAAATATTCAAAAGAACTGTGGATTTCCTGGGACGGGTGTGTTTGGTCTGGGTGTTGTAAGCTAGCACTTGTCACATGGTCATGTGCAGAAGATTTGTGAAAATGCAGACCCTGATTAGTAGATCTGGGGCAGGGCGAGAATGCATCACCACCCAGCTCTTGGCGGTTCAGATACTGCTGGTCCGAGTGCTGAGCAGCAGAATTGTCAACAGCATTTCCTCCCTGTCTTTTCTTTCTCACTGATGGAACAGCCCTGGGGATTTAAGGAGCCCTTTTTTCCCCTGTTACCAGGTCACTGTGTTCCCTCAACTCATCTAGATGCCTTTCACTTCCTTGTCCTCACTCCAACCTGAGACTGTTAGAAACAGTCCCTGGAGACATGTATCTTGAGCTGGAGGGTGTGATCTTTTGTCTAGTGACTTAGCACCATCTAACTTGATTCCACAAAAGCTTTCGCACATAAGCAACTTACTCAACTCTGATGGTTATAAAAAAAAGTCTTTTTTTCTCTCCCACAAGTGTCCTCCCAGCTGCAGCTCATTTCTCTCCTTCTGGGAGTGCAGCTGTTATGCTGCTAGCTAACAGGCAGGGCCCTTCCCCTGGGGCTCAGCAATTTTCTGTGCATTTTCCCACCACTCCTGCCTTGCATTTCTTCTCAAGCTGTGTGAGATACCCGGATTCAGCCCTGAGTATCTGTGCATCGGCTGAGGTGTGCAGGCAGTTAAGGGACAACCCAGAAACCCTTCCAAGGTAGGCAAGTTTAGTGCCTGCCACTCGGTCCTCAGTTCTCTGAAGCCTGCCTGCCCCAGAAGAGCCTCTGCCTTTGCTCTCTTAAGTTGCTCTGTGAGCTCACTTTGAATCCTCCTTGTTATTTCCTCACCTGTAAAAATAATAAGTCTCCTCGCTAAAAATAATAGCATATACCTCATACAACTGTTACGGTCTTTTTCCACGTAAAACACTGTGCTCGGTGCCTGGCACAAAGTGATCAATAAATGTTAGCCTCTGAAAGGCTCCTGAACCCAGTTCCAGTGTGGGGGGTGGCGCTTCCCTGTACCAATAACAATTCTCCAGACACCAGCTGAGTGCCGTACAATTCAACTCAATTCTGACACTTTTTATTTGGAGATAGTATTAGTTCCACAGTAAAGGGCTCAGTCCCCCCAAAAATTGCCTTTCACTTCAGACACCAGTGGTAAGCCCAGGGTTGATACTTGTACTTCTGACTGGCTGCCTGTAAGTCAGAGGTTCCCATCATCCCCTCCTTGAGTTCAATGCATTTGCTAGAGCGACTTCCAGAACTCTGGAAAATGGTTGATTCACCAGATCCCTGTTTTATTATAAAAAGGTATAAGTCAGGAGCAGCCAGGCGGAAGAGATGCACTGGACAAGGTGTGGGGAAAGGGTGCAGGGCTCCATGCCCCTTCCCACTAAGCCTCTCCCCAAACCCCCATACATTCAGCAGCTGGGATGCTCTTGAAACTGATCTTTTGTGTCTTCATGGAGGCTTCATTACTTAAGCCAAGTTGATTAAATCATTGGCCATTGGTAATGGATTCAACCTCCAGTTCCCACTTCTCCCCAAAAGTCAGGGGGTTGGAACTGAAAGTTTCAACCCTCCAATCACTTGGTGGTTCTCCAGGCAACCAGCCCCACCTCCAGGTGCTCTCCCAAAGTCACCTCATTAACATAACGAGACGCCTTTATTGCAATCATAATTCGAAGGGTTTTAAGAACTCTGTGCCAGAAATGGGGACAAAGACCAAATACGTATTTCTTAATAAAAGTCACAGTATCACAGTCTCTACTAATAAGACAAGATTCCTGCCCTCAAAGATCTTATAAAATAATGGAGTTGGGAAATAAGTACACCAATAACTGGAATGCAAAAAAAATTAATAAAAATACAGCAAGGATGCTGTGAGAGCTTAATGTAAAGATAACCTCTGCCCCAGAGATTGGCAAATTACAATCTATGGGCTGTGAGTGGGTTTTTTTTTTCCCCTGCATTTCTAAGTGGTTGATAGAAAGTCAAAAGAGTAATGCTATTTTGTGACACTTAAAAAGTGCATGCAATACAACTTTCAGTGTTCATAAAGTTTCACTGGAACACAGCCATGCTCATTCATTTACGTACCAGCTATAGTTTTTTTTACACTACAATGATAGAGTTGAGGAGTTGTGACAGACACTACAGAACTCAGTAAATTTAAAAAAAAAAAAAAAAACAACTTTCTGGCCCTTTACAGAAAAAATTTGCTGAGCCCTGAACTGTTCATTTAGGGTGATGCAAGAAAACTCCTCCTGCCAAGGAGGTAAGGATTGGGATGAGTCAGGAAGGGCAGGCGGGGTTTCAGCAGACACAGGACAGAGCAATGTTTGAGGGGTCCACATCCTAGATGAAGTCAGAGAACTTGGGGAGTGAGGTGCGTGTTCAGTGAGCAGCATGTCAATTACTTGGCTAAAGTAAAGGGTGTGGGTGTGCGCACACAAAGACGCTGGAAGGGCAGGCTGGGCCCATTCCATGAATTTCTCAAATGCTACAACAATGCATAACTTTCGAGTGTGAAAAGCAATGGGAATATGTTAAGTGTTTTGGGAGGGGCAGAGGGAAGTTTGTGGTGGTGGAAGTAGGCAAATTATAAAACCATAATTCTGTTTTCATTTAATCTGATGAAATGTGTAGCAGAGAATGGAAGGCAGGTCAATTATGAGAGTGTCTATAGTTTTAGCTTTCAGGGAATAATAATAATAATAAGGGAAATAAGGGAAAAATGCTCCAAGGTGGAATTTCAGACTTTTGGCAAAAGGAGAATCTTTAAGTTTTCCCTGCACACCCCCTCCACTACCACTGCTAGCCACCCCCATTATTACCTTAATTCTCCACAGTGATTTAAGTATCTGTTCTTTATTCTTGGGTTGCTTGTATACCATGGCACAGCCAACTGATGTACCCACCCAGAGGCTGCAAAGGTACCAGGTGATTTTACTTTTTTAAGCTCACTGGGCTTCCCACCCCCCACCCACCCCCTTAAGATTGTATTTTTAAATAATCTCTACATCTGACCTGGGGCTGGAATTTACAACCTTGAGATCAAGAGTTTCACGTTCCACTGACTGAGCATCCAGGCTCCAGGCTCCCCCGGGGTTTTATATGTGACTTTTTTTTTTTTAAGATTCTATTTACTTATTCACGAGACACGGAGAGAGAGTTGCAGACACACAGGCAGAGGGAGAAGCAGGCTCCCTTCGGGGATCCTGATGCGGGACTGGATCCCAGGTCCCCGGGATCACGCCCTGAGCCAAAGGCAGATGCTCAACCACTGAGCCACCCAGGTGCCTTATATGTGACTTGTAGCTGTAAATTCAGCCTGAGTAGAAAGCAAGGAACTATCTTAGCCTGGAGCTTCCAGTTGCCCCAACTTGAATTGCCCAACCTACAGGGGAAAGATGCTTATCGGATCGCCCTGGGATCTTTAATTTCTAGTTTTGGGTCTAGTCCTGAGCAGACACAGCATGTGGGGGATCAGACTTCTGATGAGTAAATTGGAACTGAGGGAAGGGTGCTGGCATCACCTGAACTCTCAAGCTCAGGACAGTTTCCAAGTCTTCTCTATGTTGTGACACACCTGTAAAGCTCTTTTTTTACAGTTTTACAGAGCCGGGCCAACTTGGTGCTCTATGTGGCTCTTCGTGTGGTGCGATATCACTTATGAGAAGGTTATAGCTCATCTCATAGTTGTCTATGCCTCAAAAAGAAAGGAGAGTAATTTTCATTCACCTAAAGACCTCAGAATCAGCCTTAATATTTTCTTATTTTTACCCAATTCAGTCTAATTATTCTGGCTCCAAGGTCTGATTATCATAAATCCCTATGTGGCTCATACAGACTAATTCAGAAGTTGTAGAATTTGCCTGCCTCGTTTCAAAAACAGAGAAGAGGGAACTTTCTTTGGTGGCACCAAACAGTATAGTGTTTCTCCCTACAGAACCACAAAATGGGAGGTATGCTGGTTCTTTGTGCCATGATGAACACTGTCACTAAATTCCTCTACTGAACTATAGGACTCTTTTTTTTTTTTGAGAATATAATCAGAGCAACTAGTATGACAACTATGGAATGTTCTAGATGAATTTCCATGTTTGCTTCGCCACAATTGTGAGAAAAAGAACAGGAAAAGTTGATTCGAGAAAAAGGCAATGTCTAATTCAGGAACTCTGGCTGGATTAAATCCTCAGATCTGGGAATAAGTCACAGAACCTGCTGTTTTCCACCTGTTCAACTCCTTCCTTCTGATAAGAACTCCTATAAGTGACTTTGAGTTCATTCATCTGCTTTTCTCCTGTAATTAAATAGCCCTAATTCCTGACCTGGGGTCCTCTCCCTGCCACTTTCCCCAGTATTTTTTTCTCTGATCTCTGATATTTTCTCTCTTCTACTTTCAGAATTAATAGGGAACCTGGTCTCTGGGATCTCCTCAGCATCCCAAGTGTGTGAATCCTCCGTCTATATTTTCACAAGAAAAATGAGTCATGGCATCACCTGGGTGATGAGGTCATGATGCCACAGCCTCTGCTTTGAAAATGTATTTGTATTTTTCTATTTTAAAGAGATTTTGAAAGGGGAAGAAGAAATTGTGGTGATAGCTCTGAAGCTGGGTCCTTTAGACACTCAGAACTAGCCCAGGCCTAGCAGGCACTGGCCATGAGAAAATTCCTGGTCTGAATTCCCCCATCCTCCTCTCACATTTCACTTTGCCTGAGAGCCTGGAGGCAAAACCTGCAGAGAGTAGATCAGCCCAGTCTTCTTGGGATGATTTTATCTCACATGCAATCTATACAAGTATTTTGAGTTCAAATCCTGGCTCTGCCATTACCAGTTGTATGATTTTGAGCAGTGATTTAACGTCCCTTTATCCGTAAAATAATAGTACCCAATGTATAGTCTTGTTAGAATTAAACTAGTCAGTATATATATTTAATGAATATATTTGTGTATATATAGAATATGTAATAAAGTACTTGGAAGAGTACTGGGCATAGTACTATATAATTTTTTCAATTCATTATTAGTATTATTTCCTCTAAGGATCTGATGGTATTTTATAGTCTTTACCTTTAAAGGGATTTGTTGTTGTTTTTTGGGGGGGGAGGGGCATTTATTATTTTTTTGAAATGTGCAGAGCCCTGAAAAAGAATTCCTTCATGAGCTATCAAAGAAAGGAAATCATAAAATACTCATCAAGTAGGGCACCCAGTCCCTAGTCTCCAGAAAATAGTCATTTTCACTTCACTCATTATATCTTCTTCCAAACAATTCTTTATTGAGCTCTCAAGTATTAGGCACTTTAGAAAATATAAAAGAAAATTTTGCACAGTAGGTGTTAGTCTCCCAATCTAAAGGTGAAGAAACTGCATTCTAAAGAAATTAGGTAGTTTACTTTAGGTCATACATTTAAGTAGTGGCTAAAACAGGATTTGAACTCAAATCATTTGACCCCAAAACCAAGCCAGGGAACATGTACTCAATGAATGTCAGTGACTGATGATCAAGAGAAGTAATGCCAAAAACAAAGGGAAGGGGGACACCTGGATGGCTCAGTGGTTGAGCAACTGCCTTCGGCTCATGATCCTGGAGTCCCGGGATTGAATCCCATATCCCTGCTTCTCCCTCTGCCTATGTCTCTGCCTCTCTCTCTGTGTCTTTCATAAATAAATTAGAAAACTTAAACAAAAAACAAAACAAAAACAAAGGGAAGAATAAGAGAAGAAGAATGACAAAAACATGAGCAAATTTAGACTCAGTTATGATTTACTCTCTAGTAGCTTGGGAATAGAAACCCAGTTAAGTGGAAGCCTATTTGTCCCCAAACCATTCCCTTCACCTGATATCCCTGACCCACCCCCAACAAAAACACTCCATTGTTTTTTTTTTTTTCACACATAGAAGAATACCACAACATATCTTCCAGAATCAGAAAGAAAACATACTTGCACTTTTTAAAAGATTTCTCAAGTACTGCTATAAACGGGCAATCACTTACCTGGTGACTGATAGAGTACATTAAGGCATGTGCAAACTATTGCTAATAGATAGCAGTGGCCCCATAAAATCATCCCACCAGCCACCTCATATAAATAAGCCTACAGTAAAAAGCTTTCCCTAACGAGTGCAGTTTCAGGTAAGATCACCCACTCCCCCTTCCAAACGTGTCTCTACTGCCTCTGCCCTTAACCCCTTCTACATAGAGATTCTGGAGCTATTTCTGTCCAAAGATCTGAAATACAGACCAATTCTGTTAAGTGAAAAGTGTTTCAAGTAGTCTATGTGCTGATGTGAGGGTTGCTACTTATCCGTTGATCCCTTCTGAGCGTTTAGTGTTGAATTCTTAGATTGAGTTCTCTGTTAAATTCCATAAAATGTAGGGGATCGGAGGCCTAGAGTTAAGACCCATTCTATCACTGAGGGGCTTTTCATTCTGTTTCAGTTTCTTCATTTTGCAAAAGGGATAGCTTGCTCAGTCTAGAGGGACAGTTTTATGAAGTTGAAAGTTGAAGAAATATGAAAATTCAAGCTATTGTCTTTTTTTTTTCCTTAGTCAAAGGTATCCGAGTTCTTCTCCATCTCTCATCAGCCAGGTTTTATAATAACATGCACTCTGATGACACATTATGTACCCTCACTAGATGTTAGGCACAATGACATTGAAAGGAGTTCTACTAACTAGCCAGTTGAATAGAGTTGGAAATCCCAAATCATGAAGCCCCTCTCTCTTCAGGAGCATCTGTTCCTAAGCTAAACCCTTGCAAAATGTTGGGCAGCTGCATCCACAGCTTTTACCAGGTATGCGTATGACCATACATGTGTAAAAAGAGTAGCTCTCAGAACCTACACACTTACACATTGTTTCACTGATGTGTAAGGTCTATAGCTTGATCCATGGGTTAGATATATGAAATGGAAGCTGGATGAGATTTTTTTTTTCCTGTGAGAGTGTGGTTGTCAAGTGAAGGGCATAGATTTTGAAAATAAATAGACTTGCATTTTAAATGAATTTCTGTCACCAGATGCTTGACCATGTGGAGGTTTAGGGATGGATATAGTTAGGGAGGATTGGTGTGTGTTCAGTGGCAGAGGAGAGGGATTATGGTTTATGCTTGACACTCTGAACAGATCCTCCCCTTTCCCCAGGATAGAAAGAAGTAGATTGAGTATTGTGGCATATTTTAGACAGATTTCTCCTTATCTCTTTGAGGATAGATAGCTCTGGAACACTGTAGTGTTAAGGAAATGGACTCTCTCCTCCCTAGGTAGGGATGCCAGTTATCATGGAGATGAATACAAGGCCTTACAGCCAAACCTCATCAGTATTGTAGGGATAGGGCGGGGAAAAATTCTTCCTGTACTTTTCAAGGTCTTCCAACCTGCCCAAGAATTAAATTAACGTGAGACAGGAGAAAAAAAACCAATTTTATTACATGTGCATGGCGGTCCAATAATGAAACTGAGATCCAAAGAAATGACAAGGGTGGGCAGTTTTCATATATTTTAGACAAAGAGACAATATAAGTGTGATTAATTGACCAGGTAAAGAAAATATGTGTTGAGGCAGCCCAGGTGGCTCAGCGGTTTAGCACCGCCTTCAGCCCAGGGCCTGATCCTGGAGTCCTGGGATCGAGTCCCACGTCAAGCTCCCTGTATGGAGCCTGCTTCTCCCTCTGCCTATGTCTCTACCTTTCTGTCTCTGTGTGTGTGTGTCTCTCATGAATAAATAGATAAAATCTAAAAACAAAAATACATGTTTGGGAAGTTAATAAATTCTAAGCAGAATTAGGCTGAGGTAATAGGTTAGGAAAAAAATAACAAAGTTTGTTTCTACAGCTTTCTCAATTTTTAAGTCCCTATATCTGGTGATAAGGATATTGTTTTACTTCTTAGTACAGGGGGAATATTTCTCATATGGGAGATTTGTTTCCTGCTGTTAGGGGAAGAGAGGAGGGCTTAGAGTGTCCTTGAACTGGTTGTTTCCCAAATAGTTTCCATTCAAAATAATTAATATGCCAGGTGGTGTATTTTGGGGTGGGCTGCCCTGGGCCTCTACAGTACTTCCCTTATTGTCTTATCTAGTCTAATGATAATGTAGAAATTACTCTGAGATTGTAGTGGTGAGGCCAAGGATCAAAGTGAGAAAAAGTAGCAGCTAGCCCTTTTTGAACATGTGCAACATGACAGGGGCTATGCTAAGAACTTTAGCTGTCACACTCACTCGTGTAATCCTCACAGCAATCCAGCGTGAGAGACTTGTTCTTCCCACCATCCTGCAGGTAAAGACAACTGAAGCTGACCTGCCAAGCTCAAGAGCTGGTGATCAAGTGGCAGAGTTGAGATCCAACCCAAAACACATTTAACTCTATAGCCCATGCTCTTAGACATCAGGGAATCCCGGCTTGCTACATTTTTTAAAATGCACTGGTTGAGGAGTAGAACTGAGGTACGGTTTCATCATTTTGAAGCTGGATGACACGGGCTCCTTTCTGTTTCCTTAGGTACCTCGATTATAAAACAGGCACAGTGATATGTTTCTCATGTGTTTATGATGAGAATTGAATTACTACCTGAATATGCTGTACACTCATTATACATATAAATGGATAGAGAGACCCCAAGCATTAGTGTCCCAGAGTGAAGAAAGGACATCTGGCCAGTTAGCTTGAGTGCTGCTCATTGACACTCCCTCTGGAATCCCCACAGTGTGGCACATAGTCACTTGACAACTACAAATAAATACGTTTGGAGCTTCAACCATGAGCCAACGCTATTTTAGCTAAGGGGTTTTTTAGTTTGTATAAAACTGACAAGGTCCTGCTCTCCAAAAATTTATAGTCTAAGGAAATAGTTAGTAATGAAAATATGCCACGTAATCATAAGCACAAAGAAGGAAAAGCAAATAGACCAAGAGGAAGGGTGTGTGTTAGAGTGGTTGAGGGAGGTCTCTGTCATTCATGTATTCATTGAATAAAATACATCAGGTACTACTAACTTAGAATATAATTTATGAAAGAGGCTTAATTAAGAAATAACAAATTAGGGTATCTGGGTGGCTCAGTGACTGAGCGTCTGTCTTTGGCTCAGGTCATGATCCTGGGGTCCCGGGATGGAGTCCCACATCGGGCTCTGTGCATGGAGCCTGCTTCTCCCTCTACCTGTGTCTCTGCCTCTCTCTTTGTGTCTCTCATGAATAAATAAATAAAATCACTAAAAACAAAAAAGAAATAACAAATCAATAATCACTATTCAGTATAAAAGAAGAATAATTGATTTAAGTACTTGTGTCTTGTATTCCTGCATGTCCAACGGTAGACATTTGGAGTATCTTACCTAGAAGTAGGATAGTTTTTTATCCTGGGGTCTGGGGCTTCTCTTCCTTTTTTTTTTTAATTTATTTTTTATTGGAGTTCAATTTGCCAACATATAGCATAACACCCAGTGCTCATCCCGCCAAGTGCCCCCCTCAGAGCCCATCACCCAGTCACCCCAACCCCCTGCTCACCTCCCCTTCCACTACCCCTTGTTCATTTTGGGGCTTCTCTTCCTGATGCTTGGTTCCGAGCACCTTTTCTGGCAGCCTGGGGCGTGGTTTGCTCTTGGGAACTCACACCGGGGAGCAATTCACCTGTGATGGTGGTATGAGAGGCGGTCTGTTGGTAGACTGCTTTTCTGTCTCTTCCCAGATGTATTGGCTGCCCGCCGTTCTCCCTCTTTGTCCAGATGTTAGCAGAAGAAGCTTCCCAGTCCCCTGTTACAGTCTTCTATGTGATCCCAGCCTTTTCAGCACTTGATGGGGAGTGCCTCCCTTTGTTTCCTGTGCAGTGGCCTCTAGGCATAGAGACTTCTCCAAGAGCAGGATTTAGTGCCTCCGTCACCTTGCCTGGCTTTTCCTCCTCTCAGCATGCCACTTGTAGGGCAGTGAACACTTGCAGAGGCAGTGAGCTACCATGAACAACACTTGTCAGAGGGTCTGGTCTCACTGCTCAAGAATGGAGTGCCTTCCTCCTAGACCTGACTCTTAGCAAGTATTTTTGAGCACCATGTTTGCCATAGTCCAAGGTTTTCTGAAAGAGTTTTGTTATATTGTATCCAGCACATGCCCTGATAGATGGACCAGCATAAGTATGTCCCTCATCTCAATTTGGGGCTCTCCCCAGCTCCAATTTTTGGAGTGAGACCTTTCATCTTTAATAACTAAGGGACTATAGCTATCCCCAGCTCGCAATCATAGGCCCTAGGGCTCATTATACAGATTAAGTATAAATAGAGGGAAGGGAGAGGGGTCTCCAACAACCTCCAGTACATATTTTCACCTGTTTTACAAATGGAGAATCAGACACATATATTTGAAAAATAATTTTTCAAGATTTTATTTATTCATGAGAGGCACAGAGAGAGAGAGAGGCAGAGACACAGGCAGAGGGAGAAGCGGTCTCCATGCAGGGAGCCCAACGTGGGACTCCCATCATAGGGAGCCTGACGCGGGACTTGATCCAGGGTCTCCAGGATCAGGCCCTGGTCTGAAGGTGGCACTAAACCACTGAGCCGCCCGGGCTGCCTGAAAAATAATTTGAATGATATGACTCCAGCCAATTTATAGATAAGATAAATATAAATCAATTGTCTTTATCTTAGATTTTTTGCCATTTTCAAGTACCTTTTGAAATTATTATTATCAATGCCATTCTATAGGTTTGAGATCTCTCTTCTTGTCTGATTTCTACTCATTCATTTCATAATTGGTTTTTGTGTTCAACCTCACCACATGAGATCAGTCACCTAGGTATTGGGGGGGTCACATACCTGTTTTAGTCAGATGCTCATGAATTCCATCCCAGTGAAATGAAGGATTTTAATGAAAGTTGACAAAATGGAACTCAAGACTTCCTTGTCTGTCATCATCTTTCTGAAATGACACTGACATGTTCAAATTTTGGATTCATTCAATAAATATTAATCAAACATCTACCATGTGCCGAGACCATTCTAGCAACTGGAAATCCAGCTATGAGCAAAATGGACAAGGTCTTTCATACGCTGACCTTTGTCTTTTAGAAGCCACCAATTATCATATGCTTTTACTCTTCTCTCTGTCTTTGTGGGACAAAAAGAGTTACAAATACACAATACAAGATAAAAGATAAAGGGAACTGAGTTCTCTTCCAGTAGTGCCTTACCCTGTGTTGCATATGCCACCTCATATTCCTTTGGAAGCAGGTGGGCTGTCAAATAAATAATATAAAAATAATATAAATATTTTTAATATTTATAAATATTAAAATAAATAATAAAATAATAAAAGTAAGCTAAAGACCCATGTCTTGATCACTGGCTATTATCTGAAAAGTTAATATTACTATTCCAGTTTCCAAAATGAGATATTTAGTTTTCTTATATAGTCAGTCAAACAACGAGCATTTTTCACTCATTTATTTTAACTCTGAAGCTGCAGCAATATGCTGCACCTTTTATTTGAAGGGAAAAAGAGAGTTCCTTTACTGCCACTCTGCCAGGATTTGTAAAATCACTCTTGATGTCTTACATTCCCCCAGAGATATTTTTAGTCATTATATATTTGCCTTGCTTCCACCTGACCAGGAACTTAAAAAAAAAAAAAAAAAAAAAAAAAAAGACTTTGCACTGGACTGAAAATCAGAGGGTTCTTGTCTTTTTTTTTTTTTTTTTTTTTTAAAGATTTATTTATTTACTACAGAGGGTGGAGAGGCAGAGGAAGAGGGGAAGCAGACTCCTCTCTGGGCAAGGAGCATGATGTGGGACTTGATCACCCTACTGGGAGATCATGACCTGAACTGAAACCAAAAGTCAAACACTTAACCCACTGAGCCACTCGGGCGCCCCTGAAAATTGGAGTTTCAAAATGTGATGACAGTTGTTGGCAAAGAACACAATTTCATTACTCTCACCTGCATCCTGCTCCGCGCAACCCCAGCTGCCTCACACTCTTAGTTAGACCTTCAAACCAGACTGAGTGTTGAAGGAACCCTGCATATCTCAGCTGTGTCGATTCATCTTTTTGAACAAGACTTTCTTCCTAACAATTGTCCAGAAACCTGAAGACATTTTATCCTCACAACTGGAGGACATTGGTCCATCCTCCTTTTTCTCCTCCATAAGTGGTATTTCACTGGATTTCTGGTCCTTGACGATATTCAAAGAAACACAGAAACTTCAGCATGAACTTTAATACTTGGGCATTTTTTTCTGAAGTATATGCCATCAATTATATTTGAAATAAACTATGCTTAAAAACAGACTGAAATTTTCTATGTGAATTTTATCTCAATAAATTATTAATAAAACTAGAGTGAGCCATAGTAGATGTCTGCCAAATATAAATATATAATCAATACTTTATTTTGGTTTCCTTATGGATTGCATAAGAACCTGATAGGCATGAAAACTATAGTATGATAATGAAAATGTTGCTTAACATATCTCTGGCTCTTCAGTTTCGCTTCTCAGAAATATTTTTTGCTCAGCCAGATAGAAAATATTTTGATTTACTAAAGATGTTCTTAGAAAGAAGAATCGGTGTACACCAAGGATTTCTTTAAAGGCATTTACAGTTCAATCTTAAGGGAAAATTTGAAGTATTTTAATAGTAGTATTTGTGGCTGGCAGAAGTAGATACAGAGCCAAGTTTTTCTGTGCTTGGAAGGTTGAGGCAGTACTGTGATAATTGGAAAATATGAATGAATTGAGGTACCCCAGTTGAACAGATGATGATATTTTAGTTCTGGAAGTCGGGGACTTTTGCCTAAAGTTCTTTTGTATCTTAATAAATGCAAATTTTTGGACATCTTATAATTGGATTCATCTTATAATGAATCCCAAGTTGTACGCTCTCCCTTCCCCAGAGGGAAAGGAAGCCATTAACCAGAGCAACAATGTTAGATATTAAATTACATCTTACATTTGGCTTTCTTATCTGTGATTCTTTTTTTTTTAAGATTTTATTTATTTATTCATGAGACACACACACACACACACAGAGGGAGGCAGAGACACAGGCAGAGGGAGAAGCAGGCTCCATGCAGGGAGCCTGACGTGGGACTCTATCCCAGGTCTCCAGGATCACACCCTGGGCCAAAGGCAGTGCTAAATCGCTGAGCCACCCGGGCTATCCTGTGATTCTTAAATACTATTGAAAATTACTGTCCTTTCACCTAATAGATTTAGAAACTTGACAAGGTCCCAACAAGCTATTATAATGGCATGCTGTATTATAACAATTATTTGGTATATAATATTTTTATCAAGATAAAAGATTTATGCCAAAGCTAAAATCTTGGATGAAAGGTAAAGATTTTACATACTTGAATTCCTTTAAGACTTTATAAATTACAGAGCTCCCAAACAAACTGGTTAATAAAAACAATAAGCTATAGAAGTGAAGATTCCTTAAAAAGTTGTTGCAACTTACAAGATTCTTCCTACGTATAATTCATTGCATTGAAATGTCCTCCTCAGTTACTTCACAGATAGCAATAATCCCATGTAAAAATGAAAGAATTTTGAAGTTCCCTCAGAAAACATCAGAGCTCAGCACAAAGCTTATTTGCCACAGGACCGAGTTGAAAAAGTAAATCTTTAAAAAAAAATGTTTTATGTTTCTTTTTAAGTAATCTCTACACCCAATGTGGGGTTCAAGCTCACAACCCCAAGACTGAGAGTCACATGCTCTTCCAACTGAACCAGCCAGGCACCTCAAAAGTAAATCTATCTTGATGAGACTTATGAACTGACTCTTTAGCTGCTGAATACCAGGATCCTCTTTTTTCCAGACCTCTTCCATCTATAACTCACTGTGTAGACTATTGGCCTTGCTTTACAAAATGGGCATAAGATCAGGTGTCAATGTGAACTCCTGGGGAATTACTGATTGTTAAGGCACCATGAGGTTATTCCTCCCAAAAAAAGCATACTGAAAAAAGAATGTTATGTGGGTAGAGACAGTACCACCTTTTCACTAGGGTCCCAGAGTGCCTAGCATGGGCACTCACTATTGTGAAATGAATAAATGAATGGTGGTGTTGACATGATGCTTTACAGATTATCTGTCAGAAGAAAGCCTGAGCTATTACAGGTTGCTAATGCAATAACATCAGACTTGGGTTTGGATGGGAGGGAAGAGGACCTGAGTTCAAATACAAGCCATAATTTAGGCAGGTCACTTAACTTCTCCGGGCCCTTTTTAGAAACTGAAAGAGTTGTGCTGAATTTGCTGAGTGACCTCTGGTTCTCTGGTTTCTCTGGGCTCAAATGACCTTTGTCTACTTCCAATTGGGAGAAGTTCTATGTGGCCTGACACATTAGGGTTACCCTGCAGCCACTCTTAGGAAACATCCTCTTCCTTCTTGTCACCTCTCTCAAGAAAGTACACTCTTAGTCCAATTACCTCTACTACTGTGAAGGGAATTTTACCAGAAAATAACCTGGAGTTTAAGTCATATTAATAGAATCAATTATAGGTACAAAAGAAAGACACACACACTCACCATTTAGTACTGTCTAGCTTAAGACCCAGTTTTTACTTAAAATATTTTCCTCTTTGGATCTTTCTATTCAGTCACTTAAGCCCAACCTTATCTTAGGCTGGTTTCTTCCCTCCCCTCTCTTCCTCTCTTCCCTCTCCCCTCCTGTTTTCTCCTCTCCTTTTCCTTCCCCATTCCTTCCTTCCCCTCCCTTCCATCTCTGCCTCTCTTTCTATCTGAAATATTTATGTGAGTTCTCTAAAATCCAGTTTCTCTAAATTTCTAATGATGTTAAGTGGACCAGCAGTTTCTCCAGAATGAGCGGCAAGCCCGTAGAAACTTTCAGCACCTCTTTGGTTTTCCCTGCCTTTTTGGGTGCCTAGCTCTTACAAGATTGCCTTCACCTCTCTCCTGTGATTTTGGTCTTCCATGATTCTCTCCCTTCCTACCTATGCCTTCTTCTTTTGTGTTCCTTATACTCCTGGATTGCTCAGATGGGGCTGGTCCCACAATCCTGGCACCCAAGCCTAGTCTGAGCCCTGTTAAACAGATAGTTTAATGTTGATGCTATGTACAAAAGCTTCAGCCCTGATCATTTGGAAAGGTAAAGTGGTAGATAATATGAAAAATTGAAAGAGAAAGAGAAAGTTTCGGTAGTTTGGTGGAAGAATCCAGAAGAGCTCTTGCTTTATCCATGTAAAGCTTCTTTCGTTCTAGAATCAGTCTTAGCTTCCTTCTTTTTATGTTCCAGCTTTTAAAAAGTTCCATCCCCTTTGCTTTGTGTTCTCAAAGGGGAAAAGGGACTGTAATTTTTTTTTTGCACACCTGCCCACTCTGAAATGATTAGTTTGTCTACTTTCACAAGGAACAGTATTTGTATTAAAGAGCCACTTGGCATCAATGCCCAAGTGCAGATGTCCTATCCTATCATATAAGACTGTGCCTCATTCAGAAAACTCAAGATAGAGTAAAAATAAATTAACAACATCTTGGCTCTGTGCTCCATTCACAACTGCTAATTTAACAGGGTTATGCTTCCATCTCTGAGCAGAGAGTTCCTGGCAGGGACAGCTGCTCCCATGCCCCAGATTGTGCTGTGTGCATCCCAGTAGGAGTTATCAAGAACAGCAGGATGGAGGGAAAGTGGTAGTGCATCAGAGAGCTGAACAGAGTCACAGCACGACACTGGGAGGAGGGAGAGGAATGGGCCTCTCTGTAATGCTTTTCATCCGCTCCTTCGTTCTTTGTATGGATACATGCACAGTTAACTGAGGAAGAAGATAAACTGCTTTTAAAATTTATTGGAAAGGGGAATCCCTGGGTGGCTCAGTGGCTTGGCACCTGTCTTCAGCCCAGGGCATGATCCTGGAGTCCTGGGACTGAGTCCCACATCAGGCTTCCTACATGGAGCCTGCTTCTCCTCTGTCTGTGTTTCTCTCTCTCTCTCTCTCTCTCTCTCTCTCTCTCTCTCTCTTATGAATAAATAAATAAAATCTTCAAAATAAATAAATAAATAAAATTTACTGGAAAATTGTCAGTCTTGCTTTTACTGTTGTATGTAGCTAATTTTCAAAATTTGTGTATCCACTAGCATGTTGATGAACCTACACAGCAACAGGCCCATATGCCTGTCCAGAGACTCAGACAGACCCACATCATGATTAGCAGGATCTGGGTCACTGGGGTAGGGCTGGTAGGACAGATAAAAAATACTCCCTGTATTGATCTGCTGTGGCTTACCTCTTAAACTGGAGTGAAGGCCAAGATCAGGCCAAAGTCAAGATTGAGGCCAAACACAGGACTTGGTACATGAAAAGCACTCTTCTATTATTAGTCCTTTGAAGAAAATGTGCTGCATTGTTCACCACTGTCTTTCCCCATTGTCCAGAACAGTGCTCATAGAAGTAAACAAAAGTTAACTGTTCCACAGTTAAAGGAAGAAGTGAATAGAGACTATAAGTAACCGCATTAGGGCACCATGGTCAACCATAGAGCTACATAAAATTTTTGTGTACGGACGTCCTTATACATTTCCTTCCATGACTATACCTTTTCTGCCTATCTTCTGATTTAATTTCCTAATGGGAAAAAAGTGATTTTCAGCATATGTTACTCTATAAATGTTACAACCAAATGATAAAAAAAAAAAATTGTGTTCAAGTCTCTTGCGTTCAGTAATAGGATGACTCCATTAATGATAATATAAAATTAATTTTAGGTTTAAATTGCTTTGGGAATAGAAATTGTGATTTTAGTGAATATATGCTACTGTTTCAAAAGTGGAAATGGTGGTTTTCCATACTTTTGTTTTTTTAACTCAGAAATCATGGCCATTTCCTATATTCAAATTTTGAAGGTCTCTGTGTTGATCACTGAGGTTAGACCACATAAAGGTGAAAGTAGGCATCATTTTGTGACCAGCATTCTGAGTTGTCACATTCTGAACAATTCCCTCAAAGCCCTGAAACTCGTTTGCATTTTGCACTAAACCATGATGGATTTGTGCTCTTAACCTTTATTTATCATACTGTTTGCCTCAGTCTATTGGTTTTCTGACCAGATTTGAAATCTTGGGAAAACAAATAGACTTTTCCATAATAATTTCTAAGCCGTCATGTTTTTCATAGCATCCTCTTTCAAGAATTGTGAAAAACAGTACCTTTCAGAGCTCTTTGATTAAAACCTAGGATGAACGTAATTTGAATTATCAAGGTATATCTTTAAAATGGCTGGTTTAAGTTTGGTAATGGAGAGAGACATTGAGCTGGGGAAAGAAATAGGTATAAAATAATGCCAGTGATTCTGGAAGGCCAAAAGGACATTAGTTTTCCCATAAGACAATGTGCGGTCTACCCAATTCTGCATCAAAGAGAGAGGAAAGGCTTGATTTGAATCCAGAGTCTTGTTGACTTCTTAACTTCAAACATGGAGGCTCCTACAAAATACATGGTTTAATGAATATTGTTGAATGCTGTGATCTGTAGGAAAAGAACATTCATTCCACTTCTTGTGTTTTTGTTTTTTCAAACCCCCCTTTTCTCCACAAAGGTTGAAAAAAATGATGAGGACCAAAAGATTGAACAAGATGGCATCAAACCAGAAGATAAAGCTCATAAGGCCGCGACCAAAATTCAGGCTAGCTTCCGTGGACACATAACAAGGAAAAAGCTCAAAGGAGAGAAGAAGGGTGATGCCCAAGCTGCTGAGGCAGAAGCGAAGGAGAAGGATGAAGCTCCTGTTGCTGATGGCCTGGAGAAGAAGGAGGGAGAAGGTGCCACTCCCTCTGAGGCAGCCCCTGCCTCAGGCCCCAAGCCTGAGGAACCTGGCAAGGCAGGCGAAACTCCCTCCGAGGAGAAGAAGGGGGAGGGCGCCCCTGATGCTGCCACAGAGCAGGGGGCCCCCCAGGCTCCTGCCCCCTCAGAGGAGAAGGCCGGCTCTGCTGAGACAGAAAGTGCCACTAAAGCTTCCACTGACAACTCGCCGTCCTCCAAGGCCGAAGACGCCCCAGCCAAGGAGGAGCCTAAACAAGCCGATGTGCCTGCTGCTGTCACTGCTGCTGCTGCTGCTGCCACCACCCCTGCTGCAGAGGATGCGGCTGCCAAGGCAACAGCCCAGCCTCCAACGGATGCTGCAGAGAGCAGCCAAGCCGAAGAAAAGATAGGTGAGCCACCTCCAGGGCCCTGCCTTGGGTGGGTGGGCCCCCGGGGCCATCAAGGGACAGGGAAAACATCTAGAAGGGTTTTTCATTGGGAAATTAAGGGCAGCTGTGCTTCATTCCCCAAAGCTGCAGGGCTAAGAGCTAACTCTGGCCACTTACACTCCCCAGTATCTCCAAGGCCCAGAAGGAAATCCGATGGGTCTGTGTAGCATCCAGAAATGGAGAGATCTGGCAAGTATCTTATTAATTGAATTGGCGTGAATAGTAAAACTAGGTAATCCTGGTTTAAAAAAAAAAAAAGTATTCTGCAGGCTGGATACACTTAGTTTAATAAGTAATTATGGAGGCTACATATATTATATAGATGGGAATTAGCTAATGTGATTATTTGGCTCTGGGAAGTGCCTGGTTATATAAGTACAGCCAACTCCCTATTGATCCAGATGATCTATTTGTGAATTGCTGGCAGCAAAAACATAATCTCAGACCACCTTTGCCTATCCCACAGTATGTTTCTGGGCATTCTCCCACCATCAATTGGTGAGTAGTGTGCGTGTGTGTGTGTACGCTCAGAGAATGTTAATTGTAACATTGAATCAGGGTCAAACTGATTAGGAAAATAAGTCTGTTGATATTGCCAGAAACAAAAGAAAAACCCCAAATATAGAACATGCTGTGAAGTCAAACATAAATTATCATTTTGCTATTGAAGATACTACTTTCTACCATATACATAAATAATTGAGGGTTGAACGATGATTACAAAAAGGAACTGGATTCTTTTTGATTTGGAGCTTTAACTTGAAAGCTGGAGTTTTTTTACTACTATGGCCCAAAGAGCCTGTGCAGAATTGGAATAGAGCATTCCCAGAGCAAGATCGATTTAACGGAACATCACCTCTGGAGACTAGACCCGTCCCTCACTTTAACCATCCATATTGGTGAAGGAGGCCCGTAGTCTCCAAGATTTTTCTCTAGCTCAATATGTCCCATGAATAACTTTCAGCCTCAAAGAATTTGAATATAAAATTGCTTCTGTGCCAGTTTAAAAGTTTGGGTTTACTCCTTTCGAACTTGGTGAATTTAACCCATGATGTGTCCAAGAACCCATACTGTGGCCCTGGGAAAGGACCTACTACATGGGGTTGTCTGGGAAATGCTTGGCATCTGACCATTATATTGAGAAAGTAATCATTGGATAGTTCCCTTGATATTCATTTTAGATACTAAATTAGATATTGTAGTTGACAGATGATTATTTTAGATATCTTCAAGTCTACTTCTTTCATCTTACCCCCAAAATTCTGTAAGAAGCCAGACTATATTATTATTCTTATTAGCATTATCTGCCTCCAGACAAACCATATGTCTCTTTCTACAAATGACTCATTTTAGATCTTTATTCTAACTACATACCAGACCTTGTGGTTAAGAAGATGGGAATATTTCCCTAGAAAAGGTAAGGCATGTGATAAAGAATGGGGTGTTGGTTTTAATTTACTCAGCAAAACCAACCTTGTTGACTATTTTTTTGCTATTGTTTTGGGTTTTTTTAAGTTTTTATTTTAATTCCAGTTAGTTAACCTACAGTGTTATATTAGTTTCAGGTATACAATATAGTGATTCAACAATTCCATACATAACCTGGTGTTCATCACAAGTGTGGTCCTTTATCCCATCACCTATTTCACCCATCCTGCCACCCACCTCCCCTCTGGTAACGATCTGTTTGTTTTCTATAGTTAAGAGAGTTAACTACTTTTCTTTAGATCTAAGGTTATAGTCTCAGATATGATGGCTGGAAATCACTTTGCATATGAAAGCCTACCTATTATATCATTTTTATAAATTTAGAAATTAATCATGGTTTTAAAAACAAAATACTTGAATGAATGAAGTCACATTTTTTATTGGAATTTCCCAAGTTATGAGAATAAACAAACACATGATGTGATTTTAGGTATGTTTTCATGATTTGGATTAACAGAAAGACAGTTTGAATCAATGAGGAGTCTAAAGTATATTTTTAAGGAAATTCAGTTTTATTATTTTGCAAATTATGGTAATTCCAAATGAATTAGCAAAGTTTTTTATATAGAACGTGCTCAATAAATGTCAAGTGATCAATGAGTGAAATTGACTAGATTTAATTTATAGATAATAATTTGTTCACTCATTTTTATTCCACCTGCAACCTTGCTTAGTCCATTCACTTATTTGATTAAAAATGTGTTTGGTTTTTGAAAGCAAATAGAGATTGTGCTCTGTCCTAAGTTTTACAAATTCCAACTGAAAAATATCTCAATTAATCTGATTGGAAGTGTAGGTGAAGTTCAACTCGACGGTAATTACAAAGGACAATTTATTTTACATTGTTTCTGAGTTTGGGGTAGGTATTGTCTTCTTGGTTAGATTCTGAAATGCCTGTAGCTTCTTTCTGGACTGATGTGTCTATTAGCCTTGCCTGCTGTATGTGACAAGCACAAATTACCCAGATGTGGTGAGTTTCAGGAATCAGAGAAACTAGAGGTGACAGGGCGATCTATCACAGCATAGCAGGCCCAAATTCCCAGGAGCCCTGTACCACATTTTCTTCCATTTCCCATTGGATTTCATTCTAATCCAAGTTAAAATAACAGTACTTCCAATTGAGCCCCTCCATCTGGAAATGGATGGCCACCCTGAGTTGCTATAGGATTCTATGGCTGCCTGGATGAGCATAGAGAGACAAGAAGAGAATATGGAGTGGGGTTTGGGACAGAACAAGTGATTAGAGAGACTTCAGGACAATAATTTCTGTCTGCAAGAGGGTAAAGAAATTTAGACCAAATCTGATCCCTGCTTTAATACAAATGGCAATGCTTTGTAAATTTTAAATACGTTATTTTACTTCCTTTACTGTTTATGGGTTTATGACAGATAGATGCCATTTATATTAACCTTTGGAGTTGGCTAGTTTTTTTCTTTCCTTGCTTTTTGAAAGCCTCCAACTATAGTTCTCTCTTACTCTGCTTTGCCACTCTACCTATCTCTTGATATGCCTATGACCGAAAGATTTCAGTGCATTTCTGATGATGATTCCTTTATAAGAGGAGGAGTGTTTAGGCATATCTAGGATACTGGTCCCCTTTAGCCATGAAGAGAGAACTTCCAAGCCAACTTTAGTGATAGTGTCCTTGGTGTCTCTTGCTGAACAGTGTTGTTCTGCTCATTGGGCTCTCAGTGAAGGAATTCTGCTGTTCTCTTCTCCATGATATTATATTGACTTTCCCCAGTAGAGGAATCCTACATCTCTGCTGTGGCCATATTCAGTGATGTAGTACTACCAGAGTAATACATCCAGGTGGCTAGAAATCAGGGAGGTTGACTAGGTGGTTGCCACAGTGTACTTGACTGATAACTAGTGGCAGGTGTTACTCTGCATTACCCTAGGTTTTCTGTATGTTAAACTTGGCTGCATTTTATTTTCATGATCTCATTACTTCTTTCTAACTGGAGTCATCAATAATGATCTTTAAAATAAGGGAGGTTTTTTTTTTTTCCTTCACATTTTAAATTCTAGTTAATTAACATACAATGTAGAATTGGTTTCAGGAGTAGAATTTATTGATTCATTACTTACATATAATACCCAGTGCTCATCATAACAAGTGCCCCCTTAATACCCATCACCCATTTAGCCCATGTCCCACCCACCTCCCTCCATCAACCCTTAGTTTGTTCTCTATGGTTAAGAGTCTCTTATGGTTTGTTCACACACACACACACACACACACACACACACACACACACCTCTCTTTTTTTTCCTTCCCATATGGTCATCTGTTTTGTTTCTTAAACTCCACATATGAGTGAAATCATATGTGTCTTTCTCTAACTGACTTATTTCACTTAGCATAATACACTCTAGGTCCATCCATGTCATTGCAAATGGCAATATTTCATTCTTTTTTGGATGGGTGAGTCATATTCCACTGTATATACATACTACCTCTTCTTTATCCATTCTTCAGTTGATGGACATTTGGGTTCTTCCCTAGTTTGGCTATTGTTGATAATGCTGCTTTAAACCTCAGGGTGTATGTACCCCTTCAAATCTGTATTTTCGTATCCTTTGGGTAAATACCTAGTTGTACAATTGCTGGATCATAGGATAGTTCTATCTTTAACTTTTTGAGGAACATCCATACTGTTTTCCAAAGTGGCGGTATCAGTTTGTATTCCCACTAACACAATAAGAGGGTTCCCCTTACTCTGCATCCTCACTAACATCTGTTGTTTTCTGTATCAATTTTGGCCATTCTGACAGGTGTGAGGTGGTATCTCATCATAGTTTTGATTTGTATTTCCCTGATGATGAGTGATTTTGAGCATCTTTTCCTGTGCCAAAACAGGGGAGATGTGTGTCATTGTCCTGCCTCTTTTCCCTTTCCCTTTTCTGCTCCCTTCCTCTTTCCCTCTCTCCCTTCCTTCCTTCTTTTTTTTCTTCCATTTATATTATCTTTCTACTATGCTAGGTATGAGGATCACAAAGATGAGTAAGATATGGCCACTGATCTTACGGAGTTCTTTTTCAGTAGTGGGCGCAGGGTGTAATTCAGGAAGTGGTGTTGAAAATAATCATAGTAATAATCTCAACTCAATTAAATTCTGCAAGAAAGTATGGAGTACTTCTGTATGCCAACGCACTGTGGGACAAAATATGACTGAGATAGTGCTTCATGCAACATGAAGCATTCTGAAAAAAAAATGTTTTTATATAATGTGTGTCTCTATTGCCAAATTGTTATCAAAAAGAATGGATGCAAAATTCATAGTTTCTGGAATCATAATTACATGTAAGAAAATGAAATAGCCAGCCCACGTTTCCGGATTTGGGACAATTCTTTATGTTCCTCTAAACAAAATTTTCCCAGGGCCCAGGGTAGCTATCCATAACATTTTTAGCTCTCCAAAGGACAGATCCTCTTCTACCAAGCTCTACATTAGATGTGAGATTTCCCAAGGATATTTACACTTATTTGGCAGGGTGCCTCATAAGCAGTTTTGATTTGCAATGTGGTTTCAACCACTTCCCAAATTTATACACAACTCATAAAGAGTGAAAATTTGGGTTGTGCAACTCCATAAATGTTGTCTATAAAACATGGGCACCCTGTCTGATACTCAGTGGCATGCTGGTTAAAAACTGTTGATTATTAACTTTTTATGTAGCATTTTTATATCGCTAGAGTAATCATTTTTATTGGCTTTCCTTGACAACAATCCAGTGGCATTTGAAAATATTTTCTTTTCTGCTTTTACATTCTGAGAATAGGGGCAAAGTAAATGCATAATCTGTCCACAGACAGTCAGTAATGAACCAGGAGTCAAACTGAAAGGACTCTAAACCCTCACTTTAACTTTAGCCCTGCAGTTCTTTACGTCTCTTTTAAGGTACTGTTTTTATCTCAATCCTTGCATCTTTCTCTTTATCTTAGCAGCTGTGACACTTTCTGATTATTGTCAGACAATACCAACCAGGACTTTCCTGGGCTGTTCTGTGTCCTGTGTGTCCAGTAAGATAATGCAGAAGAAGGAATACTGGACTACCATAAGGAGACCAGGGTTCTACCTCAATATTTCTACTAACCAGCTGTGAGATTTTAGGCAAGTTGTTGCTTCTCTCTAGTTTTAAGAGGAGGGGCTAGGAGAGTTGGCTTTTAAGGTCTTTTTGAGGTTTAAAATACATGGTTTTTATTTATAATGGATAGCATGTAACGAGCATTTATCAAGTGTCAGACCCTGTGATGACTGCTATATGGGGATTACCCCATTTAGTCATGAAAAGCACTCTTTTCATGGTGTAACTACTTTGACAGTTGAGGTGTCTGAGGTTCAGGGAGATTGCAGCACTTGGTCATTGTGAACAGCTAGCAAGTAGCTGAACCAGGTGCTGCGCCTTACATTGAACCCTGACACCCCTACAAGTACTATTCCAACGGAAACAAAGACAAGGGGAAGATCTAAGAACCCCAGTATTGTGTCCTAATCTAAGAACATCCCTTTCATTTGTGTAATTGGATCCTATAGGCTCTTGTCCAGGAATCATGAGCAATCACTTTTACAGATGAGTAACCAGTAATTATCCATAGTTCCTGGTCATAATTCCCTCACCCCAAAATTATTGGGAATATTAAACTAGTTCGGAGTCTTAGGTTCCTAGTTTAAAAATCCTTCAAGTATTGTTTTATCAAGCCTAAGAGAGCTATAAAGATCGGTTGAAATTGGTTGGTCTTAACAGAGGTACTACTGATTCCATTGAATATGCTGGGAGAGCTGAACATTAGAAAGTGAAATTTTTAGATCTCAATCAGACGAAAGTAACTTTGTGTGTTCTAGGTGATTCCCCACCCTGAATTTGGCTTATCAAAATTAGTATCTTTTAAAATTTGTGTTTATATCTTTTTTGTCCCTTTTGGCATGTATATTTCTAAAGGACTCTGATACCTTTTTATTTGTAACTAAAATAATATATAGAACTTAATAGAGAGGGCAGATTGGAATACAATGACTCTTTAAGTTAAAAAAATGTAAGCTGACAAAAGATAAGAGATGTTTTAGAGTCAAGAAACTCGTATTGTGAAGCTTTTTATCTATTCTTTCATAGCTCATATTAAATAACTACTATTGCCTCATAAAAGAAGCTAATAATCAGAAAGGCATGTAAGTAACTCTGCTAATTTTAAAGTGTAAAACTATATTTGGAAATGAAAATGAAAGAATATTTCTTAAAATACAGAATACTTTCAGATGCTAATGTATATTCATCAGATATATTTTCTTGTTTTCTCTACCCACATACACATGCACACAGCATCCCAGAAGGATTAAATGGTGGAGACAGAACTAAGAGCGGCAAGGGTTACATAGTCCATTTGGCTAAACATGGAGAGAGAACAGAGCACTCAATTTAATGGACTAGAAAGCACTGAGTGGTCATTACTCTTATTTTCTTCTCACAATCATAGCTTCATTAAGTAAAGAATGGAAAGCCTTCCCTAACCAGACATAAAAGGAGGGTAAAAAGGAAACCAGTGGTGCTGCTTCAAGCTATAGAACCTGAGCCCTTGAAGATCTCCCAAGATGATATGGTTCACAGAATGCACAAAGAGGAGAGAGAGGTTTGAAAGGATGTGTAAGTTTTGCCAGCCCTCTTAGTCATGTGTGAATTTTGTGTCATGAGAAAATGACTGAAACGGGTGCTAAACCTCAGACCAATTCCTATAATCAAGAAAATTTGAATCTCTGCATCCGTCTTTCACCAGCTATTGATTTCATAGCAATAAAGCTTGGCTCTCTGAGCCAATAATTTATTTCTGGGCTTATTTAAAAGAATTGCCTATAAATTGTTTTCACAAGGATGATGAATAGAATTCATGTTTTCAATAGATCCAATATCTTATAGGAAATATTTGGTGCAAATGCTCTGTATTTTCAGCATGATAGACTAAACACCACCTACAGTCAAGAGATTTGGGTTCTTGTTCAGGGCTTGCTGTGATGCCAGTCCTCTATCCTCTGGGCTTAGTTCCAACACCTGCAAAGTAAGTGTGTTCAACGGGATCTTCTCTGCCTTCTAGCTCGAAAAGGCAAGTATGCAATGATAGACTGAAGAGGGATCCTTCAAGGGTGGGTGTGTGGCCTCTTATTCAACCATCCTTGCTTTCCTGCAGCCCCTTATTTTCTCAACTATTAGGAAGTAGGTTTAGCAGACAGAGTAGATAATAAACAAGTCTAAATAAAGGGGCAAAGAATCCAGGAAAACTCAGCTCCAAGAAAGTTATGGTTATACTGGAGGCCCAGGTGACGGAGAAAAAAATAAAAAGAAAAGAAATTTTCTAACTCACTTTATACTTGAGATTGAAAATGAAGAATTGACAGGGATGTTTTCTGATATGATTAGACTCTTCCTTACATCTCTCCTGACCCTGTCTCTGAGATGGAAATCGACAGCTATAGTGGCCATAATTTGCTGTCTATAGTTTCACTTCCATCTTAGATTTAATTCATTTTTTATACCCACCTTATTTATTAAAATAATTAAAGTAGCTTCAAGAGTACATGGAGTCTTGAATCACTGTATAGACAATGGCTGCATCTGACAGACAGTTGTGGTTGATAAGCATTTTAAAAATGTTGTCAGTAGAGTGTCACTAAAACATAAGAATTATATGGATAAGCCTAATACAACATTCCTCCAATTCTTTTTTTTTGGGGGGGAGGACATTCCTCCAATTCTTTTATTCATTCTACAGTTATAGTAATTGGATCTTAGGCCATTAGTGAAATTAGCTAACAGGCCTAAGTGGTTCGAATTGGGCTACCAAATATTCCAAGAAGAGATTTGTGTAGGTGATGCACAGGTTAGTTGTAATTAGTTAGCAATTCTCGGCCATATTTTCAATCTTCACATCGCAAATTAGGGGAATGTAGAAGACAAAATATTTCAGTTGGGTCATCTCATACTATTCTGTTTGGAATAGAATACCACTTTTAAGGTATCTTCAAGGGGAAAAAAGTACCCTAGGAAGGCTAGTTGCTTTTATTTATAAATCATGTTCAATATTAATGTTCTTTCCTGGAAGCATATATATACTCAAGTAAGTCCTGAAGCTAGTTTTTTTTTTTTCCCCAATATTAGTAAAACCTTTTGTATTTTGTAAAAGAAACCAGAAACCATTCCCCTAAAATAGTCCCTTCTTGCTGGTGCATGGAATAGCCTTGCAAGAATCTTCTCTTTGGGGTATGAAAAGGTGAAAAGTATAATTTAGAAATGCTGAAGCACTGTATCTATGCCTGTATCATACTCTCCTGCCAACTTACTAGCACATATGTACACACACACACACACACACATACACACACAGATCTGAACTGTATGGAAAGGCCTGCTCGTGAGTTCAGGCTGTCCGAGAACATATATATTTTTCCACTCCTGAGGCCTTCAAGAAGCGAGGAGTGGGGGGAGGGAGCAGAAGCCTCCAGGAACACCTGCGTGTCTCTCAGAGGATCTGTGTGGAGAGTACCACTTCTTCCTCTGCTGGGTGCATCATTGGAATGTGTCTGTGAATGCACAGTGAGATGGGGGGAGCTAGGAGGACTGAGGCTGTCTGTGATGAGATTTACAGTGTGTGAAATTTGGGCTTCTGTGTAGGCTGACTAGGGGCAAAGAGTCTTCTCTTCTTGGAATAGAAGACTTCTTGGTATAGAGGTTAGCTCTGCTGAGTTTTGAAGGAAAAGACGAATCTACTAAAAAAAAAGAGATATCTTTTGTTAAAAAAAAAAAACCTAGAAACTATCCTTCATATGAACTAATGCAAAAATACAGATACTTTAATTCAAGTCATAATTCAGCAGCAGCTATTGAAGATTAATCCATAGTGGAAAAAGTAGCTCCACGATATGTTTTGCTCATTGTTGAGTCCCCGGCACCTGTCACAATGATTGGGGAATAGAAGGCGGCCAGTAAGTATTTGATGAATGAACTAAGGATGAGTGAACAATGTTACTACAGTAGAGAAAGTCCTAAACTGACAGTAGGAGACTGGATTCTAACCTGAACACCTTGGACGGGCAAATTCCTTGCATTTTCTGGGAGTGAGTTTATCCTTTGATGGAACAAAAATGTTGGACGGAGGATCTCAGGATCACCGTTTCCAAAATAGCTCGGCAATGCCCATGTTACGACACATGCCGACCTCTATGCGGATACTAAGTGACAAAAGGAGGCAGACACTTGCTTAAACAGAAAGCTGTGCTGCTGTCAACCTTTCTGGTATTTTGGAGGCTGCATAGAGCTTGCTGGAAATTTTGCTGCTACTCAAAGGCATACGTCATCCTTGAAGTAGCTAGATTTCAAGCCATCCGGAGACCAAAGTGAGCATTTTGCATCACATTCAGAAACATATTGAAAACTGGAGGAAACCAAAGCTGCTCTCTTCTGAAAGCAGGTGATTAATTTCATTCCGGCCCCGTGAGTGACCCGTGTGAGGCTCGTGCCAGTGTGTGACAGGTACACCCGGAGAAGCAATAGTCTGCCAGGATCCTTGGCTCCTTTTCCTTCTCTGACATGTTTAAGTAATCTTCACAGGGTGTTAAGAGTCTCCTGACCCTGCTGTGCCCCACTATAGGATGAATTGTTGATACGTTCCCAAACCAACAGTGTTGGGACAGAGACCAGAAAACAGGCTTTCCCACTCCTGTTGCTTATTGTCCTTTCTCACAGCGGTATAAACACAATTTGTGTACAGCTTGTGAGCTGTTCAAACTACAGACCATAAGGAACTGAAGGAGGCTGAATAGATTTTTTTCCCCCACACAGAAATTCTAACTTGAAGCAACTCTCATGTATTTGGTGAAAAGAAAGATAGGGCCCCCACTCTGTGAAACTGTCCCTTGTCCAGTTGAAAGGGCTGAGAAAGCCCAGAGTTGAGCCATGCGTTTGCAGGATTTTCCAACTGGTATAATCAAATCATTTTGGAAAGAAAAGCAGACATGGAAGATGTAGGTTTCCCTCCTTCCTTCTCCTTTAACATGGGGGTTTTAATATACCAGGTGGAGAGGACCTGGCTTCTCTTGGAAAATACAGGTCAGCTTCCTCTTTCTTGCCAGTTTTTAAAAAAGGAAAAACAGAGGGTAGATGTGAAGCAAAACCTTGTCACTTCCTGATGAGCTATTTATCACCCCCAGCAAAAAGGTAGACTTTTAAGATGTAACACCATTTTTTTTTAACTTTTTTTTTAAATTTTTATTTATTTATGATAGTCACACAGGGAGAGAGAGAGAGAGGCAGAGACATAGGCAGAGGGAGAAGCAGGCTCCATGCACCAGGAGCCTGACGTGGGATTCGATCCCGGGTCTCCAGGATCGCGCCCTGGGCCAAAGGCAGGCACCAAACCGCTGCGCCACCCAGGGATCCCGTAACACCATTTTTGTACTGCATTGAGTGTGGTCTGGATACAAGGTTGGCGCAGTTGTCAAATTACATATTGCTCTTGGACTTTTTTTTTTTTCATTTAAATTTAATTAGCTAACATATAGTACATCATTAGTTTCAGGTGTAGTTTTCAGTAATTCATCAGTTACATATAATGTCCAGTTCTCTTGAACTTCTATAAGCAGAAACCCTTCTCCACTTTCCTGACATCCTGATAAAGCAGGCTCTTGCAAGAGTATCACACAATAAGTGAATAAATAGTTTTTCATGTTCAAATTAATCTGGGAACTCCGGCTGCATCACATCAGAAGTCTACACCATAGGATTAGTTTGAAAGATGAATTAGAACGAGCATTTATCACATTTTCAGGCCTTATAGAATAATGTCTCTCTTTCCCACTCTCCCCCTATCTTCATTTTAGTCATTGTCTGGCCATTTGTCCCGAGTTCCCTGATGATTGCACGTGGATATATGTTACAGGGTAACAAAAAAACAAACCCAAAACATAAATCGTTCACGACTGATGGCCTTATCAGATATCTGCAGTGATTGATGCACTAGTAAACTGGCTCTCCAAAACAAAACAAAACCAAACAAAACAAAACAAAATAACCAATTTGAAAAAGCCCTGATTTATAGTATTTGCCAATTTCTGTGGTATAAATACTCCCATCATAGCTGATTTCAGGCCACCAATCAATGTGCTGTCACTGAACACACAGATGGGAAATGTTGCTAACAACTTACTTTCAGTAGCCAATGTGAGCCCGCTCCATCATATCCCAAATGAATATATCCTAATAATTTAATAAACTTTACTTTTGGTGGAGTCTAAAATACTGGTGCAGTAGTCAGCTCCCAAACAGCGTGTTGGTATAGAAGCACATAAATATCAATCTACAACACTCACAAACTTATATGCGTACACATATCATATGCCTTGAGAACTAGCTTTAAACATTTGCAGTGATTTCTGTTACACATTGTACACTTATCAGTGGTTAAGGAAAAGGGGGAGGTTTAGAAAAACGTACCTGCTATACAACCAGGAAAATAGTTGCTACGGAAGGAATTGATATATATTTAATATTGCCCTCAGAAGTGTGATCTCAGCTGCATCTTTTTAGTTAATTGAAAGACTTTTTATCTTTTCAGAAGTGAATTCTGGGTTCATACTGAACCATGACCATGCTGCCTTTTCTAACCTTTAATGTAGAGAAATGGTTGCCTCTCTCCTTTCCTCATACTAATTTTTGGTGAGCATGATGCTTTTAATTCTAGGAGGAGCATTGTGAAGCAATGAAGTCACAGAAGGTAGGATCAGATTAGTGAATAATTATTGAGGACAGAAGTTTTGAAACTTTTTAGCCAGGGCACCATTTGTCCAAACGAGTTTCAAATATATCTATACGAAACCCCCAGAGTTGATCTGGTTGGGAATGGCAGAGGGAAATGAGGCCCAGGGCTCCTTCCGCTCTGCTTCTATCCTTCCCCTCTAAATGGACCTTCGCTGGGCTCTGAAGTGTAAGTTTGAAGTCTTGCTGGTTTTCTATACATGGCCAGGATGTGGTCAATGTCCAATCCAAACCTGTTGATCTCACTCACTCAGATGGTCTTTACCCACGAATATGGATAACTGGAGCCACATTGATTTAGTAGTAGATTATGTGTATTATTTAGAGGGTCAACATACACTCCCCTCATTACAGTTCAACTGTTTAGACACGGAATTGGTCAGAGTAACTTCTCAGCATGGTGTTGGGTATATTAAACAATGTTCTATTTTATTTTGATTCTAAACAGTATTGAAGTCATGCAAAATTTATAAAGAACAAACCCGAGAAAAAGGTTTCTAAAACCTTGTTTTAAAACCTTAAACCAGTGGATTTTGAACTGCGTTCTTTGGAGCCCTGAAATTCCATGCAGTAGCACCTCAGAAGTGGTTTCTGGAAATTGGGTTGTCTTGCAGAGCCAGGTTGGCAAAGATCCAGCTCCTCCACTATTCCATAATCCCCTTTCCTCCACTAACCCTTTCTAGATCTTGGTAAAATTTTTGACATTCTAACTAATAATTACTGAAAATTACTGTTCTAAACTTAAGGCCAATTTCAAAAGTCCTTGAATTATGGGATGATTCAGACTTGACTGAGCATAATTCAGAGCTCATCTTTTCATTCAGGCATCCACGCTATACATAGCCTGAATTGTTTATTTTACCAACAGATGATCTTCCCAAATATATCATAGGAATTGTTCAAATTCTAGTTGTTCACATTCAAATAGGAGTTGTCCAAATTGTTGAAATCTATAAGAATTTGCTCATATTGCAAATTGTAAACAAATGGAAGTTAGGCAACTTACCAAGGGTTACTAATCAAAGCTAAGTAAAATTACCGCATCTGAAGCTTCTGTGTTTTTAAGGATAATAATGCAATAATATTTTTTAGTTCTACTCCAATTTTATAATTATATAAACAAAACATCCTCTGTGATGTGTTACCAGTTAAGGAATTCCATCTATTTAGTTTTGAAATATCTATTTAAAAATATCTTTAGAAAGCTAAGACCATCATCTGTCTCAAAAAATCCAAAAAAAATTGGACGCCTTTCTTTCTTCCACTCTTTAGCTGTAGTGGATAATAACTTTGTGCCTCTGTCTAAAAGGATGCCTAAAAGGGAAACACCCATGGGCAATGGGGCCAGTTCTTATTTTATTCTAGAGATTAACTTCCTAAATGTGACTTGAATGATTAAAATCACAATGTGAAGCAACCTGGGTGGGTAAAAGGAGTAGATCCAATCATGTAATGATAATCTTAAACTTAGAGTTTGAGGGGCTTTGATTTCTTCTTGTAATTTCTAATAGATTATCCTTTTTTTTTAATTTACTTATTTATTTTAGAGAGAGGGAGCAGGAGGGGCAGAGGGAGAGAATCTTACTCCACACTGAATTCAGAACAGACATGGGGCTCAATCCCATACCTGTAAGATCATCACCTGAGCTGAAACCAAGAGCCAGACACTCAACCCACTGAGCCACCCAGGTGTCCTGGTCTAATAGATTATTCTGAAGACCACTCATACAAAGCTACAAATGTACACCTATCCATACAAATATGCCCTAGATAAAGCCTTCCAGTACTTACCTTTAGAATGAAATCTAATGGATTACAATGGCCTACAAGGCCCCATATGATCTGATTTCTGCTTTCCTCTCTGATCTGATGTCTTTCTACTCTGTCCTTTTTCACTCTACTTTGGCCACATGACATTTTTAGTTTCTCTAGAACGCACTCCACTTGTTCCAATGTCAGGGACTTTGCACTTGCTTTCTCCTTTAGTCTTCCCTAGCTGGCTCTTAGTGCTTGGGTCTCCATTTGGAGTCACTTGCTCAGAGAAGACTCCCTTGACCATTTGACCAGAACAGTACCACCCTGGCCAGCCCCATCCATTCTATCACCTTACCCATTTTGTTTTCTCCATGTCATTTTCAGTGCCTAAAATGACTATATTTATCTAAAAATGACTTATTTCTCTTCCTCTCCCTAGACTTCCCATTCCTTGAAGGCAGGGACTCAGCACTTGAAAAGCCTGTAGCTCCAGTCCTCAGGATGGAGCCTGGCACCTAAACAACCTTCGATGGACATCACTGATGGACCAATAACATGAATTGCACCTACGGATAGGTTTCTTTTTGTAAGCAGCTTGAGAAAGGGGGCAGAATTATTTCAGTTTTCAAAGTTGAAGACCCACAATAAAAATTAAGAATTTTTAAGGCAAAAATCCAATTTTATTACTTATAGCCCAACTTGTTTAGACTTTATAAATCAGGAACCTCCTTTCGATGACCTTCTGAATATCATCCAGGCACCCAGACACTTTGCATCTGGATGTTTAGCTCAGAAGGGAAATTGGTTGAAGTATGAAAAGAAGCTTGGGCCCCTAGGAAAACCCAGTAGGTTGTGGGTAGGGACCCTTCACTGAACAAAGAGCAAAGAGGAAGTGGAAGGGAAGAAGAATAAGAGAGTCTGGAAGATAGGAGAGGGAAAAAGGAGTGGAAAAGTAGATGAGGACCAGAAATGAAAGTATCAGGGGACCAGAAAGAACGAGAAAGGAAGTAGACAAAGAAGAGAAGGTAGAAAAGAGGAAGAGAGGGAAGCATGAAGCATGGGAGAAGCAGGACTGGGAGGGGCAGGGAAGAGCAGAGGAAAGGCACAGATCTAGGCGCCAGGAGATGAGGGACTCAGTAGCTCTAGATTGAACATGCTCTCTGGAGTGGGCAGGACACATTTCCCTTCCTCTCTGATAAGAGGATATGGTTTTGAAACTGTCTCCCATCTCTAGGGCTCTCTGTTCTTGACTTCACAAATAGCAGGCCTGAAGAGCTCCCTGGCAAATGGATTTTCTGTCTGTGACCAGATCTAAGTGGCAGATGGGGCCGCTCCCCAAGGAGACACCCCTCCCCAGCCCCCAGCCCAGCTCACTGTTGTTAGAGTCCTTCTACAGCCTCAGTCCCCAGCCAGCGCAGCTTCTGCCACCAAAAACGCTGCCTCTGCTTGCTTCCAGGCAGCAGAAGGAAAAAGGAATTGAGCTTCATTACCCTACAAGTTTAAATGGATGGCTCTTTACATACAACCTCATTATGGATTCCAAGGCATGTTTCAGAAATATTTTTTATATAAAATGCCCCGTAGGCAGAGAGCACTGAGTCCTGGGTTCATCCCCAGGGTTTCTTTCTCTCACTGTGTGGCTTTTATGATTTCCTTTAACCCCCAATCTCTTCATTCCTAAGATGGAGGTAGTAACGCGACCCTCAGTTGTTGTGAGGATTTAGTAATGTGACATATTTAGAGAACCTGGTCCAGTGTAAGTCCTCGTTGAACATCATTTTGTCTTCCCTCTCTTCTGATAATCTGAAATAAATAGTTCTCAATGCTCCCCTCTCCCCATATGGCGATCCCCTGTGCAGATCTTCAAATTGGAGGTGGGAGAAGCAAGGATTATCTGTCATCTGTCCATAGGTAAAATCGTGGAAGAGATTCATCCAGCAAATAAAGACAATCTTTTTTTTTTTTTTGCAATCCAAAGTAAAGCATCTCAAAGAGTATATAAATACCACGAAAGAAAAATATATTGCTTAATGGATACTGTAACAGTAGACAGAGAATTGCAACAGCTGTGGATTTAGCCAACTCTCCTTAGAGACTTGCCGGTGCAAGGGGAAGATCACAGGTGTTAGAATTGGGCCTATCAGTGTCTGAATGAAAGGCCTGGTCTCTAACCAGCTTTATGCCACTAGCTCAACATCAGTTTTATCATCTCTGAAATAATGTAATATCCTCATTGCTGAACTTAGTGGTTGTTAGCATTATATAGATCACATGTAAAGTGCCCACTATGGTATTTTACTGAACACATAGTAGGTGCCCAATGGAAAGTCACCATTGCTTCTGATTCCTTTCAGCTAAAGCTGTCAGGAAACTTTTTTTTTTTTCTTCTCATGGCATTATACCTCTGATTTTTATAAAGGAAATTAATGGGCAAATAGGACATGTTTTATGGCCAGCAAGAGAGACACATAATGATTTGTAATCTCTTTTGGGAGTCAGACTATTCTATTTGGCCTACCTGTAGCTCAGCAAGATTACTGAGTCCTTACATTATCAGTAATGATTGAGCCTGGAAATCAGCCAAGGCCACAGGTAGTGATGTTAGGATTAATTTAGGCTCCATGTAATTGGTCCCTCAGAAACTGCCATCTAGGGATTCATCAGACACTGTTGGGGTCCCTTAAGGGAAATCATTAATACACTCTTTCTAGGTAGATACCAGCTATAAACTGTAACATCTTGGACTTTAGTCTTACATTCTTAGACCTAAAAAGAAACTTAAAAATCACCTAGACCTGCAAAATGGGTGGGCTCCAAAAGGGTCCTTCTGAATCTTCTGAAATCATTTGCAACATGTTATATGTAAATATGGATGACATTTTTGTATCCTCGCCTTTCATCAGATACTCAGCTGGGACCATGACACAAAAAGATTAAGATCCATTGTACTCAAACAGTCTTCAGGAGAGTTTGTGTAGATGCGGGTTTTAATGAAAGATGAAACATGCTCAGGGAGGGGTTCAGGTTGCATGGTCTGCCCGTGGTCACACAATGAGTATCAGAAGAGAGGAATTAAACCCAGATGTCCCCAAAACTGAATTTCCCTATTATTCAATTAATTTTTATTTTTAATATGTATAATTTCCATGCTGCACTAGGCACGATGGGTGATATAGATGGATACAAGTGAATATCTGCTGTCAAGAAAGTTACAATCTGGTTGAGAAAAAAAAAAAAGGTAAGGGCCTTTAAATAAAAAAAAACTCAGGATCAATAAAGAACCATATGTCTGCTTGCAAGCTGCAGTTTGTAATTGCAAAGAAGGAATTTAGAGGTCAGGATGGTGGGTAGTGTCCTCAGGAAAGAAATGAACGTCACTATGGAGTAAGCATTGGTAAGGATATGGGCCCTAGTAGTTTGTTTGCATGTGGGGACAGTGGATACGCAGGACCTTATTAAAAAACCTTAAGGTAAAAAAAAATTGTTTTAAATAATAAAAAAAAATATATAAAAAAACCTTAAGGTGATTAAAGTGAATAGAGGGTGGCTAGAGGATGGTTGGCGGTTTCACCTTATTATATCATTTTTCTCAAGAAGGGCTCTGAGGTTTCTGCAAGATGAATACAGAGCACAATCTACCCTTACTAAGTCACTTCAAAGACTAGAACTTTTAGTTTATTCCTTAAAGCAGTTTAAATGAACAGTATTTAGGCTGTTTAATCGTTTCCGAAGGACTAAAATATAAAAACTGATTTCAGGACAGTCTAAAAGTAGGACCGTGGCACAATTAGGTCGTGCCAACCCTGCTGATGGCATCCGCCCTGTCACCTGCCAGAGTCCTTTCTTCCTGGAGAGGGATCCCGGATTTAGGGTCCGCCCAGGCGCCGCGCCTGGGAACCGAATTACGCTGGTGCCCTCTGCTGGGCAGAGGAGGGAAGCTCAGCAGGAAACAATGGTGCCCCGGGCCTTGCATCTTGGGGCGGGGGTTGGGGGGTAGTGCTGGGTCCCTCATTCTGAGCCCACAGCAGCCTCCAGGCTGGATCCCTTTAGTGCTCTTTACAGCCATCCAGGCAGGTGGGCTCTGGCATCATGCCTGAATTCATTAACCAAAAGCAGTAATCGGATTTTTATTGCAAGGAGGTTGTCAGCTGATTTTTAAAAGTCCTCCAAGAAAACTGTCTCCTTTTGCTGGACAGTTTGGGAGCTGGACTGTCCTTTCCAGGGAACACAATACCTGGAGCTGGACTGTCCTTTCCATGGAACACAATACCTTTGGGTGCTGGCCATCTTGCTGCAGAACAATACCTCCTGGGAGGCCAGTGACAGACCTTTTTTAAAAAAAAAAATAAAAAATCCTGTTCATTTTATTTATTTGTTTACTTATTTATTTTTAATTAATTTAATTAATTATTTATTTATTTTTAGCAGTGGGTAAAGCGCATTGATACCCATCACTGATTCCTTGGCTCAAACAATCAGAATGAAGGCCATGGTGTTAGAGTGAATTCGGAATATCTGCACTGGGGTTGCTGTAGTACCTGCTCAGCTGATTTTTTTGCTAGAGGTGAAAACACATTCAGTTGTAATTAAGAAAGGGGGGTGAGGGGGGAGTGGTGAGAAGGAAGCCAAAGAAGAGTTGTGAATTCTCCTGTGTGCAGACTGGAGGCAAACTTCTGAACTAAAAGGATGGGGGAAGTGGATGAAATGGTCATTTCCAGCACTCCACTTTTATTTTATTTTATTTTATTAGGATCAATAGCAGGGACGTGGAGGTCCGCCTCTGGTTTCCATAACAACCTGGCTTATTGAAAGCCTGCAGGCTCCACAGATCGCCAATTATCAGCCTTGCAGGGCTTATTAATGGAGCTGAGGATCCCAGGGAGGCAGGCAGCTCATTGCTGGCACGTGCCTGGTGGGCTGGCGGGAGGATGGAGGAGATGGGAAGGGGAGACGTGTGGTGAGACAGCAGCCATTTGTCCCCCTGTCACTTGGGGGGGTGCAGTCATTCAGGAGGCTGTGTGAGCATCCCTGACGCCTTGAGTGGCTGTGGCTGTGGCTGCTGGTGCAGGCAGCCCAGAAATCAAAGTGGAGACAGTTTTTTCCCAGCCCCACCCTATAAGCCACCATCTGGAGTAAATCCATATGAATGTATCACACGCCCCGTATGTTTATTGAGCGCCTATAATTTATTTATTTATTTATTTATTTATTTATTTATTTATTTATTTATTTATTTATTTATGATAGTCACAGAGAAAGAGAGAGAGGCAGAGACACAGGAGGAGGGAGAAGCAGGCTCCATGCACCGGGAGCCCGACGTGGGATTCGATCCCGGGTCTCCAGGATCGCGCCCTGGGCCAAAGGCAGGCGCCAAACCGCTGCGCCACCCAGGGATCCCCGCGCCTATAATTAATTGAAGCTTCCTCACAAAGACAATGGTGACTCTATATTTCTAATATTAACTCAAGCCTTAATTAACATGTGAAGCCAATGCATATTTGCATCTAATGCATATCTGATAGCTCTGAATTGCTCAGTCTTTGGTCTGGTGCTTGCTTATTAGGTCCTCACCGTTGAACAAGTGCAGCAGCAACAATAAAAGTGCTCTTGGTAACGATATAGAGAACATTTACTTGTCTCATACCAGCCAAGGTACAAGGGTCTCTGCTATGACCCTTGATGAGCAGCATCATTGTCCCTTATGCGGAAGTAAGAGAAGTTAACAACTTAATCTTAGGCCACGCGGCTAGAGCGTCAGTACATCAGGGCCTCATTTCCGCGCCCACTGTATGATTACTTCTATTCTTCCCTTATTATTTAACTCGAGTGTCCTCAAGATAGAAAAGGAACAGCACATTTAATTTAGTAAATTCTATGTTCTCCAGTGTGATTGGGGAATGGAACATTCTGATTAATCAAATGTTTTGATTAATAATTGCCATCTGAATCCAATTGTAATTGGATTTCCATCTGGGAGAGGTTTGGGACATAAAAAAATATACACAACATTAGAAATATAGTCATCATAGTCATAAAATGCTTCAGGATCATTATACAAATGCAATTTTTATTGTAATGCAGAAGTGTTAGTTGATAAAGATGTCTGTTTGACATCTGAATGCCAGATGAACTGTTTTTGTGGCCTAGACGTATCAATGCTGTGACACTTTTGAGCTTTATATATTTTGAAGTACTTTAGATGAACCACCCCTGAAACTTAATGGGATCAGAAAAAAAATCTTCGGGGATCTTTCAGAGTTAGAGAATATTAACGCTTGGAAAAACTCAAGCTCACTAAATATTCTGGATTGCTGTGTAGTTTGTTAAACTGTCTTTGCTAAACCAGAACGTTACACTACGTGGAAAATGAAATATGAGATTCCCTTTGGGCAGTTCGATCCAAATCTGTCACAAAGCACTGAGAGTAGATCAAGGTTAGCAGAACTTTCGTCATAGTTGCTCAAATAACAATTTTTAGGATTTTCGTCTCCAGAACTGGTAATAGAACTCGTTCACAAGGACCCTATCTTATTGGGGATTGAGAAAAGCGATGATAAAACCTGCTTTTTGTTAATACTTAGCATATCATCTATGCATTTTATATGTCCCATACAACAACCCTATGAGGTTGGTACTTTATCACCATTGTTTAAATAGAGAAATCAAGGTACAGAAAAGTTATATAAGTTGTTGGGGGTGCGCCTGGGTGACTCAGTCGGTTAAGTGTCCAGCTCTTGATTGTGGCTGAGGTCATGAGGTCAGAACCCTGTGTTGGGCTCCGAGCTGCTGAGGGTGGACACTGCTTGGGATTCTCTCTCCCTCTGCCTCTGCCCCTCCCTGCTCTCAGAACAAAACAAAACAAAACAAAATAAACAAAAAACTTTTTGGGAAGTGGTAGTTTCTAGATTTAAACTCAGGCTGTCTAGGCTTTGAGTCTGTATTTCCTAACCAGAATTGTCTACACTCACTCTCTACAATTTTCTTCTTGATCTCTCTTGAATGCACAACAATCACCCCTACCCTCCCACCCTGCACTGAAACAACTTTTGCCAAGTCCCAAATGACCTCTACTTTGCTAAAATCCGGGGGTCAATTCTAAGACCTCATCTTCTTTGGCCTACCAACAGCATTTGGTAGGTGATCGCCTTCTCCTCTTTGAAATGCTTTCATTACTCCTCCTCCAGCACATTATCTCTTCCTGATTTTTCTTCTCACGTGTTGGCTATTCCCTTCCAGTTTCCTTTGCCCTTCCTTCTTCATCCCCTAGCTTCTAAATGTTGCCGTACCCCACAGCCAGTCTTGGACCTCCTCTTCTCCATTCATGTTTAGCCCTTTGGTGATCTCTCCTGGATCATGTCTGTAATTATTGTCTACAATCTGGTAAATCCCAATGTTCCATCTGCAGCCCAGACCTCTGTCCCCACTCCAGACAACTGCTTACTCTACATCTCAACTAGTATATCTAATAAACACCCAAAACTAAATATTTAAAAAAAACCAAACTCCTGCCTTTTCTCCCTGAACCTGCTCTTCCTTGAGTCTTTCCCTTCTCAAGAAATAGCAGGCCCATCTTTTCTTGAGGCTCAGACCATGTATCCTGGAATTATCCTTGAATTTATTCTTTTTTTAAAAAATGATATTAAGTCTGTCAGCAAATCTTGTTGGCTCCACCTTCAAAATACATCCTAGAACATGAGCCCATCTCAATCTGTCTAACACCCATCTGGTTTCAACAAAAGCCACAGTCTTAAAATGGCCTTGAAACCCTCCGCAATTAATATCCCTCTGGGTCCCTGCTTGGATTTCATCTTCTTTTACTCTCACTTTCTTGCTCTTTTCTAGCAATACTAACGCCCTTGCTACATCTCCAGCAACCACGTGTGCTCACAGCTAAGCTGTATGCACTTCCTGTTCCTCTGCCTGGAAATCTCCCTCCTCTTGAGGCTCATATCATCTGTCCCCAACTCTCCTGTTTGACATTATCACCCCACCTTCATCCCAGCATTCTCTATTCTCCTTCCCCCCATTATTATCTCTCTGTTGTGTCACCGGACATGCTATATGCTAAGCTCCATGAGGAGAGGGGATTGTTTGTTTCATTATTGTTGTGTTCACCGCCGTATCCCCAGCAACTAGAACAGACAGTGAGTGCTCAATAGACGTGCGTGATTCAACAGGTGAGGAAGATGATACATACTTGGGCGAACAGGGTAGCTGAGTAATCCTGATGGTCAATGCAAAGGTGGCAAAGGTGACCCCAAATCGCTGTCACATTCGATTGGTTCACTGCTTATTGCCACTAAAGAAACTTCTCCTCTGCCACATGGGCAGATGTTCCTCCATCTTCCTTTGCCCCTGCAAGTTCCTTGGTGCCTCATAGAGTTCTCACATGCGATGCCATCTCTCCTATTGACCAGAGATGTTGGTAACTGGACAGTGTCTATAACTAAGCTGTGTCAGTGGCACCAAGGGACCAGCTCCATATCCTAGTGTCACTGCTTCACAGTCATTTCCTACATGGAGCACAGGGCAGAGGGCAAAAATCTGTTTCATCTCCCCATGCAAAGACATGTCTCTAAAAGCTGAGAATCATTTTAGCAATTCAGAATCACTAGGAACTCTGCCCTGATTGGAAATTGCTGACAAAAACATACACCTTTGCTTAGGAATGAGCTGCCTTTCTCTCATGTGAAATCATCCAATCAAAGTCATGGAAGCTTTTATGTCTAATAAAGAGTCCTTAGTGGATTGAAATGTTCTATTTATCATAAATTATAGTTAAGTCAGCATTTATCTCTTAGTAGCCCTTTTTCAAGTATGTTGAATTTGCCTAATGTTGATTATAGCTCAATATGATAATGATTGGGGCATTTTTTTCTCACTTAGGAGCATTTCTTCAGAGGAACCACTGCATACAGATCTTCAGACTATATGTGTATAAGTATATATTCAGGCATCTCTGTTGGTTTTGATTAGTCAGAGTGGCAAGGATTAACTCTCACACCATCTATAAGCTTTGCACAATTGGAAAGCAGTTTTGTGACCCAGATACTACCTCTAATAAAACCTGTACGTCTTCTATTAGAGTCTAACTGTGAGACAGAGTTGCCTGAATAAAGACAAAACACTGAGAGGCAATAAAATTAAGTCTGTATAGCTGTGATGAACTTTGGTGAGAAAGGACTGTTCTGTAGGAGCAAAGAGCCTGAAGGTCCCTGGGGGCATGTTTGTCTGTGGTAGCACTCAGTCAAGGGAGTGGAATGGAGACAAGTGGGTAGGGTGTGAGGCTGGGGATAAAATTAGGTGATGAGAGGGTGGGGGTAGTGCTGCCTAAAAATTCCTATCCAGAGGGAATGGGTGGTGGAAGGGACTAGGATTTGAGCATGCAACTGAAAAGCTTTAAAATCTTTGGATTGGAAACCTTGGATGATAGGAACCGGTTAATGAATGAAGAACAAAATATATTTGTATGATTGATGATTTTGCTCTGGATTGGTAACTCTTCATTTCTTACTGGTTCCCACCACCATCCTTTATTTGAACAGCAGCCCAGCCCTTGCATCTAACAAGGGAATGTGGGAGCTGTAGGCAGGGAGGACACTTCAGGTATACTGTGATTAATCTTCATTGCTGAGGGCTCGTAAAAGTGGCAGCTAGTCTTGAGGACTGGAATCTCCTACTCCCGAGACTCCACAGACAATTGTTGATTGTGTCTGTTTACTGTGGAAAGCTTTCATTTACTGAGGAAGTACTTTGGCACTGGCAGGAGGTTGATGGGAATATAATCGTTCCAGCTCGGCTATTCATCTTTAGCAACCTGTGTCCTGACACCTGCTGGGTATGGAAGATTTATACCTTGTCACCATGTGTGTAATGTGCATGAGAAAACCGGTAACAAGGTTAATGCCACCCTTTCACAAAGAGAGTTTTGTTTGCTCTTGCTTTCTCTGGTACTACTCTAACACTCTCTGCCATTACTCCCACCTTCCTTCTTCCACCCCCACCACCATGTTCCCACCGGATCTCCTGAGAGTCGTTACTCCTCAGCCCATCAGCCAAAGTTAGTGGGTTTCCATGGTTACCAGGCAGCTGGTGTCTAGACACCAGAGATGCCTTGCAATTGAGCTGCAAATCTAGCTTCTATCATACACACCCCTCTCTTCCCTCCTCCTCTTTCCTCTCATTTCCTCTTTATTTACAGCAGGCATTAATGCCAACACAGAATGGAAGTTCCTTTTGATAGGCCATTAAAGGGAGGAGGGGAAGAGAGAGAGGGTAGAAAAGCCAAACTTGATGTCTTGTCACATCAGTGAAGTGCGAAAACACCTGAATGACAGACCTCGATCTGGATTCTCTTTCTTCCTCACCAAGGATTTTATTTAATTAAAATATTTTAAATTAGAAAACAGTGCCACTAGTCCATTGGGAGCCATAAGCATCTTGAAGAGCCAGTGAAAGCATTTCAGGGTAGGCTTTAGCTGATGGCACTGGTTTGAGTTAGAATCTTCCATCGTCCAAGGGCAATCAGTGTAATTTCTCTTTCTCCAATGCTCAGGGGAATCAAACATCCCTAAGTATTACCAGATGGAAAACTTTGGAGTGGGATACAGGGACACACGAGGAAGGGCTTTAACAGCAACACATCAGATCTAGGAAAGTCAAGTTTGATCTCCTTTCTTCTGAGAAAGTGAAAAGCAGCTCTTGACAACCAGGAGCTGGACTGGCCCTCACAGATAGACCTTGGTAGTCTCCTATTGACATAACCAATTCCATAGATGCCAGTATCAGACTTTGTGTGATGGCCCAAGACAAGTCTGAACACAGACTAATTATGGGGATTGTCTAAACCATAAAATGACCAAATATTTCTCTATGTGAGTGCTGATACTCACCTAATTCCTTCTTCCTTCTGGATAATGTCTGTTCAGATACCCAATCATAAAATGACTCCTGTTTCATGATAGCATCCAATTCAGACTAAAGCTCTGCTTCCTTAAATCCAACTCCAAATCCCCTAGCACAAGTCCAGATAACTCCTTTCTAACCCTGTCTTACTTGATGCTTCATGGTTTCCCACTGTCTGTTTTCTAGGAGCAACATGTCAGTAAATCCAACTTTGTTCAACTACAGGTGTTCTAGGTAGTTCTTGGCTGGAAGGTGCTGAAAACCCATAGAATTTCTTTCTATATTATAATTTATAGTCAAATTATTTCAATCAAAAATATTTTTTTCATTTTCTCCTATATCTTCTAAATATTTTCAATGCTATCTTTATCCCCAAATTCATTACTACATCTTCCTGAGTTCCAGTTCTCCTTCTAAGAGCTCATCAAAATCTAACCTAGAAAACAAAATTAACTCCTAATTGATCTTTCTTATCCCTAGTATTTTCTTGCTTTTGGTCTCAACATGAGACAAGATGACCCAGGCCCCCGGATGAGTTTAAAAGCCTCTCTACTCACATGAAAACATGCTCAACATCACTTGGCATCAGGGAAACACAAATCAAAACCATAATGAGACACTACCTCACACCTGTCAGGTTTAAAAACCCAGGAAACAACAGATGTTGGTGAGGATGTGGAGAAAGCAGAATCTTCTTAGAGTGCTGGTAAGAATGCAAACTGGTGTGGCCACTCTGGAAAACAGTTTGGAGGTTCCTCAAAAAAGTTAAAAATAGAACTACCCTATGACCCAGCAATTGTACTACTAGGTATTTATCCCAAAGATACAAAAATAGTGATTTTAAGGGGTACCTGCACCCCAGTGTTTATACCAGCAATGTCCACAATAGCCAAAATATGGAAAAAGCTCAGATGTCCATCAATAGATGAATGGATAAAAAGATATGGAGTGTGTGTGTGTGTCAATGTATATATATAAATTTATTATGTATACAAAATGGGATATTACTCAGCCATCAAAAAGAATGAAATCTTGCCATTTGCAATGTCATGGATGGAACTAAAGGGTATTATGCTAAGTGAAATGTCAGAGAAAGACAAATACTATATGATTTCACTCATATGTGGAATTTAAGAAAGAGAACAGATGAACATAGGGGAAGGAAAGGAAAAATATAGTAAGATTTAGAAAAAGGTAAGATAAAAACAGAGAGGGAGGCAAACCGTAAGAGACTCTTTAACTATAGGAAACAAACTGAGGTTGCTAGAGGGGAGGAGGGTGGGAGATGGGGTAATTGGGTGATGGACATAAAGGAGGGCACTTGATGTTAAATAAAGAATGACTATTGGGTGTTATATGGAACTGATGAATCCCTAAATTCTACCCCTAAAACTAATAATACACTATATGTTAACTAAATTGAATTTAAATAAAATTTTTAGAGAAAGCCTCTCTATTACTCTTTGGAAATTTTGTAACCTGAATCAGCAGTGATGGCAAAAACATGTGGGTCAGATAGAGTGCAAGAGTTAAACATGCCTAAGCAAAATGGTAGTGAGACAATGACCAAAAAAATTTTTTTTAATTTACCTTGTCTAGGAATGAGAATGACATCGATTCCAGGAGCAGGCATAGAACTCAACCTGAAATCTGAAAGACAGATAATGTAAGGGACATCTCATTCCTAGACTAGGTAAATTTAAAAAGCACCCAGTTAGCTCAGCATCAAGTCAAGTTTGCCCAAACACCTGTAATTGGTCTCCTATTTAGGAACAGTTCCATTACCTAGACATATGCTGGGTTTGCTTTACCTAAGTCCCTGTCTCATTCATCTCATTTGTGTTCTGGTTTCTCTGGGACTACAGTTCTGCCTTATTCTCATCTATCCTCTTAGAGATGGAAATCTAGCTCTAGAATCCATGATCAGAGGGCCCCATTACTGGCTAATTGACTTCTCCACATGTCCATGGTCTCTCTTTTCTGGCCACCAACACTTGCTGACCACTCCTCTTGAAGACCTCCTTTTTGACCATCGCCTTTAACTATATACTTCAGATACTAAGTTATTCTTACCTACCTATACTCCCTCCCATTTATATCGACAGATATAAATAGGTGCATATAGAGAGAGAGGATTTTAAGGAATGATAAGGCCACCCTGGTTATATTTGTAGTAATAGTGATTGTGTGCTGTCCAGTATAGATTGAGATGTAGGATTGGAACCAGGAGTAGAGCCAAGGACATAGAGAAATATTTGGCAGTAGAAATTGGAACTTAATGTCTATGACCCTAGGAGACATTAAAGTTTTGTCATAAAGAAAGTATTATGCTTTCAATGAGGTATAAGAATTAATAATATGATGGTGGTGCTATAAATTGGGTAGCTACCTGGTTATGAGGTCAGGCTTGAAGTCATTAGAAAGAATGGGTTTTCTGTTGCAGAGTCTACAAAAAGATGGAGAATTCATTCTTGAATTATAGTCATGTTAAGGGACAAGGAATAAAAACTAGACCCATAATTGCAAAAGAAAATGTAGGAAACAGCTGAAATAAATGCAGAACACAGTCTTCATTAAAGTTTAAAAAAAAAAGTAGGGCACCCTGGGTGGCTGAGTGGTTTGGCACCTGCCTTTGGCCCCAGGGTGTGATCCTGGGGTCCTGGGATCAAGGTCCCCATTGGACTCCCTGCATAGACCCTGCTTCTCCCTCTGCCTGTGTCTCTGCCTCTCTCTCTCTGTGTCTCTCATGAATAAATAAATGAAATCTTAAAAAAAAAAAGTAATGTTTTAAGAAACAAAAAAATGCACCAACAATTAAATATTATTTTATTTAAGTTACTGCAATAGAGACTCCAGCTCCCAAGATCATAGTGACTTGGTAGGGGATGGTTTTCCCTTAGACTTATAGGGAGAAGTAGTCTAGTCAAGTTACAGGTGGGGTGATTTATAATTGGGGTTGTTGTGTAGTCAGCAGAAGTACAGTCAGTTAGCTGAACAGGATTTGTTTATCTCTGGTCTAGCTTGTTTCAAAGGGACAAATAGTTCTAATCTCGGCTACCTACTCATGAGACAAAGAAGGGGCAGTTGGAGGGTCTGTGTCTGGTTTTGTCAGCAGAGGCAGGCAAAGGGGGGGAAGAGCCATGTTTGGCTTTGTTACAAGTAAACAAAGGAGTCATCCATAAGTCTTCTGGGAGTCATGAGGAAGAATGTACAGCAGTATGTGGAGAAGGGTGTTTTACAGTAAGCCATTTTCTGGAGCGAAAAAGGGTGGAGAGACTTCAAAAAACAAAAGGTTAGGGAATCTTACCATCCTTAACCATCACTGTATTCTGGAGTATAGAGCTCAATTAAAGGTTAACACTGTAAAAAAAAAAAAAAGTAGTTGTCAAAAAAAGATCAAGAACAACAGTTAGGGGACACCTGGGTGGCTCAGCATTGAGCGTCTGCCTTTGGCTCAAGGCGTGATCCTGGAGTCCCGGGGTCGAATCCCATGTTGGGCGCCCTGCATGGAACCTGCTTCTCCCTCTGCTTATGTCTTTGCCTCTCTCTTTCTGTGTCTTTCATGAATAAGTAAATAAAATATATTCTAAAAAAAAGAACAATGGTTAATGACAAAAGGCCTTATGACTTACAAAATAATTTTCTTGGTGAATTTGAGGAGAGTACTATCAGAAAAATGGTAAAGTTAAAGTCCATCAGAAAAATGGTAAAGTCCGCTTATAGAGACATAAAAGATGATGTGAAGAAATTATAGCCTAACTACAACTTAGCTTTTCATGCAGTTTGACCAAAGAGGGAAAGAACAGTTTTATAAACTTGAGCAAAGAAGCTATTATCGTTGCAGTTTTGGACTGTCTGGTACACAAAAATCTATATATTTAGGATATATTTTGTTCCGTGTTATCCTAGAAGAAAGAGCTCTATGAAAGCTTAAGGGAGGTAGATTTTAGCTGAATATCAGGAATAAGTCACTGTTAAAGTTGGAATGGCCTGTTGAATCAGAGGCTGTCTATCTGCTAGGAGTGTTCTAGGGGATTCTTGTATCTAAGGTGGGGCACTACTGGAGGGTTTCCAAAGCCCCTTTCTACTCTACAATTTCTATATTCATGTAGTCTGGGTACTTTCACATAAACAGCATTTTGAAAGAAGGAAGAGAGTAGAAGGCAGATTTTAGACATGAGGTGTGCCTTGGAAAATGGCTTTCTTCGAGAAAAACACCGAGTGGAGAAAAGAGAGAAAGCCTTCAGGGAGATGATCTTTCAAATGGGAGTATTATATGGCAGGCAGAACATATATGATTGTGTATCTATCCCAGGCAAGCCAAGACTCACTGTGAATCTTTATTCTTTAACTGCTTATTGTCCCAATATCCTCAAATAGCCAAAGCTATTACATTCTTTGCCACAAAGTAAAGAACTTTCTCCTCTTTGACTAAAGAGAGAAAAATCGGTACAAATACAAATATTACTTTTTCAATATAGTTCTGGTTGTGTTCCAGTGAGTGCTATCGATTTTTAAAGCAATTTTTCACTCAAAGGCAGTGCCATAATTTGACAGGCCCCAGGAAGCCAAAACACACAATGAGTGCAAAATGAATTGTCCCAGTAAGAGATGGGGATTGCATTTATTTACCCACGTGCAGGCATATAACACAAACAACTTTTATAGGCCTTTCTTATTACAATAATATTTTTTAAATTAATTTCACAATTGAGTTAAACCTTCTCAGTTGGTTTTTTAACACTCTGCTTCTATCGGGAAGTGAAGGGGGTGGTAGGTGAGGGGATGAGATGCATCTTCATTTCCTCTTCTTCAGGACACAGTAATGGTCTTTCACAGATTCCTAGATATGACAGCTTTTGTAATAATTTTAGCAGTTCTGGACTTTCATTATCTGGTAGCTCTTTAGTCATTTAGTTTATGAAACCTACCATAGTTGATGGTAACGTTTCAGCCCAAGTTACTAATTTTAGAGGTCCCCATATTTTTCTTCTCTGCATAGAGGGACCCCTATGTGCACCCCCTCACAGTCTGTACACAACATATTGAAATTTGATACAGCAATAATCCTTAGTCCTGGTTCTGAAAACATCTAGAGTATCTAAATGTACTTCTGGAACCACTTAAAGCAGACTTCTACTGAGTTTACCTCTCATTTCACAAAGAGAAGGAATGGAAGGAGACAGTAGAGAAGGGGGGTGAGAGAGAAAGAGGGAAGTGGGTAAGGAATGAGGTTGAGGGGAGGGGCAGGAAAATAGATTTATGCAGTGTGTTTAGAACCACGGGAGAGAGACGCAAGTCCAAATCAAGCAATGGAATCCACTCATCCCCAAGGCTGTGAGAGGTATTATGGTATTATGGGGAGATCTGAATTCTAACTAACTATGTGACTTTGGGCAAGTCACAGAGACCCTCCATCCTCAGTGTCTGTCAGAGGGAATGAGGGACTGAGATCAGATCATCTCTAAGACCTCCTTCAGCTTCCACTATTCTGTAATTTTACATGCAGTTACAAGCCAACTCAATGAAAATTTATATAGATTTTGTATTTTTGTCCTGAATTATGTGGTTTCTCCACTTGCATTGATAAAATTAGCAACTACCACATCTTTAGTTTTCTTTTGTACTATATAGATACAGCCAAAAGGGAAAAAGTAGGCAACAAAGTTAAATAACGGTCTGGCTAATCTCAAGTACCACCCAAACACATCATAGAATCACAGCAAGGCACAAGCTGAATGTGACTCATAAATGTAATGCTTTCATTTAAAAATCTAAATGTTCACAAGTAGGAAAAATTTTATGCAGCTATAGTCTTTATTGGAGTGACTCTGACAGAGTTACAATCATGTCTAGTTTTGGCTTCTATATTTTAACCCTGGAGTCAGATAACCAAATCATTTAATCAAAAATCAGATCATGAGACTTGACAACCTAGGATCCGTTTTTGCTTTTAAAGACAAATGTTGAAAATACAATCTTTGTAATAGGCATATTAACTCGCTCTATGTTAAAACATTACAAATGATTAGTTGAATTTTTATTTTTATTTTTCAATTTTATTTGTTTATGTAATCTCTACACCCAATGTGGGGCACAAATTCACAGCCCTGAGATCAAGAGTTGCATGCTCTTCTGACTGAGACAGCCAAGCACCTCTGATTAGTTGATTTTTTTTAAATGAAAACCAGTATAACTTGGAAGATTGTTCATTAAATTTCTTAAGGTCTGACAGATACAAATTACTATACTTGCATAACTGATCACTAGATGAGATTTATGGTGACTATAATAGAAATAGCTAAGGAAAAACAAACTTGAAAAGGCTGGTGCAGTGCCTAAGCAGCATGTTTCAAGGAAAGTGAAAAACTGTGGGAAAGAAAAGCTGAGACATAGACTCAATGAAAAATGAGTCTGATTTATGATAAATGATAATCCTATTCAATTTTTCCCATCTCCTAAGTAGGGACCTAAATAATTAATATCAAAACTTGAGGGTCTGATTTTTAAAAAATACTAACTTCCTCCAAAGTGCTGCAGGAGAAATTATAGATAAGCCTTGGTGGGGGGAATGCTAACTTAACCATATTTTAACAAGATTCCAAAAAGTATCATATTTTCTTACCTGGAATTTTTAAAAGAAAACAGTCCTTCCTACTCCTTCTTTACTCTGTCCTTCAAAGTCTGCTGTAATTCCTTGCTTTAGAAGGTCCAGACATTAGAGAGTGTTATGCATAGGTAGGAAGAAAAACCCATCAGAGCAGTCTCTACACAGCCCCAAGGACTTCTCCCCCAACATATGCCCTGTCCCCAGAGGACAACGAAGCTTCCTGGAAATAAAAAGCTTCCTGGAAAAAAAGAAAAAAAAAAAAACAAACTCTCTCATAATGAAGTTAAAAAATCTCACTGTATCCTTAAGGAAAATGTAATCATTTTCCTTAAGGTTAAAGACAAGAAGTCTTAGGTCTCTTTCAAGTCTCAGACTCAGTGATTATTACGAAATAAGGAAATTTTTTCTTAAACTTGGATGTGATGTCTTGTGCCTGGAGAATCGCCATGCCCTCTGTAAGTTGCCTACTGGATGCAGGATTTACAATAGATCTGGGGATGGGCATGACCTAGTTCTTGTTCATTCAATGTGGTCAATTTTTGCTACAAAATTTGTGGAATCAAATGGAGCTAAAGCCAAAGATATGGTTATTGCCTTTTGAAATCAATTAGCTGCTATTCTTTGGGTATGAAATAAAGGAGACTGTTCTGTTCTTAAGCAGAGGCAATAAGCAGAGAAATTCTGCCTTTGAAACATCACTGTTTAGCAGCCTTGATTCTTGCATCATACATCATAGAATCATTCCCTTCCAGTTTGGTCAGTTGTCATCTTCACTGTTTTAATCATTTCTGGACTCTGGCCCTTGACTTCAAAGCCTTTTTTCAAAGAATGATTTTTTTCCACTCTACAAGCAAAAAGCTTCGTTAAGTCACAGATTTTATCTCCCTTTCTTGAACTATTTGAAAAAAAAATTGGAACTGTGCACTAAGATTGATATTAGCTTGAATTAGTGGAGAGAGGGAGATGTTAACACACATTTCTTAGGCACATAGGTAAACAAGATAGTGACAGTCTCATTTGCTTATCACAAATCTATGAGATAGATATTAATATTATTTCCACTGATGGGGAAATAGAAAAGCCAAGGAAGATGCATATTAAATACCCATATGTGAAACCCCTCAATACACTGCTTGACACCTAGTAAACATTAAGCCAATGTTAGTTCCTGTTCAGTCACTGGTAATAATAGCTGACACTTATTGAGCACTTACTGAAATATGTCTTAAATACCTTGAATAATTAACACACTTAAATCTTAGAACAACACCATAAGGTGGGTAACAATACTACCATCAGTTACAGGTAAGGAAAATGAGACAATAAGACGTTAAGTTGCTCACTCAAAGTCATGGTAAGTGTCAGAGATAGACTTTAAATGCAGATAGTCTGCTTCTAGAACCAACTTTCTTATTCACTACTCTGTCATCTAAAAATAGTTATGCTTATAGCACATATCTATTTTTTACATTTGGGTTTTTTTTTCTCAGTAGTTCGTTATAAAATTAGAAGATAGACATAAAATTAAAGTTAATTTTAAAAAAGAAAAGAAAAGAGAAGGAGGATGGGATAATGCTTTCCATGGCAATGAGCCAGGATAATATGGAGGTTCCTTTCTGTAATGCAACGTTTTGAAATTCAGACAAACCCCCGCTATTTAAACTTTACAGGTCCACAATTTTTCTGCTGAAGGCAATTCAGGTTTTATCTACATGTCACAAAGCATTCTTGGGATTTTTCTCTTTTTTCCATATATTCTTTCCTCTATAAATATTAAATGCTTATCTTGTGATAAGCATGATACTTAGAGTTGGGGTTAATATACATGAATTGATTCACTAGAAAACGTGTGTGTGTGTGTGTGTGTGTGTGTGTGTGTGTGTGTGTGTGTGTGTGTTTTCCCAGATCCTTTTCTAGGCGTTTGGGATTTATTAGTGAACAAAGTAAATTAAAAAAAAAAAAATCTCTGCCTGAGGATCATAACAGAAGACTTGGTCTAAAGGATCATGGATGTCTTTCTTGAGAAATTAGCCTGGATGTGAAACCTAAAAACAGTGGCATAACAAGACTGGTGGGAGTGGTCTTTCCTAATGGAGGGAAGTGCTTTATTACTTACGTTGTTTATAACTGTCAGAGCATGGTTTTAATTAAAAGGTAGACCAACGGGGGGGGGGGGGGGGGGAATCTCTGCCTTTGTGAAGTTTAAATTCTAGCAAATGTATCCTTTTCCTTTGAAAAGTTATTCACAGTCAAGACTCAAAAGTATACCACAAACTGATGTATAATGCAAAGGATATAATTTCCATATAAATAAAGAGTAGGAACTGACTAATTATGCCTAGGATAGCCTTGGAGGTGTGGAAACAACATTTGAGCTGTGTCATGAAGGAAAATTAAGCAGCAAACCAGAATGATTCAAACCTTGAAGACTTGCTATGCACATTGACTGAGGTAATTGGCCCGTCTCCCAACACCAGCACTTAATTTTTGTCTAAAGGAATAAATCTGGTCCCATTCTCTAAAATTTGAGCTTGAGATGGGACTCTTGTGTGGGTACTTTATTGGTGGAAATCTGTAAGGGAGTGAGAAAGAAGATGGACTAGGAGAAGAAGACAAAGATGTGGGTGCAGGAAAAGTGAAGTGAAGCCAAGACACAGAGATGCCTGATGCCACAGAGAACTCTGAAGTACCAACTGTACCACAGACAGACTGTTTTGCCCAAAAAAACAAGAACACTAAAGTCATTAGGGGCAAACGGGTCATCACCTTTGGTTGGGGTGATTCACAGTTCATACCTCCACTCAAGGTGCAAGAGTGGGCCATTGGCAGCCAACACCTCTAGCAGCTGGAAGATGGCAGAGAGGATCTGAGAGGGCACCAACAGTATCTGTGACAAGGAGCACAGGACATCTGGGCCTAAGTAGGGATGTAGAAATGTAGTAAAAACTTGAATGGCAAGCAAAGGGAGAGATAATATTGTGACTTAATTTTTTGCCACCTCTTTCTGCTTTGGTAGGCCATTTATAAAATCTGAAATAGGCATTCCTTATTTTTTTTTTACTTCATTCACTAAAAAAGTCTTGAAGTATGAATACAGATGGTCCCCGACTTACGATGATTTGGCTTAGGATTTTTTGACTTTATAATGGTGTGAAAGTGATACACATTCAGTAGAAGCTGTACTTTGAAGTTTGATCTTTCCTCAGGCTAGCCGTATGTGGTACGACCTCTCTCCGGAAGCTGGGCAGTGGCTGAAGCTCCCAGTCAGCCAAGGGATCACAAGGGTTAACAACTGATAGACTTACCACCACTCTGCACCCCTACAGCCATTCTGTTTTTCACTTTCACTACAGCATTCAATAAATTACATGAGATATCCGACACCTTATTAAAAAGTAGGCTTTGTGTTAGATGATTTTGCCCAACTGTAGGCTGATGTAAGTGTTCTGAGCATGTTTTAATTAGATAGGCAAGGCTAAATTATGGTATTTGGTAAGTTAGGTGTATTAAATGCATTTTTAATTTTTGATACTTTCTTTTTTTAAGATTTATTTATAAAAGAGAGAGAGAGAGAGAGCACAAGCCTGTGCGAGCCAGGGAAGGCGCAGAAGGAGAGGGAGAGAGTTCTCAAGCAAACCCCCTGCTGAGCACAGAGCCCCGCACAGGGCTTGATCCCAGGACCCGGAGATCATGACCTGTGCCAAAATCAAGAGCTGACCGCTTAACCAGCTGAGCCACCCAAGAGCCCCTGACTTATGATACTTTCAAATTACAATGTGGGGACGCCTGGGTGGCTCGTGGTTGAGCGTCTGCCTTTGGCTCAGGGTGTGATACGGGGGTTCAGGATCGAGTCCCGCATCCAGCTCCTTGCAGGGAGTCTGCTTCTCCCTCTGCCTATGTCTCTGTGTCTCTCATGAATAAATAAATGCAATCTTAAAAAAATAAAATTACAATGTGGTTTTGGGGACATAGCCCCATTGTAAGTCGAAGATCTCTGATTTAAAATTAGCAGAATAGAAGAGGCATTATTTTTCAGGACTCCTGATTTGAAGTTGGTTCTTGAAGACAAATATGACTGTTATTTTGATGAAAGGGAACCTCTTTTGTTTTGAAATCAGGGTCCGCAAATGTATCTTCTTGGTACAATTAAAAAGTCTTACTCCAGATACCAGCCTGCCTTCTTTTATTTTTCCAGTGAGAGTGTTTTTTTTAAAAAAAAATTTAATCTAGTTTCTGTATTTCTCATATTGAGTGTATTCCTTTTTTTTTAAGGATTTTATTTATTTATTCATGAGAGACACAGAGAGGCAGAGACGCAGGCAGAGGGAGAAGTAGGCTCCATGCAGGGAGCCCAACGTGGGACTCGATCCTGGATCCAGGATCACGCCCTGGGCTGAAGGCAGGCACTAAACCACTGAGCCACCCGGGCTGCCCTGTTTTAAAATTTTTGAATGCCTTTTGACCCTACCACTGATTTTACCTGTGGCCAGATTTTTCAGATTAATGTTATCTGCCTGCCTGGCCTCTAAGACAATGGAGTTTGTAAAGGCTGGAGACTTGCAACGAAGCCTTTCTCCCAGCTAGGATTCTCCTCACTTGGGATAGTGGAAAGTGAAAAGGGGCGATGGAGAGCTGAACTCCTATCAGATGGAATTTTGGACTATTTAAACAATAGGTAATTCCACAGAAAAGAGGAAAACCAACTCAAGTTCTAGGCTAAACTGTTTCTTACCATCACTATTAGCAAAACTCAGTATCACAGCATCACTTTTGTATCCCTAACACGGCCCTTCTCAGTGTCATGGGAGCCATCAGGGCTTGTGTCACTCCCTGTCCCCCGCTAACTAACAGGAAACAGTGTCTCACTGGATCTCCAGTTCAACTGCCAGCTCGGCAGAGGGTAAGATGAAGGGGTGGAGTCCCTTGATCAATATGCTAGAGTGAAAATCCTCCCAATTTTTGTTTTGATTTTTAACCTTTAAAAGTTGAACTTAGGCATTGTGAGAACAGTAAGAAATAATGAGAATACTGTTTAATTTTATGTATTTATTCCATCTTGTCCCAAAAATGATTTAGGCCAACAATGAGAGCCACATAAATTGTCATTTCTAAAACATCTTCCTGCATGTTTCTAGTGGAGGAAGATAGAACACTAGTTTTTGATGGTTTGGCAGACATTCTGTATAGAGAATGTTTAAGAAGTTTTCAAGGCCAGTCAACTTGTACATTCTTTGACTTTTGTCTTAATTTTTTCAGAACAAAAATCTTCAGGAAAGAAGGAAGGAAGGAAGGAAGGAAGGAAGGAAGGAAGGAAGGAAGGAAGGAAGGAAGGAAGGAAGGAAGGAAGGAGGAAGGAGGGGGAAGGAGACCAAAAAAACACCAACTTTTGTTCCCACTGTTAGAGATCTTAGATTCTTTCCCAACCTCTGTAACTGAATAGTTATTTAATTAATAAATCACTTGTATCCTTATTTTCTGATCAGAGACTACAGGAGCATTCTAGGGGAGAAGTCCTCTTGATCATTTATATGAGAAAGAGGTTTTTTATCCCTTTGGGAAATTGTTTTGTTTTGTTTTGTTTTGTTTCTCCTGGGATGACAATGTTAAACTTGATTGGTGTTTTTTACACAAATGTCATTTACAGGTCGGATTAAAGTCTCAATAATTCTACACTTTAAATTTTATAAAGTCCTTTCAAATGCCTTCTTTCAGCTTCCAAACAACGTGCAATAGGGTGGGGCGATCATTATTCATATTTTTTTGTAAATTAGGAAATTGAGGCAAACAAAGGAAAGTAACTTCTCCGAGATCATATGACTAATTGGTGGCAAAGTCAAATTTGGAATACAAATCAGCTTGGTCCTAGGCCTAAACTTTTAAGAGAAGTAAACATATGTGTGTGTTTCACTGGGACACCCCCACCATACTGCCTTTGAGTTTTCTCCTCAGTTAAATTTTTGTTTGTTACTCTTCTAAATTCTCAAGTAAATAGTGTTATAAGCAATAGGATATCCTCTCTTTCAAAGGCTCAGAAAGCAAGAGGTGGAGGCATAGGCGATATCTGCACCATTCTGCTGACATCAGAATGGTATCTACTGACTCGGTGCTCTGAAAGGAATTTAAAATGTAAAACATAGTTTTAAAAAGGGAGTTCAAAATGTGGATCCCAGGGACGTCAAAAGCCATGATCCAGGGCAGCCCGGGTGGCTCAGCGGTTTAGCGCCTCCTTCAGCCCAGGGCCTGATCCTGGAGACCCGGGATCGAGTCCCACGTCCGGCTCCCTGTGTGGAGCCTGCTTCTCCCTCTGCCTGTGTCTCTGCCTCTCTCTCTCTCTGTGTGTCTCTCATGAATAAATAAATGCATAATCTTAAAAAAAAAAAAATGTGATCCAGGCTCCAGATTGAAACCTGGTCTACAGCTCAAGAGGAAGACCACGTATATGACAAAGGAATATATAGGAGTTAGCTACAGAATGGGGTTTTTTATTATTCTTTTCGTTTGAGCCTTTGAGATGATCATGTTTAATATTCAAGAAAAGTGAAAAATAAAAAGAGAAAGCAAACACCCCAGCCCAGTGTGATTGGTAGAGTAATTGTGGGCATGGCCCCAGGATGATAGCAGCTTCTATTTAATCAATGTTGACAAGGCTGGGGAGAGCTGGGCAGGTCCCAAGAGATAATGTTTTACTCGGAAATCCACTCAACCTAATTTCAGTAATGTAGGGCTGTGGAGGGCCCTGGAGCAGAGCCAGTAAACAGGGCCATTAGAGCCCAGGGTAGGCGATGGCAGCTGGGAACACCGCCATCCCTCCAGCAGCACTGCAGCCCGGCTGCCCTACTGAGCACTCGAGCAGCCGCTGCTGCATATGCTGCTGGTATTTGCTCACCGACCGAACACGTAGACGTGCTATTTTCACCCTTTCGAGGAAGTGAATGAGATGCATAAAACCAAGAACTGCTTCCAGACTCCGTTTCAATAAAGATCAGAAAGCCGGTTTGGCATACATCTTTTAAGGACCACTGATCACCCACCTGGGTCCCCTTACTCTTTTAAGGCTACCACCACACTGTTCCAAGTGCATACAGAAAGGACTTCTAGCTTTCCTGCTGTTTTTTAAAAAGATTATTTATTTATTTATTTACTTGACAGAGAAAGAGCACAAAAGGAGAGGGAGAAGCAGGCTCCCCACTGAGCAGGGACCCTGGACCCAAGGTTCAATCCCAGGAGGACCCTGAGATCATGACCTGAGCTGAAGGCAGATGCTTAACTGACTGAGCCACCCAGGCACCCCTTTCTTGCTGTTCTAATGTGGCCTCGATCTTCCTTAGGAATGGTGATTATGTATCGAGTATGTGAAAACTACTAGGGTTTTCCATATTTTGAAACTTATGTGGCTTTATTAAAGATACTCAACTTTTCAAATCCAGGAGAAATTATGCCCTTTGGGGCTGAGTTCTTGTCTAGCTACGACCACTTGGAGTGGTCCTTCTCCAACAAACAATACACATGACAGCAATGCTGTCTTATAAATATGCTAGTGATTACTAGCACACGAGTTCCAGGAAGGTAAAGATTCTTACTTGGTCTTTTCATTGCTCTAGCACTGCTGCTGTATTTGCAATATGTTGAATGGAGTGTGGTACATATTGAGGCTCAGGACCTTTTACTGAATAAATAAATGAATGAGGGAACACATTGTTTCCTCCCTTTTTTAGTGTTTTCAACTCTAGTGCCTTCAAGAATGCATGACTTACTGTCTGTGATGTTAACTTTCTTCTTAAGTTACCACAGAAATGGTAAAATTCATGGAGACCCCCAAGAACATTGTCGGGTTTTTTTTCTTTTTTTTTTAAGATTTATTTATTTATTTATTCATTCATTCATTCATTCATTCATGATAGAGAGAGAGAGAGAGAGAGAGAGAGAGAGGCAGAGACACAGGAGGAGGGAGAAGCAGGCTCCATGCTGGGAGCCCAACGTGGGACTCGATCCCAGGACTCCAGGATCGCACCCTGGGCCAAAGGCAGGCGCTAAACCGTTGAGCCACCCAGGGATCCCCAACATGGTCATTTCTAAGAGGTCTTTGAATCTGAAAGAAGTAATGTTTTTGTCAAGGCTAAAATACCAATGCCAGAGAAGAATATAGTTCTTTACCAGATGGTAACATCATCTGTTTAAATTGACTACCTATCGTTTTTGAGAATTTAAATATTTCGTATATTTAATATCAATAATTATAAAAAAACTACCCAATATCATTTTTTTTTTAAAAAAGAACTTTTTTCTCCCTTTAGACCAGACTGTTAAAATGCATCATTAGTTTTTGGTTTGGGGGTACATTTTTGTTTGTTTTAGAGGACACATTCTGTTTCATAATAAACCTGGATTTAGGGGTTGATTTCCCTTGATGAAGACTGGTTTTGGGGGAGAAGCCATTGCTAGATAGCGAATAGTAATGTCTGTCAATGAGAATAGCTTCACTGGTCACCTGGTCACCTGAAATATATATAACCTGGGATTCCTTCAATCTTTCTTTTCCTATGACGTCTTAACCATAATGTTAGGTTTCCATGTTTAACATGAGCAGAAATGCTCTTCAGATATAACCTGTAAGAGAAATAGCATTTTCTATCCTTTCACTTGCTGGATTTCAGCAATCACATGAGCAACTCCAAGCTCTCCTTGTTTGCTAGCTCCAGGCCCATTTACTTCCACTTGTTCTGTGTCACTGAGTACTAAAAATTCCATTCAATCTTTAGCTTCCACAGCCTCTTCTTAAGCAATAACTGTCTCAGAGGGAGGTTGATCCTCTAGATGGGGAATGTGATTATTTACCCTAATTGGATCATGATAATTGGAGTGACCAGCTGGCCTCAGCCATTCATCTATCTCTGACACTCACCATGGTGATCAAAGTTTTTGCACAAAATACTAAAGATTACATATTAACTCATCTCTAGCATTTACAATTATGTAATTAGTGGCAGAGAGTGCCAAGACCAGATTTCATATTGTTCAAGACTGATCAAGATTCTTCCCTCCATTCCAAGCCACTTTTATTAAGGCCAGTTTTTGGACTTTGTAGGCTGCAGGTGTAGGTACCTGTGGACCACCCCCCCCCCGCCCCGCTCTAGTTCCATGAGCCCACTCATTCTTCTTGGGCAAAGATAAGGGCATGGGGAGCAATCTAAAATAGAAGCTGCCTTGATGTCTCCATCCTAGGTTGAAATTTACTGCTGCCATTGACAAACAGTATGGTCTTAGGTAAGTTACTTCATCTCACCGTGCCTCAGCTTTCCTAACTATAAAATGGGATGATTAAAGAGCTGCAATGATTCAAAAATATGACACAAGTACATGTAGAACTGCTATGAGTGAACATAAAGTAAGGGCTCAACTATGTTAGCTACAGCTAAACTCTTTATACAACGGGTCAGGAAAGTCATAATTTGTGGTTCTTTCGAGGCAATGAGGTTGCTGAATAGAACAGGTAAGAAACTGTACATATACAAGTATATGCTCAATATATTTATTAACTACAATGACTTTTCTAGAGTTGGCATTGAAGGGTGAAGGAGTAAGTTCACAATATGCAGTTCTCTCTGGCATTCAGGCTCAGTGGATTTATACATAACTCGGATTCTGTTTCCAATAACTTCTCCTTTGAGGTTAAAACCTTTCACAAACTCATATACAGTCTCCATCAAAGTGAATCTAGCCAGAGCAGGTATGTGCTCCACATCCGATTACTGTTTCCTTCATTTCCATTTAGGCTTTTTCTGGTTTTAGAAGACTCTTACTTTAGATTATTTCCTTCCTCCGTATTTTTTCTCCCTATAATTTCCTGGTGGCCTATAAAAATTTCACTGAATCCACTGACTTGACACATTTCTACTGACTAGTTATCCTTCTTCTAACACAAAGATGACTCCTTTTTTCATTATTCAGTATCATCAGGTAAATAAAATTTTTAAAAACTCCTTTTCATCTCATATAAAATATAATGTATATATAATTGATATATTCAGTTAAGAGTTTCAACTAACTGACTGACATATTTCCTTTTGTAGTCAACTAATTGGGTTTCATCAGTTTTAATTTTATGGTTTTTATTTTAAATTTTGGAGCCAATGATTTGTTTTTAATCTCAGAGGTTTTATAGGTCATTAAAAGCCTCTGGACCCTAGCTACTTATTTCTAATGCTTAATTGAAAAAAGAAGTAATTTGATCTTGCCTTTCTCTGGTCAAATTTGGCCAAGATTAATAGAACTTCTAGGTTTTAGTCCTGGCTAGGTCATCAGAAAACCGTATGATTTAGAGAAATACCTGGACTTCTGTTTCCTCATGTATAAAGGGAGGATGTCCATTCATTCTTTTATTCAACAAATGTTTATTGAAGGCCCTTTCTGCATGAGGTCCCATGCTAGACACAGGGGAGTTCAAAGTTGGGCAAAATGGTATTGTTTTTACCCTTGAAGAGTTATATCTAGTGACTAGATGTTCTTTGAAACCCCTCTTCCTGCTAACATTCTATGATTATGGGTCTCATTGCCTGTTAAACGTATATTGTTGAAAGGCTTAAGTGAGAGCAAGAATATTTGCTGGTTTTTTTTTTCACCTTTTCTCGATATCTAGAAGAACGTCTGACACATTGCAGATGTTCCAAAACAACCTACTGGGCAAGTAAATGAACAAATAATTATATTTCAAATACTTTAAAGCTTTTAAAGGAACGAATAGATATGTAGATATTGAAGCTGTTAAAAACAGGGAGTAAACAGCAGCACTTTCTGTCACAATAAACAAATGTGTGCAAGTTTCACCCCTTGTCCCAGGCCCAGGGAAAGGGTGACAAGAGAAAGTACAGAAATTTGGGAGGATTTAACCTGATTTCACTCCAACAGAAGATAGAAAGTGTGTCTGCTTTTTAGAATTCCTTGAATCTTTATTCTTTTGTTTTCCCTTTTGGAATGTCGTTCCCTTATTCCATAACCAGACAGTTCTCTTCATCTTCCCTATCCTGCTTCTTCCTTTTCTCTCAAGTTCCCTAATCTCCCTCAAAACTACCTCATAGATACCAAGTTTTTATTTCAGAAAGAAAGGCTTAAAGTCTTGTCTTGTTCCTAGAACTGAACTTTTCTATACTTCTGGCCACTTTAAATCAATGTACTATTTCCTTTGCAATTTGAAGAGGACACTAAATACATTGTTCCCAAGGTGATAAGGATAGTAAAGCCCCTTGGGCATACCTGTGGTATCCAGGGGTTGGGGCAGGGCTAGAGAACTAAATAAATTCTCTAAAATAATTCCAAATTGTTATAAATGAACCTCACTGAAATAAATCTGAAAGCTTTCTTTCAGCAGAAAATCAGCTGATTCATTAGTGCACTGAAGTTCTATTATCCATAAGGAATAGTGCTGGTACATAGAGTATTACAATGATCAGAAATGAGTTAATCTTCTAATACAAAAAATTTTCCTGGAATATATGATTGGTATGCCGAATTCTTCAAGAGTTAATAATGGTCAACTTAGAAGGTTATAGCCTTAAAATACCTTTATGAGTAATGGTAGGTAGCCTTAGTGCAACAATTATATTTTGGAAGTAATTTATGGTCAATGACAAATCCCCAAAATAAATCAGACTTTAAAACTTTGGTCAAAAATGAGTCATTGTAGGGGTGTCTGGATGACTCAGTCGGTTAAGCATCCGACTCTTGATTTCGGCTCAGGTCATGATCTTGAGTTCCTGGGACTGAGCCCCATGACAGGCTCCCCATTCAGTGGGAGTCTGCTTGTCACCCTCTGCCCCTCCCCCCACTTGCACTCTGTTTCTCTCTCTCTCTCAAATAAATAAATAAATAACATTAAAAAAAAGAGTCATTGTAACATTAAAATTATCCATCATAGCTGCTACCTTATTTACCAGACCAGCCTCATCAAATCTATCTTCAAGGAGATAAGCATTTTCTTCTACTGAAAGATTTAGAAGAATATTATTAGATGGTTGTTCCAAAGAAAGAATTCCAAAAATATATTTCCAATGGTGGTCTTTTTGGATGTGGATGTTGAGCTTAATCTGAATATAAACATATAGCTGAATGATTTGAAAGAGACATACATTTATATGATCTCTTCTTATGGTTTCCTAAAAGGCTCTGATTTCTCTAGTCTCAACATCTCTCAATTCTTAGAAAGGCTGCTTGTGAAGTTGATCCTTGGATGGCATCTAGCAATTTGGATTTTGAGAGGGTTCTCACCATTCCCTAACTAAGAGTCTTTACTGTGCTTAAACTCTTTTTGCAAATAATGTGGTTTATGGTAGACGTATGCTTTCCTTCTGGGAGTCTGGATTCAGTATATGTGAGGTAGAGGGTGTCCACATGACCATCCTCTGATAAGAACTATGTATTTGTAAGCCCAGGTGAGCTTCCCTAGTGGACGACCTCTCCTATATATCACAATTCACTGCTGCGAACTGTGGATGTGTTGGAATTAAGCACATCCTTCCTGTATGACTCCATGGGGAAAGGGCTCTTGGAAGCTTGTGTGTGGTTTCCTCCGAACTTCAACCCGTGCAACTTTTCCCTTTGCTAATTTTGTTTTGTATCCTTTCACTGTAGTGAATTATAGCCATGAATAGGACTATATACAGAGTCTTGTGAGTCCTTCTAGCAAATTATTGAGCATGAGGGTAGTCTGAGGGACACTCCACACGAGGAGTTAAGGTCATCAACACAGGTAAAGGAATTCTCTTTCTACAAGCTGGCATATTAGTAAACTGTCTGTAACATGAAATCGATTGCATGAGTCTATCAGCAAACCAGGAGGAAGAGTTAGAAAATTTGCCGACTTCCTGAGGAAAAATTATCCTTTAAAAAGATGCAGTCTTCCTTGTTAAGCAAAGTACGAAGTACGTTGCCTAATGGATTAACATATTCAGTTGGAATGTTCTTGACTGAAAGAAACTAAAAACTACTACTATGGTTTAGTTTAGAGGTTAGCTATTTGTCTCATAATTTCAAAAAAAGTCTGAGGAAAAGATGTGCAGGAGTGACAGACAGGTCACTCAATGACAGTTTTTTCCGCATCTTTCTGCCCCACCATCCTTAGTGTATAGGTTTTGTCTTTATGGTCACAAGATAGCTGCTCCACTACCAGATACTGTTCAATGTCTCAGGCATCAGGAATAGCATAAAGGACAAACACCTCCTCTGGGATCTTCTCCAAGGAATTCTGTATCTAATTGGCCATCACTGTGCTGCATGGACAACCCTAGCTTCAAGGGGATCTGGAAATTCAAGTATTTTACTTTCCAGCCTTTATAACACCACAAATAAGAAATGAGACAGTTGGAATGGCTGTTCAATGATCCACCAAAACTATCTGTCACAATTAGCTTGACATTGTTGGAAAAGAGATCCAAGACTGTTGTCGATTCCTTATTTGAAGAGCCTGTGTATGGATACCCTAATTGCAAGGCTGAGTGATTGAAGACCATGGTAATTTCTGTTTAGTGATTCTTTCCCCTGATATCATAGCTTTGTTCCTGAGCTCATCCATATGTGTCACTGAACAGCCTTCTGGAAGTAACATCTTCTGAACTGGGAAATTGTATCACTGGGGTAGCAAAATCTCTTTATATATTAAATCTCATATGAAACGGTATGAAAAGGAGAAATGCATTGCATTATCATATGAACAGATGAGACAAAATACTAACCCCTCTCCCTTCTCCCCTCTCCCCACCTTGTTTTCTTCCTCAGAAGCTGTAGATGAAACCAAACCTAAGGAAAGTGCCCGGCAGGATGAGGGTAAAGGAGAAGAACGTGAGGCGGACCAAGAACATGCCTGAACTTTAAGAAATGGCTTTCCACGTCCCTCCCCTCCCCTCTCCTGAACCCTGTCTCTCCCCACCCTCTTCTCAACTCCACTCTGAAGGTTCCCTTCCTGTCCTGCTCACATCCGTGAGTCTGTCCTCTCCTACCCACTAGCCCTCTTTCTCTCTGTGTGGCAAACATTTAAAAAAAAAAAAAAGCAGGAAAGATCCCAAGTCAAACAGTGTGGCTTAAACATTTTTTGTTTCTTGGTGTTGTTATGGCGAGTTTTTGGTAATGATGATCCAATCATTTTGGGAAATTCTTGCACTGTATCCAAGTTTTTTGATCTGGTGCGTGTGGCCCTGTGGGAGTCCACTTTCCTCTCTATCTCTCTCTGTTCCAAGTGTGTGTGCAATGTTCCGTTCATCTGAGGAGTCCAAAATATCGAGTGAATTCAAAACCATTTTTCTTTTCCTCCTTTTAATGTGATGGAATGAACAAAAAGGAAAAAAAATCAAAAACCCAGTTTGTTTTGAAAATAAATAAATAAACAAATAAATAAATAAAGCAAATGTGCCAATTAGCGTAACTTGCGGCTCTAAGGCTCCTTTTTCAATCTGAATATTAATAAATCATGAGAGTAAGCAAACTCCAGGACTCTTGTGTTTCTGTTCCACCTTCTCATTAGTTGATTTGACATATTGACGTCTGACATTTCATCTTCTTTCTGGCCTCCCAGGCTGACATCAATGACCCTGATAAAGAAAAGAAGGATGAAGTCTAAGATTCTGGTCAGGACCAATCTCTTTGGTCTTTGATTGGATTGCTGGGGACTATACTTATTTACTGGGGCACTATAACAAAGAAGCACAGTCTGGGTAGCTTACCAAATGTAGATTTCTCACAGTTTTGGAGACCAGAAGTCCAAAATCAAGGTGTTGGCAGGATGGGTTCCTCTTGAGGCTGAGGAGGAAAGGATCTTTTTCAGGCCTCTCTCCTCAATGTATGAATGGCCATCTTCTGCTGTGTCTCTTCACATCACTGTGGGCATCTCTATGTCCAAATTTCCCCTTTTTGTAAGGACCTCACTCTTACTGAATTAGGCCTCACCCTAATGACCTCATCTTGACTGTATTACCTCTGTCAAGACCCTATTTCCACATAAGGTCACATATGCATTTGGGGAGGCGGGGCATAATTCAACCCATAACAGGCACTAAGACTTGCTCAAATGACCTTAGAGTATTTTCATGATCCTGGAGAAGTATCTAATGGAAGATTATTCTAGGTTTTGCTAAGCTGAATATTACAGAGACATACATAACTCTTAGAAACCCCCTGGCTTTTGTTTAAATGATTTATTTTAATCCAAGTATTGACAGAGTACATTGTATCTTTTTCAGCTTTAATAAGTTAATACTTTTATTGGATTTATCCTCCTGTGAGGCAAGTGTCAGATTCTTGATTTATATAATGATTGCTCCTGCAATGATGATACTATATAAGGGAAAATTGTACATTTAGCACATCCATCCTTTTCAAATTTCCTTCTAGTTCCCATTTTCTAAGTACTCTATATCAGAAGGTAAGCAGTTCCCATGAGAAACAGCAATGTTCCTAAATCTTGAAGTGTCTGATGCTTTTTCCCTCTAAATTTCCTAAATCGATCCTGGAGCAATTCCTAACAAGTAATACTCTGCCCTGACCCCAAATCTTCTCATAGACAGGTATGACCAATGGACTCCTGTCAGCTTCCTGTCCTCATCTACACATAGAATTTCCTAGCAAGGAAAAGAAAATTGTGTTGAAGCTTTTACAATAACGAATATCATGGAAATAAGTGATCTTGGGAGAAACAACCTACACTTTGGTAACTCTTCTCAGCTCTGCATGGAGCTAGTACCTATTTAATAATTTGAAGAAAGCTGTTGTTACTTAAAGGTTGAGTCCTCACTGGATCAAGGGGTCTTTCCTCATCGCTGATACTGAGTGAAATTTTCATTGGGAGAAGCAGCCACACGGAAAAAGGTCAGAAAACATTAGGTACATATCCAAACAATTTAAAGGTTTTTTACTTCATTCTGAGTTGGTGAGATTTCCACAAAAGACTTTGGAGCAAGTACCTGGGACTCAATTATAACATGATCAGGGTCTCAACAGGTGTGCCATAAAGTATTGGAAAAGGTCATCCATGGGTTGGAGCCATATTGGTAGTATATTTTACCTTAAGGATTTTTTGGTAGGATAAATACTTTCATTTCTCTCCCGAATCTATACTTAAAAGTACCATCCTTGTGACTTAGCACAGTTCAACTTCTTTTTCAAAGTATAACTCTAAACTTCTTCCACTAGCTCCATGGTCACACTGAAAGCAATAGCATTTTGATTTATATTAATATACACTGTTTAATGGTCTTACTGGTTGTGTCAAAGTTGGGATCTTGTTTTTTACATGCTTTTATACATTTTATTTGCTTTGTACGTTCTTGATTCCTTAATGGAATGTTTAAGGTGGGGGAAGACACATCAGAGAAGCTGATAATAATCCTAAAATATATCATTGCAACCCTCACACTGATAGAAAACAATGTGGCTCGAACTTACACATAACACACGCGAAGTGAGGATTGACGCTGGCTGGTATAGACCATTCAAGATAAAGAAATAGATTCTAAATTCTGATCAGAAAGCAACACAATCTGTCAATTCTAAAACATGTACATCTGGAGCATGTTAACAAAAATTAAAACTAGATTCACTTTTCTCTTTCCCCCATCTTGGAACCTGTGGAGGCCTGCTGGGTACAGGACTCCTAAAATGACAAATATTTCCGGAAGTCTGTGGCACAAGACCATTTTTGCTGGCTATAAGTGGGGTCTCTGGAACCAGAGGGAGCATGCAGCTCTTGTTAAAATTGAAGGTGTTTATGTTTGAGATGAAACTGAATTCTATCTAAGCAAGAGATGTGCTTATGTGTACAAAGAATACGGTGACTCCTGGTGGCAAAATGAACAAAACCAGAATAATCTGGGGGAAGGTAACTTTGCTCATGGAAATAGTAGCCTGGTTCATGCCAAATTCTGAAGACTTTTCCTGCTTGGCCACAGAATCCTTGTGATGCTTTACCCCTCAAGGATTTAAACTTATTGAAAAGTAAATAAATTAGGGTATAGATTTATTTTCTTATATTTTTGTAAAAAAAAAAATAGAGCACTTGGGTGGCTCAGTCAGTTAAGCATCTGGCTCTTGATTTCAGCTCAGGCCATAATCTCAGGGTTTTGAGATTGAGTCCCATGTTGGGCTCCAGGCTCCCTGGAGGTCTCCTGGTCCTGGAGATTCTCTTCCTCTCCCTCTCACCTTCCCCCAGCTTGTGTTCTCTCTCTCTCTCTCTCTCTCTCTCTCTCTCTCTCTCTCTCTCTCTCAAATAAATATTTTAAAAAATTTAAAACTCGGTTGAGGACAAATAAAAAGGTTCAACATCAATGGTATATCTTTCAAAATAGTAATAAAACCATATTCTGGACACTATTCCCAATATTCCACTGATAGCAAAACTATGGCCATGTCTATATGAAGTAGTCTAGTCATTAAGCTGTATTATTTGGGTCTAAAACATTCGGTCATGATATAATACAATCTCTATCATTCTAGTCACACTTTGCCCATCCTTTAATCTTTTCCACTATCATCCATCCAGTGATTTAGTTCAGAAACTTGGAAGCAGGTTGATATCTCTTTTCCTCATATAATAGTTAATTATAAGCAAATTATGATATAAACTTCTGCCTGCTACAGTCTTTTAGATGCTCTAGGGGTCTTTTATAGTGATCCCTACCCATATTCTGCTCTAGAGAGATCAGGGAGGGATTATCAAACTCTCTGTCTCAACTCCTAAAGAAAAGAGCACTTTGGAGCTCTCAAAAATGCATTATTTCCAACATCAGCCAGCTCCAGAAAATCCAGTTCTGCAGTTGGCATGGAAGCCTGAGAAATAGGAAAATCAGATTAATGATTTCCATAGAGCATTATTGAGATCACCACAAATCCCATTAACTTTTTTTTAACCTTTCCATACATTGTCTGTTGTCATGGAAACACAGCTTCTGCTAAGCTGCCTATAAAAATAATTTAATGATTGGTGACCCTTCTAGCTAAATGTTAGCTAATAAGCATTAGAAATGTGGGCTTTCTCTATTTCAAAAAAGCAAAGCAAAATAAAACCTCCAAAAAAAAAAAAAAAGATCCCTCATCTAACTTTTTTCCTAGCCGATTAAAACTCAGGGCCACCCATCATGTGGTTAAGGCCTGCATCCGCACCCACCATCTCTTTCAGTCACATATTTACTTCTATATAATTGCAATTTTGTCCTGTTTTCCTGGAAAGAAATTCATAGTCATCAGGAATGAGGGCAAGATTAAAGCTATGAGACTGATGAGTTACCAAATGCTCTTGAAGAATTCTGTTAAAGTGGCAAACACACTTTGAGTGTTTATTTTCCAGCCGATTGATTGCTTGATTTGTTTTTTTACAGGTATGTGTCATTGTTGGTAATTATAGCATATTTAGTGTTGCAGACGGTACCTTAATAAGTATCTTTTTGTTGAAGTGAGATGCTTCCATAGGAAGAAAAACATTTCTGGCTACCATTTTATCACATGTGATCAGACTATGAAAGCACATGGCATTGTCAAAAGAATCTTAAGATAATTTTATTGTTTAATTACCCAAATAATACTGTTTCTTTGTAGGGCTATAAAAAATAAAGTAAGAAGAGGAAGACAAAAATACTCCACAGTTTGCCACCCACAATTGAGCATTTTAACATTCAAGAGACAGCTTTATATGTCTGTCTGCCTGCTTACCTGCCTTCTTTCCTTTCTGTAGACCATCCACGTCTCTATTTATCCATGTCTCTCTGTACATAGAGATATGCATTTAAAATGGGCTCATATTTTGTAAACTGCTCCACACAAGACAGATATTTTCATGCAGATTGCTAATTTATAGACAGAGGACTTTAAAATTCAAGGTTCCCAATGCCTTATTGACACCTGAGGTAAAGGGGGAAATGTGCAATTCTATATGTATACACCTATTAGAACATTATCCTATATTGTGAACCAAGTGGGAAGGTTAATAAATTTCCAGAATCAAAGAGATGACTCTATACAAAACCTCATGTCGAAAAAATAAATAAATAAATAAAAATAAAAACAAAACAAACAAAAAAACCTCGTGTCGGTTGCCCAACCTGTCAGCACATCATTGTCACCCCTCGTAAAGCCACCTGCTGATGGCCACGGGAATGAGGGCTGGTTGAAAAGGATTAGTGTCATCGTACAATAACGCAGGGCTGCAGACATACAAGCAGAAACCTGTCTTTATTTGGTATTTTGTTCAATCACAGAGATTTTTGTATTAATTTTTATTTTTCAAATATTGCATTAACATATTGTTTATCTCAGTTACTGATTTTTTTTTTATATGACCTTAAAGTTCACACTTGATGCAAGCTCCTCACCCGCCCCACCCTCATCCTGGCCTTTAGGCTCCCAAAGGGAATGCTGGAATTGTTTTATTTTTCTTTTTTTTCTTTTTAAAGATTTTATTTATTTATTCATCAGAGCCACAGAGGGAGAGGCAGAGACATAGGCAGAGGGAGAAGCAGGCTCCCTGTGGGGAGCCCGATGTGGGACTGGATCCTGGGACTCTAGGATCATGACCTGAGCCAAAGGCAGATGCTCAACCACTGAGCCACCCAGGAGCCCCTGGAATTGTTGTTTTCTAAACAGATGTTTTCTGTGGGCTGGTGGCTGTGACTATGTGGGCTCTTAGTGATACCCAGGGACCGTAAGGCTTGAGAATGACTGGGCCCACGGGGACTTCGGAATTAAATGTCTAATATTCCTAGGAAGTTAATAGATTTACTTTAAGATGTTTCCTTGCTTTCAAGAGAAGACAGAGACGGTGAAACACGTGGAGGTAGGCAATGGGGTGTGGTCTGAAGCTGGTGGGGGGCTGTGGCATAAATGAAGAATTCATGCCCTTCCTGAACACTCTGAAAATAAACTGAAAAGTAAAGAAGAATAACACTGGCCAGACCAAACCAGCAGTTCGCGATGCCCAGTGGGCTTTCAGCGCCCCCACGGCTGCATGGGCCTGGGAAGCCTGCGGCCGTGAACCTGGACTCGGTCACTTCAAAACTGGTGTTGGCGAGGAAGCTGGTCAGCTGGGCCTCTTAGAACCTGGAGCTGGTGGTTCCCAAGCGTTGTGAGAACTAAGTGCTCATTTATTAACTCACCATGAGTGCAAATTTATGTTTAAACTATAGATAAGAAGATGAATATTTCACTTTATACTTAGGGATAAAAAAGAAGTGTCCCTTTCGTTTGGATTTTTTTAAGCACAGCAAGTAGAATTAAGCTTTTTAAAACTTTCTTTTCCATCATGTTGGTGTTTTACCACCTTCCATCGCCCTCCCTCCCCCTCTGCCTTTAGTCAGCAGAGGCAGGAAGAGCCTGGAGACGCTGGGGGGGGGGGGGTGTTCAGGAAGCAAGGGGCAATGCAGAATGGCAGCCAGGAGGGGGCAGGGCCTGTGGGCACCATGGACAGCGACAAGTCACCTCCAGCCCGAGGTGTAGGCAGCCTCGCTCTCCCACCCCGGGTCACCAACAGTGCTATGTATGCGGTGCTGCCCTTGCTGCCCTGCTGACCTCCTACCAGCCTGGGCCTATGCCTTCCTCCCCCCACCGCCTGCCAACGTAGCCCACCCTGTCTGTGTAGACTCCTGCCAGACCATAGACCACTTAGGTGTGGGATTTTTGTCCTGCTCAGTTTTATACCCTGGTTACCTGAGTGTCTGAAAATGACAAGTGCATATCAAGTAAATGCTCCAAGAATGCACAAATGGAAGAATGAACAAATGAATGGATGGGATTTGATTCTTGCCATTTCAGTGTCTACTTCCTTTTCCCTTCCTCTGGTTTTGCAAACTTCCCATAGGACCTCCACGTTGCAACTCAGGTTCCTGTCTAAGAAGAGAGAGAACACCTCCCTGAGAACTCAGCCCTCTCACATATCATACCCAGTGATGAACTTGGAGCAGCCATGGCCCTGTAAATCTTAAAAGTTGCAATTCAGTCATTAAATGGTGGATGGCTGAGAGAATCCAGCAACAACCTCCCCATTTCCATGCTTGCACCACACCTGACTTTGCATCTTGCCTCTTTTACTTCCTCATTGCCTCTGCACTTGCTGTCCCTTCTGCTTGGAATGCTCTTCCTCTAGATACCTACACGGCTCTCTCAAGTCTTTTCTCAAACAGCATCGTCTCACCAAAACCTCGCATGACCAGATCACTCAGTATTTTCTATCACCCTTTCCTGTGAAGATGTAACAGGTAGAGAAATATCTAGTCTCCATTTAAGATACTATGTCCTTGGGGTGCCTGGATGACTCAGTCGGTTAAGCGTGCAACTCTTGATTTTGGCTCAGGTCATGATCTCTGGGTTGTGAGATCACCCCCGCCCCCCCGCGATGGGGGCTCCATGCTGGGCATGGAGCCTACTTAAGATTATATCGCTGACTTCTACCTCTGCTCCTCCCTGCCCCCATCTCCCCTCATGCTCGTGCTTTCTCACTCTAAAATAAATGAATTAATAAATAATAATAATAATAAATACTGTATCCTTTACTCAATTGTTTTATCATTATTAGATTATCATCATTAGAATATAAGCTTTCCCTGTTTTGTTTCTGTCTTCAGCTCTTAAGACACTGCTGGCATTGAGTAGGATCTCAATAAACAGCAAATGAATTTCCCTCAAAATTGCAACCACAAACTTTACTTGTATTTGTTTCTTGAATTTAGCACATACTTTTTAACCTTCTCACTTTTAAAACCGGTTTCTCCTAAATATAACATTCATCCCTGGATCACTTTCTCACAACATTACATAGCAGTAGACATCTGTTCACCGCATCTTTTCACACTCTTCTGGTAATAGACTACCTCTTTCTTATGTTGAATCTATGCCATTTAATTTGAATGCAGCCAGCTTTGAATCTTTTCCTTCTTCTCCTCAACACAAAATAGATATTAGAACCAGGCCTGGCCATTCAGGCCATCACATCTCCTGTCTTCAGTGATTAGCTTAGGCACCAGCATGTTACCAAGTCTGCCCCTGGAATATACTATATTGACTCTATAAAGGCTCACCAAGTGGAGAGACCTTGCCCAAGAAATAGCAAGAGACAGAGTCCTGGTAACATTGTCTGGTCACCTAATTCTAACAATGCCTGAAGCAAGTACTATTTGTGGACTTTACAGTTATCTGTGTTAATACCCTTTTTTGCTTAAGTGAGTTTGAATTGTATTTCTGCCATATACAACTTAAAAGATTCTGATCTATCAGCCCCTCCATACTTGCCCCAGTCCCAGTAACCTCCTGCATATAAGTACCCCCCTCAGTGATGCTCCCACTTGGCTGGTCCTGGTTTCTCTCGGCCGCTGGACATTTTCACATCATCTGTGGCATAAGCATGGTCATTTGTTATCCAAGTATATGACATCTCCCTCTTCCCCCTGACATGTTGATCATATATTTTCACAATTTTATGCATACATTGAAAATGCTGAAAGAACACCATTATGTCTACAGAGAAAGAATATGTGATAATATAGGTTGGAAGTGAGGTTCAGTGATGCCAATTATATTTTTCCCATCCCCAAACTCGGAATGAAAGCCATAAAACATGTTATATGCTTAGAAGAACAGGATATCAAGTGTGATCTATTTTTGAAATCATAGGTGTCTCTCTCAAATATCAAATCTTAATTTATATCAGAACAGCATATGGTATGAGAGTAATTATACATCTTAATGAACATGAATCCTTTGCTATTAGCAAGCTATGTTGAACAAATATTTTAAAATATTTACTGTTATGCTAAAATAGAGTGGGTGTTGAATGAAATAAAATTAGTAGTTTTCTTGCCAATAGTAGAAAATACTGCATATATGTGAGTATGTATGTATGCATACATACACAGATGAAATGTATGTGTGTATATATATATACATGTATATGATAATTTGATTAGACACAGAAAGTGAGATAAGAAATAAAAAATTGAAAACAAAAATAAAACAAAAACACGGCCGGCTCACTTTAACAGCTATAATACAGAATCAGTTGTTACTGGCATCTATCCTAGGTCTCTTACAAAGGGATTAGAACATAAGAAGAGCTCATTTTGCTCTTAAAATAGGAATCATTAGCAAGCACCCAAAGCCTGGGAGGGGGCTTCTTTGTATTTTTAAAAAGACAAACTCAGGTTTCTTTCCCCTTTTTTGCTTGCCTTTCTCCAAATACTCTTTGTGAGGACTAAGTTGGAGCTACTGTATCATGTTGTGTATTATTAAGCAAGTCTTCATCTGCTACTTTAAAGCTATTGCCAGGGCAACTGATATAGAATCACTCCTTCTACTCAGCCATGCTCAGTCCAGAAGCTACTCATGGTCAGTTGATTCCACAGAAATGTGTTAAATGTTTGTACTGCCTTAAACAAAAGAGATAACACAAGAAATAAAATGTGGTCCATAAAATTAAAAGATGCCGACATAAAACAAGGGCAGTGCGAGGTTGTGATGACTACTGTGGAGGAATATTGCTGTGAGAACCAGGTAGAGGCGTACCCAAACTGTGCAGAGAATAGGAAGGCTTTCTGGAGGAGGGGGAGAAATTAGACACACTTAGTATTAGTGATGTGGAAGTTTGTTGGTGAAGGAGTAGGAGAAAGAAATCCCACCTAGAGAAACCACCTCTATAGACCTCAACGTAATGGAAAGAGGTCTGTAGGACTATAGAGTACAAAGGGATGCACAGTTTTGTACACATAAGAGACTATAAAAAAGTATTGGAGATATTCGTAAAGAGTTTAAAAAACTAACTTTTCTAAGGAGTTTGGACTCTATTGTATAAACAATAGGGACTCAACTACTAGATTCCAACTGGGATAGAATTCAGTGGCTTTGTAAACTCAGATGAAAAATAAATCTTTATTATGAGACACATAATATGTCCTTCTGTCTCAGTCTGGTTGGCCTGCTATAACAAAATACCATAAGCTGTGTAGCTTAAATAACCAACAATTATTTCTCTTAGATCTGGAGGTTGGGAAGTCCAAGATCAAAGTGACAGCAAATTATTTGATTATTAGTGAGGACTCTCTTCCTTGCTTATAGATGGCCACCATCTTGCTCTACCCTCATATGGCAGTGAGAAAGGGAGCTCTGCTATCTCTTCCTCTTCTTATAAGGGCACTGATCCCATTATGGGAACTCCAACTTCATGACCTCATCTAAATCTATTTGCTTCTCAAAGTCTCCCTGCTCCTAATACCATAATGTTGAGGGTTAGGGCCTCAGCATAAGAATTTTGGGAGAAAAACATTTGGTCATAACACCTTTAATTATGAATGTAGCTAACAGAACACAGTGACACTAACAGTACCTATGACTTCGTCACCAAGAGAAATCAGTTATTTTCTTTTCATATTACAGTTGTTGCAGATACCTTGAAATGATGTTTATGTTAATCATCTCTTCAAAATTTTGGTAATGAGATCTACTGCTACATCCGTTATTACCAAAGAAGCACAGTAATAACCATATCATACATTTTTTTTAAAAAAGGTAGTTATTTCACCATAAATTTGTGCTATAATTGTATGCATATTATATCATTATTTTCAGACAATATCCTGAGAAGGAGGAGAGTGGGTGCATATGCTTAGTCAGTTGCCAAAGGATCTAAGGAACAAAAAAGGTTATGAACTTTATATTATAGAGATTTTAGAGACTGGATCTATGGTTTAAAAAGAAAACTGGCAATACTGCAGAGTACAAAGAACTTGTGAAGATAAAGACTAGTCAGGAGGTTAAAGTTATTGCTTAGATAAAAGATGACGGGCATAAGCAGAAACACTGAAATACAGATTGAAAAGAAGGAAGGTGTGGGAAGAAGGGAGGAGGAAAAGATGAGGCAGCAGCAACAGCGAGCTCAAGTCCTGAAGTAGACAAGAACTGACTGTGTTCCAGCAAACAAATGCGGAGCAGTGTGGTTGGGAGATGGTGAGTAAGGGCAAGTGGCACAGCTTGAGACTGTAAGGTAGAAGGACCACGTCATTAGGTCTCTGTCACCTTTTTAGGCCCTTAAGAACTTCAAGCAAGGGAGACAATGTCATTTCATGTATCCCATAAAAAAGGGACTGATTTTCTGAAAAGTCAGGCTTGAGGACAAAAAAAAAAAAAAGAGAGAGAGAATGGAAATGGAGACCAGTGAGAGATGATGGTGGCAGGGGGAAAATAGTGGTGAAGGTGGGAAGAAGTTAAACATGGTATGGTGGATTAATTTAATGTGTCAGCTTGGCTGGGCCATGGTGTCCAAAGAATTGATCGAACATTATTTTAGGGTTTATTTAAAGTTGTTTTTGGATTAGATTAATACATTGGAAGACTTTGAGTAAAGCAGATTGCTCTGAATATTGTGGTAGGGCCTCATTCAATCAGTTGAAAGCCTGAACAGATAAAAAAAAAACTTGACCCTTCCCCAAGTAAGAGAGAATTCTCCAGCAGATGGACTGGAATCAAACTGGAAAATTAGCTATTCCTAGTTTTCCAGCTTGATGGTTTTCAGACTCAAACTAGAATATTGACTCTTCAGAGTCTCCAGCTTGCCAGTCCACCTTGCAGATGTTGAACTAGTCAGCCTCCACAATCATGAGAGCCAATTCTTTATAATCAATCTCTTTCTCTATATACATGCCCCATTGTCTCTATTACTCCAGAGAACAGTGCTTAATTCATACGCTTTGGTAAGGGTTGATCAACAAAACTTTCTGACAGACTATCTGAAGAGCAAGGAAAAGGGAGGAATAAATGGTATTTCTCAAACTCTTGTCATGAGCAAATGGGCATACAATGGTGCCATTTTCTGGGAAAGCAGAGTGAGGGAGAAACAAGTTCAAAAGGTTAAATGAGTTTAGTTTGCATATGTTAATTTTGAGATGCCTATGATACATTCAATTGGAGACGTCAAATAGGAAGATGGATCTGAGTATCGAACACAGAAGAAAGAACTAAGCCAGAACTATAAAAGTTAAATGTTATAGAGAGTATTTCAATTGACCTGGAGGGAACAGAGAAAAAGACCCAGGACCACACCTGAGGGCATTCATAGGTAGGAACCAATAAAGGAAGCCAAGAGGCAAAAATCAGAAAGGCAGGCGAAAGACCATGAAAGTGTAAAATTCCTGAGAAAGAAGAGTGTTCCAAGAAGGAAATAGAAGTCAACAGTATAAACTGTAAAATCTATTTTATTGATGTAATAATACACATATAATTAAATGCACATATTTTACCTGTATTGTTCAATAGGCTTTGAAAAATGAATATACCCATATAATCCTTACCATCAGGTAGAGAACATTTCCATTATTACCCCAAAGGTTCCTTTTTTGCATTTTTCCAAACCATTTCCAAATCTTACCCCAACTCCCAAGCACCAGTGGGTCCTTCTTCTATCACCATATATTTGAATTATCTTTTCCAGATTTTCATATGAACTGAATCACATGGTGTCTAGCTTCTGTCAAGCAGCAACTTTTTGAAATTCATCCATGTTGTTTAATGTACCAGATGTACCATCGTTCAGGCTTTTCTGCTGCTGAATATTATCCTACTGTATGGATACAGTATAATTTGTTTATCCACTCACCTATTGTTGGGTATTTGGGTTGTTTCTGGTTTGAGGCTATTATGAATTAAGTTGCTATTTACATTTATATTTGTGTTAACATGTGTTTTCATTTCTCTTGAGTAAATAACTAAGATTGAATTTGCTGATCACACAGTAAGTGAACATTTCATTTCTTAAGAAGCTGATAACCTGTTTTCCAAGGTGGGTATACCATTTTTCATTCTAATCAGCAATGCAACAGAATTCCATTTGTTCCAAATCCTCCCTCACCAACACTGGATGTTGTCAGTCTTTATAATTTAGCCACTGTATTGGATATGTAGAAGTATTTCACTGTACTTTTATTTTTTTTCACTTTACTTTTAATTTGCCTTACATGGATGATTAATAATCAAAATCCCAGCTCTTTTTTTCTTTTTTTCTTTCTTTCTTTCTTTCTTTTTCTTTTTCTTTTCTTTTCTTTTTTTTTTTTTTTTTTAGGAAAAATTGGCAAGCTGATCTTAAAATGTGTTTTAGGACCTAAAATAGGAAATGTAATTTTGAAAAAGGACTAATTTGTACTACTTGATTTTAAAATTCACTGTAAAGCTACAGTAATTAAGATAGTACGGTGTTGCTGTATCTCAAAGGAAAATAATACAGAGTTCAGAAATGAACCCACATTTATATATTCAATTAATTTTTGATAAAAAATTCTTATAACTCAACAGTAAGAGTATATATATTTACATATACAATATCATATAATATATAGACAATATGTAATATATACTTAATGTATATATATAATCCAGTTAAACACTGGTCAAAAGATTTGAACAGACATTTCACACAAATGGCCAACAAAATAGTTCTAAATAACTGCTTCTTTAAGAAAAAAAAAACACACAATAAAAACAGAAACTTTATCACCTTAGGTATATTCATCCTTGAAGATGAATCTTATTTTAGAAATATTAACATATGAAAAATCCATGTTTTGGGAATCAGGAAACATATACTACATCCCTGCCCAACTGTCTACCTCCAGACTATCACTGTCCTATTACTCAAGGAGCCCTGATTCTCAGTTTCTCCACAAACCTTTTAAAAATATATTGGAGAGGGACTTTTCCCCCCTCATTAGCTATGTAGATTCAGAACTAATACTATTCCTCCCTTACTTAAGACTCCTCCAAATCTCACATTGGAGAATCTCTTCAAACATCTCCAAACCAGTTTAGAGGACATCTTTCAGGTTTATTATAACTACTTTATATTCAGTTAAAATGAGATTGCTTTGAAATTTTGAGGAAATGTAATGCTAACTGCAGAATGGCACTTCCCTTCCGGTCTTTGGCCTCCTGCTGGCTTAATCTTCCTTAATGCGGGTAAACCCTTACCAAAGATTCTCAAGTCATACAAAGTACTAGCAAGCTAAATCATGCATCATTGACAAAATTTTCAGATCATTTCTAACTGCTTGGTCTTTATTTCATAGTTCATCATAAGTAAAAGAAAGAATAGCTGTGTTTTCTGCTGATGATAAAATTTATAATGCTGACCACTGAGAAAAAGGAAAAGAGCATGTTCTGATTGGTATAAGTAGGTGTATAGTTAGGAGACTGAATAGAATATAGATCCAAAGTCTTCAAAATATATATTAATATTCTGTACTTATTCTTTCTCCATCTCTTCTATATTAAGTTGGCTCATTTAGCAAAAGAAAATGGAATTTTTTTTAAAGAGAAAAATCTTCCCTTGCATTTTTGTAAGGAGCTAAAAGAGGGAAACACGTGCAGGGAAATGCTGGAGCATCATTATTATGAGTAGGGCTCCCTTTATTATTATTCCAGCTTTAGCTTACACCTTCAGAAACAATCACAGTTCATTCTTCCTTCTCCCTTTGCCAGCACCAGGCAGAGTTAAACTGGCTGTTACTGAAGCTCGGTGAGAAAAGTGGCTTTGCCCTGCTCCCACGACATTGGCTTCAGCTCTGCTGATGATGGGGAAACATGTCTATTTCAGCAACGTAAGCAGAGAGCAGGCCCACGATCATACCGGGCAATGCTCCTGTCCTCCAGACAACCACCCTCTTTGAGATTTGGTTATTTAGTGCACTCTTGAGAAATAATACAAGGAAGAATTGATCAGAAGTTGGTGAGAGATTGCCAATGGGATGGAAAGGGTGAAAAAGAGAGAGAAATGGAGGATGGCTGTAGGGTTAAGAATCTGATAATTTAGAAGGATGCTGGTGGCAAGGAAGACAGATGGAAATGTGTGATCGTGGGGACATTTGACATTAGATAAACAACTTGGCTGTTTGCCTCTTTAAGCCCCATTTATTACTACTTAGACTGAATTGATTTCTGCATGGCAAATATTGACTCATCTTTCAAATACCCCAGCTAAAATGTCACCTCCACGGAGAGACCTTTCAGATATTCCCCAGGCATTTAGTTGCCTCTCCAGGGCCCACAGAGTACACACTGCATACACTGTTCATGCTGTTATATTTCTCATGCTGTAACTTACTGCTTACACATTTTTCCTTTCTGACCAATGAGTCTACATACCATGGTAAAAGAGCACTGCTTTTGGAATAGATGGATCTGGTTCTGATTCCAGCTCTGTCACCATAACATAGGGACCTTGAAGATGACTGGATTTCACATCATGTGGGGAAGCTCACCATTTTGTAGGATTACGGTGAGGATTAAGTGAGAAATATACCCTCCAAGCTTGGCACAAAAGTGGCACTTAATTCATGCTCTTCTTGTCTCTTTCTTTGTCTTGTCAAGACTGTGTGATTCCTGAAGGCAGGAGTTGGGTTCTTGGGATCCCTGATTCCAATGAATGAATTGGTCCACTATCTGTGCCCCCTTAGCTCTGGGAAGTCATCTTTTCTTTTATAGTCACTGTGCAGTCTTTATTTGTCCATCTTCTTCACTACATTGTGAGCTACTCAAAGGCAATGGACCACTGCCATTCACCATCCTCATGGCTCTCTGCCTTCTGGCTACATGTTAGCCTTCTTGTGGCTGTTTGTGGACCATATGACTAGCTCTAGCCTTTGAGTAGTAAATAATAGTGACTTCCTGGCAGAAGCAAATGTGTGCCCTTGTGAGAGTCTCAAATTCTTTTTTTCTGTCTCTGCAACTGGTAGTACTCAAGAAGGTATTTGGCCAATCTTTTGTGTCCCTGAGAAACTAAGAGCAGAGCTCCGATCTTCTGCACATGACTAGAGAGATAAGTTAAATAACTGAGGATATACCTTGGTTGGTTTCAGTCACTAAGATTTTGAGGATGTTCATTACTACAGCCTAATTTCACCTATCCTGACTGATGCGGACAGCAATGCACAGAAAGTCTAGCATTATATTAAATAAAATGCAATTATCAGGAGGCATGTTCAATAAACCATTTTATAGTATTTTACTATTCAAGAAGCATTTTAGAAGTAGTCTGTCATTAACATTACACAATCCTATGTGGTGGCTCTTTGAAAGAGGGAGTTACCCCCATTTTATAGATGGGGCAACTGAAATTGTTATTCATAAGAATTTCAGCAAATCATGCAAACAATTTCAGAGCCAGAGTAGAATCCATGGTTTTTGTCTTCTAGATAGGTGACCTTGGACAAAACCTCACAGAAAATATTAGAAATGTAAAATTCACGTTGCTAAAACCTCTACTCTTAAGAAGACTACAATTTCGCTGGGAGTGAGAGGACCTGAAATAGTTGTGAAACAGTTTAAGTTCTAAATTATAGATATATGTGAATCAGCTCTACAAGATCAAAAACAGGTGAGATTAATTTTCGACAGAAGAGCTGGGGGAAGTCTTCATAAAAAGATGAGATATGAGATCAAGTATGTAGCATTTTATTTGAAAGAATTTTCTCTGATGAAGCTAGAAACTCATGTCTTGTATCAACAATTGGATAATAACTCACATTTCAGGACTCAATTCAGCCGCTGCTACTTCTGAGAAGTCTTCCCTAACTCCCTCATCTGCTTTTAGGGGGCCTCCCACACGTGTCTTGCCATGGCACTTACTTCTGTGCTAGCTCTCCACTGCGTTACAGTCACCTGTTTAGTTGTCTGCCCAGTTAGTTGTCCATTCGATGCTAAGTTCAGTTGTCTCTAAGACTCCAAGACACTAAGGACAGGGACAACTACAATGTTCTTTGCATTGCCAGCTTCTAGTTGACTATTAAGTAGTCACGTAATAATGTTTGGGTTGTGGATTAAATGTCTGTGCTCCTCTCCCTCCCTAAAAAAATACTTGTGTTGAAAATCTTAGGTTATGGAATGAGGAGGAGGGGCCTTTGGTTGCTTAGATCATGAGGGTGAAACACTTACGAATGGGATCAGTGCTCTTATACAAGAGGCTCTGGGGAGCTCCCTTCCGACGCGTGGGGACACCATAAGAAGTCAACTGTCTGCGACCCATAAGAGCATCTTCTTAGAACCTAACCATGCAGGCCCCTTGAACTTGGAGTTCCGGCCTCCTGACCTGTGAGAAATAAATTTCTGTTGCTCATAAGCCACCCAGTCTATGATATTCTAGTGTAGTGAACTGAATGAAGACAGATTGTGAAGAGAAAAATACTACAGTATTTTTCAATGGCTCAGAGAAAATTCTGTAACCTGGAGGATGCTTTACTGATTAACTGCTTCCAAAGCACCTTGGTGGGTGTCTGTGCCATCCCTGCCCTCAGGGAGTGTACACGGAGCTCATCACCGGGAAAAATCATTCCTCTTTCTCCTACTCAAGCAATGCCAGGATTCAAAAGAGATACTCACTTGGACTCTGAGTTGATAATGACAAATACGAATAGCTGGACACCTCAGAAATGATTTTTATATTGTGTGGAGGTAGCTAAAGAAAGGGAAAGAAAAGAGGCATACTTTCCCTGCCAGACCAGAAAGCAGAAGGTATGGCCTGTTCCACACCTGCTGACCTAACTGGTCCTGACAGCGCAGGGGCCATTAATGAAGGCTTTCTAGCCTGTTGCATGCATGTGTGGGCTTAAAAGCCCTGTTCCCCGAGGGCCATTAGACAGAGGACTGGGTCTGCTGCAACAGATGCATCTGTCAGGCAGACAAGCTGCTTGCTCCTGGAAATGCCAGGGCTGGCCGCTGACCCAACCGATGGGCAGAGGCCTCGCACAGCTGTAGTTCGATAAGAAGTTGGGAGAAGAAGACAATGCCTATGCACATAGGAAAAAAATGTGGGGGAGGAATGCACAATACAAAGAAAAAACATTTCCTAGGCAATTAATCTGAGCTCTGAGATTTATGTGCCTTGCCATACTTGATTCTCATTACACTATTCTAACGTGGGTGTCGAGATCACTATCCCCCGGATCCTGAATTTTTCCATCTTGGCATGCAAGTAGGGTACCTTCCGAGGTAATGCAAGCCCGTCAATATGAGAAACCAGATTCCAACCAGGACTCTTGGACTGGAAAGGTTTGCCCTTAACCATTATGCCATTTTGTGGTGATAGGCACAAGAATGTTGGAGGTCTGAAAAGAACTGGCTGAGAGAGAAGGCTGGAGAGGAAATGGAGGTTTTGTCACAGTGAGAAGCATTTTATTTTATATCTTCCTGTTTTGCTCTGAAATCGCCTTAGCAGCTCTGAGCATTTCATTATTCAGTCTCTTTCCCCATTTACAGAGGAGTGTGCGAGGTTTAATGGAGTCCCTCGGCTTTTCCCTTTGAAATATTCATGGGCCTTTAGCAATTTTTTCCATGGTCACCTTTTCCCCCCTCAGGGAAGAGGCCTTGAGGAGGCAAGGAGAGGAAGCAGGTGCAGAAGGCATGTGCAAGTGTGGCGGGTGCTGCAGCGCTTACTCCTAGCTCCAGGAGGGGAGGGGTAGTGCACGTCTCCCCAGGAACCAGGCCTACTCTCCCCACATCTGAAAGAAAGGAAGTGTAGAAACGCTCCATCCTGGGACAAGGGAGTTGACTGTCAGTTCCCTGCCAGTGTCTGCCCACTGCACTAGATAACAGTTTTCCAATGTTAGAAGAATATTGAGAAATCTCCTCCATGCAAAGGCTTGGTGAAGGGTCAGCAAACAAGAATAACACATGAATTGATGAATTGACCTCACGCTTCTCAAAATAGCACCTTCACGGTGTAGCCTCTGGGCTCCTGCTCTACCTTCACACCCACTCAGCCAGCCCCCTTCCTCACTACCATCCATGTGCCCCTTTCAGTCATAGGGGGAGTGACATAGTAATCACATAGAAGCATAGCAGCCCCCCTCCCCCAGTGGTTTTAATCCTGGTTTACTGAGGTGGAAACAGAAGATCAATCAATCAGACAATCAATAGATTGATTGGTTTATATATAGAGCTCTCACTTAACAGCCACTGCCTATCTACCGAACGTGAATCCTTTTCTAGAGTAGAGGCTAACCGTTTTAACACCCGTCCTTTACAGAGTGCCTATTATGTGCCAGGTACCATAACCATCTTGAGATGGTCAAGTAAATACAATCCTCTTTGAGAGAGAAGGGAATGGAGGCTCAGAGCCTCTCTTGGAAAAGCTCAGATTTGAACCCCGCTCTGATTCCAAAGCCCAAGCTCTTTTCTTTTTCTGCCTCTCTTGCTAAAAGCAGTTTGAGAGGTTCCAAAAATTGTCCTCCCTTCCCCTAGGAATTCTTCCTTTGATACAACCTATAGTCAGATTATATGACGATATTATAACACTTCTTTCTATTTACTGAATATATATTTATTGAGCAACGATAACTAGCATTTATTGAGTACTTATGTTCTAGGCACTTAGAGTGCCTAGATATTTAAGTATCTTATATATCTTGCCAAATTTAATCCTTTTTTTTTTTTAAATTTATTTATGATAGTCACAGAGAGAGAGAGAGAGGCAGAGACATAGGCAGAGGGAGAAGCAGGCTCCATGCACCGGGAGCCCGACGTGGGATTCGATCCGGGGTCTCCAGGATCACGCCCTGGGCCAAAGGCAGGCGCCAAACCGCTGCGCCACCCAGGGATCCCTAATCCTTTTTTTTTTTTTTAATTTAAATTCGATTTGCCAACATATAACACCCAGTGCTCATCTCATCAAGTGCCCTCCTCAGTGCCCTTCCTCCAGTCACTCCATCCCCACACTGTCCCCACCTTCTGCAACCTTTTGTTTGTTTCCTAGAGTTAGGAGTCTCTCATGGTTTCTAATTTTTCCCCACTCAGTTTCCCTCCTTTCCCTTATAATTCCTTTTACTATTTCTTATATTCCTCATATGAGTGAAACCATATCATGATTGTCTTTCTCTGATTGATTTACTTCACTCAGCATAATACCCTCCAAGTTCCACTCATGTGGATGTAAATGATAGGCATTCATCCTTTCTGATGGCTGAGTAATATTCCATTATATCTATCATCTATCTATCTATCTATCTATCTATCTATCTATCTATCTATCTATCATCTATATCACATCTTTATCCATTCATCCATCAAATGACATCATGACTCTTTCCACTATTTGGCTATTGTGGTCATTGCTGCTATAAACATTGGGATGCAGGTGTCCCGTCATTTCACGACATCTGTATCTTTGGAGTAAATACCCAGTAGTACAATTGTTGGATTGTAGGATAGCTCTATTTTTTTTAACTTCTTGAAGAAACTCCACACTGTTTTCCAGAGTGGCTGCACCAGTTTGCCTCCCCTCCAACAGTGCCAGAGGGTTTCCCTTTCTCCGAATCCTCTCCAACATTTGTTGTTTTCTATCTTGCTAATTTTTTCCATTCCCACTGGTGCGATGTGGTATCTCATTGTGGTTCTGATTTGTGATTCCCTGATGGCCAGTGATGCGGAACATTTTTTCAAGTGTTTGTTGGCCACGTGTATGTCTTCTTTGGAGAAATGTCTGTTCATGTCTTCTACCCATTTCCTGACTGGATTGTTTGTTCCTTGGGTGTTGAGTTTGATAAGTACTTTAGAGCCCTTGGATATTAACCCTTTATCTGATACGTCATTTGCAAATATCTTCTCGCATTCTTTAGGGTGTCTTTAGTTTTGTTGATTGTTTCCTTTTCTGTGCAGAAGCTTTTTATCTTGATGAAGTCCTAATAGTTCATTTTTTGTTCCCCTTGCCTTCACAGATGTGTCTTGCAAGAATATGCTGTGGCCAAGTTCAAAAAGATTGTTGCGTGTAAACTTAATTCTCTTAATAATATAAAGTAGACAATACCTTTATTGCCATTTAGAGATGAACACACAAAGGCACAGAGAGATTATGTAACTTGCCCAAAGTCCTCAGCATGTGACAGACACAGAAATCAAACTCAGAAGTCCATTGCCAGATAGCAAGCTCTGATCTGGTGTCGTACACTCCTCGCCTAAGAGTCAGGTGCTGAACTAGGCCACGAGATGATGAAGGGACAAGCGGCACTCTTTTAAAGATCTCACAGTCTAATAAGAAATAAAGCCTGGGACCAGGTCTCTCACCTATGATCTCTTGACCCAACCCCCCTAAATATCCAGTGCTCTGTTGATATCTCAGTGATAACAGACCCAGAGGCCAGAAAACAAATAACTTCATTTCCCAGTAAGAGGCTAACATGGAGTTGCCACCAAATTAATTCTGTAAGAAAAGTCCAATAAGTACAAATGAGCATTAAATTATTTTATACCATTCTCCCATAACACACCTCCTAAGGTAGAAAAGTAAAAATTGACATTAGGTCTAAAAATGAGCTGTGATTTTATCTGAAAAACCATTTGGCTCACTTGCCCTAATATGCTGAAAAGGCAATTCTGTTTGGCCATATAAAAATAGAGCTTTCCCCCCCTTAGTTCTGTAAGGAGGGGTTAGGCTCCTGCTTTAACTACTGAGATAAGAGAGGCAGAGATGGGAAATGGCACAGCAGGTTAAATGGGGCCGGTGCCAGGCCAGAGGCATAGTTCTTGTCCCTCATTGCTATGTATTTTTTTCCCTTTATAAAAGTTAACTTTTCTTACAGAGGCTTTAGAACACAAAATGATATTATATAATCATCCCAGCTGGGATACAGGCTTGATAGTCTTCCTTGCAACCTCAATTAACTAGATCACCAGGCAATTTCTCCCCAAAGGTCAAATGAATATAATCCTTCAGTTTCCCATTGCTGAGGCCTGAGAAGGAGCTGAATACATGTGCCAGCCATGGCTGCATCAACAGCATATGCCCCCCTGGGGCAGAATCTGATAAAATAAATCAGGATCAGGGCTCAAAAGAGGGCTGTGAGATCTAAATGAAACAGAATCTGGAATGCTACCACCTTTTTCATAAATTACCTCCATCTCACAAAATCAGCACATTTATACTTTAATCCAGTCTCCCTGCCAAACTGGTAATGACCTCATCTTCTGCTGCCTACTGAAGTTAAAATATTTATCTGCAAATTGGACCTGAAACTGGTCCCTACACATCATTAGCAATGGTTTTACCATTCTCTGGGAGACCTGCAGTCCCTTGTTTTCAGTAAAACAAGGCTAATACTCCCTACTTCATGAGATTATTGTGACAATTTCATGAAGTAACATGAAATAAGGATAAAGAAATAGATGCTTGTATTTAGTCTGTCTATTGCAAAAATGGCTGCAGTACTTGACCTCTCCTTGTGTCCATGTTCTTTGTAGTATGACTTTAGAGCTGCTGCTCTTAAGAAGTAGACTCCATTTTTCAATCTGGGCATGTGGACTGGCCTTGTACTTGCTTTGACAGCAAGCGTACAATATGGCAGAAGAGATGCTATGTCTTGCAGCCTTCTGCTTTTTCTGTTGCTCTGCCTTCTTTGTCGTGAAAAAGCCAGGCCTGCCCCTCAGAGGGAAATAAATAGGGGAAACACGGAGGAGAACCAAGGCTATCCCATACCGAACAGCAGATACCCAATAGACAGCCAGCCCCCAGCATATGAGAGATTCCAGCCAACTTCGGCAAAGCCAATACCCAAATTACTTCAGATGCATGGGTGAAGCCAGTTGTGAACAGAGGAAGTGCCCATATACTTCGGGGCAATAATAAATGGCTGCTATTTCAAGTTATTACATGTTGAGGTGATTCATTCTGAAGCAAGAGCTTACTGATGCATTAAGCTTTACCTTAATTCTCTGGATCAGAAAATGCAAAAGCCCAGGGTTCTGAAACTTTTTAATATCCCACCTCCAAGCCTGTGATGTTGGTTAAAAAATGCACATTTCTAGGGGCGCCTGGGTGGTGCAGTTAGTTAAGCAGCCAACTCTTGGTTTCAGCTCAGGTCATGATCTCAAGATCCTGGGATTGATCCCCACGTTGGGCTCCATGCTCAGCAGGAAGTCTGCTTCAAGATTCTTTCTTTCTCTCTGCCCCAACCTAAAATAAATAAATATTTTTTAATGCACATTTCTAGGATCTATCCCAGGCAAGAATCAAAAATTAGGGGTAGAGAAACTTGGAATTGGCCTGTTTAACAGCAGAGGGACAGGGAAAATCCTAAGCAGGCTCCATACCCAGCAGAGTCTGACTCAGAGCTCGATCTCACAACCTTGAGATCGTGACCTGAACCAAAATCAGGTATCCCACAATTAACCGACTGAGCGACCCAGGCACCCATACAAACGTATGCCTTTACATATACAAATTAATGAATAAATTTTTGCAAGATTGAATGGCAATGTTCAAAGAACCTGGCTCTAAAGCTTGGCTGCACATTATATCACTTGGGTAGCTTAAAAACTATTGAACTGGGGATCCCTAGATGGCTCAGCGGTTTAGCACCTGCCTTTGACCCAGGGTGTGATCCTGGAGTCCTGGAATCGAGTCCCACATCGGGCTCCCTGCATGGAGCCTGTTTCTCCCTCTGCCTGTGTCTCTGACTCTCTCTCTTTGTCTCTCATGAATAAATAAATAAAATCTTAAAAAAAAAACTATTGAACTTGTCCAAGCTCCAGAAACTCTTATTTAATTGATATATAGCATGGCCTAGGCATGTCATATTTTACAAGCATCCCCAGATAATCCTAATGCGCAACCAACTTTGAGAACCACAATTTTAAATGATGCTGTGCAGTACCATTTCTAGTTAAATGAGAAAAAAATAAAAATAAATCAAACAAAACAGGTGTATGTGGTGTGGTCATTAAGGTTCCCTGTGATGGTTCAAATTGCCTACCCTTCAGGAGGCCTTGTAGCTCAGTTGACATCATTTATCAGCAGCCTGTCTTTATCCTAATATAGATTTAGAATGGAAGGAATCACGGGACATAGAAATCTGGGCAGATCCTCCTTAAATTGCAAACACATTACATTCTTCCACAAGGTTGAATGATTTGGCAGGTGGATATTCCCCATATTAAAAAAAAAATACACTTATCCTGGAAGTATTCTTCACAGTACAGGTGCTAACATGAAGCTTACTGTCAGGAACTGACTGGAGCACATATTTGATGACAAATCTTTGATTGAACAAAGAGCAACCTTGCCGTAAGCCTTGAGTGGTTTTAGCCTGGGTTGTGGCCCAACTTTACAAACATCATCAGGAGCAGAAGACTTGATTAAAGTGTCAATAGCATCACTAATGCAGTGTGTTGATGTAATGCACGGGCCTTTATTACCCACCTTTCCTTGTTACTTGAAATCCAGATTAATTTCTCAACATAAGCAAGGATAGGAAAAGAAAGAACATGGCACAAAAGTTGATGCTTAAAATTTTTGACTACTCATTGGCAGTTAACGAAGCACTTTTAAAGCTATGATTTTAATTACTCAATCAAGCATAGTCTGAAGCAGCTCTTCTTCAACTGGACTGGTTCTTTCCTGCTGAGTCCTGATTGTGAAATAGGAATTTAAAAATATCAATGCTCATAATTGCCTTATCTGTGATGATTATGATAATATCACCGCCAACAAATGCAAAACAATTATTGAGCACTTACTGTGTTCTAGGAACTATACTAAGGCCTTTATAAGCATTAATTTAATTCTTCCAATTGCCTTGCAATGCAAGAGCTATTATTATTATCCACATTTTATGCATGAAGAAACTAAAGCATACAAAGGTTTAATAATCTCCATAAGATCCTTCAAAAAATAAGTAAATAAATGCACTGGTGTCTAAATTGGATCTTTAGCTGATGAACTCATTAAAAACTCTAGACTATATTTCTGTATGTAACATGCAATGTTCTACAATGGCACTTACCAGAATGAATGTATGTAGAGTTGGGTAGAGACTTAGAGATATTTCCAAACCCTCTGTTTTATTTTATGGATGACAAAACAAAATCCCAGAAAGGTGAAATGATTTGTTCTGGGTCATTGTGCAAATATCTGGCAGCAAAAAAAAAAAAAAAAAAAAAAAAAATTAGGATCCACAATGCCTCAGGAAATATACATATAGCTCCACATTTTTTAAAAAGATTTTATTTATTTATTCATGACAGACACAGAGAGAGAGAGAGAGGCAGAGACACAGGCAGAGGGAGAAGCAGGCTCCACGCAGGGAGCCCAAAGTGAAACTCGATTATAGGTCTCCAGGATCATACCACGGGCTAAAGGCGGTGCCAAACCGCTGGGCCATTGGGGCTGCCCTACATTTTTAATTATTACCCATAAAACTCAAGTTCAGGAAACGTTTTCACATTCCAACACATATGCAAAATGCTCATCTCAGTGCCTGGTACAAAGGGGATACTCAAAAAGTATTAGTATCTCCCTTGGCATTTTTACTGAGATGCTTTCTTTATTAATTATTTAGAAGAATAAAAAACATATTTGACCTCTACTGTACACCCTCTTAAAATCTCTCTTTTTGGCTTCTCCTGATTATGTTTTACCTCTGAAAAGATCATTTCAGTATTCATAAAGTATTCTTTTCTTTTTTTAATAAATTTATTTTTTATTGGTGTTCAATTTGCCAACATATAGAATAACACCAGTTCTCATCCCATCAAGTGCCCCCCCTCAGTGCCCGTCACCCAGTCACCCCCACACCCTGCCCACCTCCCCTTCCACCACCCCTAGTTCGTTTCCCAGAGTTAGGAGTCTTTCTTGTTCTGTCTCCCTTTCTGATTTTTCCCACTCATTTTTTCTCCTTTCCCCTTTATTCCCTTTCACTATTGTTTATATTCCCCATATGAATGAGACCATATAATGTTTGTCCTTCTCTGATGGACTTATTTCACTCAGCATAATACCCTCCAGTTCCATCCACGTCGAAGCAAATGGTGGGTATTTGTCATTTCTATTTTTTTTAAATAATAGATTTATTTTTTATTGGTGTTCAATTTGCCAACATACAGAAAAACACCCAGTGCTATCCCGTCAAGTGCCCCCCTCAGTGCCCATCACCCATCATCAAGTATTCTTTTCCTTGACCTCTTCAATCTTCAGTGCTAATGTTTCCAGATTTTGTCTGCAATTCTCATTCCTTCCCTGTCTGTACACCCTCCCTGGGCAGTCTCCTCTTTTTCTATTGCTTCATCTACTTCCTGTGTATCTTAAGGTTAGATTTCTCTCCTGAGCTACAATCTTGTAGCTTAAACTGCCTACTATATATCTAGATGTCATTGTCTCTGACGTTTAGGGACAATAGGACTCAACACAGAACATCTAAGGCAATGGTGGTGATGGCAGGTACTTGTTTGGGACAACTAAAGTTCCCACCCAGTTGTCTGAAACAGATCACCTGCCCTCTGTGACATTTATCAGCAAAAGCAGACTAATTTGATTCTGCAGAGATGTCCATTGGGTTAGCCTCCCTTGCTTGCAGTAGAATCCAGAACTCACCATTTCAAAGATCTATCTCAACACCTCTGTCTATTTTAGGATATGAGTCTTTTTTTCTTCTTTCAATTTTTTTTGTAGGCACAACTGTGTGTGTGTGTGTGTGTATGTGTGTGTGTTTATATTATGGAAGTGTCTGTGTGGGTATTAATTGCGTAACCATATATACACATATACACACTTATACACACATTTATATATATATATATATATACACACACACACACATACACATATACATACAAACATGTATATTTCCCCCTCCTTTTCTCATAGCATGGTTAAAAGGTAGTGGGGTGGGTAGGGTGGGGTGAGGTGGGCGCAGAGGCCATAGCACTCACACATTTATTTCTAGCATGAAAATATTCATCCACCTGCCTACACACTCTCCAAGAATGAAATGTTTATCAAAGTGTTCACAGATTGTGCCATGCTGCCATGAAATCATCCTAATGTGCCCAGAATCATCCCAATTACCAGGTATTCATCTGCTTCCCACAGCTCTTTGTGCAGGGGCATGAGGCGCCTTGTTTCTGTCCTCTTGCCTTGCACATTCACAGAACCAATCAGAAGCCAAATCATATCAGCAGTTATCCAGGGAAAGTGAAAATCAGGCAAAAGGAGACATTTCCTGATGAAGATCAACATAAACTCCCACCAGTGCTGCAGTACCTCAGTCCCCAGAGATGGAAATGGCCACTTCCAGGTGGCAGTTGGTACATATCGTATGAGGGTATTATTTCTGCATTAGGTTTTCATTTTCACTCTATGGTGGTGTACATTCCTAAATTCAATTTCCTATAGGCACAAAATAGATTGCTTCTATTTTGCTCTGGGTATGGAAAAACATACAAAGAAGGGAGACCAGTTTTATTTCTACTTCCCACCTCAATTTATCAACCAACCAACCCACCCTAAAATAGAACTGTCTTAATATTAGTATTATTTCAAATTCCCCCTGAACATGGATCATTGCCTATACAATTGAGTGTTTAATTAGCACTATTATTTTATAAAATCCCAAAAACTCCATGTATAAATTCTATAATTAAAGATCTCTATGAATTAGCATTTGTTATATGTATATAATTAAAACTTATCCCTTCATCAGGTTTTCAATTTTTACCTAGAAAATTTTACATTAATTTTAAAAGCTTGGAATCAGTGTAGCGTAGTAGAAAGGGTTTGAGCCTTGCAATGCTTGGATTTTAAACTTCTTTCCCATTCGGGAACTGCATGACTTTGGCCAAGTTACTTTCCACCTTTTAGCTTTATTTTCCTGTCTGTAAATTGGTAATAACAATGCCTACATTTCCGGTTGTTTCTACAATTACACACGCCTTCTAGGCATTAGTTGGGAGCCCCTCACTGTCCCCAGGATGCGGGAAAAGGGGAAAGGGAATCTCCATCCTGTTGTATGTGGCAGGAATGGATGTTAGAGGACAGGAATGGCATTTGTGCCATTGCAGCAGGAGCTCTGCTGGTAACAGTGATGGCCTTGTGCTTCATGCTTGATTCTTCAGGTCCTAGCTAAGCTCAGAATCTCTCCCTCTCTAACCTCTGAAGCGCTCACAGGATTAGACCCTCTGGCCTTGCAGTTCCCAACTCCTCCTTCATCCCAGTAGATGACTAACTTTCACAAATGGCTCTGGATGGCAGTGCAAAATCACCTCTTTGCTTTTCCTCCATCTGCCACAGCAAGAGGGTGTGAGGATACACATAAAACCAATTTGTAAGAAACTCTTCAAAGCAGTGGTATTGGTTTTTTTTGTTTTTCCTTTTCTTTTTCTTTCTTTTTTTTTTTTTTTTTTTAGTGGTATTGTTTTGTTGCAAAGGAATTTTGTGAATGTGGACACTTTGAAAGCTAACACGCTCTTAGACTATAGCAAGAAAAGAGGGAAAGATAGTCACTTCTCTCAGGTTTTGCTCTTGTCAGGAAGAGTTGGAGGGTGATTTACATGCGAGCAAGATAAAGGAAGTATAAAGAGCTCAGCTTATGGTTTAGCTCATCTCTCCTCCTTGCCCACAGGGCACAAAACCAGATTCTTCAAAGAGTTAGAACTCCAGAGAAGGAAAATCTGCAAAGGAAAGTCTTCAAAAAGGATTTGGTATCAGGCCGGATATACAAAGCTGATTGTCTCTGGTTTAAAATATCCTCTTGGCATCAGGCTATTTATTCTGGATATAGTGGGCTCTAGAGAAGGTGATGGATGACACACTTGCCCTGACAAATCGGAGCTGATGATTTGATATCCTGAAGTAAACCAGAAAAGATAAAAAGGAAAGGTGAGGCCACGTTAAATCACTGCAGGGGCTTAGGGAGAGGGTAGAAGGGGCCAAGGCCTCCATGAATCCTCTTTCTCACGGTAGCCACTTGTGTTCTCATTGAGCCCCAAGAGCGAGCAGCAGACAGATCAGAAAAGTGATTTCTCATCCCACTCTATTCAGCATTAATGGCATAAAATCCCATTAGTGCACTCTAGGGGTTCATTTCAAAACAGACAATGGCCTCTGAATCAGCCTGCCATGCATAATCATCTGGCAATAGGGAAATTACACAATCAAAAATTTAGCAAGGGACCATGAAAGGCAGCTCTGTGAGGTCATGCCCATTCCTTCCCTTTTGTGCAGAGGAGAGGAGTCACTTTAAAGGCAGCAAGACAGGGTTCTTTTTCCCAGACCTAGCCGAATTCTCATGATCAGCCCAGGAAAGGTACCCTACGCTGTTTTGGAAGAGAAAGTAAGAGGAAGGAATCTTATAATTATAAATTTTAAATAAATAGATGAGCATGATTTCATCTGCCTTAGATACTCCTGTGTTCCCCACAAGCCTTTTTAAAGGAAATTCACTCCTTTTTTTTATGTCAAGTCTGGGAAGATTACGCTTTGTCCCTGTCATCGACCTATACTCTCCCCTTAGCTTTTTGCTTTTCCAATAGTCTGTCAGATTTTATCACATGGATTTCCTTCAAATGCATGTCTGGTATCAAAATATCATCATCATGCTTCTCATTCTTTATTTTCAGACACGTTTATTGCTGCATTTATACAGTTACTTTCTGTTCTTAACATGCACCCATACACATTATCTTGGTTCCCACAGCTAAGGTATAACAAATTCTATCAGGATTCTCTCAAACCTTTCTTTCTGTTTCTATTCTCACTGCCATCAGCCAGTTTAAAATCTTATTATGCCGAGCTAAGGTTACTGCCATCTTTACTCTGTTTTTTGTGGCTTCAGTCATTCCCTTCTTCATTTTCTCCTGCTGCTGGAGAAAATGTGTAATTGCTATTATACATAGCAATCCCTTGTTTAAGCAATTCTCTTTGCTTAAACGGCTTAAATTATGGGCTTAAATAAGTGGATTAAATTATTTGCCATATAAAAATAAAAGCCCTTCTGCCTAGCATTTAAGCTCTTCATTGAAAAAGGCCCAAGTTACCTTTATTTTATTTATTTATTTATTTATTTATTTATTTATTTATTTATGTTCACCATTTCCTACCTGCCTCTATATTTCCTTTTTTTAAAAAAAATATTTTATTTATTTATTCATGAGACACACACACACACACACACAGAGAGAGAGAGAGAGAGAGAGGCAGAGACACAGGCAGGGAGAAGCAGGCTCCATGCGGGGAGCCTGATGTGGGATTTGATCCCAGGACTCCAGGATCACGCCCTGGGCCGAAGGTAGGCACCAAACTGCTGAGCCACCCAGGGATCCCCCTATATTTCCTTCTATAAAAGGTCTGTGCTGGGTGTTCCAGGTTAGCACAGTGGCCCCATTCATCTAACCACAGATGATTGGACAAGGGGCAGACTGGACCAATCACATCCTCTATTCAAGGAATTTGGATTTGGTAGCAATAACTCAGTTGGTTATCTAGTATTACCAGGCCTAGATGGTAAAGTTGGTGTAAGGGTGTGTGTCTGTCGTTTCACCTCAGCTATTCAGGGCACATGGATGCTGAGCCCTGGATGAAAACAGTGCTCCATAGAGAGAAGCAGGCAAATAGAACTAGAATGCAGAAAAGTACAAAATGAGAGACCCACCCAGAAAGAGAGAGAGATGAAAAGTAGATGCCTTGGGGCTCCTGGGTGACTCAGTTGGTTTGAGCTTTGATTCTTGATCGTGCTCAGGTCTGATCTCAGGGTGGTGATCCCAGCTTCTGTTGGGTGTGGAGTCTGCTTAAGATTCTCTCTCTCCCTTTCCCTTCGACCTCCCTCACTCCTGCCCATGCACACTCTTCCGTCTCTCTCATAAATAAATAAATAAATAAATAAATAAATAAATAAATAAATTTTAAAAAGAAAAGGTAGACGCCTTGGTTCTTCATCCATAGCTCTTGTCTTAGTTCTATACAAACAGGAAGCTTAGCTGGTCTTCCTGCCCTTGGGTTCCATGAAGTACTCTAGATCTTTGAGGAAATCCCTGTTAACCTAGTTTGAGTGAACTTCTGTTTCTTGCAACTAAGCAGCCCCTGACTAATAAATATGCTTTAGGGCCAGCCAGATCAGCCTTTTTGCCAGGCCTGAAATATATCTCAGCTGACTCTTGCAACATCTGTCAGAAGGGCCCTCCTTTTCATTTCCTCACATTCTTCAGCATTTGCTTCAATGCCATTTCTTTTATCCACACTTCCATAACTACCGTCCTCTCAAAGATAAAATAAGCTTCAGCAATTCTGCAATCTGAAAACACCAACAGAATTTTAGGAAATGACTTCTAATCTAACCCACTCCATTCCATCTCCTCTGGAGTTACGTGGCCCAAACTGGCCACTTCTGACTGCCACCTCACACTGACACCTCAACTTTTCTTTCATTATCATTGTTACACGTGCTCCTGATCATCCACTATATGATGCTTTGGATACTTTCACCAGATGATCTAGTTAGCATTGATTCAAACTGAAATTCATTTTCTTCTTATTTTCACAGATTCTGTTTTATACTGCAGGACAGTTTCTTTGTATCTTTTATTTCGCGTGTTAGAGAAGCCTACTGAATTGTGTGCTTTGGCCCTAGCTTTGCCATGAGAGCTTTGCAGTTGTAATCTGGACCAATTGCGAAACGGTTGTAATAATTCTCTTTTATTAGGTGACTCCATTGAAGAAATTTCATTTGATAGCAAGTATTATTCTAAAATAAACTATATCTAGAACTCATTTTTTTAGAACTTTTAAAAATCACCTATATATTTGTTAACTCAAGTTTTATTTTTATCTTTCTCTTCCAGATAAGTCTTTAATTCTATAAAAATCTTATTAAGGATTCTATCACTTGTTATGCTTGGGGGCTGTTCCTGACCTTTGCCAATTGGTCTAGAGTTAGTAAGTCTTTCTTAAATACTGCTCTTTGGCTCCCTAGACTTGGGAATCTACCTTTGTAGCCCTTCTCTCTTTTTTTTTTTTTAAACTTTCATTTATTTATGATAGTCACACACACAGAGAGAGAGAGAGAGAGAGAGAGAGAGAGAGAGAGAGGCAGAGACACAGGCAGAGGGAGAAGCAGGCTCCATGCACCGGGAGCCCGACGTGGGATTCGATCCCCGGTCTCCAGGATCGCGCCCTGGGCCAAAGGCGGGCGCCAAACCGCTGCACCACCCAGGGATCCCTGTAGCCCTTCTCTTTATCCCCTTTCTCCTTCCTTCTAATCACCCTGTTCCTGAACTTCCCATACTTTGTTATGCTTAATACTTTCTGAAAAATAGTCACATAGCACATATATCAGTGGCATCCAAACAGGTTTTTTTTTCTAGTCTTCTGGAAGCCATATTTCTATTCTGTAACCTTGTTCCCTTCACCAATGCTGGACAATGAATCCAAGCTCAACCATTTATCTTTGCTTTTTTGGAAATTTGAACTGAGAGATACAAGAGTAGGAGCATCACCTATATATGGTTATAGGAACAATTCAGCAGAGAGAAAATATTTGATGAGTTAGTAGAGAAAAGAGGACTTACTAGATCAATGTCCTTGAGTAGACAAGAATGAATAGGATCCAGCCCACAAAAAGGAGAAATTAGCTTTGTATAACAGTATGGACATGCCATCCATTGGAACAGGAAGGGAAGTGGTGTATGTAGGTGCAGATGCTAGTAGATGGGTGTATGTGATAGTGTAAGGGAAATGTTTGGAGATTTCTCTGTTGATTCAACTTTTTCAGGAAAATGGGAAATTAAGTCATCATCTGAGGATAAGAATGGGTAAGGAGATGTTGAAAGTTAGTGAAGAAAACATCTGAATAGTTGTACATGAATTGGGAGATGGAAGTGAATCATACAGTTTGATTGCCTACCAGTAATACCGATCCACTTGGGATTCAAGATCACAAATTGCAAGTTAGTAAGGTTGTGTATTTTTCTCCACTTATATTCAATAGCACAGGTGCAGTTGGGAGTAGGCAAAGAACTAGAGTCCAGCATAGAATTTAGCTAAGCATGTACAAGGAAGCAAAAAAGTAGAGCTTAAGAGAGTGATTTTAGTGATTAACTACAGAACTTAGCTGGGTAAGGAGAAGAGTAAGGATATCAAGATACAATACCAGGGTGGTAAAATCAAAGTTCAGAGAGTCCCCTAGAGAAGAAGCATAGTGCATGTTGAGATACTAGAATGAGCCAGAAATTAAGAAAATGAAGAGCATAAAAAGTAAGGAGATAGGATAGTAGGGGGTCTGCAGTAATTGGTAATGAAAGATAATGTAGGAGTGAGTTGCTGAGGTTGGAGAAGAACAAGATGTTTGGAAGAAAGGAGTTAAAAAAAAAAAAAACCTGAGAGGTGAGAGTATTAGAAGGATCATCGAGTGTACAAAGAAATCATAAAGAAAAAAGGCAATCATATTATTAGAATTACAATGAGCCAAAGGTGTAAATCATTGAGAAATGAGGAAAAATGGCTTAGGTGTTGGTAAGTGGGACATAATCTAGTCTCATTCGATTTAAAGTCAGGCAGGTTTCAAGGAGAAGAAAGGGAAAATGATCTACAAGTGGCAGTGGGGAACAGCTACTCAGACTGGGTTCCGTGGTACCAGTTTTGGGGGAGAACAAAACGAACTTTCACCACTTGAGAGTGCAGCCGATGAAGCAGGATCCTCAAGAGTAAGGTTTACATCAGAGGAAGAAGGGAAGGAGACGTTCACAGAGCAGGTCTGTGGTAAGGGGACTTCTGTTAACAATAGCCACCAATTGCAGCAGACCTGTGAAAGGATTTCAGAGGTTGGAGGAGTGATGTAATGATTAATTTTGTGTCAATTTGGAGGGTGTTTTGGATGAGATTAGCAGGTCAATGAATTTTGAGTGAAGTCGATTGTCCTCCATGATAGAGGTGGGCCTCACCCAATCAGCTGAAAGCCTGAATAGAAAAAAGACTGACGTTCTCCAGCAAAAGGAAATTATCCAGCAGACTGCTTTCAGTCTTCATTTACCCTACTGGCACTTTTGGGTCTCTCATCTGGGAGCCTTCACTGCAGATTACGGACTTGCCAGACTCCATAATTACGTAAGCCACTTCCTTAAAATAAACTTCTTTATATATATATATATATATATATATATATATATATATATATATTAGTTCTGTTTCTCTGAAGAAACCAATACAGGTGGGGAGTCAGAGGGAAAGAGGATCAAATAGCATATGTAGAGTCTAATATGGATTAGTGTTCAGGACATGAGGAGTGACCTGGATGTCAGGAAATTTCTTGTTCTCACACAGACATAAAGAGACATAAAAAGCCTGCTAAGGGATCCTTGGTTGGCACAGCGGTTTGGCGTCTGCCTTTGGCCCAGGGCACGATCCTGGAGACCCGGGATCGAATCCCACGTCAGGCTCCCAGTGAATGGAGCCTGCTTCTCCCTCTGCCTATGTCTCTGCCTCTCTCTCTCTCTGTGTGTGTGTGTGTAACTATCATAAATAAATAAAAATCTTAAAAAAAAAAAGGCCTGCTAAGATTAACCCCAGGAGTGACAAGTCTCTGTGTGTGTGGAGTAGGGAAGAACATGCTTCCAAGGTCCACTCTTCCCCCGTGATGATGGGCTTAGAAGACCTATAGACATCATCAGTTTGGTCTCAATTCACATTTCTCTTGACTACAGACACTGGGATAGAAGGTTTAGGAAAGTTTTGGTTGTAGACCTACTGTTTGTCTTCACTTTGATCCCTTTTGGGGAGAGATTATTTTACTCTGAGTGTACATGGCCAATCATGAATCCTGACAATAGACTGAAGGATTCTGTGGAAGCTGAGTGCAATATCAAAAGCACAGGACCCTCCCCCTTTAATGATATGGGGAAAAGGCCAGAGAAGCCTTGGTTTCAGGCCTGATGCACAGCTACTGTTCCAAGGTTCCAGAGGAGAATATGGTAAGTGAGATATTTGCCCTCATAGAGCTTATATGTTAGTGAAGGGGAAATAGGAAATAAATAAGCATACCAAATTTTAACATTTTCAGATAATATTAAACATGATGAAGTAAATAAAACAGGTTGATTTGCTAGTCAAAGGGTAGTCAAGAAAAGACTCTTTGAAGATCTAATATTTGATCTAAGACTCTTAGGAGATTCAAATATATATTATACCTCTCTTTGCAGAGAAGTGTAAATGTTAAGTAGAAGAAAAATGTAATGAAGTTGAGAATTTTATTCACTAGGTATTTCTTGTAAAATATCACCCAGAAAAACTAAATGTATCAAGGATGCTGGTTGCTTTTCTTGTCAGGAAGCAAGGGAGGAATGGGTCTGTGCAGTGATGCGTCTTCCAGACTCTAGGCTGGCTTGGGGCAGGTTGGGGAAGAAGTCCTGGTGGCGACTTCCCACAGGGAGCTGGGACAGCAGAGTGCAGGGGACAAAGAAAGAGGGTAAAAGGAGCAGCGTGGGGAGAGGCAACTGGATCAGAGTAAGTGGGAGTGATGTAGAGGCTGCTGTGAGTTTGGAGATTGGGGAAAGAAAAAACATAACCAAATGGAATATTTGAGAAGGGGCCTCTGTGTTGTATGGCATAATGCTAGGATGACCATCTATCTAGGTTTGCTCACGTTAGTCTTGGTTTATGCCTCTGACCCAGCATGATTTTTAAAAGAAATTTCTCTCTTTCAAAAGCATCCCAGTCTGGACAGTAGTTTACATAAAATCTCTTCACTGGGCCCTATAAGAACACCCACAATAAAAATCTCCATCATTTTTCAAGATTTGTAGAGTTAGATTTATGGTTCTTTTGAATACCACTCCACAGAAGGCTGGACTACTTGGGGCCCTGATTCATATGTGGATTATAAAAGCATTTACTGTGACATTTTAAAATTGGAATTTGTCCATCTTTATATGATTTTTATAGAAATAGTTTATGATCTTCCTGCAATGGAGTAAAGGTGAAACGGGTCTGGAAATAAATAAATGCATTTTTATACCAAACTGAAAGTTGGATATTTAGGGAAAGCTATTACTTTTGCTTTTATATTACTCTGGGATATCATGTTAGAAAGAACTGAAGCTCACTCAAACTGGTTTAAGCAAAAGAAGAGTATGCATCGGATTTCCTTATATGTCCCTATATCCTAACAAGGGCAGGATGTGCAGCCAGGCTTTACTGTGTATTCTCTCTCTCTCTCTCTCTCTATCTCTATCTCTATCTCTATCTATCTCTCCCTTCTTTCTCTTTCTCATTCTCATTCTCTTTCTTTCTAGGTACTCCATCTCTCACTTCTATTGCATTCTTCTGTTCCCTGCAGACTGGCTCTGCTCTGCCCCACTTATAATTTATAATCCCTGTCCTAAAAAGGGGCTTTCAGTCTGGTTAACAATATACTTCAGATCAAGCTTCTAGAGTTGATTGATCCAATCTCTGTTTCCATATTGTAAATTATTGCAGGAGCTTGTCTGATGGCCCCATCTTAGCCCTGGCATTGCCTTCCTCTCTATTAATGTAGAACCATAAGTTGGAGGGGGTATAAATCATATTGTCAGTAAGGCTGAAATCTCTGGGACTAAATGTGGGCCACATTCCCAGAAAAAAAAAAAGAAAGAAAAAAAAGAGTGTACGAATTAGGGAGATAAAACAACCACTGGTATACTTACTCATTTTTAAAAGCATGAATTTAACATTTATTTTTTTTTTGAATTTAACATTTACCATGTGCATACCATTGTGCTAGTCAGCATGTGGGTGTCTGTGCGTGTATTATTTATATGATATGTGTATGGTATGTTTGTGTGTTTGTGTGTGTATTGAAAGTAAAGGTTTTAGGGTGAGTGAAGCCTGTCAAGATGAATAAGATATATTTATAGTTTACTAGAAGGAGAGAAAGTGGAAACGTAGCCTACACGTATCATCACAGAAATGTCTTCTGTGAGTCACTGGGGTTTGCTAGACACTTCACGTACATTATATCACAGTCTCACAAAACCATAGGGACATTATATTAATATCCATTTTTTATGTAACTTGCCTAAACTCATATTCAAGCATAAATCTGAACTGAGGTAAGCTTTTTTTCTAAAAACTAGAAATATTCTGCTCTGTAGGACCAACTATGTGTTAAATGATCTGATAATGACAGTATTATAGAAGCACGGGGGAAAGCAGATATAATACAAAAAAATGATAAATAAAACCAATGCTTATTGAGTGTATTAAGTGCCAGGCACTATCTTAAGGCACTGATACATTTTAACTCACTTAATCCTCATAGCTATTTGATAGAGTAAATACTATTATTATCCCTGAGAGTGAGTTTTAAGAGTGAGAAAAATCAAGACATAGAAGTGTAATTTGCCCAAAGTCATACAACTAATAAGTGGTAAACCAGGATTTAGATCCAGGCTGACAGGCCCCAGGGATGTGCTTTTTTCTTAAAAATTAAAAAAAAAAAACTTTTTCATTTATAAATAATTTTAGACTTACAGAAGAGGTGCAAAAATAGTACAAAGAGTTCCCACATTCCCCTCACTTGGCTTACTGTGATGTTAACATCTTGCATAACGACAGTGCTCTCATGAGAAACCAGGACGTGAATGTTGGTGCAGTATTATTAACTGACCTACAGACTTTATTAGAATGTCTCCAGTTTTAACCTAATGTCCTTTTTCTGGTCCAGGACCACACATTGCATTAGTTTTTGTGTTTCCTTAGTTTCCCCCAGTTTGTGACAGATCCTCATTCTTTATACTTTTCTTTCATGAACTTGACACTTTTGAAGAGCACTGGTCAGTTATTTTGTAAAACGCCTCTCGATTTTGGCCTGTCTAGTGTTTTCTCACAATTAGATGGAAGTTAGCATTTTGGACATGAATATCATGTAAGTGATGGTGCCTCATTTCAGGTAGCTCACGATGTCTATATATTTTATTATTGGTAAACACTTGCATTTTAAACATCCGGTTAAAGTGGTGTCTACTAGTTTTCTCTATCATAAAATTACTATTTTTTTCCTTTATAATTAATTCATTAGTATCCTGGGACATACACTTCAGGACTGTACAAATATCCTCTCAACAGAGGATCTGCTCTTAACGATCAGTCTATATTTTCCCCATTCCAAATAATCTTATTGGATAATCAAGCATATGTTCATAGAAAAAAAAGCATTTTACATGAATCAAAGACTAGATTTTAATAAGCAGAAATAAGAATGTTCCCAGCTGAAGGAATAGAGTCAGCAAAGCCTCAGAAGTCTGAATATGCATGTTGCATTCTTGCGACTGTGTGGAGAAAGTGAGTAATGAGTCTTAAAAGATACAGGGGCGTAGATCATTCACGCCTTGAATTCTCTGCTCAAGTGCTTGGACCTTTCCTCACATGGCTCACATCACATCCCTCAGTTTCCAACAAATTGCAGTGGTGGGAGAGATTGTCATACTTCTTAGAGTCTGTATCTCCATCCCTAAAAGGACATTAGGTAGTTTCTAATGTCTCTTTCCCTCAAGAAGCTTTATGATTCTGCGAGTTGGTACTGTATGGATTTTCACCATGCCCTCGTACATAGAAGATTCCAACATTCATAGCGTAGTGGTTTCTAAAAAAAATCTATCCCACGAGACCACTTTCTCTCTTTCCTCTCATGAAATCATACTCATAATCTGAGTTTCCTCCGCTGAAGAAGAATGCAGGAATTTATGAGCCAAGCCCTCCCTCCTCCCTCATTGTCTCGGATCAAAAATAAGGGAAGAGAACTAAGGGAGTTGGTGTATCAGGGAAAATGATGGGCTCAAATTTGGACATAGCTGCACTGAAGGAATAACAAGGTTTGTTCTTTAATCAGATGCAAAATACAGGATTGATCAGGATCCATCACTTTACTGTACAGTCTGCCATGGGTAGGTGGCAATAAAGCAAGAGGCCAGGAACAGCTTCCTCTTCTTTGTGCCATGAATTGAAATAACTCAAAGATAGTTGTAGGCAGAAAGAAGAGAAAAATGCAGAGAGGAAAATTGGAAAAGCAGGGAAGGATTTTAATAAATTGATAGGAAATATAAAAAGCATTGGCTCTGCCATGAAGGTACAGAGCCTTCAGAAAGGTCACCTTGATCCTTCCCTTCGCATTGGAAAGAGAAATAAAAGGGTACTCAGATTAGCAGTTAACAGGGCTTCCTAAATTCACTCAATTGTATTAGCGAGCATAGCTTTGCAGCAGACCATATTGATAAAGATAATTTTACGTTGTCTTCTTTTTATTACTGAATGCCACCATGCTTTTTAAGAGAGCCTCAGACCAATGTTAAGATTGCAGATCAATGAGACACAAACTATGATGGATCGTCACTGGTTTCTTGCTGTTCTTCATGAGCTTATTCTGTAATGACTCTCTGTGTACTGGATGGTGCCTTTGATAGCTCCCTAATGTAGAAATATAAAATTTTGCATCCTTGCCAACTCATGGGACTTATTACCTTAGAATGCTCAGCTCATATTAAGAATTATTTAAGTTTGTGTGATGTTAACCATTCTAATTTTGTCAAGTGCAGTATCATAAATCATATCACAGGTTTTGCTTTCTGTGTTATCAATATTGTGTCTATTTTATTTTATATATGCATTACTCCAAAAAAGATTTAAAACAGATTCATGGATACATGTCATACATCAAGATAACATAAATTAGAAGCAAATGGGAAAGAAAAAAGTTAAGCAATGGGTCAAGACATAACTTAGAATCAGAAATGATATTAATGCAAAAATAGATTCCTATTCCAAGCTTTCTAGCAACAATTTATATAAATTCTAAGACTATAAGGTCTTAGCAAACAAGTTTTTCTCAGCAAGAAATAGGTTTATTTCTTAGACTATAAAGACATTTTTCCTGAAGGTTTTTGTAAAGAAGATACACATCATGAACAAATTCCTCAACAACACTCTTATGTTTGAAGTAAAGCATTTCCTAAAAAAGCATTGAAGAGCCCCTCAAAAAAGACTGCTGGTATCACCCTAGACACAAATCATAAAATGCTATCCTGTGGGGCTTGGAAAGGGTTTGGCAATACAAAATTCATCCAGTTAGCATCTCTCTGTTGGCTTGACTTAATCCAGAGGCAGATTTTTACAGTATCTGGAGAAATGGATGTACCGAAGACCTCTCAGGCTTCACTTGCTCTCTGAGCTAAGCTTATGGCAGATACTGGGTAGTGATCATGCTTCAGTCAGGGACATTGTTAATTGAAGGGAACAGAGAACCACATATATTGATACAAGAAAAAGATGTACAGAGAGGACTCCCATAATTTAAATATGAGAAATAAAGAATAGCTGGGTTTTTGGAAAAATGTGTCTGGTAACTGCAAAAAGGCAAAGGCAGCTGATTTATCTGTCTTTCTCTGGACTCAATCTGGCATCTCCACACCTCTGTCATTTTGTGTCTGCTATTTTCTTCCCCCTAGGGAGGCTTTGGCATCATGACATCCACTTTAGCCCTCAGGATTAACAACTCAGCACCCACAGATACCTCACTCACTTGAATTGCCCAAAACCAAATTCCCAGGAAAGGAACCCGACCCAGCTTTTCTTTTTGACCTACCATAAGCAGCTGGCCAGTGTTGGAGACATGGCCCTTGAGTCAAAGTGTCCTTTTGGGGAGCACCTGGCTGGCTCGGTTGACGAGTGTCCAGCTCTTGGTTTGGGTAAGGGTCACAATCTCAGGGTCACGAAATTGGGCCTGTACCTGGGTGGCCCAGTTGATTGAGTGTCCAACTCTTGGTTTGGGCAAGGATCACAATCTCAGGGTCACGAAATTGGGCCTGCCTGTGTCAGGCTCTATGCTCAGAGGGAAGGATGCTTGATAAGTTCTTCCTCCCCCTCCGTCCCTCCCCCGTTCGTGCTGTCTCTCTGTTTCTATAATAAATAAATAAATAAATGATTTTTTTAAGTGTCCTTTGGTCCAAAGAATATGGCTAGAGTTGTGGGGACCCTTGACGCAGATCTTAGGTGGGACACTTCAGCATAAGAGCTATAAGTGAGGGGAAGTTCCAAATGTGACCAGATCATGACTCCAAACTGGCATGTGACTGAGCTAGCCACACTTGTTAAGGAAAGAGCCCGTGGCTTGGTCATGTGGGATGGCTTCTAGACATGGCCCAAACTAATTCAGAGTAGTCTCTTGGAGGGAAGAAGAGCGATTTATCTGTTGGCACCTTCCATCTTCTGTCTGTCCTTCGTCAAAATTAGCCCCATAGAGTAAGAATTACCTGCCATTTCCCATGCATGCTACTCTGGTGCTTAGCAGCTGCTGGAAGGCACACCCCACACTCCTTAGTTTCACAAAATCCAAAAGCAGTGGGAGTAGCCACAGTCTAACTGATCCAGACTTTTATCATAACTTAGTCCTGAGCCCATTTTTCCAAACTGGGAGTCCCTTTTCATTGTCTAGTTATATATAAAGAAGAGCCTATATCCAAAGGGAATTTTTGTTCAGTTTTTGCTTATCTTACCTTTTTGCAGGATTCCTTCCCCCCTCCACCCTCCATTACCTGCAATGGACAAGAGGGGCGGGAATGAGGTGAAAGGCCACACATCCACTGTTCCTTTCTCTTCCTTTCTCCTTGGTGACACCAAAATCCAAGATCATTTACTTGTTTAATTGCATATTTTGTAACATTTAGGATTAACCTTTTTATCTGTTAAAATGTTTAAGAAATAAATAGATCTATTCATTTAATCAGTGGCCTCTAAAGTAGGCCACATGTAAGTTGATTCAACAGAGCACACAAAGAAAATACTGGATTTCTATTTGTGTGTTTTTATTTCACCCTCTAAAAATATTTATTATTTGTGTATGTTTTTAATTATATGTAATACATTCATACAGAAATGCAACTACATACTTAGTAGATGTACATGTTTGAGGATACACGCTCAAATGATTTTTTTCAAGATTGGGTACATGATCTGAAGTTTGGAGCCCATTGGTATTGAAGTCTAAATGAATTGGGCTTTGTAGTTTTTATATCTATGTAAAGATTAACAGTTTCCATTTTGGGCCTGTGGCCAATTCTGACTCTAACTTCCTCATGAGGATCTGGTCCCCTAACACATTACATTATTCAGCATGTTGTGCTTTCAAACCACTCACTCGTTATTTAATTATTTATTTAGTATGAAACTTAGGAGACAGATTGGATTATGGTATTTTATTTATGTGTTTAATTTTGAACCGGCAAGTTTGAAACAACAAGTCCGTGATCACCAATCACCACAGGGTGAGCATCAGCTTAGAGTTCTCTGGGATCCTTGTCAAAACAGGGAAATTCTGACCAGGGAACCAGAAATGCAGGCAGACATCTGTTCCCTGGGACTGCTCCTTCGGATAATATGTATCATCATGCATCATCACATGCCCTGTAGTGTATGTATCCTCCATGTGTATTGCAGTTCCTAATAGGTAGATGGTCAGTGATTGTTGAACTGGGTGGAACTGGAGATCAAAGAGGACTCAAGGATGACTCTTCCTCTGGTTAGTGAGGGGATGGGGATGGGAAAGGCAGGGCACTGATATTTAGGTGAGCACTTTGCATTTTATTCTTACAAAGATCCTATAAGATGTTATTGCCCACATTAGACAAGTTATCACTCTCTAAGAGCCATAGATTTCTTGTCCCTATAAGGTCACTTTGTAGGTAAGTGGGAGAGCCAAGATTTGAACCCATGACTCTCTGAAAAACTCATGCACTTCCCACTATGGCACCTTTCCTCTCTGATAATTTAGCTCTACCCCAGAAACCTCATGTTGACATCCAGGATAATAAATATAATAAATATAGATATTGTAAATTTAATATGTAGTATGATTCATCTTTTTTTTTTTTTAAGAGAGAGCATGAGTGGAGGGAGAGAGGCAAAGAGAGAGAGAATCTCATGCAGGCTCCATGTCCAGCGTGGAGCCAATACAGGGTTTGATCCCATGACCCTGAGATTATGACCTGAGCCAAAATCAGGAGTTGGTCACTTAACCGACTGAGCCACCCACGTGTCCCTGATTCATCTTTTTTTTATTAGCATTTTGTATGTTGTATGGAGAATGGATTAGAAAAAGAAAAAAGTAATCAGGAAACCAGAGAAAGTTATAGCAGTAGATCAGGCTTGTGTTATGGTGGTGGCAGTCAAGTTGAAAATATTCACAATGGATTTTGGTGACAAAGTTGACAAAGCCAGTTGATGGGTTGAGGGAAAGAAAGGAGTTAGGGTTGATTCCTAGATTTTTGCCTTAACAAATTGGGTAGATGGTGGCCTTTTCTGAATTTGCTACTTCTGTATTTGCTACTTTTCTAATTTGCCACTTTGCCAGACAGATGAGAAGAGGCAGTTTTTCTTCACATCTTATTTTTCTTTGTAACTCCTGAAGCTGCTTTTCTATTCATCTTGTAGGACCTTGCTGAATCCCCCTTGTCTTAATTTCTGTCAAAAAGCCAGAACTATGTGGCTCTATCCAGTGGCCTATTATGTTCCCTGGAGTCTATGCTCTAGAATCACCTACAGCACTTTCCTCCTTCCTAATCACAGTCCCACTGAATTTCCATGGCCCCCAAATTGGGAGAGTAAAGTAATCTGATAAACATCTAAAAATATATTATTGGGGGCAGCCTGGGTGGCTCAGCGGTTTGGTGCTGCCTTCAGCTCAGGGCGTGATCCTGGGGACCCAGGATCGAGTCCCACATCGGGCTTCCTACATGGAACCTGCTTCTCCCTCTGCCTGTGTCTCTGCCTCTCTCTCTGTGTCTCTCATGAATAAATAAATAAAAATAAAAAATAAAAATATATTATTGGGACTCCTGGGTGGCTCAGCGATTGAGCATCTGCCTTCGGCTCAGGATGTGATCCCGGTCTGGGGATCAAGTCCCGCATCGGGCTTCCTGTGGGGAACCTGCTTCTCCCTCTGCTCTTCTCTGTGTGTCTCTCATGAATAAATGAATAAAATCTTTTAAAAAAATTTACAAAAGTATATTACTGGGACCTAAAGAACTGAATTTATTTTTTTGATATTCAAAATACACTGCTTTCTCTTATATAATGTCATGACCTTTATGTTACATTCACAGAGTTCCATATACATGTAGTGGCTTTCTGCTACATCTACTTGGCCAAGCTGGAACCACATTCCAGGAATTCCCGTTGTGTCTAGGCTAGGGCTGGGCACCAGAGAAACGTGTATGACATTTGGAAAGCAGAAGAGAAGCACCAGCTCTCCTTATGCTTTGAAGTTGGGTCTGGAAACAAATGTAGCTGTGGCTTACCCAGGTTGCTGCTGACCTGCTGGCTCCCTTGCTGGCCTAGGGCTCCGTCAGCTCCTGCTAGCTTCTCTAAACCGGAGCTTAGTGTGTGGGCAGCTCTGGGGTGAACAATCAGCTTCCCCTGTAAGTCACTCCCATGGAAGCCATAAGAAACAGGCAAGGGTCCCAGTTTGTTCTGGGCCTACCCATTTCAACCCTTCTTGACCTACTGGCCCTGTTGACTCAGGACCAAGAGCACGCGCAAAGGCCATGACCTTATGTAGATCGCTTAACCCATTCCCATAATTGCATATATGGGAGAAATAGCAATCACTCCTAAAATAACTTCCTGATTCTGTGTCATTCACAGTAGTTCTGCTTCTTTTATACAACTGTGACTTACAAATATGCAGTGCAGTACCGCATAGCTAGGGCTTCTACATGTACAAAAAATATTAATTTTTTTCACTACCATTATTATTACTGTAACTGTGTTGGTGATGGATGGAACTCCTGTGGTGATCATCCCACAATATCAACAAATATTGAATCATTATGCTGTAAACCCAACACCAATATAATGTGACACGTCAAGTGTATCAGTTACATCTCAATAAAAAATTCCTGCTAGGTCTTGCTATCACCACTGCACGGATGGGAAGAATGAGGGCCGACAGGTTAATAACTAAGGCTCGTCATGCAGGATCCCAAAGAGCTCCACCCAAATTCCAAACCTAAGCCCTTTCCATGCGTTGTGCTACCTGCACCTGCAGAAGTCTGAAGCTGTGGTCCATGAACGGTCTAAACCGTTTCTAGACAAAGTGACAAAAAAGTCAAGATGTGAGGCTGGGGTCCAGAGGCCGGACTTTGCCAGATTCGGCACGTGAGCAGCACAGGTGAGCCAAAGGCTTTAGGAGTTTAGGAAGGACATATCCTTCCTGAGGGGACTTCTGGAGGCTCAAGTTGTGTGATATCAGGTGTGAGGCTGGTGAGCCTGCTGTGCGTGTCAGAGCAGGGAGGGCAGGAAGTGGAAGGAAAGCCTGGTCCCTGTGCTGCTCTTTGGAGCCACCACCATGTAGAGGTAGGGGAGCCAGAGAGAAAAATATATATATATTACTATTACTATTACTAATTATAATATTACTATTATCAGATCACATTTCTTTTAGCTCTACGGTTAGGCCTAAAATTTCCTATGGATTGAAATAATTATAAAAAGGGTGTCTCAGTTGCTTTTTAGTATTTTGCAGATTATTACTATGCCTTATTACCAATGAACCAAATAGTTTTATAATTAAGTGCCCATACATTAATCTTGTATGTTTTATTTGCTTTCAGCATCAGATTCTGTTAATGCACGCATGCGTGGATAACAGAGATGGTACGCCATGTATAAATGTTTTCTTAAACCTTAAAAAATAATAGAGACAATTTTTGTGGTAGTCTGACACTTGAAGTGTTATCCCATTGCCCACTTCACTCAGTAAGTTTCTATTCAACAATATTTACCGAATACCTACACATATGTCTAGATCTATGAATTTCTTATGAGGGATTCAAAAGAAATATAAGGCATGATTCTTGTTCTTTTTTTATTTTTTTATTCTTGTTCTTATGAAATGTATAATCTATTACTTTTCACGTTAGGCATGTTCAATTTTTAAATAATTTTAAGTTTCCAGAAAATTTCAGAGTTTATCAAAGAGATATTTTTTCCCCTGAGCCATTTGAGAATAAGTTACCAACACAATGCTTCATCATCCCTGAGTGCTTTATTGTGTGCTGAATTAAAAAAAAAAGTCACAACAATCATCAAAATCAGGAATTCACATTGATAATGTACTTCTATTCTGTTTCCCAATTTCCATCATTTCACTAATTATCCCAATAATCGTTTTTACAGCAAAAAGATTTCGTTTCAGAACATGAATTGCATTTAGTGGCCATGTCCCTTCAAGTTTCCTTCAATCTGGAATAGTTTATTACAGAAGTAATGCTGTGCTTCCCTCTCTGCCCATGATCTTGATTTGTGCTGTTTCTTACAATGTTCACTTTGATCCCTTGATTAAAATCGTGTCTTCTAGACTTCTCCACTGCATATTCCTCTTTCCCCCCCCTGTATCTACTGAGTATTCACTGTGTGTGTGTGTGTGTGTGTGTGTCTCTGTGTGTGTCTGTGTGTGTGTCTGTCTGTGGTAGGGGTGAGGTGAGGGTTGTTCTGAAACTATGTAAATATCACTTTCTTCATTAAACTTTCCATTCATCCATCCATTTATATCAGTATCAGCTCACCCATTGTATTCAACAATTTGTATTCTCTTGCTATTATGATCTAGCTTAATGCTCAAATTATCCCAGATTTGGCCAGTGAAAGCCCTTATAAAGCTGGCTTCTGGGGATCCCTGGGTGGCTCAGCGGTTTGGCGCCTGCCTTTGGCCCAGGGCGCGATCCTGGAGACCCGGGATCGAGTCCCGCGTCGGGCTCCCGGCATGGAGCCTGCTTCTCCCTCCTCCTGTATCTCTGCCTCTCTTTCTATGTCTATCATAAATAAATAAATACATCTTTAAAAAAAAGCTGGCTTCTGTGTCCTTTTAATGTATGTCTCTCATTCTCTGAACTTTTTCTTTTATTCTTTACTTTTTGATACAATAAAATATTCCAGGTTTATGTGGACTTTCTTTTCCCAACCCTGCCATTTGTCCAACAACCTTGGTCCCTCTTTTTAGAGGAAATAAAACAAGTTAGGTATTTAGGAAACAAGATCTGCGAACTAAGTGACCTCACTACTTTTGGGTTGTTGCTGTTCTTAGTGGATAGCGCTAGGTTATGTACGCGTGCACACGCACACATGTGCGTACACTGACATCTACATATACCCACTATCATCGATCATCTCCGTATCTGTCTGTATTGAAAATTACAAGTTCACACCAATACTTCTGATTTTTATCCCAGCACCAAAAAGTTCATTCTGTTTTCAATATTTCTACCTCCCTTCTCTGATAATGAGAAATTAAGCTCCCATTTTCTTTATTTTTTTATTTTTATTTTTTTTAAGATTTTATTTATTTATTCATGAGAGACACAGAGAGAGAAGAGAGGCAGAGACACAGGCAGAGGGAGAAGCAGGCTCCATGCAGGGAGCCCGATGTGGGACTCGATCCCGGGTCTCCAGGATCATGCCCTAGGCTGTAGGCGGCGCTAAATCGCTGAGCCACGGGGGCTGCCCCCCATTTTCTCTAATATGTGTATTTATTTGATCAATTCCCCTCTGTGTTACCACCTTCCCACTGCTGCCACACAGTGTTACACTAAGCTTCAGGACCTACACGAATGCTGTGCATTGCTAGGAGTTCCAGCATGTCCTTGATGAAGAGGAAAAGCCGGGTCATAAACAAGACAATTCTGCACGTAAGGATTCTTGGTATATTGCTGGGAGAAATATAAGAAAACTACTTGAGGGGCACCTGGGTAGGTCAGTCAGTTAGGCGTCTGCCTTTGTTTGACTCAGGTCATGGTCCCAAGGTCCCGGGATTGAGCCCTGCATCTGGCTCTCTGCTCAGTGGGGAGTCTGCTTCTCCCTCTCCCCCTGTGATCTCTCTTGCTTTCACTCTCCCTCAAATAAATAAATAAAATTTGAAGAAAAAGAAGGAAAAAAAGAAAACCACTTGAATCTCTAAGACTTCGATATTTGTTGGGTTTTTTTTTCTCATTCTAAATAAATCTTTACTTTTAGCGGTTCTTTAATAAAAATTTCGTAATCTTTTTCTTAGATAAGGTCCCCAAGTTGAATAAAGTTTAGGCATCTCAAATTCTGAATGTGCCTGTCTGTACTGTAGAGTTTATGTGCTTTGATCTAATATGAAGCCATAGTTAACCTCTGAGGCAAGCATTGCCATTGACAGATGAAGACACTGAACCTCTGACAACCTGGCTCATTTGCTCAAAGTTACACAGTTTGGAATTTGAAGCGTTTTTCTAATGTCAAGCCCACTGCCCTTTCTAATATGTCATACTCCCTCACAGAATGCAACCTTGATGTAATCATGGCTTGAGGTTGAAGAGCTGCTTCTTTAGGAAGTGGACACTTTTTAAAGCTCTTGAAGTGTGAGTAGGCAAATGTCTTTGATTTTTCTCAAAATCAGCCCTAAACTAGGGCTGGCTAGTTTAGGTCCAGAGGCAGGAAGTGCCTGCAAATACAGATTAGGTCGACACTAGAGCAAGAGTTGACAAACTACAGCCCACAAGTCAAATCGGGTCCCCCATACGTACTTGTTTTCTTTTCTTTTCTTTTTTTTTCTGCCTGTTTTTGTACAGTCTGCCAGTCAGGGTAAGAATGGTGTTTACATTTCTTGTTGAAAAAAAAAATGTAAAGAATAATACTTTGTGACAAGTAGAAATTACAAAAATGTCACCTTTTGGGGTTCATAAATAAAATTTCATTTGGACACAGATATGCTCATTTATTTATGTGTTGTTTTGTACAGTAAGAGTTGAAGGGGTGCCACAGAGACTACCACTTTGGCCCTTTCCAGAAAAAAGTTCAGTGATCCCTGAACAGGAGTCACACATACTTGCATTTGAGCCTTGGCTCCACCATTTGCTAGTTGTATGACTGTGATCATCTCCTCTAAGTCTTATTTCCCTCAAATATAGAGTTAACAATGGTGTCCACTTTTAGCTTGAGAATCCATCTATAAATGTTAGTGTCACAAATATTTGGATGCTAAAACAAGAAATTGCTTTTTTTTTTTTTTTTTTTTGTCTATGGCAAAGTGAATGATGGTCTAGCTCCTACATATCAAGATTGACAGGTAAACCTACCTCCGGCAGGGTAAGGGGGGGGGGGAAGGGTGGTCTTTTCCACCTCTCTTGGGATCACACAAGAATCCCAGGGGCTCAGGAGCATCTCTATAGAAGTTTCTTGTGGGTGATCCCTGTTTGTCTCCTTAGTCAAGCCCACATGGTTTGCCTCAAGGCAGGGGCTCTGCTGGTGTTCCCCCTTCCAACTCTCCCACAGGAGGCCATGGGACCATCACCACAGCTCCCATCCCTGGGGCCCCAGATAATCACAACACTCTTCTGTCACAAGGTTTGGCCACCCTGGGGGCACTGTGTGTCAGCAGAACCCAAGTCTCCTAGTGACCCCTTAATCAGGCCATTCTTGCCAGGCTCCAGAATTCAACTCTTTTCTCAGATCAGCTAGTCCCTATGGAGAATCCTTCTTCTCTGACAGTTTATTCCTCTATCTCCACAAGCCCCTGCTACCCAGGAAGTCCATGCTCACGTGCCTCCCAAGCTAAGAGGAAGACAACAGGGGAAGTGGGTCCTGTGGCAAGCTCCCCCCTTCTCACAGTGCTAACAGCTCCTCGGCTCCTTCCTACCAATCTACCAATCGTTGCCTTTTAGGTCCAGCGTCTCCACTTGTTCGAGGGAAGCTATAACTCTGGAGGGTTACAAGAAAATTCCTTAAAAAATACATTGTGGGGGAAAACAATCTGGAAGCTGAATCCTCCCTCGAGGTAGCCAAGTAACCCCACCTTTTCTAAAAAAAAAATAATAATAATAAATGAACAGGGCTTCTTGCCCATCTGAAGGTTGAGGGACCCCCAGACCCAGCGCCCTTCTTGGAAGGGGGAAAAAAAATCCCTCTCATGCTCTCAACCCGAAACCAAGGAAATCTGATACAGTGACTTTCTCAAGCGCCCTTGCTGCGGCCTGTTGCTGCTCATTATGGACCACCGGCCACGTAAGAGCAGCGCAGGCCTGGCACACAGCACGCAATACGCGTTTATTATTGCTATTTTATGAGTGTTATTAGCCTGGCCACACGAGTAGGGGATGTGTCACAGAGCGGAGCCCTAGAGGCCCGCCAGGCCCCGCTGCGCGCGGGGTGCAGGTGTGGGGGGGCCTAAGGGGCTGACCCGGGGCAAACAGTCGCGCAGCAGCTCCGATTGCAGCTCCGAGGGCGCCGCAGGCCGAGGGTGGCGCTAACCCCCGCCCCCTGGGGGCGCTGCTCGCAGGACGCCCCCCCGCGCTGCAAATCAACCTTCCCCCCAGCACCCCAGACTGCGGGGGGCGGCTCCATCCCTGCCGGTCCCCCAAGTGGCCAAACCACGCTGCCCGTTAGGTTCCCCGGCCGCGGACCCGTGACCGGGGTGGCGGGGGGACCCCGGCTCGCCCAGCCTGGCCTCGCGGTCCCGTCGCAGGCAGCCGCACACCCTCCTTTGTCTCGGGAAAAGCTGGGTCTGTCCTCGCCCAGGCGGGATTCGCGCTCCCGGCTCCCCGCGGCCGCCCCGCCGCGGACACAGGCCCCCGCCCGCCGCCCTCCGCTCCGGCGGCCACACCCACCCCGCCCCGCCGCCGGCCCTGCAAGCGCTCCCGGGCGCGCTTTGCGGAGGGGGGGGGGGGGGAGGTGGAAGGGGGAGAGCGCGCTTTGCGGGGCTGCGCTTTGAGGGGGCGCGACTTGGGGGGTTGCGCTTTGCAGGGGGCGTGGTATGCAGGGGGGCGCTTTGTAGGGGCGCGTTTTGCGGGGCTGCGCTTTGCGGGAGAGGAGGGCGCGCTTTGCGGGGCTGCGCTTTGCAGGCGGCGTGGTGTGCGGGGGGGCGTTTTGTAGGGACGCGCTTTGCAGGGGACGCGTTTTGCGGAGGCCTCCCTTTGCGGGAGGGGGCGCGCTTTGCGGGGGTGCGCTTTGCAGGGGGCGCGTTTTGCGGGGCCGCGCTTTGCGGGGGGCGTGCTTTGGGAGGACGCGCTTTGGGGGGGTGCCATCTGGGGGGCGCGCTTTGTAGTGGGGGCGCTTTCCGGGTGGGGGTGGCCGCTTTGGGGGGCGCGCTTTGGGGGGGCTGCGCTTTTCGGGTGAGCGCTTTTCGGGGCTGCGCTTTGCAGGGGCCGCGCTTTTCGGGGGCGCTTTGGGGTCGCGCTTTGCGGGGGCGCCTGCCCGCCTGCGCTCACTCTGCCCCCGCGCGGCCGGTGCGGGCATCTCGGCGGCGCCCGAGCCCCGGCCCGCAGCCCCGCAGGCCCCGCCCCCGCCACCCCCGCCGCCCCCGCCCGGCCCCGCAGCCCCGCAGGCCCCGCCCCCGCCCCCCCGCCCCCGCCGCGTCCCCTCCGGGTGTTTTTCGAGCCGCGTTTCTGCGGCTCCGTTCAACTGCCGGGGTAGACGCGGATCTCGGGTTAATGACTAATGAATGAGGGGTGCGTGGGGGTGGAGGGGGGAAGAGCTCTAAGAGCCTGTCTGCGACAGGATAATGGAGAGGAGGGAAAGGAGTAGGGAAATGCAGGAAATGAAGAAGCAAGAGAGGCCGCGTGACCGCGAGGAGGGACTCGGTGGCGGCCGCGGCGCGGGGAGGCCTGGCCGGGGACAGGGGGCGTCACGTCCCCGCGAGGTGACCTTGTGAACCTCCGCATCCTCCTCTCTCCGCTGTCCTGCGCCCCACCGTGTCCGGCGGCCGCCGGAAGGGGGTTCCCATTCTCCTGCCTGGTCTTGGTAGGCTCGTGCCCCGCAGGCCCGGGGACAGCGCAGACCCGGGGCGCCGGCCTGGCCCCTGCGCTCGCCGTCGCCGCACCGACCCCGTGGGCCGGCCTGGGCTTTGGGAAACCGATCGTGGCGCCCAGAATCCCGACGTGTGTGACACAAAGCCTTCCGCGACCTGCCCATCAGCACACGAAGCAAAGCCCAGGCCACACAGAGCCTGGAAAATGGGCTCTTCTGACCCACTTTTGTAGCTCCGGACCTAAGCTCTTCCATCTCCGGAAGCACAGAAGACTGGGCGGTCTGCAAGGTCCCCGCTAGCCGGAGCGCAAAGGTTGAAAGGGCTTTTCCACATCTCATCTCGGTGGCTGTTTGGCCAACAGGGCCCAATCTTGTTCCAAATTTGAGGGGGGGAAGGTGGTGGGGGGCGGAGGGGTCACGTTTAAGAAGCCTGGACAAGATGATAAAAACTGTTTTGGCAGGAGATGGATCAGTGCATACGGGCGTGGGCAGCAATGCCCCAACTCAACCACAGCAAATGGTTTTATGACAATGTTTTTGGCCAATACAGTGTATTTTGCCACACGAGAAGTGATGGCCTATCTGTATGATGAGTGGAGGGGATGGGCTTGTGATGGGTCACTCGGTGGACAGACATCCTTGGTGTTCCACCCTTTTTCTGGGACTTGCCAGGGACATTCAAGGAATGCGGTTTGGAGAGAAGCCATTTCTCATTGTGGTTAATGGACTGTGATGCGGATAAGTAATACGAAGAGAAAAAAGCATTGGTTCCTCCGAATGCACAGCCTTTCTGTAACATGGTTATCATCAAATAGGGAGAGTTAGGGGGATCCCTGGGTGGCGCAGCGGTTTAGCGCCTGCCTTTGGCCCAGAGCGCTGATCCTGGAGTCCTGGGATCGAATCCCACGTCGGGCTCCCGGTGCATGGAGCCTGCTTCTCCCCCTGCCTGTGTCTCTGCCTCTCTCTCTCTCTCTCTCTCTCTCTCTCTCTCTCTCTCTCTGTGCCTATCATAAATAAATAAAATAAAAAAAAATAGGGAGAGTTACGTTACTCTTGTCTCCCATAAGTTGTTGTGGGGTTGAAAAGATTGTGTATGTGGCATGCTTTGCAAAGTCAAAAGATGCTCCCCAGAGCCAGGCGTGGGGGGAAAGCATGGATGCCATGGTTTTTCCAAACCAATTAAGGCTATGACACCAGATCATTAAATAATTGTTTTCATTAATCCTCTAACGTTCAAACAGTTACTATTTCCTGTTTCCTTTTCACTCTTTCTTGACACCTCTTCCTGCTTAAATCTGTTTAGTACATTTTCTTATGATCCTCCATCAGGATTCAGCCAAAGAGCCCGTACTGTTAATTGGGCTTTACCAAAGCTTGCTCCCATGCGGCAAGGTTAGTCTCCCATAGTGGTCAGTGAGCTTCCTCGCTTCCATGCTCAGCTTCTGTGCCACAGGGAGAGTTCATGGCAAAGAATTCAGATGAATCTGTGAATCTGTACTACAGAGTGGAGTGGGAACCTCTCTAAATCTATTTTCTAGTGCTAGAAATAAATTGAAATGCATCTCTCTCTCTCTCTCTCTCTCTCTCTCTCTATATATATATATATATATATATATATATATAATCTAATATTTTTGCACATTACCCTCCCCCCCAACACACATACACACAGCTAACTTTTCTTTTTTTACCCCTATCCACACGATTTATTACTTTATGGGACTCAGTGATTTGCCTTTGGATTTAGATGAGAGTAGAAATACACATCCTCATATAGTAACTTCACCCTAAGGTTGAAAAGTTAAAACATTTAGCAAAACTTCACCTGGATGAATGAACTTGCTCTCGGTATTAGATAGTTGGGACTACCATAAAACAGCACACACTGGTGACTCAATTAAAAGAAATTTATTTTCTCACAGTTCTGGAGGCTGGAGGTGCAAGGTCAAGATGCAGGTGAGGTTGGCTTCTCCTGAGGTCTCTCTCCTTGTCTTGCAGATGACCACTAGATGGGATTCTGGGACCCAATTTGCAAAGTCTCTCTGTGTGTGTATGTGTGTGTGTGTTTGGAGAGGGTTCCCACACCAACAAGCAATTCTCACACACCAGCTGGATGTTCTGTAATTCAATTCAGTTCCAACAAGATCTACCTGGAGGCAGCGTCAGATCCCACAGGTTAAAGGCACAGGTCCACACAACCACCCCTTCCCTTCAGATGTCAGTCCCAAGCCCAGGTTATTGCTCCTGTTTCTGAGCAACAAGCTACAGATTGGAAGCTCTTAATGAGCAATCCATGTCCTTGGGTTCAATTAATCTGCTACAGCAGCTCACAGAACTCAGAGAAACATATCACTTGCTAGATCACCAGTTTATTATAAAAGGATATAACTCAGGAAGAGCCAGATGGAAGAGGTGCACAGGGCAAGGTGTGGGGAAAGGGCACAGAGCTTCCACGCTCTCTCAGAGGACACAAACCTCCATATGCTCACCAACCCAAAAGCTCTCTGAAACCAGTCCTGTAGGGGTTTAGTGGAAGCCTCATTACATCAGCATAATTGATTAAATCATTGGTCATTGGTGATCAATTCAACCTCCAGCCCCTTTCCCATGCCCAGAGATCCGGAGATGTGAGTAAAAGTTCCACCCTCTATTCATGGTGGATCCCCTCCTGGCAGCCAGCCTCCAAAAGTTACCTTGTTAGGTGCTTTCCAAAAGTTACCTTGTTAAAAAAAAAAAAACAACAACAAAAAACAAACAAACAAACAAAAAAAAACAACCCAGTTGTGATATAAAGGGACTTGTTGGGAATATAAAAATTAGTGAAAGGGAATAAAGGGAAAGGAGAGAAAATGAGTGAAAATATCAGTGAGGGTGACAAAACATGAGAGACACCTAACTCTGGGAAATGAACAAGGGGTAGTGGAAGGAGAGGTGGGCAGGGGGTTGGGGTGACTGGGGGATGGGCACTGAGGGGGGCACTTGGTGGGATGAGCACTGGGTGTGATGCTATATGTTGGCAGATTGAACTCCAATAAAAAAATTTGTTTAATAAAATAAAGGGACTTGTGAATAATAAGACACCCATTTAGTCTTTATGGTCCTAAAGCCATGTTAGGAACTGAGGGTAAGAAACCGAATGTTATGACAAAAGATGTGCCCTGTTTCTCCTATCACTCAGTAAATTCCAAGGATTTTGAGAGCTGTGAGACCAGAACCATGAACAAAGGCCAAATATAAATGTATAGGAAATATATTTTAGTCATCTGAGTGAGCAAATACATATTTGTAATCAATCACAATATCACAGGGACCTTCTTGCTGTGTCCTCACATCATCTCTTCCCTGTGCGAGAGCCTACCTGGTGTCTCTTCCCCTTCACATAAGGATGCCAGTCATATTGGATAAGGACCCCACTGGTGACTTCGTTTAGCCTTAGTTATCTCTTTCTAGACTCCATCTCCAAATTCAATCACATTCTAAGGTACTAAGGGCTTAAAATTTCAATTGTGAATTTTTTTTAAATTTTTATTTATTTATGATAGTCACAGAGAGAGAGAGAAAGAGAGAGAGAGGCAGAGACACAGGCAGAGGGAGAAGCAGGCTCCATGCACCGGGAGCCTGACGTGGGATTCGATCCCGGGTCTCCAGGATCGCGCCCTGGGCCAAAGGTAGGCGCCAAACCGCTGCGCCACCCAGGGATCCCCAATTGTGAATTTTTTGAGGGAACACAGTTCAGCTCAACCCTCTCTCAGCATATCTGATGAAGGATAACTGGAAGAGAGGCAGGCAGGGACAAAGACCCCACCCTAAGAGGAAACTACCCTTAGAAGGACTTTACACCACCCTGGAAGGAGTCCTCCACCCTTTCCCAAGTGATAGAGGACAAAAACCTGATTAGATGACAGGCACGGGGAGGGTTAATCAGATTAAAACAGCCCACCAATAAACCCATCAGGCTCAGTTTCCTTATCTATGAAACGTGGCCTGTTAGTTCTCCACCATTATTACTGCGTGTAATACGTAGCATTTTTATGGTGCCTCTTCAGACTGCTAATTCTTCTTGGTGCTAGAAGATAGTGCCGTGGTTGAGAGCAATGGCTGGAAGCGTGTAGATCTGAATTTGGATTCCAGTCTATTGACTATCACTTATCACTCTTTCAAAACATTCTTCTCAACCAGAAGCTTGAGTAAACAGGGAAAGATAAGGATCAAAAAATAGCATTCACCTCCACTCGCAAGGGCATCCCAGGCCCTAGCACAGAGCCCGGCAGAAGTAAGGACCCACAGGGGTGTCTGGGTGGCTCAGTGGGTTAAGTCTGCCTTCAGCTCAGGTCATGATCCTGGGATCCTGGGATTGAACCCTACCTCGGGCTCCCTGCTCAGTGGCAAGCTTGTTTCTGCCTCTGCCCCTCCCCTGTTCATTCTCTCTCTGTCTCTCTGTCTCTCTGTCTCTCTCTCTCTCTCTCTCTCTCTCAAATAAATAAATAAAATCTTAAAAAAATCAAAAAGGGGGGGAGAGTAAAGACCCACAAGACCCACAAATAACTGGATAATGAATGAACAAATGAATGGTGTGTTGACAAGAGTATAGCCAAAACAATAAATGTGTATTTTTCAGTGACAGATCATAAAGGGGGAAAGTCCAGAAGGGATAATGATGCAGGACAGCTGTGAAGCTTAAAGTGGAGAAAGTATTGCTACAGACACAGGTATGTGTGTCTGTGTGTGTGACATTCTGAGAGAAGGGCAGAAGTACCATTCGGAGTCAAATAGTTAAAAAGGAAATGGAGGAATTAGGACAATGCATGTGGTAGAGAGTTCTGAAAAGTTGCCCCCTCCATTCGTAAAGAGTGTTCACAGCCCCATTTTTAGCGATCCCAATTTCACCTACACACAGCTTTAGGCATACATATGTGGTCCTTTTGGCCAAATGTTAAAATACTTTATTTGCATCATGAAAGGATTGACTTATACTTTTTTGTTAAACTTTTGTTACTTTTGTTATACTTTTTTGTCTTCCTGCGTCACCTGGCTGGCTCAGTTGGTAGAGTGTGCGACTCTTGATCTTGTGGCTGTGGGTTTGAGCCCCACATTGGATATCAAGATTATTTAAAAATGAGATCCTAAAGAGAACAAGGTGCCTGGTGGCTCAGTCAGTTAAGCAGCTGACTCTTGATTTTGGATCTGTCACGATCTCAGGTCCTGCAATCCAGCTCTGCTTTGAGTCCCTGGTCAGGCTGCGCGCTCAGTGGGGAGTCGGCTTGAGGATTCTCTTTCTCTTCTGCTCCTCCCCACCCCTACTTGTGTACTCTTTCTCTCTTTCTCTAAAATAAATAAATCTTAAAAAAAAAAAAAAAGTCTGTCTTCCCAGCCAGACATAACGTCCAGAGGACAAAAGCTTGTCCTCAGGGAGCAAGTGAATAATTAAGCATGATGCATGGCCCACACTGGTCTCTTCAGATTTGTAAGTGGACAAACAAGTGAATGAATGAATGAATGAGCGCACGGTAATTGGCCTCTGTGTAGTCACACCTCTCCAGAGGTTTTTCCCACCACTCCCATTGAACAACTTGTTAAATAGAGAGAAGTAACCTTGTATTTGTAGTGCTGCTCCCCTCTGTGTGAACTCTTTTCAGGTTACCATCGTCAGGCCGTGTGGTCACTGTCAGGCCACAGAGGTATCACTGGCTCTCTTTTCTTCTCATTGCACCACCCCGTGCCAATCTTGGTTCCATTGTTATTTATGTGATAATATTTTAGGGTGTATTTATTTCAAAAACAATAACGTATTTAGCAAATGTTATATATACAGGAGGCTTTAAGTGAGACAAAATGCAGCAATTAATGCTAATGAGGCTGCTGTTAGCATGTAATATTCTTGGTGTTATAATCATGCATCACTGAACGTGGGCCTCAGTTTGTTCAACAGATGCCGATCTTAATGGCCATATTCTCTTTCCATGGATAAGTTAGCTTTAGTTAAATGTACCATTAAAAATAACCATTTAAAATGGTAATGAAAACAGTGACTGTATCCACAGGAACTTTTGTTTTAACCTCTGCTTTATTACTTCTTTATTTTCAAAGGGACTTTGGGGAGACGAAAACCTTAGTGCCTATTTAGGATACTTTAAACAGAAGAAAAAAAAATTAGAGAGAGAGAGGGAGAAAAAAAAATGAAAGAAAAGTTCAGTTCATTCCCATTAAGATCTAGCGTGACAATTCACGGTGGCCCTGGTGTGCAGGCCTGTGTCGTTAACACTAATCACACTGGGGAAAAAAACTCTCCTGTGTTTTCATCTCTTGTTTCTTCTCAGTATTAATTTAGAATGTGAATCAATAGAAGATAATCAATACCGAATAATAATCTGAACAGCGACTGCAAACATTTCATACATAAATATCGCATCATTATACTGTTAAAGTAGAGAGATATAATATCAGGACTATTTATATAGGTGCTATTTTGACAAAGAAGGATAGGCATATATTAATACATTTCATAAATATTATTTAAAAAGAATTCATAAGAAAAGAAAAAAATTAGAATGTGAGAGTAATTGGGGTCCTTGCTAGTCCAACTCCTTAATATCCATTTATCTCATCATCCTGAACGTACCATTATTTTATCACAAGTTAGGAGTAAAAAGGGGAAAATATCAATGTTGTTATTTAGAAAGAAGGCTACGATTCCTCTAGAACAACAAGAGAAAGCCTGAGCCAGGCTTTTTTCATTGAAAGATGGAGTCTGTAAAAACAAGGATTAATAGATGCAGAGGGAGAGCTGTGTATCTTTTCACATTTTGCCAGAGGTCGTGTATGCCCTGAGACAGATTCTCCAGGTCCTGGAATGTGGCTGCATGATGAGTGCGTGTAGGGCAGGGGAAGTGTGCATCTTGGGGAAGCCCATGTGTATTTAATGGGCATGAACCAGGCCTCTTTTGGGCTCATTTCTTTCTTGGCCAGGCAACATAACTCTCCAGGCCTGCTCAGGTTTTCAGGGCAGTGTACCACAGCTGGTCCAGGCTGGTGAAGTGGGAAAAGATTGGCCAGACCTAGGGGCCACGTTTATGAGGAGCTTTTTCAAGTCTACGACCCAACTGCATTGCAAGTAGGAAGTGTAAGTGCAAGTATTTGGAAGGGATTCTCAGTCCTTTCCTTGGTCAATCCTCTTGGTTCTGGGTGGTTTTGTTTTCTTTTTTCTTTCAGAATTTGCTGAAATATTAATGTACCTGGGTGAATCGATGCTACTTGAAGGTTCTTCCATCTCATGACTGCTGGTAGAGGGCCTGGGAATTTACCTATTAAGGATAAGGCAAAAACCCAGCAGTGCAGGTTACACTAATTATCTAAGAACCTGGAAAGAATAAAAGGACAGGGATTCAAAGTCCACAGATTTGGAGTCAAAATGTTAATTTAGTAGAGGTCTGTGGGTGGAACCTATGGCTGCCATAGCAGAGAACGTGGGGCGGGTCCTTTTTCATTGACAACTGCCTAAGAGCTTCTCAAGACTCTTTTAGCTGAAGCTGCTTGGGACCACAACCACATCATTTCTCTTGGCCTGATCAGAGTCCTTCTCCATTCCTGAGCTTTTGATCAGGGTCTGTAACCAGAAGTTCCCTCATCCTAGAGTTATAGGTAGAGACTGGGTGGGGGTGGGGGGGGGACGGGTTGTCACACAAAGTAATCTTTATTTGCAGTAAATAAGGAGATCATGGAAAATAACTTCCAAATGGTGGCTCCCTGAGCAGGGGTGAGTGGGTTCTTTTTATTTAGGGTTTAAGGAAGGATAGTCAAAAAGGGGAGCTTTGTCGCTTTGTCATCCCACATGAAGGCAGGCAAAAGGTTGCACAGGTAATATTTAGAAAGCATGCCTATACGGGGGTCCTATGTTAGTTAATGAGCTTGTGCTCCTAGGGCGGAGCCTTTGACATTATAATGAAGCAGAGGTAACCCCTGGAAAAGACACAGCTATGGGCAGGCTCTGAGAGCCCATACAAACTGGATTGGGTCTTTGGCTTATTATCTTGGGTAAGGAAGGCAGGGTTTTGCTTGTTCAGAGGCTGGAATCATTTCGGTTGACCTTGAGTCCAGGCTTCTGTAAAAACAGCTAGTGGATTTGTTAGTAAGGGTCTGAAAAGACACAATAGCTGATTAGTTCACGAAATTTGTTACACAAACATGGTACATTTGGCTGCAGTTCTCTGAAAAAATAGGATTTAAGTTTTCTGCTAGTTTTAACTTCATTAACCCTATGGGGCACAGTTTCAATTCCACAAGAACAATTCAAGAATGTACGTTGGGTCAAACTTTACTTTTGAAATAGCCCTGGGAGTTTTACCATTGATTTATTGTCTCTGATATAGTTAGGCTATTTCCTGGCTTGATAGAGGCTGTTAGTTTTTACATTCCACTTGTTCCCTTCAATCTTTAACTACTGAGGTTTTTGCATTTGTTTGTAATCCTAACACTTCCTAGGAAATTCTGCAAGAAGTGTGCTTGGGCTAGAAGAGCTGGGAGGGCATAGAACACAAAAATAGCTGGGGGAAGAAAGTGATTTCTCTTGTGTTGTAAAAGTTATGTCTTGTGTTTCTTTTTCTGGGGACCCCTACTCCTTCTGCTTTCAGGTCCACCTCTGGTGTACGCTCCTGCTAGTAGGAGCATCTTCTCCACGCACACAGACCCAAGGTCGAAGTACTTTGTACCAATAGCCCTTGATTTTGATCTGGGAGGCCAGACAGGGGCAGGGCAAGCAGGTAATAACGCAAAGTAAAGATAACATGGCCAGTCCCAATTTCATATAACCTTGTGTAGTAAAAACGGTCTTGTTTTAAAAGCACATGACAAGTCAGTCAGCACCTTTTCATTGAGAATGGTTGGGTCTATGAGAGATGATTGAATTAGAAGACCTCCCCTCCCCAGTGTTCTCAAACATAATTCTCAGGGTTTGCAAAAGATCCTCAACAATTTGAAATTTTGGGGCCAGGAAGTAACTTGACTGAGGAAAGAGTATCCTAATGGGCCAGTCTATGGAGTCAAAGAGAATGAAGTTGACGGGGAGAGTGGAGAAAGGGCCTTTTCCTCTTCACACCAAAGACCATTAAGTCTCCAGTCTTGGGCTTACAGGCAGCCAATGTACCATGTTTGTGTAACAAATTTAGTATGTGCCTGTGAGGGGGGATCTGCCTTTTGTTCCATAGACTTCCACCACTGTGGTGAGGTTACAGTGATTGGTAGAGACAAATTCTGCATGAAGTCTATTTGTTGGTTGCATTGAACACAACTCAATTCTATTTTGATAAACGTTTGCCAAATTACTAGCCGTTCACCATGTTGGGTCTGAAAGGATCACCAAGGTGAAAAAGACCTTTCACTAAGAGGTTAGATTACAGACTCACCTTCTTCCCAGCTCTCAGCTGCTGCTTTGAACATACTTTTAAATACATGGATATAAAGACAGTAGAAAGTAGGGTATACAACAAGGAATTTCTTCTGAGGCACTCAGAAGGCAAAGCCTCGAGGTGGTATTAACTTTCTAACCCTGTAGCTTTTGTGGCTAAAAGGAAATAAAGTCTCAAGCCACTTGGGGACAATGCTATTAGAGATTCCAAGTTTTTTTTTTTTTTTTTTTTAATATAAGGTTGGAAATGGGAGGTATATAATAAAGACTGGCTACATTTTACCCTAGGTTCTTGGGTAACCTTTAGGTCCCTGGAATTTTCCAAGTGGTAGGAGTTTCGTTGTTATTCATGTTGGGCCCCTAGGGCCCCTAGAGAGTTTATGACAACAAGATGACTCAGGATGGGGACTGGTCATGCCAGAAATACCAGCCATGAAGTTAGGGTAGATGCGGCGTTGAGTCTTGTTTGCCTTCAGCCTGATGTGGAGATGGGAATTTAGCTGTTTGGCCTGTGATTCAATCAATCATGCCTAAGTGATCAAACTCTTAATAAAAACGTTGTGCAGGCAGCCCCGGGTGGCTCAGCGGTTTAACTCTGCCTTCAGCCCAGGGCGTGATCCTGGAGGCCCCGGGATGGAGTCCCACATCAGGCTCCCTGCATGGAGCCTGCTTCTCCCTCTGCCTGTGTCTCTGCCTCTCTCTCTGTGTGCCTCTCATGAATAAATAAATAAAATCTTAAAAAAAAAAAAAAAAAAAAAGCAACTTTGTGCCCCAAAGATTGCATGAGCCTCCTGGTTGGCCAAATTCTGGATATTGTCACACATCAATATACTGGGAGGGTAGCATGTCCTGACTCCATGGGGAGAAAACAAAGGAAATTTCACATTTGGGATTCTCACAGACTTTGCCCTACATGTCTCTACCTCTGTCTGATTTGCATCCTTTTGCTGTAATAAAACTGTAATCATAAGGAAAACACTTTACTGAGTTCTGGGTCATTCTAGAAATTATTACATCTGAGAGGGTAGAGGGAACCTCTGAATTGTAGCGAGCTGATCAGAAATGATGGTGGCTCGGGGGTCCCTGCATGTGTGGCTCGTGTCTGGCGTGAGGGCAATTTTGGTTGAGAACTGTGTCTTTAACTTTGAGTTTGGTAAAAATCATTGAAGAAAGGCATTTTCAGAATTTTATATAAAATTCTAATTTGGGGGAGATTCAGACCTTAAACTGTCTCTTTAAACCAGAAGGAAACCAAGGGTTTTGCTTCTGTTTGAGACTTTTTGCCAATTATTGAAGCTGATAGCAAACCAGTACTTACTTCCTCACCCTCTCCCCCAGCCACCCACTCTGATTCAACATCAGTTCTCTTGTTTTTTTCTTGACCTAATTTGGCTCCTATGACTCAAACTTCAGACCCTCCCAATCATTTCCCATGTACAATGAACCCACTTCAACCCCTTTGGACTGTGAATTGCTTATTTCTCCTTTTCTTTCGCTATCTCCTGTCTGTCCCGTGCAATGCTATAGGAATTGTAGAGAGATTCTGGACACATTTTGTGAAGGTAATGGCTCTCAGTAAGAAAAGAAAACAAACTCTCCATTTCATCAGTAGAAAAAAAAATAGGTGGCTTTAGAAAGTCATTTTGTTCCTTCTACTGCTATCAGGTAGGAACTTATTAAAACTCATCCTTAAAGATATACTTCTACTATGGAGAGTTTAAAGAAAGAGTATACTCCCTAATGTTTTTTTGGATCATGTCCTAAGGTCTCACTCAAATCTAACAATCTGGAACTTCTTAATGCTCCATCTATAGCTTCCCAATGGTAATTAATGCTCTTTCTTATTGCCCCTTAAGGGCAAAAAAGAAAAACTCAGAGAACCTCTTTGCTTAGATGAAGACAATTATTGTAAATACCACATCCCCTTCTGTGATAGGAGAGATATTGATAGAGCCTTCAAGGGATTCTTCAGTATTTTGTCCACCCACTCCTCACGTTATTGTCATCATTGGCTTCATTTCCTGTCTTATTCATGAAAACCTCCAAGAGGCAGGGCAGTCAACCACAAGATCACCGACTCAGGTCAATGAAGACACATCTCCTTTTCACGTTTATTTCATTTTTGTTTTAAGATCACAGAAGAGCAGAGCATTCATACGTGTAAAGTAACAGAAGAGAGAAACAGAATTTAAATACATTTTAAAAGAAAAGAAAAAAAGCTTTTTTTTTTAATTTTAATTATTTTTTTTTTTAACACACACTGCGCTTTTTATTTTCCTCCACAGAGCTAGTATCCAGGGGAAAAAAAAATCCATCCAATAAACAAAAATAAACTTTGAACAACAAAAAGAAACAAAAAAACAAAAAATGGCCATGTGTTGTATCATCAAGGAAAAGTCTATAGGGGTGAAAAAAAAGGAATATATTTATATATATATATATTTATATGTATATAACACTGTTAATAAGGAGAATTCTAACCAAGAGCAGGATTTATACACCCTTCAATAGAGCAGTGAGAAGGAAGGGGTGAAGCAGTGTGGGGGGAAAGAAGGTGGAGGTTTTGTTCCATGCTTCTCTCCCCCTGCAGTTTTTTTTTTCCCTTTAACCTTCCCCCCATCCCAGTGAATACTTAGGGAGCAGCACTTGGCCATGATCACCAGAATGAACCATTTACATTCTCTGGTGAAGAGCAAAGACTTGGGGAAGTGGGTCCCAAAAAGGCTGCAGATAGCTTAGAATTACTGCTGCGTGCCATGAAGCTAGTAGTTCCACGTATTTTCTTCATTTGCAAGAAGCAGATTTTTACTCTGTGCCTGGCTTTTACATACAGAAGGCTTGTGCAGAGGAAAACATAGCTGTAGGAGTAGATCCAGGAGCACCACTCAATGAGACACCTCTGAAATAACCATGCAAATGGAGAGTTGTCCTCAGGGAGGGGTGGGTCATTCTCCCATTTAAAGAGAGCTTTGAAAGTGCTCTAAACACATCGCACATCCTTATCTACATCACCCAATACAAGTGCTGGGAAATTATGAATAATCCCTGCTTTTCGGGACAAGGGAGACTCGGATTGTTTCTGTTCTCTTAGGCAATGAATGAAAAGCTAAGTTGAGCCTCCAGGATGGTGTGGGGCTACACTTTGATGGGTTGAAACAAGTGGGCCTGTGCTCAATCCATTCAGCATATGGCACAAGAAAGTAATTCCTCACGAACTGCCTGAGAAATAGCATTTCTGCGTACTCTTCCCTCAGAGAACTGAGCTTCCACATTTGATTTGGGCCTTTCACAACAACTCTCCCTGTGTTCGATTCTGTCACCTTCTGTTTATTTTTGTCCTATTTTTAGCTTGTCTTCTTTAAATGATCTCGACCTGTACTTTTTCAAAATGAGGCTTGTTTTCTCTCAGTCCACTTGCTTGACTTCACAGCTCTTAGTCAAGTTTAGGGCAACTATGCCATGAGAAAATCCTTACAAAACAAAATGTATTGTCTTGTCTGTTTCTCACAGAACAGCCTTTTGAACCTGCCTGGGACCACTTGCTTACTGCCATCAGCAAAGGCAAAGAGTTTTCAAGGACACACATTTACTGTAATGAGGCACTTGGCCCAGAATGAGAAAAAACAAAACAAAACAAAACAAAACAAAACAAAACTGATGTTTCCTTTCATACACACAACATGCATAATAGCCTGGCTACTTTCCTTCCTATGAAAGGCTATTAGAATACAGTTCAACAGTTAGATTTTATATTATAAGGAAACAACTCCAGTTATTTCAGTGTCTTCAGTCTCATCTGAATGTGTCCCTTCTCTACCTTGCTAAGAAGTTTTGTTCAAAAGAGAATTTTAGAACCTGTCCAGGGACCCTGTATTCTAGAAGTTTTCACTTTGGAAATGGAGATGATGGAATGATGGTTCGGAGGAACCAAGGTGGGAGAGGGGCCAAACTGGAGGTGACATGGAATGATCAGCTGACCACATCCTACATGAGCATTACATTCTTATTTGAAATCAGAGTTTAGAGTTGCCAGAAGTCTTAGAGATGTGATCCAAATACCTTATTTTTGGGATGAGAAAACCAGGTCTCAGGAAGTTTAAGTGACTTGCTTAAGGTCACCTCACTTGTCTGTGTGGCCAGACCCTAGCCAGATTCCAATTCTCTTGCCATTCTGCTTCACCTTAAACTTGCCATTTATCTTGGGTGGAGGAATGTACTTTAAGTGTAATGTTAATTTCACCTAAATCTCTTTCTATAACAGTCCATGCAGAAAGTTCTCGTAAGTCCCAAAGTCATCTCTTTGATGCCTCTTTGTGGCTGTTCAGATTGTAGAAAATGTATATATGTCACTCTATATAAACACATCAGACCCTTCAGAAAGACTCCAAGAGAAGGTGCCTGAGAGAGATACTCCCAGTTAAAGTAATTCTGTCCTCAGTTGCAATATTCAGGATAGGTATGTAGAAATATAGGTTTGTCAGATTAAGTAAAAGTAATAATTTCCTAGGGTAATTTGGCAAGATAGTTCTCAAGAATATAACATATTTCTAAGAAATCTACAATTTCTTAGAATCAAGATGACAAAGAAGCTTTCCCAATGTCATTTTTTGGGTGGAAAATAAAAATGGAGTAATATTGTACTCCTCGAGCTGTAGGTGACTTCCTTGGACCTATTTAAATAAGCCATCTTAGATGGTAGGTAAGAAGTATCTAGAAGACGCTGGGAGTTGATGCAACAGACACATGAGCCCTTAAAACTCCTTCCTCCCTGTCTTCTCATTTCCCTTGTTTTGGGGTCAGGTGAGCCAACTGGGCAACAATTGGGAAAAACTCCACTTAGGTCCCACAGGAACTAAGAGGTGGCCTCCCGTGACATGAGCAGGATGTCGACCTTTAGGAATTCCTGTGGGTCTGCTTCCTTTTGCTGAGGCAACTTTCTTGTTCGAGACATTAGTCATACTCCTTCCCATTCTGACCTGTGAAATGCTTCAGTTTTATTTATTTTTGTGGGTTTTTTTTTCCTTAAGATTCATAGATTTAGCTGAACCTGGGCACCGCCTGAAAAATGAAGTTTACATAGTTTATATCATGTACATAAACTAGTGATTTACATTGATTTACACATGATTGGTGCCTAATTTATTAATCAGCACACAGTATGTAAATGCACTGAAAAGAAATCAAGATTTTAAAATAAGTTTTCCATAATATCCATAAACATTTGCGCTGGTGTAAATGTTAAACCTAAACCTAATGTTAACACCAGCTTCTTTGCCAAGAAGAAAGTGATGTACATTGCTGGGTGAAAACAAATTCTCTCTTGAATTTCAGTTGGCCGCATTTGACAACACAGCTACATGCAAATGAGAATAGTTTACTTCTCTTCCACTAGTATGCACATAAATGTAAACTCCATTTTGCATTTAGTGAGATGTTTACAGATACTATGCCAACCATGATGGAAAATTTACATCACTGGGGCAAATGTAGTCTTTGGAAGAGAAATATTTTAAGAATGTAAGAAAGAAGAAGACTTCCTGAACTGAATTTGTGTTTCTTAATTTAGGGTCCTATCTCATCATTTTTGTGGTATGTTTAACATTTGTCTTCAAAATATTAATAGTTTTTATAGGTCAGATATAGCACTGCACTTCTATTCCTATATTTAAAAAAAAAAAAGTAGTTACTGGTAACTGAGACTAAATCCAGGCTAAAAAGTTATGAAGATGAGAAAAATAAGGCCATGGTTAATCCACGGAACTTGGTCTACAAACAAATTCCTCTCAAACAAATAATTACAAAGTGGAAAAAGATGGGGCTCCGTATCTTTCTAAATGAAGCATAGCTCTTTTTTTTTTTAAACCAAATTCAGTACTTTTCTTCCTTTTAAGTTTAAACCGTTATTCTAGATTTGTCTTATAATACATACAATATTGTAAATATAGCATCTGTAAAGATAAGATTAAAAAAAATACATACACATATATATTATTTTTCCACAAATAATTCAAGGCCTGCAAAAAACAAAAGGAGAGATTCTGGGAGACAAGCCAATAGAAACAATCAAACCACAACCAACCTGGGGATGGAAACTGTGACTCTGGAGTAGTTAAGAAGCTAACCACCCGGTAGGTAATAACTCAGAAATAATCTCATGCTGAGGAGTTTAGTTTTTGTGTGCAAAGGAGGTAAGTCCATTTTTGGAGGAGAAACAGATTTTTGTTTCTGTCTCCAAGAACATGAAAATCACGAGTACTTTTACAAGGTCTCTATGAATAGCCCCAGTTGACTGAATATGTGGTAAAAAAAATGCCCATGGCAAGGGAGAAGTCTGTCTGACTTGGAAGAGAAGGCAAAGGTCAATAGGACAATTCTTCCCCAACAGAAAATACAAAAATTCCCTAAGCCTTAGTTCTTTTAGGGCAGAGGGATTTTATGTCTCAAAACAAGTAAGACTGTTCCTCCAACAAGGCAACACCTTCTGATGAACAATTGCACAGAGGATATAATTCTGCAGTTGTAAAACCTAGGATAGTTCTCATTCTTCAGGAAGTGCCCTTGGTCAAGGTCATTTCTGCTTTCTTTAACGGAAGGTCAGTTCTAAGGATTTCATTTTATGAATAGTGGAGTTTCGTTTTGCATACAGAGGACATTAAATATATTAGCCATTCAGATTAATTGATGGAATTTCACTTCTCTCAGGGTATTATTTCCAACCAGTTGGTTCTTTTCAGTGCAGAGTTTCAAGTTTTGAGTACCAATGGACAAGATTCTTGAAGGGATTTAGAGCAATATGATGAACTAAATTCCAAGAAGTTCCATGTTCGGACTCAATTTCTTGGTGTAGTCCTCTGGCTGCTACCTTTTTCCTGACCTTTCTCCAAATTATGTTCTCCTCCATTCTTCACACTGCTTAGAGACATTCTCAAACTTATGAGATTTCTGGGGTCAATGTTTGCTCTGAAACAGGAGCCAGGACCAATTTTTTAAATTCCCAGATCCTGCTGGAGATATATGCAAACACCACAATATTCAATATATGTTTAATTATGTTTAATATATGGTCAATTATATTAAAACTCAGGGAACAAATGGTGCTGACAAGGCAGACATTCTTTTCAGTGGAGAATCTTCTTCCATAAAACCAAGACCTTGTCCTTATGATAGGGTGGAGATACTATGAAAATGTAGGCGTATGATTAAAATGTGTCACATGCCACAAGGATCTGTTCCCGAAACTGATACTAAACCGAATTAACACCTGCTACTTTTCTTTTCTTATATATCTTTAAATTAGCATGCATTCCTCTAAAGCTTCCACTTAAGGATGTGACTGGCTCTTCAATATATGAGGAACATTTATCACCAATGATGATAAACTTTTATTCCTGTACTACGACCACAATGTTAGAGAAACCCCGATTGTCAATAAATTGATGCTGGATAGGAATATGGCTCACCTTCCCTATATTTTAGTAGCTCCTTTCTTGGATAAGGATTTCTCTTCTCTGTGAGGATCTGCCACAAATACTCTTATCCATCCCCAAGCCCAATCTGAACTTCTGTCTCCTGTCTAAACTGCAAAATCATAAAAGAAGGCTGGTAATAAGCTTTCCAAAACAAACAATAGAATCCCCTAGAACAGATTTAAAATGTTGCTTATCAAAGAGATCATTACCTTCAAAGGCAAGGCTCATTGCCTTCAATTAAAAAAAAACTATCAGTAGAAATTTCAGATCCTTCCGTTCTTCCTTCCTTCTTTCCTTTTTTCCTTTCTTCCTTCCTTTCCCCTTTTCTTCTTTTTTCCCTGGCTTCCTCTCTTCCTTTCTTGCTCTCTTCCTTCCTTTTTCTATTTGCAGTTAGGAGGTTTTCTGTATTATATCCTGTGACAGCTATTTTTCAAGTTCCAAAACTAGATGAGGTACCATATTTGGCTTTACATTCAATTAGGACCTCAATAATAATCCTCTGTCTTTTCATAAACTGAGCCACTTCTGATGCCTCCTATAGTCTAAGTGAAAGCAATGGTTGGTTTCCTGACAAAGATATCTACAGGCAGAGAGCCAGCTCTCTCCGCAAGACCTTTCCTAAGAAAATTCTGGTGCTGCGGTGATAACCAAGCTTTGAGGTATGCATACAACTTCTGCCTAAATTATTTTCCTGGTTCTTTTGATTAAGGAACGAATTCACATTTCAGAGGACTCTTGTCGATGTGAACTTAGGCACCATATTCCCCACAGTATCTTTTTCAGGAACCAGAAGCCAAAAGTGAGCAGGGAAGGTGACATAGATCTTAGTGGCCTGGCCTAGGATAATGATGGACTACCATGAACACTGCAAACATTACCAGTGGAGCATAAAGGAGGCCACCAAATAAAGTCTTAGCTTACACCACCAGGACAGAAATCTGCAAAGGAGCACAAGGGATGGATTCCTTCTTGTTATGGTCAATGCTTTGCACACGGTCCTGCCATTATCTCTACAAGATGAGTAGGGACCGGTGCATCTGTCTGCTTTTCCTGCCTTGCTCACTCTCACTATATTGTATCTGAAATAGGAAATAATCTCTGCTCAAGGGAATCCATGGGCCAAATGCAGTGTTATTCGAAGATCAGGGAAGGGGAAAAACAGGCCTGCTTAGATCTCCACGTGGCTCATCATCCTTTTGTTGGAAATTGACACCTGGAGACCTTCCTGCTTCTTGGGATTTACTCAACACATGCTACTCACTCCTGCAGCAGAGCAGATCTAAGCCTGCAGAAAGCCAGGAAATATATCAATTCCTCAGACTCATGAAACAAGAGTGAAATCAGAAACCTTCTCTCCTAGGTCACCTCATTGACGTCACTGATTCTTTCTACTGTTCGCTCACCCCATCAATAGTAGGCACTTTCATTTACAGTGATATTCTGAGTGACTCTCGACTGGGTTCTGATGATTGGACTAAGAGGAATATGAGGCTCTGCCCTTAGAAGGGGCACGGCTTGGTGTGGATACACGCTGATGTCATGTGACAGCCATGGGGGGGAGGGCGGGGGACTCTGCTCCATGCCTCCTTCCCCACCATGTCCCCCAGCAACTTGTCACAGCCGCGTCTCACAATTACAATGCGGGACAGTATCTACAGCACAATGAGTCTATGTACACATGGACCATTCCCTTGGCATGCTTTAGAGAGAGACACACACGCTCACACACGTACACCCACGTGAGAGCGAGAGACTTGAGCACGCGCATACAGTGGAGAAAATTAAAATGGCACTTCCTAGTGTCTGCGGCATGACTGGTGCTGGGGGTGTGGGAGGGGGTGAAGAGAAGCAGCTGCTGGGGGCCTTGTGCAGGGGGGCTGAAGGGGGAGTAATTGGGATGGATGTAGGGGAGATAGAACACACTGGAGGGGGAGGAGATGGTCTTAAAAGTTGGGGAGATAGTGGAGGCAGGAAAGCCGGATAAAGGCTCGACACAGGATTCCAGCGTGGATTCCACTGATAGTCTGAAATGGCTAGGAGTCAGCTCAAATGAAAAACAAAATAAAAAGATGATGGAATTAGAAACACCAAAGGCAAGACCTTATTTTTTCTTTCCCCACGGATGCAAAAGAATGAAGGAAGGATAAAGTGTGTGTGGGGGGGTTCATACCCATCTGACACTTCTTCTCTTGATTTATTTTTACAACATCCGGGTGTCCTTAGCATGATGTCATCTTTATAGAGAATACATTTGCTTCGATATACACATAGCCTTGTAGAGCAATCCCACCCTGATTCATAGTTAGACTTTTATTGATGGACTTTAAAATGGTCTTAAGTGCATTTTCTTCTTCGTTTTCTTACTTCCCCCTTCATCTATAAACACACAACGTTGTAAAATAAACAGGCTCCCCCCATCTCGCGCGCTCTCTCTCTCTCTGTATCCTGTGTGACGCATTTTTGTGTGTTTTTTAAAATTATTTTTAAATTTTTATTCTATTAACATTTGCTGAGAAGGCAGAGCAGAGATGCTGCCAGCAGCCACAGTGGTACGGCCAGACTGATGGATCCATTGATTCCTCTCACCGACCCGGGCCCTGCGATGCAAAAGAGAAAGACAGGAGAGGAGTTAGAGCCAGCCCACTGCAGGTGACAGCTGACAGCGGGCAGTGTCGGAGGTATGAAGGGCCAGGGAGCAGCACCTCAAAGCCAGTGCGCTTAGGCACAGCCCAAGAAGGGCTCACCATCTTCCCTAAATCCTTCTCCTTGAGTTTTAAGTATCTCAAGGGGTTTCTGTGATTGAACACTTCTGTACACAGAGCTCTCCTGCTGGAGAAGGCTCACTGACGTGTCTGCTGGTGCAACGGGCTCCTTCCTCTTCACCCAGCCTCCTCTCGCACGCTCTGCTCGGCATAGCGCTGTGATGCCAGCACTCGTTAAGATTCCAAGCATTGATGGGGTCTTTCAGCAGCCAGACACCGGCTCCTCCAGCTGATTCATCACAGTGTCTCCATCAATAAAACATGGGACCAATCTGAAACTCTCATTTCTCAGGGGGAAGCAGTCATTATTTATTTGTTAATGGGAAGGGGAATTGTTTCCAAGGAACATTTGTGGCTGAATGTCACCTTGCTGCAAGGTAGAGAATAAGTGAACTCCTTGTAGGGTCTTAAGAGGCAGCCCGGGATCATCTGGTCCAAACTCTTCATGTGACGCTTTAAAGATCAAAAGCAAAGGCAACAGGAAAACCACAACAGGGACCACCAAACCTAGAGACGTTAAGAGGTAGGTCCAAGCCAGTAGCAGAACCGAGACTTGGACTTGTCCAGAATTCACCCTGGAGGGGTGGCCCCTGTGTATTCCCACTGCCACCTTAGTTTTCCCAACATGGACACGATGTGGGGTATATGGGAGTGTGGATCTAAGAGGGAGTGGAGAAAGGATTTGTGTGTTGACAGAAAGGAGAGACCTGGGGCAGAAAACGTAGGCCCCAAGAGCTCGTCTCTGACGCTTTGCTTGTTCCATTTTCTCCTTTTGCATAGTTCTGTTCATATAGATCCATCACAGGAAGAAAATGTTAGTACTTTTCACAACAAGGATTTTTAGATTTAAGACTGCATGCTTAGACAATGATATTTAAAAGAGAAATCAATGTGACTAATTATGGGTCACTTTGCAGTTTTGAGGGCACATATACAATGTGTGTGAATGAATGTGCACGTGTGTGCATACGCGCGTGTGTTGAAACCTATGATGGTTTGCATGTGCAACGGAAGCGTCCTCTGGTATGCAAAGGTTTCCAGGATTGTCTACAAACATATCTGGTCAGAGGCCAAGCAACAGAGAAGATGTTGAATTCAAGAATGTTTTCCTAATCTGTGTTTTACATAAACAATGGCAACAACCACCCAATAAAACCAACAATTACACAGCACTTACGATAAGGTACTGTTGCAAATGCTTTACACATGTAAGCATATAGCCATGCTTTGAGGCAGGCATTAGAATGAACCCTATTTTTTTTACAGTGAGATAGTAAGAGGCAGAAAGAGGTTAAATCTGTTGCAAAAATTTACACAGCTAGTAAGCAGAGGAGCTGGGGTTTTTACCCAGGCGGCTGGCTGCAGTCTCTGCCTGTCACCACCACACAGTGAAGTTACATAGTGAAGGACTGCCAGTAAGTCTCCTGTCAAACGTTCAGCAAATGAATTTTGTGTTTGTGGAAAACAATAGCCAGAACAAACAAAACACAACATGGAGGCAATCATTATCTTTGGAAAAAAAAAAAAAAAAGATTTTCAATAGAACATTTTTTACTAGCGCGTCTTTTTGAGAACATAAAAAATATTACTATAAAAATGCGAATATGTAAACTTTGAACAGTGTAGTTATAGTATAAAAATGAGCTTTATTACCTGGAAAGCTATGGAAATACAGAGTAAACAATTTAAATATTTAATCAGTCAATTCTTTACATTTCTGAATGGTTATAGGGTTGTGTTAATAAAAGACACTTTCTCACTACCTTTGGGTTCATGCTTTTCATGGGGAATTCAGGTTCAAGATCATGTATCCTGCATAAAGCACCTGATGGTAATTGTTGACCGGGCACTAGAATACAGTGTTCAGAGTCTCAGTTCAATGCTTTTGGTAGCCCACCCCCCACACCCTTCACCACCACTTTTTTTTTTTTTTTTTTTTTTGGCCTTTGTGACCTTTAAGCTCTCTCAATGGCAACTCTCTAGAGCTTCTGGCCAGATGGTAATGCATTTCCCTATCATTTTAGTTCCTCTCTATGCTTTAAATGGCATAACTCTGCGGCACATTTGTTTGGATTAGCGGGTCAGGACAGCTTCCAAAACAGAAAGACTACACACAAACTGAGGCCTGACCGGACTAAGCAAAAATGATTTTTGTTTTTCCCTAGGGATGGTGTGAAACAGAAGGGTTTTAGTAAGAGTCTAATTTTGCCTGTTTCCTTAATCTCACTTTTAGTGCTGGGACAGGCTACAGTATCTTTCAGACGTCTTGGAGTTGAGTGTACCTGGGGACGTCTAAAAAGTCTAGTCTGATCATTTTATTTGAAGGGCAGTAAATATTTGATAAAGCCAAAATTGCAACATTGAAAAATATAATACATACATAGATGAGCCTAAATGTTCATGTATAACATTCTTGCTAATGTATGTACACATATATATTCACAGATACAAAGAGAGGTATATATGTTATATGCATACTCATATATACACATATGATATACTGTACATATATTTTATTGGTCTTTTAATAGACATAATTGAGAATTAACTGTTACTTTCACATGCTAGTCTATGATATATATAGGAAATCTCAGTATGACTGTGCTAATAATTTCATTCTTGTAGAATTATTATTATATATTTGAAATGCATTTTGTGGATCTATTAAAGGTATCTTCATTTGTATCAATTATTATTTATTAAGTGCTCTCATATAGCTATTTGATGTGCTTATATGACTTGCTCTTTTCATAATTGGTTTTGAGAGTAAATAAATAGCTTGAAAAAATGCAAGGGTAAATGAATGATAGTTGGAGAATCATCACAAGTGTGTATGCAATTATAGATATATATGACTGCATAGGAGACTACTTCAGTTAATGGCTATTTCAGGGAAGAATAATCAGCAAAATCATTAATTATGTTTTAGTTCATAGTTATGAAATTTCTGCTTATTTGTGGAAATGCAAATGATAAATCTTATTTCCCACACCAGATGGCCAGGCTCAGCAAGTGCTTTTATATACTGACAGATATAATGAAAGCAAGAGTCTGTAAACATAAATTAGCCTTAAGAATAGATGGGCAAATAGAACCACAATTCAAAAATTGCTACACGGTTTTCATACAACAGACAAAAATCATATCTTGGCATTTAGCCACATTCTATATGTGTTTTCGTGTATGTGAGCACACTTATATGTGTGGTATCTAGTAAACATTCAATAAACGGTAGCACCATCATACTACTATTAACTATAGAAGCTTAGATTACAGAAAGCCATGAAATACCCCTGAATCAAAGGTATTAGCTTGTGAATCTGGTCAAGGCTTTTAAAGTTTGACCTGAAGAGGCAAAATTCAGCTGGAGCAAGATTGAGAATCTTGAGTCAACACACCAGGTCAAGATTCTCAACCTCAGGACAGGATGATAAGTGAGACTCTGTATCACGGTGATTGCTGGACTGCACTTTGCCACGACAATGCTTTTACAAGGGAATTTGTGATTAAGGACAAGGTTGCTAAAACATCCTGAAATTGTGTGAGATATGAGAATTTTCGGCAAGTCTCTACACAGTAAATTCGATGCAGGATGCTCAGCCAATTGACTGTCTTTCAAGAAAATCTTGAAGAAAGTACAAGGTGATTTCCCAACACCTGTTTTGGAGAGCATGCACTTGGAAACACTTTGTGCTTCATTCAAATCTAGCCAATGCATTTCTGTTGCTTCTCCTGAGTCCTTAGGGCTCTTTTCCTGGACTAGATTTATTCAAAATAATCATTCTTAAAGAATATCATTAATCACAGCCTCAATGATCCTCGGGCATTCCTTTCAGCCACTAAGGAATCAAGGTCAATAATAATTTTATTCCTGTATGCAGTTGAGTCATACAAGAAAAAAAAAAGAAAGACCAGGTGAGTTTAAGTTTGAATTCTTAGAATTATTAAGTGCTGACTGAGTGTCTGAAAATAAAAGAAAAACTCAAAATACAAAACAATCGTTCAGCAAAAGAGAACAACAATCTTCTAAAATCTCTCTTAGTTATTAGCTGGATGTGCAGGCTAAGGCGCTGCCCTCTCCTAGGAAGCCATAGTGAAAGGGAAGCCTGATAAGATTGACTTTGGCGCCACCTGCTTTCTATGTTCAGCCAGTACAGCTTCCTCAGGGGAAATGAATTGGAGATTAAAGCTTATATTCTCCAGGCTGGAGCACAGAAGAGGGGATATGTTGATGTTTAATGTGAGCAATATGTGTTAGAATTAAATTTGGCCTCCTCTTTGCATTACCTCCCCTCTCTATAAAGTGAGTTTTGGATAAGCCTGAAGTATTCTCATGGTAAAGTCCATCACATCTTTTCCATCAAAACAGCATCAAATAGTTTAGCGTACAAAATTTTGAAATTTTAGGTCAATACTTAGAATTCCTTTGGGTGACACTAGGTCATTGAAATAAAACCCTATCCCCTATTCCTCAATCCATTTCAAAACACTAGGTATCATATGTTCCACTAACATTAGCCATTTAAAATTCAAATGTAATTGATAATCATGGCATTGGGGAGTGAAGAAGGGCTGAAGGGGACAGGAGTTTACACCTTCTTGCCCCAGATGATCTTGGTTCAATGTATGTATTCCTGATGGCTTTGTCCTTACTGCCTTCTGTGAAGACCTGTTAGAGCTGGTTATAAACAAGGTGCTGACCCTTTCCCGGGAGTAAACAACAAAGTGTCCATAATCTCTGTGGCTGTTAGTCACTGGTAGGGTACAAGTCCCACAAGAATAGGTTTTCACAATTGAGAATGACCTTGGTTGGCTCATCCCCTTTGAGGCTCAGAGAAGAAAACATCTTCATATAAGACAATTACCAATCCAAGTGGGTAGCCATGAGGACTTAAGGAGGGTGCTATCTGGCCATGCAGGTTCCTCTGTGGCTTTGGTTTGGAGACAGACACAATCAGGGATTTCTGTTGGACTTGTAAAGAGGGCATCTCGGGAATTGGTAATTGTTTGCATCATAGGTTCTGGTTTATGAAGTGTTAACCTGACTGCATTGTCTTCGTAGGATTTATTATGTAGGGGGATTATTGTGTCACATGGCTGATGGAGGTAGGTGGCACAGTTCCTGGGAGACATCACCAGCCTGGGTGTACGCAGAAGGGAGAGAGAGGGCCTACGAAGACATGGAAAAGCACTGAGGCAGGGAGAATATTAACTGTTCAAGTGCTTCATTTTAGGAGATGCTACTTTATTTCCTTTAGCAGTGTCTCTTCTTTAATAGCCAGCAAGGGACAGTGAGTAGGCTCTCTGTCTCTTCTGCGAGACTGGTCACTGGGCAGTGAACACTGCCAAAAGTGCAGCTCTGCAAGAATTAACTACGGCCATTTAGGACATGGAGAGTGGGAGGGGAAATAACTTATTCAGTTCCAGAGATTTAAAAATAAATAGCTGTCAAAAGGCATATAGGGGTCATGGGTTAGATCTGGGCTTTGTGTGTGTGTGTGTGTGTGTGTGTGACTGAGAAAGTTCACAATCTGGGAAACATAGTGGCAAAACCATTATGGGAATTCTTATCACAAATTATTGAGATGAAATAAACTCAATTGTATAAGACCTCAGTACATGGCTAAGAAATCTTAATTCTAACATACAGTAGGTAATCAGAAATAAGAACCATACCTTTTTGCTTGAAGTGCACGGTGGTGCCAATTTCTAAAAAAGAAACATTTAGCAAAACAAAAAAAAAAACAGATCAAATTTTTTTTTGTATTAATTGAGAATAAGCACAAAGGTAATCTGATACTCTCCATTGAAAGGAGAATGGGACAAAAGGTGGAAAGAACATTCTAATAGAAACACACACTAGTAGAGATCGAAAGAAAGGCAGGTGGAAAGATATTGTTTTGTTGGAACAAATGTGCACTTGGGAGTGGTAAAAATAATTTCCAGCTACAAATCCTTGATGTTACCTGTTCTGTGTATAGACAAGAACAAGGACCCTGAGAATGGCACGTAGAAGGACTCTTGACTGAAACTTAATGGAATGATAGAATGTGTCTGGCCTCCAACTCCATCCTGCCATCTTGCCCTTGGTTTACTCCACTCAAGCCATTTGCCCTTGTTTTTCTCCTAACACACTAAATCCACTCCAGCTTTACAAGTTGTGCACCTGCTGTATTATGTGCTTGTGATGTTTCTCACCCACATCTCTGCATGGCCCACTCAATGACTTCATTCAGATTTGTGCTGACATGACACCAACTCAGGAAGGAGTTCTCCCATCACTTTGTCAAAATGGTACCCTCTGTCACTTTCTATTCCGTTACCGTGATTTATTAGTATTATTAGCATTTAGCAGTACTTGGTATCCTTTTATACATTTACTTATTTGCTTGGTTAAAGTTTATCTCCTCCATTAGAATATATGTTCTGTGAGGGCAGCAACAGTGTCTATCGGGTCAAACGATGTATCCCTGTGCCTAGATTAGAGTCTGACATGCAATATGTGTTCAGTAAATATGTGTTCAGTAAACAAGTAAAAACTTGTTGAATGTTTAAGTCTCAGGGTTGGAAGAGCTCATACCAGTAAATACCTGAATTCCCTTTTGTGTCTTTATCGATACTGTTAGATCTTTAGAAGTAAATGTGGACATTTTCCATAGGATACCACTTTGACTTTCAGGACCAGCTGAGTGGGTAGTTAGATATAGGAGCCCAAACCATGGCTGTGGGATATGGATTGTCTTCTCCGTGAGGATCAGGGCATAGCCTTGCACCCCTCAATAACATGCTTTCACTAAGGAAGTAAAGTGACTGAACTCTGAGGCTGAAGAGAGCTTTTTGAATTGGACATCTGGTTACCTCATTGTCCGGCTTGAAACTTGCTCATGCTTTCTCGTGTCTTCCAGGATAAGGACCCAAATCCTTAGCATGGCATCCATGACTCTACTCTCTCATCTCTCCAGCCTCATCACAAGTCCTCCTTCATTCTCCATGGTATCATGTTTTTTGTTGTTGTTGTAGGGCCGATGGCATAATGTTTTCACCACTAGGAACCCTACTCATCCTTCAGAATTCAGGGACATCTTCCTTAGCCTCCTTAATAAAATTAAGTGCCTTTATTATATAAGCCCTGCTCTCCTTCATGACATTCATCTCAGCTTAAAATTCAAATAATTTTGGCTGAGGTTTTGATTAATGCTTGTCTTCACTACTGGCCTGTGAGTTCCATGGAAGCAGGGGCTGTCTCTGCTCTTTCCTTATGATAGTACAGTCCATGCATGAGGGCACTCAGAATTACAATGGGCCAAAATAGATTTAGAATCACTGAAATATGGGAAAAATAAATATATGTCAAGCAATCTCCTAACAGAGGGGCTAAGACTGTTAAAAAAAACAGAGCACCTGAGTAGCTAAATTATTATCTAATTTAGTACAAAGGGTTCAGACCTTCAGGATTAGGTCTGCAAAATTTCTGAGGTTCAGTGCAGTCTATTTCCTTCGCAGATTTTCCATTTGTCTATCCAAAGGAGGCCATAAGGAGAAGCCCTCAAACAGCATGCAGTTTTCCTATATTTTTATGATGGCTATAAGAAGGGCATAATTCCCCTAGGGTCTGAAGTTTTGAAAACATTTGGCTACAATTCAGCATTAGCAAAACTAGCGTAAGCCAGGCTGTTCCTAAGAGCGAGCTGTATCTACACATAAGGACAGCTTTCCTAAACTGGTCAGATGTGGGGTGGGGGGATCCTCCCGTGAATGTTGTTTTGTATTATGATTGCTGGTGGACCTCTAGATGCACTTCTGAAGATGCTCCAAGCCACTGACATCTGTTCTTCATCCTTCTGTCTTTGAAGAGTTAGTCTTACTTGCACAAGGAATTCAAGTCTTCTGTGTGGGAGCCCATACAGAAGGATGTAGTGAGAATTCTGCTCCTCTCCTAGCAAAAGCCAGGAACCAATGTCACTCTCACTCTGGAAGTGAAGCCAGATGCCATCAAGATATAAAATACTGTTTCATTTATAAAACAACTCTACCTATTGACCACGCTGATCATCTGACCACTGATTTTTCAATTGTATATTAAACACATTAACACTTCTTTTCTTTCATAATACCTGCTCTGACTACTTTTCTTTGAAATAAACATGTTGCCTTAAAATTGTTGAAAAGGCACTGTAGAGAATGTATTTAGCATAATATGAGAAAACTGAGGCCCAGAGAGGCTAATCAGTTACCCAGGGTCACGCAGAGTAAAGCTGAGACTGAAATTTAGGGCTCTCACTTCTCCCAGTTAGAACCCTGTCCACTATCCTACAATACCCCTCAGGTATTTTTATGAAAGCAAGGCCATGGAATAGCCTATATAACTCTAGGGTTCTTGCTGGCATATTTAACTGATTCAGTATCAACTGGAGACAGTTTGGCTTTGCTCTTGTGCAAAGGGCAACTGCCCTTCTCTCTTTGGTCAAGCTTTTTAGTTTATCATTCTTTGGAATATATAAGGATGCTGCAAGGTCATAGAGTGATTGCTTTTCACTCAAAGAGCCATAGATCCCTAACAGGACCATCTTTATGTAAAGAACACTTGGGGGATGCCAGGGTGGCTCAGTGGTTGAGCGTCTGCCATGTGTGCCTTTAGCCCAGGGCTTAATCCTAGAGACCCGGGATCGAATCTCACCTTGGGCTCCCTGCATGGAGCCTGCTTCTCCCTCTGCCTGTGTCTCTGCCTCTCTCTCTCTGTCTCTCATGAATAAATAAATAAAATCTTAAAAAAAAAAAAGGAAAATATATCTTAACAGCTAAACTATAGCAGAGCAGAGCCAAAGAATGAAAAATAAATAAATAATTCTACTGCAGCAGTAAGGATGAATAAAACATTTAGCGATGCTAGCATGCTGAAGTGATAGGGAAATGGACTGACCAGACAGCTTTTTGGTCAGGAGAAAACCAGCCATACACCTGGGTTAACCAGTCAGTGACACAGGTTTGGATAAAAGTCTACATGCTCTAAATATTTCTCTTAGGGAACAGAAACTCCCCTACTAACTAAAGAGTTCATGAAAAGAAGGATTTAAATACATTGCCCAAATATTATGCTCTTTGAAGAGAATATCACCAGATATTAGATAAAAATTATGCATCTGCTTGAAATACCTTTAAAAAGCAAACTAGGGGCAACCCGGGTGGCTTAGCGGTACAGCACCGCCTTCCACCCAGGGCCTGATCCTAAAGACCCGGGATCGAGTCCCACATCAGGCTCCCTGCATGGAGCCTGCTTCTCCCTCTACCTGTGTCTCTCATGCAGAAGTAAAAAAATAAAAAAAATCTTAAAAAAAATAAAAAGCAAACTAGCTTACCAGTTAAATTTTAGGTAGTACTTCCTATTGCAATAAATAAACTGGCTTATGAAACATTACTGATCATTGTTTTTCTTTTTCTTTTTAAATTCAGGTTAGTTAACACACAGCGCAGCACTGGTCTCAGGAGCAGAATCCAATGATTCATGACTCACATACAACACCCAGTGCTCATCCCAACAAGTGTCCTCCTTCATGCCCATCACCCAGCTAGCCTATCGCCACATCCCCTTTTAGTAACGGTCAGTTTGTTCTTTGGAGTTAAAAGTCTCTTATGGTTTGCCTCCCTCTCTGTTTTTATCTTATTTTATTTTTTCCTCCCCTTCCCCTATGTTCATCTGTTTTGTTTCATAAATTCCACATATGAGTGAAATCATATGATACCTGTCTTTTTCTGACTGACGTATTACGCTTAGAATAATAGCCTCTCGTTCCATCCAGGTCATTGAAAATAGCAAGATTTCCTTCTTTGTGATTGAAACACTAATGATCTTGAGTGGGAATTACATTAATCTCTAGGAAAACAGAGTGCTTATTTTGTACTATCATTTCCTATTCATCCTCTTCTGTTGGAATAGAACATTCTGTTTTGAGAAGCAAAACCCTGAATGTTTTGAGCCTGGTACTTTGAAAACTTGGTTGTGTGCTACCATCTTGTGGTAAAATGAAGACATGTTCCTATGTGCTGTCTAAAGGACTTGCCTTTGTCCAGCAGGTGGCAATAGTGGGAAAAATAAAAACTTTTCAGTCAGCTTGAAACCTTACATTTCCAAAAAGAGTCTTTCCTCTTCTTACAGAAAAGGGGGGAAAATTGTGGTCCTTAACAAATGAAAACTATTCTTCTTTTCGTAGTGCTAAGGTGATTCCAAATTCTTGAGTAAAGCTGACTTGCCAAGGATATTATTTATGCAGGGATTCCCTGGGCACACTCAATAGAACACACTTGAAGCCTATGATTTTTTATACCTTTCAGGAAAACATCTCACCACATATCAATCTTGCTTTAGCAAGTACACTTAACAAAGTAAGCAAAGAATAAAAAGATAAATCTATTGCAGCAATTCAATTGTACAATTCAATACAAAACTTTGGGGGGATTTAGTACAGAGAAAGCCCTAGAATTCTCTGGAAGCATTATTGCCATATCTTAGACTTTAGTTCCTGCTGATGGGGTCCAAGGAGGCAACGGGGGAAAGAATTCAATATTAGAAAAGGCAAGTGTCATGAAATTTATTTGTTAATCTGTTTTCGACTTTTAACTTTCAGATTCTTTATACTCAGCTGTGTTAGACAAACCTGTAGCATCAGAAAGAGCTGATTCAGCCTCTCTATTTGGCATAGACCATGTTTTCCTTGTTTACTAGTGTAGTCCTGTAGTCTCAGCTCACTATTTCTCTAGCACGGAGTAAGTGACCAATAGATTTGCTGAATAGATGCCCATGCATAGATGAGTGGATGAAGCAAATGAGTGGATGAATCACAAATGAGTGATTGAATCATTTAGTACCTCCAGATCTATCCTAGCTAGGATTCTAGGTAGAGGGAGATTCTATTCTTCTTTTGGAACCATCATGCTCTACTGGAAAGGCAAAATTATTGTTGGGAAATCAGGTATTGAAAGAGCCAAATGGGACTAGGACTTCCTTTCATCAGTCCCCAAATTTGGTCAGGTAGAAAACTTTCTGGATGGTTGAGCTTTGCTTAAGAATAACCCCCAGAGGGCAGCCCAGGTGGCTCAGCGGTTTAGCGCCGCCTTCAGCCCAGGGCCTGATCCTGGAGACCCGGGATCGAGTCCCACATCGGGTTCCCTGCATGGAGCCTGCTTCTCCCTCTGCCTGTGTCTCTGCCTCTCTCTCTCTCTGATGAATAAATAAATAAAATATTTTTAAAAAAGAATATAATAACCCCTAGACTAGGTCTCCTGGGTAGCTTAGTTGGTTAAATGTCTGACTCTTGACTGCAGCTCAGGTCATGATCTCAGGGTCATGAGATTGAGCCCTAAATTGGGCTAGGCACTGGGCATAGAGCCTGCTTAAGATTCTCTCTCTGCCAGGATGCCCGAGTGGCTCAGTGGTTGAGCCTTTGGCTTAGGTCATGATCCTGGGGTCCTGGGATCAAGTCCCATAACAGGCTCCTTGCAAGGAGCTTACTTCCCTCTGCCTGTGTCCCTGCCTCTCTCTCTGTGTCTCTCATGAATAAATAAAATCTTTAAAAGAAATAAAAAATAAATCTAAAAAAAGATTCTCTGCTTTGCCTTCGGCCCCTCCTACCCTCCCCCCATCTCTCCCTCTCTAAAAGAAAAAAGAAATAAAAAAGAGAATATCCTCTGGACTAATGAAAATTGAAACCTTAGAAGGTAGAAATTCAAGCTTCTTTTATTGTTCTAAGGCCAGAAGACTTCTTACCTCTCATCTTCCATGATGTGTGATTCATTCTCTCTGTCTCTCTCTCTCTGCCCGGAAATTGAAGTTAGTGATATGAAAGTGAGAGAGATGCATTCCCGGAAACTCTAGAGTTTACAGTTTGGAAAATCCCTTATTGTCCTAGGGAATGTTCAAGTCTAGGTTTATGAAGAACTTTGGCATTTTGCCTCCTTTGAGTTCTATCTGTAGAGGAGATGAGGGTACAATAAGTCCATAAGGAGAAGAATTGATTGTCAGTGCTTTGACTCTTGGCTCTTAGCTACTTACCTCAAAGTCTCTGCGTCTAAGCCCTCGTTCCCGCTGTGTGTAGGATGCACAGAGCTTTGGGGTCTCTATTGTTTCTGTGGTTGTTCTAGTTCCATGTTTACTTGAACATGAATGGCTCACTTTTTAATCTGCCACAAGGAAACAGCCTCACTCCCGTCGTGTATGACACAACTCTTTGTATAAGACTGGTCATCTGATGTGCCTTAGGTTTTTAAAATGACATGTAAGTCTGAGGAGTTAAAATGACTAATTGCACTGTTTTGTTTCGTCCCCCCCCCCCCTTCTGGGCAATAGTAATACTAAGACTGTGTGTTCAGAAGAGATGGCAAGTCTGGCTTCAATGGGGATGTTACCTTCTAGTTGCCTGGAACAAGTAAGAGAGGCATGGGGTTAAAACCCTTTTATCAAAAAAAAAAAAAAACAAAAACCCTTTTATCCTTAATAAAAGAAATGAAGATTCTATGCGCTGCCTCTTCCTCCTTTGCTGATGATGAAGACCTAAAGCATAACATTTGTGAGGCTTCTTGATGGGAATTTATGTTTTATGTGCTCCAACTTTTTTTTTTTTTTTTTTGGTCACAGTTTTGAAAAACAAAACCCTTATTATTACAGTGGCTTAAAGCAGGATATTTATTAATTCAATTTTCAAAGCTGCTTTCAAGCTTAGAAAGTTATTAATTTCTTTCTTTCAGATTTCCCCACTCAGAGGCTTTAGGCAACAGCAACTTATACTTACAAGTATTATTATTATTGGTTTTTTGACATAGAAAAAGATATGCCTGTGATTTCTGTTTAGATTGTTGAAGTTTGGGGGTTTGTTTTGTTTAGTGTTTTTGTTTTAATTTTCTCCCATGTACTATATTCATGTTGTACAAACCCCAATGCCTAATACCTGGAGTAACGTTCTCTGAGAATCACAGTAACCATTCTGGGTGTAGTTCAGCGATGGGGGGAGCCAAAATAGAGAAATAGGTCTAAACCTCAACCTTAAGCTATTCTTGTTTTTGTTGTTGTTGTTGTTGGTTTTTTCAAACAAAAAACCCTGTGGCTGGTTTTTTAAAAGTAAGCTCTACACCCAGCATGGGGTTTGAACTCACAACCCCGAGATCAAGCGTCACGTGCTTTAGTGACTAAGCCAGTCAGATACCCTGATTCCTATTTTCTTAGTTCATAGGTGGACCATTATCATAACTACTAAGAGAATATTTCAAACTGGCTGGGAAAACTAAAAAGTGTTAGTATGTCATCAATATTTGAGAAAGGAAGTTGGCCTCCCTTAGCTTACTTTGGGTCATAAAAGGAATCCTAGCTTTACTTTCAAATACTTCTAAAGGTTTTTCCCCTTAACAGTCAGCCCAAAGTGGACTTCACATGTTTGATGCTATTTAGGAGTGAGTTGGAGCCATGAATTATTTAGCCGAATATTTGTCACCCTGGGTGATAACTTCTTATTGAATGAAAGAATAAACCCAAACCAGAATTAATGCTGACATAATTTCTTATTGCATAATATGAAATAAAATATTTATCCTTATGAATTTGTGGACCAATCTCCTGTAAACCAAATATTCTACAGTAAAGAGAATCAGAAAAAAAAACAGAAACAAAAACAAAAAGCACTTAATTCTCGTTTCATTAAAAAAAGACAAATTTATAAATGGGGAAATAGTACACCAATTTAGAAAGGGAATGTAGGCACTCCCACATCTGCAAGGGGGAACTGTCACTGGAAATCCTGGAGGTGACACGGGGGGAAACCTCTGGTAGGATGGGTCAGGTTTGATTCAGAACTGGAAGTGCTGTGGGTTTGTCTGTAGCTGTGGAGACAGCTATGAGCTTGGGCAAGTCACAGAAAGACGCCCAGCCTCGGAAAGGGCAGAAAGCAGAATGGCTTAGGTGTTTGAACTTAAATATTTTATAGCACACTGACATCTCAAACCTTCAGATGACACCTTTGTTTATGTCATATTAATGATGTTACCTCTGAGGAGAGACATTATGGATGACCTTTGTTTTCTTCCCTATAGTTTCAGATATTTTCAAATTCTTCCATAATGAGGATGTATAACATTCGTGATCAGAATAGAAAAGTATTTATAAAAGTATATCAATGAATTTTTTTAAAACCCTCTAAATCTAGGGAAAAGAAAATAATATTTGGCTTTGGGTTGACATCGTTTCAAGGATATTGAATTTTTTTCCCTCCCTTTTTTAGTTGGCTGGTATCATAGAGCAAAACCAAACAAAAGCTAAGACGGGTAAGGCTGAGTTTCTGAAAGGAACATGGTCTTAAACAACACGAAATGGCAATGCAATAAAAAATGTATTAAATGGGTTTATGAGGTCCTCCTGACTGTAGGCTTGATGTAATTGCACTGTAGAGTAAGTGTAGGTGTGTGATTTGACTTTAACCGCTATGGGCTCTGCTCAAAGGTGATAGGGGTTGTTACAGAAGGTGTAGATTCGCTGAGCACTCCCACCATAAAGAGAGGGCTTCATTAAGTCTCTTACAGTAAGTCAACTTTCTCAAATCCTACAGTTTTCTTATTTAGCCTGAGAAATTTAATTTTTAATAATCAATGAATTAAAATGTTAGAGAATGCCCAAGGATCTACGTTTAATAAAGGAGTTTCCCTGGGCCACTCCACCTAAAACTACGTATTAGAAAAACTCCAGAATTTATTTGAATCAGCTGTCAGTAAAGTATTCGGTCTTACAGAAGAAACGAGTGCTTCTGTCCCTGTATCTAGAATGCACCCTTCACCCCTGTGGGTACAATTCTGGCCTTTTGCCCTTGTGGAATTAAAGACCATCTCACTTAATAAAGAATTAACTCCCTTACCTCCCAGCCCCAAAGCTACTTAGCTGTCGGTACAAAATATATTTTCCATGTTTAAAAACATATATTTTTATGTATATTTTAAAGCCTTTTGTGCCTTCATTTATTTGACTTGCTAAAAAGGATTAAAAGCACAGGTTTGGGTAGGTCTCTGGAGATTTTCATCCTTTCTGGTTTTCTGCCTCTCTTTTCATTTCCTGGCCCTAAACTGTGAATTGCAGATCCTTTTTAGAATACATTTCAGATTTAAATTCTAAGGGATTCAAGAGTGTCTTTAATCCATGTAATGCATGTTTTTATTTTGTATGTTTCAAAATAAAAAAAATTATTCAAGTACCATAAAGCAAGGTAACTGGCCTGCAGAATTTGAATGCAGAGATAACAAATGAATTTGTGGTATTTCCTAGGGGGGTTTAAGGCTTTTGGAAATTAGAAGATAAGGGATTTAAAAAGGTGGTATGCTCTGAGTTACCCTTGGACCTACCTCTATGGCCCTAACCACCACAGTCCAGAACTTGATAAAGGGAGTTATGTTTTGGACCCTTCCCAAGTGACTTCATTACTTAAAGTGCCAGGATGCCTCAGTGATTCATACTCCTGCTGTGTCATTGACTCCAAATATAATATCACCACCAGGTTCTGGAGCAGCTCCTTGCAAATACTGATGGCTCCCTACAACCTGACCATTCCTACAACTAAAATTAAAATTTACCATCAAACCTCCCTGTTGAGAGGCTGAAAGTTTTCTCTAGATGTTCTCCCAGATAAGAGGCTTTCAGCATTTTTCCAGAAAACTCATCCAGCATAGTGCTACCTACCATAAAGTTCCCTTTCACCTGGAAGCCTTCCCCGATGAGTCCAGGCTAGCTAAGGTGTCCCTGTCCCGTGCTCCCCGAATACTACACAGGTATGTTAAGCTTAGCAGACTTTTTTTGTGACTGCTTAACACAGCAGTCCATTTGCTCCATCTGGTCTGTAAGCTCTATTAGTGCAGAGGCTGTGTCTTGCTTGTTCTCCACAGTCACTCCCAACACGATGCTTCAGAGATTGGCACATAGCAAGCACTAGGATAGTTATTTTTTTGAGTGAATGAATGGTGTAATCGAAATATTGTGCATTGCTGGGCCAGAAATTCCTTGCACTGCCCATCGAGAATGAAGTCTCTTTCTGGTGTTCCTAATGGTTAGAAATCTCAAGAAAAAGAAAATGTGAACTCTAAAAGAAACTCTACAAAGCAAAAGCAAGTGGAGAGTACATATAACACAGAGCAAGGAGTCACAGTATTAATGGAACGACTTAGCAGGGGAGGGTTGATTCTCTAAGGGAAGACCAACCTCCAGTGAATGAGATTGCTCTTTTTCAGCACGGCAACAATGAACAGCTTTCAATGATAAACTTACCTGTGTTCTGGAACTCCACCGAGGAAAATAGAACAAATCTCCCAAGTTGCTTTCTAACTTGTGATTCAACATGCAAGATACCTCTTGATTTCTTCCTTCCTTTCCCACTTCTCTCCTTCCTTCCTTATTATTTATTTACTTTTTTCTCTGCTTCCTTCCTTCCTTTCTCGCTCCCTCCCCCCTTTCTTCTTTCTTTCCTTTCTTTCTATAGCTGTTTCTGTTCTCCAAAGATTCCCTGCTTCCAAGTTATAGAACTCTGCACATATAATCAAGAAAACATTTTAGAATGGCCAAGCAATTTTCCAACATAGAACATGGCTGGGCATGCTTGGTGTTTTGTGGCCTATAGAGGATGGGATGGTACACAGAATGAACAGTTGGCCAAGACACAGCTATTTCCTTTTTTTTTTTTTTTTTTTTTAATCCACAGGATGCTACTGTTGCCCCAAACAATGTCTCTTAGGCAGCTTAAAAAGTCATCCTGGAACTGCCAGGTTTGCAAGGTGAGTGGTTAATTTAGAATCATTGTTACAAGCATAGGACAGATAAAGTAGAAGGGATGGACAGCTATGATTTATAGTAGATACTCAGTGGTGATGTTTAGGGGTTAGAAGGTACATATGTGTTACAGAGGTGTGGGAAGTGTTTTCCTCTACAATCAGCATAGTAATAAGCAAAACAGTGTAGTAAACTACAGCGATGCTTGGCTCCCCAGGGTCCAATTAGGAAGCGTGATAAATGACTTGTAAAGTCTCTCCCCCCACTGATTTGCGGTGGATATAAGCTGACAATTCTCAGTGGAGTCCTAGCGAGTGGCCTGCGTACTCCCATCATACATCTGGGTACGTATGAACACCTTAAATTGGAATTCCAAACTCATTATGTCATGCTGTGTTCTTCCTTGGCAGGTGTGTTTCCTCACAGCAGTGTACAAGGGGAGATGTAAGGTGGGACCACTTAAGCTGATTTTTTTTCCCCCTGATGGAGGTGCTCCTTTAATTTAATACCTACAAATGACTTGTGATGATGAAAGACCACTGTGAGGCTGGAGTGACTGTGTAAGGGAAGTTGTTACTAAGGTTAATTTGTATCTTGCCTCTTCAGAAGTAGACGCGTCCTCCAGATAGATGGGATAATGGCCTTGCTTACGTGGCTGCTAACCAGTGTTTAGAAGTGAATGCTAATACTATCAAAACCTTTTCTTTGGTTTTATTTGAAGGATGTCAACGAGAAAAGTATATATGGTGTAAAATATACAGAAAAAGAAAATCAAGGAGTACAGAGAGCAGGAATACGAATTTCAGGTAAAAAAAGAAAGAGAGCCACAGGCCAGGCTAAAATTCAAGTTTATACTTTGAGGGGTTATAATAGGACATTTGTCAGGAGCTGAGACCGTCGATTCCTGGAAGAGTATATATTCTTTTTTACTCTAAGTAGTGCCACTTCCTTCAAGGGCTCTTGCTCCATATGATGTCTCTGAACCTAGAGCACAGCTCCCAAAGAGAGGACCTCCTTCCTGTCTACACCCAGCAATGCTCCTCACAACACAATGCTACCCTCCGGCTAAATGGCACACTGATGCAGCACCAGGGCAAGCTCTGCTGGGGGTGCACCCTAAGACCAGAGGGACGTGCATCAGCATTCTCTGTCCATTCCTGATCCTGGTCTTTTTACCCTTTGGGGGCATCATGCCAACATTTTCTGCTGCAAATCTCACTGAGCTCTTCTTAGGCAGCTTTATTCCTTTTAATTAAAAAGACAAGACTGTCAATTACTTAAACTTAATCCCCAAATGTAATTGTTACTTTGAAAGATTTTTTTTTCCCATAAAGCTCATAGAAGAGAAATATTTCCATCAAATTAAAATTTAGTGGGAGCTGGGATTTAAAAAAATATATTCATCTTCAAATCCCTGCTGGCTCTAGAAATCTACATAGCACAGCAAAGCCTAAGTACAGGGAGATCACCAGGAAAATCTGACTAGTATAGGCAGAAACAGACTAGGAAAATAGGAAAAAGCACTGGAAAAGGGTCCCTGTACAAAAAATTCTCCTACCTTTAAATTGATGCTGTAAGATTTTTAGCCATTTAGCTTGAAGCTAAATGTAAATTCTGAGAGAGGTAACACTTCCAAGCTGCTGCTGGACATTTAAATAATAGTGTGAATAAATTTCAGGTTTATTCTTGCTGGCAAATTTTAACAGGGAGAGAATCAGAATTGTTCAGGAAACACAGCAGAAGGAAGAGTGCAGAGCTGAGAAGAGTAAGGCACAGAAATGGATTCAACAGTGAGATATGCCTGTTACAGTTGGGTCTGAATCACTGTGTTGGCAGGTGAAGTATTGATTCTAGGTGAAGTACTGACACAGCCATCCTACTTGGTTCCCAGCCACTGAAGAAAATCAGGAGGAAGTCAGCCTGTTGCTCCCCATAAGGGAATCAGAGATGGTCATCAGGTATTAATGTCAGCTCTTAATGATCTTCATGTGTGTTAGTCAGGGCTTATGATTTTGCTGTAAACTTGTATTAACACTACTTTCCAAGTACTATCAGTAAAAGCAAAGCCCCTCCTTTCCCCCCCACCTACTAGTGGGAAAGGAGAGATGTGTTTGAAAATGAAAACCTTTTCCGGGATGTGCTTTACACCTTTGACCAGAAAAAAGGGCAAGTTCTTTAGAGTGATGATTTTGGGTCAATCTGACAGGTGGAGGTGTGCATGATGAACATTCACTGTAAGTATGAGTGTATGAGTGTGTGTGTGTGTGTGTGTATGTGTGTGTGGTGCGCACACATGTCACACAATAGAGAACATTGTGATTTTTTTTTTTTTTTTTTGCAGAACAACCTGCACCCCAGAATACTTTATTAGGACCTTATTGCTTACATAGTTAGAGACACTGATTGAGTTATACCAAATTTCCCTGTGCCTGGTTCCACGTTACTCTGTGTAGAGCTTCCCTAAGCTGTTGAGAACTAGGACACTGCTAGGCAGGGGCAGGACCCAGAGTGAGAAGAATGGTACCTCCTAGGAGTTGTAGAGGGGGCAGTGGGCTTTGAGAGAGCCCTTGGGGTGAGCAAAGAGATCAGGAGTATAGCCTTAAGCCAGGGCCCAGGGGCAACATTCCCTGAGATGAGTGAGCTCCAGCCCTCTCAGGAGTTTCCAGAACAAAGCTGGGTGGATATGGAGAGCAGCACTGTGGAGGGAGCAGGGGGCATTGTCTCCAGGTGCTGCTGGAGCCAAGGGAGTTTGGAAGAGAGGCCTGGGTAGCAATAGGGTTTCTTGCATTATGGTGCGGGGGTGAATATCTCTAATGGGGGATTCATGTACCAAAGCTGGGGTGGAATAGCTGTCATCAGGCCTGGGGGCAATGGGTCTGCTGGGGTGACCACAGGAGGCAAGGAGAGCCAACTCTTGTCCACACCCCACTTGAAACAACTGCATTCATGCAGGATGAGGCAGGGAGTCTCCTCCAATGGAGATGGGGTCATTTTTAGGCTGAGGTATGGATGCTCCCCCAATTCCTTAGTGTGGACAAACTTTCAGGCATTTAATGTAATTTTTGCTGGACTACAATTTAATGGTTTAGTGATACAGAAACGAAATAGTAGATTGAATAGTAGATTTTTCTACTATTTATTTATATATTTACTTAGAATGCACAATTTAAATTAAATTCTGTAAGCTTACTATGATGATACCAATGAAAAACAATAAAGGATGTGTTTTATTTGGGCTTGGGATACTTCTGTATTTAAATTTGCTAGCAGTAAAATAAATAAATAAATAAATAAATAAATAAATAAATAAATAAATAAATAAATTTGCTAGCAGTGGGCATTTCAGATATTCCGAGGATCTGTAATACGTCAAACTATAATGAAGCCAACACTGAACTTGTAGCTACCTAATATCCAGGCAATCTGATACAAGTATGTCTCTAAGTATTAACAGTTTTAAAAATTATAAGAAGTATGTGTATCAGAGTATGATTATTTTAAATTCAATGTGCTTTCTTTCTAGGAACTTGAAGCTCTCTTTTGTATATTATTTGAAAAACCGCTCTGAGCTTGTAGGCATGAAAAATATAATTTCTTTCCCATTTCACAGTTGGAAAAACTGAATTAAAGAGAACAATGCTAGTAATTATCCATGATTAATAGAGGTGTGTATGTAAATCAGCCTGAATAAGTGTGTGAAATTAGATGTGCAGATGCCAGATAGCTCTGCTCATGTTTTTAAAGATGAATGCTTTCATATAAATCTCTGTGTGAGCTGGGCATGCATCTCTGTGTTGATATGCCTGGAAACAGACTTTGTAAGAGTGTATGGACATTAAGGTAAAAGTATTATGTACTATAAACATTATAATACATAAAATAAATTAGATGAGTGTTTAAAATTCACTAGAGCTATCTAATGAACACAAATGCATACATAATGGTTATTTATAATGCACTATAGATTTATATTTGTGTCTGGATGCCAAGAGGTGTAGACTGGGTGTACTTTGATGATTAAAAAGTGTGGAAGAAGGTGCATGTTAGTTTCTTAGGATTGTGGGGATTAATTGAGTTAATACATACAAAACCCCTCAGAACTCTGTACATAAGAAACCCACTCTCTATGTCAGCTATTGTTATTTAATATTGTTATTATTATATGAGATGGAACTGCTGTTATAATAAGGAGCTGAAAAGAGGCATTTTCTCATTGATACCTGGGATAACATCCTACAGAAAATAAATTAAGCTGTAGAGATTACCTAGTTATCTTTCTACAGAAAGCATTGATTTTAGGATTTTTCTCCCAGTTTCCTTCCATCCCAATGGAGTCTGATCTGAGAGTGCCTGGTGAGGGCAGGTATATGGCCTCCTCCTACCGGAGATGGAAGCTAGCTAGCTGTTCTGACACTGGTCTCCCTTCAGGAGGAAACATGCCAGGTGGACTTCAGATTTCTGCAAGCTTGGTTTGTTTGTGGGTTGGATTTTAATTTTTTTTAAACTTTAATTTTGGGAGGTTTTGTTTTGTTTTCTGAGAAAGCTTTAGACAGCTGTATTAATCATGCAAACCCAGCCATGTGCAATGTGTTTTATCAATGGAAAAACAGGAATTGAATGGCAAGCAGCTGTGAACAAACCCAGTGCAAAGCCTGAACCTGGAAGATAATCTCAACATTTCCCAAACCCACTCGCCACACGGGGTTAGTGAATGGAAAGGCTGTTCACTTGGGATAAATAATCAGATGGGAGGCAAGCAAGTGAGACACATTCCAGGGTTATTAATTTTTTTTTAAAGTTGCAGTGGTGGAAGAAGGATGGGCTGATTGAGCCCAGAGAGTCCCACACTCAAGGGGATTCCTCACTTGAGGGTGATAAAAACAACACAATGGTATTTTGTCCTTGTCCTTTCTCCTCTTTTACTTCATTTTAACTTTCGGATGCTGGTTTTGTCACCTCATTTTGAACCTGCAGTCCTTCTAAATGCAAAGGCATCTCTAGGTATACTTCCAACATGAAAAGCTATGCACAAGTAAGCTTCTGGGGAGGAGACAAGAGCAGTATTATCACTTCCCGGACTCAGAGGCCTCAGGAAGTGATTTAAGCCTAACAAAGTGAGAAAAGTTCCCTCAATCACTTAGAGCTGACTCTTTCCTCATTTTACAATTCAGTGGATTTTCTGCAGTGATATAGTCAGGGGTACTTATGCAAATATATGCAATTCAGGACTCATTTCAGAATAAATAAACCTAAATTAAAATTAATGGAGAAAAACACCTATCAGAAACAGATCAAGGATGTAACACTATTTTATTTATTTATGTATATCTTTTAGATTAAGAAGCAGGGAAGCACATTGATTTTTTTTTTTTTTTGTCTTGTTTTTGGCCGAATAGGAAAGGACATTTGAAAATTTCTGATTGGCCACAGACAATACAAATTATCCTTTGGTGTAATTCCAGTATTATTATTATCATTGCAGAAAATCAAGCAATATGATGAAGGAAACCCAGGAGAAATACATTTGATTTATTGAGCCTTGTTTTTGTTTAATCACAGCTTGAAGGGGTTTAGGACTGCATTCCTGCTGCGACTCTGATGTTTATCCCCAGTCAGCTTGATGAGCCATGTAGCGTGGGGGTGGGGGCGGGGAGACCCTCCAATGAAAGATATTAACAATAAAGCAGCTGAAATTAAACATGTATTTCTATTACTGGAACACAGGAAGAAAAGTTCTCTTTTTTATGATGGGCGGATGGGAAAGGATCTTTGGAACTTTCTTGTATTTTCAAAACACCTTAAGGAAATTAATAGGTTCAAAATCCTTCAGGCCATTTGCATCAACTAGCTGCTCATAGGCATGTTGGCATTTCAGGATTGAAATGTAGGGTTCTACCTAGATGATGACAATATACAGTATTTAATTAAATGAAGGCATTTTGTGCTAGAAATATGCCCAAAGTAAGGTAAGCATGCTTTTCATAGATATTCTGGTACTCCAGTAGCACTAAAAAAGTTAAGGATCGTGTATGTTAATATTTGTTCTCACAGAAAACTGCATTTCACATGGGTTACCCTCTTTATTAGGCAGAAGAGAAAAAAAAGGATTTGATTTCTACAAAGTTAAAGTCTTTATAAGAAGCAGGGAACTTAAGAGGGCATTATCTTTCTCTACCAACCTCACACATCGGCTCTCCCAAGTCTCCATGAACAGCTTTCCAATTTCTACCAGCAGAAGCCCAAAGTATTAGTAGTCAGATAAATTATATTCTCTAGAACTATTGGATCTAAAGAAGCTATCTACAGTCTATCTACAACATAACATCAAACTAGGGTCATTCTCCAATCAACAATTCAGTTTGTGGGAAAATATCAAGTTCAACAAAATCCAACATGCTCCATTTCTTTCCAGACTGTTTTTCTATATTCAACAGCTGTCCTTTGTGAATCGTGACTGACTTCATTTTGTTCCATGTTATATACATCGTAAAGCATGATCAGATGAATATTTGAGTTTGGGGCTGCAGAACTGCTCTACACAGAAGCATATGACAAGGTACAAAGCTCATCTTGGGTGAAGCATGACCTCTTTGAAAATGTTGTCCGTTGGGACAAATGTGTATGTATGTGTTTGTCACACCAAGATATTTGCAAGATGGCAGCATGATAAAATGGTGTCAATCTCTGCAGCAACAGAAGATAAATGTCTTAAAATAATTGTGGCATGTCAGGAATTCAAAATGGGATATTTTACATGAACACTAAGTCTCATGTCAAGTCTAAAAAACAGGCACATTTTAAGTCTTATTTTTAGTAGCTGAGATGAGAAACAGATTTTATTAATGTTTTAAGGAACAATTTTATTTGACAGAGTTCTTTAAAAATAGTTTGGACCTTTCTTAAAATTTAAGAATAACTTTTTTATTAAGCTGTCTAGTTGATCCTTGAAACCCTGCAATCCTCATTGCAAATATAATTAAAATAAGTTTGCATATATGTGAATACATACATATGCAAAATATCACATTATTGACACTGAATATCCTCACCCAATTCTGGCCTAATTTTTAGTTTGGATGAGTATTAATGATACATGATCTATCTTCAAACTTATAAAACAGCAGCTTTCTACCTTTAATTCTGAGCACACTTCTTTTATGGTGTATACAATAATCTCGTTTAATTGGATTTATTTTTTCCACACTAGGCCCCGCATGGCCTACTTTCCATTTTTTCTCAGGTCTTTGAGTGTTATTTGCAAATCACTTTTCTGGAATTTAATTTTAATGGTAGGTTGGTTTCATTTCAGATTTTTTGTATTGTTTTAATTTTATTTGCCAATTTGCCTTTAAATAGCCTTAAGCTGGAAGGCTGGGGCTGCAACTTGCATCTAAATGTGATGTAGGAGGCGAAATTTAATTTGAGTGTGTAGAAAGTTTTGTATAAAGGAACACAGACTATTTTTTCATTTGTGTTTTCTAAAATACTTATATTTAAAAGGAAAAGCCCTTGAATTGGCCAAGATTTTAAGAAATATTAATGTCGTAATCTGGTTGAGTTTAAACTTTGACAGCAATAGATAAATTCATTTTTATAATATCAATGACTTCAGATTCAAATTGTATAAGCCTCCAAACGTGAGGGTGGTCAGTTAGAGGATTCATATTTTTATGAGCTACAGAAAATAACTGGCTGTGTTCTAAACATGTGAGTTCACAGTTACCTGTCATACATATTAATTGAAGAGAAAATTGCTTTCTGAGCTTGGTATTATCTCTCCAGCAACTGACCAACTTAAGTCAGATGACAGATCTGTTACATGCCTACCAACCTGTATAGGATAATTGATTGACTTTCTTTTGAAGGTTTAAAGAAAAAAAAAAAGATCTATTGTATGCGAATTTTGGGAATATGTATCCCTTGTTGTGTGTTTTGCGCATTATAGATGATGGAGAATGACCCCGCAACAGAACTACAATCATAAAAATCATACTGACCTTGAATGGGATGGGGGATTGTGGGTGAAACACGCTCTAAAGGGGAAAAATAGTAAGCATCATGGAGAGTTTATATCGATCTATATCTATATCTTTCTATATTTATATCTACCTATATGTATATATAATAACTAAACATGAGTAAGATATCTTGCTCATGTTTAGTTATTTAGATAATTATAAACCATGAATTTCCATGCTTATAAGATTATATCTCCTGTAAGGCATTTGTCTGTTCTTTCAGCGAACACTAAAGTATCAGAAAGCTATTAGTAAAATTTTAAATCTAAAGCCTTTTAAAAAAATTTAGCTAGAGTAGGAAACAACATTTTATTGTGGTAACCCTCAAACAGGATCCTACCCTACATGGACAAAATGGAGTACCAAAATTACAGATTTTTTGCAGGGCTAGGTTGAAGATATTTAAATTAGTAGTGATCACATTCAGTCATGCGACTTCGTCCTGGTTCTGGTCTCTTTAACTCATGACAGATGGACCCATGATAGCTAAGGATGCCTTTCCCTTCCCTGAGCCCTACAGCTCATATCGGCTTTAGCCAAGTATGTGGAAAATTTATTTTGGGAAATACTAATTCAACTTTTCCCTCAGGTCTTTACTTCCATATTACTAATACCAGTGTAAGAGTAATGCCAAGGAAATAAGTAAATTGGCATGATATAATTTTATTTTGTCTTCTCTTTCATACCACCCTCTTGTGATAATATAATCTCACCTGAAATTTGATCAACCAATCAAATTTACTTGATAATACATCCTATTGAGTAAGAAGTGTTCTTTTGAACCCTTGGGTTTTAGCTTATGTGTCCCTCACATTCCCATCCCCTAGCTACTGATCATAAATTGAATGTGCACGCAGAGCTCAGGCTTTAAGGTATCCTCTATTTATCTTATCAAAACCCCAGGTTTAACTCTAAATCCTCCTCTGAGACTCTTTCAGAGAGGCAGAATGGTGTATTATGGATAGGTGGTATTACCTACTGCCCTGAAACCCTATAGGGCAATATAATTAGCACATACTTTATATCCCTCCTAGCTTTTTGGTTAAATAAGTATTAATAAATTGAAATAAATCAAAATCAAAATCATATTCAAATTTTATCTGCCTGCCATCTTGTACCACAAATTTAGAAAGAGTAGATTTTGCCTGGAATTTGGGCACTCAATACATCTGGATGCCAAGAAAACCCTTGCAGAGTGAGCTTTTCTCTAGCTTGGCTGAAAGTTGTAGCTTAAATGCCAAAGTTTCCTAAGTGCATTAAGATGGAACAGGTCAATAATAGCACAGTGAACAATTGTGTCTTAGTTACACAAGTGTCAAGTAGAAAAATGGTTTAAACCTCCATTGGTTATTTGGTATTAAGTTTCCAGCTTTGAAAATAAATAGCTAAACTGCTTTCAGCATTTATGTAGCAGTTGGAGACTACTGTCCCATACAATACTCTATCTACCGTATTTTATTTTTATTATTACTATTATTATTCAGACGGTTTAAATGACTCAGCTTAATATTTTCTCATCACACTGTTCACAGCTGGGTAAATGCACTCTGCCCTCATTTCCACAAGACCATTTATATTGCTAAAATCATCTCAGTCGCCCTCCTCTCATTGCCTTTGCAACCGTTTCCCAGCTTGTTATCATCTTAGCTCCACCCTGTTATCATCATCTTAGCCCTACCGTGCCCTGCTACTTACTCTCATTCTCTAATTCCATCCTATTGACTTATTCCTTAGATGCTTTCCCATCCCAGCTTTTTGTCCTTATTCCTCTACCATCAGTTTGCTTCATTTTATAATTTATGCCAGGATTTGTCGGCTCTTTTAAGAGTGTAAAGTGAAGTGATATCACTTAAAATGAAAAATTTTTCAATGTTTGACATTCAAAAGTAGGGAAGAACAGGAGCTTTGGTGCTATACTCTTTGTCTTTTGGCTGCTTACATTTGGGGAAGTCAGCAGAGCCTAGCAGCTGACTGGAAGGTTTTAGGAACAGAGCCTTAAAGTTGACCCCGGAAATAAATGCTGTGGCTCTTAGTAAGGTCATCAGGTTCTTATCTGCTAAATGTGTGTGTGTGTGTGTGTGTGTGTGTGTGTGTGTGTGTGTGTGAGATTGGTTAATTCTGCTGGGATGCCATGAGATAAATGAGGCATTAACACTTAACAAGAAAAACTTCTGAATTAAAAGCACTTAAGTGACAAAGGCTAGAGTTGACTACAAGGTGTATATATAAAGGTAATTTATTAACTCAGATGTGATTTTCTTTTATTTTTCAATGGGTATTGTGGATGTTTTGCAAACCTCCTGGAACTCAGCATATTCCACACCTATTCTTGAAACTAAATCAGGTCCCAACGCTCATCCATTTCTTGTTGTAGCTACAGAAAGCCCTTGTAAATACAAGAGTTTGCAGCCAGTCTTTCAAACTACACGTGGGCAGTGTTCCTTAGCTGCTCACACTGTTTTATTATGTGACATCAAGAAGCAGCTGGTTAAGAGGATTGGCCAAGGCTTAACTAGCATCATCAAGTGATATATATATCTAAACCCTGGGCCCCCCAAGATAACAACTTAAATTGGTTGCTAAACAAATTGGGGAGGCTTTCCTTTTAAGGGCTCTCTCTGGTGCTCGGTTGCTTAGGTAATACTTGAAATATAATCAAGTATAGGTTTACAAGTTAATGATCTTTTAAAATTAAAAAGAAAATTTGAAAAGCTCCTACACACTGATGTGGTATGGCTCAGTGTAGATTCCTTTGCATTTTATTATTTTTTTTTTTTTTGTACTCAATTGCTTCAAAATATCTTACCAGTCCACACATTTCTCTAAAGTGGAAGATAGGAGTGTCCTTTAGCATGTGGTAATATTCGTTTGACTCCTAGGGTCAAATGCTGAACATTAGGCTGGAATATTAGGAATCTCAATGTGTCAAAGATAAGCCAAGGATCTAACTAACCTAGTGGACCCATACTGGGGGTGGGGGATGGTTAATGGAAATGGGAGGTGGCAGCTACAGTGCTCTCAGGTGGGAAGGGATGTAACGATATTTAGTCATGGAAAGACTTTACTGAGTGAAAAAAGGAGAAAGAAATTATTACTACTATTATTTTTAAGTATTTTATTTAAATTCAATTTGCCAAAATATAACACCCAGTGCTCATCCCATCAAGTGCCCTCCTCAGTGCCTGTCACCCAGTTACCCCATCCCCCCACACACCTCCCCTTCTGCAACCCTTTGTTTGTTTCCTAGAGTTAGGAGTCTCTCATGGTTTGTCTTCCTCTCTACTTTTTCCCCACTCAGTTCCCCTCCTTTCCCTATAGTCCCTTTTACTATTTTTTATATTCCACATATGAGTGAAACCATATGGTGATTGTAGGAGAAATTAAATGTCTTCTCACTTCCAAACTACAAAAGATGTATCTCCTAACATTTCTCCACATACACAAATCTAGGTGACATATTGATCTAGAGCCTGGATTCTGGAAATTACCCAAATTTAAACCCCAGCAGCTTTACTTAGTGGCTCTAGTTACTTTACCTCTTTGTATAATGGAGAAGTAGGAGTCCCTCCTAGGATTTAGGCAATTAAATGAGATCATGTATGTTAAGTATTTAGCACATGTACAGAGTATCTTGTAAACACTCACTTGATCAGAAGTGACCACTTTAAAATTAACCCTAACTTCTCCTTCCTCCCTATCCATCGCTTTAAAAGTAACTCAACATAAGCATGGAAACAAGATAGGTTTCCTTTGTGAGTGCATTACAGTCATCAGTGTGGAAACACAGAGGCTGCTATGTTACATATGTTAAGGATGGACCTTCTCTTCGCGTCAACAGAAGTCTTCCTTCATGTGGTGACTATTCGGATCCACAGCTGATGAGGACAAAGCTGAATCTTTGCCTGTACTCACTGTACCACTGGATTAATGTGTTCAGAAAAATTATACAATGCAATGTTTTGCCCAGGATGGAGAAAAACTTATAAAGTTGGATATAATATTGCCTGAGGTAGTGCAGATCCTTGATAAACAATGCTAGAACGTGTGGAGAAGGAGACAAATGAGAAAGGAATGCTTCCATTGGCTTAGGAAAATATTACTACAAATACAATGCATTCTTGCACTTTCATTCAATTATTTTGACCCCTTTGGAGATCAATATTTGAGTAGAGAGTGGAGAAGTATATGTATGTATGTGGTGGAGGACAAGATGTATCAGTGACCGCAAACTGACACTGCAAAGACTCAGCACTTGTCACTGTGGTAGACACTAAAAATGTGCTGAAACACCAGTGAAGATGGATAATCGTGGGCTCTTCAGGGGCTCTGGCTCTCTGGTTCTACTTTCCTCCTCTTGCTGGCTGGCAGCAGCTCACCAGCTGCCTTGTCTGCTCTGGACTGGCTGGGTCAGCACAGCACCCCGCTGCCCACACAGTGCTCTCTATCAGAGCGGCTGTAGCCACCCCTCCCAAGCATCTCTCCCCTCCTGACCCTGTTCTGTGGAAAAATACCACTACCAGCATCTTCCTTCTTCCCATTAAACCCATCTACTTTGAGTCCAAGTAATGGGCAATCTGTTCACACAAGTACTTCCTTTTTCCCCCCTTTTCTCTTTCTCTATCTCCTTCCTCCCTCTCCCTCTCTCTTTATCTCTTCCCTTTGTGAAGTAGGGCTTCATACAGCTGTAATCCCATGGATCCAGCTATAATGGCTATAACAAGGACCTCCTAACCCTAAAAAGTCACAGAGGGGTGGGTGTGGTGGAAGTGCCCTTCCTGTTCGGTAATAAGCACAGCTTCCCCCTTAGAATGTCCACACTTGAGCCATGGATCTAAGGAAGAGGGCAATAGTTCTACTACTTTTTTCATCACTATGCTTCCTAACTTTCCTATAAGGTGGGAAATCGTTTCTAAACCCAATGCTGATGTATGTGCAGCCAAATGCCCGGCTGGTGCCTGGGAGGGCTGTCCTGCAGAGGGCAGTGTGGGGGCACAGGGACGTCATGCACCATTAACCACCCCACGGTGCACTTCTCAAGTGTATACAGGTGACTTCTGTGAAGTCATCAGGACCATATGATTATGATCCACTTGCCCAAGTCTGTGATTCTCAGTTTGCAAGCAGAAATTCTATAACATTCTTGGCATTTCTTAATTGTACTGGATCGAGTCCTTTCAGTGGGTTTTTATGAATAGGGGAATGGTATTACAGGGTTTGAGATTACCCGTCATCACCACCAGCAGACTAGCAGTATCTCCATTATCTCTGACCTAGCCCACCCTGCTTTCTTCTCAAGTTTCCTATACTTCCATCCTCCTTCACCTTCCTCTCAGTCTATAGGTGTCATTTTGTTTTATTATTTGAAATATATTAGCACATTTCTTCTTCTGGGTGGGGTACAAAGAAAAGATACTTTAATGCAAATTATAGTTGCTCATTTTCTCTAATCCAACTGTCCTACTTTCTCTACAAAACCTCTTATTGTCCCTATAGAACCTCTTATTAACTGTATGTGGTTTTACTTAACCAGGTTACCTTAGATATGTCAGAGTATCAAATTTAGAGTTGAGGCTATTCCCCCTCCCTCCAGTTATGGAATCCCCTGATGTCAGGTAACTACATTTCTTAATAAGTACCTTCTCAAGTGTGTTGAGATATTGGTGTCTCTAGACGAAGTAAAGAACACTGATGTTTAGTCTTTGGAGACAAGTAAACCGAGATATGAATTTTAAACTTCATATTACAATTCATATGAATTTTAAACTTCAAGCATTTGTATGACTATATCCCATCAAACTATTATAGATTGAAGTCAAGGGGGGTTATGGGTGAAAAGCTGAAGGCCAAATTTAGAATAGTTTGTCGCTGTTGTTTTTTACAAGCAGAGTTGGATCTTGAACAGTCATAAAATGGCTTTAATACTGCATCTCAAGAAACCTCTCACTTAAATCGACTTTTATCCTAAAAAATATATTTCTTGTAGGCTCATCTAAGTCAGATAAAGCAAGATGGAGACATCTCTCCCGGTCATGGTATTTCTAGCTTTTCCCACTGAACCCATGCAGAAAAAACTCCTAGTGGCTTGTTATTCCAAAATAATAATAGTAAAGTTTTTGGACTTTCTCTTTTAACCCAAATGAACTTTCTGGCCCAGCATGTGCTAACTCTTTTGCTTGTTTTACTTATTCTGGTAAACATATTCCTATTCCTAATATTTGCCTATTCTAAATTCCATTTTCCTATTCTGAATTTTGTGATCAGCTGAATGAGACTGATCACTAGAAAACTACATAAAAATAGGGATGGTTAATGAAACCACAGACTTGCTTTCCTATTTGGAATGTATAGGAATTTCATCCATCGTACTTCTGAGGGGTATTTGTGTCTATGTTCAGCTCAGGGCCAGCTAGGCAGGGGGTCAGAGAACCTACAGTAATAGCTGCTGTAGAGCAAGCTCTGAGGTGGGCTCTCCTGCTAACACCAGGAAGCTGAAACAACTGAGTCCTCCTCTGTCCGCCTTAGGATCGTCTCTAGTCCCTGGAAATGTTTCTCTCTTCTACCATTTTATCTCTTCCAAAAATATGTCAGATAACTAATGTTTCCTGCTGTCATATGGAAACCTTTCTGTGACCATTTTTCCTCCTTTAGATTTTATACTATGTTTTAATCATTCATTCTATCCTTTCTCTTCTGTTGTTAAAAATACACTTTCTTTTCCCAGCCTCTCTCTTCTCCCAGTACCTTATCTCATGGAATATTTCTTCCTCAATCACTCTCACCGGGGCCATTTTTAAACTGCTGTCCATTTCCAGGATCTTACATCACCTCTGTTCCTTAAAGAGATTTCTGTTCTCTGAATATTCTTACAGTTAAATCTATCAGGAAAAACAAAACAAAACCAAAAAAAAAAAAAAAAAGAAAGAAAGAAAGAAAGAAAGAAAGAAAGAAAGACAAAAAACAACCCAGCAACAACAAAATCCACAACAAGGCAGTTATTTATCAAAAGTAAGTCAGGAAACAGAGACAGAAATTATTTCATTTGTAAATCTTGCCTTACACATATGGACTGAGGGCCTGTGTTTTTGTTTCAGTGACTGTATTCTTATTTTTGTGTGAGTTCATCTTTCAGAGGTAAGGTAAATGATGAGGTACGGAAATGATTTTTAAGTTCTCTACTGGAGAACTTAGTAATTCTCCTGAGTCCCTGTTTTGGCATACTTACTGAAAAGGACTAGGCTGGCGTTGGTGACTCCCAGATTGTTGGCAGCCACGCAGGTATAGTTGCCATAGTGCTCCTCAGTGACGTTGGTCACCGTCAGGGAGGATTGGCCCTCCGTGCTCTTAATCTCAAGGCCATTAGCACTGTTTATCCTAAGAGTTCAAAAACAGAAGAGTACAAAGGAACATGGATGAAGACTTGGTGTAGCGACCCCTTTTCATCATGGTATTGGAGGGCATGGAAAGGAATGTAGTAGTTAGAGCTTGTGGTTCCATGTTCAACTCCTCGTTTTAACTGTGCAACCCCATATTATCAGAATCAAGGTCCATTGACAAAGGAGACTCAGGAATGGATGAGTTTCATTGAGCTTTGGTTTCTGCTACAGGCAAGAAAGATATGCAAGTGAAAACTACCCATGAAGCCCCTTCCCTCCCTCTTTGCATGTAACCTGAATGCTTTGGGGCTTTGGGTTAAGCACTAAGGCCCCAAAGTACTTGACAAAGAATTTAGAAAACAAAGAGTTTAATTGTATAAACCCACATAATTATAGCAGAGCTTGGTTCTGTCCTGAGGACCACCTAGTGGAACAATGGGGGCACAGTGCATTTGGCACATACCTGGTGTCATCCCGGTACCACTCAAAGTCAGGTGCAGGCACTGCTGAGGCCTCACATTTGAGTGAAGCCTTCCGCCCTGTGGTGGCTTCATTGCTCTTGGATTCTGTGATAGTGGGGGGATCTGTAGAAAAGACAGGCACACGGTTTACATGAGAGTCAGAGTTTCCATGCAAGAATGACTCAGAAAGTATGATCTGATCGAAGAACTGCATGGAAGGAATAGTCTTCAAGCTTCATTTACATGAATTTTGTGATCAGCTGAATGGTACTGATTCATTAGTACCATTAGTACCAATGGTGATCAGCAGAACCATTCAGCTGATCACTAGAAAACTAAATAAAAATAAGAGAAGATTAATGAAACTGTAGACTTGCTTTACTTAAATGGGACACTTCACAGGGTTTTATGGCAATGGAATCTAGGATTTCTTTTTCCTTACTCCAATAGACTGTCAATCATTTCAACCATAGATTATAACAGTCACACAATTTTTTCTTTTCATAAATTAAGTGGTGATACCAAAGGACTTGGGATTTTAAACGTATAATATGAACATTTTTCTTTTTCATCATCATCATCGTCATTATTGTCACAGTTTGAGATGGCAGTAAGAAGTCTGGTGAAAGTAATGAAGTACTAAAGTTCTCCTCCCCTAAGCTCAGCCTGATATTGTTGCAGGAATTCAGAAAAACAAACTGGTGTTAGATGCTTAGCTTTTTTTTTTTTTCCTTCTAAGTGTTCCCTTATTGCTGTGACCCAAGTAAATTGTGCTTCTGTGTGTGAGAGTGCAGTTGAATCTACCCTGCCACACAGAAGCCTTGCTGGTGTGTCAGTTTTCTGCATTCTCTGGCAGTTGTATACTTGATATGCTCTGCTGAGAATTGGGCCTGCAAAACTATAGCAGGCATGAAATGAGCTCAGAAACACATCTGATATTCTAATTTGCCATGATTCTTTCAAATAATCCTACAGAGGGTGGAACAAGTGTTTACAGGTCCATGTGACTGAGGTCGGATTGTAGACTCAAGCTCCTGGCTTGATGATTCTGTATTTGTACAGGTTATGGACCTTCAAGGAGAAAAGAGCTTTTCTATCCAAAGACCATTTGCCTGAAAATGGCAGGTTGGCTCTGTGCACAAGTCAAAAATAGACCCAAACAATCTGTTTCGATTTTGTAGAGAAGAAAGCTTACTTAGGGAAATTAGCAAAGTAAACTAGTACACAAAATTCATTTAAATCTCTGCTCTTCAGCCCTTGGTTCAGGTACTCGTTTTTGATTTTTGTCTTCATATTCAGAACTATTTTCCAAGTTTCCTGCTTATAGAAGACTCTGATCTTCTTAGTTGAAAAGGATGCACAAAGCCATGAGGTTAGTCTGCAGTTTTCTCTCCCATTTCATTTTCACATCAGCTTGGACTCTTTAAATCATTGCCAAAGAGAGGAGGAGTTAAGGCTTGTTTGGATAAGCATCACCGGCCCATGTATAGGCAGGTGTGCCAAAGAGGATGGTGGTTGTGGCTGTTTTGTTTTCGACTTATCTACTCATCTTTGTATAGATACAAAAAAGCCAGATGAATAGAAAAACCCCTGAATTGGAAACTAGGAATCCTGGAATTTAATTTGTTTGGTTATGTGGACCTCTCATCACACAGTTTCTCTTATGGAGCCTTGGTTTTAAAACCTATAATGTGAGGGAACCACAAATGACCTATAGTAATCCTTCCAGCTTTAAAGAAAACAAACCAATTCTAGTCAAAACTGTCCGTCCTTCACAAATGGGCAGTTGGTATCATGGTGACTCACGTGTATGTTCATACCCATAACTCACTTAACACTTAAGTTACTAACTTTCAAAACTATAACTCATTTATCTGTTCCATGAGTTATGAATCAGGGTTAGCAGTCAGAAACAGGAAACCTGAGGTCTGATTCCGACTCTTATCTTAACCAGAACTGTGGCTTGCACAAGTATCTCCACCAGTTTGAGCTTTTTCTCTTAAAAAAAGGAGTTAGCTTAAAATGATCACCAAAGTTCCACTTAAAATTCTTTCATTTTGTGATTCACTATATGTACCATCATAGCACATTAGTAATAATTGGTAATAATTAGGAATAATTAGGAATAATTGGTGGTAGTGGTGTTGGTGAGGGAGATATTTGTATAGAGATGGGGCACTGAATCGAGGTTAAGAGTTTGGATTTAAATAGACAGGAGCTCAAAACCAGGCTCTATCCCTCACTGTCCTTCCTCATTACAGAAAATAGTGCTTTGTCTAGAGTCACATTGCCTCAACTTCCTCATGTATAAAATGCTGGAACCAGAAGCAGGGAGGTCTTCTTTGAGAGTACTGGATGAACCCAAGAGAGCTTGCACGAGGTTTGTGAAAAAGAGGCTGGAAGGGAATGGACAGATTTGAGATTGAGAGATAGGAAGCTTCAGGATTGACATGAATAGATGTGAAGGATGGGGGAGGGAGGGGGGATGTCAAAGGTAACACCCAAGTTTTTGGCTTGGGCATCTAAGTGATGCCCTGAGATGCACACTGAGAATGTAAGAAGAGAAATAGATGACCACAAACAATTATTACTTCCTCATCCTCACTTCATCACTATCGTAGGTTCTGAAGCCGCCAGTGACTCCACAATTTGTAGCATGTTGGCCAGAGAGATAATCTTGCTTGTGATTCTATTGACTTGTTTAGTTTCTCAGTTTATAAAATGAGTTTTAGCCAGTGTTTATGAATCTCTGGAGCCACGTGGTGTGACAACTGTTAATGATGACCACCTTTTTGCTAAACCAACTCTAACCTGGGGCTGATTGCACACTTTCCATCACCTCCACCTCCGGAGCTCATAGCTGTGGTACCTCAATATAATAATGCTACGGTAAATGGCTTCCTGCCCCTTCACTGTGGGACCAGGAATGCAGGCCCCATGGGACAGTTTTGTGGAAGAGTTCTTCCTTACTCTGGATGTTTCCTTCTATATAGTGGGAGCTTAGTCAGTATATCTCCTTGCTCTGAGACCCAGAAAGAATGAATGGTTCTGGCTGAAAAATCTGGGAAGAATAAATGAGGTTTCTTTGGCTCATCTCTGTCCTTGCTTCCTTTTGGGACCAACCTTCTGGCAGGGAACAGGGGTTCTCCTCTGCTTCTCCACACGATAGTCTTATCTGGGCTCTTTTCTTCCCACTTTCAGGTGAGTAGGCCTGCCCCATTCCAGGGCTGCCATGATTGGGGAGATAAATCCTCCACACTAAGTACTACCTCTAACCATCTTGATCTCTAATAATGGGGGCAATTGGGTTTCCCATATACCTCCTTTACTTATTTCTGAATTTGTTGAGAACCTGAATAACTAAGCAGTAAGTTATTTATTAGCTCCTCAGAGATGCAAATATGGGAAAAGTGGCAGTGAATTACGGTTGAACAATTTTAGGTGCATTAATTTTGGGATAGGATGATACTGGTAAATTATAAAGGCCAAACACTTGCTTCTCTCCTTGAAAATCTAGGAAGTTTTTCCTACCAAGGTAAATTCACAGATAGTGATAAATACACAAAGAAGTCATTGTTCCTAATAGTTTTTTAGATGACACAATGGTGTAAGTCTGTTCCTCATGGCTTATTGGAATGAACATTTCAAAATTCATTTATAATGGATCCTGTATAGGTGCGGCTGAGAAAAATTATTACAAATCACATTGCAGCATGCCTAATATACTTAAAATAATAGATGTCCATGCTCAAAAATATCATTATAATAAAAATGTGGCTTAATAAAAATGCTGCACAGAGTTCATTGTTATTCTTTAAGTGACTTTGGAATAGCCTACCATTTTCAAAGGACTCTTTTGGTCTTTATTCTGGGTTCTGAAAATATTAATAAGGGCTTTCTTCTTATATCACCAGTAACAAAAGTCTTTCAATTAGAATGAATAGGATAACAATGACAGTGACCTAACAAACAGAGTATCATTCATTTAGTCATTCTAATTTTTTGGAATAATAATAGAAAAGAACAAAAATCTTAATAAAGGTCTCAATTTGCGGGCATTTACCATGTGTCAGCATTCTACTAGGCTTTAGGTATTCTTTTCATCCAAATAATAACTGTCAAAGGTAGGGCTTATTAACCCTAGTTTATGGATGAGAAGAGAGATCTACAGAGGGATCTACATGGCCAGCATTTGATGGAGTCTAGATTGAACCCATGTTTTAAAGCCCATGCTCTGAAATTCTTTGGGCTTCCATTTGTATGAGTTCTTTTAAAGATAAATGAATTCCTAATAAGGAAAAATACCATTTAGGGGAACATGTTAGTAGCGTAAAAAGTAAATGTTCTATTTCTGCTATTAAAGGGTAACAAGAATGGCACAGCATACAGCGTTCTAGGGGGTATAAACCCGCATTAGAAATCAGGAGTTGTGGGCTCACTTTCTGCCTGTGCCATTTGGGTTGTTACCTCCTAGGGGTCATGTGTTGACCTCTGAGGCCTTCCACCTAAATGGAGATGATGATCCCTGTGACCTATCTCACAGGTTTGACGTATAGATCAAATGAAATCATGTATAAGGGAGCATGTTTAACACCTGAGGTGATTATATTTATTATTATTATTTTTATTTTTACATTTATTATTTTGTTGCTATTATTCACGTAGTGTTTTGGAGGGAAAGAGGCACTGGAGTTAGAACTGGGTTAAAATCCCAACTCTATCTACCACACACAAGTTCTTTGATTTTATGGCCAAAAACGCTTATATTCTCTGAGCTCTGTTTATGTCCTCTCTGCAGGGGGATGATTTGACTATCTTCCAGGGTGAGTGTACAGTGGTGGACCAATCAACATAAAAGGGGCAGAGAATGGAGGCAATAAGAATGGCACTACCTTTAGAGAATTGAGAAACAATAACAGAACTAATTCAAAGTTAACTTTAAAAACAAATCACCATGTCTTAGCAATACTAAATTAAACATACTAAATAATGTCAGTGGTAAAATAAAGACCTCCTTGCTGGGGCAGTTCAGGCCCAATACACCTCCCTCCTTGGTTAGCCACTGCCCATGTGATGATTACAGCGATTCATACAAAATCTCTAGCACAGTCTTGGTACTCTGAAGGAATTCAGAAAATTATAGTTCTTGTTCACATTGCAAAGTTATGGTAGAAGGCTGGCAGTACTCTGGATTTGTATTGAATGTTTCCTCTGAAGGATCCATGAGCATTAGGACATGTCTTTACTGAAATCGTCCCAAATAGAATAAACTAAAGGTTGGCATGGAGAATGCATTGCTGTAGCTATGAATATCGTGAGAAAGTAGCCAGTCTGGTTCCATAATGAGCATTTATTTTCCTAAAGCCTCATCATTAGGTGATTTTTGAATCAAAGCATTGAAGATTTCAGTTAAAATGCATATATATTATCTGGAAACAACAGATGTTTCCAGTCCCAATTGTAGATTCCATGGTAGGTAATCTATGCCTCATAAATGACTATCAAATGTAAGGGCGAGTTTTAGAAATGCCAGTATCCAAGTCCCCCTGCATCTGTGTTGGGTCGGTTAGCTCTGAACATCGATGTGGAGGCAGAGCTGACCTCAAAGGGAGACAAGTAGAGGGAAAAGACGTTACAGCATGGTGGTGTGAACTAGCTAGAAACATAGTTGTGGGAAGTAGGAATATTAGCTGGTTAATGGGGTGGAGGGAAGACTTGATAGGTGGGGGCAGTTTTGGAGAAAAAATTCTGCAGAAATAGGAAAAGAGTTCAGCATAAGAAGGATTCAAATAAACTTAACAGTCTGCATTTATTGAACACTGACTATGCACTAGATATTATCCTCGGGATACTGGGCACTAGGATGAGGTAAACCCTTAAGCGGCTAGTTTTAAAGTACTGTGAGAACTGAAATAGAGGGACTCTGTAAAAAAAAAAAAAAGAGAGAGAGAGACAGTTGTCCTTAGGGATTGTATCTGGAAGCAATTAGCTGTATTGTAAGATACAAGAAACCAGAAGTCCTATTTATTGTACAAGCAATAAGCTTATTTAGTTGAAGAGATTTCAGGTCAATAATTTAGCTTCTGTAAACTCCAGGACCTCTTACTACATAGAAAATAGATTTTGCTCGTCAAATGGCTGTATGCAATGCTATAAACCAACTGTGGAGAAGGATTATCCAAGAGAAGAAAAAAGGAGAGACCGTAGAATCCAGCTTAAGAAGTAAACAGGAGAAACTGTTGTGTCTCCATCTTTTATTTACTGCTCTAGCTTCTCAATGTCCTGCAACAAATATCTGTTGGCAACTGAGTAAATGAATCAATGAAATGCTCGTAGGAGAAAATTACCAGCATTGGGGTTTTTTTTCCCCCCAGTGGTACTCAGGGTCTGTTTCATTACAGTAAGTTATTTAGCCATTATTTATCTTAGCCACCCTGATCGTCTGAACTAATTCCAAACCCTGTGATTGGAAAAGGAAGAGGAATCAGTTTAAATAATGGGACACTTTCACAGTGTGTAGGCTTAGATGAAGTGATGAAGTAATACTGGATATTTCTCAGTAGGAACAAGTTTTGCTAGTCAGAGATTTCACTGTCCGTCTCAGAAACTGCAAGGCTAAAGCAGGGCAACGGGAAATGGTACAGCCCAGTGTAGACCAGGTCACCTCTAGCAAGTTTCCTCAACTCCCTATGCCTCAGTTTCCAAGTTTTTAAAGTCAAACTAGTGATGCTTATCTCATAAGTTTACTGTGAGAATTAAATGAAAATCCATTAGTCCAGTGCTGCACATAGTAGGTACTAAGGATTGAAAATGCCTTCTTTTTTCTCTTTTATTGAAAGCACGGGCTTTAGAATCAAATGGGCCAGAGTCTGAATCCCTTTTCTTACACTTGCTTCCACATTGGAAAGGCAATTTTCCCTACTTTCCCTGGTTCTGTAATTCAATCTTGGAGACTTTGTCTACTTAATACAACTACATTTAAATAGGACAAATTGTACAACAGTACAACAGGCACAATGGCTAGTTGTTTTAATGTCATATAAACATAGCAGATGAGGTTTTGGTAAAAAGGGTGATTACAAAAGAAATTGATATTAGAACATATTTTCTGATTTGTGACTGATATCATTTGCAAAGTTTGAAGAAATGTCAAGGGGTGGACTTTACCTGTGAGTGCTTTACCTACTCATTCAGCAAACATTCACTGAGCAATTTTTATAAGGTCAGGCCTGGGCTAGGTACTGCTGGTTAGGAAATACCTTCTGTATGTTTAACTAAGCTCATTATAAATCTTCATGTAATTTGTTATTAGGTATCATTTCAGAATCTCAAGGATCTGTCTATATTCTTTTGTATTTCACTCATCAGTAGGAGAAGCTCACATCTTCATAAAAGCCTTTTCTTAAAAATTATCAGTATTTTCTTCTGCTCTAAGTTACACTATGGGGACAGTCAAGAAGGAGCAATGTCAGACTAATTGCGCTAATAATAATAGGGCCCAGGCGGCTGGCTTTGATCTTGGGAACCATCTGCAATGCAGACCACTTTGATGTTTCACACAATGGAAGCATAAATATTTTCTATGTACTCCATGATTGGACCTTCAGAAATCTGATTAAGATGAAGGTCAATTAAGAGAAAATGAAATCTTAACTCTAAAAGTCCGAGAAGAGGTGGAAGATGATGGCATGGCTGTGTGTACATAAAAGAACCTAACTAACCTAATTATAAACTTATATAAACACCCAGAGAAATTGCCTTTCATGTAAAAAAAAGGTCCTAAAGCATTTTATAACATTGAGATCATTAATGTGTCTTTGAAACACACCCAGCACTGAAAAAGAATAGTAATACTGGCATTTCAAAACTCTATTACTAAAAAAAAAAAAAAAAAAAAAAAAAAAAAAAATCGCAGACAGCTACAGGATAAAAGCACTTCAGAGCTCATCAAATGTACCTCTTGCTTCTTGGAAATGATTGCCATCAGTGTCTACGGCAGAGTCCTATGTACTGGATTCTTCTAGGTATGGTGTGAAGGAGATTTCACTATCTGTCTCAGAAACTGCAAGGCTAAAGCAGGGCAGTGGGAAATGGTACAGCCCAGTGTAGACCAGGTCACCTCAAGCAAGTTTCCTCAACTCCCTATGCCTCAGTTTCCAAGTTTTTAAAGTCAAACTAGTGATGCTTATCTCATAAATTTACTGTGAGAATTAAATGAAAATCCATTAGTCCAGTGCTGCACATAGTAGGAACTAAGGATTGAAAATGCCTTCTTTTTTCTCTTTTACTGAAAGCACGGGCTTTAGAATCAAATGGGCCAGAGTCTGAATCCCTTTTCTTACACTTGCTTCCACATTGGAAAGGCAATTTTCCCTACTTGAGCTTCGGTATATCAAACCCTAAAATGAGTCAATTATACATATACCATGACAGAGACTTTATATAGAATCAGTGGTACATAGGTAACTGCATGGAGGGCTTAAGATAATGGAAAATAACTCATCGTGGTCTACAGTATATTTTAAAATATGGGTTAACGTGTTTGTGCATGTGTCTCTGCACATGCATGTATGTGTGTTATATGTGCACATGTAGATATGGGCGTATAGGGCATATATTTGTGTGCAAGGGTGTGCGAGCACTCTAAATGCATAGGAAGAAGGAACTGTCAGGACGTCCCTTTGTCCCTGTCACTTGCCACAATTGTGTGATGTGGGCACTTGAATTTGAATGATGTGAAAAGTCACTCCTAACTGAACAGGATAAACGAATTCTCTTTATTCTTTTGCTGGGTGACACACATCATATGGATCCGCCCCCTCCCCCTGTCTTTTGAACTACATCTAAGGATCCTTTCATCTGGAAGTTCAAAGTATGCCCATTACCTATGCATCTTAGTGAAATCTTCGTTTCTAATGCCCATACTTTGGGACAAATAGATAACCAAACTAATTTATCAGGTATTCCTGGTAGCCACTGGGGACACATGATACCTGACCACAGTGACTTGAATTTGTTCCGAAGGCCAATTAGTTAAATAGCAGAAGCCAGGTTATTCCCTTCTGATAAACAGTGCAAAAGCTAGAAATTCCAGTTTAAGCAGAAATGAATTGTCTCCTTTTCCAAAGTGGTATGACCTTGTTCTTCACAAAGACCAGAATAGTGATTGCTAGAAATGCTAGTGCTGTTCGGTCATATTTTCTTAATTCTGTAGTCTTAGTAAAAGACAGACTGTATTGTTAAATGCATTATGGGTTATATTTAGAGTTGGTAGAGTTGATTTATCTAATCCAAAGGCCAAGGCCTGCCCTTGGATGTGTCCAATGTATAAATGTGCATCCCTGACCAGAGGAGCATCTGCTTGAAATGCAATGTTCTTTTGCTAATGGGATCTTTAGAGCTTGCTCGTGGTGGAGGTGGGCCCTGGGCACACAGCACCCGCTGGCTTTTGCCATACTCACAGTTCACAGTGACCTTCACTTGTCTGACATCCGCCGAGGAGACTTCATTGGCAGCTTTGCACTCATATTTGCCTGACTGCTCCCTGGTGATGCCAAGGATCTCTAGATATTCTTCTTCTCCTTCAAATTCTCTCCCTGAAAAACAGAAATTTGCATGATTGTTTTTTAGGTTTAAAATATGCAGCAGAGCACTTATGCTTTCAGTAAATGCAAATGGCTTTTTAATAATTTGACCATGTATTTGTCTGAGGTCAGTTCCCACAGAAGCAGACCCCATGACAAAAAGTCACATGAAAGTGATCATGGGGGCAGCCCCGGTAGTGCAGCGGTTTAGCGCCGCCTGCGGCCCAGGGTGTGATCCTGAGGACTTGGGATCGAGTCCCATGTCGGGCTCCCTGTGTGGAGCCTGTTTCTCCCTCTGCCTGTGTCTCTGCCTCTCTCTGTGTGTGTCTCTATGAATAAATAAATAAAATCTTTAAAAAAAAAGTGATCATGGAAGGAGAGTTCTCAGGAAAAACCAGTATGGCAGTGGGAAAATGGGACCTGGAAGAGAAAGAAGCCAAGAGAGGGTGCTGGTCACATCCCACAGAGGGTAATATGGTTTAATTCGTCAGGGAGCTGTGGGGAAAGCACAGGTCCCACTTAAAGTTGTCCTAACAGTCAAGAAACTGCAGTATTTAGGCATCTGTACCCACCAGTCATTGGTGAAGGGCTGAGGACAGAGTGGGAATTGGGCATACGGTTGTATGAGGGGCTACTGTCAGAGGGGCTACTGTCTAAGCACTGTTGCCATCAATTACACGTTGTGGCCAAACACACTTCCAACCAGAGTTGTTATTATGACATGAGGTTTCCTTATGAGAAACTGTCACTCTTCTCCCTCAAATTATGTGGAATTCTGTTTACAAAGGTCATGTTCAAAACCCCGTCTTGTAGTTATGGTTTCCTTGCTCGGTGTCAAACCACTTCATCATTGAGGTTTTCAGACTACAGACCAGGTCCGTGAGAATGTGCTGCTGATGCTGTGCTTTGTGACAGATGGTGTCACGTGGGGGTGGGTGGTAGGGAGCTCAATACCATCGGCTTAGTCAGTTAGGATTAGGGGTCCGGAGGTCCTTTTTGGAAAGTTCCACAAAGTTGGATGTGTCCATTTGGTAATGAAATTTCAAGCAAAGCAGACTTGTTTAATTCTCCTCCTGTGAAGTATAACTGATTAAATGACTTTCTTCCTGGAAAGGAGTGGGGGCAGGGAGAGAAGGAACAGGAAGTGGAAGGGGAGGAAAAGGAACGGAAGGAAAAGAAGCTGAGATGGACAGGGGATTGAGCAGGGGAGTTGCTTGGCCAGAAAGGCGTATGGACTTGAACTCCAGCTAAATTGAACCCTCTTTATCCCAAATTACTAAACCTAATTTCTGTTGGGTTAGGATAAAGCAGCTGAGGAGGGTGCAAAAGGACACAGTCCTGCCCCGTGAAGAAATCTTGCTCTTGGTCATCCCACACTAAATGATACCAATTAATAGCTTTGCTCAAATGCCACAAGCTGTTTTCCTTTTCTGGAAATTCCCTAATGGCCAAATCAACATAACAGACAGCTACCATAGAGACACATTCACTGTCTAAATATGTCAGCCAAGCCTGTTAACTTGGCTCCCAATAGAACACGGGGCCTGTTTGATAACATCCTGTAACACAACTGTCAGGACTATTCCAAGCTTCAAGTGTTTGTCAATTGTCACTATCACCAGTGTTGAGGAAACTATGCAATCCCAACAAGAAAAGGCAGTAGTTTTATAGAATCATCTGGTTCTGGAGCCCTGCACTTTAACTAGCACATGTTTCTACTGGAAATGCTGTAGAGTTAGTCTATTAAGTAAATAGCTGCATATCATCTATAAAAGATTAATTTTCCCCCCTATTTGTGTTTTCCCCTTTTTTCTTCTTCACATTCAGGAAAGCAGACAGACCTGACTTCACATGCCACAGAAGTAGATAAGAAAGAAAGTGGTAGGAAAGAAAACAGAAACTTTTGGAGGGGTAAGAGTCCACAGTATTGGATGAACTGGGAAGAATTTAAGCTTGGAGGAAAAAAATTCTTTCCTACATACTTGCAACTGTGGACTGAGAGTCATGACAACTAATTGATGCTAAAATCTTGTAGCCAAATATAAATACCCTGAAGACAAATGGCAATGTTGACAACTGCAGGCCAAAATAGGTGTAAACTCATTAAAAAATCTAGAATACAGAGGTGGAATTGACAGACAGCATTACGGAATTTGAGAATGATGGATTGTAGTAAAAGAAGAGTTCGGGACGCCAGGCTGGTTCAGTCAGTGAAGTGTCTGACTCTTGGTTTCAGCTTAGGTCACCATCTCAGGGTCGTGAGATGGAGCTCTACAGTGGGCTCCACACTGAGCACCCCTCTGCCCCTTCTCTTGTTTGTGCACTCTCTCTCTAAAATCAATCAATCAATCTTAAAAAAAAAGAAAGAAGGGTTCAAATGATTTCTTTTTTTTTTTTTTTTAAATTTTTATTTATTTACGATAGTCACACAGAGACAGAGCTAGAGAGAGAGGCAGAGACATAGGCAGAGGGAGAAGCAGGCTCCATGCACCGGGAGCCCGACGTGGGATTCGATCCCGGGTCTCCAGGATCGCGCCCTGGGCCAAAGGCAGGCGCCAAACCGCTGCGCCACCCAGGGATCCCAAGGGTTCAAATGATTTCTGAACAGTTTAGGATTTCTGCTATGCTGGGCTCCCACATCCCTCAACCTCATTCCTGGGTAGGTATGAGCTGCCAGTGAAAGAGAGAACAGGTGCAGTCTTCTTAGAGACAGCCAACAACACTGAATTCTTTTTGATTCCCATGAAATACCTGAAATGGTGGGTAGTGAATTCCTACCTTGCATTTTGAATTTTTAAAAGATATAAACCTGTTCTAGGAGAGGGAAAGGCGACTTTTAGCGTACCAACTAAGGCCCTACCAGTTTGGAAAAGATAGCACCTATGAGGGTAAGATGAACTAGAGAAAATAAAGTGGTATTTACTGGGTTTTTGGACCTGGGATTCTTACACAATAATGTAGGTATTAATAATCCCACTTTTTTCTGGTAAGCAGATAATAAAACAGAGCCTCATGGGATGAGTTTTCAATCCCACATGTCCAGGAAGAATTTACCCCAATACCACTGAAGATGAAGGGGAGTTTCTCTTACATGCCCCATCCTGTAAGGCAGGAAAATCATTTTGCTTCTCCCATGGCGGCTCTCCTCCTCTCTGATGGCTGCCTTGATCCCCAGCACATGTGTATGGAGCTGTTTCACTGGAGTGGGCAGTCTCAGTGTACAAACCAAATACAGATGACAGAAGCTAGATGGTCTTCCTCTATCCAACAAGCTTGAAAAGAATTTAAAATATTAAACAACACCTCTGGGTCCTTCTTGTCATTCTTCCTTTGCCCCCTGGATCCTTCAGTTGAAATTCTTATACTTCCTGGTGCTTATTATTATTATTATTATTATAGTTATTATTAAGAGAGCAGAAAAAAGCAGGGGGAGGGGGGAGGGAGAGGGAGAGAGATAATCAAAAGCAAGTGCCAAACCAGCATAGAACCTGACTGGGGGCTGTATCCCGTGACCCTGAAATCATGACCGGAACCGAAATCAAGAGTCCCATGCTTAATTGACTGAGCCATCCAGGTGCCCCCATGGCACCTCTTGCTATTTCTTACACCCATAGGAGACTTTACCCACAGCACATTATCTGTCCTACTTCACTTGAGCATTTCTTATTAATCCGCAGTGATCTGAGAGGAAATGGGAGATTTTCTGTTGCACAGGATTTGGCACAGATTAGTTTGTTGAGTTAGCTGAACTGAATTAAGAAACACAAGTAGATGGGACGCCTGGGGGGCTCAGTGGTTGAGCGTCTGCCTTTGGTTGGGTCGTGATCCCGGGGTCCTGGGATCGAGTTCTGCATCATGCTCCCCGTGGGGAGACTGCTTCTCCCTCTGTGTCTCTCATGAATAAATAAATAAAAAAAAATCTTGAAAAAAAGAGAAAGAAACACAAGTAGAAACTAGAGCCAGATTCAATACATCATAAAGCTTAAGAGAACGAAGTATTGAAGGATGGCTCAGTAATTCTCTATGAGAAGCTGGTGTATCAATCCCCTCCTTTTGATGATCCTCACAGAATGCATTTTCATTGGGGTAGAAAGGGTAGACTGAGTCCTACGCTGCTGAAAAGCTGGACAGAGCCTCTCTGGCTGTGTCCTGAGGATGCATTTGCTATGCGGGGGTTATGGTTTCAAAAAAAGGTGTGGCCACACCAACACAGCCCCCAGGTAGAAACAGTCACCATGACACAGCTTTTATCAGATCAAGCGCAGTTTTCTGTTCAAAGCATGCAGTACATGTTGTTAACCTTGAATCAGAATTCTAAAATGCGCTCAGATTCTCTTGCTTTTCTTCCTTTGCTCCAGTATATCTGTCCCCCTCAGGGCATCTTTCCCCTCCACCCTTTCAGTTCACTCTGACTGGCTGCTCTCAACCCAAGGGTCCTGTCACCGGTTCCCTATACCCTCACAACCTTAAGAAGGCTCTCAGGCCAGAGTGTAATACTTAGCCTTTGTCAAGTTCTCCGGAGGAATAAAGCCCTCTGGCTACAATGTGGGCCTTTCTCTTGTTCCTATTATTTTCTGCCCTAGTATAAATGTTTACTTGAAATGCAAATTTCAATATTTTGGTATTTTAAACATCTCAACCTATTTCCACAAGCCTGCTCATGTCGCCGAGTGTTATATTTATTCTGGGATCTGGTGTTTAGTTTAAATCTCCCTTTGCTTAATGTGCTTTTGTGTCTCCTGGCAATATTCAGCTACGAGGCTAAATAACTTCTCGTCCTCCTCAGTGGATGCACCTTTCAGACTCTTGCACATAATTAGCATATCCCCTCGTAGTCACTGTTTACTCAAATTGCACATATTAGTTCTTTTAATATTTCTTCATAAGTCAGAAGGAACGGCCTAGAGCTAACGGCAAGAGGAAAGTGATCTCTTCGTGTTCCCTAATGTAGAGGCAAATCAGGCAGGAATAACGCCAATTAAAGTATGCCAGGTGCCACAGTCTTAGCAGCTTCAGAATACTGTGCTTTGGTGAAACTGGAGGAATTCACATCCAAAATGTTGATTTATTTAGATTTCCAAGGTCAACCAGGCATTTGGAAGCAAGCAGCCATTTGAAATTAAATACATTTCTGTGGCACTGCTCTCTTTTTCTCCCTTTCCCTCCTTCTCTCTCTCTCCCCCATTTCCATCCTTCACTTTCCCCCACACACATGCATATAGACAAATAGCTATTTACCTACATATAACTATTTACTTGAACTTTCAGGAAGCAACATACAAACTCACTAACACCCAAATATTTGCTTACTAAATAGAATAGGCTTATTCTTGCAAATTCCCCAGAGATGACAAGTGCCCTATTTGAAATTAAAAAAAAAAAAAGACTACTATCCTAATTATCACTATGATATCTTTCTTTCTATGAGATATAAGAAATAAAATTTAGAAGTCTTGTTAAAATTTGAGTGTTTTCTGACTTTAAATATGTAGGATTCCAAGGATTCATACATGTTAGGAAATGGAGAAATCATTTTTTTCTCCATTCTCCTCTAAGAAGAGTCTCAGTATAGTATCTCGGTAGATCATTTTTTCACAGAAAGGAAAATGGGTTTGAAATGGGATTGATGTTCTCTTTGCTCTACTAAATTTGAATATTTACAAATGGCTGTAAACACATTAGCTTCAACACAAACACACATACAGATTAATGAAAAGCAAAGAAGTAGAACTTTTCTTGCAAGGTATGTACGTGTGCTCGTATGCATGTGTTTGTGTGAGCCTGTGGTTAGAAAGGAGAGTGAACAGGGCACACAAAAGCAAGCTATGAACTTCTACCTCTAAAAATAAAAGAAAAAAGGATTGCAAATCATTGATGCCATTTGAAGTTTTCTGTGCTAACTTCAAATACTGTAACAAGTTTCTGTTCTTACAGTACGTTTTCATGTTTTCTTTTTTTTTTCCTAAGGACATATTCACCTGTTCCTGTGTTTGCTTCCTTCCTTTTTTTCTGCACATCACGTTCTATGCAAATATGCTAAAAAAATGGAGGAGAGAAAGAAACACAAGAAATCCAAAAAGAAATATGCCTGCAATGGGGTTCTGTTAATATTTCCAGCCATGTCTCTCTCTCTAGATCCTTTGAAGTTTTGTTTTTCAGCTTCACATCCCACCTGAGAGATCCTTTAGCATTTGACAGTGTTTCTGTCCAAAGGGTGAAACCACTTCTCATCCCCACCTCTCACCACCCATCATGAGAAGGTTGAAGGGAGTAGTAAGTGATCCATGATGGAAAGAAGACAGGTGTGGGGGCGGACACAGTTGTCAGAAGCAACAATCATAGGACAATAAGGAGACACAGGGAGGAACACTGCATTGAAGACATACAATGGTGATACAATAGGGATGATTTTAAGGAAGAGTTCAAGGGATGGAAATGAAAGAAGAGAGAGTTCTCTAGAGAATGAGGCATTTGACTATTGAGATATTTGAGTTACATGGAAGGGAAGGGGTTGGTTACTCTGCTGTAGAAATGTTCCCCATTTGAATAGGAAGACACAACAGGGTATGGATTATGCAAATTGGCCCCATGCCTTCTGCAGCCCCAAAGGGTGTAGTTAGTACCCAGAAACCAGAGGCAAGCACAATGCCAGGAGAGATTCACAACTGGCTTTGGCTCTATGAATGAGCATGAGCCAAATGAAGAAGAACGCCCTGGCATTATTTTTCTTGGCATGCAGAGAGATCCAATTCATTATGGTTTGCATTTTTTGCTTTCACATACAAAAAGTCAGCTAGTTGACAGTTTGAGCTCAGCATCCAACCGGAAGCTGCCTGTCTACACATCCTTTTTATTCCTGGGGCATGACATTCTGTTGTTGTACTCATATTTAACCATTACCTCTTATTTGGTGTCAGTTTTTAGAAACTGTTCTGCCCTTCTAAATGCTAGGCTTGAAATCAGGATTCCCTATGCTCTGTTTTTCACAAGGGGAATTGTATTGATAACAGCGAGTCTTCCATTGTAGGGACCACATCTGGTTTTGCTCATCACTGTAGTCCTCTCCATCAGGATGTGCAGCACGATACCATGCTGGATGACTGGAGTGCTCCAGAAATATTGCAGGGTGATCGTTGGCAGAGCTACAGACTAGGCACTGCGCTAGGTAACTCAGATATTACCCCATTTAATTCACAATACTGTATCCAAGTGCCCACAGATGAGGAAACATGGGAATCCAGGTTTAGAGAAGACCCTACAGGAAATTGCCCAGGTATGTAATGCTATTAAGGACAGCTGAGGTTTGAACCAGTCTGTAGGCTTCTGGAGCTCATGTTCCCAACTAGGCATGTCTGCTTTGATCATTACAGAGCCATGAGATGCGATAGTTAGCTGGTCTCTTAGCTCTCAGAATCTGCTCTATTTCTGTCTACGGAGTATAAAATGGGAGTTTGAGAATGGGAAACAGGGAATTTCCAAAGCAATGCAGCTCAGTTACAGATAAAGACAGTAAAAGACAGCCCTCAGTTTTTATTTTTTAATTTAATTTAATTTTTTAAAAATATTTTATTTATTCATTCATGAGAGACACAGAGAGAGGCAGAGACATAGGCAAAGGGAGAAGCAGGTTCCCTGTAGGGAGCCCAATACAGGACTCGATCCCAGGACCCCGGGATCACAACCTGAGCCAAAGGCAGACGCTCAATCACTGAGCCACCCAGGAGTCCTGCCTTCAGTTTTTATAAGGATTGTCCACTTACCTTCCTTATTGAAAGAATCAAATGAAGCAATTTATTTGAAAAAAAGAGAAAAAGCTGATAACTTGGATGTACAGCAGTACCTACTTATTTATAGAGGCCCCAGCAAGGCCACTAGTGCACACATATGCTAACAGGAAGGAAAGGAGATATAGGAACAGTATAGAATAGACTTTTTTTTTTAAGATTTTATTTATTGGGATCCCTGGGTGGCGCAGCGGTTTAGCGCCTGCCTTTGGCCCAGGGCGTGATCCTGGAGACCCGGGATCGAGTCCCACGTCGGGCTCCCGGTGCATGGAGCCTGCTTCTCCCTCTGCCTGTGTCTCTGCCTCTCTCTCTCTCTGTGTGTGTGACTATCATAAATAAATAAAAATTACAAAAAAAGATTTTATTTATTTATTCATGAGAGACACACACAGAGGTAGAGAGAGAGACAGGCAGAGGCACAGGCAGAGAGAGATGCAGGCCCCGATGCAGGGACTCAATCCCGGGTCTCCAGGATCACACTCTGGGCTGAAGGCAGGCGCTAAACCACTGAGCCACCCAGGGATCCCCTAGAATGGACTTCTTATATTAGGAAAGACTTACTGGGAGGAGTGAGTTTTCAGGAAGTAGAAAAACACAAGTGCAGAAAATCAGAGCTGGCAAATTGTGAAAGGGTGTGGCAATCTTGTTAGCCTGCTTGAAACAGAGTTTTCTATCAAGGAGAAATGAGCAGCATGATGTGAGGAGTGGTGTGAAGACTCTGGATTTACTGTGTTTGGTAACTCTGCATGTAACTCTGTACTCTGAAGGTACAATGGGACCTTCCAGAACCTACAAGGTACTGAGTAAAATGGCATTTTTTAAATAATTTGCTCCTTCCTTCCTTCTTTTCTTCCTTCCTTCTTCCCTTTCTCCCTCCTTCCCTCCCTTTCTTCTTTCCTTCCTTCCTCTCTCCCTTTCCCTCTCTCCCTTCTTTCCTTCTTTCTTTACCCCCCACTCCTTCTTTCTTTCATTTTGGAATGCCATGGAGATTCGATTGGTTTAAAGTCCTTTTTGAGTGCCTGGGTGGCACACTCAGTTAAGAGTCTAACTCTTGATTTCAGCTCAGGTCATAATCTCAGGGCGGGGAGATCCAATCCTACATCGGGCTCCACGCTCCACTCCACTCCATATGGAGTCTGCTTGAGATTCTTTCTCCTGCTACCTCTGCCCCTCTCCCTGCTGCAGCTCTCTAAATAAATAAATAATCTTAAAAAATTCCTTCTTATATCAATACCACTTACACTCAGTACCAGCTTCGTGTACTCATTGTATTATAATAAGCTGTGTGTGCGAGGGCAGAAGAAAGGAATGTGTGCCACGTACTTGGACGTTCGCTTGCCTTGGGGTCTCCCGTAGTCCGTTTGAGTTTTCTGAAGTATGAACTGTATTCTAATGCAGTGTGTATGTTCAAAGCTAAGGACTTCCTTGGTTTGAATGCAGTTGGCACCACTCAGGAAGTTAGGAAGGAGAGCTTAATCTGAGTGAAGATAATGAGTTCCATTCTTTACACATGGCTGGTATCAGGTTTTCTTGGAACATCCTGGAGAGTATGTTCCCCAGGCACCCAGAAATACAGAGTTGCTAAGAGACTGGAGCTACGTGTGGATTCAATGTGTGATGTATACATTGGTGGTAATTCACACCACTGTAGTAGAGACTGAAGAACATTTGTACGGTATAGCATGATGTCATAAAGGGGGGGATTCACTGTCTTCATTTTTATTTTCCTAAGGGTGTGGGGAAGAAGAGGCAAGGAGATAAAACGGAAAAAAAAAACAAAACTAGGAGAGTCCTTTGTAATAAAATAAAAATAAAAATTCCAGCAGGTGTCTATTTTCCAGATGATTTCATAAGAAGGGGGTAAGGCCGAGATTAGAACTGGTGGTCAGAGGTAGCAACAACCAACATGTCTCACCGCTCCATCAGAACTGTCCGGGTGTCATGCGACCTGTCATTAGTGCTTCTGCCTTGGCTAAGGATTAAATATCTAGAGAGATGAGAACAGCAGTTGCTGTTTTCAGGAGTCACATAAATCAATTGGCATTTTGTAAGTGAATGTGTTAAACTCAGCAGGGCAACTGCACTATGGAAGAAGGATCGCTAGGCATAGTTTTATGATGGCCACAGAAGCCTTTGAAAGGTAATTAAAACAAAGCAGGAATAACCCCATCTGGCCCTCTGCCCTTCCATTCTAGCCCCTAGGTTGCAGTGACGTCATTTGGGCTCACCCCCAAATCCTGACCTCACTTCTCCGGCTGCCTCACTGCTGAATGAGCTGTTCGATCCAATTTAGAGAACTGTTCTTGCTTAAAGTCAATAAATAAGTAATGAAGAGAAAAGTGGAGTAAGGAGTGGGGGTAGGTCAGAAAAGGAAATGGTAAGCATGAACTAAATTGATGTTCTTAGAATGTTCCCATTGAACGTAAGGCAGGCAGCTCCGGGTTCCACACAATTAATCCTTAAGGAGTCTGGCGATTTGCTTCTTGCTGTTAGCCCCAAATGTAGGAACGAGGAAATACCGCCCCCCCCCCATCAACACTCTGCTTGGGTTGCAGCCCTGTGTGTACCAGCACCCCCTCAATCCTGGCCCGGGTTTTTTGGCCTTTCTGGGAAGCAGATGGATCACAGGGGGAACGAGGGGCCCAGCTGCAGTGTTGGGAGCACAGGCCTAGAGGTGGAGTGGGAGAGACGGGGGGGGGGGGGGGGGGGGAAGCCCAGCCTCTCTGGAAAGCAGTGGCTCTCACAGGCTGGGCCCCTGCGCTCCTGGAAGGCTACGGGGGCTAGTGGGCCAAAGCTTAATAGGAAAACAGCAGCGATTTGTCTCCACTGCTATTTATGTTTCAAGCCGTGACAGGCTGTCTATGCCAGTGAGGGTCGCTAAATTTACTGCCTTTCAGATTACTGCCACAGTCTCAGACTCGACAAGTCACTTCATTTAAAAAGCACTGCATGAGGAGATTTCCTCCACTTCTTTTTAAATAAAAACAAAGGCTCAGGAAAAGGCCACCCCAGAGGTTTAAAGGGATGAAATGAAGGAAGCCCACAAGACTGTCCTAGCCTGATGGGAAGGTGCTACTTTCACAAAATCCCCTTAATTAAAGTGGCAAGTGAAGGAAAGGGATGACCCCAAATTTCTTGGTTTGACTGATTTGTGGGCTAGATATTTTTTAAGTTGGGGGGGATGGGGAATAAAATTTAGTTTTTATACCTGTTGAATTTGAATCCTTAAAGGATATTCAAGTGGAGGTTCCTTCTAAACAACTGGATATTAATGAAGAATAAAACTACTTATTTTGTTTATACTTCCTTTCTTTATTCATTTATTTTCTGAGGTCTTTATAAACCAAGGGCAGCTATAGGCAAAAATAAGGAACTAAGCATCTAGGGGGCAAAGAGGATAGAGATGGGTACGTCCACATGCTGAATAAGATTGATAATTTAAAATATACATTTTTTAGTATATTGGACCCAATACTTAAAAATATATATGCAAGTGGGGTATGATCTGAATAGCAGAGCACGGATTCTGAAGTACAATTATAAACAGTAATTATAAGAAATAGGAAGTAAAAAGAAGATATTATTCTAACTCTTATGGAGTTTATATTATCATCAAGGATAAATATGATTAAACAGTTCTGGAAGGTCTTGACATTATTTCACATGACTAAGAAATGGATTAAAGGTTTTGGAAATTATATGTGAACTATGTTCTGTTAAAAACTATTCAAATCATGTTTTCATCAATGATGTTAAATGCTACTCCTATTTACAATTTGGCTTATTTCATGATTCTGTTGTTTCTTGACTCTGTCTTTTCTTGGACTAGTCTCCTACTGTTTTTATTTTTTAATTTTTAATCTATGTTCGGTGGAATGGGTAATAAAATGAGCTTTCATACTTGTTGAATTTATGGCTGTTGAATTACCAATACTTTTTTTTTAAAGTAAACTCTATGCACAACATGAGGATCGAACTCACAACCCTGAGATCAAGAATTGTTCTCCTGAATGAACCCCAGGGACACCCCCCCACCATAGCTTTTAACACATTTTAATTAAAGATATGAATGGTCACTTGTCAGAATTTTCATGATTGGTTCTATATATCTTTTTTTTTAAATGAACTTTAGAATTATCTTCTAGGTTAAACAAAAAACAAATATTCAGCTTTCTGATTGGGTTTGTATCAGATTTATAGGTTCATTAACAGAGATACAGGTTTATAATCTTGATTTGGTCTATCTAAGAATCTGATGTCATATATAAGTCTTCTTTATTCATCCAATTGTTGTTTTTCTTCCTAGGTCGTAAGAATTTTGTATTAAGCTTATTCTATTTTATATTTTCTTATGTATAATGATTAGAGTCCTTTTTGCTATTGTCTAACTGGTATATTTTTAAAAAGCATAGTTTCACATATCAATACTGTAACTACCTAATGAATGATCTTTCTCTTTTATTGTTGCTAAATGATGTCGAAACAACAGGCAATGCTTTGTTGCGAGAAAAAGCTTCTTCATATTATTCGCCAAAACAAATTCAGATGTGTCAAATACTTCAAAATCAAACTACATGAATACCAAAGGGATAGACAATAATTTGATAATATTGAAGGAGGGAATATCTTCTAAGCAAGCCATGAAATATAGGAACCATAAAAAAGAGTTTAATTTGACCACATCAAAAGTAAAATTATTTCACTGTACAAAACCTTCATCAACAAAATAAATAGGGAAGTGAAAAAATGAAAAATGTATTTATAATAAAAATGACATAAAAAGGCTACATTTCTTCAAAAGTTGAATGTTCAAAGTCAGTAGGCTGGTTTGACTATTTGGGGAGACAGTTTGACAATATCTACTACAGCTGAGGACATGAATATGATCCAGCAGTTCCATTACCATGTTCCCCAATGTTCCCTGCAGCATTGGAAACACCCACTTTGCGTAAAAAGTAAATATGTTGTTTTATATTCATAAAATAAAATACCATACAACAAAGAAAATGAATAGATGACAGCTGTAAGTGGCAATATGGATAATCTCCCAAACATAGTGTTATGTGAAATAAATAAAACTGAATAAATACAGCATAAATCTCCTCGTATGAAAACTGCAGACAAGCAAAACTAATCTAGGTTTTTCTAAAATGCTGTATGGTTGTAAAATTATGAAACTAAGTGAGGAAAGGATTATCACAAAATATTTCCATTATTATATCTAGTATTTATCAAGTGTTTACTATGTGTCATGCTTTTTATATAAATGTATTCCCTTAATTAAGAAAATTTAATTCATGTAATGCTATCTAGTCACTAAAAAGATATATTGATTATAGAATAGCAGTTACAGTTTATCTCCTTTGTGTTAGAAAACTTGTATTTACACATAAATACATACATTCGTATATATGCTTTTTAACACATTTGCTTGTATATATACAATGTCTACATAATATTAGTGATAGTCTTCTGGACTATGGGCCAGAAGTGTGTAGTCAGGGAATTTCCCTTCATTTTATGCCCTCCTATATTGCTTGAGTTTTTGACATAAATCATATGTTACTTTTATATTAAAAGTTGTTTAAAAATGGAATTGGATTTAATAATTCCGGTATAGGAGAAAGACATATTCACCCTTTTGGCTGTCTCCTCAGGGTAGGTTTCTCATAATGAAAAAGAAAATCTCTGAGATTTTTCTATTTCTGGCTTAAAGAGAGAAGAATTAATATGGAAATAAGACACTGATACCGAATGACAGGAGGAAAATCAGCAAGGAAATTGATTTATATAAAAACAGAACAATTCTCTAATTAGGTGGACAATCAAGAGTTTTAGTGACTATATGTGAGCACTGTGGGTTCTACTCTATCTGTACTGTTTTTGGTGCTATTAAGGAATTGTGACCTGTCTGACCACTTACCCCTGAAACATTGAGATGCAAGCCTGGCCTTCCTTAGAAGTTCTTTCCTCACTATTAAAAGGGATTTGAAAAAATAAAAAAATAAAATAAATAAAAGGGATTTGGACCTCAGTGTTGATCCTGAAAGCAGCAGGTACCTATATGCACATTCAGATACCTTTTCCTTACCAATTTTCCACTCTGTGCACCAGTTTGCTTAATTGCTTTTCTGCCCTTGTCACTGGTGCTCAGATTGCACTCCAGTCCCCAGCTGGGACTACCGTGGGGCCAAACCATAAACTCGGCCCATCATAATCTAGTTGTCGATGTCTCCTTTCCTCTAAGTCTAGATACTTCTTATTGTATTTCTGTCACTGACTAATAGCCTGCTGGCCTAGTTGCAGCACCATTACCCATAAATCTCTGTGCCCTGCTACAGTCATAGACCTTGGACTTGAATATTCTGAGAATGATCCCAACCTGAGTTTCCTTAATGATATGAACTATAGGTCTTCCAGAAAAGGAAAAGAGTTCTGAGATGTGGGTGGAAAGAACCCATCCTTTGTCCTAGTTTGTTTCTTCTTTTATACTCCTTTAGCCCAAGCAAAACTCAACCATCTTCCTTTCTCTTTTTTATAATAAATTTATTTTTTATTGGTGTTCAATTTACCAAAATACAGAATAACACCCAGTGCTCATCCCATCAAGTGCCCCCCTCAGTGCCTGTCACCCATTCACCCCCACCCCCCGCCCTCCTCCCCTTCCACCACCCCTAGTTCGTTTCCCCATCTTCCTTTCTCACTGGGAACTTTTAAGTTTGCTAGTGGTTAGGTCCTGCAGCACCTAACAGGCAAAAATTACAATTATTTCCTTAAAAGTATAACATTTATATGGAGAACTTTTATGGGTGAAGAGAGCAGATGATAACAAATGCCCATCGTACAGAAATAACAGGCTCAGTCCTTTTTTCCACATTATATACCATAGACTTGGTATCTCATCCAAGCACTGAAATGTACTCAAGCATTTGTTCATAACTGATGACTTCCCAGCCCTGCGTTGAAGTCATTTTGCCTTGCTCTAGGAAGCTGATCACTGCAACCACACAGAATAACTATTCATAGATTCAATTGCTTTAACGGATTTCAACCTAAGATCTGTCAAATGCTTGTTTAAGACTCTTGATAATTACAAAGTGTATTGAAATCCCACCCGCAAAGTGATAGTATTAAGATGTGGGGCCTTGGGGAAGTAATTTAAGTCATGAGGGTGAAGTTCTCATGAATGGGAGTAGTGCCCTTTATTATTATTTTTTTTTTCTTTTTGAGTAGCGCCCTTTATGAAAGGACTCCAGAAAGCTCTCTTGCTCCTTCTACTCTGTGAGAGGACACAGGAAGAAGATACTCATCTATGAACCAACAAGGGAGTTCTCACCAGATACTGAACCTGCTAGTGCTTTCATCTTGGACTTTTCAGCCTCCAGAACTGTGAGAAATAAATGTTTGTTGGGTAAGCCACCCAGTCTATGGTACTTTGTTATGACAGCCTAAAGTGACTGAGACAGCATATCTACTCAGCACGCTACCATCCATTTATTTAAGAGTCTCTGGAGTCTATCCAAGGATCACGTATTTAGAAAGCAAGCCACTTGGACCATGATTATTTATGCACTTCCTAGAAATGGCTTCACTGAAGTGAGACCACAGGCTTTACTATAAAGACTATAAAAAATTACCCTTTTGAACACATTTTCTACGTATTTCATAAACTTCAGTCAAATATATTGTCTAATACATTACTCAGTACTCTTTATAAATGCCCTCCCTGCATCAGATATTTGCAGAAAATATTTCCTCAGATGGATTTTTAAACTCTTGCCACTGTTTTTAAAATAACAAATAGCTCTGTGAATCAATGTATTTTTTTCTTTTGCTTTCACTTTAGAAAGATTATGCAAATATCCTGCCCAGATGTAGTAATCAGTTTATCCCAGGTTCCTGTCAGCATCTACTCCATTGTTCCTCAAAATGTGATCCATGGACCACCTTTATAAGAATCCCATTGGGAGCTTATTATACATTGTGGATCACTGGGACCTTTCACAGACTTACTGAATCAGAACCAGCAGGAGTAAGGCTCAGGAATCCATGTGTTCATAAAGCTCCCAAGCTGATCCCTGGGCACACCTACATTTGGGAATTATCCACCTGATTTTAGTAGTCTGTCATTTAGGGACACATCCCTCTTCTTTTCTCAAGGGACTTCAATTAACTTTAGCTGACAAGTTTAACCTTGGCTTGTGATCAGGGATCAATCCAATTTTTAGGTCAGGGGAGACTGAAGGAGAAAAGTTAAATTCTCATAAGAAGAATCAACATTCTGCATTGAACGTGACACTCAGTTCTCTGTCCTGAGCTAACAATTCAAACCTCCATTTGTTGGTACCACTTTGTGCCACACAGAGCTGCTTACACATGCTAATTCATTTATCTCTATAGGCATATTATTTTCTCTTTCTTTACAACTGATGTTGCTTAAGTTTAGCAAAGTTAAAGAATTTTCCCAAAATCACACAGTAAATGACAAAGCCACAATGTCTGTGTGAGTCCAGTGTTGTAACCATTATTCCATATTTTAAAAATTTCAGCTCTCATCCTGGTACTAATCTCCATCTTGCCTACCAGGTGTAGACACTAGCTTCCTAACAAAAGCCAATGCTGACTACCTGCTGGCCTGCCTAGAACTCTAAACAAAACCTGGGACCCGATTCCCAATTGTCTGCTGTCCTTTCCTTTCTGTCCTGCAATTCACTGTGTTTTGCTCAGCAAAGCCACTAGATTTTCTTTCTTTCTTTCTTTCTTTCTTTCTTTCTTTCTTTCTTTCTTTCTTTCTTTCTTTCTTTCTTCTTTCTTTCTTTTTAAACATTTTATTTATTATTCATGAGAGACACACAGAGAGAGGTAGAGACGCAGGCACAGAGAGAAGCAGGCTCCCTGCAGGGAGCCCAATGTGGGGTTCGATCCCGGGACTCCAGGATCATGGCCTGGGCCAAAGGCAGGTACTCAACCGCTGAGCCACCGAGGTGTCCCCTGCCACTAGATTTTCAAATTGTAAAAGTAACCAAGAATAGGGCATTTATATGCAAAGTTGGGCAAGAAATAGCAGCAAATTCCTTTCCTACCTCCATTATGTGTGAATTTTGTTACAAAATCTTCTTTGATCAGTGGATAAACTGAATTTGCAGATGGATGGCTACTGATCTTCTCAAGTATTGGAAGATCCTCTAAAAGCAAATTAACTTATAAACAGAGGGGAGATTTAATTTCTTTGGATCATGTTACATAGGATTCTGAGCTATCCCACTCCACACTCTAATAGTCTGGTTGCAGAGTTACACTGAAATTACACGAGGCCAGCATGAGGTGCAGGCAGATAAGGTGATGCAAAGCCGGGGCTGCCTGCCTGGAGAGATTTGACAGGTTGCCAGGCAGGATAAATTGCCTCAAAGAAATCAAACTTTAAAGCTTAATTATTTTCCCATTAAGACTCTTTTTGCAATGCAAATATTAATGCAAGTGGTTATACCTTTTATCAGTTAACATCTTAATTCTCAATTAACACCTAAGGGACTCATCAGCCTGCAGGCAATCAGGATAGGTACTTGCTATCAGGATAGGGACTAGGTTCTGGGGAACTACAAGGAAGAAGATGGAAGAAGAGGACAGTGCTAGGGATGAGGGGGTCACAGTTCAGATATCACATTTTACACAAATCGGCTTTAGCCGATCTAAATGTTTGAGATAACCAAGAAAGAAATAGGAAATACTGAGACAGAAAATCATTCTTATTAATATCTAAGTCTTGATAGGAAATTAGTTGCAGATATGATTAAAGAGGACGTGTCTATATATATCATACACACACACATATAAGTCAGTCCTAGATTAGATATAAAACACATTAAAAATCTTTAGGTCTATTCAAGGCCATGCTAGGTGGTTTTTTAAACTTGCCAATTCATATCTTGATGAGAACAATAATAGCCAGTTCTTCAGAAGATAACTGGGTAAATTCTCAGTAGAAGGTCTTGGAATACCTACAATAAATCCTAGGCTTTCAAATTTCCTCAGTGTTCCCTTCCTTGTATACTATTCCAAAATACTGTTGGTTTCCTAAAGGCTAAACCTGATTATATCAGTATCTCAACGCAACGTTTACTGCTGAAATTTTAGGTTCCTGGCCCCAAAAGCCAGGAACAATTTCAAGGTGAAAAAAGTTAGGCACTTCAAATCACCCTCTCTGGACAGATGGTTTAACCTGAAAGCAACTGAGCAGTGGCTTTTGGGTCACTGATGACTTGCTGTGGTCAGCTGCATTGGAGACCACAGGGAAGATGTGAAGGCAGACAAGTGGGAGGGGAAGGTCCCGCAGCAAACAAGGAGGTACAGAGAGGTCATAGAGATAAATCAAGCAAAGCAGACCAAGGGGAAGCATAAAAGCAGGGAGAAAATTCTACCAGACTGTAACAGCCTAGAGTAGACTTACAGAAACTGACAAAATCAGCCTGTTGGCAGTCAAGGCAGAGAGAGGTTGGTTGACAGGTTGGTTGAGCCTAGGTCTATTCACAAAAGACTTCATCTGGATATAACATAATATAACCATGTTAAGAAGTGACTACCTGTCGTTCTACACATGTGAGAGTAAGAGAATTCATGAGCACATGATTGCAAAGGTAGCTGGGTTAGGAAAGCTTAAGAGTCAAAAAAAGTTTAGAGTGGTCATTCCTGACAACATTCCTCTAGTCCTCTTGACAGGACTAGTGGTCCAGATAATTTTTTAAAACCAATATCCCTGGCCCTGATATATTCTAGGTGGTCCAAGGGCTTTATGCTTAGGTTTGGGAAGGCTTTTTTCTGTACATCAGAGATGATGAAAAAGTTCTGTTCCTATGTTCAATTCAAATCTAATGGAATGTCTACCTAAAGAGCTATCGAATGCTGTCATGGATGAGAGCTATTGGTCATTGCTATGGGAAATGGGGGTGTTGGTTACCTATGAACTGCATGGGTTCTGGTAGTGCTAGTTAAATTTTAGTTTGAGCATATCTAGGTTGGTCCATATGAACCAAAAAAAAATGCAATTCCCAAACAGTCTGATGCTTGACCTCTTCCTTTCCCCATCCAAGCACTGGCCATTGAGAAATCTCTTCACCTCTCTATCAAGAAGTCAAAGTTGGAATATCATAAAGCAACCTAAGGATGAGAGATATTTGGAAGAAAAATAAGAGAGAGAGAGAGAGAGAGAGAGAGAGAGAGAGAGTAAAATATGTTCAGGGAAAGCTGGAGAAAGGTAAGTGATTGAATCTGGGTTAGCAGGAATGTGGAATTATTTTCTAAATTAGCAAGAATCTAGTCTTGACTAAGGAGTCTAAAATATGAAACTGGAGACATACTTAAAATGAAGTTTGGTAGGAGGAAAGTTTAAAAGTAATTTCACAAAATTTAATCACACAGATTTAATCTCCATTTGCTGGAAAAGATACTTTTTTGTATTTTTTCCAAACTACAATTCAGAATATAGGTTCTCAACATTTTTCAGGTAGCAGAGCACCCCAAAAATTATAGTACTCTCTGTCTAACAACAAATCCAAATACAAAAAAACTAAATATTTGATTATGTGATTTTGTGTTTATCTAAATTAGACTGTTAGATTTTAATACAGAAAAAATGTTGTAGACATCAAAAAACTCAGGAACATTTCTTAGGACAACTTTCAGTCAATAAAATTCTCTTTAGCAGAATTTTAGGATGAATGCCAATATTCCAATTTATCAGCAGAACTACTAAGTTTGATTCCTGGAACACCAGCGTTCCTTAGGAAATAGTTTGAAAATCATTGAAATAGTTTCCAAGGGACACATAAATGCGATTACACTCAAGGAATAAACTAAAATCAAGCAATTGAAAAGGGATGATAGATCATTTGCTGATTGTCCAAACTTTGATAGCTGTAAGTGAAAAACCAAAAATGATCAAGAGATTGACATTCATGGGTTCCTCATAAAGATGAACCCTCCCTCTCATGCTAGACAGGGAGAGAGAGAGAGAGAGAGGGAAGAGAGAGAGAGAGAGAGAGAGAGAAAGAGAGAGAGAGAGAGAGAGAGAGAGAGAGAGAGAATGAGAGGTACTGAGAGAGAAATACAGGGAGTATAGCTCTCCCTTTGAAATCTTTGAAGAGTACTAGCTCCTCAGAGTAGAAAGGATATTAGAGAATCCAGTTTTTTAAAATTATTTATTTATTTATGATAGTCACACACACAGAGAGAGAGAGAGGCAGAGACACAGGCAGAGGGAGAAGCAGGCTCCATGCACTGGGAGCCCGACGTGGGATTCGATCCCGGGTCTCCAGGATCACGCCCTGGGCCAAAGGCAGGCGCTAAACCACTGCGCCACCCAGGGATCCCTAGAGAATCCAGTTTGACAATTATTACACACCTGGCACTGTGCTGCGAAGATACAATTAAGCATAATAAGACAACACTAAAATGGAAAGGGGGCATAACTGTTTAGGAAATCATTTTATTGATAACATGTCATCAATAACTTGAATTTGCTTTTCCTGTCAGTCATTACTTTTGAATATGATGAACAGCGCCCAGACAACAAACCCTCATTCAATGTTAGTTTATTTTTAACCTTTTTCTTTCTGCTGCAACTGTCTCAAAGAGTTCTTATCTCTTAGATTCATTTTTTTTAAATTTATGTATTTTTTATCTCTTAGATTCTTAATAACCTGCTCTGTATCTGGTGAACCACTTTTAAGATGTAAGATTTGGAAATTTATTAACATAGATGTCTTTTCTAAACAAAACCTTTTTATTGCTGAACATACAGATACAGATTATAGATATCCTATCATTTTACTGATAACCAAAAATGTTTTGAAAAAAAGATTTTCCTAAAACTGTGATTTATTCTCCTCCAAATTTGTCTTAAGTTGAAACCAACAACAACAAAAAAGTTGAAACCAACAGAGGAGCAGAGAAGGGGCCAGTAAACTATGGCCCATGGGCCAAATTTGGCCTGCTGTCTGTTTTTTTGTATAGCCCATAGCTAAGAATGTGTTTTTTGCACTTATAAATGATTAAAAAAACTAAAACAGGAACAATATTTTGTGGCACATGAAAATTATATGAAATTCAAAGTCCAGTATTCATAAAGTTTCATTGGGATACAGCCATATGCATGTATTTACTTATTGTCTAAGAGTATTTTCAGAGTTTAGTTGCAACATAAAATGTAGAGCCTGCAAAGTTAAAACATTTTCTACTTGGTCCTTTATGAAAAAAATCTAGCAATCTGTGTTATAAAGGAGTAGACTCTTAATGTGCAAGTCCAAAGACTTGCATTTTTCATTGGGCTGTTGTGTTCAAATCAGGTAATACAGTAAATAACAATGAAATTCTATTACAGGGATATCATTCTATAATAAGATCTAAGTAATTATTTTCAAATACTTATGGTATCAATACTTAAGAGTCAACTTTCATTTTGGGTCATCCTAAATATCATTCTAAAGCAATGGCTCCCAAACTAGGAAAAATTATTTAGAGAATGTCCTAAAAAGGAAGAGTCTTAGGCTGAGCTCCAGAAGTTCTAGTCTAGTAGGTTTATGGTGAGCCTTAGGGATCTGCATTTTACCACTATGGGGGTGATGCTGATGTACATTTTGAGTACAGAAGCTTCACAAAGGCACCCTAATTCACCAGTTCCTCTGCTGCAGCCTCAACAAACCAGCCACCATATAAAAACAGCTTTCAAAGCTCTGGCTGTGGGTATGAACTGGACTATTTTTCTAGGGAAGAGATTGTTGCACTTGCTGTGGAGTTGCTCCCAGGAGAAATGCAGTAAAAGTTAGAATCAGACTAATAGCCTTATACTTGTTTCTTTCTAAAAAACCTGAAAAGGCCCCAGGCATTTCTTTTGCCTACTGGAAAGACAGTAATCACAAACCTTGTAAGGTGCACAGCATTAGGTTCCCACAGCAGAGAAAAACCATTATATGAAATCACACGCAAACACTAACCAACAAGATGGGAGAGAAATGCAAAAAGAATCATTCGTGGAGCTTTCAAATTATGAAACTAAAAATCATATTTCCAAGAGCTGAAAAGTTTTCCCCTCTGAGAGAAGTAGTATCCCAAATTCACATTAACCCTTTCTTATTTTATGCTGCATGGGAGTTCTTAAAATTGACTGACCATAGGAAAAAATGGCATGACATTCTCATAGGGACTGGCAGCTTGGAATGGCCACACAGTTTAAACTCTGACACACAGAGATGTCCCCTCCATTTAACTTATTTTAAATTTTCTTCTTTGCCCTGGGTCAATGCTCAAGACTAAGAGCAAGTCTATTCAGCAGAGTCAGAAAAAATGGCTACAGGGAATCAGAAGACAATCATCCTTTGAAAGGTGTAGCCCTCGGAAATCAACCTCACCACTGAAGATTCCAAAGGCCCTGGAAGGTCTCAGGAAAGGAAGAGACTTAAAGGAAAACAATATTAGCCATGCAGTGCTGGAATACAAAAGATGCCACACACAGGATACCCCTAGTTGAATGATTCCAGTGTACAAAAAGCAACTCAAAAAAAAAAAAAAAAAACCCAGCATGAAAGTAGTGTGTATGTGAGAGAGAAAGAGATCGGGAGAGGGAGGGAAAGACTGAAAGAGAGAGAGAAAGTATCTCCAAGTTCCTACTTCCTTATATTTTTCTTTCTGTATCTCACGGAAGGTGCCCTGTTGCCTGACTTTACAGGCGAACTGTTGAAGTTTTATAAGAGTCTACGAAAATTTAAACATTTACGTGAATGAGCAGGGCAGGAATAGCATCTGTTTTATACAAGCTAGAAAAAGTATGGCACATACCATCAATCCTTTGCCTCAGGACATAAAGTGATCACCAGCTGGACTCAGAAACATCCCTATACCATGTAGCAGAGTGCCTTGTGACAAAGAAGAAAGTTACAAGCTGCTCAGAACAAATGTACAGCTTGTCTAGTAGTGTTAAGAGGATGCTGCTGGTTCTAAAAGAATTAAAACATTCATGCCAAGTTGTCATTCATATCTCAGCATCTCCCTATCTCCCTTTTTATGTCCTTTTTTCTTTCTTCGCAGATTTGTATTGATTTACATACTCCCTTATTTCTGAAGTTCTGAAAATGAGTGAAGAAAAAGTAAATATAAAGACAAAGATAAAAAGACTCACAAGAAATGAGTGAGGAAGTGATCACATGCAAAATTTGGGGGGCAGGCTTTGTGTGTGTGTGTATGTGTGTGTGTGTGAGGGGGGGTACATGCAAATGGGGAAGGCAGGAGTCCAGAAGATCTCTATTGTTCAATACATTCTGTTGTCTCTATGCTCCCAAATCAAAGATTTCTAAATCATTTATTCTTCAATGTTTGGATCAGCTTGAAAAGTCCTCTAGGCAGGTGGGATTTTTTCATCTGTCACCTTTAGCCATCACCTGTTTTATACTTTAGTTCTTGACGAGTTGGCAAAGACAAGAGAAGGGCAACAGGGATGAAGAAGAGGGTACCAATGAGGGGTGTACAGGAGAAAATCAGAAGTAGAATCTGGAAAAGAGAAGGGAATGCCAGAAGAAGAACAAGAGAAGGTGGAGAAGAAAATAGACCTGAGATTCTTTTTTTAAAAAAAATATTTTATTTATTTATTCATGAGAGACATAGAGAGAGAGGCAGAGACACAGGCAGAGGCAGAAGCGGGCTCCGTGCAGGGAGCCTGACGTGGGACTCAATCCCAGGTCTCCAGGGTCAGGCCCTGGGCTGAAGGCGGCGCTAAACCGCTGAGCCACCCAGGCTGCCCCAGACCTGAGATTCTTGAAGATGGAAAATGGAGAGAAGAGTTTAAATGGTGTATAGAATGAAAATAAGAAAAGGAAGAGAAAGAACCATAAGCATTTATTGAGTGAAAACTATGTGCTAAGAATGTTGCATGAATTATATTACTTCCTGAAAGCTCCATAATTCAAGCATTCTTGAAAGCTTCTTGCAAACTCTGGAATACAAGCATTATTATTCCTAAAGATGAGGAAACTGAAACTCAGTTATTAAATATCTAGCCTAGATTAGCACAGATAGTGGGGAAGGAGAAGAGATCTGAACTCTGCTTCACCAAATAAATATTTATTGAGAGACATTTATTAATCAGACATGTGCTAAGCAATTCCACACAAACTCGTTAATTCAGGAAATATTCCATTACAATGTAGTTATAGTGTGGGTGAGGACCAGAGACTTGAATTTGTTTTTTCAAGATTGTAAAGTTAGTAAGTAGTAGGGGCACCTGGGTGGCTCAGTCGTTTAAGGTCTGCCTTTGGCTGAGGTCGTGGATTTCCAGGTCCTGGGATGAAGGCCCAGGTTGGGCTCCCTGCTCAGCGGGAAGTCTGCTTCTCCCCCCTGCCCAACCCCCTCCTATGTCTCTCCCCCACTCATGGGCTCCAGTGTGCATGCTCTGTCTCTCTCTCTCTCTCTCTCTCACTCTCTTTCTCACATGCATGCTCTCTCAAATAAATAAATAAAATCTCTCTCTCTCTCAAATAAAATCTTAAAAAAATTAAAAAAAAATAAAGCTAGTTAGTGGCAGAATCAGGATTTGCATTCTCCTTTGGCCTCAAAGTCCACGCTTCTAAAATTAGTGTAGAAGGACTATTTCAGAAATATGGAAAAGGGACTAGAATGAAGGGAGATATATAGCTTGAGATGGAAGAAATATGGAAAGAAAGAGAGGTATATAACCTAAAGTAGGAGATACTTGGTGATTAAAGGTTAACTAGATTAGATTTGAAAACTCTTTGATGCGGCAAAAGATTCAGAAAATTTACTCTAGCATTTACATTAGATTTTTCTGTTCGTGCTACCGTATTTTTACGGTTTTTTTTTTCATTTATTTTACCAGATAAGTAAGCTAGAATAGTATGATAGCCTTGAAACTGGGTTTAGGGAACCTGAGCTTATAGTTTTGCCATTAACTTTAGGCAAGTCATTAAGAATCTCCAAAATCCACTTTCCTTATCTATAAAATAGAGGTTATGATACCCCTCTTGATGGCCTTATAAGATGGGTAAGAAGTTCGAGATAGAATATTTGTGCCAATTATCAAGCACTACATATTTGTAAGTAAATGCACACAGTTAAACCTCATAGCACTCTTGTCTGAGACTGCTAGAGAACCTCTGCTTGCTCCTCCTTTGTCTCCTCTGCAGACCACCCCAGGGTCTTCCCTAGGAGTCAATCGATGGAAGTGCACAAAGGAACTGGCCACTACCCATTTGCAGGATGCCAGGGTACCCAAGCACTTAGGAGTATTTTACATGCTGAGCTTCTGCTATCTCGTAGCTTTATTCTTCCCTCTTGGAGCCTTTGCAGAATTTTATTGCATATTTAAATCTAATCAAGCCTTGAATATTGCCTATGACTATTGCAAAACATCAATTTGTTTTGTTTGACATAATGGATTCAGAGCTTTTAGATTTTAGTGTACAGATTCATGCAAACAATACTTGCTGTCCATCTTCCTACAGAAAGACATTCTTCTTTCTGTTTTTTTTTTTTAAAGATTTTATTTATTCATTCATGAGAGACACACACGGAGATAGGCAGAGACACAGGCGGTGAGAGAAGCAGGGTCCATGCAGGGAGCCCGATGCGGGATTCAGTCCCAGGACCCTGGGATCATGCCCTGGGCCGAAGGCAGATGCTCAACCACTGAGCCACCTAGGCTGCCCTCTGGGTTTTTTTCTACTCAACCTTCAATAACCAGTCCAAGTAACATCTCTTTTATGAAGTCTTTCTCAGCATGTTCCCTTCTGCTCCTTCCCCTAATCCCTGCTTGAAACTACCCCTATTGTTAGCCTCCAGTATTTTTTTTTTATTTTATCTTCCCTGTGCTCCATTACTTTTGTTCATGTAATTACAGTGGCCTAAGTCAAGTCGCACTGACGTCATTCATACACGTTTTTGTCTCCCAACTAGACTATGAAATACATGAAGTTAAATCTTTAGGCCTATTTACCTTTGTATTCCCCTGTTCATTTATTGAATTGAATATTTATTTAAAAATACATTCAACAAAATATATGATTGATTGTCTACTACATGCTAGACACTGTGCCAGGTGCTAAAGACACAGCAGTAATCAAAATAATTTACATTTACGAAACTCGCCATCTCAAATGTGTATGTGTGTGTAGAGGTTGGAGGTTTGTGTGCGTGTGTGTGTGTGTGTGAGAGAGAGAGAGATAGTTTGGTTAAGTCTAAGTTACAACCTTGTTCAATGCTAAGAAGGCAAGATCACCTAAGAAAAACCCATATAAATTGAGATTTCAAGGATAAGTATTTTATTAACAAGGAAGGAGTTCACAGAACACAGTAGGTGCTTAAATAAAACACAACAAAATAAATGACTTTCCTCAAATAAAGGAGAAAAATGTTAACAGAAATAGTTATTATTTATATGGGACTTTCTATAAACATCTATATAATTTTGTAATTCTTACAACCAACCATGAGAGAATATTGTTTCTCTTATTTTTTTGTAACAGTTTCAAAAAAACATTAAAAATTAGTGAGTGAAATGTAACACACACTGTTTACTTTCAGTCCAAATCACAAATTATGCTATAGATCCTCACCCAAATATTTTTTTCAGAAGTGATAGCATCTTTTATTTCTATCAAAGGAAGCAAACCAAGCAATCTTAATCTATCGTTTGAATTTATTTATTTCAATTGTATTCCTTATCTTCACTTCCTAAATTAGATTTTTTAATACCCTCACTCATTTCTGTACTGAAATATTTAATTGAGTGAGAGATTAGAGTAGAGTTTTATAAGTGGCTACTGTATTTCATTTTAACAAATGTGATGGGTTATCAAAATTGCTGCACTGTAGCCATATCTCTATAAATAGAAACCTATTACTACCGGATACAGAATAATTATATTATCCCAAATACCACTATGCACTGTGCCTGTCACATAGTAGATACTCAATAAATGATGACTTCTTAATGATGATTCTGAAATGATTTTTTTTTGACAAGCCACTGCTATTGCGACTGAATATTCATTTGAGGGGTCACTGCCAGGGTTAAAGACTGTGGTCAAAGGACAAAGCAAAGCTCAGTAGATTATGGAGACTGTCCTTGTTTTTCTGACCTCATTAGCATCACTCCCAGGTTCTTGAACCCAATACCAAAAACAGGCCTTATGACTGCATTAAGGAAAATCACAGTTCCTTTCTATAGGAGCATAATCACAGAAGAGTGCAAACAGGCCTATATTTTGAAGTAACTTTACAAAATCCGACCGTGGACGAGCTTCTGTACCATATTTTTCTTCTCAAGTTTAGGAAGAATATTCCTAATTCTGTAAGTAGCATAACAGCAGGTTGATGGTGTATTTATATTATGGTAAAATCCTCTCCTAACTTCCACAAACAGGGAATTGAATTTTTTTTCCCCTTTCGTTTTAATTCTTAGAGCACTGAGGAATTCTTTTCTGTTCCAAACTATAATGAGGGCTCTGTTCAGGAGATTTGTCTCTGTAGGTAATTTTTTATGCTAATCAGTCATATGGTTATCTCCACTTTCATGCCCCTACTGATCCAGATCTTCTGCATGAATTATCTGCATTAGACCTGTAGAGGATTTCAAACTTATTCAGTAATGCCTTGAGTTCTACATTCATATTTGCTAAAAAAAAAAAAAAAAGGTTCTGATAAAGAAAATGAATTGTTTCTTGGAGCAACAAATCACTCCCATAGTTTGCATATAGCAGTCATTAACTTAACCTTGATGAAGTTTTAATTTCTAGCAGGTATTTTATACATACTGACCAATAATGTATTCAGATTCACCAATCAGCACCGTTAAGGAATGACAGCATGTGTCTGTAGTGTTATCCGTAGGAGCAACCAAGAAGCCAAGGGCTTTCTGCCACAAAGCATGAAGTTACTATTGATTTCTCCTTACCCCCTTACTATGTTGGTTTATTTCTGTTGTAATCCTGCCACAGGTTCAATCTTTGGACCCAGACTTCATCATCATAATAGTGAGCAGAGCAACTCCACCCAGATTGCTGTCATCACAATCTTACTTTTAAGATCTCACCCAGGATTTCCCAGTTACCCTGTACTGCTCATTTCAACCAGCAGCTAGTAGTTTTATCCTCTTTCCAGTCCATTTTTCCCTTCTCCTATTCTTTTTTTTCCCACTGTGATCATAAACATGTGAAGAACAACATGTTAGGATTCCATAACACCATATAAGTCCTTGAGTTATGATTCTGACAAGACATGGCTAATTCCCTATTATCAGGGGAGTGGTTTTAATTAGCTTTCTCTTCTTACCGTTTCCCTCATTTTGTCCGTACTCTCTCCTCTCTCTAACTCAACCTTTCCTTTTTGGAAGCCTGCCAGCAATAAAGCAGAAGGAGGCAGTCTGAGAAAGGTTAGGCAAACACAACAATATTACCGGAATAAGTAACATATTGCTCATTAAACATTTAAAATCAACAGTTGCTTGCTCGATCTGCCAATATTTTGAGAAATGCCAGTTTTACTGCTAGGTGCCACTTGGCTTGAGCTGCTTAATTCATGATTTGTGAACTGACATCCAGGATAACAAAACCATATTCCATTTAGGATTTTGCCATCAAGAGGAAAGCTGAAATATCAAAACACAAAGCTCCCTGACTGTTTCCTTCTCCTTCCTGCCTCCCTCTCACCCTCCGTTCCTCCCTTCCTCCCATCCTCATGCCTCTGCCTTCATTCCAGAAACAAATGGATGTGTTAAAACACTGAAATGTGTTTGTGGAAGATAAATAGTTTATCTTAAATATACTGTTGTAGTGTCAAACTGAGTCTCAAATACATGTACATATTTTATTCACAGACATAACATTTCAAAATGAGTAGTTTTTTTCTAACATTTATACATGAATGCAATGTCTATAAAAATAAGAAATGAATGACAATGTAGCTCAGATCTTATCAGTATTATGTGCCGATCTCATCAAGAACACAAGCCTAGAGTGTAGTATTTCATTCCAAAAAAGGCATCAATTCCTGACTGGCAGGAGAGGAAGATCTTAGATTTTTAACACATCCTTCTCCTCTCTCTCATTTTGAAGTTTTGTTTTATTTTTACTTTGCCGCCACAAACGCATGACTTTGTGGTTAAGGCTTCCAATCACATGGTCCTGCTCTGTGCGTACTTCAGCAAGGGAATCCTTTGGTCAGCTGAATCATCACTAACTATTACCAGGCACTGTGTTATTTTGGGGAGAGGGCTACAAACATAAATAAAATGTGGCTTCCACTCTTAGGCAGATCACGGTGCCTGGAGAGGTAGTTAAGCAAACAAATGATGATGACATGCAGTAATAAGTGCTGAAACTGATGTTTTGATCTTTTACAACAATTCAGGTAATTTAAATACAGTGAGGTAGGATGTGTGCCATCATGCCAATGAACTCCATCTCCCTGAGCCATACCCAGAGGCACGACTGCTCAACCACACATATGACATGTGTGGCTGCCAGTGACTAAAATGACAGTTCTTAGCATCCACAGAGTCATGGAGAGCTAAAATCATGACTTAGAAGGGAGCTTTTCACAGGGAAGTGAGACTCTTCATCAATGTCCTCTCCAAACAAGTAGTGTGTTTCAGCATGAGAAAATGTAGATGGAAGAGGAGTAAGGGAAAGGTGATGGAAAGTACTTTGTACCAAACCTATTACCACTGGTCATAGGATACAACTTTGTATTAAAAACAAAAAAGGATGAAACATTTTTATTTCAGTTATAAAGAGTGACAAACAAGGTAAAAGAATGCATCTGCCTTAGACATTAACCAATAAGAGATTTACTTGGTATTTTGAGGATGTGCTATTCTATAATAGAAGTGTAATAATAATAACAATGATAGCACATGTCAACAACTCCAGAAATAAGTGAGAATTACTTGGGAATGGATCTCCATATGTGGCAGCTGAAAAGGATTTTGATGAATCTAATTAGTTTTGGTGAATTACGGGGTCAAGTACTGGATACTGATGCTTCTGAAGCCCTGTTATTTGCACTATCTGCAAGTTGAATACATTACTCCAAATCTTGTAGTATCCATATCTCAACATTTTGCTGAAAGCTACATGACAGTGAATTTATGATAGGTCCTAAATAACCACTTTAATGCCTTTGGGGCTGCAAGTTCAGTCAAGTTTGCATCATTATTACCATTGCTTTGGCTTACAGAGGGCAAATTTTATGATCCAAGAAGTACAAGTCCAGCCAAGCAGGTAAATGGGTTCAGATTTATTGTGAAGATGCACACTCTACCCACGACACAGGTCCATAAGTGTGTGGATTTAATAAAATTAATGGAAATTGTCAATTTTAAATTACCTAAGCCATTGGATACTTAATCATAAATGAGTAAATGGAACCCAAAGATAAAGCTCAAACTTTATACTGCTAAAGAACTTCAAATTCTACCTTCATGAAGCATTTATTAGTGACTATCGGCTGTAAACTCTGGCCAATCTGGGTTTTATGTATCTCTTTAGGGTTTGTATACACTAGTTTATATTGTTGATAATAATTAACAAGCTGACATTAGAATGTAGGAAGAGGAGATACAGTCATTCATTCTCTCACCCATTCAACAAACATGTCATTAGTGCCTGTAATATACTCGACTAAGCATAGGGCTACATGATGGAAGGCTCTTCAGGGGCTCACATCTGAGTGACAATTTTAAAATTAGACAGTAATCCTTGAAAATTGAGAATTGCCTGATTGTGTAAGCCAATGTATAGATGAGAAATAATGTCATCTGATAAAGATTTTCAAAAAGGAAACCCAGATAAAACTAAGAGCCATACATAGGACATACTGGGTACCACAAAAACAGCCTATCTTTTTCAACCCTTCATTTAAAAAAAGTTTTTTTTTAAGATTTTATTTATTTATTTATGAGAGAGAGAGAGAGAGAGAGAGAGAGAGAAAGCAGGCTCCCTGCATAGCCGGAAGCCCAATGCAGGAATTGATCCCAGAACCCTGGGATCACGACCCGAACCGAAGGCAGACACTTTGCTGCTTAGCCACCCAGGTTCCCTAAAAAAAGTTTTTATGGCAACTCTTATATCACAGATCAAATGCTTAATTCAATTTAAAAATGCTAGCATTAAATATAATCTTGGTACCTGTGAATCTAAATTCATTTAATTCCACAGTAAAAATGTCCTAATTATGTGTAAACATTAAGACCCATTATAGAAACACATAAATAAAATTAAAAAACTCTCACAGATTTGAACACACTGGTGATCATAGACATCAAGGGACAAATTCTAATGCCTAAGTCAACATAAAATGAATGGATGCTTGGAAATCGGTGATTTCTCTGGTGACCATTTCTGTGTTACTAACCTCTGGACAGGCTAGCTGATTCCAGGGGAGAAACAATTTAAGCTATACTAATAAAACTGTCTCTTGGAAATGTGAAACTTGAAGGGAAAGTCTCAGATTTAGATGAGTTTCGTTAATAGAATCATGCTACAGACCCCAAATGTCTCCGGCTTACCAGCTGCCTTATTTTTGTCTTAAGAAAGACATATTCCTCAGCTTTTCCTTCAAGTCTATGATTTTTTTCCTGCAAATTTCTAATAAATTCTTTGCTTTTCCCTATGCTAGGTCAGTTAGCTTCTGTTGCTTGCCACCAAAGGATATTAATAGAGATATATACTTGACAACCAAACTTTTCCTCTTGAGACAAAGTCTCTACAAAATAAAGGGCCACACTGAAAATTCTGTTTACTTACCAAGACTTCTTTCTTCTTCTTTCAGAAACTCTAAGGTCAGTATTATGAGCAAAATTTATGTAATCACTTTGTAGCAAGTGGAGAATATTTTTAATGAGTTAGAAAATCAGATTAAAAGATGCTAGTTAGATTGAAGCCTAAACATTTGAAATCTGTTGTGTCAAAATAATGTGCACAGTGCTTTAAATGTCATTTACAGGGAGATTATATCATCCTTACAGTTAAAGTCATTAATGTCCTAAATTAAAAAGTAATATTTTAATAGTCTCACCATTTGCATTCACAGATGTTGCTGCTAAAAGTGGCTGTATACTTGTGTTCAGGTAAAGAGTCAATGCATTAACCATTGCTCTTTGGTAGCCTGTGCATCCTTGAAAACTGCCCCAGGATTAGTAAATTAAGTTATCCCTGTGCCTTCTACCATTTGAGGACCTATGTTAAGCCTATTTAGAAAGAGGAATTCATGTTTGAGTGTCACTTGCCTACTCTGTATTTCTAATTATTCCTTTTGCCCAGGATTATAGAGCCATTCTGCATTATTTGGGTCCTTGCTTTAACGTGCTCTGCTGGTGTATGTTCTGCTCACTTTACATAAGACCATAAGCAGTTGCTTATGAGCCTTTTTGCTTTTACCCGGCCAATGAGAGCTATAGTAAGAGCAAACATTTTTTTATTGCTTCTTGACTGGTTGTGTTCTTGGATTTGGTTATTGTTTATATTCACTTGCTATTTAAGTGGTGCTTTCCAAAATGACACTGATTAAGTCAGATAGGATATATGTAGTAAGCTGCATAAAATTCATGGTCATAACAAAAAATCAGAAAATAGGAACACCTGGGTGGCTCAGTGGGGTAAGCAGCAGTCTCTTGATTACAACTCAAGTCATGATCTCAGGATCCTGGGATTGGGCCCTTGTGTTAGGCTCCATTCTGCAGGGAGTCAGCTCAAGGAATCTCCTTATCCCTCTGCCCTTCCCCACCCCTCAACTCCCCACTTGTGCTATTTTTTTTTCTAAAGTAAATAAATAAATCTTTAAAAAAAAATCAGAAAATACCCAAGTCCCATAAAATGTGAAGTTGGTTAAGAGTCAGATTAGGTCATACTTATCTCTTCACTCATCTAATAAATATTTATGGGTAACTGCAGTTGATGCTTTAGGCAGCTAGTCTGGATCCCTTTCCAGAAGGTACACTCATTTCCTAACTTACATGAAAACTACAGTTAACTTTACTTCTCTCCCGCTTACAAGTGTTTCTTGAGGAACACTTCTCAACAAATCACAAACCCTATATCCCTGTCTCAGGTTTTGTGTCTAAGGAACCTGCCCTAAAACAATCATCTACTTTGTGCCAGGTACTAGGAGTAAAAACTTGCGTAAGATATTATCTCTTCCCCTCAAGTTCTTGAGGTTTATTTTTATTTTTCTCTGGATTTCTCCAGACACATTCTAGTCCAATAATTGCTGACCCAATAAATGATTTTCTTGATTCACAATTTCCTGTGTTTTTTTTTCTCCTAAATCTACACATTTTTGATACATCTTACTTTATTCCAGAGCCATGTTCCTAGAAAGTTATATAATAAAGTTTCTGTAAATTGAGTCATATTTGAAATAGCACAGAGGAGCATGCTGGTAAAGATATTATTGTTAATCCTTTTATAAATTGAATAATCATGAAATTATCTACTTTGAAATTTTAATTTTCACATATCATATTAACTTAAAGTAGGTACTACTTTACTGGGTAGTTTTAATACCAAAAGAATTTGCTGGTGGCTTCTCTCCTACCCCCTGCCCTCCTTCCCTCACTATTCTTACTTTTGGACTCCCATTTTTGTTTCTATGGTTGTGATATTCTGGCCCCAGTGCTCTTATCCTGCTGAGTTTACCTTATGCTGATCAAATCCAGTTCTGTTTCCTTCTTTCCTCATGCTGGGCATGTGGGTGGATGGCTGTATGTACGAATTTGTGATATAAGGAGAATAAGGCAGATAAGACTGAATGAGAAACAGAAGTCAACTCCTATTGTACACTAAATTCCAAAGGATTATTTACTGCTATTCAGTTCTGAAAGTCCTTTCATCAGTTGCTTCTGGAAAAAGTAGACCACTGAGTATGACTTGGGAATATCTTGGATAAATAGAAGATTTTGTTATACTGTGGTCTATTAGAACACAATTGGGTAAGAGAAAAGAGAAGTGATTTAAAAGGATCAGAAATTTGAAGGTCAGGAGACAAAGTCAGTAGAAAGGCAAATAGAAGAAAAAGTGGTTGGGATAAGAGATTCCTGGTATGTCTGTGCTTTGGTGGGACAAGAGCTTGGAAATACACCTTGGACTAGTCAGTTAGGCTCTGCACTCAACATGAACTTTGCTTGAGTTTCTCTCTCCATCTCCCTCTGCATTCTCCCCCCATGCTCTCTCTCTCTCTTTCTCTCATTCTCTCTCATAAATAAATAAATAAATAAATAAATAAATAAATAAATAAATAAATCTTTAAGAAGAAAGAGGCTATGTGCTACTCCATGGGTTGGAGGGGGTGGGTGTATAATTGAGTCTACAGTGTGCAGCACATAGGCAGCATACACAGATAGTGAGCACATGGAAATTGACCCCAAGTATAGCTGATGGGGTTCCTGAGCAAGCACTGAGTCCTCATTTGTGGCCCTGTAGAAATCTTGGATCTGAATCAAATATGGGGTAGCAATCCTGACTATTTTCTATTTATTCACTATTAAGCCACTGTTTCCATAAAGAAATGGTAAGGTATGTTAAGTTAGAAGTGGAAAAAAAGGGGATCCCTGGATGGCTCAGTGGTTTGGCGCCTGCCTTTGGCCCAGGGCGCGATCCTGGAGTCCCGGGATCGAGTCCTGTGTCGGGCCTCCGGCTTCTCCCTGTGCCTGTGTCTCTGCCTCTCTCTCTCTCTCTCTGTGTCTATCATTCATAAATAAATAAATAAATAAATAAATAAATAAATAAATAAATCTTAAAAAAAAGTGGAAAAAAGAAATCTACAAAAGAAGAATGAGTTAGGGTTGGCACAAATGGTTAAAACTGTAAAGGAAATATTTTTTTAAAACCTCATGAGGGGATATGAGGAGGAGAGAACATAACTGAATGAATGGAGTAAAAAATAAATGAGGGACATGACATTAATGATAAGTCCAAATGGCTGAGAGACTCAACTAATTTCTTAAATCTTGTTTTAATAAGAAAACAATTACTATGTATGATTAGGATATAATTAAGTTTCTGCAAAAATGGCTCCTAAAAGCAGAGAATGGAGTAATTGGAAAATTTGGACATTAACAAATCAGTGACTCTGAGTATGTGATACTTACAATTGACTTGATAGTTGGATGTCATAGTGATTGAATTTGATTTTTGAAAAGTTGTGAACAAAGAAGAGAGCTCTATGTATATCCAAACAATGTAGTAATAATGGGTAAATGGAAATAATCTTCATATTAGGTAAAGAGAATGATTTTGGAGGCTGACTAAAGCAGTTTTAAAAAGGAACAGATGTTCATACAGAACAATCTTAAATATCAAGGTGACAGGTAAGCAATAATATCTTGAGAAGAACAAATGGTGGACATCATTTCTGATAGCTTTATGGTAGACATAATTATAAACAAGTAATGAAAGTCGACGTAGGATAACTCATATCATTGAGTTTCAATAAATATGAAATAGATAATAAATATTCTATTTAGATTCAAATTCAATCTGAAATTAATCCTATTAGGTTGTTAATTAATAAAAATTTATCATGAATGACTAGAGAACTAGTTCTGGTGATCTCTTTAGTTGGGAGTATTATAAGGTTCATCACTGTTTACTAGAATGACTATGAAGAAGTTGCAGGTGGAACTTGATTTAAAGACATTGCAAATGTCAGAGAACAGAAAATAATGAAGGAATGCCAACACATTTACAGATATGAACGCAAAGCATCTAAAATAAGAGTGAGCTTGAAAACATGAATGCTCTAGCAGAAGAGAAAACAATCTAACAGGCACACATATTCAATAAGACGATGAACCTGGAAATCAGCAACATTGAAAAAAGAACAAGCATGAATGATTATATGAAACACAAGCATATTCTGAGTACAGCAAATATAAACAAAAGAACTGTTCCTTTAGATGCTGAGTGTAAAGCACTCTTCAAAGGTCAGAGAGATGCCTGTAGATACAACATAGACAAATTGGATAAAAATGAAGTGTTATTTAATACCTAGTATGTGCAAAATACTAAGCAAGATTCTCATAGAAGAAAGTATATTAAACATGCAAAATTGAATCGAATATCTTCATGACCCAAATATAAAAAATTGAGGAAGCTTACATAAAAGAAAGGCAAAAACTAATAAGATAGAGAAGCTGTAAGAATTCAACAAGTACTCAAATTTAATATCTATGTATGATACAATGTGCTTGGTGTTCTGGGGGAAAAAGGCAGGATTGGCATTTGTCTTTTCCTGTCCCGCAGTGTTTTATCCTCCTTCGGGAAAAAGATTCATATACAACAGAACCTGACCTGTATTTAAGAATTTTGAGAGGTGTGGGGTACCTGCATGGCTCAGTCAGTTAGGCATCTGTCTTCAGCTCAGGTCATGATCCCAGGGTCCTAGATCAAACCCCATATTGGGATCCCTCCCTGATCACTGGGGAGTCTGCTTCTCCCTCTGCCTACCACCCCCCCTTGTTTCTGCCCTCTCTGCCAAATAAATTAATTAATTAATCTTAAAAAAAGAATTTTGAGAGTTGTAAGTGTGGTATTATGAAAAGGTCAGTGGAGTGAGCAATGATTCAAGATCCATTATGATTATGAGATTAAGAGGGTAGGTAGGATGTTTTCAATTTTCTTCTGTATAATTCTATGATTTTCATTTCTGAGGAAAAGACTAGAAGATTAGAGGGAAAGTGAGGCTGTATCAAGCAAGAAAAGAATGAAAGTGAATTAAAGGAGATAGATTTAATATCAGCTATAGACATGAGCAGTTGGTCAAAATCAAGGCTGGACTCATAAAGGAGTCGTGCTGTGACCAGTGCAGATCAAATTTGGAAGGTAAAACATTTTGGGGGAAGGGGCAACTATCTGCCATTTAATGCATCTCATTTGAATACTTTTTATCAAACAGGATATTGGAGGCAACTTAGAAAAGCAAGACTGAAGTTAGAACCAAGAATCATGCAGGCTGATGCTACTGTCAGGATCTGAAGCAGTACCATGGAGAGCTCCCCGTATGCCTGAAGATGGGAAGACAATGTCGCCCTGTCATCCCCCTATACTTCCCTATCAAGTATAAAGTAAGCACTTGAATTCTTAAAGCTCCCAATGAAGAGTAACTTTGGAGTTTTCATCAGTAACAGGGCTTTTTCTATCCAAACATGGCTTTTAATGGAGGATTGGTTTCTTTAAATCTTTGTCAGAGATTTATTCTTTAAGTCTGTGAGTCTTTGGTAAAGATTTATTCTTTGAGAGCACAGATTCTCTCTAAATCTTCTTTGAGTCAGTCCCTCTTGGTAGAGGAACTATTTAAGAACACTACGAAGTTACTGTTGAACACGAACAGCAGGGCAAATATATAAGATCTGTCCATTCCTTCCCTATTTTTATTGCAAATTTTATAATTTTATTGTGCCCATATACAAAAATATTAAAATAAAAACTATAAAGTAATTTGTCAATTTCTAACCTATAAAACAAAATAAAAGCTAAGGAGGGGGACTTATTTTAACAAATTCTATGCAAAATGTTGATGATTCAGATGTTTGCTGTCTATGATATGATATTTTGCAATTTCTTGCAGGCATTAATTTTAAAGGTTAGTAAGATAAATGAATGAGGAAAAGTTAAAGTGAAATATTACAAAAGTATATTCAAAAGTCAAAAGCATATTTAATAGAATCATAGAATGTTAATTACGAAAGGAACCTTAGAGATTTAATTTAATTCCTCATTTTACATTTGAGGTAACTGAGACCAGAAAGGTGAAGTTAGTAGTTGACAGTGGCTCCAATTAAAATTTAAATCTTCTGACACCTATTGCTTTGCAGTCTTTTCTTATATTACATGCTAATTATCACTACTATTCCAAATATGGTCTATGAACTTTTTTACTGGTTCATCAGGTAAGTATGCTTATTCAAATATGAACTATCAATTTCTAGATCAATTTCTGTATTTATGTCATAAATATATACACATTTATGTATGATACATATTCATAAACAGCATTTTACCAACGAGCACCAGTCTATAGACAATACTTTGAGTAGCAGTGATATAAAGGACAACATGCACCATTCGAAATTTGAACAGAGATAGTTATAGAATGGAAAAATGCTATGCCCAAGGAATAAAGGCCAAAAATTCAACTCTAAATTCTGCATTTTTTCCCTCTGACTTGAAAGACTAGTGGCATTTTGTTTCTGGATATTCCCTAGACAAATTTGTAAATGCTGCTTTCAGTTCTGACTTTTAGTGCTTCTAGTTAATCTATTCCTAATCCCTTCTTGAGTGGTTGTCAGAAACAAAGTGGGCAAATGGGGCTGGCTGAATTGGCTAAAGCTTCATCTCCTCAAACTTACCTCACTTGTGACCCAAGATGAAATGGAGCAGTTGTCTCTGAGGATGGGATGTCATTTGCAGGTTAACAATGTGTTGTCCTTTCTTATGTATTTTGGAAATTGGAAACCACCTTTAGATAGTAAGTCAACTTTTCTGCTCAAACTGCTGAATGTTTCATTGCTGCCTATGTAAACAGAGTTCAGCAATAATGTTCCCTCGGATAAATATGCTCAACTTTAATCATTTTTTAAAAACCATTCTCCTGTGACAGAGGCCTAATACAAATGCCAAGCCAGCATCAGCAATAATTAACATACAAGGAATTTTATATGTTCTTGATATTAGAACAACAGATTTTCTTTGAACCACCCTGACCTTAAAACATGGGGCAAAGTAATAACCTACATAAACAGGCATGGCTTTTGTAGGAAACCAAATAACTTTTTATAAAACTTCAGCTAATTCAATTAATTTTTAAGTGGTTGTTAATACTTTCTAATATTATTTATTTAAGGTGGATCTAACTATTCTTAGAGGAATGCCTATATGAGAGTTGCCTTTCTCCTTACCTTTGTGAATATTATTGGTATAATTTTATTATGCCCATATATTTATGCAAGTATCAGAAACTATAAGAAAAGCTTGCTGATTTTTATCTTAGAATAGAAATCAAAGTAATAAAAATAATACAAATAAAGGTAGAGATGGATTTTATTTTAATAAATAGCAAAAAACAAAGTTCAGCAAATATTAAGATCACTTCACTGCTCTTGATAAAATGAATGAAACGTCTTAACACGTATATGCAATTTAATAATTTCATTTAACTCAGATGTTGCTGTTTTGGTTTTCCATGAAATAGAACAATTATATTAAATGAATTCATGTAGGAAGATGAATATTTTAAATATTTTAACCCATTTCTCCAAATTGCAGTTAATTTGGGGGGACAGGGATAAGATGGGTTGGGTTTTTTTGAGCAACAAGAAGAAGCTGGGATCACCTTGTCCTTTAATGAATTATCAGTTCAGCTGATATCTACACATATCCATGATATTTTAAGTGATGAAGGAGAGAGTGGGTAGGAAAGAGGAATTAAGAGTGGGTGACCTCAGGGAGCTCAGTGAATTACATACTGTCTTTGTGAATTATAGGTAAAGTAGGATCTGCTTCACCTGGCTACAGTAAACATAATTGTGCTCAGAAACCACAGAATGAAGTATTAATAGATATTTCAATTGATAATAAGTATCTTAAGATTTGCTTTTGCCACTGATTCTAAAATCTTGTCCCATATCATGGCCAGTAAGGGAAGACTTATCTCTCAAGGGTCTTTACTTTATGAGGAGGAAATACCTGAGGCCTCAAGGTCCCATGGATCAGACTTTTTCTGGAATCCCTTTTGCTTACAGCTGCAGCCATCTGATGCTAAAGGGGCTGTGATGACATAAAAGATATTGACCACTTGCTGAAAATTTTATCTGAGATGAAATGAAGGGCCATGAATCCTCATGGTTTGTTAGCTGACTATACCAAACTCAGAGAAAAATCATGATAGCAGATTAGAAATCAGTATGGTGAGTAGTAGTTTGCTGGATTAAAGAAATTCTGTACTCCTATATTCAGATTAAAAGTGTAAATATGAAAAGCATATAGTCAATCCTATTGAGAACTCAAACTAAGTACCAAACACAAATAAAGAGTTTTTGCTCTGACTAAGCTATGCTGTGCAGAACTCTAAGCACCTTTATTCATGTAGTCTTACATATTTCAGCTGACTCTCCTGCGTTCCTTCACCTTGCCATGAGAATAACATGTATTGCTCTTGAAGCCTGGGCTCCAGCATGAACATATATGAAGTCAACCTGAACCCAAATAGCAGCCTGAAGCCAAGCCCAACTGACTTGTAGCCCAAGGGATAGTCACACAGATGAGCCTGGCCTAGATCAGTTGAGACACAGTTAACTTGAAAACCTATAAATAGGAGGGTGAATGCTTATTTTTGAAAGTATAGTTTGAAGGTGATTTCTTACACAGCATGATTTTGACAAGAACTGACTAATACAAGTATTAAGCCTGAAGAGCCTGAAGCAATCATTGGCTAAACAGACATTCTTTTAGGAAAGTACAGTGACATTCACTCTGTCATTTGATTGGATTTAGATCAGGCAAAGATGAATAAGAAAGGAAAAGTTTATCCTTTCATATTCTCATTTAGAATACATGTGTATGTAGGATCTCTGTATGGCTATTTATACACACAATTTGGTTGATTTAGAAAGCAGCATAAAAGTTGCTATTCCATTTTTTCCCTCATAAACCATAAAGAAACACAGCAAGATTTAAAAGTAAAAGCTCTTAAGTGCCAGTTAATTATCCTGTCATTGACTTAGCTGTACTAAAAGCTACTTCCAATACATTTGTGTTTATCTTCATATTATCACCCCGGGCCTTTGCTGCAGCTTCTGGTCCCATCTGTTCCCATACCTAGCTTTTCTTTAGAATATAGTTGTTAATTACCTCTTTAACACCTTTCTGCTACTCTACACTTCATCGGACCCCACATCACACTGTCTTCTGGTATAAATCACTCTTTCTATTGTTCAGAGTTCCAAGTCCCCCCATTTTCTCTCTCAAATCAGTTTCTTCCTAATACACTTAAAGAGGAGAGGAGAATATACCCAAACTGACCCTAATCCAATCCAATCCAATCCAATCCAATCCAATCCATAGTCCACTGTGTCATTGAAACTCTACTCTCCTTTAGAACCAGACTTCCATGCTTACTGCCTGGTTTCTTAAAGCTCACAATCTTTCTTGTTAGCATTTTGAAAAATTCAGACAAAGAATGAATAGGTTGAACAGATTTCTATCTCTCTACAGTCCCTTCCCTCTCTACCACCCTTATGTAGACTGTTTGGAAGTATGATACGTTTGGAAAAAATGGACATCAACTATGTGGCAAAATGGGATTGTTGACATTTAGAATGAAAGGCCCACATATGCTAAGTCTGTGGCTGGAGGAAGTAAATTCAGAAGAATAAGAGACAGCTACCATATACCTTCTGAGCACTAATGAGCTGGGTTCCTCTCAGGGCTAGCCTCTACCATGTAGCACACAGAGGGAATAAACAGGGAGAGAAAAGAAGGCAACAAAGTAAGACCAGGCCTGTTTACATCCTGTGAGTCTCTGAACGTTTTCACTCTTCCTAAAGCACTCTCACAGCACACATGTCCCAGTTGAGTTTTGTTAGGGTCTTACTTTCCATTCTGGCTACAGCAAGCTGGAATTGAAAGGTTGAGCCTGAGGATGAGCAAGGTTCCTTGTGTTGGAAACTGAATGTAGTTAGCTATCATTCTAATTAATGGTAATATTGCTTTCTTAGAACTGAGTGTAAAATCTGAGCTTGGATATCTGTATAATATAACTATTTTTTTTAAGATTTTATTTATTTACTCATGAGACACACACACACACACACACACACACACAGAGGCAGAGACACAGGCAGAGGGAGAAGCAGGCTCCTTGCAGGAAGCCTGATCTGGGACTCCACTCCGGGACTCCGGGATCACGTCCTGTGCTAAAAGCAGGTGCTAAACCGCTGAGCCACCCAGGGAACCCCTAATATAACTATTCTTAATGCCAGATGTTGTCTTGGTGAACTTTCAGAATCATGTGCACTACTAGGGGTGTGGGTCGCAAGGAGGTGGTGGGAAGGATCAGTGAGGAATGAAGCTTGGAATCTGATACTCAAACTGGGGTTATATTTAGATGATGTCTAGGAACTTTGGAAGAATGCAAGCTATATCTGGGGGTAGATATAACTCCAAAAATAAATGGTATTTCGAATGTGAACACATAATTGAATTAAGTCCCTGAAGGCCTAGTTTTCAGCTTTGATTTGCACTCCAATTAGGTGTAACTCATAAATATTGAAGGTGGCATTCAAGTTTCAATGAAATGGTGTTAGGTGCACCTGGGTTCCTCAGTCAGATAAGCATCCAACTCTTGATCTCAGCTCAGGCTTGATCTCAGGGTTGCGAGTTCAAGCCCAGCACGGAGCCTTAAAAAACTGGCAATGGCTTTACAGATTAATATTCTATATTTCTATATGATAATCCTACAAAATATTTACTTCCTTATTATATTTGAACTGCTTCCAAATAGTATCACACTAGTAATTCTATTTAGGCATCTCTACGAGGCTATTGCCTATAACATGGAGCCCTAAAATCTGAATAGTATAAAAGAAACCCTGTCTGTGCTTCTATCACTTCTAAAACAATGTGAAAAACAAATCATATTAAGAGCATGTTATATTGCCATTAAATATAGTTATAGTGGAAGAGATAATTTTAGGTACTCCCTCCCTCAGAACTGGCAAGAACATCCTCTTTTTCATCTCTCCCATTTGTTATTGTTTGTAGACACAGTGCATGCCTAACACTTGTTTTATGTAAACAAATAAAAATTCAATAAACAGTATATCCCTTCCTATTCTGTAGTAATAAACTTCCATTTTAATGAGATCTAGATCTAACACACGCAATTTTGAGTTTTCTTCAAGTTGGTTAAAATAAGATTGTACCTGAATTCCTTTTTTTAAAAAAAGATTTTATTTATTTATTCATGAGAAACATACACAGAGAGAGGTGGAGACATAGGCAGAGGGAGAAGCAGGCTCTCTGCAGGGAGCTCAATGTGGGACTCGATTCCCAGACTGGCATCGCGTCCTGAGCTGAAGGTAGATGCTCAACCACTGAGCTACCCAGGGGTACCTGAATTCCTAAACCTCAAAAGTATTCAGAGCTCTATTCAATACAGAAAATGTTAATGTGCTATCTCTGGGAAATTTCACAAATAAGTCCCTGAACTTACAGGGTGGGTACTGGAGCAACAGCCAGCTAAAATTTTTAATGACTTTACAGACTAATAGTCATATAATTCTACATGGTAATTCAACAAGAACAATTTACTTCCCTACTATACCTAAACTCTCTATGAAACAATTTGGCACTAACAGTTCAGGTTAGGCATCTCTTCCAGGGCACATGAGACATGAGGATACTCTTCACTTTTCCAGTCAAGGATAAGATATCTTCGCAGGTGGTGGAGGTTGAATCTGGATTATGAGGGAAACTTGCATTGCTAAGCTTTCTCATTTACTATCTATGCCTTCTTTTCTACATTTCCAAAGCCTACCTCCTGTTCTTTCTTATGTAAAGCCTCACATGTCTAGGTTTTTCTCTTTTCCAGAAAACAAAAATGAAATCGCAGTAAAAGACATAGTGATTAAGCTTTTATGTACTCATGTGTAAATGACTGATGAGGCTTATTGTATTATATCCTCCCGTAGGTGCTTCCATATGGAAACAGTTTCACACAACAAAAGGATGGGTATCTAATGGTGAAAGCCTGAGCAGCTTCAGTCCTCCAATTAAAACTTTCCCAACTAGCGTAGTGGATCACACAGAAGTGACAGGAATTGGTTTCACATGTGCAGAGATACTTAGCTCCTCAGCCCTTAGAGCATCTAATAATTTTCCCCTCATCATGAGCATCCCAGCCCATCATGCTATGAAGATGTCATCATCTTTCCATGCATCCTTTGATGTGAAAAGAGTTTGTGGAAAGCTCAGTTAGGAAGAAGGTAGACTTTTTTGGATGAGGAAGAGGTGTTTCTATTGTGACACAAGCTATACCACAGGTGTGCCCTCTGTAGACTTTACTCAATTAAATTTAGCTTACTCCAGAAGATACTCCTAGTTGTATGTGTGGAAGTCTGGGAACCACAGGTAGATTTACTAAATTCCATTTATGTAAAGCATAAAAGTAGGCTAATTGTGGCTACTCTTGTGGGAGGTAGTGGCTGGAAGAAGGCCAGAGGGGGGCCACATGTGGCTAATAGTGCTCTATTTCTTGGTCTGAATACCTATTTCATGGATGTATATTCACAAGAGTTCATTGAGCCATAGAAATATGAAATGTGCACTTTTCAGCATATATATCCTTCAATAAAATATTTGAAAAGTTATAAACAGGATTCAGCTATTATTAAAATGATAAAACCTTTTATATCATGAATATATTTGATGACACAGTGTATATAATTATAAAATTATATATAAACTCTATATACCATTTATATATTTTATAAACTGTGTGAAATGACATTCTTTTTTGGGGAAGTAATCTGTCACATTACTACAAATATTGGTTATGGCAGTATAGGAATTTGTATTAAAATCCCTTGTTTCATATCACTGAAACAAGAAATACTTAAATTTGTTGCCAACTTTACACAAAATGCTAAAAGCAACAGGATAATATATAAAGTTTTTAGTTTTTAGCCAGAAAAAATATATAAAACTAAAAAAAGCATAGATAAAAGTATTAGATGTATATCAGCAATTAATTCATAAATGATACCTTTTCAATTTTGTTGTGTATGGTATATGCCAGCTTTTACAGTTTAATTTATTGTGCCTTCTATTTTTACTTTAAATAAAAATTGACTTTTATACCCAAATTATACTCAAATTCTCTTTTTCAAGAGGACTCCCAAATTATAGAAGTTTCGGGCCCCAAACAACCCAGTTGTCGATGCTGAGAATCACAATGCATAATATTCCACAGCTAGAATGTGCCCTAATTGCAGGGCTATTTCCTGCCATTCAAACATCCTTCCACCTTCTGATTCTTTTTTTTTTTTTTAAGATTTTATTTATTTATTCGAGAGAGAGAGAGAGAGAGAGAGAGAGCGAGGCAGAGACATAGGAAGAGGGAGAAGCAGGCTCCATGCAGGGACTCGATCCAGGGACTCGATCCAGGGAATCCAGGATCACACCCTGAGCCGAAGGTAGGCACTAAACTGCTGAGCCACTGGGATTCCCTCCTTCAGATTCTTCTTATGCTATATAGCAGGCCTTCTTTTTTCCTTTTCTACCTCCACTTTCTCCTTTTTATTCTTTCTTACTCTTAATTTTGACAGTCCCATTCTACACTATAATCTGAATTAAAGAAGTATGAGTGGACACCTCTTCATTGCAACAGCCCTTGCCCAAGAATTTAGACATCTCTCTTCTAGTGTAATTGGACAAAGGTCTAAGATACACCTACTTCATCTGGGGCAATCTTGCCCAGATCTTTGATTCAGCCAGCAGAGCCCTAAACATTTCCCTCACTATCTACAACTTCTTGCCTCTGGATATTATCTGTACCTTACTACCTCCTTCCATACTCCTACTTTGTCCCTATTTTCATGCAGCACCTAAGGGAAGAGGTGAGAAGTGGAGAAATGAAGTATGTGTAAACCATACATGAGCTTGTCCAAGACCCTCACTGTTCCCTGAAAGAAGAAATATCTTCATATTGAAATTCTGTATGATTAAAGAGAGAGAATGAGCTCATTCTGAGCTTTCGATCTTTATGCTAGAAATTTGGGAGATGGAGAACACAATAAGGTAAAAATAAAAGGCTTCTTTGACAGATCATCTTATTTGAAACTACCATATTCTGAGTTAGGACCACTAACTCAGCATTCAAATTTAAGTCAATGGTTCATGAAAAATGAAATCCAGTGACACCTACTTTTTTTCCTACAAGGAGTTCAGATAAAAGTCTCAGGCCACTGAAAGAAGGATTAATTTGCCTTTAATGAAACTGACATGCAGGAAAAATTTAAAATCAATCTCCTGCTTAAAAGCAGAACATTAATGGTGCCTCCATATTCTCTCTCTCTCTCTCTCTCTCTCTCTCTCTGCTAGCTTGTTGCCAATGAACACACATTATGCATATTACCCACAAATCTTTCCTCTATTTAAATTTTAAAAAGAAACACCATGTTTCTAATCAATCTATTTGCACTTGGCTGTCAAAATTCACAAAGGCACTTTGATTTCCTTTCATTATTATCAAGAGAACTAAATGCAGATGAATTAAAAAAAAAGAATGAAAAAGAGGGCAAATTAAGGGTTAATACACCTTGCTAAATTCAGACAAATGTAAAAAGAAAAATGGAGTACTGTGTTTATTCATGGCCTTAAAAAAAAAAAAAATCTGTGCTATGCTTCCTTCTCAATGACAATTACCAGAATCATCAGGTATAAGTACAGGCTTTTGTTCTTTAACTATCAGATTGTACTTCTATGCCCCCCCCCTTTTTTTTCCTACTTCACAAACCACAGCTCTTGACATCAGAACAGTTTAATCTCTTGACTGTGAATTACAAGGTCCTAGGGGCCGGGTAGACCAACCATGTGGGGACAAGCATTGTAGACAGGTGGAACAGCACGTGGCTGCTATATGCCTGGCATGTTGGAGTGAGGGCAAGGAGGCCTTGGTGGCTGGGATGTAGTGAACAATGGAGAGAAAAGGAGGAGCTGAGGTCAGTGGTATGGGAAGAGGCAGATCATAGAAGGGCTCAGAAACCAGGGCGAGACATTTAGATGTTGTTTTGAACAGGACAGGAAACTACTGGCTTTAGCAAAGGAACGACATGATCTGATTGACATTTTTTTAAAAAAATGATTTGAGGGGCGCCTGTGTGGCTCAGTGGGTTAAGCGTCTGCCTTCGGCTTAAGTCATGATCCTCGGGATCCTGGGATCGAGTCCTGTGGGGCAGCTCCGAGCTCAGTGGAGAGTCTGCATCTCGCTTTCCCTCCGCCTCTCCCCTTCAGCTCATGGTTTTTCTCTCTCTCTCAAAGCAAGAACATGCTAAGAACATGCTAAATGATGCATGCTAAGAACATCTAGCATGCATCATTTTGATGTTGTCAGTCAAAACTCTTCTATAGATAGTTGAGAGACCAAATGCTCATCAAAGGACTGGGCAGATGGTGTCAGATGACTCCCAGAAGGTTCTGGTACTGGGCGTAAGGTGTCTCCACAGAGATAGTAAGACCTTCACTGGTTACACAAACTGGCTGATCATTAGAACTTCTTGAGTGAAGCTTCCAGATTTAGCAAAAAGTACAGGATGCCCAGCTAAATGTGAATTCCAGATAAACAACAGATTATTTTTAATATAAAACCCTTTTCTGGGAGTGCATCAAGACGGAATGCATTTCTTTGAATGGATCCCTGAAATGTGAGAAGAGCAGGTGAATGGGAATAGTTTGAGAGGGATGCATGTGTTTAATACATAAAAGGACATATGACAAATTTGTAACTCCCTTTCAGTATATTTATTCCTAGCAGAATAAAAATATATCTGTAAGACCACATTTATCCAAGACTCTTTGGAAATGATTCATCCTGGAGAGCCAAGTTTTTTGTTTGTTTGTTTCTTAATAGCTGAGGGGTTCCATCTTTAAGCAGTAAAACATTTTACATTTTAACTTCTTTGAATGGAAATCTTTCTTAAATGTGTCACACATATATTCTTGCCATTTTAAAAAGAAAACATTGCTATTAATTCAACTTCTCTCCATAAAGAGCCAATGTTATAAGTATGGCCATCTACTTATTATTGTAATAGCTTTTGATGTCTTCAAAATTCATGGATGGATCTGTTGAGCTATTTGCCCTTTCACTACATATCTATTCTGAAAAAAAAATCTATTCTGCCTTCAGTTTTAAATGTTCACATCTGCTTTTATTGTTCCTCTGTGTTCTCCTGGTCAGGCTATTAACTGTTATTCTTTCTCTTTTCTAATTTTTCCAAAATTCTTTCTCCCCCTGAAATTGTTTCTCCTTATCTCCTAAGGTTTAAAAATAAGAGAAAAAGCATTAAGTTCAGTTTTTAGGACTGTGAAATTTTTTAAAAAGCCCCATATTAAAGTCCTAATGAGGTCTCCTACAAAGAAAGTGCATTACAGCTTTAAAAAATGGTCGTAAGCCATCAAAACAGTTGCCACATAGATATTATACTCAAATTGACCGCTAGCTAGTTCCAGGAGGCTTGGTTATAAGGTGGACACTTAATCTCTTCCAGGTAGGTAAGTGAGAGGTAATATAGTCCCTCTGGATACATACAGTGGTGCCTAAGATAAAAAATTACATGAAGGCAGAAAAAAATGGGAGCAGTAGCTGCAGGACTGGTGGTTCCGCGTTCATGGGACACTGCATGCTGGCCATCCTGCCCTGCCAGAAATGGTATAAAGAGGTTATCTGGTTTGCCCCTCACTGGGTTATGCAGCTTCGTACTATTCATTTAATGACCTTATGCCTTGGTTTTCTCATTTATAAAATGATGTTGATAATGAGCACCACTTTTGGGAAGTGAGGAATATTTCTGCTGTCCTCTTCATTTTTCTAAACTGGTCATACGGGATGCAGCATCCACTATTTTCCCATGTAATCCACATTTCATTAGCCTCAATGGAAGAGCTTTCTAATTTGATAGAACAGAACCTCAATTCTTTATGGTCACGATTTATAAATGCAAAGTTTCCACGTCTTGAAGGTGGGTTTCTAAACTCTACCTGGCTCTTCTGTGCTAATGCTTGGGTGGTGGGTGAGGGATGTGCTACATCCCTGGAAAGACATACTGAGCAAGTCCTGTCCTTGAGGTTGTAGCTCCATGTCTGCTTCTATTCCCACTCCTTGCTTCTGTCACTGGTTGGGTAAAGACAGACCTAGACTTTCAGATGTGGAGGATAGAGTAAGGAGGGAATAAATAAAAAGACTCATTTATGATTCTGAGCCTAAGTTTCCTACTGGTGCCTCTTACCAGAAAAACCCTAATCTGAATAGAGTTGGGCTATGGTGAGTGTGGCAGGGACAGGGTTAGAGGGGGTATTCTTTAGATGCTCGTCCAGCTATTATTGTTTTTTAAGATTTCATTTATGGGGCAGCCCTGGTGGCCCAGCGGTTCAGCGCTGCCTTTGGCCCAAGGCCTGATTCTGGAGACCTGGAATCGAATATCACGTTGGATTCCCTGCTTCTCCCTCTGCCTGTGTCTCTGCCTCTCTGTGTGTGTGTGTGTCTTTCATGAATAAATAAATAAGATTTTATTTATTTATTCATGAGAGACAGAGAGACAGAGAGAGAGAGAGAGAGAGAGAGAGAGAGAGAGAGAGAGAGAATCAGGCCCTGGGACAAAGGTGGCGCTAAACCGCTGGGCCACCCAGGGATCCCCCTTGTCCAGCTGTTATTCAATCTAATAATTTGTCCCCTCATTTGGCCATGTTATTGGATATAAATTTCTTTACAGAAAACATGGAGGGAGGAGATGGAGCAGCATGAGTCTCACTAAATCCTCTCTAGAAATCTTATTACTTTTAGAGGATTAGGGTGATTACCTAATAAAAGGTAATATGGGATGACACATAGTAGGCCCTGAGTTATTTACATCTCCCTTTTCTCCATGAAGAGAAGAGGGGAGGAACTGAGTAGAGGAAAATGAAATGTAAAAGTGCAAATCATAGTGTTCTACCTAATAGGGAGGCTGTGAGGAATAACTAATGAATGATTGTAAAGCCTTTTGGAAAGATAAAGTCTATAGAAATGCAAAATAATAATATCAGGGAAGTAAAGATGTCAGTTGAATATAAAGGAGACAGCTTTTATTCCCATACACATATCTTGGTCATCATCAGCAGCAGTGGAGAAGAAAACAGAAAGAAGAGTATGTGACAGTTTAATAGTGTTTTGTTAAAAATAGAACACATTTTAAGAGTGTCTGGACTTTCTTTAAAATGAAAAGATGAGCACTGATTCACTGCCTGCTAGAATAGATTCTGAAGTGCCTCTGGCAAAAATCAGTGGCTTTTCCACCTCCAATTTCTTATGTTAATTAAATTGGGAGGACAGATTTGGTTTACGAGAAGAATAATGTCAGGAAGCGATGCTGGTAGGCAAAATGCCACTTCACGTGGGAGCAGTTTGTGAGTGTCCAACTCTGAGCAGCTTGACCTTCCACCCTAGATCGAATCTCACTCCAGGTATAAATCTCTAGCCCATCATATTCCTCCTGAGGATGTTCCAGGGGTTTAGATAAACCTAAGGAAGGCCACCAGCTTAAGGACTTACATTCAAGAACCTGTAACAAGGGCGAGCTCTTGGCTCTTTCTGTGAGTGTTTAGGACGGTCCCGAGGGAGCACTGCCCCAAATTTTGGATGATGATAAATGTTTTACAAAAAAAAAAAAAAGTTTCTATGGCAAAATAAGTTTGGGAAATACCGGATTAAAAAAATTAAAAGATTATTTTTAATTGTAGGAGTTCCTAAAAACATTTAATGCCACATGTGCTGTAAATTTCCAAAACATAAAAGGTACTGTGTTCCCCTGATTTATTTGACCATGTAACTAACTGTCTTCCAGGGTATTTAGCAGGACAAGCCTTGAGGCACACTTTGGGAAATACTGCTTTTGGGCCACCTACAGACTTCTTTTTTTTTCCCTTGGGCTTCTTAAGGATTTCCTAGAGGGAGTTGAAATCCCAGATAATCCAAGAAAATGGAGTTGAAAATTCTGTTGAAGCTATTTAGATTGCATCTCAGACTATTTTAGCACCAATATGAATCTCCGAAGGTGTCCCAGAGTCTGCAGGTTGATGAACACATTCAGGAATTCAAAAAAGACACATTTAGATTGAGACCCACCTACTGACCAGACAATGATCCATCTTTCCCTGCTCTGCCCAAATCAGGCCAATCTCTGTTAGAAAAGTTGAAGACGTGGCAGGGCTTTTCCTTGCTAGAAGATTGTGGAAAATCTGTAGTGGTGATCATTTCACTAAATAGCACAAAAGAAGCTTAAGCAATAGGATCCCTGGGTGGCTTAGCAGTTTGGCACCTGCCTTCAGCCCAGGGCATGATCCTGGAGTCCAGGGATCAAGTCCCACATCGGGCTCCCTGCATGGAGCCTGCTTCTCTCTCTGCCTGTGTCTCTGCCTCTCTCTGTCTGTGTCTCTCATGAATAAATAAATAAATATAATCTTTAAAAAAAAAGAAGCTTAAGCAAGGCAAAAGAGGAACTAGTATGTGTGAAGTTCTCTTTGGTCACCTCCAATTCACTCTGAGTGTGGGCTGTAGATGGCAAGGGGCTGCCAGGTAATGGTTATCTGAAGCCCTGCATCTGTGCAGATAGCCATGGGCATCTCAGTTGGCACCGCAGTATAAATATAGACAAATTAGCTCAGTATCTAGAACCCAAAGGAAAGAAGTGTGCTGAAATCATAGAAAAGGATAAAAGAAGGCTCATTTCAATATGTTAAACACACACACACACACACACACACACACCCAAGGCAGTCAATCTGAAGGAGAAGCAGATGTATTCAGGGTACAAAGAATAACATTTTTAGCTAGCTCGGCTTCCTTTCAAATGGTTTTTCTCAACAGTGAGAACTTTCTGAGAAATGCATTTATATAGGTACAAAGCATGTGTCTCTGTGACAGCAAGAGTTCTTATTTGCATCAGATTTACTTCAACACCTGTTTGTTTCAGAGGGCACTGCCTTCCTAGGAAACACTCCAGAAAAATGAATTACATAAAGGAAGGATGCCTCACGTTGGAAAGAAGAGACAGAGCATTCACAGCTCCCATAAATCACTGAGTCTACTTTCCTTGGTGCATAAGAGAGAGGTAATTTTTTAAAGATTATTATTAGGAGAGCCGTGATTACCCTTGCATGCATAACTGTCTGATGTCTATTTTTAAACCACGTCCTTGGAACACAATGAGTATTCAATAAAAGGTGTAGACTGAGCTATTTCAATAACTCATTCCTGCACATCCACTAAATCTTATTTGTCAAATTACTGTGAAATCTAAATGTTATATGTTTTACTCTGTTGATGAGAATGATTTGGTGTCTATCTCTATACATAGTCCAAACGCCAACTTTGTGCAGTCAGCAAGAATCTAGATTCTTAGAACATTCTGAAAAGGGGACATGGCATCTGGCTCCACTTTAAGTTATGCTTACTATCGACAACAGAATTCTCTAAAAATGGCATCAGAGTCTATATTTATTCACATCTAATTTACTTCAGAGGGAGAGACCCAGCTTCCACGCTGAAATATAGTCTTCCTGATGACCATTAGGTATGTCCTATTTTCGTAAGATGCGAAAGGCAGAAAGAAGGTAAAGGACCTCTATAGATTACAGTTCTTTCTGTCCTCACAGTGGTGCTCTAAGCATGATAAATAATTTGGATGTAGAATTATACTTAACTACTTATTCCTAGGATATCTGGTTTGTTACTAGTCCTCCCTGAATTCAACGGATTAGAGACTTTCAGTGTGGAATGTAACCTTAGAGATGTTACTTTCTACAGAAGAGAAAACTGAGGCAGGACAAGAATAAGAGCTTCACCTAAACTCAAATTCCTATTTGATATCAGAGCCAGGTTTTCCATAAGCTCGACCACAAGGCTCAAAGATCAGGGATTTGATGATCATTTACATTTGCTACTTTTCTATATGAGATGGAAGGGTAAATGAACAAGTACAAAGCCAAAAGAAGAGAAGCTTGCTGCCCCCATTGATTCGATTCCTCTTCTTTGTGTTTGGCATCAAGGAAAACAGCTGCAAGTGAAATAACAATGGTAAATTGGAGAAAAATGTCATTCTCTTGTTGGGTGCCTTCCTGGGCCCATGACACTAATACAGTGGATTTTGCATCAAGATGCAAACAGTCGATTTTGGCTTATGGCTATAGATCCTGGAGTCAAAAATGTCTTCTGTAGTATAAACTATTTTCTTATTTATTTGGAATTCTTCCTTGCTGAGATTTTTACTTTCTCCCCTCTCAGTTTTGACAAGGCAAAAAAAAGATTCTATTTCTCAACCCATACATATTTTCTCCACCCCTCTGTGTTCAACTTCACTTTAATTGTGAGTAAGTAGCAGGCTCATCTATACAAGCTTAGTAAGGGAAGCTAAAGCAGCAAGAGAGCGTTTATCTGATGCATTCACTGCTTTTAGATGCTCTGGACAAACCTTTGGCGGCTCTGCCACTAGAAACATTCCAGGTCTGGGTTTGAACTGTCAATAATGGCAGCCAACAGCAACTTACATAATTGCTGCCTTTAGCCAATTTAGCTGCAAAATACTAGATAGGAAAGCATATGTATAATAATGCATTTTTATGGGTTTCAAAGTGTGTCCTTGGCTGCCATTTCTTCTCATTCTACTTACTTTACTTGGGCTACAATTACCCTCTTTGATATGGATGTCTCCCAAAATAGTGTTTCAAAGCCAGGTCCCTCTGATGAGCTACAGGGACCTATTTCCAAAACTTCAGAGTTTGAGCTCCACATACTGTTTGTAAAAAACCTGTAACACTCAAATCCCCTCCCTCACCAATGCATGGTTCAGAGAGATTTTCTACTTGTGAGGACCCAATGCCATACTCTCAACCCCTTTCTCTTTCACTTTTCTCTCCCTGTGGAAAGGACTCCCTCCGCTTTGGGGCACATGCTGTTTTTCTCTCCCCCAATTCACTTCTATGTACCTCACACCCATGACACTGCCTCCCTCCAACTGTGGAGATCCTTCTTCCAATACTCAGATCAATGTCCTGGGTGTCTCAAGTCATCTGACATCAATACAGCTGTGTTCAAGGAATGAGGAAAGTCCAGGGTACCCATATTTCTCCACCATCTTTCCTCCCATGGGTACCTATTTCCAATTATCTCTACACATATTTACTGTTTGTCATGAGAGCATTTCAAAAGCAACATATCAAAAGCAACATATCAAAACCCAACTTTCCAGTCCATGGCCACAAAACCAGCTTATCCCCCCTGGTATTTCCTATCTCAGTGTATAGCATCTAAATTCACTAGAAAACATAAGTCAAAATATTGTTAAATCATCTTAGATTTTAAATTTCTATAATATCAACTTCCCATTAGTTACCAAATAAAATCTGTTAAATACATCCTCAATATATCCTCTCCCTTTCTCCATCATCATAGCCTTAGTTCAACATTGTCTTATCTCAAAGGGACAACTAAAATTAATTTCTGGGCATATACAGAATATCCTACCTAACCTATAGAGAATACAAATTCTCCTAAAAGTGTAAAATTGTTACAAGAATTGAACACATTTAAGAATGAAAAAGCTAATCTCAGTAAACAGGACTTACACCTAAAGATCGATCACAATCTCTGATCAAAATGCAAATAAATTAGAAATTGGTAACAAAATCTAACTAGGAAAAAAGTCCTCTCCATTTAGAAACTCTAAATAAATTCAGTACAGCAGTATAAATCATAATAAAATAAGAATGAGCAATAATAAATAATACCACAAAGCAACTCCAGTGAGTTTCATTTAAAACAATTCTTTTTTTTTATTTAAACAATTCTTAAAGGGTAACCTATAACACTCCTTATGCTATAAAGAAATAAACTATTAAAATGGACTCAGCATATATATTTAGAAGTTATGAGGAAAAAAACATCATAAACTTGGAAAGTAGGAAGGAAGTGATAATACAAATAAGAGCCCAAATTATTGGACAAGGAAAAAGAGGAAAACAAATAATAGAAAAGATCAACAAAACTAAAATGATTAAAAATTATCTGTCAAGAGTAGTCAAAAAAGAGAAACCAATAAATAATAGGAATAAAAAAATGGCTATGACTACAGACGCTAGTCAAAAGTTGGATTTCATTATAGATTAAAAAAATTAGGCACCATAATACTTATTTTAGGAATTATTTACTGGAAAATTAGAAAACATTATGTCAAATACTTAAACATTTTACATGGAAATTTCAAATTCTTAAAACAACATAAATTTGCAAAACCGATTCAGGAAGAAATGGAAAATATTTATAGTTGGTAACCATTTTAGAATTTTACCTGGTAGATTTCAATCTTTCCACAAAGAAAAAACACCAGGCTCAGACAAAACTGTAGGAGAGTTCCACTTAACATTTAAGAAATAAAATAATAAAAACGCTTCAAATTTACATGTTACTCCCGCATTTATATTTTTATTATGTATATTTATATTATTTCCTGCACAGGAGATACTTTATAATTCATTTTATGAAGCCAGCAAAACTCTGAGACACTTTACAATCTGTGTCCTGGTCTCTTCTCTCATTTTTCCCAGATCTACTCTTCATTATCAGTGTGATCTTTCTAAAATGCAAATCTAATCACTCCAGTCCACTGGGGACACTTTTTCTGTGGTTCCTCATTTCCACTAGAATAAACCTTTCCTTGCCCATCTCATCTCTGCCCTGCCTACCTTGCCATCCTCATCATTCACCACTCCCCAAGTGTTACTATGGCAGTTTTCCAAAGACGGCATGCTACTGCACTTCTCTGCTTCTTCACTCACACAGGCTCTGATTTCATATTCTTGTCTTCCAAAACTAAATTTAGTTGGTCCCTCCTTTGGACTCCAAGAGCACGTTTGCAAATCTTCACAGCACCCATCCCACCATACTGAACTCTGCTTACTATCACAGTGTGTCTTTCTCACATTAATGTGAATTCCTTGAGGAAATTTATTTGTGGGTTTTCAGGCCCCAGGACATGCCTGGCACATGGTCGGTACATACCATACTGTAGGCACGTCATGGAAGAAGTGCTTGTTGTATAGCTTTTCTGGTAACTTAATCATTGAGTAGAATCTTACTTTTGTGAGAAAATACATTCTAGGGTACAAAGAAAAAGCAAGAATGCATTTTTGGAATACAACCCATTTATAGGTTGGGATCTATCTCTATGAGCTTTAAAAAGCATCTCAAAAGTTTGGGATATGGGGAGACAATAAAAGCATCATATTTCTCTCCTAGGTACTTCAAAAGACAGGAAACTCAAAGCTGCTCTAATATGAGATAGTGATGATATTGGGAAGCATTCTTTAGTGCACGGGCACATGGCATCCTGAAAAAAAATCAATGTTTTACTTTCCTCCCTGCTGGGTTTCATTTCACAATACAGAGCTATCATTACAAGCCTCAAAATATACCTGTTCGGTTTTTCGTCTGTGAACAACATTACACTGATTTCAATTAAATTCCAAAATAGATACCCCAGAGTCCTCCCTAGAATTTTTAATATTTGGTCTTTAATATAAATTGATCCTTTGCTATTGAGTCAGTAACACAAAACTAGGAAAAAGCTTTGAGAGTTATTAAAGTCACAGGCTGTGCAGCTGTACAGAGCATACTTGGGAACATGTGCTATAAAAAATACAGCCTTACGTAGAGAAGCCACATATTTACAATACATTGGAGGCTCAGCATTGAGAACCCAGCAAAAGATGCCAAGATGTTCGTTGCCTTCACTTGAATTGGCGCTTGCAGCTCCCAAGGAAAGAGGTCTCCTTCTGGGGGGGGGGGGGCTCTGCTCAGGAGCATCTCCCATTCCAGGGCATCAGGAGGTCAAAAACCTGAAGGGTATTTTGGGAGGGAGCTCTGGGAGTGGGAAAATACCAGGCATTCTTGATTTACAGAATTCTGGGGAGGTGGGATAAGGTCAGGAAGAGCCATGATGCCCAGGTCACGAGGCGACAGCAGAACTAGAAATAGCAAACTCAACTTTTGGCATTCAGGCTGTTCCTCTGACCACTGGACCCTGGAAACAGGTGCTGGAACCTTATGGCAAGCAATTAGAGCTCCCATCCAGATCACAGGCTCTTGCCAATGCCAAAAGGAAGAAAGAGCGGATGAGGTTACCAGCCCAGGGAATTTTGCTCTGCCGCCCTCTTCTTCAGTAGTACACCAGAAATGCGTTCAGTGATGGAGCTCTGACACTTATAACATGTGTCACTTTGTCTTTGGGAGGGCAGGGGTAGCTAAGTGAAGTTACTTTTATTTATTCCATCCCATCAATCTGACACCAGCATTTATTAAGCATGGTACCGAGATGATGCTTGATTTCCTCTCGGTTTTCTTTTGCTGTTTTTGCATAGAAGTCTTGAGGAAAATAGTGTTGCTCTGGAGAGCAAATGACTTAAGTGAATCAGATGTTGTCTGGGTGTAGGTATTGCTAGGAGACCAACTTTGCTATTACTTGTTACCATAGTTATTGCAACAGGTAGCTATCTGAAGAGTGAACTTCAGAGGGTGGGCAGTCCACAGCTCTGTAATCCAAAGACCGAGCAGCATGGAAAAGCAGAAGGAACATTAAGTTTGGAATCCTAGTTCTCTCCTCTACTAGCTGTGTATCCAGGAGCAAGTCACCACAACCACCAAAACCTTAATGTATTCATCTGTAAAGTAAAGCTAATAGCTTTGTTTGCTGAAGGCTTTACATAAATTACTATGTATAAAGAGTTTGGCACAGTTTTTGGCACACAGCAGGTGCTCATTGCATGTTAAGTTCTGTTCCTTCTTTTAGACATGCTTTTCCAAGAGAGCTCAGACATAAGATGTGGTTCAATAATCAGGTATTACATATTAAACTGCATTAGAGGAGGCTAATTATGTCTTTATTAGTTTGATTTCAAAGAATGAGTAAAGGAACTTTTGAGGCTTATTTAAATTCTTAGCTAGGTTCTACATTGAAAAACCCAAGTAAACAATAATCCTAATAATTTAATGTTAGCACAATATCAGCATAATTTGAACATTAAAAACAAACTCCTTTTCCTACAAAAACTGCACCAGGGGTTGGTTTCCTATTTCAGTCAAACAACTCCAACATCTACTGTTATTTGCTACAGTCACCCTCAAGTCTTGTTGCTCCCTGTTGCATATGGTCCCTTTTTAGTTTCTGACATGGCCTCCAGTTTCCATTCCTAATCTTGCTTATTTATCTTCTGACTTTCCAATCTCCCTCAAGCTCACTGCAGTCTACTTCCCCAGTCAGATCTGCTCGACCACATGAAAGAAAATGGACTATGGAACAGTAAAATAGCAAAAGGTAGTTCCCCAGTACTTGGGAACTGATTTGTGAGTACACTATAAACGCAATAGTGAAAAGTTTTTCGATGAAATGATTTAGCTTGTAATCAAAGAAAAATCACAGATTTGGGTCGCCTGGGTGGCTCAGTGGTTGAGCGTCTGCCTTTGGTTCAGGGCGTGATCCTGGGGTTCTGGGATCGAGTCCCACATCAGGCTCCTTACATGGAGCCTGAATTTCCCTCTGCCTATGTCTCTGCCTTCTCTCTGTGTCTCTCAAGAATAAATAAATAAAGTCTTAAAAAAGAAAAGAAAAATCATATTTGTATCTGAAGCATTTTGCCAAAGAAAAGGAAAGATGTGTGCTACTGCTACTGCTAAATAAGACAGGACACCATTTAGAGACTGCTCAAAGCCTTCTTATCCTGAAGATCACCATGACGCTTGCTGGGTAGTTTCAAATCAGAAAACATAGCCTCGTCTCATGTCACTGCTGACTTCAACTGCCTATCCATGGATCTTTAATGTTAAAAGAGGGTTAGGAACCTGCACTTAATTGATGGGGAGATTTGAGGCCAGCCTATGTAACCATAAGGGGAAGATAAGAAAACATACCTTATATTGTCTTAGGGAAAAGATCATCTAGCTAGCACTATAAACCTACCCCCCTCCAAACATCCAGGTGAAGGATTTTAGTTCACCTACCTTACAAAGTCATGTTTCACCAATGAAACACTGTAGAATTATCATTACCTATGTTACTATTACTTTGCTAATATAATTTGTCTGTCTGTAAGGCTCAAAATAAAATACTGCAGATGGCCAGATTGGCAAAAACCCAGATGCATGAACCTATCTTGGTATTTAAGAAAGTGAAGGTTGGGGCAGGCTCCTGTCCAGATCCTCCATCAGCCTGATTTTGAAGCTGCTCATAGCTTGACTTTTTTCCTATGATTTTTCGGATATGCAACCTCTAGTATTTATAAAGAACTTGTTTCTACAAGGACCATAGCATAAAAAAAGAAATGTAAAAATAAAATGTGAAAATAAAATAGAAATAGTAATTTTACTCTGATTACTGTTAATATCGTATCTTCGCTAGTACAAAAAGGGTTTTTTTTTTTTAAATCATCTTGGACATGGAGTTTGCAGGAAATAAATCTGTATCAGAACCTTTATGGCTTCCTTTCTGAAGTCCCCTCCCCTTAAGACTTGCCTGCCTTCATGTCCAACCTACCTAGGTGATCAACCTTGCCCCAGACACTGACTTCCTCCTACCCTAAGTCAAACAACACAAGGTGCTCATTGATTCTTTAGGATTGCAAATCAAGTCATCCCTGCTGTTTGCTTTATGTCCCTTGATTTTGTACTTAAATTTAAACAGTATAACTTTTGCCTTTTTCTCAGTCTCAGCTTAGACAATAATTCTGGTAAAAAACTGGATTCCTGTGTTGTTCCTACACATACTTTTCCTGTCCTAGTGGCCTGTCTAGGTTCAATATCTGTCTAGGTCTTTTTGTAGACATTCTCCTCTTCTTATCCTTCCTCAGTCTTCATCTCCTTTTGATCAGCTCATGGCACAGATTTCTGATGCCAAATGCCTTCTGGAATTCCAAGGTTTGGTTCTAGATTTCTAATTCTCTGCCCACTTGCCCGATCCCATCTTTCTACTAGTTCCTCAGCTTGGCTTCTCTTAGTCTGCACAGTCATGCAAATGATTCTTTCTTGCTTGATTCTCATGACTTATGAGTATAAAGAAACAGATGACAGATCTCATTAAGTGAGTGATTCAGGTGTCAAATGCCTAGGTATTTATTCTTCTTCCTTGGTATAGTTACATACCTAGTTTACATCACTACCTGTCCTTTCTTTAGGAGCAATAGAGGATTCCCACCATCCCCACATTCCCCATAAATATACCTAGGACATTCCTATTCCTACGTGTTGGCTCAATCTGTAGGTTTCTATTTCCGAACTTTTTCTTTTTTATCAAGAAGTGCATCATTTATATGAATGAGCAGTATCAGTTCAATAGGTTGAAGACATCCTCTATTTGATTTTTGGGAGATGGTGCCAGAAAGATAAAACTTTAAATGTTCTAAATCAATAAGAGATCATAGATCATCTGCATTCCATCAGTTTTAGGTGAAAAGTAGTGAGACTAGTCAAAATAAATATACTTTAATGAGATGTTTGTTTTTTTTATCAGAGAAGACATAATTTTGCTTTAGCCTAGCTCATTCTACATAAATTTACAGTACCTGTGTTTCTCTTCTAAAAAGCTAACACAGATACATTTACCCCACTGTTTGCCCATTCAGTCTCAAAATTCTATTTCAAATGTAAAATGTCCTTGATGTTTCAAGTTTTATTAAAAATTCAAGGAAAATTTTCATTCCACCCTCCTGTTTAAGTGTATTTTAATGTAAGCAGTGTCTCCTCTAACTTTTCTACCCTCCCATTTGACTTTTAAATTATTATTAATTTTTATTTTGAGTTCATTATAAATTCATAAGTAGCTGTAAGAAATAATACAGAAATCCTTGCGAACTTTCCACCCATTTTCCCCCAATGGTAAAGCTATGGTATAGTAGCATAATCAGGATATCGACACCGATATAGTTAAAATATGTAACATTTCCATTACTACAATGATCCCTCATGTAGCCACAATACTGCCCTCCCATCTTCACCCTTCTTTAGCTCTAGTTTCCACCAGCATGTTCTTCATTTCTGTAATTTTGTTCTTTAAGGAGTGTTATATAAATGGAATTACAGAGACACGACTTTTGATTTTGTTTCTTTATCACTCAGCGTAAGTCACTGGAGAAGCACTAAGTTTACTGCATGTATCAGTAGTTTATTCCTTTCTTTGCTGCAAGTATTCCATGGAATAGATATACCACAGTTTAACTATTTACCCATTGAATAGTTGTTTCTGGTTTTTGGCTACTATGAATGTAGTTGCTATAAACATTAGTGAACAGGTTTTTGTATGAACATAACTTTTCTTCTCTGGGTTAAATGTCCAAGAGTACAATCACTTGGGGCATAATGGTAGCCATATGTTTAATTTTTTTTTTTTAAAGAAAATGCCAAACTTTTTTGGCAATACCATTTTACATTCCCACCAGTATGGATAGTTTCTTCAAATCCTTGCCATCATTTGGTGTTGCAATGTTTTTTATTTTAGCTGTTTTGACAGATGTGTAGTGATAACCTTCTTGTGGCTTTAACTTGGATCTTGTGGCATTAACTTGGATTGCTCTAAAGGCTAATGACCTAGAATATCTTTTCATGCTTATTTGCCATCTATAAATCCTATTCACTGAAATGTCTCTTCATTTCTTTTGTCCATTTTTTAATTATTTTTTTTTACTTATTTTTTTTACTGTTGAATTATGGAAGTCCTAGAATATGTATTCTAGATATCAGTCCTTTGTTAAATAAGTGGTTTTTCTTACTCTCTAATATGTCTTTTAACCTTTTTCACAGGAAAAGTAGAAGTTGTTAATTTTGATAAAGCTAAATTTATCAATTTTTTCTTTTTATGGATCATGCTTTTGCTGTCAAGTCTAAGAACACTTTCCCTAGATCATGAAGAGTTTTTTCTAAAAATTTTATGGTTTAAATTTTACATTTAAGTCTGTGACCCATTTTGAATTAATTTTTATACAATATGTTAGACTTAGATTGATGCTCAGTTCTTCTTTTATACCTGTGGATGGTACATCCAACAGTTACAGTACCACCTGTCTCATTTTTCTGACACTAACCCAGCTGTGAAGGTGTGGGAGGTCTCATTCTTACTGCGTGGGTAAGGCTCTCCACACGGACTCCATTTATACCCAGGGAGTGGGTGGGGGCACATTAGTGGCCCATGGGAATGAAAGCTCATCTCCCCACCTGGCCTTCTCTGGCAACACCTTGGCAAGGGTATTGTGACATCTCATTTACAACCACACAATTATTGAAATCTATGCTCTCTACTTGGCATTTGTTGGCATGAGTAGGTTGGAGCCAGTTTTTCCTGTGGAATTTAGCTAGAGTAGAGTTATTGTCTAAAAGTGTTGTGTCTTGATATTTTCCCTCTTTTTTGGACTTTTGGTTAAAGAGAACAGGCTTTTTTGTTGGGGCTACTTTTGTCTATGTCCATTGGCATTTCCAAGTTACCAGCTTCTGCAACTCCAAATCTGGGAGTTGACACAAGCAAAAAAAAGGAAAACGAAACAAAAATAACCCCCCAAACCAAAACCTAGGAAACTTATGACCATGTTTTTCCTCACATCCTGAGATTCTCACCTAGAATATCTCTTCTCCCCAACTTTCAGGGTCTTCTATGTTTGTTTTATATGTAATATGCTGGTTTTATACTTGCATTTTTCTGGAAAAATAGGGATAAGTCTTATTCTATCTTTCCAGAAGCGAATGTTCCCCAATTTGATTTTTAAGTAAAACTTGATGGTCTAGAAAATATGTCATGTTTATTCTGGCAGGCAAGCTGTATTATTTTAATATGCTCTTCAAAGTCCATAGCACAAGGCTATAAGGAGGACAGATGCTTCAATAAATTACAGGATTTTCATGTTGATGATTTTAAAAAAGAGGAAAAAAATCTCATTTTCATCAATTGTGTAATCTGCCCACTAGGTGACCTCCAAGGGAAGGAAGAAAATATAATTGATACCATTTTTTTCTTACTAATTATTCCTCTAGACTTGTACCAACTTATTTTCCAGTGATTCCTCTCCATTCCATTCAGTTGTTGTACTGATATCCTCAGCTCACCTGGACATGACAAAGCCACATCCTTACTGACCTGCAGGCTTCTGTCAGTCTACAAATATTTACTGAATGCCCCTAGGGGCAGAAGCTTGTGCTGGGTGCTTAGCAGGCTAGCAGCAGCCAGTGTCCTTTGGCCTTCAGCTTCCCCAGGGCAAGGACTGTCAGACAGCTGAAGGGTGCACAGGTGTTTTAGGTTAAAAAATAAAAAAAGAACTGTCCTGAAAATGCCTTTCTTCAACAGAGCTTTTTGAGAACTATCTTGAGAAAAGGGGAAAAAGTAAATTCCCTTTCCAGTGATGAAGAAGCCCTCTGACATGGAAACGGAAGAGAAAGCAGAATAATTCATTCATGTGGTCTCTGCTATAAAACATCGGTTTTCTCATAAGGAAAAGAGATTTTTTTTCATAAAGACAGAATTTGTCTTTTTCACATGTCTTCTAGCATGGTTCCTGATGCAGAGGAAAGCTAAAATCCTAGGTCATACTGAGCCACAATCATGTGAAAACCCTAACTGGACCTTGAGAAGAGAACTGAATTCCACGAATCCAAAGCATAAAAATATCAAAAAGAAAGAACAAACTAAGGAAGAAAGAAAGAAAAAGATACAGAAACAGAAGACCATTAAATCAGTAAATTTCATAAGATTACTGTGTGACTATGGCAGCTCTGCGAATATAAGAGTTAGGGCGAAGAAGGAGAAGGAGAGGAGAAGGAGGAAAAGGAGAAGGAGAAGGAGAAGAAGGAGAAGGAGCAGAAGAAGGAGGAGGAGGAGAATAGGAGGAGGAGGAGGAAGAGGAGGAGGAGGAGGACGAGAAGAAGAGGAAGATGATGATAGAGGAGAAGGAGGAGGCAGCCCCCCAAAATATAGAATATTCAGAGAATTGGCAGACTTTGTTCATTACATTTGTTAGACAGCAAGTCCAATTTTTTTCAAGACCATCAGGATCAGTATAGAGATCACTTCAATAGGATTTTACAGTAGGGGGAAGAGATTGGGCTCAACTCTGAATACAACAAAGAAAAGCGGGATTTTTAAAAAAAAATTTATTTATTTATTTATTTATTTGTTTGTTTGTTTATTTATTTATTTATTTATTTATTTATTTATTTATAAGAGAGAGAGAGAGAGAGAGAGAGGCAGAGACACAGGAGGAGGGAGAAGCAGGCTCCATGCCAGGAGCCCAACGTGGGACTCGATCCCGGGACTCCAGGATCGTGCCCTGGGCCAAAGGCAGGTGCTAAACCGCTAAGCCACCCAGGGATCCCGAAGAGTGGGAATTTATAGCCAAGGAAAAAGTAGGGTGGTTCAGCAGATGGAAAAGTACTAAAAGGAAACATTAGGGGTAAAGGGCAGGGAGGTTCTGGCTACCAACCTAACAGGACTCTTGCTGAAGGCAGGCCAGGGAGACCAGATATCACCTGAGGAAGGGGGTGGATATCCATCTGTTGAGGGTGCCCAGATAGCAAGGGTGAGGGATTCTGACTAAACTGACTTAGCAGGATTCTTGCCCATACTGAACAATACAGAGACAAACACGGAAGTCCTAAAGTCAAGGCCTTGTCAGAAAGAGAGCTCAGGAGAGTTTGACCAAAGTTTGGTCCAGGAGAGAATTCTTGTCACTCTCTCCTTTACCAAACCTTAAGATCCTCTGAGCCATCTGCCTGAATAGATCTCGATCTTAGCCTCTGTTCTTGCTCGAACTGCAGAGCCTGATTCTCAGCAAAATCTTGCTAAGTCAGTGTAGAGAGAATCCTCCTACCCTGATCACCCTCAATATCTAATCAAATTCTCTATCCCCTATTTCATCCTTGATATCTAATCGTCTCGGCCTGCCTTTAGCAAGAATCCTGTTAGGTCAGTTCGGTGAGAAATCCCTCTCAACCTCTGATGTCTCCTCTTAGTAATTCTGATCTGCCTGACACCCTCCCCACAGAGCAACCTCCGAACCCAACCTGCTTTTTGGATATAAATCCCCACTTGTTCTTGTATTCTGAGTTGAGCTAAATCTCTGTCCCTTTTTGGGATGGTCTCAACATGTATCGCAACAGTTCTGAATAAAGTTTTCCTTACCATTTTAACAAATGTCAGAATAAGTTTTTCTTTAACAGAATCCAAATCTAGAGGAGGACTTGATGGGCAGCTTCTTTTCTTCTCCTCTTATTATATTTCCTTCTATTACCTCTAAGAGTTAGAAAAACTAGACGGATACGCATCTCTCTTATAAGCAGACAAAACTGCTCACGGCTACTTCTAGATGTGTCCTTTCTGACTGTATACCACATAAAACCAGATCTATTGTGTCAGGAAGAATGGGACACTAAGTACTCTCAGGCACACAGATTTAGAAGCTTCTTCATTCTTCTTAAACTCTTAGGATTTTTCTGCACTGCTGGGAAGTTGGGACTTGGAAGTGTATTTTTACACTTGAAAGGACTGTATGGTATCCTGGATCTGACTCCAAAGGGGATGAGAGAACAATCACCTTAAAAGGGGGTGGGGTGGGGGAGGGGTGGAGAAGATGGGGGCTGTTTACTTCTTTTATTTACCAGAAAGCCAGAAGGCAGTGAGAGGCTGGAGCCTTGCTGTGATATAGAAACTGTCTGAAAAAAAAAAAAAAAAGCCCCTTTACCCTTTCCCTGCTGTTATGCAAGTTAAACTGAAATTGGGACACTCAGGATTTGCCGCACCCCTTCTATTCTTTTTGGTTTTCTACAACTATGACCAAACACCTGAATGAAAGTCTGACATTACTAACTTGGCTGAGACAACTCTCATGCTATTAAATATACCTAACTCAGTTCCCTTATATGGGACAATGTTTTGTTGATGACTGAAGTGATAAATTTAGAAGTGGAGAAGTAAGATGGGGTTTCTCTAGTGTCTGCTTGTGCTGTTGTAAGAGGTTTTGCTGACTATAGAATTTTGTTGTTGGAAAAGACCTTTGAGATCAACTAGGCCAACTTCTCCTATTTTATGGATGAGGAAAAAGGATTTCAGAAAGGTGAAGCAATATGACTTAGATCACCCAGCTAATTGATCAGTGGGGTGGTTCTTGAATCCGCATTTTCTCATTTTTAGCTTTTTGTTACCATCACTGTATGTAAAATCCCTGAGCTCACCTTGCTATATGTGAGCTTGGGAGATGATCATACCTTGGACTACATATAACCCCATAATATTACGCTAACTTTAGCCCAGAAAGAAGGGCTATAGGAGCGCTGAATATACTGACTCCATCTTTGGCTTTCCATCTTACTCATGCCAGAATAATGATTTCCCAGGGCTGCGTGTTCCAGGCCCTGTGGAGGTTAATGTATGACCTGAACAGAATGTGGGGAGGCTTGTTCTGGTCTTCCCTAAATTTGTTTAGATAACTAGTACAGATAACATAGTTTTCCCTCCATCTCTTGACACACCGGTGGCGCCATGAGGTCTGTTAAGTGTTAGCTATCAGTGACGTTATGCAGACCCTTTGACCTCACCACAATCCCCTTTGCACATCTCCTCACTCTATACAATCTGTACACTAAGGTCCAGACTTAGCAGAGAATAGCTGCACAATATCCAGATCCTTGCCTGCCCAATCCTCCCTGTCTGTATAAACTGTTTGGAGTTGCCTGCTTCATTTTTTTAGTCTCAAAGTGCTTTCTCATTTGGAGGATACTGTATAGTTTCCCCTCCACCTTCTAACAATTGGCGAGCCAGCCAGGATGAGACTGAAAATGAAACAAGCATGAGTAAAGGGACCATGCCAGAAGAAAGCCTGTTGTCCATGGGGGCACCTGGGTGACCCAGCGGTTGAGCATCTGTCTTTGGCTTGGGTTGTAATGGGGGGGGGGGGGGTTTGGGGGATCAAGTCTTGTGTTGGGCTCCCTGCGGGAAGCCTGCTTCTCCCTCTGCCTATGTCTAGGCCTCTCTCTCTGTCTCTCATGGATAATAGATAAAATCTAAAAAAAAAAAAAAAAAAAAGCCATTGTTTGCGGGGGTGGGGGGTGGGGGTGGGGAGCTGAATCCCAGGCTGGTCAGCCACCTCCATGTGGGGAGACTTAGCCAGGTTGTTTGAGCATTTCAGACCAGTGAGTGAGTATGGGGATGCCCTGAAAACATTCAGGGGATTGTTAGATATCCTATCCAAAATGACAGGTAGGAGGAAATGGAAAAGGGTCAGGAACAAGCTATTGCTGCTGTAGCTTGGCCATTGCTCTGTGCATTACGAGATACCACGGAAAGGGAATTACAAGTAAGGAAAGAATTAGAATAGACTAGAGAAGTCAATACTTCAGAAAAAGAAGTAAGGTGCATGTTCCTCTCATGAGGACATTATGTCCAAAAGAATCCAACAGCAGGAGCAATGCTTAGAAATTATGGCATGTAAGATGCCAAAACTGTGCGGGCACAGACTATTGTGCAGTAAAGTAGGAACAATTATGTCTCAAGATGACTGGGACCCTAAAAGATGGGATCCTTGAGATAATATACTCCTCTGATGAGGAGCATATTATCATAGAGGAGGAAAATGATTTACAGGCATGACCTTTGATTCAAACAAAAGACCCAGGTCACTCATGAGCCTGAGAATGACCGAGAAGAAATTTGCACCATAAGAAAACAACTGTGAGGGAATATTCTGCTTCTGAATTGGTAGAGCTAATAAGCCACTTTAAGCAAAAAGGCTGAGAAGGTGTGGCAGCTTGGGTGTTATGATTGTGGGATATTGGGGGAGATGGTATTATGTTAAATGGATCTGAGATGTCAAAAATGGCCTTCGGCACACTGCTTAACCTGCCTTTTGACAAAGATAATACGCTGCAGGCATGGGTGAAAATGGTGGGTACTTAGCTAAACTGATTGATTGGATAAATGCTGGCATTAAGATGACCCGACCTAACAACAGAAATGTTACCTTCCATCCATTACGCTGAACCTTTATGGAAAAATTACAAAAATTATATGTGAAGTAGGAATAAACCATGCCATTTACACCCAGCATTTTAGAGGCCCAAATGAAGAATTATTTACCACTGATATGAAAGACCATCTTACAGTCAGCACCCAGGGTGTGGTATGGGACTTTAGTATCTGTCTTTGCGTCTATGGTTAATTGACCCATTGCTACAATAGCTGCTATGGTGGCTGACTTAAGTGAGACTGAAAGAGTCTGGTCATAAAGGAAATAAAAAGGTTGGAAGACAAAGGATCCTGGCAACAATAACTATTTATTGGTTTTGCACTAACAGACTGTATCAGCTCTAATAAGCACTAGAACCGAATGCACAGCAACCCCCCAAAATTTGGGGGAGTGATAAAAGCTATTGATGGTTATGGGTGGCTCATCAAAAGGTCAGAAAAACTAGTCTCTATCTACAGATTGGCAGATTCCCTCCCTGCCATTTTCTAGTATGTATTTCCCCCATTCCTAGTATATTTTGGGCATAGATGTTTTATAGGCTATGGACCTAACTACAAGGACAGGTGAATTCAGATTGTGCGACCAAGTAGTAAAACCTGTTGTTGTGGGTCATGCAAAATGGGAACCTATATAGCAGCAGGTTACCCCAGAGAATAGTGAATGTAAAAGAATATAAACTACCTGGGGGGGCATAATGAGATTAACACCACCATCAAAGAATTAGAAAATGCAGGGGTAATCAGGCCTGCTCAAAGCTCATTCAATAGCCTGGTTTGGCCTGTAAGGAAATCTAATGGGTCCTGGTGAATGATAAATGATCAATTATAGGGAACTCAATAAAGTTACTCTGCCCATTCATCCACAGTGCCTAATGTAGCCTTATTGTTTGAGAAAAATCATGGCATCCATTAAAACCTATCACTGTGTACTAGACCTGTCTAATGCCTTTTTCAGCATTCCATGTGGGCTTGAATCCCAAGACCAATTCGCCTTTACATGGAATGGGAGACAACGGACCTTCCAGGCATTGCCCCTAGGGTATGTCCATAATCCCACAGTCTCTCATGGGATGGTAGCCAGAGATTTGGAAAAATTGCTACTGCCAGATAAAATAGTGCTTTATCATTATATAGATGACATTATGTTAACTTGGGATGATTTATCCTCTCTGTCTCAAGCAGCTGCGTCATTACAAGAGTACTTAAAAGTCATGAGGATGGTGGTTAATATTGACAAGACCCAAGAATTGGGTCAATCAATAAAGCTCTTGGGCATCATACAGTCAGTAAGACAAAAGTGATGGCAGAGGTGGTCATTGATAAAAATATAAGCCTTCCCAATCACTAAAATGGTAAAGAAATTACAGGCTTTTCTTATTTAATTTTTTTAAAGATTTTATTTATTTATTCATGAGAGACAGAGAGACAGACACAGACACAGACAGAGTGAGAAGCAGGCTCCTCACAGGGAACCTGATGCAAGACTCAATCCCGGAACCCCGAGATTACGCCCTGAATCAAAGACAGATGCTCAACTGCTGAGCAACCCAGGTGTCCCGGAATTGCAGGCTTTTGTTGTTTCTTTTGAAGAACTGGAGATCTTTTATTCTCGATCTAGCATAGATACGAAGACTTTTATATACCTTCTTTAAGAAGGGGAGTCCATGGGATCGGAATGCTACCAACAAGAGGTGTTCTTAAAGGCAATAATGGCAGTAAAACAAAGTACATTGTTGTATGTAAAAATGCCTGGGAAAATTAATGCCAGATGTGAATTGTGAATTAGATATAAATTTATATCTAGAAGGATTTGGCTGCGACTTATGGCAATGACATAATTGGAAACAAATCCTGTTAGGATTCTGTTCCCAGTGATGGAAGGGAACAGAAACCAGGTACAGTCCCATTGAGAAACAATTATTAGCTGTATTCTTGTATTAACAGATGGAAGGATTAACTGATGACTTGCCTGTGATGATATGAACCTGTCTGTTGGTATGAGGATGGATTAAAGACATGTTCAGCAAACCTCAGAGTGCCTGTGCCCCGGGGAGCACCTTACTGAAATGGCATGCTTACCTACAGCAAAGGAGCACTTGCAATACTAGCCTGCTGTCTTATGGACTGCACTTGTTACTGGGGCTGGTCACCTATGTCTACCCAGCCCAACTTCCAGAAGTCATTGACATTATGCACCCCCCTCACCTCCCCCAGCAAGTGAAGAAAAGGATATTTCTGCCTCCAGCGGACACATGGTATACTACTTACGGTAGTTGCCAGGAAGATCCCCTATTTGGCCTTTTCTGCCATTCTACTGGATTCTAATGTATTTTGGTTTGAAAATGGAACTAAGCAAAGTAGTCATTGGGCAGAGTTGGATTGTGTTGAGGTATGAACCACGCCTATCAATTTTGCCACTGACAGTTGAGCAGGTGGAAAGGGTTAACAACATGGATGCTACATTAAATAGACCCCTGAGGGGGAGTGGAACTATGGAAAAGATATTTGGGGAGTATGCACTAAACCTAATGTAGCCATCCACGTGTCTGCTTACTCCCCATTCACATTGCCAGGTAATCATGGAGGCAGATGTTCTAGTCCTGGTGGGAGCCCTTCCACTGAAGGAAATCCTCACCTGTCTGATGTAGCAGAATGGGTCCACTGTAAAAGGTCCCCAAACTACTTGGGAAATAGCAAGACATTCTGGTCTCTGAGTTGCTTACAAAGAAGCCTCTAACGCCACCTCAGGCAATGGCTGTTGCGCCATACACTGGGGCATACATACTAGGTGAGCTACACACCCTGTTTCTCACTGCCAAATATATAGGCCCTTTGCTAGTGTCAAGAGGGCACAAATATGCACTGACTTGTGCAGGCATTCCCATGAGACTTAGTACAAGCCTTTTCCTATAAGAGAGCCAATCAGGCCACAACCATAAAAGGATTAACAAAACTACAGGGCATGTACAAATACCATCTCAGATAGTGATCAAGGGACACATTTTACCTGCCATAAAGGCCAAGAATGGGCAGAGGCCTGGGATATGTTATGGACTTGGCACCTGCCGTATAATCCCACTGCTGCAGGCCTAATTGAAAGGATGAATGGACTAATAAGAAACAGGTTAAAGACATTGTCACCAGCTAGCTCCCTCGAAGGATGGCTGGCACAACGAACACAGTAAGTTCAGCTCTTTAATGTGAGTTCACAGTGAAATAGACATCAGCACGTGAACACATAACAAACAGCATGCCCAGCTCAAGCGCTGCGGGTACAGATACTGTCAAGAGGTTTGAGGCCTATAAGGGACTCATTTTGTTTTGCTACAAGTCTTCCCACTCAGTAAGACTTTAGTGCATTGGAAAATGGTTTGGAGTACGCTCCGCCCCAAAGTGGCATAGCATCCTAATCCCTTGGGGCCAAGAGCTCATATCTGGTATTGCCATTAACCCATTGTTCTATATTAGGGCCCAACACACACACACACACACACAGGCACATACACACACAGAACTGCTTCTGGACCTCTGACGTTTGGTACTGAAGTGGCATTATTATGAGTAGTAACCTAAATATCTATACACAATATAGACACACCGATGATATCAAGGGACATAATATATGATATCATTTCTCCAGGGAAAACACCAGAGCCAGGGGGTTATTGGCTTATGAGGACCAAACATCTACCGTGTTGTTGCTAAATGGAGATTTGCCATATTTATTGCCTATAAAACATTTGTCATACTGCCTCCAGACTCACACTACTACTGTCTCTCCCTGTTGTTGTGGGAAATACCTATCATGGGCCTCCACTTATGCTGGAGTTCACATTTGTACTGATGATGGGATCTGTGACCACATCTATGTTCCATGCAGTTCACTATCCAGCTCAGAAGGGATACCATGGGCAGTGATACCCTTCAATATCATGGATTGAGAATGGTGGCTAAGTCTAGTAAACACGCTCCCTCCCTTCCCCATGATGTGCTGGGTGCCCTGCAGAGAAAAAGTCAGACATCCCCTACAAATAATATACATTTATAAAATAATTTGGCAGGGAACTAATGACTCCAAGCTTATTATTAACTACCACATTTGGGATGGCCTGGGATGGCTATGTGCAGAGCATGGCATATTAATACATACCCTCTATGTATTGAGAGGATTAATTTTACTTCTGCTATCCCTTGACATATGGGATGGTTGCCCTACTCTTCCTATCAATAGATGCATAAAATATTGGACACGGACTGGACAGGATGAGAAAATAAATCTATAAGGGCTGGGGTTTCTCTACCCCCAAAACAGAATTTTGATATGTGGAATTAACTTATGGGCATAGCGACCTTATGGGCAGACAGGGAAATGCACCCTAGGTTTCTCACTCTTACCTAGGCATCCCTTTCTGGGATGCTTCATAACTTAACAGCCCTAAGGTCCTGATGGAGCCCAAGTCTAGCCTGGTAGGAATGGCCAGTGTCTATTTTCTTATCTCAATATGTCAGTCTTCATGCAAAATTAGAAATTCAGGCCTTGGCTAAATTTAGAGCCTCTGTGTTAAATAATTCTTACCAAAGCATTTCTCTACTCGATCAAGAAACTGCTCAAATGAGAAAGGTGGTTTTATAAAATGGCATAGGTCTAGATATTTTAATTGTTGCTCCAACAGGGACCTGGATGCTGTTCATATATATACCTTCCTATGACAGTAATGTCACTGATTTAATGTCCCATATGTAGAAGGCGCATCTCTTGCTGATGCCTTCACTAGATGGCTCACTTCTTTATTGGGTTGCTTAGAAACTATAGTTCTAAGCATTTTCTTTTGTCTTCTGGGTATATTAATCTCATGTTGCTGCTTATACCGCTGCCGTGGCATAGGAATGAAAGTCACCTGTCAGTATCTGGCTCCAGAGTCATTGTGGAAGAATGACATGTAAAGAATGTATAGGCCATGAAAATACTGGAGATGGGATGTAGGTGTGGTGACAATTCTGATTCCATCTTTGGCCTTCCACCTTATTCATGCCAGTGTAATGACTTCCCTCAGGGCTGCGTGTTCCAGGCCCTGTGGAGGTTAATGTATGACCTGAACAGAATGTGGGGAGGCTTGTTCTGGTCTTCTCTAAATTTGTTTAGATAACTAGTACAGATAACATAGTTTCCCCTCCATCTCCTGACACACCGGTGTTGCCATGAGGTCTGTTAAGTGTTAGCTATCAGTGAAGTGTATGCAGACCCTTTGACCTCACCACAATGCCCTTTGCACGTCTCCGCATTCTATATGATCTGTACACTAAGGTCCAGACTTAGCAGAGAATAGCTGCACAGCATCCAGATCCTTGCCTGCCCAATCCTCCCTGTCAGTAAGTTACTCTGACTCAAACTCTGTGTAAACTGTGTGGAGCTGCCTGCTGCATTTTTTTAGTCTCAAAGTGCCATCTCAGTTTGGAGGACACTTTATAGTTCTCCCTCCACCTCCACAAGTCATCTACAGGTCCCCGAAATGCCTTGGGTAGACCACCCTGTTTCCAGTCATTCCCATGTGGCAGAGCAGGAATGAGGTTGTTTCGTTTGTTCGTTTGTTCACTTTATGGAGGAATGAAACATATCTGAAATGTAGAATATTGAAGTTTAAGGTCCAATACTGATTATCCAAGAGGAACGTAGACGCAAGCAGACACAGGAGGTCACAGAGGATACTTGGCCTTCCTTAAGGGAATGCCTCCCGCTTGCCTCTTCTCTTCAAAGCCCACTGCTTAACCAGCTGGGGCGTGAACTATGAGGGATTCAGAATGGGAAAAAATGGGTAGCTTCAAGGAGCTCAGCAGTCAAGATACAAAGTAAACAGATGTTTACACTATGGGATATTAAAGTCCAAATATCTGAAATATACAATAAGCAAGAGGAAATTTAACTTTCTATAACATATCTGTCAAATATTAACTCTTCCTCTCAAATGTAAAATCTCATTACCTAACAGATCTTAATTGTTCTGTATAGCTCAGATCAAGAGCGTAAAAGCCATTCACATGTATACTATTAGAGTATAAGATGTATTAAAGTAAGGAAAATTTCTATTGTGTTTAGAGGTAGTCTTTTTTTTTTTTTTTTTGAGATTTTATTTATTTATTCATGAGAGACAGAGAAAGAGAGAGGCAGAGACACAGGCAGAGGGAGAAGCAGGCTCCATGTAGGGAGCGGGATGTGGGACTCGATCCCGGGACTCCAGGATCACGCCCTGGGCCGAAGGCGGCGTTAAACCACTGAGCCACCTGGGCTGCCCGAGGTAGTCTCCTTTATCTTCTCTTAAACTAATTTCTTTTTTTTTTTTTTTAACACGTCTTCCTTTTTTTTTTTTACACCTTCCTTCCCTCCTCCCCATTATATACTGAGATATAATCAATGTATAATATTTCATAAGTTTAAAGTACACATTGTGATAATATGATACGTATATATTGTGAAATGATTACCACGATAAGGTGAGTTAACACATACTTCACCTCAGGTAATTCCCATTTTGTTGTTGCTATTATGGTGAGAACATTTAAGATCTAGTGTCTTAGCAACTTTCACTCCCTTACACTAATTTCTCTCATTCATTCGTTCCTTTAAAATCCAGTTTTCCAGGCATTTCAGTTGGTAGTAGGAGCTTGAAAGTATTTCTAGGATGAGGAAACATAAATGTGATTCATTTTATTTTTCATGACGACAATCTGATGAAATAGACACTATTCTCATATTGTAAATGTGAAAATTAAAGCTCTGAGATTGTAAGTCATTTGCCCAAGGTCAGAAATTATATCCAAGTCTGTCTGTCATCAAAACATTGTACACATTACATAAATGCCTTTATATTTCTGGAGATGTGGGGAGGATGGAAAATAGTGGGATAAAAAAGAAGTAGTAATTTTCTCCTTATAAAGGGTAGCTACACTTTCCTATGAATGAGATTCCCCAATGTGTATATTATTAAAAAGTCTAAGTAAGAGACCCATGGTTCTGCAAAATACTGAGTAGAGGAACAAGGGCCTCTGCTAATGATTTCTTGAAACTTGCCCCAGGCTTGCAACTGGGAAGAAGAAAATGATTGCATCCCAAGGCACACAGTAACTTATGTGGATGGTTTCAGATATTTCCTAGGTTGGGAAACTTAAGGGGAAAATAAAATATTAAGGTGAGTGTTGAAATAGGATATTAAAAAGTGCTCAATAGCCTTGGGCAATCCCTGGACACTTGCTTCCATACTTCTAGCTTGCAACCAACTCTTTGGTCCCACCACTTTAACTCATTGTTTATAACTTGCCTTTGCTCACATATTGTTGCTGCCTTCTGAAATAAAATGTTCCAATCCAAGGATCATAGAACCTCTATAGAAACAGGACTAGTCTCTTGGTGATTTCTTCTTAACACTTTTCCATAGGTAGCTCTCCAAGTATTGTTATTACCACCCTCTCCTCTACGCTGATACTTCTAAAAAGCATTTCCTTTTATTGTTTTCCCTTCCTTAAGAATTGTATAACCCCTTTCTCTGTTTTGTACCATCCTTAAACATCACTGTATATTTTTGGTATTCTCTTATCCATTTATTCCATTCTTCCTCACTCTATCAAATACCCTCTTACGTTAATGAACACTCTTTGCCTAAATAGTTATAAAATTATTTACTTTATTAAGTATGGTACATTAACCTTGCAAATACCCTAATGACTAAAAATCTGCTACCTCAGCAACTTCCCTGAACATAAAAAATAATCTCTGTTTGTCAGAGAGATTTTAATTATGTATCATTATTTCTTAAGTTTACCTCCTGTTCTAAGTTGATGCAATTTTCAAAATGCAAGCAGTTTTCAGTAAAAGCTTCAAGAGAAGCAACATAGAACTCAGGGCCAATGCTGTGGCTATGCGTAGTGTCAGGTTCAACTGTGTATTTCTTTTTTTAAAATTTTATTTTATTTAAATTCAATTAATTAACATATACTGTATTATTGGTTTCAGGGGTAGAATTTAGTGATTCATCAATTGCATATAATACCCAGTGCTCATTACATCACATGCCCTCCTTAATGCCCATCACTCTGTTAACGTATCCCCCCACCCACCTCCCCTCCAGCAACCCTCAGTTTGTTTCCTATAATTAACAGTCTCTTATGGTTTGTCTCCCTCTCTGATTTCTGATTTCTTCCTCTGATTTTTCCCTCCCTTCCCCTATTATCCTGTTTTTTTTTCTTAAATTCCACAGATGAGTGAAATCATATGATAATAGTCTTTCTCTGATTGACCTATTTTGCTTAGCTCAACTGTATATTTCTATCTACTGATCTCTCTGGCTCTCTGATCGGCCAGGTCAGTGGTTATTGACTCTTAGCAAAGGAAAAAAAAAAGTTTTATTCTCTGAGTGCCATTAAGACCCCAGGTCTATTGGTGGAACCTTATGTGGGAAGATTACTAGCATAAGTCTAGGATAAGATCATATTATTCCAAGCAATACAAATGCTAAGGATTATTCTTCCGGCCATAGTAAAAATTACCAAGTGAAATCAAATGCTCAATGATTTCTCCCCGAGCTGAGAAATGAATGATGTTATTTGGCATGACACTGTATTCGTTCAGTAAAACAAATCTGGATCCGCTCATTCAAGCAACATTTTCTGAGATTATGATAACCTCTTAGGATAGCTTGTTAAATTTTGAGGTGAGGCTGGGGAGGGCTTTTTATTTTGTCTGTGGTTAAGACTCATACCTATGTTAGTGTCCTACTGGCACAGCTGTGATGAAAGGTAAAGAAAGTCCACAGTCAGCTCAAGTATTCTGAACCTGACTGTGGCTTTGGCTTGGTGATGACGAACTGCTGCTCTCAGTGGCTTCTTTGCTCACCAGATGGTTTTATTTTTAGATTAAGGACAAGATCCAAAAAGACAGTATTTTGTTTCTACTTACAGGGTGCATATAGCTCAAAAGGATAGGAGATACTCTTAACTGCCTTAAAAGTGGTTTGGAATGAGTTAAACTTGACCAGATTATGTAACACCTACCAATTATCTAGTGTTTCCTATATGTCAACCATTGTGCTAAATTCCTCACATGCACTATCTCATTCAATCCATAATCTGAACATGATCGGGGATAGGTGAAGACAGATGCATTATCTGCTGTTAGAGGATTGATGCCTATCTACTTCCTGTAGGACAATCCACACAATACTTGAAAAATTCTGCTTTTCCTCCCCCTGACTGTCCTGCTGGATGCTGGGTTGTCAATAGGACATTCTAAATTTAGCTTTGTGAATCTAGAAATTAAATGCCAACATGATCCATTCAGAGTCCTGCTTCTACACATCTAGGTTTGTTTAGCCCTGAGGGAAAAAGTTGCAGGTGACCTTTCTTTCTTGCGTTTCCTAGACTTAAAAATACATATAGTAAAAGTAGCTCCACCAGACCAGCTAAGATAGGCTATAACTGCCTCAAACAGGCCAGAGTTCTGCTGGCTAATACTTTGTTTTCCACTACAAATCTATAGGGCCATTTTAGGTTGGGTCTGGATGTGAGGTGTGTGTGAGAATGTGAATGTGAATTTTAAAGGTGTGTGTGTGTGTATCCATGAATGAGTGTGAATTGGCTCTTTGAGATGTGAATAGTTAGCATCTCCATTGTTTACTTCTTTGTTTCCCACATCTGAAGATGCTACAAAGCATGTTTCACTATTTTTTTCCTAATTGCTCAGTTTCCACAGAAACCCCAGGTTGCAAGAGATAGGCTCTGATATACGTTAAATTTGGTGGATTCTCTGAAGTGGTCGAATTGGAGATTAAAAACTGAATGCACTGTAATCATTTATCCCTGAAAAAGAAAAATATCTCTCACATATATTATGCATAATGTACGGCATATATATATACACACATACACATATATATGAGAGGACAAAGTATGTGTTTTGGTTAAGTTTGATTAAACCTGAAGATTCAATGATTCTTGATAAATGCAAACCCCTTAGCAAGGAATATGACTTGCTTTATAGCATACTTATTTAAAGTCACTTAAGGGAAAAAGAAGAAAATAGCATAGTGGTCTAGAGCATCCTGGAAACTAACTGGGTTTAGATCTCAACTTTATTATTTGCTAGCTATGAAATCTTTTAAAAAGTTGGCCTAAGCCTCAGAATTCCCATCTGCAAAATTCAATAGTAATAGTTATTTGCAGGATCATTGTAAGTCTTGTTTTTTAATTTTGTGGTAAAAAACACATAAAATCTACCCTCTTAAATTTTTAAGTGTAAAGTATTAAGGGTAAGTACACTATTGTACAGCAGATTTCTAGAACATTTTCATTTTGCACGACTGAAACTCTGTTCACTGAATAGCAACTCCTCATTTCTTCCTTTCCCTAGCCACTGGCAACTATCATTCTGCTTTCTATTTCTCTGCATTTGACTATTTTGATACCTCATTTAAGTGGATTCATACAGTATTTGTCCTTCTATGACTGGCTTATTTCACTTAGTATATATATAATGTCCTCAAGGTGCTATCATTCTGCAGCTTATGACAAGATTTTCTCCTTTTATTATCGCTGAATAATGTTCCATTGCATTTAGGTTGTTTCCTTCTCTTGTCTATTATGGATATTGCTGCAATGAATATAGGTGTACAAATATCTCTTAGAGATCTTGATTTCAATTCTTTTGGTTAAATACCCAGAAGTAGGGTTACTGGTTCAAATGGCAGTTCAGTTTTTACGTTTTTGAGGAACTTCCAAACTGTTTTCCATAGTGGCTACCTCATTTTACATTTGCACCAATAGTGTACAAAAGTTACCTTCCAATTTATCCACACCCTAATACTTGTTCTGTTCTGTTTTATTTTTTGCCTACTAGCCATCCTAATGAATGTGAAGTGATAACCTCATTGTGGTTTTGATTTGCATTTCCTTGATGATTAATGATGTTGGACATCTTTTCATATACCTGTAGGCCATTTGTATGTCTTCTTTGGAGATATGCCCATTTTTAATTGGGTCATTTATTTATTTAATATAATTGATTGATTGATTGCTATTTAGTGCAGTCTCCTTAAAATTGTTATGACTTGTTTTGTTCTCTAACACACAAACTATCCAGAGAATGTTCTTTGTACAAATGAAAAGAATGTATACTCTCCTGCTGTTAGGTGAAATGTTTTCTGTATGTCTGCTAGAGCACTTGGTCTATAATGTTGTTCAACTCTTCCATTTCCCTACTGATCTTTTGTCTGGGTATTTTATCTATTACTGAAAAAAGGGTATTGAAATTCTCTACTATTGTGTTGCTGTCTATCTCTCTGTTCAGTTCTGTCAATGTTTGCTTCATATAGTTGGGTATTCTGATGTTGGATACTTACGTACTTATAATAATTATTCTTCCTGGAGAACTGAACCTTTGATCATTATGAATGTTCTTCTTTGTTAGTTTTTTTACTTAAAGTCTATTTTTTTCTGATGTACATATGGCTACTTTTGCTCTCTGGTTACCGTTTGCATGAAATATCTTCCCCATACTTTCACTTTCAGCCTATGTGTGTGCTTGTATTTAAAGTGAGTCTCCCGTAGAAAGCATATAGTTTAATCTTGCTTTTTTATTCATTGAGCTACTCTACATCTTTTCATTGTAGAACTTTATTTGTATTTAAAGTAATTATTGATAGGGGAGAACTTATTATTGCTATTTTGTTGTTTTCTGACTTGTAGCTTTTTTGTCCCTCTGTTACTCTCTTGTTGTCTACCTTTGGGTTTCATTTATTATTTGTTTTCATAGCAGTATATTTTGATTACTATCTCACTTTCTTTTGTGTATCTTCCATGGGTATTTTCTTTGTGGTTACCATGAAATTTACATAAAATATCTTATAACAATACATTTTATTTTTTTTTAAAGATTCAAACTTTTTTTTTTTTTAAGATTTTTAATTTATTTATTCATGAGAGACACACAGAGAGAGAGGCAGAGACACAGGCAGGGGGAGAAGCAGGCTCCATGCAGGGAGCCCAACGTGGGACTTGATCCCAGGTCTCCAGGATCACACCCTGGGCTGAAGGCAGTGCTAAACCACTGAGCCACCCGGTCTGCCCTATAACAATACATTTTAATTGATAACAATTTAACTTCAATTGCACATAAGTCCCTTTTGCTTCTCCTCCTCCATATACATGTTATGTAACTGATGTCACAAATAGCATCTTTTAATATTGTATATCCATTACTTTTTTATAGTTATAGCTATTTTTTATACATTTGCCTTTTAACTTCTATACTAGAAGTAGAAGTGATTTAGCACTACTGTTGCAGTATTATAATATTCTGTATATATGTATATATTTACCTTTACCAGCAAACATGGTACTTGCATATGCATTTGTGTTGCTTTTCGGTGTCCTTTCATTTCAGCTGAAATGACCCCCCCCCCCCTTTAGCATTTCTTAAAAGTTTAGTGGTGATGAACACCTTCAGTTTTGTTTTTCTAGGAAAGTCTTTATTTCTCCTTTATCTTTAATGGCTAGTTTGTCAGACATAGTATTCTTGGTTGGCAGTTTTCTGCTTTCAGTACTTTTAATATATTATCCTATTTGCTTCTGCTGTGCAAATTTTGTATTAAGAAATCTACTTATATTCTTATGGGGGAGAGGGGATGCCCTTGTACATGATCAATTGCTTTTGCATTGCTGCTTTCAAAATTTTGTTTCTGACTTTTGATGATTTGATTATAATGTGTCTTAGTAGAGAATTTTTGAGTCCTCCTAGGTAGGGTCTATTAGATATCTTAAATCTGAATGTCCATTTTCTTCCTAGGATTTGGGAAGTTTTTAGCCAGTATTTCTTTAAATAAGCTTTCTAATCCTTTTTCTCCTCTCCTTCTGGGATTCTCCTAATGCATATATTGGTCTGCTTGATAGTGTCCTGTAAGTGTGCTGTAAGTCCTTTAGGCTTTCTTCATTCTTTTTCTTTCATTACCACTCCCCAAACTGGATAATTTCAAATGATCTATGAGTTCACTGATTCTTTCTTCTGCTTGATCAAATTTGTTATTGAACTCCTCTACTGAATCATTCTCTTCAATCATTCTTCAGCTCTGTCATTTATGTTTGTTTCTTTTTTACATTTCTGTTTCTTCAATGATATTCTCATATTGCTCATGCATTATTTTCTTGAGGCTATAGGGAATCTCTCTGATGGTTATTTTGAATTCTTTACAACATAATTAATATAGCCCATTTTCTAAGTATTTATTTTGCTAATTTCTTTGGGGCATGTATTCCTGCTTCTTTGTGTGTCTCATAACTTTCTGTTGGGGGCTGCATATATGAAAACAAAAACAAAAACAAAAACACCTCTCCCAGTCTTTATGAACTGGCTTCTTATAAGGGAAGGCCCTCACTAATCAGCCTTGCTGGAGATTCTTAGGCTTCTGAAAAGTTTTTTTTGGATGAAGATATTTTTCTGAGTTTGTGGCTTCAATTTCTCAATTAGGAAGGCATTCTAGTTTCTTTTTCAGGACCTCTTAATCTCTTGCTCCCTCTAGTGTCTCCCTTTGGCACTGTAAATTCTCTGGTTGTACAGCAGCAAGTTGTTCTGTTCTTCCTTGTTTTTAGTGGCCAAAGTCAATTGGCTCTCCATTAGCACCCAGAGTCAGGAGAGATAGATATCAGTTCTATGAGGAGCCCTCTGAAAGCTAAAAGCTAAAATGCAGGACACCCACACCTACTCCTCTCCTTCTCTTCAGTAGGAGAAGCCTCAAGTTGTGTGCTTTCTCCTCATAATGATGTATTGTGCCAGCCCCAGCAAACTATCCACCTGGATATTCTTTGTTCTTAGCAGCCTGCCTGCGGGCATCCAAACTATGTCTGTTCCATCAGCACTCCAGGTGAAGTAAGACAAAAACCAGTCCCTTAGGCAGCCCTCCAAAAAGCTGGAACAATGGCCCCACACTCCATTCTTCTTATTTCCCTGATGGAGAAGTTGTGAGGTGGTAAATTTCTCCCAGTTTTGAACTATGTCAGCTTGGGAAAAGGGCTGATGCAGAAAATGTGAAATTGTTCTTCTACCTGTTTCTGTTTCAACACAATTGTTCTTGGTTTTATGCTCACCTCAGTCACTGAAATTTCTTAACTGGATTCTGGAATTCTCATGAAGGTATTTTGGTCCACAGATCATTGTTATATTGGGTGCTTCTATGGGGCAACAAGGTCTGGAACTTATTCCACCATCTTGCTGATATTATTCCTCTGGAACTCTGGAAGTCTTAACTGAGGTAATTTGTGTGAAGTGCTGGGCACATTTCCTAGTATATAGCATATGCTCAATATATCCCATTAGCTATTGTTATTATCAAGAATCTTCTCCTTTACTGGAAATTTATATTATTTTATATTTATATTTATATTATTATTTCCCCAACATAGCCTGCTTCCATGTCTTATATTGTCTCTTCTGTCTAGAATGGCCTTTCCTTCTTTTTCTACTCAGTGAACTCCTATTTAGACTTCTAGAAGAAGCCTGAGTGTTATGTTCATTATGAATCACAGAAAAATTCCCCCTTCTACAATGCTTATAGCATTTTTTTCATGTTTCCATTAGAACCCATATCATATTGTATTATACTAGGTTTCAGCATTATCTGTCTCTAAACTTCTTCTGGTGAGTGGTACTACTTAAATTGACTTGTGTTTCTATTTTCAAAACCTGTCTTCTGTTTTCTGTCTAGTATCTAAACAAAGTGACTTGAATGAGGTGGTTATTAAAAGCTTACCAACTAAATTGCATAGGGTAACCATGTTGCCCTCTCTGAATCCCTAAGAACTTAATTCAGTTTTAAATTAGCATAAGATAATATTTTTGGCCTTGACTAAAATTCTCAGAGAAAAATGAAATGTCAATCGGTTTGCTCTGTTTGGCTCTGGGACAGTGAATGCATAAGCGCAGCAGAGACGATGTTGAAATTGAAAGGAACCTTACAGATTGCCCAAACATTGCCCTCTCACTTCCTAGAGTGGTAAGACAGCTTATCTAAAGCCACTTAGCCTCTTAGAAACAGTGAAGACATTGCCCCAACATGGGTTTGCATAAAAGGCAAATTTAAACCATGGCTGTGAATGATGATTTTATTGAATATATTGTTCATTGAACATTATCTAGGCTGATTAAAAAGAATACATTTTTGTTGTTGTTGCTGTCCTGCAGAATTTTTTATTGAGTGTCTTAGGAAAGTACTATAGGGTATATAATACTTCTTTTATTTTTTAAAATTCTTTTTTATATACTTCTTAAAAAACACATTAGAAATTATGCATAAATAGGTCTTGGGTGAAATTGATGTTAATTAGAAACTCATTTTATTTTAGCGTTTGCAACTACAATCCTGCTAAAACATGAAGCTTACTTCTTTTGTTAGTACTGTACTGTGTTTAGACTCAAGCTAAGGATCCTCTGACATGGGTGCTACATAGTAGGTCTTATTGTTCCCTTTCTCCTGTCATTATCCTTTTCATGAGACCTGGAATTTATGGGTCATGCCCTCCTATGGCCAGCATCTACTCTATGACCTTTTAGACCATGCTCCAGGTACACAGAACCCCCAAAATCCCTTGCCTAAATGACAATTGGTCTGCTCTGAGGCTCTGCCTGGGATTCCTTCCCAGTTCATTCTTTGAAGGGCAAGCCATATCCCATGTGTGTGAATTCCTAGGCCCAGGGAATAGACAAGGGACAATTGTTTACAGAGTGTGGATGGATCTTAAATACATGGGCCAGAGTGCCACACACATTTTCATAAAGTTGCTTGTGCTATGAGAAAAAAACAAGTGTGGAAAGGGGAGAAGGATGGGCTACAAGCCAGGATCCAGGATTTAGCTCTTAGCACCAGTGCATTCTGGCACAGAACTCTGAGGTACTCAAGGATTTTCATTCAAACTTGGCTTCTATAGCATTTTAAAAATAATTTAGTAAATTATAGGATATAATTTTTAAAATCTTGATTTATAGCTTTAAAATATATATCTATTAGGTTATGGGCTTTCCACTTGCACTTTTGTTCTAGGACCCACATACATTAGGGGAAGGCCTGATTACTTAGTAAGTACTACATATTATGAAGAAACCTAGATTTGTTTTTGATTATTGTAACCTGTACAACAATTTGGATCAGAGACATTACAAACAGTTTTGGAATGCAGCTAATATGAACTGACCCTAAAACATATTTGAAATTTCTTCTTAATTAAAGTCTCAGTCATTGGCTCATTTATTTAAAATTTCTCTTTTTCTTCTAAAAATGGAATGCCACTGATTGAGTATTCTAGTTAATTGAATCAATCAACATTTTCTGAATAATATTATTTATGAATGGATAGAAGATGTTGCTTTGCATAGTGCAGGAAAACAGAGAAAAGAGGTTTAATCAAAGAGAGGTTTCTCTTCCTTTTTTTTTTTTTAAGGAAGGGATTTTATAAAGGAAATGAGATGCATTTAGCCATGTTATTTGAGGAAAACTTTGGGTCCACAGAGCTAATTGTGAAAGAGAAAAGAACAACATAAATATTAAAGACATAAGATACAAAAGAAAATAACAGAGAAGCATCATAGTACATCTAAGAGAGTGTGTTGAACTATTATGTGAGATGTATGAGGAAATGTGGAAAACAGGTGCCTGGAGATGAGCTGATGCTGCCTCTATGATCATGGACAATTCTGTGTTAATTCTGGGCACTGCACTAAAAAAGAAATGTGGGCACTTGGAGCATGTATATGAGAGTGATTGGGATGGTAAAGGGTCTGATATCACTCATACAGAGGGATCAAGGGAACATCATTAGAAAAAGTGCTGTCTTCAAATATCTGAAAGACTCCTACATGCAAGTTCAACTGAAATTCTTTATAGTCCCAGAGGACATAGAGCAAAGAAGAGGAAGTCACAGGGAAATGGGTTTTGAACCAACATATCCATAAACAAGCTTCTAGTATTGTGAGCTCACCTACACAGTTCCATGAGGACAGAGAAAATATTTGCTGTGTTCATGGCTGTCTCACTAGTGTAGTGGTTCTCAAACTTGGCTGAGCATCTGGTGGAGCCTTTTGAGAAAAAAATAGGCAAACTTAGCTACCATCATTAGAGAATTGACTTTAGGGAGTTTTACAGGGAGTAGCGTACTCTTCTGGAGTCCTGAACTATTTTATAGGGATGCTGATGTGCATCAGGACTCGAGTACCATTGCCCTACTGTGAAATTCAAGGCCTCACATATGCTGAAAGCTTGTTAATTTCTTGACTCTGGACTTCATTTTTACTGTCCTCTGCCTAGACCATTATTCTCCAGGCTTCTGAAAGTTTTGTTCACTTGCTTCACTCTGATTTAAATTAGGTCCATCTCACATCACTTCTTTTTGCTTTGCCTTCTTCCTTTTCTTTGTGCTTACCACGTATCTGAAATCCTCTTTATATGTTTATTGATATCTTTGCTACTAAAATATAGGTTCCATAAGGACAGTGACTTTGTCTTATCCTGTGCAGCATATCCATTGCTTAAAATAAAGCCTGGGAAATCATAAATTCTCAACAAATATTTGTTAAATAATGTGTAGATAAATATATGAGTGAGTGCTTATTGATTTATTGATGGTTTAATTGGCAGATTGAATGCCCTCAGCCCCATATAGGGAAGGTGTTCAAGCAGAGGCTAGCTGACCACATTTGAGGATGCCTTAGGGGAAATCATGCATTGTATGGAAGATTGATCTCAAAAGTTTCTTCCCAGCTACAGAGAATACATAGGTGATGGGGAAGAAGACGAGGGGAGAGATGGCATAAAAGACAGCAGAATTAAGAAGGAACTAGAGAGCACTGGAGCGAAACAGCTTGCTGAGAAGTTGGCTATGGTAGCTGACTTGTTGAAATATTTGCCACATTCTGAAATAACAGATGTGCATTGAGGGATCTGTGTGAGCATTTGTGATCTGCTGTTTTCTATGTCTTTCTCCTCCTACCTGCCGCCCACACACAGCAGCTTGCTGCCTGGCCATCCACTCCCAGAAAGTCCACCCCATCTAATCTATCTAATCTCGGTCATTTACTTCATTCCTGAAGAAAAGGATCTGCATACTTCCTTCCCTTAACTCTCTGTCCTCCCCTCTTCCCCCTGTTAATCTGCCCTTATTCACTCTACTTAAGTCATGCTGACCTTCCTGCTCTTCTTTAAATACATACTCTGCCTGGAAAGGTCTTCCTCCAGAAGGCCACTTGATTCCTTCCATCCCTTGCTTCAAGTCTTTGCTCAAATCTCACCCATTAGTGAATCTCATTTTGACAACACTATTTAAAACAGGAACCTTGTCCTCTCCATATATTCCTGAAATCAATATCTTGCTCCATGATTTCCACTGTTCCGTGTATCTCTTACATGATAATGTGCTTTTAAACTTTATCTATTACATTTTTAAGTAGTATCTGTCTTCCCACGACATATCCGCATGTCAGAGTGTTCGTGAAGGCAGTGAAGAACATTTGTTTTGTTTAAAATTGTATTCCCCAGGAGCTGAAAAATACTTTGCGTACAGTATCTGTTCAGTAAATATTTAGAAAATGACAAAATAAATGAATGATATATTAAATTTTTTTAAAACCCAGGAAATAGTTCACTAAACAATTCTCATTCCAAATGAAAGAATTTGGGAACTCCTGTCTTCTGACTTCAGATTCCACCTTGCATTCACATGTGTTTCTCTTCTTTGATGCTTACTTTATTCAAAAAGCATTTATTTAACATCACTGTGTATAGAATACCTCACCAGGCTCTTGAAGGAGGCAAAAGCAAGAGAAGACAGTCCTAAGTAGCTCACAATGTGGATATGAACAGAACACATCGATAAAAATGTCCTCTGCCCAAAGATTATGAATTATAAAAAATGTCTAGACCACATTTCCTTTGCTAGTACGTAAATGTAAAAAATGTAATTGCTTTAATTATTTAATAGAAATCAGGGATTTGTGGGGAAGATAGGGAGCTGACTTTAAAATACTAAGTGCTGGGCACCTGGGTGGCTCAGCAGGTTAAGCATCTGCCTTCAGCTCAGGTCATGATCCTGGAGTCCTGGGATCAAGCCCCTTGTAGGGCTCCCAGCTCAGCGGGGAGTCTGATTCTGCCTCTGCTCCTCTCCCTGCTCGTGTTCATTCTTTCTCCCTCTGTCAAATAAATAAAAATCTTAAGAAAAAAGAACATGAATAAAATAAATAAAATATAAAAAAATAAAATAAAATAAATAAAATATTAAGTGTCTATTGTGAATTATTAGATTTGTTTTATGAGCTTTGTTGAATTTATCCAAGTGAGATGACCCTTGGCAGGAAAGGCAGAGTGTAACAGAGTGATTGCTGGGGGCAGGAATAATTTAGAGGAGGTATTGGTGAGGAGGAGGCACACAGGAGAAGAATGACAGAAAGAAGATCATGAGTCCAGAATATTCAGGATACTTGATCCCAACATGGAAATTACTCTCTGTAATCATGCATCTCAGGTCACAGCCCAATAAAAAGAAATGGCGAGAAAATGATAATCCTGGGAGAATGATAAGTTTTTTTCATTTGAGATATTAAGGGCAGAAAGAGAAATACAGAGGCAAAGATTTACATGGAATAAGGCTAGTATCACAAATACTGGGATATCAATATGCCTTCTGTCTCCTATTTGACTTATGATTTATCGGGTGTACACTATAAGAAGTTGAACATGGCTATTATGTACCCCTTAGCTACAATAACATTCATGGGATTCTTAGCTGATTGTTGTAGACCACGAATGTAACTAGATAAAGGTTGTCCAAACCCCTACGTGGAAAGCAATACCTTAAAGGGAGAAATAAAGGTGATCGACTAACTCAGGAATAGAGTAGGATGTATGGCAGAGTAATAAAACAAAAACAAACACTTTAACCTGAAGAGTCAGGAAGAGAGGGCATGGACCTTCTGAGAGGCAGAAGGGTCTATAAGATTTGGTGAGAGCTATAAACCTGGGCAAAGCTAAAGAGGTCATGTGGGACTCTACTTGTGACATTATCTCACACCTCAACCCTCAGTCATCACATTGGTGATATTTTAAAAATTATATATTCTATTTAGTAGTGGGGTGGGTGAGAACATGAAGATATCCTCTCTTTTAGTTTCCTGGTAGTAGATCTGGAGAGAAAATATTCCTACTAAGCAGGTAGGTGAAAATGCACAAACTGCAAGCATGGTGGAGTTTATAACATATCTTGGCAGGGAGTCAAGAATATGGTGTTCTGCAGAAACTCAACCCTTAACCTGTTGTATAATCATAAATTAGTAAATTTTACTTGATAGTAAAATATCACCTAATAGGTGGGTTATAAATTCCTTTCCTATTCAAAAATGCTATGCAATCCAGAATTTGTTGTTTAAAGAAAAACAATATTATGAGCAGAGTCCCTCCTAAAAAATATACAGGGTTGTGTCTATGACTTAGTAGTAAAAGTACCAAGCCTCAAGATAACTTGAAAGGGCTGAATGGTTCCCTCCCACTCCTGCGTCCTCTAGATTCTTGAAATTACATCCTTGGTTTCAGTCTTTAGTGATTAAGTATATTTTATTGTAGTGGTCATCTTAAAAACACCAGCTTTCTTGAAAGAAATAGTGCCTCACACATAATAGGTACACACATGAATGTTTATACACCAGAGCTATAAGTTTACTGGATCCTTTTGAGTGACATGTAAAATAGGTCTTGTGAAGTTTTGGGACTTAGGGGTACAGAATTCAGAACGGAGAAAAGGGTCAGTTAGGTAGTTAATTATATAATCAGTGGCTTGGAGTAGGACTCCAACACCAGCACTGTTCATTTTTTTACAGTTGGGTCTGATGCATGTTTAATTAGAAGAGGCCTCATTCAGTTAAAGTAACATTTATTTTTCGGGAATCAGAATGCAGCCTTTGTACCCTGTTGTACTACAGCTAAACGAAAAGAATTAGCACCTGTTAATGGTCTGGCAGTGTTGGGAGTTTTGTTTTCACTTTTATTATTTGAGCACCTCCTCTAGGAGGGATACTGAGAGATTCAAGGGTAACAATATGGTTTTTAAGTGGCTAATTTGCTACCAGTGAAAAGTAGAGTTTTCTTAGGGTAGGACCGTCTCCTGGTCAGTACATCCCGAGGGAGATCCACTTGGGAAACCCAGTCTATAGTGAGTAAAAGGAATGAGGTGTGGAAGAAGAAAACCAACTGAACGGGATTGAATTTTTTATCTTTACTTTTTAACTCTGTGTCAATGAGCAGTCCATTATCCAATGAACTTCTGTGACTTTTTTGGTTTGCAGGGCTTTAAAGTGTAGCAAAGTATTTCATTGGCAGCTTAGGTGCTAACCTTTGCTTTTTCCACTTTGGAAGATGAGAGGAGATTAACAGTGATATCTGTCTTTGGAAGTTTCTGTCTCTAAACACCCTGATGCCACAGAGGCTTTCCCAGGCTTGTTTTGAGGAGGTCATCTGGTCCTCCATGTCCGATACATGAGATGAAGATGTGAGCCTAAAACTCTCAATGGTGTATTTTGTTGTTGTATTTTATTATTATTATTTGCTATTATGTTTTATAAGGATAGCAAGATACAAATTCATATACATTAGTTAAAAAGAAAGAGTCTTAAGCTGAGGCTAGCCCTAGGTTCTTTAATAAACATTTCTGTTCTTACAAAAAAATATGATAAGGTCAATGTTGACTACAGATGATAAGCAACCCAGTTGGGTGCTTATTCTAAATATATCACTGCCAATATCACCCTTGGCAGCACCCTGCTTCCTCCTTCCACCCGGGATTTCCCACCAGATGGGGAAAGAGCTCATTACTAGCCAGGAGGGGAGAAGTGATGCTAACACACACAGCAGCAGTTCAGTCAACCCCTTCATTACTTTTCCTTCTGCCCAAACTCCCAGTGGCCTCTGGTGAAAACCTTGGCCATGGCACACTGCAAATCCCAGGGCTCCTCACTAACACTTCACTTTTCATGGAGGTCATGACTAAGCCGAGCAAACTTTCTTTGCCTGCCCCCAGCTGAGTGACCTGCTTTCTCAGCAGCACGATTTCTCTAATGAGATTGTTTCACAAAGAGAAGAATGAAATCAAGTGTCAGGGGCTTGGATCAAAGTGAATCTTATGCTCTGAGGCATAGGGTCAGACTGTAGGTACAAATGAGCTCTTGGACCAGAGAAGGTCCTGTTGAGAGCACCCTCCCCACACCATGTCTCTCCTTTCTCCTTGTCATGACCTACCTTTAAAATTGCGGAAAAGATCTCCCATGAAAATATCTGCACTGATTTCAAGAAAGATTTGTGAAATATCTACCATATAGCTATTCTTCTGAGCACGGAGCTTATCATACACAAATTATTGTATCAGTCATTATTACCTTATTTAGTAATAATTCCACGAGGTAGAAACTGCTATCACTCCAAGTTTATTAAAGGAAAAACTGAGGCTCAGAAATATTGAGTAACTTGCCCCAAAAGAGAGTGCTAGTAAGTGGCAGAGTGGAGGCTTTAACCTAGTTTTATCTGTCTCCAAAATTTATGAGTTCAAGCCCTAAGCAAGTAATATATACATAGCACCAAACTGGGCAACGTACGGGATACAAAGATAAAAAAGACATGAACTTAAATTCTAGAAAGACAATGTAAGGGAGACTGTGAGAATTGTGCTGTGACAAGGATACAAAGGAAATGCATTGGTAACATTAAGGTTAGAGTAAGATGATAATAATATAGCCATTGTTTATTTAAAATGTCACAGCAACTGGTGAGGGAGATATTATGATTATTCCCATATCCTATATAATGAAACTTCGTTTTATCTTAAATCACTGAGGAAATAAAAGAAACAAAATTTAGACCTGGGCCTTCTGACCAGTTACCAAACTCTCAACTTCTATGTAATTCTAATTGACTGAGAAACATTTTAAAGAGAAATTGTAATTTTAGGTAGGCCTAAATGGATACTTTAAAAAAATATATATATATATTTTGTGGGGATAAGGCAGGTTCAGGTCTCCCTAAGTAGTGGGGAAAATGTTCACAAAAGCGCAGATGTGCAATAAGATAGCAGGGTAGATTCCAGAATTGCTGAATAGTCAATTATAGACGAGGGGAGATAGTTCACTGCTAAAGCTAAAGCTCAAAAAATGATTACCCAAATTTTGTTTTGCATATACAGTGCAACTTATACATTAGAAAAGTCATACAGTGGTCAATTTGGAGAAAAAATTACAACACATGGAATGGTTCTAGAGATCATCTCTGGGTATGCTACTGTATCCATTTTTATTCTTTTCTAACATGGTAATCATTTAAAAAAATCATATCTCTCTCATGACTCCATTTACCAGGGAAATATTAATCCAGTTAAAAATGTCTTCTGATTACTGATCTTGTGCAAGTCACTATATAAATAAGACAGTAATGGCCAAGCAATGCATATTAAATTGAAGAGATACAATCCATTTCAAATAGAGACATAAAGCACTAGCACAAATAACTCTCCATGTTGAATAGCTGGCATGTGATAGAGATAGGAAGTGGCATGTTAGATGTTGTTAGAGGAAGGAGGTGGAACAGAACTAGTCTTTGAACATTCTTTCAACTGATAATGATTCAGGGGAAGACAGAGAAAATAAGGGCGGGGAGAGGTAATTGGAGTGAATACATTGATAGCTAGTAGCCAAGAAGGGCTGGAGCACAGAACTCACAAAAGGTAGTGTTCCTTTTTTTTTTTTAATTTTTATTTATGATAGTCACACACACAGAGAGAGAGAGAGAGAGAGAGGCAGAGACACAGGCAGAGGGAGAAGCAGGCTCCATGCACCGGGAGTCCAACGTGGGATTCGATCCCGGGTCTCCAGGATCGCGCCCTGGGCCAAAGGCAGGCGCTAAATCCCTGCACCACCCAGGGATCCCAAGGTAGTGTTCCTAATCTGCATGGGTATGGGCAGCCTCGGTCATGGTCATGCATGCCAAACTGAGTCTGGACTCTACTAGGATAGCAATGGGAAACCACTGAAGGGTGTTCACAGTGCAGTGATAGCAGCAGAGAATATGACTCTACAATGGTAATTTTGAATGGTTTGGAGTAGGAGACACTTCAGGTGGAAAATATCTGTTGGAACTCTTTATTTCTTGCTCACACAAGTGCTAATGAAAAGGATGGGCTGGGCTGGAAGATGTTACAGGCTTTGTGAATGACTAAATTTAGAGAACAAAAGAGAAAGAAAAAGATAGTGCTAGATAAATAAGGAAAGAATTACTAACATTAAGAGAAATTAGTTGTTGCTAAAAAGATCTATTGGCCACGCTGAAATCGAAGTATCTAAGACATCCAAATAAAATGATCATCAGGCATGGGAATTCAGGCTGGAAGTTCATTACAGCCTGTTTTTAAGCTCTGGTCTATGTAGGCAGAAGAGCAGCCCTGAAAGTGTATATATAGAGAGAACACCAGTGACAGAAAAATGAGGAGTATTTCTATATTCAGGTGACAAGGAGATGAGCAGCATCGAAAGAGCAGAACTTTAGTAAAGTGTTAAGGGACATGGAGAGGAGAGTCAACGGTGTCAAAAGCTGCAGTACTATAAATGACGATGTGCCATTTGGTCTTGTTAACTTTCTGGGGAGAAAACAGTAGAGTGTTTAGGACAGAAGTCAGCAAGTAGAATAATATACGCCAAGGTAGAAGACGCAATAATCTTAATGTATTTTTCTCACATTGTTTGCTTGTTGGCACTGAAAGGAAAGTAGAAAGAGCAGTGGCTTGAGAAACTAGGGAATATTTTACAATGAAAAACATAATTCTATGAATATCTTTTAGATATGGCCTTTGAACTCAAGAGCTTAAATTTATTTACCCTAAAATAGTTCCCTCAAATGGTTTCCTTAAATGTATAGTTTATACTGTGTTTTTTTTTTTTAAGATTTTAGTTATTTATTCATGAGAGACACATACACACAGAGGCAGAGACACAGGCAGAGGGAGAAGCAGTTTCCCTGTGGAGGGGCCTGATGTGGGACTCAATCCCAGGACCTCGGGATCATACCCTGAGCCAAAGGCAGACGCTCAACCACTGAGCCATCCAGGCGTCCCTGTACTGTATTTTAAAAGTATTATTGAATTGAATAAAAGTTCTACATGAAGTACAAGTATACCATATTTTATTTGAACATCTGGACCCTGAGAAATTGGATTATGTAATTATGTAAGATAGCAATACTTGATGAACTAATGGTTTAAGCAGATAAAGTATGTGTTTTCACATTAAGTCAGACAATGTATTTTCTTTTCTGCACAGATTACTTCTATCTGGCTCTGCTTCCATATGTAGAGGACTTGTGTTTGTAATGGTCCTGAGTGTGTCACTGGACCGGCTCTGCAGCCTGAGACAAATTAATTGGCTTGTCTAGGCCTCCATACCATTTTCTAAAAATAAAGATTCCAGGCTTGATGATCTCTTAGACAGATTCCAACTAGAAAATATTATATGTGTGCCTTTCCTTACTTGAGCTACATTTTTGGGAGGGTTTTGAAAACACTGCGTACATATGATGAGTAGAATTAGAAAATTGGTCAAGCTGTAAGAAAAAAGTTTCAGGAAGTGAGCACAGAATTATTTTATTTAGAAAAAAGGCAAGAGATGAATGAGATCAAATACACAAAATCCACCAATAAGGAATAAAGAAAGAGGATGATAGCTTCTGGAATGTTAAATATAATCTTGAAAAAGAACATAAAAGGAAAGGTTAATTTGATAAATAAAATATGGAAGCACAGGTTTTTGGGTGATCATATTGTACTCCTAGACCCAAGTTTTCTTTTGGTTTAATGAAAAAGAAATCCTGTGCTAGGGCACTCATTGTGCCAGACACTCAACAGTCTCTTTGGCTGCATCCTGTTTGGGAAATGAGAAAGGAGAGGAGAGAAGGAGGAAGGAAACAGAGGAAGTAAAGCTCATTCAATGCTGGTGATTCTGTACCATGCTCAGTTTCAGATGGAATTCTTGACTCCAAGATGGTGAATGAACTGGAGACATGAGAGGCCGAGAGATGTGACTTTTCTGCTTTCTGAGAAAGTGATGTGGGATAAAGAGCCTCTTGAGAAAGTCAAGTGGAAAGAATTGCACACTACAGCAAACCGCAGTCTTGCTTTCATGGTCCTCAGGGAGGCAGACAGACCTACTGAGAGTGTGAACTGTACTTCACGTGATGCTGGTCCCAGCAGAATGGAAGTCCATTAGGCATAGGTGATGCTATGGTTTGAATGTTTGTATAACCCGCCCATCCCAATTCATATGTTAAAATCCTAGCCCCTCAAAGTTGATGGTATTTGGGGTCTGGATCTTTGGGAGGTGATTAGGCCATCAATCTGTAGTTAATATGATTAATACCCTTATAAAAGGTCCTAACAGAATTCCCCTGCCCCTCTGCCATGTGAGGTTGTGGTAAAGACAGTCAGCCATGTACGGAATGAATCCTCATCAGACACTAAATGTACCAGAACCTTAATCTTAGATTTCCCAGCCTCTACAACTGTGAGAAATAAATGCTTGTTTTGTTTTGTTGGCTTTTTAAGTTTTTATTTTAATTCCAGTTAGTTAACATATGTTATATTAGCTTCAGGTGTACAATATAATGATTCAACAGTTCCATACGTTACCTAGTGCTCATCACAAGTGCCCTTCTTAATAAATAATAATAAATTTCTGTTGTTCATAAGTGACCTGGACTATGGTATTTTGTTATAGAAGCCTGAATGGGCTAAGACAGCTGGCTCCACTCTTTTCTACCAAGTAATCTCATCATCCCCTTGTTTGCCGCTTTGGGACATGATTTCAAAAGATCTACCTTATTGGGAGCTGGTTGGGTAGTTGTCACTTTATTTCTCTCTGAGCTATAGTTCTGCACCTGCTGTATTTTTATGAGGACTCCCCTCTCAGAGTGGAAGGATGGGGGGGATGTCTTTGGGGGTGTAGGAAAAGAAAAGACAAGGATTTTTCACATCATGACAATTTCAAGAAATAGCAAGATGTTTTAGTATCTGTAAAAGCTAGCAAGGTGTCATGACACATCTTGGCTGTAAATAGCACTCTTTCAGAACTCAAAACGTAATTCGAGGTGTCCTGCCAGTCTCCTCTCCTTTCTTCCCACCACAAATGCTGTAATACCTGTCCCAGGCAATCCCATCAGTTGTGACTTTGTGATCTGACCAAACTTTCACTATTTTGGCATTAAATTGGATTTGAACTTGGGTCTCAATTCAATTCAGCTCAATTAACATTTATTGAACACCCACCAGGCAAGGTCTTTAACCTTCTCTATAAGTCACATCCAAACCTCTCTAAACAAGCAAATTGAACTGGAAGTCTGAAAGAGCAATACTTTCTTATAACACTTCCAGTATCTTTCAGTGCTTTGCTACTGTTAAAACATCTCAAGTTTGCTTTAGAGAACAATATTACTTGGTAGCTAGGATAGTTAAGAGACTAGATTTCATGGGGATCTTTACTCCAGCCAAAGACTGTGTCGCCCTGATTTAAATTGCAAGCAAAGATCAGCATGGTATAGATTTGAGTTGTTGCTACTAGCACTTTGGAAATCAGAACAAAACGAGTCCTTCAGTCTGAGCGCTTCATGCTTTTATTAATTGGATGTTTTTTCCCCCTTTACTATTTGTTAATCCATTTTTAAAACACAGAAAGAGTGAGTTGTTATGGAAAGAGAATTTTGGATCGGCCATATAATGGTCATGAGACTCTGGACAAATTACTTGATCCTACCTGAATTTTTTATTTCAGCAACATCTCTATCACCTGCACACAATACCTGGCACATTACATGATCCATTCTCCTTCTTATAATTAGTATAGATCGATCATTAAATGCTGCTGTACTAAAAGAAAATCATTAAATGTACAACTGTTTTGTTCTCTCTATTCACGTGTTTTATTTTTTTAATTTTTAAAAAATCTTTAAAATTTATTTACTCATGACAGACACAGAGAGAGATATAGAGGCAGAGACACAGGCAGAGGGAGAAGCAGGCTCCATGTGAGGAGCCTGACGTGGGACTCGATCCCGGGTCTCTAGGATCATGCCCCGGGCTGAAGGCGGCGCTAAACCGCTGGGCCACCAGGGTTGCCCTCACATGTGCTTTAAACATTTGGTTTGCTTGAGACCGTGACAATATTATGATCACAATAATATTATCGCCAAAATAATAATATTTTCCTGATTGAGGCCATGTAGTTAGAAAAATGACAAGTGATAGGTTTGACAGACTCTTTTTGATTGTAGTCTTGACAGAGAATTGGAAGTGATGATAGAAGGTCATTTTTACTCTGGCCTTTCAGGGAGTTGACAAAGACCTATTACTATCATTTGGAGTTAAAGAGGAAAAGTGAGACTTCCAGGTGATAATGGAAAGGAGAAATCTAAAAAACTAGCTTTTGGGAATCTGTAAGCCAGGGGAAAAAGTCAAATTCAAAGTTAATTTATTCAATTCATTTGTTTAAAGTTATTATATTAAGGTCCTTTAACATTCTGGTACAGTTCTAGATGCAGGATGTACATTTAACAGAGCATATAGTAGAGTTCCCATGTTGAAGTTAACTAAATTTGGGGAATTCTGACTCGAGGAAAAAGTTTGGGGAAATGTGCAAATTAAATCTGAGAGACTTATCTTACCTAAGCTGCAATCAATAGTTGTTATTTAGTTAAGTACATAAACTATGCTCAGATATTTTAATTAATTTTAACTTTTCTCCACATTGTCTTTCATATATTCATGAATTATACTAAGTATGCCATTAAGATAATATTCATCTTTGAGAATTTTTAGATCACAAAGCATAATTTAACTTGAAAACATGTATCCTATCTATTGGTCTACTTACTTTTAGGGTTTTATTTAAAATTTTCCTTTGAGGATAACCTACCACTTTATTGGCTAAATCATTGGTAGCAGCACCTGATGTCAGTTTCTAGAATTTTAGGCAACAATGTACAGGGAATATAGCTCAGTGCAATAGCACTTTATGTAAACTGTAATTTAAAAAAAACTATATATGGTGGCATAAAAATGTAATGTCTTGTGTTATATACAAATTTTTAAACACAGAGAAGAATCTCTTAATCAGCTTTCACTTTACCACATCTGTCTTAACACTCTGTTCCTCTGTTAAAATGGGTGTCCACAGCGTGCTGAATGGTACTGGCTCATTCTGTGTGGCTATGCACTTCTTCCACAGTTGCTTACTATGATATGGTTGTTTATTATAAAGTCTGTTTCTCACAGTTGTACTATTGTTTGTAATTAAGTAATTTAACTTACTATTGTGTACCTTGCTGCAATATATGTGTGAAAGAAAAGGTTTTTATTTGAACTATATTCAATATATTGGAAATCTTCATTAAAGTTGCTTAAGCAGTACTATTGTACTAGATGCGTATAAGACAACTGTAAAAGAAGAAAGCAATTGCAAAAAATACTTCATTCAGGTTATTTTACAAAAGTCTTTAGATTTTCATTGAACTTAAAAGAATCTAAAACAGGCAATTAAAGATAATTACTATGGGCATAGTTGATGAGAGAAAAATGACACTGAACTCTAATGCGTAGACCTAAAGAGCAGACTCACAAAAATTACTATAATCCTAAGTCAAGAGATGATGATATGAGCGTATACTCACTTATGTACACTGAAATATTGAAATGCTTTTGATTTCCAAGTTTGAGCTGACTTTTTCAGTACCTAACTATTTAGGTTTCCTATTATATCAGTTTCCTTCTGAAGTGAGTATCTCTCAAAATATTTAACAGAAAGTCAAGAACAATATTTTACCAGAGATGGCATGTTGAATAAACTGTAAACTAGATTTATGCTCTTACAAAACCTTAGCACCACCTTAGCTAAACAAAATATCAATCCACACCTTCCTTGGTATAGTTTAGTCCTGAATAATGTCAGTTTTGAATTATAGAAGGTTTTAAGAAGTACTTACATAAAATGTATATACAAAAGACGACTCATAAAACACAAAAACTTAATTGCCTAGGTACATCTTATTAAATGGTGACATGTCAATATGAATGATTAATAGTGATTTTCAATATATAAACAACTACAGCCATATAAGGCTACCAAAACAAACAATCCGTGCCAACTTGCAATGCAAACTTAAGTATATATTTTTTTGTTTCTGTGAATATCTTCCTTATGAAACATTGAATTCATCCATTTCAGTACTTTGTCTAATTATTTTTGAACTCATAGTACCAGGATAGCAGGTACTCAGTAAATATTAATTTCAGAACACAGAACTTGATAGCTTTTGTTCTACCTGTTTCATTGACTTTTGGATTTTGAATCTATGATTTTTGGTATCTATAGGAACAAAATAACAAAGGGAGTGCTCTTTGACCTTAAAAGCAAGTATTGGAGGTCACAAAATGACTTACTGCTTGTCTCAAATTTAGTTTTATATATGAATAGAAGTGTTCCATTAATGAAAATCTGGGTTCTCACAAGTAATAAAATAAATTTAGCATTGAGGTCTTAAGAAGATGTGTCTTCTTAATAAAAAAAAAAAAGAGGGGGAAATATATAACCTTATATAGAACAAAACAAGTAGGCATTGACCCCATCTCAGGATTTAGCATCATGCTTCTTTCACTGTATCAAATTGCTTACTTTAGAATGATGTTTTACTTCTTTTTAAAAATTATTTTTCCCATTACATTTTCCCTATTACTTTTATAATAACTTGATGCTATTTAATAAAGTCTACTAAAATGGATATATTGTAAAAGAGAACCAGTACGCTGGCTAGTTGATAAAGGAAGAAATAGTCGAGTCATGCTATACAAAGACAGAAAAGGAAGGCTAGGCTAAGGAAAGAAAACAAATAAGGAAATAAGTTTGCGAACAAATTTAGTGTCTCTTTTGAATTCCATCATATTCCATCAACGGTTGTCCAGCATCAAGTGTGTGTTATTACTTTCTTTTTTATATGAAAACCTGACTTCTTATAATAGTGCAAGTATTTCCCATCATCAAGGGTAATAATTCGATCAGCATATGAAGGAGTAAAATGGTCTGCTTGTAAAAACTCAGACAAAGCTAAACCATGATGACTGAGTCCGTTTCTCCTCTGTAAGCTGATAATGATCTCACACTATTACAAAACAATTGGGCACTGGAGAACATGTACTTTAAAAAAGTGAAACGCAGAGAAGTGTTCCAATTTCTTGTATACAATTTGAACTACAATGTTTCTAGTTTCACTCATATCATTTGTTTTTGCTTCATCTAATAACCATAAACACGATGATTCCCTCATCTCAAGTTTTAGTATATACTAAAAACTTTTGATGTGCTTGTAAAATGTGTATTTCCAGATCCCCTCCCCAAAGATTCTGATTCAGTAGATCTGTGGGGAACCCTAGGAATGAGTGTTTTTAAGGCACTCCAGTAAATTTTCACGTAAGTGATCTGTAACCACATTTTGCAAACACCAGATAAAGACCTATCTTGAACTTTTGGGTTTAGGTTAAAAGTGAAAAGAGAACCAAACTAGCACCCATGGCTTTAACAGTCTTCCTGTATAAAGTTGTCAACATTAGTACTTTCACAGATTGATTTCATAGCCTAGTGAAAGGAGATGAACATAAACTCAAATAAGCATAATACAATGCAATAAAAAAGTACACAGTGAATTGCGTGGATGAACAACATAAGAAGAGCTCAGAGGAAGAAAATATCATTTTCAGTTGCAAGGCTCAAGAGATGATTTGAAATGAGATTTGAAAGGTGAGCATTTATATAAGGGAGAAAAGCATTTCAGTAATGGAGCAACTCATGAAAAAACACTTGGAAGAAGGTTCCATCTGTGGTGCAGCAAGTGAGCCAGTGAGGAAGGAACACCAGATGCATGTCAGAGTATCCTGGGAAGAGAGTTCGGGGATGTCCACTGGGCTAAGACTTAGATTATGGGCTCAAGCTCATTCTTCCTTGATTTGGCTCTGACTTCTCTTCAGAACGTGTCATTCAGATTGGCTCTAAGTGGTCTTCATAGGCCAGAAGTACCCACCTGTCTATAAAGTTTGGGAGTTGGCAGTTCCTCCTGTTTTCACGGGAAGTCAACATGAGTTGCGCTTCCGGCAACAGGGGCGTCCACCCTCAATGAAACACTGTGTTGAATGCTGGTTTCTTTCTTTCCTGCTCCTAGGGTTAGACTGATTTTTATCCCCTAAAATCAGGAGACAAGCTGTCTGCTCTTAACTCCCTGGGATTGTATCTCCTTAAGCTTGCACTGAGGAGATTTTCCTTAAGTAGGAGACAGCTGCATATCTTGATAAAGCTGTTCGCACTTCAACAGGCACTTGCCAGAGAGATGCTACTTTACCTTCTCAAGTCTAATCTGAAGCAGGAACCAAACTACACACATGGAGGTAAGAGTTTCTTCATCTGCCCTCATTGCTGCCCTCAGAAGGCCTTTAAAAGGATCTTTAGAGGATCCTACTTGGCCAAGAATGTCTGAACCAGTCCTCAAACAAGCCTTTGGGGAAATTCCCCACTACTTGCAAATGCTTCTCTCTCCCTAAGGGAGGATGTATCTCTTTGTAACAGGCTTATTTAGGAACAAGTTCCCTGAAGCTATCCTTCTGGTGGCTCAAAACCTAGGGATTCCTAAAGAAGAAAATGATACATAACCAAATCCACAGATTTCCAGTCCAGTATTAAAAACAATCATTAATGTAGTTTTCCCACAGTACTTAATGAGGATGATGGCTGGTGGTAATGATAAATTTCTGCCTGTATACTTTTGCCACGGGCTTTCTCAGGAAGGAAGCTGCTGCTGGATGAGGCATTTAGAATGTGTGCTAAACCCTTTCCAGTAGGAATGTCCTTGCTAGTGCTGCTGAGGAGATGAAGAACTGAAGGTGAGGTATTAGCTCTCATTGAAAGCAAGAACATATCGACCCTAGGCTATTAAAGACAATCTCTTAGGATACGTGCATTGTTATCAATAACATGACAGTTTTGCCTATTTGAAATTCAGCCCTATGTTTCACACTGAACCCTTGGGTGACTGTCAATTCAAAACTTTAAAGAGGACTTCATCAGCTAAGTTACAGCAACCTGAAACTCCACCTCCATATAGTTCAGTTGTTCCTGATGGAAATGCACAAACAAAAAAATGATAGGTTCCAAAGGCTCTGAGACCCCAATGTGCCTTGTTCTGCCAATACCGAAGTAATCTTAGCTATCACGTATAGTGTTTGACACTGTGGTAGATACTTCACATATTATCTCAGTTAGTAATTGCAACTGCTCTATATATGTTACTATCAATATCCACATCTTGCAATTAAGGAACTTGAGACCTAGGCTTAAGATATTGTTCAAGGTCATGTATCTTCCAAGTGCCAGAATTTTAACTCAACACTATCTGACTTCATAGCCAGGGCTTTTTAACCTCCATACTATAGGGCCTCTCTCCAGTCTACTGGAGCCATCCATGTTCCCTCCCACCATGCATTTGCTCAGATGATTTGTGCTACTTGAATTGTTTCCCTATCTGCATTCCCTTCCTTCTCTATGTGTAACTATCAAAAGTCTATATATTTCTTCAATGCTGATCCAAATATTGTCTTCTCTATGAAGCCTATCCTAATTATCTTTTCCTCCTTACTACACTCCTTTAACCAGATATGAGCTCCATTTTTTAGTATTCTCAGCAGCTTCCTTACAACTGCTATGATTCTTATTTTGTCTTGTCTGCTTGGATATTTAACTATAAACTCTCAGATTATGGCTCACGCACATCTCTAAAAGTTGTAATCACATATTTTCCATATGGGAAGTCCTCTATAAAACATTTACGAAAACATTTACGTTCAGGGATCATGGATCTCTGTCTCCCAAGTAGAAGACTAAAGGTTGTGATATAAGTTTGTAGGCTATGCTGGGATTCAGAAATTATAAAAGTGTAAGGGATGAGAAGCAGAAGGAAATACTTATCAAAGGTCACACAACTTTGAAACTTGAGAGCTACTGAACTGTGACTCATATTACCTTCATACTAGTGCAACATTCTTTTTACTACATCATGCTGACACAAACAGAACTATCAGTGACATTTCAAATACCTTGCCATCAATTGTTTCTGGTCTTAAAGTCCAATGACTTTTCCCTTACACTGTAACTGGAAATGTTAGAAGAAAGCAGATCTTAGCTTTAAGAAATAAAATTGTTTAATAGCTTTTTAAAAACAGTTTCAATTTAATAGTCTATACTGTCATAGAAACTCTTTGCTCAGGTAGACACCTCTCAATTATTCACAGATGGATCATCAAGAACAAATTTTGCTTTTGAGTTATTATTGACATTATCACCTACTCAAGTCAGTTAAATCCTTTGTTAAGGTACTTTTAGTGTATTCTTCTAAAGTTTTTAAATACAAAAAGAGTTTTAAGAAAGACTGTTTTAAAGTTGAACTTTTAAATAGAACATTCTCTGAAAACTCTACTTACATATTTAATAGTTTGAACAAATCATCACAGTCAATATAAAAATTAATGTCATGAAACTTCCCATTTCTAAATATGACAAAGTAATTGGTATTATATTAACTCTTCTGTTGAGAAAAATTATAAAAGTTGGATTTTAAAAACCCCACAAAACTCTTCAGATTCATCAGAAAGCAACTAAGACAGCCGGAATTGGGAGGCCAAGATCCCAAAAGGGAGGGTAACCACTGAGTAAGGCTCATATTTGCAGCTGTTTTGTTTTGCTTTCCTTTGGAACACTTACTGATTCAAAGTGTGGGGTGAAGAGGCCAAAAGAAGGCAGCAGTCCTTGAACTCAAGAGACAGACATTCAGACATACAGGCATACATGCATACAATGAGCTATCAATGCAGCTAGGACCAAAGGGGCCACAACCCCAGGGATCTATAAGAAATTTCCCTTAAAGCTGTATGTCAAATTCCAAGATGTATATGCATGGAGGTTGGGGGTGGGGGGACAAGATGACAAGAAGCCAGGAAGAAAACAGGGGCTAGGAGACTAGAAAACCTAAGCAGAAATGTTATCATTCTCATAGTACTGAGCAATAAAAAATAAAGTTAAATTTGCTCAGGGTCCTGGGTAAATAGCATAGGCTTTCAACTGAGACCTTTGAAGGCCCAAGTTTAATACAACTAAAATAGACCAGCTTTGACTGGGTCAAGTTGATCTGCACATGCTCTAACTGCCCGAGAATGGGGAAACAAATCTTGGAAAAAGATAGCATCACCCTGGTCTCTAACTAATATTGTTTAATACAATTTCTGGTATTCAATAAAACATTACCTGACCTGCCCAGAAACAGGATTCAATACCTAGAGACTAAAAGAAAATACACACACACTCATAAGTGATCCAGGTATTGATGTTATTAAATGCAGACTTTAACATCTCATAATTAATATGTATAAGAAAATAGAGGACAATTTGGACAACTTTAAAAATAAATTAAATCACTAAAAACAATATACTAGAAGTCTCAGAATTTGAAATAACACTCAAAAGACAGATTTAACAGTAAGTATGGTCATCAGAAGACAGTATGATCCACTCAGATTTAAGCATAGAGTTTTTTTCTCAATAAAAGGAAATGCAGCAATGGGTGAAGCAGATATATGGAACATACAGAAAGTTTGCCTCAAGTGTAATTGGAGTTTTAGAAGCAGAGAAGAGAGGCAAAATTGGGTGGAAGCAATATTTAAAGAGAAATATAACCAGAAACTCCCCAAATTAACAAAAGATACTGAACTACAAATCCAAGCTTCTTGGATTTAACACTAAGAAGGGTGTATTTAAGAAAACCACACCTAAGTTTATCATGTTATACATACTGAAAATCAAAGGGAAATTGAAAGTTTGAAAACACCTTGTAGGGAAAGACATACTACCTTTAAAGGAGTAAGACTGACAGGTGAATTTTAAATAGAAAATGTGGAAGCAAAATAAAATGGACTGGCACCTTTAAAACACCAATAAAAATATCCATCAATTTGGAATTCTATAGCAGTAAAGCAATCTATTAAAAAATGAAGGCAAAATACCATTTTCCCCTCAAATGAAACAGAGAAAATTAATTAGTAAGAGAACTACACTAGACTCAAAAAGAAACACCAAGAGGAGTTCTTCAGTCAGAAAGCAAATGATTCCATATAAAAGCACAGAAACAGAAGAAATTAGTAGCCTAGAGGACAAATGTGTGGTCAATCTAACTGACTACAGTGTAAAACAATAATAACAACTTGTAGTGTTTCAGACATATGTTGCATTAAAATATACTATAGATTAAAAATGAGAGGCAGGTAAATGGATTTGAAGAGTTGCTTCACCTGGAAAGTGGTGAAAGTACTGATTTAGACTCTAATAAGTTAAAGATGCAAGTTGTAGTCTTCATGGTAACTATGCAAAGAATAATATTTAAAAGTGAATAATGAACAAGCTAACAAATGTGGAATACTTTTTAAAATACATGATTAATCCAAATGAAGGTAGGGATGAAAAAAAAAGGTACAGAATAGATGGGACCAAGAGGAAAATAATAATAAAATGATAGGGATCCCTGGGTGGCGCAGCGGTTTGGCGCTTGCCTTTGGCCCAGGGCGCGATCCTGGAGACCCGGGATTGAATCCCACATCAGGCTCCCGGTGCATGGAACCTGCTTCTCCCTCTGCCTATGTCTCTGCCTCTCTCTCTCTCACTGTGTGACTATCATAAATAAATAAAAAAAAAAATTAAAAAAAATTAAAAAAAAAGAAATTCAAAAAAATAATAAAATGATATAATTATATTAAGTATAAATACATGGAAGATTGCAATTAAAAATATACAGACTGAATAACAAATTATATACTGCTTCAAATAGATATACCTTAAATATAGAAATAAAAATGTCTGAATGAAAGTTTTTCCATGTAAACTCTAAATAGAGGTAAAAACTTCATCTAGCCATATTGGAATTGAAGAAGAAATTATAAGGCAGAAATTACTACTAGAGATAAGGAAGGACAATTTATAATAATAAAGTAATAGAACATATATAAGCCTGTATTTTGGATATATCTAACTGCAAAGTCTCAAAACATATAAAGCAAAAATCATCAGATCCAAAAGGAAACATAGAAAAAAACCACAAGTACAATATTTCAACAGATGTTTTCTTGGTAGCTGAAAAAGGACAAAAAAACAATAAGTATATGGAAAATTCGAAAAGCTTAAAAGTGACATGATTGATTTACATAAAACACTCCACACAACCACAGTATAAAACATGTTTGTTTTTTTCCTCAAGTGCACTAGATATTTACAAAAATTTACCATATCCTCATTAACTTTCAAAGGATTGAAATCTTTCAGAGTATGTTTTCTGACCACAATGAAATTAAACTAAGAACCAAGAATAGAAAAACAACCAGAAAAGCCCAGATATGTCAAATTAACACGTTTATAAATAAGTCACAGGCCAAAAAAAAAAATTTACAATGGAAATTAGAAACACGTATAACAGTGTAACAATGAAAACAAGACATACCAAACTTGAGGGATCTAGTTAAATTAATATTTGAAGTAAAGTTATATATTTAAATATAGTAGAAAATAAAAAAGGCTGAAAATTATGATATAAGAATTTATTTAAAATCAGTGACAAATTAGACCTCAATGAAATAAATAAATAATAAAAATAGAAATTAATAAAACAGAAGGCAGATATACTATTAAAAATTAAACATAATAGGTTTTTGAAGAGATTAATAAAATTGATAAACCCTATGTGTGAGACTATTAGCAAAAAGGAATCCATTCCAACTTCTGAATATATCAGGAATGAAAGGTGTACAATACCAGAGTTTATAGGCATTATAAACTAGATGTAAACAAATTTGTAGCAATAAATTTGAAAACTTGGATGAAAATATTATAGCCCTTAAAAAACAGTTTACCACAATTGGTACAAGATGTATTGAAAATCTAGGTGGTTTGATAACTATTGAATAGATTTAATTCTCAATTAAAATCTTTCTACAGAGTAAACTGCAGGTGCTTTATTGATGAATTTATATACATTTAAAGTAATGTGATAAGGCAAGAAAAAGAATGAAAGTTATGAGAACTGTCAAGAAGGAATACAATTATTATTTGCAAATGACACCATGGTACAGATGGCATATACACATAATAGTAAGTAAGAGATGCCAAACATGAAAGAGTATATATTATGGGATCCCATTTATATTAAAAACAAAATAAAACAAGAAAACAAACAAAGAAGGAAAACTTATCTGCAATAAAAGAAGTAGTCATGATAGTGGTTACTTTTGAGAAAGGTAGTATGAGGAAAGGCACAGGGAGTCATCTAGGTTTCTGGTAATGCTTCATTTCTTAACATGGTATATAGTAATACTAGTATGTTCACTTTGTGGAAAGTCATCAAAATGTATGAAATTTTTAATGTCTTCTGTATTCACATTGCAATTTAATTTAAAAGTTTACAAAAATAATTAAAAAATAATTGCCCAGTAACCCATGCCTATGATTGGCTTAAATGCAAATCATTAAGTTGGTGATTAAGTGTGATACAAGTTTGTGAATTAACTGGTGGGAGAACAGAATAAATTGAGAAAGTAATAAGCTTGGAATGAGCCAGCCTTACAGGTGACATATTACCAGCTATGTTTCTGTGCATTCTTGTCATGTAACAGCTTACTTAGGCATCTTACTGGCTGACAGGAGGGCCACTTTAGCAATCTGTTCCGAGACTGCACATTTAGGAGAATGCTAAGGATAGAAAGCTCAGATAGAAGGCACATCTATGTATAAGTGGAGTCTTGACTGAGCTATGCAGAAAAGTGATATCCATTTTACTGTAGCACTTGAGTATGAAATAGAGAAAATCTTGGGGACCTAAGTAAATCATCTTACAAAGACAAGATTTTGGTTTTGTTTCATTTCAAGTTTTTTTATTTAAATTCTAGCTGGTTAGCAGTGTAATATTGGTTTCAGGAGTAGAATTTAATGATTCATCACTTACATATAACATCCCTATAGTTAAGTCTTTTATGGTTTGTGTCCCTCCCTTTCTCTCTCTCCTTTTCACCCTCTTTCCTCCTTCCCCTACATTCATCTGTTTTGTTTCTTAAATTCCACATAGGAGTGAAATCATATGGTATTAAGACAAGACGTTATTGAAAGTAGATTTCATTCATTTGGTTTCCAGTTCACTTCTGCCTCCCTTCATACTTGCTTATGCAAAAAGACCTGGTGTTCTCTCAGGCTCAGTAAACTCGTTTAGGGCCTGATCTCTTGTGGACCAGATTTAGGAAGAAGTTAAGGTGACAACAAGATATATAAAACCAAAGACCAACAGGTAAAATAAATTTGAGTTATAAAGAAAATTATTTTAATAGTAAAAGCCACTACTGAATGCTTATCATATAGTGTCTCCGTGTGCTTTTTAAATTTATTCTTGACAAAAACACCATTCAAAAGTCATTGTTAGGTCCATGTTACAGGTGAGGAAAGTGAATTTAGAGGTTATACAAAGTCATAGAAATAGCCAGCAATTGGTAGAGCTGGGATTTGGTCTTCTTTCAGTCTGAGTCAGAGTCACTTCTCACCCATTACATTTCACCCATCCTCCAGTAGAGATGGTCCTCGGTGCATGTGCTTCGTGATTGCATCTCAAAACCTGTCATCCAATTCTTGACCTTTTTTCTTCTTTATAAACATGTGTTTTGTTTTATTTTATTTTTGTTTTTTGTTTTGTTTTTTTTTTTAGTTTTATTTTATTTTTGGATAAAGTATTGCAATCAAATTTTGATTATTGGATTGATTTTCCATGACAAATTTTCATCCTGAGCCATTTTCTGAACATCCCAGCCACTTATGTATATATGTAGTGGGATCAGACCAATGTTAATTAGCAAAACTGATCAGTGATACAAACTTAATGGAGTGAAACAATAATATAGTCATTTTTATATATTATACACGAATCTGTAATAGGCCAAATATAAAGTTCTTTTGGATCAGCAGTTTTTGAATTTTCTGAAATATAATCTCCAGTCATGCTTTCCCTTTCCCCAATTTTTCCCTTATCAGGATAACTCAGCTCAGCAATCTAGCTAGCAATACTCTCATTTCAAAAGAATAGATACCATAAACATGATCTGAAGAAAAATTAGAAAATAAAAGAGTAAGGTTTTAAGAAATCCTAATAAAACAGAAATATGCAAATTTCCTTACCTTGGCCATCAAATCACTGCAGAATCTAGCCTCTGTCCACCTCTCCAATATCATATGACAAGGTGTCTTTCTCCTACTGTCCTTTGCCCACACTGTCCAGATTTCTATTCCTTGAGTCTTTGCCTGTGTTAGGGCCTTTGGTCCTCTGTCTAGAATGCCCTTTGCCCACTTCTTCCCTTAGTTGGTTCCTTCATAACTTTAGGTCTCAGGTGAAATGGCTCCTTATGTGACAGGCCATTCCTGAGCTCCTTAGCTAAAGCAATTGCCCCTGAGGCCTTAATCTTCTTTTATATCACCTAGTTATTTTCCTTCTTTTGTATCACATATAATAATCAAAGAATGTATCTTTCAATTTTTAATTGTTTATTTTCTGTCTTATCCTCTACTACTTCTTTCTTATTACCAACTGGCATGCTATATTCATAAGGTGCTTGATGAATATTTGTTGAAGGTTTGTTTTTTTCCTTGTTTACTTAATTTATTTTCTGAGCCTGCCTATTTGTAGGATCTGCAACTTTCCCACATCCATCTCTGGCATCTGGGCTGCCAGAAAGGAGCACCCTTTTTTGCAGACAGTCCACATTCGGCTTTGCCGAAAATCAGTGCCCTGCCTCCACTCCCCCACCTTCAGGCATTCATGTACTTGGCTCTTTGAGCTCATGCTGATGGGATGAAATTGACCTGCCTGCTCCACCAGGTATAAAGGTATGGGGATACCACCATGATGAGCAAGAAAAACCAAGTTCTGAATGTGCAAAAGTAACCAAGTTACTATTTTAGTGAGAGGCCAGAATAGTGACATGAACATGACAAACACAGAGCGAAAAAGGACTGGGAAAATGCAAAGGTCTAACACATTTCTCTTGGATGCATCAACTGCGACACTGACATAGACCACTGAGTTGTGTATGGCTGAGCTCTATGTCAGGGCCAAATATAGACTAGAATAAAAGGGTTTTTAACCAAACATATGCTTTTAGATGGCTGGCAAAGAAAAAGTCATTCTCTTTCCAGAACCCAGCATTTAGTAGCTCTACCTTTAGGATAGGCTCTGATCAAAGAGTAAGATACTGGGCCAGTCTCTTAAGGTAGCTCCATAGTTATTTACTCTTAAATTCACCATATCCTGTTACCATATTGGTTTCTGCTGGTTCCTGATCCCGTGGGTCTATCTCATGCATGATAATCTATGCTAGGCCTTATGTACTTTGGCATCACCCTTCTACCTGTTTGCCTCCTAATGTTTCTGATATTTTATCTTATAACTTGTACATCTTGACCTCATGCACAACCTCTATATACTGAATAGGATTTCTCTGTTTTCTTATTGTTTCTCTAAAATTTACAATTATTCTACCCATGCTCCTGGTTTAGTCCTGATATCTTCTTTACTAAAATATCTCAGAAGATCATACTCACATCCAATGAAAATGGAGGTGGAATCGGACTTCTTTTCTTTAATTCATTCATTTACAAATATTTACCAATATTTTTAATTGACACTACTGTATACTAGACACTATACTCAGTGCTAAGGATACAACAGTAAATAAAATCAGCATGGTACTTGCTCTCAAAGATCTTATAGTTGGGTATGGGAGACAGATATTAAAACAAGTCATTGTAATAACTACCAATGGGAAAAGAAGGGGTGCTAACTCAGCAGGTAGCTTTGTATGTATGTGTGTGTTACTGGATAAAAACCTTCTGGCTGAAATGCAATCCAAGTTGGAATCTGAGAAACAGAATTAGCCAGGCGCTTTGAATGAACACCACCACCACTAACAACAAAAAATCCCACCTCTCCCCGCTTGCTGCTCTCATGGCATCCACATCCTGCCTATTTGGCTGGCTAGGGAGCTCATGTGTCTCTGGAGTTGCAGTTAACAAGAATGCAACTGATTCTTGGAAAGTCAGTAGTTTCCTTCCTGCCTCAACTATTTGGGCAGGTGAAAGGAGTGAGGTTCTGTACATAAATAATCTTAAAGCTCTCATTAGGCCAGTATCAGATCTTTTCTCTAAGCATTTTATTAAAAAATTCAAGCTACTATCAAAGAGAAAAACAAACTGAGCCATATAACAGGGTTACAAATAAGGGGTATTACCCAGTTCAAATGTAGGCTATCAGGGTACACCTTCTTGCCCCGAACTTCACCTGGAGACACACTACCCTCTACGATAAGTTTTAGGAAGAGCTTGTGACTTCTTCCATGAGTATTACCTTCATTATAGTTATATCAGAAAACTTACAATCTGACTAGAGGGGAAGACTTGGCAAAGCACTGAGGTGAGTATTCAATCAGGGGATTGAGGTCTGAACCTGCACATAGAGTTCTGTAGAACAGACTTAATCTAGTAGGCCTCCCATCCAAGTATGAGTCAATCTGCATCATTTTGGAAAAACAGCCTAAATAGGAGTTCAACTATTGTAGTTTTACTAGTCACTTCCAAATGATCTTAATACACAGAGGAGAAATACTCAGGCTTGCCAGATGGACACAACTGTATATGTACCCCCATTAAATCCACTACTTCTGAACCATGAACTTCAATTGACTCTTGACATTCAGCTGGTTGCCCACCTCTATTCCTAGATAGGGCTTATTTTTTTAGTGGAAGATAGCCATGTTCTAAAGATAGCCTCCATGAAAGTGGAGACAAGTATACTTATCATGCAGAAAATAATTCACTAAAGATTTGGATTTAGGTCCATGTCAGCTTGCTTCCAAGATGGAACAAATCCAAAAGTCAGGAAGGGAAAGAAAAAGTTGGGGACTTATAGTTAAAACCTTTACAATTTTTTTAACTACTTCCCTATAAAAGATATAAGCCTAGATTCAACACTAGCATATTCAGAATACTCAGAGATTCTTGGATTTAAGATATTCATTCCTTTAACCCTAATCTCCTCTTACAGAGTTCTTAAAGGTCGGTCTACTATTCTTCAAATGTCATAAGCCTTCTAGAATTTGAAAGCCTACTTTTTATTCAGCATTTTGAGAAGCCTAGTCCAAATGTACTCTCACAACCATTTATGGTCAAAAATAATTTTTTTAAATTTTATTTATTCCTGAGAGACACACAGAAAGAGGCAGAGACATAGGCAGAGGGAGAAGCAGGCTCCCTGTGGGTAGCCTGATGCAGGACTTGATGCCAGAACCCCTGGATCATGACCTGAGCCAAAGGCAGAGGCTCAGCCACTGGGCCACCCAGGCACGCCTATGGTCAAAATTAATACCTCAAATATTTACGTTTGCCTGATTTTGTTTTGAGAATACCCTGGTGCTATTTCTGTTCCTAACTGTGAATATCTTAGAGAGGTTTAGCTTAAATTAGTTGAATAGTTTATGTGGGGTAAAGATACCTAATCACCAATATATTTACTTTTTATTTTCAATCTCTTCTTTGGGAAGACCCAAAACCCATTACATCTGTGGTAACTGGATAGAACCACCTAACCCTCAAAGAGCCATTGGACAATGACTAATTCACCAGCTTTCTTAATATTACATAACAAATATGTCATCACTGTGAGTTCTGTGCCAGGACAAAGAGCTGGGAAATTTGCATTTTCCATGTCAGTCTCAAATGCCTGTTTGGTGTAATTTCAATGGACAATGATTCATTTGCTTCTATTTCAAAGCCCTGATACCATCCTTGTACTTTTGGTGTATACAGCTAGGCCATTCTGAACCCTTCTGGAAGGCATGGTAACCCTCTTATGCAGAATAGCTTTCAAAAGCATACTCTCCTAAACCATATGATTTCCAATTGTAACTGAATCATCTCCCATTATGGGAGGTCCTTGCCTACAACCTCTGTCTCCTCCATCTTTTGTCCAACATTTCCAGGCGTGTACTGCTAACAAGTTCCCAGGAACTGAGAGAGGAAGGAAGCTCTTCTGGTCCCTGAAGGGAGTAAGAAAAATTCTGATTGCCAGGATTATAGTATTAACCATTTCTGAGCCTATTATATTTTTTGAGATGAAAAGAATTACTTTTTTATTTATTCATGTATATGTGTACACACATATTTTGACTCATTTTATGAAGGATTTGAGGTGTTGCATAAACACGATGTTATGCAATGTCTCAAAAGAACTTTAATTGAGAGGGGAAAACGAGTATAAGCATTGAGATGCTGACATTAGCATATCTTATAAATACATGTTTTATTTTCCAACTAGATTAGAAATGACTTAAGGATAGGAAATCATTTCTTTAAGGATCTCTGATAAGCTCAGAACAGTATTTATTTTTTTTAAGATTTATTTTTGAGAGAGAATGAGAGAGCAGGGGGAGGAGTAATGAGGGGAGGGAGAGAAGTAGACTCCCCACTGAGTGGGGAGCCTGATGAGGGGCTCAATCCCAGGACCCTGAGATCATGACCTGAGCTGAAATCAAGAGTCAGCCACTTAACCGACTGAGCCACTCAGGGGTCCCAGAACAGTATTTTTAAATGGTAGGCATTTAAAAGCCTTGAAGATGTTTGTGAAATTCAGTGCCGACGTTGTTAGTAATCCTCTTCAACTTGCTCAGGAATTGTAAACCACGTGTGATATGTGAGGAGAAAATGGAGGACAATGTGAGGTCGATATAACTTCCCTGAAGGTCAGCCAGCAAGCTGGGGGAAGGACAGAATTAGAACTCACACCCCTCCATTTTCCAGGCTGTTGCTTAGCCCACTGAACCTCACTGTCTCTGACTCAGTGCATTAATATAGACTGTGAAACACAGATTGCCTGAACATATGGCAGAGAGGATGAGAAGATAATATTCCATGGCAGGATTCATTCCTGCAGACGAGTGGCTGCAAAGGCTGTTTTTTCTTTTTTCTTTTTTTCCCAGAGGATTCAGTAAGTGAAGCGTTAAGCACTTTTCTTATTTTTGTCTCCAAATGATACAACTTTTCCCCTTGAATGAGATCAATTTCTGGGTGTTCCTATTGTCAGGGGAAGCTAGTAGAAGTGAGGTCAGGAGGTGTGCAGATCTCCCCACAGGCTGTGACGAAGAATAATGATAAGTCCCATGCAGAGCACTCGGCATTATACCTGGAGGGGTGCCTATAATTGCCATTCCCTCTCCTTCCTCTGCAAACCACATCCTGTATTTAGGACACAGGTTCTAGAAATGTCTCCTGGTCTAGATGCTTCTATTCTCCTTAGCAATAATGTATATTTTATACTCTTAATATGACCTATCAATTTCTTTCTCAATATAAATGAGTAGATGCCACTAACCATCTAATTCAAAGGTTTCATACAAAACACTGGACAAGTAATTGTAGATTTTAACCCTGGATTATTTCTTGAGCAGGAGACAGCAATATAGGGATTGCAGGGAGGAGAAGGAAATCAGAGCAGTGGGCTCATGGTCCACGGCTTCCAAAGCAGAGTGTCCAAAAGTGCAAGGACTTTAGTTATAACTTAGGGCTGTGGTTTTTAAATTGGTGGATAATCTATGAGAGGAATTGGGGAGATGGCATGGACAGGATCCTGTATGTTTCTTCCCAATTTATATGCTGTATGTCTGTGCTGTATAATAGAAATTTCATGGAAGAGTTTAGTTGGAAGGGAATCCCTGGGTGGCTTGGCGGTTTGGCGCCTGCGTTTGGCCCAGGGCACGATCCTGGAGTCCCAGGATCGAGTCCCACGTCAGGCTCCCGGCATGGAGCCTGCTTCTCACTCCTCCTGTGTCTCTGCCTCTCTCTCTATGTCTGTCATAAATAAATAAAAAGATCTTAAAAAAAAAAGACTTTAGTTAGAAAAATAGAGGATTTTGTAATGAAAAATAGTTTTAAAAGCTGATTTAGGAAATGGTTGGTTCTATATAATAATTTATAGTACTTAGGGGTATGGACATTGGCTTAGGAGTCAAATATGGCTCTGCCTCTAACTAAGCCTTTGAATTTGGACCAGTTGCTTAGCCTTCCCATGCCCTTAGATTCCTTATCTGTAATAATGAGGTAATAATTCTGTCTACCTCACAGGTTTGTAATGAGGCCAAATGAGATAATACGTGGAAGTACTTAGCATTGAGACTAGCACACATTAAACACTCACTAAGAGGTAGCAGCTGTTACAACTTCATCATTGATATTACCATTACTTTTGCAGTTATTATTAGATCTATCCAAACAAATTGGATTCATTGACTTATTTGAGCCGGAAGTTAGGGAGAATGTGGTGGGACTTTAATGATCCAACAGTGAATGATAAGTCCCCTACTCCTGAAAAGAGAGCATGAATGTTCTGGTGGAAACAGAAAGAAACTCTAGGAGTAGACAGTATTTCAGGTCTCAGCCATGTGGACTGGCTGGACATGCCCCATGACAAACTGAAGATTTGTGTCTCTTATGTCCCATGTTAGGGGCTGAATTGTGTTGTGTCGCTGCCATCACCACCAAATTCATGTTGAAGCTCTAATGTCTAATGTCTCAAAATGTGACTATGTTTGGAAATAGGGTATTTACAGACCTAATTCAGTTAAAATGAGGTCATTAAGGTGGGCCCTAATCCAATATGACTGATGTCTTTATAGGAAGAGAAAATTTGGACACAAAGTGTACGGAGGGAAGACAAGGTGAAGACACAGGGAGAAGATGACACTAAAGCCAAGGAGAGAAGCCTGGAGCAGATCCATCCCTCACAGCCCTCAGAAGGAACCAGCACTCCTGACACCTTGATCTCAGACGTCTAACCTTTAGAACTGCGAGAATTAACCTCTGCTGTTTAAGCCACCTCGTCTGTGGTACTTGATTTGGCAGCCCTAATAATACTGGAGATTTTATATCTTAGTTTAACTTGGAAAGGTAGCTTTCCTTTACCAATCCAAATGTAGGGAAAACAAGCTGGGGACTAGTACGCCCCTGGAATTCCAGTTCTACTCTTCCTTTTTCCTGAAATGCTACTTGTACATATCAGGATCTTTAAGACACACCCCCACCCCCAATCAGCATTTTTTTCCAGCCAACATTTTTCAGCCAGCTTTTTATCTCATATCCTCTGCCACTTTTATCTTTTCAGAGTCATTATAATGGCATCTCTAGCACGTGGCTGGCACCTCAGCTGCACCCTGGGGCCTGGCATATTCACTACCTAGAGTTAGGGCTTAAAGGAGTTTACCAATGGAGGTTTGAATCAGGCAATATAATGCCTGCCAAGATAATGCCTCTAGAATATCCTGAAATCAACTGTTAACAAAAGGCAAACAAACAAAAAAATCATTGAATTTTTCCCCATCAAAAAAAAAAAAAAAAGACTTTTAAATCCAGCTGCACCCAAAATGAAACAGCCATCAAAAAAAAAATAAAATGAAGCTCCCCATTAGCTGTCAGTTCACAGCAACTCCAATCAGCTGGTGTGCCCGAGCCTGCGGGAATATCTCCACAGCAGCCTCCCACATGCCAAACTTGACTGCTCTGTGTGAGCCACATTAGACTTGTCTGCCATCAATCCCCGGTCTCCTTTGCAGCAGCAGCTTAACGAGGTGAGGAAGCTGGCATCACCAAGAGGCAAACGCTGTTTTAGGAGGACAGAGAGGAACTGAGGGAGGAGCTGCCGTGGAGAAAAGCTGGATATAGGCCATTAAGCAACAGAGTTTTTTTCCCAAGATCTTCCCATATTGTCATTTCTATGCAGATATGTGGTTTTCAAATCTCCTACTGTCAGAATAGGCAGTGGAAGATGAGTTAGGAAGCACCAGATCACAGCAAGCTGGCCACCCTCACATAACTGCATCCTATGGAGGAACTGGGAGACTATGCCAGTTTCTCCCCATGCATCTCTTTGAGACTGGAGATCTGGCTCCTCCCAAGATGGACTATAGATTCAGGTTTGGGGCTTCCTTTAGAATTCACAGCAAGAAACATTGAGAAAAGTGCACATTTTCTTTTTGCTCTCAGAGACCAGTCTGGTTTGAAGCACGTTCACAGTGTATATCACCACTAGGGGAGCTGATCTAGCTTTCTCCCCCAAACTGCCATTAAAGGGGGCCTCACCTCTGGCAGTGGGACCAAAATGAGGAGTGACTCAGTAATTACACACAGAAAGAGCCCCCTAACCAATTCTTTGTGCTAGCAAGGAGAATATCACGTGGGGCAGCTCAGCCTTCTTCACTCCCTTCCTGGGGCCAGTTTCACAGATTGCTTACAGACTGCAACAGCACCGAATCTGGAGGGCCTTCTTGGAATAGAAGCTGAACTTCTATTTGAAATGCCTCCTTCCTGCTGTTCTTAAATAACACTGACAACAATAATAGGCATTTATACCAATAGGGTCCTTCAGAACCTTTATTAAATCTTTCCAAATATACTCTCTTGCTTCTCTCCAGCAAAGAAAATATGCTTTGTGACATGTGCCCAGAAGATGGCCGCATAGCTTTTGGCTACTGGAACTACCCACTGTCTAAAATAACTCCCTTATTTGTGTCCAGGCTCTGACAAATGCCTAGCAAAGGTAATGGCCTGCAAACTTCTTTGACCTAGTAATTTGGTGTATTATATTTTTTTAAAGCCAAAGAAACTCAGCAAAGTGACCTTAATGATCTACTTGCTCAACCACACAGCTGACATTCGAATTAGAATTGCAACCAAGTGGCCATCCAGTCTTGGCTTGAAATCCTGGGATGAAGAATGTAGAAGTTACTACCTTCTGCACAATGGTTAAAAGTGAACACAATTTTCCCCTTTAGTATGTTGAAACTCTCTTTTATTAATTCCATTTAGCTTATCCCTTTCCCCAAAGACCATGAGTATAATGGTAGTTTGTACTGAACATGACCAGTTTTTGAAGAGTGGCATTTTCTTCACGTCATTTATTATACAATTTGGGATAATTCTCTAATGATGCAACTTGGCTTAATGAAAATAGCTCTGACCTTGGATTAAGAAGATACAGGTGTGAGTCCCAGCTTGCTCAATTACTACCCTATAAATTAGGAGGCCTATTACTCTCACTGTTTTTAAAATGGAAGTCAAGCTGTATGTTCTCAAGGGGGTGGCTAAGAGGGTTCAATGGGATAATATATGAAAGGAATTTGTAAATGGTAAATTGTTATATACACATAAATTGTTTCTTCTTCTTCTTTTTTTTTTTTTTAGACTTTTAGGTTACTCCTTGGAAAATTATGCTAAAGTGGGTAAAAAAGGGAAAAGGGCAAGCACATAGTGATTTAATTAGATCCGCAGGACATTGCCTTCACATGGGTAGATGGAGACCCCAGCCCTTCGGATTTCAGCACATGGATATGTGGTAACTTAATATGCAAATGAAAGGTCTCAGAGGGCACACAGTCTCCACATGTGCCAATTAATCAAAAGAAACAGTATCATCCTCTAATTCCACTAATTAGAGAATCATCCATAAGCTACTAGGTTTCTGAGCTACCAAGGTTTAAGAAATTTGCAATAAATTATGAGTAATACATTAGCCAGGGACTAAATTGCTACCAAGTGATATGAAAAGAGGAGGACTCAGGTTATCTCTGTATTTAAAGGTTTCCCATCTTAATTTTCTTATTGTTTTCCATCTTAAAAGGATTCTGAACACCTTGGTTGTGAAGGGCTATAGATTCCCCTGGTTCAGTGTAACAAGGGATCCAGAAATAATACATAAATGCAACTGTTAAGTAATGTGATCGGAATTTTAACAAATGCATAATTCATCCAAACGGCTGCTTGCTTTAAAACACTTTGTGGATTTTTGCACTTGTTTAATAAAACCAAAATTGCTAAATATTAGGGAATCCTCCAAGAATTGCTCTCACCTACTCATGTATTCATTTGAACCTTCCCAGGGGTAGCAAATTATCATCTGAGGGTAGATCTGAATTTGGAGGCAACTAAAAGATGTTTGGATCTTCTCTGGTTATGAAGGTAGGTGATCAAACAGAATAATCATATTTGTCAGCACCTGAAGGACCGTCTCATCACCTATACGCTTGTAGGAGAGGCCTGATAGCACTAGAACAAAACTCGAGGCATTAGATTTGAGTTCCAGTATAAGATCAGATTGGCTTGAGGATATACTGGAAGCATCTAGTTTGAATCTGCTTAAGAGGCATTTGGCTTTTAATTTCACTCAAAGCATAGGTGCAAGAGATGGAGGCCTTTGCTCCTGCTGTTCATTTACCTAGAATGTTTTTTTTTTTTTTCCAATTCAAAGCCTACCCATTCTTTAATGTTCACCTTATACACCATCTCAATTACAAAGGTTTTCCTGATAAGTCTCCAACTGGTGGTTTTTACTATGCTCGTTGAGCTTTCATTATACCTGACTTGAATCTTTCTTACGGAAGCTATTGCTTTCTGTGTTTTGTGTTTGGTTTTATATACTTCTTATTACTTCTCATAGGTAGTAAACTTTTGGAGGGTAGGATTTGTGTCTGAGTCTTCTTTGAATCTCACATAACTAAATTAAGCTTTGTACATTTCATATTTGACAAATATGAATTATGAAGTATCTATATATAGTATAAGCAGTATGCACACACATATATGTATATACACACATATGCAATAACTAACTGTACATACAGAAAGACATCCAAGTAGGTACTAATTTATGTACATAAAATATCACTCTTAATGGTGAAATGTTAAAAAGTATTTCCTGTGCTTGCTACAGCAGCACATATACTAAAAAGTATTTCCTTATTTAATAAAGGAAATGGTGATGGGGGGATGGTCAAAGTAGGAAAGAGTAGGAAAGAGTGATTAAGGAGTGCACTTATCATGATGGGCACAGGGTGATATATGGAATGACTGAATCATACATTGTATACCTGAAAATAATATAACACCATATGTTAACGATACTGAAATTAAAATAAAAAAGAAAAAAAGATTAAAAAGTATTTCCTTTAAAATTAGAACAATACAAAAATGGCTTCTATCACAACTTCTGTTCACCACTATGATGGAGATCCCAGCCAGTCCCACAGGACAAGAAGCATAAACACTAGAAGGAAAGGAACATAAGTATCTGTTATGCACAGATGACAAAACTGTCTGTATATTGATGCACCCAGATAATGTTAAAGGTTCTGACTTTGCTCCTCATGAGAAGAACAACAACTATTAAAGAACAAGACAGCACTGAGAATCCTAGAGTATGAGTGTGAGGCTGAAGCAACCTCTGTATTATAGAGATCAAGACAGATGGCATTAGAAAGGTAAGAAAAGTGGCTATATAATGACCACATTACCCTTCTCCCATGCCAGAGCACCACAACATGGAAAGGTCTGCTCTGAGCCCCCAGTCCCTCCTCTGAGCCCCCAGGAAAAGAGAACCCAGAATTGGAGTTTCTTTGCTGGAGCCCCACTTGATCTCATACCACACAGACTGCAGGGGAATCTGCAGGGCTCAACCACCTGACTATAATGGAGAAGAAGGCACATAGATCTTCACAGATTGAGTTCATACCTGTAGTGTACAAGTGGTAATTTCAACTAGTAGCCTTTCTTATCCAAAGAACTAGGTTGAAGGGCACACTCTGAAAAGGGAATTTGGTGGGGTGCAGATTTGCCTGATTCAGATCCTCAAATGAAAAGTTTTGCCAGCCCTAAAAGCCCAGTCTGCCTATGACCAGGAAAGGAGGAGTAACAACCCCATCCATTGTGCAGAATGTCTTCTGACCCTATCTGACCAGAAGGGCTGGTAACAACTATAGGAAGCTGAGTAGCCCAGTGGCCCTGGAGAGTAGAAAGGGGTGGACAGTGCTGATTGCTCCCAAAGCAAAGCCAGTATCAGGCATGGAGACTTCCAGTTTTACCCACAGGCAGGGGGGTAAATTCAAAGCTAACAGTGAAGGTAGTGCTGGGGATCTCCCAACTGAAGAGCCTGTTTGAGAAATAAGGTAGTGTGGAATGGGCCCTCTAGATCACCTTCTCAAGCAAAGGAGCTGTGACAGCCCCCACCTATTGTGAAGTATCTTCTGGTTCCATCTGACCAGAAGGGCTGGCAACAACTTCTGGACACTGTACAGCTCAGTGGTGCTTGAGCTGAGAGAAAAGTAGGCAGAGGTGATAGTCTGTAAAGCAAAGCTGCTGCCTCTGTTTGGCTAGAGAACTTAGGGAGTGGTTTGGTTTGAATTAAGACAAGAAACAAAAGGCTTTGATGGCTTTACAGCTGCCTTTTCCACTGTGCGCCCAGGCAGGGAATCTAATTTGTAGCCTCACTCATAGCTGAATACAGTGTTCAGCCTGTCCAACTAGAGAACCTAACGAGAGCACACAGAAAGCTTTATAGCCCATTCAACAACTCTACGTGCAACGGCACTTGAGTAGAGAGCACAGCCATGGCTTCCTCTGCCTGCAGGGCAAACCTGGTGGCCTTACCTGACCAGGGAATTCAGTGCACAATTTATCCTGATGTGGGTCCTCAAACTAGATGGATAGGCCCTGGGCCCCATCCTGCTGTCTTGTTAGGGCAGGGAAGCTAATTAATAGCCTAAACTATTACTGAATCTAGTACCTAGTCCCAACTATCTAGTCAGCCTCACCCAAGAACCCAGACAACCATGGGGACCATCTTACAACCTCACTTGGCTAAGGAACTAAGCCAACAGTCCTATCCAACTCTTCTCAGCCAAAGCCACAACCCTTCATCCCCATCCTCAAAGGCCAAACAGTTACCTCACCTCAAAACAGAGCATCATGGCAGGCCCCATCTGTCCAAAGAGATTACCAGCAAACACATCCAGAAACCCAAATTGAGCTGACTGGTGAAGAACTGTTTCTGACTAAGCAAACCGCTAGAGTCTGGAAGAGGAGCCCAATCAATTGATGTGCAGATAGTAATGTAAGGAATCAAGTATCACAAAATAATTCAGTACATATGACACTACCAAAAGAAACTAATAAATCTTCAATAATTGACCTTAAGGAACTAAAGATCTACAAAACGTCAGACAAATAATTCAGACTAATCCTTTCAAATAAGTTTAGTGGGTAAGAAAACCCAGACAGACAACTAAACAAAATTACTAAAACAATCCATGAACAAAAATGAGAGGTTTGACAAGAAAATGGCAGCCATCCAAAAAAATATCTTAGAGTTTGAAATACAGTAACTGGACTAAAGAATGCAATATGGAGTTTTAAAAGTAGATTCAACTGTATAGAAGAAAGAATAAGTAACCTAGAGGATAGGATATTAGAAGTTACATAGGAACAAAAAGAAAATAGAATGAAGAAAACTGAAGAACGTTTATAGGAATTATGAGAATATTAAAAAAATATATTATACTATGAGAATTCCAGAAGAAGAGGTAGAGAATGGGATAGAAAGTACCTTTAATGCAATAATGGCTGGGAATTTCCCAAACCTGGGAAGAGAAATGGGCATGCATATCCATGAGGCCCAGAGAATCCAAAGTAGATTGAACCCACAACTAGGCTACACCAAGACATAATTAAATTGTCAAGAGTCAAAAAATGAAGAAAGAATTTTCAGAGCAGCAAGAGAAAAAGAGGTCATATACAAGGAGCCATCAGTGGATTTCTCAACAGACATTTCAGGCCAGGAAAGAATAGGATGTCATATTCAAAATACTGAAAGAAAATACCTGTCAAGTGAGAAATTTACACCTGGTGAAGCTGTCCTTTAGAAACAAAGGAGGAATAAAGACTTTCCCATACAAACAAAGGCTAAGGGAGTTCATTACCATTGGAAGTGCCTTATGAGAAATGTTAAAGGGAGTTCTTTGACTGAAAGTAAAAGAATGCTAATTAACATTATAAAAACATAAAAACTTAGCATAAATCTCACAAGTAATGGTAAATATATAGTCATAGTTAGATTCTACAATATAGTAACAGGGGTACTTAATTCATTTACAACTCTAATTTAAAAGTTAAAAAAGAACAAATGTAGCAAAACCAACCATAACTACAGCAATCTGTTATTACACAATATACAAAATGTAAATTGCAGCAGCAATAGCCTAAAATGTAAGGTTGGGGGCTGTGCAGAGAAATAAAATTGTAAAGTTTACAAATTCTATTGAGAGTAAGTTGTTATCAGTTTAAAATAGGATGTCACAAGTTTAAGATACCTCTGTAAGCCTCATGGTAACCATAAGGGAGAATCCTTTATTTTTATTTTTATTTTTTTTTATTGGAGTTCAATTTGCCAACATTTAGCATAACACCCAGTGCTCATCCCGCCAAGTGCCCCCCCCCTCAGTGCACAAGGGAGAATCTTGTACTAATTACATAGAACATGATGAAGAGTTAAAGTATACTGATACCAGAAGACGTCAAAACATAAAAGACTGCAGATAAGAAACAAGGAAAAATAGATCTACAAAATGAGAAAACAATTAAAATGACAACAGTAAATCCTTACCTATCAATGATTACTTTAAATATAAATGGATTAAATTATCTAATTAAAAGAATATTGAATGGATTAAAAAGAACACAAAAACTACACAAGATCCAACAATATACTACCTACAAGAGACTCACTTTAGCTTTAAAGACATATAGATTGAGAGTGAAGGGAAGACATTTCAAGCAAATGTTAACAAAAAAACAAATCAGGAATAACTATATTTCTATCAGATACAACAAATCTTAAAACTGATAAAAAGAGACAAAGAAGATTATTATATAATGATAAAGGGATATATAATTATAGGGATATATAAAATCAAGAAATTATAACAGTTGTAAGCATTTATGCAACCAATATTGAAGCACATAAATGTATAAAACAAAAACTAAGAGAGCTAAAAGGAGAAATAAGTAGTAATACAAGAACAGTTGGGGACTTTTATATCCCACTCTTAACAATAAACAGATCATCCACACAGAATCAATAAGGAAACAGCAGATTTGAATACTATGGATCAAATGAAACTAACAAATACATGAAGAACATTCTATCTAATAGCAGAATACACATTTTTCTAAAACACACATAGAACATTTGCTAAGATAGGCCATATGTTAGGCAACAAAACAAGTCTTAGAAAATTCAAAAAGACTGAAATAATTCCAAATATCTTCTTTGACTACAATTATATGAAAGTAGAATCAGCAAGAGGAAAGTTGGAAATTCATGAACACATGGAAATTAAACAATACTCTCCCAACAACTATTGAAACAATTAATTAAAGAGGAAATATAAAAGTTTCTTGAGATCAATGAAAATGGAAACACAACATACCAGAACTTATGGGGTATAGCAAAAGCAGTGATAAGAGGGAAGTTCATAGCAATGAATGCCTACATTTAGAATCAAAAAAATATTCCAAATAAACAATCTAACTCTATTCCTTAAGGAATCAGATCACAAACTGAGACTGAAGTTAGCAGAAGAAAGGAAATAATATTATTGCAGAAAAAAAATGAAATATAGAACAGAAAAACAGTAGAAAAGATTAACCAAACTAAGAACTGGTTCTTTTTAAAGAAGCAAACTTGACAATTTCTTATAAAGCTAGACTAATCAAGGAAAGAAGAAACAGTAAAACTCAACAAAATTTTAAATGGAAAAGGAAACATTACGATGGATAAACAGAAATTCAAAGGATCATAAGAGGCTACCATGAACAAATAAATGCCAACAAACTAGATACCCTAGAAGAAATGGAAAAAAAAAACCTCTTAAAAACATATAACTTACTAAGATAGAATAAGAAGAAATAGAAAATCTGAAGAGCAGTTACAGATGAGGAGATTGAATCAGTAATCAAAAATCTCCCAATGAAGAAAAACCCAGGACCAGATAGTTTCACTGAAGAATTTTACAAAACAGTTAAAGAAGAATTAACACCAATCCTTCTCAAAGTCATCCAAAAAAAAAAAAAAAAACAAAACAAAACAAAAAACAAAAAACAAAAAACAATGAGGATGGCATACTCTCAAACTCATTTTATGAACCCAGAATAATCCGGAAATAAAACTCAAAAAAGGACACTACTAGAAAAAAGAAAACTATAAGGCAATATTCCTGATGAATATAGATGCAAAAAAATTTTAATAACTACTAGCAAACTGGATTCAGCAGTACATTGGAAGGATCCCTACACATGATTAAGTGGAATTTATTCTTGGGATACAGGGATGGTCCAACATATGAAAGTCAATATGATAGATCACATTAATAAAATGAAAGAAAAAAATCATATGATCATTTCACTAGATGCAGAAAAAGCATTTAACACAACTTGACATCCATTCACAATAAAAACAAATTAGGCTAGAAAGAACATATCTCAACATAATAAAGGCCATATACTAAGCCCACAACTAACATTATACCAATGGTGGAAGATTGAAGGTTTTTTCTCTAGATTAGGAGCAAGACAAGGGTGCCCACTATCCCCACTCCTATTTAACACAGAAATGGAAGTTCTTGTTACAGCAATCAGGTAAAAAAAAAAAAAAAAGAAATAAAAAAGTATCAGAATTGAAAAGGAAGATGTAAAATTGTCTCTATTTGCAGATGACATGATTTTATATGTAGAAAATCCTAGACTCAACCAAAAACCTTTCAGATTTAGTCAAGGAATTCAGTAAAGTTGCAGGATACAAAACCCAGAAGCACTACTATACAGTAACAACAAATTTTCTAAAAAAAGAAATAAAGAAAACTATCCCATTTATAATAACATCAAAACAATAAAATATTTAGGAATAAATTTAACTAAGAATGTAAAACATATTTACTCTTAAAATGATAAGACACTGATGAAGGAAATCAAAAAGAAACAAATAAATGGAAAGGTGTACTGTGTTCATAGATTAGAAGAATTAATATTGCTAAAATGTCAATATTATCAAAAACCTTCCGTAGATTCAATGCAATACCTTTCAAGATTTCAATGGATTTAAATATATATATATATATATATATATATATATATATATATATATATATATTTATTCATGACAGACACAGAGGCAGAGATATAGGCAGAGGGAAAAGCAGGCTCCTGTGGGGAGCCTAATGCGGGACTTGATGCCAGGACCCTGGGATCATGACCTGAGCCAAAGGCAGATGCTAAACCACTGAGCCACCCAAGTGCCCCTCTAATGCATTTTTTAAAGATGTAGAGAAAATGCTTGCTAAAATTTGTATGGAACCATAAAAGACCCCAAATAGTCAAAGAAATTTTGAGAAAGAGCAACAAAGCAGAAGGTATCACACTCCTGATTTCAAGCTATACTATACAGTCATCAAAACACTATGGTACTGGCATAAAAACAGAAAAATAGACCCAAGGAACAGAATTGAGAGCCCCAGAAGTAAATACAAACATATACAGATTATTGATATTTGACAAGGGAGCTAAAAATACTCAATGGAGAAAGAGTCTTTTTAATAAATGGTGCTGGGATAAATGACAATTCACATGTCAAGGGATAAAACTGGACCCATTTCTTACATCACTCCAAAAATTAACAAAAATAGATTAAAGACTTAAATGTAAGACTTGAAACCATGAAACTCCTAGAAGAAAACACAGGAGTAAAACTTCTTGACATGGGTCTTTGTAAGGATTTTTTGGATATGACATCTATAGCACAAGTAACAAAATAAAAAATAAACAATTGGGGCTACATCAAACCAAAACACAAAACAAAACAGAACAGCTTTTTCACAGCAAAAGAAGCCAACAAGGTGAAAACACAACCTACAATCTGCAAAATGGGAAAATAATATTTGCTAATCATGTATCCAATGAGGAGTTAATATACAAAATATAAAGAAACATGAATAGCAAAAAAAAAAAAAAAAAAAAATCCCCCCAACTCCTCCAAAGAAACAAAACAAAAACTCTCCATCAAACAACAATAAAAAACACTCACACACAAAAACAAATGACTCAATTTAAAAATAGGTGAAGTACCTAAATAGACATTTCTCCAAAGCAGATATCAGAAAGGCTAACAGGTATATGAACAGATGCTCAACATCAGTAGTCATTAGGAAAATGAAAATTAAAATTTCAATGAGATTCCACTTCATGGTTGTTACAATGGCCACCATCAAAAAGTCAAGGGATAACAAATGCTGGTATGGATGTGAAGAAAAGGGAACCCTTGTGCACTACTGATGGGATTGTAAATTCATACAGTAACCATGAAAAACGGTATGGAAGGTCATCAAAAAGTTAAAACATAACTGCCATATGATCAAGAAATTCTACTTCTGGGAAGATACCCAAAGGAAATAAAAATACTAACTTGAAAAGATATCTGTACCTTCATGTTCATAGAAGCATTATTCACAGTAGCCAAGTCATGAAAACAATCAAAGTGTCCATCAATAGATGAATGTAAAAATAATTTGTGATATACACACATAAATACACACACAAAGGAATATTATTCAGCCATAAGAAATGAAAAAATCCTACCATTTGTGACACCATGGATGGACCTTGAATGCATTCTGTTAAGTGAAATACGTCAGACAGAAAAAGATGAATTCTATATTATTTCACTTATATGTGGAATTTCTAAGAATAACAAAAGCAGAAATCCCCTCCAAAAAAGCATAAAAAAAAAAACCTCATAGAAAAAGAGATAACTTGTGGTTACTTGATGAAAAGGAGAGAGGGAGGGGGGATTGGAGGAAGGTGATCAAAAGGTACAAACTTTCTGTTAAAAAAAAATTAAGTACTAGTGATATAATGTCAAACGTAATGACTATAGCTAACACTGCTGTAGGACATATAACAAAGTTTTAAGACAGTAAATTCTGAGAGTTTTTATCACAAGAACTTTTTTCCTTTTTTCTTTCTTTTCTTTTTATTGTACCTATATGAGAAGATAGATATTAACTGAACTTAATCTGATAATCATTTCACAATATATCTAAATCAAATTATCTTCTGTACATCTGAAACTTATACAATAATATATATCAATTATTTCACAATAAAACTGGAAAATTGATATAGAAAATAAAATTTATACAATTTTGGAATTAAGAGAATTGAGAAAATTCTATGGCCTATAGAATGGCAAAAAAAGTCAACTGCATTTCTAGATACCATTCAAAAAAAGGATATTCCTTTTTTTTTAAGATTTTATTTATTTATTTTATTTGAGATAGCAAGCAAGCCAGAGCATGAGCTGAGGGAGGGGCAAAGGGAGAAGGACAGAGAATCCCAAGCGAACTCTGCACTGATCGCAGGAGTTCGTGTGTGGCTCTATCTCATGACCCGGACTGAGATCATGACTTGAACTGAAACCAAGAGTTGGAGCCACCAAGGCACCCTGAAAAAGGATGTTTCTAAAAAGATAAATAGAAAAATGAAAATCATGCCATATTCATGCATAAGAATGCCCAGTATTATAAAGATATCATTTCTCAAACTGACAAACGAGATTTAATGTAAGACTATCAACTGTGAACTGTATTTTCTGTTGCTGAATTTGACAAACTGGTTCTAAAAATTTATGTGCCAAGAGCCTAGGGCAATTAAGAAATACCTAAACGAAGGTACCTGGCTGGCTCAGTCAGCAGAGGACAAAACTCTTGATCTCAGAATCGTGAGTTTGAGTCCCACAATGGGCACAGAGTTTACTTAATAAAAAATTAAAAAAAATAAATTCCTAAACATAAAAAAATAAGATGTAGACAGGGTCCTTATTTATTCAACAGCAAGTCTATTTATAAATATTAGGCAAATATAGATACAGATATTTAAATATACAAAGAAAGTAATACTAGACATAGGAACAGAGAACTAGTTATTAGAAACAGATTTTTGCTTATAAGAGACCTGGCATTTGATCAAGCTGGCATTTCCGATTAGTGAGAAAAAGTTAACATCTTATAATCATTCCAGGACTATATTATTTATCCCCAGGGAAATAAATGAAATTATAATTCTACTCAGTTCAGTTCTAATCCATTGAAATGCATATATGCAAAGGTAAAAATTTCAAAACTTTTAGAACAAAATGTAGGAATGTCTGATTACCATGAAGTGAAGAACGATTTCTCAAACGTGATACAGAAAGGTTAAATGATAGTGGAAAAGACTGATAAATTCAACTATATTAAGCTTTAAGAAATAACTTTCTATAAAACATTTTGAAGAAATAAAAAGCTAAGACATTAATGAGAAATTTTTCTTGCAATTGCAATTTATATAACTGATAAAGGGTTGCTATTCAGAGTAAATTTGAAACTCATAAAATCACTATGAATAAGATAAACTGCCTGTGTGGCTCAGTTGATTCAGCGTCTGCCTTCAGTTCAGGTCGTGATCTCAGGGTCCTGGGATAGAGTCCTGCACTGGGCTCCCTGCTCAGTGGGGAGTTTGCTTCTCCCTCTCCCTCTACCTACCCCCTTTCTCACGCTCTTTCTCTCTCTCTCTCAAATAAACAAAGAAACAAACAAACAAACCACACAAATATGGGAAAGATATGAACAGGAAGGAACAGACTAGGAAATCCAAATGACTAATATATGAAAAAATGAAACTTTAGTGTTAATCAGGTACATTTTTAAATGGTATAATATTTAATATAATCTTTAAAAATTTTAAACTCTAATAATTTTAAGTGTGGCAAATATGCAGGGAAACAAAAACTGTCTTAGTCTTCAGATGAATGTACAACTTAATATGGGTAGAGACTGCTAGTTATCTCCCAATATTTGTATTTCTTTTCTTTCTCATCAGTAATTTTATTTTTAACTGGATCCAGGACCATGTAAGTTCTGGCCAAATGGATACAAGAAAAAAGTACTATGTGCATTTTTTGAGAAGGGGTTATACACTTCTTCTTTTTTCTTTTTTTTTTTCTCCTTTTTCTTGCCAGCATATATATTGGCTGAAGCTTCAGAAACCATTTTGGACCTTGTATGAACTTGTGGATGAAAAGTATACATATGAGATATGAGGTGTTCTATACAATAGAAGAACCCTACATCTTTGAAACTGTGAAGTGTGTTACCATCTCTGGACTGGCCACCTCTAAACTTCTTGAATCTGAGACAGAAATGCATGACTTTAAAGTATTATGATTCTTGATTTTTTTTTTTTTAATTCACGGCATCCTAACCTAATCCTAACCAATACAACCTCATTAGGAAAAAAATTTGCACTATCCCATAAGGTTGAAGATGTGAATAACCTACATTTTTTTTAAAGATTTTATTTATTTATTCATGAGAGAGACAGAGACAGAGGGAGAGACACAGGCAGAGGGAGAAGCAGGCTCCATGCAGGGACTCGATCCCAGGACTCCAAGTTCACAACAATGCAGGCGCTAAACCGCTGAGCCACCCAGGCGCCCCCCTACATTTTTCTAAGTATATGCTTTGAAGTACCACATTTTTATGTGTCCCGGGAAGCATGTACAAAAATATTCATAATAACATGGTTCTAAGACTAAATACTAGAGATACCCCAAAAGCCCATAGATAGGAGAATGGCTAATGATAACCTTAATCTTTAAAGAATCTACCAGCATGATATAATTTATAAAAATTCAACAATAAGGAAACAATATATTATTTAAGGATATATCCAGCTATACAATTTGTAAGTTAATGAAGAGAATGATAAATTCATATTTAGGATAGCCATTACCTCTGGTGTGGGAAGGATAGAGGCTCAATAAGAGAGAGCTATTTGAGGAACTTCGGAATGTGCATAAGCTTCCATACTTTTTTATGTTTGATGCTAAGTACAAGGATATTAATTTTATTATTTTTACTTTAAAACTTACGTGTAGGTAAATGTTCTTTTGAACCAGTGTAAAAATTTTTACAGTAACAGTGGGAAAAACAGTGGGGAGGACAAAGTAGTGCTTGGATTTTCAGGTGTGTGTGGAATAAATCTATTTCTAGAAACATGAAGAGATTTAAGCTTGACCATAACTCAATTCAAATGGACAAAGGTGACTGCCCCTTTTATAATCACCACATCACAATGGTCTCAACCATAGCTATCATCTTCACCATCATCCCAGTGTCATCATTTTGTGTTGTCTCTTAGGTTCCTGACAGTTTACCAAATGCTTTATATTATTATCTCAACAATCTTTAGCAATCCCATGAACTAGATATTACTAACTCTTTACAAGGTCTTCCTGAAGTTCAGTTCAGAGTAGTGAATGAATAAACTGGCTTTGTCATAGTAAGTGGCTGTGCGTGGGTTCAAATGCAAACCCACCTGTTTCCAAAATGTGTAATCTTAACCATCACACTGTTTCTTCACAACACTCATTTCAAATATGTCTACTTCTACTGTCACCGCTTCAGGCACAATAATGGCTACCACAGTTTCTCTGAAGCAATATTCATAGAGGTGCTTTAAAGACGTAACAAAAAAGAAAGGATGTTGTGAATATATGACTGATTGCTGACAATACGTCTGAGAGTTTGGAAGATGAGACACTGAGAGAAAAGACGCAGGACATTCTGAAAGATTGAGGACAAAAGGATAGAAAAGGAGTAAGACAAATTAAAATCAGGAAAATAGGCAAGGAAAAAAAAAGGATCAGGAGAATGAACAGAAAATAACAAGACCATCCTAAAGAATTTGTTTTTTCTTTTCCCCAGAAGCCTCTTTCCTCACTTTGGAATAGGTGTTTCATCTTCTGAAATGAGTTGGATAAATAACAAGAAAAGGTTGAAAAGTAATTTCATGTCCACAGAGCAAACCCTAGGATAGATTGTTTTTCCCTCAAAAACCTTTCATCCAGAAAGCTTTAAGGTCTCCTGGTTTTGGCAATAATTATGGCAGGGGCAATAATAACGCTGCCTAGTTGGTGTTTTCCCCTTGGCAGCGTGTGTATACCCATCAGTTTGTCACAATAATATCTTCAAGTTCACACACTAATTTGCATGAATCCATTTGTTAGTCTACGGAAGTAAGGGCTCTTTCATGCCCTTGGACCTCAGTGTATTTGGGGCTGTCTTTCTTGGACATCCGTGCTAATGAGGTACTTTTAGGTCAGAACAAAAAAGTTCTTGCTTTACTTATTTTGTGTATTTGAATATTTTAGCTGTGCATTTGAATGTATATATCACAAATCTATGTAGAAATTTCTATGGGGTGTGAAAACTCAGATTGTTAGGGTGGGAATACAACACTTTGTACTTGCAAAAATTATTTAAAAATAGGGTATTTACCTACCTATTAAAAGAGATAATTTTGGTACTGGTGGTTAGCAGGTGGGGTGTGCAAGAGAACCCTTCCTCCTCTAAATTCTGTGATATATGTGTTGTCATGAGCTCTACTATATATATTTATTATGTGGTTTTTATAGCAAACACTGTACATTATACTTCATTTAATCAATATTTTAATTTTAATGATGTTATGGAAGTTGTGAATAGGAGACAGAAAGGAGGCAGATTAGAGTAATGGAAGTAGTTCATTCACCCTCTCCAAGGCATGCCAGGGCTAGGAAATCAAAGGTTGTGTTCAGATAATTCTGAGGCATGAGAATTAATTCCATGATGGATAGGCAGGGAATATTACCGGAAGGGGAGCTGTGGAGCAGTGGGTCTGGAGTCAGAAAACGGCTGCAAAATAGGTTTCTTAACTCTTCATTTTAAAAGTTCAAAATTTGGAGCACCATGTGGCTCAGTCAATTAATTAAATGGCTAACTCTTGATTTCAGCACTGGTCATGATCTCATGAGATCAGGCCTGGATCAGGCTCCCTGCTGGGCATGTAGCATGCTTAGGATTTTCTCTCTCCCTCTCCTGTCCCTGTCCTCCACCCACCTGGCACTCCCACTGGTGCACCTGTGCTCCTGAGAAAGTGAAGTTCAAAATTACGCCTGTACAATGTCAATGAGAAGTATATCATGATGAATTATGCCCGCACATGTTTTTGTTTGTTTTTTCAAAAATTTAATAATAAACAGAGAGGTCAAAACCCAAGATGATTTTCCAAACTAGGGCAATGATCTTTTTAGATTATAATGTCCAGAAAACTATTGTTAGAACTTGGTGAAAAAGCTCTTTAAGAGGGCTTTATCTTATCTTCAGAAGCCCTACAGGGTAATACTTTCTCATTTGCTTTTACATTACTAAAGAGACTCTTGTTTTTATAACAAGGACTAGTTCTCTTATTTCTGATGCACTGATTGTCCTAATACTACGAAGCTTTAAAACCATTCTTGCATCAAGTCTTCTTTTCCTAATTATTATTATTTCATTGCTGCTGAGCATTAATAATATGCTAGATATTATCTTCTTAACTCTTCTTACAAGTTAATAAAAATAGAGTTTCTCTACTCCTTTGGTGACTACAACACTTAAATAATGTAGGCATTAATTCCTGTCAGTCATTATCACTCTGGGGAATTTCCCTTACATACTGTATATGAAATCAGTCTATTAGAATACTTATTAGATGGTAGACTGTGTAAGGGAAAATTTCATGATTTTCACATAGAGGTGCTCAATAATGTTTACTGGATAAAAGAATATATTTCAGCATAGTTTAGCAGAAATGTAGCTTTTGAAAAAAATGGATTCTATGTCCACGTTTTCCTCCATGATTTCTTTCTAAAGTGCATTCAACTATCATTTGAAAAGTAAGTTTTCTAGATATTTTGTGGCTATGTAACAATATAAATTCTATATATCCATTAGATAAAGATGAAGAAAGTAACTTTCAAGAGTACAAATTTATTAGGTGTAGGACAGTAATAGGAAAGATCTAATGGGAGAATGTCCATGAATTCTGGCTGTGATTATATTCTACTTAGCTTCTCATTTTATGAACAAGTTCTTCAAGTTCATAAAGAAGTGCTTGAAGAGTTACTAGAAACGATGTTGACAATGTCTAGCATTTCCGAAGAAATGTAGGACAAAAGGGAAGCCAAAAGTTGTTGAAACTAAATCAAACTATTATGCTAACTGCAAAACTAAATCACCTGATTCGAAAGGGAGAACTTTGGAAAAATAAAGGTAGAAATGCCAAATTAATAGAACTATACACTAAAAAGGGTAAATTACACAGTATATAAATCATGCTTCTATAAACCACACTAGGAAAAAGGCGTTTTTATAAGCATATAATATGTCATTATTAAAATTTTTCTCCCATTACTGTGGCTTCCGTGAAGCCATGGGACTAATAACTGTACCAGAAGAAGTGATGCTAAAATTAAAAATATTTGAATTAAGCTGATTTTGGTATCAGACAAATATGGAAAACTGAGTATTTTATGTTACTTCGGGCTAACTTTAAAAACCCATATAAATACCAGCTTATTCAATGGTAAAATTTAGAAAAGAGTAAATATATCATAGGGTTATTATGAGAATTTGTGAGGATAATGTCTATAATAGACTTAACATGTAGCCCCAAACATTTGAATCATACATTACCTTCTGTGGCAATTAAAAAGGCTTCACAGACAAGAATGAGTAAAAAGAGCATTACTAGCAAGAAACATAGAATGAGCAAAGTGACTGGGACAGACAGGAAAAGGACATGTGGTTTGAGTGCAGTACTGAATCTGAAAGGGAGAAGAAGGAAGATACATCTAGAAATGTGGGATATTACCAGACGGTGGGTGGTGTTAAATGTTATTTTAAGGAGTTTGGATTTTATTCAACGAGTAATAAAAAACACTTAAACATTTTGGATTAGTAGAATGACATGATTTAAGTGGTACTTTAGGAAGATTAATTTGGCAGCAATCGATAAGGACAGAGTAAAGGTGAGAATGGCTAGATATGGAAAGCTCGTGTAGGAGACTAATACCACATGCAAGTGACAATGAGGTCTTGAATTAGAATTGTCGTGGTAGTAACAGGTATAATGCAAAACATATGAATATGGAGGATGTTTTCAAGTAAAACTGATAGAATTTGGCCTTGGAATGGAGGATAGCAAGGGGCAAGATAGAGAAACAAATCAAAGTTATTTTTGAGGTTTAGAACTTGAGCATCTTGGAGTATTCCTGAACCATTACAGGTTCTATTTAGGATGCTTTGTCTATTTTACGATGTGTCTGAGATACAAACATGAAGGATATCCTGATTGGATTTTTGGCCAGTTAATTGTAAATACAGGTCTGAAACTAATGAAAGCAATTGGGATATTTTTGCATTTTTCTGAGTTACAGAAATGACTAAAGTAGAGAATAGAGCTTTGGAGGATTCTTGCATTTACAGGCCAAATGGAGAAACCTAATAGGACACAGAATTTAATGTACCTGAGAAATCAACTTCAGTAAATCTAGAAAGTCAGGAGCTTGATTGATGAAAGTTCAAGAGAGTAAGAGAGAAGGGAGGTGATAGTTTAGAGACAGTGAAGAGAGATGACTTATTCAAGAATAGCTATTCGCTTGGCTTCTGTACTTCTGTGCCCACCCAGTTACCCTCCCACCTTTCTGACCACATGTCAATGGTTGACTTTTTCTTGGTCATCGTCCTAAGTAATCTCTTAGCAGTATCCTATGCTCTTAACTTTTTAAAAGTCTTCACTAATACCTTTTATGTAAATAAAGCACAAATCTATATTTCAAATCCTTATCTCGTTCCATAGCATTTATAAGCATCTATATTCACATGTCTTCAAAAACTCAAACTCAGCATGTACCAATAGCACCTTCTTGCCAAAGGAACTCCTCTTTTGGCTTCATCGTTTCACTTTTCTCTCAATGTTAATTTTATGTGTCAATTTGGGCAACATGGTGCCAGACTTTTGATCAAACATATTCTCCATGTCTCTGTAAGGGTGTGTCTGGATGAGATTAACATTTAAATTGGCTGACTGTGTAAAGCAGTTCATCCTGCCTAATGAAGATGGATGGACCTCAAATTGAAGACCTCAATAGAACAAAAAGATGGAGAAGAGGGAACTTGTTCTGCCGGCACTGGAACATCAGTTTTCTCCTTTTGTCTGAATGAGATTTACAACATCAGTTTGCTTGGTGTATCAGGCCTTCAGACTCAGACTGGAACTAAATCGCTGGTTTTTTCTGGATGTCCAATCTTGCTGACTGCAGATTTTGGGACTTAGCCTCCATAACTATATAAGTCAATTCTTTATATAAATGCAATTCTTTGGTTCTGTTTTGCTGGAGAACCCTAACTGACATACCCACTCACCACTGTTTGAAATCTTACAGGGAACTTTGATTCTCCCCTCTTTCATATTAATCAGTAGTGAGTTCTGCAGCTCCTGTCACCATGCCTAATACCCTTTTCTATTTCCTTTGACACCACTCTAGGGAGCAATAATGTAGTCTTCTCCAAACTATACTCCTGTTTCTCCTTATTTCAATCAGCTCTACTTGTGTGTGCCATATTAGCCTACTAAATTGTTTTTTTTGTGTGTGTATGTATCAAAAAACTTCAATGGTTTCTATTTAATTAAATGCAAATTTATTAGGTTTTCAATAAATATCCTTCATAAAATAGCTCCAGTTTATCAGAGGAATAAAACTCCTTTATTTTGGTTCAAAACAATTAAATACACAAGGACAAGATAAGGGGAAATGGTAAGAGGAAGGGAGTTGAAGGAAGAAACTGGTTTAGCAGCTGTAAAACTAAGTCCATTAATTTTACTGAAGACAAAATCTATACAAGAAAAAGAAAATCTGATCAAAAGTGACTGAGCAAAATCAGCAAACGAGAAAAGTGATTGCCATCAAGGAGACTTCTCTTTGAAGAAAAAGATTTCAGAAGATACTAAAAAAAGATGATCTCTAGGAGATGGATAGTATAGTATTATTTTATCTTATTTGATTAGGATTCATAGTGAAAATTTCAGTACTAGGTATGACCCTATAGGATGAAGATAGAAAAATTAGAGAACATACTTAGGAGAGTGAGCATAATATTCAGTAAAGGATATGGATTTCATGCTATTAAAATCCATGCTATATTTCACTGTTATCTGAAATATTATTATTATTTTTTAAAGACTTTATTTATTTATTCATGAGAGACACACACAGGGAATGGCAGAGACATAGGCAGAGGGAGAAACAGGCTCCTCACAGGGAGCCCAAAGTGGGACTTGATCACAGGGCTTGAGGATCACACCCTGAGCCGAAGGCAGGTGCTAAATCACTGAGCCACCCAGGCATCCCTATATGAAATATTATTTCACATTATTCGAGGTTTTAGTGAAGGAGCTGTTAAAGTTTTCCTTGGAAATGAAAAGATTTAGCAGGACCTGAGATATCTTTAAATGTATAAGGGATGATGAAGAAGACAGGTAGTTTAACTTGTATAGTATGGCCCAGACAAGCACATTAGGAACTATGGATGAAAAGAAGATAGATTTATGCTCAGTGATGAAAGAAGCTTCTTATAGTTAGTGCTGTCAAAAGGTCGATTAGGTCGCTTCTGAGAAGAGTAGGATTTCTGTCATTGTAATTTTTAGATTTATTCTAAGTAGCCACTCAGAAGGAATATTATAGGATTAATTCAAACATCAAGAAAAGTGCTAAGCCACATGATATCTAGAGTTTCTTCCAAACCATGGTATCCAGGATTCTATCATTCTAATGCAGATTCAGCCCAATCCCTCTAATGTTACCGTTGGGTTCCTGCCAGACATGATTACTCAGAATCTCGTATTTTTACACCTTACCAACTCAATTTCTATCTGCGATTTTGTCCTTTTCCCAAATTGCTTTTTGTCTGACATACTCCACCAGCTGGAATTGTACCTACTATTAAAGAACCAACCTTAATTACTCCTCCTTACTGAATGTCTCTTAACTTAAATATCTTCTTATATCCAAACAAGGTATGATGTTTTCAGAGAGAGAGAGAGAGCGAGAGAGAGAGAGAAAGAGAGAGAGCACGCTCACACAGAGGCACTCTCAAGCAGGGGGTAGGGGCAGAGGGAGAGAGAATCTCCAGCAGACTCCCCACTGAGCCCAGAGCCCACACAGGGCTCAATCTCACGACCTTGAGATCAAAACTTGAGACAAAACCAGGAGTCCCATGTCAACCACCTGAGCCATGGAGGTGCTCCTAGGTATGTCTTTAAAACAACAGAGTACCAGTGAACATAACAGTACACTGAAAACCTTTGTCTTATAACTTTTCTTTCTCTCTTCCTCTCATCTTTTCTTTCTTTTCCTTTTTTCCTTTCCTCTTTCCTCCTTTCCTCCCACCCTCCTTCCCCCTTCCCTCTCTGTTTCCCTTCTTCCCTCCCCCCTACCCTGCCCCCCCCACTTCCTTTCAAGTTTAAATATGAATAGTTGACTGGGGCAAGTTCCAGTGGTTTTGGTTATGAAGGAAGAAAAGAGGCTCAAACTAAAAAGAAAGAAGATACTATTTTATAGCCTTGAAAAGGTGAGTGAATTAAATTCACCGCAGTTATTTAAGAAATTGATATTTCTCTTATGCCAAGACAGACTCAATAGCTATTTTTGAATGGTCATGGAAGGTAAAATCCCCAAGGACATAGCTCTAGGAGTCAGAAGGAATTTGAAGGGGTATAAACATTTCTGAGGGTAAGGAACGTAGTCATTTCCATCATATGGCAGAAGCAAAAGTGATGTCCCCTATAAAAGAGAAAGCTAGAGGACAACTGTGGCAATATATGGATCTATTTAACATCAAATATCAGGGAGACACTTGGCTGGCTCAGTTAGAACATGTGATTCTTCATCTTGGGGTCATAATTGGAGCCCCGCATTGGGTGTAGAGATTACTTAAATAAATAAATAAATAAATAAATAAATAAATAAATAAATAAATAAATATTTAACATTGGTTCCCAATAAGAATATATGATGGATCGAAAAAGTGATTTAATATTTACAAGATGCTTTTATGTACAATGTGTCATCTGATTATCACAACAGTGATGTAGACATGTAATCCTCATTTACAGATAAGAAAACTCAAAGTCAATGAGGCTAAGTTAGTTCAGTCTTTAACATTCTAATCCAATAGTCTTCTTACCATATCAAAAATGATTCATCAGTAATTTACTATGAATTTTTGAAGAGCAAGTCACCAACCACATTTTTTTCTTTTACGATAGTGACAAATTACAACGTAGAAATAAACATAGAAATACAGTATTATTAATAGTATTACTACTAAGTAAACAAACTGTTCATTGATGATCTCATCCAAGGAAACAAATATCATCCCATCTCACACATGGGAAAATGAAAATAAGTTTGCAATGAAAAAAGAGGAGAGGTCAGAAAGGATAAAAAAAATGATAAAAAGAAAAGGAAAGGAAAGGAAAGACAAAAAGAAAGAAATAAGGCCTAGCAGTGGCCTTAGTGATGGAGGCTTAGGTTTTAAAAGAAAGTAATTGTTGAGAGACCGAGTGCTACTGTGAAACAAGGAGCATTAAGATGATGGCAAGACCTTTTGATTTTGCAATTGGGAAGAAATTGATGATGGTCAAATTTAATTGAAAGGAAAGGAGGTGACTGCAAAGATGAGTTTTACTGTTTTCAGGAATTTAGCTGAAATGAAGAAGAAATTTATTTATTGTTAAAGAGGGACAACATTGTAAAATAGGAAAAAAATCAATAAAATGAAGTCTTACTCACTTAAGGCAGAGAACTAAGAGGAACAGAGAGATAGTGAAAAGGCAAAATAAGATCAATATATGAGGGTTGAGGGTTGATGAAGTAGAATATTTGGAAGCTAGGGAAAAGAGCACACAGATGGAGAGGGAGGAAAGCAAAGACTAGAGTCTTTGGTCTACTGGAGCTTCTCCATTGATTTTAGAAGAATATTTAGCTTGTACTAGTATTTGTTTTAGGAAGGATAGTTTGAAGAAGAGTAAAGGGAAGATGAAAATGCTGGTGCCCAAGGTTCTAGCTTATCTGGCAGAAGAAAGTGAGAAGAAGCTAAAAATAACGTGAGATTTAAAAATGTCAAAGGAATGGAAAACTCTTGTTATATTTATTATGGAATGTATATGAGTTATTCAGAAATAGTTAGATACAGGTATTTCACAGCAGCAGTAAGGATTGAGTTGATATTAGAAAGCATGGCTTTGATTTTTCTATGCTTTTCTTTACAAGTACTTTGTGGCGTGGGAATATAAACAGGAATTAGACAGTGGCTATTAACCTCATTAGAGGTTTAGTACATAGTTTTTTGACATAATCTTAGAATGAGCTTCCAAGGGAGATTAACAAATCTCCATATCCTAAAATCTCCAAGGATAGAATGAACAATGAAGTTTCTTTGAGTACTGTGATTCCATGAAAAAATTTGATCATCATTTATCAGATTACTCTCCTCTGAAGAGACAAAGAAAGGACAGAGATTACTCCTTTCAATCACAGTATATTTTCCATTAGTTCAAATATTAATCTCTGCATAAAATAGGTGTTTCATAAATGTTTGCTATATTATTCTAGGTGCAAAACACTTTGGAGAGATTGAAGGACCTTTAGTGAGGTTTATGATCTTTCTGCTTAAGGCAGAAAGCTTTCATCATTAGCATATTTGTTGCACTATTTTTTTTACATAGTCTGTTAAGTTAAATTCACGTATTCTTTGGCTGTAAAACTTGTATTTCAACTTCAGTAAGATTTAGTACCTGCAACTCACTGCACCTTATTTTAAGTTAAGCTTATCATACAAAATATATGAGTCCACGTTACAGCCAAAGACTTAGACTTTATCCTAGAATTGGGAGAGATTTTGCTATGTAGGAAAATATTCTTTTAGGTTTTCACATTATTCATCTTTTGCCAATTCACTTCCCTCTTGAGAAATAATCATTTCATTTAAACTGTACATTTGTTATTATTTGGAGTTTCATAATGATACTAAAAAAAAGTAGTGTAACTATTTTTCTATTGAATTTAGCTGCTAAAATCATGTCTTTAAAATTTGGAAAATTGCCACAGTTCTCTGACCTTCTGAATAGATAATGTTTGCAATCCTTCCATTTTTCTCTCAGTATCAAAGAAAAGTAAGTCCTATAGATATCCTGCAGTTTGAGTTTGTCTTTCAGTCAGTGTAAAAAAAAATGTGTTAATTTTTACTTTGAGACTATAGACAGTAAGAAACATTTCCACATTAATTTTCACATATATTCCCTTCAATCCTGGTTTTATAAAAGCATAATGGAAAATACTGGAATACAGCAAGTTAACCCATTTTGGAACTCTTAGATACCTTGAATAATTATTGAGACCTTTGGTTATTATCTGTACCAAGTCTTTTGAGGTTCATCCACCTCTATTTCCATCTAAAGGAGACCTTGGTCCTTGTGCCTTCAGAAAGGACAAGCCCAAAGGTCCCAGCTGCGTTCCCCTTTTATTCCCTAATCTGAGTCATCTCACTCACCTCCTAAGGCCACGTATCTCTTGCTGTTCTCTGTTGCATGAAGTGGCCTTTATGCTTCAGAAAATTTAAAGGTCATTTTCCTTTCTTTGAAACCTCACTACATTTTGTTACTTACAGTGTCAGTTTCAGTAAAAGAAAACAGAGAGGTGAATTGTTATTTCACTGGTGATAACCAGAGCTTTGGGGAGTACCTCTGAGAGTTGTTTTCAACCCTGGGTCAAAATGCCATTGTCCTAGACTGAGTTCTCTTCCCATTTTAACTCCATAAACTATAACCCAACAATGGCATGGTATTCCTGGGGAGAAGTGAAAGTTGTTCCATATGAAATTTTTTCATCACAGAAAATATTTAGAAAGACGAGGGATCCCTGGGTGGCGCAGCGGTTTGGTGCCTGCCTTTGGCCCAGGGCGTGATCCTGGAGACCCGGGATCGAATCCCACGTCGGGCTCCCGGTGCATGGAGCCTGCTTCTCCCTCTGCCTATGTCTCTGCCTCTCTCTCTCTCTCTGTGACTATCATAAATAAATAAAAATTAAAAAAAAAATATTTAGAAAGACGAAAAGAAGTGAGCTCACAGATCAAAGGGAATGGAAATTAGAATAGGACTAAAAGATTCTGGCCTCCAAAGCTGAATTCTTAGAAGGATTATTGGGAAATTAACACCCACCAGAGCCTGACAGAAATATTTTTTCTTAGACAAGTCATTAGCTATTTACCTAAAGTTGAGGTTTATGGCAATAAATAGAAAGCAACAGGTATTATGTTATAAATGTCTTTTTGGTTCTTTTTTTTTTGGGGGGGGTTCTATTCTTTTCTACTATTGATAGTAAGATCTTATTTAAAAAAATGGCATCCTTTTCAAAGCTGCAAAACACATTTTCCAAGCCTGTTAACCCTGTAGCTTTGTAAAATTACATTCTGATCCATTATTTTATAATCATTAGATACTTGAATGCTGCCTTTCATCCATTTTCTCACATTGGCTTGTTACTAATTATGTGAAATGAATACTGATTGGATGATATCTGCTTACCATGAATTCTGATTGGCTAGCTGCTTAGAAGCATGAAGGTCACTTGCTGATTGTTTTGTACTTTAGTCAATATTGTCCCTTGTTCTCTTGCAGACCTGATCTTTGAGAGCATTATTTAACAACAAAAAACCCTAAAATCTGCACATTGGAATTCTAACCAAGAGCCTTTGTTTCCTCCCAATCTCCAAAGCAGAACTCCAACTATGTAGAGTACATTCTACTTTCTATGGCACCTTCCTTTAAATAGTCACACAAGAAAACCTTCACACAGATAGCTAAGGAAACCTATGTGTGATGAGGTGTCTATCGGTGAGGATGTCACTAACAGTGGAAAAGTGTGAACTGGAGGTCTAATGTGTACCCATCTCAACCACTTGTAGGCTCTTGGTAAAATTATTTTCTCTAGCAAAGAAAGGCAATTTGGAAACAGCAAAGTCTTCACATTGTGTTCAACTTTGAAGGAAAGAGGAGCTCTAGAATAAAACTGAATCATCACTCTATCCATTATCCAGATAGATGAGGGAGAGAGTTGGAACATTCTCAGGCTTTTGCCCCTTGTTATTGGTGAATGAGAGGCAGCAACATCTAATGCAACTGGTGGATGTGCAAGGATGAATTGCATAAAGAGGAAAACATTTATAGACCGGATGTCAGGGATGGGAAGCAAATGCAGGAAAGGCAGACAGTATGACTCGTGTTCAGAGGTGCACTCACCAAGTTCTCTAACTTTAGGAACTGAGCTTCAAAACCATGAATGCATACTGTTAGTTCACCCTGCTTTTGAACTCTGAATCATAAGGCAGAAGTTCCTTATTTAAGTATTTAAGTATTTATTTATTTATTTATTTATTTATTTATTTATTATGAAAGGGGGGAAATCCCCCAATTACACATGATTCTTATAGGAAGAAGTTAATGAAAGAACTGAGAAGGGAGACTCCAGAGGTTCCCTTTTCTATCCTCTTTGACTGGTTTCTCATTTTTTCAACCTCTTCCTATGTTCCTCCCCAATCCCCTGCCCCATTATTGTCCATTTTCTCTCACTGCTCTTTCCTCCCCCTCTGAGCCTCCACCCCCCATTCCTCGAGCCTCTACAATTACTAGCAGGGCTGATTGTATTTCTCCTTTTCTCTTTTTATCTCCCCCACTGTCTCAGCCAAGGCTTTTCAAGTACTCAAGATTTTTTTTTAATGGCTTCCTTTTTTTTCTGTTTATCTGCTTGTCACTGTCTTTGCTTGCCTCAGCCTCCTGTGGGCGAATCGTTATCTCTTTTCTCTGTCTTAACCAATCATTGCTCGTGGAGGCATTTTTTTAATCTAGTCTAAGACAGAATATGAATAGTAGTATCCGGGAAGGTCATTTGAGATTCTATTTTAAAATGACGCTACTGAAAAACAAACTTTTTAATATCATTTTCTTGCTGCTCTTGCTAAAACCAAATCAAAAACCTTGTTCTAAGACACAAAAAGGAAAACAGAGATTGCTCAGGGCAATACCAACATGTAAGGTGATATTTAGCAGTATAAGTGAGTTAATTAATAGGTAAATTACAAAATACATTCTAATTTTAGATTTTGTGCTTTTTAGTGTTAAGATTTTCGATAACCATGCATTCAGACAGCACATATTTATAGACAGGGCTGCCTATAGGTAGGACTGTCCAGAATAAGTACTTAGCATTTAGTCAGAGAAAGAGTCCTGGAAAGTGAACAGCATTCCCCAAGAGAAGATAGTATCTTCTAGGGATAATAATTTATTAGGTTAGTTAGGTATGGATCCCACATTTGTGGCCGGCACAGAGAAAAAAGACAGGCAAGATGTGTGTCTCCAGATAGTCAAGGGTAGAGCCACAGAGTATTTTCTGTGTCAGCACAAAAGTAGTAATATTAACAGCCAGAATGGCTAAAATTAACAACTCAGGAAACCACAGATGTTGGCAAACATGTGGAGAAAGAGCTAACCCTTGTGCACTGTTGGTGGGAATGCAAACTGGTGTAGCCACTCTGGAAAACAGTATGAAATTTCCTCAAGAAGTTAAAAATAGGGGACACATCGGTGGCTCAGTGGTTGAGCATCTGCCTTCGGCCCAGGGCGTGATCCTGGAGTTCTGGGATTGAGTCCCAGGTTGGGCTCTCTGCATGAAGCCTGCTTCTTTCTCTGCCTATGTCTCTGCCTCTGTCTGTCTCTCATGAATAAATACATAAAATCTTAAAAAAAAATAGAACTACCTTACAATCCAGTAATTGCACTACTAGGGATTTATCCAAAGGATACAAATATAGTGAGTCAAAGAGGCATAGGTACTCCAATGTTTACAGCAGCAATGTCCACAATAGCCAAACTAGAGAAGGAGCCCAGATATTCATCAACAGGTGAATGGATAAAGAAGATGTGATACACACACACACACACACACACACAGGAATATTAGTCATCAAAAAGAATAAAATTTTGCCATTTGCAACAACGTGGATGGAACTAGAGGATATTATCTGAGTGAAATAAGTCAGGGAAAGACAGTTATATGATTTTATTCATGTGTAGAATTAAAAAACAAAACAGAGGATGATAGGGGAAGGGAGGGAAAAATAAAGTGAGACAAAATCAGAGGGACACAAACCATGAAAGACTCTTAACTATAGGAAACAAAGTGAGAGTTGCTGGAGAGGAGGTAAGAGGAGGCATGGGGTAGCAGGGTGATGGACTTTAAGGAGGCATTTGATGTAATGAACCCTGGGTGTTATATGCAACTAAGGAATCACTAAATTCTAGCATTGATAATATACTATGTGTTAATTAAATTAAATTTAAATAATTTTTTAAAGTATATTTTGAACACCAAAAAAAGTAATAATATTAACATAAAAGTAAGGAGAAATTTGATGGTGTTTAAAGAAAAATGGTACAAGCCTAATTTATGTTGTAAAATAATCATTTTTACATCAGTGTGGAAAATAAACTGAAGGAATGTAAGACAGGGAATAGGGAAATCAGGTAGGAGGCTCTTGTGGCATCCTGCACAAAACAGGATGAGAAGTTGAAAAATCTGAGAAATAAGAATAAGATATTTGAGTCACAAACTTAGTGACAAATTGAGTGTGGGGAATATTTCCTATTTAGGAAGAGTCTGGGATGACACTCAAGCTTCTGTCTTGGGTGAATGGTGGTGCCATTCACAAAGAAAGAAAATTCAAGAGTAAAAATTGGTATCAACGGAAAACATGATTTTAATTTTGTACCTACTGAATTCAAATTAATTTTGGGAATTTCAAATGGAAATTTTTATCAAAGAGTTAGCTATATGGGCCTAACACTCAGGGTAGGTATCTGGACTGGAGTTAAATTTTTAGAAGACATAGAATATAAATAGAGATGTAGAGAAATTTATCTTTCAGGGAGAATAGGTACAAGTAGAAAAATCAGCCATTTGTATCCATTTTACAATTGTTAAATATTTATTGATTGTCTACTACATGTATGAGATTAGGGAGCTTAGCTTTATGACAAGGATTGAAAGAAGAAGGAATGATCTTTGCCAATTCATTCATATATTTGCTTATGCATTTAATAAACATTTACAATACGATCATTAATCAGATTCCAAAAAGTTAGCAAGCCTCCATGGTAATGAAAAGTAATTTCTAATGTAGCTCCTTTGAGGAATAAGCATTGTAGTTCAAGAGACAATGAAATAAAACATGTTAAGAGTGCTCTGGTAGCGGTATTGCAATAGTAGCATAAAGGAAGAGTGACTTGAGGGATCTATACAGGTTCTGCAGAAGGCAGGTAATCTCAGGTAAAGTACTTGGCAAGTACAAAACACAGAGGAATAAAACTGCTTATGATATTCTATAGATAGTGAACAATCTTGTGACTTAAGTATCAAATATATATGGAGGTTAGTTGGAGAATAAGGTGGAAATATAGACTAAGATTGGAATATGAATATGCAAACAATAGTAGGGGAATGAAACTTGTCTTGAAGGCTCTGGAGCTAAAGAGTTTTCACTAATACACTAATATGTTCAAACACGTGTCTTCACAGAAGAGATTCTGGTCACTTTAGGGAGAATGATTGTAACGGAACCTGGAAACAAGAAATATTTAAGATGATTCAGGGGTTTTTTCCTTTGTTGTTTGGTGGTGTTTGTTTTGCTTTGTTTTGCTAGCTATTATTTAAATATCCTGGCTTTAAATAAATCAGGACCAAGAGTAAAGTGCTGCTGTAACAAAGAATACAAAATGTAATTTTGGCTTTGTGGTTAATTAGTGAACAGACTGAAAGTTTGGTGGCCAGTTAAGGACTAGATATGTGATCTCTGAAATGAGATGTGAACAACATAGTTAGTAAAACTATTAACTGGTGAGTTTACATGCCTATGGAATGAGCAGATCGAAAAGATGTTCAAAATCTTTGTGTTTGTTACAATTGGTTGCTTTTGATACCCAACCTCCCTAATGATACCTATCTCCTGGTATTCTTGTCTTATACCCATGACATACTCATGCTGGTATGTGTGGCCAATAGCATATAGAAAAAATGACTGCATGTCACTTCTAAGATTAGATTATAAAAGACTGGATTCAGTCTTGGGTGCTCTCTTTTTTACTCACTCTTTTTCGCTTTTGTCCCCACGCATGAGGATGCTATGTCATGTGTAGCCCAATGGAAAGGCCCAAATAGTGAAAAACAAATTTCCTGCCAAACAGCCTTGTAGATGAATTTAAAAGTCAACTCTCCAGTCCCAGTCAATCCTTTGGAGACTACAGCCTCAAGTGGACGGTTTTGCTGCAATCTCATGGGAGACGGTGGGGAAAAGCACCCCATTAAGCTGGTCCTGGATTCCAAACCCACAGAACCTATGAGATGATAAATGTTTGCTATTGCCAGCTAATAAAATAAAAATTGATTTTAGGTCAATATTATATTCAGCAATATGTAACTAATACAGTAGTCTTTGGGAGAGATGAGCAAAGGAGAGAATAGGCAAGTTTGTAAGCAGAAACAAAAGAAGAGTCCAGAAATTTGGAGCTTTGAAGGGTTAGAAAATCCAAATGCTTCTTGATCCCCAATAGTAGGAGATGGGATTTTAAAAGAGTAACCAATAAACCAAGTGCCAATAAAACCTTTCATTTGATTGAAAAGACTTAGGGGAAAAGTCTAACTAAGGGTGTGGCCTCAAGGTAGCTACAAGGATGTAGAGCTCAGAAAGGAAAAGAAGCAAAACATGTTTGAGTACTGTGCCCAAAAGAACACTAAACATAGTTATTAGCACATGTTGCTGACTAGAAGCCAATAGATCAGAAGCCCACAAAGATGTCAAAGAAACTATATCACCAAATAAATCAAAAGCCCAGACCAAAAATGCAAGAATTTTTAGAAAAAGTAATTATTAAATCTGTATGTGATTGAGAAATTGGATGAAGAATTTAAGTTAGATGTTTTTAAAACTTTGGGCTGCCATGAGAGGATGCTGAGCTCCAAAGGTTGCACAGTCTCCAAGGTGTGAGCAAATTTCCAAATGCCCACTTTAGATGACATTAAGAAAATAGTGGGTGAACAATGGCCTCCTTTTCCCTTACAAAGGGCAGATCTAGGAGCCACTGAGAAAAAAAGTGGGCAAGAACACAAAATCAGAGACTCCATGACCACCAGGTTGGGGCAGAGGACCTTTCAGAACAAAACACAGAAGTGCAGTTTGGGAATCACTCTGGACCTGTGACCAATATGTATCTCCCATTCATTCCTCTCTCCATTGAGTTTACTGAGATTTTATCTTCCCTGTTCCATCATTGTGTACTAGGTGTATATGTGATGGGACAGACAAGTTATCTTTTTTACTTCCTCATTTTTTGGACAGGGAGGAACAATATCTGGATCTCATGGAGTAAGACTGGAATTTGAGGTGCATGTAGTGGACTCTGGGTTGCCTCCCCTAGAAAGGGGGTGAGGGTACTATGTGTGACAAAACAAATATACGACCATCTGGAGGCTAGACAAGCTGACTAAAGCACAGGAAATGCCTTGTGTTTATTATATCGCATTTCATTTCTTCATTAGCTTTTTCTGCAGAGTGAGTTCTGGCCAATGAGGTGTGAGTTTAAGTGAAGTGTGCTTCTTCTGGGTTGTGGTAATTATAAGCTGGTGGCCTTCTTGGTACTCTCCCTCTTCCCACTTCATGGTGAGCTTGAAGGTCATTTTTTTAGGATGGCAGAGCTACAAAGTGGAGAATGATACACATAAGGCTATAACGAGAAGTAAGAAGACATTTTTACTTTGTTAAGCCCCGGAGATTCCAGGAATTGGGTGATGGGTAGGGTTATTTCTCCTGACTCCCTTAGATTGCCTTCCCTTATCTTCTCTGCCTTACATAAAAAGAGTAAAGAAAAAAATCTACTAAAGAAACAAACACTATTAGGATTAATATCCTCCAAGTTTGGGAAACATCAGAAAAATTTTACAATGTTTCATTTATAAAGAGGTTTCCTAAATGATTTGTGAATTCATGTTTATGCTATGATAATGATTATGTATTAGGACTTACTTTAGGTATATACTGAGTTATGCACCATACTTACAAATGATACTTCTGATTTGGGACCTTTAGTACAGGTATATTTTGCAGCCAAGAGAAAATGCTTAAATACACAGCTTCTTTTATTTAAACCATTGCATGGAATGGCTTCCCTATCTCTGTATACATGAAAATATTCAAACTCTTTAAATTCTTCCAGCATGCCAGAACTTCTTCTTTCCTTCTAAGCTTTTCTGCACATAAGGGCAATAAGAAATTATATGTCTGTAATTTTTCTTCCGTGAAATACGTATTTCCTCTGTAATCACTCTCTATATAGATGGTTTTCTACTCTGATAATGTTCCTTTACAAATATGAGAAGATCCATCTCATCCAAAAGCTTTCTAACAACATGGAAACCAGATAAACATAAACCACCATAAATGGGTGACTTCTTTATTCCTTAATTTAGTGATAACAGGGCAGCCCTGGTGGCTTAGCGGTTGCGCCGCCTTCAGCCCAGGACGTGATTCTGGAGATCCGGGATCAAGTCCCACGTCAGGCTCCCTGCATGGAGTCTGCTTCTCCCTCTTCCTGTGTCTCTGCCTCTCTCTGTGTCTCTCATGAATAAATAAAATCTTTAAAAAATAATTTAGTGACAACAAAAATCACATAAAAATTTTCACTTCAAATGCCCCCAAATATTGTATGGATAACTTATTTTCATTATAAACTATTAAATTTCACTTTAAATTACATACTTGATTCTCTTTTGGTAGAATTGAATTTAATTTGGTTCCATTTGCACCTAAAAGAGTAGTAGCAAGGCATGAGTGCCTTCCCAAAGGTGCTTCTTGGACCAGTTAAAGTTGGCGCCAAAGCAGAGAATAGAATGGTTATAGGGCTAGGTATCCTTGATAATGTTTAATTGTGGGTGGATTTAGCATGAAGCCTTTAGAAACAGTACAATCTTGAAAATTACAGAAATACAAATTTAAACACTATTGACTTCTTTATATACTTTTCTGATTTCCTTAATTTTTTATTAAGAAAAAATGCTTTCAATTATCAGCATGGTTGATATTTTGTAAGTTCTGAGATGATAAAGGTTCTTGCAGTTGAGTTACAAAAAAGTCATCCAGATGCCCTTGCTTATTTTCATCATCACCATCTATTTTGTTCTGTGCCCTGTGTTGTTACGACTGTCTACAAAATGTATATGAAAACAATTAAAACTCTTTCACCCTTCAGGATGTTTTGATTCCCTTTCTCTTGCCATGTTCCCTTCTCTCCAAAAAACTAGCATTTCTTTAAATGAGAGGAGCACAGTGATATCAAATACTGACAATTCATTTCTTAAAGGGCATTCAATTTTCACACTAAATGAGTTGTTCTGAGGATGAGACTGCAGTTCAAGGTATGTGGTAAATAGAACTGAAGAAAGTGAAAGAAATTCATAGGTAGAGAAGACAAGAGAAAAGGGGGAGTGAATAGTTTATTTTCTGTATACAATATAATGAACAGAGAATAAATCTTGGTTACACTCCTGGTGATTTTCTATTTCAAGAAAACATCAACCGTCACAATTATAGTTTGGTATTTAGAAGGGACTTCTTCCCAAGAAGTGACAAATATCACTATTCGATAAAGAGTATTTTTCATTTGTACTGATGACAAATCTTACTGTAAATGTAGCCTGTTACTAGATAGTATTATTTCTGGCTGCCAAATCCAAAGGTTCGTGTAAATCTTCTTGTTTGAGTTCTTTTTCCACGTTCTCTCTGTCCATCTGTCAATAATTAAAAACTACTCTGTCAAGACACTGGGATCATGTGCTCGGTCTTCTCTATAGTGCTAAGGAAAAAGAAAAAAAAAACTTGTGTGTGCTAGAATTTCTGGGTATAACCTGATATATGGCCCAGACATGTGTTTTAAGAGTTTGTAGTATGTCCATTTCCAGAACGGGATCATTTTTTTTTTTGTGAGGTATTTTGTCACCAGTTTTTTTTTCTGTGATTTTTAAATGTAGAATAGACTGCACAGAACCACCTTATTTTGTGGTCCTAGTTTTTAGCCATTATGTTTGGTAATGATAAGTGGGTCAAACCTAGGCTGAGGACTTGACTTAGAGCAAGTTAGAGTGACTCCGAATAAATCTAAGATCCTGTCAGAGGCATCTGATACTCAGCAAAATTATCAAAAAGAGCATTCCATCTATAATTCAGGGTTATAAGGTAAATGGAGACCAGTTGTTGTACAGAATGGGCATCTAGGGTCAGTGTTAAGATCTGGAAAGGTTTCTGAACTGAGTGTGCGAAGATGACTCACAAAGAGGTTTCCCTGAAGATCAAGAGAATCCAGTTCCTAACTAACCAGCTTCCATGCCACAGAGATTTTTTAAAAAAACATTCTTCATTGATTCCTCCTTGAAATGTAATCCAGTCAGTGAGATAAAAATCTCCTTTGCACTTGAGTCTTATTTGTCATAATTATGCATCTTTAGGGTTTCATAATGACCAATTTAATCACTTTGCCGTTTAGAGGGCTATAACAGCCAATCATGATAATAGGTTTGGTATTTGGTAGGAACCATTTAACGCCCAAGAGCCCTTATTCTGAGCCTCTTGATGCTACTTCAAGTTGACAGGCAGCTTCTGATTAGCACACGTTGCAAAACCTTTGGTGAAATGTTCATTTCTTTTAAATAAACTCTGTGACCTAATACTAGGCACATTGGCTTGAAAACAAGGTCACCATGTGAGAGAAGTTTCTTCCAAAATGCTTATTCTCTTCATAGTCATCTATTATAGCAGCCTGAGCACACCAATAGGCTTCCAATTCCTCGGTAATTCCAAATGTAGGTTCGATCTATCCGGCTGGTGATAACGCACTAGAACTTCCAAGACAAGCCCCACCCCTACATTAAGTGATGCTGGGAGAGTCATGAGCTAGTCCAACTAAAACTTACTGGTCGCCTATCATCGACAACATTATCATTAACTCACTAGCCTGTCACAATTACATGATGAAAAACAACAAAAAGGTCTTAGGGCGTTTGTCCTCAGTCTTTGGTGAACATCAGGACCACCAAGAAGGTATGCTTTTACTGTAGATTGTTGGGGCTTATCCACAGAGGCTCTTCCTTATTATGTCTTAGGTGGTTCCAGGAAACTCCATTTAACAAGAATCCTACTGATTTTGATATAAGCAGTCCTGGATCACATGTTGAGAAATATTATTTAAGGCCAATTATTGGCAGATTGGCTACTATAGGTAAAGACATCTCCCCATTTTACCTAAAAGCATTGATAGAATGGTTTTCTTTTGCCTACGCTTCCGTTTCCCCTAAAGTAAACAATTGCTTTTCTAAAGTATTTTGTAAATGAATGTCTGAGTGTATTTATTTCCTTGAGAAAAAAAAAAGTAAAAAAAAATAGTTTTGTGTTTGCATAGCATGATTTTAAAAATGGAGAAAGATTAGACTTTGGAAAGCTTTGCCAAGGTCATAACTCACAATGTAGTGGTTTGATCATGTGCTGTGGGGTCAATTACTGTCTATAGCACTTATGAGATCTTAGTTATTTAACCCTCTAATGTTCAGTAGCCTCTGTAAAATAGGGATAGTAATATATCTTATAGGACACCATTAAAATTAAACACAATTATTTACAGGTATATATACATATATAGAGGAGGGGGGGACTTGACACAGAGTGATCTTATATTTTTGTTGTAATCATCAAAGGACTACAGAGAGATCTTAATAGCTCCAGTTATCTTTGTCTATCTTGGAAAAGGAAAATGCTTCTATCCACTGTCTCTAACCTAGTCTTCCTTATAGATAGAGTAAAACTAGAATTGAATCAGACAAAGAGAGAATGCCATATACAGATAGACAGGCTGAAGCACTGGAAAGAAAGCCATGGGACTACACTGCAGGTGGCTAAATGTGCTGATGTTGGCCCATGCCTAGCAATACCTTTGCAAGCTCAGATGGCAGGAATAAGGCAGTGCCATGCTCTGGGGTAAAGCAGATCATCTGCTTTTCCCCACTCGTGTTTGCTTGTGCGTATGCTTACGATTCTCTCCCACACCCCCATCCACCCACCCACATGTTGCCCATTGTCTTGTTCTGAAAGGGGACAGGTGGATAGCATGGCTGCAGGAACTAAGTTATTTTCTTTGCTTGGTATAGACTGAGAAGAAAATGCGCAACACACACAATTTTGCTACGACATACTTTACAAAGTATATATGTTAGCTGAAGAGTAACATTTCAAGTTGTTTTTCCCAGATTAGATATCCTCAGTCTCTATCTCTAACTTTGCACCAGGATCAGCCTGTGTGACACACACAGATGGGGACCCAATCAGAATGGCTGCCTAAGCCCTCATTTGCAATGACAGCCTAGTTAATGAGGGCCAGAGGGGGGGTGAGGGCGATGTAGTGATGATTCACAGAATTGCAACTCTCCCCTGGGGCAGAACTCTTTTTGCTGCTGCAGCTGCTGGTCTTTTCACTTTATGGTAAAAAAAATACACATTTGGGGTCCTACAGGTAAGTGAACTGGTCACCTACCTCCTCTATTTATCAGGATTACAGTCACCATGCAAATCAGATGATACCGCTGACTTTGATCATTTGAAACCTCAGAGATGAGCCCTCTCATATAATGAAAATAAATATAAAAGTAAGATTTATTTTGTAAATTATTTTCTTTATAAAAACTTTTCAAAACCACATTTACTCTTTGAATTGATGGCCTTCCTTTGCAGAGGTCTATGACGTGATGTTGACATAGTTCATAAAAATGACTAAAGAGTAACAATGGAATACATTGAAGTCAAAGTAAATTTACAACAAGTCAAAGCTATCTTGAGATGGATCATTAGGAAGTTGCCTTGACGTGACTATTCATCAATTTATCTGATGCAGATTAATGCTAGGTGTTGGGATAACACTGACCTCCCTCAGGGCTCCCTGTCTCCTCAGTCACAGGACTCTGAGAAGTTGCTAGAGCCATCTTTTCTGCTTCTCCTTCCTCTTTACCTGGCTGATACTGGTAGATGGATGATGGCAATTTCTCCAGCCCTTGTTTTCAGGTTTCTAAAGCTTGAAAGAACATGCAAATATCTGGCCTCAAAGCTATCTAAGCCTCAGTGTTTTACCCTGTAGGCAGGGAATAATTTTTAAATTTCCTTTATGTACCATATAGGGTTATTTTTATTATTTATAAGTCATTATTTGTAAAGCACAAAGGTTCTTGAGACAGGGTGATAAATAAATGCTTAGAAAAAGAAACAAAGAACAACCCCTTAAAGTTTTCCAGCAGCAGTCTGAATATGACATAAACCTGAGCTCAGCTCCACTGTAAAAATCCAACACTTTCTTTTGACAGCCTTGAAGATGTTAGGAAAAACTCATCTTTTGGTTGTAATTCCAACCGCTGTGTTACCTATAGCCATGGCTTCCTCTGATCTGTAGTGCACCTAGGAGATGTAGGGAATTTAGTATTCCATAAAGGTATCAATTCCTCTAAATTTCTGACTATATTACACAGGTTCAGATAATCTTATTAACATTTAATGATTATGTAAACTAAATGCGCCTATTTCTCTTTTTGAAATTTGTTAATAACTTGTCTCTTGAAAGTTTTCTAAGTCATGACACTTGATGCTAATTTGATTTTTTATTTTCATGATTGTTTCCTCTATGTTCTTAAAGGGACAGGTTTTATTTTTCACTGTAGATATGAACATACATTTTTCACATTTTGCCCTGAAAATTGTGACACTTCTGCAATGGTAGTATTTTTACATTTTTAATGTAAAAATGAGGTACTTCTGTAAAATAATCATGTTTCTCCCATCCTTTACCTTTATTATTAGCATGCAATATTTTTACTCCTGACAGATGAAAGACTCAACATGCAAATGCTGATTTATCTCAGCATAGGCATGTTACACAGGAAAAGATCAGTGCTAACGGATCCTTATAAGTGAATACTCTTGGGGGAAAAAAAAAGCAAAGATTGCTTTCCTGGTTTGAGTTCTGTTTTGAGAATCTAAGAATTAGGAGTACAGGTCCTGGAGATTCCAAATGGTGGAAGTTGGGATGAAAAACCTTTATTTTCTCCCTGACCCCTGTGATTTGAACCTGGCCTTTGGAAATGACAAGTGACAATTCAGCATTACAGTGGTAGCAATAGCAAAGTGGAGATAGGCAATCTGGAATATGAGAAATCCTGCTCTTAATGGTGGCATATTCAGAAAAACAAACAGTTTCAGGGCAAGGGAGAGGAACCAGGTGAAATTTCACGTTTCCCATCTACGGATTTGTAAGAAGTGACTCTAAAGAGGATAAAAGATATGTTTAATGCAGGAAAGAAGGGAGTGCTAGTCATTAGGATAAAACAACTAACTGCCACCACCTAAAATGCATCTTTATTTGGTAACCCAACTTAGGAATGAGTCATATCATATCAATGAGTTATAAAATTCTTTAATTAAAAAAACTGTCCGGATCTTGTGACCCTTTCATAAGGCTTACCATTTCTTAATATTTTTTAGTCCTTGTCTGTAACTGGTATGTTGTGCTGTTGAATAATAATCACAGTGGCCAGATTTAATTGCTAAAAGGCAGCTTCATTTCAGGACAGAATAAGTGATTCGTGCATTCTGGTAGTGAAATACCTTGGGAATTTCTATGGAGAAGAGAAATGACATCAACTTAGTCATTAAGACTGAATTCTCCTTTTGAAAGTCTTACTTTATACTAGAATTTTAAATGAAATTTGGCCAGAGGTGACACCAGACTTCCTTTAGCTTCAAACCATAGTCCTGAAGGGAACCGCAGTCAACTTTAGCTATTAAATCTTTGCATTCTACACTGATTGGAATTTGGTTAATACTAGGCATTTTCATGGAGAGGCTGAGGTGATCATCTAATAGTGAAAATCTTTCCCTTCACTCCTTCTCAAAACAGAGGTACCAAGTGTGATACAGGTGTAAGTGAGAAAGTGGATGCCTGGGCATGGAATGATGCCCATATTTCCAGAGACAGGTACAAATAAAAGTTTATGTAAAGCAATCCTAGAAAATTCCTTTGTATACCTACTATTGTTAGTCTTGCTGGTTTAAGCTTGTTAACTTTCCCCAAATAGAATTCATTAAAGGACTTTTCCATAAACTGTTTTTAAAAAATAAGGGAAGAAGGTCTGCCCTCTCAGAACTATCCATTTTCTGTGTGATTCCACCATTATTCCTTTCAATAGCCAGGTAATTAATGGTACACATTACTTTCCTCTTGCCTCTTCCAGAGCTTTTTCACCCAAAAGTGCCTGTTCATGGTGGAGTTCAGTGCTGATCCCAGATAAAGGGGACTTGTTCCTTTTATTTAATTAACTGCTTGTCTTCCACACAGTAATCAGGACCTAGTTGACTGCGTGGCCCATGATACAGGCTGCTCGGAATATTTGTTAATGGCGACGGTGATAATTACTCCATATCACAGACCATGAGTGCTTTCTCTAATTAAAAGACACCAAAATTCTTAATCACTGGTTTTATGTTTTCGTTGTTAGTGAATTAAAAGAATTATATATATTATAGAGGGTGTTCTGAAGATAGATAGTTTTAGGAACAGATTCAGACATTTTTTTCCAATCACCTATTTAGTGACCAATGTTATACTAGGTTGATGGAAGTGAGGAGAAAGTAATAAAATAGGAAGGCATATTAGTTCACTTGACTTTACATGTTATTTTTAGGGCAGAAGAGTCATTCAATGCAAAATTGAAAAAAGCAATAAATGTTACAGTCGATCACCATTGACTTACCCCAAGATCAAATTTTCCCATAAAATTAAGGAGCATTGATTAGGATCTGGGTGGAGAAACCTGTATATTTTTAAATTTTCTGGGCAACATTGGTGATTTGTCTCTGGGGACATAGGAGTGGTCATCACAGAAAGCTTAGCTTGAGATACAATATATTAACAATCAAAACTCTAGATTGAATAAATACCTAGGTTATGATTACCAAACAGTTGGTTAAAGAAATACTGTGAGAAATATTAGAATGTAAATAAAACATTTGTTAGGACTTATTTTTGTAAGCAACATGGAATGTGTAGACCGGATTATGGTACAGTGGATTCATAACTGATTGAAAAAATTTCCCAAAGAATTAAAGGGTTGATGTCACTTTGAAGGATCTAGGAAAGAACAGATAGTCAACTTTACTAATTATAACTGGTTAAACAGATTAAAATAGCTAAACTACAGAATAACAATACTACTAATAATCATACATTGAATTTGACTACATGTTTGAGGTAGTTAAATGGTGTAATAGTATCTGAAGGGTAAGCTCCACTTCTGAACTGACATATGCAGCTAATCTCCCATCACCTTTTTTTGAAGCACAGTCTTCAGGGAGTTGATGTTTTGTTTAGACTATTGTTATAGAATTTCAAGATCACTGCTTGTTATAAACCTTCAACAATAGAGCAAATCTACTAACATTGCATGTAACGGGGAAAAATGCAGTTTTTTCCTTCCATTAAAAAAGATGATGTAGATTTAAGATGGGAAATAGATGGCTCATTAGCCTAGTGTGTAAGATCACTCACAAGCTTTTTGATTGACTGTGATCTCACAGCCACTGGTAGGACTGTGGGCAAAAACATTCCCACCAGTTTTTGAAAGTCCTCATGATACTCATTATCTCAGGTATAATTTCATATTTTTTTGCTTATCTTTTATTCATTTCTCACTTTATCACTATTTTCTCGGGAAGGATTATTTCCTTCCCTTCCCTTACTGTCCCTTTAACTTTCAAGAAAAATAAAAGAGGTTTAGTCAATCTCGAGGTCAGGATGGATGGGGTTCCAGGTCAGTTATGCTCTGGAGTTTCCTTTTGATTTTCCATCCACAGAAATAAAACCAAAGACAGGATTCCTGGCTTTTTTCAAGCAATATAGAAGAGAAGTGAGTCTCCTGGCAAGATCCACGTGCAGGCTGCCAAGTGAGCACCTCTCTGCAAGTCATAAAAGTTAGCTTTTTGTTACTGTCTAGCCCAGTGGAACTTATACTCCAGTGTGTATAGAAATCATAAGGAAAGTTTGTTAAAATGTAGATTCCTGGACTCTATACCTATGAGATTATTTTTTGGTATGTCTGCAGTAGGGCCTAGAATTCTATGTTTTTAAAAATAGACACCCACATAGATTTAGTTGTATATTTATTCATTTGTTAATGTTAATTCTACATATGTTTTTGAGCAGAAAATATGCCCTGGACACCCTTGTAGGGTACAGCCGTGTCACCAAGGATTTGGTAGTGAATAAGGTGAACAAAGTGTATACTGTCATGGGACTTATATTCTACTCTGGGACTACAGATAAAAAAATTCTCATAAATAAGTAAATAATAAACTTTCAACTAGTGACAGCACTACAAGGAAATAAAACAGCACAGTGACAAAAAAAGTAGTGGGAGTGTGTACTATTTAGCTAAGGATATCTGGAATGTATTTCCTTAGGACGCTGTATTCAAACTAAGGCTTTAACGATAAAAATGATTGTGTATATATGTGTGTGTGCATGTGTGTGTATAGATGTATACAGGTATATGTGCATGTGTGTGTGTATATATATGTATACATATATATGTGTATATATACATATAGTTTGCGGCATAAAATGTACAGCAAGTGCAAAGGCCCTGAAGTAAGAAGAAGCTTGGTGATCTTGAGTAATAGCAGGGCAGTGTGGTCAGAGCAGGATTTCTCTGCAGTAGAACTATTGATAATTCTGGCTAAATAATTATTTGTTGTATGGAGCTTTCCTGTACATTGCAGGATTTCAGTAGCTTCCCTGGCCTCTACCCACTAGATGCTAGTTACACCCACACAGTTGTTATGATCAAAAAGGGTCTCCAACCATGCCAAATGTCCCCTGGGGAGCATAACTGCCCCTCGTTGAGAACTACTAGGATAGAGCTAGTGGAAGGAGGAGAATGGTAGGAGATGGCGGTAATAGAGAGGGCTAAATCATGTAGGGCCATAATGATCCTTGTATTTTATTCTAAGAGATTCTGAAAATCATTGGAGGGTTTTAAGTGGGGCTGAGGGAGTGATATGATCTGATTTTTGTTTTTAGAAGAACACTCTGATAGCTGGGTAGGGAACAGAGTGGGTGGAAAGTAAAGTAGGGACAACTGCAGTGGTCCAGTAGAGACATAATGAGATTGAAAGTATTCAGTGAGAAGATGCTGGAATCAAAATATATTTTGGAAGGCACTTTGGCAGGATTTCCAGTGGTCAGTAGACAACAGTTGGAGGAACAACATTCTCCACCCTTGCTACTCAAAATGGGATCCATGGACCAGCAGCATGGTTATCACCAGAGAGCAGCATAGATGCAACACCCCAGGCTCCACCCCAGACATGTTGAATCAGAATCTGCATTTTAATAAAATTCCCCAGGGGATTGCTATGTATGTAAAAGTCTGAGAGGCTCTGAGAGGAAGACTGGTCATTTGAGGTCACAGAGAGTCAGGGGCAATCAGAGTTGGAACTCAGTATTCCATGCCCTGGTTCCAGATCCTTCCCAGCAGCAGGCTTGGTAGGATAATGTGTATCTCCTGTTAGAGTCCTTTCTGAAACAGAAATGGCAAGTTAGTCCCTTAATTCTCACAGGACAAGGAAAAGTCACCCTTCAAAAAATAAAAGATTGAAATTTCTCCAGGGAGGAAGAATGAACGATCCATGGTATCAATTTAAAGCAAAAAAGCGTTTAAAAACCAATTACCAAGCTGTGTTGTTGTTGCTCACAGGGCTGGCATCTTTCCCCTGCTCAGAGTGTTAACACTGCAAATACAAAACAAATCCCTTGCAAAGTGATGCCAGGATTGGGGTGTGGGCAATGATGAGGAGGCTTTGAGATCAGCCTCTGCGTAGAGAGCTATTTGGCTGCACATTCAGTGACAGGAATCTTCCAGGTCACAGGCAGCAGGATTTGCAACTTGAACCATGTTTCTTTTCCCACCACGTAAAGAGAGATTTTGGAAAACCGAGCATCAGTCTGTGCTCCCCTTGTCTTTATCATCCTCTTCTCTGGCTAGCTGACTTGCCGCTTTCTCATCCTCCAAGGAGATGGACCATTTGTCAAATTCTCTTCTCCTCAAAACCTAAGTCGCGAAATAGCTACTGTCCTATTTGGCAGCTCCTGCAGAGCTAATATGCTGTGCTTATCCCAATATGTGGTCCCCATCATATCATAAATTAGAGAGCCTGCTTTGGAGGATGAGCTTGAGGGGAGAGAAGGATAAGAAAAGTGATTCAAATCCTCAAGGCTGCCTTTCATTTGACAAGATACTGATCTCTGTCTCTAAGGCTTGGAAGCATGGGGCAGTCTCACCTCCTTCGTTCCCAGGAGTAATTTGGCGAGCCATGCCAAGGGGGCTTTCTGATTTCCTGGAGTTAGCAGGGTTTATAAAGGGCAGGTAAACCTACCGCTGTATGAGCACAGTGGTTGGTGGGCAGGGAGATGGCCAGAGGCTCATGAGGCTCACAAGGGAAGGAGGACAAAGCCGAACCCTTTTTTAGGGCTGGATGTGAAACCGTTCCTCTCTGCAGGGGACTGGCCCCTGAAGCACACAGCTTCTGTCATTGCACAGCTGTCATCTGCCATTAGCAGGTTCCTGACAGGGACATGTGGAGTTCCTCAGTGCTTCTTCACAGAAATTGAAGCTGGGCAGTGATGCAGGTGTGTGTGTGTGGTGGGGGAGGTAGGGGGGGAGAAGAGAATGTGTGTGTGCTGGGAAGAGACAACAAAGAAAAAATAAGAGAGTTAAATATATGAACTCTCAGATATTGATACATTATAGATGGAAGAAAGTAGGATTTGAGTCAGAACTTCCATTTTGTTATTAGGAACTTTGGGTAAGTCATTCTATGCCTTTGGTCTTCATTTTCCTTCTCCACCAACTGAGAGTAGCAACAATCTATGATATCTATGATTTCTAGAATCCTTAGTGTATGCTGGCTAGAGCATGCTGTACTACCTAACTTAATCTTCACAATAACCCAATAACCCAGTAAGACAGGAACTATTCTTACCTTTTTTTTTTTTCAGACAAGGAAACTGAGGTTTGACAAGCTGACATAGATTTCCTCCACAAACCCCCAAATGAGGGGTGATGGAGTTCAGATTCCACCCAGGGTGTCTAACTCCGCAAGGGGGGGGGGCAGCTCATTCAGTAGCGCTGTGCCTCCTCAAATGCTGTGTCTGGATAGCCAATTAGAGTAAGGATGGGAAAGCACATTGCACTGAGTGCTGCTCCAATGGTAGCTTCTATTATTTAAGGAATTTGGCATTAACTTATTTATTCATTGCGTACTTCTTGAGAACTTGGTTTTATTGTATAAAATGTCATTAGGTAAACATATGGAGAAAGGGGAGGGGAAAAAGAAGATATTGACTCTTCCCTCAAGTAACTCACATTTTATCAAGTGTTAGGAAAAAAATATTGTATTTATACAGCAGGTTCATACACCAGGAATTGAGGACATCTCACATGGTCAGTAACCAAGACTAACACAAAACAACTGCTCACCTAACCCCTGTTCTAGCAGACGGTAATTTCTAGTATCAGTATTTTAAAACTTGCACTTAATCGTAACCACAGGACCTCCTTTTATCTCTCATCCTATCACTCTCTAGGAAATTTCAAGGGATATACTGGAAATGAGTAAATTTTAATTCTGACACAGGCAATACTCCCCAGGTTGTAGTTTAACAGAAATAGTCAAGGCACTGGATCATAATAAATGGTAGTTTATCTAGTGTTCATCACCTGGAAATGTCACCACTAGCAGGTGGTTCTGTGCTTCAATGGTACAAAGATAATTGATGATCACAAAGATTATCTTGAGGCAGTGCTCTTTTAAAATAAAAAAAGGAAAAAGAAGTTTCCTTTAGTATATTTTTGTATTATATCTTATCAAAATACAATTCTTTGAATATTAGCCACCAGGAATAAACTACGTGATGATACCATTGATCAGAGCATTTCGATTACCTATTATGCCAAAACAAGTAATTCTATACAGACATGTTCAGTATCTTTTTTTTTTTTGCCTCAAGACAGCTCAAACATTTTACATAACTGTGTGTCTTGCTATAAACAATGGTAAGGGGTCACTCAGTATACAATTTGCTGTTACTACTATAACTAGATGTTACAAATTTAGTGGCTTAAAACAATAATCCATGTACAGTTCTGAACGGTGGAAAAACCAAAATGGGTCTCAGGGGGCTTAAAATTGAACTGGCAGCAGAGCTGCATTCCTTCTGGAGGCGTTAGGTGAGAATCTGTTTCCTTGCCTTTTTCCAGCTTCTAGAAGCTGCCTGCAGTCGCTGGCTTGGGGCCCCTCCTCTATCTTCATGCTGGCAGTGTGGCATTTCCAAGTCTCTTTTGGATTGTAACCCCTGCTTTTGTGATCATATCTCTTTTCCTCACTCTGATCCTCTCACCTTTCACTGATAAGGACCCTTGTGATTATATTGGGCTCACCCAAGCAATCCAGAAGACTCTCCCCATCTCAAAATCTTAATTTAATCACAACTGCAAAGTCCCTTTTGTCATATAAGGGAACATATTCACACATTCTGGAGATCAGAATGTAAACATCTCATGGGAACATTACTCTTGTCTACCACACTCCCTTAACAATAACTCATTCATCATAATGTTCTCCTTCTCCGACTCTTCTTGTTGCCTTACAATTTTTGGAAGCAATAGTCTCTGTTCATATATAATGTGTAGGGTGATCCTGAAATTAAAACTACTGAAGTTCATGAGCTTGAAGGAAGTAATCTCATGCAGAGCCTCTCTATTGAACCAAGGAGTCCAAGCCAGCAAGAAAAGGGCTAAGCTGGCAATTGCCCACCATACCATGTGTACTTATACCATGTGATGGGAGTTACGTAAACTTCTGTTTCTTAAAACCTTGACTTAAAATATTAGAACTTGAAGTTAGAACATAAAAGGAAGAAAGAAAATGATGGAGAATATTTTCCTGGTGCCAGACAGTGGAGAACACAAAAGGAGATTAGGAAGGAGAAACAAGGAGGCAGAAAGCCAGGCCAAAAGAAACTCTGGATGCCATCTGACAGGCCTTTTGAACGTGCAAGTTTGGCTGCCTGCCCAGCTACACCATGCAACCTACATCCCTCTGTGCTTTGCTACAGAAACAGGAAAGTATCCCTTGGAAAAAGCATCCCTGTGCACCTAGGGAATAAGGGAAAGTATGACAAAGGTTAGGAAAGAGACACTAGCTAAGAGCTCCTGGAGGTTCCCCCTGTGTGGACAAGATGTTCAGCCAGGAAGAAAGTTCACACAGGTTGAGCCAGATGGGGCTTCTGTTTCTCAGCTGTAGACAGATGTCTTCTCTGCTAACCTTTTACCCTAAACCTACATTGACTGCTTGCCTCGGAATTATGTTGGATATTTCATTTTTACCTCAAATTTGGGTGTTTCATAAGCCTTGCTATTTGCAAAACCATTAGGGTTTAAATAGGACACCTGACAGATCTATTATAAGCAATGTTTGAAGGAACAAGATCCATCATTTCACTGTGTTCAAGCCCAGTTAAGACATGGAAAAAATTCCTCTACAGCTAAAGCACTAAGGTGAGGGAAAGATGAAAATGTGTCATTGTTAGTTGTCTGTTTTGTGCTCTTTGTTTGGTTTGGTTTGGTTTGGTCCTTTGTACAGGAGGGTCCCTTGCAGATCGGTGCCTTTGCACATAGACCACACCTTTTCCCATCAGAAATTTTAATGGAACAACAATAACATAAACTATTTTTATTAAGAGCTTAACAGGTCAGGTACTCTGGGAAGTGGTTCATGAACACTGTCTCTTTAATTCCCACAATAATAATAAGAAAGTTCTATCTCCCCCCACCCCATTTGTAGATCATCATGTGGCTGAAGGAAGACATTTTGCTGTGGTTACACAGCTAACAAGTCATATCTAAAACTCCAAACCAGGTTGGCCTACTTCCTAATTTTATCCTCTTAGCAACAACGTGTACTTCCTTTATGTTTTTCTATAAAGATCTTGGTTTTATAGGCAAACTCAGAGAACTGTGCAGTATATAAAATCTCTTCTCAGCTCACTTGATAATAAGGCAAGATCTAATTACATTTGATTTGAATATTGCAATACCTGGAACTTCCCACACTTTGCCTTTCAAAAATCATTTGGGTTTGTTCCACTAGAATCTCATTATTCTCTAGGTTTTCTTTCTTTTTTTTTCCTTTGCAGAGCAGATTGTAGTAGGTTGAATGGTGGCCCCAAACAAAATTTGTCCAAATCCTAACCCCCAGGACTAGTGAGCGTGAACTCATTTGGAAAAAGAAATCTTTGCAGAGGTATTTAAGGATCTTGAAATGAGATCGTCATAGATTTAGGATGACACTTAAATCCAGTGACTGATACCCTTACAAGAGAATGGAAAGGGAGAGCTGAGACACCCTGAAACAGTTACAGCTACTCACACTATTAAAACAAATGTTCCTTTCAGCCTGGCCTGTGGGTGTTATACGAATAACTGAATGGAGCATGGTTGGGGTCTTCTACTGGTTCTTTGGCATTACAGAGAAGACACCTGGGGTTTCGTCTATCGACAGGACATTTGAATTCAGGGAGGTGAGCAAGCAATAGAGTGGTAATGCCATTCCCATTTGCTCTCTGGATTATGGCTGCATATCCTGAGTTTAAGACACTATTTAACTTGGGTCTACCAAGTCTTAAAGAAATGTGAGAACAGAACCATTGCAAGTCTCAGGTGCTCAAGAGCTCAAAATAAGACAGATAAGGCAGGAGTCCAGGTGGTCAGCCTCGAGAGATCAGATACTACATGCTATGAACTGACTAGTGTTCCCTCCAAATTCTTATTTGAAGCCCTAATGCTCAAAGTGATGATATTTGGAAATGGGGCCTTTGGGAAGTAATTAGGTTTAGATGAGGTCATGAGGGTGTGGCCCCCATGGTGGGGCTTTATAATAAGAGACACCAGAGTCTGTTTGTGCTCTCTCTCTGTGGGAAGAGATCTGGTGAGCACACAGGGAGACACTGGCCACCTACTAGCTGGGAAGAGAGCTCTCACCACAACCTGACCATGCTGTCCCCTAATCATGGACTTCTAGCATCCAACATTGTGAGAAACTAAATCTCTGATGTTTAAGCATTCTTAGTCTATGGCATTTAGTTATAGCAGCCTAAGCTAATACACTATAGTCACAGTTAGTCAACAAAATCAATGATTTTGCTAGAAAATAAAAGATGTCCACCTCCTTTCTTTTCAAGAAACAAGGTGAATTCACCTATCTTCTCCTGGACAATTACTAAAGTATGCTGCCTAAATTCCAGAGTTACCCAAAGAAGTGCCCACCTCTGTATCCATACCAAGTGACCCTAAGCTATGGGCAACCAGGTTCTCACTACCATATGTTATATCTGGAATGACTTTTGCTCTAAGAGGAAATTTCAGAATTTATAATTTGTTGCAATTTGAAGCAATTTTCCAAGGTGCTCTCTCTCTCTCTTACGCGCTCGCTCGCTTTCTCCCCTATCTATCTATCCTGTGGTAGGAATTTTTTAAAATGCAAAGTATCTCCTGGATTGTTTTATGAAGACTAACTTTCAGTAACTATTTTTCTGTCTGCCTTTCAAGTCCCTCATTCCCCGATCTGGATCTGTCTTTCCACAGTCAAAACAGCATAAAGCCTCAGTGACCAGGCCCCAAAAAATTTTTTTTAAAAAAAGAACTGATGTCATTCAAAGACTGACATTTCCGTTTTTATTACTAGAATACCTTGAAGAATTAGACCTGATTTGCATTGATATTTGCCAACTGAATTATTAAAGTTGGTTTTTTTTTTCCTTTTCTCTTCCCTTCATCAGATTTTAACACTTTAGTCAACTGCAGACTAAGTCACAATTTAACACACATGTGATTTCACAGAGTGATCTGGGCTTTTGAATTGTTGACCAACTTGAGATTTGATTTGATTCATAGAATGAAGGTAGGTGGTGACATATAAAGGAAATAGCCACATAGTTTATGTAAAGGAGTCTGCTTCTCATTAATGTTTCTTATATGACATAGGGTAGTTTTATTGGTATGTCTTCTGTAGGCAGTGCCACCCTATTTCAGTTACCTATTGAGGTCTCTGGGTTTTTTTTTAGAATTAACTGCAGCCTCAGTGTACTGGGAGACTTGAAAATGAATATTCCTAGAGAAGGATGAGGATTTCAGAAATGTGTGCACACTTTAAGTGATATGTTAGGCTCAAACATCATTAGACTGTAGACGGAAAAAGATAAAGTGAGAATTTCTGTGCAGTTGTTACTTCTAAACCTCTTCATCTAAAGTGATAAAAATTCTAACCACAGAGATGTGATAATGCATTTATATATCAAATAGTTTTAAATATACACACCACACACACCACACCCACACACCCCAGGTCATCAAAACATTTCCTATTGACTTATTATTACACAGAAAGAATCTCGGGTGTTCCTATACTCATGCTTGGTAAAAATAGCACACAATCCTATCTCAAGAAGATGTATTTTTAGCGTAGGGGTTCTCTAAATTTATTGTGCAGCAGAATCACCTGGAGGGCTTGTTAAACTGAAAGTCACTGGGCCTAGAGTTTCTGATTCGTGTAGGTCTGGTGTTGGGGTCTGATAATGTGCAATTCTAACAAGTTCCTAGGTGATGCTGATGCTGCTGGTTTAGGGACCACACTCCAAGAACCACTGCTTTACACTATCTAGAGACTCTGGCTTTACACTTATTTTGGTCAAATGGAGTGCTTTATAGTTTTGCAGTTAGTCCTTTCTACTATCCAAATAGTAACAAAAATGACTACTGTAATTTAAGTCAGTCTTTTTGCCTTGCAGGAGCTAAGATAATAGTAATAACAGCACTTGAATAATGCTGTATCATTAATAAATCATTCTCATATACATTCTATCACTGGAGACAACACAGGAATCCTGGCAAGTGAGAAGGCATTATATTCATATTTTATGGATGAAAAGCAGAGAGCTTAAAGGACGTACTCCAAACCCCCCAAAAAGGCAAATGGTAGAGAGAAGAGACTTTACCCCCTGGGTTTTCTGCCTCTAAATTCTGTACTCTTTCTACCAACGTACTCTTTCTCTTAATTGCTTACATTTGTGGAGAGTCTTACACTTTTTAAACTATTTGCCTGTTCATTATCTCATTTGATCCCTCAGAGCTACAGCGTGATGATGCAGGTAGGGCACATAATATTGTCTACATTTTGCAGATAAAGCCATTATAAAAGATGATGAGAAAAGTGGTTCCTGTCATTCAGGCAGTATTTCTTCATATACTAGGCTAAATTTTCCTGTAATATTTACAGCATCTGATAGAGTAGGTAAAGCATCAGATGCTCTCCTTTCCAAGTAATAAATATGCAATGGTTCAGTATTGTAACCCTGACCTCCCCCCATGCCATTTTTTTCTTGGTTTCTTGGAAGAAAAAACATTTGGGGGGAAGGGAAAAAGGGGTGAAGTTTAGGAATACTAGTTAGTAGGAAAGTGAAAAAAAATTCTTACATTTCAATACTTTTAAGTTCTTAGGAAAGTGGTCTTCTCTGCATGCAAAGAGACTCTTCACCGCTAATCCAGGGCTTCTCAAAGTTGAATATGCATACAAACCTCCAGAGGTTCTTCATAAAATGCAGATTCTGATTCAGTGGATCTGAAATATGGCCCATTATCCTGCATTTCTATAAAGTTCTAAGGTGATGCCAATTCTGTTGTTCATGGTCCAACCTTGACAGGCAAAGATTAATCATTTTTTCTCAAAACTATTATAGAGAAACTACTATATACATTGTGGGACTTACCTAGGTGTTTCTCTGTGCTAGGTTATTTATACAACCTGCTATCTTCCAACCTACTCTGATTTCAAGATTCAAGATGATGCTTAAAATGTGGTCCATGGACTTGCATCACCTATATTACACCTGGGTTTCGTTAGAAAGGCAGATTTTCAGGCCCCATCCCAGGCCTGATGAATCAGAATTTACATTTTAACAAGATCCTCCAGATGACTTTCCAGCACAATAAAGTTGGAGAATCACTCCTTTAGATCTTGCCCTCCTGTGCTTACACAATCATCATTCTGTTCACCTGGCTGGTCACCGGACTCACTGGGCGGCTTTACTCCCACAGAATCCCAGAATTTCACCAAAAGAGATGCTTCATGTGTGGGTTGAGCCAGGCAATCTGTATTTTAAAAAACTTTTGCCTCTAGGTAATTCTGACAATCAACCAGATTTGGAAATCCAGCTGATTTTCTAATAGTGGAGATGAAAATTATGCCACAGGTTGCTACACCTGCAAGGGATAGTTTATAATAGTGAATTATAGGAGTTATAAAACTTATAGGAATTTATAGGAATTATAAAACTTACAGCTGTGCAATGGAGGATAAGTGTTCAGGTGGACTCAACCTGTCCTGTACTGTTTTCTACTATCAAAAACCAGGATAGGCCTGAACTCCTATCACCAGACTCCGAACTCCCACCACAGCACAAGTTATATATCTATATCTAATCTATATCTATATCTATATCTATATCTATATCTATCTATATCTCTCTATATCTCTCTCTATATATCTTTATATATAGTTATATATATATTTCCAGATACAGAAATAGTCAGTAGACATTTCACAGAGTATCCTCTGGAAAGAAACTGTTCATGTATTTGAGATGCATATGATATAGTAAAGCAAAACTTTAGTTTATGAAGATTCTGTTCTCAAAGTCTAAACGGTAACACAGAGCCAGAATATACCTGAAATAAGTAATTCATTAATTCATTCAATAAATATTTATTGAGTACTTATTGTGCCAGGCACCATAATGAGAACTAAGGATAGGTAGGTGTCTGATTTCATGGGGAAAATAGATAGTAAAAAAGTAAACAAATATTTAAGGTAATTACTCTGTGTGATAACTGCTCAGAAGGACGGGAACAATCACTGATGATAATTGGGTGTCATAGAGACTATTCAAGGATCTGATACCAAAATGTGAAGATTTCAGAGCATTCTATGGAGCCTAGTAAATAACAAGAGTTAGAAGCAGATCAGAACATCAAGGCAACACAAGGAGAAAAGGATCTGAATAGGGCCTGAAATTTCCCAAATCTTCTCAGTAAGAAATTAATAAAACTATTAGATAGCTCTGGTTCTATAATTCTATTGTAGTCTTTGCTGTTTGCTTTCCATTCATTCATGCTTTAATCACTTATTAATGTCTGTTCAGTTTACACTTCATGCTGTGAGTTATTTCCCAATAATACTATTTTTAAAAAGCCCTTACCTAAATAACTCAATTAACTGATTGACTGATTGGTTGAGTACAGTGTGCTGAGAATATCCATATGAGTAGGACATAGTTTCTGCATTTCTACAGATCTCACAATCTAGAGATTACACATAATTAAAATGTAATTTTGTTAGTTCTATTTTATAGCATCTTGGAGGAGTATCATTTTGAAGATTTTGAAAGAAGTTATGCTGGCAAAATGATATAGGTGAGACGAAAATCATGTTTAAAGACAAAAAACAAGATGTGGTAAGTCTCAAAAGGAAGAGGACATGGCATATTCTTGAAATATAAGTAGTATATTTTACTTAATGCATGAAGCTCAGGGGTTAGGGGTTTCCACATAGAAGAAGCTCAATGAAGGGCTTTAAGGCCATGCAAAGTAGTTTGAACTTTACCCCCAAAGCACTGGTAAATTGGGAAATTAGTCAGGAAAATTCACTTGACCAATTTTAAATTAAGAAATAGTGTTTTTGTAGGAGGAGGAAATATCTAGCAGCAAGGGGTCTAACTGGAAAGCTACTGAAATACAGGTGAGAAAAATGCTGTCATTGTGACAATGACAATGGGGAAAGAGTAATACATTGAAAACCAGTAAGGATGTAGAATCTAGACAATGTGTCAAATGAATATTGCTGGGGAAGAGAAAGAGAACAAAGCTAGTGTCCCTCTCAAGTTCCTGGCTTATACAATTTGTATCTCCTACTTTTAGAATCTCTTGGAACATATCCTCTGACCAACCCTTTTGCTTCTGACCACCTTGCGTAAACGCCTTGATTCACTGGACTCAGGATTGCCCCTCTTGGCAAGGAACTAAATCAGCTCTACTCTGACGTCTCCTAAGGGATCTTAGGATAGACTATAGCTGAGATCCACAGTCAAGATTTTGAAGTTAATTGTGGGTGGTCCACAGAGTTATACACCTAACCTGACTTTTTCTTATATAAAGAAGCCTTATCAAATACAATGCAAGTCCTACTGTCTCCTCTTCTAGAGCAGTTTTTTTGGCTCCCAGGTAAATCAACTGTACTTATCTTGATGAATTTCATTGTGCTAATATCTGCCCATTTCAACAATTCTATGATTACTTTGGTCTTTTTAATATGCTTCTCCAAAAAAGCTCTATAATTTACCATTTTTTTGTTTTGTTTTTATTGTACAGCCCCTCTGTTACTGTCCAATGGCCTGCTCCTGAAGACTACAGATCATTTTTTTTGATATTATAGTATAATAATCACCTAGAACACCAATTTTGTTAAAACATAATAAGCATGGTAATTTACAGCCTATAGGTTCTATATAGCTACAGTAAATAAGGTATTTGCTATTATACAGCCAGACTCTGGGAAACCGTCCTCTAGGAGAATGAACACATTGATAAGTCACGCTAGAAAATCTTTCCCTAATAAGATGTTGTTGTCATGGCCTTTTGAAAAAAGGAACACGTTAAGTGGGTATGTTGATGTAATATAATGTAACACAATATGAGACATAAAATACTAAGGCTAGTTGTGATGAGACAGCATTTTAAAAATCTCCCTGGTTGTTATGTTGGAAGGGATAAAGGTGACATTGGGTTGTTTTCAATCAACTTATCAGTCTCCCCCAAAATTATCACTATATAAAGCTGATATATGGATAACTAATATTTAAAATAAATAAAAAATAGTTTTTTTTTATTTATTCATGATAGGCACACAGTGAGAGAGAGGGAGAGAGAGAGGCAGAGACACAGGCAGAGGGAGAAGCAGGCTCCATGCACCGGGAGCCCGATGTGGGACTCGATCCTGGAGAGGATCGCGCCCTGGGCCAAAGGCAGGCACTAAAGCGCTGCGCCACCCAGGGATCCCAATAAAAAATAGTATTAATACAAATACTATATTAAGAACTTTACCTACATATTCTCTTGATTCTCATGATAACTTTTAACAAATTATGTATTTTCTTACTGTTAAATTGTAAAACACAATTTGGAATAATGGCAACAAATATTTGAAACGGTAAGATTCCAAGAGATGTGGACTCTGTATTTCTGTTCTCCTAGCTCATGGGCAAAGTTTGTAATTAAGCTATATTGTTCCTTTTTGACCCAAGCTTCTAAAATGTCCTGGAGCACTCAAGTCCAAGCTAGTCCCCCAAGGACCATCCAGGATGGTCCATTTCTCTTCAGGAAGAGTATTCTGGGCATCTGATGACAAATCTGGGTAGGGTAGGAGTGGGGTGCTCAGGTGGAAGGAGAGCATTTGTTCAACACTATCACAATGGCTAGCACATCTGGATGTGGAGCTCTTCCCATGGCTTAAAGGTTGCCTACGTCAGTTACTGTGAGTCTCTCCAGGATTTTAAGGTTTGGAGGCCAGTGGTCCTGTGGTTAAATTTTATAGTGTTCATTTTCTAATTTTCTCAATTGTTTTAATAATAAGGCTACTGAAAAAGAATTTGTATTTACTTGATTAGGCTATTATGGAATCATCTGTGTGGGCAAAGAATATGTTTCTGACCTAAATTTAAGATATTCACACACATAAGTAGCTGTCTATATACCTGCTACACTGCGAGCATGCACATACCCTGTATGTATTATGGTGTATACACCAGTATATATACTAAGTATATTTAAAACCAATGCACACGTAAAGTACTGAGAAGAAAATATAGCAAGATTTCTCTTAATTTTTTTCCACTCTTTGGAAGGAAAGATAGGGATATTTTAAAAAGTAAAAAAAAAAAAATGTGCTTAAAGATTAAAAGGTTAGTATAAAAAAAAAACACTAACATCACGGTTTCACAAAAAGATACTTGCTTGTATTCCTAAATGCATTATTACATATGCTCTCTTCTCTGCCTAGGATACTTTTCACTCTCCTCTTTTCTTGGCCAGATTGTATTCATCCTTAAGGTTTCAACATAAGCTCCTCTCAGGGGAGCTTTGCTGGCCTTGCAGATTTTGCTATATGGCCCTGTTTTATGATCTTATTGAATGCTGTAATTTTTCTTTATGCTGCGTAAATCTAATTAAGTGGTTATTCATGTGATTATTAGTTCAATGCTCCGCTTTCTTGTTGAACTATAAACTCCATTTGTGCAGGGACTACGTCTATTGTTCTTTTCATTTTGTCCTTTTACAAAGTGAGTATTTATGAATATATATTTTTTTTTGCCAAAAGAACAAATTGTGAGATGGAGATCAAGATTAATCTGAATATTATTCTGTATTCATGGATGACATATTTTAAAATCAATAGTAAGTTACTGAAAAGAAAACAGAGCAAGATTTTTTTATTTACTTTTCTGCTCTTTATAAAGGGAAAAAGGATTTTTTTTAAATGGAAGAAACAAATAGAAACAATCAACATAACAGTTTGATTCATTATTCTCATTGAAAATATTACTATGTCGTCAAAAGCCTTCACCCGTAAAGTTACTGGTTTGATTCTTCCAAACCCATATACATCTAAGATTAAACTCAAAGAACCTTCTGGAAGGTCCATACAAGAAAATCCTAGAGAAAGAATTTCCTCAAACTTGAACTGTAGATCATATGTTCTCTGTGTGAAATATGAAGTCATACTAATTTTTACATGCTAACTAAAAAAAGCTGATGTTAGTTACTTGCAACACGTAACCTCTGGAAATCAACTTAAGGAAATGAGTTTAGTTTAACATTACATATTTTTCCCAAACCCACGAGGGCAGGATGTAGGCTACATATATTAAAAATTTGTTGACCTATAATATTAGAAGTAAAACAGATAGGGCTACAGCATTAATGAAACTTAAGAGAATCATTAGGCAAGGATTCAAATCTGGAAAATAATTGAAAGGGAATCTCTGACCAAATGATTAAAACCCAACACCCAATGAAAAATGGGATTCCAGACTCCTTGCAGTCCTCTTAGCTCCTTCCAGCATAATGTTCTCCCACCTACCCTATCAAAACATAAAATATTTCTCAAGAGATATTTTAAAAATCTATATTGATATCAAATCTAGCTTTTTCCTTGGACAAGAGAATTTTACAGCACCTGCTAAGTTTTTCTCAGCCTCAAGGGCTAATTCCTTGGTATGCCTGAGTTTTTCAGGTATAGAAAGCTACTGAGGATGCAGAAAACCTTTGTAGAAATGAAATGCACAGGAACTCCTGTAACCCTGGGCAGTCCTGATACCATGTGAGGCACACTTGAGAAAGGGACTTCCTCTGGAATGTGAAAAGGAAGATGGAGAAACAAAGTTAAATGAAGATGGGAGCAGCATTGCTCACAGAAGAGAGATCAAACACTCCATAGAAAATACATGTTACGGTGCAATTGCCCTCTGGGAGTTACAGGATTATGAAAGTCTAACTTAATTAAGGGAGAAAATAGGTCACATTTAACAACCACATACGTGACATATCATTTTGACTATACCGAATAACTGGAGAGAAGAGAAAAGTTAAGAAATCAGAAATATAAGAAAAGCAACCATGGAATTCATCAACCTCTTTTTCTCCTTCTAAGTCAGGTATATGTTTTGATTATGTATATATGGAAAGACTTACCATTCTTTTTTTTAAATATATTTTTAAATTATTTATTTATTTATTTATGATAGTCACACACAGAGAGAGAGAGAGAGAGAGGGGCAGAGACACAGGCAGAGGGAGAAGCAGGCTCCATGCACCGGGAGCCCGACGTGGGATTCGATCCTGGGTCTCCAGGATCGCGCCCTGGGCCAAAGGCAGGCGCTAAACTGCTACGCCACCCAGGGATCCCAAGACTTACCATTCTTAAAACTTCCCTCTTTAAAAACTCTTGCAGTATATTTGAAAAATAAATTTCAAATGTCAAAATAAAGAGAAACAAAATGGCACATCCAATTTTTTTTTTTAAAATTCTAAATTAAGAGAGAATATTCTTCTCCTCATAAAAATACACCTTGCACCCTCTTTCCTTCCCCAACCCCTGTGCCATCAAATGACAGGTAATCAGGTATGTGTGAACCCTGCATAGAATCTTCCCCCTTTCATGGCTCGATGCCCCTGTGGGGTCGAGCTAATTACAGGTACATTTCCTCTGCAAGGCAGTCACACTCTATACTGTTGAAGGCACAATTAATAATTGAACAAAGCTAGCTGGATTTTTTTGCTCACACGGCCACGGGTTATAGGCAGTTTTGCTGTCACACAGGGAGCAGAGCCTCTTCCTTGAGTGTCTCCAAGAAAGGTTTCATGTTATAGACTGAAAAGGATCACTGCCTGTTTCCAAATTTGGAAAAGAAGGAAAAAAAAAACCCACATAAAACCAAAAAAAAAAAAAAACCCACCCCAAACCCCCACGAGAAACCTAGTTTCCCTTATAAAACAGTAAAGGCAAATTTTCCCTCCTGTTACCAAGAATATGATTATGATCAGGTGGTTATTTAGGTCAGACATGAAAGAGATGAAAGAGTGGGCCTGAGAATTAATACCCTTTAGAAGGGAAATTGGAGTTTGCCCTTGAGTCTGTAAATGCAGCATAGAGCCAGTTTTGCATGTGACACAATAAAATTTGACCCACCGAGAGGGCCTAGATAGAGGATTATAGAAGAATAAAGTTCTTTCCCTTGAGATGTATTTAGGAACTTAATGGAGGATCCCCAAAGCTTCATGGGATCATAGACGGGTGCGGAAAATCCTCGTCCTGTGCTCCAAGTCATAGTCTTGAACAACAGTCTGCAAACTTTTCTAAGGGGCCGGATAGGAAATATTTTAGGTCCTGTGAGCCAAGCTATCTTTGTTGCAACTACTAAACTCTCCTGTTTTAGAACTAAAGCAGCCATAGACAACATGAAAATGATTAAGTATTGAGTGTGTTTCAGTAAAACTTTATTTGTGGACACTCAAATATGAATGTCAAACTTTTTTTGCATGCCAAAAAATAAAATTCTTCTTTTGATATTTTCTAACCACTTAATCACTTAAAAAACTACTTTGAGCTTATGGGCAGTACTAAAGCGGGGCAGGCTAGATTTGGCCCACAGACTGTAGTTTGCTGACCTCCTGGCCTTACTAGTGGAAATCCCTGTGATTATACTGATTTTTCTAGTTGATTTTGAAGTCTCTAGGGTTCTCTGAGTGTTTGTAAATGCTACCTTTGGTCTGGAATATATGGTCTTTTGTTGACTTTAAAACACCATGGATACCAGGTTATTCAGGATTCAAATCAGATATTCATTATCATAAACAAGTTTACTAGAGTTAGCTATGAAGACCTAAACTCCTAGGCCCAGCCTGAAAAAATCTTGAAACTCTGATGCTCTCTCATTATTTTTCTGAACTCAAAGGATAAAAAAGAATGTATCCTTGGGTTCAGGTCATAAATAGCATTTCTCCCTGAAAATAAAAAAAAAAAATAATAAAAATTTTAAAAACCCAACTACTTAATAGTAGTACACCAAAAGAAAGTCTTTTTATTAATTCCATTCTTTGTTTATAAATTAAATATAATCTTCCTTTCTTCTTCCCTTCTTTTCTCTACCACTTGTTCCACAAAATAAGAGATTATAAATAATATTTTTATATAGATATTTAAATTAATTAGAAAAGGTGAGGCAATATAAAATATAATGGTAAGAAACAAGAGAAAAGCAAGAGCGTAGTTTGTATATGAATTTGATGCCATAAAATCCCACATAGTTTGTTTAAAATCCATTTTATTAATGTGTATTTTATATATGATTTCCTATATTTTTTTACAAATGGGCAATAAATTTGGCTCTAAGGTTAGTAATAGTCAATTCCATGGACTCATAATCATTTATAGAACTTTGCTGAGTTCATTCATAAAAAAAGCAAACCATTGCTTAGAAAAAGGGCAAGAGAAATACTGAAAACAAAGAGGACTTTCCTCGAAGGGTATTTTCTAAAGGAAACTGATAAAATTAACAATATCTCAAAACAACATTATAGTAAATGCAATGGTTTATATCTTTTATAACATCTTTAAATATGGGCCAATAGCTTTCATACCAAAGAGTCATTCAGTAAAAACAATTCTACATTGGAAAGGTGTAGGTGGTGTGAGATTGAGGGATAATATAATTCCATTCAGGCAAAATGTGCTCTGGATGTTTAATTTAACCCATGGGAAAGCTGTGTGATATCCAGAGGTTCACACTTCAGACAATCTTCCATATGCATTTTTTTTTTTACCATGTGAAGTATAAAGCGGGTCTTAGAGAAAATGAGTTTGAGATTGATCTTCCAAATAAGTGCCTCATTTGTTGCTCTTATATATTGTCAATAAATGACAAGTTGCATGCATTAACAATTAGGATGAGGTTCTGAGCAACATTGTCTTAAGAAAATAGAAGCTTTTAATAAGAGTAGCTGGTAAAATAAGAGAACATTCCATAGATTGGTCCAGATTCACCTGAAAAATTATTTTGAGAGCTAACACGACATGAAAGCCCATATTCTCAATCACAAAATACAGATTTTAAAGATGCTTTAAGCAAACACTACCCTGGCTTTTTAGAAATACCTCAGGATAGTTTTCATGTGTGTCTCACTTTGCACATTTTTTTATGGCATTCGTTCCAAAATAACTATGTTGTCAATTAAATCTCTAAATACTTACATAAGGAAATTTTAAGATAATATCTGAAATAAGTCCATTAAAAATTGAGGGCTACCTACCAAAATAAATTACATTTTATAAGAATAATTCACCCATAGCTCCTCTTCTTGAGAAATTAAATAGCAAGCCCTATTCTACAAAGACTGTGTCATTTGTAAATGCATGGCATTACACATAAGAAAACAAAATCTGTAGAGCAGTAGAAAGTGCAGGCAGTTGATCCAAGTAATTTGATATAATATTTAAGTGAAGTTCAAAAGGGAACAGGGCCTGAGAATTTAGTTATGGTGATGGTGCTGGAAAGGGGGAGGGGAGGCTGCAGAAGGCATTCCTGGGAAATGATTTTCAGACTTTTACTGAATTTGCATCAATAGCTAGGGACCCATAATGAGCTCATGCAGCTTAGTCCATGCCTGATACCCCTCCACAGAGCCAGATATCAAGCCCGAGACATCAAAGTCACTAACAATTTTGTATTGTTCCTGAAAAGTTTCTTCACAAGATGCTACATATTAGGAAACTATAGTTAAAAAGTGAAGCAAAACAACAACAAAAAATACAAAGAACTAGGCAAATTTAAACCATACAAAACATTGCCCCAAGACACTCAAGTGCAAAACTGTCATACAGTTTAGACATACTTCTAGGTCATTTAATGCAGTTAATTCTTCTGTATATGTGCCTTGAGGTGGCGTTCTATTGAAAATGAAATAAGAAATAGTTGTGGACTTTATAGAGATGAACACATTAACAAAGACCGGGAAGGACCCTAAGTAAGTCCTATGTTGCAACTGTATTAATTTTTAATAACCAGATACCCGCTTGCATTTCTGATCCGATGGAATCTCAGAAACATAAGGATGCCTTAAATGATGTGTACTATCTTGTAGGCTAGATTGTTGCTTACCAGTTGGTGTAAGGTGTCTCCAGGTGATCACGGGTTCAGGACGGCCATTGGCCATGCAGACCAGGGTTACATTGCTGCCCTCATTCACAGTGACATCTGAAGAGATGTTGGAGATCTTTGGTGGAACTGTAAAGAAAAGCAAATGGGATATGTTACCATGCCCAGCTTTGCGGCTTGGGTCCTTGCCATTGGAAATGACAAATTTGAACTAAATGCTTTTATGACTTAAATCGTTTGCTTTTTTTGTGTTAAGAATCCAGGGTGCTTTAGGATGTCCCTATAGACTTAGCAGATGAAAAGCACGGGTCTTACTATAAGGAGAATCTCTCCACTATGACCAAAGGGTACAGGAATTTCACAGAGGAGTATGATAAAAAATGTCTCAGCTCTTTCCTCATTAGAATAGACCTTATCTAGATATTTGAGAACACATACATTTATATATATTAACAAATTTTTCTTATCACTGCATGGTTCCTACACTTATTTTCTTAAGTATATAAAATGAATATAGTTCAATCTTTCCTCCAAATGTTAGGAAAAGCCAGTGTTGTATGAATTTTACAGTTTTGTTCTTAAGGTGTGGTGATACCTGTTTACTTAAATCTGGCCACATAAGGCAAACATCAGTTATTCATAATAGAAAGCCTCTAAATATCACCTTGCTATGTGACAGACTGGACGGTGCTCCTTAAAGATTAAAAACTGAATTGCTAAGGCCTATGTCACAGACATCACAAGCATAATACTATTACTCCTAATACATTAGCCACCACTATCATTTTTTAAGTTTGTGTGTTTATTTATTTATTTATTTATTTATTTATTTATTTATTTGAGAGACAGTGTGAATGGGCAAGATGGGGTGAGGAAGAAGGGGAAAAAGAATCTCAAGTAGACTTTCTATTGAGTAGGAAGTCCCATGTGAGGCTCAGTATCATGACCCTGAGATCATGACTTGAAGCTGAAACCAAGAATTGGTCGCTTAGCCTACAGAGCCACCCACGTGCCCCTCACCACCACTATTATTAACAATTTAATAATGGTTAACTGTAGGTACCTGCTATAAGTAAGATCCTAGATAGAGTACTTTATAAGCTTATATCAGTAACTCCTTATAATAAAGAAATGTCCAGGGGATCCCTGGGTGGCTCAGCAGTTTAGTGCCTGCCTTTGGCCCAGGGTGTGATCCTGGTGTCCCGGGATCGAGTCCCACGTCGGGCTCCCTGCATGGAGCTTCTCCCTCTGCCTGTGTCTCTGCCTCTCTCTCTCTCTCTATCATAAATAATTAAATAAATCTTTTAAAAAAATAAAGAAATGTCCAATGAGAATTGTATTTACAGGTGGGAAACTGAGGTATAGATGGAGCTAGGTGAGAAGCAGAAAACAGATTTGAATCCAAGAAGACCCCAGGGCCCACACTCTCAGCGATACTTGAATGAAACTTCATCTTCACAATCCAGGCTACCAGATGGTTGAAAATGACGGAAATTACTTTTTGGTGGTGTGAGAAATGAGTCCCCGAGGGCTAGCTGTACTGCTGTCTGACTTCCTTCATTAGTGTTCAGGGCGGCAACATTAGATCTCATATTGGTAGGCTTAAGTGGAAAGTGAATTACTCACAAATTTCATCACAGAGGTTATGCACTGATTACAAACAGCAGAGTTTATGGTTTGACTGTGATTTTCCTTTTTTTTTTTTTTTTACATCTTAGTTGCTTATGCTGTTCCTGAGAAAGTATGTGTCAGAGGCAGGGAGGAGAACAAGCCAGCATAAACGAATTCAATAATAAAAGACTCTTATTTTTTCTCACTCTTTCTGCCCTTTACTGACGAATAAAACAGGAACATTTTCTTCTTGTAGAGACAGCTGTCTGCCAACCCCATGATCTCTACAGATCTCTGTTAGGAGACACTGATGGTAGTTGGGCAATTGACCAGGTCAGAGTGCTGCAAGGAAGAGGTAGGAGGAGGACTCCTGACCTTAGCATTTCTCCTACAATGACATCTTACAGGGGATGTGGGTAGAAACCAGTTACTACATCAAAGCTAATGGCAGAAATGGAATAGAGTCGATTCCCATTATTTAGCAGTATCTATCTATAGGGTTTTTATTTCCCTTTTGTCTACTGGGGTAATGGGTCTTTTTCTCATATTCACACATTGACTTGCAATATACCCTCTTACGCTTCTTGAGGACCTAAAAGGTTATACCCATATTTTAAGGAAGAAGATGAGGCACAGAAAGAAATAATGGCTTGTCAAAGGCAATCCCATCAAGAAATATGGCTGAGCTTAGAATTCAGGGCTCTTGAATGACCAGTTGTTCTGTTGTCTAACATTCACCATTTTCAATTCCTAGCTAAACATGCCAGTGTTCTGAAAATCTCCAAAAAAACTACAATAAACTATAAATCAATGACGGTGTTCAAGAATAAGATTTAGATATCCTAGGCATCTTCCTCAACAATCTAAAATCTGCAACAGGAAGCTATGTAATAATTATAAGAGCTTATATTATTCCATTCATAGTTAATTCTGAATTGCAAGACAGGCCACAGAATAGAAAGAAATATAGATGTGTTTTGGATTTTTTTTTAAAAAGTATAGAGCGGGAGACTTCATATCCCTAATATAAAAATATGCAAATTTACAAAACAAAAATGATCTCCAGTGGTCGAGCTCCCAGAGAATTATTATAGTAAAATTTACTCATAATTACCTCTCTTTATAAGAGAAATAAATATCTAAGGACTTTGCTTTTGTATGGCATGCAAGCTGAACTACTTGTTTCGTGTTACATAGACAGGGGATGGTAAAGTTAAGAATAAAACCTAGAAAAACTAACTGCAGAGCTATGTTTTGGCCACTAAACCATATCATTTCTTTTAATTAAGGACAATATACTCAAGTCCTTGGGTCTCAGATACTGGAGATTCAGAAGGTGTTTGTGTTCAATAGTCAGAAATGTACTCATGTAGTCATTATATCTCACCTCCTTTGGGTCAATACCATTGGGTTCCATTCCACTGCCTATCTTCTACATCTTTGTACTTTGTACCAGTTTCTTCCCATAGCGTTTATATGTGATGCAGTCATTTGCTCTAGAAATAAATCCCTCCAGAAATAAAATTCCAGGTTACCCTCTTACTTCCAAACTCTCTGTCTCCAACTTTCCTGAAGGAATTGTTCCACATCACATCTTCTTCTCCCATTCACACTTTAACCTTTGGTGCAATTTGGATTCTCTCCTCAACCTCCAAAGAAACTGCTCTCAGGAAAATCACCAATTTGAACCATATTATTTATAGGTCCTATGAACAGTTTTGTTATTATCCCATTTTTCTCTGAAGTATTTGACTTTGTTGACTGTACCTTCCTTCTTCCAGTCCTTTTTTCTCTTGGTTTCTAAGATGCCAAACTCAACTGTTTCTTGTCTTACCCCTCCGGCTAGCCTTTCCAGTTTAACTTTTGGACTTACTTTGACCTATTCCTTAAATATCTATATTTCTGAAAGGTTGATCACTGTCCTCTTCTTTCATATCATCCACTGTGAATAATCTCATTTACTTTCTAGCTTCAGAAGCTAAGGCCATATTAATGATAACTCCTAAATCCAGTATCTGCAGCCCAGATTTTTCTCATGGCTTTTACACCCACTTTCCAATTGACTATTCTACATTTTCATCAGATACTTCACAGATACTCAAGATTCAACATACTCAGAACTGATTCATCATCTTCCTTCCTACAGAACACTTGTGGTCTTACTCACCATCTCAGGGAATGGTGTCATCATGCAAACAGTTGCCCAAGCAAAAAAAGAAAGTTATCTCCCTTGACTGCTCCCTCTCCTTTACTGCCCCCCATGTAAAAAGGATCCCCAATTCTGTGACTTATGCCTTTTAAATCTCTCTCAGATTCATTCATTATTCCCAAGCCTCACTCCCACCAGCCAGAAGCATTTCTTTTTTTGCCTGAATTCTCCAAGAGCATTATAATGAATTTCTTTGCCTCTAGCCTTTTCCTCAGGCTCACCGTCATTCATTCATCACACTGCAATAAGAAGTTTCCTTTTTTTCCTAAATTGCAAACGTGAGTATAATATCCCCTGATTAATCTCACTGCCCTCAAGATAAAATTCACACTTCCTAATATGAACTAATATGCCTTTCATGGCCCCTGGTTATGTCTCTCTAGCCATATGTCCTACTCCTTTTTCATTGTATCATCTAGTCAGATCAAATAAGTTTTGGTTCCTGGGAGATACTGTGCTTGTTTACTCCCAGGCATTTAACATTCAATTTTTTCTACATGGAATATTCTTCTTCCAACCCTTCATGTGGTCAGCCCCTTTCTCCTTTCAGGTTTCAACTTGTCAGCCTGTTTTCTCACTTTTTCTGGGAAGACTATCCTGTCACCCACCTTTTACCACCCTCATCCCTAACTCCACCCTACTCCTGATTTCATATTGGGTGAAGCATCCCTCCTATGTTCTTACACTGAGCCCTCTATTTCTCCACCACTGCCCTGAATCATCATTGCTCGATTACTTACCTGTGCCTATCCTTAAATGGAAAAAGGTAGAGGAGAAGGCCTTTGTTTTCTTGACCAATGAATCTTTTTCTTTTTCTTTTTTTTTTAAGATTTTTTTCTTATTCATGAGAGAGAGAGGGAGGCAGAGACACAGGCAGAGGGAGAAGCAGGCTCCCTGTGGAGAGAGCCTGATGCAGGACTCAATCCCAGGACGCCGGGATCACGACCTAAACTGAAGGCAGATGCTCAACCACTGAGTCACCCAGGTGTCCCTTGACTAATGAATCTTACAAACCATAGTGCTTGGAACATGGCAGGTATTCACAGAATGTTATAAAAAAAAAAAGAAGTTAATGAAAATCCCTGCCCTGTGCCAACTCTTTTCATAGCTCAACGAAGTCATCCCATAATTTTTTGTCAGAAAGGAACAACCTTTTATTTCGAACCTATAAAATACAGCTTTTATCAATATTTCTTTAGCTGTCCCTTTAGCCATCTTGTTCATGACTGACTTTTTCAACTGCTATTACTACTACTACTACTACTATTACTACTACTCCTAAATTAGCCATGGGTCTGAGAAATGTTTGTGTAGGTTAGGAAAATAGGAAGCAAGATAAACTTGATGTCCAAATTCCTAAATTATAGACACTTTCAGAGATTAACTTTGTTTTTTTCTTTTCTACAGTCATTCATACATGTTTGTATGCATGTATATAAATATAAATACTTATATAAATATATATAACTTAATATTTCCTTCCTAGCTTCCCACAGCAATTCATGCAGTCTACATTTACACCATCACAGATAATATAACATGAAAGTGGCAATGTGAGGTTTTTATTTTATAACCTCATAAAATCTTTATAAATATTCTGGAAACTAAAAAGTATTCTCATTATCGCCATTTTCAATGTGGGCATAGGGACAAAATGGATAAAATCACACACTTAAGTAATTATGAAGCCAGTATTAAAACCTAAGATTTAAAAATAAATAAACAAATAAATAAATAAAACCTAAGATTTATAGATTTTCAAGAATTAACTCTTCTTCTAGAACATATTCACTTTTGCAATAATGGTTCCAAACAGGATTTCTTGCTCTATTTTAATTCTCAGTAAAGATGACTACAGGAAATACTTTCAACAAGATAATCTTATTTGCATCAGTAAACATAAGTTGTTTATTTATCAAAACCACTGTAATACTGATTCGTGCTCATTGGTCATCACATATTCTGCATATTTTGTTTTCTTCTGAAATATTGCCTAACAATTTTTTTTTTTTTTTTTTTATTTATGATAGTCACAGAGAGAGAGAGAGGAGAGAGAGGCAGAGGGAGAAGCAGGCTCCATGCACCGGGAGCCCGACATGGGATTCGATCCCGGGTCTCCAGGATCGCGCCCTGGGCCAAAGGCAGGCGCCAAACCGCTGCGCCACCCAGGGATCCCTGCCTAACAATTTTTATTCACAGATTAGTGTGCGTTATTATATTTTCCTAAATGTAATGCCATGAACCATTTGTTTCATGTTTTCAACATATTCAGTTTCATCGATCTCTCTAAGTTGTCTGGATTATTTTGATGTTCTTTCTGATTGATGAGAGTTTCTTATACCTTAGGGAATTGACCTTTTGTTGTCATATTATTTGCAATATCCCCAATTCAATCTTAGCTTCTTAATTGTGTGCCCACATTTGTTTTGTAGAAGTTTTAAATTTATTTGTTGAACTTTTTAATGATTTGTGCATAGATGTTACTTTCTTAACATAAAATCAGTTAAATACTTATGTCTATTTCTTCTTTTTCTTTCAATGGTTTCTTTTTTCTTATTGCACTCTTCAAATCATCTAGAATTTACTTATGGTGTCATCTATAAGTCAGACTTTTTTCCCTTCATGATGTTTTAGTCAATTTCCCCAATATGACTGGTTAAATTATATAAAACGTATACACTGTTTTGGTTTTTAGAATTACCCTATCGTGGTACCAATCTGGTCAGAGCAATATTTCTGGGAAATACATAAAAATAAACCATACTTACTATGCCAAGTAATAGTATCAAAATACTTTAAAATATGTCATTAATCTTTTGGACACCATACTATTATGTGTTGCTAGTCCCAAAATTAATTATTAGATGAACACTTCCTAAAATGTTGAGTGAAAATATAATGTACATTCCTCTTTCAGGATACTAGTGAAATTCACTATGCCAAAGAATTCTCAAGGTTTTCACTGCAAAAATAAATTACAAAATTAATAAGCCACACCTAACAGTTGTAATTTTTAAATCTGAATTACTAAGTAGGTGCTATTCTTTCACTGAAATCTACACAAATTCTGTGTTAAAGAATGTACATTTTGTCCATGCAGTGCACATTCAATGACAGTTTCTAAAATAATGCTAACATCTAGGTACACTTGTAATCACGGATTTCTTCAGCTGTGCAATGAAGCAGCAGTAAGTAGGATTATGACACAGTCAGTCTACCTCTGCCACTCATGCTTTTATTGCCCCTCCTCACCATTCTTGTAATTCCTTTACCTACTCTCTCCATCAGATCTGCAGAAGCTGCCCTGGCTTGTGGGAACCTAGACCTGACTGTACATGTTTGTGCAGTTCTCTAGGTTACTATGCCTTCCTTCTCTTTTGTATAAGGGTAACATCTCTTACGTTTGACGAAAAGTGGAAATGCAAAGTCAGGGACATAAATGGAGTGGACATACATTATTTTCCATGTCCAAATCCATGCCATCTTCTATCTGGAAAGACAACCTGGTTTTCCTTTGGAGAAAACACCTCTCACCAACTGCCACTGGTTTTTGGGACCAACAGTCAAGTGACCTATTCTTCCTTGGCCAAGGAGTGGGTATGTGACCTAAGCTGGGCTACTTGGACTTCCCCTCCCAGGAACCTGGTTTTTATGAGGAATGACTCAAGAGAGGTTGCAATTGATTCAGCCAGCAGTAGACTGTGTTAATGGCTTCAATTCTCCACTCTCCTGATCCACACATTTGCCATGCCTATTCCCTCCTTCAGTGGGTGGTGTGCACTTTTCCATCCGTGGACTATGTTACTTGTTTTGGCCAAGAATATAAGCATAAGGAATACAAGCAGAGTCTTGATAGTGTTGGCACAGTTGGACTCACTTGGTCTTGTGCCTCTGCCATTTGCATGAGAAGAATAAGCCCAGCTGAGCCTGCTGGTCCCAGGAGGAGGATGAGAGATGGCAAACAGGATTGCCAAACAAAAAGGCATCCTGTCAAATATGAATTTCAGATAAACAACAAATACTTTTTTTAGTATAGCATGTTCCAAATACTCCATGAGACATATGTATATTAAAAATTATTTGTTATGTAAACTACAAATTTAACTGGGCATCCCATATTTTTATTTGGTAAATCTGACAATCCAAAGAACAGAGAGTCACCTGTAGTGAAGCCCAGCCTGGATCTGCTGACTTGCACACTTGTAAGAAATTAAAAATAACCATTATTTCATGCCCCTGAATTTTGGAGTGGTATGTTCAGCAGCAATAGTTAGCTAATACATATCGTGAGTGGGCAGCCACCCGAAAGGACTGTCTGCAACTTGGATGCCTAGGGATGCATGGCTTCTGTGCTTTCCAAGGCAATATTTTCTGTTTTTCCTTTGGTTCTGTGAGCTATTCCATATTCTTCCAAAGAATTGCCCTCTTTTTTTTTTTTTTAAATCAAATTAGCCAGTCAATTTCTGTTGCTTAAATTATCAAAGAATCCTAATGGTTACAAATTGGGAAGTAGTCATCATAAGGGAAAAAATCTGAAGAGGAACTTTTTTTTTTTTAATTTTTATTTATTTATGGTAGTCACAGAGAGAGAGAGAGAGAGGCGCAGAGACATAGGCAGAGGGAGAAGCAGGCTCCATGCACCGGGAGCCCGATGTGGGATTCGATCCTGGGTCTCCAGGATCGCGCCCTGGGCCAAAGGCAGGCGCCAAACTGCTGCGCCACCCAGGGATCCCTGAAGAGGAACTTTTTCACACAGGTAAATTGTCACCTGTGCTTAGGTACTTATTCTTTGGGTTTCCACAAAACCAACTTAGTTGCAGGTTTAGCATTGGTTCTTAAATATCGGTACACATTGCTTTAAAAATAATTCTGTTGGGGATCCCTGGATGGCTCAGCGGTTTAGTGCCTGCCTTTGGCCCAGGGTGTGATCCTGGAGTCCCGGGATCGAGTCCCGCGTCGGGCTCCTGGCATGGAGCCTGCTTTTCCCTCCTCCTGTGTCTCTGCCTCTCTGTCTCTCTATCATGAATAAATTTTAAAAAAATAAAATAAATAATTCTACAACTGCAGGACCATCTAATTCTAGCTGTGAATGTTTAAATACCTTTATTCATAGTCCTGAACTGACCAGCCATCAGAAGGACAATAAATCAGTTCCAGAGCAAGGCAGAAACGTAGTCAGGTGGTTCATTTCTGTAACCTCAAATACTTAGCAGTTATAACTGGTATTCAGTTCAAAAAGGTATTCCTAATTGTGCAAATCATTAACATTTTGGGACATAAATGGAGTGGACATATATTATTATTGAAGTTTGGGTAATGTGCAGGTATTACTGTGTGCGTGGTGGTGAGGGGGTGTTAAAACCACAACACTATCACTTGCTGATTTCTAACTGTTCCTTGGTGTGGCTAGAGAAGTTTAAACTCTTATCTTTTGCATATGTAACAGACTGGAAAAAGTTTGGCATGTCTATGTAAGAGTTGGGTTCAGAAATATAAAGGATGTTTTTTGGGCAACACCTGGCTTTAATAAGCATGATCAAAGAATTTAACAATAAAAACATACAATATTACACATTACTGCCATCTTATGAAACATCAAACATCCATCTAATCTGGCATTTTGCTTCAAAATGCTAATAAAGCGTATTTTGCTACATGGTGTGGTAGTTTATGGGATGGGCGATAGGACTGGAGAATATAGCACCGTATACTAGTTTGATCCTGCCCTGACACTGGCTCATAAGGCAACCACATATTCTCCGAAATTTGCTTTTGAATCTTCCTCTCAGGCACATTGTGGGAGTTTAACAAATTTTGAATGAATAGATAAACAAATTAATGACAAATTGTTTAAATCTCCCTGAGACTTAGTTTCCTCATCTGGTAATTGGAAGTAATGTGTCAAGTTGATAGTAATCAGTATTACAGGATTGCAATTAGAGCCAAATAAAATAATTCATGTAAACTTGTTTTGTAAACTAGAAGGGGTTCTATAAGCGTAGCTATTATTTATTACATGCTGAAACTAGCTAATAAAGCAGTGCTGGCTTAACTCCTCCTAAGATAACATGATAAAATAGTTCATGCATTTCTATGGCTAACGGCATTCTAGTTATATTTTTATAGACACCATTATTGCCAGAAGGTATGAGTAATTATTATAATTCATAATTAATCATTAATATTGGCATTAACAAAAAATTGCCCCAGAGATACATATCCAGTTCTTATCTACTCATGGGCAGATGCCAATATGTTCAGCCCTTTAGTCAATGTCTAGACATTTTATACCAATATTAAAAAGTGACACGGGATGCCTGGGTTGCTCAGTGGTTGAGCCTTTGGCTCAGGGCTTGATCCCAGAGTCCTGGGATCTAGTCCCACATCAGACTATCTGCATGGAGCCTGCTTCTCCCTCTGCCCTTCTCTCTGTCTCTCATGAATAAATATATAAATTCTTTAAAAAAATAAATAAAAAGTGACACAAAGATGTGAGAATGTACAATCATAAATAAATTTTAGAAGTTTAACTCTTAGACTTCTAAGGAAAAGCTTTCCAAATAAATTTTTATCATCATTACATAATTTTTAATGTAAGTCTCAGAAAAAGAGACGTCTTCCTTTATTATTCTCATAGACAACAGAGGTTGCCAGGTGTTTTGTGTCTGTAATTTCAGTCTCTGCTGCCTTAACTAGCAGAATAAAACAACCAGCAATGATAATTTCTTTTTGGCTAGTATTAGTTCTCACTCTTACTAGAATCCATTTATAAAGAAGAAACATCAGCCTGTGAAGTAGGTATGTGAAAAGGAGCACTCTACAGGAACATGACTCCTTTTAAACATAGATTTCATGGGTGAGTAGGGAAAATATGGAAACTATAGATTCCTCGAGTGTCAGATGAATCTGAAAGTAGAAGAAACTCATTATACATATCAGTTACTCAAATTTCTTTGCTAGGAGTGATTACAAATGCTCTGCTTATGCATGCATTAGATGATGAACAAAGTAACTTAAGGAAAGAGTGAGAATATGCTAACAATTCAGAGGAAACGAGAAAATGTATATAGAAAACAAAGCCAAGTGCCATATGAGTGGTAATGTGGTAAAGTCAGAAACAGGAGCGTGAAAGCCTGTGAAAATGACATATTGAAACAACGTGTAGTCAAGAAAAAGCCATCCTTTTCTAATCAGTCAGGAACAATTTCCGAATTATACATGTAATGAAAAGTGCCTGAAGCCTCACTTACCACAGTCCTCTGAGTTGCATTGAGCATTTTACTGTGTTGGCCAAAGGTGTAAGCTGGGTAAGACATCCTCTTTGGCCTTTGAACCCTACATTATCACATCCTCAAGTGGCCCTATGAGTTCCTGGCACTGTCTCAGTCAGACTTACACCAGAATGAGTCCCAACAGACTCATCCAGACAGTAGCCAACATCACAAAGGAGGGTTAATTTGGGTCAGACTGCTCTAAATAACTCAAACACAGTAGCCATGGTACAAAGAAATGCCATGAGCTCACGTCTACACCATGCCATGGTGGATGTGTACTTAGGGTGATCCACGTGTGGTATGGATATCTGCATCTGATTGAGGCCCCCAGTCTACCTAAAAAAGAAAGTACCTTAAATTGGAATTTGTCTATGTTTATTAAATATTCAGAATTACCCTGGAATCTAAGTGCGTGGGCTGGTTTAGAAAGGGGACAAATAATTCGGTTACCAGCATTTACACTCATGACCAGTGAAGGGCATCCATTATTGCTGTTTCAGCAATATGTATACTCTGTGGGATGTCAGATGGCTGTTCTCATGTACGGGTCATTGCCTTCCTAAATAAGAGCAAATGGAACTATCCTGACTCTATTCACTGAGGCTGCAGTTGCAGTTACTCAATAAGTCAGCAGCTTCTCCGAAATCTGATATTCCCAGACCTTATTCCAGCTGTTGGGATATTTGTTTTTGCTAATCTGGGAAAACATCCAGAAGCTGATACAGATGAGAGGAATAAGTCTGCTATCTTCCCTTTACCTAGACAAAATAGCTTTATCATTTCTGGTACTTACAGAATATAATAGTCTTTAGATACTGCCTAAAGCAGCAGATGGTTTTGTTATCTGGCGGAAATGGGGTATCGAGCAGAGGGAAGCCCAAAAATATCAGGCTACCTTGGATAGGTAGCAAATAGCAACTGGGTGAATTCCAAAGGCTCAGAAATGGTACCCACAGACTTTAGCGGAAAAAAGAGAAGTGCATCTTTTCTCTCTTTGCACTCAAAACTGAATTTTTCTACGTTTAAGGGAGTTTTTCAGTATAATTCTTAGAATATAGGAAAACTCAGCCCATATTCCTGGCATCTACTATAAACCGACTCCTTACTCCTTATTCCATGAAAATCCTGTGAAGATTTAACCCTAAACCATGACTTTTCCTAAATGTTACAAAATATATTATAGATAGCCATTTTTTTTCTGTGTTCCATTAGTTTTTTTTTTTTTTTTAAGTGAGGAAAATGACCTGTACCCCATGGATGAATTCTTTAGTTATTAAGAGAATATTATACACTAGTCTTTATATTAAAAGAGATAGAATTTTAAAGTTTATATTTTTAGTAATCTCTACAGTCAACATGGGACTTGAACTCACAACCCTGAGATCTAGAGTTGCATGCTCATACGACTCAACCAGCCAGGTGCCCCAAAAGAGGATAGGACTTTAAATCAGAGGGAAATAAACCATAAGTTAATAGAACATAAGTATATAAAGGGTTCAGAGACTAATCTTCCATCTATTATGTTTAGAAATAATACAAATTTATTGAGAGGCTGTAACACATACAGGCACTGTGCTAGGCATGGCCAGAGGTGAAGAGGAGATAAAACAATGAAAATTATGACCTAGGGCAGCCCGGGTGGCTCAGCGGTTTAGCGCCTGCCTTCGGCCCAGGGCATGATCCTGGAGACGTGGGTTCGAGTCCCACATCGGGCTCCCTGCATGGAGCCTGCTTCTCCCTCTGCCTCTCTATGTCTCTCATGAATAAATAAAGAAAATCTTTAAAAAATGAAAATTATGACCTAGATCAGCCAGTTTTAATTGTTTCAACAAAAGTGCCAATAAAAGGTCATCACAAAAATAATGATAATACTTACCCTAACATTTTTTAAGAGGTTTTTCATTCATCTCATTTCTTCATTCCATTTTGGGAATCAGGTATGTGTAGAAATACCTATGGTGCTTGTAAGAATCCCTTAAATTTAAAGATTTCATGCCCACATTAGTAGCCTAAATTCTATTTTTTTAGTTGCTTAAGGCATATAGTGTTCCTTGTGTGTAGGGAAGGAGGTAGATTCTAATAGAAATCAACTAGGGTGAACTAAAGCATGCCTGGAATACAATGAAAATAATAAAAGCTGTTTCCTGCCACTGCTCAAGGGCCCAGAAGATAGAGTATCTAGACAAAGAATAAGATTGACAGGAGGCTTTTAGAATTTCTTTCTTTGCATGCTCTTGTTCAAAGCTTACTATGAACCATTATGAACTGAATGTGGAGTATTCACATTATTTCCTTCTAAACAAACAGAGTCACCACTGTTAATTAATTAATACATTCATGCCAATTATAATTTTTCAAAAATTATATGTACTGGTAGAAAATACAGTAATTATTACAAATGTTAAATATAACTAGGAGAAAGGGAATACTTTCTGCCATTCCAAGTTGGCTTAAAAATTCCAGAGAGGTAAATAGGTATGCAGCATTTGTGGGAGGAAGGAAATATAAAAAACAAAGCCTGGAGTTGATGTATATGAGTTAGATCTCCATTTATCTTTCCTTGCCCTCTGTAAGAGGGACGAAGGGACATTAAACAATGAAAAAAGACATAAGCAAGCAGACAGGAGAAATAATAAAAATGATAAAGATAATAATAATGTCTGAGATAGTATAACATTATGCAATTTATTTTTTTAAGATTTCATTTATTTATTCATAAGAGAGACAGAGAGCAGCAGAGACATAGAGAGAGAAGCAGGCTCCTCACAGGGAGCCCGATGTGGGACTCGATCCCTGGACCCAGGATCACACCCCGAGCCGAAGGCAGATGCTCAACCACTGAGCCACCCAGGCGTTCCACATTATATAACTTATGAAATGCTGATAGGTGCTTTGCCTTATTTGATCTATACCCTATCCTGATATGATGGCTTGGACGAGTTTTATTCCTGCTGTCTCCCACCCATATATTGAATAATTGAAGCTCAGTGAGGTTCATTTTCTTGGCCAAGGTCACAAAGGTAGAAAATGAAAGTACAAAGCTCATAACTAGCTTGTCCGATTGTGTTGAGAAGATCTAGGAAGACATTGGTATTTCAAGACTGGATATCTACTATTAAGATATGAGATGCTACCGTGTTGGTTGAATTAAAGAGCTGCAAAGATAACCAGGACACAACTAGAGATAGAAAAGTCTGGGCAGTTGGGTACTTGTGTTCAGTACAGTGAAGGAAATGCCACTGATTGTGTAGAGGTCCTGGGAATTTGGTTTACTAAAGTCTGTTTTCTCTGCATTATTCAGTTCAATTTTTTAGTTCAATTAATATGACATGGTTGAGAATTTGTCTTTCTGGTTTCAAGGTATTTTTAAAAATAATGCTGACAATATTCTTTATCTGTAATTTGAAAAGCTTGAACAATTTCACAGTGGAAACTAAAGACATCCTCACAGCCCTTATTTATCACCTATATCACATTTCCTCTCCCTCGATTTGGCCAATGCAAATTGGGGTTTGTCTTCACTCTCCCTCCTCTTCTTGAAACTCAAGACGGGGCAGGTGGTGGTGGTGAGAAGAAATGGTCTGGGCAGCCCGGGGGGCGGAGGGGGGGGCTCAGCTGTTAGCGCCGCCTTCAGCCCAGGGTGTGATCCTGGAGACTCAGGATCTAGTCCCACATCGGGCTCCCTGCATGGAGTCTGGTTCTCCCTCTGCCTGCGCCTCTGCCTCTCTTTCTCTCTGTGTCTCTCATGAATGAATAAATAAAATCTTAAAAAAAAAAAAAAGAAGTAATGTTCTGTCCCGGCTTCCACAAATGAATCTCGAATGGGGCGAGTCTCATTAATCTGGAGCTAAATGTGAAGTTAGACATGGAGGCACCTCAGGTCCCCACTGTTTGTTCAGAGCCCTAGGCATGTTACGGAGAAAAATGTCAAAGATTTCTCTTCTCTTGCTTCTGTACCCTGCCATGATGTTTTATTCAAACTTCCACATCCTAAGGAAATAAACACTGGCTATCAAAATCCTCCACCTGGCTCCCAGTCTCACACATAAACATGCACAACACCTGTGTTTAGAAGAGCGGATCAATTCTGGCCAAGAGCAGTCTCCAGGTAACATGCTGCGAGGCTGGAGTGCTCAGGCCTGGGATTTCTGAGGCAGTGCAGCCCCCTGGGCCTGTTGTCTGTCTCCCTCTCACAATGCTTGTGCTTATATAACACACTCTGTCCCCTGACCCTGTCTTCCAACAAGGGGTGGTTTAAACTATGAGTTAAACTCTGGGTTTCTATCAAGAAAAACTGCTGGGAAAAGAGGGCAAGGCTGGGGGTGAGAATCATGCACACATGACTGAGAACAGGTGCGAGTCAGATGCATGTCAGCAAGGGGAGTGGGAGGAAGCTCTTCTGTTTGGCTCCTCATCAGCTCTGAATTTCATACTGCCCGGGTTGGCCAGCAATAGTGGCTAGTGGCTTATGCATAGGGCCTAGGCCAGAGAACACTATGGAAATTCATTCAAGTTTCTATAGACTCTATGGAAAGTGTGAGTGGGCACTGGAGGGGAAAGTGAGAAGCACTCATAGCTTGTTCTTCACCTATGTCCATCAGAAGCACAAGAGGCAGGTTGCAGAGCAGGAATTAGGATGGGGTGGTCACAGTGGTCCTGCAATTGGATGCACGCTGGCCGGGTCAGTCCTCTTGTCCACCGTCATTCAACTGTCTGAAGGCTGCTGACACGGTGGCTGTTTTGTTCTCAACAAACCTCAGGACACGCAGGCAGAGACTCCTGCTGTAGGAATGAGTGGGATTCTTGGATTTGTACTCTTTCCAAACAGCTCCAGATGGACTGAGAACCAGGCCTGTTGGCCACTAGAAGTATTCTTGATTCTCAGTCCACAATGCTCCATTTTCAATCCCTGGGGAAAAGGCGAGTACGCTCTCTGTTACGCTACCTGTCCTCCCTCTGGCCTTGGGCAAGTCACTTAGCCTCATTTGGCAAATGACTTGCACCTGAGACACTGGCCATTGCGGCTCTCTGACTTGCATGAGTCAGACTCACTCATCCCTGTCACACTGGCATGAAAACACAGTGCCCAGCACGACGTGGCTTCTCACTAACAATAAAGGGACTGAATGAATAACTTAAATGAATCTTCAATATCATGTGTAAAATTACATGGAAACAATTAATACTCAGAGCCACTTGTGATTACTCTGTTCTCTTAGCCTTTCGATAATGCTTTCTTCCATTAATTATACAGCTATCACATCTCTCTTGATGGTAAAATAGCCCCAGCAGCTCAAGTCCAAACTGCAAATTTTTAGCTTCCTTCCTCTAATGATTAGAGGCTGTATGAGAGAAGGTAATGTCGGCTGCTTTCCATGTCCCGTAAGTTGAATGTCTTCCCAGAGTAGCCAAGATTTATGTTTAAAAGAAAATCTCTGATATATTTAACATACACATATTTATATATGTGTTGTTAGAAATATAAAAGAACATAAAGCATAGATAAGAGAATGTAAACCATCTCCCTCCGTTAACTTTTCATGAAGCTCCAGAACACACTGGGCTTTGCCTTATGCCGGCCCCTCTGATAGTTTTGAGAATCAGATCAGGTTTCAGCTATAAGCCAGCTGGTGCCATTCATTTAAAGGAAAACAGCTATATAAGTGAGCAAGATTCTAATCACTAAATCTAATTACAAAGTAGGGTAAATTATTACAAATGTTTTTAGCAGTGTCTTAAAACACTGTAAAAAAGAAAAATTATCAACCAAACAGAAATCTGCTCTGCTGGTAGTTGATAGCATCGTTAGGGACTAGGACATTCATGTGTACAACCATCATATACTCTATTTCCGACACCTTAATCTAGCTTTCTCACATTAAAAACTTTATAACCTTTCTTTCTCATTCAATCAGATGCTAAACTGTTCGACTCAAAGTACACCTTAGTTTATGGATCCTAATGAGAGTAATAGGAACATTTCACTTGTACTAGAGTGAAGGGAACTTCAAACTGCTTCTTTGGAATGGTAACAATTAGTCAAAGGAAGAAAAAGGCGATGGGAAAATGAAGAGATACTTTATATGGATGTGTGTATATCCCAGTGCAGATTTATCCTCTTCTATTTAACATCCTCTTTAAAAATATTTGAAATGCCACACATTCTCCATATCACAAGGCAAAACTAAAAGACAAACACATTAACATTTAATCCTTGGCTTCCAAACTCCCTGTCTGCCCAGAAATGTCTTATATTAGTGCATTTGCATGCTGTCAGGGCCTCATGGAGCTCATCCTTTAGACCATCCACCTCCTGGAGGGATGGATGCGTGTGCTGGTAGTGTTCCGAGCTCTTCAGAATGGCATTCCCCAATCATTGTCTAGTAATTCTTTACAGGTTGCAGAGGTGGCTGTTACTGTTCACCGAGTACCTGTGCTTTTCTACACTTTCCAACCTGCTGTGGTTAGTTTGGGACCAAAAACTGGGCTTGCACCAATAAAATGTTAAGGAAAGTGAGGTAAGCCACATCTAGGCATGACCCTTAAAAAATGTCAGCATGTCGCTCCAGCCCTTTCCTACCTTGTGATGGCAACTGTGGGGCCTTGAGTCCAGAAGGCATAGCTGCTATGTAGCAGGGGGCTGCATGACCCGAGCTGGGCTTCATTAGTAAAAAATAAGCCACAAGGGCAGCCCTGGTGGCTCAGCGGGTTTAGTGCCGCCTCCCGCCCAGGGCGTGATCCTAGAGACCCGGGATTGAGTCCCACATCGGGATCCCTGCATGGAGCCTGCTTCTCCCTCTGCCTGTGTCTCTGCCTCTCTCTCTCTGTGTCTCTATGAATAAATAAATAAAATGTTTAAAAAAAAAAAAGAAAAGCCACAAGAGTTCAGCAGTATCTACTGTGGTGGCTGCTAGCATGGATTACTCTAATCAAAACATCATTAAGAAGAACAAACTATACAACCTTTATTTAGAAGTGAACTGGCCTAAAGCTGGAAATGATGTGATGTTCTCTCAAGGTCATTCATAGTTTGTGAATCAGAGCTGTTGAATGAAAATTCTTTTCTCCTCCATTCAGCGAAGGCTTAGATTAGCTGTGGCTAATGACTACACAATTAATCTTACAGCCTACCCATCCATTTCCTTTTTATTTTCTTTTTTTTTTTTGAAGATTTTATTTATTTATTCATGAGAGACAGATTGAGAGAGAGAGAGAGAGAGAGGCAGAGACACAGGCAGAAGGAGAAGCAAGCTCCATGCAGGGAGCCCGACATGGGACTCGATCCCAGGTCTCCAGGATCACACCCTGGACCGAAGGTGGCGCTAAACCACTGAGCCACCCGGGCTGCCCCTTTTTAGTTTCTGACCAACTATAGCCTCCTGCCTCATCCCGGCACTCATCTGTAAGACCATGTAGGAAAACCCACGGTGCAGTCAGAAAGGGATATCTGCCTAATTCTCTGCCTTGCTTTTTTGTCTTTGTCACCTATCAGAACTCTCCTACCTGCACACCTACTTCTGATTATCAGCCCTTGGTGTTAAGAACCGGGACATAGCTGCTTCCAGATCCTTGACCTGTAAGTCATATATCCTAGAAATCTGGCATTCTCAAGTTTGAATTTTATAATCTTATATAAGATTCATAGTGTGAAAAGCAAATGCCCTGTAAAATCTAAGCAAATACAGTGTAAAGGAATATTATTTGAATTAGCAAAATGGCATTTCCCATCAAGGGAGTCACAACCTCTATTCACAACTACAGAGATAATAAAACAGTACAAGATATTTCTAGAAATTGCCTGAGGAAATATTGTACTAAAAATGCTTATTTTGTACTCCAGGTACTATAACCAAATTTCTCTCCATTTGCATATGCTTGCTAGTAAACAGCACAGCTGCCTGGAAATACATGAGTCTTAGGTTATATTTTTGGCTTTCCCTCTGTGTCTTTTATACCTGCAGGGTTGTTCCCCCTCCCCCACCTCCCATCCTGCCTCCCCAGCTAGAGGAAGAGGGAGGAGGACAATGCCTCAGGATATATTTAAGGAAACTGTGTTACATAATCAATCCAAGGACTCAGAGACCTCTGTATTATTCCCTTACTTAAATACAAAATCATACTTTATCAGAACAAATAAGGTTTCTAACGAGGGTGGAGTCTGTCCTTAGCTTTCCTATAGTGAAAGAGTTTTCTATATTTGGCATTCTGCAGGCCTCATTATTACACAATCATTCCTTCATAAGAAAAACATAAAGAAATTTCACTGAATTTATTTCTAGTACACGAGTTATTTTTAAGGCCAACCAGGGAGAATTTCAGGATAATAGTGAGAGGAACATACTGAAAATGTGTGACTCTGAATAGAAAATAAGATCTGACCCATTTAAGTAAACAGAGTTATCTAAAAGCAGCCCCATTCACTAAATACAGGGCTTCAAGGGGACCTAGATTTTGAGCCCCATACTTTCTCTCACTCCCAGTAGGGCTCCTTCAGGCCACAAAAATCTCCTATACCTCAGTGTATTCATCTCTAAAAATAACAGATGCCAATTCTCTAGATTCCAGGATAAATCTAAGGACTAACTAAATCATTTAGGGAAAGTACATTGGGTATAAATGCTTAGGATATTTTCTTTTAAGTAATTTTTTGCAGAAAGCAAAAAGAGGAAGATAAAATTGATTCAGGATTGTATGGTAACATCGCTGATTTTCACGTGGGGCTCTAGAATACGTCCCATGCCTTCATGATTATTTTTGCTCTAGCGCATAACACTAGAGACTTATGGATTAATCTTTATAGTTTGTGTGTAGGTCAACAATATCCTATATAAAAAGATTCCCAACCTCGGTGGTTTAAGCTTATTCTATTGAGAAAACAGCTTTGGAAGTCTCCTTGAGTTGAGCAACACAGCCCTATAGCTAATGCTTCCCTGTATCCATGAATATAAAGGTCAATGGTCTAAAAATCAAAGGTGTACTGTGATAAATGCTCTGATGAAAGGAATAACTCAGAAATGTCCGAAGACATACAAGGGTAGAAACTACCTCTTTCAGTATATATTTATAGAGTATGACTTAGTGGCTAGACACTGGGTTCTGACCCAGGCAAGGCTCTAATTTCAGTTCCTCAATGTGCTAGCTGTTAAATCTTGGAGAAAACTTTGACTCCGTTTTCTCATCTGCAGAATGAGAGACTTAACCTGTCTCATAAGATTGTTAAGTATTAAACACGATAGTTGTGCAAAATATTTAACTGGACGCCTGGACTATGAAGTATGTGCTTAGAATAAATGTTGCTGATCCTGGAACATGTTAGCGCCATCTAACTGTGAGGTTGGGGACAGCGGTTTAAAATATTTTTGGAACACAAGAGGGAACAAGCAAATGAATGAATCAAATAATGAACGAATGAATGAATGAATGAATGAATCAGTGAAGGACAAAAGACTACCCTTTGGAAATATACTTTTGGGAGGTAATTATGACCAGTAACCTCTGTCTACTTTACTCTGTGATTTTTCTGAAGAGTAGACTAAAGCATCGACATAATATTTATTTTTCCAACAGTGTGATAACACTAGATGTTTTCTTTCTATTTCTAATGTCTTTGCCCTCAGATGAGTTGAAGCCCAGCTCCCCTTCTGAGATGCATACTACAACTGTTAGGCACTGCCACTTTTAATTGAAGGCAATTCATTTGGTTGGTCTAAAGTAAGATACAGGGGCAGCCCGGGTGGCTCAGCAGTTTAAGCGCCTGCCTTCAGCCCATGGCCTGATCCTGGAGACCCAGGATCGAGTACCACATCGGGCTCCCTGTGTGGAGCCTGCTTCTCCCTCTGCCTGTGTCTCTGCCTCTCTCTCTCTCTGTGTGTGTGTGTGAATAAATGAATAAAATCTTTAAAAAAAATGATGTTGGTTAAAAAAAAATAAAGTAAAATACAGAAGTGCAAGTCAGAAAGTCAGGGGAGAGCAGGGCACCAGAACAGAACTTTTACCCAATGCTTATCATTTTTCTATAATCATAAGACTAATGACTGAGATCTTCTCTTACACTGGGTTAGAATTACAGTTGATTGGAAAACCATAATTGAATAATTTCTCTTTCATGCAATTAAAATACCAACCTTAAGGCAACATTAGAATATTTCACATATTACTTCAGGTTTTCATGAAAGAGGGGAAAAAAAAAAAAAACTTAATTGATGCAGTCCCAAGGTCTTTCTTTCTTTCCTGCCAGGGCTTGAAATGGCCTACATTTAAATGTATAGAGGTGCCTTCAGAGAAGCCGTCATAGAAAATTAGAAGTCTGTAACTGGATGCATCTTTTGGGTTTGAGCAATGTAAGCTATTGTGGAAGCTTGACAATACATGTTGAAATAATTAAATCCTTTTGGAAATGATTGAACTGGATGTTTTCAAATAAGCAAATCTACATTTGTCATTCTGAATTCTTTTTATGGAAAGACGGTGTTTCTCCCTCCTGTTTAGGTAATTAAAAATAGTCACCTGATGATCATTCATTATCAAACATTTCTGCACATGGAAAAAAAATGTTTTGAGGCTGAGACCTTGCTTGTGAAATTTCATCCTTCAAAGGAGGTCTTTCTCCAGAAGCTATTATTCGCTATTGGAGAATGGGATTAAAAGCATTACTTCATGCCTAAGTAAAGTGTTCACAGCACAGAGCATCTCTCCCTTGGTGGCTAGGTTCCAGTGCCTGCATTTTATGTAGACGCCATGTACCATCCTGAAAAGCTGGACAGTTTCCAGTAGCATTAGGGTTTGGAGGAAGAGCAGTTGCTCCTTAGAACTTTACTTCTTTTATGAATATTACTGTCTCAATTTATTTTAATGCAATGAGTGGGAGAGAAGGTGGGAATAAAATGCATACACAGAAGCCTCTATCTAACAGTCCTGCTGGTTTGGGCATCGCAAAAAGAGGCACAAGAAAACCTTTGAGAGTTTGGAGCCTGCTGCATGAGAGAGATAAAAGTAGAAACAGCAAATTGGCTAGAGTACGAATGGCAGGTGCATTTGTTCACTGGAGGCAAGTTGGCAATTTAGTTTTCAATGACCAGCTTGTCTCTGTAAGGTTCACCTTTCAAAGTCTTCCCTTTTGCCCTCAATGTACACTGCCAAAGCTCTCCCTCATCTCCAGTCCCTTTGCTCCACGTCACAGCAACTCTTTACCCTATTTCTTTTTGGAAAAAAACATCCTGATCCCCTTCTCTGGTTGTGGGTAGTGGAGTTAAAAAGAAAGCAATGGAAAACACTGAAGCTAGCACAGTGGAACAACAGGCCCGAAGAGAAAGCAAATGTGTGTTGGGTACGGGTGGTTTAGCCTTACCTTTGGAAATTCAAACCGAGGGGAGGGGAGCGCTAGCAGAGCCCAGTGATTCTGACCTCACTCTAGCATTTCTACAGATAGCGGAGAATTCAAAGCCTTTTCCCCCACTGCCAGGATGGGACTTAGAGATGCAGATTAGAGGAAGAGAATTCAGAAGAGAGAGGCTGATGAGAGCAATCTGTCTTCCAACTCCCTGCTTCAGATAAGCAAGGAGAAATGACTGCTTTCCGGGTACAGCTCATCTGGCTGAAAAACCATCCATTCATTTCCCCCTCACAGAAAAGCACACATAACCTTACATGCCAACACTTGTTTTAGTATCCACCATTCTTATTATATTGATTGGTTCTTTACTTACCCTGTGTTTCTTTCATTATTATCTATCTTAGGAATTCCTCAAAAGGCCATGAGGGTGTTCCAATCAACCAATAATCATAATCATAATACTCTTTTGAATACCTTTGGTGGAGATGGAAAAGATCATATGTCAGGATCTTCTATGAGACTTCATTTTAGGGACTCTATAGTGTCTGAAAGTGAAGTAGGTCACATGGTGTTTTGGTTTTTGTTTTTAGCATTTTAATGAATTTATTCAGTTTCTAGCCCTGTCCTATGCAGTTCATAGCAAAAGAGATGAAAGTTCTATTTTTAATTATTTGAGGAACTTCTATACTGTTTTCTATAGTAAGTGCACCATTTACAATCTCACCAACAGTGCACATGGTTTTCCATTCCCCACATGGCCAGCACTTATTTCTTGTCTTTTTGCTAGTAACATGTTTTCCTTAAAGAATTTATTTATTTATTTATTTATTTATTTATTTATTTATTTACTTATTTACTTATTTATTTACTTAAGAGAGAGAGCACATGCATGAGTGGAGGGAGGGGAAGAGAGAGAGAATTTCAAGCAGACTGCACTGGGCACAGAGCTCTACATGGAGCTCTATCTCATGGCCCAGAGATCACCACCTGAGAAGAAATCCAGTCAGATGTCTGAACCGACTGAGCCACCCGGGCACCCTGAGGGTTACATGGTTTGTAAGGCCTTCTCTTGTCAACAAAGCAGTAAACTAATCTTACAAAAACAATCAAAAGTAGAATGTAGGGCAGCTCGGGGGGCTCAGTGGTTTAGCGCTGCCTTCAGCCCAGGGCGTGATCCTGGAGACCCGGGATTGAGTCCCACGATGGGATCCCTGCGTGGAGCCTGCTTCTCCCTCTGCCTGTGTCTCTGCCTCTCTCTCTCTCTGTGTCTCTCATGAATAAATAAATAAAATCTTAAAAAAAAAAGAAACTTCAAAAGTAGAACGTATAACAATAAGTGATTTTTAAAATTGTACTGTTGTCTGGTATCAAACATGTTTGCCCTAGGTTTAGCTAAAAATCGGTGGAACACCTCTTCTCAAAATCATCTCTCCCTTTTGTGAAATCAAAGGCTCTGAGTTTAGGCAAGTGAGTCTAATTCCTATTCAAAATTCAGTTGGTTTGCAAATGAGTGACTAAATTTTGGGTTTCCCTGGAATAGGGCCTCTTCTGCCTGTTCGTACAGTGGAAGAAGAGGGGGTAAAACTTAGATATTTTCATTTTTCAAATGGCATTCATCATGCTATAGAGGTGTGTACCATAAAGAATGAAGCAGTAGAAATGACAGTAGAAGTTAATGTTTGATACCAACATAAAACCTTTCCTATTCTCAACAGATACAGCTCCTTAGGTATCATTTCATTTTAATTCAGTAAGGAGGAAACAAATTCATGCATATGCTTTAAACACCACAAAAGTAAATCTTGACTTCCAAATAGAATACATCATTCTATATACAACCTGTTTTGGAAACTTCTTGAATATAGGTGCATTTTCTCTATGGTTATTGCGCTTGAATATACTTAGAGTATTAATTTATACTGGAAGTAAACTACAGTTTACTGCTTTTCCTTGCCATAGGTCTCTAACATGCTGCTACAGTAGAGCAACATATGTACCTATGTATACACAATTTACTTAGACTCATTGAAGTTAATTGTATATTAATTTTTGCATATCTTCTTCCCATTCAGTAGATTGCCTTTTTGTTTTCTTGATGATTTCCTTTGCTGTGCAGAAGCTTTTATTGTGATGTGATCTCAATAGTTTGTTTTTGCTTTTGCTTCTTTTGCCTTAGGAGACATATCTAGAAAAATATTGCTATGGGTGATCTCAGAGAAATTACTGCTTGTGTTTTCTTCTAGGGCTTTAATGGTTTCAGGTCTCAATAGGATTACTTATTCTTATGTTTTCACTATGAGAAAATGTTAAGGGATATGATAACAATATGTAACATTTAGCAATCACTTGCTAAGTATTTTGTGTACATTAATTCACTGAATAATCTTTACCATTCTAGGAGAAAAGTACCATTAATATTTCCATTTTATAGATGAGGAAAGTGTGCTACATAGTTAGCCTGGGATAGACTCTAGGTCTGCTAATTTCTATTTATTTTAAGACTTTGCTCTTAACCTTTACTCCATATTATCTATAGGTATCTGTCAGTCTATTAATAAACTCTGAACCAATTAACATGACAATATGTTCTCTTTCTTTCTCACTCACTCTGTGTGTATCTCTCAACGATGCATGCTTGGTACCAAAGGATGATCTTACAGAACAAGGAAGATAATCCTTCAGGTAGAGTTGTAGAAATAGCTACGATCTCCTGCTAGAAGCAACAGGAGAGTAATGATCCAATGTCTTTTTTCTCTATCTATCCCTGATTTGTTTGGAAATTGTATTCCTTTCTGCATATCTTTCTAGTGCAGGGCATCTCAACCTTGGCACTAATGACATTATGGGCTAGATAAATCTTTTTGTGGGAATTACATATATTTATATTTATATATATAATATAATAAATATATAATATATTTATATATATATAATGCTAAGCAACAGCCCTGGTCACTCTCCAGCAGCAGACATTAGTAGCTCTTTCTTCCCCAATCCTTTGGCCAGTTGCAACAACCAAAAAAAAATCTTCAGAGATTACCAAATATCCCTAGGGGGCAGAACCAGCCCTGGTTGAGAATGACTGCTCTAGAGTGTTGTGTTGGATAGACTAATGAAGGACAGTGACTTACCAGGTTACTGGTACATATGGATGGCATGACCCATTCTTCTCAAAAACAAATGGCAGTTTCCACAATAGAGAGTTTGACCCTGAAACAAATTACTCTTCTGTCTCTGTCTGAGAGTAAAATTAACTACAGAATCCGGTTCTTAAGCAGCTCCAAAAAACACATTAATTTCATTCCTTGGAATGTTGCTCTAGCTAATTAAAAAGTGATAAAGGATGGTTTAACCCATTACCATTACTTTTTAAACATTCATATCTAGATACTGCATCCCTTTTTAAAAACTAATTAATTAGTTAATTAATTAATTAAAAACCTTCTAATTTAGGTGTTTGCAGAAGGTTCTATGACAGCACCCTATTTACTTTTTTCCATGTAGAATGTGAACTATGATGGTTCTGGCAGGCTAATACACATAATTATTAGAGTCAGTTTAATGCCAATAGACATGAAAAGGTTGCTTCTACTCTGCTTGAGGGAGGAGTAATGCCACTATCTACCTAACTCAGAGCAGATGTCACCTCAGCACAAGAAAACAAAATGGCATTTCCTGGGCACCGAAGCAGCATCACAGTGTGAAATACTCTCCAACAAAACTTACCAGGAACACCACCACGTTAGCTTGCTGCTATGTGAAGCAGGCTTGCCAATAACACCTGGCCTGTGTGCAAATGGCACTGTAGGATTGGAGAGAAAATGGAAATAATCTATTCTTCATGTCTTTTCACTTACCCTTTTATGGGTTCCCCTACTTTTCTTCCCTGATCCTTCTTTACTAACTTAAGGCAAACGTAACATTATTCTCCTTATAATTCAGGATTGCAAAGTAAGAATTCTTTAGATACGTGGACGGACAATGTTCTCAGGGGAAATGCTCAGGGCCGACTACCTGGCAGTGTGTTGTGTACGGAGAGAAATGCTGCCCTGCTTTCTGGATGGAAAGCAATGGGAATAATAATATGTAAATTGATGTATCAAGATTTCTGAAAGCTCAGCGTTATTTCCCCTTGCCCAAAGATTTCACCTCGCCTTATTAACTATTCTAACAACCCTGCCTTTTTTTTTGTTGTTTGTGTAATTCTTGTTTCCTCCCATTTAGCACATAGAAAAAAGCATTAGTAACACTCTTGGTTTTAAATGAACCCTATTAATATTCGCCTCTGCAAGGGACTCTGGGATAATTTTGATAAATGTGGCCATGAAGCTGATCTGACAAAGCTGAGTGTGATATTTGTGTGTTCATGGGGAACTGCTTCATGCACAAAATGGGGACTGGCTGAGATGAGGAGTTTGGCAGGTTTCTATTTCTGAGCCACAGCTAGTAACCTAAAGTAGAAATGGAATTGTACTTAAAAACAACAACAACAACAAATCTTAATTCAAAATAAAAACAAAACAAGCAGTTTTTATAAAGATAAAACAAACCCCAGTACTTTCAGATCAAGAGGTTATTCACTTATCAGAATCCTCAGCCCTCGTAACCCTGGTTGGTCAGATCCAGAAAGATGCATGGAAGGGTAATGAGAAGAAAACCTGTGTGTATAGGAGAGGAGGTGAGCCTGCTGGGCTCAGACCGCATTTCTCTCTGCTTCCCCCCAACACTGGAAATTGCCCCTGAAAGGCTAAATGCCTTGTGGTGATTACATTCCCAGATGGAAAGGGGGAGAGGGGGAAGGCAGGCTGCCAATTCTGAAAAAGCTTTAGAGTAAATGTCAGAGATTCTTGGATATAGGATCATTCCGTATACATAGGTTGCCTGAAGAGGGCTTCACAAAGCTTGCTAGTTTTAAAATGGAATGCATAAATAAGTGATGTAATATAGAAAGATTATGAGCAGCATAAAGACAGTTATTAATTATGCTAAAGAATTTTCTAGCCTAAGCAAGACGAAACTCCAAATATGAGCACATAGAATGAAAGAGAGAAAATTGACCTTTTCTCTACAACTGCCTCCAAGTATTGCCCTTCATTCTCTTTAGTTCTTCTTTATTAGTTTTTATCATGAGATTTGATTCTATTTTGGGAACCAGTGTCTATTTTCACAACACAAAAGTACACAGACAATCACAATGAGTGCCTCTGAGGAGGATACTGGCGGGGAAACAGTGGGGATGGAGTGTTGTGGTGGTAGTGGTTTGGTGACCATAGTTCGGTAAGAGATGGCACACGTCAGAGAATATGATGATAGAATAAAACAAAAGAAAAAAGTGTAAAACCACAGACAGTTCAGAATGCTTGTTCTTGGGAAGGAGGTTTTTCTAAAAAAAGTACAAAAAGTGGGAATTCTTCACAGATTGAATATTCTTTGTGTGTTTTTGAGAAGTGGAATGGAAAGATTGATGCTTACATAGCTATCGTTTATCGAGCAAGTATATAACAGCAGGCCTTGTTCTAAGAAGGTCTTATTTAATTACCATGTTGTGCTTGCAATGTAGATTATTATTATACCCACTTTACACATAATTTAACTGAGGTTCAGAGATTAACCATGCTGCAAACCAAACAGCATCGATGTCAGAAGACAAAAACCAAGGCTCAAGTTGAGGGCTTCCTAAAGTTTCACAGCCTACAGAGTCAGAGTCCAGGCCTGCCTAACTTCAGAGTAGAAGCTCTTTTTCTCCATTTATTCATACTCTTGATGGATTTGGCCCTGCATTAGGAGATGGGAAACAGAAATCCCTTTGGATGCGCTAAAATAGATGTGTTTGCTCCTCAAGCCATTCTCCATCCATGTAATTGTCAGTCTTTCTCTAAAGAGTCATATAAGGCCACTCCATTAACATAACATATCTTAGAATTTAAAACACATACCAAAGCTATATTTTTGAAGCTCACATGGCCTCTTATTCTGGGCTGCATTGCCTTTGGGGCGAACACAGCCCTCCTGTTCTTAACTTGGTTGCTGGGAGCCTGCACCTGGTAGAGGCATCTCCATCTGGTGGTCCAATCAGAACCCATTAAGCACTGAGGTAGACTGCCTGGAAGTGGAAAATATGGAGCGGGGAAGCTCAGCTTGGGCTACATGACTTCACCTTTGGAAAAAAGAAACAGGGAAAAAAAGTACAGCCCACACAGCCTACAGAGCAATTGTTCCTGCACAGCAACTCTGGTCTAATTGATTTGGACACCACGGCTAATTTTCCCTCAGACATCTGTTAGCACACATTAGTGGATGTCGTTAGGTAGGGAGGCGCAGATTAGATGGGGAGCAGAGCTCAAAGGCCCTGGTTTGGGAGACAGGAGCAGACGGAGGAATGGCAACAGATAGAGTCTGCAGCACCCCAGCAACGTCAGATACTTCTGCTGCAGCAACCCTGAAAAGAAATGGTAATGGCTGGGAAGCCATGAAAGTTGTGCATGATATTCTGGTCCTTTCAGGCGTTTGCCCACATAAGTGTTGTCTGAACTTCCAAGGGCAAAACAAGGGTGCTCCAGACATGAATACAGCCAAGACACGCATGAAATAAAGACAAGCACTGTTGATGCTCCTTCTCTCTCTCCCCAGGTCTCATTCCTTCTTGTATTTCAGACATTATCAGGCAGGTGACAGAGTGTGGGTCAGGTCAGAGTTGTCCAAATAACCTCCCATTGCAAAGGGCTGAGAAGTAAGTCCCGATTTATTCATTCTTTCTTATGCAGCCATTCTCAGATGCTCAACTGATACCAGAATGCAGTTCCTATCCTTTGGGACATGTTTTGCAGTTGAGCAAGTCAAAAAAATCATCTGATGCCCTCAAGGAAATCCTCTACAAGCTGGTCTATACTGATGACTACTCTCCCAACGAATACATTTAAAAGATTATGATCCTCTTTCAGAAGCAGTGCAATGTTATGCATCACAAATATACTGGAGAAAGAAAAGGCTGCATCTCAGTCCAAAAGAGAAAAATCTTACACACAGGCAAATATTTCTATCGGTGATATAGACTCAATCTTTCCTCACTGTGCCTGGCATCCTTTATAAAATATGCCTCTAATCGTTTCACTCCCTTCCAAAAATGCTTACTTACCCAACCCCACAAGGTAAAGTCAAATATCCTTCACGAGGTGTTTAAAGTCCATCATATCCTGGTGTCAAGTGGTTATTTCAGCTTCATCTCCTCAAATTCCTCTTACTCCATTTAAAATAGGCTACTTACTACTTCCTGAACAACCTAGCCAATCCCCCGTCTCTCCATGTTTTTTTTTTTCTTGACTACCTATCTCCCTTTGACTACCTGAACAACTCTGACTTATCCTTCAAAGCCTTGCCTGCCTTTCCTCATCAGTAAAAAATTTCTCATATTCCAGAGAATCATTCCTTCTGTGTGTGCCAATTAGACTTTATTCATATTTCCACAGATTTTGTAAAACATATATATATATTTTTGCATTTCTATTCTTCCTTCCTAACTTACCTCCTTGGCATCCAAACACATTCAGACCTTGATGGCAGGGCTATGTTATTATTTTTAGTCATCTTTGAATTTCCACTATCAGACACAGTGCTTGGCATATGGTAGGCCCTTAATAAATGTTTGTCAAAGGGATGAATTTTATGAATAAACTTTGCCACTGAATATACTATCTTGGTAGCAGGTGATGGAGTGGTGTTTTTGTTAGAGAACAGTATCAATGATAGGACTTCTGAATAACCAGGTATCTCTCCCTTGGTAGAGTTGACAAACGTATCCATCCTGAAAAACTTGGTCATGCCTGCACATTCTTTACATAAAATCGCAAAGAAAAAGAATCACCAAACACAATGTTCTGTAATGTCACCAGTCTATCACAGAAGGAATATTTTGTGCAATACTGTTCTGAGGGCTAAGTTATGGTGAATTATATCCAAGACCTTGAAAAATTATGAAGTAAAGTGGGGTGACAAAAGATAATGCAAAAGCTACCCATAAAAGCTAGCATACCTCGGAATAGTGTGATTTGTCTATGGACTATGAATTAGGTGCACCAGAAGAAATATAAACAGAGTCGCATAACTTCACTATGAGTAGATAAACCAATAGAAATGTAACAACAATCTTTCCTATGAGCTTCTTTTTCTTCTATACTACCTTAATGACCGGAGAGGGGAGAATCAAACTGAAGTATTTATTTAGCACTTATTATATATTATACACCATATCACGTCCTTTTATGTTATTTTAGACAAAATATTTTTATCTTCATTTAAGAGGATAGGAACCGCAAGTTTAATGAAATTATGTAACTCATCCATGTCACAGATCTGAAGTTGTAATACCAAAATCAAACAAGAGCTCTTGTATCAAGGCCATGACTCCTTTCTCTCCTTTCTCCTTTCCTATGTAATAAATGTCTGCTTTCTTTCTCCATTCGGCATGAGACAAAATAAAATATAATGCAGAGAGGACACAGGAATTGAAAATAAAGAGGACTAGGGCACTACTGAAATAGAAGAGGGCAAAGGCAGTGCAGAAATGAATACGCTGGGGTTCACTGCTTTAACTCTTATGAGAGCTGATGCTGTAGAAGTTCAGCTGATCATAGAACCTCTCCTTGGTTCATTCTCAGATGATGATTAATAGACAATAAACACAGTGTTTGTGTGATAGAGGCTTGCAGTGCCCTACTAGAGCTTGAAGCCAGGGGTGTCCATCTGTCCTAGCTTTAATGGGATTGATCAGGCTTTGCTATCTCTGCTTTCTGCCAAACGGAATCAGAAGGCATCAGTGTTAGTAATTTGGGAGCAGTTTTTGGCTACCTAAGTGGCTGTTAGTAGAATTTATGGACAGCAAAGCTCGATTCAGGGCCAGCCTGCAGCAAGACCAGGAAGTACGCAGTTCATCTTCTCTATGTTCCTAAGTGTTCCATTCTTCCCAGTGACCATTAGCGGGGAAAGAAAGTATCTGAAACATTCCGGTAATTTATAGCAAGGTGTTGGTGGCATCTGCCACCTATCTCTCCTCCACCTGCTTCTAGAAAAAGGTATTTGCCTTTTAAACTCTGTCTCAAGTTCTATGACTGTACAGCACCTACATCAGAAGTATGATAGGATGGTTTCTGATATAGCCACCTTTGCTGACTACTCAAAAGCTGCCTTTTCCCCCAGTTTTTTTTTATTGGATTTGAGGGGCTATGGGTGCTTCCTGCATTTCCTGACTTGCATTTTCATGAATCATTTAACTATTTTTTTCTGGAGAAGGGTAATTCTGAATGCATAAAACTACATTTTTAACATCACTGATCAGCCTTCAGGAATTAGATTTAAAAATACCAGGGTTTTCATTTTATATTTCTATTTCATGTATATTTTAACCAACATTAGTTGCTGAACCAAAACAGACAGCAAGGTAGAGGTAGGTTCTACCCATGTTTGGTTTGTCTGTTTTGTTTTGGAAAAGTCAAAGATCTTGCTAATTTACCTTAGTGAACAGAGAATCTGTCTCTTTTAAAGAAAAGGTAAAGTGCTGCACGCAGCCCAGGGATCATTCTTTTGCTGGATAGCTTCCATTTGTACACTGCCTCCCTTCTCAGACACCCCCCCCGCCCCACCCCCCTCCCCCCAGCTCTGTGTCCTGGAAGGCTGACCATATGAATTACGTCAACAGCATCTTTGCCTCTGGCTTCCAGTTGAGGTACTGGCTTCCGCCAGTGAGAACATTGTGGAGAGATTGCAAGGACAGGCCAGAGTGTGGTCTAGGCATTTATTTCCCTGGCTCCTGCACCAGTGTCTCCTGCTACACGACCCAGCTCCTGTCAGACGCTCTCTGGCTCTCTGCAGACAGCTCTCTTCTTTTCTGGCTTCTAGTCCCTGCTCCCTCCCATTACCCTCTTCAGACCCAGAGGTGATAACAGCTTCCTAGAGTTACTAGCCCCAAGGAAGTACACTATCCCATGTGATTTCCGAACCCCTTGCCTTTTGTCCAAATGTTCAAAAAATATTCTCTATTAAACTCCTTTGAAATTATCCAATTTGAGTGTGCCATCTGTTTCCTGCAGGGACCCTGACTGATGAAGCCCTGTAACTCAGATTTACCTTTAGTCTGAAGCCTGAATACGGTTCTCAGGGAAATTAAGAAAAAAAAAAAAAAAAAAAAAAAAACACGCATCCACTAAATCACAGAGTCAAAAATGGGTGGTTTAGCCTAGAAAAGCACCAGGAAACCGGATGAATCTCCCATGCCAGATACTGGCCGTTATAATGTGGCTCACATTCACCCACTGAAACATGCTTCCCAGCCAAGGTTTTAATAGCAAAATAAAAGGTTTGGAGTCAGCTACGCTCTCCCCAGGCCAAAGGCATATTTCCCAGTTACTTCTAAACGACTTCTTTTTTAAAAGATCCAAAAAAAATGAGTTGCTATGAAATGTTTTTTTTTCTTTTCTAACAGCCATAAAATTCACTTGTATCAGCAGTGTGATCAATGACATCTTGTGAAAGATAAATTATGCCTTAGAAGGACACAGTACAGGGCACATTAGAGTCCGAAATTCCAACATGACCGCTTGCAATAATTCCAGAAATTCCAGGAAATGGTCAAATAACAACAACAACAATAATAAAAGAAGCACAAAATATTTGAAATGGTAATATAATGAAATCTTCCAGGACTGCCTCCAGCCGAAACCTTGTGGCAGTAGCAGCAAGGGACATATTTGGGAACCTCATTTTCCCCTCCGGAGGTATGGAATCTGCAAGTGAAAAGAAAATGAAAGAGCTCTGGCACCTGGCACAGCTAAGGGCTGTGAATCATCAAGGCCAGCCCAGGAGCAGCAAGGTGAATGACGGTGACCTCCCTTGTCGGGTTTTAGCCTCCTATACATTTGGCAAGGGGAACGAGGGTTTAAAATAGCTTTCCTGAAGGTTCCATGTGACTCGTCACTGGACCCAGGCAGCACAAAAGGGCTGATTAGTGAGGCAAAAAAAAAAGAGGATCTTCTCCTGAGATGACTTCCAAAAGCTGCTTCTTGCAGCACAAATCTCCCTTTGAAAATGCGTAACTTGCTGGGAAAGGCAGCAGCATTCTCCCCTTCAAATGACTGAAATTTGCTTGGGAATCTTTTTTTTTTTTTTTTTGTTTTTTGTTTTTAATGAAGATCACCTTCTAGCTTCAACAGTCTTTACTTGAAGAAGAAAAGAAAATTCAAAGGACAATTTCTCACTAAAGCCACTAACCCGGTCTTCTTTCCCACTGGACTTTCGCAAAGAATTCAGTCTCTTCATAGAAAGTTGTGAACAATGGCTTTTTGACCAGCCCTGGCTGCCAGCAGAATCACAGGGATGTCATTTCTAGTTTGGGTGACTACTTTGAACTGGATGAAGGCCCCGTTCATATCAGGGCTGCCAGTTGAGAGGCACTGGCAGGTGCTGATAGCTAGAATGGTGCAGGGGGCTGGAGAAGGGGGTAATTCAATTTTCCTCTCCTGATGGAGTAAAATTGCTCCCTGGAGGAATACAAGTGGAACAGCTGTCATCCTACCACCAACTGCTTCAGAACTTCCTTGCACCCATTTAATCTTTAAATGTCGAGCAAAGCACAGAAAAACAAGAAGTGCTAAGAAGTGAAAGTAAGATAAAGAGAGAATGGCTGGATTTAGAAGAAGAAAAAAGTGGTAGGGAAAGGAGCCATGGGGTGAAGGATTGCCATGCCAGGATGGTCAGCGATCCAAATTCTTCAGGACTGTGGATAGCAGGTGGACAATAGATGCTTCACAAGGGTACCCTCTCTGATAGGTTATGATTGTGGACAAAATCATCTGTGTATAGAGTTTGCAAAGAAGAGAAAGGAGAGGAAGAAGAAGGATGATGAAAGAAGAAGGAGAAGACAAAGAGAAGAGCAAGAGAGGGAGAAAGACAGGGAAGAAGAGTAGGGATAGAAAGAACTTGAAGGAAAAGAAAAGAAGTATTATAAGTGGCTTTTATTCCCCCTCTTAATCCATTAAACATCTCAGGTTGTAATTCTGACAAATACTTATTTTAAGTTAAGAAAACAATCATACAGAATGTATATTTTCTGTATAAATTTAGTATAAGAATTGCTTCCTTCCAAGATTTGCACAGAAAACTCCTGGGTGGCATTATGCTTCTAGGTTCTTGATAGGTGGACACCGTGCCAGTGAGGCCAAGAACTTCAATGTTAAAGGATGAGAGGCAACAAGGCAAGACGTTTTGCAAAAGAGTTCTAGTGTTTAAACTCCCATTAAGAAGAAATTATTCACCTGCTACTACTTTCCAGGCATTTGGGCTCCATTACCCAGGACACTTCCCGCCCTCATGCATTCTGGTAGCGAACAAGTCAGTGTGGTGTTGTTCAGGGTGCTCATGTGCTCCCAAACCTATTTCACATCTCATTGCTTAGCTGGATGGGATGTGATTGTACATGCTCTTTGGCCTCTCTAACCTGGTAGGGAGAATCAACCAGTTCTAAAGCAAAACTTCCTTTTCATTAAAGGAAGCAGAGTGGAATGCAGAGTGAAAAGACTGGAAATGAGATCAGGGTAAAGTATCTCTATTTACAAGTCCGCCTGTCTCTGAGTTAGTAGAAAGGAAAGGAGGACCCTGAAGCCCAGTGGCACGGTCCATCGTCTATTGTTCACTGTTACCAAAAATAACAATTCTTAATTTAAAACTTCAAGTACTGATCTCCATTTTTCTGTAAGACCTATATATTCCAGTCCTATAGTCCCAACTGCAAATATCAGATGCTCAATTCAATTAGATCAGGTTATTGAGCTCCTCTCTCAAGGCATTTTTGCAGAGAACAACCGGAAATTTACTAATAATTTTTTCCTACCCATAGTGTTCTTATAATCCAGAGGAGGAGATAGGCATATGGACAACGACAACACAATGATTTGGGTGACACTGCGGAATAACAACAGCAAGAGTTTTGAGGAAGGAGAGACAATTTACGAATGCTGGAAAAGTCTCTTTGAGGTGATAGCTTTTAAGAAGAATAGGAATAATTCAGAAGATTGAAGGGATAAAGAGGAAATTCTAGTCTGAGGAACATTATGTTTAAAGGTTTAAAGATCATGAAATCCTTAAGTTTTCCAGGAATTGACAAGTAATCTGATATGACTGAAACACGGGAAATGAAAGGCAATGTAAAAATTGATACATGGTTTGAATGTAAGGATATAAAATATTTATGGGGAAGATGAATGTCAAGCTAAATTGTGGTACTTTATTAATACGTATTAGTACACAACGTGCGGCCATTCAAGTGATTTTTCACGGTAGAGTAATAGACACTGGTGTGTTTTTGAAAGGCAACTCAAATAATGGAGGGTTTTAGATTGGCAACAACTGCTAAATCTGCCTTTTTTCCCCATCCTATACACTTAATGTTCCATTTTATATTGTGTTGGTTTCCTATTGCTGCTATAACAAATTACCACAGGTTTAGTGGCTTAAAATAACACGAAAGTATTACCTTACAGTTCAGAAGTCCAAAATGGTTCTCACTGGGCTAAAATGAAGGTGTTGGTAAGGTTGTGGTCCTTTAGGAGGCTCTAGGGGAGAATTCACTGCTTGCCTTTTCCAGTTTCTAGAGGCTGCCCACATTCCTGGCTCCAGGTTCCCCTCCATCTTCAATGTCAGCAGCATAGCATCACCAAATCTCTCTTCTCTGACCTTCTGCTTTCACTATCACATCTTCTTGGGCTTATTTAAGGACCCTTGTGATTACACTGGACTGGCTTGGATAATCCAGGACAGTCTTATCTCAAGTCCCTAACTTAATCATATCTGAAAAGTCCTTTTTGCCATATAAAGATAACATATCCCAGGATCAAAATGTGAACATCATCGGAGTTGAGGCCTTATTCTGTCTACCACAGACATACTTAGTTCAGAGGATACAGTTTAAAAGGAGAGGGCAGAGTTGATGCTCCAAGCACAAACTCCTAAAGACCTGTCCTGGATTTCAACCAGTGAAACTGGCCCTATTTGGAGTTTCTCGTAGGCAAATCAAAATAGTGTAGGAGGGAAGGGCTTCAATTAGGACTTTACTGCCTCACATACACATTCAAACTGTTCGCATAAACACTGCTTATCAACACTGAATAAAGATTTGTCAAGAATACAAAAGATTATATCCGCTTAATGTCAAGGGAAAAGAAGAAAAATGATTTTTGCAAGAAAAAAAAATGGATTACACGTTAGGAAAACTGAGATCATTCTTTTGCTTTTGCCTGAAAAGTCAGCAACAAAGAGCCTGACATTTATAGTCACATTTACCACCATGTGGTAATGTCCCAACGCAAGATCGCAAATAGTGCCTGTGTTTAGGGTATTCCTTTCTAGGGTTTAAGGCTGTGAAAGGTTTAGTTATTTTTTTCTTACTCTCTATTATATTTTTCATGCTCTAGGTACATGAAAATATATTCTGAAGTATAAGAATATAGTACAAAGATTCTTAGTCTTGAATTCAGAGAAACACCATGATCATCCTTAATTTGTTATATGATTAGGACCAAGTTAATAATACTATGCTGTCTTAATTTTCCTGTGTATTACTGAAGTGTTAAAAAAATATTGGTGTTAGGTATGCCATGGAGATGTGGGATGAAAAGAGATAGTGTATGAGAAAGTCCTTTGAATAGAGTTCAAAAATAATGGAGGTTACTATAAATCCATGTGCTATTTGTCATGTGTGGTGCTGTACTGGGGATACAGTGAAAATAACACGTGGCCTGAAGCCAAGAGTGGGTGAGAATTACTCGGATCATTGCCGTAAGAGGTACAGACATTGTGCACTCACTTAGCTTATTTGGCAGTTGAATGACGATTAGAGAAGTCTATTTAGAAGGATGTAGACAAGCATTCTCTGGAAGTCAAGGTTCATCAGGGGTGAGGTTCTCTTCCTCAATCCTTGAAAGATACCGATCTGCCTCACATGTAAATGAACACGACTGCAATTGGCAATGCCTTCAGCTCATAGGTAACCTAATGGAGAAGGACAGGGCTCTTTGGAGTTCACGGGAGACCATGTTTCTTAGTCCTGGCTCATCCTGGGACCTATTCCAGGATCAGTCATATATGTCTTTTTTTTCAAAAGTATGTGGGAGATGTAATGAGTGACTGAAGAAAAGTGACGGTGAATTCCATATGCTTCTTTTTAAAATCACTTATGTAGCAAATCCCCTTAGTCTACATGTCAAGAGAGGATTTTTCAAGCTAAGGCTGCAAATTCCATATAGGTTCTGAAACTCTGCCTTTTCTTACATCATCACTATTTTCAAAGAGTTTGCAGTTGAACTAAAAGATGGAAAAGGGCTTCTGTTTTATGTGTGTGTGTCTGCGTGTGTGTTTTCACAGCTCTTTTGATTTCACAGGACTATGAGGCAGCAGCTACATCAAGCTTGGAGACCTGCCTTTTATACAATAATATTTCTTATTCCATGATTAGACTAGTTCTCAATTCCTATTCTGATGTTGATTTTATTTATTCTCATGTCTAGGATGTATACCCCCTACAAAAAATGAGTTCAAAATAGGGGATAGAATTATCATGTGATAAGAGTATAATGTTTTGCATATTAACATAGATCATCTACTTGAATGAATGATAGTCATTAGAGTGTCTTTTTCTGATAGGGTATGGATCAAATTGATCACTCACATTTCTGCCCATTCTCTTCCATGACCAAATACACATGTTGAACTAGTTTGGACAATAGTGAAATCTGGTATACAGCTAACTAGTACAGGACTATAACCTATAACTAAAAATATGATTCTAACAGATAAGCTGACCTAACTAACCCAGATGTATCCTAAGTGTACTTATTATTAACAGAAAGCTAAGAGCACACATATCACATAATTGTATTAGAAATAAGAATTCTTGGAGGAATAGTTCTAATTAACTCTCCGAGCATTAACTATTATTTTTTAATAAGCAAATCCATCTTCAAATTCATAGAGGCAACTCAAAAAATATGATTTCCATGCCCTTGCCTCCATTTTCTGTATTTTCTTTGTTATCAACATCTCCCTTATCTGCCGGAGATCCCAAGTACTTACAACAGAAACTTCTTTGCTATTATTAGAAGAAAGATAACCAAGAAACACATATTCACACCAAGGCATTAGGGATCTAGATACACTACCCCTTGAGAAGTTTTTATTCACTGATTTGTGTATTTGCTAAATAAGTCTTCAGTGAGAACTTACTATGTACTGAGTAGTTTGCCAAGTATGCATTCATAAAGCGAATGACAGAGACATAGGCTGAGGTATGATATAAAGGAATGCATAATAAAAATGAGCTATGAAGAATTCTGGGTGCAGCCTCTATAAAGTTAGCACGCATCATTCACACTAAAGCTTACCCTGCTGAGATCTCTTCTGAAGAGATTTCCCACTGAAAGTCAAGGTCCGTTGACATACTATTTTATTTGTGGATGCTGCGGACTCACTGGTTCCTAGAAACCCTCACTTTGAACTCTGCTTTGTTATTGGTGCCTTTACCAATAAAGCATAGATGAAACAGATAAGAAACAAATCAACCAGGTAACTAGATTATAGGTAATAGAACCTCAGTATGTAAAAGTCTCTTTTGGCATTTTTCACTGTACATGCACAGGTGATTTGTCTTCATGTAGAGTTGTTTACGTTTTACCTGCCAGGCATCTTTTCTTTAAAGAATTACACCCACCTGGTGGGGTCATCGTACAACTGGTACACAGCTGATGAGCTGACTCAAGCTCTACTGATACAGTGCTGGTCCCCTGACTCATGCTAGCCAGTCAGAATACTGCTCCCCTTAGAAGGTGTGGTTGATTGATGAATGAGCATGTGACTGAGGCAGGGGCAATCAGAGTGTTTCTTTTCATGGGGGCTCTAATGGCTGGAGAAAGAGAAGGGGGCAAGTGGAAGAAAGAGAATGAGAAGAGGTTGATTCAGATAGAGACTGATTTGTTCTCTTTCAGGGTCACCTTTCCCATTGTTGTAGAAATCCTGACTGAGAATAAGGTTAACATAGAAGAAATCATAACCAAGACACACAGGGAAAAACGGAATGCTTAGGACATCATTTGAACTACTGGATCCAATCATGCCTGAAATTAAACCACCCTTGTATTTTCCAGTTACATAAGCCATACCTTCTCCTTTCTACTTAACCCATTGTGAGTTTTGGTGTTGATTTATTCACGCTAAAAAATTAAAATTATGGGTGTGGTTTGAATGTGCACAGGCATACATGTGCATATACATGCACACATGCACATATGAGCTGAATAAAATAAAATAGAATTGATTTAGCAAAATGAGTCTGTTTTGGTGAAAAAGGACCATTGTGTGTATGTAATGTGCCTATGCCTTTCATGTCATGGGTTAACATAGGTATTTGAAAACGAATGGCATTTATTCTAATGAAACTGTAACAAGGTGGCATGGTACAGTGGGGAGAATGTTCTACTGGGATTTAGAAGGGACAAGTCTGTTGAATTACCTAATGTGAATATGTTTTACTTTTAAAATCAGAAAACTAAAGAGACAGCTTCATTTCTGAAGTGAACTAAGGAAGACCTGGGTTCTAGTTTTAATTCTGCCGTAAGCTAGCACTTGGATTATAGTTTCCTCCTTTGTAAAAGGAGAGAGCTGGAGCAGTGCTTTCACACTAGACTTTATAAATCCCTAGGGCTTTTATGGAGTATACTGAGGGATAGAATGTGAGATGGGGCCAAAAAGTGGACTCGTATACTCTTCCACCCTGCTATCTAAACCAGAAGAGCTTTAAGCATATCTCTCATCTACTAAGCTTGAATGTCAGCTTTTAACTAAAGCATTTCTGTCATTTAAAATTTTGGGGAAAAAAGTTAAAAGCATTTCTGTCATTTAAAATTTGGGGGAAAATTATAAAACCATTGGGCTTAATGATCCCTAAGTCCCTTTTTTTAAAAAAACAATCTTTGAAGCTAATCTCCAAATTAAATTTTCTACCAGAAATGCGATATTGCTACTCACAGAATATAACCATCTTCTGTAATTGCTTTTATTTAATCCAAGCCACTGGTCACATTTGAATACTCAGAATCTTCACCTTTGTGAAGTATGGTATGTAACAGTTAAAAAAGAAAACTTAGTTTAAGAGTTCAAGTTAGTGTTTTAGATACTCAGATTCAGAACCCTTAAGGAATAGAGAATGCACAAACCCAATTTATATCACTATAACCTAAAAGCTAAACTAAGAAGCTTGGTAAAGATGTCTAAAGATCAATGATTTATGTTGTTCCTAAGACACACACAAATCTTCAGCCTCTTAGCCACTAGGAAAGAAACCAAATACAGATGAATGGTGTTCATAAACTAGCAAAAATGTTTTTGTTTATTTTATTTCTGTCATTACCAACAAACAATGGCTCTAGGTCTCCTCTGTCCTTCGCACCATGGCAAACCACTGTATATGTTCCCCATCTAGTTAAGAACAGACATGAACTTAAACACAAATACAGCTGCAAATGCAAAGTTCCAGTGATTAAATTTACTATGTCTGAACAACAATGCAGCTCATTTAGCATCTGGTTAGCTGAAATTTTAAATGATTTAGGTTTCACCCTAAAGTCTTATTTTACTTTTTTTTTTCTGGATTCAAGAGGTAAATTATTTTCATTAGAGGATGGTTAGCATCCTGCAGACATAAGGCATCTAAAGAAGTAGTAGCCTTTTGCCTTACCCCACTCCCTTCAGCTACTCACGTTTTTAAAGGGACTAAAATTAAGAAAAATGGAATTTGGAAAATAGACATTTCTTCAGTTGTACTTATTGGATCCCTCTTGGTATTTTTCTTATCAAAGTTAAAGAGTTGTGGGAGAACACATCTAGCTCCTAAGAATTCTGACAGCACCTTTGTTCTACTTTTCTGAGCTATTTTCCTCCTTCTTCCAGCATTTCTTATCAAACATTATAGTTCACCTGGGGAAAGGCACAGCATAGTTCCAGAGGAGTCAATGGGCTGAGCCAGTTGTCTTCTAACATAGAAATTTTCATTCAAATCTCAGCTATGATAACCTAAAGGTCTTGTACATACAAGTAGCCAAACAGACGTAAATGAGGTCTTTTAATTAGGTGTCTGGATTTCCATTGGTTGATTTGGCTGCATTTCAGTTTTAGAGGATGAAAAATCACCTGAAACCTGTCTGATGAAATCCCTTGTCCTGGCATATGGGGGGTTGTGTGAATCATGAGGAAGGGTAATAAGGAGCCCTCACTGATTCAACTGAGCATGCAGCCCCCCTGCTGGAGGAATGGCTGGCTCACCACGCTACTTGGAGTTCTCCCGGAGTCCTCAATTCCTGGCTGAGCACAGCCATTCTGTGATTTACGTGACAAAGCAATGCCTCCAGGCAGAAAATGCTGCCAATATATACTGAGATGGGGGACTGGGAAAATGCAAAGGCTTTCTTTGGGTTTTTCTCTGCCTCTTTTCTGTTTGCTTCTTCCCTCTGCTTTCACCACCTTCTGTCTTTCCCCTGTCCGTGTCTCTCTTGCCTAACTCTTTCCAGCAATCCACTCCTTTCTGTACTAGCAGAGCCATGAAGGTAGCAAAATAAAAGCTGATTGTGAATTCTTCTCTTTTTCTTCCTTTCAAATCAAAGTACAAAGGTGGAAAAACACACAAATACATCAACTCTGCTTTAAAAAGGTAATGCAAATACTCCTACATTTTCATAGCTAAAAAAAACTCAAGTGTTAATGAGTTGATTATTTCAAACTCTGAGAGATGGGAAGTCTAAAAAGTAGTTAAAAAAAAAAATAACAAGGGACTCCTGGATGGCTCAGCGGTTAGGTGCCTGCCTTTGGCTCAGGTCATGATTCTGGGATCTGGGATCAAGTTCCGCATCGGGCTCCCTGTGAGGAGCTTGCTTTTCCCTCTGCCTCTCTCAGTCTGTGTCTCTTATGAATAAATAAATTAATCTTAAAAAAAAATAACAACATTCAGGGGCACCTGTGTGGCTCAGTCAATTAAGCCTCCGCCTCTGGCTTTTGGCTCACATCAGGAATGATCTCAGGGTCCTAAGACTGGCTGGCTAGCATAGGCCACACTGGGCTGGGTATGGAGCCTGCCTAGGATTCTCTCTCTCCTCCCTCTGCCACTCCCCTACCCTCAACCTGCACTCTTCCTAAAAAACAAAAATAAAAACAAGACCAAAACAGAACAAAAAACATTCATTTCATAAAATTTTAATGCCTTTGATATCCAATGCACAGGACTATGAGAGATAGCAAAATAAAAATATAAAATACCACAATGAAAAATTTAAAAAATAATAAATTTCTACCATTCAGAAGTTTACTTTTTCTAGTAGACAGAGATATATAGAGGACATGAGACTACTCAGTTGTAAGGAAATGTTAAGAGAATAGAGTAGAGCTAGGGACTAGGGGATGGCAGGGCCCTTAACACACTTCATTGTAGTAATGATGCTTATTATACTCTCACAATAATTTTTAATATTAATATTTCTACTTTGCAGATGAGTAAACAGAAGCTGTCCTGTGTTAAGTATGTAGCTACTAAGTAGCAGTCAGGATTTGAATCTTGTTTCTTGGTTCCAAAGCCCATGCTCTTTCTAGCATGTCACACAGAAAAGAGAACCATGCATAAATCACTTAATGCAATATGTTATAAAATGAAAATTATCTAATTAACTATGATAAACTGCTTAGGTCCCTTTTCCTCAGGGGGTTGAGGAAGCAGCCTGCCATGGCCAGGTCTTAATTTTCCTCTATGCATAGCTAAGGTGCTTATGTGACACAGCCCAATCTGTGTGATAAGAGGCAGAGTCAGATGGTGCTAAGCACAGTTAACCATTGAACAATATGGAGGGGAAAGGGCACCGACCCCCTCCAATACACACACAGTTAATAATCCACCTATCACTTCAACTCCCAGAAACTTTTTTTTTTAAAGATTTTATTTATTTATTCATGAGAGACACAGAAAGAGAGGCAGACACAGGCAGAGGGAGAAGCAGGCTCCATGCAGGGAGCCCTATATGGGACTCGATCCCGGGAATCCAGGATCACACCCTGAGCTGAAGGCAGACGCTCAACCATTGAGCCATCCAGGTATCCCAACTCCCAGAAACTTAACTACTAATAGCTTACTGTTGACCAGAAGAAGCCTTACCCATAACAAATAGCCAATTAACACATATTTTGCATATTATATGTATTATTCTCTGTATTCTTACAATAAAATAAGTTAGAGAAAAGGAGATGTTATTAAGAAAATCATAAGGAAGAGAAAATACATTCTTAGTACTGTACTTATTGAAAAAAAATCTGCATATAAGTGGACCTGCACAGTTCAAACCTGTGTTGTCTGAGGGTCAACTGTACTGATACCTAAAAACACATATACCATATGAAGCACACACACACACACACACACACACACACACACACACACATATATGTCTCCATAGCTATCATTTATTGTTTTAATTTGATCTCAAATGATTCTAGATTTCTTGGATCTGAGACTTGTGTACTTCACTAATTTTGGAACATTTTTGATTATTTTCACTTCATATATTTCTTGTCTTATTTTCTTCTCTTTTCCTTCTGGGATTTTACCATTTCATGGTCTCACACAGAATTAGGGTGCTTTGTTTCATGTTTCTCAACTTTTTATTTTGCATATGTTCGTTTTGGAGAATTCCTATGATCTGTCTTAATATTCACCGATTCTTTTGTCTCTTGTGTCTGGTCTGTTGATAAAATCATAAAATTAATTCTTTATCCTGATGTGTTTTCCATTTTTTTTCTTTTTTCTCTCTTTCTTTTTTAAGATTTTATTTATTTATTCATTAGAAACACTGAGAAAGGGGCAGAGACATATGCAGAGGGAGAAGCAGGCTCTCTGTAGGGAGCCTGATGTAGGACTCTATTCTAGGATCCCAGCATCGTGACCTGAGGCAAACACAGATGTTCAACCACTGAGCCACTCAGGTGCCCTATGTTTTCCATTTCTAATATTTCTCTTCAGGTATTTTTCATAGGTTTCATCTCTCTGTTGAAATTTTCCATCTCTATATGCATGTTGCTGATCTTTCTCATTAAATCCTTTAACATATTTATCATAATATTGATGCCTTTTTAAAATATTTCTAATATTAGGGTCATGTCTGAATCTGTTTCTATTGATTATATTATTCCTTAATGATGGATTCTATTTTCTTCCTTATATAGCACCATAATATTTTATCACATGCCAAAAATTCTGCATAAATGTATAGAGATAAATAATGTATTTCCACTTAGACAAGGGCCCATTTTTCCTATTCCTGGACTGTTAATGTTGAGGATTGGGTCAAAGTATAGTTGATGAATTTTGGCTATGTTGTTTTAGTTACCTATGTAGTACTTCACTAAGTATAAATTCTCCCAATGATAGACTGGCATGCCTTGTCTTAATATAAGATCTGAACTGCAAGAGAGATTTTCTCACTTCTTCTGCCCTGGCCATACTTAGGCAGGACTCCTATACTTTCTTCTTGGAGTAGGGGTATGGATATTGGTGTCCTTCTCCTTTCCTTAATTGTGGATGGCCAATAATTTACAGACTGTAAAGTGTAGAAAGTTTTGTTTGTTTGTTTGTTTGTTTGGCTTCATCCTCAGACACAGACTGGTCCTGTGCAAGGGCCTGGATCTTTTGCTGCTGCTCCTTCCTCAGGGGTAGACTATAGCTGTCTGGTGTATGGTATGAAGCCTGAAATGCTTCCTCCCAAACAACTCGAGGACCTTAGATTGGTTTAACAAACATATCCTCATCCTTTTATCTCCTTTGATATTGTGTTGTATTGTACTTCTCTCTTACTTTTAATTCTCAAATTAGCCATCATTTTCATTTTTATTTATTTACATATTCTTGTGAATCTCAAGATGTTTTTTTTCAACTCTTAAAAAAGTGGTACAATATACATAACATTTACCATTTTATTTTTAGGTGTACAATTTAGTGACATTAAGTACATTCACAGTGCTATGGAACCAACCCCTACCACTATCCATTTCCAGAGCTTTTCCCTCATCCCACACTGAAACTCTGTAGCCATTACAAAATGACTCCCCATTCCTCCCTGCCCCCAACTTCTGGTAACCACTATTCTACATTGTCTGTAGGACTTTGCTTTGACTATCCAGGTACTACATGTAAGTGGAATTATACTATGCAGTCTTTTTGTGACTGGCTTAGTTCATTTAGCATAACCACAGCATCTTCAATGCTCATCCCTAGTTGTAGCATCTGCTACATCCATCCTTTAAAAATTTTTTTTTTAATTTTTATTTATTTATGATAGTCACAGAGAGAGAGAGAGAGAGAGAGAGAGAGAGAGAGAGAGGCAGAGACACAGGCAGAGGGATAAGCAGGCTCCACGCACCAGGAGCCCGACGTGGGATTCGATCCCGGGTCTCCAGGATCGCGCCCCGGGCCAAAGGCAGGCGCCAAACTGCTGCGCCACCCAGGGATCCCTACATCCATCCTTTTAAGGCTGGATAATATTCCATTGTAAAAATATACTGCATTTTGTTTATTCATTCATCTGCTGATGGATACTTGGGCTGTTAGCATCTTTGGCTATTGTGAACAATGCTGCTATAAACATGGGTTTGCTAATATTTGAATCTCTGCTCTTAATTCTTTGGGTATTGACTCGAGGTTGAATACAAATACAGGTTTTCTCATGATGTTTTTATTTTCTTTCTTAGACTGTTTCACATCTTCCTCCTTGCCATAATCCTCACAGCAGTTCATTTTCTCTTTGGGGTCATTTTCTGCCAAGAATTACAGCTTTATATCCATTCACAAGGCAAAGCTAAGTTAACACCAGCAAGGTGACATTGATGCTCCTTTTCACCCCTCTTCAAATGTGCAGTAAGTCTGGAAAAAGAGAAATTCTGCTATAAGGGCAGAAAAAGTTCCCTTTTACCCTTCTGGGTTTTCGGTCAGTCTAATAACCAAATTGACATAAGACAGATTAGCAGGAGAAAAGCAAACAAAATTATGTATGTAGTGGAGCCCAATAAAGATATGAAGACTCAAAAGGCAGCCAGGTAACTGAAGTTTATATAACACCTTGAGCTAAGGAAAAGGGTTGAGGTCTAGGGAGGAAAAGGGGAGGAAAGCCATTCACAGGAAGACAGAGGAGAGGTTTGGAAAATAAGGTTACCCTATTATACAGATGTTTCTTAGGTAAAAAGTTATCTCTGCTAATAGCTCTCTTCCTGGTACAGGTCCCCTCTCCAATGTAAATTTAGGCCGCTGAGGGGGAGGTAAGAGCTTTTCTTAAATCTGCTGGGTTTTGATTGCCTTTAGCTCAAAATAATACTTTTGCTAAGAAACATATTTTGTGGTGGCATAATCTGCTCCCCTTCAGTTCCACTTTTGAAACTTAGAATAAGAAGTTTCACAATCCAGCACCTAAATTGATAGATTGCTCCGTATCTCATTGGGCCAGTCTCAGTCTTGGAATAGGTCAGTGCAGTTAAACAGCTGCACCTCATTTCAGGAGGTAGTGATGCAGATGGGCCCCCACAGTTAGGCAGATACTGTACAAGGAAGCAAATATTTAATAAAGCATATCTATGGAAACAATAGAAATACAATTAATGATTGGAGTGGACTATAATCTCGGTTTTTGAATTCTAAGGGCAGCCAGTTAAGAAGATTTCTGGATGGCAGGTACAAGCATTTTCAAATAGAGTGAGGGCAGGCAGTGGCAATCTCACAGATTATCCGGGTTTGCAGTTTGAATGTCTCTGGTGATCTGACTGCAAATTATCCATTATTTTTAATTCAATACCTATACATAATTACCAAAATGTTTGCTAATCTCTTTGTTCACGATTTCTTCTTCTATTTTACTCCTTCTTTCTACATTCACCTCTTCTCTGATTGAAAAACATTTTCACCCCTAAGGAGATGTATTAGTAAGGTCTTTGAATGTTATATTCTTGTAGTCTATTGTTTGTTTGTTTTTTTCCTATTGGTTTAAAAGTTTTTTTATTTTGCCCTCAGTCTTGAATAATGGTTTTGCCTGGGTTGATTTTTAGGTAGCTTACAGTTATTTTCCCTCAACTCTTTAAAACAATTATTCTATTATTTCCTGGAATGTACTGTTACCAAAGGATGGTTTTCAATCAGTCTGTTTTTCCTTTATAGGCAATCTGCTTTTCTTATGAATGTTTTGAGATTTTTCTCCTTAGTTTACCATGTGTTTCAGTTGCATTATAACATGCTTCAGTTTGTAAATATTTTTATTCTTTGTATTGCCTCAATATGATTCTTTAATGATTTATATTTTAAGTTCTGGAAATTTTTTTTAAACCCAAGTCAATTAATATCTCTTCTCAATTCTTTCTATTCTCCCCCAAATTCCTATTAGATGTATTTTTAAATTTGTTCAATTTTTCATGTCTTATACATTTTTTTTTTCAGGAATTCCATATGTTTATCAACATGGGATCATCCTGGGTGATTTATTTTGATCTAGCTTCCAATTTCTTAACACTCCTGTTGTGTATAACCTAGAACTTAAGTCTTCCATGGAAGTTTTTTTTTTTTTTTTCTTTTTGATGTACCTGTTCTTTTCTCATGATACCCTGTTCATGCCTAATAGATAACTTGTTTAAAAATTTAATCATAGGGATCCCTGGGTGGTGCAGCGGTTTGGCGCCTGTCTTTGGCCCGGGGCGCGATCCTGGAGACCCGGGATCGAATCCCACATCGGGCTCCCGGTGCATGGAGCCTGCTTCTCCCTCTGCCTGTGTCTCTGCCTCTCTCTCTCTCTCTCTGTGACTATCATAAGTAAATAAAAAAAAAATAAAAATTTAACCATAGTAATTTTATTTTACTTTTTTTAAAGATTTTATTTACTTATTCATGAGAGTCACAGAGAGAGAGAGAGGCAGAGACACAGGCAGAGGGAGAAGCAGGCTCCATGCAGGGAGCCCAATGTGGGACTCGATCTCCAGACTCCAGGATCACACCCTGGGTGGAAGGCAGATGCTCAATTGCTGAGCCACCTGGGCGTCCCAACCATAGTAATTTTAAAGTCCTTTTTAGATCAACCTACAGGGATCCCTGGGTGGCGCAGCAGTTTGGCGCCTGCCTTTGGCCCAGGGCGCGATCCTGGAGACCCGGGATCGAATCCCACGTCAGGGTCCCGGTGCATGGAGCCTGCTTCTCCCTCTGCCTATGTCTCTGCCTCTCTCTCTCTCTCTGTGACTATAATAAATAAATAAAAAAAATTATAGATCAACCTACAATCAGCCAGTATAATATGCCAATATACTGGACTTTGATAATATATTTAATGGCATTAAATTTTCTCATGAGCTTTATGCATTTAAATCTGTAAACTCAGCATAATACCCTCCAGTTCCATCCACATCAAAGCAAATGGTGGGTATTTGTCGTTTCTAATGGCTGAGGAATATTCCATTGTATACATAAACCACATCTTCTTTATCCATTTGTCTTTTGATGGACACTGAGGCTCCTTCCACAGTTTGGCTATTGTGGACATGGCTGCTAGAAACATCGGGGTGCAGGTGTCCTGGCGTTTCATTGCATCTGTATCTTTGGGGTTAGTCCCCAGCAGTGCAATTGCTGGGTCGTAGGGCAGGTTTATTTTTAACTCTTTGAGGAACCTCCACACAGTTTTCCAGAGTGGCTGCACCAGTTCACATTCCCACCAACAGTGCAAGAGGGTACCCCTTTCTCCACATTCTCTCCAACATTTGTGGTTTCCTGCCTTGTTAATTTTCCCCATTCTCACTGGTGTGAGGTGGTATCTCATTGTGGTTTTGATTTGTATTTCCCTGATGGCAAGTGATGTGGAGAATTTTCTCATGTGCTTGTTGGCCACGTCTATGTCTCCCTCTGTGAGATTTCTCTTCATGTCTTTTGCCCATTTCATGATTGGATTGTTTGTTTCTTTGCTGTATTATGCTAAGTGAAATAAGTCAATCAGAGAAGGACAAACATTATATGGTCTCATTCATTTGGGGAATATAAAAAATAGTGAAAGGGAATAAAGGGGAAAGGAGAAAAAATAAGTGGGAAATATTAGAAAGGGAGACAGAACATGAAAGACTCCTAACTCTGGGAAACGAACTAGGGGTGGTGGAAGGGGAGGTGGGCGGGGGGTGGGGGTGACTGGGTGACGGGCACTGAGGTGGGCACTTGACGGGATGAGCACTGGGTGTTATTCTATATGTTGACAAATTGAACACCAATAAAAAAATAAATTTATAAAAACATAATAATAAATCTGTAAACTCATTTTGAGTGGAAATTATTACCTGAAAGAAGAAGTACTAAGTCAACGATATCCCCTATGGGGATATGATTGGGGTATCTATGGGGTAGTCTCATGATTGTTTTTGCTGGAGATATGTATTAATCACTAGCCTTGAATGTATATTTGTTATGTGCACTTGAATAAATAATAACAAAATGTGGTAATCCTGAACCCAGTATCTATTTACTTTTAAATTATTCCTGTGTTTGAAAGTAAGAAAGATCTACGCAGTATGGGTAGATTTCTACTTTCAGATCCAGGTGTGACTCAGAACTATTTCTACTCTAGGTCCTTGAACAGGGAAGGTAGTTACTCCATAGCTAGTTCTCTTAGTGACACATCTTTCCTGGCTTCCAGCTTTAGGCATGGAGACCAGTCCTGTCAGCTTCACTATTCAGTGGTGTCTTGGCCCCTGAGCAGTTCTGCTACTACTGTGAATGTCTACTTTTAACCTCTGTTCACCTAAGTGTGTTTTCCCTGAATTTCTGGCATCTGGAGATTACCCTGGAATGACTCAAACCTATCTTTACCTGATGAATGGCTGGATTACTTTGAAAAAATACCTTGGTAGAATATCATCAATAATGTTATCTTTTTTAAAATACAGAGATCATAAAATGGGATTTATTCCATTATAGTACATGGATATAATTTGTGTGTTTGTGTGACTGGGAGTTGACACAGACATATCTACTGTATTTACATTAGGCCAACAAAACTACTTTCTTCTTTTAGCTACTTTTATTTTATTTTTTTTAAAGATTTTATTTATTTATTTATTAGAGACAGAGAGAGAGAGAGAGAGAGAGAGAGAGAGAGGCAGAGACACAGGCAGAGGGAGAAGCAGGCTCCATGCAGGGAGCCCGAGGTGGGACTCGATCCCAGGTCTCCAGGGTCACGCCCTGGGCTAAAGGCGGCGCTAAACTGCTAAGCCACCCGGGCTGCCCCCTACTTTTATTTTTTAATAAAATATAAGTATAGCAGAGTTATCCATGAGCTTTTCAGGAATTTTATTTTTGAAAAACATATCCTTACTTCAATAATGTAATTATTATTAACATTATTTCTAGAAATTATTTTTGAAAGTGATTCCTAAGATTTTGATACCCTGCTACTAAGGCAATAAATACTTATTCACCAAGACTAAATTCTAACATTAATAATTAAAGTGCGTGATTGGGCTGGGTAATACTGTGCTCAGTAAATAATATTTTTTAAAAAAGCATTCATAAATAGCAAAAATTCTTTTTTTATTTAAAATTTTTAAAAAATAAATCTCTACACCCAATGTGGGGCTCAAACTCATGACCCTGAGATCAAGAAGCCCATGTTCTACCAACTGAGTCAGCCAGGCACCCCCAACAAAAATTCTTCTTATTGTTCATAAATTTATCAGTAGACAAGAAATTTTCCAAAAAGGTGAATGGATTACAACTTTCAAAGAAGAGTATACCCTTCAAGTAGAGTGGACTATTTTTCTTTTTTTAAGATTTTATTTATTTATGAGAGACACAGAGAGAGTCAAAGAGAGAAGCAGAGACACAGGCAGAGGGAGAAGCAGGTTCCATTCAGGGAGCCCGACGTGGGACTTGATCCCAGGTCTCCAGAAGGCAGGAGCCACCCACGGATCCCCTATATTGTTTACAAATTAATCTTTTTATATTTTTACAAATTAATCTTTTTATATTTTCACAAAAACACTCTTTGTGTCTGTACATGTTTGTTTGCTGTGTGTGTGTGTGTACAAATAGCCACCTAGAAATGAAAGTAAATTGGTCTAATCTAAACACTAAATCTGGGTATCTGTTTATAGCGTCCTGATCTTTGGATTTGACAAACCTCATTAAGCATTTTACAACTGAAATTGCTACACAGTTTCTAGTACTCCTTCTAAACGACATAGTACTTTTTTTTTTAATCAATTAAGCCACTAGAACACAATAAAGTGGCAAAACAAACAAAACCCAGCCTAAGTCCCTCTTTTATTTAAAGTGGAAAAAAAGATTATTCTCATCCATTGTCAAAAACAACTTAATTTATATAATGTTTCCAAAGGATTGACTCATTGATCCCACAGGAAAAATAAACAGTATAGTTGTGTATCCTACTCTATAAAAGCCCAGCATTACACTGAAGATACAAATATGAAATCAAAGATCAATTAGGAAATTTTAAATAATGTTAGTATATGAAAAATATCAAAGATTAATTTTAATACAGACCTTCTATGAGTGTCTGTTGCAAAAAAAATAAACTTTTTTTTTCTTCAAAAGGCATGGCATCCTATCAAAATGCTTATGTTTCTTCTAATTTCCCCTTCCCTCCAAGCATATAATTTTTCCCTTATAATCTGAAACATCCTTTAATCTGATGTTATTTGTTTTTCTCTTTTGCTGTTTCCTTGGCCAAGTTCTAGACAAATGCAATAAATGAATGCTGATGTAGAAGAAGAGGCCAGTGGATTATAGTCATATTTTATTCTTTCTTAAGGTTTGGCCTCAGAATAAAAGGGTTCTAATAAAAATCAATAATTTGGTAAATCAAACTTCATTCATAATTCCTAAAGGGATAATTTCTTCTGCTTCAATGCATTTGGCATTCGGCATTTCTTATACTAGATAAACACAAAAAATTTCAGAAACACAGAATATGAATTTGTATCTTTTTCCCCTATGGAAATCCAGGCTAATGAGTTATTTAAAATATTTTTCTTAATATTAAAAACGAGTACAGAATAGCCTAGATATAGCTAACTTGTTTGTAAAGTAAATAAAATAAGAAACTAATATTAATTAAGCATCTACTATATGTCAGGTAATGTGAAAAAGATTTTTGTTACACTTTCTCTCAATATCTTCATATGCACACACACATACACACAAATATGAGTGCTACTGCTCTGTTCACTTTTTACAGCAAAGAGAACACAATCACAAAAGAGAACATAATTTGCACCAAATCACATAGCTAGCAAATGAATCAGTCTGGAATATCATTCATACGTTCTGACTTTAGAACCTAGGCTTTTAAGCCACTACATATTCAATCTTTATGGCTACCTTTGGTATTTTGACAGGTCCTTAGTCTAATATTCTAAATGTCAGCTTTAAGATAATATAAAATAACTTTAAAAATAAAATATTTTGGAAGATGTTACCATATAAGAACAAGATTCAGCAGAGTACTTTGATAGATATTTTTTAAAAGACAACACATCCAGAAAAAAAAAAAAATCTCCGGTAGATGGGTAGATAGCATTCAGTTTGCAACTTGTGACTGAGCCAGCAAAGGATTCTGTGAACAGCTGTTCACTTGGACTATATGACCGGTGTGCTGAAAGTGGGTCCAAACTGTGCCCATGCCAAGCCAAATAAGAAGAGAAATAATGATGATTAAAAAACAATTAGATAAATACACCTGAAACTAATATTACACTGCATGTTAACCAAATGGAATTTAAGTAACTTAAAAAAATGATATTTATTGTTTCATGACATAGTGATATCTCAAAAAGGTTATATCTCTAGGTTTTTTAGAATTATATATTCAGTTTTGTATTCTGTATTTTGTTGATAATTATGATAGTTGTTTGTTGTAGCTCTGTAAGCAATCAAAATGCTGTTCTGATGACCTGTATTGTAGTAGTAGATGGTAACTTGGAATAAATGCAGATAGGGTCTGTGGATCACACTCACTGTCAGCAACATATTTGACAAGAACTAGTTTTCTCAGCATAATCAAGTCATTAATCCAATCTATTCCTCAAATAGGGGCCATAGTACCCAACATGTCATATTTCACAGGTATGCACGGAGCAAATCCTGCAAGTACTTCGTATAAGCAACATCTCCAGATGGCCATTTCCCTGCTAACTCAAATTAAATATTCCCAAGAGAACTATTCACTCTCTTTTCTTTATATCCCTCCTCTGCGTCCAAGGAAGCAGCATGTTAGGAAAACAAGCAAACAAACAAATAAGCAAAATGCCTTCTGGAGTCAAACACGCTAATCTGAATCATAGGACTACCACATATTAACTGTGTGAAACCAGGGGAGTTATTTAATCTTTTCTGCCTCCATTATCTCATCTTTACTGGGGCTCATAATACTCTAGAGGGTTTGTATGAGGTTTGTAGGTGTATGAGTATCTGCCATCTATGGTAGGTTCTTCAAAATGGGAACTATTGCCTTACGGTGACACTCCATGCTTCTCAAGTGGAAACATGTTTAGAAGAAAGCTTAAGTTAACTTTTAAACTCAGTATTGTTTTTCTGGCAAAATTTGAATATTTTTGTCAGATACTATAGTCTTCACCTGTTTAAAAACATTGTCCCATTCTCTTCACCCAGTAGAATTATAACCTGGATACCTTCTTTCTGATTTTACTATTTTCCAGAAATTGACTATACCTTACTTCAGATTATTCTACTTCAGATTATCTTTCCATGATTGAAGATTCCACTCATCATTTTTACCCAAAGAATACCTTTTGACTTCAAGAGACTTTCAATCTCAAGGGGAGCAAAGATCAATATTCACATCAGCTACCTTCAAAACTCTTCGTATGACACTTCCTCTACTCTACTATATTTCTTTCTGATGACCGAACACTCTCTCTGTTCTTAAAATTACTTCATTTCCAGAGTACCTGGGTGGCTCAGTGGTTTAGCATCTGCCTTTGGCTCCAGTCCTAATCCTGGGGTCCTGGAATGGAGTCTCTGTAGGAAGCCTGTTTCTCCCTCTGCCTATGTCTCTGCCTCTCTGTGTGTATCTCATGAATACATAAATACATTCTTTAAAAAAAAATACTTCATTTCCACATAGTCATTGCTTGTTTTATACAACTCCTGCTTTCTTCAAGCTTTTGTATTCTTTTCCTCCAGAGCCTCTCCCATTTTTTTTCTGCATACCATAATTGACCTTCCAAATAACCAGGGAAATGCCACCTATTCCAGGAGCTCTGTGGTATCACTATTTAGAAAGAGAAGCCTTAACTGGGTTCATATCTGCCTTATAGAGCAAGTCTTACCTTCTTAAATCAACTTAGAGAAAAATATCAGTAACTTTCTTCAGTGTATAGATCCCACAATTCCCTCTTTAGGATTCAACTTGACTAAATATATTCTTTTGATGTCATCCTTTCTATCTGTGTATGATGTCTTAATATCTGAGCTTGCACCCTCCTAGAGAGCATATAATGTGTCTGCCTCAAATGGTAGCCCATGCAGAGATGCTTTGAAAACATTACTGAAAGTTGATGAAGAGGGAGATGAACAAAAATGTGGTTTTACTGGCAAACCTGCAAAACACAAAACCTTAAAATTCTAATTTTACCCAAACCGATTCTAGCATCCCATGCCCAGAGGCACTCAAGCAGCAAGGCTGCACAGCTTATGCACACTGCTGTGAAATGCAGACCTCATACAGCAGCCGAGGTATATAAATATGCAAATCATAGATGTATACAGACACAGCCTTCCAATAGAGAACACCAGCTGTCACAGGCAGCAAAATCACTCTGAGGACTTGGCAATGGTGAGTTGGCAAATACCCCCCTGGTTGTTGCTGCCCCATCAATCAAGGGCCATTTGGCCAGGCTGCATTCTTGAACAGGTTTTCCTCCCTCTCTTAATGCAGTGTAACTCAAATAACTTTTCTTTTAAGGTGATAAAATAAGCTGCTATGAAATTTGATCTGAACCAGAGATACAGGGAGTTTGTTGTTCTCTGGACATACCCTTTCCTGTATCTTGCTATTTAAAAAATCTAGACTCTTCCCTTCATCCTCTGTCAAACAAAACAATCAGAAACATCAAGCTAATGTTTTGTTTCTCTTTATTAAAGAACTTTTAGGAAAGATTCTTCTGGGATATGGGTAATGAACCATGTGCAGAGATTGGTAGTTTATTCATCTTTTTCTCAGAGACTCTTGAAGACTATTGTCCCAGAAAACTCTATACTCTCATGTTATCATATGTGATTATGAAATGGAAGTGAAACTGGGAGGATGAAATATAAGAGTGATACTGACAAACTGGTATCCCCAAGTCTATGGAAACTCATTTAATAGAGGGGTGAATAAAAAAATCTACTTCTTGACAAAAAACAAAGAATGGTTTACAACCATAGAGGCATTCTCAGAGAAGTTAATATGTCATCAATTTTGAATAGCAGTATTATCTAGCAGAGAGTAGATAAATGAAAGTTGCATAGGTTTTTAGATGCTTCAGGATGTTTTGCTTTTTTTTTGTTGTTGTTGTTTCAGGATGTTAAAGAACAATCCCATTCCCCTCTTCCACGAACCATTCCATCCAGAAGAGTAATGCAAAATTACTGAGCACCTGGGTGGCTCAGTTCATTAAGCATCTGCCTTTGGCTCAGGTCCTGATCCTGGGTTTCCCAGGACCCAGTCCCTAGTCCCGCATTGGGCTCCCTGCTTGGTAGGGAGTTTGCTTCTCCCTGTGCCCCTCCCCCTGCTTGTGGGCTCTCTGTCTCTCTGTCTCTCTCTCATAAACAAATAAAATCTTTAAAAAAAACTTAAAAAAATCACCACAAATCATTATCTGTTCAGCAACCAATCAGCATTCAAGAAAGGGATATCTACTCTTTTCTGCTTTGGAGCCTTCTGAAATGCTCTCATTTTTGTTAACTCATAGGCCTGGTACAGCTCTTGTGACTGGATATTGAGTAGAAAATTGTAATTTATCTTTCAGATTTAATATTTTCTCATTGTAGCAAATATTAAAAGAGAAAACATTTTTTCTTGGGAAAACTTATTTGATAATTATTAGTTGAGTGATGTTTGCTATACCATTGTAAAGAAGTTCATGATATTTATTGCTGTTTGAAAGAGGGAATAGGATTTGCTCCTTCCATACAAAGGTAGGGTGATGATGAATCACAATGAATAAAGACTAAGATTTTCACCAACTGTGAATATTCCTTATACAATTTCACCCTCCATTAAGAACCTGGGTATTACTATTAGAAAGTAATAATTTACTACTTTACTACTTATTATTAGTAAGTAATAAGTAATCAATTGTCTTAATTGATCCTTTATCAAGTATTTGATGAACTCACTATTTTCTAAAGTTCTGTGTGGTTTCAAAGAGAAACAAGACAGTCTGTGCATGCTGGGAATTATACTAGTAGAAGAGATTAAGATACGTATTCCAAGGCTCAGTGGTTGAGCGTCTGCCTTTGGCTCAGGGCGTGATCCCAGGGTCCTGAGATTGAGTCCTGCATCGGGCTCCCTGCAGGGAGCCTGCTTCTCCCTCTGTCTATGTCTCTGCCTTTCTCTCCATGTTTCTCATAAATGAATGAATGAATGAATGAATGAATAAACAAATAAATCATTTTAAAACAAAGATATGTGTTCCAATAGCTATGTTATAAAGTAGAAAGTGATATGCGATTAGAGAGAGATAAAGTGCTTCTAGTGCTAGAGAAGAGAGAGCTTGCTAGTGGATGGTACAATTAAATAAGTCATGATAAAGAAACTACTCTACATAGAGTGTGTAGGGTGATTTTTTAAAACTTCAATGGGAACATGTTATTCCTCTGCTTAAAATTTTCAATTGACTTCCATCACACTTGGAATACCCAAAGTATTGAAATACTATTCAAAAACCAAAGCAGAATAAAACCCTAACGTACCTTTCTAGGACTTATGTATCTTTGCAGCCTGTTATTGTCTTCCATCCCTCTTGCTCACCACATCCCAGCTTCCTGGCTACATGTCCCAATTCTACCTAGAACCCTCTTTCTCACACTCCATGCCTGACTAACCCTACTTCCACAATTTTGGGGAAGAGTTTAATTATCTACGATATAGAGTATGCACATAAGAAGAAGTTAGCTTTGAACAATATGTTGAGGAAAAATCACTCAGAACTAAACTATTCTGCACATAGTTGTGAGAAGTTGAAAGTTTTGAGACAAAGAATGTTAATATCACATCTATATTTCATAAATATCTAGAAGTGATATTCAGGCCAACTTAGAATATAGAAAGATAAGAGAAAGAGACACTTTTTCTTGAAAAAATATGAGAAAGAGGTAATGAGGGACTAAATGAGAGAATGTAGAAAATGTGATTCACAAAAATGTGTGACTGATTGAATGGAAGAGATACATTGAGACAGATGGGCATGAAAAGTTAGAAATAGCTCTCCTTTTAGGGAGAGCAATTGTGCCATTAATGAAAAAAAAAAGGTAATCAGAAGGAAGAGACGGAGATGCTTTGGAGGTTTTTTTTTTTTTTTTAATTTTGACGTGAGCACAATAATCATGTAGTGGCAAGTAGATGGAAAAGAATGCTCGTGAAATATTTCTGGACTAGGATTCTCTACTCCTACACCCTCTTCCCCCAAAGGAAAGGCTGGCACAAAGACTCGCAATAAAACTATACAGATGTTACAGTAAAGATGATGGACAGAATTTGAAAAGGCAAAGGAATACAGATAGCTCTGATGAAACATACAGAAAAAAAGACCATACAACTAAAAAATTTCAACTTGACATAGTCTGAGATACAGAACACTAAGGGCATTATTTCAGGACATAAGAAGAAAAGGGACTGCAAGAAAAAAGAGAATTATTAGCAGCGTATCTAATATATATATTTTTTAAAGTGTAAATAGAAAAAATTCTAAAAAAATGGGCATTTTAAAAAGAAAGGAACAATGGAAAGTCATAAACATAGAATAAGGAAGACTAGGAAAAAAATGTCTTAGGCAATTGAGTTGAAAATCAGCCAGTGATGAAAGGAGATTTCTAGAAAGTATGAGGACTCAGCTGAGATTAGCACAACTCTGTAGGGTACTCAGTAAAATATTATGATATCCCATTTCCTAGCAACTTTTAGCTAAGATGGAGAAAGACAATATGGAGTTCCTCATGGCTAGACATTGAAGAAGTCAAATCAAGATAAAATCAAATGGACTTGAATTTAGGGCGTCAGGAAAGAGACCACTAAATGTCAGCCTGTGGGCTCCAGCTTGGGTAGACAGGCAAATGAATCCAACATTAAAGCATTATCTGAAAAAATCTGACAGAAGGTTTTTATTGTGTTTTGTTTCTTTTGTTTTGAAATCAGGATGGGACTTAGACATTTATGCAAAAAATTGTTTATTCTACAGTTGTACTGGATTTGAGGGGACTGACAAGGTCTTTTCACATGAAATCTGTTTTTGTTCCTCCTCTCCAAGTCATTGTAATGTGTGTGTGTGTGTGTGTTTAGCATTATCTTTATATAATATCTCCTTTAGAAAGAATGTATCTTTGCAAGACATAAGCAATTAAGGCCTTATCATTTTTTAAAATAGATGATTTTACAAGCTTGCTCCCACTATGGAAAAAAAGAAAAAAACAGGAAAACACCCAAGCAAGGGAATAGTGGAGAAAAAAAATGGAGGTCAAAGTCACCAAAGAGAAATTTTGTTCTCTGAAAATTTTTCTAAAATCTGTCCTTTCAATAATTATTATTCAATCATTATTTAACAGTTTTTAAGCTACTCTCCAAAGATAATACACATGCATACACACACACATTTGGGAACCAAATAACATAAAAATTTGCCTATAAAGACAATACTCAAAAACCTACTGTAAAAACAATTTTGATATACTTCATTCTATCTTTTTTTTCCCCAATGGATGTATGAGTGCATATGATGTATGTATTTATTATAGTTCACAAAATTCAGGTTGTGGATCATACTTTTTTTGTAACCTGCCATTTCACTTAAGCATAGTTAGCAAATGCTTAATATGTAATAAAATGTTTTACAAAGCATGATAGTCAATGGCTGCTTAGTTGTGTGACTCAGAGTTTTTAGTTGGAAGAAAGAGAAAACATCTCTGGCTGTCTTGTGCAGAGGAGGAATTCACTGTAACTCACAATATCACAGGGAAACCTGCAAAGCCAGGATAGAGCCAAAAAATCATGATGGGAGCATGAATGCCAGTGAATCTGAACATGAGATGCCATAGTTTTCACCATTAACAATATGACTCTCCATCCAGGCAGTGAAACCTCAGTGATACAGGTATTGCCATGTATGAACTGACTTTTACAGATGCCACCAATTACCCAAATAGATTCTTTTGGTCTTAAGTTTCTTGTATCCAATAATATCTGTTAATAATTCTAAGTCTTTGGCAGGTACTAGTTTCAAGCCCTGGATCTCATGTCCAAGCCACAGTTTTGAAGGTTGTTTGAATTTTATTTCTGCTTTAACACTGGGTGAGTTTGTCTACATCCCAGTACTGAAAGGATGAAAGTTCCAAACATAGGGGAGAGTGCTTTTGTTAAGCTCCACAAGGCTTCAGTTAATATGCTAAGGATTGTGGAACCATATATAGCATGGGGGTACCCAAACCTGAAGCTGTGAATGAACTGATCTACAAGTGTGGTTATGGCAAGATCAACAAGAAGCGAACTGCCCTGACAGGTAACACATTGATTGCCCAATCTCTACGTAAATATGGCATCACCTGCATGGAGGACCTGATTCACAATATCTATACTTTTAGAAAACATTTCAAAGAAGTAAACCAACTTTTTATGGCCTTTCAAATTATGTTCTCTACGAGGGGAATGAAGAAAAAGACCACCCATTCTGTAGGAGGTGGAGATGCTGGCAACAGGGAAGACCAGATCAATAGGATTATTCGAAAGATGAACTAAGGTATCTACCATGATTATTTTTGTATTCTGGCCAGTAAATAAATGACTACTTTCAAATGGGAAAAAAAAAATAAACATAGGGGAGAGGTTTGAGTGCTGGCAGCTACTCTCATGTCCATTCTAGTGCTATTTCTGCTTAGGAAATGACCTTCATTTAACTTCCTCATTCCTTATTCCGAATATTTGGGGTGTTTTCATAATTTTCATTAAAAATAATTCGGTGATGATCACTTTATACAGAAATCTGTTTGCATTTCAAAGGATTTTCATGGAAGTAGAATTACTGGGTCAAATGATACAAATATGCTTTAAAACTTTGACAGACATCCACACAATATCCTAGCAAAGTTTCCACTAATTTACACTCTCAACAGGAAGATATAAAAGTGTCAGTTTTCATACTGACTTGCCAATTCAGGCTAGCCACATTTTGTTAACCCTTTCGCAGCATTATTGGTCTAAAAATAACAATTTATTGCTGTTTTACTTTGCATTTCCATGATTACTAGTAAGGTTTTCACAGTTTTTTTATGTTTGCTATTTTCTCGGGTCCTTTTGTAAACTGGTGATTTTATGCCCTTAAGCAAATTTTAATCATATTTACTGTGTTGATATTCTTTCTCTCTTTATTGACCTGTTAAAATGTATTCATATACCAGTGACATTAAGGCTTTATTTTTTTTTTACATATTTTGTTTTTAAATCACTTCATCACTTCCTTAATTATATACCTCTATATATACATAGTCAAATGTACTCTTTTTTTTCTGTGTGCTCTTTTCACTTGCTATTAAGAAAGCCTTCCTCACTCTCTTAAGGGACATATTTACTGATGTTTCCTCCAGCCTTTTCCTTTGTTTTCTACTTTTAAGTCTTTAAGAGTATTAATTCTCATAAGTGATCAGTAAAAATACAATTCTATTTTTTCTTTAATTAGCTATTCAAAACCATCTGTTGAATGATAATTTTTCCATGATTTTAAATAAATGTAGATCATGTGCGTTCTAATTACACATGGTAGTGTTTTACACATTTCATTTATATCCATAGACTTGGTCATTCTTAAACCAAAAATATGGCGTTTTGATAATTTTATCTTTACAAAATATGTTAGCATCTTGCAGTACAAGAGTTTTCCTGCCCCGATAAAGCAATTTTAAAAATCACTGCTAGCTGTGCCAACTTATTCATAATCATCTTGATAAATTTAGTATAATTTCAATAAAAAAATCTCGCCAAGTAATTTTTAGATACATAAAAATATTCTATATTTACCTTGGGGAAAACTGCCACCTTACATCATTTGTGTGTGTCCATTCAAGAATTAAGTATTTCCCTTCCATGAAAAAACAGACAAAAACCAGACACACAAAAAACTCTTTTTCTTTCATTCTCCCAGGTACTGATATTGATTTCTGCATTTAAGTTCTCTGCATTGCTTATTTAATTCATTCTTAAATGTTTTTATATTATTGAAGCTTCGTGAATGGCCATCTTATGGTATATTTTATGAGTTTCTAATAACCCAATGTAGAAACTATTAATTTTATATACTTCTTCAGATAATTGGACAATTTATCAAATGGTTATTGGTGCTAATGTTTTTGGTCATTAATTTATGAGGGTTATTTTTGTGTTTTCAGTTAGTAATTATTTTACCTAAAAATATTGTTAAGTTACTCTCTTCCTTTCCTACAATTAAATATTTTAAATTTATTTTCTTATCCCACTGCACTGACTACAACCTCCAGAATAATGTTAAATAATGATTGTTGGTGGGATGCCTGGGCGCCTCAGTTGGTTGAGCATCGGGCTCTTGATTTCAGCTCATACTGTGATCTCAGTTTAATGAGATTGAGCCCTGTGTTGGGCTCCATGCTCAGTGGGGAGTCTGCTGCTACACCCTCCCTCTGCCCCTCACCTCTTGTATGCTCTCTCACTCTCTGAAACAAATAAATGAATGTTAAAAAAAAAAAAAAAGATTGTTGGTTTTCTTGCCTTATTACTGAATTAATTACTGTTGAAACTATCTTTTTAAAAAAAGATATCAACTACAGCCTAGGTTCACTTAAAATGTGAATATATTTCTTTATAATAGATTATGCTTAAAAAATCCTGCTTCATTATGCTACATTTAGCATTTAATACAATTTTGGATTTTACTCACTAATATTTAACCCTGACACCTACCTTAAGTGTTATTAAACCTGGTTTACCTTTATTTTGAAATAATTTCAACTTCACAGAAAAATTGAACAAATAATACAAAGAACTCCCACATATTCTTCACATAGAGACTCTATTCAAGTTTTATCACTTATTAAAACAATGTCTTTAAAGCAAAATGGTCTAATGTAAGCTCACATATTATACCCAGATATATCACATCTCTAGCTTCCTCCAGTCTGGGGAAGTTCCACTGTCTGTCCTTACTTATAGAACCTTGACACATGTAAATTACAGGCCAATTTTTCTATAGAATGTCCTTCATTTGGATGTGCCTAATGTCTTCTTATGACTAGAGGCAGGTTTTGATAGAAATATCGCAGAAATGATGCTATATTCTGCTCATAGCATTTTATCATTCGGCACATGATGCCAATTTGTCCTATTACTGATAGTATTAACTCTGAATGGTAGCAACTAGATTTTTGTACCTTTTAAAATTTTTCTTCCCTTAATAAATAGTACTTAATAGTTTGTGGGGAGCTACTTTGAGATTATGTAAAAATCTCTGTCCTTATTTCACTTTTATCTACTAGTTTTAGAAGGCATTGATCTTTCTTGCCTGAACTGATTATTTCTGCAATGGTGGCAAATGATATTTTCAAATACCATCATTCCTTCTGCATTTATTAGTTGACATTCTATTATTGTAAAAGAGCTTTATAGTCTCTTTATTGAACAACCATTATCTAGTTTATATCAGCATTATAATAAGTGGCTATCGCTTATTTTGATTACCAAATTGTTCCAGAATTGGCTAGTGGAAATCTCTTTTAAGCTGGTTTCTGTATACCTTTGGTATGTCAAATTTTTCTTTGAGATCTTCCTTGCTTAACGACACAAAACTGTTCCAAGTTCATTTTGTTCCTTCCTTGTCCCAGACCTGGAATCATCTATTTCTATAAGTAACCTTTGTTTACTGGGGAGTGATATTTTATTTTCAATTTTTTTAATTGAGTATGGTTGATATGCAATTTTCACTAGTTTCAGGTGTACAACATAGTGAATCAAGATTTCTATACTTTATTCTATGCCCATCACAAGTGTAACTACCCCTTGCTGCCATACAACAATATTACAATATTATTGACTATATTCCCCATATTGTGTTTTTTATACTTGTGACTTACTCATTCCATGACTGGAAGCCTTGTATTTCACTCTGATTTACCTGTTTTGCCCATTTCCCTGCAACTATCTTAGCTATTTTTTTAAAATTTTTATTTATTTATGATAATCACACACACACAGAGAGAGAAAAGAGGCAGAGACACAGGCAGAGGGAGAAGCAGGCTCCATGCACCGGGAGCCCGACGTGGGACTCAATCCCGGGTCTCCAGGATCGCGCCCTGGGCCAAAGGCAGGCACCAAACTGCTGCGCCACCCAGGGATCCCCTATCTTAGCTATTGTAAACAATGCTGTGATAAACATAAGGCTGCATACATCTTTTCAAATTAGTGTTTTCATTTTCTTTGGGTAAATACCCAGTAGTAGAATTATTGGGTCATATGGTATTTCTATTTTAAATTTTTAGAAGAACTTCCATATTGTTTTCCACAGTGGCTGTGCCAATTTACATTTCAATTTATAATGTACTGTACTAACAGTATGTGAAGGGTCCTATGTCTCTGTATTGTCACCAACACTTGTTATTTCTTGTCTTTTTGATAATAGCCCTTCTGACACATGTAAAATCATATCTCACTGTGATTCTGATTTGCATTTCCCTGATGGTGAGTGATGTTAAACATCTTTTCATGTGTCTGTTGGCTATCTTCTTTAGAAAAATGTCTATTCTGTTTCCCTGCCTATTTTTAATCAGATTGTTTGTTTTTTGGGTGTTGTATTGTATATATTCTTCATATATTTTGCATATCATTTGCAAATATCTTCTCTCATTCAGTAGGCTACTTTTTTGATTTGTTGATGGTTTCCTATGCTGTGTACAAGCTTTTTATTTTATTTTTATTTTTTAATTTTTTTTTTGTTCCCTTGTCTTGGAGATATATCTAGAAAAATGTAGCTATAGCTGATGTCAAAGAAATTACTGCCTTTGTTAAGACCGATATTCTAAAACCAACATCTGGATGCTAGGTATGTTGACTGCTACTGAGCTTTAATTGTTCTGAGGCCCTCTCAGTGGGAGGCTAGAAAATATACACATATGTATACATCTATTTATCTATCTTTTGTTAAAACTCATGAATAAATACTAGTAATTCTAATTTTGATCCAATACCATTCAGTTTATTTTAGCTTTCCCTTTTCCATATTTATACTCTCTTCTTCAACAATCAAAAATTGGTTATTATTATCCTCAATATATTTATTTTCCCAATTTTCTTGAATGTAGCTAAGGTCCTAATCTTCCATGACTGTCTCTTCACTCTAATGTCCTTTTTTTTTTTTTTTTTTGAGCCCTGAACCCTGTAGTGTTGGCACTCCACTTCAGTAGGCCCTGGCACAGGTTGAGCTGCTTTCCCACTACACTTGAACTTGCCTATTAGCTTTTTGATTGAGAATAAGGAATAGGGATCCCTGGGTGGCGCAGTGGTTTAGCGCCTGCCTTTGGCCCAGGGCGTGATCCTGGAGACCCCGGGATCAAATCCCACGTCGGGCTCCCGGTGCATGGAGCCTGCTTCTCCCTCTGCCTATGTCTCTGCCTCTCTCTCTCTCTCTGTGTGACTATCATAAATAAATAAAAATTAAAAAAAAAAGAGAATAAGGAATAATTGTGTTCCGTATGCTTTGTCACTGAAACAGACCTAAGATTTGACAGATTTAAAGACAAATCATCTCATTGTCCAAAAATAAATGTTACCTATTTAGAGCAAACTGAAAACAATTAAAGTATATTAAAATATATGTAAGTTTAATATTTTAAGAATACAGTCTTTGGGAGAAGGTTATTTATTTGTTTTTGGTAATGTATAGAAAACATAAATGCTACAGATGACGGCAATTCAGGGTAGCTTACAGGGTTATTTAAAGATATTAGAAAGGAGGGACACCTGGGTAGCTCAGTGGTTGAGCATCTGCCTTTAGCTCAGGGCACCGGGGTCCTAGGATCAAATGAGTCCTGCATTGGGCTCCCTGCAGGGAGCCTGCTTCTTCCTCTGCCTGTGTCTCTGTCTCTCTCTCTGTCTGTCTCTCATAATAAATAAATAAAATCTTTAAAAAAATTAAAAATATTAGAAAGGGTAGCTATCCTTATCTTAATAGGTAAAATATCTGTAAAAACTGGTCCATCTGTCAGCTGTTACATATAATATTATATAAATGTAAGAAAAATAATCTGTAGTGCACACTGGATATAGCTAAAGCATCTAGTGTATGCAGTTCCAGAGTAGAATAAATGCCCACTCCCAAAGTCTTCCTGAGTACCACAAAAATTCTGAGCATAATGCATTAAGACTGGCATAATGATTCAAGATTCATATACTAATTCAAGCTACCTGTCTTCCGGTAGCTTTCTTCTTTTCATGGAGTCTGGATTTTTACACTGAGCCAACTCTGGATTCTAAAATAACTCTCCTATTTTTTGTCATCCTCAAGAAGGACAAATGCAAGTTAGAATAGGAAGTATATGGACGTAAATAGTTGATTTATTTTGATGACTAAAAGTGGGCTGCAGATACATATGGAAAGCTTGGAGATCATAATTAATTTTAGGTGGATGAGCTTGGTTTATATAAAATTTAGAGTCCTTACCACAGGTGGAATATCAGCTTAAAACTCCAAACATAACAGAAGCTCTGAAAACTAAGAATTTACCATTTTGTAAGAGACAATTATAATTTTAAGGGAAATCTCCACTTGTAAGGGTATCTCCCTTGATGTACCAGGAAGAGGGGGTTGATTCTCCATCTCTAGAAACACTATCAGTGAAGAAGGCAATTAGTTAGCTCTGTACAATAACCTTAACTCTTGTTTACTGTGCTTTTCCTGGTAAGCTACCACAACTGACTCACCACTTCCAATGGCCTTTTGTCTTTAGCTGAAGTTGGCATGTAAGGTGATAGCTTTGGCCATTTTGGGGAATTCCGTGGTATTCTTGGGTCTCTTGCATGTATACAGAAGGTATACATGTTATTAAACTTTTGTTTGTTTTTCTCCTGCTGTTTTGTCTCATATCAGTATGATTCTTAGAATAACTGGAAGAACTTTGAAGGATACATAAAACTTTTTCCTCCCCAACAAAGTAATCTTCTCAAATGTTTTAGCCCCAAAGAGTCACTTCTTCCCATTACAAGAGCTGTCTGATTGCTGATGTGGATAGTGATGTCCTTAAAGTCAGAACCTGGTCTTTTAATAGCCAATCAAGAGGCTATTGTCTGAAAAATTAAGCTGAAGAGTAGGAAAATTAGATTTCAGCATATAAACTCCAAATGAGAATTCCAGTTAATCACTAAAATTCTCAATAATCAACAGAATTAACCCCAGATCAAATCCAAGTAAAGAAGATTTAAAATTCTTTATTTTACTAGGTTGTGTTAAAAATGTAAAGAGCTCCAGTCTAAGTTCAATTAGAATGCAGTGGCAGGGATCCCTGGGTGGCGCAGCGGTTTGGCGCCTGCCTTTGGCCCAGGGCGCAATCCTGGAGACCCTGGATCGAATCCCACATCGGGCTCCCGGTGCATGGAGCCTGCTTCTCCCTCTGCCTATGTCTCTGCCTCTCTCTCTCTCTCTGTGACTATCATAAATAAAAATTAAAAAAAAAAAAAAAGAATGCAGTGGCAAACATTTTATATGAAATTTTGTAGACAATGTTAAGTTACTGAAAAAATAATCACTGCAACATGATGCTGATTAGAGAAGGGAAAGGAGAAAGGTGGAAAGGAAAGGGGAATAAAGGAAGTACAACAGTCACTTTCTTTACCTGAAAGAGATAACTATCAAGACCCCCCAGTGGATGCCTGAAACCATGCATAGTACCAAACCTAATATTCATTGTGTTTTCTTTTATATATACCTACATACTTATGATTAAAGTTAATATGTAAATTTGGCATAGTAAGACATTAGAAACAATAATAATAAAAAAGAACAGTTATAACAGTATATTGTAATAAAAGTTATGTGACTGTGGTTTCCCTCTCTCTCAAAGTATTCTATTGTATTGTAGTCACCCTTTTTCTTGTGATAATATGAGATGATGAAATGCCTATGTGATGAGATGACATAGTGAGGTGAATGACACAGACATTGTGATGTTAGGCTACTATTGACCTCTGACTCTGCCAGAAATGTCAGAAGGGGGCATTCCTGGGTGGCTTAGCAGTTTAGCTCCTGCCTTTGGCCCAGGGCGTGATCCTGGAGTCCCGAGATTGAGTCCCACATCGGGCTCCCTGCATGGAGCCTGTTTCTCCCTCTGCCTACATCTCTGCCTCTCTCTCCCTCTGTCTCTCATTAATAAATAGATAAAATCTAAAAAAAAAAAAAAAAAAAAAAAGAAATGTCAGAAGGAAGATCATGTGTTTTCAAACCACAGATGAATGTGGCTAACTAAAACTGTGGAAAACAAAATGGGATAAAAGGGGAATACAGTAATGAAAGAAGGTAAGAAAAGAGAGATTATGAGATATAAAGGGGACATTTACTTGGAGTTCTGGGTAATACATTCAACTCTAGGTAACACATTCCAGGTGAAAATTAGGAATGTTTAATAGGATTTAAATGCTTCTAAGAATTTAAATCCTAGAAACAATTAGTGCTAGACTAGTATTCATGAAAAAAAAAATTTGTGTTTCCTAAGATTTGACTCTTCAATTCTTTTTTTTGACTTTTCAATTCTTAAATTTTTTTTTAATTTTTATTTTTTTTATTTATTTTATGATACTCACACACAGAGAGAGAGACAGAGAGGCAGAGACATAGGCAGAGGGAGAAGCAGGTTCCATGCACTGGGAGCCCGACGTGGGATTCGATCCAGGGTCTCCAGGATCGCGCCCTGGGCCAAAGGCAGGCGCCAAACCGCTGCGCCACCCAGGGATCCCTTCAATTCTTAAATTAAAGAGGAATCTACATGTTGGCAAATTGAATTTAAATAGAATATTTAATTTTTTAAGTAATAAAAAATAAAAACGAATCTACAGACATTACAATTGTAAGTCAAAATGAATATTCTAAAGTGAATGAGGTACAGGAAATCTGGCTTTTTAAGCATGTGGATTTGAGGGGGAATAAAGGCCAAATACAATCTTACAAGGAAGGAGTCCCACTTTTGTATTTTTTTCCATAATTACATTGGTTTAGTTAAGGTAATTATTTAATAAATTTCCTTACATGTAATAAATTCTCAGTAAATCATGTAATTCTCAGTAAATCAAGATTTGCATCACAGAAGTTGAGAAAAATGTCTGGGATTCATTATAGTGAAATTTAAATATTAATTTAGAAATACATTTCGAAAACCAAAAATGTTTAAAAAAAAACTCCAATGCATTAAGCAGAATAGGCTATTTTTACAATAATGGCAACCAAATTAGAACAGCTTAAAAAGAGAAAAAAGACTCAACATGGAAATGACCATTCTAGTATAGATACTGGGGGAAGTATAATGAATAAAAATGTGAAAATATGATAAATGTAGAAAGGGATGGTGAATAAGATGTTTATTTATAAAGATTTTATTTATTTATCTGAGAGAAAGAGAGAGTGAGCAAGGGGATGAGCAGAGGAGGGAAAAGGAGAGGGAAAGAATCTCAAGCAGACTTTGCACTCAGTGTGGAACCTGACTTGGGGCTTGATCTCACGACTCGGAGATCATGACCTGAGCTGAAACCCAGAGTCTGATGCTTAATGACTGAACCACCCAGGTGCCCCTGAATGAGATATTTAAAAACAAGATTCACATTTTTAAAATCCTATCATGTTAGGGTGTCATTTGCATTCACATACATGTGGAGATTCCTAATGCTATAGTCAATAGAAAAAAAGAAGTCATTTGGGGGGCCACTATTCCTAGCACTCAAGAATATCTGTTTTTAACAAGGACACAGGTTGGTTGGTTTGTTTGTTTGTTTATTTATTTATTTATTATTTATTTATTTATATTTTTTCTATTATAAGGCTCTAGTACCTGCTCCACAGAGCTTTATATACAATTTGATGCTGCGCCATACAGCAAAATGAGCAGCCAACAGCAGCAAATTCTTCTCACTAGTTGTTTAAGTCCCTAGAACAGTAGTTCTCGGTTTTCCATATGGATCTGAATCACATGCAAAACACAGTGTATTTGCAAATTTTGGCTGTATTCCCAGGGATTCTGGTTCAATTGTTCTGGGAGTGGTTTTCAGGAATCTACATTTTGACAAGTATAATAAACCAAAATGTTGATTTTGTTGCAGGTTAGACAAGGATCACATAAAGAGAAGCATAGTCATAATTCAAATACCTCCATTTGTGTCATGATCAGGAAAAACAGATCATAGGAGGATAACATTTAGAGAAAAAAATGGACATTATTACTAGGAAGGATGTCAAAGTACTCTGTTTATTAAAGTTAAAGATAATGTTTTCTTAATCTTTTGTCACAGAATCTTTAAAGAAGGTGGTGTGGGAACCAAAATATCTGGCTTTAGAAATGAGTCCTACCATTCATTAAGTATCTCAGATGCATGTTTATGTTTGAATAGCTTTGGGATCCACAGATGCAACATTTAATACCATTAATCACAAGTGAACCAGAGATCATTACTGATTTGTACATTTGCTGATGCAAAACTGTCACTTGTGTACCTCATGAGGAAGGTGTGTAGAGATGCCATTTAGCTAAAGACTGAGTTTAGTGAACCATGTAGCATATTTATTTCACACAGGATATTTTATGTGTAATGACCCTCATGAACTGACAAAAACTTAGAGAGAAAGTGTTGGAAATGTTAAATAGTCACTAATGTGATGGGAATACATACAAAAGGAAAGGAGGTTTCAGGGAAAATGAAACATGAAAAACATAAGGAGGTACAAATACTTAAAAATTTATACAGGTGAGATTTTTGAAACCTAGAGCAGTTTTTATGTTTCCTTTTTCTTTTTTTTTTTAAAGATTTTATTTATTTATTCATGAGAGACAGAGAGAGTTTATCTTTGTGTATGGTGAAAGAGAGGGGTCTAGTTTCATTCTTCTGCATGTGGATGTTCAATTTTCCCAGCACCATTTATTGAAGAGACTGTCTTTCTTCCAACGGATAGTCTTTCCTCCTTTATCGAATATTAGTTGACCATAAAGTTCAGGGTCCACTTCTGGGTTCTCTATTCTGTTCCATTGAAAGCAGGCTCCATGCAGGGAGCCCGATGTGGGACTCAATCCGGGGTCTCCAGGATCAGGCCCTAGTCTGAATGCAGGCGCTAAACCACTGAGTCACCTAGAGATCCCCAGTTTTTATGTTTCAACCATTCCCCCTCCTCAGCTTTGATACCTGAAAATGGACAGTTTTGGAAGAGAGATTTTTTTCTTTCCACAGAACTAGGCTAGGTAAGCAGTCTCAGAGGGCCTAGGATGTTACCATGAAATTTAAGGTATTTTTCAATCTACCTGTTCTCGGTCTCATGTCCAATGAGATTAGTTTTAGGAGTATTTGAAAGTGTAACACTATCTGAAATTGAATGACATTATGCAAGAACACTTCTGCCAATAATCTTAAGGTATACAATTCTTCTGGAGCAGTGGTTCTCAAAGTATGGTCTTTGTATCAGTGGCATTATTATCACCTGTAATGTGTTGGAAATGCATATTCTCAGCCCCTGACCCCAGAACTGCTTAATCAGAAATTCTGGAAAGGTCCCTCCAATCCAGAATTTAACAAACTCTCTAAGTGTTGGTGAAGCATACTGCATATCCCCCTTAAATATTCTTATTAAAGCTCTCTAAGAACTTTACGAAGATGCTAGTCTAAGAAGCCCATTAGAATCCTAAAGGAGTAAAGCTGAAGACTGGATGCTAAGGAAAGTGACAACTGAGAATATGGACAGGAAGGATCTAAAACAAAAGCTGAAAGAGTCCAACACAAGGGTTAACAGGCAATAAGTGGAAGCAGGGGTTAGACTCTGGGCAACAGCCCTACAGCCAAAGTAAGTCTTATGACAGAATCAGAAACAGTAGAAACAGCATGGTTGCTGTCATCGTCATCATATCACCATCATCATCACCACCATCATCATCACCAACATCATCATCATCACCATTCTCATCATCACCATTATTAGCATCTTATTGGGTGAAAACACATGATATCCAGACACTGGATTAAGGCTTTACATAGATCATCTAATTTAATCCTTACAATAAATTTGGGAAGATTTAAAATTTAAATTTTATCTCTATTTTATATATGGCAAACCTGAGCCTTAGAGAAATTAAGCAGTTTATCACCAAACTTATTTGAATAATAAGAAAGAAAACGGAGATTTGAAGCAGGCAGTGTGACTTCAAGGCCCACATTGTTAATTGCTATATTTTCACGGTATCTCATAGCATCTGGTAACTAAAGATGGCCTCACCATTAGGTAAGGAAAAAAACATTTATTTAATGACTAGTTAAACTGGATTAACAGAAACCATAGAGGGTGCACAAGGCAGAATTTGAAAAACTCAAAAGACTCTCATTTCGAAGGAAGGTGCTATGGGGTTGGAGGGAAGAAGAATGGTAGCCATTCCCAGAAACAGGATCTTTGATGTGAAAACGTAGGGTTGAGGCATGGAGTGGGAATAGTATGAACAAAACAGGATGATGGGATGGAATCACTGATATAATTGCAAGGTTTAATATCCTAATGGGGAGTGGATCAGCCATCTGGTGCTAGATATAAAATGCCAACATCCATTTAATTGTCAAAAAAAAAAAAATCCCCCTGACTCAGGCTCAAGGAGGAGAGGATCCTTTCTAATCTCTTTTATAAGTATAAACTCTGTTGCTCTTTTTTTCTTCCACAGCAATGTGATTAAAACAAAACAAAACAAAACACCACACTAGTATCTTGAATCACACAGATATGGGTTTGAAATCCTGTGCTAAACCAACAGGCAGCCTTGGGCTGGCTCCTTATTGTGTCTGAACTTTAAGCTTTTGCATATTTATAATAAAGTAATTAATACCTACTTAATAATAATATTATTAGAAACAAATGGGAAAAACTGTAGGGGTTCAGAAAGAGTTGCCCCAGGATTTGTACCTTTGGCATGCAGATTATTTAGAGCTAAAAATAATCAAGGCCCAAAGACTCAGGAAGAAATGTTGACCTTCCCCCTAACTGCTTTAAAGAATTTAGGTAGAAAAAAAAAAAAAAGAATTTAGATAGAGTACCTGCTCCAGCAAGAGAGCTAGCACCATAAATAACTATATTCTAATATGAACTATGTGTGGTAGATAAGGAGGAACCAAGCACTAATTGGTCAAAGTCCTCCCTATGTCCCATTGTTTCTGGATGGGCCAGCATTTACTCATTTTTTTTTTTCTTCTGTGAGTTGCTTTCTTTTCCTTTGAAGACCCAGATGAATAGCCCCTTCTGTTAATTCAGGATGGTATATATATATATATATATATATATACACACCTCATTTTGCCTGTCCTTGGAATCTCAAGTCTATATGGATCCCCATACATATGAAATTCAATTTGATATTCTCCTATTAATCTATTTCATGTGAATTTAATTCATAGGCCAGTTAGAGGAACCTTAAAGGTTTCCCAATGGACTAAATAGTACCTGGCACTTGGTAGGCTCTTCTCCATTACTTAATATTAATTTATCAAATTTAACTTATGCCAACATGGTATGAAGGTACATGCAAGTATGGTCGGACTTATTTCTACCTCTAATCCCTTTAGGATTAGTACATTTAGTTCATACCTAAAATGTACATAGATAAATAACCAAAAAATTAAAAAAAAAGAGGAAGAGGCATCTGGTGCTAAGATCTGACTTAAATATAAATATGGCAGTTTTTAAAGTCATAACAATAAATGTCTCTTCCAGTAGAAAATTTGATTCTTGGTCTTGGCTCCAAACTACTCACTCGTTGAACTCTTAATGTAATCTTGAGCAAGTAACTTAAATTTAATGAACTTCTGTTTCCTCATCTAGAAACCAAGGACTATAATATACTCAAATTGCGTAATTTTATTTAGTATGGTACAATACAAATTTTCTAGTTGTGGTCTCTAGTGGCTTTCCGATGACATTAAAGGCTGTAAAGGTGTTAAAATTGTGTAGAAATCTCATAATATAATATGGAACTGGTCATTCGATAAAATCTTTCTAAGGGGCTTTAAGAAAACCAGTTAACTCCACTCCTTCTGCCATGGCATGGGGCAGAACTTCTGTTTTGAGGAGGGTGTATGTGTGAGACAGAGATAGAGGGAGAGAGAGAGGAAAGAAAATATATGTCCTACTTGTGTTTTTGAGGGAGCTGGTAAATTAACCTATTTATATATTTACACATCTCTGGTTATGTTTACACATTTAAATGGACTGCCTCGGATCCAAGCCCTGCAGCATCGTGTTATGAAGCTCTAGCATCATAAACTACAAGGAAAACATTCTATCCCTTGACTGTGAGAGGAACTTTGCAAGTCAGTAGACATGCCTTTTACAAGCAATAAAATGAAGCTGTCAGCCATTGCAAATGGACCAAGATAGAGGTCACATGACTAAACCACCTCTGGACCAGGCAGTCTCTGATGTATTTTACTCCAGTTTCAATCTATTAATCAGAGGAGTTGAGAGAGCAATAATTTAAACGCTGCAATAATCAATTCCATAACACATTAATAGAAGCTACAGTCAAACTTTCCCACACCACTGACTACATTGGAATCCTGACAGGAGCCCTAGGGCCATGCTTAATTTGCATTAAATTTACATAAAATTGTAAATCAAGAATACATGAACACAGCCCTAATATTTGTTAGTGCTTAGATCTTTCCTGATAGATGGATTGAAACTGCTGGTGGTTTGACTTTGCTTGCAATAAAATTTGCAGCTGATCAGCTTTGTTCTCTTTTTGCAATTATGGGGAAAGGGACCCATGAGAGCTATTGTTTGGGGGCATGCGTATGCCACTTAGGGTTTTCATCCTATAAAACCATGACTCAGGTGTGCCCTTGGAAACCCCAATCTAGGAGCAGATTGTCCCCAATGACTTTGCAGATCCTTGACACTGGATTTGTTCACAAATAATTTACCATTAAATGGAGAAATAATTTAAAAAGAAAGCTGGCCAGCTGAGATGATGTCAAGGCCTCTGGAAATTTTTATTTTTCCAAATAACATTTACTATGATAAAAACAGATAATTAGTAACACTCTTTATGCTGAAGATAAAAATCAAGCCTTCAGCAAAGCATCCAGTACCCAACAGCTGATAAAGTGCACCTCACATGGTTCTAAGCATTCTGTTTGTTCTTGTTACCCTGTTCCAACTTATTTCAATCACTGTGGCCTTTGCTGTGTGCTTTTAAATTTGGGACTAGGAGAGAATATTCTTATCAAGGGTACTGGCTCACAATGGCAAGATTCCACCTTCTATATTCTCCTTGTTCCTCTTATTTTAAATCTATCCTTTCAGGGAAAAAAATAACACTTAAATGCAATAAGGCATTTGAAAGTTGTTTTTTTTTTTTTTTTTTCAGAAAGGATTTTGCAAATATTTTGTACATCATGTTTATTTTCTGCTTCTCACCTCTCCCTTAACATCCACTTATCCCATCTTTTCTTACCTTGCACGATCAAGTAAACTTGGGAGGTCTTGGGCTCATGCTGTGTCTGAACCGAGCAAGTATAGGAACCCTCATCATAGACATCCACCTTCTGGATTCGGAGGCTGTATTCCAGAGAATGGCGTTTCTCCAGCTCAACCCGAGGGTCCAGAGACCACTTGTCATGTCCAGCAAAAATGATGCCAGAACGGTTCAACCAGGCCACCTTCGAGTTCTTGTCTTCTACAACACACCTGGTAGAGCAGAATAACAACATTAGCACCTTAGCCATGCCTGCATCTGCATTCATTCTCCACATGATTGTCCTCAACAAGACCGATCAAGAACAATAATTATATGCAGGATGAATAATTGCCATGTCATTTCTTAGAGTCTTAGCTATTGCCACTATTTCTCCTAAGATCTAATTACCATCCAATGGATGGATGTCATTATATTGGACCCAATTCGGCAATAAACAATGAATATGAAAAATGCGGGCAAATAAAATTAAATAGATATGGACTTCCCACTGGATTATCTTCTTCTTGTCTAGGAAAAGGTCATTCACACAGAACTCCATCTGTTTCAGTAACTGAGAATTTGACATGTGATAATGTGGCACGTTTACTGAGTTTTGAATTGTCTTAATTCTTTCATAAGTACTTCCTAAAGTCCTGTGTGATGATAGATACAATTTATGCCCCACTGCTGTAGGAATTGGACTAGATTTCAGAATTTGCTTCAGATTCTTATAAGTTTGGAATGCCCTCTCCCAGGAGCAAGAAGTGTCTAAGTCAATCCAAAGGTAAGTAGATAAGTATGGTGTCAAGGAAATCAAACCTAATATCATCTTGCCTAAGTCGGCTTCTGGCTGCTAAGGGCAGCAGGTTGTGTGCTGGCAAAACGGCTTACAACCAGCATTTCTGGCACATCAAAACAGATTCAATATTTTATGGGAGATGAAATAACCAATTTTGTAGTTCATTTTCCAAGAAAGATGAAGGGGAAATCTTTATTTGAATGGTGACTTATTTTAAAAAACCTAAAAGGGGGCAGCCCAGGTGGCTCAGTGGTTTAGCACTGCCTTCAGCCCAGGGCATAATCCTGGAGACCCAGGATCGAGTCCCACATCCAGCTTCCTGCATCGAGCCTGCTTCTCCCTCTGCCTGTGTCTATGCCTCTCCCTCTCTCTCTCTCTGTCTGTCTCTCATAAATAAATAAATAAAAAATAAATAAATAAATAAATAAATAAATAAATAAATAAATAAATATTTTTTAAAAAACCTAAAAGGATCTCTTTCTGAAACTTGTAAGAAAGAGGCAAAGAATGCAGATTAATGTAGAAGGAGCAAATACTTTGTAGCTAATGTTGTTTTCTCCTTCAATTCCTGTAAGAATCTGGAAATGGAACAATTGAGCAAAAACAAACAAACAAACTTCTCTCTGCATCCCTTTGGCAAGATTTATGTCTGCCCCACAGGGAGATTGTCCCAGACCCTGTTCACAACTGTAGAGCCATCTGCTCAGCACTCTGGGGCATGAGGGATGGAGAGAAGAAGCCAGGAGCATGACAGCAGAACAATTAAAATACCATGTTCTGTGTTTTCCAAACTAAGTCAAATCCAGGTTTCCTTTTAGGTCGAAAGAGTCAGTCATAAAGATTCTGGATCTACACATAGACAGGAAATTGATGCATCATCTACAGGCTGTCTATAGTAGGCATACAGAGGCCACCTCATTTTGAAAAAAGAGAAAAGCTGAATTCTTTTAAAATACCTCACCTATGGTTCAAAAGACCTCCTATTATTTTTAAGTGTATTGAATATCTTATTTAACATGAGAATTTTATTTAATTACTTGAGTTCTATAATACGCAGGTCTCTCTTTTCTTCTCTACCTATTTATTTTCAAGAACGTAAGTAGATGAAGTCAACATTTAATGTCTCTATTACCCAATATGTATCTCTCTTCCAATATGTATCTCTCTTCCATAGAGATATTGTTGGGATTAGTTGTATGTGTTTGATAATTTAGAACTTCTCCATGAGAGAGTACAAAGCTAACTTCATGGATTCTTGCTGTTTCTTTCCAGACATGATTTGACTCTTCCTGTTTTATTATTATGTGGCATTGTTTCTCTGTCCTTCATGGTATTTGTGACACTTGTCAACTGAGAATCATTTATGAATTAATAGGCTGTTTTCTGCTTTCTAGAACATAAATGAAACTACTGACGTAGATTTACCGTGTTTTTCTCTTCTACAGAGAAGAATGGCAATTTGCCTCTGTAAATGCATTTTAAATCTTGTATCATGTACCTCCTTGAACTTTTCTCATCCACGCAGCTCAACACAACAGCAAACAGATATGCTACATCACAGAGATTATACTGAATAATGTCTAGCCCAAAATATGTTCCTAATATGTTCATTTTGGGAAAAAAATACCATGTAACATTTCACATAAATATCAAATACAGATATATTTTGCCCTGTTCATTTCGGTACCTCCAAAAATTAACCTTATATATTAGGTACTTGGTAAATACCTGTTGTTAAACTGATAGTGTCACACATACAGAGTAGAAGACATATGGTTACCTATTTTCCACTTTCCCATCCTAAACCCTATAACATCAACAAATGAATCAGACAAATTTCCTTATCAGCACAAGGTAGAGTTTCTAAATCAGGTGTTTAGGGTCCTTTGGACATTTTAGCAATTTTTGTCCATACACAAGTTAAAATTATCACACAGATCATTATTCCAAATTATTCTCTGAGAGTGTTCAGATTTATCTTACCTAAAGAAGTAATGGACTATTTCAGCAAAACTGCCAGACCCATAAAAATGTATTAACTGAAACAATACATTATGTGGAGATTTTGCTATGACAATCTATATAACATCTTATTCTTACATTGTGTTTCACTTACATTTATTTTTAAAGTTTATCTTTTACTTACAAATAGATGAAAGGCATAGAATACATACATATATACACTCACACTTTTTACTAACTTAGTATAGTTAGCCAAGAAGCCAAACAGAGCACAGTGCAGTATTTGTGTTTGTTTTTTTAATTTTTACTTTCAGTAACCTCTACACCCGACACGGAGCTTGAACTCACAACCCTGAGATCAAGAGTCACATGCCCCTCTGACTAAGCCAGCCAGGTGCCCCAATGATGTAGTATTTTTAAAAGGAAAACAACTCCTCCAGATATTTAAGGGTTCTTTATATGTAGCCAGTCGTTCCAAAGTAAATATATTGACTCTATAAACTAGAAAATCATCTTTCTACAACATGACTAAAACTTTTATACTGAAAAAGGGCAAAAATATTACAATTTTAGAACTAATTTCGTTTTTAAAATTTTAATATCTTGATTTAAGGTGGCAACTATTTCAAACCATAAGAACTACACATAAGAAAAAGATGGTAAGAGTCAAAATAATCTCAATTTGTAGAACTTATGGTGGTTCAGTGAAAATAACCAGTTACCGAACACCTAGTTATTAAAAAATGAGGAAATGTCAATTTAATGCTGATCCTGTTTCCCAACATGCACTGACTGATCAGCAAGCATCATGAGCTTCCATCTATGAGTTAAGTTAGCTTAATTGTGCATTAGGCATTCCTGTAGAGTAAATGAGACTTCTCATGCCATGCCATCATAACATAACAATGAATTATCCCCTACCCAGAATGCTACTTCAATACCAGACAATCTAGTTCAGAACTGGATATCTAATGACTTTATCTTCAATATCAGATGTGGCTAAAGCTGGAGAAGTATGAAGAGATGTATTTTATTATTAAAATATTTTATTTTAATTTTTTATTTAAATTCAATTTAGTTAATGTAGTATAATTAGTTTCACAGGTAGAATTTAGTGATTCATCAGTTGCCTATAACACCCAGTGCTCACTATATTAATTACCCTCCTTTATGCCCATCACCCAATTACCCCAACCCCCCACCAACCTCCCCTCCAGCAAACCTCAGTTTGCTTCCTATAGTTAAAAGTCTCATGGTTTGCCTCTTTCTCTGTTTTTATCTTATTTTCTTTCCCTTCCCCTACGTTCATATGTTTTGTTTCTTAAATTCCACATATGAGTGAAATCATACGGTATTTGTCTTTCTCTGACTTATTTCACTTAGCATAATACCCTCTAGTTCTATCCACGTTGTTGCAAATGACAAGATTTCATTTTTTGATGGCTGAGTAATATTCCATTATATATATATATATACACACACACACACACACAAATTATATATACACACACACACACACATTATATACACACACACACATACACACATCTTCTTCATCCATTCATCTGTCATTTGTCGATGGATATCTGGGCTCTTCCCATAGTTTTGCTATTATGGATACTGCTGCTATAAACGTTGGGGTGCAGGTGCCCCCTTGAATCCTATATTTGTATCTTTTGAATAAATACCTAGTAGTACAGTTGGTGGGTCATAGGGTAGTTTTATTTTTAACTTTCTGAGTAAGTGCCATACTGTTTTCCAGAGTGACTGCACCAGTTTGCATTTGCACCAACAGTGTAAGAGGGTTAGCCCTTTCTTCCCATCCTTGCCAACATCTGCTATTTCCTGAGTTGTTAATTTTAGTCATTTTGACCAGTAAGAGGTGGTTAGTGAGATGTATTTTAAAAATCTGTAAGTGTTACGTATTGTTTAGATGTAACAGAATGTTTCCTCCAGGAGTTCATGATGTTGCAAACCATTCCTGGATTTAGAAAGGACTGCTCCTTAAAGAGTGGGTGTTGATGTCAAGAAGAGAGGGGAGAGAATTCCCTCCTCTTCAGCTGGGATTTTTTGGCAGGTAGCTGAGAACACGAGGTCATAATACAGAGTACCAACTTCTCTAGGAAATCCTCAGCTATTAGTATTCCATCCTTTTCATGGATCTTTCTTATGACCTCGTTATACACCACACTGCATTAAAGTTATCTGCATTTATCTTTCCTTTGAGCTTATTAATGACAGTGACCCTCCTGAAACTTGCCTGTGGAGCCCTCACAGGTCCTAGCAGTATACCCACCATGCACACAGTAGGCACTCACTGAAATGTGGGATAAGTAAACTGAATTTAACACTTTGACATTAGGTCAAACATCAAATATTAGTTAATTATCTAAGAGGTGCAGAATAGATGGGTAACTATTTTAACATTTCTTAAGAAATAATTAAAAGTATTAGAGACAAGGTGGAATTTTAAAAGAGAATTATTGAGTGTGGTAGTAGCATGAAAGTAAAGGAGAGAAAAATATGTGCTCAGTGCTTTCATTATAAAGAAACTTCATCCCTGAGAATTACATGATCTATGTCACATGTGAAAAAGTGAGAGAAACATAAAGCAATATATAAATGTTTAGTGGGTTGCCCACTTTAGCCATGACCCCACAAATATCAGGTTGGTTACTTACCTTAACTCTGGGTCTATGATTTTTTTTTTAAATCAGCTTTAAAAAAATTACAGGAAAGGCAAGCAAAATTTTATCTTCCCTGTTCAGTATATCTGCAGCCATAAAACTGTCACAAAAAATCAATGCACCCATAAAAATCTCAAGCATTGGATCTCTGCAAACACTTTACACCAAGCATATTATGCACATTTATACAAACAGGTACATCGACAATTCTACTCATACTGCCTAAGTCTGCTTCTAAAATGATGAGTATAATTGGAGGCAGAACAGACATGCTAAATTTGGTCTGTAGCAATAAATTGCTTAATAGCATATTTGCTGACAGTACATCCAAGATATAAGTGATACAGATCTATCAGATATTAAACCTATTCAATTGCTACTAGACATATATCTTCATATTTAACAAACATTACTTGCTGCTAAAAATGTTTTAATTTGGCATTAGAATTTATCCAAACTTGGGGATCCCTGGGTGGCTCGGCAGTTTAGCGCCTGCCTTCAGCCCAGGGAGTGATTCTGGAGACCCGGGATCGAGTCCCACATTGGGTCCCTGCATGGAGCCTGCTTCTCCCTCTGGCTGTGTCTCTGTTTCTCTCTCTTTCTTTCTCTCTCTCTCTCTGTATTCTCATGAATAAATAAATAAAATATTTAAAAAAAATTATCCAAACTTTCCTTTCTTTCTCAGGAATATAATCTGGTATTTATTCATTTATCACAAGTGAGTGCATTTTACTCAATCTCTCATAAATTATCTATCCTCATTCTTCTCACATGTAAGGACCAGGGCAGTGGAATGCATAAGTAAGAGATTTGTTTTTAAAATTAAGAATGTGAGACCAGTGGTTCTCAAGTGGGGGCAATTCGTACTTGCAGATGATATTTGGCAATATCTGGAGATATTTTTTTGGTTGTCACAACCTGAAGTGGGGAGGTTGCTACTGGCATATAGTGGGTAGAGGCCAAGGATGCTGCTAAACATCCTACAACATAAAAGACAACCTCCATAATAAAGACCTCACAAATGTTGACAGGGCTGAGCTGAAAAACTCTGAGTCAGACTTTGGTCTCTTGCTTTATTTTTTTTTTTTATTTTTTATGATAGTCACACAGAGAGAGAGAGAGAGAGAGAGGCAGAGACACAGGCAGAGGGATAAGCAGGCTCCATGCACCGGGAGCCCGACGTGGGATTCGATCCCGGGTCTCCAGGATCGCGCCCTGGGCCAAAGGCAGGCGCCAAACCACTGTGCCACCCAGGGATCCCCTGGTCTCTTGATTTAAATATCTGGAAGCATAGGGCAAACATCAACAATGGTGTTTTTTAATAAGCATATGCTTCTTAATTTACAGACACTTAATCGCCTCCAGTGAAGTCCCTGAATTATAAGTCATGTTCATGATAGAATCACTACAATGAAGTCTAGTCATACTTTAGTTATGGTTAGTAGTAAATGAAACATTACTCCTTTGCTGTTTTATTTTAGCATCATAATTATACATCAATATAGTCTTGTACAGACAGTCCCCAGCTTACAATGATTCGACTGATAATTTCTCAACCTTACAAGACGGTGAAAGCAATTTTAGTAGAAATCGCATCGTGAATTTTGAGTATCGATCTTTCCTCAAGCTACTAATACATGGTAAGATACTCTTTTGTGATGCGGGGCAGCAGCAAGGAACCACAGCTCCTAGTCAGCCTTGCCATCACGAGGGTGAATGACTGATATACTTACAACCATTCTTTTTTTTCACTTTCAGTGGTCAATAAATTACATGAGACATTCACTACTTTATTATAAAATAGGTTTTGTGTTAGATGATTTTGCCCAACTGTAGGCTACTGTAAGTGTTCTGAGCACATTGAAGGTGGGCTAGGCTAAGTTATGATGTTCAGTGTGTTAGGCATTTTTGATTTATGTTTCCAACTTAGGATGGGTTTATTGGGATGTAACCTAATAATCGTGAGTCAAGGAAGATCTGTACACTACTGATGGTGAATAGGAAATCTATAACTTCACTGCTTCCTAATTTAATGGTGGAGAAATTATTTAAGTTTGGTCTTTTTTCGGGACGCCTGGGTGGCTCAGCAGTTGGAGCATGTGCCTTTGGATCAGGGAGTCATCCTGGAGTCCCAGGATTAAGTCCCACATCAGGCTTCCAGCATGGAGCCTGCTTCTCCCTGTGTCTCTGCCTCTCTCTCTCTCTCTCTCTCTCTCTCTCTCTCTTTCTCTTTGTATCTCTCATGAATCGGTAAATAAAATCTTTAAAAAAAACCTCTGGTCTTTTACTTTCTTTCTCTGTATAAGATGGGTCCATAACATCTAGAACAGATAAGAAAGAATCAACTCAACTGGGGCAATTTGAGTTTTAGGGAAATTGTTAATCTTTATTCTTTGGAAAGCTATGTTTAAACTTTTATTATTTTTCACATTTGTGACTTTCCCTCTTTTGTAAGGTGTGTAATGAATGATTCAAGATGTGGATTGAAGGGAAGTCTTCAAGAATGTGTTTCCCCTTTATCTTGATGTTGTTTGCATTATAACTTTAACTCTACAAACAAAATCCTTATGAATCATCAAAACAATCATAGAATATAGAGGGGAAAAAGACTCGGGATGCCTGGATGGCTCAGCGGTTGAGCACCTGCCTTCAGCCCAGGGTGTGATCCTGGAGACCCGGGATCAAGTCCCACGTCGGGCTCCCTGCATGGAGCCTGCTTCTCCCTCTGCCTGTGTCTCTGCCTCTCTGCCTCTCTCTCTTTGTGTCTCTCATGAATAAATAAAATCTTAAAAAAAAAAAAAAGGAAAGAATCTCTGTCTGAGAGGGAAGGCTGTACATTCCCAGCATTAGTGTGTAAAATCAGGAAAAGCAGACGATGGGATTAAGCAGGTTCTCTTAAGTCATAGGTCCTTAGTCTGATTTTATCATATTAAGTATGATGAATTCCAACAGACCTATGAAAACACATTAAAAGCAATAAATGCCCAGTTAGTGAAAAACCAAATTTAAATATTTTTAAATTATTAATCATTTTGTGACATCTCTTGTTTTATTATCATGTTATAAGATTAAACTCAGAAAAAAAGAGAACTGTGAGGCCTCACTAGTGACCCTTAGGTGTTCCTGCTAGCAAGAAGCTTCAGCTCTCTAGCTGTCTTGCTCCCATTTCTACCACCTTCTAGACTTGATTTATGGCTTTGAACCCTGCCTACTCTCTTGGCCTCTTTCTGTTGTTCTTATGCATGTATGCTCTCTTAATCTTGATCCTCTTGAACCTCTTTTTTTTTTCTCTTGAACCTCTTAAACTGATCTTAGTTTGATAATAATTTATTTTTCTAGATTCCTACTGAATTTTAGTTCAATTAACACCAATACGGTATCTACATGGTATGATTATCGTCCCGCAGCCCAGCTGCTTTGTACACATTCATGTACAAGTGACTGCATGCACAAATGCAGATAAGTATACATACAGAAGGAGTGACAGATGTTCCAGAGAGGGTGAAAATGGAGAGGTAGCAAACCACAGGAACCAGATTCATGTGAATTTATTTAAATTGTCACAACAATTTAAGAATTTGTACACTTCTGATGGAATGTTAGGGTAAAATATATACTATTTAGTTCATACAAGAAAACCAATTTTAGTTCTGGCCTTCAGAACACAGGTAGGTCACTTAGCCTCTCCGTATCTTAGTTTTTCATAACTAAAATGAAGCTGATGATACTTTATCCAACCTCTTAGAACTACTTATAGGGTAGTTCCATAAATAAAATGAGATGATGTACATGGAAACACTGTATAAGATGTAAAACAACATGCTCATCTTCATACTCTCTCATGGTAGAGTATGATAGATAAGAACATTGTTATATATAGGGGTGGCTATGAAGGAAAAACACTGACTTTCCCAGGCCATTCAAAAAGTTTAGCCCTTCAAAGAATGTGATGACACCCACTAAATATCTATTATTACCTAGATTGAACAATCTGAATAATCATGTATTTCTTTAAATATTCAATTTGCACTAGGTATTTGCATGTGCTATGCTGACAAAGCACTCTTCCTGTGATTGGCTTATTATCTACTCAGATGATTCATCACCTATAAGAGCAAAAAAGAAACTACAGTGGCAACTGGTAAAGCCAGGACAGTTTGTGTCATTTCTGAAGCAATGGAAAGTCCTCCCTAGAAATGCTTTTTCTCTCTTACTATCAGTAGGGAGGACTTGTCCATGCATCCTTATATAAGCATGTATATGACACATGCATTGCTATGTTTTCAGGCTCATTTTCTTATAGAAGAAGCATTAACATATATCCATGCAGGTGGTACAAGTGAGGAAAGGAAGTAGAGAAGGAGCAGAAATTATTCACCAAATTAGTTACTGAGTATGTCGCAAAACCTCTCAATTCTAGGAGGGTCTGTGTGTTCCTCTGCTTTTCACATCAATTGTGTCATCTCTGCATTCACATAGAAGAAATGAATGGAAAACAGGAAAAAAAGAAATTCTACAAAGAGATCAAAATTGAGGCTGAAGCCAGGAGAGAATGGAGTTCTACCCCAGTCACAGCTAAGATCAATCCCAGGAACGTTTATAAGTGGCTGGAAACAGCTCTCCTAGGTTCTTTCCAAGAGTCTTCGATCAGTTTAGAAAACAAATCATTATTTTCTTAGTCACAACATAACTCAAGATTCTCCATTTTCTTGTCAGAAGTGAAGTGGAAAAGTCATGGGTTCCATAGTTTAGTAGCTTTTGGCAAGTTACTTAGCAGAGAAATGCAGCACGGGGCATGTTTATGGGTTCAAGTTAGGAGCAGGAGCCAGTTTCCTGCTCTGCATTCTAGCACCATCACATTCTTGCTCTGTGCTCTCAGGATATTTGCTTAACTTCTCTATGCCTAAGTTTCTTCATCTATAAAATGAAGACTGTAATAGTTTCTACTTAATGGCCAGTTGTAATATTTAAATGGGTTAATTTTAAACATACAGAGCAGTGTCTGGCCCTAAAAAGGTTCATAATTACCAAAGAGCTTCAGTGTTTTCCTTTAGCAAAACATGGATAATGACTATCTTCTCATATGATTGTAATTGTTAAATGGGCTAAAGTATTTAGAATACCCAGTAAGCTTTGGAAAAGCCTAATAAAATCTTGTCCCCATTGCTTTTCATAATTTGAATCTTGGGCACTTTCATTCTGCATAAGTCCCATTGTTGGGCTAAACCCAGTAACCACCAGAAACTGTTTAATCCAATTCTTTACTTATTAAAAGTCATTTCCAAAAAAAAAAAAAAAAAAACACATTTCCAGGGACAACTCCTTCTGCAGGCCTGGATTCTCTTGTATCTGATGCCCCTCTGGCCCCTCTAGTCAGTAGTTCCCTAAAGCTCACAGGTGTTAAAATGAAAGCAGGACAATGCAGTACGATCATGGTACCACAGCGTAAATTGAGATTCTAATGTCATCTCTGAACATTTTAAAAGGTTTTTTTGGCATACCAGTGCATGGGCAGCTTAGGTCTTAAATGCCTTACCACTTTCAATCAGATCCAGTCAGAGCCCACACATGCATGGCTCTCTCTTCAGGGCAGCCCGAACAGAGGACAACTGGTCCATGCTGTACTTTGTGATCTACTAAAAATCTTCTTGGCAAAATTGGGGTTCCTCCTGGACTGGGTGAGTCACAGTCTATGCTTTATGGGCCCTCAGGCTACAAGAACAAGGTTTATCTTTTCTTCTTCTCAGTATGTGAGTGGCAATTATCCTCTCACCAAAACAGCAAGTATCTATAGCTCCTTTCCTCTCCTATAAACTACAGATTCTCCTCTTCCCTCATCACTTGCTTGAGTGAGAATGAGAAGCAATTTTAAATCTTGCTTTTGTTTTGATTCTTGCTATAAGTCTCTGTTCTCTGTGAAAAATCTCTCTCATTTAGAGGGGGGGAAAACAAGCTGCCTTTAGTTGTATCTTTGAAAGAATAAAATTAGTCTTAGAATCCTGGCGCAGACTTCTAAGTTGAAATTTTTATTCACTATGCAATTAAAAACAATTCCACAACTATTTAAAGAAAATTTTGTTATCTTCTGAGTCATTACAAAGTAAATATCCAAAGTATGCTAAGTTCTAGAAAGAAAAAAAAATGTGCTCTATACTATGTAGAGTTTACTCTTTATCTCATTCCAGCAGTAGGGAGAAATAAAAAGTGCTCGCAATAAATTATAATGCACTTAGGATGAGCATTCTGTGGTATGAGACATGGCTGGAAAGTCAGGAGACTATTTTCCGTAAGTCTCGCTTGAAAACCCAGCCCCTTACTTTATAATCTTATCATATACAGCATTATGTAAATGTTACCAATGGAGTAGAGCTACGTTATAATACGACTCCTCATTACATGCATTTAGATAAAATTTAGATCAAATTATGCTCTCTAAGACATGGCAATTAATAAATACAGAGTGTATGATATAACAGAGTTAGCATACAGTAAGCATGTAAGTAAATAAATGAGTAATGAGACCATCAGAGCTACCATTAGAAAAGGGCCCTAGTTTGCCTTCCCTGGTAGAGGGAACAGAAATAAAGGCAGATAAATATAAAGAATAAAAAGAAGTCTATTTTTTAAATGTACTTCGTGGATACAGATGTGAAATAGGGCACTCTGGTAGCTGCAAATTGAAGGAGCACATATTATCAAAGAGATCCATCTTAGCTGAAGGAAATGTAGTGGTCCCCTCCCCCTGCTGACATGAAGCCAATAGATCACTGATGAATGCTTATAAATCACAAGGACAGTTCTCACATGGAGAATTATAATCATAGGGATTTTTCTGACTTCCATGTTTGCTTTTCCATCACCCACATTCTACCCCATTTCGCTTTGTTTCCTAGCCCCAAAAGTATTTTTTTTTCCCTCAGCACTTTCTTCTAAAGGACAATGATGTGAAGAGGTCTTCATTCTCATGTGATAGTCGGTCCCTGTGGTTCTTCTTTCTCTCCCCATCTTTTTTTCTCCCCCTTACCTAAATCCTTCCTTGGAGGCCCGCCTGTCTTCACCACATCAACAATCAGGATGTGAATGGGACTCGAGATTAAGTAATCAAAGAGAGCTTCAGAAATTAATGAGAGGGGGGCATTTGGGTGGCTCAGTGGTTGAGCATCTGCCTTTGGCTCAGGACGTGATCCCAGGGTCCTGGGATTGAGTCCCGCATGGGGCTCCCCGTGGGGAGCCTGCTTTTCCCTCTGCCTATGTCTCTGCCTCTCTCTGCGTGCGTCTCTTATGAATAAATAAATAAAATCTTTTTTTTTAAAAAAAGAAATTACTGAGAGAATGGGCATGAAGGCAAGACCTCGTGAGTTTGAGATGAAAACTCAATTTATAAATAATTTCTAAAATTTCATACCAGCCTTAAAAATGTTGAATGAAAAGTTAAGAAGAGAGAGAAAGAAAGAGCTAAATCGAAGTGGAGATTAATAAGGCATTGTTTTGAAATCATTCCTTTCTTTCTTCTGGGTTACTTATATCACCAGGGACTCTGTTGAATTCTCTAAATGTGCTCAGGAACCTGATCTGAGCAGCAGCAAGAATTACGTCGACTAATAGTCAACATAATGTCGATATTGTGGTATTAATCATAATGTTAATAGTAGTAGTCAATATTATATTGGCTAATTAATATCTACTCTCATCCCAGGACAAGGCACCTTCACCTGGCTCTATCAAGACCACTTTTAGAAGGATGTTCGTAATGCACTAATAGCCCAATCCAGTGGATTTATTTTAAGTATTTGTCCTACTTCATCTTTTTATAGCTTTCAACACAATTCACCACTTATTCTTCATTTTCTTGTCTCTCTTCCCAACTCCCACCATTTCTCAATTTCCATAATCGGCCCCTCTTTCTCCACTCACGTCTTGGCTTCATGGAATAGTCCTCATACATTTCATCAGATTTTTTGGCTTTAATTATACTCCAACATACTGAAATCTAAAACAGCATACTCAGCTGTTCCACATAAATATCTGAAGGCACCTCAAATTTAGCATTTTTTGAACCTAAACTTATTATCTTCCATCTTATTCTTGTCGTCTTTCTAAATTTCCAGTTTTGGTTAATATAACCATAATCCATCTATTAATGAAAACTAGTAGCTACAGAGCTGTCCTTGTTTCCTTCTCCTTCATGTCATTTAGGTAACCAAATATATTTTTTACATTTTTTCCCCTAAGATTGACCTCTAATCTCCATCCATACTATTACTACCATTGTTCAGAACCTTCTCTTCTATTGTCGGCATCACCTCCAACTGGTGTCCTAGCCTTCTAACTGGTGTTCTGGGCTCCAATGTTGCATCCCTCACCCATAGTTCTACCATTCATCCTTCATGCAGAACACACAAGAAGCTGATCATGTAATCCTCTTGTTTAAATGTACTTGTTCTTTTTTACTTTTAACAGTTCAAATAGATTAGCAAAACATATGTCAGCTCAACTTACCTTTCCAGCTGATCTCTTGACATCACATCCCTCTCTGCTATGAACCTTATTCTTTCATTCGGCAAGTTCCTATTTGCTACACAAGTCATCTCAGGTGTGCCTTCTCTTGTGATGCATTTTCTAATTCTGTAGTTGCTTTCCTGCTCCGGCTAGCATTCTTTTTCTGCCTCACATCACTAGTTTAAGAGTGAAGAACAACCATGTCTTCTCAATCTTTGCGTCTCTATTGTCTCAAAAATGCCTGACACAAAATTCCTTAATAATTTATTCAATGAATGAATGAATATACCTAAAATCTTTTTCCTTTCATTTCACATTCTTAGAGATTTCTGTTTCCTAATACAGTCTTGAAGGGGAAAGAATCCTACTATTCCCAATGGTTTAGAAAGACAGCTGTGGCAGGACAGAGCCCTTTTGTCTATTCTAATCTAGGCGTTTTATTTCCCTTCACTTGATGCTACCATTTCTTCTCTCTCTTTGCCTGGAAGAGATAATACTATCTTTTTTTTAATTAGTTAATTAATTTACACAAATATTTATTGATTGATTTATTTGAGAGAGAGAGAGAGAGAGAGAGAACACACACAAGCAGGTGGAGGGGCAGAGGGAGAGAGAGAATCTCAAACAGGCTCTGCCTTGAGTGTGAAGCCTGATGCAAGGCTTGATATCATGACCCTGATATCGTGACTTGATCTGAAATCAAGAGTTGGATGCTCAACCAAGTGAGCCACCCAGGTGCCCTGATATTATCTTTTTAATGATATATCTATGATGCACTATAATATATATGTAAAAAAAATTTTTTTTTAAAGAGAAATAGGGACACCTGTGTGTCTCAGCAGTTGAGCGCCTGCCTTTGGCCCAGGGTGTGATCCTGGAGTTCCCGAAATGAGTCCCATACCAGGCTCCCTGCACGGAGTCTGCCCCTCTCTCTGCCTCTCTCTCTCTTTCTCTCTGTGTCTCTCATGAATACATAAATCTTAAAATAAATAAATAAATAAATAAATAAATAAATAAATAAATAAATAAATAAAAAAAATATGTGGTGCAAACTTAACTAAAAAAATTTCTAAAAATATGCTGTATAGTAAAAACATAGATGTGTTCAAAATCACCTGGGCCCCTATTCTTGTCTGGTGGACTTGAATACTGTCCTTGATATTATCCTACTGGTACTTCCTGCCCTAGAGGTTCATATTTTTTTTAATAAATTTTTATTTATTTATGATAGTCACAGAGAGAGAGAGAGAGAGGCAGAGACACAGGCAGAGGGAGAAGCAGGCTCCATGCACCGGGAGCCCGATATGGGATTCGATCCCGGGTCTCCAGGATCGCGCCCTGGGCCAAAGGCAGGCGCCAAACCGCTGCGCCACCCAGGGATCCCTAGAGGTTCATATTTAAGCATAGAAATTAACATTTTTTTTAATCAGTATTCAGATGTCACACCGAGGACAAACCAACTCTAGCTACATAATGTAATGTCTATGAGCTTATAGTGTGTCTCTGACTAACTCGTACCCAATAATTTCACTGTTTATTTCTGGGAAATAGGTTAATTTGATCTCATGAAACTTCAAAAATTTTTCTTTCCCCACTATATTGTATTGTACAATTAGCACTTAGTAATTAGTAATTAATAAATTCAGTATATTTCTTTACTCTTATTATTACAAGATATAATCTTTTCATTTTGGATGTCAGCCTCCAAATAAGTCATTAGAATCATGCAAACCTTCTCCAAAATACAGAATGAGAGCAGAATAAGCATTACAAAATATTTTTAAATGATTTATATTGCTCTTTTTTGTTCTCTAAGGGAAGATTTCCTAGAGTTGTTATTGTGTTACCCTGAATCACAGTATTCTCCCAAAGGCTTCTATTAAAGGAACTATGATAGTCAAGATATGTCCTTATATTCCACCTTCAGGAATGGTAGTGTGGATAGCCTTATTCAGAAGTGGAATATTTAGTTTCTTTATTAATTATTAAGTGTTAATCACTATATTCTGTCTTGAGATTAGAATATGGAGATCTAATAGCTATGGTATAAATCATATATTTTTGTTCATGTCTTATGTGACTCTTCCTCTCATTCCATCTCCTTTCTGCCATACTCTTTACAACTGATGCCATGAATCAAAGAAAATGGCTTACTTATATGTCTTTACCTTTTGCTCTTATGTACTATGAGTCCCTTAATCTTTATGAACATTCTTTTGTCTAGATAAGACTTACTACTATGTCACATGATGCTTCACATTAAAATTATACCGCTGTTAAACTAAAAATTAAGGAAGTCAGAGTCCCTAATTTCCCAAAGTATATCAGTGCAGAAATGATCAGAGTACATGAAAATCTGTGGGTATTCAATAAAAAACTCTCTAACAATGAAGAGAATTTCAAATATACAATTTCTTATGGATTACTCTGCCTCTGTATAACATCTAATCACAGAATACTGTGATTGAGGGTAACAAAATAGGAACTTCAGAAAATCTGCACTTACAGGCCAGAATCAGAGGACAAAAGAGCAAAGATTGTACTGTTCATTAAGTAGATGCTTCCTTTAAGTGAGTCTAAGGCTGATTTTCTTTCCCAATCACTGAGTTCTACACAGGCCCTCTGTGGTCCCCATAGAACTCAGTGTGAGCACTGGCCAGTGAGTCCAATCTCATCAATTCAAAACCCTTTGGCAGTTTTCACTTAAGGATTTCTCCTAATCATCTGCTCTTAGCAGCAACAAAATAGCAAGAGGAAAATAAAGCAAGATCAAAAGATACATATTCAATGCAAAACTACTCAGCCTGTTAGCCCCAAGCAACAAATAAGTAGAGAACATTCTCCACAGTGTAGTAAAGTATGTTTCTGGGAGGCTAATGCTAGATGCAAATATGCCAGAGGCAATGTTAAAAAAAAAAATAAACAAGCCAACAACAAAAGCAAATCAAACCTGCATTTTTTTGTTCTTCCATATAGTTCATCCCAGTCTTTGTCCATCATGTAGGATATCAAGTTATTATTTTACAAGTAACATTAGAAGAGATTAACAATCTTATATCAGCTATTAGCCTTTTCTTTTATATTATTTTTGCCTAAATTCTTTATTTTGTAAATAGCATAGGAGATCAGACACTGGAGTTGCACAAAATGAAGATATAGAAAATAATATGTTTGTTACAATATGATCCTTTGCAGACCACCCACAAAGGAACTAAGGCAAATTTCTCTAAAATCAGAACACACAATTAACTCTTTTATCCTATTTTAAAAGCCTAAACCTGTTCAAGTTGGTGATGCTGGGGTATGAGATCACACCAAAATCTTCCCCAAACACCTCACAGTTATACCATTCCTTCCCAATATCAGAAGAAAAGCTAGTAAGAATATGCTATAGTCCAGAATCATACTTGACTTAGCACACTTTTACTTGCCAACCTCCTGAAACGTACTACAGCTATAGTGGGAACTTAGAGCTGTTCCTTGGATATCTCAGGTGCTTTCATTGCAGATTCCAAAATTATAAACAGTGCAAGACATGGGCTTCAGCATCAATACACACAAACCTAGAAGAGCCATCTACTCTCTAAAAGCCGTTTGAAAGTTTGGAGTATGGGATAATCAGCATATTGAAGGCATTTACAGGGCTCTTGGTTAGTAGATTTTTTTTTTCCACAGCTGGTGATACACAGTACAGAATAAGGAAATAAGCATTGCCAGCTAAACCTTTGAGACTCTCTTCCAGCCACAGAACTATAATGTGAGTGGGCTAACTAACCCAAAGACCTCCCAGCTTCTCATGCAAACTATGGACTGTCAGGCATATCTCTCAATAGAAAGAGTCTAGGAGCCAACTGTAGGACAGTTGGGTGTGGACTATGTGCAGTCAACCAGGCACTGCCATTGAGAAAAGGCTGCATAGGCAATTAAATGTCTTCCTTGGACCAATAAGAAGTTTATTCCCTTTCATTGGTGCCTAAGAGAAAGCAATTTCTGACATGTGTGGGTTCATGAATTTATATTGAGACAGGAGTTAATTCTTCATGTTCATCAATGGTATTAGAGTGGCCAAAGAGCTTATTCAGAATCACTTAGTAAATGTTGATTTCAAAATGTCCCTACTTTGAAGTTTGGACCTATAGCACCCTATGCAAAAAGAGAACTTCTCAAAGTAATATAGTTCTTTCTCTTTTTCTTCCTTCTCCCCCTCTAACACTTCCTTTTTTTTGCTACAGGTCATGAAAAATTTGTTAAGTGTGTTATTCACACAGATTTGTAAGGCTATTTTTTAATTTTTATTTATTTATTTTTAAAAATATTTTATTTATTTATTCATGAGCGACAGAGAGAGAGAGAGAGAGGCAGAGGGGGAAGCAGGCTCCATGCAGGGAGCCTGACATGGGACTCGATCCCGGGTCTCCAGGATCACACCCTGGGCTGAAGATGGTGCTAAACTGCTGAACCACCCGGGCTGCCCAGCTATTGGTTTTTTAATTCTGTTTTATTAATTCTGCTAATTTATCAATTAATTCACTCCCTTTTAACTACTCTCCTGATATGAGTCTTCCAATGAAGGAGATATGTTGGCTGCCTATTTTAAAATGTACTTTCAGTGAGGTTGAGGTGGTCTCTCTTTTTTTTTTTTTTTTGAGGTGGTCTCTTTAATGGACGTTGGTGCAATATAAAGAGGACCTTAGCAACAAGTTGGCAGCATGTGAAAGCCATTCTGCTTCTGCTACCTAGCCCTGAATTTTCAAAGGCAAAGATAGGGAGATGAAAAGAAGGGTTTGGACGGCATAAGACAGCCTCCCCTCCAGTATGTGAAAGATAATTACTCAGTAGGATTTACCTGGACAGAAGCCATGTGCTCTTGATGAGGCCTGCTTTCTTGCAAGGATAAGACTTCCTAGCTGGATTACAAAACAGAAGGTTGCATTCTAACCTGGAATGGTGAATAGCTCTGACAGAGAAACTGGATCTCTGTACATGTTTTTAACAAGAGGGTTCAAGATCAGGACAGGGATACCCCTTAGAAACGTGGATCCTGGGATAACAACTGATCAAAAGCAATCACTCCTTTGGTGATAGAGAGAATGCAGATCTGTGCACTTAATGGAAGGGCTCAGTGTATGCTGGAGAGCAGGATGGGAGAGAACAGAATTCAGCCGGACTACCCATTCTAAAACAGCCAGTACATTCTTTCCTTAGAACTCAAAGGAGAGCTGTAAGGATGGACATGAGCTTCCAAATGACTATGACAAGAAAACTAAGAAAAATTCTAGGAATTAGAATGGCTCACAATCTATAAAATAGTTATTTCTTTAACAGTTAAATATTACAATCTCTACTCTTTAGCATTTTAATGGATGGATCTTTTGATCCTTAGATTCTAATATCTTGAGATTTTTTTGAAACATAGGAACCAGCCCCAGGTAGTCTGCCGCTGGGAGGACTGGATTTGGTGGAATCTGCAAAATTGGAAACTCCTGGTAATTGTTAGTACTTTGAGAAGAAAGGCAGGAAAGAGTTTGCTTTGAAAGGAGTTCTGACAAGGGAGTTAATTATGTTGTCTCTCCAGGGAATCTTTTCAACTTCCTGAGCTAAGTCACCCCACAATATCTACTTCAATATCTATATCTTTATTTCTCTTCTACCCACATGAGGCTATTTCAATAATAGGGATTTGGAATCTATTGGATTTACCAATAACTGATTTAAGTAAAATAATTTCTACATTTTAATCAATCATTACCTAAAAGCTACCATGACTTTAGCCATTGACATTTTAAATATGAGTTTCCGTGTTACATATATATTCTTGACAATTATGTGGCTGTGAGAGGAAATTCTGAAATAGTTTCTTAGGCACTAGTGAGTTCAAACTTCTGGAATTCCAGTGTTCACATACTTTTTGTTTTGTTTTAGTATATTCGGGTAGATGGAAAAGAACAGAAAAGTATCTACAAAAAATAATAAATAAGGGAAGCATGAGTGTGAGGCAGAGAGAGATTCAAACACAAACTCAGTGTGAGACAGTGTGAGAAACAAAGTGAGAAAGTGAAGAGGGAGAGAGAAAGAGAGGAGGAGAGATGTTGCAGAACTATTGGAAAATCAAATAAAAAGCTGATAGGAAAAGCCAAAGGAAATTCAGGAATAGATGTTCAGAATGACTTTTCTTTAAGTAGAAGGTATAGAAAAGAGAAATAACAATATTTGCATTCAGAAATGTTAGGTCACGCTCTCTCTCTCTCTTCATCTCAAGTTCCACACCCTTTCTCCTACGTCCCTATAAAACTACAAACCTGAAAGATCAGTAAATGATGTAGAGAAGTCTAGAAATTTAGAAATGTTTTCACTGTTTGTTTTATGATTATAAAAAGTACCTGTTCTGCATCAAAAATTCAGAAACGTTGGAAAAATATAGATAAAACAAAAACCATCAGAATATTAACAATGCTTATCTCTGGCGATTTATATTTAAAGTCATACAGTCACACTTAACGCTTGATTGGAATTATACTGAGCTTATAATTCATAAATTACACCCTTATATAAATCTACATAACTTTGTATTCTGCTTTTAAAAATGATTCTACTAGACAAGCAGAGTGTGTTACTCATTGAATAATATACTTTGCTCTTACTTACCTGCCAGTAGTTCTAGAAGGTGTTCCCATTGAATAGAAATTCTAGGAAAATGAACATTAATACCTGTGTTGTATGGCAGGTATGAGAGTAGACTTTAATGGTAACTCATTGTGCTCATTACAATAAACCTTAGCTGGAAAAGTTGTTTCCCTAAGCTACGAAGGCTCTCCCTTACCGACACTCTCTGGATTTGTGATTCCTGCAGTGTATCTAACACCAGGCTGTGTCTCCAAGTGCATTTGTTGCTGTGTGGTGTGGGATTCTGATATCAGAGTAGTGTAAATGGAGTGAGCAGATTGAGGAAGTTCAGATCTCAGCTCCGCAACACATCAGCTACAATAATTTAGGCAAATTATTTCACCTCTCTTAAGTCTCTATTTTTTCACTGGATTGTGTTTGGACTTAATCACTACATGTAAAGACCTTACAGTAGCACCTGTAACAGTATATGGGAAAATGATCAATATTGTTAGATAGAACTGTTGATATTGTCACTGTTGTTTTATCATCACTATTGCTATTATTTACAAGTTACAAAAAATGGAATGAAGAAAGTTGAGATGAAAGTCAAGGAAATAATAGAAGACCATGTGGAAAACAATAAACCTTATTTAGATCCTGCATTCCCAGAAAGGAGGAATGGTTAGGAAATCTCCACGGTCTGTGTTCTAGGAAATGGTGAACTGCAAGGGACCCCAGTGCCCTCACATACCTCACATATGAGGTAAGACTCGTCCTCATCTTTCCTCATTACTTCCACAAGAGTCCGATAACTCCCCACCCCTATCAAATCCCAGGCTTTCTTCCTTCTTACTGCACAAGCCTGAATAACATATCGGTAAATGGTCTGGTGTTTTTCGCATGTGTCACAGTGTTCTCTGCGCTGGGTTGCCCTTTGAAAAGATGGGCTGGGAGGAGTGCCCAGAGCAATCCTGGACAGCGCATGGGATGGCAGGATGATGGTAGAAAGGGAAGTTGTTATTCCTATTTGAGTGTGAACTTGTTCATTATATTCTCCCTTATTTCACAAAATATATGCATTCCAGAAATGCATTTTTTTCCTGGTGCCTAAGGGTCTGCTATTAGAAAACCAGAGATCCCTGGGTATAATGAAATCCTGAATTGTAATAAAACCAGACACTTAAGCAAGCAGTAGTACCACTTTTTACATTCACATATTTAAAAGAAACAATAACTTTGCTTTTACAAAACATTAACAGTAATACTCTCAGCATTTATAATCTTGTGATACCCACCAAATAAGCCATATAATGAAAATACTGAAAGTGAACCCCTCAGGTAGATTTTAGACTCAGATGATCTGCATATGCTTTGGAACATCCCTCCATGTAGGTCATAAAGTTAGGAATTTGGCATTCTTTGTCTATTCAGTTTAGTTATTATGGCAGCAGGGTGCAGAGTCCCTACATTTTATTATGTTTTCCTTTTATTTTATGCCACTGGGTTAATAGTTGAATATCACCACTTTTAGTATCCAGGACAACTTGCAAATGTAGATGCTTTTCAATAGTATTTTATGAAGTGGAAGGAATTGTTTTGCTTATTATTCATCTCTTCATAATTGTTTGCAGGTTTTAAAGGTTTTTGGAAACACTTTAAATGGAATCTTTAGTCTAGCTCAGATTTTATGGCCTGAGAAAATGGAAATAATGTGGCATTCATTGGGGGGGGGCTTATTTTTTTCTTAAAACAAGCATATACATTTGTTACTTTTAATAGGGACTGAATGGGGGACAAAGCAAGGAGGGCCTTAGTAATAAATGGGAAAGGCCAATATTTGTTGAGCATCTATTATGTGCCAGGTATTGCTCAAATATATTTATATATGACTTAATTCTCACAACAACCTACGTAGAGTAGGTACTCCAACCCCATTGTACAGAAAAGGAAAGTGAGTCACAGATAGGTCTATTATATTGCTCCAGGAATCTTAGTTAATAATTGGTGGAGCTGGGAACAGAATCTGGTCCACTCAACTGTTTGCTTCCTACATTTCTTGCAGAGCTATAAGGTTGTTATTTCTCTTTGCCTCTGTCCTGAATTCACTTTCTTATTTTCTCTAGTTTATATCTTTTTTTTTCTATTTATTTAGTCATTTTGGTGGAACACATCCTTTGATAACATCTTGATTAAGATATGTAACATGTAAATTATTTGATGAATTGGATATCTGTCAGCCAAGTGTGAGGATTAAAAAAAAATCAACTTTGTTGAGTAGAGAATACTAGATTGGAAATCACTTTCTTCCCAAATTTTGATATTTTCCATTGAATTCTATACTTCAGTTTTGTTATTGAAAAGTCCAAAATTAGTTAACATCTAATCCTTTTAATGTGACTTACTTTTTCTTTTTTCTTTCTTTCTTTTTTCCCCCCATTTGGATGTTCATTGGTTCTTGTGTTTGTCCCAGTGTTATGAAATTTCAAGGTGAAGCACCTTGAGGTAGGTCTACTTCCCATGTGCTTTCAATCATTTCAATCTTGAAATTTGTATTTTTCAGTTTAGGAAGTTTTTATTGAATGATTTCCTTAGTGATTTCCTCCCTTTGCCTCAACTTTCTGTTTTTGTAATTACTAGTATTTGGATGGTAGGTCTCCTAGATTTGTCCTGTCATACAATATTATTTTTTTCTTTTTCTGTTTGTCACCTTTTTTTGTTTTTTTAGCTACACTTCCTAAGAGATTTTCTCAAAATATCTACTGAGTTTTCCTTTCTATCTCATGTTTTAAATTTCCAAGACCTCTTTTCAATTTCAAATATCTTCTCTTATCAAGAATATTAATGACATTCAAAAGTTTTCTCTCTTTTCTTCAAGTTGCTTTATCTGTTTATTTTGGTTTTTTGCTTTCAGCCATTCTTTAGGTATCTGGTAATCTTCACATACTATTCATATTTAAAGTGGGGACTAAGATGTGAGTTAATGGAAGACTGTCTAAAGGAGCCATGTCAGAAGTTTGACCACCATGAGGTTACTATGCTGGAAAGCCCACGTATATTAAGTACTCTGGCCAAAAATTCTAGCTAAGCCCATCTTGTCCAACCATCCTGCCAAGATGACAAACAATCAAGTGAAGCCCAACTGTGGTCCGATTACCATGGAACAACTCTTGTCAACACCACATCAGCTAGTCAAGCCTAAAGTCTAAATTCCTGGATCTTGAGAAAAAAAAAAAATGGTGGTTGTTTAAGTCACTAAGATCTGGGTAATTTTTTAGTGCATCAAGGGATAATCAAAACATTAGATTTTTATGTACTAACATGGAAAAGTGATATCCAAAAATACTGGTAAATTAAAATAAATGCAACTTGTTATAATAGTCAAAAAATGGTGACTCAAAACTAATGTATGGATGAGACTCTGACTGGGAGCTTGACTCTTAGAACAATCTGGCTGTGCTGTGCTTAGAGGAACAGCACAGCTTCCCCCCCCACCCCCGTTACTTATCTATTAAAAAAACAAACAACAACAACAAAAACCCTTTATTTTTAGAATAGTTTTAGATTTATAGAAAAATTGCAAAGACAGTAGTGCGAAGTTCCCATAAACCCTACACAATTTCCCCCTATTATTAACATCTTATGTGTGGTACATTTGTCACAATTTATGAGCTGACATTAATACATTATTATTATTAACTGAAGTTCATACATTATTCATATTTCCTTAATTTTTGCCTAATGTCCCTTTTCTCTCCCAGGATCACATCCAGGATTCTACATTAGTTGTCACATGTCCTTAGGTTCCTCTTGGTTGTGACTTTTTTTTTTTCAGATTTTCCTTGTTTTTGATGACTTTGATAGTTTTGAGGAATAGTAGTCTGGTATTTTACAGGATCCTCTAATACAATTTGTCTGATGTTTTTCTTTTCTTTCTTTTTTTTATTTATTTTTATTTTTTTATGATAGTCACACAGAGAGAGAGAGAGGCAGAGACATAGGGAGAGGGAGAAGCAGGCTCCTTGCACTGGGAGCCCGACGTGGGATTCGATCCCGGGTCTCCAGGATCGTGCCCTGGGCCAAAGGCAGGCGCCAAACCGCTGCGCCACCCAGGGATCCCTGATGTTTTTCTTATAATTAGACTGGAGTTAGGAGTCTTAGGGAGGAAACCACAGAGGTAAGTGCCATATTCATCACCTCTTATTATGAAGGGTTTTACTATGAATATGACTTGTTATTGTTGACACAGACCTTGATCATCTGCCTGAAACATTTGTCAGATTTCTCTCCTGTATGGTTACTCATATTCTCCTCCTTTTTCATACTGTCCTCTTTGAAAGGGAATCACTATGAATAGCCTACATTTAAAGAGTGGGGAGTTATGCTCCTTGTTGTGGAAGGAACAATATCTACATAGATTATTTGGAATTCTTCTGCATGGAAGATTTGTCTCTTACCACATTTATTCTTTTGCTTAATCACTTGTTTATTTATTCTTTTGCTTAATCACTTGTTTATATCAGTATGGACCCAGAGGTATTTATTTTATGATGCCTTCCCCCCTTTCCCTAGATTCTTTCTTTTAAATTAATTACGGTCCTCAGGAAAGTCATATAATATTCTGTATAAAAGGTAAACTCTGGCTGCCAATAGTTGGGAATCTCAGTGGAAAATTATTGCTGGGGTGGGGGACTTCACATTTACTATACAAATGTCATGTACCCCACTCTTAACTGTGACTGGTATCCCCTGTACAGAAACACTCTCTCTTTCTCCAGGAGAATGAATCTAAATTATGTTGCTCGGTTTAGCTAAGAAAAATCAACCAGGGGCATGGAGAGAATAGATTTAGAGATTTAATTCACTTGTAAGCATCATTCAAACAGATTCTCTTATTTTAGTTGCTCCCCACCCCAATCTTGATCTTTCCCCAACTTCCAAAGTTATGTGGTACTGCCAATTCCTGAACAGTTGGTAGGAAGAACTAGTTTGGTTTTCATCTCTCCTTGTTACTGGCTTGGGCTTCAGCATTTCCATGTTTGCTAAATCAGTTTTACTCATCCATGTGTTTTACAGCTTCCAAAATTGCTTTTGCTGCGCTCTCTTGTCTTGTTCTCCCCACCTCCCCTTGTATGTATATCTTTGGGGAAAAAAGTTCCTTTACCAGTAGGTATCACATAATTGGGGAGAGCAAAAAGTATGTGCGTGTTCAATCCATTATTTTTTCACAGATTTGTTTAGGATTACAGAGTTAGCTCTGTGAGACCAGAGGCTCTGTCTTACTTATCTTTGTATCCCCATCACCCACACGCATGCTTGATAAAGAGTAGGAGTTAATTTGAGTTTCTATAAATGAAAATAGGAAACAGAGTCAGGACTCAAATATAAATCTAAATCCAAGTTAATTTTTATTTTTTACATTACACTAAACTTCCATCCTACATCAATTATAAAGTTGGTACTTTCAACATTTAAAATGGAATTTTTTAAAAAATGGATTTTTTTCATCCATAAGATCATGCAGATCCGTGCATTTCAAAATTTTATGTGCATACAGATGCCCTAGGGATCTCTTAAAATGTAGATTCTGATTCAGTAAGTCTGGGTAGGGCTGAGTCTTGGCTGGTATAAGGACCACAAACTTGTATAGCAAGGATGTTTAGTAATGGATTATAGCACTATATATTCTGGCATTGTAAAATGCTATTTCACATTTTACTTCTATTGTAGAGGTACCATTTGCATAACAATTTTGTCAAAGTCACGGCTTGGGCAATAAGTTGAGTAATCCTGGGTAAAGAAAGAGCTAGGAGCTCAGGTCAACCTACCAGTTGAATAAAAACATAGGATATAATGTGAGAGGATGGCCAGCTTTTAAGAAAACAAAACAAAACAAAGTGTGTGTATGTGTACCTGCATGCATTCATTTCAGTGGGAACTAGATTCCATCCATAAGATAAATGGCCGGGACTAGAAATTGTTATATAACTACATTCTTGTGTGTATGTGCATCATATCTTATAAACTACACCAAACTGATTTAAAATGGTTTAACTATGCATGAAAGTTATATTTACTAAAGAGGCAAGGGAATCAAAGCAAAGGGAAAATGACAAGAAAGATAAAATAAAACAAACGTTGAATTAGAACACAATACGTACTGTGACTTCTGCACATTAATGATAGGGGTATCATAAATGTGGCTCTTGGTAGTGCAAAAAATGGATAAATACACAATCATTTACATAAGTCATGTTGGCTGAAAACAGTTTCTTTACCTTTACAAAAAGGAGGCCATGTAATGTTTCATACAACACTGTCAAAGACACCCTTATAAAGCTGTCTCAGAAGGCAACCTAGATAGGAGAACTTGGGTGGCTCAGTGGTTGAGCATCTGCCTTCAGCTCAGGTCGTGGTCCCGGGGTCCTGGGATTGAGTGTGCATTGGGCTTTCCAAAGGGATCCTGCTTCTCCCTCTGCCTATTATCTCTGCTTTTCTTTCTGTGTCTCTCATGAATAAATAAATAAAATCTTAAAAAAAAAAAGAAGGCAACCCAGATAATACAGTATTTTAGGTATGACTTTGGGGTGCTAGGGATGGAGAAACAACATGACACACTCTTTAAAGGAGCTTACAAGTCCTCTGCATAGATTAAGAACTTTCAAATAAATTCGTGTTATAACAGAAGAACAGGGTATGCTAGTAGCCTAAATGAGAAAGAAATTAACTCAGCCAGAGGAATAGTGGATGGTGTGGACTGCTTTATGGAGTAAGAAATAAAAACATGCTTGAACAAATGTATATTACATGTTGGCAAAATCTCTAAGAATACACAATCTCAATCTAAGTAGGTTCTGCACTGTGGTCAGTAGAAGTGAAAACAAGCAGAACAGAAAATAAGAGAAAAAAGAAAAGAATGAAGGAGCAGAACATTTTTGCAGGTAGGAAATTCTAGCAGCAAATGTGTAGAAAGCAGTCTCTAGGAGACAAATGTTCACAAAGTGAGACTGAGACAACACAGAAGCTTAGTAACTCTTTACTTGGAGCAGAAGTCAGGGACACAAGCTTCCTGAAAGTGTAAGGAACAGTCACCAAAGCGAGGTTCACGAGGCTGAGGCCAGCTTCTGGAGCAATCCAGCAGGCTAGATGAATGGCCCTTGGTAACCAGTTCTGGTTCCCAGACACTTCTGAAAATTTGACCAAGGCTATTTAACTTCTACTTAGAAAAGATCCAAATATACATACATGCAAAATTTTCTTTTGGGCTCAGGGGTTTTAAGATTATCACAGACTTTTTTAAGCTTTCCCTGGACCCTGAGATTAGAAAACAGAAAACAAAAACAAACCAAACAAAAGCTAAATTTGATGGATGTATCAGGCTATCATCGTAACTTGAGGTTGGGAGCCATTTAGATATTCTTGCTAACTCCCTTTACTTTAATTGTATGCTCATCAAGTGACCTTCTGATTACAGAATATCAACAATTTCAGGTGGATGAAAGATTCCATGAAGCCCATTATGGGAATTTAGGTTAAGAACCCTCGAGCTAGGGGCAATGTGATGACCTAGAGTCATGAAGGTCACAACATCTTCAATTTTTTCATCCCAATCACGTTTCATTTGTGTGCACTTTCCTCATTACTTGAACTCACTGGCCTTTCTGCAGACCTTTTCACCCAATAATAGTTGCTTACTGTAAGACCTAGAGCTAAAAACTGAAATATTGCATTCTTGTTTAGCATTGAGACCTCAGTGAGTAAAAGATAAGTACTTTGTCAATGTACAAATATTGGACCCAAAAACAAGTCTGCCACTTTTCTGACCTTCCAAGGAAAAACAACTGTAAACTTCACCAGTCATGAAAATTTATTTATTCTTGAGTCAGTTCCGGGGGGGTATCATGCACTATTTTTTAATCCACACAATTTTGACTTTACCTAAACTTTCTTACAGATTTTTAAAAAATGAATCCACAATTAGGATAATAATCGACAATGTTTGGTTTGCACAGTATACTTCATTCTCTGCCTCGTTCTCTAGAACCTATAAATGGTATTCAATACAATATGAGTACTATCTCAATAAAACTTTTGCCAGCAATGCTATGGAGTAGATGCCATTATTAGGACGACATTAGAGATGACAAAACTGATAGGGGAAGCAATTTGCCTAAGCTATATGACCTTAAATGGCACTGCCAGGTCAAAATTCAGACAGGCTGCTTTCAAAGCCTGAAGTTTTCATGATTTCAATATACCCCCTGTGAAAATATAAAAATTAAAATAACAAAACATTAGAAATAAGATAAATGTGGAAAATACTTGAATTCTATGCTGTCATTCAGATGTAGATTGTAGAAATAAATTTAGTGGGCTGGAAAAATATTCACAATATATTCTTGAATGAATAAAGCAAATATGCTCTACAGAAAAACCCATTTATACATACACATATATACCTACACAGACACTCACACATACAAAGGATTTATTAAAATATTAATTTTGATGATTACCAAGCAGTGGGTAAATGGATAGTTTTCATTTATTTTTTTCAAGAATGCTCTTCCGATCTTCATACAGCTGGCTCCTTTTGTTTTTTAGAGCTTAGTTCAAATGTCACCCTAACAGAGAGGTCTTCCCTGATGCCCTAATCTGAAAGAGACACTTAGGTATTCTCTTTATATTTCTATATGATAAGAACTATACTATATTATACACTTCAATATTTATTACATTTTATTAATAATTTATATATGTTTTTATTTTCTGTCATTTCTGCTATAAGTAATCTTTAAGTATGAATTCCACATATTCCTGTGATTTAAAAAAGTTTTGTGAGTGCTCTTTATTTACTGAATAATGAATGAACAGATAATAAATGAATAAATGATATATCTACCATTTAACATACTCTTAAAATATGTCATTTTACTACAGCAAATCTCAACCTCAAATTTAACCAAAGGAAGTTCACTGATTTTTTTTCTCTTCTACTCATCCCCACATGTAATTGGTTCCTGCTGACCTATTGTAGCCATGAGAGACATGGAGGAGATGTTCCCTGACCTTAGAATGTTGCATCTGGTGGGTCTGAAAGACTTTTAAACAAACAACTCTATCATAATAAAGGATACTTAACAACTAATATCAACTGTAGGCACTCTGAAGAAAGACTGACTTTTCCTGGGTTACTTTCCAAAGCAGAGAAGCCAAAATAGCTCACTTGTTTTGAAAATTTATTAAAAAATTACAAAAGCAATTCCCATGCTAAAATCAATAGCGGGAAAATAGCAGTAAATTATTAGTGTTTGATCAGGTCTCATCAGACCATTTATACATAGTTATAACAAAAGGTAAAGTGAGCTGCCTTCATTTGGGTATGAGTGATTGTGTCTTAACAGATGCTTTGAGAAAGTAGCTCATGACACCTCCTTCCGACATAGGCCATAGCTGAAGCATTTTTCTCAGAGATAGAGTTTATTTATGCTCTGCATATATTCTAAATTTAGCTTGCAACTCTGACAAAGCATATAGAAATAGCAAGGAAAGTCTACATTTTTTGAACTTCAATGACATTCCAATAATAGGCAAAGCTATAACACATGGGAAATATTATGATGTGGAGGAAAATTGAAAGAGTAATAACAATTATTAATTTACCATGGAACTTGAAGAACAAAAGCCATTCTGCTTTAATTGCTACACTCTCTTCTTCACCTCTCATTAAAACCATTGTGAATCAAAAGTGTTTTACTGGATTATGTTTTTCTTTTAAATGAATACGTGTACCCAGGAGAGTAGGTCTGATTAATGGAAAAAAGAAGAAAAATCTCAATTTGCCCTGAAACTTTGTTAGCATAGCAGATATTAGTCTAGTTTACCCCACCCATCTTTGGAGTATGTCCTAAACACCTTAACTCCGATGCTGGACAACAGTCCCATAAATTTTGAGACGACTTAAGTCAGATAATATAAAGTGTGATTTGGAGAAAATGTCTATTCATTAAGGGGTCACATGCCTTCTTTCTTAGAAGGATATGAGAACAAGACCTACACACTTAGAAACTGTAAGAATAAAACTATGGGTTTTGTTACCAGAGAAGTGAGAGTGGAGATGGGTGATATAAGTGATGGAGATTAAATACACTTACCATGATGATCACTGAATAATGCATAGAAGTGTTGAACCACTATATTGTATACCTGAAACTAACATAATACTGTATTTTAACAATAATGGAATTAAAATAAAAAATGATTTTTAAAAAGGATATAACTATAGGGCAAAGATTCCTTACTACCTAACACAGTTGGACCACCATGTATAAAATAGACAAATATGAAATTTTTTCAAACGTTTGGTGGAAGACTAACTTTTCATCCAGAAAGAATAATCCTATTACTCAGTATTGTCCACTGATGTTCAAAAATGAGAAGTATATGAGCAACTTGAATGAAAGACCCTAAAAGCTTCCTTATCACTGAAACTTTTATGGTTTGAATAGAAGACCTACCACTTTTTTTTAAGATTTTATTTATTTATTCATGAGAGAGAGAGAGAGGGAGGGAGAGGGAGAGATTCAGAGACACAGGCAGAGGGAGAAGCAGGCTCCATGCAGGGAGCCCTACGTGGGACTCAATCCCAGGTCTCCAGGATCAGGACCTGGGCTCAAGGCAGTACTAAACCGCTGAGCCACCCGGGCTGCCCGACCTACCACTTTCATACCCTAAGATAATCAAAGACATCATTGCTTCTCACTCATGATCATTATTTATGAGTTCTAAAGCCTCTGAGTTGCTCTAGAGTTATACCAGAGATTTATATTCTCAAACCAATCCAGTTTTTAGGAAGCCATTCAGGTGCAGTCTTTGTCTCAAGCTTTGAAAAGCTTATTCAGATTAGATCATTTGGAAAAAAAAAAAAAAAACAAATCTAAATATATATCCTTAACATTTAAGCATTTTAAGTTAATTAAGATGTAAATAACTTTGAAAACATTTTAGAGTCTATTTACCACTAACCATATTTATAAAAGCATATTACAGTTGTGTACAAGTTTCTGGACAAGAGAGATCTGAAAACACAAAAATGGAATGTAAAAACGTGAGGAAAATAAAACAGATAGTAAATATTCTCCATTCAACTTTCAAACTACATTCTCCATTCAAACTACAGAATGCGTGGAGTTAGGAGCTAATAAGTAAAGAAATGGAGTTGTTTATTGCAGTTAGAGACTGCTTGAAGACATGCAGATAGTCATGCGCATACTCAAAGAAGAAAATACAATTGGGTTCATAAATATTTGGAAGTTTTACAAAAACATTCATTTTACACATATGAACCATTATTGTTTTCATGTGAAAACTCCATTCTGAATTTTGCACAGCAAAAAAACTGACTGGCTTTTGCTAATTTGGGGAGTGCAAATCAGATAGCAGTGTCTGGAAGGATGCTGATATTTTGAGTTTCAAAAGGAGAGAGTTAGAAAAAGAAATTCCTCCCTGTAGCACTTCAGGGTCATTTATTTCCCAGGGACCTCTGGCTTAGCCTGATGTGCTCCCATTGTGTGTGATGTCCTAGCTCCTGTTGTCTCTTTCCCACTTGAAAGCAGAGAATGGCTTCTGTTATAGGGAGCAAGACAGTGACAAACTCATTTCCATATCTAAAGCCAGCTCTGAAATATCATCATATAATGAAGCTTTTATGAGAACAAAATGAGACTTCATTTGTTTCCTATGTATTTTTCCCCAACAATAATCGAGAGATACCTATCTTTTGGGATATTCTATTTGCGTTTCCTTTCTTTACTTCCCTCCCTTTCATAGTTGTTAATTACTTACTGCAGTTTCCTTTTTTCCTATTTTTTCTTCCTCCCTCCCTCCCTCTCTCTGTCTCCCCCCCCCTTTCTCTCTCTCTCTCTCTCTCTCTTTTAGCAGGTTCTTTTCTTTTCTTTTCTTTTTTCTTTTCTTTTTTCTTGGTGTCTATGTTCCTTTCTTGTTATCCTAATTTCTCGGTTGAATTTTCAACCAGGGGCATTCTCCCCTTCATTTATCCTCCTTCATTGCCTTGATTCTCTTCTCTGCTTTTCAAATACCCTCCACAAACCTTTTCTTTCACTCCTCTCAACTAGACTATCCTATACTCAATAGAATTGGCTCCCCACAGACTGACCACATTTATTTGTTGCTCTATTTTTTAGTTGGGAAAACAATGAAATGGAGACGTATTGTGTACATTAGTTCCTAGGAGTTATGCTTTGAACTCACCTTCAATCCACTACTCATAATAAGCTTTATAAACTAAGGCAGTCTAAGAAAAACAACAATAACAATAGCAACAACAATAACGAAACTTGGAAGAGTGTACTTGATGGTATTTTTTCTGGCAACAATGAAAACTGGAAATGATTTATAATTAGTAACCAAAAGAGAAAAGACAGTAAGAAGGAATTAGGATCTATGGTTGTACCTGAACTCATTGTTCTTCTTTCACACACTATTGTGTGTGAACCCATTGTTTTTCTTTCACACACTATTTCACACACTAAATGATATTCTTTCATACATTAAGAGATTTACAACTGCGGGGAGAATATGGATAATAGAATCTGTACCCTGACTCTCTAACTCCATGTTACAGCATTTTCTATCCATTTGCAGGCAGGTTTCTTCTGTAGATACCATGGATGAAGAGAAAGGACATTTTTGTGGGTTTTGTTTTTGTTTTGTTGTTTTGTTTTGTCTTTTGGATTGAGGGGTTGGAGAATTGAGAAACTGAAGTAAACATGGCTCTGAACTTTGAATATATTGATCTGAAGCTTCTATTTGAAATGAAAAATCTAACAAAAACAAGGAAACTCAAACATACAGCTAACACATCCAGATTTTCTGTTTGGCAATGTGAAAAGCCAACTTGAATCTTAGCCAGTCAATATGAATCATGACCTTTCTAGTTGCCTCAATGTAACTGGTGAAATCTGAGGACCTATGGAGGCAGAACATTCAAGACAAGTCCCTCTCAAGAGCATTATCATTGGGACATGCCCAAAGGACATCAATCCCTCTGCAAAATTTCTCTTGGAAATAAGGCAGGGTTGATTCAAGTTCTATTGAAGAATAGAAAATAGTATCATGGATTATGTCTTCATTTATACTTGTTAAGCATTCAAGTCAAGAGTCAGAGCACTATGTTGGGTGCTTGCAGATATGAATAGGATTTTGATCTATCCCTTAAGGAGTTACGAATTTAGCTGGAGAAATGATAAAAATCTGTCAATAAATCCTACTACTTATACCTGAGATTTTTCTGGATCCTTATTCTTGCTTTGGGGAAATTCAAGGCATTCGGTGAAATAGAAATCTAGGTAGAATGAGAATTGCTGGTTTAGGCCTTAACTAGTCACTTCTGTAAACTTCTCAGATGTCTGGATTCATGTATTTTGATTCATTGATCAGGAATAACTAAAATGATATAGCAGGCATCTCCAATATTTGCTAGGAACTGCCTGCTAATAAAATGAAAAATTCATATGCTTTTATTATTTAATTTACCACATGAAAATTCAATTAATTTGGGTATCAAACATGTTTGATTTTTATGTTGAATCATATAGTGGTTGTTATGATTGTTTGAACTATTCCCTGTGGCTGTGGATAATCACATCCAAGTGACATGTGTGCACTGGTCAGAAGAGATAGATATATCCTTCTCATTCCTTTGCATCTATGAACTCCACCTTAGACAAGTAGGATTCAACTAATGTTCTTTTCTTCAACAGGTGGAAAAAAGGCGGAAAAAGAAGAGAAACACATGTTCAAATTAATACTATCAGGATACATTTGCAAGTCTTAAAATCATTTTCAGGAGATGTGCAAATTCACAAGTACAAAAATACTCATATTTAAAAATAAAACTTGAGGGGAAAAAGTTCCTTTAATACACCTTCTCAGTAAGTGGGAATTAGTGTCTCTAGACAGTCTAAATGCTGAACAGGCAAATATTTTCTTTTCAGTGTTTGTGAATTTTTTTTGTAGAGACAGCAGCTCATGAGGCAAATAGTGAAACCCTTTGACTTTATGATGGAAACAAACTAAAAAATGAAATATTTCTTTATTGTTGTTTTTTATTTATTAGGATGATTGATTTTAAACAACATGTATTTCCTCTAAAACTATATTGTTAAGGATCAAATTCATACATCATACTGTTTACCATCTCTAATAGAAGTTTCATATGTTGGTAAATTGAACACCAATAAAAATTAATTTATTAAAAAAAAAGAAGTTTCAAAGGTTTACTGTCGATTGTTCAACAGGTTCCTCAAATCTTAATTTTATTTTCATGATCACAATTAGGGCAGTTGCTCTTACCAGGTCCTTGGGGTACAAGGCGATCCAGGTCCTTGGGGTATTTAATTGGCTCATTTTAGTTTTTAATTAGAATCTCTGGTGTGATCGTCTGCATCTATCAAAGATTAACAGTCATTTATGGAATGTTCTTTATGTTTCAGGGAATGCCCTAAGTTGGGTGGATATCAGGAGTAAAGATTAATAGATGCCCTAACAAGATCATAGCATAGTGGAAGAAGCATCCTATTGATTGAATAATTATGGCCAATCAGACCCCTTTTTATAGACATTCCTTCATTTATTTCTCCCATGAAAACTATGCAGATGCTCAGAGAACTTGGCCAATTTCATGTAGCTCGATAGAAGATATAGTGAAATTCATATACCTGAGTTTCTGGCTCCAAAGCCTTACTTCTTTCCCACTACACAATGTTTCTGGAAATCAGTAGAGCAGTTTCTCCCCACTGTCCTTTAGTGAATGCACACATTTCCACCATGTCCATGGATGAGACATTAACTGGATTTATTCATGTTATTTACCCTCAGAGCACATTCTCACAGCCATACCTCCCATAATTGTACTGTGGTCTGTATCACATGATATAATAGACAAAATTCAGGAGACAGCTGTGCTGCCACCTATGTGGATTGCACAGTGGGACATCATTTCAATATTACAAAAAACAACCTCATTTAAGTGATCATTATCACTATATGTGAGGTCTGTCCCATCACTATAATTGAATAAGATACTACTCACACTGTTTGGTTAGAAGAGTTAGAGAAACAATCCAGGCTATGTACTTCATTAACTAAGATTAAGAAGTAGAATAAGAACACAATGCAGAAAAGAGGGAAATTTTTAATTCACACTTTCATGTGACATCCACAAAGAAAAAGAACATTAAAACAAGTCACTAATATTTTTGCTCAATGCCAATCATGTGTCACCTGAGTTAACTAAAAACCTTTCAGCAATGTGACAACATTCCTGGGTATTTGTCAAAAACAAATGTTCAGGCTACTGAAAAATAATTTAAAAAAATCATAAAGAGAATGGATTCAATAGGTTCATAGGTGTTCAAGGTACAGCAAGAGTGTGTAAGACTATGTGATTATATTACATCCATGATATTCCTTGAAAAAAAAAACAACAAAATATGGATTCACAAGACCTTGAGAGTTGGCAATGAGAAATACTGATAAAAATTTATTTGGCAACACAGAGGAGTGTCAGATAACAGACTAGTCACACAATATAATTAAAAATACTGAACTTTCCTTTTGCATACACAACAGCTTATGGCAAAGCTCTGAGTAAATCATGAACATAAGAGTGGAACTGCATTGCACTTCACAGAACATCCTCAGGCCAAAAAAGACAAACAAGAGAGGTTCTGATTAAATATTTGCTCAGAAAATACCCTCTGATAATATAGTGCCAATTTCCTACCTCGGGTAAATAGCATCCCCCTTTCCCAAGGTAAGTAGGTCTCTGATATATTGGATTTTATTTACAAAAAGGAACTCTGGCCACAAAGCACACAGCAGCTATGTGAAGGGTATGGCCCAGCTTGTCTCCAAACATAGTCAGTACGACCTTTGGCAAGGGCCCAGTAGAAAATCACTTTCCCTAAAGGAAGCCAAAACCCCTCTCCCTATTATTCTGCTAACACGATATGGTGTTAACGAAGCAAGCCCTGCATCCGTCCAGTGGCCACAACACAAATTGCCTCATTTGGCTTGGTCACTAGAAGGATAAAAGCCAGGTGGGGATGTGCACACGTGAGCATATGCAAGGTTTCCATGGAGATGCTACTTTTTCTGCCTGAATGGCCCTAGGGATGCATATAGCCCTGCAGGGATATGATATCTCTTTCATGAGGTCAGCCTAGTAGAAAGTAAAGCCTTGAGAGATGCACTGGACTCTAGATTCGATGTGTTCATGTGGGGGGTGATTAGAGGAATTGGGATATCAATCTCACTTTCAATATTCACTGTTTTCTGGACACCAACCCCAAAACAGCAGCCCAATATTCTTTTTTGCCGAGTCCAAACATAAAGATGAACAAGCTTTCCCAAGCACATCAGGGGACACTCTCAGTGGTTTCAAGGACGATACTTTAAGGAGACAAATACTCTGAGTAACTCTGCCAAAAAACATGCTTTCTAGCCCATCTCAAGGCTGCTCTATCTACCCACTTTCTTTTTTCCTTGATTTCATACATCTGCCACGGCCGCCTCCCCACCTTGCTTCCTGTTTCTCTTATTTATAAAACTGTTGTCTATTTCCACGGAATCCCTTGGAAGGCTATTTGGCTGATCAAGAGTCTACAAGCTTGTAGGGGGACTTCGTACGTGAAAGCCAACGTTATCAGCATATGCATAGACTACTTGGGCTGACTAAAGCTCAACTAAGCAGGTACAAATGTAGGTAGCAAAAGTTCTAACATGAGCTGGTTTGTCCTTTCCAACAGTTGATCCATCTAATGCCTGATTGAAAACAAAAGTAAGCCTAAAACATGGACTACAAATGGTGTCATTTTAAAGATAAGGCTTCAGAGCTGTGAAAAAAGACACTTGTATTTTTTCTATACATTGTTGAGCATGTTGAAAATACAATTTGAACAGGGGCATCTTTTTCATGATAATGATGAAACTCAAAAATATTTTATTCTTATCCTTACTTTTTTTTTATTTTCACTGTCCCTTTTTTTTTTAATTTTTATTTATTTTATGATAGTCACAGAGGGAGAGAGAGAGAGAGAGAGAGAGGCGCAGAGACATAGGCAGAGGGAGAAGCAGGCTCCATGCACCGGGAGCCCGATGTGGGATTCGATCCTGGGTCTCTAGGATCGCGCCCTGGGCCAAAGGCAGGCGCCAAACCGCTGTGCCACCCAGGGATCCCTCACTGTCCCTCTTTTTAAAACATTTTGTTAATATAAGTTTTTAAAGATTTATTTATTTATATATTTATGAGAGAGAGAGAGAGAGAGAGAGAGAGAGAGAGAGAGAGAGAGGCAGAGACACAGGAGGAGGGAGAAGCAGGCTCCATGTCGGGAGCCTGACGTGGCACTCGATCCCGGGGTTTCAGGATCGTGCCCTGGGCCAAAGGCAGGCGCTAAACCGCTGAGCCACCCAGGGATCCCCGTTAATATAAATTTTTAAACAAAATACAGTATAGTCACAGATTCCTCCACATGAATTAAAAAATTACTTACCTACCTAGAAATTCTAAACATATTTCTAAGTGCAGATCATATCTGTATAAATACTCTCTCTCCTTTCCTCTTCTCCATCATCCTTTTCTTTTTTTCTTCAAATCCCTCTACTTCTTTTAGTCGATCTTGTTTTAACGAGCACGTATTGTTCTTTAGCCACTCAGGCTTCACTCACTTTACTTAAGGATCCATTTAAAGATACACACGTTCATCTTTCCACCTTCGTAGGTTAGCTGAGACCTTCTTGCTAACAGTAGGGATGGTACTAAGTGCTAAATCAAGCACTGGATCTGTTATTGGTTCAGAGGTAGAAATGTGAGCCAGTTAGAACCAGTAAAATAGAATGAGGTGGTTTAAGATTTTAGTCGATTTCTGGGAAGGAGAGGTTTGCTCTTCCTCCAAGAGATTCAACATGCAGAGAGGATACAAGGTCTGGTGCTCTACACCTTATGACCATGAGAAGAAAACCCATTCAGGAATCCAGGTAATAGGGAAATAAGTGAAGCAAGGCATAGAAAAAGTAGTCAACCGACAATTGCGGCTAGGCCTTCCCCTGTGTTTTTCACTTTTGTGAACCAATAAACTCCCTCGTTGCTGAAGCCAGTTTAAGTCGAGTATTCTATCCGTTAAGTATAAACCCACCCTATAAACAACGTCAAACAGGCAGACAGAGATTGAGTCCTATACAAGTAGCTCCTACATTTTCAAGCCCAAGAATCCCTTTGAACTGTTGCTCATACATCAAGAACTGCTGGTCTAATCCTTTGCAGCTCAATAGCAAGTTACCAATAGAACTATATAATAATAATAAAAAAAATAGTCCAAATGCCTCAGTATTAATGTCCCTAGTGGCTTTGACAGGCAAGCATCTTTAACCTGCTAACACGTATCATTCCTCACAGGACACCCAGTAGCTGTGATAAGCCCTAACCAGCACCACTTGGCATTAAGGATCAGGATGAAACGAATGCAAAAGGTCACACTGTCTTCACCTCACTGCTGCACACCTGATGGATTATTTGTAATAAGACACAGTTGTTCATATTTCTTTTGTGAAATAGGGACTATAAAGACTTGAACAAAAAAGAAGAATACAATTTTCCAGTGCATAATGTGTTTCTCATGAACATCTAATGACTTAAAAAAGGTCCCTAAATTTTTAAGAGGAAAAAGCCCACAGGCCATATTTTCTATCATTTGGTATTTCTACAATTGCCCCCTTTTATTCCTCTTTCTTTTACTCCCTCAGTTGTCTCCCCTACATCTCCTACAGTAGTTTAGCACTTTTATTTCTCTTCAACCAGATAACAACAACAAAAATTTCAATTAAGTAATAATTAATGCCTTGGTGTGATTCAGTGAATTATTTCATGGTTCATTTAGGCCCTAGGGTACATGCCTCTCCAAATATACTTTCTTGAGTTATCCTGTAATGTTAACTTCAACTTTGGCTTAAAATGTATTCATTCCCCTCCTATATTTTCATTGCTTACTCTTTTGTAGTCCAAATGCATAATTGGAGAGGGGACAGTGATGACCAATCACCTTTTCCCATCCCCCATCACTCTCCTTCACATCACCCTCTGTTAGTTATTTCATAAGGGTACAAGTCCATCTTCCCCATGCAGATTATAAGATCCATAAGCAGAGAGTTTACTGTCTTGTTCTCCTCTGTATCCATCTTCCAGCCGTAAGAATCACTCAGTAAATATTTGTTAAGTAAATGTATAAAATCTATGAAATTAAATAATTCTCCAGGCAAGCACGTAGATAGTTCTTTCTAAAATTTCTCCAGGCTCTCAATAATCATATAAAAAGGTTATTTATGGAACATTTATGGTGCATGGAACCATAAATCATAACCAAAGGTTATTTATGGAACATTTATGGCACTAAAGGCATATAGAAAACACTCAACATACATTATTACCAACATGCATTTTTCATTTGGTCTTCACAACAACTTTGACAGGGCGGCATTATTATGTTCATAACCCATTTACAACTTAGGGAACTAAAACCCAGAGAAAGTAAGTTTACAAGCCAAGAATTCACAGTGCATGTATGGCAGAGCTAGGATTCAAATCCAACTCTGTCTGACATTAAAACTGGTGCTCTTCATCTCACAAACATCACCACCAATCATATCTTTTCCTACCTGTCCTAGCTACCCAAACAGAGGTGAGGACCTGTCACATCAAATACCATTACTGGAGAGCATTTCCTGTGCTTCCTATGCACAGAGTATTATCTACGTTAATTCTTACAGCAACCCTTAGATGCAGGTCTCTTGTTTTTCATGAGCAAAATTCAACTAAACTAGTTCAAACAGAATTTGAACCCAATCTTGTCTGACTCCTGGCACTGGACTGTTAACTATTCTGGGATAGAATTTCCCCGATGCAGTGAAAGGTGGTGTTACTTGCCAACTCATGGATGACAGGAACCACCAGTCTAGGCCTGTGCTGCAAGCCACGTGCAGCCCTACTGCATGGCCAGGGCATTCATCTTGGTCAAATGACAGATGCCCTGTGTCTCTAACTACAGAAACCAGGAATCACTCTGCTGGCTAATCACCAACTCTCTGTCAAGAAGAGGAAAAACAACCACAAGCCTAACTTTCATTATTACAATAGTGGTACCTCCTTCATTTATTTTATAAGCAATAAACTGTGCTCATTCGTTGTTTCAATTAAGATGTTTCAAATGAGATTGAAGATAATGCATCCCATAATTTCTCACCCTTCCCCATTCCACAGGCTCAGGCAGAGATGATTCCAGGGTGGAATTTGCACTCTTCTGATTGATGAGGCTAATAAAGCGCCTTTATTGTGATATAAATAGCCTTAAAAATGTCCTAGAGAGTCAATATCGATGTTTGATGGCCTCACACAGGCAAGGTCCTTGTCTTAAGTAGCACTAAAGCTTAATGACTTATGTTTTTGAAAGAGTTTGTCATTGAATTTGGATATTGATTTGTGAGTCTACAAGGTGGCAAGACCCACATTAGTGACACAGATGGAGCAAACTATTTAAAAACCACCCATTTCTTTCACACACCTAATATATCAATAGTTGTAACACCCTTTTGGATCGTGCAGCTTTGGCAAGGGATTGGAGCATGTACAGAATGAACTGCATAAGTATTCATTCAACCAGGGCAATGACTATTGTCCTAGCCACACTAGTTGTGAAAGAGAGCAGGACACACTTCCTAGAAGGTAAGAGTGTGTTTCTAAACCCTGCCTATTAGCCATACACACCCATGCAATGCACTCACACACACCACTGTCAATCCAGAGATAACAGAACACAATGTTACAACTGTAAGAACCCCAAACCTCACCCCTGCACCCCCTGTTAAACTGTGATTGTTGAATTAGAGGGTAAAGGCTATTTGATAATTTCTTTATATAATAGAAATATCACCAGCCAAAGGTTATGGGCCTTAATAAACTCAGTTGTTCTAGATCTTTGTTTCTTTTAAATTTCTGCCTTACAGTTTCAGAAGATGCTTAAAAATCTTACTTTGCCTTTCTCTTTCCCTGCCAATTTTCCCATTCTTGACAGTATCATTTCTTGTCCACTATTATTGTTTCATCCAGATTTATCCACCTGTGCATGTATCCTGCCTCCTGTGCATACATGTGGGCCTCCACTAGTGCAGAAATAGAATCAGAAGATGATATAGAAGTAGAGGTGTTATACACTGGGTGGGGGGTTGTAATGTCAAAGCCACTCAGTATATCACCAAACAATTAATTTATTTAGCCTATTATATCAACTTCCCATAGTTCCTGTAATTGTTTATCACAAAACTTAGTAGCTAAAACAACAGAAATTTATTTTTTCATAGTTCTGAAGGTGAAGTCAAAAATCCAGGTGCCAGCAAAGCTCCAAAGGCCCTAGGAGAATCCTTTCCAGCTTCTTCCAACTCTGGTGCTTGCTGGTAATTACTTGTATTCTTTGGTTTTACAGAGACATCATTGTAATCTCTGCTTCCTTCTTTACATGACCTTCTTCCCTTTGTCTCTTGCTGTTTTCTCTTCTTTTACAAACGCATTCCACATTAGACTCAGCACCCTGTCTAATCTAAAATAATCTCATCTGGAGATTCTTATCCTAAATATATCTACATATTTCCAAACAAGTTACATTTTGAGTATTTTAGACATATCTCTGGATAGGTCACCACTGAACTCACTACAATCATAAATAGATATTCAATTTCATTAGTTAAAATATACTAAAGGTATCTCTTTTTTTAAAACAAATAATATGCATTTTATTTAGCAATAATACATATTCTAAAACTAACCACAAGTATAAAAATTCAGCTAATGACATGAGAATCAAGAAACTATGGGCACTAATTACTTTTCTTATCCTTCCAATGAGGTAAATACACATCATTTAAGAAAAGTCTGTCCTAGGGGTGCCTTGCTGGTGCAGTCAGTTAAAGGTGTACACACCTCTTGGTTTTGACTTAGGTTCCAATCTTTGAGATTGGGCCCCACCTTGGACTCTGCACTCAGCTTAAGGCTCTCTCCCTCTTTCCCTCTCTCCCACCTTGCTCTCTCCATCTCTCTCCCACCCTGCTCTCTCCATCTCTCTCTCTCTCTCAAATAAGTAAATAAAACTTGAAAAAAAAAGGTCATTACATAAAGGATAAAGAATAGGTATGTTTGTGTCTACAGGTAGTAGATATAAACAGATCCTTTCTGTCCCCCTTTCTTAAAAACAATTTTATTTATTTATTAATGAGAGACACACAGAGAGAGGCAGAGACATAGGCAGAGGGAGAAGCAGGCTTCCTGCAAGGAGCCCAACGCAGGACTCGATCCCAGAACCCTGGGATCATGACCCGAGCCAAAGGCAGACACTCAACCAAAGGCAGACACACTCAACTGAGCCACCCAAGTGCCCCCTTTCTGCCTTTTTCAATGAAAAATCCCACAGGAATCAACATAGAATTGAGAGATACATTCATAGAGAAACACCTTAGGAAAACAAAGCCTGACCATCGTAATAAAGGAATAGATATATAGAGAAGCAGTATTTTCACATATGAAAAACCTGGGGCTCGTGTTAGAATGCAGATTCCAGGGGTATGTCTTGAGGGTCTGTATTTCTAACAAGTTCTGATAATGATCAAGGACCACACTTTGAGTACCAAGGTTATAGAGGATCAAGTTATTCTAACAGGGCTGGCAAATTATGATGCCACATAGGTTAAAGATTACGAGGCTCTAAGTCATTCGACAGACATTCACTGGACCCCTATTCTGTAGCAGTTATTTTTGGTAAATGCAAAGATAAATGAACTATAATCCAAATCAATAAGAGTTTCTTTTGCAGCCAGTTGTGATTTTTTTCAGCTATAATATTTGGTACCTACTTTCATTTTCAAAAAATACCAGGGGAATAATGGAAATAAAATATTTTTCAAATAGGCAAAAAAGTTAACTTACTTTTACTAATTTTATAAAAATTGATGCAATTGGTCTCTGTTCTAAAACATACAGCCCATTAGCAGTGAGGGCAGCGTCTTCCCTCAGGACTATATTCAGGAGGTAGCATAACTTGCTCAGATTTTGGGAGCAGCAGTCAGCGCTGTGCTGTGGGTCCCAGGCTGTGAGCAGATGCAGCAATGAGCAGGAATGACTCACAAAGAGATAATAAAACATTCACAGAAGAAAGTATTTAATTTATAGAAAAATCAATAAGTTCTTGTGTTTTGTTTAATTTACTTCTATGCCTTGCTAAAGAGATGTGCTAGAGTGTAATGGCTCTGGCTGCTGAAGACTAAAATTATGCAATTGCCTCTTTTTTCATGTTGATTTGGGTTAAAATTGGGGATTTCATGGGCAGGTAGCAGCCATGGGAATTTCTCAGTCAGTTTGAGAATCCACCAAAGACTATTCTGATCCTAAAAGTAGTTTAGGTGTTTGCCCTGTCAACTGAAATTATATATTGATCATATGCATGTGTGTGTGTGTGTGTGTGTGTATGTGTGTGTGTGTGTGTATTATACATTTTCAGGAGGGTCTTTAAGGTCCTGGGAAACTAGCCCTATGAAGAATCTCTTCACACACCTGCTGTTTTTTTTTTTTTTTTTTTTTTTTTTTTTTTTTTTTTTTTTTTTTTAATTTTTTTATGATAGTCACACAGAGAGAGAGAGAGAGAGGCAGAGACACAGGCAGAGGGAGAAGCAGGCTCCATGCACTGGGAGCCCGATGTGGGATTTGATCCCGGGTCTCCAGGATCACGCCCTGGGCCAAAGGCAGGCGCCAAACCGCTGCGCCACCCAGGGATCCCTTTTTTTTTTTTTTTAATAATAAATTTATTTTTTTTGGTGTTCAATTTGCCAACATACAGAATAACACCCAGTGCTCATCCCGTCAAGTGTCCCCCTCAGTGCCCGTCACCCATTCATCCCCACCCCCCGCCCTCCTCCCCTTCCACCACCCCTAGTTCATTTCCCAGAGTTAGGAGTCTTTATGTTCTGTGTCCCTTTCTGATATTTCTCACACATTTCTTCTCCCTTCCCTTATATTCCCTTTCACTATTATTCATATTCCCCAAATGAATGAGACCATACAATGTTTGTCCTTCTCTGACTGACTTACTTCACTCAGCATAATACCCTCCAGCAGTTCCATCCACGTCGAAGCAAATGGTGGGTATATGTCGTTTCTAATGGCTGAGGAATATTCCATTGTATACATAGACCACATCTTCTTTATCCATTCATCTTTCGATGGACACTGAGGCTCCTTCCACAGTTTGGCTACTGTGGACATTGCTGCTAGAAACATTGGGGTGCAGGTGTCCCGGCGTTCCACTGTATCTGTATCTTTGGGGTAAATCCCCAGCAGTGCAATTGCTGGGTCATAGGGCGGGTCTATTTTTAACTATTTGAGGAACCTCCACCCAGTTTTCCAGAGTGGCTGCACCAGGTCACATTCCCACCAACAGTGTAAGAGGGTTCCCTTTTCTCCGCATCCTCTCCAACATTTGTTGTTTCCTGCCTTGTTAATTTTCCCCATTCTCACTGGTGTGAGGTGGTATCTCATTGTGGTTTTGATTTGTATTTCCCTGATGGCAAGTGATGCAGAGCATTGTCTCATGTGCATGTTGGCCATGTCTAAGTCTTCCTCTGCATACACCTGCTGTTGAAGGTAGTAATGACTTCCCGATCTTCTTCAGAGCTGAAAACTCAAAGGAAGTTGCAGTATCTTGAATTTCACTCCATAAATTCTCGCAAAAAGTCCAACTATTATGCTGCCACCAACACAAACATGGCCTGATATCCGGAGCCAATTTTCAAAGGATAACTGTTCACATTTAAACTTCTTTTGGTCAGAAGCATTCAAGACCACAAAAATAATTAGTTCTGATATTAAACACGATTCTTCTCCAATTTGTGGACTGAGAGTTCTGAGGCCAACCTGGAGTCCTTCATCATGATATCAAAAAAGATGGCAAATGGCTACTTCAACTGCAATAACCAGATCTCACAGCATAAGGTAAAGATACGTTCTGTCTTCCAAAAGTTCAACTATTTCTTCACCCCCAAAGTAGACATAATAGATGAAATATTTGTCTTTGCTGTTTTCACTGATCAAACAAATTAGCTAATTGCCAAATGTATGCTACAGGATCTTATGTACAGCTTTGCTTAAGTCATTCACTATCAACCTATGTACCTTTATATTCATTCTCTCTTAAAGGTCAATCCAGACCAGTGTATTACAGCACATATAAGACATACTTTTAGACCTATAATGCTTTGCATGGTTCCTATATTTAGAAGAATGGGAAAGATGTAGCAAGAGACAACACTGTTTTCTGTTCTCTCACCATCCATGAATTGTATGTTTCATTTCAGTATATAGAGAGGAGCATTGTGACTGCAGACAGAGTTTTCTTTGGGTTATAGTATCCTGCCTGTGGTTCTTATGGAATATACTATTTTTCACAAATAAGCAAAGAAGAACAATAAAATAGAGATGGTTTTATCGGTTAAAAATGTTACCAAGATTTCTCCTAGTTTCTCCAAGCTACAAATGCATGCGATTAAAGACATAGGAAGGGGAGACACAAATGATCCCTGAACACTAGGTTGGACTTTTCAGAATGAGGAAGGTCTTCGGTCTTTGAATTTAGTCTTATAGCATGATGGAAAGGGTCTGTGTAGTTCTCCCTTTGAACTACACTTGGTAACTTAAGATGTTTTGTTTAGTTTTTTAGAGATTGATTCATTTCTCCTGTAGATGGACACTGAAAAAACTTGAGGAAAAGCTAAGTGTAATCACTTGAATATGCCACCAGGTGACAGTGTTTCTAAAATTAATCTGATTCTAGAGCATCCGGTTCTGTTATTGTAGACGGGACCACATTTTAACAAACAGGTGAATGCAAAATCACATGATTGTGGGTGTGTGATCTCATCACATCTAAATAATTGTAGTTAGGAAAAGGAATTCAGTTAGTGCTTTGACTCAGTATTTAAAAACAATCATGTGATTTTGTATTTTGGAAGGTTACTCTAGTGCTGAATAGTCCAGAATGACTGGATCATCTTAGAAAAGTTGTAAGCAGTTTGAAAAGCTAATTTTCAGCAATTCCTCTAAAGAACAGATCAGCTAAATTAAACTAAAGAAAGTAGAAATGTAATTCATATTTGCTACAGGATGGCAACAAAACACAGAAACATTGAGACTTTAAGGCAATAGACAGCAATAGATTTATAGCAAAATAACATTCAGGTAATCTTTTCCAAAAGATTTATTTAAAGTGCTTATATTAACTAATGTAGATAAAATGAATATTTGGGATTCATTTGCTGAAGTGGTCATAAGTTTAAGAAAGTAAAACTATAGAGGGGGAATGTATAAACTAATTCAAATAGAATGGGAAATTCAGGTTACTGGAAAAGAAGGGTAGGAAGAAAAGAAGAGGGAAGAGGGAAAAATGATCAATGTTTTTTCTGTAGGCTTGGAGCTTGATAACTAAAAGGGATTGACCTTGGCCTGAATGGAATAGTCACAAAAATAAAATCCAGTGAGGTTAGATCAATCAGGAAGCTATTGTTATAATTAGGAGCATGCCATTGCCCAACTGGTTAAAGTTGGTGGCTTAAGTTCCATTCATTTCTACTAAAATGTTTCAAATACACTCACTGCCAAGGTGATTGTAATTTTATTTATAGTTTATTATATATATATATATATGATTTTATTTATTAATTCATGAGAGACACAAAGAGAGAGAGAGAGAGAGAGAGAGAGAGAGAGAGGCAGAGACACAGGCAGAGGGTGAAGCAGGCTCCATGCAGGGAGCCTGATGTAGGACTTGATTCCAGGACCCTGGGGTCACACTCTGAGCCAAAGGCAGACACTCAACTGCTGAGCTACTCAGGCGTCCTGAAACTATATATATTTTATATTGAAATTTACTTACAGTAAGTGGCAGAACTATGACATATGTCTAGACCCTCTCATTATAAACAGAATTATCCTTGATACATACATTTAACTACTGTTTCTACTTACGGGAAAGTAGAAGATAGATGAATAGAAGGGGTTAGGAGAAGAGTGAGAAGAACTGGAGGGAGGGTGCTTCAGAACATTGTGCGTTAGTAAAGAAAGGTGAAAAAAAAATTCTAGCTGGAAAAAGAAGTAGCACACTCTCAGCCTTCTATCTCACCTTCTCTTCCCTTCCTCTGTTTCCATTATACCTTCTATTTTCATTACTACTTCTATACCTTCCTATTTTCACTAATAACTTCCCCAAATCCCAAGTCAAATTACAGACCTAGGCAGGCAAAGAAAGGAATGACTCCCTAACATTGCTTATCAACTTAGTCATTCTCATCAGAACATATATTAGTTCTCCTCACCAAAGTGAATAATGAAAAAAAGGTTAAAAATTAATCTTTCACTTCCTCTTAAATAAGTTTAATATTTATTTTTTTCAAAATATGCATTTTATCTAAGTTTTCTAATGTGTTGGCTTAAAGATGGTTATTACTCATGATATAATCACTTCTACTATATTATAATTATGCCCCCTTTTATACATATCACTGATTTTTCTCCCTTCTCTTTTTTTAACTTGATCAATCATTGCACAGACTTTATTAGCCTTTACAAAATAATTAGCTTTTTAATTTATCCACCTATATTATCCCCTCTGAATATTTCTTCTTCTTCATTTTATATATAGGCATACCTTATTTTATCCCGCTTTGCTTTATTGCACCTCACAGATTGCATTTTGTACAAATTAAGGTTTGAGGTAACCCTGCAATGAGCAAATCTATTGGTGTATTTCCTCACTTTTCCTAACAGCATTTGCTTACTTTATGTCTCTGTATAACATCTTGGTAATTCTCACAGTATTTGAGACTTTTCATTATCATTACATTTGTTATTGTGACCTATGGTCAGTGATCTTTGATCTTTGATGTTTCTATGCTAGTTGTTTTGGTGTGCCACAGCCACACCATATAAGGTGGTGAGCTTAATGAATAATGTGTGTATTTTGAGTGCTCCTACAACTGGCTGTTCCCCATCTCTCTCCCCCTCCTGTGGTCTCCTATTCCCTGAGGCAAAACAGTATTAAAATTGGCCATTTAAGAACTCTACAATTGCCTCTAAGTGTCCAAGTGAAAGGAAGAGTCACACATCTCTGCTTCAAATCAAAAGCTAGAAATGATTAAGTTAGTGAGAAAGGCACTTCAAACGCTGGGATAGGCCGAAAGCTAGGCCTCTTACACCAAATGTTTAGCCAAGTTGTGAATGCCAAAGAAAAAGTGCTTGAAGGAAATTAAAAGTACTACCTCAATAAGCACACAGATGATAAAAAAGTGAAACAGCCTTATTGCTGATGTGAAGAAAGTTTCAGTGGTCTGGATACATCAAATCAACCACAACATTCTCTTAAGCCAAAACCTAATCTATAAGAAGGTCCTAATTCCCTTCAATTCCATGAAGGCTGAGAGGTGAGGAAATTGCAGAAGGAAAGTTGGAAGCTAGCAGAGGTCGGTTCATGAAGTTTAAGGTAAAAAACTATCTTCATAACACACAGGTGCAAGGGGAAGCTGCAGGTGCTGGTGTAGAAGCTGTAGCAAGTTATCCAGAAGATCTAGCTCAGATAATTAATAAAGGTGGCTACACTCAACAGGAGATTTTCTTTTTTCTTTTTTTTTTTTTTTTCAATTTTATGTATTTATTCATGAGACAGAGAGACAGAGACACAAGCAGGCTCCACGCAGGGAGCCCAACATGGGACTCAATCCTGGGTCTCCAGGATCAGGCCCTAGGCTGAAGGAGGCACTAAACTGCTGAGCCACCAGGGCTGCCCTCTTTTTTCTTTTTTTTAAAGATTTTATTTATTCATTCATGAGATAGAGACAGAGAGACAGAGAGAGGCAGAGACACAGGCAGAGGGAGAAGCAGGGTCCATGCAGGGAGCCTGACATGGGACTTGATCCCGGGTCTCCAGGATCACGCCCTGGACTGAAGGCGGCACTAAACCGCTGAGCCACCTGGGCTGCCCCAACAAGAGATTTTCAATGTAGATGAAGCAGTCTTCTATTGGAAGAAGATGCAGCTAGGACTTTCGTAGAGGAAAAGTCAACGCCTGACCTCAAAGTTTCCAAGGACAGGCTGGCTCTCTTATTAGGGACTAAGGCAGCTGGTGACTTAAAGTTGAAGCCAGTGCTCATATACCATTCCAAAAATCAGGGCCCTTAAGAATTATGCCCAATCTACTCTGCCTGTGCTCTATAAATGGAACAATGAAGCCTGGATGACAGCACATCTGTTTACAACATGGTTTACTGAATATTTTAAGTCCACTGTTGAGACATACTGCTTAGAAGAAAAAAAAAACAAGCTTTATTTTAAAACATTACTGCTCATTGATAATGCAACTGGTCATCCAGGAGCTCTGATGGGAGATATATAATGAGATTAATGTTGTTTTTCATCCTTGCTAACACAACATCCATTCTGTGGCCTATAGAGTGAGGAGTACTTTCAACTTTTAAGTCTCATTATTGAAGAAACACATTTTTGCGTGTTTAAGGTTATAACTGCCACGGATATAATATTTCTGACAGATCTAGGTAAAGGAAATTGAAAACCTTGTGGAAAGGATTCACCCTTCTAGATACCATTAAGAACTTTCATGATTCATGGGAAGAGGTCAAATAATCAACATTAACAGCAGTTTGAAAGAAGTTGATTCCAAGCACCACTGATGACTTTGAGGCTTCAAGACTTGAGTGCAATAAGTAACTGCAGATGTGGTGGAAATAGCAAGAGAACTAGAATTAGAAGTGGAGCCCAAGGGTGTGACTGGATGGCTGTAATCTCATGATAAAATGTTGGGGTTTTTTAAGATTTTATTTATTTTACATGAGAGACACACACAGAGAGAGGCAGAGATATAGGCAGAGGGAGAAGTGGGCTCCCCTCAGGGAGCCCGATGTGGGACTAGAGCCCTGAACTCCAGGATCACACCCTGAACCAAAAGCAGAGCTCAACTGCTGAGCCATCCATGATAAAATGTTAACTGCCAGCCCTCATGATAAAATGTTAATGGATAAGCAGTTGTGTCTCAATGGATCAGCAAAGTGGTTTCTTGAAATGGAATCTACTTCTGGTGAAGATGCTGCGAAGACTGTTAAAATGACAACAAAGGATTTAGAATGTGACAGAAACATACTTGATAAAGCAGTGGCAGGGCTTGAGAGGACTGACTCCAATTCTGAAAGAGGTTGGTATACAAAACGCTACCAAAGAGAATCTCATGTTACAAAGAAATCTTTCATGAAAGGAGGAATCTCTCCTTCCTTCATTGTTCAATGACAACCTTCATTGTTGTCTTATTTTAAGAAACTGCCACAGCCACCCCAATCTTCAGCAGCCACCACCCGGATCAGTCAGCAGCTATCAACATAGAGGCAAGAACCTCCATCAACAAAAGGATAACTCACTGAAAGCTCAGAGGACGGCTAGCATTTTTAGTGGTAAAATGTAATTAATATTTGTAGTTAAGGTGTATATATATACATTTTAGACATGATGCTATCGCATACTTAATAAATTACAGTATACTAAAAACACAACTTTTAATGAGAAACAAAAAAAAAATCCTTTGACTTGCTTTTTTGTGACATTTGCTTTATTGTGGTAGTCTGAAACCAAATCTGCAATATCTTTGAGGTATCATCTCTGTACTCTCTTTTTCTGAAACTCCTATTAGGCCTATTTTGAAATTCTCATTCTGTATGAGTTAGGGTTCTTCAGAGAACCAGAGCCAAAATCTGTATCTATCTTTATATATTAGCCTTTCAATTATCTGAATGATCACATTCAGATTTTCCTCGAGTCTTCCCCAGGTAAATAGCTCCAGTTCTTAAAAAATAAAATCCCATATGCCAATTGTCTTTTAAAAAAAGTGCCATATGGGCAATTGTGAATGAATCTTTTTAACCGAAATAGCAAACAGTAAAATAGTTTATGCTTTTTATTCTGTATTCCAGTACCATTCATTACATATTTCTGTTCTAAAACATAGAACATTATAATGTGATTCTTGGTTTATAGTCCTCCATCTACCACTAGACTGGTGATCTTAAGAGTAGGAGTTGTACTTGGAAGATAACTGATCCCTAATATAAGCTGGTTGCTTTGAATTTACAAATTTAAGAAAATCTAATATTGTCAGATCACAAAGTATCTCTTTTTCAGTGGGCTTGGCGCTGTGTTATGTGCATGGTAAAATAGGTAAGACATGACTTAATAGCTGCAATGATTTGTAAAAACAAAAGAAGCCTTAGAGATTTTAGCTGACAAAGAGCCTAATATAAGTCAATAGTATGTTGTTCCCTTTTAGACAAAATGCCTCCTTGAATGCAAAGAAAAAGTCTTATTTTTCTTTCCATCACCAATACTAGCACATCAATTGGAATAGTAACTATGTGTTGTATGAATGAATGGCAACACTAACAAAAGAGGAGATGCTGACATGATAGTGTATATTTCAAAAAGGAAATACAGTCTGACAAGGGTAATGAAAGAAATTCTTAGATACCTAAAGAGTTGTCAGATAGAAGATGGATTAAGACTGTTCTGTGTGATTCAAGTGAACAGAATTATATCTACTTGATAAAAGGTACAGGCAAATCAATTTGGGCCTAAAAAAGACATTTATGACAATTTTAACTATATAAAGATAGAATGCCCTGTTTTGGGGTATGAGGAGGCTGAAACACAACTTATGAGAAGTACTGTTGAAGGAATTAATAAGAATCATAAAAAAGAAAACTGAGCAAGATGATTTTTCAAAGTCCTACGAAACTATGGATTAGTATCTCATGGTTAGAAGTAAAATAATTCTAATTAATTTTTCTTAATTCTAATGTAATCTAACTATTTATTTTTGGTATAACTTCGGCAGACTATTGATTTGAATTGGAACTGCAGTCAATTTGACAGTTTAGGTGTTTGTTTGTTTTTTCACGTATCTAAATGTTCGATTTCACTATCGATTTCACAAATCACATTCTTACAGTCGGATTTTCTGAGATGTGTATCCTTATTCCAAATTTCTGGAAACTTTTAAATTTCCAGATCTGCTCATCAGCATGTTATGTGTTTGTCTACATTCCTATTACGTGTCCAACCTCTGAGCTTCATCTCCTTATAGAATCCTTTAAAAGAAATGTTGATCCTTACCTTAAGAAATTCCTGCTAGGTGAACTCAGCTTTTTAAAAATTCTACTCATTTTTCTCCATTCTGTCACCAGTGGTATTCAGGGCATATGTTCACTCATGTTTTGCCAACATTCATCCATGCTACATATTCTCCAATCTTCTAATAAATAGTTTTATAAGATGGTCAGGAAAGCACATGAGTTCAAGTCTGTTATCACCTGATTTTCAGTGACCCCATCTCAACTCAGAGTAATCACCGTTTTCTTTTCCCACAATTAATAATGTGTCTATAATATTTTTCAAGAATTGGTAGCAAGTCCTACATTATACGGTTGAAGACATCTATTACTCACTTTAAAAAAAAAGTGGGACCCAGTTTTTTCCATCTCTGGTCTTCTGGTCCATCATCTTTGATTTTTTCAAAAATCCCAAATCAGTTTTATTGATTTTATCAGCAGACACTGGGACATATTTCATTTGATCAAAGACAATGGAACTCACTTAAGTTAGATGCTCTCCATATTTCTGCATATTTTTGAGTGCCATCTTTTCCAGTTTAAAAATATTTCTTCATTACTTAAATGACAATTTCAAAATTGAAAAAGAGTGGTTCTATTCTTTCCTTTTTATCTGACTCTATCTCTTCTTTATTCTTTTTCTTAATTTGAATGAAACTAATCTATACATTTTTGTCCTTATACATTTTTCCCACAGCACAGTTCATCTAATTCTAATTTTAAGATTTCCAAAGACTGTTCTTGGAGTTTTATGGCATTTTTTAAAAAGCATTTTTTCCTTCATCAGTCCTAATCCTTGATTTTCTTCTACAGAAGTGTATGCTTCTTCTATTCATGAATAATGGTGTGCAGTTTGTATGTGTACCCTCAGAGCTAACCAAGAACATCAGTAACAACAAATAAGGAATTGCATTAGATTCATTGATTATTTACTCACACAAAGTGACCCTTTAGCCAATATTCTTTCATATGGAACAGAATCACTTTGCAGACCTGGATTAATGCTTAGAAAATGTCACATAGGTAGTTCCCGCTCACCTTATCTGGATTATGATTATTAGGAAGATCTCAAGTTAGTCCAATGAGGAGAAAGGAAAGAAATTTACCCTGTTCTCCTCTATTTTTAAGCAAAAACCTATGTGTTGCTACAATATAATGGACTTTGGTCATTTTACCTTTGTCGTTATACCTAATTCCAAAAAAAAAGAAGTTGTTTGGAGCACAAACCAGTGTTACAGAAATAGATATGGAGCCCCTAATAAGTCAAGGCAGTTTCTTGCCGTGTGGGAAATTCATGGATATGTAAGTCCTAGAGAGTTAATGACACCAGAAGATAATGACAAGCCATCCAACATCTTTGTTCCATTTAATCTCAGAGACTGAATTTACTTGCCTTTAAAAATGCATCTGTCAGAGTAATTTAACATGCGACTGGTAAACAGAAAGAGGTCTATTCCAGACTCAGAAAAAATGAGTAACTGATACTGAACAATAGTCCTCAGTATGTTTCAAAAGAATGGCAGTAGTTTGCAGTAGTATATGCATATAGCAAACTACTGATTTTGGACAACAGTACCTACTTTCCACTATCTGCAATCACAGACGTCAATAGAGAAAATGGCAGAGGCTATGAAAAGACTAGTTATAATAGGGGCCTACTGCTACGCTAAGGCACAGTCACAGAGCAACCGATTGCATAAGATCATCTATTCAGCCCCTAATGATGTGTTGTTAGCGCTCTGTTCAACCTTCCACTAGGCACCAATTATGTTTACTGCTAGCAGTTCGGGTACATATTTACTTCTCTGGAGAGTGGGTTTATGTGCAGAATTGTGGTGAATGGATCATAATATGGGCCTGACGCCCTCCAAGTGCAGACTCCAGGAGAACCTGCGGTACAGCTAGAATTGTGCTGAAGAAAGAGAAAGGAAGGAAGAAGAGAAGACAGTATGGTGAAGGGGCTTGGAGAGCAGGGTGGGGTAGGAGTGGAGGCCTTGCTGCCCCTAACAGGAAATTACAACAAATCCAAAAGGCTTGGACTGTGACTAAAGAAGCATTTGTTCCCGACCATTAAACCTGGCTTGCTCACCAGAAGGATTTTACAGTCCCTCTGACCATGTTGAAAATTTGAGGATGGAGATAATCCCTTTCACTCCTGTTTTTTGTTGGTTTGCAAAACTGTTTGAGAGATTGAACCTTGGGCACTTGTCAGTGAGGTCTAATGCACATTTTGCTCTCTTTCAATGGGCATTCAGCAGACTTCAGATCTATAAAAATTCGACTTAGTCGTTGCCTATTTTCTCATCTATGGGGGCTGGGCAGCTCAGCGTTATCTGAGAGGTGCCAGCTGTTGCTATTACAGACAGCATTCAATGGTTCATTTATCTGAATATGTACTGTTACTCTGCAAGATCTCAGGGAAGGAGACTTTGTTGTGATGGTGATGCACTTCTTTTTTGATGGAGCTCCTGAATAAATATCATTTTTTAAAAAGGGGGGCTCTGAGTGACTGGAAGCATTTCCTATACACATACTGACTTCAGCAGCTGGGAGATACATGAAAATGCCCTGTATATATACAACTCTACCAAAAACTATATATATTGTTGAAACAGCAAATATCATTCTAACTATAGCACTGAATATTACTCACAGTCTATATGAAAAAAGCAATAATGACCTTCATTAATCTGATTGCAATTAGATGACTTAAACAATGTTGAACTGAATTATAAAGGTGATTTAAAAGTATATGGACTTTATTAAAATCATTTAGCATGTTTAATTAGTAAATTATACTCTCCTGACCTCATGAGTGTGTTAGAATTTCACACACTTGCTTTTCACAGCAGAGGCCTGAGCTCAGTCATCACTTTCAATTAAACTAACACAAAAAATCAAGGCCTGGAGGTTATTTAAGTCAACAAATTATATTTTTAAATTCCCAATGTATAAATAGATCTCTAATTCATAAAATAGCTAATTATTCTCCCTTATTGTGGACTCTAGCTATTGTTTGATAATGGAGTCTAATGTCTGCACCTGTCAACTTAAATATCCTTAGACTTTTGAAAGCCTCAAGAATAAGGAGGTATTTTTTAGCAGGACTATTATGACTTTTTTAAAAATTGCAAATGGATGCTTTAGTTGAAAGAATTCAAATACCAACTACATGGCAGCAGAAAGAAACATGAAAAATGGCATTTCTGTCACCAAAGAAAAAGACTGGCCAAGGATGTATGGGTGGCTCAGTCCCTTAAATGTCCAACTTTTGGTTTCCACTCAGATCATGATCTCAGAGTCCTGAGACTGAGCCCCACGTCAGGCTCTGTACTGGGCGTGGAGCCTGTTTTTCTCTGCCTCTCCCCTTGTACTCTTTCTTTTTCTCTTAAAAACAAACAAACATCTCTAGAAAAGCTAGAGATGGAGATAGAAAAAAGGTGGAAGACCTCATGGGGCTGAGGGCCAAGGAAAGGAGTTTGATGCCGAGTGATGCAAGCTTACAGGAGTCATAATGGTTAAGAACGTGATGAAAAGAGGCACATAGGGATGCCTGGGTGGCTCAGCAGTTGAGCGTCTGTCTGCCTTTAGACCAGGGCGTGATCCTGGACACCCAGGATGGAGTCCCACATCCGGCTTCCTGCATGGAGCCTGCTTCTCCCTCTGCCTCTGCCTATGTCTCTACCTCTCTCTCCGTGTGTATCTCATGAATGAATAAAACCTTTATAAAAAAAAAAGGCACATAGCTATCTATCTCAAGGGCTAGAAACTGTCTAGAGAGGGAAAAAATCAGTTTTTAATTTGACCTAAAAAAGCAAGTTTTAAAATATAAAGAAAAATATGAGGATTTATTGGCATAACACACTACTAATTTGGAGAAGAGAAACCTGCTGAACAAGTAAAAATCTAAATTGCTAAATGTACTAAAGAAATGCAATTTCACTACTTTAGCATATGTAAACTATTTTTGGCTCATAAAGTATTTCCAGGTAGCATCCTACTGGACCCATTGTAAGGATTGGGAGAGTCATTCCCTAGAATCTTGGATGACTGAGGGCATATAGCCATAGCCTTTCTTCCATCCTTAACTAGTAAAGAGCTTCTGCTTGAGACAGCCCATTTTAAACCCTACTATTTCAAAACTCCTTCCTTACACTGAGCAAAGTTAGGCCCTGAGAATACTGAGCTGAAATCCAAAGTCATCGACATCAAGAACCTTGTAATTTAATGAAGGAGACAGAAAAGTAATAGAATTTATGAGTGTTGCATTAGATTAGGAGAGAAACATGCATATGTATAGAGTGCTATTGGGTTACAAAGGAGGGCATTTATTTATCTCAGCCTGAACTGAGGTGGAGGGGACATAATAAGAATGGGTTTCCTAAGGATAGTCACATGCCAGTTGAATTTTTAAGGATGTGTGGGAGTTAAACAATTAGAAGTAGCAGGAAGGAGACTTTCAAGGGAAGGTAATGGTATCTTCCCAGGGAGACTGGTTTGATTGGGGACCATATAAAATTCACTGTAACCCTAAATAGAGAAGTCAGTGTTCTACTCCATCTTTATCTCTTTTTTAAAACAAATACAAAAATATCTATTATGCCTCTTCTGTATATCAGTTCAATTTCTTCCCTCAAGTGTTTAGTTAAGGTGGAGGGGAGAAAAAAAAAAAGGTGGAAGGGAGAGACAGAAAAATCTGGCTTTGCTGTTGAACCACAGATTGGGCACAGTACCTGCCATATGCCAGGGCCTGCCCATGGAGACCAAACTCCAGGAACTTGATTAACTCTGCGGAGAAGGAGCAGGTCACTCAACTTCACCTGTTCTTTAAAACACAGAACAAAGAACTCCCTTCGCCTTCCCACACTGCAAACTCTGCTACCACTGGATTCTAGATACATGGAGAGACCTGAAAAGATGCATGTTTCTTTTTAAATGAGGCAGCCAGGACAGCCTGAGTGGCTCAGAGGATTAGTGCCACCTTCAGCCCAGGGTGTGATCCTGGATTCCCACGGGATCGAGTCCCACATCGGGCTCCCTGCATGGAGCCTGCTTCTCCCTCTGCCTGTGTTTCTGCCTCTGTGTGTGTGTGTGTGTGTGTGTGTCTCATGAATAAATAAATAAAATATTTTTAAAAAATGAGGCACCCAGAACTGACCCAAAACTCTAGCCATTAAGACCAGCAATTATTAGGGAACACAGGATTAGGAATTTCTTATATTTCTGCTCAGTGTTTTCTTCTTGTTAGATTACCTGACTATTCTGGATCTGACCTCAGGCCTACCTATCTCTTACCTCTAGTCTAAACAAAATTCTTGAACTGTTATTCCTCACCAAGCTTCTTTAGTTTCTACCCCAGATCAGGTCTGATATAAGCTCTAGGTACAAAAGTTATTGGCTTATTCTCATTCCTTAGACTGGCAATACACCCTATCAATAGTAGCAAACATCTATTGAGGGCTTTACTATATGACAGATATCCTTCTAACTGCTTTCCATACGTAAACTAATTTATTCCTAATAATCACACTATAATTTATCTGCAGTTACCCACATTCTATGATTCAATCAATAACGTTAAAGCTAAGGAATGTGTAGAAGGTCATAGCTGGTAAATGGAGGAGCTGGTGTATACATCCAGGCAATCTACCTTCAAAGTTTGCCTTTTTAGCCATGACACTGCACTGCTCAACCACTTTGTTGTATTGTGCCTCAGTTGTACTAAATTGAATTTGTATCACTTAGAAAAGCTATTGATTGCTTCTCCACTTAGGTCCTTTATTGTAACAATTAATTGATCAACATATATTGAATGAGCAATATCTATGCACCATGCTCACTGTTTTGGGCTTCTAGATACACAGGCATAGAAATCATGTTGTCGAGGGAATCCCTGGTGGCTCAGCAGTTTAGTGCCTTTGGCACAGGGTGTGATCCTGGAGTCCCGGGATCAAGTCCCACATCAGGTTCCCTGCATGGAGCCTGCTTCTCCCTCTGCCTGTGTCTCTACCTCTCTCTCTCTGTCTGTGTCTCTCATGAATAAATAAAATCTTAAAAAAAAAAAAAGAAATCATGTCATCGATATTCTTATATAGATTGAATTCTAATGGTATAATGGAAATTACAAAAAATCATGTGAAACAGAACCTGTAGGAGATCCAGAGATCAAGTCTAATTTATTTATTTAGCAAAACAAAAACAAAAAGACCCAAAATAAAATTCATTGTAAGCACACACACACACACACACACACACACACACACACAACTTACTTAAAAGTTATAAACATATCGTTAGAAAAGTGTGGACTAGAATCCAGTACCCGTAGTCCATTCTACTGGTTTTGTAAATTATACACTGAAGCACATAAACATTCCTTTAATTTTTAAGAAGATTTTATTTATTCATGAGAGACACAAAGAGAGAGGCAGAGACATAGGCAGAGGGAGTAGCAGGCTCCACACAGGGAGCCAGATGTGGGATTTGATCCCAGGACCCCGGGATCATGCCCTCAGCCAAAGGGAGACACTCAACTGCTGAGCCACCCAGGCATCCCGACATTCCTCTATTAAAAAAGAGCCTCTGAGCATGGTCTCAGTTCTACAAATAAATAAATGCTTGAAAAACAATTGGAAGTAAATTTGCCAAAATATTATCAGTGTTTTCCATGATATTGTGAATAATTTTGTAAACTGTCTCTTTTGCTTATAAAAGGACCTATTGTTAAAGATACACAAATAGTCAAAGTGTTTAAACTGAAAAAAGAATCCTCTTCCCCCCCCCAAAAAAAAATGTTTTTGAATGTTTCGAACCTCTGCATGCACTGTTCCAAAATTCCTTGGAGTTTGATTTCATACTCTATTCAAGTTCCTATGAAGCTGAAGACCCTCTGTTATCTTTTGGCCACTCCAGACCATCTGAGAACACAAAGGGATTTCTCAGACTGTACCTACATGACTTAGCTAATGACTCAACTCAACTACAGGAAAATGAAAGCAATTCCATATTTAGGAGCTAAGCCCTGCAGGGTTTCCCCTGAATAATGGCTGTAAATTATGCCACATGCTATGGAGGGCTTGCTTTCTTCTAAGAAGAGATGACTTATCAAACTGTGCTATCTCTTTACTAAATTGACTACGCAAAAGAACTCTACAAAAATGAAAACAGCTTTGGTGCTGGAAAGACCACACATCTTTCCAATAATGATTCCAGAATTAAGGGAAAAAATAAGATCAACCTAGAACTCTCAAATTGTCCCATTTTACTAAATGGACTATAGACCATTATTTCAACTTTAGTGCAACAGTTTGTATAAAATTATTTTTTGTTTTTGTATACAGTTATGGTAGCATATAAACCAATAGTGGATTTAATTCAGAACAGTAAGAGCTTTTATAAAATGATAATCATAAGGTTGCTACAAATTCTTAGAAAAGTATGGATGAACTGTCATTATTTAGAGGAGAATTAGCATTGGGTCAATTAGATGTATTGCTCAGCCTTTGCTTAAGGCTGAGGACAAGTTCAAGGGACAAAGGGGCACTTGACCTAGAAACCTCTTCATTCAATGTCATGAGATTTCTTTTCTTTTCTTCTTCTTTTTTTTTTTTTTTTTTGTCATGAGATTTCTTTAGGAATAGTTTTAACAATTTGCCTTTAACTCAAATCTAGTCTAAATAGTGACATTTACAGTGGTTAACAACTATTCATTCATTATACTGGCTACTAAAATCTGGTAGATTGACTCTGTAGGTAAGAGAAAGGAAACCCAAGATAAATCTTATACAAAATTATTGTCCAATCCTTGTTTTTAGAGCATCAAAACCAACCAACCAACCAGAACTCTAAGAAGGTAAACATTCTAAATCTGTCTTTACTGATTCAAAAATTTGACAAATCTCCCCAAATAGCTAATATCATGGAATAGACTGGAATGATAACCTGTAACATAAGCAGCCTAGTAGTTTTCCTGGGCTATCCACCACATAGTGTGTTTGTGAGGATTAACAAAGTTGATGCAAGTAAAAGCACTTACTTGCTGTTCTGTTAAATATTTTCACACAATAAAGCAATATGCCAAAGGAAAATGTGATTCAGAATGATGATGATGAGTACTGTTGTGATAATTATCAATCACAAATATATATTGGCCTACCTTGAGGAACTACAAGACCAAAGATTCAATTATATTTGTTATGCCACTTGGTATATTATGTACCTTGACTAATTTAGAAAGGCATTTTTAATAACAAAGCTTGGAACACAAAGAGTGTTCTCATAAACTTTAATTTGTCTTAAGCGACCCATTCACTGATAAAAATCACTTGCTCAAGGTTTAATATGCTCTGGTAAATCTCATTCTCCACAATTGCTTAAAATAATTGTTTCTAAATTAGAATGGAATCTTCTCACTCAATGATGAAACAGTTCACAGCTTCCTGTTGGTTTTAGGTTGATGACCTAAGACATCATTGGGTTTGGCAAAGCCATGTTTGGTCTGGAAGCCAAGGTCTTTTTGAGGTTTACCTAACTGTCCCTTCTTCCTCCCAACCATACTGGGCCTCTTTCAGCTCTTGAGGCATATGTTGCTCCTTCCTTCTTGAAGGCCCTGACACATATCTTCCCTCCCTACTCATTTCGTTTAGTCCACTAATGGCATCCTCAAAGAGACCTCCAAAGTAGAATGTATGTACCCTGTGGGGAATCCAAGACAGTCATATGGAGCCTGGGAAGGGAAGGGGGGAAGCTTTTATTTCTATTTACTTTGACCTAAGCTTAAAGGTAAATTATGCTTTCAAATATTGATATATCCACAGGCAGGAACACATATAGGTAACATATATAATAAATTCCATATTTGGAACATATCATACAAAGTAACTGTTTGCAGGCCACTGCCTCACTGTTACCTCTTCATGTGACCTCACCATGAATATTCCAATTGCTCAACTGTTTACCTCATTATGAATGCCTTCCTTTACCAATCAGACTAAGACAATCAGACTCCCTGTAGACTCATATCACAATACACTTCCGTGAAGCATACTAGTAGTTACAATTTTAATTAATCTCTGAGACTATTTAATTAATGCCTGTTTTCATTCACTAGACACTCTAATGAGGGCAAGCACTGAGGTCCATTTTTGATCACTTTTTTTCTTTCATAACGCCTAACCTGTTGTCTGCCTTACAGTAAGTGCTTCATAAATATTTAATGATCACAGAGGGGTGTGTGTGAGTGTGTGTGTATGGAGCATATAAATGTATGCATATTTGAAGTATACACTGTACGTCTGAAACATCTACATCTACATATATGTATTTGAAACATGTATGTATGTGTGTATACATATAAAGTCAAAATTAAAGTTCTTCAAAGGGAGAGCTGGATTTTTTCCCTTCTCTATCTGTAACTAATATACCCTTCCTCCATTTCTCTAGCTCCTTTTTCCATTGATTTCAGTGGATTATTTTTGTGTCATATGTTTATTTGCTATAGACTTGTCAGGATAAAGCTCAAATATCAGCTGGGTCCATGATGCCCACAGTAATTGCAAAACTGTTTGCTGTAAAACAGATTAAGAGGCCCCACTCAGCAAGCACTGAGCCAAGTTCTTCCCTGGCCGCTTCAGGAACATGTGGCAGGGCTCTGTAACGTGATGGATGACATATGAAGTGCAGAGGGCTGCCCATATGCTGCTGCAATTTTCCTGTACAGGATGTGCTCTTTGGACTTAATAATGGTGATTTAGGACACTGGTGAAAATTCCAGTTCTCTTTAGGTCTCATTCAGAATTCTCAGGCAGGGGGTGGCAAACCTATAATCCTACACTGCAGGAAAGAAAATGAAAGAAGGGAAAAGAGACCTCTAGGACTGACTTGTATTAGAACTGATCAGATCAGTTTGTACTACCTGTCACAGAAGGAGACAGATATGACTGCTTGAAAACCTAAACGTTGAGTAAAAGAACTCATGAGGTCACATAGCACCCTTCTAATTTGGGTTGGGGTAGGTTGGGTTGGTTCTCCTTATCCTTATTTTATCTCATCTGATATGTAAGTATATAAAATCAGTGGTGAGATTCATCCCTGAGATCCTGATTCTACGTTTCTGCATAAATGCTACAGAAGTAATAATCAAAAAACTGGCAAAAAGAGACAGGTGTCATCGAAGATGTGGAAAACTTTATGATTTATGAGGTTTTCTGTAACAGTTTTTTGTTTCCTTAGGTGACCCAATGTTCTACTTTATTCTCTGCTTATGTTTGCCAATGTAGTTACTGGCAAAGAGAAGATGTAAAGATTCTTGGTCGTCAATTCAGTAAAGCCATTTAGTAATTACTTCCCCCAAAGGAATTACATTATCACCCCAAATATATGGGGAAAACATACCTCAATGAGAGAGAGAGAGAGAGAGAGAGAGAGAGAGAGAGAGAGAGAAGGAGGAGGGAGAGAGAAGATAAATAGAAATGAGGGAGAACTATTTTAGATAAAATATATCTGGCAACATTTTGGTGACTGGTAACTGAATGTGTAATGGTTGTGAGGACATATACTACGAAGTGTTCTCAAAGTTCACTGCAGATACAGAATATTTGAGAAGTTTGTTAATATGCACATTTGAGGACTGCACCCCAGAGATTCTGATTTAGTAGGCCTTGAATGGTGCCAGAAATTTGTGTTTTTAATAAGCAGAAGGAACAATTGTACAGACTGCATTTGGAGAAATTACAGTGCTCTCTGATAGAACTTTCCACAGTGAGGGAAATGCTCTGTATATGTATATCTCTTTTCAATGAGATAGCCCCTAGCTGCATGTGGTTGTTGAGTACTTAAAAAGTAGCTAGTGTAGGCAAGGAACTGAATTTTCAATTTTACTTAATTATTTTAAATTTAAATAGCCACATATGGCCAGTGGCTGCCACACTAGAGAGCTGAGCTTTAGAATACACTTTGTTTAGGGACAAGGAGCATCCCTTTTCTTTTGTATTGTACCCACCACAGTAAGGAAGCAAGAGATTCTAGATCTCACTAGGAATAGCATGAAATAACATTTTCTGCAGGATGCTTCCATTCAATCCACTAGTGCACATAGCAGTGTGATTGTATTTTATCAGAATAAACATTTTTATTCCTTTCCTAGTCTGTAAATAGCAAGTTATGCCATATTCATAGGGTGAGCTAAATGAACGATCTATGGGTATGTCCATTTATTTGTACTCAAAATGAATGCGCACTGAACAGTGGGTATGTTGTCGCACCTTGCGGCAATCCCACTAGTTAGTTTCATGACTATAATGCCTGTGGCTAATCAGCTCAGGCAGCTAGGCCTTGATTAGATGTTAGAAAGGGCTACCCCATGGGCTTGAGAAACTATCCAAATCCATAGATCTCTCCTTCCCAAGCAAACACTAGCAATGCCGACTGCCAAGAAAGTCACAATGGAACAAAGGGAGATTCCAAGCTATCTTATTGATGGGTTTAGTGCCAAAAAATATTCTAAGTCATAGAGCATCAGGGTCTAGTATTCATGCAACTAAAAGAGACAATAGAGCAGATTCTCCTTCAAATATTGCTTGAATTCCTATCCCAGACTTAGCACGGATGTGAAGCTTTATCTTTATATTGGGCCTGTTCTAAGAACAGCATTAGGTTAAAAAAAAAAAGGCTAAAAAAATGTACACACACACATTAGCTAAATAGATGGAGTTTGGCAGGCGAGGGTGGGGAATAGTGGATTTGGATGCTGGAATGAGAGTGCATAATCATGTCAAAATAACTCACCCCCAAGCAGAGAATAAAATAAAAGGGAAGTAGGGCAGAAAAAAAGAACATTAACGGATCCACCTCCTTTGCCCCCAGAGACAAAGGTTCTTTCTGCACCATTCACATTAGCATTTTGGCATATGAAAATGAATTCTGATGCTAGTCTATAACAAATTACTGCTCTCCTAACTAGAATCTTAGACATCTTCATGTAGCTGGCAATAAGTGATCTTAGAGAATTGTTTCCAGAAATTTGGTGATTGACAGTACACATATTTTGTGGTACAGGTCTTGGCAATATTTCAGGGCCTGGGCAATGTAGTGAAGTGGCCTGGCTCCTGGGGGAATCTCTCCTAGAAAATTGGTACCGGCCAGAAAACAGAGAGAGGGATGGATTCTGTAGCCAATGTCTCTAAATCTTTCCCCAGTGAAGTCAGGATATGGTGAGGGCTCAGTTAGTTCATAAGTTCTTTAAGACTTTCTGTGTAATCAGAGTCGAGAAATGATTCCCTAGTATAATGTTTTAAAAAGCCCTCCTCTATATGGCACATCTCAGCTTCCTTTTTTGAGTAACGCTTTGTGGGCTCAACCATTCTGTCACAATTTTATAGATGCAAAAGGGGATGCTCACACAGTAAGGTCATATGATAAAAGTCAGTGGTTCATTTGGGATTTAAATTCTGGATTTCTGATGCTTAATCTCAGGAACATTCTATAATACTTGCACTACCCCCTTTCTTAAAACTATGTTTCTAAAGAATTTGGCAAAAGAAGTTTACAGATGTGGTTTAAAAGAAATAATAATAATAATAATAATAATAATAATAATAATAATAAAAAAAGATTGGCATTACCTGACTGTGCGTGTTACTTTTGCACTGACAATTTTGTCTTTTTGTCTACACAAATGTGTAGGTATGTATGTGTGTACATATACTTTGCATTCTAAAGCTTTAATTTTGCAAGATGTCTTAGCCTTGATAAATCTCTGTGACCTACTGTTCTGACATAGGCTTTGCTCTCTCTCTCATGATACTCCCTGCACAAGTTTTGTTATGGAAGCCATAGCTTGGCTGTCAGCCTAGTTGTTCCCTATGCCTGGACTTCTGGCTCACTGACCTCCCTGGGATCAACAGGTATTTGGAAGTTTCTGGGTCTGTGGAAAAAAGGAAGGAGCTTGGACGAGAGGGAAAACAAAATGGAAAGAAAAAGGAAGAAGGCCACACATATATAGTTTACAGTTTTCAAATGCTTTCCATTTGGAAATAAGACTCACACATGCATCCCGGGGAGTCCGAATTGTCTAGACAGATTCATAGTTGAGGCTAAAGCTTCCCAGAAGAGGTTTTTAAGTATTACTGACTTTTGTTTTGCATTTAAACATTGTTCCCGCTAAATTCTCAGCTTGAGTTGGGTCCTTTGAATATGCTGAATATTTGTACAAATGTTGGATAATTGTGCTTTTTTAACTCACACTCATCTTGCTTCTTGAATTCCTTTTCTATTTACTTACACAAAAGGCAGTTAACACAAGCATCTGGTTTCCATTGTCAGGTTTAACACCCAACAGTGCCCTATTAGGATGGATAGAGCAACAGACAGTGTAGTTAAATACTTTGAAATTCTAGCCCCTTCTCCTTCCCTTTCATTCATTATTCCATCTCCTAAGAATAATGCCAAATAGTAAAGAAAATGAGGACCAGGAAGAGGTTTTTGGAAGATCTCCATATAGAGAATATGTTTTATTGTAATTAATTTTGTCTCATTAGAAATCAACATGGGGTTGCTAATTCAACTAATAGATACAGAATACCTTTATGTTTCAGATCTCATCACCTCAGGTATAAGCATGCACATAAGGCATTCTCTACCCTGGAGCCTCCAGCTTAGTGAAGACAGGAACAGGAACAATATAATCGCCATGGACATGGTATTAGAGGAACATGAAACTGTCCCTGACTAGTACTGAGGTCCCATGAAGACTTCCTGCAGGAAAAGAACTAATTCTATTACTTAAAAGTGGGTGGTCTTTATCTACTTTGCCTCTCTGAACCTGACTCTTCACTTATAACTTTAAAAAAATATTACATGCAGCTCTACTATACCAGGGATGGTAGATGGAAATATTCACTGAATCTTGCTTTCCCATACTGAACACTAATGTTTCGCCTGGGTATAAAGCTGGTGTTTCTGAGCAGGGAATGGTCCTGGGTTGAAATATTGTACATTCAGCATATAAACCAAGGCATATAAACCTGCCTACTTTTAGCCCTTTGGCTGGGGACAGGGGGTGATCTCAGAAGCTAGAGCCTTATCTGCAGTCACCACTAACATCTTCTTGGCCAGAACCTGGCCCCACACTACCACACTACCACTGTGCCCCATCATTGCAGCTCTCTCCTCTTGTGTTAAATCAATAGTTTATGACATGTACAAGGAAAGCTGTAAATTTAATTTTGTCCCCTGCAGTGCGATTCCTATCTTGTTTGCTGGCAACATAATGAATGTGTTTGCCCTCCAGACCCCCCACCCAGTGGACCAATTGGAGGATAAAGAAAGAGAAAATAGCAAAGCACAATTAGGTAGATGGATTAAAACTGGATTAATCAGAAGCCTGAATAAAGATAGGCAGATGCCTTTTGTCTGGGTGCATGCTTGTGTGTGTGTGTGTGTGTGTGTGTGTGTGTGTGTGTATTCACTCCCCACCCCACCCCCACCTTCCCCACTCCCCCACACCGCCACCCAGGGAAAAATCCACCAGACAGGAAATTATAATTAAGGAAAAATTTGGGCTCTAACTGTGCCTTGGAAATTTCAGAGTGGTCCAGATAGGTTATTTTTAATTATGAGGGAAATGTGAGCAGAACAGGCTAGCTCTACTTGACCCCACAGGCCTCATCTGCTGTGACCCCCTCCCCCTGTCTAGCTTTGATGCAGCAAGGATGCCAAGCTCCTTATCACTAGAGGCTCTGCACTGCTGATCCCCTGAATGTCTTTCCCCACTCCGTGCATGATTAGCTTCCCACCACTGTTGCCATCCCACCCCACCCAGGCTCTCCTGAATCTTTTAGCCCTGTTGCATGATCTCTAGAGCCTTTATCATCTGAAGTCATCTCGTAGATACATAGATAGATGGACAGATAGAGACATCTTTACCTATCTATAGCTATATCTATATATATGTATGTATGCATTTCCTTTTTTAAAAAAGTGTTTCTCCCACTATGAGGTAAGTTCAGCAGGAGCAGGGAATTTGTCTATTTTATTCCTTATGTAGTTCCAGTGACTACCATAATACCCATCACATGTCATTGCTCAACGACATGCTGAATCAATTAATGAATGATATATTGAGGTAATAGTTACTTAGAAAAAAAATATTTATTTCCAGCAGTTTTTGCTATTGTAACAATACCCCAGTGGATCTTATCACAGCTGCCCTTTATATAGCACTTGCCACCTGCCAGGTCCTGTTCTAAGTTCTTTACGTACTAACATATTTAATCCTTACAAAAACCCTAGGAGGAAAGCACTATTATTATCCCTATTTTTTAGATGAGAAAACTGAAACAGAGGGAACACAGAGCACTTCAGTTACTTCCCCATGTTTACAGAGTTACCAAGAGGCATAAGTAGTATCTAGACTCATGACAGAATGACTCCAGAGTCTATGCTCCTAGGGACGGTACTATATCAACTCTACTTAGATCATTATCATAAGAAACTGCAGGCACTCAGCACAAATAAGACAACGATAACGTATCAAAAGGCCCAGCGTGTGTATGTGTGTGTATTTTATAAATGCACTGGACCACAGGCTACTAGAACACATGATTGCTAACATTTTTAGAAAAAAAAAATCTAATGTAGATACTCAGAGTCCATGTGTAGAGTCCTGTACTTGAAGTTTCATCATCAACTTTATTCAGCTTAGATCTTAAGCAATCTATGCACTTGTACTGTGTATAAGCGAAGACGTATTTCTTCACAGCATCATTTGGCCTGAGAGATTGTTACACAAATCCACTCTTCAAAAAGGTGGAAAGGTGTGTGTTTGTGTCTGTGTATGTGTGTGTGTCTGCGTGTGTAAAACTATGCAAGTAAATTGGAATGAGAATGGTTTTAGGATCTTGTGAAGCACGGATAACCTTTGTACCTGGTCCAAGTGTCTCTATCCTTCCGCCCATCCATTCATCAAGTGTCTGCTATAAGCCCATCACTGTCTAAGTGATGTAAGCAGTGACCGAGGCAGCTACTGTCCCTGCTCCCATGGAGATACGTTCTGGCATGTATTGTTCTCAACAATCCCTGGCCTTCATCCCTTATGTAGAGTTTTTACGCAGTGCCAATTTGTAAACAGGGCAGAGAAAAATCCGTGTGTGAGTGTGAAGACCAAAGACAGGGAGCAGGAATGGAGACAGGGCTATCAGGCAGAGAAGCACAGGGTAATGGCCAAAGGAGCAGTGAGGGGAAAGTGGAGGTATGAAGCCAGGAGGGAAAGTACGGGAACCTGGGGAACAGGTACCATCAAGGACAGAATGATGACTTTGTCCCAACAGACTCAGCAGGTTGATCCCATGTGCCCAGGACAAGTGGGACTGTTCATCTTAGAGTATTTTTTAAAGGTTTTTAAGATATATTCATAGAAATAAACAAGGTGTTCAAAGTATTTCTTTTTCTAAGGAATACAAAGACTCCACTAACCCATTACCTCTGTGCCTGTTCTGGGGAAGACCCCCCCCCAAAAAAAGCTTTTCTTCTTTATTGACTAATGGGTCTGTGAGTGTACAGGAGATGATATCCCCAGAGGGCAGCTCTCTCTGTGCCATGGGAGTGACAGAACTATGGCTGCATTTCCCAAGAATCAAAGGATATTAATTTACATTTGACATGAAATAAAAAAATCCATCATTTTATTGTCAGTTTTGTTCCAATCAATCCACCCCTCACCCTTGCTGCCAAGTAGACCTTTGATAGAAATTCATCCCAGAAATAGGATGTAAAATCTTAATGAGATTATTTTGATGTTTACCACCTCTAAGAAGGTTCCCCAAGTCATGTGGATGGAGGCATTTTTTTCTACTCTTTCCTTCTGCATATACCTGAGCCCTGACCATTAACTTACTGAATCCTGACAAGACTGATTGGAATACCCCTGACGATGCAATATGTTCTCACCCCTGCAGTGTGAGTTGACAGGGCAGAGGACAGCCTGGATGACCTGAACATCTCCCCCACTGATGCCTAAAATTCCAGCATTAGTGATTCATGCTTAGGGGAAATCGAGGAGCCATTATGGATTAGCTAAGATATTTGTTCGTTCGTTCATTTCTTGATCTAATAACCAAAAAGCACGGTACGATTCATTACAGACTTCTAAACACTAAATCTAATTCTGCTGTCTTACTGGTATCTTTTTCTAAAATGGAAATCTCTTAAAAGGAACAGATATAGAACACTTTAAAACTGATTTGTTGATCAAATAGTTTTACTCCCTACACTTAGCAGTCAGGAAAAGGCATAGAAGAAAAATAGAAAAGGCAAGAAACACTCAAACTTGAATTGCTTTTATCCCCTAAACTACTTGTAGTGAATCTAGTAGTGGAACGATTGTTCTTAAAGACTCTTTTCTATTTTCCAGTTTATATCCCAACCAAAAAACAGAATGAGAAAGACAGGCTCAGGCAAGGGCTGAACACAGGGCCTGAGGCATTTGCCATATATTAACCTTCCCGAGTCCTCTTCTCTCCCAATGCACACCCTCCTCTTCCTCTGCCTCCCATTGAGAGGTGGAGCAGTGAACAACACAGTCCTTTTGCGTGTTTCCAGGAAGTCTGGAGCCCAGCAATGCCAAGAGAATGCTCTCCACTCCCTGCAGAGAACACCATCACTGATGAGGAGGAAAGCCCTCCAGAAATGAAAGTTATTTTTATAGCTTTGTTCTTCACTTTAAAAGCAAACCCCCAAATGATAACTCTTTTTCTTTAAACTCATTCCACTATTTGTAGGATCAGAAGAATCATTGATGACTTCAGCTGAAAGGTTTTAAGAATCTAATTTGTTTTTCTCCCTACGTGTGCTGTTGATTACTGTCAGTGGGTCTTGTGAAACTAGACTCATCTATTTTTAATGCTTGCCACACAGTACATTTTTAAAATAAATGGGTATGAGTTTGAGTAAAGCTTGTGTCTCTTTTTATAGGCTATAAACACCAATGGTGGGCACCGACAATTTATGTAGCCTAAGCCCACAGCTATTGATAACTGATGGGCTTACAGCTCATCTATGAGAAATCATGACCATACAGTCAGCAATCCTGTTAGACTTTAATCCATTTCTTATGTTTCTTGTGTTTGTATGTGGGCTTTAATCATAATATTTACATTTTTCAGACACTAAAATGTTTCATGTCCCTTTTCAATAAGGTGAATTCATAAAAACGTATATATATACATATATATTTCTCTCTCTATATATATATATATGACAAGCCATATGAGTAAACATAACTAAGTAAAATTCAATTTTGAAATAATTTTCGACCTGCATTAAAAGCAAGAAAAAGTAAGAAAAATGTTAAAATTTTTGCTAATTGCCTTAACTTGTATAAATCAATCAGAGGAGACCAGCATTTTTGATTCAATCTAATTGCTTAGTGCCATAAGATAGTGTAATGCACTTGCTGTATGGTCTCTCTTTCCTTAAAGCTTGATAGAGATAGAGATAGAACTATTTACCTCTCTCTATATATGCTCTTCCATATTATAATGGTAGAACTTGCTTTATGTTACAGATATTGGATAGACAGGTTATCATTATGGAATGATTTCACAAGTCATGCAGGGTGTTTTAAGAAGATGGCCTCCAGAGTCCAGTATACAGGCCTCTGCCTCTTATGTGCTATATGACTGTGGCAAATTAGCTAATCTCTCTAACCTTCAGTCTGGATAGGGGTATTATAAAACCTATTGTAAGTTGTGAGGGTTACATAAAATAATATATGTACCACACCTGCTATGTGATGAGGGGTGGGATTAGCATTCGATACATCAATAAGTGCTTGGATGGATGCTTTTGACTGTAAAACACGAGAAAATCCTGACATAGGATTTAGATAAAAAGGATGTTTATTATCTCACGTAACAAGACGTACAGAGGTGGGGCAGGCTCCAGAGGGGCATGTTAGATTGTTGGCTTTGGTTCTCTGTGGTTCCTGGTAATTTCCTCCTTTCTGTGTTAGTTCAATACTCTAGCGTAAGAATACTCTCTAAAAACTTCCCAGCAAATTTTTCTCACATCTCATTGGCCGAAATTGGGTCATGTGCAGAATAAAATAGTGGTTCAGAACATGAAAAATGGGATAAGGGGGCGTAAGTTTGAATTCAGTGTTGCAATTCATAGCTGTTTATCTCTGGGCAATCCCTTCATTTCTCTGTGCCTCAGATTCCTTGTTTATAAAATGAGGATGTCAATATTGCCTTCCTCATTGGATTGTTGTGATGATCACATGGGTTAATACAAAGCGAACAATAAGAACAGTACCTAGCACATAACAAATGTTTATTAAGTATTTGCTATTTTAAATTCTAAACCAATCACTGAGAATAGGAATTGGTTAAATTAAACACAGTTTATGAGCTGGAGGAAAGGTCACTTTTCGCTGAATCATGTGGGTGAATGGCAATTTTAACAAAACTGAATTACATTAGGTTGGCAACCTCATCTGATCATCACACTCAAAGCACTAACACTCACTATTTTTATTTTATTTAATAACATCACCACGTTACCTTTCTCCCAAAATGAAGATCTACTGACTGAACCATAGGTAAGGCCTACCTGATGATTTTATATTTTATCTATTATTTTGAATATGAAACATACTTTTGTCAACAAGTATTTTTTTAAATATATGTGCAGAACTACTTGTCACCCTTGATATCACTGAAATAGGACTGAATTCTATCTAGTTTTGAGTCATTTTAAGTCTGATGTAGCTACCTGAGCCCAAGGATCCAGAACATTTGAGCCCTCTTGTCCTTTAAGGAACCAAGATCCATGGACTTGGTTAGGTAAGGTAAACAACAAAATGGAACTACGAGAGGTAGGAATATAAAAACTAAGTGGAGAAGAGGTCAAACTCCTAAGGTGGAAGGGAAGAGATTATTTATCTGTATCTCCTTAGAATTGAACACAGTGCCCAGTGCATCGTGGGTTCTCAAAAAAATGTCTGATAAATAAAGGAGAGTGAATGAACAAGCATGGATCCTTTAAGAGATGAACAGCTACTCATTCAAAAACAGTTGCATAAAAAAACAGAAATTAATACGACATACAGTTCTACTAATTTTGACAAATGCATTCAGTTATGTGACCGTCAACACATTAAAGATGCAGAATAGTCACATCACACCTTCCCTTCAAATTTATTCTATAAGTATTAATTGATCTATATCCTGTCAGGAACTGGACAAGTATCTAGTTACAAGTTGGTAAATACGGAAACATATTTAAACACAGAACCTCTGAGGATATAGTGATTGTAGCTGCCTATTCATATATTCACAACCTTACATAACTTCATGGGAAAAAGGGTTAAAATTTCATCGGGTGAGAAAAGATGAGAAGTCAAAGTGTGTACTTAGCAATGCCATTGTTTTAAGGTTTTTCTATCAAATTTTGTCAAAAGCTTTTAAATTCTTCTACCTCAATTATCAGCATCTCTGACTTCCATAGAGATAAAAATATCCACAGGAACCAGATACAAATACCTGGAATTTGGTACTGGGGCTTATCAAACAACTGATATTTTTTGTTTAAACTTGTACTAGAGAAGAGAAAACCTAGTGACGATAAAGACAACTACAAACCTCAAATGTTTGAGAGCATTTGAAAACTCCCAAGGAAGATGCTAGCAGTATTGTAAGGAGGATATAGGATAGAAATGCAAGCATCTAGTTGCTCTCAAATATTCTCTCAAGAAGACTTGCTTCCAGAATCATCAGTGTTATCAGTGTAGTGGGTCATGATTGAAGATTTGCTCCATAACCTAAAAGTGAGGATCAGTTTCCTTATATTGGCCTGCTGAGTGACGTGTCTCCTCCCATCTCCCATACAGGAGACAGAATAAAGTCTCCACACTCAAGTGACTACTGGAAAATAGGAAGAGGGATGATTGAAAGGGGATAAAAGAGTTCTATCTTCTCACGTAAGACCTAAAGAGTCAAGTAAATTGTCAATAATGCCATCTACTAAATTCCCCAAAACTTAATATCTACTTATTTCGACATGAATGAATTTTGTTAGTTAAAAGAGTGGGATTACTTGTCCTAAACACTGGTTAAGTAGAGGAAGCCCCTGAATTTGCAGTAAATCCTACTGCGTTTCTCTTACTTGTTCTTCCCAAACCTTGAAATAATAGAGCATGATATATACTGTGACTTTTTCAGTCTGTCGATTAAGTGTCTACACACTGATCAACCTGTGGATAACAAAGATCTATTAGAAAAACATTGATAGTAACTCTAGAACTTATAATCCAGTGCCATATGTCCACTAGGAATTCAAGACCTAAAAGATACATATTCACCATCACTTTCTGTCATTACTTTCTTTATGGCAGGAATAGAACCATTTAAACTCATAGATGAAATCTGTCTCTATCTTTTTTATGATGTATATAATATGTTCTTGATCTGCCATCAAATATTTTTAAAACCCAGAAACTTGTATTCCTGGGTTATAAAAGAATTTTAAAGGCAAGTGTTTTAATTGAAGGTAAAGCTAGAGTATTTAACAGTTGATATTATGTCTGGCATAATAGATGACAAAAAGAAAGAAACATTTTCTCTTTCTTAACCATTGGAAAAGCAATCTCCTGTTTCTCTACCCTTCTCCCTCTTCTTCCATCTTTCCGTGTTCAGAAGATGCATTTCACATGGTTACATTGTTATTGGACAATCTATTTCCTACCCCTTTTGAAAAAGTATCTGGCACTTTGATTAAACAGTTTTTGGTCCTCACATTCCCATACTTTTCAACTCTGACAGTTTAATTTCCAGACTCAGAACTTTTCCAAATCAGAAAATGCCAGATTTGTGCATTGTCACAGGTAAAAATCAAAGCAGTCTCATTTATTTCCAAAGGCTGTTTAGCTGCCTTTGGACATATTTAATATTATGACTCAAAAGATTATTTCTCACAGCTTATGGCTACAGTATGAGCAACCATTGCGATGAGTTCTTATAAACTTCCCAAGACAACAATAACAACCAACACTGTTAGGACTATTGGTAATGACACCCAGCATTTATATGGTGTCTTTAATTTGAGCTGATCCCTACATATTCCACAAGCCATATTCTTGGGTATCACTTCACCCATCTTTAGTATGCAGCCACCTTAGGGTAAAAAGTAATAGCTGTTTAACATAGCACTGGCCCACAAAACACCACATTAAGACTATTATTCTCTCTTCAAATCTTCAGGGGATTTTATAATAATAGCAATCATAATAGCTATGTCTTTTATTATGCTCATTCTTTTGCCCTACTCATAGACCAGATGCAGTGTTCAGTATGAAAACATAACCACTAAAAAGCACCAAAAAAATTACCTTGTAAAATTATTGGCCATCAAATCTAGTCATATCTCATATGTATCCCTTCTCCTTCACTTCCACAACCATGATGATGAGCAACTTATTATATCACAGGGAGATTTTTGTACCCCACTTTCAGATGGCTTTCTTATTTTTATGCTCCTCCTCTCTATACAGCTAAGTCTATCTCAAATACAATATGTACTTAACCCAGATCATGTAGAAAGGTTTCCTGTTGTCTATCACATTATATACAGGCTCTACTAATTTCCTTTCAGAATCACCTTCACTGGAATGCCTGGGTGGCTCAGTGGTTGAGCCTCTATCTGCCTTTGGCTCAGGTCATGATTCCGGGGTCCTCGGATCAAGTCCCACATCAGGCCCCCTGCAGGGAGCCTGCTTCTCCCTCTGCTTATGTCTCTGTGTCTCTCATGAAAATAAATAAACAAATTCTTTAATAATAATCACCTTCACCTTGCCCTTCTCCATTCTCTATTCCATTCTTGTCTTTGAACTTGACAATGTGGATTATCCCTTGGTTCAACCCATTTGGCATCACCTGGCCTTATTATTTTGGTATCCCATTTTTTTGTGTTAGTTATTGCCATTCCTCGACTACCCACATTCATAAATGGCCTCTCCATCAATATGACAATTCTAGACTCCCAAGAGCTCTCCCATAATAAATAATAATTCACCCCTAGAGCCATCTTTTAGCCTATGTGGTGATCCTTTCTCATGGTATATCAAATTTGTCTCAAAACATCTAAGATTATCATTCTCTAGTATTTTAAGGTCTCCCTAATCAGACTATGCTCTACAAAGCTTAGGGCATGTCCTCTTATTTCTTTGACTTTACCAAAGCATCTAAAACAATATAGGAATTCAGGAAGTACTAAAATATTGATTAAATGACTATATAAAAGGTATACGCCCAAGGAATATGAAGAGGAAAAATACCTATAGCAGCACATGTACATAAACAATCACATATACACACCTTAGAATGATTGCCTTTTTCTGGAGAAAGCAAATGCAAAAAAAGACTAGGTCAAAGTGGACGTCATAGGGGTGCAACCAGACATCTTTACAGGGTGGCTCATAATGAGGGCATTACAGGGCTAAGAAGCAGAGCCAAGTTTCCTGACTTTCAAGACAATGTAAAGAACACTGTGCTAATGGATATAGTAAATCCAATGAAAACTCAAATTGAAGGATGTGAAAGTCTAACACCCAAAGGCAAGCTTATTTTTCTGTTTATAAAATTGCACCCTTGTGCAATAACACAGAATCATAAAAATTAAGAGGTGGAAGAAGCTTTGGAGGTCATTCAGTTTAACCCTTTGTTTGATGCAGAAATGCATGATATAATATTCTTGCTAAAAATAATTCTCCACCTTGACAGAGCTCGGCATGAGGCACAAAAAAACCTGCAATATTTCAATCATTTTCCTCACTGGTAGAGTCAGAAATGTAGACATGTAATAACTAGTATTTTCAGATATATCATTGAGTACCCTATATGTGCAAATAATTGCACTAGAAACAGTAGGGAATACAGCAATTCACAGAAGGATGAGAAATAACTTTGGCCCTCAAACGAGGCAGGAAAGTAGAAAAACAAGACACAAAAGAAAAATGAAAAGGAAATGCTAAGTGTGGGACTAATGTGGAAGTTACCATTCCATGTTAAAATTGGAGCACGGTACATCATTGACAGAGTGTGAATCTCTAAGAACAATTAACAGCATTTCATCATCTTGCCCACTCTCAACATAACTGATATAATCTTACTTGCCAAATTAATAAACAGATGTACCAACCAACCGAACAAGCAAACAACTAACCAAGCAAACAAGCGATTGAAGTCTCTTCCTTAGTATCAGAAATAACAGATATCAAAAAGTAGTACTAAATAATTAGGTACATGTCGTTAGGGAACTGTCTTCTCTTAGTCTGATCAGGTTCAGGCTGCTATAACAAAATGTCAGAAACTGGGTGGCATATAAACAACAGAAATTTATTTCTCATTGTTCTGGGGGCTTAAATTCCAAGATCAGGTTGCCAGAATGGTCAGGTGAGGGCCTGCTACCAGCTTGCAGACTTCTTGTATCCCTATAGTGTGGAAGAGAAAGGAAATCTGTCCGAGGCCTCTTTTATAAGGGCACTAATCTCATTCATGAGGGTTCTCTTCCCGTGACCTAATCACCTCCCAAACCCCGTCTACTAATACCTCTGTGAATTCGAATTTCACATACAAATTTTTGGCGAAGGCAAAATATTCCGGCTATAGCAGGGACCATATCTAATTTCTGTTTGTTTGTTAGAACTAGTTATAACTAGTAATATATCTAATGTCTGGCACATAGAGGTATTCAGTAAATACTCATGGAATCTCGAACCATTTTATGGGGGAAAGTGGTATGAAAGAAAGCAATAACATTCTGCCTCCATGAGAGATTTTCAGGTGGGATGGGTGTTACGAAAAATTAGAAATGGATGTTAAAAAGCTTCAAATAGGGATCCCTGGGTGGCGCAGCGGTTTGGCGCCTGCCTTTGGCCCAGGGCGCCATCCTGGAGACCCGGGATCGAATCCCACGTCAGGCTCCCGGTGCATGGAGCCTGCTTCTCCCTCTGCCTGTGTCTCTGCCTCTCTCTCTCTCTCTCTGTATGACTATTGTAAATAAAAAAAAAAAAAAAGCTTCAAATATTCGAAGGACTGTTTACAGTTAGTATTAGATTTCTATACTTTTGCATTTATCCTCTAATATAGTTGATTTCACTTTTTCTTTAAATTTAACCTTTGAAATGTGGCTGTGGATGCTGTTTTCCAAAGTAAAATCTTATTTGAAACCCGAGTTATACAAGATAGATAAAAGCAAAGCTGGCAAAAGTTGCAGCTCTTCTCAGAGGTAACCTCCTGAGAAGTCTTTTAAGAATGCTAACAGTGATGGGGATATAGTTTAAAACCACTACTCTGGGAGAGTCAAGAAGTGCATGCAATTCTAAGGTGCAGTGTTTGTGTACTTGGATGGCAGCTTTGTATGCAACACTGACTGGAGAAAGGAACAGTAATTCCCAAGGCTGACATTTCTGAATTGTAGTATGTCTCAGAGATTTAGAATAAGGAATGTTTGGATCCCGCATTTTATAAGTGACAAGAGAAACTAGTCCAGAATCAAAGGGAGAAACACTTCACTCTGATCAAAGTAAATAAGAATCCATGTACTATAGACGGTATGAATACATAAGAAATCTCCCACAAGGCAGGCATGATAGAGCCCTCTTGAGATTCAGTAATTATAAAGTGGGTCTGGAAGTTTTTATAATGTAGAGAAAAGGGGTTTTGTGTGCATTTTACAATGTGAAATGTCACAATGTGAGCAAGATCAGGGGAGAGTGTAAATAGAAAAAAAATTGTAATAAATAAAAACAGTTCCTTAAGAATGGTCCAGCGATGAGAACTGTAATAAATCTTGTTGAAGGTTTTTGTGAGAATTCATCTCACAGGGAAGAAAAGGAGGATAATTTTATCACGTTCTTCTAATGGCCTGGATGAGATCACCCTCAATATCACTGAAAACAGTCACCTATCTATTGAGCACCTACTATGTGAATATCACATCCTAGTTATTATAGAGATGCAGAAATCAATAAAACATTGTCTCTGACTTGTGGGAATTTCACAGTCTAGATGGAGAGGATAATGCTTCTATAACAAGCTGCTAGGATATGTGGCGGATCATGTTAAATTCTATCAGAGTTTACTCTATACTGGAAGCAAAATCAATACAGAGTCTTAAAAGTAGGAGAGAAGTTTAGATTTTAAATGAGAAAATGAGAAAACACTGAAAGCAGGATTTGTACATAATAACATGTGTCTTTAAGGGCAGTCATACTGACCGTCCTGCATATATGTGTGTGTGTATGTGGGCATGCATACTGGGACATGCTTGCACGTGCACACACATGCATGCAAAAAGGAAGAGACTTAAAGCAGACTGATCCGTTGGGGACGATTATAATTTTAGCCTTATTACATAAACCAGGGAGATGGTAGAGAGTGGGAAGGGCAGGATGGATGAGGGGGTGCTTGCTATAAATGCTAAGAAGTAGGATGAATTAAAACATGTGGGTAACAGATATTTTCCTCCCCTAAAAAAGGCTACCAGTGAAACAGGAACACATTCTTGGCACTTGGGAGCCCAACATAAACCAAATCTATTTCTCACCTGACTATTTTAGTCTCCAAAATAATGACAAAACAGTTAAACTTTAAAATTAAACAGATAAAGAAGATGCTAAGGGGGCATTTTTGGACAAAATGATCAGTTCTTTCCTGGTAAAAACTTCCTACCTGAAGATCCTGTAAGTGCTATCTGGTCTCCTGGTCTTTTCTTCCCACTCCCTGCCCCTCTACAGAAGCAGTCTGAATCCTTGGGGGTCTATCAAGTCAAGTTTTAATCACTTTCTAGTTCATGAAAAGATGTTGTACTCTGGCGTTTATGTGCAAGGGTCTCAGCTACCCAACTTTTGATACCAAAGGTCTCAGATACCCAACTTTTTTGATACAAAAAAAAAAAAAAAAAAAAGCCTCGACAGCAGTGGCCTCCTCTCATTTCCTGAGCAATGACCCCTTGTTTGCATCATAGTTTACATTTCTTCAAGAATATAGTCAAACGGGTTGAAAATCAGGACCTACAGACCAAGGCTACTTCCTACCTGTTCCTGCTGCCCTAGGCTATGACCACATAAACCTCTATAGACATTTCCTGGAAGGAGTTTCATCTAGTCACTTACATCCAGTTCCTCAGCTGCACAAAAGGATATACTAGTAACATCCCTGGGATGCATGACTTCTTGTATCAAGCACCTTCCATGAGAAACCTATCTATGCTTGATACCTGAGCATTGAAAGATGAATTTCAACAGATGAAGGTGGTTAGAAAGGGGACAAATGATTAATGAGCATGCTTATTAACACTCCCCAAGGATATTAATGTCAGAAAAATGTAATAAAATTATACCTAACCAGTTGCTGCTAGAAAGACTTTTGACCTCTCAGTCTCTTTATTGGAATTTTTTTTAATAGTATGCTTGTACTTGGCCAAATAATTAGTACTTGTTCTAAGTATATATAGCATATTTATAATAGCCACATAGCAAATAGCTTGGGTTCAGATCTGGAGATGTTTATTCATTTTCAGCCAATAATTTTTTCACATGACAAATATTTTAAAGATTATAACCACATAAGTAGTCCCCAGGACATCAGAGGGGTTATATACAATGAACAGATGGCAGGTACCATGCTTTGCGCTGGGGACATATCCTTGGATTAGACAGACCTAGTCCCTGCCGTCAAGGAACTTAAAGCTCACTTGAAGCGGCTGACAGATATCGAACAAGTTAACTGCTCAAATGAACACATGATTACAATTGTGATAAGGAAAAGACAGGCAAAATACACAATGCTATGAGAGTGCATTACCAGAACCTGAAGATATGGTTTGAAGATTTAAATTTCTTGTTCCAGATGTTTTGTATTATCAGATTTTTTTCTTAAGACCCAAAGCATTAGACTTGTGCTAAATTAATCTGTCATGGCTGAGAAGTGCTGTTCCATCAAGAAGACTTCTGGGAAGATAAAGAACCATGGACAGTGTCACTTGAGACTGCTTTTGGCTGTTATAGAAGGACAATGATCACAACATCCCTTTAGGATGTAATAAATTACTCAGAAGGAATAAATATGAGATATGGCTGGATTTGAAGATCAATAGTTTTTATGAGCTAATTCTTTTCATACTTAAAAAAAGTTATTTTTAAAAAAAAAGTTATGTTTTTGTTACTGAATCACGCCTCTGGTCTGTAAGTAGGGCAAAACAACAGCATAATAATCTTTACCCTGAACGTGGCTGCATCTGAAGGTGAGTGAAGTGATCCATGAATATGGTTTGTAGACTACTGAGAGATCTGCTCCAGAAAAAGATAGCTGGGGTGCCTGGGTTGCTTAGTCGGTTGAGTGACTGACACTTGGTTTCAGCTACGGTTCTGATATTGGGTCATAACATCGAGCCCCATTGAGCCGCACTCAGGGGGAAGGTGCTTGGGATTCTCCGCTTCTGCCCCCCTCCCCTTGTACACTGGCACACTCTCTCTCTCAAGTAAGCAAAAAAATAAAAAAAATAAAATAAAACAATAAAGACAGCAAATGGGTGCTGCTGAAGATGAACCAAGAATAGTCCACGATGATTTTTTTTTAAGATTTTATTTATTTATTCATGAGAGACACAGAGAGAGAGGCAGAGACATAGGTAGAGGGAGAAGCAGGCTCCCTAGGAGTCTCCCAGGACCCTGGGATCGTGACCTGAGTCAAAGGCAGACGCTCAACCTCTGAGCCACCCCGGTGCCCCATCAAGGTGATTTTCATAGTGTCTCATACTTTAAATAGTTTCTTAGGTCCTTAGACTGTCATTTACACAGAAGTTCCTAATTAGCCTACTGCATTCAGTTATAATTTATCTTTAAAATTAAAACACTGCACACTAATTCAGGTAGTCTTGTCTGGGTCATTATTTAATTTTCTGATCCTTCTCTTTACTAGGGCTGTACTAACATAGTAACAAAAGAGATTTCCAACCACAGGAAATGTGCTATTCAATACATAGTTCACCAGTTGTTCAGCTCAAACATAAAAGTTGATAAAAAGGACATTGATAATGAGTTTTGAACTGGTGTAATAGTTGCAAAAATATTTGCTTTCATATATACAGAGAAAGTTTATGTCCGTGATGACTTAGGACATCCCAAATGCATCTCAGTTCCCTAAGCTGCCCATCACTCACAGTATCAAAAGCCCTTGCAAATATTGTATGATGATATCAGTATAACTGATACAAAGTAAAAACATGCCATACTCCTAAATATTTGGTATTTGTATGCCCCCTTACTTTCCCAAAGCACTTTCAATTGTTTTTTACCATTCACCACAATATCCTGAGGTAGAGAGCCATGTTGTTCAAACACCAGACCCCAAACCTTGCAACCACTGTGACCCAAGACTGTGATTGCCTATCTGTGCATCTGATTTCCTTAAAAGGAGGTATAAAATTTAGTCTTTACAAATCCTGCCACAGACTTTCCAAGTGAAAATTGCCTTCTGTGCAACTCAGGAATCTGTATTTGTGTAAGGTTTCTCCAGGCAACTGCATTTCAGGATACAATGACTGTCTTTAGGAGCCTTTGTTACAGAATACTCATGGAAAGAAATTCAAAGATGATGAGATACAAACTTTATTAAAAATGAGTAGAACATGTTATATTTCAGCTTCAGTGAGAATTGCCAGCCTGCTCTGTACAAGTAGGCCCTGAATGTGTCATGTTTGAAAGTTCTTTTAAATTAAAAGATCTAGAAATCATTTTCCCACGGAAATAATGTGGTAGATACTGGTCAACTCCAACAACATTCATGAAACTTCTGTAGCCAATGATGCAGCCAAATAACCAGTGCCATTCTTATGGTTCTTTTCATAAAATATATTTTCTATAGGAAAATAGATACCACGTTCTAGCCATTTTTTTTTTTGTTCGTTAAACCATTCTATTTTATATTGAATATATACTGGACTTCATGTATAGTTAGGAACTGTGCAGGGCACCAAAGAGAAGACTTTGAAAAAATTAGAAATAGTTTTTGCCCTCATGAACCCTGTAGTCTAATGGAAGACTATGCCAATTAAAATAAGCAATTAGAAGAAAGTACTAATTGCTATGATAGGATGCTATGGAAATGCCTATGGATGAAACCTGATTGCTTCAGTGTAGGTGTTTGCATGTGTGTGAAGAGGAAGTAAAGGAAAGGCTAGAGAAGAAAAGACGACCGTCTAGAGTAGTCTTGCCTAATATCATTTCTAAATAGAATGAAGATAAAAGGTACTAAAGGGTCAACTGGGTTTTTGTTGTTGTTTGTCTGTTCCTTTTAATAGAGATGCTTGAACCCTATGCTAGACCTACTGAATCTAACTTTGGGAAGGGGGAGTTGACCATAGTAATGTAGATTTTTATATATATTAAATTTTTAAGAAGATTTATCTATTTTAGAGAGAGAGGGAGAGAGAGAAAAGTGGGGGGAGGGGCAGAGGGAGAGAATCTTTCAAGCAGACTCCCCACTGAGTGCAGAGTCCAATGCAAAGGATCAATCTCATGACCCATGAGATCATGACCTTAGTTGAAACCAAGAGTTGGAAGATTAACTGACTGAGCCACCCAGGCGTCCCTATATATTCTAATTTTAAAAGTGTTTAACTATACACCAGGCATTGTATTATATATTGGTAAGACAAAGACAAAGAGACTTAGACTTTATCATCACAATGATTTTTGACTGTTTAATGAAAGAGATTTGTAACAAGTAACTGGGGTGAGTTAATAGTAGCTATTGTCTGATAATTGGTCTCTGAATGTTTATACCTGCATAAAATATTATACTACTTTTCAGTATCTTCCTTGATATGACTGAACTTAAGACTAAGGTAAATGAGGGCTGTTTGTTTTGATATATTCTGAAGCTAGGGACCATCTACATGTGACCTTTAGGGACAGAATGAATGAGGCATGGAGGTAAAGCTAATATAGCATCTCACATCTCTATCATGACCATACACACTTTTGGCTGCACCAAGGAAAGTCAGTTCAACTCACCATCATTGCTTGTTTATTGTGCTGAGGGCACAGCATGAAGTGCTGGAGCTGTGTCCAGGTAAAACACTGAACTTAGAGAGATTTTTAATTTGGGGAAACAGAGAAGAATATTGAATGGGAAATAAACACATGAACAGGTGTCAGGGTAGTATAATGGGTTAGTAAGAAAGAGTATATTGGCTCTGTACTCAGAATCAGGTCTATCAACTTTCTGGTTGGTGAGTTTTGACTAAGTTACTTTACACTGTAGAATATGTTTCCTTATCTCTAAAATGGACATGATAGTGTTTACCTAATAGTACAGAATTCTTGGTACACTGTTAACATTTGATTAACACATGGTAGTTGTTGATTTTAGTGTTAAAACTTAGTAATATTTAGTATTACTATTTAGATGTTAGGAATAGACAACATCTTTGATCTGAAGGCTTGGAAAAGATTATAATAACATGCAAAAATTGGATAGAAAGATATCCCTAATAAGAAGAAAAATAAATAGGTATCATTACTTAGGCCACATTTAGAAAAGAACAAGTAGGGCATGTGAGATGGGGAAGAAAATAGCCATATGAACAAAAGGAAAGTGTAGTAGGTTACTGAGTCCCAGTAAAATAGGACCGTAAATAACATGTTAATAGGCATGGGAACCATCCTATAAAAAAATAAGGCTTGAGCAGGAGGCAAAACATTAACATATGTGCTATAGGGTTCCAACTCTGGTAGAAGCATGAAGGCTGAACTTGAGAGAACAAAAAGTGGAATTTGGGAGATGTATTAGAAAACTGGGGCTTATGAAAGATGAGATGGCTCTGAAATCATCACTATCTTCATCATTATCATCATCATCATGACCACAACCACTGCTACCATGATTATAACTAAATTTAAAAAGCATTGCTTATGTTAACTAATTTAAACTTGAATACAATCCTATGATATGGTTTACCACTATATTTCTACTTTATATTTGTAGAACTGAGGCATAAGGTTTACAACTTGCCTGACAGATGCAGTAAGTGGGTAGACCAGGCTATCAAACACAAGGATATGTAGGCAGTCAACTCTAGAGCTTGCACTTGTAATCGCTACATTACATGGAATCTGAGGGGAAAGTGGAGAAGAGACACAAAGGGTAGTTTCAAGATGACAGAATCAAGATGAGTAGGTAACTGAATGAGATATGAAAACTAGGAAAAAGAGAAAATCAAAAATATCCCAAATGTTCTGAACTGATGAAACTGGATTTGGAGCAATAGAGTTTATTGCCAATAAGCAGGAAGGTTTGAAAAATGTGTTGTAGGTATGTGCAGAGGCATCCATGTACATGTAAATGTACAGCATTTGGAAGTATCATGAAATATGGATCTATGTGGAAGAAAACAGGGAGGAAGTTAAGGACAGAGGCAGAAACATGGTGGGAGAGAATTTGATTAGAAATATGGGCTATGAACATACCAATCCAAAAACAATCTTACAGAGCTGAATCAATAGCCTTTTGGTTCCCAAATTCCTTTTCCTGTTAGCCCTGTATACTACCTGGAACGCCAGCTTTTAACTATATAACCTTATGATAGATCCATTGATCATCTCCCTTTCTTCCTCTTCTTCCTCTTTTCTTTCTTTTCTTTTTTTCCCTCTTTCTTCTATGTTTTATCAAATATATATTACAATATCACATTTATTAAGTTATGCAAAAATTGTATCATTTTTCATGTTTTAGTTGTCTTTCCAATCACTAAGCAGCTAGGGCGATGTACAAAATTATTGTATAATGAGATGTAGCATAATTTAAAAGCTGGAGACTAGAGAAGTCTTCCATAGGAGAGGAGGAAGTACATAAAACATTCTTATTTGTTAACGGAATCCCTCAACACCTTCACCAAATAGTGTATTTGAAGCGTCATAGTGTCATCTGACCTCTTGATATTTTCCCCCTACTCCTTCTGGGAATTCAAGCCCTGAAACAACAAACCAAAAGTAAAATCCTAACCTAGTAGAGAATATTCTTTAGTTGACAGAGGTGCCAAAGAATCAGATGTGAAAGGGAATAGTTTTCAACCTTAAAGTTTGAACAATCACATTTTCCCACTTTCTACCACTAAAAACTCATTTTGGAACTAGCATCCTTGAAATCATACACATCTTTCACTACACTGTTCATCTATTTAGCATTTACTACTTGTAGAATTAAAAGTTACACAAATTTAAAATATATCATGCACAATGTAGCTTCTTTTCACTTGTCCTAATATTATTTTTTTCATATTTTAGGTGGTGCCCCGTAATGCCAGTAAACCGTGCTCTGTTGAAAGTGGTATTCTCACCGAACACTTCCGTCATGGTTTGGTCTCAGCTCAGCTTTCTCCTATTCTAACTAATAAGTCTCATTCTTTCCACATGGTTGGTCTCCACACAGCTAGGCACCCATCCCTTTGCCCTTTAATTTACTCTCCATTTTCTGTATAGCCTATTTTGTCACATACAGTCCAGCTGAACAAGAGCAAGGTTATGGTTGTGTTTAGTTTTTGTGGTTTTGTCTTTTTTAAAAGATTTTATTTATTTATTTGAGAGAGAGACAGAGCAGGTAGGGGAGGAGCAGAGGGAGAGGGACAAGCAGACTCAATGCTGAGTGCAGAGTCTGATGCAGGGCTTGTATCCACAACCCTGAGATCATGACCTGAGCTGAAACCAAGAGTCAGTCACTTTAAGCAACTGAGCCACCCGGGCTCCCCTGCTGTATGTAGTTATGAATTCCCATCTGATGATGCCCAAATTTAGAAAACCTAACTGATATCAAATCCAGATGGTATCAGCATAAAATGACATATAACAGCTTCCAGATCCTTTGTTATACTGTTGTTGACCTCTTAGGCTTGCCTGTATTAGGCCTAACCTACCCCTCCTCTGATCAGTTACAGTCTCTTTTAGGAGCTTATTTCAGTTTATTCCCATTGAGCTGACATTTTATAACCCCAAAAATGCTAGCACCATTTGGGAGACATTACTAATTATCCCCTTTTTGACTTTTTCACAAAAGTATAATGTGGATATATTTGTATTGGGCCAATATTTTGTGTGTTATCTTTATGTTTGATTTCCTATTTTTAAGTTAACATCCTGGCTCATATTAAAAAAGCAAAACATTTCCCAATATGGATTTTTTGGGGTTTTCTTTGGGGGGGAGGGACAGAGAGAGAGAGAGGAAGAGATGAGAATCTTAAGCAGGCTCTACACCCAGCGTGGAGCCCAACTCGGAGTTTCATCTCATGACCTGAGATCATGACCTAAGCCAAAGTAACTGAGGGAGCTACCCAGGGGCCCCTTCCCAATATGGCTTTTTAAAAAAATAATTTTTAAATGTAAATTTAGAGTCTTAATAGTTTTATTATGTTATTTCTACTTATAGAAGCTGTGCTTTCTCTCAACAAAGGAGGATTTATAAGCATTGATTGAGTCTTTTCATCATGCATGACACCAGAAAAACCAGTAAGTAAGACAGTCAATGATTTTTGTCATTATTTTACCAAATTATTCTGAATGGAATATTGGCTAACAGAAACTTAATGACCTATTTTATTAATAAAGGAAGTCAACATTTAAATAAGCTTCTCTGATTTTCCTTTTATTTCTAAGTCCACTCTTCCATACACTGACCATCAAATGGTGCTGCAAATTCCCCCCAAAGTTCTGTCCCTCGAAGTGTGGGCCTGATTGAGCTTCATGCAGGCTCCTAAGGAAGACTTGGCTACCTGAGTGAAAGCCACTTTTCGTATTATATTTTAAGTACCGCTCATGGGATCCTCCAATGTGGCTTTCTTATGGGCTTGGTGCTTGCTCTGGTTGGTTGATTTTTTAGTTCTGAATTGTTTTCTTCTCTCCCAAAGATGACTTTTTTGTTTGTTTTTTCCAGTGAAAGATTCTTTGACTTTGCTGGTTATTCAGACAGTTTTGTTTTCTTTCACCAGCCCTTGGTGTGTTTGATCCTCAGAATGCATTTACTCTTGAATTTCCAATGAAATATATTAAATCTTGCCAGGTTCCTTGTGGTTTACTGTAAAGTTATTTACAGGTCTTCTTAATCCTCGCCCCAACCCCACCACCACACACACATTTTGGCATAGTTTTTTCTCTCCTGGAGTTTAATAGCTAGGTAATAGAGTTCTTCATTATTTCATTTCCCTTTAGAATTGTTATACTATATGTTGGCAAATCGAACTCCAATAAAAAAATAGACAAAAAAGGGATCCCTGGGTGGTGCAGCGGTTTGGCGCCTGCCTTTGGCCCGGGGCGCGATCCTGGAGACCCGGGATCGAATCCCACATCGGGCTCCCAGTGCATGGAGCCTGCTTCTCCCTCTGCCTGTGTCTCTGCCCCCTCTCTCTCTCTCTCTCTATCATAAATAAATAAAAAAATTTAAAAAGATATAAAAAAAGAAGAATTGTGCGGTTTGGTTTGAACACATTTATACATATCTTTAGCATAAGTTCTTATTCAAATCTAAGTATCACATCCACATTTCCTTTTCATTTGGGCTCTAAACACCTGTTGTAGAAGGAGTCATTTATCCTATCTGGAAATCTTACTATTTCCTATTCTTTCTTCCATGTGTGAATTCACTTCATTTCTAAACAACTCTCATCCCCTAGGATTGCTACTTGTCCTTTTCTCACAGATTCTCTGTGTCTCTCCATATTTTAAGATTATACTCATTATTTTGGAGAGATAATCTAGACTGTATCCCCATGGCCACAATTTATTATTTAAGAGAGTATTTCCACACACAGGAATTCTATCACAGAGTTTCCTTTAGCTATAAGGTTTTTACTTTTTATGCCCTCCTTCATATACAATGCTTCAGATATCTCTATGTACCCTTCATAAAGATTCTGAAGGCTATAAGCATTATACTCTACTGGTTACCTTTCCTCCTCAACACTGCCTAATTTTAAAAACAGCTATCTCAACCAATGTTTAACAGATGTTGAATATAGTGCAGTGCTTTCAAACATTCTAATTATCTTTTGTCATTGTTTAGCAGTAAATGAATGTTCAGGCTTTTTTATTCACTGTGGTGGTTTAAATGCTTTCTCAGAGACAATCATTCCCATACCCTTTCCTGTACTATACCTACTGCTGTGTCTTACTGCTCAAAACGGGAGATTCGGGGTGAAGGGTGCAAAGGGGGAAAAGAAAGAAAAATCTCTCTAGTTTCTCTTTTTTTTAAAATTTTTTTTCTAAAAAAAAATTTTTTTTTCTAGTTTCTCCTTAAAGTAACATTTTTCTCCTAGAAAAAAAATCAAAGGCTGCATGAAATGTCTACCCCTTTAAAAAATGTAAGCTGATTTTTTTTAATGCCAGGCACTTTTATCCTCATAGCTTAAAGGCAAAGAATGAATGAAATGTAGAAAATGAAGGAGATGTGACAGCATCAAAGAAGCAAAGCAAAGCTAGAGAGTATGTGCCTGGCTCTGTCAGGCCAGGGTGGGCCTTTTTAGGGAGACCATTAAGGCAATCTGGCTGCCAGATGAAGTCTTTATGAAAGGGCAGAAAGGATGTATCAAGTCTTTTTGATGTTTTAAAGGACCTCTCCTTTATACCCCCCTCCTTTTTTTTTTTCCCTCATCATCTTATCTCCACCAATGCCATCCTGCTTGCAAGGCAAATCACAACCATCTGTAGAAGTGTTTCATGTTTTAAAACATTTGGTTCTTGGCTTGATCTCTGTCATGAGGGATACTGGGGCATTTTTCATTTCTGCTAGGAGAACATGGTGAGTTGCTGCGTAGAATGGGTAGAAGCCTGTAGGACATTTTGAGAAGCAGTGGTTAATCAGAGTGGAATTAATCAAGTCCTATTTACCTAATCAAGATAAGAATTATTTCTTGAATAGGCTTAATTAGATCACATTGGCACCATTAGGATATCATGACAAATCCCCTCATCTTAGAAAGAGGAAATGGAGCTTCAAGGACTCACAATTAGTCCAATGAAATTATAGGACCACAATCCATTTCTCCACACTCTTGCTTTGTATACCATATAATATCTTTCTTGACTCTCAGAAGACCCCAATTACCATCTCTACCCCGGCTTTTTCTTTCTTGGTATTTGACTCCATCCCTCCCGAAAAACTATTCAACCAGTAGGGTTTGCTTCAGCTGGATATGCCTCTGAGTATATTCAAGCCTATAGCTTTAAACAGAGCTGGGTTAGCATCAGAGAAGGAACCTGCTATCCACGAGACTATTTCTGGGGGTGAGGGGCATCCAGTGGTCAGGATTATAGGTAATAATGACCATGTTCCCTGGGACCAAAAAAGCCACAACAGACAGTGCATCGGGCCCTTAACCTGACCTCTGGTTTCCATAGTTCTCCATAATTTCAAGCTCTCTTTTCTTCTAGATCTACATCAACTCATTTTGCATTTTTTCCATATTGCAATTGGTATGTAAGTAGTACCATGTTGGTTTAACTGGGCATTCTGCTGAAGTATGGTCCAAAAGTGGACTGCCTTAAGGGGAAACTGAAAACTTCCTGGATTCAATCTCTGCCAAAGTCCATCTGCGCAGCTTTAAGCAAATTACAGATGGGAAATCTGGACCAGACAAATGATGTAAAATGAAAAGGTTAAATTTCAGAACTTTTAAAGGGATATTCAGTACTTCTTTCTCTAAGAACCTGGGTAGAGGGGGGAGCAGCCTTCCCTCCCTTCTCCTCCTGCTCCGGAGTCTCCAGTCCCCTTTCTCAACTGCTGTGATCTTTCTATTGTCTCAGAAAGTCAGCTGCATAGTCTTCAAGTACTCAGCACAACACAAAAGCTTTGTATTTTACCTATTTCTTTCCCTCTTGAGACGAGATCTCTTCCTTCATAGTGGAGTTACTGAGATATAAAACTTCACTCTGACTCATTTAGCATCCTTCCTTTTCCCAGGACACAGCTTCCCCTCAATACTCACTCACCCTCACCACAGGGACATCACACCTGAATTGTTTTTACATAGTTACAGAAGGTGTATTTTACCTTTGTGCACATCATTGTATGCAAACCACCCTAACCCATAAAAATAATAGGCTTGTTATAAATTTGTTGGATCTCCTTGCTGATGTCAAACACCACACCTACATGTCCTTAAATGCTCTCCCTATCCTGAGCACTTGCTGGGAGAGTTCTTTGCCTCATATAGTGATCCAGCTAGGTACAAGGAAAAGCCGACGTGGAAAATCCATTGCCTCAGTAGAGTCTCCCGTCATGCTTTTTTCTGGTAGACTTCTTAGGAACAGACAACTTTGAGACTATCATAGAGTTGTTCAGTTGATTAGAGGTCTAATACAACATCTTATAACACATTTAGAAATGTCTTGTATCTGTACATTTCCTGGGGCTCCGTGGAAGCCCTTTATCTGATTAGCCTCAGAACTTCTTCTTGCTCTGAAACCCTGGGGATTTTATTTATTTTTTTATTATTATTTTTTTCCCCTGGGGATTTTAGATGCTTCCCACTGGTAGCTGCCAAAACTTACTCCATCCTGTGACATCCTTGCTTCCTTCCAGCCCGTTTGTGATGTAAAATACAGTCTCTTTGTTGGCTCTTAATTTCTTGCTGGCCATGATAGATGCACACAGGCCCCTTTTATTCTAACCTATGGATTTATTGCTAACCAACCCTGAAACATAAAAAATAAGAAAAACAGAAAATGCGGCAAATTCATCCTCAGTCTCCCTGTATTTATTGAGCTTCTACTATATTCCAGATATGAGGAATTTAAGAGTAAATGAGAAATGATGCTTTCCTCCAAGAGGCTCTTAGTCTAACAGAAAAAAAAAATCACTATCTACTCAATAAATACTATGATAGGAAGATGAATGGGGACTGTGGAAAGCACAGTAGAAAGGACAGTTTCCATTATACTGAAAGTTGAAAATATTCCCAAATAGTACAAAATCTCTGCAGTCTTCATCTCACGGCTACTGATTAATCACATATTTTATTTTTTGATTCAATAATTATTTCTGAGTATCTACTACATGCCAGCTTTATTTAGTCCAGGTATTAGAAGTACAGTAATGAAGAAAACCAACTGAGAAAACGGATAATAAACATGTAAACATAGAATTTCAGGTCATGGTAAGTGTTATCAATTAACAATAGATAAAAATTAATGTGGGATCAATGAAGGCCTCTCTGAGGAGGGGACATAACAATAGAGGCCTAAATAAAGTAAGATAGAGAAAGCTAATGGATGGTCTAAGAAAAGAATTTTCTTGTTATAAGGAGTAACGATAGCAAAAGTTGACGTGAGAATGATGCTGACAGTTTGAGAAGCATGAAGAAACCCTGAACAGATATAGCAGAGCCCCTTAGCTGGCCATAACGGGACCCTTTACATCATGGAAATTAGCACACACTAACAAATCAGGGTTTCCCTGGTCTGGATTCAGGAAATATGCTGTTTGGGCATTTCCACGTATCCAGAGAAAAAGCCTTTCTCAAACCTTCAAAATCACCTTTGTTCCAAAGATTTCCAATAGAGATGGACAATTATAGGGCTTCAAACCTGTAACCACAGTGTCTGGAAACTTCTAAAGCTGTTTAGGTCCAGGGTGTAAGGAACCAAGAGAGAAGGTCTACTTAGGTTTCAAATGGTCTGTACTGTCTTCTAAGGAGCCATGAATCCTACCTCACCACCTTTTTATCAATGCAGAACCCCACTTTGCCTGCTGTACTTTTTGTCCTGTGGGGTTACATCAGATATACCACATGTAAACATTAAATACAAGAGACCCTGGCCAATACAAGAGAAGGGACATAAAGAAGTGGAACAGGTAGGAAATAATTACTTCACAGTTTAAAAATACTGACAAGGATACCCAGAGAGAATGCAAATGAGATTCAAGGAACATGAGACTCACAGACCAAACACCAGGTTGAGATTCAGATGCAGGAATAGGAGCATACTCGTGCACACACGCATGCGCACGCACACAAGATACATTAAAAAATCCCTACTTTATAAATCCTCATAAATCTGCTAGATGATCTCCCTACCCCCATCCCAAACTCCTGGACTGTGCAATTGTCACACAAGAGACTGAAACAATTACATGTGATACTTAATTAAACATCTATACTTCCAGTGAGTGACAGATATGCCTTCTTCCCCCCTTTTTATTAGAAGCAGCCCAGAGATAAAACCTTCAAGTTATGAGTAATTATACCCTGCTGAGAAAAGTGATGGAGTGCCACACTCAGAAGGACTTATCAAGCTCTGAAAATGTGGAGTCAACACTTAAGACTTTTTTTTTTATTATTATTTTCCCCAACACTAACAGTTTCTCAGCTTGTTCCCAGAGGGAGATAAACAAACAGTGTGTACCTGCATTTTAATGGAAATAAACAGACTGGCTCATTCACTTTTTTACTACACTGGCTTCATATTTCCAAACCAGAGGGATACAGTAAAAGGTACATGTGTCACGGGCAGTGGAAAACCACAAGGAAGTAATATTTGCTGTTATTATGGGTGGAGTTTTGGCATAAATGAGATCGTAACGTTCTGTAAACAGAATTTAGCAGCTTAGAATATTGTTTTGGATGGTGTGAAGCAACAGGGAAGCACTCATTTAGATGCCTTCTGAGGCTCCTACGCTAAGTTAGATGTTGGGTACCTTCAGTAGAGAATAAGATAAGAAACAAGGGTCACTGGACTTCCTAGAGGCAGTGTTGATCTTAGCATTAACAGGCTACATGGCAATTTTTTTTAAATTTTGGAACAGGAATGGCGGAGTTTGCGGAGCAGTCTCAAATTTATTTTTCTAAGACAGATGGGTTTTGGGGGTCAATGGGCACTTGTAATATAGGTTCTCCAATTGTTAGACTGGATAAGAATCAGCTATAGGGCTTGTTAAAAACACAAATTCCTAGCCTCCACTATACACGGAGACTGCTTTGATGTTTTGGGATGAGAATCAGGAATTTGCATTTTAAGAAGCAAGCATTCTAGGAGATTCTGTTGCACTGGTCCAAAGGGCAGACACTGAGAAACACAGTCTATAGACAGGTTTGGGAAATCTGTGAATGTCTGATACTGAATGGAATTGTCATTTGTGAGTTCTTACAACAACTGTGCGCTTTTCTCAGGATTCCCATATGGGTCTGCAAGTCAGAGAAGGATAAGAACCTTGGGGAGACAAGATGATTTTGAACAGCTGGAGATTCCACTCAACTTCTGGATCTCAACCAGCCTCACTGAGTTCCTCAGTCAACCTGGAAGCTTGTCTGGAGAAATGGAACTAACTCATTTCCTCTGCTGGTCTGATTTCTTGCTTTAGCTACTCTGGTCTGAATCTGGTTTTCTGTGCTGTCTTATTGACCCCAAATACTCTTAATTAGCCATTGACATATTTCTGGGCTATTGAGGGACCTCTAAAGCCATGTCTTCTAAACTATGAGAAGTTTTTAGAAAGAATGGTAAACGTTAAAAAATGTCCGAATAACATATTTAGCTCCTGTTCAACCACATCCTGATTATTTGGTTCAGGAATCAGATCTTGCATCACTTAGATATATATTTATTGACTCAATGTGTAATAGCCAGTAGGTAATTTAATATCCACAGATACCAGTTTTTTCATCTGTGAAACACAGTTAAAAGTATCTGTCTAAATTTCTGAATTACTGTGAGGAAAAATGAGATAACAGACAGAAACTAACTTTTAAAAATTATTTAAAATATCCTATTACAGCAAGGTATTATTTTTGCATACAAGTTAGTATGGTTTGTATGGCCTGATGATTGTTAAACACATGAGAACAGATGACCATTGTACTAGGTATTAATATAATAATTCATGGGCTAAACAGAGACTTTCTGATTGTTCCTATCAGTGAGAAGTGGCTTAAGAACCACCATATGCTGTGGTGGCGACACAGAAGTAAATGTGATCTGAAAGGGAATGGAACAAGAGCAGGAAATATTAGACATCAGTTCTAAACCCTAGCACTCCATTTACTTATTTTTAATTGCTTGCCTGTCTGTCCAACCATCCCCATCACCTTTGCGTTCCATTGTTCCCTAAATTTCTCCAGTAAACCTTTCCTTTTTTTAATTTTCCTTCTCTCTGCATTTATCTTTTTCTTTCCCAATCCAACTCTTTTCCCCTTTATTTTCCAAAGTACTAGGGGAATGGCATTAGAGAGCATGAGTGGTAGAATAGGAAGGCATATCAAAATATTATCAGTAACTGACATCTGGCAAATGGAAAATTAAAGAATTAGGTGGACGAGTCAGCAAATATAGGCAAATGGATAGAGTTTCTGACTGCCAGTCCCTCCATTACTGGTATAACTTTGGTGATGGTTAGTGGTTTTTTTCCCCTGGTTTTCAGGTTTTCAGTGGCTTCTCTTATGAATCAATTAAGATACTGTAATAGATGATCACTAAAGCTTTCGAGCTCTGAAAGGCGGACTGACTCACAGGGAGCTGTCCAAGCCAGAGATTAAATTTTCATTCTAATTTCTTTTACCTGGTAAATGTAATTGGATTACACTGGTACCGGAGGTGCTTTCACAACCATTTAATTAGATAACTTTTGTAATGATATGCTAACCACTGCACTGTGACAGAACAACCCCATGGTAGATGATTAGTTCCTCATGCAATTAGAAATGAGGATGAGGGCAATATTAATCAATATCTTTTACTTTTATAATGCTTTAGTGTTTATAGAACACTTTCAAACACATGAACTCATTAAGTCCTCACTATAGGCACTGTTATAATATTTTACAAATAAAGAGTGCTGATCTGAAAATCATTTGATTTGTTCAAGGTTGGCGAGGAACTATATAAGGCTGTCTCCTATTTCCCTAAAAGAAGGCAAATTGACTTTTGATTGTCTCAGTTTTTCCTCTGTTGTTCAAATAACTGGAAGATTTGAACTTAGACAGTCTTCTCAAAGTTCCCATCCATAGTGTTATTTGTCACAATAAGCATGGCCTCTAGCCCTAGGAATCATTAATTCATGGCAGAGAAGGAGCTCATTATGGCATTTGTTTTTGGAAAAAACAAGGTATCATTTGTCTTGTAATGTGATGATTGCTCAGATTTAGATGAAATGCTCCTCATCTAAAAGAATTACACCTTGAAAAAAAAAAAAAAAGAATTGCACCTTGTAAAAAGAAAAAAAAAATATTTGCAAAAACAAAAGAAAATGCTACTGCAAGCCGGACACTGTGCTACACAAAGTCTAATCGCATTTTGCAACAACATCTCATTTTGGGGTTGGAACCACCTCAAATTCACGTTAATAGAAGCTGGAGAAGACTTGAAAGCCTGGCCACCAGAATGTTGGAAAATACCCGTTCCCACCCTTTGGCCCAGACCCACCAACTAAACATTGAGGTAAAATGAAGAAGACAAAACCATGCAAGCAGAACCCTGGCTAAACAATACAATATTAACTGTAATATTCTTCAGGAACTAAATCAAATGCCACACTATCCCCAGCTCCAGTCTTCTCTTTGCTGACCCCAGTTCGGTCCTACATCCGCTCTTTTAGTCCTTGTGCAGTGTTTCCTTTTATAGCTAAGTCACGCTGAGTTTCAGACAGAGAGCTGAAAACCTTTTGTAGCTGCATTCAAGCTGCAACTGGCCCTGGCCATTCCTAAAGCTTACCAGCTGAAGCAAGCCCCCTCTCCCAGGAAAGAGAACTCAACATAAAAAATACATCACACTGGGAAGAAGTGGAAGAAGCAAGTGAGGAGTGATGATAGCTGTCAGGAAATGGATACAAGATCTCTCTGCACAAATCAAAATATATCAAGCTGAAGATGGCCAAATGCACATGGCTGCCACGCGAGACCCTAGAGAGGAATGCAGAGAGCAATCTAGAAACAATGTCAGTGGTGGAAGAGACACGGAGAGAAAAGCTGTTTTCTTTTTCAGCTTGCGTGGATCTCAAGCACTACACTCCCGAGGCAGCAAACTGTAGTGGTGACCCCTTCCAACTTGCCCCATGCCCACGTAAATCAGGGTTTAAGGTTCAGGTTGGGTACAATGCAAAAAGGGACTTATAAGGAATATCAGAGACTAAGTTCTTGGCATTAAAGTAGATCGAGGAGAATCATTAAGTTAAATTTGGGGATATATTCACCTCTCTGCTGGTCCTGGGCTCTACTACTTTGTCTTATTAATTAAACAAGGAGGCCATTAGACTGAGGTGGCTCTAATGCCCTGACATTAGAGCATGCCAGCAAACCAAAATCGAAAGCCTGTAAATATCTCAAGGTTACAAAACTGAAAACTAAGGACAACCAATCACAAACAGCCGAACAAAATAAACTATAGCCAATCAATAATTTCACTTTGCTTCCCCTTTCTAAGTTTTTCACAGCTGCATTAGACAGAATGCTTCTACCTACTTCTGGTTTGCCATTGCCCAATTCCAACTGATTTTTGCTCAAATAAATTCTTAAGTTTTTAATATGCCTCAGTTTATCTTTTAACAATCCTAGGAACCATTCCTCACTGCCTCTTTCTTTTGAATCACTGTGGAACTGACTGGTACACATTGCATTTCACAGGCTCCCCTGTCAACTGAGTTCATCTCAAGAAGAAGAAATGGCAGAAAATTTGAGGACAGGAGCATGAGAAAAGCCAGGGCATTTCTCTCCCCTTGTCCCTTGTCACCATCTTTGGCTATGGATTTATCGCGTCTGGAGATCAATTCCTTGGCTCTGGTAACCCTAATTCTTCCCACTGTCTCTGTAGTTGGTGCTAATCTTGGGGTTGCCTGGATGCCCTCTGATTGGCTTCTCACAATTCTATTTCCTGTGTAAAATTTTTTTTGAGTTAAATTTATTTTATTTAAATAGTGTGTAATTTATATTTTCCTGGTTATACCTTCATGACTCAACGATCATTTTTTCAGACTTTCTAGTATTAAAATCTATTTTAATATTTCTGATTAAATCATGTCATATTCATATCCATTAATATAACACAAATATAATTAAGGTGGCCAATATATACAATCTAACTATGTCTCTAAACAGTTTGGCTAAATTTTCTCCTAAATTGGTATGACAATGAATCAACATCAGTATGTAATCTACTACAATCACTATCATCTGGACCATGAAAAAGGAGCAAAATAAATGAGAAGAAAGAAGGCTGTAATAGTATACCATCTACTAGGACCTTTTGGTATAGATGGAAGTCCAAAAATAAATGAATGGATTTCTTTAAAAACTGTTCCAGGAGAAAGATTTTTTAGGAAAAAAAATGGGGACAATTTTTCAGAGAAAGGTCTATCTATAAAGCAATGTTTCTTAAAGTATTGTTCATAGACCAACAATATCAGAATCATTCAGGTTGCTTGTTAACAATAAACTGTTCCTGGTCACTTCCTGGATCTATTGACTGGGATCTTTCAAAGGTGGCTGGAATCCAGAAATCTGTTTAAAAACCATATTTAGTGAAACAAACAAACACATTTGGTGATTTTTTTAATGTGCATTAAAATTTTTTTAAAATGTTCTTTCTAGCAGACTTTTTTTTAAAGATTTTATTTATTTATTCATGGGAGAGAGAGAAAGAGAGGCAGAGACACAGGCAGAGGGAGAAGCAGGCTCCATGCAGGGAGCCCGTGCGCATTAAAATTTGAAGGCCACTGCCCTAAAAGGAAAATAGAATACTATTGGTGATCAGAAATGACTGAGGAAGTAATAATATGATAGTCGGAACAATGCCCCTATTTCAAAAATGCAAAAACTTGTTGTTTTTTTCATAACAAACATAGAGATAATAGTTGGGTTATTGATCTCAGGACTGCTGGTGATGTTCAGCTGAATTTTGAAATGCAGGGATCTTTAACTGAATTGTGTTCTGATTTTGACTAAGACTACAATTAAGTAGTCAAAAAGACAAAGTCCAGTCTATAGTTATGGTGGTGCTAGGCTCCAACTTATTACAGCAACTAGCACAGTTTTTGGCTCTAGTTAGTTCTCTAAATATTTGGTTATGGTACTATCTTATCATCTACTTATTCACAGAACCTAATACAGTGTCTGACTATCAGTATTTGTTGAAATGAATTGAATTAACAGCAATTTCACTAAACCCATTCATTTCATGCCACTTTACCAGTGGGCAGATGAAAACATTTGAGTCCTATCTCAAGTAGATTGTAATTAATAATAGTATTGATTTTATTTCTCCCCAATATACTACCCTAAGCCATCATATTCATTTACAGGGATTTTTATTTCAGCTATTGTTGCCAAGATAAAATTTCAATTTCTGTGAAAATCATCTTGCAAGAAAGGAAAAATTCAGGGGGAAAAAATAGCAGGGATTTTTCCCTCTTAGAAATCTGCTTTCTTCTGTGTAGACAAAATATCAAGCCAGCGCTTGCCTTGGGGAAAACTGGAAAGGGGTGAAGTGGATCTTTCTTTTACAGTCTCACCATCCTCTCCCTTCCTTCTTTCCAGCAGTCTTCTCTGATCACCTTCTTTCCACACGCTCCTTCATTCAAAAATCACCTCTTTCTGGTATTCCCGCATTCTTTGTGGCCATATTCCTGCTGCTAATGCTGATTAACTCCTGAAAGCCTCCCATTGCCTCCCATGGCCAGGGTTTTTATAGCCATTTTGTCTTAATCTGTTACTGTCTTCATCTGGGGGCCAAGTGTTCAGCATCTCCTAACAGGTCTACCAAATTAAGGGGAGATTAGAGGCCATTCAAAATCTCGCTCTTCCAAATAAAAGAGTTTTTAACTGGTAGTCACTGATAAAATAGCTCCCCTGACCAGCCCTGAAATAAATGTAACTACCCCTCTGACACACACACACACACACACACACACACACACACACACACACACTTTTTCTGGTTTCCATCTCCCACCTCCCAATGCTGCTACCTTTGTCCCTGTTTGCCCTTTTTATCCTGGAAAGACCAGAATGGGTTTGGGAAAGATGCAAAAGGACTGCACGAATGCAGACTCTAGGTATGGAATTTATAACTATGTCCTTGTCACTCCTCCTTCCAAACATCTCACCTTCAAGTATTCACATAGAGCCAGCTGCTTCAAGATGCAGACAACATCATTTTTTTTAAACTACAGTGCCAGGCAATCATGGTTTACAAACTAGTATGAAGTATACAAACTCACCTTACTCAGCTAGATTGGATAAGTTACAACTCTACAGACTCAGCGTATTAAGTTAAAGATTGCTTAAAGCTCTGTGCCAACTCTTCAAAGCCTTCCCTATTTAACTTTCAAGGCAGGACAGCAGATTTTTAACCCAGTCATTTGGATTGTTCTCTTTTGCTCTCAATACAGTCTTAATTTCTCTCTTCCACTATTAAGTCATCTGTTTTCCATTATTCTTAATAATAAGAACCTCTGTCTCTTCAGAAGAATACTGGGAAACTGAGTCCAGGGAACCATACTTTAACTCTGTAGATGTTTTCTGGGCATCTACTGAATGCTAGTACAAGACCCAGTCCTCGTTCCCAAGGAGATATAGTCTAGTGGGCAGATACATGTAGAGCCGGCTTTATTACAACATGATGCATGTGATTATTTCTATATACATATAAACAAATAGATCTATAGGTATAATAGATACATAATAGATATAGGTAGATATATCTGTACATATATAATAGATAAATAATAGATATACCTACCTACCTACCCATCTGCCTAGAAAGTAACTAATTCTTCCAGAGAATTACAGGAAGGTGGCATTTAAACAGAGATGTGGAGAATAAATTAAATATCATTAGTCAGAGATAGGGGGGAGGTTGCCAAACAATAAGGAACACTGTGAGAAAGAGCACACAGATATAGACAAAAATCACTTACTCAGGTAAGCAGGAACAGTCTGGTTCCAGTGAAGTACAAGGCAAGAATACGAGAATACGGCAAGATAGTATTGAAAAGATAAGAGTATGAAATAAAATATTTAAAAAATGCACGGACTTTCTTTTGTAAGCATATCTGTGAGTCTAAATTCAGGGAGATCAGGAAGTTGTCACTATTCATAATGGGATATAATGGAGATCGTGGCTACAGAACTAGAAGGGACAAAGTATATCTGATGCTCTTTGGGAGGTGGAATCTGCAGACATTGGGAACCAATGTGTCCTATAGGTTAAAGGAGAAAAATGAGAACCTCAACACATCATGTTCTTAGCACAGAGAACTTTATCGCATGACTACTAGAATAAATGAAGGAAGGAATGAGTGGATGAATTAATAAATAGAAGGAAGAACAGTGACACAAAGACTTACCGAAAAAAAATAGGTTGAAGACAAGTCAAAATTTCAAGGAGGCTAGCTGTGAAATATGCTGTAGAGCAATCAAGTAAAGTAAGGTCAGAAAGACTTGATTAGATTAAGGAAATGATTATTTAATTGGATTTCCTAAAAAGAAAATTATCCCAGGGAACAGAGGTCAGAATTCAGTATTTTGGTGAATTTATGAGAGAGAGGAAATCGTTCCACCAACCATCAACTACATCAGAAAAAGAGTCAAGAAAAAGAGAGAGTATAGATGTTGATTTTGGGTGACAGGGATTATAGTTTTGGAAAGGAGAAGCTTGGCAAATGATAAAGATTTGCACAGGATGTAAACTGAAAAGGTGTGTGTAAGAGACCAGGAGTGAGGAATATAGTAATAGAATACTTAGGAACGAGGAGAAAGACACTTTATAATTTTACTGTTGTTTATAGTCTCACTTTTCATATCTCTGTCTGCCTGTCTGTCTGTCTCTCTCACACACAAACACACACACAGGGCTAAATGCATAGCAGGCATTTTCTAACTATATGTTGAAGAGTTAATAAATGCCGGGCAGGAGAGAGGGCACCGTTTTCTACTGATACTCTGACATTTCTGGAAGCTTCAACCATGATATTGGAGGAAGAGGAATATTCACAATCGTATTTTGGAACTTTAGTAAATATTCTAAAAACTATTTCTGGCAAACTTTAAGAGGTTTTGTTTGTTTGGCCACATGCACAAGTTGAGAACAGCGTCATTTGGGTATTGTTCCCCTAAGTATAGAAATGTGGAATGTGCCATCCCCAATTAAGAGTCTGATATATCATATCAAGCTTCCTAATGACAGTGGATTTTTCAAAGGAAGGTAAATGTGACATTCTCAACTATTGTGCAATTTGAAGACAAAGTCCGGCTTTCTGGACTTGCTTTTCTCCAGATGCAAGACAACTGGCTCATGGCCCCAAACAGAGGTGACACAACCCTAGTGGCTTCAAATGTTATTGGTCTGGAAATTGCCCAGTCTTCTTTAAAATCCTGCCAGAACACTTTATTCGATTCGGTGTCCTTCTGCAACAGTAAATTCAATTCAACAGGTTAAAGCTGCATCTTCTGAAAAGTGTTCATTTGTTTTAAATTTACCACCCACTAATTCCATGGAGTGACCCTTTGTTCTCCTATGAAACACCAAGGCAAAGCAAGAAAATCAGCAGCTCAGCTCAGGTAAGCCTGATGCTGCAGTGTTTTCCCTTTTCTTGTTCCTCTTCTATTTGTAGGTAAATAAGCATCCAAGCTCCCTTCTGCAAAATTCACTCCTAGCTCCCACCACCTTGTCAAACTCTTCAAGGGAAACATTATTGCCTTAATTGCTTAAACCCAATTTGCATAATATGGAGTTCTGACAGCCACAAAAACAGGGATGCAAAAAGGAGATTAACAAGTGAGGTGCACGCTCAGCCAAGCCTGTGCAGTTTGGAAACGAGAGCAGAGAAGAATTCATCGGATGGGTGGGTTCGCTGTTTCATCTACTCTCTGTCCCTCCCCCCTGCACCTCCTTCTCTCCATCCCACCTTCAGGTTTGTTTGTTTCTCATTTGCATGCATTGGCTCCTGGCCTGTGCCTAGACTGTTAATGGCCATTCCTAGCAGAGCCTCCTTCAGGCCCTGGTAAAGCGCAGGCGGCACCAGCCAGTACAGACTTTAAAACAGCCTTGCCTCTTTACACCAAGCTCATCCAGACATCCAAAACGTTAACACTTTGGGCGAAGGCAGGGACAGTGCCTTCCTCATCTTTGTGCTTTAGTGTCTTTTCATAAAACCAAACTGATCTCTCTTTGGAAGAGTCACGGGCAGTCAACTCCTCTCTGTGTTTCCCATCACGACCCTCCTGTGTGTGGCTGCCAGGCTGCCCCCAGCCCCCAGGGCAGAAATCTGTCTGTGCCATTCTGTTCTTGGATTCCTCCGGTGGCTTCCTGTTGCCTACAGGTTCACAGATCCCTTAAAATGGCCTCTAATCTATATCCAGTCATCCCACATTACTTTTGTTTTTTTTTTTTATATTTTTTTTAATTTTTATTTATTTATGAGAGAGAGAGAGAGGCAGAGACACAGGCAGAGGGAGAAGCAGGCTCCATGCACCGGGAGCCCGATGTGGGATTCGATCCCGGGTCTCCAGGATTGCACCCTGGGCCAAAGGCAGGCGCCAAACCGCTGCGCCACCCAGGGATCCCTCCACATTACTTTTGTAAAAGGAAAATGTGCCATTTACTAAGGCATTTGCCCGGGAGATACAGAAACTAAATGCTGTTTCATTGCAGCTCCTCTAACCAGTGGAAGCTGTTAAAGTACCATGAATTTTGAGGGACGCCTTTCCCCGGTCCCCAGACCTTTACTGAAGACTCTTTCCTGCCCAATGAGAGGTGGGACTTACTTGAACCAACTGTCTTGACACCAATCGACTCATTCTAACCTATCCAGGATGCTAGCTTTTCATCCTCAGTTGGCATCAACATGAAAAATTCCCACCTTCCACCACTTGGAAACCCCTAGCAGTTCCCCTTCAGTGAACTACTCAATGAATTTCTTTACTGGTATTGCCTGGAAAGATAATAAACTCACCTCCGCCCCTGAGGCCTTTGATTTATTCTCGGAACCCGCAATTCTGTGTTTGCTGTAGCTTCCATCTCTATATTGTGTTTCTTTACAGCCATGACTACCTGGTCCCACTCATCCACATCCTTTCCTCATCCCTATTGAGGTCAAATACTAGTTCCAGTAACTCTTGCTCCAGAAAGCCTTTCCTACTCCTAAATAAACTCTCCTAGGATGCTGTTACTTCTGTTTTTCCTTTTCCCCCTGGAAGTATCCATCTCTTTGCAGGTGAAGCATCCAGGCCCAAATCACTGTATGCAGGTAGCACTAAAGTTACCTTTAGGAGAAATATAGAAATGTATTCTTTGTTGCTAAAGTATACAAAATGCAATTGATTTGTGTTTATTGATTTTGTATCCAACCACTTTCCTAAACTATTTTATAGTTCTAATAGTGCATAGATCCTCTTGTTTTATGTAGACAATCATATTTTCTACAAATAATAAGAGCTTTATTTCTTGCGTCCCAATCTTTGTGCCTTTTATTCCCTTTCTTATCTTTGCTGCACTGGCTATGAGGCTTTCAGGTGTGATTTTGTGATATTGAGCATCTTTGTCTCATTATTAATTTTCAAAGCAATATTTAATTTAACCAGTAAGTATTTTGTTATATTTTTTAGATTTCCTTTGTGAGGTAAAAAAGTTCCCCTCCATCCTAATTTACTAAATGTGTTTATTATGAATGTATATAAGATTTTATCAAATGGTTTTCCTCAGTTATTATTTACATGAATATCCTCCTCAAATTCCAATTTGCTTTTAGAAATATGTATATTTTTGTCTTTCCCCCATCTATATAGTTTTTCTATTTTTTTTATAGATGCATGATAATTTAAAGCCAAAAAGGCTCAAACTGAAATATCTTTTGCATATACTTTGGTTTCAATGTAAATATGTTCATATGTGTTTGGGGGGGGAGGGGGACCTCTGATTTTGGAGAACTAAGAAGAAATAGGGTAGAGTCCAAAGAAATGCAAACACTAGGAGCACCTGGCTGGCTCAATCTGTTAAGCATCTGCCTTCAGCTCAGGTCACCATCTCTGGTCCTAGGATCATGCTCTTGCAGGATGGAGCCTGTATCAGGCTGCTTTTCCCTCTCCCTCTGCCCTTCCCCTCGCTCATGCACATTCTCTCTCTTTCTCTCTCTCTCTCCCTCAGATAAACAAACAAACAAAAAATCTTTTTAAAAAAGGAAAGAATTGCAAACAGTGATCAGTCAGCTAGTATTTAGTCCTTAGTTTAGAGTTTCAAATTGAAGAAAAAGATTTTGGATTTTTTTTGGCTGCTCACTTAAGGGGAAACTGTTTAGAAATTAAAAATATGGATCTACCTGGCTTTAGTGTCCCAGGTATTCTTGTGTGATGATGATAAAGATGATTTGGAAACATAAACACATTATATAGGCCAGTAGTAGAGAAAACTTCCAATACTGAATGCCTAAATAAAAAGAGACATTTGATCAAAAAGCAATAACCAAGATTGTACTAAGGTAGGCTGACTTTATGCACTGCCAACCTAGAAATATGGGGAAGCCAAAGGTTTTTAGGGTATCTAACATAAATGCTGAGAATCTAAAGAGAGGATAAAGAAGACTGACCCATCCTTCACACCTTAAACACAGTGGTGGGCAGGGATATGCTGACTTTCTGTGGAGATGACTGAGTTCTTATTACACGTCCCAGGAAGAGGCCAAAATACTTCTTGTTTAATGAGGACTCTGCCATCTACGCAGCCTTTATTTTCAGATATACACAAAAAATGAGGAATGCCCAGGAAAGAGATCACAGCAGGAGATTTTGTTGTTATGGGTTACAGCTTGTGTCAGTACTCTGATTGTGCTTCCTCATATGTAATAGAAGAGAGAAGTCAGGTTACAATTGGATTCTGATTGTGATAAAGGCTATGAAAAGAATGCTAAAGGAAGAAAGCTTTTACCAAATCCAGTGACACAGGATTTTATTTCTTGACACAGTTTGTTGAGCAGTCATGAGGCAATTCACAGTCTGGTACTTCTGAAAAATAATGAACCATGTGTACTGTGACATTAAATAAATGGAAGTTGGAATTGAGAGACTGCTTATGATCAACCAGTTGAAAAAAGTTCACAAAATGTAGTTCTAGGTGCAAAATGACCCAGTAGTGATGAAAAAGTTACCTTCTGAGCAAATTTTAAAGATGCTAAAGGTGATGGTTTTTCCATTTATGGCAATACCATAATATTTCCCGATAAGCAACAGAATCAAAGCAAAAGCCAATTTTAAACAGCATCGAGATGGAAGTAATTGAGGAACTAATCCATATAGACATTCTTCTGAGATTATTTACTATGCAATCTCACTTTTAGCATTTATCCCATTAAGGCAGAAATTTAATTTAGAGAATTTTGTTTAGAGACAAAATAAAACTTCAAAGAAACTACGGAAGTAAAATGAACTTCAAAGACACCCTTCTGAGTTGACTAGATATAACAAATGTTTATTTAAGCATTTAATGACCCTCTATAACTAATGTTTAAAGCTTACAAGAATCATGGAAACAGGCTTTCGAGTTTTAAGTTTATGCAAGTGCTAGTTCCCTGTAGCATTCTTTCCTCTTCATCAGGTGGGTGAGTGCAAGCCTGTGTACATATACTAGTGAGCAGCAGGTTGCAGGGAACCTGACTCATTTATCTCATTAAGCACCAAGTTGTATTGCACTAGCATACACTGTGTGAAAATATAAAGACTTTAGGTCTCATTAGTAAGTGAAAAGATCCAGTAATATGAGAATTTTCACAGTATCATGTTGTAATTTGTGTATTTTAAAATCACATTCAAAGATTCATAAACTTCACTATCATTAATTCTCCTCTTGGGTTGAACTGTGGGACATTTATTTTAAAGCCCAAAGACTTTATACTCAAAAGAGACAATGTTAAAATTATGGATAGATCAAGGGCTACAAATTTTATTATTTATTTATTTAAGATTTTATTTATCTATTCATGACAGACAGAGAGAGAGGGAGAGGCAGAGACACAGGCAGAGGGAGAAGCAGGCTCCATGCAGGGAACCCGACGTGGGACTCGGGACTCGATCCCGGGTCTCCAGAACCACACCCCAGGCTGAAGGCAGTGCTAAACTGCTGGGCCACCGGGGCTGCCCAGGACTACAAATTTTAAACCTACGAACTCATCTTTGAAATTTCAGTGGAATTTAACAGCAAATTATGATTCAAAATAAAGTTGTTTGCTTTCTGAAAAGCAAAACTAACTGTCATAAAAAGGGAAAAAAGCATATAAAACAACAAACCCCAATGTAAAAAATTGCTGAGGAGATGCACTGGTCAACTGTGAGACGTTACATCCATTCTCGCTTTCATCTATAATCAAGTTTTAGCTGGACTCTGGTCACTCAAGGAAAACTTTATTCCTCAATCTTCCTATAGTTGGATGCAACCATGAGACCAAATTCTGGTTAATGCAATGTGAGTGAAGGTGATACATGCCACTTCCAAGTCTGCACTTTAAATTATTGAACATGCACTGCCTTGGCACTTTCCCAGGAGCCTGCTGCTGCAAGAAGGTAAGAAGGGGGAAAAATGCTTGAGTCAGAGAGATGGAGGCCACTTACTGAAGATGCAAAACCACCCTCATCAAGACTGCTTCCTTTTGAGCTATAACTTGACAGAGAAATGATCTATTGCATTTCTGCCCTGTCTTTTTTGCTTTGTTTTTTTTCCTGGTTAATTTGTGAAAGACTTTTAGCCTGACCCCTAACTAATTCACCTGCCAAGCACTCAGAAAGTGGTGTTTAATTAGAGAAGTGTCCTTAAATGGGTTTAGAGGAAGACGATGGGCATGAATTGTCTAGTAGTTCGAGATATATCTCTATATCTACAAATACAGATATAGATATATACAGTGATCAGGATAATCCATAATAGATGGATAATTAGCTTGATTAAAGAAAGAGTAGTTCAACAAGAAAGTGATTAAATAGCAACCAAGATTTTCTTCAGTAGATGAATGGATAAACTAAGGCACATCAAGACAATGGAATATTAATCAGCATCTGGAAGAAATGAGCTATCAAGCCATGAAAAGACAAAAAGGAACCTTTAAGAAATATTATTAAGTGAAAGAAGCAAGTAAGAAAAGCCTACTACTGTGAGTCCAACTATATGACATTCCGGAAAATGCGAAACTATGGAGATGGCAAAAAGATTAGTTGTTGCCAGGACTGGCAGGTAAGAATGGACAGACAGAGCACAGAGGATTTTTAAAGCACTGAAAATGCTCTCTATGATACTATAATGATGGATACAAGTCATTATACATTTGCCTAAATGCATTGAAAGTACATCGCCCGAGACTGAACCCTAAAGTAAACTAAGGACTTTGGGTGATAATGATGTGTCAGTGTAGATTCATCAACTGTAACAAATAGATCACTCTGATGAGGGATGCTGATAATGAGGGAGGCCATGCATGAGTGGGGGCAGTGGTTATATGGGAAATCTCTGCACCTTCCTCTCAATCTTGATGTGACTAAAACTGCTCTAAAAAAATAAGGTGTCAAAAAGCTCAAAATGTTCATTTAAATTGAGTGACTTCTATATATAAGTTATGCTTCAAGAAAGCTGTTTAAAACAACAAAAACAAATGAAAAAGAAAAGAAAATGGTGAAGAGCAAGGCTCAAATGATTGAAGAAACATTGCTGACAGCTAAAGAGGTCATGTGGTCGATTTCCCTTCTCTATACATGTGTATTTCCTACAAAATTTCCAATAAGTAGCCATGCAACAGCTTCTTGTACAGGGAAGTCACTACCTCACAAAGGTGCTTATCTCTTTTATGAATATCAAACATTAGAAAATTCTTCTTTAGATCGATCTAAAAGCTACCTCTCCTTAGTCTCTAATCAGTGGCTCAAGTTTTATCCTTAAAAGTGACAAAAATAGGGGAACCCCAGGTGGCGCAGTGGTTTAGCGCCTGCCTTTGGCCCGGGGCGCGATCCTGGAGACCCGGGATCGAATCCCACGTCGTCGGGCTCCTGGTGCATGGAGCCTGCTTCTCCCTCTGCCTATGTCTCTGCCTCTCTCTCTCTCTCTGTGACTATCATAAATAAATAAAAAAAATTTAAAAAAAAGTGACAAAAATAAATAAATGTAATCCTCTTATATAAAATCCCTTTAAATCTTAGTTTATCAGGCCTCCCTTTATTTCCAAATAAATTTCCTTAGGGGTTTTTAACTTGCCCCTTACCTCCCAGGACTTCTAGGCCCACTGTTGTCTAGATCACTCTGTAGTGCTTTTCTTCAGTTTGTTAATATGCTCTGAATGTGCCCAGAATTGAATGTGCCATCACAGGTATGCTCTGATGAGGACAGAGAAGAAAAGTGTCATCCACTGTCCTTGTTCTGGGCACTGTATAATAGAGAATGAGATCAAAATAATTTTTTTAGACTTTTTGTTTCTTTTATCTGGTGGTTATCCTCCTCTATTATCTAAAACCAATTACCCTTACATCTTGTCTGAGACGGTGTGAGCATGAGAGAGTCTAGAAACAGAGAAACAGGGAAAAAAAAATTTTGGTAATGATCTAATGCATGAAGTGAAGAGGAAGGGAGAGATATAAGAAACTGTTTAGGAAAAAAAAATAGGCGTAGTAATGAATTGGATGTGAATAGTAAAAAAAAATAAATAAATTTGAAAAAAATTAAAAACTTCACTGAAATAACTCTGAGTTTAAAACAGAAGATTTGGGAAGGAGTGTTGGGGAGGAGGTATTAGGAAAAGATAAGAGATTTTTTTCAGTGCTGTTGAGATGTTCACAGCTAGTTTCTGCTTTACTTGATGGGGAAAGGAGAGAAATAAACTACTTTGGAAGGAGATCATGTTCAGATGCAAAGTGGGACAGAGAGAGGAACGTTTGTTTCTCTGTACTGTTCAGAACCATGATGGGAGAAGAACAGATGGTATGGTGGTTCAGATAAGCACTTAAAGTGAGGCTGTTCTTATCCGAAGCTTATTCCAAACACCCAAATTTCTTGAATCTGTGCTATGACATTGGAAATATCACAATCAGGAAGCTTTCAAATGAGATTTCTGGCACTTCCTGAGGCAGTTGTATTCTCCAAAGACTGTTTTAATTAAGACTCAGGAGATTAATTCTCACTGCTGGTGGCTGTTATGGTATGAGCCCACACCTTCACCAAACAGATAAATTCATGCAGGTAATTGAGCCAAAACATTTTAATATGGAGTCTCAAGGATTTATGGCTGTTTTCATCACCACGACTATACAGTTCAAGGAATTGTGCTTGAAAAAGCAAGAGCTAACCCTCCACAAAGTGCAGAACCTAAAGAAAGTGTTTATGTTACAGAAGACCAACTGGCAGCATATAATAAAATATATCTGACTTCAAATTCCAGCTCTTCTTTTTTATTTTATTTAATTTTTTAAAAGATTTTATTTATTCTTTCATGAGAGACACAGAGACAGGCAGAGACACAGGCAGAGGGAGGAGAAGCAGGCTCCATGCAGGAGCCCGATGCGCGACTGGATCCCAGAATTCCAGAGGCAAAGGCAAGGCTCAACTGCTGAGCCACCCAGGCATCCCAAATTCCAGCTTTTCTGACAATGGATGACTTTGGGCAAGTTATTTAATCTCCTGAGCTCTCATTTTATAATTTGTTCATAAAAGCATGCATTCTTGAACTTGTTATTTTCAAATTAATTAAGTGCTTACTACGTTCAGCACAGCTAATAAGACACGTCTCTGCTCCAGAGAGTTTAGAATCTAGTGGGAAGAAGCCCAAAGGATCACAGTTTTCTCCTTACTTGTTTCAAAGTGCTTCCATGTGCCAAGTACTGTGCTAAACATTTTACACAGTATTTGCTTATTTATGTTGCACTAAAGTTCTATGAAGACAGTAGCATCTCTGATTACAAATGAGAAAAGTGGGCAGCCCGGGTGGCTCAGCAGTTTAGCGCCGCCTTCAGTCCAGGGCGTGATCCTGGAGACCCGGGATCGAGTCCCACGTCGGGCTCCCTGCATGGAGCCTGCTTCTCCCTCTGCCTGTGTCTCTGCCTCTCTTTTTCTCTCCTCTCTGTGTATTCTCATAAATAAATAAATAAATAAATAAATAAATAAATAAATAAATAAATAAATAAATAAAATCTTAAAAAAAAAATGAGAAAAGTGAGGATTAGAAGGTTTAAGTAATATGCTCCGGTTGATACTTGAAATCAGGTATTTCTAATTCCGGTGCTCCTGTTCCCAGCCTCTATACACTGCTTATACCTGCCTTGGTGCCAGGTGGGGAATAAGAAGGAACTGGAGGAACTTGAGGGGCTCCCACACTAGGCCATAACCCAGAGAATAATATTTAGTTCATAGGGTTGAGGAGATGCTTTTATTTCCATAGCGGTTCAGGTGAAAGGAGAGCACATTCTAAAACTGGTTGCATAGAATGTCTAGTCTTGAACTCTTTGAGCATGGGAAGATGCTACTGAGCAACCTAACAATGTGAGAAAGAATAGGGAATGGGGATCATGTGGTCTTAGTACTCAGGAGTGGGAGGATTGGGAAGGAAAAGAGCAACAGGAGTGGAAATCCTTCCTTTCACGTGTCACCTTCCAAGAGTAGTAGGACCTATAGATACTAAAAAAGGCAGAGGCATAGACTGGATTTAGGAGAAAGAAGTGCAGATTACTGATCTAATGGATCCCTGAATAAAACAACAGGGATCAGATGTCAACAGAGTACCTATGGAGTACAGTAGGTCATAGTAGGCTGTATCTGATGAACTGTGCTTTAGATGGTACAGAAACAGTAAGTTTCTCCTAGTTATTAGTCACAATTTTACTGTTTAACTTGCTGCAATGCACTTCCCTTATCCCATCACCACGCCCCTACCCGCCAACAGTCTGTCAAGCAATGTCACCGCACTGAGGTCTTCTCCGTGCCCAGCAGTACTTGCATGGAGTTGGTTGATAGCTTCTGGCTACCAGGAGCTTCTCTCCCAGATGGCTTCGGTCCGCCCCCCAGCCCCCGCTTCTGCTTTCATTTTCAATACCGTGTAATCAGTCCTCTGCATTTTAACTTTATTCTGAGTGGGCTCAAATTTTTTATTGGTAACAGTTTATGCTGTTGCCCTGGAGCAGTAGTAGCAAAAAAACTACATACATTTTAATAAAGTGTCTTGCCATTTTGCTCTGTCATTTGCATATATACATGTGTGTATATGTGTATAGGTGCATGCACAATATGTATATGCAATATATATTATGCATATGACATATATATACATATATGACTATATACACACTATATACAGACTATATATACACACACGTGTACACACATACACACAAAAGATAGTTCTAAAAGTAACCAAGATGGGCAGCCCGGGTGGCTCAGCCCAGGGTGTGATCCTGGAGACCCGGGATCGAGTCCCACATCGGGCTCCCTGCAGGGAGCCTGCTTCTCCCTCTGCCTGTGTCTCTGCCTCTCTCTCTGTGTGTCTCTAATGAGTAAATAAATAAAAAAAATATTTAAAAAAATAATAAAAGTAACAAAGAACCAGAGAAAGAGAGACAATGATATGTATGAGATGTAACAGATACTGGAACAGAAGCTAAATGTGGGGAAATGTATAATAAAGGATAATTTATCAGTGACTGGAAAAGACAGTATTGGGGCTTTGGAACATTTGTGCTGCCAAGCATTAGAGAGGGTGGACAGTTCAAAACACCAATTTCTTTTTCATATCAGGTATCAGGATTTGTTGTGTCATGGAGCAACCATTACAGAATCTCAGGCATCATATCTTTAGGAGTTTCAGGATTTGTATTTATCAAACTGGAACTGAAGAATGAGATAAGGGATTTGGGGGCCACTTATCTACAGCTGTAATCAAGTACAATGGATAGGAAAACAATTCTGATACGAGCAAAATAAGCAGCCATTCTGTACTCGAAAGTGTGCTCAGTGGGATTCAGGAAGCATGGTCCCATTCCTGACCCTGAGATGAAGAAAAAGTGAAACAAGCAACAACAACAACAACAAAAAAAAAAAAAAAAAAAAAAAAAAAACACACAAAAAAACAAACACTAAACATTTTTTTAAAATGCTGAAAACTGCCTCTTTATGCAAACTGCTTCATTTTACCTTAAAATTGGCCTATATAAAAATGTAATAATCCTATTTGATAAGTAAGAAAATGGAGGCTCAGCAAGATAACTTGGCCAAGTTAATAAATCCAATAAAATAACAGACAGGTTTTGGACCAGGAACCTCAGGATTCTGATGGAGTAGGCAGTTCCTTAGACAAGAGCTAGAGGCGAAGGCAGTGATAAATAGGTGACACATCAGAAGCCTCAGGGCACAACATACTGACTTTGTGGCTCTTAACACCCCAGCCTTAAGGCTTCAAGACCCCTTGGCTGACAGACCAAGAGCCACAGGTGCAAAACAAGCACACTCCTCTACAATCTCTGGCCCCTGCTCGCAACCTATAGCTTTATTAAAATATATTTACATGGGCAGCCCAGGTGGCTCGGCGGTTTAGCGCCGCCTTCAGCCTGGGGTGTGATCCTGGAGACCCAGGATCGAGTCCCACATCAGGCTCCCTGCTTGGAGCCTGCTTCTCCCTCTGCCTGTGTCTCTGCCTCCCTCTCTTTTCTGTGTCTCTCATGAATAAATAAATAAATATTCTAAATAAATAAATAAATAAATAAATAAATAAATAAATAAATAAAATATTTACATTGTGATTTTGACAACCCCCACCAAGATGGTGTGACAGTTCCTGCCAGAACCTTTTGATGCCCAAAACTCCCCCTCCCAAACGGTTGGGAGGAGTCTCTCAGATGATTGCAAACAACCTCAGTGGGAGACCACCCCAGCAATGACTCATAACCTCTGCAAACATAAAAAGCAAAGACACCCCTAACCCCAGTGCAGTTGCCACCCCTGGGCCCGCCCTCTCCCCAGACCTTGAGACTGCTCTGTGCCTGCTACCTTCCTTCCGACTGTCTCTATTTGAGAGCAGACCCTCATGTAAACTTTTCATGGGGAATCCAAGAACAGAAAACTGAGAGCTCCATTCACACAAAGCAGACTCTCCCACAGGGAAATCCTAGCCCTCTCTGCTCTCCCACCTTACCTCCTCGGGAGGTCACTCAGCCATTCCACCTATTTAAGCCTCCACGGGTTTGCCTATAAAATGAGATCGCTCATCTAGACCAGTGCTTTCCAAATGTGTGTGTGTACCTGTGTGTGGAGGCAGAAGCATCATCATCACAAAACAGAACAGATCTTTGCTTTATGTAACAGATGCTGATAGAATTTGCTGATTAAGCTGCCAATAAAGGTCCTGGTGTCTCACCCCTCCATCCTCACTGTGACCCTGAAGAGATGCTAAGGGCCACTTGTTACTTTGCAGAAAACAGTCTGAAGACCTCTATGTAACACTGGGTAGACAAGTATGTGTTTGTGTTTACGTGTCTGTATGGGGGTGGGTGGTAAACACAGTGAACGCTGCCTTTTTTATTGCTCTTCCTCAAATGACAATTTGTTCACTGTTTCACAGTGTGGGAACTCATTTAAAGACAATTATTAAGCATCTATCATGAGGGGTGTCTGAGGAGCCAGTATCACCTCACTGGGCTTACCTCCATCACTTGGAATTAGAGACTGCTCCTCTTTCTGGAAGAAAGATCCACAAAGATGGGGTTGCACAAACTCACTGATCTGGGTTCTAGTCCGAGCTCCAACACTAAGTGGAATTTTGGAATCCTTGTCACTCTTGTCATTTATAAAATAAAGGTGATCCTTGAGACCCCTTCCAGCTCTGACATTCTATGATGTTATGCCTATTTGATGAGTTAAAAAAAAACAAAACAAAACAATTAGATACTTTTCTATTTCCATAGCGCTGCATCCTACGGACTGACAGTTGCCTGCCATGGATGTAGTTACTTTCTAATAATTACTTGCTTGGCGTTTGTTTTAAATTTTTAAAGTAGCTCCTTTGAAGAATAAACACATTTCTATATCTAGCTATTTGAATAAATGTGAGGGAGGAAAAGGCTTAAGCTCATAATTTTCCATTCTGATTTTATTGGTTGGACTTCAGGTCTGAGTGTGAAGCCTCTGCAATAAGAGCTGTATTTGAGACTTCTGTGCTGGGACTAGCATGCAGTGGGGTATGTGTCAAGGAGGAGAAGAAAAGCCACTGTGCATCATTTAATAGAAGCCAGGGGAGGAATTTAACATCTTTCTGTGGGGGAATTTAACATCTTTCTTACTTCTGTTCCTCTTTCTTTTTTCTCACCTTTCATCCTCTAATCCATTTTTTAATAGACTTCTATAGATAAAAACCCTCTTTTCAAAATACATAAACTGTATAATGGGTAGCACAGTTTTCTTTAGTGTAATAGACTCAATGCAATGCACACAAACTAAAGGAACTATTAGCCTAGATTTATTTTTATTTTTACTTCTTTATTTCTTGAGAGAGAGGGAGAATGCATGCACATGGGGGGAAGAGGCAGAGGGAGCAGGAGAGAGAGCATCTGAAGTAGGTTCCATACCTAGCATGGAGACCTATCAATCTCACAACACTGAGATCATGACCTGAGCTGAAATCAAGAGTTAGATGCTTAACCGATTGAGCCATCGAGTTGCTCCTAGGTTTGTCTTTAAATACGCAGCAGAGAACAAATACTGGTCAGATTGAGAATAAAGGGTATTTATATAATTTGGTGATACTGTAAAATATACCACTCTTTGGACAAGTAATAGAAATCCCAAAATCAGAATGACACCCCCTAGTAATACTAGCCAAGAAAGGACAAAATAATTGTATTCATACCTTCACCAAATATTTGTTAAGCACTTTCATTGTATCAAGAACTGTTTAAATCAGTCAAACCATCTATGACCATCAAAATTTAGAATCAATCTAAATGTCAAAAAATAAAAGATTGATCTAGTGTGATACATCAATTTATTCAAATAGTACGAAGGCACTTTACATTAAAACATATAAAAAGATGAAAACTATTGAAAGTGTTTAGGCAAACATGTTAAATAAAAAAGCAAATCATAGGGATGCCTGGCTGGCCCAGTCAGTAGAGAATCTGACCCTTGATCTTAGGGCTGTGAGTTTGAGCCCCATACTAGGTGTAGAGATTACTTAGAAAAAAAAAAAAAAAAGAAAGAAAGAAAACTTGCCCACTAGCATCTCAACTGTGTAATATATGTTCACATGGACATTGATTTGAAGGAAATATCTTAGAGAGTGAAACAATTTTTATTAAAGTGGTGATATTGTACATGATCCTTTTGAAGATGGTGTTTAACACCGATAGTATATAGTACCTTTGTTCAACAATAAAAGGGGCCTCATTCTCTAATTACACTTTGTGTGAACGTGATGGCATTTAACTACATAAGAAGCTTCTTAAGGTTCACGGTGATTCCAGTCCCACAATGTGGCTGCCTGAGGTCTGACCCTTTGTGCGTACCAACTGCATAACCCTTTGGAAACTGCTGATACTTTCAGCTCTAATTCTTTCTCCAGGGGAATATTTGAAAGTGGCTCCTTTGCTGATTTCATAAATTTTCATTTTCAAACTTTTCCCCTCAGTCTCTTTCTAATGAACTTTCTTAAAAAAAAAAAAAAAGAAAGAAAAAAATCCTTCCTGAAGTTTCATGCTGTAGTACTACCCGTGGGTACGATTCCCCATGTGAGGATGTCAAATTTAATTAGATTGTTCTGTTACTTAATGACTCACCTAGACTTACAAGTCCAAGATCATAACCTCTCTACTAGGCTGCCGAGTAAGCTATTTCAAGGAACAACTATTCATGTTATCCCATCATAATTATTTTAAACCATACCCAGAAAATAATAAAAATAGTAATGCTCACTTAATTAGACCCTTCACCTGAGGATATCCAAGCATTTTACAAGATTTCTTTATCAGTCATTTGCATAACACATCCAGGAAACAAGTGAGCAATAGTAAAGATCATACTTCTAAGGGCTTCTTTAAAAAAAAAAAAAAATAATAGTCTAGGAAAGCCCAGGTGACTCAGTGGTTTAGCGCTGCCTTCAGTCCAGGGCATGGTCCCGGATAGCTGGGATCCAGTCCCACATTGGGCTCCCTCCATGGAGCCTGCCTCTCTCTCTCTGTGTCTCTCACGAATAAATAAATAAATAAAATCTTAAAAAAAAATAAAATAGTGTAGACTCATCTCTGGATCCTTCCTTTTGTTCTTAAAACTTTTCAACTTATTTGCAGATTCTAAAGGAACCTGACAAAGGGATGCAGAATCCAGAGCTAGATAACACAATGAATATTTGATTTAAGGGGGAAAAAAGGCACAAAGATGAAGAGGATATATTTTTCTGCATCTAAAGCTGTTTCTTTTCTTCTAAAAATCTTCACAGCTTATACACTTTCCTGTTTCTCATTGATCATCCTATCCTGTTCTATAAAGTACCTACAAACATGTAACCAATGAAGCAACATATGATGGAAATTCTGAGACCTAAGAAAAAGCCTTGTCAACCTTGCAAAAGTCAAAAAGCACAAAAGAAAAGGCAACCTTATATCCCTGTGTGAGAGCCATACTCCTTCAGTCTATCTGGCTCGAAGCGACACCTATCTGGCTCGAAGCGACACTTGTGAGGTCATGTGGCTCCATGATAGCGCTGCCAGCCCTAGAATGATTGATTCCTAGTAACTCACCACCTATTTTGTTTACCACCATATACCCAGCCCTTATGATAGAATGTCTTGCCCATAGTAAGTGCTTAGTGATAACCCATATTAGTTAAATGAATGAATCTACAGAACTTTTGATTTATGGATCAAAAACAGGCTTTTCTCAGCTTGTCATTTAAATACTTTACTCAATGAATGGACTTTGATAGTAATTTGAACAAATCAGCTATAAAGAGTATTTTAGAAAATATTTGGGGTAAACCTGAATATGTATATGTAGTGAATATACTAATGGCCCCCCAAAAGATACATCCAAGTCCTAATTTCTAGTTCCTATGAATTATATGAAAATAGGTTCTTTGCAGATAAATAAGAATCTCAAGATGAGAACATCCTTTAGGTGGCCCCTAAATTTAGTGACTAGTGTTCTTACAAGAGAAGACAGAGAGAGACAAATAAACCAGACAGTTGAGAAGGCCTCCACAGACAGAAACAGAGATTGGAGCTGCGCTGCCACAAGCCAAGGGACTCCTCGAGGTACCAGAAGCTGGAAGATGAGGAAGTGCATCCCTGCCACACCTTGATTTTGGACTTCTGGCCTCCAGAAGTGTCTTAAGCTACCTAGTTTATGTTAGCTTAATAAAGCTCTAAAAAGTTTTGTGGCAGCTCTAAAAAACTAATAAAGGCCTTATAATAGATAGTATTAAGAAAGAAAGGAATTATTGTTATTTGTGTTAGGTGTAATAATGGTACTGAGGCTATGTAGGGACAGATTTTAAAGTTAAAAAACTTCATTTTTTAGGGATGAAATATATGTTACCTTTAATTGGCTTTAAAATACAGCATCTAAATATAGGTGATGTGACAAAATGATAATAAACGTCGAATCTAGGAATTGAATATTTGAGTATTTGATGTATTATTCTATTATTTCCTGTGTATTTAAAATAAATAAATAAAATGCTGAAAATAAACACTTCCTCAAGCTGTCTTATTTCAGGATGTTTAGTTCTTTAAAATAACAATCAGTTCTCCAAAATAGACACTCAATTTTACAAATCATCTACCAATGTCTAAAAGAAAAGCTCTAATCTCCATAATTTTTTCCTTCTGTGCTGTGTGACGGACTTAACAAATCCTTTCACAATTCTGCTCTAGCATCTAGCTGTCCAGCTTTCAAAATCAAATTGAATGCTCTTCATGGCACCTCTTCAAATTTTTCTTTTTCTCGAGTTAAAAATCATTGATTTAACCAGTGAACAATCAACAGGCGTCTCCTAAATTCTATCTCTAATTCTCCCCCCAAAACTTCATGAACTGCTGTACAGAACAGCCACTACAAATCTCCACACCCCTCCCCCTTTCCCTAAATATTAGGTGCTAAGCTGATATTCGTTCTCAAGCTTCAGGGTCAAGTCCTCTCCTCTGATGATAACCTGTCTCCTCAGCTTCTGAATAGAGCTGATTGTCTAACCCACGGGGATGAGATCAAAGTTTGATAAATTGACATTTACTTCACTTCTACTAGAAAGTGATCCCAGCAAATGGAATTTTCTTTCTGGTATTCCCTGGTTCTTTCTCATGCTGTTGCTGATCTTTGCTCGAGGAACAACAGTGCAGTCCATTTGTTCTATTTTATCAGCAGAAACTGTTCTCATAATTGTCTTTCAGTGACACCACCCTCTGCCCAACAGAACATCTCTTTTGATCACTCAAGGCCCTAGTACCATCATGGGCACTCCCTTATCTAGAAAGAGTGACATCTAGTATCAGCTGTTCTTCAGATTTTTATGGCCCATATCCTTGCAGAATTATGTATTAGATGGCTTAAACCCTTTAACGGTTATTCTCTCTGTTTTGTGTATGTAATGTAGACATATCACAGATGGGCTTCTTAAAATGTATGGCTGGTATTATTATAATAAGAAGACTTCTTCTTCTAACCTGTTCTGCAGTAGATGCTGAGGAATCTGGCTCTGCAAATTCCCCTCCCACCCTATCCCTTCATATCACATCACCACTGATTTGTCTTTTGCAGCCATTCCTTCCTTCTCCTTCTGTTCTGTAACAAATTTAAGTCATGGATTATTTTCTTCAAGAAATATGCAGTGTTATATCCTGATACATTTTATCAATATTATAAAGGAATTAAAAGGTCTTCCTTGAGAATGAAACTTGGATTTGCCATTCTGCTTCAAGTTTATCTAAAACCAATCCCCTGGGTAGCCAGGGTGGCTCAGCGGTTTAACGCCGCCTTCGGCCCAGGGCGTGATCCTGGAGACCTGGGATGGAGTCCCACGTCGGGCTCCCTGCATGGAGCCTGCTTCTCCCTTTACCTGTGTCTCTGCCTCTCTCTCTCTCTCTCTTTCTCTGTGTCTCTCATGAATAAATAAATAAAAATAAATAAAAATAAATAAAACCAATCCCCCTTCATAGTGCGGCATATAAATCATTCAGAATCACTTGTTTAGGATTCATGAAGCTACTTTATATTATGAATGTCTTCCAGTATAACCTATACACGTGTTTGTAAATTATACTTATATAGCATCTCTTGCACTGGTCTTCACACAGGTAGAGTCTTCTCATCCTTCTCGTCTCAATTTAACCACTTCTTACAGTGGTCTTACCTGACCACACAATCTAAGACATATCTCCCAGGCATATTTTCATCATAGCACTAACCAGATTCTGCACTTATACAGTATTTTGGGTTAAAATTTACTTTCTTTGCTTGGCTCAAAGCTCCATGACTATTTTCTTCATTACCATAAACCTAGCAACAGCACCAGATACACCACATACATACGGTTAATAAGTATGTGCTAAATAAATGAGTGTAGCATACATTCAAAGCCCAGCTTTACCCTGCTTAACTAATGTCTGGTCTATATATTTTAGGCCCAAGCTACTTTCCTTTCATTTCTTTTCCTTTTCTTCTCTGTTTCTCTTCTCCTATCTCTCCTCTTATTTCTCGTTTTATCATCTTGCCCCTCCCTTCTTTTCTTATCCCTTTCCTGCCACCTTATTTATGAATTTTATGGGAGACAGCTCACATTTATAAGAGACAGCCCCAAAGCTATCAATCTATTAAATATTGAACAATGAAACTGAGAGTCAATTCACATTTTAAAGGGTCATAACTTTCAACCACAAAGTTTTTGCCTAGCATCCCAATAACTGTGATTTTGAAAGTCTTACCAAAATTCAGTCATGCTGGTACTGTTTCAAAGGAGATTGGAGAAAAAGCATTCTGTATTCTATTAATATGTATTAATTATATACAATGGTGTAATTATGTTTGTACATAGTAAGTACAAGCTAATTTTAAAAGTAGTGCAAGCCAGTCCTAAAATTTAAAATATGGGATGCACAAGTTCAGTACAGCCTGCCTTCAAACAGGAGAGAACATCAATCTTGTTAGTTTCTCTAAATTTGGTTGTTGTTTTTTAAATCCTCTTTATTTCACGTGGGCCATAGTTTATCCTAGTCAACAAAAACTCTTCTTTAAGAGGTTGCAAAGTCCTAGAGAAGACATCCCTTCAGAAAAGCACTTATCACAATATCTGGTGACAAAACAGTGTTGCCAAGGCTAATAATACATTAGTCATTGGTATTATTAGAATAGTTACGACTCAGGCATCGGAACCAGATGGATCTGGGTTGAGTGAAGTTTTTTTCCCTACTAATCGTGTCACTTTGGGCAAAGACTCCAAGTCTCACTTTCCTTTCATGTAAAATGAGGGTAATGATTCTATCTACCTGACAGGGGGATTGAATGGGCCTAAAAACTGATTAGTCCAACATAATATAAAGAGTGAGTATTCAATGGAATGATATCTACTACTATCACTATGATTCTCATATGTATTGCTATGTTGTTGTGGTAGCAGTGGTGATTGTTTTGTTCTTGCTGAGTGTGGCAAAATAAGAGAGGTCAATTCTAAGTGCTGTCAAATGGAAAATATATCAAGTAAAGCAATTGTGGTGCCATAAGAAAACTAGTCTGAACTCTCAAAAGGAGATTAACATTAATTCCCTCTTTATTCCTGAAGGAAGCTGGGGGCATTGGGCAAGCAGCAATTCAATAGCCCATTTAGTGTTTGCTACAGGCTCTTTCAAATGATGACTTGAGGAACCACTTGGGAAGTATCAGCTCCATCATGTTGCTTCAGGGATTAGAGAAACCATCTAGATTAAGAAAGTAATAAAAATGTTTGACAAATTCAAATCCAAAGAAATGTCATGTTTCATAACAATTTGAATAAATTTAGCAATTGATTTTCTCTAAATTTTTTTATTATGCTTTGTAAGCTTTCTCATGGAAATTCCACAAACAAAGGATATTAAACCTTCTTTTGAAAGTATTTTCTTGGGGGGAATTATAGCCTTCTTCTGCAAGATTAAGATATTCAGAGAAAAACTAGCAGAATCATCCTCAAATAAGAACACAAGATTCATTTACTTATTTAAGGAAAATAAAAGGAAATCTAAAAGTTATAACATATTCTGAGTAGTTACAAATAAAAATCTAAATTCGGATCAATATTAACACCACAGAGGTAAAATTAGCTGGAAATTCCTGCTTATTTTAAATTTTGTTGGGCTAGGGATAAATTGTTATAGGGTATCACTAAGTTACACTCCACTCCTGTACCTTATAACTACCAGCAATTGGCAATATACAAAGCACACATTCCAGAAGTTCATTTATCCCATAGAAACACTTTTATAGGGCACCTGGGTGGCTCCATTGATTTCTGCCTTTGGCTCAGGGAGTAATCCTGAGGTCCTGGGATTGAGTTCCGCATCAGGCTCCCCGTGGGGAGCCCTGCTTCTCTCTCTGCATACGTCTCTGCCTCTCTCTCTCTCATGAATAAATAAATCTTTAAAGAAAACTGGAATAGAATTATTATTTTATATCTATTTAAAATTTTATGTATTAGAGAAATGATGGTAAAACTTGGAAGAGAGGTGTGATATTGTTGGTAGTTTCTGGAGAAAGCATAAGGGCATCTTTGAGGACTTTAGAGGTTATTAGGCAAGATTCTCTCTTTCCCTAAATAATTTCATATCTTACAGGTGGTACAGGTAGGGTTTCAGAACCAAATTTAAATATTATCAGCTACTGACTAAAAAATGTAATGGAGAGAGAAAAAGAGAGGGTGATTTACAAGGAAATGGGGGTGTGGTGTGGTGAGATTTTAAATAAGCAGGGAAAAATGTCTGGAATCAAAGGAGACTGCTAGGAGGAGATTTTTGAGCTGCATGCAGAGAATGACAGAGATGCAGAATTGTGTATAATCCTTTGGCAGAAGATTAAGGAAGTGTTGGGGCAGAAATATGGGCCTACTCATTCTACGAGCTGTCTACAAAGTGGCTGGGATGTTTCTTCATGACATTGTGGTTGACAAACAGAATGCACACACACTATATGAAGAAAAATACTTCGAAGGCTCTGCTCTAGTATACTTTTTGAGACTTCCAAGCTTGTGGGTAAACACTCGCTTATCTTGACCAGGTTAATATGCAAACCTTCTGATGTTACAAACACTCAGCATTAGCCAGTTCTCTCTAGCCATGAATTAGGTATTGGGTTTTAGCTTAACACATGATGAGATTGCTTCTTGACAAAATAGGTGGGGAAAATGACACTTGATATCATATTCGCACATACTGTAGTGCTATGCTATTGCACCTTTCATATATTTCAAAATTTGTTTGATTTCTGAGTTCCCTACAGGTTCCTAGACAGTAGACCTAGTGGAAAGTCCAGAGAGACTCTATGAATAACCTTTTCTCTGTAATGCAATAGTGATGTCCCTAGTCTGTAGCCATGTCACCTTCAATTAAACAGTAGCTCAATCAGTGTGAAGACAGCCTTCATATTGTTACCATAGAAAGGTTTCTCCTTTGTGACTAAGCCTTTTCCAGCTGTTGAGATGTTCACCAATTGCTGCCTCAGCTCCTTGGAACTCACTCAGCTTGCGTGCGCCGGTGCATTCACTGTACTAGTAATTAATGCCGTTAGCTTTGTAATTAAAAAAAAAAAAACTTTTTGCCTTTATACTCAGGGTGATAATGCTTCAAGTAAAAATTAATTAAAATGAGATGAATTGCCTTCAGTTAAACGAAACGGAAAGTGAAAGGGAGGGGTAAAGGGAGGAGGAACCTGACAAAGAGTTTGTAGCCTTATTAATGAAGCAAACTGAGGAGGTTGGGCTTGAAATTTTCTCCTGATTCTTTTTCTTTTGCATTACAGTCTGGGTTAATAGAGCCAAAAGCTATCAGCTGGGGAGGGAATATAAGGAAGTTCTGCTTTTCCTTGACTTGACTGTGGGTCACTATGAAGACCACAAATATGAACGCCCATGTTTGTTCAAGTCCCCCTTTAATGTTCTCATATTGGTCTGTTGGAGGTAATGGGCTGTGAAATTGGCTTTTATATTATTATTAATTAGATCTGGTGCCTGATTTTTTTTTGACATTTGATGTAGTGAAAAGGTCTGGTTCTTTTTACAGGACAAAGTCCTGACAAACTCAATCATTGATAATTGCAGAGCATGAGTGAGGAAACACTCATTCCCATTCTGAAACATAGGCCTGGTGAGAGAAAAGATCTGCGTCTTCCATGCTCCTGATACAGGGCATGCAGAAAGAGTGAAAAACATAACCCTTGTCTTCCAAGAACTGATACACCCACTAGAAAACCAAAAACTAAGTTGCATAAACTACTTATGCCCTGACACTCTGAGTGAAATGCAAGTCTATCTAAAGAGAACAGGCACATTGGTCTAGAGAAATCAGTAGTGACTTCTGGAGAGAATGAACCAAAAGAAAAAAAAAAAAAACGACATAGTTAAGGAGGAAAGAACTTTAATCACAGCTCAGAACATATACTTTCTATGTATCTCAGTCATCAGTCATGAGGGGAAAAAACATGTCAGCAGGTAAATAATCATGGAATTCCTCAAGCATGCTGAGAGGTTTTTGTATTTTAACAACATGTAAAAGACTCCTCTGGTTCTGTTCCTTGTTCTATAGATTGTCACACTTTGAATATTCTAACCTTTTAAGCCTTTAGTCTTTGGTCTCTGATTAGCCTTCCTTACACTTTCAGCCAGAAAGACAGTTTGTAGATGGAAATCATTATATGGCTCACCTTTCAAGGTTAGGGTCCTAGTCTTGGTGTATGAACTAAGCACATTTAGAGAAATATACATTGAATCAACAGCTCTCTATATGAATTTTGAAATTAGTACAAGAAGAGCTACTGGAGAGCCTTTCTCTTGTAAGTACTACTACATATAGTCCTCCAATTCCACAGTCATCCTATGTTTGGGCCCACTTCACTAGCATTGCCAGGTAGCAGCTTTCCAAGAAATTGGTAGTAAGCGTGACCATATGACTTACTTCTTCAACGTCTGTTCTCAGATGTTACAGATTGTAAAATTAGATTCCTCAGACTTAAGAACAAAGTTGACATTCTCTTAGTGAAGCCATCTGTATTTGTGCAAAGGGAGTTTGTAAAAGTCCCTTTAACCAAAGATGTTTAGAGAAAAAATATTCACTTGGTCCATTCACGATCTAGATGGAAAGGCTGCTGACAATCTATTGAGTCCTATCAAAGCTGTCCAGATGCTTTATAAAGGCCTTGGCTTGGTAGAGCATCTAATTTCCAAGTTAAGAAAATCAATCATAGGGCAGCCCTGGTGGCGCAGCGGTTTAGTGCCGCCTGCAGCCCGGGGTGTGATCCTGGAGACTCAGGATCGAGTCCCACATCGGGCTTCCTGCAGGGAGCCTGCTTCTCCCTCTGCCTGTGTCTCTGCCTCTCTCTTCACTCTCTCTGAATGAATAAATAAATCAATCTTTAAAAAAAAAAAAAAAAGAAAATCAATCATAGCGCCAGCTAGTTTAGCTACAGAAAGAGATGGTCTGAAGAGGTTTTTATTTTCCTCTTTTTCTCTTCTTTTCTTCTTCTTCTTCTTCGTCTTCTTCTTCTTCTTTTTTTTTTTTTTTCTTCAGCAGCAGTTTGGATGTGCTACCTGAGGCAAGGAAGGTCCTGAGTCTCAGATGAGCACAGGTCTTAAACACCAAGAATGTAGAGTTATTAAGTTAAATGAAACTATCTAGGCCTTTGATGGATGTCAGATGGCGTCAGAGCACCTGTTGAACTAGTAGGGGGAGCTTGTACCAACTTGAAGCAACCTTTTCGTACATTAGCAAAAAATTAAAAAAAAAAGGGACATTTATTTAGCCCACCTGCCTTTATGATATATGGACCACTGTCAACTTGTGTGGCGTTGACAAAGGTAAAGTACATAGTTGGTTCTTTTTCTAGCTTTCTTTAAACATTCCTTAGAACCTTGTAGAAAAGAAAACTGTAATTTAGAACATCTGAGAGCTTGCAAAAAAATGTGCAGCCATATTTTAATTAAGAAATTATGGACTAGATTATATTTGTAACAAGAAAAGATGAGCCTTGAAGTAATGATGTGGTGTGGTGAAAAAATGAACCAGAATAGAAATTATAATATATTACTTAGTTTAAGGTGAATTGTTGATATTCTGTGACCTCTATGAATTCTATGTTGCAGTTCAATTTGTAATGGTCACATGGTTTACTTAATTCTCCCCTCCTAGTTCCAGAAGGCATAGCAACATGCTCTGTGAGCAGCAGAAAATTCTCCTGCTGACTCTTTGTAGAATCTCCACTTGAAGTGCTGGACTTACAATCTGGTTCGAGCAAAGAACTGCTGACTGGCAGCTGGCACCTGCACAACTCCTGGCTGGGATACTTTTTTTAAGGCTTGGCTCATAGAAACAAATACAGTGAGATCAGAGATTCAGGAGCTGGATGCATTGGACATAAACCATCTCTATGAACACCCTTCCTGTGATAGTTGTTCTGTTGTGTATACTGAAGAGGAGTTTTTCTTAGGTGTTTACTGGTCTGATCACAGATCCCATGGATTGGAGAATTTTTCACTTGAACTTCTCTTGGGACACGAATGTTAGGAGAAAGAAGAAAGAACAAAAAGGCATACACAGAGAATAATACATGAAATGACCAAATGTTGTCTGATAAGATAAAAAGGTGGAACTTGTAGAAAAAGCAAACATGGCGAAGGACACTCTGGCCAGCTTCAAGACTTCATTCATCCATTCATTTAAAAAAGAAATCCCATTCCATCAAAAGAAAATGGTTTCTTGTTCAAAACTCAACTACAGACTTAACATCAGAGCTGACTGCATTAGTCCTGATGGAGTAAGTTATTAGAAAAGAGAGAAATTTTATTTCGTGTTAAACTGAAAGATAACAAAACAAGGCCTCTTCTGAAAAATGAAATTTATCTTTTCTTCCACATACCAATTTTTAATCCTCTGCTCTTGAAGACACAAGTACTTGGATTTCTTGAAACTGAAACTGAAAACAGCTATTTTTTAGAGAAATTCACAGCATGTTTAGCAAACATACTAAAGGCTCTGATTTGTCCTCCAGAAAAAAGGCTTTTAATTGGTATCCACCAAACTTTTTGACCATATATAAAAATATATATATTTATATATATGGTCATTTATATAAGTATATATGAAATACAATATATATGGTCATTTATATAAGTATAAATGTAATACAATTATGTTTCTGCAGAACAAATATTCTAAGGACATGACTTGGGACATGCCAGTATAGTGCAAAGTAAACAGACTAACCATTCAAGTAGGCCAACATTCAAGTTTTTGTTTTCCTGCCAAAGTGTGTCCTTATTAAACTTTAAAAATCATACATGTGCATGCACAAATGCACAGAGAGGAAAAGATAGAAAGAGAAAGGGAGAGGGAGAATGGGAGTGAGGAAAAGAAAGAGACTCAGGGACAGAGACAGAGATAGAAGGAGAGAGGTAGATAAAGACTGATTTTGTCCTAAGCCTCAAATAACTTAGTCTCCAAATCTTTGTTGTTTTATACAATGGTAATGTTGTGTATTGGTAATGAAAAAGGATATCATATTTAAAGATCCACTATGCATTACTCACTTTTAAAAGGTACTATATATATATGTTATTTCATGAAGTTACTAGAATATTTATTACAAAATCATCTTTTTCTCTGAAGAGATCAGACTAAATCCAAGACAGTAGTATACCACCATATTCCCTGTGACTTTGATATTCTGTTTTTACATTTAAATTAAATAAAGGACTGAAGGGGATCCCTGGGTGGCGCAGCGGTTTAGCGCCTGCCTTTGGCCCAGGGCGCGATCCTGGAGACCCGGGATCGAATCCCACATCGGGCTCCCGGTGCATGGAGCCTGCTTCTCCCTCTGCCTGTGTCTCTGCCTCTCTCTCTCTGTGTGTGTGTGACTATCATAAATAAATAAAAATTTAAAAAAAATTTAAAAAAAAATAAAGGACTTAAGAATAAACCCTGTATGATTATTTAATTCAGATACTATGATTAGATTTAGACTGAAATGTGTCTTCCTTTCCAGCTTTTAGATCTCACCTCCAAATGCCACTCTTTTACATAAGTCAACATAGGTGAAAACACTAACAGGGACACAGTAGGTGTTCAGTAAATGTCTGTGGTCCTTTTTACTATTAAAATTATTAGTATATCTGTACACCACTTGTATTTCTCCACTCTATACTGATCATCATAAAAAAAACAAGGACAAGTGGAGCCCAATTCACTGGTAACTAGAAAAAGGAAAGGCTTCCTTTGTAGTGAAATATTACTTTTTTCCATTTTATTTCCCTTTAAAAATACTTTTATTTTTCTATATTTGACTTAGAATTAGGTTTTTCAACGTTATTAATTTATTATTTTAAACCTGTTGTGCATTTTCTTTAAAACAAAAAAATAAAAATAAAAATAGACCAAGTTGTACTAGTCAGAAGGCTGGGGAAAAGATTCATTCCCAAATTATTAACGTATAGTATAAAGACTAAACTTTATTGTTTCCTGTATCTATATTTTGAGATTCATATTAAATCTAAAAGAAAAGGATACTAAATGCTAAAAGAAAAAAAATGGAAAAAAAAAAAAAGATTCTCCATGTCACTTATTCCCAATGCTGACCTTCATCTTGACCCTCACTTCAGTGCTGGAGCCCACCGTGATTTCATTTATGAAATGCTAAACCACACAACATTAAATAATGGCTTTTTTATAGCCCCCAGTTATTAAATGGGTAAGATAAAAAGCATCCCCCAAGATCATAAGATGATAACAAATGCATGATAATAATTGAACAACCTACTGAATGCTCTTTAAATGCTTAGTTAACACCTTTTGGGCTCGTACATTGCCTTTAATGTTATACTATTTGGAAAAGGTCCATTATTTAAAGTTTATTTATCTTTATATATTTGAATGAGAAACAATATATGAATTCAAGAAATATTCAGAAAAATTTTCCTTTGAGCTACACTTTGAGACTGTTATCTCACCTACATGAGCCTTAGATTCTTTATTTGTAAAACAAAAGAGCTGTACTAGATGATTTACAAGGTCATTTACTATTTTGAAAATGCTATGCCTCTACAATCTAAATAATATATATTTTTCAGACATCACATTTGCGATTTAAAAATCTGGAACATGAAAACTGAAGACACTAAAACTACTTTCTGATGGTAACATCAAAAACATGCCTATATACATAAAATTTAGGAGGAATACAAGGCCTAGTCCTATCTTAACATTATTAAATCCACTCTCCACTCTTTCTCACAAAGACTCAAGTAAAGGTGAACTTAACAGTAGTATCAGTAACAACATATAGACCCTATCAGTAGCATGCTCCTTTTATCTTAACAATGTTTAACTCTTCGTTCAATGTACTGAAAAGTACATACATTCAAATCACTAGTGGTTTCGTAAATTTTACTCTTTATTTTCTCTTCTCTTTTGCTTAGCCTCTGTGGTGGCAATGCTAATAATTGCTGATAACTGTAGAGCAAAGTGGGAAAGATAAAAGGAGAGCAAGAAGCTTGTCATTTACACAAGGTAATGAAGTATTGGAATGGAACACTTAGCACAGTGCCAAGTACATGAGCTTTGTACATGTCTCCTGACCCAATTAATACACAGGTATTGTAATTACAAGATATCTACTCCCATTCCCTTCATTTACTTCCACCATTATTTATTAAATACCTTGGGATTTAGTCCTCACGAAAAACCTAAGGACATTATTAGCCTATTTTACGACTGAAGAAACTGAGGTTCAGAGAGGATAGTAAGTGGCCAGAAGTCATACAACTCACTGACTAGGACTCAAACTTAGACCGTTTAACTGTGAAACCCATGCTTTTAGCACTGTATAATTTGACAACATACTAGACCAAGTTCTCATGTATGTCTTAGAATTAATGGAGGGGCAGGGTATCAGGGGCTGACATTAAAAGGCCAGTCCAAACAAATTCCTCAAGGAGGGTTTCTCAGTGTTGGCACTATTGGCATTTTAGAATGAACAATACTTTCTTGTGAAGGACAGACCTGAACATTGTAGAATAATTAGCAGTATCTCTAGCTCCTACTCACTAGATGTCTTAGCATCCAGCCTTTCCCTTACCAAGATGTAACAACTAAAATTAGCTCTAGACATCACCAACGGTTTCCTGGGGAGCAAAATAGCCCAGGTTCTAGAGGATTGATGTCTTTATCAAGGGTCTGAGGCCTAGATCTTTCAGTTCTCTCTTACTATGGGATTGGCTCTCGTAAAGTTTCATTAATAATCCTTTTGGCCTCCACTAAGCTAATCAAGCTCTTTTGATCATGGCAGCATTATTTTGATCCTGCCTGACATTTTTGAAAAAATAGTTAAAATTCTAGAACAGAAGCATAAAATAGCTGTCATTTTGGAAACATTTTTCTGAACTTTTTACTATTCCTGCATAACTGGGATCTGCTTAAACACAGATGGGCCCTGACTTAAGATGGTTCGACTTATGATTTTTTGACTTTATGATGCTGCAAAAGCAGTACACATTTAGTAAAAACCATACTTTGAAGTTTGAATTTTTATCTTTCCATGGGCTAGTGATATGTGATAGGATACTTTCATGATGCTGGGCATCAGCAGTGAGCTGCAGCTCCCAGTCAGCGAGGTGATCGTGAGGGTGAACAACTGATACACTTAGAACCATTCTGTACCCATATCACCATTCTAGTTTTCATTTTCAGTACAGTGTTCAATAAACTACAGGAGATAATCAATACTTGATCATAAAATGGGCTTTGTTTAGATGGTTGTGCCAAATAGATAATGGAAGTGTTGTTCTGAGCACATTTAAGGTAAGTGAGGCTATGCTATGACATTCAGTAGCTTCGGTGCATTATATGCATTTTCGACCTACAATATTTTCAATTTATGATGACTTTATAGGATGTAATCCTAGAGTAAGTTGAGGAAAATTTGTACCCATTCTGATTGCTGCAGGGGGTTACTCATATATGGGACCATAACTAAGTAGACAACACTTCTAAGCCTATCTTTTAGAGTGGCTCAAAGCTCAGCTGCAAGATATCCAGAAATGGGAGGAATAAAAAAGAGGTAGAAGATAACTGTGTCTAATGTCTTTCTACAAAACCTATATAATGGATGGTACTAGAGACCCTTCCCTATGTCATCAAGTCAATTTCATTGTCAGTTTCATGTCATGCCAGTCATGTCTTCTGATTGTGCCCAGTAAAATCAGCCTATGAGGTTCCAGTCCATCTGCCTCTCCTCTAAAATTAGCTAAGAAAATATAAACCTGATATCAAGGCAGTCATATGTATTGGCACTTGCTGACTTCAGCAGAAAATACACTCGATATAAAAATGAAATTATGATATGGTTATCTTTTGTTTTTATTTTGGAGGGTAGCAATGCTAAGCCAGTCTGCCTGCAGTCTTAAAAACAGATGGGGTTTTATGCTTTTATTTTCCCCCTCACCCCATGCATCATCAACACCACATCCTATAACCATTACCCAACTGACAAGGTTTTGATGATTCGCAAGGTGAGAGTGAATTCAGCTTAGTTCTCTCCATGTGGTGGAGGATAGCTATGCTTTTAGAGACTGTGAGTAGTAGACTTGCGTTTGTGTAATGTCACCTGCAACAGTCTAAGTCTAGAATAAAGGGAATCTATTCCAGCTCTTCTTCTGTGAGGGTTGCTGACCTCACCACAGGACTATGAAATAGATATATAGTTCTCCATTGGGAGAATAAAGTGGATGACTTGGAGTCCCAATCATGGCATACTACCGAATGAATGTTCAAGTGGAAACACACATGCACACACAGCCATATGTCTCTCTGTCTTGATGAAGTTCACTTGCTAAACTATAGAAAACTGAAGTGACTTCCTGGCGTACTAAGCTTTGGATTATAACTTGAGTTCCACAAATCCTAGAATACAGGATCCAGAACATATGTTTAAAGAAAAAGGAAAAAAAAAAAAAAGATTGGTGAAATCAAGATCTATTGAAAGCCAGGAATCCTATTCTTAAAATCCTAATTAAATTTAAGACAAGATACTATATTAAGAAATATGTTATTCAATTTATTGAATAAATTAACAGTACCTAAATAAAAATGATTTAAATTGTTAAATGATTGAAGCAGAGAAGATAAGCTAACTTGCAAAACAATAAGAAACACCTAAGTATTAAAAAAAAATAGACTTTTCAAGTAGTCATGGAATAGAAGTATATAACAGTTATAGAAGAGTCATAGATTTTAGATTTAGAATAATTTTAAAAACATAATTCTTAGAATACTTATAACAGGCTTCCTGATTAGTGGTTATCTAGTCTCTGCTTGAACTCTTCCAGGGATAGAGAATCCACTATTTAAAAAAATCCAATATTCTTCTGTTGGATGGATCTATTTGCTTTAAGTCATCCTGATATTAATCTGGTTTCTTTCTACCTCATCCACTCTTCATATCTCATACTCACTAGCCTAGTTCTTATGCCGGGATCAATTCAAAATAACCGTACTCCTTCCTATGTCAGTTTGCTCATGAATTTGGAGACAGTCATGTCTGCATTCTCTTCTCTAGGTTAGATTTAATCCGTTAGGTTACTTTCCATGCTTCCTCATATTAAAAGTTTATGATCTATAAATTCTACCATTTGAAGTGCCCTCAAGTGAACATAACCTAGCTGCTATTGCTCTTTTCCTTTTTTTTTTCACTTTTGTGACATTGTGTGTGTGTGTGTCCTTTATAAGTCATTTAGTATTATGTAAATATTTCTTCATTTTTTAAAGTCTTCTTTTTTAGAGCAAAATTGAGAGGTTAAAAACAAAATTGAGAGGAAGTAAAGAGATGTCCCATATGCGCTGCCCAGCTGCCACACATGCATGGCATCTTCCATTGTCAACATCACTCACCAGAATGGTACTTTTTAATTTAACTTTTTAAACCAGGAGAAACCTACATTGACACATCATAATCACTCAAAGCTCATGGTTTGCCTGAAGGTTCACTCTTGGTGTTACACTTTCTATGGGCTGGGACTAATGTATAATGACATATATCCATCATTATATTACCATGCAGACTACTTTTACATCCCTAACCATCCTTCCTCCTCTGCCTATTCCTCTCCCCACCCCTTCTGACAACAATTAATTTTTTTTTTATTGTTCCCATAGTTTTGTCTTTTCTAGAATGTCATAGAGTTGGAATCACACAGTATGTAGCCTTCTCAGATTGGCTTCTTTCCCTTAGCCATTCGCATTTAAGGTTCCTCCATGTCTTTTCATGGAGGACAATAATAGCTCATTTCTTTTTAGCACTGAATAATATTCCATTGTCTGGCTGTACCAAAGTTTATTTAACCATAAACCTACTGAAGGATATCTTAGTTGTTTCCAGGTTTTGACAGTTATGAAGAAAGGTGTTATAAAAATCTCTGTGTAAGGTTTTTGTGCGGGCCTGAGTTTTCAGCTCCCTTCAGTAAATATCAAGTAGTGCAATAGCTGGATTTGATATTTATTTTTATAAGAAAGTGCCAAACTGTTTTCCAAAATGGGTGTAGCATTTTGCATTCCCACCAGCAACATATAAAAATGTTCCTTCACATCCTCAGCAGCATTTGGTGGTGTCCATCTTCTGGACTTTGGTCATTCTAGTTGAGGTACAGCAATATCTCATTGTTTTAATTTGTATTTCTCTGATGACATTTTATGTGGAGCAGCTTCTACATGCTTATGTGCTATCTGTATATCTTCTTTGGTGACGTTCATGTTAAGATCTTTGGGCCATCTTTTAATTGGGCTGTTTTATTATTGTTGAGTTCTTAGAGTTTTTGGTATATAAGGATAGAAGTCCCTTATCTGAAGTGTCTTTTGCAAATATTTTCTGCCAGTCTGTGGCTTATGCTCTAAGTATCTTGGCATTGTGTTTAGCAGAGCAGAAGTATTTAACTTTTTTTTAATCTTAACTATTTTTTAAAGATTTATTTATTCATTAGAGAGAGGACAGAGGGGCAGAGAGAGAGAAAAAGTCTTTTTTTAAAGCAGACTCAGTGCTGACCATGGAGCCCAAAGTGAGGTTGATCTCACAACACCAAGATCACGACCCGAGCCAAAACCAAGAATTGGAGGCTCACCCAACTGTGCTACCCAGGTGCCCCTAAGTTTTTCATTTTTAAAAAAAGATTTTATTTTATTTATTTATTTATTTATTTATTTATTTAAGAGAGAGAGAGAGAGAGAGAGAGAGAGCTTAACTGGTTGAGCCACCTGGGTGCCCCTAAGTTTTTAATTTTAATTTTCAATTTTTTTTCCATGGACTATGTCTTTAGTGTAAAAAGGCATCACCATACCCAAGTCCATCTAGGTTTTCTTCTATGCTTTCTTCTAGGAGTTTTATAGTTTGCATTTTACACTTTGATCCTCAATTTATCTTGAGTTAATTTTTGTGAGGCATGTAAAGCCTATATATAGATTCATTTTCTTACATGTGGATATACAGTTGCTCCAGGATCTTTGGTTGAAAGGACTGCTTTTGCTCTATTGTATTGTCTTTGTTCCTCAGTCAAAGATTAGTTGACTTTATTTATGTGGGCCTGTTACCAGTTTTTTCCATTGGTATATTTGTCTGTTCTTTTGCCAATATCACTTTGTCTTGATTACTGTAGCTTTATAGTAAGTCTTCAAGTTGAGTTGTGTCACTTCTCCAAATCTGCTCTTCTCCTTCAATAGTGTACTGGCTATTCTAGGATCTTTTCCTTCTTCATGCAGCTTTCTACATATAGCAATGTGTGTGTGTGTGTGTGTGTGTGTGTGTATTATATATATATATATATAAAAAGTATAATCAGTTTGCTCATATCCATAAAATAACTTGATGGGATTATTTCTTCATAGATTTACAAAATCTTCATAATATAGAAAATATCCCCAAATTGCATAATTAATGGATGTTATAAGGAAGTGTGGTTCTGAGAGTAAGTCAAGAAGCTTTACAAAAACAAATATCCTTTAATCTTCCTTTTACAAAGAAAATATTCATGATATGAATGCTTGATTGGACATAATACTTCTCATAATGCTATTTATAAGATATGTGGAGGTCAGGTCCCTTGGAGCTTCCATAAAACCCATAAAAGCCCATAAGGTCTTCCATAAGATTTTATTAAGAAAATCACATCACTGAACCTGGATCTGCTGTTTTTTGAGAATCAAGGGAAAACCTTGCCACACAGCTTAGAGTTAAAAGGCTCAGAAAGGCAATCCACAGTAGCAAGATTCAAAAAGTATATATGTTAATCTAAAATGCTATATTATTAATTTTCATTGATGAATATGTCTGCCAATTTATGCAAAACATTTATACTAGATCTAGTTGGCACAATCTCTCTGCTACAGAAAACACTAGGAAAAAAGTTGAAATTAGAAGTTTACTTGATGAGGATGAGATTATAGTAAAGCCAAAATGAAAAATGATCTATATAGCTAACAGCACCAATTACAGAAGTTGTATCAAGTATTTTTTTTTTTTTGCATCAAGTATTTTTAACTCATATCTATGGATTTTTGGGCTTAAGGCATCTGTGAAACTCAAGATATTGCAAAAAAAATAAAACTGTATTTATATGCAAATGTTTGTTTTTCAGGGGTGAGAAAGCAACAGTTTCATCAGATTCTCAAGAGGGCCCAAAAGCAAACAATTCTAAACATTAAATAATATGCTATGCAAAGTGAACAAAAAATCTCATGTATCTGTATAGAAATTCCTCTTCCTTCAACTTGAGACATACACATTTTTCTCTTTCACTCCCTTTGTTCCAGGTTTCTTACAGAGCACTCTGTTAATTTAGTCTTTATGCAGACAATTTCTAAATGTATACTTTTCTTTATATTAAAAGCTTCTGCTCATAAAAATATGTAAAATTATGATGCTAATCTCATCATTTGGGGTCCAATCATTTCCCAAGTTCCCTAATCACATATTTAAGGACCATTTCTGAGGGGTGGGTACATCTATAACCAATGACTGTCATCCATTGCATATCCCTATGTTCTAGGGTCACCCTGAGGAAGCTTTCAAATACGTGCTCTCAACACTATCACTGTGAGAAAAGGAATATTTTCAAGGGCATATTTACTGATATTGTGGATATAATCCTTTGCAAGGAACAATAGATTTGGATTCATCACCCTTCAGCTTTACATATGACTTTTGGCAACTCATGGTCCTAGAAATTTGACACAACTACACAACCACCATAAAAGTCGGACTTTTTCTTTAGATCCAACTTAACTATATTAGCTGCTTCTTCCAGCCCTCTCTTAGATATTTAGACTGCACACCACCTCCCCTGTGTTATTTTTACTCAGTAGCTTCTATCTCTGTGGAACATAGGAGTGGAAGAAAAGAAAGAAAAGTAAAATAAAACAAATTTCCAAGGAAAAATATCCAAAAACTCATCACAGAGAAAAGGAAAAATCGAGGTTTCCACAGATGAGTGCTTTTAATTAGGAAAAGGGCTGAACAGCAAAGAGCTTATGCTAATAAGCAGCCTCTTTTAATCAGCTTATTAAAAAGAAACATTTTTAACAGCCAAAATAGTTTCAAAAATGGTAATTATTAGAAAAGCATTAGCAGGTTGATGGTAGGGGAAGGAAAGGGATGGTCATGTACTGAAATTAAAAAAAGCTTCTTAGATACTCCAGGCAGGCCCAGTGATCCAGAAGAAGTGGGACAGCATCATTGTGGGCATGTTCTGTGTCAGCCTCATCTCTTTTCTTCCGTAAAAGACTGTCTTTTTTCTTCTCCAGATCCTCTGGTTCCCCACTTTTCCTTCTGCCTTTTGGACTTTTTTTTCTCTATGCTGCCCCATTATTATTTCAATAATGTTTTCCCAACTACTTTTTCTTTTTCTGCTTTGGTTCTACTTTTTAATATGCTTTCTCTGTGTACTAATCTTTGCAGCCCAAACATGTTCAACCTAACTTGAATTTTAACATGAAAAAAAATCTATTAAGATTTGGCTTCTAAGGAATATTTCCAGCACTTTGCTCTGTTCTGTATTATATTTAGGAAAAAACCTTCAAATAGTTATTGAATTCTATTCCATTGTGAATTAAAATATCAGAATCTCTTACCCTGAAGTAAGTTCCTAATTTTGCTGTGTTAGTCAAGGTATAAGCAAAAAATACAATCTTCCATGAGTCTTTAAAAGGAAATTACTATAGGAACTTGAAAAACAGATGATAGAGAGGATGGGAATCCATCCAGGGGACACTGAGAGCAAAAAGTGATTAGCAGCAGCAGAAAGCTACTCCTTCCCTATACTAAACAGAGGCAATGGTATTGCTTGAACACAGAAGCAAAAACTGGAAGTATGCAGATCTGTCCTGGGGATTTGGAGTCACAAAAAAACCTCAGTAGTCTGTACAAGACACCAATTGGAAAAGACAGATACTCTAGTTGCTCACTTTTTCCTGCTGTCCAGTTTCTCACCATGCCTCCCACTGCCTGAGCCCAGGAAGAAGGTGAGCTTAACAGGGTAGCCTTGGAGGTCAGACTCCTGCTACAAAGAAACAGAACAGTGTGAGAGTATGAGGACTAGATCCAAGAAGCAATGGCCATAAGACCAGCACACTCTAGCTCTTTAGCATAGCAAGGAAATAGATTATTCTATTTTTTCATTTTTCATCTCCCATATGTTAGCAAATTGTCAATGCCTAGGTCAAAACAGAATTTGAATATCTATAAGAGACCTAAAATCTGAACTGTTTTGAAATTTCTAAGTTTTCAAAGTCTTAACTACTCATTGCATTTTTTAACGTTGAACTAACTACCCTGGAACAGTGAAGGTTCAAGAACTCTTATGCTTCCAAAGTTTTCTCTATATATCCATACAATTTGGGAAGAATCAGGACTAGGAAAGGATACTGTGTCTGTGCAGTCACGACTTATTTATTTCATAGACCATTTGCTGCTACCAAACCAAATATGTATAGTGATGTAATAAGAAGATATGGAGGAGTAAATGGGAATGAAATTTATGCCAAGTACTTTTTTATTTGAAGACTATACTTAATCTATTATAAATGATCTGAAGACTTACGATTATGAAATTTGTATTTCTGTACTATAAATCTGATGAGTAGCAGAAGGAACAGAATAGGGTAGTCTGATTTCAGCAAAATGTTCTATGTTGCTTGGCAAATCTTTTATTTGTCCTCAATACTTTCTCTTGTGAACTCACTATGGTAGATGGCCTCAACTCTTACTACTCTGCTTTAAAGTCCACATCCCAAATACATTAAAAATAAAGTCCTCTGGTTAAGATCTTCCTCAATTTCCTCTCCTACTAAACACTTCTGGGTTTAGTGACCTTGACTTAATCACTATCACAGAGGAAATACTCTGTTCTTCTCACTGGAGTCCTATGCTACCCTGAGTATTATCTATCTCTCAACTTCTCTGGCAACTGTATCAGTTAGGTTCTTCTTTGGAATTTGCTATTTTACCTCTTTCTCAACCACAATCATTTAACTTCAAATTTCCTCTAACTTTGTTTATTCCCCAATTCATTTCCATTGATCTAATCTCTTATCATGTAGCCAGATATATTTCCAACTCCCTGCCAGGCAAATCCATGTTCTCATACCTAACGTGTCGTTATCTTCTCTTCTAAACATTCTCTGTTTCCTTCATTTTAATCTATTAAAATTCGAAAACAAGAATCCATCTGTGTGCCTAGAATAGTCTTCTTCCTACTAATCTTTGAGAGTCTGGTTTTTTGCTATCATTTTCCTGTTTGCCTCCGTAAGATTTACTTAGCCGCACCAACTAAAAACAGCTGCCCTGGGGCAAGAGAAAAAAAAGCAAAATCAAACCATTGAGACTACACTAAAATAAAAAAAGCATTTCCACAGTGAAGGAAACCATCAACAAAACAAAAAGATAACCCACCAAATGGGAAAATATTTGCAAATGATATATCTGATAAGGGTTTAATATCTAAAACATATAAAGAATTTTTATACAACTCAACACCAAAAGAGCTACAAATAACCTAATTAAAAATGAACAGAAGACAGGGTGCCTGGGTGCCTCAGTCAGTTAAGCAACTGCATCTGGCACAGGTTATAATCCTGGGGTCCTGGGATTGAGTGACCCCCAACCGTTGGGCACCCCATTTGGGAGGGAGTCTGCTTCTCCCTCTGTCCCTCCCCCTCACTTGTACGTGTGCTCTCTCAAATAAATAAATAAAATCTTTTAAAAAATGGGGCAGAAGTCATACAAATGGGCAAGAGACTCATTAAAAGATGCTCAACATCACTAATTATTGGTGAAATGCAAATCAAAACCATAATGGACTATCACCTAACACCTGTCAGAATGGCTATAATAAAAAATAGAAACAAAGAAACAAACAAGAAATACCAAATGTTTGGAAGGATGTAGAGATCCTTTCCTTGGAAGGATGTAGAGATCCTTGTGTACTACTGATGGGAATGTAAATTGGTGAAGCCATTATGGAAAACAGTATGGAGGTACCTCAAAAAATGAAAAATAGAACTATAATATGATCCAGCAGTTCCTCTTCTAGGTATTTATCCAAAGAAAATGAAAATACTAATTTGAAAAGACCCTATGGACATTCTGGCATTATTTACAACAGCCAAGGTATGATATTGATAGAGGAACAGGTAAAGAAAATGTGGTATACATATGTGTGTGCATATATTCATATATATATATATATATATATATATGAATATAATTCAGCCATAAAAAGAGTAGGATCTTGTCATTTGTGACAACATGGATCAACCTAGAGGATATCACACTATGTGAAATAAGTCAGACAAAGAAAATACTTATCTGTGAAATCTAAAACAAACAAAACAAAACAGAAACAGATTCACAGATACAGAGAACAAACTGATGGTTACCAGAGAGGGGGGTTGAGGGAATAGACAAAATAAATGAAGGGGATTAAGAGGCACAATCTTCTAGTTATAAAACAAATAAGACATGGGATGCAACGTATAGCATAGGGAATACAGTCAACAATTACTCTAACAACTTTGTATGGTGACAGATGATAGATAACTAGACTTATTGTGATGACCATTTTGCAATATACATATTGAATCACTTGTTTTTACACCTGAAACTAATGCAATATTGTATGTCAATTATCCTTCAATAAAACAAAACAAAACAAAACAAAAACCCAAATCTCTGCTGTTCTCTTTTCTCCTTAAAAGGTAAAATCCTAATGTCTTAGGAAAACAAAGCCCTTCAAAATGGCCCATATTTTCTTCTTAGCCTTTAATTACTACCTTTTTCATCTATACCCTATATTCAAGATGTATAAAACTTCTCACTTTTGTCCAAATATATCAGACCATTATTTCTAGTATATACAGTTCCCTCTTCATAGAGTGTTTGTTTTCTTTCTTCATCATAAGAATTCCTCTAAAACCCAATGTTTTAACCTCTTTTGTGACATTTTCCTCATATCTTAACAAAATCAGTTAAGATATGTCCCTTGTGTCTTACTTTAGCACTTACTACATCATGCTACATATATACGTAGGCAGTATGCCTCCCGCTGGATGGTCAATTCCTATAAGGCAGGGAACAAATCTTAACCATCACTGTATCTCTGTAGACTAACATCTGCCTGCAATTGAATTTGCTGAATGGATGAATACATATATTTGTTAATTCAAACACATGGGAGACTATAGCCATTTTCTTGGGAGTTTCTTGGTTTCTCAAATGAAATGAAAATTGAGACAGGGAAGTATTGATTCTAAAAGAAGAGAGAAGAAAGAAAGGGGGGGAAAGGTGGAATATACTTCAGAAATGTAATGCATTATTTCACTCCAGGGTTGTTAAGGAGAAAAAGTTGGAGGAGGAAGGGAGGAGAAAGAGAAAACACACACACACACACACACACACACACACACACACCACACACAGGGACCAAAAGGTAGATGGTCTGCATTACCATTTCATTAGTCCTCACAGAAATACAAAATCAAAGAAAATTAGAAGAAATCTTAGCAATCATCCAGTCCAAACTCTTCACTTTGCCAATGAGAGAAATTGTATGCCAATAGGTTTGATTTGCTTAAAATCACTCATTTAATAAATAGTAGAACTTTAGTTTGAGTTTTCTAAAACAAAAACTAACAATTCCTTCACACATCAAATTTTTCTTTTAGACATTTGCTAGTTCCCAGAATTAAAGCGCATTCTTATTCTTTCTACTTCCATTTTTATTTCTACGTTCCAAACACATTCTACAAGCTTAAATTCAATTTTCTGATATATCACTGCCTAAGTACATTTAGGGGAATACATAGAAAGATAAATACAAAATAAACCCCAAAAACATCATATATAAAATTTCACATGATAAAAAAATGTTAGGTGTACAAATATATATGCACACAAAGGAGTCTGTGACACTTAAACATGTGATTTTAAATCTCTGAAAAAAATAAATCTCTATACCTTTTCTGCAAAAGTACCTTATTTTCATTGTTATGTTTTGATATGAATGACTATAGCAGGCAAATGCCAGTATTCGCAGCCCTAGTCCTAGTTTGTCTGAGAAAATTATGCCAAGCATGCAGTGCCATCTGCTCCTGTAGCGATGCCATCCTTCCATTTTTCAGCATGGTGATAAACAACCCTACTGCACATTATTCTCTGAGCTCCTCCAGCACCTCAGGGCAGGAGAGGGGAGGGGATGTGGTCCCCCTATGTCACATCCAAAGCAATGCATATATCAGGGTGGGGGAAGGGAGAGTCAGGAAGAGAACATTTGAAATAAAGAATGGGAGGGCAGTCCTAGAAACTCCAAAACAGTAACAGAACAGATTCTTTCCTACTTTGCAAATGTCCTGGTAATAGTGATGATAGGGCAGAGGAGAGGTGGAATGGGGATGGGCGGGGGTAATGTTCATTTTAGAACATCTGAAATCAGTAAGCCTAACATTAGCCTTCTTATCCTCATTTTTCTTTTTAGTGACTGTGGTCATCTTCTCACTAATGAATACATGGTCAGAAAATGGATATGTATTTAGGAAGCAAGCTGGTAAAATTATACAGAATGTGTGGTATAAACAATTCATGCAGGGTTTATATACCATTTTTAGTAAGACATAGAAGTGAGGTCATGAAACTCCAATCTCAATAAAGCGATGTGAAAGTTGAAAGAATTATAAGTATGGGAGTGACGATTATCTAATATTTAAGTTGTTCCTTTAATTTTCCTGCCTCTGCATTATGCTGGCTTCTGTTTGTTCATAATCAATGATAGGAAACTCATTACCTTGTTCTATCACACAAAGGCCTTTCTCTATATATTTCAGAAGTTGTAGATGTTTTTGGAATGTATCTGTCACACAGTTTCTTAGTTTATAAATAAAACAAATCATTATACAGTATCAATGTTATCCTCTAAGGCCCTAATACACAAGTTGGATAAGTATTTAAGAAAGTCAACGTGTCAAGATATATTTTGCTGATTTGAGAAGAATAAAAATCCCACAAATATGACATAGAAAAGTAAAATTATGGAGATACCTGGAGACATTTTTGGGGAAATTATGGGAGCAAAGTATATAATAACTTTTTGGAAAGGAAGAAGTTTTAGGACTAGGGTAAGTTTATGGGCACACTCAAGGCAGAAGAGTTTCTGTGGGCAGAAAGGAGGGAATATCAAGCTAAATTGTGGCCTTGAGTCAAGCATATAATCTAAAGATCAGAGACTTTTAGCAACTGAGGTCTATCTCTGGTCTGTGACTTCTTAAAGTACAGGTGAAATATGTAATTAAACCTAAACCAACCAATAGGAATCTTTGCCAGGCCAAATTGACCCATCTGAGAGAGTTTTTTGCAATTACTTATCACTTCCCTCAAATGATAATGAGTGTATTTGCACCTAGAGAACTATGGAGCTTGGTGGCTTTGTGTCCACATACTACAGTAGAAAAATCACAAGATAACAAAAAGGTGGGTGACCTTGAAGACATATTCTCAAGGAAATATTCTTTTTTTTTTTTGAAATATTCTTTAAAAGTGATATTATTAATCACCTGGGTATTGACAGTTACCAAATTCTGTGCCAGGTAATGTGCTTGGTTTTGGAGATACAATGATGAAGCAGATGGGGATCCTATCTCTAGAAGTTCAAATATTAGAAGGAAACTAATTACATCAGAGCAAGTAGGTAGGCCTGCCTGCTGGGGTGAGTTAGAAATGACTCCAGAAAGGAAATGGGATTTTAGCTCTGGAGCCTGGAAAGATGAGTGGGATCTTGATACCTAGAAAGAGAGAAAGTGCTATTCCAAGCAACTGTGATGTTTGGACAAGACCTATAGGGCAAAATAAACCATTTAGTCCATATCCTCCATTCTGCAAACATTACCTTGACTTGGCAAAAAGTCAGGCAAAAGAAACAAGTCTCTCTTCTATGAAATGGCCAAGCTGCCACATTTTCAGATCAGCTCCTTTGAACCCTCTGGGCGTTGAACTCTCTACCCTACCCTGCTCATGCTTCATTGAGTTTTCTTGAGCAGGATACCAGGCCAAAGATGCTTGTGAGTATATGTAGACATGAGTATATCCGCATGTCTATATGGCCTTATGTGTGAAAAACTGGAATTTGTTCTTCAGGCTGATAAAAATCCCCATCAGAAGAATCTTTAAAATGCACTAAAGTTTAGTAACACTTTTGAGGTTGTGAGACTCAGGGTATGTGTTGATCTAAGGTGTGTCCAAAATAATATCCCCTGATTTCAGGATTAGTAAGTCATCTAGTCACTTTATCTGATATTCTTTTTGCTTTGGTGCCCTGACAAATTTGCCTGCCTTATCCTGAGAGCCAGTAGTTCTCAGATGCTTCTGGAAACTAGGGAAGATCTTTTAATATCTACTCTTTTGGGGACTGTATACCCAGGAAAGTCCCAAAAAATACTGCTCAAGTAAGCCCCTTTAGATAATACTTAGCCAAAGTCACAAGCCAGTATTACTCTGTAACACAAATTTATTGTTATTATTATTTTTATAGTTTCACCAATGATAATATCATATTGTCAATAAACAGGCTACTAAAATGGTCATTTATAATTTACAAAGTGTTTCTGAGTGTACTATCTCATTTAAACCTCCCATGAGCCCTAAAATAAACATCATGTACCCCATTTTATAAATAAGGAGTCTTCAAGATCCAGAGAAATAACTGCCTTGCTCTGGATCATTCAGTTATTTGATAGCAGTGCCACAGAAAAACCCAGATCTTCTGAATCCTCTGCCTTTTATTGCCCCAGAATGATGATCTAGGCCAAACAGACTCAGATTCAGTAAAATGAGTAACAGAGTGCTTGACAGTAATACTCAGACTGCATTTCCTTCACAATTTTAGTTTAAAGATGGTATTGTTATTTTCCCTATGGATACTTGGTTCAAGTGACAGGATACCTTCTTTGCTGCCTGAGACACAATATCAAATCCACAATACCAGGAATCTCAGGAACTGACTATCTCATCTAAAGAAATGCTCACTACCATTGACTCTGAATTTGAGAACACTTCTCTTTGTATTATTTTATTTTTTAATTAATTTAATTTTAGAGAAAGAGTGTGTGAGGGGGGCAAAGGGGAGAGGTAGAGGGAGAAGGAGAGAGAATTCTAGGTAGGCTCTACACCCAGTACAGAGCCTGAGAGGGGGCTCAATCTCACAACCCTGAGATCATGACCTGAGCCGAAATCAAGAGTTGGACGCCTAACCCACCAAACCACCCAGGTGGCCCTACACTTCCATTTTAATTTCAATTTTTATGTTTATTTTTTTTATTTAAAGATTTTATTTATTTATTCATGAGAGACACACAAAGAGAGGCAGAGACATAGGCAGAGAAAGAAGCAGGTCTCCATGCAAGGAGCCCAATGTGGGACTGGATCCTGGGACTCCAGGATCATGCCCTGGGCCAAAGGCAGATGCCCAACCACTGAGCCACCCAGGCATCGCCCTACAGTTCCATTTTTAGAGAACTGTTTCCTTCACCCTAATTTCCACTAATTTTTCATTTTTTTAAGATTTTATTTATTTATTTGGGAGACAGCGCACGCAGAACTGGAGGGGGGTCTGCTGCATTCGGAAAGGGAGAAGCAGACTCCCTGTTGAGCAGGGAGCCCAATAAGAGGCTCGATCCCACGACCTCGAGATCAAAACCTGGGCTAAAGGCACACTCTTAACCAATTGAGCCACTCAGGCACTCCATCCATTCATTTTTCAATTCATCCTTATAAAAAAAAATCCAAGAAAGAACCATATCTGTATAGAAATTAAACATAAATTATTACCCACAATGGAGCACCTATTTCCTACCTCCCCCTTCAGATGTTCAAAATTGTGATGGGAAAAAAGAAAAAAAAAAGAAAGCTTTAAAAGGAAAGAAAAGGAAAAGGAACCTACTGCTGTCCATGTGCCCACCTCTCTTAGAGGTGGAACAAAATATGCAAACAGAGAAGGGGTAATTGGATCACTGTTTATGTGAGATTCCTTCAATGAACAGAAGATTAGCTATTCAGATGCCCAACTTCATCTTGTTGCTCCGTGTTCAGACCCCTATATGCTAAGACATGCTGCCCCTTTGCAAAAACATGTGGCCCCAAGCAACAGTTTGTTTTTATAAGACATATCCCTGCCATTTACACAGATCGGTTGCAATAATATTCTGCTGGAGCAAATTATTGTTAATTTAAGGTAGAAAAACCTGATTTGAGCCTCTATTTGTTTTGTTTTGTTTTGTTTTAATAAATTAATTTTTATCGGTGTTCAATTTACCAACATACAGAATAACACCCAGTGCTCATCCCGTCAAGTGTCCCCCTCAGTGCCCGTCACCCATTCACCCCCACCCCCCGCCCTCCTCCCCCTCCACCACCCCTAGTTCATTTCCCAGAGTTAGAAGTCTTTATGTTCTGTCTCCCTTTCTGATATTTCCCACACATTTCTTCTCCCTTCCCTTATATTCCCTTTCACTACTATTCATATTCCCCAAATGAATGAGAACATACACTGTTTGTCCTTCTCCGATTGACTTACTTCACTCATCATACCCTCCAGTTCCATCCACGTTGAAGCAAATGGTGGGTATTTGTCATTTCTAATGGCTGAGTAATATTCCATTGTATACATAGACCACATCTTCTTTATCCATTCATCTTTCGATGGGCACCGAGGCTCCTTCCACAGTTTGTTGAGCCTCTATTTGACTTACGATTTTTTCTGATGAAATCCTCATTGGAATTTCATAAACTCGGGAATCTAACATTACTAATTCAGCTACAAAACTTAGCTTTAAAATTTTGCAAATGGCATGGTTAGTATAAAAGATAGAGATGGGAAAGAAGCAGCCAGCACTGTAATATCAAGAAAACCTTTCTAACAGAAGTCGGTCATGGGGGCCAAGACCACCCAGCGGGTGCTTTACCCATAAGGTTAATCACACTGAAAGCAGGTGAATTCATTAGCAAAAGAGAGGTCACCAATACATATATAGGCAGGTGAGGTAAGACAGTTCAAGTCTGGCGGGTCACTTCTTTCATATCAAGACTGTAGAGGGCAGCGCCTTTAAAGAAACTGAACGAGGCCAAGCAAAGTATTTCAGCAAGAATAGACAACTGACATTCCTCAGGAGGGATTGCTATAATGGGATAGGAGCTTGTGTTGAATGACATCCAAAAACAATTCCAGTGCTAAGATTCCATGAAAGATTTTGATTTGCAAATACCATAATTTCATCTTATGGAAGCCTTACTTTTTTAGATAGACCAAAACTCAGTGCTTATCACTTGAATCATGTTGTGCCTTCAAATTTAAATGAATGGTAAAGAGCACTATTTGTTAAGCCTTAAGTCCTCAGAGCTGAAAAACTCATTCTGCTTCTCATACATTTGACCAATAGTGACAAATCACCAGCTGTAGGCAGCCCAGGCGGCCAATGTTTATTAAATGTCTCACTCAACCCCAAATCTCATGAATTGTTTAACATACAAGAGAAACAAAAAGCCAGTATTTCTCCTCGTGTCAGCTCTTGTTAGGAGTGTCCTGCTCCTCTCCCTGCTGGCTAGGAACAACATTAACATTCGTTGTTCTTAAACAGGTGGGGGGTTTAGGGAGCCTCTCTATACACAGCTAATCCTGTGCCAAGTGTCTCCAAACGTACACCCAGTATATAAGCACAAAGAGGCAGGTGTAAGGGCCACACCAAGAGTACACACTTAGAGGTTAGGGCAATGCACAGCATGCTCTGCCTCCAGTGGCGACAATTTGCATGTGCCAGAGAAAGAACCCAGTAGTCTCACACCAAGAAGAAATCCTGATGAAATCAACAGAGACAAAATGAGACTTTGCAAGTCATCCATTTAAAAGTTAGCCATAAGGGATGTGGCTAAGTAACTTGCGACCTGCAAGATGAAGACTCTTATTCAGCCTTTGGAGTAATTAGAGGATTTCAACACCATTGTTGTTTTTCCATACTGCTTCCCTCAATAATTTGTGGGGGAAACCAGAGGGCACACTCTAGGGGTAGTAGGTGTTTGTTTCATTTGAAAAATCTCTAGAGATACTTGTAATCATGATTCCCTGAGACTCTGGGTAGCTAAATATTTGTGATACACACCTTGGATTTTTCACTGAAAAGAAAATATTCCAGCACCATGAATGTGAATAATTCAAGGAAAACTTTGCAGCAATAAATGTCTACTTGCCTTCACAAATGTCACCATAAAGGTAACCTTAAGGGACTTCTTTCTGATTTGTAACAGCTTCTAAGAAGGCCGATTCCATAACACCCATCATTAAGAATTAGGAGATGACTCCAGTGAGTTGGAGACGTTAAGTCTTGATCAAAGACGAGGGCTCTTTGTTCTACAGTGCCCTAGCCAATGGGGGAAATAATCCGCTAAATTTTGAATAAGTCTATCCCTTTCTAGAGCTTTGTGGCCAATACGATCTTCAGCTAAGCCTGTTGTCCCAGAAGTATTCCATATTTGGAGAACTATCAGAGCTATGGAGCTCAGCAAATGGCCTTCCCCTTCCCCTCTTCTTTCTTCCTGAAGAGAGAGTTAGGGATCTTCTTGATATATTACTACTGCAAAGGAATCTTAAAAAAATGGAAACATTTTGCAAATTGAATAAATAGAGGAATAAAACGCCCTTCACCATCTGTACATACTGACCAGCCATATAACATGATTTTCAGTAATCAGATGCCATCCATGGAAAGACAGAAAATGGGACATGGTATTTTCCATTAGCAAGATCCAATCTCTGAACAAAGAGTTTCTGTAGTGGTTGTAAACATCAGCTAAACTCTCTGGAGAAACACATTTTTCTAGAACATTGCATATACATAATACATATATGTTTTTATTATTATTTGTCTTTTATCTTTCACCTATCTTTGCAGATAACAGTTCACAGCAGCCCAAAATAAGACTGCAGAGGCAAGGGAAAGAGAGAGCACTAGATAACATTAAATGTAATAAACTTTAAGATTTTTCTTTGTTGTTCATATAGCTGAAGCTAGTCTGCAGGAAGACCTATGTGGATTCCTTTTAGAAGTATGGAGATTTCTCATTTGTTGCTGTACATTGGTCATTAGCAGCTGTTGTCCTTCAGTGAACATTAAATTTTAAAGTGGAAAAAGAAAAATAAATAGATAAAACAAACAGTTTGAAATTTAAGAGCAGAGGGCGATGTCAAGAAACTAGAATGGAATGGGGAGGGTTCAAGCTGCTGTAAGGGTCACAGTAATAACTTTTCTTTTTCAAAAGGGCCCAGCAAGATCATTCTCATCCTCCAATCATCATAACATTTTGTAAGTGCATACACATTTTAAAATCAAGTCCTTACCAATTTAAACACCATGTGCTTCTTCCCATTACCGCCTTCCCCTAGAGTTCCATGATGGGCCAAAATCCTCTAAAGTCTGGCAGCACTGACTATACACATCCTTCACAGGGGAAATTTAATATGATAGCCTATAGAGTGGTTTCTCTGTTAACATGCCCTGTCTATACAAGGAATATTCTCTAAGGATGGAGACCAAGCTATATCTCATAGTATCCGAAACTCCTTTGCCCTCCCACACAGATAACAAGGTAAAAAATTATCTGTTGGTGATCAAAGTTTCCACTTTATCCACTTTATAACCAGCAATCTGTCCAAAAATTAGATTTGGATTTGACAGTTGTTATATTCATTCATGCAACAAATAGATTCATACAGATTTCACTCACCACTGCCTACTTGTGTTTCAGAAAAAGACAATGGCATGATGTGGGCAGACCAAGAATGAGAAGGGTATAGACTATATACACTAGAGAGAGATTAAGAGGGGGGCCCAACATGCCATGGTAAATATGACTGTTAGCCTGGTTTACGCCATTTCTGCCTCTCATGAATAAACAAAACCAGTTCCTCTGTTAACACTTTCTCCTCTCAACAATGCTGAGACAGATACTGCTGAGACTCAAACTTGAAGCAAGCACCACTGACTTCACCAGGACTAGGAGAAAAGCTAGCGCATGGCTTTATATGAAACTGACTATAATCTGTGTAGTAGTTGAATTTATTTTAAAACTCTTTGGGAAAAAAGATCTAATGATTGAAATTGTTTCCCAAGAAATTTCCCAGAACCCCTAAATCACCCCATAATGTATTTTCCCACAAATCTCCCCGGTTAAAAACTTACAGATTTGCCAATAATATTTCGCTTTTGCATTGGATATTGGCCAATCTCTCTCAATCTCTCTTCTGTTTTCTTGGAGAGGATTTCTGATAAGAAATTTACTCTCATCTTTCTTCGGATTGGAGGGGGCTCTTTACCAATTACTGAAGCTGGACATTAGAAAAGAAGCACCTTTCTCCGGCGCTCTGTGTGATATGACATTTTATCTCCATTTCCATCTCATTTTAAGGAACAATTCCAGATTTTTATAGACAAGACCCTCTTCTCCTGATCTTCCCACCATTACTAATGGTGATATTCATTTCAATAACATGCTTATGTACTGACATAACAATTATGAAACTGAAATGAAAGAAATGAATAGTTGAGTGCATGAGATTTTAGAAGAAAAATCTCAAAGCCTCATTATATCTTAGCATGTAAATTAAGAAAAGGAAGATTGGCCAGAGAGATGCGAAAGAGTATGATGCTTTAAACATGAATTTATTGACAAGTTTGCTACTGGGTAAAAGTCTTTGGTTAGAGCAGGCACAGTGTAGAAGTCCACATGCTAGCACAATTTGATTACCTGCCAGAAGTCTCTTTCAAAAGCCACCTTGAAACATGTATATTTATAGACAAAGAGAGCCATAAAAATTGCATTTGGTCTTTTGACTGCTTGAGCACTTAACTTTAACTAGAGAAGTGAAGTGGAAGCCAACTTAATCTTTCTCCTAGTTTTTTAATACTTTGGTGCTACAATATTACACCTACTGTTACAATCTGCTACTCTTACTTAGTTAAATCCCTGAAGGCCATGCTCTGAGATTCCTAAGACTAGAAGCTGAAGGATCTAAGAAAGGGGAGGACTTGAGCTTCCATGACAATTAGATGAGAAGTCCCTTTAGGAATCCAAATCAGCTTGGGCTGTAGGGAGGAAAATGTATGCTTTCAGGAAAAAGTAGAAGAAATTTGTATTACTAACATGGCCTAGAGGAGAAGCCATACTTAAATAGGAGGTGTCATCCGAGAAGGTTGTGTGTTTATTTTATTTATTTTTTAAGCGACACACTGAGTCACAATGGAAAGGGTCAGACACCAATGGATTGTTTATATTGTGACCATTTTTGTTCTGTCCCGGTTTTCCTTTTTCTTGCTGGTGCTTCCCTGTTTATCCAATCTAATGCAATAAAATGCATAATTAATTTCTAAACGCTTCCGTTGAGCGGTGCAATTTGTCAAGTCGAGTTGTTAATAGAATTAAGCTTTTTATCAGCGATTAGCAAAAGAAGGTAAAAAAAATTAATTACGGAATTGTATGCCTCCCTGGTTCAAAGCCAGGTTTTGGATTAAATGTTCGATAAAGGTTTCCTGACACGTTATAAAACATTTAGCAAGAGCTGCTTTCCCCCAGTGTGTTTAAAACCTGTCTTTCCAAACCAACCAGCAAGGCATGTGCATTCGGGCAGACCTCTCTGTGCACGCCAGCATGGGAAGATAGAAAATCACTTTTACAAAATACTGAAGAAAACACTGGTTTTCCTTACACTGCTCAAGAGAGGGGACAAGCTATGACCTCACAGGTGTTTTCCATCTTTAATTTTTGATAGCATGATTTCAGCTTGAGTGAGGGTGAAGAATTGGTTGGAGGGAATAACAGTATACTGATGACATGATTGATATATAATACGCCTTCACCTATAATTATATATAACTCACCTACACAGGTTAGTATGTAAAAGCTGTTCAAAATACCTCATCTTACCTAAATCTCTAATATAATTTATCCACATCTCCTGTGCCTGGTACTTTCTTTCTTCTCTCTTTTATGTACTCATCACCTCATTTTCTTATGAAGTAGAGTAATTTGACCTATTTCATATCCTCACTTTCTCCAAGTGAAGAGGAAGGAGAGAAAATATGAATCTGATGGATCAGATCCTGACATTCATTAGGTCACTTTTTATGAGTGGTACAAATGGCTCTTCTTCAGTAGCACGACACAAACCTCCTTTAACCTTTCTTCAACTGCTTGTACTCAGGTGCAGAAAGCACTTCTTGCCTGCTCTTCCAAATTTGGGGCTGCCATACCTTGGGCCATCTGTTTCCAATCCCACTGCTGAGGCCCCTTCGGCTTTGCCCGAGGCATGGTTTCCATAGCAAAGTTGTGCTCTTCAAAGAAGACACCCGTAGGGTGTAGGTCCTAAATTCTATATTTAGGATAAGAAGCTAGAGGTTGCCCTTCAGCTCCAGAGTCATGCTCTTTAATGTCCTCTACAGCAGAAAACCAAGCATCAGAATTACAGGGACTTGTGTAGACTAATAACACTGGTACATGTTTACAACTGTAGCAGATCCAATCTATGCATACATACTCTATCCTTCAGAAGCCTGGAGGTAGGGGAGGAGTGGTAGGTTCTAAACACACAATATGTATTTTTCTTCTATCACTGGTGCTGAGCAGCTATAAAAAAGACAACAGACTGGGTGCCTTAAACAATGAACATTTATTTCTCATAGTCTTAGTGGCTTGGAAGTTCAAGATCAAGGCACCAGCAGGTATGGTATCTGATGAGACCCTGCTTCCTGGTTCATAGATGGCCATCTTCTCACTGTGTCCTCATAGGACAGAAGAATCAAGAGAGCTCTCCAAGGTCTCTTTTATAAGGACACCAATCCCATTCAGGAGGGTTCCACCCTCATGACCATAATCGCCTCATAAAGGTCCCACCTCATAATATCATCAGATTGAGAATTGGGATCACTACATCAATTTGAGGATACAAACATCCAGTCCAGAACAGATGCTCACTCTTTCCTTCTATTTTCTTACTGTTCTTTTTTCTTTTCTTTTTTTTTTCTCTCATCTATCTTTTCTGTTTTCCAAAATTCTTTGGATAATTTGTTGAGTAATCATACAAGACTCAATTTGTAAGTATTTAAAGAGTAGTACAATATGACTATTTCATGTAACAAATTTGTATTATATAAAATGTGTCATTGCACATCCTATATAAAATTATAGATTTGTTCTAAGTATTTGCTGCTAATTATAAAACACACAAAAGGCAGTAACAGAACATGGGATCAGCTTACATATGTGGTTGAGAATTGTACTGAGCAATGTAATTTTTCTGATTGTTTGAATTTAAGTTCCATGACCTCTAAGGGCCTTTTTAAAAATATTTTATTCGTTTATTCATGAGAGATACACAGAGAGAGGCAGAGACACAGGCAGAGAGAGAAGCAGGCTCACCACAGGGAGTCCGATGTTGGACTTGATCCCAGGACTCCAGGATCAGGCCCTGGGCTGAAGGCAGATGTTCAACCACTGAGCCACCCAGGCATCCCTCTAAGGGCATTTTAAAGTCTTGCTTATTATCACTGTAACCTTATTACCTATAATTTCTGATACAGAATAGGTACTTCATGAATAGTAAAATTGGGATGCTTGGGTGGCTTAGTGGTTTAGCACCTGCCTTTACCCCAGGGCATGATCCTGGAGTCCCCGGATCAAGTCCCATATCGGGCTCCCTACATGAAGCCTGCTTCCTCCCTGTCTGTGTTTCTGCCTCTCTGTGTGTCTCATGAATAAATAAATAAAATATTTAAAAAATATTAGTAAAATCAATGAATAGTTAAGTAAATATTATTTGTTGTGTTTTTTTCTTGTTCCAACTCTTTTATTGATTTTTAAAATTTTTTTCTTTGCTTCCTCAGTAAACACAGAAACATATTTGGACTTTCCTTAATGGCTCAGAATTTTGCAGTGCCTCATTAAGTAATATTAATTAGCACTATCAAATTAATAACCTGACAATTACCAGGTAAAATGGGAAGAATAAAAGCTGATTCTCATTGCCCCTAATTGTCACCCCACTTTGCTTTTGACTGATTTTTTGATTCCAGCTTGTTTTCTTGTTCTTAATCTCATTCTCATAAAAGAGTAAAGAATGTGCAATTCTGTGGCCTCCTGAACTAAATTTAATATGGTTGCCTTTCTACAAAATTAATGAGTAATCTAAGGATGAATCTATCTTCTCCCAAATTGTTTTCCAACCCTCATTATAATTTTTCTTACCATTTGTATAGGTCTCTTCTGAATTTTCAGTTGCTTTTAAAATACCTTTTATTAGCTGAGCATTACCAATAACTTAGTTAAATAAGGAAGCTTTACTTCATTTTTTTAAAAATTTTTTATTTATTTATGATAGTCACAGAGAGAGAAAGAGAGAGGCAGAGACACAGGCAGAGGGAGAAGCAGGCTCCATGCACCGGGAGCCCGATGTGGGATTCGATCCCGGGTCTCCAGGATCACGCCCTGGGCCAAAGGCAGGCGCCAAACCGCTGTGCCACCCAGGGATCCCCTTCATTTTTTTTTTTTTTAATTAAGAGTCCTCTCCACTTTAAAGAGTAGTATATTTGAAAGTTTTAATCTTTAAAAAGTACTAAACAGAGTGTCAGGAACGATTTTTTAAAAAGATTTATTTATTTATTTATTTATTTATTTATTTATTTATTTATTTAATAAGAGACACAGAGAGAGGCAGAGACACAAGCAGAGAGAAAAGCAGGCTCCATGCAGAGAGCCCAATGTGGTACTTGATCTTGGGACTCTGGGATCACAGCCTGAGCCAAAGGCAGATGCTCAACTGTTGAGCCACCAGGCATCCTGGGACATTTTTTTCCAAGGTTTTCCTTTTTACTAAAATTTAACAGAATTCTAGAAAAAAGCAATACTTAAAAAAAGTCTCATAGTATAATTAGGTGATGGAAATCTCTTTTATAGAAATGTATTATATTCTAAGTAACCCCGACATCCAAAGTTTGAATTAAGGAAGCCATGATTGCCAATAGGAAAATGACATCATCTATTAATTCTGCTTCCTGAAGATGAACACAACTGCTTAAGAGTAAAACAGAGTTGTTACTTTCAGGTGAGCATATGCTTCTAGAGTGATCGCTTTTTGCATGCATAATACTATAAAGTGACTACTCAATAGGAACATGAAAGAGAAAGGGATAAACACATTTATGCATAAATCTGCAATTTCTTAGCAAATGGTTTATATGTAACACTCTTGAAAATTATTGGAGTGATATTTTCCATCAATAAAAATTGCATTAAAAAATCTTATTAATATAGTATTTGTCTTCTGTCAAACCCTGAGTCAACTACTGAGGCTGCCTGAGGAAGTATAGGAAAAGCAACATAATAGGGCAGATGAGACATGGGAGAAAGACCTATGTATGGGAGATGGAGATGGTTCTTTCACATGGCAGAGGATGAAAAAGGACACCAACATCACAAAGAGCTCCCTGGCCTCCAAGAGGGCAAAGCCCCAGAATGGCAGAGGAGAAGAGCTGTTGCTTCAGTGAAGGGTTCCTGCCATAACCAATGATGAGGCTCCAAACACAATCCCAATTCCAGTCCCAGTGCCAGCCACCTCTACTTGTGGCAGCCCCAGCACCAGGGAACTTGGCTACTATGTTGATGTCCATTGAAAGGTCCCTTGAGATGGAAGCTGCAGCTAGGAATAAGTGAGATCAAGGGATGGGTCTACCAAGCTGCCGACACTCTCATCTGTCACTGTCTATGGTTAACATCACTGTGGACAGTAATTGCTCAACAGCTAAGAGGCACTACTGACCAAGGGGATGGAGATGAACTTTGAGCAGGTATACATTTTCAGGAGAAGAGGGGTATGGCAGGAGAGCTGCTCCCAGTAGAGAGATCAATAAAAATTTCATTTAAAAAAAATCCCACACATGTCCTTACTTCACTGAATCTATAGACTTTTGAATTTGGCTTAATCCTACACAAGGATTGTCTTTTTAAAATTTTATTTAATTATTATTATTATTTTTTTTTTACCAAAACAAATATTAGTTCATTGGTGCTCTAACACTGTCAACATATTTGGTAATTAGGACAACAGAAATTCAAAGTTCTACAGAATTGTTCAGTTGGTATACATTTAGTCGATAAATTTTCACAATATACATTTAGCTATCCAATAACATGTCAATCTTAAAATGTCAATGATCTCTTGCCAACAACGTAAGGGCCTCAATTAACGGCATATACTCAAAAATATTTGTCTTAGCTTACTTATGACACATTGGGCCACAGAGAGTGTTAGAAACACCAAAACAAAATATGGTTTGCATGGTCTAATATTGCTCTATGGATATAAGACAGTATTCGGTTGTTATATTTTGCTCACAAATGGTGAAGAATTTAGACTAGTTCATTTTCAGTCCTGACACTCTACGACACATAAATGAAAACCGGAAAATTTTGCCAAAAGCTTTTTCTTATTTCACTGTTTCTTATCTATGTGTTTTCCTATTTTTTTAAAAAAAAATTTTAGAGGGAGAGAGCACATGCACGCATACAAAAGAGAGCATGAGATGAGGGAGAGGCAGAGGGAGAGAAGCAGAGTCACTGCTGAGCAGGGAGCCAAGATGTGGGGGTGGCTCCCAGCACCCCAATATCATGACCCTAGCCAAAATGAAGTCAGATGCTCAACTTACTGAGCCACCCAGGCACCCCTGTGTTTTCCTATTTTAAGGCTTATAAACACTTTGATTATTACTATATCACAAAACGAGAAGCCAAGATGATGTAAAGAGAATGGAGCTAGTTTCTATTTAGGAAGCAGTACATAAATAAGCGTAGTTGTGGTGCTGGGATATGCAATGGTGTGGTAGGGTTGCTTACAATCTCCTATTGGTTGAGTGTGAAGATGACTGGAGAATTCTTTTGATAACAAATACTCTCAAGTATAAGAGTGATTCTCCCACTTCTTCACTCCCTGCCATCAAAACAACCAGCCTTACCCTCTACAATAGCATTATTATGCACTCACTCTTCTTTGTTCTCATTTTACTTAATCTCAAAATACGTCCCTTTTTCCTATAGCTTTTCTCTACAATCTTCTATATGCAATTTCCCAGGTATGGGTTGTTGCTTGAAAGGGTACATTTCCAAGTTTAAGTATTTGTCTCACAAGTAGGGTCAAATCTGTGGTTTGCATTCAGGAAGATGTTCCTGAATCTTTCTCTAAGGAAAGGGATCCTACACTTTTCTTCCTTTTAATTTTTTCATAAAGATCCCTTTTTACATTTGTATATTCAATTTAAGTTTCCAAAGGGCTTAAACAAACACATTTTATTTCATTTGATATTACCAAGGCCTCTGGTGGTAGGTAGGACTCTCACATCTAGGCGTCTCCGTCCTATCCAGTAATGCATAGATTAAAAAAAATGTATTAAAACACAGGATCTCAATCTATGTATGTGTTTATTTTTAAATAATATGCATGGACTGCTTTATTAATATACTAGAAGCCATATTAATATATTACAAATGTAATTTATATAAAAGTAAAAATGAGATACAAATATAGAGTTTCTAATCTTCTTCAAGACCTCAGTGCATACTCTTAGGATCCTCTTTGAGACCACTGTATGATCTACAATGTTATTGGCAATTGCACTTGGACACCTGGAGGGAGTAGTGATCACCTGCGGAGGCTCCCAGTTGGCGTTGAGGTAGAACATTTGTATTGCTAGAAGAGCATAACTTCTAGGTTCCAATCTCCAGTCCCATTTTTTCTGGCCTGAGCCAGATCAATATTTGTGAGGCTTAGGGAAACAGAAGCCAATTAGTATGCAACTGTGCCTTAGGGAGGGAGAACCTGGGCCCAAGGCCCAAAGTCCAAGGCAGCATTTCCCGTGGGAGATCTGGCCTTCAGTGAAGTGCTTCTCCTTGAGTGTTTGTTGATGGGGGTAGAGGTGGAGGCAAAGATAGAGCATCACCTGGGGAACTATGCAGTTGATTAACATTCTGAGCATGTAAAACAGTTTGTGCACAATTAACTTTTCTGAAGTATATTCCAGAGCTTTCAAATTATGTTTTGCATAGTGTAATTCTATCCTATTACCCTTAGCCACATACACCTTGGCATCACAGTATTATAAATTATTTCTTTGCCTCCTTAGTGTTTACAACTTTCTGATATAGCACTTGTAGATAGTGATCATGCATATTCCTTCCTAGTTATCACAGTGAAACTAGAGCTATTTTATTCTTGTAATCTTTCTCCATTCGTCCTAAAGTTCTTTAATCATTTTTGTTGTTGGTTTCCTCTTTCATTTCCAGTTATCAGTATCTTTCTGATCCCGGGGCGCTCAGGCTTAGGAGGGGAATGCCAGATATAGTCTCACCTTACCGAATAAATAGAAGCTATAGGCTACAGCTTTCCTGTCCTGTGATAGCGTGTGTCTGTTTATGAAGCCAATGTTCTCATGCATTTTTATTATCTTAGCATCACACTGAATTATCAGCATGTCACCTTGCTATTTAGAAAGCTGTCATCTGACTCTTTCTTCTTCATGGCATCCTTCCACTTTAGCTCAGTCTTTCTCATAGCTTTGACTTTTTTTTTTCCTCCAGTTTTGCTTTGCTTGAAGCGATCGGTGGCTTGCACCATTTCCTGTTTAGGTAACAATTGCCTCTCTAGGAAATTAGCACAGTCAATTAGCATCCAAGCTTTCTGAAGACTAGATTCCTCAGAAAACTCTTAGCCAACTGTGGGCAGGTTTGCAGAATGTACTGATCTTGGGAATCTCCTTTTCTAAATGCTCTAGTTTTCATAAGTCTCTTTGCCACTAGAATATGTAGTATTTCTCCATTTGGGTATGCATATCTACATTCCCATCTTTTTTCTAAATTAAAGTAAGACAGGATTGAGCAAATATTTTAATACTCTATGTGATTGATGTATACAATAGAAGAATAATTGAGAATGTAATAAATACTAAATTACTTCCCTAGTAAGCCTAATGGATCCTATTCCTTATCATTTTCTTATTATCTTTCTGACCCAAATGAAGGTAGAAATACACTATTCATAGTTTGCATGAATATTTTTCACCTAAGTGAAAGAAACACTTGAGCACCTGGGTGGCACAGTTGGTTCTATATATTTTTCACCTAAGTGTAGAGAAACATCTCGAGCACCTGGATGGCACAGCTGGTTAGTGTCCAACTTAGGCTCAAGTTGTGCTCTGAGCATAGTGAGATCTAGACCCAAGTCAGGCTTTGCTCTCAGCATGTAGTCTGCTTGGGACTTTCTCTCCCTCTCTCTTTTCCCCTAACCCCGCCCTCCCTCTCTCTAAAATAAATAAATAAATATTTTAAAAGAGAGAGAGAGAGAGAAGCATTTCTCCCATGGGCTATACAAACAGAATTAATAGTTATGACCTACTGTTGAGTCTTTGACTTAACATTAAGCCTGAAATTTAATTTTAACTATCTGGGAAGTAGAAATCATAAACCATAGATCCTAGATCATGCTGTGAGATTTTGGTCTTCTTGGGCTTACATTTTAGGGGATAAATGATACAAATGGTAATAAATTTTCTTCCCTGGCTCTGTATTAACATCTTGAATACACCCATAAGTGCATTTTTTTGGTATCACTGATACTTTGAACACTTTTGACTTGTCAAAATGTGCAAGGTCTTCTCTGAGATTCTGAGCTTTTGGGCTGCAGGTATGTGACTAGAGCTCTATATACTCTGATGTTCTCTAGGAGTGCCAGATAGATGGCAGGAACTTTTTGGTGCATGTAAAATAGAACCACTAAAGCTTCTTTAGACTACAGACTGCTGTATTGGTAAAGCTACCACTGCACAGAAAATAATGCAGTACATTTCTAGGCATAAATCACTTAGCACATCTTGCCTAAGGGAACAGGGAAAATGTTCAAAAGGATACCATGTTCTTAAAGGACAGCAAGAAGGAAAAAGACATTTACTGGGGAAGCATGAACCATCAAAGTTAGCCCTATTGCATATCGTTTCTGCGCTTCCACCCTCTTCTACATCCTTCATGAAGTAGGTACAGGGACTAAGAGGTTCGGATGGACTCACAGAAACTAGTTTTCTGGGTGCCCAGTGAATAGAAAGGGCAGTGATCTTGTTTTATAGGCTCTTAATGGTTTGGTTAGAGAGATATTCTATGGTTTGGGCTCCCGTCATTCCACCCATTGTCACCAGGGAAACCTGTCTGCTCTTCAGCACACATAGAGAAGATAACACTCTGCAGGAGAGGAAGATAAAAAATTAGTAAAAGGCCATCTGTTTAATTTATGAATGGCAAAGATAACAAAGAATATGATCAGGGCAGAGATAGAGGGTGGTCATAATGAACTATGTATACTTTCGACTGCAGTAATTAAACTATTATATAAAAGGATGAATATTTTTATAGTTATATATTTGGTAAGAAACGATATTAAGTGCCATTTTTAAGTAACATTTTCAGCTTCGCCTCTCTAAAGTGAGGCATGCTTCCATAAGCACATACCAAGATTACAGTTTTAATATTGTAAGATCAACAGTTTTATGTCTTAACGTTCTAGAGTTCTAGAGATATGACTTTGTATTTATAAGACTCCATTCTAACAATTAATGACTAGATCCACTAATATCACTAATATTAATCTGCATAAAAAAGTATTCTTTTTATTGCATCCTGTGACTTCTAAGGGAACTACGGCAGCATGGTTTTGAGGCCAAGATTTTAACTCAGAGTGGAAGAAAGTCACTTGTGGCTTCTTCACTCAGATGGCAATGGGACGTACTCAGCCCCTTGGGAGAATAGAGGTAAGTACAGAGGAAAGCACGGATAAGTTCTGAGAAGCTCCTTCTAAAAATGATGGTGTATTTCTACCAGGCAGGATAGTAGTGGGACATGTCTACATGTTAGCTTACGCTTTGCTGTTACCACATGCCTGTCTCATTAAACGAAAATATCACCTTTTAATATTAAGTCACCCGCTAGTTCTGCAGAACACTTTCTGCTACCTCCTTGGTCTCTTCCTTGGTAGCTAGTAGAACCTTAAAAAAATCACTCTTCCAGGATGAGAGATAAGAAAGTTCTCCCTCTGTTCTTCTTTCAGATTACATTCTTAGTCTGGACTTCATGTTGGAGCAAGGTAGAGTTATCTGGGGTTGACTGCCTGCCAAGCGTGGGCAATGAAATGGTCTTGTGATATTTCCCACTTCCTGGAAAAGAGTGGCTTCCAAGACATCAAACTGTGGCTCTACTGCAGGCCAGGTGAATACTGGCACAGCTCAGCTTCTGAAGTCAGATCCTCCGGGAGACTCCCAGGAGCTAAGGGAGATTGTTCAGTGTTTCTGCTTTGCGGTGAATACCAACGGAACAAGAGAAGGAAGGAATAAAGAGAGAGAACATGGTGGCAGGGATGGGTAAACACTACACTTATCAGCCCTATTCCATTTGTAATCTACTCATTTTCCAAATCTCTATATCAGAGTCATCTTTTTTCTTTGACAATATTCTTAGTGGGATCCCTGGGTGGCACAGCGGTTTGGTGCCTGCCTTTGGCCCAGGGCGCGATCCTGGAGACCCGGGATCGAGTCCCACGTCGGGCTCCTGGTGCATGGAGCCTGCTTCTCCCTCTGCCTGTGTCTCTGCCTCTCTCTCTCTCTCTCTGTGTGTGACTATCATAAATAAATAAATAAAAATATATTCTTAGTGATTTGGCAACTGTTTTCTTATGTCCATGCATTACTCTGTATTATTGCCTTTATATTAAGTTTTAGTTGAAAGAGGTTGGTTAGAGATTAGTCTCTAATTTGAAACAGACTTATAATGCTGCACATATTTTACTGACAATCATCTTTGGCATGAAAAAGTATACCCTTAAGAGCACCAAGAGTTGTCAATTCTTCTCTTCCTGAGGAAGAATCACCTGGAGAAAAGCTAAAGTTCATGCTGGAATTTTTTTTTAATTGGAAATTTGGCACTTGTTTGAGGTGGACATAATTTCCAAGAGATTATAGGACTGTATTACTATTAAGGTTCAATGTGGAACTGCATTTGGTACTTTATATCATAACAGGTTTACATCTGTCCTTTAGATGATATGGTAACTTTTCGAATCCACCTATAGAGGACTCATAGACCTGCCATCTGTTTCCTCACCAGAGGAAACCCAATAGTTTATACTCTGCCAGAATATGGCTTTAGTTTATATATCCTGCTGTGCTGGCTAACCTAAACAATTGTTCCAAAATGATGGAGTTGTTTTGCATTTTTAAAAAGATTTATTATTTATTTGAGAGAGAGAGAGAGAGAGAGAGAGAGAGAGAGAGATCAAGCGAGCAAGCATGAGTAGAGGGAGGGGCAGAGGGAGAAGCAGACTCCCCTGCTGAGGGCAGGGTCCAACACAGGTCTCCATCCTAGAACTCCAAGATCATGACCTGAGCCAAAGTCAGATGCTTAACTAACTCAACCACCTAGACACACACAAAGTGATGGAAATTTTAAGAGATCTTATTTATTTATTCATGATAGAGAGGGGGGGGCAGAGACACAGGCAGAGGGAGAAGCAGAGGGAGAAGCAGGCTCCGTACTGGGAGCCCGACATGGGACTTGATCCCGGGACTCCAGGATCATGCCCTGGACCGAAGGCAGACGCTAAACTGGTGAGCCACCCAGGGATCCCCAAAGTGATGGAATTTTTAAGAGGAGAAATTTCTCCTCCCAATGCCTTGCCTCAGACCAATGCCATGACAACCATACAGGGAAATGATGCATCCTCTTTCCTACAGGTGAGAGGAAATTATGTACAATGTAATTACCTTGGTCATTCTTTAGAGCTCAGGTACAGGCTTCCTGAAATGTTTCTGAGGCTGCACAATCAAGGCCTCATTAGAGTTCCTTTCTAGGCAGTTGTCTTCCCCTTGTCCTTTTCTCCTGACCTGGGCTAGCACATGACACATGTTGTGCTCTCATATCAAGATCAATATATGTCTTCATCTTTGGTTTAAAATTTTAAAAAAAGATTTTTCCTTCAAATTACTACCAGCAAGGGAGGTTTTTATTACTTCATTTTTTTTTTTAACGTAAGTCAAGTATTTTAGTTTCTCCCCTTGAGAGTTTGCTAGCTGTTTTGTCTCCAGGGTCACAATTGTTTAAAACTTTATACTTAGCTTTAATGCCCCTTTCCATCACTAGCCAACCTCTTCCCTCCCCCTTTTTTCCCCACATGAGGGGAAATTGCAGAGAAAGACTACTTAATTATCACACCACGTAACTAATTAAAAGCAGGATGCTTGTATATGGTATGCTAATGAGCTATTAGAGATCCAGCATGCTTTAGTGACAAGACATGGGTTCCTATTCTACCCTTCACCTGGCTGTGGATTTCCAGTTGACAGTTAATGATGATGAGATGGGAATTTATTATGCTGCTTACAAGCCAAGAACTTTGGGAGAGGGCAGAAAGGTTAAGAAACAAAATCACTCAGAGGAAGCAACACCTGAGCTGAAATCAAGAGACAAATCTGAGGATAAGGTTTATAGGAAACTGTGGGATGTGTAGAGCACATGGCAAAGAGTGTTCAATAAATAGGGAAGTCTCATTATTTTTTCTGGTGGACCCAGTGATGGAAGATAAGCATATTGAAAGTGAACTATTGATTAGCTAGTTGTATGTGTGCCATCTGTCCACAGATTTGAGTACAGTCGTTTAAAAGTCCCCCAAAACAGCCTAAAAAGTTTGGTATTTCATGCAGAGTGAGGTCTTGGGCATGCAGGGAAGTGGAAAGAGGATATGATGAGAAAAAAAAATGGGAAGAATATAAATAACCACTTTTGTCTGTGAGAAAAACACTGCAAATGGAATAAGCAGGGAAGTTAGCAAGGAGCAAGAAGACTGTAACACTAATGTTAACAACACTTACTGGGTGTTCCTTTTCTGGGAGGCAGGCAGCTGCTAAGCACTTTACATGCATTCTTTTACAGATACCCCATCCCAGAGAAGAGAATGATAAGGTCAGTGTAGGGTTCTGAGGTAGTGTCTCTGACCATTATCTCAAAATAGAGATTCAAGAACTTTTGCAATACACCAGGAAGAATGAATTCCCACAGTGCCCAATGAACTGGAATGCAAGGCAAATGCTTCATTTTTGAGTGTCCGGTGTCCCCTTCATCCAGAATATAACAGGTACTCATTTAAGTGGAAATTAACAATGGAATGTGAGCAATGTAAATGAACTTTGAAGAGATCCATCCCTTTCCTGAGTTGATGGTGCCAACACCATGTATTTCACATCTATTATTTAAACTATGTTAAGAAACACATTTTGAAGCAATAAAATTAGCATAGCAAAATAACTTTATTTTGCTGTCCCCCAATGTGTTTGCACAACACTTCTTGATGTCCTTCTGTTGGTGTTTCCCTTAAGTCAGGAAGAACTACTCCCTTTCTCCTTAAGTCTTATTATTAACTGAAAGAAGAAAAGCAGCAGTCAGAATTTATAGGAAAGTTCCTTACTTTCAACGGGTACTAGACAATGCCCATCTCTGGGGGGAATAAATAGAGTAGTCTCTAGAGTTGGAATCTAGAGTTCAGTTGGCAGAGGTATTGTCACTAGAATAGCAGCTGCTGGGCAGCCCCGGTGGCACAGCAGTTTAGCGCCGCCTTCAGCCCAGGGTGTGATCTTGGAGACCCAGGATCGAGTCCCAGGTCGGGATCCCAGCAGGAGCCTGCTTCTCCTTCTGCCTGTGTCTCTGCCTCTCTCTCTCTCTGCATCTCATGAATAAATAAATAAAATCTTAAAAAAAAAAGGAATAGCAGCTGCTTATTAGGTTAGGAACCTGTTTTCCTTCCATCAGGTGCATTTCAATATAAAATGCAATCTCCATCTGTTTGCCCCAATATTTATTCTTTCTTTCTCCATTCCTAAGAGAATATCTATATCATTGGCAATGAGCCCAGTTAAAAACCTCCACTTTTCAGCTTCTCTTGTAGATGGAGTTGGCCACGAAATGTATGAATGTCAATGGGCAGAGGCTTCAGGAATGTTCCCTGAAGGAGAAATAAAAATGTAAAGGCTGGACCTCCAAAAACTTCCTTGAACCTTGAGGATGGAAGTCACACATTAAAGATGGCAGAGTCAAAATATAGGCTCAGGGCAGCTGTGACATCATTTCATTTTTGGATATCTCTTCTGTACTATCTTACATTAAAGAAAGCTAAAAAAAAATAAAAATAAAGAAAAAAGAAAACTAAAAGCCCTCATTCATTCAAGCCACTTTATTTGGGCTTTTTGTAATAAGCAACTAAATCTAACTTCAACTAATACATCCTTTTCCCAATTTCTTCTTACTATTCCTAGACTAGTAAGAATGGCTACTTTATTTTTTTTCCTTGTGGTAAATAAAACACAAACACCCCTTTCTCTTTATATTAAGGGGTACTCCTTTTGGTAAGCATAGTCGTCATGTCTATGAGTGCCTCCCTTGCCTGGCTGACCAAAACCCCTTTTCCTTGCTATAATTCAAAGATTAGTTGTAACTCTGTGCTCTATCCTTTATATAAGGTGTGACTTTTTTCCCCCTTCCTCTTCTTTCTGAGCTGTCTGAAGAGTTCATGTAAGTTGAGGATGTTTGGAAGTGGAGGATGAGCTTCTTTAGATGTTGCTGCAGGATGGGAGCCTAGAGGGTCATGGCACCTCTTTAACATCCACAAGGCACTGCAGTCTGTGAGGGCATCAGAAAAAAATAATCACTTTATGAAAAAACTTAAGCGTAGAATCCTTCCATTTTTTATTTGACCTTAATATTTTTTTGTGTGTTTCAGGATTTCTAAAGTTCTCATTTCTTCTCTCTCAAACACTCTCACTCTCTCTCTCTCTATCCTGTTTCATTTCTTTTACTTTTGTTTCTTTTGGACTTTACTCTTAATTTTAGAAACTGTTGTACATTTAAGAAATATTATTCTTTTGAAGGATGAAGGCAGCAAAGACAGGGCAGGTAAGAGGGCAGAAAATTCTGCGTAGTAAAAAAAAAAAAAGAAGTAACTTTTCTTGGGATTTTAATAGCAAATGAAATGACAGCCCAACCAGATGAGAGAATCTATGTAACATCAGATCATTCAGTGGGCTGGATAGCCACACTGTCCTTGTCAGTGTAGTCACATGGGTCATGAGTTGCCTTGGTAGGGACTAGATAAGCCTTCCTGTTGAATGGTCCCTATAGCTCAGAAAGCTGCTGTGTTGAGTAGAGCTCTACCCATTCCTTCTTCATCATTATCTCTGTCCATTTCCTCCCATAAACTAAGCGCAAAGTTCTTTAATGCATCTCTCAATTAAGGTGAAATGATGGAAGGACAAGTACAAAATTTTAATAATGAGTAGCTATAAATTTCAACTTTTCTATGTATGAACTGTGGGATAATAAGATATGAAACCTCTGCAACCCTGTTTTCTCACTTATACAATATGAATTGCAACCTCTTGTTAAATGTTAAATGAGATATACAACACATACATACTTTGTCCATTTACAGCTCATGTTTGAATCTCTAGCATCCCACACACAATGCTCAATAAATTGCTCTAAAATATTTATTGACACACAATGCTCAATAAATATTCAGTAAAGTTTGAATAATATATAATAAACTAACGAATGAACGTCCCAATGGCAGTGCTCTGGGTCCTTGCCAAATTTTATTTGTGTAATACTATTTTATTTCCAAGCTAACACTGAGCTTATCCCATTATGCAGCAACCCTATCAATAAGGCAACCACATAATTCAAACCAGGGCACTTTTGAGAACTAAGGGGGGGCACTATTAATAATTACCATAGGACAACTGGTACAAACTGGAACTGTCCTGGGCAAAAAGGGACATATATATAAATCACCTTCTTAAGTAGCACATGACTCTTTGCTTGATCCCTTGGGTCAGGATTACAGATGAATTTGTAATTGTAAAAGCAGGAAGAGGTTCATTGCTTTCAATGTTGAAGCCAAGAGAACTGCCCAAACATTGTGGAAATATGCCTTCCTCTGTACAATAGATTGCTGCCCTAACAACTATGTTTACTGGATTTTAATAAATAAAAGTACATACACACTTCCATGAGGGCACTCTATAAAAGAATTTTGGCATTGAACTATCGTTAAAGGGACAAATTCTAAAATTTGAATAATCAACTGTCCCACCATGAACATTGATATCCAATTTACTTGCTTATAAATTAAAGCTTGCTTTGTATAGTTTTATATTAAGTTTTCCAAAGTATGATAAAACTTTACACCAGAGTCTTATATGAAACATGTCCTAATAATATGTGAGTGATCAATTTCTCATCTAGGATCCTTTCAGACATACAAGAACCCTACTATGATGAAAGTTGTCACCTTATTGGGATGATAGACAAAAACGGTAGAGGACTATCATTAAGCAGTGTGAAAGGACAATTTCTCCTTAAGTTGGCACTCCATTTCCATGGATGGCCAAAGAATTAACATCCTTTTGACCCATAAAACTCAAGCAGAGTTGTCTGCAACTGAGGTTGTGGGGTTAGATGAACCACAAAGGTTCTTTGCTGTGTTTGAGATCTACATTGTGATTATATGAGTAGCTGACTCTGTCAGAATGCCATCAGCAGTGGCCTTGGTCCTTCAGTGGCCAACAAGGACTGATCCTGAAATGAAACAATGGTTAAGCTGCTCTCAATTAGGTCCAAGAAAATGCATTTCTGAAAGCACTTGGGCACTGTAATTGCTAAACCCTGAATAACTTTGGCTTGCCAGGGAGTCTTCATGTTTAATATATGTTGGAAGGTTTCAGATAAACTTTCAGCTGTGACTTTTGTGAGGGCTCCCTGTTTGCCCTGGTTGAGCTGTGATCACAGAATGTCACTTTACAGAAGATGTTAAGTAACATCTTAACATGTTTCTTAGCCCTTCCATGCCCACCCAAACATCCCACTTGAATAACTATATATAATAAGCAGTAACAATACCATATAAAGTCAGGAAAACTTAAAGCGCAGCCCCGGTTGTATTAGGCATTATCTCTGAGATCTTGACAAAGCCTGTTTACTTCTCCAGACTTAAATTACTTCATATGTAAAAGTAGAGAATCGGACCATATATACTATAGATTCCTTTCATAACTAACATTTTAGAAGTGATTCTTGGAAGCTTTAAATAGGTAGAAGCCTAGGATGTTACATGGTGATATAATGATGTTCCATGGTTCCACTGTAAAGAGTTGATGGCCGGGATGAGCACTGGGTGTTATTCTGTATGTTGGTAAATTGAACACCAATAAAAATTAATTTATAAAATTAAAAAAAAAAGAGTTGATGGCCAAGAAGAGAATCAACTAAGAATTCAGCCAATAAAAACAGAATTCAGCTTTTCTGATATGATACAGATTATTTTCAGTATCCATACACACGGTATCATGTTATTACTACCCATCATATGTTTTTCAGCATGAAAATTTCTAGTACGTAACTTAATTGTACTCTTCTTACAGAAGAGGAAACAGACCTAGAAAAGTTAAATATCTTCCCTGAGTTTGCAAAACTTGAAATAATCCAGTTTTACATACTCTCAGTTAACTAATTTCATATTTTAAGTTCCTCCAGGTGGACATGATAACAAAACTGGATTCTGCTAGTAAACCCAGCTGGGGCTAGGTGTTCTAGGATTACTGAACAAGAATATCCTACTTTACTAACAGTATGAAAAAACTGAAACATCTTTCTTTTAAATTTCCCATTTTATATCATAGAAGTATAATCTACTTTGTGGATAGAGCATAAAATATAATTTGCTGGGGGATAATGAGCCAAGTTATTAGTTAATCTAAAAGAGATGTTGGGACTTTTATTACTGTTTTGTAGTAATCCGATAATGATACTCCAACTCATTCTTGGGCTTTTTTCTGCTATAGGGAAGGACAGCCAGAAACACTAAGGAGAGAAGTAAGAAAGTACAATGAGTATAAGCCTATATAATCTATCTGAATTGAGTATGGGGAAGAGAACACAAGCAAAATGCGATTGTGAAAATAGAAAAAAAATTAAAAAGTGATGAAATGGAAATGGTATTTTAGAAAAGCAAGCAGAGTGAAAGAGAAGATGGATGTAAAAATGAGAGGAGTCAGTGAAGCACTTTTTCTGTCTTCATGTATGATAGCACTGACCACTTATTTATGTATATGTCTTATGAGTCACAGAACCATAAACAACTAAACGTGGATATAATATAATAAAGACAAGGACCATATATGTTAATAAAACTTCTGTCTAGTGGTGCATGGACAGAACTTATGAGTCCTGTTATATCATGGAACTGAATCCACCAATTAAGTATCTGAAGAAAGGCAAAAATTACATTAGAAAACAAAAAACAAAAACCTACAACACCAAGACTTTGCATTAGGATTCTTTCACTTAACAAGGTATGTCTGATTGTTTGATACAAAGACCAATTAGAATGGTCTTTTTGCCCTCTTTAAATGATTATCTTCAAGTTAACTATTTGATAATGGCCAGAGGTAGCAGTTCAGTACATATCTTCAAATCTGTGATATGGTAGCACGCTGTCTAATGAGGAAATACATTTTCTTGAGAAAGAATTAACCAAATTTATCTTGATTCTATATTTTGAAGCAAAGACTTTGGACTACATTGATGTTCTGTTTCTGTTGGTCATGGTATTTTCTTGTTTTTGCCTTGTTTTGATTCAAAGACAATAGGAATAACTTCATCTCCTGGTGAATTCATTTTTTTAAAGATTTATTTATTTATTTAGTTGACAGAGAGGGAGCACAAGTTGGCAGAGCAGCAGGCAGAGGGAGAGGGAGAAGCAGGCCCTCCACTGACCAGAGAACTCGATGTGGGGCTTGATCCCAGGATTCTAGGATCAGGACCTGAGCCCAAAGGCTGATGCTTAACCAACTGAGCCACCTAGGTGCCCCAAATCCATTATTTTTTGCATGATTTTGGCTTCCATGGAACCAGGGCACATACAAATAATGTCATCCATTATGTGTAGGAACCTACTCTAAATACGTGGTAGAAAAGCCTATTAACATGAAAAAATAATCCAGAAATTTGGGTTTGCTATTTGATTTAAATGTCTTAACTATAACAAACTGACTTTTTTGTTGTTTAATTTTCTATTCTTTCATGGAAGCAGCACTTTGAGTATAAATAACTCTCAGAATCAGGTAAATTATTTCTAGGACTTTATGACATGCTAATGTGTTCCCTTGGATTTCCTGAGTCCTTCTTGTGTTATTAAGTGCTGTCATTCATTGTTAGAACACTACTTAGAATTGCTCACTGTTCCCCAAAAGGTCATCAAAGCACTTAATAATTTCAGAAAGAGATAAGCAGGACAGAAGACCTTATCTGTATATCAAATGTGAGTTCATGTGTGACCTGCTATACCAGCCAAACTTCTGTCCCTATCAATCCTATCTCTACCTCACCCTATCCTTGACTAACACGGCACTGGATAAGGACTCCTTGATTTTCCATTCTCATCCTGGCTTCTAAATTGATTTGCTCTGTAACCTCTGACCTCCAGTAACAGAAAGAAACCTAGCCCATCTTAATATACAAAGACAACTGACAGAAGTGGAATATTCTTATAAAATATATTCCAGGAGTGATAACAGGCACTATAATAGAGGAAACATTAACTCTAAAAATTCTTTTGGGTTTGTAGTTTCAATCTCACATAGAAATTAATTACTGCTCTCTTAGAGGAATTTATTTCAGAATTGCAATCATTCTGAATTACATATGTGTGTAATATGTGCTTTTTCTCTCTCTTTGTGTCTGTCTCTGACTCTGTGTGTATGCGCGTGTGTCTGAAGAGCCTGGATGATCACCTATCATCTCTGTAAAAGGTGTTTTACCATAGGCCAGAACACTAGCCCCAGGTGACCACTAAGATTCCTCCTTAAGTTTAAGTTTCTTCTCTGACTCCAATCTGTTATTTTCTATCTACATCCTTTCTATTTTCCCACTAAACTGTTCTTCCTCCTTGTGTATCACCTAAGTAGAGGTTTGCCTTCCTGGTCTGCCTCACACTTAGTATATTATTTTAAAAATCTGCATTTCCTCTTCTGATAGCTTTTGAACTTTCCTGTCAGAGTTTCCATATATTAGAGTCCATGTATTACAATTTGGAAAACACATAGTTTGTATTGGAATATTAAGAGAAATACGTTGTTATTGTATTCTTTACTTTTGTTTTTTCACGTTATCTTGCTGTTCCTATTACTAGGATTTATGTAATAGAAGAACAAATAGATGTCAGGGGCTATTGAAAACTGGGAATATAAAGGGAACAATGTCCATATAGTATTTCCATGATTGATAAGAATGGTACCAAGTAGTAATATTCAAAAAAACTGATACCCATAGCACAGGCTTTTATTTTTGAAATGCTTAAAACATTTGTTGGCTATCTTATCAACATGGTCGCAGAGTAATTTTTGTTCCTTCTCTTCTTCATAAAATAAGATCTGAAAAGAAATTTATATTTAATCACCTCAGTCATTTTTGTGGAAAAATCCAATGTGTGTCTGTAGGTGGTGGTGATGGGGGATCTACAACTCAAATAAATGTTCTTTATCTAACTCAAGCCTGACAACAAAAGAAAAAAAATCATACAGGGTATAACTGAATTTTCCTTTTTTAGCCCCATTTTTAGGCTTTCAGACTAATGTAGAAATATCATCAAGGAAAATTAATAGTCTTCCCTGATTTTTGAAACCCGGATCGGCAGTAAAAGTTCAAAATCTGCTTCTTAAGAAGATTAAACATCACTAGTAATATGAGTTTGTATGAGGTTGCCACCCTTTTCCCCTCAATCCCCCTATATTTACATCTTTTACTCCCTGCATTCTCCCAAAGTAAGACCTATGTAACAATTAATTTTATCCCCATAAGGACAAACAGAAGAAAGCTATAACAAATGGTAGCATCATTCTACACTTAACTGAAGAAGACCAAACCAGGGAAAAGCACAAAGGTGAAAAGTATGTGATCATTAAGTTCTTGAACTATAGATAAGCATTCACACAAAAAATAAAAGAAAAAACCAAAACAAAAAACCCCTCAAGACTACAGATTTTAAGAGCAATCAGACTTAGAATGGGCTGTGCTTTAATATTAAACCTAATTGATTTGATGGATTCAAAAAGATTTTCCTTGCAAATATAAATGATGGATGCCCCCAGGAAAATATTTCTTTAAATATATTGAGTGCTCTATAGTTTAACACTTTTTTTTTAAATCCTGAGAGACTGTACTGCAAAAAAAGTTTTATCTATAATGAGGAAATATTTGGATTAGAAAGAAAGTAAATGCATCCACCTGCTTCCTTCATGTTAGGGTTGGATGCACCTCTTAAAGCTCTCAAAAAGATATATTTGAAATAAAAATATTACTTTATGCATGATTAATCAACATGGGATGTAAGGATTATTTTAAGAGTTAGTTTAGGCTGAAAATAAGCGCAGTTCAAAAAAAGAATAAAGAAGTTTCATGGGTAACAGATAGACAAGGTATTATTAAGCAAAGAGGGTCTTTGTGGTAGATACTCAGCTTAAAGACTGAAGTCTATAAAAAAAATCCCTTGAGAAACAGAATATAAGAACAAACAAATAGAGCCAGCCCAGTGGAGCAATTCTTACTGAGAACATTCTACATAATCTGCTGAGAGAGGCAGCCAAGCAGTGTCCATTATTGAATGAGCTGACCACCAATGGTCACCAAGGATCACGTCTGGGATGAAAAGGACTCCAGTGCACTCATGTTCTTCATATTGGTTCACAGTCACGGTTGTTGGAGATGCTGACACTCACAGGTTAGTACACATAGAGCAGTTGACAAATGAATTGAAAGGAAAGGCAGTAGTAGCAGTAGGGCTTGCAGTTTTGAACACTTAGTCTACACATCAGTGAACACTTGAATGATCATCAAACAACATGCAATAGAACATGGTCCCTGACAAGAGAGATCAAGCAACATTAGGTCTATAAACAGAAGTGAATCATAATACTCTGGTAGGAAGTTATACGTCTTCAGCATGTGGCTAATATTCATGTGGCTGATATTAACAGTTAATTCTTATTAATCCAGATACTACACTGAACTTTGCAAGTATATAGCATCACTCTAGATACAAGAATTTCCAGGGCTATTTTTTTCCTGATACTTGTTCAACATTTGCTTTTAGCATGACAATTCATTTCTTCCTCTTGTGCCGGTTTTTGCACATCTGCAAAAGAGGGCAGATCACACTCTGTCCACCCATGTCTACATATGTCAAAATTTTAACAGTTACCTGGTATGTGGGATGTAAATGCTCCAGAATAAATACACCAAATGTTTAGAAAGACATCATGGACTTAGCCTTGTTCTTATCTTCATCATAAAAGAAGAGAGTCATGTTTGTTGCTTATTGTAAGAAATCGTCCTATCTTTTGGACACTTACCTGATATTAGTACTGTAATATACAAGATGTCACTTTAATGTTTCATAATTACTTTAACCCTATTTAATGGTATTTATCTGTATGAGATATTGTACTGACAAAACGGCACATTTAGGAGAGGGGCTGAAAGTAATAATCCTATAATAAAAGTGAAGTGTATTAAAGATGGAAAGCACTATTACCACAGGTAAAATCCTTTGAGGGCACTGAATGTTTCTCTTATTTATAATTTAGTCCCAGCAGGACCACCCTTCTGTGTGCTGATTATCAGAGCAATTCTAGCTTTGGGGAGCAAAAAGAAAGTCACACACATACTCAGAAGCTGAAATAAGCTTTTCCCTCCATGTGATTTAAGAGCTATTGTCACTCTGTGGAACTCTGAAATTTATTCCATTTGAAAATAATTCAGCTCCTAGATTATATATTGTCTAGGTTTCCTCTTCCTGCTCTTTACTACTGAGGACATTTAAATGAAACTATTAGCTGATTTTTTTTTTTTACTGCTTATTCTCCACCTGAAGTTATTATACTTAATTCATATCAAACTCATCTGCAAAGCAACTAAACAGGAACATGAATTCAGAGGGGGGAAATAAACAAGAGGAATGCAAGGATTTGTAAAGCATGAAAAGCCAGGAAGAGAGGAGTCTATGGGGAGACATGGGCACATGTATGGCTCTTTTCATCTCTAAGTTGATGATTTAACTTTACCTATGTTTGAAGTAACTGAGAATTGCTTCTACTGTGACATAATTGTGGCCATGGATAAAGTAAAAAACTGACACATATCTACCAAAATTACCTCCTGGGATGACAAAGTTGTCCATGCTTGATGCAAATCAGTTTATAACTCAACACCCAACACCTAGCCTAGCTCATGGTTGTGGCTCAATATATTTTTGTTGAATAGATATTTGAAAAATATATTTTTATTGAATTAGAATGTACATCTCCCAAACTGGATGCTTTGTTAATCCTTCTGTATTAAATCATCCGCTTCACCTAAGACGTGAGGCTCTTCTGGCCTATGGTCTGCCTTCAGGGACAACAGAGAAAACTCTTACCCTGTTAGGGCCAAGGGAGAGTGTGTGGGATGCTTCCATCTACAAAACTGTCAGAAAGTCTTTTTTTGTAAGATTTTATTTATTTATTCATGAGAGACACTGAGAGAGACAGAGACACAGGCAGAGGAAAAAGCAGGCTCCATGCAGGATCCCAACGCGGGACTCGATCCCGGGCCTCCAGGATCAGGCCCTGGGCTGAAGGCGGCTCTAAACTGCTGAGCCACCTGGGCTGCCCCAAAAAGTCTTTGTATCTGGAGTTTGCTTTTATCATAGGGGAGTTTTCATAAAGAGTATTCTTGCTACTATTTGCCACTTGAATAAACTTTGCACATGAGTCACAGGAATGCATTCACCATTTTGTGTCCTATATTTTAATTTATTTTATTATTTTTTATATAGAGAGAGAGAAAGCAGAGGGGAAGGGGTACAGAAAGAATCCCAAGCAGGCTCCACACCCAGCGGGGAGCCTGACATTGAGCTTAGTGTCATGACCCTGAGGATCCTGAGCTGAGTTGAAATTAAGAATCAGACATTTAACTGACTAAGCCACTCAGGTTCCCCTGTCCTATATTTTTTAATTATATTAAATTTTATGTGTTCCTGTGGAAAAAGAGGTATAGAGGCAACCTAGAGAGAGCAGGAGAGCTTTCTGCATTGTTCTCTAAGCCTACACATATCATCCTTTAGTAATGAATAGTCACAAGAAGTTTATCTCCCAGAGGAGAAAGAACCACACCGAGGACTGCCTAATGCTCTTTCTCACAAAAGGTCTGATTTCTAGGAGAGTCTTTCCACAACAATGGCATCCCTGATATTAGTTTCCTTGGCTGCCCAGAAAGTATACTTCTGCTCCCAGATAAACATCTCTTCTTTCATTTAACTATAGTCTCTGCCTAAAACTAGTTCATTAGTAACTGTGGCTGTATTATGTGAAGGATTCTCTGTGTTGATTTTTGCTCATGTTAGTCTCAAATCTTGGAAAGGAATATAAATGTTTCACATTTTTAAGAAGAATTATGTGCTTGCCTAAAGAAAAGATATTCTTGGTTATTGTATTTTATTGCTTGTAATTATTGAAGAAATAAAATTATGTTCAATAACACTGTTACTTGTATATTGCTGACTACTGAGCATATATTATATGTATTGAATTTTGGAAATCCGTTGTACAGTACATGAAAATTTCATCTAAAATGAAGCATTTCTGGAGACACATTTTCCCCAAATTCTATAAGTTAATGATTATTGCACCCTGCTGTAAATGAGTCTTGCATATGATACAATAGATTAGCTGAATTTACCTGTTTTTCCAATATTATTGGTTCTGGTACATGTCAGAAATTTTAGGCATACAGTCCAAACATTTACCATTATTTATGGTCAGTCTTGGTTAGGAAAACAATAATTCAGAAATCTGAGTTTGGGCAAAATATGGACTCTGTAATATATGCACTTAGAGGGGAACCTTTATATTTAAAGAACAAAATGGTGGTTCCGATTACTAGTAGTTCCAATTTTGGACAGTTTTTGTGAACTTTTTATTCCAGTGTGACTTAAGACAAAACAAAAATCTGACCAGAAATATTTACACCACACAAGACAAAACAATAAAAAAGATAATGGTATTAAATCAATATATAATAACTTTTTAACCTTGATGTATTTCACCTAAATCATATTGGCTCCCTGGCATGACAACTGAGTGAGGAAAGCGTGGCAGATATTTTCACTTTAGGAAAGAAGACACTCATTACAGAAATGCTCTGAGAAGTGAAGCATCTCAGGGTCACATGATCAGTGAGTGGACCTAAAGGGAACTGCACCTAGGTTCCTGGGCCCCAGTCCTCTGCTCTATTCTCTGTTCTAAACAGGGAAGAGGAGGAATTTCTGGGACTTGGTGACTGGAACTTCCAATTTGTATATGCTATATTGTTCTCCTTTCCTAAAATAGGTTGGCTGCAGGTCGGGTTTCAGTTGACTAAGGAACAAGACCTAGCACTGGCATCCATTTCCATGGTGCTGGCCAGGTAGTTTTAAAAATGCTGGGTTATCAGATGATGCATAGCATCTGGGGCTTCTACACAGGCTTGTATAGATGGGAAAATAAGCATCTTCCGAGAGTGGTTCACTTACAGGAGGGGATGACTGACAGCATTCCTTAGGCTTTTATCCTGTAGCTTCTCTTTCTTTCCAATAGTCTTGCTTCCCTCCTTCATGATTCTGTTTATTTCCCTCTAGCCAGGGGAAGTGATCACTCAGTACAAATGTAAAGAGTAGAATGACAGGCTGCCTCTTGTGAAAACCCAAGAAATGTAATTTTTTTTCCTGACAAATACCCATCTAATAAGTTAATTACGTTATTTCATCCTCAAGAACCTGGAAGACATTGAACACACAAGTGAAAATGAAAGGGCAGGATAAGGGAAATGCAGGTGGTGGAATAAATATGAAAGAAAACCCAGCAGCTACAAGTTTTGAAACCATACAGGCCCGAGATGTGTGGGATTATTCTTGAACCCAGGGAAGACCAGAAGTACAGGAAATTAGACTGAAGAGCTTTGTGGAGAATTTTGAAGAGATTTGAAAGAGGGAAAAAGAAAGGCATTAAAGATGCATGGTAGTGGAATAGAGGTGAGGCAGGGGTACTTCTTTTGGAACTCTTACAATCTAGTTTTCAAGCTTCACATGAACTGACATCTTGCTGGTTTCAAAGAAAAGTACTTATTAGCAAAGCTGGTGAGATAGTCCATTTCCTTTAGTGTTCATGACAATTACTCATTTTGTAATCAGATGATAAAGCATGACAGCTATCCTAATTGATAAATACAAGCAAAAGAGTCATATTTTATCTCTACAATGGCCAGATTCACACATGGCAGTTAGAGCCTGCATTAAACTGCCATCTGAAAAAAAACAGGCACATAAAAAATAAAAGAAAAAAAAAAAGAAAAAGAAAAAACAGGCACATTACACTACCATATAGGACTCTTGTGAGGACTAAATATGAACATGAGACCATTTCATAATATATAAAACACTACACAAATAATAAGATGCTATTACTACAATACTTTTAACATGAATGCAAATCCAAGCACCTTTTTATGTAGGATAGGTGCACTGTTAAATCTAAAGATACTAGTTACATCTTTTTTTTTTTTTTTTTTTTTTAGTTACATCTTTTGAGAGGAAGATGATTTCATTTAGAGTACCACCATATTTCTAGAGCATATTTCCCCCTAGGATTTGACTTTGAATTTTCTATGGCTATTGGGTGTTTCCTCACATTGTCTATGCCATATTTTCATTCTAATCAATAGACGTTAGTTATACTTGTGTCTTGAGAGGTGTTGATCTGAAATGAAAACATCCTTCTTCAGATTAACAGCCTCCTTAATTAACCTTCTGACACTGCCAATATGGAAAAGGATGCTGTATAAGTTGTTATTATGGAAAGGGAGGCTATGTAAGTGATTATGCATGTGCTGCTGCTTTATTTTCTATAAGAAAATCGAGATGCTCTTTAAAAACATCTTCAGTCTTTACTAAAAATGAGGATAATTTTGATAAATCTCCACTCAGAAAATGGACTAGGCTCATGCTGGGCAGGACTTAATTGAAACAGTGACAATGTGGTTTGATGTAAGTAGGGACAGAGGATAAGATAAAGAGGGGAGGGCTCAGAGGTGAAGGTCAGAGACAGTTGCCTCTGGTTTTTCTCATCCCCAACTTAGAAGAGCAAGAACACCGTGTAATATACAAATATTTCTTGGAGAGTCAGCCCCTGGAAACAACCTAGAGTTTGGGTATTTGTCGTGTGTGCACACACACAATCTCTATTGTTTTAGCCAGTGGTAGATAAACTTTTCTTAAAAGTAATGTAATTGGCATCTGGATGTCATTGTAATATTTCTTTTTCTCTTAATATGTGCTTTTTTATGGGTATTTCCTTATGAAATAGGAAGTTACAATATAACTTCCTTAAATGGCTTCAGTATAGCAGGGATGCGAGTTACATCTTACATATATCATACATATATCATATGGATATGTTGGAAGTTCAAAGCTATGCTCTGAAACCCTGTCCCCATATTCCTTAATCTGTGTATATATGTATGCCTCCAGTCTCTGAAACTTATATTTTCTGGTATATGAATCTCACCTATACCCTAAGCAGACTGCACAGAACAACAACAACAACAACGTTCTGGAATGTAACTAAGCCAAGGATGTGGCAATATATCTTTTTTTTTTTTTTTCCAAACAGAAGTTCTTCCACTAACTCAGGAATTGCAAAGAGATTCTTATGAAGGAAGTATGAGAAGTATATATGCATGGTCCACTTCACAGCTGACTTTGAGACCTAAGATCAAGCCGACCTTTCTTCTAGGCAAGATAAACTTGAGGCAAACACATGGAAATATTTGGTTTGGATCCCTTGCTAGTTTCCTTTTCAATGCCTCTTACTCTCTCTTCTACTTCTTATCTTCTAACAAGCTGCTTATTGCCCTCATCCTGCTTTTGACCATCTTGGCCCCATCAATATTCTCTAACAATGTGCCCTTCCTTGACAGTCGGCCCCCTTTGGATGCATCTCTCTGCTCCCCCTCTCATGAGTGAAGTGCAGTAGTAGCAGTTGTAGTAGTAGCAACAGCAGAAGCAGCAGCAGTCATGACAAATCACATTTGGTGACTACTTTAACCCTGCATTGTCCTTAAATGTTCACCATCTTATTTAATCAATATGACAGGACTGGGTAAGAGGGTATTTCTGACCACATTTCAGAAATGAGTAAATTAAAATGCAGAGAGTTCTATCTAGTACTACCAATGATAAAATCCTACAGGTGTTGAGTAGGGAAATGGAAATGGTTTAAACTCAGGTTTTCAGACTCTTACTCAAAGCAAATGCTCTCTTCCATTGGAATCTCAGAAATCTTACAAGTTATTGATAGAGATGGAGATGGAAGAAGATGGTTGCTAAAAGGCATAAAGGGCTTCTGAGCCATTAAATTATACTGTAGAGACAACCTGCCTATCGATAAAGCCATGCACACTCAGGTTACTCATCCAGTAGACTGGGCGAAATAAATTTTAATTATATACTTTGGTAAAACTTAAGTCTAAATTAGACCATCTGAAAGGTTCTTCAATAAATGAAGCAATAAGAAAAACAATTACCTAGGTGATTTTAATGAACATAAGGCCTTCCCCATATTATACAAAGTACTGAGAATGTTACAGTGTAAGCTTTGGTGGAGAGAAATATCAAATATCAAAGAGAGTTGTGAGATTCATGTTAGAGAAAAAAAGAGTAGTAGGTTAGAAGACTTTTAAACTTCTCACAAACATAGAAAAAAAACATAAAAGGTTTCAAAGCTAAAAGATATATATATATATATATATATATATATATATATATATATATATATATAAAGTCTTTGGAATAAGCTGTGCTAGGGCCCTTTTCCCAATTGATTGACAGCTTGCCAATCACCTCGAGAGGTTTCAACAAGACTCTCCCAGAGCTTTATAGGTAGTGAGGGGTTACAGTGGACTTGTATCTGACTTCCACCTGAGCATTCAGAAGGGCAAGAGATGGGTTGAAAGTGGAGCTAGTATGAAATGATTATAGTCTTCACTCCCCAGTATCTCCAACAATCTTTGGGTATTTCCTGTGCAGTAGATATATGCCCCTCATGGCAGAGAGCCAGGATGAAGTCCTCTTAGGTCCTTTTCAACAGGGCAAACTACAGAGAAAAGCAGGGTTCAGCAAAGATCAACTGAAGTTCTATAACTCGATTCCTATAGGGCTTTAGAAGAGCCAGTCATCACTGAAAGAGGGAGGCATTCAGTGTGATCAAAAGAGCTACAGGTGAGTGCTTTCCAGAGATGAATGGGTCTCCTAAGAATTCTTGAAGGTGTCCACTAGAGAAAAAGTCAGCTTAAACTTTTTTCCAGGATTAGAGGATGTAAAATTGTCTTATGATATTACCAATAAGGTAAGATGTTCCAGTTCTCCTTATCTTTCCTTCCTTCTCAGAGCCCCAGCTCTACACAAATTAAAAAAAAAAAAATCCTTAATAAGAGTAAGGAAAGAGAAAAGAAACTGGTATCCCCTTTTCCCAACTGAAGTACCGTATCTTCAGATGGCAGAAGAACCTTGGAATAAGACAAAATTGTTGACTAACAGGGCTTAACAGTTTACTTTTAAAACAAATCTATGCTTTACACTTAAAGCTTAGGACTTTGTACTATCTGAGTGATCAGCAAAGTCCCGGTCAAAGATAGGGGAAAAATATAGCATTGAATAAATTTTAAAAAGATATGGAGTATAAAAATAATAAATATGATTTATAATGAAACCCATAAGACTTGCTTTGTCAAAGTCCAGATAGAGGGTGTGATGGTCTGAGGCGTCTACCCAACAAAAAAAAATAATAATAATAATAACATTTCCCTCTTCTCGATCTTCTATAGTTCTTACCTCTCTTCCTATTAGGATGGTCCCAACTTACTCAAGATATTTATTTATATATAGGGTTGTGATTTTACATGTAGTCAAAGGCAGTTTGAATAATGGGACAAGTGTGGGGGAAACACTTGCATTCCTTGTGTCTTCTAAAAATAAACATGGAAAAATCACTGTAAAGATCATTTAATTTATTTATTGATCATTTTATCTCATGCCTGAAATTACTTCTCTACTGTTGTTTCTTCTTGTAGAGTAAATCACTACCTAAGTTCTGTAACTCAGAGTTCTGTGCCCCCCAAATGATCATTTGTAATGTATTGATCGTACAGAGCTATCAGAACTATATAAGTTGTAAGAATTTTTTAAAGATATTTTTCCTAGGAGAAGACATATATGTTACTTAACACTCAAAAGGACCTAGAAAGCATGCAATTTGCTAATAATGCATTTGCATGTTTCTGTTCAAATTTAAAACTAAATTTTTATCTAAGGCTAATACATTACAGAAGCTGTGGACCATTTCTGAGATATTTTCCTTCCTACCACCAAGTAAGATCTTTTTATTTCACTATTGACTCCAGCACAGGGCACTGCTACTTTGGTACTGAAGAAAGGACAGCTACTGAGGTTAACTCCTCCATGGCTGCCACCTTGCTGTATATAGAACAGCCCATTAGCAATGTCACTTCCTCATGGCCTTCCAATCCAAAGAACGCATAGGATAGTTTCCAGACTTCAGAATCCCCCTAAAATGACCAATTGCATATAAAATTAAAATACTTGATTTCTGAAATGACCAACTTCACCCATCATTCTAAATCATCTGCTCATCAATCCTATTTGAAGAAACATAAAATATGATATAATTACGGAAACAAAATATACCAGGACATGTATATATCCCAAGAATCCCTCACACTGTAGTAAAGCATCTTTGTTTAGTAAATAGTCGAATGACCTTGCACTTTCAAGGATAAAAACTTGAACAAAGAAAGTAAAGGTCTTGATCACCAAGCTGAGACTTTAGTCTCAGCTTGATCCCTGAGCAGGGCTTGTTTGAAACTTGAGCTTTAGGGTTGGCTCAGCCCCAAATCAACTAAGTGTTTGGAGTGCTCCCTTCAATTTCCTGATCCTTAGTTGTACCATGCGACTTTTTAAAATATAAATTATCTCATGTCAATATCCTGAAGTGTCTTCCTATCACATAGGAAATAAAAATCCCAATTTTTCACTGATGACTCTGCAGGAGGTGATCCTCATCTACTACCAATCTCTGCTTTACTTTTGCCCCTGTAGATACATTGGCAACCCTGTCAATTCTCAAGGAGTCCAAACTTATTGGTGCCATTCCCATTTCTTCTCCCTGGAATGCTTTGCCTCCATACTGTGTGACTCATTTCGTCGTCTTCTTCTTTTTTTTTTTTTTAAGATAATATTTATTTATTCATGAGAGACAGAGAGAGGCAGAGACAGAAGCAGAGGGAGGAGAAGCAGACTCCACGCAAGGAGCCCGGTGAGGGACTCGATCCTGAGACTCCAGGATCACGCCCCGAGCTGAAGGCAGACACTCAACCACTCAGTCACTCCAGCATCCCACATTTTGCCTTCTTTTAGGACCCTGTTATAATGTAACTACTCCTGAGAAATGTATGTTTTTTTTTAAAAATAGAATATACTTTCCAAAATATCCCCCATTCCAAAAGCCCTAACCTGCTTCAGTTTTTTTTTTTCCCCTAGAATTTATAGAAAAATCAGGTCATGGCATTTATTGTTTTCTCTCACTAGAATGTAAGAGCCATAAACATAGTGACTTTGCTTCTAGACCATGGCATCCCCTGTACCTAAAATAGGCTCAAGTGTGGTGCTCCTTAGATGTCTATAGAAGGTGACAATGAATGTCCTCTCTTGCTACCACTCCCCTCTCTACACTAATATTAGCTATAAAAGCCTTACAAGAGAAAAGGCTTGTGCAGATTCAGTGGCAATCTGAGAAAACAGGATGGTTTTGTGCCACTCCAGAGTAGTCCCTTTAGGGAAAGAGCTGGAAGGGGCAGAGCATTTTTAAGTTTTTGTTTTAATTCTAGTTAGTTAACATACAGTGGGGGTAGAGCCCTTCTACAGAGAAAAAGAAATCAGGCTTCATCTCTAGGGCTTACAAAAAGGAGGGCAAAGACTGTGGGGGAGCCAGCCTAGGCCTGAGACATGACCTAAAGGGCTTCGCGGTAGGAAGTGTCCTGTGGGATCCGCAGCAGCCCTAGCCTGCACTTTGAAATTCCAAGAGGAGAAGGGGTCACTGGAGGCAATGTCCTCTTCATGTCCTAGGAAACAGGGGAGCTTTGCAATGCATGTGGAGTATCCTCTGAAGCCCTGGCAGCCATCCTGCCTCGGGATGACTTTCTTACTTAAGCCAAAGACCTTGAAACGGAGACCTCATGTGTAAATATGTGCAAATGTTGAACTAAATTTATCCCATAAAATTTTTAGGGAACAACCTTGCCATGGATACAAGCTGTTGAATACATTATCTGCTGGGGTTAACAGGGTTTCCTTCTGCAGAAATAAATAAATTAAAAGAAAGCATTGAAGGGTTCACTACTCGAGATTTGTCTTTAATAACATTCCATTAAAAATGACAGAAAGGCACAATTCTCACAGTAACTCAGGCTCATAGCAATGCTGTGCTCTTTAAGGCTCATGTCCTCAGACAAAGCTTCCGTGGTTTTCATCACTTCTCTTCCTCTAACTCACCCCCTTCAGCTCCTTTTTTTCTCCCCCTTTCATTTTTCGGTCTATCTTCCCATCTATCTGACTATGGCTCATTTACCTTGATTAGCACAGGTTTTGCTACCACATTTTTCAGTGAGGGCTAGTGATTTTTAAACTATTTAGGCCAAAAGTTACATAAATCATCTGTATCATGCAAAAGCAGGATCTGGGGTGAAAGAAAGTGTGCATCTAGCTGGTCTTTATCAGCACAAGGACCTAATGCTAAATATTAATGCCAGAGACTGGCAGTTCCCAGTTCCCTGGTCTGCATTTCTTACTTTGATACCATGTCTGTCAGTTAAAAAATTAAGGAAAACTAGGGCCTAATAGGTGTACAAAAAGACACCGTCATCACTACCTTATTTCTTTCTATTGATGCCCATCTAGATAAAGAACAGAATATTCCGCTCCAGTCTCCATTGCTTGCCTCATAATGGACACTTACAGATATAACCAGAATTGGCTGAGGTTTGTAGCATTTTCTTAGATATCTATGTGTAATTTGTTTGTAAAAAGTTAACTGTTTATGGATTGATGTGAGTGTGTTTGTGCGTGTCTGTGTGTGCAAGCACACAGAGGGAAAATGGGGATGGTGTCACATGTAGAGAGCCATAAATTCCCTGTTGCAGATAAGATATTGGTGTGGTGTTTGCCTTGTGGAGGTGAGGTCAGAACTGTTGAGCACTCCTCTGTGATTTTCTCACCTAGAGCTCTCACAACATGACCCTGTATTATGAGAAGATGCACTCCCAAGCACGAAGCCTTAATTTGTAATCCACACAAATCCCTTGTCAAAGTGAGTTGAGGGCATAATCATCAGGCTCTGGTACAGTACCTGTGTGCTTATGCACACTGGTGGAGAGAGGCTGCCTGGGAAATGTTTATTTCCTTTTGTGTTTATTGTATCTGGCTCCATCACTTACTGTAGCTTGATGGATTTAGCATTTTCCAAAGACTAAGCTAAAGACGTAAAATATTAAGGACTCTGAAAGCAAAATGCACTAGAACAATAAACCTGAAAAAAAAAATAATGAATGTTGGAAAGGGAATATATTTTAAGATGTTTCTTTCTTATCAGATAAAAAAGATGAAACCAAAAGCAATGACCATTTATCTAACTTTACCATTCTCATCACCAGCATGTCCCAAAGCCCCACCTCCAGTCTGATCGCTTCATGCTCCAATCGCTAAACCCACAATGCAGATTTGTCTGCCTGCTATTATTCAAGAAAGCTCTTAGTTTACCCTCAACCACAAGCATTAAGGGGCTGCATCCCTGGCTAAGAACACTGCACAAGCCTCCAACTTTCTGTAATTCCAAACCAGCTGGCTTGGACTCAGGAAGCATGATACTTCCTCTTTATTTGTAATAACTTTGACCTTGAAAGAGAACAGAGAGAAGTGAGGCAGAAAAAAATTTTGTAGGATACTATGTCCAAGTAAAAGAGGACAGGATATGTTTCTCTTTTTTTAATGTTTTTTATTTTTTATTTTTTATTTTAGGGGGAAGAAAGCAGAGCATCCTGGTGTCTTTTTTTTTTTTTTTTAAGAGATGTGTGGGAAATATCAGAAAGGGAGACAGAACATAAAGACTTCTAACTCTGGGAAATGAACTAGGGGTGGCGGAGGGGGAGGAGGGCGGGGGGTGGGGATGAATGGGTGACGGGCACTGAGGGGGACACTGGTCGGGATGAGCACTGGGTGTTATTCTGTATGTTGGTAAATTGAACACCAATAAAAATTAATTTATTAAAAAATTAAAAAAAAAGAATCTTTTTTTTTTTTTTTTTTTTTTTTTTAATGAGAGACAGATAGAGAGAGAGAGACGCAGGCAGAGGGAGAAGCAGGCTCTATGCAGGGAGCCTGACATGGAACTCGATCCTGGTCTCCAGGATCAGGCCCTGGGCTGAAGATGGTGCTTAACCGCTGAGCCACCCGGGCTGCCCTGTGCTGTTGTCTAAAAGAGGTGGAGGCAATAAGGGAAGGAGTTAGAAAAAAATGCAAACCAAAGCAGAACTGCCATTTAGCCTGTGCCCTCCTCCTCACCAAAGACCAACACAAGCATGGAGTTAAAATATATGTTCATTGGTGCAGGTGGGATTATTCTCACATTGTTGATTCTTCACTGGGGACCTGTAGAGTGAAGGTTTTTGAAATTTCTAACTCTTTAAACTTTAAAAAGCCAATTGAAAACTTCACTTCATTTTGTTGCGCTCTCTCTCACAAAGTCTGAAGGTTTTCTGTGATAAGCCCCTAAAAGTACCGAGGGTTTCAATTTGCTGACTTCCTCATAACATGCACTAGCCGAATTTTTTTCAAACCACTCTGATCTCTTGGGTCTTCAACGCAGCACTATTCATTTTCCTGGCATAAGGCGATGAGAAATTTCTTTTGCTCTCAAATCACCCGTAGAATATTTTTCATAAGGGGGCCTCAAACAAGAGCTGGGCTCCTGCATTAACTACCTTCGTATTTAAGACATGTCAAGACCAAGAAGATACAAACAAGCAAACAGTTGGTGAATTCATGTGAGAATAAATGAAGTTCAGTTTAAAACATATAAATGTTTAAGCCATTTCACACACACTAAAAACAGATCTGTGCTTTTTTAGTCTTAAATGTACCCATGGGTTTATTAGGTTGACTTGAAATGATTTACTCCATACAGTGCATGCTTGGAGGTGGAAACTAAACTCACAGAAAGAACCTAGAGTTTCTATTTATCTGCTTTATAAAATTCCATCAAAGAAACAATCAGTAGCATCGACAGCAATCAGAGAAGGCCTAACACAAGAGAGAACATACCAATTTATAAGAGAGAGGGGCTAATCAAGACAGGTATTCTCCTGCTATATGAATAAACAGTTCTCAAAAATTGATGGTAGGGACTTTTCCTGTCAAACATTTGAAAACAACTGCATATTGTAGCACTTTTTAGCTATTCACAATCCACCATAACATAGAAGGCTCTGAAAAGTCTGTTTCCCAAAACCTGTTTAATTTGGTTAACGTGTTTGAACAGCAATCCCTGCCTGTATTTAACCCAAAACAGACTTTTTTTTCCAGAAAAATGGAATATCAACAATTACAGGATTCTTTAGTTTGTCACAACTGATTTAGGGAAATGATCGGTTAGGTCAATAGCCAAATGATGCAGCAAAGGCTACTGAAGATCAATTGACTTTATAGTCAATTTCTCCTCTCTTTTACTCTGTTCCTTTTATACATGTCATTTCCCAACTGCAGATTCAGAAAAAAATCCTCTAGTTGACTTTTTTTTAATTCAAAGTAGCTCAATGACAATATCCTTTGAAGTCCTACCATCTGGTAGTCACTCGGTGGCACAGTCTAATGGAAATCTTAGTCTACTGTCTCTAACACAAAACTCGCTTATTAAGTTTTCTAACTATCAACTGGCAACACCAAAAATTAGCTCAAGGTATTTATCAGTTTGCTGCAAAGAATGGAGACTTACTTAGGCCACCTTAAGAAAACAGGATTTATTGTGAAGACATATGGCCTACAGCTAAACCTGAACTAAAAATCTATCACAGCACAAGGCAACCATATCAACTAGTTACTTTCCCCATTTCTCTCTCTCTTTGCATTTCTTTTGTCTTTTCTTTTCATTACCTGCCGGTCCATCCTCTCATATTTCCTAGGACAAATACCAGAGGCAGCTACTCTGATGGATTAGCAAATCATTAATTACCCTATTGTGCAGAGCTCTTTGCATCAATTGATCTTGTGGACTCTAGAATGGCAATTTAAGGTTGGAAGTACAGCTCCCTCTTGTATTCAAAAAGGTCTTTGGGGACACCTGGGTGGCTCAGCAGTTGAGCATCTGCCTTTGGCTCAGGACGTGATCCAGGATGGAGTTCAGCATTGGGCTCCCTGCAGGGAGCCTGCTTCTCCCTCTGCCTGTGTCTCTGCCTTTCTCTCTCTGTGTCTTTCATGAATAAATAAATAAATCTTTAAAAACAAACAAGCAAACAAAAAACAAAAACCAAAAAGGTCTTTGTTTGAGCAGCCTATAATGACTTCCATAAGAAGGTAATGGATTAGTGGCATTTTAGTTCAAGAATATTCAAGAATAAGTGGACATTAAAATTAGAATCTGTATATTGAAGAATTTCCCCCCACCTTCCCCGAGAAACATGTAAAAATAATCTAAATATAAAAATACTTTCTTAGTTGGTCATTATGCCTCTAAATTCTTGATATAATCAATTCTAGATTTTTGTTATTGCATTAATCTAATTGAGAACAGTTAGGGCAAGCCACTGTTTTAAAGAAAATCTCCAATATTCTTTCTTGCACCAAAGATCCCATCCAAACCTTGAAATTTCACTGAAGACTCTACATATATTGACCCTGAACTCTATCTTTAAATTTATGTACCCCTTCTGTCCAACAGGAAACTGTTAGTCTTTGCACTGGTTGCTAAGGATACCAACCAAATTCTCATATTTAGGTATTTTCTCAAGTTGTTCTCTCTGCTGGATATATTCATCTTTGCTTCCTTACCCTAATCTAACCTATTTGTCTGCACATAAATGCTCTATATTTTAAGCCTGTGCCTTACTAATTAGCATTGACACATATGGGTTGGTGAATTGGAAACATAATTATGAAGACAACAATGACCAGCTTAGATTTTCTGTGGCAGAACTAGATCTTTGAGGACTCTGTCATATGGGCTTGAAAGACTTGGCCTTATGGACAGACTCTATTGGATCTAACCAAAAGCACTGGCCAAGGAGTCATGAGATCTGGGCCCTAATCTCAAATACAGTACTAACAAGCTATTTAACTTGGGCAAAACACTTAACCTCCTTGGATTTCAGTTTCTTCATCTGCAAAATGAGTGCTTTGACCTAGATGATATCTGGAGTGTTTTCAATTCCTTACATTCCATGATGCCATGATGAATGTTTTCATTCTAATAGGAGTTGGCTTCAGTGGTTTGCCACAACTAATATTAGGTTGGGAAATGACTTGAGTTAGAATTGGAGGATAGGATTTATGCAAGGCTCAGTTCAGATATACAATCAAGCTTTGGTGGTTCCTTTCCTTCCTTCCCCAAAGTCCAGGTATTTCTCATGCTCCACTGCAACTTCCTGTGCTCACTAGAGCTTCAGACAAACTCTTGGTACATGAAACTTTGGCAGAGTTCCCCAGTTATGAAATAGACACATCCGCTTACAGACCAGACTTCAGAAGTTGCATTTAATCTACAGTTTTCTTGGGAAAAACAGTCCTCGACTCACACATAAAAGTGCCTGGCAGATCTCCCATTGTTATGGAACAATCTGCCAGGCAACAACTCTTTGGGTTTTTTCTCTTTATCTCTCTTCTTACTGTCTTCCATAGCCCTATAGCCCTACAAATTTCTCCAGCTCTAAGGTCACCACTCAGGAATCATTTTCAAAGTAAATTGTGTAACAATTCTCACCCCTCCCCCGAAAATCAAATCCTAGAAAGACTTATAGTTTGTCACCTTTTGAGACATACTCTTTCTGAGAACACCAACCATGTAAAATGACACCCCTCACAAAAGATGTACAGAAGGCATTTTCTTTCCTGACCAAAATGAGTTAATTTAAAATTTACCTTTTACAATCTCCTGTACTCCTTATATTATTTCATTTCTGCAGTTTGGATTGAATGTACATTTTATAATTAAATGCAAGTAGTAAATAACATGACACTGACTAGTATTATTATTATTATTATTATTATCATTATTATGTGATGGACTTATACCGTGTATGGATAAAAGACCTTGTGTGCTTTTGTATCGTCTACCTCACAAGACAAGTGAGAAAAAATTCTACTAAAGAAAAAGGAAATCAGGTTTGTAATCTCAACTCAGCCATTATTTAATTGTAAGGTCTTAGGCAAGTGCACCCAATGCATATCCCAGAGTTGTCTTGAGAAATCAATAGGGCAAGGTGAACATTTAAGTTTATAATTTGCAGTGTGCTTTACAAATGTAAGATATTATTCATAGATCTTTTACTCAACCTCAGTGTATCTTGGTCTAGCCTTCTGACTTCTGATCCACAATATAAAATTTAACACCAAAAAATGACTTCATAAATGATCCTGTTCCCCACCTTCATTTTCCAGGGAAGATAACTGAAGCTCACAAGGTTAAATGGTTTGCTCACATACTGTTTCTCTGGTCCTGAAAGTGTTCATTTACAAGACAGTGAACCTAAGAGCAAGTAAGGGTAAAGCTCAGAATAATATCAATGTACAATAACCTAAAGGCTATCACATTAACCTTTTTAAGTCTAAATCCTATGGAGAATTACCTCTTGAACATTCTTGTGTCAACCTTAACAGAAGGAAGCAAAAACTATTTCTTTCTCCATGTATTTTCTTTTTTTTGTTATGAATGAATACCAACCCAAAGGCCTTCACTTGAACCACCTTCATTTTCTTATACCTACCACCATTTTCTTCAAAGATTGTTCATCTTATATCTTTTTGCTTTTTCCTGTGAGGCCGCAATACTTCTTCTGGATGTCCCTTGTTACTGGTGCTGCCACCAAGATGATTTCTCTTTCACAGGAGTCAATACACAGTACCATATCTAGATTACAATCACATCAGGGAATCTTATGAAGGATATGGCTAATATCCATATCTGGATATGTCTTCATTTTAAATTCTAATAGAGGCTATCAGTAGCCCTGAAGATTACCTTCCAAACTTGAAAATTTTATAAACTAGGAAGGGTATAGAAATTTAGAATAAGGGCAGCCTGGGTAGCTCAGCAGTTTAGCGCTGCCTTCAGTCCAGGGTGTGATCCTGGAGACCCAGGATCGAGTCCCGCGTTGGGCTCCCTGCATGGAGTCTGCTTCTCCCTCTGCCTGTGTCTCTGCCTCTCTCTCTCACTGTGTGTCTCTCATGAATAAATAAACAAAATCCTTAAAAAAAAAAAAAGAAATTTAGAATAATTACATTTTATTTCAAATTTCTATTAAAACATTTTTTTAAAGGTGAAAAACAAGTTAGAGGAACAAGAAGAAATGTAAATGTTCTTAACTTACAAAATAGGGATTAAGAATATTGTCTGTGGTTCATGGAAAAAAATGGAAATAGCTAATAAGAAAATTGAGAATATGTTTACACTTATATCAGGTTGGGAAAATGACCAGATGGCTTGAATGGGTAAAATTGTTATCGTAACACAAAGTCAACAGACAATATCTAAAACTGATAAATCTGGTAACATCATTATAAGTGTTACAGTGAAATATATAGAGCTAATCAATATAACAAAGCAAACAATAAATTGTGAAGGAGGGTTTGGGGGTAGGTAAGGTAGGAGACTACTCTATATTTTAATGTTTTCAGCCATGTGCATGTATTATTTTAAACATATACTAGAAAACATATTTTTCATCTTTCCAGGTGATCTACAAGATACAAATCAGGCTATGTACAATGTTCTTAGTAGATACTAGTTGATTGCTTCTTTGGTTGTTTAGTTGTCTAGCTGAGGGGTTGAATGAATGAATAACCGAATACATGAAAGAAAGAAGAATCATTATCATTGCCATCATCTTGAGTCTATACATCCTGCACATGTACTTACTAACACTAGAGTGTAAGAATCCAGACCCACTGCAGGTAGCTGAAGGAAACCCATTTAACATTGAACACTGGTTATAATGAGTCCATATAGTAGATTCTTCAGTGAAGATTATCAGCTATTAATGGTTGAATTTCATAAAATAGGCTGGGAGGACAATGTTTTGAGAACAATGTTTCTATGTGATTTTGAGTCCTGATTTTACTACAATTATTTCAAACGCTGATTGCTAAATCTTACTATAGTCTACTAAAGTGTTTGAATATTCTAAGATTCAGAAATAAGAAGCAAAACAAATAATCACTTCTATTTCAGAAAAGTTATTTTACATGAAATGAATAAAAACACGTGGAAATCAATCTGAAGTAAAAAGAACATTTAACAGACTATAATAAGAGTAAGAATTTTTTTCCTTTGGTTACCATAGCGGCAGTGATTTTTAAATACTATTCATACAGATTCAGCATTATAGTAATCAGCATTTCCCATTGTGCTTCAAGGTATTAAAAGCAACATACAATGTTACAAGCTTAAATTGCTATTTAAATTTAAATATTAAGAAATGTTATGAATCAAAGGTTAATTTATATGTTGTGTGGATAATACCTGATGTGGGATATTATAGGGTCAGCCATTTCACCACTAACATCAAATAACAAAAGTAACCTGCACTTAACTTTCAAGCCTGCAGTGACTGGGTATAGGGGGTAGTGAGGGAGGGTGACAGAGGGCATAGTAATTCAATTTGTTGCCAATAGAACTTACAGTATTTATGCTGACAACAGGCCAGATTGGAGGAGCTATAAGTTGCCCAGTTCTTCCTGTAATCTCTTCCTGAAGCTCAATTAAAACTCATTGGCAAGGGAGCAGGCAATAGGAAATTAATAGGACAAATTTTATCTCCTGGCTTTAGGGATGTGAGAATGGCCCTGTGTGGAACACCCAGGATTGATGAAATACTACAGGGAAGAGAGTGATAAAAGAGGACATGAAAACCGTATCTTAAGAGTTGAGGGAGAAATAAAAGTGTACAGAACTGACATCACACAGTTGTCCTACGCCTGGAGAGTCAAACACATCTGACCGACACTAAAGAAATTTTATTTATTCATGAGAGACACAGAAGCAGAGACATAGGCAAAGGGAGAAGCAGGCTTCCTGCAGGGAGCCTGATGTGGGACTAGATACTAGGACCCTGGGATCACGACCTGAACTAAAAGCAGACACGAAACCACTGAGCAACCCAGGTATCCCAGAACTTTTGAATTCTGAGCAAAATTAATGCTGATGGGGAGCATCCTTTTCCTGGCTTCTATTTTCCACCTTGAAGGATTTTCAGTACAGTAATACCTTGACCTTCTGACTCTCCAAGACTGAGTTATTTAGATATCATGTGACATCCATGGATCCACATTTTTTGACGAGCTGGAGCTGACCTCCATTTACCAGTTGCATGCTATAGGAATTTATTCTTTCTCCACCTTGAGAAACATAAAGCTATAATTCTAAGTGCGCCTATTTTGTAGAGTTAAACTTTCTATTTTGTGGTCAGTCCCAAAGTCTACAACCAGGCACAAAGGAAGGTGGAGGGAGACAGGGGATAGAAAGTGTTAGCACATCATTTTAGTCACAGTTCTATAGCTTAGCTCCAGTTATGATTATCAATAATAGAGAAATCACCATCTCATCATATCAGAAGAGATACTGTCTTCTGTGTCTTATTCCTTAACTGAATAGAACTTAGAAAGGCAATAAATAGGTATTCTATATTGATGCCCTCCCCGCCTTAAGCCCAAAAGGGAAGATTCTGGGATTATTTTGCTATGATACAGTTGGATTCATGAGACACTATATGAGGAAATACACTCCTAAAGTTACAGATCTCAGATTAATAACAAGGGGAGCAGGGACACCTGGGTGGCTCAGCGGTTAAGCATCTGCCTTCGGCTCAGAGCATGATCCTAGAGTCCCAGGATTGCGTCCCATATCCGGCTCCCTGCATGGAGCCTGCTTCTCCCTCTACCTATGTCTCTGCCTCTCTCTCTGTGTGTGTGTCTCTTGTGAGTAAATAAATAAAATCTTTAAACCCCTCTGTCCCCAAAAAAACAAGGGGGTAAAGCATTTTTCATGCCTTTAGAATAGGATGTTAGAAAACTTACATACTTGCTTACATAAAGTTGGAAGGGACATTAAGATATAATTTAGAATAAAGCACCCATTTCCACTGAATATAAAAGATCCCTCTCTGTGTGTGCTGGATGAACTGAATCATCTGGCCACATAATGCAATAAGTATGAGTATGAATATCAGTATAAGTATCAGCATCAGTATGGTCACTGCAGCCAAATCACATACAGACAAACCGAATCAATTGCTAAAGAGCATGAGATGAAAATATATTGCAGCTGCTAATCTACTCTCTTTGTTAATTCCCTACTAAACTTTGAATATAAAAAAAAAGACTTTTTTCTTAAGTATTGGACAAGGCAAAGCTGATACATTTTGTGGATTATTTAAACCATAAGAGCTTTAGTTACTTTAAGAAATACCCTACAAACAATTTGCAGTTAAAGATTTTGTGAGAATAGCCAAGAACTATGGTTTGACTGGAGCAGTGTTTGCTTTATCTAGCCGAGGTAGTTTCATGTCCAGTTACATGTCCATGTGAGTTCTTCAGGTGTTAAGCCTATCCCAAAATAAGGATTTTTTTCTTTTTTTTTCTTTCTTTTCTTTTCTTTTTTTGAAGAAATTCTAAATATCTACTGAGAATCCATTCCCATGGGTAATACATCAAACCAATTATTGTGGGGGATTCAAAGAAGTTGAAGACATAGCCGTTATGCCATGGAGGCCCATGGAATCTCTAACCGTGAAAATACCAGAAAAATAGTTCAAGCTCCATATTTTACAGATAAGAAACTCAAATGACAAGAGTCCAAAAACTTAAATTGTCAGCCCCCTATCACGTAGTCAGTAGGGGCTGACTCAAACTGAATGCCACACGTGACTGAATGCCCTCAAATAATTCTTTTCTTAGTATCTGTTGCCTCTGTTTGTGGAGGCAAAAAGTACAGCAAGGATTCTAAGCACCACGTAGTATATTATTTCCAATATTCTGCAAGGTCTATAAACAAAACAAAATGTCAATGGATATTTTTTTATCCTAATGAAGAGACTGATTTCTGTATCTAAATTGAAAATAGCTGAGAGACAAGATACGCAGAAGATACAGAGGCAAAGGAAACTGGAAGACTGACATCCACAGGGGTTATTAATACTCTTCTAACCAGAATCACTAAAATCTTGGGGAGACCACTGAACTTCCCAAGGATCCAACATCATTGGTGTGGTCCAAGCAATTTGCTCTAGATAACAAAGAGCAATGAGATCTCTGGCTGAGAGCAGAGTCATGATATAATATTCTGTGTGCTAAAGAAAATACTGCCTGATACTAAAAAAAAAAAATTATACATTCTATTTGACAAATGAACCCTTATGTTTTTCCCTGGAGGGGACAAAAACAAGGATGTTTCTTGTATGGGTAGTGATACACAATATCATACTATCTATTGATTTACCTAAAATCTAAATGCTAAGTTTGACAACAATCATTGAGTATCCTACATTTCAATACCTTTACCTTCATTCTTGTCTTCAGAATTGTCTTTCTGGATAGACTAAGAGTACAAATCTCAAGATTATTTTAAGACACACTAAGCAAACTGATAAAGTCAACTAACTTCTCTGTACATTGGCTTCTTCATATAGGATGAGAATAAACTAGCTAAAAATTATCTTTTTTAGAAAAAGTAATTGTTTATCCTTGGAGCACACAGGAGGAGAAAAAAAACATAGTATTTTGGTTTTGCTCATGTTTTCTAATTTTATCTTCATTATTCTTCTTCAGTGATACTCCTACGACCACCCCTTCTCTTCTTCCAGAATTCACCAACTCTGTAGTCATAATAGATTTCCTGCTTATTGGCTCTCCTTTATCTTCTTTATGTGTGGCATCTCTGGCAGCCAAATAATCTTCCAAAAGGCATTCTGTGACACAATTCTTCAACGCATGTTCTATTTCTCTTTATCATCCATCTAGGTATCTATCTATAAATCCATCTAGCTATCCATTGTGCTTTTGTTGCAGACACAGATACCTAAAATATAATGCAACAATTGACTTACTATCTCTTGGAAGCTAAAGAAACCTTCTGTCTGATTCTTCTCTTCTGGTTCCAACAGAAATCCCTGCAGAGCCATGGACAGAAGGGAGAAACCCTCCTTCTGTTCCCTTTTCTAATTTTCTGCCCAAAATCATGCCCAGTTTTAGCAAATAAATCATGGACTTAAAACCAGCAGCTTTATATCTTCTGGCTCCAACATGTTTAAATGTGTTTGAAAGATGTATGTGTTCAGATATGAAAAAAAAAAAAAAAAAGAAAGAAACCTGGAAGTTAGGAAGCTTTTCTCTGACTTCTGGAGTTTGTTAGAGAAGACAGGGAGTAAGGGGAGAGCACAGAGACACAAATAAATCTGGGCAGTATTGTTCAACAGAAAATGTATTTAAGTGTCCTCTTCTTAATGTGTAAAGATGCAGTCATTAATCTGTGGCTTTTGGGAAAAAATAACTCCATAAAGTTATTTCCTTATCTATCAATTTAAGTATGTTATATACGTTTTAAGAACTAATTTCAAGGCATAGTTTCACTTTATTTTCTATTCTTCTTCATGCTGGAGATGGAAATGATTCTCAAGTCAGGCTAAACTAAGCACTTAACACTTTTAAGTATGCAAGAGACCGTCTAGTGATACTGGTTTATTTCCTGGTATATCATAGTTTCCCTCCCTGTCCCACATTCTTGCTGCAAGACTCAGAAACAGGTACAACCTCCCTTTGAAGAGGTTTTTTTTTTAAATTGAGCAGTGCCTATTCTGATATATGGCATACACATATATGTCAATCACTTAAGGGCTTTGGAAGAAAGGTGTGTAGGGAGTGGGGAGACAATGAAACCAAAACTTAAAAAAAAAAAAAAAAAAGAAAGAAACCCTCAAAAACCAAAACCCAAAATACAGCAGGAGTGACAGGGTAATGCAGACCAATGCAAATGATGCAGAGTACAGAGTCTTGCTAAGTAATAGACTATAGATTGCCTTTTGTTTTGACCATCTAAGTATTCTGTCCTTTTAATATCCCTAGGGAATGACCACCCATAAGGCCCTAAACTGTTGAGTGTGAGAGGTAGAAACACAGTGACTGAATTCTTCTAAAACAGCAGCTGTGGGTGGGGAAGGATTACTATTGACTTGCTAAAAGGTCATTGATGTATAATCTGTGACAGATAGAGCCTACAGGAGACAGCATGTCACATACTGGAAACAATATTGATGGAGAGCAAATTCTTAGCAAATATTATGAAAACACTGTAAAAGAATGGTTTAGAACCATGCCCATTCTTTGAATATCCTTTGGATTGAAAATTGCGTGGTGATGGAATGTTGCTATAGATTCAGAAATATTTTAAATGAATTTGAATGTTACTCATCATAACATGTATTTACATTGGGAAATAATAGTAATGAGTTAGGATTGCTCTTTATCCTACATACAGATGCTTCTTGATGCTTATACGATTTTGAGACTCTACAGTAGTTTCCTTCCTCTCCAGGTGTCTGGAACCACTGGACCATTGCATCAGCTCAGAACAGGACCCAGCCTTAGGGGTAGAGATTCAGAGATCCCCACCTATGTGGGGATGTGCATGAGGCATGCAGAGTTATAAGGCCAGCCTATGGTCCAGAAAACAAATGGTCTGTGTAGAAGTCCTGTCCTGCTCTGGGAAGATCTAAAGAGACAGGGCCTTCATAGCACATCTCAGGAAACTGAAAACCAGTGGGGAAACCCACAGCTTGCTGCAGCTATAGCCACAAGTCAAGTAAGCACTGAGCCTGACAGCTCAGGAAAATGACCCACTTCTTGCCGACTCAGACAAACAGGCTTCACTTAGGCCTAGGGAAAGTGTCTCTAATAAGGTCATCCGTTAACCACGTCGCCTGAGTCCCTCTCAGCAATTCTTCACTCCCTCCCTTCTCACCTCCCACCCCAAAGCCAGCCATTAATGCAGCAGAAACGAAGGAAAATGAAGCTGTTGGGCTCAGTAAATATTACTGAGCTCCACAAGGAAACGCAGCCCCATTATTTAGGCTCCCGTGTCTAAGGCACATTTTGATCACATCCATTTAGCAGAGAGGTGAAGAAAGCAGGCTGGCTGTGCAACAGCACTCAGTCATCCACCCCCTTGCTCAGGCAAAGCCATATGAGAAAGCAGAGAAAAGAGCTGGACCTCAGTTCCCAAAGGTTCAAACCCAGGGCACATAGGACATGAGAAACCACACAATCACATGGTGGGAGCTCTGGGCAACCACTTGGGAGTCTTACTAGAGTTTATTCTCTGCTCTCCCATTGACTTGATTCATAACAGAGAGGCACTTAAACTTATAGCAATGGTCAGGCTCATCTATATCATTATGTAAGACTGCAGGTGATACTGATAAGACTAATATAACTTCTGGAAACAGGGTGCTCATTTTGGGGAAATGATTTAGCTCTTTTAGGTCATCTGCACCTGTCTTAGCAAAAACAAACAAAACAATAAATAGTCTTTTAATATGTGGTTACTGACCTAATAATGCCTTAGAATATTATTTCATTCTAATAAAAGTTAATGTACTGAGTACACTTTTTTTACATATTTGGGGAATTAAAACAATATCTTTAATATTTGGAAGTGGAAATTAAAAAAAATGGTATCATCCATAACCAGGATCTTATCAGTTTAAATATTTCTATAAAAAATGAAAATCCAGGAATGGAAATACTCAATTAAAAAGCCACACTTATGTGCCTAAGACCTAAAGTATTTCACCAAGGCTGAAAGACAGACTATCAAATTACTTGTAGGCTACAGCTGAAAATATGACCCTCTGACAACCAAACTGATTTTGATGACAATTGACACAGAACTCAAGAGAAGATTAACTCAACCTCCTGTACCTGAGGTCAAAACAAACAAACAAAAAGAAATAAAATACGACCAACGAGGGAGACCAATAACGAACACAATTCAGTAATGCAGATGAAAGAAGATGATAGAAGATTTTGTCAATAACATTTTTTAATATTCTCTTGTCCTAGAAAGAGGTAAATTGCTGATTTCCAAGACTATATCTCTTCCTTAAAATGGTTTCATGAGAAACCTGTCCACCCTGAAGGGATGGAGAAGTATTTCCAATAATGGCTTGAGATTTATGTATTTCATTGGATCAGTCACTGGAGATATGAATGAACCTCATACTTCATACATATTCATAATAAAAAGTATTACTACCAAACCATGAAATTAAGGTTTTATAAGGTAAATGAAAAAAAAATTAATGAAAGTATAAAATTATGATTTTAGGTATTATAAAGACAGATAGCAAGCAAAATATTTCCTTGAAACAAAGCCATCAAGATAGAACTGGCAATTTGATCCTAATTGTTGGTTCTTTCCCATCCCAATGAAAAGACCTCCTAAAGAAAAATGGTCAGTTGCAACTGTGTGAACATGGACAAAATTCACTCAGATTTCCACCATTCAGAGCAATTCTTGGTAAAGAAAGATAAATTCTCCAGCTGAGGTCTCTTCTTTGTCACAAATACTACTGTTTAATGGCTCCAGATATTAAACTCTATTCATTTACTATAGTGATCATGGCAATCTGTCAAGAAGGAAGAACGTGTTCCAAAATGAAAGCAGTAATAATTGGGACCCACAATGCAACAGAAAGCATCTACATGTTATGTAATTCCCAGTGGCATTCTATATAATATGCTCATTTTGTTTACCATAGTGCTTTTCTAGAAAAAAAAAATATTCCTTTCTAGATACATATACCTAGGACAGTCCTAGGCAAAATTGTATGTGAGTAATTTTTCCCCCTATAATTCCCTATCCCTTTGTAAGTATGCTCAACTTACTAGCTCCTCCTTCTATTACCTAGTCCTCAGCCCCCAAATAACTTTTTTTTAAATAACTTTCTATTACGATACACTAGATGCAAAAACTCATCTTACATTAGTTTAGTCATATGTATTTGTCATTCTATCAAGTAAATACATATTTTTTCTAAATTAAAGAATCTAGGATTCTAAACTATTCTAGCATTTGGTTGTAAGTGGCTTATAGTCCTAAATTACATATACCTTGATTTGTTTTTGTTTTTATTTTTTCATGAACTCTGAAATTAATGTGTGCCCATGAACATTGGAAAACGAAACAAATAGAGAGGACTTCTCAATCTCTTGCAAATGCCTAGCTTCATCTTGAGGAGAGTAAATAGTAACTGAAATGTCAAGTTGTCTCTGAGTTGAATTAAGCAAACTACAGCAGTCTTATGTCCTGTAGAAGATATTTGGGAGAAATAAAGATTTTGAGAAAATTGCCATATGTCATTAAAGCTTAGAAAATATTTGAAAGATAAGTTCTGCTCATTTCAAGGTAAAAACATTGAAGATTTGAATGTCTATGAATGGATAAATTTTGGTATGGAGGCATAATGTAAGTAACCTGTAATATATTTTTGTCTCTTTCTTTTCTCCTTCTTCTTTCTCTTCTTCTTTTTAATTTGTAATTCAATGTCCATTATGTCTGAGATGAAAATGAATAAAACTAGAAAAATATGCTGTTTTTAACTCTTCTTAAATTTGAGGAACACTGAGTTATTCCACACTCATAAAAACTATGTCAACAGATATCAGGTAACATCTCAGTGACTCAGGGTATCTTCATGATCTAAACATGGCCCAGAGTAAGTGCTTGTGAAGTGTACAGAGAGGTTAATCAAAAATGTTACAGTCACTAACCCTGCGAGCGAATAATCTGTATGTACAGACTGGCACGAGCGTACCTAGAGCACAACAGATTTAACAACTGGATGCACAGAGCAATCTTTTATATGGTGTGTGATATTTGGGTTGCTATCTCTTATATCATTGTGAAAAGCAAGTGTGAACTGATGAAAGTGTTAGAACAGTCAAACAAATTTAAGGGACACCATCACTTAAAGGTAGATAAAAGGGTATTAAATGACAGGGCTGGGTTAATACTCATGGAGAAGTGGGATTAGGGGCAAAGCATTATAAAACCTCTCAAGGATAATCATGAACCAATCATAAACAACTTTTACCTTACTAAATGGAGCATGGTTAATAATATGTATGTTCTCTCATTGGCTGTGCTAACTAATCTCTGAGTATTTGGTAGAATGTTCTACGCATTTCTACAGCTATTCTAAACTACACTGCTATGTACCACATCCTGAGGACCTGAGTACCAGTAAGGGACAATCTCTGCCTCAAAGAGTGAGAGTTATTTGGAAGAAAGGAGACATCCAAAGAGTTCATTCCTATATATAATCATAGAAAACTAGGTAAGATACAGGAAGACATAAAGAAAGGAGTAAGTGATAACATGGGACCTGGGATTGAAAATTGAAAGGAACGTTTATAATCAGGGAAGTTTCTTTTAGTAGGTGGACGACAGTTGGGCATTCAGACATGAAGAAGTTGTTACAGACAAAAGAAACTACAGGGTCAATGCTGTGAAACCACATGGAGCCCATTAGGAAACAAGACACATTTGTTGAAGTTCAAAGCATGAGGGATGAGTGTGAGGAAGGGAGCTATGGGAGAGGAAACTGAGCAGGCATGGGTCTGTATGACATGTTTGTAATCATCTAAAATATAGAAAAAAAAACAAAGGAATTTTAGCAGGTGAATGAGAAGGTCAGATGTAGATTTTACGAGGAGTTCTCTAGCAGCAGTTAGGGGAAATAAATTATGGTGGGAGTCTAGGGTATGGACAGTATTAGGGACCCTATAGTCCTGGCGATTGCTGATACAGACTTATACTAAGGCAATGGTGTGGATGGTACCTAAAGGGGATGTGCATGTGGTGCAGAAGTAGAATGAACAGAAATTTATGCAAGAATGTTATTGTTTATGCTTCTGAAAAATTTCCTTATGGAGAAGGGAAAGAAAGCCACAAGCTGAGCTAAAGAATCCAAGATGAAGATGAGGGAAGAAGTAAAAGTACTCTACTTTAGGTGTTAACATTTCAAGATGGTACCAGACATCTAGAGCTAATATTGTATAACAAGTTTGTCTTTTAAATAAAGATCAAGGACACAGCAGCATCCTTTTGCTTAAGTACACAGCTCCAATGTCCTTCCCTACTTCAATGAAAAGGCCAACGAATTACAGACGGTGATACAGCCTGTACAAAATTATATTACTGTTCACTCAAAATCATAATATATCCCAATTATAGTTCACAGTATTTTTGTAACAGCAAAAAGATTTCATTTTAGGATGAGTTCTTTTACACAAATAGGTGAATAAAAGAAAATAGAATTATTGGGTTAAGAAAAGAGTAAGAGGAAGAGAAAACCATAATGGACCAAGGCACTACATGGTCTACCCTATACCAACTCATTCATCTTGAATAAGTAAGTCCTAGAAAACCCCAAAGCCTGAGCCAAGATTAATATTATTAAATATTATTATGAATAAAAAGAATCTTATTTAATCAAGTAGGTGGAAGACCTGTACTCTGAGAACTATAAAACACTGATAAAGAAATTGGGGATGACACAAAAAAAGGAAATGTAGGCGATCCCTGGGTGGCTCAGTGGTCTAGAGCCTGCCTTCGGCCCAGGGTGTGATCCTGGAGTCCCGGGATCGAGACCTGCATCAGGCTCCCTGCATGGAACATGCTTCTCCCTCTGCCTTTGTCTCTGTCTCTCTCTCTCTCTTTGTCTCTCTCTCTCTCTCTCTCCTTGTCTCTCATGAATAAATAAATAAAATCTTAAAAAAAAAGGAAACGTATTCCATGCTCATGGATTAGAAGAACAACTATTGTTAAAATCTCTATATTACTCAAAGTAATCTATAGATTTAGTGCAACCCCTATCAAAATACCAATAGCATTTTTTCAGAGAACTGGAACAAACAATCTCAAAATTTGTATGGAACCACGAAAGACTCCGAATAGCTAAAGCAATCTTAAAAAATAAATAAATAAATAAAACAAAAAACAAACAAACAAAAAACCAGGATTCCTGGGTGGCTCAGTTGTTGAGCATCTGCCTTCGGCTCAGGGCATGATCTGGGAGTCCAGGGATCGAGTCCCACATTGGGTTCCCTACAGAGAGCCTGCTTCTCCCTCTGCATGTGTCTCTGTCTCTCTCTGTGTGTCTCCCATGAATAAATAAATAAAATCTTAAAAAAAAAAAAAAGAAAACTGGAGGTATCACAATTGCAGACTTCAAGTTATATTATGAAGCTGTAGTAATTAAAACAATATAGACGCATAGATAAATAGAACAAAATAGAAAGCCTAGAAATAGTCCACAGTTATATGGTCAATTGATCTTTTAAAAAGGAAAAATATATGATGAAAAAAGTCTCTTCAACAAATGGTGTTGGGAAAATTGGATAGCTACATGCGAAAGAATGAAATTGGACCACATCTTACATTATACACAAAAATAAATGCACAATGGATTAAAGGCCTAAATGTGAGACCTGAAACTGTAAAACAAAAAAACAAAAACAAAAAAACAAACAAACAAAAAAACCTAGAAGAGAGCATGGCATTAATTTCTCTGACATTGACCATAGCAAATGACTTTTCTAGATATATCTTCTGAGGCAAGAGAAATAAAAGCAAAAATAAACTATGGGGTGCTACATCAAAATGAAAAGCTTGTGCACAGCAAAGAAAACGATCAACAAAACAAAAAAAGCAACTTACTGAAATGGTAGAAGATATTTGCAAATGACATGTCTGATAAAGGATTAGTATCCAAAATATATAAAGGACTGATACAACTCACACCCTAAAGCCAAATAATCCAATTAAAAATAGGCAGAAGACACAAACAGACAACTTTCCAAAGAAGACACGCAGATGACCAACAGACACATGAAAAGATGCTCAACATCCTCACCAACAGGGAAATACAAATTAAAACTATAATGAGATACAAACTCATACCTGTCAGAATAGCTAAAACCAAAAAGTCAAGAAACAACAGGTACTGATGAGGATGCAGAGGAAAGGGAACCCTTGTACACTGTTGGTGGGAATGCAAGCTGATGCAGCCACTCTGGAAAACAGCATGGAGGTTCCACAAAAATTAAAAATAGAACTACCCTACAATCCGGTAATCATACAACTGGGTAATTACTCCCACAATACAAAACACACTGATTCAAAGGGATACACGCACCATTATTTTTTTTGCAGCATTATTTACAATAACCAAACTATGGAAGCAGCCCAAGTGTCCACTGACAGATGAATGGATAAAGACATGTTGTGTATGTATGTATATGTGTGTGTGTGTGTGTGTAGTGTGTAATATTATTCAGTCATAAAAAAATCTTGCCATTTGCAACAACATGGATGGATTTAAAGAGTATAATGCTAAATGAAATAAGTCTGTCAGAGAAAAACAAATAGCATATGATTTCACTTATACATGGAATTTAAGAAACAAATGAGCAAAGGAAAAAAGGAGACTCTTAACTATAGAGAACAAACTAATGGTTGACAGAGGAGTAGTAGGTGGGAGAATGAGTAAAATATGTGAAGGGGAGTTAAGAGTATACTTACCATGATAGTCAATGAGAAATGTATGAATTGTCAAGTCACTGTATTGCACACTTGAAACTATTATAATACTGTATGTTAACTATACTGAAATTAAAATTGAAAACTTATAAAAAAGAATCTGACTCAAGCAGAATCTACTACCTCTAGTCTCATTTCCATTTCCTTCTTATCCTTCATCTTCTTTAGGTAAAATAATGTATGGGCTAGCTCAAAAAAAAAAAAAAAAAAAAAACAGGGGAAGGGTGAAGAAATACATAACATTGATATGAAAGTACAAATATCAAAACCCAGTGGGAGCACCTGGGTGGCTCAGTAGGTTAAGAAACTGCCTTCAGCTAAGGTTATGGTCTCAGGGTCCTGGGATCCAGCACAGCATCAGGCTCCTTGCTCAGTAGGCAGCCTGCTTCTGCCCCTCCCCCACACTCATGCTCTCTTTCTCACTCTCCTTCAAATAAATAAAATTCAAAAAAGTATTTTTTAAAAACAGTGAAAAAGTGCTTAATTTCACAAAAATAATTATATCATTTATATTCAACACAGTGTTGTATGTATTCTGAGTGTCCTCCTAAGACTCATTTTCTAATAGGATACTGAAAAGTAAAATTATCTAATCTAGTGAATATAATACAAGAAAATGGCTTTCCAGGAGAAACCAAAGTTAGTATATTTTGAAGTATGATCACAAATAAAAAACTGCTCCCATATCTCAGCTTGAGGGAATCTGAGCTTCTGAAGAGTATTTTCCCTCTGTCTCTGATATTGAACATATTTCTTCAGTGTTTTTAATCATATATTTATTTTTCTTCAGCTAATATTTTGAGGTTTTATTCTGTGCCCAGTACACATCTAATTTTCCACATTAGGCTCTCAGTCTTTTCAGGTAAAATTCACTTATTTATTCAACGAATACTTATTGAAAAACTATTATGTATCTAGAATTATGCCTGACCCTGAAAAAAACAATGGTACATAAATGCAGGTGCAACCCCGTAACCTCTAAAGAAGTTGAAATGCTAGCGGGTGGGAAGGGAGAAGTGAAGGGATTATCCTTAGATAGAAGGCAGCAGCCACATCTCCTTCACCTCCCTCCATTGTAACAGGTGGGTCACTGAAGTGATGGGTGAAAGTATAGTCAGATTAGAATGTTTAGTCAGAAAGTGAGGAATGTTTCCATATATAAAGATCTACAAGGGGTGATCATTTGCTGAGAGACATGGAATGGGTAGTGTCAGAATCTTCTATTCATGTGCGTATTCTTGGCAACAAGTGGAACAATTCTTAGCACAGACCCAGTATTTCTGAAATGTTGATTGTATAGATGGCTTTCTCATGGGAATGAAGGAATGAAGAACTGAATGAATGATTCTGTTGAACTTGTACTCGAAAGGCCGAACTGGTTGAAAGCTCATGAGTGCTACAGAACTGTCCTTCAAAGCAGGTATTACTAGTCTTTAACTTGGGGCTCATCTCTGGGCTTGGTGGAAGAAATGTGTAGATTTTCCTGCCCAGACTCCATAGCTACAAGGCAAAGAGAAGAGTTGCAGAAGAGAACTATAAAACAAAAGTTATAATACACGATAATAGAATCGTTGTTTTCTGCATGTCTCTTTTCTATTTTCTGAAAGCAGGCACATTTTGAGTGAAAACAGGTTTTATGTCCCAGCAATAAAGAGGTATAACTATAAAAATATGTGTCATATCAGCAGGCATGTCTCTAAATAGAATGTTTTACAAAGTTTCCCATGAGGCGTCTCAGGCCCTCTAAATTATAGGGTATATGAGCTTTCCTGCAGGGCAGCCTTTGAACTACAACTCATTGTCAATCTAAAGCAGAAGTGGGAAATGAACCTTTTGGAAATGAAGGGTGTGTGTTCTTCGCTCAGCATTTCTAAGTTTTTCCCTTAAAATGGATGCCATCGCCAAGCAAGAAAAGAGATATACAATCAGTAGGGGTCAAGAGAAGCTTAGTAATTTTAATTGCATTAATTTAGGGGGAAAAAAAAAACCTCACATCTTAACCTAAACCTTCACATTTCTCTCTGCCAAATTTGACATAGGGCAGAGCAATCAAAAACTGCCAGCACTCAAATGGACAGAGCGATGTAATAAGTAATTCAGAAGAGCAGATAATCCAAAAATCACCTCTATTTGGGTTTGTAATAACATTTTCAGTTGATTTGCTTTCTTAATTATATTTTTCTTAGGTTAATATTAAAACTAATTTGTAATCATTCAGAATATTCTAACTAGGTAGCAGAGGCCTGGAAATATCTGGGTCTTTAGAAGTAGCAACTTAGTGTTGTTCAATACACTAAAGATAATTCCAAAAAGAATAATCCAAAATAGAGCACATTCAGTCTGGTGCTAGAACCAAGGAAATCTCTGGGGCTTTCTGTGAGTCTGTGACGGTTGAGACTGTGGAAGAAAATTCTGAATCACAAAAATAGTCATGCACTCTTATTCAAAATAGTAAAAAAAATTGGAGACAACTTAATGTCTAACAATAAAGGACTAGTTAAACAAATTATAATACATCAGCAAGATGGGTCCTTATACTATTAAAACAGCATTTATAAAGAATTCTAATGACTTGGGAAAGAGCTTATGATATACCATAAAAAGGAAGAAAAATCAGGTTATAAAACTGACTATACATTATTATCACCACTACGTTGTTAAGAGCACTATTGCTAGAATTTGGCTGAGCACATTTGATTCCTGATTATAACAGTTATGAGATATTTGAACCTAGAGTAAATTAGTTAGTTCACCTTTCTGAGCCACAGTTTCTTTTATTTCTAAAATGCAGATAAGAGCAGTAACTATCTCCTAGTGTTGTTATAAGGATGAAGAGATTTTTAATATATTTACAAAATGCCAGGATTAGAGTTAGTACAATACAGACTACTGTTTTAATTTGTTCCGAATCAACATAATTTTGCTCATGGTATTTATTCTACTTAGAAATGCTTCTCCTTTTATTGATTTTTTAAATTTTATTTATTTATTTGACACAGAAGGCAAGGGAAGTTACAGGCAGAGGGAAAGGGAGAAGCAGGCTTCCTGCTGAGCAAGGAGCCCCACGCAGGCCTCGATTCCAGAACCCTGGGATCATGATGTGAGCCAAAGGCAGATGCCCAACCAACTGAGCCACCCAGGTACCCCAATGCTTCTCCTTTTAAATTTTACCTGTTAGCTCCCACTTACCCTCTAAGGTCCAGCTCACATGTCACCTAAAAAGAATATGGAGGTTTTTCATGACCACCCACCTCTAGACAGAACTAATCACCCTGAGGTACCTGGGTGGTTCAGTCAGTTAAGCATCTATGTTCGGCTCAGGTCATGATCTCAGAGTCCTGGGATGGAGCCCCACGTTGAGCTCTGTGCTTAGCCTGCTTCCCCCTCTCTCTCTCTGCCACTCTTGGCCCCACTCATATTCTCTTTCATTAGTTCTGCTCTTTCTCTCTCAACTAAATAAATCTTAAAAAAAAGAAAAAGAATCACCCTTTCCCTTGCACTGTCAGAGCATTTTGTAACCAAGCACTATGCTACAGGATGCTACAGGATGGTTATCAAGGTTTATCCCTTTTCTCATCAAAATGTAGCTCCCTCAATATTAGTGTTTTGTTTTGTTTTGCTTTATATCTCCCACAGCTTGGCAAATGCTTGGCATAGGAAAAGTGCTCATTCCCATTGGATTAATGAATGAAATGAACGCAAGCTATGTTCTATGAGTCAAGCAGGTAGGAAGGAAAGATGAAAAGTAGTTTTTCCTCCTGTGACTTCCAAAGGTTCAAGAGTGCTTCTTTGGCCCAGAGGAAGAAGGGGGAATATTTTCAGCCCATATCTCATGACTCCAAATCCTCAACATTCCCATTCTCTTTCTATTGTTGACCTTTCTAAAATATAGTATATAGTACTTGTCCTGATAACTCAACAGCGTGGTAAAACAGAACCAAAAATGAACTTAGAAGTCAAAAGTTCTAAAAAAAAAAAAAAAGAAGTCAAAAGTTCTATTGCTGACACTCAAACCATATGACCTTGAGAAAGTAACTTAACTTCTTTGAACTTGTAAAATAGGGATGAAAATACACACCCTGCTCCCCCCTCTTGCGCCCTGGAGTCTACTCCAGAGGGTTAAGTACCAATTAAAGAACGCACATGAGGGCATTTTGGAAAGGTAGCACACAAATATAAAGTATCATCATTAGTACTTTTGTGAGTAAAGCTTGGCTCATTCAGAAGTTCACATTTTTTTAGAGATTTTATTTATCTGTTTGAGAGAGAGAGAGAGAGAGAGCATGGGGTGGGGCTGAGAGGGGAGGGAGAGAAGCAGAGGGAGAAGCAGCCAGACATGGGGCTTGATCCCAGGACCTTGTGATCATGATCTGAGCCAGAGACAGACGCTTAACCAATTGAACCACCCAGGCACCCCACAGAAGTTCATGTTTAATATTAGACATTTTACAAATTTACAGTAGCCTATAATTCTTTGACAAGATCAAGGACAACCTTTCAGTGTTTCCCTCCACCTCATTTTACAAAGAAGTTGTTGGAATGATGGAGAGGTTTAAAACTATTAAATAGAGTTCCTATGGAACACGATGAAAATGAGGAGTGTTATTCACATTAATATTTAAATATACAAACACTCTTCTTTGTTCTATTTATAAAGCATCAATTAGCAATTACATTAAAAATGCCCACATAATTCCTGTTTGGTTGACAGCATCCTTCTTCTATTTCAAAGGCAAACTGAGGCACAGCATATTACCAAGAATGATCTGACAAAAGAACTGAGAATTCTAATCTAATTCTATTCTAATCTAAGTTTTCTAATCCAAAGCTGCCCAACAGAACTTTCTGGGATAATGGAAATGTTTGATAATCTGCACTATTCAGTATGGTAGTCACTAGCTACATGTGGCTTTCAGCACTCGAAACATGGTTTGTATTGACTAAAGGAGTTTAAGTTTTGACTTAATTTTAATTAATTTAAACTTAAATAGCTATATTTGGTTAGTGACTACTTCCTGTACTAAACAGTACAGTTTTAACTAGTCGCTGTTTTTAGCATCAGCATTTGCTCATTAGCCAAATGAACACTTAAGCACTCAAAAAATAATGACAGTTTATTATTTTATAATGGAAAAGAAAATTCTCACATAGGCTTCCAGCATGGTAAGCGTCTTTTCCTCATTGGAAAAACATTAGATCTGAGTTTGGTTTAGAGGGCACAAAATCAGAACAAGGGGAATGACTGGATGAGTCAAACGTTTCATGGCATCTGGTTATGATAATCTGGCCAACAATACAAACTTGTCTTATTGCTAGAATGCTTAGCCTGCCAGCCGAGACCTTCCTTCACTATTGCTTTGGTGGGCATTACTGCCCATGCTTTAGTGACTCTCCCTTTCCAGGCCAAAACCCCTTCTAATCGACAAGTCCTTCTTTCTCTTTTTCTGCAAACTCACACTTCATGTGCACTGGCAAAGAAAAAAAAAAGTTTGTTCCATCTCTTCAGATTTGCTTCCCCATAACTCTCAGTCCAAAACACAGATCTCCCCTTTTATCAGCCAGAGAAATACTAGGAAGGCACAGAAGAGAAAGAATATTTATTTTAACCCTTCTGATAAGGAAAGAACTCAACCTGTCTGGGAACAGTCGTTCCTTCTTTTCCTTCAGACATACCGTCAAGAGCATCTTAAGGTCAGACTGTAAATCATGTAACGTATCTTTATCTTTTCGAGGCAGTTTTTCGCCTATATTATAATCAAGGACAAGAGAGGTCGCAGAATTCCTGCAATAGGAGTCCTCGCAGCGGCTGGCGGGAGTGGAACTTTTAGCTACTGAAACTGTTTCAAGAGCCAGGTTCTGAGAGGGGCTCACTCTCAGCTAAGATGAGGTCCTCGGCTTCTCGATTTGGTGTGTGGGTGATTCTGATATTCATTAAAATGACAAGCTGACAGAGTGAGGCACAGGCAACCTTTACCCACTCATCAGCTGTCCAGTCCTGAAATGTTCTGGACTATTTCGATCCTCTAGGCTTTCTGTATATATAGCTTTTCAGACACAAGCCTCAAGTCTGCCCAGAATGATTCCTAGTTATTCCAGAGCTGGCCTTTGAAATAGTCATTCTATATTTACTGAATTATGAAGAAGTTTCCCAACTGGAAAGAAAAATGTCTTAGGGTAATAGCGTACTGAGGGACGATAGCCCAAGATCTTAACTACGTGTATTTTCACAACTTTAAGTTATTTAGTCCAACTTCCTCATTACACAGATGAAAAGTCTAGGCCCAGAGAGGTGAAGTGCCTTGATCATATACAAATACTGTCTAAGCAAAAATGTTGACAGTTATAACTTGATAATAATGATGATAATGATTATATATTGTTTTATTTTCATACGAAATGTAGATTTCATACAATCTAGTAACTAGATTACTATCCCAAGTAAATTGAAAGGTTAGAACATCTAATTATGATAGCAAAGTGCAAATTTTTTTTTTTACTTAAATTCAATTTGCCAATATATGGTATAATACCCAATGCTCATCACATCACGTGCCCTCCTTTTACAAAGTACAACAATTTAAGTGTACCTTAACACACACGAGATCTATTCAAGCCAGCAAAGGTTAAGGATAGTCATTTATAGAATTGGTAGATGCTAGTCTAAAGTTACTGACAACTATTTTCCAAAAATCATGATGTGATTTCAAAGGCTTAGATAACCCTGGAAATTATTAACTAAACAACCTCATATAGCCTTCCACAACCTCCACTTCTTCTTGTTGAATCTATTTTACCCTTTACTCCTTCTTATTAGAAGGGATAATATATAGCCTGGACTATTTTTTTAAAAAAAGACATTTATTTATTCATGAGAGAAACAGACTGAGTGAGAGAGGTAGAGACACAGGCAGAGGGAGAAGTAGGCTCCTCACAGGGAGCCTGATGCGAGACTGGATCCCCGATCCCGGGATCAGGATCTGAGCTGAAGGCAGGTGCCCAACTGCTGAGCCACCCAGGCGTCCCGTGCCTTGACTATTAAGGATTAACTTCAGTTCTCAAAGTTGGCTGGGCTTTGGAATCAGTGAAGATTTTCACACATTTTTCTTTTTAAATAATAGATTCCTGGGCCCCAACCCAGGGTTTTTGGTTGCAATCTGGAATCTACATTTTTAATAAATGCCCCCAAGTGATCCTGATGCATCATTTGAAAAATCACTGCTCAGAACATTCAACACCACTTACAATGAATTAGAGTTATTTATAGATCTGTCTTTTCATACAGTAAATTTTAAATTAGAGGATAGTGCTTTATTTTATTTATTTGTATTTTTTTTTGTATGGGCCCAACCCCATTTCTTGCATGGTGATGTAGACAGTGCTCTAGAGCCAGATATATCTCAGTTTGAATTCTAGCCCTACCACTACAAACACCATGACTTTAGCAAATTATAAAACATATGTAAACCCTGGTTGCTTACGTAATTATATATACATCAAAGGTTTGTTATAAACTGTGAATAAGATGATGTGTAAAGCAGGTAGACCATAATAATATCCATTTTTAATAAATGGTAACTCAGGGCTGTAGTTGTGGTAGTGGTTGTATTAGCAGTATTCAATAAATACCTTTTGACTAAATGAAGGAACAAACTAAAACAATCTACTTAATCTAAAAAAAATAAAGCCCTGAGCAACAACTAATGCTTGTATGAGGAGTAAATGGTACCAAGTGATCTAATCTTCATCTGAGATAGAGTGGCCATGTAGGAAAGGGAAGCAAAAGATGTAATCTATCAACCAATAATAACTCTGATTCAGTTGCATTCTCATCAATAAGCAGGTAAAAGATGGTCTAGATCTGTGCATCTCAACCCTTTGGTTTCACCACTCAAAACGCCCCAGTACATTCCCATTTCTCTCTTCTTACCAGTTCCCCCCAAAAAAGGCAAAAATTAAAACAAAAATAATAACACTGTGCCAGATCATGAACAATGTATTTATATGGGCACTGGGTATAGATGGCAGTAAAAGAAGTAGCAGGTCAGGCATAAAGTCCTCCTTAAAAATGTTGGCTCAGTGGGCACCTGGGTAGCTCACTTGTTTGAGCATCCAACTCATGGTTTTAGCTTTGGTCATGACCCTTGGCTCAGATCCCACATCAGGCTCCTCACTCAGCAAGGAGTCTGCTTGAGATTCTCTCTCTCTCTCTCTCTCTCTCTCTCTCTCCCTCTCTCTCTCCCTCTCTCTCTCTCTCTCAAATAAATAAATCTTAAAAAAAAATGTTGACTCAGCAACTCTGATGGTCTCTGGACTTTCCTTTGACCTATTTAGAGAATATAATGTAAATATCCTAAGCCGAATATGATCATTAATATCCCAAGAGTCCCAAGAGTCTAAGAATCCTTGACAGAGTCAGTCACTATGTGGCACCATAGATGACTGCTGGCGGCACATACCCCTCCTGACCATGTGCTCACCTCCTTCCTTTCCCTCTTTTCCATTTGGAATTCTTTATTTCCAGTCTTCCTTCTTCCTCACATTTTTTTCATAATCTATTTCATTTCTCCTTTTCCTTGTTTTTTTTTTCTTCCATGTTCTATGCCTTTTAAACTATCCACAATTCTCACAAGTTCTTGAGTGCACAAGATTACACAGGGCATAGCAGTTGTCTATACTCCTTACAAGAAGTATGGTCTCCAGCCTCATACATACAAAAGAGGATTCCTGTCAGGAACCTGAGGTCAATCTAATGGAAGTAAGAACAATAACGAAAGAAGAGAATAATAAAGTTTTTATTGAAATGATTTTTTAAGTGTCTTTGCAAACATGTATATGTGTTTCTTTTGCTCTATAGGCATGCACCTAACTCACAGAATATGTGCATTTCACTAATTTCATTGCTCCCCAACAAAATTTTATCTGCAATATGATTTCTGGGGCACCTGGATGGCACAGTCAGTTGGGCATCCAGCTCTTGGTTTCGGCTTGAGTAGTGGTCTCAGGGTCATGAGGTCTGCCAACATCAGGCTCTGTGCTAATCTCTCCCTCTGCCCCCCAGACATTCCCTCTCTCACTCTCTCAAATAAATAACTTAAAAAAATAAAGGAAAGAAATAATAAAATGTGATTTATTTTGCAGTGATAGTTTTAGTCAATATTAAGGATTTAGTCACAAAAATATGGACTCTGAGCTCTTTGGGAAAGCCTTCTAGTGAGGACTCCTAGCTAAAAATGATTTGCGGAATATCTTTTTTTCTGAAACGCTCAGGTGTGTTCCTTAACCTTCTGCTTTGCTTAACCCATGGAGGCCTGGCCATAGGGACAACATATTATTCCATGACTTTCTAACTTGTCCTTCAATTAATCACCACAGCTTTATCACACTTGGCAGTGCTCTGCTGGAGTCACATGAAACAAAATATGCCCTTCTGCTGATGAAACTTTGCTATCTGTAGAGATATTTTAGCCTGCTGCCTGGATAATTACATGTGTAACTCACATTAGAGATACAGAGTGACTTGAGGCGGGTGCACCCAGCATGGACACGTGGAGCCCTGCCCTGATGTGGTGGCCCCTTGCCATCATCGGTCATTGAAGTGGCAGCTGCAATAACCTCAATGAGTTCTGCTCTCTCAATAATCATCTGCTGCTGCCCATGTTCTCCCTCCTTCCAGTGCGGGCAAGGACCTTCTGGCCCCTGGGGAGTGGGCATAGACTGAGACAGGATGTCATATGCTTTAGAAAAGTCAAGGTTGGTTCACAGGCCTCTCAGGGCAAAGAAGGGTGAGAAAGAAAGAAAAACTAGCATTTATAAAAACTTAGAATGTACCAGGCCTTGTGCTTTCACACATGTCATATTACTGAATTTTCACAATAACCAAGTAAAGGAATGAGGTTCAAAGAAGTTAAGATAATTGCCCAAGGTCACCCAGCTAAGTTTGAAGCAGAACTGGGACTAGAGGTCAGGTTTCCTAGTTCCCAATTCAATGCTCTTTCTACCAAAAATGCACATAATGACATTTGTTCCATTTATTCACACATTCAATTGACAGTCATTTCTGCATGATATGATATGATACTTGAGAGCCAAAGCTCTGGAATTACACTGAGTTCAAATCCTAGGTCTAACATCTACTAATTATACAAGCTGGATAATTTTCTTATCTTCCCTATACATCAGTTCTCTCTAATATAGAATGAGATTAACAATAGTATCCACCTCATAAAACTGTTATGAACGTGAATAAATTATCTACGTGAAACCGTTAGTACAATGCCTGAAACACGGCAAAGATTTCAAGAAACTCCTGATAGAGCTCACAGGCTGGTGGGGAAGAAAGACACATAAACAGATAAATTACACCACAAGATGCCAAATACTAAAATAAAGTTAAAAAGGAAATGCAGTGGGAGCTCAGAGGAGAATCCCTACCTAGCACTTTCCATCCTGTAAAATGTGAAATGATTCCACCTTAATAAAAGGAAAATAAAACTCACAATGGTATCTATGGAAACTAGCTGTGCCAGAAAATAGTTGTGGGTTTAACTGGTAAAGACAGATAAGGTAGTTCCAGGGGCCATTTCTTACTCAGAACTCCCCTGCCTGCTTCTGGAAGCCCTCTGGGGTTGCTGTATGGAGAGCTTAGCTTGACCATTAGTACTGCTGTTTTTAGAGCTGTCAACATTTATATAAAGCTGAACTCCTCTTATTCAAACATGCCATATATAAGGCCTAAGAATAAATCATTTTCCCTTAAAAACAAAACAAAACAAAAAAAGAGTCTCATAATTCTCAGAAAGAAAAATTGAGTTCTAGGTTTTTATTTAATCTACCAAACGATGATATTTAAAAAATATAAATCAGATAAAAATACAACTCAAGCTTAAAAAGACTGACCCTAAAATTCAGTATTTCACCCAAATTTTCTATTTTTTTCTCCAGTACTATGTTTTACCCACTAAACTGAATGATTTGTAATTTTCCCAAACCTATCTCGATGCTTTCTGGCCTTTCAGACTTTGCTCATTTCAGCCCATCCATCTGGAATGACTAGACCCATATCCTAATGTCTATGTCTCAAGTTCTATTTAGCAAGCCTCCAAAATTCATTCAGATGCCCACTTATTCCTTAAGTCACTTTAAGGATCAAATATTTCCCCTGATATATCAGGGGCCCAGTCTCATCTCTGCTTTCTTTTTCTAGGTCTATACCTAGTTTTAGACAGCCTCTCAAACTGAGACCCATAGCACATAGCATATGTTTTTAAAACGTAGAGGAGGGAAATCTATGAATCTATATTGGGGCAGAGACAGAGCCAAAGGAAAAAAAAATAGCTGTTAAAGACCACAATCAGTCAATTTTATTGTCTGTTATATGACAAGCACCATAGACAGCTCTCTATTGGCTACAGAAGAAATAAAATATAGAGAGTATCTTTAAAAATTTATGCTTAAAGGTATAAGACATATACCCAGAGGATAGTAACTTACAAATGTAAATATACAACAATAATAGCATCTGACATTTTGCTGAGTGTTTACTGTTTCAAGAACTGTTCTAAGTGATGAAGGAATATCTCTATTTTTCTGTCATTTACCTACCTACCTATTTCCTCCTTTGATCCTGTCCAGAACTACAGGATGTAGAAACTATTATTATCTTTATTTTTTTGAGGAGAAAATAGAAACATGGAGCCATCACTCGATTAGTAAATGATGACCCCAGAGCTCATGTCCTTGATGTGTCTTTGGTATATGATAAATAGCTAAATTTTGGACTACAAAGGCATGTTCAGAAGCTAACAGTGTTCAGAGAGGGGAGGAAAGTCAATGTAGTCAAATAAAAATCCCAAGTGTTCAAAGGGAAAAGGGTTAGGAAAGAAAGTACTGTTTGAGCAGTTGGAGAAAATCAAGTGGAATCTGGGATAAACTTCAACCAAGTCATAGAGACGACAGCAACTATGTCTCTGCGGGGAGACCTAAGGACAAATACAGACTAATGGATGAAAAAAGGACACTTGATATAGGACCTTGACCATAGGTTAAAGAGTTGAGATGTGATCATTCGAGTAAGATGGAGCCATCATTGGTCCTAGCGAAGCAGTTAAGATGCTGGATTGAAACTACTGATCACTGGGATTTACTTGTGAGCAGGATTTCATACTGTATCACACAATCCTATATTCCCTACCAAAATTCTCTCCCTCTTATATTTTTTAGGTTGTTTCAGGAATCATTCATTATTCATTATATACCCTCCATGCCCAACAAAATCCCTGGCAAACTGTAGGTGATCATAAATGGCTGTGGAATAAATGAATGTAGGGAAAGATATTTGGGAGAAAATAGGGTGGGGCAGTATAGGAAAGCAAATAAAATAGGTGTGCTTCAAATATGAGGTGGTAACTATGAGTTAATAAGAGTTAATATCAAAATGAAGTGAAGGAGAATGAAAGTAGAGAAGAGGAACATTGACTGGAGGGATGCTTGAGTGATTTTCATGAGTATTGTTCTTGTGATGAGAAGAATGCAATCTAGTCTGCATGATGTTGAAAGAGAAAATGAAGGAAACAGATACAGTCCATGATTTTCATCTTTAATAAGTAGCAGGAAAAGAGGTTTTGTAAGTGAGCAACTGGATCAAGAATCCATGTAAGAAGTCACAAATTCTTCATTTAAACTGTGAAGATAAGTGTCTTCCATAAATTCAGTAATAAAATACGCATAGGGTGTCTGGGTGGCTCAGCTGGTTCAGTGTCTGACTCTTGATTTCAGCTGGGGTCATGGTCTCAAGGTCATGAGATCGAGCCACAAGTCAGGCTCTGCACTTACTGGGGAGTCTGCTTTGGATTCTCTCTTCTCTCTCTGCCCACCCTCCTCCCGTGCACTCACTCAGGTACTCGCTCTCTCTAAGAAATACATACATACATACATCGTTTTAAGAAAACACACTTACCACTTATGGCAGCAAAGTTGCATCAACTCCTTGGACACCCTACAGGGCACTAATCAAAAGCTGGGGTTTTAATGATAGATTATATGAACCAGACATTGGGAAATTAAATGACTCATCTAAAGAATTCATAGCAAGTCACAGGAAGATGTAGAACTTTGTTTCCATTTAATCTCTATCCCCAGAGAAGGAAAGGTTTGGGCATGACCATCTCTGAAGCTCTTCCAGTCTGAGATTCTCTAACTCTGTATAGACTGTCCTTTCACTGCTATTCTCTAGCCAGTGAACTTCCTTCTCCCAAGCCAACCGCCAGCCTGACCTTTATAAATGATCCTTAGTTGTCTAATTAGCAACATGAGAGGTTTCCATTATCCCATAGTATAATTTTAGCTAACTTGAAATTATAAGTTAAATAACAAAAGTAATTAAACACAACTCAGATAGCATTCAATGTACACATCTAACTAATGCCAATAACCATGTGAAGTTAAAAGTCATGAAAACAAAACTCATGCAATACATTATGTTTGGATACTCTAACAAGTATTTCTTTAAATATTTTCTCTGCAAGTGAAGCATTTTTCGATGATAAAGAGAACTAAATTCTGTAAGAGTAGTGATGCATTTGACAGAGAGAAGTAAAGCTATCGATGAATTCAAATAGAAATGCAAACTCCCAACCTTTACTCTCCCGGGCTGGGACTCTTTTCACAAGAGGTAGGAGAAACGGAGAACAAGGAAAGCAAAAGAAGTAGAAGGTTGAGTTTGAGGCTCAACATTTTGTATCCTAAGCTAGTTACAGGTGAGCTCCTTGACAGAAACAAAATATTGTTGCCTAGAGTTGGTGGTGGGGGAGGACTGGGGAGTAGCAAACAGTAATTTGTAAACTGAATTCATGGATCATAGCCCATTTTTCTTTAAACAGTGGTATTCATTTAATGTCACAGGAATATACTTGTTTTACAGAAAAGTGATATGCAAATTAGACTAAATTTACTATGCTTCCTTTCTCCTATAAAAAAGTGAACAGATTCAAGAATGAGATTTCCCTGCAATTTGGGTATACATATTCCCAGTTGCAAGTAGTATTTTGTCAGCCGTGCTGGAGCGATTAGTTTCACTGTGTCATGCATCACCCCAGATTCCCCATTCAGTAGTCTTGTATAGAGATGGATATGTGATTTCTCTTTCTATTCTATATCTTATCAGCACCATCAACATTCATTTCATATTACCTATGAAAATCCAACCATACCAGTAGGCATAGCACTTGGAAGGACTTTCATCCACTCAGGCAATTCATGCAACGCAAACATTAGTGCACACAGACTAAAAAAAAAATCAAATGATTTCCCCCATTTAAATAAATATAAAAAGAAGAATATTAGCTGGAGAGTGTGTACATGAGAAAGAAAAGGGATGTGTGTTAAATTTCTCATCTCCCTCTGGATCGGCACCCCTCTAAAGGTCAGCTCACTAGCCTCCGGTTTAATTCCCTTTCTTGCTGCTACTGTTCAGAGGTAAATGCTCGCTTTTTATTAAAAATCAAAAGCACAGGAGCTTGTAATCCTCTAGACTCAAAGTTTTTTTTTTTTTAATAAAAATGGAAAGTTTAGCTCAAAGCAATAGCAGCTAAAATTAGAGTGAAATCAGCAGCTGCTCCCCAGGGAAGATGGAAAACCAAACAACGGTTTGTGTTTTTTTTTGTTTTTTTCCTTTGACTACAATTTATGTTGTTTTTTTTTTCCTCCTTTAAAATTGGAAGACTTTCCAAACATTGGCATATGTCAGCAAAACAATACATTATGCTTATAACCCCAACCTCTACTCTTCTGAAATGATGTCAGACACCAGTCTTTCAGGTAAATGTGTAAGAAAACTGCTATTGTGTTTCCAGTGTGGCAGCCCTTGGAAACAATGGCAGTAATTAATAGCACTGGAGAGGCATCAATCCATACCACCAGTTAGACGTTCCTCCATTTCTCCCTTTGTACAGCTGTGTCAGCACACAGGACAGTTGGCACAAGCCAGAAGTACTAGATTCTCTGAGGGTGCTGTGGCATCTAGCTGATTGTATTGCTCAGAAATCATGGTCACGATGGGTCAGGAATCAAATATTGAGACAAAGCTTGAATGTCATTTATCCTCACTCTCACCTGCTTCTCTCCACCCTGTTTTCTGCATCTTCTGTCTACTGTCTTCTTGATACTGAATATTAACTAAGCTTAATGTGGTAATCTATTAATAATATTAACTAGGCTTAATGTGTTTTGCAATATATACATATATCAAATCATTATGCCCTATACCTAAGAGAATATTATACGTCAATTATATTTCAATGAAAAAAAAGGATGGTTTTCTCTCCTTTCACCGTTTGCCACCCCAAACCCAGCCTTCAATGTAATGGGAGCAGGAGCATGTGACAGGAGTATCGTAAGTAAGCAGTGCATGGAATACTACACTTGGATAAATTTACTCAAGGTTTGTTCCTTCATCTGCCTTCAGAGTTTTCTTCTCCTGCCTTTAGGATCATTATGAGGGCATCTGGGCTATGCAGTTTTTTTCCAACCTTCTTTTTCTTCTTTTTGTTCTTTTTTAAAAAAGTTTCTATTAATTTGACAGAGAGAGAGTGCAAGGGAGCACACGCAGGAGGAGTGGCAGGGAGAGGGAGAGGCAGGTTCCCCATTCAGCAGGGAGCCTGACGTGGGGCTCCTTAGGACCCTGAGATCATGACTTGAGCCAAAGGCAGACGCTTAACCAACTGAGCCACCCAGGCATCCCTCAACCTTATTTAATGTAAGAGTTTTCTGACCCAAGGCTGCCCCTTACCTCTTTCAATGATTTCTTTGTGAGGATATCTTTCCATAGGGGACATTAAAAAAGGAAATCACTCTCTCTACATATAAAACCCAGTTACATCAAGAATAGCTATGGTCTGGGGACTCCTGGATGGCTCAGTGGTTGAGCATCTGCCTTTAGCTTAGGTTGTGATCCCGGGGTCCTGGGACTGAGTCACACATTGGGCTCCTTGCAGGGAGCCTACTTATCCCTCTGCCTGTGTCTCTGCCTCTCTCTGTGTCTCTCATGAATAAATAAATAAAATCTTACAAAAAAAAATAAAAAACAGCTCTGGTCATTTTTAGCAGTTGACGTCTACTAGTTGCTTACTAGGTGCCAAGTACCACGTGAGGGGCATTTCAGGCTCTTGCTCACTGATCTTCATGACAACTCTATTAGGAAGGTGCTATTATTGATACTGTATTGCTGAGAAAATGGAATTGAAGGATTAGCTAAGACCATACAATTGGTAAGTGATGGAACTTGGGTTCAAATTTAAGTACCCTGATTTTCATTCTTTCATCTCAGTGTTAATGTTTCAGAGCTGCTCTCTTTCTCTCTCTCTCTCTCTCACACACTTATTCTTAAAGCCTGAAGAAAAAAGGCATAAATGGCTTCTAAACCTTTCCTTTTCCTCTAATCTGGGACTGTTGGTGAGACAGGGTTTGGAATTTAAATTTGGTCCCAGTTATTTTCTTTCTTTTTTTTTTTAAATTAAATTTTTAAAAAATTTTTATTTATTTATGATAGTCACAGAGAGAGAGAGAGAGGCAGAGACACAGGCAGAGGGAGAAGCAGGCTCCATGCAGGGAGCCCGATGTGGGATTCGATCCCGGGTCTCCAGGATCGCGCCCTGGGCCAAAGGCAGGCGCCAAACCGCTGCGCCACCCAGGAATCCCCATGGTCCCAGTTATTTTCAACAAACTTCCATGCTCTGAAGCCGAAGGCATTTTCAACAGTTCTTTTCCAGAATTCATTCATTCTAAATAGGGCTTAGTGATGTTCAGTTAATATGTGAAATAATGACACAAGAAAATAATTTGAGAAAGACACAGGATGAATGCAATACTCTTTCAAGGGAAGACAGAGTATTTATAGTACAATAAAAGAGATCTGTAGTTACATTATCCACTGAAGCAAAACTATGTTGTAAGGGTCATCAACCCATATGTTTTATAACATAAACTGATCAACAGAAAGGGTTAGGAGAATATTTCCCTTGGGCCTACAGTTTGGGATAATTAGACACATTTGAGGGATTTTACACCTTTCCCAGCCACATCCTACACTAGCCATTTTGAGAACTGATAAACTGTTGACCACTTCTGGTATAGTAATTTTATGACCCAATATAAAAATAAATTTTATTGTATTGTATTATTGAAGTGGCTATAACTATTCCATTGAGTTGTTATATGGAAATATGCCTGCCTCCTTTATGTGAACTCAACCAGGGACATCCAGACATTTTTTCCTTAATATTTTTCTGGGCTCTATAAGGAGGCTTAATCCATTTTTTTTAGACAATTTTAATAGTAGATGGATTCTTGGTACACAAGTCACATGCAAACACCACCTCTCTCTTAATAGTGTTTGAGACTGCTTATTTTACATTATACTTGGAGGCATATTATTTACCCAGATTTAGGACCTGTGTATTTGGGCATGCAAAATTTTTCAAAATTGACTGTCTTATTCCTTTTGACAGATGGTAACTTTAAAAGACTTATTATAGGTGAACAGATCTTTTCTTAAAATTTATTTATTTATTTATTTTAGAGAAAGAGAGTGCAAGCCCGGGGCAGGGAAGGGAGAGGGAGAGGGAGAGTCCTCAAGCAGAACCCCATTGAGCCCAGAGTCCAACAAGACTTCAACTCTAGGACTCTGAGAGCATGACCTGAGCTGAAACCAAGAGTCAGATGCTCAACTGACTGAGCTACCCAGGTTCCTCGGTGAACAAATCTCCCTAAACTCCAAATGCACTTAAGTGGATTTGCTCACCACTTATTGGATCATATTCTTCCTATGCAAATCTTTCGACCTTTTTATTCCTTATTTCTTTCAGTCTTCTTTTTTCCTTCCTTTTTTTCGTCTATCCCTCCTACCCTCCTCCTCTGCTCCCCAACTTTCTTTACTCCTTCCTTCTCTCTCCCCTCTTTACTTCTCTGCAAACTATATTAGGCCAGCAAAGAATACAACAATCATATTTTTTCAAACCATTAACAGATCCAACCTTGCTGGTCATCTGTGAACACTGGGACAGAATACATAAAACTGAGAATGTGTGAAGGAAAACTGGCTGCTTAATCATCATACACATTTTAATTGGGATAGTTTGGTTATAAAGTAGGTTTACCACAAAGAATAGGGTCTTACTGTGAACATATATTGTTCAGTGAGCCAGGAAAAAAACCCTGAAAACTCCAAACTCACTAAAAGCAGAAATTATAAAAGAGCAAAGCTGCAGGAAGAACAGGAGATGGTTAATATCTGTCAATCATAAATATGACTCAGCTACTCTCTAGCAATCTCCATCTCTGGATATGCACTTCTCTTCCTGGTGCTGCCTGCACTATGAATCCCTTCCTCTTAGCTTTGCATCCCTTTTTCAGCTTCATAACTTCTGGTTAGTCACAGCCTGCTTTCTCACGACTCAGGTTTCTTAAGACCCCTTAACTCATGGGTTTGCTGCATGACTCAGCTTCAATTTCCTTTGCTAACTAAGCCATATTGTAGTAATACCTCCACCTCAAGCTCCAGAACAAATATCCTTAGTCCATTTTATCATTTTGCATTGGCCAGTATATAGATTCAATGCCCAGTTAGCAGACACCCCCTGCAGTATATAGTGGTAGGGCTGAAGTGAACACAATTAGGGCAGGAGGAGGCAGGGTGGCAAAAGCGTGGTCACACAGATAGTTTTCCAGAAGAGGCTATAGGTGAAGGATGGGACAATTTCTTTCCAAGAACAGGGCTGTGTGTTCATTGCAAGCACCAAAATAGAAATGTCTAATTGAGACATTATAAGCAGTAGCCTTTTTAAAAATTTTTATTTGAGGAAGAACATGAGCCAGGAACAGTGGGGAGTGGGTGGCAGGGGCAGAGGGAGAGACAGAAGCAGACTTCCCACTAAGCAGAGTACCAGACACAGGGCTACATCCCAGGACCCTGAGGTAATGACTGGAGCCAAAGGTAGATGTTTAACCAACTGAGCCAGGCGCCCCTATAAGTAGTATTCTTTCCATGACCCTATTCTTCAGATTATCTGGTCTAGATATTTCTGTATCTAGATAAATTCCCTTGCTCCTTGGTAACTCCCCTTATTTCTACCATCAGTATACAATAGGCTTTTTATCTCAGATTCTCAGGTCTTCGGAAAAGCTGAGTCTTTTTCTACTTAAGGTCTAAGTCTACCTTCCCGTTACGTCAATATTAATCCTTCCAACAGGTTTGTAGACTAACTTGCAGATTTTGATCATAGCCCTCAGAAATTCTTAGAACGTACTGTCCTTTTTTCTAAGCACAGAGACCATTCAATTGCTTTATTTAGAACATTCTCTAAGCTTCATCAGACTTCTTCACTTATTGCACAGCAAAATTTAAGAACTAAAGACCCCAAGTAATCTTCAGCGCTTCCTCCCTGGGCCCAACTGCAACTGTTCAAAGAATCATTGCATGGTAACTCCTACAAGTAACATTTGAGGAAGTGTTTTGGTATTGTTTATTTGATTAATTTTTTTGTAGGTTTGACTTGTGGGAAATTGCTTTAGGAGAATAAGAATAATTGAAAGTGCTTCTTTTGAAGTGCTTTATGAATAAAAAGGATAGCTTTCTTTCTGGAGATAATGTAACAGTATTCCTCCTAGAGGCAATAGGAAATTTGTGGGTACAGTGATATCTAATGCAGTCTTTAAATTCTTCAGTTCTCTGTATTTCTTAACTTCCTATCCATCTCAAATCATGAAGCATAATATTCATTTATTTCCTCATTCAGCAAATACCTGTGGAGTATCTACGCCTAAGAACCAAGACTTGTGGATACAGAAAGATACAGTTCCTCTTCCTGCCCTTACAGAACTCAATAGCACAGTCTGCCCGTTTTTCTTCTTGTTTTTAATATTAATAGCTATCCCATAGTTATTTTGCCTAAAGTATCACTAATCTCAAAATCCACCTTAAAGGTAGCAGGATTTCTGTTCTATAGGTGAAAAAAGTGAGGCTCAGTTGACATATCAATTAGCTCAACCTCAAAGAGCTGGCAAGCTGCAGAACAGGATTCAAAACAGTTTGTCTGGCTTTAAAAACAGTTTTTGCAGTTCACCACACAGTCTTAAAGATTAGGTAATATCTGTGATTTGTCTATGCTAGAAATTAGAGTTCTAAGGCATAAATCATTGTCTTCTATCTTCATGTACTTTACAATCTAGTCAGAAAACAAACAGCATATATAAAAATATGTTCTCTCTTTTTTCTTAGCTCAAAATCTTCAAAGTCCATCATTTATTTTATTTATGTTTTATCTAAGTATAGTTGACACATGATGTCACATTAGTTTCAGGTGTACAGCATAGTAATTCAACTTCTCTATATGCTATGCTATGCCCCCTCACAAGTGCAGCTACCATCCAGAGGTCTACTCACCATACAACCCTATGACAATACCATTGACTATATTCCCTAGGCTGTGCCTTTTACTCTCATGACCTATTCATTCCATAACTGGAGGCCTGTATCTCTCACTCATCCATTTTGTTTATCCCTCTACCACCTTTCCCAAACCATCAGTTTGTTATCTATATTTATAGATCAAATTCTGCTTCTTTATTATTGTATGCATTTGTTTTGTTTTTAGATCCATATATGAATGAAATTAAATGGTATTTGCCTCTCTCATTCTGACTTATTTCACTTAGCATTATACCTTACAGGTTCATCCATGTCACAAATGGCAAGACCTCATTCTTTTTCATGGTTGTATGATAATCCACTATGTATATGTACCACATCTTCCTTATCCATTTCTCTCTGGAAGGACACTTAGGTTGCTTCGATATCTTGGCTACTGTACATAGAGCTGCAATAAACATAGGAGTGTGTTCATCTTTTCAAATTAGTGTTTTTGTTTTCCTTGGGTAAAGACTCAGCATGAAAATGAGACTTAGTACTAAAAGACTCAGTACTATATGATATTACTGGATCATAAAGTATTTCTCATTTTAATTTTTGGAGGAAACTCCATTCAGTTTTCTGTAAGGGCTATACCAATTTACATTCCCACCAACAGTTACATGAAGGTTCCTTTTTCTCTACATTCTCACAAACAATTTTTTATTTATCTTTTTTTTAATTTTATCCTTTCTGACAAGTATAAGGTGATCTCTCATTGTGTGTTTTCCCTTATCCTGTTATTTATCTAAGTAACATTTGAGTGATAGAGACAGAAGCCTTCCTCTCAGTCAAATCCCATCTTTGAACCAACACTATGAATCACGACTCAGGGTTACTGTTCTCGGGATTAATACTCTTATATGTTATTTAGTCAAGTGAATGGCAATTACCTGTGGAATGAGTAATAAAGCATTTTAGAGTATTTAGAAAAGAATCATAAAAACATGATATGATCTCATTAAATTTAACCTCCTCTTTTAACCAAAAAGTATATATTTGGCAACTACCATATTTTTTTTAAAGATTTTATTTATTTATTCATGTGAGACACACACAGAGAGAGAGAGAGAGAGAGAGAGAGAGAGAAGCAGAGACACAGGCAGAGGGTAAGCAGACTCCATGCAGGAAGCCTGATGCGGGACTCGATCCCGGGACTCCAGGATGATGCCAGGCGAAGGCAGGTGCCAAACTGCTGAGCCACCCAGGAATCCCCAGCAACTACCATCTTTAAACAAAATCCCATTCTCTAAATTAGTCTTTATTGAGCAACTACCATGCACACAATACTGTATCAAAGACAACTCTTTGAACTCTGATGGACTGAAACTATTTTTTTTCCTTTTAAGAACTATAAAAGTCTAGATGTGCTTTCTGTTGTGCTTAAGAAGACAGAGATGAGGGATGTGTGGGTGGCTCAGCGGTTGAGCATCTGCCTTCGGCTCAGGGCGTGATCCCAGGATCTGAGGTCAAGTCCCACATCGGGCTCCTTGTGGGGAATCTGCTTCTCCCTCTGCCTGTGTCTCTGCCTCTCTCTCTCTCTCTCTCTCTGTCTCACATGAATAAATAAATAAAATCTTTAAAAAAGAAGACAGAGATGTATGAACTTCATGGACACAAAGAATTGCTAGTTTCCACATTTGAGAGACATAAAGAGAAATAATTAGAAAGAGGGAGAGAGATTCTTTTCCTTAAAAAATTTAAGGACTTTACATCCTGGCAAATTATTCTTTAATCTCCAATCTACATATTCTGAAATAAATTAGATTTCCTTTGTATTCTGTTAAATATATGTATATCACTAATGTAGCCTGGCTTCTTGTTACCATGGGTCTCAACTTAAAGGACACCTAAAAGAGGACTTCCCAGACTGCTGTACATGAGCAGTCTATCCTCTTTAATTTATTTAAGCAACGGATCTCTATAATGCCATCTTATTCTCTTTCTTCATAGTAATTTTGTCATTTGAAATCATCTTGTTTTTTGTTTTTACCTATTTCTCTACTAGTCTATAAACTCTGTGAGCCAGAGGATGAAGTCTACGTGGTGACAACTGTAGCTCTAGGGCTCAGAATATTCCCTGATCCTTTCCTAGGCATTCAAGTATTATTTATAGAATGAGTGAACATATGAATGAATAAATTAATGAATAAACAAATGAATAAAGGCAGTGGTCAACAAACTCATGCCGAAGTTCACATTGCAGAGCTTTTTCTTTCTTTGTGTAATGGTTATACATGAGTCAAATAAAAGTATAGTATTCAACTGATTTATTCTATTTATCTGCTAAAGTTGGGATGGGCAGACATCTCACCAGACATTCATAACTCTGAGCTGAAACAGCATTTCCTCCTTAATTCTGTCTCTGTGACCTTTAGGCTATAAAAGCTCTTTCTAAACCTTGAGTTTTGCCTCTGGAATTAGGCAGACAGAAGTATTCCACAAATTACCCATCTTTGTTTTTACTTCAGACTCAGACCCCAGAAGTTTGACTATTTTAGATTACAGAACCAGATCTAAACAGACATCTACACAGTATGTAGTCAATAAAATTTTTCTTTTCACTAATAATACTAGTGTCACAGTCTATTCATTCTAAGCTCTCAGACACCTGAGCCACAACAAACAAGGCTTTATTTTCTCCTTGGATGCTCTTCTCTTGATTTCCTTAAATTCACCTTTTTGCAAGTCATGTTTGGTGCCCATAGCACCTGTGTGAAAAGCATTTCCTCTTGAGTTGAGAGAAGTTATTTTTTTCTTTTCTGCAGTTTATCTTCTCTAAGCTGGCCCACAACAACCAGTGTGCCCTGGCAGTATCTGTAGTATTTAAGTCTTCATAGTCATTTCCATTCCATCTTAACTGCCTCTTTTTTTCACAGGCTATATGGACTATGATTTCATTTTTTGCCCTTCCAGGGTTAGATTGGGCTCCTTAGCCTCTAGAATCCCTCTCACACACTAGAATACAAGATGGTAACTTTTTTTTTTAATGTTTCTTGGTCATCTGTGGAAGATCTGACCACAGATCTATTACCATATTAATAATCATATACATGTGTATATGCACCAGATGATTAATATATATTATGTTTATTATAATAATAATATAATATATATTTTAAAATTAAATATTTTTCTATATTTTAAAAAATTAAACTATACATATTTAAATACATATACACACATATTTATTTAACAAAAAGTCAGTAATTCTCTCTTCTAGCTGCCCTCTACTCTAATCGAATCTCCCTCTACTCACATACCCCTATACTCACATACCTCGGTGTTCCTATTCTTATGAAGTAAATGACAAGGGAAAGTCCCATGTTAAAAGCTAACATCTTTGATTTTAGTGAAGGCATAGAGGTCCCTCAAATCTTCAGATAAAACCGGATTTTTATTTCCAGTAAGAGGTGGAATTTCCAAAGCTAGAAAAAAATATCTCTTATACAACAAGAACAAACAGAAGATCAAGAATCCTACTTCTACTTTCTTAACCTCATCTCTTAAATATTACCTTTTCTCTCTGTGATTTCTGTTCTCTGAACTTTTAACACTATGCAGAGTTTCAGGGTGTAGGTTTTAAGCAACACTATTTGCCTCTGAGCTAAAGTTGCCAAAGAACTGAATATAGAGCTATTTTGAGCCTTGGATGACCAAAGTATTATTTGGGAACCACCAGAGCAGAGAAGCACTCCTATTTTGATGATGAGAAAAGTTCCACTTTCTCTCCACAAGCCAAAAGAAAGGATTAAGATCCCAAACCCTCACAGAAAATAGTGAAGAGAGCACAAACATATATAAAGACATTCATGATTTTTCTACATGTGCCTTATCACCATTTTCAACCATTATCAAAAGCTGAATAATTGAGGAGTGGGACATTTTACTCTATCCATATCCAACTTGGACATTGGAATCTTTATTTCCAACTTAACTATATAAGCAATGACCAGTTTCAATTTGATAAATTAAATTATCTATGTAGACTTTTTTTAAAGATTTTATTTATTTATTCATGAGAGACAGAGAGAGAGAGACAGAGACACAGGCAGAGGGAGAAGCAGGCTCCCCACAGGGAGCCCTATGTGGGACTTGATCCCAGGACCACAGGATCATGCCCTGAGCCAAAGGCTCAACAGCTGAGCCACCCAGGCATCCCCTATGTAGACATTTTAATTCAATCATTAAGATGAGCTCTAAACGTTAGACTGGCCATGATGTAGTGGTCTGAAGTCATGGTCTTCAATACTCTTGAGCAGTGAAAAAGGAAAGCAAGGCTACTCATATCAGAATTTGATCCCTATTCTTATTTAGAGTTAATCTAAAATTGACTTAAACTTTTGTCCTGGCTCTGTTCTGCCTCCCTTTGTAACTGCTGAAAGAGTAAAAAGAATTGCATTGCTTTAACAATTCACTGAATCCCAACTCCTTGAACAGGTAAACACGGTCATCCTCTAGTGGACCTCTGAGGGTCTCCCAACTCCCACTGTCCTCAAATCCTCTGTTCCAGAATGATGCTTGGGGTGCCTAGCTGGCTCATTCGGTGGAGCAGGTGACTCTTGATCTTGGGGTTACGGGTTCAAGTTGGGTGTAAAGATTACTTAATAAAATATTGAGAAAAATGATGTTATAATACAATACAGCAACAGATCAGAGTTCCATAAGCTCATGAGCTAGGAAGGCAACTTAGAGAAGAGGAAGCATCATTGAACTCCGTATTAGAAAAGCCAATTTAGTTTCTTTCTTTCTTTCTTTCTTTCTTTCTTTCTTTCTTTCTTTCTTTCTTTTTTTTTCTTTTTTTTTAATTCTTTTTTTTACTTCTCCCTCAGCCATGTGACTTTCAACATTTGATATTACTTGTCTCAATTATTTCATCTACACAATGAGGAGATTGATCATGATCTCACACGGCTGAAGTGAGGAAAATAGATGTGAAAAACTGACAACCATTACACAGTTGAAGTATATTAAGTTGTTAACATTAGCCTTCAAGATTTTTCAAAGTGTCCCTGATACCTTCCTTTTATCCTCATATACCCAAGGCTTTTCATGTGAGGTTTGCATGGATTGGGGGTGTGGGGTAAGTAAGTGTCACTGAAATCAAGCAGCAGAAAGCAGGAGTTCAAGGCCCAAATTAAACTTGAAGCTACCCTGAGGAGTCCATTCTTGGTGAGGAAGGAAGAGAAATATAGAGACTGGCTGAGAAAAACTTCTGGTCCCTCAGCTTCCAATTAAGTCTTCCTCAGATCTGTCCAACACCACTATACCAGTGCTACTCGTGCCTTATTGTGCAAACAAGTCACCTGGGGATCTTGTTAAAATCCAAATTCTGATGTAGAATATCTGGCCAAAGGAATTGCATTTCCAAAAAGTTCCAGCCAAGGACAATGCTGAGGGCTGGGGATAGCACTTTGAGTAACAAGGTCCTACATGACCCTCTATGATTCGTTGCCTTCCTCTCCTACCATATGCCCTTCCAGTGTTCCTGCAACTTCCCTTCTAGTAAGACCAAACTGCTGTGTCCAGGGACACTCTAGCGGTTTTCTTACTCTATACTTTAGCTCATCCTATTTTCTATGTGTAGAATATTCTTTTTTACATCTTTTTTGGGCTACAACAAAAGATTATTTTCTCCAGGATTTTATCCTGGAAACTTCTAATCTTACTTGCACTGTTGTCCTTTCTATGATTCCTTCATATCAAGGTTTAAGTTGATGTGGCTATTTCCTCTCATTAGACCCTGAAGTTATCAAGGACAAAACCACCATCTGATTTTCTATTTTCCCCACTTCTAACACTCTTCTTGGCATGGAAGAGCCTTTGTAAATATTTGTTCAACTAAGTAATATATAAAGAACACAATGAAGTTTAGACTCATACCTGGCTGATCTGGTAGTTCAGGATCAGGAACAATGTCAGTCCCTAATAATAGCTTATTCTGGTTCTGACTCTGAAACAACACTCGGTTGGCAAAGAGTGTGACCACGATAGATGTTTAAAAAATAAATAAATAAAAATAAAAATAACCAGAAGATAAATCTTTAAAAAAAATTATAACAGGCAGAATGAATTAGGTTGGAGTCTGTGTGACATGTGCCTTGAGGACATCAGTGAGTCTCTCTCACACCCATCCTAATTTGTGCTGAGATGCTGCAAAGGTCAGGACACTTGAGGTATGGTTGTGCAACCATCGTCCATCAGTTAACTCAGTTCTGTTCCCTACTTCTGAGGCACTGATTCCCTCACCTCCCTTCCTCTTGTATTTTCCTTTCCAATGTTTTGTTTACAGTCCTCTTGGTGCTCATTAGCTGAGTACCCTGGGGTCTAGGCTTGCTCCTTTGCTTTCACTCTCCCTTCCCAACACTGGAGAGGAGGAAGAGTGGTAATCCATCATGCAAAGGAAATGGTCTCCCATAGTCTCTTGGGCAGTAAAGAGATGTCAGGCCAAGAATATTTTCCTTCATCATATTCAATCTCTTTCCATCATGAATTTCAGCTATTCTTCTCTGGGCCTCAGAGATCTCTCGGGCAAGCCTGACACTGCTAATGGAAAATTAGATTTAGAATTCTTCACTGACTTCAATTAACAGGCACAAGATTGTGAAGAAGAGGTGCAGAGGTACATCTGTTTTCCTGCTCTGACCTCTAAAAAGCATATTCTATTCCCAACATATGAAAGGAACTCAAATTAGAGATTAACATTACAGGTAATATATTTTAGCATTATGTGTCTAATATGCTTCTATAATCATTAATTATTAGAATTGTCATGTAAAATGAGAACCATTTGTTAACATTTAATATACTGAACATGAGGGAATCGGTAGTAATAAATGAAGGTGGTTAGGCGCTAATGAGAACAGCTGAAGAGTGATAGGGGCATCATCATTACTACCTTGTCAACAAAGAAGGCCCTTCTGTACACTGACATTTACCAACACAAAATGGGAAAGGGATGATGCTGTTATACATGGCCAATGAAAATAAAGTAATTATCTTTCTTCAAAGATGGACCAATTTTATCTGATTATGTTATTTAAAAACGTGTATTTTTCTGTATGCTTATTGTAGAAAATTAAGGGTATATAATTTTTACTACTTAACATTGAAATAAACCTTCATGACTCTACAAAATAAGAATACAGCTTGATGTATATAGAAATAAAAACAAATGAGTTTGAATTTCAGATCTTTATAATGCAGAATTTCATTGTCATCAAGAATGTTTCATAATTATGAACAAGGTAAAATGTCACCCAATTTAGAGTAATGCACAGTAAGACACTTTTGGCTTACTACAATGTATGAATTATAGGGTAATTTCTAATAAGAATAGACTATTGCATGTAGATAGAATTTAATATATGTTATAAACTTACCTTTTAAAATAATAATTGGAAACATACATCAAACTTTAATAAGCTCTATGCTAAGCACTAAATGTACATTTTCTAATTTAGTTCTTACAACAGCCCAATGAACTTGATCCATCTTTTGTTCCCATTTTAGGGTTAAAGAAACTAAAGCCCAGTCATCCAAGGCATATCAGCTATATGTGAAGAAATCCACACATAAGGTCTTTTAACATTCAGTTAAATTATTTTCTATTAAAATTGTTCAACCAAAAGAATTCTTTCTAGTTATTTGTTTCTGATTTTATGAAAATCTTTCAAATTAAAGTAGATTTCCCAATTAAGAAGAAGACTGAAAATCGTTAGCAGGAAAAAAAAAATTTAAAAATCATGATTTTTATACTTTGGCTTCTTCAGCTAAAGAGTAAATGTTTTAGCCAAATCTAAAATTCTTTGATGCTACATATGCAAATCCTTAGCTATCAAAAAAGCCATAAATGGAAGGATGTCTAAATTTTCAAAATTCAAAGTAATTCTGCCAACATCAGGTGTTCATTCATTTTCCAAATATTATGGAAGAGGACTTCATTATATAATAGTAAAGACTGGACTAGAACAAATGTACCATTTAACTTCACCTCAAATATTAGATGGCATTACATCTGAATCTTGTTTTTTCAAGTTTATTGTATTTCCAATCCATTTTATTTTTAGTGATTTATCATGGGGGGGGGGATTAGCGCCATGCATAATAAATAAACAATAAGAATCTTAACTTATTAAAAAAGAAATAATCTTAACTTATTTAAAATGATACTTTTTGATATCTATATACAAAGCTCACTTACACAGAGAAAGGCAGAGAAATAGGCAGAGGGAGAAATAGGCTCCATACAGGTAGCGCCACATGGGACCCAATCCTGGGACTTCAGGATCATGCCCTGAGCCAAAGGCAGACCAGGTGAGCCACCCAGGGGTCCCTGAAATTTTGGATATCAAAGACAAAACATTGGCGTATATAAGTTGCTGAATAATTACTACTTCCCATTTCTCTTTTCTACATCACTCTTCCAAGAAATTTAGTCAGATAGGGCAATTAACTCGTATGACTTTGTATAGTGTCCATTTATTAAAGCATATTTTATTGTTAATTTGATATCTGTTGGGACTTTTATTTGAATGTTATACAGCCTCTAGTGGCTCTTCCAGGGCTGGGGCAAATTAGCAGTCATTTGGACAAACAATTTTACTGGATTCAAATACAGAAAATAAACTTTTATTCAAAAACCAAAGAGTCATTTTTACTGTATTCTCCGCTGTAGGTAGCCCTTTATAATGTTTGCTGACCTAATGGCTAATTAATATCAAAGAAGACTTTAACTACTTCATAAAGGTCAACTACTTAACACCATCAAACTTCAAAAGACCCTCCTAGTGCCCATGAGTCCCCCTGAGGGACAAGGACCCAAGAAGAGTGTGTGCATGCTAAAAGAAAGCCTTAAAGGCACTATTCCTGGCACCCCTAATGCTAGTAATGGCAGCATCTGAGTTAATGCTTCTTCAATTAGAGTGTGTTTCCCAGCCACTGGGCAACTCCTCACTAATTCTGATTCTATGGATCCATCTCCAGAGTTGCTGATTAAGTAGATCTAAAGTGGTTTCTAGACATCTTCATTTTTCATAAAACTCCTACAAGATTCTGATGCAGACTGTTCAAGAAATACACTTAATTTTTAAAATTTAAATTCGATTAATTAACATATAATGTATTATTAGTTTCAGAGGTGGAGGTCAGTGACTCATTAGTCTTATACAACACCCAGTGCTCATTACATCACATGCCCTCCTTAATATCCATCATCCGGTTACCCCTTCCCTCTACCCTCTCCCCTCCAGGAACCCTCAGTTTGTTATTTATGATTAAGAGTCTCTTACGATTTGTCTCTCTCTCTCTCTCTCTCTCTGATTTCATCTTGTTTTATCTTTTCCTCTTACTCTTAAAAATACACATAGCTGGAGTCAAATCACCAAAGAGGAGAGAAAGGAAGAGAGAATGTTACCTTCTTGCTTTCTTGCCCTACACAACCTAACTCCAGTCCTACAAAGAAAATGGTATGGTTTTCATTGAGTTTTGCTTGTTTCTATGTACTTTCCCCAAAGACTCTTACCTTTGTAGAGCATATGGAAAACATAATCTTACTGATTGTCATCTCTCTAGTCTCCAACATATAGACTGATGGAACAATGGCTGAGATTTGGGAAGACTGTAGTGGAGTTAGTTTAGTAAGTAGAGTCTGACTTTCCTGCCCAGTGGATGAATGCAGTAAGGTTCTCTTTATAGCCTCTTTTTCTAAATTGCAGGAGAATCTCCTTAGTAACTTGTCCCTTGGTCACCAGCTACAGAAAGCTCTTCCTATAAGCATTTTCCTCCAACCCCTTTCATCTTCCCCAGATGATCCTTTATAGTCTCTTCTCTCCTGCTCCATGCATGGATACTAGGACTTGTGAAACTCTTGATAATCCGAAGACTGGAAACCAGGCAGATAAAATAGAAGCATCTTTTCTCTTTTATGTTTAATTTAAGTAGTGCTCCAATTCCCACTAACGGGACTGGTTGCCGATGCAGATGTGAGAGATGATGTCCAAAAGGAGAAAAGAGTTAATAGATTTTATTAGCCATTCCTCCTGAGGTGTGGACCACCACACTCCTCTGGTTCTAAACCTCAGAAAAAAATGCTGAAGGAAGCTGACAAGGCTCTTTGAAGATATTTTCATTGGAGTGGAGCTGCTGCAGTGGCACCCCAAAGTGGCACTTCTGTGCACACATCGAGTTATAAATATGCAAATTGAATCACTGGGTGCCACTAGCCCAACCATTCACAGTGGAGTGATTATCAACTGACAGCTTTAAGCTGGTACACCTCCTGCTGTGATAGCTTCAGCAGATATTTTGCTTAAAGTCCTGTCATCCATCCACGGTGAGATGGGGAAGGAGATCCCAGTATTCCTGTTGCAGATGTAGAGGTGGCATTTTGTAAAGCTTCCAGTGCCTCTCCAAGGCAGGGAGAAGAAGTAGAGATGACAGACAAGCAGCCGTAATAACAGATGCCAAGGAGTTTACCATATTGAGGCAATCCTACCAAGAGTAGATCTGGCTAGACCAAGAAAAAAATTTAGAAAAAAAAGAGTGGACCTGGCTATAGGTTTTTTGGAATATCTCTACCTATAGAATCAGTATAAGTAAAACTTGGGTGTTTAGGTTAGTCTAGCTATCTAAGAATCACCAGGAGCTTGATGAAACTACAAATTCCCAAGATCCCTTCCTAGTAATTTTGCTTCAAGAATATTTGGAGTGGAGTCTGGAACTTGATAAGCTTATCATGTTCCCCAGTGGTGATGAACTGTAGTCATGATTGAGAACTATAGTAAATAAATCAAAGCCATATCAGAGTTCAAGAACCCACATCAATACTTGAATTACAAAAAAAAAAAAAAAATACTTGAATTACAGAGGTTCTAAGCATGTCTGAAAATTGACATTTTTCCATGAAGAAGTGGGATCTACATCCCCTTCCCCTTGAACCTGGCTAAACTTAGGGGACAGCTGACCAAATAGAGTACAGAGAAAGTAACACTAAGTGATTTCCAAGTATAGGTCATAAAGGATGATACAGCTTCTACCTGATTTTCTTAAGACATTTGTCTTCAGAGCCTTGATCCAACACATGAGAAGTCTTAGGCTGCCAGGCTCCACATAAAGGAGCTAACTATAGGTGCTTTGGCTAACTGCCCCAGCTGAGGAACCAGTCAAGAGCCAGCATTAATGGCCAGATATCCAAGCAAATATGCCCCTGGACATCACTAGCTCTGTACTGTTGAGTCACTCGAAGCCATCAAATCACCCCCGGATTTGGGTCTTCCCTATTGAAGTCCCAGATATTGTAAAGCGAAAACAAGCTATCGTTATTAGGCACTTCCCAAATTCCTGACGCACAGTGTCTTGGGCATAATGGTTGTTTTACAGTGACAAGTTGTAGAGCAGAACATACCTCAGGGCCAGAAATCATTCAAGGTACTATGGGGAGAGTAAGTATTATAGAATCTAATAGTCCTAGCTTTGTCATTCAATTATCCTTGTCACTCAATTAAAAGCTGTGTGACTTTGGGTAATTAACCCATGCTCTCAGAAGATCAGATTCCTAATATGTAAGCTACAGAGAAAAGTGTATCTCAGGGTTGTAGTAGAGATTAAAAGAGGCAATGTATTAAGAATGTGCCTGACACAGTGCCTGTAACACAGTGGGAATTTAATAATTATCAGTGTTATCTTTGTTATTATTATAGTTGACATTATTATAACTAATTATCAAAGGTCCCTAGATATCTCAGTAGTGATCAAAGCCATTACTCCTTATGACTGAGGGAAGGAAACAGAACACGTTCAAGTCATGGCAAATAAATCTTATGACAAAAGGGATTTCAGAATCTGCCCTTCCCAACATACTCCATATACAGATGAGATACTAAGTTAAATATTTTTTTTTCCAGTACAGTGAGGACTTTTTTTAATGTTAAGAAAACAAACAAAACCACTGGACACCCATATGATAGTATTTACTTTAGGAAAAAATACACATTCTGTTACTAACCCGTAACTTCTACAAACATTTTAAAAATTGCAATGTGTACCTGTCATACAGCCTATAGACAATACTCTGCAAACAGATCCAAAGCTCCATTAGAACAAATGTCTTCATTGCTCAATAAACCTCACAACCTTGGAATTCTTATGACAAGTCAGTGTCTCTTCCCACTTGCCACATCTAGACTTTCCAAAAGTCATACTATATAACCACACCCAATTAGAAGCATGTTTCGTAGTTTTCTTTGGCTCTTAATAGAAGGGAAATAATTCTGATAAGCTCTGTACACCCCATCATCAGTACTCCTATAAGAGAAGCTGGTATGATTATCTGTGTGGCATATGGAGAAAAAAGAAGTTAAATGATCCTTTTAGGGATCCAGATGGCCTCCAAGTAACTGAGATAATGACATTTAAACACTTTCAACCGTGATTTTTGTTTTAACAACTCCAAATCAGGCATAGGTAAGATGTAGTCTCTCTGACAATATGTTAAGTATTAGAAAATGTTCAAAAATATCTATTAGAAAATAATTCCAGTTAATTCACCTAATTCAAATGTAAAGGTGTAAAAATGATATTCTTGTTACGTATGAAAATAGTGCTAAACAATATTTTTCTTCTGGGAGTATTCTTAGCTCAGATCCTAATAAATCTGTCTAAAAATGACCTAGAAGAAGGGTTATTTTCATTATGTTAATGATCCCTTAGGTAAGAAAAGAGTGAAAGTAGCTCATTAATGGAACTTCCAGGTGATAAGTTAAGATGTATGGCAGGCACCAGCAAAGCTCCTAAGATGCTATATTAATGGACCCAGAGAGGGTAGTGATATGAGTCAAAAATAACAAAATGAGATTCAGCTTAGAAAACTGAAAACCAATACATCTTCAGCAAAATAATTCAGTGGGCAGGAAAAACCTGGGGACTAGTAACACTGACAAACCCAGAGCTGATAATGGAGGACAAATTAGATATCAGTTTGCAATGTAATATGGCTGCCAAAGGGGCTGATGCTATTTTGAACTGAATACAACGATCCATTATGTTGGGACAGAGCAGAAATATAGAGAAATGACTCCCACCTTCCTTGACTCTGTTTAGGCTAAACTACTGTCAGGCTTCCCGATACTTGAAATGTGTTGAGAAATGGAACTGAATACAGAGGATAGCACCAAAATGATTAAAGAAATGGAATGATGTATATTATGGAAAAAGATTAAAGGAGCTAAATATGTATTGCCTGGATAAGCAATGACAAACAGGGCTAATGTAGCACTAAGTCAGCATTTGAAAGTTATAATTTTCCTCAGGAGAAAGGGCTATATAAATGTAAAATAATAGGAACAATATTAAAATGCCATGGGAAAGTACATAAGAGGGGATGGCATAGCCTTAGTACATGGTTAATATTTGAGATCACTTCCTGACATCACTAGACTGCATAGTTCTTTCAATTGTTATGCTCTTTATGCAAAGCACTGGACATGTTCCCTCTTCTCAATCTCAGGGTAGAGAAACTTTAACCACTGGGAGTTGTTACTGGGAACAATCAAATTTTGTGTACATGGTTTTAGTGCTTTTCTTAACACTAGCCTACATTACCCTATTCTTCACTCAAATTTAATCTGCTTATTAGCCTTGTTTCCAGAATCCACATCAAATGTTGCTTTTGCTTGCCCATCTCTAGGAACTCTCTCCTCAAACAATAAAGAGAATGGAGGATCTGAACCAATTTATACTAACATGCTAGTCTGTGAGAGAACAGCTTAATATATTTCTAAAATTTATGCATGACATTTTTTCCACAAAAAAAGTATCTATCTGTCCAATAGATGAGGAATATGTTTTGATATGGACCATCCCTGAGCCCTTCAAATCACATTCTCTAAGCTTTCAAGTGGCAAATGCTTGTATTTGGAATTGCCCCCTGCACCATTTCAAGCTGCTAAAAAAGCTGCAGCAGTCTTAGAGATTGAATGGGCTCGATTTAATAGATGTTTGGGGTTTTGCATTAAAACCCCAAACATCAAGTGCATGTGACATGCTTTATGACATATGAAGCTATGTGGGGGAAATTTTCATGCAGCTACAAGCCAGGACATGCTCTATTGGAAGCATGGATGTAAGAGAAATATAACTTAGCTTCCTTCTAACTCCAACATTCTATGACTCTATAATTCAACGACTGAAGATCATTTTCATGATTCAAGAGTCAATATTAATGAATTCTTTCCAAAATGAAAATGTAAGAAAGAAGGTAAAAGAAAGATGAAAAGTTGTTCCATTATATGTTAAGTATTTAGAATACCAGGGAGATAGAACTTGAGAACAAAGTGAGTGATAAAGTATATAGGGTTAGCAAACAAAAGGGGGAAAAAAAAGACTGCAGTGACCATTCATCACTGATCCCTGGAGTGGAAGGGAGGAAAATGTGAAATTCTTGCACCTACTTGTGATGTATTTGGAAAGACAGGATATCTTGCTCAGGGGAAACTTTAAAGAGTCAGACATCTGCTGTAGAGCAAACACAGTGAAACATGGGTCACTAAAGAGCCCCTAAGTTACGGGAAGAACAGGTTTGTGACCCTGAAAGTAGGCAATGCAGGCAGAGCAAACACCCACTCTAGATCTGTCACTGACTGGCCTGAAGGGATTGATGGGGAATGTGAAAGCAATGTAATAATCACCAGGGTCCACTTGTTATTTATATTCTAATAGTAAAGAAAATAGCTTCTTAGGTTTCAGGTAATTTCCTAATACAAGTACTTTAATGGAAACAAAGATAGTCACCTAAGGCAGCCAGTTTAGCCCAAACACAGTCAGTAAGATGTATTGTGCTGTGTATAAAATGGCCTGTATTGTTGGCCAAAGGTAGTTTTTATGATGGATTCAGGTCACTCAGGGTTTACTGATAGCGTGGCTTTCTGTGTTGATTATTAGTAGAAGAACATAAAAACTACTTTAGTCATGTCTCATAAGTTAGCTTAGTTTCCTAGAGGCACAGTCTGGGTCAAAACCACAGAAGTCAAAGACAGGATGCAGGTCACTCTGAAATACAGAGATAGGCAAAATTAGCCAGCCTGCAATCTGTTTTGTGTCAATCATGTATGGGTAGAGATTCTTCAGCCATCTGATAGCTCCACATAAACCTGAGTAGCTCTTAATTACAGCATCACTATATAGACACTGTGAGAATGTAAATTTATTATTCGTGAGTAAGAAAAAAATCTATAATATGTGAAAATCTCTTTGCCACAATTTCAAGGTAATATTTGTACAAAAATGTAACATTTCAAGAAATATAAGGATTTGAACCCTGAATGACAATCTCGTGATGTAGATACCAAAAACAAGCCAACAAAAAATTAAGAGGATCCTGTGACCACATCTGAGTCATGGTACCACCATCCCTTATTCAATACCAGGTAGCTTTGCCATATGGATTGGCTACAAGTTTTAGGCCAAAAGTACAGTAAACTTTTGCTTTTAGTCCAAATCAGCTGTGATTTCATAGATACAAACAAGAGACATACATAAAGATTTGAGTGAAAGAGTGTAAAAGGAAAAGCAAATAACCCAGAATTCCCCTAGTCACATGTGGCTTGTAGGACAAGATAAGTCCAAATGCAAAGTACAGTAGCTGGTTGATAGCCAGTGTGGAGTAAAGGGGGGAAACAGTATGACTCAATGTAGACTTGCAGCGAGATTTGAGAAACCCTTCATCAGAGAAGATTTTATTTCACCTATAAATCTAAATTAACCTTATCATATTTACTAAAGAAATCTCTGCTTCCAGCCTCTTCCATTCCACCCCCTACAATTGTCATATCTGAAACACATGTAATGCTTACACTAGGAAACCCACCCCAGATGACCCCAAATCTAAATTTCTTGCAATTGAATAATAACTATTTACCTACATACAAAATGTGTCAAGGGTTTCATAAGTGTATTTAATCTATACACAACTCTAAGAGATGTGTTATTATTCTGGTGTTAAAGAAGAAGAAACTGGAAGAATAAATATTTATATGGTCAATTTAGCACTCAAGGTTCAAAGCCAAGTCTAGCTAACTCTAAAGTTTCCCAAACAAACAATGACAAGAGATAAATAGATTTCCTCAAAATTATTTAGGACTCAATCTCTGATTATTTCTTTATCATTCACTATAGTCATTCCTTAATACTTTCTTTGAGGCTATAAGCAAATAGATTGTATCCTGTATCCAAGTGTGTGTGTGTCCACACATGCATATATGCATTTTGTCTGTTCAACAGATGTCTACCATATGCATAATTCTGTGCGAGGCACTGTGCTAAGTACTATGGAGAAAACCATAGTCATTGCATTGCCTCTCCTCTCACAGAGATTACCATCTATCTGCCTGCCCTGTTTGATAGGCAATGTTATTTAAAGCCAAATAGCAGCCAAAGCCAAACAAGCAAACAAAAAAAATACAATGCACTAAAGTATTGAGAAGGCTGGGATTTATAAAGAGAAATACATACCTAATATAAAGGATCAACCATATGTGAGAGATCAACCTTTCAATACTATCATTGTCATCATCATTATTGCTATAGTTATGAAGTATTTTTTATTATTGTAAAATTGAAGGAATTAGAATTCTGCAGGACTATCAACCCTCAGAGCAGGGGTCACCTGGAGAAATGAGAATAACTAGACACCTGCCCCAAGGTTCAAGACTCAGGGTACGTCAATCTTCTCTTTTCTGTAAATGAACAGAGAAATAACTACCTTATGTGAATGACAATCATTGAAATGGGATGTCTCCAGTGACTTCCAGGAACAGGCAAACTGGGATGGATATTTAGTTACACTAAATAAAAACTGTGCTCACAATTTCATTAATTTCCATCATTTTAGTTTTTAGACCTTTAATCCATCCTGCATTTTTAAATGTTATTTTTTTTATAATTTATGTTTTGTTTTGTTTTCTCTCTCTCTTTTGATTGATCTAAGGGAGAAAAAAAAAATGTTTTGTTAATACATGGGTACCTAGCCCAGGAAGACCAGCAAGTGTTCCCGAAACTTTGGTACGGCTGTTGTCAGTTGCTGGTCTATTACCAGGCCTACAGGAGCTGGTATAACTATATAATGAAAAAACAAAAAGCAAAATACAACAGAGAAAGAAAACAAAATTGGGGATACTAATAACTATTGATTGCTTCCTACTGGGGTGTTCCCTTATTATGAATGCTATCTTGGTAAATAAATAAATATGATATGCCATGCACATAATCTAAAGAAGAATGAATTTTGACAGGAAATGAAGGGAGAAACCAGAAGTATTCTATGAATGAAAAGGTCTGAGTGTACATTACTAAAATTAACACACTTCCTAGAAGGGTTAGACTCTGGAACCTTAGTCAAAAATTCTGAAAAAGAAAATTGCTTTTTAATTGCAAATAACCATATGTCCACAGATAAGGATTTCATACAGATGGGTAATACTCTGCATTGTTAGATATTCCTATTAATGAGATTTTTAAACCTTATGTGCACATGTATGTCCAGTGAGTTCCCCCCAAACCAGAACAGATTATTTATTTCTTAAGGGTTAGTTACATCTTATTAGAGTTCTAATGACTGTCTATAGTTTGCATGAGTATCTGTAGGTCTTTGAAGATAGTTCCCACTATTATTTTGATTGTTATAACAAAAATTATGAATCACACAATTTTAGAGATGAAATTATCCTTACAGATTACTGTTCAACACCTTCATTTTGCAGAGGAGGATGGTGAGAACCACCAGAGAGGAGTGCTAGCACATGTCATTCAAGTATTTCAGGCATGTCTGGGAATTTATTCATTCAACAAACATTCATTGAGTACCTACTATGTGTTGGTTTTGGTTGTATACATATCCTAAAATAGTAGTCTCCTGACATATTCTCAAGTGTCTCCTTCCCTTTCCCAATACTTTTAAATCTATATGTTCATTTTACTCACTGAAGTAGATGAAATTATACAACAGATCCCTCTATACCTAAGATCAGTTCCCAAACTTGATGAAGAAACAAATAAAAATGATTTACTTATGTACAATTTTGAAAAATAGCCAAGTGGTGCTCTTAATTTATGTTGAAACAATAACACAGAAAATCAACTTCCCACAAAGGTTTGGGTATTCCAGAGTACTTCTAGAAGAATTACAGGACAAGTATATTTTCTAATTTTGCTTAGAGCATTGCACTGAGCACTAAGTACTGATAATTTTATGCATACAAGATAGAGTCATAATATGAACAGTTATTCTTTCTATTTACTCTTCACGAAATAAGCTTTGATGAAGAAGGTCAATCTTCGGATATCGCATACAGAACTTGCCTTTCCTTCCCTAGCTTGCCCTTAAAACATTTTCACAGTTGGTAGGTCAGCCAAATAATTGTTTCAGAAAACAAATACTTCTCTTTAGACTTATAAGCAAATTCATTTAGGCCTAGTTTAATATGGTCAGGCAGTAATGACATGTATGTAAATAAGTGACACTAAGGGCACCTGGGTGGCTCAGTGGTTGAGCATCTGCCTTTGGTTCAGGTCATGACCCTGGGGTCCTGGGATCGAATCACACATTGGGCTCCCCAGAGGGAGCCTGCTTCTCTCTCTGCCTGTGTCTCTGCCTCTCTCTCTTTGTGTCTCTCATGAATAGATAAATAAAATCTTTTTTTTTAAGTGCTGACACTAACTATAGTTGAAAGATTTGATCCCTTGTATTAGGATACCTTTTCACCCGTTCTTCTTTTCACTATTATTTCAGTCTTTTTCTCCCCAACTGCCCCCTCCCATGCCCATTTCAATCTCTCCCTCTCTACCTCTCTCTTCCTCTCCACCTTTAAAATATTTGGATATGTTTGTTTTCCTGGATTGCAAGACTTCCTATTCTAGATATAACCTACAACATGGATTTTTTTAAAGGGAAATTGCAGGTAGTGAGACAGTACAAAAAAGGGCAAGCAGAGTCCAAACCAAGAGAACAAGACTACTGCTTCATGATCCATCCATACTAGAACCCAAGAAACTCACAGCAGGCTTCAGGTCTTTGTCTCCTGTTTATAGCTTTAACAATTAGAAGAAGAAATATTGTATTTCTTCTTCTGTACGATGGAGGGATATCACAATATGGAAAGATGGGAAAATAACAAATGGGAAAAAGAAAGAGGGACAGAAAATGGCAGACATGAAGTAAATGAGATGGAACAAATCACTGTCCATCACTTTTTCCGTGCTTTTCCAGGTAGATTTTAAAGCATATATATCGGGACAGCTGGGTGGCAGTGGTTGAGCACCTGCCTTCAGCCCAGGGCATGATCCTGGAGACCCAGGATCAATTCCCACATCAGGCTCCCTGCATGGAGCCTACTTCTCCCTCTGCCTGTGTCTCTGCCTCTCTCTGTATATCTCTCATGAATAAATAAATAAAACTTTAAAAAAAAATTAAAAATATGCTGACTTATCTCAGGGGATATACATATAGGTTTACCTCAGTACTTTTTATATACAAGTTTCCTCTTATAACCCTGAAGACTGCCTGAGAGTCTATTCAAACAGTTTGTATAAAGAAAGGAGGGATTTGGGAGTTTGGGTCTGGGGAGAAAACTATAAGGACTGCATCGTTGACAGTGACGGCAGCACACCTGCTGTGTCTCGCACACAATACAACTGATTTGTTTGAATTTTGCCTTTGTCTCTTCCCTACACCCTACTTTCCATTGGAGGTGCTGTTAAACAAACAAACAAAATGATCAAAAGCTAAACATCTGAAGGGAGAAGAAACAGAATGAGAACACCTCAGCAGCATTAATCCCTGAATAATGGAAAGGTGGCTTCAGCACCTGACAGGGAAATTGCAGAGAGGGTTGGCCCTTGCTATGTTAGGAAAGGATTCTTCAGAATTTTCCAGAGTCAGCAGCATATTCACATGGATAGCCACCCATCCTTAGCTCTCACATTACATGTGATTATGTTCTTTCTTAACTGAATAAAGTCAGAACTTGTTAGCCTGGACTAAACCCTCTTTCTAATGATTAGAAGACTAACTACATAATAAATGGCAGTGATGACCTAACTAAGTAAAAGCACCGTCCCAAAAGCCATTGTCTGTTTATCTGAATTGCTGCAGAAAATGGGAAAGATCTTATTGCTCTCCACTATCATTCCCTTCAAACTGGCTGCTCTGGCTCACACATGCTTTGGGTAAATATATTTGAAGCTCTTGAAATGTTCAAGAACAGTAGTAACTAGAAGTGAAACAAAAATGTTACCTCATTTCTTTTCAGGGACAAACACCAACTAGTTCCTTATTTAAATACATCGATATCAGCAACATGTGAATATTACCTTCTTTCAGGTAATTTTTCAGGTAACAGTGTGAAAATGTCGGCCATGAAGTCAGAGGTAATTCTGGCTAATCCTTCAGCTGTTGTGACATGATTCTTTGTCAGCTCTGTCATTTGGTTAAAAGGTTAATCAGGCTTCACCATATGTAGAAACAGAAGAAGCAGGCATCTACTCTAGGTATTTAAACAGGAAGTTCCACCTGTCTTAAAAATACTGCCTGAGTTCTCTGACATTGCCATTATTAAGGTAAGTTGTCAACAGGAGGGATCCTTTAAAAAACCACACATCATTCATTAATACCCACTTAACATTAATGTGGAGCTGGTTATCAAGGTATCTAGAAGTGAATAGGGCTCGAGATGTATGTGATTAGAGAGCTGGGATGGGAAAGGAAAAAATGAGACAGATCCAAAACACGGAACTTGCCAGTGGAGGCCAATGGGAATGAGAGCATTTTAGTAGAGAGCTGGGGACCTCAAATGGAGAACAGTAAAAAAAAACATCAGAAGAAGAGGAAAGAAGTTACAGGTGGAGATACAGGTGAGAAAAGGCAAAGTAGTCTTGTTTACACTGTCAGCTAGAGACGGCTCTAAGACTAATGATGGGCCATAAAATAAATCTCTGATCAAGTTTTGAGCTCTAATATGGAAATATTCTATTAAAGATGCGGTAATAGTTCCTTTATATCATTCTCTCCAGAAAATGTGGTATGCCTCAAAGTAAAACATTAAAATAACTGAAAGGTATCTCCCTTCATCTCTAATACATGCTTCCATTTTAACCGTTTTTCTTGTAAATAATTATAAAATATATCAACCATTTAGTTAATTTGCATGTATTCCATTCTAACAAGCATCAATTATTTTACTACATTGTATAATGCAGTAAAATACTTTTTTTGGGATCTCATGGTGTATGTACTTAGGTTATTTGCCCCAATGTGGAATAGCTCAGATCCTGTCCTAAGTTTATAGCTGTTTAGTTTTTCCCCTTTGTCATTAGTTGCCTGTACACAGAAGTGCTTACTTCTTTATGTAGGATTTCAATTTCATATCCAATCTGGGTAAGATCACAAGTACAGTTCACCTTCTTCTAAAACTCATTCAGTTGGAATTTGTAAACTCAGAGTCATCTCTGCTTGTTCTTGTGTTCAGAATACATTCTGGATGGTAGTGATTAGCTATAGTCTAATCGCTAGTTAATCTGGGAATTATACTTAAGCAAAAGATAAAGATCATGGGACAGATCAAGGCAAATCAAGAGGCAACAAGGGTTAATAATACCACATGCCTAGGAATGTGACTAAGTTATAAAAAGGGTTGGGTGACCTACTGGGAAAATTAAGACAAAGATAAATTATAGCCCTCTACTCTTGCTGAATTATTCAAAATGATCAATTAACTCTGGCAAGTTCTGCCTATAAGAATTACAGTTCAAACCATATAATTATGGTGCTTGATGATATTTAATTTAACACTTTATTATAAACTGTCTTGGTATTGTTATTTAATTGCTTCATGTTCACAAGTTTTATTTCCTTAACAGGACTGTACACGCCTTGAAGGCAGGGATCAAGTCTTTCCATCTAATTTGATTTCTCCACAGCTCCCCAGATAATCCAGTGCATGTAGAGAACATTCCATAATTCTGTACTGAATTGAATTGTTATATATGAATCTTTACAAATCAAGCTGAAATTAGGATAGTATAAATTTCTTTCCGCTACTATCTAACACAGTGACAAAACAAAATTGGGAAAAGATGAAAAGTGTATAGGTGTGGGTATTGGGAAATCATCTAATAAAAGTCACACCATTTATTCTCTATCCCATATTTTAATATAATGGAATGCCTTAGTTATGTACACTTAAAGTGTACAGGTATAAGCATATTCACACAAACACTTGATTATACATTATTAGACCCACTTCAGGAAAGAATCACTTGAATATATTAACTAAATGATTTAATTAAGAGAAATTTCGTGAAAATCATTGTAGAAGAGTTTCTAGGATAACTGCATACCCATTCAATGCCATTCAATGTGTTTTTCTTGTTGTTTTTGTTTGTTTTTGGTACTTGACAGCTAGAGTATCACTAACAGAGTTTGGCTGGAAAGAATATATTATCAGGATCTGCACAACTCTTCTCGCCCTTTTCTTTTAACCTTTGAAGCTAGAGCCACTTACCACCAACATATACATTTAACCCTGATGAGGGAACATTTAAATAAATAAAATTTTTACTTTGGCTTTATCTTCAGACACAAATCCTGAATTCATCCTATCCCTTCCAGTCATATATCCCTGATCCTTTCTAAGACCACCCCTGAATCAAAATCCAAAGCAGGCATTTCCAAGATCAGATACTTTGATGCAAACTGCAGACCTTACTGATGCTCTCTACTTCTTTGCCTGTATCCTATTTAAACCACCTTCTTGGGAATATCGTGGCCATCATGCCAGCCATTCCAGACTTGACTGTTTCCAATTCCATTTGAGCCATGGCTTTTGCAATTACCAAAAACCTTGCTTTGTCTTTGCTGAATTTGTAGTATCACAGCTCCTGTGGCTTTTCCTTGGCAATGAGGGAGCTCAAATATTTTCTTGTACCCAGAATCACAGAATCATAAAAATTTTCGAGCTCAGAGGGAACTGAAGAGATCCTTCAATTTTAAGGCTGAATTGGGCATCACATGTAAATGCAACATTTTATGTTAAGTTGCCTTAAGTCTGTCAGAGGAAAGACCAACATATATCTACCTGTGTATTCTCAAAGGAAGTATAAAACAGGATAGATACTGGGGGCATCACCAATGTTTTGTAGTTCCACCCAGGAAGATGGAGAAAGCCATCAAAGACTTCTAAGGCTGCAGAAAAAAAAAAAGTGTGTGTGTGTGTGTGTGTGTGTGTGTTCTATTTCCTTGAGGAAGAGGGGGATTTAGAACACTGGGTAAATGCACACAACACTTACATTAGATGACATGACTAATTCTCTGGCATCCCACTACAGATTTCTTATATAATACATACAATTGGCTTTTATATTAACTCAAATAAGTAGCTGACTCTATTAAACCATTGATTCTATAAAATGGAATTCACTATATAAAGATAAGTTTGGTTCAGAACATATATTTCTTTTCCACATTTATATGTATGTACCTATTTTGAAGATTTGAGTAATAACTGCAATAAGGAGAAAATAAGCAAATTCACCTAGTCTGCTATAAATTTTCTTTTTTTAAAAAAAGATTTTATTGATTTATTCATGAGAGATACATAGTGAGAGGCAAAGACATAGGCAGAGAGAGAAGCAGGCTCCCTGTGGGGAGCTGGCTATAAGACTTGATCCTTGGACCTGGGATCACACCCTGAGCCAAAGGCTGATGCTCAACCTCTGAGCCACCCAGGTGTCCCGAATTTTCTTTTAAGATAATTCTTTTTTTTTTAAATGAGCATTCCTGCTGATTAGGAATTACTATATGGAAATATTTTTTTAACTTTTTTTTTTCCATAAGAAGTCAGTCTCTAATGATGATAGACCTAATCAGGAGTTAGTCCTTTATTTAACCTTATAGCAAGATTAGCAAATTGCCAAACAAGATCACTAGGTCTGCCTACCCCAATATTACTTTTTAAAGCCAATGCTGAAAACTATAATTTTATAATAAGATGAAAGCAGATTTTACTCATTTAATTAATCTCTATGTAACTAAATGCAAAAAATGTTATATTCATATAAAAGTAGTCATTTTCAACATTTGCCCTGAGAAGTAAATTACCAGAATTTTCTTTGACAAATATGAATCTTTTGAATCACTGGAGAGTTTATGGAACCAAAGTCTCTTCAAGTTCAAAAAAAGACAATGAGTATCCTGCTGGGATTATCCCAAATATTGACAATGGATGATATCTATAGGTTTAAATATTAAAGTAGATAATTCCAAATCCTGCAGAGTGGTAACTAGATCATTCCTAGAAGACTGGGTCTGAGATATTTGAAACCATAATTCACCCAGTACATTATAATACAATAAAAAGAAATATTGACATATAGAGTATAATCCTCAAAGTGATGGTCAAGCATACAAGCTGAATGGTTTGTTTTAAGGCCAATTTTATATATATTCTTCATGGATTTTAGATAAGGTTTACAAGCATTGGGCCTAATTATCTTGTTCCAAAGCTAATAATACTAAATAATAAATAAACCCTGAAAACAGTTTACGAAAAAGTTACATCAGTTCATGTTCTTCATTGAAAGTAACAGAAAGTTTCCACTGGAAAAAAAAAAAAGAAAGAAAGTTTCCACTGAGACTAACAGAAGGACAAAAAAATGAATTGACTGGCTTCACATGGTAAGACAATTAAAACAAAAAGAATGAAATACACAGAACCTAAGAAAGTAAAACACCATGGAGGCTTCAGAGAGCTTGGAGGCAAGAACCAACTACGAATCTCCTTAGGTTTCATCTTCAGGAAGAGTTCCAATTGCTTTCCATCCTCCCATGAGCATAATCCATATTAAAACTAATGAGAAAAGGGGACCCCTGGGTGGCTCAGCAGTATAGCCCCTGCCTTGGGCTCAGGGCATGATCCTGGGGTCCTGAGGTCGAGTCCCACATCGGGCTCCCTGCATAGAGCCTGCTTCTCCCTCTGCTTGTGTCTCTACCTCTCTCTCTCTGTCTCTCATGAATAAATAAATAAAATCTTAAAAAAAAAAAAAACTACTGAACTGTTCAGTCTAGTTGCCCTCATCAAGGTAGAGAAGGCTTCATGGTTGACAAACTCAAATAGCACCAGCTGGAATGCAAGAGTGGCAGTTCTCCAAAGGAAGAGCTAGTTGCTCTTTCAAGAACAACAGAAAAGGGTTTTGGTGGGCCAGACCCCTTCATTCAATGTAGACCTTCATTCCATGGACTTCAGCAGTGAGTTGATGTGTAAGGATATATGAATATAGGAAAGTTGTTGTATGACAACAGTCTAGATACCTTGGGAAGAAGGCACTAACCTTGACTGCAAGGACACACAAGAGGGACTAGCACAAAAACCTAAGAGCTTGCTCACATTTAGGGAGGAAGGAAAGCTTTGTTATGCCAAGTTACATCTAATGAGAGAATTAAAAAAAAAAGCTCATTAGATATGCTTGCTCATTACTGGAATACAATAATAAATTCACCAGTTGGAATGCGTTTTTTTAAACTTTGATATGAGTGATGTATTAGATTAAAGACATTCTGTCTATACGCACACCTGTTTTTTATATAAAAATGTTGACTAAATCAAAGTCCCTCCTATGAAATAAAAATGTGAGATGTTCAAACATTATTCTTTAATGAAAGGAGTTAACTGGTTTTAATGATTTAAAAATAGTAATAAGCACAAATAAAAAGCTAAGAATTATTAAGAGAACAAATATGGATTTGAATAATGTATTTGGTCATTATTCTTCTCCACCAAAGAGCATTTTTGAAGTTATGTAGGATGTAAATAAGTAAATAGTCCAATTATAAACTCTGGACTGCATTTAAATATCTGCCTATCTTTGAGATTTTTACCATGTATAAAATTGCTTTTGCCATGCTAAAGGAAGGACAACCTAGCTTCCATGAAAGAAATTTTGATTTCTTTGAACCTCTGAATTTTGATCACTATTAAATTTCATAATTCAGATTATCTTTTAAACTTATTGATAACATTGTCTGTGATATATATTAGAGTTCAGTTCTCTTCTAAGCTGAGGTACTATGTGTATATTTTATTTTTTTTATTTTTTATTTATTTATTTATTTTTTATTTATTTATTTATGATAGTCACACACAGAGAGAGAGAGAGGCAGAGACACAGGTAGAGGGAGAAGCAGGCTCCATGCACCGGGAGCCCGACGTGGGATTCGATCCCGGGTCTCCAGGATCGCGCCCTGGGCCAAAGACAGGCGCCAAACCGCTGCATCACCCAGGGATCCCCTATGTGTATATTTTAAATTCATTAATTAATCCATCTATCAATGTATTAAGATCATTTCCACTTGGGGCATCTCGGTAGCTCAGTTGGTTAAGAGGCTGCCTTTGGCTCAGGTCATGACCCTGGGGGCCTGGGACCCTGGGGTCCTGGGATCAAACTCCCCATCCCCTAGTTAAGCTCCCTGTTCAGTAGGGGGCCTGCTTCCTTTCCCATTGGCCCCTCATGCACTCTTTCTCTCTTTCTCTCTTTCTCACACACTCTCTCAAATACATAAACAAACCTTAAAAAAAAAGAAAAGATCATTTCCCCTTGAATCAGTAGTCAACGAAAGAATAAAATGTTTTGGTGTGATTCAAACAAACAGGCTCAAGATACTGAAGGTTTTAAAATGGCAAAAATTAAATAAAGACATAGACTTGACCGGTCTTTAACACAGCAGTGTGGCATCACACCATATCAGACCATTCCTGTCCTGGTAACACAGAATAGGTGACAAAGGTCAGCCTAGCTCCAAGTACCTATATTGTATAGATGTTGCATAGCCTAATGCCCTTCAGCAGCTTTTTACCTGAGAAGGGGGTGCAGTCAGGGGACTTTACTCCTCAGCCCTTAGTAAAATAACACACCAGGGAAAAGAGCTGGAAGGTAGGAGCTCAACAAGAATGTCCTTAGGTTTAATCCTTAGGATGATGAGTTCCAAAACAATATCCTGGACAATAAACTGCAGCGTACTTGAAGTAAACTTTTTTTTTTTCATTTTCTAGTGAAATGGGCCAGAAGAGACTACACTTCTTTGAAGCCAATATCCTACTTCTATCAAAAGCATCTCCTTCCAAGACTCATCCATAAAAGTGAAGACCGGGACTGATAAGCAATGAGAATCAGTGTGTTTTTATACCCACAGCAATAGTTTTTGGTACTAAGTACTCACTGTCTGGTCTTCACATGACCATGCAAAGAAAAAAAACCTGTCACTCATACCTGTCACTCAAGATTCTCCCCACACATATTTTTATTTATTTAATTTATTTTTTTTCCACACATATTTTTATAAGTGAATATAAAGTCAAGGAGCATGGAGAAAAGTTTCAAAGGATCAAAGAAGTCCAGGTATGTAGTCCCCAAGGAGATATGGAGGAAGTGCCCGAGAAATAATGTGTATTTGTTCATTTACTGATTTAGAAAATCATTTTACTGAATAACTATTTGGCATTAAGGGATGGGAATTCAGAAATGGTAGATCCATCTGTGCTACCCAGAGTTCTCCTTTCTACTTTGCCTTAAAAGGGACTAGGGAATGATTCTAGGTACCAAAATCAAAGACCTGTTTATTTTGCACATGGTAATCTTTTTTTTAATTTCCATATCAAACACACACACACACATACACACATGCTTGCACATGCACACACAGTGTACACAGATACATGCACACACACACACACGCTACCTGTCTTTCTGAGTTGCCTTCCTGCTGTGTGCATTGCCTAGCCCTTCACAAAATATGAATGATGGGAGAGGGGTGGATTGATTCGATTTGCCTGACTTTGGGACTAAGGTAGCTGGCATATCTTGTACCTGAAGCGATTACTACAACTTGCTAAATAATCTCAGTTGGCACATTAGATGCTAACAACCTGTACAACAGCACTTGATTGGATTAATAATAAGATAATTGGATCCTTTCATTAGGAAGAGTCAAATGTATGGATATAGCCTATATTTTTTGAATATGCGTATCTGAGGCCTTAAGCTAGAGAAACCACAAGTGACTGCCATCTTCAAAACAGTGTCACTGATTGATTTCTTAAGCTGGGCATTGATTTCTTAAGTGTGCTAAATACTTCATAAAGCATAAAGAGAAGGACCATGCAGCCATCCACTCTAAAGACATTAGGATGCAAATACATCTCATGATATGTATCCCTGTTATTTCCTCACTTCTTATTAAATGACTTCTTTCTGACCTAAGTTTCTTCATCTCTGAACAGGGTATTTCTTTCTCTTTTTCCATTTATTCATTTTCTTGCCTTTCTTTTTATTTCATATGAAACCCACTGCTTACAAGCAAGAGTAATTATTCACTGGTTCTCTCATCTTTGTTTCCCCACACATTCCTTGCAGGCGTAATGACTGTGACTATATGTGGTCTCTGAATATGCTGGTCAGCAAGCACAAATATTCTCTTAACCTATGGACATGAGTGGCAGGTGAGTGAGTGGGAGCAAAATTGCTTCTGGTAAATGCAGGTGGGTGGAAAATGTTATCCGTCTGATACGTTTTTTTAAATGCTGTAATAATATTTCTCATTTAATTAATAGTGTGAGAAGAGCACTATAAAGGGCTCAGAAGGATGCCCATAGTGTTCTTAAGCAGCTGTGCACAGAGGAGGTGGAGAACATCCCCTGACAGGTTAAAATCAGGCATATAATATACAGTGAAATAAGACTGAAAATCATCTTGCACTCATAAGTCAAAACAGATGATTGCCAAGAGTAGAGCAAGCAAGAGTCATGCTGACACTTCTGAATGCCCTCCAAAACACTTTTGTTAATACCTATGTAGTCCACTTGTATGTCAGAAGACATACATATTTTTCAATGTAGAAAAAGATCAAAAAAAAAAAAAAAAAGAAAAAGATCAAGTGAAAAGTTATAACAAATCTCCATTACTAACAGTGATTATTCAGATTCTAAACAAAGTAAAGGATCAACTGAAGGAAAAAGAATGTAGATTTGTTCAAAAAAACTTGTTCAAGGTTAAGTGAATAGTATTTGGAGAAGCCTGGCTCTGAATCTACTTTATAAGCCTCCTAAAAGATGGCTAGCTTGAAAAAGTTGACCCTAGCCAAATAGGATTCTTAGCTCCCACATCCAAAGGAAAAGTAATGTCTACAATCATACTGAACACGTTTGTTGGATATGACATGGAAAAGGAGGAAACAGTGACTGAATGTTCCACCAAGACAGGTTATAATAGAAGTCATTACTTCTAGGGACACTTGGGTGGCTCAGCGGTTGAGGGTCTGACTTTGGCAGAGGATGTGATCTCGGAATCCTGGGATTGAGTCCCTCTTGGGGCTCCCTGCATGGAGCCTGCTTCTCCCTCTGCCTATGTCTCTGCCTCTCTCTGTGTATGTCTCTCATGATTAAATAAATAAAATCTTTTTAAAAAGATTAAAAAAAAGAAGTCAGCAATTTTATTAATTGTGGAATTATTTTTCAGAGCAGTGAGAAATGCCTCTATCATCACAGATTCAGAATATAAAAATTCCAATTATTCCTAGGAAAAATATTCGTATTTTCAAGGCCAACATAATACAAATGTATAATTATATGTGCATGCATACATATATACACACATGTATATACACATATGTGTACACACGAATGTGTGTATATATGTATATGTGTGTGTGAATATATACAATTTAACTGAACAAAAATCCAAAATTGGCTGTAAATCTTCCCTATATAAAATTTCAAAAACAGGCAGCCTTTTAAGAGGGGAAACATAAATTCATGGCCAATAAACTAGAATTTTACATCATCAGAAAAGAATGCTTCTTTTTAATAAATGGAGATAGCTATGAGATTAAAAAACTTTCTGAAGCTGGTATAAGGTAATTTGAGCTAATCGAAGTACATAAGAAGAGTATAAGGACAAATTAAGAAACAAACCTTAAGACTGAATGTATGAAAATTTAGCCTGAAATTTTAAAGAAATAGTTTTATTACGTGAATAACATTGAACGGAATTCACACTTTTTCCAACAGCATAAAGAGGAAAGCTAGAAAAAAGAAGAAAGATCCTATGATATAAAGGTCTTCAGACAGAGGTTATGAGCAATACAGTAATAAATAAGACATGTCTCTGCCTACAAAGACCTCACAACCTACAGGTTGAGGCAGATAGATGCAGCAAATAGTTTTAATAAAAGACTGAATGGGATACACATAGAGTAGTCAGAAGAAAAATGTTATTTACAACACTGGCTGTAATCTGAGTCACAATGATGGAAGCGTTCATTCCAAGAAGAGAATTACTCTTATCTTCCAGAAAACATGTTTTTGGAGCTCTCTGATTGTGTTCCCTCTCCCCACCCTGGTTGGTCTTTTAAAGAAGACAGAGACCAAGAAATAATAAAGAACAGGAAGGTGGGTTTGCCCTCTTACAGCTCAAGAATGACAAATTGTTTTATGGATTGGCATAGGAATCTGGAGAAGAGAAAGAGAAGGGTTACCTGAGGAACATAAAGGTAATCTGCAGTCTTGGGTTGTTACGGGTTAAATTTTGTCCATCCAAAATGCACAGGTTAATCCAAGACATCAGAATGTAATATTTTTTTTGGAGATACGGTCTTTAAACAGATGAACATTTCAAAATAGGACATTTAGAGCAGGTCCCTAAACTCATGTGACTAGCACCCTTATATAAGGGAAAGGCCAGCACCTTGATCACGGATTCTAGAATTGTTAGATCATGACTTTCAATTGCTTAAGATGCCTAAGTCTACAGTATTTTGTTATGGTAGCTCTAGCAAACTAATACATAGGTCTGGTGAAGTCAGGAAGAAATAGTATTAAAAAAGAAAAACTATAATTTGAATGGTTTCATTATGTGCTATATCCCATGTCCCTTTATTATATCAAGAAACTCTATTCACATAACAATTTTATGGTTGTAGTGTTTTGGGGAATAGGAGAGAAGTTGTGTAGGAGGGAATTCGAGGCATAGACAAGACATCAGCTAAAATAACAGAGTCTATAAATACACAATTAAGAATTTAACAAGAGCAGGAATTTAACATAAAAGTTATCAGAAACCAGGAGGATTCTGGGAAGGTGGTGGAGTAGGAAACATCAGAAATTCGTCTTTCTGACCTAAACAACATTTGTCCTGACAGAATATAGCTGATGTAACTCTTCTGAAGCTCTGGAGTCTGTTGAAAAACTTGCAATTTCCCAAGGAAGGCCTGGATGATAAATTTTGGTCAATTTCACCTCTTCGCACAGCACCAACTACCCATTCCCCTCCTCTTAGCCTCATGGCAGGCAGCTGTATGCATGTTCATGGAGCACCCTGCACACAGTTTGTGGAAGCCAGTGTGAGCAAAAAGACCTTGTCCTCCACATATCAGAGATCTGTGCTTTGATTGCTGCTAACACTCAGAGATGTGAAGAGAAAGAGGAGGAGGCCATTGTTTTTGCACCTCCTCTCACCACTGCAAACACCTGTCCCTTGAGTGAGGTAAATTCCAGAGGATTAAAGGGTTGACAACAACTTCTTCCCCTCATTTTTATTCCTCTTTTGGGAGCCAGATATTGAAGACTAAGATATGTAAAAACAACCACATATACGGGGAAATTAGAGAATGAATGCACAAACTCAAAGGAAGACACAGGCTCAGAAAAGATCTAAGGACAATGTAAATTTTTCCCCTCCAGCTTATACTTAGGCACAGAGGCAGTTTCTATTAATCGTAAAAACTCTCTAATCAAAAGACAAAGATTAGTAGAATGGGTAAACACACACACACAATCCAACTATAAGCTGTCTACAAAAGACTCATCTTAGATTAAAAGACACACATAGGTTTGAGTAAAAGGATGGAAAGCCATATTCCATGCAAATAGAGCAGGGGAGCTATGCTAACATCAACAAAATAGAATTGAACTCAGAAAGTCTGTAAGACAAAAAAAATAAAAATAAATTATATATTAATAAAAAGGTCAGTATAGCAAGAAGATATAACATTTATAAACATTTACACACCTAATAATAGACCATCAAAATATGAAGCAAAAATTGACAGATTTGGAGAGGAGAAAGCCAGTTCTACAATAACAGTTGGAGACTTTAATCTCTCACTCTTAATGAGGTAGAGAAACCATACAGGAGATAAATAATGAAGTAGAGATCATGAACAACACAATAAAGCAACTAGATATAACAGGCATATATAGAGCACTTTGCCCACCAACAAGAGAATACATTCCTTTCAAGTGCACATGGAACATTTCCCAGGAAAGATGATAAATTAGGTCACAAATTAAGTCTCAATAGTTAGATGTCATACAAAGGATGACAACAGGATGAAGTCAGAAATCAATTAACAGAAGTAAAACTAAAAAATTCACAAATGTGTGGAAATTAAAGAACATATCCTTAATGAATAGATCAAAGAAGAAATCACAAGAGACATTAGAGAATATGGAGAGATGAATGAAAATGAAAACACAACATATCAATACTTATAAAATACAGTGAAAGTAGCACTAAGGGGGAAAATTAGAGCTAAAATATGTTACATAAAAAAACAAACAAAAGAAATCTCAAATCATCAATCTAATTTTATCATTTACAGAACTAGAAAAAGAAGAAGCCAAAGCTATCAAAGGAAGGAAATAATAAAGATTTGTACAGCGATAAGTAAAAACTAGAAAAATAAAAGAGAAAATTTAAAAAAACCCAGAAGTTGGTTATCGGAAAGATCAACAGAATTGACAAACCTTTAGCTAGATGAACTGTGAAAAAAAGAAAGAAGACTCAAATTATTAAAACTAGAAATGGAAATGGGAATATAACTACCAATTCTATGGGGAAAAAAGGATTATAAGAAAGTATTGTGAGGAACTATACATGAACAAATTTGATAACCTAGATGAAATGAACACATTCCTAAAAACACAAAACCTACCAAGACTTGGGACGCCTGGGTGGCTCAGCGACTGAGCGTCTGCATTTGGCTCAGGGCGTGATCTCAAAGTCCTGGGATCAAGTCCCACATTGGGCTTTCTGCATGGAACCTGCTTCTCCCTCTGCCTATGTCTCTGCCTCTGTGTGTGTGTGTGTGTGTGTGTGTGTGTGTGTGTCTCATGAATAAATAAATTCTTTAAAAAAAAACCTATCAAGACCAAACAATGAAAAACAGAAAATGTAAAAGATTTAATCAGTAAGCAGAATCTCTCACCAAAGAAAAGCTCTGGATCTGATAGTTTCACCAGTAAATTCTACTAAACATTTCAGGAAGAACTGACACTAACCCTTCTCCAACTTTTCCCAAAATATACAGAGAAAGATGCACTAATTCTATGAGGGTAGCATTACCCTGATACCAAAGTCAAAGACGCTACAAGAAAACAGTGATGCAAGAATCCTCAACAAAATATCAAATTCAGTATCACACTAAAAAGATTATACACAATGGCACATGTATGATTTATCCCTGAAATCCAAGAGTGGTTCAACATAAAAAAAGTTAATCACTACATTAAAAGAATGAAGGAAAAAGAAAAAAACCCCATGAAATCTTAATTGATACAGAAAAAAAAAGAGAGAAAATACAACACTTTCACGGTAAAGACACTCAACAAACTAGGAATAGGAGGAAACTACCTAAACATAATAAAGCCATATATGAAAAGTCCACTGCAAACATACTCAAAGGTAAAAGACTGAAAGGGTTTCCTCTAAAATCAAGAAGACAGCCAAGATACCTGCTTTCACCACTTCCCTTCAACATAGTATTGGAAGTTGTAGACAAAGAAATTATCAAGAAAAAATAGATAAAAGACATCCAAAACAAAAGACATATAATTATCTCTATTTGTATAATCTGATATGACCTTATATATGAAAAATTCTAAAAATTCTAATACATGAATTCAGCAAAATAGGAGGACACAAAGTCAACAAAAAATTATTGCATTTCTATACCCTAACAATGAATAGTCCAAAAAGGAAATTTAAAAATAAATCCATTCACAGCTGCATCAAAAAAAAAAAAAAAGTTAAATGCTTAGGAATAAACCAAGGAGATAAAAGACTTGTGCGATGAAAACTACAAAACATTTCTGAAAGAAATTTAAAAAGACAAAAGTCGACAGGAGGACATTTTGGTTCAGGGATTAGATACCTTAATATTAAGATATCAATACTACCAAAAACAACTAACACCTTTATGCAATCCCTATCAAAATCCCAAATACAGTTTTTGCAGATATAGTAAATCCCATCCTAAAATGCAGATGGAATCTCAAGAGACCATGAGTAGTCAGAGAAAAAACAATTCTGAAAAGGAAGAATAAAGCTGAAGCATTCAAACTTCCTGATTTCAAAACCTGCTACAAAGAGTAATCAAAAGAGTATGGTACTAGCATAAAGACAGACATAGAGCTCAACAGAATAGAGAGTCTAGAAATAAGTCCTTACATACATGATCAAATTATTTTTGACAAAGTACCAAGACCATACAATGGAGAAATGACAGGTTTGTTTTTTTTTTTTTTTAAAGGATCCTAGGAGATGGGGGAGCACCTGAGTGGCTCAGTTAATTAAGCCTCTGATCTTAGTTTTGGCTAAGGTCATGATCTCAGGGTCGTTGGATCAAGCCCCATATTGGGCTTGTGCAGGGTGTGGTCCTGCTTAAGAGTCTATCTCTCCCTCTCCCTCTGCCCCCACCTCACATGCACACGCATGCTCTCTCATTCTCTCACACACTCACTCTCTCCAAAAAAATAAAAATAAATAAATAAGTGGTGCTGGAAAAACTGGATATTCACAAGTAAAAGTATTAAGTTGGGTCTTTACCTAACATCATCTACAATAATTAACTTAAAGTAGATCTATGACCTAAATGTAAGACAAGAAATTATAAAACTCTTCAAAGAAAACAGGGCAAAAGCTTCCATATTGGATTTGGTAATGATTTCTTAGATTTGACAACAAAGGCATAGGTAAAAGAAAAAAAATAGACAAATTGAACTTTATGAAAATTTTAAAGATCATGCATCAAAAGGTACCATGAACAGAGTAAAAAAACAATCCCCAGACTGGGATAAAATATTTCTAAATCACATATCTGGTAAGGAATAAATATGCAGAATATGTAGCACATTCCTAAAACTAAATTCAAAAATGGGCAAAGGAGTTAAATAGATATTTCGGGATGCCCGGGTAGCTCAGCGGTTGGGTGCCTGCCTTTAGCCCAGGGCATGATCCTGGAGACACAGGATCAAGTCTCGCATCGGGTTTCCTGCATGGAGCCTGCTTCTCTATCTATGTCTCTGCCTCTCTGTGTGTCTCTCATTAATAAATAAAATATTTTTTAAAAATAGATATTTTTCCAGATATACAAATGACCAATAAGCATATGAAAAGACGCTTAAGATCATTAATCATTACAGGAATACAATCAAAACTACAATGAGTCATCATTTCATGCCCATTAGAATGATTATTATTAAAAGTAGAGAAAATACCAAGTGTTGGTGAGATACGGAGAAATTGAAGCCCTTGCACACTGTTGGTGGGAATCTAAAATGGTGCAGCCACTTTGGAAAATAGTATGGCAGTTCATCAAAATATCAAAAATAGAATTGCTATATGGTCCAGCAATTTCACTTCTGAATATATCTCCAAAAGAATTGAAAGCAGGGTCTTGAATAGGTATTTGCATACTCATGGTCCTGGCAGCATTATTCACAATAGCTAAAATGTGGAGAAACCCAAGTGTCTATTGACAGATGAGTGGATAAGCAAAATGGGATATACACATACAATGAAATATTATTCCATGGAAGTAAGTTCTGGCGTATCTTAAAATACAGATAAGCCCTGAAGACATTATGCTAAGTGAAATAAGCCAGTCACAAAAAGACAGATATTGTGTGATTCCACTCACATGAGGTACTGAGAGTAGTCAAAATCATAGAGACAGAACATAGAATGGTGGGTTGTTGGAGCTGGGAGAGAAGGAATGTGGAGTTCTTAATGTATACAGAGTTTCAGTTTTGCAAAATAAGAGTTCTGGAGATGGATGATGGTGATGGTTGTACAGCAATATGAGTGTACTTAGTATCACTCAACTGTACACTTAAAAAAGGTGAAGACATTACATTTTATGTTATGTGTATTTTACTACAATAAAAATTGAACAAAAGTTACCAGAAGTTCACATAATCTCCCCAACTTCCCTCTCACCAAACCTTCCCCAAATAACACCCTAGATATTTTCAGAAATGTGAGGAAGACTTCTGAATTTCTTTCATGAAATGGAATTTGTGCGGAACAATTTTGTGTATCGAAGAAAAAGGCACTCCAATAATCTAGATAAATAGGGAGCATCTAAATTATCGCATCCTGTAAAATGAGATTCTATAATCAATATAGATGTCTCATGGGGCAGATGACTTTGGATTGATGTTAGGGGAGGTCATTATTGCCAGTTGACCCATCAGCTCAACCTCAACAATCAGAGGCTCCATACCCCCTTCCCATCCTTGGAAGGTGCATTCTACTTGCCTCCCTGACCTCCAGAGGCTGCTCCAAGGACACAACTTTGAGATAACGATGTGGTGTTAAGGTCACCTGGCACTATACATGACTGAACTCAGTTAAAGCCTTCCTATAAACTTAAGATTTGGTGGGCAGGTGCAGAGGCCTACCCGTCTTAGCAGCTGTCCAAAGCAATTCCCCCATGTTAATTCCCTTGGTCATTAAAACTGCCACCTACCAATCCGAAGTGGTCTGCCTCTTTCCTCAGTCTATTCATGCCCTCCACATACAGGGACCGGTTTCAGTTTATACCAGGGAAGTTTACAAACCAACAACTGGTTTCTTACATATCAAAAGGGATGAAGAATATTCTAGGTCAGGACTCCTGGGTGGCTCAGTGGTTAAGCGTCTGCCTTTGGCTCAGGGTGTGATCCCATAGTTCCAGGATCAAGTCCTACATGGGGCTCCCTGCAGGGAGCCTGCTTCCCCTCTGCCTGTGTCTCTGCCTGACTCTGTATCTCTCATGAATAAATAAATAAAATCTTAAAAAAAAAGAAAATTCTAGGTTGAGTAGACCAACATGATCAAAGACAATAAGGTACAAAACTTAAAAATCCTAGTTTGATGTCACAACACAAACAAGAATTCTCATACTGTATTATAGTAACCTCTTCAATTTCCTCCATTTAATGTCTAGTTCAATATCCCATCATTAATATCATACAGGAAAGGAAGTGTCATCTACATAGTACTCAAATTATATGGTGAGACAAATCAACAGTAAAGAGATTTGACTGTATTCATTTATGATCACATAAGGGAAAAAAAAATGATTACTTCCTTGCAGGCCAATGAAAATTCCTCTACTCTGCTAAGGAGAGTAATGGGTTCCCTAGTCATTTTCAATAAAACTACATAAAGTTGTAATAAAATAAGAATCTGATTTGTAATGTATTCAAGAAGTTACTTATTTTTTTGCATGGAGGCATTTGATTTTCATAAAAAGCTTTGGAAAACTGGAAAGTGTTGGTCATTTTATGGGTATAATGACACTTGACACTACGTACCTTCTAAAAGTTTCAATATGCTTGACAAGTGTTATCACAACATTAAATATATTTTACTAGAAATGAAATGAGGGATGAAATGTCTGACCCCATGTCACTAAACAAGTCAACTATAGTGATAAAAACCAAGCATCTGGTCGTCTACATCTTAGTTATTATTTTTGGTTATATCTTGCTCTATTATTTCTGAAATGCATTGAATTTCAACAAGAACAACAAAACGTAAAACAGGATGATCAGAAAAATCCCTGCTGTTGACAATCACTTCTTGCTTTTTGAAGTCACTGTAACTGTTAATACTTCTTTCTTGGTGCATTTTTGCTATCACCCAAACTACAATCAGCCTACAAAATTTTCTACAAGCTATGAAACTGAATCCAGATTTGGGAATTGGATGTCACAAATTCTTCCAGGACTCCAGAGTATGAATTCCTACCAATGTAGGTTCTGAGAACAAGAAAGTGGTGATGAATACACTCCCAGGGTGATTGAATAACAGCTGAGCCAAGATGCAGGATGCTTCCCCTGCCAATTGTATAGTTCCTTTAATCCTTCTGCCTTGGACCCAGCCAAAAAAAGGACTGATTCTCTTTGGTAAATAAGTCAATGACTTCACAGAGTTGGTATCATGAGAAACAAGTGTATAAATCTATGTCAAAATTGCTTGGAAATGCATGTTACGCTTTTCAAAAACATGCTTTGTCTTCTTTGTCTATCATCACTATTATGATCATCATGATATTATTAGTGAGAGAAGAAAAAGAGGCTACTTTAACCACTGCTGGGGAAAAGGACTTTAAACTGTGGTCCATGCTAAATGGTTTTGAGCTCCTGTTTGTTGCTGGGACAGTATTTGAATGACTGCATGAATGAATGAATGAATACTTTCATCATTAAAAATAAATAGTTTAAAGACGTTTTTTAAGGAAATTCACAATACATATAAGAATAAAAAAATAAACTCCCTTACTCCTCCCATCTAATGATAAACACTAACATTCAGTATTTTTCCTGTACGATTTTTTAATGGACTAATTTGATTTTGTTTTATATTGTGAATATCATAGTAGACAAAAACTGCTGTAGCTTTCCTTCTTTATCTTCATTTTTCAACACAAATTTTTTTTGTAATTCATAGTAACAATTGAGCTTAATGGCAGATTTCATTTGTAATATCTATAAGGGATTGTCTTGACTTTTATAGTTGAGCTTCAAATGATCATCCTGAAATTAAGCATTTTAAATAACTTGGTGGTAATCAACCCATTCACTTTAAAAAGCGTTCTAGATTATGACTCAGACATTGAATCTGCTAGTATTTTCAGGACTAAAATCCTAACATACTCTCAGATATACTAAAGTCTCATTTTATATAAAAATACATCAAAATGTAAACAGTTATGTGAATTTATCATTTATGATGACTTTTTTGTAGGATAATAACTACTGTGCATATTTTTACTATGTACATAATTTTTTTATAATTTTTACTTGACTCAAACAATACACTAAATTCATTAAAATTAAGGGGATTTTGCTATTAATATAGCAGGATTTACTTTTCAGAACTTTAAAATAATGTTAGAATAATACTTGCCAAGAAATTTTGGAACATAATCTGTAAGTTGGAAAGGTACTGCAATTAAATGTTGTATGTCTTATCAATTCCTTACAAGGAAGACTCTTTGAATTCTGATAAATACAATCATAATAAGGTAAGACACCCAGTGGGTGAATTAATTTTAAATACTGATGATGAGGCATTCTTGCATCTAATTACCTAATCCTCAAATAGGAAAACCTTATGTCTCTCATTTTGGATAAAATGCGTGATGAAAAATAATTTCTCCTTATTACAGAAACAAGATGTTTTATTTTCACAAGCCAAGCTACAGCTTGACCTGATGTTTTCAAAACAAAAGACAAAACAATAACAACAACATCTTTTATATCAGGCAATTATAGTGGGATTGTAGTTCTATCCTTGAAACTACACAAACACTTCATGAAAGCCATAGTTTAATTTTTGTTGTTCGGGAACTTTGGATTCAGCAAAAGAAAGAACATTTCTGTAATATTTGCCAATCTGTCTTTAAAGCATTTTTCCTTAGAACAGTTTTTATGTCTAATTAGTAGGAGCACTATTTTGATTCACATATTGGATATTCACAAACTGGGTATTTTTACTGATGCCAAAACAAAATTTAAAGGAAGTTGAAAAAGTAGAACACATTTCAAAGGTGCCCCTGTGGGGTCAATTAGCATCTATAAATATTTATATAATCCATTACTTAATGCCAATCAATATTTCTAAAACTTTTTTGTCAATCAGTTCTATGTTCAATAACCTCCCCACAGATATTAAATAAAATCCAACCCTTAAGTTCCCTATTTTAAGATAGTCATCAATAGAATTTGTCTTATCTCTTTTACTATTTCCAGGACAAACAATTTCAAATCTTTTACTTTGTATCCCCTCCTTTTTTCAGTCTACCAGTCCAAATACTTTTTCCCCTATCACACAAAACCTCACTATTGAATTTATTGACCAATATCCTACACTTTTTTTCAAAGTCATACATAGACTATTCACCTTTTATTTCCATGACTGTTAATAACATTTAAATTCCACAAAACCCTTTCTTTTTTCACAAAGAATATGTGTGTTATGACACACAAAAATACACACATAAACTATTGAGAGTGAATAGAAAAACATTATTAGTCCTCTTTAACCAATAAGGAAACAGAAAATGCAGCTGGCTTGAAAATAACCAGTTAATTGGGAGCCAGGATTAGAGCCAGCAAATCAGCATATGTTTCTGAACATGCAATGCCCCATGTGTCAGCACCCCTCTTCTACCCCAGACACAAGAAAGAAAAGCCATGACCTTGTTCCTGTGCCTCGAGGGGGCCTAAACTTTGGAATGTCTTTCTCAAAATTTCTGTTTCCCTCTAGGGCCTAAAACCAGGCACAGCTATTTCTCCTCTTTACAGTGCACTCTAAATCTCTTCTCTGTGTGGAAGAGCTTTAGATGTCCTTAAGAGTTTGCCAAGGTTTATGACTATGGAGTCAATCTGAAGTCCCATAGCCAGGCCCAGTTCCAATGGTTGGCCTAGTTAGTGGATTGCTCCTGATGGCTGATGTGGCATTTCTTTCAAGGGAACATATGAGATGGGCTATCAGAATACTAATTTGGGGAACTTTCTGAATTCACATAGATAGAGGCCTCTACAAAAAATATTTTCCAGAAACCCACTTACCCTAGGAGTGGCCTTCCTTCTGTGGTATGAAGAATAAGAAGACGTTATAGTAGTAAAGAGAATGATTTACTATTATACATTTGTAGTGTATTTTAGAATTCATAAAAAGCCTCTGCACATATCATCTTATTTGATCCTCATAAGAACTTAATTAATTAGTGCAATAAATATTTATTGAGGGTCTTCTCTGTTTTGGCACTGAATTAGATGCTGAAGACTCACAGACTTACAAGAGAGATACTATCCCTGACGTTATGAGATTTACAGTCCAGTGGTGCAGACAAGAAATAAACTAATTATGCAAATAAATGTCAGTTACAACTGTAAACATTGCAATAAGGTTGATATAAGAACCCCACCCCACCCCCTACCCCTCAATTAGAGAACCACCTCACCTAGTTTGTATTTTAGATGTGGCTATACAACAAATACTATCATTTTAAGTTTCTAGCTGATTGAATTGAACTTGGCAAAGTTACATTAACCTTGGCCAAGGTCAGATAGTCCTAGGTGGCAGAAGTAACACATGTAACAGGACTTATACTTGGTCTGTTCTTTCATTATGCATAACTGCTTAGGCCAAAAACCATGCGTCCTATGATGATATAAACAAGTTCATTCCTATTAAAAGCATTTGTGTGTTTGTAGGCATCCTGAATGTTGCTTTCAGGTGGATTTTAAAGATATAAAAGCATCAGTGAAGAACTTAATTGTATTATTGACTATTAATTTTTATTGCAACAGGAATTACAAATAAACAAAGATGATCATTTTTCACTGATATACCCGAGAATATATCCTTATAGTTTTCCAGAGTTATGCTGAGTATTAAAACAGTCTGCTGGTATAGCAAGTAATTGGGTAACCGAAGCAACTTCTTTGAGGTGAAAAGACAACAAGGACCCAGACTCAGCGATCCAGGGCTGGGCATTTCAACAAGAGAGCAGAGCTAGTCTGAGTCATGGAAAGTCTAGTACATGCTATTGGAAGTTAGAAAAAGGCCAGACCATGTGGGGCCTTTGGAGGATGGGACAGGGATTTAGATATTGTTTGTAAAGCTCTGAAAAGATCCTTAAGAATTCTAAGCAGATTGGTGAGGTGATGTAACTTATATTTTTAGAAAACTGTTCAAATTAAAATCTTTTGGGTTCATGTGAGCATGTTGTATTGAAGTAAAAGTTGGTCTAACTGGAAATGATATTGAAGAGTTGCTTTTATAGGAAATTAGCGGGTTTAGAAGGGAAAAAATAATTGTCTGACCTGAGGTAGAAGCCATATAAATCAGCATAATCAAAAAAGATTTGTGGTAAGCAGAGGAAGAAGCAGGATAAGAATAAATATTTTGACCAGAAAGGAAATTAGGCTATCATGGATAACCATGGATAATGTCATAATGGAAAACACCCACTGGCAAATGTAGAATCGAAGGATGGAAATTTAATCATTTTCATAAACTGTAGATCTTGCCCAAATTCCTTCCTGGGTTCAGAATTTCTGATTTAGCCTTCTATAATCACTGGCTTTCCCATGTGTAAAACTCTATATACCTGGAGCCTTTCTAGGACACTACCACACATTTTGTGTGATTGTAACACATTGCTGAGAAAAATGGCTTTAGATTTAGCAAACTGGGATTTAAAATCCAATGCAGGGGATCCCTGGGTGGCTCAGTGGTTTGGCGCCTGCCTTTGGCCCAGGGCGCGATCCTGGAGTCCCAGGATGGAATTCCGCGTTGGGCTCCTGGCATGGAGCCTGCTTCTCCCTCTGCCTTTGTCTCTGCCCCTCTCTCTCTCTCTCTCTCTCTCCCTCTCTCTCTCTCTCTCTCTCTCTCTCTCTCTCTCCCTCTCTCTCTCTCTTTCTCTCTCGTGAATAAATAAATAAAATCTTAAAAAAATAAAATAAAACCCAATGCAACGTCTTTAGACCATATGAGTATGAATAAGTGATTCAATCATGGTCTTCTCATTTGTAAAATGGGTTTTCAATAGCAGCTGTGGGTGGCAAAAAAAGAGTCCATATAAAGTGCTGAGCACAGTACTTGGATAGTATATTTAAAATTATGGTTTTTATTTTTTATTCTATTATTTTTTTAAGAGTTCAGTTTTATTTATTTTTGAGAGAGAGAAAGAGAGAGAGAGAGAGAGAGCACACACCTGAGTTGGGGGCATGGGCAGGGGCAGAGGGAGAGAGAGGGTCTCAAGCAGGCTCCACGCTGAGTGCAGAGCCTGACATGGGCTCAATCTCACAACCTTAAGATCATGATCTGAACCAAAATCAAGAGTCAGAAGCCTAACCAAGTGAACCACCCAGACATCCCTAGCTAGTATTATTAGATGTCAGGTTAAAGTCATATAATCTATGATTATTAAAATTAATTAATGTGTTCTTATATTTTGGCTGGCATATAATTGATATATACCCCATTAACTGGTATTATCTGTTTAAGATTAAGGATACATTTATGTAGCTATACCTAAAGATATCCCTTGGCTATGTGCTTTCCTCTGTTTTTATTTTTTTTGTTAACTTGATAAATAAGAAAAGTTTCACAGTCTCTACAGATCTTTGTCTGTCTCCCCCTTTGGTACCTTCCTGAAGCACCAGTTTTAACAGCCTAGATGTATGTATATGTGTTTTCATATTTCTCCATGCTCATCCAAACCTATACATGTATTGTGGGGATTGTTTTTATAAAGTGGGGGCCACACTCTATAAATGATTCCACGATTTAATGAGTCATGGACATTCTTCTACATTAATAGATTCAGATCTAACTCATTCAATGATTGTAAACTATTTCATAATACGAATATCCCATGATATCTTTAAGCATTTTCTAATTGATGAATATTTGGATTGATTATAATTTTTGCTTTTTGTTTCTATTACAACTATTGTTATAGTAAAAAACATTGTGGACTTATAATCTTATTACTAATAGGATTAATTCAGTAAAGTCAGAATGCTAAATCAAAGGCTGCTTGTTACCTTATATTCTTTATTGTACAGGGCAAAATTATGCACATTGAACTGAATTCTGACAAAATGTAGTTCGGTTAAGGCGCCTTGGTGGCTCAGTCAGTTAAGCGTCTGCCTTCAGCTCAGGTCATGATGGCAGGGTCCTGGGATCAAGCCTGTCAGGCTCCCAGATCTTCAGGGAATTTGCTTCTCCCTCTGCCCCTCCCCTTGTTTGTGCTCCCTCAAAAATAAATAACTTTTTAACTTAAAAATGTACTTAGGTTTTCAGTTTTTATTGGCACTCATAAAGGAAGAAATGCTTTATCTTAAGAGTTATTTACTCCTTTTATTTGTTATTCCTTTTTGTTGCATCAGATCCAAACAAGTGAAGGATAGTAATAAATTGGTGCATTCTTTCCTAGAAAGAATTTATCTTGTCTTTCTCAACTAAGGACTCTCTGTTGAAGATACATAAGTTCCAAGGGTGGGATGCCCGGGTGGCTCAGCGGTTGAGCATCTGCCTTCAGCTCAGGGTGTGATCCCAGGGGCCCGAGATTTGAGTCCCACATCGGGGTCCCTGCGTAGAGCCTGCTTCTCCCTCTGCCGGTGTCTCTGCCTCTCTCTCTTTCTCTGTATCTCTCATGAATAAATAAATAAAATATTTTAAAAAATAAGTTCTAAGGATAATTTGGAAAGGCCAGTGAAACATGTATTAACTAATTAACATATCTAGATATGTTACAGCACTGTGTGGCATGTAGGCATAAGCATGTGTACATTATAAGTGTATAAAAGATCATGCATATTGGTTATTTCTTGATTAACTTTTCTCAGTGAGGACCGTATAGGAGAATGAAGTGAATATAAATTGTTCATTATCAAAAATGAAGGGAGTATTATTATAAAAGATAAACTCTTCATTATGTCTCACAATATTCCCCCCCCCCCCCAGGGAAAGTCATAGATGAAGTTATCTGGGAAAGAAAAGGAAAAAAAATCATTTCACAGATTTTCAACTTTAGCATTATTTTTCAGAAACACATCAGTTGTATAAGCTAGAGATAGCCTGGACAATAACCTTTATCTGGAGCCCAGTGAGTCTTGGACAGAATTGGGAAATCTGCTATTCAAGATTTTGTGTTACTTATTGGAAAATTTAGCCCTTCCAAGAAATGAGTCTTGCTTTCAGTGGTCGTCAAGTTGAATAGCACAGGGATCACCTCTTAAATGTCAATTTAATAGATCATGAAACATTAATATCCTTTGTTATGAGCACCTGAATGTGAACATCAGTGTATCTATTGGCCTAAGTGTCTGAGGACCACACGACTTGGACATGACTCTAAGGCAGGGGTTGGCAAATATGGCTCAAGGGCCAAATATTGCTTCCTACCAAAAAGGAAGGGATAATTATTACCTGCCCCAACTATCTCTCAAAGATGGTATAAACTGAATTGATAAGAAATCTGATCCCTTCACTAGATTCTGTACAGATCCTAGGCATTATCACAATAATTAATTATTTGAAAGATTACTAATGAAAAAATAGTCCATAAAAATAACTATCCTAGGAGAAAATTTGGAGGTGGCAATGTCACCCTTCAATATACTTGGAAGTATGTTTTCATATTTAAAGGTTATTTTCTTCTCCTCCCTCTACAACTCTCTGTAGACAATGAACTTCATTTCCTGTGCCATTGACTACCCATAGTAAGCAACTTGCTTGCTGTACAAACTATGGTCCAAAATGAATCATGATGACAAGTAAACTTGATAAAGATGATTCTATGGATGCAGACATAGAGCAGACATGCAAGAGAAAGCTAGAAGTCTATTATTTTAAAGAAAGAAGGACATTACTGCTTATCTAGTTACCTTATTCTTATACTAAAGGAAAAAAGCTCAGGGAAATAAAATGACTTGCCCTTATAAAAGAAGCAAAATGCAATTGCAGGGCTGAGTCTGTGATGAAAAGTAAAAGGAAGTAGGGAGGAAAAGATGAAACACAGAGCTTGGAAAACAAGAAAATAAAAGGAAAATGATATCTGTAAAGACATGTTTAAAAGTATATAGAAAATGACATATATGATCTTTATATGAAGAGAAACAGGAAAAAAGTCTCAAAGTGGGTAACAAATTGGCAATGTATGTTCTTGTTCACCAATGCCAGGATTATCCCAGTGAAGCTGGGCCAAATTGCCATGACAATAATTAGCTCTAGTACTTTGACAGATCATTATGAAAACATTAGCAGGGCATTAGTGACGATTACCCATTTTTCACACATTGATGACATGCCATAGTTCGCTCATTAGTATACTGGTGTCTAATAGCTGCATTCTAACTAGCACTTTCCTCTTTCATCTGAGATATAAACCTACTAACCTTAGACCAAACCATATAAAAAGACTTTGTTAAATAAAATACAAATATGTTTCACTTATTTAGGAAGAAATTCATTCATCAAGCCAGAGAATTATTTAGTCTATCTCTGCTAGGCAATGCACAGTAATCTATCATCTTTCTCTGATTAAAATGACATGTCATGTGTTTTGGGGAAGAACAAAAGATTATAGCAGCATCCTCCAGACTTCCTCTGGTCACTTTCTAGGCTCCTGCTATCTCAGATTTCAACTCAGGAAGAGGATGTCTCTCACTTTATTGTCTTTATTCTGAGTAATATTCTTGTATTTCATCCATTTCACACATCAATTGCCTTGGCTTATGGAACCACTAAATCAGTTGTCCTCAACAGTCTGTACATTAGAATCACCTGGAAAGATTTCAAAGACATAACTGCCATATGATCCACATCCCAGCCCAAATGACTCAGAATTTCTGAAAGTGGGACATGGGCATCTATGTTAATTTATTTGGGTTAAGCTGACAAGAGGAGTCTGATGCACAGTGGGGGTTGGGAGTCACTCATCTTCAAATATATATCTAGACCCATTAATTTAGAATATTAGGTAATGCGGGGTACATAGATGATAAAGTTAACAAATTAGTTGGATCATTCCCAATATTGATGACAGATGGTGCATTGTTCTCAGTACATGTGAACAATCTAAAAATCCTAGGCAGAGAAAAGGTAATTTTGAGGGGGTGTTTTGTGATTTTTTTCCCCTTTTCTTGCATATCACCACCTGTCCTCCTACACAGAAAACATTTAATTTTGAGTAATATATTTTAGAAGGTACAATTCTCTCACACTATTTTATGAGTGATTATGTTTTCCTAATTCAAAGAAGTCCAGCATGGATACCCAGAGCAAAGTTCCCTTCACCCTCCCTCTCCTTCCCTTCACTTTCAAAAGCTATATGTCAAAACAACACTGACTAGAATGTGTGAAATGAATTATTGAGACGCTAGGAGCTAAGCAGTCTCTGAGGCTGGTTGGATTATAGGACAAGCAGAGGTGCATGTAAGTCACTGAGCTCCGCTCAGCCACAGGGTCAGAATCTAGCTTCTTTTATTTCTACAGGAATCTCAAGAAGGATGAAATAAAAGACAAAACCAAAGAGAAGGAAGGTGAGGGGGAAATACTGTGTTATATGCCTCACTCTCCAAGAGTTTAAAATCGAAGACTGAAATTAGGGAGAACCGAAATTAGCTCCACCACCCTGAACCTAGATATACTTCCCATTCTCTGGATTCAGTTTCCACATCTACATAAGAGAAAGCTGAGGGCAGCCCGGGTGGCTCAGGGGTTTAGCACCACCTTCAGCCCAGGGCGTGAGCCTGGAGACCCGGGATCGAGTCCCACATCGGGCTCCCTGCATGGAGCCTGCTTCTCCCTCTGCCTGTATCTCTGCCTCTCTCTCACTCTCTCTGTGTCCCTCATGAATAAGTAGATAAAAAATAAAAGCTTTAAAAAAAAGAGAGAAAGCTGATTAAAATTCTTTCAATTATCAGCAAGCAGTAAGATGTTATGATTCTATGAAAATACCTTCTTAGAGTCCCAAATAGTAGGGTACACATAAGCAGACTTCAGCAATGTCAGGTAGATCTTTGGCATTCAAATGTTTATTTTTATAGTTCCCATTACTTGAGATTACTCCCAAAGGTGCAAAGAATACAATAAAATGCAATTTGGCCAGAGCCAAGTTGAATGTTAAGTCCAAAGAGGCTGCACTCTAGGCAAACCATGAATCTATCCACCTGAGCATCACTGGGGCATTTCCCTTCTTTAGTCATCTTTACAAACTAAGGATTCACAAGGTCTCAGAGTCTGTCTCCCTGATTGCTAAGAGACTCTTTATAAGTCTCTCTACATTTTATAGGAATGTCTTTACTTAATATGGTGTTGCCTGTTTATTTTAAAATATCTACCCTGTCTGGTTATCATTTGGGACACTGAATGGAGCAAGTGGTTTAAAAGATAATGAATGCCCTGGGGACTGTTTGAGGGTAAAAATTAGTTTACTAGGGCTGCTGTAACAAAGTACCACAAACCATTTGACTTAAACAACAAAAATTTTCTTTCTCACAGTTTTTGAGACTAAACGTCTGAGATTAAGGTGCCAGCACTGTTGGTCCCTCTGAGGGCTGTGGGGGAGGGGGAAGGATCTATTCTGTGTCCTTCTCCTTGGCTTGTAAATGGTCATCTTCTCCTTATGTTTTCACATCATCTTCCCTCTGTACATATCTGTATCCAAATTTCCTCCTCTTAGAAGGATACCTTTTATGTTGGGTTAGGGCCCACCCTAATGACCACATTATAACTTGATTATCTCTGTAAAAACTCTGTATCTAAATAAGATTTCATCCTAAAGTACTGGGGGTTAGGACTTCACAGAGTTTTGGGTTTTTTGTTTTGTTTTGGTTTTTGTTTTTTGGTTTTTGTTTTTTTTTTTTTTTTTTTTTGGAGGGGTGGGAGCATTAGGGCACAACTTACCCCAGAACAAGGAGCATTTTATAAATGTGAAGAGAGCCTGAGCCATGGGTGATTTTAGTAGGTATATGTACAATAATCTTGTTGAAATGTAATTGAAGAAATCAAGCAAGGAATAGTTGATGATTAATACTAATCATTGTTGATGTTAATACTAATACTACTACAAATTGATACCAATTATTGAGTTAGTAAATCATATGACTCATATTCTTTTCCATTTATCTAAAATGCCCTCTTCCACCCTGGAGCCTCTAGCTAATGCAATTGCAGAAGACTTAAAGGAAAAAAAATAACATTTTTACTGGATTTTGAAGGGTAACTTGAACATTGGCAGGTAGAAGTTGGACCTTTGGAAGAAGGGAGGTGAACATCTGAGAAGGATGGGTCTGAAAAAGGACAGAGAGAATGTTGCAGAAGTACTAAGGAGATAAATCAGGCCATTTCACTAAGAAATCAGGAAATCCTTAGGAAGGTGCATACACTGATCCTACTTTTTAGGATTTCAAGTAACTGTCCGGTCTATGCACCTGAAGGTAAAGGTGAAGGGACAGATACTGGGTATTTTTTTCATTTACCTCTTCATTCTCCTTTACTCTTGCCATTTTATAACTCTGTAAAATTTACACCAACAGCCTTCTCTATGGACCAAAAGGCATATAATCTGCAATTAGCTAACAAAAGGACTTTTCTACGTTCAGAAATATTTTTAAAAATGAAACTAAGAGGGGGGAAGGCGCTAAGAGGGTTGGTTGGGCTTCTGACTCTTGATTTACTGATCTCAAGATCCTGAGATCAAGCCTCACCTTCAGCTCCACACTCAACTCAAAGGAAGTCTGCTTCTCTGTCTCCCTCCCCTTATGTTCCTCCCCACCAAACACACTCATATGCACTCTCTCTCTTTCTCAAAGAAATAAAATATTTAAATTAAATAAAATATAATGAAATAAAATGAAAAAAATAAGGGCTCTGAGATATGGAAAATTTTTACTAGATGCCAATAGAAAGCTCTGAAAGAGGCAGAGTGTGTGTGTGTGTGTGTGTGTGTGCGTATACACACACACACACACACATATATACACACACATATAGGAAGCATCTTTTTACCTCTCTTCCAAAGTGGTGGCTGAGCATTCTGGAGAAAGTTTTAATATTCAGCTTTACTACCTTCTCTTTCTCTGATCTTGATCTCCAATAAACAAAGAGACAGAAACTTAATAAATTTTCTTTTGAACATGATGCCAAAGTGATTTGGCAAAAGACAACTGTAGGTCTTTTTACCAGCCCTAATGTAGATTGGGACCACAGCTCTGAAAGTTCCAAGCATAAGCACATTTGAAGGTAAATCAAGGCTGACAGCAGGTATCTGAAAATTTTTAAAAAGAGCCTAACAGAAAACACATTGAAATGAAGAAATAGAAGGCCAGGCCAGAGAAGGAGGAGGTACTTTTGTGAATTTTCAGTTAAGAGTTGCTAAGCAATAGCCAGAGGAAACAGTCAAGGGACCCGAGTTCTAATTGCAGATGTTCCATTCCTGTCTTGCAGGGATGGGGAAGAGGTTTTCAACAATCAAACAGGATGCTGAGACTTCTCTCCTGACCTTGGGCCAAGACAATCTGCTTTTTAACTGGAGGCAACTGTAATCCATTCTGTGAACAGATGGTGTGGAGGAAAAAATGCAAACACAGGCTCTCTAGTGTCTATTCCAAAAGCTAGCCAACTTCCAGCTGTGGTAGGATAGGCAAGGGATGATAAAGGTCCTAGTGGGTATGGGAAAGTTGTGGAAAGAGAATAAAATATACTTTCTAACAGTGAAAAATAACAGGCAGAGAGGGATTTCTTTGGTTACAGTGATGCTGGATAAATTCACATTGAGATCACTTTTATATCAGTTATATCTCATAAGTCTCCTGGATCACCCATGACTTCTACCTCTGTAACAGGTCTGTACCTTGTCTAAATTCTGCATTCTTTATCCCTCTGATGATAACAAAAGATTGCTCAATTATTATTAGATTTTATTTCCTCTTCACATTGAACATCTTGAAAGCCATAAACTGCATTGCTAAAGTTTGGTCACTTGATTTACAAAGGGCCATAGGAAAAGGCTCAGCATGGGGAGACTCTTCCCTTGACATAATCAGGGGAAAACACACACAAAAAAACTGAACGTCCATGAAATATCCAAGGATGGTATAATGTCAGTTTTGAAGATGATATTAATATATAATCCAGGTTGATATTCTCTACTGCTTCTCAATGTAAAAAGTGTTGACTGTGAATACGCCATTACTATTTCTGTGAAAATTTTATTTAAAATACTAAAAAGTAATTTTAGGCACAATATAGATTCTAACTACTGTGGAAAAAGTGTTGAAGGTGTGGGATCCAAGGAGCAAATACTCCCACCACTGTTACTGCTTGCAGGACACATAGTTAAATAAAAGGTGACAGTTTGGGTTGGAAAATTATTTAAAATAAATAACATTATTTAAAATAAATGCAGGGGCACCTGCGTGGCTCTGTGATTAAGCATCTGCCTTTGCCTCAGGTCGTGAACCCAAGGTCCTGGGATCAAGTCCCACATCAGGCTCCCCGCGGAGAACCTGCTTCTCCCTCTGCCTATGTCTCTCATGAATAAGTAAATAAAATATTTTTTAAAATAAATACAATATAAAATAAAATAAACAGACCAAATATCCCACTGATTGTGGATGAAATGGACAGAGATTTCTACTCTGGATGGGAATTTAGTCAAATGATCCTCCAAGTAAAAATCTCAATGTCTCCTACACTCAAATTCCTTTTTATACATTCATTTATATTCAGCAAGATTCACTGACACTGGCTATGTGCTAGACATGGATCAAGGGTTCTAAGTTCTCAAAGGTAAATAAAAACATAGCCACTATAGCCAAAGTAAGCAGTCATAGAAATGAAAAATTACAATCTAGTGTGATATGTCCTATGCTAGCAACTAAAGGTGCTACTGTTTGATGATGGAATGAGTGTCAATTATTCCAGGTTCAGTTAAAGAAAATTCCATGTAGAAGGTAAAGCTTGAGTAGGACATCAAGGATGGGGCAAGAGTGCATCAGCCAATCAAAGGGAAGAGATTAGCTAAGGGCATTCCAGAGAAGAAAAGCCATGTACAAAAGCAAGGAAACACATAACAACATGGTGTGTTTGAAAAGCTGGAAGGAATGAGTGGCTGTTGCGGGGGGTGGAGAGGGTGGTGCGTGGAAGAAAAAGCAAGAGTTATACTAAGAAGCAATGACAATATCCATATTTTGTACGCAGTATGGACTAGGAAGTGCCATACCCTCTGCAGTAGATTTGGTCAGTGCTCCTCCCACATCCTCTCAAATCCTCTGCCATTTTCATGTATGTACATTGTCTCTCAATGAGGTTCAACAGAAAGCTGGCAAGTGAGGCTCTTTGTCAGTGGGCTGTCCTCAGGCTGTTAGAGTTTGGCCCAAACGTAGAAATGCCCCTAAATTTTCCTCTAATGAAGCCCTTAACCCATGATTCAGGGTACTGGAATACTCAGGCCCTCTTTCTTAAGTTAGGACAACTGTGACGTATGCCTTAACCTCTGTGGTATCTGATATTTTACTCTCACTTGTGATTTTTTTACTTGTGATTTTTTCCCTTCAATACCCACTTCCCTACTCATCTATGGTTTTTCCTTAGAATGGTTCCTGATAAATCAGTTAGACATAACTTCTCATTTCAGGGTCTACTTTTATGGGGGAGTCCAATCTAAGATATCCTTCAAACATATAGCTGTGAGCTAATAAAGTGAATCTGTGGAGAAAATGTTTCATTCATAAACTAAATAGAAAGCCATGACGAAATGAGAAATGTTTCTAATTAGGCTATGGTGTGTTGCAAGGTTGGTGGCATTAAGAATAGATGAAATTAGGGATCCCTGGGTGGCGCAGCGGTTTGGCGCCTGCCTTTGGCCCAGGGCGCGATCCTGGAGACCCGGGATCAAATCCCACATCGGGCTCCCAGTGCATGGAGCCTGCTTCTCCCTCTGCCTGTGTCTCTGCCTCTCTCTCTCTCTCTCTGTGTGACTATCATAAAAAAATAAAAAAAAATTAAAAAAAAAGAATAGATGAAATTATACATTTATCCATTTATGTCGAATAGTAAAGAAGCAAGGTTGTTTCATTTGACCATTTCATGGGCATGTCCTGGGGTGGAACTGATGATATTATGGCTGGAGGATCAGTGAATCTGGTGTCTGACTCCAGGTGCATATAGGGCTCTCTGCATCTAAGGCATCCATTATGCAAATTTTTTCTTTTCCCTATTTCTCTCTTGATTAGAGAAAATTCATTTCAATTCCACATATGTCAGGTTAGAGGACAATCAAAGAAGGAAGAACTTTATTACGGTGACAAATATCCAGGTTCTATGTGTACATCAGCAACATCGTTCCTAGTCCCAACCCTTTCTTTATCTTACGGTTATTTCATTGTAAGCCAGAAAAGGCTCAAATTCCTCAAGCATGAGAAGCAACTAAATGATAATAGTTTTTGATATATGTATACAACATTATCCATGATTATCACAACAGTGAGAATAAGAATCCTAGGGTCCATTGATGCACCTAAATCCCATGCTCCCTCTGCTACTCCTACCTACCCCAGGCCCATGACAAATTCTTACAACATACCTTGAGCTTTAGTAATCTTTTCTCCTGAAAAATGACACCTTGCTCCCCCAACCCCCACCACACATATAAGTGCTTCCATGTAATGAGTGCCAGCTTGCTGTAATTTTGATTCATTAAAGCGTGACTCAGACCAGCCCTCTCATTATGCTCAATTTCTAATTACTAGGACTGGACAATTTTAGACAGGAAGAAAAACCATACACTGGGATCTCTGATGCTCAGTGTCCAGTGACTTTTTATCATGGTTGTCTCTTTCTTCCTCACAACTCCTCACCCTGTTCTAGTTTGCCCAGTTGTTTTTGTTTTTGTTTTTGTTTTAACTAATATATGGTATTCCTCTCAAATCCATAGCAAGAGGAGAGAATTCCTCAGGAGGTTTTAATATATAAAATCTTTCCCCCTCATCCCTCATCCTTTTCTTCATCTCTAGCCCTTATAAACCCAGTTGCTGCCAACATACAGTTGTATTTATATTGACTGACAAAGACTCAGCAAAGAGAGCTCAAATCTACCATCCAAATATTTTTGAGAGTTCTGCACTAGCTTCTTACCAGCCAGGCCAACTCTGTCCTTTGTTCTCATTTCTACAGTTCTTTTCCCCTTTGTAATCACTATTCCCCTCTATTTTCTATTCCTTCTGTTAGTCTGTTCCTTTTTTTTTTCCTTTTTACCACCACTATCTACCCTGCTTCACACGTAGTGTCTAGTACATTCATTTCCTTTCCTGAAAATAAAATAAGAACTTCAAAGAGGCATGAATGATCTCTCCTGTTTTAATAATTAAAGATGAATCCACCACGAAGCTCGCTCTGCCGTTCCCAGTGTTCACATTAGATCAGAAATGGCATTTTTTAGCCCCAAAAGAAATATATCAGAGTAGTTCCCACCCTGAAATACATGGCACGAAGCCCAGCTTTTCCCTGGAACCAGCATGTTACCAATGGGTCTGTTTCAAAGTAAGTGTATTCAGAATATGGGAAGGAGGATTTGATAGTGTTTGATAATTCACAATTTAACAGCTAAGGAAAGGCAGCTTATTATTAAATGCAAATAAAATGAAATGAAGTCCGGCTGTCTGGGTGCAGATAGAAATTACACAAAGCCCATAAGCCACTCTGGAGATCTTAACTACTAGAGAGAACAGTGCTCTGGGAGCTGCCAGCAAGCACAAATCCCTTCTTTGAAGGGGCTTTCACCCTGTATTATCTCCAGAGAAAGACTCAGATTATACAGTCTGCTTGGAAAACTTAAGGTGTGACTGGAAACAGGGCAAGTACAGCCACTTCACGGAAGGCAAACATATTCTGAGGTTTAAAGTATTTCGACCTCTTTAGTTCCTATTGTTACTTTCTTCTTTTGTAGGATGGTTTTTACTGGTCACTGGAAAATTGCCAACGACAGTCTGCCTAGAGCAAAAGGATATATATTGCCCCGGCCTATGCAATTTACAACGTTAGTATGGCTGTTACCTAACGGTCATAAGTATGACCTTGAGAACATGATTATAATTTTATATAAACAGTTTTTATATGACTCTGTTACATCTAATTATATTTTAAAATAGTACAAGTATTTCAAAGCTATGGAATTAGGCATTTTTGTTCCTTTATCAATTAGACTTCAGTGCTCTGATGGACCATGTTTTGGAAGGAGTACTAAAGCTGGATTTGCACAACTGAGTAAAAATTCAATGTGGCCATCAGATTAACTTAGGGAAAACAATGCATTACATATGTTATTCACTAACTCAAAAACTCTAAAGGTACTTTTTGACCAGATCAATTCACATCATTTCTTCAGCAATTCTGTATTTTATCATCTAATTTGGGACTTCCATGCATATATTCCCCGACAAATGGGGAGATCTCATCTGTGTTTCAAGAGTTTTGTGTTCTCATTCCCTGCCTCCTAAGCCTGGGATACCTCTCCCTTTTGCGACTACCATAATTCAACACTTGCTGCTAGGCTATTTCATACCCTGTCTTCTCTTTGGACCCTTTCCTGAATGTACATCTCCCTTCTCTGAAGTGTCACTGCACCTGTGGTCTCCAGCATTCATTTTGGTACTCAAATACTTTGTAAATACACTACATCTACTGCTTCGCACTGCTTATTATTTTTATATATCTCTCATGTCCAGCCAGCAGATTACAGACTTCTAAAAAGCACAGATGGTACTTTAGAGTTACCGTCTATCTCCTGTAGGATTTATCATTACATCCAACATATCTCCATCATGGACATTTCTCTTGGACTCTCGACTTCCTTATCCATCTGTCTACTTAACATCAGCCCTTAGAAGTCTAATAGGCAATTAAACTTGCTACCGCCAAATCTTTTCCCTCTACAATCTGCCCTGCACATTGTTTTCGCTATTTCAATCTTGGAAGTTTCATCCTCCTAGTTGTTCATGCCAAAATACCTTGGATGCGTCTTTCTGTCACGTTCCATGTCTCATTTATCTTGAAATTATCTCATTTCTATCACCAGAACAAATCCAAAATAGGATCACTACTACTACTTCCATTGCTATCACTTACACCAAGCCATCATCATCTCTCTCCTATTATAATACTATTAAGTATTAAATATGCTAATCAGTCTCCTTGCTTCCATGCTGCACCCTGCAATCCATTTTCGACATACGAGCCAAGAGGTCCTTTGAAAACATAAGTCAGACATATCACTTATCTTCCCAAATCCCTACAATGGCCCTCAGATTTAGTGTTAAGTCTTAATAGGGTAGGGGTGGATGACGGATGGCTCAGTCAGGTAAGCATCTGCCTTTGGCTCAGGTCATGATCTCAGGGTCCTGAAATTGAGCACCATGTCGTCGGGCTCCCTGCCTAGTAGGGAATCTGCTTCTCCATCTCCCTCTGCCGCTTCCCCTGCTTGTGCTTGCTCTCTGTCAAATAAATAGTAAAAATCTCATTTTAAAAGTCTTAATAGGGTAATGTTAACATCTTAAAAGTGACCTACAAAACCCTAGAGACATTCCGCCATTTCTTTGACCTCGTCTCCTTCTCTTCCCACCATTCACTCCATTTCTGCACACAAGCTTCCTGCCTATTCCTGGTCTCTTCCATGTAAGGCCTGGCTAAGGGCCTTTGCACTTGTCATTCCTTCAGCCTGGAGTGTTTTGTTCTATTTCAATTGCATCCATACATATCTTTGGCAAAACAGCTTTGGATACCCCTTCCAACTAAGTTTTGTTCTCCATGTACCTATCACAATCTAATATACTAAAATGTTTACTTATTTATTTCTATATTTATCTATCTCCCTCCACTAGAATATATTAACTTCTTGTGGGCAGGGATTTTTGTATGTTTTGTTCACTGCTCTATTGCCCAGTGCTAGAATATCACTAGACAAGAAGTAGATGCTCAGTAATGATTCTGATGATACATGAATGAATGAGTAAACAGGCAGGCAATACAGTCCTGAGTTCTTACAAATCGAGTACAGTTTAACATAAATGGGAATTGCTCTGAACAAAATCTCAGAGACAAGGAGTAGTCAAAGCACGTTTCTACTCTCGCATGGATAGTTACATGTTTCCACCATGGCTAGGAGTAGTAGACTCCAGGCCAAACTCAGCCACTGGTTACCTACATAGCCCCAGGAAAGGATTGATATTCTCCTTGCCTTAGAGAGTAAATTTGTTATGATGCCTGCCTTTGACCTGAGTGCTTTATATACTGTTTTATAAATTTTTCTCATGCCATCTTCTCTCTGAATATTTAACTTCTAAAATAGAGTTAAATATCTCTTTTACATAGCATTCTACATCCAGGACCAGGCTTATGATAAAGAATCAGTAAATAAAATAATATTTATCATCCCAAAGGTTACATTCTGATGTGAAAAATAAGTAATGAACTATGAAACATAAATTTAAAACATAAAATAAAGACATAATTAGCCTTTATAATACTGCATTATAATCTTGAGCGTGACAATTACATTCTCAATATAGTAATACTGCCTAGTTAATAGTATTTGCTCAATAACTGATCACAGAGCAAAAAGATAGTCTAAAAAATATATATAACTTACTGTTGAGAGTGCGTGCTCACTGAGAGAAGAAATGAGAAAGAAGACGTTATGAGATGACCTTGAGTGATTAAGAACATAGTTTTTCTTATTAGTTTGATTCATTATCTCATAAAACTCCATGAGATATAAGACTTTTAAGAATTCTTGTTTATTTTAATAATTCACTTTTGTTTATTTTAATGAATCTTTTTTTATTTTTATTTTTTTTTAATTTTTTTTAATTTTTTTTATTTAGTTATGATAGTCACAGAGAGAGAGAGAGGCAGAGACACAGGCAGAGGGAGAAGCAGGCTCCATGCACCAGAAGCCCGACGTGGGATTCGATCCCGGGTCTCCAGGATCGCGCCCTGGGCCAAAGGCAGGCGCCAAACCGCTGCGCCACCCAGGGATCCCTGAATCTCTTTTTTTAAAGAGATGGTCCTTGAACCATGTGATATTTAGACTATATGGAAAATTACCCCAAAACTGAATGTGTTTGGAGAAACTATAAAAATGTGTATTTTAAGAGAATGAAGAATATTTGGTAATTTAGAAGGTAAGCATGTTGAATATTATCTCAGTATAAAAGGTACTACTCATGTTCTAAATACCTGTATGTACCAGCCTACACACTAGATTCTGGAAATAAATAAAACATCACTGTTCTCAAGAAGTTGACAATCTCTGGAAGGGGGAAACACAATGAAATAAATCCAACAGACAGTGTTGGGTGTATAAGGGTTACCTAACCAAGACCACTGGCAGGTCAGGGGAGGCTTCCCAGAAGGAGTGAAAATTGAAATAAAGACGGAAGGAAAAGTTGTAGTTAGAAGAAGTGCTTTAAAAACAACCGTGAAAGAGAAAATGGTTCATTGGAAGACACAGAATCAAAGTCCACTTTGATTTCAAGTGGACTGAAAAGCCAGAGGAAGGTAGAGGTGGGAAAAGGTAGGCAGAAAATAATTTTAAACGAGATTGGGAAGTCAATAAGTAGGGGCAAGATTATAAAGAGTTTGTTTACATTTGGAAGAAATTTTATTTTATTCTAACAATAATGGAGAGCAACTGAAGTAGCCTAAGAAAAGCAATGACATAATTAAAGTAGAATCATATTTAGAAAGCTCTGCCTACAGTCTGTAGACTAGATTGAGGTGCAACACAAAGCACCGAAGCCAGGGGGAGGTTCTTACAATGAGACAAGCAAGAAATAATACAGGCCTGAGTATGGGTAGTGATGACAAGGGAGGATAATAAAGGGATAAGACTGAGAGATTTTGAGGAAGTGCAATTGGCAGAAACTCACTGCAGAAAACTCTGGAAAAAAGAAAAAAAAAACTTAATGAGGCAAATTGGTTAGAATCAGAGAGCAATAGCACTAGAAATTGGCAATCTAGCAAAACTCCAGTTGAGGACTGGTGATAAAACAGAGGCTTTGTCATTGTGGAGGGAAAAAGAGCAGTGACTCATAAGAAATGTGATGGCATTCTCACTAAGCTTCCCAAAAGTCAGGTGCTCTTCCATCCCTGGCTTGCCAACATCAGTAACACTTCCAGCCACTTCTGACCTTGTTCCTTGTAGGTACCACTTTTTTTTTTTTTCTGAGTGCATTTTTTTTTTCATATTCCACTTTGGCTCCTTCTTTAGTAATTTTATTAACTTTTCTTTAGGTATCTATAATAATGGTTTAATCCTACTGTTTAGTAATCAGTGTATAGGCAGTAAGTGCCATGGGGTGGACCTACAAACAAACAGTGTCCTACCTCTTCAATTTCACCTTTAGAAAGGAATAAGTACAGATCTCTCAAGAGAAGGCTCACTGATGGTAATGCTATATAGTTCTGCTCTAGCCTTGTATTTTCCTGGGCCAACTCTGGCTGCCAGGACATGAAGCCATGAAAAAGGTAAGGACTTCTAAGAAATTACTGGTTACTTACTATCCCTCTGTATTTTGTACTTTGAGTATCTCAGAGCTTCCTTATAACATCCAGGAAAGACCAGTTAGGTAAAAAGCTTGTAGGCTGTACTCTATATCTAGAGTGATTTCTTTATATCACACTATACCCTCCCTTGCTGACTTGACCATCTCTTCTAATCAGTCAAGATTTATGGATAATACTTTTTTTGCAAATCTACCTAACCAGGACCTCACTCTTCCTTTATGCAGAATTGGGTTTTTCTTCCTCTGAACAGCTCAGAGCACAGCAGTTCATACTAATAATTAATTCACTATTTATGAAAAATAGACCAAATAAAGGCTACATATGTACTATCATATAATGCCATATATATGTGTTTATATACATGTGTGTATATGTATGTGTGCATATATACATTTATTATACATGTTTAAGTTGTGCAAGTCTGTTCACTTTATAGATTGTAATCTTAAGATCAGAGGCTTGGTCTTATTATTTTTTGCAGTCTTACTGCCTAATACTATGCCTGATGTACAGTTAGGTAGTTAATATTTTTTATGAGAAGAACTAAACCACTTGCTACTGCATGAAGAATCTTATTTCATGCTTCCATTGCCCAATATAGAAACCCAAAATGGAAAATTCAACCACTGTCATTTTTCAATAATACACTTCACTCCCTTCATTGTGGAAAACATTTGGTGACTCAAAGCCTAAATATACTGTAAAAACAGCTGATATGATGCTATTTTCAGGAGATAATTATGTATTTTATTTGTGATTTCATATGTTAGGGCTAAAAAATAAATTTAGGCTAATATGTCCAAAGAATGAATAGACATTAGTACATCCACTCATTAAGGACTGGTTGCAACACTATTATGAAGCATAATCACTTCTCATTTAAGAAAGATCTCAACTGTCCCGGAAAACTGTCATCCTACGAAACTGCTGACTGAGGTTAGGCCTGACTAGGAAAGGCAAAACATATGCACATCACTTATACAACTTTAATCTAAAATCACCTTATCTCAATATCTCAATGATTAGAAGAAATAACACACAAACACAAATACTTCAAGATATTTGTTTAAATATAAAAGTCATTTTAGTTGTTTATAGAAATATCAACATAATAATACTAAATTTCTAATAATTAAATTATTATTCATAGGCATTAAACCAAATTAAAAGTGAATATATATACATGTGAATATATATATGTATGCACGTGTACATATTTATGTGTGTATGCATATATATGTCATTAGACAAATATACATAAAACTGAGAGGATTTATTTACAGTATGCACTACAATTACCCTCAATTAAAAAAATATAAATCTACTATGTGTAATATCAGATGCCACAAAGCCCCATCTAATGCTGATTGTGCCTCTATTCAGCATTCCTTGTATATATGTTGCTGTGTGTCATGGCAAAGAAGACATATGTGTGCTTCACCTATGCAGTAAGTACATCTTCATGCTTTTCAACTGGCCCAAACCACTCTTACCTGCTAGGACTAGTCCCTTATCCACTTGTTTTTTTGTTATGTTTTGTTTTGTTTTGTTTTTGTTTTAAGATTTATTTATTTTACTTGAGAGAGAGAGAGAGAGAGAGAGAGAGAAAGAGTGCTGGGTGGGGGAGCAGGCAGAGGAAGAGAGAATCTTAAGCAAACTCCACACTGAGCATGGAGCCTGATATAGGGCTTGATCTCATGACCCTGAGGTCACAACCTGAGCTGACCAAGACTTGGACACTCAACTGACTATGCCACCCAGGCACCCCTCTTCATCATGTTTTGAGTGGAAGCTGCCAATTCCATTACCCCAAATCTCTTGCCTTAACTGTTAGCCTATGATCCAGACAGATATGGACAACCACTGTATCTCATTCCTTTCATCACAGGGATAACTCCAAAAATGGCAAAAAACCTAAACTAAGTTAATCAGCCTTCTCCAAGAGAGAGTGATTAAATAATTTATTGCCCAAACTAGACTTCTGAGTGTGAAAGAGTGTTATTAATAGTTACACTGAGATAAGAGGTTTACAATTCCCTGGACAATAAACAAAGACTAATGATAACCTTCCTAGAGATTTTCTAGATGGTGTTGGCATGAAAAGTTTCCTTTCCTTTATGGAAAGTTATGGTTATAACTCTATAATTATGGGTGTAAGCCCAGCACTGCCAGCAACCCTGTAGTCCTCTAATATGTGGGAAAAACCAATAAACAGCAGAGAAGAAAGAAGGCAGAAATGAGAAAAGGTGGAAATAGGGGATGGATAGGGGGAAACTGTGTGTACACAAGTTAGAAAGGTAGATTCAACTGTATCCTGAAGCCATTTTCATTCATATCTGCAGAGACAATTATTTTTTTCTCAAGCTAGTAAGAGATGGATTTTCTTACCTGCATATTTCTGAATAAAGGATGGATTATAGGACATCTAGCTCAAGTTCCTTATTTTATAGGTGTGGAGATTGAGACTCACACAGGTTAAATTACGTATCCAAGGGTCCAAAATATTGACAAGTAGGCCAATAACTCATGTTATTGTCTTTCCTTCCATTTCTCTTTATATATATAGCATCTATATTACTCTAAATTAGATTTTATTCTTTCATATTTTTCATATACTCATTCTAAGAGAAATGTATATCCCCTTTATTTTTTTTAAAGATTTATTTATTTATTTACAAGAGACACAGACTGAGAGAGAGACAGAGACACAGGCAGAGAGAGAAGCAGGCTCCATGCAGGGAGCCCGATGTGGGACTTGATTCTGGATCCCGGGATCACGACCTGAGCGGAAGACACGAGCACAACCACTGAGCCACCCAGGTGTCCCTGTATACCTCCTTTAAAGAAAATTTGATATACTTACTATATCCCTCATCCAATGAAAATTCAATAAATTTTTCTAAAATTAATAATGGATAAATAAATGCAATTCAGCACTTTACGGTTTGCCTTTAATGAGTTTCCATTGTAATGGCAAAAATGAACAAGAACCCAATAATTTCTATATATGTATTCCAATGGGTAAATTTTCATTGTAAAAATTTAATGCCCCCGAATACCCATACTTCTGCAGGCATTAACTATGTGCATATATGAATTATTATAAAATTATAACAGGAATAACCAGTCTCCTAAGGGTAATAATGCTCATTTGAAAGATGAAGCACATTTCATCTAAAGAATAGCATTTTAGGAAGGTTTTAGAGACATACAGCATCTAATAGAAGGAAATCTTCATGATGATAGCACCATTCCCATCTTAATAACTGCTGTCAGAAGAGGTAGAAATAAGGACTGAACAACTATCCTTGCATGAATGGAATAAAGGGGGAAGGAAGCCACGTGGGTCAAACATGGGGGGCAAACTCTTTTTAAAAAGGGAGTCTATACCTAAAACAGGGCAGCCACTTAAGAGCCACAGAGCAGTGGGGTTGAGATGGAGAATTGGTAAAAAAGATGATTAGAAGTTCGAAACAACGAATAATGAATTTTACATCCATTAAAAATACATTGAGACACCTAGTTAGGCACCCTAGAATTTGCTTTTATAATACATATTTTTTAAATAAATATCTACCAGTAATGCTAGATTAATCTGGGAAATACTGTTCATTTTCAAAGGCTATTTAAAAAATTCCTTGGGGGGAGCCTGTAGGGCTCAGTTGGTTAAGCAAATAGCTCCTGGTTTTGGCTCAGGTAATGACCTCAGGGTCATTACACTGAACTCCACACGGGGGGCTCCGTGTTCAGTGTGGAGCCTGCTTGAGACTCTCCCTCTCCCTCTCCCTCCTCGTCCCTCCTGCTCATGTGCACTTGCTCTCTCATAAATAAATAAATAAATAAATAAATAAATAAATAAATAAATAAATAAATAAATAAACCAACCAACCAACCAACCAACCAACCAACCAACCTTTTTAAAAAAATTTCTTGGTACAAATCTAATAAATTTACAACCTGGAGAACATGCATTAACCAAGTCCACATTGATACAATTTAGCTAAAAGTTTAATTGAAATAATCCCATGTGCTCTCAAAAATTTATGTGTTGAATACATATAAGGTTATTATTTTACATATTTGCTAAAGATTGACATGGTGAATGTCTCTCACACATGATTAGTTAACAACATGAAAAATGTCAAAATTTAAGTTTGGCTTAGAAACCTTTACATATTAAAAATAAGATATTTATGAAAAAAAAGTTTTCCCTCTAATGTTTTAATTCACAGTTCAATAAACAAACAAATGGTAAAGAGTTCACTATTTGAAATATTACTGTAGATTTTTAGTAGCAAGAATGGATATGAATATTCTATGAGTTCCATGATTATATTACCTCTAAGGGTTTTTTTTTGTTTGTTTGTTTTTTTGTTTGTTTGTTTGTTTTGTTTTGTTTTTGCTGTCTTTTTCCATTTCTTGGGGGATAGCTGCACAAAGAAACTGGGTGATAGAGCAGGCTAAATCACAAGTGTGTCAATCCTCCAGATCCAGAAAGAGGTCTGTATGTGATTGTGTTTATGTATGTATGTATTTATTTATTTCTAAAGATTCAATTTATTTATTCATGAGAGAGACAGAGAGAGAGAGGCAGAGACATAGGCAGGGAGAGAAGCAGGCTCCCTGTGGGGAGTCTGATGTGGGACTCAATCCCAGGACCCCAGGATCATGATCTGAGCCAAAGGCAGACTCTCAACCACTGAGCCACCCAGGCACCCCTGCTTATAAGTTTCAGATTCAGTTCCTACAAAATCAAATTTAAGTATCTCATTCTTATGATGTAATAGTGAAAGGTGAAATCCAATTTTTAACGTCTCAGACAATATTAATTTCTGCCTGCCATACTGGAGTTTCTAATAAAGCAAAAATATGTCCAATTATTACTAGGCTTAACTGGCTTGAATAGATGGTTATTTTAAACTCCTTGAGGACAGTTTCTGGTTCCTTGCATTGTGCCTCACAAAACATATGCATAAAAAACATGATATTAATTGATGGATGAATGCATGGATGGATGAATAATGGATGGGTAAATACAAATAAGTTATGCAGGTGAAAGAAGACATGCTTTCATTATTATTACAAAGATAACAATAATGATGATAATGACTATGATGACAACCACACTGTTTCTCTGTAGATCACAAAAGAAATACTCTAATTGGATAAAATATACTTTTTTTCCTTCTCATCAGCTGACCTCAGACAGATCATATCATTCCAAGGATGAAACAAAATTTTCTTTGTTGGATTAAATATCAAAAGCCATGCTTAAATAAAAGGAGAAATATAGGTCATTGTTTCTCCTTGCAATTTTCTTCTTGTTGTCTTATATAGTATTCAAACATGGCAAAATCTATTTCTCTCCCTTTAAATGTCTCGTCCTCTAGAAATCCAAGGTTGGTGTAATAATGCAACTCCAAAATAACATTGTACACACACAAAGATTTATTACAAAGAGATGAATCAATGGGAAATAGCAATAAAAACAGATTCAGATCATTTTGTCCAGAGCCAGGAGTTTTTATTCAAATTGTACTATCAATGAGATAGGTAGTAGAAAAAAATTGAATTAACTTCCAAGAGGTAGGCAGCTCAAAGAGACTCAAAGAACAAGCATAGGCAAGTGGTGCTAACCACAGTATTTCTGTGAATGGGAGGCCAGAGTAATTTCCCATTCTTAGTAACAGGGCTGTCTGGGTTGCAGTTTGGGGTGTCTTATATCTTATTATGTTACACTATCAAAATTGCAAGAATTGCAGATGCTATGCCATTACCTTCTAGACAGACAAGCTACTAAATTATTTGTATGGAAAAGATGAGCCATTTACTTATTTTCCTGATATGGGCAGATGATAGGTGGGGACTGTCTGGGAGAGAGAGAGTGGTGGGGACTTCTCTGCCTAGATTGCAAAAGTGCCACTCTTTATGTTTTATCAGACTGCCACACTGATAGTAAGAAACACATCAGCAATATGCAGTGTTTCCAATATGATAAATAATTGGAGAGGAAGTATCACATCCTGACTTTAAATGACCAAGTAAGGAACGTGTAAAACTCCATTAAAATGAGCACTTTTTGTGATCAACAATGGTGCTAATAACTCTGGGAAATGAACAAGGGGTAGTGGAAGGAGAGGTGGGCGGGTGGTTGGGGTGACTGGGTGATGGGCACTGAGGGGGGCACTTGGGATGAACACTGGGTGTTATGCTATGTTGGCAAATTGAACTCCAATAAAAAAATAAATAAACCCAATGGTGCTAAGTATAAGAAAGAGGAACATTTTTAATGAGTCTCAAACATTTAGATCTATAAGGCTCATAAGAAGAGGCATAGATTAATCATTTCCATTCCGCTCAGGTGAAGATGCTAGATCCATAGATGTTGAAACCTATACAAGATCATGTAGTGATTTAATAACTGAAAAGGAGTAGAACCCACCCTTCTGATCTGTCAACAGGGATGTATGTGAACCATAGTGTGAAGAACAGAAAGAACTACATAACGTTGGATAAACCAGAATCAACTAAAATTTAGATTTATTATTGGTATTCTAGCCTAGAAAATTATCTGAATTCTCAGGCAAAAACTTTATGAAACTTCTGGATTTTCCCAACATTCACTTTGCTGCAAATTCAAATATGATTTTCCCACGGCAGTTAAATTTCGATCTCTTTTTATACTTTCTTTTAGTTCTGGCTAAAATCCGGAAATACACATCTACCAAAAAATTGAAAGGTCAACAAAGGACATATTATCCAAAATTCTTTCCTTCTTGGAATTATCATTTACTTAAGGTTTAGGGGATTTTGGAGATGTATTGCATGAATGAAGGTACAGAGGCCACGAATACCAATGATGAATAAATTACCATACAAAGAGAGGTATGCAAACACTCAATTCCTTCTATGCCTTGGAAACTCACTATATGCCCAGGTTAAAGTAAATAATATAAAGTATAGCCTAGAATGAGTAAGTGGTATCAAAGAGTTATTAGCTTTAAATTCATGGAGGAATGGCTTCCTTTCAGGACAAATGATATCATTATGAATCCTTTTTTGCTATTTCCTTCTTGATTATGCCTCACTTAAACCCCTTCTATTATTCTACTGGCATACATTCACTTCCTGCCTTTCCTGTTTTTTATTGATATTTAAATCAAATCATTCCACTTCATCTTCCCATTTCTCTGCATCTTCTTCCTGGTCTTTGATTAGGAGTTGGGTAGAAAATGTCCACCACAAGAGAGAGGAAAAATGGAAAATTTTAAAATTCATTTTTCTTCTCTAAAGGCCCAACTCTTCTTGCTTCCTTCTACTCTGCACCCCTATAATAAAAAGCAAAAACTAAAATAAATGATCATGTTTTATAGACATTAGGTAGAAAAAAGGAGAAAATCAGGGAGATGGAGAAAAAAGATTAGCAATTAGAACAGTAAAACGTGTAAGTGTAAAGAAAAGCAAGATGAAGATTAGAAAGAGGTAAAAAGGGGAAAAACAGTTATGAGAAATTGTTTTGGGGGTGCTATACAGAAAAAGACAAGTGATGGCTCTTTTTAGCAATTCTTAAGCCACCTGTCTTTGATTCTCAAAGCATCTGCTGTAAAAGTATGAAAAAAAATTAACTTTCTGCCTTCACTAATTGATTTTTTTATTTAAATTTCAAGTTCTTTAAAAAGACATAAAAAATAAACAGCCTAGCATATTTGTCTGTAAAGGGAACACACAGTACATTCCCATCAGTTCATCATCCATTCATGTATCCCTCTCCCTATTCATCTTCCATCTAACTTGTCTATACCAGTGCATTATTTATGTATGTGTCTTTCCAACCATGCATCCATCAAACACCTATGAGAAGCAGATACAGAGGGGAGACTATTTCGAATGAAGCAGAAATAGCTTTTCTATTTGATGTAGAAACATGAAGGTAATTAAAATTAATGTCAAATTTAAAAGACCAACAACTGATTACCCCCAGGTGAATTTCAATATTGAATATTGCAAATCTTAAATAATATCGATTTTCAAGGGTAGCAAGGTTTTGAGGAACCCCCATGGTATTTAGTTGTTTTGTTTTGTTTTCCCAGGAAGGATACAACAAGATTATATTCCCTATATTCAGGCTTTTGCAACTGATGCTTACATTGTGACAAAGTGTAAGTATAGCCTAAGTATTTGCAGGAAAACAAATGGTGACTTGTGAAGGCAAGTTTGGGCCATTCAATCTTAGGATACTGTTATTTATTGTTCATGTAGTACTCTTATTACTGTGGTACATGATTTGCATGCTTGATTTGCCCTGTCATATAATTTGATGAATTTGCATGCTAGGATCTATAAATTGAGCATGACAGGAGCAATCCAGAGGCCAGTGCCTACTAAAACCAGCTTCCCAGGTGGCCACGGATGGTATTTGTTCCTAACTCCAGATTCAACTCTCCCTTAACAGGGAAACCCATTCTGGTGACACTTTCTTAAACTATAAACTTCTATAAACACAATTAGATATAAACAAGTCTTTTTTTTTAAAAAGAAAATGTTATATGTAGTATTAAAACATACTATTATATGGCCCATGAAGGCAAATATCAGAGCCTAATAACTCTGAATTTATTGAGGAATAGTCTTTGAGGTAACCATTATAGAAATTTCTTTTCAGAATACTTCTTATATAAGACATATTTCTTATTAGAGACAAAACATGCACTCTAGAAATATGTTCTTGGAAGAAATCTTAAAGAAAAAACACCAAATAATATTCATGTTTTCCTTCTTTTTTTTTTAATTTTTTTATTTATTTATGATAGTCACACAGAGAGAGAGAGAGAGGCAGAGACACAGGCAGAGGGAGAAGCAGGCTCCATGCACCGGGAGCCCGACGTGGGACTCGATCCCGGGTCTCCAGGATCGCGCCCTGGGCCAAAGGCAGGGGCTAAACTGCTGTGCCACCCAGGGATCCCTTTCCTTCTTTACACATATCTGTGTCATTTAAATTTTACATAATAAGTATATATGTTTATAGTTGGAAAATGTGATTTATATAAAAAGTTACACTTGTAAAATGGTAAATGATAATGTAAGTCAATAAATGGATGGATCAAACATCAATATTATGTGTCTGTTCTACAAATGCAGAATGTTTGATTTTTTTCCTTTGGAGAAATTCACTAAACTAGAAATTAAATTAACACAGACAAACCTACAATGTGTAACTTCCAAAAATGAAATCTGAATGGGGAAGTATATTTTGTATCTTTTTGTGTTGTTGTTGCATTTTATGTTGAGAAAAAAGCAGTGAGTATTGAGGTTTTTTTTTCCCCTATGAATTTAATCATACCTGAATCCAGGCTTTACATCAATGTTCAACATAATGAGAAGCACCCTAGCTTGATTATGGGCATTGCAAAAATAGGTGTGGCAAAAATAGGCATGTAATCCTCATGGCCATGACGCATGATAGATATTATTTTCCCCAGTTTATGGGTTTAGAGAGGTAGAGAAATTGCACAACATCTCACAGCTAGCTCAATGGCTGCATCAATCTGAATCCAAAGTCAACGGTCTGTCCATCACACCAGGAGCATAACTATGTAAAAGCATAACAATGGGCAGTTTGAAAGTAAGTTAGCTTACTGATTCTCAGATACATAATGCCTATAAAAGCATAAATCCTTCCTTGCTTTAATTGTAGTCTTTTCCATAGAGCATTCCTCCTTCAGTATGTGGTCCAGGGACTACCCAGACAGACCACAGTAGTGAAACATATATTCTATTCCCAGACTGCTGCTGAGTCATTTCCCATTGCAGAAATGGGAAAAATAAAAGTATTTTGCCATTCTTCTACACTGGTTTCTCCATCTGCCCATCGGAGATCATATGTGCCTCCCAGTTCCCTTGGAGATATGTTGGGAGCTCTAATGAGTTATCATGTGTAAAGCACTTCAGGTTTCTTGGATGAGAGATGCTTTTAAGTACAGAGCTTTAGGTTATCATCGACATTGTTACGACACACAGTAAAAGCTTAACCACCAGCTGTTTGTTTAAACATTTTCCCTCCGGATCCTTCAGGCACAACGTAAGACAGGTGTGGTGGACAAAGCATAGTTTTCAGGCCAAATTTGGTGTAAGGACGCTTTACAGTGACCTTGGTCATCTTCCTCTTTGCTGATGAGCAATATCTCAGGGAAATGAAACAACAACTCATTATGTAGCCTTCTTCCTCCTCCTCTTCTTTTTTAAATCAGCACCAGGAAGCTGCTCTGCATGCCGGGGTCTGTAGTTTTCATTCACCATGCCCGCCTTTTAAAGATGAAAGTTAAAGTCATCTGCTCCAAATTATACCTGTGGGATACTACCCTGGCAACCTGGAAAAGTAAAGGCAACAAGTAGAATCAGCCCTCTCCATTCTATCCTTTAGAAATAGCACTAATTAAGACTGGAAGGGTGAGAATAGATCCATTGTTATGCTGATGCCAGCTCTGAAACACTTTTCCTGCCATCATTTAATTACTCCGTATTAATATATAAATACAGGGAGACAACCAAAGATGAGGTAGGTAGAGAAAAAGCTGCGCTTATTTAGTTAATTATTAATTACTTAGAATTTTCAACAATGGGACATTAACATCTTGGCCTTTTAAATGGTAATAAATGGCAGACATATGTCTAATTAAGGAGCTGTAAATGCTTTGGAGGAGCTGAATGGAAGGAGAATGACACTTATTTACAGACCTATTCTGAATAAAAGAGAGAGTTATTGGTGTGTTTAAAGCCAGCTCTCATGTACAAATCTGCTCAGATCCCCAGGTCTCTCTGCCTTCTCTGCCAGGGAATTTCTCACTGAGAGGCTGGTGCCAAGGCAAAGAGGACTCATGTATTCTTTTTTTTTTTAAGATTTTATTTATTTATTCACGAGAGACACAGAGAGGCAGAGACATAGGCAGAGGGAGAAGCAGGCTCCCTGTGGAGCCTGACACAGAACTCAATCCCAGGACCCCAGGATCATGACCTGAGCCAAAGGCAGATGCTCAACCAGTGAGCCACCCAGGCGTCCCTCATGGAAATGATCTCTTTCAAGGATACTGAGTGGACCTCAGATGAATCTCACTTTCCATTCCTTCCTGAGTGTTATTATATAATTTTCATCACATTGAGACAATTTCTTCAGCTTCTGTCACTAAATCTCCATGTAACACCAAAATCATACCTGTAAATAATAGGGATTCTTAGCCCTCTTCATAGACCGTTATATTGAAAAGCAACAATAGATCTTTTTTTTTTCTAAATAAGATCCTAATTCTTAGCCCCCAACAACAGAGGCTAACTTAAATACTGAATTACCAAGAGGAGATTATAAAAGGGAGTTTCACACAAAGACTTCCAGTGTCACTTTATTCCAGTGGACTCTGGTAAAGCTGAAGGACACTGCAGAGCAGAAGAATTCGTGTTAGAGGAAGCTCCTTGAACCTTCTTCCATCACCTGCTGGAATTCACCTCTGAAACTGCTGGTGTGTAAAATCTTTGTAGGATTACTGAATTAGTCTTTCTAATCTTGGCACAAACTTCCTTTGCTTTCTTCTATTTCTAGCTTGTTTTTAAAACACTCTCCTTAACTGCTTTTCATATCAAAACTTAGAGTAAAATTCACGTCACAGCAAAATAAAATGTGATCAGACAAGTGAACAACACAAGTTGTCGTCTGGTCCATCGGTGGGATTCTGTGCCAATTCCCTATCCACATCAGCTCTCCTCTTTGTACTCTCTATCCTCCAACGTTTGTCACCCTGCCGGGAGAGATGGGAGTTTTCTCAAGCCTTCTCTCTCTGGTCTAACCTATACTTCTGAAATGTGAGCAGCAAATGTTTAATAATGACTTTCTCAATTCATTACCTTCCTTCTTGCAGTGGTTCACCCTCTCCTATAGCAGCTTTATCCTTCCAGGCCATTGGTGTCTGGCTGTAAATTTTTACTGAAACTGTTATTCCCACTAAATCTGCTCCCCTGGAACTATTCCTTCAGAAGGACACAGCTAGAAGTCCTAATTGTTCATGCATGATTGTACTACCCAACAGTCAGAATGGAGATGAAATCATGAAATGAACAGGGAAGCAACATGATAGATTATATTAACTTGAAAAGATCCACTCTCTAAGAAAAGTCAAAGAAAATTCTCTTGGCTCTGCCTGCCTAGAACTCCCTTAGGATATATAGTCCTAATATTGTAGTCTCACACATTAAGGGCATAGCAAATACCTGCTTTACTGATGTCTGTTTCTACATCTCTGGCAAGTCACTTGAACTCTCATCCTCCTTTATAGGAAATGTTTTGAGAAATCAAGGACCTGTCTCAATAAGAAACAGGTTTCTAACAAATTTTTTAAAGGTTTATTTATTTATTTGAGAGAGAGAGAGAGCATTCGAGTAACGGGAGGGGCAGAGGGAGAGGATTTTCAAGTGACTCCTCTCAGCACAGAGTTGGACATTGGCTCGATCTCACTAGCCATGAGATCAAGACCCAAGCCGAAACCAAGAGTTAGATGCTTAACTGATGGAGCTATGCAAAAGCCTCAAGAAACAGGTTTTTAATGACAGCATAACCTACCACCAAGCAAGACTTAAACAAGCACCGATTAGTTTAGTTTACCAGCATCTTTAGAAATTATTAATTACATCACAATTTTGGCTTGGATCAAAAGAAGCAGTCATATCATTAGGAATCTAAGGGATAACTAATGTCCATATTTTTTAAAATAGAGAATTTTATCATTCATATTATTACTGTCCAGTTTTATTATTTTTTATTTTTTAAAGATTTATTTATTTATTCATAAGAGAAACAGAAAGAGAGGAAGAGACATAGGCAGAAGGAGAAGCAGGCTCCTTGCCGGGAGCTGGATGCGGGACTCGCTACCAGGACCCTGGGATCATGACCCAAGCCAAAGGCAGATGCTCAGCCACTGAGCCACCCAGGTGCCCCCAGTTTTACTGATACATAACTAACATATAGCATTAGTATTTAACATTATCATGAGTTGGTAACTTTCTAAACATTACAAAAAAGGAAATAAATCTAAGAATCAGGGGGAAATGAGTCTATTATTCTTGACATAAAGAAACAAACCTGGGAATAAATCTGAAGTGCAAGCACTAATAACGTGTTGGTGAGGAAGCAGAAATTCACTCCTTGACGTTAATACTAAAATTTTTGCAATGAACCAGGTTTGAAAAATAAAAATAGCTGATTACTTAGGGGTTGTCCCAGTATTTGACTAAAGCAGTGATTCTCAAAACGTGGTTGCATTCTCAGCTTCACCTTTTCAGCTTCACCAAGGAAGTTATGAGAAAACCAAATTATTGGACTTTACCCAAGGTTACTGAATCAGAAATACTGGTGGAGCAGTCCAGCACTCTGTGTTTTAACACACCTTCCAAGTGATTCTTTTTTTTTTTTTAAAGATTTATTTATTTATTCATGAGACACAGAAAGAGAGAGGTAGAGACACAGGCAGAGGGAGAAGCAGGCTCCATGAGGGAGACTGATGTGGGAATCGATCCTGGGTCTCCAGGATCACACCCTGGGCCGAAGGCAGGCCCTAAAACCACTGAATCACCCAGGTGTCCCCCTCCAAGTGATTCTGATGCAGTCTGAAGTTGAAGTATCCTGGTCTGCTGTAGTTTCAGTGACTCTAGCACTATCCCATTATAAAAACTAATTACTAGAAAAACTACAAAAGGTCTCAAATTAATTGTGCTTTTTAAGGAAAAAAACATTCAGTGTCATGCATACACACACGTTATATATATATTTTTTTACACACACGTGTTATATATATATATATATATTTAAAGATTTTATTTATTTATTCATAGAGGCACAGAGAGAGAGAGAGAGAGAGAGAGGGAGGGAGAGAGAGAGAGGCAGAGACACAGGCAGAGGGGAAAAGCAGGCCCCATGCAGGGAGCCCCACATGGGACTTGACCCCATGTCTCCAGGATTACGCCCTGGGCTGCAGGCGGCGCTAAACCGCTGCGCCACTGGGGCTGCCCACACATGTGTTATATAACATATATATATATAACATCATACAATATGAGAGAAAAATCATATTTCTACATTTCATTACAAACAATTAAGTCCTTCTAAAAAAATTGACAGCTTACTCAGAAGTCCTGGAAACTGCTTTCATGCTTAATAAAAGATCATTTAAAAACAAAGAAATACCTCTTCACTTACTGAGTGTACAGAAACACTGCTGATTTTGCATGTTAATTTTGTATCCTGCAAATTTACTAAATTCAATAATTAGATCTAACCATTTTTTACTTGAGTCTCTAGGATTTTCTATATATGAAATCATGTCATCTGTAAACAGAAACAATTTTACTTCTTTCTTTAGATCCCTGATACCTCTTGTACCTTTTCTTTGATTGTTCTAGCTATGATTTCTAGTACTATATTGAAAAGGAGTGGAATAGGCACCCTTGTTTTGTTCCTGATCTTAAGGAAGGCTGTCTATCTTTCAACACTGAATATGATGTTAGCTATGGGCTTAAAATATATGGCCTTTATTATGTTGAGATATGTAGCTTCTATGAATAATTTGTTAAAAATTTTTATCATGAATGGATGTTGAATTTTGTCAAATGCTTTCTGTGTGCCTATGGAGATGATCATAGGATTCTTTTCTTTCATTCTTTTAATGTGATGTATCACATTAATTGATTTGCATATTTGTTGAAGCATCTTGCATCCTGGGGATAAATCTGACTTGATCATGGTGTAAGATCCATTTATTGAGCTGCTGAATTTGGTCTGCTAGTATCTTTTTGAGACATTTTGTATCTACAGTCATCAGAGATATTGGCCTATAGTTTTCTCTTATAGTAGTTTCTTTTTCTGGTTTTGGTATCAGAATACTGCTGGCACTGTAAACTGAATTTGGGAGTGTTCTCTTCTGTTAGATCTTTGGAATAGATTGAGGATTGGTGTTAATTTTTTATGTTTGGTAAAATTCACCAGTAAGCCATCTGCTCCTGGGCTTTTCTTCCATGGCAGATTTTTTTTTATTTGCATTTATTCTATGCAGAATTTACTCCTGGGCCGTAAGTTTTTGTTTCTCAGTTTCTTCTGGGATATCTTTTTCTTCTGTGCAACCTCCTCTTCAGGTTTAGGAACAATCTGCTCTTTTTCAGTAAGAATCATCTCAATGTGGCAGGGAAAGCTCATGTATAGGTTATTCCGGACATGAGCCCTGTAGGTTCTACGTCACATCTTGGGGGCTTTGTTTACCTGGATGTGCTCAATGACCAGGGAATCGACATCTAAACCCTTAAGTTCAGCATTAATCTGCATTTTTAAGCATGCAGTAAAAATTCAGCACTCTTCTTGGGCCACCAACCCTGAGTCCAGGCCCACTGTTTGGCCTGTGCACACCTACCAACTCCACCATTGTAGCGACAGAATGGCACACACTGCTTCTGCAAAGTGATATCTTTCAGATACTTGGTGGCTTTGCATACCCTTGATGGCCTGGGCAGTTTCATGCATGTTCTTAAAGTGAACACGAAGATTTGAACCTCCTGACTTACATGATTTTATAGGGTTTTCTGAATCCTGCAAGTAGCGAACCATTTCCAGAGGTCACCTCAGGCAGCTCAGGGGAAGAGAGCCATGGCAGATTTTTGATTACTGATTCAGTCTCCTTACTAGTAATTGATCTATTCAGATTTTCTATTTCTTCCTTATTTAGTCTGGGTAACCCATACTTTTATAAGATTTTTTTTTTCTATTTCAAGCCATTGGGTGGCTCAGTCAGTTGAGCATCTCCTTTGACTAAGGTCATAATCCCATGGGCCTGTAATCAAGCCCTGCATCAGCCTCCCCGCTCAGTGGGGAGTTTGCTTCTCCCTCTCCCTTTGCCTCTACCTCCAGCTTGTGCTCTCTCTCACTCTCTCTCTCTCTCAAATAAACAAACTATTTTTTAAAAAAAGAATTTTTTTCTGTTTCTTTTAGATTATCCAATTTGTTGGCATAGAGTTAGTTGTTCATAGTAGCCTCCTATGATCCTTTGAATTTCTGTGATATCTACTGGAGTGTTTACTTTCCCATTTATAATTTTGTTGATTTGGGTACTTTCCCTTTTTCCTTGGTTAAGGGTTTGTCAATTTTGTTTATCTTTTCATAGAACTATTTCTTAGTTTGGTTAATCTTTTCTATTGCTTTTCTGTTCTTTACCTCATTTATTTCTGCTCTAATCTTTATTATTTCCCCTCTTCTGCTAACTTTGGGCTCAGTTTATTCTTCTTTTTCCAGTTTCTTAAGGCATAGGGTTAGGTTGCTTATTTGGGATCTTTCTTGCTTCTTAATGTAAATGTTTATTGCTATGAACTTCCCTCTTAAAAACTGCTGTTGTTGCATCTCATAAGTTCTGGTACATTATGTCTCCATTTTCATCTGTATCAAGAAATTATTTTTTATTTCTCCTTTCATTTCTTCTTTGACTCAATGGTTGTTCAAGAAAATGTTTTTAATTTCCATGTGTTCATCAATTTTCCAATTTTCTTACTATTATTAATTTCTACTTTCATGCTAATGTGGTCAGAGAAGATAATGGATATAATTTCAACCTCCTTGAATTTACTATGGCTTTTTTTCTGTGGCCTAATATATGATCTATCCTAAAAAAATTCTCCATGTGCACTTGAGAGGAATCTATATTCTGCTGTGTTGGAGAGTATTTTGTTTATGTCTGTTTGGTACATTAGTCTACAGTTTTGCACTTTATTTTTTTTTTCAGTTTTGCACTTTAAAACCTAACTATTATTTATTTTTTTAAAGATCTTGTTTATTCATGAGAGGCAGAGAGAGAGAGAGAGAAAGAGAAAGAGAGAGAGAGAGAGAGAGACAGGTGGAGACATAGGCAGAGGGAGAAGCAGGCTCCCTGGGGGAGCCTGATACAGACTCAATCCCAGGACCCCAGGATCAGGACCTGAGCCAAAGGCAGATGCTCAACCACTGAGGCACCCAGGTGCCCCAACCTAACTATTATTGTATTACTGTTTGTTTTTCTTTTTATCTCTGTTAATTTTTCTTTTATATATTTTGGTAATCCAATGTTGAGTGCATATTTAAAATAATTATATTTTCTTGATTTATTGACTCCTTCAACATTAAATGATGACCTTTTCTGTTCCTTTTTTACCAATTTTAGTTTAACGTCTGTTTTGCTTGATATAACTACTCCTGCATTTCTTTAGTTTCTGCTTGCTTGAAATGTCTTTTTCCATCTCCTTACTCCCAGTCTGTGTGGTGTGTCTTTAAAACTAAAGTGAGTCTCTTCTGGGCAGCGCATTGTTGGATTTAGGTTGGTTGGTCTGTTAGTTTTAATCCATTCAGCGATTCTTATGTCTTTCAATTAGAGAATTTAATCTATATACATTTAAAGTAATTATTGATAGGTAAGGGCTTACTATTGCCATTTTGTTAATTGTTTCCTGATTGTACTGTAGCTCCCTTGTCCTGTGTTTCTTATGCTATTTATTGCCTTTTGTTATGATTTAATGTCCTTTGGTATTGGTATCTTTGACTTCTTTATTATATTCTTTTCTGTAGTTGCTATAAGATTTTCCTTTGTGGTTACTATGAACCTAAAATATTTTAGATTTGTAAGCTGATAACAACTTAATTTCAGTAGAATTTGTAAACTTTATAATTCTACTTCTCACATTTTAAGTTATTTCTATTAAAATGTACATGTTTTTATATTGTTTAATCAATGACAGGTTATTATATTTATGATTATTTTTGCTACATTCATTTTTTTAAATTTCAAAACAGAGTTTAAGTGAATCATGCACCATTATTACCATACTGCAGAGTCTGTGACTATATATTTGCCATTGTTAGTGACACTTATACTATCTTTTTATGTTTTTATGGTGTTAATTAGCATTCTTTAGCTCCAACTCAAAAAAAAAAAAAAACCTCCCTTTACCATTTCTTATAAGGTAGGTCTGGTGGTAATGAGCTCCCTTAGTTTTTATTTGTTCAGAAAAGTCTTTATACTTTCATTGCTTCTGAAAGGCAGCTTCATTGGGTTAGTCACTGGTTGACAAGTATTTTCTTTTAATATTTGGAATATGTCATTTCATTCTCTCCTGGCCTAAAAAGTCTTTGTTGAAAAATCTGCCCACAGGTTATGGAGGTTCCCTTGTGTGTAACTTCTCTGTTTTCTTTTGCTGCTCTTGAAATTCTTTGTTTTTGACTTTTGAGTTTTCTTTGATATTGAATTTTGACAATTTATTAAAATGTGTCTCTCTGTAGCCCTATTCTGGTTTAACTTACCTGGGTTTCTTTGGACTTATGGATTTAGATGTCCATTTTTCTTCCCAGGTTCAGAATGTTTTCTGCCATTATTGCTTTAAATACTCTCTTTAAACACTTTCTCCTTCTCTTTCCCTTCTGAAATTCCCATAACGTAAATATTGTTTCTTTTCCTTGTGTCCCATAATTCCCTTAGGCTTTCTTCATTCCTTTTCATTTTTTATTCCTCTCACTGGGTAATTTCTATCTCCTATCATCCAGGTCACTGATTCTTTCTTATGCATGATTGTGTCTACTTTTGAAAATGCTCTATTGAATTCTTCAGTTCAGTTATTGTATCTTTTCAACCATAGGGTTTCTGGGGTTTTTTTGATTGGGTTGGTTGCTTGGGTTTTTTGTTGGCGGTGGTGCTTTTGTTATTGCTGTTCTTGTTGTTTTATGTTTACTATTTCCTTGATAAACTTCTTGTTTTCTCATTGATGTATTGTTTTTCTAATTTTGTTTAGTTGTCTGTCTGGGGTTTTCCTATAGTTTGCTAAGCTGCTTCTTCTTTTTTTTTTTTTTTAATGAATTCTTTGACAATCTTATATCTCCATTTCTTTAGGGTCAGTTACTGGAGCTTTATTAGTTTCCTTTGGTGGTATTATGTTTACATGATTTTTTGTGATTTTTGATTCCTCACAATTGACTCCGAGCATTTGAGTTATTGGGATCCTCTTCTAGACTTGACAGATTTGTCTTAGCAGAGACAATTCTTAACCAAAAAGCTCAGTTTGGTTTCTGGGTGTTTCTGCTGGCAATGTTCTTCGGCAGGTGGGGCCTGCTATTATAGTCTATTTTGGGATAAGGTGATTGTTCAAGCTCTGAGGAGAGGAATGGGTGGGTGTGCCACTGGCTGAGAGCAGTTGGATAGGATTGCTGGTTTGCTTCCTTACCCAAGTGAGGCTGGAGGATTGGCTCCACTGTTGCCTGGATTCTCCAGTCAGACTCACTAAATGGTAGAGACTGGGTACCATATTCAGTAGTAGATGAAGCTATGAATTAGCTTCCCTGACCTGGCAGGGCATCAGGATGGGACCCAGAGCCTATACAGCCCATTGTTTGGGGACCCAAATCAGGCCAGAGCGTACACTGAATTCCCTGGTCAGTTGAGACCGTTGGTTTTGCTATGCAGATTAGGGAACTGTTCAAGTGCCACTGTACACAGGATTGTTAAATGGATTATGCAGCTTCCCATGTGCTCTGGTTAGGTTCCCTGGTCCAACAGGATGAAGGCTGCATTCAACAATTAGTGGGACTATGATTTGGATTCCCTACCCAGATGCAATGAGAGAAGTGGCTCTAAAGCCAGTAAAGCTATTTGTTGTATTAAGTCGAGATGACCCACAACCCAAGTGCCCTGACTAAAGAGCACCATTGGCTTTGTGAGCTGATCTAGAAACTCTTTTAATCAGCTCTGCCTATCCGCCTCTAGCTCAAATGCTGGTGAACTATACAGCTTCCAAAAGTTCTCCCTGGCCCTTCTGGTCAGATGGGGCTGAAAGACACTCTCCACAATGGACAGGGTGGTCTCAGCTCCCTTACCTGGGAAGAAGGGAGAGGGTCCATTTCGGGCTAATCCCAATTCCCCAAATAGGCTCTCTGGCTACTAGGCCAGGATTCTAAGCCCTGTCTATGATAGAATCCTCCCTCCCTGTGTGCAACATAGCAACTCTCCATACCTTGTACCTGTACCCCATCTTGTTATTCTACACTACCCTGGAAGGAGCCCTCCACCCACATGAACAGCTACCTGATAGGTAGATAAGTGTGTGGACAAAAGCCTGATTGTGTGACAGGTGCATGAAGGATTAATCAGGTTAAAACAGTCCACAAACATTCTCAGAAAAACCCCTAGACTTAGAAACTCTAATGTCAATCCTATCAGGCCTCCTCCCTCTTCGGGAGCTTTGTACTATCATTCAGTAAACTTTGCTTTGTTGTCCACCATTCTGTCTGGTCTACCTCTCCACTGTTCAAAGTGGTGTGACCAAGAACCACAGGCACTAAAGGAAAATAAATCCTGAAATCTTATGGTTGTGATTATCTCTGTCTGTTCACCTCTTGGTTCAAGTGCCACTGGGCCACACTTCTTCCAGGAGTCTTCCATAGCTCTTCTAGTCCAATGGAGCCAGAAGACACTAAACAGTAGGTGGAGCTATGACTTAGCTCCTTGCTTGGGCAAGGGAAAACAGGCTGTAGGGCCCATAAAATCAGGTAGATCTGCAACCTACTGAGTTTTCTGGTCAAAATAAGTCTTCTACTTGGTTCCATAGTCGAGCAAAGCTGCTGATTGGGATTAACCGTTGGGCACTGCAGATATGAACTTCGTTTGCCAAGGTCTGTGTGCTGGTTGTGGCAAGTCATCTGCCTTCTGTCTCAGTCAGATTCCCAGTGGTTGAGATCCACAGATAATCACTGCAATCCCTTTGGTATGAGACCATATTAGCGGCTCCCACAAAGTGACCCAAAATGCTGGGGGACAGCTGGTTGTCTCTCCTGGATTCCCTGTTCCCAGTGGAAAAACCAGAGGCTCAGAGATCGTTCTGCATGGTGCTATGCTAGCATGGGGAAAGGGCAATTCAGTCAACATGTAGCCTCTTCTTTTATTCTTCTAATGCAATCTGTCTTGGGCTCTATGATGGTGCCCATCATATGAGGGGTGCTTTCAGTCTCACTAGGATTAGTATTCTCTCAGAGGTATCTTGTTCCTTAAATAGCTGTTAATTTTTCTTGTGACTAGAAGCAAAGTCAGTAACAACCTATGTGTCTGTCTTGGTGTCATTACTTCCCTCCTTCATTTTAAAGTAGCCATTGTACACTGTCAGATCATACCAGTTTTCATTTTAGAGAATTTATATTTTGGGGGAGTGAATTTTAGAGCTGATCTAGAAACTATTATCACTGTTCAATGGGCACTAAGGAAGCATAAATGACAGAAGTATTCGCTACAGAAAAAAGGCATTAGAATCTTTATTTTTCCCTAAAATATTCCCCCATTCCTTCAGTAGCAGGTTTCTCAAAATGCTCTACCATGCTGTACAGTGGATTTATTAAAATATTTTATTTAAATTCCATTTGGATTTCAATAATACACCTATCCTCTATTGTTTACTGCATAATTCCTCCAGTGTATCATGATGCTGCCTGCCCTGTGGCATCAAGATAGTTAGCTCATTCATTCATTTACTCATTCATTCATTGGGCATGTATTAACATATGCCTGACCTACACAATCTTACATCTCAACAGTCTGAAGCAGACAGAGCAACTATTTAATCTTTGTCCTTCTCATCTTAGTGGGAATTATATTTCAGCTAAAAATCACCTAATTCATAAGAAAGCCAAAGTAGACTCTTTAATGTGCCTTGAGGTACTAGAAGGAATTGGAGTCTGGGAGAAATCACCCTACTATTGTTGGATCTTATCTTTACTGGATCACAGAGCTTCAATGAGTTCCTTGAGTTCTACTCTGTGATCTGCTGGAATCACCATGTTCAACCCTTTGCATATGCACTCTCACTTAATTTCCACAAAAATCCTGAGCAGCAGTGATCAAGTTTTCATAGTTCATGAAGACCCATTTTTTAACCTTTGCTTTGTCTTTTTCTGACCAGACTTTCACCAAGCTTCTGTCCTTTCTATAGGGCCCTGAACTCCACTTACCCCAAGTTTGAACAAGCACTTAAAAAGTGAACTGCGCCCCCCTTCTCAGTTTCTCCTGGGAATCATCTGACCACAGAGAAATACTTCCGTACCGGACAGACCCCAATGGTCATTTCCCCTTGCTTGTCTAACTTCCCCTCCAAAGATTCTGCTTATTTACCTCTCCTTTACCCTATCAAATAAGACGTTTTTGTTTGATTTTAAGAAACTTGAAGATCCGTAAGATCACAGTTCTCTCCCTGTGATAGTCTTGCTTTCTAATTAAAATCTCTCCTACCTAAAGCCAGATTTATATTAATTTGACAGTTGTTATTATTATGACCCTTTTACAGATGAAGAAAGTGAGGCTCACAGAGGTGGCATGAGGCCACCTGAAGTCAACTGAGGTAATAAATTACAGGAGTAATGGTGTATAAGAGAGATGTGTCTAAAAAAATACTTACCTGACAAAATAAAGACAAACATTTCCTTCTTCACGATATTGCTGAAGGTGGGCTGTACATACAACAGTCCAACCGGACAAAGGTCAGAGGACCAAGTTAAATCTGCTATAATAAATATAGGTAGGTCATACAGGTAGGTCAATGAGCCTGAGACCAAGAAACAGGTTCCTTGGTACTTTTCAATATGCACAACAAAATGATTAAGGTAGGACTGTTTCCTGGAACTGTGGCAGGAAGAGTTACCAAGACTGTCTTCATTTTCTTCTTTTCTCTTGGAGAGAGAGCTGGCATATCCTCAAATTGTATTTATAGATGATTACTGCAGACTGGAATGATGCAGGCATTTGAAACTTCCCACAGGTAAAGTGTAAACTCAAAGCATCATAATAAATAATAATAATGCTTTACCCTTTATGTGCATTGTAATGCTGCTGACGTCAAATTAACATAGGCCCTTGCAGAGAATGCAAATGAAGGCTCTGTAATATGTCAACAGGGCTTCGGGCAAAGAATGGAGTGAGAAGCAGTCAGAAGGGGAAAGACAGGTGGTCTAATGGGGGATGGGAATGCAAGGAACAGGGCTGGGGCAAATGTATTCTGGAAATTTTATAAATTTTAAAGTAAAATGTCTATTTCAATTCAAACACTTTCCTTAAAGCGATGATATTCACAAAGGCTTCACTGTACATTCTCACAATTCTAAGCATAGAAATCATACATAAATTCAAAGAAGCAGAGTTATCATTCACATGGGGCTTATTTCCACAGATTAAAACTTTACTTTATTCTATAAAATCAAGGTAGAGGGGGAAATGATTCTGGGCCATTTGCCTTTAGTCAGCATTACGGAAATAAATGATTCACTAATTGAGCACTTCTTTATGACAGCAACTGTGCCAATGCTAGGACCACAAGACTGGACAAGTCTCAAGGAACTCATATTCTTAGTTGTTCTATTTATCTTATCCACTTCTAGAATTTTATTTTTTTTAAGATTTTTTATTTATTTATTCATGAGAGACAGAGAGAGAGAGAGAGGCAGAGACACAGGCAGAGGGAGAAGCAGGCTCCATGCAGGGAACCTGATGTGGGACTCGATCCTGGGTCTCCAGGATCCCTCCCTGGGCTGAAGGCGGTGCTTAAACCGCTGAGCCACCAGGGCTGCCCTACTTCTAGCATTTTCTACTCCAAGCCCTAACATATTTCCGAGTTCATCTCCTTCTCAAGATCCATCCTGGGCTACTGTCACTACTTTTTCCAGTCTCAAGCCACCTAACTGCTCACTCTCCAAACAAACCACACAGAGCCCCTCCCTACTAGGTACTGACATGTGTTTTGTACCAGGCCTGGAAAAGAGGCATTATTACTTACAGATGTATTGACCTGCAACTGCTACATAGAGGGCTTTAAGAGAACACTAGGATTAGAGCTGGAGGAACTAAACACTAGCTCACAAGTTTGAGATACTACATTTGGAATAAGAATGAGGTATAGAAGCAAAATGGGGATAAGAAAACAATGAAGTTAAATGGCTGTATCAAGGCAGGTGGTGGTAAATCTGCTGCAGTTTTCAGAGTGGAATACATGCTTACTTTGAGACTGCTATTTAGTGGGGCAGCTATATTGCTGACACGCCACCTGAAATCCATCATGTGCTTTCTGCACATGCTTACTTCTCTTTGAAACACTCCTTTCCTTATCCTTTTGATGAATCCCTAGCCATCTTTCAAGACCCAGGGCAAATCTGTTCTCTTACATGAAGCCTCCCTCAATTTCCTCTTGCTCCCAAAGCACGTGGTACTTTGTTACAGGCTTCTTACATTGCTGTTTTGTGACTTATCTACTTCCTGGCTCCTCCTAAGTTGAAGGCATGTCCATGATGATGGAGAGATTTTTTTTTTTTTTTGGTCCTCTTTGTGTTCTCAGCATTTAGAGAGTATCTTCATAATAAACAAAATCAAAGAAGGAGATTAGAAAAAAGGGGAAAGAGGCAGGCAGGAAAGAAAGGCAATGGTATGGAGGGAAAAGGCAAAAGGAAGGGAAAAAATAAGGCAAGAACAGAAATGAAAGAATGAATAAATCTCTTTTTTCTTCTCTCACATTTAGAAGCAGTCTTATAATTATTTGCTTTTCTACTTTCATGTTTTACTTTTATTTGTTCTAATCTCCTGTTTCTTTCCATCACAAAAATGCACATGCCTCAATTCTTAAAGATCAAGAGGCAGCAAACTTTTCTTTTTTTTTTTTTTTTTTTGGCTAACCTAAAAACTCAACTAAAAATTCACAATATTCCTTTATTGTGAGTACCATTAAGTAAGCCCAGAAACCGGCTGCCTTCTACTACAATGGATTTTAAAACAGAGGTGTATGCTGGAGTTTAATTTCTTCCTCCTCAAAAGGAAGGGATTCTATTGCACTCTTAACAGGGTTATTTCTCTCAGCCAGCCCCAGCCACATGAAAACCCATTTGGGATGGGGCCAAGGGGCTGTGCTGTCCATGCTGGAGGATGGCTACACTGGTGAGAGCAGAGATTAATCAATCCAAGACAACATCTGTCAGGATATTGAGTTTGGCTCTTGTTATCAGCTGCCTGCACTTCAGGGGCTGTGTAATATTCAATTTGATTATCTCTCACCTGCAAAGAGTAAGCTTCTCTCTGCTTAAAAATCACTGGGACTAACTGAAGAGGAATCGATCTGTGGAGAAAATGCTGACAGGAAAACAAATCAGAAATAGGACAAGGGGACGAGAAAGGAAGGGAAAGAGAGTTTGGCTTATGTTCTGGTCTTTTTTTTTTTTTATGGGTTTTGTGTGTGTTTTGTTTAATCAACTGGTTTAATTCACTGTCACTTTAAGGGAATGAGACTCTTTGTTTCACTTGTCAGTCCTGATTATGATCAGTAATAACAGGTCAACACAACTCTCTTGTATTTCTTTGAGATTCTATTAGTTAAAACAACAACAACAACAACAACAATAACAAGTTTTGCTTTTTTTCTCTAAGTACCAGGACCCAAGTCCTGTGGATCTTATGAATTTCCTGCTGGAGAGGACACAGCAAGGCTCCATGGCACTTCTGTATGTTGGAGAGGAAAAAATTACCTCCTAGAGAGACAGAAGTGACAGGGTGGAGTCTAATCACAGTTACTTTAATAACCTAAGTTTAGGTTATATATCCCTTGATATATCACTGATACAGTTTTTAAAAGCTGTACCATCTTTAGGGCATTTGTTTCACTAATATGCATTTATTCTTTCTCACTATCTTACTGGTACCTGGACTTTCACATGGTCGTTTTCCTGCACAACCATAGTGGATGCATTTTTATGCCATTTATATTTATTTTAAAGTACTACTCTTTTTTCTACTATCCTGTAATACTTCCCAACCCAATCTTCAGTGCTGATGTCACTCATGAGATTTAGCCATTTATCTTAGTTGGATAGCCGAAAAGTTTCAGATATTTTAATGCCATCTCAAAATCAGCAGACTTAAATATGAATTCATCATTTATGCTTCACCAAAAATGCTGTCTTTCTCTAATTTTCTATTATTTATGCCATCCTTGACTCCTCACTCATCCTTGCCATGTAAGTCAACAAGTGCCTGTTGATTATTTTTTCAAGATATTTGTTTCGTATCTTTTTATTTATTTCAGTTCCATCTCACCACTGTAGCTTATCTCTTTAACATCAAACACATTCTATCGCCAATAATCTTCTAGATGATGCCCCTGTTGTCAGCCTTTCCTCACCTTCAAACTATCTCATAGGCCACAACTATAGCAATGTGAGTTACTAAATCATGTCTCTCCTTGCCTGAGAAAAAACATAAATAAAAATAAAGAACTAAATTCAGACTCCTAAACCTGGTATTTAAGGTCACTTATAACTGATACATTCTACATCTCCAGATATATCTACTTTAGTTCTCTTTCCAGTCTTCATACTTGCCCAGTAAAGATACACCATTTTCTAAAAATCACCTTGAGCTTCCCCAGTTGTACCTCAATTGCTCATGTTTACATGCATACTGTGCTTCAACCATGTCAACCCACTCTCAATTCCCTGAGTTCTCCATACACTTTTAAGTGTCTCTACCTTTGCACGTGTTATTTCCTCACCCTGAAACACCAGTTCTTCTTCCTTCTAACCATTACAGATTAACTCTTACTTGAATATTAAGTAGTCAATATTGATGTCATCTTCTAGATGTGTTTCCCCTTCTCTCCCACTCTCTGTAGATGACTTCTGCATATTCTCCAAAAGCATCCTATGCTTTCTTTTTCTCTAGCATTATAGAATGCTTATTCTCCAGCATTATATATCTAGGGTAACTTGATGATGAATGAATGGATGAATGAATAAACAAATGAAACTATACTGTCTGGAGTTGTCTACTTCTTTATTCTTCCCACATCTGTACAAACTTAATCTTAACATCTTTCAAGGATCTTCATTTGCCATGTATCTTCAAAGCTTTCCTTGACCATTATACGTGATTTCTCTCTTTCTAAATTCTCTAAAATTCTTATTCAACAAATCACTTACTGCTTCTATTTGGAATTTATAGTAATTAGATCATTTATTTTGTTTATGGAAAGTTTGAGGCATAAGTTAATAAGGTTTAAAATAATACTGGTTTCGGGATTATTCAAATTTCCTTTCTAGAAAATTGGTGTACTGGAGTTTAAGTCAAGACAATGGTCCCAGAAAAAAAAAAAAAAAAAAAAAGGAGTAAAGTGGGGCAAGATTCCAAATATGAGGACAAGTGAGATTTCAAAGACAATTTTTCAGGAATAAAACAGTAATCTTTAAACAATGCAAAACAAACATCAACAGAAGCAAAGCAGATAGGTGGAAACATAGGTGTGCAAATTAAAAGGGTGTAGACAATCAACACAAAGGCAAAATAGACACTGTGGACCAGAAAAGGCAGGGTAACTGGATTTAACATGGGGAAGGATATAATTCTTGATATTCATCTACTTGCACCATTTAGAAACATACAGCCAACCATTCTGGATACACAAGTAAACAACCAGTCATATATTTATTATGGTGCCTTTCATTAAAATGACTTTCAGATGTCAGCTTCTTTTGACTTGAAAATTGTAACTGCTTCATTTTGTTCTTTATAACATTTAAAAGTGACACTGTACCTACTCTTGTTGATATGTATGTTAAGGCATATTCATTAAAGCCTTTTTGAGAAAAAAAAAAGGTTTCATATCTCACTATGCCTAACACAGTAGATATGTGACGTAAGGACCATATCTTATATATTTTTTAGAAAACCAGGCAGTAACAGAAAAGGAGTACTATAAATTTCGGGCATCTTATGGCAATGACTGATCTAAGGACAAGATAACAAATTTCAGGTTTATGGGTCATGATCCTCCTGAAATAAGGCAATTTAAAAATAAATATATTGGCAAATCAATCAGAGATAAGATAGGCTTTTCAACAAATAGTTCTGAGCCAATTGGATATGCAGATAGAAAAAAAAAGAATTCAGAATCTACTTCACACCATACACAGAAATGAATTAAAAGTGAATCAGAAACCCAAACATAAGAGCTAAAACTATAAAATGTTTAGGAAAAACACTTAGATTAATCTTTGTAACTTTGGGCTAAATGAAAAGTTCTTAGTTCTTATACCAAAATCGTAAGTTCTCATGAGAGAAAAACTTGATAAATTTGCTTTATCAAAATTGAAAACTTTTATACTTCAAAATAAAATGAAAAGATGAGCCATTGACTCTAAGCAAATATTTATAAATTTATATACCTGATAAAGAAGTTATATACAAAAAATTGTTTTAATTCTTACAATTCAATAAGACGAACACACTAACTAAAAATGGGCAAAATATATGAATAATGTATTATCAAAAAAGATATTCAAGTGACTTAGAGACACTAGAAAAGATATTCAACATTAGGCATTAGGTAAGTACAAATTAAAACCACAGTAAAATACCACTACATACCCACTCAAATGGCTCTGCCAAAAGGAAAACATCAGTAAAGGTTGGCAAGAATATGGAGAAGCAACCTTGCACACACTGCTGATGAGAATGTAAAATGGTGTAGGTACACTGAAAAACAATGCGGTGACTTCTTAAAAGTTAAAAATAAATTTTCCATACAATCTAGAAATTGCAATCCTAGGTAGCTACAGAAAATAAATGAAAAAGTATGCTGTCGCAAATGTTCATAGCAACACTGTCCATAATAGCACCAAAGTGTCCATCAACTGGTAAATGATTAAACATAATATGGCATATTCATATAAAAGAATATTATTCTGTCATAAAAAAGAAAAAACTGGGGTACTTGGATAATTAGGTTAACCATCTGACTTTTGATTTTGACTCACGTCATAATCTCAGGATCGTGAGATTGAGCCCCACATCATGCTCTACACTGGGCATGAAGCCTACTAAGATTGTTTCCCTCTGCCTTTCCCCCACCCCCAAAATGTTTTTTTCTCTATCTCTGTCTGTGTGTCTCTCTCTAAAAAAAAAAAAAAAAAACCACCCTGCTGTATGCTACACCATGGATGAACCTTCAAAAACATTATGCTAAGAAAGAGAGATGTAAAAGACCACATATTCCATTTATATAAATTCCATTTATATAAAATGTCTAGGAGAAGCAAATATAAAGAGACAGATTGGTAAATGACCAGTGTATGGGGTGGGAATGGGGATTAACTAAAATGTGCTTAAGGAATCTTTTAGGGATTTTGAAAATCTTCTACTGGATGGTGATAATAGTTGCACAACGCTGTACATTTACTAATAATCATTGAACTGAACACTTTATATGGGTAGATTTTATGATATCTAAGTTATACGTCATTAAAGCTGCTAGAAATAAATAAAAAGTGCTGATAAGCTTACATAAATGCCATTATGTCTCAGCTTCATAATGAATGTCATCCCTTCAGAGGGGCAATATCTGGAAATTTCAACCAAAGTACTCCCTTCATAGTTGCTATTATTACATCCTGTTGATTTCCAAATATAGCGCTACCCCAAGCAATAACTGTTATGCATGTGTTGGAATACTTGCTTATTTTCTTTCTCAATTGGAATGTAAGCCCCATGAGGGCAGGTACTTTATTTCTCTCACCATTTTACTCTCACAATTTAGAACAATAGCAGGCACAAGAGTACGTTTAGCAGCCATTTGTCAAATATATGAATAAATAGATAAATGGATAAATACATAAACGGCTGTGGAAATGGATGACTCATATTTTCTAAGCAACGAGTTTTATGCATTTTTAGAAGACAAAGAAAATAATCCATTTTGAGTGGGGGAAAAATGCAACAGAAGGGAAATGGTATTTCCTCATGATCAAGAAAGCAGAACCCCTTCCCCAGATTAGGCATCTGAGACTTTTATTCCCGGAGAGGACCAGTTGCCAGAACTGAGCACAGCCAACTTCCACCTCTCTTTTTCTTTAACCATCCCATTAACAAAGTGATTTTCTCCAGGGTCTAGATCCAATTAAGAGCAAGGGCAGCAGAGAGGAGAACATTGAGTGAAGCAATGTTAAAGACGCTTGCACACATTCCTCTAGGGGATAGAGAAAGCTTTATTGGCATTCTTACCCCTCCTCCTCTTCCCCCCACCCCCCCCCCCAACCTCCTAAACTCCTTTGCAGAAAGCATCAGGACAAAGAAGCACCCAGCATTCAGCTCAGGAACAGAAAATAAATACACTGGGAATACTCCATGGTCCCTGGCTGAATACAAAGCAGTGATTCAGCAAAGAAACTGCAGCCTCAATGAGAACAGAGAGCCTGCACTGAACACAGCACCAAGAACAAGAGAAGAGGGAGGGAGGGAGGGAGAGAACATCTTAATGTCCTCCCCATCTATCCCTCTGGTGATGTCTCTCACAATAATGAGTTTAAATGCAATCATAAGTGAAAGAAGAAGGGAAAAGGGAATGGACTGATAACAATGCACAAAAGGGGAGAATATAGCGAGATGAAAAATATGTTTGCTTACAAATTTAAGACAAGAATGAACTAGATTCTAAAACAGGTAGTAGAAATAGGTGATTTAAAAATGGAAAAAGGAGAAAAATAAGTAATATCTTTATTAGTTAGTTCAAAATGAATGAGGGAGCTGTGTTCCACTCACTCATGTCCTGTGGCCACTGACTTCAATTATCTTGCTTAAAAGTCTGAGCTTTATTTCCAGTGTATGTGGTGGGGATAATGTGCACATCCTCCTTTCCTTCATCACTAGGGTCTGGTGAGTAGTAATTAGGCAAAGTATGTGACATGTCTTTAGAACTTTAGAGTGCTATATAAACAGAATGCTTTTTTTGAAGTGCCTGTATATTGTTGGTGCTGAATAAACATTAAATCACACTCAAGTTTTGAGGCTGAGCAAGAGAGAGCAGTTTATAGTTCATTGGGGAAAGATTTAAATTTCATTCCAGCATTTCTAAGTTAGTGACAAAACACTACTAATTTTCCATAGCCCTACCTTCTCCAAGGGGCAATTAGTGGGGGAAAAAAAATCAGAGAAAGCTCTTACTAATGAAAGCTGAGTGTTTTATAATCAAGTGAGGGTCACAGGATGATACAGAGTATAGCAGCATACGGATAAAAAGGTAGAACCCAGATAATGATAGGGCAGAAATTATAAGGAATATCTCTAGGTTTTAGAGACTCAGTCTTACACAAGATGATAGAGGAGATATTGTGGATTAAATATCATGTTATTTACCCAATAAAATCTACAGAACCTAGTAAGTCAAATGCTTTAATAAGAGTCTTGGAGAGCCAGGCTTTCCATTCTTCTGATTGATGGAGCTCTGTATGCAGCAAATAAGGCTGGGTGCCAGGTTAATACTCTACATATTAAGAAAACTTTGGGGAGTGTGCCATTTTATTATAATTTCATTTCTTCTGTATGCAGAATTCCATTTTTCTTGCCCTTCAACTAGATTAAATACTGTAAATCACAGCTTTATTGATAGGAAAGGAGGTATTTGCATTACTCTTAAAAATGCCATTCCAAAGAGGCCAACTTCACTAATAAAAAACAGAGAGAGAGAGAGAGAGAGAGAGAGAGAGGAGTATGCCAAGCCAAATACATTGCCTACCGTGAGGGGGCTGGGCATTTAGATCTGATGGCAACACTAGATGTCTAAGTCATAAAGCTTTCCCCAAGTCATCCACTCTGGGAATGTGATTATCATACAAAATCAGCATGAAAATAATTTCAAAAGAATTGTTCACCTTTGGTATTTTCACTACCCCTAAAGATTTCATCACCCCATATTTAATTTTGACAAAGGAAAATCAATGTCCTATTGTCACTCTATACCTCTGGCCATATATGATCCATATATGGATGAATGGAACATAGCAACAAACACAATTCACTCTGTGACCACCATTAAAAGAAATTATTGAGCACTTGCCATTCATCTAGCTCTGTTCTGGGCAATATGTAGGGCAGAGAAAACATGGTTTCATGGAAATGGTAGTGATCTAGACTAGGATCCACTAATAACTAGTGGACCATAGAGAAGTCATTTATTTTCCCTAGAGTTTTTTTCTTCCTCTTTAAAATGCAGTTAATATGATATACTTGAGTAAGTATATTAATACAACTATTGAAGGAGAGATAACCCAGACCACGGTATTTTGTGCTCTCCAACATTCCTTGATACAATAATTTAGGGAGTTTGCATTCTAGTTGAGGATACAAGGCTAAAATGCATGAAACCATTAGCAAACACTTAAGCATTGAATTGTTTGGTATTGCCTAGAAGTCCAGAAATAAAAAATAGATAAACAAACAAATAAGGAAAAATAATAAACTGAGGGCTGAATGATTAATTCTGAAGGAAGATAAAACATTAATATTTTAAAAAGGAAATGTAGGCCTGGGGTATCAGGAAACATTCCTGACAAAAAGAGGGGATGGATATTACAGAGAAACATATGAAAAGCCTGATGGTGCTTAGAAATTGAGGCTGATGGGGCACAGACTGGAGGCCAATTATAGTTTTTTAAGCGAGGAAAGGAACTGATGAAATGCTGTGTTTGCAGAAGAATCTAAACTGTGGTGAAAATCTAGAAGTTTAGACTATGCTAAACTCCATATTGCTCACTGTTCATTGCCAGTACTCAGCCCAGTGCCTAGCGTAAAGTTAAGTATTCAATACATGGAAAGACTAAAGGCAGCCATGCACTGATAAGGGTTTGGAGTACAGCAATAGCAGTGGGAATAAAGGAGTTCCATTACTCAGTGACAGCTCATTATAATTACTAAGTGTAAAGAAAAATAAAAGCAAAATAATAATAATATCAATAATAAAAACTGTAACAGCACTGTAGCACAACTGGGAAATCAAATCTGAAATGGGACTATATATCTTCTGTGACTGTCCTGTGTCTTTTTCTCTTTGTCCTGAACCCTGGAGCCGCCATCACCATATTTCGTAACTTTGAAGCAACACAGAGCTGTCAACAGCAGAGTGAGGCTGTATTTCATGGTAAAGAATGATGAGCCAAAGCAGTCTACAGATTGGTGGGGTGTAATTATAATTACTAATCTGCCTTGAGGTGAAGAGGTATGTCGAGAAGTTTGAGACAGACATCTCCTGATATTTTTCTGATAGCACACAATCTGAGATTGGTTTATTCTATGTACTATGCCCTCACTTGTTTACTGAAATGTCTGGATTTCTACTTTTTCTCTCTATCCCCATTCAAGTTTCACCACAACCCTTAAGACTCAGTTCGTTCATTTAAAAATGCCCACAGTAACACATCAGCCCACAGCAGTTTTTGAAAAGTCACTATTAGGAATATAATGCTTTCACTGTCATTTAATTTTCCATTTGTACAAGTTCCTGAGGAACTAGAACAAGTATGGATCCAGATTTTTGTGGAGCCTGACATTTATACAGTGTGGAGTCTTTCTTTGAAAAGACACAAAATCGTAAATTAAAAATCAGAGAGAACGCTTCAAAATAGTTGGTCCACGCAAGTGAAGAGCCCCAAAGCTTAAGCTGCACCGTAAATCTACTTCTGTTGGACATTTATTTAATCCCCCTAGAATGTCCAGCACAGGGCTATGCATACTAACTACCCATGTTACATTCTTTCCCTTAGCAATCTCATCTAAACTACAGATAAAACTATCCCTTAATAGGGAAACATTCAATGATCCTCAGTCATGCAGTTTTTTTTTTTCTCAATGCCAGAGTTCTCAGATTCACTTGTCAATGGGCTACTCTACCTGAATATCCAACAGCCCTTCAAACTCCATTTAACCAACTAAATTAATCTTAGTTTGAAAATCTATTTAATTCCACATATCCTTTCATATTTGGTCCTAGGCTCCTACATCTGTATTTCCAGTAATACTTTATTTTATTTACTTAGAATTCTCCCTCTTTCTCTATCATTCTGCCAGACTTCTCATTTCCATTTCTAATCAATATTTTAAATGAACTTATGTTCTAAGTTTGAAAAACAATTATTTATTTATATGTGAGATACATAATGTCCATAGATAATGCTTAAGATTCGTATGGAAGTTTGGAAACTTTGCAATAATTCTGTAGTTGCCCAAGAGGCTAGGGCTTGGGAACTGATTGCCTACCCCTTTTCTTTTGGGACTAATATTGAATGAAACTGAGACATTATCTACAAGAAATTAACTCTGACATATTTAGGACTTTGTTAGATCATTCTTAGGATTCCTTGTCATTATCTTTTAACAAGTTCTATTTTTACTTGAGCATCCACAAATTTTCCATTGGGAAATTGACATCTGTGGGAAATAACCCACTTTGGAAGGAAGCTACGTGTCTTTTACTGACATCCTGACGTCTGGTCCTTTCCTAATCTGCTTGACCCTAACTTGTCTCTGTCTCCTCATTTCTCCCTTCAAATTCTCATTTTGGTTACCTCAAACTCTCTGAGCTCTTTCAAAACTATGACCCAAAATGCTACATTATAAATTTGAAAGTTAACTGGTTCCACAGGCAAAGATGTGCATCGATGCTTCTTTCACTATGAACATGGCTAAGGTAATGAAGAGGTAATTGGCTAAAAACTTGTCAACTCAACAGGAAAGAGACTGGTTTAATACTCTGATAACTACCGTTTACAAATTTTAACAGTTGAACTTTCAGGCAAATTAGAGTCATTTTACAGGAAGAAATAAAATAAGGAAATATACATACAAAAATAAAGCAAAATTGTTGAAGTTGGTGAAAGAGACCAGGTTCATCAAGAGTTGGAAATATGATTTACCTAGATATATTGATGCATGGCACTCATTATTTAACCTAATATTTAGTGGTAGCAGAGGTTATCTGAATTGTAAGCACAGCAAATCAGACGTTCAAGTTCTTTTGCTCCATTTTTTCTTTTTTTCTTTCTTTTTTTTTCTTTTCTTTTTTTTTTTGCTTCATTTTTTCTGGGAAAAGTAGGTGATATAAAAAGTAAGGGAGTGCTACATACAAAGCACTCCTCAATTTAGAAATAGCAGATTTACCCACAAGTGAATAAAAACCATGGATACTGCTCTTCCACTCCCATTTTACTGGAGATGACTTCTGATGATGATACTGAGGTAGCCAACAGAGAGAAGATTCTTGTATCAAATAGCTAGGGATGCTTAGTCCTGTCAGGGCTCAGAGGGAGTCAGGACTGGAGAGGTTCAAGGCCTAGGATACTTAAGTCCTCAGAGTAGAAAGAGAACCAACAAGAAGCATGGATTTGGAGGTAGTACCATGTTTCACTCTTTGGGGAAGTAAATGAAATAACATCTCGAGCCATGTTGAACAATGTAAGAAATGAGATCCCCATTTGACCTGATCAATCTTACCTTATCAATCTCTGTGAAGCTGCATGAATATAAAAGCATCTTTCTAAGACCGGATTTGTCTTAATATTGATCTACACAGAAAGACGAAAGACCTAAATAGATCTTCCATTTTAATGAAACACAGTCCCTCTCTCTCTTAACATGTTCACAAACTCTCAGTGGGAAGAAAGTAGTAGAGGTATGAATATTACAACCCACTGAAAAATGATTAGAGAACATATTTCTGAATGAAGCTCTTCACAAATAATCAAAGTTATAATGGATGCCAGCAAAATAATAAATAAATAAATACACACACACAAAATGCACTGGTGTAGATATACAGATTAATGGTAGCATATGAGGAATGATCCATTTCAACCTTCTACTACATAAAAATTTTGGGATGTTGGTCCTTTTTAAATAACATTTCTTAATTGTGGTTACCTGGTCTTTGCTTAAATATGAAGATGATTAAAAATTTAGTTCTTTACAAGGAAACCTATTCCACTTGGCAGAAAAGCAAGTGACATTTATAAAATAAATATACATACACCCAGATGTATAGGTCGATCTATCTATCTTACCTATAACTACAGATCCTTCTTATTTCATTCTTATACTAGCCTTCTGGGGTAAAAGGGTAACTATTATTATCACTTTAACTTTTCAAATAGAGGACTTGAGGCCCAGCAAGGATAAGTAATTTGCCCTTCTTTGCCCTTGCTTGCAAAGTTAGGGATTGGTAGAAGCAATTCTTGGAGCTAGGTCTCCTAGCTCAGAGGCTGTGTTATTACCATCACATCATAAAACTATTTGAAAGATCATTTATAAAAGACTTCAACCTGATTTACTTATTTAAATTATGTTCTACTTAAATTACAAACTACCCTAAATTCTTTCCTTTTCTCTCCTTTATTTTGGGAGTGGATGGGGAGGAATGAAGTGTGGTATAAAGACATATACATATGAGTATCATGCTTTTATACAGAGAGTGATAACTTACCTCTGTATAAGCTCTCATCCATTTCTACCTTATAATTCTGTGAAAAGACAAAATCGTCTTATCTTTGTGCCATACACATGGTATGACACAAAACCATTCTCTTATTTTTGTGTCATACACATGGTAGCAGGTTTGCTTCCCATATTTTTATCCAAATATTGAACATGGCCAAAGACAGACTGAGAGAATCCTTCAATGCTGTCAATCAGTATTTCTCTGGCATGATCATCCAATTAACCAAAAAAATCTAGCTCATTAATAGACTGATAATCTGTTCATATGTCTATCAGGAGAAACTTGTCAAAATACAGATACTCAGAGTAAATGGCATTTCCCTAATCTACTGGCCCAGATTTTTGTTTGTTTTAAAGAAATCTATTTCTACTTAAAATCAAAATCTTTAAGAAAAGAAAGAAAGAAAGAAAGAAAGAATATATAATATATATACTATATATACTTTATATACTATAAAATATAAATATATATTTCTTTATATACTTAGTATTAAAAGTTATTTCTCGCTTAACTAATACGCCATTAGTGTCTATCCTATAATCCAAATAGAAGCAATGTTATATAATCTTATTTTACTCCTTAGGGATTATTATGTATGTTAACCAAGATAGAATAGAAACAAGAAACATTAAGTCTAATTTCATGATTCAACAAATAGTATACAAATCTGCAAAAATAAATAAATAAATAAATAGGGGGGACAGAAACATTAAGTCTGACCTTTCTTTTTTTTTTTTAATTCACTCAACAGATCTGACCTCTCTTATAGAGTAATTTTGGCACTTGCATAATGATTGATTAAAAATAAAACTAATCAAAAATTAAGAAAGACATCATATGATGCTTCCTATATATTGTACCTACTCGTATCCTTCATAACCTGGAAAATTTAGTTTTCTGCAATAAGCTTCTCCATATTGGTGCATCAAATTAAATTAGATTCCTATTAAAGTATATACTATAACCCGGGGATCCCTGGGTGGCGCAGCGGTTTGGCGCCTGCCTTTGGCCCAGGGCGCGATCCTGGAGACCCGGGATCGAATCCTATATCGGGCTTCCAGTGCATGGAGCCTGCTTCTCCCTCTGCCTGTGTCTCTGCCTCTCTCTCTCTCTCTCTCTCTCTCTCTCTCTCTGTGACTATCATAAATAAATTAATTTAAAAAAATTATATACTATAACCCAAGTTCACAATATTCTGATTCATATTGAGTATATGTATATTTATTGTCCATATAAAAAGCATATATATGCTTTTGATTTTTATATATTATTGTTGATATATGCAAAAGAAATTTAAAAAATTAAGTCTTGTGTTCAAATAGATCTGCACAATGTAATTAAGCATATTTATGATGTAATTTGTTTATCATAACAGATTCTATTAAGTATATACTTTTATTTTCAGAATAAGTTTGGAGTCATTTTATTTCTCTACAAGTATCAAGGTTTTAATGCAAAAATGTTTTTAAGTTCCCTATACCATGACATTTATAACATAATGTAGGAGTTGTTCTTTTTTTTTAATTTGAGCATATCACCATTCCACTTATGACATCACACATTTCTTTTAATGAACTCAACCATATTCAATGACAGATCAACATCTTTGTTTAAGAGGTAAGTAGGAATTACTCTCTCGGAGTTAAAACAATAAAAATTAATTCCCAACTTTCTACAGTTAATGTTTTGTGGAACTAAAGCCTAAGTCCCTTGGCATTCAATCTAGAAGTTTATCTGATCTAGTGATATTCTATAGACTTTAGGCAGTTCCTTGAGGTGCTAATGATATTAGATATTAGCTCACTGTATCCAAGTCACAAAAGAAAGACAGAAGAGGGGCACCAGGGTGGCTCCATGGTTTGAACATCCGCCTCTCGGTTTGGGCTCAAGTCACTATCTCAGAATCATGCTCTGCTGGGCTCTGTGCTCAGTGAAGAATCTGCTTGAGCTTCTCTCTCTCACTTCCTTTCTGTGCTTCCCCTCCCCATTCACATGCTCTCTTTCTCTCTCTCAAATAAATAAATAAATATTTTTAAAATGCTTTAAAAAATGGTAGAGGCATAAGGGTCAGAAAGAAAGTCAAAGAACGATACATCTGCTAAGTTAATGATTCTGCAATATAAAATGCTGATCTTGAGATACGCTTATACAATTACAGCATGAACATGCGTTAAGATGACAGCAATCTTGGTTATCTCAAGACAAAGATCAGCCACAAATTGATAATCATATGTGACTCAAATCCCATAAAACAAACAAGTCTGATATATGTCCTAGAGTGAAATATAACTGAAGCAGCACAAAAATTAGAAAATAGTAAACCAAGTAATTTTCCCAATCAGCATCTTCACATGTATACATTGGCTATGCATGGTTTTTAGTGCTGAACTACATGACTTTCATTTTAGCTATACTGTTCCTAGCAGAGAAGTGTGGCAAGTAGTAGCGTGACTAAAGCATTATGCTAGAAAAGATATTAGTAACTTCTGATAACTTCAAAATATAGAAATTCAATAGAGAAATGCATCACTAAAAATTATAATGGAATAAATATAATAATGCATTACTGTATGAGAAGCTGTGTTTCATTTTCCTCAGTTACAGGCTTTTCCTCTGACCTCATCTAAATAATGCCTTTGTGCGTTATGACAAAATATACAGAGAATCTGAGATTATTAAAAAGTCCACTGTACGTTCAAGTTTGAATTTCTCCAGCAGCAAGTAAAGAGCTCAACACTGCAAAACCCAAGTAGGCATCATTGTTCAGTGTGAATAATTCAAGTCAAATGAGTGCAAATGATCTGTACTTTGTCTCATTTCACAAAGAAGTAGAACAGATGAGGTGAAACTACCTGATGCACAACAATCCTGCCAACCATAAATAACTCCCAAATCCTCAACTTAGTTCCGGAAAGTTCACAGCCATCTTTCAGGGAGAAAAAGCCTCAGCAGCTCTCAGAAGGTTTATTTCTTCTCTTGAAGCTACCTGCGATTCTGAGTTCTTCACAGACATTGGACATGACACACCAAAAGCACTGAGTGACTCCTAATTTTGTCAAAAGCTCATCCATCAGTGAATGGAGCACACTTTGGGCATGTGTGACTACAGTTTTGAGTTCTCCTAAAATGCTCTCATATGCCTTCCTCATGCCCTAGAAAGCTGTGCTTAAAAAGAGTATCTGCAATGGGAAATGTTGAAATGTTTTAGCCAAACCCCTTATCCCCTCAACCACCGAGCAGAAAATAATCTAACTCTGATTTTGCTACTTTACCTTCTTCAACCACACACTTATAATTTCTCTAGTAGTGGTTGGTTTTACCATTAACATATCTTGCTTCATCCCTGTCTCCTTCAAACTTATTTCCTCTTCCATAAACCAATTTCTCATATGCTTGCTTTACAGTAAGACTACCTCTTTCTGTTTAATTCGGTAAGTGAATATTTATCTGAGCACCTATAGGTGTTAAGATAATTTTTTAGATGGAAAGTTAAAGTAGATGAGATGCCTGTCTTTGAAGGACTGATAATACATTTGAGGCAAGACAAGAGCGACTCTAAAGTGTACTAAATGCTCAAGTGAGGTATGTATAAACCCAGCAATCCCACTTCCGGACATATATTAGAGGAAATCAGTATCTTAAAGAGGTATCTGTACTCCCATGTTCACTGCATCATTATTCACAATAGCCAAGATACGGAAACAACCCAAGCATTCACTGATGAATGAATCGATAAAGAAAACATCTGATGTATCTATATCTATATCTAGCTATATCTATATATCTATATATCATATCTCTTTCTCTCTCTCTTTCTCATTCTATCCCTTCCTCCCACACACAATGGAATATTACTTAGTCATAAAAATTTTTTAAATCTTGCCATTTGCAACAGCCTGAGTGAACCTGGGGGGCATCATGCTAAATGAAAAAAAGCTAGATAAAGACAAACATTGTATAATCTCAATTATATATGGAACCTAAAAAAGGTCTAAGTCATAAAAACAGAATAGGGTGGTAGGGGCTGGAGGGTGGTGGAAATGGAGAAATGTTGGTCAAAGGGTAGACTTTCAGTTATAAGATGAATATATTCCAGAGAGCTAATAAACTTCATGGTGACAATGATTCATAATGCTGCATTGTACATGTGAAATTTGCATGGAGAGTGGATCCTGGGTGTTCTTATCACACAGAAAGGAAGGTAGCTAAGTCAAGTGATAAATGTGTTAATTAACTTCATTGTAGTCATCATTTTATAATGTATATGTATATCAAATCATCACACTGTACAGATTAAATATATAAAATTTTATTTATCAATTACACCTCAGTAAAGCTAGAAGGGAACAAAGATATGCAGAAAGTCTATCACCAATAATAAATAGAGTACTTAGCCCAGTCTGAGAGAATAAGAGAAGATTCCTGAATGAGACATCACCAAAACTAGACTTGAGCCTGGAAGAAGCAACACAGATGTAACTTAGCAAAGAAATGCGATGCGAAAGGGTGGAGGGGAGAAAGAGAAGGTTCCAGACAGAGTTTCATGGTCAAAGGTAAGAAACAGCACCATGTTTGTACACACATTCACATGCTCATGAACAGAGAATTTAAGTGATTCTGAATTAGTAGCTACAATGAAGTAGCAGGGCATGGGGAGCTATCCAAGGTAAGGACCTTTGACTTTTATGTTGTAGATGAAAAGGCTTTGAAGGATCTGGGAATACTTCTAGATTGATATTGGAAAACAACAGACCTGGGGAAAAAAGGAAAGAAAACAATAGGCCTGGGATAGTCAGATGAGGTCAGGTCCATAATTCTACCAACGACATGGGGTCTCAAAGAACTAAATAGAACAAAGATGTAATCTAGCAAAGTTGCCTAAGTCAGGGAGAAGCAAGTAGTGTCAGTTCTTACCTCATTTCAGACCTCTGTCTCTATCTTTTCCCTGCCTATCTAGACCAGGTTTCATGATCCTGAACAAGTTTTAAAAGATGGAGTTCAGCGCTCTGAGAGTTATCTTTGTGTTACCCTCTGGTTATAAAAGCTTTGATACAGAGATTTACTTGTATCCTTGACCAAGTTAGCTATTCTTAGTAGTATGTCTGGGCTGTAAGTCCCTTATTACTGAGGGCGGAGCCCTCAGTATCTGTTTAAGCCAGTCCTTATCCCATGGACTCTGTTCTTCTCTGACTTGGCTCTGCCTTGTGACATAGTCTCTATACGAGCTACAGACCTCCCTGTGTCAACTGCTTGCCTACCTATAGGGCTCACTGGGAGTTGCTAACCTGTTATCTTCCCCTTACTGTGCTCTGTCCTTTTGGTGGTGTAATTTGGACCTCCCTTGGCTCATCTGCTAAGAAAGCTTCATGAAACCTTGTTCTTCATGACACACAAGCACCCCTCTAGGCACTGGTAGCAGAATCTATCATCCAGTGCTTCCACCATCCCAGGAGACTGGTCTATATCTATGTCCAGTTCCTCCCAGTGCCCATCATCAGCCCTCCTGTTAGCCCAAAATAGAATTTATTTTCTAATTTGTACAGAATTTATATTTTTATATCTTCCTCAAAGAATTTTAAGTATAATTTAAAATGACTACAATGTTTAGAGTACTGCTTGGGGTTATATAAAGGATAGTCTACAAAATGAAAGCAGAGCCTTTGGACCATGATCTCACTGTACAGTCATCCTGATCGGGGTCTCTACGAAGGACAAGTAATAGGAAACTTAACCAGGTAGAAAGTTATAAGGAACAATAAGGTGGTAGTAGAGTTGAGGAACCCAAGTGAAGTACTGAGGTAAAGAGTCAAGAATTCAGATAAGAAATATAAGTAACAGGCAGAGCACCAGAAGCAAAAAGGAAAACAAAACAAAACTTAAAAAAAAAAAAAAGTTATGTAGGTTCTGCCAAGAACAAGACTGGCTTTGCCAATATGATAAGATTGAAGCTTCAAGTGAAGAAAAAAAGCCTATGTGCTTAAGACAGGTGATAGTAGACATGTAAACAATAACGTATTTACTGAAAACTTCTTTGACCAGCACTAGCTGGAGGATCATTCATAGGAAAGCTCAACTTTGATTTTCAGGGATGAGAGAGAAAAGAGAAGAGGAAGAAGAGAGGAGAGGAGAAGGGATAAGAGAGAGAGAAAGAATGGAAGAGAAGGGTAGAAAAAGGAAGAGGACAAAGGAGGAGGCAAGTGGAGGGAGGGGGAAGGATAGGGACTGGAGGAGAAAGAGAAGAGAAGATAGGGAAAAAAGGGAAGGACAAGGACACTTCTGGCATAATTTTAAACAGCACAGAATGAGACTGCATGAAAACCAGGAAGATAACTTGAGTGCTACCATGGAATAAGGATTGCTGAATGAGAAACAGAAGACATGAATTCGAGTTCTAAAAATCACTCAAATATTTAGACAACCAACTAAATTTTTCTTTCCTCAGTTACATGACTTTAATATTGTTTTTTTAAAGATTTTATTTATTCATGAGAGACACAGAGAGAGAGGCAGAAATATAGGCAGAGGGAGAAGCAGGCTCCCTGCAGGGAGCCCAATGTGGAACTTGATCCCAGGACCCGGGGATCCTGAGCCAAAGGCAAATGTTTAACCCCTCAACCAACTGAGCCACCTAGACACCCCCTCAGTTGTATCACTTTAAAATGAGATGGTAGGAGGCACCTACCATCAATCTGTTCAGTACAGGACTTCAGTCATGATCTTAGGTCATGATCTCAGTGAAGAGTCTGTATCACCTATCCCCCTTCTTCTGCCCCACACCCCGACCTGTACACACTCTCTCATAAATTAATTAATTAATATAGACTGCCCAATCTCCAGAGCCTTTCCTACCCGAGACTTCTACAAGTTTATCCTACAGTAATTAACAAAATCTGAAGCAAAGTGTTTTCTTTTGTTAAGGTTAATCACTCATTAACTTGAGATTATGTTTTGATTACAAGTGACTCCAAAAGTGTTCACTCACCCTGCACTCCCGATAAGAAACTCAACTATATTCTAAGATACATGTAACTTTAAATGACCTTAGGGGGGGAAAAATGATACAAACATAGAGCCAATGACTATCCTTGACCAAGAAATTAAAAAAAAAAAGCTCATTTCATCAAATTTCCTAATGTCCTAAATTTTTTTCTTACTGTGAATATGATGACAATAATCTAAGAGCTTATATTTTATGCCATCTTATAATGTATACAGCACTCCAATATATACTGGGTTACTTGATCATCACAAAAATAGTTTGTGTAGTAGGCCAAGTAATTGATGATTATTCTCATTTAATAGATTGGATTATTTCATGATACTTAGATCTAAGTCTGCTGACTACTTGTTAAGCATTCTAAACTTATTATACCCTTGACAGTCTTTACCTATGCACAAAGACTTGATCCTATGTTTCAGCTAAAGATTGATCACCATGTAAAATAGAGATGAGGTCCACAAACATGTAACTTTCATTTGTAAATCATATATCTGTGTATATGGCAACATAAACACACACAATTAAGCCTGTTTGAATAAGTTATCACTGAAGACATTTTCTTGCCTAAATATTATCTCTTTTATCTCTTAGAGATAGAACTGAAAAAAACCATACTAAAACTGTTTTGTGTCTTGCCTAATACCAATGAAAATGAGAACACAAGACAATAATCTTTTAAAAACCCAAGCTTTAATGATCTTTCAATAGATAGTATATAAATTGGATCCATATTAAGATAAAGTCACTACATTTTCCATGACATTGTGCTATGGGATTGTGTGGTAAAGAAATAGATCTATGATGGTCTCATTCTTTTGTCCCAATTGAACTTGTACATCTTTGCTGTTGACATAGTTCCCAAGCCATACAATATGACTTTAATTTTTTATCATATCTATTAAGTACTGACCCAAAGGTGTTTTATAAAAGAGATTCCTCAACTAGTAAAGTAATGGTTCTAACTCTATGCACACATCAGAATCATTAAAAAAAAAATACCTATGCCCAGCCCTACTCTAAACTAATTAAATAAGAATTTCTGAAAGCAGAGATTATGTGGCTTCAGTATTTTTTGAAAGGTCTCCCCTTGACTGTAATAGGCAGCCACGGTTGTGATCCATCTAAAGCAGTGCTTCTCTACCTTTCAGATGTTTATGAATCATTTGAGGATCTTATAAAATCCCTGAGATTTGGGATTTTAAAAAGAGACTGTGTGATATCTAAAATACTCATCTGCAGAACACACTTGTTATAGCAAGAGTCAATTCTCAAAAGTGTGGCCTCGTCCTGCATCATTAGCAACATCAAGAACTTGCTGGAAATGCATATCTCAGACCCCACCAGAGACCTACTGAATCAGAAACTCTGAAGGTAGAAGCCAACCAATTCATGTTCTGATAAGCACTCCTGATATACCTTCCAATACACCTTCAAGTTTGAGAAACACTGGTCTAAGCAAAAGAGCTGCCCGAAGTCCGAACAACTGGCTGAATGTGGTTGGAAAATGACTAATATATTTATGCTTATGTAGCAGTTTACAATTGGACAAACTTCCCTACTTTACCTCTTCTGAGCTTCTTAAAACAACCCTGTAAAGTAACTAGAGTAACTAAAATAGGCAGTTTCAGCATTTTATAAATTAAACTGAAGCTCAAATATTTAAGGGATTTGTTCAAAGTCATGTAGCATGCAAGGATAGATCCAAAATCAGAGTCTAGGTCTTCTAAGTCTTATAAACTAACAAGCAAGACATTCCAAAAACAGGGCAAATGGCTGTAAGCCTAAGTAACAGCCTGAAGAGAAGGGCTCTCTAAGGTTCAAGTGATGACAGCAAGGGGGGCCAGCACACGGTTAGGTAACTTCCTATCACGGGAGTTATATACATTTGTACCTGGGGCTCTCAAAGACCACAGCAAAATATGCACTAATCCTCTTTTTGCCTGAGTTTGCTATTATGTAGAACCAGCTTCAAGAAACACAAATGTTTAACCTTCACCAACTGATTCACCTTTGGTTGTTCACTCCACAATTCTGCAGATAATTCATTAAAGTCAGATGACATAGAACAGAAAAATGACCATAATATGTGGAGTGTGTGTATATATACTTAGTTGTTTCATACTTATAAAAACACAAATTATCACAATTTGTATTTGTCACATGAGACTGGGCTACACTCTTCTGTCCATAAGTAACAACAAATGATACAATGCACAGATACATCAACATTAAAAAGTGTATCTAATATGCCACATTCCTGGACAATATACAGTGTGCTATACTCGACCATTTACTAATATGTTTGATAAAGGATTCAATGTGAAATGAAGGGTCCTTTAAGTATCAGTAATAACCAATAAATGTTGATTAGTGACTTAGCCAGAGAAAGAAAACATCATAATTGCCACAGACGTTCCCCAAAGACCCATGCCCACAAAGTTTGTTTTCAAATAGTGATTTACAAGTGGTAGAAAAATCACATAATGTGTCAGGAGTATGTTTGAGTGTTGACACTTTCTTTGTAAATGTAGGCGTTCCAGATGCCTTATAGAAGAGAAGCCATTTTTCCCTTAAAATTTGCACAACATTTTCACACTGCACTGTCAAATACTCAAATCTCTTGTGTTGTTTCCACTTTTTCCCCTAGTGTAAAAACAAGGGAATGAGGACCTAGAATTCTAAAAAATTAAAAGCTTAGTGCCATGTTAAATTTAGACACTTAGGGGATCCCTGGGTGGCTCAGCAGTTTAGCGCCTGCCTTGGGCCCAGGGCATGATCCTTGAGTCCCGGGATCAAGTCCCGCATCGGGCTCCCTGCATGGAGCCTGCTTCTCCCTCTGCCTGTGTCTCTGCCTCTCTCTCTCTCTTTGTGTCTCTCATGAATAAATAAATAAAATCTTAAAAAAAAAAGAAACCTTTCTTTAAAAAATAAATAAATAAATTTAGACAATTTCTTACACTTACCACTTATCAAGTATATTTACATTTAAATGGGAAAAATGTTATCACCATAAAAAGTATTATAATATCTTGCAAACATCAAGTAGGGTCAGCATTGTAAAATAATAAAATTGCAAAAAATAAATAAATAAATAAATAAAATTGCAATACCTCAAATTTAAAATATTTAAAATCACAATAGAATGAAACCCTAACATTTTATCATATATGCACTTATACAATATATACAAATATGCATAAAATGTAATTTTTACAAAGTTACCTTTTGAACAGATACATTAGGATCAATTACTTTATCATTATCTTTCTATACATATGTTGATATTAAAGATATCGTCAATGGGACTGGTAAAAATGAAATTTTGCAGGCTAGATTAGAATACTACCTATTTCCATTTTTTCTTTGACTTATCAAAAAAGCCATACGATTTCAACCTGCCAAGCATAACCAGGAGGTGAATCTCGTTGGGAGCATGTGTGCAAGAGTAGAAAGTTAGAAAAACCAGTGTTAGAAATGTGTCTAGTAACTGATGAACTCCTACACTTCTTGGGTGTGACAGGCAGGTGGGCTCTGTTCAGAAAAATACCTGAGACATTCCATAAGTCAAGTCCTATGAGTATGTCTTACACTTTACTGCACATGCAAATATAAATGCAGTTTCCAGTTTAGTATGTAGGAAGGAACCCATGTAACTGCTGCTGCTGCTGCTGCCACTTGTCTGTGGATCATACTTTGATTCTATGTCTTTAAGATAGAAGATGGAAAATAAAATCTTAAAAAAAAATAAGACAGAAGATGGTGTGTGGTTTCCTTTAGCCTTTAAAGGATCTCATAGAGAACCTCTGAAGATCTAGATTTTTGTCTGGGAAACAACAGGGTTAGGTTCATATAAAGGAGAGTATTTCTCTATCTAGTTCTGTCACTTTCATTCTATAGTCTTTTATTGTTTTCCCCAAAAAAAGATAGAAAGTACCAAACAAGACCCCAAGACTAGTATATCATGATTATACAAAAAGAAGCATCAGTTCCCAAAAGATACACCTTTTTTTTTTTTGTCAAGGCAGTAAAGGGAAATGTCTGGAGGACAGTCAACCAAACTCCTGCCACTGGACCACCACAATTACAAGCCTTCCTTGTCTCCTGTTGCTATTTCAGAGTATTCAGGGCCACAGAATCACTGAGAGGGTTTTTTTTTCTCTCCTTGCCATTTCACTTTCTCAGTGCCAAACATCTACTGTGGCTTCCAATGAATCGAGTTCTCTTTTTCCTCTCCTCCCCTGGAAGCTCATGCTCCCAGTAAATTGTCACAAATAAAGTAGAAGCAAGCCTTTCCCGGGCTAGACTTGTAAACAGAAAGCAAGAAAACCATTCTTCACCGGGAAACTGACCCACAAAGCTTACTGGGCTCAGTTAAAGAGATAGAGAAGAAGGTCAGCTACGAAAACAAAGGGAACTCTCTCCATAGTTACTTCTGATAGAGCTCCACCACCCAGAAATAAAAGCCTTGTCCAAGGCAAAGGAAATAAAAAAAAAAAAAAAAAAAGAGGGCACATTAGGTGAGGTCTGAAAAAGCAATAGACTCTCACAGGTGACTTCTCTGCATGGTTCTGTTTGTCTATCTTCTCTTTCCTAGTGAATAACTGCTTCTATATTTATTCTCATTTCTCACTACCCCCATTTCCACCCCATAATGTCTCCCAAAGTGTAACGCTTAAAAACTCCATTTCCTTTAAGCCAGAGACACACAGAAGTACATCGATATCCTATGTAGACATTTATGCAGTTAGACACCTCTCATAGACATAGACTCTATGCACATGCTACACAAAAACAGAAGAATATCCTCTTTCTTTTGAGTTACCATTTAGATGTTTCCCTAACTCCTTGATAACTATAGCTTAAGATACAGGTGATGCTGACTTACAAAGTTCATGGACCTTTAAATAAAAACATGCACATCCAGGGTAGTCACTTTCCCCATATTCAGTCTCACACTCAGGGAAAAAAGTCTTTCTGAGGATACCATAAATCTATAGAGTGTTTCACTAGTAAAGGGTTAATGACGTTAGGGAGTATGAATGTTAGCAGTTGAGATGGCATGCTTATGTGTTTGCAAAAAAACATTTTCTGCATCATATCCAAATCCCTTTGCAAACAGATAAATTACTCTATAAATCTTATTACTCCATGTGGATAAATCACACATGCAGGTTTACAGGGCTGGAAAGCTGGTAGGGAAAATCTGCTTTGGATAGTAGGATCTTTGGGATTCATAATCTCTCAATGCTCAGGAAACGAAGAAAGGAGCACTTACACATAAGGATTTTCTTCCTTTTTACAACCTGCAGCAACACACACACACACACACACACACACACACACGCCAAACCACACGTACACATTCCTCTCTAACAAGGCTAGAGATCCCCAAGCAGGACACTGTGACAGCCAACCAAATTTATTTCTGAGAAAAGGAAAGAAAACTTTGCTGCTGTAGGCAGCTCTGCTAGAGAACTGCTCCCTGATGCCCCAGGGTTTATGCACTATCAGCTCCTTGCACACAGATTAGAGGTTTACTTTCTCTCGCATACTGTTTTTTTATTGCCACAACAAGCCGTATTAACTGTATGGACAGACTGACACTGGGTCATTTCATTTGGACACAATGAGATTTTAAAAGCCCTCCAAGGAAAACATTTTCTTTCTTTCTTTCTCTTTCTTTCCTTTCTTCCTTTCTTCCTCTCTTTCATATCTGACAGAAATTTAAGAAAGCTAGAAAAAAGGACAAGGGTATGTGCAGTAGGTGGAGGAGGGGGAGAGAGAAGAGAAACATAGGAAAAGAAGCTTGATGCTTTTTTAGAAATAAAATTATGGCTAGGTTCCATCTGAGTTTCTCCTGCTCACTGTCCCTTACAGGGGTCAAACTCCCAAGGACTGGGACTCTTCCTTTCCAAATTTCAGTCCCAAATTATATTTCAGAGTTTGGCAGAGCCACACAGAGATAGGACTTTAAGGTCAATAATCAATTTGAAATGTCCATTTTACGCCAGGTTAATTCTTGCCTAACCTTTGTGCTTAACGCTCCTAGTCTTAAATATCAGCAATTTGGCAAGTTCCTATTTTTTTTTCCTTCTCTACTTTCATGTGTCTATGTCTATCCGCATTCCAGAAAAGGCTCAGTAACCAACCAAAGTTCTAAGATTGATTTATTGCCCTCGATGTCAATTAGAGGATCCTTACAGAAAGTCTCCAGTCCCAACTACTGCTGGGGCAGAGCAAGAGCCTTGATGTGCATGTATTCCTTGCTCTCTCTCTCTCTCTCTCTCTCTCTCTCACACACACACACACACACAGAGCATAGAGAATGCAGTACTGTGTACCACTCTCTGAGAGCCGTAATTCAACAACTCGTCTTTCTCCATTAGAGAAGCCCAACAAAACTCTTAAGTGCAAAGCATCTGAAGTCACAAAAGCAGGAACACTGGCCCAAGTGTCACGAACACCATCACACCATCAGCAAAGTTGGGCTTTCTTGGTCCTAAGAAACCAAACCACATTTCGTCAACACCGCTGGTCCTCCACGGGAAACAGAATTCCCTTGAAATCTGTGGCCAGATCAGTGGGCCACTCTGTAAGAGGCGCGTGTACACGCTCAGGACACACGCATACACACACACGAGCCTGCAGCCTCAGAAGCTAGAGTTGAGCAAACACACACACACACACATGCACACACGAGCCTGCAGCCTCAGAAGCTGGAGTTGAGCAAACACACACACACACATGCACACACATGAGCCTACAGCCTCAGAAGCTGGAGTTGAGCACACACGTGCACACACACACACATGCACACACATGAGCCTGCAGCCTCAGAAGCTGAAGTTGGGCACATGTACAGGCACATGCACACCGGGGAGTCTGCAGCCTCAGAAGCTGGAGTTGAGGGCGCGCGCATACACACACACACACACACACACACACACGAGCCTGCAGCCTCAGAAGCTGGAGTTGAGCGCACACATGCACACACACACGAGCCTGCAACCTCAGAAGCTGGAGTTGAGCGCACACATGCACACACACACACGAGCCTGCAACCTCAGAAGCTGGAGTTGAGCGCACACATGCACACACACACGAGCCTGCAACCTCAGAAGCTGGAGTTGAGCGCACACATGCACACACACACGAGCCTGCAACCTCAGAAGCTGGAGTTGAGCGCACACATGCACACACACACACGAGCCTGCAACCTCAGAAGCTGGAGTTGAGCGCACACATGCACACACACACGAGCCTGCAACCTCAGAAGCTGGAGTTGAGCGCGCACACACACACACACACATGCAAACACACGAGCCTGCAACCTCAGAAGCCGGAGTTGAGCGCACACGCGCGCGCACACACACGCACACACACACGAGCCTGCAGCTCAGGCTGGAGTCGAGCACACACAGACCACAGAGACCCGCACGCGCGCGCACACGCAGAAAAGTTGCCCGCGAGCCCTACCTGAGGATGGCCGTGTCGCCCTGCCTCACGGTGATGTTGTCCGTGCCTCGGTTAAAGTCCACGCTGCGAACGGGCAGTCCTGTGGGGAGAAGGCAGAGCAGCCTGAGCAGGACGAGCGGCAACTGGCTGCGGGCCGGCCGGCGGGCGCCGAGCATGGTGGCCTCGCCGCGGTGCGGGCGGCGCGCGGGCTGCGCGGGCTGCGCGGGCTGCGCGGGCTTCCCGGGCTCGGGCGGGCGGGCGGGCGGGCTGCTCCGGGCCTCCCTCGGGGACTCGACAACGGCTCGCAGCCGGGCTGCGGGGGCTGCGCCGGGCCCCTAGGACGCGCGGCTGGGCGGCTCCCGGTGCGTCTGCGGCCGCCGCTCCCGCCCTCGCCGACCCAGTTCCCGCGCGGGCGGCCCGGAGCCGGCGCCCAGCTGCCAGCGCCCGAGCGCACAGCCACTCGGCGGCCGCCCGCCCCCGCCCCCGCCCCGCCCCGCCCCCGCGCTCGCGCCTCCCCCGCCCCCCGCGGGGCCCCACGCCCCTGCACGTCATCCCCCCCGCCCTCCCCCGGCCCGGCCCCCTCGGCGAGCTGCCCCCTGCAGGCCCGGCCTCGGGGAGCCCCGGGCGCACCCCCCACCCCGGCCCGGACCCTCGGCGAGCTGCCCCCTGCAGGGCCCGACCTCGGGGAGCCCCGGGCGCACCCCTCCCCCCGGCCCGGCCCCCTCCGCGAGCTGCCCCCTGCAGGCCCGGCCTCGGGGAGCCTCGGGCGCCCCCCCACCCCGGCCCGGACCCCTCGGCGAGCTGCCCCCTGCAGGGCCCGGCCTCGGGGAGCCCCGGGCGCCCCCCCACCCCGGCCCGGACCCTCGGCGAGCTGCCCCCTGCAGGGCCCGGCCTCGGGGAGCCTCGGGCGCCCCCCCACCCCGGCCCAGCCCCCTCGGCGAGCTGCCCCCTGCAGGGCCCGACCTCGGGGAGCCCCGGGCGCCACCCCCCCCCCACCCCGGCCGCCTGCCCTGGGAGGGGGCGCAGCTCCGCTGTGCGTTGCAAGAGCGCGGGGACCGGGGAGGAAGAGTGTGGGAGAGGCCGGGGGTGGGGGTGTGGGGGAGAGAAGGAGCCCCAGGACAGCAGGGGGCCGGGAGAGGGCACCCCGGTGAGCCGGAGAAGCCCCAGAAGCCTGCCACTGGAGGGGACCGGCGCCCAAGGATGCGAAACAGAAGCCGCTGGGCGGGAGGGGGCCCGCATCAAAAGCCAAAGTTCACTTCAACACCAACTCTCCCTGGCCGCCCATCCTGCTCACTCTTTCCTCTCTCCTGCGTTTTCTTGTGCAGGATGGAAGAAAAAAAAAAAAGGTTGCTTTTCCCTCCTTCCTTTATCGCCTCCCCCCTCCTGGAGCCCCCCTCCCCCTCCCCCGCGCGCGCCCCCACCTTAATGAAGGATGGATTGGAGACAATGCTGGCATTGAGTGGTCTGGAGTGTGAATGCCTGGTTTGTCTTTTTTGCAAGTGCCAGCCTCAGCAGCTGATCTCCCCATCCCTAAGTCAACCTCGCTCTCCAGGAACCCCCCCGCCCCCCAGCACTCAGCCCCACACCCGAGGAGGGGTCCTAAGTGAGGCTGGGGGGGGGGGGATGTCCTTGGGCCTGTGGCTGCTGCCTAGGCTGCTGCTGGCACTTGCTCCTCGAAATGTTCCCATGCAAGGAAGAGATTTGGTATCGGAAAGGTGGGCATTCACAGGACCGCACTGAGGCTCCGGATGGAGTCCTGGGACCGCACACAGCGTGCCGTCATGCGTCATTCCTTCTACTCCATGAGTCAAGCCAAGTGATAAGACCCATAGGGCCTAACACTGTTAGTCACCCATGTGACAGCCCCCACTATTAGATGTCTCCCTCAGTGCTGATGCTGAGGATAAACGATAGGGGTGGACTAGCCAAGGACATCATTGTTGGTTGTTTTTTTTTTTTTCTTTTTAAATTGTACTTTTTTGAATAGTTAAGGCATTCACAGTGCAAAGATCAAGTGGTAAGGAGTGCTGCGGAGCAACTTGTAGTTATCTTTCCTACTCCTGTCTTTGGGCAACCATTTCTCCTGTTTGGGAGCAACAAGTATTTCCTGTTTCTTACACAACTCACCCTAAATATCCAAGTATATACAAGCAAATACACACACATATCATGTCCACCCCTCTTAGTTACACAAATGCTTGGCCAAAGGCATGGGGGGGGGGATTCTTCTCAAGTACGCCCACCAGAGTACAAGCCCTAAGGAGGGACTCACTGTGCTGACACCTGCCTTGTCCCCCAAGTTCAAAGAATTTACCTGCTGAATTTTATCAATTTAAAAGGTAGGTACACTCTTAGAGATTATGCGAGGAAAGTAAGGAAAAAACTGTGGGTTTTTTAAAAGTGTTTTGTCCTACGTTGGTGCTGATAAGTTGCGCCCAGATAATAAACCAGTGATGTTCCACCTCTAATTTGTAACTCGGCTGTTTAAAACTTGGAACCCATTTTGCCACACACACACGAAAGATAAGTCAAGTGGTTAGGTGAACTACAAAACCCATAATCCTGTGGTTCCCAGTATCAATGGGAAGATGAACATCAAGTTCCAAATGGAGATGCATGGATTACAGAACTATATGCAAAGACTGCAGGAAAGGGCACCCACCCCACCCACCCCTGCCAATAGGCTTGACAATCTCCCAGGAGGCTTCTTCTGAGCTTTCAGAGATGAAGGATAGTCTTAGAACATCTTCTTTGGGTGAGTAGTGTTTCTCCAATGTCAGGAGGAAGAAAATAAAGACCCAAAGCACTGGGACCACTAGAACATCTATTTGCATTGATGGGGCCAGATGTATGATAAGACACCACCCCCCACCACGGGAACTAGAAATTCTGAGGAGGATCAGATATATCAAGAGTATCAGTATCCTCTTGTATCAGTGGGCGACACTATGAACAAACAAAGAGGTTTTTCCAGGGCAAGAAGGAAGTTTGGTGGGGTGGTACCATATGATTTGCAGGAGATGCTGTATAAGGGTTGCTCACTAATGTCTATACAATTCACCTCAAAATACCAGTAGGACTTGTGTGGTCCTAAGATGAAACATAAAAATTAAAATACTGGGGTTCAAAATAATTCACACCAAAGTAACAGGAATGTGGGATTTGTAGAAAATCTATCAAATATGTAGTGCCAATCACTCTGAGAAAAGAATGTATTAAATTAATCAAGATTGTAGTCAGAAATGGAATAGAGATGCCTAATCTAACCAAGAGGATAAAATCTTGAATACATATGTATATAGGAAGAAATGATATAATGTGATTAAAAGTTTTTTTAAGAAATATTTTCATTAAAATCCATTTATTGGCCACTTTTGTTGAACTAAATTGACTTACTATGTTCCTTGGAAGCAAAACACAAAAAGAAGACTGTATTCATTTTATTTTTTATAAAAAGACTACCTTTTAAGAATTCTCTAATTCAGATTGATAATTTATACTGGATTTCTGAAGAATTTCCAAAAAATGAAGTTTATTATATAAGTTAATTCTTTAGTATTTATCATTTATGTCCAGCAGGCACTTCAAATGCAACTTCCTAACGCAACTCTTGGCACAGGGGCAGCACTCTACAATTGATGAATGTGAGAACAGAGGAATGGCTAAATGCCTATCATTTATAAAATAATAAATCTATTTGGGAGTGTACCGTTGACTTCCGTTTCAACTTTATGTTCTCTAGGGTTTTTTTCCCCTTTTCACTCCCTGTGGACTCCTTCTGGTTTTCCCGCCTCCAGGAGCTCTCACTGAGGTCTAATAAATCCAACGGTCAATACATGTATATATGTATATCTCGTGAGTAATTTATCTCATCCTAACGGTCACTCCTCCAAAACTATTCCAGTATGAACTCCTCTGCTGGCTTTCCTAAGAAATGCAAAGAAGGAAACAAATAGACAAGTTCCTGAAATTTATACAAGCTATATACATATATATATATATATATATATATATATATATATATATATATTTGGACACCATTATATGCATTCTTCCAAGAGGGCTGGCAAAAACGAACATACTTTCAGGTTATTTGTGAGGCAAGTATGGCTGTTAGCCATGTGAAACAGCCATCATCACCCAAGTAAGATATCTTAACTACTGCTTTAAAATAACATACTGCCTTCTAAAAGAGGCTTTAGAAGATTCTGGCACTCTCCAGGGACAAATGCTGCAGGAAAAACAAAAACTGGCTAACGTCTGAGCACCCTAAGAAGCATGAAAGGTTTATTCTTCTGTTTAGCTTTGTAAAGTAACAGGCTCACAGGAAATCCAGATGCAGCCTGGAATGTACAACTAATTTAGTTACATTGCTTACATTTTATGCTAAACATGTCTATAATATTATTAATATACCACTCTACATTTCTACAGTTGTAGGATCTTAATCATAATAACGCCATGCCTGTACTTTACTTTCATAAGTGGAATTAGCATTTCCATATGAACTAGAAAGGCAGAACTGTTAATACTTCTCCTTAGGATTCCCGCTATGACATTTTCAATGATTTCATCATAATTTAGCAATATTCAAGTATCTCAGTTTATGTTCATAGGCATGGCACTGTCTCATGTGAATTTCCCTTCGAATCTGGCTCCTTTGAATACGGTAGCTTCATCCACATGTGTCTCACTGCCTAACAGAATCAATCAGCTTCAAGTCAGTTACATGGGGATCCCTGGGTGGTGCAGCGTTTTGGCGCCTGCCTTTAGCCCAGGGCGTGATCCTGGAGACCCAGGATCGAATCCCACGTCAGGCTCCCGGTGCATGGAGCCTGCTTCTCCCTCTGCCTGTGTCTCTGCCTCTCTCTCTCTCTCTGTGACTATCATAAATAATAAATAAAAATTTAAAAAAAAGTCAGTTACATGTTGTTCAAATCCTTACCCTCAGTGATGTAAAGTGCTCAATCTGTACTCTGCACAGTTAAAACTGCTCTTTCGTGGTTTGCTTTTCGCTCATGCTTTTGTGGTATATTGTTATCATATTGGTCTTCTGCTTCTTCGCTCATTCATTCTGTTTTGGGAAGTATCAGTACTTGGATCTAAGTTCTCATAAGGTCTTCTGAGGTTCTTGAGCTGCTGCTTGGGTCCTCCTACACCAGCAGACTTTCCCTCATATATATGTTTTATTATTTCACAGACATGTACATACTATCCCTTAGGTTTTCCTTTCCTCTAGATTGTCCAGTCTGTCACCATGTAGAAGGAGGTGGCAACTGTCAAGTAATGCTGCATCTGCATTGCTACTGTTCTTTTATCTCTCCTTCCCGTATGGGAAGAATGTTGGAACATCTGGAAAGATGGTGGTAGCAGCATCTTCTGTATAGCAAGATATTAGTACAAGCAGGTAATCAGACAATTATATTGCCTATTTGTGGTTGCCGTAGTGACTTGGATACCTATACTCAAAATAGGCCGATGAGAAATGAGAAAGAGTAGAGGCAGGTGTGTCGTTCTGTACTCTGACATTCCTAGTAGGTTTATGAGTCATTCATTCATTCAGTGTTTATTGATATGATAGCTATATAAGACAGACCAAGACTCTATCTCATAGAACTTACATCCTCGATGGAGAAATAGACACTAAACAAGTAAATACACATTAAGATTATGTTGGAGACTAAATGCAATGGAGAAACATATGTGTGATGCAAAGAAAACGGCCTAGAGGTATGGCCTGGTATTAGGTATGATACATCCTAAAATCTAAGGAAGCAGACATGCAAATATCTGCAAGACATTTCCCAGATAAAAGAAATGGCATATGCAGAGGTTCTGAGGCAGGGACGGATACACCAAACATAGAAAGCAAAACAAGAAGAGTAAACCAGGAGTGTGGTTTATGTGTATGCTGTGGGAGGTAGCTAGAAAAAGCAGATGAGATTAGAGATTGAGGAGGGGTCATAATGAAGAGATTCCAAGGTAAGCATTTAGATTTTATTCTACTGACTTGAATGATCAATGCAAGATTTTAAGGATTTAGATAATTTGATTTATATTTTAGGAAGATTGCTCCAAATATCATATGGAGAATGACTTGTAGAAGAGCAATAGTGAAAGCAAGGAGACAAATAAAAGGAAATCTTTGTCATCCAGTGGCATCCTGGGTTGGACTGGGGAGTAACAACAGAAATGGAGGAAAGATTGAGTTAACTACACCTGCTCATTATGAGAAGACCTCCCCCTGCCCAAAGGCCATGTTCTCTCACAAATGATCAATATTTCCCACATACCAGCATTCTCCCTTACTGTACTAGTTCGATTCTGGTGTTGCCTTGTAGGAAATCATCACTCATCAAATAAGAACTGACAGACCGCCAAGTAGACTGTAATTTATACCAGCTAGTCAAGAAAACAAAAACAAAAACAAAACTGTGTCCCAGTTGGTGCTCTTTTTCAGGTGCAAACTTTGCTTACCCTTAAAATGGTTATTATACATTAACTAAATGTCAGTATGAGAAAGTGCTTTGCTACAGAGGAAGAAGTACCTAACAAGATGAACAGATGCCATCTAATTGCTAAACTTTACTAAATATTTTCTTATGTATCTATATGTATTTAGCAGACAAGAGTAATCCCACTAAATCTAAACGGAATGCCTAGTTAAATATCTTGAGGCTGTAAATCATGTAAATAACACTAATATGTTTTCTCAAGAGTTTACTGACAATATTGAGCTGCAGGGCAGGTCCAGTGTTAGGTCATTATCTTATTCAAAAGTTTCCAGAACTTAGTCTGCTTAAAAGTATCTTCCTTTCCTATCTGTAAATCACAATCTCATCCCTCTCTACTGCCGGCAACGAATGTGGGAGCACTGCCTATGTGAGAGGAAGAGGATTTGCGAGATGTGTCTCTTCAGTGGTGTCAGTACATAAAAAAGCAATTGACAAAAATAAGCAATTTTTTTTCGAGAACTACAATATAACAGGCACTATGCTAAATTCTGGAGAAACAATAATGTATGCGACTGACACCATGCCCTCATGGAATCTAATGAGGGGGATGCCCTTCAAAGCCCCTCCTGGAGAGGGACCAAACATCATCTTTGTACAATTATAAGGCAAGCCTCTCACAGCTGTTCTCCATTACAGAGCAGGACCACAATTAATCAACATATATGCCCATTCCTCTCTGGTACTGAGAAGTACTGAGAAATTATAAAATTCTGGCATTTGCACCTCAGATGAAGAAGTTAGGTATACACATATGAAGCAGAGAATAAGATAACCAGTGAACAGTTAAGTACTAAATTCAAAGGAAGTGAAATCAAAGCACAATGGTAGTTCAGAAAAAGTAATTGAGAAAGAAACTTCTTGGAGAAAATGGTATTTTATGTAGCCCTTGGAAGATGTGTAAGAGGGGACTGGAGGAAGCTAATATGTTATGCAAAGTATGCAAAAGATGGCCATGAGAACCATCCTGAAGGAAGATTGGACCTGGAGGAAGGCTTACATGGCTAGCAGCCGGGAAGGGAGAGAGAAGGCTGAAGAGAGAAGCTGCATCATGGAGAATCCTGGAGACCTGAATGAAGAATCACACTTCCCTCCTCATCTCCTATTTGAAAGGCTACTTTAAATTATGGAGGATTGATGGGCAGCCCGGGTGGCTCAGCGGTTTAGCACCGCCTTCAGCCCAGGATGTGATCCTGGGGACCTGGGATCCAGTCCCATGTCAGGCTCCCTGCATGGAGCCTGCTTCTCCCTCTGCCTGTGTCTCTGCCTCTCTCTCTCTCTCTCTCTCTCTGTGTGTATCCCTCATGAATAAATAAATAAAATCTTTTAAAAAATAAATAAATAAATTATGGAGGACTGAGATGAGATATGGACATCTTAAGGAGATTATTCTGGCTATGGGAAATTAGAGGTTAGAAGGAAGATGAAGTAGAGAAACTAGTCAGAAGACTAGTCAAGCTGCTGGTGACAAATGAGAAAGGAAATCAGCATTGTTAATTATATACATTATTGCTTCTAATAATGATGAGGAATGAAGACCTTCCTTCAGAGACTTTAGGTTCGTGGGGAAGATAAGTTGTAGGAAAGGATATGGAGGTAGAAATGGAAAAGTTAGAAAGAAAAATAACTTTTTTTGTAAGTTGGGGGTCTGTAAGGGTTTTTGCAGGCAAGTTAGCAAGTATGTCTTTATTTTATGCAAAAGGGAGCCATTAAAGGAAGGCTAGGAGGGCCCTGGGTGGCTCAATCAGTCAAGCATCCACCTTTCACCCAGGTCATGATCCCAGAGTCTTGGGATGGAGCCCCGTGTCAGGCTCCCTGTTCAGCCTGTTTTTCCCTCTCCCTCTGCCTCTGTCCACTGCTCCCTTCCCTCACCTCTGCTTCTGCTCTCTCTTTCTCTCTCTCTGTCTGTCTCTCAAATAAAAAAAGAATTTTTTTTAAGGCCTTAAGCAAGTGACATAATCAGACTTGTGTTTTAAGATGATAACTAACTGGCAATGGAGTGGAAGATGGACTGGGGCAAGCAAGTCAAAGACAGGAAAGACCAGTTATAACCTTTCTGAAATAGCCCAGGCAAGACATGACAAAAGTAGATCACAGGACAAAGACAGTATAAAGAGAAAAGGGGTGAAGACTTGGAGGAATTTCATGGAAGGACTGATAGGATTTGTTAACTAATTAGATACAGAAGATTTCATTCTCTCCCTCACCCCAGCCCCCTGTGTGTGTCGGTGTAAATGTGTATTTTTTTTTTCCTCCTTCAAATCCAGGCTGGTAAAATGAGAAAGTTGAGTTAAGAAACTAGTTTCAGAGGAAATTTGGAAATTCTACTTTTAGAATTCTGAATTGGTTCCTAAATTGGTACTCAAATAGTCATAGTCTGTACCTCCAGATGGACATGCTTAGGAAGTTGTCACAGGAATATGACATGCTTCATAGGAGAGCTATCTCTGAGTTCTGTAATAAAGTAAGCCCAGAAATCAAACATCCCCCCCAATTTTTCTTGTGCTTTATCTTTCTTTCTCTCATGTGTTTTTGTAACTTTAATATACAAATAGCACATCAAGCTGGTGACATATTTACCAATCATACAAGCCTCATTTTAATTTTTAAAAACGCATGTGCACATAGCAATTAACTACTTCTATGTTTGAAGAAGAAATATAATCTGAACTTGTCTCCCTCTGCTGGTTGCACACTGAAGTATCATGGGTCTTTTAAACCAGAATACAAGAAATAGAAACGTACAATAATAATTTGTTATGCACAAGGTTGGGACTTTGCAGTTCATAATGGATAATGACACACGTAATTTTATATTTTATCTTCTCTGTAACACTTTGAGATAAACAGTGCAAGTATTATCACTCCACTTGTCAGAAAAACACTTTGACTCCAACCCATTAAGCTCTCATTAAGAAATTAAAGAAATCAGAGGAAAATCAGGAAGCATATGTAATTTTAAAAATTGCATACTGTTAAAGCTGGTAAAGACCCAGAAGATCTCATTGCTCAATCTCTCCATTTTAATGACTGAAACATGGAAGCCTAGAGTTTACAGTTATTTAGGATCACTGATAATATTCAGAGTAAAACTCTCAAAACAGTACTATTTCTGTTGTACCATGCTGTCTGCCTAATGCTGTCAGGATATTAATCCTCACACCACAAATGAAATATTTACACAAAAAGGCTGGACTATAGATTAGAAATGCCCATTTCTCTGAGGCTAGATATATACAGCAACGGAACAGTCCATAGCTATGTTAAACTTAAAAGCAAGTAAGAAACAAACAAACAAACAAACAAAAGGAAGGTACATCAGCTGAAAAAACAGACAATAAGGCAAAGACCAATCCCAAATTACTTGTTTGAATAGGTTGTGGTCTGCCCAGCCTTGGGTCTCTAGAACCCTAGGCAAGGCTTGAGATGACTTTCAGAGATGCTAGGGCATTATAGATTGTGTCAGCAGAAGAATTGGAGTACAATTCCTCACCCTCTAACGGCTTGGAGCACTCTCTTCTTCCCTATATGTTCTCCGTAGACAGTGTACTACACCTCTCAGATATCCTATTCTCCAAAGTCATCTCCATTCTTAATGGATATTCCCATTTTCTCTCGGCAGAAGAAAAAAATGCCAGTTAAAATAATTAATACTTGTGTGTGACTGGTAAATTCCAATTTTTGCAGGGATGTGAATATTATACAAGGGAAATTTCCTAAACCCAGTAAATCTCTACCTGGTAAAATAAATAGAGAAGGTTTTTTGTTTGTTTGTTTATTTTCAAATGGGAGAGTCCTTGAGTAACTTGTTTTTTACTGACAAGAGATAAGATCATTTGAGTCAACAACTGTGAAAGTAATTTAAGAGATCTAAAATTAAAATGAAAAAAAAGTACATCATCTTAACCCATTAAATCATAAAATCCCCTCACACAGAAGAAAGCTTCAGTATATTGCACCTATTAAAAAATTTTATACAGATGATAGATATAGGTCAGGAATAGAGATACCAGTGAAACAGTATATAATACACACACAGAGCTATGAACAAATACAGACAATATAGATAGTTCCAAAACATAGACTACCTCCGATGTACTTGGCAAATATTTCCAATACCCATATCCAACAACAATTTATCAGTTAAACTTTTCACACAAACTTTTTTTCCAGTAGTGAAATCAAAATTAGAGTCTTTTTCTTTAGTGGTGTTCTCTTTTTCTCTTGCAAGAAGCATGACAGAGTATTGATCTTAGGCTAGAATCAGGTTGGTAAGTGGCTTTAGAAGCCTTTTGTGATGTTTGGAAGCAATGAGAATGAGCTGATACAAGGAATACTCGCTGTTTCAGGAGAAATAGGTTATAGTTAGAGCTTTGATGTAGAAAATATCTAGCTTGGATATAAGGACCAGACAGTTTTGGGAAGTAGCAGGATAGAGAAAATGATAAGCAGGTGTGCAGATATGGATCTGATAGCAGTAAGTGAACAAGAAGGAGTACAAGACAACAGGAGCAAAGAGAGAGGAAGATAATAAATGAAGGGAAACTTGTATTGTGATCAGTTATCTCTTAAAATAAAAACAATTTAGTCATCAGCTAATGTGAGACAGTGTAATGCTGGTACCTATTTTAATGCATGTAGCAAATGAGTAAAATCATTTTTCTTGGGACAAAAATGACCACCTTGTTATTAAGAAACAATACTAAATGATGGTTTGCAACTTCTTTTCACTCCTACCAATTTGGTTTATGTTATTTTTGGGTTATGATATTAGTAACAATAGTTCAACTATTTCATTAAGTAATAAGAATTTAACGATCACTTTGTGTAAGTAGATATTCTGCAAGACTGTGGGAACCATTCACTATGGGCTCTATGATAATGGGGGAAAAATCAACCTTGTCAGGAAAAGAAGACCAACAAATGGATTGGTGAATGACTCAAAACCAGTAGAAAATAAGTTTGAAATTTTGAGAAAAGTGCTCTAAATGCACAGAAATTCAAACATGTGGAGTTCATTTCAACCTTTTACATGCTAGGCAAGATAGTAGACACTGAGATCACAAAGAAGCACAGGGAAAGACCCCTTTTAAAGTGTTTTATCTTCTTGGGCGAAGTCTTGAAAGTGGCCATCGGTTTAACAGTTGCATAAAACAGAGGGCCCAATTACGATACTACCTCAGTAACTCAGGCTTGAAAGGTAATGATTTTACAGTGAGGGTGGAGAAGAAGAATAAATATCAGAGATATAAAAAAAAGGGTCAAAAGGAATTGTTGACTAACTGAATACATGAAATGGGTAAGAGGAAGGTATCAAAAATGAGTCCTGCGAATTTCCCCGTGGATTTCTGGAGAATGGGATCATCACTGCTAGAGATCTGCTAGAGATCAGGGAGCTGAAAAAGCAGAGTGTAGTATACTGGGGATAGGGGAAGATGAGGAACTAATTGCTGCTAAGCAGCACTGCCATTTGGTTAGCTACACTTACTGGAGGGAGTGTGCTTGTTAATGGATTTGGCTGCATTAGCTCAATTGGTATGAATTTCCCAGATGTGCATAATTAAGAAAGAAAAAAAATCCAAAAAGAAACCATATGATCCTTTCAGTATTCGTGCTTATATTTATAATTGCTCATAAGATAACATTGGTTATTCTCTAATATCCACTCTCTAAAAATGTGATGTACATAAAAGAATAATCTAAAATATATGTAACACCTGGGCTACAGTGAGCCTTACTCACTAAAGGTTGATTATTCTAAATTTCTATTTAATATAACCCTAGATGTTTTTAACTGGTTCTCACTAGATCTCAACCTCAAACTCTTAAGAGTCCAAAATATTCCAGGCTATGCTCACTGAGCTTGTTTGTTTATCATAATATTCTACCCTTGAGTTTCTTATGCCTTTCTTTATTATAATTTATTTCTAACTGGGGCCAGGTCATTTTTTTTAATTCTGTACATTTCAAAATGCATTTGGAATATCAAATAAAGTTATAAGATAGTTTTTCTAATGATAAATAAATAATGAGCTTTACGCTGGGAATCTTAGATTTGTTTAAATATTAAAGAAGAAATTTACAAAAGATAGTTATAAATATGAAGCAGGGTTTTAAGAAAGGATCCAGTAGTGAAATACAGATTGGGGAGTCATCAGGATAAAGATGAGAGTTGAAGTGTGTGTGTGTGTGCGTGTGTGTCTGTGTCTGCATGTGTATGTTTGAAAGAGTAAAAGAAGAAAAAGAAGAGCTGAGTCTAAAAACTGCACCATGGGAAGAGCTTGCCATGTTGGAGCAAGAAAACAAGAAGCAAGAGAAGTTGTTCCTGGAAAGCTGCAGATCCAGAGTGAATCTCCTTCTTCTTTCTTTCTTTCTTTCTTTCTTTTTTTTTTTTTTTTGTGTGTGTGTGTGTGTGAATCTCCTTTCATCTGTAGAACACAAAGTGCTTCAGCATTCACTTGTCTTCACTTGGCATCCTATTGCACTCCAGAGAGCTCTTTGGAAAAAGATGTTATAAGTGTCAGGTATTAAGATAATAAACATAAAAACAATAATAGATACTCAAGATCTTTAAATAGAAAGAGAGTGCTGACTGTATTCATCACTAAGTGGTTTGGATCAATATCACAGGACAATGAGAACCCAGGGTAGAGAAAACTCAGGACATCCCTATGTACGCAACAGAGTGATGAACTCGCTGAAGGAGAGGCACGGTCTCCTCTCCAAATGTACCTTTTCTGCCTTATCCAAAGTTCCATTAGGACTGTCACTAATTCAACAGATGATTAGAGAGATTCATCAATAGATGAATAGAGAGATGATTGCTACATGTACAATGGGACTTCCATGTTTCCAAGGGAAATTATAACACAACAGGCCATAACTTCATCATTAGCACACGACGGAGCTTTAAGAAGAGAATGGCTTAAACACATGTTTAATGTGTTTTTCTTGTAAACAACTGAAATGGAATCCTTTCTCTAAAATGCCATTTTACAAGTTATTCCAATTTGTATATACAGTCTGAGATTCTGATATTACCTGAGCATTTTATAAGTGAAAAGAATTACCTTTGGTAACCAGCACTAAATTTGCATTGTTTTCCCAAGAAACATTTTAAATCTAATTTGAAATGCCATAGAACATTATACACCCCCCCACACACACACAGAGGCACATGTGCAAAAATATGGACATATTTGGAAAACTGGACAGTTGGTGATTTACTAACCAATTGGTTTTTATTCATTAACTCATTATCAATTCATCTAAAATCTATGTAATTGGCAGAGTTTAAATTTCAAGTTTTCTTCTTAATTGTGCTCATGCTGCTTCCAGATGGGGTAAATGAAGTACCAGAGAGCTGAAGTTGAAACCTTGAGCTCCAAATCTTGGAGAGATGTTTGCAGAGGAAGGATAATATGTCTGGTGCTATCTTTGGTATAATATGTAGTTTCTGAGCTCAAGTTTTCATATTTGACAAATGCAAATCCTACAGATATTCAGATAGGAGCAGAAGATTTGGTACATCCCCCCTGTATTTCCAGCCGTTCAATTCTCACTGTCACCTGGAACTTGAAGCTGTGCATGGCACTGATTCTTTATCATCTCCACTTGCCTAGGCAGAGCCAGACAGAGTGTTATAATGTACTATATGTCAATGTCCTAAGTCTCAGCAGTGCCTTTTCTTATCTGAAGTTTAGAGTGTGGGGGAGAAGTCCTTAATTTTTAAGGAAAAATATTAAATTTATACCCTACAATATCTGTGTTACCAAATAGTAAAGAAATTTAGATTGAAGAAATATTAAATTTGCAATTAACTTTCCTACTAATGAGAGTCAAAAATGTTTTCCCTTATATGAAATCAGCTAGCTTGGATCCCTTCTCATAAGCTATTCTTGTATAACTTAAATCATGAATTTCAGATCAAATAGGTTTTAACTCTATCTCCCAGCTTTTTTCATCGGATGGAGCTCTAGCCATCGTAGAATCTAGTCTTTTCGTTTTACATATGGAATAACTGAGATCCAAAGACTTTAAAAGTCTAGCTCAAGGTCATACAATGGATCCTAGCAAAGCCAGGCTCAGAAAGCATTTCTTCTTATATGCAGTTCAGAACTCTTATTGAAATATACTGACTTCTAGAATACATGAGTATGTGCACAAATGTGTATCTGTGTATAAGTGTGTGTCCCCTTGCTTGGTCTGTTTTCTTGGGTAGGATATCCCTACCTTCCCCCCCAACTCTGTCACTCCAACTTTTCTGTAAGCAGCAAATTCTTACTCCTTAATCAAAACCCAGTTCAAATATCATCTCTTCCTGTCTTTCTGCTTATCTCAGGCAATACCTACTGTTTTAACCTCCTAGAAAGCACTTGGATTGTTCTGGTAGCATAACTGTCAAACATATCAGAGTTCTTTGCTAACGTTTCTGTCTATTTCACTGGAGTAGATTATAAAATAGTATTGCTGCATCATAAACTCCTTAAGTGATAGGAACCATGGTCTTCCTGCCGTTGAATGCATGGTATGCGTGGTGTTTGGTGATGGTGAGTGCTAAAAGGGATCTGTTGAAATGGCTCGATTTCATTTAGAACAAATGAGCAAAAATCTTACTCTTCAGAATAATTAGTTTAAGAATTGTACCTGTATTGTGTAGGCATCGCATTCCACTTCATTTTAATTCCTCTGAAATGTTTAGGATGTATAATAAGGACCTAACTTTATGGAGTACTTTTTGGGATGCAGGGCGTGGGGACCAGGTATTTCTTTTTCAGAAGCAATGCTAGCCTATGCCCACAATCTTGATAAGACAGAAACAACACTGGTACCTACATTTCTTGTTAAGTCTTATTCTAAGGAAATATTACCTAGATTACTTCTCAAAATCTAGAAATCTTCTGCCATCTCCCTGTGTGATATTTCTCAGCCATTTATAGCTATTTGGTTAAAGTCATCAGAGACAACCTAAAATTTCAGGCCTCATCTTTTGTGGGTGATGCTTCAGTTAATGATCTGTTCACTAGCCTGGAGATTTGCTATTGGGGGAATATCTGAACTATCACAACTATTCCTATAAGACTAAAAATAGATTATTTAGAGAAGGCTACAATTTCAGATTGTGTGAATGAGACCTTTGAGGACAAGACAAAGAAGGGCCAGTCACCTAGTTCAGCTATGCCTGCAATGACAGATTGTGGAAGATTGTTTAACCTCGACTATATGTCGAGCCCTTGTCAGGCTGAAATATGACAGCTTTTGATCAGTGGGGAAATTAGGGAGGGGTCATTCACACAGTGTTTGCCCTGTTTTATTTGTTTTAGCATGTAATATCTTTGTCTTTGCCCTCTGTTTATGTTTTTACTTTTTATCACCTTCCCTACCTCTTTATCTTTTCTAAAACTATCTCTTTTTTTTTTTTTTCCACTTTAACTTCACCGTTTACCCCGTGTTCCACACTGGGCCATATAAAAGGGAGTCACAAGTTTAAAGATGATCTAATATATATACTGACAACATTTTGTATTTCTGTTCTTAATTTCCTACTTGGTTTTTAGTTACCAAGCACTCTTGATTAGGAGTGTTTAAAAATGAAAATACTAAACTCACCCTGAATACTTATATTTGACAAAGAAACAAAAAAGGAGATATGTACTATACAAAGTACTGGGGAAAATTTTTTAAAAAGACAAAGTCCTTGTCCTCAAGAACATCATACTGTAGTGAGTAAGGCAGACACACAAATTACTTCCTGCTTATGTGTGGCCTGAGATTGAATTTCAACTTTTTGTTTTGTAAGTCATTGGCTCACAGAAATTCAAGGATTCTCACTGCATTTTGATATATTAAGTGAGACAAATAATGGAATATTAAACAGAAATACCAAATTGGAAACATATGGTAGTCCTTTTAGAAATTTATTAAAATTGGCATAGACTTTGAAGACTTGAGACTTTAGTGAGAAGGAGGAGATATGGAGAGGTTCTAAAGCAGAGCCCCCAAAATGATTAAAACGGTTAGAAAAATTAGCAGATGCCAAACAGTTTGGAGCCAAGCAGATATTGTTGCTGGATCAAATTAGAATCTACCCAAAGGTCTTATGAAAATAGTTCCATAAAGTTAATGTTTTCAAACTATGAATGTCACCACAACTTCATTTCCTTGACACTGCTTTAATCAGCCCAGGTATTTCAATCCTGTCAGCCCCCTTGTAGAATTCTAGGCTTGCTTCATTCCTGACACTATCTCAACAAAGGCAGGATGTGATCAGTGGGTTTTTTTTTTGTTTGTTTGTTTTTTAATCAGTGGTCTTTACTGCCATTCCTTTACCCTCTAAACTCAGTACCCCAGTCACAGGTTCTGGTCTCCTATAACATCTCTACATTCCTAGCTTTGTTCTTCCAGAAGTAGCCTTCATAGCAAGCCAGTCCTAAAATCCAACATATCAAGGCAGAACCCAAATAATTGGCAAGTAACTAGATGCTCTGAGCCTCTGCAAGAATAAGATTTCTCATGATATTTTATATGTATGTATAGTATACATAGGTATATTGCTAAAATATACTATATATAATATTCTACAAAATATATATTAAGTTTTAGTTATATAATTATATGCTGGTTATGATATAATAGATATTAATCATGAAGTATTATGATGCCATGTAATATAGATAGTATATTAAGCAATATTACTATAATATTATATATAATATTAATATATATAATTATATACAACCTCTAGGTGCCAGATGCTTTGTCAGATACTGGGAATACAAGGAAGAATTATATATACTGTACCTCCATAGTTTAGTAGAATAGGAAATATCATCCAAACTAGTGCGTTAGCATACCAGAAATTTGAGATGTTAGAAGAGACATTTGCAAGAGGAAGAGTACAGGCACAAAGGTGAGATTGATTAATTGTTTTCAAGATTCTGGAACAGAGCAAATAATTTCAAGGAAAGTTCTATGATTAAAGGGATGCCAAAGCTAAATACATTTCTTTCAATTGAGAAGAGGGATGAGTGGGAAGAAAATCACACATTATACCACTCAATTGGTACTGCAAGCTGTTTAGTATGTCTAGAAGAAGACTATTGTAGGAGTTGTAGAGAGGCATACAGGAGCAAAGTCACAGAGGACTTACACTGACTCTTACCAGCAACCTAATAGGAAGAGAGTGAATATGTTAGAGGACAACATATACAGTCATATGGCCATACTTTCTCTGTAACTTCACACTGATTTATTGCACACACTCTACACATATTACACACCTCATTTTCTTTCTAGATTAGTGAGGTATAATATAACTTATCTGTCCAAATTAAATATTCATTTTAGAATCTGGCTCAGTTCTGTCTACAAGAAGTACCTGAAATAATGAAAAGAAATTTTAATGTTTCCTTCTATTCTCTCCCCAAATTGCTAAGCCTCATACCTATTTTTTCTCCTATTCCCTTTCATACCATTCACATGTGCATACTCACATATACACATTTATAGGGAGAATTAGGAAAGTTAGAATGAGACCAAAAAAAAAAAAAAAAAAAAAAAGGAGGACCAGAAAAAATAGGAAGGGACTAGAAGTTAGGTCTTTAACTACTTAGACAAGAAAGAGCTGGAACATATTAGAATGTTAGTCTTACAGATCCCTAAGATGGCAGTGTGGTAAGATACCAAACTCACCTCCTCCCATGGACATGCCAAATATACAGTTACATATCTATCATATCTCTCTGAAAAAATATCTGAAAACAAATGAACTCCTTCTCCACAACAACAAATAAAAGACCACAACAAGAGAGATAGGAGAGACAGAGACACGGTCTTGCTAAAAAACCTATACCTGGTATAGTGACACATAATAGAAAAAGATTGTACTAGTCTGGCACTTTTCTTGGAGGAGCAAGGGATGGATGTGCCACATCAAGTACCCCAACCCATAGGATCTGCACTAGATTGACGAGCTTCTTATGTCTGGCCTAAAAAAAACCAATGGGGCTGATATCCAAGAGACCCAAAGTGCTATAGGAAACTGACATTCCCTTTTAAATAGCTTGTGTATGCTCCCACTTGCCTCAGGGCCCAGTAGGCCAGTGGGGGTGGGGGTGGGGGCTGGGAAAAGCAGTTTGAAAAACACCTGGACTATATGTGAAGGAAGTGCATTTGCAAATTTAAAAGCAAATTCTAGAGAAGTTGGGGACAGTTGAAACCCCCCCAGAGATGAAGGTGCTGGTGGAGGCCATTTTTAAACTCTCCACCCACCCAACTAGCACAGGTGGGCAAACTCTGAGCCAGCACCCTCCTGCCACCTAGGAAAGATAGATGGGAGCAAGTGGTTGTGGCAGTCTATTGCTGCCTTACTTAAGCAGGAGTACAGTGGTTTCAATATTCCCTGACTCCCTGGTTGGGGCTGGAGAACATGAGTACTCATGTCATTCTCCTGCTCCTAGCCTAAAGATGGCATACATGCACAGATAAGACAGTTTCTTGCTGTACTCCTCACACCTATGGGCACACCCAGTCAGACTTTTCCTGCCATTTGCCTTTCTGAAGCCAGCAAGCATGGCCCATCCACCCCATTTTGGTTCTGCCCTGATAAAGCCAATGAAGATATGCAGTTCACACAGGGGACACTCTTTGATTACTTGGCCCTGGTGGCTAAGGGCCTGGGATTCCTGAGCTCCACAGAAATGTAACAAATGAGAAGATAGTTTTGGGACCACCACTCCCAGGGGACTGCAGAGCAAACAGATGGAAACACAAGCCAGTCTTCCCATGTGGGGGGTGGGGGGGACTATTTACTTATCCTAGAGCTCCAGCCCAAGGGATAGACTTCAGATTTCCCATACATCCAGAGGCTAAGGACGAGCTAATAGGGAATGTAAGCAGGGAGACACCATGTTTGCACACAACCTTGGTCTTGTTAGAGCTCCACAAAACCTCCCAGAAAGTAGCTTATATACTTATCTGGAGTCCTGGTATTTGCAACTGTTGTCCAAAGAACGCTTGTAGAACTTCTGGTCTGGGGACCAGCAGGGATTATGATTGTGATCCCATAGGATATATTTGCACATTTTAAAAAGTGCTGCCTGAGGGTCTAATTTCCAATCAGCCCAAACCAGGTGTTAAATGAGATCTCCCCCTTCCTGTTTTGGGACACTGACATGTCTTGACACACCCCTCAACAATGGTGATATATCAAAAATAAAGCAGGCTGTTCAGACAATTATAAAGCTTTGAGAGAAAACAAATAGCTAGGGCAAGATTGAATAGGAAGTTTCATCACCTTCACAAAGCCACTTCTCCAAGACTGAGAGATGTAGCAGTTCTGACTAATATGCAGAAACAACCACAGAGAGTCAAGCAAAATTAGGAAATGAAGAATATGTTTCAAATAAAAAAAAGGCAAAATATTAGAAAAAGACCTTAATGACATGGAGAAAAGTAATATTCTCTGAGAAAAATTCAGAGTAATGGTCATAAGGATGAGCACCAAACTCAGGAGAAGAATGAATGAACAGTGAGAACTTCAACAAAGAGATAGAAACTATAAAGTACCAATCATAAGTCACAGAGCCAAAGAATACAGTGACTGAACTAAAAAATACACTTGAGATGTTCAACAGCAGACTGGTGAAGCAGAAGAATAGATCAGCAAGCTAGAAGACAAAGCATAAAATGCACCCAAACAGAGCAGCAAAAAGAAACAAGCATATTAAAACATGAAGATTATGTAAGGGACCTATGGGACATCAACAAGTGAGAAAAAAAATCTCAATATAAGGATCTCAGAAGGAGAAGAGATAGAAAAAGGGACAGAAAATTATTTGACAGAATAATGGCTAAAAACTTCCCAATCCTATAAAGGGAAAATCAGACATCCAGGTCCAGGAAGCCTGGAGAGTTCCGAATAAGATGAACCCAAAGAGATCCACATCAAGACAATAATTAAAATGTCAAAAGTTAATGATAAAAAAAGAGAATCTTAAAAACACAAGAGAAAAGTGGTTGGTACATATGAGGGAAACCCCATAGGGCTATGAGTAGATTTCTTAGCAGAAAGAAGTGGCATGACATATTCAAAATGCTGAAAGAAAAACACAAAATAAGCAAATAAACAACCTTCCAATGAAGAATACTCTACCCAGCAAGGTTATCATTCCAAACTGAAGGAGAGATAGTTTTCCAGACAAGCAACTACTACTAAAATGGCCTTAGAAGAAAAGTTAAAGTTTTTTTTTAATTGAAAAGAAAAGGCACTAATTAATGAAAAGAAAAACATACAAAAGTAAAAAATCTCAATAGAAAAGTTAAATATGTAGTAAAGTAAAAGTGGTGGATTACTCAATTATAAAGCTACTATGAAGAATGAAAAAGAAAAGTGTTATAATTAAAAATAAAATAATTAGTTGAGGGAAATATAAAATAAAAAGACATAAAATATGATATCAAAATATAAAACAGGGGGAGTAAAAATTTAGAGTTTTATAATGTCTTCAAAATGTAAGTTGCAATCAACTTAAAATAGACTATTTTATATGTAGGATGATATATGTAAACTTCATGGTAACCCAAAGCAAAAACTCAGAACAAATATGCAAAGGGGAAATGGAAAGTTTATCTAATAACATAGGAATAAAGAGAAACTATAAAAACTATAAAAACAACCAGCAAACAATTAACAAAATGGCAATAAACACATTCCTATCAATAATTACTTTACATATAAGTGGACTAAATCCCTCAGTCAAAAGACATAGAGTGGTTGAATGAGTCAAAAAAAAAACAAACAAAACAAAAACAAAAGCAAAACACAGCTATATACTGTTCACTATAGGAGATTCATTTCAGAAGTAAGGAGACACACAAACTGAAAGTGAAAGGATGAAAAAAGATAGGCCATACATATGGAAACAATAAAGGTAGTAGAGCTATACTCACATCAGACAAAATAGATTTTAAAACAAAGATCAAAATAAAAGACAAAGAGCAGCACTACATAGTGATAAAGGGACCAAGTCAGCAAGAAGATGTAACATTTATAAATATATATGCACAGAGTATAAAAGCACCAAAATATAAAAAAACAAATATTAATGGCATAAAAAAGTTATTGATAGCAATATAACAGTACAAGACCTTAACACTTTCCATTTATATCAATGGAAAGATCATCCAAACAGAAAATCAAGAAGAAAACATTGGCTTTAGCCAACACATTAGACCAGATGAATTAAATAGATATAGACTGGACATTCCATCCAAAGGCAGAACACAGTATTCTCAGATGCACATGCAGCATTCTCCAAGATAGATCACCAGTTAGGCCATAAAACAAATCTCAATAAATTCAAGGAGTTTGAAATCATATCAGGCATCTTTTCCAACCACACTGATGTGAAATCAGATATTATAAGAAGAAAACTGGGTAAACTACAAATATATGGAGATTAAAGAACATGTTACTAAACAACAACTGGGTCATTGAAAAAAATCAATCAATGATAAGAAGATAAAATATTTTCTGCAAGAAAAGGAAGAAGACAAGGATGCCCACTCGTCACTGTTACTCAATATAGTATTGGAAGTTCTAGCCACAGCAATTAGGCAAGAAAAAGAAATAAAGGGGTGAAAAAATTAGAAAGAAAGAAGTGAACCAGCCACCAGTTATACAGAAAGACCTATGTACTGAAAACTACAAGACACTGATGAAAGAAATTGAAGAAGACACACAAATAAATGCAAAAATATTTTGTGTTCATGGGTCGAAAGAATTAATATTGTTAAAGTGCCCAAAGAAATCTATAGATTCAATGAAATTTTAATTAAAATTCCAATGGTAGGGCAGCTCCGGTGGCACAGCGATTTAGCGCCGCCTGAAGCCCAGGGCATGATCCTGGAGACCCTGGATCGAGTCCCAAGTCAGGCTCTCTGTATGATGCCTGCTTCTCCCTCTGCCTGTGTCTCTGCCTCTCTCTCTCTCTGTCTCTAAGAATAAATAAATAAAAATCTTTAAAAAAATAAAATAAAATTCCAATGGTAGTTTTCAAATTACTTACTAGAGCAAGTAATTATAATATTTATAAGGAACCACAAAGACCTCAATTAGCCACAACAATCTTGAGAAAGAAGAACAAAGCCCAGAGGTATTATACTACCTGATTTCAAACTTTGCTACAAAGCCATAGTAATCCAAACAGTATAGTATTGGCATAAAAACGGACACATAAGTCAAGAAAAAAATAGCCCAGAAATAAACTTATGCATATATGGTCAATTATGACAAAGGAAGTAAGAACATACAATGGAGAAAGGACAGTCTCTTCAATAAACAGTGTTGGAAATCCTGGATAGCCACATGCAAAAGAATGAACTTGCACCACTATCTTATACCACATACCAAAAAACTCAAAATAGATTAAAGACTTGAATGTAAAACCTGAAACCATAAAAATCATAGAAAAAAAACATAGATGGCAGGCTCCTTAACATCAGTGTTAACAATTTTGTTTTGCATCTGATTTCAAAGGCAAGGACCACAAAAGCAAACATTAAAAAAATATGTGACTACATCAAACTAAAAAGCTTTTGCACAGTGAAGGAAACCAACAACAAAATGAAAAGGCAATATCTGGATAGAAGATATCTGCAAATCATATATCCAATAAGGAGTTAATATCTAAAATATGTAAGAATACTCCCAGAACTCAACAACAGTAACAAAAATATTCCAATTTAAAATGGCCAGAGTACAGGAACAGACATTTTGTCCAAAGAAGACATAGCACGGCAGGCAAATGAAAAGATTCTCAACATCATTAGCCATTACAAATCACTAGTCAAAAGCAAATCCAAACTACAATAAGATATCGCCTTAAACTTGCCAAAATGGCTATTATCAAAAAAAGAAGAAATAATAAGTGTTGGTAAGAATGTGGAAAAAAAGGGAACCCTTGTGAACTGTTGGTAGTATTGTCAATTGGTGTAGCCACTACGGAAAACAGTATGGAGTTTCCTCAAAAAATAGATAGAATTATCATATGATTAAGCAATTCCACCACTGGGTATGTATCTGAAGAAAATGAAAACACTAATTTGAGAAGGTATATGTGTCCCTGTGTTAACTGTATATTATTTATAGTAGCTAAGATAAGGAAATAACCTAAGTGTCTAATGATGGATGAATGGATAAAGAAAATGTGGTGAGATAGATAGATAGATCACCTATAAGCTGATCTATCTAGGGCACCTGGGTGGCTCAGTGGTTGAGCAGTGTGCTGCCTTTGGCTCAGGTGATGATCCCAGGGTCCTGGGATTGAGGCCCACATCAGGCTCCCTACGGGGAGCTTGCTTGTCCCTCTGTCATATCTCTGCTTCTCTACGTCTCTCATAAATAAATAAATAAAATCTTAAAAAAATAAAATAAATTTACATATCATCTATCTATCCATCCTACTTAGCCATACAAAAAGAATGAAATCTTGACATTTATGACAACAGGGATGGACCTAGAGGGTATTACACTAAGTGAAATAAGTCAGAGAAAGACAAAGACTGCATGATTTCACTTATATGTGTAATGTAAAAACCAAAACAAACAAAATAAAACCCACATTCATAAGACACAGAGAACAGATCGGTGGTTGCCAGAAGGAAGGGGGGTGGGTGGGAGGTGAAATGGGTGAAGTGGATCAAGAAGTACAAACTGCCAAGTATAAAATTAGTAAATGATGGGAATGTTATGAACAGCATGAAGAATACAGTCAATAATATTGTATTAACTTTGTATAGTGCCAGATGGTACCTAGACTTACTCTGGTGATCATTTCACAAAGTATACAAATGTTGAATCACTATGTTGTGTCCCTGAAACTAGTATAATATTGTATGTCAATTATACCACGGTAAAAAGAAAGAATGCCAGTTCCTTTTACTCATCATTTGCCCCTTCAGATATTAGCCATAAAACAACCTGACTTCCTAACATCATGAGGCATACTAAGTGAGATTTCAGCCAAATGTCTGATTTATAATCCTTAGTGAAAGCATCTGATCTGAAAACCAACAAGACTGGGTGTTAACAGAAACTTGAAATATTTGAGTAGACTTTAAAAAATTCAGAATATTTAAAATACTCTCAAGATTAAAAATACATGTATTTTAACATCTAGTTCCATGGGCTTGTTACTGCATCAACAATATACAGGTGAGAGCTGTCAGAAGAGTATCATATAAATGTGTATTCCCATCCATAGCTCTATTTCTTCATTTCCCCTCTCAACTCTGTAGCCCATCTGAAGTGTATAGACCACTGGCTGATTTCAAACTTGGAAATTGAAATTCAGCTTTGAATAAAAGGTGATTAATCTTCAGAATTCCCCAAACGGTTCAATCCTATTCTGAAATTCAGGAAAGAGCTGTGTGAACCTTTTCTCTAATGTACTGTTGATTGGCATTTTGCAAAATCTTTGGGATACAATGATGACTTCATTGGAAAGGCAGGCAACTCCTTCCCCACCCGTCCTCCAAATCCTCTTTTACTCATGGTTCCAAAAGATTCAATGGACCTGGTTAGAGGTCTGTCCAGCTTCCTCTTGCTAGGAGTGGGCCACTGCATTCAATATTTCCTTATGAGAACTTCACTGAATTATTAGGCAAAGGGGGGAAGAATGGAACAAAGGAGCCTTAGTGAACAAGAACTGGCAGAGATTACATCCCTAACAACATTTTGTTGGGATGTACTGGGTCATTTCACCCCTTGAGTTACAAATTGTATCGGATTGCATTGGATATTAATTAATGTGCAGAGTTCAGTCTTCTGATCCAAGTTATTTTCATGGCTCCTCTTCCTACTACGGTTGATCCCTTAACAATACTGGTGTTAGGGGCAACCCCCTAAATAGTTGAAAATCTGTATATAACTTTGTCTCCCTGAAAACTTTACTAACAGCCTACAACTGTTGAACAGAAGCCTTACCAATAATATAAACAGTCAATTAACACATATTTTTATATTATATGTATTATATACTGTATTCTTACAATAAATTAAGCTAAAGGAAAAGTGTTACTAAGAAAATCACAAGAAAAAGTACATTTATAGCACTGTACTATATTTATCAAAATAAGTCATGTGTAAGTGTACATGGGCAGTTCAAGCCCATGTTGTTCAAGAGTCAACTGTATGCTTATCTGTTTCTTAGAAAAATATTGATTTGAGGGACATTACTTCCCCATGAATTCATCTTTCTTTTATGGTGAATACTATTTCTAGATGTTTGCTCACACGCCTGTCAGTCAAAAATAATCTTAGTCAAAAATTAGCCACCTTTTCCAGTTGATCTTTAACATCCATTTCAATTCCATTCTCAGGAGATTTCAAACTTTTCTAGGACTGTTTTAATCTCAAAAGTAACCCATCAGATGCTACCCACCCACTTCCTTGGTTTTCAGAGTATGATCCTCAAAAATCTTTGATTTTTAAACAGGTGATCCACGGCCACAGTGAGGAATGGGGCCAAGAAAATGTCAAGAAAGATTTCAACAAAAGAAACAAGACTTTAAGCTGCTTTTAGACACTGAGGTTCCACTTTCAATTTCATGTGATAAAAGATCTTTTTGTTAGTGGATGAGAAATTCTAGTCTTAGAGAGATTCGGCAACTTGTTTCTGATCACTCAGCTAATGACAGAACCAGGCTTATAACCAGGTCTCCAGAATCTTCCTCTAGTAAGTATTTCTGTCACTCAAAATCTGACTCTTCTAATTCTTCTTTCTATCCTGTTCGCATCTATTTATTCTCTTTAAAAAAATTTCCCCACTTTCTTCCTCTGGCACTTTATAGCTTTATCTAGAGCATCTTGTTTTAGTTTCTCTATGTATTTTATTGAATATCTTTTTCTCATCAATTCTGAGAATATTAGCACATTGCCAAAGGACAGGATGGATCATTATTATCATTAGCAATATTATTGTCTTCCACATGAACAATATTTTATTTAGAGACATTCACCTTTCATAGCTTTACACATTAATTATATTGGTATGAACTCATATGCCCTCATAAAGTATACAGAAAGGGGCACAGAAACTAAGACCCAGAAACAACTTGCCCATTGGCTCATAGCTATTCAGAAGTGGAAGTATGGCTGAAGTCGTATTTTCCAGTTTCCAATCTTTCCACTTGCGTATTCCAAATGAAGAAAAGGATTGGGGGGAGGGTGGTGGTGGTGTTAAATTCCTATCTGTTTGGGCGATTAGCCTGCTTTCCCTTGGCCATTTTAAATGACTCAGTTCTTATTAAATCAGTCATGCAAACACTTACAAATTACTCCTTTACCTTGCCAACCTCACCACCAACCTGCTAGAATAAGACCGAAGGACTGGAAGTTCCTTCATAAACCTTTCCCTACAATCCACATGGTTAATTGCCCTTTCATCTAGGCATTGTTTATACTTTGACAACATTTTCTACACTAATCCTCTCTTGACCCCTTATCAGACCTGTAATTTCTCTTCCCCTGGATTTTTATTCACATAGTCACCCTACTCATACCAGAATATTTCATTTGGTGAACAACCCTCTGTAGTATGTTATCCAAGACTTGATTTATCTTTGCCCTTTTGTAAAAACTCTAAATCCTTATCTGAATATTCAGTCTAGCAAGCATAGGAGATTGAAAGGACTGGTATAGCCAAACATGAGGTAGTCGTTCTTCACAGAAAATAACAATGGCAGGAGAAAGCAAATTTCCTAGCAGTGGCATATGTATAACTCCAATACAACATGTACATGCATTCAGTTAGACATATAAAAGATACATAGGTATAGAAAATAAATCTCATGCAGCCTCTGAACCCCTACGCCCTGCATAATATAAAGCATGCAGAGAACAGAGGACACCCCAAGGCAGAAGGAACAATAGCTTTGTGAAGAACTGCATTCATTTCCTTGATCCTCCAGCTGAGGGAGGCACATAAATGGTAGTGATACTAATAAATCCTAATCTAAAGCTCATGCTCTTTGCCCTAGAGTAGGCAGCTGAGAGGTTAAAGGTATCAGTTTGAACACCTACTGAAGGATAAGGAACTCCTCTATAGTATGAGCAATTCAGTTTTCTATTGAAAACTAGTATCTTTTTAGAAATCATGGTAAAAGCCATTTCTGGGTCAGTCATGGCAAAATGATTACAATCACATTCCTCTAATGCTTGATTAGGTCACTATTCACTAATGCCCTGAAACCATCAGATTCTTTGAGCTGTCATTTTGTACCCCATACCACTTCTGGTGAGCTTCCCTATATCTAGTTTGGAAAGCCAGTTCAAGGCAGAAGGTGGTTTTCTTTCTCTACTATAAAAAGAGTTTTGGGTCATGGGTGGTTGCCTTCTCACTGTGCTTTTAAAAGAAAAGAGAAAGTACCGTCAGTTTGCTGGGAGCAAAAATATGTTCTTTTTCATCTGACTAAATATTACTGAGCATCCCACAAGTAGCCTATTGTCTTACCTATTTGCAACAGTAAACAGAATGTGTTGGGAAAACCTCTTCAGACTGGTGGAACCCAGCAGTCCAGGAAGCTTTGGGGAATAAAATATCTGACAGCAGGTGGCCTAAGTAGACCAGCTGTATGGCTATACATAGGAACTGCCACTTAACAAGTTAGGGCAGCTTGTTCCCATAGCTCGTGGGGAGTTGAACACATTCTAGTCCCTTTAAACTCTCTGGGCTGTAAGGAAAAAAACAGGCATTTCATCATGTCCTATGCCTCCTTAGTCATGTGATTTTAAGTAGATCTTAGACATAACTGTTTCATGTGAAGGAGTACAAATGGCAGTCCCAGGAGATACTGGACTATTGACCCATTGTCCATATGTCAGTAGTCTCCTTTGCGACATAGTCGGTTACCATGGTAACCAGTAGCCAAAGTTTATTAGTGCTTGTTAGTATTTAAAAGATGATTTATAAGCATATAAATAATTGGCTGCTCATTAACAGGTGGGGCTCCTGAACTCAGCTGCCTTTAGCAATTATCTACAGGATTTGAGATTTGTGCTCCTGTCCTCTGCAGCTGCCTGCCTGTTTGGCTCAGAGAGTATCAACCTTGAAAACAAGGCAAAGAGAAAACAATCAATCAGCAGAGTAGGTGGAGCAGACCCTGTGACCGATATTGGTTGCTTGCCTAGCAGAGTGCACAGGAGCAGATGGGAGGGAGTACAGGTTGTCCACTTTCAATTTTTCCTTCAGAAAATGTACATACTGTATCCTACAAACCCTTGTTTCTCAGCAAATTCATTAGGAATGGAGCCAGATTACATATAAGTTGTTGTTTACATGTAAGTTGTTGTTTATACTAGAAGAGCCCCTTGTGTAAGAATACCTCCCTGAACCAGCAGTCACAGGATCTGAAAGTGCATCAGAATATATGTATTATTTCAGTGGTGTGTGTGTGTGTGTGTGTGTGTGTTTATGTGTATGTGAAAGAGATTGAGAGTTATATATTGTTTGGAGGTGTTAGAGGAGAATGAAGCTCAGAGAAATGGAGTATTTCAATACTTCCAGTGGTTGGAAACCAGTTAACCTTGCCGCTGACCACATTTTTAGTAATTGGAGAGACCCAAGATAGCCTTAGAAAACCTAAGAAAACATAGCTGAGAATTTTTCTCAGAGTTTGTGGATCAGAGTCACAGTTTTTCCAGATTGCAATTTTGACAGGCTATACCTGACTTGGATGATTCTGGGGTTGAGCTTGGTTTTGTTTTTAATTTTTTAAAAATACTTTATTTATTTATTCATGAGAGACAGAGAGAGAGAGAGAGAGAGAAAGAGAAAGAGGAAGAGAGAGAAAGAGGAAGAGAGAGAGAGGCATAGACACAGGCAGAGGGAGAAGCAGGCTCCCCGTAAGAAGTCTGATGGGGAACTCGATCCTTGACCCCAGGATCATGCCCTGAACCAAAGGCAGACGCTCAACCACTGAGCCAACCAGGCCTCCTGGTTTTGTTTTTAATTTTTGAAGACCCTTTCCCACATCTAATTTTTTCCGACACTTTGGAGTTTTGAATAATTGTTAATAAAAAGATACACTTATTGAAGCATATCATGCATTCCTCTCCCTAATCTATATAGCTTACTAGTATAATTATTGTTATTTATTGCTATTTTGACTTGAGGTACATGAAACGAAGGGAGAGGGGAAAATGGGAAGATAACTGGAAGATATCATATGGTAATAAAATGTAAGAGGACAGATTTTGAAGAGGGAAAGACTTTAGAGAGAGAGATTAAGAAGAGAAAAAAAAAACTGGAGGCTAAAAAAGATGTTCCATCTGGTTTCTGCAGCTTCTTTCTTTCATTTATAGACAATCTCAGGACCTGAGAACAAAGCACAGTTGGCCAATGCCGTTTGAGGGATGGCATAAAGACAGGTAAGGTAAGAGAATCAGCTGTGCATTGCCCTGTAGCAGATTCTGTCAATTCTGGGAGGTATACAGGCCAGCAACGATAGCATGTATCTCAGTGCCAGAGGCGCTGATTACCCTTCAATTGTTTAAATTTATGTAACAGCATATTTTCTCCCCCACTCAACTAAATACCTGATCCCACTGATGAAGCACCTAACTCATCAGTAACTTTCAAAGTGTTATTCAGGTTAATTAAACACTGCTTTATTTATGGAAATACCTTTTGTTTTAATAATTGGTAGTGGTTTTTAATTCCACCCTCTACTAAGTGTGTGTGTGTGTGTGGGGGGGTAATTATCTTGATCCTCTATCTTACTAAGATTTTTGAACACCTTCTACACTTTCTGAAGAAAACTCTATTACAAATAAAAAAAAAAGTAACAGATATTCATATGATTTTTACTATGTTTCAGGCATCACCCTAAGTACTTTATACAACTCCTATAATCCTCAAAAAATTTACAAACTGGGTATCATTACTATCCCCTTTCTACATGTGAGGAAACAGAGGTTTAAAAAACACAAAACTTGCTTAAGAATATAGAAAGGAGGGATGCCTGGGGGGCTCAGTGGTTGAGCATCTGCCTTCAGCTCAGGTCGTGATCCCGGGGATTGAGTCCACATGGGGCTCCCCACAGGGAGCCTGCTTCTCCCTCCGCTTATGTCTCTGCTTCTCTCCGTGTGTCTCTCATGAATAAATAAATAAAATCTTAAAAAAAAAGATAACATAAAGCAGCAAATTAGGAACTGACCTAGAATTTGAGAACTTAATGCAAGAGAATCTGCTCTTCTGCATTCCTTCATTCCATGAACAAATGTATTGATGGTTCCACCTCCAATTATGAAGTAGGAAGTTGTAAGAGAACGTAACTCTCACCATAACAAGCAAAACATATCACATGACATACAAATTAGTTTTCCGGAACCCCTGAGAAAAGTGACAGTGAAAGAAACTTTAAATAAGCTAAATTCCAGTGACGAATACTTCATAGGAGAAAAGACAAACAAAGCTACTCTCCTTGGCTGACTAGCAGGAAAAGAAAACTTTCTCCACAGATAGAAAATTAGCAGAATCTTTAACAAAATTTCAAGGCCTGTATGTGGACTGCCAAGAAAGATTGGGATCCTGAGACTCTAGTGTAGTCATAGAGTAAATCTGCACTCACTCACCAATTCTACTGCCTGGGTCTTTACTGACTGCTTCAGGAGCATTTCTCCACAGGCTTGAAGGCAGGGGAGGAGAATTGAGAGGGATTAATTCCAACTCAAGATTTCAGCTTCTAAGAGCTGGAGACCGACACTGTTCTGAGAGGGACTGCTCTGAGGCATTCTGGGAACAGAAAGATCTTTCTGGGCATACAAAAGTCTTAGTAGGACTGGAGGAGAGCAAAGAAAACTCCCTAGAAACAGGAAGAGCTGGAAGTACTATAAAAGATCTTCACGTTTTAAAAAGCTAGCACTTGGGCAGAGGAGCATTAGAAGTCTACGGATCTCACTAGTGCTCAGACCCCTAGTAGTCTGCAGGGTTTCATTCTAATTCCACTTCCAAAACCTTTAAAGCCTTTGGTCAAACTAAAGCTGCAACAAGGCCAAACATATCTCAACTAGAGACCAGATTTATTTAGCTCTCCACTCTAGATCTTTTCTAGAAATAAAAATGATTACATCCATTTCTATTGTTTCCTTACACAAAGCATCCTTAGTGCCATAAAATTTCCACAACAAATAAGATCTGTAAATCACAGCCAAAAGAGAAGCAGACCCAGATGGCCCAGATGTTGGAATTATCAGAGATTTTAAGCAAAATATGTACAATAAAAAATCTAAAGGAGCAAATAGAAAAAGTAAGCAACGTGAGTAAAGAGATGGAGGATTTTAGCAGAAGCATGATGTTAAATAGAAATCTATTGAAAATTCCAGAAAAAAAAGCAGTATCAAAAATGAAATGTTCATTAGATTGATTTAACAGCAGACCAGAAGACAGGTCAATAGAGCTCCTGGTGCTGGTTCAAGTGAGAGCCTGGTACCTCTTTGTGAAGCAGCAACTGAGGAGAATTTGGCACACACCAAGGCAGATGAAAAGTCCAAGGAAGGAGTTAAGATTGGGAACAACAATCATGTTAATTTGAAGGTGTTGGCTCTGACTAGTTCCATGGTGCCATTTATGATTAAGAGGCACAGAGCACTTAGTAAACTAATGAAAGCCTATTGTGAACAATAGGCTTGTCAATGAGATTTGTCAATGAGACAGATCAGATGCCAAAGGGATGAACAGCCAATCAATGAAACAGACATTCCTGTATAGGTGGAGATGGAGGATGATGATACAATTGATGTGTTCCAGCAGCAAACAGGAGGTGTTTACTAAAAAGAGAACCAGCTACTTTTTACTCCAGAAATCTTTTTCTTCCAGACCAAGAGGACAACCTCAATTAGAAAACTGCAATTTGCTTCCACGACATCCCAACTATAGTTTTTTTGCTATTCTTTAATTTTCTCTTCCCCATTCTTTCATTGCACATAAAGTAACTGATGTATATACACAAGCATATTATATTTCTTAAAACTAAATGGACAATGATATGTTCTGATCAATACCAAGCAGAGATAATATGGGGGAAATATTGATTTTATGAAAATACCCCTTTATCCATTCGTGTTATTCAATTCCTATCTTTTTATCTCAGTAAATTAGTTTGCTCTCAAAACAAAACAAAAAGAGCCACATAAAAATCCTTTCATACTTTATTTGATTGGAGAACTTTAAAGCTTTACATCTATCACTATCAAACCAAGGACAATTTTATAACTTTTTTGAACATAGCAATAATACCATACAGGGCAATCTGTCTTAAGTAGAAATAAATTAATATAAAAAATGAATCCTAGGTATTTTTCCCTTCAAGTCAAATGTCATGTCTTGTTGTTTAAATAAACTCCTTGTTTAAAATAAAAAAAACCCAAACAGATCAATAGAGGGTATCCAAACTAAAGCCAAAATATAATAGTAAAAAAAAAAATGAAATAGAAGTGTTTGAGATCCGTAGGGCATTATCAAACCCACCTTGAGTGTAGAAAAAGAAGATAGAAAATAGCATAGAAAAAATATTTAAAGAAATATAGCAGAAAATGATTCCAAATGATTGAAAGACATTAATACACATCTTGATACTCAGTGGACTCCATGAAGATTGCTACAAAACAAAACATGCATAAACTCTTCATAGCTTAACTGCCAAAAACAAAATTTAATAATTTAAAAGCAGCCAGCAAAAAATAGACATGTTATCTTTAATGGTATAGTATGCATGATGGTTGATTTACCACTAAAAATTTTTGGATAATATATTAATGGACAAAGCATAATATAAAGTGATAAAAAAACCAAAAGTCAACCTAAGAGTATTATATATAGATCTCTCTCTCTCTCTCTCTCTCTCTTTTTTTTAAAGAGGGCAAGTAACGCCATTTTAGGGAACTAAACTTCAGGGAATTTGTCTCCAGCAGCCCTGTACTAATGCTAAAAGTAGTTCTTCAGTGGAAGGGAAATGATACCAAGTGGAACCCCAGATCTGTAGGAATAAATGAAAGGCATAAAATAAAGTCAATATCTGGGAATATATAAAAGACCTTTCAATATATATCTATCTTGTATCTATGTGTATTTTTATTTTTTTTCTATGTGTATTTTTAAAAGACTGCAGAGTATTTAAAAGAAAATAATAATATAGCAAATGTAGAGATTTTTAGCGTATCTAGAACTAAAATATAAGAAATAAAGTACATAAAGGGCAAGAAGATGGTAAAAAACCCCCACTAAACTGTTTTTAATTTAGCATAATATTATTTGAACTTAGGCTATAATGAGTGTAAGATTCATATTATAAACTCTAAACCTCTACTGTCCAATAGGGTAATCAGTAGCTACATGTTGATATTTAAATTCAGGTAAAAATTAATCAAAATTAAATAAAATTAAAAATTCAGTTCCTATGTTATACTAGCCACATTTCAAGTGGTAAGTAACTACATATCTATAGTGGCCACCATATTGAATTGAACAGATATAGAAGATTTCCATCATTTAAGTTATTTCATTCATCACTCCTCCAGATAAAGCATAAAAATACAACACAAAGATATAAATCTATATACTAAAAGGGGAAGTAAAAATGGAATACAAAAAAACATGCAATTTACTTCAAAGTAGAAGGGAAAAAAGGAGAAATGTTTAATAAATAAGATAAATTAAAACCAAATATGAAGATAGGATACTAAAATTAGAACTATGTTGATAGTTACATTAAACACATTAAATGTTAATAAACAAAACATTCCATGTAAAAGTCAGAGATAAGGTTATATAAAAAAGACATAATCTATATTTTATGTGTATAGGCAGAGCAGTTGAAAGTAAATGCATTTTAAAAACCACTGAAACATTAAGAAATTTTAATTCACTGATTAAGATTTGTGGTGTTAAAGACACTTTTTAAACACTAAGATTAGAAGATTGGTTGGCCACCTTAATATCAGACTAAGGTGATTTCAAGGGAAAGAATATCACTGGAGAAATAAAGAAACATTTCATAATTATAGAGGGGTTTATTCATCAAGAAGTTATGATTCTAAAAATGTACCCAATAACAAGATTTCAAAATACATGAAGCAAAACTTGACAGATTAAATGGAGAAGTAGACAAGTCCACGTTTGTGGTCAGAGATTTTACATAGTCACCCTCCAACAACTATTTATGTGTAATTCCACCCCAACTACTATACAAAGCCTTTACCTGTGCACATGGATTATGCACCAAAACAGACTACCAACTAGGCTATAAAAAGTAACAAAAATACTAAAGAATTAAAATAATATGAATATAGTCTCTGGATACAATGGTATCAAATTAGAAATTCATTTTTTAAAGCTATATAAAAACTTCTAAAGTACTTGTTATTTCTAAATAGCCCATAGGTCAAGAAGAAATCAAAAGGAAAATTAGACTACAAAATGAGTGATAATAAAAACATAATATATAAAAAATCTGTGTGATTCAGCTAAAGCTGCACTAGAAGGACATTTAGAGTTTAAATGTTTACAGCGGTAAAGAGGAATAACTTAAATATAAAAAACGAAAACTTCTACTTTAGAAGCTAGACAAAACAGAGCAAATTAATCCCAAAGTAAAAGAGAAATAATGGAGATGAAAATATAAATCAGCAAAATATAAAACAAAGCACAGATAATCAAAACGTTGGAAACGAAATCATTAAAAAAAATAATAAACCTAACGAGTTTTAGTAAGATTTATCAAGAAAAAAGAGAAAATAAAATTATATCAAGAATGAAAAGAGGACATTACTAGACACTGTGCAAAAAAGGATTAAAAAAAACTTTATGCTAGTAAATTCTACAAGTTTGATGAAATGGGCACATTCCTTGAACAATACACTTATTTAAACTGATGTGATAAGAAATCAGGATTCTAACTAGTCTCATGACTATGAAATAAATTGAGTTCATAATAAAGAACTTTCCCCAAAATTATTCCAGGCTCAAATGGCTTCACTGAAATTTTATCAAGTATTTAAGTAAGGTATAGTGCCAATTCTACGTAAGTTCTTCCAAAAATGGAAAGAGGAAGAGACACTATTCAACTAATATGGTCTGATACTGAAACTTGGCAAATATAAGAAGAAAATTATAACTAATACCTATTATGTTCATAGATGCAAAATGTTAAAAACATAGAAACTGAGTACAGCAAGCAGACTCACACACAGTGATGCATCATGAACAGATGGATTTTATCCTAGGTATGCAAAAGTGGTTCAACATTAAAAAATACACATATATGTATTATATACTTATATAAATATTAAATATTAATATATTAAAACATATATAATATATATCTATATATTATTCATACTAACAGAATAAAGAGAAAACAACAACAAAAAGTCCCATATCATCATCTCAATAGATATAGAAATATGGGTTTCCTAATACTTTCCCAAAGAACGATGCTCTCTCTCTTTCTATTTTATATTTTCCTGGAGTTTCCCTTCTGTACAATGGTGCAGGGAAAATAAATTTAAAAGCCTAACAATCTAAAAGAAGAATTAAAACTGTGCTATTTGCAGGTAAAATAATTGTATATACAGAAAACCTTCATAGACTCTACAAAAAGACTAGGACTAAATAAATTCAGTGAAACTGCAGAATTCAAATTCACACACACACAAAATTGAGTGTTTCTTTATACAAGCAAACACTTGAAAAAAAAGTAAAATTGTTTATATCATTAAAAATATTGAATATATAAACAATCTACTAAAAATATGCAAGCTGTCCACACTGAAACTATAAAACATGAGAATTTTAAAAGACTCAAATAAATGAAGAGCTAGGCTTATGCTCAATGACAAAATTTAATATTTTAAGGATATGTTTTCTCTGTTAATTAATCTATAGATGTAATTATCTATCAAATTTCCAACAGGCTATTGGTAGATATTGACACAATGATCCTAAAATTTGAGTTGAAATAAGGAGGATTTAGAATAGCCAAAATAGTTCTCCCTCTGCCTGTGTCTCTGCCTCTCTCTCTCTCTCTCTCTCTCTCTGTGTCTCTCATGAATAAATAAATAAAATCTTAAAAAAAAAAAAGAATAGCCAAAATAGGGATGCCTGGTGGTTCAGTGATTAAGCATCTGGCTTCGGCTCAGAGCCTGATCCCAGAGTCCTGGGATCGAGTCCCACATCAGGTTCCTGGCAGCGAGCCTGCTTCTCCCTCTGCCTATGTCTCGGCCTCTCTCTCTCTGTGCCTCTCATTGAATAAATAAATAAAATCTTTTAAATAATAAACAAACAAACAAACAAACAAATAAATAAATAAATAAATAAAATAGAATAGCCAAAACAATCTTTTAAAGGAAGTTAAAGGACCAATTACAAAATGGTTAATGACTTGAATACATCACAAAGAAATACAAATGGCCAACAAGTACATACAAATGTGTTCAGGATGTCCAAAAAAAGTCCAAGAAAACCTGTAAAATAATCTTCATAGCAACTTTCATATTCATAATTACACAAATATATGACAACAGAATGAATAAGCAAAATGCGTTATACAGGCAATAAAATGCTACTATATAAAATGAGAAACTACTGATATAGGTAAAAACATAAATAAACTTCAAAAACATTATGAGGAGTGAAAAACCAGCCACAAAAACATGACTCATTACTTTATTTATATTATTTCCAAGAAATAATTATTTCTATGGTGATAGAAATCAGAAAGTGGTCACTTCTGTCGGTAGAGAAAATGAAGGAGCGATTGGCCATAAAATGACAAGAGGGAATTTTCTGGGGTAGTGTAGATGACATTATTAAGAAAAAGAATAGGGAAGACACAGACTGGGAAAAAGTTTTCATAATACATATATCTGACACAGGGCTCATATACAGAATATTTGTATTCTGTACAGTTACATTCTGTATATCATTAAATAAAAACAGTTAAAATTTATTAAACCAAATGCTTAAGATCTATACAAATTATTCTATATAAATTACATATATATATGTATATATGTATATATGTATATGTGTGTGTATATATATATATTTTTTTTTTGACCAGTGCCAGATTTTGTACAACTTATTGGAGATAGTGATGATCAAGTCTGATGAAGTTTTGGAATATAGGTGAAGTCCAGAGCTGACAACCAAGAAAGAATTCTTGAGATGTCTTTGCTGCAAAATGGTGGTTTTATTAAAGCCCAGGGACAGGACCCGTGGGCAGGAAGAGCTGCTGCCCCTGACCTGCAAGGGTGGCTGATGGGAGGGGTTTGGGGATAGCACACACACACTCTCTCTCTCTCTTTTTTTTTTAAATTAGCAATTATTTTTATTCTTACTTACAAAAAAAAAAAAGAAAGGAAACTGAGGCATAATGGGATTAAGCAACTTTCCAAAGAACTTGTATTAGGTGGTGGAGCAGGGATTTCAACCTCCAACAATTTGATCCAGAGACATTGCTAAATATCTAAATCATTATGCTTTGTTGATTCTCTGAGGTCAAAACACTTCTCTATTTACCATTCCTCCAGGATCATATTTGCCACATAGTGGCATTTGAAAATGGTCAGAAATATCTGGAATTGTTTATTCAATTTTAACCTGGATAGAACACTCTCTAAGGAATTTTGGAAGCAAGGTTTCCAGGACCTTGAGGGGTCTGGCTATTGTTGGGAAAAGGTCACTTATTACCGTCTAATAAAACCTGAGTCATGAGACCCTTCAGATGTGTATTGGTGGGCCATGTGCTTGGGGATGATTGCCAACATGTATCTTGGGGGTTTAGAGATAAAGGGAAATTTCTAAAGGAATTTTTATATGTTAAAGTAGGTTTATAGGCTCCGGTTGGGCTAAGATTGCCTTTTGCCCTTAGCAAAGTATGAACATCGAGGCAGTTGAGTCCATAGAGGAATGTCCCTCTGTCTGTTTCAAGGACTTGTCAATGTGCTGCCCCAGGCTCGTGCCTTGTCCTCAGCTAGCCCTGTGTTCCCCCATCAAGTCTGTTCTCATAAAATTAGAATATCCAATAAATGGCCTACTTTAGGCTATTCAAGGACTTACCTCAAATACATCCTTCTCTTTATTGTCCATATAATCAACTATTTTTATGTACATAATACAGTGAAAGTGTGCTACAGAAAGAAATCAAGAGTCCTGAGTTTTATGCACGTTTTGTCCTCAACTAGCTTTGTGACCTTGAGTAAGACATTTATCCTTACTATACTCAACTGCAAAATGAAAGTGTTGGCCCAATATCGTCTTAAGCCCTACATCTTTATTGGTTTTTATTCTTATAACATGATGATATCATCTATTTACCATGAAGCTGTAAACTTAAGGAGAAAACTGCATCCTGGAAAGAGACCCCAAGTTCTTGACCATAGTGTGGGAACTGTCCTCACTTCCAGTGTGTGGCATTGCCACTGAGCCATTTCTAGTGAGTTAAGCTGAGAGTTTAGAGAAACTGAGATCTGACTGGTCTGGACTTTATTGGAATTCTAATTGCTTTCTTCAAATGGCCTTTTGAGTCATGTTAATTTTGAGAATGACCAACCCAGAACTCAGGCCTCCAACTCAAAAGACTCCCATTGTAGAAAAGCCTTTTTAGTTTGCCAGGTGCACAAAGCTATCTTGTTTTTTAAGTGGATTAGTTAAGATTCAGAGATGGAACAGAATCTAAAATCTGTACGCCCATAAAACATTCTCTCTAACAAACATTTAGAGATCATACAAGAGTAAATTGCTCTTTTATGAGGTCTGCAGAGAAACATAATACATAACTTGCTTTCATTCGGATTTTTAAATTTTGCCTTTCTCCCAAATTGCTTAAATACTTTTTGGTTAGAAAAAATAAGCCTCAATATGGCCAAACCTTTACCCCTTTTCCACACCCCATGCTGCTCACTTTCTCTTGGAATCCATAACCTCTTCTTTTAACTCTTTCTTCATATCCGTCTAATGCCTTCCCTTTCTTCTTGTGCACACAGTCTTCAATGTACTTATATCAATCCTTTTTTCTATCAGCCCACACTCATAACTCCTTAACTTTTTTGCAATGTTATTAACTTATTCATTAACTCATTCCACAAAAACTTACTGAAGCAAAAATAAACAAATATGTAAAGGACAAAAATAAAAGAAACATGCAAGATTCTATGTAGGTACCTAGAACAGAAAGATGAAGAATGTCCCTGCCATTCTGGGGTTTATATGCTAAGATTCACATATATAGTCTATATTTTTAAATATATAGTCTAATATTTTTAGATGATTATTTTTTTTAAGTCCTCTTACAACCTTTTGATTTGGTCTGTGAGTATGGGCTTAGATTTGCTTTTCAGTGCCTCTTGATTCAGGTTATGAAAGCAGATGAAGCTTCTAAACTGACAACTATCACTACAGTCTTCGGAGTGACATGCTTCTTGCTTAAGAAACAGTTTCTCAGCATTCTAAAAATATATCTCCCCAGGATCTCCCTGTCAAAGTACTAAACAGAAAAACAACTGGGAAAAATTAGGATATGTCTGGTCACTGTTCTGTTCTTTTTGTGGTTCTCTACTTTTAGCTTTTTGCTTTTAATTCTTCTGTTCATGTATTGATTGGTTCATTCATTGATTTATAAATATGTATTTAGTGCCTACTATGAGCCAGGGAGTATGCTAGATGAGTAACACCTAATCCTTATCTTAGAGAAGCTCAGAATCAAAAATTCTATTTCAAACTGTTTTGGCACAACAAACATGACTGCCTTTGCCAATCGAAAAAGTGGATTTTTCCCACTGTTCAAATAGATGTTTTAAAAATAGATTAAAAATATTTAAAGGTAAAAAGATTTTTCTAGTGGTGAGGTATTTTACTAAATAGTTTCTGCTCTGTGTGTGTGCATGAGCACCTGCATGTGGACATGTGTGTCTATTGCCTTACATTTCTTAGAATCATATTCCTACAGAGGACTTTTCAAACTACTTTTATATAAACTGCATTCTAAAATAGCCTTTAACATACACAAAAGATGACAGTTAGAAAATCATTTTTAGACAAGATACTGCATAAAAATTTTAAAGTACAGATTTAAAATGTTTTCATTGCATCCTCAGAAAACCCAAAATACAAATGATGCCAACACACACACACACACACACACACACACACACACACATTCAGTTTGGAAGATGGAGGCAATATGTTTTGTTTATTTAATTCATATAAAAGTTATTTCATTGTAACAGAGAGTAACAGCTATTCCTATTCCTCAAAGAGTATTTATTGTGTTGAAGCTTCTTTAACAACCCATTCCGTCAACACTAAGAGCTAGTTATTAGTATTGTCTACATTTATAGGTGAGAAATCTAAGGAAAAATCAATATTAAAGAACTTGACTTATTAAATATTCAGTACAAAATATAATACAAGATAATAAAATTTGATAGAAAGGACACAAAACCTGCCCCAAAGAATCTTCAATAATCAAAAATTATTTTAAAAATCCTGAATTGTAGTACAAAGTTATGAAAAGTTGCTTAAGAAAATGACCCTTTTCCCTGACTAAAACATGCCTTTGGGAAATTTTTATCTCCTTTTCTTCATCTTTCTCTTGGCATTTACCAATCCCGAATTTCTCCTTGTTTTCTCCCTTCTCTTCTGTGATTGAAAAGGTTTAAATGACCTCTAAGCAGCCCATTTCTCTATATTCTAAAAAGACTCTTTGCCCCTTGAGAGACATATACTACTTAATTACTTTCCTATAATTGTAAACAGTCCTCTAATATTTTCATTTTTTCCCAAAGATTTTATTTATTTATTTGAGAGCATGAGCGAGAGAGAGCACAAGCAGGGGGAAATTTAGAGGAGGAGGGAGAGGGAGGAGCAGATTCCTTGCTGAGCAGGGAGCCCAGTGTGGGATTTGATCAATCTCAGGGTCCAGGGATCTTGACCTGAGCTGAAGGCAGATGCTTAACCTACTAAGCCACCCAGACACCATAATCTTTTCATTATTAATTGAATGTATGAAAAGTTTTAAAATTATAACATTCTCAGCCATTTTTCCATAAAGTCCCATGCTATCTCCTTTATGTATTCCTCTAAGACTTGCATCCTGTCTTGTTCTGTGGAGATTCCTGTGCCCTTTGTCATTTTTCCATGGTGTCCTTATATACTTATGCTATGAGCTCCTTTCTCCTAATCCTCTTCTCATACCCATTATATTCCAATATTATTAGCTTGCTTTCTTTTGACACAAAAGCTTAAAAGCCACTGCCTATTTCTGTCTGTGTTGCCAACTTTTCATGTCCCTGTCATAGTGACACCTTAAATCTCTGACAGCAAATGTCAAAATCTCCCAAACTGCACTGTAGACCAACTTCAGCTAAATTTAATAAAGTGTTGGGCAGCTCTGAATAAAACAACTGGTACCCATGGGGGGAAAATGGGGTCTAAATCCAAGATACTGGCAATTTTCAAAATATATTTTGAATATTATATTATGTTCAAAACAAGTTAGCTAGTTCTTTTTAGGATTTTAACCAACAATTTTAGTGAGTTTCTACAGGTGAATGAGGGATTGGCTTGAGTTGGCTCTCCTAAAAGTTCAAGTATTTTCCATAGTTCGATAGCAAGTAACAGAGCAGGGAAATAAATAGAAAAGGTTAGAATTTAAGAAGTAGTTAAAAGGCTAATTAGTCCTTATTCTCTACCAATTACCTACAAACTTTTACTTTCTAATCTGAACATACTTACTCTAAAGACAAAACTCTCATTCTTTCCTCTGTTTTTTATTCCTTTGGCATTTTAAAATATTCTCTTTCTTTTTAATTGCTAGTAAGTGCTGAATAGATTTCCTTTTGGAATAAGGATCAGAGCACATTTGTACAACTTAGATACAAAACCTCAAAACAATCTTTTAAAATGTTTTCTGAACCTTGGCTCAAAAATAGGTTTGTCTCTATTTAACCTTTAAAAATGGTTTGGAATGTAGAATGTAGAAGGACAAAGCAATTCTTACACACAGTCACAATGACATCCGCCAAAAGCTAAAAATATCTCATTGGTTTAACAGGCCAAATTTGTAGTCACTACGAAGTCCTAATGTTATTGTGAATGCCCTATGATGGGTTACATGGGTAAAGTGATGTGTTTGTAGAATTACATGGTAATTCAAAGAGACGCTGATAAGCTATATTTGCACTTTTGTTCCAGATGCAGGAAGGAAACATTTAATCCATCTAATTTGATCCCCCCCCCAAAAAAAACTGTCTTGATGACATTTGGAAAGATTTAATGGCATTTTCCTTGGTTCCAGCTCTACTATTGAGCCATACTTCATCATATATGATTAAGCTGTAACTCTGCAGACAGTTATAGGGCCCAATGCATCAAGTTCATAATTAAGATGCCAAAAATCCCCACCACCACAACAAAAAATAATTTTGCAAAGCACCCCTTCCCCAATAATTGTGGCTTAAAATGCTCTCTGTTTTCTACTGAGCTTTGAGTTGTGAAGCAGTTGCTTGGATGGGGACTATCAGACTTGACTCACACTTTTTCTAAGTGCTTTCATCTCCCAAATGCCTATCGTGATTCAGAGTTTACCAGATGTTGCAAGCAATGTATAAAAATGCAGGACTCAGTAGTTGCAGAGTAAGTCAAAGGGAGCCATAACAGCCAGTATTATGAGTGGAAATGTTTCCCCCCGCCCAAATTTGTATGTTCAAGGTCTAACCCCTAGGACTTTCAATATAACCTTATTTGTGAATAGGGTCCTTGCAGATATAATTAGTTGGATGAGGTCATCACCCTAATCAAACATGACAGATGTTAGAGGGTAGAGGAGGGACAGGAAAGTATACTCCAGACCAAGAAGGCACTTTGAGACTGAAAAATGACACAAGCCACTCCATACCATTTACAGAGTTTTATTCAGGGTAACTTCCTCACAGGGAGAACTGAGCAAAGGACTATTCATGGCAATTGCATAGTTCCTTTCTGCCCCCATTCTCTCCCAGTCCAGACATTAATCCCCAGCTTTTATAGAACGAGCTGCATGATAGCAAGGTCAAAGGGTAGTTATCTAAAGTGGCACCATCTGTGAGCCAGAGGCTCTCTACTGGTATCTAAATGGGGCCTTCTGTGCACCAGTCATCTCTACAACTTATCTAAAGTACAGCCTTCTGTGTGCCACTTTAGGGAAGATCAGAACAAGCCATCCTACATTCAGATTCAGGCATACATTAACCTCCTAGGAGCCTGGAACATGTAGCTGCAAGGAAAGTCATTCTTTAGGCATGAACAAGATGGAGAGTCAGAGACAGAGTCATTGTTTTCAGCTCTTCTACACAGGTATCCTTATAAAAAGGGGGGATTTGATTCACACATACACACAAGGGTATCCTCATGTGATTGAGGTGATGCTTCCACAAGTCAAGGAATGCCAGAGACTTCCAGCAAATCACCAGAAGCTATGGGAGAAGCATGGGGCGGCTTCTCCCTTACAGCCATTAGAAGGAACCAACCCTGCTGATTGATCTCATAATTCTAGCCCCCAAATCTATAAGATAATATATTGCTGTTGTTTAAGCCACTCAGTTTGTGGTACCTTGTTATGGTGCCCCTAGAAAACGAATAGGGGCAGCCAACTTGGAAAGATGGCTTGTAGACAACTGGTGCAGGTACAGATGTCAGAGGAGGACAGCCCAGTATAAAAGCTGAACAAACGGTAAGTGCCATGGCAGAGACACAGCCATGCTGACTGACCTTTCTTCCCTGTGTCAGGGGAAAATTAGATCCCAAGTACCCAGAAGGCAAGGAATTCATAAGGTGAGAGCAAGCTCAGACACCGGAAAGTTTAATTTATGTGGAGAAACAGCAAGAGAAGAAGGCAAAAACAGCTGGTTCCTGTTAGAGTAGAGGTAAAAGCAACAAATGGGGCTCTGATACTAGGGTCTCCAATCCGTCACAGCTTTGTTATGTAGACAGTGGGAATCACTGGGAAAAGTCAATAAGGAGTGAAATACAGATCAAAGCAGCATTAAGAAGATTTCTCTGGCAATTGTGCCCAAAACACATAAAAGTCTGAAGCGATTACATGCAGAATGTATGTGACCTTGAGCTCATTACTTTAGCTTCCTTATCTGCAAAATGGAACGAAGTATATAATCATTTCATTGGATTTTTGTGAGAATGAAATGAGATAATCCATGTACTGTGCCTCATATAGCAAGCCCTTGGATAAATGTCAGAGGCTGAGTCAGATATATACACAACTATAACTCACATACGCCTTCAAATTAAATGTGAACATTAACATTTCTCCTTGTCCCTTCCTGCCTGCCAGCTCCCTGAAAGCAGTACCTGCAACTCGGGCTTGATTTTATCCCAGACAACACTTACCCAATATTATGTGTAATGAAAAGACAGACATCTGAAGCATGGGTGAATTATAAACAATATTTAAAAAAGAGCAGGTGCATGCTGATTCCCCTTTGCCATTCCACAGCCCTGACCTCTATCATCCTGCCAACCTAAAGCAGAGCTCCAGGCTGAATCCATCACAAGAGAGTCAAAACATGCTTGTAAATTTGGGCCTGATTTGCTCTAATGAGTTCTTGCTTCTCCTCCATTTCTAGGGGAACATAAAGCAGTGAATGACATGATTCACAGGGCAGATAACACCTCTTTAATATCTCTCCACATGCTGACCTATTTCATTACTGTGCACTTCTCAGGGATGAGAAGCTATGCAAAGACTAGAAGAAAAATACCTGAGAGGTTGCCTCCTCCTGGGAATGTTTCAGCTTTTCAAGATTCTAGGTCATCCCTCTCCCTGATATTTGGAGTTCATACCCACTGGGAGAGCAATCTGTTCATACAGCTCTTTTTTTTTTTTAAAGAGTCATTGTTTATCCACAGTCTGATAGAAACCATATTCAAAAATAAACTCTTCATAAATAAAACCTTTATACGGAGTTTTTCTTTTTATATTTCAATAAGTATTAGGAGGAAGGTGCATTCACTTAAGGCAATTCAATGTTGAGTTACATCATCGAGCCACCCCCTGAGAAAGGTATACTTTAACTCTTTACAAATGGGCAAATAGAGAAACGGAATGCTGTTGAAACCATTGGTCCAGGCTGGGTAGCTTTGTTTAGGGACTGAAAGGTGTTCTGTGGTGCCAGGGAGACTCACCAGGAAGCATTCCTGGCCTCTGGTGGCACAGCAGCTACCTGTAACAGAATGCTACTTCTGCACCACATGTGGAAGTTTCCTAGAATGAAAGACTATGTTCTCTAGGCTGTGGCTTCAATGAAAATTACTGTCCAGGAGACATCTGCCCAGTTTTAAGTCTGGAAAAATGAAGGAGCTTCAGAATACAGCCTCTAGATTACCCATGACGACCTCTTCATCTAGTTTTTGTCCCAGTTTCTTTCTAATTGGACTATATAGATGCACACTGTGTTTTAGTACTCAGGTGTCTTTGTATCCAGGTGTGTATATGTTGGGTTTGTACACATGGTGTGTATGTTTGTGTACACACCTGTGTTTATGTGTAATATCATTGGCTCTTTCCAGACAAAATTTCCTATGAACCTATGGCTTTTAATTTCTAAACTGTGATGTGACAAGAGACCATTCCTGATAGCTGTCTGCATCTGCCATTTTAAAAAATTTTAACGTCTTCTCACCTCCTGATTCCCCATCACAAAGCATATCATATAGGATTAATTTAGAGATTGAGGTTATGACTCCACTTGCCGCATTTTAAATCTAGTTCAAAGAGGTATCACTCCGGCCATTTGGTTTTTTGGAGGGCCTAGAGTTCTTGGAAAGCAAGGGAGACTTGACTTCAGTGCATTCACAAAACGTGTATCAATCAGCATGTGCAAATACACACAAATGAGTAGCTGGTTTGCAACTCCACAGCCATTGCCGTGATCATCTGTGTATTCTCAGTGCTGTACAACACTGAGGGTACAATCACTGTTCGTCTGAATATAAACCTTTAGAGATGAGCTTGACAGAGTGTTCCGCTAGAATAAAAAGGCTAACTCACTGCAAGATAAAAGATTAAAGGAAGAAGGGAAATGGGAGCTGGATCTACCTGAAAAACTTGTTGCTTCACAAAATCCTAGATTTCCTACATCCACAAATAGATCTTGAGGAGAAAGAAACTGCCTGAAGGTGGATGAATGCTAAAACACACACTCTAGTAGTGTTCCCAAGAGGTGAAAGGGAATTTGGTAGAGCAAATTTATATGCAGGTGGTATCAGCGGACCCTAGATATGAAATATCCTGCAAGCAAAAAGTGAAGAAGAGAATGTCTATATAGGAGAAAATGCAACAGACCCTTAATTACTGCTTCCCCATGATGCCTGCACAGTCTCGAGGATGCATCATGCTTAGCCGAAGGACGACATCGTAGGCCCACTTGAGTTCCATGGAGGACTCTGTACTCAAATAGCTCTCAGAGGACTGGATGATTCTGGAGTTCTCCCAGCTAGGCTTCACTGAGAAGAGAGTCAAGTAGCTGGACCTGAGTCCAATTATGGAGCTCATTCTCATGTTCTATGTGGACAAGCCAGTCGACTGGCTCCTGGATCATCTTCTGTGCATTAAGGTCTGCAGCCCTAGAAGGATGCATAACACTGGGACCAGTAGATGACCACCTCAGGATCCAGTTCTAGCCATCCCTCTTGAGCATGTGGGTACTCCTCGCAGATGAGAAAGATCCAGAAATGGAAGGACAAAGCCTTTGGGAAGCAGGCACTGCGGAAGGCTCAGGTGACCTGCAGGCCTAGGCGAGCATAAGCCTCAATCCACAGAGCTCTTAAGCTAAAATAAGTGCTACCTGTGTGCGGATTTCTTCTGGGGATTTGTATTATGTGTGTGTGTGTGTGTTTTTAAACAATTATTTGCCATACAACATGTGTCAAATGCTGTAGGTAATATTAAGATTATAGTATTTCAGGGACAAAGTTCATCATTAACCTCAATTTATTTGGTCAGAAAGTTGTGTGTGTTTATGTGTATGTCTTTTCTCTTTCCCAAAGAGATTGGAGAAGAGGTCAGGAAGATAAGAAAACTTTTAATTGGTGCATTCAGCCAAGCAGTTCAGCAACAGAACATTAATTTTTATTTTAATAATGTGTTTTTAATTGAATACTTTGCTGGTGCTGCACTAAATTGGGTCTGTTATTTAAAATTACATTAAGAAAGATCATCCCCCTTCTACAACTAATGCCACCCACACTGCCAAATAACATGTTATCCATTGGGGAAGAGGCAAAATAAATTACTATTCCTTGAGGGATTCTTCAGCAAAATGTGACAAGTATCAGTAGACTAGGAAGTTGTTGTTTTAGAGTAAACAAAAATACAGTTGAACTATAGCTTCCCTTTGATACGTGTGGCAGTGATTGCTCACTGTTCACTGAAGTCCATCCTGCTTTATCCTCCAGTAAATTGGCACTAGGCACCTCCCTTGTAGCTACGTGTGTCTATGACTGTGTCTTGCCAATCATTATGAGCAAATGGGATGCGCTTACTGTTAGACCAAGGCTATGGTGAAATATTGTGTGACTCCTCCATGATTACGACTTACTACTTCTCTGGCTGGATATTCATTATGACATGGCTCTGTGGGATGGTGGAACAACAAGATGGCACCTGTCCATCCTTTTTGTTTTGTTTTGTTTTGTTGTTTGTTTGTTTGTTTTTGGCATCTCTGGGTGGGCACGAACCACTGTCCATCCTTAATAACCAATAGGAGTAGAATTTTTCTGCTCCCCAGAATACCTGCCCAAGTATATCTACGGTTTTAAGCTGTTGAAACTTAGGTATCTGCTCTTACAGTCTAACCAGTCCTATCTATTACATATGCCACTTTAGTTGGATTATATTTCATAAATGCAGAAAGCATTTTAGAATCGATTGGTGGGTTGACTGTTTGTTCTAACATTTTCAAGAAGAGCCAGCTTTCTCTAGGGAGTGTGTAGTAGCAGCCAAAGATTCTGGTAGTAATTAGAAGCCCCAGACTTTGAAAATCAATCTTTATGCCCGCAGCCACTTTTTAATTTTTTTTGTTATTTTTTTCATAACTTTTTTAACTGCTAGGTATTTTGACTGAAAAGAAAAAGCTGAAGAGAGAGGAATGTAATGCAGTTTTGTAAACAGGACATTCATAAATGGATGAAGAATGAGTAGGACAGATGAATGAATGGATAAACAGAGACAGGAAAAAAGTCCCAGATTTAGGGGAGAAAGCAAGAAGACCAGCTGTTTTTATAACTTAGAAGTACAAATGATGCAGTAATGGTGTGTCTTCCCATGGGATAGCAAGAAGAGTATGGAGTTTAGTGTTAGATGGAAACTGGCACTTGTTGAACAAGCACAATATGTCATGCACTATCTTACACATTTCCACAGTCTTTCTTGTACTTTCATATGCGTGGTTTCCTAAAACCCTGCACAGGAAAAGCTATGCTATTGACTTTTTACAGTGAGGAACTACTCAGGCTGTTTCCCCATCCTTGGGTTATACTGCAAGTATTACACTGAGCCAGGATTACAGTTAAATATTTCTCATTTGGGGGCATATATCATCCAAATTTTACTGCTTATGGCAATTTGGTAGGTAATCCTTTGAACTTATCTATATCATGAAAATAATAACATCTATTAATGTTAACATGACTCCATGTTCTCAATTTTCAATATCCTTCAACTTCATCTCTTAATCAGAAATGTTTTTGCGCTTTTTTTTTTTCACGATTCTGTGGCCACACTTTTTTATTTTATTTTATGTGGAAACAATGCAAAACATTTATTTTCTGTATCAGACAAGAACACAGCAAAAGAATCCAACTCTACTGAAGCATTATAAAAACCATCCCTTCACCACAGTGTAAGATTTAAATGCATCTGCACAAGGGTGTGCACCATATAAAAGGAGTAAGGTTGCTGCCCTGCCAAGCACTTCTGGTCCCTACGCAGGTCCTACTGCAATACTGGTGGTCCCAATGGTTTTATCCAAATAAATAGTGTTTAAAAAGTAAAACATTGAGAAAGACAAGTCAAAATACCTCAGTAACCATATCTCCAACTCAAACTTCATCTATTTAAATGTTATATTTGCCTCTCGTTAATAAACCTTTATTTCACTCAAACTGAGCAATAATAAACCTTCCACACTGAAGTAGCTTCCTTGCCTAATTAATCCAAAGGGAAAAAAACTGAAATGATTAGTAAAGAAAAATGTAGGGACTAACACACCCTTTTAATGTTTTTAAATATTTTTAAGGTTTAAAAAGTGTTTAAAGTTTGTAATTCTTAGTAGGAAAACATTATCTGAATGAATACCCTAATGGCAAACCACTGTAGAATGTTTCAGTTGCATGCGGGGCAGAGGGGTAGGGATTCTCTTCACAGCACCCCAGCTTTCTTCTTGAGAAGGTCAGAGGTACACTGGTTTGTATTATTGGGACATCCATTGTATTATTGTGACATCCAAGTTGCTTTTCCTTCAGCAAGGGCTTTATTTGTCAGAAAGGCATTATGCTTGACCTCCAAATTTCGCTGACAATTTACTGATGAGATTCATAACCTTTGGGTTGCCCTGATATTTTGACATATTTGCTGGGTTCTGGGCTACATCCTGGAAGGCCACCATAACTTCTGGATCCTGCATGGCTGCAAGAACCTCTGGGTCACTAAGAATTTCATTGAGCCCAGGCACTCCTGCCATTCCAGGCATTCCTCCAGGAAAATTACTAGGCATCCCCCCAACCCCCTCACCTCCACCCAAAGCCACCTGAGAAAACCTGGCAAAGAGCCATACTGAGCTCCTGATTGTCCTCTGGCTTCTTCCTCCCTTTGGGTTCTTTCATGTTCTTCCTGGGCCTTCTTAACCCTTTCTATTCTTTCTTTGACCTCTCACTCTTCACGTTTTCATTCATACTTCCTCTGATGTTCAGCAATTTTCTGGGCCCTTGGTTGAACTTCTTTCAACATTGCACTAGCATTTTCAACATAATCCAGTTTACAAGCAAGGGCAAGATCATGTGCTGCTTCTTCCCAATGACCCAGAAGTCTGTGTGCTTTCCTCCACCACTTGTAAGGCTGAGCTGAATCGGTGAATCAGGATTTATTTCAATAGCTCTGTCACAGTCTTGAATGGCAGCGTTTGGCTTCTGTAATTTGATGAAGATGCTGGCTCTCTTGGCGTACAAAATGGCTAAGTGAGGATTCAGTTTGATGGCATTTGTGAACAAGTCAATGGCTTTCTGTAGTTCACCATCATTTAGGGCATCAATGGCAGCCACTTTTTTATCATTTGCCTGATCCATCATTTCCCTGGTTATCTCTACATTTTCCTTTCCCATTTCTTGAGGGACATCACTATCTGGTTCAATTATATCTTCATTGTCAATTTCTAGATCACTTTCCTCACTTGATGGTTCGTCTGTCTTTATGTTTTCCTCCACCTTCTTACTGTGTTTTCTTCCTTGATACTGTCTTCTGATTTTTATGAGTAGCAGGTGGTATTTTACCCACCCCCTCCCCATGCTCTCCACCACTCCTGCAGGAAGTGCATTTCCTCGGTGTGCACAATGCTCAGATCCTGCTTACACATGTTCACGAAGGCCCGAAACTCACTCACTTTGCAGGGGTCCGTGGTCCAGGGGCGCTGGCAGGTGGCAGGTGTGGTTGAGGTTGCAGGCTAATTCCAGGCACGGGTACTAGCTCAGCATGACTGTGTAGAAGGGGGTGGCTACTGTGGCCACATTTTAAAGTGAGGCAAAATCAGTTATTATAACCAAACTAGTTGGGTGATGTTGTACTACTATTCAGTGCCTTTCTCAAGACAGTGTCTTAATACTAAGAGTTATTATAAAGGAGATACTTTAGGTGGTAAGGAGAGCTGTGGGGATCATGTTTTGAGATCATGATCCTGGCTGTGATTAGTAATAAGTATAGTTATTATGTATGGAGCACCTAGCAAGTACCAAGCCCTAAGTGATTTTATAGTCATCACCTTGGTTAATGTAAATAATAAACATGTGAGATGGTGCTATCAAGGAAGAAACTGGAGAGGTCGATTGGCTTGCCCAAGGTCACATATTTTGTAGAGAACACTGGTAAGTTTTCAATGCAGTCAATCTGTCTCCCAAAACCATGCTCTTGACCACCATACTTTATTGTATATTCTGTGGGTACACTATATAGGAGTTATTTTCTAGGTGTTAGGATTAAAAATAAGCCTTTTAAATACTTTGAGCATAGAGAAACATTAATTATGGGTAGAAAAAGGGGTAGGGAACTTGGCTACAGTATCTTAAATCTGATGAATGGATCCTTAATAGTAATAAAATGTTGGTACTACAGCATCTGCATATGAGAACTGTGAAATTCAGTAAGATGTCCAAATGGACAATAATAAAAAAACTTTTGTGTTGCTTCCTTAATATAACCAAAGACATACCAAATCTTCATAATACATGCCAAAATGTAGGAGCAATACTAGGTTCTGAGAGAACACTATCCAGTGATTACTTACTGTTAAACACAATAAAGAAAGATAGCGTGACCTCTGCCTTGTAAAGAAAAAAAAAATGCCTACTGGAGTTAGGATGCCAAGGCCATAGAACTGGACTTTTTAAGCATCTGCATGTGCAGACTGCAGCAAGGAGCAGATGTGAATCAACTTTTAAAAATAAAAACCAAATATCCTGTACATTTTTATTTGATTTGCATAAAAGTTGTTGGTGACTTATGACCTCTCAGAATATGTATGGAATGGAAATATAATATTGAGATTAAAATAGAAAATAAAAGCAGTCCTTGAAAGGATAGCACAGAGGACAATCAACCTCTGGGCATAAATGACATAAAATCTCATAGCTTTAAGACTTCTTTGATGGGCAATAAGTTAAAGTTTTGACTGTTGCAGAAAATGAACGCTATTTAAAAACTATCAGGAATAATAATACCTTTTTGCTTTTTTAATTTCATATTATAGCATTTTTCTTCTCCCTGTGCAAAGGTGGCTAATATTTACTTTCAAATATAAGCATATTAAAGTTTGGTCAGTAATTCTAGGATCCTTGGTTTTATGACCTTACTTTTCTTCATATGAAAAATTTTGACTCTCATTCCTCTAGAATCTAGAATGTAAGTGAAGTTAGGTTAACTTTATTAAATTTATCAAAATAACTTTGATACTGTACATATATGGTGGTGGGATACTGGACAGTCACACCACTAGAGATGATTGAGAACAGATTCAGTGAAGGAAATCCTTGCTGAGAAATATTAGGAGCAGGTAACCTGGGCCAAGAAAGATCTAATGATTAATTGGACAAAAATGTCAATCATTTCTGCTTTGTAGGCAAAGATGGATAATAGGGGCTATTCAGATAGGACACTAAAACATGGTGGTCAGAAAGATATTAAACCAACCAGCAATTTTAACTACTCAGTGATTCTTCTCATTGTATTATAAATACCTTGAGGACAGGTGCCACACATTAGTTTATGCACATGGTCTTAGTATCTAGTTCGTAGGACTCAAGTTTTTGCTTTGGATAGGGACTCAGTAACAGAAGAATGGGTGGAAATATAAGAAGATGATGTGAGGTGGATTTACCCTCAAGAAAGGAAGTTGCTCCATCTTGCAGGCGACAAGGCTCTTACAAAGTAGAAGTATTTGCCCCTGGCTATTCTATAGAGTAGGACCAGTCCCATCAGTGGTTAGGTAAATTAAATAGGAAAAAGAACAATGAGTCAGGATTCCAAGTATAGAGAAACACAGAAGAGGAGATAGTTTGGTTTTAGAGAAATAGAGATCACTAAGGTCAAGGCCATGCAAAGTACAAACTTCCACCTAACCTGGATAGAAAGAAACAACTGTAGGATCTCTGCCTATAAATGAAAATCTAACATAGGTTATGAGAGACGGCCTGAAGACCCAAATTCTCATTGTTAAACCAAAACAAACTTTGGAACTGCTATTTGAGTGTTTTGGCCAACTGTGTATTCCTCTACATTAAAATCTTTGAGATGAGCAAAACCAACAACTTCTTTAGCCAAGCTAAGTCCCTTTTTAGGTAATTATTCAGATCTGAAATTTTAAAATCCATTGATTGTCCTTATATTTTGTTTTTATTGAAACATATTTCTCAGAGATGCCTGGGTGACTCAGCGGTGTCTGCCTGTGGCCCAGGGCATGATCCTGGGGTCCTGGGATTGAGTCCCACGTCGGGCTCCCTGCATGGACCCTGCTTCTCCCTCTGCCTGTGTCTCTGCCTCTCTCTCTTGTTCCGTGTCTCTCATGAATAAATAAAATCTTTAAAAAATAAAAATAAACATATTTTTCTGTTCAAATAAAGCCTAATAAAATTTATTTAAATGCTGAGAAAGCTTTATTTTTCTATACACTATTTATGATATGTAAGGGGTTCATTGGGTCCCCTAAAGTCAGATATGGTATGATCCACAGGAAGGAAGGGAAATGTGATCTGGGCAGAGAGTACCCGAAGAATCAAGGAAGGGAGGTGTTCCTGAATATTTCTAAAAACTTACTGAAGATAAAAGTCACTCAGAAGAAGGATGAAGGGTCACTGGGATACAGAGCATGAGGGCAGAAGTAAGACATTGCTGAGAGCAAGGCCCCAAGAAAAAGAAGCAATCCCCCTTTTCTGCATAAAAACCCTGGGCACTGTAGACTGACACTTTTTGTTTATATTATGCATTAGAATCTGCTGCAAATAAACTGATGGTATTTAAGAAGATGAAACAAAGAGAGATAATGCTCTAAGGAGGAGAGATTCATTAAGACTGTAAAGTTGGTGGTTCACGAACTTCACCTAGAACTGTGCCATTTTATTGAAGAACTAGTGTGTTGCAAACAAGGCTGGTTTAGGAGCTACTTAGCGAATTTTAAACACCTATAACAAAGGAGGTCTATACACATTCAATCATCTCATTTAAATTGATAATCAGGTCACTATCATAGGCAATAGATAATAAGTATTAACCAAACACAGTTGGTTATAGAAAACAAGTACTTCATTTTTTTAACAGTTATGGAATAAATGTTTGTGTCCCCCTCAAATTCATATGTTGAAAATCCTAACCTTCAATATGATGGCATTAAGAGATGGGGCCTTTGGGAAATAATTAGGTGATTAGCTCTCTGGCCTCCTTTCTTTCATGTAAGGATACATGGAGAGTCTGCAGCTCAAAAGGTTCTCACCAGACTCCAACCATGCTAGCACCCTAATCTAGAATTTCTACCATCCAGAACTATAAGAAATAAATTTCTGTTGTTTATAAGTTTATAAGCCAATCATCTTTTCATATTTTTATAGCACCCTAAAATAAGACACTAACTTAATATAAAAATTTTAGTATATAGGCAACTTTATTATAGTCCCAGATTATATGTGTGTTGTATAATATATATATATAATATACATATACTATATGTATATAATGTATATCTGTATATATAATATTGAATTCAATAAATATATCAAAACCCATTTTGAAATTTAGAAAAATGATAATTTCTTCTTGGCAAAACATTTTGTAGCCAACCAAAAATTCACTGTCATCCTTGGATAAATTCTTTCTTATCTTATGAACTCTCTTAACACATTTTTTCTACCTCTCCTCACACTTGTCAGCACATTTAAATGAATATAAGATGGATAAAATGAGGGCTTTTAGATTTACTTACTTGAACCAACTTCTTTTTTGAGTATCTTTCACATACTCTATCCACTGCGTTGGCTTGATATTATAAGCTCGGTTCTTCACTACTCTGTTAACATAGCAGCCAGGCCTCTTCATGGCATGTCTTTCCCCCTTGTTTTCTCTCCTAACAAGTGTTGCCAAATTAATTTATGAAATTAAATGCCTTGCTTAAAATGCTTCCACTGCCTCTGGAAGACCAAACACCTAAGCCTGTCGTTCAAGGTCCTCTGTAATCGGACACTACCTTACTTTTACCTAAAATGGTATACTCTTCTATAAAAAGTGAATTTATGATTGTTCAATTTCTCTAAGTTTGCATCATTAGAGATTAGAAAAATCAATGACCACTTACTTTTTCTTAAAATTAAACACGCAAGGTATTCTCAGTGCTAGAAAAAAGAATGAGTGTTCAGTGACTCTTATAAAGGACTTAAAATAGCACTTTTAATTTTTGTTGTTCAGCTACTGAGAAAGACTTACTGTCCCTACAGGATTTCTGTCAGTCAACTCTTAGTAGTAAGTGAACTTAGTTCACTACTAAGAGAACTAGAAGGGATTGATATATTAGCTTCATTCCCTTAAGAAGCTTATAATGCTGTATTTGGGACATTTGTAAGTGTGTCTCCCTAATGACTGTCATAGACTTTGATACCTCTTTTACCTGTATCAGATTCAGCAAGATCTCTTTGATGTAGGTGATTGTTCCCTATTTACCTACATCATCCCTTACCTTATCATTAGTGACAGTCCAGGTGGAACTGGCCTGATATTTACAATGATTAATATTGTAGAAATAACCAATATTGTACTTTGTTTCTGGGTCTCTTTTCAATAGAAAAGGTTTGTTTAAAATAGTTAATAAAAATCAAAACTCCAGAGACCAATTAAGAGATTTTTTTGTTTTCTGAAGTCCATGAGAACTCCAAGACAACTTTCTCACAGACCAGGACTGCTATGTTTTATCTCTTCTACTCAGATGGAATTAACTATGCAAAGGATAAACATCACTGTATTGAGGAAGAGCATGTTTGACATGAAAAAAGAAAGTGTGAATTGAAGAGTAAAATAGAAGATAACACATAGAAATAACAGTAAAACCTTGAGTAATGTCCTATTAAAGTTATGGATTGAAAGTAGGGATAGTTTTCAGTGTAATCAAAGAAACTGATATATTAAAAATTAATCAGGAAAAACGTGTTTTTCATTTAACAGACACAGTGTCTCTCACATAGACCATAGGTAACTGTATAACTATTATGGCAGGAACAGAAAGGGTGGTGGAAAAACCAACTACAAGTAAATGACATATCCTCATGGAATTGAAGATAAAATCACGTTAAGTCTTTTTTTCTAAAGATGGGCAAGCTGACTCTGCATAATAATGTTGGATTTAAGAGAGACTACTCCACATACACCACGGCCTTAGAGAATTTGGTTAGGATTTCAGATCCCTCTGTTTTTGAAATACCAAGAATGACATTTTTTGACCAGGATATGTAACCGGAAACTCCTAGAGGATTTATAGAAGCTATCTCCCCATCAAATTACAGCTTGAGGCTAAGCTGGGAAAACTTTTTTGTAAAAGTTCAGAAAGTAAACATTTTTGACTTTGCAGGACATGAGATCTCCATCCCAATTACTCCGCTCTGCTGTAGGAGTGCACAATTAGCCATGTAGAATACATAAATGGATGAGCATAGCTGTATTCCAATAAAACTTTATTTACAAAAACAGGTGGCAGGCTGGATTTGGCCCAAGGGCTGTTGCTTTCCTTCTCCTGTCTAAAGCAAATAATAGCGGATGAGATTTTAATAATAATGTCACACATTACCTGATTTTTTTGTTTAAAAAAGGAACCAAGAAAATGAATCCTCTGCTTTTTAGCACAATGGATAAATAATTTAGTTCAGACAAACTTATTTTACATAAAGAAATATGTTATGGTAATTGGTTTTATAGCTCATCTGAAAGAAATCAGTTTCAGTGACCCATGGTCATGAAATTGTTGGCTAACTTTAAAAACCTTGGCAAGGAAAGCAATCATGAATGCTATTTCCTAAAGATATTTGAACATTCCACTTTTTGGGAATTAAGGATAAAATTGATTTATAGTAAACAAGTGTTGACAAGGATGTGGAGAAAAAGGAACTGTTGGTGGGAATGCAAACTGGTGCAACCACTATAGAAAACTGTGTGGAGGTTCCTGAGAAAATTAAGAATAGACTTACCATATGATTCAGTAATTGCACTACTGGGTATTTACCCAAAGAATATGAAAACACTACTTTAAAAAGACATGATGTACCCATATGTTTATTGCAGCATTATTTACCACTGGCAAACTACCGAAGCAGCCCAAGTGTCCACTGGTAGATGAATGGATAAAGAAGATGTGATACACACACGCAGGCACACACACACAGGAATATTATTCAGCCGTTAAAAAGTGAAAACTTGCCATTTGCATCAATATGGATGGATCTAGAGTATAATGCTAAGTAAAATAAGTCAAATAGAAAAAGATAAATACCATATGATTTTAGCCAGATGTAGAATTTAAGAAACAAAATAAACAAATAAAGGGGAAAAAGAAGTCCAAATAACAAACTCTTAACTGTAGAGAACAGGTGGTCACCAGAGGGGAGGCGGGTGGAGGATGGGTGAGGTGGGTGAAGGCAATGAAGATTACACTTATCATGATGAGCACTGAGTAACATATAGAATTATTGTATCACTATGTTGTTTACCTGAAACTAATTTAACACTATATAATAACTGTACTGGAATTAAAATTTTAAGAAATTAGTGTATAAGACTCAAGAAAATAGTAAACTAAAGTGTATTCATTTATGACATAACAGGCTTTACTATCCATCAAACATTGTACAAGGCCAAGGTTGTGAGATTATAAATAATGATAGATGATGGTGTTGACTAGTTTGTGAAAAATAGGAAAGTCTTTTTTAAGAGTTTTTTTTTTTTTTTTTTTTTTTTTTTTTTTTTTGAGAGAGAGTACAAGCTGGGGAAAGAGGTAGAGAGGCAGAAGGAGTGGAAGAAGCAGACTCCCCACTGAGCAAGGAGCCTGACAAGGGCTTGATCCCAGGACTCTGGGTTCATGACCTGAGCCAAAGGCAGATGCTGAACTGACTGAGCCACCCAGGAACCCCCAAAATAGTAAAATTTTAGGTTAAAAACTTCAAAATTGGTGGAAGAAGCTGTTATCTTTAGTGGGTTTACACAATGCACATATCCTGGAACTACAAAGTCGGAAGTGTCCTTATAAAGGAAACTAAGACACCTTGTCTAGAGGTCCCTTTTCTACAACTACCTTCATCAAAGTTTATTTTCTTTTATGTACAGAGGGGTGGGCGCATGTGTGCCTCAAGTACCTCCCAGTAACCTGGGACTATTGAGGCTCTATGTTTGCTTGATTCATGCAAAAGTACTTGCTCCACAGGCCCATAAGGAATCATGGGCACACTTGGATATGGCTCCTTAGAGGTTCCCATGCTAACATATTTTGGGAACTAGGAATGAATCTTCTTGTTGTTTTATAAAAAAAATAACCATGCCACAGTCATTACCCTAAGATTGGCTGAATGTCATATACTCTATTGGGCACCTCGGAAGGCATTTTAACCTTGGCTATAAAGTGATATATGTGGATGAAAAAATGGTGACAGTTGTTTAGGATCAGGAAACTTTATTTGGTACAAGTTAATGTAAACAGCATTTATTCAGTGTTGAGGAAAATCCATCACATCCTCCTGTGGTTATTCTAAGGCCTACACATTGATAGTAGTCACGAAATTATAGGTATTACCACATTAATCTTAGCTTATTAGGTGACTTTCTCAACTGGTTTTTAAAGGACTATCAATTTGTTTTGAAAATATTCTATTGTGATAGGCAGTATATCTTATAATTGTTGTTAATAGGTTCAATTCATTAACCATACCGATGTGCTTTTTTACCTTGCTTTTCTTCATAAAAGAGTTAAAAATGTTAAACATGGAAAAAATAAGGAAAACTTGGTAACTTTTAAATTGTACTTGTACTTGCCCTTCATCTTTCCTCCCTTTTAATATTTCTGCACTTTATAGTCATTCATATTTGATTTATGTTTCTCTTAATAGAGGAAGAACTTTTTAGATTTAAGCTAGGGTGGACGGAAAGGATTGTGATTGATTGAAAGATCAGGGAGTGTGCGTATAAGATGCAAGCTCGGCTATTAATGGGTAGTGTCACCTGAACTGGCCAGGCCCTGAATTCTTTATCTGTAAAATGAAACCTCCTAATGACTTCTAGGGAGGCCTACACCTCAGAGTTATGTGAAATATCTTCAAAATTCATATCCTTGAGGCTTTACATGAAGAAAAAAGGCTGAAAAAGAGCCAAAGTAATCTCTCAGCCCTCGCTGTCCTCTCTCCACTTGCTTTCCTCTCTTCTCTCTCTCTCTCTCTCTCTCTCTCCCTCTCTCTCTCTCTCTCTCTTCCACACACACACAAACACACACTCAACACACAAGGTTCTGTAGAAGAATCTCCAGGAATTCGATTGCTTTACCTCTATAGATCCTGTACCAAAGATAATGCTGAATTTGTTGGGCTCCCAGGCTTGCTTACACTATGCACACTACACAGGATAAATAGATTATACCCAGATATATAAATAGATCCTAGAAAGAAAGGAAATAGAATGAAATAGATGGAAAACAGAGAAGGTAAAAGAAACTGGCAAAAAACATTTTGGGTACTAAACCTCTACTACCCATGATCTTGCACAAATAGCAGCCTCTCTGTGATGACTTTTCTATGTTTCCAAGATACTCTGCTGCTTCAAATTTAGTAGTTCAGGGCTTATGGAAGAGTGGATAGATGGATCTAGAAAGCTAATCTATAGCTTATACTTTAAACAGTTCCACTATATGTCCAGAATACTCTCTGACTATGCTGCATATACACAGAGAAGATAATGCCTATTTCCTTGTGTCAGTTAATGCCAATGATTAATTTTAAGACAAGCACAGAATCCCTTGGCAAATTTTGCAAATTCTGAGATGCTGTTCTTGACAATTGAAGAGTAGGATGATACGCCAAGAAAATTAAATGAAAACTAAAATTGGAATGGGGTACACCAAACATAGTAAACATTTGTTATTTGTAAGTTCTTAGGAAAGCTTGGGTGTAGTAAGTAATGAGGCAGAAAAATAAACCTTAGAGGCTCTGGCAGAAAGAGTCTTCTTTAAAAGAAAAGGCAAAAACCACAAGGTTTGAATGGTTCTTATTTTTAACAAACCCATATACAATGAGGGTGAGCAACAGTGGCAATCTGCTAACCTAGTAAATGTTTCTTTTAAAACTAAATTTCACAAATTTGAGTTGAGTTCAGAGTATCTGAAATCCTGGAAGACCATCCTTGTTTAGCCATTTCCATTTGTCTCAAGTAATGAAATACTTTCTCCAAAATATAGAGCTTTCCTTGACTAGCCATGATTTTATGATTCGCACTCATAAAAGCAGCACTGTTATCTCATCAGTGATGCACTGTGAGTTGTTCTACATTCTAAGTATATTTCCAAGGTTTTAATCTGTAATATTTGCATACTTTGGGTCCTAAGTACTTTAGCAATTGTAATTTTATTTTCCTTTTATATTGTAACAAACCAGAAAAAAAAAAAAGACTAATTGTATCTAGATTTAGAAGATCAGGGGACAGGTAATTTTCCACAGAAATCCCTAGCCGCCCCACCTACCATGATAAAGAGACAGTGTTTTGATTTTCATAACACGAAACAAAATCTGTCTGTTTAACTTGGTTTATTCCCTTGTGGACTTTCTTTGCTATGTTTTTATTTTTCTTCTTATTCTTTATACCATGCATCTCTCTAATGGTTGCACGGTCATCTGGAAAATACGATGAAAGAGAGGAAAAGCTTGGGCCACATCAAAGGTAAATGAGGTTAAACTGCCCAAGGAAACAAAATAATGAAATCATGTACGAGATGAGACCTTGGAAGATATTAATTTAGAACGGCCACTGCCCTTCAACTCAAATTACACCTAAAACATTTCTAGACTGGAAATACTTTGTGATTTTAAGTCTCCTAGAAAGAAAAATGGAGGGCTACAACCTCTTCAAATGTTTAACATTTTTGGAAAATGACAATGTATTTCAGCAGGGTAACAACCCTTGTTGTCGAGCACTCTTCCTTATGTTCAACTCAATCCTGACCTCTGTTTTTTTCATGTTCTTTCTTAGTAAAGCCAGCGTAGAGTTAGAATTAATACTTTGGGCTAGGTGTGATTTTCATAGTGTCTCTTATCCTGTAGGAGGAGAGGAGAAAAGTCAGAGAGGCTTGTTTCTCCCTTTGGGTATATGAAGGAAGGCACATACTGCCTTAGAAGATGTAGTTGAGCCGGGGGATCCTTGACTCTGCCAACAAGCAAGACCGTTAGTTCCTTAGGAGGCTTAACAGTCAAGAGTTGTGATCCCCAAACTTCACAATGATCAATAAGCTGCATTAAGGATGACCTCCTGTCTGATTTTGGATCCACTGTTCTACATAGCTTCAATATCTCAAAAAAGAGCTGATATTTTAGTTCTTAACAATTCTTAGGACTCAAATGCAAGGGAAATATTAAAAAGACACTGTATAGGTAGAAATTTCAAGGAAATAGAGTTATAGCCTAATTGGGTGGGTCAGACCTCGAAAGGTAATCCCAATGCCTTCCTTTGGGGGGAAAATTTTATCACTGAATGGATTGTGTCTTGGTTCTTAGAATATAAAAATTTGTATTTTGCTTCCCTGGTATTAACTGCTTTTATTTTTTTTTAAATATATTTATTTTTATTTATCTATGATAAGTCACACAGAGAGAGAGAGAGGCAGAGACACAGGCAGAGGGAGAAGCAGGCTCCATGCACCGGGAGCCCGACGTGGGATTCGAACCCGGGTCTCCAGGATCGCGCCCTGGGTCAAAGGCAGGCGCTAAACTGCTGCGCCACCCAGGGATCCCTTAACTGCTTTTATTATAGCTCTAATTGTTTCATCATTCTACACAACCTAGGACCTAGTAGTGTTGCACTACTTCTCTCTTTTATCTATTCTTTTATTTTTTCATTTGTTTTTACTGGAGTTTGATTTTCCAACATATAATATAACTGATATAATAATATCAGTGCTCAGCCCATCAACGGCCCCCTTCAGGGCCCTTCACCCAGTTAGTTACCCCATTTGCCACCCACCTCACCTTCTACTACCCCTTGTTTGTTTCCCAGAGTTAGGAGTCTCTCATGGTTTGTCTCCCTCTCTAATTTTTCCCACTCAGTTCCCCTCCTTCTCCTTATAATCCCATTGACTATTTCTTATATTCCCCATATGAGTGAAACCATATGATGATTGTCTTTCTCCAATTGACTTACTTCACTCAGCTTATAATACCCTCTAGTTTCATCCACATCGAAGCAAATGGTGGGGATTCGTCCTTTCTAAAGGCTGGGTAATATTCCATTGTGTGTATATATATATATTCTTAATCCTCAAGTAATCTCATGTAGTCTTCAGGCTTTAAATGCTACCTAATGGATCCCAAATGTATATGTCCCCATAATACCACTTCCTTTATCCAGAAGCCTATAGCTGCCTTACTGACATCTCTATGTCTTTTTGTCTAACAGGCATTTCAAAAGTACCATGTTCCAAACAGAACTCTCCATTTCAACCCCTGCCACCACTCAGTCTGATCTTTCCCTAGTTTTTCCCATCATGGTTTCAACATTCCCATTCTTCTAGTGGTTTATGTCAAAAATCATGAAGTGATTCTAGAGTCATATCTTTCTTTTATACCTACACTGAACCCATGCATAGATCTTTCTTTTCTCTCAAAATATATCCTAAAAATGACCTTATAACCAACAAATCTGGTCCCAGACATTATTTTATTTGGATTGTTTTCTGGATTACTGCAATAATTCCAACTGGCATTTCTCCTTTCACATGATATTCTCTGGCATAGACACTACTCTCCACTCAATAACAAGAGTAATTCTTTCAAAATATGTCAGGTCTCACCACTGTTTAAAACTATTCACTTTTTAAAGTGGTCTCCCATTTCAATGTCCCACATTTTCCACCACCTGCTACTTTTCTCTGCCCTCATTTCCTATTATATTATTATTATTATTATTATTATTATTATTAATTTTCACTTACTGCCTTCCAGACACATGCCTCTTTGCTAGTCTTTAGCTTCTATCTCAAGGCAATTCTACCTACTATGTACTATTTCCTCTCCCTGGAAAACTTTTCCTAGGCATCTTGAATGGCTTATTTCTTTACATCAGATCTCAATTCATATAATCTATAAAAATGAGTTTTCTTAAACACCCTATTTTAAATATAATCAAATATCAATTAAATATAATAACTTAAGAGCATATTTGAAATATGTCTATTTCTCTTATTCCTCTTTTTTTATTCATAAAATTTTTGCCACATGAGATTTTACTTAAACTCCACAAACTCTTTAAGGAAGGAATTTTGTTTATTGCATCCACAATACCTAGAACAATGTCTGAACAAATGAAATGGCATTTGTATGACCTGTGACATTGTCTCCGGAATGGAAATGGCTATATTCTGGGCTACAGTTATAACAAAATGTTCCTTCACATCATTAGCTACTTTTCTTTATACCAGGCAATTCAAGTACTGAAATCAATTCTATATTTTAAACTTACTTCCAAACTTTGTAAACTTGTAATTCTGGCACTTTGGAAAAGTGCTATTAAAGGTGGCCAGGATTTGCTATTGCATTTATCGGTTAAATAATTCATTTATTCATTCACTCATTTGACAAGTATTTATTAAATCCCTTCTTACAAATTGCCTGGCTTTGGAAGAATGTAAAGTTGATTCAGAATTTGTCCTCAGAGAGCTTATTCATATCATGCAAACGGTATGGTTCAGAATAATGTGGTTTCACTTCACAATGACTACTCATTTTCTAATGTTCCTAACATATCACTGCTCCAGAAAAATGAGAACCCAACACATTTCATTACAAAATAACAAAATTCTCAACCAAAATGGAATTCAAAAGTGCCCCACCATCCGAACCTTAAATGTTCTTTTTACTTAGACTCCTAGAATGACTACACTCTTTGAAATTCAGTATTTTCAATTACTAATTAAAACCTGAGAATTGTATCAAAAACATAATAGAAAAATGCTCTGTTGATTACATCTCTTTCTAAATGATTATGCTACATACTTTTTTTATATTGGGAGGCTTAACTCCCACAAAATCATTTCATCTTTGAAAACTTTTTTTAATTCAAGTATAATTAATAGTGTTATATTATTCAGGTATACTATATAGCAAATTTAACAATTCTATATATTAATCAGTGCTCCTCATGTTAAATGTACTCTCAATCCCCCTCACCTATTTCACCCATCCCCTGTATACACCTCATCCAGGCAACCACAGTGTGTTCTCTACATTTAAGAGTCTATTTTTGTTGTTGTTCATGTTTTGCTTCTTAAATTCCATAAATGAATGAGATGTATGGTATTTGTCTTTCTCTGACTTATTTCATTTAACATTATACCCTCTAGATACATCCATGTTGCAGATGGCAAGATTTTATTCTTTATTATAGCTTGTATGTATATGCCACATCTTCTTTATTCATTCATCTATGGATGGATACTTGAATTTTTGCTATATCATGGCTATTATACATAATGCTGCAATAAACCTAGGGGTACATACCTCTTTTCCAATTAGTGTTTTCATATTCTTTGGGTAAATACCTAATTATGTGATTACTGGATTGTAGGATAGTTCCATTTTTAATTTTTTTGAGGAATCTCTATACTGTTTTCCACAGTGGTTGTACCAGTTCACATTCCCACCAATGGTACCTGAGAGTTTCTTTTTCTCCATACCCTTGTCAACACTTAACTATTTCCTGTGTTTTTAATTTTTCTATTTTAGCCATTCTGACAGATGTAAGGTGATATTTATTTTGATTTGCACTTCCCTGATTAATGATGTTGAGCATCTTTTCATGTGTCTGTTGGCTATCTGTATGTCTTCCTTGGAAAAATGTCTGTTCATGATTTCTGTCCATTTTTAATCAGATTATTTTTATTTTGGGGGGGTGTCAAGTTGTATAAGTTCCTTATATATTTTGGATTTTAAACTCTTATTGGCTATATCTTTTGCAAATATCTTCTCCCACTTAGTAGGTTGCTTTTTATGTTTTTGTTTTTGTTGTTGTTTGTTTCCTGTGCAAAAGCATTTTATTTTGGTGTAATCCCAACAGTTTAATTTTGCTTTTGTTTCCCTTGCCAGAGGAGACATATCTCAAAAAAAATGTTTCTATAGCCAATGTCAAAGAAAATACTGCCTATGTTTTCTTCGAGGAATTTCACAGTTTCAGATCTCACATTTAGGTCTTTAATCCATTTTGAGATTATTTTTGTGTATGTTGTAATAAAGTGGTCAAGTTTCATTCTTTTGCATGTAGCTGTCCAGTTTTCCCAACATCATTTGTCAAAGAGACTTTTTTTCTATTGTATATTCTTGCCTCCTTTGTCAGAGATTAATTGATCATAAATGTATGCATTTATTTCTGGACTCTATTATATTCCATTGATATTTGTGTCAATTTTTGATCCAGTACCATAATGTTCTGATTAATAATGCTTTGTAATTTCAGATTTTGATAACCCCCAATTTTGCTCTTCTTTTTCAAGATTATTTTGGCTATTCAGGGTCTTCAATGGTTCCATAAAAAATTTTGTATTTTTTTTAGGTCTGTAAAAAATATGTTTGGTATTTTGATAGGGATTACTTTAAAACTGTAGATTGCTATGGGTAGTATGGTCACTTTAACAATATTGTTTCTCTGAATCCATGAACATGGAATTTCTTTCCATTTGTTTGTGTTATCTTCAATTGCTTTTCTCAATGTTTTACAGTTTTCAGAGTATAGGTCTTTTACCTCCTTGGTTAATTTTATTCCTACAAGTCCTAGTAATTCTAAATTACTATTCACAATAGTAAATGGGATTGTTTTCTTAATTTCTCTTTTTGCTACTTCACTATTAGTGTATAGAATTGTTACATATCTCTGTGTATTAATTTTGTGTCCTGTGACTTTCCTGAATTCATTTATCAGTTCTAGTAGCTTTTTAGTGTAGTCTTCAGGGTTTTATAAAATAGTATCCTGTCATCTGTAAATAGTGAAAGGTTCACTTCTTCTTTTCCAATTTGGATGCCTTTTATTTCTTACCTGATTGCTGTGACTAGGACTTACAGTACTATGTTGAATAAAATTGATGAGAATGAGCATCTTTGTTTTATTCCTGATCTGTTTTTGACCAGTCATTATGATGTTACTGTGGGTTATTCATACATAGCCTTTATTATATAGAGTTATGTTCCCTCTAAATCTACTTTGTTGAGAGTTTTTATTATGAATGAATGTTGTACTTTGTTGAATGCTTTTTCTGGATCTATTGAGATGATCATATGGTTTTTAGTCTTTCTCTTGTTAATGTGATGTATCATGCTGATTGATTTGAACCACCCTTGCATCCCTGGAATAAATTCCACTTGATCATGGTGAATGATTTTTTAAATGTATCATTGGATTTGATTTGTTAATATTTTGTTGAAGATTTTTACATTGATGTTTATCAGAGATATTGGCCTATGGTTTCTTCTTCTTTTCTTTCTTCTTTCTTCTTTCTTTCAAAAAAATTTTTTTTGCAGTTTATCTAGTTTTGGTACCAGGGTATTATTGGCCTCATAGAATCAATTATAGGAAGCTTTCCTTCCTCTTCTATCTTTTGGAATCACTTGAGAAGACTTAGTATTAATATATCTTCAAATATTTGGTGGAAATTGATCTGTGAAGCCATCTAGTCCTGGACTTTTGTTGGTTGGGCATTTTTTGATTACTGATTTAATTTCAGTTCTGGCAGTCAGTCTGTTCAAATTTTCTATTTTTTCCTGATTCAGTTTTGGAAAGTTATGTTTCCAAAGTGGGAATTTTACCCACTTCTAGGTTGTTCAATTTTCTGGTATATAATTTTTCATAATATTGTCTTATGATCCTTTGCATTTCTGTGTTGTCATTTGTTATTCTCCATTTCTGATTTTGAGTCTTCTGTTATTTTGTTTTTTTGATGTGTCTGGCTAAAGGTTTACCAACTTTATCTTTTCAAAGAAACTGCTCCTAGGTTTAATTGATCTATTGTCTTATTTGCTTAGTCTCTATTCACTTATTTCTGCTTTAAGGTTACATAGTTTGTGATTTTTTTCTTGCTTCTTTAGGTTGGCCTGTATTGCTATAATCTTTCCTCTTAGAATAGCTTTTGCTGCATTCAAAAAATTTTGGACCATCATATTTTCAGCTTCATTTGACTCTATGTATGTTTTTAAATTTCCTCTGATTTCTTGGTTGACCCATTCATTGTTTAAAAGTATGTTGTTTAGCCTCTGTGTATTTGTGTTGCAGATTTTTTTCTTGTAATTTCTAGTTTCATAACATTGTGGTCAGAAAAGATGCATGGTGTGACTTCAGTCTTTTTGAAGCCATTGAAGCTTGTTTTGTGCTCTACTCTAGAGAATGTTGCATGTAAACTTAAAAATAATGTGTTTTACTGTTTTAGAATGGAATGTTCTAAATATATCTTTTAGATCTATCTGGTCCAGTGTGTTTTTCAAAGTCGCTGTTTCAAAACAAACCAAAACAAAAACAAAAAAACAAGACTGCTGTTTCCTTGTTGATTCTCTGTCTGGATGATGTACCCATTGATATAAGTGGATGTTAAAGGTCCCTACTACTATTTTATTACTATTGATTTCTCAATAGCTGCTTTATATATTTCGGTGCTCTCATGTTTGGATGCATAAATATTTACAATGATTATATCATCTCATTGGATTGTTCCCTTTATGACTATGTAGGATCCTTCTTTGTCTCCTGTAGTAGTCTTTATTTTAAATTTTATTTTGTCCAATACAAGCAGTGCCACCCCACCTTTCCTCTGTTCACATGACAAATGTTTTTCCATCACTTCATTTTCATTCTGCAAGTGTCTTTAGGGCTCAAGTGAGTTTCTTCTACATAGGCATTGCTTTTTATCCATTCCATCACCCTATGTCTTTTGATTGCAGCATTTAGTCCATTTACATTCAAAGTTATTATTGATAGTTATGCATATATTGCCATTTTGTTACTTGTTTTACAGTTGTATTTGTAGTTCTTCTCTGTTCCTTTCTTCTCTGTCTTCCCTTTTGGTTCGAAGGCTTTCTTTAGTAAAATGCTTAGATTCTTTTCTTTTTATTTTTTGTATATCTATTACAGGTTTCTTACTTGTGGTTACTATTAGGTTGATATGTAACACCTATACATATAGCAGTCTATATTAAGTTGATGGCTGCATATGTTTGTACCCATTCTAAAAGTGCTGGATTTTTACCCCTCCCCCATGTTTTATGTGCCTATCATGCTTCACATTCTTTAATTGTAAATCCCTGGGCTGATTTTTATAGATACAATTGATTTTACTGCTTTTGTGCTTTAACCTCTGTACTGGTTTTATAAGTGGTTAATCTACTCTTATTATGTTTGTATTTACCTGTGATTTTTTTTTCCCTTTCCTAATTTTCTTACTTCTGATTATGGCCTTTACATTCTACCAAAGAATTCTCTATAATGCTTCTTGTAAGGCTTCTTAGTGGTAATGAACTTTAATTTTTTTTTTTGTTTTGTTTTTTTTGTTTTGTTTTTTTTGTTTTTTGTTGGGCAGCCCGGGTGGCTCAGCGGTTTAGCGCCGCCTTCAGCCCAGGGCCGGATCCTGGGTACCCAGGATCGAGTTCCACGTTGGGCTCCCTGCATGGAGCCTGCTTCTCCCTCTACCTGTGTCTCTGCCTCTCTCTTTCCCTCTCTGTGTGTCTGTCATGAATAAATAAATAAAATCTTTTAAAAAAAATAAGTTTTAGTTGTTATTGTTATTTTGTTTTACAAAATGAACTCTTTATCTCTCCTTTCTGAATGTTACCCTTGCTGGTTAGAGTATTCTTGGTGAAGGTTTTTTTGTTTATTTGTTTTTTGCTTTTTTTCCCCTTTAAGCACCTTGAATACATCATGCCACTCCCTCCTCACCCACAGTTTTTGCTGAAAAACCAGCTGATAGGCTTGTGAGGTTTCCCTTGTATGTAACTGTTTTGCTGTTTTTAAAATTCTCACTTTATCATTACTTTTTGCCATATTAATTATTGTGTACTTTGGTGTGGACCCCCTTGGGTTGATTCTGCCAAGAGCTCTCTGTACATCTTGGATCTAGATGTCTGTTTCTTTCACTAGATAAGGGAAGTTTTCAGTTATTATTCAAATAAAATTTCTGCTCTCTTTTCTCTCTCTTCTCCCATGGAGACCCATATAAAGCAAAAGCTATTACACTTGATGGTGTTGTTGAGTTCACTTAATCTATTCTTTATTTTTTTTAATCATTCTTTTGCTGTTCACCTTGATTGCTTTCTATTACTCTGTCTTGCAGCTTGGTGATCTGTTCTTCTGCTTCCTCTAATCTACTACTGATTCCCTCTAGTGTATTTTTAATTTTAGTTACTAAGTTTTTCATCTTTGACTTATTTTTTTTAACAAAAACACCTCTGTTGAAGGTCTCATTGAAATCCTCTACTCTTTCCTGAAGTCCACTAATATGTTTATGACTATTACTTTGAATTCTCTATTAGGCATGTTGCTTATCTCCATTTTATTTAGCTCTTTTGCTGTGATTATGCTCTGTTCTTTCATTTGGGACATAATCCTCCGTTTCCTCACTTTGTGTAACTCCTGTGTTTATTTCTATGTAGTAGGAATGTCATCTATGGTTCCTGATTCTGAAAATGATAGTCTTAAGAAGAAGAGGTCCTGCAGTGCAATACACTCCATTCACCAGAACCAAGCACTTTGGGGGTATCTCCTATTTGTGTCATATTTTGTTCTGTTATTGTGGCTGAGCTGCATTTGCTGTTAGTCCAATAAACTGCAATGGCCCACTTTGCTTAATGAGGATAGGGTTTGGTCCCTGTGCCATGAAAGGGCCATCCTGGGGCTGCCTTGTGTGGTTACATCAGACCATACCTTCTGCCCATTTGCTGGGGCTGTAGTCAGGGCAAACTGCAGGGCACTCTCCTTGCATTGTCCCTTGAGAGGCTTTTGTTGGTGGACAACACCACAGCCCAGATGTCTGCACCCAGTCCATCTATAGGGTGCAGTGACCATGACGTATAGGGCTCTCTACTTATGCTGCCTTCTGTGAGATTTTTTTTGGTGGATGGACTAGCAATTAGAGCAAATGTGTGCTGCCAGCCTACTTCTGGGGCTGCATTTGAACTCGTGTATATGGTTATCTCCCCCTCTCTACAAGACAAGATTGGCACAAGTCCCTATCTGGGCTGCTTGTAGAATGAGATGTGTCAGGAACCACTGTGGAGGAACTCCTGCTGAGTGGGCAGGTTGCATAGGGCAGATCTGCAGGAGAATGTGGGGGCAGGGTACACAATGTTAGCAAGTTAGATGGAGAGTGAACATACCTGGGTATATGGACTGTGGGTCATGGGAAGGTGGAGAGAATAATGTCACTTAGTAATGATTTGTGAAAATGCAGGAATTAATATTTCAAGATCAGGGATCAAATGTAATCTTTAAATCTTGTAGAAGTAGGCAAAGTAAATTTGAATCATAAAAATAAAAAAAATGTACAGATTACCTTAGAAATAAAAATCATATCTAATAAATATTGAAGTGCACTAGAGTTGAGACCACTGAGACACCCAAAGTAGCAATTAAAACAAGATAAATATTTATTAAATGTGACTGATTTATAAGGCTATATTGGATTACATAGATGTAAGTCAATATGTGAATTATATCTCCTCTTGATACAGCCTTCATTAAGTCTGAAATCTCAGGTTTGAGAGAATATCATATGTTTCCTTCAGTTTTTTTTAAATTTTTTTTACTTCTTAAAAGATTTTATTTATTTATTCATGAGAGACACAGAGACAGAGAGAGAGAGGCAGAGACCTAGGCAGAGGGAGAAGCAGGCTCCATGCAGGGAGCCTGACATGGGACTCGATCCTGGGTATCCAGGATCACGTGCTTAGCTGAAGGCAGATGCTTAACCGCTGAGCCACCCAGGCATCTCTCCTTCAGATTTTAATGTTTTTAAAATATCAGTTTGATTCTTGGGAATGCTCTGAAAATCACCAACTGAAGTCTGTTATCAATGAGACTGTTCTATTCTAGAGAAGCTAACTTGTCAGAGGCAACATCAGACTCTATAAGGGTAGGAATTTTTGTCATTACCAACAACCTACAATACTTGCTTGCCATACGGTGAGGACTATATAAATGTTTATATTTATATCTATATCGATATGAATTACCTTAAAATTTCTTACTAAGATGAAGTGACTTGACTATAGAAAAATTTCCCCAAATTGGATCTAAGATTCACCAGGTAGATATTAAAAGGCATTCTCTGAAAAGAAAAAAAAAAGACTCTATGGGTGAATTATGTTTAGAAAACAGAAAGTTAAGCAAATTTAGTAGGATTTCTTTTTACTGAAGGAGTTTGCAGGACTTTTATATTTAAATATACAATGAAAATTACTAAGAGAAGAAAAACACAGGCAGCATTTCTCAAACCTTTCTTTTCCATATAATGCATCTGTAAAAGTTACAATATATAAATTAACCAATTTTATCCCTCTCCATTAACTTATAGTAATGGTCTCTGCTCATTATTCAGTATTACTCCTTTCAAAAATACTATTCCTATTCTTCCTCACCTCTTCTACAGTACCTGGATTATGTAGCAAAATAAAATTTTGTTATTGTTATTGTTCTGTTCTTACCAAGATTGGCAAATAAGTTGAGACTTGAAACACGCTTTGAAATAAATTTAATGTAAAACTTGGTAAAAAGCAATTGGCTAGCTGCCCGTGTTGTGTAAGCATGGTCTGGATGGCTAGCCCTGCTCCTCTGTTTTCTTATCCACATAGAAGTGAGTCTGCAACTCAGAAACAAGTGTTGAGGAAGACAATACACTTGGTCTCAATGAAGCAGCTATTCTTAAATTGCTAATGACATCTAGGAAATCTATGTGACACTAAACAAGTTTGTACAGACATTATTTATTTTTTTTACTTAGTTGATAATACTATTTTCTTAAATATCTGTCATCAATGCTCAGACTCAAGCCATTTCTGATCCAGTGTTCATTGTTCTTGTGTTCCTGGGAAATCTCTTCTTTGGTATTGTTGGAATTTCTGGGAAGTGCTGGAACCTAACAGCTTTCTCTTCTCATGCTTAGCTACTGAACATTTCTAGATTCGTCTTGCTCTTCTCTCATTTCTTGTTCCTTTCATTTTGTAATGAGCTATCCATCAGCTATATTCACCTGGTTACCTGAGTATTGGGATTCATTTGAGACTGTTGGTTCTGGAATCAGTCTGAATAAAAATTCTAACTCTACTATTTACTCTTAGACAACTAATCTCCCTGCCTCAATTACCTTATTTGTTAAGGAGGAATCATTATAGTTCTTAACTCAATATTATTGTCAGGATTAAACATGGAACAGCATAAAGGCAGTTTAGTAGTGAGTTTAGCACTAAAAGAGTTTTCAGCAAATGTTTATTATTAATAAAATCCCCTATAATAGTTCTCCTTCTCTCCAACTATGTGCTGACCTCCACCCCCCAGGGACCTATATTATTTTAATCTGTTTTCTAAGATCCAGAGTGATATTGCCTTACCTAAATTAGACTGAGGCAAGTGTTGTTTCTCCATTAACATTTAGCTATAGTGTTTACCATATATAAACAAACTGACAGTTCTGGTACCTACTGAAGATAGCACATATTCAGATGTGTGAAAAGGAGGATTGCTGGGAAAGGGAGAGCAGGGAGGGTGGCAGGTATTGAGAAACGCTGAATTTTCCATACTGGTAGTTTGCACTGATTAGTCACCACTTAATTATTCACCAATATATTTCATTTTGAAGTTTTTTGCTATGTCTATAGAACATGCCTAACCTTCAGTAGCATAATTGTTTTTTCTTTTTTTTTTTCCTTTTTTTTTTTACCCTGCCATATTAACAAGTGATAGCCAAACAATTAATCACAGATAGACTATGGTGCTCTGAACAAGCTGTCAAAGAAGCTAAAATAACTAGACCAGCTATAGCACAATCTGTTTATTTTCAGTTATCTACCCATGGCCTGAATCTCTCACTTCATCCAATTCTTTGTTAACACTTGTTTTCCTGGAATTTTGTTTTCTGGCTTTTGTTGAGTTAAGGGACAGCAAAAGAAACAGGAGTATTAGAAAAGTCAGCCACAGTTACTTGCTAGAATTATATGGCAGATGCTTTAGGAGACATGACAACTACTTGTGTCCAAGACCAGCATGCATGCAATGAACTACACTGCCCATCAGACTGCAAATAAAAAACTTATAGGTACATTAATGAAGTGTTTGGCTTAAATATTTGGTGTGTCAGCACATCATCTTTTCCTTTTTCTTTCCCCAGGAGAAAACAAAGGAAAGGCTGCTCATCTCCATAGAGATCATGCATGACAACTTTTATTCTGGAAGGTAAATTTATAAGGAAAACATGTGACACCAGATGTGTGTGGAGACTTGCAAAGTGAGCAGTATGTCAGCCAAAACTATAACAAGTAGCTAATGAATACCAGCCTTCAAATGAGTAAAGCCAAAGTGGAGAAAGTAGATGAGGAATGGGCTGAAAATGGAATGGTAGTCAAGTGAGCAAAGATAGAGTAATCCTAAACTAGTTTATAGAGAATCCAGAATAAAGATTTCTGTTTTCTGCAGCTGGACTAAATGTTCTTTTCTCTTCTTTAAATTCTTCTCATAGTGAGAAGTCTCATGATCATAGGAGACAGAGACATTGCCTGATCGATATTATCAGAGATGTTGTTTTACCCATCAGCCATTGCCCCCTCTAGGAGTGTCCATGAAGCAACTTTTCTTCAGAAAAGTATTCTGCCTGTTAATATGGCTTATTTTGTTCTTGTTACCCTCGGAATATAATTTTTATTTATATCTTATTTTGCTGTGGAAACACACTCTGTGACAAAGATCAGATTAAAAGTAGTTTATTTAGAAAAAGCAGGGAACGCTGGAAAAAAGTGGTGAGGTATTACCAAATATGGAAGGAAATGAAAAAGCCACCAGAGTGGGCTACTGAAGCTTAATCCCACAGAGAGACTGTGGGAAATCATTTAAAACAACAACAACCAGAAAACTTGTGCCTTAGAAGGGTCACTCCTAAGTGATATGGAGATAAAGATATTTGTTCACCACCTCTTGCTAGTGTTCAGTTGAGGCTGCCCCACGGTATTAAGTGGTTAGCACTTTCATCTGCTTCCTAAAGTTTTGGGGTAAAGAGTCCTAGGCACAGATGTGGGAATGGTCACCTGAATATTACCTGGAACACACTGAAAGGTTTAGGCAACATATGCAGCAGAACACGGACAGCATCTGCTATAGTGTTACTGGTTTGGGTATTTTTTTTTTTGTCATTCATAAGGTAAAAAAAATAAAAGGCTTATATTTAACAACTGTACAAGACAATTGTCTTGTAATAATCTCATAATAATCATAATAATCTCATGTATTTCCATCTGTCTTACTCCTTCAATTTATTCTTTGTACCCAGTCCCCTTACTCCAATTTTTATAGATTTATTTTCTACCTGTATCTATCTATGTAAGGTTTCCCCAATCATTTTTTAGAATGAGACTAGGTATAAATTGACAAAAATGCTCACTGATAATTCAACAATTATATGTTAAATATGTATAATATGTCAGGCACCATTGTTGGCACTGCAAATAGATTGGTTGGCAAAATATGTATGGTATCTACCTTTACTGAGATTACCATTTATTTGGAGTGCCCCTCAAAGAGACTAGAGGAGGTGACATAATTCAATAAAATTAAATCTAGGAAAGATCTACATAATCTTCAAAGAAAGACTACTTTCATTTCCTCCTTGGTAGTTCTAACCAGTTAGTACATAAAATTATGTACAGATTTTAAACAGGAAGAAGAAATCATATATCCACAGTCCATCCCTACTTACTGTGGGAAGTACTGGCTAATTGTGTCTTTAGTTATCACCTTTTAATTCAGGTTTTTAAATCATTCAAAAAATGTAAGAACCTACTTTGTGCCTGGCATTAAGTTACACTCTGAGGATACAAAGATGGACAGTACATGATCTCTACCCTCAAGATGCTTAGAAACCATCTGGGAGAATGACAAGCGAAGAGACAAGAATAACAAGAGTAGGGCCAGAGGTAGGATGTGTAGTAAAATGGTATATGACCTACGTTGTTATTTATATGGCATCAAGTGTTATTTCTGTCAGCCCAAAGTTTGGGGATGCAATATTTTAAACAGAAATATTTACTACCTTAACTGTGGTTGAGCTGGGCTAGCTATGACTGTGCTCAAAATGATACGGTCCTGTCAGTATAATAATTGATAACTCCCTTTCAAAATCTATCTGGCTAGTACAGATATAACAACTTGTCCCGCCCTGTTTGTACAAAAATGAATTCAAAACTACCACAAGCCCTGCAGCCTTACAACAAATCATTCTCCCTAACAAGTTTCTGACATGGCACTTAGATGTAGAAAGATTGGGTAAAGCTGTCTATTACACATTCAGCCAAAACCACATTATAATCTTCATTTAGAGAGTCTTACCTGGGGTCCAAGACTGATAGTGTCAGGAACTCAAACCATAGCACACATTTTGATTAGAAGAAACTGTGCTCCATCAATGTCATTTCTAGATATCAATGAAAGGATCATACCCTCCCCACAAAAATAGGGTTTTCTGTGTTTCAGAAAGTTAAATATATATTCTAAAACCATTTTATTTCAAAATAGACATGAGGTCAGTTTTTAGAACTATTTTCAGGAACTATTTGGCTAATTATTGGATATATACATTGGGCAGAACACTTACCCTGGGTTTGTCACATTTGTTTACTTCTGGGGTTCCTGGATAAAATTTAAGAGTTCCTATTATTTATATGGTCTGAAGTGGACATGGTCACCTCCCTTTAAGGTGTCAAAATAAGTAAATAAATACTAGTTTTCAAACAAAGGAGTTGGAGTAATAAGGAGAAATTGCTCAGAGTGATGTCAGCATCATGGCAGCATGAGTTGTTTCCTTTTTCTCTCCTTTTTGATTTGCAGCTAGTTGGACATCCCAAACCAACAATAACAAATTAAAAAGCCTTGCACAGCATACAAGGATGCCTTAGGTATCTACCCTTCTGTGCATCTGAAAGAGGATGGAATGGACTACACTGCAGAGATGGAAGAGCAAGGGACGGGCAGTGGAGCCGTGGCAGTAGAGTTGGTGACCACAGAGAAGACAGTGTGGTGGGCTCATCAGCAAGCCAGCATGACCTTTCTAAAGAGGTGGAAGATGAAGGTGGTGAGTGGAGACATGCCTAGCCGAGTATGCTGCAACTGGAGGGACCAGTTCAGTTCCTCCATCTGAGGAGAAACTGCAGAGCTTGAAAGGAAAGGTAAAGAAAAGTAGGCAAAGAGAAAGTGTTTCCCTGGGAAGTGCTGGGAACTGTCCATGGACCTCTGTGGTTCTCCTCCACTTACTTGGGGATTTCCCCACCAGGCTATAGGCGTAGCTAGAGCCCCAATGCTGAGTACACACTGGCCCCCACTCTGCCACATTTTTTTTAACAGAGTCCCATCCTGAGGGGGTAGGTCAGCTCAGTTAAGGGAAACCAAAAACTTGTGCTATAGCATCACCTTCTGGAAAACAAAAGGAAGGTTCCTACTACCAACCTGTTGAACTGTTAGAATCAAAGTAAACAAAGCATTGCTTCAACAAGAAAGGTCTTTGCTACTTCAAATGCAGAGGTACTGCTTATCAAACCCCATGAAAAAACATGGTAATATGGTACCACAACACGAAAATGACAATTTTCCAGCAACTGAACCCAAAGGTGTGGGAGAATGCAATCTGACTGATAAAGAGTTTAAAATAGCCATTATGAAGAAAACCAATGAGCTACAAGAAAACACAGGCAATACAATAAGCCTAGGAAAAAAAATTAATGAATGGAAGGAGTATTTTACCAAAGAAATTGAAATTCTAAAAAGGAACCAAACAAATTCTGAAGCTGAAGAACTCAATAAATTAGATAAAAATGCATTAGAATGCATTGGGAATAGAGCAGATCATATGGAAGAGAGAATTAAACAGCTCAGGGATAGAAACATCGAAATTCTTAAGGAGAAAGAAGAAAAAGAACTGAGATTTTTAAAAAGTGATAAAACCCTATGAAAACTGTCTGACTCTGTTAGAAAAGCCAACATAATAATGGATATCCCAAAAGGAGAAGGGGGGGAGGGCAGATTTGAAGAAATAAAAGTGGAGAACTTCCCAAACCTGGGGAAGGAACTGGATATACACGTCCACGAAGGTCATAGAACACCTCATTATCTCAATGCCAAATCACCTTCTCCAAGACACATTATCATAAAGCTATCAAAAGTCAACAATAAAGAATCTTAAAAACAGCCGGGGATGGGGGATACAATAACCTACAAAACTACACCACCCATTAGGCTAATCAGCAGATTTCTTAGCAGAAAATCTACAGGCCAAGAGAGAGTGGAATGACATATTCAAATATTGAAAGATAAAAATTGCTAGCCAAGAATACTCAATCCAGCAGTTATCTTTCAGATATGAGGGAGAAATAAAAGCTTTCCCAAACAAGATTTGAGGGAGTTCATCATCACTGCACCTGCCTCACAAGAAATGTTGAAAGGAGCTCTTCAAGATGAAATGAAAACATGAGAGTACATACAACTCTGATTAGGTGATAGAATATTGTAACTTGGGATGCCTGGGTGGCTCAGTAGTTGAGTGTCTGCCTTCAGGCCAGGGCATGATCCCAGAGTCCCGGGATGGAGTCCTGCATCAGCACCCCTGCATGGAACCTGCTTTTCCCTCTGTCTAAGTCTCTGCCTCTCTCTCTGTGTATGTCTCTCATGAATAAATAATATTTGAAAAAAAGAATATTGTAATTTTTAAAGAATACTATATTAAACTCTTAACTATGGTATAAAGGTTATATCTTCTAACCTTAGTAAAAATCACAGCATAAAAAGAAGTCATTTGTGACACCAAAAATATTAAAGGGGAAGAGTAAAAGAATGGAACCTTTCCAGGAAAATGAAGATAAGCTGATATCAGCAGAAAAAGGACTATTATATCTATGAGATGTTTGATGTAAACCTTCTGGTAACCACAAAGCAAAAATCTAGAATAGAGACACAAAACATAAAAAAACAAACAAACAAAAAAAAAAAAAAAAAAACAAACCCAGAAGACTGAGCAAATCACCATGGAAAGTCATCATGTTAGAAAGGTAGACAGAAACGGAAGGGCAAAGAAACAATGGGGAGACAAAACAACCAGAAGGCGAAAGATAAAATGGCAGTAGTACATCCTTACATACCAGTAATCACTCAAAATATGAATGATTTGAAATCACCAATCAAGAGACACAGAGTGAATGGATGGATTAAAAAAAATCAACTATATGCTGCTTACAAGACACACGTAGGCTTAAAGTGATTGGATGCAAGATGTTATTTAAAGCAAAAAGAAATAAAAAAGAGGTGTTTGTAGCCATACTTATATTATGCAAAACAGACTTCAAGCACAGGGTCCCAGCCTTAGGTAAATGCATCAGAAATATATAATACTTATAGATATATACACTCCCAACTGAGCGCTGAAATATATTAAGCAATTAATAATGGATCTTAAGGGAAAAATAACAATACAAAAATCGTAAGGGATTTCAGTACTCCACTATAAGCAATGAATGAATAGATCATTTAGACAAAATCAACACGGGAATGTAAGAACAAACCACACTTTAGAACAAATAAATTTAATTGACATATGCAGAACATTCCATTCAACATCAGCAAAATACACATTCTTCTCATGTATATAAAAACATCCTCCAGGATAGATCATATGCTGGGCCACAGAATTAATTGTAGCAAATTTAAAATTGAAATCATATCAGAGTGCCTGGGTGGCTCAGTCCGTTAGCAGTAGACTTTTGATTTTGGCTCAGGTCATGATCTCAGGATTGTGAGATCAAGCTCCTTACTGGGTGTGGAGCCTGCTTGGGATTCTCTCTCTCCCTCTCCTTTTGCCACTCCTCCGCCCCCACTTGCACTCTCTCTACCTCTCTTAAAAAATTTTTGAAATCATATCAACTATCATCTTTGATTACAATGATATGAAAGTAGAAATCAATCATAAGTGAGAAGTTCTAGGGATGTCTGGAAGGCTCAGCGATTGTCTGCCTTTGGCTCAGGGTATGATCCTGGAGTCCCAGGATCGAGTTCCGTATCATGCTCCCTGTGGGGAGCCTACTTCTCCCTCTGCCTATGTCGCTGCCGTTCTCTCTTTCTGCATCTTTCATGAATTAAAAAAAAAAAAGAAAAAAAAAGAAGTTCTACAAGTATGTTGAAACTAAACTACACACTTCTAAACAACCATTGAGTCGAAGAAAAAAAAATCAAAAGTAAATTTAAAAAAATATCTCCAAGCCATCCACCCCAAGATTGCTAGAACTCATACAGCAAATTTGGTGGCGTGGCAGAACAAAATCAATGCCCAGAAATCAATGGCAATTCCCTATACACTAACAAATGAGACTGAAGAAAGAAAATAAGGAGTCAATCCCATTTACAATTGCACCAAAAGCATAAGATACCTAGGTATAAACCTAACCAAAGAGGTAAAGGAATCTATACCCTAAAAACTATAGAACACTTCTGAAAGAAATTGAGGAAACACAAAGAGATGGAAAAATATTCCCATGCTCATGGATGGCAGAATTAATATTGTGAAAATGTCAATGCTACCCAGGGCAATTTACACGTCAATGCAATCCATCAAAATACCCATGGACTTTTTTCAGAGACTTAGAACAAATTATTTTAAATTTGTGTGGAATCAGAAAAGACCCCGAATAGCCATGGGAATTTTAAAAAAGAAAACCATAGCCTGGGGGCAGTCACAATGCCAGATTTCAGTTGTACTACAAAAGCTGTGGGTCATCAAGACAGAGTGTACTGGCACAAAAAACAGACACATAGACAATGGAAACAGATAGAGAATCCAAAATGGACCCTGATTTATGGTCAACTAATATTCGACCAAAGGATAGGAAGACGATCCACTGGAAGAAAGAACAGTCTCATCAATAAATGGTGCTGGGAAAATTGGACATCCACATGCTGAAGAATGAAACTGGACCACTCTCTTGCCACCAATACACAAAGATAAACTCAAATGTAATGAAAGATTTAAATGTGAGACAAGACTCCATCAACTCCTAGAGAAACACAGGCAACACCCTTTTTGAACTTGCCAAAGGTAACTTCCTTGCAAGATACATCCACGAAAACAAAAGAAACAAAAGCAAAAAGAACTATGGGACTTCATCAAGATAAGAAGCTTTGCACGCAAAGGATACAGTCAACAAAACTCACTCAAAGACAACCTACAAAATGTGAAAATATTTGCAATAACATATCAAGATAACGGGCCTAGTTTTCCCCAAAATCTATAAAGAACTTATTAAACTCAACACCAAAGAAACAACAATCCAATCATAAATGGCAAAAGACATGAAGAGAAATCTCAGACAGAGGAAGACATAGACATGGCCAACAAGCCATGAGAAAATGCTCTGCATCACTTGCCATCAGAGGAAAATACACAATCAAACCACAATGAGATACCAACCTCACACCGTGAGAATGGGGAAAATTAATAAGGCAGGAAACAACAAATGTGGAGAGGATGCTAGAAAAGGAACCCTCATTACACTGTTGGTGGGAATGTGAACTGGTGGCAGCCCTCTGGAATACAGTGGGGAGTTCCACAAGAATTAAAAAATAGACCTGACCTACGACCCAGCAATTGGCACTGTTAGGGATTTTTTACCCCGAAGATTCAGATGCCATGAAAACGTCGGGCAAACCTCTCACCCCGATGTTCTAGCAATGCCATGTCCACTATAGCGAAACTGTGGAGAGCTCGGTGCCCATCGAAAGATGAATGGAAAAAGAAAGATGTGGTTTATGTACACAAGAATATTCCTCAGCCATTAGAAACAACAAATACCCACCATTGCTTCAACGTGGATAACTGGAGGGTATAATGCAGAGTGAAGTAAGTCAATCGGAGAAGGACAACAGTGTATTTTCTCACTCATTTGGGGAAATATGAATAATAGTGAATGGGGAATATAAGGAAGGGAGAAAGAAATGTTGGTAGATATCAGAAAGGACACAGACATAAATGACTTCTAAACTCTGGGAAATGAACCTAGGGTGGTGGAAGGGGAGGAGGGCGGGGGTGGGGGTTAATGGGTGACGGCACGTAGGGGACACCTGACGGGAGTGAGCACTGGGTGTTATTCTGTATGTTGTTAAAATTGAACAACAATAAAAATTATTATAGAAAAAAAAATGATCTCAAAACAAATGAAAACACATCTTACCACATACTGTACAATGCAGCAAAAAAACAGTATTGAGAGGAAAGTTTATAGCAATAAACTAATTAAGAAATTAGAAATCTCAAATAACCTCACTTTATACCCCCAAGGAACTAAAAAATAAACCCAAATTTAGCAGAAGGAAGAAAATGAGGATTTTTTTGCAGAAATAAATGAAATAGAGACCAGAAAAACAATAGAAAGGATCAATGAAACTAAGAGCTCATTTTGAAAAAAATAAGATTAACAAATGTTTACTAGACTAAAAAAAGACAAAATTAGAAATGAAAAGGAGACATTATAACTGATACTGTAGAAATACATAAAATCATGAGACTACTATGAATAATTTTAGGTCAATAAATTATACAACCTGGAAGAAATAGATACATGTCTAGAAATACACAACCTACCAAGAAGAATCAAGAAGAAACAGAAGACCCAAATAGACCATTAACAAGTAAAGATAATGAATTCATAATTTTTAAAAAAGATTTATTTATTCATGAGAGACACACAGAGAGAGGCAGAGACACAAGCAGAGGGAGAAGCAGGCTCCCCGCGGGGAGCCTGATACGGGACTTGATCCCATGACCCCAGGATCACAACCTGAGCCAAAGACAGACGCTCAACCACTGAACCACCCAGGCATCCCTGAATTCATAATTAAAACAAAACCAAAACCAAAAAACTATCAACACAGGAAACTCTATAACCAGTCTGCTTCAATGGAGAATTTTACCAAACATTTTAAAGAAGTAGCACCAATTCTCTTCAAACTCTTCCAAAATGTCAAGGAGGAGGGAACACTTCCAAACTCTCTGTAAGACCAGCATTACTTTAATATCAAAACCAGATTAAAATACCAGAAGAAAACTATAGACCAATATCCCTGATGAATATAGGTGCAAAAATTCTCAAGAAAACATTATTAAACCCAATTCAAGTACAAATAAGATTATACATCATGATCAAGTGGGATTTATCTCTGGCCTGCAGATATACAAATTGGGGCACCTGGGTGGCTCAGTGGTTGAGCATCTGCCTTTTGCTTAGGTCCTGGGATCGAGTTCCACATCGGACTCCCCACAGGGGGCCTGCTTTTCTCTCTGCCTATGTCTCTGCCTCTCTCTCTGTGTCTTTCATGAATAAATAAATAAAAGCTTAAAAAATACAAATTAATAAATGTAAAATAAAACTAAAGATAAAAATCACATCTTAAAAGATGCAGAAAAAGCATTTGACAACATTCTTTCATGGTGAAAACCCTTAATAGAGTGGACTAGAAGGAACATACCTCAATATAATAAAGGTCATATATGAGATATATACCTAACATTACACTCAGTGGGGAGAAAAGTGTTTCCCCTAAGAGCAGGAACAAGGCAAGGATACCCACTCTCATCATTCCTATTTGGTATAGTACAGGAAGTTCTAGCTAGAACAATTAAGCAAGGCAAAGAAGTAAAGGGCATTCAAATCACAAAGGAAGATGTAAAATTATTATTTGTATATGATATGACCCTATACATAGAAAATCTCAAGGAATTAGTAAAAAAAAATCCTGTTGGAATTAATAACAACTTCAGTAAAGTAGCAGGATACAAAACATACAAAATATAGGATATCAACATACAGCAATCAATTGCATTTTTTACACTAATGAAACATCTAAAAAAGAAATGGAACCATCACATTCACAATAACATCAAAAATAATAAAATACTTAAGAAAGTATTTAGTCAAAGAGTGAAAGATTTATACAATGAAAACTACAAAACTTTCCTGGAAGAAACTGAAGATGATGCAAACGAATGGAAAGACAACCCATGAGAAATTAATATTGTTTAAATGGCCATACTACCCAAAGCCATCTACAGATTCAATATAGTCCTCTTCAAAATGTCCAAGTTATTTACAGAAATAGAAGAAACAATCCTGAAACTTCTGTAGAATGCAAAAGATCCCAAGTAGTCAGAGCAATCCTGAGAATAAACAACTGGAGGTAACACATCTCCAGATTTCAAACTATACTGCAAAGCCATAGTAATAAAACCAGTACAGTACTGGCACAAAAAATGGACACATCAATCAATGGTACAGAATAGAGATCCCAGAATTACACCCCAGCATACACTGTCAACTGAAACTTGACAAGGGAGTCAAGAATACACACTGGGAAAAGGATAATGTCTTCAACAAATGGTTCTGGGGAAACTACAGAAACACATGTTGTATACAAATTAACTCATAATGAATCAAAGATGTAAACATAAGACCTGATGCCATAAGACTTCTAGAAGAAGATGTAGGGAAGAAGCTCATCAATACTGTTCTTGGTGATAACTTTGGGGAGATGATGTCAAAAGCACAAACAACCAAAGGAAAATAAATGGGACCACATCAAATTCAAAAGCTTCTCCAGAGCAAAAGAAACAGTAACCGAATGAAAAGACAAACTACGGTATGGGAAAAAAATATTCAAAATCATAAATCAGATAAGGGGGTAATATCCAAAATATGTAAATAATCCAGTCAACCCAATAGCAAAAAAAAAAAATCCAATGAAAAAAATTAGTGGAAGATCTGTATAAAGATTTCTTCAAAGAAGACATTAAAATGGTCAACCATGAAAAGATGCTCAACATTGCTAATCATCAGGGAAATGCAAATCAAAATCATAGTGAGATATCACTTCACAACTCTTAGAATGGCTATCATCAAGAAGTCAAGAGAAAATAGGTGCTGGTGAGGATGGGTAAAAAGGGAAATTATATATTTTGTTGATAGAAATATAAACTGGTCCAAAAAATATGGAGGTTCCTCAAAAAATTAAATCCCACAATCCAGCAATTCCTCTTCTGTGCATGCACCCAAAGGAAATGAAAAAAAAAAGATTTCTATGAGATATGCACACTCCTATGTTTATTGCAATATTATTCACAATAGTGAAGATACAGAACAACCCAAATATCCCCTGATGGATGAATGGATAAAAAGGATGTTGTACATATCTATAATGAATATTATTCAGCCATGAGAAAGGAAACTATCCTCCTATTTGTGACAATATGGATGGATCTTGAAAACATTATACTAAGCAAGATAATTTAGAGAAAGACAAGTACTGTATGAAGTTCCAGATTCTCTGGAAATGGTCACAGTGTATTTCTAGGTTCTCAAGAAATAATTTCTATAGCAGCTCACCCAAATGCTGTGGCATCATTTCCATTTTTAGATACTAAATATATATTTTATTAAAAAATAAAAATGGAAGCCCAACATAAGTTTCCAAACTGATAATTCTTTATAACTAACCTCTTAAAAAGAATAATGATACAAATATGTATTTATTTTTACACATTTTTATTTGTATTTTCTTAGAGAGACAGAGAATGCACACAAGCAGAGGGAGGAGGGGCAGAGAGAGAATCTTCAGCAGGTTCCCCACCCAGCACGGAGCCCGATGTGGCACGCGATCTCACCACCCTGTGATCATGACCTGAGCCAAAACAGAGAGTTGGGTACTTAACTGATTGAGCCACCCAAGTGTCCCTCTTCTTACTAATTCTTAAAAATTTCTTTTAATGTTGGCCATACCTCAGCTCAAAAATCATTTAGTATTTTCAGCAATACTATACTTAATGATTTATCTAGAAATGTGCAGTGACATCGAGCCCTACCTCTCTCAACTTCAAGATTACAGACATGAAAACCTCAAATGCTTCTCTACTGTCTCTTGAGTTTTATTTTTTCTTATAGGGATTTTTCTACTTATCCTCTAATCCATTAAGAGCCAGGTAAGAACATCAGTCAGCAAGAAACATAGAGGATGGAGAAATATGAAGATGCTTAGAAAATTATTTAGGAAGAACAAGGAAATGTCAAAGAACTGTAAATCTTAGGTATTTTTGACTTGTGCTTTTGAGGTTTTATGGTGTTTTCTTTAGTACACACTGGAGACCCTAATGGTATTACTCATGTACTTCTGCTATAGCCAATAGCTTTAAAAGCTTTCCCAGGCCTGGGGTTCCACTCTTTTTTCTTTGTTTGCTCTGTAGTTGTCCACAAATACATATATATTTTTCTGATTATAAAAGTCATATATATATATATATATATAATGTATGTTTTATATATATGTACTTGTTTATTATGAAAAATAGGATGATACAGAAATGTATAATGGGACAAATATAAAACCCCTATAATAATTATTATTCACCAATAATTATTTGGTATATACTTCTTTGTTTTTTATTTAACCTCCATTTCCTGCTTTTGTAAGATAACATAAACACACATGCACAATATATTTTTTTAATTTTTTAAGACAAGAGTATACCTCTTGTTCTTAGTTTGCTTTTTTTCACTTGACAATATGTCATGGATATTTATATCTAGACATAGATCTATCTTATTCTTTATATTAACTCTTTAGTAGTGTAGTGTATGCATCTTTCAAAATTTAATTAATCCCTTATTAATTGAGATCATTTACAATATTTTTGCATCATGATGAACACTGGAATGAATATGTGTCTGTATCTTTGTGTACTTGTATGACTATTTCTGTGTAGATGTTGTATAATAGGAATTGCTGAATCAATGAAAAAAATTTAAATTTTAATAAGTATATTTAATTTGCTTTCAAAAATGATTATACCAGTTTACATTTCCACCCATATAAAAGAAATGCCCATTTCTCCATATCACGTTTAGGAATACACTGGACAATCAAATAAATCTAAGTCACTGTCTTCCTTTATGTCTTTTAGACAAAGTTTAAAGTAAAGACAAATCTTCGAATAAAAATGTCTATTGCATTGCATCCTTGAACTCTACAAAGTCCAGAGGTGGTTATGCTAATTTTCAAAGGATACCACACATGGCCTGAGGTGTAAATAGATCTCCTCAGTACAATCAGTTCTAGAATACCAAATGACCTTTATCTTCTTGCTTCTTAAAGTCTATTTCATGTACCAATATATAGTACACAGGACCATTAAATCTTGCCTTAAACTTTCATTCTTCCACCTTCTGACACACACTAAAGAGGATTCAAGTAGTGTTATTTCATCAGCTTCTCTGCTGGACAAAGTCTTTGCTGATGGAGCAGAAACGTTTCGCAAGCCCACATCCCATTGTTCTCAGAGGCTATTCTAAATGGGAGCCACTGCCATTATGTGAATAAGTCATGCATGATCCCTAGGTATATTATCAGCCCCTTGTGGAACATTTTTACCAATGATGAAATGTTATTGTTGTCAGTGTCAGACATTCAGTCTTTATCAGTCTCCTTCATGACAGCCCTCGTTATTCAGGCAGACTTGGGACAACTTCAAGGTAAGAACTTTCAATACAAGGTCAAGTGGACCAAATTTCTTTCCTATCCACTGCTCAACCATTTCCTTTCCCTTTCATCATGACTCAAAGATACACCCCTCTTTCTTAAAGATTGCAGTGGGAAATGTAAGCTCATTTAGCTGAGATCCTAGAACCATCTAAATAATAGAAATTTAGAATCTCTCACTGTGTCTTCCCTGAAGACTTTAATTATGTCCTTAACTGTTGACATACATCCTTATCCACAAAGTTCCTGTAGAAGCAGTACTATGCATTATAAGCACTTATGGGCTTTAGAATCAGAAATATTCTTTTTTTTTTTTTTTTTTTTGGTTTCAGCTACATGAACAACTACTTAACATCTGTGGGCCAGGATTCTTATCTCCAAAATGGATTAAATGCTCTTTGCCTTGTAGAACTAGTGTGGGATTTAAATGCTATAATGTATACAGAAATACTTTGCTCATTATCTGGATTGTTATAGGACTTTAACAAATGTTCAATCCTTGCTTCCATTTCCATTTGTTTTGTGCCCAATACTACCTCAACCTTCTTATAATTATTTTGACCCCCAAATTAGTAATATGTTTGGGAATAGAAAAAGCATAATCTTTATTCAGGCGTTTCTTGTAATTTCCTGAAACTGAAGCCTAAGTATTAGTTCAGACCCCAGTGTTCCTTTGTCCCATACCCCTACTTCCTTTGCCCGTGTAATTTTGACTCTTTATGGATTCCTCAATACCTGTGCTGAGAGTGCCTGCAGGGTTTAGAGGACTGGCTGGAATACACACATGAACATGCCAGAATGTCAGCTCTCCACATTTGGATTGGCAGATTGGACATGCATTGTATGTAATTATGCAAGTTTAGAATGATGATGACAGCCTTCTCAATCTCAGAGGAGCAAGGAAGAATTGGTGGGGTCCATAAAGACAGTGTGGGACTGAATGGGGACAGATAGATCCCCCATGGCAACAGATCCTTCGTGGGAAAACACAGGACCAAGGAAAACATTCATTTTCCCACACTATTTATTCTCACACTATGTATCCTACCATTTTCTACTCTTAATCATAGAAAATAAACACATACATCATAAACTGAATGGTACCCAGAACTATATTCCCTGCAGGACACTCTGGTCAATGAACTGATGTGTAACAAAAGGCTGTACCAGAGAAAATATTTACAGTTAACATTAGGCAAATTTAGCTAATAGAAATATATTTTAAGAGCATACTAACTATGAGGGAAAAAATTAGGCAACAATATCTGAAAGCAGTTATTGTCACTATTGCTAAAGAGTAGTTATATACCATTAATGTCACGCCTACTATGTGTGGCTAGTCTATTGAGTACCTCAGGTAGATTACCTCATTTAATTCTCAACTCTTTGTTTTTAAAGTTTTATTTATTTATTCATGAGAGATACAGCCTGAGAGATAGAGAGAGCAGAGACACAGGCAGAGGGAGAAGCAGTCTTCTCGCAGGAAGCCGGATGCGGGACTCGATCCCAGATCCGGGGATCAGGCCCTGAGCTGAAGGCAGATGCCCCAACCGCTGAGCCACCCAGGTGTCTCTAATTCTCGAACTCTTTGAAGCAACTACTATGACCATTTGAAGTAACTACTAGGCCAGCTGGAGGTTTAAATCTACATCTGTTTGATTACAAAGGATGTTTTTAAAAATTGTGCTGAGCTAACTGTACACACTGGATAAAATTAATATTGCAACAACGGTTGTATTATCTGAAGGGGCAAAGGAGACAGGTTTCTAAAACTGAATTTCACCAAAAAAATACAAGAATTTATCTGTCACTTATGCAATTCATTGATTCCTGACAATACTCTTGAATACCTACGGTATACAAAGACTTTGAAAGGCACCTCTGAATTAGAGTCAGAAAACAAATACAAGAGTAACAATGAACACCCAAGAGAAGGCCTAATCAAAATATTCTTCATATTAAAGTATTTTGGTTTTGCTATGTGTTGTTCCCTGAAAAAATAATGTCATGGCAAATATTATAACTATTGCCTGATGATAAGTACTTTGTAAAGGGGACCCTTGGAAATTTATTACACAGAAACATTTCTCTGGGACTCAATAACCTAGCAATAAAGTTAGAAACAGTAATAAGGGATTCACTTCTTCCTTAGTGGAAAAAAAATGGATTCTTCTTATATCACTCAAAGATATATACATGAAGAGTATAGTCTCAATTTCACCACAAGAAAATGAGTTTTAGCTGGGTCGTCAAATGGTTAAAAGCCCAGGCTCGGGATCCCTGGGTGGCGCAGCGGTTTGGCGCCTGCCTTTGGCCCAGGGCGCGATCCTGGAGACCCCGGATCGAATCCCACGTCAGGCTCCCAGTGCATGGAGCCTGCTTCTCCCTCTGCCTGTGTCTCTGCCTCTCTCTCTCACTGTGTGCCTATCATAAATAAATAAAACAAAACAAAATAAATAAATAAAAATAAAAGCCCAGGCTCTAGGGGCACCTGGGTGGCTCAGTTAGTGAACCTCCAACTCTTGATTTTGGCTAAGGTAATGATCTTAGAGTCATGACATAGAGCCCTGTGGGGCCCCATGTGGGCCCATGTGATCCTTCATTGGGTCTGTGCTGGGTGTGGAGCTTGCTTAAGATTCTCTCTCTTTCTACCTCTCTCTTCTCCTCCTTGCCATCTCTCTTCTCTCTCTTTCTCTCTCTCTCAAAAAAAAAAAAAAAAGCGGGGGGAGGAGGGTTTGAACTCTGGCTCTACCATTAACTAGCTGTGAGAACCTAGGAATGTTATTCAAACTTTCTGGGTTTCAGTGAAGTTTGTTAAGAGGATAATATGATTTAAAATATTTAAAGCCCTTAGGAAACACTTAAAATAACACATAGGAAACAGGAAACACACAATAGATGCCAGCTGTTGTTCTTTTAAAATTATTTTCTTTGTTAGGGGTCATATTACTATTCTTCATTCTAAAATATTCCTTCTAGTTCAAATTAAAAAGAGACAAAGGAAACTAAAGACATGTCCCAAATATAGTAACTGCTGAAGTGTAAGCATGTGCTCATTAATTAGCTAGGGTTCCCAAAAGAAGGTGAATATTATGTGATTAAAGAAAAATCGGTAACAATTATTTCTACAGATTTTCTTAAAGCCTCTTGTAACAACTGTTAGTTAATGGAGGGCTGTTAACCAACAACAACAACAACAAATGGAATAATGATGAAAGGAGGCAGGTATAGGTAAAAATAACAGAAAACAAGCCAATCAGCATACATTTGGGTAAAAAAAGTGTAGTGGGCATACCAGGTATCTTTGTTGTTTCTTGTTTTAAATTACTGTTATTATAAATTCTGGAATATGGGAAAATTTTTAGGTACTCTAACTTCTTCAATGTACAATACACACACACACACACACACACACACACGATGAATAAGTGACCTCTACCTCTGAAACCAATAATATATTATGTTAATTGAATTTATATAAAATTAAATTAAAAATTAAAAAAAAATAGAATGCAAAAAGACCTTAAGGCCTCTGTTGATTTCACACATACAGTAGCTGATAAATAACTTCTACTTGACCATGTTCAAATGCCTTTAAAAAAATGTTCAAAAAAAAATGTTCGGACAGACACTATGGCCCTTTCATTAAAAGCAGGCCTAACAGATATAACCTAAAAAGGGATATTAGAACCTGTCTTGATTAATCCTCGAAAAATCTGGGTCAGTGCTCCTGTAGGATAAAAAGGTAAGTATTAGGAGACTATTCTTTGTTAAGAAGGGGATTAGAAATAAAACCTAAAGTGTAATTGTACTCAGGCACCTGGGTGGCTCAGTGGTTGAGCATCTGCTTTGGCTCAGGGCGTGGTCCGGGGGTCCTGGGATGGAGTCCTCACAGGGGGCCGGCTTCTCCCTCTGCCTGTGTCTCTGCCTCTCTCTTTGTGTCTCTCATGACTAAATAAATAAAATCTTTAAAAATAATAATAATAAATTAAAATTGTACTTATAAAAGAATACTACTTCTTCCCACTTAAAATGGCATATGTAACTTTTGTTTTCTTTTTTTCAAAACATAAAACACACACCTGGGTGCTTAAAATTACCACGGAAATGGAAGCAAGTGGTGATGAGCATGTGTTGAGATTGTAGACATATACTCTAAATATGCTTCACACTGCCAAGAGGAGGTTGCTGAGGAATGTGAGCCCTAAACCAATGAAAGCTGTAGATAAGATGAAAGTGACCTTATCCACAAAATTCTAGAATAATAAAACAGAACATCTCCTTTGAGGCTTGAAGTGGTTTGTCTTTGAACTAGTCAAAGGAAGTGCTATTTTACAAAGGTATTAGTAAACATCCTAACATATTTTCCCACAAGACATAGGATGGAGAAAAAGTTTAGATAAATAATGAATGACAGATTCATAAAGTGTATTTAAGAGGGAGTTAGACATTTAGACTACATTTTTCACACTTTGAAGCAAACATAAGTAAAGACAATAATTATATACTTCTACCTAAGTACATACCTCCTATCTTTGCTAAAACAACCATTCACAATACACACTGAGATGATAATTCTATCCACTGTGGCATTTGTTATATTGCATTCCTTGCTCATTCACTCCATTTACACATTAACCCATTTTTAAAATTCCTACTATGCATAAGCCACCATACTTGCCACAGTGATGCCAATATGAATTGAACAAATTACTGTTTGCTAGAGTCCTATATATTATAGGGGAAGAGAAGCCATAAAATAGGTTGATAAGTATCGAGAGAAGTGGCAAAATATAGTATATGAATATAAATATATATTTACTTTGTCTTTTTTTTAATGAGTTTGGAAGTAGAATAGATATTCTCCAAGCACAATGTGTAATCAAACTAGGGCTAATGAGGCTGAAACGTGGAAAGGACCTTCTAGGAGTGCCTGTGTGCAATAGCAAGAGAATTGGATGGCTGGTAGGACAAGACTTTGCCAATATTATTACTCAGCATGAGAAAAAGAGCAATATAACTCAGATTTACTTTGTAAGATCTCAGTGGAGAAACTATTTTAAGGCTGTAATTGAATTCAGGTGTAAATTACTAGACTATATTTTAATTACAGGGTAAGTGGCATCCATATTCATGACCAATAAGTAGAAAGCAAATGAATGATATAGTACAACATTTGCATACCATAAGTCCAGGCCATGACAATATCTTTCTATTTAAAACACAAATATAAACCAAGGGAACTATGAAAAGCGCAACACTCAGAGCATCTTTTCTTCTGTGTTTGCTGTTCTTTTTTTGGTTATAATGGTGTTTTCTGCAATGTCAGTTGTTCATACTTCCCTCCAAGTACATACTGACTTCTAACTAGTCTTCATGTCTTAAAAAAAAAAAAGTCCCTGATAAACTGGAGAATAGTTTGTTTTTGTTTTTGTTTTTCCCAAAATATTTTTTGATGACTCATTCCTTTGACACCAGAATTCAAAAGACCAAATCCGTATCTCTGAAGAGGACTGAAAAGACTGAGAAAATTAAAGAATGTCCAAATTTTATTCAGGGTATTTTATAATTCAAGATAATATAGCTTTATGCAAAAGGTTAGCTACATAGTGTTAAATATTAACAGAGGTATGGGCACTTACATACACATGTATACAGGGCTGTTATTCAATAAGAACGTCAACGTAGTCCTAGCAGTTGCTAAAATACCACGTCATTTCCCTATGGAGGGTAAATGCCATATCCCAGCCCAGGAATCTTATGTGTACACTTTCTGTGATCCACACTCTTGCTTATTAATCCTTCCTGCCAGCCAGGTACTGATGGGAGCAACAGCACTCTTTTGAGTGGCTAAGTGTCCTGGTGGGCAAGACGATGCTCCTCTGGTTTATCTCTGAAGGATTTGGGCCTTGAGAAAACCAAGAAATAAGGAGAAGAGGTAAAACAAAACAAAACAAACAAAAAAACACAAGTAAATTTAAAAACCACCTGGAGCTGTGATAGGCACTGACCTGGTGTCTTGGACAGTGATGGGCAACACTCCGAAGACAGAAAGGAAACTTAAGGGATAGATGGTACCAGTGAGAATCTATTCCACTGGGGACCAGTGGAAGCCTCATATGGGAGTATCTGTTTCATCATCTCTGTTGAATATGATATCCATTTTACAGATAAAGAAACTGAGATGGAGAAATTTTTTTAAATTTTATTTATTTATTAATGAGAGAGAGACAGAGAGAGAGAGAGAGAGAGAGAGAGAGAGAGAGAGGCAGAGACCCAGGCAGAGGGAGAAGCAGGCTCCATGTAGGGAGCCCGATGTGGGACTCGATCCCGGGTCTCCAGGATCACACCCTGGGCTGAAGGCAGCGCTAAACCGCTGAGCCACACAGGCTGCCCTGGAGAAAATTTTTTAAAACTTAAAGAGCACAGCAAGAATTCTAGTGCAAGAAACCTAGCAACAGATCTCAGTTCTTATTCCCCTGCACTACCTATCTGGACCGAAAGAACAGGTTCCATCTATTCAAATATAACTTTCCAACAACTGATGCTTATGATTGAGTCCAATAATAGAGCTATTTACTCTATTTTAATATAGCAAGCAATATGTTGAGGGCTAGAATATTTTTATTGTTATTTCTATTAGTTGGCAGAAACTGCAGGTAGATTAAGTACCATTGACAATATAATTGATGTTAAGAGACTCTCCAATTATCGGAACCCCCATCACCCAATGATTATCACTTCAATGATAGCATTACTAGGAGAGTTTGATAGGGTTTGCTATGTCAAGTCATGATGCACATTGGAGCATTACTTCCTTGTTGGCAATACTATCAAGTAAAAGACCACACCTGGGAGAACAGAGGGCACCAGTTATCTCTAAAAAGAAACTGATTTGGAAATTATTAGAATGAGTTAATGAAAAAAAATACACCACAGCTTGTATCACTTTGTAAACAAATCTGTGATATATGCAACTAAATATGTATAGTAAATAAGGTGGGATTTAAAATTTTGGGATTTACTGATTTATATATTAATTTATATTGCCACAGTGATTGTTAAATCATATTAATATCACTGATGCATATATTCCAAAAAAGAGGTTAGAAACTCTGCACCATAATGTTAAGATTGGTTATATCTGGTTGTTGAGATTAGATGCATATTTTACGTATGCATCAATGAACATGAATGACTAGCGTAAGCAGAAAAAAATACGAGTTATATTTTTAAAATGCTGCTTCAATCTAGCCTATCAATTCTTTTTTTTCCCAATAACTAAAAACTCATTTATGCTTTCATGTTAATTTAAGCTTAATCTTAAGCAGCTCACAGATCAGACAATAACTTTTCTTAAGTTTTTTTTTTTATTTTATTTTTTTGTAAACAGGTGCTTCGATGCACTAATTTGCCACCTTCCTTAACCCAATACTGACCTCAGAGGAATTCTAACACAAACATGGAACAGTCGAGGTGACTTTTTTATAATGCTTTTAATTGTCCTGTTTTCTCTCTTTCGCTACACAATCCTTACTTTTCCCAAAACACTCCACTCAAGAAGGACATAAAAGAAGGGGTTCTGTTTTATAGCCGCTTCTTACCTTGATGAGCAAAATATTTCACAATGTGATAAGCCATAGAAAGACAAAATTGCAACTCTTGGAAGAGGCTCTTTTCAGAAGATTACCACTTAAGAGGTCACCTTGGATTCCGTTTTATATCTGACTGGTAGCATGTTCTCATTCTCTCCAATTAGAATCACAGATATTCAAATAGTCTGAATTGTCACCCTTGTTTTCCCTAGAAAACTGTGAACTGACCTGAGAAGACAGGAATGGAGAGGGAAGGTTGCATCTTATCTCTCTATCCTATTTAACAGAGCTCAGGATCCTCCCTTGCACTGTTTAAAGGTGCTTGCTTATTCCCAAAGGAGAAAATCTTGAAGTCTCAATTCACCCAGATACAACAAGAAAGCAGATAGTGAAAATAACACTTACAAAGCATTTCACTATGCTTTAAGTGCCACATAGTTATTCACTCATTTAATCCTCACAACAAATCCATGACATGGCTACTGTCCCTCTTCCTACCCGAGTAACTTTCTCAAGGCTATATTTTAATGGCATAACTGGAATTTAACCTGAAACAGTCTGGACCAAGTCTTTAACTACCATGCTGTACTGAAGTGGGCATGGGAAGGGGGCCAGCTCACATGGCACAACTTGGATCCAGCCTGATTGGATAATACTTTCATTGCTGGGTTGTTCCCAGAAGCCTCTCATCAGGAGAACTGTAGTAAAGCATGTAATACTCTCAAGTAATTGCTAATTCCAATGAACCAAAGCCTCATTCTCTCTTATTTCAATATTGAGAAATACCGTAAGTATTCAGAAACCAAACCTTTCTCCACCTTTTCAACCTCTATAAAAATGGGGATATTAATAGTAATCAAAACATTTTTTTCAAGGCGTTGTGAGAATTCACTGAGATCTTGCAGATAGATCAACAGGTAGATAGATGATAGATAGATGGATAGATAGATAGATAGATAGAGCATGGTGGCTGATATATAATAAAGTGTCTTTAAATGGTTATTTGGTATATGCATACACAGGTGAGTATGAGTGATGGCATAAAGTTGAGCATTTAGGAGCCACAGAATGAGAAGTATGGCTTCTGCCCTTAAGGAGCTCAGTCTCACAGAGAACTAGCCTTTTGAAAGCTACAGAAATAATTGTCAAATAGAATCAAATAGAATCAGAACTATACAGCAGCTATCTGGTGCTCAGGCTACTAGCCATGCCTCTCTATTATCTCTCTTCTGTATTGTTTATAGCCAAGGATTACATTATCCTATTGATTCTTCATAGGTTACCATGACATCCAAATGACATTTTCAGACTTCTCCCATTGGTGGGTGTTTCAACTCATCCTTGTGAGAGCTTCCACCTCTTGCATTAGTCCAAGTCATTTTAAATGGATTTCTTATGCCCAAAAAAGCTGAATATCTTTTAATCATGCTTTATTTTCATTTATGGGGAACCCCTCATGAAATCATACAATCCAGTGATAATTACTACCAGTAGCAATTAGAAGCTTTGAACTCTGAAAATTTCAAATGGTTTATATTTATAAATTCACTTGTAAATTCATTAATTACATATATCAGTGTTACTATACACAGCATATTTTATATGGACACTTCATTTCCTATTTTCCATTTTTTAGCTATTTTTATATTATATATTCTTCTTAGATTCCTGATTTTTCTTCAAGCATCTTGCATAAGTGTGAAAGACTACGATACTGAGTGAAAAATGTACCTTTAAATGATTGATGGTGAATAGTTCCTCCCACTAACACACTCAAGTTAGGAGCTGGTGGGGGGCTCAAAACAAAAAATGATACTATATCATTTGGGTCTTTAACACTTAAGGAACTTTCTAGAGAATTAGGTGCTCATCTCATTACTTCCAATGAAAATCTACTTTCTTCCTCCAGGGCTTTTTTGTGGATTTTTTAGAATAGGGAGTTTGTAGTCATTCCTGTTTGTGAAAGATACTGTACTGAGAGATTTCCATGATGAATTCTCCCACTTCTGAGTTTTGAGTGATTTCTAACACCCTGATATGGAAACAAAGAAAGCAAGTAAAGAAGAATTTTGAAGAAAGGATATGGAAATAACTGGAAGTCTTCCTGCTGAGCCATCCCAGAACTAGAGTTTTGAATAATGCATGTTCCATAAATCTAAGTGTCCCACTATGCCACATTTTAGAACAGGGAGAGAAAATAATAGCTACTGTCCACACTTATCACCAATAATAAATTGCAGGGCTCCTGTGTGTGGTGACGATTAATGCAAAATGCAACCCAAAACACATAACTAAATAAATAGATAGTTTGACTTTCTTGGGGGTTATCTCTCTTCTTCCTTCTTTCTCTCTCTCTCCTCTTTAAATAGAAAATGCATTTTAGAAAAATCTCTAGAACACCTACCCCATTCTCTCGGAGACAGACAAATGGGCTCTTTTTTTTTCCCAGGCAAGGGCGGGTGTGTGTGTGTGTGCGTGTGTGTGTGTGTGTGTGTTTATGAGACAAAGAGAAAGAGATAAACAGAGGCTGACACAGACTGACATAGAGGCAGATAATGAAGCAGAAGTTGCAGTACTGCAGAATTCACATGCACTGATAGGATATTAATGGAGAGTGGTAATTGTTAGAGCGACTGTGCAACGTTGGGGATCAAACAGTTATGCAACAAGCACATTTTTAGAGGATGGATTTGCAAGGGAAAGTTGGTACTAATTGCTTTCAGTTAGAGTTTGAAATATTTTACCTAAAAAAACCTCCCTAAAATCCTTCAGAAATTTTTTAAAATACTAAATTTATGTGGAAATTATATATTGATTATGCATCTAGATAGCGAAAACACTTTCAGAAGGGTGAAAAAATTGAACTCCATCGTAATAACTATAACTAGTTTTTATAGTACCCTCTAAATGCTGTTATGCCCTAGATTGATCCATCATTTGTTGAGACTTCAATTTACAGGCTTCTACCAAAGTCTATATATTAGCTTATTTAATTTTCTCACCAACCCTTTGATAGATTTAGTATTATCTCTGCTGCTCAAAGGAAGCAACAGGTTTACAGAGACTAAGTAAATTCCCCAAAGGGACACATCTGCTAGGTAGCAGCATTGGGCCTTGATTTACTCTTCTGTTAAACACCAAGGCCTGTGATATATGTAATCTGCAATATATAGGGTTGCCAGATAACATACAGGTCATCCCATCACTTGAATTTCAGATGCTACATATTTTAGTATAAGTATATCCCACATATGGCATGGGATATACTTATATCAAAAACATATCATTGCCCAACATTCAAATTTACCTGGATATTCTGTTTTTTGTTTGGTAAGCCTGGCAACCCCTGATATATATAGTCTCTGGATCCACCTGTCTATCCCTGAGAGGGAAGGAAGCCATGAGAGGGAAAGCCATTCTTCATGAAAGAGAAGAGGGGGTATTGAGGTACCGTCCCACTCAGTGTCAGCATGGTCCTGCAAGGTGCATTGTACTCTTGGGAAAATTATCAGAGTTTTCAGGATAAGGTCTGGCACCAAGAATAGCCAAAGTGTGGCAGTTACACCATGAACTGGGGAATGACCGAACTGACAAGAATAACGCTGGAATTCAGTTCAAACCTGCCATTCACTCCAGAGAATTGGATGTTCTCTAAGTGTTGTTTTCTTACCTTCTATACTATACATATAACCAGTCAAGGAAGAAATTTGTATCCAAAGACTGCTTTGTTTACTCATGTTCCATCCCTTCAAATGAATGTTCCAGCTCCCCATGTATGGGAAAGGGGGGAAAAAAAGAAAAAAAAACTACCTGTTTCCTCCTGGAACTATGGGCATGTGAGTGCAACATTTGGCCACACAACTGAGGCTTCTGTGTCACCCTTGCTCACACTCCCCTGGCTTGGTCTTCATTGTCTACCTGGGTTTGTTAGAGCCCATAAGGTCTAGACCATTTTTTTTTTCATTTTTCTTCCTCTCTTTGAATTCTTGAATCCCAGCATCCATATCCTATTTGTCCTCTGCCTCAGTTGCCTACTATTCAGGCTTTCTGCTCTCTGCCAGGGAGCTGGTAAATATAATGTTAGCTGATGTGTTAATGACCACCAAAGGGCTTATCCCTTACAGATAGCATCTGCTGCCTTAAATGCTATATCACCAAAGCATAAGTTGTGGAAATATTTTAGCTCAGGTAGATGTTTTCTTATCACTTCTATGTTACATCGAATCAAATGATGCCCTACCTCACTCCACCTCATATAATTGATCAATCAGGTTATCTACTTTTTTCACTCCATCACACTACTGGATCTATTTAATCATGGTATATCAGCAAAACCAACTTTTCTCCTTATTCTTAATTGAAATGCAGTTGACTGATTGTAGCCTTGTTTAGCGAAATGAGAAATCATTAACAAAAACGACTCTACAAGGAGAGTAAATCCCTGACTTTCCCCTCACTTCCTCACCCTCATTCTTACATATTTTTTTAAAGAATCAGTTTAAGTTTATCTCTCTCTAGGACACCTTTTATCCCCATCAACCATTTTTCACATTTATATCCCTTATGTTTTTTCCATCATAGCATGGTAGTTACAAATATGAACTCGGGAGCTAAACTGCCTACGTGCAAATTTTGACTCTACCATTTAATAGTTATGTGACCTTGGAAAAATGAACTTCATCTCTCTATGCCTAAATTTCTTACCTGTGAAATGGGATACTCTTATTGCTTTCCTCATAAAGATGCTCTAAGGATGTTAAGGACATACATATATAGAAGGGGGGAAGGAGATATATAATGCATAAAACAGGATCTGGCACAGAGCAAGCAAGACATAGATGTTTATAGCTATTATTTCTTTTTTATATGTGTTTACACATCTGCCTTCTAATACGATGAGGTTTGGAAGGCAGGAAATTTGTGCAATTCATGTGTACATTAGTAGCATTCATTGCCTTACCCACGGTAGGCTCACAACAAATGCTTTTGGAACAGATATATCACCATGCATGGTTTCTAATGAACAATGTAAAAATAGGTTTGGGCTCTTATTCTGGGAATAGATCCCAAGTAACTGGCATCAGAACTCAAACATGACTTTTTTTTCCCCCAATGAAAGTCAAGAGGTCTTTTGAAAACTCCAAACTTTAAGGATGAAATATAGTTGTTTGGTTAATTGATTCACTTGTTTATCTATGTTTATGTAGTACCTGGCCTGAAATGGCTGATTTTGACTGTGAGTCACTTTGCTTCTCGATAGAAAAACTTTATTTAATCAAGAATTGTTTCTCTTCATAGTATCATTTATTTTTAGTCAAAACCAGACCTATACAAAGAGAAGTATTTTTGACCCACCCAATACCTATACATGTATGCATATAGTGTGTATATATACATACATGTGACGTATATATGCATATATATTTACTTATAAAAGTATTTCTTTGACTCATGTTTTCTCAGTACTTACTATTAAAAGTTTTATAATAAAAGTTTCAAGTTTGGGGCCACTTGGGTGGCTCAGATGATTAAGTATCTGACTCTTGATTTCAATTCAGGTCATGATTTCACGGTCAGGGGATGGAACCCTGAGTGGGCTCCGCACTCAGGGCAAAATGTGTTTGTCCCTCTTCCTCTGTTTCCCCCCATGTACTCTCTTTCTCTGTCTCTCTCAAATGAATAAATAAAATCTTAAAAAAAGTTTCAAGTTTCTAAATTTCTCAGAACTAAGTCCCAAGGATGTCTGCCTGAGGTATAATTAAAAAGTAGGTCACATCTGTTTTCCCTGCTCCCTTTGCAGCCAGTCTTTGTACCAATGGGCATCCAAGGCCTTCATATTTTCTTTTTCTTTCCCCAACCCCTTTGTCTGCCAGCTGCCTCAGCTACCACTGCAGTAGCCCAAGATCATTATCCTTTTTTCTCCACTCTTTGGGGATTTTCCTTTTATCAGAAATCTAATCCACTTTTGCGAACTAATGTGTTTATGGCCGACACTAACTCAGTCTTCCCAGATAAGGGACACATTAAAGTTTACATAACATCCAATCACATTTCCATCCCAAAATGGCAATACAATTTTACCCTGAGGTGGGAGGAAAAGTCAGGGTAAGAAGGGAAATGAAAAAACCTTTTAAATTCCCTTAAATTCCAGCAAATCACTTTAAGTTTAAAAAATTGGTTTCTGTTCTGCACGATGAGAAGGAAAAGATAGTTCTCTGCTCTCCAGGAGTTATGTGTAGTGGGAATCCATACCCCTGATGTGGTCTACTCGGAAGGGATTTAGCTCCAACCAGAATTAATAACACCATATGAATGTCTGCAACCCAAGAATTCACCCTCATATCTAAGTATTCTGTAGCTGTTACTCTTGATAAGGGAGAGGGGCAGAGGCCAATGAGAGAAGTGTTGAGCAATATGTCCATAATATGAAGTCTTGGGATATTTCTTTTATGAATATCAAGCCTGATCTATACCAACATTTCCTACATTTAACTAAATCCTCTAAGTCCAGAAAATTGAATAAAATACATTCAAGTACTTATATAACCTCTCTAGGAAGGTGCCCTCCAAATCTATAATAAAGACCTAATTTGTATGCCCAATATGGTAGCATCATTCATGCCTTTCTGACCCTTTCCTGATCCTAGGACACCCTCTTTGTAGGACAAAATGATGGACAGTGCTCTAATGGTTACCACCATAGAGAAAGATTTTGTTCTATTTTAAAAAGACACAGTGGAATGCTATATTGCCTTTTCTTTTCTTTTCTTTTCTTTTCTTTTCTTTTCTTTCTTTCTTTTCTTTTCTTTTTACAATGAAGAGGGATGAAGGATTCATTCATTCTTTGGGACTTTTGTGGGGTTGGGAGATTTGGTGAAATAAAACAAAAATATGAATTTCTTTCATTATAAGGGAATAGTAATAGTTCATCCCTTGAAAAAATTAGCAGAGGACTAGCAAATATATAAACGTTTACAAGCTAATAAGGAAAAAGGATAAAATGAGAAAAGATTCAATATAAAGAGGAAACCAAGTAACTCTCAGCCTGTTGGCATATTTCTCAGTGAGCTGACTACAAATAATTACGCTAGGTCTTGAAACTTTTTACTTTTGCCCTACTCTCAGTTTGGGCAAACTTCAACAGTTTTATGTATTAGGATTACAGAAATCTTGTCTTCCCTAACTCCTAACTAGGGAAGCACAGGAGAAAGATTCCACATTCCCTTTAATATTGATATACTTTGAGCCATTTCCAGGTAAGTGAGCAAACAACCCATGAGTTATCAATGAGATTTTCTTCTCTCCAGCAAGAGCCCATTCTTCTTTTCTGGTTCATGTACTCTAATCAAAGACACCATTCAATAGTGCACGATGTGTAGAGAAGGAGACAGAAGATGGAAGAAGCATGAATGTGAGCACATTTGTTTTGTTTTGCTTTTTAAATTTTGCCCAAGGGAAATATAAAGTCATTTGTTAGACCAGCGATTTTGCATTGTCATAAGCTATGACTGCCAAGAAACAGACACACACACACACACACACACACACACACACACACACAGAAATATTCCATACTAGACTGTGTAGGAGTATCAGGAGGGGTGTGATTGAACAACTGTGGCTAATCACAAGCATTCACCAGCACAACACTTACATTTTCACTAGAACATCAACATTACATTAAATATACCATGAGTGGAAGGGGTGGTGGAAACTTAGAGATGAGATTGAGAGAGAGATTTGAAAATTTATACTGTGCCTGTGTATATATGTGCATATGGCTTTAAATTTTTGCTACAAACTACATTTCTGACTAGGGCAGTGTTTTGTACCATATTTTACTCTAATTTGGGTGAGTGAAAGGGAAAGGAAAGTCATGTCCCTTGTGGGCTATATACTATGAAAGTCATCAGAAAGCTTCATTAGTCTTTATATTAACAATCTTACCATGTTAATAGTGGGAAATCAACAAAGGAAATAAGAATCTAGAGCTTTTTAATATTACTCTATTTCTTTTAACTAAAAAAAGTGCAAAATGGAGAATTCGTGTTTTCAGAGAAAATTCTCTTGTGGGAGGGAACAGTTTGCAACTAATGACAGACAGTGTTTACATTTATAATTTCCTTATTTTTCATGTTTGGGAATGGAATCAAAGGGAAAAGGATCAGGAACAGTTGCAGCCCCCAATATCATTTATGGCATCGTCCTTGAACATGCGAAATATAATTGGAGAAAAATCATCTTGCTCATTGGTGAAATGAGATCATTCAGGGGTAGAAACTAGAAGGGTGAATGCAATAGTTCAATGCTTTGGTCATCAGTCCCCGGAACTGGGCCAATCTAAGGCTTCTTCCTCACTAAGTAAATACCATGTGTAATGTGACTTTCTTTGTTGATGATAGTTCATTCTGTGAAATAAAGGCTATGAATCCTAGATATGCCTGATGGAATATCATATGGAGGAGTAAAAATTTTTTTTTTGGAATGCAATAAATTGGATTTAGTCACTAACGTGTATTTTAAAAAGATTAGTGAGGTGTTCTGTTTTGTTTTGTTTTGTTTTACTTAGGATGCTATTATGATCTTCAGAGTTCTGAGCATCCAGCACCTCTAAACCGCTGGTCACCCTCCAAGTGACTAGGCTGTATGACACTGAAGGGCTGTCCTATGGCAATAAACATCAGACTATGCCCTGTTAACATTCTTTTTTTTTTCTTTAAAGGGAGATTTGATGGATTCTCTCCAATACAACCTGAGATAAATAGATGCATGCTTTTGTACCATGCTACAGCTACTCCATCTGCTTGGGAACTTACAGACTTCCTGTCTTTTTTCTGATTTGTGGTCAAGGGATATAACTCCCTGAAGGACTCTTGGCTTCCTTACATGTGTTTCCCTAGACTGTAAAGAAACTATAACATTTAATGTGAATTAAGGGAAAAATTCTTCTACTTCCTTTCCAGGGGGCTTAGGATGTCAGGAGGCAGCACCGAAACTTGCTTGTGTTTTTTCACTCCTCCATTATTTGTGGGTAAATGACTTGATGTTTATAGCTATTTAAACTGAAAACAATTTGTTCTAAGTTCCATTGTAAAATAATTTTTTTTATATAGCAGACAATATATACCATATAATCCACTCACTTAAAATGCAAAATTTATAGATTTTAGTATATGCATCTGATGGTATGTAACCATCACCACAATTTTAGAACTTTCATCACCACAAAGAGAAACCCAGTAACCTTTAGCTATCATGCTTCTCTCTCCAAATTCCTACCTGAAGCATTAAGCAATCACTAATCAACTTTCTGTATTTATAGTATTGCCTATTGTGGATATTCCATATAAATGGAATCACACAGTATGTGTTATTTTGTGACTGGCTTTTTTTTTTTTCAGTTAGCATGTTCACAAAGTTCATCCACATTATAACATATATCAATCAGTACTTCATTCCTTTTTATGGACCAATCATATTTATTGTATGGATAAATTACATTTCTTTAGCTATTTGTCCATTGATAATGTTTTGAGTTGTTTCCACCTTTTGTATATTAAAATTGTGCTATAAAAATTCATGTACAAGTTTTTATTTGCATATTCATTTTTAATTCTTTAGGGTACATACCTAGTAGTGGAATTATTAGATCATCTATAATTCTGGTTTACTTTTTGAGGAACCACTACACTGTTTTCCACTGTGGCTGTACCATCCTATGTTCCAACTATAAATTCCATTTTAAGTTCCAACCTTAAGCTCCATTTTTTTTAAACTGGAATATTAGTCTTTATTCTTATTAATACAGGTAGGTTTAAAATAATTGGCTTTTCACTTTTCCAGTATAGGCATTAGTAAGCAAGTGGTTTACATGGATTCTATTGTCTTCTCTGACAAGGAAAATATTTAGCTTTACATTAAAAGGTCAAGTTATATGTTTGAGGACCAAGGAAGGGTCTAAGATTTGCAGGCTATGCAATGAAATGGAAAATAGGGCTACAATAGTTATGGATGGGGAAAACAAAGTGATCAGCCCAAAGTAATTTACTACCAATATACCTTGAAATGACCCAGGAATCGTGCAAAGGAAAGAAATGATAGAAAACAGGAATCACAGAGGTATGAAAATGGTGCATTAAAACATAGTGTCACAGTTTATTAAATGATACATTTAACAAGAAAAATGCAACAGATCTGAACCAATATCACTTTTTTGTTACCCTAAAACTACAAATGACCAGGGTCACCTGAGTGGCTAAGTCAGTTTAAGTGTCTGCCTTTGGCTCAGATCATGATCAGCTCAGCAGGGAAATCTTCATTCCTCTCAGCCCCCTCTGCCCCACTCATTTTCCTTCTCTCTCTCTCAAATAAAATCTTAAAAAACACCAAACTACAAATGACCAAATGCTTACTCCTGATACTGATGCATTGTTTTGAATACTTGACATCTTAATGATGAATATAGTTTTTTGGGACTAAACTACAGTTTTAATGGAAATCTGGTTATCTCATTATCAAACATTTTTTAATAATATGTTTCATTTATGCATTCACTCCATTACCCCTTAGAATTTTGCTAGGTGATTTGGGAATTCAAAGGAAAGGGAAATGCTGAGAGTTTTTAGCTTTTAGTTTACATATATACAGGGAAATATTTACATAATAATCTGACAGAAAATGGACAGAGTGAATGATAAAGGCATGAGTTATGGGATTACTCTGAGAAGTTCTGGTAGAGAAGGCTTCATGGAAGAGGAAGAGGGGCTTATGTCCAATGTTTATAGCGAAGGGGAAGAGGCAGGGAATTTAGCCTTTGAGCACATAATGAGCAGAATCCAAAAGTCAGGGGGTAAAGATGGGATTTTGAATAGACAGTTCACTCCACACTCTATCCAGAAAGAAGGACTCATGTGGAAAATTAATAGGATGAAAGGTTGGAAAAACTGGCTATGGTCAATAAATTTTGGCCTTAACTGTCAAGTTAAAGCATTCCACCAAAAGAAAGGATCTCCTGAAAAGCTTTAAAAGAGGGTGAATTATCATCAAAATGTCTTTTTAAAATGCCATTTAACTGTGGAGAGCAGGACAGATTGAAAATCACACAGAAAAGAGAAAGAGATGGGTTTGGGGCCTTTGTGATAACTCAGATCTCTGGAGAGGGTGTCCTTTATAGAGAGAGAAACAGAAAGGATGGAGGAGGCATAGAAACGGCAGCAGTTGATCAGCAGATTAGACATCGTGGGTTGAAAAAGATGTCAAAATAACTCAAATTTCAATAACGATTAATAAGAGCAGTACTGCGGTTATTTTGAAATTATTATACAGTAGAATAAAATTGATCACAAGTCATCAAAGAGATAACACCACTGAAAAAGTGTTTTGTGAACTAACCGCATAAAAACGCAATTTTAAGAAGCACTTCTCTCCTATTTATGTTTGAAATGTTTAAGCACAAAAACCCAAAGGAAAAAGGATAGAATGCAAAATGCCCAGACTAATTTCGTTGCAAAAAAAAAAAAAAGGTAAGTTTCTTTTTAAACCCTGAATATATAAAGCATATGTACAGTTTTCTGAGACACAAGGCAAATAATGACTTCAATGTCCTGAAATTCTCAAACAGGTCACATGATATTAATATTTCTCTACAGATCTATTTAAAATAATGTCAATGTCCCCCAGCTGTTCTTAGGTGATGTATTCATTTTTTTTCTTTTGGGGATTCTTCAGAAAATGCTATGATATTCCTGGGAGGGCAGAAGATTTTCGATATGGCCAGAGAGTGTCTGGGACCATTCTTCCTTTATGACCCTGGCAATGAGCTTTAGTGATGTTGAGAAACCTGGTGCTCAAATCCCCTTTAGCTTTGAAGCTAATAAAAGGGCTGTGGTTCAGAAGGAGGAATAAGTATTATTATTATTATTTTTTTAATTGAGAAAATTCCTAGAGGGGCATTCACCACTTTCCCAGTTCTGACATAGGTGCTTCCTGTGTATTTGGCTACATTTATTCTTTGATAAACCAAGAGACAGAGCAGAAAATGGGTTTCAAGGGAAGAGAAGGAGATGAATTTATAGAGATGTCTTGGAAAGTCTTACAGTGGGGACGCCCTGGGTCAATTAAAGACCAAGCAGGTACAATCTCAGCTTCATCACTATACCTGATGGGGGTGGATGAGTGCATGTTTCTCTTTAGCGGTGCCTGGGAGACTGTTCTATTTTCCCTTCCCATAAAGGACAGAACCGATTTAAACTGATACATTAAACGTTTCTACAGCCAAGGCAATGAATCCCTACCACTGGTACGGTAGGTGTGATCACTTGAATACCTTGATATTAAGTTTGGGATACCTTGGGATTAAGTTTCATAATGCCACTGTTATTTAACCTCGTGGATGCAATTATAAAATATCAGTTCTTCTCTTTTCGTTAGCTCTGAAGTCAAACTGATAAAGTAAAATCTGTACACGTCAGTGAGTAAACTTATCTGATTTTTTAAAAAAAAAGATTTTATTTATTCATGGGAGATACAGAGAGAGAGAGAGAGAGGCAGAGACACAGGCAGAGGGAGAAGCAGGCTCCATGCAGGGAGCCTGACGTGGGATTCGATCCTGGGTCTACCAGGATCAGGCCCTGGGCTGAAGGCAGGTGCTAAACCGCTGAGCCACCTGGGCTGCCCACTTGTCTGATTTTCTAATGATTAAATCTTGAATATTTAGGGACTTAGGTAATATTTGCACTACTTGTTACCTTTTTCACTTTAAGAAAACTTTTCTAACTGTAGAAACTAACAGTAGTGTATCTGAGCACCTGCTTTAAGTGTAGATCAAGTCAATCTTCTAAATCAACTTCTATTGCATTTTTGTCTACGTTTCTTTCCCATTCTGTTAGGCATCTCTAAACTAAATAGAAAAAAAAAATCACACTCTGTTATAAAATATGCAATCACCAACTTTTTTGCGTGTGGTATAGGACTATTTTTGCTTCAGGACCGAGGGGAGAGATACAAAGCTCTCATACCCAGGTATTCAGGACAGTGAGAATCCTCAGAAGGGCTTCCGTGCTGGTGAAGGTTTGGCATTGTGACAAAATGAAGTGAGCAGTGCCCCAGTTTTTTCCTCATCCTTGAAATCTCTGCTACTCAGAAGTAAAGACTATATGAAAACAACCTCAAAATGAACCAGGCTATTCTAAGAACTCTGATATCTATTTTGGTCCACCAAGGATATAGAGGCACACATTATGAACTTAGAGGAGTTATTAATATTACTATTTACTTCTTGCTGGATCTGAAAGTGCAGTTCATGCTAACTCCAATGGCCCACCCAAATCCTATGCTGTAAGAACTCCTCTGTCCAGAACTCCACCTATCATAAAGGCCGTCTTTTTTTATGGTCTTTAGTTTGGGACATCTCTGGCAGATTACATCCAGCTCCAAGATATCCAGGACCTGTGACTATGTGGGGCTTTCAAGATCTCCATAGATATTGGAGAAAGATGGAAACTTAGCAGATGTCTTTCATAAGTTCTCCTGGGAAAATCTATTTTTTGCTCCCAGGAAGGGGAAATAGTCTCTGATGAGATATAAAGGGAGGGAGGACCAATCTTAAGAAAACCATAATAGGAAACATAAGAGCTATCTCTATTTCAGAATCCTAGTAGTGATTATCTTATATAATGAAGGTTATATAGAAAAGGACAAGTGAGAAATAGTATTTATTCTTTAAATCTATTAAACTGCTTTGAATTATTTCAACATAGACACTGTATTAGATAGAAATAAAAGGCATTACTATATTATAACATTTTAAGAACATTTTATTATTTTTTATGGAAGTGGGAAATTTTAGTTAGCTAGTAATCTGAGCTTATTCTATTCACAAGTAGGGGAGGGAAGAGTAAATGCAAATGAAGTATTAATCTACTAAAACAGTTATTTATAATTTTTTCACTCTTTTTTGTCTATTTTTTTTTTGTCTTCTGCCAACTGAAAGGGCCTCTATGTCAGTGCCAGGAGGAGCCTGGTAATGATTAATTGATTTAGCAGTCAAACTAAGGCAGTGTGTATATAAGCAGGAGAAGAGCGAGAGAAGCACAGGCTATATTTTTATGGGGATATTTTGTTTTGAGCCCCTTTGTAATAAAGGGGGGGGGAGATGAAGAAGGAGATATAATATAAAAATAAATGTGTCCAGAAAGACATATATTATAAAGAGGTTTCAAGATTCCAAATATACTCTAATCCTTATACATGTAGGCACACATTTCTTGAATCTTTTAAGGATTACCTCTCAACTAATTACTGGAAAATTTACAATGTGTCAGGTTACATTTGGACCCTTGTCCATTGAATTTTTCTCTGCCTTGGATCTCTTGTGACTTTGGGAAAGTTACTGAGTTTGCTATATTCTGATTTTTCTGAAAATGGAAGTGAAACCTATCTCAGAAGGGGTACTCTGAAGAAACACACAACAATAATCTGATGTAAAAATAATATGCAGTCATGCTAAAGTGGGGGCTATGTGAAATTTTATTCTCATGTTATGTGGAGGAAGAGCTCCAAAACAGATACAGACTGTTCCAATTAGTTCCTCACAATACATGAGGCTGAGTTGGCCCAACCTTCTTGGTCTAGTGTACATTTGTTTATTTTTTTTAAAGATTTTATTTATTTATTCATGAGAGACACGGAGAGAGGCAGAGGCACAGGCAAAGGGAGAAGCAGGCTCCATGCAGGGAGTCCGATGTGGGACTCGATCCCAGGACCTCAGGATCATGCCCTGGGCAGAAGGTAGTCACCCAACCACTGAGCCACCCAGGCGTCCCTCTAGTGTACATTTGTAATGATGAAAGAGGTAAGCACTTTATTCTGTTTTTGCTAGGCTGCCAGTCCCTTGAACTTACTGATAAGATTGCTAATGAAACCATGTTAAAACTAAATTGTATTCCCTTAGAAATAACCATGTTATGGGGAGCCTGGGTGGCTCAGTTGGTTAAGTATGTGCCCTCTGCTCAGGTCATGATCCCAGGGTCCTGGGATCAAGCCCCATATTGGGCTCCCTGCTCAGTGAGGAGTCTGCTTCTCCCTCTCCCTCCGCCCCTCCCCATGCCTGTGCTCATTCTCTCTCAAATCAATCAATCAATCAATCAATCAATCAATACCTTTTAAAAATCAATAAAACTTAAAACAGAAAGCATCTACTTTTTTAAGCATCTACTTCTTATATTTAATTTCATTGAAAAGACGGATCATCATTTATTGTACCATTAAGTCACTGTGCCTTATTTTTTTCTGTACTAAAAATGCTACTTTAAAAAACCCCACAAATTGTATATAATAATAAATTGGCCTGAAAATAAAAGTATACATATATGAACACTGAGTGTCTAAGTATATGAACAGCAGGTACTAATATTTCTAGGAGTACCTCTATGTGAGTCTCTTTTTTTTGAACAAAGTTCTGTGGATGTATTACTCAAGAATTATGCTAAATAGAAGTAAGATAATAGCCATGTTAGATTTCTTCCACTGATAAACTTGAATCTTATCTACACTAATGATGATAAGAGCTAACATTTATTTGGCAGTTACAGAAGCCAAGCATTTGAGCTTGGGATTCTTTTTTCTTTTTAAGATTTTATTTATTTATTCATGAGAGACATAGAGAGAGAGGCAGAGACATAGGCAGAGGGAGAAGCAGACTCCATGCAGGGAGCCCGACGTGGGACTCGATTCCAGGTCTCCAAGATCACGCTCTGGGCCGAAGGCAGACGCTCAACCATTGAGCCACCCAGGCGTCCCCTGAGCTTGGAATTCTTAAGCCTCACAGCAGACCTCAGAGGTAGGTTTCATTTTTTATGTAAAAAGACTAAGAAATTTAGGATTAATTTAGGATTAGTTTCCTGAAGTCACATGATGAGTTGCTGACCTGGAGTTCAAAACCAAGTCCATCTGACCACTAAAGCTCATTTCTGTACTGCTCCTTTCCCTAGATACTCTTCCAATTTAATGCTCTGTGACTTATGCCTTTTAGTCTCCAGTTTTCTGTGAGCACTTGAAGATTTGTCTGCTTTGTGCCATTCCAACTCTTTTACAGAGAATAGACCTTTACTAGAGAGTTTTATATGTCTCTTCCAGGAGACTTTCTTCATTGAAGGATCTTTGCTTTATGTGTTTTTTTTTTTCTTTTCTAATTTACTGTGAGAGGTTTTTTTTTCTTTCTTTCTTATTAATAGAGGGTTTCTGCTCTTGTTTCTCTGTCTTGATTTCCCATTCAACAACTCCACAACATTTGTATACATGGTTTTAAAATTTCATAAAACCAATAAACAAGCAAAAACTTTGGATAGTTGAAGTGTAGTAGAAACGAGGCTGGCAACTCAGGATAGAGGACTTTCTAAAGCCCCATCCGTAAAGTAACTAAGCTAAAAGGAGACACTCATGTAAACAAATACATTAAAATACAGGTAATAAATATAATGATAGGCACATGAGTAAGTTGTGGAAGAAGCTTTGAGAACTGATTTTATGCAGGTGGAGGGACTAAGAATCAGCAAATGACACATGAGTTAAGTTTTGAAATATGCAAAAGGGTTTGGCTGATGGGTGGAGGCCTGATATGGTTATAGGAGGAGGAAGGAATTCGGAGTAGAGGACAGCTATATTGTGAGTGACCCACCTACCCTGGACATAAATTCAAATTGCGATTTCCCAAGGAGAGCTCTAGAAAAGCACTCTCTCCAAAGCCAGTATCCTGAAAATACCAATGCCTGCTTAAATACATCTTTCTCATCAAGAGCTCTGAATACTGCATGGCAATTTAAGCACTAGTTTCACTTGCATTTTGAAGATGTATATTCTCTGAAGATCTTATATGGCTTTATTGTTCATTTTTTTGTTATTTTCTAGACTAGCATTCCTGGAGCTGCTTATATAAATAGGATCAATCATTAATACCATTATACAGAAAAAGGATCTTGAGACTATTAGTACTATTATTTATTTACAATATTTATTTATAAGAAAAGCTCCACAGCAGAGTCTGATTATCCTAGTCATCAAAGATTGAAGCTGAGAACTGTCCATTGGACTGTTGTGCTTGAGGGCAGGATATAATAGCAAATGACTTTTTGCAATTATTACACACCAAGCTTTTTTCTAAGTCTTTTATATGCATTAACTCAATACACTCCTCACAATATCCCCGTGAAATGGGATGTGCTATAATTTCCATTTACAAATGCATATACCGAGGCACAGAGAAGTTTAGTACCTTGGCCATGTCGTACAGCTTATATGGGTAGAATTCATATTCACACCCAAGCAGTTTGGCTCCAAAGTCCATGTTCCTAACTGCTGACGATGTTAGGCTGTTTTCAGAATAGAACAGAGTCTCACCTCTTTTAAGGTCTAATCCACAAGTTATTACTTAGTACCTCCTACTTTTTCAGCTCAACATTTTTAGTGTTGTGCACGATGAAGACACAGGCACAGAAATCAATCCCCCCCCCCCTTGAGGAGCTAACAACTGTCTTTTAAAAATAATATTAGTAGCCAAAATCCTTGGAAAGTAGTAGCAAGAAATAAAAAAAAAGGATACACCTCTTCATAAATAATGGAAGAAATCATTAATTTAATTATTTAGTAGGTCAAGACAATTTTGATTACTCATCAAGTGGAATGCTCTATAAGAGTCAAAATGTACAATTTTAGGGGATTCATAACCTAGCTAGGGAGGTTTTTTTTTTTTAATACCAACATGAAAAGAATCAGCAGCACAAAGCATATATCATTAAGGAAGTAAAAGAAGAATTTGTTAAGAAACACTCATCTAGTTCCTATTATGCATGTGATTCTATACCAGGCACGACAGGATGCAAAACGTTTTGTAAACAAGGTCAGTGATAAGCATTATTTGTAATTTCACAGGAAAAAAGAAAATGCACATTTAGAATTCCTTGAGAAAGGCTGCTAGGTAACAGTACAACAAATGAAAGTTGGCTGCCAGCAATGTTAATACCTAAAGCACAATGATGCAAACTAGAAGAACATGCATAAAGATATAGGACAATCTCCAGAAACACTTACAGGAAGTGAGAGCTTTGAGCCACCCATAAGGAAATGAAGCCATGTATTGCAGGGTGTTGGCAGGACAACCTGTGCAAGTGCTCCAAAACACCATGAAATACGTGTCAGTATGGAGGGGTATGCGGAGGGGTATTGGCTTGAAAAGAGACAGACCAAAAGCAAGGGTAACAAGTGATGGCACTCAGAAAGAATGGCGTGGGCAGATGACAGAGGGTCCTGAGTCCTAGGCTTGGAGCAAAAATGTGACTCAGGCACTCAGGAACCCTACTGGTGGGGTGGGGTAGAGAGGCAAAGGAAAGGCTGTCTAGAAGCTTATGAAGAATGAACGGTTTGTAGGGGAGCCTGAGGTCAGCAACCCCAAGTGAACGGAGCCCTAAGGTACAGGCTGTGGGGTTAGAGATGGTGATGAATTTGAGAGATGGAAGGAGAACTGAAGCCAGGGGCAGACTGGAAGTTATTATAGACAATCCCAAATTTGCTATTTCAAATAACTTAATGTAAGAGAAACATTAAAGGGCCAAGGGAGAAGACCGAAATGGACGTGAAGGTAGGTTAGAAGGAGAAGGGAGAGGAGGAGGAGGTAGAAGAGGAGAGTTAGGTAGAAAAGGGAAGGACTGTGTGTGTGCGCGTCTGTGTGTGTTGATTCGTCTAAAAGAATCAACGTGCTCATCAATAGTGTCAGCAAATCAATTCTATTACATTTTCTTTCATATCTCAATTACTGCAGTAGTAGTGGCTTAACACGTGTTGTACCTTCACAGGACACAGGGTACTGCTAGGCCAATCTGTCTTTCTCATTGCAGGCAGTATCTTAGGATGTAGGTTGTGCAGGCACAGCAAGCAGGTGCTAATCAATAATTGGGCTTCATGGACAAGATAACAGTTTTACTGTGCCTCTTTGCTTCCATCAAGAACATGGGGATTTTTTCCGCCATGCATATTGCAGAGAGTTTCTGGAAATACGTGTTGCCTTGCCTACACTTAGCATTTCTCGTGAATATTTCTAATACTCATGCACAAGGCATACAGGTGTTAACCACAGACTAACAAATGCACAGGGGGGTATGCACACACTGTTTGTAAATTGTAGCCTTTGTGGAATGCCTACATTTTTCAAGGCCCTGTAGCATTAAATGTGAGGAGGGCCCACTCTGCTCCATCCATCTCTTGACAATGCATCCAAGGAAAATAGAAAATGATGGCCTCCCAAATCTGCACATTAGTGAACACAAACTCACACACAGTGACATCTTTCTCCTTAAAAATAATGATGCAGGCTGTCTCTGTTACTTAAAGGAGCCAGAGCTCACACTGAAAGGTGTCAAAAAGCACTGTATTATCCCACTTTGCCTGGAGCTGCCTTGACAGTACCTTTCCTGCCATAAGAGTGGATTACAGGCAGGGTGGTAATCAGCCAAGAAGTTAGTAAAAATAGGTTCTTTTAAGAGCAGGGTGTGAACCTGTGAACATCATAAAAAGAGTTTACCACCACACCAACTAAGGGAACAATTAGCTCCCTGCTGCCTTAAACTAACCAGGAACAGCATGCTCCCTGCTACAGGTTGGTGAAGGGCAGCAGGGAGTTAATTGGTCCTATGATGAAAATGATGAAGAATGCTCTACAAAACCTAAAGGTGCCCTAGGAATGTGTAGAGACAAACCAATATGGGGAAAAGTGAGAGACAAACAGATGGAAAATGAAAGGGAGAGAGGTAAGAGAGGAACCAGATGATGCTTCAGGCAGGCAACAGAAGGAAGAAAGCAAGAGTCAAAGGCAGAACAGGAGATACACCAAACTGAATTCAAAGAGTTTAATTCAACAAAGTCAACACAGCCAATTCAGCAAGGATTCTCTGAGATGCCACCAACTGTGCACGATGACAACAAAGGACGATCCCAGGCGTTGGTGGTATAGTGGTGAGCAAAGCTGCCTTCCAAAGGAGGATCCCCAGGTGACCCCTACGAGACTCTCCAAGGGCCCCACAGTAGCAAGTCTGCTATTATTTCTCTAGGTTTCCCACTTGCTTCCATAACTTACTCAGGGACTCTCACCAACTAACCCTGAGATTCCAATGAGACAAGGAACTCAGAGAAACACTAAATTAAGGAGAACCAAGGGTGCCATGTAAATCACAGTGTTGTGAGAGGTTAAGAAAACCCAGGCAGGAGAAGAACCACAATTCAAATTAATCCTTGTCTCTTCCCTTTTGAGTCAGATGTGTGTCTCTGTAAGAGACCAGCAGATTTCCTCTTGTTTCTCCAACTGGGAGGATGACTGCTGCCACCATGTTGGTCTCCTTGGCATTATGTTATTCTTTATATTCTTATGCTTTTTTTTAAGATTTTATTTATTTATTCATGAGAGACACAGATTGAGAGAGAGAGAGGCAGAGACACAAGCAGAGGGAGAAACAGGCTCCATGCAGGGAGCCCGATGTGGGACTCGATCCCGGGTCCCGGGATCAAACCCTGGGCCAAAGGCAGAAGCTCAACCGCTGAGCCATCCAGGTGTCCCTATTCTTATGCTTTTATGGTTGGTACAAATGCTGATGGCTATTTACTAAAAATTTACTATGTTCCACTAATTGAGCGAGGTGCCAAAGCTATGTGATCTCCTTTAATCCTAACAGTGATCTCATGAGGAAGGTGTTATTATTAGCATCATTTTCCAGAGGTTGGCCCTGAGAGTTCAGAGAGGGTAAGTACATTTCCCAAGCCCACGTGCACAAGAGGTTGCGGCCTGACATTCAGGTCCAGGTATGTGGACGACAATGTTAAATTTGTTTCACTCAACCCCCGTTGCCCCTTACTTTTCAGTGATTAAAAAGTGGGATTTTACTAAGCAGTGTACTCTTCAAAGCAAACATAAAAATAGATTAAAAAGATTGATTTGCCTGGCATAGAGTTCATAAAACATTATGGACTGGGATCACCAAGGAGGCTGGATAAAAATACTAGTTTATAGAATCTCAGGACTTTTCCTCATCCAATCTCAACTGGTTCTATTTTTTTTTTTTTCCTGCAGTGCATCCACTACTTAGGCACCCAGGCTGTTCTCACTCTCCAGAGAAATTCTGCTTCTTAATCCCTAGTTTTAAGCTAGCAGCTATGCCCAGATGGGGACTCTCTCAGAACTCCACCAGATGTCATGGACATCATCTTCTAGTTTCTAAATTCTACTACTTTAAGGACCTCCATCAATGTTATCTTTCCAAGAAATGCCCTTAGATATTGTTTCAACTGTATAACAAGCATGATTGGCATCCCTGGAGAAGAATATAGCCTTTTAAAACTTGGGAAAAAAAAATAAAACTTGGGCCATACATAGCTTCCTGCTCCCACAATTTGTAACTCTGAAATACACCAAGAATCTGATCGCTTATAGCTTCATGGCAAACCGTAGCCATTAGTCAAAGCCGCCTTGTGTATGGATGATTTCAAAAGCTTCCCACCGTGTTGCTCTGCTTTCACTATTTCTTCCCTATTGCCTATTCTCCACAGAGAGTGGAGAGCGGCTAGAGTAATGCTTTGGTGTCCTAAACCAGATTGCATCCTCATCTGCTCAAAACCTCCCCTGGCTTTCCTTCTCACTCAGTGTAAAATCTAAATTTCTCACAATGGCCTAGAAAGCCCTACGGGCTCCACTCTTTGCCTGTTTCCCTGCAGCCAGCCACAGCAGCCTGCTGTTATACCTCAAACATGAGTATTCACAGCATGGCCTCACCTCAGGGACTTTGCACCTGCTGGTCTCTGTTTAAATGCTCTTCCTCTAATAGTCATACATCACTCAGCCTCCATTGCCTTGGGTTCTCGCCTTAAATACCACTTTATCAGTAGAGCCTTTCCTGCCAGCCCACTATGCACATTATTTCTTTAAGATAACCTTTTCTGTTTTTAAGTTTTCTGTTTTAATCCAATTCTCATCTCTGAGAATTGGATTCATCTTACACCTGATGGCATCTTACAATTATGACTGGAAGCGCTCTTTTCTTTTTATTGGTAAGTAAACATAGGTGCGGATTTGCGATTGCTCATCGTCTTTGACAATTCTAGTAATATAACTTGCCCTGTTCTCCTTCGTATCCTCACTTTTTATGTCCAGTTTGGTTGTCCTCCATATAGCCCTGTGGTATACCCTATGTTTATTAGTTTAATTGCTCGTTATTTTTCTACTTCAACAAAGAATGTAAGCTCCCTTGGAGGAGGAGTTTTGCTGCTTTGGGTCACAATTGTACCCTCACATCCAGAACTGTCCTTGGCACCTGTTAGACACTCATAAAATCCTTGTCAAATGAAAGGTTCTCTCTGATATTTTATTCAGATATGAGCCCGGGCACCCTCCTCATTACCACCATTTCCCTAGCATTAAGGGGTAGCTAATAGAAAGATGCCAGATTGTTGTAGATAGTAACAAGGGCTGTAGTCTCTGCTAAAGCCATCTGCATGGAATCTAGAAACAAAACACTAACTATCCAGTGAATATCTATAGACGTATCTTAAAAATAGTAAAATCTTAAAATACCTCTATGGCTCAAATGGGCAAAAGAGTAAACATGAAACATCCTAATAACACAATTAGTTGATGAGCTTGGGCTAGACAAGGAGCCCTGTTAGATCCTAGAAAGTGTTTTTCTAGAACCGTTCCTAAGGTCATTCAATCAGAAATGTGAAAAACAATTTCAACTGAATAACCGATTTCCATTATCAGCGCATTCCTGAAGACTTCCGGTCTCTACTGAGAACACCAGCTTCAGTACCAGGCAGCTCCTCTGGTGTCAACATCTACCAAGAGGGAGGAAGAGCTGCTAAAACCTCAAAGCTGCCCAACTGCATCCATTAGCAGAGAATCAAGTGTATGCACAGATTTCCAAAAGGTGTGAAATATTTTATGCTATTTATATTCTATGGGTTTTTAAGGGTTTTTTTTTTTTGTAGCAAGCTTCCATAAATAAATGATTTAGTAGTGTAGCCGGTGAACCACCAGATCATTCCCTTTGTTTTTGTAACTCAGTGACAACCTAAAAGTGCTATGAGTGGCGTCTCAGGGGAGCAGCTCCCAATTTGTTCAAACAAAGAAATCTATAGCAAATTCCATGAACTTATCTTCCCACAGCTGCCGAAATCTGATGTTTCGTATGTTCTTCTATGGACATGAGCATTTCAGTGCTTCATGGACGACAGACTTGCCTGTGGAAATATAGTGGCTTTGAGTGGCAGATGTCCCTGTGAATGTATCTCTCTCACTAAGGTTATATTTTCTGTCTTCTAACTTAATGGCCAGACCAATTTTAAGGAAAATTGGGTTGAGAGAAATATTCTGAGACTGAAGCTTTCTGTGTCAAATACTGTACCCTGGGGCCAATTTTTACAGCTGGGAGAGAATGGGCATGGAATATGATGACTGGCAGGCCCTCGGGAATGAGAGTGCTTTTGAGTGTCACAATCAACCTTATATATTTTGTCTTGGCTTCACAGACCCTTAAATAGAAACTAGCTCCATTTAAAATAATGTATTCACAGTGATTCCAGAAGACACTAATTCTCCTTTGAAAATACAAACAAAAACCATGCTCCTCTCTTTCAGCTCTGGGTCCTGGCTTTCTGGCACTTGTATTTGAAAATTTTTCAAGACCTTTGAAGTGAGAGGCTTCAGATTTTTCTAGCTGCTTAGAGTACATGGTTTGGTAGACCTCAATGTTCCTAGGATGGCTGATTTTTTTTTTTTCTCCTGTCCTTTCAGTCACAGGAAAAGTTCCTGTGTGTTATAATTCAGTGCCATGTCAGAGAGATACTGCTTCAATGACCCCTTCCCTCTTGCTGACTGGCTGTTTGGAATCTAGTCAGACCTAGAACAAGGTTTCTTTCATCTTTCTTTTCTCTCATATGGTACGCAGGAGGAACATTGGAAAAGTCTACTTTTCAAAATAAATATCTCTTGGGCTGCCTGGGTGGCACAGTTGGTTAAGTGACCGATTCTTGGTTTCAGCTCAGGTTGTGATTTCAGGATCATGAGATTGAACCCGGTGTGAGGCTCAGAACAGATTCTGCTTAAGACTCTCTCTCCTTCTTCCTCTGCCCCTCCCCACCTCAAATAAATAAATAAATCTTTAATAAAATAAAATAAATATCTCTGCATAGTTATTAAATTTTTTTCAGGGAAAATGAAAATAATTTGAAAAAGAAGTCACAAGTGAATCCACTACCCATCAAACAAAAAAACACATGAACAAAGCTAAATTGATCAGCTGGGTTTGTATGCATTACTGGTTGATGCCAGGAAAGGTGTTCTGTAAACCAAGACAAGAAAATGTTGTTTGACCCTTGACTAGGAAAAGATCTCTCTTAATGAATAAATCACTTTATATGTCTTACAAGTTATCTACTCCTTCATGCAAGTTGCATACAGACTTTTTCAAGTTGATGTTATGCTGACCCTTGATAGTCAACATTCTTCTGCACAAATTGTCCCTGACACCCCTCATGGGAAATGCCTATTAGTATACAAAACTATCTGTACATTATAATAGAACGGGATCTATAATTAACTGTAGAGCAATGAACATCAAACCATAATATGTTTAAGAGTCAATGGAGAATATTGTTAGAGCAACTAAATCCGATTCCCTAAGTGGTCCTGGGAGTCTGATTTTTTATTACAATTGCCAGATGATTCAGATGTAAGTGATCTGTAGGCTAGATCCTGGGAAGTCCTGACTTACCCAGTTGACTTCTCTATAGGAAGTTCATTGAAGAACCCCACTAACTTAAATATCTGATAACTTAAATATCTGATAGATAACCATTTTCACTGAGGTATTGAAGGGATCTATTAATATATGACTATATTAATCTGAAAAATAAATATACTTAATATATCAGGGACTGTCAGTATACTGAGGATAGAAAACACTTAGACTGCAAACAGGAACAGAATTCTGAGAGACTGGAATAAGGAAGAACTAATGGGCAGCAGAAACATCTGGAATGAGTCATTACAACAGGAGCTTTAGCATGCTAGGGAACAGCAGGAGATGAGTGAGAAGCAGGAGGAGAGACCTCTAGATTTGATTAAGAATAATATGTTGGCTATTTCTATGAATGACTTTCCAGTTCACAAAATATTCTCATGAACACTTTTAAGTTTATGCCCATCCTCGTCAAGAAATTAGTAGTATTAGAAGTAGAGTACAGTAATTAGGAAAAATGTCTCTACAGTCAGGTTTTCCTGGGTTGAAATCTCTGTTCCACCATTTTGTACATTGTGAATTCAGACAGAAAATTTAACCTCTGTGTCCTGGTGCCCTCATCTGTGTAGCAGGAACAACAACAGTGCCGATCTTATGGGGCTGTAACAAAATAAGGTAAAAGGAGATTTAGTCATCACAGTGTCTGACATCTAGCCCGAGATCAAATGTAAACTTTCCTTATTTTTCATCTGAAAGGAAACTAAGACTTAGAATATTAATATCTGGGTCATTATACCCAGTGATTAAGCGCACAGGGACTGAATGCAGTGCTTCTGGCTTCTAATGCCACATCCCGACTCTTCTACACGCTCTTTCTTCAAAAGGACAAGGTGGAAATCAAGAAATGAAGACCTCACTTACTTCACAGTTGCTTTACAAAGTATTTATAATTTATACCTGACTTATTGTGACAAAGGCCTCTGAGAAAGTGGACTAGCAGACTGTCTGAAATATGTTCAAATAATTCTGACTCACAGAGTTGGCAAAACACCCAGCTCTGTGGTACTTTGCAATTGTTGTTCTAAATTCAAGATTTCAGATTAATCCTTGAGAATTACTACACTCAATGAAGTGCTCAGAGATCCTGAAAAGGTCAAACTGAATATATTCAAAGCAGAGAATGAGTTCCCCTTACACCTCTAGGGCTTGGATCTGTGCTGAGATACCCTTTGCTGATACCTGAATCCCTGGTTTTCTGTTTCCTGGGAGCTGCCCTAAGAGGCCCCCAGGAGCCACAGATGGGGCCACCCGTTGCTTCACCTGTAGCACCATCTGCTTACCTTTGGAGAGAACCTTCCCTCCCCAAAATAAGGTAGACAAAGCTTAGACTTGGGAGACAATTAGATGATGCCCTAAAGCGTGAGACTCACTTTAGGTAAAGGACTGCTAGATTTGTAGTCTCCTAATTGATCCCCTAAGTACTTGTGCAGTGTTGAACATGGCTCAGCTATCAACATAGCTTGCTAAATAGTCTAAGTCCCTTCTGCTATGTATGCAGAGAATATATGTGTATACATATAATGATTAAAAGAAGAAAAAGTGACAAAATAATCTGTGGATGCCAAATCTGAATGTATGAACACTCTAGCAGTTTGTGAGTAGGAATGCCACAGACCAACAGGCACCCTCTGTCCCCCACTCCCACTAGCTCCACAACAATCATATAGAGTGTGACACTTCCTCATGCATTCACCAATGACACCCACTACAGTTTCCATAGGGAATAAGTTATAATAAAAACAAAACACTCCTAGCAACTCCTGCGAAAGTAAAATGCACCAAAGGTGTGATTGCCATAAAGCTTTTGATCTAAGTGTTAAACAGCAACAGTTATAAAGCATAACGTGAGATTTCCCTTCTCTCACTCTCCTAAGTATTGAACTCCAAATTACCCAGTTAGCACTTGGAGCATGTGCTCTGCATTATGTATGGAGGAGAAATATTGACAGTGAGTGCACTTAACTAAGTCCACCCCATGCTCTGAGGTTAAAACCAGAGAGTATCTGTGATCAATTCCCTCATGGAGCTGTTAAAAAGCCAATGTGTACAAGACTCTGGTTTCCAGATGAGCCCCACAACACGCTTATTAAGTAGAAAAGCCACTGGACTAATGTATATCAAGTGGCCAGGTACAAAGGGAAACTGATCTGGAAAGGATTTTATCCTCTGGTCTGCAGTGTTCCTTCCTTTTTGTCCTGTGGCTTTTTTAGTTAAAAGGTTTGCAGATAAGCACTAAAAGTCATCTTTTTTTTTTTTTTCAACTAAGTAGATAGTTTTGTTCCTCCTTAGGTTTTGTTTTATATTCACAATTCAGGATTCCCATTTATCTTATGCTACTTATATAGAAACCCTTACACCCAGGACTGCTTATGGTTAAATGGTTGGGAGTAGAGAAGCAACATGCCCCTAAACTTTCAGCCCTTAAGCAAAATTCTGCAAAAGACCTCCTCCCTGTGATCTGTAGTCCTCAGGATAAACATCAGACCATTTCCTGCCTTAAAGCAGGAGATGACACAAAATTTTAGTGCAGCACTAAATCTACAGCACTAAACTCATGTTCATAGATTTTTTTTTTTAATAACTGTTAACTTCAGTTCCCACCATTTCTAGCCAAAATGATTCCATCCTTTAGCTACAGGGTAGTACTGCTCATTCCTATTGAATATTCCTATTCACCTGGTAGATGTTACCACTGTTCTGGGCTCTGAGTTCAAATCACCAAAACAAGTGATTTTAGATCATGATGCCAATGAGATCAGAGACTGCTGCAGGTCTGACTTGGAATAATAGTGATGGGATCATTAAAAGAGCCAGGTGGTATAGGATCAATAAGTCCAGATTCCATATCCCACTTAGCCAGGCCACAGCTAAGCCAAACTTGCTACGTAATGACATTTTAGTATTCTAAAAACCTCTTAAATCTATAAGCTGCTTCCTGGAACTCATTGTAATTTCAATTTTGTGTATTTGACCATATATACTCAAAATTTCAAGTGAGAGAATCTCAATTCAAACTAGTTTGAGGAAAAAAAAATCTTGGCAATAGAAGTCCAAAAATAGACTTTGTACCTACTACAGCTGGGTCCAGTTCCACAAATCGTTAGTATCAATCCCTCTCCTTGTCTCTGTTTCTCTCTCTCTCCCTTCCTTCATCTCTCAGTTTTGTTCTTCTCTCTAGGGGTTTCAACTCTCAGGTACATTGTCTTTCCAGATAGAGAGGAAGTTTGTCACATGCAGCTCTAAGATGCATTTCAGCCCTGTAGCTTTCATAAATGGCCTGGTGAGCTTTCCAGAAAGGAATGGCCTGGCCTGAGGCATCAGGCTGGGTCACATGACTACTCCTGAAGCAATCTCCATGGTCACAGTGGGGGGTGAGGATTTCTAATTGGCCAGTTCTGAGTTGGATACTTCTCCTGGTTACAAGGGAACAGGACGTGATGATTACTCAAATAAAAGGATGGTTGAAAGGAAAAAACAAAAAAAAAAATATATATATATATATATATATATATATATATATATATATATATTCACTTCACGGTTGGTCATGGTCAATCAATTTTTCACTGTCTAGCACTCAGGCTGGTTTTGAATCTCAAATAGAAACTATGCTTTGTATTGGTTTTCTCCTATGCAGGTGAGCATATAACCTCTATTCTCTTAAGCATTGAAGCAGTTGGCTTGTTTTCATGTTATGGTGCATAGACACTACTAAAGTGGTGTCTTTTTTTTGTTTGTTTTGTTTTAATCTACAGAGTCCCTGGGGGGAAATGTCTCCAAGGTTTATAATGCTTTTCATTATCTTACTGAGCTAAAAAGGTTTCCAACTGCACAGGGTATGTGTTCTGGTGTTGTCCTCAAAGCTTCTTGTGGCTTGCAGTACAGTGGTATGAGTAGTAGCATACTAATGGGTCCATTGTGTCAGTGTGCACTTTACTAATTAGGGGGAAGAGACAGGTTGGGCTACCCAAAAACCTATCAAGTAGCCTTGGTGAGTTTCTTGAGGCAACTGAGCTTATAGAGGAGCTGTAGCTTTTCAGATCTTCTAAAAATATCTGGATTTTTTTTTTAAGTGAATTAGCAAAGTGGATTAGTCCTATTTTCCTGCAGTTTGGAATTTAGGAATGAAATCACAGAGTAAACTGCAGCCAAAACCATTCTATTATTCCATGGGTCTCTGATTGATGATATCCTATAAAAGTCTATAAGGATGCTAACCAGGATTTTCTACAATATCCAATACAGGGCATGATTTCAATCAAATCAATGCACTAGACTAAGCCAGCCAGATGTTTCTTTGATGCTAGTGATTAAAATGAAAGTTGTTCAATATTTCGTGTCTTCAGCTTTGAGAAAATTTTGACATGTTTCTCACTTATAAATCAAATTGCTAAGAGATAGTTTAGTTTTCAGGAGGATAAATATCTAAATATTTTGAGATAAGTAGGACCATGCTCATCTACACTCCTTACTAAGAACTCTACAAATGTGCATATCATAGTCTAATTTCTTTGTAATTTCAAAGCTCAAGCTGCATTCAGTGTTATTCATATTTCTGTACCTGAGTAGAAGACTGATGAAGGGAACTAAAGAAATACATTCTAGACCTCTGGGTGATATAGAGAGATGATTTCTCCTGTTCCAAACTCCTTGCTACACTTTCTTTTTCCTCCCAGGCACACGCTCTCCTTTGAATACTAGCTCTTCCTTGAAATCACCTTTTATCTATCATCTATCTATCTATCTATCTATCTATCTATCTATCTATCATCTATTAAGATTTAATTTCTTTATTCATGAGAGACACAGAGAGAGAGAGGTAGAGACACAGGCAGAGGGAGAAGTAGGCTCCATGCAGGGAGCCTGATGTGGGACTTGATCCTAGGACCCCAGGATCACGCCTGGGCTGAAGGTGGTGCTAAACTGCTGAGCCACCCAGGCTGCCCATCACCTTTTAAAGCATGTGACTATATCTTTGGGGTAAATCCCAGGCAGTGCAATTGTGGGTGGTAGGGCAGATCTATTTTTAACTCTTTGAGGAACCTCCACACAGTTTTCCAGAGTGGCTGCACCAGTTCACGTTCCCACCAACAGTGGAAGAGGATTCCCCTTCCTCCACCGGAACACCCCAATGTTTATAGCAGCAATGTCCACAATAACCAAACCGTGGAAGGAGCCTCGGTGTCCATCGAAAGAAGCTGTGGTCTATGTATTCGATGGAATATTCCTCAGCCATTAGAAACGATGAATACCCACCATTTACTTCAACGTGGATGGAACTGGAGGGTATTATGCTGAGTGAAATAAGTCAATCGGAGAAGGACAAACATTATATGGTCTCATTCATTTGGGGAATATAAAAAATAGTGAAAGGGAATAAAGGGGAAAGGAGAGAAAATGAGTGGGAAATATCAGAGAGGGAGACAGAACACAAGAGACTCCTAACTCTGCGAAACGAGCAAGGGGTGGTGGAAGGGGAGGTGGGCAGGGGGTTGGAGGGTCTGAGTGATGGGCACTGAGGGGGGCACTTGACAGGATGGGCACTGGGTGATATGCTATATGTTGGCAAATTGAACTCCAATAAAAAAATTTTAAAAAATAAAGCATGTGACTAGAACAGAATCCTTAGCACATGAGTACTATAAACTGACCACATAGACACTGTTGCATTTATCTCTATGTATACAGAGAGGGTAAATACGGTGAGATATGAAGGTCATAACTCTAAGACCTTCATCAAATGTTCAGAAAGTTTTTATGCACACATTAGCATGCATCTTTATCTCCAAACTTGTATGAAGCACATTACTGGTTCTTGCCATATTCACAGATGGAACTAAAATCAGCTGCCTGCATGGGGAGTCACAGTTGCTAATTTGCCATGTTTTCACCATTTATCATTTATCCAGATACAACTAATAATTAGCTACTGTTGGTAAACTTAGATGTGTGCACAAGTCAATGCCTTGCTGATCTGGTTCCTCCTATTTGCTGATTTCTGTAGTTACAAACATATCAGAAAACAACATGGCTTAGATGGTTTCTGTTCCAAGAAGCTCAATGTTCCTCAATTAGAGTAAATAATTAGAAAAAAGCAAGTTTAACACCAAATGCAGTCATCCTCTTTGAGAACTGGCATATTTGGATCATTGGATGTTGGTGATTGAAGTCTTAATGTAAAGACAATACTGGTGCCTGGTTGGGGAAAATAGTTCAATTTTAAATGGTTTCATTGAAGTTTAGTTTGTGACAGTTACTATGAGTTAACTGTCTGATTTCTTCTTTCTATCCTTTCCTTGTTAGAAAACCCACATTAGGGTCAGAGCAGCATTGTGCATAGGTGAAAACTTATCCCCTTCAGTCCCCTTTGTACAAAGAGGTAGCCACAGTACCTTCTAGTCAATGAGGTTGAAGGGGATATCTCCTGGAGGGTCCTGGGAAAACCTTTGTTTTACTGATAAAAGGAAATATTTGTGGCTGGCATACCTCCACTCTTCTTTCCGCCTTGAATAGAACCCAGTATCTGTACTTGAGGCTATCGTGCTATATATTGCTGATACATAAGTTGTAGCAACAATAAGATACCGCACTAAAAGCTACAGCCCCCTTCATCCAGCCTTCTTGATTTATGAGAAAAATCCTTTTTAAAAATCACTACAAAATATTTTTTTGTTACTTGCAACTGAACACTAAACTGACACATGGACTTCATTTTCTCTCCTACCATTCAATCATTATAATCACCAGGTGAAAAGATTTAACACCAGCCAAGATAGTCACAAAAATAGCCTCTGAATTCCATTCAACTTAAACTCATTACATGACATAAACATTTGAGTTGTAGTTCACCGGGAGTATTCTGATATGCATTATACACTTGCAGATTATTTATTTAACAATATTTGCAAGCCACAATTAACCTCTTTTTCTGAGTAAAAGTGACTAAGAGTCAGAGGCGACAAGTAATGTTTTAAAGGACAGAGAGCTAATAAATGGCTAAGTCAAGATTAAAGCTCAAGTTTTCTGACTCCAGATTTGGTTTTTCTCTAGAGCGCACCGCACCAGGGTCAAAGAGGAATGGAAACAAAAATGTAGTCCAGACTTCAATACCAGTTGAGGAAAATTTTGCCTACTCCAAACCTGTAGGTAATGCAAATTGCCTGTAAGATAGACCGAAATAAGACAGTTGGAATCTTTTTTTTTTTGGGGGGGGGTGTGTGTGTGAGTGTGTGGGTGTGTGTGTGTGTGGTTCTTAAGTTTGAGCTCTGGGATGTCACTGTCTATGAGTCCTAGTGGTTTTATGCTCTTACTTTTCAGCAGTGTGACCTCTTCTACATGTGAACCTGCTATTCATTGGAGCAGTACCAAAAGCTCTATTGACTCTATATCTCATTTATTACTTGAGCTGAAAAATATGCTCCATATTTCTCAGTTTCCTTTCTTTCTGGCCATTATTTGCTATTGGGGAAGTTAACTACATTATTGAATTCTGGGAAGCAGCTCAGAGAGCCAGTTTACATAAATGTATAAATAAATCAAACTGAGGTACAGCAAATGATGCTAGAATTTTCTAATATTTGTGACCAAAATCATAAACAGGTATTAGGGAGCATTTATTTTGAGCAACACTCAGGTGCTGTAAGCTAGGTAATTCTGTAATGCTCAGAGGGTTTTTAAGTCATGATTCTTGATTTATAATACCAGTGCGTTATCCCAGAGACAAGTAAGTAATGGTCCAAGGACATCTGGTATGATGTGTCAACCCAGTGGCTCTTCTTTTTTTTTTTTTTTTAAGATTTTATTTATTTATTCATGAAAGACACAGAGAGGCAGAGACATAGGCAGAGAGAGAAGCAGGCTCCTCCCCAGCAGGGAGCCTGATGTGGGACTTGATCCCTGAACATGGATCACACCTTGAGCCAAAGGCATATACTCCACCGCTGAGCCACCCAGGCATCCCAACCCAGTGGCTCTTCTAAAGACAAATCACCATAGGCCCTGCCATTTATGGTCATTTCCTTATCTCATTGGCAGTCTTGGTGGTCCTCGGTTGCATGTAATTTGGAAAATACTCTCCTATTGTAAACAGACCCTCCTTCTCCATGCCAGAAATGATAATAAGACAGGGAAACTAATGGGACCCCATGAAAAACTGTTTTTTTCCCTCTCCTTTTCCTGTTCTGTTCTTGCTAGGACCTATACCTCCCTTACACACACCTTATAGAACCGATAATGTATGTCCTCCTTGTAAAGTTTAAGGAGTTAACAATTTCTTCAGAGTCTCCTGACACAATAAATAAACATCTAAGGAGTGACTGGGTGGGGTGGTCATGACCCCAAAACCACTGACTCATCAATACCCATGGCTCCAGGGCAAAAGCAACTTATGGAGAACACCTAAACACTTGTCCTTGTCCCTGGATTACTAGACCACCATCCTCAATAAAAACCCCAGGCCCCAAGCAAAGACAAAACTCATTTATTTCCCTTTCCTTTCTGAGGTTCTTAGACATTCTGTCCATATCTATAATCTCTCTAGATCTTTAATGAACTCTTGCTCCCACTTCCTCTAGGCTTGTGTTTGATTTCCATCTGTACAAAACCAAGGATCCTCTTGGCTGGTCTTGCAGGACGCCCTCTAGGTTCTTGGACCCCATTAGCCTGCATCAGTAGTACCATTAGCTATTTCCATCACAAAAATTTCCTTGGAAAAGGACTGTGCTTTGTAACTTTCTGTATCTTCTATAACCTTCTCCACAGTGTCTTGGAGAGGAGGCCCTAAGTAACGGGAGAAACCCTAAACAAGAGGAATGGGGTATAGAAAGATAGAAACCAAAGATCAACTTCAGACTTCAACTATTTTACAGTTTTGCCTAAGGTTAACTCGGGCTAAGAAAAAAATACAAAGGTAGCTCACGGAGCCATTCCAGGCCGGTATTTTGCCCGAGGCAGAGCAAGATATGGTTCTTCCCCTTTGTTAAGTCAGTGACCCTTGAATGTCTGGCATTGACCTGAAGGCATAACAAGGCTGTTAGGATGGTGTCTCTCCTGTTCCTTGAATAAAAGAGAAAATGCCTGAAGGTAGGGTGATGAGAATGAAGACAACATAACTGTAACATAGGAAAATATCCCTGCCAGACATTTCTCTATCAATCTATTTAGCACCACTTCTGGTCCACTTGGCTCTATTCCTATCCTAAGAGAGAAAGCAGTTGTGCTGGAGGAGGAGTGTTCCAGAGCATTAGCCAAATCCCAGTTTGAATGCTTAACAACTCACAGGGTTTATTAAGAGTACTCCAAGCACTACACAGTAGCACATTAATTATACATTTCTGTTGGTGATGTCATTCCAAATCTCTGTGCCATTTGAAGTGGGCATTAGATCCTTCTTCCAATCCTGTGTGAAGCATTTAAGTAGCTGTATATCTGTTGAAGAAGGGCCATGTTGTTTCCTAGAACTGGCTGGGTGTCAGAAAAATAAGTCTAAAATAGAAATATACCAGATCATCTGCATCACTTAATGAATGGTGTGTGAATCTAATTTGGAACACAATTTGGCTATGAAACTTTAACATGTTTTTTTTTTCCCAATGGAATAGAAGGTATTGCATTAATGACATTTAGTTAATGCACAAAATAGATTGATCATTTTATTACCAATGCATGAAACATGATTTTGCATCTTATCTATAAAAAATTGTGAATCCTCTGCTGAGTTGGGCTTAGGTCATTACATATTTCTGCCTTCCCTTGTCTCCTTCCTCCTAATACGTGCCTTTCAGGAATGGGATTTATTTTAAAATCAGCTTTGCACCACTTAAAGCTGCATGAACTTGAACAGGAACTATAACCTCACAGACTTATTGTGAGCATCCAATGGCATCATGCATGGGAAGATGTCTTGTAAAATGTAAGCATTATGCAAATGTCAACGGTTATTTTCATTGCTAACTTCTTTAACTGTGTGGCGTGGTCATTAGGTAAAAGGCATTGTGTTGAAGACTCTTCAAAAATTACCTCATTTACTATAATTCTCACAACAATCCTATCAGGTAAGTACTGTTATTCCTCTAGTTATACAGAAGAGGAAAATGGGACTTGGGGAGGTAAAGTGACACAGCTAGTAGTGATACAGCCACTAGATGATGATGGGGTAAAGCTTGATGTCAAATCAATATAATACAGTTAGGAATCAAATATACATGAAATTGCTCATTAGTTGCTGTTTGGGATTATCACTACTGCAGGGGCCAAGGTCCACCATTTCAAAGGTGCCAATTTGGCATACTGATTATTTTAATTTAAAATAATTTAATTTATTTTGGTATACTGAGAGAGCATGTAATAACACGTTTTTGTTTGTTTGTTTGTTTGTTTGTTTGTTTTCCTGTTAAACAGCCTCATATAAATTGAATTCTTAGTCCTGCTGGGAGAACTTGAAGGGTAGAAGAATTTTTCCTTTCCAACACTCTACCACTGCTCCCCTCCAAAAGCATGGTGAATGGAATTTTATTTAAGTAAACTGTTTTTACACTCAGGAAAATTCATTCTATGCCAATTTAAAAAAGGAGAACAGATCCATTTTCTGGTCTTTGTGTAAAATTGGAGTCTACCCACTACCAGCGTATGCTCCTTGGGAGGAAGGGTATGGTAGTCTGTTGGACCTTAGCCTGTTGAAAGGCCATCAAGAGCTGGAAGTGGTGATACAACATCTTCAAACACAGTCTGAACTTTCCCCCAAATAATCCCACAATTCCTCTTTTAGTGGCTCTAGAGGTTTCAGCTAAAGGGTCTAAGTAAAAATTCATGTTGCCCCAAGACTAAATAGCACAGCTATGTTCTTAGGTCAATATCTTACTTTGCCTCATCCCCTCTTATACAATTACTTACTTTCTTCCAATGTATCTGCTTGTCATAGTTGCAAAATAAGCATGAAATCACAAATGGCAGGAGTGCTCATGTCAGTCTACCATGTCTTACACACATTGGCTCTATCAACCTTTCTGACATTATCTTGCACCTGTCTCTCATCGCTGCCTTTGGTACCCTGACTTACTTTCTGTTCCTCAAATGAACCAACTTCTTTTCAGTTTTAGGACTTTTGTATCTCTATACTCCATGGCAGTCCCCGTATTATCCAAGTCTCGATTCAGAGAGTACTTTCTCTGAGAGATCTTCCTTGAATACCCAATCTAATACTCCCCTTTTAGCCCCCTAGTACCTCGCTCTCTCATGCAAAATTACCCTGTTCACATTGTTTTTCTTCATAGGATTCATTACTACCCGAAGCTGCCCTATTCATTGTTCAGTATATTATTTGTCTTTTCTTATGAGATCCAAAGCTTAAGAGCAGTGTTTCATTAGCCACTGTATCCTCCACACCCAGTTTCTAGCTAAAACAACACCTCTTAATTTTAGTGCTCAATAATTTGTCAAATAAAGTAACAAACTGTTTGACACGATTAGTTTGTCTAGCACTGAAAGATCAATAATTTCCTTGAATTACTGTTGTATGAGGTTGGCTGTATGTGGAGTAAAGTTTTGTTTTGTTTAAAGATGTTATTTATTTATTTATTTATTTATTTATTTATTTATTTGAGTTAGAGAGAGAGAGAGTCTATGGAGGGGCAGAGAGAGAAGCAGGCTCCCCCTGAGCAGGGAGCCTAATATGGGTTCAATCCCAGGACCCTGGGATCACGACCTTAACCAAAGGCAGATGCCTAACTGACTGAACTACCCAGGAGCCCCTCTGTGAAGTAAAGTTAAGAGGGACATTGTACCAAAACCTGTTTCAGTTATTTCTGCCTACCGAAACTTCAGCATTCACCTGGTGGCTATGTGCTGCATGAAAGGGAAATTAGCTTTTAAGCACGATTAACAACTATCTCATAATCACTTCTTTAGTACATTTCAATGTAAAAATTGTGAACCACAAAAAAAAATTGTTAACCACAAAATAAGAAATGAATTCACAATATATCCTACAGGGGAAAACTATTTAAGGACCACCTGTTAAAGCCCTGTTAAAATAACCAATCTAAACAACTTGGAAAAAAACCCTGAAGTCACTCTGAGATCACATCATCCTTGTTTTATGTAGTAGCTGTTAGTTGAGGAAGAAAGACTAGACCTGAGGGTCAGATTCAAATATTCAGTCTTAAGTCTGAAGGAAGAAAGGCAGATACAGAGGAAAACTCAGGAAGATAAGAGGCTCAAACAACGCTCAAAGGGTTTTAGAAGAAAACTGTGTGGCAACTGGATCAAGCTGGAGAAGGGGTGAAGGAAGGAAGTGAAGTCAAGAGGGCAGACAGAAAATCAACACTATTAATAAGTCATGAATAAAAAGAAGAATAAAAAAAATTGAGTTAACAATGCTCAGGATCTCCAGTGATGTGATCCCTGGGTGGCGCAGCGGTTTGGCGCTTGCCTTTGGCCCAGGGCGCGATCCTGGAGACCCGGGATCGAGTCCCACGTCGGGCTCCCGGTGCATGGAGCCTGCTTCTCCCTCTGCCTGTGTCTCTGCCTCTCTCTCTCTCACTGTGTGACTATCATAAATAAATAAAAAAAAATTTAAAAAAAAGAAAAACATAATTTGTTATTACTAAACATGCTGATGGACCCCCTCTGGATATTCCATCCATAGTGACCTGAATTGAATGCATTATAATAATATGTTTGTTTCCTTTTAATTTTTATTTTATGACTTCAAAAGGATTTTCCAAAGCAAAACACTGTTGTCAAACAGGAAACATGTTTCTTTTCTAAAAAGAAGGTTTTGCTGGGCCTATGAATAGTGTACATAATAGATCTGGGCATCCTTTCTTTCTTCTGAAGGATGGGGCATGTGATACTTGTTCCTTACCTACTGCTCAAAGACCACAGGAGAGTAAATGAAATGATGTCCGTAAAGTTCTCGTAGCTGCTGGCAGCATCACAAATGTGAGGTGATACGTAATTTGTCCAGGCAGGATTAATTCTCAACAGCTATACAAGATATAAAGTAAGTTCATATTACATGGACCTGTTGGAGGCTGAAAGAGTCATCTGGTTGCTTACCTTGAGTGAAAAGTTGGATTTGGAACGGAAAGAGAAAAGGGTCCCTGGTGGAAGGAATGACCTGGGAACCTGCTCAAGTCTCTTGAGGCATTTGTACATACGCCCACTTGTGCTCTTGTGGGAGCCTCCCTGGGATTATAACAATGCAAGGGAAGCAAAAGAAGAAGCACATGCATTACCCATGGGAACACTATACTAGAAGGAAAGAACAAATTAAGAGATAAGATTCATGAAAGGCAGCTGGTCTGATCTGAAAAGGAAAAAAAATTAAAGGGATTTATTCAAAAAGGGATCTTACAGTAATGAAATAAGAAACTTCCTTCCTACTTTGCCAGAGCCAAGAATTAAGGGGCTCATTCCTTGGAAATTTAGCCTTTCTATTCCTTTCTAAAATTTTATTTTAGGGGTGCCTGGGTGGCTCAGTCTATTAAGCTTTTGCCTTTGGCTTGGGTCATTATCTCAGCGTCCTTGGATCCAGCCCCTCATTGGGCTACCTGGTCAGTAGGGAGTCTGCTTCTCCCTCTCCCTCTGCTCCTCCCCTCACTTACACTCTCTCTCTCTCACTCGTTCTCCCTGTCTTTCTCAAATAAATAAAAAAAAATATTTTAAAAGCAAATCAAATCTTATTTTAAAAATAATTTCAAACTTACAGAAGTTTGCAAAATTAGCAGAGTGTCTGTATGTCTTTTCCCAGTTTTACCAGTTTGTACTACTTTGCCACTTTTGTTCTCTTTCTCATTGAATTAAGTAATTTAATGTTGACATATATATGCATGTTGTAATATATATGTACATAAATGTATATATGTATATTTTAAATTCACAAAATTTAACAATAATACAATACTTATCTAATCTATAGCCTATATCCCAATTTTATTAAATGACTCAGTTATGCCCTTTATAGCATTTTTCTCCTTCAGTGAAGATCCAGCAGTTCATGGTTATTTATTACATTTAGTTGTCACATCTAATATTTCCTCTTAATTTCATTTTGGGTAATATATGCCCAGTTGGAGTGTGTCCTTCTTAGGTATCCTACCTGAAGCTACCTTATCCATCTGCCTCTCATTGGTGATGTTAATTTTGATTACGAGGTCAAAGTGTTGTCCAATTTCTGCACTGTATAAGAACTATTTTTCCCCTTGCAACTAAAAAGCAATCCATGGGGAAACAGTTTGGGATTATGTAAATCTTCTGTTTCTCACCAACTTTTTTCCCCTAAATTTAGTATCCATTGATAATTCTTGCCTAAGACAATTTTTTTCTGTGATTGTTGCAAATAGTGTTTTCCCTGATTCACTATTATCTCCACATTGATCAACTGGCATCAGTTAGGAAGAGCTTTCCTTTCCTCCCTATAGATTCTTATTTTAATCAGTATGTTATAATTCATTATGCTTCCTAATATTGAAATTGCCCCAGATGCATACAACAGAAGTCCCTTTAAGCTGGCTTCTCTGTCCTTTTAACATGTTTTTTTTTTTAATTTTTCTTTTTTATTAGCACCTCCTAAACAATAAAATGATATGCGTTCTTCTTGTACCTTCCCCGCCCTGGTCCTGGACTCAACTCTATCTTTCATTAGCCCTGGCTCCTTTTAAGTGGACAATTACATTCAAAAACAAATATCTAGGCTTTAAGTATGCTTGTGATTCTTGAGGAGTCATTGCTTCTTGCACTTTCAATGAACACAGGAAATCTTTATCTACGACTCCAATCTAACTCTGCAAAGTTCTTCTTTGCCTTTCCTCATTCCGTATTCTGAATTCTCTGACTTCCCCAACATCACCACATTTCCTCCTTTGTTCAGTCCTATAATGCACACAAAGTACTTTCAAAATTTCTATGCCCACACCACAACCAAAACCAAACAAATAAAAGGATAAATAAGAGTTTAAGATTTGTTTGCAGTTTTTCCCTCTAGATTGAGGGCATGCAGTCAAGGTACTGTGATCCAAAGACAGAAAGACAGTTGCGGACACTTAAAACTTGGGAACTTTATTGAATGTAAGTTATATCTTAATAACTATATTAAAATATTTGGATTAGTTCTTAGTTTTTTTTTTTCCTTTAAGTGTGACTATGCTCTTTATTCAAAAGGCAACTGGGATTGTTTATTTCTGACTGTTGCCAGTTACTGGTTTTCTTCTCCCTATTCTAACATTTTGAATATAAAGAACACCAAAAAACTTTCAAAGTCTAAATTGTACCAAAAGAAATATATTCAGAGAGGCTTCACATTCTTCTCTACCCCTTCTGCTTTGTTTCCCCTGCCAATGCCTTTTAATTATAAACAAAACCTTTAGTTATTTGGTTTATATCTACTATACTTCCCTTGTAAAAGTAAACAGGTACATGCATATTTTATTATTTTCCTTTTCTTACACAAAATTTAGCATGTGATATACATGCTTTTACAGTAACCAACTCATGAATAAGAAAGAAGAGGTCCTAAGATCATGCAAGTATTTTTACACTGTACCCACTGTCTGCATTAAATGGATGAAAACAGAAGATGAAGAGGGCTCTTATGAATCTCTTCTTTAATTCTGAGGTCTTCTATCCAGTTACTCAACTTTAGTGTATTTGTAGATTCTTTTCTTAATAATTAAATAAACAGACTGTATATTACTCTTTAGTTTCATCTTTAACTGCACTTGCTCAAAATCCCTCTGGTTTCATTAAAGCAATGGTCTTCCCCAATTTCCGCAACCACCCTTTTTTTAACCTTTACCCAAATAATGCTATCCTCATTCGTTCCTCTTGAGTCCCAGAGCAGAAAGCCAGCTACCTTCTATAGAACCTTCTTTCCATTCTTCACTCCTTTCTCTTTACTAACAGATTTGTCTTGATTTATTAGGCTCCCTTTCTCACTTGGAGGTCACAGTATGCAAATTAAACCTTCCAGTCTAAAATCAATAATCCCCCCTCCATTGCCTTATATAATTAGCATTTTTTCAAGATATTTTCCTGCAAAAGCTGCTATAGAGTAGATTTCATATTCTACTAAACATTTTGAGTAGTAGGGAAGAAAATTCTGGACAAGGAGCCAGGAGATCTCTCCATGATACTCAGTTCTTTTCTCTAATGTATTTGAACTTCCTTAAATCCAAACAGTGATCTGGGATGTGTACATTTGTGGTAAGGTATTTGTCCTCACCTAAAGAAAGATTCAGCCATTGTCATAGGCCCTGGGGGGGGGGGGAGGGCAACCTCTAAACCCATGGAATTTTCTGAGTGATATGTTTGTTTTGTTGTTAATGGTGGGCCTCTCAACCACACCTGAGAGTCTATGCTAGCGAGGTGACTCATGTGGGTTCCTAGATAGTTTATAGCTAAGAAGATGACTCAGGATGAAGGCTGCCACTCCAGCAAGGTCAACCATGTGATTAAATGGTTGGTGCTCAGAAGGTGGGGTTGGGAGGCTACAGACAGAGTGCAATAATTTAATTAACCATGCTATGCAATAAAACCTTAATAAAAACTCTGGACGTTAGAACTCAAGTGAACATCCCTGGTGGGAAGTACTCCATGTATTGCTATACATTGATGCTGTGCTGGGAGGGTAATGAAGATGATGAAAACTTCATGTTTTGAAACCTCCCAGATTACTCCCTATGCCTCTCTTCCTTTGGGTGGTTGTAGCTTATATTCTTGCATTATAATAACAATAACACTGTAATCATAAATATAATACCTCCTTGAGTTCTGTGAGTCATTCTAGCAAGTTGACAAATTTGAGGTTGGTCATGGGAACCCCTGAACTTGTAGACAGCTGATTTGAAATGAGAGTCACCTTGAAGACCCTTGAACTGTGGCTGGTAGTAGTATCATGAAGGCTGTTTCCTCATACTGTGAAGTTTGCCTAACTCTTGCAATGTATAGTTTGTATAAAAGAGGAGTTAAGATATGAGCTTTAAACTTCTTTATACCCCTAAAATTCCAAATCCACGATTCCATGCCATTTTCCATTTATATTCTCATTTTCCCAATTTCTTGGTTCATTTGGAACCTGAGGAATAATCAATTGAAATATATATCTATATACATTTACAAATAAACAAAATCAATAGAATGGCATAAACCACAATCTTTCTCTTGGAGATAGAAATGCACCACCAACAATAGGATGTAGATGGAAAATAAGCTTTGCTTCCAAATTACGTTGAGAGTTTATGAATGATTTAAAGTTGAAAAACACATGCCTTACAAGCATGCAATTCCTTGCAAGTGTGTGTCTATTAAATGACATCATCACTGATCTTCCAAAATTATGAGCCTTTAATTATTCCTATTCTAAAAGCAAGTGTCCATTTTCTGTCTAGTTATGACCTACCTATGTTAAACATTGCCCAGAACCGTACTCTGTTCTGCATAATTACCTCACAATGAAAAGTTAGTAGATGAAAACAGAGAGACCTGCTTTTCACTAAGTAATTCAAAACCTGAAAATTAGATGTCAGCGTTCACTCAGACCCAGCTCTGTTTGCTGCAGTGCAGTAATTACTAAATGAAAAAAAAATTAATTCAATGCATTTTTTTAAAAATTCACTGCCTCATATTTTTTTCTAAACTCGTCCATCACCCAGGCAAAAAAATAAAACACAAAGTGGGAATATGTACTAGATTGTGGGTCATTGCTATACTAGGAAAGCCCTACCCCCTCTTGCTAATTTCAACCCCTGCCTGAAGGCATGTCTTCCTGAGATGCATTGAGGTGGTCTCGCTCAATTGGGGCACACATCCAGGCTTCTAGGATGGCAACCACCTCTAGGAAAAGAGGTTGAGGAAAGGAAGCAGCAAGATGTGGAAGAAACATTATTGAATATTGTAGGAAAAAAAAACCCTAGAAAATAATTTTCCCTTAACAAGACTATAACTACAGCAAGGTTCATGCAAATTAGTACAAATTACCTACAGCTTTTCAGGTTAATGGCAGTTCTAGGAGCGAGAAAGAAAAATGACCAGCCCGCATACAACCAGCACTTTTCTGAAGCTCATTTCACTTATTCAACAATATTTGTCAAATATTTACTATGTTCCAGGCACTGTTTTAGGCACTAAGGATACATAGTGTTTAACTAGATAGACATGTTACTACCTACAGACCAAGTAACTAGCTTATGGATTACTAAATGTACGAGCACCCCACAAATGAACAGGTCTAGAGGAAAAAAACCAAACAATTGACTCTTATAATTACACTGATAATTTCTAGAGCCGAGAACTTTGGCTTAATATGCAGTCTCAGGCAATGGACAAGGAATTTATCATTTCAGAGCCTTAGCAGGTCTCTGTCACATTGCTTTTCTTACATGTGTTGGCCTAATTATACATGGACACAGTAAAAAAGCTTGAGGAATACTCCTCTACCGTCACATTTATTTAAAAAACAAAAACAAAAACAAGGAATCCCTAAGGCTTCCTAGATGAAACAATACAGGTTGAAAACACAAATAATTTTGCTAGACAGTTCTGAAAGCAGAGACATAAAGGCAGAGACCAAGTCTATCTTATTCACTGTTTTATGCCCAATGCCAAATGAAATGGCAGAAATGCATTAGGAGCTCAATGATCTCTTATGGAATGATGAATGAATGGGTAAAGGAGATTCAGAGTGTTTTAGAGGAAGGACATGACACAGACAATAGGAAAAAAAAATATGTATTACCTAAAATAAAGCTATTATATGTCTCTTTTCATAGCGATTGAAAAAGCAGCTACTTCCCACGAGCCACATTTTATTAAAGAGGATTTATTGGCACTAATAAATTCAGGCATCTTATCACAGACCTTAGGAGGAAGATATGAGCACAATCACTTATAGAACTGTCTTTATGTACGTTGCCAAGGCTGATTGAGAGGTTTATTATTTTCCCAAAGCACTTACACAAGGGGTGATGCTATGCCTCCCAAAAGTCATCAAATCCACCATTTGCTACCCACTCTGTTGATACAAGTGGGAACAAATGGTTGATCCAGAAGAAACCTGGAATATATCTTTAGAGACTTTGACCTTGGGCAAGTCATTTCCTATGTCTAAGCTCCATTGTCCTCATTTTCAAAATAAGAGCATTGCTGCCAATAATATTGAATTTCCCTTCAAGATTCTCAGTTCTATGATTTAAAAATCTGAGTACCAATTATGAGTACACATGGATCTCCATCTACATTTAAAGGTTGAATTTTTGAATGCAGCTCTTCAAAGTGAAGATGAGCCTATGGGTGTTTCAAAGGAAAAAAAGTGTCAAGAAGCAACTTTTAATACTAAAAAGAGGGATTTCTAGGAACTATACAGTACTTCTCAAAAAGAGTGGAGAAGAATGCTTGGTCAAAGACACAAAATCTTAAGAGAATGAAGAAAAGTGCTCATACAACATCAGCCAGAATGGAGAACTGCAGAGTTGATAGAGAAAGTAGAAAGGGGGGGGGGTGCTTTTCACTGTGATTCTCCAACACTAAAAAATGAAAAATAATACTTATGACTATCGATCAATACATAAAGGGTAGAAAATTAAAAGCAGTCTTGGACTTGCAATAGAAAGATATAAATATGATCTTAGTTTTCAGGGAATAAGACCTGTGGTGAGAATATTAAAATGCAATAAAAATTTTCTGATCTGGAGTCATCATGGAAAGTATCTTGGCAAAAACAATTAAGATTATTAACTGAAGTGCTAGGATTATATGTGCGCGTCACTGTTACGGTATACATTACACTGCACCGTAGTGACTGTTCAAATATTAGTTTGCCCCACTAGACTGTGAGTTTCATGAAGGCTGGAACTTATTTCTTAGGACTTACTATAGTTGCAAGAACCGTATAATTCAATTTTTGTGCAATTAATGCCAAGCCAGTGTTAACTGTATATGAACTACTTGAATAAAAACACAACACATGGACAAATACATGATTCAACTTACCTGAGGTACTAAAAATAATCAAACTCGCACAAAATATAATAGTTATTGCCAGGGACTGGAGGCAAAGGGATGTGGGAAGTTGTTCAATAGGTACAGAGCCTCAATTTTGGTAGACAAAGAAAGTTCTAGAGATCTGTTATAAAACAGTGTGAACATATTTAACATTACTGAGCTGTACCTTTAAAAAATGGGTACAATGGCAAATTCCATGTTATGTGTTTTATATGACAATTTTTAATTATTAAAAATAAAAACAGTCCATAATAGTTACTTGATCCAAGATATCTAAATATGTTAAAGATACTGATGGACAGCTGGTTTTAGAAGCCAGGGGGAAAAATTACTTACTCAGAATGTCCATACGCTTTCTTACTATAGCCACTAGGAGTGAGTGCCTTGTGTTTAAAGAATGAATAACACTTGGCGGGCTAGGATCTCATCCTGGAAGCACAGCTCCAGTGTCTCACTGCTCAAGGACTGCAGCCATCTGACCCCTTCTAAGGAGGCCTGGACAATCTCTGTGAATAATGCTCTTCTCATCCTCCACTACACTGGCCTCCATAGCCATGAAGGACAATGTGTTCGTTTAGAATTCCCTTGTGACAACTGGACTCCCATGTGTGAAACAAGCTGAAATTCAATTAAAGAGGATGTGGTGCCTGCAATCTTTCATTAAGTACCTTGGCAGCAAACAGGGCTGTAGACATTCCTTTTTTTTTTTTTTTTTTAATTTTCCCTGGAAACTACCTTCTGGGTTTTAATTCTGAATAAGGAGGGACATAGGGGCTTCTCCAGAAGTCTGGCCTGAAAAATAACATCTCAGGTTGAAATTTAGAGACTGTCAATAAACAACCCCACGCTCCTGCAGGAAGATGAAGAAGAATGGACCTGATCGCATTTCCTATCAATACCGTAAAGAAAGATAGGTAGAAGGGAGGTGGTAAGTTTGACAGTAATAGTTTTCAGCAGCTCTGACAAGCCAAGAAACTTCATCTGTTCATCACATTTTTCCCTCTCTGCTGATTTTAAATGCAAGCCCCTTACTTCAAGCCTGACTGACTTCTCTCTTGATTCAGAGTAATTGGGATCCTCAGAGGCTTCCCAGAGGAAACATTTGCTGGTGTATCATCTCTGGGTGTTAGCACGAGATACTAGTTTGGCTTATGTTTAGTATCTTTGGGTATCACATTGGGGCCTGAGAGTGTTGGGCTGCTGAAACCCAAAAAGCTCACGATGGGGAAAAAAGTCACAATAGCAGCTTCTCCTCTCCTACCTAGATCATCACCCGTTTCAATTATGTGTGTAATAGAAACCATGATACAGTCTAAAATTTTGAGAGCAAAGCAATCTTGAAATACTTCCAACCTCTCTAAACCATGCTACATGTATGCATGTGTTGATATAGGAAAACATTAAGTACACATTGCAATCACATTGATTACTACTTGTCATCATTACAGATGGGCCTGAAGAAGTCTAGGATTTTAATGAGCCAGTATGGATTTCATGTTCTACTTTTGATCCCAGAGACAGCAGTAGCTCCTTTCAGTGGAGATTGATTCCAATAAGCCTGAAATTTTTAAGGTCAGCTTGTTTCCCTTTGAATGAGATGCTTATCTTATTAAATGGACAAAACACAAGAATCAGATCTTTAGGGTAAAGTGGAAGAAAGAAAAGAACGATTTTCAAGGGAATCTGATTCATTAGAAAGTTAGCATGGACAATTCAGAGCTTTTTCATCAACAGCTTTCAATATCCAGCTACTTCAGATCCTCTCTTCACTTTGTCAATGCAAAAATATTAGAAGACGTGTTACTTATTATACCTTCAATCTCAGGAACACATTTTCTTTGAACTTAGCAGAATGCTTTTCTTTTTTCTTCACCTATCTGATCACGTATTTCAACACTAATATTCATATGGATATTGTTACATATATTTTTGATGGAAGAAAATTTTGAAGAAAGCTTTGCGTTTGTCCAGTACCTCTAAAGGTTAAGACTCTGAGCACTGCTAGCTTGTGATTGCACTCTCTCACCAGTCCTTCCTGTGTGTGTGTGTGTGTGTGTGTGTGTGTGTGTAAGTACATTAGTAGAACTGACTAATACATCCTTGTCCCTACAGTGTTACTATAAGCCTGAATCTTGGAAATGTTTGAGCTAAGGGGAAATACACGATAAGCTAAACTCTTAGGTTATAGATCATGTGAGCATAAAGACACAGGATTGTATATCTTTTCTCAAAAACTATGTGTACAGATCAGACGTAAATTTCCATTTTTCAGGAGTCTGGGGGGGCGATTTAATTTTGACTGTGAGCCTGTAATCCCCAACCATTTACATCTTCATAGCCCTATAATACTTAAACTTGGGAAAGAAGCATTTTGTATTACATGTGCAATTGTCTCAGCAATCAATTCATGAAGAGGTTGTTCTTTTACTTTAGAGAAATAAAAAATGATATGAAACCTTTGATAGATCATAGGAGCAGTTGAGGCATGTACAGTCAGATTTGTCCTGCATCAGTCAGAGTTTTCCTATAGCTTTTGGCCAAAACCTATATACCTTATTTTATTTCCTTTTGGCTTTCCCAATAACCATGTGTTTTAATTTTTGCCTCTCTTGCCAAACCAGTTTGTTTCTCTTTTAAAAATTTATTTTCTGATTAAAATGAACTTTCCTTACCTTTTCCATACTCCTCCTCCTATTTTCTAAGCACTGTTTTAATTAGGGTGGAAATAGAAATATACCGCTTATAGAAACTATGAGAGAATGGATGCAAAATAAAAGCCCTCAAGAAACAAGCGTTCTTGTCAATAAGCTTTCAAGACTATAAGATAAAAATATGATTTCAAGAAACACATTGCTTTTATTTCCTATTTCACCTTTGATTCAAAATAGGAGACAAAGACTCCATTTGATAGAAGAATATTTTCTCTCCTAACTGATGGATCTGGCTTTTGGAATGGAGTTTTTAATAAAAGGTCAACCAAAGACTCTAGGGAAAGGGGTAGTGAAAAGATAAGAGTAGCAATGAGGTTTTTTATTTTTTTTTTCTGGTCTCTAATTACAAAGGAAGAGGATGTGTACTTTTCTGTACGTGGGTATGCCTGGGAGTGTGTGCATGTTCACAGTGTTTGGGGTATGTGTGTCTGTCAGCATCTAAGATGAGAGAGAGAGAGAGGGAACTGAAAGCTGTAAAAACATCTCTAAATAAGTGTCATCTTCCTACCATGACTATGCTTTCTGATTCTAAAATCATTTCAGAAATCTGAAGTAGGGATATTTCTCCTTGTATTACTCTCATAATCTTTACTACAGGCACTTTCTTCTCCTCCTCATTGCTCACAGACCAATGCTCAGCTTCCAACTCAGATCCAATCTTTCCCAGCCATTCTGAACCCTCTAAAGAGGTCTGAACCTTTGTATGAACATGTGTCTTTCCATTGTCTCATGTGTGTTGTTCCTATTTTCTAAGGCAAGCTTGTCCAATAAAATAAACTAGATTATAGAGTATAAAATATTGAAAGAAGTAAGATTGATGTAGACAGAATTGCTTAAATAGGTACAGTTTTCACCACCTGCCTAGATCATCACTAGAATTTTAGATGAAATACTCTGGAATCTGTACTCAACAATAGCAATCCTGATGGTAAGTTGTGTTAAATACAGCGAATGTACAAATAGGCCAAGAATGTGTCGTGGGTTGCTTGGAAGTGCAATATTCCTTATTTACATATTTTGCAAGTTATCACTAAGATTTGATGATTTGTCCAAGTAAAGTGCATAAAAATATAAAAGTTTAATGGGTTCATAGTCCATTGCACTTTCTGACATTGCCTGTTGACACATTCTAGTATATTTTAATGCTTTTTCACACTTGACATGGTGCTACTGTACAGTAATTAAGTTCCCATAAATATGTTCAGTAATGATTGCTACTTAAACTGATTAGCCATCGATTCACTCATATCAATTCAATGACAACTCTGCTTTTCAAATTAAACAAGTCAACAAGATTATGACAGTCTCAACTCACATCATTTAATCTGAAGTAGAAGAATAAGAATATACTAGGACAATATGTCGGGCACTGATCACTGTCAATTCATTTTTAATAACTGTTGAGTTTTATTCAATGTATATATATAAGTTTTCTTACATTATGAAGATGAAAAACCAGGATGTCTGTGAAAAATATTCAATTTACAAGATGTCCCTAGAAATCCAGAAATAAATTGTAAAATAAATGTGAAGGGCGTATCGCATAGATGTACTTCATCGCAGGAGACTTACCCAGGCTAGCAGATGATACAACTCTCTATATGTGTATATATGTAAAAACTCTGAATATATGTATACATCTATACATATGCATGTATATGTATTTATCTATGTGTATACATGTATATGTATATGTATATAACTAAGATTTTTAAAAAAGTAATTATTCTGTCTGAAATCATCCCCTAACTGCTTCCCTTCACTGTGAATCCTTGTGAAAATGTTCCTATCCCTCAAGTTTCCATATAGCCTAGGAATCTGGCATTGGGAGACCCACATATTTGGTTTTCTGACCTTGTACCTACTTCTCTCTAACATGAGTTTTCTTTCAAGATATCATGTCTACTTACTCTCCTCCAAACAAAAACATCCCAGAATCTCTTGCACAATTCTCTGTCATTGATTCCTTTGCCTGGTCTTTCTGTGAAATCAATATTTTGGGATTTTCTAATGGCTCTGTGTAGGGTGTGTGTGCGCGTGTTTGTGTGCATTTCTTCCTGCCTGCCCTTCCTCCACAATAGAGTATAAATCATTCAAAGGCGATTTCCTTCCATCCTAAGCTGTCATAAATGGTCACACACATTTTGTGTTGTGCAACTCTAAGGGACCCTGTCCACGCTGACCACAATGTAAACAGTGAGCCCTAACGATCTGTCTACTTTCATTGACTTTGTAACTCATAATTAACAAGCAGCTGACCAGACATTGGCATATGCAGCATTAGGAAATAACAAACTTTTGTATCATTTTAAAAAGCAGAAAATGAGAACAAACTGAACGGAGAAATTATTGACTCTACCCATGTATCTGCCTGGGTCAGGAAATTTTCTTATTACCATGTCAAATTGCTCTGCTTTAAATGGTGCAATTGTAAGCTAAGTTGATGAGCTAAAACACAGTTTAGTGATTAGATCTTCTCCTTGATCCAGGAGAAGTATCTTGCAAGTGGGAGTTTGGCCTCAGTTATCTTTCTAGACCGTTCTTTGGCATTGCTGACAACTTCATGCCAACTTCTTTTGTCTGTTATTGTTGTTCCTATTGAAACAACAAAATCTAATCCCCTAATACTTCTGATAAGAACTAAGGAAATTGTTTTGAACTCGTCCCTATTTTGGCCTCTCTGACATTATATGATATTGTTCCCCATCCTCAACCCCAATATCCCTAATCCTTTGACCATTCCTCCCTCTGCTTTTTTTTTTTAATAATCCTTTTCTGATTTCTCTTTTTTTCCTCCAATGAGTATCTCCATGCTCTGTTTCCCTCTCTGTATTCTGTCAGAAACTTCATCCAACTATTACATTTTCTAATCATCCTCATGTGGAAGATGGACAATAATATCTATAATACCCATGTAGTCATATATTCCTGACTCTTTTTCAAGCTTTGCACTCATATTTCCAATGCCCCACTGAACATGATCAATGGAATATGCTGCCGTCCACTAACATTTAATGTGTCTAAACAAAAAATTGTTCCAATATATGCTTCCTTCCTTCTCTGTATCTGTCAGTATATTACCAATCTTTCTATGTTGTCAAGGATAGAAACTTTGAAGCTATCTTTTTCTTCTTAATTTCCTTCTACTTCTCTCCCCTAACCCCCAAATCCATCAGTAATCAAGACATGCTAATAATTCACTCAAAATTGCTTCTCACATCTGGCACTTGCATTACATTCATACCATTACCAGAGTGCATGTCCTAATTACTTCACATCTGGATTCAGATTAAGATATAGGGATCATTTAGTAAGCAACTGATAGGTGCCAGATACTGCTAGCTGCTTTCTCAAATGTTGACTGTTCCTCTAAATTCTCTCTCTTCCAGACTATCATCAACCCAACTTTTTGATTAATATTCATAAAATGTTAATTTAGTCATCTCTTCTTTCCTCTAGCAAAACCCTGCAGTGGCTCATTCAAGGGCAAACAACTATGTTTCTTCACTTCTCAACATTAACTCTACTCCACTGAAGCTCTATCTTTGATCCTTGCTTTATATACTGTGGTGTATTGAAAAAAAAAATGGCCATAGACTCTACCCATCCTCTCATGAATACGACTTTGTAAAGTGAAATTGCAGTTCTTTCAGTCAAAATAAGTCACCTATTTGTCCAGTTTGTCTTGACTTGCTTTGGCCAAAGGGACAAGAGCACACATGACTTGAACCAACTTGAAAAGTGGTTTTGCCTTAGGGCTTGCTCACTCTTGTTGCATTGGGAATCTTGAGTTTACCATATTAATGAGCCTATGCTAGTGTGATGGAGGAAAACGTTGGCTGACAGTATAAAATCAATGGACTTGGGAATGAGGCCATCCTGAATTATCAGCCATCAGCCAACCCACTAGCTGCTCACAGAAACCCTATAGAAATCAGCAAAACCAGCCTGGACTGGAGCAATCACCTGCCATCCACAAAATCATAAACTAAATACATTAGTTGTTTTAAACTACTAAGTTTTGGTGGGCTTTGTTATATACCACAATCTAATCAATTCTTTGGTTTAGTTGCCTTCTTTTGATGTCTTAAATACTCTCCATGATGTGCTCTCTCACTTTCCTGAGGTTTTTGTTTTTTCTGAGTTCTTAATGACATTATGACTGTACCAAGAGTTCTAGGAAATCAGTTATTTCACCACAGTCCTTTTCATGGGAACAAGCGGTTTCTACCACTTATCAGATACTTAATCATATCTTATTTTTAATTTCTTATAAGTCTATTTTCTCTAAGTATGTACTACATTTGGCCTATCTACCTAGAATGTTGGTGTGTGTCTAGAATTTGTCAGCATTGCATGGCCACAGTAGGCTTTCTTGGGATGCCTGGGTGGCTCAGGGGTTGAGCATCTGCCTTCAGCTCAGGGCGTGATCCCGGAATCCCAGGATCGAATCTCATATCAGGCTCCCTTGCATGGAGCCTGCTTCTCCTGTCTCCTGCCTCTCTCTCTGCCTCTCTTTGTGTCTCTCATAAATAAATAAATAAAAATATTTGAAAAGATACAAAACATTTAAAAAAATTTTTAATAATAAATTTATTTTTTATTGGTGTTCAATTTGCTAACATACAGAATAACACCCAGTGCTCATCCCGTCAAGGGCCCCCCTCAGTGCCCGTCACCCATTCACCCCCACCTCTGCCCTCCTCCTCTTCCACCACCCCTAGTTCGTTTCCCAGAGTTAGGAGTCTTCATGTTCTGTCTCCCTTTCTGATATTTCCCACCCATTTCTTCTCCCTTCCCTTCTATTCCCTTTCACTATTATTTATATTCCCCAAATGAATGAGACCATATAATGTTTGTCCTTCTCCGATTGACTCATTTACTCAGCATAATACCCCCCAGTTCCATCCACGCCGAAGCAAATGGTGGGTATTTGTCATTTCTAATGGCTGAGTAATATTCCATTGTATACATAAACCACATCTTCTTTATCCATTCATCTTTCAATGGACAACATTTTTAAAAAGTAGGCTTTTTTTTAATTTCAGTTTTTAGGATTTTATTTTCTTAAGTAATCTCTACTCCCACTCTGGGGTCTGAATTCACAACCCCAAGATAAAGAGTTGCATGCTCTGGTGACTGAGCCAGTCAGACACCACCAAAGCAGTTTTTCAATAAATAACTGTTGATCAATGAAAGTACCTTCCATAATTAAAAAAAATAGTATTATACCAGTTTATTATAAAAATATATTGATAGTTTATATAGCTGAAAAAGACATATTCAACCAGACTGTATATCTGAGCAAAGTTCTCTTCTCTGTCCTCCTCCTGTGCTCATTTCTGAAATCTGACTTAAGAACTCCCTGCCCAGAGAGATACACAAGAGCAAAATCGCAGAAAGAGTAAGACCCTGGCTTGCCCTTGATATATTTTTTCAAATCCTTCATAATAAGTAGTAAGATGAAAGTGGTTTATCTTATTTATCCTTCAGCTTTATGTCAAATGTACATTTTGACATGCATAGGGTACACAATGAAGCTGAGGTTTTGTTCTGCAGGACCATTAAGTTAGAAATTTCTGGCTTTTACTTTCTGGAGTGCCTACAGCATTTTTACTTCAGTGCTACATTAAAGTAATTTTTACATTTAATATGGAATAAAGGTAAAGCTGTCTCACAATGCCTAACCACAGGTATGTGGGCGAACAGTTGTCTACAGATTATAGCTTGGAAACATATTCAAAGGAAGGCTAAGAAAGGCAAAACAACTCAATTTGGAATGTGAATCAGCTTCGGAATTGGCATGCTTCAGTGAGGATGGTGTGTTTTCTTTCCTGCTTTAGAGATGGGCCCTGATACAAATTCTGTTTCCAATATACAAGGGGTATTGCCTTCCAACCCGGAGAGATTTTAAGGCTCTCTGAGCACAGAATTAAAAGCAACAAATAAACAAACAAGTGTGGTATATGCATTTTTCATCAATTTCCTGTTAAAGATAAATGTTTAGATATAATTGTCATCTTTAGGTATTTTATCTCCTGTCCATCTACATCAACTTTCATATTTTCAAGTCCTGGTCCATGACAGGCAGGAAATGGGGAACTTTAATTGCAGCATCTGAAAATATAGTAATTATAATCTTCTTGCAATTATTCATGATGGCTATATGTTTGGTTTGTTTTTCCCTTTTATGTCAATGTGCTGTGTCCATACATTCTTCAGTGCAAAGGGTATGATAACGCCTCCTTCCTTGTTCTTGAATTTCAGATTAATTTTGGGCTATGTATGATAATTCTACAAAATTTTCTTTTAGCTTCAAAAGCTACACTCATCACTGATAAGCAGTTGGAAATGAATTCTTAGTTAAGTAGGCATAGTAATGGAAAAGAAGGAATTGGCATGAAGGAAGTTGAGGCTGAAATAAATAAAAAGGAATTAGGTTCTTCCCCTTTTCTAAAACTTTAAATCTAAAGACATTGTTTTGATCATTTGATCCCATAATTCATTCTGTTACTGATCAAATATTACTGTGCCCAAAATTAGAACCAACAAGATATTGCTTCAAGTGAATAGGATAAAACAAACAAAACTGTGCTATAATCATATAAGGGAATATTATTCAGCAATAAAAAAGAATGCATGATCAAGGCACAAATAGAAACGGATGAATGTTAAATGCACATTGCTAAGTGAAAGAAGTGTAACTGAAAGGTTACATAATGTATCATTCCAGTTATGTAACATTCTGGAAAAGGTAAAATTACAGAAAGAATAAAAAGATCAGTGGTTTCCAGGGATTCCAGGATAGGACAGAGAGGTAAATAGGTGAAGCGTTTTTTTTTTGTTTGTTTGTTTGTTTTGTTTTGTTTTAGGGTGATGAAATTATTCTCTATGGTAGTGTAATAATGGATACATTACACTATTAATTTATTAAAACTCACAGAACTTTATAGCACAAATAGTGAGCCTTAATGCATGTAATTAAAAAAATCATTTATAAGGTTAAGGATCCCAGATGGAATACAGAATGAGAAAAAAAATATATAACTATTGAAGAGAGTTGGGGAAAAGGTGATGACCTCACTTTGGAAGTTGATAAAGTTGCTTCCCGTGGGGTTACAGGTTAACAATTCTCAAACCACTATATAAGTATAATGGAATTGAAATTAGTAAGTTGATGGTAGATCGTAGAAGCCAGCTTTCTTACTGTTGGAGTTGGGGGGTGGGGGTCTCCAGATAAGCTAGGGCCAGAAGTTAGGATGGTCCATGTAATAATGGATTAAGTTGGAAGCATATAAAAATAACTATAGGGGGATCCCTGGGTGGCTCAGCAGTTTAGTGCCTGCCTTCGGCCCAGGGCATGATCCTGGGGTCCTGGGATCGAGTCCCACATCGGGCTCCTTGCATGGGGCCTGCTTCTCCCTCTGCCTGTGTCTCTGCCTCTCTCTCTGTGTGTCTCTCTCATGAATAAATAAATAAAATCTTTTAAAAAATACCTATAGGTATGTGTGTATATATATGGGTTAGTAGATATACATATAGTTCCTTGCTCTGTGAGTTGAGAGCATTAGAGACAATACATTCTGATAACAATAGGCACATCTAATATCTAAATCTGGTTTTTAATACCATTCTCCAATAAAAGGAATCAGGGCTCCTTGGATAAACAGCTAATCCTAGAACTAGGACAGGAAATAGGTAAGATAAGCATCTTGCAGTGCCTGAAAGTAGAAGGTGCTAAATACACCTACATATGAACACACATATACATGCACACAGAAAATGGTGGGATTATGTCAAAGACACACAGTATCAAACTGAAAAAACTACCAATGGCCAAAGCTGGAACAATTTGAGCAAAATCATAAACAAAATACTGTTGGATTATAACTAGATATATAAGATAAATGTCCATGCTGATATAAATAAGTAATTCAATCAATGAATCAATCAATCATTAAGAGAGATGAGATTTTGATGGTAAATTTTATATGTCAATTTGGCTAAGCCATAATGCCTAGGTATTTAATTAAACACTAATCTAGGTGCTGCTATGCAGATATTTTATGGATATGATTAACATCTACAATCAATTTGCTTTAAGTAAAAGAGATTATTATTGATACTATGAACCAATGATAATAATGGGTTGGATGATAATAATCTCATCAGTTGAAGTGCCTTGAGAGCAAAACTAGCATTTCTTAGAAGAAGAAGAAGTTCCACCTGGATTCTCTGGACTGGACCATCAGCTCTAGAATTTCTATTGTGTGAACCTACCCCACTCAGATTTCAGATTTGCTAGCATCCAGAGCATGTAAGTCATATCTATTATCTATCTATCTATCTATCTATCTATCTATCTATCTATCTATCATCTATCTATCTATCTATCATCTATCTATCTATCATCTATCTATCATCTATCTATCTATCTATCTATCTATCTATCTATCTATCTATCATCTATCTATCTATCTCCTACTGCTTCTCTGATGGAGCTCTGAAATCTCCCATGTAGAACATTTTCAAATAATATTTAGATACTCTACCCTTAAGGACTCCTTAAGGAGTTGTAGTATAACTCATCACTTTTTAAGTGTGGGCTATACATTGTGACTTCCTTCAAAAAGTTTGAATTATATTTGAGTGATATTGACGTTCAAGGAGGGAGACATCTACTGGGCTGCATGGCAGAAGTCACTTTTGAGTTGGATATTAAGAGGCAAGAGGGATTTTGATAGGTGAGGAAAGAGGAAAGTCTCATGAGGAGAGAACAGATGGAGCTGAAGTCCCAAGAGATAGGGTCTGGCAATTCAAGTTGGTCTAGTTTGGACAAGAATAGTATTTATCTATGAGAATATGGGGATAAAACCAATGAAAGTATATTTCCTTTCATTGTCTTTCCTCCCCAGAATTCATATTGAGCCTCAGCAAAGCTTTAAAACGTTGTGATCCCTTAATCCCCCAGTAAACATAACCAGGTCCTTCATGAAAGACTGGGTAGAAATGCTAAGAATATATATACAAAAAGCTGACACACATTGAATTCTTACCCATTAGGACAAAAGTGAAAGTGTCCATTCACTGAACATTATTGTCAGGCTTATTTTAGGTTCTTTTAATTTCATCCAATCAGTACCTACTATAAACCAGGCAACGAGAACTCAATGGCATAGTCTCTTTTCTTTCTCATTGTATTATGATTATCCGTATGTTTATCCTTTCTGCTAAATTATGAATTCTTAGCATGCAAAAGATCACCGAGAAAGATAGCTTCTTCTCTGAAACTTAAAATACCACCTCCTTCTATTATTTAGAGGTGAATAATTAGACTGAGAACTATTATTTTTTAGAGAAATAAAATTATTTTTCTTTTCTGCCTAAAACAAAATATTTTAGTCTGGAACTGATTATACAACACACAAATTACTCCTGTGGGCTGTTTGTTTAGTCTAAGAATGTAGAAAAAAGTTGGATCAGGAGAAGATTTTGGAAGAGAAAAGAGAGTATGTGTTAACTTCACATTTCATCCCCTTTAAAATTACAGAGAATCTGCATAGTTTTTCATTATCTTAAAAAATAGTATGGCCCATCTGCCATAAGTCAGGCACTGTGCTTCATGCTGTTGCCCACTTAGGGAAAGATGGTCTGCCCTCAGTGAGAATGCAATTCAATGGAGAAACAGATACATAAATAACCAAATATATGGAAATCAATCAACTTTTCTATTGATCATCTACTATGTACAAGCACTAGTCTAGTCAGTGAGTATGTATTGGTGAACAAAATAGACTCATTCTTTCCTTATGGAGGGTATAGCCTAGTGCAAGTCTAGTGCAAAATATGTACATAAAATAGATAAAAAATATAAATATAATTATAGACCTAAACCAGGGTTTCATAACTTTGACACTATTGGCATTCTGAGCTTAGTAATTTTTTGTATATTATAAAATATTCAGTAGCAGCCCTGGTCTCTACCTCCACTAGATGCCAGTATTCTCCCCTCTGCTCATTCCTGCAGCGGTGCAATTAAATGTGGTTTAATATTGCCTAATACCCCTGGGAGGAATATTGCCCTACGTTGGGAAGCATAGCTCCTAACTTAATCTGAGGTCATTGTCAATGTTGTCTTCATTTTACAAAGACAGATCCTAATTTGTCTTAGGGTCTTACAACTAGGAAGAAGTAGAACAATAATTCTAACCAATGTCTGATTCTAACTCAGGCCATCCAAATAATGTGCTGCATTCAGCAGAGCCAGACTTCCTTAGTAAGCAGAACCATGGGGGTAGAAGTTAGTGGAGATTTTTACGAATGTGTCTAAAAAATTCTTGGGCAAGACCTATAAAGGAAATATAAATGAAGATTATTTTTTTCTCATGTATTTTTTTCTTTTTTTTTTCTAGAGCTTGGTAAATGATAAAGCAGATATAATAGTAAGGGAGAGGGAAGCATCCAGAATCACTCCAGTTTTTGTGTAACTTAAACATCACCCAGTCATTAAAAAAAATTCTAGAGAGCAAGGGTGGGGTTAATTTTTAAGCCTAGTTTTAAACATAGCAAACTCGAGGTACTTAAATGGATTCCAGTTAAAAATATCTACTAGGCAGTTGGATATAAGAATCTAGATTACCAAAAAAAAAAAAAATCTAGATTACCATAAAGATCTCTGAAGAAATGTAAAAAAGAATAAAAATGACCTAATGGTCAAATCACAAATGGTTTCAAAAAATTATAGTGATTAGTGTTCATATCTATGAATGTGCCCAGGCATATGTATATCTCTAGATTTTGCCACTCTAGAGTCTTCCTCATTTTAATAAAAAGCAACTTTATCTCTCCATATTGTTACTTGTTTTTCAGGTCAAAAAACTTGCAGCTGTCACTAATGTCTTCCCTTCTCTCACAAACCACATCCAATCTACTAACAAATCTTGTTGTTTTGCCTTCAAAACATGTCCAAAATTAGACCTGCTGCTATTGTGGCCCAAGCCTATTACTCAAGAGTTAACTTTGCTTCTTCCCTTTCTGTATCTCCCATGGTATATTGTCAATGTAGGAACCGGTGATCCTTTTAAAATGTTAAGGCATATATGATCAATTGATGTTCAACCAAACCACTGAGCTAACAAAATGGGGAAAGGAAAATCTAGAAAGATACAATCTCTATGGAAAACAAAAGCAAAAACCCTCAATCCCTACTTTATTTACAAAAATTTATATGAGATACATCATAAACTAAATGTAAAATATTATAAAACTTCTAGAAGAAAATAGAAAATAGCTTTGTGAACTTTTGAAAACATATTAAATGCAACACATGAAATACTAATCTGCAAAGAACAAAAAACATTAATTAGATTTTATCAAAAGTAAAATTGTATGTTCATCAAAAGATCCCATTAAGAAAATGAAGTAGGCAAACTACATACCAAGAAAAATATTTAGAATGTGTATATCTGAAGAAATGCAGTTTTGTGAGAATATAAAGGATTTCCACAAATCATCAATACAAAGACAAGAGACTCATTTATAAGATAGACAAAGCCCATGAACCAGCATGTCACAAGGAAGATGACCAATAAATGCAGGAATGGGGTTCATCATCATTAGACCAAACAGAAATGCATATTAAAGCAACAAGGACCATTTCACACCCACTTGTATGAATAAGATTTTTAAAAATACTAGCAATATCAAAGGAGAACAACCACAGCCCTTACACAACACTGGTGGGAGTATAAAATGATAAACACTTTGGAAAACTGTTTGGAAGTTTACTATAAAGTTGAACATACATCTATGTTGTTCAGCTATGGCCCAGCTCCACAACTGGGTATATATTTCAAGTAAATAAAAACATATGTCCTCAGAAAGACATCATTAGCAACTTTATTCATAATAAGCACAAACTGGAAACAGCTCAAATATCTACCAGTGGGAAAGGGGATGCCCAAAAAAATATAAAAAAAAATAAACATTAGGATTCTATACAGCAATAAAAAGAAATGGACTATTAATTTATGTAACAACAAGGTTGACTCTCATAGACATTATGTTGAGCACGAGATGCCAGACATAAAAGAGTACATACTATCGGTTCCATTTATGTAAGTTCAAGAACAGAAAAAGGAAGAATTTAATGGAAAGGGTATGAGGGAACTTTCTGGTGTGATATGAATGTTCTCTATTTTATTAGGGGGAATTTTTATGTGGATATATACAGATATATAATTGTCAGGACTCTAAGTGCTGAAAATTTAAGACTAGTATATATATGTAATTTTGTTTCATTAAGTTAAAAAGAAAATAATAAAAATTAAAGAACAACGAAGGACATCATGTAGTCCTATAAGAAAATTAGCATTTTTACACAGGCCTTAGAGGTCTGAACATAATCTTCCTTCCCTCAGATGCACCCTGTTACTTTCAGACCTCATTTCTTATGACACTCCCTTCTTTCACTCTGTTTCAGACACTCTGGCCTCCTTACTGTTCTTTGAACATACCATCCAGAGTCCCCCGAAGGGCTTTACACCTGCTGTTCTCTTCTTGTAGGAAACCCTTCTCCAGAGCACCAGTTTCTTCCACTGCTTCTTTTAGCATCTGTCCAAATGTCATCTTATCATAAAGCCTTTCCTGCCAACCCTAGTAAAAATGACTTGACACACATACACTACACACACACACACATGCACACACTCCTAAACACACACCACCACTACCATTAGAATCTGCATTCCTCTTAACTGCTTTATTTTTCTCTGCAGCAGTTAACACCTTCCTACTTATAAAATTTACCTATTTAGTGTTTTGGTTTTTTTTTTTTTACCAATTATCTCCCCTCGGTAGAATAAGTACATGTCAGTGACAACAGGGACTTTTTATTTATACTTCTTCATTCCCAGTATCTAGAACAGTGTTGTATATAATAAACTATTGAAATATATTTGTTGAGTAAATGTTACTTCACACAAATACTTTCTTTTAAACATTAAATAAGATATGAAATCTGAAAAAGATAGAATGCATGGCCAAGGAGCAGAAGGGATAAATGAAAATATAAGTAACTCTATAAATGTGGAAGTAGTAATGGGACATCTAGAGTTTTGTAAAAGTTTGAGTCAAGTAGACATCACAGTCCACAAGTTTGAGAAGCTAAACTCATGCACATTTTCAACTATTCTAGTTAGAGAAACACCTTGCTTCATCAAACCTTTGCATGTGATGGTGGTATTCAGTGTTGTAAGAGACCTGTTCATTGTGTTCTAATGAATTAGGAAGTTGTGAAACGTGGGGCTGCTGAGAAAAGGTGTTTTATTTTTAAATTCACCCAAGTTGTATTTATGTCCATAAAAGAGTGAATATAATGGCAATTTTAGTGAAATAAAACATTTTGAATCTTAATAGAAAGTATATTGAAGTCTATTTACAGCTTTCTTTTACAAATAATTATGTATTATTTCAATTCTCTAAATTAAATTCTGACTGTTAGAGTGTAGCTAATCCATCTTTTTTCTTTGAGAACTGAGCAAGAAGTGTGCTACCGTAACCTTAGTTTTATTTCATAATGAGAAAAATAAATGGCAAAACAAATATAGAGATTAAAATAAAGGAAAGGGCTCTTAGGAAGATGATAGATATGAAAGATAAAGAAATGAAACTGGGATTGAGAAAAAAGGTAAAGGATATTATGAAAATATTTTATAGAAATGCTGTGAAAGCATCTAAACAAAAGCAATTATTTCATAGCCTTCTAGTTTATTCAACAACCAAAAATAAATGCTAGCCTAGAAGTTGTAAGGATTGAATTAGAAACTCTGTAAAAATAGTAGGAGGCAAGAAGTAGTCGCTGAAACACACAATTTTGAACAGTTTAAAATTAGAAGGAAGCATACCAAAAAGAGGGCTGGGTTGAGTGACTTGCCAAGTGCTACGCTAATGTAGGTTCTATCCGTGGCTGTCCTTAATTCTAAAGTCAAAAATTATGTAGAGGAAAGGTCTATATCTATGAGCTTCTAAGTCAGAATTGTTACTGGAAATTATTGTGCAGTATAGGAACTGAACGTATGAACCTTATTGCTACTTATTACGTATTTCATCATGCAATCTAGGTCCTAATGTACTGATCTGCACCTCTAAGTTTGATGAGGTTCACAAAGTCATATCATATGCCATATGCTGGTCATTAAATATCCTCAGATTTCAAGAAAAATTATGATACCTCACAAACAAATATGTATATTTTAAATACACACACACAAACACACAGAGGACACTGAGGGTGTAGAAAAACCACACATACAAAAACAAGAAGGAAAACTAATATTTAATGAGTGTTTTCTATGTGTCCAGCACTGATTTGAGTTGTACTCCCATTATTTAATTTGATGAATGTAATGATAAGCCTAACTCTATGCCTGGGATCCTGGCCACAAAAATTCCTTATAGGTATGGTCTTATTTCCTTAAATGGATTTTTAGAAGAATGAATCTACTTTAGCTAGAATCACAGATTTGATTTTTAATGCCAAATTATTTTCATTGTGAACTGTGATGAAAAATTCCAGCACATACATTATAAGCACCTCAAAAATGCACTTGAAGGCATCTTCTTATGTGGCATAATTCTTCTAAGAAGTTCACATTCTTTCCAAGTCTTTATCCTTAGGAACAGTTCTACTCTTTAAAAAAAAATTGACACAGCTGTCTTTTTTTTCACAAAGTGAGAAAGTAGAACAGAAAGTTATCTGGTGGGTGGCTTTTCCTTTCTCTACTCTCAAGCCAGAATCAATGAACTGACAAGTAACACTTGGCTTATGGATTTGGGAAAGAAAGTAGATTTAGGGATTTAGGAAACAGAGGAATTCTTGTAAAATCCATGCCTGAAGAGTTTAATTTAGAATAAATGAAGAAAAAAGAGCACAACCCAGTCTGAAGACAAAGGGATGGAAAAAAATTAAAATAGGAACTTCTAACCTTATGGTCTTAGTCTAGAGATTGGATGTCATTAATGAAATAATAGGGGCACCTGAGTGGCTCAGTTGGTTAGGTTAGGTCATCTGGCTTTGGCTTAGGTCATGATCTCAGGGTCCTGGGATTGATCCCCACATCAGGCTCCCTGATGAGCTGAGCAGGGGTGAGGGGTTTGCTTTTCCTCTGCCTCTACCACCCTTCGACCCTGCTCATGCTCTCTCCCTTTCTCTCAAATAAATAAAATCTTAAAAAAGAAAGAGAGAAAGAGAGAAAGAAGAAAGAGAGAAAGAAAGAAAGAAAGAAAGAAAGAAAGAAAGAAAGAAAGAAAGAAAGAAAGAAAGAAATGATAGAGCCTCAGGGCTCCTGGGGACATAAGCCCAGAAAGACCTAAATAAGTGTAAGGAGAAAACATGTGTTTGGGCATGTGGGACATAAAATATTACTGAGCAGAGGGTGGAAGGTTGGAGGGTGGGTTAAGGAGAGAGGATGGGTCATGGAAAGTCTGAGCAATAATGCTCTGATTGTGTTGAAAACGAAGTACATTCGGATACTTAAAGATATGGCAACTCTTACAGCAAAAGTGGAATGCGATTGCAGAACCCACCAAAAAACAGAAGTAACCTACGCATATAAATATTACACCATTACAATGGCCATTTTTGGTGCTGTAATGATGAATTGTTTGAGTTCTTCTCCTCTGTAGTCATTCTATATTTATTATAAAATAAATAGACTATTCTCTGGTCTTTACTTTTTGCCTACCTAAAGCTGGTAAATTACAAAGTATTGTGTGTGTGTGTGTGTGTGTGTGTGTGTGTGTGTTTAAAGTATTGTGTTTTTAGCCAAAGCCCAGATGTACATTAGATGCTCAATAAATACCTGTCATTTGACATCTAGGTTATGGCAAAAGTCTTATAGCAAAATTATTCTTACTAACATGGCTTAAAAGGCTTCTTTATTTTAGGTGGATAGAAAATATTAAGAAAAATCACCAGAATTGGAAAAGAGTTCCACGTTTATTTCATTTAAGGAAGCATTAAATATTAGCAGAGATCTCAAAGATTTCAGAAGTTCTGCTCTATTTGACTGTATTTTCATAAAGAGTGCTATGCATATTCTTAGAGACAGAAAGGGAAGATTATCTGTCATGTAGGATACAAATCATGCTTACTCAGGAATGCTGTCTTAATAGTAAATCAGTAGAAATTACTGCCTAGAAGAAGATATTATTCATTTTCAACAAGCTATCATTTGCAGGTGAGAACGTATTTATCTTATTAATATGTACAGTACAAGTGTAATTTACCCGACTGAAGTGCTTATGTTCAGCCCAAGACAAAATGGGTATCCTCACAGCTCCCTCCTTCTGTTTGGACTCCCATTCCATGCCTTCTTCACCCTTTGGGTCACCAAACCCACCATCCACGGTTCTAACCAATTCTGAGTATGCACTTCCACATCCAGGCCTGCCTTCAAGTCTGATACTCTGGTCTATTTGTACTTAAATACAAAACTCCTAACCTGTCTTTTCATACATCTGCCCACTAAAGTTTGTCTCCTGTCTCTCCTGGAAGAAAGGGGAGACAAATCCCCTTTCTGGAAGGAAATCCCAGGTTATTCTGAACAGATCCAGGCTAAGCTGTTAAGACCTGATCATAGGAGCTAGTGCTGCTCCTCTTAATATTTTGATCAGGGGATAATTCCTTAACTGAAAGGTGGAATTACAGTTCTCTGTGGCAAATTAGTACAGGGAACTTTCTCCTGCAGAACTTTATGAAAGATACAGTCTTTGTCAGAGAGAGTACCTAGAAATCTGGGGATGAATCTCAAAGGGATATATATTTATATTTATAATTTAAATAAAATATATACAATATATATAGTAACGAAGGCAGTGGTAGTTGTGTTTCAAATATAAAGCTGTATTCCATAGCCATTTTGAAAGCAAATTCAATGGTCTTTAGCAGTTTATTCATTTTGTCCTGAAATTGTGGGTTTATTCCTATGGCTGTATTGGTAAGCATACTAACGCATTAATGAAAATAATTTAGCAGTATCTTCAAGACACTGTTAAAAAAAAAGGTTATTGCTATGTAGTATATAGAAAGGATATAACAAGAGTAGAGATTTTACTGCTCTATTATAATTTCACTTTTCATAGGTCCCAGCATCCCTAGACATTAATTTTCATTCATTCATTCATTCATTCATTCATTCATTCGATCAGTCAACAACGAGATCTCATTATATGTCCAATGCCGAGCTTGATGTTGAATATGGAAATTTTTCTCCTAGAGCTATTCTACAGGCCAAAGTTCCATTAAGAAATTGATGTATGTAAGGGGTGGAATAGTATATAGGGAGTATAGTATACTCTATATAGGAGAGAATAGTATACTATATAGGGGGAATAGTATAGTATATAGGGGAAGAACTTGTACATGATACGTAAAAAATGAATCATTTTAGAGTATGGCAAGAATATATATACACACTTTAAAAGATATACATGGGAGCAAGGGCATAATGAAAAAGGAAAGGGACAACATCTGTTTCCTAATATCCAAGTTAGAGTTTTATTCCAAAATCAAAGTGCAAATTTTGGGTTGGATGGATTTTGCCATGATTGATTACAGAATTTCTAAATATTCTATCAATACAACATTTTTAGGAGTGATCCAATGACATTTTGTTTACTGCAGGCTCTCCTTATCTATGCCTTGCATCATATAAGCTATCCTGTTCAACATAACAGTATATGTGCCGTCAAACATATAAGTGCAAAAATATTATTTCTTTTAGCTGTAGGAAAGGGAATGAGAGAGAGACCAAAGGTGGGTGATAGGATAGTCAGGGTAAATTGGCAGCCATTCAGATGAATGAAGTAAATTCTAGAAGAGGAGAAGATAAAGAGTGATTTCTCAAGTGTAAGTTAAGTCCAAGCTGAAACTGAGGCAAAAAGACCAATAGGATTTATATGTAATGACAAGTGATAAGTGATCACCATAACGATTTTCCTGGAATGGAATCTTGCTAATCTCTCCTCTCTCACACCAACTGCTGTGGCTCTTATAATGCTCTTTGAAATGCTATTTGTGCAAGCACAAGCAACTGTATTGTCGAGAAGGATTTTTTTTTCTTATTTACGTCTTTAAAAAAACCAAGACAACATTTGCTTAGTCATGATTAATATTTGGAAAGATGAATGTTTTTTTTTGAAAGATGAATGTTTATGCTTTCATTGTTATTTTTATTTATGATTCAACAAATATACTGAATGTGGATAGATTTGTTTGTGTGGTGAGGGACTGGGGTGGGGTGCCTTGAAAATAAGACGCAAACTACCTTATCTCTGGCTTAGAAAAATGTGCCTCTTGAGAAAAAAATCCATTTCATTACAGATTTTATAAATGCCCTAAAACAACAACAAAAATATAAATTTAACTGCTAGCCTTCTGCTTGTTGATTTTGAGGTCTCTTCCAGAGTCAAGACAGGAACAATAAATGAATATTTAACCAAATCCTTCTGAACAAATGCTTCCCTTATATCCACAGTCTCAGCACACAGTAGCTGCTCTGCTGACCTCACTCTTGTTACCTGACAAGTTATAACATGTTAAATGTATTTGACTGTGATCACATTTCCTGTCTTCCTTTCTTTACTTTATTCTATATAATTAAGCAATCGCATTTAGTCATTCAAGAGTCAGCTCAAGTGTTACCTGCTGTGTGAGGCCTCTCTGACACCTCCCTTCCCTTGTCAGAATCAGTTTCTCCCTCCTCAGAATTCCTATTATAATTTGTTTATATTTCTCTTCTTTCTACCTCTGATACTTTCCTGCCCCCAACAGCTGAAAGAAAGAGATGATCCTTTATTCTATTATTCTATCCCAAAGAGCCTAGAAGAGGGAGAGAGAGGTTGAAGAAGGGACTAAAGGAAAAAAAGCTTAAAAAGCACATATTCAGTGATAGCTCAGAGCTATTGAGTGCCCATAGATGCCAAAATATTGGATTAAGTGTCTTGCATATTCATTTCATATAATCAAACAATTGCCAGCTAGTGCCAAGCACTTTACATACACCATTGTTTTCAGTCCTCACAGAAACTCCTTAAATTGTAGTTATTAATATCACCATTTTACAAGCAATGAAAGGAAGACTCAAAGAGGTTAAATAATCTGTCCAGTGTCAACCAACCAGTAAATTAGAGAAGGGATATGAAGCCAAGTTGGACTGATTCCAGAGTTGGGATCTAAATAGCAGTGAAACACTATTAATTGGTAGAGAGCTAAGGAATCTGGCAGATGTAATCTGTTAACAGTATTTGCTCTTAGGACAGATGATGATGGTAGCAGATCTTCAGCTAGCTTGGAGACTGGAGAGATGAATTGTAATTATGAGAAAAACTAGAAAAGATGTTACATAGGCAGTGACAAGACGGAAAAATTATTCTCACGTATGATAACAGATAACCCTGGGCTTATGGAATATGACTCAGAGTTCATTCTGGTACAAAGCTTAGGTCCACACTAGATATAATTTCACTTTCTCTAGGCATCATTCAGAAAGTGGGTAACTCAAGATATCGGCCTGGTTTCCCATGGTTCTGCAGCTAGGAGACAGTAACAAGAATCTCCAGGGCGAGCTTGTGAGAGTCCTTTGGGCTTCATCAAGCCAAAGGTAAAGAAAGCCTCTAGTGAGAGTCATTGGTAGCCTGGACTCTCTGAGTCCTGCTAAAACCTGGCCAGACTGAAAATGCACCTTCCACGGAGAATGGTTATTCAAAGATCACTAGAGGGCCATACATACTGGCTCACATTCTGAATGGCCTACAGCTCCTTACCAGGAGACACACAGAGAAGTAGAGCTGTCAATCATAAAGGGATCTTCTAGAGTGGAAGATGCAGAGTTTGAAGTGAGATGAAGCACTGTTGTCCGGGGAAGAGTTAGGATGGCTGTCGGTGTGTGATATGCCAATCTGAGGTTGCTAATCATGCAAGTATTCTTCAAATTATGGTTTATACCTCCCTGTGAAGGTTTCTACATCACATAATGACTACAACAAAATGACAAATCAAACAACAGTAACAACAACAACAGTGACAGTTACTGACAAGTTACCATGGGTCAGGGACTCTTTTGTTAACTCCTATAATAAAGATAAATATAGAGAGCTATGTATATATAAGTATAGACATAAGGCATATATAACTTGAAGTCATGTTAATTCTTACATATAACCTATGTCCAAAACATCCAATAATCAGATACAATCCAGAAAACCTGAACACTGGAGTCCACACATCCCAAGTTTGGGGATGTTTATGCCTAAAGTCATGTGACAAAACCTAGCATAGAATTGGAACAAAATTTTAGGATTTTCCTAACATTAGACTTAAAAATTAATAAAAGAAATTCTAATAAATAGGTGTTTATGAATAGGAAATAAATTGTTCCAATTATTTGACTAGCATGAAAAGTGTTCTAGCAGCTAAATAAATTATTTTATCAGCCTCTTAAGCATTGACCAACCAATATCTCTTCTACCTAATGCCACGCACTTCCAACTAAAAATGAAGTTTGATTCATATCCAGGTAGGAAAACATGTCCCTTGGATTCAGGCACAAAAGGTCTAATGCTCTAGGCTATGGCTCAGGAGGAAACGAGACACCACTTGCATGCTGCATTGGCAAGATTTCTTTGCAATCTCACACAATATTTGTGCCAATGGCAGTCTATCTATACACAGCCAAACATATCTCACATTCTTACTCTCACTCTCCAAATATCTACTCAGACATCTCCTAATGGCATATCTATTTACTTCAAGCCTATGAAAGTCTTAAAAAAAAATTCTTGTCACCTCTTACCTATTCTCAGATCAGTCTCATTCTTTAGACACACTTTCTAGTTTCTATGTTTACTTACAGTTTGGCCTCTGAAGCACCCATTGCTAAAAGGAAAATATTATAAGGTAACACTAAGATGAAGTTAGACTATGGGCTCATGTATACAGACGTTATATCTTCCTGTTTCACTAAAACTCTTAAGTCTTTAGAAATAAGGCAATGCTAGAAATATATTGACACATGGTTGTATAACACACAAGAAATTCTCATCTACTTGTCCCTTATAGTAAGATATTAAGTGGGAATATTTTTGCTTGTCTTATTCTCTGTGTGTATATATTTATATGATATATATGAATGCATATGACATATGCATGTTCATGTACATAACCATACATATACACATATATGGTCTGTTTATCTCTATTTTTTTAAACTTACAAAACTGAATCCACTTAGTAGATCTCTAAAAATCACTAAAGAAGTAAGGAATAATTTCACTGATTACAGTTCATGTTTTAAAAAAATATAACTTCCATAAGAAAGGAATATCTTAAAATCTGGCCTGGAAAGATGCCACAACTCCATGATGATATTTTTAGGTGATATATATTATTTGGAAGGTAAAAAAAAAAAAAAAAAAAGATCTTCAGTGTCTGAATTCACAATGGCAACCTGTCTTCCTCCATGTATAATAATTCAAGAAGTGTAGGATATCAAATGAGTTCAAGGACTAGGGGATTGGGTTGACAGCTGTCATTTCCAGTTGTTTCAACCAAAACCCTATTTAAATCCCCAAATGCAGCTTAGTTTTTCCACATTCTAGTTTTTAATTTGTAAATCGGGATTTAAAGTGTTTAACCTCTTTGGAGCATATTTAACAATTTCCAGTGACATTAGATCACAGTAATTAGTATTTGTAAAGAGATTTGGGATTCTGGATGAAAGCAGTTATACAAGTGCAGAAGACTAGCATGTCTGTATATCATGAGACAATCTTAAACAAAACGGAATAGAATAATGCAATAATCTAAGATGAATCAAAGAATCATAGGTACATTAAGCCTTCACCTTAACAACAACAGTAGTATTTTTTTTCCTCTGGTTTTCAAGCAGAGTTTACTTTAGCAAACATAAAAAATGTTGAATATATTAAGTCAACATTTTTGTAGATAGATACGTGTGGGCTTTTTCTTTTTCTTCCCTGAAAGATGGGATTAGGCTAAGCAGCAGTAGCTGTCGGAAGCTCAAACTCCCTGCCTCCCAGAATGGGTACTTGTAATTAAAAGCTTAGCTCACCTTATCCTTCCAGTTTCCCAGGCGAAAAGTCAAAGCCTGCATTTAATTGCATATATATGTGTGCATGTTTCTAAAACCACAGCTCCAAAGAGAGTCAGTACTTAGGAGGCAAAAAGGCTATGCACAGACAGATATTTGACACAGAATCAAAAATAAAAATAAAGAAAAAAAAAAGATACAGGGCATAACGAGACAATAGAAATGTGGCGCTTCCCTTTTGGTCTGTTACCCGCTAGAATGGGAAGAGCTTGTTGTTTGGCACTTTTACTTAGATAAGCAGCAAGAACAAAGTATGCTGTATTTGCCTGAAGATTTGCCATAAGCATTTTCCATTTTTTGGTTGGTATATTTAATCAGAATGCTGTCAGAACTGGGATTAGAATGTGGCATAATCATTCCATTGAGGGAAAGCCAGCACCAAGTATGCCCCCTTTGGAGCCAGTCTGTGACATGAAAGTAAGCCTGGGTGGATTACTAGAAGGATGGTCATTCAGAGATCAAGACTCTGACCAGTCTACGGGGTGGGGTGGGAGGGGGGGAAGGTGCAAATCTCAAGAACCTTGGGCCAGAGGCCAAAGTATCTTTTTTTAAATGGAAAAAGGGCAATAGGATTAGAGTTTCCAATAGTAGCTAATAAGCAAGGGCTAGAAAGTAGGAGCATGGCAGTAATGATCATGGGAGGACTAGAAATTAAATAGAGAATACCCGGTCTTTGAGAAAGTTGAACACGGAACTTCAAATATTCATTGGGGAACAGGGGATATTTTAACCTGATAGAAAGATCATATCATGATCATCATCAGCAAATTGGACTCCGTGATGAGACGTGCTATGGGCTGAAAGACAAAGTCTGAGGACTATAGATCAAAAAGGAAGTTAAAGGTTATCTAGAATCATAGTGCCCAACATACATGCAGCAGGTTCTTAGTATTAAGAATGACTGAATCCTCCATGTACAAGTGGTGCAACTTAGTCCCAGACCAGGGAAGTTACTTGCCAAAGTTAAAATATCATCGCAGTTGGAATTCAGCTCACTCCCAAGGCTGCAACATTTAACACTATATTCTGATACCTAACTCTGGAGAGCAATATGGAGATTTCCTGGGGCTGAGGGTTAAGTAAGTCCTGGAGCTGAGGTCAATGGGAATCAGTAAGCCCAGGCAGGCTTCTATGAACTTATGCTAAAACTTTATGAAATACAGAGCAGTCACCTTTTGTATCAAGGTGATGGTGAAAAAAAATGCTATGGTCATTACAGTTTGTATGGTATTGGGGATTTCTACAGTGTAGTTTTGGAAAAGATGCTATTCAAGAGCCTAAACTAGTGAAAAAGCATAGTTTTAAAAACGTTAGTAACTAGGGAGTCACTGAGGTGGAATGTGCCTGTGGAGACCAGAGCTACAGAGCACTAATTCTGTACTGGAATAAGTGAACAGCACAAATTGGCCTCCCAAGTTGGATATTTTAATTTCCTTTCTGGCCTCTCTGAATCTGTATGATCCTTAGAGTCTGGCCCCATTGACCTCTGGCAAAACTGCTGAAGTAAGTAACCTATTTCCTCTCTCAGGGTCTCAACCCTTATCCAAACATTCATCTTGCTAAGGCTCCTGCTCAATGATAGCAACTAATTTCTATATGGGGTTTGCTGATAAAATTGAACTATTATCATTTAGTGGGTCCGTCCTTCCTTCCTTCCTTCCTTCCTTCCTTCCTTCCTTCCTTCCTTCCTTCCTTCCTTCCTATAGTGTCTGCTTAATATGTCACAGTCTTTTAATAGGCAAGGAAATAAATCTGTCATTAAGAAAACTCAGGCATAGACAGGATGAGTGAACACACACACACACAAAACAGGCACAGTATAATCTTTTTTTTATTGCTACTCAAATCACACAATAAAGCAAAACCCTACTGCAGTTTTGCCCTAGAACTATGAAGCAATAGAAAGGGAACCCATGCTATAAGCCCCAGTGAACAGGACTTATTTTTTGAGGGGTAGACCACAAACAAACTTTCATGGGACGTAAGCATAATAAAATGGGGAAAGCTGTTCTGCTAAACTTCCAAATGAGACAGAGACACTCCTTTCTTCACAGTGCCACAATCTGGACTGCAAAGCATCTTGGTAAGATGCTCTAAATTGCAAACCTCACTCATCCCCTTGTGAAATTTTACATGACTTTACAGAAAGCAATTTCTTTCTTTTAATACCAACTCTCATCTTAAGTTCTGCCTCAAATCCCAATTTTCTATCTCATCTCAGAAGTTCCTTCTTTAGAAAATCATCTTTGTTATTCTGTTTTTTCATCCTCTACTAAGAACTAGATCTTGTCTCTGAGTAGTTTGCCCAGCAATCTCTAGTATATTCTCTCCTGCACAGGGACACACTATCCCTTTACTTCCGTGAAACATAGGGCGGCAGGTTTATTGACTTATAGGTTGTTTAGCTGGTGTCTTCTAGCAACTGTTTAAGATACAGAGAGGAAGAGTTTTTAAGTCCTAGAATCCCTTAGAACACAATAACATAGAACTTTAAATTCTTTCAGCAAATAAAAAGGAAAGAACATCAAACATTAGAAAGAGATTGAGGGAAACTGAAAACCAGAGTAGGCATGGAAGGTCTTCCCCACCTAAGCTCTGTATGGTTTTATCTCTTTTTGTTGTATGTGTGTTATGTTGTCTGTATTACATAGAAACATGGCTATTCTTCTGATGTCTTTGTAAAACCAGGACATTGATTGATAGGTGAGGTCAGGGAAGAAACTGTCAAATGTTGGAAAGGGGACCTGAATTTAATTACTGATACATGTTGGCCTCTCGTGATCTGTACTTTAGAGAGTCTAGGTGTATCAGAATATAATGTTGGGTGCGGGCTGCGAAGAAACACTCAAGAAAGAACAAACTTTTATGAAGAAAGCAGTAACCCAAGAAAGTAAGATATAGTTTTTCAAATCAGATTATCTCCAACTAAGTTTCTGAGATTATTTGTGGCCCATACATGGACACTAAAAAAATCCATGAATTTTATTAAAATACAGAATTCCTGCATGAGTATTTATGTGTAGCTTAATCAGTAAGAGAACCCATGATTTACATTGGATTCTCAAATGTCTATAACAGCACAACAGCAAAACATATATCTTCTTTTGACTTTCCCTAATATGTTGTTTGAAATATTCCAGACTGGTCTCAGCTATGATATTAAGTGAAGGGTTATTTATCCAGGTTAAAGCCAGGGTATTTACAGGGAAATCAAGTCTCCTAAGCAATTTTGAAATGGTGACCTTAATAATGAGAAGATCCATGGGAAAGATGGCCTACAGAGGCGAAGTGGCATTGCATGGTTCAGCTTTTCATTTCTTCCTTTCCTTTTCTTTTCTATTATTCAAGTATAGTTGCTATACAATGTTATATTAGTTTCAGTTGCACAACGTAGTGATTTGACAATTCTATACATTACACAGTGTTCACCAGGATAAATATAGTTACCATCTGTCACCAGACATTATTACAATTGTATTGACTATATTCCCTATGCTGTACTTTTCATCTCTGTGACTTGTGACTTTTTTAGAATAAATGAATTCAGTAAAGTTGCAGGAGAAAAACTTGATATACAAAAACCTGTTGCATTTCTATATACTAATAACAAAGTAGCAAAAAAAATTAAGAAAGCAATCCTATTTACAATTGCATCAGTTAGAATAACGTAACTAGGAATATATTTCACCAAGAAGATGCAGCCTCTTTCTCAGTAATTAAGTACCTCAACAGCAGGAGCCTTAAAGTTTGAGTGTTGCTTTTACCCCCAAAAAGTGTGTGTTTGTTTTTTTAATAAAGACTAAGAGGAATTCTGTAAATTAAGGACTAAGAGGGTATCTATAAAATGATATCCAATGCACTAGATGCAAATGAAAGGCCGATTGGCATCTGCTATTTTAGCAGAAATCACAGATTTTTAAATAATTGATTTGAACTGTAAATATGCGAAACTATCATTCTACTTCCGTGAAATATAAAAGATAATGAAAGACGAACTTCAAGCAGCATGTGTCGGACCATCAAGGAATTACATGTACTAGCTTGTCTCGATTTACTGAAGTGTATATTATAGCTGCCCTGCCTTCTTCACAGGATAATTATAAGGGCCAAACGATTCACTGAATATGAAAATATTTACAAACACCAAAGACTGTTTCATTATAACCATGTATATATGTTAGCATGTGGATCTATTAAGCATTCCCCTGGTGGAAAGGAGAAATGTCTCAAACAGCAGGTAGTCTAGCAAAATCAATCATAATTCATAATTTAAAATTCGTACCTCCCCCCCTTTTTTTAAGAGAGAGAGTGAGAACAACCAGGGTGTGGGGAAGGAGCAAAGGGAGAGGGAGAATTTAAGCAGGCTCCAAGCCCAGTGTGGAGCTGGACATGGGGCTTATTCTTATGACCCTGAGATCATAACCTAAGTCAAAATCAAGAGTTAGGTGCTTAACTGACTGAGCCACCCAGGTGCCCCCCAAAATGTATACTCTCTTATACCCAACAATTCAACTGAGAATGTAATCCAAAATTACATGACAAAATAAAATCAGATTAATATCAAAATTGTATTTTTAAGATTTACAAGCGTTGTTTACATGAATGTAAAACTTGAAATAACCAAAATGCTCATTAATAAGGAAATGATCAAACAATGATTTTAGCATGCAATAGAATTCTATGTAACCATTAAAAAGATTTATGTAGGTCTATTCTCTCCATATTTATTGAAAAGGGTGAGTAAAATGTGGGATAGAATATAATTCTTCTATATTAGCAAAGAAAAATATTGAAATATTATATAAACCAAAGTGTTTTTTTAAGTTTTTTTTATTTATTCACGAGAGAGAGAGAGAGAGAGAGAGAGAGAGAGAGAGAGGCAGAGACACAGGGAGAGGGAGAAGCAGGCTCCATGCAGGGAGCTCGACGTGGGACTCGATCCCAGGACTCTGGGGATCCTCTGGCCAAAGGCAGATGCTCAACCACTGAGCCACCCAGGGATCCCCTAAATCAAAGTGTTAAAAGTGGTTGTCTCAAGAGTCTTTTTAAAAAGAATTTATTTACGTATTCATGAAAGACACAGAGGCAGAGACACAGGCAGAGGGAGAAGCAGGCTCTATGCAGGGAGCCCGACGTGGGACTTGATCCCAGAACCCTAGGATCACGACCTGAGCCAAAGGCAGATGCCCAACCACTGAGCCACCAGTTGCCCCAGAAGAGGAGTCTTATAAGAGATTGTTTTATCTCCCCCTCCAGCCCCTATACCTAATCCATACTTGTATATGTATGGATTGCCTTAATGACCAGGAAAAGTAAATAAATCTGTTTTCATTTTATTTATTTTTTAAAAATTACTTTTACCTTTTTTACCCTTGGATTATGTATTTACTTTTTATTTTTTCAACTTTATTTTTTAGTAATCTCTACACCCAACATGCATCTTAAATTCACAACCCTAAATTGAGGAGTCACATGCTCTTCCAACTGAGCCAGCCAGGTACCTGGCTATTTTCATTTTAAATGAGAAAGAATACTGTTTTTGGAGTTTTTAGCTCCTCAAAGTCCCAAATAGCTAGAATAGCATCCACCCACCACTGTCAAGATTCAATTATGAAGAGGCAAAGTTGTGAGTAGTGCAGGGACACATAACCAACCTGCTTCACAGCTGTGCCTGATATGCACGGTGCTTATCATTGGCATTAAAATACACATGCCCAACAACCGTCAAATTTCCAAAGTCCAAATAAAAAATTTTTCCTTATTTCTTTCCTTTCTCTGCCTACTCGCTTTTCTTGATTCCAGGCAGATTCTCTTTATACACTATGTGTGTGTGTGTATATATATATATATATATATATATATATATATATATATATTTTATAAAGATATATCTATCTATATATATATTATATATATATATATATATATAAAGAAAAGCCATTTATTTGATGGAAAGATTGGAGAGCCTTGTACAGTTGACGCTTGAACAATGTAGGGATTAGGGATGCCAGCCCCCCTCCACCGCCCAAGAGTGAAATATCTGCATATAACTTTTGACTCCTCTAAATCTTAACTACTAATGGTCTACTACTGACTAAATATCTTACTGATAATATAAATAGTTGATCAATATTATATATTTTGTATATATATTATATTCTTACAGTAATACCTAACACTTTTCTTTTCTTCTTCTTCTTCTTCTTCTTCTTCTTCTTCTTCTTCTCTTCCTCTTCCTCCTCCTCCTCCTCCTTCTCCTCTTCTTTTTTGATATTTCAGGCTACATAGTTTGACTACAAGTTTGTTCAAGCTGTCACAAATCTCCAAACATTTCACAAAATAGTCATCAAAAAATATCCACATACAAGTAGACCCACACAGTCCAAACCTGTGTTGTTCAAGGGTAAATTGTATCAACAAGTTTCTCTTGTTTTAGACTTGAATCCCAATTCCAACCACATTAATGAAGAGGGCTGGGAGGGGAGAAATAAGTTACGTGTTTTGAGCCCTGAAAACGTCCCAGCTCTTTTAATGCAAATTATTTTTACTTAAAGTTTAAAATTACCTTAAGAAGTAGCCCTTTTTCTTCTCTCTATTTTTTTTTCAATGCACAATGAATAAATTGCTCAAGGTCATCTGAGTCATACGTCATAACCCATTTCTGATTTTAGTTCTGTATGAATCCAAAGCCATGGAGCTTGCATTCTTACTTTATAGTTTATACTTATATGTAAGTTATACTTACATATAGTTTATATTTTAGTGAGTATAAACTATATGTCAATCACTACATTACACAATTTTATAATATTTGTGTTGTTACCGGATATTTATTTTACAAACACAATCTCAGTAAACAAAAATGAAAACAAAACTTCTCTGAGATCACAAATTTGGCCTATGGGTTGGGAGACCTTCAATAAATTACCTTGAATCTTCAGTTCTATTCCTAGGTAACATACCCACTCTCTTCATTTCTATGCCATTTGTGAGTAATAAACAAATTACTAAAAGCATGTAAACCCTGATTTTATGAACAGTTTTATATTTCACATGCAAGTTGTGTTGTAGTGATTTGGTTTTCATGGTGAAAGTTGACAATTGTTATCAATATTATTAACTTACCTAAATTTACAAGTTGATCTAAGGAGGTTGGCTTGAAACACACGGTAATTTTTTTATTCTTTTATTTTTTTAGGAACAACCTTTAGTTAGGGAAGATTTGGAAATCTAAGGAATGTGTTTTAATTCCTTGGGCAAATTAAAGGAAGTAAGCATTAAAAGAATTAAAAGAAGCATATTAGTCAGTAATTAAAAGTATGTGCACAATTTTCATGTAGGATCATAGCAACATGGATCACGCTCACTACTGAATTATGGATTAGTCATACTAGGTCTTTATTGAAAGCCTGCAGCTTGAATTTCACAATGTTCATTCATGACATTCCAGAAAAAAAATCTGTTTATTTATGTATGGTTTCTTAAACAATAGAGTAAAATATAAGATATGGAAATTTGTGTCATATTTAGCCAGCTTTTACACATGGTACTAATTTCTTTCTTTTAGTCCTGTAGTAGTAGCATTGTGCATTTTCCACTTGCTATACTCGCAACCTTGATGAAAAGATATGAGATTTTCAAATGAGAGAAGGACATTAGTTCCCATTCCTGTAAAAATAAACAACTACACATGAAGGAGAAAGAAAATGAAAGCCTAGAGGTACTTACTGGTTTCCTTTTTGTAAAGCTTACTGTACAGAGACAAAATGCAGATGAAGATGGGAAGCTGAGTAGCACCCTCCCCTCCAGAATTTGTGGCTGCCCCTCATACCTGCCTGTCATGTAGGCCAGGGGTCCCTATTGTGAAAGCTCTGGATTGAATATTAGTGGTGCTCAAAACCCAACTCTATTTCCTTCTCTCTTCCTTCTAAGTTGTGAAAACATTAACATCTCTGGCTGGATGAGTACCCCCCCAGCAACCTCACAATACATCTAAGGTAAAACATAAAACATAAAAAAAGCTACTTTTGAATGCCAAGTTAACAACGTTGCTCACATGGATGGAATGTCAGCAATCGCACCTAGAAATACTATTCCCGATTTTATTTCTCCTGAAAAAGTGGTGTCTGTCAGAATGAAGGCTACTTTTACTTAGACTTTCTACCACTCAGCGAGGGCAGCATGGAGCCTGACATAGGAATCAACCAGTCCTAGAAAACACCCAAAAGGGCAAGAGCACTTCATAGTTGCTCTAAGATAAACTCTTTACTTACTTAACAGCACTCGTTAAACCCAAACTACTAGAGTGATGTCTCTGTTCAGTGTCAGTATGTTGTCAAAATGACTGGTACCACTTGATATCTTTTTAATTTGCAGTTTTCTAGTGCTATTTGGGAATTGGAGTGATTTTTATATCATGCCGCCATCTCTCCATAAGAAACTAGTTTTAATTTCATGCAATGAGTGTGCAAAGTGTACACAGGGGAAATGTGCAGTTTGGTGCTCACAGGCTGGGGAGTAACATCCCACAGGATGGCATTTTAATCACCACCCTCCAATTCAGGGTGTTCCTCTGGTATATCCTCCAGAATTATCCCACTAAAGTTTTATTTTTCAAAAAATTTACTTCACATTATTGTGAGTGATCACTTGTCAGTGTTCCAGATGTATCTTAGCTAAAACTAGTAAATGCCCTAACTTAGATGGTTTTTGAAGCCTGTACATTTGGTATTTTTGACCCTTAAACTTTTACATCTCTTAGCATGGAGGACGAAGAAAGGCTGTACATTGTTGCTTGAGACTCTGTACATTTAGACCAAATTTTATTTGCACCGTCAGAATGGCAAATGAGTGGAAAAAATGTTAATATACTATTGAGTTTTTTATTTTTTTTTGATTCAGCTTGTCCCAGGCTGAAAACCTCAATTTATGTTCATGACAGTGGGGATTTTTTTTAAAAAATATCTACATTCTTTCTAATAAACTGTTGGAAGACTTAAAGAGCCTCTGTGAGGCTTGTGACTTTCCAAGTTCCAACCAACTGTTCAACTGCACAAGTTTTACAAAGACAGAAAGGAAAGAGGGGTACATGCTGCAAAATGATTTATTGGAGTTGTAATGCTAGGACAGCACAAAAAAACCCATAAATATTCTTCTTAATGTTTTACTTTATATGACAGCCTTCAAGTGATATATTGTCTGACAATTTTCAAGATGGCTATATAAACACAATCTTTGCTGAAACCTAATATATGATGAAGTCTCTGCAGGCTAATATATGGAGTCAGGGTGTGTTCTAGTGTGCATAGTCCTGACAACTGAGATTCCTATACTTAAAAAAATCTATCCTGACTTTGTACAGTGGATTTCTTCTTAACATCCCAAAAGAAAAAGGAAAAAGTGAAGGCAGAAGAAAATCAAGAAAACAATCAAGAGTAGTACCACACATGTGTTTCCATTCTTACTCAACTAACCCGAGTATCTGTAATTTTCTGCATAAACAGAGCTCACAGTATTGAAACCTCTTTTCTCATCTTTATGGGACCCTATACCAAAGTCAAAGTTTTCATAGTCCCTTTTAAACTGGATGTTTAAGATTAGATAGATGATTGATTTTTCTTGGTGAGGCAGCCATCAAAAACTCTGAATATAATAATCCTGCAGAAGACCCCTAGTACCCAGTGAAAATGAGATATTAGAACACAAACAAGTATTTATGATTTTGTTTCTAAGAACTGGCCAGGATTTGATACTCTGCATACTTTCAGCCTGAGCCATGCTAGGATCTTGCAGCAAAGGATCAGGAAGGAGGAAGCTATCTGCGAAAGAAGGAAATCAAGGTTCTGAGGAGTTATCCTAGGATCAATGTGATAATCCGAGGGAAGAGAGTCTGAAGGCCAAATTGTTAAGTCCAAAAAAAAAAAAAAAACCCACAAAAACACAAAACAGTGAATCCTCTAGGTTTAGGGTGGGTTTTCCAAAAGGTCTGATTAAAGGAAAGAGAAATAAGGGGGAACAAGGAGGCATTGGCTTGATACCTAGCAGTAGGTGAGGATACTGAGCCCTGCTGTCAGCGCTACCAGGGTTTAAGCAGAACAGCAACAGTGACTGATGATGCTGGGAATAGGATGTAGACCCCAAAGGAAGATATCTGCAGGAATGAGAAGGGGGCTAGAGGCTTGCTTGACTGGACTTGGACTTGGGGTTTGTTGCAAGAGGCCCAGAAGGGCAGGCAGCTCAGGAGAATGGGGTGGAAATGCACAGGGAAGGGGAGGGACAGTGATTAGAAGAAGAAAGCTCAGCTTGGTGCTGATGCAGTCTTTGGGAGAAAAGGGACACCTGGCATAGGGCTACAGACTAATTTTCTTATTCCTGCTGGTAGAGAATTAGTTTCTAATATACCACCAGGCCTGAATCTTAATGATTCAGGAATTAGGCAAAGCTGAGCAATCTGTTGGGAGCTCTTCAGTAGCCACAGCTGGGAGTACAGTGGCAGGAACTGACAAAGAAGTCCATACATAGCGGGGATCTTTTTTTATTTTAGGAAATTTAAAATAAATGGGAGAATCCATTTAAAGGGACACATTTGATGCTTCCAGAATACACAAAGCTTAACTATTTAGAGGGAGAGAATCTGTCAGAGTGATTTTTTTTTGTCAGTTGCAAATATATATGCCACATGTCCAAGAATTATTCCGTAGGGTATAGCATGCATTCAGTCTGCTCTGAACACACTTTTAAACAAAATGTGTTTCTAGGGAAAGTCTCAATGCAAGTCCTCAATCTGCTTTCAGTATCAGAAGAATAAAATAAGAACTTGGGAAAAGAGGGTGTAGAAGTGTCAATAAAATGGTCTTTAAGGTCACTTCTAACTCCAACGTTTTATGATTCTATCACTCATTCATTCATGTAGCACATTGGCAGTACCAGAGGCTGTATCTCTAAGGAAAGTCGTCTTCCATCTGCACAAGGACTATTTGGAGAAGAGAAAACTTCAATGCTCATTTGCTTCCTGAGAGTGGTTAGCGAGTAGCAAGGAGCTTGCAATCCCCACAACCTCCACTAATCCACACCATCCACCTGTGAGGGAGATGATAGTTTATTGGAAAGAAGAAAAAACTGCTCTAATATCAAATCAGATGAATTCTGTATTAATGTACACTCACTGAATCATAATCTCTTCTGGAAAGGCAGGAGTTGGAAAGCCTCGAGTAGAGCAACTGAGCCTGATTTAGTCACAAAGCTTCCTAATCCCATCTATATTGCACAAATGCACATAGCATCATTTCCCATCATGAAGATAAACTTAGTTTTCCAAATGTCTTTGAAGAGAAAAAAAAAAAAAAGAAGACTTCTGGCAGCAAAGCTGATTACATAGGCACTGCTGATTTTTATTTACTGGATCAATTAAGTTTTCTTTAAGAAATTCTTGAATGTCCTATGACTACTTTGATAGATGTTCTCATTTTATGAAGTTTCAATTTAACAACCATTGAGTGAACAAAAGAAATTAAAAGTAGAGGAAGTAGTAGTATCTGATCTCCTGGTACTTATCATCTTTGTCTATACCATCCAATCCAGTAGTCACTAGCCACGTGTGGCTACTAAGCATTTGAAAGGTGGCTGGTCTATATTGAGATTTAATATAATCTTAAATACACATCAGGTTTCAAATATTTGGTACGAAAAATAGAATGTGAAATATGTCATTAATTTTTATGTAGATTATATGTTGAATATTTTGTATACATTGAGTTAAATATAACATATTAAAATTAATTACCTCCTTGAACCCTAATGTAAATGCTATGGACTCTGGGTAATAATGATATATCAATGTAGGTTCATTAATTCTAGCATATGTACCATTCTGATAGAGGGTGTTGATAATGGGGAGGCTATGCATGTTTGGGGGGCAGGGGATATATGGGAAATCCATGTCAGTCTCCTCAATTTTTCTGTAAATACAAAACTGCTTTAACAAACTGCATTTTAAAAAATAATAATAATTTCCTTTCTTAACATTTCTTAACCTGATTACTAGAAAATTTAAAATTACACATATATGCTCACATTAGTGGTTTGCATAATGTATGTTTTGGACAGCACTGGTCTATAAACTGCTTGATATAGAACAAGTAAACCCAAACCTTATGGGACAGGTATCAAGTGCTAGAAAGGACTTCAAGTGAAATATAATGAGAATTTGGAGAGAGTATAAGCCATGAGAAAGAGACTTTCCCCCATTCTTTGCCCCCCCAAACCTGCATATCACTGGGAATTAACACCCAACTTGCTGTTCCTGCAAATAACTAGTTTCCTGTTTAAGGCTAATGCTTTCCTTGCTTTACCTTCTTTTCTGAGACTTATGCATAAGAATTTTCCTTCTCTTTTGTATTTTGAATTTCAACTTTCATTGGACCTTTCTCTGTAGTATGTAAACATATTATCTCTTTCATAATTTAAAACATCCTTTTTTCAACCCATATTTACCTGTAGTTGCCAGTGTCTTCCTTTCACTTCTTCACTGTCAGTCTTCCTATGACAGCTCTCAACTGCAGTGTCACCATCTCATTCCCACTCATGCCTCAACCCAGGGCAGTCTGGCTCTGCCGCCATAGTTCCATTGAAGATGCTTTTTCCAGAGCTCCCATTGATTCTTTTCTGGGTAAGTTTACCAAGCACTTCTCATTCTTTATCACAACTCCTTAGGCACATTTAACTCCACTGATTAGCCTTAGTTCTTCCTGATGTGTCATCACACCCTCTGTTTCTCCTCTTGCTTTTCTGGCCATTTCTGCTTAGACCCTTCCTTAAATATTGGTAGCCTTCAACTTCATGCTTTAGGTTCACACTCCTCAATACTAATCTTGAGTCATATCATACTCTGCTCTTGAGGACCATCAGTATACTGAACATTCTCAGACCTAAATTTTTTCAAAATAAAGCTCTCTCCTCTCTTACTCTGTACAGCCATTTTCTAACTGGCTAAATTTCCTATTGTAGTTTGAAACAACTGTTATAAACCTCTACTTCCTCGTGTCAGCTTTCATCACTTTTTTGATTTGTTTCATGCTCAGATTATTTGGAAATTCTCTCCATTCCTCAAATATTCCGTGCCTTCTTTTTTTTTTAATGTCTGGGCCTTAATACATGTTTTCCATCTGCATGGAACCTTCTTTCCTCATCCTTATTCATCATCCCTACATGTGGTGAATTCTGATTCCAGCCTTGGCATAGATGTCACTTTTTCATAGAATCCTTCTTTCATGGCCCAAGACTGGGCCAAGTTCCCTTTTTATGTATCCCCACAGAACCCTGTGGATCTTCCATCTTTGCACACTGCTATGCTTCTCTTTTGCCTCTCCTTAGCCTCAAAAATACTGAAGGCAAAAAAAAAAAATCCTATCGCTAAATTAATCACAATTATATTTCTAGTAACTAATGTTCTTCCTAACATATAGTGGGCCATTGATAGAAGTCTATTATCCATGAAAAGAAGAAAAGAAGTTCAGATGGACACAATAAATGATTTTCTGGCAGAGATGGCATTTGTGCTGGATCTTGAGAGATGATGAAATTTTATCAGTTGAGAAGATGTTATTTTAGACAGTGGAAATAAAAGCAATCCGCAAAGCACTGACAGGGATCCAGGAAACACTTTATAGGCCAGTTTAGAGGCAGATTATATATATGAAAGTATAAGAAGAGAGAGAAATCTTGTTATGAAAGACCTTGAATGCCAGGCTAAATCTGTACTTCATTTTAAAGTTAATGGAGGATAACATAAAAGATTTTTGAGGAGTGACATGATTGGTGATGTTTTTGGGAAAAAGTAAGTATCAGGAAGAGGGGCCCAAGACGGCATTGCAGGACTCCCATGGACACAATGAATCTACAGCTACATATGGATCATTTCCTTCTGAAATAGATCTGAAAACTAGATGAACAGGTTCTCCATAACACAGGATAAAAGGACTACATCAAAAGCGGTGGGAGAGATGGAGAGACAATCTCACCAAAATCCACATCCCTGGTACAGTGACACACAATAGGAAGGGATCCTACCATTGTGGAAGTTCTCCTGGAGGAGCAAGGAGTAAGAATACCACATCAGGCACCTCGACCTTTGGGGTGCACCAAAGTGTCTCTCTGCACCAGAAAGACAAGCTCCTGACTTAGAAAACTAATACAATTGATAGATAAAGTGCTATAAAAAATTGAGATTCTCTTTTTTAAAGGGTTTGCATATATCTTACTTGCTCTTGGATAGAGCACAAAAGCACCAATTAGAAAAGCATCTGGAATGTATGTGAAAGAGATTCATTTGCTAATTTAGGGGCATCTCCTGGAGGGGCAGGGGACAAGTGGGGCTCTCTGTAGATGCGATGCACAGACAGGCATGCTTCAGCATGGGATCCTCCCACTGCCTTGCTGAGGCTGGAGAATGCATGCAGTTGCAGTGATCTCCTGCTCCCTAGGTGGGACAGGGGAGTTATGAATGGTCATGGCATTTTTTACTCCCTTGCTCAAATCAGCAAGAACAGTTTCAAACTCCCTAGCACCCTGCCTGGGACTAGCAAGTACAGGTAGTCATAGCATCTTCCTGCCCCAACATGGGTCTGTTGGGCATGCAAAGAGAGGGCATTCTCCTGCAGCATCACTGAAGATTATGAGTGCACTCAGACAAGACATTTTCTGGTTGCCTTTCACAAGCCAATGGATGTGCTCTGTCCCATACATTCTACAGAGGCCCTGCCAAAGTCAATGAGTGTGTGAAAGCCACTTAAGGGATACCTCTTATTTGCCTGGCTATGATGGCCAAAGGGGCTGGTGTTACTGAGCCCCAAGGGACTATAAAAAACAGAAAGTTAGTTCTTGGCAGGCCAACTCTCCTGGGGCACTGCACAGATAGCACAGACTCAGCCCTAGTCTTCCTGTGAAAAAGGCCTATTTATCTGTCATAGAGCTTCAGCCTGAGGGACAGGCTTCAGGTTTCCCATACTTCTAGATGTTATGGAGGCATTCCTAGAGAATGTAATCAGGGACACACCACCCTTGCACACTCGCATGGCTTTACTACATCCCAAGAAGGCCTCCCAGAAATGAGCTTTTACACTATTCTACAGCCCCAATTTTTGCAATTGTTTCCCAAGAGATTCTATCAGAATCTCCAAGTTAGAAGCCAGGAGGGTTTGACTGAAGCACCACAGGACTTTACATATTTGCATATTTTAGAAGCTGATACCTGAGGGTCTGGCTTCCAATCAGCTTGAAACCATGTGTTAAATGAGACTCTTACCCTCAGAATGCTGATAGGTCTTGGCACACCCTCAATGATGGAGACATATCAAACATAAATCAGCTGTTCAGACAATCTTAAACGTTCAATAGACAAACAAGCACTAAGACAAGAATGAATGAAGGCCTACACCTACAGAAGGCCACTCCTTTAAGACTGCAAGAAGTAACTATTGCACCTAATAAATGCAAACAAATACAGAGAGTCAAGCAAAAATGAGCAAACAGAAATAGTATCCAAATGAAGGGAAAAAAGCCCTCGGGAAAAAAACCTTAATGAAATGGAGGTAAGTAATCTACTTGATAAAGAATTCAAAGTAGTGATTATAAAGATGCTCACTGAACTCAGGAAAAAAAAAATGAACACAGTGAGGACTCCAAAAAACAAACAGTTCTATCCACGTTGAAGCAAACAGTAGGTATTTGTCATTTCTAACGGGTGAGTAATATTCCGTTGTATACATAGACCACATCTTCTTTAATTGAACACCAATAAAAAAATATTTATATTTCTATAAAAAATAAATAAAAAAAATCAGCCACTGGATAACAAAACAAAACAAAAACAAACAAACAAAACCTAGAAACTTTAATAATGTACCAAACAGAAGTCAAAGAACTGAGGACTACAATAACTGAACTGAAAAATGCACTACAGGGGTTCAACAGCAGACTGATGACACAGAACAGATCAAGGAGCTGGAAGACAAAACAGTGGAACTCACCCAGACAGAGCAGCAATAATGAAAAAAAAGAATTTTGAAAAAGTGGAAATAACTTAGGATAACATTCACATTGTCCTAGAAGGAGGAGAGAGATATAAAGGGGCAGAAAAATTTTTGAAGAAATAATGACTGAAAAATCCTCTAGCTCAGAGAAGGAAACAGATATCCAGGTCCAGGAATCCTAGAGAGTTCCAAATTTGATGACACCAGAAAATTATGGGCCAGTATCCTTTATGAACATAAGTGCAAAAATTCTCAGCAAACCAGTAGCAAACCAAATTCAACAATACATTAAAGGGATCATACACCCACCAAGATCAAGTGGCCTTTATCCACGAACCAAGGATGGTTCGACATCTGCAAATCAACCAACATGATATACTACATTAAACAAAATTAAAGATCGAAATGAAATGATCATCTCAATACATGCAGAAAGTGCTTTTGATAAAATTCAACATCAATTTAGAATAAAAACTCCCAAAAAAGTGGATATGGAGGGAACATGCCTCAATATATAATAAAGATTACTTATGAGAAATCCACAGTCATATTCAATGGTGAAAAATGGAAAGCTTTTCCTCTAAGATTAGGAACAAAATAAGGATGTCTACTCTATTTCTATTCAGCACAGTATTTTAGTCCCAGCCACAGCAATTAGGCAAGGAAAATAAAAGGTATACAAATTGGAAATGATGAGGTAAAATTGTTCCTATTTGCACGTGATATAATACTATATGTAAAAAAAAAAAAAACAAAAAAATATGTAAATAAAACCCTGAAACCCCACCAAAAACTGTTAGAACAAATCAATTCAGTGAAGTTGCACAATACAAAATTAATATACAAAAAGTGTTGTATTTCTATACACTATCAGAAAGTGAAGTTAACACAGCAATTCCATTTATAATTGCATCAAAAATAATAAAATATGTAGAAATAAGTTTAACCAAAGAAATGAAAGACCTCAATACTGAAAACTATAAAACATCAATGAAAGGAATTGAAGAGGCCACAAATAAATGGAAAGATATTTTGTGTTCATGGATTGGAAGAATTAATATTATTCAAATGTCCATACTATCCAAAGCAATCTACAGATTCAATGTAATCTTTTGGGTGACAGGCACTGAGGGGAGCACTTGACAGGATGAGCACTGGGTGCTATATGTTGGCAAATTGAACTCCAATAATGAATGAATGAATGAATGAATGAATGTAATTTTTATCAAAATACCAATGTCATTTTTCAAACAACTAGAATGAATAATTCTAAAATTTATATGAAATCAAAAAAGACCCCAAAGACCCAAAGCAATCTTAAGAATGAATAAAAATGTTGAAGGTATCACCTTCTTGGATTTTAAACTGTACTACAAAACTATAGTAATCAAACAGTATGGCATTAGCATGAAAACAGACAGGTAAAGTAGAAGAGCTCAGAAATCAAACCATGCATATATGGTCAATTAATCAATGATAAAAGGAGGCGAGAGTACACAAAGGGGAAAGGATAGTCTCTTCAATAAGGGTGTCAGTAAAACTGTACGGCTACATGCAAAAGAATAAAGCTTGACCACTATCTTACACAAAAAAATAACTGAAAATGGATTAAAGACTTGAATGTAAGACCTGAAATCATAAAACTCCTGGAAGAACACAAACAGTATGCTCCTTGACATCAGTCTTAGCAGTGGCTTTTTGTTTGTTTGTTTATTTGAGGGTTTTGTTTTGTTTTGTTTGGATCTGACTCCAAAGGCAAGGGCAACAAAAGCAAAAATAAACAAATGAGACTACATCAAACTGAAAAGCTTTTGCACAGTGAAAGAAACCATCAACCAAGTGGAAAAGCAACCTTCTCAGTGGGAAAAGGTATTTGCAAATATTATCTGGTAAGGGATGCTATCCGAAATATGTTTAAAAACCCAATCAACTCAATAACAACAACAGAAAAAACCAATTTGATTAAAAAATAAAAGGGACATGAAAAGATGCTGAACATCACTAATCATCAGGAAAGTGCAAAACAAAAACCACAGTTGGATACCACCTTATACTTGTCAGAATGGCTGTTACCAGAAAGACAAGTAATAACAAGTGCTGGTGAAGATGTAGAGAAAAAGGATACTTTGTGCACTCTTGGTGGGACTAAATTGATAAATACCACATCATTTCACTTAAGGTGGAATCTAAAAAACAAAACAAAACCCAGACTCATAGATACAGGAAAAAGATTCTTATTTGCGTGGCGGGGGAGGAGGGGTGCAAAATGAGCAAAGAGAATCAAGAAGTACAAACTTCCAATTACAAAATAAATAAGTCATTAGATGTACTTACTATACAGTATGGGGAATATAGTCAATAATATTGTCTTAATTTTGTACGGTAATGGATTGTAACTAGCGTTATTGAAGTGACCATTTTGCAGCATGTACAAAGGTTGAATCATTATGTTGTATGCCTAATATTAATGTAATATTGTATGTCAATTATATTTTGATTTTAAAAAATAAGTAGCAGTTTTATGTAGAATATGAGTGAAGATTTTGATGTTTTAATAATATTGAATACTAGTCTCTCACTATACTTTAAATATTTGGGATGATTGGAAAGTAGAAGGAGAAGGAAAGATGAATGAGTGGTAAAGAGAAGTAGGAAGAAAGCTTGGCATCTCAATGAGAGCAGGCAAGTAGAAACAATTGAAACCAAGCCAAAAGAGAAATATATCTTGAATAAAACCATAATTTTCTACAAGCACAAATGATCAGTAGGAACTTCGTAATCCTGCTAATGTGTAATATGGCCACATATGGTTGTGAAAGCAAACACCAAAGCTGGTTCATAACTGTCTTCTGTGGTTGGATCAGCAGAGAGAGAACAAGAATTTTCTTCTCATTTGGGACAAGAGAGAGAAGTTCAGAAGGAACAAGTTAAGTACCATTTCCACCTAGGAGTTTGGATGAGATTGATGGGTTCTCAGAAAATGGAAAGTATTGGTTTGGCTCTGTCGAAGAATGATGGGAAAGATAAAATGGATCTGAATAGTGTGTTATCAAGGATAATCCATTTCTCTATAGCCTCTTGAAAATGAAATCATATTTAGGATTTTAGGTAGGGATTACTGGTTTGAATGAGAACATCACAAAATAGAAAATGGCAGAAACTGTCAAGAGTCTTTCAAAAACTTACTTTCTCAGAAAAGTTGGCTACCCTGTCTAGAAAATTGGGCTACCTTTTCCAAAATATATGTAATACCTATGTTTCAATAGCTTTGTTCCCCTCAAAACATTTACCTTTAAGAAACCATCTTTCCATTTTGATGAGATAAAGGGGTTGCTGGCTGTAGCATAGAAAGGGAGAGGGGAAGAGAGAAAACCCTACTACATGTTGAGTTACTTTGTCCTTAATTTCAAATAAGCCATTTCAATATGCACATGATAGAGACAGTTCTAGGAGGGCATTTTATTATAAGCTAGTGAAATGAAAGACATGAGGTACAGAGGATGTGTCAGGAAGCCACAAAGCCCAGTTCTAGGGCTCATTCTGTTTCTGCCACATAGATTTTATAATCAAAAGTCAACACTCTTATAATTGCATGATATTTAAGATCTATCTAGATCTAACATTGTTGTGTAATAAAAAAAAATTGTTTGGTCTTTGTCCCAGGGTCCCAGCACAGAGCTTCTGAAACCCTCGGAATTCCTGAGTAGTCAAGTGTTTGTTATTCATGAACCCCTTAGCTCACAAATGACACTACACTAACAAGACTGATAGTAGGAACCCAGATAGTGATAGCTTGGGGGGCCTGGTCACCAGACAGACCAGCCCCTTGATCAGAATTGGGACTTTGAGCCAGCCTGAACTCTGGAGAGGGGAATGAAGCTAGAGACTGAGTTCAACATGTGGCCAATGATTAATCAGTTATGCCTGTGTAATGAAACAGCCGCTGGACACAGGCTTGATGGAGCATCCTGGTTAGTGATGTGCCAGGAGGGTGACCCACGCCAGTTTCATGAGGAGGAGGCATGGAAGCTCTGAGGTTTGAACCCTCCCAAACCTCACCCTATGTATCTCTTCATTTGGTTGGCCCTGATTTTTATCCTTTACAATGAAATTTTAAGTACAGCACTTTCCCGAGTTCTGTGTGGTATTACAGCAAATTATTGAACCCAAGGAGGTCATAAGAGCCCCTGAATTTAAAGCCACTCAGTTGGAAGCGTCAGTGGTCTGGAGACTGTAGCTGGCATCTGAAGTAAGGGCACATCTTGGTGGGAACCACATCCTTAAACATGTGGGGGTTCACACTAACTTTGACTCTTTAGTGCCAGAATTGAATTGCAGTATACCAGCCGAGGTCAGAATAAACATTATTTGCTTGTGTGAGATCATAAATCACTAGCGCTGAATGGAATGGAGAACCGTTCTTTCATGTAACTTTTAGCACTTATGTTGAAGAAAGAGGTGTGATTGATAATAGAACTGGTAAATCCTCACAAATTTGGGTTAAAAACATGACTACTGATGAATCCAGTGGTTTTTCTGACCTTAAGTGAATCGTAAGGAAAAAGAGTGTATGATGGCACCCTTGTAACCTTGCTTTTTGAATCCTCAAAAATGATTACTTAAGTACAAGCATCAGAAACATGTTGAGTAGATTCTGAGTCAAGTTTCTCTAATAAAGCATCTCATTTGTATCTCGCAGAGAATCTGAAGCTTGTAACATGAAACCATACTTGATACCTGATGACCACTTACATATTCTCTCTCATATAAAACCTGCGGAATCATATTCCAAGTTCACAAGACTTCATTCTCATTCTGCCCATAGCATGTGGGTGGAGGAAGAGAAAGGGGTGGGGACAGGGGTGGTCATGGTATTAGGTTCCTGGTCTCATGCTACCTACTTCTCAAAAGGCTCATACATCAAACAGTGGTGAGTGATGAGACAAAAAAAGCGCCATCAGGTCTCTCTCTTTCATAAAGGAGTTTAGACTTTCAACATGATGAATTCTCTTTGATAAAAGAATAAAGAGATGCATTGTCTCTAGAGGAAGCTGCTGGGGTTCCCATGGTCTTCACAACAGGCAAAGTGCCAGCTATCCATACCTCCTGTCTCTTCCTTGTTTTGTCTCTTCCACATACTAACATGAAAGACACAGATGTCCAATTCTACTCAAATATTTTCTTTTAACCTACAGAGAAAGACTGCTACCTCCCTCCAATTGAAGGACTGAACCTTTGCGAGAAAAGAAATTACAAAAAAAGAGTTTTGTTAGAAGCTGCTGAATAATGAGGCCATGAGATATGAAACAGGACATGTGGCCCTTTAAACATCATCAGAAGTATCAGTGCTGTAATCATTCAGCCATTTGCCCAAAGGAGCAGACACCAGATCCTTTAGCTATACTGGGTTCTTTCTCTCTCCCTCCTCCTCTAAAGTTTTAATTAAATATATGATATCTAAGGATATCAGGAATATGAGAAAATGTAATCTTTGGTCAGTTAGCTTTAGCTTTTTCAGTGTGAAAATGAGTTTCTCTGCCTGCTTTTGGATCCATCAGGGATTGCATGTAAACTCACTATTTCACAGGGAAATTGCTTATATCCTAAGGGCTGAGTTTCCCATGGAATTTCAGTTAGTGTTACCTTATGATTAAACACATCCTAAAAAATAGAAATTTAGAATTTGAGCAGTCTGAGGGCCTTTCACTCAACAAGTACAGCTATTGTTTGGAAAATGTACCCATTCCAGTTTTCCAGTTCTTCTTTCAGGCTTTTCATGCAGAGAAATACACTGCTAGATACATGCAGACAAGTGCACACATCCTATCCAGCCAAGGTGTAATAAACTACATTCACACTCTACTTCTTTACCCATTAAGTTTCAAAACATTCACAATATTTGTGAAGTCACGTTCCTAGATTCTTGTTTATACTAGAAACCACCAATCCCTGGCCTGTATAAATGTATTAAAACTTATGACTGCATCAGTTTATTTGGTGACAAATTGAATTGACTGTGATTATAAATGCATAAGAGTATATGATAGAAATTCAGAGCTCAGATACAGATTATAGACAATGGCCACAGAGTGTCTACACATGGTAGTTAGAAATTATCTTTACATCTCCTCCAGTCTCTCTATAAGATGTGTGCCATCTTCTCTGGATAGCCTACTTGTTGATGCTGGGAGTCATTCAAATAGATATGACATCTGTTTTTAGTCTTCAGCTTTGCTGAAGCTAAGCTGAAGCACAAAGACATTGACCATTCCTTAGTTTCCATCATGAGCATATCTATCTCTTCTCTTGTATAATGAAAATAGTACAGGGGTGCCTGGGTGGCTCAGTTGGTTGAGTTTCTAACTCTGGGTTTCAGCTTAGGTTGTGATCCCAGGGTCATGGGATGGAGCCCCGCATCAGACTCTGTGCTTAGCAGGGAGTCGGCTAGAGATTCTTTCCCCCTATTTCTACCCCTGCTTGTGCTCGCTCTTTCTCAAATAAATAAATAAATAAATAAATAAACAAATAAATATTTTTTTAAGAAGACCATATTACATAACTGAAAGTCAAACAGACCCAATCCTTCATCTCTCACTGACTAGTGAGTAATCTTGATATGTTAATGCTAGATACGTCATATCACTATGTTTTAGTGTCTGCATGTGTGAAAATAAGGATAAGGATGCCTACTTCAGAGGACTATTGTATGGATTGAATGAAAAGTTATATAGAAATGCTCAACATCCAGGGTGTTGAGCTACAAGTGCTAAAAACATGTTAGATTCTTGTCCATGCAGAAAAGTCACAGGCCTAAGGCATCATCTGAATAAAAAAAGGAACACTTTAGAATAGATGAGTCAAGGTCAGGAATGTTTTCTTTCCAAGTTGGAGAGCTGTGTGCAGTAGCATGTGAACTTTTCCTTAATTGTCAACTCCTCATACAAAAAGTTATAAACCATTCCCTAGATAGCCATACAAAAGAGAAAGAGTGAGGAAGAAAGGGGGGGGGAATGTGCCCCCCCATTACACTGTCATTTTGGTTTAAATATCATCATTTGCATATTTTTTATCTGAACTGAGAAAGGCAAACTTCTCACACCTAATCACCAGGAAGCAGCCGGCAGCAGCATTGGAAGCTTTTATCAATATGCCAAATTTTATTTTAGTTTATAATTTAAAAAGTGAGAGTGAAGTGACAGAGACGGTATCATTTCAAAGGTTTTTCTTTTTTTAACACATTAAAAAGCTCTTGCTCTCTCTCTCTCCCTCTCTCCCTCTCTCCCTCTCTCTTTTTTGAGATGGAGTAGGAGGAGGAAAAAGATGATAATGAAGTGAAAAAATAAAATGAGAAATAATCAGGACCCAGAAAAGGAAAAAGTAGAAATTCCACCCACCCCCACTTTTCTTCTTCATATATGCAAACTATCAGTATGACTTAGGAATAGAAGATGAGAGGAAGAAAAAAAGAAAAATTAAGTGAGGTGGGACAAAGATTAGGAGAGGGAACAAAATAAACAATAGTCCAGCTACTTTATTAAAAATCACCATTTTGGGATAAAATGTTAAATTTGAATGTCTATAGAATTAAACTAGAAGTTAGAAAATTACATAGAACTGTCTTCAATGTACCTGTTGGGAGCAAAAACGTCCGATGTAATGACAACAACTACTACTACCACTACTATTACTCGTTTTACTATTACCACTACTACCGCTATTACTACTACTACTACTACTACTACTTCTACTGCTATTATCAATAACAATAACAACAAATATTTCCTTTTAACTTAATATATAACAGATGATATTTATTTAAAAGCACAATTTCAAGCAAGTATCTGAAAATACAATGGAATTAGATGTGAGTGTGATAACATCCATGAGCTCTCTATTTGAATAACCAGTAGAATAGGTACATCTAGCCACAAGGTCCATTTCCTCTAGTCTCTGTATATATGTTCAGTGTGACAATATAGAATTTTCTTTTCTCTTTATTTTCTTATGTCCTTCCTCTTCACTCCTTGAGGAACAGGGGTCTTTGGTAAGAGTAGAAACCAGACATTTTTCTTCCTAATAATTCATGAAAGCAATCCTATGTGAGATGACCAATATCATCAAGAGAGAGGTGCCTTTGGTCATAGATGCACTGCTCTGATGATTAAATCTTTCAGAAATATCTACTGAAGTTGCATAATAAACACTTGATATCCCCAGGACAATCTTATGACCACAAAAACCATGGGGTATGTTTTGTTGGTTGGAGCCAGAATCCATGGCAGAATCAGAAACAAAATCAAATGACCAGGAAAAACATGAAAAAGTATTTTTAAAAAGGGGGAGATCCAAGAAGATACTGCAGATGTCCTTTGTCTCAATGGAACAATTAAAAGAAATAGAAAAGGAAGATTTTTCAACATCCTTGAATCTCTCTACCAGATCCAGTGCCACTTTGCATTCTTATCTGGCACCATGTCTTAGCCTGAACTACTCCTAATTCCTGCTTACTGTGGCATCACCCTTTATGGGTGCTCTTTGTCAATCTTTGCATGCTCTGCTTCCTGTACTTACTGTATAAATGTTGGTGTTTCTCAAAGTGTGCTCCTGGTTCCTCTGTCTCCCTCACCCTTAGAAACTTCACAGGATAGTTCTTTCTAATCTAGCATCGATTGCCAAATATATACAGATGACTAACCACACACACACACACACACACACACACACACACACCAGATGTTTCCTGAGCTCTACATATGAATATCCAACTATGTAATTAAGTGCTTATACACAGACAGTTCTGAAAATCAGCATGTCAAAGCTAAAATTCTCTCCCCCAACAAATTTGCTTCTACTTATCATATCCCAGTAGTTGTTTAAGTCTGATATTCAGTTGTTATTCTTGACTCCGTTCACTATGCCACCTCCTCAATTCAATCAATAACTGAATCTCATGAAATCTAGCTCATAAATCTCTCAAATTTTCCTATTTCTCTCCATCATCACTGCCACCACTGTCATTCAAGGCAACATCATAATTCTCTCAGAGCACTAAAACACTAATTGTTCTCTTTATCACTGGTGTTACTCTCCTCAAGGATATTTTCTACTTTGCAGTCAGAGCAGGGTTCCAAAAATACACAATTCCACATGACATTCTTTTTGAGTCTTCAATAACTTCTCACTTTATTTCAAATGTAATCCAATATCCCCCCACCCTACACAATATACACACACAGTTCTGCTCTGCTTACTTTTCCAGCCCCCTCCCTAGCTTCTCTTTCACAAACCACATACTCTCACAGTGATAAATGTATCCCATATCCTCAAAAACACCATGTAGTCTCTCTCTTTTTGCTTGAAACACTCTTCCTCTCTCAGCATCTGACTATTAGTGTGCCACTGAAAATGATGATGTTTATCCAAAGAAGACATACAAATGGTCAACAGGCACATGAAATGTGCCCAACATCACTAATTATTAGGGAAATGCAAATCAAGAACAAAATGTGATATCACCTCATATCTGCTAGAATGGCCATCACCAAAAGACAAGATATAACTAATGTTTGTGAGGATGTGAGGAAGAAAAAAATCTTTGTGCACTGTTGATGGAAAAGAGTCACTATATAAAACAGAAACTTGTTCCTCAAAAAGTTAAAAAATGGAACTACCATATGATCTACCAATCCCACTTTTGGATATATATCCAAAGGAAATGGAAACAGGATCCTGTAGAAATATCTGAACTCCCCAATTCATTGTGGCCCTTCTCACGATAGTCAAGTCATGGGAATAACCTAAGTGTCATCACTCGGTAAATGGATAAAGAAGGTGGATATATATATATATATATATATATATATATATATATATATATATATAAAATATATTCAGCCATGAGAAAGAAAAACATCCTGACATTTGGAACAACATGGGTAGAACCTGAAGGCATTATGCTAAATACAATAAGTCAGACATAGAAAGATAAATACTGTATGATATTAATTATATGTGGAATCTAAAAACGCTGAACTCCTAGAGACTAGACCAGGTGCTGGGGGTGGGGTAAGGGAGATGCTGGTCAAAGAGTACAAACTTCTAGTTAGACGATGAGTAAGTTCTGGGGATCTAATGCACAACATAGTGATTGCAGTTGATAATACTGTATTAAATACTTGAAAGTTACTAAGAGTAAAACCTAAATGTTCTCACCATAAGAAATTGTAATTATATGTTAACAAAGGTATGATGTTAGTCATTTTGCAGGTGTTAACTAAAGCTGTGATGCTAGTCATTTTGCAAAATACAGATATATTAAATCAACAGGTTGTACTGTACACCTTAAACTTACACAATGTTATAGTCAACTATACCTCAGTAAAGCTGGAGAGTGGGGAACAATGCAGTTTAGAGATGAGCCTTGGCTTTGCCCCTCACTAAGTATACAACCATTAGAAATACCCCTGGGCTTTCTAAACCTCACTTTACTCACTGGTTTCTTAGGATGATTAGTAACTATTTTAGTAGTATCTATATTATGGCATAAAATCTGTAGATTAACAATTTAATATAACTTCTAATTAATATTGCTGAGCTTCAATCTTTGTACCTGTAAATGAAAGACAATGTTACTTTAAAGAATAGTTGAGGATTAAAACACATATGTAAAAGTGTTCTATAAATTTCACATATTATTATAATTAGCTCTTGTTAAAATGTATAATATGTAACAATATTAGCTATGATTAATTTATTTTATATTAAATAATATGTGTTCAATAGTCTTGAAGAGATTTATGAATTAAAAAGAAATACATTACTTGTTAACATCCCACTGCCAAAACCCACCAGAAACACCTATACCAAAAGGAAAAATTAGGTTTTCTAATTCATTGCAACAAAAGAATAAAGCCATGAGGAACTGTGGAGTGTCTTAGTAAGAAGGTGTCAGGAAGGACTTGTTATAAGAACCAGACTTGTATTAGGTGATTTGGGGAATATTTAAATAAATGCACTTTGCTTAAAATCAGATCTGTCAGGAAGCATTTGTCTAATCAAAATTTATTTTGTTACCTTATTAAAAGTACTCACAAGAACACATGTATTTATTGTTTTCACCTTGCTTTACAAAAAAGAGGTACAATCAGAGAGAGAGAGAGAGTGCACCTCATTAAATAATACAGACAGAAAACATCTTTTAAAACTGCTCACTTAAAATAATTATGCTGTGTTTTATGAGAAAAACAGTATTTATAAAATGTATCTGTAAAATTAGCACTTGCAGAAGTCTGGGTGAAGATGGCAGGATAGGGACCATTATCTGCCACAGAGAGCTGGCAGGCAACTGAAAAGTGGAGAAGGAAACCCTATCTTCTGTGTAAGTAGCAGATACCAAAAATTTTAGCTCAAAACTTAGGGAGAATGCTTCATTAACGCATAGATCCAAAGCAATGTCTCCCTAGAATACCTCACACATGAGCCACAGGAGAGAGCAAAAAGAAGGCAGCCAGCACCGAGGGGGTTGGTAACGCCATCTCTTTAGGAGGTAGGTAGAATGGGGTTCAGGGTGGAAGGTGGGGAGAGAAAAGATGGATAAGAAGCAGGTACAAATAGGGAGATAAATGCTAAACCACCACAGAAGGCCATACATTTGCCCAGCTGATTGGGAGCATGTGTAACACTAGCTGATCAGGAAGGCAAAAACTAAAAGAGTGAAGGCATCTCACAATGGTAGAGATTTTGATTAATTTGAAGAGAAAAATATTCTGGGACTCTTACCGGAGCTGAAGATTTTGCTTTCCTAAATTATTCTGGTCACTATTTTAAACATATAGTTACTTTATAAAATAATAATGATGAAAACATTGCGTACCCTATGCAAGGGCTATAAAGAAAGCTGTGCTTGAAAGAACATTTATATAATTAAATTCTTGTATCTCTTAAAAAGAAAGAACAGAAATACATGGATTAATTATCCAACTCAAGAAATTAGAACAGCAAAATACAATTAAGAGAAACGAAAGGAATGCATTAATGAAGATAAAAGCCAAATAAAAATTAACAAATTAAAAACTACAAAACCAGTAAATAAATCTGAATGTAATTTTTTGAGAAGAAAAAATGGGCTAATAAAACACTAGTGAACCTAGTCAATAAAGAAAGAGGAAAAAAGCCCCACAGAAACTCAAAATTAGAAATAAGACTGGGGAACTAGTTACATATATATAAAACACTGAAAAATGCACAAGAAGCCTCATAAGAGACTTTTTTTTTCTCAAATGTATACTGATACTTACAAAACGTGAGTGCAAAGCAAAATTGAGCCATAGTAAAGTGGTAACATAAAGGAAAAAAATATATATGTAGTGCCACCAAAAAAGAGGATAAAATAGCAACCCAGGGACTGGGAGAGGATATTTGTAATATATTTATAACAAAAAGCTCAGAGACCGTAGTTATAATACATAAATAACTCAAAAATCAATCAGAAAAAGGCAACCCAATAGAAGATTTAACCAAATGATTTAACAAAACTTAACAGAAAAGGCTATCCAAATGGCCAATAAATACATTAAAGGTGTTCAATTTTATCAGTCTTTACAAAAATGCAAATTGAAAACACAATATATAGCAATATCCACATAACAGAATGAGTAGATAGAAATTACCAAGGGTTAGTAGTGAATTAGAGCAATTAAAAGCCCCATACGCTGCTGTTAGAAATGTAAATTTGTATAGCCACTTGGAAGACTGTTCTGCAATATCTACTATACCTGAGCACACACATTCCACCACTCAGTAATTCTATTTCTAGATATATATTCTATAGATATACAGCCATAATTTAAAGAAAGACATATACTAGAACACAAAGAACAGAAATATTCATAAAACATCTAACTGAAAACTACCCAAAATGTTCATCAACAGACGGATGAAAAGTATATTGTGGGATGTTCACAATTCACATAATGGAATACTATACAGTAATAAGAATAAATAAAGTTTAGTAATATGAATGACTCTCACAACTATAACGTCAAGAGAAAGAGCTCAGGCAAAAGGTATTTGAAGAACAAAAATAGGCAGAACTAATGTATGAGGAGAGAAATAAGAAAAGAGGTTCCCCATGGGAGTAGGGTAGCAACTGGAATGGGTACCAAAGGGCTTCTGGACATTGGTAAAATTCTGTTCAATATCTGTATGCTGGTTACACAGTTATGTTCAGTGAAAAATAATTGAGTGGTTCCCTAAATTAAAAAAAAAAAAAAAGGTCCCAGAAGAGTTGGAGAACCTAGCTAGATGTGCACTATTAAAAAAAAAAAAAAATGGAGGCACCTAGGTGGCTCAGTCAGTTGAGTGACAGATTCTTCATTTTGGCTCGGTCATGATCTCGGGGTCATGAGTTCCAGAGGTTTCATCAAGCTCTGCACTCAGCAGGGAGTCTGAGATTCTCTCTCTCCTCTCCCTCTGCCTCTTCCCCTGCTCTCATGCTCTCTCTAAAATAAACAAACAAATCTTTATAAAAAAATAGAAAAATCTGTTTAAAAAAAAAAAACTGCCCTCTTTTCTCATGAACCACCCTCACCACTACCAAAACAAAAACAAAAATAAAAAGCAAAACAAAACCAAAAAACTTCCAGTCATTGCTACTTAGGGAAAAATCTTTCTAGTATTATTTAATTCCTTTTGAGCATAAATGATGGGGGGAGGCACTTTCAAATTCTGTTTACAAAGCTAGCAAATAATTGATATTAAGACATGTCAGGGACACCTGGGTGGCTCAGGGGTTGTGTTGGCCTTCGGGCTCAGGGTGTGATCCCAGATCCCTGGATCGAGTCTCCCATTAGGCTCTCTGTGGAAGCCTACTTCTCCCTCTATGTCTCTGACCCTTTCTGTGTGTCTTTCAGGAATACATACATGCATACATACATAAATCTTAAAAAAAATAAAGACATGTCAAACTAGTACCATAAAAGACAGAAATCATAGATATATTTTTATGGATACAGGTGTGAAATACTAAATAAAATGTTACTAACAGCATGCAGCACACCATGAACTGGGATCCACGGCAGGATTGCAAGGGAGGTCCCAATGAGTAAATCTATTAATATTTTTTGCTGTGTTAAGAGATCAAGTACAGAGGCACCTTGGTGGCCCAGTTGGTTAAATATCTGCTCTCAGCCTGGATCATGATCTCAGGGTCCTGATATCAAGCCCTGCATTGGGCTCCATGCTTAGCAAGGAATCTGCTACTCCCTCTCCCTCTGCCCCACCCTCCAGGCATGATGTCTCACAAATACATAAATTATTTGTAAATCTTTATAAAAGATTTTTCTATAAAAAATATTTAAAAGAAAAAGAGATCACTTATAAAAATATGTTGAAAATTGTTAAACATACATTCCAAAAACACACACCTTTCTCATTAGGCAAATAAATCCGAGTAAATACATAGATAATATTTTTGTTTTTGTTTATCTGCTGTTTCTATGGATTTGTCTATTGTGGGTTTTGTATGTAAATGGAATCATGCAGTATGTGACCCTTTTTTTTCTGATTTTTTTTCACTTAGCGTAATGTTTTCAAGGTTTGTCCATGTTGTGGTATGTAGTACTTTGTTCCTTTTAATGTCTAAATAATATTCTATTGTATGGAGATACTACATGTTGTTTACCCATTTATTAGCTGTTGGATATTTGCGTTGTTTCTACACTTTGGCTATGGTGACTACCGCTGCTGTATATGTCATGTACAAGTCTTTATTATTTAACTATCGTATTAGGCTACTAAGACTGACATAAAAAAATATCATAGGTTGGGTGGCATGAACAAGATAGTTTTTTCTTCCTTATGGTTCTGGAAGCTGGAAGACCAGGATCAAGGTTGCAGCAGGGATGGTTTTTCCTTAGTTTTTCTCCTTGATTTGCAGATGGCTGCCTTCTCGCTGTGTCCTCACATAGCCTTTTCTCTAGGAGCATATAATCTTGGAATCTCTTTCCTCTTATAAGGATATCAGTAATTTTGGATTAGGGCCCTACCCTTATGACCTCAGTTAACCTAGATTACCTCTTTAAATTCCCTATCTTGCAATGTAGTTACAGTGTAGTTACGTCAGGAGTTTGGGCTTCCATATACGAATTTGCTGGAGTGGAGGGAGGTGGGGCAGTACAGTCCTTAACAACATCTTCAGGTTGAGGTATATACCTAAGAACAGAATTGCTGGGGACTATGTTAATAATATATTTAACTTTTTGAGGAACCACCAGATTATTTTCCATAGTGGCTGCACCATCTGACATTTCCACCAGCAATATATGAGGGTTCCAATTTCTCCATATCCTCACCAACACTTCTTATTTTCCATTTAAAAAAAATTATAGTCATTCTAGTAGGTAGGAAGCAGTATCTCATCGTAGTTTTGATTTCTATTTCCCTCATGCATTTTCCTAATAATGTTAGGAATCTTTTTATTTGCTTATTAGCCATTTGTATATCTTTCAAGAAGTGTCTACTCAAGTCCTTTGCCCATTTTTTTAATTGGGTAGTTTGTCTTAGTTGTTGAGTTATAAGATTTGGATTCTTGCTAATATTGCACCTTATACATGCATATATCTTACAAGCTCATATATATATAACAAACACACACATACAATTTCTTTCTATTGCATTCCTATTAAAGCTAGTACCAAGAAAAGAATATTTAGTATCACAAATATTTAACACTGTTCTGTAATTAGAGATCACTATAAATAGATAAGATAAAGAAATAAGGTATGTACTAATAGTAAAACAGAAGCAATGCTGCCGTTATTTAGCTATACTATATTTATCTATAAAACCAGAGAAAAACGCAAAAGCATTAAACCAAAAAGAGAAGTTTGACAGGGGTTTGAGTGTAAAGTTACATATATAACCAATAGCTTTTCTACATATAAGCAGATGCCAGGGTAAATACAAAGAAAGGAAGCATCCCATTTCTAGCAGCATTGTGTGGCAGATAGCATGCAGTAGGATTATACTTGAAAAGCCACTAGCCACCTTCAGGGTTCAGTTTCCTTATCAATAAAATGGGTACAATGATCCCCATTCTGTCCTATTTCAGAGAGTTATAATAAGGATCAGAAGAGGAAGGGCTTGCTCGGTGAGAAACAGAATTACACAGACATTGCCGCCACGGGGACATGGGAGACATGTATTGGATGTGTCCCCTAATCCTAATGTCACTGGGCAAACTCACATGCATTTTCTCTCTTTCAAAGTCCTCAGAAGCTCCTGACTCAAGAGACATTTTGAGCTCTGATTTGTCTCATCAATTAATATGTTGTTTTCTTTCCAGGTGGCTGTGCAGTCATCCAAAAGAACTAAAAGTAGGATTAACTGTTATGACAAGATTTAAAATAGCTGGGAATTATATTAGTTCTTACAAAAGAAAGGAAATGCAGCATAGAAACAACCTAAGAGTACTGATTATTTTATGTATGAAAAGAAGGTAAAAATGTTTTGGAGGAAACGTAACATTATTGCAGGGTTATGAATTTTTAGGTTAGGCTGACTCGCACATTTTGCATGTGTAATTTTGGCATTATCTCCTCCACAGCTAATGATGTAAAAATGGGGGGCAGATGTGATACCAATCATTGAGTCACTTGAGATAGGAATTCTATGAGGGTATTCAATTCTGATTATGGACTAGAATCACCTAAGAACCTATTTTAAATATCAATGCTCAGATCCCACCAGCAGAGATTCTCATTTAAACAGTCTAGATGGTGACCAGGGTATTGGTCTTTTTAAAAGCACTGAAGGTGATTCTACTCTGCAGCCATAAATGAGAGTTATGTTGTCACTGGACCTGAATGGATTCACTTTGCCCTTTCTCCATTTAACTTCCTTCTTATTTATATTTATATTTATATTTATTTATATTTATATTTATATTTTTTCTTCAAGCAAACTATGAAATGCTAGACTTTTTTTTTTTAAGAATTTTATTCGTTTATTCATGAGAGACACAGAAGAGAGGCAGAGATATAGGCAGAGGGAGAAGCAGACTCCCTATGGGGAGTCTGATGTGGGACTAGATCCCAGGACCCCGGGATCATGACCTGAGCCAAAGGCAGATGCTTAACCACTGAGCCACCCAAGTGCCCCCAAAATGCAAGATTCATGCCATTTTTTAACTGAATGACATAAACATCTTTCACTTACTTTTTTTTTTTTTTTCAAAGTATGAATTACTCAAGTCTCACATAACTGATGAGGTATGTGAGTAATGGTTTGGATCCATTAACTCACCCTTCAGACAGGCCCTAGCAAATGTTTAATAGCAGTAACAGAACTCCCACTCAGCAATAGGGAAAAGTACTGTATCAAAGTGAAATTATTTGAGAGAATTTAGAGAAACAGATAATAATTAACTTGCATTTGGATTTGGCTAAGGGGCCATGAATTAAGACCTGAAAATTATATGCCTAAAATAGATCCTTAATATTAGTAAGCCATCTGGATCTTGACTTTATGTATTATCCAAAAATCATTGCACCCTTAGTAGACCAAATATCTTGGTAAATGAAGGGTATATTCATTTCTTCACATATGGTACATCCACAAGTTTACTGCTTATGCTGCATCAAATAATAAAAAAGAGATCCATTCAGAAAATAGTTTAATCGTGACATCGATTGCTAGGAAATCAGATAGATAACTTCTAGTCTATCTCCCAATCAAATTCAGAAGCATTTCAATTTTACTGTAATCACAAACCAGAACCAAAGTCATCACACACACACACACACACCCCTCTCCTTTTTTTCCCAAACAAAACAAAAAACCTCCAAAATTTGAGGCATGTCTTAAGAAAATATTTATAGCAAATATTTTAAAGTATTCCTCATGAGGCAAATTGTGCTAAAGATAAAAGGTAAATTTCTTGGAGAATCTTTACCACCTCTTTCTTCCATTTTACTCAGTTGCTAGAGCTTGATGCTCTTTAAGGGTAGAGACTTACAGCTTTTAGTCACAAATCTGGAGTAACTGTTGCATTAAAATGAGGCACACTTTACTTCTGCCAACCAGCCTTGCCTAATACCCAGTAGTTAGGACATGTACCTCTATTTCTTCTTTTCGACAAAGGCAGCACTGCTGAGGATCAACGTGGCTTTCAGTTAGCAACCTGTCTTAGAGCATCCTCAGTTCCTTGAGTGTGGGCATCCCATGGAGCTAGGGAAGCTCAGGGAATGCTTATCATGTAGAGCTATTCCTCAGAATCTGCTCCTGGTCTGATTTCCTGCTGGCCCCAGGGTTCCCTTTCCTGGGCTTTATAACCAATCTAGGAAGGTCAGGCCACAAGAGAAGGACAGAATATGATATTTCTGGAACCCAACTAGATGAGACAACCATACAGTTTCACAAGCAAACACCTTAACTGTGATCTTCTCTGTTTAGCCATTTTGGCTTCAGAGTCTAGCTTGAATCTTGTCTCACTGAGATACCATGGGAATCAGACTTATGGGAAACTGTAAGTTTGGTATTGTATTCATCAGATCCCCTGGGTTGTAAACAACAAAACTTGGCCTTGTTAAATTTTAGGGGGGAAAACCTACTTTAGAATGTTATAATGAGTGGTTTGTATAAACGTGGATTGGGAAAGACAGGGGCCCTGGTATTTCCCAGGATTTGGTTTGCAGAAACTTCCAGGAGATTTCAAACCATAGATCTTCAGTCATTTTATGTCTTTGGGTCAGTCAGTCAGACTGTCATGGACATCTCTAAGTAGTCTCATGTCAATCCTTTCACAACTCCAAGACACTGTGGGTATTATGTCATTTTATTGAGAGGAATTTGCCTCACCTAGTTAGTGTCAGAACTACACCCAAAACATACTCAAAACTTAATACTCAAAACCAAATTTCCTAAGACAAAATTTTATGTTCTTCATCTTCTCATATTGCTTTCCTGACTTAGAAGAAAACTTGCTGGAAAGACACTGAAGTGAATATTATGGTGTGTTCTCTTCTCCCAGGAGAGTTTGCTGTGAGATGCTGAGGTGCTACAGGGAGGTTTAGAAGAATGAGGGGGAATGAGGGGTGTCCTAGGAAGCAGTATCAGATACAGAAAAGCATGGCCTTTGGCATCCTATAATACAAGTTGAATTCCGGCCTTTTCTCCTATTACCTGCATGACCTTGAACAACCTTCTTGCATCTATAATCTAGGAATAGAAATACCTATCTTGAAAGAATTAAATGTGATGATATAAGTAAATATCCCAGCAGAATGACCCTAAGTAATTTTAATAGAGTAAAGGCAAAAAGAGAAACAGACAAGAATAGAAACTAGTAAAAAAAAAAAAAAAAAAAAAAAAAAAAAAAAAAAAAGAACAGAAGTAGGAAAAAAACAAGTGGAAAGAGAACTCATCTAGGGATTATATGTCACTAAATCAGGCTGGTGTTGTCTGAAGATAATACACATTAGACAGGGCTATAGGGTTTGATTGTAATGCCATCTTTTGACTGGCCTTCTAAGAAGTAGAGGATCAAAACTTAGGGACCACTACAAGAAGCAAAAGATAGCTGATGGGGCGCTGTGATTATTCACCAAGGAGGAGATGAGATTCCATGCTACGCCAGAGATGGAAATATCACCTTAACAAGCATGGACAGCCCCCAATGGACTATAAAATTCATTTGGTGGCTGTGATAATTCAAAAGAGCCAGGTGGCACATCAGTAACAAGGGAAGACATAAATTTTAATTTATGAGGCTCATCAATGTCCTGGTCAGAAAGGGACAAACTCTCTACTCTTCGGCTCAGTAATTCAATCTAATGGGAAGAGAAAGTATTTTGAAGTGAAACTCATCAGTACTAAAGAACCCTTTTAAAAAATTATTTCGTGTGTGTGTGTGTGGATGGATTTGGTGCCTAAATTGTTGACAGGGTAGTGTGGGTGGGAAACAATTAGTAAATTTTTGAATTCTATATAAGCTAATACTTCTCATCCATAAGGCGATTTCTTTACTGGAAGTCTGATGGCTTTATGAGTAAAGGTAGGGCTGACCAGGTTTAGTGTCCTGCCAGGAAAAGAAAACTTGCTTATGTTATACAAACAGGACTCTAAAATGAAAATACATTTTCCTTTACTAACACACTGTAAAAAGTAATTACCTTTTTTTTTGAGAAGACACAGAAAACCTGACAGGCACAATTCATGAATTTGCTAAGTATTCTCTGCGGCAAACACAGTCCATGTTGTTTCATACGTAACAGACCTTCCTGCATAAAATCTCGTGTATCTACACACATGTACCACATATCTGAGTGGCTGGTGTATGCGTCAAATCAAGCAGCTGCTCAATAAAGATTTATTTATTTTTTTATAATAAATTTATTTTTTATTGGTGTTCAATTTGCCAACATACAGAATAACACCCAGTGTTCATACCGTCAAGTGCCCCCCTCAGTGCCCGTCACCCAGTCACCCCCACCCCCCGCCCTCCTCCCCTTCCATCACCCCTAGTTCGTTTCCCAGAGTTAGGAGATTTAAAGAATGATTGAGGCCTAACTAGTTTACTTTCAAAACTTATGCCCTCTCTCTATATACTCATTCTCTTCAGATCTATTTTTATCTACCTATCATTTATCTATCTTCTATATTGATCTATATATGTACATCTATATGACATATGGGTAAATATACACGGATACATATACCCATATACAGGTCTATATGTTTATATAGACTATTCTGTATCTCACAGCCACCCCTGTCACAGCCACTGCCACCTCAGCCTGCTATAATTATACCTAACCACCACCAGCCCCAATCTCACCACTATCCAAACAGGCCCTCACATTTGTCAGTAGAGCTGTCTTTGTCAAACACAAAGCCACCCCCAAAATAATATCATCATTTGTTTCCTCTCAGGTTCATCTCCATACCCTCACTCCATTCCACCTTCCTGGCTTTGTTTTCTGCTGTAGCACTTGCCAACATCTGATGATATTTGTGTATTTTTTTATCTTAATTTGCTTGCTTATTGTCATTCTCTGGTCATATTACGTGAGCTCAGCAGAAGCAGAGACTTTGATGTATTCACTTCTCTGTCATTAGTGCTTGGAACAGGGCCTCGCACTAATAGGGGCTCAAAACAAATTTTTCCAATAATGAATGAATTCCTCTACTACCTAGGTAGAGCACAGCACCTGATACAGAGCAAGCAATCCAAAAAATGTTCCTTGAATAAATGAACATATGGACATATCAAAACTGAAAATATGTCTGAGAGGTAACTTAAGACTGAATCTCCTCCTCTCCCTCATTCAGCCTTCTGATTTTGCTGTTAATGATAAAGTCTGTGTGAATCTTCAGGTTGAGCAAGACACATTAGAAGAAGGCATAGGGCTCTGCTGCCTACATAACCAGCCCATCCGGGTCACCGAATGCCCTTACTCCCCACTCCTTGGAAAACTGGCATGGACCAGGAATTAATAAATTGACAATATCCTGCTTATATGTGTAATCAATTAGCAGCCTGCCTACTCATTCATTTCTTTCTGGGCTTCCTCCAAAAGCTCTAAATCTAACAGACAGTGGGGAAAAACTGTGAGACTATTATCCAAACGATTTAAATGAGAATTAAAAGCTTCCAAAAACAGAAGCAAAATATTCACAAGATCCACGCTCCCTCTCCACTGAACTAAGCCATTACATGCATATTTGCAGAACACACTTCACAAGAAACCTAAAGAATTTTGTTGAGAATCCTTTAACAATCTATTTTTTCTGATGCCAAGAATCATGGGAGGTACATTCAATGTAACCTCTTTGAAAAAGATTTCTCTCTTTTAAAAAAATTGATGGAGATCCTCTAAGATCCATTACTTAAGGTATTTCTCATCCTTCTCACTACAATAGCCCTTCTATTCCCAGTTTTATGGTTATATAGGAATTCTATTTTACTTTATTTTTTAAAGATTTATTTATAGGGAGGGGTCCTGGGTGGCTCAGCACCTGCCTTGGGCTCAGGCTATGATCTCTGGATCCTGGGATCAAGCCCCGCATCAGGCTCCCTGCTCAGCGGGGAGTCTGCCTCTCTCTCTCCCTCTGTCCCTACCCCCCTTCATGCTCACTCACTCACTCACTCACTCTCTCTCTCTCATCAATAAATCTTTTTTTTTTTTTTAAGATTTTATTTATTTATTTTCCTGAAAGAGAGCACCAAGCATGAGCAGGGGGGAGGAGAGAATCTTCAGAAGCCTCCTCACTGAGTTAAGAGCCCAACAGGGAGCTTGATCTCTCCCTTCCCTGAGGTCAGGACCAGAGCAGAAATCAAGAGTCAGAAGCTTAACCAGCTGAGCCACACAGGCGCCCTGGTTATATATGAATTTTAGTTCATTTTTTTTAAATATAAGAAAAAAACGATCACAAATTTCTTAGAGAAAAAAAGGTTAAGAGATACAAATAACTCTAGGACAATTGACCATTCATTCAGCAAATATTTATAGAATGTGTACCAAATGTCAGGTGTCCTAGGGGCTGCGATATAGCAGTGAACAAAAGAGACACATATTCATGCCTCAAGGCGCTTACCTTCTAGTTGGGCAGGGGGATGTGGGCATATAACAATTTTAAAAAGTTAAATATGTAGTTTGTTAAACAGATGTGCTATGCAGCCAAATGAAGCAAGAAAAGGAAATGGGGAGGTTGATTGGGTTAGTTTGTTTATTTTAAATAAAGGGCCAGGAAAACCTAAGATATTATCTAAGTAACAAGTGCATGGAGGTAAGGGGTCAGCCAAGTGGATAGGTGGAGAAAAGACTCAGATACCGTATCTCATCTTTGATTTCATCTGTGCACGTAAAGAGCCCATCTTTGTGCATGCTATGTTACTTATAGCAGAGAGTTTTTGGTGAGGAACACAAGTTTCATTTTCAGTCTACCTTCTCTTTTCAAACCTGTAGTTCCCCTCTTTTCTTTCTGAACAATTCATTTTTCCTCACCGTATCTCTATTACTCTTTTATTTTTTCATAATGAGGATATTAAAATATTTGGGTAGATCTGTCATGGGATTGATTCCACTGTGTAATGATCAAGACGTGTTGCATAATTATTAGAACACCATGATTTTTAGCACAATCCAAGATGCTTGCATTGCTCATGATGCAGAAACAAGTTGGAAAGTTTGAATATTCACTGTTCTTTCTGCCCCAAGGCTCATTTGGTTCCTTCTCTTAAACTTCTTAAAGGAAATACATAAACAGAATTGAAGGGTAGTTATTAGCTCTGGGCAACCTGTTCAGGCTTAGATGCTCCCACCCCTGTTGGACGCTTCCTACAGTCAGCAGGATACTGACGGAGGCATATCAGATTATTTTCCAAAAAGAAGGTCTGTATGGATAAGCTGCACCAAAGACCCATAAAATAAGAGACAGAGGTGGTAAAAGACTGCAGGTCAATCTCTATCTAATGTTAATATTTAGCCTCATAACATAGGTGGAGACAGTAAGACATGAGAGGAAGTGGCATGTCAGAGTTATATCAGAAAGGAAGGTAAAAGTGTGGACATTACAAAAAAGAGGAAACGTGATTAGAGGGACATAACTGACCAAGGCACAGGAGTTCATCATGTTAATATGGTATAGTTAAAGCATATTTCATTTAGAAGGAGTTGAGTGGTATGGGCTACTAAAAGAAAAAGGCAACGCACTACCATTCAAGAACATTCTATTTATCATGTTATTGTGTGACATCATCCTAACCTCTGAGGCATTCTTCTTCTCTTAACCTCTTTGCTTTCTCTAAGCACTACTGCTTTTCCACTGTTCCCTCTCTTGGCTAATACTGTTGCTACCCACTCAACTGCTCAAGCAAAATAAATAAGTAAACAAATTAATTAAAATAAAGTTATCCTTGACTTGTCCCTTTCCTTTTTTTTACAATTGTTTATTTTTTATTTTTTTATAATAAATGTATTTTTATTGGTGTTCAATTTACCAACATACAGAATAACACCCAGTGCTCATCCCGTCAAGTGCCCCCTCAGTGCCCGTCACCCATTCACCCCCACCCCCCGCCCTCCTCCCCTTCCACCACCCCTAGTTCGTTTCCCAGAGTTAGGAGTCTCTCATGTTCTGTCTCCCTTTCTGATATTTGACTTGTCCCTTTCCTTGCATCCCACATTCCTACCTTTCCTTCTCTACATTAGATAGCCACTTTCTGGATTCTGAAACATCCAGTTCTGTACTATCTTCCAACACCAAACTGCTTTCCATAATGTTGTCAGAGTCCTCTTCCTAAAACCCAAGTCACATCATGTTTTGTTACTTCTTTAAATTCTCTAAAACCTACCTGTGAATGTCAGCTCAGAACCCAAACTACCAGTGTGCTACACCAGGCTCTTCATGGCAGTCCTGTTGCCACCTCTTAAAAATCATCTCTCGCCATTCCTATTCCACACACTGAAAACTCCATCTTGTTAAGCTTTCCCGTTCTCAGAGTGACCCACTCTAATGCCCAGTCATTGGTTTGGCTACCTTCTCTTCCCTTTCAAGGCTCAGCTCAGGCATCGACTCTTCTAGGCAATCTTTTGTTATTCCCCAGACTAGGCAAAGGGACTATCCTACATTGTCCCACAGCTTTTTCTACATAGCTCATCATGAGAAGGGAACTATGATATTTATTAATCTCCAAGCCCTGGAATAGTCCTGGCATATAAGAGCCATAAATTAATGTTTGCTGAATACATAATTAAATACATGCTAGACAATCTATTTGGCTCCTGAATAACAAAGAAAAAATGGGGTGACTACTTTCAAAAAATTAAGTTTATTATATTTGGTTGTGGATTTCTCTGATAGTTTATATAATGATGTAAGTTCTTGGAATAAAGATGCTTTTGAATTAAGACTTGAACAGCCCTAATGCTTCATTTGTACTTAAATTTGAAGGAGCTTGTTTATTTCTGAGTTAGATTTGAACACCATTTGATACCATATTACCAAATTCAAATGATCCAACCCACCTTTCAATTAAGTGAAAGGAGCAGTGACTTACAGGAACTGTAAATGTATTAAAAGTGCCACAATCACTTTATTTATAGAGCAACATAAAAATGTAATTCAGATACTTTAAAAAAAATTGACACAGGCTAAGCAGAAAGATGAGCCAGAGGGGATTACTTAGTGATCTAAAACTCAGCTCTGCAATATCTCGAACCTCAGCTTCAAACCCAGCCTGGGTCAAGACAACCTGTCATTCTCCAGAGATCGAGCACTCCCTATCTCTTAGTTCACTGTGTGTGTTTTTCATATTGCTTGAGGACTTCATGTACTTAAAAAACCTCACAGAATTTTCTTATAAATGATAATGCTATCCTTAATAAGCTTAGCCAAATTCAGAGAGCTTCTTGATATATAACTGGCAGCTCTGGATAATGCCCTCGGGTTGTTAGCCATTCTACAGAAATCAAATTCAGTCAACACTTCAGAACTTGAGTTTGCTAGAAAGTTACCTCATGCCACTTTTTCCATTCACCCAATGTCCCATAATGCAGTGTCTAATGACTATTAAGTGATTTTGCATGAGTAACAATCTGTTACTTAAAAACAGTGAGCATATAGGGGGAGCGACCCAGTCAGGTTTCTCATTTCTATGCTTCCAACCTTTTGTGCACCATCCGCATGACAGTACAAGCAGAGTAGAAGGAGACATCTGCATAACTTGGAAATTTTGTGATGGTTAGCATTGTCTTGTCAGTTGAAGACATGCGCAGGGCAAGTATTTATGATATAAGGAGATTCCTGATTATAGAGAAATAGAGTTAAGTCTGATAAAGGACTTTCAAGATTCCAAACACTATTTCCTTCAGGATAAGAGGATTGGGGCTGATATTTTAGAACATGGTCTTATTATATTCTGAATCCAGTTATTAGGTGGAAAAAGGAAAAAAAAATTGGCTGTCAGTATACCAACACATACCTACACACACACACACACACACACACACACACACACGAGTGCACAGACACACACTTAGAGAATTCAGAATTTTTTTAGCATATAGCACTTAGCAAATAATAAACATTTCTTGAGAATAGAAATTTGTGAGAAGTTTTTAATATTCCTTTTTATTTTTTTAAAAAGATTTTATTTATTTATTCATGAGAGACACACAGAAAGAGAGGCAGAGACACAGGCAGAGGAAGAAGCAGGCTCCATGCAGGGAGCCCGACGTGGGACTCGATCCTGGGTCGCCAGGATCACGCCCTGGGCTGAAGACAGCTCTAACCCACTGAGCCACCCAGGCTGCCCAGTTTTTAAGATTCCTTTTTAAATGGCATTGATTCTATTCAATGAAAAGTCAAGGGTGTTTCTAGATGAATTTATATAGAAAAATAAACTTAAACCTATGCCATATACTTTTTTTTAAAGATTTTATTTATTCATGAGAAACAGAGAGAGAGAGAGAGAGAGAGAGAGAGGCAGAGGCACAGGCAGAAGGAGAAGCAGGCTCCATGCAGGGAGTATAGAGAGGGCTGATGATAGGAAGAGAGAGGGCCATCAGGCCTCAAGGGAAAAGTAGAGAAATTATACAATTGTCTGACTGACTCACAATTATCTGTCAGCCAAGGAGATGAAGGTGTACAGTAGCATCGAAGGAACTTTCAGCCATGCACAAACAAAATTATATTTAAAGTTAGGCAAAAAAATAAATAAAGTTAGGCCAAACAACTTGTGACCTTAGAGGAGGGATGAAGATTCTTAAAGGTAGACAGATATCAATGAGCAAATTGAATTTCAGGCCATGAGGATGCTTGAATTCAATCTGACAGTTTTCCTGAGGCTTTTCAAAGGAATAACAAAGCAAGTAACTCTTTGGAAATCATAACCACCTCAAACTAAAGAGAGTCACATTCTTCCCTCAAGTGTTCCAACCGATTTCTGAAGGTACTTTTGAATAGGAGAGAGCTGAGTGTCCCTTGCTGTGTCGAGAAGACTGAAGTGAGCTTGCAGAAATAGAAAATTTTACCAGCCCAAACCCTTTTTAGGTGGAGGCCGCTGGGGAAAATGACCTCCACTGGACACCATAACACAGATCAAGCTAAAGTTCATCTTCAGAAAAAGATTTAGAAAAAGTGCAAAGACAAAGCAGAATCCGGGGAGGATAGTGAAAGGCCTTGCCTTGGAAATGGATCAGGAATGATTGTGTGGGTGTCAGCAGGCATATACCCATGCCCATGCCCAATGGGACTCAGGGCATATGAGGGCATGAGTATCAGCCCATAACTTCACCTGGGAACCCCAGGTGGTCTTTGTTTTTTTGTTTGTTTTATTTATAATTTCTTTTACACCAGCCGTCTTCTAACTGCAAGGTTACTTTCCATCTTTCAGTGCAATGGGCCTAGAAAGTATTTGCAACATCCAAGAAATGGCTTAATCCTGGGTCTGGTAGACAGAATGCAAACCCACTCCCAAATGTCCACACCCGAATCCCTGGAATCTGAATAGGTTACTTTGCATTGCAATTTAGTAGGCGTGATTAATTAAAAACCTTGAGATGGGGAGATTATCATGAACTACATTGGTGGGCCCAATATAATCACAAATTCCACAAACGGTAGAAGAGGATGGTATGCCAGTTAGAGAAGGAGATGTAGCAACAGAAGTTGAGGTCAGCAAGATGTTGTGCCAAAGGCCAGTTAAAGCATGTAGCCCCTGGAAGCTGTAAAAGGCAAGGAAAGATTCTTCCCTGGAGCCTCTAAGAGAGATGCAGCCTCATTGAACCATTTAAGACTTCTCACCTCCAGAAACATAATATGTTCACAGTGTTTTAAGCCACAGAGTTTATGGAAATTTGTTATAGCAGCAATAGGAAACTAATACACTAGGTAAGGGGTGTCTGGGTGGCTCAGTCAGTTAAGTGTCAGCCTTGGGCTCAGGTCATGATCTCAGGGTCCTGGGATAGAGCCCCATATCAGGCTCCCTGCTCAATGGGGAGTCTGCTTCTTTCTCTCCCTCTGTGCTCTCTTTCTCTCCCCCCTCTCTCAAATATATAAATAAAACCTTTAAAAATATAATAACCCACTAGGTGAGCCTCTTCTCAGATAATTCTTCCACAAGACTATCATATTTGGAACATTCATTTTCTTGGCACCCTTTTGTCATTCATTCTCTCATTTGCCTTGTGATGACACCTCTTATACTCTCCTTCTTGGAGCTGGTAAGACAAACATCTGAATCCTGTCTTAAAACTGAATGAGAAGACATAACAGGGATTAGGCTAGAACTGTGGCCAGCCTATGAGTGGGGTCCAAAAGAGAGGAAGGTCAATTCTGCTCAACGAAATGATTGACAGGTACTTTTTCATATGGAAATATGAAAGATGTTTTGTTATTGTCCAGCAGGAAAAAACAAAAACAAAAACAAAAAAACATGAGAAGAAAGATCAACTACCAGCAGGGGAGGAGGATGAGAAAAATTCAGATGCTGAAACAGCTAGATAAGTTTTGGTGGGAACGTAGGGTGTTAGAATCCATGTTTATAGAGACAAAACTGAAGGTCTTAAGTCCAGAACACAAGGTCTGGTTTTTACCTTGTGGATGATAGGTAATAATAACAACAGCATCCACTTTAGATCTATGTTTTAGGAGAACAGGCTTGGGTGGTAAGCCAGAGTCAGAGAGACAAATTAAAAAAATTAAAAGGCTTTTGTCCAAAGCAAAGGTAATGCAGACCAGTTCAAAGTAGCAGCTTTAAGAGATGATGAGAATTATATTGAATCAAGAAATATTAAGAAGATAGATTCAGCTGGACTTGATGACTGGTGGGATATAGTGAGAAGAGAAAGGGTGGAGTTCAGGTGAATTCTGAATTTGAAGCTTGTGTAGCTTGAGTACTGCTTTGTAAAAAGGACATGTAGCAGGAGAGCCAGCTAACTGGAAAAATGACTTAATCTCTATTTATAAGTCTCTTTTATATATTCTTTCAGATTCTCTCTAATTACTTTATGAAATAATATATATATATTGTCTTGAGAGAAGGGACCATATTTTCTATCTTTAGCATTTCCCTTGCCTACCATAATGCTAGGCACATGATAAATTCTTGTCGATTTGAAAAGAATATTGTGCTCAGCAAGAAAGATGTGTGTTTTGAATCCAATTCAGATGTGGTGCTTGGGGTTTAAAATTACCCCGAAGGTCAATCAACGTAGCTCCAGGCAAAGGCATATCTCTTAGAAATGGATTAATGAACTATTGATGCTAGAATTTTTCTTCTAGCATGATGCATTATCTTTAATATTAAGGAAAAGAAACAATTCCCCTTGTATTCTGTTACTTTGATTTTGGGCATGACTATTGAGCAGGGTGGATTTTCAAGATCTTTATCACTAATCCAAGAAATAGAACAAGTATTTTTGGGTACCTACTGTGCTCATGGAGTTCCCCTGACATAAGGGAAAGAGGTATTTTTTTAAAAGAATCAAATCAAATTTCTGCTAGGTCAATCAAATCCTCAGCTGTACAATTAATGGCTAAAAGTTTAAAATACTGAACTACAAACACCACAGCTAATCCAGTCACAGTGGTAGACAACCCAAAATGAAAGAACTTTTAATTCTCCCAGAGTTGAACCTCCTTAGCCAAATGGATTTTTATTTTGATTCAATTTTTATTTTGATTCAATTTTTATTTTGATTTCAATTGTATATTATCCCAATTCACCAGTTAACATACCAGTGTATTTTGGCTCTGTATTCAACTATGGAGGGAAAAGCATCTTACATTTTTCTTATTGTAATATCAAATGGGAATAAGACCTTCGACAAATGGCCCCGAGGACCAAATACTGAGTATAATGTGCTAGAAAGCAACACAGTTAGAGGTCAAAGCACAGCAACACAGTCAGAGGCCAAAGCAGGTTAGAGTCTTAATTATACGGTAATATGCAGAACAAACATGGTATCACGGCACTTGGGGAAACAGCTAGTGAGAATTTTCTGGATGCTTTTGTTGTGTTTTCCTGGCATAAAGCAATAACAAACAATAGGTTGAGTTGTAGGAGTTCATCATTAACCCATGGTAACCCTGCAAAGAAAATGGTGATGCTTCCTGGCAAAGAACGCAGCAGCAAATATTGTTTCGAAGATTTAATCTTATGACCAGAGTTAGTAATTGTTTCACTATTCCTTGAGCGTGAAGAGCTCAGAGGGTAAATGATTTATTGTTCTGACAACATAGAACAAATTTTAATGTTTTGAAAAAAAATTGAGACCTATTAATCCTGCTGTGTGTTACTCTTAAACCCAAGGAAATGAAGAAACATTGATCTAATTTCTGCCTTTCAAGAATGAAAGTATATATTAAACCGCAGAGCACCCAGCAGCATACACAACCAGCACCCCCAGAGATGCTTAGCCTGACATCAGAAATGTGATTCCCTCTTGGTATTATGCAATTTATTTCAAAGAGACTGTTTGATCCAGCAGCTAAGAAGCCAGATGAAAATCCTCAGTAAGGACGTGCTGAAATAAAGGGGGGCAGGTGGAGGCAAAAAGGCCAGGCACAAAAAAGGCAGAAACAGGAAGAAGAAGTACCAATTGCTTTTAGCAGTGCCCTAAAGTTACCCTGCCTTTTTTTTTTTTTTTTTTTTGGTCAAATTCTGAATCTGATTCAGAAGATCTGAGGAGAGGCTTTCTAACAAGCTCCTGGGATACGCTGCTTATCCCAGGAACGCGCTCGAAGTACCAAGAGTAGCATCTTCCTGGTGTCTGAGACACTCAAACCACCCTGATAAATACCTGGACTGCACACATGCCTCCGATGTTTCCTTCATGGTCTCTTTTATGGAAAATAGTTCTGTTTCTCTGTAATATCATTTCACTTATTCTTCTTTTTTTTAAAGTCCCTTATTATATGGGCTACCTTATCCACTGGCCTGGTTTTGGACAAAGAATAAAGAATGTCCCAAAACCATCTCTTCTTTTACCACTGTTCCCTGATTAGACTATGAAGCAGGCATTGCATCTTTTGCCACTTGCCTGTAACCTAGAGTAGGACTTCCTACCTACCCTGGAAAAAGAGAAAAAGAAGAGTAATATTTGCAGGATTCTGGAGATATTAAGCCAGTGAAGAGAGAGGAAAAAACCCAAAACAAACCAACCAAAAAGCCCCAAGACTGCAAGTCTCCAAGAAGGAGAGTACTGTGATTATTAAAAGTAATTTTAAAATTTCTGAGTTACATCCTTCATGCTTCAGTTTTCCCACGAGAAAGACTGGATGGGGCCAGAAGGTCTGCCACTGGTGGGGCATTCAAGTCTGCCTCTGCTGCTGTCTAAATATTTCTTCAGCTGAGGAAGAAACATTTCCTGTAAATCTTATGCATAAAAGCCAGACTCTCTTGCCAACTAGGAAGACAGAGGAAAAATAAGGAGTAGGGTAAGGGTAAGGAAGAGAAGAGGTACTTCAACACCTGTTTCCTCTCTTAAGAGATACTCCTACTAGAAGGAAAACATCCAAACCAGCTCTTTACTTTCTCCTTATATTATTTCTGCCAGAAAAAAGGAAGTTGTTTTTTTTTAAAGTAAAGGAATTAAATATCATATTGTACAAAAGGCAAGAGTCGTATAACACCATAGCAGTCAGCTTACCTAGACGTGCAGAGTGATGTTCTAAACATTTGACATTGACTCCTGGGTAAATGCTGCTGTGGATTGCACGAGGAGGCCACATTTGCAAAAGAGAGCGTGACATGCAATCCCGAGGGCCTCAGTCTTCATCACTTTGACAAGGGCAGTACACAGAGAGGTGGTTTGCCACCACCTGCTTCCTGGTCAGATGGGACTCCTCCCTGGAAAAGCCTGCATAGCTCCCATGTGGGAATTAAGATGATGGAGTTTGTGAACAAGTGAAGTATTGTCACCGCCATGGTTACAAGTGCCACCTATCCAGAGGAAAGACAATTATCTAGGGAAAGGGGAGTGGAATAAAAACAGAGTGGGGAAAGCACTGTGCAGGAGAAAGCCAAAAACCTGGGGAGGAGGGCAATGAAATCACAGGCAGCTGCCTGCATTTTTAAAGAAGTGAATGCATTTCATTTAAGTGGGTACATGCAGGTAGTCTGCATGGAAGCAGCACCAGGATTCCTCAGCCCTTGCCCCCCACCCTCCTTTGGCTGTTTTCCTGCTCTCATATTATCAGGCTTGCTCATCATACATCCCTGGTTCTCTGTCTTCTACAAGCTGACAGAAAGCAAAACACAATAAAACAAGGCAGGAGAAAAGAAAACAGGGAAAAAAAAAAAAAAAAGCCTGACTCTCAGTACCTGAATACAAGGGAAGACAGAGGAGGGGCACAGTGGAAGAAGAGATTAGAAAATGTATTAAGCTCTCCCCTAGCCTCAGGTATGGTGCCTTTGCACATTATCAGCCTTTCTCCGGAGCAAGAGAATATACTTTACCCCCTGGCCACAAGCAAGGTGGGCTGGATAATAAGAATATTAGAGGAGGGCAATTATGGAGACGTAAAAGGCACAAATTCAAAAGAAGAAATGAAAGAAAACACGGGAATGAAGAATAAAATAAAAGATTAGCAAGAGCCAGAGAAAGATAAAAGAAAGCGCAAGAGAAAAGTGGTTCATTTGTAGAACTGATCTATTAAATTAAACTCTAAAATATTGTCCCAGGTTTCAAAGACATCAAGGGGATTCTAAAAGGGGACAGACCTACCAGGAATCTGGGTAGATTATATTAAATGTAAAGCTGTCTTGGGAGTAGGAATAAGAAGATCTACTATTTGTTAAACTCCTATGTGTCAGGCATTCTCTTGGGGCTTTACATTAGTTAAATCTGTGAGTGTTTGTTGCCGTCATCTGATAGAGGCCACTCTGAAAGCTGAAATCCGTTGAAATTTCTTCTCCATCCCCACCACAGCCCTCACTTTTACTATAGCTTGAAATTGCGATTGAAAGTGAGTCCTTGATTTCTACTATTACAGTATAGGAATGTAAAGTATAATGGCACATTTTTCAGAAATAATTTAGCCCGGGCTAGCCAACAGATAGCTGAGAGAAGGTAAGGTTAGTGAGGAAGAGGAGATAGGAACAAAGAAGATACTGGGGGATTGACAGCTTTCTTGTAATTGAGGATGTGGGGTTCTGAAACAATAGACGCATAACTATAGGCACCGGTTTCCTAGTCCATTATTTTACCTGGAGCTGGTGCCAATGATAGATATGAATGGAGGGAATTTTAGAATTAGTAATAAATATATATCTCTGAAGAGAGATTGGAACTCTGCTTTTGTCATAATTCAGAATATTTCCAGTATTCTAAAAGAGTGGGGCAGCCAGATATCTTCAAGTATAATTAATTAGTTAAGGAATTTTTATTTTATTTATTCATTCATGAGACACACACGCACACATAGGCAGAGACAAAGGCAGAGGGGGAAGCAGGCCTCCTGCGGGAAGCCCAATGCAGGACTCCTCCCAGGATCCTGGGATCACATCCTGAGCCAAAAGCAGATGCTTAATCACTGAGCCACCCAAGCTTCCCAAGTAAAACTAATTTAAACACACATATGCACACTCCTTGAGGATCTGGCTTTGTTGAGTTGCACAGCTGTTACAGGTAATCTACTCTCATCTCATCTCATCTCATAGGTGGGGAAATCAAGACCCAGTGAGATCAATTGGCTTGCTCAAGCCATGTCACGCGGCAGTTAGCAGCACACCTGAAGTAGATGTCTGGTGACATTCACCCAATATCCTCAACATTACTCACCATATCAAACAGCTCTATATAATATTAAAAAAATATACCTTGGAGTGAAGTTAAACAGAGCTCACTTTCAGACCTATATAACAATGGCTAATGGGCTACAGTGAATCACACTTATGGGCTTCCTAATCAAACACAGGCAAAACATAAATAGCTCAAAATTATACTAAAATTGTTTTTTTCACACCAACTGTAATACATTTGTATTTTATGGATTGCAGGTTGTAAGATTAAATGAAACAACATATGTAAGAGGCCTAGCAAAGAACTGATTCTCATTTCTTTCCCCAATTATCAACAGATCATTTTCTTTGGGGGAAAAATATATAAATAATTGTCTCATTAGTCTTCCTGGACACCTTCAAGATCACCTCCCAACATCCTAATTCTGTTTAAATTTTTTTTATTTTTTTTTATTTATTTATGATAGTCAGAGAGAGAGAGAGAGAGAGAGAGAGAGAGAGAGAGAGAGAGAGAGAGAGGCAGAGACACAGGCAGAGGGAGAAGCAGGCTCCATGCACCGGGAGCCTGATGTGGGATTTGATCCCGGGTCTCCAGGATCACGCTCTGGGCCAAAGGCAGGCGCTAAACCGCTGCGCCACCCAGGGATCCCCTAATTCTGTTTCAACTCTATACTCTTTTTCACATCTGATGATCCAAAGAAAGTTTAAGGTTTTTTTCTTAATCACCCACTCCCAATCTTAGAGGTGTGAGACACTTACTCTGCCTTATAACGGTTATGCAAAGAAATGATGACAAAGCAAAGTATCTGTAATATTCCTTTAAAAACAACAAAAAATTTCTGAAATAGAAGTCGTATTGGGGTTGCTTCTATATTTTATAAGGAAGAGACTTCACATGCTGTCATGAGGAAGTATGTAGTCAGAGGTCCTTGTGCACTTAATCCTGATTGTGTTATAACACGTAGGAAAAAAATATTTTAAATTCTGGGTGGCTTTCACAAAGTCCCATCTCTGGCAATTTGTATACACTTTTCTTTCCCAATCTATACTGAAGCTCAGGAGCAAAGAATCTCCTGGTTATAAGCATTAGTTCTGGAGAAAATAGGGTAGAGAATAAAAAATGCGTATTATTGAGCATGCCCTTTGTGTCAGGAACCACTTGATATTTATAATTCATACACCTATCTTGCCCTCTGGAAGGTAAGGCAAGGTACAGAATTTGTTTTCTGGCTCACAACTAGCACCTAAGAGGAATGCTGACCCATAGTGGGGGTATTAAAAATACATACCTGTTCAATGAATAAATGAGTGTCCACCAACCTGGGTAGCATTCCCTTCATTGTACTATTAAAGTGGCCAAATCTTAGAAAGATTAAATTTCCTGGACATGGTTTTAAACACTAGGTAGAGCCTGAACTTAAATCTGAGCTGTTACCAGGTTTCCATTCTCTTTACTGTGTTGCACTGGTACAAGGAGCAGTGAATTATATACTCAGTTCATCAGTCTCGTGGCTTAACAGGTTCAGAGGTGAGGTATTCTGTACGAATCAAAAATATGTTAATTTGATTCTCCCCAGTCCATGTTGTGACCATCTTCCCTGCCCTTTGAATAACTTAAGTCTTATTGGGGGAAAAAAAAGGTACATCTTGCAGCCTGCAGACATAAAAGATCATAAAGGATCTCAGTCAATTGTATGTGCTGAGATAATTTCTAATAATCCTGGGCAGCACAATGGCTTGGCCAAAGATCTTGTGTTCCAGATCTTGCAAAAGATGGGTAGTGTGACCATGGGTCAGTCATTCAACATTTCTGACTCTTGCTTTCTTCATCTATAGTTGCTGAGGTGTGGAAGAAGAGAAATGTTACTAAGGATCATTCCAGAGCTGATATTCTATGATTTCTTCTCCCTCAACCGCAACCAGGCAGCTCACATTTTAAGAATTGAGAAAATGTGAATTTTACTTTTCTTTCTCTCTCCTCAAGGAATCTCATGCATTTTTAGCATTGTTCCATATTTGTCTGTAGAGCCTACTCAAGGGTATTGTGAATTGCGGGAAAACATGGAATATGTTTTTCCTTGGCTAGTCACATGAACAGTTTAGGATTGTTTTCAGGGGTGATTCCCTGTTCATTAGATAAATTTTTCTACATCTTTACCCTTTCCTTATTTAGAAAATTATTATTAATAAATGTCAAGTGAAGTGGATCAGGAAAAAACAACAACAATGAAGTGATGAATTACAAGGAGCATGGCCTTCATGTTGGGAATGGTAACAGGAACTAATAGAGACTGTGGCTGAATGAAGACCACAGCTCCTGTCTGGGGAAGGCAGGCCACCTGAGTTTAGCCAATTTTGTCGTGTATACTTATTGGTCTAGGGTATCTAAATCATATTATGCTTTTTAAGCAAAGCCATAAATCTTGAACTTTCTACGAAATGTTCTGGTTTTTAATATTAGCTCTATTTCTAAAAGTGAACAAAAACTGTATAGGCCAAATAAAATATATAGTTGTGGGATGAATTTAAATAAGGGAATACTAGTCTGAATGCTCTGATTTAGAAAGATCTGTTTCTGAGAACTAGGGTTTCATTCTTGAGCAAGCAGAGTATGTATCTGTGTGTATACATGTTAGTTTACACCTGATTTGGCAAGTAACTTTTAGACACTAAAAAAGGAGTGGGAGGGACATACTGATGAAATAATCTGTGGCCGCATGGGAAGCAAAATGGAGTTCTCATGACACCCTAGATTGTTCTGTTAGACAAAAGCTACTCAAGTCTATTCTGAGCTGTTTCTCTAGAAATAGATTCCACATTGAAGACTTAGGGAAATATCCTGCTAGGAGTAAGAAGATGGCTAAGATTAGCTCCTGTGAACAGAGGATGAAGTGCCCTGAAATGTGGTTGAGATGTGTGCCAATGGTTTAAACAAGAAAAGCCCTTCTTAAAAGTAGAAAGATCAAGGACTAAGACAGTGATGTTATAAAACAGCCTGCACACACAGATATATCCCCAAGCCAACACTAACTTCTTGAGCACATTTATCTCAAACAGTGAACATTCTAGTATACAAGTTAAAATTTTCTACACGTTTTTAATTTTAAAATAGTTTCCCAGGATTTTAGTGGTATGTTATATATGCTCATATATTTTTTTTCAAATACTATTGTCAGAAGAAGTAATTGACAAGGGCATAACAACAACAACAAAAAGACCTACCCTGCTTTCTCTTCCCTCTCTGTAGGAGAACAGGTCTCAGATTTACACAAAAGTGTCTGCCACCCAGCCCTCTTTGATGCACTGGTAACAAGGGTCCCGCGGGCCATGGTGCAACAAAATATGACAGAAGAGAGAAAACGCTAAATAGAAGAGACAGTTGAGATGAAGAAACAGGAGAGGAGGTAGCACAAATCCCTCCTGTCCCAGATATATTTAGAAGTGATCAGAAAAAAAAAAAGTGATCAGAAGAGTGATGGTTGTAACCATACAGTTGGGGTACAGCTGAGTAACAGAGACCCAGCTGGGGTTAGATTAATTTTCTGGCCCTTATTTATCCACTAAATTTTAAAAATTCCAAATATTATATTTTTCACAGGAGATTCTAAATATAAGTATTACTTTTCATGCAATATGAGCAATTTTCCCATTATCTCCTCTGAATCCTACTAGCAATACTGACATGCTTGCAGAATTGAACTTTATTTCTAAAGCAACGTATTTTAGGAATGAACCTTGAGGATGAAAGAAATGAAAGGAGATATGATTATCTTTATCACACAATGAGAAACAATAGGAAGGTATTATGCTTTTCTGTATAGCACTTTCCTTACACCAGGTTATAATTCCCTTGGTATTCCTGTATTCTCATCTACCTTGAGATTAAAGAGAACATAATTATTTCATCTAAAGCCTCAAAGGCATTTCCTAAGGTCCCGTTGCTGGGTGAACTGAACCCAGACCTTGATTCCTATGAATCCAATCATGGAGCTTTGTTAATTTGCCTATAAATCTTGATTTTACATTCCCATCTCTCAAACCCTTATTTTAGAATAAAGGTATCAAAGATAAGGTATGAATTAATAATTAAGAATAATCGCTCTAAAAAAAAGAATAATCACTATAACAAGACCCATATCAAAGACCACCACTGGTTAAAATTGGGTAGTATGTAGGACAACACAACCTCAGAAACATCCTAAGAGTTCTAAGGAGTAAGAACATGCAAACTTACTTTCCTCTGGCAGCTCTAATGCTAGACAATGTATGTGCTATGGAGTAACCATCTCTCTCCCCCTCTTCCTTACAGCACGAAGTAACAGATGGGATATCTCAACTAAAAATGTCAGCACTTTATTGACCAAGCTTCTATTGGATTTCATAATAGCAATATGTGAATTACAATTTCTTTTTTCAGGAACTAAGGGGGCATAATTATTATTCACGAAAACTTGCTTGTTTTTTTCATGCTGACATTTCAAATGTTATTCCATCCTAAAGACACATGTATTTTTCTCATTCTACAACATTGTCCTATGTAAGAAGTATTTCCTTTCTGACTCATAACTCAATGCTCAGACTATTAGACCATACCACCAGCTATAGGGTGACATGCGTCTCATTAAAGATAGCTGCCATTATTAATGATCAAGCACAGTTCAATGAGTACAGTAAAATCTTAAAACATAAGCATAAAGCAAAACGCTAAAGATAAATTAGGGCTGCAGTGAAACTCAGCTTCAATAAAGCATCTGGCTGAAATATCTATATTCGGCTTCAGTCTAATACACTAGAAAATACTGGCTGTTGAGTATTAACTATAGGCCTTCTACAGAACAAATATTCACACTTTTATCTCTCCTGCAAGTAAACCAAAACCTAAATCTTAAAATATACCTAAAACCTTTAATAAAAACTCTATATAAATTTACAGAATTCATCTCTTTTGTGGGGTGCATTTTATGACTCGGATATTAATCTGCATTAGCATGGTACAAGAAGTATGTTAAATATTTTAAATGACTTGATTCAAATATCCCTTCTGCTTTCATATTGAGTCAAATAACGAAAAGCATTTCTCAAGATAATATTGTTCATAGTTTACCATTGTTTCCCCCAAGTGTGAGAGAGGGTCTAATTTATGGCATTATGCTACAGTATTTCCTTATCTTATTAAATGATGCCATTTTCTGCCTTTCTCACCCAAACAGCATCTGCTAGTCACAAAACTGGAAACACATCTTTTAATTAAATGCTTATTTTATTTTCCCTAGGGACAACGGATTGTAGAATTGCTTTCTCAAGATTTACTGTTTCCTTTCCCTTTATCTCAAGCCCTGATGTACAGTCAACATGTCCTCTGAAGTAACAACTGTCCCATCTGGCTGAGAAGTGATGGACACGGCTCCTTAAGCACACCGTACTCTCTGTTCTTGGCACCTCCATGCCCGAAAGATATCAACAAATTGGATGGAATTCCAAGAACAGCCAGGAAAATGATTAAAGAGATGGAGGCACTGAATTATGAGGAAAGATGAAAGGACAAAATCTGTCTAGCTTGGCGAAGCAATGACTGAGGCGCCGTGTGATAACTGTCTACAAGTGTTTGAAGAAATATAAACACCAAGAGAGGAGAGGGCACTTTTTAGGATGGTCTACAGAATAAGCAGAGCAAAAAAATAGAACTGGCATTGGGCACCATGATGGGCATGGGGCCTGCTTAAGATTCTTTCTCTCACTCTCCCTCTGCCCGGCCCTGCCTTCATGCATGCCTGCTCAATCTCTCTCTCTCAATCTAAAAGAAACAAAAAAAAAAAAAAAAAAAAAAAAAGGAAAGAAAAAAGCAGGCACGTGTATTTGTATTTACATTAATATTTTATAACATTTTCCTTCTTTTAATTCTAGCTCAATTTTTACAAATACATTTCTAGGTCTATGTCCTGATAAAAAATCCTATTTTGGAAAAGAGTCCTGTAGAAGAACAGCCAGAAGTGTTAATTTTTCGTAACCCTAATGACAAAAGCCTCACATGTAGACCATTGATGCTTTTGCCAAATAGGGCTAATATGGAGTAGCTATATTTTTTTTCTGATAAAGGTATTAATTTCTATAATATAAAGTGACAACATCTAACATTTCCTTCTTTTTTTTTCATATAGAAGGCACCTCAAAAAAAGGTGGAAAGGAAAACAGAAGGAAGGAAAGAAGGAAGGAAGGAAGTAAAGAAGGAAGGGAGGAAGGAAATAAGGAAGTAAAGAAGGAAGGAAGGAAGGAAGAAAGGAAGGAAGGAAGGAAGGAAGGAAGGAAGGAAGGAAAATATACATTAAGAAAGAGAGGAAGAAAAGAAAAAGAATAACAACAACAACAAAAACAACAACAGTGGCTCCAGCCTATCTTGACATTTAAGAGATATGTTTTGCAAGGAATTTTTAAGTTTTGACCCCAAAAGTGGTCTTTCATTCTTCCTCCTGGAGGCTAAGACACAAACCCAGATGAAGAACCTATCGGCTGCTGTTCTGGAGGGGTGGAGGAGGGGCCATCCAGACCCAGTGAATCGCCAAGGAAACATGAGGCCTATTTTTCTGTGAAGCTAAACTTCAAAAAACAAGCCAAGAGATACAAAGGGAAAAGTGTGATTGCTTTGACAGCAAAAACAAGCAAATATCTCCAGAGGGGATTAGTCCCTCTGATTCAAAGTAACCAAAATAAAGAGAGCTGAGCCAGCTTCACTGGGAACAGCACCTGTCCATCAGGCAAGGCAGAGCTAATGGAACAGCAAACAGCGTCTGTGTGCACCACTCAGCAGCCTGGATGGCTAATACCAAGGAACACACTTTCACTATCAAGATTTAACTTTCTAAATCCAACATCCTCTCCTGGAATCATAGGGAGGTTAAGGATCACCCACATTCAGGCCAAACCACACCCCACCATGCCAGTGTGCCTTTCCTTGTCCATCCCACCAGCCTGCCTTCCAGGCTCCATCTTTCACAAAACAGTTTTAATTCTCAAACAAGCCTGAATTACTGGGGAAACACAAAAAAACAAACAAATAAAACTTCCTTAAATTGAAGCCAAAGTTTAAGTCTCATTTATGAAAAAAAAAAAAAAGTTTTGGCCTCTGGAGAATTTCACTTCTACTCAGAGACTCTTCAAATAAAAGGATGGCTCTCATGCCCCCATGAAATATCCTTCTCTTTAGACAACTCATATGGTGGTATACAGATTTATTTTTTTAACCATCCAATTACTATCCAGTTTTTTCTTTTTTATATGTAAATTTATTTTTTATTGGTGTTCAATTTGCCAACATATAGAATAACACCCAGTGCTCATCCCATCAAGTGCCCCCCTCAGTGCCCGCCACCCAGTCACCCCCACCCCCCACCCGCCTCCCCTTCCACCACCCCTAGTTCGTTTCCCAGAATTAGGAGTCTCTCATGTTCTGTCCAGTTTTCAATGGGTCCTTTAAAATATATTGGTTACAGAATTAACCAAATTAGTACAGAGTAAGTTTCGATTTTTACCTCCCACAATCTGGATGTCATACTTCTATGAACTCAGCGTAAGAGCCTGGCATTGGGTACCATGCTGGGCTTAAGATTCATTCTCTCTCTCTCTCTCTCTCTCTCTCTCTCTCTTCCTCTGCCTGGCCCTGCCTTCATGCACGCATGCTCAATCTCTACTCCGTATCATAAATTGTGTCAAAAGTCCGTGTCTGTTTTTATATAAACTGATATTAAGTCACATTTCCCCCAACCTGTTTTGTGCAATGGAAGTTTTAATCTAAGTGTTGGACTTTCCATTTATTCCCGCTGATTTTCAGCTTGTTAGTTTTAGCTCACTGTTTAAGCTGACAAACCTGAAGTTTTATTTTTTATTCAGAATGTGAGATATCCCTCACAAATTAGACTTTTGAAAATTTAATAAGCGGGCCCTCTATTTTGTTATCCAAGTCACTGCTAAAAATATCAAATACGAAAAGGCCCAAAGCAGATATAAATGCAGGTTGATAGAGACTTTCAGCATATTTCATCACCCAAATGCAGATTAGCTTGAACATCCCCACCTTCTTCCTTTCTCTCTCTCTCTCTCTCTCTCTCTCTCTCTCTCTCTCTCTCTCTCTTTATTGTTCCATTTACTGGCCTTAAGCAAGGCTCTTGTATTTGGGAGAACACACCAGACCTAAAAGAATCCTCACTTTTACTATTAGTTTCTCACCCTTCTTCCAATTTCCTCCTTCCTAAAGATAAGATTAATACTCATGACTCAAGAGAAAATACTCAAATATAATCCTCAAGCCTAACTAGGACTTGCTCTTACCCTCGCCTGTCTTGGACTACACTACACTGATTCACAAAATTCAGACAAGTTCACAGGACATCCAAGGAGGTCAGAATAGAGAGTTAAGTGACTCAATTGGGGAATTTAAACAACTGGCAACCAGCTACTGCAGTAAGAAACATGGGGACCATGGATGGACTTAGGGGTGTGTTCCTTACACTCGAATAAAATAAAATAAAATTTAGAGAGTTGGTAAGTTTACTATAAGAAACAATGTGTTACTGCAGTAAGTCAGCAATTTAGGCTTTCAATCAGCTCACAGAGTTAGATTTTGTTGAAGGCAAAACGCTCAGCATGGTAACTAATCAGCACACTCTCTCCAAACATCCCCTGCCTTTATTTTCAGTTGCTTGTTACTTCAATTCACACCGATTTATCCTCCCTCACAACTCAACCCACAACTTTCTCATTGCCTGACCTGAGGCATGGATAGCAATTTTCAGTGTAATCAGCCAGAGGATGTAATCAGTGCAATTAACAGATGGATTGGGAATACTACATGAAACCTAAATTAAAATCCCACTAAAATTACTGTACTGTATCTGTAAATACTCACGCTAAACAAATATTTCTTGTGGTAAGTCTCTGGCAGTGGGATAATAATTTTAATGTAAAACTTTTGATGAGTTGGGCCCCTATGGTCTATTCACTGATTTAATATACTTTATTGAGCACCTACAGTATGCCTATTCTTATGATGAAACAAAAGTAAAATAGGATATGGTATCTTTCCTCAAGGAGTACCGTTATATTAAAGAAATAAGTCTGAAAGTCATGAAAAAGTTCTAAAAACAGTAAAAACAAACAAACAAAAACATCACCACCACCACTACCACAAACAACAATAAGGAGGGGAGAAACAAGAATGTAAACCAGTCTAACTGGTTTCACTTTAATTCATGACCATAAACTCTTTTGGACTTTGATCGCTGCCAAAATCCTATTAATTTCTTCAAGAAGTATGCTTTCCCCCCAAGTATATTATTTCATAACTCTTAACTTTTCTCAAACCTCCCATTCCCCTCCTAACTCTAAGTTGATGACCTGTCTTATGCTTCATTAATAAAGTTAACTATTGGAGGAAATTTTTTTTTTACACTCTCGTTAACAAACTAGAAAAAACAACTTGCGTCTTTAGCTTTTCCAATTCATTGTAAAAACATCATTTCTCAGGGATTCCTGGGTGGCTCAGCAGTTTAGCACCTGCCTTTGGCCCAGGACACAGTCCTGGAGATGCAGGATCAAGTCCTGCGTTGGGCTCCCGGCATGGAGCCTGCTTCTCCCTCCTCCTGTCTCTCTCTCTCTCTCTGTCCATCATGAATAAATAAATTTAAAAAATTAAAAAAAAAACATAATTTCTCTTAGAAAAAGGGAAAATCTCTCCACCTTCAGACTGAGTTCCATCTTCAAATAATTTTTCAAGGGATCCCTGGGTGACGCAGTGGTTTGGCGCCTGCCTTTGGCCCAGGGCGCGATCCTGGAGACGCGGGATCGAATCCCACATCGGGCTCCCGGTGCATGGAGCCTGCTTCTCCCTCTGCCTATGTCTCTGCCTCTCTCTCTTTCTCTCTCTGGGACTATCATAAATAAATAAAAATTAAAAAAAATTCAAATAATTTTTCAAGGACTTTACTCCTTCATTGATTCTTTCTCAATAGCTTGATAAACCCTTCCTTTACCACTAGAATATTCCAATAGGGAATTCAAACATACTCATATTCAAACATTGTCAGTATCTCTCATATGTAAGGAGAAGGGAGGAAGGAAGGAAGGAAGGAAGGAAGGAAGGAAGGAAGGAAGGAAGGAAGGAGAGGAAAAGAAGAAAGAAAGAAAGAAAGAAAGAAAGAAAGAAAGAAAGAAAGAAAGAAAGAAAGAAAGAAAAAGAAAAGAAAAGAAAATGAAAGAGGGAAGGGAGAGAGGAGAGAGAGAGGAGGGAGGAAGGAAGGAAGCAAGCCAGCAAGCTTCCCTAACCTACCATCTCACTGGGCTCTCTCACAATTTTTCTGTTTTCCTTCATACCCTAACTTCCTCATCTTTTCCTCATCTTATTGCTCACTTTAATCTGGTTTCCAACTTCAGATTCCAAAAGACTTTTTTTTCCTTCTAATAATTTCCACGTTCTATATTCTAAGTAGAAGTTCTTATTCTATCATATTCAGCATTCCACACAATAGATTACACTCTCCCTCCTCACTCTTTTCTCGACTTCCATGATGCTATACACTCTCCTGATGTCTCCCCAGCTCATTGTTCTTTTATTCTCAGACATCTTGGCTGGCTTCTCCTCCATCAGACTTAAAAATATGAAGTATTTCAGTATTCCTTACAAGCCCATTTTCTATCAACACTTCTCCCTGCTGATCTCATCCAGACTTATGTCTTTAAATGTCATCTCTATGCTGAATATTCTTGAATTATAACTCCAACCCAGATTTATCCTGTGAGCTCTGAACTGTTTCTATATATCTATACTTGGATTTTTACCAGGGGTCCTTAGTCTTAATATGCTTACATTGGAGTTAATTCCTCATTCCATCTTTAAAATAGGAGATGTATAGAGAGAAATGGATAAGTTAAGGAACCAGAGGGTAAAATGAGATCAAAGATAATACAGCTGGAGTAAAGGAATGAGAAAGTTGAGGGTTGTGGTTGTGGTTAGGAAATGGAATTTTGGAATTTAATATGTAAGAAATGAACATTTTAAGAGATGACAGTTGAATCTCTTACTAATGTGAGAACTGAGAATGGCAGCGAGGTTCAGCTGAAACTTTTAAGAGTCAAAAATGCCAAATAATTAGGAAATTAGAATGTTGCACTGACCACATGGAACCTAAAAAAATATAGGGTGATGGCAGGATTTAGGTGGAACAATGGGAAAGAAATTAACTAGAAGAATAGAGAGCAAGAATGGTAGAAAATAAATAGATGGCATGAGACCTGAAGGGATATCTCTCTTATTTTGTTTTGTTTTGAGACCAGAGAATATTGGCTGAGAATAAATAACACTGATGAAGGATAATCTGAATTCACTGGCAAAATGACCATTCTCTACTTTTTATAGGGTTTCCTCAATAAGCAATATCTTTGGGAGTGAATCAGGCTTTAATTAGAGCAAGTGGTGACAGGAGGGAGTTGAGGATGTTTGGGAATTAAATTAACGTTGGTTAAACATCCCAGAATTGGAAGAAGAAAAAGTTGACAGCAATAGAAAAATTCAATGAGAGGAATTAGATGTTCAGAATAAGAAGTATGGGTGGGAGAAAGCAGATGACATAAGGACTTGGCCATCCTTGATTAAAGACGGCAAGGCTATGAAACAAAGTACATTAAATTCATTTAAAGTTTACAAATGGAGCTTTAAATTTACTGTCTCCTCTGATGTAGGTATAGGACTTTCTAATGGCCGTGTGACTACGGTGTTCAGACCTCAGCAATGAAATTTGTGTCATCAATCTATTTTCTTACTGTACTTTATAAAAGATTTTAAATAATAAGTACATGGGGTAGATGTAGTAGATTCTCTTCTCAGTTTATTTTCCTTAGTGGACATGATATATCCCGTGATATTAGTAGTCAAATAAACTCATGGGAACTATAGATGGAAAAAGATATGTATATAGCATTTGTGACACTTGATCCATTATTTGTCATCTGGAGTATCATTCAAACTGCTTTGATAAATGCATATTATTATTTCAAGAAATTCTCATTCCTATCCCCATATCATTTCCTTTTAAATAATCAATGTAAAAACACAATTAAGCATTTATGCAATTGATTGGAAGACACAAAATACCTTTCAAATGAAAAGCTGAAAATTCTTAGAATTTATTTGAGAATCTAATTTTATGAAGATTAAATTGAGTTAATGCTTCTAAGTATATTGAGCGAGTTAATTCTCTCTAGATAGGAATAAGAGATGAAACATTTTGATATCATGTAGAGACTTCTGAGATTTCTTCTTGGGTGCCATTACTTAAAGTTTATTCACCATCTCACAAGCCGAAGTAATTTGGTTACGTGATGTCTAAGCTCAGCTCTCTAGCATCTAACCCTCTATCTTTTGATATCTCAGCTCTTTCCCACCATATGATTCCCTGGTCTCCAAGATCTTTAGAAGATTGAGCTGTCTTTGGATGGTTAACTTCCTTTATTATGGCTCTAAAACCATTGATTTGTTTTGCCTGTTTTTGAAATCTGTTCACATGGAATCATTCGAGTTTTATTCACATTATTGAGAACTACATTTTTGGTGAGAAATATAAATTTAGGAATGAAAGAATGTCCTAGACAATTTCACTAGGAAAAATGTTTTGTTTTCTTGCAATGAAGATTGTTTTCAAATGAAAACTGATACCAGTGCACTAGAAGAAGAGGAATATTCTATTAGTTCGGATACAGGTTATACATTGATAGATACAGCAGCATTTGTTTCTTTCTCACATATGACGTCAGGGAGAAGATTTGGGTCTGGTATGGTAGTTTGATGGTGTTGGGTCTTGTCAGTCTGCAATTCTCAAAATGTGGCTTCCATCTCACAGTCCAAGATGTTCTTTATGTCCCATCATTACAAACACATTACAGTCAGGAAGAAGGAGAGGGGAAGAGCATGGTCTCTTTCTCTTAAGGAAACAGCCCAAAACTTGAACTCAACACTCTTGCTCACATTCTATGAGCTAGAACTTAGTCATTGGGTCATACTTCTCTGAAAGAAAGGCTTGGAAATGTATTCATTATCTGGGTGGCCATGTGCCCAGTGAAAAACTCTATTACCGCAAAAGACAGGGAGAAAAGATATCAAAAAACAATTAGCAGTTAAAGCTACATATATCCATTTTTTCATTTAAAGAATGTTTGGATTTCTCCTGTAGTATCTTGCAAAAACCGTATTATTGTGCAATTGATACAAGGGTATATTTTGTACAGTTAGTATAATTGACAATTCTATACTCACATCATGTGCTCATTTGTTTAATATCTACCTGTTTGACTAGACTCTAAACCCCAAGAGGGTAGGAATCATGTCTTCTTTCTAACCAGTTTGCAACCTTCTTTCTATCACAAAGTTATTTATTAAATAAATGAGTATGAAAAAGACTCCACATTGAACAGTGTTGACCATTAGCTTCTTCACCATAATCTATGAAAGTTGGTGATTATCGAAAGGCATCAAAATAGCAAAATTAGCGTCCTAACAAAGTTTCTGCCCTCCAAGATCTATAGCTGACCAAGAGTTCTAGGCCCATGGGCGGCTCAGAGGAAATGCAGGTTCAGTCGGATCATAAGGAAGCTTGTGACTTATTTGGCTTCCCCATGTGTGAAGCTTGGTTCCAGTGTCCTGTTTCTGCTGCATATTTATTTCTACCAATTTCAGGCTCATTTTCAACTGAATGTGCTCATGTGTTGATGTATCTACTCCTAAACAATGGAAATATTTCTGTCTGCAAGCCACAGTGTTTTATTATTTATTTATTTATTATTATTTTTAAGGATTTTATTCATTTATGCATGAGAGAAACATACAGAGAGAGAGACAGAGACACAGGCAGAGGGAGAAGCAGGCTCCATGCAGGGAGCCCGACGTGGGACTCGATCCCAGGATTCCAGGATCACACCCTGGGCTGAAGGTAGGTGCTCAACCACTGAGCCACCCAGGTGTCCCTAGCCACAGTGTTTTATGAGTATGAGTTCTCCTTTAAAGCAGAGAGGCCGTAGTTTAGGGCACATTGGAATTGTTTCTGTAAAAGGGTGCCTTAAAACGGTCGAGCACCTAAGCTTAGAGTAGTAATATAAGTAGGGTCATCTTTTATAATAATTTTGTCACAATTTTCCAAGAAATATATTAAGTGTTCACTGCATGGGTGAGGAAAACCGTATGATGATACTGCCTAGTGTTCACTTCTGTTACTTCTAAGTCACAGGATTCTCTGGTTTCGCTTAGAAACCATTCTTTCATGTCATCCAGACACAGGCTAAAGCACTGCCAAATGGAAGAGAGGGAGAGTAAAAGAATGAAAGGATAACTGTCTTGCTACATGTCCCTGGCCAGTGTCAGACCAAGTACACAGAGACACCACACCTGTTCCTCAACCATTTCAGTGCTGTGTGACTTGGTGAAGCAGCAGGACCCTAGGAAGCTATATTTAGGCAATGTTTCAGCCACCGTTTTGTTTTGTTTTGTTTTGTTTTTTGTTTGATCTAGATATTTTCATATTCTGTTTCAAAGTCTATGAAACTGAACGCATTTCTCAGTCCCCAGCATTCATTTGACCCCCACTCTGAGAACCCAGGTAAGATGGCGGGAACACTTCACATCCATAGCCACAGCTGGCAGCTTGGTTTCTGGACCCATAATCATGCCAATCAGTGCTTCCTACACAAAACCTTTTCAACAACCCCAAAGCCAAAGGCCCCAGTTGATACCACCAGATTTCTCTTTCAACTCAAGTCTTACAATTAGGCGGCTTTGTGTTTTTTTACACTTATGTATTATGATGGTTATTTAGGCTGTGCACAATAGTCTCCAAGAATATGCTTCTCCAATCCATGCCTTCCTCCTACTCAGCAATGTTGCTAAAAAATGCAGAGACATTCAATGAAGGTCACAAGCAATGCTGGTCGTTAAGGCAACAGGCAATGGTCTATTTTTCTCCAGCTCTCCATTGGAAGAAAGCACAATATAGAAACCTCCATGGAGCTTCCTGCCCTGTCCTGCCTTTATAGCCTGGCTTCTCATCCTAATATACACAAAAAAAATCCAAGCATTTTGCTCATGTAGCTGTGCCTTCAGAGTAATTGTGTTATCAAACCTATCCATAATAAGACACATTTCCCACCCACTTTATGTGGTTAAAATAGTCTCACTAAAAGGAAGTGGTCATTTTTGTTTCAACTGCAAAAATAGAAGTCTTATTGTAGTATCTGACAGCTATATAATAAATGGGTAAGAACATTTTAGAAATAAGTAAAAGCTGTGATCATCTTTTTCCCTATACAAAGCAGTTCTCAAAAGAACCAAATACCCAGCAGTCAAAATGAAAATAAAAACTCAGAATTGAGCATGAAATTATAAATCTCTCAACCTTGATGGAAGAATGACATTTAAAAATTTAGCATGGGAAGTATCACGGCATCCATATTTCTACTCTGTGGGGATGGGCTAGAGGGGACAAGGCAGGGATTTGTATTTATTTTGCATTCCAGTTAAGAAATTAAGGGGGTTTTCTAGCAAGGTAGATATATGGATAAGAAGGAATGACAAAGGTTGCTGGGGTCTTTAGGGAAAAGTAAGCAAAAACAAGTTTTTCCTAAGATGTTAAGTAGTGCAGACAATCAGCACTTTGCAGAATATTTTGCAGAATATTGGACAGTGCAAACATCCATAAGAATCGATAGAAAACAATTCCACTTGAACTTTTAGCATTTGAAGACACAATGGTTAAGAATTTTCTTCAAATCATTAACAGAAGCTCCTTAAGTCGAATGATTCCATTCCAGTATGTAAATACAGGGCAAAACGGGACATATACAAGGGTATCAGAAGACTTCATGTTGGACTGGATTAGATCATTCTTTTGGATAGGCTAATGAATAGTCCTCCTTCCATCTTTGGTAAACCTACTGCCCAATTTTCATATTTTAGGCTTCATATAATCCAGCATTGAATTTACAATCCAAAAAACATTGGTTCAGAACCTATCCTATGTGGAAAGTTCCATTGATATTCTCCAACATTCCCATGAATCCACAGATCTTCTATTATCATGGTCAGAACCCTCTACCCCTATGTCTTGCTCTCTCTTTTGACTGTCTTGTTTCCTTTGAGCCATCTTTGTCTTACATAGGCTTAACTGTGGAACATAGACCCTTTTCCATGACACTCAAGACTTAACTTTCACAAGATAGTAAGATATTAGACCCAGCGGTGGCAGTTGATATGGGACAAGATGTCACTTTTGCTATACATTACAGCACAAAGCTTAATTCATATAACTTAATTCTTTCTAAAATGCTTCTTAGGTAATAACCACTACATTGAATTTCTCACTGGTTGATTTAAAACTCATTTGACCTTACCATGTGACTGAGTTCTTAAACCTACCTTTCAAATTTCCCTCATATATTTCGGTTCCATGTCCAAAGAGAAGTAAAATAGGAAAGTAGCAACGACTACAAAGTTGCTAATACCTGTCTGGGTGACCATGTGGTGCCAGCATGGTCCTATAGTTTACACTTTAGCTGCACCTGCTGAAGACAAGGAGGTCTGGAAGGCATGGGGGTAGAAATTTTCCATGTCAGGCCTCATACCAAAACTGGAAGTACAAGTTGTCTTTCCGCATTCTTGATCTGTACTGTCTTGGAAATTTGGCACTCAGACTTAAGAGTATCTATGAACTTTTAAAATAACTCTTGCCCTTTTTTTCTGGAGTAGATAATAAAAGGCCAATTCTGACTATGCTCATGTACACTATTATGGACTCAGAAATTAAATAAACTTTCTTTAAAAACCCTTCTGACAGAGTTGATCCTCTCAAGAGTTTAGTAAGTAGATAGAGGTAATGTAAAGTGCTTCCAAGAATATGGAAATTGGTTTACCCACTGAGAGTGAAATTAGCAAGAAGCAACACAGACTGGAAGAGATTAGTCATCTGTAGAAGTGCCAGAGAGAGTTTATAAAATGTGAAGCTAAGCAGATTTGGAAATGCCCAGGTTTAAGTAAGATGACTTAAGCAGAAGCTTACAGAAGCAGGACTGGAAAATGAAAGGTGAAACTCAATCATATTATTTAACCAACCTGAAGAACAGAAGAGAACGGTTTGCATAGGTTCATAAAGAAAGTCAAAGGGCAAGGAAATGAGTGTATCTTCAGCAGTATCCAGGCCAGAGAGTTCCTTGATGAGCAAATATGGATCTGTTATTGGCACGTTTATGTATATTGATGGAATGGAGTGCAGATTATACCAGTATATCTTGATATATTTCACCACTAAGAAAATCTAGCTAAATTGCATTGTTCTTGATCCATGCTCAACAAGCAACCTTCTGACTAAAATACCTGGTTCCCCAAGTAGATTTTCTAACAGGAAAGGAAATACAGTGGCAAGCTGGTAGGAATTTTTGATCATCCTGGTACTTCCATTAACTTCTCTACTCCTTAATCTTCACTTCTATAAAATGGAGTTAATAATAGTGTGTGAGTGAATTTAATTAATTAATTAATTAATTAATTAATTAATTAATTAATACATGTAAAGTATTTAGAGCAGTGCTATAAATACACTTGAAATCCAAATTGAATGTTAAATCTTATCATTGTTATTATAAATAATTATAGGATAAGAAGCTGAGTTAGAGATGTAGGAGTTTACTCCAGGACGTGATCATCTTTGAGTAGACTGGCAAAGCCAAGTATGAAGAATGTTGAGGACCTGAGAGAGTAACCCTTGCAAATTATTTTCACTTTGTGAAGACCTCAGCCAAACTGACTCCTTCTTATATCTGTTTCTCTTCTATATCCCTTCAAAAGAATATGTAGTTTGTAGGATGCCATTTTGTTTTTAAAGGGTGGGGCACAATCCAAGCCAGGCTTGGTACTCAAAGCATATATGACACTTATTTTGAATAATTTTTCTTTTCAAGTGAGATGAAGATGAGTTGAGGGGAACCACAGATGAAGAGTCAGCAAACTTTCCATCCAACGATAGATAAGTGAATATTTTGAGCATCGTGGGCAACAAAATCTTGGTCACAACTATGCAACACTGAAGTCTTATCATGAAATCAGGCACAGAATACATGTAAGTAATGAGCATGGTTGTGTGTCAATAAAACTCTATTTATAAAAGCAAGTTGTAAACTGCCCTTGGTTCACAGGCTATCGTTTATTGACCTCAATGATGATTAAAAGAGATGAAGAAGTGTCATTAACCAAACACAATGGAAACTAAAATGACCTGGAACTTCAGACAAATCAACCGCAGTTTGTTTATCTATCTATCTATCTATCTATCTATCTATCTATCTATCTATCATCTATCTCCCTACCTACCTACCTATGTACAAATTAGAGGAATGTGAATAATGGAATATTTAATATTAATGAATTATTGTTAATTTACAGACTGACAGTAGTATTATGTTTATGTTTTAAAACATTTGTATCATTTAGGGGTGCCTGAGTGGCTCAGTTGGTTAAGCTTTTGACTCTTGATTTTGGCCCAGTTCATGATCTCAGGACTGTGAGTTTGAGCCCCATCTTGGGTTCCACATTGGTCATGGAGCCTGCTGAAGATTCTCTCACCCTCCCCATCTGCCCCTCCCCTCTCTAAAAAAATTAAACAAATAAATAAATAAAAATGTTCCTATCTTTTATAGATATGTACTAAACTATTTTTAGATGAAATGTATGACGAAGATTTACTTCAAAATTATTAGAAGACAGATGGAGTGGGAATATAGATGAAACAAAATTACTCATGAATTGATAATTATTGAAATTGCTGATAACAATACAGTGTTCTTTATAACATCCTACCTACTTTTTAATATGCTTGAAATTTTCTATAGCAAAATGTTTGAGGTATAAAAATACATAATGTTGAATCTCTCTCTCCCTTTCTCTCTTTTTTTTCTCTCTCTCCCTCCCTCCCTCTCTCTCTCTCACACACATACAGACACACATGCAATAAGATGCTGGCTTACAGTTCAAAGAAAGGAAGCAAAAATTTTCAAGTAGTGCTAAAGGGATGAAGTGTATGACATAGGATGCCTTGTGTTGACTTCAAAATTATTGTCTTAAATAATGTAAAATTATAGTTTAATGTGAGGTGCAGTGCAACATAATTCTACAAAAAATGAAGATTCTGATAATAGATCCCTACATGGAGTACCACTTTCTAATTTAGAGGAAAAGAAATCAACAGAAGTCAGGACAAATGGGCATAATTTCTCCTCAGAGACCTTCAGTGTTGGAATCCAGCCCATGCAAGGAAAGCCAACAGTGGCAGCTGGATGTGAGATCCACATGTTACTGTGGTTTACAAAGTAAAATGCCAGGCTTTCTCCACATACTGTTCTCTCACCCTAGATTGTTTTCCTTCACTTGCCAAACCCTCCCATCATCAGTTTAAGGCTTGTTTAAATGTCATCCCTAGGCAAAGTTTTACTCCCTCATGCTCTGACCACGTTTATCAGTTTTATCTGGATGTATCATAATTTATCTGTTTACGGGTCTATTATCATACCCCACCTAGGCTCATAACCCTTTATAACAGAGGTGGCAACTTCTTGGTGTCCTGAGGGGCCTGCACAAGGCCTCTTTTATTACTAATCATGAAAAACATCTCGAATGACTCCATGGACTCCATGTTTATTGACAGAAAGGAAGAGGTACTAAGCCCTGTTGATCCTGTACATATCCAGAGGGTCACATCTGGTCCTCAGTAGGTTGCACCAGACTTTTCCCTTTCCCCTGTAAAATTACACTTACCAGGTCAAGTTGCACCAACATTGCACCAGTGCAATGTTACCTCTGTCATTAAGTCTTTCGCAGCCATCTTTTATCTCTTCCACTACAGTATCTTCTTGGGAGTGTGTGTGTGTGTGTGTGTGTGTGTGTGTGTGTGTGTACTAACAGTGATTTTAAAACCCTACTACTTGAGGGTCTATCTCTTGCCTTCACTAAATCCTGATCTATGGAGTGTAGGAGTTATGCTTAGCATAGTATCTTATGTGGTATTAATTCTCAATAAACATGTTTGAGTGAATGTAGGAATGAGTTGGATTACTTCATCTGTACACCTCAAGCTTCAAATTGGTGTCAAGAGTTTCCTGGCAAACCTTTTAATCAATTTATTCAGTCTATTTTCTAGGACCTGTCTGACCTGATAAAAAGTCCCTATAAGAGGCTTCTCTCCACTTTCAAGATGTATCAATTTACAAGTTGATTTCTTCCTTTCTTGCTTTCTAAAAAATAATAAAATAATTCCATTATCTCTCTGTAGATTTCCCACGCTTCCTAATGTTCTGATTTTCTAGTAATTAGTACTTTTAAAATTCCTTCCATTTACTTTCACCCCCTCAGCACACTTCTATACTGGTCACCTCAGCCTTGGATAGAAAGCCAGTCCACCACGACCCAGTACATATGTTTATATTCCTAAACTCAAATGTGTTTTACTATTATACTTGCCAAAAGCAGACATGCAAGAGCAAATTCATTTGAACAAAGAAAACAAAAGTTTTCTTTTCCTGGTGCCGATAAAGTTATTATTATTATTTTTTTAATTTATGATAGTCACAGAGAGAGAGAGAGAGGCAGAGACACAGGCAGAGGGAGAAGCAGGCTCGATGCACCGGGAGCCCGATGTGGGATTTGATCCCGGGTCTCCAGGATCGCGCCCTGGGCCAAAGGCAGGCGCCAAACCGCTGCGCCACCCAGGGATCCCTTATTTTTGTTTTTAAATTTTATTTCTAGTGCCTCTGTCCCCACAGTTTACCCTCCTTTGCCCCATGAGTTATTTTTATGTGCCAGGATTTCTGTGACATTTCCATATCAAATTTCTCTTCCAAATAATTCGTTGCTTTTCAGTTTTGGATTCCTGTCTTTCTAAGGTTGGGGAAGAAAAGTCCTAATGTCTGAAGTTCAGCTTTGTAGTTTTGACAGTCTAAGGGTGATGCTTTTTTTCTTGATTAAAAAAATGAAGAAGAAGGAAAAAGAGAAGATAAAAGAGGAAGTGAGAAATTTGATAGATTCAGCTACAAAGAGTCATAGAGCCAGGAAATTACCTGATAGCCCAGGCAGTAAATTACCAATGACTTGCACTGCCATTATTTATCCCCTAATCTATTTTGTCATAGCACACAGTGGTGTTAGTTGGGTCCAAACCACTAGGTAATAAAATTTAGGGTCCCTAAGACACTCCTGCACACTTGCACAAATGAGAGCTATGCAAAAGCTTTGGCAGGAAGAATGTGACTTCTGAGATCGAATACAGTTGAGATGCAGCATACCATTATAATCGACAGCATAACTTCAAGCAGGGCTCACTTTAGACTTTAAAGAGAGACTTCTATAGATAGCATGGTGCTTAGAAGCATAGAGTTAGAAGTCAGGCTGCCTGGGTTGAAAAGCCAGTCTGCCACCTAGTAGACATGCGCCAGTTACTGAAAAGATCCATGCTCAGTTTCCTCATCTGTGACATGGGACAATGGAAATATGTGTCTTATGAAGTTATTGTGAGGATCGATTGAGTTAATCAAAGTAAAACACTTACGATAAAGCTGGCCACATAGCAAATGCTAGTTATTGTTCTTATGTAATGTAAACATCAGCAGATCCACGTATTTGAATCATGTGCAAACCAAGGGAATCAGGTAGCTTATTGTCTAAGGAGACTTCCATATGAACCTCTGAGGTGCCTGCAGCAATCAGTAATAATTGTCACTTGCAGGTCTCATGATCAAATTATTCCTTCCAAGGCAAGACTCTGTATAATTTACTATAATTCAGTTGCATGACGTTCTCTCCCTAGCCAGCTATTGTTCTCAGTTTATTCTCATATTGGCTTAGAATAATCCGATTTGACCCTTACTTTACTGTTGCCAGGAAGATTAAACTAAAGTCTTTGGCAGCCAAAAATGCAAGAGCTCAGACCAATAGTCCTGGACTAATCCCTGTCATTCACGGCCTTAGGGCAGATCTGTACCCTGCCCAAGGAACACCTTTGTAGGCACTTGGCCCAATTTCTTGAATGCACCGTGACAGAGCTGTTAAAGGTCTCACTCAAGAGAACAGAAGCTGAATATGCCACTAAAGCTTCACTTCAAAACAAATGTTTGGCAAGGGGAGTTTATATCTGGTTTAACCTCCCAAAGTGTGTGCATGTCAGGGCTCTGAAAACTGTCATTATTAAAACAGAGCTTTTAAACCACGGAAACCCAGGTGGTATATTCCTAAACGTCTCCAAAGCCAATATAACGGCTTAAGAAAAATGTGAGATTATAGAAATGTTTGCAAAATATGGAGTGAAGAAAATGCTAGCAACTTTATGGTTTGATACTTTAGGGCAAGCGTTTGAAAAACATGCACACCTGTGAACCCTGAAGCATTCCATACCGCACATAATGTTTGATTAATCACCAAAGTGATTACGCTAAGTGGCATCCACAGTAATTTAAACAGATATATAAATGGTTTGTAATTACAGGATATTGGGCTCTATAATTCATTGCTTAGCAAAGAGGTATTTGTTGGGTAATTACTGTATCTTTGTGAGATATTTGCTGAGCATTTATGGTGTAGTTTATCCTGAGCTTGCAGGCCACCAAGTATCTTTGATTCCCTCATGCCTGAAATCAAGAAGTCCTTAATAAAAAGTAAAGCCACAGTTACTTTGCCAGTTGAAGCACCCTATCCTATGTGAGGCCAGGAACATGGAGAGATTTATGATAACAATATTCAAAAAGCAAATACAGTTAACACTTGATTTTTCCACACCATTGAAAGATAGCATTGGTGTAGCTAACAGTGTAGCCCAAAAATTCTGTGCAGCTTAACACAGGTCATGGCCCACAATGAACTCATTTTGTGGACTCCGGGAGTGTCTATCTAATATGACTTTGTAGTAAAAAGGGAAAAAAAACACCTATGCCCTCTATACACTGGAAATATACATATGGAAAATACATATGTACCCCCCACATGGATAATAATGCAGAGTTGAGTTGAAGGGAAAAGCTGACAGGGAAAACTGAAAAAGTTTTTTTAAAAATTAAAAATTTCTCTATACTCTATAAGTATAATGAATAGGTTTATTTATGCCTATGAAATTGGTTGTTATGTAATGTGTCCAATTGTCCACTTCCACTAAGTAGAAAGAGAGAGAAGAAAAAAAAAACACCAAAAATGCTATGTGAAAAAGAAAGAGAGAAACAGCAAAAGGAAATTTAGTTTAAACATAAGGATAGCTTCAGATGAGTAGTTGAGAATTATTTTCTTAATAAGGAACAGTAATAACTGAAATCCACATGCAAGTAATCCAATTAACAGAAAGAAAGATAGTTAAGTTAGAAATTTATATCTGATGGTAATAGACATTTTGAGAGTTCTGATTTTCTATTATAATGGTAGTCCTAATGAGAAAAAGTGTAAGTGGGTAGGGTAAGTTGGGCTTTAGGGAGCACATTTGGCCTGGAGCAACTTGGGGATATTTGGTATTATCTCCAGGAGTCATAATGATGATAACCCCCTAATCTTTTCTTTATATGGGAATATAAGGTTTATAATTGTGCTCACACTCAAAGGTTATGCATTGCAAATATTTTGAGGAAATTATGGCTTCCAAATTAAATGATAATAAATACCTAGAAATTAGGAAGAGAACAATTTAGTCAACAAGCATAAATAATATATAACTAATGCTTCAAAGGCAAGAATGAAAAAGATACGTGGAACAACTCTTACACCTAGAAATTAAATTGTCCAGTTAGGACAGGAGATATAGCATGTGGGCATATTAAAATAATATCAACCTGGCACTCATAATCTCACTGTTTTCCTTAGAAAAATGCAAAATAATCACGTAAATAAATAGAAAAAGTTAACACTTCTCTCCAGTTCTATGGAAATTAATCACAAATGACCACATTTTTTTTGTTACAGGGAAGAAAATATTAAACTACATCTGCACAGTTTTTATTAAATTTAAATATCTAAAATCAAGGTTTGTGACAATACACACACACACACATACACACAAACCATTAAGGCATTGGAGATGTATGTTTTAGAAGTTTCTAGGAATCTCTTCTGTGATCTTTCCATCTCAGCTCTTGTAAAATATAAAGTTTCCTAATATTACAGCCTAACCATGGTAAAGGGCCATTGCAGATTTATTTAGAGACCAAACATATGAACTTCAAGACATGATCCAGTTACTTGAAGATATATACAGAGAGAAAGATCTGTATTTAGATATATAGAAAGAAACCACAAATAAGAATGGTTTTCTAAAATGCCTCACTTTCAAATATCTTTTCTCACTGTTTAAGTAAACCTCCCCAATTTCTGGTAATTTCCTTTATTTCAGCAATTAATCTATAATTTCCATTTAAGGCATAATTTTTTCAGATGGTATGTCCATATTAAACCATCCCCAAACATATATTGCAACTGCATAAAAAGATCTTCAAATATTTTTTAAGTTCAAAAGACATCCGAAAACTTACATCATTAGGTTTTCCTTATTCTTTCTACCCATGACTATGGCAACTACTGCCTCTCTTTTTGTCTCTGCATAAACGTCACCCTCTCAGTGAGGTCCTTCTTGACTGACCTTTCAGAAATTGTACACCTTTAATGCTTACCACCTCTGCACTCTTTACTCCCCTCTCCTGTGCTCCACTGATCACCCAATGATAAATTCTACATTTTACCTATTTATTACTATTTGGCTCCTGCAAAAAAGCCAGTTCTACAAGAGGTTAGAATTGTTTTGTATTTTGCTCAGTTTTAAATCTGCAGTATCTAGAAGACTCTATGGCCTATAATTGACTTCCACTAAATATTTCTTGAGTAAATGGATTAACTCTCATGATTTCAATTGTAATTTTTATATGGTTTCCAATTTGTTTCTCTAACCTAGGACTTTTTTCTATGTTTAAAATTTATATATTCAACTGTCTGTTTGAATCATCCCAAAACATTTCAAACTCGGCATACCTAAGACTGAATTCATTATCTTACCCCCTCACATCTCTGCATCATCCCCTCTGCCTCCTATTATCTTATGTAATCTCTTCTATGGTGATTATCTACCATCCATCTAGATACCAAATGAAAAAATATTGAAATTATCCCACAGATTCTTCTTGCTAATCCTTAATTGCTCTTGCATCTGTGTCCTGCCTTTACTGGTTGTCTTAGCACCTTTGCACCCCATACCCTTGTCCAAATTAATACAATAGGCTCTTAACTGGTCTTCTTGTTTCTGGTCTCACTTCTCAGTGATCTCTGTTCCACACTGCCAAAAAAATTCAAATCTGACCATGTCAACTCTCTCTTTTAGAAACATTTAATGGAGATCATTGACTACAAACTACTTGGTATCATAAAGCAACTCTGCCATGATTTAGCCTCTACTCATCTCCACTGCCTAATTTTTCCATGTTATCTTGGGCTCAATTTCAATGTCAGTCTTTCCTTCAATTTACAGGTTGCTTCATTTATCCAAACACTTTTTTAAGAAAATATTTTATTTATTTATTTATGAGAGACAGAGAGAGAGAGAGAGAGGCAGAGACATAGGAAGAGGGAGAAGCAGGCTCCCTGTGGGGAGCCTGATGCAGGACTTGATCCCAGGATCCTGGGATCACGCCCTGAGATGAAGGCAGATGCTCAACCACAGAGCCACCCAGGTGTCCCCATTTATCCAAACTCTTACTTGTGTTCATCCTTTAGCAAAGAAAGCTATTCTTTAATTTGTAAGCTCCAGCTTGATTTTAAAATTTAGCCTAAACTCTGACTTTTCTGTTAGTTTAATTCTCAGAGAGAATCTGAAATTCCTTCCCTTATCCTGTGTCCCATATACACTCTATCATAGAATCGTACATTTATGGTACTTATTTTTATGTATTTTTATCTATCCAAGACCATAAGTTCTTAGATAACAGGGGCTATATCTTACTCATCTTTGCAACCTCAGTGTTCCTTGTAATGCAGGGGTAAGGCACAAATACCTTAGCTAAATAAATGAATGAATGAACAACAATGAGTTTGGCAGACATATGAAACGGTGAGGATATGGAAGGAACTTAACATTTAAAAATAAATAGGGGAATGTAGTTATTATAAGTTTATGAACAAGGAAGTGATGGACTTAAATTTCCCTTTTAGAACATTTGAATCTATTATCAGCCGCCTTAAGATACTTCAGATGGAATGAAGGCAAAGTCCAACAACTAGGAAGCCACTGAAGGAATTTAGAAATTAAAGAAAACGTATCTCAATCTGCCAGTTTGAATTAATTGCTACCTTTGCATCTTTCCACATCATAACAGCTAAAATGCTTAAAAAGCACCTGTTCATTTCTCTAACTCTCCCATCAGATCGTGAGCCTCCAAGGTCAGAGCTGTGTATTGTCGCCATGATGCAATTACTTGCCACAACGTCTAATGAATGGTAGATGTGCAAAACTTTTGCATGTCTGAGTTAAGAAGAAATAACAGCTCAGATTAGGGTAATGGCAGTAGTAAAGAAAGAAAGACAGAATGCAAAATTTCTTTTTTTTTAAGATTTTATTTATTTATTCATGAGAGACACACAGAGAGAGGCAGAGACAAAGGCAGAGGGAGAAGTAGGCTCCAAGCAGGGAGCCCGACGTGGGACTCAATCCCAGGTCTCCAGGATCAGGCCCTGGGCTGAAGGCAGGTGCTAAACTGCTGAGCCACCTGGGCTGCCCAGAATGCAAAATTTCAATGGAAGATTTTCTGTTGAGGTGGCTTAGTCTTGCCTCTTGGTGTTTTAGGCATGGGTTCGATGCTCATTCATTATACTCTATCTCTTCATTTTATCAAAATGTCTTCCTTTTCTCACTTTTGATTGCTAAATTTCTGCTTCAGTGCTTGGCTGCCTTTTCGGTAAACAAGCATTCAATAAAGTCTGACTGAACTATAAGTTTAGGCTTTTGACAGTCACTCTTCCTGCTAATCAATCTGAATTGTATCTTCAAAATCTATGCTTATCTTCCACCATACACAAGTCCCTCTAAAATGCTCCCCTCAGCTCATATCTATCTCATCCACTTATGCCACTTTTATTATGAGCACCCATTACCACATCCTCCCACCCTACATGCTCCCAATGCCTTTTTATTCAAGTTGTGAATAAATGCTCAGGCTCTTCCAGGATCCTCTCTACCCAGCCTCTTTGAAAGTGTTACATCTTGGGCAGCCCGGGGGGGCTCAGAGGTTTAGCACCGCCTTCAGCCCAGGGCCTGATCCTGGAAACCCCAGGTTGAGTCTCACATCGGGCTCCCTGCATGGAGCCTGCTTCTCCCTCTGCCTGTCTGTCTCTCATGAACAAATAAATAAAATCTTTAAAAAAAAGAAAGTGTAACAGCTTGAAAATGTGGGTTTTAAGTACATGATCCCTGGATACCTACCTGAGTGACTTAGGACTCTATTTTTATTTGAGATCAATTAACTGTCACAGTCTGGTCAGAAAACAAAGGCTCAAGTGTTGAATTGTGTGAACTCTGACCATCTCATAGTTGGTGGTTGCTGTGTATCTGTTCTAGTATACTGAAAGACATCAAATTAAGCATACATATCTATGTATACATATTTATGTATTGTATAGATGTAGATTTAACTTTTTCTGATAATGAAAGCAAGAATTGTTATTAGAAAAAATTCACACTACACAGATAAAGTATAATGGGAAAAATAAATATCTGAAATTTCACCATCCAGAGATAATCACTGTCAGCATTTTATAGACATTTTTCCCAGATATTTTTCAAGTTCTATACAAATGTGAGAATATACATATGATTATATATGCACCCATATTCAAGAATTAGATTATATGATGTATTTAGGCTTCAAAATTTGTACTTCTTAATTAACAATATATTATGGAACTCTTCTCATGACAAAGCTTGTACACACACATATATTTGTGTGTATGTATGCATGTGTATGCATTATTCTTGTTAAATGCTAGTTATTATAGTGTTATGTCAGTATTTGGTTAACCAATCTTTATTATTTTATTATAGGCATTTTATTCATCTTTCTTTCTTTCTTTCTTTCTTTCTTTCTTTCTTTCTTTCTTTCTTTCTCTTTCTTTCTTTCTTTCTTTCTTTCTTTCTTTCTTTCTTTCTTTCTTTCTTTCTTCTTTCTTTCTTTTACATTATAGTCTATGCTGTGATGCTTGCCTGTGCACAGTATATCTTGGTGCCCTTGTCTGACTAGATGCTTTGCACAAATTCCATGAAACACAATTTCTAACCAAATGACCCATAAGATTTTTATAATCTAAGTGCCTGACTACTTTAATAACTTCCTTTCCCTCTGGGTCACTGATGGCAAAAGACTATGGCCAGATGTCCCTGTGGATTATTTTACCAAATAACTAATCCAAAATAGCGTCATTAAAAAACTGGAATTATGTAGGTTTTTATAGTGACTAATACAGTTTATTATGGTTCTGTTTTTGTTCTTGTTTTGTTTTGGATTTTAATTACATGGAATGAAGAGAGATTAGAGGGGCTGAAACATATGTCTTAAACTAATTTAATGTAAAAGGGCTAGTTGTGCCTTTCTTAATCAAATACATTAGGATAGGACATGGAGAGTGAAGGAATATTAATGACAAACTTTAAAGTGAGTTCCTCCAAATACCACTTTCAAACAGAAAAAATGTTGATGGATGGTTTTTAACGACTAAGAAGGAAGTTGCAAACTGTAGGACTTGAGCGATGAGCATAAATTTTCAATTGAAGAGCACAGGATTGTGTTTTGCCTATTTGTCCCCAATTCACAGACAAAAATAATCAATTAGTATAGTTTCTCTGATGTATCTATTGAATCACATAAGAAGATCAAGGCTAAATGAAGGCAGTGTCAACATTTTCAGTATTTCAAAAGAGAATTCTTAAAAAACAAAACAAAAAAACAATATAAAAAGGAAGGAAAAAAAGCACTACTAAAAGTTAAATTCATAAGTACACAAATATAAGGAATTCAACATTTCTGGTGCCTATGGTGACTATAATTTGGCCCCGTTGTGCATATATAATAATTTAGAGTTAAGTGCATATTTGGTAATATGAAATGTTACATATGCTCAGAGGGAGAAAAGTTATGGTTGCTGTGGGAAACAGAACTCTGAATTTCCTGATTTTTGTGTTGTAAAATCTCAGCTATCAGGTTGCATTAGCATCATTTTCTACATTTAATAATAGATTGCTCCATTGTTGCTTTCAAGAGAAAAAAGGCTTTTTTCCTCTTCTTCTAATATATTTAAAGTGATGGGATTTATTTTAAATTGAATTAACCAAAAAACACAGGTTCTTTATCAAATAAAAGTGACAAGCAATAAGCCTGCATTCTGCCTCCAATTAAACAATTTAATCGAAATAGTAGTTAAAAGGTAATTAATTTTTAAATTGCGAAACATACATAAAGTTGGTTGACGGACATAAAGCCTATTCAAAAGATATTTAAACATATTAACAATTTTTTTCACACAAACCCTGGCCCTTAATGGCTACCTCTAATACCAGACTCTGCAGTAATAAGTAGCATCGTCTGATTTTCCTGTGAAAGGGAGTCTGATATGGCTGTGATTGCATTTCCAATCATCCCCATCATCCTCTTTATCCTCAAAATAGTTTTCCTACATTGAGGAAACTGGGACTTACAAAGGTTAAATAAATCACTCACAGTAGAGAAGAAAACTGAGATTGAACCTAGCCAGGTCCAGTGATCCTAAAATCCATGCATTTTCTATAACACCCTATAGCTCCTGGCTTGCCTTCCTGTATTGACTCGACTCAAGAATCTATATCCACTAAGGGCAGATGATAGTAATAATGATGATGATTGTCATGACATGCAAAAGCCTTAGTAATCCTGACAACAGTATTACTGGTGTGGCAGCTGGATGCAGGAAGGTAGGAAGTTTGAGGGCCTAATACCTACATTGTAGCAGAGTTAAATGAGGAAGAACCGGTCTACTTTGTACTATGACAGTGGATTGTCATGGCATGGACATAGCTTGAATCGCAGTGGGCTTCCTATGTGCCAGGTGCCATTCCAAGGACTTTACAACATTAACCCATCTAATTCCCATGACAACAGTATGATACGGTGATTATAATTATCCCAATTTCACAAATTAGAAACCTGAAGCACAGAGAGGTTATGTAACATATACTGAAGCTCCCACAGCTATTAAGTGGTAGGATAAATTGTGAAGCAGGCTGCTTGGCTTCAAAGTGGGTGCTCTCAACCACTACGGAGGAAGACGCAAGTGGTTGTGAAGCACGGTGAGAGGACAAGTGTAGGTCCTCTTTGTTGGTGCTTGATAAGTTACATATCTCCCCACAAAGCACTTTGGTACTGCCTCAAGATAACATAAGATCTTGAAAGGAAAAAAAAAATTATGAGCTAATTTTGACTTTCGTTCCCACCTGTAAAGATCAGTGTTTAAAATATCAAATTTTGAGTCTTTCTACTGATAGTGATTCCTTAGGCTGTTCCCAAGCTACTTTCATAAAACATTTGTTTTTATAAGTCCGTCTAACAGCTCATCTATTTCTCTCACAGTGAACCTGACCGTATATTTTTTGATTCCACTTTCTTAAAGATTGTGACCATCCTGTCAACACACCGTTAAAACAACCCACTACATGTCTTAATTGGAATACTTCCTTGTACCTCTCCACCTTCTCTTCTGCAAGTTTAAATGCCCCCATGGATTTCCTGCTTCCTCGGTGAGACATATATTGCAGAGATGTTCCAGAGCATTAGAAAAAGGTGACGGTAAATCAAACAGTATATTCCAATTCATAGTATGATCTTAGCACTAAAGAAGTTATTTTCTCCCTTAAATACACAAATTCATCAAGTCCTGGAAAGCAGGAAGGAAGAAATAAGACTTCACTTTTTTATCTTAATTTTTAAAATTCTGAAAAGCAGCCTATCGCCTTCCTTGCATCCTCCCCAAATTTCCAATTCATCACTTGAATTAACCTCCTAAGCACTGAAGCCATCAGATAGCTAAGGCGCTATCTGGTCCATCAGTGGAGCCCAGCCGCTCCACCGAGGCAGTGCTGAGCCAGAAGCGCAGGGCTTCGGCTGTGTGGGCTTTGATAAGCAGAGCAGAGCCTCCTGCAGACACTGCAAAGCAATTAAAACTGCAAAAGGGCTTCTCCCCCCACCTCTTTCCCTCTTTCTTCTTCCTCCAAAGTTGAATAAAAATGATTTGATAAATTATTCTTTTCAGAGCTAACCACTTGAGAAAAAAAAAAGAGAAGGAAAAAAAAAGGAAAGTCGCTCTTGAGAACTCATTATTAGCATGAATTCCCAGCACTCCAGCAATTATTACAGATCCACACAAGAGAGAAGGCAATGGAATAAAAGGACAGAGGGAGTTTTATCTCAAGGCATGCAGGAAACAGGGAAATGTTCTCCATAGGCTCGGAGCCCGGTCGGCAGTGGAGGCCCTGTTAGGCCTCGTGTCTTTGAAAGGCAAACCTCAGACCCGGAGAGTTAAATCAAATCTTGAATGGAAGGAATAATCCTCTGTAGTCTCCACTAAGACAAGGGTTATGCCCTGAAACCAGGCTAGGGAGTATCTTCATAGTAAGTTAGACCTGCATGTAAAAGTGAAAAAACCAAGAACCTCCTTATGAGTAAAAGGAAAGAGAGCTCTACAGAGTTTAGGAAGAACTCCAGGGATGGCTGGAAACTTCCAGGCAAGAATGTCAAAACAATAGGGAAACTGGGGAGAGAAAAATAAGAATTTAAGACTGATTAAGGCACAAATTTAGAAGGTACTCAACAAAGATCTAGCTGATCCTTTGACAATGCGGGATGGGGATGTTCGTCCCTACACAGATGAAAATCTCCTTACAACTTTTGAGTCCTCAAAAACTTTACTAAGAGCCTACTGTTGACCCAAAGCCTTACTGATAACATACACAGTTGATTAATACATATTTCATCTGTTTTAGATATCGTCTATCTAAATCTATTGTATTCTTACAATAAAGTAAGCTAGAGATAAGAAAATGTTACTAAGAAAATCACAAAGAAGAGAAAATACATTTATAGTCCTGTATTTATCCAAAAAAATCCACATATAAGTAAACTCCTGTGGTTTAAACCTTTGCTGTTTGAGGGTCAACTGAGTTTGCATGATTGAATAGCTTTCTTGCTAAAATATACATATAGGAGTTAGGTTTGTGCAGTCTCTATAGTGTGAAGAAACAGAAGGGCCTTAGATTCCAAAACTACTAGAGGCAAGGTAACAATCACTAAAATCATTCTCCATATTTGAGGAGATGAAAAACTAAGGGTTAAAACTCCCCTGGTCTCTGGGAGGCAACATGGAGGACAAATTTTAGACTAATCTTAATTCAGTGGCCCAGGAGGATTGATGAATTACTAACAATCTGAGTCACTTATTTAGTCAGAAATTCTGATTCATCAATAGATGATATAAAAGCAAATGACAATGGTTATGTGACGATTCGGACATATAACATTGTGGCACTGTGCCATAAAAGGAATCTTTCCTCCAAAAAACTTGTTCCCCCTGTTCTCACTCAGGCCTCTTCTCATCAATCTGGTCACTCCTGTGTACTTGAGGCAAATAAAATATTAGAATCACATTGCTTGAGACGCCTGGGTGACCTAGTGGTTGAGTGTCTGCCTTTGGCTCAGGGCGTGATCCTCTGGTCCAAAGATCGAGTTCCACATCAGGCTGCCTGAGAGCAGCCTGCTTCTCCTCTGCTGATGTCTCTGACTCTCTCTGTGTGTCTCTCATAAATAAATGAATAAAATCTTAAAAAAAAAAAAAAAGAATCACATTGCTTTCTCTGGTCCAATGCGATTATGGCATTTTGTGAAATGGGATCACCAAAATTTGAAATGTGAGGGCAGCATGCTATGAAAAAGGCTGAATGAAGATAAGGTGGGTCAAAAGCAAAACAGAGGCAAGGAATGTGAATGACAACATGCAACTGGAGAAGTCCAGCGCAGAAATACATGGAGATACATAATCAAAGATTCTTTTCTTTTGCAATGGAAAAGGATTCCTTGTAGATCTCCAAGTTAAACAGACATCAATGCCTCTTGAAGAGTGTTACTTTTTCCCAGCTCCTTACTGCCTACATTCAACCAATCATGATGTTTCTGTGCCTTTCGTCACCAGAATACTTGTAATATCAAGGTTAATAAAAGAAGCAGTTCAGGTAAGCATTGGAGTATTACCCCCCTTGCTAGGCATTAAGGCTGTAGACATGGATACAACACAGCAGCTCTCTCGAGGAACTTCTAGCCTACTTAAAAGCCTACATATATAAATAAGAAATAAGAAGCCTACCACATACATGGTATGGTGGAAGCTCATAAGGGTGGCATCTGACCTACACCAGAAAAGAAATCGTAGAGGAAGACAAAGGAAGACTTCTTGAAGAAGATGAAATTCTAAATGTCGAAGATGATGACAGGCACAAAATGTATTTTATATTAGGTTAGCAGAAGGAGTAAAAGTTTATAAGCATGCAATAACACAGCACAACTGGGAATCACAGTCAAGTTTCAGAAAGTATAAAATATGAGAACAGACAGGTAAACAGACCAGACGACAGAGGAAAATCTCTGCACTTGGAGATGACTTTGACTTGTAGACGTCTCTTCCATTCATTATCCCACTACTTCGAATTTAGTCAAAGGGCTAGATGTAGCTTCAAGGGATGCTGGGAAAAGTAGCGTAGCTAAGTAGTGTTCTAGGAACAAAGGAAAGATGGATCTTAAGAGCACAGCAGGCAGTCTACATCATATTTTATCCTATTGACTATAGATAGTTATCAAGGGATCTAAACATGGAAGTGTTTTAAACAAATTTGAAACCCAGAAAAAAGTGTTCTTGGAGAAATATAGAGAATGTATTATATAGTATAATGGAATATACTAGAGAAGCCAGCTAGCAGGATGGCTGGGGTACTGAAAAGGATTCTGATGAAGATTATGGTCTGGAGTGGAGATGAAGTTCACTTAATGAAGGGGAAAAAAAAGGAGTCATCTTTTGTAAGCTTTGTTGACTACAATTTACCCTTGCCATACATTTCTCTACTATTTCAAATTCTTTTTGCCAAATAAAACTCATTTGGCAGTATCACTGAAGTTTCCAGTAAAGGCAATGACTTATGTAATGACCTAGATAACAGACAGAGAAAATCGTTGGTATCAAAGAAGCATAGGCTTTATAGTCTGTGCAGATAGGGTTTGGTGAACAAAGGCCTGGGCGTGGTAGGTAGGATACAGATTTTGTGGCCACTCTTAGTCTATGCTAAGGATATGGGAGATTATGAGAATACTGCACAAAGGGAATAGTTAAGAAGGGGTGAGCCAAGGATACCGTCTCAAAGACAGACTCTGAAGGGTGATCCATCAAAAGTAGCTCAGCCTTTCAGTCCCATTCCTAACAGGTAATGAAATCTGATTCATAAAACATTCCCAGGGTGTCAATGAATTGAAGCATTGGAAGGTTTTACTCACCCTGAATAAGAAATCACTTCTAGTACTTCGATTTTAACAGATGATCTTCTCCCACTTGTCTAACACACAAATACACACGCACACACGTACGTGCATATCCTTTTAAGTGTATGGCCAGTAACTATAGACAATGTGGGAAAGGCAAGAGACCACTAATCTATTTGCTGCTGTTATGACTGCTTAACTCATCCAATCATTCATTTATTTATACATTCATTTTCAGTATCCAGAAACTCACTTAGGGAGTTTTAGAGACTATAGTAGAACAAAGGGTGATACAGAATTTCTTTTTGATGATCACGGAGCTTAAAATCATAAAATCCCAAGTTTGGAAAGGAACTTTAGAGGTATCAAATCTAACTCTCTAAATCATGCATGTTATTCTACTAAAATATTCAGGTATGTGGTAGACTAGCCTCTGAACAATTCCTGTGATAATGGATTCTTTACCATCAGGTAGTTATTGATAGCTATTTATTTCTTGATTCAAAATTAAGCTTCTGAATTTTATCTGGTAAACAAATTTTTGTCATTAAGAATTTTAAAAAAATGTGTTCAGTCTCTGTTTCATGCTACAGCACCTCAAGATTTTGAAGATTTCCTCATTTCCTCCTCCATTCTAATGCTGGTTAAGCAATCAATAGTTATTTTAGTATTTCCTCATATGTCATGAATCTCAGACATCCCATCATTCTGCTTATTCTTATCATTGTGCATCCTACATTACATTTGTGTATCCTACTATCTCTTTTAATTATGTAAAGAGAACTAAATATAATACTTCAGGTGTGGTCAGAGTAGCTTCAGTACAGCTATTCTCTTGCTTCAATTGCTCAAGAAATTTTGGGGCACCTGGGTGGCTCAGTGGTTGAGCATCTGCCTTTGGCTCAAGGTCATGATCCCTGGGTCTTGGGATCGAGTCCTGCATCAGGCTCCCCACAGCGAGCCTGCTTCTCCCTCTGCCTGTGTCTCTGCCACTCTCTGTGTGTCTCATGAATAAATAAAATCTTAAAAAAAAAAAAGAAATTACTTCCAGGACTTCCATTTAGGGTGGTATGACAAAAAAGATACTTTGAGAGATGCATTTATTATAACAGAACTGTATTAGATAAATTACAAGGGTACTTTTTAAAATGTGAGCTAAATGCTCAAAGTATAGAAAAATAGCATCAGAATAAACACCACCAAAATAGAAAAAAAGATTTAAAATGGAGTAGAATTAATAAAAATAGAAAATAATGCTGAAATAAAGACATTCAACAGGTAAAATATATTCCTGTGAAAAGACTATAGAAATAAATAAAACTTTGTCAGAACTAATCAAGAAAAATAGAGAAAATAGGCATTCAGGGTTTAGAATTATAATAGCAAAGTATGTGAGCACTTTTATGCCAGTAAATTTGAAAATTTAAGAAAATCAGAGACAATTGGCACCAATACAACATATCAAAAGTGATTCAAGAAAAACTAGACAATTTGGAAAGTCCTATATCTGATAATTAAAAAACTACTCACAGACTGAGTAGTTAGAAAAATCATCCTACAGAGAGAAAATTTTAGCATAGATAATTTCACAGAAGATTCTATCATGCTTTCAAGAAAAAGGTCATTCTAACCTCATATATTTTTTGTTTTCCTGGAGAATAGAAAAAGAGGAAATTTGCCTGATTTCATGAGCATAGGATAACATTCATACCAAAAGCAAGCAAGGATCCTATTAGAAAGGAAAACTATAAACCAATCTCAAAAAAATTAGACTTAAAACTTCTAAGCCAAATACTACTAAAAAAATTCAGAAGTATGTGATAAAGATAATAATTTTAGCCTAGTTGATTTTATCATAAGTGTAAAAGGGTAATACATTATAAGAAAATCTATAAATTTAATTTGCTCCATTCACAGACCAAGGGACAACAAATGTGTAATTATCTCAATAAACCCAGAAAAAGCATTATAATAAAATTAAATATTCCATAACAAAAATTTTTAGCCAGTTAGTGATAGAGGGAAACTTCTTAAATTCCTTCAACGGTATCTACTCCCCTTCCGTACACCCCCAAAATGTCCAGTGGGCAGTTAGATATGAAGAACTGGAGCCTAGAAAAGAAAACAAAATGAAAGATACTGACCCAGAGTCATCTGGGCAGAAGTGATTTTTAAATACACGAGAATAAATGCATTACATGATAAACCCAACTTCACACTAATTTCAACATCAATTATAATCCCTAAATGCTATCCACGCCTGATATTTGTTAACTTTTTCTTTCCTTCCTCCAGATGCTCATCCTAAACTTCTCTGACTTTCAGAAAACAAAAGCCAGAGGAAGACATACCTTGAGGGCAACTTCTGATCTCACTGCCATAGACCTCCTTGGAGACAAGAAAGTATAGAGCCTGACTACTTGCTTTGAAGAAGAAATGGAATGGTAAGAACATTCTGGGAAAATAAAAACAAAAATAATATCTCAGAAAGTAGGGCCCATAAAGAATTGGAGTTAGGTACTTCAGATAATGAGCAGTTAAGAAGCTGGTTGTTTGATTTTTAACAAAGTGATATTATGGAAGTGGGATTTTATGAACATTTATTTAAAAAAAAGGAAGAGTTGAAAACCAGGGGTGAGAAGATTAATATTTTATAACAAACAAGTGAACATAAACATAAGTGGGGATTTTCCAACTTTCTTCCTACCTTATGAACATTTTTGTCTCTAGTCGTCCACAATTTTTGCAGCTTTTGCCAGATTATTAAAAAGTACAGAGAAAGTCAGTTTATCCCAATTCGTTGACTGTGATGGTTAATTTTATGTCAAGTTGACTGGCCATGAAGTGCCCAGATTAGACATTATATCTGAGTGTGTCTATGTAGATAATTCCAGGTGAGGTCAGCATTTGAATCAGTGCACCCTGTAGGGTAGATGATTCTACGCAGCTTGGGATGGCACTATCCAATCCATTGAGGGCATAAATGGAATGAGAGGCAGTGGAAGTCAGAGTTTGTCCATTATTATTATTATTATTATTATTATTATTATTATTATTATTTGCCTTACTGTTTGAGCAGAGACATCTCATCTTATCTTCTTCTGCCCTCAGATGAGGATTTAAGTCATTGATTGGGTCCCCTAGTTCTTAGGCCTTGGGACTGGCTTTCCCAGCTCTCCAGCATATAGACAGCAGACCATGAGCCTCCATAGCCGTATGAGCCAATTCCTCATAATAAATATAAATGAATAGATAAACAAACATAAATACATGAATGCATAAATATTGGTCCTATTTCTCTGGAACTTTGATGAGATACACTAACCAAACCTATGGAAATGCAATTGTGATACTGATGAGGAAGAGAGGCATAAGCATTTTGGGAGTGGAAATGTGAAAGTTGTAAAGCAGCAATTTAAGAAGAATTTAGGAGGGGCAGTCCTGGTGGCTCAGCGGTTTAGCGCCTGCCTTCGGCCCAGGGCTTGATCCTGGAGACCCGGGATCGAGTCCCAAGTCGGGCTCCCTGCATGGAGCCTGCTTCTCCCTCTGCCTGTGTCTCTGCCTCTCTCTCTCATGAATAAATAAAATCTTTAAAAAAGAAGAATTTAGGAGAAATTTCTACAAATTAGAATGCAGTAATGCATCTACAAGGTCAAATGTTAGTTTCTGCCTTTTAAAAAGTATTTTATGGGAAACCTGGGTGGCTCAGTTGGTTAACTGACTCTTGATTTGGGCTCAGGTCATGTTCCCAGGGTCCTGAGATAGAGCCCTGAGTGTGGGCTCTGTACAAAGTGGGGAGTCTGCTTGAGATTCTCTCTCCCTCTCACTCTTCCCCTCCCCCCACTCACACATTCATGTGCACTCTCTCTCTAATAAATAAATAAATCTTTAAAAAAATAGAAAGCATTTTCCATTTTCCTGTAAAATTTTTTCAAATACTTATTCCATATATATTAGAAACCTCCTTACCTATACAGAGTCCAAATAATCCTTTTATTCTTTAATATTTATTTATTCATTTATGTATGTATGTAAATGGTTGTTTTATTGTGGGAAAAAATGGAAAGGAGAGAATAAAAATGATACCTTTATAATGTCTTTCAAGTGTACATATGATAGCTTTGGAATGAGGTCTTACATATACTAAAGGAAGACAAGTCATCTTTCAAATTCCCCCATCTCTGATGATGGGATCCCCATCCTCTAGAACCCTTCAGAGTTCAGAATTCTGTACTTGAAATCTTTTCTTTCCTTTGGGCACCACACTAAATCGGTACACAAATCCTTCCAGGCTTTCCCCTATGTTCCCCCAATTTGTCCATTCTTTTCATTTCCACAGCATTCCCACATTTCTTAATTCACGTCTGGATTTCTGCAACCATTTCCTGGCTTGTTCTCCCTGGGATCTCTCCATCCTACCCATAGATGACAGATGGCCAGCTGGAACACATTGTTCAATTTGCTTTTCCAAAAACCAATCTGCATGCCTTCCATGGACCCAGATCTGAAGCCTTCTAGCAAGTGCCTCCTTCTTATCTACCCAGAATCACCCCTGCTTTATTCCTCAAAAGAGTCTTTCCATTCCAGGAAACGAAATCCAATCTGCTTGATGCTCTTAACTTGTTAATTCCCACATCTGTGCCATCTTCCTTCATAACAACACCTTCTTCACTTTCTGACAATATGTTTTTATCTGCCTTCAAAACCCATCTGCAGGAAGACTTTCCTGACTCCTTTTGTGTCAGCTAAACACTCCGGCCCCCTGCATCCCCTGTGGGTGTGAGCATACTCCTAATTACATGGTGCATTACTATTTCCCTCTAGTTGCTTCATTCAGGTCTTTGTGAATCTTTCAAAAAACTATTTTGGTAGTGTTTTTATTAGAAGTTTCGCTCAACCAAAACTCAAAACCAAAATTAATAGTTATTTTAATAGATGAAAACTCATGATTGAATATCATTTCAGAAGTATAAAAAATGATGAGGCTTCTAAGAGGTTAAGTTAATGGATGGAAAGGCTCCACTTGGAAACAGCACCGGTGTTGTCGGTGAGCGCTGTATAACCTCGGCAGGTCTATTTATCCACTTTCCTTACCTAGAAAGTAGAGGTTGGGCCAAGTGATGCCTAATATTCTTTTTGACTCCAATCTCCTATGTAGAAAGTGAGGGATGTGTCTTTGGTTATGTTTTCCAAAGAAGTTTTGCTCCTGATAACAATCTATACTCTAATGCCGGGGGTTGTACAACTATGATACCTTACATGGCAAAAAGAACTTTGAAAATGTAATTAACGTCACTAACAATTTGACCTTAACAGGGTAAATGGGATCCCTGGGTGGCTCAGCGGTTTAGCACCTGCCTTTGGCCCAGGGTGTGATCCTGGAGACCTGGGATCGAGTCCCGCGTCAGGCTCCCTGCATTGGAGCCTGCTTCTCCCTCTGCCTTCTCCTCTCTGCCTCTCTTTCTCTCTATGTCTCTCATGAATAAATAAAATCTTAAAAAAAAAACAGGGTAAATATCCTGGATTGTCCAGTTAGGCCAATGTACACTAACAATTTGACCTTAAAACAGGGTAAATATCCTGAATTGTCCAGTTAGGCCCAATGTAATCCCTCGAACCTTTAATAGCAGAAGAGAAAGAGATTAGAAGCATGGTAAGGACTCTACCTGCCATTGCTACCTTAAAGATGAAGAAGGCCACTCGCAAAGCATAGAACAAAAAGAATTTTCCACAGCCAGTGAGCTTGAAAGAAGTCCCTAAGCCCCAGAGGAGAGCGACAGCCCAGGAGATGCCTTGATTACAGTACGATATTACTCTGAAGCAGTACACTCTTAGCCATGCTGTGCAGAAGTTCTTTCCTACGGAACTGTGAGGTAGTAAATTTGTGTAATTTTAAGCTGCTAAGTTTGTTACAGCAGCAACAGAAAAATAATGCACTCTCTAAGAACAGAATAATGCATTTCTTGTTTTCCTAAACCATCTTGTAACCAATATAGAGTAATCTTGAAACGTCCACAGGGCACTGGATGTGAGAAAAAACTGGAGCTTATAAGAGAGAACAAAGCTGGAGATACTGACTTTAAGTCATCTAGACAAAAGCAATTGTCAACTGTATAAAAATAGATGCACTTACTAAAACATTTGAGTAAAGCTAGGAGAATGGAAGCACTTACAAATGTCTTTAGGAGTGTTCACATTTCAGCAATGGGAAAATAAAAGAGAGAATTAAGGAGACAGGGAAGAAATGGTGAAATCTTAGGCAGCAAACAGAAAAGTATACACACGAGAAACAAAGGTGGATGATTTTTAGAAAGAGAAGGTAGTGGCACCAGACCGCCCCCGTCATTTCAGTGAAGCAGGAAGCTAAATCAGTTAAAAGTGGCGCTTATTGGAACACTGACAAGAAAGTTCTGCAACCGTCTTTGCAGTCAATGTTCTAGAACATCTATAAGAGATACAGTAAGGGGGGGATCCCTGGGTGGCTCAATGGTTTGGCACCTGCCTTTGGCTGAGGGCATGATCCTGGAGTCCCGGGATCGAGTCCCGCGTCGGGCTCCCTGCATGGAGCCTGCTTCTCCCTCTGCCTGTGTCTCTGCCTCTCTCTCTCTCCTTCTCTCTCTTTTTCTCTCTCATGAATAAATAAATAAAATCTTAAAAAAAAAGAGAGAGAGATATACAGTAAGGGTTCCTCCCTGGCAGTAGGGCCAGAGTAATTTTGTGGTGAGCCAGGAGTATAATAGTGTTTGCATCTTCTTCCAGGATATACTGTGATTTAGAACCAGGAGAGCGATTGGTGGCCGGTGATTGTGTTCTGAGCTTGGGCATGGGTACTGTGGACAGCAGAAGATCAAGGAAGGAGCGTTCAAGCAGAACAGTGGCTAGGAGAGACAGGAGATTCTGAAGAGCTCTCAGGACAATAAAGAGCAGGCCATGTGCCGGGGTCAAGTAACTAAGATCCCTGCAGGAGGACTGAAAGGGCTTTGCAGTGCTGGGGAACAGAAGAGGTGACAAGCAGCCTGCCTTTCTGACTGCAGCTCTTTTCCACATGGATCATCATATTCAATCTTGTCAACTTTAGAATAGGCACTATTTGTGCTCATCTTCCAGATACAGAAATAGAAACTCAAAAGTTGGTGTGGCTCCTCTAAGATCACGTAGCGGGTCACAGCAGAACTTCAGTCTGAAAGCTTTGTATCTGTCCCTAAACTTCTGCTGGAAGTTACATGTCTGGAAAGTGCTGCAGTGGGGACCAGAGCCTCAGATTCCAAGGCCTGCGCACTTGCCACATAACCGCGTTGTCTTTCAAAACCACACGCTTGGTTATATCCAAGTCCTTGGTGAGCATGTTTATATGCATTGCTCACTTTGTCTTCATAGCAAGCCTGTGATGGTGGTGGTGGTGAGGGGTGGGTGAAGAATTATTCCCATTATATAGAAAAGGAAATTGAGGTTTAGCGAATTTCTAAGAGACACATAACCCAACAGCACAGCTAGACGGAGAGAGTTAGCATTCCTATACCAGCTTTAGCTCTACTACTAGAAAATTTTTTTCACCAAATACCATATATCTGCATTCTTTTCGTCTTTCTACCTTAACTGTTTTAGTCTTTCTTCCTGTTCTGGAAGAAACATCTCATGTATATAAAATCGCAGCACCAGTGTGCCTACTTTTCACTTTACCCAATCAGAGGCAAGACAAATGCCACAGCCAGCATTTGGTGTCCTACCTGAACTCAGAGGCTACTATGCCCCCTTAGAGATCACCTTCTCCTTTGGAAGGAGAAGCAGGATTTGGGTGTGCTCTTCCTCACAGTATTTCAAACCATAAGGAACTGAATGTAGCACAAGGGCGTGCTTTCAGAAGACTGACCGCTGGTATAAAAAATATAAGTTAATTTGCATGTGAAGTGTCTGGATATCTTAAAGAACATGAGGCAGCTGGAAAGAAAAAAGAAAATAAGAAATAATAGAGGTCTTAAGAAAATGGAAAAGATGCATGGGATAAAGGAACAGCGAGAAAACAAAAAAAAAAATCAGGGAAAATGGGATCATATCACAATGGAAATAAATCCTTTGAAAACAGCTAAATAATAATGATAATAACATAATAACATTCTCTTAATATACAGGCTAAAAAGAATATGTGTTGGCCCCTTACCCTGTTCTGTTCTATTCCCTTCTTTCACTAGGCAGAGAATTTGTTAGATAATAAGCAACGAAAAAAGAAATAATAAACTAAGGTTTGCTTTTTCTACCTGACCTTAGGATATCTCTTTATTTCCAAATTTCCATACAATAGGGATGTAACCACATAAACATGCATATTTATTACTTTTTGTATCCTTTCTCCCGATCTAACTGTCTCCTTCAGGAATCCAATGAGATGAAAATACAGGAGGAGAAGACCCACTGAAGGTTAGTTGGTACCATTAGTCACTATATTAATGAGGCCAGGGGATGCTACAGCGCAGCCTCAGGGAATAAAAGGCCTCAGTAATGGCCAGGACCACACTAGCCATTTCTAGCCTTTGAAAAAATACAATGAATCAGAGGCAACATCTAACACTCCATCGGATTTCAGTGACTTTAATTTAGGTAACGAGCAAATAATGTTATGCATCCTTCTTTGCATCTAGTCAGCAAACTGCTTTAAAGCAGGAGCAATTCTTCTCCCCAATACACTTAAAGATAATTTGTTTTTCCTGGACCTCACTGGGTTCCCTTAAGAGGATTTTGCATCTTCTGTGGTTGGAGACTTAATTGTGAGATGGAGGCTCCCTCTACTGGACCTACGGTTAATTGCGGATGTGAATTCTAACCTGCTTTGGGTAGAGCTGATTCCTTGAGAGGAGGGTATGATTATGGCTAATGAAGTGAGCACCAAGGATAATGGCTAATTAACACACACACGCATCCTTCTTCTCTGAAAGCCTAGAATGCAACACTCTGTTACGAATAGTATTTATTTTCCACCTTTGGGCTTGCTCCCTGTAGGTTAGTCTAGGTTAGTTTTGTTTTATTTCCTATTTCTCTAACCAGATTGTAAAATTTAAGGATTGGGTTATTTTGACCCAGGTTCAAAGTACAATTTCCACCTACTACATTGACAGCATGGTTTGTACGCTTACCATTTGTATTATTTTAGGTAAACTAATTAACTTCTTAGAGCCTTGGTTTCTCAGTGTTAGAAAATAATAGGTTTTCCTGGGTTTGTGAGAATTAAAAAGAAATTTACGTCAATATATACGGATTTTTTTTTTTGGCATGGCAAAACAAGATTCTCTAAGTAGTTAATAAATGCTAATTTCATGTTCATTCTCTGACTTCCTCTAGAGGCTGAGTCACATGGATTTAACTAGAAACATGTGACTCATAGTAATTAAAACAGAGTTGAATTTGTCTTAATAGTGATAATGTCTACCCAAATGAATAACTATCTATTTGGTAGCTTCTCTGACAAGGCAATATGCTGGGAACACAGGCTGTAAAAATGAATGAGACAATACATGCAGGCTCTTTCCTGCAGGGACACACGGAGGAGAAAAGGTCTCTTTCCTGCCACTGTCTCTGTTCCTGCTCTGAGGCATCCTTAGCAATGCTCACTGTAGTCACTCAATAGATGTTTATTGAAATAATCTTTAGCCATCTATCTCGGTCTCCACTTTCCTCTTTGTGAAGTATAAAATACATGTACTTCCCATCCAGGACAGTCTGCCGTTGAACACATGCTTATTTTTTTACGCCACTTCTTTTTTTTTTTTTCCCCACTCCCTTCTCTCAACCTTTTGAATATACCATAATGGTGCCACTTTCTCATTTTTTTTTAACCTTTCATGCTGAGAGTTCAACGTATACTATTGTGAATCCATATACTTTATTGTTAATGTTTCTCTCCGTTGGAGTATCTTATTCCACAACAAACTCCATTACGTACCAACACAGAGAAGTAAATATGTGAGACTAAGACTCACTTGAACCTAGAGAACACAGTTCATTCTTTTAACCTGCCTTGAACAAATAGCACCAAATACAACTAAATCCATGAGAGAGAAACAAGAAATCTCTGGATTAGTATGTTGCCACTGGGACTTGGAGATTTGTAATGTTTGGAATAATCAAAAGCATGGCATGTAAGTATTATACACATTTCATTCCTAGTATAATTTTCTGTATGATATAACATGAGCCACACCTTAGAAATGTACCCTTTATCAATACACTGTAAAAATAAAACAAACTAAATAAAACTTAAGATGCAGACTCTGAATAACTCTTTATCTACAGAAGCCTTTAACAAGTCATATAGGTTTTTTGCTATGTGTTCAATGTTTATGTCCCCCCCAAAATTTATATATTGACATCCTAACCCCCAATGAAATGAAATTAGGAGGTGAGGTCTTTGAGAGATGATTAGGTTGTGAGAGTGGAGCTCTCAGGAATGGGATCGGTACTCTTAGAAAAAAGACCCCAGAGAGTTCCCTTACCACTTTTAACCCACAAGAACATAGCAAGAAGGTAGCCTTACGAGCCAGAAACAAGTTCTCACCAGACACTAACTCAGCCAGCACCTTGATAGTGGAATTCCCAGTTTCCAGAAATGTGAGAAATAAATGTTCGTTGTTTAAGCCACCCAGCCTGCGGTAGTTTTGCTGTAGCAGCCTGGATAGACTAAGACAGTTTCTTTCCTTGGAGCTTCAATCATGATCATATGAATTATGACTCTCCAGGAGAGGTCAAAGTATATAATAGTTATTAATTTAATAAATCCCAGAGCCATTTTTATTTTACAGTTCATCTCACTTGAGTTGGATTTTCTCTCTTGCTAACATAAATCTCTCTAGAAATTACATGTTAAATGCTATCTTGCAGATTGGACCACAAGCTTCATAAAGGTGGGGATGGTATTAGTTCTCATCTCTAAGACTTCCCAGGTACTTATCACAATGCCTGATGTACAGCAGGCACGCAATCCATATTTGTTGAATTTAATTGAACTCAACAGAGCATTTTTCCTCAAAATATATTTTAACCGAGGTACAAGTACAAGATTGTGTTAAAAGCAAGATCCTGAAACAAACCAGTAGAGGCCCCCAGGGTATCAAGATAATCTGAATGAATAGAAGTTACTAAGGTTGGGTTTAAAAATGGTGGCACTGGAGGTGGGGGTAGGGGAATGGATGGACTATTGTAATGATTTTCTGCCATTCATTCCCTAATATCTTTCTTCTCACAGCTCATTGTGTTTTTATATTTGTTTTTCTGAGTCACAGGTAATAACTGAAAGAGAACAATTGAGACAGACATCTGCCACTTTAGAATTTCAGCACAGACATGCCTTCTATATGGGTCCCGATAAAGAGGAAAAGGATTCAAGCCCACAGTCACTATTAATATCCATCTAAGTCTTCACCTAGCTGTACTTCTGTAGATTGACTATGTGTCTCTTCTGATGTATCTTCCTAGTAACCTTGCTTGGCCAGAAACTATTATATTTTCTGGCATTTTATCACTGCACAGAAGTCACAAAGTATCTTCCTCACTTCCTTCTCACCCTAACAAGGATAAGATTTGGGTCCCAGGGAATCTAGGAAGGGGCCAGGCACCTCACAAGAATATCTGCCATGAGAAATTATGAATATTTCAAAGATTTGGGCAGGATGAAGGACACGGCTAACGTAGCGAAGCTGAGAACCCGAATCCAGTCTAAGAGCGATGCCACAGCCCAAGGTTGGTACTGACAAGGCAGGATGTAATGCCCACCACATAACAATGATTTGAAAAAAACTGTTTCGGGGGTGTGGCTGGCTTAGTTGGTGGCACATGTAACTCTTGATTTGGGGTTGTAAGTTTAAAATAACAAAATCTTAAAGAAAGAAAGAAAAAAGAAAAAAAAAGATCAGTTGTAAGCTGGGGTACAGAGAATAGAATAAAAAGGTTGGCATCTCACATCCAATTTTGACTCCTATTGATTTTATATTGATCTTTTAACTGTTTAGCTACTTTCCTTCTCAGGGTTTTGCCCTCCCAACTTCATTCATTATTTTCTTTATTTTATGTCTGTCTGTCTGTCTCTCATGCATCTGTGTGAACATTCTTGAATAAAAAAATAAGAACCCTGGGATCCCTGGGTGGCGCAGCGGTTTGGCGCCTGCCTTTGGCCCAGGGCGCGATCCTGGAGACCCGGGATCGAATCCCACATCGGGCTCCCGGTGCATGGAGCCTGCTTCCCGGTGCATGGAGCCTGCTTCTCCCTGTCCCTCTGCCTATGTCTCTGTCTCTCTCTCTCTGTGACTATCATAAATAAATTAAAAAAAAAAAAAGAACCCTTAGACAACAACCTCTGCTAATCAGAAAAGAAAGAGTATGAACATATAAGAGAGACATCATTTTTATTGGTTCTTTATTAATATGAAATTCCATAAGCATCATTGCTAAGTATTATGAAAAGGAAGAATGAAAATGGTAGAGTTATACCAAGGAAGAAACATTCTCCCTTTATTTCCTCTCAAAATCATTGTTACTTACTCTTAGAATTACACAGAACCTCTAGCCATCTAACTATGGTGGAACTCTCTCATCATCCACCAGTTCTGAGCACTAAAATTCATGTTCTTTGTGATAGGGTAGATATTAAAAGGATTTTACATGATAATATGACTGAGCCACTTTATCCAAGCAGATAAGTCACATAAGAACTGGAAGTACAAATTTTGAGTCAGAAAAGGGAGCTGAAAGAGAAAATGCAATGTCTAGTCTTACACGAGGTCCATAAAACCAGACAAGTGGGTGAGATGGCTTGATAACACAAGATAGTATGAAAAGGAAAGAGGATCATATATTGAGGTCTGAAGCACTCCAACATGTAGAATTTAGGAGGGGACAAAGGAGCCAGCAAAGGAAACTGAGATGCAAACAGAAATGCGGGAATAAAAACACGAGAACCTAGCTAGTGTCATGGAATCCAATGGAATACAATCCATGAAAGACAATATCACAAGAAGAAAGGAAGAAGTAACGGTGCTGAAAACTGGAAGTAAAACAAAATGAGGTTTGCAAAGTGTTGAATTTGGCAATATGTCGGTCACTGGTGAATTTAGCAGAAACACATCAATGGAATGGCGGTGAGTATAAGTCAGGTTGGAGAGGGACACATGAGAGATGGGAGAAAATCACTCATAATTTAAACTGAAAGTGATATAAAAGACCCATTGACGATAGGGAATAGGATGAGAGAGGGGGACAGCATGGACATCTGTGACAATAAATAAGTGGGAGTGAGGGCATAGCTTTGCAGTATCAAGGCTTTGTGTTTGTTTACCTTGTTAGAGTTCCTTTAAGTACTAATTAAATAAAATACTGAGAAGAAAATAAAAGTATAGTAAAAAGGAGACTTAGGAGATTGTGAGCATGTGTGTGTATAATAACTGATAGAATTGTGTCTCTCAGAAAGACAAGTGGGTAAACATTCGAAAAATTTGGAGAGATGCACTTTTGGTAGGAGGGAAGGAGGCTTCCTCAGTAATAACCAGAGAGAAGAGAAATAATCTAACTGTAGGTGAAGGCAAGTTGATGAGGTAATGGGAAGGCAGGTAATGGGAAGGCAGGCAAGGAGAGCTGGTCCATTCACTAGTTTATATTTTCCTTATGTAAGCAAATAGAGTGAGGGGTTTGGGGTGGCAAGGGGGAAGGAAAGACACCTTTCTCTCTCTCTCTTTAAAAAAGATTTTGTTTATTTATGAGCAACACACACACACACACACACACAGAGGCAGAGACATAGGCAGAGGGAGAACAGGATCCCTGTGGGACACTCATACAGGACTTGATCCCAGGACTCTGGGATCACAACCTGAGCGAAAGACAGAGTCTCAACCACTGAGCCACCCAGGAGCCCCTGTAAGACACCTTTCTTAACACAGGATAAGACATTGTAGGCCCCCAGACATTTTCTCTAATCTGTGCCTGATTGCCTAAGTACACTTTTTACAGAACTTCCTAGCAGGAGTTAGAACAAAGAAATGCAAAAATGTCAGTAGTTAAGGATTTTAAGGGAACAAAGGGAATGCAAAAACTAACAGTCTCTACAAGGCTGGGGCGATAGCCTAATCATATCAGAGACAATAAATCAATGGTAAAATTCCCAGGGCTGTTTCAAAAGTAAAGATTGACACATTCTTGAGTGGTTTTTGCAGGATCTAAACTGTGCCCCACAGGGTTAATGAGGTTAAAACTTTCACCAGAAAGACTCCCACGAACCCCTCTTCTTCACCAGGATGTTAATACTATCCTTTAGAGGCAAACAGTTGGAAGAGCTCATCAGCATATCATCCTTCATCAACATATCATGCCAGGCACATACAGGCACATCTCCTAGGCATGCTTGTGTAATCTGTGTGACCCTGTGCTCACCTCTACATGCCACTACAGAACTCCCCTTTCTGAGTATTCTTCCTAACGCTAAATAAAAGAAACTCACTCACCCCCACTTGGGGAGTCATGGCTTTGGAAATTAGTCTCTGTGGTCTCCTTTTTGGCTCCTTTAAAGTTCCCTTTGTTTGACAACTCTACCTGGTGTGGTCTCTACCTGTAACTCAGCAAGGAGCAAGCTCCCTTGTAGTCTGTTACACTTCCGGAGAATGCTGCGTGGGATAGCACTGTATTTTCCCATGAAAGCACATGCCAGTATGTCCAATATATATAGATTCAATGTCATGCAGATAAGCAAAATAAACGTACTGGAAATGTTAAGTGTCTGGGATGTGTGTCATTTCAGAACTCCGGTTTTAGCACGTTATCAAAAGATAGAGCATTAAAAAGAAAAAAAATATATGATAAATATGATGAAATATTTAGCAGCTACAATGCAGAAAAGTTTTCTGAGCTTTTTAGGATATTTATCTTTGAGTTCAGTCCATCCCCTGAGCAATTTCCCAGCACTATGTCAGGGTCTTTTTCAGTAGTGTTATTCAATTCTATTTCAGATAGGTTCCAGTTAACCATACTGCCCCTTGGTTTAAGCAAAATGATAGCATACTGTGTGTGTGTGTGTGTGTTTATATATAAAATCATGTATATATAAAAATGTAATTATATATATATAATCATGTGCTGATATTTCAGAAAACAAAATTTCAGTACCTAGAAAATGTAATCATAATGTAATTTCTACTTATAGAGTGTATTCATGCATGAATAAATACCTTTTTTTAACAGGTTTGTTCAATTTTTCTTAACTTGTGATTACCATCAATTTACTCAAAAAGAACAAAGTCATGCTATTGCTTGTAACACTTACAGTGTGGTAATGGAGTTGGTCAAAGTTTTCACATTTTTATGTTTGACAATATCGTCACCTTAAACTAGAGGACCAAGGTATTGCTCAAAATATCTGATATTTTTATAAATAAAATTTCACAATGCAAGAGTTGTGATGTCCTTGAAGCTGACATTGAAGATTCACCTCTGAGTGTTGCTTATTGTCTAGAATTCTATTTAAAGTTGAACAGTAAGGATCAGCTTAGGAATAGAAAACTTATCTAGGTTTTAAGTTTACAGATAATTCTTTTGATGAGGGGGTAATAGTGATGCTGCTGAAGATTTACTGTTAGTGATGATTATAAATATGATATAAGCTCAGAATAAACACTTTTTCCAAATACTCATAAAAATGACCAGTGTACTGAAGGGCACATCCAATCTACACTCTCCAAGCCAATGAAGCAGAAGAAGGAGGGGACTCCCCTCCTTCTGCTCTGTAGATTTATAGAGAGTAAAATATATCTGTACTGCTGACAAAGGACTATCACTGCCCAACCAGTAAAGGATATTTTTTCTACATCACAAAAACATCTCTTGAAAGAAAGATGCTTTGGCCTTTGATTTAATACATCATTCTCTAGAAAGGCTGCCCTATGTACCACCAAGGGTGTACTACAGCTGGTCTTTCTTTATTGTGCAAATATGGGAAATAAGTGAATGACAGAAAAGTCAGTTGACAACAGAAATATTTACAGGGAGGGAAATAACATGTCAAAACTTAGAATCAGTCCTGAGATAAACAATGTCGATATCTACACCTATAGATAGTAGACTCAGAGTCTAGACATTGCCATTTTAGAGGAAGAAATGATACTAATGAATTGTCTACAAACAGGGGATTAAGACATTTTTATAGCATTTATACTGGAAACATTGGAATTTTAATGTCCAGTGACAGAAAAAAGGATAAACAGATTGTGAATTATTTGCTCAATGGAATATTATATACTGATAAGGAATAAACAAATATAATGTTGAGTGAAAAGAGTGAAAATATAAAACAACACATATTTCACATTATTTTATAAAGCTTAGGAAAAAGTAAAACAAAGTAATTCATTAGTTCAGCATATATATGTATACATACACATATGACATATGTGTGTATTGCTATTTATATGATATAGGTATATACATAACCATTTTATCAAAAAGTGAATTCAAAATTTAGAATAATGGTTACTTCCCTCTGGGGAGAGAAAAGGGGATGAAATTGGAAAGGAATATATTGGTAGATGCAAATTTGGGCAATATCCCAGTCCTTAGGTTGGTTATTCATTGTAAATTTTTACCTTGTCATTATATGTAGATATACATGCACAGATTACATATATATGTATATATAATATATGTGTGTGTGCATATATCCATAAAATGTTATTAAAATAAAAATTAAAACAAAAGTTTCAGCCTTAAAATAAGTTATGTCTCCAACATATTAAAATGAAGTATGTTTAAAATACTATGGTCATAATTTCCAGTAGCTGAGAACTTACGTTATAGGAAGTAATCAATCAACCAATAAGCACATGCATCTGGAAGGTAGCATTTTTGCCACAATCTGTGTTTCATATCAATCGGTTGATATCTTTTCCTAAATGTCTATAGTATGCAATATGAAACCCTTAGTACAATATCAAAGATATAATCACTTCTCTGCTTTTTTCCTGATTAAGGATCAGGATCTAGATGTTGACATAACATATTCCTATCAGTTTATATTAAAAATCATTTATGCAACATTATTACATACTCCAGGTTAAGCTATCATACTGTTTAGAGACTGTGGACTTTCTTTACTGTTTTCTTTTTCTTTTTTTTTTTCTTTACTGTTTTCTAAAACACAAAACATTCTGGTTCCTCACAAGTAAAAAAATAGATAGATCGATATCTGTGTGTGTGTGTGTGTGTGTGTGTGTGTGTGTATAGAATACGTCCCAATAACCTAAATTAAGAGTTAAGATAAACGGACTCTGCTGCTATTTGTGTCTCCAAAATTCCAGCTATTCCCATTATACCAAGAGATGCTAACCAAATGCGCATTTTTTCAATGCTTCCTCACCTCCACCAATTCTATCTCTAAAATTTTATAAATAGTTGCTCAAATTCTTCTGGGAGAGTCATGATAATTACCATTGCTTCTGCAGATACAAATCTACTACATCGATTTTAGCCAAAAAAAAAATCCATATCTCCAAAAATTATTTCTCTTCTATGTAACACCCTGATTTAATTACCCAGGAAGACGAGGTTTCCCAAGCGGAGTGTCAGGCATGAAAGAAACTACCTCAATTCTTTCAGTCTCCTTAGTGTAGTAGCTGTAAAAATTGGGGTGGTGGGGGGGTGGGTCTCAGGCTGTATCTGAGAATATGTTACAGTTATCTTCTCAGAAAAAATGTACCTATCCGTATGCACCAAATGGGTCTTGACTTTCAGGGACTTCTGTATTTCTGAAGCTCATTCATAAACTAAGGATCTGTGGCTTTACACTGTGGTGGATTGCATACCCGATGCCCACATCTTCTTTAAGTCAACACAAGTAATAAAGATGAGATTTAGATTGAATGTTTGTCATCATTTGTTTGAATTATAAAAAAGTTCCTATGTGTTCTCTCTGTCTGCAGTTCCACCAATCCCTATCTTCTACACTGCCTCAGTAATGATCTCTTAAAAACAGATTTAATCATTTAATACCCACCACTCCCTACTGAAAATTAAGAACTTTTTCTCACTATTTAAAAATATAAACAAAATTATAAAAATTATAAAAATTATAAAAGCATGTAAGACCCTTGGTGACAGAGCCCCCACTTATCTTTTGTGTTTTCTCTTTCACTATGCCTATCAGACCCTATGTCCTCTACTTTGCCAGGCAATCTCATACTCTAAGCCTCTGTATATTTGTTACCTCTGCCTCGAATACCTACCTATGGCTTTATTCCCATGTAAATACTTATAATTTATCTACCTTTTTTTAAGACAGCTTGGGTTTCACCTCTTTCACGGAGCCTTCTCTAGCTGCCCCTCACAATGCGTCGAATGCTCTTCTATTTGGTCTCCAAATAAACCTATGCAATCTTCTATTATAATATTCATCAAAATGCCCTATTACACCAGCCTCCCTCTGCGTGCTGTGAGGTTCTTAATAGAATGGACTGGATTTTTGTTACTTAATCTGCACTGACTTCAAAGGTATGCTAGACACAGTAGAAAAAACAATGCTTGTGTGGAATGAATAAATGAAAAAAATAGACAGCTGTCAGGAACAATGTAGTTTATAGGACGATGAAGTGAACTGGTTATCTGAAGACTTTTTCTGTTCTGGGATCTGCTACTAAACCACTGTAAACTCTTGAGAAGTCATTTTTTTTTCAGAGTTTTCTTTTCCTTTATGGAGAAATGACATGATTGGACTAGATGCTCTCAAAGGCCCCTCTCAACTCTAAATTTCAATTTTTATAAAGCTTTCTGCTTAGTTTCTCCAACTATCTAGGATATGCATTATTGGTGTGTTATATGATTCGAAGAGAGAAGAAGAAGAAAATTGAATTACATGTACTCAACCAGAAGATACCCAGCAATGTTCTTTGGTAATATTGATAATAAGCTTTTTCTTTCCAGTTATTTTTTCCTGCTGTGAAGCAAAAATAAAACTAAATCTTCATTACATGGTCTTGGTCATTTTTTAAGTTAGAAGGAAGGAGATAGAGGAGGGAAATTTTGCTAACCAGCTTACATTCCCCCATTTTTTTCTTATACAATTATTTAGATTTCTAAAATGATATTTCTGACAGAAAATAAAATAGGCATATTCCTATCATAAAGCTTAAAATAAGGACAAGGACCTTGTCTGCTTCACTAACCACCACTTCCTTAGTGCCAGACACGTACTGGTTGCTCAGTAAATATTTATTGGATGAAAAGTATCTTACCACAATTCTCCTCAAATGTATCAAGGAGACCTCAGCTCAGTTGGGAAAAGTAATATAGAGAATTTCATTAATTTGTTTTGCGATATTTCAAAATATGTGTTTGGAAATAGGCCGAGAGGAGTGTTTATAAAGAAAGGATTTGCTAAGCCTACTTGGCTACTCTTAATGAGTTTTAGAATGCAAGTTGAAGAGCAATCAAGGAAAGAAAATTCTGACTGTTATTTTAAAAAGTACCTATTTGCATATGTACATATAAGTGATCAATATATATCAATCAAACTGTTTGATTTTAACATGTTCACTGAAGCAATCACATGAAAAGAACTGCAGGGGAGCACTCTCTAAAACCTGTTTCTGTATAAGATGCCAGTATATGTTTTTCTTTCAGCAAGGTATTTTCTCGAAACTCTTGATTTACAGAAAGGAAACATTAAAGTACAACATCTTCTTTATAAGTGCATTTTTCTCCCAACAACATATATTCAAATTACTAATGGAAATAGTTCTGTCAGATTCACAGAACACTAAATGTTTAGATGTCTGATAGAATATGAAGATGAATGAGTCATCGCCTCTGACCTCGAATAGCATAAAACCTAGGAAAATAAATGAGAGTTAGGCTCAAGGGATAACATGTACCATATGTGTGGTGTGTGGTTGGTAGAGACTTTTTTTTTCTTTCCTTTTATTTTTTTATATATATAGAAGGCTAGAAGAAGTGAGTATGGGATCTCTTTCTTGGCATGGTATTCAGAGAAGTTATCAGGAAAGATGTAGGGAGCCACCTGGATGGCTCAGTGGTGCAGCACCTGCCTTTGGCTCTGGTCATGATTCTGGGATCCTGGGATCAAGCTCCACATCAGGCTCCCTGCAGGCCTGCTTCTCCCTTTGCCTATGTCTCCTCCTCTCTCTGTGTGTGTCTCATAAATAAATAAATATTAAAAAAAAGAAAAAGGAAAGAGGTAGGATGTAAGCTCATTCTTCAGAGGGATATAGTTTCAGGAAATGAAAGAAGGGGAAGACATTTCTGGTAGAGAGAACTGCATGGCAAAAAGCCTAGAGTCCAGGTAACGCAGAACCTGCATGAGGGACAGGTTCACAGAAAGATGGGATTACGGAGTAGGGGCTTCAGCAGCAAAGAGCAGGGTTACAAATCTGGGACGTGCTGAAAGCCCTATTAAGAATCCTGACTCTCTTTCAGTACAGAGTGAACATCCAGCTCAAACGCAGAGACCAGAGCTGGAAAATGAGCTGCAATGCTGTTACATACCCAGTTGAGCCTGGATGGAATTTGGGTGGTGGGGTATGAATGGAAGAAGGATGAAAGGACTAAAATTTGAGAAGAATCAATGTAGCATACTGAAATAGTATGTGGAAAAGGATGCTAGAAGAGAGTAGTGAAAAATGAATGGGAGAAAATGATGCTGTCACAGAGAGAAAAGCCAAGTCAGCAAGGGAAAGTTAATTTGCTAGGAAGATGATGAGGGAAAAAGGGATAAGGCTATGTTGTTCATTTAAAAATATTTTTATTTTTAAATTGTTGAATTGCAGGTCAGAGGGTCAATTAAAAATTAAAAAAAAAAAAAAAGTGGCCGGGTGGAGGTTGTGAATTTGAACCAAGGTCAGGGCTGGTTGTCCTAACTCGTAAGAGATTCCTGACAACATGCTTGTTATCAAAGCCTCAGGACTGACGGATCATACAGTGCCAACACAAGTATTTTGTCTTGCTAGGGAAACGTCTCTAATTGGGGGCCTGTCTCTCTTTACCACCAAATTTCTCCTTTGGTCACTAGATTTTTGCCTTAATTGTTGAAATCAGCATCAAAATGCAGCAGTTCGAATTAAGGTAAAAAGTGCAGCATTTGAAAGCTAAAATTGTGAATGGCTTTTGGAAAACAAAATTAGAAAATGGTAGGCTACTTGATGCGAGTAATTGAGACTCTGAATATTGGACTGCTCTTTGTGTTTTAACTCAATTAATTCACAGATAATATATTATGGGTTTCAGAGGTAGAGGTCAGTCATTCATCAGTCTTATACCCAGAGCTCATTACATCACATGCCCTCCTTACTGTCCATCACCCAGTTACCCTATCCCCCCACCACCTCCACTCCAGCAACCCTCAGCTGGTTTCCTATGATTAAGAGTCTTTATGCTTTGTCTCCCTCTCTGATTTCATCCTGTTTTAGTTTTTCCTCTCTTCCCCTATGATTCTCTGTTATTTGGCTGCTCTTAATGACAGTTCACGGACAGTGGTATGTGCACATTCTGAGTCCTTTCAGGAATAATGTTGCTCTTCTTAGTGGAGGGGCTGGCTTGGTTTCTTGGAGTGCCTTAGGCTGCAGGGAGAACCCCCACCCTTCTTACCCATGGTCAGTGTGCTTAGCATGCCTCTTGGGCAGTGGGAAATTATTTCCTTTCTTTCCATTCAGTCAGGGGATGTCAGTAAGCATCATGCTTATTTCTGTCTTTAGATTTAGAAAGTACTAAATCAGTTTAATGCTGATTTCCAGCCCCAAAAAGCAGACAGGTGAATTGGAGAGACAGATGAGAAATAGTTGAATTACTCACTTATCCTTTCCAGAGATTTTTATCATGGGCCTGGAACATGCCTATTAGGAACTTAAACCTTTGTTGACTCCATTTAGCGGGCAACGTGGAAAATGCCAGTGATAAGTTGTATTCCTTGGGGAGCTCAGCATGTATCCGTCGTCTTTTCCTTGATAATTCCAGAAATACCAGGGAAGGGGTAATAATATCTACAGTAATGAGTGTGCCTTGGGAAATTGCTAAACTTTAGAATTCACAAGAAAGCACATCTCAAAGAAAGCATATCTCAAAATAGATTCTTTCTCACTTGTAGCCTCGCCTGGCTGCTATGCTCAGGCTCAGGGAATCTCAAAATGTAACCACTTCTGTAGCCAGCTGAGGGTGCAATTGCTCTGCTTTTGCAGCCACAGCCCTCCTAATGTCTTTGGAAAAAAGGAGTCCACTAAGCCAACTGCAAAGGGGGGCATTCAGATAAAAAGATCTGGGGGCAGGGGCGAGCAGGCAAGAAAATCTTAATGCTGAGACACAGCACAGAAAAAAAAAGATATTTTATGAATAAGACTCGAGAGTTTTTGTTTGGTGAAGTGTATTAGGTTTATAGAACAAACAGGACAACTTTTCCATTTTGTTAATGTGTGTGGGTAGGTTTAATCAACATTTATTTTCTATAATTTGTAATACCTACCTACCTTCCAAAAATCTGCATCAATTAAAAAGCGAAACAAAACAGAACTAGAACGCTGATTTTGAGTTTCTCAGCCTAGCGATGCATTGACGCAACTGTATTAGTTTCGTGATTAATATCTCATCTTATTTTAGGTGGAAATGATGCTGAAAGGAAAATCATGATGTCTTCTAGGAGGACATATTTTCCCTCACTTTGAATGTTCACCCTGAGCACTCATAATTCATTAATATAAAACGAAAACAACAATTTGTCAGATCTCACTAATAACTTTATAATGTAAAACACCTAAAATATGTATTTGCTGGACTCCTTCCCTACTCCTTCCCTACATTTGCAGGAGGTCAGCATTTACCTAGCGCATGTATGAATTCCTCCATTCTCAATTCTGTTCTCAATTCTGTTCCAGGCTACAATCTGGCCCAATAAAAATATCACCTCTGCTACTGGAAATGATGTGCTTGACTTCTCTCTTGAGTTTTCTCTTTCAATGTTTTTTGAAAGTCTGCGGTATACCCCTTGAGTCATAAAGTATACATACAACTTAGTCACAGGGGGTTCATCTGTTTCTTACAGGAGGTCTGTCGATTCAATTTACTTTGTAACTTTCTAGAAAAATCTGTTTGCTAAGGTGGTCATGGATCCTTGGACCCTCTCTTACTGAGGAAAGCAACACTGCCCAAGAAATCCCTGCAAGTCTCAAGATCCAGAAAGAATAAAGGTCCATAAAGAGATTGATTAGTCAAATTATAGATGTGAGACCACAAGTGAGATCATAGACAATTCCATTTATACTCATTGCTAGACTAATCTCATTAAAGCACAGATGGATAGATTTCACTTACTTCCTCCCATTATGCATAGCATAACCCAGTTCTGCTGGCCTAATGTTGACAGCCCTCTTTGAACTGGCACCAGCCAGCTCTTCCAACCCTTTTCCTGTTCCTCCTTGAACTCCAGGAAAACTGAACCAGGGGTTTTCCATATTCACGTTCTTCCACTTGACTCATGGGCAGATTCCTCTCTCTAGAATTCAACTAGGATGAAGAGTGTCCAGGTTTAGTAAAGCAGTTCATCTCCCTAACTCCACACACGTATATGTGCATCCTTGCTGCCCCAAGCTAAAGACAGTTTCTGTTGTCAAGTTTCCGTAATGTCCTCTACAGACTCTGTCCTCTTTTTTGACATGCATCACATCTAGTCCTCTTGTGACACTTAATGTCTTTCTACCTTAAAATGTAGGTCTTCATGAACATATATTTTCAACCAGCTCTATTCTGGCTGAAAGTAGAATTCATATCTGATTCATCTTTTTATCCTCCAAAACATTTCACGCAACACCCAGCACCAATGGGCACTCAGTAAATGCTTACTGAATGAATTCATAAATGAATTAATTTACAGTTTCTGCGAAACTAAAGTTACTTTTTAGAGAGGTATCTGATAAGCTTAATGTTGTTTAAGTAATTCCCTTCTATACAAAATTAACTACTGGTCAACCATCTAAATGCATAGGAGTTAGCACTTTGCTGAAGACCGATTGCTTACCTCAAAGTATAATTGTTTGTGTGACTCTTTTAAAAGGAGAGGGTTCAAAACATGACAAAAAAGGTTGAGAAACTTGTCTAGATACTCTCAGTCTTCTTGAAGAAAACTATGGAGAACTGTGTAAAATACTGCTTGGTGCCCACAAATCCTAACAGTACAAAATCTAAAACTTCAATCCTTGGTCATGGAAGCAGCAATAGTTGCTGCCTTGAAATTGTCTTTCTCCACATCCTTTGCTTGATTTTGTTAGTGAGACACGAATACAGAAATCAAGGGAAGCAAACTGAGCCTCCATAACATGTAAGTCACATATGCACGTGTATCACTACCCTTGCATTACATGCAGTATATGTGTGCGCTAGACATTTACAATAAAGACAAGAGGTTCAGCTATGCCATAGGATTTGAGATTCAAAACACTAAAACTTTACAATAAGAAACAAGTAAAAAGCAGATCTTAATTGTATAGATAATTGTGTTTTGAAGTTTTTTTTTAAGTCTGTCTTTGGTACTTTAAGAGACATTGCATGTTTTTTTTTTTTTACTATCACCCTCTATTTTCTCATTAGACAAATATATAGTTTTACCAGTTTCTTGACAATCTTTAAAGTAGATGCATATTCCAGCACTGAAAAGCAAAAAATCCATGCCACCCATTCAATAGTTCTTTTGGATACTCTGATGGAGTCGAACATGTGCCAGATATGGCCTCAGCCTCCTCATTTAGATGAAAAAAATATTTTACCAAGTACACAAGTTAGGACACATTTATGCCAATGTATAATAAAAAAAACTGAACAAATGACATGAATCAATGTATATTTAGGAAATAAAAGGAGAGTGATGACTTCAAAGTTTTTAAGAAAATTGATTGGGGGATGCCTGGGTGGCTCAGAGGTTAAGCATCAGCCTTTGGCTCAGGTCATCATCTCAGGTTCCGGGATTGAGTCCTCCTCTGAGTCCTCCCTGAGAGGAGCCTGCTTCTTCCTCTACCTGTGTCTCTGCCTCTCTCTCTGTGTCTCTCATGAATAAATAAATAAATCAATAAAAAAAAAAAGAAAAAAACAAAACTGATTGGGATAGATCCTGATGGATCCCAACCGGCAGGCAAAGATTTGATGAAAATAGGGTATTTATAAAGTGTGGGCAACTAAACAAAAACAGGACTAAAAATTGCTTATTTATTGGATAGTAGGAAACTTGAACTAGTATATTGGCAAGCATTTATTGAGTATTGAAAGTGTGGTAGGCATTGTACTATAACATGAGTGAACAGGGTGTATTAGGGTTAGCAGTTCTTTTTTTTTTAGGATTTTATTTATTTATTCATGAGAAAGAGAGAGAGAGAGAGAGAGAGAGAGAGAGAGAGAGAGGCAGAGACACAGGCAGAGGGAGAAGCAGGCTCCATGCAGGGAGCCTGATGTGGGACTGGATTCCAGGACCCCCTGATCATGCCTTGGGCCAAAGGCAGGTGCTAAATCGCTAAGCTAAATGGGATCCTCCTTTAAGATTTTATTTATTTATGAGAGAGAGAGAGAGAGAGAGAGAGAGAGAGAGAGAGAGAGAGAAGAAGGGACACAGGCAAAGGGAGAAGCAGGCTCCATGCAGGGAGCCCGAAGCAGGACTCGATCCTGACTCCCAGGATCAGGCCCTGGGCTGAAGGGTGGTGCCCAACCGTTGAGCCACCCAGGTGCCCCAGGGTTAGTGGTCCTTAGAGTCTGGTGCCCCTAGGCCAGCAGCAGTGGAAGGATCTGGAAATCATTACAAATGCAAATTCTCAGGTCTCACTTCAGAACCACTGAGAAAATCTGGGGTCGGGGCCTAGGAATCTGCATTTAACAAAGCTCCCAGGTGATCCTGATGCTCACTCAAGTTTGCAAATTGCTCTGTTAGAGGAAATAACCCTGATCAAGTGGAATAAGACCTAGAATTCCAAGTAGTAGATGTATTAGAAACAGGAAGTCACAAATAGAGTTTAATAAGACCAGGGGCATCAAGAAAGTGATGTTTATTTTGTTCAGATCACTGAATCACAGAAGAAATATCAGCAGAGGTTAAAAGTATGAAAAGAATTATTGGGATGTCTGAAATCTTTATAAACGTCCCCTTAAGCCACACAGCTACTAAGAAACAGAGACAAGTTTAATGAAACAATTCTATCTTTTGAGAAAAAAAAACGAGTCACTTTTCTTAATGAAGCTTCAGCGAGCTACCTATCTAATTTCTCCTCTCTGTTCTCTTTGCCTTCTCTAGAGTCTCATTCAGCAGCCAAGAACTCTGCATTTTCCCTAAGAACTATTGGAGTCTATCATCTTTTTTAGTGTTCTTGATTTTTAAATACCAATTTCAGCTAACATAAGGAAAAAGAACTTACATTACACAACCTAGATTTTATATGTTTCCTTGTTTTAAAATTAAATATTAAGGTAAATTCAAATCTCATAGCTATTTACTATAACTACAACTCCCCTCTTCATTACGTGTACGTGTATATATGCACATATATGCTTGTAAGTTGTACGTGTGTGTGTGTGTGTTTGTAAAGCATTCTTCACTTTAAAATACTTTGAGAAAAAGTGAAGCTCTGCATTTGGCTCAGGTGGCTGGAAAAGGCACCCTTCTAGAGAACCATAAAGGATAAGGTGGTTATTGATGATTTCAGGTAGGAAGGAAAAGCAGGTGTAAGACAAAAATAGGCAATGTCTGAAATGCAATGATAAGCAAAATTTTAGACAAGTAGAAAAAAAAGAGAGAATTTTAAAAAGCTGAAAGTTAAATGTCATAAGCATTGGGTTGAATTGAAAGCATCTACAGAATGATGGGTTGTTATAGGTATATTGCTATCTGTAGTACTTGATGAATTTTATTTATTAGCCCAGAGTTATCTGGAGAAGCCTCTGTTCCAAGGAAGGGTTTTCTGGAAGATGAAGATTACCACATCACAGAGGTCTCTAGGGGTGGAAATCATCTATTCTCTAGGAGTCTGCACTGCCTGAGTCTCCATTGTAAGCTATAGTTGATCCTCATTATTTGGGGATTCCATTGTTCGTGAATTGGCCTACTCATTAGTGTTTATTTGTTATCCCCAACTCAACACTCACTGTACTTGTATGATCATTTGTAGACATGTGGAGAATAGTAAACAATTTTTCTAAAGATTTTATTTATTTATTCACGAGAGACAGAAAAAGAGAGAGAGAGAGGCAGAGACATAGGCAGAAGGAGAAGCAGGCTCCTTATGATGAGCCCAATGTGGGACTTGACCCCAGAACCCTGGGATCACGCCCTGAGTCAAAGGTAGATACTTAACCACTGAGCCACCCAAATGCCCTGAATAATGAACAATGTGAGATGACCAACACACAGTGTTCCCAGCTGAGTTGTCTTTTTGATTCAGCACTCATGCTATAAACAAGTCTTTTTTATAGTCTGCTTAGTGCTGCATTTTTCACATTTTTGTGTTTTTCTTGGTGATTTTGCTGTTTACAATGGTCCCCAAGTGTAGTGATGAAGGGCCAGCTATTGTTCCTAAGTGCAAGAAGGTGTGATCTGCCTTTAGAATGTGAGTTAGATAAACTTCATTCATGCATGAGTTACAGTGCTCTTGGTGTAAGTTCAGTGTTAGTGAGTCAGCAGCATATATTTAGTAAGGGGTCTTTAAACAGAAACACACATAAAACAAAATTATCTATTCGTCATTTGATGAAACTGTTGAGATCTAAGGCTTGTAGGAACCTAATCCTCTATTTACTCCATGAGCGACAGTTCAGTATTTGCTAATTCATTGTTCACGGCAATTTTACAGGATGTAACAAATGCAAATAATGAGAACTGACTGTATTTTGCATGTAATTTTGAGTATTAACTCAAGTGATAAGTGCCCCAACTTTATTTGCTCTTAATTCTGTATATGTTTGCCGATATGGTTCATGGTTCTTTGCAGAGGGCCAGTGGGACATGGGGGGCAATTAGGGTAGAAAACATTTTGTAGAGTGACTTGCTGACTTCCATTTAAGTGTTCTGAATATTAAGAATTAAAATTGCACTATTATGATTCGAGTGGCCTAGGGACCCAAATTATGACTTATATGTGCTTTTGTTTATAATTAACATCTTAAAACCTCAACCAAATATTAGTAATGAGGAGCTTCTGGACATTTTCTGATTTGGAAAAAAAAAAACCCAAGGCTTTGATACTTCACTGCCTATAGGTAATATAAACCTCAGTATTTTAAAAATTTGTCACACATAGGCCAGTTGGGACCCTCAGTGTCACAGTGAATATTAAAGAAGCATCTTTAGGGATCCCTGGGTGGCACAGCTGTTTGGCGCCTGCCTTTGGCCCAGGGTGCGATCCTGGAGACCCGGGATCGAATCCCACGTCGGGCTCCCGGTGCATGGAGCCTGCTTCTCCCTCTGCCTATGTCTCTGCCTCTCTCTCTCTCTCTCTGTGACTATCATAAATAAATAAAAATTAAAATAAATAAAAAAAAGAAGAAGCATCTTTAAATGTTTCCTTGCATGTATCAAACAACATTTCACAGGATGTTTCTAGTACGTAAGAAATATGGAGAGATATGTGTGAGTAAGTGCAATAGCCAGAAACACATTCAGCCTGATTCTGCATCAAACACAAAGTCTTCCTGAGTTTTGTCTTGATCGCAATTCAGACAAAATAAAATATGGCACGCAGGAAGAAGGGAGCAGGGCTAAACCCTATAGCTGATGACTATATATAATATGATGGCTTATTGAAGCAGACCAAAGTAAGTAGACTGAATGCTATAAAGAGAAGAAAAATAAACAAATGAAAACTATACCCTGTGCCTGTGATATAGGTCAATCTCCCATCCATAACAGGTAAGAAATTATAAAAGGTAATTTTATTTTTCTTCCTGTCTTGTGTTTTGTCTCTATGCAAACACATTTCAAACAAGTGACAGGATTATTTTAAAAAAATATTTTATTTATTTGAAAGAGTGAGATAGAGAAAGCACACATGAGCAGAGGGGAGGGGCAGAGGGAGAAGCAGGATCCCCACTGGGCAAGGAGCCCAATGAGGGACTCGATTCCAGGACTCTGGGATCATGACCTGAGCTGAAGGCAGACGCTTAAGCCACTGAGCCCCCAAGCACCCACAAGTGACAGTATTAAAATCCAAATCACTTCCCAATGATACCTCTGCCTCTACACTCCCTAGGCTTTCTAAGGTCGACAGTGACACAGGTCTCTACGTGTGTCTGGTATAGGCATGCATCTCTGTGTGTCTGGGTCTCCACTCTCCTCCCCCTCCTTTTCTGTCCACCTCCCCTCCACATTTCACATCATCTGTGCCATCAGAACTCTGCAGACCCACATAATGGCATCAAGAATCTGGCTCAATTAATACTGTTACTTAGGAAATGTGTGTGGAATAGTATTGCTTTTTCTGAGTTATCAGTGAAAAGAAAGTTGTAGAATAAAAGAAGCCAGAGAATCCGAGGGCTCCTTCACATGAGGACAGTGAAGGGATGGTGGTGAGTGGGAGGCAAGGTTACCGACATTTGGTCTCCTGTTGCTCTATTCAGCATTCAGGATGTTGAGCCCAGGACCTCAGGACCTTAGGGCTCATTCTATCTATTGGTGATTCAATGTCAAGTGGAGCAGAGATTTCCATGGGCAAGTTAACAGTGCTCTGGGTGTTTATTTTGTCTACTGGGTCATTTTGCATTGGGCTAAAAACTCTTAGGACTACATGATTAAAGAGAGTGATTTTTTTTTTTTTTTTTACTGAAAAAGTTGCTTTTTGCTGCATTGCCAGACTATGCTGTCTAGCCTACTCACAGCTGATGTGCTACTGAAATTTTCCAGGACAGAGAGTTAACCTGCTGGTGAGTAGTAAGACAAGAGGAGGGATTCTTGGCTTTGTGAGAGGTGGTGACACACACAGTATGGATCCCAGTGTCTAAGGAACAGCTGCTGCTCTCTGAGATATAGAAAGGGAGCCATAGAAACTGATAGACACTGCAGTTCAGAGAGCAATTTGCCCCACAGGAGGTAAAGGTGTCACCCTCATTGGAAAAAATGATACCAAAAAAAGCCATTCCCCACGGTGGCCCAGGGGAAGTGAAGCCTTTGAGGTGTCCCAGATAAAGAGAAGAGCCAGCTCATTAGATGGAGGTGAGGGACAGATGAAGAGCTACTTGAACCACTGTAGAAGTACTTGGGCCCCCAGAGAGGAAGCCAGGCTGCCTCTTGGGGCCACCTTGACTTATTAATAGGAACATGTCACCTCAGAAACTTGACCATCTAGGACTGTTTCAGAACTTAGGTCAGTGTTTTTCAAGTATAGCAAAAAGGTTAGAATTTGGCGAAGGAGTAGTGAAAAGTGTCCTTGGGACAGATTTAAAAAAAAAAAAAACAACAATGACAAATAACAGAAAGGAAATGCCAGAAGTGGGTTTTCCTTCTACTCCACAAACTACTTCCCCTTTCCAGGACATAATCACTATGTAGAGGGAACTTCTTTTCAAAATGCATTACCGATATTCACAAAATTACAGATGTTCTTCCTTTACAGGGGAAGAGATATAATAGAAAAGAACTACGAAACCTGTATTTGAGAATAATTTTTAAACTGTATTTACTTTTTATGTATCCCTAATTCCAAACCAGGACTCCTCTACCCCTTGTAGATTACATCTGAGTCATTATGGGCACAGAAATCTATAAATGCACACAGTCATACGAGTGTCTTCTGTGTGCTTTGTGCAGTAGTTAGACATAAATTTAGTCCTCATGGAGCTTGTACTCTATGATCAATATGATCTACACAATAAAGAGGCTTTTCCATGAAAGGCAAATGCTAACAACAGATATATGTTTTTTATCTTAAGGAGATCTGTCATGATAGGGTGTTTTGACTTGTGAGTAAAACAAAAATGAAGTGATACGCATTGTCCTTTAACTAGTCAGGTGAAGTTATTTCATGGCCCATGCCTAATTGGTAGAGTATTTTAAAATTAAAAAAAAATACATGAAGTGAAAGCAAAGAATTTCCAGGTCTAGTGAAGCAAGTAAGAAAAGAAAGGAGGAAGAATGAGTGACTGAATACCAGTGTGATGAGCAGGGACATAAGAGGACTAAGGGAATAAGTGGTGTTGCTTGGTACAGAGTGTCCTGTTAGGGGTTTTGAAGGCGAGGACAAAATATAAAACAAAAACACACCCAAAAATCTGTACTTAATATGTGAAGCACTGGAAACTAACAGTGTTTTAAAGGATAGAGACAGCTGCAGGGTTTTACAATCAAAGTGGTAAATAGACAATTTTAACTACAGCATTCAAAACAAGAGAAGGTTCAGATCTTTAGGTTTACTATATGGATATAAACAGGCACATTGCTCTAGAGCTACAAGGGACTTTGGCCTCCACTAGCCCAAAGGATTCGACTCACAGATTAAGATACCAGGCCTCAGATGAGTAAATGGCTAGTGTGGCCACAAAGCTAGCCAAAGACAGAGGCAAGACTATCACCTAAATTTCCTGTTTTAAAGACCTGGGCTTTCTTCTCTGAAGAGTATTAAACATTTTAGAAACACAGAACTCTTTCTATTAAAAAGCTTCCATAGGAATCCAAGATGGAAAACAGATGATGCTATTTTTAAACAGATGAGGTGAGTATGAAGGGCTGGGGGCTGTGGAGGGGAAGTAGTAACCCCTCAACTCCACTGCCTCTTTCAGGGTCCTTCAGGGGGCTCCCCAAATCCCTAAGACAATTGAAAGCCCTTGAAATACAAGACTTTTTCTCTGTCTTCTGTTCAAATGAAGAATAAGCCAGGGTATCTTAAGGGACAGCTTCTAAAAAGTATAAAGCCTTGATGAAATAAAATTGTGTTAACAATTAAGCAGTGCTGCATCATCTTGAGGGGGGAAAAGGTAATATTTAAAATTTCCGTTTTGTTTTTCATTCTTTGAGCTTTCGATTAGTTTCTCATCCATTCTTTTTTTTTTTCTCATCCATTCTTTCAGCTGATTCTGCAAACACATATTTAGAACTTACTATGTGCCAGACGGTGAGCCAGGGATTAGGGAAGGAAAGCCAAATAATGGTCTTGCCACCAAGGATCTTACAATAAAACAAGACTATAATGCAGGGGTAGACTTCAGGCCGGAAAAGGGTGTTGTGGGGGCACTGAGGTGAAGGATGCAAGTCAGAGACGTCTTTCCTGGAGCAAGTGGTGCTTACACAAGGATTCAGAGTATAAGGAGGAGTTAGCTGATTGGGGAATGGAGGGCCCATTTCAGATAGTCAGGACAGCAAGTGTCAAGATGTGGAGGTCGGTAATATTGAAGCCCACATGTCTCAGTATTGAATACAATTCTGAATATAATAGGTCAGCACTGAAATTTCACTAAATAAATTAATGACAGCAGATTAAAGAATTAAGCTACAGGGTGTCTTGATTCAGTTTCCTCCCTATAAAAAGCTAAATAATAGCAGAACCTCTCTCACAACTGTGTGGAGAGGTCATTGGCCAGGTTCCCCTTTTTTATAACCTCCCTCAGGTAATGAGAAACATAAATTAAAAGTACAAGGTGACGCTATTTTTCATTTATCAGAGAGGCAAAAATCAAGTAGTTTATGTGCATTAGGAGAGGAGTAAAAGGGTACTTACACATGGCTGGTATGAATATAAATTGGACACCTCTAGGGGAGGTAATCTGGATATACGGTTCTGATTTGTAAAATCACACAGACCCTTTTATTGAGTAATTCCCCTTAGGAACTCATGCCAAAAAAAATAAATAAATAAAATAAAATAAAGGAACTCATGCCATACATAGACTCAGATACGTGGTAAAAGACATAGGTCTCAGCCTATCACGGGTAATACCCTTAATATTGTTTCATATTGTTTTGGATTGAAAGTAAAGGTACTGGAATGCCATTTGATTGATTTTTCTCTCCTAGTATTCTGAATCTTATCACTCACTCCTTGTGTTAAAGTTTGCAAATCAGTCCTAGCTTCTAAAACAAGGAAGTGGTGGGTTTCAATACAAGAATTCATGTGAAAATGTTTAGCATAATGTCTTACTACTTGGGTCAGGCTCCAGAAAAGGATATTATTGTTAGCTATTAGATAATAGCGAAAGCTATTAGGAACCATTTAGTGATTTTAAGCAGAAAGTGATTCAACAAGATCGGGAATTTAGAATAATCACTTGGGCAGTAGTAGAAGGATAAGTAGAGAGAGGCGACACAGGTGGTAAGGAAATTAGTTGGAAGGCTATTAAAATTGTCTAGATAAGAAACTACAAGGGCTAAGCTAAAGCATCAGGGACTGAGAGACAATAACAGATTGGAAGATATTATGGTAAAAATTCTTCAGTACATGGACCTGAATGAATGGAAGAGAAAGTAAATATGAGAGACATTTACACATCCTGCAATTATTTTGCAGGCAACTTTAACATAAGGAAAAACATGGGCAATGTTGAATAAAACTTAATCAAGGCAGTGGAGGAACATCTTTGGCAGCACTTCTTTGCCCCGGCACATCTTTGGTTAGATGTCTACTCAGACTCTTTCTAGCTGCCAGGAAACACATACCCAAAGTACACACATGCACACATACACACACACAGGTGTTTACCCAATCAATCATGGAATGCCTTCTCTCCTTTGAGCCAGGAAGACCCTAGTGTTACAGCACCTCAGGTCAGTATCTTTGCCAAGAAATGTCATCTCCTCTCCTCTCCTCTCATATCAGCAGTGCCAGGGAGCTCTCTGCCTCCAAGGGGCAACGCACTATGATGTTCAGCCGTCAGTCCTAAATCCACAAGTTTAGTGTGTGGTTCAGGAAGGCCAATATCACCATGGACTCTTAAGCAATATATATATATATATATATATATATATATATATATATATATATATATATATTTCAAGTCTTCTCTGTTCCTACTATACTTCAGATGTCAGGCATCTGCTAGATCCACTCACTGTGAGAAGAACAATTCCATGACACTTGAAAAAATGTCATTTTATATTTGCAAAAAATATAAAACATGTGACTCTTAATATGGTAATTTATCCCACCCATCCCCCCAAACCATCCCAGATAGACAGGAAATCGTATTGATGATTTTATAAGGGAAAAAGAGACTGATTCATATTTATTTCTATCCCCAATCATGATTTTAACACTATTCTCCGAAAATGTTGCCTTGATTGCTTTCTACCTCTTAAATTTCCATATGCTTCCTCAAGCAATTTTTCCGGTCTTTAACTGGCTCCAGATAGAGTATGTGTGACAAGAAGGCAATGCTGGTCTCCCACCCATCCTACCCAGGGGACACTCAAATAAGCTTTTAACCCATAAACATTTGCATTCAAAAATGGAAAACCTCCCTGAGCTAAGTCATGTCAGGAAAAGTATGGCTCACAGAAAAGTACAGAAGCTGCAACCAGACCAGGCCTCAAGAGGGCAATGCACACTAGGGTGTTTAATAAATACTTGCCAGTTGACTGACTACTGGCCTGTTTCCAGTGCTGAGGGGCTGCTTGTCATCTCTGAGCATACAAGCAAGAGCAGAAAACAAACCGTCTAGAACCCTGAGCAGCAGGACTGGCCTCCCAGGCATATAGAACAGCCATTTGGCTTTGCAATCTGATCAGAGGAGAGCAGCTCACAAGACAGCTGCCCCCGAATAACATTCTCACCAGCCTATCCCTTCAACAAATAGAAGTTTCTATTTCTTAGGTTAAGGACCAAGGCTCTAGGCGTCTTCTGTCATAATGCAGAATTTATAGGAATCCTGTAGATTCCTCCAGGAATCGCACTGTAGGCTGAAAATACCCCTTAGTGCTTTAAAATGGGGACCTATCAGGTTGTTTTCCAATGACCACCACTTAGCTAGAGTGGGATGCAGAAGTTGTCACATTGGAGATGGGTCAAGGTGAAGACTAGACCACAGGCTGTTGCCCAGAGAGTACATTCGGTTTGAGATCCCAAAAGAAGCAGGAAATATTCTGTCCCAAGGGTAATCATCTATCTCATCCTTTTGCTTTCACGGTATAGTTCTGTCAAATGCACCTGTTAGCAAACACACTATGTGCACGTGTAAGCAAAAGCACATAGAGCACACCAGTGTTTATCTTTCAGTTGGAGAAGCTGTAACATTCATCTCCCCCATTATGTTTCCTGGTTTAGTAGGGCAGGGTTCTTTATTTTCCCAGTTAAGATTCTGTGGTGGGAGAAATTAAGTAAATTGTTTTGTTTTGTTTTGAAAAATCATCCTATATCATATAACTTAGGAATAGTGTGTATAAAGAAATAGCCACAGGGCGAATCAACATCTATATTATTCTCTTCCAATTCTATCTTAGAAACTTAAATACAGGAGTTTGTTTTTTTTTTTTTCCTGAAAAACAACAACAACAAAAAAAAACACTTAAGTCTACTTTTAAGGGAAAGAAAATCACAAACAGTACATGCAGTCAGAAAGAACCAGGAGATGGGCAGTTACACACTAATTTTGTCCTGGTAAAGGTGGGCTCTGCTCAATTATAGGTTGGCCTTAAAGTGATTACAGTAGCCCTCCATATTTTCTCCCTCACCATCTAGAGCTTTCAGGAGTTGCCCCCTCACACTATTGAAAATTGGGTTTTGAGTCATCTCCATTTGCCTTGGCTGCTACTATAGCCAACCAACCTATTGTGTCTGAATGCTACAATATGACAGACCATTTATGGATATCCATATTGTCTTATTTCCAGATTTAATCAGCCAAAGTCATCTTCCAAATATATAAAGCAGACCCTGCTATTCTCTGGCTTAGTCTCCTTTAAAGCTTCCCCATAGGGAACCATATGAGACCACCATAGATTGGTCGGCCTGACTCAGCCCTCCTGTATTCTCAAGCATCTCTCACTCTGCTCTCCTTTGCTCTCCACAAACTTTTGCCTCATTTCTTTCCTCAAATATGTCAAGCCCATTCTTCCCCAGAGCCTACATTAGGCTCCAACCCATCTTCCTGTTTTCTTCATGGCCAAGTCTCTATCCACAATCAGGGCTCACCTCCCTAGAACTCATGATAAATGTAGATATTCATGGACTTTTTGTTTGATTGTACTGCTTGTTTAATTTGACCTATGCTATAGTTCCTTGAGGGCAAGCGATTCTTGTCTAACGTATTTCTGCCTAGCCAGAGTCTAGCACAAGCCTGGTGCATCTTAGTTACTTCTTAATTATTTGCCAAATAAATCAACTCTGCTTTAAAATCAGCTATTGTTCATGATGTTTAGTCAGGATACAAAGAGTTAAGAAAAACCAAGCATAGTGTACTGCTCTCCCCGGAATGAGCAATGAGCAGAGATGCTTAGGATTATTCTTCCCAAATTTTGCATGTTATAGTCAATTTAAGACAGATTCTTATTAACTTAGATCCCACACCCAAGCACAGTAATTTATATTCTGCTCCTTTGTTCTGAGTTTTGATCTGTGACAGTTTCAGATAAAGGAAAAAGAAATTAAGAGAATAGAAGAGGCTTGGCAAGAGAATAAAAACTCATCTTTCCTTGCCAGTCATCAGTTTACAGACACCTTTAAAATGTATGGTTTTCTAAAGTTCTTCATTTAAAAAGTATCAACAATACAAAGCCAATGTCAAATCTTCTAAATAAGTGTGATATAATTCTTAAATATATAACTATGCCAATATTTTGTGATTTGATGTTTTATACAATGTCTTGTTTGTATAAAAGTACTTTTTCACATATCAGATTTGTATAAGATGGAGAATAACCATAACCAAAAACAAAGTAAGACTTGGGATTTTATTGAAGCCTTTTCGGCCCTGGCTCTTTATCCTGCTGCTTGACAGTTGCATGATCTTGTACAAGTAGGCTTTGAATATCTGTGTTGAGTTTCAAGCTCCTGGGCTGTAAAAGGTGAGAGATTCCATTTCCCTCAGAGAGTTGTTGTGAAGCTTAGGTATATGATAATGTAAAAACATCCAGACCAATACCTGGTGTATTGTGAGTGCTTAATAAAGGCTAATTCAATCTACATCTAAATCTCTTTCCACTTTCCAGGAGATTTTAATTGGTCCCTCTGCTAAAAATCATCTTGGTCTCTCCGTAAATCCAGTCATGTGTTTGCATTCCTTTGAGCCTCTATATTCTTAATTAGATAGTTCAGTCCAAGGTCTATTATAAAATCCTGGATTCTACTATCAAATTATAGATCAACTGACAATTACAAAAAAAACACAATTAATGTATGGGAATGGGTTTGATTATACAATTGTATCATTGCTTGCTCTGCTTTCTCTGATATTAAATGTTCCAAACCGAGGGCTCTGCAAGTGCTCAGGGTTCTCTGAAGCATTCCCTTTCTTTGTTAAGTCCGTCCCCTGTGGGGGTTCGCCAATGAGATTCTCTCATAATTCATTTCATCTACCAGGTGAGGAGAAGGAAGAGGACCTTTGTGGTCACTGTTGGGTGCTCTGAATAAAAGGAGAGCTTTGACCACGTGCTCTGTCACTTTAGCACTTATATTCTCAGCAGGGGCATTGTCAACCCCAAAGGGGTAATAATAATCTTAGCTCTCATAATGATTTGCAGTCTTCTAATGGGTCCTAGTACATTACACACACACACACACACACACACACACACACAGTATATCAATGTAGAGAAAAATCCTCTCTTCCCTGCTTTAGGATCCTCCTTTTCTAGAAGCACATGCATTTTAGAGCAGAGCTACTTACAGAGAATGGAAAGATATCAAAGACCTATGGGTTGGCTGCACTCTGCTTTTGAGTCAAGGGAAGAGCAGAGTTTGAGTCAGGCTGTCCTGTTTGATTCCTGAGTCTTCCAACCCCTCCCTTTGTGACCTTGGACTATTAAAAGCCTCTGTACAATGATACCAACTATCACTGTACCAACTCTGCAGGGCTAAGGGAAGGATTAGTGGGAATTGTGTCCCCAGGCTGGCATAGATTAGGCATGCAGAAAATGGTCGTCATTGTTTTCATGAGTGTTGTGGCCAGGGGTGGTGAGATGGCAAGAAACCAGCAGCTCCGAGTTCTGTAGGGGAGCCTTGGGCAAAGCTAGATGGGAAAGGTTCTAAGAACTCAGGATTGCCTTGCCTCCTTGATATTTTCCCTATGATTTAGTTTTTGCATAATTCAACAGCTTTAGGCCACTTTGTTACTGACCAATAATTATGTTTTACCATTCTTTCCTCTGGGCCTACAACCTTGCCACTGTGCTCGCTTTATAATTGTGGCGTTGCTGTACAATGCATGAGGAAGTTATTTGAAGCACTCGTTCCTACCTGAGGCTGTAGGAAAACAATATTTCAGCCAGAGAAAGGCCATCATGGTAAATGAGGGGGCCACTGTTAGCACTTCGTGAGTGGAGTTGGCCCGTGAGGATTGAAGCTGGGCTGAACTCTCAGACTGCTTCCACAGGATGACTTATAGAGGACATGTATGGCATAGCAAAGACATATAGCTCATGCTCAAATGGTTAATTCTTGATTTAATTTGTCTTAGAAGTCCTGGAGTTTTAATGGCGGACAAGAAAGACAAAGAAGAACTACAAAGCTCATGCTCTTCACAGAGAATAATGAGAAGAGATAAATTCATAGAATTATTTGGTGTTTCTATAAATTTATCTGTTTAATTTTCTCACACTCCTCCTCCATTTCAGCTTCCTTCCTGTATGTCTTTCCTGCTCTGGTACTAGGTATCCTTTCTTCCTATGATCACTTCTAATTTCTCTCAAAACACATTTCTTTTCACAAATATCCCCATTTCAGGGTGAGAAAAAGGAAAACAGGGATAGGAAAGTCAGTAAAGTAAATTTATTCTATATAACATGGGGCAGATATTCCATAATGATAGCTAAGTAGGATTCAAAGCCTTTTTTTTTTTAAAGTGTCACTTAAGACTAATGAGTACAAATCTCCTGCAGAAAAAAAGTATGCACAAATGCCTTCCATGAATTTCAGGATGCCTTGTTCAAGCTACTGAAAGTGATAGAAGACTTAAAATAAATAGAACACGCTGTTATAATCACCACTAAGATTTTATTTATGTGTTTACTTCCTTGTATTGGGAGTAATGGCACCACTGGATATTTTGATTGTAGAAAGAGCATGTTATTTTCCCCCTAAAAGGCCAGAGGTTGGGCTATAGATATTCACAGAAATACGGCAGTAACCTTGCATCTCTGCAGAATCTTTCAATCCCCTCACTGCCAAATGTATTTCTCAACAAGTGCATTTTTGCCTCTGAATCCAAAGGAAAATAGTAGGACAGACACTTACACTTTCCTAAAGAAGAGAAGGAAGAAGAATTTCTTACCTAATTGAAACTGTGAGAAAAATTAAGTTTCAAAGCCTAACAGAATTTCCCAGCTTGGATATAAGCCAAGATATTAGAACACATTTCTTTTTTTTTCACCATAAGTATTAGGAAAAGAACCACTGGGAAGAAGAAGACAGGGTGGACTTTGACATCATACCTGAAAACTCAATGTCAAGTTACCTTAAAAAATTCACTGTCTACTATTAGTGAAACCAAGATACCAAAACTTATGTGTACAGACAGATAGATGGACAGACAGAGAGATAGCAGGTACTACCCCCCAGCTTTCCTTAGTGAGGAAAGTTCATGCAGCAGTTTACAGCCAGCTTTGCTGTTTGGCCCCAGGATGTCAGTGACAACACCTATGGGAGTAGCCTGGAGGCCACTTTTGGGCACATCTTCAGTGAGCAAAGACAGTTTATTTGTAGAAGTTCCAGGAGAATCGCCTGAGCTATTTTCTTAAAGGTTGCTTCAAGGGTGGCTCTATCTTCCAAACTAGTAATTAATACTCCCCTTGGAACCTGCGATAGAATGATGGGATACACTCTAATCGGGTGGTAGTTTTCGAAGTCTTTACAGACTAAGCAAATTCCTTGTGTCTCCTCCCTCTTGATCTCTCTGTCTCACTCTCTTTGTCTCTGGTCTAATGAGTTTAGACTGCTTAAAGAAAAAAACTAGATAATAATAATAATAAAAAGAAAACCTTTTAATTTGGGAGCCTCATGATGATAGAGTGCCTGATGCTCTGTGGGTTATTACAGATACCCAAGTCAGTCTCACACATATCCCTTCCATTTGGCTTTTTTAAAATTATTAATTGTTTTATTTATTAATTTTTTACCAAGCCTGGGTCTAAATACTGTTTATTCTACTTGATAGTCTGAAACCCCAGGCAATCAAGCCACCTTAATGATTCTTAGATATTTTTTTCTATAAAATGATCATTATGAGACTACTGCCCTCCTATCATTGAGGGATTAAAGGCAATAATATATGCAATATGCTTAACACAAGCTTATTATATTTCATTACATTATTATTTATATTAATACTTATTTATAAATTGTATTTATTTGTTTTTTTAATATTTTATTTATTTATTCATGAGAGACACACAGAGAGAGAGAGAGAGGCAGACATAGGCAGAGGGAGAAGCAGGCTCCACTCAGGGAGCCTGATGCAGGACTCGATCCCAGGACCCTGGGACCGCATCCTAAGCCAAAGGCAGACTATCAACCACTGAGCTACCCAGGTGCCCTATAAATATATTTATTATTAGCATAAACTTAGAGGCCCCTTTGCTCTTGTTCCTATAATGCTGTCTTACACATAATTCTAAGGAACTGAAGAATTACTTGAACCCCATTTAACATTATTACTGAAGTAACAGTCACTTAAAACCCATCATGAATGCTGCTATAGAAGCATCAAGGAAGGGGTGCCTGGGTGGCTCAGTAGGTTAAGCATCTGCCTTTGGCTCAGGTCATGATCCCAGGGGCACAGGATCAAGCCCCATGTCTGGCTCCCTGCTCAGCGAGGAGCTGCTTTTCCTTCTCCCTCTGCCTCTCTCTCTGCTGCCCCCACTTGTGCTCTCCCCTGCTCTCTCTTAAATAAATAAATAAAATATTTTTTTAAAAAAAGAAACATCAAGGACAATTAGGTACTTTGGACTCTGTATGAGCCATCAACTTTGGTTGAATGTGGGATTCTAAGCTGTTTCTCTCCTACTGCAGTTTTTCTGTATGTCTCCTCTTTTCCAGAGTGTGAAATGTTATTTTCTGTATCCCAACTTGCATTTCTCAGAATAATCATCTACTTATTCTCCGTTGAATCTGCATGGTTTACTGAGTGGTGGTCAAATCTGCATGGCTTACTACCACTTCTTTCCCCACCATTCCCCTCTTTGTTTCTCTTCTCCAGCCCCACTGTGATAGCCCCTGCGCAGCTTATAAGGTTTACGGATTATGAAGTGCTTGTTAACAATCTGCCATTTGGTTGAGTCTACACCTTCAACACAGTGATGCAGATGAATTATAACCATCCTAACTAGGTTCTGGAAATGGGGTGTCTCAACCTCAGCATACAGAAAAGCATGTTGAAGAAATGAACATTTACCAGCTGCTACTCACATCTGTCAGATGCTAGAGCATCATGGCTTTTGAAATTGTCTCAACCTAAACACTTCTCCAGATCACCTCTCATCACAACTGAAAGCCAAACTCCATCACAAGACATTGGAGGACTTTAAAAATTTACGTCTCATGGCTCTCAAGCTACACTTTTTTGCCACTGTCTCAGGTGTACATATTGTTTTAATCACACTCACACCAAGCTATTTGCCTGAGACACAGCATGCTCCGTTACGCATCCATGAATTTGTATATCCTGCTTCCTAGAAGGATTCCTTTCTCTTAGTCTACCTCATGAGTTCATCCTTTGAGACTTTATACACGTGTTTCTACTCTGAGGAAATCATTCAGCTCTCCTCAGACATAGTCAGGGTCCTCTCTTCTTTGCCTTTAAAACATGAATTCTCATCGATTGCTACACATAGTTTACTGTTTTATTTCTCATATGTCTCCCATGAAAGGCTGACAGTTACTAGAAGGGCTCAAAGTTTTATAATTTGTCTTTATATTCACTATGGTGTTCAGTGTTTATTGAGTACAAAAATGAAAGATGGAATGGAACAAGGAATAAAACTCTCCTTTTGAAATTCGCTGATTACACTCCCTTGATGTGGTCTTTTCCACGAGTCATTCTGATGTGACTATATGTTTACAGCCTACCCAAACATATATAAACTGGAGCTAATGTGTTCCTACAAGTGCTCTGCCTGCCTTATTGCATAATGGCAGAGAAAGACAATAGTACGTGGTGAGTATCCAAACACAGGACGAAGAGGATCCCCTCAGATGGATTAAATTCAACCTTCTATTTCCCAGGAGGACAAATGGAAAGACAGTTTCAGCATCTGTTAACCTTGTAACTAGCACTCCCATCTACCTAAAGTATTATTTTTTTCTGCCTTGGGGAGATGTAATGAAGAACAAATCCAATGCCTCCATCAGCTGATGATGGTTACCATATTTTAAAGAAAGCAGATAAAGTATTTGTTGTAGTAGATGGGAAAAATACAGCATGAATTAAGCTTGAAAAATGAAAAAAAATTGGCTGAAGTGATCTGAACTGAATGGCAACTAATATATTTCCTAGCACGTGTATATCTCATGTTTGATGGGGAAAAAAAAAAAGCAGATCTGAAAGCACTTTGCTTAGCTATTAAACACTTGTGGTATTTTTCTCCCTCCTCTCATTATGGCAGTAAATTACAGCAAGATGGGAGCCCATTCTCAGACTCACAGAATTGGCTTCCCACTACCACCCCAGTCAAAGCCACCCCAAGTAGTCACCAACTGAAAGGCTATACAATGGCAGATTTAGGTTAAAAAGCAGTTTTCATTTCAAGAGTAATTCACAGCAAGAAATATTCCTCCTCTTACTCTGTGACCTTTCAGAATGCCATTGGTACACAGACAATAACAGGATGGTACCTGCCCTGGGCATTCATCTTACTCTGGATATCAGGGCAAAATTTGGAGGAAGGAGAGGTTGGGGGTGGAGTGGCAATGTTCTTTCCAATTTTCAATCTCACTCTTGGCCATCAACCAGTGCATGTAGGCATTGCAACATTGTGCTTAGTGGATACAGGAGGAATTGGTGGATGTGGAGAGCACAGAGGAGAGATGCTGAAAAAGGAGAGGGGCCTTTACAAGTGTGTTTCAATGGTTCTCATCCAAGAACATAAACATGAGTGACTACACATGATGCAAGGTGTAAGGACACAGAGTCAGAAAAATGGGGTGAGTTCCAGCTTTCTGTTTTTCTAAAAATATATCCTTGAAAAAGTAATTTAACTTCTCTGATGCTCAATATTTTCTCATACGTAAAATGAAGAAAATGACACGACTTTTCCTGTCTTCCTCATAGGGCTATTATGAGAAGTAAATGGGATTAAACATAATCATAGTACATTCAAACTATAAAGAGCTGTGCAAGTGTCCAGAATTTTCCTCATATCTCAATACTTTGACTCACCACCTACTACTATGTGGACTGTAGAGTTGGAGGGGATCTCAGAAATCATCTAGCAATGCACACCAATGAGTGGTCCCTCCCCCAACATGGATGAGCAATGGATCTCTTCCTCTCTACAGACACTGTCAGTGACAAGTGATCCACTACTTTGCAAATAGCACTTCCATTAGATGTTTTATAAATATTGGAAAGAGGCTCAATGTAATTCAATTTATTAAGAAACACTTTCATCCCCTTACTCTTACTATATATTAAGAAAGGATGCTATGAAACCATTTACAAATAGGATCTAATGCAGTCCTCTCAAAAAGCCTAATTGAATTATCATTTCCATTATTTTACATATAAGGAAACTGAGGCTTGGAGATTAAAATCATTCATCTGATATCATACATTAGTGAATTTTAAGAGAAGATCTGGGTAATCTTTTTAGCTTGTGACATGCTCAAAGGAAGAAATAATGATGAATCTCTGGGGAACCTCAGAGGAATATATAATTGTTCTTTTCTTCTCTCTGTCTCTATCTCCTCAGTGCAAATTTAGGAAAATGTGCTTGTGTTTCTCCTTTTCCCCTTAAAAACTGAGAAAAATTATACTTTCTAGGAGCCACAGAGGGATGCCTAAACAAATTAATGAGTTAATATTTGTAAAGAGCAGTGCGACTCTTTAATAAGAGCATGTCCTAACAGAACCAAGTATTCCATTACCTGAGTGAGTGAGCAGATAGTGCAATGGTAACACTATATGCTAGTTTTAGGTTCGGTTCTTATAATTGCATTGCATTGGGTTAATAGAACAGAGTACCTGCAGGAACAAAATCAAAGCAACTAGTTAACAATGATTTAAGGAAAACTGAACTAATAGAGCCACGGGATGCTGTCTGTGACTTGTGTTCTTCTCAGGCTCTGTTGATGCATACCATGGGTGCATTTTCTGACCTGTCAATACCTTGAGTTATATACTAACTTGGGAGTTAGTAGAGAAGCACATGTAAACACATGTGCTACTTGATCTTTATTACAGACTAGTCCAAATGCTTCTATCTTGCTCTGGCTCCTCAGTTTCCTACTGGTCTTTGAAGATGTCATGCAGTCACCCAATATAGCCATTAGACTAAAATATATATATTTTATATATATATATATATATATATATATATATATATATATATATATGGCACAACCTATATTCAAGAACTGGATCTACATTTCATGTCAAAAAGACTAGACACTTTTCCATCTTTCAACATCTAGGAGAAAGAAGTCATTGTATCATATTTTTTTCTGCCTGCTGTGACCTTAAAAAAATCAGAACTCTATTTCAACAATGACCAAAAATATGTTAAGAAGGATTCTCTTATACATAGTTCACTCTGATTCCTGATATTTTTCTGTTTAATTATCCCCAAAAGTTTAGGAAATTCATTATTAAGGACATATCTTCCTTGCTTCAGAAAAACTTAAAATTTAAGAATTACCTGTGTGGATAAGACACCAACAAAGCCATTCAAAGTCTGATTCTCCTCTTCTGGTTTCTCCTCAAATTCCCAGAAATATTCCAAGCATGACAACCATAATCATCATTATCATCATCATCATCATCATCATCAATCTTCAAGTAAGGGTTGTATAAAGAATAGTCATAATAAAGTATGAGACAAAGGGAAAAATGGATCTATTTAAGTAAGAATATGTAAAATGTGAAAAATACCTTGTTTTCCAGTGTCTCTAATTTTATGTTTTTTTTTGTTTTTTGTTTTTTTCTCAATATTATGTAGAATCTTGGATATTAAAAATCAGATAAAATGTAAAATAGAACACAAATCAGAAATAAAAATTTTTAAAAGGCACCAGAAAAGTAGCATGTTCTCTCAAATTGGAATCAAGAAGCTTGTTCAGCATCTGTTGTGTGTCCAGCAAATAGTAGAAACTATAAATATTTAGGCTTATAGAAACACACATGGGGCTACAAATAAATTGTTAAAAAAAAGGGAATTGAAAAAAGAGAATTACACAATTTGTAATGTTTTATTAAGAAAAACAACTAAAAGTAAATACGACCTGTTTAACATTTATTAATTCTGTGTGGTGGTGGAAATTTTTGATATAAACTTGGCAATATCTTATAGATAACTGGAAATACAGAAGTAGGGATCATTTGGAAATTAGGATGACATACTTACTTTGGATATGCCCTTCTATATTCTATTATCCTAATTTCTCTACAGGTATGGTACCCACAAGTAAACAATTCCTAGGATTCTCAGGTCAATGGAATGACTATTTATAATTAAAAGTCACATATTTTACCTATCCTTAAATTTACTCAAGGTCTGCACGCAATAATCATATAATACTAATTGTTTATTTTGAGCTTTCCTAAAAATTGAATATTTTCAATTCAGTATATTTGACCTTTTTTTTAATGGTCAATTTTGAGAAGGGAATGTGTTTCTCAGGAAGTTCCACAACAAAGGACCTTTAGGCTTATCAGTCTTTTTTTCTTCTATACATTTTTCCTTTAATACATTATCTTCAAAGTTTCCACATAAGAGAGTATAAAAAGTACAGATCAACAGAATTTGGGATGAGAAAAAGTAAAATGATTAATCCTATTTTTCTGTGCTTAAAATTAAGAGAACTGAATTCTACTCCTGACTCACCCACTACTTTACTGAGTGGCTGTGGACACATGTACTTATTTGTAATTTTATCATCTGTTATAATGAAGATGTTGGATTAAAGATTACTAGAATTTGTTTCAACTCTGATATTATTTAATTTCTATAATATTCAAACTGTACCTGTTGCACAATCAAAGAGCAACCCTAGTTTTTAATACAAGTGCTAGCGTCAGAAAAAAACTAATTCTCAGGGATTCATTTGGCTTTATAAACCAAATAAAGCAAACTGACTAGCTCAACTTAACTGTATTACCAACTTTTTGAGGTGAGAGGTCGTGTCCTATTTTCTACCTTCCCCAAACAGAGCTTAACCCATAGTTTTCATATAGTAGATACTAATTAAAAAAAGACAAACCTTAATATTGATATATTCCCATAAAGTCCAAAAAAGCATTGTCATCTGCAATATTCATTTAATCCTCCTGCAATCCTAAAAACTAGACAACACTTTACATATTTTACATTTGAGGAGACTTTGGTTCCCAAGTCATGATCTGCTTAGAGTCGCACAGCTGATAAGTGGAACTGCTGAGATTTGAATTTTTATTTTTGTTGGATAAAACAAGACACTTTGTTAGGGCTAAAGTTTTCCTATTACTATTCAAAGGCAATTTTTTTGTTGTATGAAGAAAGGAAGACAGAAGGATGAAAAATCTCTAACATCTATCACTTGAAGAGATTCTAGTCTTGAAACTATAGCTTGAAGACCAATCTAAAGAAGCCAAAGGAAGTAATGGAGACCATCAAATTCATAAACATAATGACTTAACAGACCACCAAAAACCACTGGCATCTAAAATTAAATAATTTAAGTGATCTTTAAAAGAAATTAGCCCTTTGCTTGGCCTCTAACATTCATTGTGAATTTCTAAGAGGAATAATCTGATAAACCATTATTGTCCAAAATATTTAAATAATTGATACAGTTCAATACCCCATTTTTCAATCTGATTAAAAAATGGGCAGAAGACATTAATAGACATTTCTTCAAAGAGATGGCCAATAGGTCCATGAAAAGATGCTCAACACCACTCAGCATCAGGGAAATGCAAATCAAAACCACAATGAGATATCACCTCACACCTGTCAGAAAGGCTAAAATCAACAACACAAGAAATCATAAGTGCTGGTGAGAATGTGGATTAAAAGGAACTCTCTGATACTATTGGTGAGAATGCAAATTGGTGCACTCTGGAAAACAATCTGGGGGTTTCTCAGAAAGTTAAAAATAGAACTACCCAAGATCCAGAAATTGCATTATTGGGTATTTACCCCCAAAACACAAAAACACTAATTCAAAGGGATATATGCACCCCCTATATTTATTCCAGTATTATTTATAATAGCCAAATTATGGAAGCAGCCCAAGTATCTATTGATAAAAAATGGATAAAAAAGATGTGAGATCTATATTGATATGGATATAAATATATAATATTCTGGAAATTTATTCATCCATAAAGCAGAATGAAATCTTGCCATTTGCAATAACATGGATGGAACTAGAGGGTATAATGCTAAGTGGAATAAGTCAGTCAGGAAAAAGACAAATACCACATGATTTCACTCGTGTGGAATTTAAGAAACTTAACAAATGAGCAAAGAAAAAAGAGAGAGAGAGAGAGACAGAGAGAGAGAGAGAGAAACCAAGAAACACTCTTAACAATAGAGAGCAAACAAATACCAGCGGGGAAGTGAGTGAAGGGATGGGGGAAATAAGGAGTGGGGATTAAAGAGTACACTTATGATGAAAACAAAAATAAAATAGAATTATAAAAAAGTAATAAATATATTAGTCCTAACATCAGCTCATAAGCTTTTCTAAATTTTGGTATGTACTAATGATGCAACTTGAAAAAAAATGCATTGAGTCTATTGCTCATTTTAAATTGGAATTTACCTCATATTATTATTCACAAGTGATCAGAAGTGTCAGGTTCATGCAAATCTTTCCGATCTTGACTTAATGCTTTCAGGATACTTCTACCAAATGTTATTTTATAATCAGAAACCTCAAAGAGATGGAGAGTTTATACGAAAATGTAAGGTAAATCAGACTGCAAATAGTTGTTATTTAAAAAGAACAATAATCTCTACTATTGGCTGTGCAGTATTTAAATAGATGTTTTGGTGTCAGAATATTATGTCTTTCATTTAAAATAAATAAAATGTATTGGATATGTTATGTTAAAAATCTGAAAAAAATGTCTTAGTTCATATTTCAATAAACTAAAACATGCCATTGAGTCCATCTAACCTATATTAGATGTTGTGGTGTTCACAAGACCATAAGAAATTGTATAATACTTCGAAGAGTGGATTTTTAGAGGAAAATGTTCTCTACCTGCCCCAACAGAGGTTAATTCTGACCATCCTCACCTTATCTTTCCAGATGTCAATTCTGTGGTTCATTACCTAATGATGACTCAATACCTCAACAATAACTAAAAACTTACTCTTCACTCCATGAATTTCCAGTCATTCTGCATTCCAGCCATTTTCACTCCATTGGAACTGCTCTACTTTTTCTTCTTCTTCTTCTTCTTCTTTTTTTTTTTTTTTGAACTGCTCTACTTTTTCAATGGAAGTTGGAGACCTGCCATTTTGAGCTTTTTAGATACATTTCACTGTGCTTCCTTCTGGTTAGCCATTATTCCCTTAAGCTCTGACACTCACAGTCTGTTTTACTCAGTTTCAGACCTTTACGGCTCCCTGTGTTTCTTACATACTCATTTTCTCATGTTCCTTTTCTATCAAGGCCATTTCCCATCCATGCATCCATGCCCTATCAACCTTTCAGGTATAACTGAAGCTTATTCTTCTCCATAAAAAAAATAATAATGCCAAATCCTCTTTTTGTCCCCCAAATCATTTTTCCTCTTTAAACTACTATTGCTTTCTTAGTATCACATTCTTTGGAACATTTTTTTTCCTTTAATTGTTTAAAGCACATTAGCAAACTGCTTTCTCCTATCATGTTGGCTTCTGCAATGAGAAATAATAGAGCAAGAACACTACTGGGTATGCTTGAAAAGGTGTAAGGCTAATGTGGAGGTATCACAGGTGAAGTTGTGCCTTATAAAAGAAAGATCTAGGGAAGCGAGATGGATGTGCTGTACCATATGATGCCTGAATATTCATTTAAATTGTGAAATGCCTATGGATTAACCTTATACAGAGCCTCCAAGATCAACATATAGAATCTGTACAAGCATAAGCCAGAAAATGGATGGCAATATCTTTCTGCACATAGTTCACTAAAGGAAATTTAATCCAGGAAAGTTAAAATGTTGATGGAAGAGCTAAAAACTAAATAGAAGATGATAAAATAGATGAGAGATGGGCAATAGCAGAAAGATATTGCCATCTCCAGAATCCAAGGGAGGAGGACTTGTCACCATGGTCTGAGAGTCAGACCATCCAGTGAAAACTGAAACCATAGCAGAGGCTGTCCTATGAGAGCTGGGACTAAGGAGGAGATAGCAGAGGCTGTCCTATGAGAGCTGGGACTAAGGAAGAGATGCTGAGCCACCAAGATGGATAGAAGTAGCCTGGCTTGTTTGTTCTCACTGCCAATCTTTCTCCAGCACCTTCTATTGGCCAAACCCAGTGGAAGCCAAGCAGAAAAAATGTATCTTGTAGGGTCAGGTATCAGAGATACAGAGTGGAGCAGGGCGAAGTGTAGGGAATGAATTTGAGACAAAAGAACCAATTGATTTATATTCTATCATCTATCATCTACCTATCATCCATCTATCTATCTCTCTATCTATCTATCTATCTATCATCTATCTACTGTAAATAGATGCATACATATATACACTATGCACTTTGAAATGTAGTCAGGGTATAGTCTCAAAAGGACTGTAACATATTGTGAATTGCAAAATTTTGGTGAATGTCACTATTAAATTCAAGTAACAAATTCCAGAAAATATTCTTATGTGTGTATGCAAAATTCTTTATAACCCAGAAAGGTTTTTACAGCTATTTTCCTTGAGGGAATAAATCCCAGGTTTGAAGTATCATAATGAAACTCTACCTCTATACATTATTCAGTTAGGAACTTGGGGGTTGGGGGTGTTGAAGTCTACGTTTACTATTTGCTACAAGGCTTCTCCAGCAGTCATCTCATCCATATTGACACCTAGCATTTTTCTATGGTGACCCTTACTCTTGGTTCTAAATTATATTCTGCTATTTTTCTTCTTCAAGCAAATGCTGCTCCAGTACCATTCTTCTCTCACTTTCCAAAGTAAAGGGAAAGGCAGCTGAACTTCATTAAATGCAATCACTCTGTGTACTTTACCTCTGGTTCGGTATTTGATTTGGTGCACCCTGCACTATAAATGAAAGTGATTGTGTCATGTTTGACATATTCATGATTTTCTGGCACAATCCAAAGACTAATAAGAATGCTATTTAGAAAAATAACATCACTTCTGATAAAATTGCTTATAAAATATATGAACTTATAGTGAACTGTATTATTCAATATTTTCCTGCTATTTGTAGTAGAACAGGGAAACAATATTGAAAACATTCCCATTAGAGTACTTGTTTCTTCCAGAAAAGCTTGCTCTAAAGGAACTTCCACCTCCATGTTCTCTCATTGAGCCACTGCCTGCTGATCAGTCTCTTCTTTTCACTCAAGTGTTGCCTACCGCACAGCTCATCCTAGAGTACTATGAAGGTTTGGGTCATTAAACTGCAATAGATGACAATGAAAACAGCACTTGAGACAAATGAAAACAGCAATACCTGTTATTACCAAATACACTTTTCAGTTATCATTGCAGAATGAAATCCTAAAAAAGCTGAGTGACACAGGATTGTTTGTTAGGAGCGGCAATATAAGTATAAATGAGAGGCACCGGAAGAGAATTAAAGACAAGTCTGAACTTCTTAGTAAAATTTCTGGTCAAAAGAACAAATATGCAGCACATTAGCTAAGAATAAAACACTGAGCTGTAGGCAAAGACCTGCTGCATAAGGTATAACAGCTAAAATTTCTCCAGTTTCAGCTTTATTCTTTAAAAACTACTTCAGACACAGTCTTACATAAAATGAAATGGTCTTATATATACATAGGCTAAATGATTAAGACAGGAATATGGTATGTATTATAAACTAATATATTTATTAACTAATAATGCTATTAGTTTCATTTATTAACCAATCCCAAGGAATAATTATAATATGTATTTAATTATATTTAATGTTTAAAAAGACCCTCTACTATATTTGAACAAAAGCTGAGTTTTGAACACATTAGCATTCAAAGAATAAAACAGCAAGCACTTATATAACTATTATGAGTCAGGCTTATTTCAATCTATTTAGATATATTAATTTCTGTTTTCAAAACAACTCTAAATTTTTCATCCCCATTTTATATACAAGGAAACTGAAGCACAGAGGTATTACAGTACGTGTTCAGAGTTATGCTGTGGGGTAGTGGTGAAGTGTTTCAATGACAGGCTAATTCCAGAGTTTTTGATCTTTGCACCATTGCTTTGGGGCAGGAACTTGAGAGGTTCTGGTGTTCTGTTCTAGGGCACATGGTCCAATAGTTTGGGAACCCAGAGAGGAAAGTGTAAGGTGTGGCTTGGTGGAATAAGAAGTCAAGACAATGAAAACAAGTCTTAGTAAGATAATGAGGCAATGTTATTTAAGGTGAGCTACCTATGAAGAATTTAGCTAAAAACAGATATACAAAGATGAATGGAGTTTTCCTCAACTGTACAATCTCTTTCTCAATGAATTTATAAACCAGTGGAGGAACCTATATTCTAGAAGGGATAATTAACTCACTTGCAAATGTGTATTGATTCCTATGAAGGGTAAAGTATTAAATCAAAAAGAGGAGAATGCCATGAAATCGAGTTTCTTACAATCTTAAAGCCATATGCATCAGAAATACCAAATTATTTATTGGAATTTAAGAATTATGCATCTAATTTCTCTCTCTCTCTCTTTCTCTCTTTCTCTCTTCCTTTTCATCTTGTATGGACAATTACATCTCCTAACAATCTCTTTTCAGAATTAGGTTGCCTCAAATGTTCTTTCTTCTTCTGGGTCTTGCTTATGGGGTTTTCTATCTGGTATGAATCTAAACTACCTTATTTTTTTTTTTTTACTACCTTAAATTTCTATCCATCTTCCAACTCTGGCTCACAAATAATCATTTAATAAATTTTCTCCTATTTTCCAGTACAAAATATTATTTTTCTTTTTGTACTTACACCACTTTGCTTATTGTTTATATATACATTATATGTATGTTATAAACATATATGTATATATTTTGTAATATGTTACATTATATATTATATATGCATATAGTATATAATTAGTATGTTATATCTACATATATTACATTATTTTTATGTAAAGACTTCATTTATACCACTCTGTTAAGAGCTACTTGGGAACAGCATCTTTATATCTTTATTTTTTACATCTATCTATTCTCAAGAGTGTTTAGCACAGCTCCCAGTAATAAAGAGCTGCTTATTAAATAATTGTTGAATTGGATATTACTGATAAAAAGATAGTCTACAGTGAAGTTTGTTTTTAATGTCCAACTTCACTAGTACTATGTAAAGAGGAATAATTATATTTGTTTATTTAGCAACTTGAAATAATGTTAGTCATTGACAATTTTAGCTATTCTTCATATGTGTGTGTTATATATGTAAATGTACATATATATGTCACTCTTTTTTCTTATGTTTAGGGGTTACCTAACTTACATGGTTTCGGATTTGCCACTTAAGATTATGTTATTATACAGTTTTGCATTTGTTTATACAATTAGATGCAAAAATATGCTAATGTATCATTAAGACTGAGATTATAATTACACAGGAGTCAGAAAACTCTCTGTTAAAGTTCCCAAAGAAACCATAATTCTTTTTTCTGAAAATATCAATGAAATACATATTTTAAAATTTGTTCTCCTGTGGTGTTAAAAGCCAAATACAAAGGAAACTTGAGGTAGTATTTGAAAAATAGGGAATAAAGTAAAAATCTAAACATGGAAATATTTTCTATTTAAATGGTTAAAAACTTTTTAAAAGAGAAAACAAATTATATAGTTGATGAAAGTCCATTTAAATGTAAAAAACCTTAAAGTTTCAATAATGCAAGGTGTTAATAACTGAGGAAAGAATTTCTAAGATATATAATTTGGGTCTTGCCTGAGACCCTCTAGCTATAGAGTTGCTATAGCAATGCTACTAAAGAAAATTAATGTTTGTAATTAGACCAAAGCTTTAATACCATAAATCCCACTACAGCTATTTATTTTCAAACTGTTAAAGATCTGTGGCTATTTTCAGGACTCAGTGATTTACATTTGTATTTCCTGTTTTAGGCCAACCATTTTGGCAATCTAGAAATTGTTCAGTTAACTCCATTTAAAATTCTGATTTGATTGGATCCAGTCTCAATAAATACACACACAGGCACACACACACACTGGTAAAAAATATGTTTAGTGGGGGGATTTCTGTACTTAGAAAAGCTGCGGTGAATGTTTTAGTTTGTTTAGGGTATGACACATCAGAACAGAATCACAAGACATAAAACATCTCCATTGCTTTAAAAAAAACAAAAACAAACAAAACAAGAAAAAAAAAAACCTCTACCGATTATAAATATCCTTCAATCGTTATGATTTCTTTTGATATTTCAATAATAGTCACAATTTTATTCCTTGGTAGTCATTCAAGTAACATGTGTTCTTTCTGTATCTATCATCTATCTATATCTATCTATCTATCTATCTATCTATCTATCAATCATCTGTCTATCTTTGAATCTTATATGTAGGAGAACAGTGAAATAAACAAGAGGCTATCAGAAAGGATAACCTAACTAAAGAACTGCAAACAAAAGGCAAAAGAATTTCTCAAATATGTCACTAGTATTTAAGCCAAACGGTAGCCACACAAAGGATTCTTGATTAATCAACATACATCTAAGACATTACTTTCATAAATGAGAATCACAATAACTGTGTAACTTTGGTAAAGAGAAGTAAACTGTTTTAGTCCACTGTAAAATCTGAATACCACCATTTTGTATGGCTAAGTGTTAGAAAGAGTGTCATCTGGTTTTCAAGATGACACTCATCAAGATGTCAGACAATACCCACCGAGAAAATCACAAGAGACTGGATAGTAAACATAAATATGCAAGTAAACATTGTAGTCCTTGGATAGCAGTCTATAAATGACCATGTAGCTCATATAAGGATTATGCCATCGGACCTCTACACTCTTAAGTAGAGTGCACAAACTCTGTGCAATTAAGTATAAGCAACTAAGAAAAAAATAGACAGAAGCAGTTACCCAAAGACAGAGAGTAGAGAAGCCATAATATAGTAGTTACCTGGCCCATATACATGACTTTTTCTGGGACAATATTGTTTTTAAAAGCAGGAACAGCAACTTACCTAAGGAGAAAAGGAGAAAAAATAGGTTATTATATGTGAATTGTTCAAACATTTTAAGAGAAGCAAGGCATATGTTGACAAGCAGAGCCAAGTATGTACACACAGAGAAACTGCCAGGGTGCCCGGGTGGCTCCGTGGTTGAGCATCTGCCTCTGGCTCACGGTGTGACCCAGGGTCCTGGAATCAAGTCCTACATCAGGCTTCCCGCATGGAGCCTGCTTCTCCCTCTGCCTGTGTCTCTGCCTCTCTCTGTGTCTCTCATGAATAAATAAATAAATCTTAAAAAAAAACGCACACACACGAAAGAAATTGCTTAAGTCTACTATTTGCCCCACTATAGTTTTCCATTCCCTAAATCTCTTTAAATGTTTCTTGTCCTCCTGTCCCTGGCCTGCTTTCTCTTATTTATCTTCACGTCACACCCATTTTTGTAGGCATCTCCTTCTTAGGCTGGCTTCACTCTACTAATGCTTAAATGCTTAATTTCATCCAAAAATAAAGAATTAATAAATGCAGACTAAATTCCAGACTCTACCTCTTATTAGAGTGCCACCTTTATCAAGACAAACCATCTGTGAACTAAAGGTGATTAAATAATTGAATTTACGCCTGCTTCTAGCTTCAGAAATCTAAGTTGTTAAGAGAAGGCAAGTGGAGTGGCCAAAAGAAATAACTTATAAATAAAATATCAGATTTAACAGCCCTCTCAGTTGTAATAAATTTGGGAGATAGGCTCTTTCCATGCTACTCACCTAATTTTAGTCCCTAAGATTGGCTATTCTGTGCAGGGGCAAGGCTGATTTGGTAGCCAAAGCTCTCGGTTTATAGAGGGCAATAAACTGGGATTTAGTCAACTATAATATCACGGGCAGCCTGGGTGGTTCAGCAGTTTAGTGCTGCCTTCAGCCCAGGGCCCGATCCTGGAGTCCCAGGATCGAGTTCCACGTCGGGCTGCCTGCATGGAGCTTGCTTCTCCCCCTGCCTGTGTCCCTGCCTCTCTCTCTCTCTCTGTGTCTTTCATGAATGAATAAATAAATTAAAAAAAAAGTCTTAAAAAAATATCTTGTATGAAAGATACAAGAGTGGGTGTGGAGGCAAAAGAGACTGTGGAAGTCAAATTGAATAACCTGGTAAAATGGATCTCTCTGTCCCAAGATCACTTTAAAACTTCCAAGTTCAAAGGTCAGCATTGCTCAATGCACTTGTCAGGTAGAAGAGCAGCACATTATCAGAAAAGTGTGTGCCTGCAGAGACATGTAAGCAGGTAAGCTATAGTGTTGGGAGAAGGAAAAGGGCCTGCTTTCCTGGGCAGGTGCCCGGGTGTCTGCAAAGCACCCAGTGAAACCTCAATTTCCTTGGGAACTGGCTTAGAAATTTCTCTAGGTGCACAACCTTAACATTTCTCTTGCTGGAAGCTGAAGTGTTCATATTATGCATTGACTAATTTATGAGTTTAGTGAGAAATTCTTTGTAAAATAAATTCTAAAAAAGAGAGAGAACCTGAAAATGAATTCCCTCTGCACAACATGTGTGTATGGTCCCATTAGCAGTCGCACAGTGGGCAATCGATTAGGGAGGGAAAAATGGCTTTTTTTATGGTAATGGATTTTGAGCCTCCTGGTGATAATTTATTTACTAGAAATTTTGCAGAGCTGGCTAGCACACTGATGAAAACCCTCTGAACATGTTCATTTAAAAAGAGGAAAAAAGTGGCTTGGCTTATTTTTGAGAAATATTGTTATTAAATCATTGGAAACATATTGATAAAATATGCCTGAAAGCTACAGTCCTGTAATTTATAATACAAATTACATTGCTATTGACAAATGGCAATTTAATCCTGCAATTAACTTTAACAATTTGAATTTCTCTGTTGCATTTTTTAAAGAAAAACCTTTGAAAGGCGTTCAGTAATGCAGTGCGAGGCTAGTCATCAATTCTGGCTTTTAGGCAATCCTATCTCCTCTGTATTTCTTTGTATAGGGTTACCCTAGCCACTTACTAACCAAAGGGTAAAAACAGAATCTTTTCACCCTGACTTCCAACCCCTCAAAAATCCTGAGATGAAAGGGACTCCCTTACCTCAAATTCCCTTGATACAGGAGAGAAAATGGCAGTTTGGCCTAGTTCAAAGAATGTGAAATTCAGATTCAAAATGACCTATGCTCCTCTTTCACTTCCATCACTTACTGGCTCTGTGGCATTGGGTAAATAATGTCTCCTTACAGAACCTTTTCCTTTATTTGTAAAGTGGAGAAAAATAACTACTACTTTGGAAAAGGTGTACAAAAATGAGGTAACATGCCATATGCCTGAGTTTATCCTTCATATCCATCAGCCCATGTTCTACATTCCCCTGCAAACAATGAGGCATTTTAGGTGTTAGCATCTTTTGCCATTTACCATTGGGGAAAAAAGTTCTTTTACACTCAGAATGTAGGAGTGAGGTGCTTATTAGCATGAGCAATTTGCTATTCATTTCTCCATATACATATGCATAATTTATTCCTTGACTTAGGAAGCACATAAACACTGGGCAATAGAGGGAGAAAAGTAAGGAAGAGTTATTCATGGAGGTGCTTTTAAGTTTGGCTTTGTTAATATCTGGCTATGAAACTATGATTGCAGTAGGGCTGAGAAGAGACAAAAGGGTAGTAAAGGCTCCTGACTTTGGAGATGCAGGGATTCTATGCCAAAGAACATATAAGCTGATCAAAAATATAATTACAAAGAAAAATAAATATCATATAAAACACTCTAGAAATATAAAAAAGCATAAACATACATGCATCTAACCACACAGCCCCCAAATATATAAAACAATAGCTAACAGAACTAAAAGCAGAATGATATAAATCAGCTATGTATTTGGAGATTTAAAAACACTTCCAGAAATCAATAGAATTAAAAGACCAAAAAGAAAAAGAAAGAAAAAAAGATATGGAATATATTAAAACATAATATAAATAGTTTGATTTAACAGATATAGAACTTTATAACTTTACCTCCGATAACCAGTATATACATACTTTTTTAAGTACACATAAGACATTCATAAAAATTGATTGTATATTAACTAAAGAAAGCATAAATTGCAAAGATTCATCATTATTCAGACAATATTCTCTGACATAAATAAAGTAAAAAATTATTCATAAAAGGAGAACTAAGATGCTATAATTTGTCTGGAAATTACCAAAACAAACAAGCAAACAAAAAACCTATTTCTAAACAGCTCTTTGGCTAAAGAGGAAATCTTAAGACAAAACAGGAAATATTTAAGTGGGGTTTGAAACAGTATGTTCAAAGATGGGCAGGCAAAGATAATTTGTAGCTTAGAAAGGAATTTGTTGCTTTAAGTGCTTTTATCTGAAAACAAAAACAAACTGAAAAACACATAAGCTGAACATTTAAACTCAAGAATTTAGTGAATCCAAAAACACAAAAATGAACAAATAACGGTAAGATCAGAAATTATTGAAGTAAAAAGAGATTTAGTTAATAAAAACAAAAAGCTGATCTTCTGAGAAAATTAATAAAATAGAGAAACTTCACAAACAGGTGAGAGAGAGAGAGAGAGAGAGAGAGAGAGACTGAGCACACTTGAGCACCAGCACTAGCAAGGAGCAAGTTCCATGGACAGCAAGAGAGACAGAGGCAGACAGACATAGGATAGAGGGAAAGCGTTTGTAAATTAAATGAAATTCCGACAAAAATCCCAACATGATATTTTGCAGGACCTAACAAACATTCATACACATAAGCCCAGGGTAAAAATACACGTGAATAAATACATATAAACAAGACAAATAAGGTCAATTTTGACAACAAAGAGCAGGAGGGACATTATTCCATCAGATAATAAAGAACAATGAAAAGACAATACTACACTAATGAAGAAACAAATACATCTCTGCAATGGAAAAGTAAGTTTCTAAGTATGATAATATGAAGTATTATAAAGGTGGCACTATATATCAACGAGAAGAGAACTCATTTGAGTAGATAGTATTGAGAAAACTAATCCACAATAATAGAGAAAAATAAACCTTAAGCCCTTCCTCCAATCATGTTGTAAAGTGAACTTAAAATGAGTTATAGCTCTAAATAGAAAAGGTTAAAAATATAAAGCTAAAGGAAGAAAATGGAGTGGAATGTCTGTGTCTTTAGGATGGAGAAAGACTTCCCAAATAAGATCCAAAAAGCAAAACTAAAAAATAGAAAATGAATGGTCTTGAGTACAACAATTTTTTAAATTTTATTTAACAAAGTGAAAAACTGGAAGACAGTTGTTCTATACAAAATGGCACCTATTAATAGTTTGGTTACCCAAGGAAATCATTAAAATCGATGAGAAGACAGGGAGCCAAAAAAACAAATGAATGAGAGATGAATACCAAATGGTTAAAAAAATATTCAAACTCCATCATAATGAGAAAAATGAAAACTGAAGTCTTGAACTACCAATTAGCACTGATAAGATTGGAAAAATATAAGTTTGGATGGTTCCAAGTGTCAGGAAGGAGGTGGGAAATAGGGAATCCCCAGCATTTATGGTAGGAGTAAAACTTGACAATGTAGTAGAAAGCTACTTGGCAGTACTTAGAGATCCATTAATCCTGCCACCTCCAATACAGCAACTCCTGGACATATATATAGCTGAAGAAACATTTTAAAAAATCTAGGATGAGATCTGAACAAAAATGTTTGTCTTAGTACTGCTTATATTAGTAAAAAATTGAAGCTGATCTATATGTTCATCAATATGACAACAGATAAGGAAAATGTGTTGGAATTATCCAGTAGAATAGCATGTAGTTATGAGAAAAAAAATAAATGTAAATATACTGGGATGAATAGATCCTAAAAACTGTACTAAGGGGAAAAATAAGAAACAGAGACTTCACAGCACAGTATAATTTAGTAGCATGATCCACAGAGACAACATTATTTATTATACAAAGACATATATTTTAGAATAAATATCTAACATATTAGCATGGGTCATTATGCCTGTATAGGAGGGAACAGAGAGAGGGAAAATATAAGTAAAAGAGAGGACATGCACACATCAAAGTTGAAAGTGGGCCAAACATGAAATATATGATTAACTCAATATTTTGTTCCCCATTGTTAAGTATTCAAGAAGAAACAAAATGGTGGCCACAGTTTGGATATATCCTTAGACCAAACACTCATAGTCAAATAACCAAAACATAAACTGCCTTGATTGCCCTGAAATACTGACTCTGACCTCAAACAAAACACGCATTCTTCATGTCACTGTGATCCTACAGCTTTGTAGCCAATCAACTACCAGCAAGTAAGCTTATTCAATGACAAGAAATATAAGGTCCTAGTAACCAATCATGATTAAAAGAAAACAGAAACAAAAACAATGTACTTACTCATTCATACTTTATAAACCGAGCTGTAACTACTGAGAGCCAAGCTTCTCAACCACATTTGGTTGAAAGCCTCCCTGTTCTCCAGTAGTTTGTTTTTTGCTCCATAGACTATTCATATCAGGTGAAGCTCTCTTAATTTTCTTCTGACAGAAGAAAGGAAAGAAGGAAGAAGAGAAAGGAAGTAGGAAGTAGGAAGAAGAGAAAAAAGAGGTAGGGAGGATGGAAGGAGGAAAGGAATTGAGGAAAAATTTGGCAGTTATATGAAAAGAGCTCAAACATGATTAGACGAGTATTAAGTATATTGTATATAGTGGGCTGGTCAGAGATAAGGCCCCAGATATCTAACTAGTTATTATGGTCAGATGAGAGGGTCCTTGAGTTTATGGAACCTGGGATGTCCCTCTATGAATCACATGGCTCAATGAGTGGCCTAGATTATATACCTCAACATATTTCTGCCTTGGAGCCTTTCTCAGGTTTCAGGAGGAGTGGGAGACACAGCCAGGTCTCTTTACTGCTCTGTTGGAGGCAGGTGTTGAGAAGAATCCTGAAACCACTGAATCTGAAGAGCCCTCTAAATTCATCTATTTTTAATGATTCACAATTCTAGCTCTGCCTCAGAATTATCTGAAGAACATTTAAAGTACATATGTCAAAATCCTACAGCAGCTCAACCGAGAAATGATCTCCGGGGATGGGGAGTGTGAATCTGTCTTTTGGCAAGCTCTTTAGGAGACGCTAGCGTAGCCAGACTGGTGAGCAGTTGGAGAACTTGCTGTTGGGGACCACCCATCTATTTTATCTTCCACTTGGTGCAAAGAATTCTCCTAATAGCTGTCCAGTTCCTTCTAAAGAGATTCAAACAACAACGAAAGAATAAGATATCCACAGTTTGAGAGGAGGGTGGCGTCTTATATTCTCCTTGCAAAATAAGCTCTCTTCAGGTCCTTCCATGAGTAAGTTGCCGGTAACTGCACTGTACTAACTGCTACTTTTCCATATAACTGCGGTTGTCTGATCACTGACTTTGCCAGATCATTGCTAAATTTCAACTAACCTTGTGTTAATCACAAGTGTAACAAACAACCATTGGGAAGAAGAGTGAGAATAGCCCTTTTGGGGCATCTGAGTTATGAATAAATAGGTGGTAGGTTTGCCCCTTCTTGTCCAAAACCTGCTACTGAAGTTTTGTCTAGTATGAACATCCGCTCCTTTAAAAGACATCAATAATATATTTTGAATATTTACAATGCACATGAAAAATGAAACTATTTTGACAGATTTACTCAAATTGTATGCAAATGTAATGCATATTTAATGCAAATGTACATGTGGTTTTCTTAACTATTTCCTATGCTTCACTGTGCCCCTTAGTAAAATGCTAATGGTTCATCTGTGCTTCTTTATTCTATTCAGCAAATAATTGTTAATATAACTTGTCGGTACTACACGAAGGCTAGAATAAAAGAAATGAAAGACAAGGTCCTTGACCTTGAGAATAGTATATTCTAGTTGGGGAAAGACTACTTGCTCCCAAAATCACCCAAACATGCTCCTTTTGGTGAACTGCCTGTCTTACTTAATGGCACCACTCACAGACCTGTGAGGACCAAGAGGAATCCCCTGCGAATTATCCCACACTCCTTTCTCACCTCATGCTCATGCCCAATGAGTTACCAAGCATCAGTTATCTTCTAAACCCACTCCTTTCTCCCTATTCCAAGACTTTCTACTTAGTTTAGCTCAGCAGGAAATAATGGGGTAACTGTAAAAGCATCCCACTTGGTTTTCCTGTGTTCGCTCTTAACCCATGCTCTATTCTGCTACCAGACGATCTCTCCAAAACTCATGGTTGACCCATGTTCAGAAATTCTCAGTGACTTTCTAAATAATACCCCAAATCCTTTGCCTAACATTTAAGCCTTTCATAATTATTGCCAAATTTGGCTCTTCTGTCACTTTTTAACTTCCATTCTGTTCTCAGATCATAAGCAATGATTTACAATCTCTTTAATGTGCCAGCAATAAAGCTTCTACTAATGACAATACCTCTACCTATAACGGTTTCCACTTAAGCCCTCTTCCTTCCTCTTAGCTACTTGCTGAGCTCTTATTCATTCTTCAGGAGTCAGCTCAAATGCTCACTCTTTCCCAATATCAAGCCACATCACTCCCTCAGGTTGAAAGAAGTGCTGCTTCTATATGTTTCCAAAGAACTCTATGAATATCCCAGTATCATTTTTCTTTTGTTCCAATACAGATAAAAAGAAAATCATATGTAACTCTAATAATATATACCTTCCTTTGTGCATGTCCCCCTCTTTAGTAACAAGTCCCATCCAACTTCCACAACCATTCAGAATAATATGAGGAACTAGTTTAAGCCACATATACCCCAGAGTAATGGCTTTAGGTAACTTCCCCATTATCATATAATTTCAGGACTATGGGGCAAGAGAGAATATAATTTGTTCATTTCTAAGCCCCAGTACATTTAATCATCCCTGAGGTTCTTTACCATGGAGAGTTAGTGTTACTGATAGAATTGTTTTCTTTTGGATGAGTTGGGGACTGGGACAGGGGCAGGGTGTGAATATTTGCTTTCTATGTTTCCTATTAGACTATGTAGTTCTTTATATATAGGCTAGTTTCCCCCCTTGCCCTGCTTTCCCACAACCTAGCAGAAAGTCTGGCACATGCTAAGCATTCATTGAATGTTGGATGGATGGATGGATGGATGGATGGATGGATGGATGGAAGGATGGATGAATGGATGACTGGATGGATGACTGGATGGATGAAAGTAAATATAAAGTAGCTAGAGAATATTCCAAAGGTCCAAGTATAAAGGAGGTTTTTGTTTTGTTTTGTTTTTCTCGGTTATGGGGTCAGACTACTGACAGAATTGACCATAAGGGAATGATCACTGTGGCATAAGATAATTAAGGAAAGACTTATAATAGATGAAATTCAAGCTGGATCTTACAAAAAAAAAAATTAAATAGGTAGAGAAAATTAAAGAAAGCATTTTAGGCTAAAATATATAAATGGATACAGTGTTGTGAAGGGCAAAGAGGGCATATTAACTTCCACAGGGGATGTACAGGATCAGGAGTAACTATGAGTAAATAACTTCACTGTTGGGTTGAGGAATTCACATTGATCTGGAATAGATACCCGACGATAAACTGGTGTATTGATGTCCATGTTACAAGATTTACTACATAAATCTCATATTTTGTTTCTGAAATCAGGAGAATGAACTATTCTGAATTTATTCACAAGCAGAGAGTTAAGCCCTCAGTTCATCATAATTAATATACCACCAGGATCCTTTGCTGGTAACCGAAATGTAGATACTATGGATACATTATAATAACAACAGTCAACAGCAGCATCTGAACAATAGGGAAGAGTAGAAATTCAAGGTTGTCTCATAAATAGAATCTGCAAGGAAATATAGAAAAGGGAAATGTAATTTCCCACAGAAAACTGGTAGGAAACTATCAGTCCAAAGCCAAATATCATGGAATCGTAAATGGCTATAAGTTATTACTTTGATTTTACGTTTCATTTGAAGGAAAAATACCTTAAGCTACCTCCTAATGCTGTATTTGAGCCCTAGTTCAGAAATAATTCATGAAAAGAATTGTTAATTGAATCAGTTTAACATTTACAGGAAAAGTTTGTTTTCTAAAGTGATGGCCTTCTAAAGTACTGATACCAAACAGGTTGTGAACAGAAACACAATTGAGAATACAGATTATGCTTTATTTTTCTTAGTACCATTAGTCCCTGGTACTTTTCAAGCATAGGATATTTGCCGAATGAATAAATGAATAAATCAGTAGTAAGAGGACAAGCAGGATTTGAAGAGACCATAGAAGTAACTTAAAACTTAATATTGACTGACCTATTAACCATCAACTCAAGTACAAAAATTTTAGAATAAAACTATGTATGAAATATGAAGAATCTCTTTATATTCAATTATCTATAATTATAAAGAATAAGTCAAATGGTCTAGAAGGAACACAAATAAGGAAAAGAAAATTCCTTCTGCAATTCAAACATTGATCATTTTCAAGAACATTATAATTCAAACAAGACAAGTTACGTTTGGGATTTTCCTACTTTATTCATCAGAGAAAGATCTGCTAACTGCCCATGACAAACATCCACTGCACATCCATTTCCATCTTGCAATTTAGATCAAGTCTTTGTAGAAAATGAAAGCAACATTAAATATTCAGAGAACATCCATATCCCTTCAGGCTCAGGATGAGTTGAGCATCTCTGAAAATATTATGCAAATACAAAAATGTTTTTCATGGGATAGGCCATTTAGCTGGGGCTTTCAACACCTTGACATCCTGTAGAAAGTCAATGGATAAATACTTGAATTGGATTTATTTTTACTAGATGCCTAGTGAGGGTGCATATAAGTCTACCAAAGATATTGTCTACTCTCCCTCCCCACTTGCTGCTCGGATTTTCAATTTTAGTGTTAAAATGATGCTACTAGGAATGTTCAGAGTGTTCTGGACATTATGTTAGACCTTACACTGAAGAATACATTGAGCTAGGATACAGCTAATCCATTAATTTCAGTTCTTTCCACAATCAGTTCTGGTCACTACAGTCCAATTCATCATCTTATGATATGTATTGATTGGTAAGATGAGGTAGGCATCATCCATTTTTTAAAAGTAGTCAGAGCCACAGGCTCCCTGTTTGGTCTATGTAAACTATGACTATGACAATCTCCACAGAGGAAAGGATTGGGGGATTTATTTCACCAGATCGTCTAATTGTCATTTGGGATCACTAAGGCGAATAGATACCTCATTCTGCCAGAGAAGAATTATCTTATAGGGCGTTTTCAAGTCTCTTTTATTTATTTTTATTTATTTTTTTTATTTATGACAGTCAGAGAGAGAGAGAGAGAGAGAGAGGCAGAGACACAGGCAGAGGGAGAAGCAGGCTCCATGCACCGGGAGCCTGACGTGGGATTCGATCCCGGGTCTCCAGGATCGAGCCCCGGGCCAAAGGCAGGCGCCAAACCGCTGCGCCACCCAGGGATCCCTCAAGTCTCTTTTAAAACCCGAATAAAATGTTCCCCACAGAAACATATTACTGCCTCTTTGGTACCAGAAAATAAGCACCGATATTCATTTCTCCCATTGGAGGGAGGAAGTGATTCCTTTCTCCTATATCTCTTAATTGAGAGCTAGGGGGGAAAAATCACAAACCCCGAATCCCTTAAACTTAGCAGAGTCAACTGCATTCTCCATGGTCTCTACTGGGTCCCTATTTTGAAGGACAGTTTGGACACGTATGAGGATTAATTAGTAGATTTATGAGTTGGGGTATCACTGTACAAATTTAGAATCCCAAAACTGAAGTTATAGATTGGTTTTTCTCATGCCAGGAAGAACTGTTTTATGATAATAGAGGAATATGCATTTGTCCCTTATTTGCAACTGTTCTCAAATCAGAACTAGTATCAATTCCCAAATTATCCCCTATCAGGAGTATCTTTGTTTATAAGATTCAGGAAAATATCACTTCACTCGACCCCATTAGAATGTAACATCTTTCCCTATACAGCTAAAATACTCTAATGCTTTTCTAAAAAAAGAAAATCAAGGTGTTTTTTGTTTTGTTTTGTTTTTTTTTCCCCCCGTATAAAATTCCTTCTAGGGAGACAAATTTATTATAGATTACAATTACTTTATCAAGTTTTAGTTTGTGTATGTGTGTGTGTGTGTGTTTTAGAAAATGAGTTACTCTAAATTGCATCTAGTAAAGACTACTTAATACAATTAATCATTTGTCACCCAGAATTACTTACTTAAAACTAGAATTTGCTGAAAAGCATCACATCATTTTTTACTTGTGCCACCAAAGGTAATTGTGTAATTAGTAACTGGTTTACAGAAGCATGTTTTTCACATAATGCTGATAACCCAGGTCTAAATTGCCCTTTCTATCCAGGATCCAAAGGCACTTTATAAATCATTGTATTTAAGTCTCTACTCACACCTGCTCACGCCCACACAGAAACTGCAAATAGGGTGTATTTAAAGAGGCTATTTAATACTAGGATAACTACTGCAAAGAATTCTCCACTGGAATGAAATGCAGCAAAGTTTTAACAGACGCTCAAGAACAATAGACACCAGTTGAGGTAAAGAAATAAAGAATGTCATCTCCAATTAAAACTACAGGAAAGATTTAGCAGGGAGCGTGCAATTATTCATTTGGATTTTGGCCAGGATACCAGAACTAATATCCCTCACGTTGGGAAACTTTGTCTAAAGCTTTAAAAACTCATTCATATCAGAATTGCATTTTATGATCTCAGCTAAAACAGAGTTTTCAGAGAATAAAAGACAAATAGAAAGGTTCCTGTCACCACATCAGTTGTAATCATGGTGCAATCTCTACCCCAGTTTATTTATTTATTTATTTTTTAAATTTTTATTTATTTATGATAGTCACAGAGAGAGAGAGAGACAGAGAGGCAGAGACACAGGCAGAGAGAGAAGCAGGCTCCATGCACCGGGAGCCTGATGTGGGATTCGATCCCGGGTCTCCAGGATCGCGCTCTGGGCCAAAGGCAGGCGCCAAACCGCTGCGCCACCCAGAGATCCCCCTATACCCCAGTTTAAAACACACACATGCTTCCAGAGGTTAAGAATGGGAAAGAACAGAGAGACTGGACTATGGGCAGTGAAGTAAAGAATGAAGCAAGGAAGGTGGCTAGGATTAGTGGATTAACACAGAATAGAGGTGGAAGGAAAATGGTCCAAATTAAGTTAATCAAATATCCTTCTGTATTTCTGTACTTTATCCCCATTGTAAAAATGGTGTGCTAACAAGGTAACTATGCAGGGACGCCTGGGTGGCTCGGCGGTTGAGCATCTGCCTTTGGCTCAGGGTGTGATCCTGGGGTCCTGGGATCCAATCCTGCACCGGGCTCCCTGGAGGGATCCTACTTCTCCCGCTGCCTGTGTCTCTGCCTCTCTCATGAATAAATAAATAAAATCTTAAAAAAAAAAGTTAACCATGCAAATGATAATGGCATACCTGGAAAACACTTTAGGAATCATGCCTGGTTTGTTGAAGGAGACAGTGAGACCAGAGAAAGGAGGCAAGTCCCCAGGGTCACGTAACTGTAGATAATTCCATGATACCCTCAGACATTTGTGTTTGGAAAATTACATGATTATGATCAAGGTCAACGCACACTTCAGATAATTCTAACCTCTCTCAGATGTCCCCAGTTGTTTAGCCCTGTGGGCAGAAGCCAGGGATATTCAAGTGCAAATGTTTATATGGCTTAAGAGTAACCACCTTTCCAACTTATTATTTGTAGGATCAAAAAGTGCTCTCCATACCCACAACTAGCAGATGGTGGGGAGAACATGAAAGCACAAAGTGACATGAGGAATAAATTGGAGAGAAACATTCATAATAACTATGATTAGAAGAATTGAGCACAGTCCGTAGGAAAATACAGGCCTGCCAAATCCAATTCCACTTTTACTTCAAACCGCCCCCCCTTCCACCTCTCTAACCATAACACCCAGGGTCCTTAAACACTGACTTGGAATTAAAATGGATTGTTTGCAGCTGCTCACATGAAGCCTTTTTCTGTGGGCCCCGCCCAGTGTTCACATGTGGCTTCCCTTCCCAGGCTCAGTTCTTGCCAGGCAAGGCCATTTGAGAAACAACAGGACTGCAAACTGAACAGAATGCATTTTATGAGTCAGCTTGATCCTCATCCATGGGCTGAGAGTTCGCAGTTAAGCCATTAGCCCCAATGCCTGGTTTAAAAGGAGCTTCCTATCTTTGGTTATCTCCCTAAACGTAGCAGCTATAGGATCCAGGAACTTCTTGCCTCTCCAATTTGGTTGGTATCTGTCAAGTTCCCCTTTTCCTCTGACCATCTTCTATAAATTCTGCGAGGTTGAGTAGAATTTTAGAGCAGAATAGGGATCAGGTACACATTATATCTGACTGTAGCAGCTACAATCAACATCCTGTTTTTAAGCAAGTGGGAATGAAACTGTTCTTGCATCTGGCCACGTGCTGCAGGTGGGAAAGTCAATGAAGTTAGGTTGGAATATGGCATGCACACGGCTAACTAGGCGCCTCAGTGGATGCGCCTCAGTGGGTCGGGGGGGGGGGTGGAGTGCAGGCAGGAATGGAAAGGAGGCTCCATTTCTTCCAAGAGTAAGAGCTACCCTCAGCCTAGCTGGTACTTAGCTTAGCACAATTCCACCAGCAGGTGGGAGCATAATTAATATATCCCTGTTTGAAAGTTAAAAATCATTTTGCCTGCAGCTAGACAAAAAGGCATTAATTAAATAAAATTTAAGCCCTGTTTTACAGGTGCTAACTGTGGAATGAGACATGGACAAGAGAACTGATATTGTCGCAAATACCGGCAGCATTATAAATGCTCTGCTTATAAAAATTTATTCGAGGATGGGCTTGACATTTCCCTAAACTTGCTTGTGAGACAGGAGAAAAACATGCCAGGCTTTTCTTTTAGTTCTAAATTATGGCGCTAACAGCCACACATTTAGATGCTAATAAAGTCCTTTTTATTTGATAACCGGAACAGTGCCTCGTTCTTCAAGAATGGCAATCATTCTGTTTGGGGATCAGCTCTAGTACTTGGTGAAACTAGTTGGTGTGATTAGGCTAACCATTTTTTTTTTCAGGACTTTAATTTTCCAATAAGATCTAAGTCCATAGATATAAGAAAGTATATTTTTGACTCTCTGATATTAGAGGGTTTTTTTTTAAAGATTTTTTTATTTATTCATGATAGACACAGAGAGAGAGACAAAGACACAGGCAGAGGGAGAAGCAGGCTCTCATCAGGGAGCCCAATGGGGGACTTGATCCCCCGGGATCACACCCTGACCCGAAGGCAGATGCTTAACCACTGAGCCACCCAGGCATCCCGAGTCTTTATGTTGTTTTAAAATACATTTTTGAAAGGGAGGAATCCTTGTTGAGATAAATTGGGTGAAAAGTCATTTAATCTGTGAATATTAACCCAGCACACATCAGAGGAAAGCACAGTACTAGGGATGAAAGGACATAAAATAACTAAAAGAAACAAGTTGGTATCATCCTGCAGAGGCTGAGCTACAGCCGGCTGTTTCCGTAGCCCTGTGCAGTGCATGCTTCTCTCATGGGCATAGCCCTACCTGTCACCAGCCTATATCACTGTCTTTCCTTCTGGCTGGACTGTGAATTCTCATGAGATCTTGATAGCTTTCCTCTCTGTATGTATAATTTACCATTATTCTTGCCACATTGGGGAGGTATCTAAATTAAAGTGTGTTGAATAAATAAATATAGGTGGAAATTAGTAGCAATGATCATCAGGATTCTTTTTAATGCCAGATATCCAGAGAATGAAGGATTAATGTAGTTAGGCTTCTTCCCGAAGAAGACTGTGATGGGAATTCTTTGGTGTAGGCGGCCACAGTATAGACACAATTTATTTAAAAAATATTTGCGGAGCCTCATCTATCACAGGCATTGGGCCAGGTGTGGGGAACTGCAACCTATGCATGGAGACTCAAATATTGTCCTTGGCATTGTAAGTCTAATGGAGTCTTGGCATTATAAGATAATGGCCAAATCTGCTTCCACCAAGGAGACATATCATGCAGTAGTGGTGTGCTGGAGCCTACTCTTACTTGAAATGGCTCCTGCAAGCCATTTATTAAATATTCAGGTACTTCGGAAGCTGGTTGTTAGACCATTAGTTGACTGAAATTAGCCATGATGAGAGGGAAATCAGTAAACATTACAAAACTAGGACTTTCCCCCCCCCCCATCAGGGACAGCTGGTTACTAGCCCACCACCGTTTGCAGTAATGTGTGCCTGACTCCATGTGTCTTCACCTTCTTTCCTCATCCTTGCCTGCTGTCTCCTGTAGGAGGTGGTAATATAAAACAGAAGCATATTTATAAGATACTTTATTTTAGAAGGCTTTACATTTTAAATTGGAAAAAAAAGGGCACGACTAAAGTTTTTAATATTTTTTATAAAACAAAACCAACAAAGTAAAATGCTTTATTCTCTTCTTCTGCATGTGGCCTACTTTAACACATATGTTTAGCCCATGCAGAATAACTATATGTAATAGTATTCCATAGTATATGTAAATGCATTCCATATAATGCATACTGATTTTAATTGAATCAAATATAATTGAATCAGATAAAACTGATAAATTCAATTGAACTGAAATGAAATGAATAGACTGGACTAATTTAAAATCTATAATAACGCAAGATACTTTAACTTTTTGTAATGAATTATAACTATCTTGAATACTAAAATATAATTACCTGTGTGGAAAAAAAAACCTCATTTATGCTTATTGTTTATGAAGCTATGTAGGTCTGCTGTGAATGGTATACTTTTATTCATGAATGGGTCACATTTTCATAATGTGTGCTAGTTCATATATTAGATTGAGACAGTTGGAATGGTAGACATTGATTTAACTGGAATTTTAAAGTTTTTTTTTTTTCAATTTGGACTTTTTACTTATTTGAACCTCATCCTGCTTTTATGTGGTTTATTTTATCTGCAATTCTTGATTTAAATGCATTACCATTTAATTCTTTTACATTTTGGAGTAGTCTTTTTTTTTTTTTATTTTGGAGTAATTTTTACTGCATGTTCCTATTACCAGTACACTGGTGGTCCTGTGAGCCTTCCTGCCAGTGTGGTAGGTACCAACAAATATGCCTGGGTCTGAAAGTCATGGCTTGAATTCTAGCTGGAAATGTTTGGTCAAGTTACTTATCTCCTTCACTCCTTAAACTCCTATCCATTAAGTAAGTATGAGGCAGTACTTCTATCACAAAGATATATGCTGATGAAATGAGTTGATGGATGAGGAAACTTTAAAACAATGGCATGCACACATTCAGATAAAGCTCTATAAATGTTAGAACCTAGTGCATATGAGCAAGCAATAAATGAGAGGAAAATCTGAAGTCTAAATGTTTTCAAGGTCTATAGGATATCTATTGAAAGAGCAAAAGAAGTAGATAGAATTGGTACATGCCTTCTGAAAACCTAGAATTTAGGAAAAAATGGATATGGTATTTCTGGGTATAATCTAGGCGAAGAACAATAATAGTTATTCATATTTTCTGAAGAGCTACTACGTGCCAGACACTTTCCTAGTGCTTCATATGTGTAAGTCATTCAACCTTCAAAATAACTCTCTGAGGTAGGTACTCTTGCACATATTCTTACTTAGAAAGGTGAAAGTGGATTAGAGCGATCTTTTTCAAGGTCTTGTCCAATAAAAGGTAGAGCAAAGCTTTAAATCTTGAATGCAGGCAATAACTTTAGAGTATACATAGAGATATTTAAACATATTATAATATTGTAACATATAGCATATAATTATAATGCATAATGTATTGTATAGATAATTATAATAATGATATAGTCATATATATGTCATATGGTATATGTAATATATGTCATATATCATGATCATACATACCATATGTTATATATCACATATATGTTATATGTCATTATAGGATATATTATGTTATATATGATATTACACATATCATATATATGTTATTATATAACACATAATATATATGATATAACTTGATATATAAATAACATTGTTTAAATAGGCTCTCTTCTAGTCTTTAAGAAAGCTATTAATCCATCTAATATTTATAATAAACCTATCACATATGTCCTATTATTATCTTCATCTTATAAATGAAATAACTAATACTGATGCATAGACAGGTTAAAAAACTTGCCCAAGTCCATGCAGCTAGTAAATGGCAGAGCTGAACTCAAACCCAGGCTGGCTCACTAGAATCCACTATCTACATGGCTGCTCTACTCCACAGTTCAGACAGATTTTAACAGTCCAATTCTATCAGCAAGGTCATCCTTATTATAGAAATAACTATAAAATTTACTCCACAGGCTTCCAAGAGATTTTTCCAGGGACAAAATTTCTCTGTGTAGGAAAAAAAATCCCATGCTTATAAACTGTCATTTTAGCTTAATATTTCATTCTCTTACGAGTTTGATTAATATGACTCATTTCCTGGGAGGTAAGGTTTCTGGATATGTTGGACTTTTAGCCATATTATAAATAGTTGTAAACTCCCTAAGGCATACCAACCTCCAGGCCTTTAAGAAGTAGCCAGTACCTTTTCCCATGTTACATTGCACCTCTCAATCCCCATTATCTATAAAAACTAAAATTATTTGTAATTTTACTAGTAGGTCAAGATTTAAAGACACATTTTTTTAATCTAAAAAATAAAAAAAAAAGCTAGACTTCAGTTTTTTAGGTATGATTAATTCTTGGTGGATAACCTGAAACCATTGCCTGGAACATGTTTCTCGGATGGTTGACTGTTTTTAATTGTGTACATTTTCTCCATGCCTAGGCATAGGACCTTAATCACTCCAGTTCTAAGGATTTGTTTTGGAGTGAGACAACCTTTCACTAAACTCTAGAATAATCCTCTCTCTAAAGTCTGCTCTCCATCTGTGTTCTCAAGTTTAAAACTCTCCCCCTCCATCTGCTAAATTCAATAATGACTGTAACACCAAGCAGCAGGTAGAACCAATATGCTGGCTCAAAACTGAATCCTGAAAATGAATCTGGCATCCCTGCTGCAGAATCATCTGCGTTTGCTGATCTGTCCCCATTAATCTCCAGGGAATAAGAGTGAGAAACATTGCAATGGACAGGGGGTGGGGGATATTTCTAATTAATTGAAAACAAGAATAGTATAAAAGTCATTAGGCTTTTGCCTGCATAAGGACAGCTTTGCAAAACAAGAAAATAAAGATGTCACAGCTTCAGCTCCTAGATTGGATGCAAAAGTGCACAAATGCACACATATACACCCACCCCCACAACATATACTTCAAAATTCCAATACAGAAACTCATCTCAAAGGATAAAGATCCCATCTGGCAAATTATTGATTACCGTGTATGGATAGAGGGTACAATCATAAATACATAGAACTGAAAAGTCAAGAGATTAAATACAACTAAAATATCATGTTCCTGTTAAAAATAATTTCTCTTAGAACAACCATTGGAAACACCATCTTTGTTCTTGAAATACCTGAATCATTCATTAAGTAGATGCTAAGGATGTGTCAGCACATTCATGCTGTATCTCCCAGCTGTTTGACTTTTTAAAGTCAGAAATTGTTCTGATCTTGTAGTTGAGTAAAGAAATTGCTTTTGAACACCATTCAGGGGCACATTCAAAGCATGTGTATTGTCCTCCTTCTTTCTGACTGTAGCACATTTTCACACACACTGTGCTCAAAAGGAACTTTTGGCTTTATAAGTTCTTCAAGTGAAAGATCAGTAAACTGAAAATAAAACAGGAAATAGCCTGAGGAGAAAGGCAAATTCTTCTGATCTTCCCCATATGATTTTCCTTGATTTTAGCAATTATTCAGAAAATCACAGGCTTAAGGACTATACTATTTTTTTTTTAAGTTTAGTTACTTGTATTTTCACAATTTTTTTTTCACCCTTTTCCCCTCTTCCTGACTCACAACTCTTACTCCCTCCTGTAGGGGACCTTACACATCACTCTCCCTTATCCTCGCATTGAATTACAATGTTCCTTCTCATTTTCCTCTCCTGACAGGTAGGTAATGACTGGGGTTTCCCTGGACTCTCCAGACTCCTAACTTGATTTTAAGCTAACTTATTTAATTTCCAGCAAATGTATTCAGCTCTCTCCCATTTCTTACCTCCAAACTTCATCTCATGGTATTAATGTTACTTCATGTCCACCCCTACTCCACTTTTTACATTTCTTCTATTCTTTTTTTTTAAGCCGACTAATTGCACTTCATATGCCAGTAGGTCATAATAGACTTAGGATTTACATCTGAATTGCATTTGAACAGACACCTACATAAAATGCAGGAATATTTAAAACATGCTATTTGGCTTGGCAACCCCAGGAGGACAAGGGACAGAATCAGTATAATTAGTCCATATAACAGCACAATATCTATCCTTTAAAAAATAGCTCTCGGTAACTATGAAAGTGGGCAAAGAGTAACAGGGTGAAGGGAAGGGAAGATGGTTCACTGAGGGTTGGAACTTTTTATCCTAGCTCTCTGTTTCTCTTCTTTCTTTCCTTATTCTCTTTTTCTTAATTTCTTCTTTCCTTTCTTCTTTTTGTTATTTGGGTAGATTTTTAATTTTTATTTATTTATTTATTTTTAATCCTTAATGTGTCTATCCTGTGCTTCGAATTTGCTTTCACTATGTCTCACTTTTCATTCAGTTCTCTTCATTGGTCTGTGTTTCAGGAATTTGTAGGATGAAGTTCCCTTATCATTTAATGGAGAAGCAAGGGCATTTAAAAGTATGGCTTTCCATTATATATCCATTCTTGGAGAGATAGATTTCATTCTTAAAATTGAATAACTAAATTTATATCCTTTTTGGTAAGTAGAGCATGAAATTAAGAAAAAAAAATTGAAGTTACATGCATGTATCTTTCTCAACAAAATTTAAGTACTGCTTATATTATTAATATTCTTAACTCACCCTAAGTGTTAAAGTGTTGACAAAATACTCCTTGATAAGTTTATCTTCAAGCCTGACTTAATATTTTTATAATTTTATGATTAGAAGAACAGAGGGAATAAATGAGATAAAACATATAAAGTGCATGAGATCAACACATCTTTCCAGGATTGCTTCTTTCTATTTGAATTATTTTCATACTAATTGGGTTGTATATTTTCTTCATGCCTTTTTCAATACAGATAAAATATAGTCCAAAGAGTAAAAGTTCTGTAAACAGAGCCCTAAGTTAAAATCTCAGCTCTATCATTGACTAGCTCTATTATCTTGAACAAGAAATTAAAGTCCCCCCCCCAAAAAAAGAAAAGAAGCTAAAGTCCCTATACTTAAGTTTTCTTAGTTATATTTGGAAATAATTGCACATACTTCCATGATTGCTAGAATGATTAAAATAGAACAACACGATGAAATTTGTGACATCTATAATCACTTAATATTAGTTCTCATTCCTCTTTGACGGTGGTTAGTTACCCTCAATGTTGCAATGATATTTTTAATAGAAGTTACAATAAGCCTGTAAGCAACATTTTGACAATGAGATATAAAAAACCATGCATGAAAAGGAAGTATTGTCAATTTAGAAGAATTATTTCTAATTTCCCCACTTTGCTTGGCACTCCTAGAGTCTTAAGTTATATTGTATACAATGACTAAAGTTACTGTCTTAATAGCACTTTGCCAAATTCCCACAGCAAGCCTAGAAATGCTTAACAGTTCCCTGAAGAAGTTAAAGTTATATGTTACAAAATGTAGAAAGCACATGGTGTTGCTATATTTCTGATGTGATATAACTATGATTTTTCTAAAATGATTTTGTCTATCTTACCTCAGTTAATAAATTTAATCTGACATATATACAACACTGTACCAAACTGTACAATACATATTTTATATAAATATGGTATATTAACCACATGGGCCATATCCTGGGCTATATAGCAAATGGGCCCCACAAACCCAATATCAAATTATTAAAATCATAGAAAGTACTGTCTGTGATTATATTGAACTTAGGCTACAAATCAACAAGAAAATAATTAAAAAATCTTCATATGTTTGGATATTTATCAATGCATTTCTAAATAATTCATGGATCAAAAAAAAAACAGTGAAATTTAGAGAACAGTTTAAAGTAACAAATAATGAAAGTTTAACATCAAACCTTGTGAAGTACAGCTAAAATTCTGCTCTGAGAAAAATGTATAAACTTAAATTAAGCCCACTTATTAGAAGCAGAAAAAGTAAATACTAATTATATACTTATCGGTCTCAAAAAGTTATTTAAAAGGAATAGAAAATTAAACTGAAAGAAACAGGGAGAAGGTTATAACCAAAAGTTTAAGAAAAAAAAAAAGAAAATAGACATATAATTGAGGGATTCAACAAAGCCAAAATGTGTTTCTTTGGCATGAATAAGATTTATATACCTTATGAAAGCTATGCAAGGAAAAGAAAATTGTACAAATAATATCAAATCATAAAAGTGACATCACTACGGATCACATGACATTTTATGAACATATTATAAACAAGTTTGTTCCAGTAATTTGATAACATGGACAAAATGTAAAACACTTAGAAAAACATAATTTATCAAATATTATATGAGAGAACACACCTAACAACCTGATCTTGGTTTCTAATACAATTCTCTGATAAAAGAAGGCAAAATTCCTTGGAAAATCTTCTTAGGAACAGGATGGGTGGGGTGGGGGTGGGGCTTGGTGGCTCAGCAGTTTAGCACCTGCCTTCAGCCCAGGGCATGATCCTGGAGACCCAGGATGGAGTCCCATGTCAGGCTCCCTGCATGGAGCCTGCTTCTCCCTCTGCCTGCGTCTCTGCCTCTCTTCTCTGTGTCTCTCATGAGTAAATTAATTTAAAAAATCTTAAAAAAAAAAGGAATAGGACAGGGTCAGGGAATATACAAGATGAACCTGGACCATGTTGTGGTGCCAAAAAATAAGAAAATGCTCAGAACACAATAAACAACAAAAACTCTCACAATGATGTTAGTGTGTCAAAGTCATATAGGATCCAAATGATAGAGTTCCCAAGAGTCAAAGATGGAAACATTTGAGCAAAAAATAAATAATTATTGTACTATAACTCAAAGTATAAAATACATATGCATGGGGTCATAATGGAAATAAATAAACGATTAAACAAATAAATAAATGGGAGGAATAGACAGGTCTCCTGTGTAGAACAATTCCAACTTATGTAGATATTCCACCTTAAGGAGTCTAAATCTATAGTTCTAAAGTACGGGCTGCACTTAGTGTAAAGCATGTAAAGGGAAGGAAAAAAAAAGTTTACCAAGAATATACCTGACAAACACTGCCTCAGGCTAGGTGATAAAGGTTATCATCAACAATGATAAATCACATTGGTAAGTATGTAGCTTTCACATGATGTGAGGAGAATAGCACTTTACCTCTGTGGTATTCTTTCCCCAAACATATCTCAGTTCAATCATTGAAAAAACATCAAAACACCCTCACACAAGGGTGAAGTAGTTCTCCAAAATACCTAGTCTATAATACTCAAAACTGTAAGAGTCATCAAAAACAAGAAAAGTCAAGGAATCTGTCACAACATGAAAAGCCTCAGGAGAGACATGGTCACTAAATACATATACATGACAAGGTGATTTCAAGAAAGGAAAATTATGGGCCAATTTCCTTCATCCACAAAGATGCAAATTAAAGAGAAAAGAACAAATGGAATTCAGCAACATATAAAGAGAATAATACATCATAACCAAATTCTACTTATTCTGAGAATAAGTCAGTTTAACATTTAACATTAACATTTAACATTTGAGAATCAATTATTCCAATTCACCATTTTAACAAATAAGGAGGTTGAGCATATAGTTGTCAATAAGAACAAAAGCGTGCAATAAAACCTTACTTCACTCATGATTAAAACATTTCACAAACTAGGAGGAAAAGGGAAGTTACTTAATATAACAACGTACATCTAAAATGCAAAAAATAAAAACAATTATTGTACTGTAATAAACTTTGAAAATTAGAAAAAAATAAAAGCATTACGATTTTTAGGCAAAGTAATTGTATATGAAAAAAATCTAAAAGTATGTTGGAATAAAATTACTTTAGACATATATTATTATTACTATTTTAATTTTTATTTATTTATGATAGTCACACACACACACAGAGAGAGAGAGAGAGAGAGAGAGAGAGAGGCAGAGACATAGGCAGAGGGAGAAGCAGGCTCCAAGCACCGGAAGCTCAATGTGGGATTCGATCCCGGGTCTCCAGGATCAAGCCCTGGGCCAAAGGCTGGCACTAAACCGCTGCCCCACCCAGGGATCCTAGACATATATTATTTAGCAAACTCACTGTACAATACCAATACATGCATACATACATAAAACAAAAATGCAATGCTCTAGAATAAAATGAAAATGCCTCCAGTTTTCCTCTTCAATTTGAAGATTGCTTTGGCTATTTGGGGTCTTTTGTGGTTTCATACAAACTGTAGGATTATTCGTTCTAGTTCTGTGAAAAATGCAGTTGGTATTTTGATAGGAATTGCATAAAGTTGATCTATAGGTTTGATGCAACAGCAATAAAAATCTTAACAAGTGTGTGTATGTGTATGTTTGTGCAAAGACAAAAGCTGATCTAAAATTTCATATGAAATATAAAGCCCAAAATAGTCAAGAACAAAAAGTCAAAGAAACTATGCAATCATATATAAAGACATAAAGATACAGTAAGATGGAAAGATAAGTATACCACTAGAAGAAAATCGGTATTTCAGAAATAAACCCAACCATAAATGAAAAAGATTATTTTTTTTAAACAATATTGGGTCATTGGATGTTCATAAGCAAAAAGAAATTAGTCTTCAGTCTAATAAAATATATAAAAATTAATTTCAACTGGATTGCAGATTAAAAATAAAACAATAAATCTTCTAACAGTTAATATAAGAAAATATCTTCTTGACCTTAGGGTAGGAAAGCATTTCTCAAACAGAACTACTATAACATTAATCTTCATAATAATAATATTGAATATTAGACTTGTCTACATCAAGAGCTATCAGTAAAAGAATAAAATGGTATTAGAGGTGTTAGCTAATACTATTATGGCAATTAGATTGCCATGCAAATGTACCAAATCAATCTGCTGTACACCTTAAACTTACATAATATTGTATGTCAAATATAAACACTTTAAAAATCAAAAAAGGCAAGCTACAAGGTGGGGCAGTTCATGTAACTGACAAAGTACACTGTTGCAGTTGCTATTGCTGTGTAACAAATTATCCCGTAATTTAATGCAAAAAACAATCATTTTATTTTATTTTTAAAGATTTTATTTATTTATTCATGAGAGAGAGAGAGAGAGAGAGGGAGAGAGAGAAGCAGAGACACTGGCAGAGGGAGAAGCAGGCTCCATGCAGGGAGCTCAATGTGGGACTTGATCCCGGGACTCTAGGATCACACCCTGGGCCAAGGGCAGGCCCTAAACCACTAAGCCACCCAGGGATCCCCAAACATTTTAATATACTAATGCATTCAGTTGTTAGAAATCTGCAAGTGACCCCTATGAAAGGGTTAGCTTGTTCCTGATCCTCAGAGTGTGGCCCACAGGGGATCAGACACAAAAGCAGAGAGCGACTTGATGGTAGAGATGGAATCATCTGGAGATTGCTTTACTCATGTGCCTAGTGCATGGATTGGGACTGTACCACTTAAATATGACCTCTCTGTGCTTCCAGATGTCCTCTATAGCACAGTGAAGGTAGTAGAACTTCCTACATGGTGGCTCAAGACTTCAGCTCAAAAGTTCCAAGAGACAAAATGGAAGCTATATTGTCATTTATAACCAAGCACCAGAAGCTACATGGTATTAGTTTTACCATATCTTACTGGTCAAAGCAATTACAGGCTCACCCAGAATCAATGTTGTGGTCATTTATTTAAACTACCCCAAACTCATACAGAACACACAAAATGCACCTTGTTTATCATTATGACAAAGGCAGACAATACAATAGAAAGAAAATAGCTCAAAGACTTGAAATTGTAAGAGAGTAAATAAGTGTTATATGTTCAATGAACTCTATTAACCTACTTCTATATTCAGAGGTTTTTGCAAAGATATTAGACAATAAATAATTTTAACGTGTTAATGGGGGATGATTATTAAGTGAGCTGGATCTGAAGAATGAACAGAATTTGGATAGGTAGAAAAAGGAAAATAATTTAATACCTAACCTATCTTCCCAGGAAAAGATGGGCCTTTGCTGCTATGATCTGGGCTTGGGAATGAAGATTGAGCAAGTATTGACAACAGTAAAGGACACCTATTAACTCATTTAACCAGCTTTCATGATTTCCTCTTTCTGAAAAGTCCCCATTTTCTGGGAAATGTTCCATATATATGGTTACAGCGGAAACAACCGTGTCCATGTAAAAGTATTCTCCTCTACTCTAAATGATAGATTCAGAGTGGGCTCAATATTCAAACTAGGACACACCTGTCTCCTTCTAGTTGGACCAACGGGGTATTCTGAACTGGGTTTGTATGTCATCTTTCTTTGTCTGTGGGGCAGAGTGGGAACCAGAAAACTCAATCTATTATCAGACTATTTTTCACTCTGTAGACTCAGAAGCAAAGAAACTCAGCCTGAAAACAGGAAGAATAAGGAAGTAAATGCAAATAATAAAGCAAAAAAAAATTGAAAGACAGGAAAAGAAAATTAAGAGCTATCAAATCCCTGGGTCCATTTTTTCCCTCTTTATCAAAGCATATTTTCCTACCTGTGTGAATAATTGTTGTATACCTCTAATAAATCATCCCTGTTTAACTGAGTTTCTGAACCTACAGACCAAATAAAGTTGACTAATGCGAGAACAAAGGTGATCAGAATATTTAGTCTCAAGCACTGGTGGGCTCAACAGGAAAAGCACATTGATAGCAATGTTTATTGAGGACTTACTCTATGCCACACACTGTTTCATTTTGTGCTCCCAAATGATCACACATGTAAGCAATATCCCATATTAGATATGAGAAAACTGACGCTTAAGGAACATAAATAATGTTCTCAATTTTGCACTAGATAATAGAAGAGCCTAATGTCATACTAGGTTAGGCTACAAGCCGTTGCTTTTGCTAGTATGCTCTATTGCCTTCATCAAATCTAAAAGACTAAATAATAAGCAAGAACTAGATTTAATGAAAGGGAGAACAATTTAGCCTAGAGAGATTCTTGGATCCAAACATACACTTTATAAGAAAGCTGTGAACAAGCTTTGGGGCAGAAGAAGCTATTAAACAAGAAAACCTGATTAGATCTTTTAAATCAATACTTCTAAAATTATTTTTAGGCAGGGCAGAAAATCTACTCAGCCTGTTACCACTTTTGTGGAGGAAAACAATGATGTATCAAAAGGTATAATTTTAAAAATTTTGTATGCACTTGGAAATAGGGGTGTGTGGATCCATATTTTAACTGCAACTTATTGTATGTCCTAAAGTCTTGTGATTCAACAATTGTAAGAACATTTTTTATAACAATATACATCAATACGTACTATAGGATAAAGGAATCCACTCACAACAAATGAAGTGATACATGATGGAGCTAAATTAACACTGATTTAGAAGTAAAAGCAAAATTTTCTGTACCTAAAAATGAAAAAAATAACATTGATGTACCTATAACAACCACACCAAATCATTCTGTAATGTTCTAAGCATACCAACCCTCTGTCTCATGTGAAGTAGGAACTTTATAATGTTGACACATGTAGCATTCTTAATAAAAACCATATTAAAATAATACAAAATAATATGTATTTCCAGAAAACTAGATTGTTTTTCATTTTTTTAAGGAATTAAAATTATAGTAACCTTGAATAACTTGACCACTTTGTAGTGACTTTAATAAGCTGAAAATTAAAGAAAAAAGTGTCTATGGAACTGGGCATTGCTCACCCTTTGTTTCTTTTGAAACAAAAAAAGAGCTTACACTTTGGGGATAAATCACAAATAATTATAAGTAATTATAAGTATCAATTATAAGTAAATCGTGGTCTGAAATTTAAGTATAGTTATGTCAGATGTGAAAAGCATCACAACTAAAGCGTAAGGTGGGATAAACATGAAGATGGCATAACTAAAGCAGACACTCTACATTGGAAATGAGTGGGGAATTACATCATTCTGGTCGCAATAGGACAAACCATGAAAGACTGAATTATAGTCAGAGGAGCTTTCATTTGATGCACTGGATTTTGGGAAACCATGGAAAGTTCTTAATCAGAAAAGTGATATAGTGGAAGTTGTATATTAAGGAGATTTATATGAGCAGCAGAGTGAAGTCTGGATGGGGGCTGGACATAGCTAAGGCACTGAGCCACGCAGAAAGCCTTCCAGGAAGTGGCTGCTGTGTAGGAAGTGCGTGGAGCACAGGGGCCTCATGGAAACTGGACAGTGATGTTCTAATCTGAGGAACATGATAGAAATAAATGAAGAGAAAGGAAAATGAAAGAATCAAAATCTAGCAGAGAGGAAGCATATAAACAAGTAAGAGCATGATTACAAATGGAATCCTGTTCCAGGGAAAGTATTGAATTTGAACTATGGGAATTCAAATAAATATATACTTTAAGCTAGTGGAATAAGTTGCTGAATGAGGACTATGATGAAAGTTCAAGGTTGGACATGTAGATTGGAAAATTAGATAATGTGACGGCATGCTAATTGTATTCCTGAAGAATAAATACATCGATAGAATGGATAGAGGAAAGAGGATATTTGAGGACACAAATTTGGGAAACATCATTGTTGGTAGGTAGAAGGAAACAAGAGGCTCTTGATAAAGACCAAGAAGGAAGGGTCAGAGTTGGGAAGAGACTGGAGAATGGATATGCCACAGAACATAAAAGAGGAAAGCATTTTATAGGAGAAGTGGAGGGTCACTGATGCCTCACGTTAAAAGGAAAATAAAGTGGGGAAAGGGCACTGCATAGACAGGAGGGATGTTTTTAATATATTGCAAGTGAGATATTTCAGCAAAATGTAGACATAGGAGATTGGATATAGGGGCCTTAGAAAGTTAGTAGGCTGGAAAGGAGGCATAGATGGGAGGTTCAATGGGTTGTCAGCAAAAAAGACCATCTTTATAAACAGGAGTTCTAAAGATGAAGCAGTGCCAAGAAAGCATTATATTAAAAAAAGGTTATTTTATAAAATGCAAAGGGTGCTTTGGTAGAGGATGTTCTTCATTAATTGTGCTTTGCAGTATCTTATTTTTGTCAATAAGGGTTTTAATAAAACAATTGACGAGCAGCATCTAGGCATTTTAGAGTTTGTAAACTAATGTTTTCTCTTTGGGCCAAAATAAAATTATTAACAGCCAGAGGGCATATTTTTCTATGACATATTCAGTAAAATTTATCTTATTAAGAGCTTCATTAATCTATGCATCCAACCGTCCTACAGAGTCTGTCTCAGTTTTTGTCATTCTGAATGAGGGCATCTGTTGTTAATATCTGCCATCACTGAGCTACTTTACATTTGTATTAAATGGGTTTCATCATGTTGGTTCTAACCGATTTCTCAAATTTAATCAAGGTATAATGTATGCTGATCCAAACTTATATCATGTTACACCGCCCTTATACTTGTTCCATCTTTAAATTGTGCTTTTCATATTCCTTTATTTGATTCTATGAGTTGTTAGTGACAGTGTTTATTAATATTATATTTGGAGGTATCTTATTAGAGACTCATTATATGTCCCTCCAGACTGACCATGCCCTATCACTGGTTCCTAGAAGGGCTATGTTAAATTATTTTTTCATGGTACAGTTCACTAGGATGTCAATTCCCCCTAACCAGCTTTGTTACTCTCCTTCTGTTAATTTTGTTAGACCTGCATCTCATTTATTCATTAGGTTTCCATTATTGTACTGAAGAAAAATGAACTTATTTGGTCTGATTTGTTTGCCTCAAATGTATTTGGCTCCACCGTGATAGCAGATGGGTATAAAAATACAGGCATGTATACACTTTGTTTCTTTTCTTGGCAAGTGAATTAGTCCACAACATTTTCTGAAGCCCATCTCACATTTAATGTCACAGAAGGGATTCATCTTTTGGCAATGAACATTAGTAGCCTGAAGAAAGGGGGTCGTAAATCCCATTTTCATTTTTTATTAAAATCATACTATGTCAGGGTGTAATTTTCATTTTCTGATACAGTGTAATTTATTCAGTGACCTTGGACCATGTTCCTTTCCTAATCTGAAATGTTGAATCAGTATACTAATGATTTCTGCAACTTTACACAGTTTCTTTTAACATAAGACCTTAATAAGCTCAGTTTTTAGCTGAATACTCATCAGTAGAAGACAGAATGTTGGTAAATCTTAAGAGGAAAAGCAGATGCCAGCGCACAATTCTTAAAAGTGAAACAAAATTCATGAGTTACACGGAAAAATATTTTTTCCTTTCATGAATCTATTGTCTTAAAACTGAATATTATTCTAGTACAACCATTTAATATCTTTAGCCTCTTGAGTTTTAGTTACTGATCACCTTACTATAACTATTTTTTGAACAAACATGAAAAACAGGTTAAGGACAATGTATAAATAACTAAAATGGCTAAATCTAACAGTTTTAGGTAATAATCTCAGTCTTTTTTCTACATAAATATTTAACTACCATAACTCCCCTCCCCCAACAAATTCATCCTTTTATTGATACAGGCTCTGATGCAAAGTAGTTTTAAAAGGTGAAAAGAAAAGACAGTCATTTTGGTGGCTGAGGGTGATGGCTGGATACTGGCTCTAAACTGTGGCCAATGTGGTCCATCTTGTGGTACAGGCTTGTTACCACTAACACACCAGCCCTGATTCAATTTAAAGTTCAACCATCTTCTGTCAATCTCCTGCCTTGTTTTAAGCAATTTCATCTATCTGGAAAAAACCCAAACCCAGACTAAGCCTTCAGTCAGGTTTCCCTTCTAATATCAAGCAATGGATTATTGGAGGAGAAAACCATTTCTACTATCTATAGTCTCATTATAAAAATAAACCAACAACCTAAAATTAGATATTTATGTGGCTACTATGTATTAGTGTCTCAAAATTATGAGGTATGTTATTTAAACTATTGGTCAAACTATTAGTAATCTGTACAATTTAATATTTAAGACGTGAATTTTTATTTTTTAGCAAGCAACAATAAAATAGTAAATAAAATTCAGATTGCCTTTTTTGTAGTAAACCAAAATACTGTTTCCTAAAACATGTTTTTGTTATGTGTGTGCATCATGATTTATTATGTAAAATAGAATTCTTACCATGGTTCATGGTTAAAAGTGCACTGATCAAGAACCACACAAGATATTGGTGAGAATGCAGAGCAACAGGGATGCTCAGACACTGCTGGTAGAAATGCAAAATGGTTTAGCCACTTTGGCAAAAACTAGTTTCCTATAAACATATACTTACCATATGATCCAGTAATTCCATTTCTAAGTACTTACACAAGAAAAATGAAAACATATGATCACAAAAATATTTGGTTTTGAATGTTCATAAATGCTTTATTTATAGTAGCCAAAGTACTAGAAAAAACCCAAATGTCTATAAACTGATGAATTGATAAACAGTTCGTGGTATATCCACACAGTGGAATATCTTTCAGAAATTAAATGTTCTACTACTGACAACATGGAACAATATAGTTGATTCTATGAAGCATTATGCTATGTTAAAGAGGATTGCCAAAAAAATGTTGGTTATTCCATTTATATGAAATTCTAGAGAAGGCAAAAACAAACAAACAAACAAACTACATAGTGAGAGAAAGATCTATGGTTGCCAGGAACTAAGGGGAGGAAAGGGTTTTGTGTACAAAAGGGTATAAGGCCACTCTTAGGTTAATGGAAATGGTCTATATCATGATTTCAGTTGAGAATACACAGTTGTATACATTTCTCAAAACTAATACAGTTAAGATTAGTGAATTTTATTATATGTAAAGCAAATCTCAATAAGGCTGAGTTTAAAGACACTAGAAAATAAAGCTATGTTTTTAAAACAGATATATTTAGATGTCTGAAATTGCAAAAAATACACTCTCTGGTAACTACATTATTGCTAGATTTCTTAACTCTTGCTATTAAATGTTAGTAGTGTATAGTAATTTTTTGATACTTTATAATTTCCTCTATTTCATATTATCTTTTCCTTAATCCATCTTCCATTTATGTAAATATAATTGTACTACATAAGATTAAACCTTAATAACTCTAAATATAATAGAGGGGATTTCAATTTTTTTCTATAAAGTGTATGTGTGTATATGTGTATTTTTTTCTTCCTAAAAGCAAGAAAACCATTGTTTCCTCTTTTCTTTGGCAGGATGTTTGGTGGGTTTGTTTTTACTTGTGTGAAAGAGTTGCACTAGATAATATAAGTCAATTTAAAAATTACTCTTCTGGAGAGAAAGTATTATTAAATAGATTTCCTATGACAATAGGTTCAAAGGGTAATTTTCTGGTTATTGATCTTTTCCAGAAAGAACTTATTTGTAGTTATTTCCTCCTTTTCCCACTGAAAATTACTTCAACCTTTCCTTAAAGAGCTCCTTAGAGTCTATCCATCTTCCACCTACTCCTCTTCCCATAACAACTGATTCCAGGAGAGTCTGAAAGCTGAGTAAGCAATAATCATCCTGTAGTAGTGGAGACTCTTCAAGGGAAGAGCACATGGTACTGTGAGCTGCACATCATTCAAATAAGTAGGCAAAAATGAGCAATATCTGCCCTTGAACAAGAAAGTTTCTGTGAAAATCAACCAACTGGGACACATAACTACTCATGGCTTGGTAAAAATCTAGGTATCATGAAATTAAACATCTAAATGAGCTAATGACTTCTGTCTTTACGATCATAAAAATATACATATGTGCCATTTAGCTTTTTTTTTTTTGTCTTTAGGGTGGAATTCTATAGGTGCAAACTGCAATGTTGACTACAGTTGTATCAAAGTTCATATGCTGCAGAATTTCATCTGCAGGTCATCTGCAGGTCACCCATTTCCCAATTCATAAAAGAGGTGCCATATAGCAGTTTTGAGTACTTTAATATGTAGTTTATTTTTTTGAGTCAATGCCTTTGTGTAATATTTTAAGCAATATACAAACACATATGTCCACAAAATACTGAAGGGAAACTTTATTTCTTCTAATTGCTTATACAAGTCTTAAAACACTGTATGACACAAAGTTGTTGAGTTATGACATTGGCAGCAATGGCTGGGTTGGGACATGGATGCCCTCTAATGATGGATAGGTCATCCTGGCATATGGTCTCCGATAAACATGCCTGAATCTATCAAGACGCCACATTGTATACAATAGGATCACTTCTTTTATGTAGGTTATGTTCTAAAGTAGGCAGAAAAATTCTCGTAAAGTTAAAATTAATCCATTCATAGAGTAGATGTATGGTTGAGGGAATACTATCTAGTATGGTCTTTCTTGTGAAGGGAGAGGATGGAAGTCTAGCCAGATCTCTAGACACTGTGCCAGTAAGATACTATCACATCTCTAGGACTAGATAGTAGAGATATTTCTGGAATATTTACTGCATGCATATAAATATGTATATATATATAATATATATTACATATATTTATTTTACAATAGTATGCTTCCTTAACTTTAATACATTTTAATAGATATATTTGTTGCTATTGGGAATAAATGAAACACAAAACTCTACCTTATAAGAATACAGACACCAAAATCTGAACAACCTAAGAAAAACTGTACATATAATTCCACTCCACTGTATTTCTCTTTAATTACCTGGAAGGGAAAGTAGCTTATGTAAGAATAAGAACACCAAAGGATTAATAACATTGTATTTTTTAGTCATAGATGCAGGATGGATGATCTGCTCAGGATGATCTAAAAATGAGTAAGTCCAATAGGTACTTAGAGAATTTTGTTACAGAATCAACACTCTAAACTAGAATCAAAAGGCTTCAGAGAATTCATTTGAAGCACAATCTGGAATTGATATTACATTTATCAATAATCACAGTCAAAATAATAACGAGCTGCCTCTGGTGTGATATATTCTATTGTAGGATAGCAAGTGTGAAAAACCTACTTGAATGCTTATAGATTCTACAGTCTTGAATTTCATATTTTATGTGAAACCTACAGGTGGATTATGCAAGTCAGTCTGATACTGCAGAAGTATGCATCTGAATGAAGCTAAAAGGGGTGAGGTGATGAAGGCAGGGGTAGGAAATGTCAGAATAGTAGACATATTACTTCCCAGTTTGATGTGTCTGCTGTTGCACCTCATTTGTCCAAGAAGCCCCAACCTTTGGACACACATATGGTCAGTAAATTCATTAATGGTAGCTTTAAATCTTAGCTGATGGGGTGCTGAACACTTTAAATTGGTCCCATGTTAGCTATGTAGGCACTAGTTTAGAGCACTCCTTTTTCTGCTGGAGTACTGAAACTCAGCAGGGTATATCTAAACATGCTGTGAGAGCAGCTCGGATATAGACAAAGTTAGGAAAAAGAACTATACCCCCCCACCAAAAAAAGGAAAAAGAACTGTCCCTATCACCCATTTCCCAATTCATATTATTTCCCTCCTTCCTTCTCTTATTGGGATTTCCCTAAGGCTTCCTAAGATAAATACTTTAATATCAATGATATTCAGAAATAATTTCATAAAATACATGACTTACATACAACCTCCAACATGTATATATATTCTTGGCATATTTTTATATGGCACCATAAGTTATTATTTCCAGGAGAATACACTTACATAACCCATCAAAAACTGAAACAGTGTCTTTAATATATTTTGAACATAAAACATATTCACCTGGCTAAATTTTTTGACATTTACAAAACTACATTTTATAAGGTCACATTTTTTTTATACCTGTCACACATCCAACCATTTCTTAGTCCTAACACCTAAATGTGTCCATTATTACTGATTCCCTAAGTATCCTGCCAGAGCTCATCTAGAGAAACATTATTGCATTTGAATAAATTCATAACCCCCTGTTAACAAAATTATAAAAATAGCATTCCATTCCCATTGCTTCCATTGCTCTACACATCTTGCTAAGTTAAAAAAAGATCTTTACGTATTAGTATACAAAGTGTTTTTATTTTTTTTCATCTGCATTAATAGGCCATCATATGGTTGTCCATTGTTATTACAAATGATATTACATCATTTCATATGTGTATACCTAGATTCGTAGGATAAATTTTCAAAAGTGGAGTGTCTGACTGAGTCAACAAATACATGAATTTTTAATATTGATAAATCTTGCCAAAATTTTCTATAGTGATTATATCAATTCATAGTTTCTTCAGCAATGTATAAAAAACCTTTCTTTTGCTTGACCATTATCATCCTATTATAACATGATATAGTAGAAAGATCACTACATTTGGATTTTAACCAATTCTGCTATTGGGTGAGTTACTTCTTTACATTTTAGTTTTCTCATCTATAAAAAAATAAAGTACATAGAAAAGGTATTATAAGAAATAGATAAGGGGGCACCTGGATGGCTCAGGTCATATTCTCAGGGTCCTGGGATGGAGCCCACCATCGGGCTCTCTGCTCAGCAGGGAGTCTGCTTCTCCCTCTCCCTCTGATCCTCGCCCCCACCTCTACTCGTTCTTTCTTTCTTTCTTTCTTTCTTCTTTCTTTCTTTCTTTCTTTCTTTTTTTTTCTTTCTTTCTTTTTCTTTCTTTCTTTCTTTCTTCTTTCTTTCTTTCTTTCTTTCTTTCTTTCTTCCTTTCTTTCTTTTCTTTTTTCTTTCTTTCTTTCTTTCTCAAATAAATACAATTTTTAGGAAAATAATAAGATAAGGTCATTATATAAAATGTTGATACAGTACGTGCCATGTAGTTAATGCCAAATAAATAGAAACAATCATTCTTTTTCCTAACTTTTTTCTTAATTTGCTTACTTTTATAAAAAGTAAAGAACTACACTCTATATGATTTTTTCATTTTCTTTCTTTGTTTTTGTTGTTTTATTAAGTATTTTAATTCCAGTATGGTTAACATACAGTGTTAGATATGTTGTGTATACACACACACACACACACACACACACACTTTTTTTTTTTTTTAGGGTGTCTAAGCACATTTTACTAGGAATTTTCAGGACCTCTCACCAAAACCCACAAACCTCTGTTAGGTCAATAATGCCTTAAGCCTTCATTTAGGTGGCCTCTGGCTAAAGAGAATCTTAAATTTTGATTCACACAAAAACTCCACACACACACACACACACATACACACACTGGAATATTAATCAGCCATAAAAAAGAATGAAATCTTGCCATTTGCAACAATAGGGATGACTTTTCATTTTCATTAGCTAAAAATAATCATTATATTATCTTACCAACTAATAGTATATAGTTAACCTACAAATACAAGCATGTTCCAAGCACTCACTGTGTCTTCTTTAAGGAAGTAAACAGAAGCCAAAGTACGGCACAATAAACTAGAGAGCACCAAATGTAGGACTGAAAAACTGACATAGAAAAATATAAGAGTTTCTGTTTAGACATGGAATATGAACTTATGTCTCCATTTTTGTTCTAGAAACACAACAACAAGAGTAAATAGAGGGGCACCTGGCTAGGGCAGTCAGCAGAGCACATAACTTTTGATCTCTAGTTGTGAGTTCAAGTCCCATGTTGGGGATAAAGATTAATTAAAGAAAAGAGAGAGAGACAGAGAGAAAATAATTTTTTTAGCAACAAATGTAAGCAACAAAAAAAGTATGGAATAGGAAGCACAGATAATAATAGTTATTGTTGTTAATCAATGATGTTGATAATTAATATGCAATAATTTAATTATAAATTATATAAATGAATTAATATTATGAACAAATGCCATATTACTATTACTACATAATTAACACAATATAAATATACATATTAATATTAATACATAAACAGAAATTATAAAATAAGTATTCATAATATTACTTATTATTAATGAGAGTAATAGCATTTTAAAGCTAGAAAGCAGGGGATTCCTGGGTGGCTCAGCGGTTTAGGGCCTGCCTTCAGTCCAGGGTGTGATCCTGGATTACTGGGATCAAGTCCCGCATCTGGCTCCCTGCATGGAGCCTGCTTCTCCCTCTGCCTGTGTCTCTGTCTCTCTCTCTCTCAATCTGTGTCTCTCATGAATAAAAAATAAAAAATCTTAAAAAAAAAAAAGCTAGAAAGTAGGGGGAACAGTGGTAGGTTACTCAGCAGGTGAGAGAAAGCTGAAACTGATGCTAGCAATGGGAAAAGAGAGGCAGCAAGCTTTCTAATAGACCAACACAGGAAATGAAATTTAAGTAGACTATATGGCTCAACAGTGAATAGTTACATAGTCGAAATTATACGAACATGAAATATTGCATTAATTCAATATTTATTTATCTAACCCCAAATTACGTTATACTTACATGGGTAAAAGGGAACTGTGTATGATTTGAGGCATTATGAATTGTAGGGAGTCAATAAATAATATAAAAAAATTAAAAAATAAATAGTAATATGAGTCATTTAGAGATATGGAGTTAATTATGAAACTGTACAACTAAAAGTGTTGCAAGTGGCTGCTTCTGAGGAATGTAAATGGAGGGAGTTTGGGGAAAAGACAGGGTGTGGTTTTTTTATCATTAACTTTAAAGTATTATTTGAATTTTCAAACCAAACGTATGAGTCATTTAGAAGACAAAAATAAATTGAAATAAATATTAAATAATTAAAGTCTGTTATACTAAATGTAGGGAGAAAATGATGCAATGTTTCTTTAAGTAAGATTAGAAAGAGCTGTGTGTTAGGGAAGTTATTTTAACATTTTGTACAAGTAATTGGTAGAACGCGTTATTTAATATACTTCTTTTTTTTTTTCAGAGTGAGAGAGAGCACTTGTAAGCAGGGACGAGAGGCAGAGGGAGAGGAAACCCATCTTTCTAGATGTCTTAGAAAATAGTAGGGAAGGAAGGCAGTGAAAATACCAAGCATTAAATTCTAAAACATAATTTCTTCATAGTTGACTCCATCATACAGACACAAACACACTCTCACAGATCACATACCACCACCTCTGTACTCCATCTTCCATCCCCAACCACTAAACAACGCTGTCTCACAACTGATTTGAAACTCCCTTGCAGCCCAATAGAATACCAGATTATCTTTCTGCAATCAGAATTATCCAGTGTTTGAGGAAATATTAATATTTAATATAGTCATCTATGGCTCATATTGGGCCCCAGAAGGCAACTAGAATAAATATAACAATATTACATATTCTTGATCTTTCTAATGTGTTCTCCACAGAGACTTCTGGGGAAGATGGTGGAGTAGAAGGATCCTAACTGACCTCCTCTCAGGGATCAACCTAAATAGCACCCAGATCAGAGTAAATTACTCAGAAAATGACCCAAGACTGGAAAAAAACACACTCTCCACAGCTAATTATAGAGAAGAGGCCACATAGAAAATGGTAGGAGGGGCACAGACATGGATGGAAAACAAACCAGCCCACAAGACTGTCTCCTGGAGGGAGGGCTACCACAAACTGACACTAAGAAGAGAAGCAGACACCACACCAGGCACCCCAGGAACAGAGGACCTGCAGTGGGAAGACAGATCCCCATAACATTTGACTTTGAAAACCAGAGGGGCTTAACTTTGCAAGTTTCTACAATCAGGGCTTAACTTTAAGGATCAGTGGTTTGATTCTAGGAGAGCCAGAGAGTAATAGGAAACTAAGTACCTGCTTTAAAGAGATAACGAAACTAACAACCACACTGAGATAGAGTATAAGAGCATGAATTTGAAAAACATCTAGGGTAAATGAGAAGGAGTAGTAACAACTCCACATTTGATCTCAGAACATGGGCTGGAGGGGCAGGAATCTTTAGGATACTTCTCTAAGAAAAATTAAAAATAGAATTACCTTATGATCCAGTAATACTGGGTATTTACCTAAAGGATATGAATACACTAATTTGAAAATTTAAATGCATCTCTATGTTTATTGCAGCATTATTTTTAATAGCCATGATATGAAATCAACCCATGTCAATTGATAAATAAATGGATAAAGAAGATCTAGTGTGTGTATGTGTGTGTGCGTGTGTGTGTATAATGGGATATTATATATATATATACATGTTATATTATAAGCACACACACATACACATGTATATATATAATGGAATATTACTCAGCCATAAAAGGAATAAAATCTTGCCATTTGCAACAACATAGATGGATCAAGAGGGTATAATGCTGGATGCCCGGGTGGCTCAGTGGTTTAGCGCCTGCCTTCAGCCCAGGGCGTGATCCTGGAGTCCTGGGATCGGGTCCCACATTGGGCTCCCTGAATGGAGCCTGCTTCTCACTCTGCCTCTGCCTCTCTCTCTCTCTCTCTCTCTCTCTGTGTGTGTGTGTGTGTGTCTCAAGAATAAATAAAGAAAAATCTAAAAAAAAAAGGTATAATGCTAAGTTAAATACATCAATCAGAGAAAGACAAATACCTATGATTTCACTCATATGTAGAATTTAATCAACAAAACAGATAAACAAAGGAAAAAAGAGACAAACAAAAAACCAGATTCTTAAATATAGAAAACAAACTGATAGTTACCAAGGGGAACTGTACGGGAGGATGGGTGAAGTAGGTGAGGGGGATTAAGAGTACACACATCATAATGAGCACTGAGTTACACATAGAATTGTTGAGTTATTTTATTGTATACCTGAAACTAATAACACTGTATATTAATTACACTGGAATTAAAAAAAATAAATAAAATAGAAGTCTGTTCTTTCCAAACACTCACTTCTTATTTCTTGGATGGCTTCTGTTCCCTTTATTTCTATTTGACCTAAATATCTATTTTTCTTTAATTATCTTTCAGCTTCCTGCCTATATTTGTATTTGATTTTCATTATTAATATTAATTAAAAAATGAGCTTTGGATGTATTATGACTCTAACATAGGTAGTTTCTGTCTTGAGCCTCTTTCCTGATTCACACTGATATTATCCTATAAAGTTGAAGCTGAAGAATAGGAAAACTTTCAAAATATTAAGAAGATTCTTAGAAACAACTGTTCTCCCATATTTGAGGAACCCATTATTTCATCTCACTTAATTAAAATGATGACCGTGACAATAATGATGACAACGGTGGTTGGTAATGATGATAATCATAAAGATAGTAGTAGTAGTAGTGATGGTGGTGGTGGTGGTAGTAGTAGTAGTAGTAGTAGTAGTGATGGTGGTGGTAGGAATAGTAGTAGTGGTGGTAAAAATAGTAGAAGTAGTGGTGATGGTGTTAGTAATAGTGGTAGTGGTGGTGGTGATGGAGATAGTGGTAGTGGTAGTAATAGTAAAAGCAGTGGTGGTGTTGGTGATAATGATGAAGGTAGTGGTAATCATAGTAGTAGTGATGATAGTAATAGTAGCAGTAATGGTGGTAGAGATGATAGTGGTAGCAGAAGTAGTGGTAGTTAGTAGTGGTGGTGGTGGTGGTCGTGATAGAAGTAGTGGCGGTTGTATTAACAGTAGTAGTAGTGATGGTGGTAGTAATGATAGTGGTAGTAGTAATAACAGAAGCAAAAACAGTTTCAACAGCGGCAGCAGCAAGTACTCCATACTGGGCTTTCAATCATGCCTTTTCCACACCACCCTCTAAAAATCCTTTTATTAGTTGAGTCATATGTGAACATGTCAACATTTAACTAATTTTGAACCACTAAGTGGAATTTTATGCACAAATGAAGACAACGAAGCTTCAAGAGATTATATAACTTAATCCAAAGTTACCTGGTAAAATCATGGGCGGAGTTCAGACCTTGGTCTATCTGATTTTTTAAAAAATCCCATGCTTTTAAATTACTCCACATCTAAGTTTCATGTTCTGTGAAACTTGTGATGAAAATCTGCCCACCAAGATTTTCCACTTTTATAAAGATAGGAAGAAAACAAGCTATGTCATCCTTTTCCCCAAAGTTCCTTAAAGATCCCAATATTCTATTGGGACTATTCCTGGCCTGTCATACATTCAAGAAGAATTAAATAAAAGTTAAAGAATGAGGAATCCATGTCATTCATTTTTATTTCCTTCTGTAAGCCTATTAAGCAGCTTGTACAAGAAGAGGCAAAAATAATGGACAGAATTAGATGACGGGGAGAACTGATTTGCTCCATAAGGTCTACCCTATTGGAATGCGGTGTTGTTACTACTCAATGAATTGTTACCTGCATTTCAGAGAAGGTAAGTAGACGGTGTTACTGACATGGTAGTAAATGTATAGTTTATGCTTTACACGTTGTTCTGACAGGTAACATCGCCAAATAATGTAATCTGTTCACATTGATAAGCTATTATTGATTTCGTCTTTTAAATTAAGCCTTTTTGTTTGCTTGCTTATTTTGTTATCAGTGGTAAAATCTGAGGTTTGGGGATTTTCAAAGACAAAGAAACAGTTCCCGAGAGGGCAGTCAAGTTCAAGCAAAGTAAGAAAGATGAGGTCCACCTGTCCACAGCCAAGCAATTCAGAATTAAGACAAATCAGCCATGAGGACACATATAGGGAATGCAACAGAACCGTACCTTGCTGTGCCTTTGTAAAGGGATCTTACAATGTTGGATAAGTATTTATTACTTATAGTATACATCACACCACCATCCAGAGGTATGTATACATCCCTGTCCATTTCACACACGGGAAGACCAATATAATACAGAGGGATCAAACCCTATAGCAATCCAGGATCGAGCTGACTAGAGATCCAGAAGAATTCCTGGTTATAAAATAACAATACATCACTCGCACATATTTAGCCCTTCATTAGTTACATCCGTTAAAATTGCTTTCAATACAGTTTCTGACATGAGATGGGAGGGAAAAGAAAAGCAGCAAGCAGAAATAGAAGACCTTCTAATGTGATAACATTTTCTTAAAAATGAAAGAGTTACAATAGGCAAACTTGAAAAAAAATTATACAAACACAAAAAGCAATTTTCTTAGATACTTATTTTCAGCCTTGCTCCTGTTATTTTAGTACTGAGTTAGAAAATAGCTTTTTTTTTCACTCTCTATTTTTGTTTTGAGCTGGATGCTAAAGTCAAGGTGCTATGATGTGAGTGAGGCAGGGGAACCTACTATTATTAAAAACAAAAAACAACACATGGCCCTAAAAATCTAATCTATGGATCACCAGGTAAAAACATTTATAGAGTGGAATCCTATCTTTAAGACAATCTGGTCAGGTGCCTGGGTGGCTTAGTGGTTGAGCATCTGCCTATGGCTCAGGTCATGATCTCGGGGTCCTAGGATCGATTCCTGCATCACGCTCTCTGGAGGGATCCTGTTTCTTACTCTGTCCATGTCTCTGCCTCTCTGTGTGTCTCTCACGAATAAATAAATAAAATCTTAAAAAAACCACAATCTGGTCCTGGGGCCTCAATTTATAGGTGACTGAATTGATATCCAGAAAAATTAGGGATATGCTAATTACGCAGGCTAGGTAAGTGCTGTGTATTACACAAATATCCCAAGCTACTGGAAATCAACCGAAACAACTACTCAAAGAATTAGATCAGAAGAGGGTACTGGGGCACCAAAGAACACTATTCAGCCCAGTCCTGTTTCTGATAGAAACAAAATGAATATATATATATATATATATATATATATATATATATTTTTTTTTTTTTTTTTTTTTTTTTTTGCAAATCATGGTAGTAGTTCAAAGAGCCACCAACCTCTAAAGGGCTATGTTCTCAAGCCATTACAAATAAATCATCATAGTTTAAACTACTTAAATTTTTGACTCCACTTTGGAGGTATTCAAGTGTTTATGGTTAATTTCCTAGGAAGTAGATACTAGGTGAACAAAGATGAATAAAAAGCCTTAGGTCCTTAATATCAAGAAATTCATTCTGTGGTCTGGAGACAGATTCTTGTAATATAGAGAATGGTGAGAGTTGAAGAGGGCAGGAACCCAACCTGAAGAGAGGGTGCTGATTTGAAAAAAACTGCAGTTTCATTTGTGCTAAATTCACCTGTTATAAACTTCAAGAAGATATTTCCAGCATGGGTTGGTCTGGACTTGTCTAGTTCTCTCTAGGTAAAGCCCTCATTATTTAATAAGCCAAAGTGATTTTTTTCCTATTCAATTTTCCTAGGCTTTTTAATTATCCCCCACATAGCTGACTAAGAATGCCAGCTCCAGAGAGTCAAGAGTTTCCCTTTTGGACTGCTTGCCTATTCTCTAACTGGGCCTTACAGAGGTAGGGATAGATCAAATCTTGCTCCAGAAGACATGGAGTTGGAAACCTTCACAATAAGACAGAGAAAACAGTCTTTCTCTTACATGGTTTCAGAAGGCCCTTAATTGCATCCTCTTAGTTGGAGGATTTTTCTAAATATATAGACAATGAGGCTAGTAAGATAGATGTGTAAGACATATAATTGTGTAGAAATATGGCCGTATTGTAAGTGGTCTTTTATTTTTTAATTTAATTTTATTTTTTTTAATAAATTAATTTTTATTGGTGTTCAATTTACCAACATACAGGTAAGTGGTCTTTTAATGTTCTGTTTGTTTCCCTTTACCATATACTCTTACTAAATCTTATAGTCAGAATGTGGACATAAAACATATTCAAAATATAGGCCCAGTATTTTAGATGTGCTTTATAGAAGAAAGATGGAGAATAGAATGACAAACTCCAATGGATGATCCATTCAAATATTTAAATACTGGATGCATTATGATTGGCATTACATCTGAAGACATTTAATCCCAAATTCCAGTGCCTTTTGCGAAAACGAATCAATTCACAGAATATTCAATTCTCAAAATGTCTGCAACTTTAACACAAAGCCCTGCCATCAGAAAAGTCACCAACTATAGCCATCATGCAAAAATCTGCCTTCATTATGAATTGTTTGAACACATGAAAACAACTCCTTTGAAGAAATAAAAGAAACGTGGTTGAGATTTCACCTAGAATGGCCTAAATATTGCAGAGTAGGGATAGTGTTTCTTTGGCTTCTCTCTGGGAAAAAAAATGCTGGTAAATTAGTTGTGGCCTTGAGATATGTGTATATAACTACCTTTTATTAAAAACTTAATTATGTATCAGGTTTTATGTAAAACTCTCACTTTATAAGCTTTTTTTAAAATTTATTCCTTTCAACTATCTTTTAAATATTTTATTTATTTATTCATGAGAGACGAGAGAGAGAGGGAGAGAGGGAGAGAGAGGGAGAGAGAGAGAAAGAGAGGGAGAGAGAGAGAGAGAGAGAGAGAGGCAGGCTCCACACAGGGAGCCCGATTGGGGACTCGATCCCAGGTCTCCAAGATCATACCCTGCGCTGAAGGTGGCACTAAACCGCTGAGCCACCCGGGCTGCCCTCCTTTCAACAATATTTTAAGGTAAAGTTTTATTATCTCCACATTTAGGTGAGGAAACCAAGATTTAAGAATGGTAAGGAACTTGTCCCAGATCAGATATTCAATGGTTATGTGGTGGTAGAGAATAATATGACACCAGAGGTCTGACTCCAAAGATAGTGTTTATAATTCCCTCTTGCAGTCATGAAAATAGGAAAACTTCCTTTCTGGTAATATTGCAATGAATGTCTATCTGATACAGAATGATCAAAGAAACCTCAGAGATGATCTTAACCAATGTCCTTGTCCTATAGGTGAGAAAATGCCTTTAAACCTCTCTTTTTAGAGGCACCTGGGTGGCTCGGTTGGTTAAGTGTCTGACTCTTGATCTCAGCTCAGATCTTGATCTCAGGGTCATAAGTTCAAACCCTGAACTGAAGCCACTTACCAACAAAAAAAACCAACACACAAACCAAAAACTTATCTTTTTACTTCTATGGACATAACATAGATTATAATTGTCTATATAACCAGGAAGATTAGAGCACATTTCAATAAATACTGCTTAAATCCTCTTGCTTTAAAAAGAAATCCATATGTAAAAAATGTAATAGCTTCCTAAGGAAACAACCGTTTATATTGCTGTGTCCTCTTCCAAATTGTACTTATAACAAATAATATACACAATAGAGATGATCATATCATCATTCTGTGTATTACTTTTCTCACAGTATATAGTTTTCCATATATCTGGATGGTCTGCACTTTCATCATTTTAATGGCTATGTAATATTCCATCAAGTTCATGTACCATGAAACTAAATCACTGGTTTTATAAAACATCTGGCTTTATTTACTAAATGCAAACTAAGTTTGTGTGAGCATGTATTAGAAATTGCTAGACATACTTTCAATGAAAATAATCACTGCAGAAATAGGCAGATTGTTATCTGTGTTCCACAAACCAGATTTGAGAGAAATGCTCTAATGAAATGCATAGAGCTTTATTTATTCTGATTTGAAATGTTGAGGTCTGGAACAGCAATTCTGTATCTGTCATCTGTGATACAGATTATTGTTATTATGATTATATATGAAGCTTTGTGGAAGCACCCTGCACTATCTGAATATATCATAAAGTAGGTCTCTGCCCCCACATGATTATGAATAAAAAGAAAAGATGGGTAAAGTACAGATAATTGTGAACATTGAACAGAGATACATTTTAGTAAGTGAAGAATTCATAGGAATTGTAAGATTTAGAGAATGATTTTGAACGGGAAAGGAAAAATCCTAGATGAAATAAATGTATAATGATGGCATCCCTAGGCTTATTTTTAACCAGGTGATGGCCTTGACTGACTGCTTCTTTCAAGCACATGATTTAACTTCTGCAATTCTCTAGTCTCTGAGAGGAAGTTATCTGCCTGGTGTGGACAATTTAACTCTCAGAGGACTAGCTTTCCTGCTTATTTACTTCCAATTAGATTCTGTCTTCCCTGAGACATTAGCATCTGTGATGCTGAAGTTAACTTTTGTTAAATATATGTATCATGAGCTATTAATTCTTCATAGAAGAGGTTTCCATTTCACTTTGCTGAAATTCAAGAGGTCAAGGGGGATAAGGGGAAGATGATGATGCTATAGTCACTGAGATTGAGTGCTTAGAAAGTGTTTCACAAAGAAATTAGTGTTTGATCTGAGTCCTGAAGAATAACTAGGATACAGAAAAACTATCCAGAAGGAATGAATAGGGCATCTCGCACAGGGAAGCATGGAGGCATGAAACATCATGCACATTTTACATAGTATTTATAAAATTTTTAAACATAAATGAATATACATATAAATGTTTACAAATGGATTCTTGATATTACATTAAAATACATGCATATTCGAAAAAACCACATAGAATGTTCAATGTGATACACCTTATTAATGGTGCAGTTAAATGGGCTGTACAAAATTGCAGTGAATGCACTGCATTAATGAAATGTTTCTATCAATCCTTGCATATGCATCTATGATCATTGCCTTAGATGAATTATACTTCTGATTTTCACTGAATAAATCACATTTAACATAACCTGTAAAAAATAAGCCAGTGTGTTCAGAAATAAATATAAATAATGAAAAAAATCTTATCTAAGTTTCTAGATTTTATGGCAATGCTATTGGATCTGTTAGTAGTTCAGGAGGGCTAGAGGATAGGATGTATATTGAAAAGAGAATGATGGAGGAAAGAAATGAGGAAGAATGGAAGGATAGATGGATGGATGGAAGGAAGGAAGGAGAGAAGGAGGGAAGGAAGGACATGTATCTGAAGAGAGGTCCTGGTCATTCCAGCCATCTCAGCTATATTAGTTTCCTTTTGCTGCTGTAACAAATTTCTACAAATATAGTAGCTTAGAACAATACAAATTTATTCTCATAGTTCTGAAGGTCAGAAGTTTAAAATCAGAATCATCGAGCTAAAGTCAAGGTATCAGCAAGTCTGATTTCTTCTTGAAGCTCTCAGAGGACAATCTGTTTACCTTTTTCAGTTTCTACTGTCTGCCTGGATGCCATAGCTTATAGCCTTTTCCTCTGTCTCCAAAGCTCATCACTGAATCTCTGCTTCTATCATCATGTCCCCTTCTCTTCTATAGTAGCCATTCCCTTTGCCTCCCCGCCCCTTGTTATTGCATCATTGGGCTGCCTGGAATCCGGGATAATCTCCCCTTCTCTAGATCTTTAATTTGATCACATCTATAAAGTCCTAAGGCCTATATAATATATTCACAGGTTCTAGGAACCAGGATGTGGACATCCTCACATTATTATAAATGGGAGACATTATTTAGTTGACCACACCAACAAAATTCATTCTAAACTAGTCACCCCCATATAATTTTAGCCACAAGAGTAAAATCAGTTGCATCCTCCCAGATAAGAACTGCACAGTTTAGGTTAAATTATCAACCAGCAGGATATTGAGTATACACACACACACACACACACACACACAATGTGGGTGTGTAGCTACTGTTCACCAGCCTCAGCCTTGACTTAAAGCAAAGAGATAATCCAGGTGGATCATTAGAGTTTAGAGTACAACACTTCTGCTGAGCACCCAGCATCCAGAAGTTGCCATTTTAGCATATGAAGGTTTGTTTCTAAGTGCATGCCTTTAACATAAGGCCTGGGTTCTCTGTACCTAGGGAGCTGCAGGGCTCAGTTCATGATGTGCCCTCTCTAATCCCAGGTTGACATTATTATCTCTGATCTTCTTAACAATAAAAATGGGGAATCTAGAGAGCAGGGAATTTATATTCCCCTATACTGGGGTTAGACTTTAAAAGAGTGGATACACTCTCAACGGTTCAATGTAAAGGCCAGGATCAAGTTAATTGATAATCTGGCTTTTTACCAGGCCAAGTAGTCCACCTCAACATGATCATGGAAGACCAAAGGATACACCTAGGTTCAGATTATAATAATCACCCAGCACCACCTGAATGTATTATCCAGAAAGATATATGAAATAATAAAGGTTAGATATACATATATTTATCTTAGTAATCTGAGGGCTAAAAAAGTTTGGAATACAATAATTCTTCTCAAAACAGGTCCATCTGTAAGACAAGGACCAAAAAAGACAGAGTTTGTGTTACATAAGATATGGGTAAAGTGAATTGGGAACAGAAGGCGGCTTCTTCAGCTCTTTCTACAGTGTCCCTCTCTTTGACAAGGATTGACAATCTGCTAATCCACAATAAACTTTTTGGGGAGAGGGGGTGATGGGGGGCTGATGGGTCAAAAGGCAAGAAGGTTGAGCAATGGTCCTCAAACCAAAGAGTCCTCTCAGTAGGCCCTCTCATCTTTGAGTCTGAGTTCAAGCTCTTCAGCTGACACAGAAACAGGCCTGGGAGTAAGTGGTTAGCATTCTGAGGTATGGGGATGTATTAGTAGCAGCTTAAAACAGTAAATATACTGTTTTAAGCTGCTAGTAATACAGGTAAAAAAAAAAATCTATTTTCTAAATTTCCGTGTGAGGAAATTGTGGAGTCATCCAGGTGACCAAATTGGCATTTAAAATTATGGATCTTGACTTGAGGTAGACATTTAAGATCAATTAATTGCATTTTAAGCTAATAAGAAAAATGTATGAATTTGATTTCTGTAATATGAATTCATATTAGTAGCACCATGCTCACCACCGAATGGGAACAGCACAGAACTTTGAGATTTTCCTACTCTTAAATACTTAATTATAATTTCTCTCTCATGCAAGGGTGAATCGAATACTTTCAGAAAAAAATGTACTCTTTTACAATACAGATTCTAGTTCCAGCCTCTGTCATCTAGCTCAGAGCCCTACCTCAAGAAGTTGTTATGAGAATACAGTGAGATACAGTATTAATTAGATACCAAGTAAAATAACCAAGTGTTGTCTGTTATTATCCTCTCTTCACAGAGCTTCACACAACCGAGGGCTCATCATCGCCCAGAAAGCCACAGGCTACTCCTGCTGTGGAAGTCTTAGGAGTGCCTTGTGCCTTGTGCATAATCCCATGATAGCACCTCTTTCTTTGACTTTCCAAAAGAGACAGTGCTCTTGTTTCACCCTTGTTTTGACAGCTTCCCTGTGTCACACTAATTATTCAAAGAATAGAGTAGTTGAAAAAGAAGTGAACTAGGCTTCTAGTCCTAAATCTGCTGCAAACTAGCTTCATAAATTTAAACAAGTCACTTAACCTCTCTAGGCCTCACTTTCCATGGGTCCTGATACTTGTTTGTTCTGCTTCACAGATCAATTGAAAGGGTTAAATGACCAATCAATTAATCAAGCAATTAATCAATAAAACAGATGAACTGAGCACAAATGATGGCATTGGTAATGTGTTAGTTATTCTAAAAATTTAGGAATAAATTGCTGCCAGGCTGACCTTTATAAGCTATATTCTTTGTTTTTCCATTCAGGGCGCTCTAACTGACTACCACAGACTGGTGGCTTATAAACAAGATTATTTCTCACAGTTCCAGAGGGTAAGTCCAAGATCAAGGTGCAGGAGATTCAGAGTCTGGAGAGAGCCCACTTCCTAGTTCATAGATGTCCTCCTTTTCCCTGTGTTTCCACACGGTGGAAGGGCTGAAGTATCTCTCTGGGGTCTCTTTTATAGTAGGACACTAATCCATTTATAAGGACTTTGCCCTTGTGATCTAATCACCTCCCAAAGGCTTCCAAATACCACCTCAATGGGGATTAGGTTTTAACATGAATTTGGGATACATACAACATTCAGTCTATAGCACCACTGCTCATACACATACAATGGATTCTTGTTCCTGTATTAATAATAATGCCCAGAGAAAAATAAAATGCACTTTGTGGGCTCTGTGGGTATATACTAAAGTGGACTGCTATAAACACAAACATTTTATGGTCTGTATTTGAATATTGAAAATTCATGCAGAAGCATGATAGTGAGCACACATTTATAATGTTTCCTTCTTCAAACTTAAAGAATTAAAGGAAAAAGGGGATTTAAAGGAAGGAAAAACCCCTCTCAACCATCAAAGTCAAAGAGAGTAACAGGAGAGGAATGACCACAGTTAAGATATATTTTTTAAAAATTGGAAGCTAGAAGGAAATGGACAATATTTATTGACTTAGCAGATGGAAGAAGAGTGTGAGTCTTTAAGATGGAAGCCTAGAAACAAGATGATTCCTGTTCCAGAACCCAGGAATGTTTCTGGAATTATAGGCAGCAGATATCTCTCAAGATTCAACTTGGGTAAGACATAAAGGTTGATTGAAAGCCTACATATGGTTAGATCCCTACTAACTATGGTCATTACACCCTTAGCCCAGTCATCCACTCAAACACAGACACATACTAGAAAAAGACAAGGCACTTATTATCCAGAGTGTTTGAAGAAGGCTTCTTTTAGAATAGTGGTTCTCAACCAGGTTCAGTTTGCCTCTCAGAGAACATTTCTGTTTGTCCAAAATTGGAGGTCTGGGGGAGGGGGTAGTGTTACTGATGTCTAGTGGGTAGAGGTCAGGGATGCTGCTAATATCTTACAATTCATAGGATGGCCTAAACAACAAAGTGTTATCTGATCCCTAAGCATCAATAAGGCAGAAATTGAGAAACCCTGCAGTAGGATATCAGAAAAAGTTGAAGGTGGGAGAGAGAACTAAGTCAGAAGAATTAAATGAGTATCTGGACACTGAACTGTGAGATCTACATCTCAAATTATGAGAATCTCTTTGTCCTCTTTGCTCATCTTTGCCCATCCTTTCCTTCTTTGCTCACCCAGCTCAACTCTGAGAAACCTGACATTTTGCTTTATACCCTCCAGGCAGGAAATCAGGGCCTTCCCCCTGGGGAAGATGTTGTCTGGGAGAAAAGACCTATAGATTCCAACAGCAGGAGTCTCCTTCAGCTGACAACCCTAAGGTACAGATTATGGTTTCCTATCAGAATTGTGATACCTTGTTCTTAAATATGAATGAATAGAAATGGATCAGTAGATATTAAGGAAGACTTTGACTTGAAAGATATAGTTAGACCAAAACTGAGAAACAAAACAAAACAAAACAAAAAGAAAGACTAAGAAAACAGAAACTTGAAGGATACCAAGGGCAATAAAGAAGAAAAAAAAATGCTTAGTGTCACCATAGATGTAAATTAGGTTATTGCGTCTAGGAAGTACGATCAAGATGCTCTAAGAAAGGAATAATAAAAAAAAAAAGAAAGGAATAATCAGAGCTCACAAAGAAACATTAAACATTCATAGATAATATGAAGGGAATTTCCCAGAAAGATTAAAGACAGTGAGTTGTTGCTTTTTGATTTTGTTTTGTTTTGTTGTTGTTGTTTTGATATTGACACAAATATTCATCACAGTTTGCTCCTATAGATTGGCAACTGCATGTTTTCTTCTTATTTCCTACATAAATATTACCTATATTATGCTTACTTGCATCTCACATTATTCTACAATTTCATGCAAATAACTCATAGAAATGTTTGGTACAAATAACACTTATACAATAAAGATGGGCAGGACAGAAGGAAAACCAGTATAAAGAAAAAAATACTTCAACCATAAGTCAACAGACAGGTTACAGTTTAACTTCAAATTTACTATTAACTTTCCTTAATTTCTTCAGTAAATTTATTAACAATGAATGAAAGGGCAGTGATATAAATCATCTTTGTGAAAACACAGTGACATGAAATTTCCCTTCTCATTACATTTACTTAGAAAAATATCAGAAATCCCAATCTCCACAGGTTTTGATTGACATAGGGCTGGATAACATAAACTTCTACAGGGTATTGAATATATTCAATATGCTTTGCTTTGAATATGTGCTATACCATTTCCACTCATTCAACTTTTCAGGACAATTCTGAAAACACACAGCAACTACCCCCATACCAAGATATTTTCTTCAAGCCAGTGTTGGACGCAATTCTGACAAAGCTCTCATACAGGGGTTATAATAGATCCATACCTCCATTTGTCTGATTCTTTTATTAGATGAGGACCATCTACCACTTACCTTAGGCATTCTCAGGGAGCCTGTGAGTTTGAAGGAGACTGTGCTGTGAAGGACTGTTTTCATTAATAATGAACCTGAGCTTTGTACTTCAATAATATTTTTCATCCGAGAGTCTTGAAATGCTTTGCAATTTAAATGAATTAAGCCCTATAACACCCTTTGAGCTAGAGAAGTCTTGTTTTTGAAATAGAAAATCCAAGAAAGATATAGAGTCGGTTTTAAGTTTAAAAAGTGAAGTAAAAAATCACCTGTTCTCCCCTTTCTCTTATTATCTGTGGTGTGTCCCACCTTAGTCTACATCCCTCCTCTCACCACCCTTGCTCTCCTTTCTGCTCTCTCTGTTATCTTTTTCTTTTCTTACCCCACCAACACTCTCAACTTCTCAGACTCCCACCCAAACATGATGGAAATCTTTCTGTATGAATCTCAACAAATCAATGTGAGGTTGGAACTAAGGAGAGGAGCTCCTTTTCCCACACGACTTTGTTTACTCCACTTGGGAAGGTGCTACATCATCCTTTCCTTCTGCTAGCCTCCCTTCTCTGCCCGGAGTCCCATTAACCAGAGGAGAAAGCAGGGCCCTGTTACGAGTTCTAGCTTCTTCTCCCCCCACCCCCTTTGTCTTCTGTTTGGATATGAAGCTAAGGCCATGTGGCCCTTCCATTCTCAACGATGGGAGGAAGAGGTTGTCTACGGATAGCCAAACCCCATTTCAGATCCTTTTAGCCACCCTGTTCTGTTTCTTAATCCTTAGAGTTTTTTTTTTTTTTTTTAATCCTTAGAGTTTAGTGAAGCACTCAGTGACTAATTAAGAGTAACTGGGGACCAGATGCCATTGCTTTGGGGGAAAAGATCTCCTCCCATTTTAGTCTGAGCAGGAAAAATTCTCTCTCTAGATCATGGGTAGGTAAACTATAGTGGGTCAGATCTGGCTGAGGCCTTGTGATGGTTACTTTTAAGTGTCAGCTGATTGTTAACCAATTTTGGTTGGATAATGGTTAATTTTATGTGTCAGCTTGGAGGATGTTTTTGGGTGAGATGTGCATTTAGACTGGTAGACTGAGTAAAGCAGACTGCCTTCCCCAATGTGAAGAGAACAAAAGGCAAGAGGAAGATTTTCTAGCACGTGACCTTTGTACTTGAACTGCACATCAGCTCTTTTCCTAGGGTCTCCAGCTGTCAGCTCTTGGATTGCAACTGCAGCATTGAACTCAGCGTTTCCTGGGTCTTCAGGCTGTCCATCTACCCCACAGACTTTGGATTTGCCAGGCTCCATAAAGGCACGAGCCTCTACTTTAAAATAAAGTGATTCGGTTTCTCTGGGGAACCCTGACTAATAAAGACCTGTTTTGCAAAGAGAATTTTATTGGAATGCAGCCACTTCCATTCATTTATGTGTGTTCTACGGCTGCTTTCTCACTATGGTGGCAGAGTTGAGCACTGGCAACAGAGTCATCAAATGACTCACAAAACTGAAAATATTTGCTATTTGGCCTTTTGCAAAAAAAGGTTTGCCAACCCCTGCTATAGGTGATTCCTTCTCTCTCTCCCTACTAAGAAAATACTGGATAATTAAAAGCCTCTCTTGCCACCCTGGGGCTGCCAGCTTTCCCTTATTTTGCCTCCAAACTCTGGGTAAGCCTTCCTCTATTTGAGTGTCTAGGATATGAAGGTGAGATCCTCGAGGTCAAGGGCGTACTGTCTTATTTTTGTTTCAAATTTTATTCATAAGTTGAATACAATAAATATCTTTTTGAGGAAATAAATGACTGAGATAATAGCAGCTGACATTTGCTAACTGAGCCCCTTACAATATGTCTGTCTTTATATTAAGCTATTTACATACATTATCTCATTGAATTCAGACAGCAGCTCCATAATTATCCCCATTTTGCACATATAGAAACGGAGACTGGGGGAGGGCTGTGACTGGCCCATGGTTACACAGCCAGCACAACGCAGACAGTCTACTCCCAAAGCCAGACTCTGATCTACCAAATTCCTCCCCCTCACAATTAATAAAGCTGCTACAGAGAAACTCTGGGTCCACCTTAACACTGGTTTCTGTGATATCCAATGTTTTAACAAATTCAGGATAAAATGCATGTTAAAATTCAGGGTGCTGATTAGTTCCATTAATATATGTATTTGGGGGGAGCCAATCTATTAGACTCCATCTTTATGAAAAAAAAAACTACAGTAAAAACATTTTTTAAAGTAAATAAAAAACATGTCTGCTTTGATGCTGTTGCTAGGATCCTCTTTTCACTATGCAGTGTGGCACCCATGCCCTGTGCTCGGAGGACTGCCTGTGTCTCTCAGGCACAGCTGATGATCACAGGTACCTCATGAATGGAAAAGACCCAGCAACAATACAAATTATCCCAAGCCTCATTTCTTCTCTTTCTGCTTTTTGATGCCATGGTGCTGCAAACAACACACACAAAGAATTACTTACTTTTTGGTTCAGGTAGTTCCAAGTTACATTCATTTGATTTCAGCACATCAGAAAAATCTGATCACTGGAGTTACCAGACATGAAAAAAAAGGCATTTACGGTACCACGTGAGCCTGCTGATGGTCCTGAAATTTCTGGGGGATGCTCTTACAGTAATAAGGAATTACCAGATCACATAAAAGCACTTATACTGATACACATAAGGGTTACTGTTCCTGTGGTGGAGGGGAGAGGGTTCAGGCCTTGCACAACTAGGATAATGAAAGGAACCTTCCTGGAGCCTGTGGAATGCTGTCTCTAGGGCTAATATCCACCCATCTTTAGAGCTGGCTTTTAAGAAGCCAGTAACAACAAAAGGGTGATTTTCAATTCCTGTGGCAGAAATGCCAGCAATAACTATGTTCTGAACAGCAGTCTAGGAGGTCCCTGTGATGGTCTCTTTACATATACTCCCTGTAATCGAATAGGAGGTCTCTAATTCAAGGAAATTCCATAATCCATTATGCACATGAGTAGTTGAGATTCAATGATAGAATTTTCCCAAGGCGATGCAGCTCATAAATGCACGAACTCAGTTTTGTCTGTTTGCTAAGCTTGCACTCATTTCACTGTTCACAGTGCTCCAGAAAGGACAGTATTGCCAAGCTCTGTTTTCTGGAAACAGAAGACCCTGCAGGATTGACAAATGAATACGTTTGATGCCGCGTGGTGATCTCTAACCAATACCTCTGCTTAAAGGTTTTGAAAGAATCAAAATCTGTCTAGCCCTCTGTATACCCCAATGCATCTCCCAAACAAAGGGTTACTGTGTGACCAGAGATTCAAGGACCTTTTCTTCTGGTGATGCTTTATAGCTCAGATAAGGAGAAATTGTTTTCTGTGTGAGCACCATAAAGAAAGGACCAAAGGTATCCAATTTAGAAGTATAATTATAAACAGTTACGGGGGGAAATATTAAAAAAAAAAAAAAACTATAGCTAGAAAAGTTCCTAGTCCCAGGTTTTTGACTTAGTATATACTTCTTGCAACTCTGAACTTTCTGAGCCTCCATAAGGTAAAATGAAAATGAAAATGGTAATAGTGGCTCACAAAATAGCTAATAAGTGAGATGTGATCATATAACTTGATAGCTATAAAGTACAATACAAATGTTAGCTACTGCTATTAATATAACACTTGTGTTATAGCTAGGAGACCATGGAAAGCAGAAGTTGGCAGAGAAAACGTTGCTGTACAAGAATATAAGATCCTAACTCATTTCATTGAACTTAAATAATACACTTAATGTGTTTTTCTATAAAACAGACTGATGTGGCAAATTTAACATTTCGCCAGGAAAATATCACTAACTTCCTGGGTCTGGAGCAGTGCCATGAATGCTCAGCATTGCAATGGTCCCTTGAAAAAAAAAAAAAAGTATGTTATTTAGGAAATGCTCTTTAGGCAGAGAAGAGTTTTCTTAATGTTTTTATACCTGAGTTTCCTGCTCCTTTCAAAAGAGATATGTATGCTGTAAAGCATATTTCAAGAAAATACCTCCAATATAAATAGAATTTTAGATTTTTTTCACCTCTTTTTAAATAAGTGTTCTCTCATGGAAAGCTCTAGAAAAGATAATCCTTTTAAGTAAAATAAAATAAAATAAAATAAAATAAAGATATTCCCCAAGAAAGCGAAACTTTCTTAAGTAAATGCTTTAGTTTAAGATGGAAAACTTGCTTTTTCCTAGGTAAGTTCTGGAATGAAGTAAAGGACACATTCATTTGGGTCTGGACATGGTTTTTAATACCTGGGGTCTTTGTGACAGGTAAAATATACTCCTAGGTTGGCCTTGATCTACTAATTCTTAGATTCAGAGTATCTCAGAATTGTAGCCCACTGTTGAATGGATTTAGAGGCCCCACTGTTCTGTCTTTCATCTGACATTTAAATTCCCTCTGCAGTGTGGGACGGGGGATTGACTAGTCTGTGCTTGAGCTCAAACTACTCTCTCCTCAACGTGGCTGTTGTAACCATCAGAGCTGAACACCAGTTGCCTCTCAGGATATGAGTAGAGTTCAGTCCCGGGGAGGGTCTCTGACTCTTATGTCAATGATGTCTTTCGCAGCAATTAAATCAGACCTCAAATACATCATTTAACATCTTCAATTTCCCTTTTAAATTACTTTTTTTTTTCCTTTCATAATACACACAAGCCTTTCACTTGAAAAAGTCTTCACTTGAACTGCCCTCTGCTCTAAGAACTACTCAGATTCTCTCTGTATGTGTTTGATTTCTGCCACGGTGGCAAAGTAGCTCTCTGGAATGGCCTTATAGCCACATACGGTGTGTCACATGTAAGGCCCATCTCCAGTTGCTTCTGATATGAATTTTAGAGTTAAATGAGTTTAACTTCTCTTATTTACTGAAAATGACCAAAAGACACTTTTTTTTTCCTGTTTTTAGTCTCCTACTTTCACCCTTTCTATCTTTTTAGTACCAAACAGAAATGATAATGTGATTCCATGCATTCAGTTCTTCTGATTTGCACTGTATTTTCAGATAAATATCATGTCACTTAACCCTTACATATCTTTAAGAGTATGTAACGTTATTCCCATTTATAGGTGACATGACTAAGTTTCAGAGGGTGTAAATAATTTGCCTAACATCTACTTCAAGGCTTAAGTGTACATTGTCTTCTACCTCTACACTTTCTTCCTAGCCATTCCCATTTGTTAAGCGCCATTTACATGATGATGAAAACAAATTATCTCTAGCCCAGACCTTTATGTTAAAGGCAAACCTTGCATCCCATCTGCCCACTTGGCATTTCTACTTGTTGTCCCAAGGAACCTCAACTCTATAATACTTAACTCCTGATTTTTCTCCACTGTCTTATCTCAATTTCATTTACACACAAAAGTACAAACCTGTTTCTTTCTCTGTTTCCTCCCTCAGCAAATAACATTACCATTTGTCCAACCATCTGCTCAAGGCACATACCTAGACATCATCTTGGTTTTTCCTTCTCCTTCACTCCCCTAACCCAAATAATGACCAACTACTCTTGGTTCTTCTTTCACACTTAAATTCCGCCCCCTGCCCATTTTGCTCCATCTCCCACACCCTCACCTTAGCGAAGGGCACCCTGATTTCTCATTTAGACTGCTGGATTTTCAACTGACCTACCCACTTTCCTTCTTGTCTTCCCCACCTGTCCACTGCATAAAAGCCAGAGTGAGGCTTTACAAGTGCAATGGATCCTGCCACTTCCTTGTTTAAAGTCTTCAAATGGTCTCCAACTGGGTCAACTCAGTGATGTGACCTTGGTATACTTCTACTTTATTTCTTGCCCTTTTTCCCTCACACACTAGGATAGAGAATATAATTTTTTAAAAGTTTCTGGTGTATTCTCCAGGCTTTCATATGTGGCTCCCTCTCCTACTTCAACCTCTTCGATCCCCAATCTTTTTAAATAGAAGGTCTCCGCCTAGAGGTTACATCCTAAGAAAAATCTTTACTGACTTTCCCATCTGAGGTAGTCACCACTGGTCCCTAGCACCAATTTCCCCCCTCCACTAGCATTCCTTTTCTTTCTCTCCTAACATATCGCAATTTATACTTATATTTTTTGTTTATCTGTTTATTATATAATACTAGATTGTAAGTTTCATGAGAGCAGGAACTGTGTTGTATTTTGTTCACTTCTATACGTCTCACTTTGAGCATGGTGGAAAGCCCATGTATGTGTTTGCTAGAGATGATATGGTAAAGTACCACAAAGTTAGGGGCTTAAACATCAGACATCTACTGTCTCAAAGTTCCGGAGGCTAAAAGTCTGAGATCAAGGTATTAGCAGGGTTGGTTCCTTCTGAGAGCTGTGAGGAAGAATCTGTTCTATGCCTCTCTACTAGCTTCTGGTAGTTTCCTTGCAATTTTTCATTCCTTGGCTTGTAGAAGCATCACCTGATCCCTGCCATCATCATCTCTCTCTTTTTTTTTTTAAGATTTTATTTGTTTATTCATGAAAGAGAGAGAGAAACAGACAGACAGACAGACAGGCAGAGGGAGAAGCAGGCTCCATGCAGGGAAGCCCGAAGTGGGACTCAGTCCTGGGACCCTGGGATCATGTCCTGAGCCAAATATAGATGCTCAACCGCTGAGCCACCCAGGCGTCCCCCTGCCTTCATCTTCATATGACATTCCCCCTCTGTACATAGCTATGTTGGAGTGTTTTCTTTTTCTTTTATTTTTTAAAGATATATTTATTTATTTTTAATTTGAGAGAGAGAGAGAGAGAGAGAGCGAGCGCATATGTGAACAGGGGCAGGGCCTGAGGGAAAAAGAGAATCTTCAAGTAGACTCCTGCTGAGAGCAGAACCGGATTCAGGACTTGATCCCAGAACCCAGAGATCATGACCTGAGCTGAAATTAGGAGTTAGACGTTCATCTACTTGAGCCACCTTGGAGTGTTTTCTTTTTACAAGGATACCCATCATATTGGATTAGGGCTCACCTTAATGACCTCATCGTAATTTAACTTATTATATCTTCAATGACCTGATTTCTAAATATGATCATATTCTAAGTTACTGAGAGTTAAAACTTCAACATATGAAATTTGGGGGGGATATAATCAAACACATAACAGCACATGAAGGGGTTTGATGAATATTGACAGGTAGGAGGTGGTGAAAGTACATTTGAACTCAAGCTTAGCAAACATGAAGTTCATCTTTTAATCCCTGATCTATATAGGTCCTCTCTTCCTCTTCTGGTGATCTACCTCTTGGGCATCAATTTTCAAATCTAATCCATGTCAAATACAATATGAATACAGTCCTAAAACCAAGATATCTGGATCTTCTTGGAATCCAGAATTGAAGATTTCCGCCAAATAAGTCAGAAGTTCATACTTTCTTATTGGTCACAGTCATTGTAAAACACAACGATAATGACCATAATAATAATGGACCACAGCAAGTCTTGATTTCTAAAGCTGCAGAGAGTGATCAACTAAGAATATTATATGGCAGTATTCTTAATCATAGGAAGATCAACAACACAGTCTTTAAGCTGCTTAGCCCTGGTGCTGTGCTTGAGAGAAGGCCATCTTGTAGGCTGATCTCTGCCATATTTTCATATTCAAAGAGCTCACATGGACATCTAGTCAATTTGCACACATATTTGCATTCTGTTAATATAATTTAGTTTCATAGCTACTTTAATTGCAAAAATTTAGGCCTTGAAGTACAAGTATCCTAAATTTCTCTCTTAACCAGAAAACAAACTAGAAAAACTAGAAAACAAAACCTGTGGCAAAAATTAAATGGTAATGTTTGCTAAAGAATCTAATCCCAAGGAAGCAGAAATGAGGGGGAAGAGCAAGAGAAGGAAGGAAGGACAAATATAAAGAGGGACATTAGTGAGCTGGCCACATGAACTACCTTTAGAAAGGTCATAAGAGAAGAATACATCTCAGAAAAGTCTCTATAAGAGGAGATAGGGAGATATATTGATCCGTAGGCTCCCTCCCTGTTTCCTCTCTCCCTTCCAGCAAAGTTCACCTCAAGGAGAACTTTCCTGCATTTCTAAACTGTGTCACCTGGTCTCTACTATCTGGTGCCTCTGCAGGTCCAGTCTCACCAGCAAGCTGCCAAAGTTTGGGCTCTGAGCCAGCATCACATAGAGCTCAACGTCCATCATGGCGAGGTTAGCAGCTGTAGAGACCTGGGCTAAGGGAAAAGAAGCTGCCTATCAGGAACTATGAAGGATCTGAGATTTTACTCTCCTTGCCAGGTAACAAGTTAGCTTGCCTCAGTTTCATAAATGTTGGCAGAAAACATGGGACCACTGGGCAAGAGAGGAAAAACTTTATTACTGGCAATAATATCATTAGCCAGACAGTAGCATTCCCACATTTCCCTGGGCCTCAATTCCCACAGGGTCAGTTAGGAAACCAGGTTACACTTGAATACACAGTAGGTCGAATTTTAAGAGCATAACTCAAAGCTTAGTGAACAAATCTTCTATAATGGACAGTAAGCCTGCTGACTTTTGCCCTGGAGAGAGTCATGGTCTTTCATTATGAGAGACATTTAAGCAAACCTGCTCTTTGCTCTGAAGGGAGACACTATCTTTATCTGTGGAATCAAGGTACCTCTGCCCATGAAACTTGCAGAATTGTGAGAGACCCGTGGATAATGTCCTTCAATTCCGCCTCAGCCCCAAAACAGGGAAAGTGCATATCTTGATAGACATTTATAAACTGAGACTGGTTTATAAACCTAGTCTGGTATATCTTCCTGTTTTCAGAAACTCACCATTTGCAAATGTCATGGCAAAAGACTAAAATATGTAAATAGAATCGTTTACACCCAGTTTCCTTTTGCCTTTCCTCAAGTAATTGTAGGTTGGTTGATACGTGTTCTGAAGTTTCAATACCCTCTATGACTAGGAGAACATCTTGCTTAGTTACTGGTTTTTCTTAGCCTAATTTTTCTATTAGTATATTTAGGTAATCAGAGCTATAGAAATTCTGAGATAAATACTACCTTCATTCTATAGCTCTAGAGACTGTGCCATCTGCATTTTAAAAATGCTATATATGCATGTGCTGTAGAGGATAAGGGTGATGTGAGAAACATAACTAAACCGCAGAAAAGAGCATAACTATCTATAATTTCATTTGTAACTAAAGATTTGAAAGCACCCTTATTCCATTTCATAGATTAGGAAAAGGAATCTTGGGAGCATTAAGAAGCTTAAATAAAGAAGAAACCCACTATTAACCCCTGATGTTTAAATTATACCCAATTTTATGTTCTACACTTACAGCTTTCTTCTTTAAGGGTGTGTAACAAATAAGAAAAAAAAAAGGCATTATAAAATAAACACAGCAAAGCCTCTCCATTTTCATGTTTCAGGATAGACCTTGATGTCTAGATGAAGCTAGGAGAAAAATTAACCTTTGGCTTTAGTATCACGTACAAAATAATCTTTGAAGGCCTCTCTCTGTGAATTCCGTAGTCTTCAGGTCCTGATCATTCTAAATGGCTCCTTGCAATTATTCAGTATAAAGAGCTGTGTGCCCTTGTGTGTTTTGCACTGGTATGCCTTCCTGTGGGTGTCTGTTGTAAATTTCCAGCTCCAACTAGCAATCTTTTTTCATAACAGACACACTCCACTGAGTGGAATTCAACTATACAAATTTTATTGTCTAAGCAATTTGTAGGCCCTGAGACATACAGTGTTTTGAATTCTCACAGTATTAATAGGGGGTAGGGGGGAGAAAAGAGAGAAGATGAGTCGTTGTCACACCCTCTACCCCAAATCGACAATGCTAAAAATCTATTTGAAAATCTGAATCAGAATTAGTGGATTTTCCCCACGCACCATTAAAAGAAGATGTTTCTTAAATTAATCAATATGTCACTAGATTCGATCAAAACAGAGGAGTCCAAGTGGTATCATAAAGGGCTAAATCTATGTAGCACTATCGTAAAGCAAACTAATCACTACAATCCCAAACCAAAAGCATGGAATACATTTATCTGAATGAAGTATAAATTATTCAAGTGCAGAATTGCCATGCGAAATAGGTAGAGACCCCTGACCCCTATCTTAACCTGTATCACTACCTTCCTAAATCCTGAACCTTCTACCTTTTCCCTGTGGTTGCCTTGGAAATGCTACAATTCATAACCCATCCCCCAAGCTCTCTTCTGGCTGCCAATGGAAAGAAGATGAATGATTTTAATTCTTATTGCTACACTGCCCAGTACAACTTGGCTGCCAGCTGGTTTTGCTGGATTCCTGGTTATAGGAGCTTGGGCTCATGTGAAATTTTCTTTTTTTTTTTTTAATTTAATTTAATTTTATTATTTTATTTTTTATTTTTTTTATTTTTTTCCATGTGAAATTTTCATACGGAGATTACAGGGATGAAGGAGGGAAGGCCAGTGTGAGAAAAGGCTTGCTACTCATGGAATAAGATTAAGGTAACACCATAAGGCAATAAGCATGGCACATACAGTTTGACTTCTGAGTATTCCATGACCACAAGATGATAAGGGGGTTGCTGCTAGCCCAAGAGCAGAAGCCTGATTGAATGCTATTTAAAACAAACAAACAAACAAACAACTAATATACATCTAGGAGATTATTTAAGAAAGAAAATGTGTGTGGAATAATACAGGATGACTTGATGAAAAGGAATGTTCTAGACTTGATTTTATTAATGGCTCTCTCAAGAATTAGGAGGGTCAAGTGCTGAGCGAGTTTCATGGGAAAATGAAAACACAGTATGCCATGGGGATAGGTTGAAAGGCCCAAGGACAGTGAGAAGGAAAAAGTGCAGGAAGTAGTAACAGCCAGGTGACCACACTTACCTGAAAGCTGTCCCTGACTGGTCGCTTACTATGGGAGCTTGCCAGGTTTTGGAGTAGACTCATTTCTTCCTTCATGGTGGCCCAAGACACACACAGACATCTACTTACAAATGTATACATTATGAGAAACAGGGAATATAAATGGTAGGTGAGTGAAGTAATAGGTTGTTTACCCTGGAGAAAGTGTAAAAGAGGAGAAAAGCAAGAAAAGGAAAAAAGGCGGCCACCCAGGAAGTAAGCCAGACAGTGACATATTGTGAGTTTGGTGTGGATTTGTTGCTGGTAAGAAAACACTGTAGAAATCAGGACCTGGGTACTCTCTTTCAGAGGTATAAACATTTTCCTAAAGCAAACCTTTAAAGACTTTGAACATCAAGCTGTCACGGCAGAGGGCAGCAGGGAGAAATAATGTGCTTTAACCCAGATCAGAGTACGTGAAGGATCTGCTTTCCGAAATGTCTTTGCGAGGCACCTACATGCAGAAGGGACACGTTTCTGTGATCTCTGTAAAATCCTAACAACATATACTTTCTGCTTGGATTTCAGAACATCCAGGTACCTTTAGACATATTTAAAAATTACTGACCGGAACAACTATCTTCCATTCATGCATTACCCACGTAGAAATTAATGAAGCACACAAAACACTGTATGCAGATCCAAGAAACATATGTCAGGGGGAATAAAAAAGGCCAGGTCGTGACCAAGAAATGGAGGTTCTAGGTAGTATGACCGGCAAGTCTGCAATGAGTCCTTTGCATTCAGCCAAAAAGGAATGATGAGGAAAAGAGGAGGTACGGAAAAAGGAGGAGGAGGAGGGAGGAGAGAAGAGAGAAAAAGGAAAGATCTGGAAAATGTTCTTCCTTCTTCGAGGACTCAAAATGTTTATATTTCCCTCTCCTCTTCCTGCCTATGCCATTTCCCTTCCTGCCCCTTCCATCCATTTCCCAACACCCTCTCTTGCCCCCACCACCCTGATTCCTGACACCTAGACTTTAGTGATTTGGTGTTGCCTCCTGCAGAGGTCCCGCTGTGTGTCTTTCTTCCCTCTGCAGGCTTCCTTCCTCCCTCTCCTTTCCATCCTGCAGTAGAACATACTCGCATGCACAGCATACACACAAACACACAGCTGTCCTGGCTTCTCTCTGGCACTTTCCAGTGATGGACACTCCAGACATTTAGCACAGCACGCTGAAATGTCGATATAAAAACTGGACGCTCTTCACCTGCAATGCTAATTAATCGTAAACAAGCTCTTTTCAAGGTAGGAATCCTGGTAATGATGCCAGAGGAGAGACTGGGATCCTCTTGTTAGAAGACAGAGATGCCTTCAGATGCTAGGTGGCAGTGTTAACTCACTAACAGTCGCATACCCAAGCCTTGCCAAGTCACATGTATAATGTAGCTTGAGTGAGACGCACATAAAAGTGGTGAACTCAAAGAGAAGGGCTGGAGCCAAGAAAATAAGTTGCCGTGACTGTCCATGAAGGAGTTCATAAACATGGAAAGCTGGGAGTCATTCCTTTAAAAGGGTTCAGCCGAAGGCAGTTGATATTTTAAGAGTCTGCCTTGCGATTTCAGCATCAAGATTTCAGAGCCACACTGGCTTTTAAAATATGACACTGGTACAGAGATGCCCCAGATGTTTAATATGTTTTTCCTGCTCCATCTGAATTTACCATCTGAATAGGAGTGATCAGTATTCATAGAAACTAGGAAATATCTGAACACCAAGCATTGCCCTAATCATGGAGGGATCATGGGAAGGTTGCCTTCCTTTTTTTCTCCATGTGATCAGTGCCACAATATCTTCAGTCTCAAAGTGCCCAAGAGAGAATGCTCAGGGACATCTTCTTCTCTTCTCTGTCGCACATTCTCAGTCAATCGCCCAGACTCCTGGATTCACACATATAAATATTATTCAAATCCACCCTCACCTCTCAATCCCCATTGCTCCTGGTTAGTTTATTTTCTCTCCTTAGAGGGAAGATTTTAATTGGACATCCTTCCTGTCACATATCCCCCCACCATATACCAACCACAGAGATGAAGAGTGGTCTTCCAGAAATACGTATCTTAGTATATGATTTCTCTCCCGCACAAATGTGGGGTGGATGCAGCTCATCTATAGGATAAAGTCCATGCATGTGGATGGAACTTGTAAGGCCCTTTATGAACTGGCCTCCTTCATCTCACCTTCTTCTTCTCTCAGGCCTCCTCCTTATACATTGTATGTTTTAGCTACACATCATCACTGAGAATTCCTTTTAAATATCAAATCCCATCACACTTCCAATCCTTTATATGTGCCATTCTCTCTGTAAGGGATAGTCTACTTCCTTTATTCACCAGATGGACATCTTTTCATCACTTACCTATTCATTGTGAAAAACCCCAGGGCAACATCTCCTCTCTGAACATGCCTGCTCATCTTCCCAGGTGTAGTTAACAGCTCTGTCCTGTGAGCTTGTATTTATAGATAGGAATACAGATACATGTACAGATAGAGATCTATGGGTACAGATACACATCTTGAGTAAAATATCTCCTGCAGTTGATTTTAACTATTTGTGTACTTGTGTCTCTCTTACTCAACTATGAGCATCTCAAAAGCAACGTTGCTGACTTAGTCACGTATGTATCCCAGGGATACTTTAGAAAAAAACATACTATAACAGTGTTTAAACACGGGATTAGAGAATGGGTGGAAGATACACTGTTTTCCAACATGGTGATGCCCAGGGAAGCATCTGATTTTTAGGTTGCCAAAAGATATTTACTAAGAGAAGTGTAATGACTGGCATGCCTGAGTTTCTGCACAGTATACATTGAAGTACCAATTACTTTAACTATAGAAAATTTGCCCTTTTGAAGATTTTTTTTTATTGCCCATATCCACTTTTATCCCAGTGCATTAACACATAACATACAAATCTGGCTAGTTTTTTTTTTTTTTTTAATCTGGCTAGTTTAAACAAGTGATCTTTGCCATCCTAGAAATTTACTCCTTTTTACTACCACATATTTTCTTTCTATATTTTCCAAACATTCTGACAAGTCTTTCAGTTGTACAAAACAAAAAGCCATTTCAAATAAAGTAAAACAGAGGATCATAGAGAAAGGGAGGGGAAAAAATAATACAAAATCAGAGAGGGAGACAAACCATAAGACTCTTAACCATAGGAAACAAACAGGGTTGCTGGAGGGGAGAGGGGATGGGTTACTATGATAGGCATTAAGAAGGGCACTTGATGTAATGAGCACTGGGTGTTATACGCAACCAATGACTCACAGAACTCTACCCCCGAAACTAATAATACACTATATGTTAATTTATTGCATTTAAATAAAATTACAAATAAGCAAAAAGCTACTTGTCAGCTCACATTAATGAAAGAATATTGAGATAACTCATAGAATCCATACTTTCATTCATTCACTTAAGGAATATTTTTGAGCCCTTATAAATTGGTCATACAGCAACCAATAATACAAAGTCTTTGCTTTTTTGAAGCTTATATTCACTTGGGTTTTGAACAGTGGGGTGATTTTATCCTCCAAAGGGTATCTGGCAATGTCCAGATGATTGTCACATCTGTTGCTACTGGTATCTAGTGAGTATTGCCAGGGACACTGCTAAACATCCATAATGTACAAGCAAGGCCATTTGACAATTTATTCCAACCAATATGCCAATAGTGCCTTGACTGAGAACCTTGTGTTAAACAATAACAAATAAGTTATATAGAGAGATATATATAGAGAGGAGACAGAAATATTCCAAGTTGATAAGTGCTATAATGTAAATAATGTAAGACAGAAAGAGAATGAAGAATCACTCTTGGGATCCCTGGGTGGCTCAGTGGTTTGGCGCCTGCCTTTGGCCCAGGGCATGATCCTAGAGTCCTGGGATGAGTCCCATGTCAGGCTCCCTGCATGGAGCCTGCTTCTCTCTCTACCTGTGTCCCTGCCTCTCTCTCTCCATCTCTCATGAATAAATGAATAAAATCTTTAAAAGAAAAAAAAAAAAGAATGACTCTTGCTTGAGCCAAGACACCCACCTTCTGCCATTGGATATCAGTATTCCTGGTTCTCTGGCTTTTGGACTCACATTGGGACTTAACATCATCTTCTTTCACTCCCCCCTCTCTCCCACTCCCTCCAGGCCTTTGGACTCAGATTGAATTACAATACTGGCTCTCCTGTTTCTTCAGTTTGCAGATGGCAGGTCACAGGAATTCTCAAGCTCTATAACTGCAAGGAGCAATTCCTATAGTAAATCTCATGTATACATCTATGTCTATGTCTCTATCTATGTTTCTACAGCTACATTCAATTGCTTCTGTCTCTATGGAGAACACTGCGTAATACAGGAGAAGATGGTAATTTCCACCAGAATGGTAACAGTGGAGTGGTAGAAGGAGGTTGAATTCTGGATATATTGGAGGCAGAGAAAATAGAATTTGCTAATGGTTAGAAAGTGTGGTGTGTGAAGGAAAGAGAGGAGTTAAGTTCATTTCAGAGATTTTATTGAGCAACTGAAAAAAAAATGAAGTTACCATCTACTGAAATGGAATGACAGAGGAAGAATGAGGAGATAAAGAGCTTGATTTTACACATAATAAGTATGATATGGTACTGAACTTCCCAGTGAGACAGAGTTGTCAGTTGGATAAACAAACCTATAATTTAGGAAAGAGTTTACAACTGAAGACATATATTTTGAAGTCATCAACTCTATAGCTATGGCCTAGATGAGATCACCCAGGAAGTGAGTATAGAAAAATCAAAGTCTAAGCCCTAGGATTCTAACAGAGAGGTTAGAAAAATGGGGAGCATCCAGCAAAAGAGACTGAGAAGGATCACTCACTGAGGAAGTAGATAACCATACATGGTGCTTCCTGAGAAATCAAAACAAATATTCAAAAGAGAGGGAACAATGACGCATGTCAAGAACTCTTGATAGATCAAGATAATGATGATTGGGGGCTTTCTTTTGAATTTGGCAGTATAAAGATGTCTGGTGACCAGGCAATAAATACAAGAGTCTGACCAATATTTCAAGGGAGATGATGACATGTTGTTTGTGGAAAACTATTTGGATAAAGCTGTTAATATGAGGGGCACCTGTGTGGCTCAGTGGTTGAGCATCTGCCTTTGGTTCAGGTTGTGATCCCGGGGTCCTGGGATCGAGTCCACATCAGCTCCCCGCAGGGAGCCTGCTTCTCCCTCTACCTGTGTCTCTGTCTCTCTCTGTGTGTCTCTCATGAATAAATAAATAAATAACCTTAAAACAATAATTAAAAAATGAGAGACATACACAAAATCTAAGATAGTGGTAACTTTTTCTCTAGGGAAGGCAATGGAATGGGATACAAAGGAACACAGGGGCATATGAAACAAAATGGGCAATGTTGTATTTCTTAAGTTGAATTATTCTGCTTCATAATGTAAGTTGTGTTGTGTATAGTCTTCTGAATGAACCAAAGATAACATAATTAAAATTAAAAAGAAGAAAGGGGATAGTTAGAATTGGAGTCAGTGGTCATAGACAACTTTTTTGAAGAGTATGTAGGGAAGTGAGATAGTGATTGGAGGTGTTATAAAATTAGTCTTTATCTTTTGGGCCCTTATTATATGATTATCTCTATGCCGGTGGGAATGTAAAGTGGGGAAACTGATGAAACAGGATAGAGAGTTGGTGGCATCAGAGCTTCAGGTACTAGAATCTTGATCCTGCATTGCCAGGAGTCACACTGCCTGCCTTTCATTACTGCTCATCTCTGTTGGGCTTTATATTGCAATAGAAGGCTTTCCCCAAGACGGTGACTATTAACTAGACTCACATCCTCCCAATTTAGCAAATCCAGTGGAAAGACAGAGAAATTTCTTCTCTCCACATTTGCATATTCACTCATGAAAGAATTCTGTAGGGTTCTGTTCGAATACTAGCCATTATACCTACATTACACGTCTATACCTGTGGCTAGTCAATGATATAACATATTGTGTGCTGGACAGACAAATATAATAAATAAATTAATTCAGTCCACTACAATCATGAAGAGTTTCTAAAGTCAACAAAGAAAACAATCATCAACTAATTATGAAAATATCATGTTGTAATAAATCTGTTATTACAGATTATATATATATATATCTGTATATATATATATATACAGATTATAGCTGGGAAAACTGAAAAAGGAATTAGGGTCTGTTTTTGATGGTCCATGGAATTTTTCACCTTCCAGAGCATCCATTCTGTTTGTTTTGTTTTTCTCACTAAGGGGAATGGGAGTTTATGTGGAAATTTTTTTCATTGGAAACTTTGTTTAACGTAAGGGCATGTCACAGATGAAGGCATGATTTTCAAAGAACCGTGGGGCAATGGGAGAGTTATTTTGGAATGTGACTATCTGAAGGAATAGCACAGATGCTTTGAGAGAATCCAGATTATTATTTGGGGCCAAAAAGAGAAAAGTAAAGTGATTTTAATGGCTATGTGTGGCAATCTCTTATAAAAATTATTAAGAAAGGAAAAATGCATATACGTACATATATATACATGAGCGTGATGAGGCAAGAATTTCATCTAGTGTTACCTTTGATTTGTGCTGTTTTTTTAAAGATTTTATTTATTTATTTATTTATTTATTTATTTATTTATTTATTATTTATTTATGAGAGACACACACACACACACAGAGAGAGAGAGAGAGAGAGAGAGAGAGAGAGAGAGAGAGAGAGAGGCAGAGAGCCTGAGAGAGAAACAGGCTCCGTGCAGGGAGCCCAACATGGGACTTGATCTCGGGTCTCCAGGATCACGCCCTGGGCCAAAGGTGGTGCTAAACCGCTGAGCCACTCAGACTTCCCAGATTTAAACATCTTATAAAGTTTTCTCAGAGCCAAATAAAATCCTTGACTGCAGATGAACACAACTAAAGATTAAAGTAGGTTTGTAAAGTTAGCACAGGAAATGTGATGGATTCTCCTTCATAAGGCTTACTTACCTTCAGCTCTTTGAGCCCAATTCCCAAATTCTAGTCAGCTATTATTTAAATTTTTTGGGTGTTCACAAGAAAATCCACAATGGCTACTTTCTATTTTTGCAATTTTCCAGCTTTGCAACAGCTAGAGAATGCCCAAAGATCCTTGGGCACCTCCTCTCTTCTTGCTCTTCCCCATCTCTTCTGGCCCCACATGTTATCCCTGCTTACCCTGTTCTCTCCTACCCATTTCCTCCAATTGCACTCCTTCGGTTAGTTTACCCTAACAGTATCTTGTCAGAACATGAGAAGTTGCATCTTGCAGCAAAGAAAACTCATAGTGAGAGTGGAAACCTGGATGCGATAAAGGGAGAAAAGGAAACCCAACCACCCATGGAAATGATTTAGTAAACTAAAACTACCATCAAGCTTGGGCTGCAAAGAATGTGATATTCCCCACACATGATTTTAAATTGCAAATAGAAGTCTCTAGGTTTACTCCAAGATCTATGAATTGGAAAAACAATGTTAATGGGATAAGCAGAAAATGGATACAAGTATAAGATAATACGTTAAAGTGCTTCATATCCCCAAGAGGATTTGCAGCCTGGTATAGACCCACTATAGGCACTCTACCAAAGTGAGCTGATGGCCTTGCAGCCTGTATTGTAAACAGTTATTATGGAATCTATGTTTAGTTTTTCTCAACCCTTCATAAGATTCTTTCTGTGAACACCTTCATTAAATGCCAAAGGCTTTAAGCTAATATATCTTGCTCCCATCCATTACAAAATGCTTCTGTTTATTTTTTCCAATAATGTTGCTTTTGTAAGAACACTAGAGTATAAGATTTTGGGTGAGGAGGAGGAGAAATGAAATAAGAAAAAAAAGGTCACAAATTTTAAGTCATGTACGTTACTTTATTGTTATTTTTGAAGTGTGTTTAGCACAGAGACAAATTGTACATTTACCGCAAGTCACCAGGACCTAACGAGCTCCTAATGTGTCCCATACTTCAAGGTTTTTCAGAACAGGCCAGTAACTTAGCAACCACAGCTAAACCTTGACAGGAATAATCATTATTTGTGTTGCAGCTTCAGGCTTCCCCACGGTAGGTTTTTTCCTTTTTTTTTTTTTTTTTTTTTTTTTTTGCTTTTTTCCTTCCTGGTTTTTGCTTTTGTTTTTGCTTTAAGAACCCCAGAACAAGGAAGAACAGCTAGTGCTGAGAGGGGAGAATTTTCCTCCCTGTTGTTCTAGGTCATAAATGGCACGAGTAGAACATAAGCCTGGAGTTACTTGCCTTAGAGACACTAAGAAGGTAATAGAGAAAAGGTTAGATGTGGTCGTTTCAGGTAAATACCACGTATGTTTGAAACCTGCTCAAAACCAATAAACTTTAGGCATTTAGGAATTTAACATTTGCAGTTCTGGCAATTCACAAATGAACTTGAAATTCTCTGATGTATAAAATGTTTCAATATTGCTGAATAATAGAACTGTGACATAAGCTGATCACTAGTAGTAAATTGCATGGTCAGTGACTAAACCTAGCTGACTGCCCAACATCTTTGTTGTACCCCCCTTAGTTGTTCCCCTCAAAGTCTTAAAAAAAAAAAGAAATTACTTAATTATGAAAGTGATCTCACTTTCCTCATTCCTTCAAAAGCAAAACCAAGAAAACAAAGCTTATCATAAAGATGCTAGAAGAAAAGATGAAAACATCTAAGATAGTATTAGTGTCCAAACACAAAGTAAAATGTTTATAGGATAGACCGTAAAAAATATTCTATATGGAGATTCATAGAGAATGCTGCAAGTGTTGCTCAAGGACTAAAAAGTTATAACACTGGTAGGACACTTCAACAGATCGTTGTTAGCAGGCAGATTAGATACCAGAGGTGAGTAGGTTTCCTAAATAGACCTGGTTTGTTGTTTCTTGTTTCTGTTTTGTTTTTTTAGCAGGCTCCATGCCCAATGTGGGACTTGAGCTCATGACCCTGAGACCTAGGCACCTCCCTTAAATTGTTGCAGGCCCATATAGCCAAATAATCCTTTCAGTCTTAATTTCTTGGAAAGGCAGGTTGAAAGGCACGACAATGCCTACCAATGTGAATAGTTCTGAATGAACTATTGCAAAGATAAATGCTAGTTAATTCTTTCCTTTGGGATAACCACTTTACTGTCATGTAATTACTTACATGAGCAATGGTTAGTAGATAGCTGATAAGCAAGAAAGGCCTTTGTCTCTTTCTGGATATAACATATATTTATTTTTTTTAATAGTATATATTTTTCTTTTTTTTTTTTTTTTATTTTTATTTTTATTTTTATTTTTTTTTTTATAAATTAATTTTTATTGGTGTTCAATTTACCAACATACAGAATAACACCCAGTGCTCATCCCGTCAAGTGTCCCCCTCCGTGCCCGTCACCCATTCACCCCCACCCCCCGCCCTCCTCCCCTTCCACCACCCCTAGTTCATTTCCCAGAGTTAGAAGTCTTTATGTTCTGTGTCCCTTTCTGATATCTCCCACACATTTCTTCTCCCTTCCCTTATATTCCCCTTCACTATTATTCATATTCCCCAAATGAGTGAGAACATACACTGTTTGTCCTTCTCCGATTGACTTACTTCACTCAGCATAATACCCTCCAGTTCCATCCACGTTGAAGCAAATGGTGGGTATTTGTTGTTTCTAATGGCTGAGTAATATTCCATTGTATACATAAACCACATCTTCTTTATCCATTCATCTTTCGATGGGCACCGAGGCTCCTTCCACAGTTTGGCTATTGTGGACATGGCTGCTAGAAACATCGGGGTGCAGGTGCCCCGGCGTTTCATTGCATCTGAATCTTCGGGGTAAATCCCTAACAGTGCAATTGCTGGGTCGTAGGGCAGGTCTATTTTTAATTCTTTGAGGAACCTCCACACAGTTTTCCAGAGTGGCTGCACCAGTTCACATTCCCACCAACAGTGTAAGAGGGTTCCCTTTTCTCCGCATCCTCTCCAACATTTGTTGTTTCCTGCCTTATTAATTTTCCCCATTCTCACTGGTGTGAGGTGGTATCTCATTGTGGTTTTGATTTGTATTTCCCTGATGGCAAGTGATGCAGAGCATTTTCTCATGTGCATGTTGGCCATGTCTATGTCTTCCTCTGTGAGATTTCTCTTCATGTCTTTTGCCCATTTCATGATTGGATTGTTTGTTTCTTTGGTGTTGAGTTTAATAAGTTCTTTATAGATTTTGGAAACTAGCCCTTTATCTGATATGTTATTTGCAAATATCTTCTCCCATTCTGTAGGTTGTCTTTGAGTTTTGTTGACTGTATCCTTTGCTGTGCAAAAGCTTCTTATCTTGATGAAGTCCCAATAGTTCATTTTTGCTTTTGTTTCTTTTGTTTTCGTGGATGTATCTTGCAAGAAGTTACTGTGGCCAAGTTCAAAAAGGGTGTTGCCTGTGTTCTCCTCTAGGATTTTGATGGAGTCTTGTCTCACATTTAAATCTTTCATCCATTTTGAGTTTATCTTTGTGTATGGTGCAAGAGAGTGGTCTAGTTTCATTCTTCTGCATGTGGATGACCAATTTTCCCAGCACCATTTATTGAAGAGACTGTCTTTCTTCCAGTGGATCGTCTTTCCTCCTTTGTCGAATATTAGTTGACCATAAAGTTCAGGGTCCATTTCTGGATTCTCTATTCTGTTCCATTGGTCTATGTGTCTGTTTTTGTGCCAGTACCACACTGTCTTGATGACCACAGCTTTGTAGTACAACCTGAAATCTGGCATTGTGATGCCCCCAGCTATGGTTTTCTTTTTTAAAATTCCCCTGGCTATTCGGGGTCTTTTCTGATTCCACACAAATCTTAAAATAATTTGTTCTAAGTCTCTGAAAAAAGTCCATGGTATTTTGATAGGGATTGCATTGAACGTGTAAATTGCCCTGGGTAGCATTGACATTTTCACAATATTAATTCTGCCAATCCATGAGCATGGAATATTTTTCCATCTCTTTGTGTCTTCCTCAATTTCTTTCAGAAGTGTTCTATAGTTTTTAGGGTATAGATCCTTTACCTCTTTGGTTAGGTTTATTCCTAGGTATCTTATGCTTTTGGGTGCAATTGTAAATGGGATTGACTCCTTAATTTCTCTTTCTTCAGTCTCATTGTTAGTGTATAGGAATGCCATTGATTTCTGGGCATTGATTTTGTATCCTGCCACGCTACCAAATTGCTGTATGAGTTCTAGCAATCTTGGGGTGGAGGCTTTTGGGTTTTCTATGTAGAGTATCATGTCATCGGCGAAGAGGGAGAGTTTGACTTCTTCTTTGCCAATTTGAATGCCTTTAATGTCTTTTTGTTGTCTGATTGCTGAGGCTAGGACTTCCAATACTATGTTGAATAGCAGTGGTGAGAGTGGACATCCCTGTCTGGTTCCTGATCTTAGGGGAAAGGCTCCCAGTGCTTCCCCATTGAGAATGATATTTGCTGTGGGCTTTTCGTAGATGGCTTTTAAGATATCGAGGAAAGTTCCCTCTATCCCTACACTCTGAAGAGTTTTGATCAGGAATGGATGCTGTATTTTGTCAAATGCTTTCTCTGCATCTAATGAGAGGATCATATGGTTCTTGGTTTTTCTCTTGCTGATATGATGAATCACATTGATTGTTTTACGAGTGTTGAACCAGCCTTGCATCCCGGGGATAAATCCTACTTGGTCATGGTGAATAATTTTCTTAATGTGTTGTTGGATCCTATTGGCTAGTATCTTGTGGAGAATTTTTGCATCCATGTTCATTAGGGATATTGGTCTGTAATTCTCCTTTTTGGTGGGGTCTCTGTCTGGTTTTGGAATTAAGGTGATGCTGGCCTCATAGAATGAATTTGGAAGTACTCCATCTCTTTCTATCTTTCCAAACAGCTTTAGTAGAATAGGTATGATTTCTTCTTTAAACGTTTGATAGAATTCCCCTGGGAAGCCATCTGGCCCTGGACTCTTGTGTCTTGGGAGGTTTTTGATGACTGCTTCAATTTCCTCCCTGGTTATTGGCCTGTTCAGGTTTTCTATTTCTTCCTGCTCCAGTTTTGGTAGTTTGTGGCTTTCCAGGAATGCGTCCATTTCTTCTAGATTGCCTAATTTATTGGCGTAGAGCTGTTCATAATATGTTTTTAAAATCGTTTGTATTTCCTTGGTGTTGGTAGTGATCTCTCCTTTCTCATTCATGATTTTATTAATTTGAGTCTTCTCTCTCTTCTTTTTAATAAGGTTGGCTAATGGTTTATCTATCTTATTAATTCTTTCAAAGAACCAACTCCTGGTTCTATTGATCTGTTCCACAGTTCTTCTGGTCTCAATTTCGTTGAGTTCTGCTCGAATTTTAATTAACTCTCTTCTTCTACTGGGCGTCGGGTCGATTTGCTGCTTCTTCTCTAGCTCCTTTATGTGTAAGGTTAGCTTTTGTATTTGAGTTCTTTCCAGTTTTTGAATGGATGCTTGTATTGCGATGTATTTCCCCCTCAGGACTGCTTTTGCTGCATCCCAAAGATTTTGAACAGTTGTATCTTCATTCTCATTAGTTTCCATGAATCTTTTTAATTCTTCCTTAATTTCCTGGTTGACCCTTTTATCTTTTAGCAGGATGGTCCTTAACCTCCATGTGTTTGAGGTCCTTCCAAACTTCTTCTTGTGATTGAGTTCTAATTTCAAGGCGTTATGGTCTGAGAATATGCAGGGGACGATCCCAATCTTTTGGTATCGGTTCAGACCCGATTTGTGACCCAGTATGTGGTCTATTCTGGAAAAAGTTCCATGTGCACTTGAGAAGAATGTGTATTCAGTTGAGTTTGGATGTAAAGTTCTGTAGATATCTGTGAAATCTATCTGGTCCAGTGTATCATTTAAAGCTCTCGTTTCTTTGGAGATGTTGTGTTTAGAAGACCTATCAAGGGTAGAGAGAGCTAGATTGAAGTCACCAAGTATAAGTGTATTATTATCTAAGTATTTCTTCACTTTGGTTAATAATTCATTTAAGTATTTGGCAGCTCCCACATTCGGGGCATATATATTGAGGATTGTTAAGTCCTCTTGTTGGATAGATCCTTTAAGTATGATATAGTGTCCCTCTTCGTCTCTCACTACTGTCTTCGGAGTGAATTTTAGTTTATCTGATATAAGGATGGCTACCCCTGCTTTCTTTTGAGAACCATTTGAATGGTAAATGGTTCTCCAACCTTTTATTTTCAGGTTGTAGGTGTCCTTCTGTCTAAAATGAGTCTCTTGTAGACAGCAAATAGATGGGTCCTGCTTTTTTATCCAGTCTGAAACCCTGCGCCTTTTGATGGGGTCATTAAGCCCGTTCACGTTCAGAGTTACTATTGACAGATATGAGTTTAGTGTCATCATGATATCTATTTAGTCCTTGTTTTTGTGGATTGTTCCACTGAACTTCTTCTTAAAGGGGAATTTTAAGAGTCCCCCTTAAAATTTCTTGCAGAGCTGGTTTGGAGGTCACATATTCTTTCAGTTCCTGCCTGTCTTGGAAGCTCTTTATCTCTCCTTCCATTTTGAATGAGAGCCTTGCTGGATAAAGTATTCTTGGTTGCATGTTCTTCTCATTTAGGACCCTGAATATATCCTGCCAGCCCTTTCTGGCCTGCCAGGTCTCTGTGGAGAGGTCTGCTGTTACCCTAATATTCCTCCCCATGAAAGTCAGGGACTTCTTGTCTCTTGCTGCTTTAAGGATCTTCTCTTTATCTTTGGAATTTGCAAGCTTCACTATTAGATGTCGAGGTGTTGAACGGTTTTTATTGATTTTAGGGGGGGATCTCTCTATTTCCTGGATCTGAATGCCTGTTTCCCTTCCCAGATTGGGAAAGTTTTCAGCTAGGATTTGTTCAAATACATATTCTGGCCCTCTGTCCCTTTCGGCGCCCTCGGGAACCCCAATTAAACGTAGATTTTTCTTCCTTAGAGTGTCATTTATTTCCCTTAATCTGTCTTCATGGTTCTTTAATTGTTTATCTCTTTTTTCCTCAGTTTCCCTCTTTGCCATTAACTTGTCTTCTATGTCACTCACTCGTTCTTCCACCTCGTTAACCCTCGTCGTTAGGACTTCTAGTTTGGATTGCATCTCATTCAGTTGATTTTTAATTTCTGCCTGATTGGATCTAAATTCTGCAGTCATGAAGTCTCGTGAGTCCTTAATGCTTTTTTCTAGAGCCACCAGTAGCTGTATAATAGTGCTTCTGAATTGGCTTTCTGACATTGAATTGTAATCCAGATTTCGTAGCTCTGTGGGAGAGAGGGCTGTTTCTGATTCTTTCTTTTGAGGTGAGGTTTTCCTTCTAGTCATTTTGCTCAGTGCGGAGTGGCCAAAAACAAGTTGTATTGGGAAAATGAGAGAAAGAGAGAGAAGGAAAGAAAAGAGAAAAAGAAAAAAGAAAAAGAAAAGAAAAAGGAAAGAAGAGAAGAAAAGGAAAGAAAAGAAAGAAAGGTGAAAAAAAAGGGGGGTGGGGGAAGCAATCAGAAATCAAAAAGAAAAGAAAAAAGAAAAGAAAAAAAAAAACACGGGGGAGTATTTCTGTAGAGTTTAAGTCCCTTGACTTCCCCTGGAACTGGTCCGTCCAGCTGGTCTTCTGGGGGAGGGGCCTGTTGCGCTGATTCTCAGGTGTTAGCACTTGGGGGAGCTGCTCTGCCCCTGCCTGCTGCAGGGCTCAGCGGGGGTTGTTTACCCGGTGAGGTCTCAGGAGGATCAGCCGCAGTTGCTATGGCAACTTTGGAAGCCTGGATTCAGCCTCCGCAGGAACTACGGGGCTCGGGGCTCGGCTCTCCGCAGGGCCTGGAGGCTCCGGGGCGGGGCCGCTGATCTGCTCAGCTCGGGGCAGGAGCGTCCTTGCTGTCCTGGGCCCTCCCGGCCTCTGCCTGTCCCGGGGGGAGGCCGGATCCTGGGCTGTGTCCCGGCGCCCTGTGCTCCCGGGGCCTGCGCTGTTGGATTTGCGCTCCCGCCCCGCAGCTCCCTCCCTGGAGCCGCTCCCGAGCTCCTCCGAACTGCTCCGGTGCGTGCTGCAGCCCTTAGGGAGCTCGGCGCACTCTCCCGGGGCGCAGGTGTCTGTTAGTGTCCCCGGGAGCCCGAGGGCATCCCCGCCCTCCTGGGTCCTGCTCCAACTCCCTGCGAGCCCCTTTCCGCCCGCCCGGGAAGGTTGGTGCAGCTCCTGCTCCTCCGGGACGGGGCTCTCCTGTCCTGGGGACACTCGCCCCGGCCTCAGCCCGGCTCCTCGCGGGCCCCTCCCCCTCGGAGGCCTTTTGTTCCTTTATTTCTTTTTCCCCGTCTTCCTACCTCGATAGAAGCGCGGACTCTTCTCACTGTAGCATTCCAGCTGGTCTCTCTTTAAATCTCAGGCCGAATTCGTAGATTTTCAGGATGGTTTGAAGGTTATCTAGGTAATTTGTTGGGGACAGGTGATTTGGGGACCCTACTCCTCCGCCATCTTGCCCCTCCCTATATTTTTCTTTTTTAAGATTTTATTTTGTTTATTCATGAGAGATAGACAGAGAGAGAGAGAGAGAGAGAGAGAGAGAGAGAGATTGAGAGAGAGAGAGAGGCAGAGACATAGTCCAGGCAGAGGGAGAAGCAGGCTCCATGCAGGGAGCCCCATGTGGGGACTCGATCCTGGGTCTCCAGGATCACGCTCTGGGCCGAAGGCAGGTGCCAAACCTCTGAGCCACCCAGTGATTCCCATAACATATATTTCTATGTGGTGGGAATAATAGATGGAAGATGAACTCAGCTGGTTCAGTGGGAGGTAGAGGACAGAGAACAAGGTAGACTAGCTGCCAAAGGGTAACACGTCTTGAATGAAAGGAGAGAGAGAGAAGTTGGATGCAAAGAGAAAACATGGACTTTCAAGAAGGCTGGCAAAGAGGATCTAGACTTCAGACAGAACTTGGAAATTGGACATTGGCATATAGACAGAGATCTCAGAACTCTCCTATCGTCTAAACAAGCTTTATTGATCTTGTTTACATCCCACTTAATTGCCTAGGACCACTTATACCCATAAATAGATACCTTTGGCACAAATCTTGGGAGTAGACATTCTCATGGTAGTCTATGCAAATAGCTGTGCACTGCACAACTCCATGGGAGTGCAATTTGCATAGACCATCCTATGACTGGTGTCCCCTGGAATGTGCAGTTTCAAGAACTAGTAGACTCACTCTCTTTAGTCACTATTTCTGTCTCTGCATATAAATGGATTATAGCCACTCTTTATTTTTTTTTTGAGATTTTATTTATTTATTCATGAGAGATACAGAAAGAGAGAGGCAGAGACACAGGCAGAGGGAGAAGCAGGCTCCATACAGGAAGCCCGATGTGGGACTCGATCCTGGGACTCCAGGATCATGCACTGGGCTGAAGGCAGGCTCACTTAACTGCTGAGCCACCCAGGCGTCCCTGTAGCCACTCTTTAATATGAAAAAGGGCTGAAGTAGAGTTACCCACCAGACTTAGCATGACTATTCATCAAGATTATCCATATTCCAAGCTATAATTTGAGGACAGAATTGATAGCAATATATGGGTGTTCTCTCAGCAGAGAAGAAGAGAGGGAGAGGAAGTCAGAAGGAAGTCCTAGATTGGGGTTTATTTTAATATACCAGCTGTAGTACACATGCACAGAAAAACCATTTAGAGTTCCATAACTGAGACAACTAATGGTCTGTGATTTGGAAAATTGTGGGCTAGTGGGCTAGGAGCACACAAAGAAAGGGTACAAAATAAACTTTAATTTTTCTTTTCCTTTGCCATAGCCAGTTCTGAGAAAACAAATATAACCCTCTCTCTTCCGTGTTTACTGAGAAATATAGTAAGAGTGCTGAGAAGAAATGGCTATGAATTTATATGAGTCAAAATAAACATATTTATCCTTTGGGTTAAAGGGACTTTTGGGGGGTGTTACTATCTCTAAGTTTTGGGAAGCTGGGGTAAAGGGGAGTTTAGTCTCATGTGATTAGCTAAGGGCAATGCTCAAATTATATTCATTTAAGAAAAATGAACAAAAAAGCAATGTTGCCTACATGTGGTTGATTTATGGAGAGTCTCCCATTTTATATTAATACTTTTAGGGGTCACCAACTGCAGAGTAGGTTTGTTTAAGTAAATCAAGCTGGAAGAAAAATGAAGATAATATTGTGTTTCCATTGATGGGAAAACAAGATTAAAACTATATATAGAAAAAATACCAAAAAGATGAGCAGTAATTTAAGGAAAGAAAGGTTTAATATAGTGGTTTCTCGGGAATATTCTTTATCTGTACAGTGTCTTTATGGTACTGTACTGGCAACACATGGCTGTGCTTTTGGACGTTTGTGATTTCTCTTTTACCATAAGTACCTCAGTTGAATCCATTCAGTTCAATCCAACTTGGTGAGTACTTATTAAGCACTTTGTGGTTAATGGGAAGAAACTGGACTTGGTTTCAGAATTATTGGATTTGGTTCTGGCTTTGCTATTTACTTGCTATTTAACTTTTACTAAATAAACGTACTTTCTTTGGACCGTGGCTTTGCAATGCATCAGAACATTTATAAAACAGAAGAGAGTGCAAACTTTCTGGTGTCTCTTCCTATATGGACACTAACCCTATCTGATTGGGACCTCATCCTTATGACTTCATTTAACCTTAATCAATTTTTTTAGGGATACCATCTCCAAACACATTCACCCTGGGGTAAGGGCTTCAACATGGGAACTTTTTGAGAACATTCAGTTCATAACACCTTCAATATACACTTTTATGGTGTTAGTAACTGAGGCATCCTTCCCTATTTAAAACAACTAATAGAGCTACTTTGCAAATATTTTACCAATATTTGTTATTCTCAACTTTTCATATATGTTTATTTTCAAGTTCCATAAAACCAAGGTGCCCTACTTTATAAACCCTGAAAGTTCAAGTCTATATCTAATAATGTGACTTCTTTTTGGTCTCTGAACTCATTTTTATGCCAGCGGTGTATTTAAATTTGGAAAGGAAGACTTGTTTTGACTCTTACGGCAAGCTTAACTTCCTTCTTTGCAACAACATAAAGATGACTCAAAGAAACATAACTATCATCTCTCTTAAAAGGGTTTCTTAGGTTCAAGAAACACTGTACTTCCCTTTGGAGTATGAAATTTAATTTAGCTACTCACATGTAGTCATAAAATAAGGAAGATTCTGAGGTAAATGAGTAGGTTTAAAAATCAGTCAAACCAAATGCTGAAGTCTGGTAGAACTTGGTGCCCTTAGTCATGGAAAACTCAGTCCCACATATCAATATAAGAAGGGATATAAAACAATCAAACTAAAATAAATAAATAAATAAAAATAAAAAATAAAACAAACTTTTTAAAGAAATTATTTTTAACTTATAAAATACTTTCAAAATCTATTGTTATAATAAATTATAAATAAATAAGATTTATATTAACCTAACTCATTTATGTCTAACCTATAAAGTGATATAACTTTATACAATTATAAAAACTGACATCATGTAATACAATATTATTTTCAATAGCTGAAGCTCCTATAAGGGTCAAAAGGAATTTTGGGCAGTATTGACACAAATTACTTTTATATTTACCCAGAAGCTGTGAAATTCTTGGACAAATTTCAAATAGATACCTGAAGAAAGAGCATAAGTAATTATTATATCCAACTATCTATGAGAAGATACAATGGCAGTGGCTAGACGGGAATAATAGGTTTCTCAGATGTTTGTTTAAAGTTTTGTATTGTATTTCCCCAGGTAATCTTTCCTGGCAAAAATATAAGGAGCCTAGTCATTGTATCTCACTTTGAAAGGACAGTGGGAGATAACTTTCTTATGCTCAGTAACATCTGAAAGGCATCATAGGACTCCTGAACCTAGCCTGCTAACTAATGCTTTACTCATTGTCGCTATTTTATTTCCCATAGGAAAGTGCATCTTATAAAATTTATCAAGAGCCTTAGGAAGTACTATAAACTTTGATCAAGCAAATCCATTTCTATGGATTCAAACAAAGGACCTAGGGATTAATATCCATATACAAAGATGTTCATTAACCCCATTATTTATAAATTAGGAGGACCTAGACATCCTACAAAAAGACAATTGCTTAGTTATGGTATATCCGTTCAATGGAATATCATAAGGTAATTAAAATTATATTTAACAAAAATAACAGAAGAGTACATGCTCCTACATTTATATAAAGAGCATCTACTTTTCTTTCACTTTCTCTCATTTTATGCACTCTTCAACTGTAGCTAAGAGGTCATATAGGTATTTACAAAATCCAGATGTAATTTACTGGAATCACAAAATCTAACTTCATATTTACTCCCATTTTGCCACTTGATGATTGTATGCCTCATAAGGAAATAGGTATAAAAGGTCCTTCCTACATACTTCCAGTCTGTCCTTCCTCCAATCCACCTAACTTCCCTCACAAATGCCAATCCGTGGTGCCTACAACTTTTAGACTCAAGTGATATGAAAGATTTTTACTTAACTTGGCTCCAAAACTTGGCTCCATGTTCTCTCAACTTCAGATACCAGAAAGTGCCTTCCCCAATTTAGGACCCACAGTTCATATCACCCAGAGGCAAGGTGTGTAATGGTAGGTACATGAACACCAGCTTCAGATGGTGAGATTTAGTGCTCAATTCTATTACCTACTTACTTAGATACTTCACCTCTCTCTGCTCAGCTTACTGTTCTGTAAATAAGATTTAGTGTGAGATTACATGAATATGCATGGCACTTAGAGTAGTACCAAGCATATAACATTCAATACATCTTAGCAATTATATCATCATCATCATCATCATCACCATCACCATCATCATCATCACCACCACCACCACCATCATCACCATCATCATCATCATCATCATCATCATCATCATCATCATCAGGAAGAGTGTCAGACCCTGTATGTATCTTCTTTACTGGCAATGAGTAATATTCTAGTAGTGCTTTGTGTATTAAGAAATAATACTTCATTGCATTTTTGAGAATCAGGATGATGATTAATGAATCAAGGATCCCAGTTCATGAGAAGAAAATTTAGAAAATGTTTAGCACAAATGATTTTTTTACAAGGGTGTTCAGGGATTTCAATGTGAACAAGTTATGCATTCAGTTTTCGGCCAACTGAAAATAACCAGGAATCCTGGCGTCTCATAACTTGCTTTTTCCACCAGGAGACAGTGGAGCTTCATGTGGCAAAGCAGCCCTTGAAAAGACTCCAAATTATACTGGAGGAGAAGAGTGGGAAAGCATTATGTGTCTTAATAGCAGATGAAGCAAGACTGGGAGAAGACTCTCAGCATATCATTATAAAATTTGAGGTGAATGAGACAATCTTTCTTTTTATTTAAAACTTTTGTCAGAGTTAACAAATGGAGCTGCTAGATTAAGTGCAATGGACACCTGTTCCTTACTGAGAAAATATTTTAAACATCAGATGTGAATTAAAATGTTTCACATATTTCAAATAGAGCATAATTCATAAAAAACTGTTTACATGTTGCAATAAGGTAAAATCTTTAGCTTGGCAGTTTTGATTTGTTATTTAACAAACATCTCTGTGTAAATTTGATTTGGAGGTATAGCTCTACTCATATTCCCTAATTAGCAAGTGATGCTGGCTCCCTGATGTGAGTTTTAGACTGGAATGACACTGAATTCCAAAATTCCTTCTAGCTGTGTGTAAATAACAATTTATATAATATCAGGGGCTGATGTTTTAGAGGAAAATAAAAATTCTAAGCCTTAAATCATGAGGACACTATGGATTTGATCATTCTTAAGTTTGTGAAGCCTTGAAATAGTTTAGGGAATTTTATTATGCATTTCAAACTGCATATTTAATATTTTCAACCATGAAATGGTAATAGAGTTTATTCCCAAACTTGCAAATGAAACCTAGGAAGGTTCAGGGAGGGCAGTGCTCTGGAGGATGGTATTAGAATTCAAAATGACATTGTTAAATTGAAGAAGTAATCAGAAATCAACAAAATGAAGCTTAACAGGAACCAGTGGAAATCATGATATTAAAAAAAAAAAGTAAGTGGCACAATTGCAGAAATGGGAATTCAATAGGAAAGTGCCCTGTACTCAACTACACAGCTCACACTATCGCATAAATTAGGTCATGCACTAATTAAACCGAGGTGGTTTTTTTTCCTTTTATTTTATTCTTTAATTATTTAAAATGCATGAACTCAAGCCTATCAGGACAACATTGTCCTCTCTTTCTTTTAGCCCTTATTCCTTTCTCTCATCATTCTCCCTTTTCAACTTCTGCTTTCTTCAACTTGTTTCAGGCCTTCTGCTGCCTACAGCGGTCAACTGCTTAGTCCTCAGCCTCATGGAAAAGTGTTAAATAAAGAAAGAATGAGAGTTATTCTGAACTATAGGTTAAAAAAAAAAAACACCTAGGAGTCAGTCTACATCACATATTGAGAACCTTCTCTGTCCCAGGAGGCTCAATTAGGTAGAAGCTGAGCATATTTTGCCATAGTTCTCTAGATGGGTACTAATGTCTCCCACTCCCCAATCTTAACTGAGGCCCAGAACTGTGTAATAAAGAGAGGCACGTTAATCAGCTCCTGGTAGTAAAAGACACAGCCAGGTGTATGTGGAGCCCTGAACAATGTTAAGGCCCTGGGCTGTCTCTCTTACCAAGAGGAGGCAGAGATAAGAATTAAAGTGGCACTCGAGGATAGAGCTATATTTCACTTTATAAGACATACCCAAACGGTTCTCAAGAAATGGTTGTCCCATTTTACACATTCCCAGCAAATAGTAAAGTTGCTCCACATCCTTAGTGTCATTTTATAGTGTCTTATATTTCTATGATTTCAACTACTCTAAGCAGGTGTGAAATGGTATCTCATTGGAGTTTCAATTTGCATTCTTCATTGAGTTTTCAATTTGCATTTCCAGGATGACTAATGATGTTAAGCACCTATCCACATGCTTACTGGTCATTCATATATCTTCCTTTGTAAATTGTCTATTCAATACTTTTGCTCATTTTTAATTAGATTGTTTGTCTTTTTATTATTGATTTTTAGGAATTCTTTCTGTATTCTTGATATAATTTATTTGTGTGAAATGCGTTTTGAATATTTTCTTCTAGGCTGTGGCTTGCTTATTCATTTTCTTAATGATGTCTTTTGATGAGCCGATGTTTTTTAATTTTGATGATCTCTAATTTATCAAGATTGTTTTCTCTATTATAGTTTGTACTTTGTGGGTTGTATGCAAGAAATCTTTAATTTCTACAAGGTAACGCATTTATTTGCTTTTATTCAAGAGCTTTACCGTTCTTGGTTTCATGTCTAAAAGTATTATCATTTTAAATTAATTTGGGGGCATGGAATGAGGTAGATATAGAAGTCATTCTCCCCCTTCCTCTAATGTGTGTATATAGTTGTCCCAGAACCATTGGCTAAAAATACTTTCTTTCTCCCATTTAATTAACATAGTGCCCTTGCTAATAACTAATTGACCACAGTCAATATTATTATTAAATATAGCAATTTTTGTATGGATTCAACATAATTCTTATCAAGATTCCAGGAGGCTTGTTGTTGTTCTTCTTCTTCATTTTTTTGTATAAACATATAAGCTTTTAAAATCTAGAAATGCAAATAATCTATAATAATCAAAGCCAGTTTTTTTTAAGATTTTATTTATTCATGAGAGACAGAGAGAGAGAGGCAGAGACACAGGCAGAGGGAGAAGCAGGCTCAATGCAGGGAGCCCAATGTGGGACTTGATCCAGGGACCCCAGGATCACATCCTGGGACAAAGGCAGACACTCAACTGCTGAGCCACCCAGGCACTCCTCAAAGCCATTTTTGAAAAGAAGAACAAAGGTAGAAAGATTTACTCCACCTTATTTTAAGACTTACTATAAAATATAAAAATATAGTAATCAAGATAATTTGACCTTTTTCAAAAAGATAGACATAGGGATCCCTGGATGGCTCAGCAGTTGAGCATTTGCCTTCAGCCCAGGGTGTGAGCCTGGAGTCCTGGGATTGAGTCCCACATCGGGCTCCCTGCATGGAGCCTGCTTCTCCCTCTGCCTGTGTCTCTGCCTCTCTCTCTCTGTGTATCTCATGAATAAGTAAATAAAATCTTAAAAAAATAGAAAAAAAAAGTAAACATAGATCAATGGAACAGAAGAGATAGTTCAGAAACAGACAAACAAATGTGTGAATAGATTTTTTACAAAGATGCCAGGTAATTCAATGAGAAAAGACTTTCCAATAAACAAATACCTGTACAGAAAAAAATGTACTTTACACCATACACAAAAATTATCTCAAAGTGGATTACAGTCTTCAGTGAAAAACCTAAAGCTATAAAATTCCTAGGAGAAAAATTTTGTGACTGTGGGGTAGGCAAAATTTCTCAGAACATAAGAGCATGAGCCATACAAGAAAATAATAAATTTCAACTTTAAAGGCTTCTGATCTCCAAAGACACCATTAAGTAACAAAAGGCAAGCCACAGATTGGTAGGATATATTCATATATATCAAAGAGCTTGTACCTAGAATATAGTAACTTTTTGAATATAATTATAAGAAGGCAAACAATTCAACAAGAAAATGAAATAAAAGATTTAAAAAGATATGAATGGCTAATGGCACATGAAATGATGCTTAACATCATTAGCTACTGGAGAAGCAAAAATTAAAAAAAAAAAAGAAAGGTATCTCCTATATAAACACAAGAAATGCCAAAATTTAAAAACCACCACCATCATCACAAAAAAAACTGACCATTCTATGACCATTCTAAATATTGGTGAGAGAGGAAGGGAGGAAGACAGGAAAAGGGGGGATGGGGGGCAGAGAAAGAGAGAAGAACAAATGAATGAAAGAAAGAAAGTCAATAAGAACACCAGCTTCTCTGTAAAGCCTCCTTAAGTTCTCAGCCAGAGATTGCATCTTAAAATAAATAGATCACTACTCTGTATCTACTGTATTGCTCATCTGGTTGTTTCAATCCACGAACAATAGTTTAAAATACTATAGAACAATTCATAGTAACCAAATAATGCATGAGGAAAATTTCTTCTTCTTCTTTTAAGATTTTGTTTATTTATTTGAGAGAGAGAGAGAGAGAGAACAAGTGGTTGGGTAAGGAGAGGAAGATGGGGAAACAGACTCCTTGTTGAACAGTGAGTCCTACATGGGGCATGATCCCAAGACCCTGAGATGATGGCCTAAGCCAAAAAGGCATAAGCTTAACCAACTGAGTCATTTAGGTGTCCCCAAAATTCTCTTTATAGGAAAATTCTAGATGGAAAATAGAATCATATGTTGAAAAAAACTACCTTACAACCCTGTAATGAAATAATGGCGTAGACAATGCTCATCAACCGATACTAAGACTATTAGGTATAATATTGATGTGAACCCTTATAATAGATGGGGTCAGGCCAGGCCAGCAGTATGTTAACTCCTCAACTGATCTTAACATTAGTAAAATTGTGATGACCAACTATTTGGTGCCTGCTTTCACATGTGATACAGATACACTAATCACTGCTACTGAATATTCTTGAAAAAAAATCATTGATTCTGAGTCTAATCAAGCTCTAATAAGGGGAAATATGTAGAACAGAGAAACAATTTAAACAATAGCATAAAGAAACAATCAAACAAATCCAGAATAGGCTATTTCCGAAGACAAATAGCCCAATTTCCCAAACAAATGAAAATTTAGAGAAGAGGGGCTATTATAGACTTGAGATTTAAGAGATTTACACCCGAATTCAAGGTGTGGACCGTGTGTGGGGTTTTTTTGTTGTTGTTTTGTTTTATTTTTTGGATGCTGGTTTGAAGAAACCGGCTCCAAAAAGACACACCTAAGGTGATCAGGGAGTTGAATATGGTTTGATTATGAAACGGCATGAACAAAATGTCTTTATGTTTGTTAGGTGTGATAATGTCATTGTGGTGGTATTTTTAAAAGTATGACCTTGTGTGTTAAAGCATGTTGAAGCATAATGGAGTATATGTGTGAAATATTGTCAATCTATGATTTGCTTCCCATTATTCTGATAAAAACTGGAGTGAGGGTTAGGTAAAAGGACATGGGAGAAGGTCTGATGAATGTTGAAGTAGTTGGTGGGCACCTACAAGCTCATCACTCTCTTTTTTCTTTCCAATTTTATGTTTTGAAATTTCCATGATGAAAGATGTAAATTTATATTTTCTTCTTAATATTTGAGCTACCATTTAATGATATATTTGAATCCCAACAGCATTTCATTTTCTTTTGTGGGAAACACATTTATTTTTACCCCTAACAGTATTTTAAGACAATCAACCATATATATCAACATGTTTTCATCTTTAGGATATACTAAGGTATTCACAGTCCACTTTCCCATTCTTAACACCTCCTGCTACAGCCTCACCTTCCTTTTACTTTGAGACAAAGCGCGAAAGACAAGCAGCACTCAATCCTCTCTCAGAACACTTTGTAATTATAAAGCCAAGTATGTTCACATGCTTATATGCGGTTGGACTACTGGCCACTGCCCAGTGGGAGTGACCTATTGAGGTCCCAGCACATCCAGGAGCTAGACTGGAACGATGTATTGGAAATAAATTTTTATTTTTTTTTAATTTTTATTTTTTTTAAAGATTTTATTTATTTATTCATGAGAGACACAGAGAGAGAGGCAGAGGGAGAAGCAAGTCCCCTATAGGGACTTGATCCTGGGACTCGATCCCCAGATCTGGAGATCACGCCCTAAGCCAAAGGCAGACACTCAGCCACTGAACCGCCCAAGTGTCCCTGGAAACAAATGTTGAAACTCAGATTCTATTTTAGTTTTTTTTTTCCTTCTTCTGGTACTAAAGGAAATAACAGCTTTACAAAAGGACACAGGAAAAAGTCATTAGCTTTTCCTTTGTGCATCAATTTGAATATAAATATATTATTATACATCTGTTGTCTGTGTTAGGTGATAATAGATTTATGGTTGTCCTTATATCCTTCCAGACTCATTTTCTATTAGGATGTTTGCCCTGGTTCCTTCACATACCTCCAGGCTCAGCTCAAATACCATCTCTTCTGAAAGTTCTTTCTGAACACCCAATCTAAAATCACTCACCCCTTCATTCACTTTCTGTCACATTTACCCTATATATCTTTTCTAAGACTTTTTTATATTTTTCTTTTTTTCACTTCCTTATCTTTTTACACGCTGCCATCCCAACTAGAATGTAAATTCAGAGATTTGTCTATTGTTTATTGTTATATCCACAGTGATTCAAACAGTAATTAAAATGCTATAGGTATTTAACACAAACTTGGAACTTAAATAATTTTTATTTTGATAGAAATATATGTATATCATGACTTTATGTCATAATACAACAGCAACAGTGCTACAAATGATACTATTATTAGAACGTTTTTCAAAAAATTCTGTGTAGAGATGTCTTGGTTGAAATTGGAGATGGCAATGACAGTCAGAACTCTAAAAATAACCAATAATTGTAATTCACACAAATAATATTAACACGATGAAAATACTGTGTTCTTAAGTGAATTAATAACATTATTTGGGTCAATACCTTATTAATCTTCCTAATATCCATAGAAACTCTAAGAAGAAGAAGCTACACAAAAGGAATTAAATACTTTCCACAAAACCATTTGGCTTGTCTATGGCAAAACTGGAGACTTCTAACCAAAAATCAACTATTCATCCATTCCTTTGTTTAATAAGCACTTACTGGGAACCTATTAGGTATCAAGTATGATGCTGGACACTGTCATATGCCAATTAGACGAGAACCCTGTCTTAATAAGCTATTTCTAAAATCATGTTATGCTCCCATCTATCTCCACATTTTATAGAAGAAAAAAACACTAAGGCTTGTGAAGCTTTTCAATGCAAAAAAAAAAAATCCTATAGCAAGTCAGGGTATTAGCTTAAGGCACCCAAGTCACATTTTTCAGGACAATCATTAGACCCCAATAGGAGCAATGGAATTGTTGATCAACAACACACAATTTCTTTTTTCCACGTGCAATCTTCTACACAATGGACACTTACTTACATTTCTAAATTAAATAACCTGTATAAAAATATAATGTTCTACCTCTGCTTCATCTGCTTCCCTTCTTGATCTTTCTCTAGAGGAATAGTTTTCAAATCTTTGGCTTGAACTCTCTCTTGAAGGTGAAAAAGAATAGTTGTGGAGTTTTTTGTTTTGTTTTGTTTTTAAACAAATGTGAGGTCAAAGAAATCTATGATTTCAAGTTTTAATTGTCTGAGCTAAGAAGGGAAGTGGGCCAACCCTCTTGGGGGGGTCCCATCTGTCCTGGTTCTAGTGACCGACTCAGCTGCTGATTTGACATTCCAGGGAATTGGGATGTATTCTTCACTGGAGAAATCCCAAACTGTCTGACAAAACCTAAAGCATTTGACCTTTCCAGCCTTATCTCCTTCATTATTTAAAATGGAAAGAGAAAAAGGAAAATGAGACAGCAAGCAGAACCATACTAAAATTTGCTTATCAGACTCCATCTTCAGCAGTCCCTTAAACCTTTCTGAAATGTGAGCACAGAATTGTTAACTTTAGGGTGAAACTGGGCCAAATTGAAATGCCAATTCATATTTCAGAGAGCCATTCTTATGGGCCTCCAGTGGTGAACTGGAACCCCAAATTTTATATGCAGCATGTATGTATGGATATATGTACACATGTATATATATACGCATGTATGTGGGTGGGAGGGTGTTGATTTGAACATTTCTATAGCTTATACTGTTTCTAAGGAAATAAATGCGTTATGCTATTACTGAAGAAAACTAAAGGACAGGACAAAATTAATCATATGAAACTTCAAGAAAATAATATCTAAAATAAAATCTAATGGTACACTGGCAGATTTTGTGATTCTGGGAAGATACAATAATGCTAGTAGACTAAACCCAGGCAAATTTACATCAATTGTATATATATTATAGGCATTTTGTATAACAGATATATTCTATATTCCATGTAATTGCTATTTATATTATATTTGGTTATACATAAATATAATTATATTTTATAAATTATAGGTTGCTGTATAGACATAAAAATGTATAGATATGAGAATAAAACAAGAAAGGGTATCTGGAGAATTCTCTAAATGTTGTTCTTTTCTGGGTCCATGGAGAACAAATATCAGTTGTCACTTGATAAATTTATATTAATTCAGAAACATCATGGGAAGAGCTTATTAGATTAGCATATTAGAAATTATAATAATTTTCTTCATAAGATAATAAAATTACGATTCTTGAACTCTACTATATTGACCAAATGGGAAGAAAGGTAATTGATAAGCTATTCTTTGAAAGTGGGAATCATTTTTCCATTAAGTAATCTCTGTACAAAGTGACTTTGGGGACTGTATTCAATTGAATAACCAATCACACAATGTCATTTTTCAAGCAATAATAGCAATACTCAGCCCTGTATTTTAATCTTCCTTGCCTTTATTTAGGAAGCTGTGTTGTAAATTCATGAGCCTTATCTAGCCTTAAAATCAGAAGTGCTATTTTTTCATACAATTTACAATCAAAAGATTCAGAAGAAAAGAGAAAGGAGGAGGAGGAAGGAAGATGAGGAGGATAGGACTGTACAAAATTTATTTATAAAAGCTGTCTGTTCCCATTAAGTTAATTTATGTGTCTTCTGTTTTCTGGCCATCCCCAAATCCTTTCATTTCCCTGCCTTCTAATTTAGAGCATGTCATTCTCTACTCAGGCAACACTCTACTTCCCATTTTGTTCAATAGCATGCATGACCTCTGTGGTCTCTTAGTGTCTTCCAGTCCTCTTAACAAAATACTCTCAGGGCTTTACTCTGGGCTTTCTCATGATCTCCATCCATTCTCTTACTCCACTTCAAAGCTACACATCTCACTGTCTTGCTCCAATCACATGCTTCTGTTCTTTACCCCTTCCTCCCCAGTCTTTCCCTTAGCCTCTCTAAATCTACTATTTGATCCCACTGAGACTTCTTATTTTTGACACCTCAATTTTCTTGCTCTCGGCTTTCTCTCAATTTCAATCCCTTCTACTACCTGGATTAATTCCCTTAGAGCATTGTATATGCCTTGCCCCCCAGTTTTTACTTCAATGTAAATTATTTTTATATACCAATTCCACAAAAACATATTCAGTTTCTACACCAGGACTGCTAAATCCTGCTAGAGAAAACTATGTAGCCATACAGATGTGTGCCACTGTGTATTTTGGCTTTCAGTATAAACTGTAATCCGTTTTTAATTCCCAATTATACTATACAACCCTGATTGACATACCCTAGTGCATTTTAAAATTTCTTCATAGCTTTTGTTTACCTCAAATCCAACTCATACCCTTCTCACTCTCAGCAAAAAGTTTACAAAATAAACACAAATATACATAAAAACAAGGCAATATAAACTCATTTACATATAGAATTAAGGTGCTGTGGTTTTGAAAAAATGCCTTGGCCCAAAGGTTAAGGGAGAGATGACAAGATGGTAAATGTAGTGACAAGATCTTTTGCTTCGGGACTCTTGAAAGGTATGAACCAGAACTGCTGTGAATTACCAATGGAGTCACAAGATACTCACTACTATTACTACTTCTTGTAGTATTACTGAACTAGTACTGACACTGGTGTTTATGCTGATATATGACAAACTGTTTCATTTATCCTCCCAACTTGTGAAGGAGTTGCACATGAGAAACATTACATTACTATTGCTATCAAATGATTTAGAAAAATGTAAGGTGAAGGAAAGACCCAAGTACACAAAGCAAAATTTTGAACAATTAATAAAACTTAGACCATTTATAAATACCAGATCTTCCTTAATATGCATAAAGCATCATCTTAAAATTTTGATTTGTACTTTTATACTATAAAATCCTCTGTTTAATACTCTATTTTTCAATACCCATCATCACAGTATCTAAGAAAGTAGTCAACTAATCAGTTTCAATTGCTGATAAGGGAAAATGCATGTTTATTTATTCATCCTTTGATTTTAGCCAAGAATTTCAATTTATTGAAGAACATATTTAAAACTGCTCATCCCCTCCGTGACAGGAGTGTCCCGAGATTTTTGCATCTGATTCCAAGCTTAGTGAAATGCTCTGGGTGTCTCTAATTGTATTAATCCTAGATACCCTCATATAGAAAATGAGATAAAGGAGAAATCTTTCCTTTATATTAGATACCAAGTGTAGATAATTTAGTTTAATGGAAAAAAATGTAGAAAATAACACCAAACAAATAGGATTTGGCAAATTCAGGCAATAGTAAGCCTAACATGAACCTACAAATAATGGAAGTGTAAAAAATTCTGAAGGAAATTTTGGATGGCACAATACAATAGTAGGACCAAGAATGAAACGTTGATTGCCTCACTTTACTCTGCAATGCTAACACCAGATCCCAAATTTTCAAAATAGACAGTAAACACTTGAGCTTTGAAACTAGGTAGACCCAGGCCAGAATCCCACACCCGTCAATTCCTGCTTCTGTAATATTGTGTGTTTTAAATCCTTATACCTCATTTCTTAGTCTGTAAAATGTATATAAAATATTTAGCATAGGAAAGCATTCAACACTCCACATAGTTTGTAATTAGTAAACCTGCTATTATTATATTATATATTACTTAAAAGGAAAATAAGCAAACTGATGTGAAATCAGGGTGGAAAAGAAATCTGAAAAAATGTCAGATGAGGGAGTATGGTATGGTAATATTTCACCTTACAGGTGATGAGGTTCATGGGAGACAGCATGGGTGTCTTCGATAAATGAGAATTTGTCATGAGAAAGCACGTTTTAATTTGTAACCTATGCTGTCAAAGACAAAAAGCAATATCCCATAGATTCAACTGATTAGGCATTAGGGGTCAGATATTACCAAAAAAAAAAAAACCCATGTTAATATGAATACATATCTGTGGTGTGGTTATGCACATTTCTGACTATCATTTATTTTTTTAAATGAGAGTGATTGGATAGATGAAGGGAAGTTGAATGTGCAAAGAATAAATAGGTAAAAACTACCAAAGGACAGTGAGCTCTACTTAACAGAGATGTTTCTGCATGGGTTCTGTGATCACTGAGCAAAAATACTTCAGAGGGGATTCAATCATCGGTCTCATTAATGATCTAACGGTCCCCTTAAAACTGTGAAACATCACTGGTAGAAAATAAGTGACCCAACTCTTAGTTTCATGCTCTGCCTGAAGTGCCTGTAACAGAGTTAACCTAATATTTAATTTTTTTCTTTAATTTCTTATATAAAGACCAATAATCGTTTCTGAAACCAGGGAAAAATCAAACAAATAAACAAGCTTTTATTCCAGTGGCCTTTTGGAAAGAAAAATGAAAATGAATTACCCCATGTACGTGGATAAAATAATCAGTGAAATGCTATTAATAAATCAAGTTTTCAATCAAAGGCAAATAAAATTTAAAATACTGCAGTCATGCCCTCGAGGTCTATGCTTTGTTATAATGGATTCATTTCAAGCCTCTTTAAAATGAGATCATTCTTTTAACAAGGTTCTTTTGGTACTTTTTATATGAGACTGAGGCAGTTCAACCTTATAAATAATTTTATTTAGTGATATGTCACTGTATAACAAGTTTTATTTGTGGATTTCCTGAAACTAAATTTTATACTCATTCATCTATAACTAGAATTTAAACTTTAAGAATCAAAACTGAATGATGACCCATACAGCTCTAATGATTCCAGTGACTTTAATTAGATTTACTATCACTCTTTACTTGCCAGAGAAATGGAAATTTAAGTGAACTTGAAACATTACATTTCATTTAAGGAAGTATCACGTTTTTGACAGGACTCCCATTGTTAGCAAGGTTTTGGTGATGATGATACACTAATTCGTTGTCATTGGCATTATAAATTGGTCAATTCTTATACTAAAAAATCAAAATATGTAGCAAAATGCTACAGGGGCTACAGGGACAGTCATATATTCTGACTCAATAATTTCACTCCTAGAATGTATTTTAAGGAAGTAATTTAGCATGCAAATAAAGATGGCCGATGCTGTGTTATTGATAATACTGAAAAGAAAAATAAACTAGAAACTGAGTATTTCACACTAATTAAGAGTTCAATAAATTACAGCCTGTTAACACAACGAAATGTGACTTAGCCAATAAATGAATCAGTATTTAGACAAATGGTAAAATATTTGGTATGTTAAGTGAAGCTTACAAAACAGATGCTAACAGTCTTCTTTTGGGGTATGTAAAATATGTCTAGGAATGAAATGTAGAGGGCAGTTTTTATTCTTATTTTTTTACAGATTTTATTTATTCATGAGAGACACATCACACACACACACACACACACACACACACACACACACAGAGAGAGAGAGAGGCAGAGACACAGGCAGAGGGAGAAGCAGGCTCCATGCAGGGAGCCTGATGTGGGACTTGATCCTGGGTCTCCAGGATCACGCCCTGGGCCGAAGGCAGGCACTAAACTGCTGAGCCACCCAAGGATCCCCTAGAGGACAGTTTTAAAACTTAATTAAATGATTAATTTATTAGATTTTTAAAACTTAGCTTTCAATTAATTGCCAATTCAATAAAAAGACCCAAAGCTGGCAAAAGATACAAAGGAGGTAGATGAAACTGACCATCAGGTCATACAGGTTTTTTTTTTTTTTTTCCTCATTCCCACACAATGTGAAGCTCCAAATTGATCTCATGCCAATTCCTTTACCCTCCCAAGTTCTGGCTTCCTTCTATATTTTTTTTCCTTTTATGTTTTTCATGCTTTTTAAGTGATAATGATCAAGAAAGTTTTTTTTAAATGAAATCTAAGATTATAAAGTACTTTGAAAATGAAAATACCTACTCAAATACTGATAAATGAAAATATTAGCTGGAGAAGAACAACCAAAGATTTCCAGGGAAGACAAGATTCTCTCCTTCGCAGAATGTTAGATAATGCCTGTGCATTAAGAAGGAAGTGCTATTTTCCCATGTGGCTCCTAAACTAAGTGAAACAAACTCCTTGCTTACAGTAGTTAATTAGAATTACCTGGTACTGTATATTGATGGATCTTTTTTCAGTCCCTTGGTTCTTAACAAATAAAAAATCCATTTCCCTAGGCTGACCCATTAATTGAAGTCATTCTTTTGGTTTTGTTTTGCTTTTTTTTTTAACATATGCAATTTTGTCACTGTAAATTTTAATTTCCCAAATGGCAAAACATTTCAGAATATCTCTAAGGTACTTGGAACTCAAGATCTGCCACAGAGGTATTATAAGTGTGGCCATATTTCCCTCTGAAGTCTATCAAGGCCCTTCTAATTAGCCTTTTGCCACATGACAGCTCACCAACTTCAAGAGATTTAGGGTGTTAATCCTCCATCACCAATTGCATTATTAAGATGATTGAGTTTGGAGACTGTAGATAAGTAAGGGTAGACTTTACAAGTCACGCTTGGTTTATGTTTAATGGAGGTGAATTTTGACTGCTGAGTGGATTATGCCAGAGTTAAAGAGATGAGCTTTATAGACTTTTTGTTAGTCAACCTCTTTTTATATCTTAACTTCTTCCTAACTTACTTCTTCATTTTCCCCCTATGCAAAATAGAGTTTTAGAAACATCTGTCATAGCAACTTGCTCCTAGGAATATTTGATGGATAATTAGTTAGAGGGGGCATTTCACCTTGCTGGGCAAGGGTAAAGCACAAATGCAAGTGAATTCACACATCCCATCATCTATTCTGATGATTTTCCTACTTCCCTTGTCTACTATTTGAACTCAGAGACTTGTGATTCCTTATGTAAACCATTTGCCATTGACTGCCACAATTTGTGAACTATTGATTATATCTTATTTTATTTGCAATGGCAAATTATACACTAAGTACTAATCTCTCATGCATACTAAACTAAAAATATGACATAATAACAAAGTCTTTGAATATCTAAAGAGGCTTAGAGATAGAAATTGATTATTTTTCTTTCTCACTGGAATACAGTCTTGTCTCACCAAGGCCCAAATTATTCAGTGTTCTTGCAGTTCACAGAAACTAAGCCAGTATCTAGGCTGGGAGCACCTTCGTTTCTATAAAACCTAAAATAAACAAATATTCTATGGTCCCTGAAAAGTCAGTTACATTCTCATTTCTTCAAAAAAATTTGAAAAAGCTCTGGCTCTTAAAAATCTCAATATTTATTCCTATTTATTAAAAAAAATGATAACACATAAGCCACTTTATTGCGAAAGTAAAGTAGTACATTCAGTGCAGTTACTGAATTGATATACTATGTACTTCTCATTTATTAGTTTAATTTTGTTGTCGGTTCTCCTACTATACCATTATATTTCCCATGGGTTCACATGCGATTTTACTCTCATTGTTTTAGCTTCTTTATTACAAGGTATTTCCTTCTTATCAGTTATTTATTTAAAGCTTTCACCATACTCATTTGATCTGAATAAATTCATTGGATATGTGCTTTCTCTTTATTACCAAGCTCAGCTTTTGATGGTGTATTTACATCCGTTTTTCATATAATATCAAAAAGATCCACAATTTGGAGAATGACCTTGATTTGCTTTTTCTAATCTTTTGTAGTTGGATGAAGCAGAAGGTAAAATGAGGGATAATTGTGTATAATTTTCCTCTAATAGTAACTATCCTTTTTCAAGGAAATTCTAAAATAAAGATTCTTTTAAAAATAAAGTGTAGGGATCCCTGGGTGGCGCAGCAGTTTGGCGCCTGCCTTTGGCCCAGGGCGCGATCCTGGAGACCCGGGATCGAATCCCACGTCAGGCTGCCAGTGCATGGAGCCTGCTTCTCCCTCTGCCTGTGTCTCTGCCTCTCTCTCTCTCTCTGTGGCTATCATAAATAAATAAAAATTTAAAAAATATTAAAAAAATAAAAATAAAGTGTAAGCTTACTTCACTATTAACTTAAAAAGTATAATTTATGTATCACTGGATTTTGCCATTTTTTGTGTCATTTGGAAATCCAGAAAGCCAGAATTTGAGCTTCCAGTGTTAGGAATGTATAGAATTTCAAGTCTGCAGGAGAGTCTTTTCTATAGTTACAGCAACCTGCTTCAGTACAGTGGCAACTCATATTACTGCTCATTCATCTTTGGTGACCTGTCTACAATGCCCCCGCTTTGTGAGGGGATTGTACACCCCCTTCTTGTTAAAGGAAGACATGGCTACCTGATTAGGTTTTCTCAACCAAGAGTTGGCAATGTTCCAGAGAGAGGCTCTTCCATCAGCCAAAGTCCTAAGGCGAGGGTGGTGTGGAACAGAATCACCACAAACTCACGTTAGACATGCTGAGTGAGTTGAAGTAGTACATTTATTACTCTATCAAATTAGGATTGAGGGAGTCATTTGTTAATATAGGATAGCCTACTTTCTCATAACTGATACAAGTATTAACGTTGGGATACTTAGAGGAACCAAGCTGAAAGAGAGGCCACTCTCCCACAAATAAGCAGGCAAGCAAACAATGAATTGCCCTATAAGAACACGAATGAACAAGAAGCAAGCACTTCAATTCAGTTGACCTGAGGTAGGCGTGGCACAAAGAGACTTCCACAAAGGGCTTGCTACACTTATAACAACGTTAAGTATTATATGCTTAAAGGTGTCAGGGCAAACTCAAAATAAATAATGTTCACATAGAAAAATATTGCGGCATGGTGTTCCAGGGTTTAGGCCAGATGTGAATAATTAGTGTATGAATTGTGTTTAAGATAGTGACTCTACAAAGAAATTTTATAGAGCATTTTGGGGAAAAAAGTTGTTCTTACCTATGGAAGTCTGAGAGATGGGGGGAAGTGGGGATGTGAAAGTAAATACTGGATCTCAAGAGATGAGGATGAGCAGAAGTAGGGAAGGAATTCGATTTCAGTATGGCTCAGAGTAAGGGATTCAGTACTAATGATTATGAATCCTAAGAGTACTGGGACTTAGAAGATACTATTAGCGTAGTACAAGAGAGCCACTAAAGAATGCATTAATGTGAGCAGTTTTCCCTATCTTCTACTCAAGAGCTCAGTGGTCCTAGTGTTTCCTAGCTGAAAGTTTCCCCAGAACTGCTACCTAGAGACACATCCCAGTCTTGAATTGAAAACTATATAACTGATGTTTATATTAATAGCAAAAGCACATGATGCCCACTTCCTGTGATGCACCCTTGGAATAAAAAAAAAATCACTCTGCCTTAATGAGGAGTGACACTTTTAGTATCAGTAAGTTTGTGCTGTGAAATTTTCAATCAAGTACTTGGCAACAGAACACAAGGCCATGCATGACTCTTTAATTAAAAAACATATTGACAGCAAAATCTAGTGAGTGAACCAGATCTGGCCACTTCAGTCCTATTTCATTCCATCTCACATTAACCAACCTAAGGAAGTATTATTATTATTATGTTCATCTTGCAAATGAGAGAACTGAAGCTCTAAGAGGTAAAGTAACTTGTTATTACTTAGCCAAAAATGGTCAGGGCAGCTTTTGAGGCCAAATGATCTGGCTACAGAACCTATGCTTTTAAAATACTAAATAGCAGGTCATGTCATTGTTGAAATCTATGTAGTCATGGATGTCGTTGTGACTCAAGGAAAATCATGGGCAAAATGGTAAAACACACTTAAGATCTTTCCTTATATGGCTCCAAGGTCTTTAAGGTTGTCATCTCTCACTCACTGTATTTGGCCACAGGAGATGTGGCCTGATTGTGTAATGATATAATCAAGATAATCCCTGCTCTGCATTCAAAATAAGCCAAAGTATTATCGTACATTTAATTAAGGTTATATAGGATTTTAGGCTCTATCTCTGTGAAAGGAGTTAAGATGAGAGGAGACCACCTGAATAATTGAAGGGAGGGGACATTATCCTTCTCCTTCCCCTAATTTATCCAGTTAGCTGACAGCAATTCAGGTGATGTCCGTGAATAATTTGTGAAAATATTCCCATTCTTGGCTTTATGTGGGTTGATGAGACCAGATTCTATTTGATCTGTGCCTCATTATTCAATGGCAGTGCATGGCCTGGGTCAGCAGACAGCAGTGGTGTGGGGAGTAGGGGTGAATGGCTGGCCCATTACCACTGCTAAGCCTTTTACCAAAGACACCTCACACTGAGAGGAGAGAACAGGCCTCCGACTGGCTACAAAGTGGGTTTCGGATAAAAACTCATTACTCTCCAAAATCTACCTCAAAGCCCAGAGAGTTATCCTGAGGAAGCTAGAGTGAAGTTCACCTAATTATCAATTACACTGTATCTTCCTTCCTCCTCTTTCTAATTTAATCTCTTAAATTCATCTTTTGAAAAGCTAACAGCTTGAATATTTTCCATCAGAAGCACAATCAACCATATAATTTTAAGGGAAAGGGGTGCAGTGAGATGGGTCCCTAATTGCACCCTGTAGGGAGGCTCCATTACCTCACAAGGCATACCCCAGGTTCAAAATTTTATCTTGAGTTAGGAAAAAATAAATAAATAAATATGTGAAAGAGGCTGACTCATGGAGAGAAAAATGTTTTGTTTTTGTTATTGTTGTTATTGTTTTTTAATCCTTCTCCAGTTTGAGACTAATCCTTTGTGATAGGGTAGAGAAGAATGTGTGATTTTCATAATTGGAGAGTAGGTTTATCATTCTTAGCCGGAAGGAAACCCCTCTCTGCAACCTTTTAAATGTTTTCTTAGAGAAGTTTTGTATAACCATTCAAATAATTCCTGTGACCCTAACTTCTGCTAAATTTTCACAGCATGTGTTGAAAGTGGGAGGGTTTTTTTCTAGGATTGGGATAGGATTCAAAATCCTTTTCAAAGTTCCCGAGAAACACATTTTTCTTTTCCTCTTCAGAAATTGTGACTCTCATGGGTTGCACTTTTGCAGCTACCAACCCATTCAATAGCCCAAGAAAAATGACTGGCCAAACTGCCCACTGGGTGATCCTACTGCCAGAATAAATCCCCACAGGCACCCAGCACAGGGAGAGAGACCCATGCCAGACCTTTACCCGCTGATTAGTTCATGAAAGGAAAAGCACTCACTAAGCTTTCACCCCAGAACCTCTGCAAGTCCTCAAAGGCCTTTGGAACTTCCCTGGGCCTCTGGAAGAAATGGAGGCGGCCATGGGGGTAAAAAAAAAAAAAAAAAAAAAAAAAGACATCTGTCCGTCTCTTCACAACTAGAGAAGAAAAGCCACATCAGAGAGCATCATAACATGCCTGTGGCAATTTAGATATACCCCAACAGATAGATTTTCACAATACAGAGCCAGAGGTTCTGTTGAACACGTGTGTTGGCTACTGTAAGTCAGTAGGCCCTGAAAGTACATGTGGTTACACATTCTGCATGGGTTTTGAGAATCCAAGACCAAGGATGCAGAACTGTCACAATAACTTCAAGGGGACTTTGATGGAATTGGCGGTGAAGACACTCTGGTTTGATTTCTTTCTCAGGCTACATGCTAAAGATAATTGGAATACATACTAGCAGGTTAAAGTATGGTCTGGACACACATATAGAAAACAGCCAACACTTTAATGTATGTGTGCAATATCTTCCAAAACCCTCCTATGGACATCTCAAATTGTTTCTTCTACAGCCCTGACTGGGCGGGGATAAAAAGTTGGAAAGGAAGCCTTTGGGCTATGTAGATCATGTTACCATTGAAGAATTCATTCGACACCTCTAGAAAGCATATCTGGGTGTGAAGCATTATTAAGACTTTTGAGAAAAAAAAACCTGAAAAGCAACCACTGCCTAATCAGAAAATATATCTTATTGTACACATCAGCCATGCCAAGATCTGGTCAAAGACAGACACTTTGAAATGGTTAGATCGCATGGTTGGAAATATATGCTGAAATGAAATGAAAGCTGGATAACTCGTACTGGTTATTGCTAAAAACAACCCAAACCAATATGAATATATTTGGAGTGGTCACATTTCTAGCTGCCTGACCTTATGTAAAATAAAGACAGTGGTAATATTTGCCCAGTCTATTTCACAGAACTATTACGAGACTTGAATAAGATGTTGTGAAAACCCTTTACAAACTATAAAGTGATATCCACCAGTTGAATATATTTGGTGTCAATTTATATGTGAATATACATACACACAAATGACTATTTATATCTATATCTAGATATATCTAGATATCTATATCTATCTATCTATATATATACATATATATATACACAGATATCTATATATCTATCTAGATCTAGATCCGGATCCAGATCCAGATCTAGATCTAGATATAGATCCAGTTCTATTTCTGGAACTCTTGATCTAGATCTATCAGTAGATAGATAGATATACATAGATGTGTTCCCTCAAGATGCAAGCTCTTCTAGAGGACAGATTATTATTTTATGTCATCTGTGAAGAATTGCACTTCAGGATAGCTTCCCCAAAGATGGTTCAAGGGGTTTGGGGCCATTTAAGTAACTACGCGTCCATCAAAAGGGGTCTTCCGCTTCTTTGCCTGCTCAGTGACAAACTCAGAGTTAGCCAAAAAACACTCTAACAAAATAAATAGAAGTGCTCCCCAGTTTTCCCATTTGCTTTTCCCAGCAGTCATTCTCTGTTGAAACATTCAGTTCATGCACTGTTAGTTGTTCTGTGGCTTCAGATTATTTTACAATGCTGTGGCGAATAAATGTGGCTCTACGGAATAGATAAATTAGAGGAGAACAGCCTCACATGACTGAAGACAACACAACCATGCTTAACTCCTCTTTTTTTCTGTTGTGTTTTGTTGAGGTTATCAGAGCTTCCTTAGAGAATTCCAAACATTCCTTGAGCTTCAACTTCAATGCCACATCCTCCCTTGAGACTTTCTTTGGTTTCTCCCGAACAAGAATTGATTTTGCCTTCTTCTGAATTTCCATGTCCTCTGTGTCCAATTCTCTCATGGCATTAAACTTAATCTAATATATGTCTTCTTTAGGAGCTGAGACTCTAATGTACACTAATATCTCTTGTCTATACAATGCTGGCCTTGGTTTCACACATAATAGTTGCTCAATAATTATTAATAAATGAGTAATATACAATTACAATATAAATATACCTGTGCCTTGTTTGTATGGTTACATAGAAAACCAAGAATCACTAGGTGACAGGAGGTAAGTGATAAAAAGCCCACCTTAGGCTGGCTCTTGGCTGGGCTGTCACGCCAGCTCTCATTAAAGCATCTAGGCCTTGGGAGCATGGAGCATTAAATCCCCACCACGTCACACACCTAAGCTCTCTCTATATGTGTATTGAAGAGAAGAGAAGGTTAACATAGTTATGTGTAGCATGAATTTCTGCTCCACTGAACTCTCAGGACCCTTGAAAAGTCAAATATTTAGCCATCTGACATTCTCATTCACAGACAATATGGCTTCTGATCTTCCTTCCTCTTTCCTTTCTGTCTTACATTTAACCTAGCTTCATAAATGCTTCTTTTGTGTTCTGCTATGGCTATAGCCTTCTTCAGAATTTTTTGCTTTGATTAATTATTGAGCCCTTGGTGCCAAGGGTTTTCTACTCTCCAGTTCTCATTACCTGAGGTCTTGCTGCTGACTTACTCTGCTAGCCCTGATGCAGGGCTTGATGAATGCGCCAACCTAAGAAGGTTTCATGTGCTCATAACCAGATGTTTTTCCATGTACTTTTTGGGTGAACTTGGCAAGGACAGAATTTTATATATATATATATATATATATATATATATATATATATATATATATATATATATATATAGTGTGTGTGTGTGTGTGTGTGTGTTTGACCCAGAAGGAGTTCTAGTATACATGTCCAGACTACATCAAAGCATAGTAGACAGCAATACTAGAACTAAGACTTCCTTTAGTATTTTTGGCTCAAGTTTTTTTGCTTGTTTGTTTGTTGTTGTTTTTCCACTTTAATTCTTCAATTCTTCTGACCATTTTCTCTTTGGAAGGGAAAGATGATTTTTTTAAATTTATTTTTGGCATATTGCGTAACATCAACTGTTGTATCCATTGATATGCCCTTTGAGATTTACTTGATGTATCCTGTGCACCTTTCTATTTCTGGAACTCTATGAAGTAAAATTAAAAATTCACTTCCATAATTGTAGAATCGCCTAGCATGATTCTTAGTTTTATTTTCAGCTTTATGTCCAATTTCCTTGCCTCTTCTCTCCCCTGATCCTGACAGGGAACTGCATTCCAAGGAAGATTTCAGGAGAGGATTCACAGAATTTGGTGAGGTGATTGACAAGCTTGATAGTTCTAATAGGCACTGCAGGGCACTTTTCCACTTTATCAAACAAGAAACTGATGGGTTTGGAAAGGATATTTTTTTGTGATATTTCTAAAAACTTGAAAATATCAGGCACTGACAATAGCATTTATTCTAGTGAGTACTTTTTTTTTTGCTTTGTTTGTTTGCTTAAAACTTGCCATGCCTCTTTGGAAATCTTGGTGAAAACAAGAAAAGATTGCAAAACACCAAAAAAACATCAATGCCTCAAAGGGTGCTGAATGTTATGCTCCCTTCCTGAAGTCGATTTTCTAGAAGACTTGACCTAAACCTATGAAAAATTGTAAAATTAAATTGAGGTTCGGGGCTCCACTACCATTGAATTAAACAAGCTACAGGGAGGTGTTTTAACTTCTCTCAATATTGTAGGGGTTCAGAACCAGAACAAGTTGTCCCAAGATATGCACCTTTGGTATACAGATTATTATTATTATTATTATATTATTATTATTTATTATTATTATTACTTTGGTATATAGATTATTTTGAGCTATTTTATCACTTACCTATCTATAATATATAATTATAGATTATTTTGGTATACAGATTATTTTGAGCTATTTACTCAATCCAGTCCCAAAAGAGTGAGGAAGAAACTTTGACTTTCCCTTTAACTGCCTAAAATAATTTAGATAGATGATCTGTTCCATCCAGGAAGGAGTTAATCCCATAGATAACTATAGTATAATTTGAACTAGTTAGGGTACACAGGGAGGAATTTTAGCAAAGTCTGTTTGTTAAAATTCTTCCTTATATGCCATTGTTTCTGTATGGCTCAGCAAACACTTGTTTACCAAACATTGAATGTTTTTTTCATCTTCCTGTGAATTGCTTCCCTTCCCTTTGAAGTCCCTTATTTTTACCCCTTTCTTAGTTCAAGATGACAATACACCTCATTTTGGATAAGAAATTAAGTTTTATTTTCTCCAATTAGTCTGTCCCATGTCAATTTAATTCTTAGTCCAGCCAGAGAAACTTAAAGGATAGAGAACAATTTTCCTCCCCAACAAAATCTATAAAATAATTAGTTTCCAGGGCATCTAGTTGGTTAGGTGTTCACCTCTTGATTTTGGCTCAGGTCATGATCTCAGGGTCATGAAATCAAGCCCCACATCAAGCTCTGTGCTAGGTGTGGGGTCTCGTTAAGATTCTCTTTCTCCCTCACCCTCTGCCCCCATCACGTGAGGGCTCTCTCTCTCACACACACACAATAAATAAATAAACAATAAATAAATAAGCAAACAAAGAAACAAACAAATAAATAATTCCCATTGTCATCCCTTGCAAGGATACCATGGACATCAAGGACCTAATATCTTTAATTTGCTTCCCCTTGGCATAAAGGCATAAACAGAGTGCAAAGAAAGAATAACTGGCTGTTTCATTGCCCAGGTCTTGACTTTTTGTTTTGTTTTAATTTCACCACAATGAAAAACTAGTTGCTTATCTTGACACAGAGTAGAAATAGAGTGCTTCAGTTTGCCATGCTCTGATTCATGTCAGAGACTTTTTCAATGAGACAAAAATTAACCACAGAATCTTGTTCACACATAAACAGTTCTCCCTGCCCCTCATATTCATCTTACTTTTATCAAAGTTGTTACTGAAAAGACTGGAGAAATGCATTTCACTCAGCTGTTTAAACATATGTCTTTTCTCTCCATTCTCCTCAAAAACCATTGCTCCAGAGGGTACAGCTGACCAAGGACAGGTCAGGCAAGTGGGGGGCACATACTCATCAGATCCAGGTAGCAGTGGGGGAGTGACAGGTTTGGGCAGAGTAGACACATACTCATGGAGAGGAACAGACAGCGCTCAGTAGAACCATGTGAGCTGGCAGCCAAAAGGGCCAAGGCTTACTCTGAGCAGCATATGTATTCATCATTTCACAGGTTAGTTGGGGACCATGTTAATGTGACAATGCTTCTACTATTTATATTTTCAGATTTAGAGGCTGTAATGCTGGAAGATTCCATTCAGTAAAAAGGAATTCACCAAGACAACTATAACAATTATGAAAATGGAATTATTTTGTTAATGAGGAAAGATTAAATAATTTTTAATATATTAATCTTAGCTAGCTGTCAGCTGGGTCATGTAATAGACAACTACACTTTACCAATAATTGAAAATATAAATAGAAGTGGAATGTGTGTGTGTGTGTGTGTGTGTGTGTGTGTGAAGAATGCTAGAAAGTGGTAGCATAAAAAAACAAAGTTGTCAAAAAGTGGGCACTTGATTAGAAATGGTAGCCACCTTCCCGATTTGGAGCATAAGAGAAATGCTTAAGAAATAATTTCTTATATGATAACAAATGACACCAAATCATAAAGAAAATTAGAGCTTTTTAGAAATTAACTAAATTGCAAATTAACTAAATTAAATTAGCAAATAACTGCTGTTCTCTTGTTAGTGTATCTCATTAATGCTTGTTATTTTGTCTCCCTTGGCTTTTAATGAGTTTCATGGAATCTAAGCTATAACCAATGGGTCTAAGAAATGCCCTATGTTTTTTTGACAATTAAATGATTTGTCTGTGTGAGCAGACTTTGTCAAGTAATAAATGGGATCTTTATACTCAAATTTGGCAGGCAGATTTATGGTTTAGAGTAGTGTGTGTCAAGTGGTCAAGCAGCTCCTAAAATTTGCTCACTACATTTCCATAAATTTGGTAAGAAAACAATGAACCAACATGAATTCGGACAATTTCTTACTCATGACACAGTATGTTCACATCAGTTTCCCTTGCCCCACCACGTTCCCTGGGGAATATGTGGAATGATCCCAGGCAGGTGTTGCACACTCAGGCAAACAGCCTAGAAACACTGAGTTCAGGAAATTGCTAATCTTAGAAGGGGATGTTGGCAAACCTGCCCATCTTCCCTCTGGAGAGAAATGCTAGGTTTTGTTTGTTTTGTTTTATTTTGTTTTGATTTGATTTTTCCCCCTTGAAAGTAAGCAAATATTCCCTGGGGAAGGTTGGGAGACTTTATTATCTTTGACTGTCTCTTTGTTTAAAGAGATACTAACTCTAGCTTTCAAAGTTGTTTGTAAAGCAAAAGTCCTTCCAGTGGCTCCGAAGACATGGAAGTGCCTAGCATATCTTATACGCTCATTCAATTTGCCTGCCTTCCTTTGTCTTCCTAATTCATCCAGCTCCCGAGATGATTCATCAACTATATACTTTGCATTGCTATAGGTAACAGAAGGTAAATTACCAATAACATTTATTTTAAGTGAAAATGATTATTATGTACAACATATTTGTCCCAGAAAATATACAACTATTTATTAGCTTCCTAGGCTTGAGTAAGCCCTCTTGCCTTTTTGGGTCTCAATTTGTTCATTTTAACATAGGAAAATTATTCTACATGATTTCTCATGCTCTTTTAAGTCATAAGTTCTGTTTTCTTATAAGTATCTCTATCTGATAGAATGTAGTGCTTTTTAATTTATTTTATGTATTGTATTATTCTTGAACTGTGAACCAACTGTTTAAAAATATTGCAGGTTTTTTTTTTTTAACTTCCTTCTGCTAACAGCACAGTGGAAACATTCTCACAAACAACTTTTCTTTCTTTCTTTTTTTTTTTTTTAAAGCACACTTCTTTACAAAGCAGTCATAAATATCCATATTAGGAATGCCTTCTCTTTCCATAATATGTACCTATTTACACCAAGATTAAAGACATTTTAAAAAGAGCCCAGTCTTCAAAGATTCACATGAATGGAAGGACAGAGCAATGAGTATAATCCACAATGAGAGCATTCAAATAACTGATATTTGGCATAGAACATGTTTATATTGCTTTTGCACACAGGTGTCCTTTGTGTCTTGGGATTGTATCTCAAACAAAAAGTGAAGCCAAGTTGAAAGCTGGCCCAAGAAACTTGGTTTCACTGCCCAACATGGACTTTGTGCAGGCCATTTCACTCTTGAGCATAGACAACATATCTCACTGTGATTTGCTCTGACAATATTCACCTCTTAATTTCCCTTTAGGACTATGAAATTGCTTTCATTTTATTTATATTTACTTATAGATTTAGGATTTATCTCATCATATATTTGCATGCAACTCTTAGCCTGTCTAGAATCTAGCACAAAGTTGGATACTATACAATGGTTGATGGACGAAAAAAAAAAAAAAAGCTAAAAAGTAAAACAAGCCTTGAGGCATATTTGTTGAACAAGTTAAACAAGGGACTTAAAGGGGACAGACTTCATCTGGTCTAGGGTTCTGCTGGGAATCAGGAGATATCCATGGGTCAGATCACAGGGGAAGGAACGTCAGCATAGGCTGAGGGTAGACGCAATTAGAACTGGGAATAAACATGTCAAGAAACAGAGAACAATGATCTTGGCCACAAACAAACTGTGCTCAAGTACTGAACATGCTCTATCGAGATAATTCAGTAAAACATAATTCACCAAACACTACTGAAGTCCTCTTGTATGCCAAACATTATCTCAGCCATGTCTCTCTCAAACGGAGTCAGATTTGCCGAGAGAGCCAGGATCTTGGCTGGACCTGGCACGATGTCTTGCCTATGGTGAGCTTCAATGCCAGGCACTGAATTTGACCACATACTCTTATATTTTTCTACTTGTGCCTTTATACCACATTATTTACAGAAAAAAATATTTCTAGCCATGAAGGCTAGCTTAAGAAAGTGTTAAGGACAAGTGAGATTTTGATAAGAAGGACATTTAAGACCTTGTTATACAAACAAACAAATCGAGACTCTATGAACACTTGACTTTTTATAGAGATAGTATTTTCTGAACAAAACTCCATTTACCAATTATGTTTTTTGATCAATATTTTATATGATGCCTTTAAAACTTTTCCATCTTTTTTCATTCTCATTTTCACTTTGTTAGGATTGTGTTTATTGTGATCAATGTTTTTCTGTGTAAATTGTACAATGAATAATTGAAAGGTCAAGGTCTTTGGTTCATATTGAATTTCATCAATTATAGTTTCTACATTTTACATGTATCGTTTTTGTGTTGGACGTGTGTTTATTAATTCTACCAAATCCAATTTTTTGTCATCTTTGCAGATCTAAATTTTGTCGAGCATATTTTATTTTTCTATCAATTTTTAGTCAATAAGAGATATTACTATATGCAGTTTTAGCTGCCCTCAGTTATATTTTGTTCCATTTGTTTCTCATATGTCTAATTTTTCTCAGATGAATTTTTTTGCAGTTTTCAGTCCTCCCGTAAGATATTATCATTGAGTCAGTGTCTATCACAAAGTCTACTATGTCTAATTTGGTTAATATTATTTCTACAACTTTAATTTTTGGGGAGTCAGCTGTACTTCTTTAAATTTACCAACAAGTGTTCCTTATATAACAAGCAAAAGATCTAGGCATACTATACAATTAAACTATCCTTAGGATCAAAGCAATGACATCAATACTTTCTTTCAGTTGAAGACCTGGGTAGCAAATTGAATGAGAACAATCATTTTTAAAATGAGCTACTACATTTCCTAGCCTAGTAACAAAGGATGCATATATTTTTGAGACTAAAGATAATTCCTAGTCCCAGATGCAGCTCCAGAAATTTTGGTCTATCGAAGGGTAAGGTAACCAGCAGTTTCTATTTCATCAGCAGCTTTTCAGTGGCTATACCTAGCTGGCCAGTGAGGAATTAAATGCATTTTTAAAAACTTGTCTAATCTATCTCTCTATCACCAAAATTTAGGGTACTTTTTATTAAAGTGCAATAGGAGGGTCTTCCTAAAAAAATAAGATTTAAGGAATACAAGCTAAAGAATAAAGCACACTCCTGATTGTTAAATATGGTGAGTTGAACACAAAATTACCTCTGGTATGTCCAAAACTTCACTAAAATGATACAAGGAGAAAAAAATATACTTTAAAGGCATGAAGGTGGGGCACCTGGTGGCTTAGTTGGTAAAGCAACTGACTTGGGCTCAGGTCATGATCTCAGAGTCCTGGGATTGGGAACCCCATGTCAGGATCCCTGCCCAGAGGGGAATCTGCTTGTCCTCTGCCCACCATCACCTCCCCCAACTGGCTTTTACACATCCTCGCATGCTCTCTTTCTCTCTCTCGAATAAATAAATACAATATTTTTAAAAATCACAATTAAAGACATAAAGGTCACAAAAAATAAAAGAGGCAATGAGTTTAGCAAAACTTTGGAAACTGTAAAGCAGAATGTCTAGCGGTAATTGATACAAACTGAGCTGAGAAAGCCAAATTCTAACTAAAAGAGCAGAAATCTAAGTGACCCCAAACTCGTCCTATAGAAACAAAGCCCCCTTGCTTCAAGGACTCAGTATTTGGGAACCACAAGAAGGGAGGCAAAAAATAGAACTGAAACGAGAATTTTTAAAAATTGCTGTTTAAGAAGTAGCTATAACTTCCAATTCCCTCCCCAGTTATTTTAGGGAATGCCTGTACACCGCCCCCTCTCCCCCCAACAAAAACAGCAACAACAAACAAGAACAAAAGAAGACAAACAGCCGGCTTATTCTCTGGAAGGGATAGAACAGAGGATTTATATTCTAGAAATGCTATCCTGGAATAAGTCTTTCCTACCTTTCTGTGAGATGTGAGTAGGTTTGTGTGGTGAATAAGGTTACATTGCATGCACTCTTTTTAAATTATTTCATGAAGAGACCAGGCACGGACACATATTGTGCTAGCTGTAGGCACAGTCAGGTGTGCCTGCACAGACACGCTGGCTCAGAAACACAGCCTGATAACACTGAGCACGTGGAATCACACATCTTGCCGCACCCATCCTTCATTCTGAAAGATGCCATTTATTTTAGATACAAATCGACAACCAGCCCACACAGACCTGCTGTTGCTGTGATACTAACACTGTAAATTATTTACTGCATTTTAGGGAATTTGTCAGAGAAATGAACTTGGAGTTGAAAATGCATACAGAAACAAATATTCTCATCTGTTAGGAAGCTGCTGTTACACTTTTGTCCTTCATTTTCAAACATGATCTGCAACAGGTTAAGAGCTATGAAATGAGGCATGAAAGCAAATACTGAGCCCATATCTAACAAACACCCACAGGTTTTTATCTGCTCAGCCCAAAGACTGCAAATGCAGTGTTCATTAGATACAGCTCAAGGCATAACTGCAAGTCTGAAAGTTTTCTGAATCTACCATCTTCTAAGAACCTGCTGAGCCAGCCATAATTTGCTCATACCTGTCTTTCTTAGGTTCCCCACACAGCATGTAAAATGCAACCTAGTGGGCTTTAACTTTGTCCCTAGTCACTCTTACTTATTGTCACTAACTGGTACAATGCCTTCAGGTCAATTCCTGCCACAGTCCACTCTGGTTTTGTTTTGTTTTCCACTCTGGTTTTGAATCTAGATAGAATATCCCATCTCTCTCCTTCCCTCTCCTTTTCTTTCAGAAGCCCTATAAATTACTTCCATTAGCAATAACAGAAATTCTCAATAGCAAAGGTAGATATTGGTTGCAATGAGAAGATGGCTTCTTTGCATAGGAGCGCTCTAATTACGAACCTCGATCTTTCTGTGTGCTAACACTGCACTAACATTTGGAGTGTCCAGTTCTCCAGCATGGTTCTCATACAGTCTTGCATGACTGTCATGGTTTACTTCTGTTAAGTGATTTATGTGAGTGTAGTAAGGACATAATATGGCATATTTTCTCTACCAATAGTCATGCTCTGAAAGTTGGTAGTACCTGATGGCAAAGAAAACAGATCTCACTTGCATCATGGGACATGTGCTTGGGTCATATTTTGATCCCAGATCTACCACTTTCTAAATAAATCTTAAATAAGTTGCATAACTTCCCTAAGCTTCAGTTTCTTCAGCTGGAAAAATTGTAAAGGACAATAATTGCCTCATGGAGTTAGTGTAAAAAGTAAATGGAAATATATATATATATATATATATATATATATATATATATATATATATATATATAAAATCTCCACAGAAACAGGACCAGAGACACATAATAAGTATTCAAGATCTAATACATACCTTTATCAGAGAGTAGCTTTGTTGTTAGATCCATTTATGTTGAGCTATTATTGCAGAATTACTATGCCTGGCAGGAAAGTATAGGAAGATTCAGAATAATAAAGAACTTCAAGTCCTTTCTCTTTGAATTTAGGGAATAACAATAAAGGAAGAATGTATTCAAAAAACGCATCCTACTCATTTCTAGCCCCTTGGAGAGAGAGGTCTGGCTCCCTTGGGAGAATGGCTTCCACTGGCCACGTTGCTACATGAACCATTTTGTCTTGCCAGTTAGTATAGACAGAAATTTCTGCTTTAAATGTGTCCTCTCATTAGAAGCTGTGCCAAGGCAGTGGCATCTCCCTGGCAAGAAAGTGTCTCAGTAGCTCCATTTTCATCTTTCAGTGTCAAGTCGATGTCAAGTTCAATTTAAGAATTAACCTTTGGAGACTCTTCCAAGGACCATTTGCCATCTCCGCTAAAGGCTGCCTTTGTAAAAGTCTCTCTCTCTCTCTTTTTTTTAATAGAGAATTCTTTTCATGTTTCCCTAGAGATATGGCACCTTTGAAGTTGACCTAAGACAGAGCCAGAGATTCAATGTAATACAGAACTTCTCCTCATCTGCTGCTACCCCTCTTAAGCTTTGACAAAAGAAACAGAGAATGAGGACAAGAGAAAGATAAAAGGACCTCCCATTAGGAGTCAGAAATTGATTTTTTTTTATTTTGTCTTCTGGAAAGCCATTATGAAACATGAGGGTAGAGAGGTTACCCACTCCCTTTCATACTGAGATATTGTCCTCAGATTTATTATAACTGAGGGCAGCATTGGTAAATTGAGCAGATGATTGTTTAAAGCCAGAAGCCATAGATATGGAAAGAGAACATACCTTTGTAGGTAAACATAAGCAAGAATTAATACATTTTACCTTAAAAAATGAGACATAAACATATCAACTACTTGGGAGAAATAAGTGAAAGTCCAATAAAGATATTTTTATGGCTAAATCAATTCATTACCGTGTAATCCATCGCTGGTTGGACCAGATGTGGATGGTGCTTAACAGATAATCTAAGAGAACACTCAGGTATGGACTTTGTTCAAGATACTCAAAACTGAATGTGTCAAAAGTATGAGACAGAGGACATTCATTCACTGAGATTCATGTTAATGGCCAAAAGGAATTACCGGATGGAGTTTCCTATATTTCTTTCCTTGATTAAAAGCAGGATCAGAATGCAATTTTGTGGAACATAACACTTATACATTGGGGGGGGGGAAGAGACTCCTTTGGAAAATTAATTCTATATTAGGAATATAACATTACTAACATCCCTTCCAGGGGGTAGGAAGAAGCTCATGAAAATGAGGAGCTTTCGCATCCTTACTCTAACGATAAATCCACCTCTGGTTAAGAGTAATTTATGACAAACATACTTTGCTTTTTGAATATTTTTTTCTGGGCATTATCCCTGAAATATCTTACTGTAACTTCCCTGGTTGAATTGGGGTTTAGCTAAGAACAAATTTGTCAAACCTGGATTAGTAGATTTGCAATGGAAAGTTTGATATGGGAAAAAGATTTTATTCTAGTTTATTTTGCCATGTTAAATGACATTGAAAAAAGTAATTTTAATTATAAATAATTAATATGAAATAAATTTGGAGAATACAGAGATAGAAAGAACATCCACAAGAATCATGCTACTGTTTTTCCTTCTAGTCTTTCTCAAAGATGTGTGTTTGCATGTGTGTGTAATTTGGGTCCATTTAACCCAAATCATCCATATTGTATACGTAACACAGTGACTTTATCAGCCGTTGCCTTATTCTTATAGAAGATTTAGGTGGTTGATTTTTTTCTTCTCTTTCTCTCTCTTTATATTGTTTACATATGTATTTAAAAATATTTTTGGTGTTCTAGGAGGGACTTTGTTCTATAATCAAGTTCAATGTTAATATTTTGGGCTTTATTATGGAAACAATACAGCTTTAAAGTTTGGGACATCAGGTCATTATAGCTTCAAGAACTATATCTAGATGTGTATGCTGAAAACCTTGGCAGAAATCAACTCCTGAAACTGGCTTGTTGCAAAACTGAAACTTTCCATAAGGCCCAGGGAATCCCTGACTATGTGACTGGCTGGCTTCTGAATGGGATCCTGATTTATAATTTCCATCCCTGTCATTCATCCTCTCTCATTTAGAGGCAGCAGGAAGAGGAACTGCCTTTTATATTTAAAAAAATAGTTTTAATGTATCCAAACAAATACTCCAGAAACAGTAAAAGCTTTTTTGGGTGACTGCCATACTGTCATTCTCCACATAATATGTTTCAGAGATAATATTCAGTTATTATTATTATTTTTTTGCATTTGTATGGCAAGAGAAAAACAGGGCTGCAGATTATCTTTTTACAGAGTATGAATTCCATTGACTTTTTCCCCCGATTTCTTTTTTAAAGATTAAATATCTCACAGAGTGACTATTTTTTTTAGAAAAAGAGAGTGGCGTGACAAAGAAAGTATGCATTACATGTAAAGAACCTTTGATTCTTGTCCTAATTCTCCACTGCTAGGCTTCTGCTTTCTCCTTAAAAGAGGCAGACTGTTCTTAAATAATACTGAACGTTCCTTCCAGATTTAACATTCTGTGATTCTTTGATAAGTTTATATTGTTGCTCTTTTCTTGATTTTCAAGTGTTATCTAAGCAATTGTTAGATTATATTGCTTCGTTTTATGCAAAGTCACCAGTCTTGAATTCAGCATCTCTCATTCAGCACAGGGGATGTGTACATGAAGGGCAACAGGGAACACCCACATACTATATTATCTCTGTAGCCAAGCCAGTGAAACATTTATGCAGGAGGTTTTTTTTTTTTCTTTTTCCTAAATACCTTAAGCATTTTTGATGGAGATACAGACATGAGTTTAAAGTAAATGTTCATTTGACACCTTTTTGGAGATACCTACTACTTTCTATCAACCATCATAGACACTAAGGATACAACAGTGACTAACACACCATATTTTCTCTTCTCAAGTTTGTTTAGAGTCTAGGGGTAAGTAGACAAAGATCAAATCATACAAAGAAATGGGAAAACGCAACAGTGAGAAGTGCCACCATAGAAAAGTATTTGGTGCTTCAAAATGTTATTTGACTTGTTCGGCCACATTCAGGGACCTTCCCCAAAAATCAGTGCTTAGCCCAAGATCTAAATGGTGTCTTAGAGTAAAAAGCAAAAGAAAGAAAGGTAAAGGATATGTCACATGAAAATGCCTTGTGATGACAAGAAGTAGCATGGATTTATGAAGCTAAAGAAGGCAAGTGTGGCTGGATACTAAAAAGTAAAAAAGAGCCTGTAGGAGATAAGATCGCAGGTACTGATGAGACAATGCAAGACTCCTTTGGCCCAGTTAAGAAGTTCCATTATTTAAAAAAAAAAAATGAAGAAGAAGAAGAAGTTCCATTATACTAAGAGCCAAGAAAATCATGGATGGGACCTTAGGAACATGATTAGATTTACTTACCAATCACCTTTCATGTGAGAAAGGAAAGAGATGAAGCATATTTGTCTAGAGTCAGTCTGTGTGGAGAATTAACAAGTAATGTAATAGCTTTATTGTCATTCTAAATTCTGCTCTGGACTGCTGAACCTAACTTTCTTTGAATGTTTCATTTCTGTAGAATATTATCATGGGACTTAGCTGAGACAGTACTGGGGGCAATCAGAAGCTATTGTTCTGATTGTTTATTTCTGCATTATTTCTTCATTGAAATAGATTTAGACACCTGAAGGACAGTCTTAGGTCCTACAGAATTCTGAGAAGGCAGACTCACGGCTCTGCCAGGTGAGAGGAAAGATAGCTGTAAGTTCTCCAGAAGCATTCTTTGATAAAATTTGATAATATCTGCCCATATGTCCAACAGAGAGAACTGGAAACTCTCAAATCATTCTGATAATTCATCCTGGGCCCTTTGATAGATCTGTATTTTCTCCCATTTTTAATTAAATGCATGTCTGTTCCTCATTCCTATACAAATTCCATGAGAGATTCCCATTCCTGCTAACTAGCATCTGACAACCACATAGCCATCATTTAAGAAATGATTCCTTACCACACTGAGCACCAGAAAGCCCGCAAACACTCTGGTTTAGAACGTCATTGTTCTCATGTAGTGTTATTAAGCAGAAAATCTTATCAGTGTCCTTGGCCCCACACCTTCCTCCCACCCTAACATTGTGGTGATCCAAAATTAGTAAAATAAGGAAGGTCTGGATGGGACATATCCATTGATACTTATCTCTTCAGGCTTCCCAATCCCTGCTTCCTAAACAACACCAACAGAACCATTTAGTAGGCAATATAACAGCATAACGTTTTAGATAATAAAAGTCACCAGACTTTTAACCTGCTCTGGCTTTGTTTAGTGGAAATATATTTAAGACACATCAGACTCCCAGTAAATATCCAAAAAGAATTACTTTCACCTTGTTCTGTGACTAAACCCACTTATTGGCCTGTCTTTTAAGGGTTCTCAGATCCAATCCAAATATGTGCCCTCCCTCCTCAAACAACACCAAGCAAGTCTTGGACACCCTTCTGGTGTCCCAGAATTCAACTCAAATCTGACACTATCTAGTTGGACATAGCATCAGATTCCAAATGTTAAGGGTTCAGCTCCCTACCTCAACTACAGATGCCAGTTGCAAGTCCTAGATTGTTACTTGTGCCTCTGACCAAGTGGCTATAGATCTGAGGTTACAACAACCTCCTCCTTAGATTCTTTTAATTTGCTAGAGTGGCTTATATGACTCAGGAAACCACTTGGGTTTATCAGCTTATTAAAGCACAAGACAAAGGATATGAATTGAATAGTCAGAAGAGATACATAGGTAACAAGAAAAGGCCAAGCCCCTCTGTAATCTCCCAAGTTCACCATACCCAGAAGTTCTCCATGCCCAGTACTTGGGGCTTTATGGAGGTTTCATTGTAGAGTCAAAACTGACAAGTCATTGGCCATTGGCTAATTCAACCTCCAGCCCATCTCAGACCCTTTAATCATGCTATTGGTCCTCCTGGCAACCAGCCTTAGCACTTGAGTGGGCCCAAAAGCCACCTTCATTAACATATCAAAAACACCTTTAGTGCCCTGATCACAGGAAATTCCAAGGATTTTAGGAGCTGTGGGCTAGGAACCTTGGAAAGGATCATATATGTAAGAGAAATACATATTTGGTCATAATGACCAAATATATATTTCTTATAAATTACAATACTGTAACACGCCCAGGTTGGCAAAGCTGAACTTGATAGTAGGGAAAAGGCACAGGAAGAGAATATAAGATTGAGGAAGAGTAAGATGGGGTCAGAACACCAGATCGATTGTTGGTTTCCGACCCTTAGAAAGCTATATGGCCTAGCCAATGACAATAGTTTTAAGTTAGTCCTTTGTTTCTCTTTGTGCCCCACAAAATCAGAGTACCTTCCACTGTAACTAAAATTGTTACCTGACAAGATAAACAGTCTCATAATGGAAAAGAACACAAGACTATTTGTATAGCTTCAGAAGGCTGTAGTGATTATGAGTTAGGGACCAAAGGGGCTAGGCGGGGCTATTTAGGGAGTTATGGAAGCAGGCTCACAAAAACCCCCAAAATGCTAAGGTGTAAGGAAACCAGAGATAAGGGAGCAAGCCAGACCACCCTGCCCTAGGTGTGGGCGGGGAGGGTGTTTTTTTATGACAGTCATCTATGACCAACAAAGAATAACCAGACCCTAAAGAAGAAGTAAGCCATTAAAGATATTATCACCAGTCCTAACTCAAACCAGGACAGCACAAGAATCTCAAGGCCACAAGCTTCCCAGTCAACTCTCAATAAAAGACTGCCACAACTGGCCCTCAGAGGCAACCTTGTCGGGACCCCTCTCACTTCTGAGAGCTTTCTCGGTATTTATCTTTGCTTAATAAACTTCTGTCGCTTTACTCACTCTCCATTGTCCCTGAGATTCATTCGTCGATTACATGGGATAAGAACCAAGCTCTCCCATATCAACACCCCACCCTCCTCCTTCAAACACACCACCACTCCACTCCACTGCAAAAGTAGAGGATCTGGTTATTCTGTGCAGGGATACCCTTTTCGCCTCTTTTGGGAAAAAAAAAGGGCTAGAAAACAGGGGACCATATGAGTATAAATGGCAATGTCTTGCTGCTACTACTAGAGGTTTTTTTCTGTTCCTCCAAACAAGGCTAAATGGGTTTTATTTGTTTACAGATAGCCTACATAGTACATCCATCACTTTTTTCTCTTATTATTCTTTCCTCTCTTTGCAATTTTTATTAAAATGAGAATAGAATGGTTAGTGACTGTGATCATTAGCTTGCACAAGCTGGCTTATGAAACAGATTGTTAGTGCCATAAACACAGGCCCAAGAATTCCATCATCCAATCCCTGATGTGGCATGTCAATTCTCAGGGAATGGCTTATCCTAAATAGTGTTTGCAGTTATTCATAAATATATAATGACAGTGATCCTTAAGTAAACTTCACCCAAATCACTCAATCCTGCACTAGTAATGATTGTACACTAGTAAAAAGCAATAAGAGGCAGCTGCTCTACGCTGTTTATAATATTAGCCATTATTCAAATACGGTGCCATTCACCTTCCACAGCTAAAAGGATAGTCTCCAGAATTAGGAAGAATTAATTCACTCCTGGAAGTTTTGAAATTTCCAAGGTTAAATGAGAAGATAAAACATGGATATCAGGAAGATGGAATGAGTAATGAAAAGCAAACATGTTAGACATTCGGTGAACAACATAGTTTTCTCTAAGATATTCTGAGGACAATAGGAAAGGAATATATTAAAAAGAGTATTTAATTACCTCACACAATTAAAGATGAATAAATGGAAATATATAATTATGTAAAGATTCAACATTGAAATGTTAGCGTCTCCCACTGAATTAATCTATAAAATTAGCACAATCTCAAACCAAGTACCAAGATGATCTCAGATTTTCTATGGAAAATGAAAACATCTAGAAATGTTAGGATAACTATGAAAAATAACAATGAAGGGAAACTGACAGTACTAAATAATAAAACGTATTAAGCTATAATATTTAAAATAGTTTGTACAGGCCCAGATTATCAGAAGAACAATGCAAAGAGAAATTATATACAGAGATAAGTGCCTATGGTTTTAGTACATGATAAAGGAGAACAAAAGGTAAATTATATAGTAATGTTGTTGGAACAACTGGCTAGTGTCTTAAAAAAAAGTTAGATCACCTTCTTATATTTCACATGAAAATAAATCCCAAATAGAAGGATTAATAAATATATAAGCAGAAGAAGAATGATACTACATAAGGACAAAAGGAAAATATGTTATTTTTTTTTGCCTTAAATTCCTGAGGTTGAAAATTAAAACCAAAAAAATTTTAAACATGATAAATTTCTATAAAAATTTTAAACTGTTACCCACTCCCCAAACTGGCTTAACCCAAGTCAAGGGACAAATGATAATTGGGAAAACTACATCTAACCTATATGATATTCTCGGGACTAATATTTTGACATTAACACAATTGTAGAGATAAAATCTTCAAACTATTTGACAGGAAAATGAGAAAATGACACGAACAAACAATGCACAGAAACATAAAACACCGATGCTCAAATAACATAAAAAAGTGTTCACACTCACTCACAATTAAAGAAATTTAACCTAAATGCTTGGCTTTTTTTATGCATCAAAATGGAAAAATTTAAAACTTTGAATTTAAAATATTGAAGAGAAATATATTGAAACACTAAGTACATCTCGGTGAAGGTTTAAATTGATATACTTTGTATAGCTTTCAAAAATATCTATCCTTTGACCTGACAATTGGACTTCTAGATATTTATTCTCCAGAGGTATTCACAAATTTGGCAAAATATATGTATATAGAGGTCCATTGTAATATTGTTTACAGTAGCAAAACAAAACAAACCATATCAACAAAGCAAAACAAAACCTAGAAACAATCTATATCCATAAAAATAAAGCGAATAAATCACTATGCTATGATTAAAATGAATGAAAAAAAAATATATTTATAATGTATACTTAATGTCTTAGTTTCAGTGTTGTGTGAAAAATACCAAATTACATAATACTGTGTGTGTGTGTATATATATATATATTTCAGTCCATTTCTCCTTTTTTCTCTTAGAAACTATGAGTTTGTGCAGTTAAAGGAAAGCTAAACACCACTTCTTTTAGCTCATATAATATCCTTGATAAGTAATGTTTGGGAACCTCCAGTTGCCTCCAATTTATAATCTAAACTTTAAGGCTAACCAGTAATTTCTACTCCCATTTTTCCAAATCTAACTTAATCTGCTACAGGGATACCCGATTGAAATCTCCTAACTGTCCTTTTTTTTTTCCTTCCTTCTTTAATGTTGCCAGAGATAAGTGAGAACACAATAGTACAAGCAAGTAGACTGAGTGAATTTTTTATATCAGAAAACATGAGTGTTGGAGATCAATAGATGTTATATAATAGCAAAGCTGTCTAAACAACAGCTTATAAATATCTGCAGCCTTAAGTACCCAAGTATGTAGGTAAAAAATAAAAATCTATCAATTCTATCAATATAGTAATCCTGCTGAGTTTTTCTATACGGCTCAGTTAATTCCTAAAAGGCAAATATGTCAAAGGTGAAAGATTCCAAGAGAGATAATACTTCCAAGCAACCTGTGCTGGGATCTTTCTCTAGTGTTACAAGGGAGAAAGAAAGAATCATGGGAAAGCTGTAGTGGTCAGTCCATCCTACTATGTCTAGGTCAATCCAAATGGGGAGAATGCACTAAAGGGATTTGAAGCATCCTCTATAAGATGCTACTTATACTCATCTCTGGGCTGCATCTTTGCCATTTTCCTATTGGATCTTTCCAGGAGACACAAATTTGTCATAAACTTGTAGGTTCTGAAATACACAGGTTCTGAAATTCACCAGTTTGTTGCCTACTGGTCTGCACAAGTCACCTAACCCCTCAAACCTCAATCCTCTCCTGGGTAAACTGTATAGCCTATGTCCTAGGTTTGTCAAAGGGATTAAATGATAGAAGGATATAACATGCTTAGTGTGGTCATCTGTCCTAAATGTTCAGAATATGTTATTTTTAAATATTTGTTCTTTCCAATCATGTTTAGATTTTTTAAAGATTCATTTATTCATTTGAGAGAGAGTAAGAGCATAGGGGGGAGGGGCAGAGAGATGAGAGAAAGAGAGAGAGAGAGAATCTCAAGCAGACTCCCCTCCGACCATGGCTATGTCCCAGGACCCCAAGATTCTTAGCTAAAAGCAAGAATTGGATGCTTAAAAAAAAAAAAAAAGAATTGGATGCTTAACAAACTGAGCCACCCAGCCCCCCCACCACCACCAATCATCTGTTTAAAAATTACTACCTAATACAGGGTTTGCTTGATATCTTTTATTACTACACCTGGCACTAATATCAACACCAAAAAATACCAGTTGGCATAAATTTTGACTCTGTGCCCCTTTGTGCTGTTAGGATTCTGTGGGTCCTGCTTATCTCCCATAATATTGTAAGAAATTACCATGTACTGGCTGTCCACACTCTTCTGGTTTCTCCTTACCAGTGTTTAGTACATGCACACACGCAAAATGCCCAACGAATGTTGTTGCTTTAGCTCTCTGGCAGCTGGAGAGATGCAGCACTTTGAGGTTACGATATTTACTGCCTACGTTACACAACTGAGGACCTAGTTAACCAGCCATCCAAGGAAGAAAATAACAGGCTGATCAGAACTTATGGTAACAGTTCCTGTGGGTCGATTTCAGGATTCACCTTCTCACGAGTGTGTTAGCTCTTTCTCTTAGGAGATTCACTCCGTGGATACATGTCATAATTCCCTTTCAGGATATGGGCTGTGCTACAAATGGATGCAGTAGGCAAGGAAGAAGCTGCTTACTTTCTCAACTTGGTAAATATCATACAAGGAGTGTCATCTCTGGTATGACAAAACAGCCATAGGACGTTTGCAGGATAAATAAAGGTCTCATTAGTTGGATGTTAGAGAAACCAACCTGTTTAGAGCCATGGAGGTTAACACAATAAAAATCACTGAATTAGGCCCATACTTAATTTAATTTATACTCAGTTAGCCCCAGTTAGCAAAACAAATGAAGTACTATTTTTCCGTAAGGAAAAAGTTCAAGTTGATTTTTTTAAGGAACTCTGACTCCTTGTAAATTCCTATATCAAGGAAGTAAAGGGAATCACAAAACTGGTCCTTAAAACCACATCTATACATTTCTGCGGCTGGTCTTTTTTTTATTTGTCTTGCTTTCCCTGTTGCAGGCTCCAGATTGTCTAAATAGGAAGGGATTTCAAGAGGCCATCTGGTTAGAACTGAGGTTATAATCTTGCAGATTTCTGAAAACAAGCGCCCTTGTTTGGCATTTGGAGTGTCCTGTTGGGAAACATTCTGATGGAGAGCCCAAGTAGCCACTCCTTGGCACTACCACAGTCATTTCCACATGCTAGAGAAAGGGGGATGGACACAGACTTTCACTTGAAAAGCTTATGACTTTTAGTCAAAATGATCAAAGCACCATTAGATAATCCTTGAGTCGCTTTGGGTAAAAGTCCTGCCAGGCATCCAGCATACTGGGGAAGAGCCTGACTTAGCAGGCATAGTTCGGGGCTCCACACCTATATCCACTCCACCTGGGTGTAGGCCCTTGGACAGATCCCTCCACCTTGCTAACCTCAGGTCCATCATGTATAAAATGGAGACAGTGGCCCCTATCTCATGGCTTGTTGGATCAGGCAAGTTGTAAACAGTGAATGTTACTTGTTGCCATTATTAAGAACCCGATAGAAATAAATGCTAAGGCAACTGGAGAAAGGAGAAATCTGTATTTTAGGGACCAGAAAAGACCTCTATGAATCAGTATCGTATTTAGGTAGAACATTCCACCCAAGTATAAGCAGCTGCACATTTATATTGTGCTCCTACTATTAAAGCACTTATTTAATATTAGTAATTGGCAGCAAGGTTATTGCAGGTACATTCCTCTAGAAGGATCCTTCTCTCCCGCATTTCTGGAAAATAAATAAATAACTAACTGTGTGTCTGATTAAAACCTCTTATCGCTTCACACAACAGACACCAGTTTGATTTCTCCTTTTAACTTCAGTGAGGTCACACTCCTGTGTTTGTGACATAGCAGCAGGTTGCCATGGAGATGATAGCTTTATCAGCAACTCTGCTTTGCAATGACTTCACAGCAAGGTTACCAGGAAGCAGATGGGCTGTGAAGGAGACAAACCCTCTTGTCTAAACACAAATAGCATTGATAATTAATTAGCTGAAGCAGCAGGGGAAATTATGAAAATGTGTGAAAGGTAAAAGGATTTCTATTTATTACCGATTTGATAGTTCTATTCCTCTTACCAGAGGAAAATCACATCTCTCCCCCTTTGGGAATATTGCGTGATCTAATGAATAAATGTGGCTCTAACTGGTTTGAGTATGCTGGGTTTCAGTTTCTGGACCCCTTGATTTCTTGGTTAAAGTATCAAAATAAGTTTCTTGTGCCAGGCCAAAAACGACATTGTTAAACAAAACAACTTCAGGTTATTAAGATAATTAAAGGATTGCAGGAGCAACATATTTAGACTTCTATAGGCTCTATTTGAACACACCTATCCTCTTTTTGAAAATGCCTGTCTTGCTGATGAAGGCCCTTTATGAATTCTCTAGGGCTGTAATAGCCAAACTATAGTCACACACAGCCTGGGTGACTTAACAGAGTCACTTCCTCAAGTTCTGGAGGATACAAGTCTAGGACAAAGGTCTGATTTCTTCTGGGGCCTCTATCCTGGACTTGCAGCCCATTGCCTTCTCCCTGTGTCTTCATATGGTCTTTCTTTTGTGCACACACATTTCTGGAGTCTCCTTGGGTGTCCTGACTTCCTTTTCTCATAAGATTATCAGTTGGATTGGATTAGGACGCACCCTAACAGGCTCATTTCCACTTATTCACCTCGTTTCTACTTATTCACCTCATTTCCATTCATTCACCCCAATTACATTCACATTCTGAGATACTGGGGGTTAAGGCTTCAAAGTAGAAGTTGAGGGGGACACATTTCAGCCTGTACCTGTCCAACTTTATCATTTGGATGACACAATTAGACAACACTGTATACAGAGTCTTTCCTAACCAGATCTCCTCCTCTTTTATAGAATTTGCCTTCGGAAGTCTCAGTATGACCAGCAGACAGTGGAAACACATCAGATTACTAGAAGTTCTGCAAATACTCCATGCATCTAGATCCTCTACCTTTGCCACCTCTCTTCATCTTCCTCAGAATTTCTGCTCAGCCTCTTTTCAGAGAACACCTCCTCTCTGACATAGTTCCTGACCACTGGCCCCCTCTGGTAGATGTAATACTCCTCTCCTCCTCTGTACTTTGCACACAGCTTATTGGAGTGCTTCACATTGGTCTAATCGTATGCTGATGCACGTGTATTTCTCCCAGGCAATGGTGAAAGCAGAGAAGTGCTGAAAGGCGGGCTTGCATTCTTATTCTTGCCTCCATCACCCATATTTAACTCTATGCACAGAGCTTTGAAGTGTTTTCTGTATGCTTGGAAATAAAGCACTCAATAGCTGGAAGGAAGGAAGGATTGATTTTTTAAAAGCAAAAACCAGAAACACACAAACCTGTCCTTGAGAACCTACAAAAAGCATAATAGATAGATAGGTGTATGGAAGTTTTTGCTCTCTTTTTTTTTTATTTTACTTTATTTTATTTATGATACTCACACACACACACACACAGAGAGAGAGAGAGAGAGAGAGAGAGAGAGAGAGAGAGAGAGAGAGAGAGGCAGAGACATAGGCAGAGGAAGAAGCAGGCTCCATACACCGGGAGCCCGACATGGGATTCGATCCCGGGTTTCCAGGATCGCGCCCTGGGCCAAAGACAGGAGCCAAACCGCTGCGCCACCCAGGGATCCCAGTTTTTGCTCTCAAACACAGGTTATATATGTGTCTGGACTCTTTCAAGAACATATTTTGACTAGACTTAAAACTCTTGATCCATCATCTTGTGCATCAGCCCTGCTGATAGCTCCACTGCATAGGAGTTAGGGTTTGAGGCTCACCTTTTCCTCCTATGGTAGGCACCTAAGACACAAGAAGAACTATCCCTGCCATCAGTGACAGTGAAAGAATAAACTCTGTGTTCCATCAATCTACTCATAGCTCCTGTTGTGAACAGAGACAAGAATTAGGGGCTACTTCCTCTTTGCTTATATTCCCAGTGCTACAGAGCTGCATTATCTCTAGACCTTTTGCATTTTTGAAGTAGAGAAGATGGCTGGAGTCAGTCACATTACCCTGTCCCATCAACTGGTTACAGGAACTCTGCTGCACCTAGGTGGCCTGGTTATGTTGAAGTAGCTTGTAGTGTTTTGAAAAGCAGATGAGGACTCTTCTTAAAACGTCCTATCTACACAGATTGGAAAAAGACATTTTGACAAAATCAGCCCCAGGTACAAATTTCTACTCTTAAATCCCTGATTATGATCTCCAGGTCTTGAAACTTGGTCGCTTGCAAGGAAATTGGTTCAGTTTGCCATTCTCATTTTCTGTCTTTCTTCATTGTCCTTTATCACTCAGGCATGCACTGCCCAAAGATCTTTCCCTTCATATTTTTCCGCCCTACCTCAAATATTTCTAGTACATGTTAATGGATGCACATAGTTGACCTACAATAAATGTTAACTGAATAGCCGATTAAAATATCACTTCTCCTATTATTCTTGCATTAATTGTGATCCTATTTCTGAAATCATAGCTAAAATCCAGGTGTCTTTCAATTGATGGGATTTTGGACGGTGTATAAAAACCCTCCAAAGTTCTTGAAATTACATCATGTATCTTTAGCTTGACTCTACATAGCAGCAAGGAATCTTCAAATACAGGATCATAGAGCTTTAGTTATAAAATGACTTTGCAGACATGTGTTCTTGACCAGGGACTCTAAACACACACACAGACACACACACACATATTTTACTAATAAGTTCATGTTCATCTAAGATGAGACTACATAGTTTAACATGTTTTAATTAAAATATCATCCTCTTTATTTTGAACTGGAATATGAACTCTGTTAATACTCATTATCACAAACATCAGAAGCTGTAATTTGTAGCTCTGTCTTCAAATAGTTAAAAATAGGAGGCAATTTAATTATTACTTGACCAGTATAGTATGTCTAGTATGAAAATAGCCCCAAACATCAAGCCTCAATTAAAAAACAACAGGGACACCTGGGTGGCTCAGTGGTTAAGCATCTGCCTTCATCTCAGGACATGATCCTGGAGTCCCGGGATCGAGTCTCACATCGGATCCCTGCATGGAGCTTGCTTCTCCCTCTGCCTGTGTCTCTGCCTCTCTCTCTCTCTCTCTCTCTCTCTCTCTCTGTATCTCATGAATAAATAAATATAATCTTAAAAAACAAAACAAAACAAAACAAAAAAAACCAACAACACAAATACTTGGTAATGAAAGGTTAAATCCATTTCTCATTCAAAACTTTACAAAAATAAAACAATGATTAAGGATTTAGCAAGTACTTGCTACATTCAATTCACTGAGCTAATTTCATTTAATTCCCCCTGCCTCAAAAATAAAACAAAACAAAACAAAACAAAACAAAACACCAAACTTGGAGAACAGAATTATTATTTTCTCCACCCTACTAATGAAAAAGACTTAATAGTTGGCCTAAAGAGGTTATGCGATTTTAGTAGATGCAATGGTAATCTAAATTACAATTTTTCAGGTAGTTGATGTACATTGCTACTATTGTATGCTTTTTGCCACTTTGTTAGAACTGTGTTTTAAGGAGAAATGAATATATTATTTATCCCTTCTGTTCATATATACTGCCCATTTACTAGGTAAAATCTCTGATAAAAACACTTTTTTTCCTTTATAAGTAAAGAAAGCAGGACACAGCCCTCAGCGTAGGACTCTGGTCCCTTTCACCATCTTATCTGAAACATCCCGTGTCTCTGCCTTCTTGGTAGAAGGCATCAAGGGGGAGATGATGTATAATTACTTGTCTGGTAGGGTTTTAAATTATGTGAATAACTGCCTATCTGCAAGAAGAATGTAGCCATCTATTCTTTCCTCAGTCGGTAGGCGATAAGAACTTTGGGAAGTGAGAACCTTGAGATGGTTAAAATGAATGACCTAAAGATCAAATGATTTATGTTCATTATCTGATTTTCTCTGAGAAAATGACTAATTTCCCAAGCCTGCAAACAAAGAAAATGAAATAAACAACAAATTTTACAGAATCAAAGAGGATATGTTCAGTGTGAGCCAACTGTCACATCTTTAACCCTTCCATCTGTGGGTGTGCATTAGAAAAGGAGGATACAAACCCAAGCCACATCTAACTGTTTAGCTGCTAATCTGATTTTCATGTATTTGTAAGCTGGCAAGGCACGCTTGTCTGTGTCTGTGTGCAAGCATCGAGTTTGGCAATTAACCTCATTCCCTTGTGCAATGTGTTTGCTGAGACCTCACTCAAAGCCACCTCAGAGGGGGCACTGTGTTGATGACCTATACTGCTCTAACGTTGATGTAGGAAGGGCGGCAGTCAGGAAGATCTGGGCTTTCTTCTCAAAAATATCTTTATGTACCTTCCTAATTGGACAGATTAGAAAAACAAGGTTGTTGGAGGGATTATTAAAATGGTATTCAATAAGTTTTCTTAGTATGAGATGCCAAAGGAATATGAACAAATAGAAACTAAGATAAAGATAATAGCACGTGGAATACTACAAAGTTTTTTTGGTCATAAAGAAAAGCACCTACAATTTCTTTCAGGATAAAAACCTAAATTTAATGTGTCAAGGGAGATCTGGAATATCTCCCTCAGCCCCCTCCCTCAGTCCCACTCACAGCTGTTATTTGGTTGATAACAATTGATCTCCATTACAGGTTTATGCAGAAGTGCATTGTATTTTTGTGGCTGAAATGCAAGGGGGCAATGAGGGTTCCCAGTAAATAGGGATACACTGATGAGCTTTGTCCACCTGTTCTTCATTGAGTGGTGCCTTTGATGCCTCCTTGTTCTTATTTGGAATGGGAGGATGGACAGGAGAGACACAGTTAGCAAGAATCTTTGCTTTCTGGACTGATTTCTCCACCTTAATTCAAACAATGTTCATGAAATTTCCCTGTCCCACAATCCTATGTCAGGATCCTAGAATGTCAAATGGTCTTTGAAGGGCTGAATAGTAGACAACTACAGTTTCATCTTCTTTGAAAATGGAGAAGTTGACAGCCAAACGTTGCCCCCTTCCTTGCTATTTCCATAGGAACATAAGAATCGTCTTTTTTACTTCCTCGATGGTGTGGTCATTCATAAAGTACCGCTATTAAAGTTATTAGTTTTGAGGAGTTTCTTTTGGTGGGGGAAAGACAGGTACACTTCATTTTCCTGGTTTAAATTCTTCAGACATGTCTCTTCTTATTATCATTTTTTAAAGCTTTATTGAAGTATAGTTGATATATGAAAAAAATCATGTATATTTAATGTATACAATGTGAGGAGTTTGGAGATATGCATATACCTGTGAAATCATTACCACAATTAAGGTAATAAAATGCCCATCACCTCCCCAAGCTTCCTGCTGACTGTTTCATTGTTGTTGTTGCTGTTTGTGTAGGAACATTTAATATGAAAATATGAATATGTTTTCTTTAAACCACATCACTCTTATTAAGTCAAGGTATAGATTAATTTATCTTGCATTATATAGAGTAATTGCATCTATCTATCTATCTATCTATCTATCTATCTATCTATCTATCTAAATACCAGTAAGTACCAGCTCAAAATCTGTCTCTTTTAAATAATAGTCAATACATTGAGATTTGATCACAGCTAAGAATTTTAATGATATCTTACCTTCATTTATCCCTCCTTACACTGAAGAAACATTGATTCAGTATTTATTTACATGTTAAGTACCACACTAGGGTCTAGTACCATGGTAGGCTCTGTCTCTTAAAGTCAGAGAGAAAGACTCAGAGATAAATATAAGATGAAGTTCTCGCCCTCAACATATTTTACCCAAACAGAATTTCAAGTGTAGAAAGATACCATTCAAAATAGAAACTCATTTCTTTAGCCAGAAATGAGTCAATCAAATTGACCACCATCAGGCAAAGCACCTGGTACTCTCCTTTGGATTGCTCCCTTCCCCGTCACCCCCTTAGAATATGCCTCTAATTCTACCTCTCTGAACTTTCTTCAACCTTCCATGTTCCTTATTTCCATCTTCTTTTTCCTGCCCTTCATAGATTTTCACTCTAAACCATAGAACTGCCATCCCTGAGTTTCTGGAGTCTAAGACTGTACCCCTCACCCCTCCTTCTCAACACTGAGAGTGGTCATTTAAATCAAAGTGGCACAATTTTTCTCCTCTCTTTCCATCTTTCTTTCTTCATTTTTGCATAGCTCTTTACTGTGCCTTCCAAAGAAGAACTCTAAGATGATATATAAAATAAAATTATAGGGCAGAACATACCAATCACCGTCGAAGTTCCTATAAGCTCGTAGTAAGGGTTTTACAAAGGATTGGATTGCTTCTTAATTACATAAGGAAACATATGCTTTGAGATCTTTTAGCAATATAGCTTTTTAGGGATGTGGCTTTATAGGACCTAAAGTCTTTAGAGCTTTAATCTACTTTCACCAGCAGTTTTGGTTACTTGACCAAATTGTTCCGAATCGTTCTCTGCCTCTGGACAATGCAAGTTAGTGAACCTCTCAGGCAAGAGAAGAGAGTGCCCTAGTTCACTGTTGCCTTGGTCCGTTGTGCATCATTTATACTCACCCACCACTTCTGGTGGAGGCCAGGAGAGAGAGGAAAAATATTATGTTATTCCTTAGTCACTTTTTAGAAAGGACAAAGTAAACAATACAAGTAGGCTGGTTTAGAGCATTCCTACTCCAAATGCGCTCCACTGATACAACATCTCCATCACCTAAGGGTTTGCTAGAAATTCACAATGTCAAGTCCCACTCAAGAGGTATTGCATTAGAACCTGCATTTTAGCAAAACCCCCAGCGATTCACAGACACACTAATGTTGAAATAAAACTGAGAAGCAATGGCCTTGTAGATGCTTCCTTCTATTGACAAAGGGCAACAAAGGAAGTGGTGTACAAATTAGGGGGTCAAGAGACTCTCCCTTGGGAACAAATAGGGAGAAAAGCATAGAAAAGAAAGACATCTGCATGCTCATAAAAGAGAAAAAGGAGATTATATAAAAAGACAGACAGACACAAGGAACAACCCTGACTTTTCAGTCCACTCTGGACCTCAGCTGCTAGGAGTTACTCATAGTTGACTAATGGGCATATCTCATGTCTATATTCTACCTGGAATATTCCCAGAATGTCCTAAGGAGCAAGAAAATAATCCTTAACTTTCATTAAGCTAAACATTAGGCTTGATAAAGTGCTCCTGATACTGCCCTCACTGACCAAGGGTTATGAAGCTCAGTAAAAGAAGTTCTCCTTATGATTATTTGAAGCTGGAATCCAGCAGTGCCATTTTTCCGGAAGTGGCACCTGTTTCTCTTGATCGTTTGGGCATTCTTCATGTGGCATCATCCAACAGAATTGTTGATTTTCAGGACTAGAAGGAACCATACAGGACAGTCCATTTTCTTACCTGACACTGACATGCCTGCCACTATACAGCTAATCACTGTCCAGCTTATGCTTGGATGAAATCCATGAAAGAAAATTCAAAGTCCATGCTTATGTGATACTGAGCATTCAGTGACATTGAAGCTACCTTGCTCATTATTTGAGAATGTAAAACTCCACTGATGAGATGTGTCACCTTCTTCTCAGTTTGGTGTGCTTGCCTCATAAACGGTTAAGCTTTGGAGTAGTGATGCAGGCAGGGAGAAAGGCCCTTCATAAACAAACCTGTTTGCCTATGTATAAGAATATATAGTACTCATAAAAATGGTAATTAGAGCCTAGCCTGAGAGAGACACATTTCTCCCACTAATAGCAATAACAGTAATAATAATACCTTCCAAGATTTACCATTCCAGAGAAAATAATATTTGCTATTAATCTTATTATTAAGTTACCACTAATAATAATGATAGGTTGTTTGCTAAGACACTGGGCCTTCAGTGTAACTAAGTAAACATGCTTGGAAAGGGCTTCCCTGAAGGCATTTTTTTCAATTAATAAGGAAGACTGACAGATCTTCTCACAGCCTACTGCCAGGTACCAATTCATTGCCTCCCTTTAATAACTGCTTAATTTGCTTTCTTGTACTAATCATGTGGTGCAAATTGTTGGCCTCTGCCACGCAGTGACAAGGTGGATGGCATCTCAATAGGCTGAGTGGCACTGCTCACTGGTCCTGCTCTCATCCTCGGTCTTTCCCATCTCTTCCGCCCTCCTCCTGCCTATAACCCAGACACAGACCTGGCCTTTCATCTTGGGAAGCCATCCAATGACAATGGGAGAGGGAACTGGTCAGACCTCTAGAGCAACTGCCGAGGGAAGAAAGAAACACTACTTTGTGGTGTCTTAAGACCTCTCTCCATGCTAAAGAACACTTATAAGCTCACAGCCCGAATTACCATGGTCTCATTAGAGACATATCTGCATAAACATTTCATTTTGGGGAGAGATTGAAAGTTATTTGAGGGAGATACTTTAAGACTCTCCTTTAAGCCCCTATAGAATCTTATCCCCCTTTATGGCACTAATAGTTTGCTTCAACTGCCTCCAAGAATTTTTTTTTAATTATTTGAGAGAAAGAGAGCGAGAGTGAGAGTGAGAGTGAGGGAGAGAGAGAGCACAAGGAGGGGCAGAGAAGAGGGAGAGGGAGAGGGAGAAGCAGACTCCCCCCTCTGAGCAGGAAGCCAGAAGTGGGGCTCCATCTCAGGACCCTGAGATCACGACCTGAGCCTAAGGCAGAAGCTTAACCTACTGAGCCACGCAGGTGCCCCTAGGAACATTTTGTAATAGGTTCACATAGGAAACTTCATGGTGATCTGAAATGTCGAAATCGTTTGTCAGCTTGGAAGTACTTCCCATTGCAAGGGGTTTGAAACTCCCCTGTCGTTACTTGAGCGTATCAAGAATCCTGTTTTATTGATGGGAAAGAAGTCAACAAAAGCAGACAGAGGCAGGACATTAGGAATGTAGGGAGGTGTCCTGCCACTCAATTGGTTCTGCAGCTAGGAAACAGACCATATCGGAGAAAAGCAGGGCCTAATGAAGAGTTTTGCTCATATAGATTTGGGACTTAAAGATCATAGTGTTAGCAAGTACTTCTGAAACACACTCAATATCGAGCTAATAGTGATTACCTAAACGAGATACATTAAGAGGGGGATGTCTGTGGAATTGAATAGTAAACACTTCAAGATAATGCTCAATTACTAAAACTCAACTTGTACACTGGGTGCCTGGCATCAATATTGGGACCAAGCAAGTACATTTTGGAGGACGGGGAGCTCTTTGTGGAGAAAGGAGAAAAAAAAAAAAAGAAACACAAAAGACCAACCAACAAGCAAACAAAAATCAAAACAAACAAAATCTAAAAATATGAGAACTACATAGAAGCTTACAAAAAAAGTTTTCCTCTTCCCAACTGGCAGAAAATCCCATTCTCACTGCCAGCATCCTAGCTCACACCACCATATTTTCTTGTTGGGATTAATTCCTGGTCCACTAACAAGCTCACTGGCCCCAGCCTTGTTCCCTATGAGCCAGAGAGAGTACTTTTTCTGAATGAAAAACCAGCTCAGGTCCTCACCATCCCACTCCCTCCTAAGCCCGCTTATCCATTCCCTCCCTGAGTACTTATTTAGTCTCCACTGGGCACTGAGGGTACAGAAAGAAAGCAGGATGAGCTTGACCCCTCCATCCGCACTCAAGGAGGACCTCATCGTGCAGTTAGGGATCAAGACCAAATCTCTTGATGTGGCATACCAGGTTTGCACATTCCAGAATCTTGCTCATCTTTCCAACCTCCTGTAACATTTGTCTTTGGCTTTCACATTCCACTCTCAGACTCCTACAATCATTTCTATTTTCATTCTGTTGGCACTCTCCACACTCTCTTCCTCTCTCATCAGCCCTTCCCATTCCTACCCTTCCCTTCCATTGCCCTAGCTAACCGTTGATCCTCTCCAGTACACTCTTTGTCACCCTCTCTGTTTTTCTGTGTATCTACTGACTCCATGAGACTGATAGGTCCCCCAGACAGATCCAGTGTCATTCATTGGCAGATAATTCTGGCACTCAGCATGGTAACTGATTTATGTCGATGCTCAACGATCATTAGTTGGATGAATTAATTACAGTTTGACCTTGTATTGCTGGTTTCTATGGGACAGGGGCTCTGCTGGGTTCATGACCATCTTCAGTTTGGTGAATACCAGACACTCAATAAATATTTGTTGAATGAATAAACAAAAGGATACATTCAACCAAAACCGGTAAGTCCACACAAAACACAAGTGTGATCAGAACTGAAACTGAGCATCGAGCATCCTTTTGACAGGTAGAAATCTAGAACATTCTCACAGGAGATTAATCATCTTAAAAACATTAATTTTCAAATCCTTGTTGTATACTCCAATTTTTCTTTCCTTCTCTTGGCACAGTGCAGACACTGGAGTTGAAGTTGTGAGAACCTTTTCACTTCTACCTCTGAATTATGAAATGCCACATTTACCAGCCTCTACCAGAAGCAAGGCAACATTAATATTAATGTTTGGAGGGCCTGCAGTATGGCAGTAGGATGATTTAAAGGGAAGAATAATCAGGGACTGCATCTTAGTAAATAAATCCAAGGCCCAATTTGTTTAGTCTTTCACCCACATTTTAAAAGGGAAATTAATATTCTTTTTTAAAAAGCAGATCAATACACACTGCGAACTGCTGACCTGGTAGGTTTAAAATGGAAATGTTTCTTTCGTTCCCAGCAGCCTTCCAGCTAATCTCCCTTTTCCCACTCTCTCTCCATTCTATTCTGATACACAGAGCTATGAGGATACCCTCCAAATATCACTCACGAAGCATTCGTGAAGTTCTTGCTCCCTCGCACCTGGTACCACCTGGCTTTTGTGGGGATACAGACCATGAAAGACCTGCCTTTGTCTTCAAGAGGTTTATAATAAAGATGGGGAGAGGAAGCTCTCTTAGGTCACGCATCCAAAGAATAACAACAACAAATGTGTTCCAAGATACTGTGGTAATAACTATTTTGAACATCTAATTTCTACCCTCATGAATTTTCATGATTCTCCTATGACCTCTCTCTGTCCCCAGTGTAGAGGCACTAGACACTACATGTCTAAAATCTCATTTAACCCTCATTAGAATCCTGAGAAGTTTATAATATTATGATTATCTTACAGATTAAGAACTGAGATGCAGTTAAATGACCATTGCAAGACCCAACATCTGGGAAGGAGCAAAGCTAGTATTTAGAGCTCAGTTCTGCCTCATGATAAACTTTGACTCTTCCCTTCATGTTCTCACTCCAGTAGTTGTCATCATTCTCTTTGGCATCACTCTACCATTGCTTCTTATGTCCTAACACCTCTATTGCATGGAGACCAAATGGATCTACTTGGAATCTCTGGAACACATTGGGCTAAAGCATGTTTTCATGTCTTGGCTTGTCCACTCATCACCATGACAAACTTAGAAGGTAACCCTGCACACAGATTCAAAGCATAGTGTCTAAAGCTTTCAAAGTTTGACTTCATCTCTTTATACATATATGATCTTGGACAATTTACCTTACCTATTTGTGTTTCCTCCTCTGTAAATTTTTTTTAAAAATAATAGTATCCACACGTGTCCTTAACTATCGTTAACAGGTATTACATTTCAGGTTCAAAAAAATAGTTCAAGGACAGAAATTTTATTTTTTAATTTTTATAAATTTATTTTTTATTGGTGTTCAATTTGCCAACATATAGAATAACACCCAGTGCTCATCCCGTCAAGTGCCCCCCTCAGTGCCCGTCACCCAGTCACCCCCACCCCCCGCCCACCTCCCCTTCCACCACCCCTAGTTCGTTTCCCAGAGTTAGGAGTCTCTCATGTTCTGTCTCCCTTTCTGATATTAAGGACAGAAATTTTAAACATCAAATTGCCTTGCTCGATAGGAGATAATGGTAGAGATAGAATTAAATTGCATATACTTTATTTCATTATTTGTTGTGGAGGGAGAAGGAGAGGGGAAGCGAGAATCTCAAGCAGACTTCCCACTCGATGTGGAGCCCAAATCAGGGCTCCATCTCACGACTCTGAGATCATGACCTGAGCCAAAATCAAGAATCATATGCTCAACCAAGTCACTCTGGTGCCCCAAATTGTATATATTTTAGTACAATCCTCTCATTTAATATGTAGAAAAACTGAAGCCTGCAAAGGTGAACTAGTTTGTCCCAGTGCACCCATCCAGTGGAGGAGCATTTCTAGAAGACTATATTATTGCTTTTGTCTCATAAACAGTTTCTGACCGTGCTCATTTAGTGCACAAATGTTCTTTCATGCTGTAATCATAAAAAGCAGTTTCAAACAGCCCTGGTCCACTCATTTGCCCCATTTTAATCCATCTCTCCCTTGGAAAACATGCTGGTATGTCATAAAGCCCAAGTAAGCTTTCTCAACTGGGTCTTAAGATTTATTCAAGCTTTAAATCATTTTGAAGGTTATATGGAGAAATACAGGCACCCTCTCTCTCCTCCACACACACACATAAAATAAATGTTTTAACCATGAGCGAAAAATCTAGTTTAACTCATTTCAATAAATACGGTTCTGGGGCCATATGCTAGATGTTAGGGATAATAAGGCTGAACAAACAACACGGTCCCTGTTCTTTTAGGCTGGTTCACCGGGTTTCACACCTCACCTTGGGAATTTGCTTTCCTTTAATTAGTTTAAGTTAATAAGACCAAAATAAATATTTACTACTTGAATATCAACATTATTTTTGTTTTTGGTCTGGTTATAGAATGAAAAAAAAAAAAGAATGAGGTAAGACTACAGTAATTTGTGTTCCAAGTTTCTAGAAGCTCCTTTAAGCACATTATTTCCTAAATCTAAGCCTGATTCTTTCCCATCCTTTTTCTTCTGAAGTAAATTATTCTGCATTTAACCAAAGTTTTAGCCCAATGACTCAGTTTCTATAGACCATAGAAAACACACACACATACACTCTATGAAGCAGATTATTTACATCTCAGAATATGTTTTATACAATGAGATCACTAATAGAATTCAGGATCTAGTGCTAGGTTTTTGATATTCTTCAGTGTGGGTACATAACATCATTGTCACTACCACTATTTTTGTTTTTTAGTTCTTACAGATCCCATGCTAAAGACTTTATATAAATTATCGTGTGTGATTCTTATAGATAAATAGGCATCATTATTTTTTTCTTTTTTGAAGTTCTTAAATCCAGTTAGTTAACAAACAGTTACATTAATTTCAGGTGTACAATACTGGAAGTCAACAGTTCTGGACATTACTCTGTGCTCATCACAAGCACGCTCTTTAATCTCCATCTCCTATTTAATGCAACCTCCATTCAAAATCAGCATTATTATCCCCACTTTACAGATGAGGCCATTGAGGCTTAGGTTCTATTAATGCGCCCAAACTCACGTGGTTTGTACATGATCGAGCTGGAATGTGAACCTGGGGCTGCCTGACGAGGTTTTACGCATCTTTCTAGTCCCTAGGAGCTTTTTTGCACAAAATAGTGTTCAAAAAGTCTTGTTTGACCTCGGAATGCTGAACCAGTAGAAAAGCAACAAAAATGCTATACTGTGAAATAAACTATAAAAGCTTAGCACCCAGACTGAAAGAGCTGTTAAAATAGAATCCCTTGCGATTAGGCCTATATAGATTTGTGAAAGACCCTGAAGTAACTTTGTGGAAACTACACCAAACACACAGCAGTGAATTCTGAAGGGGTTTTGAACACATTTTTATTTCTACAGAAGAGGAAATAGAGTTCTTAGTCATAATTCATCTAATAATGCAATCCCAGCTTTTCTCTACTGAGATTTTAGGGGGAAATACTAATGAAAGTGTCACAGATACCCCTATAGAAGACTTCTAGGCTTTGACCAAAATGAAATGACATTGTTTAATAGGGGAAGTGGGATGCCAAATGCTATAGACTCTATGTACAGTGCTCCCAAGCCAGATCATATTTTCAGAAGACATCTGGCTCAACAATTTTAATACTCCCATCACCGTCACCAGCTTAACACATGCATAGACACATGCGTGTGCACACAAACACACAGAACACACCTCACTTTGATGTGGAAATTTTCAGAGCTATCAAAAAGGGTTCACTGTTCTATACTTTTGCTTTTCAAAGTGTGGTCTATAGACCAGCAGTATCAGTATCACCTGGCAGCTTATTGGAAATACAGATGCTCAGCTCCTACCCCAAATTTATTGAATTAGAAGCTGCTTTTTATTTTTTTTATTTTTTATTTATTTATGATAGTCACAGAGAGAGAGAGAGAGAGACAGAGAGACAGAGAGAGAGACAGAGAGAGAGAGAGAGAGAGAGGCAGAGACATAGGCAGAGGGAGAAGCAGGCTCCATGCACCGGGAGCCCGACGTGGGATTCGATCCCGGGTCTCCAGGATCACGCCCCGGGTCAAAGGCAGGCGCTAAACTGCTGCGCCACCCAGGGATCCCTAGAAGCTGCTTTTTAACATGATTCCCCCATGATTCGCAGTCAGTCAAGTTTGGAAAGTGATGATTTACAGGGGGATCTGGCAAGCTTCTTCCTGCAGGTACTAAAGTAGATTGCAATGAGCTACTAAAAGGAAGATCTACAATCATTTCAACCACCTGATTTTGTGCTGCTGCTGCTGGCCTGCAATCTAGGTGAATGAGACTGAGCTAGGGCTCTGTAACCTTCTTTCATGCACTGCCGTGATGCAAGCGTCAAGAAGTTTTGGTAAGGAGGGTGGATTCACACATGACAATCAAGTATCCCATTAGGTGTCATTAAATCATGTCCATTGCGTTCTTTAAGATGCTCACTTTCTTGGGGTGCCTGGGTGGCTCAGGAAGCTAAGTGTCTTGCTCTTTGATTTTGGCTCAGGTCATGATCTCAGGTTGTGAGATCAAGCCCTGCATCAGGCTCTGCACTGGGCACGGAGCCTGCTTAAGATTCTCTGTTTCCCTCTCCCTTTGCCCCTCCCCCACAAAGAAAACAACAACAACAACAAAATGCCCATCTTCTCTAGGAAGGTATTCCTGATTCAACCTGTTTACAAGACTTTTGCATGTTTACATCTAAGCACCAATTCATGCTATAATGTTACAGTATGTTTATATAGTTTCCATTGCTTTGTGTTTATCTCCTTGACATGATAAAATGCTTCCAAGTCAGGAACATTGTAAGCTACCTTTATTTTGTCCTGAAAGGAGAAGAGAGGTGTCCTAAAGAAAAATAAGGATTAAAAGAGAATTTAGAACCAAGTGCACATTGGCCCTCATTTCTTGGTGTTTGTTTTTGTTTTTTCCGGGGGGGGGGTATTCTTGGATTTCCCATAATTGCATGAAGATTCCTAACCTTTGCTCCTGAAAGAAAATAAAACAATGTGAAGTGGTGTCATGGTTGTAAACGGAAAAAAAGCAACTCTTTGTTCCACTGCGCAGGAGCTGGTCAAGCAGATTTGCAATCACTCCTCACATCAGCACTTGAGCCTGGTTTGTGGACATGACCACAGCTGTGTAAATCCTGGAGCGGCAATGGGGGACTAGGAGCTCAGTGTTCGCTTCCCAAGGCCTTTGTTTCATTTAGGTTCTCACCTTATGAGTTTCACTTCACAGTGCTCGGAGTAGAGATGAGACTTTCAACGTGGAATTCACTCAGAACTATAGCGTTTCTCCTCATTTTTAGGTCACAACTGAAATTGGGTTTTAATGTGAAATTTGCCTTAGGCTCAGCAGATGGTTCCCAAACATCACAGGCATCAGTTTGCCTTCTGTACATTGATGTGGTTATAACGGAGTACAAAACTGCAAGGGAATTCACTTACTGTCCAAATCTGCCCTTCCCTCCCTCTCTTTCCTCTATATTTTCTATCAATTGCTGCTCCAAGACACACCTTGCTGCGGTCAGCCCCGGGCCAATCACCATGTTTATAATGAGAGATGAGTGTGGGTGGGAAGAGAAGAGGGAAACATTTCTATGTTAGACTTAGTAGGCTCAGATCATATGTTGATTTTTCTCCTTTAAAAAATAACACCTTTCAAAATTTGGGGTGAAAAGGTAGGCGCATTGGATAGTGGATTTATTTACTCCGATACTATTTCTGATAATTCTCATCTATAAACCATCTTGTGGCTGTGCTTCCAACCTTTCTGGACATCGATATTAATGCTCCCAGCTCCTGGCAGTAGCTGGTAGAGGTATCATTTCATAATTCAGATGTAAAAATTAAAAGCCAAGTGCTAGAGGGGATACACAGTAGCAGAATGCATCCATTCAATGGTTGATTGAAAGCCCTTCAGAAAGCCAGCCTTTCCCAGCTCCCCTTTAGCAACGATATGCAAAGTTACCAGGTAAATAATGGTGGCCCAGAAATTCACTCTCCTTTACTGAAGAAAAGCAAAAATAGAACCATAAAGGACACACGATAGTTCCAGAAATATTTTCTCTTTGAAGATCTTCAATCGGATGTTCAATCAGTACACAAGAGGAGGGACCTCTGGTCAGTCCACCCCACCAAGAGAACACCTGACCGGCACCCAGCCTGACAGTCAAAGGTGCTCTAGTCAGCAGGGAGCTGACATCATCGGGTGTTCTAGCAGTTTTCTTCTTGTTCCCTATTGGTGACAAACTCCATGGAGAAAGGTCCCATGATTGCCTTCATCAGTCACCTGCACCAGTGTCTAATTCCTCTTTTTGCCAACAAGCTGTCCCTTAATATCATATTGCAGGGAACCTGGACCTTTCTCTGCAGAGGGAAAGACTGGGTCATCATTATTCTCTTCACATAAATCCTTTTTTTCCCTTCAAAAACAGGTAGGTCCCCAAATCTGAAAGATGCAGGAACCTGAAAAGAGTATAAGAATGATCTTAACTAATTATAAATTAAATGATTATTAAATTAAAATAATTTAAAAAAGACACTTCACCAATCCAACACTGTAAGTGCATCCAGTCAAAGCAATAAAATACCGTTGCTACATCACCTTGTCTCAGTAGAGCTGTCTCCTTCTACCAGCTATCTGATATTATTTTAGTGTTGGAACAAACAAAAGTAGTAGAAGAAGGATTAGTGTCCATTATCTTTGCCTCTTCTAGTGTTTTTGTTTGTTCTACTTACTTTATTGTTTGTTAATGTTTTGCTTTTTTTGTTTGTTTTTTGTTTTTTTCTTTCTTTCTTTTTTTTTTTCTTTTCTTTTTTTTTTTTTTGGTTTTTATGAGGGGGTTGTTTTTGTTTTCTTTTTTTACTCTCCAGATATCTCTGGCAAAGAACAAAAAGTGGGCTCTTTTCAATTCTTGCCATGGTTCTATTTTCTTGGCCTCTTCTTTTCGTGATTTAAGATGGTCTGCTTCAAAAACACAGCTGTTTTCTATAGAGACTCTGTGCCAATGTCCACATCTAAATAATTATTAAAGAATTGATTCTGTGAGGAATTTCATAGTTACTTAAAAAGCTACATTTAAAATGAGGCTTCTTAAAAGGATATGCCAGGACAGGTGTTTCCATGATGTTTTTTGTTTTGTTTTGTTCTGTTTTGTTTTCATGAATCCCAAAATAGGTAAGTGCCTCTTGCTTGCTATTCATGTTATTCTAGTAATTTCTGTCCTAATCATTGCTAAAGTGATATTTCTAAAGAACCAAAGCATGCATTGTATCTTAAGAGAGTTTATCTCTCCTTTGTCTTCTGTTTCATTTTCTTTTTAAAAACATGTTGAAAATGTGATTCCATATAACTCCAGGGCCTCAAGCAACACGTCTGCTAGGCCCTAGCAAGGACAGAGTATAGACTAATTTTCAAAAGGTGAAACAATTTCAGAGATTGGAAAACACAAAGTTAAAAAAAAAAAATAACATGAAAACAGGCTGTCCATCATCAGCCTGTTGCAGATCTCCGTGGAGAATGTCAGTACATATTAGTTGCTTTATTTTTAGCCTGGCGGGTTTCTCAGTTAAAGGAACTCTTTCTGGGGTACCTGAGTGGCTCAGTTGCTTAAGTATCTGACTCTTGATTTCAGTTCAGGTCATGATCTCAGGGTCCTGGGATCCATCCCCACATCAGACTCCACACTCAGTGAGTCTGCTTGGGGGTTTTTCTCCTTCTCTGTCTGCCCCTGCCCCTGCCCCTGCCCCTGCTCATGCTTTGTCTTTCTCCATCTCAAATAAATAATTTTTATTTAAAAGGAGCTCTTTCTACCCTGTCTCTTCATCCTGGCATGAGTGAGAAGCCAGGGATCCAGGAAGCTTACAATAGCTACAGGCAGTGTTTGTGCTGCTCAGAGCCAGGCCAGGCGGCTGAATTGGTGAAGCACTAGAAATATTTGTTTGGTTCAATGTCTGTGGTTAGGAGGAAGTCTATAAAACAAGATGAACAAGAGATTTTATAAAGCGTGGCAAAATAAAACGGAGGATAGGTTGGGGCAGGAGAGAGACAAGGAGAGTTTGCGTTCAAACTTGGATTTAGATTTTATGTGAGGACAGCTCAATATGCCTGCAGAGATGAAACCTTTCATTCTTTTTGCAAAGGACAATAAAAGCTCGAGACTTCAAACGGCCTATGAAATGCTCCTGCCACATCTCCAGTTGTGGCCCCTTCGCACTACTCTCATGGTCCGATCTGATGCAGCTTCAGTCCTTGGGCACCACAACAGATTGCTCACCACCCACGCTTTCTTCAATACATGAAGGCAGAGGAGAGAAATGTGGGTGACTCTTGCAGAGGTGAAGAGGAGGGAAAAATAAGAAGGCCATGCTTACTGGGATTAGCTTGTACACATGTACGGTTTCTCTTTCCTTTGTTTGATGGCTCTGGGAGTGTGATAGTTTTAAATAATGTGAACGGCACCGTTCTCATTATTCGATTAGCTTGATAAACTTTGCCCCAATTTCACGGTATTAAGTATCAACATGAAATCTGAAAGGCTTTATCTGGCTTTGTTTGGCTCCAGCAGGCACAGTTTACTTCCACAATGATGTAAGGCGGTGGGAATGTACTAGTCTCCTGAGTTCACTTGTTTAAATAATGTTCCCCTGACCTTCGATGCAGGCATCAGAGAGCACAACAGGCAGCTGCCACTTTAGGGACCTCTTTTGTAGTGCTGCCATTTCTCTTCTGCACCCACAACCGTCTCCTGAAAGTGCGCTCCACTGCCATCATAGTCCTGCTGCAACAGTAGTTACAGAGTTTTCTGTGTTTCTGCACAATTTGCAGGCAGTTTCATCATGGAAACAGCAGGAAGACTGCTAAAAACATGTCATAGATTTCCTACCTGCGATGGGATTAAATAAGTGGAAGTGAACCCAAGTGATAGAACTAGGTTTTCAAACCACGTCCTTTGTTAAGTAGTCTAATTTTGAGGTCATAAAGAAGTGTATCAGAATTTGCATTAAAATCCAGTGGAAACAGTTCTGGGTTCTAGAAAGAACGTATAATGAAGAGGTAAGAACAATTGGCTTTCCAAGATGTAGGTCTTTCCCCATGGTTGGAAAAATGCAGAAAAAGTTTGCATTGTAACAAAGGACTAGATGAATTCTTTGAGCTGACTGGAGTTTGCTTTCACTGTTGTTTGGCATAATTGTAATTCCAAGCAGGCTCAAGTCAAAATAGAACACTGAATTCTTTACAAATTATGCATTAACTCAGCAGGGAAGCTGTAGAACATAAGGTTCCAGAGCCAAGAAGAATTGACCTCAAATCCCAGCCTCAACATTTATAAACTTGGTGACTTTGGATATGTTACTTAACTTCTTTTCTCTTCTCTAAATAGGAATGATGATCATGATTCCTATGAAGGTTATTGTGACGCCCAAGTGATACAATGCCTAATAAGCCTTTGCATGGTTCTTTGACATTTAGGAACCACTCAATAAATAGTATTTGAAATTAGCTAAAAGCTGTCTCATATTTTTAGTGTTCAGCCAATATCCCTAAAAGCTATAGCTAAAAATCTACCTTAAACCCTATCATTTTATTGCAATATTGAACAAATAATGAAGGGGGTGGAAAACCATGTTAATTATAATTTCTTAAAAAGACATTTACTAACCATGGACCTTGATTCTTGATGTTTTTCATTCTACAATGAAAATGAGTCTAACTTCAACCATCCATCCAACAAATCGGCAATGAGAACTTCCTGCTTATGAGACAAACTGATAGGATCCCTTCTCCTGTGTGCTCACCCGTTCCAAGCATTAGACATACTACAGAAAGAAGAGAACTCAATTCTAAAACTCTCCATGTGTACTAGAATGCAGCTACTTGTGAGCAGCCAATCTTACTTTGATTCCTGGGATGCCCAGAAAAAAAAAAAAAAACAATGTATATATTTTAATAAAATAAACATTAGAAATATCAAACATCGATCCTAGTACAATATATGTACATTTATACAATTCTAATTACAAAAGCCAGGCTATAGCAAATTCTGCCCAATACTTTCTAACTATTCACTGCAGTTTGAAGAACTTTGCAAAAGAATGAAATTCTTAGTATAGCAGTTTTACATTAGAATTTTCATAGGACTCAGACTTCAGTAGGGGTGACTTGGGCATTAGAATTGAGCATGGGAGGCCTGTGTCCCTCATCTGCACTTCATTCAAAGCAGTTCCTCCTCTTTTATCCATTTTATATAAGTAGGTTACATAGAATATAATCTGAATAGACTGTCTAAAAAGAAGAGTTTTCTGCTAATAGAAATCAGTCAAAGAAGTAAACATTTTGAAAACCGTAGCATTAAGTAAGTTCATTCCAGGGACTTTTTTCTTTAACATTTCCAAAGCTTACCTGTCACACAAAATTTACAGCAGCTTAATGTTTCAGCATTGTGTCAAGGACTACTCCAAAGTTAATGCTAAATCCTATCCATTCTATAGCACAGATTTTCTCTGTCTTGTCGTAGGAAACTTCTTATTTATGTATTCTGAACAGAATTCATACAATACAAAGAACTGGCCATCTTACAGAGGAATACACGGCACTTTAAAACAGACTGCTATGTGTGTATGCACATGCATGTGTGTTTACAGGACTTGAGAAGACAGAGTAAAATTTAGGTATTAAAAACTACACGTAAAAAAAATATATGTATTACATAAAATTTGAGGGGGTGTTGCTTTAGTTCTCCTTTAGTTTGATTTGATCTTCATAATGACTCCACTTAAACCCCAACTTTCCCAGATGCTGTTGTGAAGATCTAAGCACAAGTTTTTTTTTTTTTTTATTGTTTCTTTCTGTGCTTTAGGAATTTACTAATTCATTCATCAATCCATTCAATAAACTTTGCTGAATTCCCACCATGTTCTAAAGAATGTGGAAGGATGAGACCAGCCCGTTACCTAGTAGAAGATAATTATTCAATATGTGCTAAGAAGTATTTTCTTCTTTGAAAGGTACCTCAAAGTCATGAAATATAACCACATCCCTGCTCATGGAGGAGTGAGTACTCAGGTGGCAGTGCATTTCTGAAGCCAAGTGTTTAACAAAAGGCCCCAAAGCAGTCTTCATTGTTCTCACCTTCTCAGAAAAAAACCATGCTCTCTCCAAGCATTTACTAAATTAACAGAATTCTAACTTGGTGTAGAAACATATTTACTTAGTATAAGTTGGCCTTCATTATGGAAGTGAATGCCATGTGAACCCAGGTGTAAAACAGGACAGAGCCCCCGAATACCCTACAAACATGCTTCTAAAAATTATAATATGAAAGATTCATCTACACTGGTACTTTTCCCAGTACAGGAGCCATTCCCTGTGACTCAGGAGATTTAGGCTCTCATCAAAAGGATAACGGCTAACACAGTGAAGCAATAATGACTAAATGGTACCCTGAGTTATTAATGCAATTTCTAAAAAGGCCTAGCTCGTTATGAGAATATGGCTATCAAACAAAGCAAATTTGGCTTTATAATACCTTGCACATACTGCGTGTCTTTAATGCTTGGGGCTTAAAAAACTGTGAATGCATTTGGCTTAGTATTTGGGCTTTTCTGGTATATTAGTTTTCTATTATTGCTGTAACGAATTATTGCAAACTTGGTGGCTTAGTACAACAAGCATTTATTACCTTGGGGTTCTGTAAGTCAGAAGTTTAACATGAGTCTGACTGGGTTAAGATGAAGTTGTTGATAGGGCTGCATACCTTAATGGGAACTCCAGGGAAAATCTATTTCCTTGCCTTTTTTAAACCTCTAGCTGTTAGTCCTCATTCCTTGGCTCCTGGTCCCCTTGCTGCACCTTCAGAGCAAACGATGTTGAAGAACTCTGATGCTTCTCCTTTTGTTCTCTGACTGCAGCCAGGAAAGGTTCTCCCCTTTTAGTGACTCATGTGGTTAGACTGGGCACACCTGGATAATCTAGGATAAGCGATCTGTCTCAAAATTTTGAACTTTAGTTACATCCATAAAGTCCCTTTTGCCATGTAAAGTAACATATTCACAAATTCTAAAATTTAGGACATAGACACTTTTAGGAGGTCATTATTCTACCTACCACATATGGCATTGGATGACTGGCCTATTACAGATACAGTTAAAACACATGGCTGTAGGTCTTCTGAAAGCTTCATTATGTAGCCATTAAAGAAGATCTGAACTTTTCAGAAAGCTCTCCTACTATATATGTCCTCTCAACCTTTTCCTCCATCTGTAAAGTGAACCAGTTGGACAAAATGATCACTAGGTGCCCTTCTAGTTTCAAAGGCTGGGAAAGCCTTAAGGCCATATGGACTAAACTTTATGTATACATAAGCACATACATACTGCTCTTTGATAAATTTAGAGGATTCAGATTTCAAGGCAAATTAAAGATGCAGAAAGGATGAAACAGCAAAGAACAAAAAAGGTACTATCTAGACCACATGATCTCTGCACTGGCTAGTCCCCACATACAGAATTGTGTTCCTTAGGCACTGCTTCTTTTTCATTTTCTTTTTAATTTTTATTTTAAAGGCACACACACACACACAGACCCCAAGCAGGGGGAGGGGCAGAGGGAGGCAATCTCAAGCTGACTGCATGCTGAATGCAGACTCCAACAGGGGGCATGGCTTGCCCTTATGACTGAAGATCATGACCTGAGCCAAAACCAAGAGTTGGAGGCTTAACTGACTGAGCAACCCAGGCACCCCAGGCACTGCTGCTTTGTAAAGGACCTTGACGTGAACCTAAAGAACAGTAACCAAGAATGTGAGAGTCTTCCTAATTTGAAATATAGGGGAAGTAACAACACAACTTTACTTTAGGGAACAGAAAGTTGGAGAAGAGGATAGAGAAGGGGATATGATATTTAAATATTTGTCTTTATTGAATAAAGTTAGATCTTATCATGTGTAGTTGCAGAGAACCAAAGGTATTTTAATGAGTGGAAGGAAGAAGAATTCAATATGAAAAGAAACTTTCCAACAATAAGAATGTGGGCAAAATGGAAACAGCTACTTGTGGGGCAATTAATTCTCTATGATTAGACTATGTGACTGTGAGCTAGAGATACTGAAGAGGCAGTTCCTCCATTTGGTGGGATTTTTTTTTTAAGATTTTATTTATTTATTCATGAGAGACACAGAGAGAGGCAGAGACATAGGCAGAGGAGGGAGAAGTAGGCTCCGTGCAGAGAGTCCGATGTGGGACTCAATCCCAAGACCATGGGACCACACTCTGAACCAAAGGCAGACAGACACTCAACCACAGAGTCACCCAGGTGTCCCCATTTGATGGGATCTTTACATGGTGGTCTTAGAGATTCTTCTGACCACTAAACCTCCAAAAATACTATGAATCTGATTACTATAAAGATATCATTTACATTCCTGGAAAAAAAAGATAATTATAGAGAGTGTGTGATTTAGGTTATACTTCCATTAAGCAAGAATAGACAGACTTATGGATTTGCAAGCAAAAAAAGTTCTTGATACTTTAAAAAAAAACAGTTGTCATTACATTATTTTTATTAGGATTATGAGGTAGATTGAGTCTTGACTTTTAAACTGCATCAGTGGCATCCTAGGGTCCTTCTGAGTGAGTCAGTTGCTGCTAGGCATGGGAAGATGAGGGAAAAGAGAAAGAGTATGCATAAGGGGGAAGCAGAGAAGTTAGAGCCTACTGTTGCCTTACATCCTGCTTTGAATCCCTTTAGCTCCCCTTTAGGGTTCTGCATAGATTTCCCATTATGGAATAAAAAAGCTCAAATAAAAAAAAAGAGAGAAGAAAGAAAGAAAGAAAGAAAGAAAGAAAGAAAGAAAGAAAGAAAGAAGAAAGAAAGCAAGCTCACTCCTGTTCTAGAGGAATATTCAAATACAGAAGTAGAGGATTTGAAATGAAACAAATCTGAAATCCTTCTTCCAGTAGTTCAGAGGTTTATTTACAAGATTGATGGTTTTTCAACTAATGTAAATATCTATACATCTTTATGTCTTGATATTCCACCACTAAGATATATAGCTTTGTGGCAAGGCCTGATGGAGATGGAATGCATATGTGTTTGACATTTAAACCATTATCATACTTATTTCAAGAAGCTCCATAGACATGCCTTGTGGAACCCTGAGGCTTCACGCAACTTACATAAACATTTGCTGCTACCGAATATACTGCCTTTAACTAAATTTATTTGAACAATTCCTACGTGTATGGTAGCCAAGAAAACCAAACTTTCAAAACTTTTTAAAATAAACATTTCTCCAAAGACAAATGACAAACCAGAGGAAAAAAAATAACTGAAATTCATCACGAAAGGTTAAGCTCTCTAATAATAAAGGGCCCCAAGACAGTGTCAAAAAAAACGCTCACAACCCAACAGAAAAATGGGCAAAGGCCACATACACATAAAAAAAGGAAGTATAAATCACATTTAAATATAAAAAGATGCCAAACCTCACTTTTTAAGAAGACTCTCAAATTGGCAAAATCCAAAAGTTTAATAGTGGTACCTTGGTGGGGCTATGTAAATAGACATTCTCATACATTCTTGTATATTCTTCCATTGAGGACTCCTTGATAGTACTTATCAAAATTATAGAAGAATATATTCTTTGATACAGCAATCCTAATTGAGAGGATTTATCCTATAGACACTCATGCGCATACAAAAATGCTTATGTATGAGATTATTCACTATATTTTTGTTCAAAATAACACAAAACTGTTAACAACCTAAATGGACTGGCTAAGTAAACTATGGAAATCCATATAGCTATATGAAATAATAAGTAATATATAGCTGTAAAGATGAAGGCTATAGCCTCACATGCATTGATCTCTAGAAAATCTTTTAGATAAAAAAACAAAATGGAAATTATTATACAGAAGAGTAGAATATTCTATTTTTATGTAAAATTTATCAAATAAATATGCATTCATCAAATATGCAAATTTATCAAATAAAATAATATGGATTCATGTTTATTTTTGTATACATAAAGAACATTTAAAATTGTACATATATACACAAACTAAAAGAAATTGTATGTGATTGGGTAAGAACAACTGGGCAAGTGGGACAGGGATGGAGAGGAACTTATTTTATCGTATTACTTTAATTTTGTGTAATCACATGGATCTGTAACCTCTGATCACTTTTTCAAAAATAAATGTAAAAAATTAATTAAATGAGCAGTTTCTGATAAGCTGAAAAGATTCAACAACTATTTCCTTTTTGCTAATTTCAGCCTATTTCTTTTTTAAAAAGCTTGAAAACAGTAAGATTGTTATATTAAAAATAATAAAACCATAAATCCATGTAGGTGGATAAGAAGTTAAATATATCAACCTGTCCAGTAAATGTGGATAAAGTGAGCAATCATGAATTAAACTCTGAATTTTCAAGTAATCAAATAAAAAGTGAAAAAATCAAGTTATGTAATTCTTACCTTCTGGTAAAGCACAGCCTATCATATTTTTCGTGCTCTACTACAATTTGATACTCTACTACTATATTTTCTAGAGATGGAAACATTATTTTGATAAAATTTTAAGAAGGCCCTTCTTTGTATTTGAAAAATTATCCTGTAATAATTTCAGCAATCATTCTACAGAATATGCAGGGGCACAGTCCATATTAAATATATATTAAGCTATTTTGACTACCTAAAATAGCCATTTGCCCATTTTAGGGAATCAAAGAAGCTAATATGTATTTAAGTCTCACCACGAGGCAGGCAGAGTTAAGTGTTTTTCTAATTTGCATCTACACAACAAAGAGGCACTTAATATCCCCTTCACACAAACAAGCTTAATAGTTTGGTAATTCGACCAAAGGAATACAGTTATTAAGTGAAGGAAATGAAAGCTGAATTGGTGGTGGGAATCCAGAGGCAACACCATCATACCATCATACAACTGTGCCACTACTGGTCCAACAATAAAAACCTAGGAAAGTCCATTTAAGAAGTAATTCAGGGGATCCCTGGGTGGCGCAGCGGTTTAGCACCTGCCTTTGGCCCAGGGCGTGACCCTGGAGACCAAGAGATTGAGTCCCAGGTCGGGCTCCCAGTGCATGGAGCCTGCTTCTCCCTCTGCCTGTGTCTCTGCCTCTCTCTCTCTCTGTGTGACTATAATAAATAAATTTAAAAAAATTTTTTTAAAAAAGAAGTAATTCAGGAAAGTCTGGTTTCCAGGAATCAGAGGTCATGGTGAGAAACTTGCTCATGAGCCAATACAGGCATGGAATTTGCATTTAAAAGTTTCTCCAAGTGATTTGATATAGCTAGAATAAAGTCCAAAGCAGGTAACAGTTTCCTTAGACTTTCTTCTCTGAGTATGATATCACTCAACTAGAGTTTTGGAATGTGGCAAATAGCAGTCACTTCAAGGACACACTCTCACTAGAGCCTGAAGTGCTGCTCTTCTCTTGCTGAGGAGAGGAGGATCCATATGCCTTGGCTACCACGCTCTCAGTTGGCAAGGTCAACATTCTATTTTTAAAAGTTGTGAAGGTTGACTTCATTCAGCTGGAGGGTCATCTCAACAACTGTTTGCCTCTGAAGCCCTAGTACTGTGATAGATTTGTGTGGCATACAGGAGACACAGTCTATGCCCTTGACAAGGTATAGAGTTGTCAATTTGGGAAGATGAGATTTACGTACTTGGAAACAGTTAAAGAACCATAAAAGGCAGTACATAATCAAGGGCCAGACTGTGTGATATGGCTCAGTCAGTTTGACAAAGCAGGGAAGGACTATGATGACCCACAGTGAGGAAAAGCTTTATAAAGTAATGGGTCTTGGGTTAACCTTTAAGGTTAACAGGGGAAAAGGGAGGTTCCGCTTTTAGGGAGTAAAATGAGAAACTGAGAAAAGATCGAGGGACAAAAGTGGTATTTTCAGGGATCAGTTAAGGAACCAGCGTAATACTCATATGAATTTGTTTGTTCATGCATTCTTTTACTCTCATTCTGAAAATCTGTCATATGTATACACTCTGGTAAGCATTTGGAATACAAAGACTAAAATAAGATCTTTATCCTTACCATCTGAAGATAAAGAGTTTACTTTTAGCTGGGGTAGGATTTATTTATGCTGAGAATGGGGGTGACATTTATCTTAGGAGGAAAAGTGGTAGCAAAAGTAGAAAAATTCATACTATGAATGAGGAATGGTGATTGTGGAAAGAAATATAGAAGGTATCTGATGAAAGAAACCTAGGAAATAAAATTGGAAAGGTATTTGGTTTGAGGTTTGTGTGTAGTCACAGACACCAATACGTGGACATTATGTTGTATATTGAGAAACATAATGAAAACAAAGAATAGAAGGTGAAATTCAGTAAAAATAATTGGGAAACAATTCTTTATGGTATGGAGATAACTAAAGAAACAATACAAAAATGGTGATTTTAAAGCTTTCACTAGAGACTTGTAAGGAATAAAATGAGGGATAAAGTGAAGTCAGGACAAATGTCCAGGCAGCATCCAGGAACAGTAGGAATATGTCATGGTAGGTGGACTGAAGTTAAAAGGATTGAAAAAGGAAGAATTTTTTAAAGATTTTTATGTATTTAGTTGAGAGAGAGGACACAAGTGGGAGGGAGAAGGAGAGGGAGATGGGGTGAAGCAGACTTCTGCCAAGCAGGGAGCCCCATGAGAGGACAATCCTAGGACCCTGAGATCATGACCTGAGCCGAAGGCAGACACTTAACCAACTGAGCCACCCAGGCATCCCAATAAAGAAAGACTTTAAGAAGAATAATGATAATGATGATGATGATGATGATGTCAACATGATAATAAAAAATTCATGAGTGATTGGATATAGATTATGAAGAACTGGATTAATTCAAATACCATTCCCAGATCAAGTCTAACTTTTGCCCAACTTTATATGTGGACAAAAATAAGGAGTTGAGACAAGGACTCATTCTAGAAGTAAAACAATGAATCAGTCTTACAGATGAAGGATCCATATACTAAAGGTGAAATTCTATCCTAAGTTAAAGTTTGTCTCTGTCTGTAACTAATTCCGTTATGAAATCTTTACAAGTTTGCACTTTCATTGATTGTTCTACTTTTTTTTTAAGATTTTATTTATTTAATCATGAGTGACACACACACACACACACAGAGGGGCAGAGACACAGGTAGAGAGAGAAGCAGGCTCCATGCAGGGAGTCCAATGAGGGACTTGATCCCAGGTCCCCAGGATCACACCCTGAGCTAAAGGCAGAGGCTCAACCGCTGAGCCACCCAGATGTCCCGAGTGTTCTACTTTCTAAATCTCATGTCCCACCAGGTTACAATTAAATCTGAAAAGAGAAAATGATTTTGAGGGGGAGAATTTTCATTATTTTTTCAAAGCTATGAATTATGGTAAGTCAAATATAGTAGAGAGGCATAAATGGGTCACCTGAGAGAACATGCAGAAATGGTCACAGTTAGAAGCTTTTCTCAGGCAAGAAAAAAGACCTTCATTGATGGTCCAACATTTGGTACAAAATCTGATACAGGGAGAAGCTATTGTAGAAGCTGGGAATGTGATTTCTGACAAGTCCGGGTGACTGCTAACAAGTCCAGATGAAGAAAGCCAATCTAAGCTATAATCTAACCGAGTTTGCCTACTGGATTATTAATTTGCTTCAGAAGAACTGTACAGACAATAGCCAAACTGTGGAAGGAGCCTCGGTGTCCATCGAAAGATGAATGGATAAAGAAGATGTGGTCTATGTATACAATGGAATATTCCTCAGCCATTAGAAACGACAAATACCCACCATTTGCTTCAACGTGGATGGAACTGGAGGGTATTACGCTGAGTGAAGTAAGTCAATCAGAGAAGGACAAACAGTGTATGTTCTCATTCATTTGGGGAATATGAATAATAGTGAAGGGGAATATAAGGGAAGGGAGAAGAAATGTGTGGGAAATATCAGAAAGGGAGACAGAACATAAAGACTCCTAACTCTGGGAAACGAACTAGGGGTGGTGGAAGGGGAGGTGGGCGGGGGGTGGGGGTGACTGGGTGACAGGCACTGACAGGGGCACTTGAGGGGATTGAGCACTGGGTGTTATTCTATATGTTGGCAAATTGAACACCAATAAAAAATAAACTTATATTAAAAAAAGAAGAAGAACTGGACAGGAAATCCTAAATGGGTCAAAAACAGAACAGGGATTTTAGACACTTTGAGATTATCTGGCAAAATAAAGGCTGGTGTCACACTCAGTTCCAGGGCCTAGAAAGAACACACTGTAGGCTAGACGGGGCCACTCTCTCCCCTTCCTGGGCCAGGACCCAGAAAAGTGTGGAAGTCTAAATAGAACGTGAAAACAAATTTAAGTAGAGCAATGATTCTCTGTGTTAAGGGAGAACAGTCCAAGTCCCTGTGTAGGAGTAGAGGGCAGGGAGCATAAAATAAGGAAGGTGCCGAAAATAATTCCAGACTAAATACTGAGGCCAAAACAAATGGATTCAAAGCTAAGGGCTATCTAGCTTGGTCAGATAGAAGCTTTGGTGCCTAAGCCAGTGGAGGTTGCGGCACCCAAATCACTGCCAGCAGTGCCAGACTGTGGACAGATTTCAAGACTTAAAAGAGCCATTCTCTGGAAATGTAGCTGCTTTGTTATGTTTGTTTCTTTCACTGGAGGCTTTGTTTTGTTTTCCTTTTACTTTTCTAGTAAACTTCTCCTTGAAAATTTTCCACCTTGTGATGAGAAAGCTGGAGGGCACAGGCGAGGTGGTGGCAGCTGCCATCTCAGCTGGATAACATCCCCTCCCCTCCTTCTCCTTCCCTGGCAGCTGATGAAGCAGAGGCTGAAACAGACAGAGAGGTGAAACCCCTAGAGGAGCGACAAGACAGCTGTGATCACTGGATCCTTCCTGCCTGCTGGGGTGTTCTCTCACTGTAAGGCCACAGCCCCTTTAAAATATAAATACAAATATATATATATATATATATATATATATATATATATATATATTTACAAATATACAAAAATAGTGAAGTCATCAGTAGTTAATGCCCAAAAATGCCCAGTTTCTTAATCTTTAACAGAGAACAATGATTGCTTTTGAACTTAAATGTGCAAATAAGCTGTACCTAAAATAGTTGAAGGTATTACATATAAGCTACATATAAATGATAATACTAGAATAATGTGTTCTAACAGTGCATTTTGCCTTTAGCAAATTGCATTCTGACGTGTTTATTTCTGATTTTATATTGTGTGGAGACAGAACAAACCTCTCTGGGCACTTTATAGCCCAAAGTACAAAACATACTGGAAAACCACTGAAAATAGTATTGTGTTTTGTTTTGTTTTGTTTTGTTTTTCCCTTCACCCGTCGTGCCGTATTGGTATGTGTCTTCGTCCAAGTCTGAAGTAGCTAGATTTCAGCGTTAGTGCAGGGATTACAGGTAAAGTTATTTCTAGATGCTGGTTAGATTGGATTTTACTTTCTCCAATTGAGCCAGCCTCCCACCGATCTCAATGGGAGTGTTGCCTGAGAGACGGTGGTAAAATTAAGCCTCATATTTTATAAAGTGTCTTGGACTTTTTTTTTTTTAAATCAAATACATTTGTGTTCTGTTCTAGACCACTGTGACTCTTCCATGCACTAAACTCTCATTGACTTTGGAGATCATGCAGGACATGGAAAAGATGGGGAAAAATCCAAAGCAAATTGAGGATCTTACCAATATCATTATGCATGAAGGAGCAAATGCTGATGCCTTTTTTAAAAAGAGCAGAGTCTAATGCGTGTCTTGACTATTTGCTCCACTAAGAAATTGAATATTGAGAAATCAATCTTGTAGCTTTACATGAGCTGAGGTTTATGGAATGGGACCTAACCAAGCTGATATTGCCAGATTTATTTTGCATATAACCTTTTTAATCCTATAAACATGGAATGCAACATTGATAGTACTTAGTATTCAATAAAGAGCTTCTATTGCTTAGAGAGATAGTCAATAAACATGATATTATTTCTGAGCCAAGATAATATTACTAAAACACTTGAGATTCATGCTACCCATACTACCTGTTGACAAGGCTTCTTAAAATAATCACAAAATACCTAATAATGAAATAAGACAATGCAATCGATAATATCAATACAATCGATGAAAATGCCATGCCATTTTACACATCATTCCCTTGCTGAAGAAGGGAACATGAGCATGATTTTTAGGATGGTAAAGAGATAAAGGAGTTCAAGGAAGAATATAAGAATACACTCTCTAAGAATGAAATCAGAGTCTTTGTTGGTGGTCATTAAGGTATATGGGATTTTATGATACCAGTTATATCCTTCTCAAGAAGGAACACTACAAAAATACCAAAGGGCTTAAGATTAGGAGGGATAGCTCTAATGTTCACAAAACTGGATAGAATCTCATGAAATGTATAACTAACTAATTAACATAACCATTTATCAGGGAACTTCAAGTCTACCATAGGACCTGGACACACTTTAGGCTAATTTTATACCATATAAAATATTTTTCATGCATATGGGGATATAATGAGACCTAAGTCCAGATGCAGTAGAATTACTAAAATTACTGGAGAAATTGTTATTAACTATGAAGTTTTTGTGAAGGTTGAACATGCCACAGTGAAGAGAACATGCCAAACTGGAGGAATTAGACTTGTCAAAGGACAAAGTCAAGAATGACAGATTTGGGGGTCAACTAATAGATTTGGCAATGAAAACCAAAAGAGGTAAAAAGAAGGAGAAATTAGTAGAGGGATTGCCTTGAAGCTTAATTCTGCTAATAAATCACTCATAATAGGTACTCAAAATACTTGTTGAATGAACTATTATTAAATATACATTCTATTTGATTTGTGTAAAACCAGTTCCTGTTTACTGGGTCAATACCACCTCCTGGGCAGTGTGGTGTTTTGCATATATTACTTCTTTTGACCGTTTCACCACTGTGATATAGTGGTATCCTTATTTATAGATGAGCAGACTGCATTCAGGGAAATTAAGTAACTTTCCCATGGCACTTTGATTTGATAAAGGAGGCAGTCCAATGCTATTACCACAGAATGACATTACAATGACTCTAGAGGAAGACACTCTGTTGTCAAACTGGGCTAGATTAAAAAGAGAGAGGCTTGAGAAAAGGATGTTCTGGTAGCTTAAACATTACATGAGTGTTCTGAATTGTGTTGGAAGGGGAGATCTGAGCATTGCAGAGCAGAAATCAGTAGGGTAGGCAACAGTTAAAGCTTATAAACTATCCCTTCTCCCGACATACAGAATATGTTTGAGCTAAAAATTTTGGAGTATAATAGGTAATAACACAGATTCAGAAATCAGTTTACCTAGGCTTGAGTTTTTACCTTTGCAAGTGTAAACTGTAAGATCTTTAGCAAGTTACTGAGCTTGTCTTATCCTGAGTTGTTTAACTGGAAAATAGCTGTTATCATTAATACTTTCTTATTCCATCATACTGTTGTAAAAATTAAATCAGATATTGTATATAAAATGCATAACATAAGGCCTGATTAAGATAATGTGTGTTTAATAAATGTCAGCTATTATTGGCATACCATAACCTCAAATTCTCTATTCCTTCTATATATTAAAGCCTGGAAAATACACCATCTATACTTCCTTCTGAGAATTCAGTCACTTTCAAATGATTTCGTAGCTCACAATGAGAAATAACCATATGAAACGATCGTGTATGTGTACATGTACGCACACACATTTCATGAAAATAACCCTTATTAAATGCCATAAAAACTGATATTCTCTTATATTGTATTCTCTTCTGTTTCTTTCTTTTTTTTTTTAATGCTGGTTGTGACTCACTAAATTGACTTTATGACTCACTAATGGGTGTCAATCCACAGTTTCAAAAACATTTCCAGATTTCTCCATGGGCTAATCAAGACTATTACAGAGTTGTAAGTCTGTATCCTACTGTCTGCATCTCAAAGGTTTGTTTTTATTGAATTGAACGTAGGCATTATGCTTTTGGATTACTTTGAGAGGCTTTATTAGAATCAGCCTTGTGAAATTTAGAATTGTAGGCATTTTTTGAGAGTTTGAGGGATTCTTTGAGGGCTCATTTATAAGAGGACTTATATGTCTAAACCTTACTTGTTCTTTCTCTTTAACAGAAACTATGGATTGCACAAGGCATCAAAATAAAAATATATAACCTTCCTAAGAGATAATAAAGCAAAAATAAGAAAAAAGGTAGACATTTTGTGTATTGGCCTTTCCACTGCTTTTATCTTTTTTTTTCCACTGCTTTTATCTTAATATTTTTTATTGACTTATTTTCTTTTGTCCCAATTTTTTCCTTATTTTATTTCCATTGTATCATAGGTAATTCAATTATTTTTCATGTTAGTTTTGAGGAGATGCTGTATCTTCATGGTTCAAAATATAACAGGTTCAGAGGGTGTATAGTAAAAAGTCTCCCTCTCATCTCTGCCTTGCAGCCATCCAGGCCCCCTTTTTGGAATCAACCAATATAATAATTCTCCTGTGTATGCTTACAGAGATTTATGATATCTCAGGATACATAAAGGTAAACTCTTATATCTTAAAATTATTTATGATATATCTACCTAATCAGGTAGTCATTTTCACCTTCTCCAAAACTACTGTTTATAAATGATTATATATTCACTTAATCTATGTAGAAGGCTATTCCATATCAGTATATGGCTTATTCAATATTTCCTATGGCTGACTGATAATTTCATTGTTTTTTAAATATTTTATTTATTTATTCACGAGAGACACAGAGAGAAGCAGAAACATAGGCAAAGGGAGAAGCAGGCTCCCTGTGGGGAGCCTGATGCGGGACTCAATCCCAGGACCCCAGGATCATGACCTGAGCCAAAGGCAGATGTTCAACCATTGAGCCACTCAGGTGCCTCAATACTTCATTTTTAATGAAAAAAAAAAGTATAACCAATCCCCTACTAATGTATGTTTTCAATGTTTGTAATTATAAACAAAACAATGTCAATTATAAACAATACCACAATGAGTGCACTTATTCCTACATCATTTAGCATGTGTGCAAATATATTCATAGAACAGATTCCTAGAAGTGGTATTTATGACTGATAGACATGTGCACTTGCTGGTTTTGCTGTTTTGATAGATATTACCAAATTACTTTCCTTTCAGGTTGACCAATTTATGCTCCCAAAGGCAACTACAATGGTATTGCATATGTTTCTGAAAACCATCTCAAATCCTTTTTAAAAAAGTACTGTGCAATCAGTACCTGATTAATTTCTTAAAATGGGAAAAAGTGGTTTAAGGCACATTAAGATTTAAAAACTAGAGAAGCTTCTCAGTAATTACATCTTCTGGAGAAGGGAAGATCCAAGGATTAAAATGAAGATTTGGGAACTGCCAACATAAAAGTTATAGTTTAACCTAAAATGGTTAAGTTCCTCTCCACAATGGAAAGAACAGTAAGACCAAACTTTATTTTCTACATAATTAGAGTATAATTATCATGTAACAAAGGAAGGATATTAAATGTAAAGGCAACGTTTTCAGTCACTTTAGCCTTCATAAGTATGCAATATAACTAGCACAAACCTCCCTAAGCATCTGTTCCAAGATAGCCAAGTTTTTATGGAATGTGCCAATTTCAAATACAAGTTAATTAAATACCATGTAGTATTTTTAAATATTGACCTTTCCTTGGCACAGTTAGAAAGGTTGTTCATGGGTGTGGGGGAATATTTTTCTAGTAGTTTACATCTAATGTACAGCATTCAGCAATGCACATTAAGATATTTTCCAAAATGAAAAAAAAAGATGAAAAAGAAGTTACTATCATTATAGAGCCTTCTATTTAATATTTTAAAATATTTTTTGTATATCGTTTAGTTCCTTGGGAATATTTTAGAGGTAAAAAATAGTATGTAAGAAAAATAGGTCTAACGGAGATGATATTAATTATAGAGAAATAACAAGAAGGAAAGATAAGTGTTGGCAATGGGAAATAGAGGACAGGTGATAAATCACTAGGTAACGAGGAATGGACAAGACTGGCTCTTGATGCCTGGAAAACTTCCTGTGCGATAAAGGTCCCTGAAACTGGTGTTATCCTGGTCAAATCTAGTGAACAGCAGTCACTGCTAGAGTCTTCCTCTGTATTGGAGGGTGTGCAGATGCCATAAATGGGAATTGATGCATAGTCAAAGCCTCCTGGAAAATGGAACACATGTAAGAGATTGCCTAGTCCAACCAACACCCACATTTTTCAAATGGGAAACTGAAATCCAGAGAGGGAAAATGATATTCTATCGTCATTAGACCATCTTGACGGAAAACTGGAGATAAATCTCAGGACTCTTGATGCCTAATCCAAGGTAAATATCCAGTAGAGATGACTCTCCTTTACCCCATACAATCTACACACTTTCCCAATGACATCTTCAAATTCACTAACAACCTCTCAGCCCCAAATGTAATGGTTCACATGCCTGATAACATAAAGTGGAAGACCTGAAATGGACCTGATGACTCACAGAACAAGCCAACCAATCACCACATAGAAAAAAAAAAACCAGATTCCGGAAGTTGCTATTTGTACACTTTGCTGACTAATGGCAAAATTAACAAAATATTTCTCCCCTGATTATGATCCAATTCCTCTCATTTATTTCCCAACACTGATATGCGATGGCATGTGTGTTTGTGTATGTGTACTCATTTTGATACAAATTATATGTTTTGATATTTAATCATACATCACCTGGCATTTTTACGGGGTTGCTCCAGGAGAACAACTTTTGTGTCCTTAATTACATATAAGCTCCTTGGGGACAGGAACTATGTCTTACATAGATTTTTGTCATCTTGCCACATCAACCTCACAGGCTTGCAGTCACCATGTAAATTGTACCTACCTAAAGCTTGACAGACAGTAGCTGTTTATCTCAATCCTGAGCTGGGTGTGATTCTAAATGAAAATTAAACTGTTTCAAATAGTCCAGAAGATACTCTGCTATGGAGTTGCTGATGCTATTCCTACATTTAGAAGGCTCATTGACCAATTAGATGCTCACTTTGAAGAGTGACATTTGATACTAACTCATAATCTCCTTTTCTATCACTCTCTTTTCTTGCATTTTCTGTCACTTTAAGCTGTCCCCAGAGAAGTGACTTTTCCTATTTGCAGTTTCTCTGTTGTTTAATCAAATGGTGGGTGGAATCAAGGTTGGCTGCTCTAAACTGCATCCAAGCAGGGATTCTTAGAGGGTGGAAATGTCAGCCTACCTATTGGGAGCTATTCCAAAGCCAGCTGGAGCTGCCTCAAAAACTCTTAATTACCATTTTGTATTTCAAATGTCTCAGCCAATGCAGTCTCTTAAAAAAAAAAAAAGTAAAATAAATAATTTCAGGTAAACAAAAAAGAAAGAAAACCAAGTAGAATGCAATTTTTCTCCAGACTTCACCTGGTGGAGGAAGCATAGGCGAAACTTATGGTTCTTTCAAGGATCGCGGTTAACTGCTCAAATGCACAAATTACCTTTTTCAGTGATTTCTTCTTTTGAGGATTGACTACCACAAGTAATAGTTCAGCCCTCACCCTAACTCCAGTTGCCAAGACGTTCAACTGGGTGGGACACTCAATTACTTGGAAGTCACTTTTCAAATAAAACCCAATAGTCCCAGGTGTTGACAATGTCTTTATCAAGTAAATAGGCTTATTTGAGAAGAATAAAGAACTTTATGTCAGGCTGCACACAATTCTCCCATTAGCCCCCAATTGCCAGCTTCTTTCTTCCACTTTCTTTGTCTTTGATCTCACCCTTTTAGCACACTTTGTTTTGTTCAGCGTTGGTACCTTTGTAGTCAGTGAAGTAACTGAACCGAGAACATAGTGCATTTGTACCACAGAAATGTTCCTAATAGACATACAAAACAAAAATACTCAAGAGGTTCCAGATGTACTGTTGACATTTCTTTGACTTTCGATTTATGGCAGCCATCTTCAAAATATAAATTATAATCCTAATAACACAGTATCACAGGAATTCACTGTTAGAGAATATAAAAATTATATTTATATTGGTATTGGTTAGATGATTTTCCCTAGTATTTCCTTTTTCTTATTATATGCTTAAACAGAATTAATTTGAGGCTAAAGGCTGTTTAGATCATTTCTAACATAAAATCCCTATAATAACAATATTGTGGAAAATTCACTTCTTCGGGAAGCTACATAGGACCAGCGGGAGGGTGGGCGATGCTAACTATAATGTTATTAAATGTGTATTGTGCCTTATTCAGTGGGAGATGTTTACTATTCTCATCATACTCCTTAGAAGAACCTGTGGGAAATGAGTTTTAAATGGAATTTATATCAGGCATGACTTTAAAGAAATGTAATTTTCAGAGGAGGCAGAAGCATTGTTGTTGTTGTGTGTGTCTATTTGTGTGTGTGCTTGACTATGTATTTATCTGTGTGTGTGCATATTTCACAAATAAACCAAATACTCATTTTAATGAACATTTCCCTTCTCAACATACATTTTGAGAAATCACAGAGTCTTTCCTTCCTCATCTGTGAAAGTAATTTTTTGGAATGAGTCTTTAAGTTTATGGTCACAGAAGAAAAGCAGTTTTATTAATGCTTCATCAAACTTTGTTTCCGGTGAAAAACAAAACAAACTCTATAATTTACCACAGTCGATTTCAAATGATACTTAACTGTTCTCAAAAAGGAAACTCCTAGAAGAAAGATTTACCACTTTTGACGGTATGGGTTTAATGGGGATTGTGGTGCTATGGTATGACCCTAAGAGACTGTTTACCAATTGTTTGATCTATTTCAGAACCACAGAAATATGTATAGAGCTTCCAAACATAACTTCCTTGAAAGGGTAGAACTCATTAGAATATATAAATTTTGTTTTGTGTTTAAAAAAAGAAAGAGCCATGCTACCTTATATTCTCACGGTGTATACAGGTGAAAGAAAGGAAAGTGCCATTCACTTGCTAATGTATTCATTTTTTGATAAATATTTTTGGATCATGAGCTGTGTGTCATGCATTATGGTATATGCATATGAAAATATGCAAAATATAGCGGATGGTTGATTTATATGAAAATATAGCGGATGGTTGTTTACCACGAGTGTACTCTCACACTTATGGAGAACAAACAATTACAACAACGACTGTATAAACTAACTACAATAAAGTTATTGAAGTAAAAATACAAAAAAATACAGTAAAAATACATGAAAGCAGAATATAGGGGGACCTAACACATTTGGAAGGTTAGGGAAGAGTCTCTGGAATCCATGAGTCTCTCTCATGGATTTGTTAACTACTTTGGGCATATGATCTTATTTTATTCTCACATCAGTTTTGACAATTACGTACTATTACCCCCATTTTGTAGGTGATAAAACTGAGAGTTAGAAAGATGAAGTAATTAGTTTAAACTGCTCATATGAGGCATAATTAATATTTCAATCCATGTCTATCAGATTCTTAAACTCCTACCACACCACACTGCCCCTAACAATGCCTCAGAGTCTGACCAATAACACTGCACTTACTTCCTAAAACTATAGGGCTCCTAAGTATATTAATAGTCATTTGGTTGACATTGTCTGATGAAGACTATTTGTGCCAAGGGAATTTTCAAGATAATCCAACATAAATCAGTATTATTTTAGATGAGTACAAATTGGTAAATTGATCCAAATCCTTCTCCCTCCTTGCAGAAACCAACTTACATAGAAAATATGAATCCCTTAGGTGCAATAAGCAGCAGCAATCTGGGACAGAGTGGATTGTGTCGCTTAAACAGATTTTGAACAGATTCTTTGGCGAACTTTGTTTCATCTCTCACACCCAGAGACTGCTGTCATTATTTGGCTCAGAAAAATCTGGCACTCTTCAACCAAATAAATGTATGTTCCAACAATCCATGAATTTCAGTTAAATATATATATATATATATATATATATATATATATATATATATACACACACACACACTTTGCATGCTCATTTCAATTACACAAATATTAGCAGGCTTCTTCTAAATGCAAAGCATTGTGCTGAGTTTTGCCTCTTTCTTCCAGCAATGAAGCTACCTACAATCTAATAGGACAGCCCCAGACTTAATACCTAAAGAAAGATAACTTGAAAGATGGTGAAATAAGTGGCATCAGAACACAATGCCAGAAGGATTACATGAAGGAAAGAAAGCGCGTCTATTTTCTGAAAGAAGTGGCATTTCAGGTAAAATAGGAATTGGGGAAAGGACTCGATAAAAAGATTGATAGTACATACAATTGGCTATGGGAAAGTTTTTGGCACGCTTGTGAGGTGGTTGCATTTGACTGAAATAGGGCAATGAGTTGTGTGGGACGGAGTTGGTAATATCATAGCGTTATTATTTGAAGATAACTGGAAACCTTAAGGATTTTGAAGAAGAGATTAGTATGTTGAGAAATGCATGTTAGAAATAAAAATTGGGTGAAAATGTGTAGTTATTTGGATTAAAGGGGAAAAGACAGTAAGTGAGGAGAAAAAGTTGGAGATTACGAAATATCAACAGCATGAAATGAAGGGACCATGCTGCTGAGAGACAGTAGGTGTTTCTATATAGTAATCTGTGGAACTACTATGTTATAGTGGAAACTGAACAAATCGACATTTTTTAAAGATCTATTTATTTACTTACTTATTTTAGAGAGTGAGAGAGACAGAGTGAGTGTGGGGAGGGAAAAGGGAGTGGGAGAGAGACACTCCCAAGCTGACTTTGCACTAAGGGAAGAGCCCAATGCTAGACTCCACACTCGATCCCACGGCCCTGAGTTCAGGGCCTGAGATGAAATCAAGAGACGAATGCTTAACGGAATGAACCAGCCAGGTGAACTTGCATTTGCTTTTATTTGTTAAGAAGAAAGGAAAAAATGGCCTGCAAATGATTTGTGCCAATTTTGGGTGAGAAACTAGAATTTTCAAACATTGACTGTGGAGGTATAAGTTGGTAACACCATTCTGAAAACCAGTTACCTAATAAATCAGAATATACTTATACCTTATACCCAACATCATCTCTCCTTGGTATGCGCCCCCTCCAAATCTATACCTAAAGTGAAAACATGATATTAGAGTGTTCACAGCACTTATGTTTCATTGTTTTCATGTAACAAAATTGGGCAAAAATAAGAAAATGGATAAATAGGTTGTGGTATACTCCACAATGGAATACTATAGAGCAATGGATGTGAATGAACTGTCACTACACACAACACTAACCAAAAGAAGCTGGACACAAAAGAACACACTATGTATTATTCTAGCCAAATAAAGATAAAAAACAGGCCAAAATAATCTAGTGTGTTAGAAACCAGAATAGTAGTAGTTTGTGGGGAGGATGAGTGGTGATAATTCCAAGGTCAATAAAAGGTTCCTGAAGTGCTGTGAGTAATTTGTCTTGGTCTGAGTGGTAGTCACATGGGGATACTCTTGCGAAAATTCATCACAGTGTCCACTTGTGATTTGTACACTTTTCTATTTTTATACTTTAACAAAAAGGTTTGCCAAGCTAAAAAAAAAAAATAAAGTGGGAAATGGGATACAGACAGGTACAGATGATGCAGATGTAAACCGGAAGTGAAGTCTTCAAGATGTTTAAAGGTCTCCATCTCATTTAGGATAGTGTGGTGTGGCCAAACATCTGGCACTTCAACCTTATGAGAACCAGAAATCACTCTGGAAGACGGATAGGATGAATAAGAAATGTAGAATTACCTTCTGCTCTCCCTCACACACATTTTCTTATGGGGTAATTTGTAACATAGCATGAACATCATGCATCGAATTAGTTTTCCTAGATATTTCAGCAAGTTTTTGTTTTTGTTATGTCTTTCTCTGAGGTGGGGGTCTCAAAGAGGGACAAAGAAACCAACAGTCTGATGGCAAACACTCCAAACACTTGCTTTGTTAAACTATGTGCTGTCATGTTATGCTATTGTCATTTTCATTACAGATAAACATAATGGTTATTAATTTGGTTATTAAAACAATCTACATAAGCCTTGCTGGACAGTTGATGAGTCAGAGCCCTGAAGTCCAGTCAGGCCTTGTTTTATATGTCAAGTATAACTGCATTCACATGATAATGATCAAGGGGTAAATGTATTAAATAAGTAAAGGTAAAAGGAATAAAACTAAATATTTTAATAAAATTTGACAGACATAGGAGCAGTTTGAATCACAATGAAATATTAGAGCTTTAAATTGAACTACAGATTCATTATTTTTCTTTAGCCTTGGCTCTGATTTGTTATTTGCAGACTATTTGGAATCGATGCTAATGAACTGTCACCCTTGAGCTGATTTTTGGTGGACAGGGTCTGAGAGATGAGTCCAAATAGATTGCCCTTTACGCGCATCAGTGTATCTGAATTTTCAGCAGAAACCAAAGACTAAGAGTCACAAAAAGGAATTAAGTTTCTTCTTGTTTACAATGGATAACTCCCTCAAAGGCAGGTCCTTCAAGACTGAAAGGACAGACTTGCAGCAAGTTTTCACTCCGGGGAATGTCACACCTTCATTGTGGATAGAAGATGCCATTCTTCTGGGTTAGCTGCTACTCATTTTCCCTATATTGAATCCACTTTGACTATTTAAATGCAAAAACCATTAATACAACAGGCTTGACATCCAGGGTATGATTAAAGTGCTATGGCACTAATCTATTTTTTTTTTTTCTGGAATGGGAAAGCGATTTCTGCTGAATCAGAAGGGTCCCTTACTACGAATCACTAGCCAGCTCGTGATATTTTCAATTCAATACAATGTGCATTTCAATGCAGATGTCCACACTGACAGAAGGGAGTAAAGGCATAGACAAACCCCAATTCATAGAACATATTGATATACTTAGAATTTTGGTATGTTTGATATTTTGCTACCATAATATAAACATAACGCACAAAACACAACCCCTGAAGAAAGATCTGCCCTATGAAAGCTGAAACAAATTGGATTCTTTGCCCAATCACATCCTTGCTAATTCTTTAATCTCATTTGTATCCCTTCCCAGTTTGATGAAGAAAACCTACCAGAGATGTGCGAGCCCTCCTCATTTTCACCTTCCCAATACTGAGGGAATTAATTGACTGTTGTTTTAAGAGGCTTCCTGCAGGGCTGTAGACAAGCTGGGTAAATAAAAATAAGCATGAGAGAGTAAATTGTGTCTGTAAATGATATCATATCCTACTTAACTATGTTAATAGAGACTCTAAAATAATTATGAGATGACTGTTCCTATTCATGCCACAATTTTGGTAAAAAATTTACTTCCCTCTTCTAGGGCTTCCTGGAATCTGTATATTAGAGGGCTGTATGTCCTCTGGCAGCGGCTGCTTCTTCTTCTTCTTCTTCTTCTTCTTCTTCTTCTTCTTCTTCTTCTTCTTCTTCTTCTTCTTCCTCCTCCTCCTCCTCCTCCTCTTCCTCTTCCTCTTCTTCACCTCTCCTTCTTCTCCTTCTTCTCCTTTTCCTTCTTCTTTTGAGAGAGAGAGTAAGGGAGCAAGTGGGAAGTGATTCCCAAGCAGGCTCCATGCTTAGCGTGTAGCCCAACAAAGGACTCTATCTGATGACCCTGAGATCATGATCTGAGCTGAAATCAAAAGTCAGAAGTTTAACTGACTCAGCCATCCAGGCTGGCCTCTTCTTTATGACCATGTATTTTGCTTGATAGTAGGCACCAAAGTGAAGTAAAGGAAGTGAAGCCAGAGCAGTCAAGGAAATATTTATTCAAATACTAGGATTTTTTTTTTAATAGTGCAGACACCTGCACTATCTCTGTCCCTATTATAAGAAAAGTTCAAGAGATGGGAATAACTTTCTGTGGCGAAATTAGAGAAAGGAGAAAATAATCAGATAGAAAAAGATTGTGTTAAAGAGTTAAACTTGAATTATTGTTTCTAACCTGCAAATATGTTTTTCTACTGCATCTGAAAAATCCTGCCGAAATCCATTTGACCTCATTCTATCCTGCAGTAGTCACTTAAAATGTGCCATCCTATGCACCTAAAGCTTTAAAGTTTAGCAAGAGGGAAGGGAAAGAATATTTACACAGTTGAGGTTATCCTGTGTCCTAGAAACTATGTCAGGTGGGTTCTACATCAGGTATCGTTTATTTAATGTTCAGGATAATTTTATAGGAGAAGGATACTTTTTACTGAGCCTCAGAAAGGTTAAATAACGCACCCCGTGTTGTTAATAGGTAGCAAAGTTAGAACTGTAACCTGGTTTCTGATTCAAAAGCCCATGAGGTCGCCCATACACTTAACTGAAAAATGTATGTGCATTATTACCCGACATTATTCCTTTTTTTTGTGTTGTATTTTATGCTGTCATGAAAATAAACTTTCCTGAAACTAAAATCAATATTTTATTGTAAAAACTTGAAAAAGTTAACCCGGCAAGATACTACTAAAAGAATATAGCTTCATTTCTAATGCAAACTACTCCAAATAAGTGGCTTTATCTCTGAGATGATGCTGTTTCAAATGCAGTGTACAGAAGAGGAAAGGTTACAGTGGTGATCATGGAGAGATCAGGGGAAGTGTCATTCCTGGGACAGAAGATCAATTGTATGCATTGTGAGTTCTCCTTGCCCAGAACCCCAGGGACTCCACTGCAATCCCATTCTGCTTTCAATGCCTCCTTTCTCTCTGCTCCTGAATAGTCCTGTTGAAAGACGACTGTCGAAAGTTCACGTAGAACTGACTCTAGCTCAGAGAGTTCAAACATTTAGTTGAGCTAAGAACCTGGAAGGGCAGATTATTATTATTATTTTTTCTTTTTTATCGAAACCACTTATGACTTCTAAATTACGATGGTGAGATTTTAGATATAGTATTTTCTACTTCCAGTCCAGTCAGTTAATACTGTAATTTACCGTGTTAATGGTACCATTTGTCCCTTCTGATCTCACTCCACATGCAGAGGCAGCAGTTTAAAAGGGGTTGCATAAACTCTGCTCCAATGAAGGCGGGGGGGAAGGTTTGTGATTATAAATAATGCACTTTGCAGAATAAATAATGCACTTTGCAGAATAAATAATGCACTTTGCGGAATATAAATCAGCATCCTTAGATATCGACTCTCAAGACATTTTGGCAACCTTGATGGCATCGCCATTAATATGTGACTCTAAAGAGGATGACTAAGGTACTTAACGCTGTGTTTCATCACATGGCACAAAACTACAGAAGTGAATTTTCACATCACTAAAATACTAGATCGGAATACAATCTGGTCACGATTATCAGGGAATACCTGCACAAATATAGTTGCTAGCAAACTGCACGTATTTTTTAATGAAAACGATTTCAGCAAAGAAAGTCTGCAACCTTGAGCTTCCAAAGTCTAAGATTACTCTAATTATTGTCTATCCTTTCTAGTTTTCTTCTTTTAAAGTCTGCCTTTGTTTGCAGTCTCATCATCAAAATGACAAATTGCAATTTCAAGAAGACACAAAGAGACAATATAAACTCTGACCCCAAGTGTTTCTTCTTGTAGAACTCCAAAAAGCAGTTTCAGGTCTTGCAAATTCTCTTTGCCAACACTGATTAGGAGCCACGTAATTGTTCCATAATCGTATCTGTAATATCCGACCTGGTTTATGCACACAATCTATATTCTAATAGCACTCAACAGGTCACAAGTTAATAAAAATACCATTAACGTCCCCCTGTGACTAAGGAAGAGAAATATTCATCTTACTAGGCCACAGTGGGCCAATATAATTTCCTTGGCTGTTAGTGTAATTAACTGTGCTGGCCTGGGGTTTTCCCCAGGGCTCAGGACGGGCCCAGGATGACCTTGAAGAGTACTCTCTGTGGTAGCCGGCCAGAGGGCACAGTTTGTCAAGGGTTCAGGTCAGCCCTGAGTCAGGTTCCCCTAGAACATATTTGCTTATGTAACTGTGCTGGACATAAAAAACATTTGCACACAGCGTCTATTTTCCCAGGTACAGGTTCATATAAACAGAGAAACTGGCAATACTTGCAAAGTGGATCGTTTAACTTCAGTGTCTCCAGTCTTCCCTTTTTGTCCCTCTTTCCACGTGCAACACTTTCAATCTTGTTTATGGATAGACACAACATGCCTTCCTGTTTTTCAATGTCCTCCCTCACCTGACCATAATACAAAAACACCGATTTCAACTTTTAAACTTGGAGCAACTTTCCATCACATTCGAGTTTAAATCTTATGTATTGACATAAGAAGTCTACACCTCCTTTAAAAAAAAGGAGGGGGGATAGGAAATATTTTTATTTCTCATTAAAAATAAGAAAATTTTAAGGTATTTTTTTTTCTGTTTTATAAGGTTCAGAACACACAGAAGTTCACTAGATTAAGATCTTGTCTTAATCACCATCCCACTTTCGTTGGAGGATGGGGATTCAAGATGGGAGAAAGTGAAGAAATGTTGCCACTTGTCCCCAAGAGGCTGCCTGCAGACCCTCACTGCAAAATTGCTTTACTGATGTCTGGAACTGCACACAGGCACTGGAGAGTAGCATCAGGAAGTCAGTGAGGGGTCTAACTGGATTTTTTTTTTTCCCCTTTCTCCTTTCAGCCATAACTCCATCATTTTAATCTGGGGATCTCACTGATCACATTTGGTTTCTTAATGAAAAAATTTAAAGCTACAAAAACACAGATAATAGCATTAGAAATACATCAGGTTTCATGTGGTTTTACTTATCTTAATGTTTTGCCACATTAACTCCTGATCTTTTTTTTCTTTGAAGAAAGAAAATGTTACGGGTACAGGTGGTATTTCTTCTCCTCCATCCTAAGGCAGGAAAGTTTTACTATTGGTAAAGTGCTTTTACTAGTAAGTAACCTGTAGCTGATTTTTTCACGTTTTTAATTTTATAAGTGGTATTACTCCTGTTATGAGCTAAATTGTGCCCTCCAGTCTCACCCCAAGTCCTATGTGGAAGCTAATTCCCAGGACCTTTGAATGTGACTATGCTTGAAGATAGGGCACTTAGAGGTGATTAAAATCAAGAGACTATTATAATGTGCCTTAATCCAATCTGACTGATGACCCTATAAGAAAAGGGAAGTACCAGGGAAGTAAACTGAGAAAAAAATCAGATGAGGACACAGAGAAAGTGGCCTTCTGCAAGCCAAGGAGGGAGGCCTCAGAAGAAACCAAACCTGCCAACACTTTGATCCTGGACTTCCTCCACAACTGTGAGAAAGTAAATGTCTGTTGTTAAGCCACCTGAACTCCGGCACTTTGATATGATCATCCTGGCACACTAATATAACCACCTTCATTTCTCTTTTCCCTTTGTTTTTCTTTTTTCCCTATGTTGATAAATGTTTATCTAGTTCACTTATTTTAACAGATGCACAGGATTCCCTTGCATCCTTGTGACACAACTGATTTATCCAATCCCTTTCTGGTGGATATTTTTATCAGGCTCAAATCTCTGCTAAAGTAAGCAATGTTTGAAATGAACATGATCTACACGTTTCCCTGTGCACACCTGAGAGTGTTGCTCTACCTGTACAGCTCTAACTAGAAGTAAATTCCTCTGTTTGATAGCAGAAGCTAACTTCCATAGTTTCAGATCTTGTCAAATCAAGATCCAAGGTGACTGTAACCAAAAACCCTCCTCTCTGCAATATATTGTTTCTGCTTCTTTACATCCTCATCAAGACTCGGTAGTATTAGATCTTTAAGTGATTTTTCTAATATGATGGATACGAAATGATACATATCTCAATATTTACCTTGAATTTCTCTGATTATGTTTAAGTTTGACCATCTTTTCATGTTTACTAAACATTCCAGCTTCTTAGCCCAACATTGTCTAATTATAACAGTTGCTCATTTTTAGTTGGATTCATTTAGCATTTTTTTTGTTTGTTTTCTAATTTGTCTGATTTGTTTATATACTCTAGCAATCAATCTTTTGTAAATTATGCACAACTACAAAAATCTCAAAGGTTGTGACTTGTAATTTAACTTTGTGAATGGTATTTCTAAACTGAGGATAATAAAATGTAATAAAAAATATCTTTATGGTTTGGAATTGGTGTGTCCTGTTTCAGAAATCTTTTCCTATATCAGAATAAAAATACACTTTTTTTTTCTAAAAGCTTTTAAATATAGCCTTTTAGATCTTGTCCTTTAACCATCTGGAATTTATTTTACTGTATGATACAGAAAGGTCTAATTTTACCATTTTCTATGTAGCCAATTGTTTCCACACCATTTATTAAAATCCTCATTACTTCTCTGATTGCTACCTAATCTACTAAATACCACCTCATCTACTAAATTTCTACATACAGTTGAGTATGTCTTAAAAATACTAATCCAGTCACCTATTTGTCTACCACTGAGGCATTGCCACTCTATCGTAATAACTACAACTTTATAATAAACCTTGACATTTGGAAAAGTAAACTCTCTCCCCCAAAATGTCATTTTATTCTTTTTCAAAATTGTATCAGTGATTCTTGGACCTTTGAACTTTAAAATACATTTTAGAAATATATATATTTTTAAATATTGTAAAAACCTTGGGATTTGATAGGGATTGTATTGATCTTAGTTCGTCATATTTATATTATTCAGTCTTTCTATTAATGGATACACTGTACAGCTCCATTTATTTATGCTTCTCTCCTGCCTTTCAACAAGTATTTAGGATTTTTTTAATTAATTTTTTTTCCATAATGGTTTACACAACCTTTGTCTGATTTTTTTCTCCAGGTAATTTATATTTTACTATTATTATGAATATTGTCTTAAAAATCATTGCATTTTCTGTGTCTGTACAGGAATGCTGTTGATTTTTTTATATTGAGTTTTCTATTTAGGACACTTACTGAACTTTCTTATCAATTCTATTTTTTTCTATATAGGCGCATGCAAAATGTCAGAGTTTTTTGTTTTATTGTATTAAATTAACCCTGCAATTTTTAGAGCTTCTATTTTTTTTTTCTCGCCTTACTGTCTAACTAACCTCTGGAACCATACTGAATAAAAGTGGCAAATAGTGTGTAGCTTCATTCTTTTCATCGTTTTAAAGTAAATGTTTCTCAAGTTTCAGTATGATTTTTGCACTTCTTTAGTAAAGACCCTCATTTAGGTGTTGAGAGATTTCCTATGTTCTCTTGGCCCCCTGGGCAAGCAGTTTTAGATGAACCATGTCTTCGTGTCTTCATGCAATAGTTAGCTCCTACTTCCTTCTTTGGCAAGTCCAGGATCCCAACCCTGTGTCAAGATATGACTCCCTAACCTCAGGTGAAGCTCTCTTAGATACACTCTACCTGTGCTCAGGAACTTCATCTGTTATACTGCTTTACTTTCTGAATTTTCCCTCCAGAAATATTTATCTAATTTTTAGGTGCAAGTATGTTATTTGTGTCATATCTGTCTGATATTGCTGTGTTTTTGGAGTAAAAGGGTACATAAAAGCATGACCTTACTATTTCTAATTTGGGAATCATTCCCATCACGCTATCCTTTCTCTGCACCACTCTCCCTCACACTACTCCTTCTACTCCTGCAAGGGAATGACAGGATCTCTAGGCTCTTATTTACAGTTGGCAAATTAGAAGACTGAATTAGCTCAAGCCTCCAGATTCCAGGATACCTCATCGTGGAGGACAGGACAAGAAGTCATTGTTAAGGAACTTGTTCTTAGATAAGTCAGCGTGAATGAGGGAAAAGTAGGGAGACAAGGGATGAAAAAAAATAGGATGTGAATGTATATCAAGGAAGAGAGTGGACTTCAGCCAAACAGCACAGTGTGGAGAGGAGAGGAGAGGAGAGGAGAGGAGAGGAGAGGAGAGGAGAGGAGAGGAGAGGAGAGGAGAGGAGAGGAGAGGAGAAGGTCTGCAAACCCTAAATGTTTAGAATATCATTCAGCTCCTTGGTCATTTAATGTGTATATAATAAATCACACATGGCACTGGGTAATTTTCACACCAATGTTAACTTCAGAATGACAGATAAAAAGTGTAAAAAATAATTTTGCAGAACAATAACTCATTATATTTGAAAATTTCATATTACATATAGTATTATAACAGCAGAACATTCTTTACACGTATTCAAGAGTCATGATATACTGTTTATGAGGAATAGTCATCTAGCATAGTGAAGGAAGAAAAAGTCTAGAGGGAACATGGACCAGAGGCAAACACCAAGTTCTGAGTGTGACTTTTAGGCTCCTTCATTTTAGCTCTGAGGATTTAGATGGTAATCTATAGCAAATGAACAAATACTTGGCTTGGACCTGGTTTGTTCAATTAATTGTTGAGTGGTAAGGGAGATTAGAGCAAGGGGACTCCAATTAGAAAAGTTGACCCATATTTTCTGTTAATAACTTTAATAAATTATGCACAAAAATGTAGAGACATCATAAAAGAGAACTCACTGTCCATTTCAGACTAAACCCTTAGAATTGAGTATGTGGGGATTTGTTTGTGTTACCTGGTCCGTATGAGAAGAAGGAAATTTTGACTAGAATCTAAAAATTGCTGATTAACGTGATACCATTTCCACTTCCACATAATGTTATGTGATAAAGCAGGTTTCCTACAAACATTTCTTTCTTTTTTTTTTTAAGATTCATTTATTTATTTGAGAGAGAGCGAGTGTGTGAGTAGAGGGAAGGAGCAAAGGCACAGGGAGAGAGAGAGAGAATCTTCAAGCAGACTCCACACTCAGTGCAAAGCCCAACACAGGGCTCAGTCCCAGGACCTTGAAATCATGACCTGAGCTGAAAACAAGAGCTGCTTAACCAACTGAGCCACCCAGGCACCCCATGATTCCTACAAATATTCCTTACAATAGTTTTCATACTTTTACCAATTGAACATTAGAGAAATGCTTTTTCTATCGAATTTTCCTTCATTCTGAAAGTATTTTATTTTCTCCTTAAATGTTACTCCTATGCATCACCGCCTTGAATGCACCCCAACAAACACAATCAAAAAAACAAAAATTCATAATAGTATAACATCTGTTCAGTTGTTAAGGAAGAACAAATTCAAAAGCTTTTTTCCTGGGTGGATCTATTCCAGGACAGAGGTGTTTTAGAGTCAATATTTTGTAGCGCAGTAGTGCACTAAAGCACTTCTGAACCATCAGGGAGCTGCAAGCCAGCAAAATTCCTACAGTGCACAACTACATTCATTCTCTTTGAGCCACACTGTTTAATTCCTGGAGACTGTTATTTGGGTAATGTCAAAACGCTAGGGAAATGACTAAAAAGCTGTAATAGGTTAAAAAAAAAAAGTACACACGTATGTGTTGGGCAGGGCAGAATGAGTGGTTTTATTTAGAAATGTGTCTATTTTTAGTAGTTCCTTGGCTTGGTTACTAATTAGGTATTATGAAACATATATAAAAATACATTCAAAGCAGATAAAAATACATAAAGTAACACATAGGGTATGATGTAAGGGACACTGCAATACATTTTCTAGATGACCCTTCCATCACTCATTATCCCGGTTGTCTGGAGTTTTGGCTGTCCATGGCTCATAGCTGGGTCCCTTGCCAATAACTGCAGTTAGCTAATGTGCTTCATCTAAGGTTACATTCTTTTTTTGGTGACAACCTTCATCCAATATCTTATCAATGTGGTGATACAAAGGCCTGGTCCTCTTGCTTCAGTTGGGATGTGGGGGTTCTCCTGGCTCCAGAGCTCTCTATAGTATTGCCTGAGGCCCTTGTTGTAACTGCTTTGCCATTCAACTTTATCATTTGTCCAATCCTGTGTCCCTACTCCTCACAGGTGATGCTTCTAAGAGTGCTCCCCAAAACCCCTGTAAGTAATTCTCTGTCCCAGAGTCTCTTTCTCAAGAAGCTGATCTAAGAGTGTTGATACCAGAAATGAGCCTATGGATGATTTTAAAATAGTATACTGAGCTATATTGCTTACCAGCTTGCTGCTGGCATCTCTAGTGACAGGTGGAGTACTGATAGCTCCAGAAATGTGGTTGTAGCATAATTATCATAACTTTTATCAGTGCAGATGCGATATCTCAAATGTTCAAGAAGTCTGGGGAAATAATAATGGCTGCAGAATCTGCTAACTATTGCTGGGGAACATTAATGCCTTGAATAAAGACAAAAAAAAAAAAAGGCTAAAGGTGATTAATCACCAGCATAGGCAAAGTGTAAGTTCCAGAAGACTTTCTTGACAACATGTAGACTCTCTTCTCTAACAGGCAGAGGGCAAAAACCCCTGAAGATCAGACCCAGGACTTAAATTATAAGAGCAGAGCTCCACAGAGAGTCAAATTTCCAACCCTAGCAAGTTGATTACCAAGATCAAAAGTAGGACTCAGAAACTGAGAATGGGGACATCTGCGTTGAAGTCTCAAATATTATGAACCTGCAGGATCCCCTAAGCACTCTCAGACTGCAAAAGAATCCTTCTTTTCCCTGCGAAAAGGTAGTGCTCGTTCTTTGAAGATAACACAGAGGAGTCTATATTGCAAGACAACAAGCCTTCTGAGACTCACCATCACTTCTCCTTCTAGATATTAGCCAAGTAACTATGATCAAGTTTTAATATAACCTGGCCAGAGAAGTACTGAACCTATTAAAGGAAACAAAGAGATAATACTATGAAGGAGCTTCAGGATCTAACTAACATGAACTTCCAAGAGTTGGGCTTGTATATGTGGGCCTGGATCCTATGAAATAATATATATGGAACTGGATCCTAAGGAAACAGATCAATAACAAAGAAATATGAAGTTATATAAGAAAGATTTTATTAATACATCAGTATTCTCCCATGATACAAGACTTGACACTCTAGAAAGGACACTGGGAGATAATGCTCTCAGGACAACTCTGGAAGCCTGAATAAAGTGATGGCCCATAAAAACTGAGTAGCAGTGTTAAATCTTTCACAGAAAATGACGGAAAGGCTCAGAGAAATGGGCATAGTACTAGAGTGGATATCCTACCAGAAGTCATAAAGTCTACCAGATGCCTCTATTCCATGGAAGATAGTTTCTTTAACTAAAGTAATATGGAGTTTTTTGGTAAGAAAGGCGCTAGAACCAATAATCACAGTGGTGGTCATTTTCTGAAGGCCAGGCTGATAGTGAAAGATGATATTAAAGGACTCATCATTCCAACAGCAATAAAGATGTTTGGATTCCAGAAAAATAGAGGCATATAGAAGTACTGAAACATTAGGAGCAAAGTAGTATGTGCAATTTTTGTAATGAATGCCATTGTCAGAGTAGCAGCCAAACCAGGAGATGGTGGCATGGGAGGCAAGTGGGACTAACCCATAGAAAGTTATGAAAATAGTTAATAGAATATAATTTTTCCATGATCAACATAAATGGGTAGTCAATAAATTTACACAGCCAAAAATCAAAACCCAAAAAACAAACCAAGGATCTATGATCAAGAGTCTGAGAGCAAATGCTTAAATAAAAGTCCCTATCTCAAGTCCAAATTTCAGATTTTACCTCTTTCTCAGACCTGGAGCTCTCTGACTAAAAAAGAGGTTGGAAGGATCCTGCAACCTTGGTCCTATCTATGGCTCATAGTCATTAATTTAAATAATCATAGCCTTAGGAAATGAGGATACACAGAGATTTTAAGGCTTTTTGGACAAAGATTCAAGTTGGCAATACTACCCATTGACGTAATATTTCATAGTGGTCCTCATGGTAGAATGGAGGCCACATGTGAGCTAGATATCAATGAGAGTTCTGATCCAGGTCAACCCGTGTTGAGTTCACTCAACCCGTGTTGAGTTCACTCAGTGAGTGAGTGAACCATGTACATACTTGGTAGCTGACAACATCTCCACATAGGTTCCTGACCTAAAGTTAGGAGCTATAATAGTGGGGGCGTGCCATTCATGGAAGAATGGTAGACTTAGAGCCCCTCCTAAAGTACAGAGAGGTGATGGTTTTCATCATTTCTTCATTTATTTCCCAGTCCCCACCCTCCAAACCAGAAGGATTCTGAAGTATGACAGTGAATCATCAAAACAACGTAGTGATACCCAATTGCAGCTGTTGGGCCAGATGTGGTATCTTCGTTAGAACGCATTAATATAGTCTCAGGTACATGATACATAGACATTGGCCTAGTATATGTGTTCTTTTTCGTCTCTACCAGGAAGGAGAACCAGAAGCAATTAACATTCACTTAGGAAAAAATAGAGTATTATAATCTTGCCAAAGGGCTGGTTAAATCTTATACCCTTCATCATAATATACTCCAAAAGGATTTGGATTGTTGAGACATTTCATGGATCACATTTGTCCCCTATTTTGAGAACATTATTTAAAATGCACTCTCAATAAACAAAAATTGTCAAGAAGATTTGGCAAAACACGTGAGCTACAAAATTTCAGGAAAGTGCCGTATCAGTGACTTTTTAGGGGTCCTATCATGTTGACCATGTCAGGACATGCCCTCCAAAGGAAAAGAGACATTTTAGCATCTTAAATCCCTTGCCACGAGGCATAATGCCAGCTAAGCCTCTTTGGTTTCAGGCAAAAGAATATTTTACACTTGAAAAGTTTGTTCTGTCCCATTTACTGAATGATATGGAAAGCTGACAGCTACAAGAGGAGCCTGGAGTAAGAAAGAGCTCTGTAGCAGCTCTGCCACTTGGACCATGTGACTCACAGACTCTATGCTATCACAGGGATTGGTCATGAGAAAAGAACTTCTGCAGTTATGACAAGCCCAATAGGAGTAGAAAATAGACACCTAGGGTTGTAAAGCAAACCCACGATGTCTACTGCAAAGAATTACACACCATGTGAAAAAAGAACTTCTAATCTGCTAGAAAAATCAAATGACCACAATGCCATGGGAAGTTGAGGTCTGTCTGAACCACTAGGTCATAAGACAGAGGTACCTCGTCATAAGCTAGATGTGAGAAATCTAGGATCAGACATAAACAAGGCCAGGAGTACAAAGAGGCTGCATGAACTGGGAGTTCAGGCCTCCCGCCATCTAATATGTTGCGTCAGCACTTCTTCCTCAGTTTATACCTATGGATAAATCTGATCTGTGGGGGATGGGGCAGAAGGAGAGTCTCTTATAACCAGCTGACAGAGAAGGAAAAGGCCTCAGTTTGGCTCATGGAGGAGACACTGCAATACACGTAAAGAAGCTAAAGAGCGACTGCTGCTCCCTTACGGTCACATTCAAGTGCTGAGGGAAAATTCTCTCACTGGGCAGAGATGTGAGTGGTATGCTTGATTATATGTATTTTTTGCAAACTATACCTATCCTGAGATGAAAATATATTGGGATACAAAGACACCAGGGAATGCCTTAGCTGGTTGTCCAAGGACCCACAAGGAAAATTAATGAGAGACTGTGTTAAAGGGTATATAGAAAAGAAGCTTGAGGATGGGCTTCTGGAAGTTGATGAAATTTAAGAGCTTTGAAACACATATTGACACTACCTGAAGGGCAATTACCAAGGAAGAGGCACCAATAAAAATCAAACAGAGAGATTAAGGCCATCATTTGACATTTGCTACCCTCTGTCATCATCACAATGCATACGTGAATGGAGTTGCCATGGTGGCAGAAATGGAGGTTATGTATGAGTCCAAGTCCAATATCTGGATCACTCACCAAGTCAGATCCAGATGTTGTTACTGCCCAATGTCCAGACTGCCAGCCAGAGACACCAATACTGAGTTGGTGAGATGTCACCATGCCTCAAAGACAGCAACAGGTCACTTGGTAGAATTTGGTTACACTGGGCCTTTTCTGCCTTTTGCCTCAGTTGGGATAAGCTTGAAGTGCCCTCTCAGCTCCTGAGCTCCCTACAGAATGGGCTGAACTACTTTATAGTTTAGCTTCTCCCTCTTCCCAAACCTATTTTCCTCATCCCTCAGAGATGATGGTGTTCAATAAAACTCCTGCAAACAATTTACTGTCTCATAGTCTGTTTCCCAGGTAATTCAATCTAAGGTAGGTGATAAGGTCTAGGACTTCCCCTTTGATGAAAGTAATTACCTTCAGAAGAGAACATGAATATCAGTGGTTATTTTTTCCACATGTGAAAATTCAGTAAAATAGTATTATTTCTTTCTTGAAATAAGAATTTTTCTTTTTGCTCAAGGGTGGGTTAGCAATAATTTGAAGACAGAAATGATTTTATTTACATTCTATTGAAGTGACTCATTGTCTCTGTCATGACTTAGAAAGTCATAGAATTAGGTCTTAGTATGGACCCCACATACACATACAGCCTACCAGAGCGCTTCAAGCAAGTGATAATGCCTCATTTTGTACATTATAAATGTGAAATTGAAAGAGATTAGTTGCCTTGCTTAAACTGTATAGCTAGGTTAGCGCTGAAGAAGCAATCAGAAAATGGATCTAGCAATATTTAGTACAGTATTTCTTTCTATTAATATGTTGCCCTTCCAAGTCTTTGAAACCTATTAAAGTCTAAATAAAATAGATCACTTTAATGGGGATATCCCACCTATTTCTAAAAAGCTATTTGCTAAAATACTGTGTGTGTTTCTCAGAATAGCATTATATGACGCTCATATTTCCACATGGGAAAAGGAGAGCTGTAATTTGGTTAACTTTTGCTGGGTAAGAGAAATGGAAGGATTCATCTTCAAATCCACTTTAAATAGGTCAAAAAAAAAAAAAGATGGGAGAACCCCTCTGATTCCAAATTTCCATGGAAATAAAAATATTTCAAATAATCAAGAAGACTTTTTATTTAGATTCTAGAAGAAAGAATTTCTGATACTAACATATTTCAATATCACAGCCTCACCGTCAGGTAAATATCCTAAAATCACCCCAGCTCTTTTGAGATTCAATTTATGTTCATTGCAACATCTTCTATTCTTTGTAGTGGTTCAGAATAATCCTGAGACATTATCAGTGCATTCTTTGAATTATAGTTACAAAATGGAAATTCTATATGACTTATTTATAACCAAATTATCTACTGGCTACAAGTTGTTCATTTTATATTCCAAAGAGCTAACTAGATTAGGAAAACACAATATGCACAGCTGATAAATAGCCCAGATAGATTCTAGTTTCAGAGACCATCACATTCTGGCTTTATCATAAATTGAAAAAAAATGTAATAAATAAACATGTGCAGAGTATAAAATCATAGCTTAGCACCAAAAAGAGTAGAGAAATAACAGAAAATAAAAGAAAGAGCTGGTCAAGATTTTTTTTTCTAAAGAAGATGACATAAATGAGAAAAAAAATTATTTAATAGCAAAGACAAGAAAACTAAAATTTAAAATAAAATAAAGCAGTAAATTTCAAGAGCAATAATTCGTTTGACTTTCTTAGGATACGGATTTTTTTTAAGAGTTGAATTATTTGACTCATTATGAGCATGATGAAAGGGAAGGTATACTGAGCTAATATGTTTGTACTGGTAAGAAATGAACTCAGAGGAATCAGCCAGAGCAATGGCTCTCTCTCAGCTGGGTGGCATGAGGACACTCAGTTTCTCTGTGTCTCCATACTTTTTAAAAAAAAATATTATTTATTTATTCATGAGAAACACTCAGAGAGAGAGAGAGACAGAGAGAGAGAGAGAGAGAGAGAGAGAGGCAGAGACAGAGACAGAGGCAGAGGGAGAAGCAGGTTCCATGCAGGGAGCCCGATGTGGGACTCGATCCCAGGACCGCGGGACCACACCCTGAGCCAAAGGCAGATGCTCAACCACTGAACCACCCAGGCATCCCTGTGCCTCCATATTTTAGTGGAAAACTTAAGCCATGGGGATAATCGACTGTTGTCCTTCCAGTCCTATAATTCTCTGGCAATTCTTGTTTTCTCAGGCTTGTTACTCTACAAAATATATTTAGTATTTTTAGAGATATATTGAACACAGACTATATTAATAACTTTTTCCATTTCCATTTACGCTTTTATAAGTTTATTTTTTAAATTCCTTACTCAATTAACACCCAGAATGAATCTGTGAGATAGGTAATTATATCTCCATTTTATAAATGAGGGAATATATACTCCAAGAAGCAACTTGCCGAAGATTACAAAGGATCAAAGGACAGACATGACTCAAGGCTAAATGTCCTCAGCCAAAGTCTGCTCCATTATCCAAGTTATCCACTACTCTAAATGAAGAAATTCTTTGAAGCAGATTGTGTCGGATTTAAGAAGTACTTACTCACCCTTCCAAATAATTTCAGAATTCTCTTGACTGTGGAGTAGGAGACTAGGAGAAATAGAAGCCCAAATCTACTCATGTGCATATAGTTAAGCCCACTTGGGTGAATTTTTCTACATAGACAAGCTTATATTTTCATTATATTTCAAAGTGCGGTTTTGCTTTTAGAAAACTAAGGAAAAGGATGCCTGGGTGGCTCAGCGGTTGAGTGCCTGCCCCTGGCTCAGGGAGTGATCCTACAGTCTCAGGATCAAGTCCCACATCAGGCTTCCTGCCTGGAGCCTGCTTCTTTCTCTGCCTACGTCTCTGCCTTTCTCTCTCTCTATGTCTTTCATGAATAAATAAAATCTTTAAAAACAAAAAGAAAACTTGGGAAAATTATAAAAGTCAATATTTTTTAAATAGTAGGCTATCTGTCCTACTGATAACTACTCTCTGAAAGATTACGTTTTTTTGCAGTTCTTAACCATAATCCTGCCATCCCCCAAAAGAAGTTCTATGTCTCAAATAGATCAGGGAATGCTGGCCTTAATGAATTAATGATAACTCTAATTATTTCTAGAGTTGTTAATCAGAATGACCTTAGTACAGGACATTTCAGAGCCTTTAATATATCACTATGGATTGTGAATTATCTAAGGAAGGTGATACTGTACAGTGTTCCTTGGATTTGTTGGAGCATTAACTTTTTGAAAAACAAATTCTAATATCTCATCTAACTTATGTCCTGTAGAATGCAGCTTGGGAATTTCATCTCCTAATGTCTAAAAAAGGCCTTAGATATTATTTATTTCAACTTTTGCAAGTTACATATGAAATGAAGACCTGAGTAACTTGTTTAACATCACACAGTGATATGGCCTATGGCTAGAACCAAGGCCTTCTGACTGCCACTAGAGTTCTACTTTCATTTCACATACTATATTTCTGTAAATTACTATGAACAGTAAAAATAGTTTTGTCACCTGATACATACTTGGCACAAAGTCAATTAGCATTGATCCAAATAACTTATAGTAAATTGTCTTTCCAAATATAAGATATTCATTTACTGAAGTATATTTTACTTTACTTTACTTTTACTACAAGCTCAACATATTTCTAAAATGTGGATTTTCTGAATTCATCAGGGCATTGGACTTCACAAAATAGTTTAATGCCTTGTCTTCTTTTACAAATGTTAGAATTTTTATGAGAAGAATATATGTTTCTTTTAAATATTTTATTTATTTATTCATGAGAGACACAGAAAGAGAGAGGCAGAGACACAGGCAGAGGGAGAAGCAGGCTCCATGCAGGGAGCCCGAAGTGAGACTCGATCCCGGGACTCCAGGATCAGGCTCTGGGCCAAAGGCAGGTGCTAAACCACTGAGCCACTGAGGCATCCCAAGAAGATATGTTTTAATGGAGAAAGTAAAAGAAATCATAACAAATGGGCATCTATATATGCCCAACACTTTGCTTACAATGTCTTTAGTTAGTTCTCAAGATAACTAAAACAATACATTACTAGTTCTGTTTTCAACAGGAGATAGAATTAAGACTCAGAATGTCAATTAAGGTATCCTATCACATAATTGCAAATATCTTATCAGAAAAAGGGCTAGTATCCAAAATCTATAAAGAACTTATCAAACTCGACACCCAAGGAACAAATAATCCTATCAAGAAATGGGCAGAAACATGAACAGATATTTCTTCAAAGAAGACATACAAATGGCCAACAGACATGTGGAAAAATCCTCAACATCACTTGGCATCAGGGAAATAAAATCAAACCCACAATGAGCTACCACTTCAAACTGGTCAGAATGGCTAAAATTAATAAATCAGAAAAGAAGAGATGTTGGTGAGGATATGGAGAAAGGGGGACCTTTTATATTGTTAGTAGGAATGTGAACTAGTTCAGCCACTATGGAAAACAGTATAGACGTTCCTCAAAAAGTTGAAGATAGAGCTACCCTATGACCAGCAATTGCACTCCTAGGTACCTACCACAAAGATACAAATTTAGTGATCCAAGGGAGCACCTGCACCCCAATGTTTATAGCACCAATATCCACGACAGCCAAACTATGGAAAGAACCCAAATGTCCACTGACAGATGAATGGATAAAGAAGATGTAGTATACATATATAATGGAATATTACTCAGCCATAAAAAATAAAATCTTGCCATTTGCAACGATGTGGATAGAACTGGAGGGTATGATGCTAAGCAAAATAAGTCAATTGGAGAAAGACAATTATCACCTGATTTCATTTATATGTGGAATTTAAGAAACAAAATAGAGGAGCATAGGGGAAGAGAGGAAAAAATAAAACAAGATGAAATCAGAGAGACAGACAAACCATAAGAGACTCTTAATCATAGGAAGCAAACTGAGGGTTGCTGGTGAGAAAAGGGTGGGTGATGGACATTAAGGAGGGTACATGATGTATGAGCACTGAGTGTTATAAAAGACTGATGAATCACTGAATGCTGCCTCTGAAACTAATAATGCAGAATATGTGAGTTAAATATAAAAAAGATAAATATATTGCCATCAGGGAAAACCGATAAAAAAACGTCTGGGGCACTTGGGTGCCTCAGTCAGTTGGGTCGCTGACTCTTGGTTTTGCCTCAGGTCATGATTTCAGGGTCCTGGGATCAAGCTCTATGCTGGGCTCTGCACTCAGCATTGAGCCTGCTTGGGATTCTCCCTCTTGTCCTTCTGTCATTCTCGTTGCTCTCTCTCCCTCTTTCTCTCTCTCTTAAATAAGTAAATGAAATCTTTTGTTTTTAAGTTCATTCTTTTATTGTTTTTGTTCCACACTATTTTTAAAGATGCAGTGTAGGTCCTGATCATTGTTGTTGATCAAGCCTATGTGAAACTTTAATGAGAAATGCAAGATTTATGGAATTCAAAATTGCTTTGGGAAATGAAAACACAATTTCATTTATTAATGGTCACTAATGGCCTATAATCAAGGCGGCAACTGCTAGGTAAATAAATAAACAATTAGCTGGTTTATTTGAAGTGTAAGCAGAGGATAATCTAGCAATTTGTTTATTATTCTTATCTGCTGGGCCCTTTACCTCTTAACTTCATAATGGAAAAGCTGGATACAAACTGAGTGTTTTTATATTAAATTATATTTTAAATAGCCTAGGTGAGTTTGCACTTATTTTCTAATTTAAATTCTGTTTATATCTACATTTTTTATTCTGTGTTTCCATAAAGTAGACATTAAGGAATTAAAATACAGTAACTCCCCACTTATCCAGAAGGTCCAGCTTGTCAGAAGTCTCTGATAAAGGCTTTGGAGAAGCCAGAAATATCTACCCCAAAGCCCTGCATTAAGGCTCTTAGGGATTCATGTGGAACTTTATTGACTTTTTAAATATGCAATTCTTTTAAAGCTCAGTTATCTGTCTTCTCAGCCTCTGATAGATTAGTAGAAGCAAACCAGAAAAGGTCAGAAGCTGTCTGAAACAGGTAAAGTATGAACAGAGGTGATGGCTGACAACCTTTTACCACACTGTCCAAAAATCCTGGGCCATAACAATTGCCCTGGAACATGAAGAAAGGGCTAAATGATGTTAATGATGCTTGGAATTTTCCGGTGAAGTCATGCATTTTAGAATGATTGCCCTCAAATGTGGTTAAGTTCAAGTAGCTGTAAAACCGAGTGATGCATATGATTGTGTGCGTGTGTTTGTGTGTGGGTGTGTGTGTTGTGTGTGTATTTGGCAATGCTTTCTCAAAGTAGATAGCATTTAAGAAGACTCTTAATAATGAGAAGGAAATCACTAGAAAGATAAAAAAAATGAAGCATTTATTTTGAGAAGAGGGAACATCATAATTCAGTACTTTAGTGACTTGAAAGAGGGGTGAAAGATGAGTATGACTAGAGTATGGAGTCTAAGCAGAGGGTAACCAAAAGCCTGGCTCCATATCTTTAATCCTTAATTATTGTGAAAGTCTCCTCTTGCCCTACAGACTATATGACTCTACCTTGAGGTGGTACTCATTTAGCCACTGCTGTGATTACAGGGCCTGTGTTATGGTTTGGTTAGCAGGATCAAGGAACAGAGTATGGTATTAAGAAGGTAAGAAGAAAAGTCATGAATCTACACCAAAAGTCTACCAGAAGCCATGCACTGTGCTGCATAATTTTTTTTTCACCTCATTTCATTCAAGTTTCCCAATAGTCATAAACCACCACCAAGGTTGTCATTCTCATCTCACGTGAGAATACTGAGATTCCAAGAAGTTAAAGGTCTTACTCAAAGAAAAAGGAAAGGAGTACCTTTCCAAAAGGTAAAGGAGTACTTTTCCAAAAGTAAACTGTGGCTTCTAACAATAAACCATACCTATTATAAAATAAAAGTACTTTGAATTCCTGAATAGAGTATTATATACAATCAAATAATTATTGAGCACAGATTATGTCCAGTGATAATAATAATGGCATACCATTAATCAAACATCTGTTATATGGTAGACAACATATTTTATATACCTTGGTAGTTAAGGATAGTCCCAGCGTTATCCATTTTACTGGTCTAAAAAGAAGTGTAAGGATTGAAAGATTCAGGTTTGAGGCTTGTCATTTCTTAAGTGTATAACACTGATCAACTCAAAACATTGGCATTTTGGTCTTCTCACTATGAGGTTTTTGCTATGTAATAGAACTGGCGCATCCCATCTAATAGAACTGTATTGAAGATCAACATGAAATAATGATACACACTAAATTCTATAAAATTCCATAAGTCACAAAAAATCCCAGAATGTCTTATACAGTAGCTATATTAAGTATTTTTGGTATGGATATCAGACAAGGGTATAGAGTAAGTTTGAGTATGATCCCTGAATCTTATTGCATGGGCTCAAACACTGACTACACAACATATTAGGTGAAAAATTCAGAGGAAATGTAACTTCTCTGTGCCTCTCTTTTCCCAGGTAAACAAGGAAAGTAGTATATGATTCTAAGGCTATTGTAAGGATTATAGACCCCATTCCACAGAAAGTGTATGGCACTGTGCTCAGCACACACATATGTCATTAAACAGCAAAAGTTATTAATGTTATTATGGTTTTCTTCCTGAGGTTAAAATGAAACCAGTAAAAGGGAGGGAAAGATTTAGGAGATTTAAGCATAGACTTTCCTGCCTTTTTAAAGCTTGTGTGTGTATGTGTGTTGGGGAGGGTTAATTTATATGGACACAGACAATTTGAACCAACAGCTTTTGTACTATCCCTATTATTTCTGAAAGGAAAAGGAAAGCGAATACTACAAGGGTGAATACTGCAACTAAGAACTAGCAAGTCACTCTTTTTAATTTTCTACCTCATTTCCATTGTTCTCTTTTTCTAAAACCCAAAAGGAATACTGAAGGTCAAGGACAGAAGCAGGAGTATTAAAAAAAAAAAAAAAAAAAAAAAAGGAGAAAGAAAGAAAGAAAAGAAAAAACAAAACAAAACAAAACAAAAGAAAAAAATAACAACAGGGTAGGATATCCCAGTCATTTTTTGGGGGGGGGATTTTATTTATGACATATAACATAATTGGACAATTAAATTCATGCAGATAATGTTCTTTTCTCTGCTGAAAACATCTTTTCCTGCTTCCCCTGCCTGATGAACCTCAGGACTGTTTCCAACAGCCAAGAAGCCTTCCCAGCCATATAGGCTTGTCCAAGACCTCTCCTCCACTGTGCTCGCATTGAGTCTCTGTCCTCTGCTGTGGCTGCACTTTATCAAACACTAAAATTACCTTGTTTACCTGTTTGTGAAACCTTCCCAGAACATAAGTTCCTCAAAGACAAGGACCATAGTCATCTTTACATCCCCAGAGAGTAGTTGGCATATATTAGGAGCTCAATAAATGTTTATTGAAGTAGACTAAATTGTTTTTCTTCTTGATCATGTTAATACATCTTAAATTTTAATTCACTTTGCAAGAAGTTCAACACCTACTCTGTAATTTTCTTGACCACATTTATATTACCCATAACATTTTATAGATAATTTATAATGACATAAAACCAATAAACAACTGCTAATCTTCAGATACATTCTACACAATCCTCTGCAAAAGCTCTTAACTTCCTACCATATTTTGTAAACAAGCTATCTGGTGTTGACTTAGATTTATAACAACTTCTAAGGATCTGTTTCTGCTAGTAAGCTCTCAGTATGGCCCTCTGAAGGAATGCTGGAGTCTTTTCTAACTGCTTGCTATTACAATTGCCCTGAGGCTATTCTTAAGGCATAAAGCTGGAGTTATTTATTAACTAATAGTATTCATTACTCAGAATAAAATCTTCTTACTAAAAAGGGAAAGGATGTATACTCCCCTGGTACAATTACAACAAACTGTAAAACAGGTGTTTCTGTTTTTCCACTTTGTTTACCTAATTCTTTGGTTCAATCAGGAAAACTTTCTACTATTGCAGGGATAACCTTTACCTCCCAAACTCTTTTACTCAGGGATTTGTGCAGACTTCCCTAAGAACACAGACTGCTTGGCTAATTTCACAAGATGATTGGCAATTTGATCATTTCTAAGCACACCGAGTTTATATATATATCCCACACACATTTCTTATTTATATTCCACATAAATCATAAGTAAAAAATATAAAGCTATGCAACAAAATTGAGTAGTTTATAATGCAGTTTCCCTGTAAAGACACAAGAGTGCAAGGACTGAATTTCACAGGAAATTATCTTTCTTCACTTCTATGACCAATTTTTTCTAATATTCTATTATTGCTTAGATTTTCATTTGACAAACCGTGCATATTTTTCTGTCCCAACCCTTGCATGAATTGAAGTACTATGTTTTCCTCCTTGACATCTGCATAGTCTATGTGAAGCAATGACACATGCTTGGTATTTTACATATCCAATATTCTTGAATGTGTAATGTTTATGTGAGCATATATTCCTGGATACAGGAAGGAAAACATTTAAACTTAAAATAGAAATGTATCATATATTCAACTGAAATGGGCATTTCTAAGAAAGCAAAAGATTAGAGACAGCAAGCCAGAATGCAGGAATGATAGGTAGAAAATTGGGTAAGGTTACAAAGCAAAGTGCAGGATTATTTTCACCCTTGGTTGGCTAAGGATAATGGCAGAACTGGGTGCATATACTTCCTTTCAACCAAAGAATTATGGGTGCTTCTGGATCTATTTATATATCTTTGCATTCATACTCCTGTGCACACTTAAGTGTCATTGATGGTCATACAAAATAGGACACACATTATCTTGCTAAATAATACAATAGTGATTTCATTAAATTTGTCATTATTGAAAATTGTACTGTAAGAAATCTAACAGCCAATCACCTTCAGAATCATTCAATTTGTTCTTGTCCATCTAGAATGAAAAGCTTGCTGCACAGCTGTGTTTAAGACTGTGTAATGACTTTAAATCTAGGACACAGACTCTTTTTGCATGTCCAATCAATTTGTTAGGAATCTGATCCTGTGCTAATGGGGCTGTGTGCATTAAAATTCATTCTTTGAAAATTGTATCTGAAGTAGATGCTGCACACAGCCTTTAAACTATATCAACTGGGTTTTGCTTTTCCTTCACTTTCCAGAAGAGGTTATTGTTTTCTTTTTTCCTTGAGAAGGAGGCTATTGTTTTCAGAGGCATAAACTGAAGACTAGAAAATGTTCATATATCGGTGCTGTGAATTCCTAAATTAGTATGTGTCATATTTAAAATGCCCAGTTTCAGATACATGAAGTATACTGCCACAACTTCTGTGGAATTCCATGCAGTCTTGAAGCAATGCTTTCCTAATTTTAGAATCATGACTACATGTGGTAAGCTCTAATAGCAATCCCACTTTCAGTGTAAGAAGTGCCTGAAATAAGACTATCAGACAAACCTTAAACAGAAAATAAATGAAGGAGTGTACTGGGAAATCAGGAATTTGGGTAACAAAGGAAAAGCAAGATCACACAGTTCTCCAATACACATACTCAATTGAAGAAACTTTTTTTTTTTTTTATTTTTCTCCATTGGAAAACTCAGTGTCTAATCCATGTCAACTGTCACTCAATGTTAATGACCCAATGTTCACCCAAGAAATGACTTTCTTGATTTTGTAATCTTATAATTACACAGTCTTTTGTAGATGTCATGATAATAATCAATATATGACTGCCACATTTCAAACTCTACATATAATTGTGTCACTCTATCTTGTTTTCATAATTCCATGACGCAGTATAAAAACTCTGTATACTTGTGTTTGGCATAGAGCTGTTCAAATCATAACAATGAATGAGGCATAAAAATGTCATGACATGATTATCATACCTCATGAAACAAGTACTGTAATTCTCACATCCTGATTATCCAAGCTAGTGAAGAAGCTAAAATACTGTATACAGCTACAATGATAACATAAAAGTCTCTTCAGTTCAATCAAATCCAGTTCCACCTGACCTTCAGAGGAAAGACTCCCGTGCTAAAGAAGTGACCTTTATTTTTTATTCTGTGAAAGAGGCATGAAATGTAGTTATCAGTTATATGACTAAGTGATAACTGTGGTTATCAGTTAAGTGACTTAAGTTGGAACCCCCAGACATCAAGCAAACGAAGTCAGTAAGGAGTCATAAGCTATAAAGACCTTGAAGGCAAGAGCTATTTTTTACTATCTTATCTTTCTGTTCAACATATCATGTGCATGGCTGTGCAAGTGTTCGAAAAAATTTTTTGAATTGAATAAATTTTACTGGATTACATAACTGATCACCATGGTGATCTGACCATGGTGATCAATTCAAAAGTTTTTCAAATCAACTAAAGCTATGGTATTGGCATTATGTTCAATGTTTCAATCGTAATGGGAAAAAGGCAGGATCACTATTTAGCACACCATTTGCACCCCTTGAATACTTTGGAAGATGAGACAGGGTATAAATAAATGCTTAATTAAATTAACTTAGGAGCTTAAATGCGCTTCTCATATATTAGGTGGTTTCTCATCAGAATCCTAAGTTATCAAAAGATACTCCTTTGCCTCTGTGTAACAGAGAGAAACATAGAGAGTAGGTGATGCTCATAGACTGAGAAAATGAGAGACAAATCTTGAGGGATCTTTGGACTATGAATCAGGGTTGGAAAGTGGAAAGAAATTTCAAATAGAGATAAAAAGCTCCTGATGAGCCAGGTTTTCTGACTCCTCTCCTCTTCAGCATCATTGGATGTTCACCATCATTTTCCCTTCCATCCTCCCACTAAGCTGGGCCAAGCTCCAGGGACAAGCATGAGGAAGAAAAATCCCTCGGATTAATTCACTGATGTCTCTATCAGCTCATGTCCATAAAAGTTACCAGACAGTCCTGAAGATAGAGGGAGGCAAGTACCGGTAGAGAGGGACTTGGTTTCACACTGCTGGGCTCTGTTCACACCATAGAAAGAATACCTTTAGTAGCTGGGGCTCATGTTACCCAGTTTGCCAAAAAAAATAACTAAATAATTTACTAAATTATATATTCACCACTTTGGATTGTAATTTTAAAAAATTAGTTTCTCACATTTGAATGATGGTTTAAGTCTTTAATTTCTTGCATATATTCCCCATGTAAAAAAAAATAATACTTTAAAAACTCTTCCATTTTGAAGCTATTATATCTTGCCTCTTGCTAAAATACTGAACTCTTGAGAGCAGGGTCCATTTCTTATTAGCTTTGAATTATCTTTATCTTATTATCAACACTTGGTAAATACACTTTCGATAGTAGGAGACTTACATTTCATTATACATATTTATGTTCTCATCAGCATGTAGAAACTTGGTCATGTATTAGAATATTAAAAATTACTAAGCCTTGTATTGCTAACTCCACAGGAAGCTTTAAGAAATATTTTAATGTTTCCTAAGAAGCCAGCCGTAAATACTTAGCAAATGAGTGATTTATTTTAGATAGAAAAAGAAAGGTAATTTTAAGAATAAAATTCTGGAGGGAATTCTCAAATACTAACAACTCATCAAAGTGGATTTCACTATTGAAAACAGAAAGAATGTCTTAGTTTGGCAATATAAATTGACTCCTTGAACCAATTGGGCAAATTTAGCAAATTATGCTTCTAAAATATCCTGTAATAACATAATCTTATAAACCTTGCACTTAATATTTAGATGTAGCTACTTCCCTTGTTTCTTCTCTCATGTGAAGTGTTTTCAGACCTTATACTATAAATTGGAGTTGTATATGCATTGAAATTTTGTAAATCAATTTTTTTTTTTTTGTCAGTCTCCAGTTCTCAAGGAACTAGTTTGGTAACCTGGATTATATCACCACTAAATCCGTAGTACATTTCAACTGTCATCTCAATTAGACTGCAAATGTAACAGGCCACCGTATATTTTAAACAGATAATGCTGCCATAAACATAAAAAATAAAGCACTTCATTTTAAGAGGAAGAGACTAATAAAAACAGTCACAGATATACATTTACATATATATATATTTCATGCACTATTTAGACTAAATTTTGTATCTGCTATTGTCAGATTGGTTTAGAATGACATTTCAATTTGAAGCATTTCATTTATAATGAGCTTTCTGCTGAGGGTGGGGCTGCAGAAGCTTTAGATTAGAATATGAATGGCTCTCAAATGCAAATACACAAAAACATACAATTCTCCTAGACCTTGAGGTTTAAGCCACATCAAGTTATAGTGAAATAAACAGGTGTAACCACACAAGAGGAAACAACAGCCTTATTGGCCATGTGAGACACTTCCCTGTGTGTATAGAACAGCTGAAATATTACCATTTCAAGGATCCCTGCCTTCCTTTTCTTCTAAGAGAACGCTGCCACCTGCACAGTTTCTGCAGAACACTTCAGAAGATATTTTCACTTACCTGAAAGAAAAACAACAACAACAAAAAAAGCATTTAAACATCATTTCATGGTGAATTTGTTTTTACAATCTTAATTTTAAAAGCTTGTGTTATATAATAGACATGTTTCTAAAATGTTGTATGTGCATTGAAGTTTTATAAATCAAATCCTGCTTTTCCCTTGTCCTGACATTACAGATTTAGATTATTTTTGAAAATTTGGTAGTTGGTTGATCATCATTCCTGATAAAAGCATTTCAATGTCTTGCACAGAGCAGATTTTCTCGTGCTACAAGAAACCATGTCTCAATCTAATGCAGAAGGTGGATATCACTGGGTCTCTTTGTGTATTTAATCATTTCATCAGTCTTACATTCTTCTATTTATTCAACAAATACACATTGACCTTATTGTGTGTCAGCCTGGAGGTGGCATTTTGCTAGGCCTGGAGGTGATCAAGATACTCATCTTCACCTTTACTGCGTCTAAGCATTCTTACAGGTAAACTGCATATCTGTCAATCAGGACAAGACTCAGAAGTAACCTACTCCTTGGTCTCTGGGCATAGTTACCTTTCTTTGGCCCTTAATTTATGCTTGGTTTGCAACTTTAGCACAAAGACATGATTCCTACTCAGAGGAAACATGGACCAGGACAGAATGGGGAAACTCAGGGACATAGTAGTTAACAGCATCTTGGCAGTGAGTTAACAGTAGTTAAATCACCAGGAGGAACTTGCACTGTTACAAAATAGATGCCCACATCCAGCTCCTAGCAGTCCCCCAGCATCAGCACCATTGAAGATGGCCTTTCCCTCTGACACTGCTCATGGTGTCCTGAGATTCAAAAATCCTAGGTTTGACTGAATGTTGATGCCCCTTTCCTCAGAGTGAAAATGTTTACTGTTCTGTTACTGACTTCCAATTACCAGTGAGTTCCTATGCCTTTTATGCTATAAACCAGATGAGCCAAACAGGGTGGATTCAGTCCTGAGACTAAAAAAAAAAAATAAAAAAAAATCATTTTCTGCTTTAGATGAAAGTTGTATTGGTCCCTTTGGGGATTTACACTCTGGCATTTGCTATCTGCCATTGGAAGCTGTCGATTTATATTCTATCTTAACATCCATTCAGAGCATTGGAAGCTCTTGGCTTTCTTCCCACCCAATCTGAGGACAAGGAATGAGTTCCTTTCAGTGGGCATGTGACAAACGAAGCTGTTATCGACATATAATAGAAGTTACAGAGGGTTGGGAGATGAGCTCCTGCCTTGTCGTGCTGTGTATAGCTGTTGTTTCTTAGGAGCTCAAGCCAATGTGGTATAGTAAGTGAAAATGGTGGGATGGAGTTGGTGAATGAGATGACACATTCAGGGTGACTGGGGTGACTGCATTTAGGAAATCAGCTAGGACAGCAAGGACAACTTTTTTGAATCCTTACGGTCTACTTGATTTGGGTGGAAGATATGCATCTACTTCAATTAGGCATTTCAAGTTGTTTATTGATTCATTTGATTTTTAAGTAAAGCATTTTAAAAATGCAAGTCCTGGAAGGTATCAAATAGTGAGATTTCTCTATAGTTTATTAAATATGGGTATGTCTTAAGAAAGCTCTAAAACACTATGAAAATACAAAGTGTTTTTCCAAACACTACTACACTTGTCTTCATGGTCCCAAAAATCAATGGATGAACTTCAACTAACCCCTATATAGAAAAGGTGTCCGTATCTAAACTTATATACAGAATTACATCATATTATAAATTTCCACACTCAGACTTGTGAGGAAAAGAAATGAGATGCTGAACGCTTATGGGGCTACTTATGTTCTTGAATATTGGCTTTTCTTAGTCCAAAATCTGGACATTAAGTAAAGCAATCAGACTTACTTGCACAGACATACTCTGTGATACCCAAGCCTAATCCACCATAATTGTATTTTTTGGCCAAAACACTGACCATCTGATGCATAGTGAACTAGAGGCCAGTATGTTTTAATTTAGTCTGTAAAGGAGAAAATAATAGTAATGAAGCTTGATGGCTGCTTTAGCATTTGCAAGGCTTCAGGTTCTCCTGGGGCCAATAATAGCTTTAAAAAATGGCAGAAAGAGGCCACTGAAGGTGATTTTGTTGATTGGAAGGAGAAGCAATCTAATGTTTCAGAGGCAGTATTGCAAAGTGATTAAATGAGTAGACTTCAGAGTTAGAACTCATGGGTTTGAAACACACTCTGCATCTTATCAGCTTTGATACATAACTTAAACTATATAAACCTCAACTTCTTCATCAGCAATATGGAAACAATTTCCATACCTACATCATGGTAGTGCAGCCGATGTCTGTTTGTAAGAGCCCAGGACACATTAGCTAATTAGTCTTACTTTCTCTTGGATAATCTCAGGGGCGGCTTCTTTGGTTTGCTATGGGGAAGGTGGATTTGAGGTAGGGAAGGAAGAAGGGACTACATATACAAAAGTTTTACTTTATAGCAGGGTAGAGAATGGGCTGACTTGTAGTCTATTTGGCGATGGCTTAGGGAAGTTGCTGAAGATGGGAGATGATACCAAGAGATGAAAATAAGAAGGACACTTTACAACTGTCTCGTTTTTACCATTTCCTGAATATTTCACAGGCGTGCTCTCAGTGGATTCCTATGATAAGCTTAGAACAGGGATGTAGTGAGGGCAGGGAGGAAAGTACGGGTAGAAACTTATATAGAATATCTTAGCTCACAAAGCAGGGACAGCATTTTGAGTTTAATATTGCTGAGGAAGATTAGTAAAACTTTGAACACAGTACTTTGGCCAGGAAGTAACCTGAACAACTTTTTTTTTTTTTTCCCTTCAGGTTGTCACTAGAATAAAATGATGAAATTTTAATAGCGTTGCAGTGCCTACATTATTTTCAACAGAAAGAGAAGAAAGTGTTAGGAGAAAATGTGACCAGAAGGCAAGTCAGCCTTTGTTTCTAGAGCCGGGGGCAAAAATAAAAATAAAAATAGAGGGCCTGTATGCCATATATCTAAATAGTTGGTGATTATAAATCAAGATAACAAATTGATAATGAAATATAGTTTATCCTCCCACTTTGACAATATGTTTTCATAACGACTCATAAGGCCAGGTTAAAATTTAAAATTTTAAGACTGCTTGGAATGCTGTGCCAGATTATGGTGTCACAAGGAGTCTTGGCCCCGACCCTGACACCTAACCCATGAGCTTCTCATTTCTTCCCACTTTTGGCTTAGCATCATAAGGAGATTCTCATTCTTTTTGACTCCCCCAGGCTACACAACCAGGCACAGGCAGCAAGTAGGCTATCTTCCTCCCTTCGACATGTGCATATTAGCAGTATAATGTGGCCCCAGAAGACATTCAGAGAAGAGTTCCTTATAGACCCTGGAAGCAGACACAGGGCTACTTGGGAAGGGAATTTTGGAGTCCCCTGGAACCTTTATCATAGACCAAATTGGATGATGCAGTCCCTGGGTGGGTTTATTTCTTTGAGCCCCAAAGAATCCTCACCCCCTGAGGAGGGGTATAGTTCATTGGGGTGGGGGGTGCTCTAAAGCATAAGGTTCACTGAGGGATCCTTCTTACCCACAGCTAAGAGTCATACTGCTCCATGTAGTCTTGGGTAACATCCATAAGGGAGAGGAAAATAAGATTTTCTAAGAATAACCAGGATCATTATTGCCTTCCAAGTGTATACCGAACATCAGAATTAAAAGACTCACTACCACACACTCTAATTGCATCCCTACTGCCTCTCTCATTGTTGTCATTGTTTTGTTCTTTGCCCCCTTCTGACGTTGTAATTCTCTCTGTTTTCAACGGAAATTTTACCACGTGGAGAGCATAATGAGGCAGCTGCTTTCAACAGTTGCAGCTGAGCAAGAATAAGACAATTTAACTCAGAAAGTCTTCTCCAAGGAACCTCAGGGATATGAAGAAGAATGCACCAAAATTGGAATTTGGTCAGGCACTGAAACTAACCCTGTCACTTGCATAAAAGTGTCATTGGATCTTCAACCACTGCCCATGATCAAGCCTTTGATTTTAAGTCTTCTCTGAAAGGATAAAGGTACAGGAACCCAAGACTAAAGTGTAAAAAGCAGGCAGTTCATTGCTGGCTTATGAATACCATCCCCGTAAAGAAGGTTTTTACAGGAGAGCTCCCACTGGAAGTTCCACATAAATCAAAATCATAAATAAATAATATTATGTAAGTACTAAATGGACCTAGTATCCCTAGGATAGTTTAATCAAAGCTTCAGGTATTCTGAAATTAGATTTGTTTTGATTTTCTTCAGGCTCCATTTTTTACTTCATGATAATGAAACAAAAGCTCTTCTAAAAAAAGACAAAAATCAATCACTGCTACCTCGGGTAAATGCCATTCACATTTCCTGAAAAAAGTCACCTTGTGAACTTAATGTAATCAAAACAATGGCAGGAGAGTTCTAAACTCTTGTTAAATAACCGTTAATTATTTATCCAAAAAGTCCATTGCTTATAAGTAGATGTAATTTTTTGACTTGGAAGAAAAAAGAAACAACCGACGATGAAGATTTTATCAGTTGAGCTGTTGAGACGTAATTATAAATTTTTATCAAAGAAAGTCTACAGAAATGCTGTGAAAGGCAGAATTTGGCCTATATTATCTACATAAATGGACTCTTTTTGCCTACATGAATATTGTTAACCTAAGGGACAATGCAACTACACTAATTCTGTTCTCAGCCAGCATCCACATTGGCAGATTAGGAATTTGTGTAACTGAAAATATGGGAACAGATGAATAAGATTAATACATTTAAATACTGTAAGAAACTCTAAGTGTAATAAGGATGGACTTATGCTTAAATGACACTTTATAATTTACATTTTTTTTTACAATGTATCTCATTTGATCCACAAGTCAATCATGTGTGATATATTGTGTCTAGGAAACATTCTCATCCCTTATCTGTCTTTTACAGTTTTTTGGTCCATTTCCAGAATATAAATGGAAAATCATCTTCACTGAAGAATCACAGGATAGGCAAAGCCAGGACTTGACCTGTGTTCTTGTCACTGACCTTCACTTTCTCCACTAGCAACGTATGAAATATACCCATCGAGGTTGACATGCATTTGCTAGATTATACGTCTTTACCTAAAAATGTCTTCATAACTTTTTCTCCAAAAATTAAAGGATGACACCACAGGGAAAAAAGCATGTAGTTGGCCAGTTATGAAAAAAAAAAAAACTAGTCTTGGGAAACTTTCCCCACCCTTTATTCCACCTGCTGTGTTTTCTTCATACTGATTTTCTTTCTCAAGTTCCTCTAATTGACTTAATGGAATTATTCCTTTGTTCTAATTCCCTCATATTATTTATATGTGTATTTTTTTTTCATTAAGTCCCCCAAAGGATCAGATGACAAACTCCTAATCTTTTGCTGCATTATACATATTTCTATTTCTGGCTCTTTAGTATTCTGGGACAAACCAAAAATAAGCATGAAAGTTAATGTCAAGGATTTAAACTATATCAATAACGAAATTTATTAAAGCTTTTGTCCTGCTTTTGCCTATATATAATATCTACTAACATGATTTACATAAAGATGTATCCAATTCTGATTATTCTAAATTCCATCATCCTATCCTCAGCGAACTCGCACCAAACTATTTAGGTTGACTCTCACCCTCTTCGTGGCAATTGAACTTGTTTCTATTCTTTCTCCGTCATCACTTAAAACATTGCTATTCTATAGATGAAGCTAAAAGGAATTAAGAAACTTTACTGAGGTCACACAGCTAAGAAAAGGCTGAGCCAGGAATTAACTCCATTGCCTGATGTGAAAGACCTGCCTCTTGACCACTCTGCCATTCTGTCTCTAGGAAACATCCTCAGTTCATGGCATTTGCCTTCTACATTTTTTTCTTCATTCCATCTATAAACCACAAATGGAGAAAAGGCGATGAAGCATAAAGCACTGAAAGGAAACGGGATTTATGAATATTTTCTTCAATATTATAGCAATTGGTATGTGTGTAATAGACTGAAGGCAATTCGTGTGCTTGTCCCTGGTGTTCTCCACCAGCGATACGGATTTTGCACATGCCACAGATCAGGCCCTATGATCAAGGTCTTTTCTCACACATCCATGTATCTATTATCTAGGAGCCGTCCCAAGTTTAATTTCGCTGAAATGTTATTCTGATCACACCCAGATTTTATAGGTAACTAACCTGGCTTTGTTCGCTGCCACCCCGAGAGACGGAGGTGCTGCTGTGGGAGTTATCCTGTTAGTTATCCTCCATAACTACTATAGTTCATCATCTACATCCCCTGTTTCTCTTTACCCCCCCGCCCCGACCTCCCAACACACACAAACTATTCTTTCCAGCAGGAAAGAATATATTCCTCTGATCCATAAACTATGTCAATGTCGGTGTATTTTTCCTAATCCACTACATTCTCTACAGAATGTAGAGTTTCTCTACATTCCTCAGTCACAATGACCTTTGTAAGAAAAACAACTGCAAAGGTGTCTGCATAATGTCATTATGGTAATTTGCTGCTGCTACTCTGAAGAAATCAAAAAGTAGCTTCTAGAGTTGGGAAAACTGGAAAGAAAGCATGACACAGCTTTCCCTCTGTCCTACCCTGTGCCTATATTCCACTTCAGCTGAGCCTTCTTTGTTGATTAGGGACTTGGACCTTATACCCATGCTGGACCTGTACCTCTCTCACCTTAAGAAGGAATTGGTGGGGTTAGACTAGATCTCCTGAACTCTACCCAGAACGCGGAAGAAAGAGAACTCCTATAGGAGAGTGGGTGCCTCCCTGGGAAGGGTGCTCATCAGATGATCTGAGAGCAATTACCTACACCAAAATGTTGGGCAAAGAGGCAGCATTTCTCTAACCCACGGAAGCAATCTTTAAAGTGGTAGAGGTTTCATAAAACAATATTGCTCACAAAAAGCTGAGTAACAATGCCTCCATTTTACTTCTCTCAGCAGCCCTGCTGCTAAACTTCCCCTTCTGTGTTTTTGTGAACACAGGTCAGGGCTTTCACCTGCCTCAGGTGGCATTACTGGTCTCAGTCCAGGATCCTGCAGGAGCCACCTGGAATCCCAGAGCAGAAAGAGGCCTTAGAAAGCATTAAGTCTTTCCCAGGAGAACTGCTCTTTTTCTGCATGTTCCAAAATGAAAGATGGGAACAGTGGCCACGGAGAGCAGCTTCCCAGTCTCTCTGGTGGTGGAGTGACCTTGCTGCTTCCTAGAGAAGGGCTGCTGCAATCAGACACTGACATCCAAAAATACTCTTTGGACTCTTAAACTCATTTTCACTTACTGCACTATTTAAGTGGGCCCGGAAGAAAGTATTTTGTGTAATTTTAAATCTATGGTAATGTTGGTACAGAATCATATTTATTTTAGAAATGACAATCTCGTGTATTCTAATTGGAATTAGGTAAAAATAAATAACCCTAATCTGTCTCAAATTCAGACATATAGCTCAGCTTGAAATGTGTCTAATAATTAGAGAAAAAAATAAAAAAAAGGTAAACTATTCACAGTGATGTTTTATTTTGACATAGGCCTCTCAATTTTTCTGGAGATATAAATGTGTTTAATCCATCTACATTCTCCCACATATATTCTGGCAAAATCACTGCATTATGACAGCAGACATGCATTAATTATCTAAATGTTGCTTGCACTATAGCACGAAAGTACTTTATACAACGTAGAAGGACAGAGAGGTTTTGCATATTGTTAACTCATGTGTGACATTAGTAGGTTGAGGGTCCTGGGAGGCAAAAGTAGTTGAGGGTTAAGTGCTGAGTCTCAGAACACCTGTGTCTATTTTTTTGTTCTAACACTGGTCACTTGGGGAACTTTATTCTGTATTTTTGCATTTATTTATTTATTTATTTTTGGTTTTTCGGTTTATTTGTTTAACATTTCTGAATCTAGAAAATGAGCCAGTTTGCTGTGGGTAACTATATCATTCGGCATAAAATAGAGTTATGTTAAGAGTAGGAAAGAGGATTATGAGTGTGCTAGGAGTAGAAACTAATAGAAAACTGGATTTACGTGGAGCTTTGCTGAAAGAAAGCTAGCATAAAACCAGAGAGGGGGGCAGGTATCAACTATTAAATACAGTGCAGCACAGTGTGGGTAAAACCCACCTCTGGGACAGCCCAAGGATAATCCAGGCTGTTGGAACACTCCCAGCCTGAACAACCGGGTGGCTCCCTCCCAGGTCCTAGCCTTAGTTCAGACCCATTCCTCTCTTTCAGGGGGGGAACTGCTGCATCATCCATCCCCCCGAGCTGTTTTCAGTCCATTCCCCTTTCCTCCGGTCTCCAGAGACTTCCTACTTTCCCTGCAACATCAATCTACTGATGGCCGTTCTTCACTCAGACATGCCTGTGTGGAATAATTCAATGACTTCACAAAACATGGAAACTCCTTCACATGGCGTTCAGGCCTTTCACAATTAGGTCGCACACCTCCACCCCTATCTCCCACCGGCCCTTCTGGAGCTCCCCGTCCATGCAGCTCTCCTGGAGCCATGGAAGACCACTCAGGGCTCTATTAACTTCCTCACCTTTACTTCCCTTTTCATAAAGTTTGCTCTTCTCATCATGTTCTATGGTCTCTTTCGTGAGCCTCTCAAGACCTTGTCCATTTTGCCAGCTTCTTGCTCAAATGTTCTTGAGCCTCTCAAGTTGTCCCTGGCACCTCTCCTCGGAGCCAGTCTCCATCACCAGCAAATGGTTTGCTTCTCACCAATACCTCCATAGCACCTTGTTTACCCTACCTGCCATGCCCCACTCTACCCCACTATCCCCTTGGTGTGTAGGAGCCTCTCTCCCTCTAATAGCCATGGACGTCCTTAAGGGCAAAGAAGTCAACTGAATGACTTTGGATGTCCGGATTTCCTGAATACTGCTTTGCACTTACCAGGTGCCAAATTGATATCTGCAGACTCCAAGACTCCATTGAATTTTATTCAAAGAAACAATCAGTGACTTCATTCCACCTATTCAGCTGTGCACCACGGGTAAGAGTACGATCGCTTTAACCAGTACATTATACTACATCTGTTTGGCAGTTTCTAATTCCCTCTGTGCAATGGTAGACTACAAGAGAGGAAGAAGCACACTGAAATGTCAGCACCCCGAAGGCAGAGCTCTGACGGTGCTAGAAGCCGCTTGGGGATGTCTTCTGTTGTCTTTCAACAGAAACAGTAACAGTAGGCTTTGGTAAGGGAAAGAAAGCAAAAGCATCTCTAATTTTCCCATTCCTAAAGCTTCTCTTGCTTGGCGGAGCTCTCGATGTATGGGAAGGCCTTTGGGACCTCTCTCTCCACGGCTGCCAGGTGGCTGCTTTTGCTGTGTCTGATGTGCCTCCCACCAGACTGCCCCCCCATCCCCTCTGCCTGCCGGGTAACATAAGGATGAATTGACATTACATGTAAAAATAACAGAGGTTAGACGGGAGGCCCAGGTGCTTTAATAAGTAAGCACACTCAGCCCAGTCCCTTTGGGGTAAAAACCAATAAAGATATTGACAAGGGGAATTGATGTTATCTTTGTAAGACATTCATAAAGCATCTCCAAAAAACAATCCCCACAGTAACATTTGCCTTTTCATTCTCTACCTTGAGTACCCTCTTCTGACCATGGCTGCTTTATTTGCACCCGGTCTCTGCAGCTGAATGCAATAACAACGGTGGATTCAGAAGAGCAAACAAGAGAGACAGAGAGGAGATCAAATCTTTGCTCTTCCCCACAGTGTTCTGAGGGAAGCATCCAGCTCAACTGCTTAGGTGATGAGAATCTGCTTCCGGGCGGCTAGGGGGAGCCAGAATACAGTTGAAGGCTCTCTGGTTAACTGAATTCATTTAGGATTTCTGTCCTGCAGCTTGAGAGTGTCTTTGAAAGTATCCCCTTTCATTTGTCCAAAGAAGCAGCCAGGTGTCGTGACTGGAGGATGGAAAAGTAGACGTGGCCAATCCCCCAGATGCATTCTAGGGATTTTCATGCTGTTTGTGCCTGTCTGTGGGATGAGGCTATTTCTCACCGTTGTACATTGCCGTAGGATGAGCAACTGCAAAGATCACTCCGTGGCTACACAAATTAGACCATTTAAGATGGACATATTTTACAACTGGCTTGTTTTCTCTACCTAACCCACTTCTTCTATTTTTAATTTGACACTTTCCACGATAGCCCCTTTTAGAACTCTTTCAATTTGGGGGTGTAATTGCTCTTATCTAAAAAATTGCATGTGGCGTACACATACCACACCACACACACACACACACACACACACACACACACAATTCTGGGTTTCAAATACAATATTTAAATAAAAATGGGTCTGTGACATCTAAATTAACAACAATATCCCTAAGACAAGTAGGCTAGAGTGGATTTCTAATTTACCATCAGGCAGTTTGCATATTGGCTGTTTGGAAGTCTATCTGCCCTCCCTTAGAAATAACAATCTCCTAATGGCACTTAATCATTGCCATAATACACAGCACGCTCAATCCTTAATTCACAATATACTTAATCCTAATTGAGAAGATAAAGAATATAGTTGAGTTACTTTATTAGCTGTGTGAACTTCAGCAAGCTATTTAACTTCTATGACCATACCTCTTTAATGTGAGGATAACAATCATACCTACTCCTTTGGGTTATTTTGAGGCTTAAATGAGAATGTGGTTGCAAAGTAGCGCATTGTTTGGCACACATGAATGCCTCATGCTCTAGCATCTAGGACCTGATATAAGGCTTGGTGTAAACTAGGTACTCAAAAAAACATCTACTGAAGGAAATGAATGAGTGAGTGAATTCCACATTTGATAATATCTTCACAGGAAAGACCCAATACCATATTTTCCTATGTTCCTCATTCCCCTGTTCTTTTGCTAACTCGAATGGAAGATTCTCCTCTCTTCTTACTCCTTGACTAGAATTGAGGACATCTCCACTTCTATTCCATTTGGATAGCTTCAAGGCCCAGTAAGGATGAGGACTGTGGGTGGAAATGAGAGGGATGGATGTCATTTTGTGGGGGGTGCTCAGTGATTCTTGTTCAGGGTAGAATAAGAAACATAAATAACTAGTTTGGAGTCCCCAAAATTAGGGAGGAAAGAAAGAAGCTCAGATTAGAGGTTTAGGGATAGGAGTCTTAAGAGGGAAGAAACAGTAGCATGAAGGATTTTTAGAGGGAAGAAAATAATAGGTGTAGGAGGGGGAAATAATACATGTTATAGATAGTGGAAAAGGCAAGAGTTCTGGAAACCCAGGGAAGGCCTAATGATATGGGTGCTGAAGGAAGGATATACTGAGATGGGATCTGCAGAGCTGGGATGGGGGCAGCAAGGGGATGGGGTATGTCACTGTAGCTGGCAAAGGGTAAGAGAAAGGGGCAGAAAAAGAAAATCTTGATGTGGTCAGGCCAAGGGCTGTTCAATTTCACAAGCATGATGAACAGTAAGGCAGAAACTAGAGTCAAGCCATGTTTGTACAGGTTGATCAGATGGGGCAGTTACTAATTCCCAATAGGTCTGAGCCCCTAGAGGGGAAGGGGACTCAGTGACATCTAATCAGGCAGGGGACATTTAAAAGACCCCAGGTCGCTGGAGGAAAGGCTATCCTACAGGCCATCTGCAGAACAAACGCAGGTAGAGTCCTGTTGGAGGATGGCGCCATAGACAAAGTTTTGTAAGACAGGTGACTCAGGCATCCAAGTGAAGGAAAATCCCTTTTGCAATTCTAACAGCCTTGGCCCACCCAACCTGCTCCATCTTTTGGGTGTTGAGGTTTCTGGCTGGGCTCCCAGAGCTGGAGGGGAGTTTCCTTCACGTCAGCTGTTGTTCCCAGCGAAGTGTCTAAGGGCAGGTTTATTCTCACTTTAGACAATCATATTCTCCCTCAATCTTGTGACCAGTCTTCCCTAGAGTTCCCCCCCCTTTTGTCTTCCTCCAGATGCGTATTACCCTAGAGAAGAAACTAGATTCCAGCGTTGGTGGTCCCCATGATCAGCTTCTGTGACAAAGGCAAGAGGGCCCTGCAGCTGGACCCACGTACTACAGAGGCAAAGTGTTCCCTTAAAGAGAGATATGTGGCCAGTGAAGATCTCTCATTTAGTGAGAGTTTGTATTTCTGAGCATCTCAGTTGTAGGTCTGATACTTAAATGAAAGATGTAGAAACAAGCTACTAGCACTTCTATACATAGCATCATTGAAGATGATTGGACATGCTTTACTAAACACAAAGAAAACTATTTCTGAATCTAGTTCATATATATTTGTAAGTAACAGGAGGCTGTTTCATTTCGAGCCTGTGACATTTTGTGTTTTCATAAAGATAGTGTGTGTCCTGGTCCTAGAACAGTACCTGCTTGAAGGAGGTGATGAGTACTCACGCTTTCTTTGTGATGTGCCACTTAATTTGCCATATCGAAACGAAACAGCAGCAAATCAATTATATAAACACTTTTCTGTTTATGATTTAAAAGAAAGTTACTGATATGTGAGATTTTTTTTTTGAGAGGTTACTAGCTCCAGAATTGTATGCTTAAGGAATTTGGCCCTTCGTATTCCAAAGATTTTTCCAAGATACAGAAATATTCAGTTCACTGAACATTTCACCATGTCCAAGTTTTTCTGTTTATAAAATTAAAACTGCTAATCAAACTCATAAAGAGGGAACTAATGAAATGTTGAAAATAGGAAAATGCTTACAGAGATACATATATGCGATTTTATATATAATTATACATACATATACATATATAATTAGTTCACATATATAGGTAACGTTTTTTTTGACTTATCAAAGGTACAAAATTAGTTTGTACGTGGCAATGGGGCTCCTAACATACATTTTAATCTGACATCTCACTGTCTTTTGACCTTGGTCAAGCCATTAACACTTTCTGAACCTACTTCTATGATGCCCTGATGTGAAAATTCACATGAAAATACCATGTAAACAGCAAAGCACTTTATAAATGTATGTTTTCCTGGAACCTAAATGGATGCAGGAGCATAAATACATACAGTTGAAAGGCATTAAGCCACCAGGGGGATTTCTTTGTAGCATACCGATGCCTAAATTTATATTCCAAAGATTAGAACATAAAAGTATTCGAAGTAAATAGGGCCTTATGGAGCAAATAAGAACATGGATTATATATATTAGAAAAATATGAAGTAGTTCCTCCTTCTACCCAAAGAACAATCAGGGACTTAAGGATATTTAAAATCAGAGGGAAAAACTTTAAAAAGGAGACAGAGGAGAGAGAGAGAGAGAGAGAGAGAGAGAGAGAGAGAGAGAGAGAGAGAATGGAAAGGAAAGTTGCCAATAATGCAGGTTACAAAGCCATATTCTCATATTGATATATTTCCTAGAGACAAAACTGGAGTGGGCAGCATGAATGATGTTTCATCTGGACTAGAGACACTGGTATTTGAGTCTGAATTTCCCTCTTCTAGTAGAGTTCCTGGACTCTGACTCTGCCATGTACCCGTCACCTTCCAGTAACTTGCTACCTTGTCTTTCTCTTCTCCACTGCTTCCCTTATCCACTCTCCCTTCCTTTTGGCTCTAGCCAAGGGTAAAAGCTTATGACTGTATACTCACATGAAGAGCCCTCACAATTTCTTTTTCTTCAAAGATTTTATTTATTTATTCATGACAGACACACACACACACAGAGGCAAAGGCATAGGCAGAGGGAGAAGCAGGCTCCCTTGTAGGGAGCCTGATGTGGAACTTGATCCCAGGACCCTGGGGTCATGCTCTGAGCCAAAGGCAGATGCTCAACCACTGAACCATCCAGGTGCCCCTAGGCCTTATAATTTCTGAACTAATATACCCATTAGGCTCATGTAGAGCCACTTCCATAATCCTAAAATTCCTAAAAGTCTCAAAGAAGTTAAGAGCTTTACTTAGGATGGTCCAGTTAGTGACAGAACCAAGACTGATACTCAGACTAGTTCTCTGTAGTTAATATATACTTTTTCCCAAAGAACTGAAATGGAGGGATCTAGGTATGTGGAGTTTGATATGGGGTGGGAAGACATAAAGGGGACAACTGAGGCAGAGTTCTCCACATTAATTCTTTTCCTCCATGTTCATTGATGTGAATTCAGGTTAAGTATGAGGGAAATGGCAGCCTAGCAAAATAGACAATGCTATTGAGAAATTGGTGAAAGCTGCTCTGTGGAAGAAGAAGCCAATATCAAAAGTGTGCTTCTGACTAGACCAAGCCTGATCTACAACTAGAACCAGGGTGGAAAAGAACGAGCTGTCCTCCACCTCCCAAACCACTATTGACAGAAGCAGCAGGCATGCCATTTGCCCATATGGTGACATTGACCTCAAGGCTAGATTTGTATTCAACATCAGCTTGCTGTGTTCAGGAAACCTTTTTATCTTTTTAGCATTCATTGGAATGTTCTTTCTATATTTATATCAAGAATCATAATCCATGCCTTGGTCTCTTTTGGAGTATGCTATTGTAGTTACCTCTTTCCCTTCTACCATACATGCCCTGCCTGCATGATGTCTTTCTTCCTTTTTCTCTCCCTTCCTCTCCCTCCTTCCCTTCCAACCCTCCTTTCTTTCCTTTCTTCTTTTTTCACTTCTTTTCTCAAATATTTATTGAGCCTCTTCTATGGGCACTGTGGTAGGCACAGGGAAAAAGTACTACTAGACCTATACTTCCCATGGGGCTTGCATTTCTACTGCTTTCCTGAACAATTTATTATTATTATTATTGTTATTATTATTATTATTATTGCTACTACTCCAATACTACACATAATATAAATGAATCCTTCTGGTCAAATGCTAGAATAAAATCCTGTCTCCTAGGCCCATCCATCTACTCTTAAGTATAACCTCTTCCTACAAGTCAAACAGGTATGTGTACGCAAGAAAAGTTTTTATTTTATTTATTTATTTTGTGAGTTCACAACCTGAACATGTATCATTAAGAACCTTATACGCAGATTTCACTTACTCTATTGCCTTCCTGAAACCATAAATAAAATTTTGTTTGCACATGTGTAAGTGTATTTTTTTTCTGAAAATAATTTTCATCAGATTTTCAAAGGGGTCTATAACCTAAAAATAGGTAAGCGCAACTGAGCTATTTGAAGGTAATGGTGATAAAATTTCTAAAATTTGTTCTTTATATGAGTATTAACATTAGGCTGCTTCTCATAGCTCATTTGATTTCATGATGATCACAATCATGATGGACACAAATGAAGACTATTATCACTGAGGATAATTTGATGGTACATTTTAAAGTTTGGCTTGTCTCAACATGATAAAAACGGAATTGAGATTACTCAGAAGAAGAGACCAGTGTAAGATTTAATTTATAGTGTATGTTCCACTTCAAATTAATATGTTCTAAATTATATTCAATATAAAGTGTTTTGATGCACTCACACAGCAATAAAATACATCTTTACGGGACTGCTTGGTGAAAAAACTGTTTCAAAAGAATAAAAATTAGCAATTATTTTTAGTCATCTTTGCTTAGTGCAGCGCTACGTACATGATTCAGAGGGGACTTGAACTCATTCACAATGGTATCTGATTTAGAGCTGATCATAGCAATAGCTCAGTGATATCCTTTTTTGTATAATATGCCCAAATAATCCTTTATTCTCTTTGTATACATAGGGGCAAGAGATTTATAGGCTATTCTTGCCTTGTTAATGAATGCAGTGTGGTATAAGATGACTCCAGGATTTATAAATTGACAGTATTACGTAGCCGCATCCTAGAAAGAAACTTTGGAGGTGAGATACACTGAAGCTTGTCAGTTCCTCACCTTTTTACCATTCGGAAATCAGACCTGCTAGGCCCAAATGAACAAGGCAGGGGATTAAGAACGCTATGTCCTTGAGGTTCTGTAAATAAAAAATAAACCCCTCATCAAATCATGCTCACATTTGAAGTGAGGTTTCAGGTAAAAATACTATATTAATGATGCTAGAAACTAGATTTATATGCAAAAAAGGCATTGGAAATATCAGCTTTTTTTTTACATTGATGGTGTACTGAAAGAAACTGAGAATGGCTTATAAAAAATCATATTGACTAATACCTTCATTAATTCACTCAACAAAAATGTATGTGGGCCTCCCCAAGGTATGTATCCAAGCGAAAGGAAAACCTATGTTCACACAAAAAGTTTTACCCTGATGTTTAGAGCACCTCATCTGTAATACCCCAAAAGAGGAAACATCCCCAAATGTCCTTCTCTTGGGGAATGCATAAACAAACAGTGGTATATCCATATAATGGAAGACTCAGTAATAAAAATTAACACAGTCCTGCTACATGCTATAACATGGATGGATCTCAAATGCATTGTGCAAAATTAAAGAAGCCAGACTCAAAGACCACATACTTTGATTCCATCTCTGTGGCATTCTTGCAAAGGCAAACTATAGGGACTGAGACCAGGTTAGTTATTGCCAGGGGCAAAGAGTAGGGAAGTGTTAACTACAAAGGACATGTACAAGTACTTGTGGGTGTTGGGGGTTGTGGGAGGTGAAAGCAATGGAACCATTTTGTATTTTGATTGTGGTGCCATACAACTCTGCATTTGACAAAACACATAGAACTGTACACCAAAAGGACTGGATTTCACCACGTATATATTGAAAGATAAACTTGAGAAAAAAAAAGATGGCAATAAGGTATTCCAAGTTCAAAGCATATTTGAAAATTTGCCTTATTTTATTTTTTGGACTCCATGAGGAGTTCAGAGATGGAAAAACAAACAAAAAGTAACTCAAATACAAAAATCCTTTTCCTTGACCTTAAATGTCATGATCTAATGAGCAAAACAAGCTTGTTGGGACAACAGAAAGAGCTCAGTAGCTTAGAGAAGAGCTATGTACGATGTATAATATGAGAAAACAAATCTATTGTTACTGGAACAGATTTCCCCTTCCTGGTTACTTTTGCTGGAAATGTATCCTCACACCCATAACTTCTGCGACTGAAAACAAACCCAGCTCCCCAAAAGTGAAAGGGGCTCATCCTGGGGTTTGCATGGGGGCCCATGGTTGCTTTCCATTCTGAAGTACAGGACCAGTCTGAAGGGTGCTGGGGACTCCTCCCCTCTCTTCTCTGTCACCTCACCTGCTGCTATTCAGCTGCCACACTCCCCTTTTTCCTGCAGCCGAAGAACAGAGTTTCAGAGCAGAAAAGACTTCCCCTCCCAAAGAGCTCATGGTTTCCAAGGTGTCGGTGGGCTACGAACAGCTTCTGGGGACCACAGAAGGGGCAAAGTTTATTTCATCATTTCTGACGGATATACAGAGTTGATAGTTTAAAAAAACAGCTAAACTGCACTTCTTGTGGGCTTTTTACTTTTATTTTTTTTTCCTTTCCCGTTCTCTACATCCCCTGGGAGCGAACTGAGCAGCTCCCCCTGCCTTATCTCACCAACTACAGTAATGAGCTCCAGGGGGACCTCGCTACTGCCTTTGAAGTAACACGTTTCTCTGAATACACTTTGAAATTTCTCTTCATATATTGTTTGTTTCTTGTTTGCTCTGACTGTCTTCATGTGGGGGGGGGGGCTCTGACAGAGGTTGTGGGGGTGGTCCAGCATGACAGTTCTAGAATGTGTAAATTGAATAATAACAACAAAAAACACAAACAAAACAAAATAAGAGAGAAGGAGAAGAAAAAACCCAAACCCTTCTAACCTACTGTCTGAGCAGAAATGTAAGCCCTTGGGCTGGAGTTGCTGAAGCATCCTGCAGGCTGCAGGCAGAGGAAGACAGCCAAGGACAGACACAGCTGGGAGGCCTGAGAGCTGTCACAGAGGAAATGGGCTGCTGGAGACAGGTTCTTCTGGAGAAAGCTGAGAGACAGCCCAGGGGAGGGGCAGAGGGGGAAGGAGTCTGCCCTCCTCTCCTTGGGGTTTAAATGCACAAAGATCCTGCATCTGAAATAGGTTAGAATCCTGCATATCAAGCAGGGGGGATACACAGCACATCCCTTTTATATACCTTCTACAGTGGAAGAAATCAAAACATTTTTTTGGAAATTCAGGAGAGGAAAGGGAGGTGAGGTTCAGCATTTAGAAGACACAAAGGAAGAAGGATATAAAATGTGAGGACAAACTTAGTCTAGACCCACTCTCACTCAGGATGAAAGAATTAAATTTCAGTCTACAGAGAGTTAACCAGCCAGTATTTCCAACCGACTGAATTGCAACTTGGCAGTGTACAGTAGTGGGAACACAGAGAAAATGAGATCGCAGGAGTCCTTGAAACATGGAGTAGGCCATCTTCTGCCCAGAAATCCAGTGTAGAATGGAAAACTGGAAGGACAGAGTCAACTCAGTATTATTGGGCTTCATTAACATGAAAATACATGTCTGAGAAGACTGTTAGATTTGGAAAGATGGGCTGCAGGAAATGGACCCCCAGGGAAACTTGTTTCACTCTAGCAGAATAGCAGAAGGTGGTTGTAAGGACATGAAGAGCTGTCGGTGTGGTCTCACCTCTGCTTCTCCGGGCTCTTTCTGAACATCTGCCTCTGGTTTTGTGGTCACAACTCAAACACACTTCTGAATATGAACATCTCATCGCCTTGCCTTACACACTGGTTGGAATTTTGGTCAACTTTGTTTGACGCCTATGACTTGGCTCTCCTGTCCCTCTGCCTACCCAGTCTCCATGTCATGTTTATTCTTTTGTGAGAGAGTTCGTCTCGGTCCTTACTGTCTTCTTTGGTTGCCATTTCAAGTCCCTATTAACATTTAGCTAAATTCTGGAAGCGCCCCTTAATTGGGCTCCTTGGCTCTCCCCTACTAAACTTCAGCTTGAATTTCTTCCATCGCCGTTTAGTGTTTAATCACTGACTGGAGACCCTTAAGATTCTTTCTTTATTTTCTTTTAAAGATTTTATTTATTTGTTCATGAGAGACACAGAGAGAGAGGCAGAGACACAGGCAGAGGGAGAAGCAGGCTCCATGCCTCCATGCAGGGAGCCCGACCTGGGACTCGATCCCAGGTCCCCAGGATCAGGCCCTGGGTTGAAGGCGGCGCTAAACCGCTGAGCCACCCGGGCTGCCCAAATCCTTTATTTTTATGAAGTGAAGAGTGCATTCCTCAGTTAAGAATTAAACGCAGATAGCAATTATCAACCCAGCTTCCAAATTAAGTTACATGTAAACCAACAGGCCTGTCTCACTTCTATATCCAGGCCTTTCTCAAACCATTAATCCCATCCTTTCTTTCCCTTATTATTTGCAGAGTTCATAGCATCAAACATGTATATCTGCCTTTCTTCCTTTTGGGGAAAGCATTTGGAAGTCCTAATGTGTGCATAGTTTATAGCTTGAGATTCTTCACTCCAAGGAAAACCACCCAGTTTAATTGATACAGCTATGGACACTGATAAGCTGGAGAATTAACAGAGGCTACTCGCTCCCTTCCCAGAAGCCAACCCTGAAGATGCCCTGAAATGAGAAATGGGCTTATGGGTGAAATATACCCCTGAGAAAGAGAAAGAGATTCTTCTCGCCTGTGAGTAAAAGTGCCCTGGACTGGGGATGTGCTGGGATGCCGAGGGGGGGGCTCTTCTTTCCCTTTGAAGGCTAGATCCTTTCCTGACAACTGTGCATTGGCCCTGGGATCACTGGTCAGAACTAGCAGCTGCTAAAGCCTCATTAGGGTAAAAAATCAGATAGCAGAAGCAGATTCTTTTTCAACTTACATAGAACACTCACAAAAACTAAATTTGTATCAGTTCAGAGATCAAGGCTCAATCAATTCTACAGAATCAACATCCAACTATGTTCTCTAACCATATTGCAAAGAAGATTAGAAAAGTCATAATAAAAATAAGCCAAAGATATTCCCTATATGTCTTGAGACTAAAATGCTTGTTCTTAAATTACCCTCAGGCTAACACGGAAATCATCAGTATGAAATACTTTGGATTGAGCTACAGTGATATCACCACATATGACAGCTGGCAGGGCACAACTAAAGCGGAACTTGAGGAAAATGTATAGTTTTAAAAACAGCAGAAAAGAAGAAAAATAAAGATTGAAATAAAATGAGCCATGATTCTGCTTGATTCACTGGAAAGAAGAACAGACCAAATTGAAATAGGAGATAATTATTAAAGACAAAGGCAAACATCACGAAAAACAGAATACAATAATAAATACTGCTCCAATCTAAAGCCAGGTTTAAAAAAATAAATAAAATTTAAAAATAAAAGCCAGCTCTGTTAAGACCAGACAACCCTCTGATAAGATTTATTAGAAGAAAAGGAAATTAAAGACAAAACAGCAACTCACAAAAAGAATATCACAACCAACTATTCACTAATACATAAGGAAATAGATGAGAAATCCACCTGAAAAAAACATACAAATGACTGTGGGAGATTTTGTTTTTCATAAACATCTACATGTGCTTCTAGAATTTTCCCACTCCTTTATCAGAGATGAAGTCCATTTCTCCTCCCTTTGAATCCAGGTACGTGTGAGGCTACTCTGACCAGTACAGTATGGCTGAGTAGTTACATGACTCTCCATGCGATTTGTTTCCCTTACCTGGGGAAAGCCAGTTGCCAAACTCAAAGTCCAAATTAGCTGACATGGGAAGACAACACAATTAGACCAGAATGAGAGGCCCACATGCAAAGGAATGGGGGTCTTAGCAGATAGTTGACATCAACAGTCAGGTATATGAATAAATGAGCCTTCAAGTGATTTCTGCCCTAATCTACAATTCTCCCAGCTGAGGGATATCACCACTGAGCAACAAGCCATCCCACTATAGTTCTGTCTGAATTCCTGACCCTAGGAATCTGTGAAGATAAAAGATTTTTGTTTTCACCACTAAGTCTTGAGATAATCTGTTATGCAGCTAAAGTAATTGAAACAACTGCCAAACTTGGCACAAAAATTAAGAAACTGGTCAATAACCACTCAAAAACTTAAAATGGTAATTTAAGGCATCTTGCACAAGTCCCAGGGCCAAAGATTTTTGCAGGAAAATCAAAATTTTAAAGATAATTGCTATCTTATGCAATTTTTTTCATAGAAAAAACAAAAACAAAAAATCCTGCCATTCTAAAGATAACTAGCTAAGGATAGTACAAAGACATTAATAACTTCTTTTATGAAACATACAGGAGACAATCATAATAAAATTATATAACCAAATCCAAGACACCACTAAAAAAAAATAAATTTACTAAGCCAAAGGATTACTTAAAGTCAGAAAAATCTATCAACAAAAGGCAACCCATTAGTGACCTACAGAGGAAAGGAAAAAAGTCATCTATTTTTCTAGATGTGGAAAAAAGTCATCTATTTTTCTAGGTGTAGAAAAATAAACTTTTGATAAAGTTTATTTATATACATAACTATGTATATATTCACAAAGCAAAACTAACAGGTAAACAAAATATCTCTCAGAATACTTGGAATAGTAAGGCACTTCTGGAACTTTATATCAGGATTTTATACCAAATCTATTGTAGGCATCCTATAAAAAAGCACTCCCTTACAAATCTGAAAAAAAGGACAAAAATGTGCATTACTTTTGCCACTCATTGTAGTACTAGTGGTTTTTGCTGATGTAAAAGTACATGAAAAAGAAGAGTTACAAGAATTGAAAAAAACTAGATAAAAACTGTCACCATTTGCAGATGGTATGATCATTTACATTAAAAAATATCAATAGACTTTTCATATAAACCATTAAAATTCAAAATAAACCTCTGACATACTTACAAGATCAACTTGCACAAACTAAAAGCATTCATCTATTCTGCACAAACCAATATATTCATCTAACACCAGAAATAGCCAACTTAAAGATATAATAGAAATTAAGTGCTATTCATAATAACAAGAAGACAGAAAGTATCTAGAAATTATCTTTCTCAAAAGTGTATAAAATCTTCATAGAGAAAAAAACTTAAACTCCATTATAAGAATAAACTCAAACAATGATTGACACCTCATTCATGGATGAGATAACTTGGTAAAGATGTGTATTATCCATACATTAATCTAGAAATTAAATATAATCCACCCTCAAAAAATACTGGCATATCAAAAAGAAAAATACTGGCATGCCAGCAGGAGTATTTTAAAGAAATTTAACAAATTTATTCTAAAATATATATACGAACAAATAAAAGTCATAGATCACTAAATCCACTTTCAAGCAACAGAGCACAGAAAACCTGAAAAGCATCAAGACACATTATAAAGGTATAGTAATAAAAACATCATGGGATTGCCACAGAAATAAACTAAATAGGCCAAATGATGCAGAATAAGAGCTTCTAAACAGATCTATGCATATACAGGAACTATATACATGATAACATAGTAATATGAATCTATAAAAGAGTAAATACATAAAAGATATTGGGAAAAAATTCATTAAATGGAGAACAACGAAGTTGAATGTCTACCTTACACTTAAACAGAAAGATGAAATCCAAACAGATTTACAATCTACATGTGAAAAGTTAAAAAATAATGCTAATACAAGAAATTAAGGGACTATATATATATTACCTTGCAAGTGGGAACATAAGTTTCAAACAAGATGCAGGAAGCACAAATGATAAGGCAAATAAAATAATCATTGGCTTAATGTATACTGAAAATTAAGTATTTAGGTTCACTGTGGGCTATTACTGATAAAACTGAAAGGTGATGTACTTTTAGATGATATTCGAGAAGATATTTTAAATCCTAAAATATCCTTAATATCAGGACACCTGGGTGGTTCAGTGGTTGAGGGTATGTCCTTAGCTCAGGGTATGATCCCAGGGTTCCGGGATCGAGTTCCACATCGGGCTCCCTGTGAGGAGCCTGCTTCTCCCTCTGCCTATGACTCTGCCTCTCTCTCTGTCTCTCATGAATAAACAAATAAAATATTAAATAATAAATAAATAAATAAGATTAATATCAAGTACATGTAAGAAATTCTAAGTCCATGAGACCAAGACAAAGAACTCCATAGAAAATAGACATGAGAGTGAAAAAATAAAATTTTCAGAAGGAAAAAGCCATATGCATAACCTGAATACAAATAAGTAGAAAAATACAAGTTAAAACTGCCTTGAGATACCAATTTACACCTTCCTCATTGGCAAGAATAAGATAAAATAAAATAAAATAAAAGTTGGATTATAACAAGTGTTGCCAAGATTGAAAGGAAATAGGATTTTATTGGTGGGACTGTGTAAAATGGTTAAGCCAAACTAAAGAGCAGTGTAACAGGCTTTAGTATGATTATGGGTATTGAACCAAGGAAACTTCAATCCCACCACTGGATATATACTTAGCACAGCAGTCTTCCAAGTGAGATACCTCTGGACGGACACAAAAACTACAGAGAGGTATGCAAGCACAAATGATCTTAAGGAATTCATTCTGATCCTCAAATTTCTTGTAGTATTTAATTCACATGCCAATATTTTCCCCACTACTTTGTGGATAATTGCTTTCTTCCCAGTGTAAGAAGAAACACCTACCTCCTCCTCATCCAGAGTCTTACTATGTGATATTGCCCCAGGATTCAAAATCTGAATCCTTGATTCAAACAAAGGAACAACATGAAATCTGCAGAATGTTGTGTTAAATTAGAAGCAGGGTATTTTGGTCAATGCTGGGATGTTCTAAAATCAAATATATCAAAGGGTATAACAACAGAGGAGTGAAGACATAGTTTTCTCTTATGATCTCATTTTTGCCACCCCTGATTACTGTCAAAGTAAGGTTGGGGTCTGACGGAGAGTTTTAAGATATAAAGAAGCTAATGAAGCAGAGCTAAGAAAGGTGATGGTACATTATTTCATCCAGGTAAATAGAGCACTAAGAGAAAGACTCCTCTGTGCCTAATCTACCCATTTTACAATTATAACATTGAAAATATGTGAGTAGTATGCTGTATAATATTAATCTGTTATGAAAGGCTCCCCCTCTACTTTTTTATTATTCCGTTACGAGAAAGGCCTAGGGAAACACCTTCATTCGCCCTGCATAGTTCTCTGCCTCTGCTTCATATTTTGCATGATTTCAAGAAAAGGAAGGAAAAGGTTCCACCTTTACTTCTCACAGATTTACCTTACATTTTTAAGAAAAAATCTTATATGAGAGGTGTTCTATATGTGTTAAATATTTATGTAGAGCTTTACAAGAAACATTTTTACTGACTTTTGTGAAAACTTTATGTAGTATACTAAAGCTTTTAAGACTTACAGACATATGACTGCATGGGACAAGGAAAAAATTCACATTTTAATTTATGCAATACTTTTTGTTGCAGAGAGTTATGATAGGATGATCAATAGCATACTTTCAAATGTAAAAAAAAAAGCATTGCACTAAAATAAAACTGCAGGAGATGTGGAATGAGAATTAAATTTCAAAGAGTAAAAGAAATAATGTCAAATGGTTGTTAAAGGTTTGTTTAGTTATTTTTTACCCTTTTTAGAGTAATGCCGACTATCAAAACTCGATGGCGTATCTGGATTGTCTTTTCTAAATTATCATTTGCATTTTGACTAAAAAGCAAAACAAAACAAGAACCAAAAAAACTGGTCTTTCAGAACAATGACCGATTTCATATCTGGAGCAGGACATTTATAATATGGGCCTTGCCATGACTGACAGAAAGACAATATCAAAGACTACTAGGATCACATCAAAACAACAGAAAAGCACACACACAGAGGCTTCCATGACCAAAAAATAAGAAATTCTGAGCATTAGTAATAATAATAGGAATAGTAGTAGGAATAGTAGTAGTAATGACTGAAATAGATTGAAATACATATTAAAAAGTCCAGAAGTCCATAATGATTTAAAAAAAATCCTCATTCATAACCCTTGAAGGTTGATAGGGCAGTGTCTCATTATTCTGAAAAGTGATTAAAGGAAAAGATCAAGTCTTGCTACTTTTCAGACTAACCAGAGAATTGATAAGGAACAGGTCTTCTTTATAGGAAACCACAGAGGAACATGTTAAACAATACCATGAAGATGCATTGTACCCAGAATATGGGAACTTCTATAAGACAAAAGTTACTATTTCTTCAATAAATAAGTGGCCTGGAAAATTTAAAAATAAAATTACTAAATAAAAAATAAATACTAAAAATGTTTAAAAAGAAAATGTGCAAATTGAACTCCAATAAAAATTTTTTTAAAAAAGAAAATGTTAAAGATTTTGAAAGAGTCAAAAGCAATCAACTAAAGACAATGTGTGGACTGATTCAAACAAAAAATAATAATTTTTAAACAAGCATGGAAAATTAAGTACATACTGAGTATTAGACACTGTGAAGAGATTACTGTAAAATGTGCTGGATGTAACATAATAGTGTTGTGGCTTTTATGTATCAGGTGTACATTTTTAAATATCTGTGCATGAAATGATATCTTCTGTGACTTGCTTTGAAATATTCCAAGAAATAGAAAAAAAAATATATCAAGAGGGCATATAAGCAACAAGAATGGCAAAATGTTGATTTTAAATTAGATGATATGTGAGGTCCATTATACCATTCTGATTTTGTATACGTCTGAGAATTCCCATTAAAAAGAAAATCTGTTGCATTCAGATTCCATTGGAGGCATCTAAAGAATAATACACCATCTTTAAAATTTTGGATACCACACACTCTACAAAATCATTTAAATTTTCAACAAACTAGGTTTTGATGAGAAATTAATAATGTGCAAAAAATAGTTCTTTTTTCAAATTCCTTTTAGGGATACAGAACATGAAAGCTTGAAAATTTGCCATAGAGAAATTCTTTTCCCGATACTTGGCCCTTCCTCCCTACTGTTTGAGTAAGTATGTCAGAACAGAAATTTAAGGATGAATCCATTCACTCTCTTAGCCTCTCTTACATCCAGGGTTTGTCATGTGACCCAATATTGACCTTTAAGCTAACTTAATGAACCAAATATTGGTTCATTATAAAATGAGAGAAAGTACTTCCTTGATTCTGTGATTGCTACAACCCGCCCACAGGACTTTTGTCTAGTATCATACTAGGACATGTTTCTAGAAGCTGCTGCAGCCATCCTGTGTAAAGAGGAGAGACATCATCTAAGAATGATGGAAAAAAGTGAAAGTTGTGCTCTGCAAAAGCAGAACTAAGACAGTGTATAGGGATCAACGTTTGTGAAAGGAAATTGGAACAAGCCAGATTGGGAAGAGGAAAAAGCCAGACTCAAATGGAGCCTCAACAAACTCTCAGTTAAAATACAGTAAGCTTAGGGATCCCCGGGTGGCTCAGCAGTTTAGCGTCGCCTCCAGTCCAGGGCGTGATCCTGGAGACCTGGGATTGAGTCCTGCATTGGACTCCCTGCATGGAGCCTGCTTCTCCCTCTCCCTCTTTCTCTGTGTCTCTCATGAATAAATAAATAAAATTTTAAAAAAAATAATGAAAAATAAAATGCAGTGAGCTTTAAAGAAAGGATGGCCGATCAGAATGTTCTACATGTGGGCCTGTGGGCCATAACTTCAATCTCCAGCCTCAGGCTTGCTCTGTCTCTAGAGGCAAGCTTCCCTGGGCAGAATGTGCCAAGGTTGAGGCAGCTCCCTGCCCCTGAAGTTGACCCTGAAGGAGCTGATAGCTAGAAGCTGTGGAATGGATGCCCTACCGCTGCACTGCAGGTACTTTGAAGGAAGACCATTTGCCTTATTTACCATAAAACCTGAGTTCTTGATGTAACTGTTGAGCCTTTAAACAAATCCCGGACCCCTATTTCTGATGTTGGCAAACAAGAGAGGTGGGGGAGGGTATAAGTGACTTGAACATGGTTTAAGGTAGATGGTGGCAGACTAACCCTGCCTGGTGCTTGCTCTGCGGGATAGGTGTGGTCAGATAAGAGAGTCAAAGATAAACATGGTTCAAATGCCAAAGGGGCATCTCTATATTACTAATTAAGTGGTTAATATCATATCCTAAATTGTTAAGATCAATGTGGAAGCAAAAGAAGATTTTAAACAGAAGAGTCAGATCAGATTTTCATTTTGATAATCACTTAGCCCACTACAGATTTGAATGATCCAAGTGGAACAAACAAGCCAGAGCAGCATAGAGATGCTTGGGTGGCCAGCGGTTGAGCGGTTGAGAGTCTGCCTTCAGCTCAGGGTGTGATCTTGGGATCCAGGGATCAAGTCCATTGGGCTCCCTGCAGGGAGCCTGCTTCTCCCTCTGCCTATATCTCCACCTCTCTCTCTGTGTCTCTCATGAATAAATAAATAAAATCTTAAAAAAGAAAAAAAAAAGAAAGAGTAGCATAGTATTAAATATTGGCACTGAGAATGGAAATTAGTAGATGAACTAGGGCCATATGTTTATTTTACAGAGTAGTTGGCTAAAGCTGCAGACATGGGGTAAGATTTACCAGAAGAGAAATACAGGGGGTTGGTGGTAAGCACAGGGCACAGTACTTGAAAAAGAAAACTTAGTTTGGTAGGTTAGTGGGTCAAGTGACAAACAGGATTACATTTGATCTTTCAATGTAATTTTTCCAAAATTCTGGAAAAATTTTATGTGAACATGAATGCATCTGTGGATATGGGAAATTTATAGTAAAAGCCTGCTACATGGGGTGAACTGAGCCTGAAACGAAAATCAGCTTTACTATTTACATGGTTCTTATTCTGGGAAAACTTGCTAACTTTTCTTGCTCTCAGTACCTACTTCAGAGGTTTAGTTTGTTGGAGGATTAACTGAGCAAAAGTGATGTAAAGTGCTTGATATGTAATATATCCCAAGCAAAGAAAAGCTGCTCTTATTACTTGTGTCATCTAGGGGAGAAAAGAATAAACTTTAATTTATTTTTATTTTTTTTTAATTTTTATTTATTTATGATAGGCACACAGTGAGAGAGAGAGAGGCAGAGAGACACAGGCAGAGGGAGAAGCAGGCTCCATGCACCGGGAGCCCGACATGGGATTCGATCCCGGGTCTCCAGGATCGCGCCCTGGGCCAAAGGCAGGCGCCAAACCACTGCGCCACCCAGGGATCCCAAGAATAAACTTTTAAAAAGATAAACAGTCTGTCTCTGTAAGAGGAAAAGGTTTATCAACACTTAAAAGCATAGCATTAAAAAAAAAAGGAAAAGGAAGATGTGGGCCTAGTAATACACAAATGCCCATTACTTATAAAGAAAAGATGGCTCTAAAATTCATAAATCTGAACAAAGTACACATGAACCTTCCAGATAAGTTCTAAGAAATGATTTGTGTTTACAAGCGCTATACAAGTTTAATATATTAATATCATTCAATTATGTCCAATTAAATCCAATTATCTTTTTATTTCCACACCAGACCTTTTTGTTTGTTTTCATGACAAATATGTATTCTAGAAAACTTGTTTGCTAAAGACAATTTAAGTTTAAAGTAAAGCTATTTATTTGCAAACTTCAGGCTGTGTACAAAATTGATAAGATAGGAGAGTGATATACAGGGCTTCAAATAGGAAGAATAGGTCCCTGATATAATTAGTGGCGCATGCTTTGCCAGTTTTCCAAAAAGAATAAGCCATGCATTCTTTTTATTGCCTTCCTTGTGTCAGCATAGAGTAAGAGCTCCAGGAATGTGCATCTTGGGTTCATATATTGTCCACACTTTTGTACATTTAATTAATATTTTAGGCCAAAGTACAGAAACAAGGCTAATCACATTTATAAATCACATATGATAGAAGAGGAAAACATTCTTGGAGGATTCAAGAAGATTTTGACAGCCTGAAAAATGGGGGAAAATAATGAGATGTGACTTACAGATTAATGAACAATCCTGCCTTAAAGTTTAAGACTTATGGGCAAACCTGATTTAATATATTTTCCTCAGTGACATAGTACTATTTATATTAAATATATATATATATGATATATACATAATATATATCATATCTATGTATACATATATTACGTGTGTTATGTATAGTATGTAAAATATAAGACTCCACCAAAAAGTTGCTAGAATTGATAAATGAATTCAGTAAAGTCACAGGATAGAAAATCAACATACAGAAATCTATTGCATTTCTAAATACTAATACTTAACCAATGGGAAAATAAATTAAGAAAATGATTCCATTTAAAATTACACCAAAAATAATAAAGTTCCTGGGAAAGACTTAGCCAAAGAGGTGAAAAACACATACTCTGAAAACTGTAAAACATTGATGAAAGAAATTGAAGAAGACACAAAGAAATGGAAAAACATTTCATGCTTATGAATTGGAAGAACACATATTGTTAAAATGTCTACTACCCAAAGCATCTACAGATTTAATGCTATCATTTTCAAAATATCAGCAGTATTTTTCACAGAACCAGAACAGACAATCCTAAAATTTGTATGTCTCTACAAAAGACCCCAAATAGCCAAAGCAATCTTAACAAAGGAAAATAAAACTGGAAATATCACAATTCCAGACTTCAAGTTACACTACAAAGCTGACGTTATCAAAACAGTGCAATACTGGTGCAAAAATGGACACATAGATCAATAGAACAGAATAGAAAACCCAGAAATAAACTCGCAATCATATAGCAAACTAATCTTTGACAAAAAAGGAAACAATATGCAATGGGAATAAGACAGTCTCTTCAACAAATGGTGTTGGGAAAAGTGGAGAGCTACATGCAAAAGAATGAAACTGGACAACTTTCTTACATAATGTATAAGAATAAACTCAAAACGGATTAAGGACCTAAATATGAGACCTAAATCCATAAAAATCTTAGGGGAGATCAAAGGCAGTAATCTCTCTAACATCAGCCCTAGCAAGATTTTTCTAGATATGTCTCCTGAGGCAAGGGATATAAAAACAAAAATAAACTATTGGGGCTACATAAAAATAAAATCTTCTGCACAAGTTAATTGGAAGCAATCAACAAAACTCAAAGGCAAACTACTGAATGGGAGAAGATATTTGCAAATGGCATATCCAATAAAGGGTTAGTATCCAAAATATACAAAAAACTAATGCAACTCATCACCCAAAAAACAAATAATCCAATAAAAAATGGGCAGAAGACATGAAAAGACATTCCTCCAAAGAAGACATACAGAGGGCCAACAGACACATGGAAAAACGTTCAACATCATTGATCATCAGGAAAATACAAACCAAAACCACAATGAGCTGTCACCTCATACCTCACACCTAGAATGGCTAAAATCAACAACACAAGCAACAAGTGTTGGCAAGGATGTGGAGAAAAAGGAACTCTCCTGCACGATTAGTGGGAATGCAAATTGCAGCAACCAATGTGGAAGACAATATGGAGGTTCCTTAAAAAAAATTAAAAATAGAACTACCACATGATCTGATGCAGTAATCACACTACTGGGCAATTACTCAAAGAATACAAAAATGCCAATTCAGGGGGATATATGCACCTCTATGTTTATAGCAACATTATAAACAATATCCAAGGTATGAAAGCAGTCCAAGCATTCAGCAATGGATAAATGGATAAAGAAGATATATATTTATATATATGCAATAGACTATCATTTAGCCAGAAAAAAAGACCCAAATCTCATTTGCAACATTGATGGAGGTACACAGTATTCTGCTAGGTGAAGTAAGTCAGAGAAAGAGAAATACCATATGATTTCACTCATATGTGGAATTTAAGAAACAAAACCAAGAAGCAGAGGAAAAAAGAGAGAGACAAACCAAGAAACAGACTCCTAACTGTAGAGAACAATTGATGGTTGCCAGAGGGGAGGTAGGTAGGAGGACAGGGGAAATAGCTGATGGGGAAGAAGGGGCGTACTTGTGATGAACTCTGGGTGATGTCTGGAAGTGTTGAATCCCTATATTGTATACCTGAAACTAAATTAACACTGTATGTTATACTGGAATTAAAACTTAACTAGAATATGTATTTTTTTTCCTTAGGACAAAAAAAATAAAAAAAACCTGATTTTGTGGACTACATAACAAAAAGTAAGTTATAGTACTCTACTCTCCTACATAGTGTCTTTCAATACTGCTGGGGAAAAAAAATCCTTCTCTCTTCTTGGAATACATTGGTATAATCACTAAATCCACCAAAGGTACTGTATGTCATGTGCATAGTGCTGCGACAGTCTCTGAGAAATGGAAAGTCTGTGTAGGAGGGCTTAAGGTCTGCATGATCAAGGGATAGAATGGTCCTACTGTACCCTTCATATAATTATCTGGGCCCTACTATGGATAAGGCATGGTAATGGTTATGGGGTGACAATGGATAAAACACAGCCGCCACTTAGAATCTGTAATTTATTACAGATCATAGGATGGGAAGATATTTTCTCCTTAAATTTTGAGGCTTTAGGCTTATTACAAAGTACAACTGCCCAGGGAAATAAATTAATCATAAATTCATATACACATATATTCCTATACAGATAATTCATAGTTATATATTTAGAGGGTTTACCTCAGCCAAAGTGAAGATGGTGGTTCTTTCACCTTGATATCAGTGCAGATGAAAACTCCCAAAGAAATTCTACTTACAAGTCTCAGATCCTCAGCCATTCTAGCCTCTCTGACTGTCCCAGGTCCCTTTTCTCTTCTTTCTTTCTTTCTTTCTTTCTTTCTTTCTTTCTTTCTTTCTTTCTTTCTTTCCTTTTCTTTCCTTCTTTCTTCTTTTTCTTTCTTTCCTTCTTTCTTTTTAAATAGGCTTTATTTTTTGTATGTTTTTAAATAACATTTAGTTCTTGACAAAAAGAAATTGGAGTTTAGAATTGTATTAAATGTATGTATTTTTAAACCAATTAAAAAGGGGATAAACCCTGAGATCAGAGAACAAAAGCAGAAGGCAGCTAATGAGAAGTCTGTGCAGACAAGAGATAAATGATGACTGGCTATTCGGACAACCTGGGTGCTACCACCAAGTGGGCAGATCATAAGCTCTGTGATCAAGATTTTGTAGAGCGAACAGTCATTCCATTTGTTATAACTTATCCTTATAAGACCATTTGAAGCTTTACCTTTCAACCTGACTTACTGTGATATTTTAGAACTGTTCTTCAGAGAATAAAACACTAACCATGAATATAAAAACAAAGTGGGGGATAGAAATGGAAAATTGCATTAAATGTATGTATTTTTGATCTAATTTCTTCTAAAATAAGCATGAAAGATGACTTTAACACTTCAAATTTGACTTCTCTCGGGATGGAACCACTGTACTCTTCCTAGCTGCTCAAGGGGGCTACTTGGATGTAATCCCATTATTGTTTGTCTTCAGGAGCAAAAGTCAACCAACCAGTGCAGGTAATGTCCACCTGCTCAGAGCAGCAAGGCAGGGAGGACCTGCTGTCCTGCAGTAGCACCTAAGACAATCGATCAGCTCTGAGTTTCTTTGAACCCTTTTGCCTCAGTAAATGACACCCAGGCAGGCTCCCACAGTAATGTAACCTGATATGAGAATGCCTTTATGTTCACCTGGGCAAACCTGGTCTGCTCTCCACCCCAGGCTTCTCTCTTTAGATGTCCAAGTGCATCGGAGCCTGCCCTGAGCTGATAACGAAAGGTTGTCTAGGCAGGTCAGACTAGTCCAAGTTCTATCTTTTCCAAAAGTATAAACTCCAGGGGCACCTGGGTGGCTCAGTGGTTGAGCATCTGCCTTTGGCTTAGGTGGTGATCCGAGGGTCCTGGGATCGAGTCCCACATGAGGCTTCCCACAGGGAGCCTGTTTCTTTCTCCCTCTGCCTGTGTCTTTGCCTCTCTCTCTGTGTCTTTCATGAACAAATTAAAAAAAAAAAAACCTTAAAAAAAAAGAAAGTATAAACTTTGCATATTCAATTCCCTTCCTTGCTGTTCTATGGATGCTATGTGGCCCGGTGAGAGTAAGCATGTCCTCTCCTGAGTCAGTACCTGACAGCTCCACTGTGGATCGTGGCCCAGAGGGGTCACAGTGAGGTGGTGAGGGTGCTGCTGCTGCACAGAGGAAACCCAGACATCGCCCTCAACGTGAGTCTGAGCAATAGCTCCAGTGTGTTGGGGCTGGAGGTGGAGGGTTCTTTTTTCTTTCTTTTTTTAATCATCAGTTCTTACTTAACAACGTTGATTTCTGGATTGACTTTGATTTGAGAAGAGAGATTTTAATCAGCTAATCTGATAATTTAACTGATTATCTGACAAGATGAAGGCCTAGGAGGTAAGCTAATTTTTCCCCATCCTTCAGGGTAATTTTTTTTTTTTCTTAACCTGAGGTGACAATCCTATAAAGTCAGCTGAGTTTTGGTGGCTCCATTATATCCCTGGTTAGATATACTTCATTAATCTGGTTGTCTTAGACCTTGCTTTTAGGCAACTGAATATACATACAAATCTAGTGTGCACTCTATACTGCTCTCTCTTTCTTTTTACTTCTTATCTACATAGAGTTACTCATAGCTCAATGCCATTGTCAGACTCTACTTATTAAATTATACAATCATCCCTACAACTACCTATATATTATTTTTTAGCAACTGTAAATACCATAGCCAACATTTATATAGTGGTTATGTTTATTATGTATCTACAAGTCTTCAAGTGTTTTAGGTAGAATAACTCACTTCCTCAAACAAGTCTATGATGTAGTTCCTATTATTTTCTCTAACTGCTGTTAAGACAGACTGTTATATTTTGATCCACAGATCCTCACACAACACAGTTTTCTTGGAAAACCTAAGAGAAGGTTTGTTTTTTTATTAAGGATGCTGTATAGGCTTCCTAGGGAGGGTATCATATGATTTGATGGATGTCAACAATTTTCATAAAGAAGAGAAGCACCTGGGTGGCTTAGTCGGTTGAGCATCCAACTCTTGGCTTAGGCTCAGGTCATCATTTCAGCATCCTGAGATTGAGCCCTGCAATGGCTCTGTGAGCAGCGAGGAGTCTACTTAAGATCCCCTCTCTCTCTCTGCCCCTCCCCCTACTCACGCTTTCACACACATGTGTGCACATGCTCTCTCTCTAAAATAAAGACATAAACCTTAATTTAAAAAAAAGAATATACAAGTTGAGGAGAATCAGAATGTTAAATGTACATTCCAGGCACAGAAAAACCATCAAAGTAAAAAAAAAGTATATTAGGAAGATATTCAGGCAGTAGCCTGGAAATCAATCACAAAGGCTTTGAATGCCATATCAAGGACTTTGGGTTTTGTTCTGTAAAGAAACATCATTTCAGAAATATAAAGATTTCTCCCCTCATATGTAAAATAAACAAAGAAAAAAATACTCTTTACTGGTCACCACCTCACAGATAGCAAATTATAACTACACTTCATGGAGAAGTCTGGGCCTTCTGGGCAGAAGTTCAAAAGGAAATGTTAGAATCTGAAGATGTAAAGATCTTTTGACTTTCAATCTGCTTCACCTTTGAATGACTCCTGAGTAGTATGACAGCTGTATTCACCCAACCCCTGGACACCTTATGCACTTATCAATATACAAAATACCAAAAACCATAGTTATCATTTGTATTTTTGTTAGTTTATTATATAAAGTTCATATAAATTTGTATGTGAGGTTTGACTATAAAAAAAGCCTGATATTTTCACAAATATGCCTGAACTTATACTTCTAAGTGAGTATTTCATTTTGTGTGTATTTACTTACACTTTGTTGGTGATACTACTCTCAAAAATCTGTGGAGAATGACTTACAAATCTAGGTCCTGAGACACATGAAAAAAAACAGTTTTCTTGTTTTACCTGTATATTGTGTTACTGAGGTCAAATGGGATTAAAGTTTTCTCTTCTTAGTTCTGAAACGACTTTTGACTATTTGGAAAAATTAAATTCATTCTCAAAGTATGCAGATTCACTATCTACATTACAATAATAGATATTATTCAGCACTTAAATGTCTGGGAACCATGTTGGTAAGTGATGTAGATATATGAACTATTATGTTTCTTAGGCCCTGAGATCACTTTGATATAGTTGGGTTAAATATCAATACACAAAAGTCACACAGAGAGAATTAAGTAGAGGAAAGACAGGTTGCAATGTGGTATGTAGAGATTTAAAATGAATATGTAGCATAGAGGGCACGAATTGGTGATGTGGGTAAAGGTGTCTGGATTTAAAATCTTGGCTCTAACACTTGCTATCTGATCTTGGGCTGGTTGTCTGTAACCTCTCTTGGTTTCCTCATTTTTTAAGTTATGGTAAAATGAATACTATACACACTATTCTTAACAAAGCAGTTGGTGCTGGCTGTTAGCTGGTTGGTGTAGGGAGCTTCAGCTGGGAAGGCTTGTCTCTGCTTCATATGGCCTCCCCTTCTTCAGGCAGGCCAGACTAGGTTTCTTCACATAGTGGTTTCTGGGCAGACTCCCAAGAGAGTAAAAACAAAAGCATTAAGGCCTCTTGATGTCTAGGCTCAGATGGCCCACGACACCATCCTACCACATTCTTTGCTCAAAGGATCTCACACATTTTGCTCAGATTCAAGGTATACAGAAATACACCCCACTTACTGATGAGAAGAGTAATAGTCACATGACTAAGGGACATGTATATACAATGAAAGGAATAAGCTTTTTTTAAAAAAAATAACATGCTCCGGTAATAATAGGAAGTTAGGATCTTAGAGTAAAGAGGAGATAACTGTGAAGGTTTCTAAAGAGGGGAATAACAAGATGATCATATTGGCTTTTAAATAATCACTCTGTCTAAAGTGTGGAAAACAGATGGAGAGGGAAAGACCAAGTGCAGAGAATCCAATTGGGTTTCAGTTACAGTAGCTCATTTCAGAGAGGAAGGTGGACTGAAGTAGGTGTGGCAATGGAACAGATGGAAGTAGACACATGGAGAAGCTCTTAGAAGATACGGAACCAAGAGACTTGGCAAACATAACTGGCTTTTGGAATTATGGGGCTTGTTAACTTGCCCTCTTTCACACCGCCTGAGTTAATGAATCTACACCCAAACTAAATAAAGCCAATGCACTGCAAGCCAGGAGTTTAAAAGAAATACAATAGAAACAAATTAAAGTTTGCTGAAAATGTTAAGATTCAGCTGCTGGTGACACTTATTGTTCAAGTGTCCAGTGATACTGTGGAATGGTGGGAAATCTATTAAGAATTACTTGATAGCATCCTTTTACAATGCCATTTTCAATGGACTTTAATTTACATTTTATAAATTATGCAATATTTTATAAAGTGAGTGAAATCTCTTAGTATTCTAAAGTGCAACACTGTATTTTTGGCAGCTTAGCGTTTTGAACATATAATTTCACATTCCCTGATTCAGTAATAAGCTTTCCAAAAGGTGAGACCTGTGGAAATGTTGAAATGAGTTATTCCATCTCCTTGTCAATTTTTTAAAAAGTAATTTCCACATTAAGTACTGTTCACATACAAACCATAATGGGGATGTCTGATATGCCTGCAGTAAATGCCTAAAGTAAGTTAACATTAATCAGGAATGTTTGTTTTAATCCTTATAGAGATATTAAAGGTAAACATTCCAGTGGCAATTGAAATGGACTCTATTTGTAAGAAGTGTGTACTTTAAGACTGGGAAGGGGTAGGGGTCCCTTGTAAATACCTCATTAAAGCACACTGAGACTCAGTAGGTGGTACTTCCAAATGAGATCAACACAGACCTTTTGGGATTTGTATGGGTCTGAAACAAGCCAGTCTGACATGAAGAGTGAAATTTAATTACTCACATGGAAGCTGACCACTTCCAAGTAGCACTGAAGTCATTGTTTTGAAGTATTGAAGCCATTGTGTTAGATCAAATGAGCACAGTTGAGATTCTTTACGTGGCTGGCACTTCAAAATACCAGGTGCCACGTGGACGGTGCATCTTGAACCATTTAGAACAGTCTTCTTCTACACGTGCAGACCAAGGATTTACAGCCTTATTTCTATGATATTTCAGTGCATTTCCAAGGATCTCCAGAGAAGCCTGAATGGTTTCAATTCATAATATATTTCGGTTCATTTAAAATGTACCATATGCCTTTTTAAAAATTGATATGAAATGTGAAATCATAAAGTAGTGCATCTTTAAAAACTTTGCTCTTCGTTGCATAGATGCCTTCTTGGATACAGGCGTACCTCATTTTACTGCACTTTGCAGATACCGTATCTTTTAAAAATGAAGGTTTGTGGTAATCCTGCATCGAGCGAGTCTTTTGGCACCACTTTTCCAAAAGCATTTACTCACTTCATTTCTCTGTGTCACATTTTAGTAATTCTCACTATATTTCAAACTTTTTTCATTATTATTACATTTGTTATGGTGATCGGTGATCAGTGATCTTGGCTGCTACTTATTCTAATTGTTTGGTGGTATCAGGAATCACGTCATTATAAGATAGAAAACTTAATCAATAGATGCTGTGTGTGTTCTGACTGTCCCACTGACTAGCATTACTCCATCTCTGTCCCTCTCCTCAGGAAACCCTATTCCCTGAGACACGGTAATACTGAAATTAGGTCACTTAATAACCCTACAATAGCCTCTAAGTGTTCAAGTGAGAGAAAGAGTTACATGTCTATTGCTTTTGATAAAAAGCTGGAAATGATTAAGCTTCATGAGGAAGGCATGTCGAAAGCTGAGATAGGGTGAAAGGTAGGCCTTGAGCCAAACAGCCCAGTTGTGAATGCAAAGGAAAAATTCTTGAAGGAAATTAAAGTGCTACTCCAGTGAACACACAAATGATAAGAAAGTGAAACAGGCTATTGCTGATACTGAGAAAATTTCAGTGGTCTGGAGAGATCAAACCAGCAACAACATTCCCTTAAATCAAAGCCTAATCCAGACCAGGGCCCTAACTCTCTTTAATTCTGCAAAGGCTAAGAGAGGTGAGGAAGCTGCAGGAGAAAAGTTGAAGGCTAACAGAGGTTGGTTCATGAGGTTTAAGGGAAGAGGGTGTTTCCCAAACATAAAAGTATAAGGTGAGGCAGGAGGTGCTGATGTAGAAGCTGCAGCAAATTATCCAGAAAACCTAACTCAGATAATTCATGAAGGTAGCTACACTAAACGACAGATTTTCAATACAGACAAAATATCATTTTATTGGAATAAGACGGCATCTAGAGTTTTCACAGCTAGAGAAGAGAAGTCAATGTTTGGCTTCAAAACTTTAAAGGATAGGCTGATTCTCCTTTTAGGGGCTAAAGCAGGTGATGACTCGAAGTGAAAGCCAGTGCTCACTGACCATTTTGACAATTCTGACATCCTGACCCTTAAGAATTATGCTACATCTATTCTGCATATGCTCTATAAATAGAACAAAATCCAGAGCACAGCTCATCTGTTTATCATATAGTTTACTGAATATTTTAAGCCTACTGTTGATACCTACCATTCAGAAAACACGATTCCTTCCAAAATATTACTGTTCATTGACAACGTGATCATCCAAAAGCTCTGATGGAGTCATCAAATGAGATTAGTGTTTTCAATGTAACATCCATTCTGTAGTCTATGGATGGAGGAGTAATTTCAATTTTTAAGTCTTATTATTTAAGACTTTCCTAAGTCGGTAAGTGCCATAGACAGTGATTCCTCTCTTGATTTGGTCAAACTCAATTGAAAACTCTCCGGAGAGGATTCACCATTTTAGATCTCAGTAAAAACAATGATTTGTAGAAAGAGGTCAAAATATCAACATTAAGAGGAGTTTGGAAGAAGTTGATTCCAACCTTCATGGATGACTTTGAGAGTTCAAGACTTGAGTGGAGGGAATAACTGGAAGTTGTAGAAAGAGAACTAGAATCACAAGTGGAGTCTGAAGATTGGACTGGATTGCTGCAATCCCATGATAAAACTTCAATGGAAGAGGGGTTGCTTCTTATGAATAAGCAAAGAAAGTAGTTTCTTGAGATGGAATCTACCACTGATGCAGATGCTGTGCTGATTGTTGAAACAACAAAGGTTTTAGAATATTTATTGCAAGTGTCTGCCAATTAAAGTTGATAAGCAACAGTGCTGTCTGTATTGACAGTGGGTTATTCATTACATGTAGAAATTATATTTCATTTATGTTTAATTTTATGTTGATTGAGATGAGAGAGATGTAATATCTGTATTTGGCATGATGAAATTTTAGTTGATAGGAACTTCTTTCCCAATGTAATAGTTGAAGAGACTTCATGAAGAGGTGAGATTTTAATTTTAGAATAACTCTGCTTAAAATAATCTATCAAAAGTCATTATTAAAAATAAAAGAGCATTTTTTTTAATCTGTGACTTGGGTTAGTGATGGAAAGTAATGTCATGATAAAAGACAGCTAATGGAACAGGAAAGGGGGGGGGGAAGAATGTATAAAGGTAATGAGTTAGAGACCAAAACAAAACAAAACAACAGTTTTTTTTTTCTTTTTCAAGGCAACTTTGCAAGGGCTCGTAGGATTTTGTTGAAGCTTACAATTCAGTGAGTTGTTGAAGTGTTATGACTGGACAGCATCCATCAGGTCAACCAGATAGCACCCATTAATAAAAAGCCACGGAACAAAAAGGTGCCCTTAAACTTGGTTTTCTCCTTCACCTCAAGTACACTGAAGAGGCTAGTGAAACTTAAGGCCTGATTTCTCTCTTGATATAATAGTCTTTGCACAACATTCGAAGAGAGGGGCTGTTAGAATTTAAGGAACAGTAGGAAAATAAACAACACGGGGATAATTTAAAAGGTGGTAGGAGGTGAGTAGCAGCAAAGCCAATCTAATGTTAGCTCATCTTCTAATTCATTTTCTTCTCTCCTTTTCAATTTTTCAGGCATTCAGCTTTGTCCCAGACTTTTCTACAGCTTCAAAAATTATCTTATCAAAGATAAATAGGTGAACAAATAAAAACAAAAAGAACAACAACAACAAAAAAAAAAATCTAGCCTCTTTCCTCAGGCTCTTTCGTCCTCCCTCCTCTGCCATCAGAGTGTGGCCTGAATACCGTCATAAAAGAAAAGTCATATTTAATGAGAAAGTAGGAAGAAGACAGAGATGAAGCAGGAATCACAGCAACACAAAACTAGAAAAGGGCATTTATTTGCTTAATAAATATTAATCGCAAGTGTCTGCCAATTATCTTTTAAAGAGTTTTATACGCATCCTATATCTTTCATCTTTCTCATGTCACAGTTTATTCAAGCCATGAGAAGTGCATGTGTCAGGTAAATGTTGATTTACATGCAAATTGTATTTGCTAACCTTGCCTTTAAGTGAAATAAATTTGGAAATTTATTATTTTCCTCATTAATTCCTACTTCAAAAATTCAAATATTTAATATTAATTGTAAGTAGAAAAGCATATGTTGGGCTTTTGTTCAGCACTTTTAGCCCTCTCTGTGCCTTCCAGAAATCTGTGCTGACTGATGTCAACAAGATGGGTTTTTATTGTCTACTTTTTTTAAAAATTTTTTTTGTTTTATTTATTTATGATAGGCATACAGTGAGAGAGAGAGAGGCAGAGACACAGGCAGAGGGAGAAGCAGGCTCCATGCACCGGGAGCCCGATGTGGGATTCGATCCTGGGTCTCCAGGATCGCGCCCTGGGCCAGAGGCATGCGCTAAACCGCTGCACCACCCAGGGATCCCTATTGTCTGCTTTCTGTTTACAGTGAGGTCCTGAGAAGACAAGCACCTACTCCAAATTCATGTGTTAGATATACACATATCTTAGGAGGGGTCCCACTGAAAAATCCCAAGAGAGCATCTATACAAAGGGTAGACTGGGACAGGAAGAGGCCAAAGAAAGGAAGAACAGGAGGGAAAAAAAAGGTCTAATAACAAAATCAATGATTTTAAAACCCCATGTTTAAATAAGTAATTTGTTTCCAGCTTTTCTTCCACTGGGGCATATGTAAGTGTCTATGCATGTATAAGGAATACCATATCATAGACCAGAGTTGAGAACATTTGCCAAGATCACATAAGTGGCTTAATACCAACAAAATATAGTCTTCATTTAAGATTTTCGATAGGAGGAAAAAACACCATTAATCAGAAACAAGTGCAAACTTAGATTTTCCAGAAAATTCTGGGCTATGGTTTCTAACCCTTCTTTCCTCTTCAATACCCCTTATCCCACTCAATGTCCTTTCAGAAGCTTTCCTTAGTTCTCAGGCAAGAACCAGGCAATTTAGTTGATAACCCATTGTTCTGAAAACAGAAGGCATCCTTTCCGGCAAGAAAGCAAAAGGAAGGGAGGAATCAATAAGGGCACTGTCCAGTAAGAGGTACTGAAATGTCCAGAGCTCAGGAACAAAGGAATAATTACCAGAGGACCTTCGACATCATGAAAATTTGGGACAACTATACGCAATTACAGTAATACGTAAGGGTTAGCTAGAAAGTAGCAATAGTATTTTGGAGTTGTAAAGAATTGCTGAGTCGCCCGTTCTCATTTTATAGATCAACCTCACAGCTGCAAACCAGCGCTGAGAAATACCCAAATCTTATCTTTTGACTGATGTTTCATAAAGCTAATAAAACATCAGCTTCTGGGACACCTGGGTGGCTCAGCAGTGGAGCGCCTGCCTTCAGCTCAGGGTGTGATCCCAGGGTCCAGGGATCGAGTCCCACATTGGGCTCCCTGCATGGAGCCTGTTTCTCCCTCTGCCTGTGTCTCTGCCTCTCTCTGTGTGTGTCTCATGAATAAATAAATAAAATCTTTAAAAAAATGAAAAAAAAAATCAGCTTCTAATTCCTCCCTTACACAAACCCCAATGAGTTCTGGGAATTGCACAGTGCTTTCAAATGAGTGGAGAGGAGTAAGGAGGCAAAATTGCAAATAGGTTATTTTTCAAGGAACTTTTTGGGGAAATTCCTATAGAAATTTCAGAAATAAGAGACATAGATGGATCGCCAAGCCTTAAACAAATAGTGGTTATTTGGCTTCCAATTTTAGATAAATATTCCATTTCATAAATAATTTTGTATGGGGAATTTTGTATTCTTAAGAGCTCCTCCCAATTATAAACTTCTGGACGGACAAAATCCGGATCACTTCTTCATGTATTATAAAAGTTAATTCTGAGTTTAAACTGATTTAAGATAGTCCACTTTTGATAACTGCTTAAAATATTTCAGGTTTTTAGATTTCAATGAAAGAACTACCTGTATGAAGATGTAGAAATACAGTTACATGGGTTTAAAAAAAAAAAAAATTGAAGCTTATAGTGTGATGTTTCCTTACTACCACCTGGTGGCAGTAGCCCTAAAATATAAAATGTAAATAATTTTATTTGCTTTGAGTGTCAAAGCAATGCCTATAAAGGGAAGGATATATATAAAATATGTTATATATACATATATCATATATGTATACATATGCATATATACACACGCATATACATCTTATAATAACAATAAATCATGTTTTACTTGTTTATATTGTGACAGTCCTCTATTATAACAATCATGAATTTGATAGACTAGAATCCTGTTGTTAGTTTTGCTTTTCAGGTAATAGAACTGGCCTTTTTGTTAAGTATCTGGATGCTTTTTAACAGAGACTAAAATAAGTTCTAGGTAATGAGAAATAGTATACTTGATGCCCATGAATTCTCCACAACTTGAGGGAGGGGGCAGGGAGGACCTGTGTTCCTTAGGCTCTGCACACTCTTCAGTGCTTCTTGCTTTTATTTATTATTTTTTTTTAGATTTATTTATGTATTTGAGAGAGAGAAAGAGAGAAAAAGCACATGCCAGCTCCTGGAGGGGCAGAGGCAGAGGAAGAGCAACTCTCAAGCAGACTCCCCACTGAACACAGAGCCTGGCATGGAGCCCATCTCATGACCCATAATCCACGAGATTATGACCTGAGCTGAAGCCAAGAGTTGAAGGCTTAACTGACTGAGCCACCCAGGCACCCCAGTGCTTCATGCTTTTAAAGAAAATATGAAAAATACCACATATTCTTTTTTCTTTTTCTTTAATTTGAGAGTGAGAGCGCAGGAGGGGGGCAGAGGTTGGGCAGAGGAAGAGAGAATCTCAGGCCGACTCCACACTGAGCCTGCAGCCCAATGTGAGTTTCGACCTCACAGCCATGAGATCATGCCCTGAGCCAAAACCACAAGTTGGACACTCAACGGACCGTGCCACCCAGGCACCCCATAAAAATATCACATATTCTTATTGATTGCATCATTGCTGAGGTTATAATGTGTTCTTTATCCATTGAAAAACCTAGAATTATATTAAAACTTGGCTATATTAAAAATTCTGCTGATCTTACTGATTGTAACAAATTAGGTATTATAATTTGGGAGAAAAAATATCACAAGCCTTTGTCAGTGTGCTGGCAATTTCTGTCTCCTTGTGCTGGCAATTTCTGTCTCCTGTTTTGTGACAGGCTGGATACCTTTGTGGGGCTTTTACATCGATCCACCAGACTTTCTTGAGCAAAAAAGAAACTCACAGATTCTCTGTGTACTAAACAGACCGTTGGCAATAGCTAAACAGCTGTTGGCTGTATGATACATATTTGGCTAAAAACAAACCCATCTGTATTTAATGCATTATTGCCAAAGTGTAGTAACATGCTGTTTCCAGTCTGAAAACACTGGTACCCTCGTGTGAGACGATCAAATTGAAAATCTCACAACATGGCTCTTGCACTTCTTGGCTATGCAAGTGGAAAACCCAGGAGTTTGCCTGAGGATAGCAGAATTTGTTTCCAGAGGCTTCAGTCTGGAAGGCGAGGAGGATGGCGGTGAACAGGCACAGACTAGATACTTCTTTCCCCTGATATCCTTTCACTATTTTATCTGGCTTTACAAAAGAATCCCTTAGTGTCTATTGCCTCTTTGCAAATGTATTGTATCATCTATATTTTTATCGATTAAGAAAGCAATATCTGCCCAAATTAAAAAAAAAAAAAGAAAGAAAATGTGAAAAAGAAAAAATACCCACACAGTTTACATGGATGTGCCACTTCTGAATAAAGTTATTATTTAATGACCCAGGTGCTTAACAGTACTCAATCAACCCATCTACTGGGATCTTCATGTTTGGATAACGAGTGGAAAAAAAAAAAACAGACTAAGAAAGGCTGGACCACTTGCTAAGGTTATTTAGCCCTTAAGTGCTCAAGTGAGGATTTGAATCTAGGTTTGCTTTATTTAGAGCTGACAGCTGGGGCTTCCACCACTACAGCTTACCACCTCTAGTTATGAAAATATTACCATTCAAAAAATATATGTCCCCAGAGGCCACTGGAGTATAGACAACTGTTTTTAAGACAAATTAAGATCTGGAGATTTTAAAAAGTAGATTATGTAATAACTACAACCGGAAGGAACAACGTCGTTTGGCCACAAGTGAAATATTCAGGAATTAATGTACTAAAATGTATCCGTAAACAATCAGATTTGGGATTTCCTAGTATCTACCATTTAAAGCAAAGAAAAATGTGTTAGCTAATGAATGTTTAAAAGTTAATTAGTGTAATGAAATTTTCCTCTAAATACTAGCACTCATTTTATTTGAGAAAACACTGAACAATTTGGGGGAATTCTTGTAGTTTTTTTTATGATCTGAATAATGCATAGCTTTTTCTCATAATAGGCAAATGTTCAAATCAACCTCAAAGAAATCTTCACCTGGAAAGCTCTAACTAAATGAGCATTTTTCTCTGCCTACCACTAGCACCAGTTTCCGTAGTAAATAGTCAACAGCTGGAGCGGTAACAGGGAACTCTCTGTGCAGCTAATGAGAGCCCCATATTTCACAGCTCAGAGACTGTAAAATACTTTTCTTTAAAAAAAGTATTTGCAAAAATCTCACTTCTTTGTTCGAGTGTAGACCCAGGAAACTTTTGCTTTTAAAGGAGTAAACCCTTTGCACTAATAATCAAGTTCACAGAAGTGTAAAATATAAATGAAGATAATTTACAAAGTGGTTGGCTTTGTAATATACAATGTCACAATTCCATCAAAACAACCAAGATGTGTCTGGAGTATGATTAAATCTAAAAGCGACGACTTTTAAAATAGCTTTTTCCCAATTTCTTAAGTGAAAGAAAGAACGGATGGAAATATTATCTATGGAAATGTTCAAATAAAAGCTGTAAAAATGCATGATACAGAGAATATATTAGTCCCAATACACAAGAACATCCTTGAATATATATTTTTAAACATGTTGACAAAATGCCACTTTCCCTGGAAGACATCCTAAATAATTTAAATTAACTCTGAAAAAAAAATGTTTGCCAAGTCTTTTGTTTAATTCAAGTTTCTCTCCTGCTTCCAACTGGCATTTGGTTTTGCTCAGATATGTTTATAAGAAATACTGCAGGCACCTCTTACACCTACGACTAAGTAAAATTTGAGGACGGCTGGAAAGAACTGGGCCCAGATACAAGGTCATATTGGAGGAGAATGGGAATACCCAGAGGAGAGAACAGAAACAGAGAAGCATAAAAGAGGAACTTGAATGAGAGGGAAAGTGAACAGCGTGGGGGTTGAGGGAGAATAGACAGACCGAACACTTAGAAAGGTAGAGACACAAAGAGAGGAAGAGAGAACAGAAGAGCATTGTCCATGCTCCAGAGATGGGAAGTGAGCAAGGAGAGAATCGGGTACAATTCTAGGCACTATCTACCCCAACTTTACTTAGTCCTCAAGATAATTACATAGAAGAGGGACTGTTGACCTTCACGGTGTAGCCTTGTGGAAAGAAGATGGACACTGAGTCACGCTGAGCACCTAATGAATTGCATCACTTGGACAACTGATCTCAGAGAAGTACTTCGAAGGTAAACTAGGAAGTTCTGAACCTTAAGCAGTACGAGCTAGCACATCTACCCATATCTAAGATGCTTGATGCCTTTTAGATTTAGAGACACTTGGTTAGTGTTAATTTAGGCTGCACTTTACAGGTGAAATATTGGCTTTCAGAGAGGTCCCAGGGCCCCAATTTAGAAACTCACTCACTGTGCATTTTTGTTGGTTTCTTTTAAGATTTTATTTATTTATTCACGAGAGACACACAGAGAGAGAGGCAGAGACATAAGCAGAGGGAGCCCGATGTAGGACTCGATCCTGGGACTCCAGGATCACAACCTGAGCCAAAGGCAGATGCTCAACTACTGAGCAACCCAGGTGCCCCTTGTATATGTTTTTAAATGTGTGTAAACAGCACAATCCTAGCCAAGTGTAGGCTCTTACTGAGTAGTTGCTGTCACCTTTATCCCACACTTTGCTCCCAGCTTGACTGTCTCTTCTCACCATTCAGAAGTCACATTGTCAACGTCTGATGAGAGCTACAAAAGTGTTGCTGGGATTATCTATCTTTGTTGCAGCATACACAATTTAGTTTGCCAATACCAAGGTGGCCCATAAATCGCCCATATTAGATTTCAAAGCTTTTACAGAACACCTTAGCTTGGACTAGCCCCATTTCAAGGGCTCAATAGCCACATGTGTCTTCTATACCTATGTATAGAAGAACTTCAGGGGAGTAATAATAAAAGAAACCATTGTAGACACTACACTTATCCCTCCCCCCCCCCCCCCCCCCGGTAAGCTAACTAGAGAAGCAAACTCTCTGAAGTTAAAAAACCTCTCCATCAAATATATACTCTAGCCCAAGGCATTTTGTGGCTTGGCTTTTCTGAGAAATCAAAGTCACAAAGTATGAACTTCCTCGCTTTCTTCCTCTTTTCCTCAAAATGTCTCTGCAGCCATATCCTTCTCGTACTTCTAAGTAGCCAAGTGTTTGGGTTTTTCTTGTTTGTTTGTTTGCTTGTTCATTTATTTGTTTCTTTTTACCAGTTCTCTCTTTCCTCACATCTGTCTCAGAGGAGGAGTGTTTTCCTTCCCTCTCCTCTGCCTGATTTTCTGGTTGCCTTATTCCACCAAACGCCATCTTGGAAAACTCCAGACTCATATTCTACGATGAGAAGTACGCCTGGCTTCCTTGGTCTCCCTTTTTAACACAAACAGGAGCTCAGACAATCCCATAGCTGTTTTAGATTTACAGAAAAATTAAATGGAGGGTCCAGAGATTTTCTAGACACTCCCTGCCTCTCAGATGTGGACCTATCAACACCATCAGCATCCCACGCCAACTGATGAACCTACACTGACATGCCATTATCACCCAAAGTCTACATTTGAAGTTAGGGTTCTCTCCTGATGTGTCACACTGAGTTTGGCAAATGCATAATGAGAAGTAACCACAGAATACTTTCATTGCCCTGAAAACCTCTATGCTCTATCTATTCATGTCTCTCACCTCTTTTAGCCCCTGGACATCCCTGATCTCTTTAATGTCTCCATCACTATAGTTTTTCTAGAACGTGATATGGTTGGAATCACAGTATGTAGACTTTTCAGACTGGCTTCCTTCCCTTACTCATATGCGTCTGTATGTCTTTCCATGGCTTAGTGGCTCATTTCTTTTTAGGGCTAAGTAATTTTCCATCATCTGGGTGTACCAAGTTTATTCATCCATCACACACAAAAGGGGGTCTTGATTGCTTCCAAAGTGTTGGCCAATATGAATGAAGCTGTTCTTAATAACCACATGCTGGTCTTTGTGTGGATGTAAGTTTTCAACTCAATTGACATAATTGTTAGGTTGGATGGTTAATAGTATGTTTACCATAAGATTTTTATAAAAAATTACCAAACTGTCTTCCAAAGTGGCTGTACCACTTTGCATTCCCACCGGAAAAAATTAAGAGTTCTGGTTGCTCCATACTGGTGAAGACCAGTATTTAGTGTTGTCAGTGTTTTGACTTAATTTTTTAAATTAAACCATTCTAACAGGTATGTAGAATTGTTGCTTTAATCTGCAATTACCTAATGACATATGATATTGAGCCTCTTTTCATGTCATTTGGCTTATTGTCACCTGCATATCTTCTTTGGTGAAGTGTCTATTTGTATATTTTGCCAATTTTTTTTTTAACTCAGGTTGTTTTCTTATTGTTGAGTTCTAAGAATTCTCCGTTTACTCTGAAAAATGACTTTTTATCAAATGTATCTTTTGCAAATAATTTTCCCACTCTATGGCCTTACCGTTTCTTAATTCTTTGATAACTGCCCTACCCCTATTTATTCTTCTAAAATTGCGTTTCCAAAGGTCAGCAGCAACAATCTCACATACAAACAGACTGATGACGGTTGCACAACTCTCTCCATATATTCAAACCCACTGAATCATGCAGTTTAAATGGTGAACTTTCTGATCTATGCTATTGAATTATATCCCAATAAAGTTGATATACACATATAATGCATATATACATACACAGAGCACAGAGAAAAGGGAGGTAATAGAAGGTGAGAGAGAAAGAGAGAGATTAAAAAAAAAAAACATGAAAACAAATGGATTTTCTAATGCATCTCTCCTTGAGCTGGCTGCTGTTTTCTGTGAGTCCTTCAACCCTTGTGTGTTTGAGTCACTCCCCTCTGCAGGTTTCTGTTGTGCTCTTATCTTATTCTAGTCCTCCTGTCTCTTGGATTGGTCCCGCCCCATCTCTGTACTTGGCTCTCCTCTCATCCCCACCCAATGTGGAGCCTTCTACAAAGATCTGTATGTTTTTCCTCTCCTGTGTACTCTCTAAGCTACCCATTTCCTCTTTCCACCTCAATTATTTATTCTCTTTTGATGACATCTATCTACATATGTCCTATCAGATCCTACTCCTAAGACTGAGACTTGACATTGCTGACTGTCTTTGCCTGGACATCCTTATTCACAGGTAAAATTGGCCTCGACAGAGCAGACAATTGTTTCATACTACTTGTCTCTCTTTAAATCTTTCTTGGAGGAAAATGTTCATGGAACTAAGACCGGGGAAAGTGGAGTCACACTGCTGGAATTTCAGCCTTAGAAAAGAGAAGAAGCAGACCCTTAGAAGAATAAAAACAAAACAGCGTAGGCCTTAAATGCCATATTCACCCGCACTATTAAGGCTTTCAAGCTCTCTGCTTTTCTCTGTCTTTCTCAGCAGAGCTCTCCCTCTCTACTTCCTAAGCTGCGATCCACTCCTTAGTTCACTAAAATCTGGCTTTCATTTCCACCACTTTCTTGAAACTATTTTGGCAAAAGTCATCAAGTCTACTTCAGTGAAAATCCCGAAGACTGTGTAGTCCTTGTCTTAGCAGAAAGAAACTTCAACCTTTACATTTCTTTCAGAAATACAGTTCTTTGCTTTCCATGAAACAGACATGCTGGGTTCCTGTCCTAGCCTACTTTTTAAAAATCTTACTTTACTTTTCTTCATTGTTTCCTCTTCTACCTTCCCTAGCATTTTTCTATCATCTTCCCTTGACCTTTCCTTCAATCTCCATTTCTTCTAATGGGGCAGCCTATCTTTAATTCCCATTTACACACCGATGAATATCTTTTCTATCTTGGAACATATATCCACTCTTGGGCTCAGATCCTTGAATTCCACACTGGCTGGACATCCTCAAGTAGCTGTTCAACTGGCAACTCAAACCCAAGTGTGTGAAATTGAGCTCTTTATCTACTATCCATTCCCAACCAACTTGTTCCTACTCTTGTTGTCCAAATAATATTTGTGGAATGAGTACAAAAAGGAAATAAGCCAGGGATGCAGGTTGAGAATGGGAAAATAAAAAGACAAGAAGGCAGAAACTGTAAGTTTAGAGGGTACAATATTAATATTAACATCCATTGAACTGTTTGGCAGTATTTTTTCATGGTCAGAAAGGACTATAACTTAAGATACTGTTTTAAATCATATTTCAGGAAAACTCTATCCCCTTACATGACATTTGCCCTTCCCTTTTGGATGTATTTCCAACTGGGGCATACTTTAAAGAGTATCATTCTAACTTGTTTGCCTAATCTACCCTAACCGCTTATACTACTGCACAATCCAGTCCCCAGCAATAACTATGACATCTTTAGGGACTTATGTTTTGTTGCTGATAGAAATACCACAGAGATTCAAAGCCAACTTTCCTAGTATTTTTTTTAATCAAATACATGCAGAACCCTAATAACATATGTGGCATTTTCTTTCTTTTTCTTCTTTCTTTCTTTCTTTCTTTCTTTCTTTCTTTCTTTCTTTCTTTCTTTTTCTTTCATTCGTTCATTCTTTTTTTTAAGATTTTATTTATTTATTCATGAGAGACACAGAGAGAAAGGCAGAGACATAGGCAGAGGAAGAAGCAGGCTCCCTACGGGGGGAGCCCAATGTGGGACTCAATCCCAGGAACCCAGGATCATGACCTGAGCCAAAGGCAGATGCTCAACCACTGAGCCACCCAGGTGGCCCTAGGTGGCACTTTCTAAGCACTACCCATGCACATGGATTTTCAACCTACAACAGTACAAGGTAGATCCTATTATCTCATCCCCTTTTTATAGATGAAGTAGCTGAGGCACAGGGAAAAACATGCCAAAAGTCACACAGGGAAGAACGTGCCTGAGACCACATTTAAAATCTAGCAGTCTGGCCCCAGAATCTAGGCCCTTAACCACTAGGTCACACACGGTTTCTCTGATGGGTGAATAAGTGATTACACAGTTAGTGTGAGTTTGTGGGTACCAGGAAGGCTCAATTTCCTTGAATGGGCACACTTATCATATATATGCTGATGCCTAAAATTCCAGGTCAGAGCTTAATCCCTTTAGTGAAACACAATGATCTCTATTCAAATGCAAATATAACCTTACCTGTCCTTTAAACTTTAGTACAAATTGATTTAGCAAGACTTTTTGTGACAGCAGATTTTGATGGTGAGGGTGTCCAGAGGAGACATTGAGACAAATTATAAAGTAGAAGCATTCAGAAGAGAGACGGGGTGGAGGAAGGGAGATTGAGGTTGTGACTGGCATCTCAGGTTTGTCTGAACTGGCTCATAGACTGAGAAGTTGCGGTTTGTGTGGGAGGAGGAGGGACAGATACATGTGTGTTTGTGTGTGTGTGTGTGTGTGTGTGTGTGTGTACTAGAGGTTTCAGTATTTCTACATGAGAGTAAGAATGTTAAAAAAAAAAAAAAGACCAAAATTTGCCATAGATCAGAGAGGGTAGAAAGATTTCAAACTATGGGATAAACATTCTAGGAGGTTGTGGAGTCATTACAAAGCAAGCTTTGAATTTCTATGTTCTCCAATCATCACTTTAAAGAAAAGAGTAAAAAAAATATTTACTTAATTGAGAGAGAGAGAGAGAGAGAGAGAGAGAGAGAGACAAAGAGTGCATGAATGGGGTTGGGGGTGGGGGAGTGCAGAGGGGAAACCAGACTTCCTGCTGAGCAGGGCTTGAACTCCTGAACAGGAGATCATGACCTGAGCTAAAACCAAGAGCCAGAGCCAGATGTTCAACCAACTGAGCCACTCAGATGCCCCTCAACCATCATATTTCTTTTTTTTTTTTGAGATTTTATTTATTTACTCATGAGAGACACACAGAGAGAGAAGCAGAGACACAGGCAGAGAGAGAAGCAGGCTCCATGCAGGGAGCCCAATGTGGGACTCGATCCAGGGATTCCAGGATCACGCCCTGGGCTGAAGGCAGACACTTAACCTCTGAGCCATCCAGGCGTCCCTCTACCATCATCTTTAAAGTGAATAAATAGTAAGTCCCACTCCGTAGTTCTCAAAATTTATACATTATAAATTTGTGTGGAAATAAATTCATAGTATTTTTGCCATTATGTATTTTCTCCAGCAATTTGGAGTGAGGATGGATGAAGAGGCTCCATCTTTTAACATTATATTTAAATTATAAACCACTGGTATAAAGAAGAAATCTGGGGTCAAATTGAACAAATTTGGTATACTTCTATGTGTTTTATTTACTTCAATAAATGATGAGGCTAAAGTCAGGATAATATCTTTTCATCAGTATCATATTTGGAGTGATATTTCTTATGATATAAGATATTTGATATTTCTTATCAAATATGTGATATTTCTTATCATAAAATAAACTGTGTAAGGTCTCTGGATCAATACCCTGGGTGGTACACATGTAGCCAGAGGGATATGTGTGTGCATTGCTGAGCTGTGCTGCTACATGTAACAACACAACCTTTTCCTGCATTCTTTTACCTCTGTCTCTTTAATTCAGCAATTACAACAAATCAAGCTGTAGTTTTTTTTTGACAATTATCATATCTAGATAGAGCAACAAGATCAGTGAAGACACGTTCATTGAAATACCCATTGGGCCACAGACATCGGCTGCGTTTGGGATCAAATCAGGCTATTAAACCACAGGCCAGAGCGTCTGTGATTTGCATGAGTAATTAGAAATGATTAATAGAATGCCTTGCTTAATTAAACTTATCTCATAAGGGTACCTCTTGAAAACTCATAAGCTTGACAATTCATAATCACCCTCGAAATGTTGTGTATAATATTTTGGGGTTCTAATGAAGGATTGTTTGACTATTTAACATAGATAGGATTTAATGGCACAAGCCACACTATCTTAGGAATTCCAGAATTCTATAGAACAGAGTAGAAAACACAAAATGATGATGTTTCAGGGAACACTATAACTAAGAAAGGAATGTAGGTTGTTTCAATGAGCCTGGCTTCTAAGAAGTCTAGCTCTTTAATATAGGAAACCCAAGACTTAAGGACAGTATTACTGTTTCAGTCAGTTCTGGTTGCTACAATATCGTAAAATGGTTAGCTTAAACAAACAAACAAACAAACAAAAAATGCTTATTTCTCACCAATCTAAAGGCTAAGAATAAGATTGAGATACTGGCAGATACAATCTGGTGAGAAATACTTTCTGATTTGTATGTGGCTTCCTTTTAGGTGTATGTTTATATGGTGGAGAGGGGGAAATCTAGTGTCCCTTCCTCTTTTTCTAAGGGTGTTAATCTCATTAAATGGGGCTCCATTCTCATGACCTCACCTAAACCAATTACCTCCCACAGGCCCCACTTCTAAATACTATACTGGAGATTAGGACTTTGACATGTGAATTGGAGTAGGGGGAGATATAACAATTCAACCCATAGCAAATTAAGTCAAATGTTTATTTAGTTTTTAGTTTAATAGTTGAGATGAAGGGAACCTGGGTGGCTCAGTGGTTGAGTGTCTACCTTTGGCTCAGTGGTTGAGTGTCTACCTTTGGCTCAGGGTCCAGGGATCGAGTCCCACATCAGGCTCCCCTCAGGGAGCCTGCTTCTCACTCTGCCTATACCTCTGCCTCTCTCTGTATATCTCTCATGAATAAATAAATACTTTTTTTTAAATAAAATATTTTTAAAAAAATAGTTAAGATGAAAAATAAGACGAAAAAAATGTTAAGGATCTGCTGGATACCAGTAATAGAGTAAATGTTACCATAAATACAAAACAGCATAAGGCTTATGTTTGAATTTAAAGAATGTATAATAGAATGAGAAAAATACTTTAAGAAACACATACTTAGGTCAACAAACTTAGCTATGATTTTTGACGTCAGAGAAGATGAGTTTAGAGCAAAAATGTAAGAGGTAGAAGAGGTACTGATACAGAATTTGAATACTTACAAATGTTCTAGTTCCTAAGAGGCACAATGTCTTACCAACCTTTTTCATATTCATCGGCAGGATTCTTTATATTTTCAGAGCAACCTTTTCTTAATTCTAATATTTTCTGGAGCAGTTCTCTCTCTGTTCCCTTCCTTCTCATAGTTGACTTCTACTGTTTTAAGTTACCTGCCCTACTTATTGGATAATTGCCTCAGTATGACCCAATAACTAGACATTTTTGATGGTCTCAATAATCACAAAATACATATTTAATCATCAGTGTGAAACACATTGGTTTTAAGTTAAAAATAACCTTTCCCCCAGAAAAATTCTCTCCATAGACAATCAAATAAATGCTTTTTAGCGGATTGATGGGCAGGCTAAGGAGAGAGGACTTAAGGAATTGGATGGATGAGGATTGGGAGCCATTATAGTCTTCTGCAGTAAGTAATGATGAGGTTACCCATGAAATCGTTTGCTTATATGTGTAGTAGAACAGTTGAGTGTATATCCTGCTCTAGATATATTATTCCATACTTATATCAGGAGCTGAGTGCTAGAAAACTTCCTTTCATTTCAAACAATGAATCACTGTTTCAGCATGTGGCAACTTCTTAGCAAAGGTAAGTGCATTTGTCATATGAAAACAGCTTTTACTTCTGTATCAGAAAAGCATACTACTTCAGAAATTATTTTTGTATAAAAATTAGAATAAAATAGTAAAAAATGTCATTTGGATAACAGCAAGGCATTTATTCAGATCTAAGTCTTATATTGTTAATCCAAACAACGAATGTGCTGAGAGTTGTCATTCAAAGGGTCATGAAGTGTGCTTCGAAGGAGACACCTACATTGGGTTTAATTAATCCATTTTTCTTATGAGTGGTGCCAGTTTTCAGCTTGAAGCCTTTCCTTTCTCTTCTACCCATGCAAATATGAGTTTAACAATGCACTTGAACTCTGAATAATATAAAAAGCAAGTATATCTTAAACCTCTTTATGTGACAGTGTGTCTAGACAGAGCCCCTAATCTCAAGAAGTTTCTAAATTCTCTTTGAGAAGATAGAGGACAAAAGAATCAGAGCAAGGAGGCAGAATGTGATAATTACTGTAAGGAAAGGTATTTAGCCTAGAATTGTAGTATTTTTGTGTATTTTGCTACAGGGGATATTTTATGGCATTATTTATAGATATTAATCTCCATCCACATATATACAAGAAATATTCATTTCTTAAGCCTCACAGTTTTGCTACATATCACTCCTAAAACTGTCTGAAGACCTCTGAACATGGCTTTTTGGTTAAGATCTCATACAGATTAGATCTTTCTCAGTTTTGGATCTCATGCAGCACTACTATATTACTAGGGGCTCAATAGACACTTGACAGTTGAGATAAAATGAATTCAACTGAATGAACAGGTGTTTAAATTAGCCATTTCTCTATTCAGCACAGGCACGCCCTAGACTCTACACATCAAAATGGAAAAGGTGGGGGTAGGGATCTTTGGGCTCAAATGTTGAGGATCTCATTAAGGAAGGGTAGAGGATTTTACATGGAGGAAAAGGGATATAGATCATTGTTCTAAAGCCCCTTGATGAGTGGTTTATGGTGAGCCAAGGGACAGATAATCTAGATCCATAGCAGGTAGTACAATGAAAGGAGCACTGATATATTATGATCTTGAGTCTGCCATTAAATAGTGGTAAGATCTAGGTAAGTTCCTAAAACTTTATGAATTCCAATATCCTCAACAATAAGAAAATTGGAGCAGTGTTTCAACTTCTATCACCTGTTAAAGTTCTAAGGCTCAGTGGTAGCATCATCCAAAATATGTTCTGGAAGTAAATGTTCTATGAGAATGTGTTTATCAAAAAAGAAGTTTGCAGGGATTCCCAGGTGGCTCAGCAGTTTAGTACCTGCCTTCGGCCCAGGGTGTGATCTTGGAGACCTGGGATCAAGTCCCACATCAGGCTCCCTGCATGGATCCTGCTTCTCCCTCTGCCCACTACCCCCCTCTCTCTCATGAATAAATAAATAAAATCTTAAAAAAAAAGTTTGCTAAAAATTTGGATTAAAAGGATTAAAAAAAAATCAGGGCAACCCGAGTTGCTCAGCGGTTTAGCATTGCCTTCAGCCCAGGGCATGATCCTGGAGACCTGGGATGGAGTCCCACATCGGGCTCCCTGCATGGAGCCTGCTTCTCCCTTTGCCTGTGTCTCTGCCTCTCTCTCTCTCTCTCTCTCTCTCTCTCTTCTCGCTCTCTCTCTCTCTCTGTCTCTCATGAATAAATAAAATCTGTTAAAAAATCACATGATTTTTAATGACTTTAGCATACTAATGTGCATTTTTGTAACTCTACCATAGGATCCCATCAAGCTTATTTGACTATGAAATACTTTATTTTTATGTAAAGCCTATTAACTAATGATCACATCCCACAGAATAGAGTTTGGGAAATTCACCTTTATGATTTTGAAAATTCCCTGGTAGCCCTTAGATAGAACTTGTCACAGCAACGACTATTCTAGCTCATTCCATACATCCTTACTGAGTATCTCCCATGTGAAAAGTTCTTTCAAATACAACCTTGCTTAACTGTCACAACAGAACAGGGAGATAGACCTTATTAACTCATACTGCAGGTAAAGAAATTGAGTTCTGAGGGATTACATGAACTGACCAATGTGACAAAATTAAGGACTAAAGCTGAAATTATAAATTAGTATTCTGACTCTACGGTTGCTGTCTACTTTGCCGCATAGCCTTTTACTACCACTAAAGTCACACTTTTACCTTGAGGTGGGTTTCTCTGGATGCAGAAGCATTTCACAGGGGACGATGTCCCTGGGCCTCTCAGAAGAGAACAAGAACTACCATTCATGAATAACAAGATAAGGGAGGCAGCACAGGCCTGTAATATTTAACAGTTCAAACACTCAAGGGGGATTTTTGGGAAAAAATTTTCCTGGAATCCTTATCATAATTCCATACACATCATATTCTAAGAAAGGAGGAAAAATAAATAACATATATTGCCTCTTGAGAAGTTTATTCTTTAAACAGGAATTTTTATGATATTTATTTGTTCAAATGTTGTGAAACTAATATCTTTTTAAATCACTTCCTTGCCATGAACTTATAGTCCTAAAGCAGGCTGAATTGTTTATCTTTATGACTCTTCCTCAAGAAGAATCTCATTGTTATTTCATAAAAAGGAAATAAGAATTGTCAAATTAGTGGTAGAGAATCCTTAACAACCTAGTGGTTGGCTAGGACTCAAAGACAGACACCTCAATTTTCTTGTTTCTTAACCTATGGCTTGCTACTCTAGAGCCTGAGTATACTATCTCCTGGGCTTCTGGATGCAGAATAACATGGACCTCAGCAAGCATAGATTTAATTAAAAATTAATTAAAAATAATTAGAGATAAAGAGTACAGAAAAAGGACAAATAATCAGCCATAGCTGGGTAAGAAACTTTTTGACAAACTTACAGAAGAATTACCTTCTACCAAACATATATTGAATTTACTGTTTCATAGTTCTTAATAAGTTCAAACAAGAGACAAGAAAATTCTAAAACTGAGTTTTCCCAAACTGAAGTTTTACTCCCTAATAAATCATTTTTAAGAAGTCACTGAAGTAACAAATTATTTAGTTTCTTTTCAAAATAAGAAATTAATACATCTTCAAATTTTCTAACCAAACCATAGGTCCAAGGCCTACATTTTGAACAGCAATGAATTTCATCACAGGCTCAACTGGCTACACCATATTTTCCATTGAATCAGTGTATCTGTCTCCCCAAGACAGATCACAAGAATCTGAAGAATGTGACGGAAATGATTAGAATAGCAAAGGAAGAAATGAGTAATAAAAGAGTCAGGCAATAATATTCTGTGCCTCATTTTCCCCATTTGCAACCTGGGGGATTTGCAATCATTATTATTCATTAATTAGTTGCAATCTATATAAACAAAATCCTCTAATATGCTGCAATTAAGTGGCATCTGTTTCAGGTAAGGAAGTTCTTAAAGAAGCTTCTTGTTTTCCCTTGTTTCAGAATTTTCTAGAATTGGCCCTTGATAAAAGGGCTATGAACTTGAAAACAACAAAACCTAGCAAAGAGAGCAAATGACCCTATGTGACCATTGACTACAAAGCCTCATGAAACACAAAGCAGTGGTTCTGACCTCTGCCAGACTTACCCAGAGAGAACATCTTGCAGTTGATAGAGAAATGGACTCAAACCCAAAGCCCAGAGTCCTACTATGGACTCTTTCACAGAGGTTATTTGACTTTGGCAACTAACTTAACCTTTCTAAGCTTGACTCTTCATCTGGGGCCACAGCTTTTACCTTCCCTGCTTCACAGGGTTGCAAAGAGGATCAAATACAACAATATATGAGAGTATTGGAAAGTGTAAAGTGCTATAAAAACAGACACATAGAACACCTGGTCTATAGGATAGCTGACCCCATTCTATCTCTGTACAAGTCACCTTCTCCATGGTGACATCTGAGATCCTTTTATTTAAAGAAAGGCTGAATAGAATAAAACATATGCCAGGAATATGTGCATGCCTGGGAAAGATTATTGCAGCTATTGTTGCAAGAAACCTGCATAGCTTCCTCAGCAGATTTCCTAGACCCTATTGTGAAACGGAATACATTCAGCTTTGTGGTATTCTCTATCCTGGAGCTGTCATCTTCCAGCTTTAGTGCATCAGTGAGACCCATACAATCCCCCACATGGTAAAGGCATGGAAGAAACTGAAATGGGAAGTAGGAGATACTAAGAGCAGATTTGTCACTGGAAGTGTGGTGTGATGTCATTAAAGAAAGGATAAAGTCCCGCCACAAATTTTCTAGCTGGTCATTAGGGAACTGAACAAGATTTATATGGGGAATAAGAACTTAGTCATTATGCATCACATCTTTAACACACCCTAAGAACCTGTGCTGCCTCATGTCCCTTTCAACAGGAGGCTAAAGTCCAATAATAGCTAAGAAACATTAAAAAGACATTTCAGTTATCATTAAGATATTTCAAGTGTTGACAAGAGAAAATCCAAAGAGATCCAAAAGAGAAATCCTTTTCAGGGTAAGAAGTCCCATCCAATTTCCCAAAGCCTTCTAAGGAGTTTCCCAAAATCATCAAACTTGCAAATGTGCCCCTGTCTCTTCCTCCACACCCCAGCCTCCAGCTCCAGCTGCTCAGTTTTAGTGGTCCACCCCTGCTCATCCTAATCTAGCTCCTCTTCCAAAGCTCTATGACCTTTAATTTTTATATCAATCCATCCTTTTCCAGCACTTTTTTAATTTTGATGTTAAATGCATTCCCCAGACAGCAAAGCAACCAGGACAAGCAAACTTCAGATACCTATAGGTTGTTTCTCCAGCAACAAAGTTTCTATATTAAAAAAGTGGTCTGGAAGAGAGAAGAGAAGAAACTCTAAATAAATTTGTATCATTCAATTTCCAATTACACTTGGGCAAGGGGGAAAAGTCTGATCATACTAAAAGGGCATCTCTTGCGATATAGGCACATTGCTACCCATGTGGAGTTGAAATATACCGAACACTAGTGGGTTTTCAGGATAATGTGTTTATTTGAGAGATGTGGAGCACTGGAGAGGAACTGTAGAGGTTCCCAGAGCTGGACAGTGAGAGAGCAAAGACAAGCGGTCCTGTGATTCCTGCCTCCCACACCATTGGTTCTTCCTCTGTGCATCAATAATAAGGAACCAACTAAAATAAGCACGTGTATGCAGGTATCTATATATGGGCACAAGTTATAAGACATTATCAAATGTTTGATTTTAATTAAAAATATACACAATTAATACAGTTTTGATCCCATGATTAAAAAAAAATTCCCTCCAGGTGATTTTAGATAATATTTTATAGTGTTATGCTTTTGCTTTTACATTTTCCTCTGCAACCAAAGTTCTGGCTTCTTATTAACTGGGTCAGTAAACAATCACTAATGAAACTAAACAAAAAAACCCTCATTAAAAATCATCTTTCATCATGAATTTTTAGAACCTGAGGTTTCCTTAATCTCAGCAGCACATAACAACACATCTCTGGGATATACTTTTCCTGTACTCCGACTAAAAGTGACATCAACTCGGTCCCTGGGTTATGGTCTCTACTCTGGCTCGTTGCAATTAGTCAGCAGCACAATCCCTAGATGCTCTACTTCAGTGATTTCTGGGAAACAGGAAAGAAAACAGCCAGGTTCTTATGCAAACAGGAGTGAAGCATGGAATTATTAGTGGTATTTTTCCCTTTTTCCCATTTTACCCTATTTCTTCTACCTGCCAAGAGTCTGTTCAGGGTTTTTGTAGGATAAGATCATTGAAAACCAGTTTTCCTCCAAGATATGTTATTGCTCGCGGTCACAAGAAGGATGCTGTGCTCCCAAAACCAGAGAAGGAAGGTTTTAAAGAATTTATCTTACAAGAGTCTGAGAGAATAATATGTTGGTTTGCTGAGACCTGTAGAGCTAAGAAGACCCAACTAAGAAGACCTTGGTTTTTCAGAGACCCACAGCAGGCTCAACCTGGAGTTGCATCTGGCATATGGAAGGTGTTCAATAACTGCTTGAGGAATTGAGTACGGCTACCTGGGGGTGCTTAAGGAGGGAAGCAATAAAGGGCAGGGATCTAGCCACGAGACTAGGAATGGAGCCACCTGTTGTGCCCATGGGAAATGAAGGCTGTAGAACTACTTAGTAACAAGTTCAGAAGCCACCTTCAATCCCGTAAGCCACATTACTGCCAAGGCATGCCTAGTTCACCACATTCGAAAACTCAGGAATTCAGAAAGAACTACAGTAAATTTGAGGTTGCCACTTTGATTTTGTGCATAAACTGGTGCTTGGGAATCTCTGTCATCGGGGAATCAGGTGTCCCCATGCAGCCCATCTGTCATGGCCTTGCAGCTGGCAGCTGGGTGAGTCACTTCCCCACCCTTCCCCCACAGTCTTCACTTCATATCTGTGAGATGAGTGAGCGGGCTAAATGGATTCCTGAGACCCTTAAGCTTACAAATCCTCTTCTCCATCTGCGCTGGGAAGTTTGTGAAAGAGCAGGGGAGGGTCACAGATTGTGTGAAATTATTTCACAGGCTTCATTTCCCTTAATCCTGGCATCATCCCTACAAATTATGTATTATTGTCCTCCTACCTCTTTTAAGTAGGAGATCTGAGATGTATAATGGTCACAGAACATGTCCAAGGTCATGCCGTAGGTAAATGGCAAAGCTGGGAATCTAACTTAGATCATACTTATCGTTGCAAATTTTATAGACAGATTAACGGGAAGCAGCCTCGGTCTCATTCTGAAAACAACAATAAAAGGACGATCACTTTAGATTGCATCCTGGTGCTTAAAATAGAACTGTGACATGAATTGTCATGAAATGATTATTTTCTCCCTTGTGCCAAATATAAATAAGTGGGAACTGCCGTTGAAACCTGAGAAAAATCTCTGTAGGGTTTTGAAATCATCATTGGATGTATAATATAATGGTAATAAAACTCCATTAACCTCTGCTCTTGCTTCAATCAACAAAACTTTACTAAGACATCAAGTGTGGACTGAATGCTGAATGGAGAACTCTAGCCAGCTTACCTTCAAATCCTTGTAGCATGTAGAGGGAACAGCACATGCAGTTTGTGTTCATGAAAATACAGATAGGTAGGGAAGGATTTTAACTTGCATAAATGGAAACTGAGGGTTATAAACATACATACCCACATATATATATCCGAATTTGCATATAGGTACCTATAACAGAATTTATGTGTGTACACGAACATAGATGTTTTAGAATTCATATATATCCACATCCGACTATTTTCAAGATAAAAAAAATAACTAGGTGTTGGATAAGAAACTTATTTCAAGATCAGTAAACAGATTTTTTTTTCTTCCATGGGCTAAACCTGAGGAAATTAATCCCAGGTGGTCCAAGAAGATGGGAAAGGAAATTTCTGCATTGGGTCATAAAATCTCTAGTTATTACACACACACACACACACACACACACACAGAGAGTTCAAATTTTAATTAAATGTTATTTGTTAGGGCCTAATTTTATTATATACTAATAGTTTTTATAAATGTATAATTTTTAATAAATGTGTAATTTAAAACATATCTATACTTCTGTGTCCATACATACATACTTAGGTATGTCGATCAATCTCTCCATCCTTCTATCTACCCAGTTAATTTCTCACCATAAATAGGCAACAATAAACTAGAGAGACTGACACAAATCCTTCATGTTTTACAATCATGAACGTTTTTTTAGACCTTGGACTTCCAACATGTGAGCAATACATCTGTCAGACAGAGTTAGTCAAAACCATGAATGAGTGTGCAGTGTGTGCCTAGTGCTGTGACGGGCACGGGCAGGAAACACACATGGCTGCCCAGCATCCTGAAGCCTTCACCTTCGACCAGGGCAGCCTCAGCACTGACAGGTGAAATGTCTAAGGAAATGCTGACAAACTGCATATCCTCTGTAGGGACGTTGGGGTCTTGCCCAACAGTAAAACTCAACGACCGTCCCATTTTTTGGCAAACAACAAGAATATTTGGTCTACTCAATCTTTTTGTTCCTTTTGAGAATAAAAACCACTGCTGTGCTGGGCTTCCCCAATGAGGAAAATATGACTCTGCATGGAGTTAGGGAATGAAAAAATAGGTATTTTATAGACACGAGATGGTATAGGTTGTCACATTGCTTTGAGGAGTTATATCCAGTTACTCAGCCTTCCTAAAAATCTTATATAGACTCAGGCTCTGTCAGGGTCAATCACTGTCAGGGGCCTTGTTTTGTGTCCTTGGCTGCTATAGTCATTTTTTGTTCAGCTTTTTTCCTTCATCGTTTTTTTTCCCCTTAGTATACTATATGTCTTGATTGTGACGATATTTCTTATTATAACTCAGTATTGAGGGGTTTTTTTTTGAAGGTGCTGATGAATGTATCCTTATTTGAATAAGTATTTTATAACCTGATAGATAAGCAAGAGTTCTATACAGAGCATTGTTTTTAGTGTTGTCATTCGCCATGCTCCTCCCAACAGATATCCACCAAGGAGTGGAAGAGGTATCTTTCTTCTTTTTTTTTTTTTCCCCAATTTAATTCTTAGCCATCTGGCTACTTCAAAAATCTCCTTTGCTAATGGATAGACCCACATATAGATGGGTAATTGCCAGAAAGCAAGTAATTTTTTTGAGTGAGGAGGACAACCTAGAATTTCTTACCACACTGACTGAAAATGGTTAAACAGCAATACCACCCCGATTGCTGAAAAGGGTATCTTTAATATTGTAACTTCAGTCTTAGACTTCAGGGAAGCAGTGGCTCTCTTCACCAAGGAGAATAGAATAAGATCCTTCCTTTTGCTATAATTAACACATGTTGGAGAGAAAGCACCAGGGCCAACCAAATAGAAAAATAAACTCATTCCTGGTGTTAAAATAAAGCACAGTGTACAGTCTCTCTCTGCTGGTGATAGCCCTGAGTTCAAATCTTGGTTCTACTACTTTCTATTTCCCCAGGAAAAGTGAATTATCCCTCTAAACTCAATTTTTCCTTTATTTGAAAAAAAAAAGTGGGATTAAAAAACCACCTCTCAGAATTATGAAGACTGAATAAGAAAATTATGTAGAAAAAATTAACAAGGGGATCCCTGGGTGGTGCAGCGGTTTGGCGCCTGCCTTTGGCCCAGGGCGCGATCCTGGAGACCCGGGATCGAATCCCACGTCGGGTTCCCGGTGCATGGAGCCTGCTTCTCCCTCTGCCTGTGTCTCTGCCTCTCTCTCTCTCTATCTCTGTGACTATCATAAATAAATAAAAATTTAAAAAAATAACAAGGTAGTTGATAGTAATTGAATGAATGTCAATTCCCTTTCCCTTACTCTTGTTACATATAAGAGTGACAAAAACCTGCAATTTTGGTAGATCTTGGTGAATGTTTGAAAAGACAAGGGTCGTCAGCAAATAATAAAGATCCCGAATGTCACTCAAAATAAAGCATGGGTTAGAACTCAGTGGGACACATAGAAAGATGGATAGACATAAGGATAGATAGGTGACAAGTAGATAATCTGGTGAAGGATTATCACCAGGATCTTAGGCAGGAAGAAACAGATTGGCATTTCTCCAGAATAGGAGTTTGTGAAGTAATATTGCATAAGGGTCCAGACCATAGGCTAGGGAATCTGAGTGTCTGTTTTTGAATTCACTTCTGCCACTTATTAGCTATGTGATCTTAGATAAGTTGTATTGTTTCACAAAATGGAAATAATAGGCATGCAAATTTGATGTGTGTGTGTTTTAGGGTTACCTAAGTTAATACATGCAAAGTGCTTAAATGAGTGTTCGGGACATGGCAAACAGCTTTAGGCAGCATGAGCCTGCGTGTGCATGTGTGTATTGTGTGTGTGGTGTGTCTGTGAGTGCTCAAAATGGCATACTACACTGCAAATAGCTGCCACTTCAGAGTAGGAATCTGTCAATTCGGAATAAATCAGTTTACCTTTCTTATAAAGCCATGGCTCTTGCAGATAATTCTAAACAGGGGTTTAGGCTGGGGCGGGAGCAATCATACCTAATTCAGAAAAGATATGAGGCCCAGAATTGACAAAACAAACTACCATTCCTTAAAATGGTGTTTCTCAGAGCATGGAAATTAGGCCATTTGAATCAGAATGACCTGAAACATTTGTTTAAAATGAAGATTCCAAGATCCTATTTCTAGGGTAACTATATACTTTATTGTTCAGACCTGGACATTTTTGAGAGTGAAAGGGATTGCTGTAAATAATCATCCCAGGCTAACAAGCATACTGCCCTGGGCAACACAGAATACAGGGTGACCCTATACATCCCAGACTGGTAGCATTTTGGGGGTTGAGTGTCAGAAATTTGTATTTCTATTAAGTTTCCAAGTTGCTTCTTTTGCTGTGTTAAGTTTGAGAAAAGCTGTTTTAAATCGTGCTGTTTTAACAAAGTATGATTCATTCAGGGACTCTGTGACTTATATACCATATTTCCATTTCCTGAGTTTTATATCATGCCTCCACTTCTATTTATTTGTGATGGCAAAGAAAGACAAAGGAAAGGGTAAGGAAGGAACCATTTTTTGACCATCTACTTCTGCTAAAGATTTCCCTCTCCTTCGTATGACAGTGTCTGGTGTAGTCTATAAAATACTTTTACAGGCTTTTGTCTTCTCTTTAAATTGAGTGAACCCCATCCCATTATGGTAAAGCCATATTGGTCTAGTTATGAAACCAGCATTTTACCACTAGAAACTCTTTAGAGGCTGATTCTGGGAAGAAAGGAACCAGTGATTAGCTAACTACCCATAATAATAAGACAACAGCATTCAATAGGCTCATGATGCTCTCATCCCTGCTTACACTAATCACCACCAGAAGTATAAGCCTCCCAATCATCTACCAGGGCATGCACTCAGTCTCATGGAACTCTGTGGCACCCATAACCTGACCTAAACTTCTGCATCTTTTAGCTCTCTCCCCAGACCCTTCAATTGTCTTCTAAAGTAGCCAGTCTCTCATCAGCAAAATCTCCTTTACCCTACATGCTCTTCTTGTACTTGCCTGAACTATAATGTACATATTCCTTGAGGTCACAGATGCCCTTGTAGATCTCTCAGTGGACGGCTCTTCCATAGTCTAGCCTCACCCCTGAAAACAGGTCCTGGAGCTGGGGTGAGCTTTTTTCATGATCTTCATTGCCATACCAATTTCTCCTTCTTCCTTTCTCAATAACTCAAACAACTTTGAAGTCTGTCACCATCGCACAACATCTACTATAGTTTCTTATTTGAATCATCTACTGACCCGCTGGCTATCTCTTTTTCATTAAAAATCTTTAGAACCTACTTACTGGCTTTGAAAAGACTTGAATTATTGCTTTGTTGACCACATAGGTAGATAATTCAATAGTTTGACTGTCAATTTCTTATTCTTTTCAACTTCCAGTGATCTTTTCCTCAATCTCAGTTAACCACTCCTGTGGTGGTTAGCGCATATTGTTATCACCAACTCCAAAAATCCTCATTTTAATCAATCTAGTCTCTGTTCCTTCTTCCTTTTCTCTAAAGCCAATCATTCTGGCCTCCGTTCCAGTTGCTCTAACTTTTTGGCCCCAATGAAATTGCTGACCCATTAATCACCATGTTTTCAGTTTTTCTCTTCCTTTTCATTTATTTTTTCTACAAAGCTTAGATGGCATGATTCATCACTACAAGAGTAATCTCTTGCAAACACCATCAACTCAAACCTGGTTTTCCTTCATGTCAAAACCCTAGTTAGTAAAATCTGGATTTTCTCTTCCATTACTGTACATGAGCAGTGTAAATAAGTGAGAAAAACACCAAACTCTGATGACCGGACCTCCCCTAACATTTGACTATATATTTAAAATGGGACTTTAGCACTGCCAGAAAGTCTACACTTTCTCCAAAGTCAGTTTACTATTTCATTTTTTAGGAGGAATATTTAGCCCTTTTCCTCTCTCCTGAAATGTCCAGTAAGATCTAACCCCACTTCATTATCAACCAATGATCTCAATATTTATTTGAGAAAATAGAAGCATTCTGAATAAAATCATCCTCACTTGTCTTCCATCAAATTTACCAACCTGCTTGCATTTGGATCAATATACTCTGCCTTTCCTCCTGTTAAAATTGATGAACTGTCGCCACTCTATCTAAGGCCAACCCCTGCACTTGTGCTCTGGAGGCCATTTCCTTTCACCTACTAATGGATTTTACTTTGCACTTGTCCTCTTTCTCTCCTACATCATCAACTTTCTCCTCTGTAGCAGATCATTTCTATCAGCATATTAACATGTAGTAATATCTTCCATGATATAAAAATAAAATTCGCCTTTGACCCAATATTTCCTTCTAGCTTCCGCCCTTTTCTCTGTTCCTCCTCTCAACAAATCACCTCAAAATATTTATTTATATTTGCTGTCTAAACTTCCTCTGCCATTCTCTTTTCAGCCTATTCCAATCAGGACTTGGTCCTGATCATTTCAGGGAAACCATTTTTGTCAAATGAACAATAATTTCCCCTTTGCTAAATCCAATAGTCAATTATTTGTGCCTATCTTATTCTACCTCTCAGCAGCATTTGACACAACTGAAATACAACTTTTACTTGACTCTCACATTTCCTGGTTTCCTTCCTACTTCATTGGCAGCTCCTTCATGGTCTTCTTTGCTGGATTCTTTCCCTGACCTCTAAAGTTTGTAATATTGTAAGACTCAAACCTTATCTATCTTCTCATTTCTGTTTTTCCTCCAGGATTGATTGATTGATTAATTAAAATATATTTGACATATAATATTTTACAAATTTAATGTGTACAATATATTAATTTGATATGCTTATATAGCATAATATTATTGCTATTATAGAGAAGGTTAATACCTCTATCACATTACATGATGATTTTTTTAATGGTTGTTATTATTAAGGGTTTTTATTAGTATATTACCCTAAGTGAGATAAGTCAGCTAAAGACATGTATGGTATGATATCACTTATATATCTAGTCCCAGTATCTTCCTAGTTATAGATACATATATTCAATTTGTTATTCAACATTTCTGCGTGGATCTCCAATAGTCATAAAGTTATAACAATTGACATGTCCAAAAGAGAACGCTTGATATCCCTCTGTGTTAAACTTACTCCTCCCTTGTGTCCTCAATCTTAGCAATGGCATTACTATACCACATTAATGCATATATTGGCTCCAAGTTTACAAGCCATTACAGATTCCTCTTTATTCTCTCACAAACTATACCCTATCTTACAACAAGCATTGTTATCTTGCCTTTCTAATGACATGGCATTTTTATCACATCTTGCCATCTTCTATCAAAGTGGCCATGTAGCCTTTTACTCAAACTGCTTAGGAACTCACTAACTCATCTTGGCTTTTTTCCCCATTTTTGCTGACAAAGAATCCATAGTTAAGTGAACCCAGAAGTCACTTGTTTTTACTCTTTTGGTCATCTGGATAATGACATTCTTTCCCAATTAAAAAAATTATTGGAATTTATATCATGAACAAGACCCTGTGTCATCTGTCTTCTACTTACTTCTTCAAACTCATTTGCTGCTAATGCACCTTTCATTCATCCACACCTACAAAAATGGCCTGCTACTGTTCTCAAATATACCAGGTTTATTCTCATCTTAAGGTGCTTGCACATGTTGCTTCTCCTGTCTAGAATGTTCTTATCCCAGATCTTTATGTGTCCCAACCCCTTATTTCCCTCTGCCTGTGTCAACTCATTAATAGATCTTCCCTGCCAAACCTTTCACCTGTCAGAACCCTTTCCCCTGCTTCCGTTTTCCTTTTAGTACTGATTTCTACTTAAAATTGCATTCTACCTATATTATTTGGCTTGAAAATTTTCTGTTTCCCCAACTAAGATGCAAGTTCCACAAGGGCCATCTCTTGCTAGTATATCTCTGGGACCTAAAGCACAGCCCAGAGTCCACAGACAGTGAAAACAAAAAGGACACGTGTAGATGACATAAATGAATGCCAGACTCTGTTATGTATTTTCACGTAAAACTGACATGTACCAAAAAAAAAAAAAACAAAAAAAAACAACAACAAAAAAAAAACACCCAAAACCAAAAACAAACAAAAAAACTGACATGTACCTTGTGAAGGAAGGAACCAGTTGCTATGAAAGTGGGATTTCTCCATGAACCTCCCCTGCTATAGTTTTAAGACTAATGCAAGAGGCACTAAGACCCCCACAACAGCAGCCCAGCACCCTGATGAAATTTTGGGCTTCAGTTTGACCTATGAGTCCTCAGGAACTCAGGCTAGGCCTAATACTCTGCTGCTGTGTCCCTAATAGTTCCCTTTACCTAAAATCACACAATCTTTCAATTCACAAATTACAAAACATGCCACAGGGGAAACCAAGCAACAAAGAGACTACCCTTCTCAGTAATTAATGAACCTTTTACTTTGAGTGATATTTTAAGAGTAGGCATCTCTACTTCTCTGACCAGGCTCTTTCTGTAAATGAAGAACAACCCTGGGCAACTTGTATAAGCTGGATTTAATCAGTTCTCAGACAGTGTTCTCTTTTTAGCCAAGGGTATGGTAAAGTTCATTCACAGTTTGACTCTACCAAAGTTTGTGGGTTTCTTTTATACCATTCTGAGCTTCTTTTGCCCCAGTCTTCCTAGCTATGAAAGTGGAAATTTCTTTCTCTTTTCCTAATAGGTGGCTTTTACCCTAGTTCATGAGGTCAGTATCATACACATTTAGGCCAAGAGAAAAGTCTTAGGACAACATAAGTGCCTCATGAACTTGAAGTAGTACACATTTTCAGTGAACTTCAAGAATGTCTGTGTTCTCAATGTGTGCTTACAAATACTTTCTCTGAGGTTCTTATTCACTGACCCCTGGCTTGTATGTAATTCATCTGGAAAAGAATTGGAAGAGGAAAGATATGCCTTTATTTCTACGACATAACAAGGGGGGAAAACAAGTTCAAAAACTAATTTCCTACTGCAGTGTCAGAATCCAATGAATTTATCTGCACATCTTTTCTTCTCCTTTTCTTTTCTCTCACTTCCACCTGCCTAAATTGTACCTGTGCTTATTTGATTCACCAATGAAGTATTTTATGGAGCCCAACCATCTGTGCCTTTTTCTTCCTCAAATGCATAAAACCATAATCCATATACATAAATTCATAATCCATGTGCACTGCTTATAACTCTATTAAGACAGTGAATTTTCCAGCGCAATTAAACTATGAGCTAAAGAGATGATTGCAATTTCAGACTCCATCATAAATACTCAGGCCCTTATAGCTATACACCTGGTGAGACATTGAGGCTGGTTTGTGTTTTGAAATGCCTTAAAGTAAAACTAAAATATAGCAGGAAGCCACAAACCCTTTCGCCTCTAGTTATCCACATTCTCGCTATCCAAAATCAGGATAGAGAAGAGTTTGATATATTTATAAAATATGCCTTGCTTTCTGAGCTTCCTACATAGAACAGAAAAACAAACTGAATAGATGCCGGTGAAATTAAATCCTTGGTACCTGAATATGATATGGAAACTATTATTATCCAAATTCAAGAGCTGCATAGGGTTGGTCAGTGAAAAATACTTGCACTGGGAAACTGTCTTCATCACCTTTTAGAACGAACTTACTTTATGGGAGTGAGGTAGTAAGAATTATTTCTGTTTTATAGGATTCATAGTAGGAACTAAATGCCAAGTTCTGTGGGGGGAAATAACAAAGTCATTTAGGGCATTCCTGACACTAATGAGTAGTTGCTCTGTGCATTCATAACCAATGCTGCAAGATCTCTTGGTAGATTTGTTATGATCGCCACAGCCAGACGGCCCTGATCACTCAGTCCTCAGAAATCACTGTGAAGGATAAAGGGAGCATATTGTTCCTATCCCCCAGGACTGTATTAGAGCCCCTCGGAAAGTATACTGCTATTGATTAAGTCAGTTTAATAAAACTTGGATTTCACACAGAAAAGAGCACTGAGTTGTATAGTTCAATAGCAATTAAAATATCTCAAATGGTCATAGGATTCCTTTATCTCTTCGTAAGACTTCTATGTCACAGCCTTGGTACTTACACGAAAGGTCAAGATGGATAGAAAATACCATGGCAGGAGAAGAGTTGGCATTTTTATAGGGTTTAGTACAGTATCTTTCACATACCAGAAACTCAAGTACTTATTGAATAATAATGGATTTATTTATACAAATTTTTTTTAAATTCTCTTCTGAGCCATCAAGGAGGGACCTCTGAATTCAAGGCAGGATCAAGCCTAGCATGAAGACTGGCCTCGAAGAAAATCTGTGTCTGGGAAGCAGAAATACACTAGAAATTCAGAACTAAGGGTCACACAGAACCACGTTAGTCTTGAACTTTCAAAAGTCTGCCTATTACTTACATGTGAACATTCTAGAACTTCCAGGCTAGAACTGCAACATGCACTTTCCTCTCTAGGCTGACTGTAGCCAAAGTGATTTTGTGCTGTTTTTAGGATATAAAATAAACAGTTTTTCAAGGCAAAAATCATGAGCCTGCTAGGAGTTCTTGGGGTTGGAATTTGCTTAAGGCTCAAACCTAGATCTTTCAAACAGTTTGCCAATAAGATGGAAGGTATAAAAAGTCAACTGCTCTAATGTAACTTAAGGTGGATGAGCATCTAGATATAAGTATTAGAACCTTGGGACACCCGGGAACTCAGCAGTTGAGGGTCTGCCTTCAGCTCAGGGGCATGATCCCAGAGTCTGGGGATCGAGTCCCACATCAGGCTATTTGTGTGGAGCCTGCTTCTCCCTTTGCCTCCCCGCCTCTTTTTTTTTTCTGTCATGAATAAATAAATAAAATATTTTGAAAAATAAAAAATTAAATATTAGAACCCTGTGACAGGAGAGAAAATGACCTTTAAGTATCTGGGTGAAGATACATTTGCTATATTTTCATTCATTCATTCATTCATTCATTCATATGGAGGTGTAATTTACATATATAGTAAAGTATATAGATCTTAAATGAACAATTTGATGAGTTTTATACAGGCAGAGACTTGAATACATCATATCTCATTGAGATGTAGAATATTTCTATTACCGAAAATGTTTCCTTGTGCTCATTCCCTGTCAATCCTCATCTAATTCAGAGACAACCACTGCTCTGTTTTTCCATCACTGAAGAGTTGTTTCCTTGTTCTAGGATCTCATTTATATAGAATCCAATAGTACTTACTCTTTGGTGTCTGGCTTCTTTTGTTCAAATGGTTCTGAAAATTATCTATCTTGTTGCTGTTTGTTCTTTCTTATGCTGAGTAGTTTTCCATTGTAGGAATATATCAAAATTTATTCACTCCCGTTCTTGATGGACATTTGGGCTTTTCCAGTTTGGGGTCATTATGAATAAAGCTGTCGTGAACATTCTTGATCAGAGTTACTGTTATTATAATTAACGTATTTTGATATATTTTTTTATTTCTTTAGAAAGGGGTCATTAGGTATGTAAATGTTTAATCTTATAAGGAACTGCCAAAAAGTGTTCTTAAATGATAATAACATTTTAAATACACCCACCAGCAACAATGGAATTCTGGTTGCTTCACATTTTTCATCGTTAACAGTTTTTCCATTCTATTAAGTGGGAAATGGTATCTCATGAATTTAGTTTTAATTTTTCTGATGACTGATGGCAACTGCTTTCTTAAGAACATATTATATCCATACCTTTCTTTGTGAAGTGCGTTCAAGGCTTTGACTCATTAGTTTCATTTGGTTGCTTACATCTATAGTTTTCAATTGCAGGAATTCTTTAAATATTTTGGATACTAGCCCTTTGTTAGATATAGATAGGCCAACTTTTTTTTTCCCTCAGTCTATGGTTTGCTTATTATTATTTTTTTAATGGTGTCATTGGATGAGCAGATGTTTTAAATTGTGATGAAGCCCAAATATTCATTTTCTTTATGGTTAGTGCTTTCTCTGTCCTATGTGAGAAATCTTTGCATATCCTGTGATCTCACTATATTCTCCTATGTTTTCTTTTGAGAAACTTTATGGTTTTGGCTTTTATGTTTAGGTCTATGATCCTTCCTGAATGAATCTTTATATCATGAGGTACAGGTTGAGTTTCATTTTTTTCCACATACATCTATCCACTTGTTCCAGGGTAATTTCATGGAAAATAATTTCCTTTTTTTTTTTTCATTGAAAGCTATGGTTTTAATTGAAAAATTAACCTCGGTGCTTTTAACAGTATAAGAATGCCACTCTAAATGAAATTGTTCTAGGCAGACACTATTCTATCTCTGATAGTTACACCAAGCACTGAGGAAGCAATTAATTATCCTTTGAGGTATCTGCTTAAATAGGTTAGGATTTACCTTGAATATTCCTATCTTATCTTAATAGCTCCATAAATAACAGGCTCACGCTGCTAGGGTCTTGCTTATGGATGTATATGCTGCCCTACACAAGAACATTCAGCCAAGGGGGAGGAATGAAATTCTGTATGTGCTCCTGCTTGCCAAACTGCTCATCCTTGGGAACACAGGATGGAAAGATTCACAACTGCAATATGAAAATGTCCCCTTTGTCCACGCACAGGAGGCCATCTGTGTAATTTATTTAGGGGAAATATTTTAAGATTTACCCAGAGGTGACATCTTTTCTAATTTGTATAAAGCAATTTTATGTGCTATCATAGGCTTTGTACTGCTTATCTAACAAAATAAAGTGAGTCAGTTCCTAGAATCTGGAAAATAGAAGGTTGTTATACGATTTAAATAAAGAGTAGTGCCAGATGATATAATCTGATGAGAAGCTGTGGAGGAGCTAAGGGATTTGAAAGAGGGGGGAAGAAAAGCAGGTATCTTAATTCAACCATAAGGGTCTGTTTTAGGTGGGAAATACAGAGGAAAAAGTCATCATGTAAGACAGATTCGGCAGTATCGGAAGTATCCTCAAGGAGTGATGTAGTTTCCACTAAAGTAAAGAGGTAGAAGGGGAGTTCAGTGATATAGGGTATTTTAATGATGACAGATTGTTAGAGGGGTATTTTGGGACCCTGTGGAAGTGAATGCTAAGTTAAATGAGATTAGGGAATGGGGAGATCCATGTAGAGAGATGGATGAATGGACAGCACCAAGTTCCAGTCTGATGCGGATGAGAGACATGTCATCAGTTCTGTTGGTCTGGGAGGAAAGTGGGCACACAGACACATAGTCTGAGTTTTACTCAAAATAAAACTGCTTAGCAGTTCATGAATTGGGAAAAATCTGTATGTTTCCAAAATGTATCATATGTTTGTTTTTGTATCTCTTATAATTTATTTCCATCCAAGAAAAGGATAAGGTAGGAAAAGAGGAGATGGTTGGAATAAAAGTCATTGTGCAATTGATTTTGAAAACCAGAGATTACAGCTGCAAAAAAGGGCTGTCTAAATCAGTTAAGATTTTTTCCTAAGTGTTGTGATATGTCTTTCTAGGATGCAGTCCCGTCCATGAGAATGAAAGAACCGACTAACGCAGTAACAATAACATAACAGGAATACTGCATTTTCAAGAGAAGAAAGCATCACGAAAACTAAAACAAAGTGCTTCTCATTTCCTCTAGGGACTCCTGTTACATAATTTCCATTTTAAATGAAGCAAAAATACTTCCAATAACCAGAGAAACACTTAAAAATTAAGAAACACTTGTTCTAGTTAATGTGTCTGAATAGTACTAAGAAAAAAGTCTCCCCCAGGAGGTCATTATTATTCAAAAATTACTCTAATTAGGTCATGAATACATTAGGCCTTATTCAGTGCCAACAAGAGAAAAAATAGAATTGGAAATGTGACACACATAACACTCCCAACGTGTTAGGGCGATTTTATTCCAAAATGCCATTAAAAGATGAAAAGGTCACCCTGTAGGGAAGTAATTGGTACAGCACTCTTGTAACTGATTAAAGGGGCTTCTATTTAGGCATATCTTTTTTTCTTTCTTTGAAAAGGGGTCTTTCTAGATAGAAAAAATATGTGTGCGTGTATGTGTGTGTGTATATTAATACATATATATACATATATATGCATTTGATTCTGATTGGATGACTTTTTAAGAAAACAAGAAAAGAGAAAAACAAGAGCTCTTGACACATCAAAACAGATACATGTATAGACTGAGAACTCATTGGATAGAACATTTTAAGAAAATATACAAAAGTACAGGTATTTCCTTGGACTTTTTTAAATTTAATTACTCCATCTCTACAGTTTCTTAGAATATCTGCCACATTGAGAAGTTCTGCATTTAATTAGAATAGACTATAAAATTTTAATGAGTTGGTAAAACCCAAAGTAAGCGGCTAGGAGGCTAAAATCCTCTTATTTTTTTATTTTTATTTTTCCTTAAAGATTGTAACAAAATCTCATAATGAAATACTTGGTGTAGTTCAATGGCTGTATTTGTGAATCTTCGGTAAGTCACATCGAACTACATATAAAGCTGAATTAGGCAAAGCACGCACGAGGTTTACACATGCCTTTGCCCTCTGTTGAAGGCATAAAAATATGAGGACATTGCTTTATCATTTGCAGCATGACTTCTATTTTTCCTATATAACCTCATAACATGAATGCAATGCTACATAAGGGCAGTTTGCAACATTCATTGAGACTGTTTTTTTGAACACCCGCTAAAATCTTTATCATATACCCAAGATTTCCATTTCAGTGACATGGCACCTAAACATGAGATACCTGAAAACTCATTTCTTTCCCTGTATTATTAGGCTTACAAAAATGCCATGTTTTAGTGTCCTTTAAGAATTCTTACATGAGCTGGAGAAGGGAACCAAGTATACCAGATGTCTAAGTGATTTTATTCTGATTCCTGATGATATTTGGATTGATCCATGTTCACATTCCCTCATTTAGCCACTTAAATATATTTTTAATTGTAACTTTTTATTGTGACATAATACCAGACTTACAAACAAGTTGCAAGATTTTTCATACTACTTTTACTCAGGTACCCAAATGTGTACAGAAACACCCCCCCACACACACACCCAAAGATGCACATCCCGAACAATATGAAAATAAGTTGCTGATGTTATCCCCCTTTACCCATAACTATCTCAGTGTGTAAGTCCTAAATTCAAGGACATTCTTCTACACAGCTATAATATAATGACCACAGTTAGAAAACTAACATTAATACAGTAATATCATATAATTTACAATCTTTACTTAGATTTTGCCTCTTGTTCCAAGGACTACTTTTTGAATACCTAAGATCCTATTGTATGTGGCCCAATAAGGATAAAGGACTTCTGAGAAAGTGAAAGGTCCCAGAGCGTTTGCATGTGAGAATATCTTTCATTTTAGTATAGAACACATTCAGTACCTTTTAATTCAATAAAAAAAGTATTGGGTAACAACTACTTATAAAGAATAAATGATATAGCTCCCACTTGTTGGGTGCTTACAGTGAGTCAGGCATTATGCTGATGTCTTCATATGAATGTCCTAATTTCATGCTCACAACAATCTTATAGACCAGATATTATTTTATAGAGAAAGGAACAGGGCTCAGAGAGATTCAAAAACTTGTTTGGCCAAAGAGTAAGTGAGTTGCAGACCTGGAATTACCATCCAAATCTTTCTGACTTAAAAACCTAAACTCTGATTCATTCTTACCATATTCTTCCCAGCATAAAACAATAGATCCTGATGATGCCTTTCCTACTATCCTGGAACTTATCTTCCTGAGAGAAATACATAAATGCATACATAGAAACTCAGAGCATTAGAGTTGGAAGTTTGTCTTCATGTACAGTTGGAACCCAACTGCTGACCTACATCCTGTACTATGATCCCCTTTCCCCTTACCTATTGTCTGCATAGCACTTACTATTTGACTCATTATAGCACATGTATTTACTGTGCTAATATTGTGTTCTCTCCCCTCAGGAATGAAACTGCAAGTGAGAAAGCAAGTGTCCCTGTTTTTAATTGTTAGGTCCTCAGCATGTAAAAAAGAGGCTTGCATAAAGTGGTCATTAGTAAAAACAAACAAACAAAAAAAAAAAAAAAAAACTTGAATACAGTTGAATTCCTTCAGCTGCTTAATTTTATAAGATAAGGAAAGTGAAATCCAGAGAGACTAAGTCACTTCAAGGTCAAAGTAATATGGCGACATGAAATGTCACTGAGTTGAAGGTAAATTGACCCACAATGAGTGACACAGGGTCGCATGGAAACAGGAAGAAGAAAGAGATCATTAAGGTCTGAGTGTGGTAGGGAGCCTTTCATGAACAAAGATGCTGGGAGAGAAATGAAGAAGACAAATTAAGAAGGCATATTAGATGACCATATATATATATGTAGGAAGGTTAATTATGGGAAATGAAAAATCAGGTTTGGAAGGAATAATCCTGCCAGATGTTGGAAGATTTTTTTTTTTTTTACTTTATGTAGAGAAGTTTGCATTCCTAAAGCTACTTAAGTCGGATGTGTTATATCAGCACAATTAAATCATCAGTGACATAAAGGCCAACCCCATCTCCGCTGTAAGCAAAAAGCATTTCCATTAGCAAAAATTTAACAGTGGTTTTCTAGAGTTAATTTTATGTTCATCATTTCCAAGTTAGTCTCTGGTTTTATTTTTATTTTTGATTTTTTTTTAGTCTCTGGTTTTAATGAATTTGATACCTCACTGCTCAGAAAATGATTGAATAGATCACACCTACAATTGATGTTCAGAAATTCCAATAAACAGAGAGAAAGAAAATGTTTTAGCCTAGTAAAAGAGCAAATAATAGGAAATGACAGATGCAAGAAAGAATAGGACAATAAAGGGAAGATGTGTAGGGTCAACATTTGACTTGTGATGCCGGTGAAATGAGAACCTAACCATTCAGATCTCTCTCTCGCTCCTTCTTTCAGTATATACAAATCTATCCCAGATTTAGGCTGTGAAAATTCTGGAATACCCATCCTTTTTTACCCCAACTGACTTAGAACCCATGTTGATTAATACTATCTGCTCTGACAGAGGTACAGAAAGATCTAAAATGAAAGCAGGATGTATCTCCTCTGAAACTAAACCAATCCAAACTTCTATTTGTTTTCCAGCACACTGTCTAAACATGAAGTCTCATTTAATGACTCTCTTTGATTTGTTAGAGATTATTATTCTCATTTGACAGATGGGAAAACCAAGGGATTAAATATCTGTAGAAGCACAACCAGTGAATATAAAAACCAGGATCTCTGTTTAGATACCTTGCCTGTGTCCATTATATTTTGCAACAAGAAAACTCAAAGGAGTTTTCTTTGCCCAAATGCCTCTGTGATAAAAACAGAGAATATACTTCCTTATTTGATATATAGTTACTCAGTGGTTGAGATTTGATATTGAATATTACGGTTTCATAGTCACTAAAAGTACTGCCTTTATGCCAATATATGTGAGATACTTCTTGATAACATTATCAAGTCCAAAAGGAGTATGACTTGCCATTTTTGTTGCCAGCTCATGTCTCCCTCCTTATTCATAGCTTAAAAATACTTATTATTGTTATTTTTATTATTAATTATTATAGCTACTACTAAGTTAATACATGTTGGACAAACAACAAGCCAGAGGTTATAAAAAGGGAGAATAAAGTTTTGCTCCCCTAATACTCTGACTCATTTTCATTTCCAAAATAAACTCCGATCCCTGGGTGGCTCAGTGGTTGAGCACCTGCCTTCTGCCTGGGGCGTGATCCTGATCCCGGGATCGAGTCCCACATCGGGCTCCCTGTGAGGACCCTGCCTCTCCCTCTGCCTATGTATTTGCCTCTCTCTCTGTGTCTCTCATGAATAAATAATATTTTTTAAAAATTTTTTTAAAAAGCAAAATAAAAACGCTACTTCAGATTTTTGGTTTCTTTTGTTGGTATATTTTCTTCTAGTATTTTTTTATACAAATGGAATCATAGTTACTCCATTTACTTATCAATAGCTTATGATCACCTTTTTATATTAGAATATATAGAACTCCTTCATTCCAATACATGAATGTAATAGTGTAGCCAGTTTCTATACATATTTAGGTTTCCAACTTTCTTGCTATTAAAAATAATTTTGCTGTGATAATCATTGAACTCTAACTTTGTTCACAGGTACAAATAAATCTATGGGAGAAAAACTTTAGAGGTGGAACTGTTGGCTCAATGAGTATGTAGACTTACTATTTTGCTAGATATTGCCAAATTTCTCTTCAAAGGTATTGCCAATATATATTCTTATCACAAGAATATGTTAGTGCACACTTCCACATTCTCCCATGAATTTAGGGTATTATAGAAAATTTTAATCTTGTCAATCTTACTGATATATAATTATTGTCTAAATTTGCATTTCTTTGATTACAAGTTGAGAATGATCAAATATTTATTTATATTTCCCTTTTTGTGTAACTCCTATTCATGCCTGTTATCTATGTACTGTCTTTTTTTAAGAGCTTCTTTGTATTAGAGATATTAGCTCTTTGTCTTATTTTCTTTGTGATAAACCATGCTCAAGTTTATCACATTTTGTGATCTTTTGACTGATTTGTTTTTTACCAGTTATTTAGTATTTTTATGTTCCAAATAAATTATTTTAATGTATAACTGCTTTTATATTTTTTCCTCTTTATTTTTTTTAATTTTTTTATTATATATTTATGATAGTCACAGAGAGAGAGAGAGAGAGAGAGAGAGAGAAAGAGAGAGGCAGAAACATAGGCAGAGGGAGAAGCAGGCTCCATGTACCAGGAGCCCGACGTGGGATTTGATCCCGGGTCTCCAGGATCCAGCCCTGGGCCAAAGGCAGGCTCTAAACCACTGCGCCACCCAGGGATCCCTATTTTTTCCTCTTTAGTTAGATTTCATCACTTTAAAACTAAAGGAAAAGTACATTCTTACATTTTTCTGGCTTTTTAGGGTTTCATGTAACATCTAAATCTTAGATTTATCTGATTTATTATAATATAGAAATCTGGTATCAATCCAGATTTTTTTTTCCAGTTGCCAGCCAGTTTCCCAACACTATTTACTGAATCTAGTTAACCCCTCATGCTTAAAATATAAGTTCTCATATAAATGTTAGTCTATTCATGTCCTCTCTATTCGCTTCCATTACTTTATCTATTTTTATAGCAATATCAAACTGATTTTTAGTACTTAGGTTTAAAAATATGCTTTACCATCTAAAAGCCTCTTCACCTTCTCAAATTATTTTAGATTTTTTTCCCTTGGATAGATTTTATTTATTTATTTATTTATTTATTTATTTATTTATTTATTTATTTATAAGAGTTCTCAAGTTTCTCAAAATCCTGATTTTCTGAGATTTTAGTCATAATTTACTTTTTATAAAAGTGTGTCTTCTATTTTAAAACAGTGTGCATTCCCATTTATCCAAGACATTTTGGTTCCTCAGTGGAGTTGTAAGATGTTCTTCACTTGATCTTAGCCAAAATGCCAAGAAGCGATACATGTTTTTCATATTAGACCTACACAGTGCTTATCAAACTTGCTCTTAAAATATTATGTTTTATGACTGTTTTAGTGAATTGAAATTTTATTGCATTAATTTTCAATTGTTATGTATATCAATATGCTAATCAATCACTGTTTTAGATATACTTATTATTTCTAAATGTTTTTGGTTGATGTATATGGATCACTAGACATATAGTCATATAATTTACATATATTTTTCACTTTCCAATATTTATATCATTTCTCATTATTTTGTGAAACTTCAATATCTATGACATTAAAAATAATTTTAGTAAGATTAATAATGGTAATCCTGTTTTCTTTCAAATCCTCAAATCTTATTTTTTTTTCAAAGCAGTAATGAGCATTTTACCATTAATCAAGGCCCCCTGTTTTTGAATACACAGAATGTACTTATGTCATGTCAGGAACATCTCAGACTTTCAACTTATACATAGATTTATAAATTGCTTTAAACTTTGAAATAGAAGTTGAATTTATTCTTAATTTTCTTTTGGCCTTTATCAAGATAAACATATTTTCTCCTATTAACCTTTCATAAACTTAAAATATTTTAACATATTTCTTGTTATTGAGCCATCCTTGCATTTTTTAAATCGAATCTACTTAATCAGAGTGTAATATTATATTTATTTAGTCCTGAATTCATTTTGGTAATATTTCCTTTATTAAGGTAGTATCAATATTCATACGGTATAGTGATTTTTTTCTTTTTTGTTTGAATGATTGTTTTAAGACTTATTTTTACAAAGAAAAGAAGTGGTTTCCTTCTGGTATATAGCATTAGAAGTATCTTCGTTGAAGACTGGAAAGAAAGCACCTAAGCAAATTTCCAGTCCTGCTTCTTTCTTGATAGTTGCCTTTTGATAACTTTCTCAATGTTTCTTCTCCATAATTTATCTGATTAGCTATTATACATATTCTCACTCAAATTTAGATAATTTCCAATTTCCTAAAAAAAGTGTTTCTTTTCATTCATGTTTTCGAAGTATTTTTGAAAGAAGTTTAGAAAAATATTTTCTAAATTCTTTTTTTCCCAAGGTCTGTTCGCTCTATTCTTATTTCTGATCTTGTTCCTTCTTTATTATAATGATACCTTTCCTTTTCCTTGAAAAAAAAATCATAGCCTATATGTGTCATTCATTTTTAATTAGTTAAATTTTAAAAGTTCAATTTCTTTAGATTTTTTTTCTGTTGCCCTTTTTTCTATCCTTTCAGTTGAATACTTCTCCTGTATTATTGTTTAGTAATGTAGTATTTTTAGTAGCATTTTCCTCCAAATGCATCATTAATATAAGTTACAAACATTTAATACAATCACTATTTTCTAGGCATTCTATACTTCTATTTAGACAGGAGTTGTTTAAAATATATATTTTGCTTATTTTGTTTAATTCCCATGTCATTGGGTATGCCAGATTCTTTTTTTGCCAATGGTTTGTAACATAATTATAGTTTTGCTTAAAAAAAAAATCTGTTATTTCTTTTTAGTTTCAAATTCATTGAGGATTTTCTTTGAAGCTAACTAACATAGGGTTAATTTTTGTAAATATTGTATATTTGATTAAAAATACGTTCTGGGGATCCCTGGGTGGCGCAGCGGTTTGGCGTCTGCCTTTGGCCCAGGGCGCGATCCTGGAGACCCGGGATCGAATCCCACGTCGGGCTCCCGGTGCATGGAGCCTGCTTCTCCCTCTGCCTGTGTCTCTGCCTCTCTCTCTCTCTCACTGTGTGCCTATCATAAAAAAAAAAATACGTTCTGTTCTCTATTTCCAGAACCATAGTTTGATATATGCCTATTAGAGCAATTGTATTAATTATTTATTTAATTATATTATTTAAATTCCCTAGTTCTTTATTATAATTATGATTTATTAGAAGAAAATAACTAAATCACAGACACAGCTGAGAGGAATGTGACTAAAAAAGTCATGTAGAGCTACATTTAAAAAAAAGGATAATTTACATCTGTATTCAAATTATGCATCTTCTGAAATATGAACTATCTAAAGGGCTGTCACTTATATGTGTGTACTGAGACCACAGTGGCAATTTTTAATTAGTATTATTTTTTCAGGTTTCTGGATACTTTGTCAAAGACAAATCCATAAATAGTCATCTCTGGATGACTGATAACCCTCTATGCAAAGAAGAAAAAGCCAGGACAGCCACTTTTCCTATGGCTCTTGAGGCTCTCTGCTAGAGGTGGGTTTGCTAAGCATGGGCCTTTTTCTACTGGTTTGCCTGAGGATATTTTGTTCATTACAATCTTACCAAATAACCCATTACTCTAAATTTTTAAAGCATGACCTTGCCTCTGAAATCCCCATGAAGAAAAAAAAAAGTAGTTCAAATATAGATTCAACACTTTCCCCTGATATTTACTTTGTTTTATTTCTTGACATAGTTAACTTGGATAAAGACAGATGATATAAATGAGATGTGACCATGGAGTTTCATTAAAGTATCATAACTGTCTATAATGGAGAACTGCTCTCCAGATATAGAGATGGAAACATGAAGATCACACAGACAGCTCATTTCCATCAATAAAAGCAGTTTTCTCTCTGGACCCTTTTGTGTGGTTGTGTGTCTCAAATCTTTTCAAAAACTGCCAGCTTGCTCTTTGATAAAGGACTACAAAGTGGAGCTGAAAAATATGACATGGATCCTGAAATGACAGATGTCTAGGAGTGAACCAAACATCAAGGAAGATAGAGTTCCATTTCTTTTTCTTTAAGACAAAGAAATTTTCTTCTTTGATGAAGGCTCAAATCTAGGTACTTTGTTGTAATAAACAGTATCTTCTTATTATGGCCAGAAGAGGTGCTTCCAACTTAGAGGAATGGAAACAAATTAGAAATGCACTGTTCGGGGCATCCCATCTCACCTATGCCACCTAATTAATAGCTGTCCTGTGTTGGCTTTGCTAGAACATGGCATATCAAAGGTTGGAAGTTCTGGAAGGTTGCCAAAGACAGCATTTCTCAAAATGCACTCCTTTACTACCTCAGTCTGAATCACTTGTGTAGTATATCTCTACTGAATTGCAATTTCTGGTGTGGTTGGCTTAGGAAGCAGTATTTTAAACAAACCATCCAGATGATTCTTAGACATATGGATATTTCACAGCCTTTAGAGATTGTCTTATCAAATCTCCCCCTGACTTATATACAATGACTCTGCTGCAAATAGATTACTTAAAGTGTTTGAAAGAAAGTACTGGAATGGCTTCAGCCTTTAGTAAGTATGCTTATATGTGGCTACTGGTAGCCATAAACCTGAAATCATTAGCCATGTTTCAGAGAATGTGCTGCAGGGAAAAGCTATTATTAAAACTCTTGTCTCCACTAAACCCTCCTAAAGCAAGGTTTTTACAAGACTTAAGGTATACCTGGTTGTGTTCTAGGCACTGGAACTACAAACATTTTGAGATTCCTGCTCTTGTAAAATGTGCAATCTATTTTATGTTACACTTGCAATTACTATCCCTCCCCAACCTGTAAGTGAAATATTATGCTTATGTGCTTTTATGAGAGTTAAAAGCTGGGCCAAACACTTCAATGGATCAAAAATGGTATCAGTTGGTCTCCAGAATCCATGGAGCCATTCCTGCCCTTCTAGATTGTCTCTGGGATAAAAGAGTCCAGAGTTAGACTTCTCTGGTCTGGTTGTCATCTATTGAGACATCAGGGGACATTTCTGTGTCTCCTTCAAAACTCAGATAAAGGCTGAGATCTCCTTTCTGCTGAGTTTTGCTGCCTTTTCTGAGCCGAGATTCAAGAGAATTATGTAGTTGTTCTAACACAAGGGGATTTACACACACACACACACACACACACTTAGGATCATATCCTACCTTCTATTCACTGCAACTGAGAAGAGCCTCTGAATCCTAAATGATAGGCATCCCCAATGACAGTGAGTCACACATACTTAAACAGAATATGGTTGAATGGAGGACTGTTGTTGTTCTGGGGCTAGAGATGAGAGTGAACTTTGCTGGGCTGGCAGAGGTGAATATCCACACATTTCTTGCTTTGTTACATTCTATTTGTCTTTCACAACAGGTCAGTGTAAGACGCTGGAGGAAGCTTAATGTTGGTGATTGCTGTAGCAGATAATATAACAATGACCACCTAAAGATATCAAGCCCTAATCTCTATAATTGGTAAATTATTGTATTTGGGGGGAAAAAAATCTTTGTAGATGTGATTAAGGACTTTGACATGAGCGGATTACCCTGAATTATGTAGGTAGATCCTAAATGCCATTATAAATGTCTTTGTAAGAGAAAGGCATCCGGACATGACACAGACACACAGAGGAGGAGAAGGCAGTGGATAAATGGGGGTAGAGACTAGTGATCCAACCAGAATCCAGGAATTCTGGGGCAGCCGCCAGAGGCTGGAAGAGGTAAGGAAAGATTCTCTCCTAGACTTCCTGGAGGAAGTATAGCCTTACTTGGACTTTGGATTTTGGCCTCCAGAATTGTGACAGAATAAGTATCTGTTGCTTTAAAAGCCACCAAAATTTGTAGTAATTTCTTATAGAAGTCTCAAGAAATGAATGCAGTTGCCATGCCCCATATCAGGCACCTACTGTGATGTGCTAATAGTATTCTAGGCAGCCTGGTTGGACCTCAGCGAGAGTTTTCAGTGTTCCTTTACTTGTTCGTGTTTCTTTACAATAAGGCTTTATCACTTGAGTAATATTTTTCTGTTCCTTGGAACATGAAATAATCTAGGCTACTCTATCTAAAAGCTTTTGTTTTCTACTCTTTAGCAACTTCTTAGGTAGTCTCTTTCATCATCTGGCCAGTGTGTGCTTGAAGAATGCAAACTGCCTTTATTAAAGATTTATGAAATACTTAATCAAAATTAGTACGATTTAAAAATAAAGCAGGAATAAAAATGTTTTAAAAAGCTAAGTATTGGGAATTTAGAAAAATTCTGTTTCAATTGGTGTGTGCCACTGTTTCCCTCAAAAAGATTAATAGAATTAAAAATCATGACACAAAATGAAAGACTAGTCTTTTTTTAACAAATATGCTGGAATTTATAAATATGTGATAGACTGAATACAGACATATTTATTTGTATTTCCTCCCATTAAGAGGTAAAATATGTTCCCAAAACTTTGAATTTAGGTTAGCCTATGACTGCTCACCAAAGGAAAACCCATTTTTTTTTAATTGAGGCGTCCTTGACATATAACATTATATTAGTTTCAGGCGTATAACATAATGAATGATCCAATATTTGTATATAGTGTGAACTCATCATCACAACCTAGTTAATATCCATTGCCATACATAGTTACAGCTTTTTTTTTCTTGTCCCAAGAACTTTTCAGATCAATTGTCTTAAGCAACTTTCAAATACACAAGACAGTATTATTAATCAGAGTCACCATGCTGTACATTACATTTCCATGACTTCCTTGTTACACTAGAATGAAAACACTTGAGTTCCAGAGTTTGGGACTTAAGACACCTTACAGATTTTCCAGTACTTCTTAGAGCACTGCTCTGAGACTAGTGTATAGGAAAGCAGGTCTCGCCTACAGGAGAATGAGAGCTCCTCTGAGGAGAATTTGTTATTCTTCCTCTAGGACCACCACATGTGTCAATGAGTCCACCGTGTATCTTCCAATCCAGAAGACTTAACTTCTGAATTCAACCATATGAGTAAGCCTGGGTGAGATAGCAAAAGAATCATCTAAGTATCCCACAGAACTGTGAAAATAATAAACTGATTATTTTAAAGCTCCTAAATCTTGGGATGGGTTGTTATGTAACAAAAGATAACTGATGTCACATTCAAGGAGTGTTTTCCTTCACAGAAACTTCTCTGTGGGAATTGCCATCAGATCCTATTAAGAAGCCATAATCACTGTTATGGAATGAATTGTGTCCCTCCCACCCCGAATTTATAGGTGGAGATTCTAATCCCAGTAGCTAGGAATGTGACTCCATTTGGAGCCACGGTCTTTAAATCGGTAATAAAGATAAAATGGTGTCATTAGAGTAAGCGCTAATCCAATGAGACTGGTGTCTTGATAAGAGGAGGAGATTTGGATTCAGACATGGACAGACAAAGGACTCTGGGAAGACCCACAGGAAAAAAAAACAGCCATCAACAAGCCAAAGACAGAGGCCTGGAACAGATTTTTCTGTTCATGGCCCTCAGAAGAAACCAACCCTGTCAGTGAGCACCTTGACCTAGGACTTCTAGCTTCCAGAACTGTTAGGAAATAACTTTATTTTTTTATTTTTTTATAGTTTAAGCCACCCAGTCTGTGCTATTTTGTAACAGCAGCCCCAGAAACGGATACAGCCATGCGTGTCCCCTCCCTCATGCACTTAAAAAAAAAATGGAAAAAAAAAAAAAGCAACACCAAAGTAAAAATGGTTTTGCCAAACTTGAATATCCATCTTTGAACAAACTTGGAATACTCTCAAAGAATACAGATTTGCTTTTCTTAGGACAATTGGAATCACATACAGGAGACTCTAGGAACAATTTCCAGGAGAAGAACTCCTTAAATATTTTGAACAATGACAACATAATTAGAAAACATTGCTTTCTTGGGTTAGTACACTGAAGAGCAAAGCCCAAATTTTTTTTCAAACAAAAATTATTGTTATTTTAGAGTCACATTTTTAAACACATTTTACCTTGCTCTTCGTCTGTACAGTACATGTTTTGGCGATAGCTCTAGTCTATGTAAACATCTACATTCACGAGGGAAATAGCATGGTATTTCAGTTAAACAAATGCTCTATGACAACAATGCCTCAGATCCATTTGAAGAGTCTGTTTAATCTAAAACAACTCTTCCTTCCGAACCATATACCCCTAACCCTCTCGCACTCTGGTAGTATTAGGTAAGGAAAAAAAGAAAAAAAGAAACTTTAATAGCAAGGAAGATAATGAAAAAAATTTTTTTTATTATCTGAATTGAAAAAGGAAGAGTTCCAGTTAGACAAAAACTCTAATAAAGAAAGGATTAATTTCTGTATTCTCAGGTGGTTTCCAACTCATTGCTTTCCTTGCTGTCTCTCACAAGATACATAAGTAAATGAAAGAGTTAGAGCGACAGATTTAATAACTATTGTTTGTTAAAGCACAGAGATACAGTTCCCTGCCACTTCCTTTTCCAATTAAATCTCAGGCAAATTACTCTTCCATTTTGTAGAGATCTACAGTGATGGCCATCACTATATTAAAGATTGATGTCAAAAAGACAAAAAAAAAAAAAGGCTTTCTCTAGTTTTCCACTTGGTAGCATACTAGTTAACAATCTCCTTTATATCCTCCTCCTCTTGACCGTGTTTATGTTATCTGTAAAAATCAGAGTTACTTCTTTCTATGATAACGGCCCAGAAGGCTCAAAGAATATCAACTCCGGGAAAAATTATGATAGTCATTCCTTGGTCCACTCAGCCAAACACAAATCAACAAGTCTTTCTCTAAGTTAGAAGTGTCTTTCTCTAAATGCCCAGGTTAATATCTAATTGTCTCTACATGGTAGAAAACGGCAAGGTTGCCATGACAACTGGGTGGAAAGTTTAGCTAGAATAATGTTTTCTTTGAAAAGAATGAAGCAATTTCAAGCTTTTTAGTGCTATCTGGAATTATAAAAATCGCTTTATATTCCCATTTTTAGATTGCAGGAGGTGATTGATCACTTTTTAAAAACTGGCTTACGGATTCTCTTAACACCATTTTTGAAAAAGTGCTTTTTTTTTTTCTCCTTTTCCTTTCTTCCCCCTGACCCTGATTTTTTTTTTTATTTAATTTATTTTTTTTGGATAGAAGAATTCTACATTTGTGAATGAGGCAAATAGTTCTCTTGTTCATTAGTTCACCAGACCTATAGCATCTGAATAAAATGAACATTTAGCTACAACTCGTTTGATTGGTATATTGCAAAGCTGTCCTAGAAATAAATCTATGGTTGCTAAATGAAGAGAAACAGTACTTTTGTTTTTCTACTTTGCAAGATAGTAAATGAGATATATCTTAGTTTCCAAATGGATGCCCACTAACAAGACTTGGAATAGCTCTGGTCTTTGGAAAGGAACACACACTGTTCTCTCTCTTTATTCCCTTTTTCTCTTTTTAATAAATTTTTATTTCTTCTTTTTCTCAGGAACTCCTTCAATTATAGTTCCTTATAATTGTGTAATTATTTCCAGAGTGTTGCCTTGGGTTATTATGTTTGACCGTTGTGAACACATAATGAACTGAGTGCTGTAGATCACCCAATTGATATTTCTATAATGCTAGTGGTGCTTAGGGACAGCCAAAGGGGAGGAACACTTTTCAGAGTAATTTCTTCTGGGGACACTGGACTCAGAGCAATGCTAAAGTTTTTGTAAAAACTTGCTCCAGATTTTGGTATCACTGTATTTACCTTTCTTTTATTTTTTTCAAAACTAAGCAGGAAACGGCTCAGTATACCAGAATGAAATAGACTTAACATGAAAGGAGCTAGAATCTAAAACTATACCCACCACAAAGGCAGTGCAAGTGCTGGACGTGGGACTGGAACATCCAACAACATATGATGGATGAGAGTGTCCGTGCAAAAAACAACAGAGTTTTTCCAATAGGGATGTGGGGACAGCTGACGTCTCAGTGTACGTATGAGGATAGGCAGAAGCAAATAGCAGGAGCGGTCCTAGTCAATGTGGTTGCCAAAAAGAGCAATAATATTTCAAGGGCTAAATACAGAGAGAAAGATAGTACCAGGAAAGTTTAAGAGTCTGATCACCAAACTGAGTTTCAGGGGCCATGCTCCCACCCTTTGGACAGACACAGAATCGATCATGTCAAGGCCCATGTTCTAAAAAGGCCAAGCACTCTGGTGTTTATGTCTACTCAATTGCTCAAAACCAAAAACATAGTAGATTTCTTTGATTCCCCCATGTGCCCTTCAATTCCCTCATCTTCTACATTCAGTCCTTTAGCAAGGCCTGTTCTACCTCCAGTATAAGTGTTCAGTCTATCAACATTTCCAACCCACCCTCACTGACAAGGCCTCTGATCAGCAACCTTGATTCTACTTTTTTCCCTTGCTTATCCATCCTCCAAACAATATCCAAAGTATTCTTTTAGCCACATAAGTTCAAGTCATTTAATCTCTCTCTTTAAATATCTTCATTGACTTCTCATTGCACTTGTGATACAAGCCATAGTCCCTCATACGACACAAACACTGCATCATCTTTTCCCTTTATGAATCTCCAACTTTGTTCTTTTTTTTATTATTTTTATTTTTATTTTATTTTATTTTTCCAACTTTGTTCTTAACCACTTCCTCCTTGCTCACTATGCTGCTCTCCTGCTTTGTGTGGTAGCATCTGGGATGTAATTACAAATTCGGCAGATGGGGCCAACGAGTCCAATCTTATAAACCAAAGAACTTCTTAGGTTGGGAAAGAGGCAGAGCCTGACTCCAGTATGAACAAAGACTTTTATTTCCCCTTCTCTTGTCAGTGTTGACTTTGCAATCATTCTGCCAATGCCACAGAGGTAAACAAGACTATGAAGTTTTTTGAACATGGGGAAAGGATCCTCATAGTCGGAAATCTACACATAGAAATGTCCAGAGCTAGAATCTTGGGCTAGAAAGTTGGCAGTAGAAGTCTCTAACTAAAGTAATTAGAGAGACTCCCACACAGGATGAGTAGATCCAAAATGAAGGCCCTAGAGATTAAGGCAGTGACTGGAGAATCAGGAAACAAAAGTAAACATCTCCCCACCCACCTTGGGGCTGATGACAAAAATCAGGAGGGCTCCCTGTCCCTGCAGGCATCATTCCTTTGAAAAAGCTTAAGTGTATGGCAAAGCAATTAGAAGCGGCACATGGAGAGCATTGCAAGTGCCCCCCTCACTACCTTAATCAAAATATTTCCCTTTTACGAGGAGCTCATTTAGAGGAGATGTAACGAGCTGGTGTCACCTCGATTCTCCAGGGTTAGAGTCGTGTCATGTGAGCCCGCCAGCACTTCATGCTCTAGTTTCAGCCTATTTCCTCACTGCCTACAGTAGACAAGGCTGTCACTTAGAAGATGAAATACATTTGCAAATTAATTAACTTTGTCCAGCAACTGGAGAATTAGATTCCTGTTAAGGGTTCTGTCTGAGTGATAGATTCTCAAGACATTGAAGGAATTAAATACCACTTTTTTTTTCCACTTTCTCTGCAATAGGATCATATGGCTATCATTGTTCCACTCCTTTTATCCATCTTTCATTTATTACCACATTTCACCTACAAAGCCAGTGGAATTTGCTTTGGTAGATGATGACTCTTGTGAGGACTTTTAATCTCTATAAACTCCTTATCAATTCATTACAAAACCAAAAAGCTAATAAACATTAGGTTGAAGAAGAGTAGTAGGCAGCTGTATTAGAACAGCACTTTGTAAGGATTTTCTTTCCTTGACTGGCTCTTTGTTCGGATTTTGAAATGCACAAGGAGGAGGCCAGCAGAATATAAAATGTAGACAAGGGTTTACAGGATCTCAGATATGCAATGTAAACCCATTAAGGGATTTTTGCAATTAAAATCTCAGGCAGGGGAAAAAGCATTTCTGGTTCTCCCTTAAACAATATAAAAGAACAATCGACTACTAATGTTGGGTGTGTTTATTTGCACTCATTTAGGATTTAAAACAATACATACAAAGTGGTATTTTAATGATAGATACTGGCAAATACAGTCTTATGGAAGTTTTGTCCTAACAAAAATAGAAAAAGTTGGAAGAGAAAATAGTTCACGGGCATGTTTATTCAGATTATGTTTAAAAATGAGATCCTGAAACGTCAGTCTTTTTTTTTCCTCTCTTTTTTTTTTAAACAAACATCACATAGTGATACCAAAGACTCACAACCATATCTATTATCTTAAATTCTTAATAATTTATAGCTGCCAAAGGAACAAGAAAGCAAAAATTGTAATCACTGGGAGACCATGTACAAAATGACGTACATGCATATGTGACTCATTTTTGAACACATAGCACACAACAGTGAGATATCCAAGGTGAAAAAGAACAGTAACTAAAATTGCGTGTGTGTGTTAATTTTAATCTATTTTTTTTTTTTAGGAGCAGAATGAAAAAGAAAGAATCATGAAATCGAACAGCTTGTTAAATAGAATTGAATTTGAGCTCCCTGAAGATTAGAACAGTATCTTTCTGTTTTGTATAGTAGGGCCAATCAAGGTGCCTGAACTACTGTGAACATTCAATAAATATTTTAATGAAAGCAGCAAAGCAGCCCATCTTTGGTGGAAGCTTCAGCAGATAAGAATTATTTCTTTCTGTTCTTATGAAGTCTTTCTCAAACTTAAGGGATATCCAGGAGTTGAATCATTAGGATCAACTTCTTGGTATTATGTTAGTCAATTATTTCAGGAAAATATTTTAACTAAACAGTACAAAGAGTTGTCTACCCATTCTTAATGATTCCCAAAGGCAGAACTAGGTAAATCGTGCAGCCACTTCTGAACTAAATAAAATGAGGCCAGTCCCAAAGTAAAGCTTTACAGTCCTGAAGAATAGTGGTTTAAAATTTGTGTGTGTGTGTGTGTGTGTGTGTGTGTGTGTGTGTGTGTAGTTGCCTGAGTGGCAGTAGGAGTGATACACCGAGAAAATGCCTCCTTTGGGATTGAAATAAGACACTCCTATTCAGATACTAAACATTTACTATCGTCACTGCACTGTTTTAATGTGTGTGTGTGTGTGTGTGTGTGTGTGTTTTAATCAAGTATTTGATTCTTTCTTTTACTTTCATTTAGCAAAAATGTTTTGCTTCATGTAAAGCCATCAGAGTTTCCCTGGCATTATATTTCAAAAAAATGTCCTTATAGAATAAACACATATTGTTTTTGCTAAACAGTCCATTCTATCCCAGGCTTCTAACAGTGGTTAGTAATCCTTGAATTTTATACCACTATAATTGACTCAAATTTATGATGAGGTATAAATATGATGACGATAATAATTTATAAATATCCCTTGCTATGGGCTCTCTTCTTGGTAAGCAGATTTCTTCCCTTGCTCCCCATTTACCATTATAACTAAGTCCTGAAGTTTAGCGTCTCTGGGAAACTGGGAGATAAAATTTGGGCAAGTTCCCTCCAGGGCGGGGAAAGGAAAAGAAGACATGATCTCTTTTGGGTAGTGGATTGCAGAAGGAGAATATAAATCAGGCAAGTTAGAGAAGTGACTTTTGCCACTTTGTTGTATTGAAAAGGTTGAAGAGAAATCTAAAATCAGTAGATCAATCACCCCTTTTCTTTGTTTTTTAGTTTGGGAAAAGAGAGTTGCACTAGATGGCTTCAGCCAATTCGGAGGGGGTGATCATGGTCTTTTGGAGAAAACTGACCAGAGAGATGATTCTGAGGCCATACTCTTGGATCCCTGTCTCTTGTATGTGGCACACAAGGGGTCCAGACATTTGTGCAGGTTCTGTGGCATTGACATGAGGGTGCAGAGAGGACAGATCAATCACCAGAGGCCCAGAATTAGAACAAAGAAGCAGAGAAGTTGAAAACCAGGGCCAGCGGTCCCTGTCGGCACATCACTCCCAAAGGCCAATCAGGACCAGAGGGTTATACCTCTATAATAGATTCATACTGTGGTCGTCAGGCCAAAGCCCAGGCCACAGCGGCCACTGCAGAAATGAGCCCCACTGTTGACATTCAGGACCCATTACAAAATATTTTGTGCCTCTCACCTAGCAGCCAGATGCCACCACAGGAGAAAGCAGTGTGATTGTGAATGGCACTACAGATGGTCCCTGAGTTAACAAAGATTCAATTTAACAGTTTTCCCACTTGACGATGGTGTGGAAGCAATACATTCAGCAGAAAATGTACTCAGAATTTTGAATTGTGATATTTTCCGGGGCTAGAGAGATCTGGTATGATACTTTCTCATGATGCTGACAGGGGCAGCCCCATGATTAAAAGGAGGAACAACCAACACACTTACAACCATTCTGTTGTTCATGTGCAGTACAGTATTCAATAGATTACACGAGATATCCAACACGTTATTATAAGATAGGTTTTGTGCAAGAGCTTTTGCTCAACCATAAGCCAATGGAAGCATCCTGAGCACATTTTAGGTGGGTGGACTAGCTGAGCTGCAGTGTTCAGTAGGTTAGGTGTAATAAATGCATTGTTGACTTAGGATATTTTCAATTTGTGATGGGTTTATCAGGACATAATCCCACCATAAGTTGAAGATCTGTATTTATCTAAAAGACACTTGGATATCCAAAATAGAATATTTAAACCTGAAGGGACAAAGAAACTCTTAATGGTTTAACATATCCTCCCATTCGCCCTGCCCCACCCCAGGGTGCCAAGGACAAAGAAGACTGAGAGAAATATTAGAGCAATTGCACCTCTTGTTATTTGAATAATAGTGTGTATATTTCCAAATCAATTCCTCTGAATGGTACTTCTATAGAAATGAAAACTCTCCTCTTAAGTAGCACATCTATCCTTGTGGTCCCTGAACAGAACCCCAATGCCCTCATGATTAGAGAAGGCTGTCCCGTTCCCTCCTCACAACCAAGCAAAACACCAGCTGTCACATCATGTTCAAGTATCAACAAGCAGAGCCTCTTCACAGTTGCCCTGCTCTTCCATTCTGGATGACAGGAAGGGTCAGAGCTATCAGCGCACACTGGATTCAGAATCACAAGTGTCTCTTTCCCCACTGCCCCCTCCCCTAAATTTAACTATCTCCTAGGAGCTACACCATGTTCTCTCACACAAGCTGTTAACAATTTCTCCTCCTCCTCTTTTTCCTAGTCTTGATTTTTGTTTCTTCTCCCCTCCTCCCAACTAAAAGCATAAACTTTAATGATGAAATTTCATGCTCAGCCAACTTCCTTATGGCCACTTAAGAAGCACCAGTGAGGTTATATACCTGCTCTTGGGAGCACTGCTGCCTGTTTCCTATGACATGTGGGTGGTTGAGGGTAAAGAGTGGTCAAGCACTAAGTAGTGGATCCCTTCCACCCTGGTGTATGCTCTCCATCAAGCGTGTAAAATCCTATCCCTGGACACAAATAAGAGAAAGTGACTTCCAAGTTTCTGTATTGGAGACTACAGTTTAAAATCTCTGTATGTTTACATTCATTCATTCATTCATTCATTCAATCTAATTCATAATTTTGCTTTATTCTTAATTAATCCTTTGTTCTTTGTTTCCTCTACTAATTTTTCTAGATGTTTGGGTTCCAGCATGTTGACATTTTTGACAAAAGTCCGTGTGACATTTCTTATATCCAAAACCTATCCGTATGTTTTTGTTTGGGAGAGGGGGTGGCAGGGTCAGAGAGAGAGGGAGAATCTTAAGCAGGCTCCACATCCAATGTGGAGCTCAATGTGGGGCTCATCCCATGACCCCGAGATCATGACATGAGCTGAAATCAAGAGTTGGATGCTTAACCAACTGAGCCATCCAGGTGCCCCAGCTCTGTGATTTTTTTAATATTAAAAATATTAATATTTTCTTTCTATTGTCTCTGTAATCCTTGAAATCAGTATATGCAATGAAGCTCACTTTCAGATGCATAAACATGTACATACCACACCCTAACAACATTTAACTACAGAAAATAATCATATATCACATATTAAAGTATTTGCATTTTAAGTTTCTTTTGCTTACATTAAGCTCACTTATCAACCTTTGCCAGTTGCAGTGTATAAATACATTACATTATGCTGCTAGTGTTATTATAGTTTTAAACCAGTGGGTTTAAGAGTAAAGATTGGGATTATGTCTCATCAATGGCTGCATGATCTTGAAAGAGTCACTTAACCTCTTTGAACCTTGGTTTCCTCTGGAAAATTGACAAGGTATTACTTTTACCAATAACTTCTACATAGGACTCTACTGAGGATTAAATAAGGAAGGGTGTGAGCTCTCTAAAGCAACAACAACAGAAAAAGTTTCATAAGGCACAATGCTTTTTATCATACCATCCTTAAGAGAAGGCAAGAAACCAATGAGATTGATTTACAAAATCAGAATAGAAGAGCACTGTTCCTTCGGAGTAGTATCAAATCATAAATGTATTTTTCAGATTTTTATTTTTTTGTATGTGAACACACCTTGCATCACCTTAATCAGAAGGCCTGTACCATATGTCCTTATTAGTAAAAGTAATGAGAGCTATCACATGAAGGAAAGAGCTATAAATTAAGGGTATTTTATAGCTGCAAGTTGTGTGACATTTCTCATAAGCTTCTTCTCCTTCTAAGTCTTTTCCTTGTCGCCCTATACCTCTTGATATAAGAGGAAACTAGTAAAAAAAAATAGAATCAATCATTTTTGAATTAATTGGTTCCTGCTTACATACCTTGCTTTTTAAGATACAGAAGCAGCAGACAGGAAAGGCTCTATTCTCAAAGATTCTACATGCTATTACTATCATAAAATGATTTGATCTTAAGAACCTCAGAGTTATTGAAATGGCACATCTAATAGATGAGTCCGATCTAGAATGGGATCCTCCCCAATCCACTGTTCAGCCAACTCTTAGCTACCCCCTGCGACAGAGATGTTATTACCTCATAAGCTAACCTATTTTCCCCTTTTGGCTGCTCTGGATGAAAAGTTCCCTTACATCAACTTTCTTAGTAGCATCTACCTCTCCATCTTTAATTCTACCCATTGTAGCTATATATTCACTTGCTTTATGGTGAAGCTGATGGGTGAATGCGGTAATTGCTCAGAGAAAGGAAGAGTAAGCTAGGACTGTAGCAGGTAATAAAAGCTTGATCTGGGCTTGAACGAATGCCTAGGATCTAAATAACTAAAAGGGATCAAAGCATTCTCCAATATAGGGAGGAGCACAGTCAAGACTAAGATGAAAATGAAGGCAAGAGGGTCAGAGATCCCCTCTCTCGGGACTACATGCACATTGGAAGATGCTAACTGTAGAGATCAACACTTTTCACATATGAGGATCGGATCAAGTAATGGTAAAGATGGCAATACTTGTGCAAATTTTACTTGGCCCCTACACCTTCCTTCTGAAAAAGAGAGGAGCATTTTACACTTTTTGGAAATCCCAAAATATTTCAGAGAGCAAAAGTTCTGCTTTGGGAAGTATTTTCATATAATGCCACTCACTGAGATTTTCAGCTGCCCCGTATTTTCATACACCAGGGAACAATTAGGTTATGCATCTGACCCTATGATTTTGTAAGCTTGAGAGAGCTAACGAGTGACAGGTGTGGTTGCAGTGGGCCGAGAAATCTAGACTTGCGGAGCTCCTGAGAGCAGGGGTGTGGTAAATCATGTCCTTTAAAATGGTTCTTATTCAGTGATTAGTGCTGAATCCCACCCACGGTGGCAGTGAATTTTTAGACGTGGTGACCAGTAGTTTTGTGTCTAAGAACTTTAGGAAGATTTCGGTGTCTAGGGATTTGTATGCATTTTCAAATTCAGAGTAAAGCAAAATGCTTACTGATGTATAGAGTAAGGAAGATATTGCCTCAAATAAATGCAGATATAAGAATTACATCCCTATTTTAACCCACACTCTGTCTTTTAAACCATTTTTGAATTGTTTTTGGCAATTTTTTCAATCATCTCAGAAAAGGTTTTCGAATGAAATATTTTCCTTCCTAGACCGTGAAATTTGCACCTTCTAAAGATACACACAAATCTTATTAGGTTTAGGAGACTATGAAAAACTCATCTTTTTGCCCAATGTATACTCCCTCACCCCACTCCTAAAACAAAAGGTGAGGAGTTGAAGTCCACAGGTCGACAGCTTGGAAAACCCAATGGAAAAATTGCATAGAATGGTTTATTGCACAAGACAGATTTAAGAAAACCAATCTTTCTGGATGTGATATGTGCATTGTCATTCTCTAGAACTTTACCAGCCCCACTATTTACGGCTATAAAATTAATCAATATCCTACTATGATAAGGAGCTTCAAGTTCTGTGTTTGGAGAATTGTGATATTCTGTAGAATGGAGAGATTCATATATTAGAAATCGAACAGAAAGTATTTATATTTGCTTATGTGTTTTTTAGTATTATGTCATTGGCACTAAACTATGTAAATATTATCACTCAGCACTTGGTACTAAAAGGATACACTGACAACAGTTGGTATTCGAAATTACTCAGGATTCTGTTTTGATTTTATGATATGAAGTTGAGTTTTTGAGTGCATCATGAGTAGGTGTAAAAGAGGTGGTGTGTAGTGAAGAGGACACTGGGTCAGGAGTCGGATGAGCAGCTTTCTAACAGGAGGAGCCACCACTATCGGGTGCTTCCTGTGTGCCAAGCACTGTGTGGCTTCCCAACATCACCTCATTGAAACCTCAAGACAACTCTAAGAGTAGATAACTGATACTTGCCCAATTTACAAAAGAGGAGCTGAGGCTAATGTGCTTCAAGGAGACCTTGCTTAAAGTCATCCAGCAATGGAGTTCAAGCCAGGTGTCAATTCTAGGCTGTCAGACCCACAAGTGCACTTTCACCTCCTCAGTAGTCACCAAATCCTGTCATCTGCTCACTCACTGCTTAACTCAGTTATGCTTCCTGTGTCACCATTCCCTCATCTGCTAACTGGGGGTAATGATGATTAGCCCTGCTCAGTCCACAAGATTGCAGTGAAAAGGAAGTGACATGACACATATGAAAGTGCTTTGTCAATGGTAGAATGTAAAAGCTTTTTAATAGTTATGTTTATTATTATCTCACTAACATTAAACAAGGAGTGTTCACAAGATGCCTATCCATTCTCCTTTGATCAAGTCTTAACTTGGAGCCATTTGCCTAAGGTTTCTCTCAGTCTTCATGTAAAATGGGTTTCATCACACACCCTCCAACTGTATGAAAAGTCAATGAAATGCAAAATATACAAAAAAAAAAAACTCTGAGTAATGTCTGGTCTTTAATGGCTGGTGATTACCTGCCTTTTATATAGCATATTAAACTTGTACAGTCTTTGTTGTAAAAGTAGAAACGTATCATGGAAGCAACCAAAATTCATAATGTTAAAGAGAGGAACCTGAGACTCAGGTCTATAAAGTGACTCATCCAAGATCATACAGCAGGAAGCAGAAGTGCCAGGACCAGAAGAATGATCTCTTGACGCCTGGTTTAGTGCATTTTTGAGTCCAGAGAACTCTCAACTTCCAAACAGCGTTGAAGGTTGCACTTTTCTTGCTACTATTTTGTGATTCTGTGTGAAATGCATCTTTTCTTCGGGTCGGTCTTCATATCCTCATCTGCAAAGTGGGTGTTCTATGAGGATTATTTTAGTTCCCTATGTCCAAGAGGCCTGTAACTGTGAATAACCACCTAGGTGTCTGTGACGCCACCATCGTCACCCTACATGGAGCAATGTACATTCCTCCCAAGACACAGGCTTTTTGGGCATTCGGTTTTGTCACAGAGACATAGGCCCTTTGTGGACTCCTGCTCTCACGTTCTATTCTAATGGGCAAGATTAAAGGATAGTGTGAATTGCTTTTATCTTCCTAAAAATAATTACTTTAAGAATATTATTATCTACTCTTGATACTGGAAGTTCAAATGTGATGCAGAGGACACTCTGGGATCACAAATATGTGACCTGTTATATGGGAGACACATCCAGTCAGGTCATTCATCTCACATTTTTATGCTGTGTTATTGGAGCTCCTGCACAGCTGCTGTGCTCTATCCCTGTGGCCGCATTCCAGTGGTGGGCAAAGAGGCTCCTAAGTACGCTAAATGTGCCGTACGGTAATTGCTATTTCTGTGTCTTTGGATCCTCTAGGGTAAGCAGCATTACGAAAATAGGCATAGGGAAGCAGGTTACCATTATCAAATGCTCTGATTTTTGAGGGAAAAGGGGATCTTATGGAGCATCTGTTTTCTAATTTCACTGGAATTGAATTCAGTTCATTTCAGGAAAGTACTGTGCTGGTGATAAAGGGGCAAACAAAGTAAATGCTAGTCCCTGGTCTTGATATAATATTCATTTTAGTGAGAAAAAAAAACAGAAATGCATGGACACAATTTAACTACAGTTCTGGATCTGAGTCACTGAAATCTGATAAAATCATATTTTGATAGAAGTGGTTTTGAATAGAGCCCCTCCCTCTACGCAACTGGCTACATGCAATTATACTTTCCCTCCATAGCGGACACTGTCACTGCCCTGCCCATAAGCTCCTTAGCGGCCATGGACAAGTCCCAACCCCTGGCACCCACATTTCTCGTTTCTTTAGCCTTTGCAAGGCTTTTCCTACAGAGAGAGCAGAACGATAGTACAGGGAAGTTAGTAGTTCCAGAAGTGACCCCCAACCAAACAAACATGGGTGTTTGTGGATAAATACTTCACTGTCCTTGCCTCTCAGAGGGATAGCTCTGAGATACATTCTAGATAGACACTCAGAGGGTCTCCAGGAGGACTGCTTACTCTGGTCACATGTTCATTAGTGGACTCTTTAATGGCTTGCACCCAAAGATTTTTCTCGGAGTCTTATTTGGGAACAATGCAAACTAAGCCATCTTTATTATCTTAAGAACAATTTTTGTTTTGAGAATTTAAGCCCATGTATGTAAAGCCCCCAGAAGCTCAGTAACTTACCGTTTTACATTTTTTGTGTTTCCAAGTGTCCTCATGTATACTGTATACATTCTGGAACCAAGCGTGGAGTGCTGCATTTCACTTCATGCTGCTCCTTTAAAACCCTGATTATGTCCTTTAACCCTGCCACTGGATTATTTATTCACTAAAAGGGATCTCCCTAAGACCCTAGAATGGTTCAGTTTAACCTTATTACCTTATCTTACTTTATGTTCAGCCTGCCAACCTGGACATGGTATCTTTGTCACCTTGCCTTTCACTAGACTCTTCTAAGTATAGATTATTCTCCTGGCAGAGAATTTCAGTTTGTACCTCCTCTCCTCCACCAAAATAGCAATTTGCCCTTCAGATTATTTCCAACTCTGGCCTTTATGGGGAACACTCCAGCCCAAATCAGAACCGTCCCAAACTCTCCATGCAGGTAACGCTTCAAAGATCACCGTGATGCTGTATTCCCAAGATACCTGCATCTGGGAGGGAGTATTTTGTTAAATATATACTGGTGATAATGGAAGGGGAAATTACATCCCAAGTAATTGATATGCATGCTCTGGGAAAATAAATAGGCAAGCATGATTTATAGAAAATCGAAGAATTCTAAAATGTATTTGTGAGGTTGTTTTCTTTTCAAAGCTGCCTAATGAGGGAGACGTTTAGTCAGAGATTAGCTACACTGGACAGAAGTCACCTGGTAGATGTCAGAATCAGGAAATTCAGGACAGGCGGTCAGATGGGCATAATAAAAGGGAGCAGGCCATTCATGAGGGCAGAGGGGAAAATAATGAGGTCCAGATTAAAGGAGAAGCAGCTCTAAGACATGAGAGAAAGAAGGAAATAAAGTATCCTAAAGACTGTGACACGTAATGATATAAAATATGAAACACTCTGATACGCAATGGGCTTTCTCATGCAAACTGCCAAACACTGTATTTAGACAGTAAAATTCCCTCTGCAGATGCAGGAAGAAATCCCAATTAAATCACTCATATCTGTGCAAAGAGAAGGTGACAGGCAGGGTCTACGGAACTATCTATTGCTACAGTCAGGCCCCCTTTCCTGATACCACACTTTAAGCAGCCAGCTCAAAAGTAATCATTTGACGTTGTATATGGATATCAAAACATCATACAGTACACCATAGATACATGCAGTTTTTATTTGTCAATCATACATCAATAAAGCTGGTGAAAGAAAAAAAAAAGCCAAAGGATTTAGCAAGGTCAAAAAAAAAAAAAAGATTTAGCAAGGTCAAGGTCCCTGCATTTACAAGTGCATATCCATCCTCTGACAAACAAGCTCAGCCAAGAATGTAGGCAGCCCAAAGCCCACAAATGCAAAAAAAAAAAAAAAAAAAAAAATAGACCGATGTATCTGAAGAAATGTCTGTTGGTTCTGACAGATGGGGAAGAAAAAAGAAGAAAAAGAGAAAAAGAAAAAAAGACTAATTTCTCTGAAACAGGGTCAAAATCATGCCAGAAATCCTCTCTCCTGTACCCCACACCCCACCATCCAACATATCTGCTCTGAAACCAATATTACTGATAGTATTTTTTTAATCAAGTTGAAGAGGTTATATGTAGTGAAATCTCCAGATGCTCACATGACAGCAAGCTCTAGTGGGTAAGGAAACGCTGAGGTGACAGGATGACATTCAGGAGGACTCCTGCGAGTCTGGGTAAGTGGGCATGAAAGTGGAGTATCAGCATATGAGCTTCATTCAGTGAGAGTAGATGTAAGGTAATAAGTTTTGGGGGAAATAGTCCAAACTACAAGATTATAGGCTCCAAGGTATCACTGACAATCCCGAAAACTACAAGTGCATTATCCACTGAACACAGTGGCTCAAAATACCGCCTGGGCCAAGAGACCAATGAAATGCTCTGCTTCCTCTGGAGTTCTGTATAAACGGAACCAAAAGCATTACCCATCCTTGTACTGGAAACAAAGCAAAATAAAACAAAACCTAGTGTAACAACACATGGGTGCACATCACGTTCCAAGATACAGCCCAGAGCTGGACAAGATCCAGATTAATTAGCATGGTCAGAATGGAGGGGTGTCCCCTGAAGATGATAACATTAAGAAATGGTCCATCTGATAGAACAGCCTCTGCATAGAGGGATGACGGAAGTGTACTCTTGCCCTCAGAGTTAGACCACATCTGGAGGTGAGTATTTTTAGTACCCGAATTCCAGATCATCTAAAAGTAATTCAGATTTATAGTTCTGCCCAGAGCACCACATCCAGCCTGGTCCATGCTTCATCCCATATCCACATACCCATATATTTGTTCCTTGATCAAACAACCTTGTAACAACTACTGATGACGTGTCAGATACTGAATAGTGTAGAGATTAGGTGCTGGGATGTAGATGTAGGCACACCCTTCACAGAGAGGGCTCACTGGATACAAGGAGTAAAACAAGGATATATTGTAATTATAATACAATGTGATGATTGCAATTAATTGAAGACTGTCCCCAAATCATGATGGTTGATGGGAAGTAAGTCCTGAATTAATCTGGGGGACGGTATAATAAAATGTGTTTTCTATCCTGTGGCCTTGTATACTCTTTCCTTTTTATATTTCCTTTTCAATTGCACACTGACTTTATCTAAGTAGAATAATAAAAATACTGAATATAGTATTCAAGCAGCATTAAAACTGAGCATTTAGCATGCCAAAACACTTTTTTCCTACGTTATTAATATGGTGATTTTTCTATCCTTGCAGAATCCTACCTATATAAATTTATATCTTGCATACTCTTTCCCTTTCCTCGTAAATGCTTATCATACGGCATTTAGTTTTAAAATGCATAATGCATTTTGTTTCAGAGCTTGTAACACTAAAGTTTTTTTTTTTCTTTTTGGCTTATGAGTGCTTAATTTCTCAACTTTGACCTTGCATCAACATGAGATGTTGAATTTAATAACATATGGCCCTTTTATAAGCTCTTCATCAGCATGGATCCAATCACGCTGTATTAACTACAGTGAATGCACTAGATAAAAAAATAATAATTTTCTTAAACAGCAGCAATAGCCATTCTAGAAACTGTGTCTCCACAACAAAGTTAAAACTTTTCCTTAGGCAAAAAGAATTAATGAACTCTGATGAGGAAAATTTCAAGACTGATGTACCAAACGTACCCGGGAACATATATATTACACCAAAATGCCTATTTTAGAAAAGTTCAGTAGAGTCTCCATAAAGTTATTGTTCATATTTGAATTGTACAGGTTAGCATTTTAATAAATCATAAACAAGCTCAGTTAGAATGTTACAAGGGAAACATACTAACATTTCTTATGACTTCTGCTTTTTTTTTGCCAACAAATTAGGAAATAAGGATATTTAAATATCATCTCTATCAAATTATTAGCATTTGGAAAAACATGTCTGGGGATTTTGAAAGCCATTTTAGAGAAGAATTTGGATCATTCGATGTAATTTGGATAAAATAATTCAGAGAGATATTTTGTTGACCTCATTTCTCACTGTAAATTCCCCTGCAGCAGGAATAGATATTAGAGATCAAGTTCTTGTCTTCCTCCTGGGTTTGAAAACAGAATGTCTCTCTTTTTTATTTCTTGAGTAGCCATCTTATCTGCACCAGCAGCTTCACCCTGCACCCTAATATATTCAAGTCAAACCTGCCTTTAAAATGCATGAGCCAACTTTCACTTGCACAGAATTTTTTACCCTTTGATTTCTCATAAGATTGTTACTTTACAATGTCAAAAAGCTTGAAAGGTTTGGCTTGAATGTCCAAACTCAAAGGTACCCAGTGCCGAGTTTGATCCTGAAACCACAAAATCAAAAACCTTCCCATTTCAGCCACACATTTCGCCTGTTGCCCTACAACAATAGAAGGGGCAATTAGTAGAAATGGCTATACTTTTGTAGCCAAATTTCTTAGGTTTATAAAAGTACTGATGCGGATACATTTTATACTTTTATACATTTAAAAATACGTTTATGAGATATTTTCACCCTAATGATCATTGACTCTCAGTCTTCTTGGGTGGCTCAATAATGTTTCCTCGGAATACAAAGCATTTTTGAGCTTCCTATTGGGAACTGTCTTCAGAGTTGGCTTCTGAACAGATAAGGCTATCAGTGTGAAGTGATTGCACCCAGACACACTCCCTTGATTTGCTCTTTCTGTGCTTCTTTCTGGGTCTTTCTTCTTTCTCCTGTCAAAACTGAGGGAAGTTGTGAATTTTCAAGGAAGTGCTGACGAGAGGCTGCCTCGAAGCAGAAAATACCAGGGAAATGAATTTGCATCTAATACAAATCATCAAAATCAAAGACTGCCATTAAAATTCCTCAAAAATAGGAAAGAGAGAGTTTGGACTATCTATGAAAAAAGTTGACTAAATTTAATGAGAGAAATGAAGTCAAGTTAAATCCAATATATATAAAACTGACAAACCATTTGGATTATTGGGAAAAAATAATATAAACATGGTGTTTATTTATTAACACGCTTCATAGAATATGCTTCCTGAGAATAACTTTCAGATTTCTCCCCAAAACCAACATCAAAAAACACAAAATGTACATTTCAAGTAAATAAATAGTTTTGTCTCCTTTTCAGTTTCACAATAATCCACATGATATAATGAACTGAAGAGAAAGAAAGAAAGAAGAAAGAAAGAAAGAAAGAAAGAAAGAAAGAAAGAAAGAAAGAAAGAAAAGACAAATAAGTGATATTGTTATGGGAGTTCCACAAATAAGGAGGTATGTTTGCTGTCCTCCTAATACATATGATAGGACTAGCACAGGGGTATAATACAGTAATGATGAAAAAATTCAATTACTTGTACTTCTGCAGAAAATACTGTAATAAATGTGGAGCATCTGATAAATTTTTGGCAAGGCTAGAAGAAAGAAAAGTGTGGAAAGTACCCTGATTGCATTCGATCCTAATGCCCATTGGATAGCTTTATGTGTTAATAAGTTTAGACCAGACATAAGAATATTCAATGTACTCAATGAATTCACATAAAATGTATATAATGGTTGGTTTTAATGATGACCAATAAGAGACAGGATTAGATTGGAGGAAGTCATAGGACCCTTTGGAGAAAGTGCCATTGTGACTTTGTAATAGAAGAAAGAATAAATGACAGTTTGTTTAATTTTTATCTTACCCCATTACAAAAAGAATTTGTTGTGATTCACAAAGATTCAACATAGCGAATAACAGGAGGCATGAGCTCAAAATGAAGTTAGTACTGAAATACAAGGCATTAATTCCTATACTGCACACTTTTAATGAGAGTCACAAATTTGGATCTTAACTTCCTTGAAGAGGAAAGCAAAATCAGTCAAAAGAATCACAGGAAAATTATAACCCTTCTACTTCTGTACATAATACAGAAGTAGCTTGTAGTAGGGACATAGAAATATGACAAGAGCCTCAGTGATGCCCTGTGAGTAAGTAAAGCAATGAATTCCATAGGAATGTTTTTTTTGTTTGTTTGTTTTATGATATACCTTATAGGTCATGATATTTTATCAAAATGAGATTCAGTTAAATAAGTATTTTGAAGTTCAATCCATTGCAAAATGATTATTTCTCTCTGTTCAGTCTTTAAAAACCATCCAGGGACAATAAGTTTGAATTTATATTCCATAAAAAGTTCCTGGAGGGAAGCATGTTTCTGTTCCCATATGCGTATGTGGTTGTATTGGATGTCACAAGTAGGGCAGTTGGGAGTAGGATTGATGTTCTGTAAAAATTAAAAAACCTAACAAGGCAGGGTCTCGAATAACTACTGACATGTCTCTATCAGAGGTAAATAAAGCCAGACTCACAGAAAACCAAAGTGCCCCAAGGGAGTAATTTTGTACAGAGATTTAGCATAGAGTCCCCCCTCCATCCGAAATCAAAATTGCTTAAAATAATTGCATCTCAGGAAGATGATAATTTGTAGAAATGGTTTGCATCACCATTTTCAGAAAAAAAAAAACAACATGGCTGCGACTAAGTTAATATAAGCACAAAAGAAACTTCTGTTCATACTGTAAAAGCCATGCAATAAAAGATGAAAAGAGAGACCTAAAAGAAAGATATTATATGTGCTATGAACATGTATACATAGTGTCAAGAAGGCTTCTGGCCAGAATGAGCTTCAGGTTCATGAAATATCCCGAAAGCAAAAAGAAATATGTCTATATTTGTGAGGTTTATTCAGAAAAGCTTGTGGCTTAAGGAAGATAGCGACCTAGAAACAAATGTAAGAGGGAAACCAGGATTTTCAACTCCTGTATTTCATCCATCTTCTCAAGCAAGAAACTAAATCTTCCCTGTAGGAGAGGTAGGATAAACATTGTAAAAACGAATTAAAGTTCTGGCAGATGAGGTGGCAGTAAATTATTACCTGGGCCATTTAAATGTCTTCAAATTTCCAGGCCTAGAAAGATTTTATTGCAAGAATGTAAAAGAATGGGCACTAAATCATAGAGATTAAAGTGGGACAAAATCCCAATTTTAAGAAATGGGGAAAATTATGGACTGGTGAACTTAATGTTGATTTCTAGCAAAATTCTAGAATGAATTGGGCAACAGATTAGTTATGAGTGCTTATTACTAGTTATATGGAACTAAATTTATTTCTGTTTTCCATAAAGCAGCACACAGGAGAAGTCTTTTGATCCTTTTTGGCTATATTCAGCCAGGTATATGAAAAAGCACATCGAAAATATAAAGAAATTATAGTCTGGATATTACTTCACTTGATTGACTCAGAGTTGTCAAATTATTTGAAATATTTAATGACCTTCTCTTCCTCAAATGTTATATTGACGATGGTAAAATGCAGACTGCAGGTATGTTTCCCAAGATGTGCCACAGATGTGTAAATATATAGATATGTAAATATATATACCTACCTCTGTTTCACCTATTCTATGTCCATCAATGACTTGGATGTAAACAGGAAGAATCTTAGGAAATTTGTAGTGAACACCAAACTAGAATGGATGACAGAATCAGAATTCAGTGATTCTAAAATGCGAAATCATCATTTTTTTTTTCATTTATTATCATACATATCAGGACTCTCAATCTGAAAGCCCAAGAGGGTACCACTCACAGTCAGATGCATCTGAATATAAAGATTAAAAAAAAAAAACAGTTCTAGCACTCAAGATGCTCAAAGTCAAGAGAAAGAGAGGAGTATGAAAACAGATTCTCCAAAATAATTAAAAACAAAACAAAACCAAAAACACAGGTTCACAGCCCTAAGTCACATAATAGAGGAGAAGAGATGCTGTGGGAGCCCAGAAGAGGAATGCCCTCCCTGCCCGGGGTGGAAGGAGCAAATGATGACTGAAATGGCATCACTAAGGAAGTAAGTATCCAGCCAGGCAGTGTTAAAAATAAAAAAAACAAAACAAAACAAAACAAAATAAAATAAAATAAAATAAAATACCAAAACAAAACATGAAAAGAAAGCTGGTGTGAGGAAAGCTTACATGGAAAAAGCCCAGTGGTCAAAGTTGAGACAGTCTCAAAAGTGACCAATAGTTTATTTTGCCTGAGACTTTAAAAAGGATCCTAATTATCTCAAAATTAATAAAAATACGGTGCCTGGGGTAGGGAGAGAATAAAGGGAAGCCCTTGATGTGCTTTCTTAGCCTTTCTGACCCTAGTTTTCCATAGAAAATACCTAGGTGCAGCAACGTGATTATAGAACATTTTATACCTTCCAATAAAGAGAAAATCTCGCTTGGCTGAAAACACTTTCTCATCTTCCTAGCACCACAAAAAGAAAAAAAAAACACAAAACAAAAAAGAGAATGCAGTTCTTTTTTCTATGAAAATATTTTCTATTAAACAGGTCTTATAAAAATGCCTAAACAATAAAATGAATCTTTTCTTTTACTTTTAAATATTTCCCTCCTTTTTTCTAACGTCTTCCATTTGGATTTTATCTTAGGTGAACACAACCCTCATTAGGGGAAGGAAATATTCCTTCCAAAAAAAATAAGTTTATTTATAAAATTATGCAGTAAACAAAAAGTCTCAGAATTAAAGGAAAAAATATATTTTGCATAACTACATTTTGCTTTTCAGTAAGTTCAAAAAAATTGAGTTTCAAACAACCAGGGAAGATGATCTAAAATTATAGAGAGACAGATAAATCTTAGTACCTGAATGATCAATTTAAGAAATCCAAGTGCAGAACCACACTCCTCCAGAAACATGGATTTAGTTCTCAATAATCTGGTCACATCAGCTAACAACAGGCTGCTTTTCAGGAAGAGCTCTCAAAGATACAGCTATTCAGATGAAAAGAGTCTCCATACTTATTTTTTAACCGTCTCATTTTTCTTTGAAAGCTTTCTGCTTTTTCTTTGAAAGTAGAGTATCCCAAGTTGCCACGGTAACATAGCAGTTGACTGCAGTAGTAACAGGTAAGTTTAGGATCAATCTATAGTCCAAGCAAAATGGTGAGGAAGTAGGGGATACTACTGCGATTCAGCATAGAGCAACGACTTACCCGATTCTCATGTAAACCAAATTAGTCCAAGTGAGCCTTTTTGGGATACAAACAATCCAGTCTGTTTAAATAAACTTTACTTCATTTGTTTAACTGCAATTCATGTGTGTGACTGGGAAATGGACTCCAAAGCACTAACACCTGCTCAATTTGTGTTAAATGTCGGTAAATCGGGATCATACTAAGCCCACGTAAATAGTTTTGGAGAAGTAAAATATTTACATAAATATCTACTCTTTATCATTAGTTTTTTTTTAATTTCTCAAGATGAGATTCAATTATAAAATAAATAAAAGCTATTCAGATAATTAACTAGCGGTAGCAAAAGAATGGGATGATCATTCTTGGGCCATGTGTGGTATAGTTAAAATTAGTCTTACTGGGGGCACCTGGAAGCACAGTTGGTTAAGTGTCATCCTCTTGGTTTTAGCTTGGGTCATGACCTCAGGGTCATGAGATCAAGCCTTGCATCAGGCTCCAGGCTCTGTGAGGAGTCTGAGTTTCTCTTTCTCTCTCTCTCTCTCTCTTCCTTTGTCTCTCCTGTTTGTGCTCTCCTTCTATCTAAAATAAACAAATAAATCTTAAAAAAATAAAATGAGTCTTAGTGAATGAAATTATGTCCAATGACAGAACCACAATATAGATTGCTAATGACACAAACCTATGCCAGACATAAAATGAACTGATGGAAAGACAAAATTGCTGGAAAGTAACTTGCACCTATGGCTGGAGCTTACACTGAAGCACCTTTCTCTTACTTGGAAGTCATCAGTTTCAAGAAGCTATGAGCTGGGACCCTCTTGGTTGGCTGACAATGCAACCACATGAGGTTTTCTTCAGATGGAGGATATTACAGCAGAATGAGTCCAACTCATTAGTACAAAGGCCAGAAGGAAACTTTGAAAAGTCTAAGCTATACTTTATTTGCTTGGCATGGAAAGGTAATGCTTGTATGCTTTATTGTTGCTATTGCCAGGACAGTGGTTACCAAGAGCTACTACAGAGCTGCCAAGAACTTGGTAGATAAATCCTATTTATTCAGCCATTCTCTAGAGGTATACTCTAGATATATACTTGATAATACATTTATATGGTGCAGGTATACACGGATAATCAAAGAGCCAAAAGATATCCCGATACTTGGTGCCAGATACTTCACTAGGTGCTGGGGATATAGAGGTTTCCAAGATGCACATCATGGATTCTAATTCCATGATACTACAATTAAGAGAAGACAGGTATTAAACAAATGCTCATGAGAATGATGGTCACAACAAAAAGCAGTATGAGACCTTGGGAACAAAGAGTGGGTAACCCTACCAAGCCTGAGACATCTAAGGAAATGATACATTTGCTGACTCCCAACATCTGAGTTAGCTGGGTGAGGGAGAGAACTTCAGACAGAGAAAACAAGAGACTCGCCCTGACAAGAGAGAACGTGGGCCTCTGGCTTGTAAGGAGAATTCAAAGAATTCCAGAACACATAGAACCAAGAGAACAAGGACAAGGCAAGCAAGAGAAATCATGTAAGGACATTGGGGCAGCCCTACTAAGGACTTGGATCTATATCATAAGGGCAGTAAAAAGTAAATGGGAGACTTTGAACAGAGAAAAATAATGTAGTCTATCATTTCATTAAATCCTCACAGCAATCCTGTGTGTTTGGGACTCTACAGATGAGGGCACTGGAAATCACAGAGATTAAACCAAATACCCAGCATCACACAGCATGATGTCATGAGCAGGTTTGGGATTCTACTTTTGTTTGTTTGTTTGTTTTAAATCTAAAACAGTGAAATGGCAAGGAAATCATTATCATGAGCCGGCAGGGTTTTTTCATTAGCAGGCTCTTGTGCGTAGCGAATGTCCTCATGACATTTGGTATTAGAGAGAAGAATATGCAAAGGAAACGGGAGTTTCCCTAAATAGTTTCCCTAATAGCCGGAAAGTCTTCATGTAATTACTGCTAGCCCTTGAAGGGGTCAGAAAAAAAAAAAAGGCTTACTCGAGGAGTCAGAATTTCCAACCTCAGCCTCTTTATTGATAAAACGGGGGAAGAGGTGATTGGATGATCTCTAGGCTTTTTCTCAGTTCAAAAATACAAGATTTGTTAGGCTCAGGGCACAGGACAATGTGGCAATATAGGCATCAATCAGGCCACCACTAGAAACTAACACAGGAGCATCAGGCCTTGGGAGTCAAGGCACAACTATCTGTACATGGAAATAAGAAATCAAGAGCAGAAGAACCAGGGTAGAACTGAGCTGCATATTGTTACCAGAAAAAGCTGGTAATGCAGAAAGAATCCACGAGGATCTCAGATGGGCACATGTGTAACCATTTTCTGAACTCCTTGACTACTAAAGGGAAGAACAGTCTGAACTAGGGCAATAAGACAGTAGTTAGGGCCAACCTATTTCACTCTCCTTCTACCTGGAATTGACAACCACCTCCATGTGATGGAGGTCATTCATTTCACAGCCTGGTGCCTCAGTCTTCCTTATGAAAAAAGTGGGAATGATACAGTCCTTTAATTAATAGCTATAATGATGAAGAAAGTGGTCTTGAACAAATGAGGTGCAATCAGCATTATGGTATTTCTTTTTAAGGTGACCCTATTCTCAATTAACTGTATTGTTCTCACAAATATAAAAGTAGAAAGCTATTGTCCCTATTACACTTGGCTTTTGTGGCAGATAGGAAGATTTCTACCAAAAAAAAAATCTGAAGCCAAGTAGACATTTACTGTTCTTGAAAATTCTAATCCTTCCTACAGTCATGATTTATGCCATCTACAAGATAAAGCAACAAATGAAAAATACAGAGGAGGAAGTGAGATGTTACAGAGCACTCACTCTTTCATTTCCTTCTTCTGCTAGCTGTATTCCATTCTATTAATATATATTTCATATGAATATCACTTCAGGAGTTTTTAAGAAAAAAAGGTGAGAAGTAAGTAACATTTTTCAACATAGCCTACTGCAGTTGCTAAATCTGAATGAATTCTGGAGTCGGCTAGGTTCAACTAGTGGCTCTGAATTTCCTGGTTGTGTGGCATTAGGCACGGAAATTGACCTCCATTTGCCTCAGCTTCCTGACATGACAGAAATAATAATGGATCTACCTCATTGGGGCTGTTGTTATTAGGACTTAGAGAATTAAGATATGTAATGATGTACACCAGTCTCTAGGACATAGTAAAAGCTCAATAAATATTGTCATTATTGCTGTCATCTTTTCCTTCCTTTCACATTTCTATTCCCTGATTTGTTTGGGGGAGGTGTGTTGTTTTGTTTTGTTTGTTTGTTTTTTCTATTAGTATCTTCTAAGTGCCCAAAAGAGGACTAGGGCTGGTAGGCAGAAAAAAAAAAAAAAAAAAAAGAAAGAAAGAAAAGAAAAAGAAAATACTCTGATGTCTTAAGATATGTGTCTCTTAATTATAGTTCTTATTTTAATTGTAAAAATTATTGACACTTTAATGGGATATAGAGGCAAAATGACAGAACAAAGCCCACCTATGCATGTGTCTGGTGGTGCGGAACCACCCCAGTGGAGTAAAAATGAAAACTAATGGGGCTAGAAGAGAAAAGAGCAAGACATTATCTTCAAATATCATTTAGGGAATTGAAGAATAATACACTTTAATAATAATATTTTACATGAACAAATTTCCCTTCTTTTGAGAAGAGCTTAATGTGCTTAATTTGGTTTTCATTTATATTAATCATTTCTTATCTTTATTAAAGTACTTATCACATTGTATTGCAATTTATCTATTTATACGTCTATTTCTTCTACTAAACCATGAAATCCTTGACGACGGAGACTCAGCATTACTCATCTTTCTGGCCTCCAGGCTAATATAGTACCCCAGAAAATCACAGGTGCTCTATTAATATTTGGTGAATAAACAAATAAATGAACTCCTCGACCACACTGTTGGCTTAATTGCCATTATGGATAGCCCACACCGCATATGCTTTAAGCAGGCCTATTAAAAAATACTACATTTGTAACTTAAGCAGTAAATTTGCAAGATGCTACAAAAGAGTGCTTTTAAAAAGGAGTCGGGCCACAGATTGTTTGAATTGATTGTTTGGTAGTCCAAATTTTGGTGTTTCAAAGTTTTCGTGGAGAATGGGCCATTTTATTCAGAGAAAATATCCTCCTGTCCTCGGCCAGTTCAGATAGAAACAATATGAATTTCACTCCTCTTCTCTAACCCTAGAAGCATACTGCATTTGCAGGGCTCTCTCTGACTGATGGCTCAGTCTCACCAGCAGCCTGACAGGGACCCAGGTCCTGGGAATGTACGCATAAAGAACTTCAATCTCAGAAGAGATGGCTCAAGAACAGATTCAGTTTGAACTCTGTTTTCTTGGTCTTGGTCAAGAATCACTGCCCATATTCTGACCCCTTCTCCCTAGAAACTCAAAGTCTGTTTATTTCTGCTGCTGTCTTCCTTCCCTAGGTAGACACCTGGTCCCAGGTTTCCAGTCTCTGGTCTCCCAGGGAAACAGCCTGAACTCGGTGTGGTCTACACTTGAACTTACATCTCGGATTTTAAGACCACACAATGGTTACTGTGGATAAGAATTTAAGAGTCAAACTGATGAGAAATATGGACTAGACAAGTCTCGTGACTTATCCTCGAGTAACTCTGAAACTGGTGTTAGGGAAAGAGTAGAACAAAACTCCCTTGTCTCCATGTCTACTCCTTTCCCACAGTGTTGTGGAGGTCTGGTTACCGTGTCCATATGAATCCAACCACAGATCCTCCCTTCCTCACCTAGCTAAGATGGCAAGTCCCAAGTGACTTCCCATCATGTTCCCGGCTAAGAAGGACTTGCATATCACCCCACTTTTATTCTTTTATTATTATGTTTTCTCAACAGCTAGGCCTGTTCTTTTCTTTCCTTACTAGATAGTCTTTTGAAGACTTAGCACTGACATACCCCTCCCACTTCCAAGTCTCAGGTAAATGGGCAACCAGTGTATAACTAGGAGATGCAATCTTCTAACAAATAGTTGAAGTGCTTGTCATGGACACAGCTCTGACTTAATTTAGCTAAAGAGAATTCTCATAGGAACATATGCTCTCTTATCTCTCTCTGATTTTTTTTTATATTAACTTGAACGGCTTGCCTGGTTTGGGCTTTAATATTCCAAATCTCAACTTCTGTCACTTATTTATGCAATTTCTCCATGCTTTATCTTGACTTACTACTATTTACACACATCTCTCTATTTCAAACCATGTATTGTGACATACTAGTAGCTTATAAAATCAATTTAGCAGGTTTCATAATTTTTTTAAAAAATGGAAGAGAAAGGAAGAATAGAATATGTCATGCATAGAAGGGTCAACATTGCTTTGTGAAACTTTAAAATGTGTATATGTGTGTGTGTGTACAAAGGTTTCTGTGTATCTGGCTACTAAGTAATATATATATATATATAATATATATAAATAATAATATATTTATTACAGGTCATGGTCAAAAATACTTCAAAGCCATTGAACCTAGAATGTATTTACTGCTAAAGGCAGACTAAAATATTGGCACGCTATTTTTTCTTAAAAACTATTCCATTATTTAAAAAGAGAGAAAGAAAATGACACTTGGGAAAAAGAAAAATAAAAACTTGAGTGATTTTGATGCTCAAGTCTTAAAATCAAAGATATTTACAGAAACAGGAGGAATAAAGTAAGAGTCACAATCCCCATTTTAGCTTTCAGATGCACAGAAAATGTATGGTCAAATTTCTAATGCTGTTCCAGTGAACCAAATATCTAAATCAATTTTTAAAGACACGATTTATATGCAACTTTCCAGAACACCAGGTACTGTATAGAGAAGGTGTATGGTACTTGCTTGCCTGCTTCAGTCAACACCTGCAGATAAGTCACTTCCTAGCTTTCTTTGGTGCTTTTCTTTGCATAGTGTTTGCTACTCTTTTACTTCATTAAAACCTTAAACTATTTGATTAGTATCCCTGGAGCATATAATGACTGTGGATATGTGCTAAGATACTCTTATCTACTTTGAGGTAGGTGAAAGCCAAAGAGATGAAGAGAAAAACTGCCTGTGTAAATCTTTTATGCCTCTGAAAGGTACATTGTGAAGAAGGAAGAGTAAAAAGAGTAAAGATGTTCTGAGACTGAGGATTTTAAAATCAGAAAATAAAATATCTTACAGTCATCTAGGGTGTAAAGTTTTTGATGTTTTGTTTTCTCATATTCAAAGGAAAAATAGACACACAAAATATACAGATAGCAACAGTAAACAGGGATGACCTTTCTTGGAAGACTAGCAATAAAGAGGAAAGCAGATACAATTAAAAGTCTGAGAGAAGGAGATGCTTGTAAATCCAGCCACTTCCATCATACTCAGTGTGATTTATGAATCATTACAGCTACTTCTGGCATCAGATCAAAAATGGCTTGGGAAAAGTCCTCCTTCACTTGTTTTATTACATTTGTTTGTTTAGGTTTGAGAGATAGATTTCTTTTTCACTACTTGTCACAACAAAACTTCATGAACCAGGTAATGGATGAACCCCAAATAGATGCTGGAGCACATATTCCACCAAACAAGAAATTCCTCACCATGTCCCTCAGATCAGCTCTCTAGCTCTCACAGGCTCCCAAACTAAAATTTTTAATCCTTTAAAAATTGTATCTCAATTTTCTCTTTATTTTATTTTACCAGATGAGAACATGTAACATGAGATCTAACCTGGTAATACATGTTTAAGTGGGCAGTCCATTATTGTTGACACTGAATCCAATCCTGTGAACCAGATCTCTAGAGCTTATTCATGAGCTTACCCGAAATTCTATGTGTGTTGATAAGAACTCCCTATTCCTCTCCACCCTCCTCCTCCCAGCCCCTGGCAACCACCATTCCACTCTGATTCTGGCAATTAGAGGCTGAGCTGATCCTAAGCTTCCTTAAGGGGGATCCTTGTGGTACCCTACCACCATGCCCAACAGAGGAAGACTCATAGAGTCCAGAGAGGTAAAGGACCTCAGATGTCATCTAACTTCCTTATTTAGTCAATGAGGACACTGTGTCTTAGAAAGTGAAAGCACCTGACCAAATTCACACTGATTTCAATGGCATGCCAACTCTAACCACCACTAGGCCAGTTCTACAAAAACCACCACCACTTCAGACTTGTTGGGATAAACATTTTTAACTCTGATAGTTCACCTACTAATTTTAAAGGAAAAGTTCATGTTTCAAATTAATCAAAACCAAGAGCACATTCCCCACTGTCATTAAAACGGAAAGGATATTTTTACAAAAGAGACATTCACTGTAACGCCCAATTAGGCCCAGCATTCCACGTTAAGACCATGAGTTTGCTCACTTTGGTCAGGAATGTTCATGCATTTGCCCAAGTTCACAGAGAAAGCAAGGGGTGGGATTTGGGACTACAGCCTATTTGACTCCAAATGCTATTCTTCAACTGTTATGCTATTCTTCTGTGCTGTTCTGCAAAGGTGATACTAACAATAGCAGTGCTGAGAAAGTGCAGATCCAAGCATAAGCTATCTCCTAGAACTCCAGTTTCATAGTTAGATGTGCCTGTAATGAGAGACAGTACCTTTGGGAACTGACATTCATCGAAAGTGATTCTCATTATGGATTTTACATGCTAGAGTCCCCATGTTCGAGTTGCACACAACAGAGAACCCATAAGTTGTGTGGCAATTGGAAACGTGTTGATTTTTCTGAATGACTTCATGGTATTTCCTGCAGCCACAAATTCAAAACCCATTTCAGGGGACTGACCGTAAGTTACCATTTTAGGGACTGCCTCCTTGATTCTAAATGGGGACGCTTCTCTGCTTCATTTCTTATGAGCAGAAAGGGCCTTTCTCTTAAAGGTCTCCTGTCTTTCTTCATCTCCAAAGATCTCCTAAAATCCCAATAGCAAATTTATTTACAAACAACCTCCGTTTTAAACAGTGCCTATTTACTCCCAACATGATATCTTACTCTTTTCCAAAACAAAACAAAATACAATGGTAATAGAAAATAAACCACACAGTGAGCTAAGTTGCCCCTTCATTACTCTTATGAGGATAATTTCTCTGATCAAAGCTGCCCTTTGGCCATAGAACAAGGCCCTCTCTTCCAGCTAGCAGGGTAGACTGTCAATTATTTTTTCTGGTCCTTCTAGTACCTGTCTTCAAGTCAGTGAGATGAAAGTGTTTCACTTAAACAAATATCAGAGTGGCGCCATCACCATGGCAACTAGAAACAAGAGCTTTTTAAGACGGGGAAAAAAAGTGAATGAGGGAAGGAGAGGTGTTATTATTTATTTTACATTAAATAAAATACATACAAGTTTAATAGTTGAAAATCGCCTAGAATATCACAAAGAGATAACAGACTAGCCTCCCTCAACCCTACCCTCACACTTTACTTGCTTTCCATTATTATGAACAAAATAAAAATGATCCAGGGGAAGAATTCTGCTTCCTTTGATAACGAATTCCAAATGATACCCATTATTTCAAGCCATTTATTATTAAGAATCTTATAGAGTTCATTTGGAAAATAAATGGGCATATGCCCTACATTTTTAGAAAAGAGAAACTGATAATAAGAACATGAGGCTGTCAGTGGAGTTCTTAAAAAATCCAGTTCTGAATCTTATATAGATTGAGTATCAGTCAATATGTGGATCTTAGCAACCTCGTTTGAGAAGGGAGAAGGGGATTTACATTTGCCAGCAGAGCTATCTTTGAGAGCACATTTCAGAAGTTAGTAAGCTTTAAGTTTGAACACCTTAATGGCTGGATTTCAGCCATTTCAAACTTGTTTTTTAGACCAATCCAAGTTGCATATTTCATATGCTTGCATCTTTCACTTGTTTTTCTCCTTTAAAATTCCTAACATATATACATGCTTAAATATATTTAATGCACTTGCCAGCACATTTCTTGAAATATTGATGCTGAAAGAGTTTTATTGTTTAGTCGTGTAATACAGATATTTAGAAAAAAGCTCAATCTTTATATTGTTCAGAATGTCATTATTTTTCATTGTCCTAGAGAAATTAAAGGTAAAACTGGAAGCACTAGTGAGAAAATTACTGACTTTGCTTTTCCTTGAAAATAGAGTTGTGTGACTACCTCTGTGTGAGACCAGGACCCTGCTGTCCTAGTGACAGAACAGGGGGTGAGAAATAAGGGGATCGCTTCCCCTCATTTGTTCTTTGGGATTCTCTAGATGCTGTTTTCTGGTGCCATGAAAATTTCTAAATGAGGGAGTCTGAGACAGACTTCATAGAAACCGTCTCCACCTGCTGATTTGGGGAGCAGAACCGTCTTGGCCTGAAACAAAGACTGAAAAAAGAAATTGGCTGGCAATTCGGTATTCCCATGCTTTATTTTGTCTGAGTGGAACAAGTCTTGCTATTTCCAAATAAAGTTTTTAGTTTACATACAGCTCCCAGGAAGTGTGAAGCGGATTCCTCTATTGACCTTCACTGCTATTCGGGGCTTCGTATGGATCCCTCAGTCATGTGGGGTGCCTGGGTGGCTCAGTGGTTGAGCATCTGCCTTTGGCTCAGGTTGTGATCCCAGGTCCTGGGATAGAGTCCTGCAATCAGGATCCCCTCAGGGAGCCTGCCTCTCCCTCTGCTTGTGTCTCTGCCTCTCTGTGCGTCTCTCATGAATAAATAAATATATATATATATATATATATATATATATATATATATATATATATATATTTTTTTTTTTTTTTAAAGAACCCTCAGTCATGTAAGCACAGTCTTTAAAGGAAATGTAGCTGGAAGAAGAAACAACAAATTCTGGTACATTCTTTCCTGGTCAGAATTAGGCCAAGGAACTTTGTTGTACTAGAGCCTCTTCCCCCCTCAGCCTGTGGTGGGAGCTTTAGACTTGTCACCATAAAGCAGCATAAAAAAAGCAAACTAGTCTTGGTAGCATGGAAAAGCAATGGAAAAGGATTTCGGAAACCTAGCTTCTCATTTCCCTTCCTCCATGCTTTTCTTTTTTGAACAGGCGAGAATGACATCTATCAAAGGAGAGAGAATGTCGGAGATGCTAGGAGTTTAAGAGATTATTTATTTCAGGATTTCTCACTGTGTTTTTAGCATTTCACAAGGTGTCAGGAAGTACTAAAAGATCAACATGCAAAAGAATTCTGAAGCAAAAAACTTTGGGAAATGCTAGGGGACCCAAAGTCAAACAGGGCTCTTTACTAGAATTCTCAGAGCCTTTAATATATATATATATTATTATATATATCATATAATAATATATATATTATATATATTATATATTATATATATCATATAATAATATATATGATATATGATATATGATATATTATACAAAATACTATATTATTGTATTTCTAATACAGTTTGACAGGCCTGATCTCACCCAAACTTTTTACCTTACCAAGATGAAAACTGAAGCTCAGGAGGATTAAATAAAACGATCTGTTTGTGGTCTCCTAGTACTTGGATTATGAAGACATGACGACAACCCTGTATTCCTGACCCCTAGTTTCGGTATTCTCTCTGCTATGTTGTCTAAACTTTGGTGAGCTCCACATTCTGCTACTGAAAACATGGGGAAATTAAATGTCTTCTGACTCCCTGCCAGAGATACTATGACTAAAATGAGAAAAAGTACATAAAAGATCCTATGTGAATTATGTGAAAACTATGAATATTTCACATTAGTATACGAAGTATGTGAAAGTATGTGAATTAGTTAGCCTAACACAAATACTTAGTGTGAAAACTGATGACTGTATTATACTTTTGAAAGACTATCCAGTTATGTCACTCATTTTGGAAGCTTCATATTTCCTTTGTGAGGATGAGTTAAAGTCTCTCCTTTATGCTGCATGATATGCATGGAAAAAGTGGTCTCTTGAGCACTAGGGGGTCCATGGATAAGGCTCAGGGTGCCCAGGTCTTTCTGAAATTATATTTTTAATTCTCTGACCATATATGTGCTTCCCAGATTGTAAGTTACCCCATGTTTTTTTTTTCAATTTTTTAGAGTTGTAATTAAAAAGAACGTGAAGCTTGGAACAAATAGCTCTGAGTGCCCCAACTTTGAGTCAAGTCCTCTCATAAAACTTGCTGAAACGTGTTATTTCAGCTGAACCAGCAATACTGCCCCTATCCCCCATGGTAAAGAAGTCTAAAGCTAAACATAAACCTACTATATGATCCATTTGTTTTTCTCCTAGGTACTTACCTAAGAGAAAAGAAAAAGCATCAGCCTTTCACGTAAGCACTTGTACATAAATATGTATATCAACTTTCTTTGTAATAGTCTCAAACTGGAAACAATCCAAATGTCTGTAAATAGATGAGCGGGTCAACAACATGTGATCTATATCCATATAGTAGAACAGGACTCAGCAATGAAAAGGAATGGGGTCTCGAAATGTGCAATCACATGGATCCATCTCAAAATAATTACACTGAGTGAAAGAAGCCAGACCAAAAGAGTACCTACTGTGAGATTTAATTTATATAAAATTCTAGAAAATTCAGACTAATCTATAGGAAATGAAAACAGAGGAGTGGTTGCTGGGAGATAGGAGAAAGTGGAGAACGTGGGAGTAGGGGGTGGGTTATAAAGAGGCATTAGGAAACACTGGGGTGGGGGGTGATGTCTGTGTTCATTAACCTGATCATGTTATGGTTTCACAGGTCAGTAAACATGTCAAAACTTAGTCAATTAAAAAAAATATAATAAATTATAGACTTTAAGAAAGTGCAGTTTGTTGTATATTAATTATACTTCAATAAACTTTATTTTAAAAGAAAAAAAAAAGAAAACTAGGCTTTCTTTGCCAAAACTGGGAAGGCCACTGGAGAAAGAATGATACTTTGTGTGAATTATAAAGCTTGAGGAGTCCCCATCTCCCCCATGACAGACTGCCCACATGATGCCCTGTGATGAATCCACAGCTGGGCCTTTCGTCAAACCCCCACAGCCAGGAGAAACCCTCTTTTTCGTCCCTATTCTGGGGGACAAGGCATCTACAGAACAGAACTGTTTCTAAATGGTGTCTAGGAATTACTGCAGTGTGTATCTACAGGCAGCTCTCGTAGCAATTAGTTCTCTGGTATGGTCCCAGCTCTAACCTTTCTTCCTGTGAAATTTCATTGTTGCTCAAAAGCTTTAAAGCTGCAGCGTCCAGGAATATTTTTGCCAGCAGCATCCAAACATAAAAGAGCTTCTAGTGCTCAAAGGAATGACTCTGAGATATGTTTTCTTCCTAATTGACATAGTTACTGAGCATCATCAGATTTCAGAAATTCTGTTGAAAGTGCCTGTTTTCCACATTTATATGGTGCTCTCAGTGTGGGAGCACTAACAAGATAGAAATTTTGCACTATTAAACTCAGAAAATATTTTTATTCATATTATTTGTGGCATGTTTTTAAATGAAATGAATCCTTTTAATAAAGCAACTTTAAATTAATGCACGAGGCTAGGTTCTCACTATTATTTCTCGTCTGCTGGATGGAATACACAACAGCACACTTGAAGATGTTAACTCTCACAAAACCTCTAAAAGGAAGGCAATCTGCAGAGAAATAGCAAAGGGCAGAAATGGCAATGTTGAAGTGGGAAATGCATAAATCGGGGATCTGAAGTGCTGAGTTCAAATTCTCACTTTGTATTAATTAACTGTAACACTTTGACAAATGAGCCATCGTCACTGGGACATTCCCTTATTGATTAAAAGTTACAATAGATGTTCCAAAGATACTTTCCAGTTTTCCACTAAAGATCAGTACCTTCCTGGTGGCATAAAGTGGGACCAGGGAAAAAATCAAACTGTCCTTAATTGGACCTTTCTTTTATTCATACCACTGAATAAAACTCTAAATTTTCTTCTTGTATTAGTTAGAACAACAAGTGTCCTTTCTCACTGATGTTTCTAGAATAAGGTACTTTTGTGCTTTCTAGATCTATGCACCAGAAGTTAATTGTATACAAATATGCACTAGACATTATTTATACAAATATGTCTTTATAGATGCATCCATATAAATGCCTTGTAAGGAATACTCTGGAATACTGAGTTTGGTACCCATTAGCTATAGTTGAGGTAATTTAGGACAAATGTCCACATACACTGACAAAATGAAGTTTACTATAGAAATAGTAAAATAAACATGACAAACACCTACTAAACAACAGCCCAGCAGGTACTTTCATTAGATGATTTCAGGTTTGAAATAATACCATCATCTTGGCAATTTGGGAACGCTGGATGACAACTCAATGCCTGGAGCTTAGAATTAATATTTTTCCCCCTGTGGAATGTAGTGTTTGTGCATACATGTTGCACAGAATCTAAAAGGTTTATATGTTCAAGTCTATTTTTATTCCTATGCCCCATTATAAAGTAAAACTTCTTTATTTTCAGGACCCTATTATCTAGTACTTGACCATGAATGCTACATATGCAGTAATTTTCTCTTTTCAATGGAATAGTGAAGACACTTTTCAGAGTACAGGGATGGATGGACATGGAATTATAGAAAATGTCACAAAAGTGATCACAGCTTATGTGACACCAAGGAGATCTTCACCCCCAAAGTTTTCTAACAGCCATCAGGAATTCCAAGAGCAGTAAAAAGAATTTTAGTGGACTCCCTCATAATAGATCATTTCTTTCTTCCTTTTTCTTTTTTAAATATTTTATTTATTTATTCATGAGAGACACAGAGAGAGAGGCAGAGACACAGGCAGAGGGAGAAGCAGGCTCCCTGCAGGGAGCCCGATGCAGGACTCGATCCCAGAACCCCAGGATCAGGGCCTGAGCCAAAGGCAGACGTTCAACCACTCAGCCACCTGGGTGCCCCAATCATGTCTTTCTAAGAATCTCTAAGGTATGAATCACCTGGCTTTTCAGAACCTCTCTCTCATTGTTTTCATTAGAAAAAGCTTTAAAACTTTCCATTTTATATGATTATTTTCCAGAGCTTCCTATATAAGAATCTGCTATATGAGAGAATTTGAAACAATGCCCCAATTTTCCCCTCAGGTGGTCTGTGCCCTCCTGTTGGCCCTGGTTTCTTCCCAGCATCCTTACTGATTGAGCCCGTATGCTGGGCCTTGGAAGCGCTGCTTTTTGTTTGTCGTTCAAACAAACTCTCTTTAATAGCAGCACATGTAAAAGAAGACTTTAGAATTTAATTTATTCCAGTGTAATGAGGCTGCCAAGAAGAGATCAAGGTAAAAGTCAACCTTCTTTCTTTCTTTATTTTTTTTAAGCAGAGCCTGTAAGAGCCTGGCTCTCTCTCCAGCCATCTCCGCAGTCTCCTCTCTCTGACAGGCAGCTTATACTCCATCCGTACTAAACCACTTAGAGTGCCCATCAAATGCCTCGTTCCCAGGCCTTTGTACATGCACATGTCCTATTTTCAACGCCATCCCCCTCTCCCTCTCTTTTCTCCCAGCTACCTCTAACTTGTCCTCCAAGCCTTGAATCAGGGCTTCCTCCCAGAAAAGTCTAAGTCTTCCCCTACAGCCCACCACCAGCTCAGCTGGGGAAAAAAAAGGTGTGTGTCTATCTGTGTGTCTCTTGCACCGTGTCCTCATTTTGTACGTGTGAAAATCTCAGCCCTCGTCTCTCTGAATCACAGTTATCTCTGTGAAGATCCACATCTCCTAAACAGACAGACAATGATCTCCTTTAGCCCTCGGATTGTTTGTTCCTGGCTCACGTCTAGAGCTCGTCACACCCCTGGCCCTTACCTCACTCAGTTCATTTGGGATGAGTGAATAAATGAATGACCCACCTACTGAACCTAGGGTTTTAATCTAGAGAAGAGGACTCAGAGAGGTACATGAGAGGGGTCTAGATATCCTGAACTACTGTCCTTACCATAATAATAGCTAATCTTTATTTATCGAGTGCCATGCTATCTTTCAAGTTTCTCATATATATCAAGTCATTTATTCCCGGTCAAAACCCAATCTGGTGGTATTATTGCCATCCTCATTTTGCACATGGAAAATCTGAGTCACACAGAAATTAGGAAACCTGCACAACCTTGAACAACATAAGGTGGATTTGGGTTTCAAACCAGATAGTCTGACCCAAGAGGCCATACTCTCAGCTACCAATACAGAGATTCCGACTAGGGCTGCAACTGTAGATGAAGAGATTATTTCCAGCATTTAAGTCTAAAGCTGGCATATATTTTAAGCTCAGTAACTCTCTATGACTTGTTCAGAGTGTTCTAAAGGCTGGAATCTCACTGAATTGGCAATGGCCTTTGTCTCAACAGAAAAACAAAACAAAGTAAAACAAACAAACAAACAAACAAAAAACCCAACAACTAGAGTTATCCAACAATGGAATGGGCTAGCTCTGAAGTCATTCCTTTGTAAAACTGTTGAAGCAGAGACTAAGCTACCACTTGGTGGAAATTTGGGAAGTAGAATTCACACCTCTGAGAAAGATTAGATACTGGTGAGTTGTCAACATTGATACCAGCGTAAGTATGCTTTGGTCAGCCACGTATTGACATACAGTGACTACAGTATAGAACCATCCAAATGAGGTCATTGAACTTTTTCAAATAACCAAGATGCTATTCAGGCCCAAATCAAAAATTTTCTGATAGTAGGGATATAAGGCACTGCGGAAAGCATGTAGGCTAAAAGGATAGGAGACATAACATCCGTTACTCACTGATCAAGTGACAGTGTCTATATCATTTCATCTTTCAGAGTCTGAGTTTCTTCAGCTCTAGGATGGGGATAATAATAGCTTCCATAGTTTTGATAGGTGAAGATCAAATAAAATTTTGGAAAGTGTTAGAATGTGTTGTAAATGTAAATCGCCTTGCACCTGGCTGGCTCAGTTGGTGGGGTTTGTGACTCTTGATCTTGGGGTTGTAAGTTCAAGTCCCATGTTGTATGCAGAGATTATTTTTAAGAAATAAAATCTTAAAATATATATCTGTGTGTATGTATATTACCACGGAGAGATGAAAGAGATACAAAGTTATGAGGAAATCATCAATCAATGTCATGCATATTTATATATGTGGATGCTTATTCAGCCGGTAACTATTATCAGCTATGGTGACTTTTGTAAATATTTTCCAGTATGATGTAATATTTTCCAGGTATCTTTCTCAAAAATGTCTTAGTCTCCTGGTCTGAATATATGGTTAACCTTGTATGAACTAGTATCCCTTCCTGGACGATATTTTCTGTGTCTCAGCCCTTATTGACATAATCACAGTATATAAGTAGCCTTGACTACTTAAAATTCTTAAGTTGCTGAGATCAGAGACACATTCAGAATTTTAAGGCTGGTTGTAGGAGAATCAGCCTCTTTCATTCCTGCATCTTCGTATGTGCTCAGATAACATCAGCAGAACATGCGCAGTGACATTTGTTTAGCCACGATAGCAGCAGAAACGCCTGTACGTGCAGATTGGGATTGTGGCCTAAGCTCAGTGGCAGGCAGCCTGGATCAAGGGAAGAAAAACTTTGATCCTAGGTCACAGAGTTGCCACTGGTGAAAAGACACTTTACACACCAATCAGACAAATCATCAAATAATTTTAGATGGAATTAAACAGTAGCATTGAGAATGGGAAAGGGCAGAGAAAAAAGCTAAAATAATAAAGAATAGTGGGAAGAAGTGAAATGAAAAGATGAAATTCAAGGAGAGAAAAGACAACAAAATGAGAAAAGGAAAAAACTCACTAATGGTGTGATAAAAAGAATAAGTCCTCTACCGGCTTCGCTGGACAGCTGAAGGGGCTCCCCGAACCCCACAGTTCTCCAAATTCTCAGAGATGGATTAGCAAAATAATATAAACTGAGCATAAATTTGCTGACTGTGGTAGTGTGGAGTCACCTTGGACCTCATCAGCATTGCTAAACATCACCCGTAACCTTTCCATTATCACTGAGGGTCTGCTCAGCACCAGGCCCAACTGCTCCAATAATTTCAATTACTTTCCCTGACAAATTTTATGTTTCATGTATTTTAGTGGCCTGATAATTATGATTTCTCTCATTTCTCGCTATCGAGCTTAATGGGTTCCAGCATGAGTGTGCAGTTTCAGAAATGAAGTTCCACTTGAATTCACAAGTTATTATCTACTTTCATTAATGGAATTGGAAAAGAGAGAGTGGAAAAGAAATAAAGAATGAGGAAGAAGGAAGAGATGAGTGAGCAGGAAAAGGGGGAGAAAAAAGGAAAACAAAAGCCTAGGATAAAAGAAAAAAAAAAGTACAACCAAAGGAGAAAGAAAAAGTGTAAATGGAAAGTAGAAAGGAAAATACGTTGACATTTATTTATTTATTTATTTATTTATTTATTTATTTATTTGATAGGAAAAGCACTGAATAGATTATTTCTATTATTAAACTCATGGCTGATGAAAAGCATGACGTGTTGGAAAATTTCCAGGCTTTGTGGCTAGACCACATAGGGTTAAAGAGCCTAGTTCTTTCATTGACTAACTGTGAGATCCTAAGCATGTTACTTGACCTCGCTGAGATTCATCTGCTTTCTTCTTTGTGTGAATAAGAGCACCGACTCTATGGACTAATTTCCCTTCCTCTTTCTCACTCCTTCTTGTGTGTGTGTGTGTGTGTGTGTGTGTATCAACAATTTTTTTACAGAATGACAACTATAGGATGACAACCGAGAAATTGTGCTGGTGCAGGCAAATGGGCTTTCTGAGAGCTGCAGAGCTGGGGACAGAGATGAATGAGAGCTTAGGCTGCCCGGGCATCCATACAACTTTTCCTCCCCCATGAAGATATGACTCTACTCCCACTTGTCTGACATAAGGAATGGGAATGTCCAATTTTGAACAATGGAAGCTTTTAGTAAAAAAGATTATTTGTGGCAGTGTTACCTGATTACCATGTAAGCCCTCATGAAGCCAGGTGACACCAGAAGCTGTGTGACACCTGTTCAGGTGCAGATATGCTCAGCAGGTTGCAATTTCTCCAGCTTTGTGGAATTCTGATTTCTGGCCAATTAATTGGTAACTTAATCTGACTTACAGTGGGCTTATGCATGTCATCTCTCACAACCAATATTTAATCCACCAGAAAAGATTAATCTGGGAAAAGTAGGACATAGAAAGATTAATCCCTGACTTCAAGAAGCTCATAATCTAGTAGGGGACATAAACATATAAATAAGTGTAATAGAAAATGAATATGATAAATGCAATAAAGTGGTATGTTGGATCTTATAGGCTTAAGGAAGGAAAATGTTTTATCTATTATAAAAGATTATCTTTTAATACGGGCCCAAAGATTTTTTTTAAATTATTCTTTTTAATTCCAGTCAACACAGTGTAATATTAGTTTCAGGTGTGTAATATAGATACTCAACAATTCCATATAACACCGGGTGCTCATCACAACAAGCGCACTCCTTAATTCCCATCACCTATTTCACCCACCACCCACCCACCTCCCTTTTGGTAACAATTTGTTTTCTGTAAGTAAGTTTGTCCTTCTGTCTTTCGGTTTCTCTCTCATCTCTCTTTCCCTTTGCTCATTTGTTTTGTTTCTTAAATTGGCATTTGTCTTTATCTGACTTACTTCACCTTGCATGATACTCTCTGAACCTCCATACTGTTTTCCAGAGTGGCTGCACCAGTTTGCATTCCCGGCAACTGTGTAAGAGGGCTCCCCTTTCTCCACATCCTCACCAAAAAAGGCCCCAAGTCTTAAGCCAAAAGACTGAATCTCTAGCTTTACAATTTCAAACATTAACGAACTATTTGGGAAAATAAAAGGAGGATTACAGCATCCTTCCCTATTTTCTGGAAAATACATCACATAGATGGCAACACCTGAGCCCTGTACTGCAGGCACTAAGGTGATAAAATGATAAATATAGAGAAAGAAAAAACAATATTCAAAGAAACATTAGAATTAATTAAACATTGTAAAGGTAACAAAAAGCAGGAGTAGTAAAGAAAAATTTAAAAATAACCAAGCACGGAAATAGCTACACAGACGAATCATTTAAAATGTGTTTGTTCTGTATTCTGCAACAGAAAAGGGTATCAGTTTTCTCCAATGATCCTAACAGGGACCCTTGAAAGACAGCTAATCTTCACTTTGGTTAAAATGAAGTCAAAATCTCTGCTCTGGTTATGGCAAACTGAAGGAAAAAACTAATTGGGCAACATGTCTCTCTCCCATCAAGTACCTTTCTGCCAAGGCAACTGAAGACAACTTGAAATTTCTTAAGGTCATCTACACTTTTCTGTGAATATATTTTAAAAGACCATTGTGTGGGAGGGATTAGATCAGTCTATCGATTGACTGGCCCAATCGTTATCGGCCTTGGCTTTCAGAAAAAGCACGCACCCTTTCAAAAGCTGTGTGAGTGTCTCTCTCACTCCAGGCACTGTGAGTGGCACAGGAGTACAATGACAAGGGAGCAAATCTTGTTCTTGAAGCCCTCATGCTTCAGTTGCAAAAACAATCACACACAGAGTGCTGTGGTAGCTGATGGGGGAGAGAGGTAACAACGAACTGTGTGACAGGAAGGCAGCAAGCTTTAAGAATAGGTCCCATTTCGACAGGGTCTTGAGGAATCCCGTGGGGAAAGAAAGGAAAGGAGTTCAGACATCAGAAGGTCTGCACAAACCGCTGTGGGCAAGATTCATTAAGTATTCAGGCAGGTGCTGTTTGTCCTACAACCTGTTTATTGACTGTCTCAGTACTGCTTGCCTAAGATAATGTTAGTAGCCCACAGACAGGTTGAGTAGTAATTTAAAAAAAAAAAATATATATATATATATATATATATATATATATATTCAGATATATGATTCCAATATGCAGTGTTCACACACAATTGAATCTGGATTCTTTGGGCCTTTATCTCAGCAGGATCACATTAGGTCCAAATTAGGAGATTTGATATTATTGACCTGGTCTCACCATCTTTTCTCATAGTCTACTTTGCCTCAGATAATCATGACAGGGAAGCACTGAATGTTAGAATATACATGGTGAGTAGAAAGAACCTAAGGGAATCCGGCCTCCCTGTGCTTGGAAATCACCAGTCAATGGCAGCCTCTCCGGGAGGCCTTGATCCCAAAACTCAATTAGCAACCATGAATCCAAGATCTAAGAGGTGGGTCTTGGATTTCTTTGGCCCATTTGAGCCAGTTAAGAGTTCTGCCTTAGTTTCTATCATGCCTACTTTGGTCATCCAAGGATCAGCTCTAATTCTAATATATATAGAAATCCTGAAAAGTTGAATATTATATTTAAAGTAAAAAAAAAATCCTTAGTCTGGTAAAAATGACTACTAAGGCACTTTGAAGAATAGAACCTTTCTCACCTCTCCATCTCTGGAGTTAAGAAAATTAGCAAAGAATTTCTTTCCTACTTTTTGGAAGTTATTCTGTGTTTCTTAAACTGTAGCCATATAAATTTTGGAGAAGCTCAATCTATTCATATGTATCACTGAGTATGAAGAATGTAAAGAATCCCCACGTTGGCTGAAAAATTGTGTTTCTCATTTTTTTTCTGAGACCATGGAACCAGTTGCCTTCTGTGATTAATGTAATCTTTGATATAAAGTATGTGCTAAAAGTATTCTTTTAACCATTAGGATCGTATCTTTAATGTTCTTTACATCTTGATATCACCCTCAAAGTTTTATGGATATTTTTAATTTGCACCTGTTGAAAATAAGACCCACAATAAAAATCTAATGGAAACAGAAATAATGGAGGTGTAGTGGATGTTTTGTAACAGACTTGTGGAATTTACATGTCTCCAGTGTCCACCGCATCCCATGGTCCCAGTCCCGATGTCCCAATGAATTATTTAGTACTATGATTTGTCATGTGAAATAATACTTGGACCACTCATTAAAGACTTGTTATATGTCAGATGCTTTACGTAATTTAAATCTAACTTTCACAAAGACATATTTATCATTGCAGAAAGCAACTCCAAGAGCTCAAGAGACTTACCTAGGGTTACAGATTCAAGTTAATGCAGTGCAAGGATTTGAATCTATGAAACCCAAATTCAGAACCAGATGTTCCCCTCTTCTGCCAAATTGCTATTCCCAAGACTATCAAGAGGTCAGAAGAAGAACTCACAGTCCACCTCTTTCTTCCAGCTAAGTAGCAATGGGGTCAGGTAGCATAACCAATTTTTTTTTTAATCATGCATGATATACACATTTTTTAGAAACATTAAAATGCCAATTCAATCCTCTTGCTTTAAAAGAGGCCTGGATATTATCCATGCTGGAGAAGAAGGAAGAACATATCTGCCTTCGAATGGTGGAGGAGTAAGGAGGACTCCTGGGTTGAAGGGAGAGGATTTTGTTGCAGGAGAAATTTGGAATACGGACTTTGGGTAAGGGAAAAGTTCCGCTGCAATGCCGTGTGACAGATATGGTGCAAGCCACGGATATAAGCTCATACTTAATTTTAAATTTCTTGATAGCCATGTATGAAAAATAAAAAAAACAGGTGAAATCAAGTTTCACAATCTTTTTAACGTAATCCAATGTATCTGAAGGATTACCATTTCAAGACAGAGCAACACAAAACATTAATGAGATACTTCACGCTCCTTTTGTATATGAAGTCTTAATGAGGTCCGGTATGTATTTTATACTTAAAGCACATACTTATTTAGAGTAGTCACATTTCACATTCTCAATAGCAAAATGTGGCTAGAGGTTACTGTACTGGACAGTGTGGCTCTAGCGGCTTAAAGAAGCCTTGGACAAAGAAGGTAGTCAAATGGATTTTGCATTAAAAGGAACTAATTTCAGAATGGGGTGCTCAGAGTATAGAGATTTTTATACTGATAGCTGGAGAAGGATAAAACTTCCATAAGCTAGGAGCGAGGTGAAGAGTATAGGGGATAGTGTGGAGTGGAATGGCGAGAAGAAAAATAAATATTTGGAGAGGAGGCACCTGATATCCATTTTCTAACACTTACTCAACAGAAAGATACCCTCAACCCATTCTACTGAGGAGAACACTGAAGTTTAGAGACAGTCATTGGCTCAGGTTTCTACTTTTTACTACTCCACGAATCTGCGACTACCCTAAATCAGTAGTTTGCATGTTCCTCATTCACACCGCCTGTGGTAAAAGAAAGAATCCTCTTCCAGCCAACCTAAGTCTATATTGTTGACATGAGGCAGACAGAGGGGATTTGCAGAGGGCAAGGTGGGAGGAGGATACAAAGCTTGCAAAGAACTGTGTTTCAAAGGCTGTAGCTACAACCCTAAGCCTTTAGGGTGTTGAAGGCAGGGAGCCAGGCCCCAGGCAGCTGTTCTGCTACACAGTTTTTATTCTGGGGACATGTACCTGCTGTTCTCTTGGCACAGCTGAAGATAAAAAGCAAAGGATCAGGTTTGACATGCAGTCAGAGAGCATGGGTAGAAGAACTGAAGAAACCGTTGCACGTGACGTTGGTTAAGAATCAGAGGAGCTTGTCCAATGGCCTGCTCTGGATATTCACATGCAGGAATAGATTCATATCCAATTTATACAAGATCTGTATGTTTCCTGGCTTATATTTTTAAATATAAAATAAAGCAAGCATCCTCTAAACTGTCCATGTGGAGTGCAGATAATCTACATTCTCTGGGCATAGACTGTAAAGTGATCTGCTTGTGCCATGGTGGTGAGAGGATTTCTTACCACACTGTTCCCATCCTGTCTCTTCTATGACAACTGAGAGGAAGAGAAAGGGGGCATCAGACAGCTCCACTTAGCCTTACTTCTGTGAAAACAGATTTTCATGAAAAGGAAGTTATTTTCAGGTAAGGATCCTTGCAGACAAGAAAGAAAAATCAAATGAGCTGAAAGTTACTAAGACCTTCTTTAAAAACGGAATCATAATGAATTCCCATTTCTATTTAGATAAGTAGTTCACACTTAATGACTTACCCTATAGGATTATAAGAGAGTTAGAAAGATAGACTCTACTCATTCATTCAAAGGTTCCTTCAACAGTTATTTTTTAAGCACCTATTATGAACCAAACACTCTTCTAGGCTCTGGGTGTAGAGTAGTGTGGCAAAGGCTCCTGGTTGATCCTTGAACCCATGTTTTCTAGACAAACATGACTTGACTACATTTCCCAGCATTCTTTGTGGTTAGGTTTGTAGGTATGACTCAGTACTAGCCAATGAACTACAAGAGAAAGTGTTACCTCTGCTTTTGCCATGTGTGATTTTCCACAACTTTTCACCTGCCACAGTGACCTTGGACGGTGCAATGAAGGTGGGAAAACCACCTGAAGAGAGATACAGAATCCTCACTTGGAGGAGAGCAATAAGAACATTGGTTTTAGACCAGAGATGAACTAGAAATAAACTTCTACATCACAGCAGCACCTTAAATAACATAAGTATAAATAACAGACTTGCTCTGTGCCCTCTAGGTCTTACACACAAATGGAAACAGACAATAAATAAACAAGCCCCAGAGACACTGGGGGCATATATGAACATGTTAAGCCTATATAGAACTCCTCATAGCTCAGGTTCACAATAAAAGATTAAAAATGGTGGTGATACAAATAATTTACATTTGACCATAGGATAAAGTATCTCTTCATCCTGCCCCCTTTCCCAACATGCACACATGCTTCTCCCCCCACCCACAAGTAAAGTCTATTCGTTGAAAGAGTGATGGACTCCAAAGTATGTGAAATAAGAAAAATCATATCATCTTAGATACTTCAGTTCACTGTTGTCTTTACTGAATGCTAATCCATTTGTAGAAAGATATAAATGCATCTTTTTCCCCCCAGGCAATAATGAAACATTGGTTGCCTGTTAATTTTCTCCCATGAACAAAAATAGAAATGCTGAATACAGTGCCTAGTGGTAGAGCAGCAGAAGGATAACTGAGGTGGTAATCAAAGAGGTCTGAGATCTAGTCCTAATTATGTGATGTTAAAGTAGCTACTTCTGAAGGCTTGGTTTCCATGTCTACAAAATTAAAGGTTTGGGCTAAATGACCTGTAAGATTCCTCCCAGCTCTCACATTTCTATTTTCAACTTATGACCCCAAGCTTTTATTTTTTTTAATTTAAAAAAAATATTTTTGGCATTAAATAGTAGAAGTATAGCTCAGATGCACTGCTTGGGAGACATGCTTCATGGTTTACAGGTTCAAATGATAGGACTCAGTATGGAACTCTGAATCCTTGACTCTCTGTTAGAGGCCTGATGCCTTGTCTAGAAAACAGAGGCCAAAGAGACATTGGAAAAATTCAGGTGATGCAGAGATTCTGTTTGAATTATCCGAAAAACTGCCCAGGACTTTCACTTCCTTTGACCCCTATCCTTCTGAAGCAGAAAACATACATACGCATACATACACATATAGATGTATGTGTGTGTGTGTGTGTGTGTGTATGTGTATTTGTGATTCTGATTTTCCAAAGCTCTGAGCCTCCTTTGTCCTTTGAAGCGTCAACCTTTCACATTAAGGAGTGTATTGTTTTTAACAATTGGGTCTTTCTCCCCAGCTTTCTGCCCCCTGCTCAGCTTCTCTCTTCTCTGTGTTCTAACTCAGGTCCCCCTCAGCTGTCTGGCTCCTGCTGCTGTGCATTGTGATTGCACGTACTCTATGCTTTCCTTACCATGGTGCCTTTGATTCGGATACAGACGGATACATTATTGATTAGGGTTTGGCTGCTGCTCTTAGCTTGCTGGTGCTGCGCTAGTAACTAATAAGCTAGTAAAAGAAGACTGAGGAGAGCCTAGCTCCTTTTTAAAAGCAAGTAGATAACAACCCCACAGTCTCCATCTTGGAACCTTTAAGAAATGCTACCTGCTTTCCTGCTAGGAACTTTAGTTTGTCTGGTCAAGCACCATTACCTCACAGAGGTCTGTGGTCCACCCACCAGGCAGTGAAGACTGCATAGGTGGAGGCCCATTCTTTGTTCCACACTGTATTCGTGGTTGAGCTGCTTTGCTAAACATCCCTTTAAAACCCTATGTAGCCATTTTGAACCAGATTCTTTACAATCGTATTTAATTTTTGCCCCCAATCTATGATCACAGTCTGCAGGCTCTGAATTAACACCCTTCTTTTGATACTAAAGGCTGCTATGCTGGGAATTCTCTCCAGCTACTCACTCTTTGGCATCTTTTCTGGTGCCTTAGAGAGATGGCAGGAAAAGCTATAACTGAAGACTTTTTAGGGTATTGGAGTGGCTCAGTGGTTGAGCATCTGCCTTTGGCTCAAGCCATGATCCCGGTATCCTGGGATCAAGTCTCGCATGGGGCTCCCTGCAAGGAGCCTGCTTCTTCCCCTGTGTCTCTGCCTCTCACTCTGTGTCTCTCATGAATAAATAAATAAAATCTTTAAAAAAGACTTCTTTAAGTTTTCTTCTTCTTTAGACATTTAAATGCCCTATTTCAAAAAATCATATTTTCAAGTGATCATATACTTTAATCCAACAATTCCACTGTTATAGTTCTGTTTGCTGTAGTGTGTGTAGTATATGTGGACATGCATCCACAGCCAGACATACAAACATGATTATTCTATCTATAATTGCAAAACCTGGAAAAATCTTAGGGACTATTAAATAAGTTACTAGCCATCCGTAGAGTTGAATAATATGCAGTTATTTAAAAAGTCATCATACACACTGATTTAAAAAACAATCTGTTATTTTATTAAAAGAAAACCTACTTGTGTACGCTAAACTCTTTGTCAGAAATTTTATCTACTACCTATCTGCTTGTCTTTCGGATGGCCTGTCCATCTATCCTCAGCTAGCTATGCTGGTTTATGCATAAAGCATTTAAAATTTTGCTGAGCTGTAGATAAAATCTGTTAATAGCAACTTCCATTACAGCCAGTGACTATGGGAAAAGGAATCTTAGAGTTTACCTTGCTGGGTTTTTTGAATTTCTAACTTCATGCAGATATTGCTTTTATTTTTGAAAGATGTCATGTCAACTAAGGTGAGCTGGACTCTGATATCATGGAGAAACCCTCTTCTTTATTTAGTCCTTTATTTCAACATCCTTATAAGTCTGGTTTAAAAATGCCCTGATATTAAGGTTTAATAGTTACATAAAAATACGGTGTGAGTCACTTTCCTGAAATGAATTTTGAAAGATGAAGAGAGACTTATGGGGGTTAGAAGTCCCTGAATAGTGAGAAGACAGCTAGAGGAGCAAAGGAAAGCACTGCGGAGGGACAGGAGCCCCACCGAGGTCTTTGTTTCTCCGGGTCGCATGAAGGCAGTGAGGAGGGCCGACTGGTGGTTAGGGAAATTGGATTCCAGCCCCGCTCTGCCATTTCCTACCCTCCTGCACATGTCACTTAACCTCTCCTAACCTCAGTTTCCTCATTTATAAAATAAGGGAATTGTGTTGGATGATTTCTGAGGCGCCTTCTAGCTCAGAAATCTATTAAATTCTATGAAACATCATCCTTTCTCCCACCACATAATTGGCAGGAGGTGGTAATGAAACAAGGTCCAGGATATAATTCATCTTTCAATGTACATTTTCTCTGTCCTTCAAAGGAAAGTGGTTGGTAGGTCTCATTTTTCCCCTCCTGTAACCCTGACCGGAACTGAGGATAAATTCCTTATACAGGACCCCATGGAGACTTTTATATGCTGGAAAAAAACTAAGCTGGCCCAGAAATACCCTTAGACAGAGCACACTTGTAGTCAGAGCCAGCAAAGACAGGCACAGTGAATAAGCCATAGGCTAGAAAGAGTACTCAGGTATTTTGTTTATTTGTTTTTTTTTTAATAATTCTTTAAACCAGAAAAAAAATATATCATTTGCCATGTGGAATTTTGTAGTATGTGGTACTTTCTATCTTATCTGATCCAGCCCACTTATCCTATTTAAAGCATTTCACCCCTGCTAATGTTTTCTATTTCAAATCTACAGAGATGAAAAAAGCCTGACCCGGTTCCCACCATTCCAGCAGACCATCAGGTCTCCCCCATCCTTTAAAGCCCTTGGCTTGCAGTTATGGAAAGAGACAAAGTCACAAACTTGGATAATCACTATTTAATGATATGACCTATGAAGGCTAATGCACTTTGTAATAACTTCTTCAACACCTATCACATAGTTTGCATCATTCTAAGCATTAAATATTCAAAGGTCAAGGCCCTACCTCAGGAAGATAGGGAGGCGATAGAGGAAGAAAGGGGAAGAAATCAACATGATGTAGCCATAATACAAGTTCCACATCAGAAGGATGGGCCAGAGCTATGGAAAGACAGAAGAGGGGCCATTTAACCTAAAGGAGATTCATTCGAGCTGAGCCTCAAAGGTAAATAAGCAATAGCCAGGTTCTTTTGCTGCCAGTGTCTGACCTTACCATGGCAAGGAAAATATCTTCATCTGTTCACACGTGATGGCCCCAGGAGAGAGCAAGTATACAAAGAGCAAATAGGTCACCTGGAAACCAAAGGATGAAGAAAGACCCAGGAATAGCAGAGCTGATCTGGGAAAATGAAAAAATAAGGCAATTTTGAGCAAGCCAGGGGAGAATGGGCCCTCAAAGGAAGAAACAGGGAAACGGAACAGGGTAGGGGCAGGATGAAGCATTGGGACAGGGCCGTGTCTCTTAGATATTGGAGGTTTCATTCCAAAATTGTCTTGTTTACCTTATCGGTTCAGAGACTGAGTGTTATTGGTAATTCTACAAGACACCTCTCCTTTCAGATAAGGTACTCCCCTTCCCAAGCCATCATGAACACGGCAGGTTTAGTCCTGAAGCCTTTGGCAAATCGGGACGAACCTAGCAGGACCACTAAAACACAGACACCCTGCTGGGGTGAAGATGAATGGAAATGCAACTGGGAAATATTTCACAACCAGGTGTGAATGAATGGAAAAACAAAGAAAATATTTCTGTCACTGTGAGTGATTTACACTAGATTCAGACTAAGACTCATAGCCACATGCAGGAATCAGCTGGAAGTCACACGTGAAGGAACAAATCGTTGTATTTTTTCTTAAAATAATGTGTGAATTAAAATCAAATCAACAAATACTTTTTAAATGATTTCCCTAAATGTTGTCATTGCTTGATTTATTTACTTTTCTTCTAGCAGAGGTCAGAGCCAGATTGCTGGAGTCTAGGAGCAAGGGACAAAAGACAGATATTAATGGTTGACCGATGCTTTTTTTCTAATGAGTAATATAAGGGGCTCTGCATCTTTCCAAATCCTAAAGTGTATCCCATTAGCCTGAAATTTCTGAGGACACAGGTGATAAGTTTCTACAAAAGTCCTATTCAAATGCCACTAATAATTCAATACCTGAAGCTACTAATCTACATGTTCTAGCTAGGTGCTTTGTGAAGTCATGCAGAAGGAGTAATTTTGCTTTGTGATTATACAGAAAGAATCAAGGTAAAACACTACTCTGTTTTAATGCTCAATAAGATGTCAGAGAGAGAGAGAGAGAGAGAGAGAGAGATTAATAACAGACGTCTGTTTCTTTAAGTGTTGACCTGAGAATAGAGAAATATTTACCAAGTCTTGAGTGAGTTCAGGGTTACAGTTAGAATACCTGAAACTTTGCACAACAGGGGTCTTGTGTTTTAAGTTCTGAAGGATTAACGGTGCTCACCATTTTTTCAGCTTCTTAATGGGTTCAGCTGCAGTGCTCTACTCTAAATATTACCATAGGGTTCCAGCTCTATTGCTTATATGGAATTAAGGAATTAAGATATATAATTTTATTTATCTTCCAAATCACAAAGTGGAATATTCAAGATCTTCTTCAAGGCCCCTAACTGAGTCGCAGTGATAACACAAAAGTAGAAACAAACAAACAAAAACCTGAGCTCCTAAGTCTCAGATCAATGTCTTCTTTAGATTCCACTGTTTCCGAAACAGAAGAATTCTAGAGAAATCACATCAGAGAAATCTGAGGGATCTCAGAAAAATCACAACCTTTAGAGAAATCAGTTTTCAAAGCTATTTGACTGACAAAGCCATGCCTTCTCCCTGGCTTCATCTCAGCCCCTGGAGCTGTCACATTAAGAGGCTGTGTGATTTTCACGCGGTGTGTGATCAGCAGTGTGGCAGGCAACTTGAGGCCACCTAGGAACATGAGGGAGTGTGATCATGCATATGTCCCAGGAGCAATTCTAGAAATGAAGAAAGAAGAATAAATAAATAAGAACTGTGCATAGAAGAACCTCATGCTGTGGCTTTCCGTCTGTAATAACCAGTCTGATACTTAATAAATGAGCAAATATTTATTTTAAACAATGTAGATCCTTAATGTCATGTAAGGAGCTATGGAAGGTAGAGCCAAATAATGAAATGTCCCCTACCCTCAAGCAGCTTATGATTCTATCTTAATGAAGCACATTCTTGTCTCTGGTCCACTGAAATGTTAAAAAAAAAAAAAAAAGCTGCTTTAACTTTATCTTAGAATCTTCAGATGTTTTTTTTTTTTTTTTTTGCTTTAGATGGGATATGATTCATGCTGTTTGGGTCATCACCAGTATGAAATGTGTGGGTTTTTTTCACTATAAATATTAAAAGATATGAAAAGATAATTGATGTGAGTTGTCCTTCCCGAAACAAGTCCAGGCATATTTATACACAATGATGCTCAGGAGGTGCCAGAAATTAACTTTCAATTGTCCATATGGCACTGACTTGAGGGAAAGTGGTCTATGTCAGCATGAAGGGCAGCGTTGTCAGATGACTGGATGGCTTTTCATAGAAGACAAAATACGTAAAGAAGAGTAGAAATGGAATTCTAGCTTCTCTGAAGTGTGTAGATACTCTTATGGGGGAAAAGGTAGCTCTCTTTCTAAGGACAGTAGTTAAGTATGAGTGATGGCCATGGAGGAGAAAATTAAGGATCTGGGACTATTTTCTGGCCTACTTATAGACATCATCTCAGCAGATGCACCCTTAATCAATGAGTCTTGATAGCAAACTATTCTTGGCATACGATGGTAGGTATTCTAAAGAAAATCAGAAGGTAAATGATTTTTCATAACTCTTGGCAACCCTCAGGATGTCTAGATATGGATTAGTTATCACTTATCTTCTTGCCTGGTTTTAGAGAAGCTCATCATTGATACTCAGTCATTATATTAATTCCTATAAAACTGTTGAAAGTAAAACCATAGTATTAAAAGTGCTTATTTTGCACAAAATGAATTAATGTCTTGCACCTCAAGCTTGCCAAGATTTAGCCTCTAAAAAAAGTCATTAATGTTATATGTCACTTTCCATAATATATTCCCGAAAGTTATGAGTAAATATTTTGGGGGAGTATCAATCACATATAAATGCACTGTGAGAGTTGGCTATTTAACGTGGTTCCATCTAATTCAACAACTTTTACTAAGAATTGATTTCATTGCAGGCATTGAACTAGATATGGTTGTACAGATTAATATGACTTGGTTCTTGTCATCAAAAATCTTAGAGTTTAGTGTAAAGGAGAGATGCATTAATATCAAATGTCAATATTGTATGCTGAGTGCACACATAGGGTAATGTGAGAGAACAAAGAAGCAGCAACCTGTTCATCCTGTGGAGATGGGTAACAGTGTTTGGGAGAAAAAGGAACAGCTGAGCTGCGGTTTGAGGAGAGAATGAAGATTGTTAAAGAATTCTTTGGTCCAGTAATCATTCCTTAGTTTATTCACAAAGTTGACGTATTCTCAGACAAAACACAGCCTTATTTCTCTTTAATTCTTCATCTGTAGAACAGGGACCTGGAGACAAATTTGGATGTTCTACGTCAATGATGTATACATTCTTTGATTCGTTTTTATATATATTTTTTTCAAATAAGTATTAATACCAAGCACCACTGCCTTATAATTGTACTGTAAATATGATCAATATATTTATGTGTAACCTGAAGATATGATGAGAAATGAGTATTACTGGTGACACTAACAAGTCTGATACAGAATGTCTAGACCAATCTGGGGAAAAAAGAGCAGTGTATTTGTTTTCTTGGCTATGTTAATGAAAAGGACTACACAATAGGGAGGGGATGACCTCCTGGAGAGAAAAAAGCTGAACAATCACAATACATCAAATTCTGTGTTCTGAGAAGTGTCTGTGACTATATGTCTATTATCTTTGTGTATCAATCTTCACTCTCAAATGGCTCTCTCTTAATTTGCATATTAGTGAAGAAAGAGCTTTTATTGAATCAATTTACATTTATTTTCCTGGGGCTTCTTTGGGGGGGGGGTGAGACACTGTGGGGGTATGGAGGAGGATACTAACAACAGAATCATGTCAACTCAAAGGTTCTGACTGTAAAGCCCATTACTCAGCCACATAAGTAATTACAGCTAGTGTGTCCGAGCGTGTGGTATTGGTGCTGGGGGCAGGGGAATCACACCTGGGCTCCGCCTTATATCCTGCGGTGAGGACACATTTTCTAGACCCTTCCACACATCCTTGCTTTTGCCGCATGTAAAACACAATGGCCAACATACACTAAAAACCGGCTTTGCCTATCTTTATTTTGACTGGGGTGTGGAGTCATTAAAACACTAGGTTATTGATTTATTAAAGAATAATCTACAAGAATATGGAAAATATCTCATAAGTACGTGAATTAAAATGATGTTGACTGTGCATCTGTGGAAGAAAATCATTTTCTAATGAACTGTCTTAGGTAATAGTTGCTTTACCCAAGGATTGGTAGTTATCAAAATGAAAGACAAGAACCCTTCCAAACAGAAAAAGCAATAAGCAAGGGAATGGTGTTAAATGCGAGACTATCTGCTGCAGCCCACATGAAGATATGTATTTAATTAGCCTTTGGGCTGTCTCTGAATGCTTGCTTTTATTCCATAGTATATGTAGAATCTTAATTTACACATGCTAATGCACCTTCATAAAGACCTCCTTTGGAAAAAAACCCTTTTAGAATGTAGAGGCAGCCTTGGCTCTAATGCTTTATAATGCTTTGAATTTTAAAAACAAAATGTATAAACAGGTTTTTTTTTTCTTTAACCTCTCAAACTTGTATCAGCCAGTAATAATCTTTCTCTTTTTTTCTTCCTTTCTTTTTTTTTTTTTTCTTAAACAGGGAAGTTAGAGTTTACAAATTCTCATCAGTTATGGACCCCAAAGTAACAGCAGTTAAGATGCCTGATTCATTTCTAATATAGAGTGCATCCATGCTGGATGACTTTGTTATACATCTGGAAGAGAGAAATGCATATTTCTTCTTTTCTAAATCTGTGAACTAGAAAGATCAAGTGGATAATGAAAAATAGATAATGATCTTTTAACAAGTGTATAGATTTTCGATTAAACAACAAATCACTCAGATTGATAGACCAGTTCTTGCTTCTTTCCTTGCAACCAATGGTCGGGGACAGTAGCTCAGAGTGGGCAGGGCTCCAGAGTTTTGCTGTCCCCAAAACAAACTCTTGTTCATTCATGCATAGATGACTTTGAAATGTTTTTAATTATTATTTTTTTTTCTGGAGCACTAATATTTTCCCAAATATTGAGGTCTAATACCTAGGTCGCAGGGAATGGTGGAGGAGGTGCCTTCCTCCCCATCCACTCCCAGAAGACAGTACACTAAAGGAAAGAGCTTGGTCTTTGGAGTCAGAGACACCTGGGTTCAAATCAAAGTATCCTTACTCTGATTCAAGGCACTAGTCAAGATGATAATATGAGTCCCTGTGTGTATATGTATATAAAGGAGCTTGCAAATAAAGAGAGGTGCTATCCATGCAGCTCTACTATGGTTGGGGGGAAAAAAAACTGAGGCTAGATCCCTTTGGTATTGTTTAAGGTTTCTAGTCTTCCATGCCAATGCTACTCTAACTAACTGAGAATTTGATAAGAAACAGGACAAAGGGGATGAGCAACAGATGTTGCTGTTCCGGGTTTTTATTAAATTATACTTTTAAAAAGCCATGTCTCTAAAACTCAATGTGCAATGAATGTAAGAAAGCTGTGCAGAAAAGCTCCAGGCAGCTGGGAGAGTTACAAAAGGGAAGTAGGAACAAGAGAAATATGCCCATATGTTCAAATCAAAAACTGTTTTCAATACAGCCCACTCTGCTGATTCCTAGCATAGAGCTGAAGAGTCACAGCCCCCCATAGCCTCCCTTCCTGGGCAGAAAAAGCAGACTCAGTTCATACAAACACATTCACCTGTGGCTTTGGCCCTGCCTCATTGAGTCTGGTGCCCTGACACCCTGAAGATGTTTTACTTGGGCTCAGACTCTGTCTTTCTCACAGGGCCCTGAGATTCCAAAAAGTATTAATGATCTCCTCTCCCTGGGGCAACTGGCTTCTTCCTTCCAGTGCATGCTTACTTCAGGTAACATCTCTTTTGCATACCAGGTGCAGAGTTCAGTTTTATTTTTTTTTTAAGATTTTATTTATTTATTCATGATAGACACAGAGAGAGAAAGAGAGGCAGAGACACAGGCAGAGGGAGAAGCAGGCACCATGTCGGGAGCCTGATGCAGAACTCGATCCCGGGGCCCCAGGATCATGCCCTGGGCCAAAGGCAGGTGCCAAACCGCCGAGCCACCCAAGGATCCTCCAGAGTTCAGTTTTAAATCAGACTTTGCCACTTCAAATTTACACTGCCATGATGAGGGCATTTCATCCAAAATTATCCCAGAGCAGCTATTAAAAAACAGCAAGAGAGGGACAAATCAGGGAACCCTACTCTGCTCTTCCTCCTGCTGAACCCCCTAACTCTGGGTATGGTTGCTTATTATGCCAGGATTCCACTGGTCCTGACACTGTATGAGAATCTCTCTCCCTTGGTCCCCCTTAAAGCAAATGTTGTTAAGATTTCTCAATCTGGCTATACAAGGTAGATGGTGTGGCATCAACACACACGATGCATTTCAAAGAACATACCAAGGATTCTACACATTTTTTTTAACTGTAGGCTTTTCTACCACTTTCCCACTTAAGGAAATGGATCATAACGTTAAGGAATGACATTATTATAGGGATTACCTTGAATCTGTCCTAAATTAGTAAAAACTTTGTTTGCAAGCTTTCATATTTTATCATTAGACCGTATCATTTAGAGACATCTTACAACTGATCTTGACATAGTCTTTAAAAATTAGCATGAATGAACGACTTGCAGCAACACCCTTGTCTACAAAGCTATAGTGTATGTTTATGTTACTAGATTTGCAGAAATCCCACAACTCAGTTTTACTCATCCTCATACTGGACAACTGTATTTTTATTGCTTTTTAACACCTCAATTCTATAGAACATCAAGAACTGAAGAAGTAAGAAACTTTACTTAGTCTGAGAAACACCAAGATTTCTATGGCTTTCTGCCAGATGGAACACCAAATGAACACCCTGGACAGCAAAGTGATGATAAAAAAGACCACTTATGCAAATAACTGATAAGCATACACTAACGAACTAGCTTCCTACTTCTTCCAACAGAATATTACTACATTTCAAGTGCTTGGAAAAGCATGAGTTTGAGATATACTCATAACTCTACATCAGTTCTTGTGTAAATTTAAGATGTCTGGGGGGGGGATTCTTTGTTTTTAAATACTAACTGGGCTCTCTTAATCTGTAAGTATTGGGTTGCTGAGACAATTAAAGACAACGACTAATAGACAGTGTAGGATCATCTCTGATTTTATAGAAATTGCTCTCAGACTTCACTCGGTCAATATAAGAAATCAAGGACTCACCATATTCTGACAAACAATCTATGGTTTCCTGCTTGTCCTTTGTGACTGTTTTGCATGCATCATACATGATACTCATCCAACATTAGCAGTTAACAATGTTAACTATGGTGAAAATGATGATGAGAAGTAAAAATTAAAAATAGAACAAAGCCTTTCCAAATTAGAAGTTTAATGAGAAAAGATTTCTCTCTCATTAAAATTTTCTCTGTCTCTTCTGAAACAATCTTTGTACCTCCTACTGTTACGCCCATTTGATTCCTCAAACTAAGCTTTAAGGAAGAGGTTCCACCTTTGATTAAGGAGGTCCAATTATTTCATTAATGGAATGACTAATTATGTCAAAACTTACATAACATACCTGTATTATTCTTCTCTGAAATGACATTGGGTTAAAATAGCTCTCCCCTGAAGCAAAGTAGTTGAGAATAGTTGCAGCTACCTTTAACTAATTAGGTAAATCCTTTTCAAAATTAGAGTTTTGTAAATCTGGACCAAATGAGAGACTAGAGTAACAGAGTATGGAATTATTTCCAGAGTAAAAGAATAAGCAAATTTTAACAAAGTCTATTACAATGTTCTTGATCAGGATTTGAACTCTGCTTTGTTGTGACTTTGAAAACCAGCTCACACATAGGAAAGATGTATTGAATGCAGCCTCCCTGGACAATAACTAATAGCTGACCGGAACAAACACCAGTAACCACCGTGATAACTGACACCTGGTCTGGTACAGAACTGGCATGCGACGCCAACGAGATCAGAGGCAGCCACTTACTAGGAATCTTGCCTGTTCTGTTTTGAAATGGAGATTGATGCATGATATAGTGGTGATGAAAAGCTTGGAACGGAAGTCAAAAATCCTGTGTTCAAATTCTGTTCTGTGCCCATCAGTTACAAACCTCATAAAGATGTTACTAGGACTGAAAGAGAGAATATGTTACTATGATTAAAAGAGATAACATTGGATGTATCTAATAACTGACTAAATTAGCAATAGAAATAACTTATTGGGAAAAAAAAAAAAAAACAAAACCAAAAGAAGAAATTTATCACAAAGTTCTGTCCATTGAAGGGACTGATGTTCCTGGATGGTAGAAGCATCTTATTCCTTCCTTTTCTATTTTGCTCCTGGGTGCAAGTAACATCACTTTTACTCTGTCTTTAGTTATATCTTTGAGCATTTTTTTTAAAGATTTTATTCATCCATTCATGAGAGACACACAGAGTGAGAGGCAGAAATACAGGCAGAGGGAGAAACAGGCTCTATGCAGGGATCCCAATGTGGGACTTGAACCTGGGAATCTGGGATCATGCCCTGAGCCAAAGGCAGGTGCTCAACCACTGAGCCACTCAGGTGTCCCATATCTTTGAGCATCTTAAAGGCTTGGCCTACTCTTGAGGGTCAGAGTTAAAATTATCAAATACTCTAAACAGTGATACCAGTTGGACATGGGAAGAACGGCAGGAGACAGCTAGGGCAGGTGCCCAAAAGCCTAAGTTTGAGATAGCCTGTGTTAGTAATGGACACCGTGGGCCTGTGGAACTGCTCTGACTATTCCAGAATAATAGAATACGATATTCTTCAAGGAAGGACTTAGGAAAGGTATATGTAGAGATGTGTGTGTACATGTACCTGTGTAGAGTTTATCACTGTCTTCTCAGGTGCTTCACTTAGTAAATGAGCTCAGCAATATTCCCTCTGAAATTGCTTGCTCCGGGGTGCTTAACAAATGGCTGGCCGTTTAATGGCCCGAGGCAGAGCCAGGGAAGGTTAACACACTGACAAAATGGGCATTAACTATGATAACAACTGTTTTCATGGGGGATTATTGCTATTATAAACCTTATTCAACATCATAATGCCAGCAATAATTTTTCCTTTTTCTCCCATTTTAAAATTAAGTCATGCTCCAGAATGTACATGACACAGAAGGAGACCTGAAAACTCAAAGTGTTAGACCTTTAATGGCCTTTCCATAATTCTCTGTTGTTGCACAGAAAAACTCCACTTAGAAGTATAATCCAATGCTTAGGTAGATTATATTCCTCAAACTAGATGAAGTGTATTTAGGAAGAAAGATGTCGATTTATTAGATCCGATTGTGACAGAAACTCACACACACCTACCAAACTTCATTTTGACTAAGTTTGATATCCATGGCTAGAGCAGACACTCTGATTTGGACAACAAAAGACGGGGCATGCTTATATGGAAAATCCTTATCCAATTGCACGCTGCCTGGCTGGGAAAGAAATAACTAGAAGACTCACCTAACCTAGTCTCATCAGCACAGACCATAGATAATTTACCATCGTATCATTTAGAAGATAAAGTGTCTGCTTACTAAGAATAAGACATTTCTCTGGCACTCTTCCATTGTGGATCCCAAGGCAAGAATGGCCGCACAGGAAGGGGCACTATCTGGAGGAAAGGGTGGTTTGTGGTCTCAGAAAGGGCAGGCCCTACTCAAAGGGTTCTTGATGGAGCCTGTTTCTAGCTGCAAATGACCTATCAAGAGAGGAGTGGAGGGGCAATGTCAAGCACCTTACTTCCTAATTTTGTTAAGACCAGGATAATAAAAAAGCCTAGAGTGAACCTGCTGAGTGAATCCGCTGAGCCCACTGGCTGGAAGAGGTGGCACTTCTGACTCCATTCCCAAATTGAATTTTTCCTTTGCCACCTGAGCCAGGGTAGATCTGGCTTCCTGATCACTTTGCTTTTCCATGTGTACTCTGTTCATTTCTTTTAGATTCATGTTCTTATCTCTTTTTTTGGCCTCCATTTCCACTGTTGATCCTCCTCTTCTTAGTTTTGAATTATCTTCTGAGGCCATTCCCTTTTCTTCTCCTTTCTTAAAAACTACATTCATTCTCTTACACACATACACACACATGCACACACACACTCCCAGAACCCAGAAAGAAACTTCAGGATTCCTTCTCCTGTTGGACCATTCCACCATTCTGATCCAATCCTTTGGCTCTGCCAGCTGGCAGCAACTTCCTGCTGACTGGCAGGATGTTCTATCACTCACCACCAACTTTGGAAAACAGCCAAGAGGCTATTTTTTAAAATTCTTTCTTTCCACTCTGCTCATACCTTCAGCTCAACTTTAACTCTATGCTTTTGGTTCACCAGCACCAAGTTCCCTATGTACTTCATCATATGCAGTATTCAATGTAAGCCTCCTTCACATTATCCTATTTGTGGATCAAAGATAGGATGGGGATTTATTTACATCTACTGAATTCTTAAATCACATTTGTATGTTCTAAGACACCTCTTGTTACTAGGAAAAAAGTGGCATTTTGGAGTGTCTCTTTGATGGGTGGTCAGGAAATCTCTACTTGCTCACTTCAACTGAAAACAAATTCACTGCCTTGCAAGGTCGCAAGCTTCATCTTATTCTTAGTTTGACTAACCAAAATAGTCTTCCTTGCTCCTAGACAAAATGTGATTTCTTTTTTTTAATTTTTTTATTTATTTATGATAGTCACAGAGAGAGGGAAAGAGAGAGAGAGAGAGAGGGAGAGAGAGAGAGACACAGGCAGAGGGAGAAGCAGGCTCCATGCACCGGGAGCCCGACGTGGGATTCGATCCCGGGTCTCCAGGATCGCGCCCTGGGCCAAAGGCAGGCGCCAAACCGCTGCGCCACCCAGGGATCCCCAAAATGTGATTTCTAATAACTATCACCTGTAGACAATAGTTCTTCTATAGAAGATATATCTTTTCTCATATGGTATAACTTCTACTACTTTAAATAGGTATCTTCCCTTAGTCTTCTCTAAGGTAAATATTTCCATTCTTTTCAATATTCATCATAAGGGAGACACTGCACAATTTTGACCGGTCCCATTTGTCACTCCTGACTTCAGATGTGGTCTAAGTGATAAAAGGATGCAGTGCTTATTTGTAAAACAAATTAAAAACAAATAAAACCCACTATCATATTGTGTGAAACTCATGATCTCAAGTTGGCCTAAGCTAGAAACCACCGAAATCAAAAGAGAATGAACTCTTTTTGCTTTAAAATTTAAGCATCTATAAAAGCCTTACTATTTTAAGGTTAATTAGAGCTACACATTCCACTCCCTTCTTACATACAACTGAAATCTATTATAATGGATGATGTCATGCCTTCCATTTCATCCAAAATAAAACAACTCAGTCCTTGATGGAACAGTCAGGATCCTTATTTTACATTGGTCAGAGCTTAGGTATGACTTGTTACAGCCATCATGCCACAAGTTCCTTGAGTCTTGACAGCCTGATCAAGCTCCCTCAGTATACTTTTGGTCCTCAAAGTCTGGGGTCATCATACATGTTAGGGTGAGGCAATTCACCAGCTGATCCATTACAAGGCTGAGGGACATGGTGCACAGTCCACCCTGAAATTCCACAGTAAAAGCTCACTGGTTTTCAGAGCAGCCAGTGAAGTGTTCTGTTCTGATATTCTACTTGGCATGCCCGTGAAACTTAACTCCTGCTATCTGACAAAACGCAAGGAAATGAATATTTGATTGGGTCTGAGGGGCTTAGACATCACCATAGCAGCAAGGGCTTTCCATTCTTTTGTGAAACATTGCTCTTTTGATCTCCTACAGCATCCTTTAAATGGCTATGTGTTTGGGCTTAAAATTCATTGTGTGTGAGTTCATAGTTAAGACAAGAGGACTTCTCCTTAGAGAAAAAAGTGTGACTTTATCAAACCTAAAAAGGTGTCATAAATCTCCCCAGTCCTCTGTAGGAGGATTATCTCATGTTAACTTTCCCAGTTCTGTGAGAGCTGTGCCAGGGGCACAACCTAGGGTCTGGGTATGCTGGAATCTGGGAATTAGGGATGATGAATCAGCACCGACTCACACTTTAAATCAACAGTAGGTCTATCTGAACAATGCCTTTGAAGAAATTAAACTGCCTTTTTGTTTGTTTTTTTTTTGTTTTGTTTTGCTATGAGATAGGTTGCCCAACAGAAGTAAATCAGTGACAGACAAATTGCTATGTACATCACTGCCCTTTGAAGTGAGCTGGCTGTGGCTGGCATTTGCACAATACCTAGAGTGAAAAATCACTTACATACTGGAAAACGTGTCAGATCTCTACCCACTTATCCTCATGCTCTGTTATGCTGAGCTTCAGACTCCTCAAGCCACCATTTCACCATTCTCTGGGAAGGTTCTTAATCAGTCTTCTGTACCTCTACACAAAATGTCTTCTCATTGCTCCTAATTTCTTAAAACCACTGTCTTATCTGCCTACCCACGCTCTTTTGCTATTAGATGGCAAATAGGATTTATCTTTCATGTCAATAGTGATTGATTAGTAGTAGCTGCCTGGAACATAGTCTTGAGAAAAATTGTAAGGCTATGTTTGGGCTTACTATGATTGAAAATGCCTGCAGTGGGTAGAGGATGGCGAGGTGGTAGCATGTGGGCCACTTTTCAATAATTTCTCACACAATATTGTAAGACAAATGGATGCCAAATGCATATCCTGACAAGTCGTTTGTGTACAGGAATCACTTTATCCCCATAGGTTGCCTGTATAGTAAATCCCTCATCAATAACAGATAATACAGCTGCCATTTACTGAACAAGAACAACATGCCAGCCATGTGCATGGTGGTTTATGTGCATTGTCTCAACTCTTTCCACCAATTCTGGAAAGTAGGCATTACTATACACATTTTGCAGTGGAGAAAATGGGACTCAACACACTTGAGTGCCTTTCCAAAGTCAAAAAATAGATGAATGGCAGAGACACAACTTAAACTCTGGATCATTCTGGACCAAAATCAATAAGAGCAAGAACTACACATCCAGGGACCCTACTGCATATCTGAAGGAGACTCTATTTGGTAAGGGACAAGGGGGAGTCAAGCAGAGAGACCTGAGCTCAAGTATAAAATATGACCTTCAGATCCCAAGTAGAGGGTCATATGTAAATCTTTATATTAGTCTTAACTAAAACATCCTCAAGAGTTATGATTTATGACCTAGGATGAGATAAGCAAAAATAGATATTGTTTCCTTCTAGTTCTACAATATGATTTCAAGAGATAGGAGAACTGGTGTCTACAACCTTCCCAACTAGATGGCATACTCCATGAGGCCAAGAAAGCGTATTCCCATTTTTTCCTCCCTTCCTCACCACAGTTGAGACCTAGCACAATTCCTTAAAAATCCCTGCATAAACACTTAATACCTAGGTATACATTCAGCTGAAGAAAAAAAAAAAGGAACAAAAATCAGAAAGAATACAGTGGTAGGATGCTTATTTTTCTTAATTCCTCATTAAAACATGGGGAATAGAGCAGGTAATTTATAATTAAGATGACAAAGAAAATAGCTGGTTTCCAAATTCTGAAGCTTTACCATTAAAAAGTCCATCTGTGTTGAAAGCTCCTATGCCATGATAAAGAAGAGAGTCTTAAGAGCTGGATGACAGTCTTCAAATATGGCCTAGTAACATTAAGATGTGGCAGAGAGTTAGAAACTCCATGGCTGGAGCCATAATATTATTCTATTTAGTATTCAGTAGACAGGAACAATGAAAAGGACTGCTTGCTAAGAGTTAAATAATTCAAGTAGAAATAGTAATGCTATCCCTACAAGTTGTAGGGACAGCGTAATGCTGCATCATCTCATTTTAGTAGCTGAAGTAATTATTGATGTTAAATAACCACAAAGCGATTATTGCCAACATAATGATTAAGGTTTATGGTGCAATGTAGAAGGCCAAAGTTGTTATATAAGTGGTAAACCTCAATAATTCAGTTTTTTAATAACAGTTTGAGATTTAATCAACACAGAGTAATTGCATTAAATCTGAATTAAGTTCACATTGAAGACATGATAATATCAAGCACAGCATCTCATTCTTTTTTCTAATATTTAGAACAGATCCTGTGATCGTGTGAATCAATGAAGTTCAGTTCAAGTTCACGGAAGAAGCAGTTTTCGACTAGAGACCACGGCTAGTGTATCTCCATCAAACTTGACACGTCGGTCTTACCAACAAGGCAGAGATACGTCTTTGTCTTTGGAATTTATTAAAATAATCTATTTTTTCTATATCTTTTATTCAAAATGTATTAAAATAGCTCTTAGCATTTCCAGGTGTTATTTTGCTATTCTAAGCCATGGCGTCTCAAATTTTAGCACCAAAGAATATCTATGACATAGGAGGAACACACTGCTCTCTCAGGGATCTGGGTGCACAATCTACTAAAACTCTAACTTCTAACATCTGGTATTTCATCTTTAAAATCACTGTAAATTGGGGCACCTGGGTGGCTCAGTTGGTTAAGCATCTGCCTTGGGCTCAGGTTATGATCCCAGGGACCTGTGTTGGGCTCCCTGTTCAGCCAGGAGCCGGCTTCTTCCTCTGCAGCTCCCCCCATTCCACCCCCTCATGCTCGCTCTCTCTCTCTCTCAAGTAAATGAATAAAATCCTTAAAATAAAATAAAATAACTGTAAATATTTCATTTTTTCCAGGATACATTTGACTTTGTTTTATAATAAAAATAACATTTAGATAGCTCCCAACAGAGAAAAAAATTGTGCGCTCTGTCCTTGAATTATGTAAATCACCAGTTTGAGAGGCCCAGTTAGATAATTCATTTAAGTAAAAATAAAAGAAGATAAATATTTATATAGTGGGTCATAATAAACTCACCTTACTAGTTTTTCTGAATTGCCAAAAGTGTTATTTGAATGGCCAGCTGATGTAGAAGTTTCCAACAGTTTCCATTTGCAGCAGGTTAAAATGTACCTCAGCATTTTAGATTTCCTTATGAAATATGATCATATAAACAAACACTTAATAAATGCTTATTGAACTCAATTATATTTATTTTCAGCTTTCATCACTTCAGGGTGTCAGCAAGTCTAGACCCTTGTTCTTCCTACTGTAAGGGGTCTCTCTAACATGGGAAAACATATTCTTAAAGATGGTCAGTTGAACTCCAGTCTTGTAAGATGTTCCACACACAAGAAAGGGACTTCATGGTCAGATATGTTGGGACACCAAGACCACCACATGTTTCTTGTAAATTAAAAATAAATATTGGAATATCAAACTCTCTGACAAGTCCCATTAGAATCCAAACAATTCTCAATTCTTAGTTTCACAAATTAGTTACAGCCACTAGTGTGACTAATATTCCATGAAACACACTGTGTAGAAAATACACACTTATTGATCTCATATGCTCATATTGCAATCCGTCTCAGTGTTTGCCTTTCTAAACTGAAAAAAAAAATCTGTTTTCATCTGGCTGTTTCTTTACTCTTTGGCTAAATTTAGGAGTTCTAAATCTCACTAGCTTGTTCCTGCATATTTTGTGTTTTGGCAACAAGATCTGCATAGAAGCATTTCAGTTTGGTTTCTTATAACTTTTCTAATAATGCCCATCATTTGTCTTTTTTAGCTATAAAAACACACTGGGTTCACACTATTGATTTACAATTACTTTCCAATTCCTTCCTGCTTCAGCAGGAGAGGTTTAGAACTCAGCTTATTAACTGGTGTTTCACATTTATATTTTTCTTTCCATAAATTATCTTAAGGAGACCATTTTGGTGCCCAAAAGCTACTTTTAAGTTCATACACAAATACTTTTGCAGCCTTCCTGAAATCTATATCCACCAACTTGAAAATTTGGAGAGGTTGCATTGCTCCTACCTAGTCACTGAATGCAGAAGCAATTCTTTTCGGCCAGTCCCAAAGGTGTACCCCTTATTTCCTGTCACTGGAACTTGAAATGGAAACCTGAAGGAAATGGAGAAGATGAAGGCAGAGGGCAATGATACATTTCAAAACAAATAGACTATGAGAGAGTATATGAAAAAAAAAAAGAATAAAGGAAGCAAATGGAATAGGGAGAAGCCTAGGGAAACTGATAGTTAACCCTCAAAGTTAGCAAAGAATGGAAGAGTGGAACACACTCTAGCAACCTGGGGAACATTGAAAGACGAAAGGGAACTGCAGTCTGGGAAGTCTAATTTCACAATTCAGCAATAGTTGCATTAATTTCATATACGTTCTGCCTAATAAAAATAATTCAACATGAACTGGGGATAAATAAATAGTTATCAAGTAAATTTTCTGAAAATTATTTACCCAATTCAGATTTTTTTATGAATTTATTTTATTGAGTGTGTAGGTGTAGTGGTGAGGAAGGGACACTCAGCTCAGTGATGTGAGACTTAGGAGGCTTGTGTTTAAAATAAATGCTTATAGAGGGCAGCGGTAATGTTGCCGCTATGTGTTATGTTTTTGGAGTACCCAACACATAACATAAATTCAGTAAATATTCAATATTGAAAAAAATTATGATAAAGACCTTGCTTCTCCCTGTAATGTGTTCCATAACCAAGTCAATCTGCCTCATGGTTTTGTTACAAGGATTTATAATACACTTAGAATTCCTTGCAAGATGAAGGATGCCATAATATAAGGCATAATGGGAAACAAAAGTGTGAGTTGCATAAAGACCCAGATCTGGAAACTGCCTGAGGTGGAGAGGGGTGTGTGTGGCAGATTTCTAGAAGGCGGTGGAAGGTGCAAACCCAGGTTTACATAACAAAGTACAACCAGGTGGGGCACAGCTTTCGGGGACAATGGTGAATAGATAGAAGGCAGTACACATAATAATGATGAGGATAAGAGCACACCAGCACACCGGCAATTTTTATTATGTGTCTACTCTGTTTCAGGCACTATACCAGGTTCTTTACATGCATGCTCTTATTTCACCCTTGCATTATCCTATGGTTAAGTACCACTTAGGCAGGTGACATAATTCCCATTTCGCAGATAAGGAATTAGAGGCACTAGAGAGGTTAAGTAAGTTCCCCAAAACACACAGCTAGTAAGTAGATTCAAATCTAAGTCTGCTTGCACATTGAATTCCCTTTGCCCTCCCCGCTTAACAACCCACATCATGCAATCTCAATGCGAAGCTCTTTCCTAGTTCTGCATGTGTGTGGGTGGGGATGGAGTGGAAGTGCAGAAATAATTATTGTTGACAAAAAACAAGAGAGGATCACTAGAAGGACTAGGAGTGTTATCTCATGGGAAGGAACATCATCACAGGCATGTTGTGGCTGATCAAAGAGACCCAGCTTTGAAAGCTGATCAACCTTGCTCAACGTGTGGTCTTGAGGAAGTCTTCAACTTTCAAAACCTCTACTTCCACACTGGCAGAATGGGAATAATAATAATAATAATAATAATAGGAATGATTCCACTACTTCTGCAGGACTGGAATGGTTATGAAAGCAGGTACACATAGAATGCTGAGCTCAGTGCCTGACGTGTAGTAAATTGTCAATCAAATTGTTTTGTTGGTGCTAATCATGCTACTACTAGCATAAATGTTACCACATCTAGGTGTTCTGTTCTACTCCCACACTTTTTTTCCCCCTCCAATATGCTTATATGTTAGAACTCATCCAAGGAAAGAGGCAATTAAGAATCACAGGGTCTGGTGATACAAAGCTGGCCAGTTACAAATTCCAAAAGGGCATCTCTAAGTGCATTTTATGCTCAGTCTTGAGCTAGGTATCTCCTCTAGTCTTGTGGCTTTAATGTGCCGATGACTCCTAAATTTGAACCCCCCACCTAGACCCTTCCCTCCAACCCCATAGAACTAATTCCTTCTTTGACATCTCCCTTTTGATAGGTTCAAGACTCCAGTGCCTTACCATCTCACTGACAGCAAAAGCTCAAGACCTCATGAAGAGTCTTAGGGGTCCTTTCCCATTTCAACTCTTGTTGCCCCCCTGGTCCTTTCTCCCCCTTACTCAGGCCACAATGGCCACAACAGCCTCCATAGGGACTTCACACATACCAGGCCCTAGTTTTTTGAAACTTGATATGTTACACTCCCCTCCCCTCCCCGCCCCAAACACCTAGATGACTTCTTCTTAACTTATTTCAAGTCTTTTACTCAACTTTTACCCTATCAGGGAGGTGCCTAAAGTATCAGCTAAGGTATCTGAAAAATCTCCCATACCTAATTATTTCTATGTCTTTCCCCTCTGTTTATTTCCTTTTTTTTCTTTTATTACTCCTAACATACTGTATAGTTTAATTTGTTGTAGCTATTTTGTTTTCTGCCTCTCTTCCCTAAACTGTAAGTTCTTTGAGGGCTTGCTTTTTCTCTGTATCACTGCTTTTCCTTTCACATCTAGAATAGTGTGTAGCTCAACAATGAATGAGTAGATAATTTCGGCTACAAAACTTCTTTATCACTCTCTTTAATTCTCCCCATATTTTGTATTTATGCCACTGTCTCTCTAGCTGTCCCCCCAAAAGACGTTATATGTATATGCACATATGCATATATCTACATTAAATGATAAGGTCTTTCTGACTGGGATTTGTTTAACTGTCTGTTCCAAGTGTATAGTGCTAAGAATAATTTTTCTAAAAACATATAAATGCTTAACAAAATGCTTATAATTGATTTTGATGAATCAACTACAAGCAAACTTCTTCATTGTGTGATATATGTTCTCATTCTCTCTACAAAAAAAAACGAACAGGGCAAATACCATAAACACATTCTCCCATTAGTCACTATGAATAAACCTTCACATTTGCCTTCATCTTTCTTCAATCTCTTTTCTCGTTTCATTTGCTTTTTTTTTGTTGTTGTTATGAAACCAGTATTTATAGCCAAGGCAGGGCTGAGTAAGATGCAGTGATTATGGCTGATTTTATCACAGCTGTATTACTTAGCTGCAAGGTGAAGCGCCGTGGTAAAATGGATCATGAATCCTTGAAATTGACTATCCGTCACCTTTATAATCCTGATGGAAAGGCAGGTCAGATCAGGCCTGACAACTTCCCATGTAAACGAGAACACCAAAGCAATGTTCTTGACTCAATTTGTCTAAAAAAGTAACTACTAAACAATGGGGCTAAAGAGGAAGAGGAAGCCATGAGAGAGAAGATTGGGAACATTGCATAGAATTTTGCTTTAATACGTGGACTGGTTGAAAATCATCTGAGTTTTACAAATATAAACAATTCAGGTATTTAATACACATACAGTTAGAATTGCTTCCAACTTCATTGATTGATTCCTGCCTTTCCAATTCTTGCCCTAGACTCAGAACTTCTAAAAAGAATTTTGAGTTGACTATATCCTTGATATATCTAGCTTAATATCCCTGACACATAAGCAAGAACTCAATAAGTATTTGTTAAATAAATGCTTGACTGAATAAATCAATGAATGGATACTTAATAGTCATCTAGTCTTTGATTTATCTTCATAGCGACGAAGAGCTCCTCACTTTGTAAGAAAAGTCATCTCATTATTGAAGAGCATTTTAATTTTTATCATATTTTTTTCCTTATAATGAACTAAAATCTTCTTTGTTGCAACTTCTATTAGGAATCATCATGGCTAGGAGTCAATAGTTTTGATTTTATTATCTCTTCTGTATACTAGCTTATTGAATTTCTTACTATGAAATTATCTACTACATTTAAAATTATTTCTCTACCCTTCATGGGATGGACCCTTCAAATGTTTGGGAGAAATACTATGAGTAATTCAGAGTTATATTCCTAATGACTAGAATGGGTGCTAGTAGAGAGGGACTCTCAAGATCACCTAATACCAGAAATTCTATTTTTTTTTCACTTGTATGATACTACATTTTTTCCTCCCCTTTCAGCTGAGATTTTTAGGATGTACTACATTTCTCTTTTAATGTTCTCTGGGAAATCAATTCAGCATTGACTGGCAGATGTGCATTTCAACACTGAACAATCTCTCAGAGAGCCTTAATCTTTGCATGTAGATTTCAGAGTTTTTCTGTCTTTATCTTCAAGATTTGCAGAGATTAATTCTCTCTCTCTCTCTAAAGATTGCATTTATTTATTTGAGAGAGAGAGACAGCACACATGAGTGGGGTGGAGGGGCAGAGGGAGAAGCGGACTCCTGGCTAAGTAGGGAGTCTGAAAAGGGGCTCAATCCCAGGACCCTGGAATCATTACCTGAGCTGAAGGCAGATGCTTAACTGACTGAGCCACTCAGGTACCCCAGAGATTGATTTTCTTAATCCAATATTTATTTGTGCTTATCTGCTACTCAAAATCCAAGATATTCCTCTGATGGGAATGCATTGGCTTTTTGAGACAGTAACAATGCTGTGGGGCCCAATCTTGTCATCTTTGTGAGGTACTGCAAGTTTGGCTCTATTTCTTCACAGGGAAAAATATAGAACTCCATTATGTGATTGGGCCACAAATTACTTGGAATACAATCTATTCAAATAATGATGCAACAATAAGCTCCATTACCCCAAAGGTACCTCTCATCCCTTTATTCTGTTTCATGAGAAGGTGGTTAGGTTGTATTCTCCTCTGTGTGTGTGTGTGTGCATGTGTGTGTGTGTGTGTGCGCGTGCAGGATCAGCTGTCTTTGCAATTCATTTGTTTCTTGCTAATGAAACTCTGTGTCATTGCTAACAAAGCAGAAAATAAAAAAAAAAAAAATAAAAAAGGTAAATAGTACTCCCCAGAACAATTTGTTTCTTGTTACATGAACTCTTGTTAAACACCATTGGAGGGACTTTTTGCAGAGCAAAAAAGAGGAAAAAGCTGCAAACACAATTAGCTGAGTCAAAAAGAAATAATAATTACAGTCACAATGCATCAAATGGATATTGAGACACAATGCTTGTGGGCACGAAAGGAAGTGGAGCATTGCACTTAGGGACAGTTACAGAAAAGATGATATATGAGGATGATATATATCAGTACTCCATAAGTGCTGATTACCAGGAGAGTCTTCATACCGATCTCACTAAAGGTCATGGGAGGCTCTGTAACTCCTGACCCTCACACCCAACCACCTGAGGTCAAACCAACCCTGCATACCACTCAATAGGAAGAAATAATTGTTCTAAAAATATTACTGAAATATATTTTTACTGAACTCCTAGATGCAAAGCAACGAGCTGAAATGCTAATGACCATATGTTAGGATACCAAAGTACTGGAAAAAAAGGAATCGGATAAAGCAGTTATGACAGGCGTAACAAACATTGCATTCCTCAAACATTGAGAACTGATGACAATTCACCATGTTTGGCTGAACACAACTCATAAATTCTTGAAAACAACCAAAGCAAAATAGCATTACCTTAAACCCTGCATATGAGTGAAGGGACAATGTGTATATGGACTCATTACACCATGTTTTCCAATTACTCATGAATCCAAAAGAGAGTCTTTCAATGGCTGGAAGTATGAGATGAACATTCTACTAAGTTTGACATACTGTATAATGGCACATTTTTAAAAACTAAAGTAATTAATAGCCTTCTGCCCATGTTTAGAGCCAGGGCTACGTTATAATCTCTTAGATAGCACAGTGGAGACTGCAATAGCGAAAACACTTCACTTCCCCTAAGGGCACAGAGAGCCTCCTCAGTAGAAGCTTGGCACTGGAGGATATTTGCAGTTTTACCAGGATTTCAGGAAACAGTATTCTTCATCTTGTTTCTACTTTACTATGAGGTCCTATAACTGGAATCTGTCCGACTAAGGTTGTGCTTTCCTTCATCAAGGGCATATTATCTTTCTCCCTAGTGTTTCCATAGTGCCTGACAATTAACATAGGCCTCAATTTATTTTGGGAAAAATATATGCTGTTATTCATTGTCCTAAATCTCACCATTTTCCATAAAATTTTTAAAAATATGTTTCATGGGAATCTGTGAACATTTCAGTCTCTGCTAAGACTGAATAAACTGAATATCAGCCAAGTTTTAAAATTATCAAGATGATAGAAGAACTCAACATGTAGTCTAGTATTAAATTCCCAACCAGAATCATCAAGAATGATACTCTTGAGCATTCAGTTCCTGGGACACTCACTCCTACCCCTAATCTTGTTTCACATCCCTCCTTCTGGGATCTACTTGCCATTTGTATGATAAAGCCCATTGAAATTTGAACAGGAAATAAGAATATCTATGCTAAAATCCTTGTCTTAAAGTTTTGTAGCACATACAATGGATGACTTGTTACAGGTATCTCTTGTTGCCTGTATCAACAATCACATGAACACTTGTAACACTTTGATTAGAGACTGAAAAACATTGAAGCGGTAAGGCATAGAGTATTCATATGGTAAGGATCCTGGCAAAAGTGGGGAGGGAAGCATGGTTTTAGAACTAATAATTTTAGTGACAGCTTCCTGAAATCACTACTTCTGCTCAAAGCAGAGTGGGGGCAGTTCTGGTGCTTGCAGCTGTGATAACAGCTTCCTAATTGGGTAGGTAGCTTCCTGATTCAGCAGCTCTCCAGAATCAAGATCATAGCAAAGACAGCCATTCACTTGATGACCTAGCTCTATGGTGTGATTTCAGAAATCATTCTTGTGAGTTTAGACTGGAATTTGTTTCTTCAGGGTTCTCAACAATTCTGAGCTGCATTTATCTTCTAATAAATTATTTCATGCTTAAAAAAAGTAGACTGGATTCTTCTGTATGTAAATAAGAGTACTGATCACAACATATAGCCCATTTTTCTCTATCTGCCTAAATGAGGAGAGACATTCTATTTCTTCTGAATGTCTTTGAAGATTATTTATGTAAATACATTAGCATTTCCTGCAATACTATGTTTGGACTCCAAGTCTCCTCTTGGACAAACTTTTTGATTTTTTAGAGAATTGTAATGGACTCAGTTTAGTACAGACTCAACACGGTAAAACACATACCAAGATGGTAATTATTACTGTTATTTCTATTTTTGGAATTTCAGAAATCTAATAAGGCTGATTCAGAGGAGCTACTCTGACCTCTGCTTACATTCATTACTGGGAAAATAATATATACTGAGCAGGATTATTCATAGAAGGTGATCTTCTAAAACAATTGGTGGTGAATTTAAATAAGAATATTATGGATTATTCACTTATCTAAAGAGATTTTTGATAATCCTTTAATAAGATTCCCTATTGATAGAGGATCTTGCACTGATATATTAAGCTCTAGAGAATCAATGGCTTTAGTACACTTAAGAAAGGTTCGCAATAATTTCAACTGCTATTCACACTTTTCAAATTCATTCATTTAATATTTCTGGAACTCTCTGCTTCACTTTTTCTTCAGGGTTATGTTCATATACAGTTTCATGCATTCAATTTGCCCATTTAAGCTCAGCATAGCATTTGTGGAAAAGGGGTAAAAAAGATCACCATCTTGAGATTTCTACCCCTTTAAACCTGTGATTCAGTGATTTTTGAAATGATTTCCTCTTTCCATGTACCAATGGAGTGCAGACATTTTTTATGCTGGTCATCAATAATTGGCACAAGAACCAACCTAGCGTTTGATGTCAACTGCCTTTTTGGACTTAAGGGAACATAAAATATTAAACAATCCCTTTCTCCAGAAGGAATTTTTTTTTCAATTATATTTCCTATGTAGTTTTATTCTACTTTTACAAATCATTCCAACATGCTTATACATGTTCCCTAGTAACACTTATTATCGACAAAAATGAACATAGAAGATGAGAGGTGTTCTTATCCTACTTTATAAAAATACCATTTTCAACAATAATTAGAACCTTGGATATCATATATGTACCACGTTGATATTTTGTTTTACCATAAATTATATGCGCTATGTTAAGCTTGGCAAGGTCATTTAATTGAATATAAAACAGATGACTTCAGGGATTAACAACATTAAGACAACTTTAACATTGATAATTGCTCATTAAATATTATTTAAATAACTAGTGAGCTTTGTAATTGCAGAAACAAAGTAATGTTAAATATTTTCTTTTTAACCAGATGAGGCTATGGTCCATACATCAAAAATAAGTTTTATGCATTTCTGTAACAGAATAGAATTTTTTAAATTGCTAATTGTACTTTCTAAGATATGCTATAATGCCTCACTCCTTGAAAGCAGTTTATGCAATACATCAGAGAAACACCTTCATTCATTCTAGCTATAGTTTCCCTTAAAATCTCTTGGTATTTTCATGAAATTTCTTTAAGTAAATTTGTTTCCCATAAGACTCAGGCTGTGAACATCTATCAGATTCAATTAATTTGAATGAGTAGTGTGGGTTATTTTAGTCAAGCTTGTATTAGTTAAGGTGAAGGTAAAGGTGCTGTTAAAAAATTTAAAAAGCTTAAATAGTGGCTTAAAAAAAAAAAAAAGGTTTGTTCATTGTTCACAGAACAGTGAGGTAAGTGGTCCAGGTTGGTGGGCAGCTTTACTCCTTGCAATCCTTCAAAGATTCAAGTTTCTGGGGCACCTGGGTGCTGCAGTTAAGTGTCTGACTCTTGGTTTCAGCTCAGGTCATGATCTCAGGGTCGTGAGACAGAGCCCCACTTGGGCTCTGTGCTCAGCATGGAATCTGCTTGGGTTTCTCTCTCCCTCTCCTTCTGCCTCTCCCCACCCCCCATCCACCCCCTCACTTGGGCTTGCTTTCTCTCTCAAATAGATCAATAAACCTTGAAAAAAATACCCACAACAAAGATTCAAGTTCCTTCCATTTTGTTAGTTTGCTATTAAGTTGGCATGAGGTCATTGACACTTCCATGTTTTGCTTGTGAGAAGAAAGTGGAGAGAACATGAAGAAAAACACAACTGACATCTCATAGCCTAGACTAAGGGATGGCACTTATCACCTCCACTCATTCTACTGGCAGGGAATTACCTGTGGAAAGGAAGGAGGGGAAATAATAGGCTCTAAATGAGCAACCATGTATCCAGTCCTCTCATAAAGGAGGAAGGAGTTTAGTGCACAAAGGGTGGACTCTACTACATTTGCCATCTTACCAATCAGGTGACTTACGTCAGCTGTTTCACCTCAATTAAGGGTAAGAGATTGTTTTTTAACTCTCCATAAGGAGATTTGATCCTTGATAGTTTCCTTACAAAGGTACTCTGCTGAGGGATGTTTTTAAAGACATTCCTTTAGTCTTCTGACTTAAGAATCTGGATAGTTCTTATTTTACTGATAAAGCATGGAAAATGAAATTAAGGGCTAAAGTTAGAGGATTATTTATTTTTTTTCTCTACCTCCCAACAATTCCTAATGGGTCCAGAGAGGAGAAAGCTTGAAGTTAAAAGGGATCTCCTTTAGCATCAACACATCAAGAGTCTGTCTGGCCTATGCCAGATTCGCCACTGTTCCTTTGACTCCTCAAAACGCTTTATAAAGGTTATGAAGGATGTGCTTTCTGAAACTCTTATTGCAGTACTGCAAAAAATTTTAATAACAAAGCAACCATCACAATGCTATTAAAATAATTAATAATTCACTTGACCCCTATTTAACTCACCATAGCTGCCTAACTTCACATAAAGAGATCAGGCTTCAGGGGTGAAACTAGGCATGAACAGGTGTTGCAGGATCAGAAAGGTGATTTCCCACTAGCTACATGGTAAATGTCCTGGAAATAGCAGCGGGAATGCTGCAACTGAGTGCTGCCTGTGCATCAAGTCGTTATGTTAAATGACATTATTATTTTGGTTAAATAAATTCCAAGTTATTATTATAAACACATTAATTAAATTTGATGGTGTAATGAAACAGGTTTACTGTTAATTTCACACGTTACATAGGTGGAACCTGGAACAATTTCGCTCGAATAAAGGTCTCAAAATGACACTTTGCACATTCAAGTTCACTGCACCTAAGACTGAAATGTTTTTGCTGTTTGGACAGTGGCAATATTCAAAGCCAGAGTTAGTAAACTTTTGCCAAAATAATTTCAAGCAATGATTAAGTGTGCACAGGCTTTAAAAATGAGAAAACATTCTTTTTTTTTTTTTTGCAGAGTTTCCGTTACTTATTTCTGTATGACCTTAAGCAGTGTTACTTAGCACTTCTAAACCTTGGTGTCAACATATGCAAAATGAGGATATTAATTCCTTTCTACAATTGTTGTGAGAATTAAATCAGAACTCCTACATTAAGCATTTTGCGCGATGTCTAGAACAGTAAAGGGCTCAATAAATGTTAATACACATCATTGTTATTATTATCATCCCCATGGTGTTTATATTGCCTGTCCATTCATATTGTTAAACACTGGACTTGTGTATGAAACAGATGAATAATTATATCATGCTGTACATAGATGACAAGGACAATAAACATCTCTCTTCCTCCTCCCCACCACCACCCAGTGAAAATACTCATATCTTAACCAGCAGTTATTGGAATGGAAGCACAAGCAGTCTTTGAGATGGGAGATCAAGATGGAGGGTGTAAATAGATGATACATGGGTAAGAGTATGTCTGGGGAACCGAAGTGCTGATTCTACAAACTATCAGAGAGGATATCTTAGAGGATGGTGAGTAGTTTTTCACTTCAAAATGGGAACTGAGGAAATGAGCTTTAAACTGCCACTGAATCATACATATGGAGAAAAATTGTCTATACATATCAATAGAGAAAGACAGTTAGGACCATACATGTTTAGCATGTTTGAAGAAACGGTCATCGTGAAATGCCTTCAAGAACTGACCTCACGAAAAACTTAAATGAATAAATAAAAGTCATTGAGACTGTTAAAAAATATATATATTTCGCCTCTGGGTTGGCTATAAAAGGAACTCAGGGGTTATTACCATCTTATCAAATATTCCATTAAGACTAACAGCCCTAAAAGAGAACTGTCATTTGCCAAAATTTCCTCTGAGCTCCAGGAATCCTTTTTGTCAGTGTCATGCCTGGACCAGGATTCAATACAGAAAAGAATGAAGTCAGAACCTGGTTAATATATAATTAGCAATAAAAGAAGTTGGGGCATTTCAATAATACATCACATGGTCACATGAGAAGAATACCAAGAAAATAGAGAGAACATGGGCTAAAGATAAATCATGTGTAAGTGGTAAGAAGGGAATTAGATGGTAAGTAGAAAAGAGATGACAGCAAGTAGAATAATGTCTTCTATTTGTATCTACTCTTTCTTAAAAGTAGCCCTTTGTTAATACTTATACAATCTGTGAGAGAAGCCTAGGACGAGTATCTGAATCCTTATTCTGGAAATTAAAAAAAAAAAAAAAGGAAGATGAAGTGACTTGTATAGGGCTTCTCTAATGAATCAGGGGCTCAGCTGGCACTTGCTCTCAATCCTGTATTATAGCCATTAAGACATACTACTTCTGAATAGTCTCGGGGGAAACTCAACTACACTCTCCATATGCAACCATATCCATGTTTTTCCTAATCCTGTAATATTGAGGTCATAGCAAAGTTTAAAGGTCCCTGTTCACCATATCTCCTTGTATACTGGTGGTCCTATTATCACCACAAAATGGAGTACATATTGCTCTAAATCTTTGCTGGCATGATCTCAGAAACAGCAGAATTTACATTGTCTGAGGCTTCTTAGAAATGTAGAATCTTAGATCCCATACCAGACCCACTGAATCAGAATCAGTATTTTGGCAAGTTTCCCAAGTGTTTTCTGTGCTCTAAATCACTCACACCCAGTCTTCCTTTAAGTGTACCATTCAAAGCACCTCAATTCATGCTTCCGCATTTTAACTTATTTTTATTCACATTGGCACCATGCAGAGGAGTAAAAATATTAATTTTGAAGTTTTCTTTTTCTGAGATGCTGAAAGCTTTGTCAACAACAGTCATTCTGTCTGGCCTAGCAGAGCTCAACAGAATTTTCCTACCAAGGCTTTGAGAAATCCGGGTCAGTGGTAGTCCTTCTCATGCTCCATTGCATTCCTATCTCTGAGATTTCCCGAGAAGCAGAGGCCTTGAAAGGAAAGGTTGAGAGAAAGAGCAGATTGGAACTGCTTTCCTATCATCCAACCTCAGTAAGGAGAGCAAACTCTGTAAGTATTCATCTGTTTTTTGTTTTTTTTTATTTTATTTTATTTACTTATTCATGAGAGACATACAGAGAGAGAGGCAGAAACACAGGCAGAGGGAGAAGCAGGCTCCTTACAGGGAGCCCAATGTGGGACTTGATCTGGGACTCCAGGATCACACCCTGGGCAAAAGTCAAATGCTCAACAGCTGAGCCACCCAGGCATCCCAATAAGCATTATCTTTCAACAAGGAAAGTAAACTTGGCAATTGACCTTGACCAGATAGTCGGTGAGATGCACATTTATGGACTAGATTAACAGTGGCCAGGCCTGTGCATTTTGCACTTCCCTTAAGGAAGAGGACAAGCACAAGTTTGTCATCTCTCAAAACTCTAGAAAAGACTAGTGGTCTGGACAATGCATCATAGTGCCCTGAAAACTTAAATGGATAGGAGTAGGCTATTTTGGAAACTCTAACAACAAAAAGAAATATGTTAGATAAGTTTGGCTAAATGATTCTGTTTCCAAGGAGATTAGTATCAAATTTAAAACAAGATCCTAAGATTACATACATGGAAAGCACACTAGGTATTAAGAGAAGCACAAATAAAGTGCAGTAAAATTCAAATATAACTCCTGTTTAAGTGAACCCTCTATAAATTGTTCCATAAATCTTCCTCTATGTCTGTCTAGCCCATTCTATATCTTCATCTCGGACTCAGCAAGTAATATACTTTTAGCCTGAGAACAAAAGAACAAGAGAGATTAAGGAGACAACCCTCATTTGAAATTAAGTTCATTAATTAAAAAAAAATTACTGAACTTGTAGACTTGTGCTTTCATAGATGGATGAGAGAGAAAAAAAATCAGTCCTAAAGTTAGATGACAACAGTTATACAATAGCATATTTGAAGGTACAGTGATAGTATGTTCAGGACACAACACCTCACTCTTTTTTTTTTTAATTTTTATTTATTTATGTTAGTCACACACACACAGAGAGAGAAGCAGAGACACAGGCAGAGGGAGAAGCAGGCTCCATGCACCGGGAGCCCGACGTGGGATTCGATCCCGGGTCTCCAGGATCGCGCCCTGGGCCAAAGGCAGGCGCCAATCCGCTGCGCCACCCAGGGATCCCAACAACACCTCACTCTTGATGGAGAAACAGATTGATCAACTGGAGAGGAGGGATTATTTAGGGAAGTGCTCTGTGTGATTGCTATTAAGTCTACCTTCCTTGCTATAGTAGGCAGAATAATGGCCGCCCAAGGGTGTCCAGGACTTAATCAGTAGAACCTATGGATATGTTACTTCACCTGGCAAAAGGGACTTTGTACATGATTAAGTTAAAGGTCTCAAGATGGGGGGGGGGGGGGCTGGGTGGCACAGTCAGTTAAGGGTCAGATTCTTGGTTTTAACTCAGTTCATGATCTCAGGGTTGTGAGATCCAGCCTCTCCTTGGACTCCAACCTCAGCAAGGAGTCTGCTTAAAGAGTCTCTCCCTCTGCCCCTCTCCCGACTCGTGCACATGCTCTCTCAAATAAATAAATAAATCTTAAAAAAAAAAAGATCTGAAGGTGGGGATATTGTTTTGCATTATGTGGGTGGGTGTAATATAAGCATAAGGGGCTGTAAAAGTGGAAGGGAGAAACAGAAGGATATCTGACTACAGGAGGGAAGGTGTGGGTGATGGAATGTGAAGAGGCTTCAATCCCCTACTGCTGACTTTGAAGATGGAGAATTGAGGCCCTAAGCCAGGAAGAGCAAAGAAATGGACTCTCTCCTAGAGCTTCCATGAAGAAATGCAGCCTGGACAGCATCTTGATTTTAGCCCACTGTGACTGGCATCAGATTTCTGTCATACTTGAGGATAATAAATATTTCTTGTCTTAAGCCCTTAAATTAATGGCAACTTGTTAGAGGAGCAATAGAAAAGGAAAACATTTGCTTAGTCTGTTGTACTAGCAAAGAGAGGGCTCTTGCATCATTTCCTAAGACCTAGGTCTCTATGTTTCAGATAAAAAATCAAAAAAGGAGAGGGTTTTGCAAATTTATTAATATACATTGCTCCTATTTTATTAAGTAACATCAAAGATTATTTAAAAAAAACTCACAAAAGGGACATTTATTTAACAGAATTCATAGTTAGAAATTTACATCTTTTTGATCCAGAATTCATCTAAGTCATCAAAACATTGGTGTCATATTTAAATAAATGTGATAGAACAAAATCTTTAAATAAAAAAGATGACATAAATTAACCTACTACTATAAAATGACTTTCTAGTCATATGGGATTCCCATGAGGTTACACGGCTATTCAAGATTATATCCTGTTTTCTGCTCTGCTAGGCCATGCCCAACTAGTTTACACTGCGGCAGATACAATCTGATTTAGATTCATTTGAAATGTAAAATTGTTCTAGAGAGTGGTTAGTCCTATGGTACACCTGAGAATTCCACAACATTCAGCAATTCCTCCATTAGTGAAGGAAGACATATACAAGTCCTTACAGTACTCTAGGGAGGTCTTATAAGCAAGAGCTAATTTGGGACCAGATGAGATATCACAAGGATATACCAAACTGAAGCAACTTTGGTGAGCTAATTTTGGTCTGGGCTAGACTCAGGAACTTTGGAGGAAGCTCAGGCAGCAAGAATAACTAAATCCAAGACATGGAATTTTTATGACAAATCTATTTCTTCTAGTTAATAATGCACCAAGCACTATCTTCAAAGTACAAACCCCAGCAAAGAACTCAGGAACGTTTCTATAAACAATGACAGACACATCAAATTATATACCATAACACAAATATCCCGACCATAGTTAAGGCAATTTTTTGATATGAAAGTAAATGGCCTTTTAGCAAAGTCCTGATCCAACGTATTTATCTGATCCCAGGTGCATTTTGCATAAAGATTCTAGAAGATTCAAGAACTGTGCTATGACAAAGCTGAACTGTTTGATTACAGATTCTATCAATGATTTCAAACTTAATGTTGCTTAATGAAAGAAATCACTGCAAGGAAAGGGCATATAAGAGGTGGAAGTCCATATGGAATAGAAATGTATTACAGGGGTGCCTAGGTGGCTCAGTTGGTTAAACATCCAATTCTTAATTTCAGCCCAGGTAATGATCTCAGGGTGGTGGGATCAAGCCCCTCATTGGGCTGTGACCTTAGTGGGAAGTCCACTTGAGATTCTCTCTCTCCTTCTGCCCCTCCCACCCCCTTGCTCTCTCTCTCTAAATAATACATCTTAATATATATATATATATAATATGTTATAAATGGTGATGCAGTCTTCAAATTGTATTTAAAATTTTTTCAGCCTTATAGCATATTTACTAGTGATTACTACATTTCCAGCAAATTTTTGGAGTTTTGGTAAAAGAACAAAATTTCTCCAGTGATGGAGTTAAAAAAACAAACAAACAAAAAAAAAAAAAAAAACACTCATTTCTTTACCCTAGAAAAACTCAGTAACAGAAGTGATTCAAATTACAGGATATTTGTTTCATCCAGAACGCCTGTAGTCCTCCATAGAGTAAATAACATGTCCCTGAACAACATTCTTAGAAGTCAAAATTTGGAATTTATTGATTCATCGTATAGCAGTAAGGTAATTTCTGTCATTTTTTTTTAATTTATGAAATTCCATTTCTGAAGTCAATAGCAATCCATAAACTGGGCGAAAAAGGACTTACAGAGACTGGCCTTGCCTAAGAGGAAGAGAGAAAGGTCTTTATTAAGTATCTTTTAAAATAGTTTTGTTACTTTTTTTCATCCAAATTTTTCCCTTTTCTTGAAATCATTTGTAGTGAGTACTTGGTTGGTACAGATGGGAAAACTGCTTAACATACAAATAAATATGGACAATTTTGTCAAGAATGTTTTTGAAATGTCAAGATAACTTCAAATGTGTTTGGAATCAAACTATACTGGTCTCATCCAGGGGGTAAATGGTGTTTGTATGGATATGAACATATACATCAATACTTTAAGTTGTCTGTCCTTATTGCCAGAGAGGTGTCAAATGCTCTGATACGCTCTCTAGTTCTGCCTAATTTACATCTTAGTTTCTCCTGTATCATCTTCAGCATCTGTAACAAATATTTACAGAATGAATATTGTATATGTCGTATGATCTTGCCCTAACCTGGTGAGAGGGTCCAGTTTCATACAGTGAGTGTTACAACAGAAAAAAAAATGTGATACTTCATTAGTTCCCTGGTCCCCTCAGTGCTATAACTAATCTCTAAGATGGAATCCAAAAGGGCTGTGTGAACAGGCCTTCTAAGCCCCATGATTCAAAATTGACCAAAACTTCAAACACACTTAGCTTATCCTAAAAAGTTACAGTTCCAAATAATGAAAAAAAAAATTAACCTAGTAGTTTGGCATATGAAAACGTTATTTTCAAATCAGTCAGAACTGGATTTTAGTTCTATCACATACTGCTAGCTAACTGACCTCAGGCTGGACCGTACATTCCTCAGATATAAAATGGTTTTGTTAATACCTCTTGCCTCTGTTTACGGGCAGAACTGAGAGGACACAAGTATGCTGCTCAAATCACAGTGCCTGAAATTTAATTGACACATATATTAGTTTTCTTTCCTGCCTCCATAGCTTCCTTTAGGAAGTATTATATCGCTAATTATTTTATAAGCTTTCTTCTTCCCAAGTAGGACTAATTTTTGTTTGTATAAAAAATATATTAATATATTAAAAATAGTTTCTAATTTGGGCACCTGGGTGGCTCAGTGGGTTAAGCATCTGCCTTCGGCTCAGGTCATGAACCCAGGGTCCTGGGATGGAGCCCATAAAGGGAGTTTAGCAGCAAGCCTTTTCTCCCTCTCCCTTTCCCTCTCCCTCTCCCTCTCCCTCTCCCTCTCCCTCTCCCTCTCCCTCTCCCTCTCCCTCTCCCTCTCCCTCTCCTTTCCCTTCTACTCGGCTCTCTCTCTCTCACAAATAAGAAAATAAAATCTTAAAAAACTAGTTTCTAATTTTAATATAATGGGAATAAACAAATACATAAATAATGTTTCATGATTTTAATTTGTCTTATCTTTCAATCCTTATATTTCCAAGCTAAAGAGAAATAACTATCTTCAATTATGCTCAGAGGCATATTCCTTATTTTCATTGATCATTTTTATTGGATTTCTCAAACAATTCTCTTTCGTCTGTACTTTTCTTTTCTATAGCATATATATTTCTTGCAGAGTAGAAACGTGAACTATATGCGAAATTTAAGATATAAACTCCACATTTAATAGAAGTTAAGGAAATCAGTCTTCTAGGTACTTTCTAGCTTTCTCCCTCAATTCTTATTACTGAAATTTACTACCATATTGACAAATCTAGACTTTACTCTTTTTTTCTTGGACTCTAATTCTTTACCCCTTAGAATAAACTATGCTTACCTGTTCCCCTTTTCCCCCTTTCCATTGTGCATTGTGGAATCCCTTATCTACTGGAACAATCACCTTGGTCTTCAATCTTTTCCTGAAATAGTTCTTCTATAGGAGAACTAGCCTTGGCATAAATGAAACTTAGCATCAGGGTTGTCCTATCATAGCAATTTGCCCCAAAATGATCTATAAGCTAATGAAAGTATACAGAAAACAGATAATGGTACTAGAGCAGAAGAAAAAAAATGGTAGATTTGGTGGTGGTAATACTACAGACAGACGGGAGAGAACAGTGAGGGACTGAGTTGGAAATCATATGTTGGTAGTCCAGTTACTGAGGGAGAAAGAATCCAAAGCGCAAGAGTAAAATTTTAATGGTAGAAGGTAAATGACATTAAAAAAATTATTTGAGAGAGAGAGAGAGAGAAGGGGAGAGTGGTAGAGGGAAAGAGAGAGAGACTCCTAAGCAGACTCTACACTGTCTGAGAGCACAGAGCCCAATGTGGGGCTTGATCTCACAACCTGGAGACCACAATCTGAGCTGAAATCAAGAGTTGGTAGCTTAAAAAAAAAAAAAAGTCAGTAGCTTAACCAACTCTTAGGCAGTAAAGTGTATAACAATAATTCTCTAAATCAGGGTATTCCCGCTTTGTGGATTAAGAAAATGGAGAGCAGGAAAACTAAGCAACACATCCAACGTGATAGAAACAATCAAGTGGCCAAGCTGCGATGTGAACTACAAGAGTATTCTCCGTTGCAGAAAGAATCAGCAGCCTCTGCCCTTTCCATGTTAGTGGAGATATTTGAGGCATAAATGGCAACCTTCCATTCTACCGTACTTTAAATATATTTCCCTAAGACTAAAAAAAGCAGGCTTCTTAATCTGAGTTGTGATGCTCCAAGGCCATCTGCTTAATAAAACTCTCTACAGTAGCATCTGTTCCTTTTCTCTCAGTCTCTCAGAGGATCAGATGGACATGTTGGTTAGAATGTTTTCTCCCTGCTATTTACCACCAAGACCAACTACTGGCCTGACCAATCCTTCTGAAATCAACCACATGCACTTGTACTAACATGAGGACCATGAAAATGTGCTGCTTAGATTTCCTGCTGTAGTCGAGTTGACTAATAATAGTCCTAGATGCTGACCTCTGGATCCACCACCACATTTATACCAAAGCCGTCCTTTCTCTTGGTTGCTTTCAGCCAAAGATGGAACAGGACGATGACATTAATTCAAGTGCCCTTTTGAGGGATGTGGGACTCTGCAGATGAATGGCTATGTACCAAAGAATACAGATCAGTTTAGCCAAAACTTTTTTAGAACTGTGCCATATGCCATACTCTGAGACTCTTCCTAGCCCATCCATCTCTCTTCATTCTTTCCTTTCACAGATGTCATACCTACACTCTAATTTCAAGGTTTTTCTTTTTTTTTTCTTTCTTTTTTTTTTTTTAAATCTATTCAGGTCTCTTCCCTTTATCCTTTGAAGATATCTCCACAATAGATCTCCTATACATCTAAATCCATGTATCTGCTTCTTGGAGGATCCAAACCAATACAACCATCCAAATCCCTTCTTTTCCCTGAGCATGCCACACTCTTTGATGGCTCTTACACCAGACTCATGAATGTTCTTTACATTCTTTCCCCTCTTATGTTCTACTACTGACTTTCTGTTATCTTCACTCCATTTTTTTTCAAACTCAAAATCATAAAATAGGTCTCGCCACCCTGATATATATTTAGGAGCATTTTCTCACTATTTCAAATCATTATTGAACTTCTTGAAATAAATGCCTATCCTTGCCGTTTACCTGCCCATTAACAAACCACCATTATCTAGCTTCTGTATTAACAGCTTTTTTGAAGTAATGATTTCTCCAAATTCAATAGATACTTTCTCTACTCTTATATTATTTCAAGTTTCACATAGCATTTGATATACTGGATCATTTCAGCTTGAATTCCTCTAGTCTCCTAGCTTTTGTAAAATTTCAGTCTGTTCAGTTTTGGGTTTTGTTTGTTTTTTGTTCCTTTTTAGTCTGATTTATTTATTTGTGTGTGTGTGTGTGTGTGTGTGTGTGAGAAAGAGAGAGAGAGAGAGAGAGAGAGAGAGGCAGAGACATAGGCAGGGGAGAAGCAGGCTCCATGCAGGGAGCCCCATGTGGGATTTGATCCAAGACTGTCCAGAAGGCAGACGCTCAACCACTGAGCCACCCAAGAGTCCTTGGTCTGTTTGGTGTTTGTTTGTTTTCCCACCAACTCTATGACTGAACTTTTTGTAAATTAATTTCCTCTCTGGAACTCTATGTGTGAATGATACACCAGGAAACTACTTATCAAGGGAGGTAATTTAAGAGGTAAAAAAAAAAAAAAAAAAAAGTCATGTTATTCAGTCTCAAGGCTTTGATTGTCACCCTTCGTGTATAACTACCAAATCACAATTTCTGGTTTGTGTTTCCCTCTGGATTGCTAGTTTTCTACTTCAATTTGCCTGTTGAATTTTTGTTGTACATTAAGCTCCACGAATTCATTTTATACCAAACCGAACTTGATTTATTACTTCTGAAACTTGTTCTTCCTCTTGAATTTTTAATTTCTTTTAATGACACCTTCCCACTCAAATTCCCAATTGAATCTTTACTTAAGTTGTGACTGTTCTTGTGACTTCTGCCACCTACGATAAGTCCCATGTTGTATCTGATCCAATTAGGTCACGAGAGGCATCGACCTGTAATAACTCACACCTCCAGGCTCCTGTCTACTCGCACTGCTGCTGCCCAAGTGCAGGTCCCCATTATCCCTCTACTAGGTATTGTAATAGTATCTCTTTGCTTTCCTGTACTCTGTGTTTCTATCATGGGCAAATTCATTTGCCTTCTAATAATTGCACCGTAGTTCTGAAAATTTGTTCTAATTATGACAGATTCATGCTTAAAACAGAATATTTCCATGACTGGAAGCAGTGAACCTTAAGTTCGTTACCTCAACATACCAAAGCGCTATCTATTTTGCTGGATGTCAAACGTAATTTGCTATCATTTGGAAATTAAAATACTAGTGTTTGAAAATGACTTATATTTAAAAATCAGAACAGATTCTTGACCATTCTTATCTTCAAAAATCACTCTTATCCACTTATCCGATATGATTTCCTGAGAAGTTATACTTATTTGTATATAACTTCGGCTATGACCACATGCTGCACATTATAATGCCCTCTGTCTGTGTGCTGAAGAAGAAAAATGTAGAGAATTCTTAAGTCTCTAGGATCAAGGCCAAAATCTCTAAGTTGGTATTTCATAGCTCTTCACAATTTGGCCCAAATTGTGTTTTCTACTTCTCTTTATCTCATACTCTGTGCTAACAAGAAGCAGCAATGACAACAAAAACTTAAATTCCTTACCGTTCATCTATATAATTTGTGCCTGCCCCTTTCCACTCTACCTTTACTATGTGGTTCCCTGTCCTTAGAAAGCCCTGGTGCTTTATTATGCAGATTAGAGGTCTGAAGGTCAGATGTTAAATGTTATCACCTTCACGCAAATTTGACTCTCTTCTTGAGCTGGAAGTAAATGCTTTGTTCTCTGAAAATACTTTTTTATCTACATACTCCTCTGGTGGGACAGGTAATACCTCTGCTTACTCTCCTGCTTTTAAAGTGACATTTTAATCATATACTAGACTATAAGCCACTTAAAAGTAGGAAATATTTATTTGTATCCCCCACAATTCCTGACACTTGGTTGGTATTCAAAAAATACTGAAAAAAAACAGACTTTTTAAGTTCTTTGTTAAGTTTACTTATTGGTTTGAAACATCCCTCTGCAAACCTGGCAGTTTTCCTTTAAAAGACTGCTCGAGCAGTAAATCATTTATCAAGTATTAAGTCCAACTAATCTCAAAACTTTTTTCCTGGGAATACCACTATTATCCTTTCTCCGTTCAAGGAAAATGATTTTTTTTTCTCTAAACTTAGTTTTCTATTTCTCAGCTTATTCCATTTTTCTCTCAATCCTCTGATGAGTGAGAGTGACAAATCTTATGGAAATATCTTAATCATAGTATATCTAATGTTCTTGTACTTATAAAATGCCTCAAGAAAAATAGTGGATTAGTTGAACATATATATTTTGTTTTTTCTTAAAGAGACTATGCTCACCATCTTATGGAACCGATTTTCCAGAATTAAAAGCTATGTCTCTTGATTTCCAAGTCCCCATTGAGCTTATTTGGCTAGTATACCCACAGCCTATGCTGGAATTTAGGTTACTTTAATGTGAATGATTGAGCCTTACACAGGATTTATAAAAAGAAAAATAACTTCAAAATTGAGATAATTACCCAATATCTGCTACTGTAGAGGGTAGAAAGGGCCAAGAGAGGTCACTTATTTAATTCCTTTGTCCTGGGGACAGGAATACCACTAACTTTTTCTGAAATAATGGTTATCTTCTGTATTCCTTAGAAAATAAGGAATCTACAGTGTATACGATAGTTTCATTTTTTTTTCTGCAGATTTTATTTTCCTGTGCTGATTAACAACAAGAAAGATTTGTCAACAAGCTCCTTCTGGCAGAAGAAGTTTGCTGAACCCAAAAGCCTGAGCTATAACCTTGAGTTTGGCATAAAATTTTTGATAATTTGATCCACTTGGCCTTTTAGCAAATAGAGTTCAAGCATCCTTTTCCATCTTTTCCCATCTTAATTTTCTAAGGCTGCAGTTGAAAATTTTGACAAAAAGTGAAGAGGCACGCAACTGTTCTCCCTTTGTGATAAGAGAGAAAAACATCAGAGGCAGATGCAAAGTAGATCCTTGTAGCAACGATTTGGTGTGAACCAATCTTTTTCACTGCTCCTTGATGTCTATAAGTCCGGAAAGGTGAAGGCATTTTTCCAGGGCAATAAAATGCCTAAGTTGACTAAACACAACTTTTGATTACTTCTCCAAGGGGGATAGGGGTAACTAAAAACTTCCAAGGTTCTTCTCAACTTTAGCAATGTGCATTTGTGTGATGGAAGACTTTTAGCATTTAGGATACCATGGAGACCACCTTCCTAAAACTGCTGATATGCAATGGAAGTAAAGGAATCTGTCAAAAAGATTATGATTTTCTTGCATTGTTGGACTTTGTAAATCATTTCTATTGCAGACTCCATGGGCATATGCCACAGAGAAGACTGAAGGTCTTTTTCAGTCTCACAATGGAGTTTGTTTCTCAAAGGCAGAAATGATCAGCAGAATTTTCAAGGCAAAAGGGCTGTCTCTGTGCCAAATCTCCCTAGATCATAAAAATCATAGGAAAGACAGAATCATGAATACAGTATACATGTGCACACGCTCTCTCTCTTTCACACACACACACACACACACACACACACACACACACACACACTTACACTGCTCTGTCCTTTGTCAACCAGATCAATATTTCAGACACAAATGAGGTGAGCTCAGAGGAAGAGAGATTCATATTGAAGTGTGAAAACATTCCAGGAAGAAAAAGACAGATCTGTTTAAGAGTACAAATACACCCAATAAATCATGGTGAGCTTGGTGGGGGGACTGCTCTTCCTTCTGGCAGCTTTGTAATTACTCTCTCAACACAGCAACAACTTTCTTTGGAAACGAAAACTCTATATGCAAGACAATTACAGCACCGGGTATCACTGCGGGTCAATGCCCAGGCTACATATGTCGCAATCCATTAGTTAGGAGATGTCAAACAGCTTCAAGTTTATTAAACCCAAGTGCCACTTTTCCCAATCACTTTTCTCAAGGTCTCCCAAGAACAGTCATCGACTATTTCTGATAGTCTATCAATCCATTCTGCAAATAATTCTCTTCAAGTGCAGACTTTATAAATTATTAACCTGATCTATGAGATCTAGTAATTCTCAGTTCAGCTCCCCTAAATAATCTTCTGATCATGTTACAACTCACAATTAGAGATCTTCAGATGACACTACAGTGAAGAACATTATTTCATTTTACCCTGTGAGAATTTGATTTGTATTTATGTTTAAGTACTCTAGAGTATATCTTGGAAAACTCAGGATAAACAGAGCAGTGATACTAAAAGTACAAAGAGTATTCTTGGTTTTGGTGCACCTGAGATCTACCTTCTCTTAAAAACATAAAATATATTTCACTTACACTTAGCTATTTCATATTTAAGTATGCAATGTCTTGAATTATCCTCTAATTAGTTCACATATAAAAACACAATTTTCCCAATTCGTTTGTAAAGGAAGAGGCCAAGTGTTGAATGGTCTCATCTTGGCAGCAGTGATGTGCTAGAACCAGCTTGTACAAGCTTATAAGAGCCAATTTTTAAATTTTCAGAAAATTCTGTCAGCTGTTATAAAAAAATAAAAATATATAGACTTACAATTAGATAAATTACATGAAAAGTAAAGGTAATAAATATTCAGAACCCATTACTCCTTAATTACTTCACTATATTTTACCATTACTTATGGTCGTAGGGTTATTAAAATCTGTATTTTTATGTTGACAATGAATGATAGAATAATGTGATGTTGTGCATCTTTTTACAACTTTGTGTTCAGTGACCTCACATTCAATGACTTCACACTGATAGTGTGAAATCAGCCACTATGGAGATATTTATACTACAGAAGTCAGCAAATACTAGAAATCAGCAGTCTCCTTCCCTCCAGAGATGTGGTTGTTGAACTTTCCCCCATCATATCAGTAATCATTATTGAAATCACCAAAATGATTTAAGTTTTAGAATCATTTTCCAGAAGGTAGAAAAGGAAACCACAGCACTAGACAAATCAATCACTACCTAACTCCCTCCTCCTCAATCATTCTAAGGACAGCTGTTCCATACACAGCTCTTACTCTGTGTAGCCATTTTCTATGCTGAGGCACCTGGCCAAGGCTCACTCCTAGCCCCCAGTGATCCCACCTGATATGGGACCTCATTACCATAGCTGGAATTTGGCATGTGTGGCTAATTTCCTTTCTTGGAAAACCGGAACAGGGAAAGTGGTAACTGAGATATTAGACAAAGGGCCATGAAGTCAACTCAAAGACAAGGATATTGTCTTCTGATAGTCCTTATACTGGTCTTGCAGAAGACCTTTTTTGGCTGCACACACCATGATAAGCTATCAGCTACAACACGGGCCTCAAAGAATTCCTCAACTGTGTTTTGTTTTGTTTCATTTTGTTTTAATTCTTTGGATCTCATTTTGCACAAAAAATAAGGTCATAATACAAATTGCAGTGATTAGACATCTGACTCGTGCTTCTTCTATGAGGACTTCAAATGAGTTCCACAGCTTAATGATTGCTAACATGAGCACTGCACTGGGTACTCCAAATACTATTTCATTTGATTCTAACAACCTTATAAAGTAGATGTAATCACTACCCTACTTTGCAGATGAAAAAAACAGAAACTTAGAGAGCTTAAGCGACTTACTTGTTCACATAACCAGGAAATGGTAGAGCTGGTTCTAGGACTTCTCCTCTGAACCAGAACACAAAAAAACTGTAACCCATGTCAATAAAATATTTAGACCTCAATAAGGAGCCAATAGTCAAAGACTGAGAAACTTTAGAAACGTTGATGATAACAAAAGAAACACCGCCACTAATGGTATTTTTAGTTTTCTGACACCCAGATGGCTACCAGAATTTTAATGATGGGGGAACTGATAGAGACACTCAGGAGGATTTCCAAAAGTCATATGAATGCTCATACAGTTGATCTGAAGACTCATTATTAGAGATCACATTCAGGCCAGAAGAAAACGTCTTCCCTCTCTACTCTGGCTAATCAAATGTTGCTGCATCGTACATTTGTTTCTAGGCAGCAAATGGGACATTTATCAACTGAGTTAAGTCAGGAGAGATAGTTTGAGAAAGTGAAGTGAACGGACATCCTGAAGATGAGGAACATCTGATAAGAAAAAAAAAAATAAGCATAGAGAAGAACGAAGGGATATACCAGAACTGTTTGCAAGTATTTGATAAGCTGTCATGTAAGAAACATATTAGACTTACATTTAACCTTAAAGATCAGAATTTTTTTTTTCAAAGGTTGTATTTATTTATTCATGAGTGACACAGAGAGAGAGAAGCAGAGATGTAGGCAGAGTGAGACTCAGGCTCCATGCAGGGAGCCTGATGTGGGACTCAGTCCTGGACCTTGGGATCACGACCTGAGCCGAAGGCAGACACTCGATCGCTGAGCCACCCAGGCATCCCTAAAGGTCAGAATTAGATTCAACTTGTAATAGTTAAAAAATGAATATTTTATTTAAGAAAGAGCATTCTAATGATGAGAGTTGATGAAATACAAAGTCATCTTAATGCGGTATCAAGTTTTCTCTGTCTTCGAAAGCATTTAAACAGCTGACTAATCCTGGCAAAAGAAATTTGGGATGATCCTTGAGGTCATTTAAACTCTGATATTTCCCTGTTTTAGGCTGGAAAAGGAAGAATTGAAATTGTTACCCTGAATCACTCCCAGTGCCATACCCTTTAACTGCATACAATCTAAGTTTTCCAATAACAAGTTCATTCTGGCAGCCTCTCTTCAAAGGCCTACCCAGGATAGGTGGGATGAACAGAGGGTAGAGAAGATACAAACCAGAGTTGAAAGAGCACCCATCATGTTAGCTGAAAAAGGCAACCTCTGAGCTTGGGGTCAGAAGTGGCCATTTTAACCAGGTCATACAAATTGTTAGGCAGTTGCAGGAAATGTTATAGGAAAGAAGGTTCAATGAAAAGGAAAAGAGGGAAACAGATTAGTCAGTCATAAAGACTTCCTGTGACCACTGTAGTACTTATAATAGCTAAGAGATGGAAACAATCCAAATGTCCATTGAGAGATGAAAAAGATGATAAAGAAAATGTGGTACATTCATACAATAGAATATTATGCAGCTTTAAAAAAGAAAGAAACCCTGCCGTGGTGCCAGGGGCTGTTGTGAGAGGGAAATGGAGAGTGTGGAGGCCGAGAAAAATTAAGGCCACCCCACCTAAAGCTTAGCATTAGCACAAGTACAGCCATCTTAGGCCCCTGTGAATAAGAGCTGAACTTTATGGGAAAAACTGCAGAATGTCCTCAATGTTCTGGCAGGGAATCCCATATCAGAAAGACAACAGAGCCCAGCTCTGTAGAAATTCTGGTAGAAATCTGGTAGAAATTCCCATATTAGAATGAGAACAGAGCTCAATGCCCTTGAAAGCCCCATATCAGAATGTAAACAGAACTTGAGGAATTCCTCCACCCCTTCTGCAAATCCCCTAGACCAGCCTATAAAAAACCCAGCTGTAACCCACTTCGGGGTCCAAGTCCCTGCTCTGCTGTGTCGGGTATACTTGGACCCAAGCTCAAGCTTGCTAATTAACCCTCGTGTGCTTGCATCGGTGTCGGCTCCTTGGTGGTTTCTCGGATTCACAGTCTTGGGCACAACAGAGAGCTCCTGCTGTTCAAAGGGTGTAAAGTTTCAACTCTGCAAGATAATTAAGTTCTAGACACCCACTGTATAACACTGTGAGTTAACAATACTGCATTGTGTACCTAAACATCTATTACAGGGGCACCTGGATGGCTCAGTTGGCCAAGTGTCTGCCTTTGGCTCAGGTCATGATCTGAGGGTCCTGGGATCGAGCCCCATGCTGGGCTCCCTGCTCAGCGGAATGTCTGTTTCTCCCTCTCCCTCTGCTCCTACCTCCCACCCTGCTCATGTTTACTCTCTCAAATAAATAAATATATTTTTTAAAAAATCTACTGCAAAGGTAGATGTGACATTAAATGTTCTTACTGCAACAGACTTTCCAAGTCAACGGAACACCAATGCCAGAAGAGAGGGAAGTTGGCGCGTTCTTTGTAATAGTATTACAGAAATGCAGAAATACAATGTAATTTTTTCTCCACGTATACTTTAAAAATCTTGGATGAATACTAACATAACTATTATCAAGAGAAGACTGGTTTGCCTTACAGAATTTCTTTGACTGCTGCTTCCAGCCAACTCATTACTCTGGTTAGTAAGTGTACTATTGTAGTTGCAAGTGTGAGTCTTAATTGTTTGAAGCCGTTAGTACAGTAAAAACTAATATAACCATGTCCCCAAAATTTTTCTGCTGAAGCTGCTGTTTACCTGCAGTTGAAACCTGAACATTTTAGTGATCTGGTTTGTTGCTTTTCCCACGCATAGAATGGACTAAATGCTAATTATGAGCTCAGGTCCTGTGGTTAGCCTGCCTACCTCTGAACGCCAACTTGGGTCAACTTTGGGGAAGCTACTTAACTTCTCTGTGCCTCCTTTGTATGTATAATGGGTATAACAATTGTACTCCTCTCTTAGGTTTACGTGAGGAACATATATGAAGTTAAACTCTTAAGGCCTCCCCCGGCTATGATAGATACTCAATAAGTAGTAGTAGCAGTAATGATAATAATTGCCATTATTTTATTACAATAAACTAAACTTGAAGGAGCAACTTAGCTTCATTTCACCAATCAGGCTGACTTGAATGATTTCTTTCCATGTTATACAGCCTAAGAATACCTTAACCCTTTTCATTACGCATAGATCGACTTCTATGTAAGCAACGATGGCAATTTTATCGGCTTAACTTCATTTTAAACATTGGTAATAGTAGCTAAAGAATAGAGAGGTGTTTGGCTCAGGCTTATTAAATATCCCCATGAAAAATTCACATCAGAAATGACTGTTCCTGTTCACGCACATCATTTTGCTATGAAGTGTGATTCTGCTTCCCGGTACCTGCGCGTTAGCTATTTGGAGAACAGTAGGGTGAAGTTAAAAATAATGTCACATTTTATCTTCCTGAGTCCTCTGCAACTCTAATGGCTGACGAGAGAGGCTGAGATTTAATGACAAATGATGATGAATCCGTTAGAATGATTCGAAAAGCTAAAGGAAAGTGTTCTTACAGAATAAAAGCATGTGTGTCTATGTGTGCAGGTTTACACACTCAAGTTGCTTGACACTTTTGGGTTCTGGAACAGTTCTGTACTTTGGAACTCCCTGCCAACATCATCAGGGGGTCACATTCAGCTTTCTGAATGTGATCTAGTGGCCACTAGCCGTCTGTACGCTGGACAGGGAAGATAGGGAACATTCTATCATCTCAGAGAATTCAGCTGGACGGGGCTTTTAGAAGGTGAAAGCGGGAGAGTTTTAGGGAAGAAAGCATTCTTGCAGTGGGGAAAATGATGTGGCCCAACAGAATGCCATGGTTCTTCTTTAAACACTAGAGATGGAGGCATAATTAATAATAGGTGCAGCATCATTTTCACCGTGTGGACCGAGAGGCTGCCACACAAAGGATAATTGGTTGTCAGGACGATGGGTTGCTTCCCCTCTGCAGTGAGCCAGCCTCTAAGGGCCTGGTGTGAGAGAGGCAAACCACCTGGGATTGTTGTGATTAGAGAGAAATGCATGTCTGCAGGAGGCTGGGCAGCCAAAATGCCAAGATTAAAGAAAAAGAGAAACAACAACAAAAAGTCTCCCACAGTTTTGGCCAACAGATCTAATCGCAAATTCCTTTAAAATGCAATTCTCCAAAAGAGATCTCTGTCAGCAATAAGCAGCCCTCACGCCTCTCGCTCCAGCCCTCTGTCAAACCGTGGATGAATATTCATACCAGATTATTTTAATCCTGTTTCTTTCTTGATGTGACATAAGTCTACATAATTTATTTTTCCTTCCCAGGGGTTAAATTAAAAGAGAAAAGCTTTTAAACTCCCGCCCATCTACTCCTCCCCACCCACCCCGCCAAGTCCAATTTTTTTTTTTTCTTTTTCTTTTCCTTCTCTGGCCCTGACACAGAATAGGACACAGGACAACACAGAGGTGACTGCACTGGCATGTTACCATTGAAAATCAATGCTCATGTCCTTGGCCTGTCCTGTCTGTCCTGTGGAATGTAATGTTCTGGAACACTAAGCCCCGCAGCAAGGCTCAAGGTGCCTGAGGGAATCTATGGGGTCAGAATGTCAGGTTATTCCAGGTCTGTGTGGGGTCTAATTCACCAACTGTGAGGGAGGCTTCCAGAGCGGATACAAGCCAGGCATAATGCAGGGAATCTGGAATCTGATGTAAATCCACCTTTCTACCTTCATCACGAGGGGGCAAGTGATGGGAATGGGGGTTTCTGGAGAAAAAGACACCAGGATGAAAGACAAAGACAGATGCACACCTGCCCACCAGCACATTGAACTAAGCAGAAAGACAGACACACGGACAAACTGAGAGAGGCACAGCCAGAGAGGAAACAGAATGACTCCTTATTTCTTTCCTGTTTATCCCTCGGTAAACTGCTGCCCAGGAGAGGCTTTTCCAGGTTGTCCAACATTATGTTTACTCTAAGCAAGAACTAGAAAATTCTGGACAATGGACAAAATTCAAAACCAAAGGAAAAAGGGGACTATTTTCCAGACAGATCTCCACTTAGCTTCAGTTAAGAATGAATACAAACACAAAGAGCAATGCACACCAGCCCAGAAATCACCAGTCTGTGCCTGAAGGCTGCTTTTTTTCTCATCCCCGAAAACCAAGCTCTCCATTTCTGTGCTGCTCTGACAAGCTGTTCGCAAAAAAAAAAAAAAAAAAAAAAAAAAAAAAAAAAGGAACGCTCCCCAAAACCTAAGCCGAGAGCAATTTCAGGACCTGGCACTTTCCTCGCTTAACTGTCATTATGAAGTGAATAAAAATCAAATGAAGCAAAGCAACATTTGCTGGTCTTTTCTAAGCATGGATTAATTATTCCCAGATGAAAGTGCCCATCTTTCCTTTTATCACTTGTTAGTTTTCCACCTTTCTTGTTTGTTCCTTTGTTTCCCCACCCCCTGAGGGTACACGTAGAGAATTCTGGAGGATAAATGCAAAAATTGGGCTCAGTCAAGGTTAAACTAACTTCTGTTTGCCTGGGGGCATTACAATATCTGGACAGAATAAAACATTGAAGGAGATATGGTGCTGGGTGGAGAATCCGTGATGTTCCAATTTGGACCAAAGCACTATCTGTTGCACACTTTTTGGTGCCAGAAACTGTTAGGCAATTCTAGGAGGTCTGGAAGTGGCTTTGATGGCCTGCCTCCTTTCAGCTTTAAGAAACTCCTTCTTTCTATACTTATCCAAACTTTGTTCCATGCCTACCATTAACTAGACATTATAATCTTTGGATTCCACTGAGAAGAACACATAGCCCTTATGTAAGAACAAAGATTCAAATAAAACCTATTTAAAATGTCCAACTTCACAGAGCTGCAATATTTGCATTTTATAGAAAACATTTTAAAATCATTTTAGTAAGTGGAATCCATTTTCCTCCATGAACTGTTAATATTGAATTCTTAATGGCTTCCCCAGGGTTTTGGGTCTTGCTATGAAGCCTTTAGTGATTTCATCATTGTTAAAGCACAGTAAACAATCACAGTTTATGCTCATAAGCATAAAACTCTCAATCTATTACTCGCCCTAGTTTTTATATTCTTAAAGATGGAAAACTTATTTTCCATGCAATCTGAATATAAGACAATGCTAAATTGGTTTATAAGCCTGGTGAATATTGGTATAAACATTCCTAAATTGCTTTAATGTATAATATCAGCATCTGAACTCTTATGGAGACAATTATGCTTTCAAATTTTTCAGGTTTTTAAATAAGACACTGACTGTTCTTTTTCCTTTGTTGAAGCTAGTCTTCATTTTTTTTTTTTTTTTGTTTCTGGTTCTTATTCTTTGTTGATAAAAAGACCATGTCAATTTGTCCCTCTTAGAAGAATCACTTCTAAACCTATCTTCAATTTCTAGTTTGGCTTCCAAAAACCTTTTAAAAATATATTAGAGATCTCTATTTAAACCTGGCCCAAAGTGGGGGGTGGGGGGTGGGGAATCACATGGCAAAGGTACCAAATAAATTTCAACTACAATATATGAATCCATTATCTTTTTCCCAAATGTAAAATGTATTTCTAGTGTTTAAAAAGCAAACAAAAAAACCAAGACCAAACAAAAATCAATGTATACAGAAAGTAAATTCGGTGTATTATTTAACCTCTTAGATATGCATCTCTCACATATTAATGAATCTTGGCTTATATTTCACACAATTATGTAAATATATAAAAACCAGTATCTTTTAGGAGTGCCTGGCTGGCTCAGTAGGTGAAGCAAGCTATCTAATCTCGGGGTTCTGAGTTTGGGCCCAAATTGGGTATAAAGATTCCTCAAAAATAAAATCTTTTAAAAAACCCTATCTTTTAAAAATTTCTAGAATTAAAATAGAATATAAAGGGTGATGCACTCCTTTCTATTTTAAATAGCTTTTGAGCACTGCTTTGCTTTCTGTTCTTCATAAACAGGGCTCTGTATATTTTGCCATATGATTGTGCACATTTTCTCTAACTATATTGCTATTGTGGGGAATTTGGTTGTTTATAACTCTTTTTAAGGAGTGAATAAAAGATAAATAATCTGTCTTCTGAATCTTCTACTATAGTTGTGATTATTTTATTAGAATGCATTTCTCAAAAGGAATGAGAGGTTTAAAGGGCACCACATTCAAATGTAACTGCCCATTTACTTGAAATTATATTAAGCCTATAAAGTAATACGGAAAGAAATTTATATTCTGAATTTCTATTCATCTTCAGTTCTGTCTCACAGATTTCTTAGTCTAGATAGTTTATATATTTTTATTCTTTACTGGATCTATTCCCTCTTACAATCTTTGACAGGTTAATTGAAAATCTATTAAGTTTTGTCTATTCATTTTTGTATCTAGTAACTTGTTGACTTCTTGCAGTTTTTGATATTTAGTCCATAAGGCTTATTGTTACAGCTTTACTGCAGAACTGTCATATGAAATTAAACTTGTGTTTTGCCCTGATCTAGAATATTTTAAAAGATTTATATCTTTTTATATCTTTATATATCTTCAGAGAGGGAGAGTTGGGGAAGAGTGTGCCCACAAGCGGAGGAAGGCACAGAGGGCGAGGGAGAGAGAGGATATGAAGCAGGGCTCTATCCCAGGACCATGAGATCATGACCTGAGCTGAAATTCAGGCTCAGGTGTTCAACCAACTGAGCCACTTGGGTACCCCATCCTGATCCAGAATTTTTAAAAAATTCTTTTATCTCTAACATATTACTTTTTGTCTTGTTGAAATTCTTCTTGTTTCCAAGTGTGTACGTCAACAGCCAATCTAGCTTACTTTCAATACATATAAATAGAGTTCTTGACTTGATCTTGATCTTAATGGTTATACTCCTGGCATTTCTAGTGTTAAACTTTTTATTTTTTTATTTTTATTTTGTGTGTGTGTGTGTGTTAAACTTTTTAAATATGAAATACACTGATGCAGGTTTTGGATGCTTATTCTTTATCAGGTTGAAAGAACATCTTTCTTTTACTAATATAGTAAGATTTTAATATTATCCATATTATGCATATAGCATCTACCAAAATGATCATGCTTTTTGTTTGATGTATTGATATTTCCTAATAATGTATAAAGAATGGAAAAGAAAAATGGAAGATAATTGAGTAGAGTTTTTCATATCAAACCACAGTTTTATTCCTGAATTAAATCTTATATATAAATGTTCTAAATCTTGTTATATTGTTATGGTATACTTTTCATACATTATTGAATCGATTGGATAACATTTATGTCTATTAGATATGTTTATATGTACACACACATACACACATATAGGTGACGTAAGTGTGTTGTATTTTTATAGCTGTTTTGCTCAAGTCTCAGTTTCTGAGTTTAATATTTTTGAAGCTGAGAAGTTTCATTTCTTGTTTTAGTTGTTTTTCCATACTATGAAAAAGTTAAAAGTTTATAAGCAACTGATCGTTGAAGTTTGATAGAATTTACCTATAAAACTGTCTGGATCTAGAACTATTTGGGGAGCTAATTCATTGACAAAACATTAACTTCTCCGAGGTAATGGTTTACTTGGTCAATCAATTCAATTGATATTTACTGAGCCTAATCTATATGCCATCTATTGTACTGAGTGGAGTATCACAAAGTAAGACATTTCTGACCACTATTATCATAGGATGTGAAACCCAGTAAGAGCCAGATATCACAAAAGTAATTTCATGAATAACTCTAGACATTTTCCACTTAGGACTTTATAACAATTTTCGTTTAATATTTCATGAATTATTTTTTCAGTGTGGTCTCCTATTATAGAGGACAAAGATACGCACACATACACAAACACATTCTGGGAGAGTTATGGATCTCCTTTGAGGATTTGAAGAAAGTACCACATTACTTCACATATAATATAAATATATATAATATATTAATATATAATAATATATAATAAATATATATATATATACAATTCAGTCACATATACATACATGCAATAGTTTGCATAATTTCCAAGGATTTCTGAGGACACAATAATCTCATTTATTAATTGTAAGTTGATCAATATTTCTCTACGTCATTATTTTCTTTTTATCTCCTTGATCCAGAAATGTATGAAGACACTGCATTTGAAAGTAATTTTCCTTGCATTTCTGATAATTTTAGTCAACTACTTAAATGTTAGCCTATTTGCTTATATAAAGTCTTAAAATTCTTATATATACATTATGGAATCTCCCTTTTTGAATATAAAATTAATCTCTAGATGGCACTTAATGATTTTTGTCTTTAATTCTATCTTGTCTAATGTTAATATTTAATGATCTGGGTTTTCTTTTTCTTGTGGTTTGTAAGACAAAAACACTGAACATCTTTAAGTTTTTTGTCTTTTTAACATGATGTCTTTTGGTTGAGCTATTTTTACCAATTCAATCTATGAGACTTTCAGATAATAATACTTGATTCATAAAGTTGTCATGAGGATTAATGGACATAAAACATTTAAGGAATGTAGGATCGCATACAGCATAGTGCCAGGCACATACTAAGAATACATATTCTATATCATTATTATTGGTTATTTAGTAGAAAGGTTGAAACAATTTATAGCAGCCCTCACAATGGATCCATAGTCTTACTTTTGACATTTTGAGTATTTTTCTGATTCATTCCATATTTTCTGTATTTTCCCACATTAAACGTCCTTGCACATACATAATTTGCTCTTCTCTTCTGTGGTTGATGTACCAGTACACATTTTAAGTTCTCCTTAGTGGTTACCTTTAAGCAGCCCAAAGTAATCTCTTAAAATGTACAATATTGCCAACATAGAAAACTACAGAAAATAATATAACCAACAATAGACACCAATGTTATAAATTTGATAGACGTTAACAGTTTCTTGTTTCAGATCTTTCTCTTAAAGAAATAAAACATTATAGATAAACCAAAGCCCAAGTGCACACTCCAAAGAGTACTACTATCCTACTATCCTGAAGTTGCATTAGTCCCATGCATGTTTTTATATTCATTACAGTAATCCATATTTCTCAAATTATTTATGTTAATAGATTAACATTAAAATAATGTTCTGGAATCACTGTATTGTAAAATTAGGCATTTCAAAATTTTGCTCTGTGCCATTCTATTTCTTGTTCTTTCTATAACTCCAAGTTTTAGATGTGGAATACTGTGTTTTATTAAACTATGATTTTATATCACACTCCTTTTAATTCAATAATTATTTTAGATGTTTGATTTCAGTTTTGCAGCATAATTTAGTGTAATTATCTAACTCTGTCTTGAAATGTTTTTGGTGTTCTCTACCAGTCTATTTTACATGTGACTTCCCCATAATGGATTTCTTAATTTTATTGTATCTCTTGATCAGCTATTATATATTTTAAAGTGGTTTAAATTGATATGTAGACATTATATTTTATAAGCCATTGAATATTTAAGAATACCTTTTTAAGAATTCTTCACAAGGAAAAAAAAATCTGTGAAGGAATAAATACATCCCAAAATGTTATTTCCCACTAGTTCTGTTGTGGACATTGTTTTGTTGTCTATTGGCCTGGCCTTTGGTGTCGTAGGGTAGGCAGTTAGCAATCAGCACTCCTGCTATCTGGCCATTAATAAAATGTATTTTTTTCTTAGTTTTGTAACTTACCAATCTTTTCAGTATATTTCTAGACAAGAATACCTCTGACTGATTTTGATGTGTTATGGTAATCATTTTGGATCTGTTTTCTCAAGTTATTTTTAAGGTCTCCTTTCAAAGGAAAGTTATTTTGTGTGTCTTATTTATTTCAAATAAGACAAAAGTTTAACTTAATTATGTCTTTAATCATTGCCTCTGTTCAAACTTTTTTTAGTTTTTTGTTTTGTTTTTTTCCTAATGAACACAATTATTAGCCTAGGTAAGAGATAGCATTCTCTGCTGTCTTTATCTTTGGATCTTTGACACATTTCCTTCCCCCACCCCAAATTTCTGTTTCTTCTACTTTGTTAAGTACATTACATGAGAGTTTCTCAAGTTAAATTACCATATTATTAACTTGACCTTTTACCAACTTATTTCAAATACCCAGTTCAGATTTTTTATTCCAACTTTTGTAAGTTTCTCTGCAATCAATCCTCAAGTTCACCATCAATTTTTCTCAAATAGCCTTTTTCTCTCAACCTATTCTCTTCAAATTGCCTCCCCCCCACTCCTACCAAAGACAACATGCTCTTGTGTATTATTGAAGGAACAAGTAATTTTCTCAAGTTGACTCTGTGCCTATCATTAATGGCTATTACAGGTCTACTCTTCTTTTGTCTCAAGCTAATATTTTCTCCCTCAAGTTTCTATTATTCCCTAGACTGTGTCTTCTTTTCTTTAATCTCTTTGTATGTCTATTTAGTCAACCTCAGATGGAGGGGAAATTGATTCAGGCTTAGTGTTTATTAACACATATGGTGTGTAGATTGCCCTTGTCCTTACTCTCTGTTCTCTTGGGTGCTGGTCAGATCTTTTTAGTTTCACTGACAGGTAGTAAGTTGATATCCATGACCCTTAGTCTCATTCCTGATGTCTTTTAATCCTTTGTTTTATGTAGCTCTACCGGATTGAAACAGGATAGTATCTTATCTCAAGTGTCTGATTATCTGATATGAAGAACAGATGAAGTACATGGAAAAACTAGAGTCCCCAGCATCTGCTGATCCATCCTTCCTTCCTTCCTTCCTTCCTTCCTTCCTTCCTTCCTTCCTTCCTTCCTTCCTTTCTTCCTTCCTTCCCTCTCTTTCTTTTTCTTTCCTTGCCTCTGCACCACTCTCAAACCTAGTACTTTACTTGAGGTAACTACATATCCAAAAATACAATGCATTACAGCTTGTCTTCTAAGGGACCTCATATGTTTATTTCCTGGAAGATACAGTCTCAAACCGGATGCAGCAGGAGGGACAGATAAAAAGTCATAAGAGAAAAGGAGAGCATTTAGCTGCCTGAACCAGCATCTGTCTGATACAAACTATTTCTGATCCAGGGGCAGATAACAAAAGTTACATTTTTGTTGTTGTTGTTGTTGTTTTGTTTTGTTTTGTTTTTCTATCCAGGTTCAGGTGGGCAGTAGCCTTCTGTTTCTAGCTCATCACTGATTTGTGATAAGCTCTCAACTCTATCAGTCCTATGGTTTTAGAAGATGGAGAAAATGATAGCTCAGCTTTTTGATGGAGCCTGGTGTGTCAGTTAGTACTGGTCTCCATGCTGAGTCAAAAAGATGTAAATAGAATAGAAGCTTATTTCCCTGTCATGTAAGAGTGTGGAGGTACTTTAGGCTGGTAAGGAAACTGATCCCCAAGATCCTGTCTAAGGTCCTTCTATCCTACCGCTCAATTGTGTGTGGTCCATTTCCAAGGTCTCATCATAGTCCAATATGGTCACTACCATCCAATGAACTCACATTCCAATCCACAGGAAGGAGGAAAGGGAATCTAAAGGAAGGGTCACAGGCCAAAGGAAAATGCACAAACTGCCTTTTAAGGGATGGCCACAGGTCACCATGACTTTCTGGCTTACCTTTTACTGATCATATTTAGTTGCAGGGTCATGACAGCCTTGTGGAGAAGGTGTGGCTACAAAATGGAATAATGCTAAAGGCAAAGATTCTAATACTAAGGATAGGGGGAAGAGAAATTGAGGACAGCTAGCAGGCTCTGCCACAGTTTCAGTGTTGATGTCATTTCATCCTACTAGAGTCTGATAACCAGATCCCATATAAACTAACACAGAAACTTGTTTTAATCCCTTAGTGTGTCAAACATTTCATTTTATTTTTTAATAGCCTTGTGTTATAAAATGTTCATACAACTTCACAGTTATATATTTTAATTAGGAAAGTTTCTAATATAAACTTATTTTTGAGATCCGTATTTCCCCATGGGAAAAATACTTGTAATTTCTGAGGAGAAATCTTTTTTTGTAAAATCCTTCTGAGAGAATTTTTATTGTGTCTAAAGCAATCTTTCAAACCAGCTAATATAGCCATGCCCTGTTTTGTTTGACATTTTCAAATGGTCTAGCCAAATATAGCTTAAGAAGCTGTAAGTGCAAGAAGAGATTACAGGTGAGGTGTGATCACAGGCACTGGAAATGGCCCCTAGACTCCTAATCTTTTCTCACCTCTGTACCTATAATTCCACCTCATAGTCTCTATTGAGCAAGTTTAAGTTATAAAATTTATACATCAAACTGTCTTCCTGAGAAAAAGCAGTTTTAATCACTATAAACTTTCCTTTAATTTAATTTAATTTAAATGTGGCCATTTATCCTTAATTAATCCCTATAATATCTCTCCAGCAAATACCTTCAACTTTATCAAGGCCAATTTTCAATTGTTAATACAACAAGAATAACTTTTCTAACAATTGCTCTCTACTGTCTAATGGTTCAATGTGTCCCACCTAATATTATCATCAACTATTTTACACTCAAGCCAAGGCCATTGCTGAACGAAGTCTAGATCACTAGAAATTGATTTTTTTTAATGTAGCTTCTGTCTTTGTAGTTATTGACTGTGCTACTTATTCATCTTACTGGTTCCACAGCTCACACCATATGGCTAGCAAACAAAGTTTCTTCAATTTATTGCCTCTTATCTCTTTAGTCACTGGTAATTCATCTTCCATCATTTATGAAATTAGCTCTTTACTTGTTCTCTTGCTATATTTTCCCTGCCCACTTGTCCAATGCTCCCAGATACTTTTCCCAAATCCATCTCCTTAAATCAGGGAAGAATATAATACTATGAGAAAGATAATGTTATGGACTGAATATAAATATATAGATGTGGATATAGATATAAATGTTGAATAAACATAAATATGGATATACCTCCTGTTGGTTCTGTTTCTCTGAAGAACCTTAACACTACCTTATAAGAAGCAGTAACAGAGTGTTCTCTCTTTCTCTCTGTACATATGCACCAAAGACAGGCCATGTGAGGACATAGCAAGAAGGCATCCGTCTATAAGCCAGGAAAGAGCTCTCATCAGGAACCAAATCAGCTGGCACTTTAATCTAGGTTTCTAGCCTCCAGAACTGAGAAAATACATTTCTGTTGTTTACGCCACCCAGTCTATGGTATTTGGTTATGGCAACCTGAGCAGACAAATATAGGCATATGGAGGTCCTGCAGAGAAAGTCTCTAAGCCAGACCATGAGCAGAGGAAGATGAAAGTGAAGGCTCGAAGAACCCAGCCTGATGGGAAGTAACACCAAGTGGCACAAATACTAAGACAGCCCTGGTGTCATCACCTATTATCTGTGACCATCTGTGGGAGATACTGGGCCCCGGGTGGTCCTTGGCCATCTCTGTTTGGACCCAAGTGACTAAGGAAAAGCTGTGGGCAGAGATCACAGATGGCTGGTTTCATTCCCCTGAAAGTGTCTGCCCCCCTTGCCTCGATATGATGAAGTTCTGTTGTTATTCATTACACTGTATTTTCTAAATACTTGATCTAGAGATAGAGATTAGGAATGGGATGAAAAACAGGAGGACCTGGTGTCAGACTCTAGCTGAACAGGATGAACAGCTAAGAGTTTAAGGAAGACACAGAAATGTGTGGCATGTCACAGTTAGGGTTGAGCTTCTGCTTTTGGCTTAGTTTTATGATCCCAGTGGTCTGGGATGAAGTCCTGTATCAGGTTTTCCTCTCTCTCTCATAAACAAACGAACAAACTCTCTTAAAAAAAAAAAAAAACTAGCACTTGATTCAATCTCAAGTATTTGATGCACTTATGAATGTAAAAGTCCAAGCAAAAAACACTAGAATGAAATCCTCCAACACATTTACAAGGGTAATAGATGGTTGGTGGGCTGAAGGGTTGTTTTCCAACCTCTTTGTTCTAGGATGTTTTTTTCTCTTATTTCATAATCAGAACAAAAGCAAAACAAAAACACAACTTATGTGTACTTAAAAATTTCACATTATAGGATAATATCTCTAAATCCTAACTCTTCCTATTATATGAGTTTACCCTCTTGTCTGCATCATTGCAACTCTGTGACATTGTACATCTCATGTGTCTGGCATCCTATGAACACTTGAGCGATTGCCAGTGAAGCAAACTACATTTGAATAAGCTTTTACATATTTTCATTTAATAATGTGCATTATTTCACAGAACTCTCTTTCCTGCTTCCACCACATTACCAAGGAAATATGTTAGAATGAAAGCACTGCTTTTTTTAAGAACACACCCTGTTTTGAATTGAGGATGATTTAAATTTTTAACACAGCAGGAGTTTGGGGGAATTTCTGTGCATCAACGTTTTAAAAAGATCTCTGTCTCCACAGGCAGATGCAGAAGGTTGAATATTTAGCATTTGTTATTAGAGAGAGAATTGCTACTTACATATGTGATGTAGGAAGCTGAATGCTTGTTAAGAGTGCACTCTGCCATTCAACTGGCTTAGTTACTTGTTGGAGTTATAACTTGGTTACTTTTTTAAAGTAGAAATCTATGAATATCAAATTGCTGGGTGGTCATCACAGAGAAGCCCTGCAATCTAGCCTCCGCAGCATCAGCTCTGCCCCCAGGAAGCAGGATGTAGGAAAGACTCATGCACTTTAGGCTCCTTTAAAGGGCAAGCAGTTTGGCCTTTTCCAAATGGGGGACAGTATGTGGACAGCTTGATGACCCTGTTAATTGCCCCCACCCCCTCCAAAGACAAAACTCAAAACAAAACTGGCGACCCCTGATAATATAAACTCTGCTGTCAAAAACAAAACTGCAAGCAACAGACTGAAGGCACAACCATGCAAAGACGTATCTCAAGAGGGATAATTAAAACACATATGCACATTCAGAGAAAAATAGATGACTTTCTTGCCCCCCACACCCCTCATTCCAGCCCCATCCTAATCCTCTTATATTTTCAACAAATAACAAGACAGGAGAAAGTGGTTCCATGCTACAATGCCTCGAAAATTGGCAATTAATAAGGATATTGCTTTGACTGTCTAAGATTTCCATCCTGCTAAGCGTTTAGATATATCATTCTATTTGCCTCCACCCACATTCTGTCTGTTTCAGGGAAGAGCTCTTGGTCCTTTTGACTTCCCTGACTTGAGATGTGCACAGGGGACCTTTTTCCTAAATGAAAAGATTTGTCTCTGTATACACTTGTCTTCATAGTTACAGAAAGAGAGAGCTATAACTATGTGAGTCAGGGTGAGCTTCCTTTGCAGATGTGTATCCTGAGAATCTGTTGTGATTCTTTTTGATTCTTCATCTTTGAGGTACGTCTTTGGTGTGTGTGCATGGGGGGGCAGATTAAAAATCATAATGTCCCCCAATGTCTTGTTCTTACTACAGTTTATTAGGATGTGTCTAAAATGGAGTATCTCGGCACTTTATTTACAAAGAGAAGCTTATACCTGGATCAAGAAAGAAAGAAAAAAAAGAAAGAAAGAAAGAAAGAAAGAAAGAAAGAAAGAAAGAAAGAAAGAAAGAATAAAAACCAAAGGGCCAATATTTTTTTTTTTTCCGCTTCAGTCACGTTATATCCAGAGCCTGAGATTCTCACTGCTGACAATAGGGGCACAGCCATCCAGGTGTATTCTCTGAGCAAAAGCTGAATGGGGATGCGGACAAAGTGACAATGCGGGAAGAGTGGAGGGTTGGATGAGAGCTAAGTCTTCCCATTTGGAGGTGGGGAATGTCTTTAAGAATTCCGTCATGTGATGCTGTTCATTATCCAGCTCACTCCAAAGAAGTCTGAAGACTGTATTAATCTAAATTTAAGCTCTTTGATAAATTGATTTATTCATTCAATAAATATTTATTGGACACTTACAAGGAGCAAAGCATCCTGGAGGATACCAAGCGAATAACAGTCTTTTTCCTCAAATAGCTTATGATTGCATAGGGGAAGATTTTATATACATATATATATATGTATATATATGCAAATAACTATATTATTTTATTCAGGACTCTTTCAGTTGCAAATGATAGAATCCAAACACAAAGTCGCTCACACAAGAAGGAAATGTATTGATTCGGTTAACTAAAAAGTCTTGAGCAGATCTTCAGGCACAGCTGAATTCAGAGTCTCATTTTATACCATTTCTCTTAATCTCACTCTCTTCTTGTCCCATCTGGTTCAATCTCTTGGGATTTGGACTCTTTGGACCAATCCGTGTGGACATAAGTGTGACGATTGCTCAGTACTGGTTGTATGAACTTAGCACCTAAAATGGTACCTGGACCCTGGCAACTTGCCTAATATTTAAATAGGATGGTCAAACAAATAAATAGGATGCTTTCAAGCCTGGTGAGATTTCATAAGATGAACTAGCGATTTCAAGAGGTTGCTGAATGCCACTGTGGAGAAGAAAAGAAACGAGAGTGCAACTAATATCTCACAAATTCTGTCCATGAGGGAAAGAAGAGAGAGGGTTGTAGTCTTATTAATATAGACTATTTATTGGATAGAATCTGTTTTTAGGGGCACCTGGGAGGCTCAGTCGGTTAAGCATCTACCTTCAGCTCAGGTCATGATTCCAGGGTCCTGGGACTGAGCCCTGCAGCAGGCTCCCTGCTCAGCGGGGGGTCTGCTTCTCCCTCTCCCCTGCTTGTGTTCTCCTTCTCGTTTTCTCTCTCCCAAGTAAATAAACAAAATCTTAAAAAAAATCTGTTTTTATACATTAGGGAAAATAAATCATACTTCTGGGCTCATGAGAATAATGAAAATTAATATAGCACCGTGTGTTTGTGTGTCGGGGGTGCAGGAAGGTTAGACCAAGAGCACAGGTTGAATTTTACTTTGTAAATGGTAAAAAAAAAATAATTTGCCTCCAAAGCAAGAGGAAAAGAAAAGATCAGTGAGGATATAAAGATTTTAAGGGTAGGGGGGAGTGGAAGGCCACTGAATAGTTCAGAATCCAACAGCTTTGTGCTCTCAAACAGAATAAAAGAAAAAAATAAAAAGAAGAAAAAATTTTCCTGCCACTGTGATCAAAAGGAAAAGAATAATATAAAAATGGATTATAGTGATCTTTAGAGATAGATAATGTGAATTGTTATAGACCGAATGTTTGTGTCCTCCCAAAATTCATATGTTGAAACCCATTCCTCAGTGTGATGCTATTGGGAGGTGATGCCTTTGGGAGGTAATGAAGTCATGAGGGCAGAGTCCTCAGGAGTGGGATTAGGGCCCTTATAAAACAGACCCCAGAGAGCTCTCTTGCCCCTTTCACCACTGAAGCCACGGCAAGAGGACAGCCATCTATGAGTCAAGAAACAGGTGTTTGCTGGACACCGAATCTTCCGGTATCTTGATCTCGGACTCCCCAGCCTCCCAAACTGTGAGAAGTAAATTTCTATTGTTTAGAAGCCATCTGGTTTATGGCATTTTGTTACAGCAGCCTGAGCTAAGACACAAGGTTAGCAGACCTAACAATATCCTTACCCTCTCTCCAGTGCTCAGTGAGAACACAGGAGCAAGTACAAGATCCCAGAGGTACAAATATTGGAAAACATGGGAACACAAGCTTAAGAAGAACTGAAGTGCCCGACCATAGGGACCATGTTAAGTAAAGACACAAAGAATCTCATGGATTCTGAGAACTGGAAATGGTCAAGGGTGTAGAGATAGCGGGGGAAATCAGAGGAGCTAGGAAATGAAAGTCAGAGTGAATGAGTCCCAGAGGAAACGTGTCTGATGCTGGTCTTGATGTGCAGCTGGGTTGCTGGGCGACTCAAGTTGGAAAGGAAACAAGTCACTGGAGTTGAGGGGATGGAGGCACAAAGAAGCTCAGGTTTTTGAAGAGTCTTGAACTTGCAACTGTGAAGTCTTAACATCACACAGACAGTCCCAAGTCTAGTGGTAAGGAACTTGGAGGGGAGTAAGAGAGGCCAGAATCATCGCTGGGGGTGGACGATCTCTGGGGCTGCGTGTCCTGCTCACTACCACCTGTAAACAGAGCTAACAGGGCCATCCTGGGCAGAGACAGGTCAGCAAGCTGCCAGCCACGTAGGGGGTGGGAAAAGGGTAATCAAACCTTGCCTTGTGAAAGACGAGGCTGTGGGCGGGTCAGGGGGTGGCTCTAGAGGTGTCTGGTTTTGTGTAAGGAGCCTCAAATCCCTTTTAGATACATGAGGGCACAGATACCTTCTCCACAATCTTAGAGCCAGCCCTGCGATGTGCTCCAAAACTGGGGTAATTTCTCAAATTATGATATCCTATGAAAAGTTTATCCTCTGGCCTAAATGCACAATGACCTATGTGTTGGCACCTTTCTCCTTTCTTCCCCCATTTCTAAGCGTTTACATTTTTAATTTGCTCCATAGGTTTTATTAAGACAAGATTTTTGGATGCATTATTGATGCATTCACCTACTTAGGTATGTTGTGTCTAACTCCTCCCTTTAGAATGAATCTTCAGAGGGCACGGATCTTGTCCAGATTATTCCACTTTATGCTTCTGGTTCCCTGATCTATGCCTTCCCCATAAAAGTTGAATTTCTCTCTCTCTGTCTCTCTCTTCCTCTCTCTTACACACACACACACACACACACACACACACACATCCAATTATCTGTGCAATAGTTTCTGACAAATTTTCAGTCCAAAAAAGATAAAAAAAATAAAGTTGACATAATATGTAACAGATTAAATGTTTCTTCCTCTCTTGTCAAACTGTTCCTAAATCATTCACTTTACTGGTATTTAAAGGATATAAAAATGCAAAAAAAGCAAGGGAAGTGAATTATGTAGTTTACCCCATTATCTTTCCACACCTGCAATTACCTGTTTTAGTACATCTCACTCCTGCCTAAAGAAAGCAGAGCTTCTCTTTCTCTCTTTCCCCATCTTTTCTCTTCATCCCACACCGCATACATACATATGTCACACATCCAAGCTCACATCTATTTTCCTAATCTATGATTTCCATGTGAGTACTCGAATTCACCCTCTCTTCTACATACTTCCTTTGATTTGCATGACTAATGGGAATAATGAAATTTCTAGATTCAGTACTGCTCATGCTATATCTTATAATCATCATCACATTATTGAAATGATGAAAGCAAAATGCTCAGCTGCTTGGAGTGTAGTGCTAATGAGGTCAAGGTAGTTGGTTTCATTTCTGGACAGGCTAGTTAGTATTTTGCAGTGGAAAAAAATGGTTTCATAGCTATAGACTGCACCCTTAACCTCAACCGGCCATACTATAAAGTTACGTCACTGGTTACAAGCAGACTGTGATAAGAGAAAAGGAATGCATTCGGGAAAATCCACAATTTAGATAATATTAGGGTCATTCTCATAATTAGCTTCATTATCTTAGAGCCATAATGAAGGAGTCAAGCTTGGTCAGCAAGTTGAATTAACCTTTACAAATGACTAGTAAACATATTTCAAGAATTTAAGAAAAAATCAAGCAGAAAAAGTCAAAGGTAAGGATAAACATTAAAGAACAGTTGCTATTTGGGATGGAAATATCAACAGTTAGGCTAAACCATTTAAAAATACTAGTTCAATTTAGGTCTCCTCCCCCCGACAGTTGCACAGGGTGTGCACTGCACACGTTTAGAGGGAGTCTTTCACTTGTACTGTGATGTAAATTGGTCACAGAAACTATTAGAGAATACATAATTTTCCCGAGTCACACAGTGAGCAAGCGTTGGAAATAAAATATAGAGTCATTTTGCCTAAGCTAGAGAAATCCTCAAAATGGGAAGAACAAAATATCTATTTACTTTCTGCAGGATAATGTATTGAAACCCAGAAGAAACAATCCTGGCTGGACTAGACAAGATTCATCATTAACTTCAGAAAAGCCCAGAGGGAAATGAAGAAGAGTCCAGGGTCACAGAGGATAACCTAAACATTCTAGAGCAAGAGACAGTCTAGGAAAACACTTCATCCATGGTAATATTTTAGATTAGAGGCTGCGTGGAAAAGGGGACAAAAACTCACCCATGGTTTATTTTCCAATACTTGGGATTTTTCTACCCTTCACTTAGACCAGAAAAGACAGACTGAATATTCTCGTGTTTTTCATAACATTTCTCTATGGAGAGAGGAAGTGCTTTTAAAATGCAGATAACTTAAAAAAGAATGCAGATTACTGAGCCCTACCTTAGCTACTCAGCCTCCCGTTTCCCAGAAGATATGTAAATACTTCAAAATTTGGGAAACCCTGCCCTAGAAGATGAGTGAGGTAATAAAATGTACTCAACTCCTAAAGCCCATAGATAGGAACAGATGAAGAGAGAAACCCAAAAAGAACAATCAGGGACAGGAGACTAAATGGTAAACCCCAAGTCTCCGGGAACTTGCTCCTTTTAGATGGCTCACCATTTGGCTTTTCTCCCTAGAAACCAACCAATGTTAGGAGAGATCTGACATGTAAGATGAGAAGCTTGAAGTAAGAATAATCCAGATTCAGAGCCCTGCTCAGCCATCACCAGCTGGGTAACCCTAAGCAAATAATAGTACATTCTCTTCAGCCTCAGTTTCCTTACTGTACCGCGAGGATAAATATACCCTCCCTTGGAATTCTAGGGATAGAACGAGAGGGCTCACTCAGGCAAAGCATGTGGGACAATGTAAATTTGCTTCAGTGAAAGCTCTTGAGGCCATGATTGCCATAGATGTTTAGAAGATGGAGTGAAACAAGTCAATCGGAGAAGGACAAACATTATATGGTCTCATTCATTTGGGGAATATAAAAAATAGTGAAAGGGAATAAAGGGGAAAGGAGAAAAAAATGAGTGGGAAATATCAGAAAGGGAGACAGAACATGAGAGACTCCTAATTCTGGGAAACGAACTAGGGGTGGTGGAAGGGGAGGTGGAAGGGAGATGGGGGTGACTGGGTGACGGGCACTGAGGGGGCACTCGATGGGATGAGCACTGGGTGTTATTCTATATGTTGACAAATTGAACACCAATAAAAAATAAATTTATATATATAAAAAAAGAAGATGATAGCATTGCTCTGGTTTCAGATTGGGCAAAGGAATCCGTCAAAATGGATTTCTCCTTGTTAATCACAGTGCCACTCTACTCAGCTTCAAGTCTAAAACAAATGTGACTTTTGTTATATCTTCATAGTATTATTCAAAGTAGGGTCATTGTGAGCAAGAAGAAATATTAGTAAGGGATGTAGTGACAGGGAGGGGAAAGACTAAGGTAGACTTAGTCAAAGACTAAGACTTTAGACATCAAAGACTTTTGATGCCAGTGCACTGCTTGGGTCTTTCTCTGGGGGCCCAGGGTTGGGGAGCGGTAAGAATAAGCCTGTAAGAAGGCAGAGCCTTCCTTGGAATCTCGGAGGAGAGCAGGACAAGGCAAATGAGCCATTTTGAGTTTGCTTTATTTTCAGGACTGCAGTTAAAAGAGAAAGACATCAGCAAGCGCCTGCATAAGGATGGCATTGTGGAAATGTGGCTGATGGAGTCAATGACTTTGACTCCAAGAGACATTTTCTTCATGATTTTATGACAGGGATGAAAGCATCTGGCATAAGCTTCAGGAAAGGTATAATCTTTTAGTTAGCTTGGAGGGAAAAATAAACAGCAACAAGTCAAAGAAACTGGTGGTTAGAGTTGGCAAAAAATTGCCACTTGGAGGAGCGTGATTGAGAGAGGCGGCTTGCATGCAGGAGTGTGCATTGCCACTAATTCAGGATGTCTGGGAAATAGCAATGTGCTGGTTAATTGGACATTATGCTTTCCCAAGTGTTTCCATCATTATGCAGCACATATGGATTACCAATTTTCAGATAAATGAAATGCATGTAGAATCTTAAAATATTCAGATTGTCTGGTCTACTGCTTCCATTTTATAGATGAGGACGTTTAGGGCCAGTTAGGAAAAATGCGTGTGAAGTCACAGCTAATTGGTAATGTGGCCACGATCGGAACCCAGATCTCCTCACTTTCAGGTCCAGGTTTACTTTTCCTCCCCAGATGGTTCCAGAACTCTTACTGGTCTTGAATACTTTTTTGTCGGTTGAGAATCTTAAGTGCCTTGGAAGTAAGTCATCATTACTGCTATTCCTTTTCTCTGGACTAGGCTAAAGGATAGAAATCATAAACATAGGAGAGAGGGCTGACTCTCTGCCTGCTTAACATAACCCCCAAACTTGCTGTCTGGAACAGACTATTGATCGTCACTTGTTTATTTATCATGTGATTCTTTCTCCTAAACTGCCATTGTGTAAGATACGTAAAAGAAAGTGATTCCCCTTTGTGGGCACTGCAGAAACTTTAGACGGAAATTTAGGAATGAAATAGATGCCTAAGATAACATTTTAGGACAATATGACTAAAAGGAGGCCCCTTACATATTACTGGGGGCAATGGCCCAGAGGCTTAAATTTGGGCAACGTAAGGCTATCACAGCTCAAGTTGGCCTGACAGTTGAAATATTGGAAGGGAGAAGTCCAATAATATCCTAAAGATAATTTGGAGGAAAATCCTTCTTTGTGAAATTCTCCGTCACAACTCATATAACTTGTGATAAATCCACCTCCCAAAACTTGCAGTCACTCCACCTTGAGATGGAGACTGATGTGGAAATATCATTTGGGGGCACTGCTTGAATTTAAAGATACAAAGTGAAAAGTTTAATGTTTACTTGTGTGCCTAAGTTCAATCTTACTAATAATTTATATCTGTCTCTAAGACATAGAGCTAGAACTAAGGGTTGGGGAGTCTGAGGTAGATTTCTAGAACAGGCTTCTCAAACTCCAATGTGCATATGAATCAATTAGGGAAACTTGTTAAAAATGCAGATTTGGATTCAGTAGGTCTGAGGTGGGAAGTGCTATTCACATTTCTAAAATTCTCCCATGAGATGCTAATTATGCTGGTTCATGGACCACATTCTAAGTAGTCAGGGTTGAGACAAGTAATAAAGCAACAGAGCACTATTACTTATGGGAATCAAGTCTATAGTCGATCTATTTCTATCTAGGGATATAGATAATAACTACCCCAGATCAAAGTAATAAGATTTTTTTTAAGATTTTATTTATTTATGAGAGAGAGAGAGAGAGAGAGAAAGAGAGAGAGAGAGAGAGAGAGAATGAGAGGCAAAGACACAGACAGAGGGAGAAGCAGGCTCCATGCAGGGAGCCCGACATGGGACTCGATCCCAGGTCTCCAGGATCACACCCTGGGCTGAAAGTGGCGCTAAACCGCTGAGCCACCCGGGCTCCCTAAAGTAATAAGATTTTGATTAAAAACTTGTAGCTCAAAGCTAATCTGTTTATATATATATATATATATATATATATATATATATATATATATATATATTTTTTAAAGCTAATCTGTTTTGGTGCTACAAAAAAAAAGTGTGTTTGTGTGCTGGGTTGGGGGGAGACACAGTGAGATAGATAGATAGATAGATAGATAGATAGATAGATAGATAAGAATGTACGTGTATTTCAGACTTGCCCCCAATCCTGCTTACACTACTTATCCTCCACACTAGAGTCACAGTCATCTTTCTGAGACTTCAAATCATCAATTCTCTCTGTTTGAACAAATCCTTCGATAGTCCCTGTTGTTGTACAGTAGGCAATGTATAAACTCTTAAAACCCTTTACACGATTCTCCTAGATCTGGCCATAGCTTCATGTTTTATCACTGTCTAAGCTCTAGCTCTAAACACACCAAATATCTATTTGTCCCTCCAACAGGATGCTTTCTTTCTCTCTCCCATGTTCCCTCTTCCTAAAACACTTTGCCTTCCCCCAAGGCAATTCTCTTCTTCACTTACTATATTCTTATGCATCCCTCCAGGGAAGTCTTCCTAGATGCCCAATGTCTAAGAGCCTCTGCTATAGGACCGGCCCTATAGCACCTTCCTCCTACCCTATCAATAACACTTGCATGGCCATGGTGGGTTTACTTGAAAGTCTTTCTCACTCTACTCAAATCTCTTTGAGGACAAGACCATGTCTTTTTAACTCACTATTTTATCCAGTTTTCCTGACTTGACTCTCTTTAGGCAAACAGTTTAATTTAATTATGGGTGAATAAATAAGCCAGTGGGTAACAGTTGCAATTGTTGGGTGGGAGACAGAGAGAAGGATTATGCAAGGCATTGTCCAGAAAGAGCAGAAAATGCTGTCTGGGGGTAACCTAATGGCATTTGGGCAACCAGAGAATATCTTTCTAAGAGAGGAGGTCCAAGATCATGAAGCATCCAGACTGGGCAAATGGAATTAGAAGGGGAAAACAGAAATGAGGAAGTTGCAAAGGGATGGTGAAAAGGAGCATAGAGGACGAAAGCATATGGATCTCATGATGCTTTTCCTGGGTATTTAGAAAAAATAGAACATTCTGGACAGACAGAAAACCTGCAGTGGGAACAGAGGAAATATAGAGGTGAACGGAAGTTGGAATCAAATATCTTCCCAAATCCTTGTAGAAGGCAAAGAATCATTGCACTGGAAAGCACGAGACTGCTGACAGTATGGATTTAGGAGGCATGTAATTGCTTAAATACTTTAAGATTTGAAAACAGGCTTGTAATCGTTTACAGAACAAAAATAACATTTTCTGCGACCCATGTGACAATTAAGGGCATATCTGTGAAATATTCTATGTCCAGAATAGAGTGGGCAGGAAGAGAAGAGATGAGATATGAAGGGTTCCTAAAATAAAACTTGCCTTGGGCCTTGTGCACACAGGATGATTATTCATATACACAAGTCAGGGAAACGCTTGTTAGTTTTCGATGGTGACACTTCTGACACTTGGATTTGATTTCTTAGGATATCCCCTACAACTGTCATTTTCAAACCTTCTAATAAGCAGTGACCCTTTTGTCAAATAAAATATCACCCTTAGGACAGAAAAAGATACTTGGGTTGAAAAGAAGCCAGAGGAGGTGAACATCATGTCCAGCCTTCCACATGCTCCCAACATCCCATCGGCAACCTCATAGGTCTTTGGCAGGACATCAAGGATTTGGAATACATCAGGTCACGTATTGGTCCTCTCCAAACATTTAGCAACTTATATTTGCTCAGACCCTAGGGACGACTTGTCCTACTTATATTTTCAAAGTTTAAATTCAATTTTAACTCTGAATAATATTTCATTATCTATATAATCCACATGTGTATATATGTTTATGTATATTATGAAATTTCATATATATCCATACATCATACGTATGGATATACCTATGTCTACCTCTCTCTCTCTCTATATATATATATGTATATTAATTAATTGTAATTAAATTAAATATGTATATGTATATATATATATATATAGAGAGAGATCTATCTGTATATAGACCTTTCTATATGAATGATTGGATTATCTATCAGAAATAAACATAAAGATTAAATACATATCAAGATTTAAAGTGAATAAAAGCAACAGTACCTTTTTTTCAATTTTAATTTTGCTTGTTATCAATCACTTCCTAACAGAATTTTGTGTTTCTAATTTACTCTGGATCTTTTCAAGTCAATGACCTTGCCAGTGAGTGATCAATATTGATCGATAATGCATCTGGCCTTCATGACAGAGATCCTCTAGAAGAGATTTTTAATAAGCTCCTCAACCTTCACAGAGTACATAACAGGCACTCCTTAAATATTTGTTGAAAGATTGGCTGAATGAAGGAGTGTTGGCTTTTGTTTTTCTTTCTTAAATTTTTAATTTTATCATGTAAGCCATTATTGGGTCTGAGTTATAGAGTGAATTGCTGTGGACCTGTAATCGAAAGGTCTGGATTGAATGCCAACTCCAGGCAATTTCTTGTTTGACTTTAGGCCCCATTTTTTTTTAAGTGGGGGTAACAGCAAATACCTCCTTGAAAACTGTGGACTGCCATTAATATGTCAATGAGTATCTTGGGGATATTCCTTTTGAGAATATTCTGTTTGTGTTCCTTTTGAGCCCTAAAGAACATTTTCTCCGGGAACCTGAAAGGGAGGAGCAGAATTTTTTTGGACTCTGTTCTTTCTATTGTGTATTTTTCTTGTTCAAAAATATATTTTTTAAATATTTTATTTATTTATTTGACAGAGAAAGAGAGAGTGAGAGTGCACAAGCACAGGGGACAGGAGAGGGAGAAACAGGCTCCTCACTGAGCAGGGAACCTGACACAGGGCAAGATCCCAGGACTCCAGGATCATGACCTGAGATGCTTAACTGACTGAGCCACCTAGGCACCCCTGTTCAAAACTATTCTGTCTAAAGAGAGTAGGTGGATTTATCCCCTGATACTCTCCAGGATCAAGAATATTTGTCTTCGTTACAAGGCAGGCTTCTAACCCCTACTTTCTAATGAATATTTCATTACTATTAAAAGAATTTAATTAACTATCTCTGCTTCCTAGAAAAAAAAATCACACTTTTATTTGCCTCTGTAATTCCCAGCAAAAAAAAAATTTTTTTAAACAAGACTAACATGTAAAAAGTCTTTCTGTGCTGTAGACTGAATATTTGTATCCCTCCTTCAAATCCCTATGTTAAATCCTAAACCCCAGTGTAATGGTATCAGGATGTGGGGCCTTTGGGAGGAGACCAGGTGATGATGGTGGAACCCTACAATTGAGATTAGCACCCTTATCAAAGAGACCCCAGAAAGCTTCACCACGTGAGGACACAGTGAGAGGTTGGGTGCGGATGAGCCAGGAAGTGGGTTCTCACCAGACACTGAATCTGCCATTGCCTTGATTTTAGACTCCACAGCCTCCACAGCTATGAGAAATAAATTCCTGTTGCTTATAAGGTACCCAATCTGTGGCATTCTGTTATGGCCACAGAATTACATGGAATGAAATAAGATAGTCCGTAATCAACTGGGACTATGAGTTGTATGCCTGATTGGTTGTACGCCTGACCTTTTGCACTCAGAACAACAAGAGATAATTTCTGTCAGAGTGCCGTAAAGATAAACAGCATCACACAATGCTTCTCCCATATTACCAGGATGCATTTCATAAACTAGACCTGTAACACAGGATTTAGGAACCAACTGCAGACTATAATACAGCAGGGTTTAATTAAATGGTGGCTTAACATTTTTGCTTTCCTTAAAAAAAAAAAAAAAATCCTTACCATCTAGCTGTGCCCAGAGTATACATAAGTAAGAGGCAGAGAACTTAAGATTTTCTGATTGAATTAGAGAAAATACTACAGGAAGCAGCATTTGCTGAGTTCCTATTACATGCCGTATGAGTTTATTTAATCTTCATAACAGATTTCAGAAGTAGGTATTATCATTTCTGTTTTACAGACCCAGCTTTTAGAACTCAGTCAACTTAATCACCTGCCCAAAGTTACACAATATAAAGGCAGTGCAGTTGGGGTTAAAAACCAGGTGTGATAACTTTATATCACACTATATTTCTCTAACACCAAGATACAAGATAGTTTGAAAAATATATAGTTTTACATTTTTACAAAAAAACATATTTATATAGAGATTAGATTTAGATCTAACATAGAATACTAGATTTAGAATAAACTTCTAAATAGGTAACTGGACACAAAATTTAACTGAACTGAGAAAATTATTAAGTCATTAAATACGTATTTTGTATTTACCCTTTGCATGCATGGTAAAGCGCTAGTTGATCTACAGCTATCGCCAAGACACAATCTGTCTTTCTTGTAGTATCTCTGGCACTGGTCATAGTGGTCATTCAGCCTCAAATAGTTCAAGTACTCAGGTCCAATTATCTGCCAGCAAAACTATGCAGATGAATGCTAGGTATTATATCTCTAAGATCTTGTTTGACTCTAAAGACCAGTAAAAATAATAAAGCTGAGGCATCAATTCTTTATTCCAATTCAGGTCCTGGAAAATAGAACAGCATGATCTTTAGTTCATTGTGTTTTCTGAATGTAATGAACTTCTGCTTTTTTTAGTCAGGGCAGATGTGTCAAACTTCAGCCATAAGGCAAACATATACACATCTACCAAAATTCCTTTATGTGCACTTATAAATCACCTCTTAATTTACTGTACTCAGGCATTAAAAACTACCTTCTGTATTTTATTGATAGTAAGATGGCACTGATTTTAAGACCTAGTGTTATGAGTCACCAAAAAAGGAACATATAGCATATAATTAAATTATAATATAATGCCTTCTTATCATCAACTCAAAGACATAATTTGATTTTGACACTACTACTACTACTACTTTGTGAATAAAATGGGTGTCTCAGAATTGACGAAAATACGGTATGTGTTAGGTAGCTCTCCTAGCATGCTATATTGACTAAGTACTCTTGGCACGGATGTAATTTACACAAATCACTACTCATCTACCTTTCATACAATTCCAGTTCTAGTGTGTGTGCACAGACAGTGGTTGATCATTTAGTCTCTGGAATCACCCTTTCTGGGTTCAAGATATATCTCTACCACTTACTAGTTCTATGACCTTTGGAAAGTTTTTTTTTTTTTTTTTTTTTTTAACATTTTGGTGGATCATATTCCTCTTCTTTAAAGCACAGATAAGAATAAGAACTAACTCACAGGATTATTGTGAGGATTAAATAAATGAAACTGTGCTTTGCACATATTAAGTGGCTAAAATGTATTTGTTATTAATATAGCTGTTACTATGATTACAGAGTACATGAATATGTGAGGCATCTTGAACTCCCTGTGCAAATCTTCACAGTGCCCAGGGGACTTCATCTCAACTTTAAGATGCAAACCTTTACAAGCATGCAGCTGTTCCGGATGTCAAGAATGCATGCACAGCCCATAATCATGCCCGTTATGTAACCTGCCATGCAAGCCACATCCTTCCAAGTCATGTATTCCCAGAGGACACACACAGTTATGCAAAGGAAACCTGCTGTCTCTTAAGTATATCCACTTTCCATAAATTTACAATTAATATTAATCCTGATCTTGAAAATAAGCCGTGAACCAAAGCAAATCGCCTTAAAAACAGATTTTCATTAATGAGGAGATTTACTCTTAAGTTTCTCCCCGCCCACCTTCCTTACTTGGCTTTCATGAAAATTGCAAAGCATCTTTCCCTGGTGAGACCCATACCATGACTGCTGATACACGGTTGAGAGCATTTTGGTACTTAATTAGTGCAGAAATACAAGTAAAGGCAGAACCTTATTCACTTCTCTCATTCATTTCCTTTCAGATCAGTTCCTGTGACCCTGCATACTGACAAAGCACCTATACCTAGCCGCACGTCTTAACAAGCATAGCAGCTCAAGGCCCAGGTGATCTTTAACCTTCCGTCCCTCCTCATGCATGCCTTGAGCATCAACACACATGCTTGCTCACTTCAAGCTTTCATTTAAGCTTAAGCACATTTAGAAGGTCCAGAACTTGCCTGTCCCTCCATCTTATGCTTCTCTTTCCCTATTCATTCTTGCTTGAGCTGTGTTTCTCAGAGAGGTAGGTGCATTTACCCATGGATCTAGCAAAAATTTCCTTTTTCTGTAGGTGCTATAGTTGAGACACTAAGCAAAAATAATGCATCTAGAACCCTGTTTCCAAATACATCTCAGGTGGCCAAATGGAGTTTTATTATGGAGGACAAAGTCACTTATTAGGAACATGTAAAAATAATGGCACAATCTCATCTGTTCCTCTTGTTCATCTCTTCTCTACTTACTTATTCTTGAATAAAAAGAGAATAGGGAGAAATAGCATGGCAAGTGCAATATATCTCTCTTTCTGTGACTCTACCCCATAACTTTTCAAATGAAAATAGGTAACACATGTAAGTCATGCATCATGGCATAGTCTATGTGTCCATGTCCTCGCCCAACCAATACTTCCTTAACTTTGATCCTTCTGCATAAGAGTCCTAATAATCCTGGAAAACAAAGGGATGGTCTCATTGCATTAGCATTTGCCATGCTAAACTAAAGAAAGGGTAAGTTAGGAAGGCAAGTAGTAGCACTGGAGGTGGTGATGATGCACGTGGTCACAGACTTAGAGTGGTATGAACGATCTGCCCAACCAAGTCATCATAGTAGCTTATTATACATAATAAAATGAGGACCTAAAGTGTTTGTCATTCACTGGTAACTACGAAGGGAGACCAAGGCTCTCTGCTTTGTAGGTAGTGTTTTCAACTCTAGCCACTTCTAATTTCACTTTTTAAAATGTAATTCAAGTTTTCCTTTACATTTAGGATCCTCTCACCTGAGTTTTCTTACCTATCAATCCAGACAGCTTACCAACGTCCTACAAGATTAGAGCTAAATCATCTATGGTCTCAGTTCTCCAAGACCTTATGGCTTAAGCAAGCAACCGTTGGACAAAGACTAAGTATAAGATGATTCTGATCCCCTACTTATAACAAATGATGAACATTGTCTATTGGTCTGTTTTTTTCCCATTTATTTATCTTTTTTCTGCCTTTGAAATTTTTATTGCTCATGTTATGTTGAAAATGTCAAATTGTAGCCATTTAAGCATGACCTTAGGACTTCAGACAAGGAGCTCTGAGGACTGTGTCTGGTTTTGGTTTATCACACATAAGAGTCAGGGCCATTGGATTTAATATGCCACTGGGGCAAAGACCTCCTTGTCCTGAGTCCTTAGCATCTGTCAGTGTCTTGAATGTGGATCTAACGGATCAAGCTCCAAAGTATGGGGCTCGAAAAGGTTTATGTAGAGAAGAGGACAGAACACTGGAAACTGTTTACCACTTTTATGGGACTTTCAGAAGAAAACATTACTCATTTACTCGTTTTCGACAATGGAATCATTTTTTAACAAGTAGTTGCTATGTGCCACCTCTGGACTGGATGCCAGGGATATGCATCTTCATCACTATTATTGTAGGTTTTGAGTATTTACTGTGCACCAGATGCCATTCCAAGTTCTTTACTTTTAAGAAATATGAGAAAAACAACAACAAAAAAAAAGGTGTTAATCAGGGACATTACAAATGACTCAAAAAACCGGCCAAATGGAAAGCAGTTCAAAAGCAAGTTGTAGTCTTTGCCACTCTTTCCTGCAGCAGAGCATTTCTCCTAAAATCATTAATGTCTGAAAAAAAAAAATAAACAACAACAAAAAACAGGAGTCAAGATTCTGCAGGCAAAGCCTGAAGCTGGTGAGATGCGAATAAGAGATGCTGAACAACTCAGCAGGACCATTATCTATTTGTTTATTAAGTTTTCCAGTATAGTAGATTGATCTGAAAATAACAGAACGTTTATGAAGCATGAAGCGTTTCCTAAGCTTTCAATTAAAATGAAATAAAACAAAATGCTGGATGTGTGTTCATTGCAGGAAATCTCATTAGGACACTGGTCATCACAGCCAGGCAGGGCCTCATTACCTCATGCTCTTACTTCAGCCCACTGCCCACCAGCTCAGCTCAGGCACCAAGTGTAAGTAATGCAGCTCTTCACTAGCGTGAGCTTTGTTCTCTAGGGTGGAACACATCACAGTGATCTTTTAAGACAAAGGCCAGCGCTCTGACCCCACTTTATGGAAGAAGAGAATGAAGTGTATCTACTGGCTTTCCATGGGATCTGATCTATTGTACAAATTAGGAATAGAACATACAGCTCAGGAAGCAAAGTTAACTCCCTGAAACACTTGGAAACTCTGTGCTTGTATTTTTGCGGTTTCTTGTCACTAGGGGTTTGAACTCAGACTGGAAAGCAGAGAACAGACAAGAACATTAAATGAGGAAAAAGGGATAGAGAGCAAGCCGAAGAATGAAACAGACCAATGATGCACGTTTGGAGAGCTCAACACCAGGAGCACTGAGCAGAGCATTGTGGGACAGGAGGAGGCTGAGGGAGATGGCATGGGAGCAGTGGTTTATAGGATCCAATAGATATTTGGTCTTAGTCCCTGTTTCTGGCACTGAGATTCTAAAAGCCTTGGAATTTCCTAAGTGATAAGAGAGACAAAGGTGTTTTATCATTCAGAACAGGCCACTTTCAGCCCACCCCGAGCTTATGTTAATATACCTTTCAGGGAACCCCCAAGGATGTTTGCTGCTTATCAGGGAATCAACCATGTGATTAGGAGGTAGGGACTCTCAGCTCTGCCCCCATCCTCGGGAAGGGGGAGGGACTGGTGATTGAACTCAATCTTCAAGAAATTATTCTATCACACTTATGTAAGGAAGCTTCCATAAAAACCCAAAAGGCCAGAGATCAGGCAGCTTCAGGGTTGATGAACACATGGAAATTCAGGAAGAGGGCACGAAAGCTCCATGCCCCTTCCTGCATACATTGTCCTATTTGGTTATTGCTGAGTTATATCCTTTTATTATACAGCAGTAATCTAGTGAGTAAACCGAGTCCTGTGAACCCTACCAATTAATCAAACCTGAGCAGGGGGCCATGGGAACCTTGATCTTTATGTGGGGGGGGGGGGTCAGAAACACAGGTGACAACCTGACTTGTGATTGCAGTCCGAGTCCGAAGTGAGGGTTGAACGGGGTTGAGAGACCTGTGGGACTGAACCCTTAACCTGTGTGATCTAATGCTAAATCCAGGTAGATGGTGTCAGGCTGGAGTTAAATTGTAGGACATCCAGCTGGTATCAGGTATCACAGAATTGTTGATGTGTGGAAAAGCTACACATTTGGTGTCAGAAATGAGGCTGTGTTGTTGTAGACGTGAGAGGAAAGGAGACACACAGGAGAAGTGTGTTTTTCTTTATAGGAGTTTCAACCCTTCTCTCAAAGGGAAAGTCAGCAGGGTCAGTTCAATTTCTGAGGCCCAGAAACAGAAAAGAGTCTGAATTAGAGTAGTTCACAAGCAATCAAGACCCAAAACAGTAACCCAAGCCAGCACTATGATGGGTGTCTGTTCTTTCTTTTAATGATTTTTATATTTTTGTTTTCTATTTGACTACTAAAATCTCACTAAGCTACATAACAGGACTACTCAACTTTGTTGACTGTTCAGCATCTGTCTTAAAAGCATTTCTACTTTTTCTACTTCTCTGGAAACAGAAATCATTTGAAGGTTGAATTGTCATTACACTTGAAGAAATTTCAATTTGGGGCAGTCTCACCACTCCCTGAAAGGCTCTTGGAAACCCACACCCAATGGAAAAATTACATTTGAATAGTACATAGTCATAACCTACAATGGCTCCAAAGAAAAGGCAAGGCCTGGTATAGAATGAGTCCTCATATTTCCCACTTTTCTACTTTTCCTATCTTATTTTATTTTTTAAAAAGGTCTTATTTATTCATAAGAGACACAGAGAGAGGCAGAGACATAGGCAAAGGGAGCAGCAGGCTCCCTGTGGGGAGTCTGATGTGGGACTGGATCCCTGGACTCTGGGATCACGATCTAAGCCAAAGGCAGATGCTCAACCACTGAGCCACCCAGGCACCCCTATTTTTCCTAGTTGAAAGCAACATTTCCCCTATCATCTAAAGAAAATAATGGCTCTAAAGCAAAGGTTCATTTTTGTAAATACTACCAGTTTGGAATAGTGATATTAGACTTATACTAATTTATGAAAAAGAGATTAATCTCCATGCATAGTTTTAGACAAAAAAAAATATTTAAGTAAAAGATTGCTGTCTTGCAATAGAAATGTTGTCAGTAGACAGCCCTTTTCACACAGGTCTGGAGCAATTAAGGGGAATGTAATTTCTGTAGAGTTTCACATAAGTGTGAATTGGGCCAACAATTTCAATTCATCCTTTGGTGAATTAGAGGATTGGACTACCCTGGATATATTCACATTGATTTCTTTCATTCTCTTTAACATTACTTAATCTCCTTTTACTAAAATAATGTGCGTAGTAGGGAATCAAGGGCCTAAATGCTTAAGTTTTTGTGTACTCTTGGACCATTCCACTCCTTAATATAAATAAATATTTTAAAAGGGAAAGGAAAGGAAAGGAAAGGAAAGGAAAGGAAAGGAAAGGAAAGGAAAGGAAAGGAAAGGAAAGGAAAGGAAAGGAGGAAGGAAGGAAGGAAGGAAGGAAGGAAGGAAGGAAGGAAGGAAGGAAGGAAGAAAGGAACGAAGGAAGGAACGAAGGAAGGAACAAAGGGCAAGCAATGGCTTAGGAGTAAGTTTTCAAATTGATGAAAGGCTTATCTAAGAAGTCAAAACAGAACTCCTCTTCTTCCTGAACTTCATTCCTATCCAGTCTATGAGCCACAATGATGGGGCTTAGTTAGAACAGCATTGGGTTAAAAGTCAACCAGAAGCAAAGCAGCTGGTCCTATCACGGCTGGTGAGTAGCTCTGTGATTTTAGGCACGTCATTTAGCTTGGACTGGGACTCTGTGATTATAAAGATCCTCTAATCTCCAGAAGAGCATTCTAGAGAAGGCAGCTCTGGTATATAGTTTAGATTCTCTAACTTCCTAGTGAATGAGCTTGGGCAAGCTGCTCAGCCACCTCTGCCTTAACTTCTTCAACTGTGAAAATACACAGACTTCGTAGGGAGGGGTTGGTGGCCATTCACTGAGACAAGACTTCTGAAGGGCTTACCATGGCGCCTGGCATACAGTAGAGCATTCAATGACTTTTGGCCATTATGATGATGATGATGCTTCATTATCTCCAATAGTAGTAATTTCCTGTGTGCCTGGCGTGTGACTTTAGCTAGCCACTTCACTAACAGACGGATCCCGTAAGTAATGATTTGGAACAATCAGCACTAGAGGCAGGTTTGGGAAGGAGAGTCTGGCTGATTGCTGTTATGTTATTTTTCTTTCTTTTATGACCCATAACCAGTACTTACTGGAGCAATATGTATTCACAAATTGCCATCCCAGAGAGTTGGGAGGGAAGTTGCTATTTAAAGGCTGCTCACAGGGTCTAGATTGGCATTTTGTGGTTACTACACAGAAATAAACTGTTGGAGACAGGTCAATTTAACTAGTGTGGTCTGCTTTGGTGTCTCAGAACTATTCCAGGTACTCGGGGTAGATGGGGTAAGTAAGTAAATAAATAAATAAATAAACAGTTCAGATTTTTATCCTAGTTGCTTAAGGTTTACTCAAGCATGCAAAAGGCACTCACAATTGAAATACTAATGTCTAGCAAAACAGTATAAATCCCTGCATATGGTATTACGGGGCCAACTATAATCCTATCTTCCAGGGGATATTTTTGGAATGGAAGGCTGAATTTTTTTCAGTGAATCTTCTTCCTTAATACAGACTGTGCACAAGAACTTGACGGAAGCTTGGAATTTGTAGAGTGTGTAGAAGGGATGGAGAATTACAAGAGAAAAGGAAGAGAAAAAATAAATCATTTAGAGGCAGAGTCTTTAGCATACTGATGGTGCCGTGGAGAAGTCTTGACTGGCTAAGGGGCAGGGAGGCATAACGTCTGCTACGTAAGGGGAACTCCCAGGTTCCACATTTCAGACTTTTGGTTTTAATCCATAAGATATTAGTGAGACATTACAATTTTGCACAAAGCAGAGATACTGAATTAAGTGAAGAATCCAATTGAGCCACACGAAATTGCCAGTATTTGACAGTTTTTGACCTACCAAAATGGCAATTTCATATGGTTCCATCTACTACCTTAAAATCAATCTATCATTTGGATAAGAGGCAGGGAGATTAGCTTGGAGGCTAAGGATATTATCTAGAGGTGACATCTCTGGGGCTTTGATAAAGGTGGATATTTTGGACAAGGGGAAAAGAGTGATTTTTCCTGACATATTTTTGCTAGAGTTCTCTTAACCTCTCTTTTCTCTTTCCTTTTCTAGTCTTACTCTTGGGAAAGCAAAGCATTTGTTTTCTCACATCCTTCTGGGTCCAATTATGTTGATTCTGATCTCTCTTAGCTGCTTGACCCTTAGACCTTCTAGAGAACATAGTGAGGCCCCTTCTTAGAGGAGAGTGCAGATGCTTAGTTTCCTAGGCTTGGATTGCTCTACTGGATTTGATAGGTGAACTGCAAAATGTATGGATAAGCCCAGCTACTGAGAACAAACTTCCAGTCTCGTTATCAAAGCTCTTCATTGGACTTGGAAAAATACTATAGGTTTAAGGAAACCAAACCTCCTAGGGCTGGATAGCCCTGGTTGTAAACATATTAGAAAGAAAACACTGGTTCTTATTTAAGAGGGTTTATGAAAGGCCCCCTTCTTGAAAGAGTCAAATTTGGGAATTGTTTAAGGGTATATGCATAATGAACTGGGGAGACAGATAGTTGCTCAGATGTTTTTAACTTCCCCAAATGATCTCGAGTTCTGTTTTAGGATCAGGGAAAACTGAATTTCTTTGAACCATTTCAACTCTAAATCTGCAGTATACATATACAATACCCAGCATGACAAAATTAGGTCACTAGCTGATGCAAATCCAGTCAAGTGAAATGCTCATGAAGTTGTACCGAAAAATAACTGTCTGAGTTCGAAAAGTTGAGATTGCAGAATTTTGATGTTTTATGCTTTTTAGTAGATTGTGCTTAATGCCGAAGATTTGAGCTTGTTTGCTGAAAACCATTAATCTCATGATACTTTTATCATTGTAAATAGTAGCAGCTTTAGGGGATCCTTTAGACTGCCACAGAGATTTAGGATGAGGCTGGAAAACAGCATCCTACCACCCTAGCACGTAGTCACCAGCAAAATCTGTTCTGTCTCCTGCCCTTACCATCTATTCAAATTTGACGGTCTTGTTCAAGGTTCAAAGTATGTTTAGAAAAGGGATGGGACAAAATTCAGGCCAGGATAGTGCAGATATTAGACACCTAAATGTATGTCTTGATCCCCCTGCCATACTTGAGAATCATGGCCAAAGAAGATGATGGGAATCTGCTTGATCTCGTTTTTCCTCTGGCTTAACTAGAGAACTGATTTCCTTGCGTCCTATGGAAAATATGGATTTCCTGCCTTTGGTTTGGTCAGTAACTCTGAAGGCAACACAACACCAGGTAGAGGATATCACGACACATATCCTTGCTAATCTACCTGCTAACCAAGGAGATGAAAAAAATAAGAAAAAGACCACCCAATAGTAAACATGAGTGTGTATTTGTGTAAACGTTTCGTCTGCTCATTGCAATATGTCCCTCCTCTCTCCTCTTTTAATTGATAGAAAAGAGAGAGGAATACATAAGAAATGGAAATACTTTCCTCTCTAGTAATATAAGATCATCCTTTAGTCAAACCTGTAGGCTCAAAGTGAGTTCCAAAGCTCTGCCTGGCCCTGACAATATGTTTGAGAGGATATGTGCCAAGCTTTCTCTTCTCTGCTGACGCATTAAACTCTGAGTGGTCCTTCACAGGCTGAGTGAAATGGATTTAAACCTTGGCCCAGAGCTGCTTAGCAGTTTGGGAACATGGGCAGTTGCATTCATAGCCAGAAGCATGACGAACAATACAACTGTAATTTTTGCTTCATATTTCCCTCACACATCTTAGCATCAGACTATTGTTTGTTAAATGGGTCATGTTTATTAGTTTTGTTTCACTAGCCTGACTGTGAGTGCCTAGAAGTCAGAGCTCCTGCCAGACATTTCTTTGTATCCTTCACAGTGTGTTGTGCAGAAGCTAGAATAAAAACTGAAGTCCCATAAAAATGCAATAATAGAGAAAGAAAGAAAAAAAATATGAGGGAGATACAAGAAACTGGAGACAAAGGAAAGGGTGCAACACAAGACAGAGCAAAGCAATTGGGGGACTGTATCCGGAGTGAAGATAGACGTGGAGTTGTGGTCGGTGGCCAGCGTAGAGCAATATTTAGAGATGTTCTCTCTAGGTTCTTCCTTTTTGTTCCCTCTTCTCCTGCTGTCCTCTGCCCTTTCTCTTTCTCTAGGTTTAGCCCCCAAAAGACAACACAGCAGGGGACAACAACTCAACAGTGCTGCCACACTGCAGATTATGGGTGTGGAGAGAGAAGCAAGGACAGCATTGGGCTCTTCTAATGACCAGTGGGGGAAGTGTCTGCAATCTTGCACCACACAGAAGCCCAAATTCAGGCCAAGGCCATTCATCTCTACCTGTGGCTGACCTAATATACCTCTCTGTTCTTATATATTGTTCTTCACTTGGGGATCCTTGAGGGTGGTGAAAAGAGTAAAGAAATACATCCTGAGCTATTAAAGCATCTCTGTAACCTTGTCAAGCCCTTTCCTCCCCAATTCCAAGAAAGGACGCCATTTTTCTTCCAATACTTTGAAATCATTGTTCATTAAAAGACAATGTCCTTTGTACCCTCGACCGTTTCCAAAGGGACACGTTGAGCCCAGGTCTGAGGTATCCCCATGTGTGACAGTCAGCTTTGTTGAAAGACAGGTGATTTCATGGTCTGTCCATGTTACAAAGGGCAAAGATGGAAAGCATGACACTCAGCCAGTCAACAGTGAGGCTGAAGCAGGGCCATTGTCCTCAGCAGAGATGATCTCAGACCAACCTGACTTCCCTCTCCTTTCTTTTAAATCTTTCTGTTCTTATTCCCCTCGCACAAGAACGTTGTCTGGTGGGTCCTTATTTCTTCTGGCATTTCCTCTTCTTTATTTTCTTAAACTTACTCTTGTCCATTCTTCTTTCTATTTTGTTGCAGTTCCATTGCTTCCCCTCTATCTCTGCCTCTTCTTTGTCTGCTTCCCGGGAGATTTATGCAGCCTGACTTCATTAGCTCACTACTGCATCCTGGGAAAACAGTATTAGAAGCCAGGGCAGGTGGGGGAGGGGGCTGTATCTTACCTTGTAACTAGGTTAAGAGGTAGCCCATTGTTGTGGGTATGATGAGTTCCGGTCTTTTCTTTGTCCTGAATAGTGCCCTAACAGCTCCATTACCTCTACAAGTAGGGAGACGCTGTTTGCTTTCAAAGCATCAGGGCCTGGCTAAAAGCCTACCAATCCAATAAAAGTCTCAATTGTGCTGGCCCTCTCCACACCTCCTCCCACCCCATGCTTGTGAGGTTCGTGATACAGACATTAATGTTATTCATCGGAATAATTCTTCTTCCCATCTGCTTCGATTGTGGTATCCTGCTAATGATAGTGGGAGTGAACCGACCTCAGTGTTGCCCTGTATGTTGTGTGATGCATCCATAAGAGAGAGCTGGGCAGGATAGGTATGGAAGGCAGTCTTTTCTTTGGGAGAGTCACATTTACCTTTTAGTTTTGTTCTGAATTTCGCTATTATTGAGACGCTGAGAAGAGACACACTGATCATTCAGATCGCTCTAAAGGTGTTCACTTGATTTGCCTTTCTGCTGCTTCCCCTGTCTCTGTCACTGCCATTCTGTCTGCTTCTGGTCTCTTCCCTTCTTTCCTTTCCTTTTCTCTCTTCCCTAATGCATTAATTATCAACTCAAGGCTCTGAAGTCAGCTAACAAATTGTGAAAGAGCTTATATTGATGAACTAAAGTTGACTCAATCCTTAACTCTTTTGTGCCAAGTCTGTTGACAAACTCGATGCTAGCAGAAAAAAAAAGAGTCCTGTCTTACAGATTTGATGCTGTAGGGTCTGTTTTCAGTGGCCCAAAGATAGTCTTACAAAAGATGTTGTGGGGGGTACAATGATATTCTTAGTTCAGGCTGCTATACCCAAGTATATACTGGATGACTTGTGAACAATAGAAATTTATTTCTCACAGCTCTAGGGACTATGAAGTCTGAGATCAGAGTGCCAATATGGTGATATGGGCGCCCTCTGGAAGGTTACAGATTTCTCACTGTATCCTCACATGGTGGAAGGGGCTAGGGAGCTCTATGGGGTCTACTAATCTAATTCATGAAGACTCTACCCTCATGCCTGAAGTACCTCCCAAAGGCCTCATGTGTTGGTACTATCACATTGGGCATTAGAATTTCAAACAGGAATTCTGAGGTGACATAAACATTCAGATCATATCAATGATACACCCAAACCCAGAAATGTGAGACTGGCTTAGAGTCATGCGTGCACAATAAATGGTTGGCAGCCAAAGTGAAGGCAATGAAAAGATATACATAGACGACTGTTACTGAAATAAATGACTTTAGAAGGGAGATGAGGAGGAGAGTTTAGAGGAAGAACAGCTAAATCCCAGGAAAGGGCAGGCCTCAAGGTGTCTCAAAGGAATCCTCTGATCTGGCCCTTCTTTCCCTGGGCAGCCTGTCCTCCACAATCTGTCTGGGTAGTCACTTCAGATAAACAAATCCTCTTTCGCTGTTGACTATTGACATGTGAATGATGTCACTCTTTCACTTGGGAGTTGACTTTGAAGTCTTTCTTCATCAACTTTCTCTGCTTAAATCAAGAATGGTGACCTCACTCTTACCAGGGAGCATGCATCTGTCCCTTGCTCTTCGTCTTCATTTTCTAAGCCCTCAATTTAATCCCCAATCCAAGCTTTATTCATATCTTAGAGGTAATGTTGAGATTGTCACTGATATCAGGTTGCTTTGCCAAGGACACATTAAGCATACTTCTGGAAAATACACACAGAAAGCTGCTAAACAAATACCATGGAAATAAAGTTTCCATAATATTTCAACAGATCCGTAGACCGTCACTGCCTGACCAAACCTAATGCCCCGACTACCTTAATTTCTCCCATATTACCTCTCTTTCCAGGGCACAGGTTTCTCCACAAATGATTCTTGCTCAGATTCTTTATTTTCTTCTATTATTACCTCCTTTCTCCCCTTCAGTGTCTTCCCTGTCCTCTGTATGCATGGCCAGCAACAACGGCAGCGTGAGAATTGCCTCAAGTCCCCCAGGGGGCAGATGGTAATGCCACACTGGAGATGGGACAGCAGTGGGAGCCCTCATGGAGTCAATTAGGATTCATGGGAGGAGAGCAAGAATATTAGTTCTGGAACTGTGGGTTTCTCCATTAGCAGAGAGATGTGGACCACAAAGAGGGAGAGAATGAAGCAGAAACTAAGTTTGTGTGTGGGTTTTTTTTTTTTTCCCCACTCAGTTCCAGCCAAGGGTCTTGATCTTGAGTACTTCTCTTCCTTCTCACATTTCTTATTTTCTTACTTTCCACTCCTACCTTCTCTCAGTATACATATTATCAGACAGAAAGTTGAATCTGAATCAAAATAAAACACCTAAAAACTCAAATGGGTACTTTTTTTTTTAATGGGTACTTTTCATGATGATTTTTATTCCTCTCCTTTTTTCCCCCTCTCTGAATAAAACACTACATGGTTTTATATTTGGTAGATACTGATGGACTTTTCTAAACACATAGAAAAATAATCAACAAAGCTTTAGAATCAATTATGTATTTAGAAGTAGGTAAAGAGAGTTTTCTACTCTTGGGGTGCCAACATTGGCAGATATTGAAAATAGCAATAATAGCATAAGTAGGATAATTATACATTAAGATTATGAGGAAACTAGGAACCATTGTGAGTTAATACAGAAAAGATATATATATATATACATATATATATATATATTTTTTTTTAATTTCTATACTCTCCTTGACCTGATCTCTAGATCTGTCTCCATGTGATTTTGAGGAGAAAGCCAAGAATTTAGTCAGATTTTAATTCAAATACCAGTTCTGCCACTTAGTACCTAGATCATTTTATATAAACAAAGAATACCTGTTAGAATTTGTTTCCTCATTTACAAAATGAGGGTGGTCAGAGCATCCTTACAGGGATACTACTATTATACAAGGCAGTTATTTATGGATTAAGGATCTCTTATGTTTCCTAGAAAAATTTTTCCAATGGGATATCTGCGAAGGGAAGTGATGACATGTGTATTTGAATTTATTTTGTATTAATCCATTCTGGGAGAATCTTCTTTTTTTCTCCATAAATGGCTTGCTGCACTTGAATTTATTGATGATACTGGTAATAGAAGAATCTCTTTGTATCCAAGAAAATTTATTTCAGGCTTTTGCACCAAAAATAAGAAGAAAGATTTCCAGGGGAAAGGCTTAACCTGGGATGATTCCTTTTAGAAATGTCCTTATGAATTTTGCTCTTAGCATTTCCTTTAATTGATGTAACCAATCAAGAATTCCATTTACTCAAAAGATCTGTCTCCATTCACTTCTGTTTGATGTTCCTCATTTGTGGTGTTGTCCAAGGCAGCACTTGGAACCAATAAATGTTGTCACGGTCTGTTACCCAAACAATAATAAAAACTGAGCCACATAAAGAAAATTCAGGTTTTCTCACTGGGATGAGAGATTGTGAGTTGCCAGACCCTAGAAAAACCTTTTCAGAGAATTGGAGAGAACTCTGGGGCAGTTCCTCAGAGCTGATGGCAGAGTAAATCTTGCTACATGCCGCACTACAGTATGGATTGGTATATTTGGAAACATCACTACAGGATTGGTAAATTAGAGTTTGTAATTTCGTTAACATTAGATAAATCCCCTGTTCTCTTCTGAAAGAGAATTGGTTTGGATCATTACTTTTATTTTAAGCATCCAACAAAGATAGCCCATACAGTCTGGCTGGGGCTTTATTAGATGGGGCTTTATTTACTGCAACTAAAAACTGGGGAAGAAGGTTGGTAAGGAACTTCTTATTCACAAATGCCAAAAGCTGGGTCAGTATATGATCTTACTAATGGGATTTAAATCAAGTTAGCCTTCAATTACTGTGTATGTATAATTATTAATTAACTGGTATTATGTTCTATTTAGAAATGTTAAAAATGTTAGATCTATAAGGACAAAATGAAATTCTAGGAGTTTAAGGAGCACATCTCACTAGAAAGATCTTAAATAACCTTTACTATTCTGGGTGAGGCGTTTGGATAGAAAGCAACAAAAGAAAACAACAGAACCTGAAATAGGTTACGGAAAGTCTTTCTAAGAGATAATTTTAACACTTCAGCAAAAAAAACAGTATGCAAGAACATCCCAGAAGAGTATTTGGAGGCAGGAAGTAGAAAAAATGGAATACTTTCTGTATTAACAATGGTATGAATTTGGGTTTCTACTTGAAAGAGGGTAGAGAATAAAATAGAAGGGAAAAGAAGCAAAATGAGACAAAAGTAGAAACTTTGAGGTACAGATTGGGAGAATAGATCTCATATTTATATAAATAATTGAAGAAATATTTAGGAACAAAGGTGTCTAATATGCTATTTAATTTTTTGCACAATAAGAGGTAAATCTCACTGTTTCCACAAGGTAGGATCCAGATATCTTGTGTGAGGTTTGTTTGTTTTTGTTTTTTAATTCTCATGTGTACTTTTAAATTTGGGGTAAATCAAGAATAAACTCTATTTCTAAACTCAACATGTAGGACAAAAACAAGTGATGGCGGAGAGTGAGATGTTCACAAATTGAATTAATTCATTAGAGGCAGAAAGTTGGAGTGAGATGTGGCTATAAAATCACAAGCTCTCAGGAATTTATGCCTATTTGGGGAAGGCACTGGAATGTCCCCTGGAAAGAGGTTTCTAGACAATTATCTATATTTCAATGAACAGAACTACTTCAGTTAGTATTTGGAGAATAAAACCATAAAGTTACCAAAAGTGCAAAAGAGAACTCTTGGTCAATACGGTGTCCTTCATGTGGAGATTGATAGTTAAGAAAATAATTCAGTCAAGCTGCCTGCTGACCTGTATCATCCCCTTGGAAATCAAGTCTGGGCATCTTGTAGCATCCAGAGTAATGTTTATTTATTTTTTTTATTTTTTTAAAATTTATTTATTTATGATAGTCACACACAGAGAGAGAGAGAGAGGCAGAGACACAGGCAGAGGGAGAAGCAGGCTCCATGCACCGGGAGCCCGACGTGGGATTCGATCCCGGGTCTCCAGGATCGCGCCCTGAGCCAAAGGCAGGCGCCAAACCGCTGCGCCACCCAGGGATCCCCAGAGTAATGTTTAAAATAAAACAGACTCCATGAGTAAGTTTTCTATTACAAGGAACCAAAGCCTGTACTTTATAAGCAGAACATTTTTTATGTCTCAGAATACTTGCTCTTGTGTTTCCCTTGTGTTTAGTGAAATGTATTGGAAAATTATAAACTATATTGTGTCAAGTATAATCAAGAAAAGGGAATGATATCCATATGTGGGCCAGGGCTGTCAAAAAGGAGCTACAAGCCCATAGGAGTGGGGAAAGCAGAGGGAATGGGAAGAGAAAGAAGAAAGTAAGAGAAAGCATATGTGAGAAGGTAGAGGGTGGTGGGAAGAGAAGAAATAGGAGAAGGAGAAGGAATAGGAGGAGGAGGAAGAAAAAGAGAAGGAGGGTTGGGCAGTCAATAGAGAAGGAGATAAGAAAGGCAGGAGAGGAAACTGAGTAGCGATGGTGACATGACTATTAGACCCATGTGTCCAAAGACACCAGCCTTTCCCTCTATTCTTGTTTAGTTTCCTTAAATTTTAGAGCAGATTCCAGTGCACCATTTGCACCATACTATACAGCCTAGATCTAGAGAAGTGACCAAATATCAAGTCCTGGAAAGGAATGAAGAATAGATTTTTAAATTTTTTTTAAATTCTATTTTTAGTCTGGAATGATATAGAAGTATCTTAGATCAGCCCAAATTCTTATCCCAGAAATAGAACTTATGATGACTTCATATTCAAAAGACTGCAAAGCATAGTTTGGGATAAGTTCCTGTGGCACTGATTTTTTTTTTCAATTAATTTTTTTTTGGTCAAATAATTAACTTTGCATAAACTGTTGTGACTTTTATTGACACTACAGTTACATTGTTGATTGCTTATAAAACAACTGGGTGTATTAATGCTGATATAACAAAAAGTTAAAAGTCAGGATGGAATAAAAAGTAAGCCAGTGTGAAAACTACTCATGAGAAGAAATGTGCAAAAAAATAACATTAAGGTTTAACTTTGAAGCAATAATAAGGGTGGGAATAAAGGAAGTAGATTAAGGGAGACTTGTTGATGCTGCAGCTGTGCAGCTGGCTGTCTCCCACACTTGCAGATATTTCCTTTCTTAATTGATAGGAAAAGATACCAAATAAAACATATAGTGCAATAGGCAAATCTTCTGCTAGATAACTCAAAAATAAGATGGGCAATTATCTAGAATATCAGCAAAGCACAGGATAGCCAATAATAAGGATGCTGATTATTAATAATAATCATTTAAGAATACCTGGAATTTCAATATAAAAGTGTCAACACAAACATTATTGGGAAAGATGTTTTTTGTACTTCTAAGGTATTTATAACCATTGACTAATGTTAATACTTAGGATTGGGATGCGGAAGGAAGTACTATAATTCTTTCAATATATACAGTCCTCAGAGATCTTAATCTGACCTTGATTACAAAATCTATACAAATAAAGGCAAATATTACCCTTTTAAAACCTGTGAAAAGACCATACAACTTCATAATGTATATCAGAGGTTCCTATTCTAATACTCGTTCAATTAGAATACGGATGGCATCACATTATAATGACAAAGGTGCCTCATGCAATAAGATGCATATGTGGAATATGATTTGACCTGTCTGAAAATTAAATTTTTGATACATCAAACGTCTATTCAAGTGCTCTTAAAGCTTAAAGAGCCTTAGATGGGATTATCATTAAGGAATGAAACAATATATTAAAATGTTGAGAACTGTGTTATAGAAGAGTAATATATCCACTTAGAAAACAAATTATCAAGAAGATTCACCATTCATGGTCTAAAATGTTTTTTTCACATTCAGTGATTATTAGAAAATTATTAGTTTGTTTCTTTTCATAGAATGTAGATAATGCTACCCTACTTTTTGGATTTAAGCATTGACATACCCCCAAGTACTTTTTCTCACCCCCAGGGACCTAGAGTCTAAGGTTTGAGTAGTGGGCCGTTAGAGAGCACCAGACACGTAGGCCAGTCTTGAGCTCCACATATCTAGAATGCATAGGCACCTACTTACCTTCCACACAGCAAATCATTAGCATGTTTTATCTATGCTGGCTTAATTATCAAGACACGCTTACGCAATTCTCAATATCAAGAATAAAATTAATTCTCTTTTGGAGCAATCATAGTAAAGGAAAAAAAAATCTTATATGCAGAAGATATCTGTATGTTCTTACTGTCTGTTCTCTCTTCCTAAAGGCTGGGTCTAATCAGTCAACTTAGAGTTCTCTCTGAATCCTCTTTCAAAATTGAAGAGCTGAGGTTGTTAAAACTCTTTCCTTTGAACTTCACATGCCGTCTGCTGGATTGGGGAAAGGCAGGAGCATCTTTATTAATAGTACTTAGGGATTTCTGCTAATTAAGACCTGTTCACCTGAACCAAGCAAGTGGCTACACATCATTTAAGAATAAATGTTCTTTCTTCCTGATCTTACCTGTCTTTTTATGCATTAGTTAAGATGAGTAGAAGATGATGTATGACTGGCAACTTATTCTGACACTAACCTATGCTACACAAGGGAAAGAAACTAGAAATAGAAGAGATAACAATATTTAAGATATAGTTTTTGGCTGCAGTCTGTTTAGCTCATTTTCTAATGTGGAACATGAAATAATTTAAAGACAAATTTAAGTTTTTAATCGATGACCTCTTTTTTTTCCATAACAACTAAACCACATCATATTTCTTAATAGGTCACTAACTCAACCATTGCTTAAATAATTATATATAGCACTTAAAAAATAAGCCTATAAGCCTATACTCAGTGCTATAAGATAATTTGAATATTTTTCACTAAAAACTTTAATTCCTATTAAATTCAGGAGACACTTGCACAATATACATGTATGTAAGTACTTTGACATCTACCACCAGTTACTGAAATATCCATTTCAAAACCCATCTTACCACAATCAATCAAGTCTTTCAACAGTGTACAGAGAAAATAAATATCTCAAATGGTCTATTCAAGTGCTCTTAAAGCTTAAAGAGCCTTAGATGGGATTATCATTAAGGAATGAAACAATATATTAAAATTTTGAGAACTGTGCTATAGAAGAGTAATCTTTCCACTTAGAAAACAAATTATAATAATACACATTCACCACAGTTTTGTACATACACCCCTCCCCCACCTAATTCATCCAGAGAACTACAGAGACCACAAAGGCACAGTTGAGGACATATTGCCCATGACACACATTCCCTAGAGGCAATTAAACTTCCAGATTTGGGGTCAGTGGGCAGTGATGGAGGGTGTGGCAGGACAGAAGAGGACAGAGATCAGGGATGAACAGGGCAAAGGGCAGCTTTTATGCTTCCAAAAAATTTTATGCTCTCAAATTCATGGAATCCTGTCAATGGACAGAGAAGAGTCATCAGTATCTTGGACAAAAATGACATCTTCAGTAAAACTGCTAACTGTGACTCTTGGTCTTACTTTAAATCTACATGTGCATAATACAAGAGTAACCTAAAGGATTTATAGGATGCTTTCTATACTGACACACTTCAAGACTGAAACTTGGAAGATAAATGTCAGCCATGAAGGCAAGTACTTTAGCCAATTTTTAGAGACCAAACAGATACTGTGAATACACAGTGGTTCTCTACTTCAGGGAAACAAGGCCCCTCCTCCAACCAGGTCAAGTCCGAAATCTGGGAGTCCGTCTTCTCACTTTTCTTTTCCTATCCCCAACAACAAGTTCATCACAAAATTGGACCAATTTTACTTCTAAATCAATATCCTAAATCCCACTTACCTCTATGTTCATATTGCCACCAATTTAAACTGCTCCAACCTCCTGCCTGATTATTACAATGGTCACATGTTCCTTACTCATTCTTGCCATCTCCAATCTGACTTCAAACCGCACCCAGAGTAATTATTTTAAAATACAACATTAAGCAATTATTTGCTGAGAGGCAAGGGTTAACTTGTCCCAGAGAGATTCCCTGAGCCTCTGCAAAGATCCATGGAAATTAGGTAAGATCCTGAGCTTAAGACAATCAATGGTGTTCAATCAGAAGGCTTGAACTCCAGGCCCCTCTGATGCCAAAGGAGGGGCCTATGCTTCCCCAAACATGGACAGTAATTTGGAGAATTCTACTACTTATTTGCCACAGGGAACCCTAGTGCTCTGATCAAACCACACTCACAAAGTGAACATTTTTTTGCCCTTGTTCATTCACATAGTTCTTCACTAATCATACAGCTTCAAACTCCTACACATCAGGGGTAGGATTCCTTCTGAAGTAGTATCTGGATTTGGTACACCTCTGTATTCTAGACCACAAGTGCACCTCCTACTGAGCCTGTCTTCAGGAGTTAAATTTGGGGTTAAACCCCCAAATGCTGTCCCAGCATGTTTGATATCCTTGGTTGCAAGACAACTGCCCAGTTTAATACCCCTCAGGGCACCACATCACTCAAGATAAATACCAAAACACTCACCATGGGAAAACAAAAGCCCAGCAGGACCTGGCTCCTGCCTCTTTTAGAGTCTCTTTGCACCATTGTTCACTGGATTTCAACTAACTGTCCTTCTTTTATTTTTCACAAATGCAAAATCTTTTTTTCTGTCTCAGGCTCTTCAAAGTGATCTTCCTTATATTGGAACATTCTCTTCCATTCAGTCTTTTGATCTAAAATCCAAAGCCACTTCTCCAGGGAATCTCTTCCTGCTCTTCTAGACTAGTGTGGCAACCCTTTTACAGACCTTATATTGTTTAGCAGAAAGACAAAAACAAACAAACAAAAAAACAGCAGTCTTTTGTGATTTTTTTTTTCTTTTTAGCTGTTATTCCTAATTTGAAGTTGAATTCTAATTGGGAAGGTTAATGCTGTTAATCAACGGTTGCACAAAATATGCTTATAGCGGAAATACTTTCAACATACACAATTCACTCCAAAAAAGACCACTGTATTTTAATTGAATTTTTGCTCCTCTCCATAGAAAACTATCTCTGCTCTCATCCCATAGCATTAATACTTCTCCCTCACAACACTTAACCATCAGTGCAATTATATGATTAAGTGTGATATTTTTAACCTATTTCTAGTTTTCCCTCTAGAATATACATATATTTTTATTATATTGTTGATTATATTCTCTGCATGTGAGATAAATTTTACCTGTTTTCTTAACATTGTGTTCTCATTGCATAGCACAGAGCCTGGCACATAATAGGCATCCAAGGGTAGTTGTTGAGTGATTAAATACATATTTCAAAATGAGTGTCATTTCTAATACAAAAAAAGAATAAATAAGAAGTACTAAAACTAAACATTAAAAATGATATGTGATAATTTTAGAAAATTAGAAAAAAGAATAAAAAAGAATATTATTACCAGTTTCATCAAATATCTATGCAGCTTTTTTTTTTTACATTTAATAAAACACAATTTATTCATCATAAAAATATGTTACTTTCTTTACTCCCAAATAAGGCAAGGCAAAAATGGAAGAACTATAGGGTAGAACTGGGGACTCAGCTGACAGGTTACTAGGTACTGTAGCATATAAAGAATGAGAACATGCCTTCATTCCTTGGTTTTTATGAGGGGAGATGGTAAGCTAAGACATTCAATGAATTATTTGTTTCTCTTTTTTAAGGTATAGGTTTGAGGGCACCTGGGTGGCTCAGTAGATTACAGCATCTGCTTTCAGCTCAGGTCACAATCCCAGGGTCCTGGGATCGAGTCTTCCTGAGTTGGGCTCCTTGTTCAGTGGGGAACCTGCTTCTCCTCCCTCTGCCTGCCACTTCCCTGGCTTGTGCATGCTCGTTCTCTCTCTCTGTCAAATAAATACATAAAATCTTTTATTTTTTTTTAAGGAAAGATATATGTTTGAGGGAGTCTCATTAACTAAATGTCTTTGGAAACAGCAAGAGAAACAGATGAGAATTATTAGATCAAATAGTGGTTAATGTACAAGATGTTCTACACCTAATAGATAAACAAGATGTAGAAAAATCACCAGGACCAGATGGCAGTTCTTCTGTCCTGTCATATGTAGGATTTTGCTCACTAAAATGGAGAAGAAGCACAAAAATGTATGTGAGTTTAGTCTAAGGGCAAGGTGCTGGAGGAACAATAACTCAGACCATTTCTATGGCTGCCGTCATTCACTTATATTGCATTTAGAAATAAAGAAGCAATAGAAGTGTCACCCCTTATCAAAATCTTCTGTAACTTTCACAACCAAAAACCTCAGCTGGAAAAAAATATATTTCCACAAAGAACTTCTGTTTAATCATATAATAATCTAAATGGAGTGAATATTTTATAGTATATCTGCAATTAGATATAATGACACCCTACAATATAAACACATACAGGAGATTTGTATTTTTTCTTCATCTTTTAATATGAGATAATTCAATTCGAGTTCTGATATTTCCAGCCAGAAGGGATCTAGACAGCTGGTTGAGTGAGTCATTCCACATATTCTGAGAGACAAGAATGAGATTCATTTGCTCTTTGCTTATGGGGATATATTAATGAATCTTCAATCTTGCTCTCACTGTCCCCTATGGCCATGATGCATTTGCAGAGAAAGCAGGTTTACATAGCAGAAAGGCTTCTGTCAATAGCATTAAACCTGCTGTTATTTATCTTCCTGGTCTTGGAATATGGAAGAGAGGGACAAGGAAGAAAGAAAAAAAAGAAGAAGAAGAAAAAATAATGTTGCATTTGTTTAGCAAGAAATCAAGGATTCTCTTCTAGTTTAGGGCCCACTCCACCTCACCCTACCCTTGTGTTTGTTACTTAAAATTGTGAAGCTGAACCCTAGTGGAAAAGCCCATGATATTAACCAACTGTTCCAGAAAGATGTTGTTTATGGTAATTGAAGCCATGTGGAAACATGTATCTGCTCTTAAAAATGGCCAATCTTTGCTTTCCCTACACTTAATTCTTTCTTCTTTTAAAAGATTTCATGTTGCATCCTCTCTTTGGTGGGGCCTGGCTATTCTGAATCATTTATTATGAAGATTACCGTTAGAATTAGTCCTGGACAGCAGATGCTTTGATCACAACAAACAAACAAACAAAGATGGAGGAAGTAAATGGAATCAGGACTTTTAAAGTAGACCATACTGTGCCGAATGCTTAATCAAAAACAACCACTACTTTTGTTTGACTTACAAGTTATTTCAGGTTTTACCAGGGTCTCTGGGGTGGAAAGGGGAGAGTAAGATGAACCCTTGAGGGAGAGGAGCAGAGATAGTAGAACAAGCCTGGGTTGGTGAAGATTTCAAGGACTGAAAAAAGCAAGAGACAGTACAGAAAGTTCTACATTATGCTGTTGCATCATTCCATGGACGAGATCCCTGGAGTTGTGTAACACAGAAACCCTAGAGATAAAGAGCCTTCTCAGTCTGGCTTTCAAATTCTGTCAAGGGCCGAGGAGAGCACAAGGATATGGCCAGGGGTTCCTAACTGTTGCCCCTTGTGCTCCCTTTTGTCTCTAACCTAAGGAAAAAATATGCTGAACTAGGGTACACTAATTATGTGAAATAGGGGACATGGAGAAGAAAACCCAAGCTAAAGATCAATCAGATCCCACCCTATCCAGAAAACCTTTTGTATAGTCCCAGCATTACAAACTTTCCCTTTGGGAAGGGTCACCATTCCAACTGCTATCAAATGGTGCTATGATGCTGGAGCCCCTCCCTCTGACAATTGGAAAGCCCAAGCCAGGCTGGGCTGCTAGAGGGGGCAGGGCGCAAAACAATGTGCAAATGACAGCAGAAAGATGCAGAAAGAACGATTTTCCTCACTTCACACTCGACTATGGCCAGACCTCCGAAGGCACTATGGCCAGAGCCCCTTCACAGAATTTTATTTCTACAATTTCCCTTCTGTCCCTCCCTTTTCATTCTTTCTGCCACTGTAAGCTTTTTTGTTGTTCTTTTCAGAACATAGCAAAAGCCTTTCATTTTTCATTTCCTTAATCCCCTTCCAAAGGATTTCATTTTCCTAAAATATGGAGTAGACGTTTACTACCACTATCAAACACCTCTATATCTCACAGAAACAAGTGCAAAACCCCACTGCTGCAGTCAAGACCTCCATGACCTGGTCTCTCTCTAGCTGTCCCACAACTGACCATGAGTGCTATGTTTCCAGTACACTGAGTCATCTGCCATTCTCCAAATACGTGCTATGCACATTGAGGATGCTGTGCTATGACTATGCTAATTCTCCATTTAGGAATTCCCTTCTCTCTTTTATCAAGTAGCCCAACACATCCCTCCATGCCTCTTACATCCCTGAAGCCTTCAGTGCTTCATTGCTCGTGAATCCAGGGCTCCCTGTGTGCTCTGGGTTGCTGCACTTGTCTATTGTTCACTGCATTATGACTTGTTATTATAGGTGAATCAATGTAACTCATTTCAAGTCCTTTGGAATAAGAGTCCTATCTTATTCTTCTTAGAATATCTCACAATGTTTGCCATTTAATATTCTCATTGAATAGTAGTTGAATGACCAGCTAATTAATTAGAAAAAGCAAGTTTATGTGAAAGCCATTACACAAAAACTGAATGCAGTGAAACGTAAGGAATGCACATCTTAATGGAGGTAAAATTCCTTCCCAACTGGAACTATAGGCGTATGTAAGAGATTAACACTTTAAATTCAGTAAAAGTCTTCCTAAGGTAAATATTTACTTTTTAATAAAATTGAGGAAACTATTAAGGCTGCAGGAGGATTTTTCAGTGCCCATACTATCATACCACAGGAGCAACTTCCTGAGTACAAAGGAAAAAAAAATGCATAAGTTAAGAACATGGACTTTGGGGCCTGACCTGAGTTCAAATCCTAGAACTGTCATTCACTACTCTGTGGCCTTTGTCCAGATGGTCAACCTCTCTAATATTGGAGGATAATAATACTTCAAGGACTTACTCCACAATAATGTATAAATGTTTTCTAAAAAAATAAAAATAAAAACATAAGTGTTTTACAAAAGGCATGACAGAGTAATAGCAGTTGCCATTTATTGAATAACTAGGATACACACGTACACATTTTGTCTGAGAATGATCATACTGATGTAAGTGAATCTCTGAGGCCTTTAAATTTTGAATATATCTTCATTACATAAGTATGGTGACTTGAAGCATATGATTTTAGCTCATCACGTGTTAGTCTGACCTAAACATTTTAAAATAAAGCCAATTTATCAACTCTACATGCCAAGGTAGAATAGAAATTCTAATACAGATGAAACAATAAATTCCAGTCTGAATAGTCAAGAGACAAAGAGAAGGAATAAATGAAAACACATACACCTGTTAAAAATAGACTTTTGAAGTAAAACCACTTTTAACTTTCATATTCATCTTGCTCATTTTATAGAATTATTTAACAGGCTCATCCCTACAACCTCTGTTGCTTTATTTTTTAGTTAGGTTGAGTCACAGATAAAAGGGCACCTGGGTGGTTCAGCGGTTGAGCATCTGCCTTTGGCTCAGATTGTGATCCCAGGGTCCTGGGATGGAGTCCCTAATCAGGCTTCCAGCAAGGAGCCTGCTTCTCCCTCTTTCTATGTCTCTGACTCTCCCTGTGTTTTTCATGAATAAATAAATAATTTTATTTTTTAAAAGAGTCACAGATAGAAGCAGTCCCATTGTACACTCTTAATGAGAAATACCAGTTACTCATATTTTGTGCATGTGGTTACAAAACTCTCCCATAAGCAGAAAAGACAATACCCTTCCCAGTGACAAATTTTCCAAAGATATCATCAAAATCCACATCAAACAGTGAAGGCAAATATCAGACAGTTGTCAGTTAACTGTACTTTCCTAGAGGGAGAAAACTCGATTCCTACTTATAACTAAATAGTAAAGTATGTGCATAGATATTAAAAATTTACTTCCTTTGGTTAGTTTGTTTTTATTTTGATATATAGAAAAACAAATTAACCGTACAAAATAAATTTCTGAGAATTGTTTTCAGCGAAGGTGTCAGTATAATAAGATATCTCTCAGAAGATGGTAACACCCTGGAATGTGGCCCAGAAGTTAGATATCAACAATCATGGTTCTCTCATTTTGAAAAAAATAATTGCAAGATGATTTGACTGATTCGTCTGTTAAGACATAGAAGGTGCTGATGGGGCTGTGAGGGATTTCAGTTTCTTTGGCCTCTGGTTCACTCTCAAATTCCATATCAACAAACAGTTATTCAGTGCCTGGCTCTGTGTTCAGAACTACAGAAGAGAGGCATCTGGGTGGCTCAGTTGGTTAAATGACTGACTCCTGATTTCATCTTAAGTCACGACCTCAGGGTCATGAGATTGAGCCCCATGTTGGGCTCTATGCCATGGGTAGAATCTGCTTAAGATGTTCTCTCTTCCTCTTTCTCTACCCCTCCCCACTGAGCACATGCACTCTTTCTCAAAAGAAAAAAAAATTGCAGACAAAGAGAATGAGAAAGATATCCTTCCTACCTAAAACCTGCAATCTATTAGAAATGTCTTCGGGGGGGGGGGGGCAGAAAAGCACTTGCTGTTCACTAAAGTTACTTTTATATTCATAATACTCTAAACAGAAAGCTTCCTTTCCACAAATATGAGATGGGAGTATTGATGCATAAATTCACTCTATATTTTTTGATGAAGAAATTTAATTACCCTTTAAAGAAAGGAATTGTAAACATGTGACTTCAGTAATTAGAGCTTAAATATAATGAGTCCATTTAGAAATAATGCTGCCTTACATCTTCAATGATACTTAATAGTTTATTCACTAACACAATTTTTTACATTCATTTGTTTTTCATTTAATCATCTGAACTCCCTGTGAAGCAGGCATTGTTACCTTCATTTTTTTTGCATGGGCAGGCTAATGTTTGGAGAAATTATATTATTTGCCCATCAAATCATCACCTGTAGAGCAACAGTTAAGAAGGCCAGGAATAAAAATCTGTCTCAGAAAAAGAAAAAAAAATCTGGCTCAGTTCTTATTGTGTTATTGGGCTTCTGGGGATCACTGTACACATGGGACGAATCCCAAGTCTTGGAGTTCTACCTCGTGACTTCATTATCTACTGCTTTAGATTCTATATCTTGAAACCCAAAATGAAAATAAGAGTTTTACGTAGTAGGGGTAGATTATACAAATAGCTAGATTAGTATCTATAACATTGCATATATTGTTCATAAATATTTCAAGAAAATAGAATTTGAAATGTTTGCCATTACAAGCACACTAAATATATTTTAATATTTGACTTAGAATGTCATTTAGCACTTTGCAGTATCTACATATTATGTCAATAGAAGGAGTATCAAATCAAGTTGAATTCGTTTTTTTTTTTTGTCACAGCCTCCAAGTTGCTTATAATATTGTCAATATTAGTATATTTATTCAGTACTTGTTTCTTCTACATGGAGTTCAAAATATGCAACTAAGAGGTTTTTGCCCTCCATCCTAGCTAATAGAAATATCCAGGTAATAGAATGCTAAGTAAGTCACATTTTACTCTATTTGATTCACAATCATTTTTAGAAATAGTAAAGAAAAAAGATTACTTAAGCAAATTGCCTGGCAACATTGCATTCAAGTTACTCCTACATGACCTCATTCTGCTTCCAACGTAGGATGTATGAACAAGAAAGAAATTTAGAGACCTTCTGGTCTACCCACTTCTTTTTCCTATTTGAGGAAAGTTATACACAAAGAGGAAAAGCAACGTATTGAAGACCTAATGACAAGTTTTCTCCACTCCAACTTTTCTTGAATTATTTAGAGGTTGGGATGGCCCTGACTTCCATTCCAACTGTGTATGTGTGTTTTATATCCTGGGTATATGATAGAAGACATCTGGCGTAGAGTGGTAGAAATCAGCACCAGTATTTTTAAATTGAGGGATGGGGGAATTCTGAGTAACATCCTCTTGTTAAATACAATACTTTCTACATAGCAATGATTTTATCTTATTAGCCGGAGTGCTTTAAATGGTAGGATCGTCATAGACAGTTTCAAAATTTACATAAAATTCTCAACAATGAATCACATACAATTCAGTGCCTTTTAAGCAAGTTATGTTTATCCCTGTCTTATTTAAAGGACAGACAATTTTCAATTATGAATTGATTGGTTTTAGTGTATTTATTACCTTGGCCATTTGATTTTCTTGCTCTATTTTTTTTCTAATTTTTTGATTTAAATATATTTTATTATTTATTAAGATCTCCGCATGGTTTACATAGGAAAATTAAAAGAAAAAAATATACAAACTGATTTCTTTACTCTGGTTTAAAAAAAAAATAGAGATTGAAAAAAAGGACAGTGTACCAGTGGCCAACATGACCTTTCTGTTTTACTTTCTGTAAATTAAATTTACCCAAGCTATCTACATTCACTGTGACAATATGGAAATAAAATTGGTTTAAAGAGAAATGACAAATTTTGTGTTAAGTCCTTTCCATGAGGCTAGGAAAACGAGTACATACCTACAGCCATTGGATACAGATACAGAATATGATTGCTTGTGAGCAGGACAGAGTGATAGAAATTAGATTTCTGTATACCTCAAGGACTTAACAAAATTGAGGCGAATTGGTTCAGTCAAATCGCACAGACCAAGAGGAATAGCTTCAAAAGTAAATATTTACTGTTTGAAAGCCAATACACATCAAGATAGCATTGGAATTCCTAAATAGTCCTTTTATATATATATATATATATATATATATATATATATATATATATATATATATAGGAAAAGTTCACAGAGTTTTTTAATTGGGGGCTAAGGAAATATTATTTCAAATGAACATCTTTTTAGCATTATATTTAGGGAAATTATGTGCATATAGTCATGGAACATTTTTATCAAAGGTTTAAATTTAATTCACTTCTACATAGCATCTTTCAAATACTGTTTTCCAGTGAAAGATAACAGAATGATATAAAGCTTTTATTAGATTGAATACTGAAACTTATAGAAGCAATAAGGTAAAATGGAGCCAAGTCATTACTGAGTGGTAAAATGCAAAAAACAAAACAAAACTTATACACCATATAAGGATAAGTAAAGATAGGGACAAATAGAGACAAGACTAATAGTTCATATATTCATAATTTCTAATTATGTGAATTAACCAAATCTACCTAAAATCCAATTGTCTTAATTGAAAAAAATTACATAAAAGGTATAAAAAGAAAATAAACTGGGAGCTGTGACTATTATATTTGCAAATTTCCCAGAATATTATACAAATTATCATTTTTCTGAAAGACCACAAAGATCTAACTATATAATAATTAGTTAATTAAATGATGGATTCATTCATCATTCAAGTACAGAATGCCTATTAGATGCCAGCACTCATTTGGCACAGTATGGGAGTGGTAAAAAGAGCATCAAACTCCATGTCCTTATGAAGTTTATTTTAAGAAACAGAGAATATTACTTCAAGGGGGAAAACAATAATTCACATTTTTAAAAGTATTATCAAAGAAACAAAACAGTCTGATATATTAGTGATTAACTGAGGGTAGAGGTCCTGAAAAGGTTTACTTTATGTTAAGATAATTAGTAATATAAGCAGGACTAACTAGGAAACAAAAATAATTGCAAATCAAGTGTTGCCTCTGTGTAGCAAAGAATTTAGAGACATAGGATAAGGAATAATATCATAAATGGGATATAGAGTTCAGTAGGCCAATGGAAGGAACACAGAAATTCTAACAATGGAGAAAAGGAATGCTTGTCCTGTTTAGATGTGCTCAGAATAAAATGGACACTATTAAGGAATTGAAAGACCTGTACTCTGAAAACCATAAAACGCAAATGGAAGAAATTCAAGATGACACAAAGAAATGGAAAGACATTCATACTCAAGCATTGGAAGAACAAATGTCGTTAAAATGTCTATACTACCCAAAGCAATATACACATTTAATGCAATCCCTATCAAAATACCAGCAGCATTTCTCATAGAACTAGGACAAACAATTCTCAAATTTGTGCAGAACCACAAAGACTCCAAATGACAAAGCAATCTTGAAAAAGCAAAGCAAAGCTAGAGGCATGACAATTCCAAACTTCGAGTTCTATAACAAAGCTGTCATGATCAAGACAGTACGGTACTGACACGTAGAACATTGGAACAAATAGAAAACACAGAAATAAACCCACAACTATATGGCCAATTAATTTTCAACAAAAGAGGAGAGAATATCCAATGGGAAAAAGGATAGTCTTTTCAACAAATGGTGTTGGGAAAACTGGACAGCCACATGGGACCGCTTTCTTACACTATACTCAAAAATAAGTTCAAAATGGATTAAAGACCTAAATCTGAGAACTGAAACTATAAAAATCCTAGAAGATAACACAGGGCAGTAACTTCTTTGACATCGGCTTTAGTAACATTTTCCTAGATATGTCTCCTAAAGCAAGGGTAAAAATAAACTTTTGGGACTGCATCAAAACAAAAAGGTTCTGTACAGCAAAGGAAACAATCAACAATACTAAAAAGAAACCTAAAGAATGGGAAAAGATATTTGCAAATGACATATCCAATAAAGGGTTAGTATCCAAAATGTATAGAGAACTGATATAACTCAACACCCAAAAAATAAATAATTCAATTAAAAAATGGGCAGAAAACATGAACAGACATTTCTTGAAAGAAGACACACAGAAGGCCACAGGTACATGCAAAGATGTTCATCATGACTCATCATCAGGGAAATGCAAATCAAAAGTACAGTGAAATATCTCCTCATATCTCTCAGGATGACTAAAGTCAACAACACAAGAAACAACAAGTGTTGACAAGGATGTGGAAAAAAAAGGAATCCTCTTGCACTGTTGGTGGGAATGGAAATTGGTGCAGTCACTGAAAAACAGTACGGAGGTTCCTAAAGAAGTTAAAAATTGAACTACCCTAAGATCCAGTAATTGCACTGAGTATTTACCCAAAGAATACAAAACACTTATTCAAAGGGATGCATGCACTCCTGTGTTTATAGCTATGTTATTTAAAATAGCCAATATATGGAAGCAGCTCAAGTGTCTATTGATTGATGAATGGATAAAGAAGATGTGGTATTCAGCCATAAAAGAGAATGAAATCTTGCCACTTGCAATAGCATAGATGGAGTTAGAGAGTGTAAAATTAAGCAAAATAAGTCGGTCAGAGAAAGACAAATACCATATGATTTCATTCATATGTGGAATTCAAGAAAAAACAAATGAGCAAAGGGAAAAAAGAGAGGGACAAACCAAGAAACAGATCCTCATCTATGGAGAACAAACTGATGGTTCCTAGAGGAGGTGAGTGATGGTGAAAGGGATGTGTGAAATGGACCACAGGGATTAATGAGGGCAGTGGCTATGATGAGCACCAGGTAATGTACAGAATCGTTGAATCACTGTATTGTAACATTGTATGTTGACTAACTGGAATTAAAATAAAAAATTAAAGTAATTAAACAAATACATAGATACAATTGGAAAAAAAAAGAGGAAAAAAAGAATAAAATGGACCCTGTTGCTGAAATGCAGGAAGAATCCATATGAGTCCTAGTAAATATTTAATGTATTTTCTTTGGGTAAATTTCCTCAATTTTTGGTCCCACTTCTCTTTATCTTTTCCACAGACCCTTGGTTTGTTTGCTTTCTCAACAAAATTTTGTCACTTCATGGGGTATAGCTTCCTCTCTAACATGATTTTTCATTTCTCTGTTTTTTTTTAAGTTTTTATTTATTCATGACACACACACACACACAGAGAGAGAGAGGCAGAGACACAGGCAGAGGAGAAGCAGGCTCCATGCAGCCCGATTTGGGACTTGATCTCGGGTCTCCAGGATCACACCCTGGGCTGAAGGCAGCGCTAAACTGCTGAGCCACCTGGGCTGCCCATTTCTCTGTTTTCTAAGTAAAAGTCACATTCCACCAATTATGGCCAGAGTAGGGCATGAGGAGAAAAGATTAAGTAGATGGGAAATATAATGACTGTGATTTTCCTAAGGATATCTTCAGTTCTGTTATAATGATCCTTTAAGGGTTAAAATGATTTACTTGGGTGGGAGAGAATAAATGTTAAAAAGAATGAAAGAGATAAAATGAAGCCTTCAAAGTTTGATCCGGTTCTCGGCTCTTCCCTTGAAAACAAATGTGGCCATGGAGCATGAGCAATCATCAAGAAAAATCATAGTGCTTTGCTTTTCCACTGTTATGATGTGAAGAATTGAAATGGAGACCGGCAATGTCCATCTTCATTCACTCTTGGGACTTTTCTCAAATATCTGCTTCCCAGATTTCTGACATTTTCACAATTTCATCATTTTGCTTTCAGCATCTGATACTGTCTGAAAGTAAGGAGAGCTCACGACAGGAATCTTGGAGTCGTGCTTGGTAATATTCCTTTCTCCTGTGCAGAATTAAGCCATGTCAGCCTTTTTAAATAAGGATTAACATTAACGTTAATAATCTACCATGGGCACTGATGACATGTTTCTCTTTTTTAAATATTTTATTTATTTATTTGAGAGAGAGATTGAGAGAGAGAGAGAGAGCAAGTTCTCTAATGAGTGGAGCAGAGAAGCAGAGGGAGAGGGAGAAGCAGACTCACTTGAGCAGGGAGCCCCAGGACCCCAGGGTCATGACCTGAGCTGAAGGCAGATGCTTAACCAACTGAGGCACCCAGGTGCCCTTGATGACATGTTTCTAATCCAACATCTGCTAAAATTCATAACGCTTTTTATTGGTCAGTGAAAAGGTAGGAAGTCTGCTCTTCAACAAAACAACTGATGGCCGAGACAGAAAGAAAATGTAGGGAAATGAGGAGTGACAATTGACTCAACTGAAGCTGAACGGAGGGAAAAGAGCTGAAGGTAAGAAAACGAACTCTTAATTGAAGGATAAAGGTGAAGCAAGAAGGCAAATTGGTTTTGTTTAGTTAAGAAGATTAATGAGATAAAGTCAGGAAGATGCTATAAGTTTTATTATGTACATTAAGCAGTTCCTATGTTAGGGATCAAAAAAGCAGTATAGCAGTACAAGCAAATGAGCCTGGCAAGCAGTTCTCAGGAGAAAAATATGAGCTGTGTGTACTGCAATGATGATAAAGGAATAAAAAAAAAGTGCATTAAGTCTCCCAATATTGAATTAAGCTCACCAGGTGCAGTTTCACTGGCACTGTTATTTACCAGTATCTGTTAATGACGTTCTAGAAAAGACCCACATTTTTTTTTTCTTTTCATAGCATTTTCCTGGTTAGAATAAGACTTTGGGCCATTTCTATATTTCTGTTTTTTTTTTTTTTAAAGATTTTTATTTACTTATTCATGAGAGACACAGAGAGAGGCAGACACACAGGCAGAGGGAGAAGCAGGCTCCCTGCGGGGAGCCTGATGAGGTACTTGATCCCAGGACCCTGGGATCACGACTTGAGCCAAAGGCAGACGCTCAACCACTGAGCCACCCAGGTGCCCTATATATTTCTACATTTTTGAAGCCCATGCTACAAAGAGCTATCTGGCTGGGTCTCAACAGACTGTTTTGGGTATCTATTAAATGGCAGAGACTGTTGGATCAGTTCAGGACAACTATATATTTCTTTCATTTATTTCTAACCAGGTAGTTGTAATAAAACCATTGAGCTCCTATTGAATTTTTCATGTATGCCAAATTTGTAACTGAAAAGTAACAATCTCGCCCTAAATGTTAGTTAACATAACTTTCATTTATTTTAGGAGGCCAATGTTCCCTGCCCCTTGTATTTTTGAGATACGTGTAACCTGACGGAAGGAATCTGGTAATTTTAAACTCTTACAATGACTTTGATTCTCTCTCAGACCTACATCCAAATCATTTCTCTATAAAAGGTATCTAGGTACAAAATCCTGCAAAGCCCCATGCACATTTTAGCTTCAAGGCCAGTCCCTTAGCATCCCACTTTCTTCTCTTCATGACATTGCCACTCCAAAGTGTCTCCTTGTAGAAATTTTGTAGGACACCATTTGACCGAGTAACCATTCAGAACGGCAACACTTTATGGTCATAAATATAAAGACAAATACTCAAAATAAGTTCCATTTACAAGAAGGGCATCATTAATGTTAAAGAAAAATATCTCCTCAGTGTGTAACCCTCATTCCAGCATTATTCCCTTTATATAAACACATTTGCGTGATGGACTCATTTTAACTATTTTCCAGAAACTGAATAAACCTTAGCATTAAAGAAAAAAAAAAGTATCAACACTACCAAAGAGAACAAAAGAAAAGAAAAGAAAAACAACCAAAGTGAAGAGCTGAAGGAAGAGAAGGTATTCCTGTCTCTCTGTAATCTTTCTTGCTTCTTTCCCACTGAGGGAGCTGAAGGGACCTGCCAGAGATTTCACTGCAAAGGGAAAGTTTCAGAGATGAGAAGTCACTTCAAATTGACACAAGACTGTTTCATCTGTCAGTCAAGGCACAAGGTGAACACTGGAATAGCAACAATGTCACTGAAATTATATTCTTTTTCTTCGAGTACAAAAATATTTTATTTCTTTTCTCTCAAATTATGTTCTTTTATCCATCTATTCCTATATATAGCATAGTGTATTTTTAGGTTGACCCTACTTTGTAATAAATATTCAAATCTTCTCATGGTTCATTGAGACAAACTGTCCGGGCTTGTGAGCACCGAAGTCAAAGTTGGCGTTGCCATTACATTGCAGTGGGCAAATGTCATGCGTCCTATGCCTGAGGTTGTAGCTAGAAATGGAATTGCCTTAGATGACTGGTTAGCTTTTTTTTTTAAGGTTTTATTTGTTTATTTATGAGAGAGAGAGAGTGAGAGAGAGAGAAGCAGAGACACAGGCAGAGGGAGAAGCAGGCTCCATTCAGGGAGCCTGATGTGGGACTCGATCCCAGGACTCCAGGATCATGCCCTGGGTTGAAGGTGGATACTAAACCACTGAGCCACCCAGGGACCCCAGGTTAGCTTTTCTGAGTCTGAGAATGGAGAATCAACAGTGGAACAGAAGCAAGAGCTGGAATGCTACTGTCCCGAAACATGGGGACATGGAACAATAAAACAAGGGCTCAGCTTTATCAGGGTTTTCTATTCCTCTCATAGCCTTGAGATTGTATTTTCAGAATGCCCAAGAGGTATAACATGGCCTCTCTATACACAGTTGCAAAAGTAATATTGTTTCTTGGGAGGGGTAGGAAGATTTTAACCTAATCTCTGGGAGATGTGATAGAAGGAATGTACGTAGGGAGGGAAAGAGGAGAAGCTTAAATTTTAAACCCGATGAACTTTATATTGTATAAAGCTGATCCAGGGTCACAGGGGCTCTTGGCAGCTGAGATAAAAGCTGGGTTTTATTACAGATATGTGAAGAGATGAAGAGGAGTATGTACAGATGTTTCTTGAATCTGTAACAATATTATGACTCAGGAAAAGGAAAACCTTTTTATGCCAAAAGGAACTTGAAGCTAGAGAAAAATGAAATATTTATCATAACAATATTGGAGGCACAAGGTAATTTCCCATATGTCCATGAACAAGCTGCTTCAAAGAGTATATCTAAACAACGCATCAGAAGATGACAGGGATTGAAAGGAGCAAAATCTATAGAAGCATTAAAGATAACATAATCAACAAAGGCTTATTTTCTTTGATTTCTTTCCTGAGATAGGAAGAGATTATTATCATCACTCTTTCCATTCATTGAACACCCCTTATATGCAAAGCAGTGTGCTAGCTACACTTTTTGTTACTTTCTACAAAGGACATAAGGCACCTCATCCCCAGATTCCACAGACCAGGTTTCATAGGGTGTCAGGGAAAGTCAAAGGCATCGTAACAAAAATGTAAATGAAGTAGATCAATGCATGGCTGAATCAATTGCATGTGTGTGAAATGAGATGAAGTCTGTGAAGTCTGTCCTACCCATATTATTTTGAGAGGTGAGAATTTTGTCCCCTTCCCCCAAAAAGGGGGGGGAAAGAAAACAAACCGTAATCCCTTAATTCCATTAAATTCAACATGTTTTCTATTATCTACTATGGACTTAGACTTATGTCAGACTTATTCCAGACCTCAAAAACTTTCAATTGAATAATAATAAAAAAATCCTCATAAATCAGTTAAATGGCAATACCAAACAAGTAACTACCTAAATCGATGCTGAGAGGAGACTGGTGTTACTGCCATTGATAGGGAGATACTATCTCTAAGGGTGAGAATAAGAGATAACCTAAAACTACAATACTCTATCCAATCCACTGGACACATTTGATGTCTCTATTCAGAGGATTTGGAGCCTTGGGTGTGCGTGGATTGGCTTTCATGACAGTTGGAATTATTTCCTATTTCCATTTTCTCCAGTAAGAAGTTAGGAGTGGAAAGTAACCAATGGGAGTTGATGAGAATATTTGTTGTCAAGAAAGGGACAAGAGCTATTTAGGGAAGAATACAGAATAATGAGGTCCTGCTGCAGAGTAAGAGGATATAGTGTTATTTCCCAAAATGGAACTTCCTCTGGCCGGCACTGTCTCTTCATTTCCCCAAGGGTTTGTCACCATCACATCTTTATTCCTACTTTCCCACCTTAAAGTATGCCAATAAACTCTATTTTCCTGGAGACTTTCAGGAAGAAACTGAAAGGCTCCTGAATATTGCATCTTTCATTAGCAGTTTCTGCTGCAGTAAAATACCTTTGACTCTCTTCTCTAATTGTTTCAACTTTTCTTCCCAAATGTAATTAATGAAGGACAGAAAGCAAGTCTACCTTCAGGTATCCCTGTAACACCTGAGTAAGTGCCGAGTTTATAAGAGAAATTTAAAAAGGGATGAATAAATGATAACTGAACAGAGGTAGACAAGACTAATATTAGCCTAGAATTCTTTTAGGATTATTAATACTTTGAAATAAGATATACATGTGTACCCTTATCAGAAGTTCAAGATAGAATGGTGGCTCTAAAGTCAGAATTATTCCTGCCTCCTCCTCCTGCCCCCCAGGCTACTGTAATTTCCACAGGGGTCTGCAAACAGAACTGAATATTCATCCCTCATGTCCCTTTCTTACTCAATATGAACATTCTGAGGCTCTGCTGATAGAACCCTGTATTTTTTTTTTGATTCTTAATTTTCCTGTGGAAGTTAGTAATATTACTATATACAGAAAGCATATGTTAGCAAAGTGCAATGGAAAATATGGAAAAAAGATGGCAGTTTGACTCTATGCCCAGAAGAGAAAACAAAGCAATGAAGCATTTTTATTACAACTGTTAATTCTTGGACAAAATTGAGGTTTCTTTTTTTTTTTTTTTGAATTAGATCATGTAAAGAAAGAAACCTGCAAAATTTTCTAGAATACAAAGTATGATCTCTATATGGTCTATAGCTGTCGAAGATGGGTGTGTAAGGGACTTTAAGAGCACTGCTGTCTTTAACACATAAAAGTTATTATGAACTTCATCACATGAACCAACCACCAATGCTCCAATTTTACTGCCATTTTGTTCATCTTTTCATTTCTTCGTTTACCTACACCTTAGGTCATGTGCCTCCCTTGCTGAATTTGAATGCACTTCTTTTAGAGATCTCAGTATTGAGAAATGGAGGCCCAATATAAGCTGCTGATGAGGCTATCTAACAAAAGAAAGGGGGTGCCCCAATTTCATAACTAAGAAATACATGCAAAGGCATTTTGCAAAATCCCTATGCAACACCTGCACATGAATTACACTACAAATGCAAGTCTTAACATTACTGACTTCTCAGCCAATGTTACTTTGGATATATTACATATCTGAGTTATTTTCACATCCGTTTTGACAATAGTGAATATTTTTGCATAGTATTTAAAAATATCTGTAAACAGTTTTACAACCACTTTAATTTCCCCCAAAAGTTTTTCAAAAGAGGAGGAAAAAGGTAGAGTATTTTAATACATCTGGGATTAAAAGAGCCTAAACCTGGATTAAATGTAATGCATGCTCATGATACACATAACTACAACGTGGACTACAAGTAATTTGAGATGGAAGGCATCTAGAGTGCCATGAAATCCTCTCACCTCTTACCTTACCTCCTACTACTCTCTTGAGTGTGCTTGGAAGATAGGTTTCAGCATTTGACTCCAGGACACTCAGTACTTCCAAGCCAATGTCACCTCCAAATTATTCTACCCACAGACTAAATGTCATTAACCACCACCCAATTTTCATTCAATAAGTACGTTAGGTTCTCTTTTCACAACCCATTTCACTGTAGAGTTCTACCTGTATCCGTTTTATCAGAGTAAATTATTTCTCCCTCCATTAAGTGTTTATGGCTTTGAAACACGTACGTACATACCTTCCTTAGCCAAGTTGTACAGACATAATTCTTTCATACTTTTCCCATAAGTCAGCTTCTTTCCCCTAATCAATTGTGAGATTCTTCCTTGGATCTCTTCCAACATGTCTACTTATTTTTGGTAGTCAGACAACCAAACTGAATGAAGCTTTCTGGAATAGGTCTCATGAATGTCATTGAGAGTGGAACTATCACCCTCTATTCCATGATGAAAAGCTCTAAATTGAGTGCATCCAAAAATAACATTAGCCTTTTGGGTGCCACATCACACTAAGAATGTGCCATCTTTTCCTTTTTTTTTTTTTTCAGCCTTATATCTCCAGATGTCTCCCCAGTATCTTGGGATAAGTCCTCATCAGTTCAGAGATCTGTAAGAGAGGTTGCTTTTTAGCCTTCCTCATCAATATTCCTAATTTGTTTCTTTAATTTTATATCTGGTTTTCTTTTATATAATTCCTGATGGGGTTCAAGGCAGGCAGCCACAGAGCGTGCCACTTTGGCCTGTGGATTATTTCAAGCTAAGGATGATCTATGCCCAACAGATTGAGGAGGAGCTTTCTGCCTCCTCCTTCACTGCCTTAAAGAATTTAGATAGGAGGCCTATAACAGGAAGAGAGCTCATACCAAAACTAACATTGTTTTTCTTTTTCTTTTACATAAGGACTTCTAAAATGGCAAATATTGCTTACCAACAACTGGCTCTTCCCATCTTCCTGTCTTCCTCCCCTTTGCAGTAAGGAACCTTTTGCTCAGGATGGCAGATAAGCCTCAATCACCTGACTGGTGAGGAGACTCTCAGGTCTTTGGGGGGGCTTCGGTACATATGTAATTAAATTTGTTTTTCTCACATTAAGTTGCCGTATGTTGATTTAATTATTATGCCAGCCAGAGAAACCAGAAGAAAAGAAGGATAAAGTTGTCCTCCCCCATATTCCTTAGGCCATTTGTGATTTTTCTTGTACATATGTATACATCCACCCTGGAAAATCCCCAAGAAGCTCTCTGCAGAACACGTCTATTTCATAGTCTCTCCACTGCTTATGTCTTTTGCTAAGTATACAACTCTTTTCTCTGACCCTTTGCAGTCTAGTGTGATATATATATTCATATATATATCAAATTCCTCCATTGCCACTCACTGTATTAAACGCTGGGAATATAGCAATGAAGAAGAGAGAATTCCTTTAGGAGAGAAAGCCACACAAATATAATATGAATATCACTTGCTTCCTTTGTAGGCATCTGAGTACAATTCCTCCTTTAGTTTGCTCATGCCCTAAAAGCACCATTTATTTCTATCTGTATTGTTTCCATGCTAGTTTAATGGATGTCTCTGAGTGACTCAGTTAACGTTTCTTTGCCTCTGTGACTGAAAGCAAGCAAATGGGCCCTACGGACAAGGAGTAGGAGCATTTCATCAGGTGGAGGTGGTACAGCCTACATCCTGGGTCAGCTTTGCTAGGTTGGAAAAGCGTTCCTATGCAGTGGGCTTTGGTAAACAGCTCTGTTTCCAGAATGCCCAGGAAAAACAAAATCTACCTCCAGAAATTCCAATGGGCATTGAATGCAGTTCCTATCACTGATGCTTTGCTTCAATTTGCCCATTTTATGTTTCGGCTTTGTTTTGCATTTAAGTTTAAAATTTTACTCTCATCGAATAAGAAAAGTCTTAAACTGGAAAGACAGCTTGACAGAAAAAAACAAAGAGAGAGAGAGAGAGAGAGAGAGAGAGAGAAATATTATAAGAGGAGAAACTTGGAGCTTCATCCAGGTCCTGGCACACTTTTAAATCAGAGCCTGATTTTTATGAATCTTACCTTTGCCCTGGAATCACCAGGATTCAAATACAGCACAAAAGGGGAAATCACTCAGGCTTTCTGTGCCTCAGTTTCTTCATGTGCAAAGTGGTGACAATAATCTTGTCTCTGGGGCACCTGGATGGTTCAGCGGGTGAAGCATCTGCTTTCAGCTCAGGTCATGACCTTAGGGTCCTGGAATCTAACTCCATGTCCAGCTCCCCTCCCAGCGGGGAGTCTGCTTCTCCCTCTCCCTCTGCCCCTCCCCCAGATCATGCTCTCTCTCTTTCTCTCTCCCTCCCTCTCTCTCTCTCTCTAATGAACAAAATCTTTAAAAAAAAATCTTGTCTCTGTCAGACCTTGTTGCAAGGATGCAAGGTGTGATAGGGAATTCACTCCATGTCTGGCCTGCATTAAATGTTCCATAAATATCTTCTGTTAGTTCTATGCTAGGTTGACTCTTTTCCATGATTATTTTAAGGTTGATTTGCCAACATCACAGTGGCACCCCAAAAAGTAAACAAACTTCTTTCATTGTCTTTCTCATAAAGCTTATTAATGTGTACCTATCATTCACCAGGGCAAGCGGACTTTGTGTTACAGTTTTCAGGCCATCAGTTACCTTGTTTACGGAGTGTGAATTTATCAGCATCTTTCTCCAGGGCCAGGAAAAGCAGGGAACAAGAGGTGGAGAGGTGCTGCTTTGGTGCTGGTAGCTGACCTTGTTTGCACCTTGCACGCTTCTTCCTGCTACCTTCTCCGACCTCCTCCGCCTTACCACCTTGCTTCTTTGACCCATTGCCCAAGGGCTTCTCTCCTGCACCAGTTTTTCACTGCTACCCCCAAATCCCAGAGGCATAAATGCCAATGAGCTTTGCATTTCTGAGTTGACATCTTATCAGCTGATAAATTTTATGCTGCAGTTGTTTTTCTCCAACCTAGATTGAAAACCTCTAAATCAGGGATTGTGCTGTCTTGCATTGCTTGTTCTGCATCACATAAATCATCGACAGATAAATCATCTTAACGACACTGCCAACGAACCCTGTGTCACACTGCCAGGCCCTCGTTTCAAACTGTGTCCATTCCGTCTCAATTGGTTTCTAACCCCATCTTAATATTTAAACAAATATGAATTAATTTAAAAATTAAAGATTGTGACATAGCCTTTTTAACTCTAAGATGAGAGAGAGGCATAATATTGCCTATATCGATTTCTATAACAATACTTCTTTACAAAGAAATTATCCCACATGTTTAGACTGGTTGGATAAAATTGGGCCCCAAATGGAGTCACTTGTGTTAAGTCCACATCCCCAAACTGAGACCTAAGATTTACTGCCTAACTCAATTATAGTTTTAATCTCTCCCAGGAGTGGAATCTTTAGCAAGTGAACCTGGAATTACATGGCTGGCACTAGTGAGGTAGTCTACCTGTAGACCCCTTCCATCTGCTGAAGGAAGGTGACCTTGCCACAAACAGTCCACTCTTTGATAGTAATTTCCTGGTCCTGCCCTTTTCTGCCTGTGAAAGTCTTCCATTTTGTACAGCCCTTTGGAGTACTTTTCTATGCTAGATGGGATGCTCTCCGATTCACGAATCGTTGAATAAGCCAATAAGATCTTTAAAACTTACTCAGTTGAATTTTGCTTTATTAAGATATTTTCATCACATCCAGAAGAAATGTATACATGGTTTTATCACCCCTTTCTTTATATTAGAGTCGACTATAGAAGTATTTATTCACCAGATATTAATAATTGGTATCATACTTTTTATTCTCCAGTCTCCTGGATTTATTATTATAGCTCCCTTTGCCTACTTGCCATTTTTTAATTTAAGCACTCCCCATAGTCTCCAAATGACTTATTAGGTGGGTTACATTATTGTCCCATTTCTCATGATAACTTCTTTAAAAATTCTACATGTTGATATTTTTAAAAGCTGTTCCTTGTGCTTTTTTCTTCTTCTTCCCCCCTCTCTCTTTTTGTCAGTGCTAGCTTACAGATATTCACACATGTTAATATTTATCTGTCAGGTATTTTTTTTTGTTTTTTTTTTTTTATTTATTCATGATAGGCACACAGTGAGAGAGAGAGAGAGAGGCAGAGACACAGGCAGAGGGAGAAGCAGGCTCCATGCACCGGGAGCCCGACGTGGGATTCGATCCCGGGTCTCCAGGATCGTGCCCTGTGCCAAAGGCAGGCGCTAAACCGCTGCGCCACCCAGGGATCCCTATCTGTCAGGTATTTTGACAGGTAAATATTTGTATATAATATTGTCACACACAAACTATAGCATATTGATAAAATATTTACTGGAGATGAATTTTTTATATGCCACTAAAATATTTGCCCGACAATGATTTCATAGTTCAGTAATTTCTTACAGAGTTGGCTTTGACCTCAAAATTTCACCCAATTAGCATGTTTACAGAAATCATTTCTTATTCACTTAACATAATTACAGAGCTATGTTCATTGCTGTGAGTTAAAGGTACATTAGCATCCAGTGATTAGCCCCTTCTTTGACTCTCTTTTAATTATAATAAACAGGAAAGAACCCAGCTTTTAGTCTAAATATCTTGTTATTTTGTAAAATACCAAGACAATGACCTTAGGGAAGAGCATCTCAGAATAAATGTCTAAATGTGTTAGCCCTGGTATCTCTTGAGGTCTTCTGTGAAAACTTCCAGGAATGAGAAGAAAGTAATTTTACACCAAACTTTATCAAACAGAAACTATAAAAGTACTGCAATTATTATTTTTAAGTTATTCAAAATTAAAATATATCCACATCAAGAAGATCAGTCTGGAGCTTGTTGTGGGCTAGTCACATAGTAGGTATTCAAGAAACATTTGTTCAGTGGATGTCAGAACATAAAGGTTCAGGCAAGTAGTTCACATGCATTATTACATTTAACCCTCACAGTGCCTACCTGTAAGAAGAGGTGGTATTATTCACCCTACTTTACAGATAGGAAACTGAGGCTCACACAAGTTAGTTAAGTCCAGAACTAGAAAGTAGCAGAGCTGAGATTTTAACCTAGGTACTCTCAACTCTAAAACCAGCACTCTCAAGCACTGCATTCTTCCTTTCATGACCACCACACAACTTCTATCTAGCATATAAAGGAAGAGGAGGGCAGAATGTGGACAAAGGGTCTGATAATACACACAAAATATTTGTAGAAAGAGGAAGTTTGGTATTTACCACCCAATGTCTCGAAGGTTTGTTGTTGGTTTTTCTTTTTTTTTTTTTATAGTTTTTTATTTTTATTTTTATTTTCAGGCCAGAACTGGTTTCTGAATAGGAATGCATCTTGTATCTCAATCTAAAAGTAGAAATGAACAGCCGCAAGGGAAGAGAGAAATAGCAGAACCCGGCGGTAACTGCCACAGGTTGTATATAAATAGTTTGGGGGGCTCAAAAGAGAAATTGAGGGGAAAATGCAGTTTGTAGATGACATGTTGAAAGCAGTTATTCAGAAGTGAACATTTTAAGCATAGCCAAAAATCATCCCTCATTTAGAAAATTATTGATGGCTGTAAAACTTATCTAGCTATATTTTATAAACCACTCTGCAAACAAAATTAAAATAGTACAGCGACACTTACTGAAAATTTAGGCTGAACAAGGTATAAAATACAGACATAAATCTCTTCTCAGTTACTTATATTTAGGTCAAGCTTGTTAGGGAATTTTGAGATCTATTGTCAGCAAGACAAAGCATTTTACCAAACTATGTTTGGAATAATTAGGAGAAATCAAGCAAAATCTCATACACACTTAAAACTTTGGTTGAGTAAAATTCAACTCCCCTCTGTTGATAAATGTCTCTCCCCTCAAACCTAAGAGTGTGATGAGCCCTGCCCTTAGGGCAGAGCCCAGGAAAGCACTATCCTTGTCAGGGAGCCAACAATCCTGAACCCAAAACATAATGCCTTCCCCTTTGAAGAAGCCACGTATAGGTCCTGCTCACTTCCACACCAACTCAGAATATCTAGCTCTGGCTATGTTGGCAATCTGAGTCTAGGGAACTCTGGAAGAGCTAGAAAAAGAATCAGAAACTAACTGAAGTTTAGGCAAGTATTTTTACACTTCCCCTGCGATGGAAATATCACTCTATGTTGGACGTAGGCTGCTGATCCAAAGTTTTTATGATTTAGTTTTTATGACACAGCACATTTTCTTCTATAGCTTAGGCTCCTTGACATAATTTTCTAAATTCCATGACACCCAGCACCAACACCATACTTTGTAGGTGCTCAGTAAATTATGTGCTACCATCAATACTCTAAAACTTTGACACTGTGCTCCTAATGACTTTTTTTTTTTCCTGGATGGGTGGGATGGGGTAATATAGAGCAGTAGCTGAGTACATCATTCTTTGTTACTGATAATAGCTGTACAAATCAAACATCATTCTACTCAAATTTTGCTCTGGTTTGGCCTATACAGAATTCCAATTATGACAAAATATTTAATCTCTGGAGGAGTAATATGTGTGTGTGTGTCTCTGCATATATAAAAGTACAGACAGCCAAAGTCCTTGAAACATTCAACATCTGCTCAGCCAACATTTCAAGGGTATTTAAGCTTAATGTCACCAATATTAATTCACATATAATATAAAAGTTTCAGCCTCAACATTTGCTTAATAGTTTTGAGTTGACCATTAACTGTCCACTAATACAGGACCAGTCTACTGGCAGTTGTGAGAGAGTGCAATAATATTAGCAAAGAAAGTGCAAGAGGTTGTGGCCGGGGAGTAAATGTCCAGGAAGAGACCTGGTGAGGGCGTTTGATTGAAATAAGTGAGAGGAGGGATGAAGGAGAAGCTGTAAATGGGGGAAAACAGTGGAAAGTGGTGTCACAGCAATGCAGTAGAGAAAGAGAGGTGCATCAGGGATGCAGATGGAAGTGGTGGATAGGAGAGCCTTGTTATTTCACATATTTGGAGATGGACTCACAAAGACAGTAATGACTATTTTTGAAACATGAGTTATTTCTCTTACACGGAGGGAGGAAACCTCTATAACTCTACTTGCAACCAAACTGCCCCACTCCAGTGCCTTCTAGGTAAGTGTCACCTTCATCTCCAGTCCTTGTCTGTCCCTGGCAATGGCTGAAAGGCACTTGCCCTGGCCTCCTGTGAGTATGTCATCTAATGAAGACATCTATTAATATGGGCACATTACAGCTCGCCATCTGGCTCTGCCTCTTGGACCGCAATCCTCCCTATAGATCTGCACACACAAAGCGTGCTGTGCCTAATCAATTATTTATCCATTTCCCTCACTCCCATAACAGACCCAGCCTCTGCTCTCTGCTGCAAGGCTGCTGAGGGCTGATGGCACACATTTCACACCTAAAACACTTTTCCACCCAAACCAAACATCGAGCACCATCAAGTCCCTCAGACTGTCCTCGTTTTGTTCTTTTCTCTGGGCCCCCTTCTTACATATCTTGTGAGTCCTTGTGGCACATGTCACAAGCTCTGAAACCAGACTCTGCTGGGAACCTAGCCTTTCCTCCAATTTGTGATGATGGCAAGTTGGTTAACTTTGCTCATCTCGGCTTCCTTATCTAAAAAAATGGGATGATCTATCACCTAAGACCTGTCACCATTAGAATGGGCTTGTTTTGAGTGTCACCTATCCGTGGAGACTGTGGTACCGGGTCCACCGTAAGCATTAGAGAATGATCATTTTGTTTTTATTTTCTTCCTTCTGTCTGCCCTCACACATTAATCTGCTTATTCTTTTTCACATTCATCTTCACTTGTTACAGTTTCTGTAATAAAAGTAGCCTTATCTCTTTCACATTATCCCATCCATACCTTTCCAGCCTTACCCTTTTAAACAGCAGTAACAGACCATCCCTCCGATTTGCTCTTAATCCTTCTATTTTCCCTTTCGACTTTACCCTTCTTTGCACACCCTTGTTTTAACTCTCTGATATTCCTCCTTTCTGCCTCCTTTTGTCACTTTAAAACCTGTTTGTAGGCAGAAAATCAAGCATGAGCTCAACTACTTTAGTGAGTTTAATTTTCATGATATCTCGTAATGGCCGTTCTTTCTTGGAAAGTATAAATACTAAGTTCTTATTAGGATCATTGAAAAACATTAAGTCTTCTATCCTCAAATAAAGCAGAGCTAGTTTTCCAGTCATGGTGCCATGAAGCAGTCTCTATATGGAAATCAGCCAGGGAGATGAGAACTCTTTCCCTTCTCCCACACGTTTATCTCCCACCCTTTTTCCTCCCTGTTCAAATTTTGCAAGAAATATCCTTTTTTTTAAATGAAAGCATAAAATACTTGTTTTAACTTCAGACTCTCTATCCGTATCTCATTAAAAATATGTGACTGAACAATCACACCTCAGAAGTTATTCATATATATATATTTATATATTTTTTTTTTTGGACTCGCTGTTTCTCTGGACCTTAGGCGTAACGATCAATGATCCAATTCAGGCATTCTGGTTGAAAAGGAAGAGCTCTACTGAACTCTACCTTTTGGTGAGTACCCTGGCTGATATTTATCCATCTGAGAATTACGTAAAGTGGTTAGAAAAAAAAAATCCTCCAACAAAGGACTTTATAGCTCACCCACGCATTTATTCAAAATGTATTCTTTCTAGTATATATCAAGATTCTCTCCAAGCACTAAGGAAGATAGAGAAAAACACAGGTGTACCCTTCTCCTTTATCCTTCACCCCGCTTATATGGATAGGCTTGATTTTAAAAGACACTAAACATCAGGGGCAATATTCTCGATTTGGCAGAGTAATTGCTCCACAGGGAAGAACGCGGTGATGCCAAAATGCAGATATCCACAGAGCACTGTTCCTGAGGGCATATTGCTCTATCTGTGTTTAGTGACGATTAGGATGTGGGCCTATGTCTGAGTGAATAGCTGGTTCTATGTGTTTTTGTAAAATAAGAAGATGGGAGGAAATGAATATTTATGCCATCTTTGATTCTTCTAAAATTTCCACCCAACTGTCTGCCTGTGCTTTAATATTGTCATTAATAATACAAATGAGAATAATGTAATTAAATGCCCTTGGGCATCACCTGAGTGTCTCCTTACAACTGTATTGCCCCTGCGGCTCCCTGATCCTCATGGTCTCATGGCTTGCACTTCACATGAACAGACCCAGGTTGGCTCTTTTATTTCTTGCTTCAAACTGCCTCTCTGCTACAAATTTTTTTTTTTTTTTTTGGGCTCTGGCTGCAATTAGATTCACACTTTACTGTACTGTAAAAATTTCATTTGATGATCCATATCCATCCTCTATAAAACTTGGCTCCGGCAGAGGCAAGAGAAGCCCTTCACCCATGGCATACAAGGCGACATCCAGGGCAGAGGATTTCGACTGTTCTGTGCCTGATGAGGCCATCACTGACATTAATGTCTCCATGCATTAGGAGTGCTATAGTCATATTATATATTGCAGGATCACTGAAGCTGCTTTGAATTGAGGATAAAAATGCCATTGGCTTCATACACTGAGACTGAATGTTTTACAAGCTGGTTCCTCCCAGACTCAGAAAGCAAGACTGGATTATTTACATATTGAGGGAAATACTCAGGGGAGGGGGGGAAGAAAGAAAGAAAAAAGAAACGAATTGGAGGTCCAGGCAGGAAGAGGAAATCAGATCTTCACAGAAGCCTTGAGCAACAATTTATAAGTGAGATATGGAAGTCGGGGTAAGATCTACAATGCAGAGTAAACTGAAACATATAAAGACAAATAATAAGAGAGTTTTTAAGAGGCTGAAAAACAATCCAAGGGGGTTGTGGGATGATGTTTTGAGGATTTGGAAGTACAGAGTCTCACACACAATCACTAGAGGTAGAGAATCGTTTCTATCTTTCTATCTAACCTTCCTTCCACACCCTTCAGGGAGGACTTTCCAGGCTCAAGGTTACTCCCTTCTTATTCAACTTTCTTCACCCTCCTTGTACAATAATCTGGAGACTGAGACTAATGCTCTGTGTGACTTTCTTGGCTAGGAGAGCAGGGACTGCAGAATGATGACTGCTTTTGGCAGAGGCCCAGAGTGGAAAATTTATTTACTGCCTTGTCGATGTCTAGTGAGATGGGCTGCTGCCTCTCCACATCCATTATAAAGTGCTCATGGGACTACAGAGAAAACTTTCAGAGAGCTTCTGCTCTGGTAGCCTACAATCCCTAAAAGTCAGAGGATAAGAAGTCCTAAGGCAGGCCCAGTGTGGAGAGACGCAAGCTGGAACGATGACAAGGGGTTAGGGACCCACCATATTCTTGTTCTTCACGGAGTCTGTTTTGTGCACCTTTCACCACACAAAACTAGTACAAATACGTGCATTTGTCTGCGTGATGTCTTTGGATATACAACATTTGAATGGTAGCTTTCCTTTTTAAGGAAATGATATTTATTGAGCAGTTTTTAAAATACTTTTAACCTTCAGCTCTAATTTTAAAGCTAACAGGAGTTTGTGATTCATTAGGAACTTTAGAAATTAAGGATCATTACTTTTGCTAAATTTAAATTCAAATTACCTGGGCCACTCAATTAATCAACCTTTAAACAATATTAAAACAGTCAAGGCCTGTCACACTCTTGTCTGATGGAGGATGATTCAGATTCCAGCCAAGCTGACACACCACTCTGAAAGGAGGCAACTTAATAAATTCTAGCAGTGTTATTCACTCGGCCTTTTCTTCCCCCTTCTTTTTTGTAACAAAGAAGAGACATATGTCTGCGCTGAAATGGCTGTTGCCATCTTACTCTCCCGTCTGGCTGTCACATGGCTAATTGTCCTAAAACAGCTGGATGAGGCAATAGCATCTTTAATGACTCAGCTTAAATATGGTCAGGCCGAATGACTACAACTATATGCCCTGTCCCCACACAGCAAAATATCTTCCAAGAGAATGTGCTTTTAATAAATGTTGTGGCCCTTAAATCCTTTTTTTCCCCCTTTTTTCACATCAACGTATCTGTGTTTTTAATGAGATCCCTGTGTAACAGTTTTAGTTTCTTTTGGAGATAACCATATAAACTGCCTTTCCAGAAAAAAAAAAAAAAAGTTTTATTCAGGATGCTGGGCATTCTAGTTTGTGATCAGCTCTAGGAACACGATGCATGTTATAATAATGTTTATCAATCTAGAATTTTGTAATCCCCCAATTTAGTAAGTCTTTTCTTCATCAACCTGTTAAAGGCCAATAGATGTTTATGTGATAACAACTTCACATTTTTGAGAGAGGGCAATTTGGGAATAAATGGTCATATTGATTCACCGGTTAAGAGGAATATTCTCATAAACAGAACATCCCATTTCTGCTCACCCTTCCTAAAGGCTGCTTCGTATATAAGGGCTTATTATATAAGATGTTTACCTTCTATAGTGAGTATGGGCTACATGGATTGGCTCTCCTCTGGGAGTTACGCTGCTTATTCTCTAAATCAAGAAGAAGGAATGTACAGGCTGCTATTCTAGATTCTAAAACTGCCTTTGTTAATTATATGCATATAAATGTTCAATCCCCTTTTAGAGTCTTCCCAAATTACCTTCTTAATATTGTCCAGCATCAGTGATTTTCATAGGTTAATTATTCCCCACATAAAAGAGCATGAGCTTCATCCAGTCAAAATTTGTTGCCTTGTCGTTTGATTAACTTTCCTCCTCCGGTTCAAAGAAACAGGATAAGGTGAGGAGTCACCGAACATCTGTCTAAAACCAGTACCCCACACTCAGAGCAACGTGTTTACACCAGCTCTTCATATCCATAAACACAAGATGGCTCTCTGGTTGCAGAGAGAAAAAGAGAGGACTAGAAGGATCACCAGTTTTACTCTTATTTTGGAGCCCTCCACTCTGTACAGGAAGACCTTGGTGCTAGCTGCCCTGCAAAATGTGAGGTAGCCCAGAAAGGTCAGTTTCGTTTGGCTGAAGAATCAGAGGGAAGTTCAGGGAGAGACCATGGCCAGTTTTAAATTGAGATGAGAACAGGAATCATCCAGCAGGCAGGGCCTCACGGTATAAAATCCTCCTATGCTGTCTCCTTTCTTCCAATCCTACACTGACACCCAGAAGTGGAATGACTCCCGACTCCAACATCATATCTGTAAAAGTAGTGTACCAGTTCACAAAAGGCACGTACCCCTCTTACTTACCTCCAAAGACCCCACCCCCTCTCTAATCTATTCCCAGGACCCAGAACATCCCGTTCCGTGCAGTTTATCTTCTACTTTTTCTTTAGGTCTCTAATGTTCTTTTGTCCCTCTGATATTTAAGCTCCGTAATGTTGGAAGTGAGTTAATTGTTTTTTGAAGCATGGTAGGTGCTTAATAAATATCTGTGGAAACGAACTGCAAGGTAAAGTCTAACTTGGCACTCAAGGGTAACATATCCAACTGCATTTTTGACATCTTCGCTTGGTTGACTCATAGATATATTTAATTAAAGTGCCCAAAATGGAATGCTTGATAACACCCCCAAACCAGCCCCTCACTCTGAATTTAGGAGGCATCTTCACCTACTGAGTTAGTTAAGGTAAAAACAAAACAAAACAAAAACACAAAAAGAGATGCCTTTTCTCTTCCTTTCTCTCTTATCTGTCACATGCAATTTATCAATAATTTCTTTTGTTTTTTTTTTAGCTCCAAAATAGCATATTGAAGGCCTACTTCTCTCAGTTCCCAGTGCTGTCTACTTGGTCTGGAAAACCATGATCTCACCTAAATCCCTAAAGCAGGGATCTTGTCTTGGATCACTCTATCACCTGCACCTTTACTATCCTCACCATACTCAGGTCAATAGTGCCTATCTGCCAAGAGTTTACATTCTGAAGTGGGGAGAGGGGGAAAAAAAGCTGAGACAAACAATCATAATATTCATAATCTGTGGTTAAATGCTATAAAGAAAACACACAAGCAACTCAAGTAAAGAAGAATGGAAGAGTACTTTGATCCTTCTCATCCTTTGAGACTCAATAAAGTTACCTGCTCAAGGGAGACTGCTGTGACTAGCCTCTCCTAAACGAGGTCCATTATTGTCTTAGCACACAGGAAAACCTCAACCTTGGTTATTACTGTGGGTGAATCTTACCCTCATCCTTGCTTTCTAATTTTATCTTCCTTGTAAGTCAATTTTATTCTTCACTGCAGATACTGAAAGTGTCAGTCTTTCTACAAAATTTTTAAATAAAGAAACCATGGGCCAGGGTGTGTGTGTGTGTGTACGTGTGTGTATATATATGTGTGTCCGTGTTAAGCTAACATCAACTTGAATTTAAATCTCAGCTTTTTTTTACACCCTGAATTACTCATTCTTTTTTACTTTCTGTCTCGGGAATCAAATTCTATATTGGTTTATTTTCAGTGACCAAAAATTTAGAGAAAGTTGTCAGATGGAATAGCTGAAATGTCAGTTACAATAGAGCACAGGTATTAGTTTAAAATGTATCTTTTGGCTCACATTGCAGGTAGTTTAAAAATAAATATATCGTTTAAGGTTTGGGATATATATGTATACACACACACACACATATATACATATACATGTATATAAGTTTATATTTTGTTTCTGTATTTTAAGATTGGCAATCACCATTTGAGTGGCTTGACATGCCTGTCCTTACTTCACGATGCACATCCTTTTTGAATTATAAAATCCCATGCTCTCACGCATGTTCTCCATCTATATATCTCATGTTATCCATATTGTAAAAAAGTAGAAATAATTAAACTATTCCATCTAACAATTTTCCTTTAAATTCAGATAGCATTTTGATTTAGATAGCATAAAGAGACAGAGATACTGCTTCCCATCAAATGAGGGTTATTTCCTCTCTTAACATCATCTTTTTTTTTTTTCTGATCCTATTTCAAATGCCTCTTCCCAGGGAGCTACTTAAAACGAATCATCTCATTGAATATAACAAACTCAAATTCTGTCTTTTCCCTTTGATGATCTCTTCTGGCCTGGTGATCTGGAGGCATAGTAGAAGTTCAATACATCCCACAGATATATGTCCCTCATATTCTTTTAGAATATTAGGAAGTCCTATTTATTACTAATCCTGTAACATCTGAGATGGTGAAAGTAACATTCAATAAGTCAGTGTAGAGTTATGCTTCATAAGGACACCTGAGTAAATACTTGTCACATTTTGTATGCTGTGTTGTGTAAATATAGAGAAACTTCAAAATAAGTTTGTAGATTTGTTTTCTGAAGTTCCAATAAGGTATCAACTCTATTGTAGTGGGAATCATAAAGCATTAGAATAACAAAGAAATAGAACATGTTATTAAATGTTTTTCTTGAAAATAAAACTTTCCTGATAATGTGAAATAAAACCCAGGCTACAAGTTACATACACACACACACACACATACACACACACACATTCACCCATTAAAAAATGAAGGAAACACACATTGAATTATATAAATATTAACTAAATACATATATTTATGTGTTTGTATATGCATAGGATAAAAAGGGTGAATGAATGTGTAGAAAAATATTAACATCCTGTTTTAAATTTCTAAATACTTTTGTTTGTTAAAATTTCTGGATTGAACATTGGCTATAAGTTCTTTTCAAAAGTTAGACCGTAACAACCCATAAATCCTGATTAATCACAGCTGGCAGTATATGAGAAGATATATCATCTGGCTGTATCAGGAATTTAACTGGAGACCTAAACTAAAACTACATGTCACTTAGGCATTTGCCTTTCTCATCATTAGTATGTATGGATGTCATATTTCCCTGTTCCCTTTCCTTCCTTTCACCACTGAGGTGATAGCAATATATTATATTTAGGAGGCAATTCATCATTCACCAAGAACCTCCACTTGAATTTATCATTTATCATTTTCAGAGGTGGGTTCCTCACTGAGTTAGTGGAAGAGACATTCTCATCCCCATTTCACAGATGAGGATTTGCCTATGATCATCCAGCCAGGGCTCTAACTTCCTCTTAGAATCTACCTCAAGCATGATTTACCCAAGACAGCTTGTGGCTGATGGCCACATGTTTGATCATTTACCCCTAATGCTAGCTGAAAGCAATCAATACAAGTTAGCAGATATATGTATCAAGTACTTATTGCCTGAGACACTGAGTTGGAAGGGAAATGCCGATTCTTTTAATACATTGACTTTTCCTAGTCTGCAGTCATATGTCCATTCTAGAGAAGAGAACACTAAAACCACATAAAATTGTCATGGTATATCTTTGGCTTTTGATCAAATAATTACTCTAGAAGGGAAAACAGTATAGCAGGATCCCACAAAGGGAGCAGAGAATTGTTTTCTTGAATGTGCTTATTAGTATGAGTCCTGGCCTTACCATGATTCTTGCAGCAACCACAATAATATAGATTTCTCCTTAAATATGTTCAAGTGATTGACACTATGGATTTCATCCAAGGATGGTATTTGACTAGAAATCACTGGGGGCTATCAGAAAATAGATTAAAACAGTTAGTTAACTAATTTATAAACAAGATGTTGGGAACTGCTCAATCTTATTCACAGGGAAATTGATAAAAAGGCACAGTTCTAGGCCAATCTTCCTGTTTAAAAATCCAACACTGGTTTTTGATTACTGTATACTTCTCTGGTCTAAGGGTGATGAGATAGTTGATGTTATCCTTTAGAAGGGCATCTGCTGTGGATAAAGACTCTTCCTACATGCTGCAGCTGCTTTATGAATCAGCACAAACCCCAGCACAGAGCACTTGGAGGAGGGGGACAGGGTGAGCTCCAACTGCAGGTTGAACACAAAGCACCTGTCCTTGCAGGGATCTCGTGGGCCAAAATTGGGCAAAATAAGAGCCTTCCTTGGAAGCTTTTCTCTGTGGCCTTCTGCTGCTAAAGGAAAGGGACAGGGAATACAGTATAACCCTGAAATAAGAAGATAAAATGTAAGCCTGCCCCTCTTTCCATCAGGGAAATACAGGTATCGAGTTTGCAAAGAAAGAAGTTAAACTAATGAATAATTCCCTCTTTTCCAGCCTTGTCTAATCCTTGCTTTTATTCCATCTTTTAGTTTGTATTCTTTATTACTGTCAGGATCTGAGCATTTGTAGACCATGTTGTCTTTCTTTCTTTTTTCCAAGGTTCTGCCCAGGATTGTCATATCTAGCAAATATGAAAATACGATACCCAGTTAACTTTGAATTTCAGATACACACAAAAATTTTTTAGTATACCCCAAATAATGTAGGGGATATGCTTACACTAAAAACTACTCACTGTTCAACTAGAATTGAAATTGACTGAGCATCCTCTATTTTATCTGGTAACACTAACACTGCCTCCTCGTCACTTCATTTTAAGCCCTAACATTTTTTTTTCCCCAAAACTGAGGAGCTACAGTCATTATCTCTGCAGATTTTCTTTGGCCAGCCTGGATCTGCTTATATTTGGCACAGTAATCTGCTGTCTGAGACTCCATCAGTGTGCTTCCATCCGGGAGGCAAAAGCAACCAAAAGTGAAGAACATGCTTACTCATTCACTGTATTTGGACCTGTAGTTTCGAAGCCAAATTCAAAAGTCTCAAAAAAGGAACAGTGGGGGTGAGTGGGGCACATGGCAGGAACCAGATAAAGCCTCTAATTATATTTACACAAAATCCATCCCTATTGAAATAGAAGGTGTATGAATTTGTATTACTTCAAAATTGTGTAATTAATGAAATTTATCTTTTCTCACATAAGAAATTCCTCCAAACCAGAGATTCAAATCCTGGTTAAACATTACAATCACCTGAGAATTGTCTAAAAATATAATGCCAGCCCCCATCATATATTCTAGTTTAATTGGCCTGAGTTGGGATGCAATCATCAGTATTTAAAAAGCTCCCTAAGTTTTTTCTAATATACAGGTGGAGTGGAGAGCCACTCCTGGTCAATCTACTCCTTGGTAATTATTATCTCCTTTAGAGATAACTAGCTTGTTTCTAAAAACATTATAATTAATGCTGTTACAATTAGCGATGATAGCATCTCAACAAGTGCCTCGTTTCTTCTGCCCATCAAAATGAAGTGTATTATATGTATAGATGTATAATACCTAGATATACAGAAAGCATTCTTTCAGTTGCTGTGTCTGAGAAAATTCCATAATGACTACTATGGGCTAAGGCAGACTTCATTACTGTTGTTTAAAAGTAAGCTGCCCAGGGTGATCTCTAACCAATTTGTTAATCTGTCACTAAATCTTTTTGTCATCTGTGGTATCTCCCATCCCCCTATAAAATATGGAAAAAGAGTTACTAGAAGATGAGAAAAGGAGAGCAAAAAGAGAAGTGGAGTCATGGGGAGACAGAAGACTAAGAAAGGTGGAAATGGGCAGGAAGGAAGTATATGGAGAGGAAAAAAGGCGTGGAGGAGGAAGGAGAGGTAGAGGAGGAGAATATAAGTGAATATTCAGGCAGAAACATTTTGTCCCTTTGATTTACTCAAAGATAACTGTAGAACATGCTTCTGAATTCAAATGAATGGAAGAAAAACCAGTTCCATCAGGACTGTGTCTCTGCCCCAAAGGACATAATTGATCTCTCTCTTACTCACCTCCCCTTTAAACCCTTAAGAGCTCCAGACAAGCACTGGTATTCAGTGTCACTGAGGTGGCTTCCTGTTTCAGCATCATTACTGGTCCACCCAAATGTCCAGCACTGGCCCTGTCAAATGTGTGGTTTAAAGTTTGGTGGACAATGTGCCACATTATTCAGAATTTCCTTAAACCAATACGTTTACATGTGCCTTGCTGAAATCTCAACATCCCTTCCTAAGGCAGAAAGAAAAAAAAAAAAGAACAAGTTATACCAGATCATAAAAAGATATAATAGCTATTGAAAATAATGTGTTAGAAAAAGAAACATTTAAATGATGACATTAACAAAGCACAATTAGAGATCAGTTGGTCTCCATTTTCCCCTAGAGGTTCATAAACCCACAGATGAGGCTCTGAATGAAGAACCAGATGTGGCAAGATCATCCTAATTATATCTTGTTTAACTTGACCAGGAACTGTCTTGGATCGAATGTCACTTTTTTTCTTTTCCTTTTCATGCTTATTCTTTTAACAAATAATGACTTTCAAAAATAGAACGGAAACCATTACACAAACTTGGGAGTCTAAACCCAGAAAACCAAGTTAGCGAATTCTTTTTCCTATTGAGGGACAATAATGAACAGGATGGGGAGGAGCGAAAGGAGGATCTATGAGCCTCATGGATTATATGCATACCTTAATTTCACTGTTGTTTAAGAGTAACTAAGAGCAAATTTTACCACTTGCTCTTTATAAAATAGTGTATGTGTACATGTCTCTACTATACATATAGGAGAATAGACATTTGTAGATATTTATGAAAGAAAACTGAGGAGCCAATAACTCAGAACCAAAGACTAGAACTCTACTCAGCTACAAGTAAGAGTTATCACTGATTCTTTAGTAGTTCAACATGTATAAATATATATTATAAAGTAGGCACCATTCTTAAAACCTCAATACATTTTCCAGAGTATTTTCCACACGGGCACAAACCCACACCCACACCCACAGACTTATTGGGTGAGTAGAAAGTGCCCTGTTCTGGTCGGTTCAAGTGTCCTGAATAGGCAATAAGAAAAAAGTGGCTCCCTTTACAAAATTCTATTTTAACAAGGCTTATTTCTGTGTGGTATGCTACACGTTACACTAACTCATTTATAAAACACTCTCTACCTGGGGTCAGGCTATATTAGAATAGACCCGAATTTCCTGATAAAACTGTAACCAGGCAAACTCTGACATTTTTGTAGAATACTTTCAAATGTCACAAAACTTTCTGGAAAATAAAAGTTTCTGACAATTTCAAAGGAAATTAGTTTGTCTCAGGTTTAATATAAAAACCAAGTAAAACTTAGAAAATAAGTTGAATGTTACACTGAGGTTTTGTGAAAGCTCAAACTGGAAATTTAAAGAGGAATCTAGATGGCATAAAATTCTAACAATGGAAAATCAAAACACAATTTACGAAATCTCTATGAATACATACTCTAATGATTCCCTCCAGCTATAGGTTTAGATTATATCCAGGAGACATATGATGTGGTAAGGATATAATTGGAGGAGTAAGAAAAACAGTTGTCCTGAAAAAAAAAATGTATGAGAAATGAATTTGGGGTTTTCTGGAGAGTTCCGGTTGAATGGCTGAACTATACTGAGTTGTTCATAGTATAATTCAAAATTATGTAACTACATAAAGTTCCAGGTTAACCCTCATCCATCAAAAATGCAATAGCATTGGGAACAAAAACAAATTAATTGCTAATAAATTCAAATAATGGATAGCTCTCACTGGGCACAGAGTGCACATATTCCTTTTGCAACGGTAAAGATGGGCATATCTACGGAGAATTTGGAAGTAGGACATACTCTTCCACAAGTAGCCACTGATATTATAGGAACAGCTCATGTTGGTGCACTAGAGTATCAACGTTACTCTTCTCACAAGGGATTGGAAAAATAAACACTGATATTCAGTTGAGGATCTTTTTAAAGACAGCACTGTCTGTAGTTTAATGGAGAAATGTAACTGATGGAGTTAATCTATTTCTCTTTAAAAAGAGAAACTGACAGAAAGAAAACTTGGTAGTTGGGGGCAATTAATCACTAATAAGACCATGTAAAACTAGAACAGCAACAACAATGAAGCTCCAGTTCTTCCTAGGGAGAGATGCATTCTCTGTCTCCAATCTGACTCTATATAAATGACTTCACTGAAAACATTTCTAGGAGTCTCCAATCACTTCTATGTATACATAAGCCTTGACAGTTGATTCACAATCTGCTATCAGTATGCCCCTTGGACAGGGAAATCAGCAAACTGTAGCAAGAACTCACAATGCGGTGTCAAACAGGTTTTAGTGCAGGTGGGTGTATAGTAAGTAACACATTTAGAAAAAGTATTTCAAGCTGCATAGACTAAATCCAGGTTGTAAGTCAAGGAAAAGGGCACAAATAATATTGCAGATTATTTTCTAGAGTCATCAGCCCAATGTGATTTTGACTAAAGTAAGAAGACTCAATAAAATCATTGTTTGTACTTGCTATTAAATCCATTTTAGTTTTTCTATCAGTGGAGCTATCCAGCTTTGGTTACCGTAACACAAAACAGACAAAGGGAATGAACAGACAGGAGATGAGATAACATAAATGTTCCCAAACATGGACAGGTAGTGTGGTTTGCATACCAACAGCAGTCATCCTCTCTCTGCAAAGGGCTTTCACTTGAAGAACAGATCTAAGTGTAAGAAGACAGCCCTTGACAAAAACACCTAGGCAATCACTGGAAGTGATCCATTGCAGGCATATGGCCTTCATGCCATGGTGTTTAAGCACCTATACAGGGGACCGTTTGTTAAAAAAAAAAAAAAAAAAAAAAAAAAAAGATAATAACTAAGAAAAACGCAGAAATAGATACAATATCTTAGATTTAGGGATCATAAAAATTATTGCTTTAGGATATATTTTTAACCCTATCATGTACCCAATAAGTGCGAAATGTAAAAATCATAGCCTTCTAGACCTAAGAAAGAATTTAAATATTATCTAATCCCATGCTCTCATTTATAGATAAAAGTGGTATGTGGTAACCCAAAAATGCTGTGAGTAGCCATGATGTGATTTGAACTTAAATATTCTGATACCTAGTACTGTGATTTTCTAATACTTCACATTGCCTATCTCTATCCCAAAGGTTCCATAAGATGATAGAAACAAAAGTAGGTATATAAATGTCTCAAATAAGTACATGGACTATATAGATAATAGGTATAAACCACGTTGTTTAAAAGACTAAGCTGGAGGACTTGGTAAATACCTAGTATTTGTAGAAGAGTAATTGTCGTGTACCATAAATCATACCTCTATATTACATTGAAATCAGAATATTAGGCTTGGCATACATGAATCTGACAGTTTTTGCAAAATTTTTACCATAGTTTCCTTCTCAACATTTCCTCACCTTCTGTTTCCCAGCAGTCTCTCTAACTGAAGAGTCACCTCTAGATATTGATAATCTTCAGTGTTTCAGTGAGTTGGCTTTCAACCAACGAAATAATTTATAATGCTATTTAGGTATAGTTAGAATTACTTAAGCAGTCTATTAAATATTAAGATATTTTCTATCTTTAATTTTTGTCTTTACTGATTTTCAAGAATAGTTGTCAAGGGCTGTCACTGTCCTACATTTTAGAGTAATTCCTAGTGTTTTTTCCAGATCTAAACATTTATAGATACACCTCATGTTCCCAAAGCTCCAAGTAAGTTATGTAGAAGCTAAAGGAAAGAGGATTTTGAGCACAATTTAAGAATATGATTTGGAACAAAAGGCATTTCAAGGACGCTAAAGATGTATCGGAGTGTAGCATTTAATATACAGTTGGATTAATTAAACCTAAGGTCTCACTTGGTCTATCATGCTGGAATTGATGGAGGCTTATGAATCTCTTCCTTTTAGTTTTTTTTCCTCATTTCTTGGGCATTTACTTCAGTTCCAGTAGAGAATATTTCCCTCCTCTCTTTCTCTTCTGGTCAGAAGAGTTTCCCTAGTCAAGACTGCAGGTCTCCTTTCTATCCTCTTCTCCATCATTATCCCCTACATCTATATCCCTATATTCTATTTTGTTTGGAGAACACAGATGACTAAATCTTCCTCACAGTCCTAATACCTCTCCTTCCCCCTCCACCCTTTTCTATCAGATTATGCATACATAGAACATGGCATATATTCCTCCCACTTTACCCTTTCCTCGCTTCCCGATCGCGTTATGAGAACCAATAATATTTCACAAATAGGATGAAGTTTTAGTGCATGACCCTGATGGTCTTTTCTTACTCTGAGATTACATGATTTAAATGTGTGATATCAAAACCAGTTTGAAAGTCCGCTTCCAATCTACCATAGGTTTATTCAACCTCATACCCCCTATCTGCAGCAACTTGAATAAAAACTGTAGATTTGTATTTTTAACGCACTTATCACATGCTGCTCTGTATAGTTATCATAGCTCATGCATGTTACTCTTGTAAGTCTCTTGAGTAGAAATTATAGTTTATACTGCTGTACTTGGAGCTATCAGAAAATACTTGTGGATTCCTCCCTCCTTCTCTTAGCCTCCTGCTATCTTAAGCCTATTTATATCTTTTGATTTTTTTTTCCCTTAGCAGTAATAATCTGCTCCTTGCATGTTTCTTTTTGAGGTCATCTCCCATCACATGTCAAACCTATTAAGCCTTTATTATTTTTCATCAAAGTGTGTACTCAATTGTACCTCCTCCCCTGAACCTCCCTTGTTAAGAAATAAAGTGTAGATGCCTTATCATCCCAAACACACAACAAATCACACTCCTCTGTGATAAAAGGTACACATAAACACAAACATAAAACCCCCTCCCCAACCAGTATAAATGGAATAAAACATGTATAAATCTTTCCTTTAGCTCATACATTCCTGGAATAGGGAGAGGAAAATGATCCGTGATTCCTAAAATGCTGCCCTGACAACATTAGTATCCAATAAACAGTATCGCTTAATGTGTCTGATGATAATAAAATAACACGTAATTTGTTAAAAACATAAAATGGCACAGTCAAGTCAAATTCGCTTAAAATCTAATCCATACTAAACATTTATACGTCTGAAATATGTGAGTGTTTATCTGAACAGAATCTTCAACTTTCAGAAAATTCATTTATCTCTCACTTTTCCCCTCTGCCGGGGAGGCAATTTGTTGGCAAAGTTTCCGCAGCTGCTGTGGCTGCCATACTATTTTTACTTCCCAGATAAAGAATTTCAGCCTCTAGGGCAGTCAAACTAGCACCTTCCACCAATGCTAATCTCACTTCATTATCCTTTTCTATAAAAGGTCACAACTCTTTTTATGTCACACATTGCTATGGGCACACTTTCATATATTTAATTTGACATAATATTACAAATACACAACTAGTTAGAGAACTCTGTCAAGCCTAACTTCAAACAAGTATTATTTATTGTCTTCATTATTAAAGAATGGGGAAGTGGCATGCATGACCCACACAACGCTTGCTTTTCACTTTATTTTCTCATAGCTTCTGATAGGCCTTGTTACACAGCATGCAGAGCAGAAAGAAAAGGTCCTAAGTCATATTAGAAATGAAAAGCTTCAACCATATGACAGATTTTCAAAGAAGGAGGCACAACCCAGTGTCTTTCAAATCTATGAACCGGGATCTGCTAAATTCTCAAACATCTTCCAAGCAACCGCCACCTGTGAGGAATCTGAAGAAGTAAAACACGCTGCTTGTTCATATGAAATAAGTGGTCTAGTTCAAACCCTGAGTTCAGATTTAAGATGACTCTATTTTACATGCACTGTTCTAGATGTTTTACTTGAATTTAATTCTCACAAAATCTTAATGATGTCTGTACTGCTATTATTCCAATTTCATCTATGAGGAAATAGGCAGGAACTGTCTAGGAACTGACCTCTATATAGGAAGGTTGTATATATAGCAGGTGTTGGAGACAGGATGTAGACCCAGGGAAGCGGACTCTGGAACCATATTACCCATTAAAATGTTTAGGGTTTCTAGAGATGCTGTATTATAGGCCTCATAATTCGGGCTAATTCAGTTAGCTCAGTTAGAACAGTGTGCTAATTAAGACGAATAGAAATCGATATGTTACATAAGTTCAACTGTACTTGGCTCATTATCCCACCATTAGATCATTGCTAAAGTGGAATAGGCATTGGCCTTTTAGGATGAGTTGTGGTATTCTAGATGTCTCCTTTGCCTGTCACTGCTCCCACAGAAAGATCTTCTTTTGCACTCATGTTTGAAATATCTGAGAACTCATTTGTTTCCTATTAATATAAGTGATACTGTCCTCAGATGTTCCCCTCTGAAACAGGTGTGTGACCACACTAGACTAGTTATTGGATATGCCTCTTGCTCACAAGGGCAACAGCCTGGAAAATACAAAATACATATGTATACATTTGTTAAATAAATAACAAGAGGATTGGAGCAAGAAAGTATGGATAGCTTGGTTAAATGCATCACCTCTACTAGATTAACAAATTGATGTGTGAAAGGGGACCTATCTAGTTTACGTTTACACACTAAAGGCATATTTTGTCATCTTACAAAGATGGAGATGCCAAAGAAAGACAATCTCACCATATAATAAGACTTTTATGAAATAAAACAAATGGGGATGGTATCATGGTAAAAGCACAGGATACTGGAGGAGATTTGTAGACACCCTACCAGAAGTGTGAGGTGAGAGGACAGCAAGGATGTAGGGTAAACCAAAGAAGAGCAGGGCAAAATATGAGTAGCACAAGGCAACTAGTATCCCACTGATCCTAGGTTACCTGTCCACTCCCTCTAATCCTGGATTAGCCCCACTGCATTGCATTTTCATTTGCTATTCTCTCCTAACCCCAACCTCAGTGATCCCTTCACAGACATTTCAAGAAAGCATTTATTATGAACCCTGTTCACTTGCATATGCCATATGGGATTCTTAGGACTGCTGTGCAGATGATAAAGTGTGTACACTATCTGTCCAACTAGTTAGACCAAAATGCAAATGATGCCTAAGTTTAATTACTATATATAGTGCCATGCAGTTCTATGGATGTTGCTATCTGATTGCTTAGATTACATGCTTGAGGGGCCTTTTTCACAGTTTAGCCAGTATTTTCAGAAATGCTAGTATGTTACTTAGCTTCACTGCATGTATCTTATCCCCAAAGAAGTACCCCTGATTTGTTCTCTCTGTAGGCTCAGTACAGTTACATCTGATCTTATTTTCATTCCACTCAGAGATTAAAAACAAAACCAAAACCAAAAACACCTCTCTTTAGAAACTTCGGTTAGCATGTATTGATTGTGGAAAGCTGAACTTCTTTTTGTAGGATGATTCTGATGAAATGCATGCACTCTTCATTTTACTTTATAATTAACAACTTCTGTAGTATGCATGGAAACTCATTTTTTGTCCTAATACCCAAAAATGAAGGCATGGTTGTAGCAGAAGTGAAAGTTGAAGGTCTTTGGCTCATCTGAAGATGCATGCCCAACACTAATATGATCTTAGAATTTCCTCTGTTGATTTAGGAAAGTCTATCAGATAGGGCATGATGATGATTTTCATACCAATGTCTTTGGCCATTTCATTAGCTTTCCAAACTTGTTTCCTGCCACTGTTACAGGGACAAGCAGTTCTAGTTCTTCCTAGCCTTTCAGTTTTTCACTGGCCCATTTTGTTCCACTGCTTCAATAATATTGGTTCTGGCATTTATATTTGTTAACTAAATTAAATTAAAATATAAAGATTCCCCTCCTTGTCAGTGATTATAAATATTCTGAATAGGTCAGAAGGCATAGGTAGGTCCAATAGTGTTTGTTTCTGTTAGCCCCAAATCCTGTAAATCCACTGCTCAAACATAAAATAAGTATAAAAAGAAATATCTTCAGATAAATTAATAACTAGAGGGAATTGAGAATATTTTGTAAACTAAATCACAAAGGATTAGACTTGTAATAGAATCTAAGTCATTATGTGTGAAAGCACAAAATAGCCATTTAGGACAGTGGTTCTGAAATTTATTTATATCTCATAATCACCTAAGAGCTACATAAAATTAGACATACTTAGACCTCAGTTTTAGATACACTGAATCTGAAATTCAGAGGGACTTCATAAGCAATCTCCCTTTTAAAAGGCATTTAATATAATTCTTTTAATGCACAGTCATATTTAGCAAACTCTAGTTTATAGAATTCTTGTGACTCTGTGATTTGTCTGTCGGATATCCATAGCCAGGAGCGGCAGCAGCCCAGATGGATTGGGAAAGACCAAAACTCTAGGATGGTGGAAGTTACCTGTGAAAAACTGGTGTTTAAGGAAAAGAGAGGTATGGCCAAGAAGAAAGAAAAAGTGTGTTCAGATCATCCTGGGCAAATATTTATTTTTTCTTACAATGAAAACTTACAACTTACATTAAGAGCATGCTAACAAAGTTAGGAGATACTCATTGATACTTAAATCCCAACTGGAGATTTTAATAGCTGATTATAGCTTAATGTGTTATCTCTGGAAAAGCTAAGTAAGCACATATGAAGGAGGAAGGGCCGCTATGGTGAGCTTTGTTGTCATCAAAACACAAGCCACTGTACCACAGAAGCTTGAAGAAATGCTTTCCAAGGGCTTAGAGTGACACTTTACAGAAAAACTCCAAACCAGGTCCCTGGGACCAGTCAACTCTTCTTGAAACATGCTGTCCTCAAAGGAAGACTTGTTTCCTGCTGGAATTTCCTCACTGCTAAAATTATCAATTTTAAAGCAAAGCCTCCATTCACATTATGTGAGTATAATATATTGGAAAATAGGAAATAACCCCACTGGAAGATCCTAATAAAAAGTACTAGTAGAAGAGCCAGCTCCAACCAGAATGGCAAAAATCAGCAAGTTCCACAGCCATGAGGAGAGAACGGAAAATCAGTAATGAAATCATTACTGAAAAAAAAAATAGTTGGACAGTTGGACTAGGGGAATACAGAAACAAATGTATTTTAAGAACATTTGAAATGGGACAAAGTTCCTCTGGACTGAGATGAATCACAAACACCTGGGTATCAAATCTGAAACCATGGATTTGATGAAATCATTTAAAAAATGATACTTGTAATGAGAAGGGATTCCATAAAATCAGGAATTTGCTACCCTGACATCCATATACATCCTTTAGATTATAAGAATATATGCAACTAATTACCCAATGGCAAACAGTCAAATAAAAGCGCCATGAAATGATGCTCAAAAGAATCACATAGAGTAGTAACAACTGGGAAATATGGGTGAACTTTCTTTGCTTCTTTGAGTGTGTCAAAGGAAGAAAGAAAAAAAATCACTTGTTTTAGTCGTTGTCATTAAGTACTATATACAGTAGTTAAGTATTAATAAATAAGTACTTAACATTTATGCAATGATTCATGCCTGTTAAAATATGCATCAACTGCTCGTTTATTATTTATCATTGCCTCCATAACAGAAAATGAGACCAAGTGGCCAGGATTGCCATTGTTTTTTAAATATAACTTTGATTTTGACTGCCCAAATCATAAATAAACAATTATCTTCTGTGTTGGAAAAATCATGATGATAAATTAACATTGGCCTGGCCTACTTGTGCACTCCACAGGAACTAAGCTTCAAAAATCAGCCTCTGTATTTAGGAAAAACACAGAGTGCATGAATTCCCTGGGACTAAGATCATAAAAATGAAAATAAATGCCCTGATCCCTCAAATTCTCATGCCACTTCTCATGCACAGGCATTTTACTATGGTCAGTTTATACCTCCTCTATCTTTCTGTGGTATAGTCAATAAGTTGACCATGCTAGCAGTTGGTCAAACACATTTTTGAAAATGAGTTAATCGGAGAAGGACAAACATTATATGGTCTCATTCATTTGGGGAATATAAATAATAGTGAAAGGGAATAGAAGGGAAGGGAGAAGAAATGTGTGGGAAATATCAGAAAGGGAGACAGAACATAAAGACTCTGGGAAACGAACTAGGGGTGGTGAAAGGGGAGGAAGGCAGGGGGTGGGGGTGAATGGGTGACGGGCATTGAGGGGGGCACTTGATGGGATGAGCACTGAGTGTTATTTTGTATGTTGGCAAATTGAACACCAATAAAAAATAAATTTATAAAAAAAAAGAAAAAGAAAATGAAAGAGCATTTTCTTTGTGAAAATCTGGATTTTTTTTAATGGTGTCGAGAACTAAGATGCTTATCTTCCCTATATTGTTAGTTCAATCTGTAAGAGTTCATTGTTTTTTTTTTTTTAAGATTTTATTTATTTATGAGAAACACACAGAGAGAGAGAGAGGCAGAGACATAGGCAGAGGGAGAAGCAGGCTCCTCGCAGGGACCCCGATGTGGGACGTGATCCCTGGACCCAGGACTACGCCCTGAGCTGAAGGCAGATGCTCAACCACTGAGCTACCCAAGCATCCTGAGTTCATAGGTTTTGATTTGGGGTTTTAAAAAAATGTAACTACTACTATTAGTTATGAATATTCACATAGCACTTTCAAGTTTTATATTTCACCTAATTTAATAAAAGTGCAATACTTCAAATTATGATGTGATGTCACTGGGAATTCAAGCCAAGAGTTTTAGATTTTTCCAAACAGAGGTGAAGGTGTTTAGTGTAGCCTGAAACCTGACACTGTGAGCCTTATATATGGTATAAACAATCCTTGACAGGAATCCAAAGAAACTGGGCTCAAAACTTGTCTCGTATCTTACAGATTTGGGCACTTAACCTCTTTATATTTGAGTTCCCTCATGTGAGAAATAGAAATGATAATGTCTACATCAGAGACTTGTTAGGAGGATTAAGTGAAAGTGTTTTGTAAACCATAAATGGCCATATAAATGCAAGGAATTATGACTTAATAAGACATTAGGGTAAATATCTTTTTAGTCAATTATGAAATTCATGGTCTCTAAAATGCAGGCCTATCCTTTAATATCCCAACAACAGCTTTTCTGTGAGAACCATGTCTTGGGAGAAAGTCGGTTCACAGAGGCCCTGATATTGCAAGAACTAAGGGGCACTGCCCCTTCTCCAGTTCGTGAGGATAACTAGTAAGGTTAGGCTCATCTTTTCCCTCCCACACAATACATCCAGCCCTCAGATGAATTTCTCAGAAAGTGTGTCAGAATCCTAGAGCCCAACTGCTAAAGACAGGAAGCAATTAAATATGTAAATCAAGGAAATTACACTGCACTGATGACATTCCACATTGGTTCTGCCCCTACATCCTCCTCCTTTTTCTCCCTGCTTCTATTTCCCCTTGGGGACTGAGGCTAGTGTGAGATCTCCCTCTTTCACACTGTTCCTTGCTAAATGTTTTTTATTCTCAACCACCTGCCCCAGGCCTTCTCATCAATTATTAATCAAGTGTCTATGAATATGCATAAAAGCTTGTCTCTGAGTTTTTTTAAATTAAGAAAAAACTATATAGGAACGTGCTCTGTGCCATGGATGAGAAAACAACATACTGTAGAAGAAAGAAGAAGGAGAAAGAAACTTTGGGGTGTTTTTTTTTTCCACCCACTGATGGCACAAACATGCTGAGGCCACTGATTTGTGAAGGTCATGTGCTTTGTTTTCCATTTCAAATATGTTTCTAAATTGAGATCTTAAAAGGTTTAAACTCTAGGCAGTGTACCATTCTAGAATCTGCTTCCTTTTTATAGATAAGATTATTCTTATCTTGGAAAGGATAAAATTGGCTAGAAAGTACCTGCACAGGTTACTGAGATATCACTCTACCAATGCACCTCGTCTCCCATTCCAAGATCTGACACCCTATGCACGATGTCCTGGGGCAGGTTTGGTGACAGGAGTGAATGCATGGACCCCAAAGCCCTATCTCCTTTACCTCTGGGGTTTCTTGGTCAAATCATTGATGGTTTACATTTCCCAATTTTCCACTTCATTTGAGCCTTCCTTTCCAAAGGGTAATGATTTCTCCTAATCAAGAATGGTGTAGAACATTCCTGTGAATACTACTGTTGTTCTTATCAGGTAGGTCTTGCATGATCACTTTTTTCTCAAATAGCACACCCTGATCCTGTTGCTGTACTTCCTGTCCTTTGTTTATTGCTTCTTGCTTTTTGTGCCTTCTCCACCAGGAATGCAAGCATAATAAGACAGAGATTTCTGTCTATTCTGGCCAATGCCACTCAAAAACAGGTTTTTTGAATAAATAAATTAATGAAACATATAAAGACATCCTTAAAAATTATCCTAATTCCTGGGGCACCTGGGTGGCTCAGTGGTTGAGCATCTGCCTTTGGCTCAGGTCATGGTCTTGGGATCCTGAGATTGAGTCCTGCATCGAGATCCCCACAGGGAGTCTGCTTCTCCCTCTGCCTCTCTCTGTGTCTTTCATGAATAAATTAATAAAATCTTAAGAAAAAATTCTCCTAATTACTAATATAAACTTCAGCAACAAACATCTTCTGTGTTTGCAAACTAACTAACCATGATAGCCCCTGGGGGATCTTCATTGCTTCAGCGGATGCTCTGTAACTCTACTGTGTTCTACAGGTGGCTTCGCCGCATATGGCCAGCTAATTCTGATGGAAATGAAACTCCAATATAGTTTTATATTAAAAATGAGGTGTCGTAGGTGCTTCAGTGGTTCGCTCACTTCGTTGAGTGCTTGGCTCTTGATTTTGGCTCAGGTCATGATCTCATGGTCATGGGATTGAGGCCCACATCAGGTCCATGCTCAGCACAGAGTCTGCTTGAGATTCTCTCTCTCTTTCTCTCTCTGTCCCTCTCCCTGGTTTCATTCTCTCACTCTCTTGAGTAAGTAAGTAAACAAATAAATAATAAAAAATAATAAAAATGAGGTGCCCTAGTAAAAGGGTACTTAGAAATGGAATTTTATTTTGTTTTGCTAGTTACTTATTTGCTTTTGCTCATATAATGGCCACATAGAACACAATATAAATTTATTTAGTCCAAAATCTAGGTGGAGGGACACCTGGGTGGCTCAGTTGGCTAAGCATCTGACTTTGGCTCAGGTCCTGATCTCGGGATCCTGAGATTAAGGCCTACGAGGGGCTCCCTGCTCAGCAGGAAGCCTGCTTCTCTCCCTGCCTCTTCTCTTTACCCCCTCTCTTTCTCTCTCTCTCTCAAATAAACAAATAAAATCTTTTAAAAATGTGTAGGTGGAAAAAAGTTGTTTTGTGTCCTCTGTTCCCTATTCATGTCATAGGAAACCTTCTTCCCACACATCTTCCCATTCTTCTGCTTCTCATATCTTAGCATCCTGACCATTCAACATCTCTTAGCCTCAAATATTTTTTCCAAACATAAAATAAGATATTCATATTAGATGAACTTCAAGTATTAATCAAAAATAAAATTAAATCTATAGGAGCAACTCAAGAAGAAAACAGAATTATTTTATTATTTCTTTGCTCATAGCACTCAGTTTCTCATTTGTCATTAAACTGAATGTCAAATCAATTGTTATATTTTTAGTTTGGAATTTTATACTTTGTTCTACTATTTTCCTTTCTAAAGAATCTCAAATTTAACTTACAGAATAGTGTGTTCACCTAATATGTTATTGAAAAATCTAATTTTATAGAGTGCCATTTAAACAGAAATGCCAATTTTCAGTAATAATGGTCACTATAATAATGTTTAATGCCTCAGTGACTTTTTACCAGCTAAAATGCCCTTTCAATATATACGCCTCCTTTATTTCAAATTCAAGAATGAATCATTACACTTTGATGAGCATTCCATCACACCGGATGTTGTAGTTAAATTTTCCTCTTTAAGAGTCTCATTAATTTATCTTTGCTTTCCCGACCTCCCCTGATGTATTCATTCAGTGAAGAGCTATGTGAAAACAAACCGCAATGGCTACAGAGCTCTAATGTAGGTATTATTCAGGGTATGTAGATGCACAAGCTCTCAAAGAGGTGATGGCTTAGAAAAACCAACAAGATCTGCAGGCAAATGGTCGCATTACAACATAGAATGGTTCCAGGGCTACATGAGTGATGCAAAGGTAGTACTATCACAGGGCCAGGAAGAAGAGGTCTCTTCTGGCTGGACTGATCATAAAGGTATCAAAGAAGAGGAAGATGTGAGGTGAGCCTCAGTGGAAGGGAAGGGATACCAGGAGGTAGGCCCAGCCACCTAGAGCAGACACCGTTGATGGTGCCTTAGACGGTATGAAAGGGAGAAACGGAAAAGGCAGATGAGAAAGATGCCCATATACATCCTGTCCTCTGCCTCTCATGTCCACCATGAGTGGTCAAAGGAATAAGAGTGTTGGGATGGTGATGGGGCAGAGGAAGTAAGATCACCAGGTGGCAAGTTCATAAGACCTTTTCCATGGGTTCAGCAGGGTCTGACCTAGATCCTAGGGACTGAACCAGGAAGAACATTTACAGTCTCCAAAGAATAGTTTGATAGTCTCATAAGGCTAAGATTAAGTAATGGACAGATTAGAAAGCTCAGGCAGTGTTTCCTTAAATTGGCAATATTTTCTTTAAGAACACCTTTCTTTCCCTATATAACTTTTGCCCCAACCCACCGTGTGTGTGTGTGTGTGTGTGTGTATCTATGTCTAGAAATTAATTTTACTTCACTGCTTCTACTTCAGTGAAGTAAAATTATTTTCTAGATGTAGCTTCTACTCTACAATTGTACCTCTACTGCTATTCTTTTTATCTATCAATCTATCTATCCATCTATCTTTCATCTATCTACATGTACATATACAAACATATATCATATTTCAGGGAGTAGACAGCTTTATGTAATGGAAATATTTTAAATAAAGCAAACTTATGAATAAATCATTGCAAATTATTTGGGGATTATCATGAACATGTGGAACTGGCCTGATTCCTGAGCGTGAGATTTATCATCAGCACTGGAAATGGGTCCGAGAAGAGGAAGATGGCATAGCCACACAGAGCACTATGAGAAATGAGGCAAAAGGGCTTTGAACATGAAGTTGCCCCAAGCAGTCAAGAGAGATGATTTTTCAATCTGACATAATGGAAGTCCCTAGAGAGATCCATTTTTCATTCTGACATGACTAAGATAATAAGTCACAAGTTAAAATACGTAATATGAGGCCCAACACAAAGAAGGCTATTTCTATTTTAGAAATGGCAGAGTACACTCTGGTACATGTTGGTTTAAATGGACATTCTTTTCCTTACAAAAGCAGCTAGAGACTTCGGCTCAAAAGAGTAATTTTTAAGAGAACTCATTGAAAAGAAAAAAAAAAAAACAAGAACAAGTGGTATGTGAGGTTTGACTCTTTAGGATACTCTGACATAAACTCATCTTTGAGTAATTGGTTTTAATAAATAGAAATAATAACAATTGAACAAAATTAAATAAACATACAAAATACTCTGTAGTGAGATGGGAAGATTCTTATCCTAAGGTTAGGCCTCCCATTTTACATTCCTTTTGCAGTCTGTCAGACAAGTAAATTATAATTGATATTAATCCAGTAAAGTTAAGTAGACCCAACCTGGGATATAATTCAATTTTGATACTCATGAATCATATATAAAACAAATAAAAGCTAGACAAATGAAAATAATAAGTCATCATAAATTTCATTTTCTATTATTTATTTTACCGAGACGAATCTAGAATTATATACTGTTGGAAATGCAGAGAAAAAGGGAGAGTGAAAATAGGAAAGGTATTATGGATATAAAGACAAATGGGACAGTTTTTTAAAGCTTTCTTTAGAAAGTTAAAGCATTAAAGTCTACATTCCGATTTGAGATGTCTGGATTGGAGCCAGACTCACGAAAATCATTTTAGATGATGTCATTGCCTATCATACTGCATATTGTGGTTTAAGGGTTATGGGGCCTCCCTTCTTTGCTTTATTGATCTGAGTAAGGTAATAACACATAAGTCTCCAAAAATTACCTCCAAAAAATCAAAATTATTACAAACTTCCATCAACTGCTCTGATAGACAAAAGCCTATGAGTAGCTCCTTGACTCAGTAATTTTTGCAGAAATTTTTGGATTTTCACTTTCTCCCTGGATCTCACCTCATATTACCATAACAGTCTCACATTCTCCTTCAAATAAGTAACTTCTGGAGCAAGGTTCTTCAGCTCCATGTTATCAAGGCCCTCATCAGAGAGATAAGAACAGATTGTATATCCTATTGCATATTAACTCCAGAACTCTCAACCTCAGCTTTTAAAACCTCAACAGCATGCATACTATTTGTCAAACATCTTCCATTACAATTCAACATATTTTCTCTAGAACACTCAAAATTATTAATATTGTCTATTTTTTTTGTTTTGTAGGATTTGGTTGTTTCCACCACTCTGCTCCTGTGCTTGCTCATCTTTATCCCTTGTAGGTTTTTAAACAGATTTAAGTTCAGGTCAACAGGACAATCTTGCCCTATTTAATCCATCTGCCTCTCCAGCTTCTCCCCATTTTTATCTCTTCAACACTTCTTAACCTCCCTTGGTAAAACACAAATTTTTTGTGGGATTTTATGACTGCTTAAGTTTTTACTTAATTTTCTTCTGTTGAACCCACTTGGAGTCCTCCTTTTCTTCTGTATCATCCATGTGTTCTACCAATATCTAATGGATACTCAACACCACCATAGTACTGCTTTCCACCATGGTCTAGGAACTTACAATCCTCTCTATTATAGTTATAGTAGCCTAAGAATGGAATATATCTGTTCATAATTTGTTGACAAACTCTTCAGTCATATCTCTATTATTGCTGTTTTTTTTTCTTTTTCTATGAATCCAGACATGACAAGATCCACCTGAGGTATCACAGAAATCATAGGCTTTCCCTCCAAGGAATTAGATTTTCCATTACCTCACTATGCTATCCTTAGACCCTCAGCTAACACAAAAATCTCTCCTGGGATCTAGTCAATAATTCTCTGGATCATTAGTAAGGGTCTTCTTGGGATAAATGTTGGGAGAAATAAGGCAGGTGTATGAGCAGGAATTCAAACTGCAACGGTTTAGCACTGGCAGAAGGAATGCTTCTCTCATGCCATCCATCCAGATATGGACAGATCTTGTCAAGTCTGTGATATGAAGAAGAATGCCTGACAGAGTCTAGGTTCTATTCAGCTTGACAAAGGGAAGAAAAACAAAGACTACCCTCTACAATGATTAAGGGACTCCTCTCTTCTATTCTGTGAGTTATTTCCACCAACTGAAACAAAAGTAAGTGATATCCAATATGTTCCAGAATCTAGATCCTCAAACACAAACAGCCAAACTCCCTCTCTCTAAACACTGCTTAAATGATAAGCAGCCAATGACCTCAGTGCCATCAGGGTGAATATAACTACCTGGGATCTCCCTTCTTCCAATGAAAGGCAGTAAAGACTTTTTGGGGCATGAGATTCATTACATCTTCACCCTTACATTCCCTCATACTCTAAGACTCAAGTCCAAAGATAGCTTACAGAGTTAGTATATACCTCTTCTGCTTCCAACAACCTGGAACAACCTGGTTCCTGTAGTTTTCCCTCTGCCCCTCAAATGTACACTATCTTCTCAGAATAGGGAGTGTCCTTTAAATTGCCAATTTATAGACTGAACTTGACCACAAACCTGCTACTTGGGAAACCAGAGTAGGGTAAACAGAGACTTTAATCCTTGTTAATGTTTTCTTTTTTTCCCTCAATTGCTGTATTTTCCCTTCATGATTATTTCTTCTGAAAGTGTTCATAAAAAAAAAAAGTCCATGGATGCTCATCTCTCCCTGCGTATCTGTAATCTCTTTTGAGTTGCTTTAAATTGCAGGTTGGTCAGGAATAGAGGAGGGTGATGAAGACTGGCATGGGTGATTGCTCTGGGGCTATGGATTCCAGGGTGGTTGCAGGTAAGTGACAATGCCTGCCACTCTGCAGATTCGCATCAGTGAAAGAGGATGTTCATTTGGTAAAACATCTGCAAAGCTTCAGATATTTGCTGTAGCTACTTAAGTAACCCTAGTTTTCTACTTGAAATTGTGGCTATGACAATTGCTTATTTATTTTAATGGCTAGAGGATGCTTCTATAAATGTCAAAAAAATGTTATTTCCTGCAGGACAAAAGGAAGCATGCAGATCACAGAATTCGAGGTCCAGAAGGGGACTGTGCAGAAACCTACCTTTCTTTATAGACGGAGAAATGGAGGCCCTGAGAGACATGTTAGAGCATGATTTTTTTCCCATTCACCATGTCCAAGATTTCTCATGGCCCTTTCTGGTTCTGTTGGTTCTTCCTCTCACACAATAAAACCCACAATTTATCTTGCAGGCACCACTAACTCTTCAGATCCATGGGTCATTGTTGGGTCCTAACCCCCAACTTAGAAAATACCATAAGGCTGTGGCTCAGAAGGTCAGTGTGTCTTTTGAACTATTTTACCAGGCAGCTATTTCCAAAAGTCTTTTTTTTCTATGTCTGCAAATCATTTTTCAGATGCTTTCATTTGTTATAGAAGTCACTACCTCCTTATTGTAAGTGTGTTTTCAGATATTTTTATATTTCCCTGTGATTCCGCACAATTAAATCCTTCAAAATGCATAATGGCCTACTAGAAATAAATTATGCTAACTTAAATTGCTCTCTGCCACTCCTGTCCCTCCTAACTACCTTAATTCCCTTTATTTTATTTATGAAACACTGTTATTAGCCTCCAAGGCTTTCATGACATGATAACCCTATGATAATAATTTCAAATTCAATAATTTCCATTACTCTTACATAGTAAAAGTGAGATAAAACCATAGAAATGTCGAGGCAGCACAGCCCCTTATTAGTGTTCACATTCTGGAGTCACAAAGACTCCTGGTGCAGCTCTATTAGCGATTTCACTCTCGGAGTTTCATTATTTGTAAAATGAGAACAACTCCATTCCTACAATTTTTGGAACAGTAATACACACAAAGTATGAATGAAGTTTTTGCCCCATATCAATGCTCAATGTCTTGTCAACAGCCTTCCTGGCTTGCTCAAATGAACACTTGAAAAACTGTGCAAACTAAGTAGCTAGTGATAACCAAAGGCAAATAAAAATACCAGTGAATTATTTCCTTGCAATTAGCAGATTGGAAAATATGAGGAAAATAATTATAATCCCTATGGGGTCCTACAGCTTTGTGAAACAAGTATTCTTAATATTATTGCTGGTGTGATTCTTTTGGTAGATTACTCTTTGTTTCTTTGTTTCTTCATTTGGTGTGTGTGTGTGTGTGTGTGTGTGTGTGTGTGTGTGTTTTGCAGTTCATCCTCCTATTTCCCCACTTTTTGTTCTGTAGATATGTGGAGCATTATATAATGTTTTATTGCCAATAATCATTGATATTGGGATGCCTGGGTGGCTCAGCGATTGAGCGTCTGCCTTCAGCTCAGGATGTGATCCTGGAGTGCTAGGATTGAATTCCACATTGGGAGTGGGGAGACTGCTTCTCCCTCTCCCTATGTCTCTGCCTCTCTCTCTGTGTATTTGATGAATAAATAAATAAAATTAAAAAAAATGATCATTGACAATGTTCATTCATAATGACTGCCACATAATAATATTTCACTGGGAGGCTGTAACACAGTTTCCTTATTAACTCTCGAGATAATTGATACTTAGATGTTTCTAAATTTATATTATCATGAACATTCTTTTGTATGTATCCTGTTGTACATGTACAAGAATTCTCTTAGGTACTTGGGAGGGGAGTTGCTGAATTATCAGATATATAAATGTTCAATCTTAGGATATGAAATTTTTTCCAAAGTGGTTACATGACTTTAAACTCCCAATGGCAATATCTAAAAGGATCCATTGGAACATATTAATTACCTGCTATTATCACACTTTTAAAGGTTCACCAACCAAATAGGTATAAAGTGGTATAACATCAGTGTCTTCATTTGCTTTTCTTCAATCATTCTACGTATATATTGTCCATAGTGTTTCCTCTTTTGTTAAGTGCTGGTTCATGTATTTTTACCCAGTTTTCATTTTGACTGTTTGCAACTTATGGCAAATGTCTAAAAATTGTGAATACCTTTTGGCACAACAATTCTAATAACACATCAAAGTGAGACAAATTTTTAAACTATGCCTAAAGGCATTAATTAAAGCTATTTGTAAGAGAAAAATACAGTTAATAAGCTAAACATTCAGTAAACGGAGACTGTCTAAATAAATTTTGAAAACAAATTTTAAAAAGGAATGATTTACATGCATTAAATGATGGTGATTATGTATATGGAATCAGAGTCACCATCTGATAGTAAGAGAAAATAGTTGCTCATAAAAATATAGATATACCATAATTCTATTGTGTGTATGTGTCTGGGCCCATGTGTGTGTATGTATATACTAAAAGCAGAAGGAAATACACCATGTTATTAATAGTTCTTGCCCCTTGGAGGGATTTACAATGACATATATTTGTTTTTGTTTATCATTTTTCAATGGTGAAATTAATTATTTTACTATTAAACTTTGTCTATGCTTTATATATAGAAAGTCAGAGTAATTGGGGTATCTGGCTGGCACAGTTGGTAGAGCTTGTGACACTTGATCTTGGGTCTTGAGTTTGAGATCCCCACTGGATGCTGAGATTACTTAAAAAAGAAAGTCACGGTAATCTTAGATAATTTACCTCAAGGTACATAGACAATAAGTAGCAGCATTAAGCCTAGAATCCAAACATCCCAAGATTACCAAACTCTTAGCATTTGTTATTATTTACTCAGTTCACTGGGGTCCTTTAGCAAGAGTGTTAATGTTTGTGTCCGTCGGGTCAAGTGTTAAGTTTTGCAATGGGAGTAAAAATGACCTCTCCCTGACTTGCAGTGATAAATAGCTGTGTGGGCATAAAGAAATATTATAGAATGATAATAAATGGGGGGGGGGGTGGAATGGGTGGGAAGAAATCCAAATCTTCCTGTGCATGTATTTAATTTAAAATGAAGAGTTTATATGGAGCCAATCTAAGGAGGAGGCTTTTTCTCACAGACCTCAAGTATTTTCTGATATAAAGAAAGATCTTCTATTAGCATAATTACAAAGGTCATTGCCCCATATGGTCTTTTAATAGTCTGATGACAGATTAGTAAGACTATCATTAACCTAGCATTTGGCTCACATGACTGGGTGTGAAAAAGCCAGTGGATTTTCACGAGAATGAATATCCAGGTGCTTTAATTTTAATGTTATTAAATTGAATTTTACTATTTTTCAATTCTTTATTTTCATCAGTCTCTATTCCTCTCATGCCCTTTCTCATTATTTTACATAAAATTCTAACCTTGTCTCAGATTATTCCCATGACAGCTCCTGATTAAAACACAATAAAGACCATATTAAGGGTAAGCAGAATATAAAAGGTGACTGGGTATCTAGGGGACCATTAATCTATCCTCAGATGAAACTGCTAAATCTATTGAAAATAATTCTTTAAATCCAGAATAACCCTGGGTTACACCACAGTCAGGGCAAGAGGAGTCAAAGATTGTTTTTCATAAACTGAGATAAAAATACTATCTAAGTCAAGGTATACTCAAGGAGTTGAAGAGACACAAAGGGAAGACAAACTGGAATATGATGTTGAGTCTAGAATTTAAATATCAACTACTGCTATGAGCTCTCTTCACTGTGCTAACTTTCTTACTCCTATCACTGTTACCTCATTAGTTTTAGCAGTGTTGGTCAACAGACCCTTCATGGCTGTTGCCACTACTGCTAAATTGGAATCTGTATCTACTACGCATTTTCTATCTTTCTAATACATCCCCAGCCTCATGAATAATTGAAAATAGGACAAGACTGAAATAGACTATATTTAATAAAAAATGTTCATAAAACTCATAGCACTCTTATAAGCCATTCAGAAGTTACCTGGAAAATTTCAAAAGCATTATGTTCTCTCACAGGCCTAAATATTTGTCAGTAATGAATTCCTTATTAAGTCATGCTAGGTTTTTCTTGATGACATCAAGTAATTTAAAAACATTAATTGCTTACTATATCAAGATCTCCTGTTGTTTTGCAAAGTCTTTGCTTAGTCACTGAAAAAATCCAAGCTTCTCTATCTTTGCCTTTAAACTCCTGGGCTTAAGGCAAATCCTCAGTAACATGTTTAATGTATCCATGAGCCCGAAGGACCACTTTTACATCGGACTGATTTAGTGTTTCAAAACAAGACTATCCTGCTGTGATACCCAAAATATTATGGGAGGGGAGTGCAATGTTAGTAAGAAGGCAGACTAGGAAACCCTTGGTAGGGTTCCCTTCATGGAAACCCAACTCCACAATAATACAAAGACCAAAACGTCCCTTTTACACAGTGAAGGAAATAACAAAGCTAAAATGCAACCTGCAGAATGGGAGAAGTATTGGCAAATGGCATATTCAATAAAAGATTAGTATCCAAAATATATAGAGCTGATATAACTCAACACCTCAAAACCAAATAATCCAATTAAAAATGGGAAGAAGACATGAAAAGACATTTCTCCAAAGAAGACATACAGATGGCCAATGGACACATGAAAAGATGTTCATCATGACAAAGCATTGGGGAAATGCAAATCAAAACTACAATGAGCTATCACCTCACACCTGTCAGAATGGCTAAAATTAACAACACCGGAAGCAACAGGTGTTGGTGAGGATGTGGAGAAAAAAGAACCTTCTTGCACAGTTGGTGGGAATACAAATAGGCACAGTCAATGTTGAAAACAGTATGGAGGTTCCTCATAGGTTAAAAATAGAACTAACCTACTACCTAGCAATTGCACTACTGGGTATTTCCCCTAAGGAAAAAAAAAAAAAAACACTAATTCAAAGGGATGCATGCACCCCTATGTTTCTAGCAGGATTATTTACAGAAGCCAAGTTATGGAAGCAGCCCAAGTGTCTATCAACTGATGAATGGATAAAGAAGATGTGATAGATGTGATGTGAATTGATGAATGGATAAAGAAGATGTGATTCCATTATATATAATATATATATTCCATTATATGAATTATATATATATATAATGGAATATTATTCAACCGTAAAAAATGAAATTTTGCCATTTGCAGCAACATGGATGGAGCCAGAGAGTATAATGTTAAGCAAAATAAGTCAGTCAGAGAAAGACAAATACTGTATGTTTTCACTTATATGTAAAATTTAAGAAATAAAACAAATGAACAATGGGGGAAAAAGAGGAAGATAGAGACAAACCAAGAAACAGACTCTTAATTGTAGAGAACAAACTGATTGTTACAGAGGGGAGGTAGGTGGTGGAATAGCTTAAATATTTGATGGGATTTAAGGAGTACATGATGAGCATGGGTGAAGTACGGAATTGTTCAATCATTATATTATATATCTGGAACTAACATAACACTGTTAACTAACTAGAATTACAATAAGAACTTAAAAAAATAAATAATAAAAGACTGAAATGCCTTTAAAGGACTGCAGAAACCAGTGAAGAAGTCACAAGTTCACCAAGTGCACATACAGTTGAGAACAGTCACATAGAAACTGGTAAGAAAGGGCATTTCATTCTACCTGTGATTGCCCTCCCCCAAGTTGGCACAGTTCAGCATGACTAGGAGAAAATACCCAACCTGAAGCTTCACCTTCAGGGAGGCAAAAAGAGGAGGGTAATATGTGTTTAATAGTCTTGCTTTTTGGAAGACTGTCCAAGGGACTGGTTTCTGTCTCATCTCACTGGGAGTCCTGACACACTTAGAATATGTGGATGTCTGAGCATCTCTGAGAACAAAAGAAAGCTAAGCATCTTGCTGCAGCACCAAGGAACCTGCAGTACCACTAAGGCCAGGGAGAGGAAGAGATTACATGTATCCAAAGAAAGAAACTAGCAAATATCTCTGATTAGGAAATTATGCCCACACAGCCTACAGAAGATACATCACCATTAGAAGTTTGAGAGAACCACAGAATCTCTACGCAGGCTAATTGATGACAGTCTTCCCTATACAAAGGCAGTCTGTAAAGACTGGTAGAGGTGGCTCTTTTTTTTAAATGCCCAAGTTGCAGGGGGGAAAATAATGCAATGTGTGTTAAGAAACCAGAAAACATGACCTACACAAAAGAAGAAAATAAATTTCCAGAAATCAGCCTTAAAGAAAAAGAGATGTATGGATTACCTGACAGAGAATTGAAAATAACTATCTTGAAGATAAATAATCTTAAACAACATACATAAGTAATTAAATGAAATCATACAAGAAACACATGAACAGGGATCTCTGGGTGGCGCAGTGGTTTGGCGCCTGCCTTTCGCCCAGGGCGCGATCCTGGAGACCCGGGATCGAATCCCACGTCAGGCTCCCAATGCATGGAGCCTGCTTCTCCCTCTGCCTGTGTCTCTGCCTCTCTCTCTCTCTCTCTCTCTCTCTCTCTATCATAAATTTAAAAAAATTAAAAAAATAATAATTTCCTATTAAGAAACACATGAACATGGGACCATGGCTCCCTGATTGAGCGTCTGCCTTTGGGTGAGGGCATGATCCTGGGGTCCCAGGATCGAGTCCCACATCAGGCTCCCTGAAGAGAGCCCGCTTCTCCCTCTGCCTGTGTCTCTGCCTCTCTCTCTCTCTCTCTCTGTCTCTCATGAATAAATAAATTAAAATCTTAAAAAGAAAAAAGAAATACATGAACAGAATGAGTATATCCACAAAGAAAGAGCATAAGAAAGAATCAAATTCTGGAGCCTGAAGAATACCATAACTAAAATAAAAAAAAAATTGAGTAGTTCAAACACAGACTTGATCAAGTGAAAAAAATAATCAGCAATTTCAAAAAGAGACCATTGAAATGATTGTTAGAGAAAAAGAAAACCTAATGGATTTATGGGAAACCATCAAGAGGACCAAAATATATATTATGACAGCACAAAAAGAATCAGGAGAACATAATTGAAGAAATAATAGTGGTGCCTGCCTAGCTTAGTCAGTAGGGCACGTGACTCTTGATCTTGAGATTGTAATTTCAGGCTCCATGTTGGGTGTGGAGATTACTTAAAAATAAAATCTTAAAAAAATAAATAAAAGCAAAAGAACTAATGGATGGAACCTTTCCAAATTATAGGAAGGAAACAAACATCTGAATTCAAGAAACTCAACAGATTCTAAAAGGAATAAACCAAGGGAAGCCCACTTTGAGACATATAGTAATCCATCTGTCAAAAGTCAAAAACAAAGAGAAAATCTTAGTAACAGCAAGAGAAAAGAAATTCATCATATTCAAGGGACCTCCAATAGGATTGTAAGCAAATTTCACAATAGGAATCTTACAGGCCAGAAAGGGATGGGATGATATAGTCAAAGTGCTAAAAGAAAAGAAAAACCAAAAACAAAAAACAAGCAAGCACAAAACTTTGCTGACCAAGAATATTCCATCTGGAAAACGATCCGTCTAAAATGAAGGTGATTCCTATTGTTAAAAGTCTGTCATGGTTTGTCTCCCTCTCTGATTATTTTTCATTCCATTTTTCCCTCCCTTCCCCTATGATCCTCTGCACTGATTCTTATAGCCCACATATGAGTGAAATCATATGATCATTTTTTTCTCTGATTGATTTATTTCACTTAGTATAATACCCTCCAGTTCCATCCATGTTGGTGGAAATGGTATTTATGTTTTCTAATGGCTGAGTAATGTTCCATTGTATATATGTATCACATCTTTTTTATCCATTCATCTGTCAACGGACATCTTGGTTTTTTCATGGTTTGGCTATTTTGGACATCGTTGTGCATATGCCTCTTTGGATCATTACATTTGCATCTTTGAGGTAAATATCTAGTAGTCTTATTGGAGGGGTGGATGGGGTAATTGGAAGGAGGGCAAATGATGTGTTGACCACTGGGTGTTATATGCGAATGATGAATTATTGAACTCTATATCTGAAACTAATGATATACTATATGTCAGCTAATTGAACTTAAATGAAAAAAATAAATAAAAGGAGGAGATCTGGAAACAGACATGCAGGGAAGGAAGACCATGTGAAGATACAAGGAAAACATGGCCATCTACAATGCTAGGAGAGAAGCCTCAAAAGAAACAAACCCTTATGACACCTTGATCTAGGATTTCTAGCTTCTAAAATTGTGAGAAAATAAATTTATGTTGTTTATGTCAATAAATAAATAAGAAATAAGGACTTTCCAAGATGAACAAAATCTGAAGGAAATTATTACCACCAAGACCTGCCTTATAAGAAATGGTAAAGGGAGTCCTTCAAGTTGAAACAAAAGGATGCTAGATAGCACGATGAAGACACACCAAATTGTATATCTTTCTGGTAAAGGGAAACATATAGACAAACACAAAATACTAAGGACTGAAATTGTGGCTTGTGAATCATGTTTAACTCTGATTTTGAACTGAAGATAAAAGCATTAAAAATCACTCTATCCATATAAGCAAGTCAATAGATGAACAGTACAAAAAATGTAATTTGTGACATCAAGAACAGAAAGCAGGAGATGATGTGAAAGAACAAAGATTTTGTATGAAATTGGAATTAAGTTGTTAATCAACTTAACATAGATTGCTTTACCTATAAGATGTTTAGATGTTTTATGTAATCTTTATGTTAACCATGTGCACACATACATAAACCTATGAAACATACTCAAAAGTAAAAGAGAAAGGAATCAAATTGTGGCAGTAGGAAAAAAAAATAATGAAACCCAAATAAGATAGCAAGTAAGATAGTTATAAGACATATAGAGAGCAAATAACAAGTGCCGATAAGTTCTTCCCTATGAGTAATTACTTTAAATGTAAATAGATTAAACTCCCTTAAAGACATAGACTATCTGAATGGCTTAAAAGAAAACCAGTTCTAGGCTGTCTACAAGAGATGCTTTTTATTTTTATTTTTTTAAGATTTTATTTATGGGACGCCTGGGTGGCTCAGTGATTGAATGTCTGCCTTTGGCTTGGGGCATGATTCCGGGGTTCTTGGATTGAGTCCCGCATTGGGCTCCCCACAGGGAGAACAGAACCAGATGGCTTTACAGACATATTCTACCAAATCTTTTTTAAAGAAATTAACACCAATCCTTCACAAACTTCCAAAAATTAAAGAGAACACTTTCAAACTTATTTTATGGGGTCAATATTATCTGATACAAAAGCCAGACAAAAAAAACTGAGAAAACTATACACCAATGTCTCTGATATTTATGCAAAATCCTCAATAAAATTCTAGCAAACCAAATTCAACAGCATACTGAAAGGATCACATAGCATGATCATGTGTAATTTATCCCTAGAATTCAAGGATGGTTCAACATATAAAAAGCATTATGATATATCACATTAATATAACAAAACATAAAAATCAAATTATCATCTCAATTGATGCCAAAAAAGCATTTGACAAAATTCAACACCTTTTAACAATAAAAACACTCAACAAATTAGGAATAGAAGAAAACTACCTCAACAAAATAATGGACATATATGGAAAGACCATAGATAATATCATATTGTACTCAATGCAAAAACTGGAAGTTTCTCCATTAAGACCAGCAACCAGGTAAGGATGACTATCCTTACCACTTCTATTCATCATAGTACTGGAAATCAAACAAAAATAAATAAAAGGCTTCCACATTCAAAAGGAGGGAGTGAAATTATGTTTGCAAAGAGCATGACGTTATATGCAGAAAACTTGAAATATTCTTGAAAAATATAAAAATAAGCCCTCTCAGGACAGATAGATGAATTCAGCAAAACTGCAACATGCAAAACCATCACATGAAATCAGTCTGTTTCTATAACTACAATGAACTACCTAAAAAGAAAACCAAGGAAACATTCTCATTCACAATAGCATCAGAAAGAATAAGATACATAGGAATACACTTACCCACAGAAGCAAAAGACTTATAAATCAAAATCATAAAACTGATAAACTGAACACCAATAATTGAAAAGACAATCTGTGTTCCTACATAGGAAGAGTTAATACTGTTAAAATGTCAATGCTATGCAAAGTGATCTGTAGATTCCATGCAATCTCTACCAAAATTCTGATCAGCTTTTTATAAAAACAGAAAAAAATTCTAAAAATTGTATGAAATCACAAAGGACCAAACAATCCTGTGAGAAAGAAAAACAAAGGTGGAGGTCTTACAATTCCTGATACCAAAACATATTATAAAGAGTGATCAAAACGGTATTTTACTTAGCATAAGACAGACATATAGATCCATGGAACAGGACAGAGAGCCCAGAAATAAACCCTCATGTATACGGTCAAATGATCATCAACAAGGACACCAAGGCTACACATAGAGAGAGGACAGTCTTTTCAACAAATGGTGTTGAAAAGGATGTGACAGGAACGCCTGGGTGGCTCAGTGGCTGAGCATCTGCCTTTGGCTCAGGGCATGATCCTGGTGTCCTGGGATCAAGTCCTGCATTGGGCTCCCCGTATGGAGCCTGTATCTCCCTCTGCCTAGGTCTCTGCCTCTCTCTGTGTCCCTCATGAATAAATATATAAAATATTTTTAAAAAGGAAAGGATATGACATACAAAAGAATGAAGTTGGATCCTTACGTTACACAATATACAAAAATTAACTCAAGATGGATTAAACACCTAAGCACAACACCTGAAACTACAAAACTCCTGGAAGAAAACATAGGGAAAAAGCTTTAAGACAATAGATTTGGTAAGGATTTCTTGGATATGACAGTAAAAGCACAAACAACCAAAGTACATATAAATGGGATTACAGAAAAATTAAAAACTTCTGCATACCAAAGGAAACAATCAAAGGAGTGAAAAGACAACTTACAAAATGGACGAAAATATATGTAAAACATATGTCTGGTAAGGGGTTAATATCCAGTATATATAAAGAATTCCTACAACTTCACAACAATAAAAACACACACCCAATTAAACAATAGGCAAAGGACTGTATGAAAATTTTCTCAACAAATCAAATTAGATTCATCCTTTGATTCAAGAATATCACTTCTTGGTATAGATCCAAAATAACTGAGCATAGGATCTCTAAGGGATATCTAGATCCCATACTCACTGCAGCATTAGTCACAAAAACCAAGAGATGGAAATAACCTTAATGTTCATAGATGGAAGAATGGATAAAAAAGTGTGGCATTTTTTAATACTTTTAATTTTTTTAAAGTATTTTTAAAATTATTAATTTTTTAATACTTAAATTTTTAAAATATTATTTTAATACAAATACTGCACAACTCTAATTAGAGGAAGTATCTAAAGTAGTCAAACCTTTAGAAACAGAGAAGAGGATGTCAGGTTATCAAGGCTGAGGAGGAGGGAGAATGAAAGTGTTGTTGTTCAATGGATATAGATTTTCAGTTTTTGAGATGAAACAGGTCTTAAAATCAGTTACATCACAATACGCATAGAGTCAACACCACCATACAGTATATTTAAAAATAACTAAGATGGCAAATTTTATTTTATTTTTTTACCACAATAAAGAAAATGTTACAAGAAGGGAACATTAACATATTGGCAATAAGCACAGGCTTTGGATTCCAGTTAACCTGGGCTTAGGGTTGGCTGTCGTCTCATACTAGCTATGTGGGCTCAGCAAGTGACCTAAACTCTCAGGCAGGCTTCCTATTTGGTAATAGCTGGATAATAACTATTCCTACCTTATATAACTATCATAAGAAACATTAAGATAAGTGTGAAATATTGAGCTCAGTGTTAGGCCATTCATTGGTAGCAGTATAACGGTATGACCAGCAGGTCAAGAACAGGAAGTCTAACTGCAGGATTGGGGATGAGACTCGTGGCTTCCTGAGAACTCTCATTGTTGGTGGAGATTTGTGGGTGAATATTTGAGGAACAGTTATATCCACATTACTGTCATGCCCAGACCTTGGGATGAACACCTTAAGGTAACTCCAGAGTAGAGAGCAAAGCCGTACTGCCCCTGAGTCATCTATACTTTTCTATCCACAATCCTGAACTACCTTAGGTGAACATTCTCTTAACTTTTCCAAAAACAGCCCAGAACCTGATCATTCTATTCTGAAATGTGTTTTGCAAAAAATCATAACCTGTTTTTAGAAACAAACCGGAAAAAAGAATGATTACAGACTCCCCACTGGTGTTCTACATTTGAATTTCTTTCTTTCTTTCTTTCTTTCTTTCTTTCTTTCTTTCTTTCTTTCTTTCTTTCTTTCTCATTCTGGGGGAAGAGAAATGGTGCAATAAGTTTAGGAAGTAAAACCATAAAAATGTCTGCCATGACTGAACGAAGAGTGGTTTTAAGTAGGTAAGCACATGATTAGAGCCATAATCAATTAGCCTTTTTAATAAGGCAGCCTTGTCATTCAGAGAAATCAGAAATCAAATCAGAGTTTTTAGCAGTCTTCTTAGAAGAAAGCATTTTGAGAATAAATCTTCCAAATGGTACAATATTTTTCTGTTCTGCTGATGAAACAAAAATGACGATATGTAAAGAGTCTTTGCTACTCCTTTGTAAAACCTGCCAGTTGATACTCCCAAAGGAAATAAAATCTGACTTATTTCTTTGCCCACCTTCAATGAACTTTAAAGTCGGTCTATATGTATTGAAGATTCTTAAGAACATTTTCCCTCTGGGATGGATTCAGCATATGGTCTGCTCCTAAGGCAAACATTTATTTAAACTTTAAATCTAAAAGGAATCCTTCCATTTTATTTCTAGTTTTGTTTCCTTTGATCCTGAAAGTAATTAACTTTCAGTGGCAGCTAATTATAAGTGAAGAGAAAGCAGAGTCTATATGGTTGTTTGGTGCAGGCTTGGCAAAGTGTTTTTTAATTGGAAAGTCTTTTTTGTTCTATGCATTTCAATCCATTTTGCACTGTATTTATTATCCAGGATTCATAGTATAACCATGACCTTTCATCTAATGACAGAAACTCACACAGAGAAAAAAAATAATTATTTTAACAGAAAGACATTAGGGCTATAAAAGAGAAATGAGAGAGTCTGGGATGGAGTGGAATATGACACAAGAAGAGCCGCAACTAAATCCATTTCCTGCTCTTCATTATTTAAAGTCCCACGAAAACTCCTTTGTGTCAAAAGACGTATAACTTTACATTTGAATTGGGAAATCCTCTTCCTCAAACTTATTTCAGACAGAAATCGGTTCCTGAAAAAATAATACAGGAACAGAGAAACACATAGGTGAAGATAATTGAGGTCAGAGGTGCTACTCATTGTTCCACGTTAATTCTCATCATCAGGAACATAGAAGAATCTGAAAGTTAATGAGCTGCCAGTCAAATGACCCTTACCACATTCCTCAATTCCCTAAAAATGAACTTCGCAAAGACTCACCGACTCTTTTTGTCATCAATTCCTTCCTTCTCAAAAGAAAAACCAGGAATTTTGAGATATGTGTTATGTTGAAAATGAATATGTTGTAAAAGTTAAAAAAAAAAAAGTAACTGAACACAATGAGAGGACTTTGTCTCTAATTCTGAGAGAGGACTCTACGCTTCCTAGGCTTTCTTTCTACTTTTTTCTTTTAAGATTTTATTTATTTATTCATGAGAGAGAGAGAGAGAGGAAGAGACACAGGCAGAGGGAGAAGCAGGCTCCATGCAGGGAGCCCGACGTGGGACTCGATCCCAGGTCTCCAGGATCATGCCCTGGGCCAAAGGCAACACTAAACCGATGAGCCACCCGGGCTGCCCTTTCCTAGGCTTTCTAAACAATTCCTTAAGCTACGGAAAATAATCAGCATCACAGAAAGGTCACCAGAGAGGCATCTCCTTCTGCTAACCAGAGAGGCATCTTGACCCAACTCTCTTCAGGTCTAATAAAACCTTGGGCCAGAAAGATGGTTTAAAGGGTATGCTAGCCATCATCTCCAAATCTGTAACAAGTTAGGGCCTTCTAAAGCAATGTGACCTGAGCTCAGTGGCTCACACCCATGCAGAACACCATCAGTGAGTTACTCCTAAAGACTTTGTCCAATCAAGGGTCAATGCATAAAATAGCCATTCCTCCACTCCACTACAAAATCACTGATAAAGGCAATAGTTTCTGCGTTTTCCAATAACCAACATGAATAATGTCTTTCCAAATCCAGAGGAAACGGTTGCTTCTCCTGAAGAGCTGTCACTGTTATCTTTTGTTAATAACATGAACTTCATAATCCATTGATTGCATTGGCTTTTACGGCCTCTATTTCTAGGAATCGTAGGGTAAAGTACGTTATCCAATCACGGTAACAAAGTTAGCAGGTGAATTGCGTATTTCCTTAACTTCACTCTTTTAAAATTTCAGCTTCTATTTTTAAGAGCTTAAAGTACAGTTTTCATCCTCTCTTTTTGGAGTAAACTACACTATAAAAAGATCTGTAAGATTCACAACTGGTCTGAGAGTAAAATGGAATTATGTTCCACTTCTGTTTGAAATTTCAAAGACACATCCTTAAAGACACTGACACAACTCTAACTCCACTTTTAAGAATTGTATTAAAGTGCAGATCATTAGCTGTAAGCATGACAAAGAGGTGCAAGGTTTCGCACAGATTACAAGGATTAAAATGTCACACTAATGAGGCAAAGATCACATGTTATAAGTCCTTCTGTGAACTACTCCATTATGGACTTTATATGGTTAGCTACCTATAAACGTGACTGATTAATCCCCAAAAATCAAGTGGAATAGTGCCCATAAGTTAGTAAACATCCATCAATACTGCTAGAAAACTAAACAAAAATATGTTTATGTTAGGGCATTATTATTTTTGATACAAAGGTTTCTATATACCTTTCTTCTAAGAAATTACAAGAAAATGTTGCATTTCAGGTTTTTATTTCTCTTTGAACAGCGGGACGCCTGGGTGTCTCAGCGATTTAGCACCTGCCTTCAGCCCATGGTGTGATCCTGGGGTCTCAGGATCGAGTCCCACATGGGGCTCCCTGCATGGAGCCTGCTTCTCCCTCTGCCTCTCTCTCTGTGTGTCTCTCCTGAATAAATAAATAAAATCTTTAAAAAACAAACAAACAAAAAAACAATCTCTCCCTCTGAAAACTTAGGTGTTCTCAGAGCTAGCTCATTTTCTATACCATCCTCTTCTATCCTTTCTTAAGTCTCATGAGAAGTCACTCCTGGACAGAATGGAAGGGTGTCCTGGAAGTTATATTATCACAGATGGTTATACAAAGCTTTGCTGATGAGCTGCTTTACTCTGATGTAGCCTCCAACTGTAATAAACTGTTGAGAAATGAACTCTCTACTAGGTCATGCGTATCTTTGCCAAGGGAGCCAAGTGGTATTTTCTACAAGAGCACTATTGGGAAAAAATAAATAAATAAAAAATTAAAAATTAAAAATTAAAAATAATAAAATAAAATAAAATAATAAAATAAAATAAAATAAAATAAAATAAAATAAAATAAAATAAAATAAAATAAAATAAAATAAAATAAAATAAAATAAAATAAGCAGAGCACTATTGGGGCACCTGGGTGCCTCAGTTGGTTAAGCATCTGACTCTATGTTGGCTCAAGTCACAATCTCAGAGTTGTGAGATAGAGCCCCATGTGAAGAGCCCACTGCTCAGCAGGGAGTGAGCTTGAGATTTCTCTCCCTCTGCCCTTCTCCCTACATGTGCGTGGTCCCTCTCTCTCCTTCTCTCCTTCTCTTCCTCTCAAATAATTTTTTAAGCACCATTTTTCTCCACAACAGAACACTCAAAATAACTTTACTCTTTAATCTGTTAGAAGTCTGTCATTCAACGAATTTTGAGCATCTGTCTACTATAATTTCCACTAATTAATTTCATGTGTTTTTTGAGACCCCCCAACGTTCTATTCTCAAACATGAAGAATAGTGTGCCTCTGGAATTTGATAAATATCTCTATGTCAAACTTAGCATTATTAATAAATTTTACACAGTTCAAATATATTCATCTTTATAGAACAAATAGTACTGAGCTTTGAAGCATTTCCTTCTATAAAGTTCATCTGAATGAAGCTCATTTATAAATGTAATTCTCCTCAGCTGGATTTCTTGCTGAAGAGGATTTGTGTTAAAGATAGGGTGGGTACCCACCAGGGTTTGTTCCTGTTTTTATTATTTGTTTGCTTTGCATAATGATAAGATCCATGATAGAAGAATAGCTCAGATTGTTTTTTTCTCTCAAATTACTGCTTTGCCATGCTCTTGCCCACCCTGAAATCCATCTGCTCATTTACTTGTAGACCATCTGTATCTGCACTGAGCTAAACATAAGTTCATACTACTGTCTCCAATTCGGATTCATTATTACATGGATCATTACAGGCTCCTTCCCCTTATTCTCTCAGCCCCTTCAGCTAGGTGTTTCATATATTTATAACATATTTAGATTATTTTATCGTATTCTACATTCCATTCTGGGATTTACTAACCCCTAAATGATTTTATTAAACCCTAAAAAAAATAAGGTTCGTTTTTTGGGCTGTAAAGGTCTATAGGTTTTGATAAATGCTTCTCTTTTACCATATAGAATAACTCACTCTAAAAAAAAATCCTATGCTTCACCTATTTAACATCCTCTCCCCAACTACCCTAACCCCTGACAACCACTGATCTGTTTACCATCTAAATAATTTTGACATTTCCAGAATGCCATAAAATCAAGATCATATAGTATGGAGCCTTATTTTACTTAACAATTTGCATTTAAGATTTTTCTGTTCTTCTTGTGGCTTGATAGCTCATTTCTGTTAATAGCTGAATAATATTCCATCCTATGAATGTATCAGTTTGTTTATCCATTCATCTTTCCTTTTTTTTTTATCCATTCATCTTTGAAGAGCATTTTGGTTGCTTTCAGTTTTTGGTTATTGTGCATTTGTGCATAAAGCTGCTACAAATATCCACGTGTAAGTTTTGCATGAACATAAGTTTTTGAATCAATTAAGTAAATACTTAACACATCATATTATAAGACCATCTTTCTATTTCATAGGACACTGCCAAACTGTCTTTCAAAGTGGCTGCGCCATTTTGAATTTCTACCAACAATGAATAAGAGCTCCTGTTGCTCCACATCTTCACAGCAGGCAATATTATATATTTTGGATTTTAGCCATTCTAATAGGTATATAGTGGTATCTCATTGTCATTTTAATTTGCAATTCTCTTATGACAAATGATACTGAGCATCTTTTCATATTATTTCCATCTACACATCATATTTGGTTAGGTATCTGTTCTGATCTCTGGCTCATTTTTAAAATTGGCCTGTCTTTTTAACATTAAATGCTAAGAATGTTCTTATAATTTTGAATACAATTTCTTTATCAGGTAACATGTTTTATAAATATTTTATCTTGGTCTGTGGCTTGTATTTCAATTCTCTTAACAGGGTCTTTCTCAGAGCCTAAGTATTTTTTTTTTTAACTTTAATAAATTCAAAGTTATCACATTTTTTTCTTTCAAGGATTGTATCAGTAGTGTTATATTAAAAAAAGACCTATCATCAATCCAAAGTGATTTGTATATTACCCCATATGTCTTTTATAATAAGTTTTACATGTAAATTATATATTTTATATTTGTTGATTGATTGATGGCCCTGTCAACACCATGGTTTGGGCTTCTAAACTCCAGAACTGTAAAAGAATCATTTTTTGTTGTTTCAAGGCACCCACTGTGTGATAATTTATTATGGCAGCCTTAAGAAAGAAATTCAGTTAGGTTATATAATTCCTTTTACACAGTGTTGGACTCAATTTGCTAATATTCCATTGAGGATTTTGTGTCTCTGTTAGTGACAGATATTGTTCTATAGTTTACCTTTCTTGCAATGTCTTTATATTAAACTAATGCTGGCCTCATAGAGAAGTTCAGAAGTGTTCCCTCCTCTATTTTCTGTAAGAGATAGTAGACAATTGAGATAATTTCCTCCTTAATTGTCTGGCAAAATTCACTAGTGAAACCATCTGGACTTGGGGATTTCATTTTTGGAAGGTCAGTAATTATTAATTTATTTAATAGGGGCTATTCAGGTTATTTATTTCTCCTTGTGTGACTTTTGTTAGTTTATGTGTTCCCAGGAATTGGCCCATTCATTTAACTTAGCCAAATTCCTAGACATAGAATTGTCCATAGTATTGCTTTATTTTCCTTTTGAAGCCCACAGTATGAGTAGTAATGATTCCTCTCTGGCTCCTGATATTAATAATTTGTATTACCAATACATATTTTTTCTTTGTTAGATTAGTTAGAAGATTCTAACATTTAGCTTTTGGGGTATTTTGGTGGCTCAGAGGTTGAACATCTACCGTTGGCTCAGGGCATGATCCTGAGGTCCTGGGATGGAGTCTTGAATCGAGTCCTGCATCAGGCTCCCCACAGGGGCCCTGCTTCTCCCTCTGCCTATGTCTCTGCTTCTATTTGTCTCTCTCTGTCTCCCATGAATAAATAAATAAAATCTATAAATAAATAAATAAATAAATAAATAAATAAATAAATAAATAAATAAATAAAACAGCTTTAACCTTTATTAATTTTCTCTATTATTTTCCTGTTTTCTTTTTTTTAAGATTTTATTTATTTATCCATGAGAGACACAGAGAGAGAAGCAGGGATACAGGCAGAGGGAGAAGCAGGCTCCTTACAGGGAGCCTGATGTAGGACTTGATCCCTGGACCCAGGATCACTCTCTGAGCTGAAGACAGACTCTCAACTGCTAAGCCACTCAGGTGTCCCATTATTTTCCTGTTTCAATGTATTGATTAAATTCTGTTTTTGTTTTTGGTTTTTTGTTTTCTTCTGCTTTCTATAGGCTTAAGTTGTTCTTCTTTTTCTACTTTCCTAGGTTAGAAGTTTAGACTATTGATTTCATGTCTTTCTTCTTTTCTAATACGTGTATCTCAAGCTCTAAATTTCCCTCTTGCTGCATCTCACAATTTTCTACAATTCATATTTTAACTTTATTTCAAAAAACTATTTTAATTTCTCTTGAGATTTCTTATTTGGCCTATGTAGTATTTATATGGATAATGTTCAATTTCCACATATTTGGAGATATTCAATTAATCTTAGTTTAATCCATTGTGGTCTAAGAACACACTTTGTGTGATTTTTTAAAAAATTTGTTAAGGTATGTTTTATGACCCAGAATGTGGTCTATCTTAGTGAACGTTGCATGGAAGGTTGGAATAAGGATGCAAGCATGAGGAGGATATGAATTCTATTATGGTTGAACAAAATATACTATAAATGTCAATTAGGTAGAGTTGATTATAACGTTGTTGAGGTCAACTATATTCTTACAGGTCAATTATATTCTTACTGACTCACTGCTTAATCTAGCAATTACTGACGGGTACATGCTGAAGTCTCCAAATAGTATAGTGAGTGGATTTGTCTATTTCTCTTCTGAGTTCTATCAGTTTACGTGTCTCATATTTTAATGTCGTTTTGGGATGCATACATATCTAAGGTTAATATGCCTTTTTTGAGAATTGATCCCTTTATCATTACTAATACCTCTCTTTACCCTTGATAGTTTTCCTTGATCTGAAATCTGCTTTGTCTGAAATTAATGTAACCAGTCCAGCTTTCTTTTAATCAGTGGTAGCATGGTATCTTTCTTTGCTTTTAACCTATCAGAATCTTTATCTTTATAGTGAGTTTCTTGCAGATAACATGTAGCTATCTCTTGTTTACTTATCCAATATGGAAATATTTATCATTTAATTGCTATATGTAGACCATCCACAATTAAAGTGATTTTTTATATATTTGGATTGATGTCAACTGTGATTTTGTTTTCTATTCATTGTCAGAGCCTCTTTCTACTCTGCCTCTTAAACTTCTCTAGCTTTAATTTGAATTATACTTAAAACTAAGGTTTCACTATATTTTACACATATATTTTTAACCAACTATACCTTCAAATAGTACTATTCCACTTGCACATCCATTTTCTCCCTCTTATCTTTTGTGGCATTGCCATCAGACTTTTTACTTATACATATGCTAATCACTCAGTGTGTTGTTACTATTATGACTTTAAATACATAGTTATTTTTTAGATCAATTAAAAATAAGAAAAAGAAAACATTTCATTTTACTTTGATTTATTCCTTCTCTAACACTCTACCTTTTGTTACACAGATCTAAGTTTCTGACCTGCATCATTTTCCTTCTACCTAAAGAAAATTCTTTAACAGTTCTTGCAAAAAGGTCGATTGGTGATGAGTTCACTCAGTTTTTGTTTGTCTGAAAAAAAAAAATACTTCTTCACATTTAATGGATATTTTCACTGAATGTAGAATTCTAGGTCGGTGTTCTTTTTTTTTTTTCCTTTTAACATTTTTTCTTTTCTTTTTTAAAGATTTTATTTATTTATTCATGAGAGACACACAGAGAAAGGCAAAGGCATAGGCAGAGGGAGAAGCAGGCTCCTCACAGGGAGCCCCATTCAGGATTCGATCCTGGATCCCAGAATCACACCCTGAGCCAAAGGCAGACGCTCACCGCTGAGCCACCCAGGCATCCCTCTTTTAACATTTTTAAATGTTATATTTAAATATTTCATGACATTTAAATTTATCAACTTAGTAACATAATCCCCAGATCTTCTGAGTATTATCAATACTTAATCTGATATCTAAGCACTAAACCCTTACGTAGACTGGCAAACTGGCAGAAAAGGACTGTCAAACTCTCCAGGAACTTGAGTTATGCTGGGCTTCTGCCAAGCAAAAGATGCCCAGAAAAAGAACTCACAACCCAAATGACAAATAAAATCATGATATATATGTTAAAACTTCTGTAAATTCATATACTCTACAGACTACTGATAAGCCCCTTATTTAAAAACATTTATTCTTAAAGAAAAAAGATAACAATAAACATGTGCCAGTCACCTTGAAAAGCTACTAGGTGAGATTCATGCAAAATTCTAGTCTGTGTTTCAGGAAATTTTGTTATTTTCTAAAGCATATTATAAACACTGTGGCACTCCTACCAAATCTTACAAATGTATTTAGAAATTGAATGTCAAGTAGGCAAGGGAAAAAATGAGCCCTTGAAACCAGAGAATGGTGGGCGCTTATGACCAATGCATGCTATACTAGGTGGAAAACATGGATTTAATAAGGGTTTAGATCTCTGATTTTTCTTAGCTGCTTTTCATTTTATCAGCTATTTTTATAGTTTTTCTAATTACTTTGTTCTCATATTCTAAGTTAGTATATTTCAAGAAGAGCTGCTGTTGAATCTTATCATTTGAATGTTATTTTATGATGAGAAAGCCACACATATACATATAATTGTATTTTATATTTTCAAGGTTTCTTACATTTTATATTAGATTTATGTATGAAAAATAAGTCTTGCAAAAAGTCATTTATTTATTCATTCATTTTTTATTACTTTACTCATCAATTAAGAATACAGAGTATCTGCTATGTGTAAAGCTTGGTTTAAGGTGCTTTGGGGGATGGAAAGATAAATAGCTTTCAAGTAGGATCATTACTGCTGATATATTTTAATAATTCCATATCTAATAAGAAATTGTAAAGCATGTATCTTTGGCTTTACAAATTTATCTTTCTTTTGAAAAATACACTGTATAGTACCTAAAGTGGGAGAAATACTAATGTAGTAAATGAGTTTTATCTATTATCATAACAGTTATATTATTATTCTTGGTACTATTTTCCTACATTCAAAATAAACATTAAATTAAAAAAAAAGAAAAACAAAAATTAAACAGAAATTGAATAATCTACATCTAAGCAAGCAAGTAAATGGTCTTTCAGAAAGTACTTGACTAAAGCTTGTACTGAATAGTTTAGCTTCATTTAGATTAAAAATGTTCAAAAATGATATAAAGAAATCTAATTCGGGGGTACTTGGGTGGCTCAGTCAGTTAAGCAGCTGCCTTCAGCTCAGGTCATGATCCCAAGGTCCTGGGATTGAGTCCAGCATTAGGCCCCCTGCTCGGTGGAGAGTCTGCTTCTCCATCTCTCTCTCTCTCTCTCTCTTGCTCCTCCCCCTTCCCCATTCTTGCTGTTTCTCTCTCTCTCTCTCTCTCTCACACACACTCACACACACACACACACACACACACACACCCTGTCTCTCTCAAATAAATAAAGACTTTAAGAAGTGTCTAATTTCATCAACTAGGCTCCCAAAATCTAGACAGACTGTCTCTATCAAGGTTTATAACATTTTCAGGAATTTTTTCACAACTTAAATTCTCCAAGCAGCGATAGAATATATTTTTAACAAAACAATAATCTTTTTTTCCTAGTGGCAACCTGGGCATTATGAGATTAAAATCTGCAATCCCGATCATTGATTGGCTCCAAGATTTTGGTGCTGTACAACTCTAGAGAGCACTAACCACAATCTGTACCCTCCATAAGATTCCAAAGAAATTTAAGATATTAGATTTCTCCTTTACTTTGAAGAAACAACAACAACAACAACAACAACAACAACAACAACAAGTATTTCCATCAAGTCAAAGTTCCTGGTTGTAAACTGTTAATATAAGCAGGGAGGGAAAGGAAAGGGATAATGACCTAAGTGTGTTAAAGTAGACAATTCAGGGGATCCCTGGGTGGCTCAGCGGTTTGGCGCCTGCCTTTGGCCCAGGGCGCGATTCTGGAGACCCGGGATTGAATCCCACATCAGGCTCCTGGTTCATGGAGCCTGCTTCTCCCTCTGCCTGTGTCTCTGCCTCTCTCTCTCTCTCTCTCTCTCTCTCTGTGACTACCATAAATAAATAAAATTTAAAAAAAAAGTAGAAAATTCAGGAGTTAATAACTACTGTTGTACAGAGAAAGTTATTCTTTTAAGTGAGCTTTCATATGTGAAATAAATTACCTTTAGATGCTCTATCCCCATGTGCAATGCTCTTGTATCTAATGACTTTATCTTTAAAACAAGAAATACATCAGTAGTACAACCAAGTCTCAACATTGTGTTTTCACTGTGCTTAGTGCAAATAAAACATACAAAGAAGGGCGGAAGAGAGAAGTAAACTTGATTAGAATATAATGCTTTTATCTAACATTTCTTGGCCCAGGTGTGTTGGCTCAGGTACTTTGCATCAAACAGAAGAAATCCTGGAAGCTGCCACAGCCTCATCTCACGACTCCATGTACACTTGTTTGCTGGCCAGGCTGCAGGGCAGTTTTGATAGAGCAGGGCTAGTCAAGTTCACTCTACCATTTCAAAAAGGAGAAAGAGAATCATTTGCTGAAGGAAAAAAAATAGTAATAAAGAAGATGAAATGGATATTTATTGATTTGTTTCATGGCTTCTCAGCATCTATTCACCTTAGTGAAGATATCAGCAGTTTGGAAATCCATCCGTTTTTCATTTTGTTCCTGATTTTAGATAAGGCTCCACCTAACCCCCAGTACGAGGGATGAAGCACATAACTTAGACTTAAGTCAGTTTGTTCATTGCATTCCCATCAGAGACATGTTCAAGACAAAAATCAGAGTCAGTGAGATGCAGTGGGTCTCCGGCTGTGACTACCCACAGAGTTACTCTGTTTTCTCCATGGGATTTCAAACTGAGTTCATAAAAACCAAGAAGCCAACAGAAATAATGCATTTGAGATAGTGAAACAAAGTAATCAGATCCTAGGGAGGTTCTTTAAACATTTCTTAATGGCTGTGCCCAGCAAGATCTATCTCTAGGTTGTTGTTGTTGCTGTTGTTGTTGCTGTTGTTGTTGTTGTTACATAATCTCACAAATTTCCTTTTTGCTTGAACCAGTTGCACTGAATTTTCCTTGCAACAGAAAAAGGCCAACATGATACTGAAAGAAAATTTTAAGGGAAAGAGATGATCTTATGGTGGGTGTAAGCAAGATGATTGCTTAAGAATTCAAGAGACTGAAAAAAACAGAGCACATATTCCAGTTAATTCTAGAGTTTCCTATTCAAAGCTATTTTAGAGAGTTGCATGCCGAGTTGTCCACACACCGTCTGGTGACTTTTCTTTAATTGAATTACCAGAAGCAGTTATTATAAAATATATGTGACTTGATAACAGAATAACATGTAATATAAATACCATGTCCTAGCACTTAAATGTTAAGGTTTTTTTTCTTTTTTCATTATTTGTTTTTTAAAGACAAGTCTAGCTAAAAGCTTGAAAATTGAAACTCTCTTATTCTGTTTCTCACGGTCTTGACTAAATCTCCTTTCACGTGTTTGTTATTTCATTTTAGTGCTATCAAACAAGCGTTCAATCTTATGAAAAAAAGGTTTTGAAATGGTCTCCTGGAACAGCACAGAATACGATTCTAGTATAAGTATAATTACGTATAATACAACAGTGAAACCAAGGACACAAAATAAAATAGCCAACAACAGTAAGAAGTCATAATTTCAGTTTGTTATACTATCCACACCCTCATCTTAAGGAATATGAATCAAAATTCCTTGCAACTTGCATCATCTCTGAATATGAAGGACTGCAATAGACAAAGCTAAATTTGTATTTCTTTTAATGGACCATGAAGCTAATTCCAGCAGATGAAGACTGCAGTGCCAATATTCTTCCTTTGGAAGCACTAAACCAATTAGCCAGGTTTTGTGAACCTTTGCTTCTCATTTTCACTGTCACATTTCCTTTGGTAGCTTTGGCATGAATGTTTTATGAAAAGGTTTTGTCATTTAACGTCACTGGACCAATATTTACCTACTGGGTTCTAAAATCTGATGCTCATAAATGCAAGTCCTTTAATTCCCTGAACCAAACACAGACCATCTGTAATCTCTGACCACCCAACATTTAATGTTTCCTAGAAGCTGGGCAGCCTCTCCCTAATGTACAACATGCACTAGCAGACTGTCAATTTTCTAGAAAGTCTTAGGAACAATACTCTGAAAACCCAAAGTAACAAGGGTCCATCAATGTATCAAACAGAAAATTGCCGCCTCACTCATGACCAAGTGTTTTTTAGTGTTAATGGATAAAAGCCAAGAAATAGGCTGATACCAAATGCAGCTTTAAGGAAAAAAAAAAAAGATAATCTCTTTGTACCCTGGAAAATGAAACCATATTACTGGAGAGACGTACTTACCATTTTTCTAAAGGACATTCTGGTAAGATTTAGAAAGCAGCAGGACTTACCTGGAGGAAAGAAAAAGAAAAAGAGAGATTAAAGCAATAAATAAGAGAGGGTAATAGTGAAGACATTTTTAATACATTCTAAGATGACAAAAAGTCAGTAAAGAAGAGAGGGAGAAAATAAATTTCTTTTAGCTGTTCTTGTCTTTATCCAATGCAAGAGGAAAATGTAAGAAATGAGGTGTTTATTTTATGCAATATGTGTAAAAGCCCTCCATATTTGCAAAATCCTCCATGCAACTGAAAATGGGGCCTTTCTATCCTTTCTAAGAGGAAGATGTAATTCACAGGGATAAATGCAGGAACTAAGCACCTTCAATGGACTCAGGAACAGAATCCTAAATAGACTCTGTTTCCTTAAAGAATTTTCTGTGTTCAAATGACCTGGGCTATTTATGGTCCTCAGAAGACCTTATTGGGATTCAGCATGTCACACCTTTTCATTTTGTTGATATTTAAAATAGTTTTTGCCCCTCTATTGATTTTCACAGAGGGCACGAAACAGGTTTAACAAACGTGGAATTTGTAACGTTCATAGTTTTATTTCAAGGCTACCCTTTAGTCTCTGAGAAATCTAAAAGAGTAAATAACATCATATGTTCTTAAATCCTTAAAATACTGATGTCGTTAGCATTAGCCACGAATATTATCAATTGCTTTTAAAACTCGGCCAATATGCAGATGGCAGTGAAAGAAACCCGCTCTCTGAAAACTTGCAGTGGTTATTCTAGTTCTTATTGCATCTGAAATCAAGTGTGTCTGGTCTCCCACCACTGAAACAGGCCAGACAAGTGTGCACCTGCAACCTGCTCAGAGCAGATCCCATTTCTCCAGAGTGGAGGGAGGAAGCAAAAAGAACAAAGAACTGAGTTTTCTCTCTTGAGATGTATGATACAAGGCCAATTTAAGCAAGTGTTACCAATAAAAGCTTTTGTGCAATTTTCTAGCCAATGAGACAGTTGTTGCTAACTTGTCTCATCTTTTGCAGGGAGACTGAGGCAGCCTAGCAAAATACCAGGTAGATAGTAAGTTTCTATGTTCTCTTCCACTCCCTCTTTCTAGAAAGACTTACCTTGTCCTTAATTCCCTCTTACACTGGACAAAGAGGTAAGAGAAGAATCAGAAAAGCAGACAGAATGGTTACAGGCTACGTTTTCCTTGATTCTTTAAAATGGCCTAAATTTCTAGGCACTGAGGACACATACTTTATGCTCATCTCTCAAATCATTTTGTATTTAACATAGTAACAGAAGCAAATAACTAACACATTCCACTCCTCACCTCCACCTTCCCCCATGGAGCCTCTTAACCTGAACTAGCATCTAGTGAGTTCTACATAAGGACTAAATCCCCAAACATGTTTTTTTTTTTTTTTTCAATTTTAAGAAAGATATATATGACTAATTTTTAATAAAGGCTTCAAACACAGCAAAATGTACTGTGTAAAATGAATGTGTGGCAGGGCTAAGATAGCATCTAGGACTTTGGATATCTAATTGTATAATAATTGAACACACACGCACATGAGTACCTTTATTTTAATCCTATCTATTTTGTGATGCTAATTTTGAAGAATGTGTTCTGAAGTATTTTGGCATTAATTTTTTTGTCCTACTACATAAATTTTAATAGATACTTTTTTTTTAAAGTCAAAGTGAATCATGTGAGTCATGTCACCATTGTTCTACGGTAAATCTGTAGGGCATGCCTTCAGGTACCCTTACCACCTTATAAAGACTGGCTACAGAAATCTGTGTTTCATGAAATAGTCCTTGTACAGTAATAGGTATCAGTGCTTCAGGTTAGTAACTGGGAGGTACACTACATCTATTACCATAATTCTCTCTCTATGAGACCATTAACCAAAGACTCCTTTTTTCATCTAAAATACCGAAAGCCCATTGTATTACTGACAATATCATGTGGTTTTTCTGTTGGTTAGCAAGGGCTTCACCTGCTGAGAAATGGCTAGATCATAAGCAGAAGCCTAACTCAGAACCATGGGTAGCTATTTCCTTTTTCGTTCACAGAAATAAATTACTTTATTTACTGTGTGTCTACATAAGCCTGAAGCTGAAAAGCAATGGTTGTTTGAATGTTATCATAGCCTTGGGATGCATGCGTACATATATGTATGTATATTTTGTGTCTATACATATAGAGGCCCACATATTTATTTGGTGGGAAGAGGATGAGGATCATTCTTCCCTTTTCTATTATTTAAAAAGCACAGAGGGACACCTGCATGGCTCAGGTGGTCGAATGTCTGACTCTTGATTTTTGGCTCAAGTTATGATTTCAGGGTCCTGCGATCAAACCCTGCATTGGGTTCCATGCTTAGCAGGAAGTCTGCTTGAGATTCTCTCTTTCCCTCTCCCTCTGCCCCTTCCCCCATGCATGTGGTTCTCCTTCTTTAAATAAATCCTTAAAACAAAACAAAACCAAAAAAAGCACAAAATATGAGGAGTTTATTTCCATGCAATCAGGGTAAATAAATAATTATTCATCTTAAGCCAGTAGGGGAAAAGCTTATGTTCAAGCCGGGGGTTAAAACATTTGCTAAGAATGATTAGAGAAATGGATAATTCCAGGTAATTTTTTTTTTTTTTTGGTGGAAGATTTATTTCATTGGCTACTGCTGTCCTGAATATTTTAGTGCTGAAAATCCAATATTTTGGTGCATTACAGTGCATAACATACTAATCATTATAAATGACCAATTGTTTCAGAGTGGATACCTTAACTGCTCATTAATTCCCTAGTTGACACAAACCGATTTTAATGTTATTTAAAGAATAGCATCCTTAAAGACCCTGGGGTTTATCTGGGTTCATCCCAGAGATAGTTTGAGTTATATCTGATCATTCAAATTCCTTAGGCACCAGTTAGGTGTCCGCCTGACACTTGGGCTGCCATGAAGTATTCATGGGACAGAAAGAATCTTAGTAGCTCATTGAGTACGCCACTTCAGGGCCATTGTACGTCTTCTTGTGACACTAATGGTTCCTTGCCACCCACTTCACAAAGCAAAACCTCTACTCTGGATTTCAAGGCCTGTCTCTGCCCTTGTCTATGACCCTTAAATGCATCCATCTCTCCTGTTTCTGCTCTAGACCTCCCATTTCACACAGGTTAATTTACACACTTAGAGAAACATCCTATTTCTGTAGCGCCTCTTCTCTTCAAGTGGTTCTCAGTGTGCTTCCCTTTCTCTTTAGCCTTTCCATATCCCTTTGACTTATTTTCAATTCAGTTCTTACTTATCCTTCTTCTCTAAAGATATCATGCTTTGGCCAGTTCCCAATAGATGTTAGCCACCCGTTTAACCATCTCTTATCACTTCCTATCATATCTGCCTTTGTTCAGGTTCACATAACTACATGAAGTTCCCTAAATATATCGTGCTTTTTGTTCTCTCTGTAGTCTTACTTAAATCCTTTTTGCAACTCTAAAACTTTTTGATTTTCCAAGGTTAATTTAGCCATTTGTTCTCTATCGTCCCTTAGTCTTTAACACCTCAATTTTAAACTTTACAATATTTTATAATCAGTACTAGTGACTAGTATTTCAGATTCCTAGAACATGCCTGCTACATAGAGAGCATTCAATAAATGTAGAGATAATTAAATCAAACTTAAATCCCCATCAGATTTTGAGTTCCTTAAGAGGAGGAGCTCTATCGTATGCATCCTGCAGTCTTCAGTGTCCAGTCCAGGATTTGGCCCAAAGTTGATATAAGATGAGTAAAGTATTGGAAGAAAGGAAAATAAGGGTAATTGTGGCTAGTGGAACTTTCACCTTTGGTATACCTCAGTAAATATCTGTCATTTCTAAATTCTATAGCTTTTGAAGATTATATTCATGCTAGATTATCTGCTTTCCTACTAAATGTGTTAATAGCAAAACTGGTCAATATGCACCAAAACAATGCAAACATCTGAAACATGTTGAGGTTTCTAGAGTGAGTGCAGTTTCAATGATTAAAATGTAATAAAGTTGTCCTGTTGTCTCCGGCTCTCAAACCCTTCCTATATTAATAGTAGATTTACCTAAAAATAAGGTAACTCCTTTCAGTTTCATTCCTTACTCTATTTATTAAAATAATCTCAGATAATGAAGAATAGTTTATTTTTAATATCTGCATTCCAAACTCTCCACAAAACTACCAATATCTTTGTTTTGTATCATACAGTGTTATACAAATAACAAAATAATTTATTTTGGTTCTTGATACAAAATGCTTTAAACACAGCTCTTCAATTTAAAAAAAAAAGACTCTAGAATCAAAAACAAAGCAACTGCTTAACAAAAAGGAAAGTTGAATATAAGAGGAAGATATTTTATTATATCTCCATTATAGTAATCAATCACATTCAAATACTATTTTTTATATTTGTACAGCCAACCCCCTCTTCTCCACCTTTCTCCCATATATATCTCTCATGCTTTCTCTTATAAAAATATTAAACAATAGTTGTACATAATGTATCAATATCCATATGATGAACCATCTAGAGCTTTGATTTCATACTTTCTCGGCCTTTTCAATTCCAACTTTTACCTCCTTTAAAATTGAGAGACATACAAAAATTCACACAGGGGTCTTGTCATTATAAAGAATGGATCTGCCTCTAAGGTCTTGATATTGTCCTTTATCTCTTTACCTACCTTCTCACATCCCTCTCCTACTCTTTATTTACCATCTCTCAAATCTACTCCTTGCCCCCATTTTGTACCTAAATCTACCAAACTGTGACAATACTCAAAAGATCATCAGTCCTTCTCTGATTTTGCTTTTCCTGTAAACCCAATTTAGGCCAAGAAGAGATTGGTCTTTTCAAAACGTTTCTGTTTAGTGGCCAAAGTGCAGAATAATTTTTTTTTTTTGCAGCATGTTCTATAGAAAAATAATTCTCAAAATGTTGGTAAGTGTTTTAAAAGGAAAAACAAGTTCTCTATAGATTTTACGTAAGTAGTGGTTTTGTTATATTCCAGGTTAGAAGTCCCGATTATGTATTAACCTATTAGAGTTTCTAAGTCATTTGTAGTAAAGAAGGTTGATAAATTTGATCTAACATCTATTTTGCAAGTTTTTGTAGCTATGGTGTTCTCTTTTACCTGATAACACCTTAGTTAATTTATGGTTTGTAGACACAGCTTGGGAAATTACAATAAAGTAAAAAACAACAAAACTGAATTTTGACTTCAGAAAATCAGAATTATGATAATAGTAATACCTAATATTAAATTATTAATAGCAAATATTAAAATAATCCAAGTGCTGCTGTAAGTGATTGACATATATTGATGGATTTAATCTCATTGGAGCAAATGAAGTAATATTATTCATTCCATACTACAGATACTGGTATTCTGAGAGATTAAGGAATTTACCTAACAGAACTGGGATTCAAACCTAGGTAATTAGGTTCCAAAGTCTAAGATTTTATGCTATTTGGCCTCTGTTCTCTACCAGATGCATCATCTGAGGCAAGTTACCATACCTCTCTAGGTCAAATTTCCTATTGATCCAACAGGATTAATGTTATCTACTGTGGCCGCCATAAGAAAATCACAGAGCTCACTGCAGTGTCTGGAATATATTACAGGTACTGAGAATACCTATTTATTAAATAATACTCAAGAACTTTGGGTTTGCTTCATCCCCTGGCTACGTACACACAACTTCTGGTCACCTAGTATTTTGAGGCAAAGAGGTATGACACTGTGCTGAACTCTTTGAAAATTCTTACTCTAGGACTTGAGCAGATCCTTACAGCCATCCCTTAACCTAGGACCCTTCCATGCCAACTGCCTGTTGCAATGCATACTGCAGGCTTCTTAAATGCAGTGTGCACTCCTCATCCGTGGATGCTCAGAACGTGATTCAAACCTGTCAGCCCAGGAGTCCGGGACAGCCAGGCACTGCCTGGCTGCCTTGCCATCCCTCCAAATGTCACTGTCCTTTCCTGAGTTTTTCTTTTGCAATGAAAAAAAAAATCATTTCATTCCAAATCTAATAGTCAAAATATATAAATATCTCCCACTTCGGTATATATGCCTGAATTTCTGCCAGGATCTGGCTCCATCAATCACTTCATGGTCCTTTGCATTCTCTCTCTTTCTTACTTTCCCTCCCTGCTCCATCCCCCCCACCTTGTTTACTCACACACAGGAACAGTACACTGGTGCCTTCAGGCCATATTTACACTGCAACCACACTGCCCACCCACACCACACTACACAGCAAAGCATGCATTCTACTTTACTCTCTCATTAATTCCTCCTCTTTTTCTCCCCTAGCATCCAACTTCTCAAAACAACCAACTTGCCAGGTCTATTTCCCCACCAAACGCCCTCAACCCCCGTGCAACTCAGCTGCATTCCCACAATCTATAAAAACCACTTTCCTCGAAGGTCATCCTAATCGTCAAATGCAACAGCCTTTGCTTGGCTGTGATGTTCTTTGGCCTCTCTGACACGTTGTTATGTCCACCTCCTTCTTGCAAAGTTCTTCTCAGATCTTTCTGGCACTACATTATTGTGATCTCCTTTCTGTCCTTTCAGCCAGTTTTATCTGTCTCTCTCACTGGCTTTCCCCCCTTATTTTGCATTTTAAACATGGACTGACCCCTGTGGCTTCAACCTCTGCCTTCTGCTTTTTTCATATTACTTTCCCACTAGGACATCATCCACTTCACGGCTCTAACAATCACTTTTATGCAGATGGTGCGAGAAACTACTAAATCATAATTGTGAGGAAAGGCAACACACCTAATTCATCTTACGAATTCCCATGGTACCTAGCAGAATATGCCATATGGGATGGGTATGTGTGTGTGTGTGTGTGCAGAGTGTATATATAAAATGAAGGAAGAGACTATCTCTTTGACCTAGCACTGCCAAGGAATCTGAATCATATGTTTAGGCATTGAGTGTTTATTCACTTCAAATGCTAAAACAAATGCCTGGAAATTGCTGTTTTGCCCCCTGAAGGGCTCGTGAGCCCGGGCCATGTTGCTCTGTGAGTGGGAAAACCGTGTAGACCTAGATGGACAGAGAGGTGAGGAAAAAGGAAAATGCAGATGCAGTAGAGACAAGGTAAGTTGAAGAAGAGCAAAGGGAGTATTTGGCTGGAAGCAACACGAGAGGAAGGGGGAGTGGCAGAGTCTGGCTGGTGGAGAGAAGGGCAGGGGAAAAACATTGCTTTTCAATACTAGCCCTTGAACCTCCTTTTGCAAATGTTCATGTGTCCTTTTTTGTTACGCTCAAATATTGCTATCTTGACTCAAAAGGAGACTGACATTCCCAGATAAATTTGTACAATTTCTAGAAATCTCTCATTCTTTGTCAAGATACTCACTCAAGCTCTGACATCAGAACAGTAAGCAATGGGAAAAAGAAGAGTAATGGAACCAGCATCACAAGGCAGACAAAGGGTTAATTATGATATGAGTGGAGAAGGTGGGAGAAAAAGGCTAAAAAAAAAAAAAAAAAGACGTTCACCGTTCTGCTAAATTTGCCTTTCTTAATCCTTAGACTCTATTACACTTAAATCATAATATAAGGGAGAAAGGGGGGTACTGAGAAGGGGGTGGGTCAGGCTATTTATTTGAACATTTGATAAAACCTCATTATATTCCCTTCCTAATCCTGTGTCATTAGGAGCAAAATGTTACATTGGGAGACCATTTAGATATAAATGCCTGCAACCTTCCTATCAGACCTGCTGACTTTCTCTTTCTTTATTTCTCACTCTCTCTTTTTGTCACTGCAGCCAATTATGTTGAGATATGATTTTCGGCCAGGCAATCTAGCTCTGGCATCAGGGGTCCCACAATAGCCTGGCTGGAGACCCTCTCGGCCTCTAATATTATTATTTTTTGGCAGGGTCATTATGATGATAATAACTGGGAACAAATGTCTCTATTCAGCAAAAAGAGAAAAACAAAACAAAGCAAAACAAAAAACTCCTACCATCTAACATTTAGATAAGCCTACAATTGTAACACAAATCCAAAGGAGGAAGCCTACATAATTTAAAGTTAAGGTTAATTCTTGAAATTGGTGAGGATAATTAAAGAATGAAAGAGGCCAATTGTGTTTGAAATTACTGAGTCAGATCCAATCTTTCACTGGGCTCCATACAAACGTTGCATTATATATAGGTTAATGTGCTAGCAAATGACACAGCTCACAATTTATACTGTGGTTTAGCTTACAAAGTGTCATTTGGACCTGGGGTATCTTTCATCTGCATTTTAAAACTAAACCTGTGACTACCAATGAGCCAAATGTCCTACATTCCTCGTTGTAAATTTGAGTGTCTTTTAGGTCTGTGTTTCTTTATTCAGCCTCAGGAGTGGTATTCAGGGTAATGAGAAGTGCTTTGTCTATATTCGAAGTCTGAGAGTCCTTGGAAACCAACTTAACTTGGTAATTCACAGAGAACTTATTTTCAGTACATGTGCATCCAATACCACAAGCGATAATTACACAGTATCCTCCCATTCATACCCCCCCTTACCCCCCCCCACACACACAGTTGAGGCACAGAGGTTGTTCAACACATTGATGGGGCAAGTGTGTATCTATTTATGTAGTGGTAAGATGTGTCTTCAGCTCACATTTCAACTAACCCCAACCTAATTTAAGGAAAAAAAAAAAAAAGAAAAAGAAAAGAAAAAGAGAGAGAGAGAGAAGCAGAGCCTAGATGCTGTTGGCCAGAACCCAGAATCCTCAGATTAGAAAAAGGGTGAGCGGGGGCACAGCACAGTCATTTCTGGCCTAATAAGTAAAGCTGGCAGCCAGCATTATACAAAGCTCATTGGAGGGAAGCAAAGCCTCGTTGGTAAAACTGTGATAAAGAATTAGAATTTTCTGAAAATAGTAATAAGACCTCGATACAAAGACCTGACCAATCCCAGCACACATGGCAAGGGACAAGAAGAAGTGGACTACACCAAAGAAAATGTGCAGAAACTAAATAACAGAAAGAAGAATAGAGAATGGACACGAAGGACAATTAATCTTTTGCCCGTTTTTATGCATGTTAAGCAATCTCTGTAATTAGTAGCATGTTTAAGCGATTTGTGATAAACGATATGCACTTCTCGTCACATACAGAAGTTCAGTCTTTCTCACCTCCTATATATGTTGGGTCCTAAAGCCCTTAAAATGTGCTTCGAGGTGTTACACACAGATATGTGTGCTGGGTGGAGCTCTATCAATCACAGTAGAGATTCTGGAGCCCAGAGCAGACAAATGGGCTGTAACACATCCTGCAGAATGCAGCTTTGACAGTAATTATTCCTGAGAGGTTTGTGTGTTCTTGTGTGTACACACGCAGGTTGAGCTACCAGAGGAAAGGAAGGGGTAGACAGACCGGGAAAGGATGTCCTGTGACAATTCTTTCTGAAAAGTTCACTAGAAAAAAAACAACAGCTTTTTTTTTTTTTTTTTTTTTGCCAACACAACTTCCATCTTGGTATCAAGCAATTAACAAAGACCTCTTCAAAATCTAATGCTGATGGGTCCTAAAAAGTTCAAGACAATATTATTATTTAAAAACAATTATAATCCATTGTGAAAACAATTAGAATAGGACATAAAACTGTAAAAGCAAGTGCTAAATTACAGGGTTATGAGCATCCAGAAACATGGAGGCATTCCTTCCTCTACCTAAGATCACAGGGGGATAACTGTGTAAAAAAGGCTTCATTCTACAGAAGACCACAATATTATGAGTTGATAGGAGCCACATCCAAACATAAAATGAACTGAAGAGGGAAAGAGATTGGAAGGAGGAAAGAAATGGAGAAAGATGGATTTAGCGCCATGCCAGTGAGAGCCATCGATGGCTTCTGAGCGGGGTAAGAATATAATGAAAAGGTTTTAGGGAGACTAATATGGAATGCCAGTTAAGCAATAATCACTACAATAGGCAGGGTGGTGTCCAGGTTTTTTTTTTTTTTCTCCCTTATCCATCGGACAGTCAAGTCTGAAGTGTGTAGACTGAAAGCAGAGCCTCTGCCCAGTGCTCTTCTCCCACATCTCTACAAAAACAAATCGTTGCTCTTTCTCTTTCCTTCTTCTTGTGTTAGCCGTCCTAATGCAATGCTTTCCCCTTCCTCATTGACTCTTCTAAGTATCACAGTGGATGGCTCACTGTGCTAAACTGGCAGCGAAGCAGAGATCCTATCGAGTTTATAGGAGCCCATAAAAAATGCAGATATTTCAACAAGAAATGAGATCTGAGGAATGAGGTATCCTTAGGGGTGCAGCCTAGGTTTCTTTTCTTTTTTTTTTTCTTTTTTAATCTCCAGATCCCAGGACAGATGCTGGAAAAGCATCATAGGGCTCAAATATTTTTGTGGTGTCGAATTGGATTAGTCATAGACGTGGAGAATAAAAAATAGCTATGCTTGCATGGAATAATTAGTAACTGATGGACCCATAAAAAGAATTATTTTTCTTTTATCAGAAAATCTCAGATTTTTTGATAGAAGTAAGGCCTCAGAAACTTATTCATGGTAATTTCTTCATTTATCCTCAGATACTACCTATGGGCCTAGTAGAAAGAAGAGTATCACCATTTTCCATATGGAGAAACGAAGACTCTAGAAGGTTACGTGAAGACCTCATGGCAAGCTAAAAAAAATGATGGACTGGAACTCAGTAGTCTGTGTGCCTGACACCATTCCTACTACACCTTGTGGCCTTTCTACATGATGTTTGGGACAGTACATAATTAAGGCTGTTTGAGACTTTCTATAATTTAGGAGAGTTTGAGATAATGTAAAAGACACAAAATTGTCTAAGTTGGGAAAGTAGGCCTTTTGAAAGTAATAGTATCTGGTTTCAGGGTTGCAGTTCCTACCTGCAAAGTAAAGTACAAAGACAATTTTGGAAGGATTTCTATCTCTACTTCTTGATATAAGGCCTTCTAGGAAATTTTTAGGTATGGAAACATGCTATGTCTCCTACAAGTTCTTTCTTTTTTAGTATGCTTAGCTCATTTTCTACACCCCCTCCCTCATGATTGCATCTCCTTTGAAAAATTACTCCTATTAAACTAAATTTCTCTGTCACTGCAAGAGACATAAAATTAAAAACTATCTGTCTATAATCATGCCTGCCTTCTTCCTTGTCTCCCAGGCTCCATTTATCAATAATTAATATATAAAGAAGACTGAAATCCATTTCAATTTCAAAGACCCAAACGTTTCGCTGATTAATAAAAAATTGTGCTCACAAAGATGGACGGACATGCCGTGGTGAAATGATGGAGGACACAGCATTAGCAGGGAATAGATTTGCAGGGCCACATGTGCCACAGAGCCGACCTGGACCAGAAACAAGATGTGTGGAGGAACAGTTCTGCAGGGGTACCACCCACCAAGCCTGGCATCTTGGCATGTAAGAAATCTTCTGTGCAATTATCATCTTGATCTGTTTCATTGACTTTTTTACCCAGAACCTAACGAAGACAATAAAAGGGTTAACTCACACTCTAGGAAAGAACCCACTAGCTAGAATGATGAACACATCGGATTTACTCAATAATTACTACATACGCTCTTATATATGTAATACTGTGATACTCTACAGTATGGGTTGCAGAAACCCACAGATATGTGGCTGTGGTTTGAGGATACTCTGAGTCCTACTAACTTTCTGATCTATCCAGTTTATGTCTTTGGTGGATCCCTTGGCATTCAGTTCTCATGCTATTTGCTGTCAGCATGGGCTTGCTTCCGCATTTAGGGAGCTTGAGCACCAGTTGCAGGAGAATCAGAGGCATTCTTTAAGTGTTCTAGTTTAATATAAGGGTGAAGTTTCCATCAAATGTCTAGCATTGCATGGAAGCACTAACCCAGAAGGTTCACTCTCCTATTCTCACTTCCCACAGCACTAACTACAGCACTGGATTCCCAGGAACTGGCTACAGTTCTAGTCTATCTATTGAGAGATTCACATCCAAGTCTCTCTGTGTTATGTTGTGACAGGAGAGATTCCTTTCGCCCCAGGAACTCTGATGGTATAAAGCAATTTCAAGTTGAAGAAACATACACGGAAACTAAATAGCACATGGGTGAAAATGGATAGGTGGGCGATGTCCACCTTGAAGTCCTTTCATTAGAGAAGACCTAAAATCTCGACACTCCTCACACAGACTTCGAGGAAGAGTAGTCTGTATACCTCACTGATTTTACCTCACAACAGCTTTCCTCATTTGGCTGATATTTCCTCTTTTACTTTTTTTAAGATTTTTATTTATCTTTTCATGAGAAAGAGAAAGGGGGGTGGGCAGAGACATAGGCTGAGGGAGAAGCAGGATCCATGCAGGGAGCCCAATAAGGGACTCGATCCCAGGACCCCAGGATCACACCCTGAGCCAAAGGCAGATGCTCAACCGCTGAGCCACCCAGGTGTCTCTATGGCTGATATTTCTAATTCCTCATGGAGCGCTTTAAATACCAGCGTTAATGGTAGATGGATTTGTCTTCTTATTTGATCAGTCTGAGGCTCCTTCCTCTTTTATTTCTGCTGTAGCTAGAATTCAGATTTATTGACGAACCCATGTGTAAACTGGAAACTGACTCAACAAGATATTTCAGGTCATGAAGTAGGCCTAACTGTGCATGTACATCTGTTCTCTGCTTTCTTTTGACATAGCCACAAATATAAAACATCAGGGAATCCAAGTTTCAGGAGATAGAAAGCAACTTAGGGAGCAAATAATAAATCTTTCCTATTACAACTCGACAAGTTAAGTAATCATAGCTAACGTTTAATAACAATGTACTCTGTACAGGCATTTTAAGAAACATCTGACCTAATTCCTTCATTAAAACTTGTAATAAACCTAGGAGCAGGTACTATTTTTTCCCCCTTTCACAAGCGAGGAAAGAGACTCAGGGACATTAGAACATTTACCCATGGTAAAGTTGAGACTTGACCTCAGGCAGTCCAACACCACGGCTCATTCCCTTTACCATCACTCTTGATGGCCAGGTGAGGTCTCAATAAGAGTAGAGTCAGACGAGAATTGAGGACTCTGATCCTGCTACCAAAGCACTTTTCCTAGTCGCACACATGGTGACGTTTTTCCAAATGAAAATTAAGGGAGGGGAGACAGTGACAGACTCCAAAGTGAAAACATAAGAACCTATGGAATATTTTAGCCAATGATTGGCCAGTAAGTCAAAATATGCTAAGCGAAGACCGTTCTCCGTACCTACATCCTGTAAAGTGAAATCAAAATATTGACTGATTTGAGTCTTTGTTCTGCTGACTATATGTCCTCTTGATTGATATGCTGGTACTATTCTTAGAATCGTAGAAGGAAATGTAGACGCAGAATATTCAAAGTATAACTGTTAAAGTGTGAAGTCCTCCTCTCTCCTCTCTGCTAGACCCTCCCTCCTGCTCGCATGGTGAAGCTTGAACAATGGCAGAGTGGAAACCTCCCTTCCAAGGCCCAGGAGAAGCAAGAGCAAACGTGGTATATGAGCCAGTGATTGCAAGTCAGTAACAGTCCCACAATTATATATACCATAACCAAATCAGGAACGATGTGGTTAAGTCACAACAGCAGACAGACAAACAAACTCTTTCTTGATTGTCTAAAGGACACACCCTGGTAAATAGCACTGTGCCATTTGGTAATTACTATGGAACAATATAGGAATAGATTACGAGTGGTGTCTAGCAAAACAGCAATCACGCTTTGCCTTGTAATGATGACAGAGCTCTCGGGGAAACACAGTGAGCAGTACACCCTGCTGTTACACCGCAGCAATAACACTCATTACCCCAGTAAATACTGTGGAAATGTGCAGTAACACACAGGGGCCTCCCCGCTGCGAGGCAGTGGCGGAATCACTCATTAGCCTGGGAAGTATCACTCAATCGTCTTTAATTACCTCCAAAATATATGGTAACCTGCCCACTGCCTACAGTGTAGTCACATCACTCATTACTTTCCCACCCTTTCCTTTTTTTTTTTTTTGAACTTACTAAGGACCCCTGCAGTAGCCTTACTATAATGGTGATGTATTATAACTTATATGGGCTTAATCACATAGATTTGTGTGCTTTTTAGACTTACAAATACGCAGGCTCCCAATGTGAAATGAACACGGAGAAAAATATGCAGAACTACTGACATCTTTCTGGTAAGTTCCCTTTTCTCACATTACTGAATTGTGGCAACACCGTTGTAATCCTTCCCTTTTATTCTGGAAATGAGAGTGCTAATTGCACCGTAGCCCCGTGGAATCCAGGGTACTTGTAATTATATCCAGTTACCAAGGAACACAGTAATTTCAAACCTATTACCCACAGGTATCATTTATGTTTATTGCCCTCTTTGCACAGCCACCACTTTTGCTCTGAATTCCAAGTGGCAGGATGCTTCCGTGAGGTACCTGTGTGATGGAGAGAGGAAGGTGGGAGTGAGGGAGGAGGGAGTGAGGGAGGTGGGAGTGAGGGAGACAGGAAGGAGCCAGGGAGGATAGAAAGTTGGTATGCTCCTTCTCAGGAGCCTTGGGTCTGACTTCTATTAGAGAGCGTTTGTCCAGGCCATTTTCAAGTGGAAAAAGGACCTTTTGGTTTGGGATTATGTTTCTTAGGACAGTTTGGAGAGGGAACTAAAAATATAAGGGTTTGGTGTTTGAAACTTGATATCGTGGCACTTGCCTCGATGTGCCACGAGCACTACATCAAGAGTGAACTAATTATTGATCATGCCTTATCTGGGCATACGAATTAATAATCCTGCCATTTTAGAATGGCAGCTTGAAAAAATTAAACCTGAGGGTGTTGTTTTCATGTGAAAAAAGAAAATAACTATGTCAGTGTTTTCATCACTTTGATTTGAACAATATACTCTAAAAATTCTAACTTAGTGGAAGCTGTCAGTCGTCCTTTCACATTCCAAAAGAGTGATAGATGGGTGTTTTCCTCTCCTGTGGTCACTGTTGGAGTTGATTTGCAATGCTACAGTTTTAAAAGGAAGACCAAGTCTCAGACTCATGAATAGTAATAGTGAATGGGTACTGAACGAATAAGTCAAGTATCACTTAGCCATAGTAATTACTCAGAAAAATAACATTATTGGCCCTGTTAATAAAGAAGGAGACTAAGCCTCTCAGAGGTTAAGTAACATGTGCACAAGATCATTTAGCAAGAGAGCTGGACAGTCACCATTTGACAGCTCATTCAAGCCCCAAAGCTGGTCTTTCTACTGTACTATCATGCCACTTACCCCATCTGCCTTGAGGTCTATTTCTGTTGGCTTCTAGTTGTGTAATGTGTCCAACATACAGAATTGGCTCAGGATGTTAGAATTACAAAAAAAAATAATAATCCCCCCTTAAATTTATCTTCATTAGAGAAGACAGAGATTCAGGGTACTACAAAGCCTACACTATTAGTGGTGGTTGTCTGTAGGTTCCTTTACCCTGTGTCACAACCTCTGGAAAAAGTATGAAGGGTATATTTTTACCCCAAACTGGGTAGTTGGTCTTATTCATCATCCCTGGCTTTCTCTAGGTCAGTACAAACTGAAAAAAAAAAAAAAAAAGAGCAAAGGAGAAGAAGATAAAAACTTGGAACTTCTAAAATTGGATCCAGAAGTCTACTACTGGATTCAAATATGGGATGGAGCTCTATCTTTTTGCTTGATCAATCAATTAAAGATCACACATTCTTTCTGTTTTTCATAACATTGTATATGTCATTTTTCTTGTTGATTTTCACTTTTCTTTATAATAGGATTTTTAGTAATAACTCATTTTTTAATATTTAAATAAAGAAACCAGTGCACTTTTCAAATGGTCCACTTGGTTTCTCAAAATAGGGTATTAGAAAAAATAAATCTAATATATTTTAATAGAGAAAAAAATCTAACATAAATGCCTACATATACATACTTGTCTGGGATCCACTGAGGTGCAGTAAAAAATGTTAAATCTACAGAGGCTGGTTAAAAATGCTTTCATTCAAAAAAAAACTATTGCATGTATAATCTGTTTAGCAATGGAAATAATAGTACTAAAATTATGTATTGATGTTTTGTTTTGTTTTCTGAATGAGATTATGTAAAGATTATAAACCCATGAAAGTGCCTCTGGTTTACCCATGGAGTGCTGGGAGTCCTAGCAGGTCATCCACTGGGACTTGAATCACAGGCATTTTGAAAGCAGGGCTTGACACTCCATGGTGGATTTCATGGATGCCAAATCACCAGGCAGAGGGCAAGTCCTTCACGTTGAGAGAGCTGCATTTATTCCTGGTCAGGTCACAGATGCAAATCAGCCGACAAATGTCTCATTATCCCCTGGGGTAAATTAACCTGAATCTCCCAAGAGGATATGTCCCTATTTTTCTGAAAAGGCTATTACTGAAATTAGTCAATAAAAGCAGCTATGTCTCTGTTACTTAAAAATCTGCCAATGTGGAGAGGAATTACTTTACTCAGAGTAGGAAAACTTGAATTCCAGAAACTTCGTTCTAGAACTTGGTATGCCTCCGTGGCAAAGCCACTTTATACCTCTAGACATTGTTGCTTCATCCACAGGGTGATAATTATACCCTGTGTCCCTAAAATCCTCAGACAAAATTAGATAAAGGAATGAGGCCTAGAATTCATATATTTCAGACTTCACCTGGAAAAAGACATATTTACCTAACACTTCTAAGTGTGCTTTTTGTCCCTCTCTATAGTAGTATAGCATACTCCATGAATTTATACCAACTCCCTTGAGTTTAATTAATTGATCAATTAATTTATTATTTTGCTTTGGATGTTTCATTCCTTCCAAGCAAAGCCGATTTGGATCTATAACACTTTGATTCCAAATGTCAAAAAAAAAAATGATTTGTAAGGTGTTTCAGTTTTTATTGTGTTATGAAAGCTCTTTTACCCAATCCATTCCCCTGCCCTCATTTCGTAATGCTACATACCTCTACGGCACATTTGGAATTCCACAATTTTTCGATAATAATTTTGAAATCATGAGGAATTCTAAATACTAATAGCTTGGGGCGGGATGTTCAGTGTTTATGTCCACAGGGTACCAAGTCTTTTCCAGCTCGTTATGTTTTGTTTTAATTAATCCTGGCACAACATTATAAAGAAGGTAACTTCTGGTTTTACGTTAAAGCATGCAGCCTAGGATTTATTTTTTGGCTGTTTTGTTTTTCCTGGTCCATGACATTTGTCTCTGTGATCCATTCTAGTCCACAATATATGAACGAAGTGAGAAAGGGAGAATTTAGTTGCTTAGTTGAATTTCATAAGAAGCATGCTTTAAAACACCATCATTTCCAATACCTTCACCATCAAATCAAATAAGTCGTATGCAATAAAATGAACAACCAAGTTATAGAAAGCTGATTCCATTTCTAATAGTCTACACTTGCAGGGCACAGCAGGGGTGGGAGGGGGGTGGTGGGAAAAAATAACAATTATAATTTGTGTAGAGGTCATAATCTCCAAGTATTATCTCATTCAATTTTTATAGTACTTTTATAAGATAGGGTATAACATATACATTTTAAAGATGAGAAAATTGTGATTCAGAGGAGTTTTAAATAACTTGCTTAACTATTCAAAGACTAAATAAAGAGACCAAATATGAACCCGAATACCGATTTCAACTCTGGAAATGAACACAGATCCACACAAACACAAAATTAGCTGGGGAGCAGAATAACGAAAATCATTTGACCTGTATTTAATCAAAAGAAAAAATACAACATAAAATGCTTTAATATAAAGAGCATAAAATGCTCTCAAGTTCTCAAGTCCATGTTCCATGGTCTTTTTAAGGAGACTTTCTCAAATCAGTAGAAAAGCATCAGTTATGATTCTCTAAAATCTCCAGGGATCTCCAAGAAGTTCTCAGTAAATGCTTTCTAGATTGTCAGAAGACCATGGTCTTTATTTCACCTCCTCTTGCATTCCCTTTCCTACATAATGTCCTCTTTAGTTTTCTGCATGTACAGGCAGGTCACGATGCTTGTTCTCCTGCTGGAAGTGCATGGAAATCTTGAATAACACAGCAGACACTACAGGTAGGCAACCACAAGTACAGTGCAATGGTTTTCTTTGCATTATTTAATGTCATAATGTAGCTTTTAATAGGTATCTCCATTTTCACTTCATTGGAAGCAGAAACTATTATTTTCAAATTTCTTGGAAGCTCTTCTGGCCCTATTTGCCTTCCATCGTCTGTTATCAGCAATAGTCAAACATCCACTGTACACTACTCTGATATGTTTTCTGAGCTCCCCTAACATCATAGCAATCCCCTACAAAGAGCTTCTCTTTCATCACAAAGGGCCAATGCCCAAGAGAGATTCCCTTGTACTTGACATGTTAGGAGTATGTGAAAAGAAAAGGCTGGAAATGAGTTTGTAGCATAAAAGTGTGCAGACAAATGCAAAAACTAGAGGAGATAAGTTGTTTATCGTTAAGGTCAAGGTAAAAAAAAAAACACCTATGACTGTAGCAAATGATGTTTGTGTAAGAAAACAATTACAAAGAAATGTGCACCACTAAAGGAATTTAATACTTTGAAACAGTATTGGTGTCTAGAAAATGAAGCTGTGTTTTAAGAGTACCAATTGAAATAGTATAAAATAGAATAAGTTACACTCAAAAAAAGTTTTCATGATCTTTTAATGAAATACTTGTGGAATCTTTTTTTTTTGTGTGTGGAAAAATTTGAAGAGTAAGTAGCATATCATGAACTCTGGCTTGAGTTCTGATAAATCTGTTACGAATGACATCCCCCATGCTGTCCATGGCAGATCCCTCTGACTGGGTAGGGCCAAAAAACTCAGAGGATGTCCTCATCTTGACAGAAAGTGGAACTCATGTCTCCTTCTTAGACCTGGAGCTCTCACTATTTATGCATGCTTCTTCCAGATAACCAATGGGACCAGAGTTATCAGTGAGAGCAAGAGCTCAGTCCAGTGCTCTGATAAAGTCTGGGTGTAGGGGAAGGCCAGAAAGGACGAGCAGAAGGAAGGCTCTGAAAAGTCCATTCTAGTTTCACTGGAACTCTAATGAGGGATTCTAGAAGCTCTCACATTTTAATTAAGCTTTCTACAAATCAACAAAGGGAGAAAATTTGGCCAGTATTTTATTTTCCAGTCTATTTCTTCAGGGAATATACCTAGAAACTGTTTCTGAGGGTGAGCTTTTATATATCTGAAGGATGCAATCTGATTATGAACAGGCAGGAACTTGTAGAGTATCCATTTTCATTATACCTGTCTCTGAAACACCTACCAACGATCTCATAAAACTTTACAAAACATTATCTAACTGAATTATCAGTCATCTGATAATTCAATCTTTCAAGTCAACATTTCTCAGGGAAGGCTAATGATTTTATTAAACTTATAAAAACAAATTCCTTTCCAATTTCTTCCGCTAGCCACCTAGCCAACTTCTATCATCCTATAGACGCACACACACACACGCGCGTGTGCACACATATGTACACACAAACACACAGAGTTCTCCATATGTGTTCCAAGTTCATCATCTGTAAAATATAGATAATAATAAGTATATGGTTGCAGGATTAGTAGTAATATATGTGTTGGGAGCTCCAACAAATAGGATGGACTTCCCGCTCTAAATTTGGGTTAGATGGTAAGACTGATGATGCCACACGTACAGCAAGGAAGTATGAAAGGGTTTACTTCTCACATAATGTGGCATTCTGGAGAGAACAGAACAGGCTCCTAAGCAGGTTCAAAATGGTTTCAGAGAACAGAGGGTTTTCTGAATGTTAGGGAGTGGGGCTGAAGTGAGGGTTCCCTTCCCTTGCACAGGCTAAGCCTTGCATGGTTTTAATATCCTGCTGGTGTCAAAGGAGGGAGCACCTAAGGCTTTCATAACAGCTTGTCAAGATGTGAGACAGAGGGTATAGGGGAGTGGTAGGGCTTGAAAGCTGTTGGCAATCAAACATCAAAAATGCAGGCAGACTATTGAAGCATATAAAGAATTTAGCATAGTGCACCTGGTAGATGTCCAGTAAGTGCCAGCTTTTGTTCTTAACACAATTATCATGCCCATGTCTGTGCTTCCTGCTGCCTGGCTGGCATGATGAGAAAATAATTTTAGGACATGGATCTAAAAGGAAATCAGTATGAATAGGACATAATTTGAAAGACTGGTAGTGTGACCCAAATATTATACACAATGACAGCTTAGAGTGTTATATTTAACAACCTAAGTATAAAATGTAGTGGACTTGGATTCACTATACCTGAATTTAAATCTCAGCTCTATTCCTTAAAAGTGGTATGGTTCTCAACAGTGGCTTACATGCTCTCAAACTTACCAGCTCAATGCAAGTAATGCCATCACTTCCACTGGATTGTTATGAACAATGACAGGAAGCTAATACAGGTACCGGCATGTAGCAAAACTTCCTAATAGTTATTATATGCTCAGCAAATAACAGTTGAATATGATTCTGAATATAACTCATCTAGACAATTTCTCTCAAGCTGGTACCCTGTATTAAAATATAAGGATAATAATGCTTACCTTATGTATCATGTAGGGGTGCGATAGGAATTAAAATAAACAGATTATGTATCTGATGGTATTTTCTAAATGGAAATATGTATATTAATGTAAGACAACACATCACCTATCACATAGTATCAAAAAGAAAATACTGAAGACAACCACTAGAATTTTGACAGCACTAATATACCTACCATCCTCTCATGGTACCAACTTCAGTGAAGAATTCTTAAATCAGGTTAACTTTTCTAATCATATTACAGTCAAACATCCTCCGAAGCCCTGGTGATTTCAAAGAGGGCCAAGTTAGACCCATTTTTCTGGGGTTGGGAGCAATCCCAGATATTCACCCCTCTCAGCCAACAGTCCTCATCTGTTGGTTCCAGTTGATATTTGAGATAACCTGCTCCCAGTAACTATCCATTTTAGATCCTGACTTCAGAAAAGACTCAAAAGTTTGAAAAAACTCACTGTCTTTCCATCAAAGAGAATGATCGAATAAAAAGAAAGACGGAAGAGTTGCAGGACACGTAGAGGAAAAAAAGATCTAAGTGGACAAGAGAGAGAAAGGTACTCTTGGAAAACAAATAAGAATGGTGAACAGGCCTGAAGAACATCTACCACACTGGAAGGATTCATGCAAAGGTGTCAAGACTATTAATCAATACTCTGAGAGGGGCCACAACACAGCCATTTCCTCTTTCTTTCTTCTGTATCTTTTGTCTTCATGCCTATCTAATGCTAAAGCTTCATTACTGAGATACTCATGCCAGATATAGGCTGCCTTCTAGAATCCTAACTCTAATCTCTATCATAGGACAATTGAGGCTGATGGGAGCAATTTATACATGGTACTCTGTTATCTACTCTGCCTACATTCAGAGCGTTGGTGGTCAGTGTTCTGCAAGGATGTGAAACACAGTGGAAAACTATCACATCTTCGCTGTTGTACCATAAAGTAAGCAAATCTTTACTTTGCTGAGAACCTTCTATCTCTGTTTTTTTTTTTTACTATGCCAACCGGTGCATTCAGCCAAGCATCCTGGCAGACACATGCTTACAGATCCAAAGTGCTTAAGGAAAGTAACTACTTGGAATATGTATCATTTTATTTAATTGTAAGAGGAAGATGTATTTATTCACACCCATTCAATCTTAGTATGTGGGAAACCCATAACTTGTGTCATATAACATGGAAACTTAATACCGAAACTCTTGTCATCTCATTATACAGTGTCCTTGGCCTTAACTCACCAAGCTGTATCTTTATTTAAGGGTGAACCACATTCTGGTATTTTGTATTCACTGTCTTGTCTTGTCTTACAAAAATCAGTTAACGTTGAAAATGTCCTTAATTATTTGGATACATTCTGCTTTCCGAAATAGAGAAATTTCTTCGAGGGATGAACCAACAATGGTTCTTCTGTATTTCCCCCCAAGCACCAGTTATGGTTTCATTGTCTAGGTAGTCAAGAAATAATGTCATTAGACTTATTAAAGCACTGGAGTGTTCTTTGCATTTTATAGAAGTTAAATAGCATTCACATTTCAACAAGGGCTTGTTCCTCTGCAAATTATTGATTTGGAATCACAATTTACAACAGTAGAGCTCACCTGCCAAAACAACTTCAAATTAAATAGTAACTTTTGTAATGGTATTTTGGAACCATATCTGCGAAATGCAACTGACACTGGCATAGAGTAGAAATGGTTTCGACAAGGCAAGAAAAGTCATATTGACTGACGGGAGTGTGCTCTGTTGCCTTGACAAACAAGCAAGAATTCAGCCTCAATCTGTTGGAGTCTCAAGGCTCACAAACCTGCCAGATTGCCATCTTTGTGCTGAATGCAAAATAATCACAGTAGCTAAAAATGATAAATTGTGGATGGCTGGGGTGGGAAGCAACATGTTTAATCAATCTCTCCTTTTCACTCTGCAGGTTCTAACCATGAAACCTGTATTCCTGCTAGGAGAGAATAGTTTCCATTCTCAGCTTCTCGAGGTAAGAGGGTCTCATTCCTCTATCCCTGAGTAATCTTACCCTTGGCTTTTCTCCACAATCTACATTTAGGTTTCTGGTTGATATTAATTTTAAAGGCATCCATGACTCTCATGGGTCTATATAAAGTACCACTTTTTTTTTTTAAGCTTTTTAATTGGTGAGACCCTTCCCAGTCTGGCTTCCCCATCACCATCATTGCTGTCGTCTGAAGTATCAATGCTTAGACAGTGTGTCAGGTCCTGTGCTAAGGATCTTATCTTGTGGGGTTGCTCTGGAGATAAATGAAAAGGGCATTAAATGTATGAAGCCCAATATAAATTCAAGTATTCAAGGTTTTATTCCTGGAAAAGTAGACTCATTTTTAATTCTCTCATTTAACGTGTCAAATCAAACAGCTATGATTTAATCATCATTTTTTTGAATAGTTATTTTTCCTCTTACATTTACTATTACATAAAGGACAAAGGAATAAATCTCATATAAAAGTTAATCATAAAACTATTCAAATGACCAGTTTCAATATGTTTTTTCCCCTCTTTTTCTCTATTACTCTCATTCTAAATTTTCTTTCCTTTTTCCATCTAAATTTACACACACACACACACACACACACACGCACAATTTATTGTCTCCTAATTGGTCATTTATAAACATTTATCACTGTCACATTAAAGTTCAATATGTCACAAAAGGAACTTATGCTTTCTTGAAAAAAATCACAAACTCTTTCTACTTCCCTATGGCTGCTGACTCCCATGATACACATCAAGCTATTACTAGGGTATACTATAGCCCTGGGATCAGGGTACACTCTCAAGGTTTATTACCTCCTTCTGGGACCACACCTTGGAGCAATATGGAACATAATTCTTCATTCCAGATTATTATATCATCTATTCTCCTCCCAGAGATCAATCTATTTCTGAACTGATTCAGGAACTTGGAGTTTCGGGATCTTGAAGGAAGAACTGCTATTTTTGTACCATAACTTAATCTACCCATACCACGATTACTTCTTGACACATTTATAGCATACCTCTGCCCATTTTTCTAATACTGTCTATGTAGAACACACAAGACAATTTCGTGGCAGGTTATTCAGAATGTATCTTCTAAAAAGCTATTTTTTTCTTTTGTAAGCAATTCTAAACTACTCTTTCCTTTCAGAGTTCTGTTTCAAATATTTGCCTTGTAATTCATTTTTTCCTTATATTCCATTTATCTTCATATATCCCTATTGTCTCTCATGTTTTTATTATTATCTATCACAAGTGGAAATAATTTCTTTAACAAGCATGTTGGTCTTCTATCTCAAATGGATAAACAATAGATGCTTCTTTATTACAGCATTGCAGAAAGATACAGCTGGGAGAGACATCAAGGTATTCAGGTATATATTGATTAATAACAGCTGAAAGTAATAGGTGGGAATATACTAGTAATGTTCAAACTGGTTGCCACAATTTTTTCAGCTCAAGGTAAATTGCTAGCATTTCGGAGGGTTGGGGACATAAATGCAGGAGTGGCAGCACTTTCTGACTTCTTCTAGGATATTTGCTACAGAGAAAAAAAGGTAACCACACACCCAGAAATCTCAATGTTTAAAGGACAGCACTGTTTTATACTACCAAGCTGTAGGAATCAAAACAACGTGGTACCAGAATAAAAATAGACACATTAGACAATGGAACAGATTAGAGAGCCCAGAAATAATCCCACAACTTTACAGCTAATTAATCAATGGCCACAGAGGCAAGAATATACAATGGGGAAAAGACAATCTCTTCAGTAAATGGTGCTGGAAAACTGGATAGCTACGTGAAAAGAAATGAAACTGGACCACGTTCTTACACCATACACAAAAATAAACTCAAAATGGATTAAAGATCTCAATGTAAGACCTGAAACCATAGAATTCCTGGAAGAAAACATAGGCAGTAATTTCTCCGACATCAACCTTAGCAGCATTTTCCTAGATACATCTTCTTTGTGAAGAAAGAAAAGCAAAAATAAACTATTGAGACTACACGAAAAAGTTTTGCACAACAAAGAAAACCATCAACAAAACAGAAACCTATGGAATGGCAGAAGATATTTGCAAATTACATATCCAATTAGGCATTAATATTCAAAACATATAAAGAATTGATATAACTCAGTGCCAAAAAACCAGATAATCCAATTAAAAATGGGCAGAGAATCTGAATAGACAGTTTCCTAAAGACATACAGATGGCCAACAGACATATGGAAAGATGTTCAACATCACTAATCTCAGGGAAATGCAAATCAAAGACACAAAGAGCTATCACCATACACCTATCAGAATGGCTAGAATAAAAAAAAAAAAGATAAGAAATAACAAGTGTTAGCCAGATGTGGAAGATAAGGAACCCTCATGTACTGTGGGTGGGAATAAAAGCAAGTGCAGCCACTATGGAAAACAGTATGGAGGTTCGTCAAAAAATTAAAAATAGAAAGACCATATGATCAATTCCACTACTGAGAATTACCCAAGGAAAATAAAAACACTAATTTGAAAAATATACGCACTCATATGTTTATGCAGCATTATTCACAAAGACAAGATATGAAAGTGATCCTAGTATCCATCAATAGATGACTGGAGGGATCCCTGGGTGGCGCAGCGGTTTGGCGCCTGCCTTTGGCCCAGGGCGTGATTCTGGAGACCCCGATCGAATCCCACGTCGGGCTCCCGGTGCATGGAGCCTGCTTCTCCCTCTGCCTGTGTCTCTGCCTCTCTCTCTCTCTCTCTCTCTGTGACTATCATAAATAAATAAAAATTAAAAAAAAATAGATGACTGGATACAGAAGGGGTGTGTATACATACATTCCATACATACAATGGAATATTACTGAGCCATAAAAAATGAGATTTTGGCTTTTGCAACAACATGGATGGACCTAACAGGTATTACCCTAAGTGAAATAAGTCAGACAGAAAAAAGACAAATGCCATATGATTTTACTGATATATGGAATTCAAAGTCCAAACAAATGAATAAACAAAAAGTAGAAATAGACTAAATACAGAGAATAAATACAATATAAATACATTATAAATATAGAGAATAAACTGATAGTTGCCAGAAGGGAAATGGGTAGGAAGATGGGCAAAATGGGTGAAGGGGAGTGGAAGATATGGGCTTCCAGTTATGGAATGAGTATGTCATTGGGTTAAAAGGCACAGCATAGGGAATATAGTCAATGGTATTATCATAGTCTTGTATGGAGACAGATGAGAGCTACCTCTGTGGTGAGCGTAGCATAGTGTGTATTTGTCTAATTATTATATTGTACATTTGTAACTAATGTAACACTGTATGTCAATTACATTTCTTAATAAAAAAAGAAAATTGTGTTTTTGTGATTAAAAATATGGAACCTAAGCTGACCACAGTTTCCATCTTATTTTAAGAAGTTTTAAGATTATGATTCAAATATCTCTCTTGGCAGCCTGCTATTATAATCACTTTTTTATCAGTGAGGCTATAGGCCTAACAGACTATGTTCTCATCAGACATATAGTACAATTGATCTGCAAACTCTTCATAGCTGGTCTTTGTTTAAGCGGACTAGGCATTGTCTAGATTTCTCTTCCTCAGGGAAACTTTTTTACACTTTTTACCATTTCTCCTGCTACCTCTACTCCCTTTTTTAAATCATGTTCTTCAGCAGCTATCTACATTCTAAATATCCTGTTGCTTGGGGGTGCCTTGGTGGCTCCGTTAAGTGTCTGACTTCAGCTTGGGTCATGGTCCCGGGGTTTTGGGATCAAGCTCCATGTTGGGCTCCCTGTTCAGTGGTGAGTCTGCTTCTCCTTCCTCTCTGCAGTTCCCCTTGCTTGTGTTCTGTGTGTGTGTGTGTGTGTGTGTGTCAAATAAACAAAATCTTTAAAACAAAAAAATATTCTATTGCTTAAAATAAAACAAAGATGAAATTTGGATCCATGTGCCTTCCTATTACAGCATCATCTGAACTCTTTACATCCCATTGTATAATTCTGCATTAGATATATAAGTAAGGAGAAATTACCCTAGATATGAAGTTGTTATTATTGTTGTTTTTTGTAGTTCAATCAATCTCTGACTTCTCTCTAAAAGTGACCAACAATAAGCCAATCAACATCAGGACTGATTTGGCCATTTAGTCACTATCTATCATCTGGTCTGAACTATGAGGATTGTTTTGCCAAAAGTATAAGTATCATTGCCTGTATCCTAAAGATAAAATAAATCTTCAAGTAATAAAAAATAGAGAATTAAATTTTTTCTTTTCCCCATGAATTCAAGGCAATTTTTGCCAGCACAGAATTAAAATTTCATAACAAAATGCAATAAAATTAAGCAATGAACAGAGAGAATTGTGAAAACGTTGCAGGATATTCAGCTGAAGATATACAGTATAATCAGTCTGATGAAGAAAAGAGGATTTATACTATCAAATTTTCTACCTAAAAAAAACCCCAAACAACTCCACTTTCAAGATTAGCCACAGTTAAAGAGAACGCCGGACTTATAAAATAAAACAAACCCCTAAACAAAAACATGATATGATGCTTATATCTGGAATTCTGGCCATTATCATGCAGGGCCTTACTGTCCCCACGGCAGCGATAATCTTCAGATAATTCTACTTACGTGTAAATTAGTGTGAAGACAAAATAAGGATTAAACCATATATTCTTATAGTCGTTCATTCTACACACATATACTAAGCATCTTCCACATACAGGAATTCTTTCTTTTCTTCTTTCTTTCTTTCTTTCTTTCTTTCTTTCTTTCTTTCTTTTTTTTAGGAATTATTTCTTTTGTGACTCCCTAAGCATGTTTGCATCTACTGCAATTTGTATATATGAGGTCATAGTGTGGTTATCTGTACATCTTCACACAAGAGGGTATTCTCCTTGAGCATCAAGAACAAATCTTTTCATTTCCTTTCCCCAGTTCCAACAGACTGGATGACTGACTGCTAACTAAATAAATAGCTTAAATAGAACCAGAAATGCCTTACAAGTACATGAATTGCCCACGATTATGAGTAAACTTTTCCATCTCTTTGTGTCCTCTTTTGTGATATGCTAAGCAAGACGGATTAAGAGGCAGGCATATTCCTGGTGCTTAAGGAATTCACTTTGATACCATATTTCCTTTAGAAGTTTATGACCCAATAAGTTACACTGATCTTCAAAATACATATGATCTGAACAGAAATCTATTTCATGTCTGAATGTTTTTTTCACTTTGTGTTTCCTTCTACAACCTAAGCTTTTTCACCTATGTGGTGACATTCTTAAATGGGGTCACGTTTACATGGGTAACTCTGACCTTTGTTTGTTGATTCATCACCTCTCCTGACTCAGAGGCAAAGAAAAGAAACTAATGACAGAGATATTTGTATACCAACTTTCACCTTAGAAATTATAGCTTCCAAATACTCACAAGTGAAAATACCATAAACTTTAATGACTTAATTAAGCCAGTGGTAAAAAGCAATACATCTGGGAGGGCGTTAGTTACAAGAGAAGGGGAATTATACGGCTTTTGGGAAGGTGGTCTAGAAAGAATCAGGCTTTGGAACCTAAGCAATTCGATTCAAAATCTGATTTCTCCCTTGAATGGCATTTTGCTGTGGCTTACTCTTTCTGCATGTTAATTTTCTCATGCAAAATGGCGACATCATTACATTTTTGAAGAAGCGGAGACTTTGTAGCTCATCCAGCATCATGCTGGCTTCCTTTCTCCCCACCTCAACTAAGATGAGAGACAGATTGGTAGAGCTGTGTGGGGTCAACAATCATTAGCATAATAGAAGCCGCCATGCAGCACTGAGCCATAAAAACCATAAACTGAGCTCTTCTCACTGATGAATCTCTAACTTTATGGAGTACTATTTACTTTTACCATTTCTGAGGAAGCAATTTAAAATATTGATCTTAAATGAAGAAATGAATATCTCCACAGATATTTAGTGAAATGTTACCTAGCCAAACGTCATTCCTTTTTTTTTTTTTTTGATCTTTTGAAAGAATAACACATTTGCTTGCAAAGCAAAAGATGCTGTGACTTACCAACAAGATCTGGCTGCCTTTTGCATGTTATTTGTTGTTATGGCAGGGAATGTTGTAAGAGTGACAAGAAAAGATAACATGGGAACATGAATAAAGAAATAAAGCCAGTTGTTATGGAAACCATTTCTCCCAGAATAAGGACTTGAATGAGCTCTCTTCCTCAATACCTTCTTTCTATCCCCCAATTTTGAGTTGAAGAACACACACATATCTTTAGGCAATCACAAGGATTATTAAAAACCTTCTATGGTATATATATATTTAATCTCTGATTATTTCATGTTTTGAGTGATACCTAGATTGTGGATGTACTGTTCTATTACCTAAGTCTTTTTGAATGAATTCCTTACAGTGGAGACAATCGCTGGTGCTGATCGGTTATAGCTTTTCTAGGAGAAAATGTGTCTTGGGCTTCTGTCATTGGACACTGGAGGAATGGAGCTAACAGTTAGTGACTAGGGCAGTGCATCAACAAAAGGTAAAATTCTGCTAGGCAGCGGTGTGGGTCACAAGGGGTCAAAGAAAAGCTGTGGTTAGAATAATCGGATAATGTATCTCTGAACCCAGGTTACAAGATTGAGGAAGCATGGTTTTTACTTTCTAGGTTCTCAGAGTATCTGAGATGTCTACAAGGCAGTGTTAGGAACTAGGGTCAAAGAGTTAATGCTTCACAGTTCCTTGGACACTGCAGATAGGGAATGTGGAAATAGCCCATGATTGCAGTGACCCCAAGAACGGCAGGGGATTGCATTTAATTTTATGTAGAGACATTGGGCCCTGGATCTAAAGGACCCAGCTGAACTCTGAACTGGTCCTCTTCCCTGTCTATATCCCATGGCAGCAGCAGCTTCTCCGTATTAATGGGAAAACAGAGCCCTAAACTCAGATGGGGTTAGAAGCTGAACTTCCGTTTATTTATTTCTTATCAGAGGCCCTTACAAACTTCCTGCCACCCCAGAGAGACAAGAGCTATGAGACAGACTTGACTTCTTACTTTGTAAATGAAGCCCAAAGAACCTAAATGTAAGCAATCTAAGGGAGGTTCTTCTGCTCCTACAACAGCGACTCACACATGTTACAGGGGGAGGGAACAAGTTGTTTTAAGAAAGCAAAGCTCACCTCTAATGATGGCTTCAGAGGATGCCAACCCTCAGTTCTCCCACCATCCAGAGAGAGGGAGTCTTTGTGAGGGGTCTCACGGCCCTCCCATCACAATGGGGGGGGGGGGAGAGGGCATTGGTTAGCGGGACGCGGGAGAGCTAAAGGGAATGGTTAAATCTTGTCACATACATATTTCAGAAAAAATCTGGTTTCTCTCATATATGATCTCTTCTAGGTTATCTGCTTAACAAAGCCCCCACCCCTCTCCGAGTCTAGGGATCAAATCTTTCTGTGATTTATTTCAACAAGCTTTTCTGGCAGCACCTTTATATAATGTTATGAATCAAATGGACAATCAATAAATATTGGATGATGATGGATAAAGTTTAAGCCACAGAGTAAAGACTCTGCTGCCAAGCTGAAAGAGGTCAGTTTTTATCCGGCACAATAAATAATAATTTCATTTTACGTACAGATTTCGGATGGTCAAGATCATTCAACAGTAGAGCATAATCGAAACAAAATTCCCTCGGCGGCCACTGACCATTGGTGAACTTTCAAATGTATAATACAGTTCAATATGACTACCATAAATAGGTAATAAAATTGTGGCCTTTGGCCTTCCATGACTATTCGTTTTCGCTACCTCATTGCTCTGGGAGACACATCCTCGGGTATATGTACATGCAGGTGGGCAACTATTCTCTTGCATTTTCTGGCAGTTGTTTGCAATCAGTGGCCCTGTCAGCCCCAATGCTTCAGTCTCATAACTGTAATTGGATTGTCTGACTTCCTATTCAATTGGTACATGATTCTTCTTATTTTTCTTTTCTTTTTTTTTTTAAAAATCAATAAATGGTTTGTGGCGCCTTTAATAGAGAGAAATCAGGTTTTGCCATATTATGAAGTTGGCATTTTCAACATTTATCCCAAATAAGACCATTGGGTCTGTCAGACCCAATGCATGGGTTTTGAAGTAATTGGACTGTCTGGTCCCAGAGATGTACAATAATGTGAACACATTTCATGGTCGAAATCAAAGAGCTATATCACAACTTCCTTGAACTATAATGTCCTATATGCTGCACTTATGAATAGCAACAACTTTTCCTTTTCTTCTCCTCCATCTGCGAGCCTCTTGACTCACACGAGGCCATAGAAGACACGGATAAATTTATGTTTAAGCCTCAGGTTGATGTTGAAACTACTAAAACACTATGGGCATGTATGTGTACATGCATTTACATGTATATATACAATCTCGATGTTTACATACATATATTGACTTTCTATACACACATTCACACATGCAGACATGACATGAAAACCTCTATCAATGGATAGTTCCATTTTTAAAAAAGATTTTGTTCATTTATTCATGAGAGACAGAGACAGAGAGAGACAGGCAGAGAGAGAAGCAGGCTCCGCACAGGGAGCCCGACATGGGACTCGATCCCAGGTCTCCAGGATCAGGCCCTGGACTGAAGGCGGCGCTAAACCACTGAGCCACCTGGGCTGCCCTGGGTAGTTCCATTTATAAAGGCGAATCGTATTTGATATCATTCTACAAATACATCTTGGTTCTCCTAACTGTGTTAGGAGATAAAAATGCAAAGACAAGCAAGACTGAATAACTGTTGCCATAAGTCCTAAAGGGAAACAAATTTCCTGCAAAATAATCAGTAAATTCACATCTAACTTTTGGTTGATAGCTTGGTTCTTTTTAGGATCAGGTTTGCACCACTGGTTCTGTATTGAATTGAACAAAAATACATTTCAAAATAATATAGGGCATTAACTAAAGACTTGGGGCTACCAGTCTTTAGTTAGAAACCTAAATCCGATTCATTCCACTTTTCAATACCATCTGTAAGTACTGATTCTGTAGGAAGTAGAGGTTTTTCCACTAGATACAGATCATTATCAAATGTTTCCATCTTCCTTTGAAGCATTGGCTATTAGCTGCTATCGGAAGGTGGATTCTAGACTGAGTGGGCCATTGGTTCGTTTTGGTAGAACAGTTCCTGAGTTTTAATGGGCATACACTGCTTGGAAGGAAAAAGAAGGAAAAAATAAAGAAAACTACTGGAGACGAACTTTAATATTTTGAGCAGCACTTAACTGATTAATCTGGTGTGTCGAATTTACCATTTCATTTTTTAATTTGATTGCTAAACATGAAAACTTGAGGCTCAGGAATATAAAAAGAAGAAGAAGAAGAAAAAAAAAAAGGTCAGGTCCTGAATATTTTCCTTAAAGCATTTCACTTACCCACTTAAAGCCAGATTTCCACATTATCAAGTGGGTTTACTGGGGCAACAGGGAGGAACTGAATTAGAACAAGACTCTGTTAGGCAGCAGTCTCTTCAGGACATCAGTACAAGGAAGGGATGAACAAACACTGGTAGACCAGTTGCTGACAACCTGAGATTCCACTTGTTTGCTCTTCCTTTTGGCTGTATTTGCTTTCACTACTCTTCTTTTATCTGTGGTCCCTGATCAAAAAGGCAAGGAAAAATATCATCTCTTTCTGAGTCAAGTGAAAATTAGGACTATAATTTGCATGATTCACTTTAAAATCAGTCATGGAGAAAAAAAAAATTCTTAACAATAGCCTGAATCGTTTGAATTAGATATTTATTTTAGAAAAATTCACTAAGCCAGTGATGTATTCCATTTTACTACATTGATTTCCTTTAGTTGAAAGAACAATGGCCATTTTGTGAATTATTTGGTTTAGCCAGATATTATCATATTCGTAGAACAAAAATTTTTTAGGCCGTGCCCCTTTATGATGAAGTAGCTAATAGGGGGCAGGATTACATTGGCAAGGATCTGTATGTTTTATAAAATATTGCTTGTAGTTTTGAGGATAAAATTCTGTGTTTAATAAATTTAGAGGTGCTCTATAAAGGAAATCCTCCTCTTGATGATTCCTCATGACCAGTTTTCATTATGGAGGCTTTGGGAAATCTTGTAGCAAATGAAATAATTTATTAAAATAAATTTCTTAGGGAATATTGTGCTGCACCATAACATATCTTTTCTGATTGAATGTCCGTCAACATTTTAAAGCAGAGCAGTTCGTCACGATCGCATGTAATGCACTTTGAGAAACCCTGCCCCAGGTTGGAAGTTTCTAGAGGACTCAGCATTTGCCTGTCCTTGTATCTCCAAGAGTTAACACTGTGCCTGACCCACACAGAGTTAATTCTCCAAACCTAAAAATGACAGCTTTCAGTACAGAGTTTATAATCTAGCTTCCAAATGGCACATGCTGTTTTAAAGGAAATTATATCTCCTCTCTTCATCCAGCAAACTGGCATTTTATAAAATAAGCTGTGCACTCTGAGTTTGAATAAATTCAGATATTTTTCCCTAGAATACATTTCACAGCTAGGGCACAACATTCTGAACAGTGTGACAGTATCCTTCCTTAAAAGGTGCATGTCTGTCTTCTCCTGTTAAACTTCCTTTCTGTTCTATATGTGCCTGCAGTAATTGCTTCTGATTGCTGGAATGGGTATCATATGGGAGCCTTTATTTTCCCCCTTAACCTGTGTTTAAGCCCTCAGTGTGGAACCTTGCAGCCTGTCGTGTCACCATGAACATTATCCAAGAATATCAATAAATCTAAATCCATAGCTTAACCGTGATTACTTTCTTTATTCTGGCAGAGATAGTGACATAATTTTGACACAGTTGTAGAGCAAGAAACAAATGGAGGTACCTTCCTACGGACTCTGGTTTCTAGGTTACATTAATAACAGTGGTGTGAAATCACTATCATAAAAGGGATTTTCAGTCTATACAGTGTTTGGCGGATATGTATGAACAGGGCTGCAACCCTTTTTTCCTTGTTTGGTCTTGGGAGTTGGGGCTGTCAGATATGTCGAAAGCTAATCTTCCCTCCTACACTCCAACTCCTCTCTGTCTGACACCCCGTAGGTCTATTGGCACCACCTCTTTTCTCCCTTTCCTCTACCTTCAGACTCTCCCTCTCTGTTGTTTTCATCCTTTCAGGCTATAAATATGTTCAACATCTTCTATGTTGAAAAAGAATCCACCCTCATTTCCACCTTCTCCTGTCCTTTCTCTTTCCTTCCTTTCATGGAAAAGCTACTTGAATATCCTTTAGTTCAATCTTCACTTCTTCAGCTCCCATTTGCTACTGCACCCATGACAATAGGTTGAGCTGTTACTCATCTCTCAGAAGTGTCCTCTTATGAAGACTTCCCTCACTTCTCCCTCTCCTTCTACCTCTCGTGTTAGGTTTGGAAGTATACCCTCATACCGGGTTCCAACTGTAACTTGAACCCTCCTCTACTATGGAACTTACTACTTAATACCCTGATGTTTTTCATGACTGCTTCTCTACAAAAGGTAGATCCCATGTCTTCATCCTGTTTGCAGTCCCAACATCCAGTGTAGTGCTTGGGGGCAACTCTAGGGACCTACTGCCTGTTATTAGCATCCAACTTTTTGGATCAAATTTCTACAGCCAGAATGGAGGAAGAGAAATAGGAAAGCTCCCCATTTGCAAAGGTGCTGTGTATTTTGTGCTGAAAGCCTCTGACAAATGCAGTGGTGTTATCCAATTAACTTTCTAGTACTCAAGAGGGAGCGTTTCGGGTCCTGCCAACCTACCATCAGCTAATCTTAATTGTTTTTTGACCCATGCCAGCTGCATTGAGGGTAGGGGGATTGTTGGTAACGTAGCAATTTAAAGTATTAACATTATATAACATACAAATTATATAAAGGACGTGTGACCCCTTTCAAAAAATTATGTAAGTTAATAAAGTATAGGAAGTACAACTTCACTATTGAAATCAGTACCCCCAAAATATTTTAATGTGACATTTTCTTCTACCTTTCTGGGTGAACCTGAAAGATATGTTTACTATTTCTTCCTATAGAATTCTTCTTTATAATATATGAACATTTTTTTTTATTTTTTCTACAGCTTGAGCAGTATTGAGTTAATATACATGTGTCTGTCATTATCAAAGAAGTTTAACGTGTCTGTATGTTCTCCAGTGATAACTACCAAATAACAAGCATACACTGATTGTTAGCTCCAAGTTCTTATCCCTGTTCCCAGCCTCTGGCTACTTTAAGATGTATTTCCAGAGAGTTCTCTTTCCTAGCTCCTCAAGCCACCTTAAGACACGCAACTCAATCAGGAAAACTATTCATTATCCCAGACCTGTTATTAGTCCTTCTTCCAACAACTCACAGAGCATCAGTTCTACCAAAGAGGTCGTGGGAGGAGGGCAGATTGGTGGAGATGGGAGACTCACTCCCAGATCGATAAGCAAATTCCTACAAGAAAGATAGAATATTGTTTCCTCATCAAGGCTTTTACAGTCAGCACTGTTCCTGGTGCCTTCAACGCGAACCAAGAACACACTGACCCAGAGACACCATGAGATAAGGAATGGACCAGTTTTCCAGGTTTCTGTGAAAACTCTGCTATAATGTCTGTTCAACTGACCTTTTCGAACTCTCTGGGAAATTTAATTCAAATGAATTTAAAACCTACCATATCAGACAGAAATTCATAAGAAATAATCAGTCCAATTTTCTGGCCTATGGATCTAGGATCCTATTTGTCATAAGTTATGTAGAGGAGCCCTCTGAAGATTTAAATCAGCAGGGAAATTCATCTGCCCCTTTCCCCCCACAAAGTAGGATCCTGAGAGATATTACTAAATGGGAACTGGGCTAATGACAGTTTCTTTTGGTTTATCTAGGGAACTGCTCAAGACATATGACTGACCTTCCTGACATGACATGGATTTTTTTCATGCTGAAAGAAGTCACAATCTTGAAGCTACAAACCCCTTACTCCCAGATTTCCCTTAAATCATGAGATTTAATCTCATCATTGAATGAAAGTCAGTTCCCCAAAGTTTAAGGGTGTGACTGTCTTCAGAGAAGTGGAGGGTCAAGGCATCACCCAAGTAATTTATGTTAAGCATACATTTTATCTCAAAAGGAGGCTTTTTCAGACAATCATGCTAGTTGGACCTCAATTCTCTGGATATTTTCTCCAGTTCTCCTCCCTGTTATGTGTAGATCAAAGCATAATGACTTGGCCTGGGACAATTGAGAAATTAATAACCGAAGCAAGGGTTTAAGAAATCCATAGTAATGACACAAATGAGACCTATCAAATTAGAAAACCAAAATGAAAACACACTAAACACTTCAAAATTTAATTAGTGAAAGTTCCAAGTTCAGACCACACTGAGACCATTTCACACCAGCCCTCCATACTGGAACCTAAAGGAAAGAGTCATTATGCTGGAATGTGACCTTGGGGAGGAAGCGAGATTTGCTCACTGCCTCCTCTCCTCTGTTTGCCTTTTAGGTTCACCCTTTAACATTTTAGAAAAGGCCCAGCTAAAAAGGAAACAAGCAGGTGTCTTTGCAATTTAACCTTCACAAGAAACAGAGTTCAAGTCTTTCGTTTTTTCCAATAATGATGGTATTGCAATTGATTTGAGACTGCTCACCATAAACTACCCGAAAATATTTTTCAAATTAATACACAAACTATGAAACATAAATTGACTGCTGATCCCTATGAACCATTTCCATTGACTTTTAAGTCCAATACTGTATATCAGGTAAAGCACACGTTCCTCCTTTGCAACATACTGGGGGGGGGGGGGAGGGTTTCCCGGTTATATATGTTTAGAATGAATCATCTTTCTTTTCTATGGCCTCTTTCATACAAATTGTATATCCTCCAAACACTTTATAGACTTCTATAATATAGGAGAGTGTAAAGAATAAATTACAAGGAACAAGGGAGAAGACAAGCTTCCGTGCCTATGTGAAGTTTATAGGATGTCTATCTCTGAAGGCTCTGTATGCTTTGCATGATCACTTCACATCTTCAAATTTAGCCCACTGTATTATGCATTTAGTTCACACGTTATCACTGTGTGATGACAGACATTGCCATCAATCACACTCTTATCAGCGAGGAAGCTGAGACAAACTGAGATTTCCACAAGGTCACACAGCAGGTACAACAGCTCAAGACTGGTACCCAAATCCCCTAGGGACCACTCAAGATGGCCTTCAGGATGAGCACTGGGTGACTTTGAGTGAATAGATGGGGGACATCTTGCATCATTACAACACATCATATATCAATATTCTTCTCAAACCAACCTTCTAATCTGTAAAGTTAGTACACAGTATATAGGCACACACATAAAATTTCAGTTATAGGAAAATTTTGGATCCAATTCTATTAAGAACTGCCTGTGTATTTGCATTAAATTTTGGCTGGAGTCCTGACCCAAGCCTGTGGCATCCTTATAGCCTTCTGTGATTTAGTTTCCTTTCTTGACTATCTTTAGAAATTTCTTCCCTCTTTTTGCCTCAGCCAATCTAAGCCTTTTCCCTCCCACTACTGTTTATTCATTTGTTCTTCCATTTCATAATATCCTGCAAAAGTTTCATTTGGTAATAGACCCTCATTCCTGTATTCCTAAAAACAAACAAACAACAACAACAACAAAAAGAAACCCCACTAATTTTAAGAATGCTGCCAATGATTTCTCTCCTCCTCTTTTGCCTCACATGACTAAGGTTGTTTCTTTGATGTGTGTCAGGCTTAAATGCAGTGAGAGTGTATGGGGGTCTGTACACCTTATTTTGGGGTCCCCGCGCTCTTCTTTTACCATCATTGACAAGTTGAAAACATTAAATGGGAGGGAGTTGCTTGAGTAGGAGTGGAGCAGGGAAAGGACCAGCCAGAGGCATTCTGAAAAAGGCGAGGGCACTAGACCTATTTGTGAAATTTAGGCATAATAATCTGTTCAGGAAACAGAGCTCTTCCCTAAGGTAAGTGCAGCTATTAACAACATCAACAGCTGCCATCACATGAGCAATGGGAGACCCTTTCCTGAGTCATGATACCAAAAGAAGTATTATTTGTCCATTTACAGATGGAGGCTCTATTTTCTTCTAGCAAACTTTACACATTTACCTGGAGAAGCTAGAATCGTCCACATGTCACAGTTCCATCCAGGATTATATACACAAGCAAATTCTTGTCATTTACACAATACACACACTCATACACATCCACAGTCTCCTAGCAAAGAACAAAATTTTGGTGAGATGGGTGGGCTAATATAGTAGATAAAATACTACACAGAACTCTTTTGTCTATATATTTCTGAGCAGAACCAGATTATTGTATATTTTCTTAGATATCTTAGTTACAAATAAAAATGTTTCATGGAGACAATGGTGATTGTAATAGCTTATTATAATTCAATTGTGGCTCTACCTGCAACTGATCCATGCAGGGGGGTAAGCAAGCTTCTTCCAACCTCATCTCAGAGTCTAATTTACACCTCAAGGAAAAAGAAAGATTGGAGTAGCTCCAGAGAGCCCAGCTACCGCCACCCTGGCTTGGAGGACCAATGGAAGTAAGACACAATTCCATACAACAGTTCGTAATCCAGGGCTGAGCTCTCTTCCCTGTCTGATGTCTCAGTCTGGCTAGTGAGCTGGAACTACCGGTCCCCAGAGTAGCAAAGATGCTGGTCACCTCTGAGTGTTCATCTGGTGTTGACTAGAAACTAGCGAGTGTACTCCTGACACCCAGAAAAGCCAGGGTTCGGCCTGCGGAGCCAAAGGCTTCTCAGGATAAGAAGGATAGGCTTTCCAAGTCCGAGGCTGTACGGAACAACTTCCTCCCTTTCCAGCCTTCCTCCACTAAATCAAGTAGCATCAAATTAATAAAGCTATGGCTTTTTAACATTACAGCCTATTACAGAAAGACAAGCTTGAGTGACAGGTAAACAATAGCAAAGGAATGAGTTTCCGTAAATACTTACTTATTTATGAAGAATATGTGGCATGTAGGATAAATAAACCTGCAGCCGTTGTTTCCTTTTTTTGAAGTTTGTAACCTGTCATCATAGGTTAAGTAACTGTCAAGAGAGCTTACACTTGTGATGTTTTAAATAGAAGCTGAAATTGTGTTTCCCGATGGTAGATGGATGTTTCTAAACATTGCTATTTCTTTTCCACAAAAAAAAAAAAATGAAATTTAAATGTACCAAAAGAAAGAAGAAATCAGAAGATGTCTTCCACATGTTGGAAGAGACTGGGAGATGGAATCGAGTAGGGATGAACAGAGGAGGTCACCTCTGTTACACTGGGGCTCTTTACGGGCAGCTATTTTGATGTATTTGTAGACTCCCTGGGCCCCTCTTCAGGGGCATTGCTTAGAGCAGCTTTTGCCTCCTGCACTCCCCGCGGTCCCTCAGTCTGTGTCTCTCCTGGGCTCATGCACTTGCCTCAATTTGTGTTTATTTCTCCATTGTCTTCCCACCTTCTTTGGGCCCCTCTCCATCCATTTCTATTTTTACAGCAGTCCCGTTGGTTTGCTCCTCTTCTTTCTTGTTGCATCTGTAGCTCTTTTTTCCATTTTCTCTATGCTGCTGCCTCCTCTTGTCATCAAACCCTTGTCTTTCCCCCCTGTCTACAATTTTCTTTTTCTCTCTGCACTTATCCTTCCCATGCCCATCTCTCCACTAACTTGTAAGTTTTTAGAAAAGCAAAAATAACATGAAATTGGCACGTTTCAAAGTCACAGGAAAACAAAACTCAGTGGAGACCGTGTCTCCATTTCTGCAGAATTATAAGGAACTCGTTCAAAAAGCGTAAGGTTATAAGGGAAGCTGTGCTGGTTCACGTATCATTTAAATGGGAGCGTTGAACACTGAACGAGGGGTTCTCACGAGGAGTGATCTTAGACACCTCTCTGGTAAAGGCAATTAGGCAGGTCCCACCCTCTATGAAATGAAGTGTGGCGGCCAGTCTGTCTCATCCCAGAATCCAGGTTTGTCATCACAATTCTAGCCAGTTTATTCACAGTCCTGAAAATCAGAGGATCCCAGAAGCTCCTTTTGACCATTAACAAACACCATCTAAGCAATAATAAAAAAACGGGCAATTTTAGTTGTGCTTCACCTACATCTAGAATCACATACACATCTCAAGAGTGACACACTATTGATAAAAGCTGAAAACTAATGGGAGATCCAATGAGTGTGTATTTAGAGCATTGCTCACCCTATGGATCATGTGTTGGAGTCACTTTCACATTTCTTTTTAAACCAATTTCCTTAAGATGTCAGATGCTCTGTTGATAGAAGCACTATCTTGTGTGTAACTTATAGGTTTTTTTTTTCTTTTTTTTTTCCTGGTCTGTAAACACTCAAGTAAAGGACTCACATTATTTTGGAGGGAGTGGGCTGTTTGCTTTTTCCTTCATCTTATTTTAAATGTTTGACGGAGAATATCTTTACATCCCACCCATATCCCCTGGTACCTATCCTGGCACCACCTGTGTGTTTGTGCAGAGTTACACATTTTTCCAAGCACAGAAGTACTAGTGAAATACTGGCACGCTCAGAAAGGGTAAAGTGGGACTGATTTGATTTTTCTGAGTCCAACATACTGGGCTATCACTGACCTGAGAGCCCGCAGAGATAATGTTGACCACGATGAACAACCAGTGCAATGTCAGAGCTCCACAAGACTGATGATGCTGGTTGCCCCGGCACCCCCACTGCTCCACAGGGAGGTCTGGATGGTGTGCAACCGGAAATAGCAGGCACTTAGGATGTCCCTAGAGCAAAGGGATGAAGAGGGCAGCCTTGCTGGACCTAGTTTCCTGCTTCTTGGTGTCATTTAGATAGCATGAGAGTTCTGAAACCTCCAGATCATTGCTGGAATAAGATACACGACTCCAGATTTCCCCCTAATGTCTATCCCAAGCCTCACAATCAGATCAGCTCCTCCAGCCCCCTCCCACTCCCATCTTCCACAAAGCAAAGAACCAACATGGAAAATAATTTTATCGTATCTCCTCACACTTGGATGGCCATTCTGTTACTCGGATTCTGAGAAATTCAAGAGCATTAGCTCTGAGAAACAATTAACGTCTCTTGCCAGTCCATTATCCCTTTTCAGGACAATGGGCAGTATTTCACAGGCTTTTAAACAGGATATGGATATCCCATCAAATATCGGTGGTCTGAACTAAAGCTATGGCACCAGGCATACCGCCAGAGATGTGACCAAGTTTAAAATGTACAGAGCTAAATTATATTTCTCTTAAGAAGAGTCCAGGCTGGGAGAGGCATTCCCACCGGCACACCCAGCCCTCCCATCTGGGAAATTCATGGTTCCCTCCCAAGATGAGAATTATGGTTTTTCTACAAAGTGTGAGGACCAGGAAGGCACTGAGTATCTGAGCTATGTTGAAAGTCACCCTCTGTTGTTCGTTTCCACGCATCTGTGCGTTGTTCTTTCCTTACCCAAGACCGCATTCAAATGTGCTAGTTTCTGGTGAGGAAAATCCATCACCAAAGTTGTCTTGCTCACTGCCTTTTATATTTTCATAGCCTAGGGATCCATTTGATGGGAGTTACCTCCCCCAGAAAGTCCACACACAGTCAAGCAACATTGTGTTTGTCTTTGATAATCCAAAGCACCAAGTAGTTGAGCTCGCAAACTCCCTACTCTCAAAGGATGCTGCTGCCACATACTCATGGTTGACCAGAACCATGGTCAACCTCCTCCGCTGTGGGGAGGCAAGGCCCTCACACCAGAATGTAGGCAACACAGTGAGGGCCTCAGTCTCGCGGAAGGCTGGATATGGAGTGTCCTTCCCTACCTGTTGTTTGTGAATGAGGCCAAGGTCTGTCCCCCTCTGAGTCCTGACAACCTGAGAGGACATGCAATTCATCTCTGCTCCCTTCCCCGATGACAAGCAAATTGTAAACCCTATTCAATCTCCCTCTCCCTTGTTTATCTGCCCGGACAGTCTGCCACAGCTCTTCCGTAGCTGGGAGCCCAGACGACATCTGTGACCTTTCCCAAGCTGCTCCCAACTGGCCTAAGTACCTCTGTCCTTATTTCATTCTTTTGTGGGTTATTTCATTCGGAGCCCCCTCTTTCTCCTTCCTTGATTTCCAGCCTCTCACCATATATCCCTCTCTCCCTTAAATCACCTGCATCTTTCAATTTTACTACCTTACAAACTGCTACTTTGTTCTGTCTCTGCTTTTCTTTTCTTCACCTTTATTTTATAGTTTATAGATATTTTTTTTTCCCTCTTTGATTTCTGGCAGAAGGAGTTCAGACACGGGCACAGTATTCTAGTGCTTTCAGAAATACTGAGTGAAGAAAAAGCAAATTAAAAAAAAAAAAAGAAAAAAACCTCTATTACTTTCCTCTCATTTCTCGCTGACTGCTCATTCTCCTCTATTTTATTCACGTCTATTTCATTCTCCTCTCTTCTTTGCTATGCTTCTTTCTCTGAAGCATTATATCCCTCCACTTATCTGCTATTTCAGATCTTTAAATATCTTAGAGTGGTCAGGATGTAACTGAATACTGGCCTGTGATGCTTACTACCAGAAATATTCTGCAAGTTCAGGCTTTTGAAAGAAACAACAATATATTATGTTTTATATGTCCATTTGGGAAACTTAAGACATATGGGGGGTTTGGCAGAAACATCATCAACTTTGGAGTAGTGCTCAATCATCCCCACAGAGAACATTCTTACAACCTATCAGCGTCCTCTAGAAAATGGGCAGTGAGTCTGATGGAAAATAAATGGGTAAAGGAAAACTTTAGGAAATGTTTCCAAGTCTTCCGTGTAGGACTGGATTAATAAAAATAGTCAGATTATTGGGGTAAGATCGGCTATGTTTGTGTCACAATATGCCACCAAACCATCGTCTTTGCAATTCTCATTCTGTAACTATGTGAGCGTACTGGAGGGAAGGAAATCTTTTCTGATATGCAGGTCTTAAAAGCTCAACTTTGCCTTTTTGATTTTTTTTTCTCCTACTGTTGGCAGGAACCACTGTTTTAGATCTTATTCTTTACTTAAGGAATATGATTCTCGACCCTGAAAGATTCGCTCTAAACCAAAGGCGAAATTTCTGTGCTATGAAAAACAGGAGCCAAGATTAGATTCAACTTGCTCTTTGGCAACCAATGCAGAAAGCTACTTTGCACACCCGCTCCTTTTTTCCTCACCTCCCCAACATACTTCCCTCGAATGTTCTTCTCCTAAATCTGGACAAAAAAAAAAAACAAAACAAAACAAAACAAAACAAAACAAAAAACAAAAAAAAAAACTGGAGGTGAGGAAGTCTATATACAATGATCTGGGCATGTTTTATTAATGCAACCACAGACCTGTTGTCATAAATTCAAAAATAGCACTCAGTTATCTTTCCCCTGTCATTTATTATTTTTGTTCTTTTGAATTGAATTATCAAGTGATTGGATTTTATGAAACTGTTAAGAACTTTAGTGACATCAAATAATCAGAAATATTCTTATCTAAACGGAACCTCTCTTTCTCCAATTACTGATTTTTTTTAATGGATTATGGTCTAGAAATCTCAAAGACCTATTTATTCTCAAAGCTACTGTCATTAGGCTGCTAAATATTAAGCAAATTATTATGAAGCCAAAACACCAGACAAAGGCATTCATAAGGGGTGAAAACCCTAAGAGGTTTCTCCTTTGTTTCAAGGATAAGAAAGTACAAAGACAAGTTCATCTGAGTCAGAACCCTACTGACAGACTTGCTGACACTCCATATGCCGACAGCACTTTCTTGTTCTCTAATGCCCATTTCTTTTTGTCTTCCTATTTTCCCCTCTGTATTAAAAATGATGCTCATTTTGCTGGTAGGTGATGAAGGAGAAAGAAATGCCTGCTTCACAGATCAAAAGCAAGGCATTGCTTTAGAGCAACACTGGCCTAGGAGTCTGTATCATAAATCTCACTGGCTTTATCCATCATCATCAACATTTCGTCTTCCGCAGCTTTAAGGTGGATGGGGATGGGGAAGATTATTATTAACTGAACACAAAGAAACACAGGGCTGGACAAGAAGCCCGATCTCAGAACCTCAGTGTGCCAACACCCAGACGCTCAGTCTTCCAAAAGTGTGCGCAAACATCTTTATTTATTCATTTATTTGCAAGTAGTTATTGAGTTTCCATTATCCCTGGATTCTTGGAATAGTCCTCTAATTGGTCTCTCTGCTTCTGGTCTAGCTCTCCTTCAATCTATTCTGAACTCAGCATTTACAATGATCCTTTTAAAATCTAAGTCATGCACTCCTCTTCTCCTCCAAGGCTCCTCAGACCACACAGAGTAAAAGCACAAGTTTTTTTACTCTCGGACTCATTTCCTCTTAGTCTCCTCCTCATTTTCCCCAAGATAGGTACTTTTCCTGCACCCATCCCCTAGTGACACCCCACCTGGTCATCCTGTGGAAGATTGCAACTCTTCCTCCATGACCCCTTTTCTCACTTTATTATTCTCCTTAATAATTATCAATATCTCCCACGCTATATATTTCAGTTATTTACTTTTTAGGTTTCTAACCAAACTATAAGCTGCATGAAGGCAGGGATTTGTTTGTTTGTTTCACTGGTCTATCTCGAGCGTTCAGAAAAGTACTTGGCATGACGCAAACCCTTGATGAATACAAGTTGGATGAATCAAATGAGACAGGGAATTCAACGGTCAACGGTGGGCATCGTTATCACCCACAAGAATATCACCATCTACTGGGAGAGGTCACATGCACTTCAGGAGATAAATAAGCAATAATTATAGAGTCTGATAAGCGCTATAAACAACAGATGAGATACTGAGATCGATCACATAAGGAGAGAAGACATTTAGAGTCAAAGGTCACAAAAGGCCTTCTTGTGGGTGAGCTTGCAACTGAGGTAAAGTCAAACGGGCAGTGGCTTTTGGAGCGGGGCTGGGGAGTGAGGGAACAGCAGGTAAAAGGACTTTGGTACCTTGAAGCAGCAAAGTCCTTGGTGTGGGAGAAGAACTGAAGAGCCCTGTGAGGCTAGATCTCAGTTGTCTAAAGAGCAGGAACATCGCTACTCGACTTTTCGAGGCTGCACTAAGATGCCAGACGCTGTGTGAAAGGCTCTTTCCACGTCTGCTCATTAAATCTCCCGATGGCCCGAGGCAGCCAACAGTCCCATATCATCCATTTCATCAGATGAAACAGGGAGCACAGCTAGGAAGCGGTAGAACTGGGATTCTAGAAATGAGGCTCTGGAGCACTGCGCTTGCTGTCTTCCTATGGAGCCGACTTCTACACTGAAGAGGGTGTGCTGAGGATCCCAAGGGTCCCAAGGAGTGTGTGTTCAAGCACCCCGTATGCACACATGGTGTATTTGAAGGTCAGGCAATATCAGGATCTGCATAATAAGCCACGGATCCCATTTACCTGTGGACCAGGGAAGCTAGGTAAGCGATGCCCTATGTTGACCTCACGGAGAAGACTGGAGGTAGAGCAACTGCAAGGTCAGGGAGACACACAGGCGCAGCATAAGAATGAAAACCTACCTTCCCTTCGACCCCACAAGCTTTGTGCCCTCCGTCAATCAGTGGTGCGGCTGCCCAGCCCGGTCCCCTTGCAGGCCAGCAGTGCACCCCGCTCCTGACGCAGGCCCACGTGCCCAGCCACGCGCCCACCTCCTCGAGATAACCAGGACTCCGATCCAAAAGAAAGGCTCCGTGTCTCTGAGAATCCTCAAAGAAGCTTTGAATGACTTGAAGAGAAAGGATCTTAACAAAAGAACAAAAAAAGGAAACCTGAAAGTGAACAGAAGTTCTGAGGAGCGTGGGGGTGGAAGACGCCGCCTCAGAGAGGGCCGGGAAGAGGAGGCTAACTCAAAGTGACCAGAATAGCTTCGTGAGCGGCGGGTCCTGTGACTTGGTGGCGCTGCAGCGTGGGGAGACAGCTGGCTCCCGGGGGAGGGGGCCTGCGTCTCCCTGGGCTCCCAGATGGGTCCTCTTGGGGACTTGACAGGACTCCTTGCGGTGCACGGAGGACTAGGCCCAGGCGGCCAGGCATTTCCGTGTCACATACTCCACGGTTCTTAAGAAGCTGAGGGAGCAATTTCCTGGGCCTCCTCACTGACCAGAGATGATGCTTTGCACGAGGCCCATAGCTATGCGTCCCTGTGTGCGGTGTGTCCCCCGGCTTGCGGGAGGGCCACGGTGCCTGCTAAGTCTGCAGACCGCTGGCCGGCCTCGGGCCCCCGGGGCTGCTCCCCACCTGGGAGTTCAAGCACAAGCCCCTGGGTGCCAGGGGACTTTGGCTTCCGTGGGGGGCATTAACTGACATCACGGTGTTAGTTAGCCACTGTAGGGAGAACAAGCCCAAAGGGCAGAGGCGGAAAAAAAGGCCAGGTCTGCTCAGTTAAAATGGGGTGATGGGCCTGGCCGCACAGCAGGGTGCTCCGAACACAAAACACCCACAGAAGTGACCTGTGGGGTTGAAGCTTATTTGTTTGAACAGCGGAGAATGATCTCCCGACCTCTGTAACCTCTGCAAAAGGTAAGCCCTCGCCAGCTCGGTCCCACAGCTCGTGGTCCACGCAGAAAAGATAAACTTTTTTTTTTTTTTCTCCCTGGAAGGACCAGAAAAAGGTATTCTGACTGATCAATCGTAATCATTTCTTTAAACGTCTCTGCTGTTCTCTATTCCTCAGTTTCCAAAATATGGAGACTAGTTCTTTTATTTCCCTTCATGGGGTTTTCAGGGCAAGCCATGCAGTTGCAAAAACCCAAACCAGACATTCACGTTGTGAATGTAAAGTGCCAAGTTGCAAAGTCCAGTGAAAAGTGTGTGCAGGGACTAAGAAACATGTGGCTAGTTTTAAAGAAACCCAGGGCTGTGGATTACCTGGTGAGAACCTGCCCTGCTGGACAGTCACAAGTATTGTAGGACTGTGTTTTCTGATGGGATGGCAATTTTGCACTGGTTGGAAAAACTCGGGAGTCACCCCCGGACGACACTTGCCTTCCTTATAGTCAGCAGAGGAATCTGCAAAGAGGGGCCACTGTGGTCATTCGGGTGCTAGCGGGCCACGCGGTTCTTTGACGCCAGCTTCTTCTCCAGAGTGGGTGGAGAAGGCTGATGTTCCAGCACTGCTGGTGAGTAAGGTTAGTAGAGTAAGGAGATACACTAGTGTGGCGGATGGAAGAGAGAGAGAGAAAGAGAGAGAGAGAGGTATGGACCTACCAGACACTTGCAATTAGGGCAAGATCATAAAAGGATCATAAGAGAAGATGAAATCCTCAAGCATCTTCACTGAAATCATACACACACAAGGTGTGAGAGCCTCTGAAATGTTATCTTAGTTGAATCCCCCTTATAGCTCCTTGTGATGTGGGGATCCCTACTCCCATGAGGGGCTCGGGGTGTGACGTGAGCACCCCACCTCCATAGCAGCCTCACCCTTCACCCTATGCCGTTAACGGCTGGCCAAGTAGAGTAGGGCCCCATCGCTGGAGCAGATGAGCCATCCTACCCCAGAGAGAGATGGAAGCTGACTTTTGCTGCAAGGGCTCCACTGCAGACACACGCAGGGGTCACAGCCTTCTTTATCTGGGTGGCCTTGTCCCCAAACTGCTGGCTCCTGTCCTTGAGTTTTTCTTCTTTGGACCAAGGCTAGCACTGGGTGATCCCCACAGGGTAGTGGCTGTCAGAAACGGCACCGTGGGCATGACCTACCTAGCGATGCGGTCTGACAGGCTGTCGGTGTGGCTTCCCCGTCTACTCCAAAGACATGCCCGATTACAAAGAGAGTGCCAGAAACAAAACAAAAACGCTTTCAATTTGGATAAAGATCTGAGTAATTGTAACTTGAGAAACCCAGCAAAATAAACGCTGTCAATGGTAATAGATTTAAAAAAAAGAAATATGTAGAGAAACTAAATAGGTAAAGTGCATTGACAGTCATGGACATATGCCAGCTGCCCCCACTGGCGAAAAGCACTGTGCATAGAGAGATCTCCGTGTCATTAGTGGTATTTATGAACCCATCACATGTGCAGGTTTTTACTTTGCAGATCAAGTACAATAAGGAGAGAGTACGAGAGACATGCTGAGACTCCATGCGGCTTGAAGAAAACACCCTCATTTGTATTCCTAAACCCTTTGCCATGAATCGCTGATGTCCCCAAACAAAAAGAAAGCTTGTGGTTTCGGTTCTGGTAGATTAAAAAGCCCTTTAGTCTAACAGCAAAGCATCTGTCTACCTTGTTATACGTATGGCGTCTAATCAGAATGCAGGAGGCTAGGCCGGAGGGGAGGGAGGAAAGTGCAAATATTGGGGTGGGGAGCTAAGGGAGGTGTTAAGAATATTTGGGAAGTGACTTAAGGAGGTGAGAACTTTTCTAAAAGAAAGAGCAGGGACAGGAAGTAGAACTCAGGGAGGTGACCAGAGGGGACTCTCAGGAGGAGTTGCAAGGAAAGGTGTGGAAAGCCAGGTGACACTGGATGGAGATGGGAAAGGAGAGAGACTGCCCAGTGGGAGGCTCAGGGGAGGTGGGGGGGAAGGAGACCCTCTCTCGCTGATCCATCATCACAGTCTGCAGGAGCTCAGCCTCAGGTCCTGATGATCTTTGCAATGGGCTCAATTCTGGTCTCCAGGACTAGGCCGCTGGCGGTGTCACATAACCAAATCCTGATTCTCCAGCTGATCCCTCCCCACAGCTATGTTGGCTCCAGTGAGTCATCACCACCCAGAACTGCTCACACAAGAGCCTCTTCTGTCTTGACCACTTTTGTGATATTAATTATTTTTTAACGAATATATTGAAACTTGGACAGTCTCCGTTAACATCCCCCAAGGAGAGAAATGGCCTACATGCCGCCAGCTGCTCCATGGTACCCCACAGTAGAGAAATAAGACAAGTAGGCCCGAGGAGGCATGTGGGACTGCGTCCCCATCGCTGAGCAAGTTCAACTAAGTCATGGCTCCATTAAGCACGACGTAGACATGGGCGTGTCTAGGGGACGCTCACTTGCGCCATCCTCTCGGGGTCTTGGACAACACGTTTTAGATGCTGCAATGCCCAGTTTCCAGTCCAGATGAAGGTGTTTGCAGCAGAGGGACACGTGGCCCTTCTTTACAGGTCTATAGACCTGATCATAATCCAGTCATAGGGCTGGGAGGCAAGATTCTTTTTCAGTAGAGGCTCTTTCTCAGAGCCCTGGCCCTGTCTCCTCCCATCACTCACACACACACACACACACACACACACACACACACACACACACACACACACACACTTTCTAGCACGGGTAGGAGGAGCTGGTTACAGCCCAATGGAGCAGATTATTCACCAATTTCAATTATCTGCACTAACGCTCCCCTTCATTGGTGAAGGTAATTGAGAGTTGAATGTATTTACGAGGCCCGGGCTATAAAACTGAAACAATTTTACAGGTGTGGTGCGGAAATGAAAAGGTAGAAAAAGCAATGGTCTAGACAACGCTTTTTGAAAACGTATTTCACATAACTTTGGCAAGATTGCTAGGTCCTGAGGGGAGGGAGGGTATTTCAGAAGAGCTATTAGAAGTGCTATTAGGTTTGAGGAGATTTCTGTGGAGTTATTGAACTTTTCATATTTTAAGTTAGGCTGAGGGTATTATCTCTGACCAATTCTTTTCTCTCCTTCTATTTCCAAACGCACTCTGGTCTTTATCCTGCCGTGGTGTATCTGCTCCCAGGAGCAATCTAGCATCCCAGCGGAAAGAGGCCGACCTAAATGTGGCTCTCCAAAGACAAAAATTTTATTCTAGGTATTTTATGATGACCCAGATATGGTATAATATAAAATGTAGAGAATATATTACAGTGGGGCCTATAATGTCTATTCACAGCTTCCTAACCTAGTATCTACTAATAGTTTTATTATTTTTAGGTCCCGCTTCTCCCTTTACAAGGAGTAATGACCACAGGGTGGGATACACATTTGCTTTTATCACATTAACTCGCAAAATAAGAAACCAAAGAGTTTTGTTGTTCTTGTCTTGTTTTCTTGTTTGTTTTTAATTAAACCAACGGCATCTGTCTTCAAAACTGTTGCAGGCGTTTGGCTTATAATTTCTTGAGATGCCAATTAGTTCGGTAGCAAAAATAATCTAAACAAACCTGAACTTCCCAAAATTACAACTCGTGATTTGCAGCAGGACAATCTGCTACTAGTACTAGGAATGATGATGAAGTACAACGCGTGCATTTCCCCCCTCAGAGCCCTGGTGCATGGTCTGTGCGCCTCCACCCTGAGCATGGTGGGCTCTTTCTCTCCCTCTGGGTCTCAGCTTTGAGGCTGCCTTCTCAGGGAGGCCTTCCCTGATTCCCCTGACTAAAGGACATTTTTCTCTAGCCCAGAATTGTTTGTTCTTTACAGTATTTACCAATGCTTCTAATTATTTTATCTATCCCTTGATTGAAAACGCATCTCTTCCCAATTAAACTGTGAACTCCTTTAAGTCAGGGATCATGTTTCTCACATTTCCACTCTCATCCCTAGTACTAGCAATGAGCCTGGCCCGGCACATAGTAGATGCACAACTAACATTCACTTAACCTGGCGCAAGGATGCATGATGCCTAGGTCGTCAGGGTGGTGCACACCTCTTCTTTCACCTCTGTGTGACTCTGAATCCATTCAGCAATTGCATTTCATTGGGGTCTTAGTAAAGGAAACATAAAATTCTTCACTTCCGTCCACATTGGCAATATTTTCCCCAGTACTACTGCTGATAATAAGGAAACTGTTGTGAGGTGACTGTTTTCTATGCTTTGCCGACCCTCATTTACTTAATACGACAAACCTGTAATGAAGTACTTTTATTAGCCTACTTTACATATAAGGGCACAGAGAGTTAGTGAAGTTAGTGAAAGGGAATATAAGGGAAGGGAGAACAAATGTGTCGGAAATATCAGAAAGGGAGACAGAACATAAAGACTCCTAACTCTGGGAAACGAACTAGGGGTGGTGGAAGGGGAGGAGGGTGGGGGGTGGGGGTGAGTGGGTGACGGGCACTGAGGGGGGCACTTGACAGGATGAGCACTGGGTGTTATTCTGTATGTTGGTAAATTGAACACCAATAAAAAATAAATTTATTTAAAAAATAATAATAAAAAAATAAAAAAAAATGAATTTGTCCGTATTAGCTATTACTGAGGGGATAAGCATTGTTAAGGAGGGATAGAATTTGAACTCAAGCCTATGTGATACCAAAGCTCATTCTTTTCACCACTGCGATCTACAGCACATTAAAAGTCAGTGTTAAAACAATCTAATTTAAAAAATCTAACCATAAGATATCATTTATATTTACCTGCCTCTAGATGTAAATTGTCATTAGAAAAATAAAGGCAAAAAAGGACATCTTCCTTCTTTTTCCATTCTCTCTCTCAGAATCACAAATATGTATTTATTCATTTATTCCAATATGCATTTAATTCTCATTTGTATGAGAATTATGGATTCTCTTTAACTCGTATATATATTTATTCAAATATATATTTCTCATATAACCTAGGTCTCATCGAGTCTATTCTATAAATGTGCAATACTAACACGTTTGAGGGAGACCTGCAAAGCAGCAGTGACATAGTGCAGGTTAACCATTAGGTGGGAGGAAAAACTAAGTCATCAAATTTATCTTTTCTTACTGCTAGTAGCAAGGATCAATGTTGACTATTATAGAGTATGTGCAAAAGGAGATTTAATTTGCCAACTACCCCTCCCAATAATATCTAGGTCAGTTTTTGCCTGGAAATAGAGATAATAATAAAATCCACTGTGGAGACTATTTTATTTATGTAGACATTTATTTACTTATTAATTAAAAGTTAGGTAAACCTAACTGAACGGTAGCCCATTCACAGGTCCTGAGAGAAACATCAAGAAAACATTTTTCTTGGCACAAGGTTTTCATCAGGCTTACTTATCAAAAGCCTGATACCTCAAAATGTTATTTTTAATAGCATGACTGGATCTTATGGCACATTCCCTTGCAATTTCATCTGCTGAACTACATAAAATTTTTGACAAGCTAAATTATATTTTCCCACCTAGAATATAGGAATTGAAATATTTACCAGCCATCGAATTCTCAGAAATTTAATGAGAGTGCTCATGTCCTGGATTTCTTTGTATGGTGTCTCATGCAGAGCACGCAACATGCTGTACACACAGAGGATGTGTTTGCTGAATGGAATTTCTGTAAGGAGGGATTCATGTCAGAGTAGGATTTCCACTGCAAGCCTATTTAAGACTGAAAATATTTGCCCTGTCTAATCAACCAGAGGATTGGGAATGTTTTTTTTGTTTTTTTTTTTTTAATCCACACCTATTTCTACGAGGAGGCACCTGTATCATTTGAATTTATATAAGCAAGCAAGATAAATGAAGATTTGACAAATTATGTATGGTGAAATCAAACCAAATAGCCCATCATGATATTATGGCCCCAAAATTCCCTCTTGCACAAGAGTCTTTATTTTGCCTAAAATTATCAGCAATTTCATATACTATATGGCTGGAAGAAAGAATCTGAAGACACACAGCTGTCCTACTATTCAAATTAACTGCTGATAAGGTCATTGTAATAATTGCTTCTATTCTGAAAGTGGTTCTGCAAACATTCTTAACAAAAGAAAAGGGGGCAGCCCGGGTGGCTCAGCGGTTTAGCGCTGCCTTCGGCCCAGGGCGTGACCTTGGAGACCGGGGATTGAGTCCCACATTGGTCTCCCTGCATGGAGCCTGCTTCTCCCTCTGCCTGTGTCTCTGCCTCTCTCTCTCTCTCTCTCTCTCTCTCTCTCTCTCTCTGTGTTGCTCATGAATAAATAAATAAAATCTTTAGAAAAAAGATGGTATTATAAATATGTATATATGTATATATATATCCTATTTAAAATATATTCTCAATATCTTTTTTGTGTATATATTTAATTATCGTAGAATGGTGCTCAATTCTTAACAAAATGGTACTCTTGCTTATTTAAGGACAGGATGATGTAGTGCATGAGCTGACTATGGAACAGCGGTGATTAATACACCGATCTGGAGAATTCAAAGCAATGGAATAAACTTTTCCTGAGAAGTGTGTTTTTTGTTGTTGTTGTCTGATGATTGATTGATTGATTGATTGATTGATTGATTTTAGAGATGCACAGAGAGAAAGCACGAGTGAGAGGGGCAGAGGGAGAGAGAACCTCAAGCAAACTTCCGCTGAGCACAGAGTTCTACTGGGACTTGATCCCATGATCCTGAGGTCACGACTGAGCCAAAACCAAGAGTGGGTGCTTAACTGAGTGTGCCACCCAGGTGCCCCCTGAGAAGTGGTTTTTAAATACAAATGTTTTTAGAGTTTAGTTTCTTTCTGACTCATATTGCCTAGAAAAAAATCCAGAATCATTTCTGTTTGGGAGGTATTGCAATAAACCGGAAGATAAAATCTTTCCAAAGGTGAAAACAATTGTGTTTCAAAGCTTTTACAATAGCAAAAGCTAACAAACAACAAAAATAGGCATATATATGGGACGGCAGTGAGTTACTGAATATTAAAATGCACTTACCTTGCACTAACAAAAAAGGTGTTACTTTATTATTCAATTGTTTTGATCTTATTGCTTTTTACCTAACCGTTTTTTGTTTATTTGTGTTCTCAATACCGAATCAGACTTCTTTCCACACTTCAGTGATCACACCATTTACAACTGAAATATCTTTATGCATATGGATCAGAAGACACAGTTACTGAAAAAAAAAGTACTTTCCTAGATAGAAATAATGTAGTAGTTGCTGAAAAAATGCCCACAATTAGTGTTTTTCTTCACTGCTGGATTATATGACCCATATCACAGAAGAAGATAAAAACGGTGTTCTCATTCATTTAATATTCTGCTCCAGGCTTGGTGCAGTATCTAGGAATTTCATTTTGCTAATGCTTGCTTTAATCAACGTGGTGGGAAAAACAAACAAACAAACAAACAAAAACGGAAAAAGTTAGAAAGAGAGCTCTGGAAATAGAGTTAAGATGAATTATTTGGGGACAAACATACTTCTAACTTCAGAAACTCTATCTTTCTTTTGAAATGTCCAAAGCGAATGGTGTATTGATTTTTTGCAGCATACCCTGCACTTTCCACTGATCGGTATCAGGGTTGTGAAGGCATCTGTTAAGTGAGCTCAAAATTTTCTCCTACGTGTAAACAAAATCCACAGTTTTAATCAAATTTAATGTACCCTGGCCTATATGTGTCTTGTGAAAGTCAGAGCGGTCTATGGCAACAGAATTGAAAGCATACATAAGGAAAACCCTCACCTTTCAGATCTCTTGAAAGCAGAGCTTGTCAAAGGTATTGTCTCTGTGCTCCTTTAAGTCACCTAAGTCACCTCCAAGGAGGCTACAGGAGCATGGGGAAAGGCATTTGCATTTCAGAGCCAGAGCCAACATCAGGTTACAGACAAATGATGAATTAAAATACATCTCTATCTGAAGGACAAGGAGATCCTGTGGCACAGGAGTTCATTTCTGATGGTAAAAAGAGCAAGGATTTCGGATATTCACATCTCAAGGTCCCATCTAAGAAGGCTCCCAGCAAGGAGATAAAATGCTGCCTGCACACTGATGAATTCGCCTTGTCCCAAAAGTTGCTGGGCCCTACCCCAAATAGAGCCGTTATTAGGGACAATCAAGCAGAACAAGGTTTGTTTGCTCCTAAGGTTCAGGGAGTGCTTAGATGATATGCAGTTTCACTAAGCAGGCTTTACCACTAGATTTAATTAATACCAACAAGACCACATCTCTGTATCACTACTTTTAGTCCATTTCTGTAAAAGTGAGACATTGCATTTAGCATACATCCTATGAACTTTTCTAGAATTTTTACTAACAAAAATGTCTATTTCCTTGGACAGGATAAAGGGCCAAATATTGTAAATAGGATCATAGAGGGAAAAATCTGTACAAAGAATATTAAGTATTCACATAAGGAAAATAAATTTTTGGGGTTATTCTAAGAATGATGGAAATATGGCATAGAACTGAGGCAAAGAAAAGCTTTGTATATTATTTTTTTTGGGTAACCTGGGCCAGACATCCATTAACTTATATTGGTCTAGTTTTCTTTGCTGTTAAACTTGGATAATACAACTGTTTGTTGTCATGAGAGGCAGTTTGTTAATGCATACTTATTTTTATATAGTGATGTTTCCCATTATCGACACAAAACTTTAAGGTACTTAAAATAACATTGTTGGGTTTTTTTTAAATCACAAAGCTAACTTTATGACCTAGTGATTACATGAGAGAACAGTGTACCTATAATACCCCTTTCCCCTAACTAGCTGCTCCATATTGATGAAGGAGCAGGCTAGACACCCAGAAGGCTGCTATAGCATCGCTTCAGCTCACAGCTATTAAGCTGTCATAATAACCTCTTATTTGGGGTAATAGAATAAAATGGGAAACAGCATAGCCTCTTCTTGCCATTATCAAAGGGAATGCAAAGGGAATGCAATGGCCATATCTTTATAAATCTGCTAAGGGTTTCAACTACATTTAGGTGTAAGTAACAGCTTATTTTACTGCCCTCACTTTTCCACAGATGCAGATTAACTTTGAGACATTCTCAATATACCATAACACACACACATATACATACGTCTTGTGCACCCTCATGCAAACAGGTGTGTGCCCATCGAGGTCAATTTAATATATTTTTTAATTGACATAGTATTTCTATATTTCCATATGTTGATTTGTATATTTTCCCCCATTGGCATTTAAGCTTGATAAAGGCACTGATGATATCTGAATTTCTTCAGATATCATCTTTACTTTTATACAATCATTTTGTGTGTGTGTGTGTGGTGTGTGTGTATCTCCATCCTTGATTAACACAATTTGCTTCTTGGTAGAGCAATCTCTATAAACGTCCATCTGTTCCTCTCCTTTTCAGGTCCTTGACAGCAGAGATTATATCTTTTTCAAAAAGCCAGTCCTAGAACCTAGCACAGTATCTCAAATATAGCATACATATATAATATTTATATGCTTGAATTCTTTATTTTGAATCACTACATAGTAAGTGATCCTTTGCAGAGAGGTCTACATCCACAGTGAGAATGAAGTGAGCTCCTTTCCTGATGAGACTTTCAGTACCAAATATGAGGCATGGGTGGTTGTGCTGAGTCCCTAAGAGCCAGATGTGTTGATGAGACTCTTAGCTCAAGGAACCAGTTGCTCATTTGCTCTCTCTGCCTGGTCAAATCACTTCTGCAAAGTCTGGCCCTCGGCTTTTCTTGGCTTTCAATTAGAGGTAAAATGAAGCACTTTGTTCAAGCTCTAGGACGGTTTTCATTTTTAAGATGGACGTATAGAAACCCATTCATTCTTTCAAGAGAGCTATTGACAAATTTTTCCAACAAGACAAGCTAACAAGTAGGATGATATCCATGTGTTTCTCCCTTTACATCCCTCTCCTCAAGCCAACCTCTATCTACAGGCCACAGATACAAGGACAAAAGAATACGGAAGAAAAGGAATAATAAATAAATCACCCAGCAAATAATGCACAGTGAATAGTAATAAAGTGCTTATTTTCTAACGAGAAATATATGGTGATAACTATTGTAATTGATATCCGAAAATGCTAAGTTCCGCGGTTCCTAATTAGTTATAAAATTCCTGGAATAAAGAGCGAGTTAAGATGCAATTTTATACTTTATCACCTAAAGGTCTAAGGATCTACCTTTCTCCGTGGGGTAGTCTTACTACTGTACTAGACAAGGTTTGTCTACATAGACTTCCCTGGTCCTATATAAGGATTTCTGCCAATTGATGAGCAGAGGAGAATGAAAGGCAAGAGAGGAGAGGACTCAGCTGCTCCACTAGGCCAGAGGCCTGGTATCCCTGACAAAAACGCAAGTAGCTTTCATAAATTAAAAAAATAATATAAAATAATTTCATTTATGTTCTCATAAGAGTGGAAGCAGGAGCTATCTCACGCTTCTTAATTCTTAACTGCCTAATACTGCTTTTGATCAATCAATGGTTAACAGCTACCCTGTTGTAATGAATTGCATTTTTACCCTAGTCTTTACTCAAGCTACCTGACTCCATTTATACTGTAGTCACTGGTATAAATGGTGTCAGGTAGCTTGAGTCCAGGGGAAAATTTGAAATTCTTCAGTATTTGTCTACACACTGGGCTCCTTCATCATTGGTTCCCACATGTTCCTGCCAGTGACATTATTATTTGATTTGAGTCTAAAACTCATTCCTTCTCCTTAGATATGATATTTACAGAAAAACATTTGGAGTTAATACACATGTATACTATGAGAATAAGATAGATTTCTTCTGTTGTTTCTTAAAAAAAATAATCATCAACAACAAGACTACCTCTCTGCCATGTCCTGGTTCACACACAAAGAGCTCATTTTCTTTAAATAAATGGGGCAACCCCCATTTATATTCTACACTCGACAGCATTACTGGGACCAATATGTCCAGCCTTGTGCTAATCACTAGGGATAAAAGATGACAAGAGAATTTCTTGCTTTCAAAGAGCTCACATTTCAGAAAACTACTGAATTCTTGGAATGGGCTCCAGGGGGTCCAATGCCTAATCTAAGAATAGGAGTTTTGTGAAGGACACAACCATGAGAGAAGTTGTGATCCAATTCACATTTAAAAGGCAGGGACAGTTCCTTCCAATCAAATCCTTAAGCAAAAAATAAAAACAAAACAAGCAAACAAAGAAACACAAAACACAGTATCCTACACCTCTTTGAGATATCCCAACCCTTCCCCTGCTTTTGCCAAGCTCTGTCTGTTCTGGTGTAGGGACTAGCGAGAAAAACTGTTTGACAAATTGCAGGACTGGAACAAGTTAGGGGGAAAAAATGTTCTTTCTTTTTCTTAAGGGGCTTTGGGCGTTTAGAAAGAGAGTTTGGTTAAAGAGGATTGGGTTTAGAAGGGATTAAATACCGAGGATTCTACACCAAAGGGAAAGAGAGAACAGAGGAGCTGCCTTGAGAAAAAAAGTGGTCTCTGACTGAGACACCTTTTTCATGAAAAGGACACCTGACAAGCATGACTTCTAGAAATAAACAAAAATTCTTAATTAAAGTCCTTGTACATCTCCTAGTATAGTTGAGGCTCTGTGATGCCAGGTGCTTACGTTTATATCATTATATCCTTTAATCCTTACAATGACTATATGACAGAAATGATATGATTTCCATTTTTACAAATGGGGAAGTTGAGGTTAATCTTGGAAATCCGTTAGCTGTGATTCATCTCCATCCATTTCCAAAATCTGTTCTCTTTCCTATTTTCATGGAAGGCTTGGAAGCCACTCTATGGTATCCTAAAAAATAATCTAGGCATTCATCATATTCGGTAGACGTGTGAAGAATCCAGGCACTGCCTAGCTGACTCACATTTTCTCTGGTATGATGAGGTAGTGACTGTGACTACTGAGTTAGCCTGAACTTGGGAACTATCATCAGAGATGTGTTACATCAGAGGGTTTTTTTCCCCTAAGGTAGAACATTATGTCAACATGAGGGGTTCAATATTTGCTGATGTATGCAGTAGTCAGTCAAGAGCAAAAAAAGTTGTTCTTGTTGAAGGAAAATAAACAATTTGAACAGGCCTCATAAAATATGAAAATGGAGCACTGGGAGTTTTTAAAGGGAACTTTCTTTCAGCCTAGTGCACACGTGAAGGTGATTGAAGCTTATCTAGAAGCAGGGATGAATGCAAATTTGCCCTTCTACTAGAACCAGTCTGACATCCTCCTGTAAGAAGTTCAAGCTCCCCTTGGCTTCACCAAGCTGTGGTAGAGGACCTTCTCCAAACTGACCGCAATTGCTAGGTCCTGCAATACCACTAGAGGCCACGCTGGGCAGGACCTTAGGAAGCTTGATGTCATGGCTTGTGCGAGCCGCACAGAGGCCTATGAGAAAGGAAAATCAGAGCTCTAAGTTCCACGGGCTGAAAGAGAATTTCATTTTGGGGGCCAGTTCCTTAGGTGGAAAGCAACAGCCCCTCCCTCCTGTTCTCTGTTATTCCCATGAAGCTGTTTAGCTAACCATGACCAGAGGAAGGCAAATTTGTACCCTACACCATGTTCTGTATATTTTTTTAAATGGGTGATGGGATGGTTTCTTCTATGTCCTCTCTGATTTAAAAGAGTCACAGAGCCTCAATCTGGAGTCTATAGTTCACAACTTGACCAGGCCAGGATGTCTTTACAGGGATCTATGAGTAAGAATACAGAGTTATGTACTTGCATAATTCTAGTATGAGAATGAATTTCCTGAGACTCACACCAAGGTCATAAAACATGAAGGAAAAATGGGAAATAGTAATAGATTTAAATACAGAATATGTAAGCTCTCATAAAAGTAAAATACAGTTGAAAAAACAGTTGCATGAACAGACTATTTTTAAGAAAAATATATATTACCAACGCAATTAACTGTCAAGAAATATAAATTAGAATAAAATGACCATTTTTGCCATTAAATTAATGAAGATAAAAGCAAGTGGTTTTTCTAATGTTGGTGGGGGTGCTTCTGGAGTTTTTAACTGGTACAAACTTTCTGGGGGCAAATGTGGCAATATTTAACAAAATATTTTTAAAAATAGGTGTGATGATTTGAAAGAGCAATTTCTATATTGTCAAGAATTTATAATTAGTTAGATTATTTAATTATGAATAATAAAAAAGCAACTAATTCACAAATAACTAGTTGTAGAGGTGCTCTTTGGATTTTGTCTATAATGTGAGGAGAAAAACCCCAACCTAAATGTCAAACAATAGGGAATTTATGAAAGAAATTGTTATAGAAATCCTTACAACAGGGTTCTTGGTAGTCATTAAGAATAGTACAATAGAAGTATATCTATTCACATACAATTATGTTGATGATACAATATTAAATAGGAGATGTCATTTATAGAATTATGAATATGATAATTTTATCATAACTTATGAATAACCACAAAACATACAAGAATACACACCATAATTTTCATACTAGTTATCTCTGGGTAGTAGAATCAGACTCTGTTGGTTCCTCTTTTTGTTCATATACATTTTCTAATATTTCTATAGTAAGCACATACTATTTATAAAAAATAGATAAATGCTAAAAATAAAATTCTCTAGAATTTAGTCTGGAAAGAAGCCACAAAAGTAACGTTTTCTTTCTCCCTGCTAAAGTACCTGGCCCTATAGAACCATAAAGCTTTGTGTATCTGGAGAGGGAAATACCCACAGCAAAAGTCTACCTTCATTTAGCAATTCTAGTCAGAATGAAAACAAAAACAAAAACAACCACCCTTTGAAGCACAATATGGCTGCACGTTTGACACCTTGTAAAGAGCATGCGCTTTGAAGCCATAATGACCTGGGTCCAGTCCTGACCTGCCCCTTACTCCTGTGAGAACTTGGAAAACTTACAGCAATTACAAGTCTTATTTTCTACAAGTGTAATTTACAGATAATAGTGCTTACACCACAATGTAGTGAGAATTAAATAGCAATGTATTAGGAAGTATCTGGCAACTAGCAGGCGCTAAATAGCTTCCTTTCCCCCTCCCCTTGAGGTCTTGGTGCAAGGCATCAAGGTTGGAGCAAAACATGGTGACCCCGGGTCAAAGAGTGAGCTGCCCCAGGACTGAGAGAGAAACTGGAAACATTAGAGCGGGAGACAAATCATAAGAGACTCCTAACTCTGGGAAACAAAGGGTTGTAGAAGGGGAAGTGGGTGGGGGGGATGGGGTAACTGGGTGATGGACAATGAGGAGGGCACTTGATGGGATAAGCAAGCTCTGGGCGTTATACTATATGTTGGCGAATTGAATTTAAATAAAGAAAAGGAAAGAAAGAAAAGAAAGAAAGAAACTGCAGAAGTGTGTGGGGCTCGTGAGGCCCTCAACAGAGAGCGGGGCCTTCCCTTTCTCCCATAGCAGCTCTCATGAAGTTTCTCTACTTTTGCTTTTTACATTTCCTCCTCCTCTTCTGTGGGACTGTCTCTGAAGGGAGGTCCCTGGGGGGCTGCTATGGAATGAGATGAGACAGTAGCGAGGATGCTGATGGTGACTGGAGCTGGGACCATGGCCCTAGACACACAGTCTCTGGAGGTGAAGGTAAATCTTCAGGGTCCAGGGAAACTGCAGGAAGTGCTATTTAGGGTTCCTTAGTCTTCCTCTCTCAGTCTCTCTCATTTTCCCACAGTACCTTAAGTTAGTCTCCCTCTGCTCTCCCTCCCTTTTCTTTTCCTCTCTCTCCCCTCTTCCTCTCATCCTCCTCTTTTTCTCCTTCCTGTTCTCTTCTCTCTCTCCTACCTTCCTCCACACTCCTCCTCATATTCTCCTTCAATAGGAGGTAGAATGGATTTAATTTGGATAAAGGGCAGATGACCAGATTATTTTATACTTAGAGCCCAGTAGAATCCTCCCCAACTCAGCCATACAATGTTCCCTACACCAACCTCTTTTCTCACACTTCTCCCATTACTTAGAAAATACATTTATTTCCCAGAGTCACCTTGAATTAAAGGAAAATGTTACACTTTACATATTACAATTAGCAAATCACCAGCCCAGGAGATAGGAACAGGTCAGAGATATTTCTCCTAGAAATCTAATGGATTGGCCATGTACAGACTCACGAAGTGATTTGTGAGATACCTTCTCTACAAAGTAGGGTCCTTACCACATGGTTGAAACTGGACTAATGAAGTTGCAGAATAAAGTTAAAAATACAGTAATTATTTTTCTGGTGTTTTTATTAAGGAAAATCATCTAAGATAAACCAATTTTATTACCTAAACGGGGAATATGGAGCACTTGGGTGGCTCAGTGGTTGAGCATCTGCTTTTGGCCCAGGTTGTGATCCCAGGGTCCTGGGATCAAGTCCCGCACCAGGCTCCCTGCAGAAAGCCTGCTTCTCCTTCTATGTCTCTGCCTCTGTCTCTCTCTGTGTGTGTCTCTAATGAATAAAAAAATAAAATTCTTAAAAAAATAAATAAAATAAATATATAAATGGGGAATATAGTGACACAGAAGAAGAAAACAAGCCTTAAATAATGGCTCTGAGCAGAAAAGGAAGATAAAACAGCAAATGAAAATACAAAAGTAGAAGATTTGTAGAGAAAATGAAAATGAAGGAGTCTTGCCAATTGGAGCAAATCAAAAACAACAGAGAGGGGGACAGAAATAACTCTGTCTTGGATGATTTTCCTGTACTGAGGAATTTCCATGAGTGGGATGCAATGAAGTATTCCTCACTCCAGGTTGGATGGCTTTCAAAGGCAATTTCTGTCCTGAACCAAGAGCGGGCACCCATATCCCTTGGTAACCAGAAGTGGTTTGACAAAAGTTTAAATGGAAAGGTACAAACTGGAGATCTCTGTGAGTGGCCTGACAGCAACGGATGTTCAAATTGAATGACCAGTAGGGTTCTGCTCACCATCACCCACACCCGGTAGCACTATAGGTAGCTTAGAGACATTCTCTGTCATGACATCCTTGGTCTGGTTTTGTCTCAGGTACATAGGAAGTTTAAAAAAAAAACATAAAAAACATGCATTATCCTAGTGTGTGGCTTGGGCAACTTTATATAACTGTAACTGCCAAAGCAATCTTGACAGCCCGATGAAGGCAACCGGGGTCTTGCGGGTCAGGATTCTGCATGCCACTGTTGACTAGTTAAATCCCACTATGTAACAGCTAAGCTTCCTCTTTGTAGCTCCAGAGATGATCACATAGTACACACACCTCCTCCCTAAGTAATAGGAAGTCGAAGAAACAACACAAGAGCATGTATATAAATGAGCATACGCCTCAAAAGGCTTCTAAAAACAAAATAGCAATTTAGAGTAAAAATACAATGAATTTGTTAGGTTTCTTAATATGTGTGCCTCTGACAGACTGCCACCGTCTCTCTCCAGGTGCTATGGGCCTTCTTCCCCAGGAGCTGCGGGCCAGTTGGCACCTGCTGCTGCTGCTGACCGCTGCCAGAGCAATTGCTCCACCTAGGTTAGTGGCTGGGCAGAGAACAAGGTATGGTGTTTCCTGCATCATCTAATCAATCTCCAGAGGCAGCTTTCAGAGTCTCTCAGCTTTTAGCAGTAAACCACAGTTTCTGCTGCCCGCACCGCACCCAGACCTCCCCTTCTCAGTGACGGTGCCCCCAGTCCCCCCTGGTGCAGGCTAACATGTCAAGGTAAGCATCGCGACCCTCTGACTCACCTCTTATTTTGTAATAGTAACTGAAGAACAAATGAAGTGAATTTATACCCAGGGGTACTGAGCCTCCTTTCTTGGACTCTATGCTTTTACCCTCCCCTCCTTCCATAAACTTAAAACAATTGGCAAGAAAGTAGGCTTCCTGGGCCACCTGGGTGGCTCAGCGGTTAAGCATCTGCCTTTAACTCAGGGTGTGATCCTGGGGTCCTGGGACTGAGTCCCATGGGGACTCCCCACAGGGAGCCTGCTTCTCCCTCTGCCTGTGTCTCTGCCTCTCTCTGTGTCTCTCATGAATAAATAAATAAAATCTTTTTTTTAAAGTAGTTTTCTCAGAAACATTCCTTCTCCATATGCTATTTTAGTGCTGTCATATATCCAAGAGTTGCTTTAACTTCATTTAGCAAATACATTTGCTCAAAAGCTGAAGAGGCAATCTTTGTGATCAAGAGGTTTTAGCAAAACAGGAGAAAATAGTAGATGAAAGTTGCAAGACTGGTAGAGAGTGGTGCAGAAATTTAGAAGAAAGAAAGAATATGACATTTGAGCTGAGGAACAATTTAGGAAATGCTGCTTTCAAGGGTAGACTTTCATTACGGGTATGGGTATCTATCTCTGTTGCTCTCATGGGACAAACACGGACCAAACAGGGACACAAGACTTAGTAAACGCGTTGGCAGAGCTGCATTCCCCAGAGTGTGTTCCATTAGTGATCCTGCAAGATGCTCCATCAGAAAGGATCCCGGGGCCACTACACTGGGAAGCGCACTGTAACCCACGTCCTTCCTTGTGTGTCACTGTGCCCATCGGCCTATTAAAAACTTTGAAGTCTTGTAAGTGAAAACAAAATAACTCTCTCCCTCTCCTTCTCTCCAATAACTAAAGAGCTATTTACTTGGTTTAATTTTGATTTTTTTTCCTTGTTGGGGTGAATGCATATCGGTAGTGTTTTTTAGGAGCACTACTTGTTTCATTTCTTGCCACTTGCACACACCATTGTGGTAGTGATTTCTAGTATTTTTAGGGGGAGGGGGCGGATTATGTGTTATATTCTTGGAAGCCCAAGCTGAGTAGGTATCGTATGCTCTACTGGAATGCTTCACCAGAGGATTTTTAACCTTCCTACTATACCAATCTGCTGTGAATGAATTCTGCAGAGTGATAGCAGAGCACTAGGTCAAGGGAAGCTCTTCTATAAATATTTGATGGGCATGTCCTTCGCGGTTCGTATTTGTTTCTTTAATTATTTCCCATTACTTTCCCATGAAAGATATAGAAGAGGCATTTTTCTATCTAACACTTTCACCATCTGCTACCTGCTTGGTAAATGTCAACAATCCTCAGGGCTTCGTCTTTAGCCCCTTCTTGTTTGCATCCTTACCCAGGAAGCCACAACTTCTCCCCAGGCCTCTCTTCTAGCAGACTCATTCCCCAAACATCTTACCACCAGCCCTACACACCAGCGATTGCAAACCAGGTGGCTGGCAGCAACGCAGACACATGTATCTCCATGCCTGTGCCCTTCTTCATGATTCTCCATCATCACTTGTCCTCAACTTCACTCATCACCTGTCAAAACAGTTTTTATCTTTCAAGGTCAGCAGAACTACATTGCACAGAATGTGGGGTCCAAGCCAGACTGGGTTCAAATCCAAGCTCCATCACTTAAAGTGGAGTAACCCTGGATAAGATCTTTAACCACCTGTGTTTCCGTTTCCCCACACGTCACATGAAAATAATGAGAATTCTGACCTTATTGGATTATTGTAATGATTCAGGTTTGAGGAATATTTGATGCTTGATTAGAATTAAATTGTATTTAACACAAATGAGGTAAAACAAAAAGAAAACAGACGTCCGGAAAGCCTTCTCTGATAAACTTATAATTGTTTCCTCTTTGGCAAATACCCCAGCAAATTAATCTAACCTCTGTTACTCCCTGACAACACTATATCTTCTGCTGTCTGCAGCTTTTTGCAAATTGCATCCTCTCTTCTCTGTCATACACGTTGAGTTGTGAGCTCATGAAGGCGAGGGCTGTCTTACTCATCTCTTTAGTCCTCCCAGTGAAAGTAACTGGACATAACTGGTTTCCAATACATGTGTATTAATTTGAAAAATGGATGCTAAGTACAAGAGAAAAACCAGGGAAACATATTTAATTATGCAGAGGAGAAGGCAGGTTTGGAAGAGAACATTTATTTCTGAATCCAATATCGGTGTTACCTAGTTGACTAATTTTTTTTTAACAAATGTACAACATATTTAATATTGTGATGTGGACTTGACCCTGTCATCTAGGAAGGCCTTAGCACAGGTAGCTTAATGAAGTGTTAGGTGAGAAGCTGTCCCATCCCCTATTAAGCAGTGTATTGTCTAAATGAGTTTAATTACCATGCAAATTACTATGAGCTCATATGCCCAAGGCCTAAAACATATCAGATGGCAGGGCTAAGAGAAATTCAGTAAGCCGTGCCTCTCTGCAGTAATGTTTCTCTGTAATAAGGGGAAAAAATATAGCGACTATAACAAGAATGAAATGCTACATTTCTTAGTAAATTTTGGATAAATTGGCAAAATTACAGGAGCTGATAAAATTGTGGAAGAGTTATAAAAGAGTTCATTTTTAGCAAATAATTTTTAAGACTTACATATTAATCTGTTTGTTTCCCTCATTCGAGGCCCATTTTCACATGCCCATGAATGCCTGGCGAAAGGCATTTATAGCAAAAAAAAAAAAAAAAAAAAAAATCTATGTTCTAGATCCACTAACTAAATGTGTGATCCTGGGCAAGTCACTTAACATCTCTGTAGTAATAAAGATTAACACTAGTCTTGAGGTTAAGGTGTGGAGTAAATAATGTTAAGTGTTTCCAAACTCATACAAATCTAGGTGTTCATCCCCCCAACACCTTTTTCCTCCCCCCCCCCAAAAAAAAAAGGAAAAAGAAAAGAAAAGAAAAGAAAAGAAAAGAAAAGAAAAGAAAAGAAAACCAGAAGATACATTCCCATTCTTGGTGTCCTTACCTACATGGAGTTTGGGTCTGTCAAAAAATTAGCCACATTTTAAGACCAATGAAAAGTGCCATCCAACTAGCGACACTGCTCCCTACCCTGCACATCATAGTTCCTAACCACACGGACTGACACAGAGCAGGATATCCTATAGGTACTGAATAAATATGTCCAGGATGAAATGGAAATCCCATCACTACCCTCGTTTGAGCATCTTTCCAAACACAGACCAAACTACAATGTAATGGGCTATGACCATCTGTTATCTAGTAAATAAAATGGCCTAATGGATTTAACTTTCACATAGTGTCTAATCTACTCAGGGCCAAGAGTAAACTGGGAAATAAGCACATGAATTCAGATTAAATTTCTAAGGTTTTCTCCCTCAAAATCATCACCAAAATGTGCCTAGTCAAAGTCGTACCCTGTGGATAATACCCCAAAGAGACATATTCATATAGCAGCCCTCAAACTTTGATTGCGACACTTGCGACACTCAGCAAGAAATATATCATGACCCATTGCTTACACAAAATAAACCAAAAAATAGTTGTACTATGTTCAGTGCATTCTTGGATTTTCTATGCTATCCTATCTGTTATGTTCTATTTTACTTAAAAAATAATGCTGTTCACAAGGTGTTGATGGCTTATGTCCCATTATTTGGAACATGCTGTGCTATGGATCCAGCATTGTGTGAGTACATAAATGTTCCATAGTCCATTTGCTTACTTGGAGAGATGCGGGAATCTGACACAGGTGCTTGTGAAATGCATCCTTCTAGTCATGCATGAGAGATGTCAGCAGTAAAATGGTTCTTTGCAGATTACAAAATCAGTATGAACTGTGAGCCACACGAAAGAGAATTGTGGTTGTATTTTAATAGTTGTATGAAGGGTCAAAGGACTCATAATATGCTTGATTTTCTCCTTTGCTTCTGTAAACAGGTTCACATGGGTAAGGGAATATTAATGTCCTGGTTGAGTACCAGTCCAATAATTCGACTCAGTGGATTATATCAGACTCTTTTCTGTTTCGTTGGGGCTAATGGATAAAACTTAAAAGGGGGTTACATTTTTTCTTTTATTTAAGGGAGAACTTTTTTTTTTTTTTTTTTTTTTTAGGCATCCTACTGAGGAATTGCTGTCTTACGGACTAGTGGGACTAGTATGTTTCTCATCAGGCTACATTCAAGAAGTATCAGAAAAAAGATCCGTAAGAGCTCTTATGGAAAAGGTTCCAGCCCTGGGTAATAGAGAAAACATCCCAACCTATGCTGATTCTAGCATGTGGCTATTAAGCACTTGGAATGTGGCTAGTGTGACTAAGGGACTGAATTTTTGGGTGTTGATTGATATAAATTTAAATGGAAATGGCCACATATGCCCAATCACAAAATATAATTAATATACTGAACTACACATATCTACAGCAAGCAATATGTTGATTATCTGTTATGATACTTACGTTATCCTAGTTAATCATGCATCTTAAATACAAAAAAGTGATCCAGAATCTATGGAAAGTGGCAAATACAGAATCGGTATATAAAAAGTACATCAGGGCAGCCCAGGTGGCTCAGTGGTTTAGTGCCACCTTTGACCCAAGGCCTGATCCTGGAGACCTGGGATCGAGTCCCGCGTTGGGCTCCCGGCATGGAGCCTGCTTCTCCCTCTGCCTGTGTCTCTGCTTCTCTCTCTCTCTCTCTGTCTCTGTGCCTATCCTGAATAAATAAATAAAATCTTTAAAAAAAAGGTACATCAGTTTTGAGACTATGGACAAACTTACTTCCAGCTTTGGGCTTTGTTTTTTATACCTTTCTGATGACAAATAGTTTTCTTCCAATTCTCCCACAGAGACTGCTGACCTCACTGACTCTTATTAGTGCTTTTTGAGAAGTCATGCTCCAGATTTCAGCTGATGCTTGCAGATCAGATTTAAGATACTAAAAGGAAAATTCTGCTATTCCCTTGAAAATGGTGCTGTTTTTTTTCCATTTGTATTGATATAAAAGTTAAAACAGGGAATGTTTTTGTAAAGTGGGTCATGAGATATCTGTGTGATGCAACCCTTCTTACAGGTTCATCTAATCTTAAAAACAATATAAACATAAAACTCTGAAAAATATATTAAATTTGTTAGCCAAAAGGAAAACACAACAAAACAACTGCCCTTTTAGTAATAATTTGTTTGCATCTGATTCCCTCCATACTCCAAGAAGCCCTTGATTATATGACATTTCTATTGACTTAAAAGGAGAACCCACTCCAGGTACAATAAGCAATTTGTGATATACCCAGAATAGAGGTGAATGGACAAGGATAAACTATCTGCTTTAGAAATTAAATCTAGGACATTTAAAAGGACACTTGCACTGCAGTATAACCAATCAAATTGAGCTAAGAAATTGCTCTTCCCTTGATATTCCCAGCTAGAAGCAGAATATCGTAGAAGACGTCAGTGAGGACTTCACCACCTCTTTTTTGTTTCAAAAAAAAAAAAATCACTGGTCAAAAAATTTGACTTTGCATTCCTGAACCCCAGGCTAGAGACTCCTTCAGTTAGATCCTTTTCAGGAACTCCCTGGAAAATTTAAAAAAAAAAAATCTGGATAGCAGTTAACCCTAGGGTTTGAACAGTCATGGGAGAAGGTTTTATTTAACAAGCTGAACAGGAGTAGAGTTTGAGGAAATTCCAAGAATTTTCGATGTCACACATGTGGGTGGCTCCAAGGTATAAGTTGTACAGAATCCACTGAAGACTAGGAAGTCTACCTTTGAGAACAAAACTAGTTGGATCCGGAGATAATGTGTGTGCAGTGGCCACTTCTAGCAAAAATTAAAAAAAAAAAAGAAAGAAAGAAAAAGAAAACAGGTCATGATATTTATAAACATCTGAACAAAGAGGTTTGAGCTTTCTACAGAACTTCCATCAAGGTGAACTAGGGAAAGCAAAGCAGCAGTTTGATTGAAATTTAATAAGCTGGACTCCAAGCAATTATTGGGCATCTTGTCCAGAGAAAAGCTGAACAAAGCGAGAAAGATTAGCTTGGGCTGTAGGAAGGGGAAACCGAAAGGCTAGAAGTTGCTGGAGTATCTAACCCTGCCTAAGAATTAGTCCCCGTGCACACAACTTGCCCAATTTCCATGGCCCTTTATTGCAGAGTGTTTAAACACTGGAGTCTGACACCAGATTACCTGGGATCTGATTCATTAGCATTTTTTAACCTTAGGGAACGTATTTGCACCTTTGTAACCCAGTGTTATCCTCTGTAAATGAGTATAATGATAGGAACCACCATCAGGGGTGGTGTGAAAATAACTGAGTTAATATAGGTCAAGCATATGGGACAGTGCCTGGCCGGTAGTTAGTCCTCAATAAATGTTTATAATTATCACCTTGGAAATGGATATAGGATTTATGTCAATGTATGTGTGACTCAGACAACTAATTATCTCTGTTATAGGTTCATAGGTTCTGAGCAACTTGTTGTTCCACACGGACTGGCCTAGGAGTAGGGATGTGCTATGCAGACTGATACTATTCTGATCCTTGTATCACTTTAAATTCATGACTTGGCATGTTGGTTCCTAGTTTAGTGTTTTGTGAGTTTTAATATTATTAGTCAGCTCTCTAAATCCAATCAAATCTGGACACCCATAAGATTGGCATTTGGACCATTGAGGCTGAAAGCTAGACCCAGAACCTTGATAAATTCACTAAATGTATACTAACGATAAGGTCTTTTGGCAAACGGCTAAAAAGTCATCTCCTGAAAACTTCTATCTTCTTTCAGATGTCAGTAACTGACAACCAAGATTTTCCCAGATGCCAAGTGGCTTGGAATTTCCCAATGGGAGAGGAGGGGGAAAAATAAAAAGGAATAGCTTATCTTAGAGATAGTTAGAATAGCAGAAAGGTTGTTTTTGAACAAGATATATCAATCACTAAGAGTTGCTGTACTTAAAGATTTTGGCAACTCCTGGAGCCCGAGACTTGAATGAATGTACCCAAAACAATAAACAAAGGGGTAGGTGATTTTCAGTTCAGCCATACCAAATTCCTGCTTCAAATAAACCCATCAATATGCTAAATTAGTACCCACTTTCACAGTTAAAGGGCCGCAGTGCTGCATGTCCAGTAACTAACATTTCCCCTTATTTCTGTCAATGAACAGAGAATGCAACAATCTCTATTCCTAGAAATTTGAGGTTTTTTTTTTTTTTTTTAAGGAAGACAAAAACAATGATGTATTCCTATGGCAGATTTAGAATTAAATAGCCATTTTTCCACTTTCAGGAAAAACAAATGACTTTTGATATACCATCCCCTATGTAGTATAGTTGAGAAAATGCCAGGGCCTCAAATGCAATTTTTAAGATTGCTCTGGGCCTTATGCTCCAGCCCATGAAACTTTCTCCCTGCTTCAATTTTTTTTTTTAAGGACTTCCTAGAGCTGGGTTGATATTAGGTACACTCTCACAGGATTCTGGACCAAGGACTATCTTATAGCCTCTAAGTATCAAGGATTTTGTTTATGTTGCCCCTGTTTATGTGGGACTTTCTTTTCCTAATAACTAAAGTCCAGTTATAAGGAAGCAGAGTTGAGCCTGTGAGATATGATAAGGCTGCCAAAGAGAAATTCAACAGAGACTCCACAGCTAAGGAGACAAGAGCAGCTGCCACTCTGGCAAGGAGGTGAAACGTGCCAACCTTCTGCCCAGCGGTGCCACACCAATGCTCTGAACATTAAGCCGAGTTTACTGCCTCCCCTGTGACTATGCCAGTCACATTTGAGAACATCTGCCACAGCCTTAATGACAGAGCCTATGGGAACCTAATGAGTACCCCCTACACCTGCGCGGCTTTGCCAGACAGCTGTTTCCATCTCCTCAACCTCCTTTCTCAATCCTCCCCTCACATGTGCTCACTTCCCCATGTTCCCTAGAGGATACAGCCAGATTCTCTCGCTGGTTCTGTGCTTTTGTTAGGATTTCATTTATCTCCATTTACATGGCCCTTAAAGGCAGCAGAGATAAAAAGCATAATGCCATTCAGATTGCTCAAGCTTCACCATAACTATGCAAAAGGGTGAATGTTGGAGACAGTCAATCAGAAGAATCCACGTTCTAAGAGATATGGAGACCAGGAAGGAGAAAACGAGAAGAGTTGCTGCGTTTCCTTGCTGACAAATGTCAGACATGAATGCCGTAATTCACAAAGCCATGGAGACACTTCACAGTTTATGTATGTATGGAATCATTTGTTGAAACATTATCTGATTAAGATGGGTGGCTAGTAGGAGAGCTAAAAAACTATAAACAGAAAATCTAGTACCTTTTAATAAAATGTTCTTTAACAATTCTGGGAAGTCTGATTACATTAAAAGTGCACAATTTTAATATGATGCATGACAGAAAGAATCTTAACAACCATGCGACCTTTGGCAAGTCATTTAACTTTTCTGAATTTCCATTTCCTTGTTTGTTAAATGAGGATAATTATGTGGATTTGGTGAGGTCATAAGAAACAAATTACATGCAATACATGAATAGTATCATGAGATACTTGGCACGCATCAAGTGCTTGATAAACACTGGCATTGTTATTACTGCCATAGAAAACCCATTTCTCAGGGCTTTACTATAGTCATTGAAAGAACATTTGTTGTTGCTACATATTTTCTCAGAATAAATCATCTTCTTGGTGACAGAGGGAAGTGAAGTACCTCCTAAATGAGAAAAAAATAAAACTTCAAACAATTAGCACATTTGTTATGTAATCAAAAGCCACTAGCTGGAATTTCATAGCTATATGGCTAACAGAATGTGAGATTTCTGTGACCATTCATTTTAGTCATTTTACAAACCAGAAGAATTGTATGTTATATGATAAATAAAAGCCATGTGGCATGAAAAAACTCGGACTATATCAGATGTTTATGTTAAAAATAGTCCCTCCTGTCTAGATCTGCACTGTTCAATATGGTAGCCCTAAGCCACACACGTCTACTGAACAACTGAAATTTAGCTGCTCAAAATTTAAATGTATTATAAGTATAAAACACACACTGAATTTTTGAAGTTTTAGTATGTAAGAAAGAATGTAAAATATATTAGTAATAATTTTATATTGATCACAGGTTGAAATCGTGATATATTAGATCTATTGGATAAAGCACAGTATTGAAATTAATTTTACTTATTTCTTTTTATTTCCTCTAACTTGTCTACTAGAAGATTTAAAAAGTATTATGTGACTCCTACCGTCTTTCTTTTGAGCAGCCCTGCTCTGAAGCAATGGTTCTTAGTAGTTCTTATGCATACACTTATACTATGTTTATAAATGTCATCCAAGGAGCTGGAAAAAAATTCATATGCCTGGGCTCTCAGCAATTCTGATTTCAATCACCAAAGAAATTTGCATTTTCAACCAAAAAAAAACTGGATACTTCTGATGGAGATGGCCACTGAAGCATGCTTTGAGAGACACTGCTTTGTATGTATCCTAAGATGAAACATGATGCTAAGAAACACAGGTAGGACTGGGGAGATATTTATGGACAATAAATAGGCTAATACGAGGGCATAAAAGAAAGGGGAGAAGCACAAGGGTAGAAGATGCCCATGCACCTGCTTTAAGGGTCCTTTCAATGATAAATAGTGAAGATAAGCCTGTCCCTCTTTCCCAACTTTTAGCATGCATGCGGAGGAAGCAATAAAAGTCTGCACTATAAGAACCTTTGACCATTAAAATTTGAAGGTAAGTTATACAAGAATATGGTAAATAAAAGTGATGTCAGAAATGATTTCCTCAGTGGTAACTAATAAAATCTCTCTTTGCTAACACTACCTTTTCTCTAATACTGCAAATTGGCTGGTGGTGATACGTATAGATGGTATAGATAAAATTTTTAGGAAGAGAAATATTCCACAGAGCCCCTGCATCCCACTTCTCTAATGGTATACCTTGTCACTGTCCATGTACTAACTTCATTGTGAGCACCAGGTAACAGAATCACCATCACTAGCTACTAGTTGCTGTAGGAACACACAGCCTCTCCCAATCACGTCTAGCATTTAAGGCTCTTTCTTGGCTAACACTGGGGGGTGAGGGGGATCAAATATAAAGGAGATGATTCTAAGGGGGAAACAACTCATTCAACAAACCCAACTCATCACCCACCGTGGTCATGCCCTTCTTTGAGGTTCTTCTACTACCAATGGCCTTTTATTTCCTTCCTACCAACATAATGTCTTTGCCTCAACTACTCCTTCCTCACAGTTTGCTATATTATGCTCTAGTGCCTTCTGCTGCCTTTTCCTGTCCAGCTCACATGAAACACACAACTGATAGAGTCATGCTGACTAGATGTTGACTGTCCAAGCCCAACAGGGCATCTCTTTCAAGATTGCCTTTCATATCCATCACTCTCCTGGAGGACAAGGCTATGGCACTGGCTGGGGATTTTTGCAATCAGATTCCATCTTCATTTGGCTGTACAAGCCAGCAGGGTAAGCACCTCTCCCATGGAGGGCAGTGCACCGTCACAGTGAGATATGAAGTATACCGCATACCGTTCTCAGTGATGAGAAAGAAGTTCCTGGTCCAGAAAAGGGTCTGATAGAAAAAGCTGGTGGCATATTTTCTGGCTTATGTTTGGGTTATCCCCCCAAATCTAAGAATTTCCTATTCTAATACCAGTAATGAAACCATACAGTTGTTGAGTTGGATAGCTTTTGAGGTCATTTAGTCCAATTTCCCATGTAAAATAGAATTCCAACCGGACATCACACATCCTGAATGTAAACAATAACAAATAAAGCTCTAAACATTATTCTTAGAATTTACTGTGAGTTAACCCATGAAATCCTCAGTACAGGTGTGACTAGATCCCTCCTCTCTTGACAGGTAATAAAACAGAGACCTAGAGAAATGAAGTAACTTCCAGACCCCAACGCCACAGTTTTAGGCCAGTAAGAGTTTGGTTCAGGACTCTTCTAGAAACTACTAGGAGAGAGTAGCTCTTTCTTTTCCCCAAAAAGGCTGCGGGAAGAATAGGATGCAACTGGAACTTTGTAACCATCTCGACTCCTCAAGTGGTGAGCCAGAGATGGAGAGGTCCCGCATCTGACGATCGTCTGGATTCAGCTGTGCCTGCAGCTGTGAGCCAGGTTGAATTCTTTACTATCACTTCATAAAATATAAGAATGCAATGAGAGAGCAACTCAGCAGCTGACAAAGCTCTAAGTTTCTAATGTGTAACCCAATATCTTGCACATATTAGGTATTCAATCAACATTAGTTTTCATTTTTCCTTATATGATTTTTCAAGAGCAATAATTATATATAATTTCCCCATTTTTCATAGTGCCTAGAAAAGGGCTGAAACCACTTAAAATATTGAGTAGATATTGACAGAACACCTTGGCAGGTTGAGAATTATGCATAGGATAAATCAGACAGTAAGAATGCCCCGCTCATCTTTTTCCAGTTCTGCCTCTGAGTAGGAGCCAGGGAAGGAAAGTGCTCTCAGCATGGCTCATAGGGGAGACTATCCCAACAGTATTGTACAGATTGAACTTGACGCATAGATGTAAACCCGTCTTGCCAGACTCACCCCTGGGCCACCTGGTTAACCAAAGGACCAGAAAGCATCTCCAGAAGAAAGACTTCAGGGATCTAGGGAAGTGGAAAGCAGTTCACTGAAGTTCCTGGCATCTGCCTGAGGGCACAGCTGGAGATATTAATAATCATTTCTCTCATCAGACCACTGAAAATGAGCGCAGAGTGAGAAGGGAAAAAAAAAAAACAAGTGTGTTGCTGCCTCCTGTTTGAATTAATCTCTTCTGACAACTGCTGATTTGGGTTTGTGATTCGATCCTCCATATGTCTAGCTCTATTGGTCAATTAAGTGCAGAGGGTGATTGGGGGAAGCAGTGATGCTCGGCCTGATTACAGGAGGAAGCATCACACAGCATTTAGAACACGCAAAGCAGCCCACTGAGCTTGGCTTAAATGGAGCCAAGCAGACAAAGGTGGTGCCCGGTATTGCCAGGATGGTCAAGGGAGAGATGCTGAACCTCAGCTCTCAGAGCACTAATCAGGCAAACTGGATGTAAGACGCAGCTTCCCATTATTTAGAAATAAGTTCTGGAGAATTGCATAGGGGATCTAAAGCTGGCACGAAATTAAGTCCCCTATCATCCAATTCCCATCTTACCTTCCAGACTGTTCAATTAATAAACCGCTTTTGATGAAACATCATAAAATTAAAAACAGGAAGTAAAGTGGTATTTAACTCGGAGAGTACAATTTATATAAGTTGAAGATATTGTTTAAAATAAACAAATGGGACAGGAAAACATACAGGCTAGAGGAAGACAACGTAAAAGCCGTATAGCGCACTCATAACTATGCAGTAAAGAAAATACTTAGGAACTCTGAGTTCGAGCCCTACCTCTGCTTATGGTTTGTTGGTTTCTTTGCTGCCAAATGCCTTTTTCCTTGCCTGTCACTTCCCTGTTTTCAAGGATGCTGATGGAGGTGGTGGGACACCTTGTAGTCTCACAGATACAAAATCAAACTTGACCTAACAGCTCAAGAGAATGTTTTGACTGAAGTGATGACAGCCAAATTTTTTTATGAATCCTGAAGTCCCTCAAATAACTATTGAAGAGAAAAGCTAATAAAAATGATTGTATACCATCTTAGAAAAGAAAGATCTATATCAATGCATAATAATAATCATAGGAGGCAACAAGACTAATTTTAAAGTGACATTATGTGAAAAAGCAGCTATGATTTCCAGGATGTGGTTTCAGACTTAAAATGCCATAGAATATTAGTCCTTCTGTTTTCCACTCTGAAAAGATCTGATTTAGCATTAGTTCCCAGTAATTTACCTAAACCTTGAGAGGGTAAGAATTGATATTTGAACAACAAATGCTTATGATTGAAAGAGGAGCATAGCAAATGTTTCGGTCGTTAAAAATAATAAAAAACATAGGCTGAATCCAAACTACTTAGGTATGTTAATTGATAGAATAACTGTTTAAGAGTATTAATACTGAGATTTCTAGCACTCTGAGGGGAAGACTGACAGCCTAGCAAAGATTGCACTGTGGGTGCTATCCTATTCAGCATATTTATTATGACTTGGCTAAAACAAATCTTTATGTATGTCTTGTGTTTGGCAAGATTATCAATCCATTCCCCCAAATTTAAGAAGTAAAGCTAAGGTATAACAGAAGAAAGGTACAAAATGAAGTCTAGATTATTCTGAACCAGTCAACAAAAGAAAATCCAACATGGACAAGTAAAAACCTCTTTACATGGGTTCACCACTTCATCCAAACTACCAACCAGTGAGTACAATTGCACACCTTAGTCACTGCAACTGACTACATGTCTCATCATGATTCCACAATGTGTTGATGCTGCCAACAATGCCTACGCATTCTTAGGCTTAAGATAAGTACAGTGGTTTGAGCAAGGACGGTCATAGGTCTGCTGTATTCCACAACTGTCATTGTACAGAGAAAATACACATTGTAACTGGCCACCACACTTAAAAATGTTGACAAATTTTTGGTAAGAGAAGAGCACCTAGGACGGGAGGGAAGAGTTGGAACACTGCCAAAGAAAAACTAAAGGAAGTGATGTGATTCAAAGGAGAATGTGTCTGAGGGAAACAATGATGAGATAATGGGGCTTTTTATATGGGAAAAGGCTTCTTAGTGGAGAAAAGATTTAGACTTATTCTCAATGGGTCCACAGGTAAAATCAATGGATAGACATTTCAAAGACATAGACTTTGACTCAAATGAAAAGATCTTTTAACAAGTAGAAACTTCCTAATAACTAGCAAGTCTTCTGACAGAAGGAGCGCAAAAGAAACTACACAAAATCCCACACTGTAAAAGAGATTCATGAGCCAATTAAGCATCTGGACTAAATGACTTATGAGATTACGTCCAACTGTACAATTCCTTGATTCCAGCACAATAGGAGAATTCTATAACTATTTATTGCATATCTAGAGGAAACATGCTAAGTCTTGAGATACATAAATCCCTCAGTTAACTATATTGATGGGAAATAGAATAGAGTCCAATGTGAATAGATTTGATGAGTATATGGTAGCATGAATACAATCTAAGAAGAGCCCATAGTAGAGTCTTTCTTTAAAGAAGGAATAAATCCTGACTGCTATGAAAATATTTTATGTGATACAGTTACAGAGAGTGATGTTTAAGAGTATAAGTTCCATTAAGAGATTCCTAACTCTGGGAAATGAACAGGGGGTGGTGGAAAGGGAGGTGGGCAGGGGGATGGGGTGACTGGGTGACGGGACCTGAGGGTCTGAGGGTCACTTGGTGGGATGAGCACTGGGTATTATGCTATATGTTGGCAAATCGAACTCAAAAAAAAAAAAAAAAAAAGAGTATAAGTTCCAGATTGGGTGTGCTCATTCAAATCCTGGCTCTGTCATTTGCTATGTATATAACCTTGGGCATGCCACTTCTCAACAGCTTCTTTATCTGTAAAATGAGAATAATATACCCACCTCACAGGGTTACTGCATAATTAAATGAGTTAATGTATATAAAGCTTTTAGAGCAGTTGCTGAAACACAGTAAGGGCTATGGGAGTGCCAGCTAGTGTAACAACTGTTTAAAATTGTTTAAGAAAACCCAGAAGTATTCAAATGAAGGTGGATGTGCTTTCAAATTTCCTGCGCAGGGATCCCTGGGAGGCGCAGCGGTTTGGCGCCTGCCTTTGGCCCAGGGCGCGATCCTGGAGACCTGGGATCGAATCCCACGTCGGGCTCCCGGTGCATGGAGCCTGCTTCTCCCTCTGCCTGTGTCTCTGCCTCTCTCTCTCTCTCTCTGTATGACTATCATAAATAAAAATAAAAATAAATTAAAAAAAACTTTAAAAAAATTTCCTGTGCATTATACAAACAAACATAGACCGATATTTGATTTCACTATTGAATTTATGTATTTGGTATTAGCCTTCTGGAATGGCTATGCACCAAAACGTCATTTTCGGCCTGTTGTCATCATTGTCATTACCGATGAAAGAAGATATAGCACAGAAAAGCTAAGTCCACTAATTTTAGCTATTACCTAATTTTTGCAAAAGCTGGAATCTAACAACTTGAAGTAAAATTCATTCACATCTCTTTTTTATCTTGCTGTACCCTAAGGTAGTGGTGTCAATGAATGGCCAAAAGATGGAAAGTCACAAGGCAGCTCATCTAATTATTAAATTGTATAATTGACTCCTGCATAAATGGGAGTTGATTATATGTATAAATTGCAGGTTAACTAAAAATGGATAAGTGTATTTTTAAAATAACAACATTCAAATTGGGTGATTTGATGAGATGAAAATAAGCTGTAAAAGTCAAAATATTTAAACGAACAACATCAACAACGCACATTATGAAACATGCGGCATCAATTCATTAAATTACTAGTTAATATGGTGGAAATTGGCAGAGTATCTCACAGTTGTCCACAATATGGGAATTCTAACAAATATTTTCTTGATTTAAAAAACCAAGATGTCCATTTTTCTTTTTGTCTGTCCAAATTGAAACAGTCAATAGCAAATAAGAGATATGAGAAAAGATGACACACTTAAATAAATTCCACAGGAAAAAATCCTGCATCTTTCTTTAGACAACAAACCAAAGCTTTTATTTTTCTTTTGCCCTTCAGAAAAGACTCTGTCATAGGCTTGATTAAAAAAAAAAAAAGCCACTCATTGATGTCTATTTTTTTTTTTCTTCTTCAGTGTCTTTAATGGAAATGCTAATAATATTTCGCTAAACAATTCTGCTTCTAGATATTAGGAAGTAGCATTGCCTGGTGACACTGAGAATATGACCTTTGGTTAATATTCTAGTTCAGATGTAATCAAGCTGTATGACCTTGAGAAAATTTCTTATCTCCTCCAAGTCTCAGTATTCTTATCTGTAAAATGGAGACATTAGCAAATACCTCATCAGGAGTTGTGAAGAATACAGGTAGACTTTAAGAGCGTTAACATAACCACACAGGTATTCTTAATTGTCTTTATATCAAAATGGGTCAGTCACTCAAAAGTTACTAATTTTGGACAAACATAGCATAGTCTCCCACAGAACTAACTTCATGGTATATAATTTAATAATTTACTGAGGACAGAAATAAGAAACTTCACAACAAAGTATGTTTTAGGGATTTGCTATAACGTGATTAAAGACATTATCCAATATGATATTAAGTAACTTTTCTTCAAGACCCCATAAAATAAATGTATTTTAGCATGTATTACTCCCCAAAATGTTTGTCTTTTTTGGAGAGCTAGTATTTTTTCTTCTTCTATAAGTTAATGAAAAAATAGACTTCTTTTTTTTGGTTTGTTTTGTTTTGCTTTGGCTTCTGGGAAACTCAGGTTATGTTTATTTATCTTTATCCATACTTTTTTGAATACCTTCTTTCCTAATATAAATATTGCATACGAGGCACCTAGGTAGCCCAGGGGTTGAGCATCTACCTTCAGCCCAGGGTGTGGTCCTGGAGTCCCGGGATCGAGTTCCACATAGGGCTCCCTGCATGGAGCCTGCTTCTCTCTCTACCTGTGTCTCTGCCTCTCTCTCTCTCTCCCTCTCTCTCTCTCTGTGTGTCTTCCATGAATAAATAAATAAAATCTTTAGAAAAAATAAATATTGCATAAATATCATGTTAAAAGCTAATTCAATTATTTTTATTGTGACCCAGAGAACAGGTTATTTTCAAAATTACAATGTGACTATAATTTATATGTCACAAAAATAAAACATATTTTATATTTTATGTGAAATATACATTGAAATTATTTAAACTGGTATACAGATAATAAACAAAGGATGCTCACTGGTGTTATAGGTGTGGAAAGAAAAGCAGTCTGGAAGTGGCTTGATGATGGTGAAAAAATCCATTAAAGAATTTGGCAAATCTTTACAAATGGCCTTAAATAGGTAAAACTAATTTAAAAAAAAAGAAACTTTGTAGAAAGCTATTATGTCTAAGAAAATATATAAATATAATCACTGCAGCATTAAAATTGTAAAAATAATTTATGGAAATATCTCCAACCAAAGGAAATCATGAACTAATGAAATTCATGGAGTTCCAACCTGTATATATTTATGGGAATTATTTCATTTAAAAGAATAATGCTGAGTGGAAAAAGCAACTACAAATAAATTATGCTTAAAATTATACTGAAAAATCATACTTAGACATACAGATATAATATTTTAAAAGCCTGGAAGAAAATATGTGATGATGTTAATATTTTTTTAAAAGATTTATCTATTTATTTTAGAGAGAAAGAAAGAAAGGAGGCCAAGGGGCAGAGGGAGAGAGAAATTCAAGTAGACTCCACCCTGAGCGCAGAGCCCAACTGGGGCTTGATCTCACTACCCTGAGATCACAACCTGAGTCAGAACCAAGAGTCAGACACTTATCCTGCTGTGCTAAACCAGGCACCTCCATAATGTGAGTATTACTTAAATCTTGGCAATAAGATTTAAGTCCTTCTTTTGCTTTTAATTGTTCTGTGCTTTCTAATTTCATCTAGTGAATATCACATTATTTGGGAAAAAAATAAAGATATGGGGGAAAAAATCAAATGTGAAGGGAGAAAACATGAGTTAACTTTCATATTATTCCAACTAAGAAAGTTCTATTAGAGAATATGTGTAGGCAAAAGAATTTACTATTTCACTTTATGACAAGCTGAGATCAGTGTATTTAGGATGATCCTGAGTTCTGATATAATGCATGTTGACCCGAACACCCCTAATTCCACAAATCACTAAAAATTTTAGAAAAAATAGCTGACAGCAAATCCGACAATCATTATGGAGCTTTTCAACGTGTTGCACAAATTGTCTTGAGTTGAACTGATTTTTGTGGCACTGTCCATGGCAAGCAGACTGTGTATTAATGTTCCACTTACTCAAAGAGTTCTAATGACTCACTCAAGCTCACAGCTGCCACGTGTGGAATCTAGACTCTAACTCACACAAACTCCTGCCTTCACGCTGAAACTCTTTAGGAAAATCATGGGACAGGAGATTCGCTGTTTTCTCATGTCTGTTATCTATGTCTTTTTCTCTTTCCCTCTCTACCCCTAACCCCAACTCTCTCTTTTTTCCCACAGTGCAATATTATTTACTTCTTTGCAAAGCAATTGGCTCCAGAATACAGAGCCCATGCTATATTTGTTAACTAATGTGAGACTTTTCTCCTCCTCCTCCTCCTCCTCCTCCTCCTCCTCCTCCTCCTCCCTCCTCCTCCTCCTCCTCCTTCTTCTTCTTCTTCTTCTTCTTAAGTGAGACTTTTCATATTGGCTTGAAAAAATAGGATTCTGGGTCTCCTATATGAAAAAATTGTGTGCATTTACCTTTTCAGAAAAAAAAAATGCAGTCAAAACTTTCCTTGATGAAAAAAAATATATTTTCTCTACCAATTACCTCACGTGCATGTGAACAACAGGATATACTTCTATTCACAATAAGAGAGGTCCATGTGCTTCTCATTCCATTTCTGTCAGTCATGCTGCCCCAAACCAAACAGAAGTCAGGTACTGATTGGCCATTGCACGAGGTACATTCTGCAATCCCATGTACTTTGATGCTAGCACCACTGCAGCAGGCCTTCAGAATTGGCCCTGTCACTTTAAATATAATAGACAATAAATCATCCCTCTGAGACAGCCCCTAAGGAAAACAGGGAAAAAATAGAAATAGCATTTAAAAGCCCTTTTCTATTACAGTGCCTCTAGGGAGCTTTTAAAATTGGAGCTTTTTAAAAGTGAATTTTATGCTTTTTGGGGCTTTTAAAAGTGCTTCTAGAATCAATCGTGAAATCCTATGACCAAATCTTCCATCAGATCCGTTAATTTAGGTCTTTGTTATGCTAGTATTGTCATATTTTCTTATCTTGTTTTCTCAATGCTTTATATACTCTAAGTATTTCTCGCTCTAACCTCTTTATCTTTCTGCCAGTATTTCTTGTTTCTTTTCCTTCCTTCCTTCCTACCTTTTCTTTTTTCCTTCATCAAATACACTTTTAGTTCTCTCCCCTCAAAGTAGCTTTTGGTCTTTTGTAACTTGGACACAGATGATCCTAATTAGATAACCAGGCAGATGATTCAGAACTTTCCAGTTGGTGGGATGGAGTCACTTTCCTTCCCCTGTGGCAAAATTTTCCAAGGCACAACTGAATGCCATCTACCCCTTTCTCACAAGCCTCCTCCTCTCTTATGCCTGTGGCTCTTTTTAGTTTAGTTGATAACAGAAGAACATCAAGATAACTAAGAAATTTGACTTCATTTGGTAAACAGTTTTAATCAAATCTTAATAGGAACACATAGTAAATATAAACATATAAAGCATAGCATTATAATGAAGGTTAGGATTTACATTAAGAAGAAGTGACCCAGAATTGTCGTCCCACCCTTGTGTAACTAGTCCTCAGTTACAATAAGTCAAGCAAATCCATGCAGCATTATGTGGCCCAATAAAACAGTGTGGCTCCATAGCCTTCATAGTGTTCCAAATTAAAACTTTATACTGAATAGGTCATATTTCATCTTAATATTGAAAAACATACACACTCGAATAACAAATGACACTAGTGCAGAATGTCTTCTCAGAGCTTCTGGTCTAGGATGATAGGGAGGAGATATCCAACTTGATACTGAGTTGGTATCTTTTGATAAATTGGGAAGGCCCAAGTATGAAGCGAAAAGCAGTGAGAAAAGATTATTCTGACACAGTTTGGATTTATAGATTTCCCAGGCTCCTTAATGGCCATCTATCTCACCTGGCCTGCCACAGGCACTCTAGGTACCTGCTGGGTGAGTGCTTATTACCTAGAAGGCAGAAATCAAATTATTGCAGGGAATTTACTGAGTGAGATGAATAAAAGCTGCCTAAGCCAGTGTTGCTCGTAGTGCTTTCTCTGGAACATAAGTCTCAGGAGAAGCTCTAAAAACGTCCCATAGACCGTAAGTGTGGTCAACACTACAAACCCTAACACCTCTGCAGAGTCCACTGACGCAGTACAAGCACTGGTAAGTCCTACCAGACAGAAAGCTGCTCAGTTTTGTTCCACTCAGCATTTACCAAAGTCCATGGCATTCTCACTTTAGGTAAAAATGAGAATAGTTCTCTGAAAGCTTCAGAAAGCACAGGCCAGGCAGTGACCTAGAAGATCCCATCCAGGAGAACTATTTTGGAATTTGAAGCTCGGTAACGATCGTTAAACCCAATGACTAGATGAAGCAAAATAGTTAAGAAGGAATATTGCAGGTTTGTATTAATGATTTCCACCACAAGAGAGAGAAATGTACCAGCAGATCATGGTCATTAAAAATGACCCATCAGTGGACAGCAAATTACATACTGGGGAACCAATGCTGGAGAAAAATCAAAGAGGTGGAGGTCATGTTTTATTTCACTTGTAGCCCTTTTCAAATTCAGTCCTAACCAAACCTGATTAAAGTAAATCCCTTTTTTACAGCCTGTGGAGTCTATAAGATTATGGTGTTAATGGAAGTGCGATTCGATCCGTCAGTAATGGTGCATGTCGGGACCCTGGCGCCTCTGACAAGTCCATTTTTTAAGACGTATTTATTGTTTTTTTTTTTTTTCTCCCTTCTGTTCTCTGCATTGCGGGGTTTAATTGAACAGTTTAAAGTGATTCTTCTTCAAGGCCCATTAATTGATTTTATTTGTGTATTCTCTAGGGGTCAAGGAAAAGGGGGAAAAAAAACAATAAAATTGCATCTCTGGTTTTCACTGTCATATTCTTCCCCGGCAATTCAGAGCTCTAATTTTTTGTGTCTTTTCTCCGCCTCCATCTTTTTTCTTATGGTTTTCACAAGGTGCAATTTTATATGTTTGTTCTGCTGCATATCACAAGTTTGTTCAATCCTGATAGTGGTTCTCCATGAAGAAAATAATAAAATGCACCCAGATTTGATAAATTATGTAATATCTAGGAGTTCTTCAAGATAAATCCTAATGAAAGGGGAAGCTTTCATTGAAACAGTCATAAAACCTTATAGTCATAAAACCTTTGTTGCTTATGGTGCAACAAAGCACCATTCGTCTTCTTTGTGTCATAAGAGGACAATCTCTTGAGTTTGAGATCATGACCTATGTACACATATATACACACGGTGTATTCACATTTACTCCCAGAACCCACCAGAAGACCTGAATGGCTTCAGGTCTGTTAAGTAAGAATGAAGATAGATGGTACATGGATTGCAAAATAATATACTCAGAAGGTAGACATAGTAGATTGAAACTGAGATACTGCCAAGGGCAGAAACTACACATGTGTGCACATGTGTCATAACAACACATGTCATAACATCATACCGCATCATCATACCTATTATGCCACAATGTTTTCTATTATACAAAATGATCTGTACCATTTTGGATGCCTCTTTTTATCAAGCAGTAGCTAATCCTACACTGTTGCTATGAAGCAAGTACTACTAGCACCATTTATTCATCAAAGTCTGAGACTCAGAGATGTTAAATAATCTGCCAAATTTATCGATGGGTCTAATTACGGATCTAAGTTGCTCCAATGCCTACCCTTTGCATATACTATTTACATATACTATTGTCTTAGAAGCTTATTTGCAATGACTTTTATTTCATTAAAGATGGAAATGTAATAAAGCCATTTAGAGAGATTGGTACATTTTCTCCATGCCTCCCCAGCATAGGCCATAAACAAACACCAGTTGAATGTCTGAATAAGATGTCTGTCCCATCACTTTTGTATTTCCTGCTTTTGGTCTCACTCCAAGACCAGTCCTTTGCGGGCATCATGTCTACAAGGCTGGTAGAGAAGACAGGAAAGTGACAAGGGAAGTAACCATCAACTTATACCCCGAAAACTTGATGGACAAACTCTCTCCAGCCTCTTGGCTATTTTTGTGTTTCTTCCTAGGCCATATCCTTCTCTCCTTTCAACTCCTGTCCCTTTACCCTAGTTCCTTGGATGAAGTTCTAAAAGATTCTTCAGCTTAGGTCTTTCATTAAAATGTAGGTCAAATTTATCTTGAACATGGGCTAGTAAAAATATGGCATTGGCTTCTGGTTCCCAATTATCTTTCCCTGAAAGTTCTGAGATTGAGTGTTTAAGACTGACATTGAGAGAAAGGTGGGGGTTGGGAGAGTAGGAGTTACACAGGAGATAATGTCTAGGAAGAATTATTATCATTTTACTTATTTCAATTTTGTCTATAGGGGAGAGGGGAAAGTGACAAGTTCTAAATTGACTTCCAGGACATCAACAGAACATCTTTAAATAAGAGAAACATATATTTGCAAATGTGTTGGTAAACCGGAAATCTCAGAAGCACAGCCCTCTTATTGAAGGGGGGCACTCTATGCTCTTGATGTTCATATAGTCCAGACAAAACACTAAATTCTCTCTCATCACTACACTTCCATGTCTGTTCTCTCTTTCTTCTTCCTAGGACATCACCTTCCTGGAGTCCTTTTATCTCCATTCACCTCTGACAATTTTCATGAGTTTATGAGACTCTTGTTATCACCTCCAGGATTTTATCTGTTTTCTGATCGATATTTGCAGTGAATTCCTTCAAAGGATCAGCCAAGGAAGCGGTGCTAAGGACAACTCATCCCTCTCTGAAGCCAGGTGTGACAAATAGGGATTTTTGGATGGGGTGTTTACATAATCCTGATGTGGCAGTGCCAGGTGATGACCTCTATAAAGAGAAGGAAAGCAGGTTTGTCTTTTGGGAATTGCTAAGCAAAAGAGAACATATTTGTAAATGTGTCCCACTCCTAATAAATGGACAGATTGGTGCCCAGAAACATCCATGCTCCTGGATATATCCTCTTTTCTGGGTCCCTAGAATCTGCAAATGCCCCATCAAAATACAAGTCACATTCTACCATAAGCTTCAGTTTGCCTGGATCTACCCTCAAAATGGAATCAAGTCACATTCATCTCTATATTCCTAGCCCCTCCTTAAGTATCTGGTATATAAGAGATGCTCAATAAATACATTCTAGCACAAATCAAAGAATGAACAAGAAGAAACTCCCATATAAGTACTATTATACATTGTGAAGGAAACACAACTGTCAGTAAGTGAGGCAAATAGAAAACAGTGGGGCTCAAGTGGGTTCAGTATGAAGATAGGAATGAATTCTGAATTGGTATTATTAAGGTTAAATGAAACTCCTGGTGACAGAAAAAAAACAAACAGTCTTTATGTGGGAATTTCTTTCTTTTTTTTTAAGATTTTATTTATTTATTCATGAGAGATACGGGGAGAGAGAGAGAGAGAGGCAGAGACACAGGCAGAGGGAGAAGCAGGCTCCATGCAGGGAGCCCCATGTGGGACTCGATCCCAGGTCTCCAGAATCAGGCCCTGGGCTGAAGGCGGCACTAAACCGCTGAGCTACCTGGGCTGCCGAGGAATTTATTTCAAATTCCAGAAGACAAGTTTGCAAAGGAAGCTTTAGAATGCAACCTACAATGCTCATGATCAAACATCCATCAGTACAGAAGCCTACAAGCACAAATAAATATTCACCTCCATGGGGTAGCCTAAGGATCTTAAACCTAGACACCTAGCTCAAGCTTGTTCTTCACTCTTGGAAGTGCCTATCACAATCGTTCCACATTTGAAACAACTGAGAATGTGTATGTAGAGTGGACTGGAGGGAGGAGAAAACTGTGTCATCGGAAGGCCTTTTACAAAATGTACATATTTTACTTGGGAGAATGTAAATATTGAACCAATGCATTTTTCTCATTAATACATTAGAGCAAAACATCTTCATCTTCGTCAAAATGCTAACTCATCAAGTGGTTAGAGTATAGCAGATTCTTTTCAATATGAGGATAATAGAGAAAATGCTGCCTTCCAATTCTGAAGCTGCCTACCAAACCTGCTTTGAATCAAAGATTCAGACTTTGCATACACCATCTGTCTTTGTTTTTATTTTTCTAATTCTCTCATGAGATACCAATATGATAGTAGAAGATAACCTTCCTGGAAGAAATCTAACCCCAGGGAAAGCACATAGAGGTGTGTGTGTGCGCGCGCGCACACACACACACACATATAACCAAACTCATTTTCATATAGGAAGAAAGGTTCTCTAATGGCATTGCTTTGCCCTGATATTATGTTCATTTTCCACTGAAACCTTCTCTCATTACAAAAGTATGTAATTCTGCAGCCTAGGTTTTCACTGACAAAGGAATTCGGATAACAGATTCTTTTACTTGCATTTACTGGTAATGTCAGTAAACATAATCTTCCAGTCTTGTACCTTGCTTCCCTAAATGGTCAAGTTTACAAGCAGATTGAGCATCTAAACGTTCCTCTCCAGATTAAAGAATCCCTCTCATATACTCATTAACACTTAAACGTGTCGAAAACTCTATGTGAGGGTCCATTTCATCCACTCAACTTGGTCAGGCTTCATTTTAGCTCCCAATTAAGTAATTTCAACCCAACTAGATCTATCCAATCCAACAAAACCGAAGAGTCATTTTCCCAGTACTTTCTGTCGTATAAATTGCATCACGGTCCTTTCAACCAATATATTGTTACAAAATCATACATGCACCAAGTCAGCAAAATTATACCTCCTTAATAATAGAGTGGATGCTAAGGTATCTGTGCCCCAGCTTCATTTTGCTGCTCTAAGTAAAAAGTAGGCATCATCATTAGTGGCTAAATCAATATCAACTGTATTAATAAGAGCAAAATGAACACATGTGCTTGGATAGTTCTCTTTCAATCACTCGAGGTCCAAAGCTCTCTAGTTCTAGCATTAGTCTTGAATGACCATCAAAGACGTGCTTTGGCCTCTAAGACAGTCACTGCCAAGTTAACACGCATGGGACCAGATGAGAAGAAAATGCGCAACAAACTCCTGGGGGCTCTTCAAGGCCTGGTGGAAGTCAGAGGATTATATTTGCATTGCATAATTGGCGGAGCCTGTCATAGCACCGCTGCAGCCAACAGCCGCTCTCTGCTGAGAACTAATTCCACCACCTGATCTATTTAATATTATAATGAATTTAATCTTCTCCACATTCAACCAGAAGCCAAAGAGCACAGTTTGTGGCTAAACCCGCATTTGCTGAGAGATGACAAGAGACTTCTGTAGTGGTGAGAATTAATTGGGAGAAGGGTACTGACAGAGTTACTCAATCCTTCATTTGGTCGAGGTACTTTCCCTCTTCCAGGGAGCAGGTGTTTGTGCAGCCTGAATTTTTCCTTCTCTTCTCAAGAAAAGCTCTAGGAGATGTGAAGTGGACTTAGATATTGCTATGGGCTGAATTGTCTTCCCCCCCCATCCAAATTCATATGTTGAAGCCCTACCTCCCATACTTCAGAATACAGCTGTCATTGGAGACAGAGTCTTTAAAGAGGTCATTGGAGTGAGCTGTGACCCAAAACTAGTTTCTTTAAAAGAAGGAATTTGGATACACAGACACCAAGGTGGCATGCATGTTGGAATGACCACGTGGGGACACAGGAAGAGCGTATCCATCCACAAGCCAAGTAGAGAGGCCTTAAAAGAAACCAAACTTGCTGATACCCTGATCTTGGGCTTCTGGTCTCCAGAATTGTGAGAAACTAAGTTGTGGGTGATTAAGCCACACGATCTGTCATCTTATTACGGTGCCCTAGCACATTAATACAGATATTATCTAGCATAACCCAAAGTAAGATTTTCCTCTACAGAATCCCTTAGGTTTTCATAGAATTGAGCCAGAAAGGGACATCTCTCTAACACGAGGCAACAGACCCATCTAAAAGTGGGTCATTTTGTAGAAAGTTCTCTGTGCTGAGGCAGGACCATCCTTCTTATGACTGCCACACCATTGTACCAATTCTGTGTTCTTGGTTCAGAACCAAGTCAAATGTCTTACTGGGCAGCTCTTCAATTAAATGAAGGCAGCCACAGTGCCTCTGTGTGCCTTTCCTCAATCTTCTCTTCTGAGTTGAACCTTTCTTAATGCTTTCAAATAGTCTCCATGTTCCACTGTTCTGAGTGTGTTCTGTAGAATGTCCATCCTCCTTTATATCTCTTCCACTGGGTCATTGCTTCTATCAAAATAAGATATGGCTAAAGTTACTAACTCAGATGTTATCCAGCAGTGTGAAGTGCTTCAGTATTATTTTTTTGTTTTCATCACGATATTTTAGGAAAGGGTGAAACACAAGGATCTTTAAGTCCCAGAATGGAATGGACATATGTAAGGGTCCTGAAGGGACCATGACACCTTCTAAATGTGACAAATGGGAACTGACTGCTACTAACTTTCCATCAGATTAATATGTTTAGAACACATTTTATTTTATTTTATTTTATTTTATTTTATTTTATTTTATTTATTTAGAACATATTATTTTAAATGCTGTTAGTAAATATTCCCAATAGTACATTTTATGGATATATACTTTGATGTGTGAGATATATATATACATATCCAGGTTCAAGTAGCTTTACTCATATGGGTTCACATAACTGTAAAAATATGAATATATTGGGGCACCTGGGTGGCTCAGTCAGTTAAGCATCTGCCTTTAGCTCCGGTCATGATCTCCAGGTTCCTGGGATAGAGCCCCTATGTCAGGGTCCCTATTGAGCGGGGTGGAGGTAGGAGTCAACTTCTCTCTTCTTCTGCCCCTGCCCCCCTTACACGTGTTCGAGATCTCATTCTCTTAAATAAATAAAAGCATATATATATATGTGTGGGTATACACACAATACACATAATTATACATATAATATAGTATTTTTCCCAAATCCTCAGAAATCCTAAAATTAAAAAAGAAAGCCTCAGTATTACCATAGTGTCCACAGGAGTGAATAGGTTTCCATAGCGCACTAAAGATGAAGATTACTGTAAATAGCCATTAAACTTAAAAATGCCACTCAATTGAATCTGCAATTTGCAGCTTAGAAGGAAATGGTCAGAAATGATGGTGCCCCTAGGCATTAGTACATGAACAGAGTTACAAAAATAGAATAAAACAGTGTATATTTTTGGCTTCAATTTGCTGATGTATGTATACTATAAAGCAATATCCAATTTCAAAAACTTTCATGCCTGCCCAATAGGTGTTGAAAACAGAACATAATTAAAACCTTTTTCCCCTAAATATTACGTGCCTCCTTAAAATGTTGAACATAAAATTCACCCAACATGGAAATAGGATACAGGTATACCTCCATCTATCATATCGACTTTCAACAGTTTTCCTATTATATAAACATATGAAAAATACCTGGAGGCTAAGGTAGGGTTATAAAAATGTTTGGCACATGCAAGAGAATCTGAGAGCAAGTTTAGAGGCACATAAATAACAGAAACATTAGTTATTCAGTTACCGGAAAAGGGTAACCAATATCTTATTCCTCCACAACAACTATTTCTGTGTTCCATTCTTGGAATAATCTCTGGAGAATTATGAGCCCTGATATATTTGAGGAACTTCCTCAGAAATGCAATAACAATATGGAAATACCATACATATTCCATTTAGGATGGAATTAGGGCCTCCTGGGTGGCTCAGTGGTAGAGCATCTGCCTTTGGCTCAGGTTGTGATCCCGGGGTCCTGGAATCGAGTCCCACATCGGGGTCGCCACAGGGAGCCTGCTTCTCCCTCTGCCTATGTCTCTGCCTCTCTCTATATATCTCTCATGAGTAAATAAATAAAATCTTTAAACAAATTCTGTCCTAAAGAGAGAAGTCCACTTTGCTATAGTTGTTCACTACTGCACAAGACTCCCCTTAATCCCAAATTATTTTGCATTTAGCATTTGAGTTGCCAGAAGGTAATGTCAAGAAAGACAGACCGCTTAATGGAAAAGAAAAGTTAATGAACTAACAAGGGAGCCATAATCACTCCACAAATCAAGGGAAAGATAGAATGGCTTCCAAGGCAAAATGGATGTATCAAAATGTTTTTCCTAGAAACTCAAAGCACTATGTTTCAAAGGTTAAACTTTGAGGGACAAAGCTGTAATTTTGATTATCACATTATCACACATCACACAAATAACCCAAGAACAACTATATCACAGCCTTGTCCCGAGTAGAGGAAAAGTGACAGAAAAAGGAAGAAAGAAATTCTAGTCTCTTCCATCAGGTGAATGGCTTTTCTACCATATGGCATTAGCTGATACAAAATGATCCCAGTGACTGGGAAGCCACTGTGTGGGCCTTTTGGATGAAGTATGCATGCCTGACACCTGTCACACAGCTCAAACACTGAGTTGGCATATGTACAACCAAATTAGAATAATTTGACTTTCATTAGCCCCTACCTATGTTAATGAAGGTGTAAAGAGTTATTTACAATTTGGCGGGGGGGGGGGGGGATGAGGATGGGGCCTTGATTTTAGACTTGATGGAATTTTTGTGGGTAGACCAAAAACTGCTGTGTCATACTTCCATGCTGTCAGGCTTTACGCCCAGAATTCCATTTATTTGGAGACTCTGAACCTGAAGTCAAGGATACCTCATGCTCTAGTGTTTTCAGTAGAAAAATAAGATGAACTGTCAATTGACAGATTTTTTTATAAAAATGAACAGTCTAGGATTTATGGAGCAAATAAATATTGTTCCAGAACAGCTGGCAAGCGTGAGTAAGAGCACAAACTGCTGGTATGTTATCTGCAACCTCCCACACACATACTGTGAGCTGCAACTCAATAAGTGGATGATTATAGAGGTTATAAGAAAAGTAGAAATAAATACAGTGAAGTTTAAAGAACACCTGGTATGAAAGATACCTTGGTTTCCAGCAAAGACCTTAGACTCATGAGAAGCAGCTTAAGAGTAGTGGTTAAAGGGGCAGGCTCTGAAGATAGCTGGCCTGGGCTCATAATTGGTTCATAGCTATTTATAAGCTGTGGGACTAGACCAGGCAACTAAAACTGGCTAAGCCTCAGTTTCCTTATACAGACAAAATGTTTATACTGTTGCCTGCCTTGTAAGGTTACGGATAGAAACCAGTGAATTACTCCTCCTGAAGCTCTTATCACAGTGCCTGACTCATGTATGTGCTTAATAAATGCTAGATATCGATATTATCTTTAATAATATCATCAGAATTTGGCATATTCTGATTTACAAGGCAAGGCCACTGTTTCCTTGTCCCCAATTCTACCTATTTTAATTGAAAGAAGAAATGCAGTGGCTTCTCAAGTTGGAGCCCGTACAGAATAGTTCTAGAATGGACTATAGTTTGAGATTTATTAATACTCCAGGTGAAAATAGTTCTTCGCAAAAAGATAATCATGTTCATGGAATGGTTTTAATATCGCCTTATTTCTAGAGACAGATGAATTAGATCTCACATATATTTTTGAACACGGCACATACACAAAAAGGATAGTTAAGCTAATCTGATTTATTTACTTTCATTAACCTTTTATGTGTAGTCCCAGGGGAGTCATGCTTTGTCCTAGGTCTATGTGAAACTTGCATTGCCGACTTGAACTTTTGGAAAAGGTGAAAGCGCTCGGTTAAGAAAATGCGAGTTAAGTCATTAGCTTAAGTGCTGTGAAAAAATTTACAGAGATTCATATACACATTAATTAACGTAATAAAGCATATTGAGAAACCACATCTAGTGATCTAGTTCTAGCCAACAGCTCAAAAGCACCATAAGTTCAGTGTCCCAAATTATATTACCACCAGTGCCTAGCATACACTCTGCTCCAATGCAAATGCTCCATCCTAACGGGTACTTCAAGGAGTTATATGTGTGTGCATGGACACACAGGTGTGTGATATTTAGATTCCATTTACAAAGTTCACTTCATTATACTTAGGATCTGTTCTACTAATTATAGCTACGATTCTGATGAAACACCTTATGCCAGATCCTTTAAAAATACTATTCCTAATCTGTTTTTACAGGTGAAGAAATTAAAGCTCAAATGTGTCAAAGCCGGTTGAGTTCAAGGCTCGAATCAGACCTGAAACTCAACATTCCAATCTCTGCTCATCCCGTGATACTGTCCAACTCTCTAATATTTCAGCTCCTCTGTGCCTAGATGTGTGGTATGAGTTAAGACATACATAATTATCCCTTCTATGTTCTCTTTTTATCCCGATGAGAAAATTAATTATGCAACAGGGAGCACTAATTATTCCCTTTCCCACCCCCAATTAAATAAAGATTTATGCCTGTATGCAGCAGGATAATTCTCCTTTAATGAAATAAGCCTTTTTTTATTCAATGAGTTTCAAGGAGTAAATTTACTATTTCATATACATTTGGTTTTACTATTTACATAGCCCTTCACTCAGCTGTGTTTGCTTCACCAAAACAGTTAAACACTGTTCACCCATTCTGTCTCAGTATCTGCTGTGAAAGCCAAAGGTTTTCAGCTGTAATGGGTCTTTGTTTTTATAATCTTTTATCACTCTAAAGGATGTTATTAATAAATCACTATTTCTCTATGTTGGAAGAAGGCGGTATTCTTTTGGATGTGCATAGATAAACATTCTTGGGTTTAAGATGTAAGTAAGGAGGGCTTTACCCACCCTTTTAATTATAAGGAAATGTGGGATTCAGTGGTGCAGAAAACCCATCTGCAGTCTTGCCCAAAGGGGATTCTTTTAGGTTATTTTGTTAAACCTGGATCAGACAGTAAAATCTCATTTATTTTTGGTCACAGCAAGGCCAAATTGAAGTCAATTTTCTGAAAATAGTCACATAGTTAAAATTCTAATCATAAGAATAGTAACATTCAACAAAACCACATTTTTTCTGGAAGAGTGTCTCACCCTAAATATATGAAACATAGCAACAGTTTCTCAATAGAAGAATTAATGAACTAGTGATCCCCCATAAGATAAACTAGGTTTCCAAGAGGCTGGCTTTGTTTAAATAATCAACACATATGGTTCAGAAAAAAACAAAACAAAACAAAGCTTGGCACTACTAAAAAATTAAATAATATGAGCTTAAAAACAGTAACAGTAATTATTATATCATCAACTTATTGGTAGGTTACTGTGTGTCAGGTCCTCTGCTGAGTGGTTTACATTTTTTTTTTTTAATTTATCTATTCATGAGAGACACAGAGACAGACACAGACACAGGTAGAGGAAGAAGCAGGCTCACTGCAGGGGAGCCTGATGTGGAACTCGATCCCAGGACCCCAGGATCACACCCTGAGCCAAGGGCAGATGCTCAACCACTGAGCCACCCAGGCATCCCGAGTAATTAACATTTATTAACTCAATTATCTAAACTTTAGTTCTATAAGGCAAATACTTCTCATACCCTCAAATTATGCTATTTCATATCAAAACAGATTAGGATTAGCAAAGAAAAGCAACTCAACAAAGGTCTCAGGGCCAGTATGTGACACCCAAATGGGATTGACTCCAGGGAATAAACTCTTAGCCTTCATGCATATTGAATGGTATAGGTCAGTGGGTTGGTTTCCAAACTCCAGTGTAAGGACAGGTGCTAATTCTTAAACTTTTGAGCAGTCTTCAAGGTAAATGAGAAAAATAAGCATTAGAAGGAAACATTTCAAAAAGCCGAACTTCTGTTGTAAAGGAATATATTGGGCAGCTCGGGTGGCTCAGTGGTTTAGTGCCTGCCTTTGGTCCAGGGTGTGATTCTGGACCCAGGATGGAGTCCCATGTCGGGCTCCCTGCGTGGAGCCTACTGCTCCCTCTGCCTGTGTCTCTGCCTCTCTTTCTCTCTGTCTCTCATGAATAAATAAATAAAAATCTTAAAAAAAAGCAATATATTTTCTTCATTTTTTTGAAAGAATTATAATTGCTCATGCTAATCTAGTTTTAGTTTGCTTTTATAGATGCTTATTTGGAAACGTTAAAATGTTGGCAAATAAACACCATTCTTCCATGTTAAAAAATAAAACACACTTCTAGCAGTTGAAGGAAAAAGAAACACAAACCTTCAAGCCATTTTGGTGTACTGTAGAGGTTTGAGATGTTGCCTGAATGAGAAATCCCTTACTTGGATGCTCAAGGGTGACGGTGTTAAAGATCAGCGAAAAGAGTAGATGGAGAAAGGTAACCGTGTGAATAATGGCCAGAATGTGGGAAATACTGAGGCGAAGCAGAAAAAGCAAAAATTGTTATGAGCCTAAATGATTTGGAAAATTCAGAGAAATAGAGAACTCTGGAGGACACAGTGCTATATTATATGGAGACATGGTGGGTTGACTATTAACTTGCTTCTGAACATACGGAGTTTGTGGTGATGGATTCAGAAGGGGAAATATCTAGCAAGCAATACAAGGAAAACTGCTGGTTTCCAGATCAGATAAAAACTGAATTCTTCAAGGTAAGCAATGTGGTCAGTCTCTATAATAGGTTGGAGGGTGGAAAATGGTTAATCTCTCATCCTTGACACCTGTTCCTGTGATTCATCTCCCCCTTGGAGGTTTATCTTAAGTGAATAGTGCCACTACTGCATTGGCTTGGAGTGGGGCACATCTTTGCTTTAACATCCTTGCCTCAGCCTCTCCCTTCTCTTAATTTTCCAATTCAAAGTTGAGATCAGGCTGGTATATTCCCCAGTGGCGAAAGGCTCAGAGCAACAAAATGGAAATTAACACAAAGCATATAACATATAATTAGGTCAATGATATGTTAACCTCTTTGGGTAGTTTTAAGAATCTCCTGAATTTCTCCATAAATACACATGATTTCGCACTGCCATGGAGAAACTCCTCCAACATATCTAGATTCCTCAAGCCAGGAGAGAAAAAGAGACTTGAGAGATGTAGGAAGGAACTCTTTCTCTGGCTGGTTAAGGCCCATTTTCATCTGCAGATGATTGGCCTGGGGAATATACATTCCCTTCAGTGATATTTAACCTGCCTCCCTCCTCTGACGTCGGGGTTGAATCTTAGTTTACGACTCCCAAAGGTCAGCCATATAAAACACAACACGATAAATTTACCACGGGTACAAGAGATACACGTGTGCAGTACAGAAGTGTACTTTCATCATAGAAATAACCTTAATAAAATAGGGCTCAGTAACCCCACAATCCCAAATGCCGAATCAACTCAGGACACATTCAAACTAAACACCAATCCACAAATCTGCTTCCAGAACTCTGACTAGTACTATATCTCTATACTGAAATTTTTATTGAGGGAACAAGAAAGAATAGATTATACTGACAAAAACCTACACAGCAAAGATTTCTTAAATTCCCTCCTTACCCACATCTCTCTTCCCAAAGCTCCATGCATCCTGGCATTTGCTTGAATCCGTTCAAAACAGTCCCTGCCCCTTCTGTTTTTCTTTCTCATTTTTCAATGTACTCTCTTTCTTCACTTTAGCTCCTTCCTCCAGGATCACTCTTTGTCTTTCCTTCATAGGTCTCACCATGCTCTTTCCTATGGAGAAATACCTATTTATTTCCCTCTGAAGACAAACAGCTATAAGAGCTGCATATAAGACTATCTGGAGGAGCAGAGAAAGGAAACATTAGTCAAGCTGGGATCTATGAAAAAAAAAAAAAGAAAGGAATGATATTTGTTTTTGCATTCAGATGTATTCTGAATACCTCACACCGTGCTGAACACTTATATTTATTAAATAAATAGAGAAGTTCTGATTGGATTTCAGTTAGAGTTTAACATTAGAAATCTTGACTTGTAGAAGATCATTGAATGTCAAAATTCTAATGGGCCATATGCATAAGAATGAAACCTTAATTAGATATAAAGAAAGGTCAACAGAAGGAGAACATGTAGGAAAAGAGAATTTCACAGTACCCCAGAAGTGGATCTATGAGGAAGGAGAAAAAGAAAATGAGGAATTAGCAAATGAAAAATCATTTAAATAGACAGAGACCACAGGAGAAAGGAGGATGCATCATCATGAATCCACGAGAGGAGAGTTACAGAAGAAAAATTCAAGGTCAACAACACATCACTGAGGAGAACCCAAATAGCATAATCCCTCACATCAGTGTGCAATGTAATCAACAGGAGGAATTTTCTTTTGACCTTCCTAATCAAAATTTCTTGATCTGGTGTGCTTTGCAAAGAGGTTGGTAGCATCACTAAATTAGTATCTGAAACTCTGGCTGATGAAGGAAAAACAATGAAAAATAGCCTGGCTTTGCTCAATATCCCCAAGGACTAAATGGAATACTCCCGTTTTAGTCCATGTGCATATGTGATTCTAGGCTGCAAATAATTCATATCCAGGTTAGCCTGGAAAGTTGTTTTATAAGAAAGCATCAAAAGAACACTAGAAAGTCAAAAATGATTCCAACTGTTAATCTACATTTTAATAAATAGTATTGTGAATTATGCTTCTAAAGTTCAAGTATTCAAGCTTTTGGGGACAAATCTCATTACTAGTCATAATTAACCTATATTATGAACTAATCATCTTTGAAATTTCAATTAAACTTACGATTTTAAAAGTGGAATATTTCAACCTAAGAACTTTGTTTCATTACCCCCATCTTTAAATGATTAACTGTTTTCCTTTTCTTCAAAAAAATTATCTCTAAAAGAATGCTGAAGTAACAAAAGACACTAGATATTTGCATCTTGTTTCACATAATCACATGGCTGATGTTTTAATTATCATATGGGCATACAGGGAGACACATGGCATAGGGAAAGAAGCAAAGGACAGAACTATTTGCGTGTGAGACGGGAGCGGGTATCCGTTAAAGGGAAGCAGGAAATAATTCAAGAACTTCTGTTCTCCCAGGCTCTGTAAGGAGTGGAGAATAAACTCTCTTATTTCCCCTTTTCTTCCTTTATTTTGAGCCACCCTCAGATACAACTTTTAAAGTTAGTGGGGCCCTATGGTTATTAACAATCATATATTTTTTTAAATTTTTATTTATTTATGATAGTCACACACACACAGAGAGAGAGAGAGAGAGAGAGAGGCAGAGACACAGGCAGAGGGAGAAGCAGGCTCCATGCACCGGGAGCCCGACGTGGGATTCGATCCCGGGTCTCCAGGATCGCGCCCTGGGCCAAAGGCAGGCGCCAAACCGCTGCGCCACCCAGGGATCCCAACAATCATATTTTTTAAGAGACACCTAACCAGAGTATTCTCAAATAAATGCTCACAGTAGTAATTCTGAAGTAACTCAATATATAAGCCTCAAAATTGTTATCTCAGGCATCTCTTGATGAGAACAGGTGAAAAGATTCTTAGTGGTTGAAGAAACCCTAAAATGTAACCTTTAGAAATCCCCCATTCACTTCAGCCAAGCTTCAGAGTGTGTTCACTTAGCCTTGATCATTACACAATACTCAGACCCATAGCAATGCAACACATGGCTAGTTTTCTTCTACCTAGGGTGACTGTCTGGTTAGTGTCCAAGGAGTTGGCTCATGAGGCTGCAAGGGGAGTCAGCTTGAGTCTCTCTTACTATCAAAAAATGTAGACCAAATTGCAGCCTCTTGGAAGTTTTTAAGGGAGACTATGTGAGGGTGTGTGGGTAGATCAATGAATCTACAACTACTCAATAACAGAAAAACAACTCAAATACCATAAGGATTATCAATAATAGGTCACTGGAATTATATCCTTTTAACAACTAGGTACGAAGTAGACACAGTGTTTATGGATCCTGATAGTCTTACACAACTGTCTTAAAACCACTGTGTTGATTTTTTGGAGTGTTTTATAAAACTGGCCTATGAGTTTCTTATCAAGCAAGTTGAAGAGCAATCTAAAAAAAGATAAATGAAAAAAATCTTTCTAAAGTACGGTATTTATTGTGAATATCATGAATTAATGTTCAAATTGTATTTTATGTTCTTTGTAGCATACCTTCCTGTAACACCAAGATGCAAAAGCCAAAAACTGTATTTCCCAGACGACTTTGTAGCTCTATGTTCAGATGTTATTTATATTGTCCAGCTGGAACATTTCAGTCAGGGAAAGGAAAGGAGGCTCAAGGCATTTGGTTACTTAGCAGCAGTGTTAGCAGAGGTCATGGGTGCCGTGAAGCAGGGTAAAGAACATTCTCTCAGTGAGACACTCTTCTGTCAGACTATCATGGAGCAGTCCGAAGTACTGGGAACTTCCTTAATGTGAGTAGTTTTGGACCCTAAAAGGAGCACTGCTTCCTTTGGGATGATGGTTTAATACTAAGTCTTGGGGGGTGGGGGGTTCCTCATGTTAATCTTGTCTAAAACCTAGATCTGTAACCCATCCATGGGTTCTGTAAATTTTTATTTTCCTATGATAAAGTACTTCCTGTTTAAAAAAGCTAGAGTGGATTCTAGTCTCTGCAACTGAATTTGGATCAAAATTATATATATATAATATATATATATATATATATATATATATATATATATAAATCCTACATTCCAGAGTACCTGGGTGGCTCAGTCAGTTTAAGTGTCTGCCTTTGGCCCAGTCAAGATCCAGATCCAGGGGTCCTGGGACACCCCCCCTCCAGAGGGGTCAGGCTCCCTGCTCAGCAGGGAGTCTGCTTCTCCTTCTCTCTCTCCCCACTGCTCACATGGGCTCAAGCTCTCTCTCTCAAATAAATAAAGAAAAATCTTTGTAAAAAAATCCTACATTCAGATTAAAATTACTAACCCATTCTTTTTAACACTTCCTATTTTGTTTCTAGCATCTTACACATTGGTGACGAAGTGGCCTTTTCTATTCAACTACTGCTTGGCCTAATTGGGGAATCAATTTGTAATAGTCTCCTGGGATTAGGTAATGTCCTGCCTAAACTGGTAATCTGGTCATTAAATCAATGTACAAAGTTTTCACGTATGTAGACTTCAGTTTCTCCTCCAATCTTGACTTTTACTTATTTTTTTTTTTTGAAGAACCGTATTTAAGGTCAGAGCACATGAAAATTTTTTAAAAAGGGTATTGCAGAATATATAATGAGTTGGAAAAATGTTCTTCATAGAATCGGTCCTTATAAAAAGCAAGCACCAAATATATATGTAGAAGGATTCCGTTTCTGTAAAAAAATGTTTATATATTTATCAAAGAGACTGAAAAATAAAACAAAATATTATTAATGCTGGAATATCATCAGGTGGTGGGATTATGGGTGGTTTTATTCGGCCCATTTTGCCCCAATAATAATGCTTCTCATACAAAAATACTGCTGATAAAAGGTGAACCAATGTTTTAAGTTGTCTTTAGTGCAGTAGTCATAGATGTGTTTAATCTATTTTATATTCAATATGAAGTGATTGAATGGAAGCATTCCCAGCTATTGCCAACAGGGCAATGTTTAATGATGTTACTTAGGAAGAGACAAGGCACTAAAAAAACAGGGACTCCACTTTTCAGTTCAGATCTGAGTGGGAAGAGCCATTCCACCAAAAAGGCTTGAAAAATAACCTTTCAGTATCATTATCTGAATACAGAATGCAATTATCAGTGAGAACAAAAAGAAAGGCTTTGGACCCCCCTGATGAGAGGATGGGCCAAAAAGCCTTATATGGCTTTATATAGCTTTTCTGTATGCATGAGCTTGCATAGTCCAATACTAAAGACAAATTTTGAAAAAGTGAATAATAAAAGGTTTGAACTTAATATGGAACCTCAAGGGAAGACAAGCATCATAGTATATCAATGGACTGCCTGAGAATCTGCACTTGAACACAAGAATATGATCAAAAAGCACACCAACAAGGATCTAGATCAAGTGAGAGAAAATTCTCATGTTTCATCTGGTTGTCCTTTTCCACTTTTTTTCTGAAAGGGAAAACTAGACAGTGTCAGAGTCCAAGGCTTTTCTGTCTCTGATGTTGTATACACAGTTTCAGAGTAAATAGTGTTTCAAATTCTTCTAACAGTCATCCCCCAAAAAACTATTTTGAGATTTTCATGGAGTTTCAAGATGAATATCTGTCTTAGCATTTTCTACATACAAATAACTGGAATGATTAGTCATATTCTATCAGAGGCAAAATTTTGCTATTCATACTATGCAAAATGAGACAAGAGTAACCATTCCAAACGCTGTTATAAGAAGGGTTATTTTTGTCTAGGTGTGTTATGTGTTACAAGTGTATTAATTCAAGCACATTATGTTTTCTGGTACTCTGTGATCCATAAAGTTTATTTTGAGGCAATTGGTCAAGAGAAGACAGAGGGATGAAATACACAAAGGGACTGAAATATTGAGCCAAAAATTACAAATTTCACGGTCTTTCTAGCTAAGTTAGTCAACCATACTTTTGTCACAGAAAGTAGAGGTTGCCATAAAAATTGAAAACAATCCAATAATATAGATAGAAAAGGTCTGACAAGAACTAGAACAATATTTCCTCTCATTTACTGTTAGGGTGGACTGCTTTGTGGAAAAGTGATAAATTTTGGTAGGAAGTGTGGAAGGTTTCAAAACTTTGAGGGACTATGGCTTTGTAAGTATACTTTTTTTTTTTTTTTTTTTTTTTTTTTTTTTGGAATTTCTCCCACAAGGAAGATTTAGTACCTGGAACTTTGGAACTTCCTGAGACTTTGGGGGCATCTCTTCTTAGGGTTGCTTTTTCTTAGAAGTCCCTTTCAACTCTAATGAGTTTGAGGGCACAGGGGGATCCCAAAAAAGAAACTAAGAGTTGGCTTCATAGAAAAGGAATTTATTCCTTTTTATGTAGGTTATACAGTGAAGGTTATGAGGGTATAAAGAGATTCAAGGTACCCTCTCTTACCTAGAAATAATAAAGAACAAATAATCGAAGATTCTTTCAAATGATATTTATCAAAAACCTGAATGAGGCTAAATAGGCATCGAGGACTGAGAAGTCCCCAACAGAGCTGCCCAAATCTAGCTTCTCACTTATAGTCCCATATAAAGTGTCACCAAGCATTACTTTGTTCTAAGTGGTTTTCTCCTTCGGGTCTCTTACCATGTTTTCAGAATATGGACGCATTCCCAAATGTGATTCTATGTTTACCACACCATGTGATTGTCTACCTTTTGTGTGTCAACAACTTGGAAGTTGACAAAAACTTTGAGCACACTGTCAACCCACAAAGCTAGGTTTGAAAACATAAGTGACTCACAATTTTAGGGAAATATTTTATCACCTTATTTCAATGACTGACACTGAGGAGATCATGAATAATTTGGGATACCACTCCAGGAGACAGAGACATCTACGTTCAGAAAGCCTGAAACAATAATGGCAAAGCACCAGATAACTTCTAGAATAGCAATAACAGTAATAAAAACAACAGCAAAGGTTACAACAACGATACTAATCATATCAATCCCCTTCAGGAGCGAGTCTACTGCCCACTGCAATAGTATTTTGGTTTTCTCATGAAACACCTCAGTATATCTAATCCATTTCCTTCAGGATAAAAGAATTTGCTTTTTTCAAATTACCCACTCATACTGTCCCTTCAAAAGTCCATACAATTTTCCTTGTTATCTGCTTGATACTTTCTTGATATGCTAATTGAGTCCTAAGCTTTTTTGCCTGCAGAAACTCTGAAAAATGAAAAGATATTCCTGTGGTACTAGTGTTCTTACAGCTACGTCTCTCTGATTTTTGTCCCCATGGGAGCTTTCCAGACTAGGCATTTCACAGAACTCTGGTGGAGCAAAACATCATGAGTTATAAACTTCTGACTCTTCCTTACCTTCCCTTTTCTCATACATTTTACGCTTACACCTCTCTTCACATTAGTCTTCCTCTGTTTAGTGTGTTCTGTAGCTCTCATATTTGTCTATCAGTAGCTTTCTAAAACATTCTCACATCTTACCGCTCTGTAGCCCCCACATGACTACCTGGAAAGTGACACCTCCCCAAATTTCTACTTAGGAATGCCTGCCTCTTTCCTCTTATTGTCCCATCTCTCGATCCCCTATACCCTCCTCTCCCTCCAGTTCACTAGTGCTTTCTTGCTCCATCTCTCCCCTCTCTCTTCATTGCCACTTTGTTCCCTGTGCTAAGCATAACCCACTCCCAGTCAGCTAGGCCTTTCCTGATGAAACTTTCTGAAGATGACTGTGGTCTCAGTCCTGAGTTGTCTGGGGACTGCTGAGCTGGATGGGACTGGTCAAGGCCAAATCAAGTTTCCCTCTATAAGGTGTGATGAAACTTGAGATTGATTTTGGTGCTTGGGCTCGTAAGAATGTAATAGGGAAACAACTAGTTAAGCCAACCTCAAATGATGGACAGAAAAGCACAAGTGAGAAGGACAGCATTCCCTTGATAAGTTACGGAGGAATCATCCCCAGACAGATAATGTAATAAAATATAGACAGGAAGAGGGGCATCAGAAGGGGGGACTAGACTATGCAGAGGGCTGCCATGTCTGTTATCTGATGAATCCAATCAGGGCGAGAGGCAAATAAGGTGCTTGTCACCTTGGTGAGGGACACTAACAAATATAGACTCAGGCAGTGGGAGATCAGTGAAGGGGAAGATTGGCATGAGGAACTGCAGCTCAGTGAGGTAGTGAGCACTTGCCAATGCTGCGGATATGCGTATCATCTCATTCTGTCCGCAAATATCCCCCTACCAGGCAGAGGCTAGTACTAGCTGCATTTTACAGAGGGGAGTCCTAAGGTTTAAAGAGGTCGTTAAAGAAGTATTGTGACCAACCTACAGTTGGTGGAAATGGGACTCAAACCCAGGCAGTCTGACTCTAGAGTCTGTGCTTTTAGCCACTACCATGCTGTATGCAACAGTGCTGATTGCACTATCTGAAGGAGAATAAAAGTGGTTGAAGGGAGAGCAGTGCAATAAGAGCAGAGCAGTGGGTAGTACTGTTTTCTCTGTCTTTCTGATCATTGGTGGGTATTTGTTTAAGAACAAAGATTGACAGAGACGTGTGGTGAGAAAACCACTCCCCCAGAAGTTATAGAGAAGCCATTCCTCAACTGATAATGTAATACATTTTTTGGTCCTCCCCCCCCCCCATATACCTTGGTGATACAAAAAATGGATGGATTCGTTTTATTACTTAAATGAGTTATTATGTTTGTGTAGCCTTCAGTTACTTCATTAAGATGATTTTAAAGCTGTGCATGTATGATTTTCAGCCACACTTTCTAATCACAAAAAGAAAGAAAAGTTGGAAATTGTTCAGATAGAAAAAAATGTCAGAACAGACTACCCAGCATGGCCTTTCAGCTATGTGCTTGGCATTATCTTTATGGATTATATTATAACTGTGAATATATCACTGCATTTCTAAAACTATCTTTTAAGTGTGAACTCTTTCCCTCCTTTCCCCTTTCATTTACAAAGAAAATAGTATGGTGTGTTAGTATAGGACGCATAGGAGAGACTTGTCCTTATACCAAATTGGCAAGCAGAACAAGAGACTGGAGGATGAATGATAACATCTTTTTCTTTTTTCCAAGTGCTATACGTCTGATGTGTTTTTTTCTTAATCTCTCAAATTTGCTCTGTTGCTTCGTTGGCAAATTCTTGTTAACAAAACTACCCAAGTGGGGAATAGGATTAACAGGAAGGAGAATTGATGGGTCTTCTTTAATTATCGTCAGAGAAAAAATGAGTGTACACACAGTTCTGGAGTGATTCCTTTCTAAATAATTCTAACCATAATCAGTTAACTCCTTCTGGTTGAATGGCATTCATTTAGTAATTCACCAAATATTAATTGTGTGACTCACAGCACTAGATACTATAAGAATATGAAGATGAATATGATTTAGCTTTTGTACGAGGGGAGATAGGAACCTGGTAGGAAAGAGAAAGAGAAAGCCTCACAGATGCAGGGGATAAGAGTGAAATGTCAATTGGAATGAATGAAGAATTACAAGAAAGTGCTATGGATTTGGAACATGGTATGACATGGTGCAACATGATATTTTGAGAGAAAAAGTAAGGCCTTACGGGGGAACTAATTTTTAGAGAAGGATTTTGAAGAGTGCGTTGAATTTGGATACGAGTTATGTCTAGGTTTAGGCAATAGTGTGAGCAAGAAGGTCCTTGGTACTTTTTGAGGCTATTTAGTTTGGTCTGAGAATCCAGTGTGGAAAGAATAAAAGGCAAATATGAGATGAGATCTGATGGGATAAGACCCTAACATTTCTTGGACCTGGAAGTGCAGGAAGATAATCCACTCTCTAAATTAGACAACCCAAAACTAAGGCAGTTTACATGATAGTGCAAGTGACAACATCTGAATGCTGGTTTCCCCTACTGCCTTGCCAGGAAGACTTCATCAGCTTAAACATTTATTGCTAGAATTTTATTTTTCAGGAACGTTGTCTAATGACAGTAACAGTGGTTATAGAAAGTACTTTGAGCTGTGATTAGTATTTATTTCCATCCCAATCATTTAGCAAATGTCACCATCTACCTCAGCATCTTTTCATTATTATCAGTAGGATGAATTAGTCTGTGATTCTAAAATATACAGGAGCACTCAGCCACCAAATGGGAAGATTGCTGATGCTGTGGAACTGGGTTCAGAATATCCAAACATCCACCTCTGGTCACTCAAAAGACAGAAGAAAACTAGCACAGAACTAAAACACCTGGTGGGTGCCTAAAGCTTGACACTTAGGATCACGGGTAATGTGAACTAGAAGAGGCCTTACAGATAGTCCCAGTCCGATGGTACATAGCCTTCATTGACCCTTATCTATTCAGTCAAAGGTCTACTAAGGTCGGAAAGAGAGTCACAGACCTATTTCTAATATTTCAAAGGCTAGTAGAAATTAAGCATTTATCTTCATATGCTCCATAGAATCACCAAAATAGCAGTCATCCTATCTTTTTTGTGTATGGTTTTTCCTATTGTTTTCAATATACATTCTATTAAAAAATCATCAATGAATAAAAGTAGGAAAGTGAATTACTCACTGAAATTTGATAAACCAAATATTTCCAAATAAAGTCCATGGGAATAAATAAAATAAGTTACTGGATTGAATATGCCAGAGCTCCATTTAATCAAATTGCCAAATTATATAAATAGAGAAGCAGACTAAAATAAATAGAGACACCTGTCAAAGATCATATGGCCAGTTAGTAACTTATGTGGCATAAGAACCCAGATCTTTTTTTTTTATTTTTTTTAAGATTATTTATTTATTTATTCATGAGAGACACACACAGAGAGAGGGGCAGAGACACAGGCTGAGGGAGAAGCAGGCTCCATGCAAGGAGCCCGATGTGGGACTCGATCCCTGAGTCCAGGATCACGCCCTGGGCCGAAGGCAGGTGCTGAACCGCTGAGCAACCCAGGGATCCCAAGAATTCAGATCTTATAAATGCCAAATCAATGTTCTTTCTGCAACAGCACCATACTAGCTGGACTTCACAAAAAGACCCCAGAGTGTTGGGGCTCCTGGGTGGCTCAGTGGTTGAGCGCCTTTGGCTCAGGTCATAATCCCAGGGTCCTGGGATCGAATTCCCCATCAGGCTCCTCACAGGAGCCTGCTTCGTCCTTTGCCTATGTCTCTGCCTCTCTCTGTTTCTCATGAATAAATAAATAAAATCTCAAAAATAAATCCCAGAGTGTAACAGGACAGTTTAGGTCCAGAGACCATCTTCTAAAACCTAAGATGATCTCAGCTAATTCTTTTTGATTTTTAGAGAATCACACTCATCAAAACTGTATGATAATGAGAGACATGAAATAATATATTTGACTTATTGTTACCTTGAAACAAAGTCTTCAAAGTGCCTGACATGTCTAAAGCGTTTGGTTAATGTGCTATTTACTTTCCAACATACCACTGATACTCACAGGGGAAGCGGTTTTACCCATTTGGCAACTATTAAAGCAGAGGCCCAACAATGCTGTCAGCGGTGGGGCTGGGACTGGATCACTGGACTCCTCTAACTTCATTCTCAATCTATATTTTGTTTTTTTGGAAATCAGTTTCATCAGTTTGACTGCAAGCTGTTCTTGGGAATGCCGGGACAGTTGAAGGAAGAGAGAGATGGGAGAGATGAGAAAATTATAAAGCTATGTAAGGATTTTCAAAATGCTGTACTTTGCTTTGATAGCTTTCCTCCATCAACTTGAATAATTAAGAATTGCCTGTGAAACACTCCCCAATTCCCAAAGGACTTGTGATTAATTCATTAGCAGCCCAAGGTGTTGGGAACCATAATGTGCCATATCAACTCTGATGAATATTAAGAGAGAAGGGTAATGTATATCCCAGTTAGTGCTGGCTTCATTGGAACTGACTGAGGAGGTCTGTGCCCTTTACTCTTATTGTTATTCTGATCTGAATGTCACTAGGAGAGTCTAGTTCACATCAATAGGTGGCTATGAATTCTAACTCCTGTCAATTCCAATAAGGGTTTCAGATAGGGACCACATACTACTTATCTCTACTGGAATGAAAATATGGATTTTTCCCTTATTATTTTCCCTTATTATTTTGATGCCTCCCTTTAATCTTCTGCGTCATCCTATGTATGTACTTGTGCAGCAGGTAGGTATACATGTTAGGAAAGGCTGAGGAATAGTTTGGACCTGGATATAGGCTAAGGGAATTGTACTCATGGCCCTTAATAACTATTGCTACTTTCAGATACAGTAACTCTGTTATGCATTTATATCTGCCTGAAAATTGACCAGCATCTACAGAACTAGACGACCAAAGAATGATTGTGTCAGAAGGTGAGAATATCATTCTGACGGAATCTTCAAAATTAAAATAAGCAACACCTGAAACTAATATAACACTATACATTAAGTGCACTGGAATTTAAAATGAAAAACATTAAGATAAACAAGAAGCCTTTATAAAAGAAAATATATGTAATAATTCCAATATATTTTAAGATGACATAGCTAGGAATATAACATAAGAAGATGCCATTAAATTATATAATTCTGAAAGAAGCACAAGGCAGATTTTCTGGAGGAGGAAGGACTACTGACCTTTAAAATATGTTCAAACGGTAACAATCTACAGTTTGATGTCATCCACTCTGCCGATTAAAAACTCATAAAAAGGAGAAACAATCCCAACTTCAATTTATTTTTTTAAAAACTCAGTCTTTAAAATAGTAATTAGAACTTATATGTATTTGGGTTGCTTAGTACATTTCCAAACGCACAACATACATTATAGAGACATGTATCTGGTCTCCATCACAATACCCAAATAAATAAATTTTCACCAGCATGAGAAGTAGTATCTGTTATTGTGGTCAATTAGCAGGAATTAGGAATTTTAAAGTGTGAGTGACTATGTGTGGATTGCCTGTGCTGCACTCAAGAGCTATATTAATGACAATAACATATTTTGGAAAGGTAAGTATTTACTAAGAAGCAATGGCTATACATGAGAACAAGGTTTTCTTTTCTTTCTTTTTTTTTTTTTTTTTTTTTTGAGAACAAGGTTTTCTAAAACAACTCCCAGCTAGCTTTGCCATTAAGCACATCATCTCATAGACAAGGAAATTCTGACTCTTCTTTTTCACTTAAAAACTCACCAAACTGCCCCAGACAAGTTAAGGGCTAGCTATCAGAATCAAGATATTTATTTCAACTCCAGGATCCTATCTATCCCCTTTAACAGCTGCTTTGTTCTAAGAAAAAGTTAAGCTTTCTTAGGCTAATGTAATTTTTATTAACGTGATTTTTCTTCTTCTTGGCAAAAGCATCAAGAGACCCAAAGCAGCACCATTAGTATACTTACTTGCACTGGCAACATAGTTTCAATTTTAATAATTAATATCTACTCAGCTAGATTGTAAAACCCAACTAAAACCAAGGATGTAATATGGTTTCTTTATTGATGTCCTAAAAAACAAATTTAAATAAAATGAATAGTGCTTTCTTGGGCAAAAGTCAAGAAAATATATAACTGAGAATGGGCTTGCTTGAAACTAGTAATAAAGTGTAACATGATAAATAACATAGGTTGATACGTGTACTAGTGCTTCATCAACCTAAGGGATTAAGAGTTTGGGCCTGGGAGTTAGACGAACTGTGTTCAATCACATTTCCAATATTTATAAGCTACTTGACTTTGGTCAGATTACATCACTTCACCAACCCTTCATTTCCACACCTATAAAGTGGGAGTAATGATAGGATCTAACACACAGAATTGAGAAAAATTATATGTGATGAAATATATGAAGTACTTAGCCTAGCATTTAATCTGAAGTACTCCTTAAATATTACATTGTCAGTGATATTCGCTTATTTACATACAGATCACATATTCTAAACAAGTGAGCAGTGAAGAAAAGTTCAAAGTAGTTAATAACTTAAGGTTCTGGAAATGTTAAAATCATTTAGATAAGAACTGCAAGGTTTTACGTTGATACGTGCAAAACCAGCTCAGGTTTTTAAGGCACCTATAGACACACACGTGCACAAAATAACTAACTATGAAATCTACAAACGAGAACATCATATTATGTAGACTGTGTTCAGTTATTCTTGCAACCTTTAGGTAATTTCCTTTGAAAGTACTCTACTCCCAGCGCCAGACAGTAACAGAGCTTCTCACACACACATAAACACCAAGGCCAAAGTCTCTAGGCATGATCAGTCTGCAAAAACCTTGTTTTCCAACACATGATACTAAGATGGCCTCCAAATTGAAGAGCTGATATTAAATATCTGCAGCACATTCCATAAAAATATAAGAACTCAGGCCCAGCAAGTCATTGATGGTACCTATAAATATTTGTCTTTGGCTATAACTCCCCCTACTTGGAAACACATTAAAACTTTTAATGGGTAGTCAGCTGACGTGTCCACCTACCATTACACTTTGGGGAGTGTAACTTGACCAAGAAATAACAGTACTAATAAGAGGATTGTTGTGTGATGCCTGCAAACTCCTAAGAACAGATCTAAGTAGCTAGAAGGTAGATGCAAAAAAAGAAATAGGCTTTTGGATTAGTTTCCATATATATGGTGGTAGTTTGAGGCAAAGGGCAGTAATTTCATAGAGGAGAGGCAAGTGAGAGAAAGCAACAGCAATCATTTGCAACAATAATTCTCCTCCTTCCCTTCCTAAAATAGTAGAGCATGATCTTCCTGACTTGATGTTTTATGACAGACCTCAGGGATTATGTCATTTTACTTTTTGGGGGTGGGGGTGGATGAGGGGAGTTTCTAAAAAGCCTGTCTTTTGTTCCTTTGCAGAAATAACTCATGCTCTTGGACAAAATCAAACATCGCCCATCCTGCTATAAAGTAAATACTGACGTAAGACAAAAAGGCACTATCTGGAGACTCTAAATGCCTCATACTTTGATTAAAAATGCTTTTGTCAATTACAGATTGATTTTGTAGCTCATTACAGTGATGGATGTCGGGGCTGGCGGAGGTGGTATTTTACCACTTGGCCTGAGGGTGTACTCTGTTAGGAGAAGATGGTAAAATTACAATTATTTTCCAGCACTCATCTGTGTATCTACACTGACCCAATGGGTACTACTGGGAGAATCTGAAAGAACGGCATCGTGTGGAATGGCCAAAAGAACAGTACGTCAGCCCGTCTAGAAGGAAAACATTTTAAACAAATATTTCCCAACAACCTGCTGAGATTCCTGCTGCATGATAAGTAATAGGGAACCACATCAACTGGATTTTGAAGTAAGCCAGAGTGTTTAACAGAGGCTTCAGCAAAGAATATGCAAATGTCTCTGTGTGTATAACCATGAATATTAAAACTATATATATTTTATGTAATATGTGTAGGTACATTCATCCATACATATAGAAACAAATGTCCCTTTTTCTCTCCTTAAATATCAGAGGTTGTTAGGAGCTGTGGGGAAATTAGAGGATATGGGGAAGAACTGCAGGGGAAGAAATCAATATTCTGTAGTGACTGAAAAATGAAAAAAGGAAATTCATCTCACTTTGTAATACATTCACATCATGTTCTGAGGTGACCCATATTTCTGGAGTCACTGTGTGGTTTCTTACTCTGATATCCCTGGTTTGTTCACAGGGCATCCTCTGCTGGCAACCTGTGCACAGCTGCATCTCTAGAAGAGCTACACGTCCAAGGCGGTAATATCCGTCAGGTATTAAACATGCAAAACTTGTATGTTGCATACCTACCACCTGCTACCAAGGTACAGTGACTTAGTGTCCAGTTAAAATTTTAAGACAATCCGTACTCAGCATTAGGGAAGAAGATATTATATAAGCTTGATATCAGCAAGACTTGGGATTAGGGAAAGAAAAAAAATCATTTCAAATTGAAGATTAGGAGGCTTGGTTACACTATGACTCCAGCGATATTGGTCATACATCTATACAATTGCTTTTTGTAATAGTTCACCATGAACACAAACCTATTTATGGCCTACTGTCTTGGTGATATATCTCTTTTCTCCTAGTTGTTTAGAATCCCAATACTGTGAAATGGAATCGTGGTGACAAAAAAAAATAATACTTCATATAATGAAATGTCAAGAAATTTAAGTTAAAGTAAGGTAACAAGGCATAGGTTTGAGGTATAAAACCTGATCTATGCTTATAATCCAAGCAGAAATGGACAGTGGAGCATCATTAGAACATCTGGATCATTTTAGAAACTGATTATGTTTGCCATCAAGGACCAGGTTGAAATCTCATTTTTCTTACCTATTTTATTATAGCGATGGTAAAGAAATAGAAGGAGCAGGTGCTCACAACATGTGAAAAAAGGTATGATCTCAGTACTAAAGCTCTTTAAAAAAAAAAAAAAAGCAGACTGTACACTAACTAAAATAGACTTTGGGACACCCAAGCTATAAAAAACAAACAAAACTTATTGAGATATGTAGAATTAACCAGAATTCTAATACTTACAAAGAGATTTCAGGTAGCCTCTTTTTGCCCCCAGGGGCCAAAATTGATGTAGAAAGGATGCGATACAAGTAGTCTTTGTCATAAACAATCCCAGACAAGTCCTGCTGATGAGATAAAAATTCAGAGGAAAAAAAAAAAAAACACTGTCAGCAGAAGAAAGTGCTTAGGGAAGCAACGATGGCAGCCATCTTAATGGTCCAACGGCCTTTGGCTCCAAGTGTTGAATAGTGTCTGCCCCATAGGTAAAGATGATTTTAAGTATTACTTGTAGGCAGGAAGCAGATATCATTTAGGGAAAAAAAAGAAGAAGAAGAAGAGGAATACTTGTCTGAGTGTTACACATATAGAAGAAAAAGGCTTTCATTCAACTCCTAGGTTGCTAAAGCCAACAGTCTATCTACCCTTTCTACAGACAAGGAAGGAAACACAAGTGTAGACACTGGTGATATTGTACAGTATCTGTTCTTCCACATACTGGCCAGACCATTTGAAGATCCCCTTGCCTCCTCTCTCTTTGGCGAACCTTCCCATTACATCCCTACCATACTTTGGCCCACCTCTCTCCCAGGGCTCAGCTTCTAAACAATGGAAAGCATGGGTTCCAGTGCATCAGGAGTTCAGAGAAAACTACACAAGTTCTTCTGCTCACTCAAGCTTTAGACTTGGCTATAGGTAAGGCTATGAGGACTCTGTAAGTGGCTTTGTAGCAAGAGAGCATGAGAACATACCAAATGGATAAATCCGAGTTGGCCTTTCTATTTCTCACATGGTTATAATATCAAAAGATAACCCAGGACACCATTTTCAACTCATGTCCTAGTATCTAGGAAACTATCCATTACTTGACTCTACTATAGTATCTATCATGCCACATTTATTTTCTGTTTACTGATCTCTCTCCACTTCATTCTCCACGAGCTCCGTGAAAATACTCTATTTTTGGTTTTGTACTTACAACACCCAATATATTACCTGAGTCACAGGAAACGTATGATAAATGCTAAATTCATGAATTAATATCTATTTGAATGTCAAACCCTAACTTTAACACTTAAGTATTCATATGATCAACTAAAGCAGGAATTCACAACTTACTTAAAGCATATATATTCTTAATTTTAGATTTTCAAGGGGTGCCTGGGTGGCTCAGTTGGTTAAGTGTCTGCCATGATCCAAGGGTCCTGGGATCGAGTGCCTCATCCTCAGGCTTCCTGCTCAGCAAGGAGTCTGCTTCTCCCTTTCTCTCTGTTCCCACCCCCACTAGTGCTCTCTCTCTCTCTCTCTCTCTCTCTCTCTCTCTCTCAAATAAATAAAATCTTTATAAAAATATTTTCAAGACATCTTAAGACATGCAATATAAAGAAAAATTAGAAATAAATTTAAAGAACATAGAAATGATGTTGATAATGATGGCACAAATGCAAAAACAGCAGCCAAAATTATGTAAAATGGTACATGGTAGCACAGACATGAGTTGGCGGAAACCAAGTTTGTAGTGGAAAATGACAATTCTAAAACTCCTGCTATTCTTATATTACACACAAATCTAAGACAATTGCCTCAGGACCAGATTTATGGCTCTCTAAACTAAGCCTGTCACAAAACGTCCTCAGCAATAGTCCTTCCAGTTGCAGTAATGGCTGCACAGGTAATGAAAAGATTCCGATTAGAGTTGAATACACCTGTGTAATTACTATATACCATAAGCTCAAACAAACTATTTTGCTTCCCCTGTATGTGCCCTAAAGCTTGATTCAGAAGACAAGTTGAGAACCCTTGCAAGTGAATGGCAATTCTCTACCCAATAAAATGCCTACTTGCAGTAACACTGAGTATTTGTTGGCTAATTTCAAACTTGAAGACAATCTGACCTTACCTGACAGAAGAATTTGATTATACGAACTACCCCACTAAATATACCAACAAAGAGGGAGGGAGTCCACAGTTATACTGCGTTAGGGATCTAGAAAGGTGTTAGGGATCTCATTGAATGGCATTTAAAAAATATGACAGACTGATCAAAAGATTAGCCAAACCCAATGTACAAATTTACACTAATGTACTAGGATTTGTCATTTGCCTCCACTTTGACAATCGAGTCCAACTCTAGCATAGCATCAATTCAAAAGGAAAATGGAAAATACGACTCACACTAGCTGACCATGATCAAATAGCTACAACTCAGTGTGAACACCCTATATGCTTACGTGGACAGTATAAATGTAGCACAGAGAGTGGAGTCTGGCATCAGAACGCTGGCTTTCACCACCTACACGTTACGAGGTGTCGTGAAAAATTACCATTTTCCACCTCAGTGTTGGCATCTGTAAAACAGGGAAAAAAGTCACTTTCTCACAAGCTTATTCTGTGCCTCAAGCAATGTTCGCCTTGTTAGTGACGGGCTGAGGACAGCATGGTGGGGGCTCCTCCAGTGCAAGCAATAAGGAGGTAAGATAAACTTCACAAATATAAGGAACTGGAAAACCTAATAAATTTAACCAGAAGTCATTCTCCTCTTCATTCTAACCATGTGCTTGGCAATACTCAACAAAGCACCCCCCGCCCCCAAGATACTCCTGTCTCAGGGGCAGAAGATTCCAACCTCTTTCTCTCAGTACAACACTGAAGCCTTATGGTAAGAATATGCTAAAAATTAAAATGGATCAGACAAAGGATATACATATGCCTGTTAATTTATCGTATTAACATATTTGGGTGTAAAACCATAGATATTCGTAGAAAGAATAGTTTCAGCATTGATCTCATTTAGACATGCACACGATCCCTTTCCTAGGGGTTATCCCCCAGCTATCCCTCAACTGCTGTACACTCATCTTTGGCTTTAGTTTCTCTCACTGCCAACTCTAGGTGCAAACATCTACTTCTTGGGTTACAAAGACATAAAGAGGATAGATACAGCAATGTTGTCTCTGTGTATTATTTTCCACCGCTACGATGCAATGTACTGATATGCAAAGTATGTTTTAAGTTACAAATAACAAAGGCAAAATACGACTACATTCTCTCCATGGAACTCAAGACAGAAATAAGGGCACCTCCATTTATTTTGTCTAATACTCTCCTCTCCCATCATTGCCTTGTTAATTATTCTCAAGATCACTTACTTTTTACTTGGTATTTTTTAAGTTGATGAGATCATTAAATTTATCAGCTATCCAAGTACATTCGAAGTTTATTAAGACTCCATGCTGCCTTTGAACTGGAAATAGAGGAGGAAAAGAACTCACTTTTAAAGAAATTAAAGTAATAAAGCAAAATGGGTACCACTTTATTTTAAGTACCCATTAACTGGAGCATAAGAGATAGAGTCAAAATGGAAATCTCGGAGAAATAAACATGTGAAACACATGCTGTTCTTCACACACAAGCACAGAGACATTACTCCAGCAATCAGCGTACTCAGAATGCGTGTCAAAAGCATTCCAAAGGGGAGTATTTTAAAGATGTATTTTCTATTATTAAATATGGAGTCTTGTGGAAATCTCAATTTGTGTGAAGGAGTCATTTAAGTGATTGAGAAAACGCTTTCATTTATTGATGATAAATCTTAATTCCTTTTTACCATTAAGCGACACCAGACTTTGGGTTGAGGATGACACAAAGTGCTTTACACAAAATTATGTGATTTATGACATTTTTATTCCCTGTAAATTGGGTCGACACAAATTTCCTTAAACTGTGGATATTATTCTTGGTGTCCTGAAAGAACTGCTAGTTGCTTCCTAAATCTTCAAAATTTGCTTCATTTAAATATGTTGGCCAATTGCTGGAGTTAATGATGATGAATGAAATCCGGATTAAATTTTTAATAAACTGGATTGGCTCTAGCCTAGGCTTAGCCCAGTGATGTACTTGCCTGAAAAGGTTCTTGTGTTAAAAATGTTCTCCTATTAGATGCTAACGTACCCAAAATTTTACTTAGAGTTATTGCTTTAAAGCATCAGTTTCATAAAGTCACATTAAGATATCCATCAGGGAGACTGTACAGTAGCCCTCATGTCCTCAGTTTTGCTTTTCACAGTTTCAGTTATCCACAGTCGACCATGGCCCAGAAGCTGATGATCATTCTGACATATCGGCGGAAGGTCAACAGTGGTCCAACACCACATCATAATGCCTATGTCATTCATTTCACCTCGTCTCATTACATAGGCATTTCGTCATCTAACATCTTCACAAGAAGGGTGAATACGGTACAACAAGATATTAGAGAGAGAGAGATCACATTCACATAATTACATATTATTACATTTATTATAGTATATTCTTATAATTGTTTTATTTTATTGTAAGTTATGGTTGTTAATCTCTTTCTATGCCTAATTTATAAATTAAGCTTTATCATAGGGATGGATGCATAGGAAAAGACATAATATATATAGGGTTCAGTACCATCTATAATTTCAGGCATGTGCTGGGGGTGTTGGAATGTATCCCCTCATGGGTAAAGGGGGACTACTATTAAAGAGGTAGCACCTTCATAGCTAATATGTTTCTTTATTAATGTCTCATGCCGCATAATGCTTTTTTCAAATAGGAGATGTGGAAAAATTTGGGGTACTGTTTAAGTCCTAAGTGGGAGTCCTGGAGGACCAACTTAGACCCAAGAATGAAGGCCATGTGATGACAGAAGAATTGGACCTACAGGGGGCTAGGTCTACTTCAAAATCCTTTCTAAGATGGGTCTAGATGCTAAACTAACAAGAAATGATTTCATCAACAGCTGTCTTTTCCTCCCTTAGTCTTCATTTTGCTTTTCTTTTAGATTATTATTTTTTTTTAATTTTTTTTTTATTTATGATAGTCACACACAGAGAGAGAGAGAGAGAGAGGCAGAGACACAGGCAGAGGGAGAAGCAGGCTCCATGCACCGGGAGCCCGACGTGGGATTTGATCCTGGGTCTCCAGGATCACGCCCTGGGCCAAAGGCAGGCGCCAAACCGCTGCGCCACCCAGAGATCCCCTTCTTTTAGATTATTAACAACACCAGTGAACTACATGTAATGAAGATTCACTTGCATAAGAGAGAAGACTTACATTCTATCACAGCCTTGGACAGGGCCTAATTACAGACCCCTGTAAATGCAAGATAGCTGATGAGTGAAAGTTTAGGACAAAAGACAAGACTCAACTTCTATAATTTATGAAATAGGGCTGGGAAGCCATATGTCTCACGTACATTTATTTATTTCTATTAGGAGAATGGCTAAAATTTAAAACAATTTAACAACGACAAACCAAGATCAATATATTTAAAGTTGTAGAATTTTTTTCCCCCCCAAGAAGACATCCTCATGTGTTTACAAGGTTTTAGACTTGTTTCCAAGTCTGGAAACATGTTTCCAACTCACTGCCATTTAACTAAAACATAATCATTTTATTTGTTAGACATTTGTTGAGATGGTGACTTCATGCAAAACAAAACCAACCAACCAACGAAATTAACGCACTACTCTAGGAAAGAAGGCATTTCAAATCTTGTAGCGATCACAGGTGTAGGTGTATTGCAAGTAGTAATTATAGATTGATTATAGATTATTTGTGTACTGCATATAGTAATTATAGATGGATTACAGATTATTTGGCTGATTTCATAACTGATCCTCTTTAAGCATAGGTGGAAATATGCCCAGAGCCTTTTTTAAAGACCCTGTGGCTACAGCGTGGGGCAAATCTGGAGACAGTTTCTCTGGAAGCTATCTGCCAAGAGTCCCCCTGAATTAGCATGGCTGAGAATGGAGTATCTGGAGAAAATCAACTTCAGTATTCTGTGTCCTACTGGGGATTTAAAATAAACTCAAAGGTTAGCAACCAGAAGCAACTGCCAATTCTGCTCTTGTGAAGAATGCTTATTTCTAACAAATGTAAGAAGGCCTTTCTTCAATGAGACTCTTAGATGATCCAGCAAGAGTGGAGGTAGACATGTGACATTTGTAATTTTTCTATTTTCTCTGTTGTCCTTCATGTGGTTCTAAATCAAGACTCTGGTCTGCAAACTGTCCAACCCAGCCTTTTCACTTAAGTAAAGAGCACTCAATAAATGTGGTCATATAAAAGAATAATTTATGATGCTCAGGATTAAAAACAAATACCAAACCAAGACTGGAATTCAGCATGTTTGATATATAACAGGTTACAGATAGGAAACATGATTATAAGTCAAAAACCTATGTATACATCACTATGTTAATTTTATTTATGTAAGGTACTTTTTTTCTTTTCAAAACAGTGAAGTATCTCAATTCTTCAAAAAAAATGAAGTAATATTAATTAAATCCAATAATTACTTGGTGAATATATTTTAATAGGGAAAATGCACATTTGGGGGGATATAACCTCATTTCATTTCATATAAGAGAGGTCAAAATAATCAAGGTCTGATGGCAAGAGACATGTGGAATATATTTCTATTTTTGCTACACAGTATCTGTTATATGTATAAACTATTTTCTCTAACAAGTCTCCAGACACATGAAAAAAAGGGCATTTAAAAATGATATTTTATTCCTTATGTTCCTGAAGCCTAATGGCATCTGAACGAAGTTCTAAGAAAGCTGACATGAATAAAGTCAAAAATTGTTATATTTGTACTAAAATCATGTTTTAAAAGTTTTAATTATAGGATATTGTACACAAATGCTCCAGAGATCATAGTTGTACAGCCTCCTGGATTTTTATAAATTTGATACACCTATGTAAATACTATAAGATCTGGAAAAAAACACCACCCTTACTTAGTACCTCATGTTTCCTTCTAGTCATTATGCTCCACCTCTGATTTCTTTTTTTTTTTTAATTTATTTATGATAGTCACAGAGAGAGAGAGAGAGAGGCAGAGACACAGGCAGAGGGAGAAGCAGGCTCCATGCACCGGGAGCCCGATGTGGGATTCGATCCCGGGTCTCCAGGATCACGCCCTGGGCCAAAGGCAGGCACCAAACCGCTGCGCCACCCAGGGATCCCTCCACCTCTGATTTCAATTAGCATATTTAATTTTGTCTTTTATATATTAAAATATATGGAATATGGTTTTTTGTTCAATATTATGTTGCAAAATTTATTCATATTACATGTAGTTCTAGATCATTCTCAGTGCTGCATAGTATTCTATAGTGTAAATATAACCCAATTTATTAAAAGATACATCATAAATTTACATATTTGTCAAAAATGGCCCCAGACTTTTTGAAGGGGACCTAAATGCCTGAATATAATGCAAATACACAAATGCTTTAAAAACTAAAATCCCATTTTTAAACACAAGAGGGTTAGGGAGAAACCATAAATGCAACTCCTTTCAATCAAACCACATTAAAAAAAAAAACCAACAACAAGATTCAATACTCAACACCAATTAAAAGACTTTAATTAATATCTGTAAACATTATGAAATGAGTTTTAAGTGTGATAAGCCATATCAAGTTTTCTTTGCTAAATAAATGAGCAATGACATGGATATTAGTGAAATTGATAAATATTAATTGATAATTAAGTTGTTGGTGCTAATAAAAAAAATAGTTAAGAATCATGATGTCAACCTCAGAAAAGGAAGCCCATCAGAATCAGTTAGTGTCTAAATTAGATATGCCCTTAAAAATTAAAAGCAGCTTTGGTCTATAAGAAGTCGTAATAACTCAATTTAATGACCAACAAAGCATTTCTAAGCAGAGATGCTGCTTTAATTTAGTTTATTATATAAGGCAAGCTCATGTATAATCAAGAATTGAATATCCATATTATGAATATGCTAAAAATTCTTAAAAACTATTATCTTCAAAAACATATAAAAGGTCCCATGATAATCTTGTTTACAGTATTAATTATCTAAATAAATCTTTTAAAAAAATGCTTTGATCACAAATTTCTTTTTTTTAAAACAGTTCTTTTTTTTAATTTTTTTTATTTTATTATTTATGATAGTCACAGAGAGAGAGAGAGAGAGAGAGGCAGAGACATAGGCAGAGGGAGAAGCAGGCTCCATGCACCGGGAGCCCGATGTGGGATTCGATCCCGGGTCTCCAGGATCACGCCCTGGGCCAAAGGCAGGCGCCAAACCGCTGCGCCACTCAGGGATCCCTGATCACAAATTTCAAACTAGAACTGAATTAATGAAATGTAAGAAATGCATTTAGCAAACATTGTAGGTTTTCTCTGTATCTTTATGAAGTTTGGGGAATTTTATGAAACAAAAAGCCTCTTGATCCCTCAGATTCACCTTATATAAATGTCTGGACTCCACTGAGACTTCTGTGACTATTTCTGTGGAATCCCCCTCCATTTCCTACTCTTCACCTTGCCACACTTTGTGTATATCCTGCTGCCTTAATTGCCTTTGATATTTCCTGCATTTATTCTATAGCAAACCTCCATAAAATCATCCTTCCCCTATTATATTTTCACAGAGAAGATGAAAAATGAGTCTCTGCCAGTAATCATCCACCTCACAACTATTAGAACAGATTCAAGAGTCTAAAGTATTTGCAAGAGCTGAGTGTCGTTATTATCACAAACACGCAACTGACACTATAAATTCAGCAAATGCAGAAAGCTTATATTGATTCAATTCTGCATTGAGGTTTCACACCAATGGTATCGCCTCTCAACAGACAGCAACAAAATGCCCAACTTCATGTAGCTAATGAAGAACTTGGACGTATGGGTACCTTTGTCAATGACATTAGTAAGCCTTCCATACCCATTAAGCACAGCAGTGCAGAGAAAGAATAAAATAGTTGCATCCCTAGGGTTACTAGACTTCAAGGGGGTAGTACAAAAAATCAGTTTTATCAATGGGACAGGATTTCAAAGAAAAGTAAATATTTCCTATGGGTGAAAACTTCAATCCGATTCCTGGAAATTTACCGTATATAAAATACCATGGACAGACAACAACCAAAAAGTCAACCTCATTCACTGTTGCTTACAGAATGGTGAGGTTTATATTTTGGTGTAAATTGTAGTTCTTACCAAAATATGATTGAAAAATGTATAACAGTAGGGAAACAATTTCTAATTCTAAAGCATGACACTTCTGAACTTCAATCTTGAGATGTGATGATTTCTGATGAAGCTGATTTGTGCATTTTAATTATGGCATTTACTGGAAGTGCTCATTGAGAAGAGAGGAAAAGGAAGCTCGAGTCTTCTGTGAAACTGTGTCCAGGATGAAATTGCATTGGCAGCAACAATCAGCTAATGAAGGGACTCGAAAATGGAAAAAAAAAAAAGATATCCAACTTGAAATGTATTTCATAATCACAGAAGGCTTTTAGGTAATGTCCTGGCCATAAAATAGTCCAGAAGTAGCAGCAAAAGGAAACTGTTATTGCTCTTTGTTTAGTTTTTAGAAGCTCAGCTTATGTGAAAAGGAAAGTCATTGGTCTGGGGACAGGGGAAAAAAGATACCATCTCACCTCTGCCCACGTTTAAAATATATCCAGGAGAAGAACAATGACTCTTTAGAATGTCTTCAGCTCAGCTTGAAGCTGCCACTAATGGCATGGCAAACAGAAACTGAAAAAAGCATCAGTGTTACTGAACCTGGGACTTTGCTAACCTCCTGCTTCTAATTAGAAGAACAAGCTGAGCCCCAGTCCAGCCAGATAAGCTTGAGTCAGGTAGTAGGAAGGAGGACAGACAGCGAAAGAGGAGAGAGGTCAAAGCAGTGAATGACTGGTCCTTGGGACTGGGCTGGTGTCTGGAGAGACTCTGGAGATTTGGTTAAGAGTCTTAAACAGCTACCTACCCTCCTGTAGTTCAAACTCACAAATAATAAAATGCACTGAATTTCTGGCCGGGGAGTCATGCACAGCTTCCACCTGCATTCCTGATCCCATGTCACATTTACTGTTGTCACCTTCTATCGGTAACTCTCTCCCTCTTGCATTGTTAGTCTCTGGGGTTATGACAGCTACTTCCTTCTGCCTGCAGGATTCACTCATCTCTAAAGACATAATACAAGTTATCCCCTCAACTCACAGCTGGCTGAAATCTTCCACAAGCAGGAGGCTAAGGCAGTGGACAGGGCTGAGGTCTTGGGTGCCTGAACTTGTAAGGGTGCTGAAGAGTGGAGCAGGATGGGGAATGGTGGGTGGGTAGTACACAGGCTGTACGGAATAGGGCCAAGGTGATTCTGGGGACAAAGGGACTAGTGAACCAAATGCAGACCATGCCACTAAAGCATAAAAGCATGAAAAGAGGACAGCATGAAAAAGGATAAAATGCTCTGGACCTTAGGGTAGGAAGGGAAGCTCAGAGAATTCTGAACCCGCTGGCAATTTTCCATAGACACATTTCTTTTTTTGAAGATAACGTAGATAGTGTGTATTTGAACGGCCATTTCATTTCTGCCATGCTTTATTGCCAAACTTAAGAAAAAACAACTTATAGATAGTTCTCTTTTAATTTTGTCATGTAATCTGTAAACCTTCATAAACTTGTGTCTGTTCACTTCTCCCTTGAGTCTGCATTTTTCAGTTATTGGTATTTCCACAGTAGCCAAATTCAATGATCGTTTCTTAGCTTCCATACTCCTTAATATATTTTTGGGGGCACCATTCAATTTATGTTGCCTCCTTCTTTAGATCTTCTCATGAAAACCTTTAGGACCTTGGTTTTCTGCATATCTCTCTGTTCACTCGTTCTTGACCTTCACAAAAGAACGAACCAAAGGGGGGAGGGGAAGTCAAGCAGATATCTACTATGAGCTTGCATTTGGAGCTAAAATGATTAATGTATATTCTTCTGTGTTGAATTGGATCACTGCTCTGTTGAGAGTAACTGTAGGGAGTCCAGAGTTAAAACTGAGAACTCCATTAAGAGGGCCTTGCATACTACAGACAAGTATTGTTAGTAGCTCACGTAAAGACAACAGCAATAGGGAAGAAAGATGGTCACATTCTGGATTTACTTTGAAGACAGAGCCACAAGATATAGTGGTATCTCTCCCATGTGTGAGAGGAGGGTAAGAAATCCTAAATATTGGGTTATACAACTGGAAGGGATTTACCACCTACTAAGATACAGAGCCATATGGAAGGAGAAGGTCTAAGGAGAAGAGGAGTAATTCAGGTTTGGGTATTTTAACTTTGAGGTATTCATTAGACATTCTAGCAGGATATTACGTAGGTAGTGAAATACATAAATTTGGACTTCAGAAAGACTTCAGAAAGAAGTCTAGATGGGGGATTGTAATTTGGGATTCATTGACCATTAGATGGGACACATGAGCCAGACAGCAAATGTCAGCATGAAAGATCTCAGAAGAGTTATTTTGTATTTTATTGATAAATATTTATCAAGCATCTACTATAAGCCAATTTCCGTGCTAGGCACCTTCCAATGTATTATCTCACAGAATCCTCAAACAAAGCCTGTGACAAAGTTTTGCATAAGAAATGACAAAATGGGGTCTTGGAAAGGTGAGGCTATGTTTTCTAAACAGAGCTAGTAGGCTGCAAGCAAGGATTTAAACCAGAGCTTGTCCTACCACCTTATTTATATCACTCTGGGGGTATTTATATGAACTTACACCCGTAGGCTCATAAATTCTGGGTATTCACCCCTAAGATATTTGCGTCATGGCATGGGGGTTAAATTTACCCCCATGTAGCCCCAAGACTCTGTAGACAGCAAGCCTCAGGAATATTCTGCTTCCTTTGTGCCTGAGTCCCCATGCCACGGATAAGCGGCATCTTCCCATTTTATGTAAATAGCCTGCCTGTTCTCAAAGTGCTACGAAGTGCATCAGGAGACACTAATTTCCCTCAGCTGCACCCACTCAGTCTCACTTCAGAGTTACAAGCAGCTCACGGCCTCTGAGGCTTTGGTGCCTCAATATTTCTGCAAAGGGCTCCTCATCAGGCTCTTCCCTTGAGCTTTGGATGTTCTTTTTCCCCCCTTTAAGTTCCTCCTTTTTTTTTTTTTAAGTTTCTTTGAATTGAGAAGGAAGCACTGTCATTAAAAGAAGCAGAGAAAATTGGAAATGATGGACACAGATGGGAGGGGAGTAGGGAGGAGGAGCATAAGCAGCTTAACCTTAGTATCAGGACAAAGGAAGGCAATGTCAGGTAGCTCCTTTGGCAGACGGAGCTGCTGTTTTGCATTTATTATTTATTTATTTATTTATTTATTTATTTATTTATTTATTTATTTATTTATTTATTTGAGCTGCTGTTTTGATGTCCTTGTAAGTCTTCACTTTTGGCTTTACCATATTTGTGATCATGGAGCTAGAATATGAACTTTGGACTCTCCTATTTAGTCTACCATTTTAATGTCTCTGACCTAGAGGCACATATGCCTTCTCTGAACTTCTAGAAATTAACTTCCTCAAGTCTAAGGGAGCCTTCATTCTTCCCTCTCTTCCCCCCTCATTCCTAATTCACTATTATATACAAACCCCTGCACCCGGTATAATTTCTTAAGTATATTGCCTATAGGTCCATCTTTTCTCTCACTAGTTTCTAAGTTCAAGGACAGGAACCACCTTAAAATCTCTGGTTCCTTTAGAACTTAGCCCAGTACTGGGCCCTCAAGAAGCATTTCAGTTATACCTGATTACTCATTATATTTCAACACTTTCTGTGGGTACCGACATGGCTAGGGACTGTGGCTCATACGGTCAACAACTATCCCAGACTGTGAGACACAGAATGACCACAGAGGGTGCCCTCTGCAGCTAAAAGCAGAAGCAATGACCCTTCTGGCTTACTGGGCCTCTTCCTAAAGCCCTGAGGGCTTAGGTCTCCTTCACTAGGATTCTTATTTCAGTTCTCCCCTCATCTTAAAGTTCAGACCCACTTACTTCTCCCCACAACCTCTGCTGTCTACCTGGTGCTAGAAGGAACCACCATTACCAATTGCCTACTCTGTATGTCACCTTTCCCTGGTGGTTTATACACATTTTTTTCAAGTCATCCCCATGATAAACTCTTCTTTGCAGATTAGGTAACAGGCTTGGAGATGATTTTCCAAGATCCTACACAGAACAAGTGGTAAGATGAGAAATAGAATCCAGGTCGGTCTGCTTCTGAGCCAGTTCGCTCTTCTGAATCCACACTGCCCCCTTATTTAAGCTGATGTAACAAAAAGCAAACCCCACTTCCCTTATATTCTAGTTTTGTAATATGTTCTCCTTAACTGGCTTCAATCATCCTACTTCTCTGAGCTTTTCTTCTATGTTTGATTTTTTTGTATGACATCATAGTCCCCTCCTCCTCTTGCCCCTCAAATACTGGCATATACCAGAGTTCTGAGTCCTTAGCAATTTTTACCTCATAGGAAGGTCACTGTTGGTAATGCCACATTCTACCAGAATTGCAACTGCTACCTATTAGCTGATGATTCCCAACATTTGTGCATCTGATCCTTTCTCATGACTTCTGCACTTTCCTACTGGACCTCTTACTTGGATATTTCACAAACACCTCAAACTACAAATATCCACAGCTAAATTAAAAAATCTTTTCTCTCCAAACATGAGTATTCCTTCCTCAAGTGTCTTAAATTGCTGTCAGAAACATCTGCATGCACCCAATTATCCTAGCCAGGAAATCTGGGAGAAGTGACCCCATGCCTGCCTCTTTCATACCAATCCATTCAGTGACCACGTCTCTCCACATGATTCCGCAAATGTCTCTGACCTTTTATCCTCCTGTCTTCATCCCTACTATCATTCCCTTCTTTTAGATCCACATCTCTACAGATTAACTTCTCTGGTTTCAGTCCTTTCCCTCAGTCTGGTTTTCTCCATATGCCATCAGAGTTATGTTTATAAAAGCAATCTAATATAGTGTCCCCTGTCTTAAGAGATTCATTGGCGGCCACATGATGGGACACAGACAAGAAAGCTCAGAATCCCCTGTTAATCCTCTGCCATTCATTGCAGTGACAGCACTTTTCTGAGTTTTTTTTTCTTTTTGTCCCCCATTGCATCAATGCTCCTGCAATTTGTCTTTGTGCCTTCCACTCACAGTCTTTTTGCCTGGACTGCCCTCCTCCTGCTCTTGGAAAAATCTTAAAACATCCTTAGAAGTCCAGCTCCACTTTCATTTCCGTGAAGGTTTCCCTGACCCATCTGGGTGGAATTAATTACTCCTTCCCTTTCATTTCTATAGTAATTTTTTGCATACAGCCATTATAGCACACGGTGCCTTCTGCCAGAGTTAATTTCTGAGAGGTCTGATTCTCCAGCTAGATTGCTAGCTTCTTGAAGGCAACAGCTGCATCTCATTCATCTCTGAAGCCCATACATTCAGCACAGAGCTGGGCATGTAATAGGCCCTCAGAAAATGTTTGCTGAATTAAACTTAATTTAAATGATACATAATGGAGAAAATAATATTTCGTATATAGAATTGGCAAAACTCACTTTACAGACAACTGTTTAGAGTCATATCTATTCCAAAAATGAGATGCTTCAACAATCACAGTGCAAAAGGAAATAATTAGGTCTGCTATACACACAAACTTAAGTTCTATACTTCCAAAATGACTTCAAAAGAGCGAGATTTTGCACAGAGCCATTTGTATTGAAGAGGATGATGCTTTCTCTCCAGTAAGCATGACAGAAAAAAAGAAAAAAAAAAGCCTCCAGAGTGTTAGTAATTTGTTCTTATGCAGGAGGGTGGCTGGCGCTCCCTGCAGCGACTGTTAGGTGGGCTACAGACATCTTGACATATCTATACCCTATTAGACCTGCTTGTCCCTAGGGATGTCATTCGTAATATGTAGCTGGGGAGCGCTGCTTAGAAATCTGTAATGGAGACTGGCTTAGAGGTTTGCATGGAATATCTCACTAAGTGGCTAATGATCTCCAGAGCCCTGATACTTGCCACATCTGCCTTTCCCTGGGACCATGGATTATTATACTTGCCAGTCTGCAGCCTCAATGAAGGAACTCTGGCCAGCCAGGTGAGAGGCTTTGAAATGGGACTAAACTTTCAAAAAAAAAATGACTTTCTAGCAATAATTGTCAAAGCATTAAAAATGAGATCATGCATGTGTAGAAACCTACACAAATTACATACATAAAAATAAATAAATACATTTTTTTAATTTAAAAGTCTGCCTTACATTTAATCTTGATTGTGGGGGTAAAGTCTGCCTATTTATTCCTATATTAGCCCAACTATTACTGTGTCTTCCATTTTTTGCTTCACATTTGTGTTCAGTTCAGGGACTAGCATGAGTAATCAGATCTCCTAGTGGAGTGCTCTCTGCAAGGGCTCAGTCCTACTCAATTTTACTGTCATCCCGCATATGATCAATTAAATCACAATGATTTTTACCAGTTCCTGGTCAGAAGAAATGAAGAACAAAGTGTTCCCTTTCCATGTCATCAATAGAGAATGCAGAAAATCCAGAACTGAATTCAGATCTCTGGGCACCCAATCTAATGCTTTGACATACATTTTGAACGACGAGATAAGGAGTATAAAGACATATGCCAGGGCCAATGGGATGAAACTTGAAAGGGGGTGTGGGTGTGTGAAGGGAGTTGTATGAGAACTGAAAATAGAAAGACTTGATGAGGAAAGCAATAAAAGCAAGCCGCTCTCAGGTGGCATTAGCCATAAAGAAGATCTAGCTGGTCAATCCACCAGTGGTACTTGAATGCTGGTAGAAGATGATTAAAGGGAGTTTCAGGTGTGCAAAGAACTCAAGAGGAGGACATAATAGATTTTAAATCCAAAAGTGAATTTGAAATCAGCTATTTTTCTTTTCTTTCTTTCTTTCTTTCTTTCTTTCTTTCTTTCTTTCTTTCTTTCTTTCTTTCTTTCTTTCTTTTTCTTTCTTTTTTTTTTTTAAGCACAGAGGGAATCTGATTGAACAGACATCTTAGCTTGTAGCCCAGCCAGGAGTTCACAAGGCCCTGAGAAAACCTTCTGCCTGCCTCTCCCTAGGACTCTGATGGTTCCACAGGCTCTGCAGCTGACAGGAGAGGCTGCTGGAATATGAAGAGTGGTGCCAAGGCTGTCAGCACTGGCCCAGTTAGGGAGACTTGTGTTCATTCACTGTCTCAGCTTAAAGGGCCTTTGTGGGGAATGGCAATTCGCAGTGTGAATTTCAATAGGATCTTTAAATCTCTTAGAGATTTTTCTCTTTTCCAAGGAAATTTCCCACTGCCAAACACTTGTCGATTGACAGCCCCGTGGGTATCTCTCTAATGCAGCAGTTCCTTTCTCACTCCTTACTGTACCGAGGGCCTAGTTTCCTAAAGGGTTGGGTATACATATGTATTTTAAATTTTATTTTGATGGATCTTTCTTTTCTAACTGGCATCAGTCTTAAATTAAAATGAATTGGACCCTGGCACCCTACAGAAATATTGTTTTTATAGGTTTCTCAAAGTAGGATGTATTAAAGAAGACATATCAAGTTTCTAGGGCTTGTGTTGCCATAGTAACCAGTTCAGACCCAATTTAGAGAATGGGGATGAGGGGTGAATAAGAGACCACCGAGACATGCTTTCCGTAACCATAAAACCTCTGAGAGAATTAGGCTCCCACTGTTTTTGTGGTTTTAAGATGTAGAACAAGCAGAAGATAGGTGGGTGGGCAGATTTGCATGTATGTGTGTTTTTGTTTTGTTTTGTTTTGTTTTTTACTGAACAAGGCAGAGGTGAATTACAAATGGGCACAAAGGTGTTCCAGTGGTTGCACAGCATTATCAAATATTAGAGTTTGGAACACATGAGGAAACAAGGCTGAGGGAAGTTAAGTAACTAAGCCATCAAGAGAGGGCACACCTGGGACACAAAATAAATGATCTCAGCTTCCCCACCGAATGAAGCAGTTGTGTTGCAAATGCAAAAGAAGTACCATTTCTTTTCTGCAGCCACAATTTCTTTGAGGAATACTGATCCAGTAGAATGGCAACCCCCATCTAGAATGGAAAAGTCAACAATAACAAATATACTAATATTTAGACAAAATGAATTCTGTCTGAAGAAAGAAATAGAAATTCCACACTGAAATTATTTGCTTAATTTTCCTTTCACCTCACGGATACATTCTTGTGCAACAGAAAATGTGCAAAGCTCCACATTACCCATTTCCATTCTTCTCGACGTAGCTAATACCCATGGGCTCTGAACTTGGCCAAAGTATATCTCGGCTAATTAGAACTGTGTTATAATGGTGAAGAAATTCCTTTGCCCTCTCCCGCCAAGCTGGAAGCCTGACCCCCACCAAATCCACAACAGAAATGTTCTGACTTTTTAACACCATCACTTACTTACAACTTTCCATGGGGTTCTATGCTTGAACTTTGTGTCTAGCCCAGTACTCTCAAATAGAAATACGTATCTACTAACAAATGAGGGGCAGATACATAATTTTAAATTTTGTAGTGACAACAGTAAAAGTAAAAAAAAGCAGTTAGTTTTCAGCAGCTCATTTTATTTATTTATTTATTTATTTATTTATTTATTTATTTATTTATTTATTTAAATTTATTTACGATAATCACACATAGAGAGAGAGAAGAGGCAGAGACATAGGCCGAGGGAGAAGCAGGCTCCATGAACCAGGAGCCCAACGTGGGTTTCGATCCCAGGTCTCCAGGATCGCGCCCTGGGCCAAAGGCAGGCGGCACACCGCTGTGCCACCCAGGGATCCCCAGCCCATTTTATTTAACTTAATACATATAAAGTATTATTTCAAATATAATCAATACAAAAATATCAATGAGATAGTTTAAATTTTCATAGGAAATCTTAGAAATCTGGTATGCTTTAAAGTTACCACACATCTTAGACTAGCTGTATTTCATGTGCTTAGAAGCCACATGTGGCAGGTGGCTACTGGATTGGGCAGCACGGATGGAGTATGTGAAGACATATGGTCTCTGGATCTTCAGAGGAAGAGGAAAGAGGAATAAGCTTTTCTCCCTCCCTAAAAGTTCCTCACCCTACCATAACCTTGTCTTCTCTTAACTTTACACGAGATGACCTACTTCACGTCACAGCAGAAGACAATTTACCATGTCATTTGCAATTCTTATTCATCCAATTTTGTTTCTCTATACTTAAGTATATGCAATACAAAGGTAAAATCTAAATCTAGGATATAATATACACATACAAGCACACACATTATATATACACGCATATGTCTTCTTTTCTTAAAACCTGGATTGTTTACTTTTCTACTGTTTTTGCTTGCATAATCAGATAATTACCTTAGTTTCCACTCTAAATCTTCCCTGAAACAAGATGGAGCATAAATAAATAATAACTTTATTTTTGTATCTCATTTCCCCCCCTATAGTCACAGCATTAATGTAAAAACTATCTACCCAGTGAAATATTTCATCAGAACAACCTGTTTTATCAGAGGGATTTTTTTTAAGCCAAAACACCTTATGACCTTTTGTTATTGAGTCATATATTAATAACATGAAATGTTAGAAACAGAAAATTTGAATCTGTGGATAACAAATGCCTAAAGCATTAGGTGAGGCTCACAGTCTCACCACCGCAGGTGTAAGTTTGAGAGGCAGTTTGTCTCCTGCGTGAACACTAGTTTTCCCAATGCCCAATTCCCATTTTTTTCTTGTGCTTCACATTTCAACACCTCCATATAACTGGCCTAATCTGATAAATCCACACCTGTTTAGGTGTTAATGGAAAAAGTCTAGAAAAGCCCATTTCTGGGCTCTCTGCCTTTCTAGGTCCTGGGGGCCAAAGGATACTTCAACAGTGTTTATTTGTTATGGAGCAGTTTTCTTCATTAACAGAGAAGTGATGCTAAATGATAACCACAAGGAAAGGTTACATGAGGATGGGTCAGAAATCGGAGCATTTGGGAGTCTGTGTGACAGTGTGTGTGTGTGTGCGTGTGTGTGTGCATGTGGTCATTTCACCAAACCTCCACCTCAATGTCAAATGTGAGTAATTTTGTGTAGGATGTACAAGAACTCAGAATCATGACCTGTCACTCAGTGGCTAGGACCAGAGTCATTTATTGCTTCATCTATCTTTAACACACACACACACACACACACACACACACACACACACGAGATGCACAAGGAAACTAAATAAAGGGGAATGTTTTGCAACAATGCATGAATGATCCCCAGTTTGTAAAAGAATTCTTATAAATACCGTGATGGACATTGTTTACTTGGCAAGTGTCTCTATAGTTCCCCATAGAAGTAGCCTTATAAAAGCATGATTGATAACAATGGTTAATCTCCACTGAGTTCCAACATACACAAGGCATATTACCTCTTTTTGTCATAACAATACTGCATGGAAATTATCTCCATGTTACAGATGAGAAAAGCTAACGTTTAATGACTTCTGCAAGGCTGCAAGGCCGAAAACTGGCAGGATCAGAATTTGAGAGGAATCTTCCTAGGTCCCCAGTTTATATCTTGTCTATCGAACCAGAGGCTTTCTTGGGGTTGCAGTTCTACCCACAGAATCTGATTTAGCCCCCCTCCTGTCATATTACTAAGTTACAATGTTCATGGAAGCAGAAACTCTAAAGCCAATTGTGTGATATTTATTGTATATTAAACTCCTTTTCTATTCTAGGTGAAGCAGAGAAACACATCTACCTTTGGTACAATTCTGGCTGCACTTACATCACAGAGAAGGAAGGGAAAGAGGGAGGTGGGAAGGGGAGAACTGTGGTGGAGAGGAAAGCCGATGCGGAACTGTGGTAGAATAAAAAATGAGAACATACTCTGCTCTGATGGGAAGCAACCAGTCTAGTGGGACTTGGGAACTTAGGAACTGTTCTTATTAAAGAGATCTTTATAGGTAAATTGGCAATTCATGAATTGCAACTGCTTCTATTTCCTACTGTAAGAAGGCACCAAATGGTTTTCCATAGGCTTGAAGTCACTAAACTTGTGTATTCTGATCACTTCCGACTCAATAAAAATTGCAATTCAAATCTACAAAGAGTCAGCTATTCAGCCCAATTTGCTGCCACCTTACAATCCTTTCCCTCAGGCCTGGGAAGGACTAGGAACTCTCTGCTACAATAGTCATCCACCTGGAGGGAGTAAGCTTTTCCAAGTTATGCAGCCCTCCCCTTTAGCAATATTGCTCTTTGAGAAGAATATCACAACCTTGATCACAGAGGTAGACAGTGGGAAAAATAGGGGACTACATAATTTGAAAGTCTTCGAATAATTGGCATGCAAGCTCTCTGCCACCACCTCCTCTCCTGCCTCTACACTTGTTGAAAACAGAGATCATCATCCCCTGCAGTAGCCAGGAGACTATCTCTAGAACCACGTTCAAACCCAGTTAACAAGTAATGAAACATCTCTGTGCCTCCATTTACTCATTTGGGAATATGTACAATACAATATATCCATAAGGTTATTAAGAGGCTCAATAATAGACATAAATAAAGTAAATAAAGTACTTGGAATAGTGCCGAACACAAAGTTTGCTATCACTACTGTTATTATTTACAGTGGTAAAACAAGGGCTGTATAGACCAAATGGCTTACCTTTCTTAACCAAGAGTCCAGAATGGGATGCAGATTACCTAACTTGAAATATAGCGTTCTTTTCATGACACCAGTTGACCCCCAAACCGAAGCTAATCAACGCTGTTCATTTTCTTAGTCTATCTCTTATTCAATGTTATACACTTGACAGAATCTTTAAACCAACATTGCTGGGAGGGAGATTATTGAACTAATAATTTAAGAGATTTAAACAAACACACTTTACATTTCATAATACTTTAGGATTTTTTTTTTCATCCAACAGCATGATCAAGAACATGAAATGAGAGAGAGACCCGCATTGCTCAGCAGATACTATCATCCAGAATAGGAGGCGGTACTTTCTGCCTTTCAACCCACCTGCTTCTTCAAGCTATAAAAAACTGCAAATGGGGAGCCAGTCCACTGAACTTGTATAAGCAATCATTTATTTATCCACCAAAAGCAGAATATGGCAGGGGGAATTTGGGAGGAGTGAAATGAGTGTTGTCAGACTAACAGTGACAAATGGGATGCAATTGTTCTCCACAAGGTTGGAGCCAAGGGGTCTTCCCTTTCCCCCTCCCCTTAATCCCCACTGCTTCCACTCAGCCTGTGCACAGAGAAGGTGGTTAACAGAGGAAAGCCCTGTGAATAAGCCATGACAGCCGTACATTCAGAAACTGATGTCATTTCCCTAAATACTGTTTGTAAAATGGTAATTATCTGCCAAGCAATGACAGCTGGCACTTAGCATAGAGACACAGAGAGACAGAAAAAGAGAGAATGAGAATAAAGGGTCCCTGCGTAATTTACCAAAGGGCTGAAAGAGAGAAGGAAACATAATCAGAAAAATAAAATGATTACCAGTGTGTGATGGGGTGAAAATTGCTTTGGGCATTTTTTCTTCAGAGAACACAAGATTGAGTTGGAAGAAGGAAGCTACAGCTTCATGATATACACTGGAAGAGAGGAGGTTGCTTTGAGGCTGTGGTAGTAAGGAAAAAAATGCACCAACCGTCCTAGACTGTGACAAAATAGCACACAGACCTTGTGTACACCCCACCTCCCAAACAGGGACTAGTCAGTCCACCATTATTGGACACCATATCCAAGATTATTAACCCCAGATCATTTTGGTCTGAGGGATAAAGTAGTTGCCTCTTGCCTCCCTCCCTGTTACTTACTGTGATGGGCAGTTTTTGTGTCAACCATGTTTTGTGTGCAAGTATTTTGTGGAAGTCATCAATATCTACAATCAGTTGGCTGTACGCAGAGGAGATTATCTTGGATAATCCAGGTGGGCCTGACTCACTCAGTTGAAGGCCCTAAGAGCACAATTGAGGTTTTCCTGGCAAATCAATCCCCTATAGACTACAGCATCGGTTTCCAAACTGCCCACCCCTTTCATGGCCTGCCCCATGGATTTCAGACTTACAGAAAGTTCTTATAACTCTATTACCATTCCTTCCAATCAGCCAACCTTTCCCCTCGCCTTTGATCTGTGTGTGCATGTGCATATACACCCATACAGACCCTACTGGTTCTGGTTTCTCTACTGTACCTTATTAGACTCATCAAGTACACGTGCAGTGACTTGCCCCTTAAGTGGCCTCATACAGGTTTAATTCAGGTTGAATTATAACCCCTCCCCCAAATTCATATACTGACCTCCTATCCTAGCTCCTGTACCTCAGAATGAGACCTCATTCAGAAATAGGGTCATTACAAATATAATTTTTGTTAAGATGAAGCCTCATCTGAGACAACTGGTGTCCTTATAAAAACAGGAAGTTTGGGCACAGACATGCACACAAGGAGAATGCCATGCGAAGAAGAAGGCAGAGATCAGAGAGATGTTTTGCAAGCCAAGGAATGCCCAAGATTGCGAGCAAACCACAAGAAGGTTGGTGAGAGGCATGGAAGAAATTCTTCCACTCCTTTCTGAAGGAAGCAATCCTGCACATACCTTGATCTTATACCACGAGGCTCTAGGGTTATGAGACAAAAAACTCTGTTGCTCGGCCACTTGGTTTGTGGTACTTTCTCACAGCAACCCTAGAAAACTAACACAGTACATTACCAGGAAAATTAAGGCAATTCAATTGGGAAAAGTTAAGAAAAGGGCAAAGTTAATCTTAAGAAGCACAGAAAGCTCCATTTCTTCTTAATGTCTTCAAAATATAAATTAATTCCTTTTTATACTTAACTATTTCACTGCCAATATCCACTCAGAATAAGACCTGGGTAAGGAAACTAGCAGTTACAGAGATGCACAAATGTTCCAGCAATTTCTGAATACACTCCATTTGTTCATTCCTGCACTGTGGTCTCCTTTTGGATACTAGATGTCATGGAACCATCCATAACCCTTCATCCCTGTATGTGGGACCTTGTGGAAGGTAGCTCTGCAATCCTGCTCTTACAGGAGAAGCTACCTATCACCACTTGGTACCCCTTCCTCTCTTCTAGCAAGTGGAATTCCTAGAGATCCTATAAAAGTGAAAGCAATAATTGTGTCCAAAGTTTCCACAGATAGTTTATTACAATATGGCATGACTAGAATTCAGGCCTTTTGACATCCCATCCAGTGATTTTTCTATTCAGTTATTGAATTAGCAGTTCAGGTAACTCCTCTCACATTAATCATAACATATCAGGACATTTTAGGATAAGTCTTCCTTCTTTAAATACATGTGTCTCCCCCAATACTCAGAAATGTGGCTTTGGATGAATCTCTCATCTTTTCTCGATATGACTTTCCTCATTTATAAAATAAAAGGAAAATTCACTGGCTAATCAAAGGTTTGAAATTCTGCAGAAATAGAATCAACACCAGCAGAGTGGAAAGCCCTAGATTCAAGTGCAGCTGTTGTCAGTTTGCATGGAATAGTGGTCAAGTTACCTAGCTTTGGTGCCTTTGGTTTCCTCATTTGTAAAACCAGAAATGGGGGTGACATCTCTTTCACTCAGCCATATTCATTACAAGGATGAAATGAATAACACACATGGGAGCATGTTATAAACTCTCAAGTATATTAATTAAAGAAGCTAAAAGTAATGTAGCAAGGTAACATTCTATAATACTATAATCTCCTTTCCTATCCCAAATGGTAGAGGATAAATGCTGCAGAGTGTCCTACCAGGCTTCACCAGAATCCTTCAGAAACCTAAATTTTGCCTGAGTCTATCAGTTCATTATGTTTTTACAAGCTTGAGCCTGACCTAGCATAAATATTTAGTACATCAAAAGTATTTCAGGACCTCATTATTCATGGATAAACTTGGGTATCCCCATCATGTGCTAAGCATTTATTTCACTATTTTTATCACTTTTATCTGGCTCCTTAACTTCACAGTAAGCCCTTACGACAACAAGGACCATATATTGATCACACCTATATCCTAGAATCTGTCTTTAAATGAATTAATAGTTGAATAAATACTTCAGTCTTGCTTAATCCCACCTTGGCCATAATAATTTCTAGTGAAAAGTTTGAGGCCAAAATAAGAAAAAGTTGACTTAAGGTATCATTTAAATATGATAAGTAAAATAAAGATTTAAAGCAAGTCCATTTCCAAAAACAGTTAACTACTACAAGCAAAAATACGTAAGCTCTTGGAGTTTACTATTAGTCTATTAATTTACTTATTTCTCCCATGTCTACCAGAACCCATTGATTATAATTTACAGACATCAACTTTCTAGGCTGTAAAGGCCTTTGAAATTATAAGGAAGAGACAGTGTATGCCGAAATTGTGTGGTGTAAAGCTGTCACAGTTTGAAATACAGTTATAGATTTCAGAATGTAAATGGTTGTCATCAGAATAAGATTACAGATTTCATGAGCTCCAAGAAACTTAGCTTATTTAACACTGACTCAATGATTTCACAGCCAAAGTGAGTTAAAACACTTCAGATTCTGAAAGAATATCCTCGTTAAATTTATCGAGCAGGATTTCAAAATGTCCAACATGTTTGCCAAGGAGTAACACAACGGGCTATTTTGAGAACATATAGAGTAGCCCAGTTTTTCTCAAATTTAGTCCTCATTTTCCACAATTCTTGCAACGTCCACATACCATCTGGACTATTATTTAATATTTTATTTTAAATACATATATTTTTACTTAACTGTATTTATTTTAATTGGAAAATATTATTATTATGCATGGAAGATAAGTTTCTCTTGTTAAACATAAACAAAAATTAAAATTCTCCAAAGACAAAATAAAATAATGGTATTATCATCTGCTTAGTTTCTTTCTTTTTTTTTTTAAAGATTTTATTCATTTATTCATGAGAGACACAGAGAGAGAGGCAGAGACACAGGCAGAGGGAGAAGCAGGCTTCATGCAGGGACCCCGACGTGGGACTCGATCCCGGGTCTCCAGGATCACACCCTGGGCCCAAGGCAGGCACTCAACCACTGAGCCACCCGAGCTGCCTACCATCTGCTTAGTTTCTGTTGAAAGTTCTGAGTTTAAGGCCTATGCTGCATTTGTTGTTTTACTTTTTTTTAAGGAGAAATCTCCTAAGTGTTTATAATGATGTTAAGGCCTTCTTAACACCAAACCAAGACTCTGCTTGGTATAATCAAATAGGTGAAAAGCGACCCCCCGGTGGCTCATTGATTGAGCATCAGCCTTTGGCTCAGGGCATGATCCCAGGGTTCTGGGATTGAGTCCTGCATTGGGCTCCCTACCACTGTCTCTGCCTCTCTCTTTGTGTCTCTCATGCGTAAATAAATAAATTATAAAAAACAAAAACAAAAACAAATAGTTGAAGAGACATGAAAAGAGAATAACTCTTTCATCATATGGTTCAGAGCTACTGTCACAGCATTGTCACGGGCCACTTGGGGAAAAGATGGAGTAGTCCACTGCAACAGATTGCAATTTACCCTGAAAATCCATATGTTGAAACCTAATTGCAAGTGTAATGGTATTAAAAGCTTGGGCCTTTGGAAGGTGATTAGGTCATGAAGGTGGAAATCTCATGAATGAGACTGATGTCCTTATGAAAAAGACCCGAGAGAGCTCCCTCATCCTTTCCACCATGTGAGGACACTACAAGAAGAAGATCCATCTGTGCATCAAGAAGCAGGCCCTCATCAGACATCAAATCCGCCACTGCTCTGAGCGTGCACTACTCCCAGAACTGTGAGAAGTGTTTGTTGTTTAAGCCACCCAGTCTATGGTATTTCTGTTACAGCAGCCCCAATGGACTGAGACGCACACCAAGTATTTGAACTTTTAAATGTCCATGTATACATGTACTTAAAACATTTACTCATTGTGTTGAATGTACAGGATGTAAACTGGAGAGACAAAGAGGTTATTCATAACTAAACACAAGAGTGGTTATCAGTGGTATACAAGAGTTTAGAAAAAAAGTCCTATCAGAGCAAAAGGTAAATCTTAGAGGCCATCTGCTTCAAAGATGGGCAAACTGAGATCTAAGAGTGTAAGGTCTGTTGTGAGTCTTACTGACGGTCATGGAGATAAGAAGTGACTCAAACAGAACTGGAACCCAACCCAACTGTTCTCAGTGCAAGTCCTGTTTACTTCCCCCAGATGATCCTGTTTTATTTACTCATGATGGGAGCAGTTAATTTCATGTGCTTTTAGACTTTTATTACTACCCAAGAGTAGGTAAAGTCTTAAAACAGAGGCCCCATGTAGAAAACAAAAAGTCAAACATAACTATAAAATTTTTAAACCTTGTGTTGGAATAAGGGACTCTCCACAAGAGAGTTCTGATGTCACTTCCTCTTCTTACAGGGACACTAATCTTAACAGATTAGAATCCCACTCCTATGACGTCATTTCACTGAAATTCGAACCTGGAAGCCCTGTTTTCAAATATGGTCACATTCAGGGTTAGGACTTCAGCATAGAGATTTTGGAGGGACACAGTTCAGTCTGTAACAAGGACCATGTTGGAATGCTGGGACATTCATGGTGGGAAAACTCTCTACCGGGAAAGGGGAGTGAGGCACCAGGGGATGGAGGGCACTGGCAATGTGACCATGGAGGCTGGGGAGAGATGGCCAGGGGGACAAGGCCTGTGGGGCATCTGCCATGAGCAGTTCCCCTTGTCATCTGCCATCTGCCATGTAACAGAGCTAGGAAGGAAATTAGAACTCCAGCCCCACGGGGATCAGAGATGAAGTTAGCTCCGTGACCATGAGAGTGAACTGATCATGATCCATCCACTCAAGAACTCTGTGAGGGGTGCCTGGGTGCCTCAGTTGGTTAAGTGTCTGCCTTTGGTTCAGGTCATGATTCCGGGGTCCTGGATTCTAGCCCCGCATAGTGGGGAGCTTGCTTCTCCCTCTCCTTCTCCCCTCCCCTCAGCTCATGCTTGTGTTCTCTCTCTCTCTTTCTAATAAATAAATAAAATCTTAAAAAAAATGATTCTCCTGATCCTTCTAATGATAATTAGATATCTGATAATTTAAACTCAAATAAGTAATAACTTTTTAGCCATCCTTAGAAGGATATCTACTTTAAAATATATTTTTAAGATTTTATTTATTTATTCATGAGAGACACAGGCAGAGGCAGAGACACAGGCAGAGGGAGAAGCAGGCTCTCTGTGGGGAGTCCAATGCGGGACTCCATCCCAGGACCCCGGGATCATGACCTGAGCCAAAGGCACTCTTCAACCACTAAGCCACCCAGGTGTCCTTCTACTTTAAAATATTACGTGGGGCACGTGGGTGGCTCAGTTGGTTAAGCGTCTCTTTGTTTGGACTCAGGTCATTATCTCATGGGCTGGGAGGTTAGCTAGTATGGGCTCCATGCTCAAAGGGGAGTCTGCTTGAAGATTGTCTCCCTCTGCCCCTCTCCCAACTCCTGCATACACTCTCTCTAAAATAAATGATCTTTTAAAAGTACTATGTGTCATGTGACTTACTCTACAAATATATTTCACAGGATTGTTTTTTTTTTTTGTATGTCAACAAGTTTATTACATTTCTTCACCAGATATGTATCTTTGATGGGATTTTGTTCTCATTTGAGTTGCTTTATTCTGCAAATGTTCTGCTTCCATGTTTAAAAAAGTCTTATTTTTGTTTTTCCAGTTCCTACTCTTCCTATCATTTTTTAACCTTCTTCCTCAACTATTGGCCTATCAAACAGATACTAGCCATAGCTATGACTACCACTGCCTCACAGACTAAGGCTGAAACTGCAAAACTTTTATAATCTCTTATAGCTAAAAGGAGTTGTAACTGTAAAGCATTTTGCTTATTCAGAGTGCTACATACAAAAATGGTAAATTAAAGTACTGCTAGTGACAATAGTCACTGGCCAGCATTATCAATTTCTGTTTTTTTTTTTTTTCTCACACAAACGCTAGTTTTGCTGACAACTGCCCCCTCCCCTGAATCCAATGAATCTAAAAGAGAATAGAAAGTAAGCCTATTTCTAGCATTTCTAAGCAAATGATAACTTTCCGTGTCCAATTAGCTTGTTTATAGAGAGAACATCATCCCTTTTTAATAAATTGGTTCTGTTTTTCTATTTTATTTTACATTTGAATAAGGTAGGCTTACTATATGGCAAGTGCATTTGTGTTCTCTTCCGTGAGAGCACAATCTACACAGTTTAACCTATTATCCTAAAAAAAGCACAGTCCTAGTTCAGCTACAAACTATGATGTATGAAAAGAGTATGTATCAGGTATTATGTCCTATAGCCAACTTACCATCAAATTTTTGTAACACAGTTTGTATCAAAGAAGGTTTGTTAAATAATAGGCACTGAATTGTCTTCATGCCAGAGAAGAGACCATAGTTCATGGAAGAAAAAATTCTAATGTAACTTCTTTTACTATATTGCTGTGTAAATTGGGAGAATTACTTAGGAACTCTGTTCCTCTGTCAAGCTCAGAGAATATTTAACATGGTCAAGGCATTTGTGTGTATGTGTGTGTATGATTAATATGTAAAATATATAATGTACACAGATACAAGTTAATATTCCTATCACTATTGTTTGGGGTGAAAATCACCACTATATAATGTTTTGATGAATTACATGCTGTACTTTTCATCAAAAGCTTACTAAACTCTAGGCTAAAAAAATGCACAATTATCTACACAGACACTAGAGTTTAGGATTCCAATAAGCTCTTATCATGTTTAAACAAAAGCACTGATTTAATATGCCAGGTTTTGATGTCAGAAGTGAATTACAGAATGGAATCATGGTTTTCTAAAAGTAATGGAATACTTTGATCACAAAAATAATATTTATTCTTTCATACTGAATGTGGAATAGGACATCGCAGGGGATCAATAAAATAATTATCCTTCATAAGAAGATAAAAAAACATAATTTAAATGGACACACTCCTCCAGGCTAGGGGAATTTCAGCTGGATCTAAAACCATATTAAAATCTTAGCATATAAAAATTCCATTAAAATCCACAATTACATTCTACAGAACAAATATTATTCAGATATTTACTAAAGTACAAGTTAAATTTCTGCTACATGCATAAATTTAGACCTTCATAAATCACGTCACTTTATTTATTTAACAAATAGTTTCATTATCTGCATTTTAGTTCTCAGTACCTGAGTTAGAGAGTCAAATATGCCTATATTCCCTACTGCCTATTTCACATCACCTCTTATATCAGGAATTATCAGAGCACTTTAGTGGTCTTCTTTTACGTTTACGCTATATTTTTTTTGCTCGTGTGTGTTTTAAGATTTTATTTATTTATTTGACAGAGAGAGAGCATACGCAGGGGGAGCTGCAGAGTGAAAGGGAGAAGCCAGCTCCCTGCTGAGCAGAGAGCTGGTTGCAGGGCTCGAACCCAGGACCCTGGAATCATGACCTGAGCCAAAAGCAGATGCTTAACTGACTGAGACAACCAGGCACCCCAACGCTATAGTTTTCTATTTAAAGTGAATGACATAAGCATAAGAAGGGAGTATGCATGAACTGGAAAAATTGTGTGTGGGGGGGTGACTTGCAAATTCTGTCTTTTAAATTTTATAATTCTCCTGAAGTGATAAAGAAGTTCCTATGACATTGATATTATTATTAGCATTGATATTAAACTGTTTTACAACTGCAGCTAAACTTGGGGGTTTCTAGTGAGAATGTGTTCTTATTACAGAAGAAATTGCATCATTTATACTTACTGCAATTTGTGAATTATGAGCCATCAGAAAGAGCCTGAACAACTAATGAGGCTAGTAACATGAGTTGTAATTAAAAAAAAAAAATGTTTGGAGGAGTTGAATAATTTACTGAATCTAGGTTATGTAAGTCACTTCCACTTTACAACTAAGTCAAAAGCTCTATAGTAAACAGATAAGAACTTAATAAGTGAGTAAAGGATTTTTGAGACAAGGTAAGACGTAGAGTTTCTTACTCTTGGTTTTAGTCAACTCTGTTGGAGAAAGACTCCAGTGAAATCGGAAATGAAGAAGCCCAGTGTGAACAAAGAATAAAACAATCCTTAGCAGCCAATTAATAATGGTTTAAGTACATCGAATAGGCTAGAGACGAAGGACTGTTTGTGAGGCTAAGTTTCAGAATTCTTCAATCATCAAGACATATATTTTGTACATTCTTACTAATAACCAGATACTGTTCAAGGCTCTCTGCATACAATTTGCAATGAAAAGAGAGAGAGACCTCTTCCCTATAGAGTTTCAGGCTAGTAGGAGAGGCAAATAACAAAAAGGTAATCCAATCAGTAAATATTGAACGTACTCACTAAAAGGTATTAAAATGAAAGTGAACATTTTTGTGCTGTGTTAAAAATTAATAAAACCACATCCAAAGCTAGAGATAAAAAGAAGAACACTCTGAGAGACAAATCTCTAATCTGAATCTTAAATGAATAAAAGGAGATACCACACAAAAGCCAGAAGAGAGCATCTCAGACAAAAAGTAAGAAAGCACATGTCAGACCCCAAGAAAGGAAGAGCTACGTATCTTTGAAGGACTTAAGGTTGGACAATATGTGTAGTCCTTTGGCACCAAAGGGGAGAGTGGTTTTACCTAAGTTTGGATGTATAAGATGCAAATGATGAAGGGATTTTATGCTATGGTCAAGAATTCAGATGTTTTTTTTCCAGAGGAAGTTTTTTTATTGTTGTTGTTGTTCTGTTTTCTTTTTAAGGAAGCTATTGAAAAGGTTTTAAACAGAAGAAAAGACTAATCTTTATGGATGTTTCACAAAGAACTGACTATAGTTGGCTAAAATGTAAGCAGGGTGACCAGCAAACAGTCCAGGTTACTGCAAATAATCAAGCCAGCAAGTGGTGTATTTTCTACCTGGCTTCTAATTCTCCTCTTTCCCTCTCCTCCCCTCTCTCTTCCTTTAAAGATTCTTATCCTTTCTTGAAGACTGAGCCTCAGCATTCAAAGAACTTATTCAACTTCCCGGTGTTTGAATCAACCCTTTGGGGTGAGTAGGACCAACCACATACTGTTAGAAGAGTGTCGAAAGGCCAGGTATGATTCTTAAGGGTCATAATAAGAAAGGGGAATTTCCTTTGTAAACAATACGAGAAACCAAGAGCCAACTGAGGCAGCCAGTCAACACTTGCTGGAAAACAAAACTGGAATATAAGAAAAGTCCAAACACCAATTTCAGAGTTGGTACTTAAATCTCACAAAGCTTAAGATCAGAAATGGGTGTTTCCCACTGCTCCTGCTTGCTGTACCCAGCGAAGGAGCTAAGTGGGATGTTGAAGTTGATGTCTTTAAGAGAAATGTGCATAAGGAGGGCGAGGGAAAAAATAAGCAAAAGACCTGAAAACACCCCCTAAGTCCTGTGTTTAAGCTTCCTATGTACCATCTGTCTGCCTAACTCTATTTTATCCTATTGGCCATTCTTCAATAACCTGCTCTCCAGACAGTTCTAGGTTTTGACTGTTTCAAATATGGCCTCTATATCGACAACAAAACTACTCAACTAAGAAGTAAACAAAGACTGGAAAGGAAAAGCAGAGTCAGGTTACAGAAGGCCTTGAAAGCAGCTCCAATGAGACTTAAATTTACATGGTAGACAGAGGCCACTACTGAGTGTGTGCAGAAAAGTGACTCTCAAAATGTTTTTAAAGAATAAGTAGAAAGAATAGTTGTTTACTAAATCCCTACTCTATGCCAGGAACTCTGAATAGTCTCGTTAAATTCTCTTTTTACAAAAAAAAAAAAGGCAACTGAATTTCAACTTGCTGAAATTCTAAGTTCACATTGTATATGGTGGTGCTCATTTAATTCTACATTAATCCTAACTATATCTAAGGCTGCTACAAAAGGCCTAATTGTCTTGCATTTGGAAGCCCACAACCTGCCCCTAATGAGTACTTTACTTACCTTACTTTACTGAACCTGCTCAACCAGGAAGTCAAAAAAATAAAGCAAGCCCCGTTGTACAGTTTCTGACTCAGAACATTTGCTCACATCCTGAAGTATCATCACAGTTTTATCAGAAACTGAATCTAATAAAAGGAAGAGTATGAAGAAGAGGAAGCAATGGGAAAATATTGAAGGAAAAAAAATCACTTTTAATACCTAAATTAAGTCAAAACATTCAGCAAACTAAAATGTTTGAATAATGTTGAATAATAAAGAACCCCTTTAAAAATCAGATTGGATAAATAAATAAATAAATAAATAAATATAAAAATAATAAAATAAAAAATCAGATTGGTTATATCTGTAATTATGTCAGCAGAGGCACCATGCAATAGGGCATATTTGTAGAGCTGTGATATAAAAGAGGGTTGGGTATAAGCTGAGTCACGCTCCTTTCATTGTACCAAAATTACCAGGGATAATTCCAAGTTTGACACTTTGAAATTATTTAATAAGTAAGTTTCATAGTCACTAAGGGCACCTTGTTTCCACGCTAAACTGCTGTTTACTCACAAAATTGTCTGTAATATTTAAACTAAGTTTTATCTACTGCAGCCCAACCCTTACTTAACTCTGAGTGACTGGCGGGAATGGGAATAAGTGATCCCTTCTCTCATTTACAGTATCTTTCCTGTGTGTTAGTAGTTACTCTGCTTCTCTGTTATCTTTCTCCTAGTCTGAACATGCCCAGTTCCCTTAATGTTTCCATACAGATCTCATTTTCCAAGCCTTTTATCATTTTTGTTGCTCTCTTCTGAACTCATTCAAATTTATCTATGATTCTCTTTCAACTAAGGAACAAATACTGAACACAATTATCCAATTGAGGCCTAAAGACTGCTGGTAGAGCAAAATAATTACCTCTCATTTCATCCATGCTCTCCCTATTAATATACCCCAAAGCAGTGTCTAGGATTTTATATGGCACCATCATATTGTTGACTTATACTCAATTTATCATTCATTATAGCCTACATCTCCATCCCCATGGAACAGTTGTTTGTGTAGTTTACATTTGTTTTTTTATTGAATCCCTTTTTATTGATTTCAGCCCCATGTCCTATTTATCAGGACAGTTGTTTGCAATACTAACCTCCAATTTGCCTCCTATGGCACATGATTCCCAAGTTGTAAACTGTGTAAATGATTAGCACATTTCTTGCTTTATCTCATCAACTCTGAGTACACAGCTGAATGTATGTGTGTGTGTGTGTGCGTGTGTGTGCATGTGTTTGGCAAGTTACAATAGGATTTAAAATCTCTCCCTCTTCCTCCTTACTCTTCTAACCTCAAAAGCTATGATTTATTGAATGCCAACTGTATTGCCAAGATTGTTTTCATTATATTAATCATTATAAAAATATCTTTAGGGTCTGACTAACCCAATTTACAGAAAGAAACTCAGAAGGATATAGATATCCAGTAATTTTTTCAGCTTATAAATAAGAAGGGGTAGAGCTGGAACTTGAACTAGTCGGTTTGATCTCACAATCAAGCATTCCAGTACACTAGTAAATAAGGCAATCAATTCATTTACAAAAGCTTGTTACATCAACAGGTACTTCAATCTCTCTGCTATTACTGGACAGGCTTCTATGAAAACCATGGCAGTGTCTTCACTCTGGGAAGTCTTTTAGAGGATTGACACTGGTGCTAGGAATGATGAGGCCGTTGCTCCCAGGGAACACAGATGACACCAGCAATAAAAGTATTGTTTACTATGTGAAAGCTCTGGTATCTGAGAGCCTACTGAATAGAGTTGATCATAGGTTGTTCTCCCACCACTTTTTCTAAATTAAAGAAAGCATCCCAACTAAGGCAATATGATAATTAACTTGACTTCTATTTGTTCCCTTATTTCAAAGTAATTGAATCCCAACACTATCCATCCAAATCACTGGCCTAAGTCAATGGTTGCTAAATGAGGTGCTAAGGCTCTGTTGGGTATTTTAAATGTTCCTCAGGGATGCTGTAGATTTTACTATACCAGAATTAAGAAAGCACAATGTTTATTTAATTAAGGCTGTATGAGCTGACTGTGTGACTTGCCCACATCAGCAACTTAGCCTTAATCTTTTCAAACCCAAACTGCACATATGCTCTTTAACTGGTGAAAACTGAATTCAACTGCCTCAGGGAATGGGTACCCAGACCTGTTTTGCAAAATGGGCTTGTTCATAAGGTTAATATAAACATTATCTATTTCTAAGAAAAAGGATATGTGGATCAAATTATAAGGGACAAGAACAAATGATGGATAACAATGTTAGAATTTTATTACTTTGGGGAAATTTAGGTAATTTAAAATAAATGGTAAGAATAAATGAACTTGCTATTCTAGGACAGTTGCCTAACAGTGGACTTTCCTTCGATATACACATACTTCATCCTTTTCCTGAACACATTATTGGGGAAAGAGAATGTATCAAAGGTTTGATTTCCAATAAACAGGTGAGAAAGTTATCTGTTAAATATAGGTACTTTCTAGTAGACCGATTTTGAAGGTTGAGTTATGAGTTCTGATTTTGTTACATGTATACATCTTGATGGAAGACCCTCCTGAGTTTAAGAACACTGCCAAGGCACTTGATAAGTAGGCTGATGCTGAAAAGTGAAATCCTACACCATGCAGAAGTTGGGTGGTTTAGGCCGAATGTGTGAGAAGAGGGCTGCTCTGCAAGGATAGGTCTCTTGAGGCTTAAATGCAAGCTATGGGCAGATACATACAGCCTTTGCAGCTGGGAATGGTACTATTCCTAAAAGATGTGAGAGAAGTGTATACATGAAATGAGAAAATCAAAAACCAAAAAGCACAACAGAAGGGAAATAAAGGAATCATTTCCCCTTTAAGAGGAAGAAATGCTTTCAAATCCATTCTATGAGGCCAGCATTATCCTGACACCAAAATCAGAGAGACACTATAAAAAATGAAAACTACAGGCTAGTACCTCTGACAAACATAGATGTAAAATCCTCAATATTAGCAAACCAAAACCATATCATTTACCATAATCAGGTGGGATTTATTTGTAGGATGGTTCAATATTTGCAAATCAATCAATGTGATATACCACATCAACAAGAGAAAGGATAAAAAAGCATATGATCTGCTTAAGGGATGCAGAAAAAGCATTTGACAAAGTACAAGATCCAATTGAGATAAAAACTCTCAACAAAGGTTTAGAGAGAACGTGCTTCACATAGTAAAGGTCATATATGAAAAACCCACAGCTACCATCATACTCAATGCAGAAAAACTGGTAGCATTCCCTCTAAGATCAGGAATAAGACAAATATGTCCATTCTCACTCTTTCATTCAACTTAGTAATGGAAGTCCTAGCCACAGCAATCAGACAAGAAAAAGATTATAAAAGCCATGCAAATTGTAAGGAAGAGGTGAAATTTCACTACTTGCAGATGACATATTATATATAGAAAACCTTGAAGACTCCACCAAAAAAATTACTAGAACTGATAAGTGAAGTCAGTAAAGTAGCAGGACACAAAGTCAATATAGAGAAATATTTGCATTCCTATACACTAATAATGAAGTAGCCAAAAGGGAAATTAAGAAAACAATCCCATTAACCAAAAATAATAAAATACCTGGGAATCAGCTTAATCAAGGAGGTGAAAGAGCTATATTCTGACAACAAAAAGCTGTAATGAAAGCAACTGAGGATGACACAAACAAATGGAAATATATTTCATGCTTGTAGATTGGGAGAACAAATGTTAAAATGTCTATACTACTCAAATCAATCTATAGATTTGATGCAATTACTATCAAAATACCGACAGCACTTCACAGAACTAGAACAAATAATTCTAAAATTTGAATGCAACTACAAAAGACCTTGAATAGCCAAAGCAATCTTGAAATAGAAGAACAAAACTAGAGGTATCACAATCATAGAATTGACATTTGCTACAGAGCTATTGAAATCCAAATAGTATGGTACTGGCACCAAAATATACATAGATCAATGGAACAGAATAGAGAGCCCAGAAATAAAACCACTATGTGGTCAATTGATATATGACAAAGGAGGCAAGAATATGCAATGGGAAAAGGTCTCTTCAACAAATGATGTTGGGAAAACTAGACAGTTATTTGCAAAAGAGTGAAACAGGACCACCTTCTTATACCATCCATAAAAATAAACTCAAAATGGATTAAAGATCTAAATGCATGACCTGAAGCCATAAAATTCCTAGAAGAAAACAAAGGTAGTAATTTCTTCAACATCAGCCTTAGCAGCATTTTTCTAATTATGTCTTTTTTTTTTTTTTTGGTGGGGAAAAAAAACTATTGGGACAATACTAATATAAAAAGTTTTTATACAACAAAGGAAACCATCAAGAAAACAAAAAGGCAACCTGTGGAATGGGAGAAGATATATACAAATGGCATATCTGATAAGAGGTTAATATCCAAAATATATAAAGAAATTATACAACTCAATGTCAAAAAACACACAAATCATCCAATTAAAAATGGGCAGAGAACCTGAATGGAAAGTTTTTTAAAGAAGACATACAGATGACCAATGAACACATGAAAAGGTGTTCAGCATCACTAATCTCAGGAAAATGCAATTCAGAAACCCAAAGAGCTACCAAGAAATAACTAACGCTGATGAGGATGTGGAGAAAAAGGAACCCTTGAGCACTGTTGGTAGCAATGCATGCTGGTGCAGCCACTGTGGAAAACAGTATGGAGGTTCCTCAAAAAAAAATTAAAAACAGAAATACTATATGATCCAGTAACTGCACAACTGGGTATTATCCAAAGAATATGAGAACAGTAATTTGAAAAAAATACCTGCGCCCTTCTGTTTATTGCAGCATTATTTACAGTATATAAGATATGTAAGCAACCCAAATATCCATCAATAGATGAATGGATAAAGAAGATTATATATATATATATATATATATATACATACATACATACATACACATGGCATATTACTCAGCCATAAAAAGAATGAAATTTTGCCATTTGCAACATAGATGGATACAGGGGGTACAATGCTAAGTGAAATAAGTCAGAAGAAGACAAAATTGTTGGGATCCCTGGGTGGCGCAGCGGTTTGGCGCCTGCCTTTGGCCCAGGGCGCGATCCTGGAGACCCGGGATCGATTCTCACGTCAGGCTCCCGGTGCATAGAGCCTGCTTCTCCCTCTGCCTGTGTCTCTGCCTCTCTCTCTCTCTCACTGTGTGCCTATCATAAAAATAAAAAAAAGACAAAATTGTTTCACTCATATATGGAATTTATGAAACAAAACAAATGAACAAAGAAGAAAGAGACCAAAAGAACCCCCCTTAAATACAGAGAACAAATTGGTGGCTGCCAGAGGAGAGGTGGGGGTGGGGGGGAGATAAATAAAATCAGTGAAGGGGATTAAAGGTGCACTTATTGTGATGAACACTGAGTGATATACAGAATTGTGAATGACTCTATCGTACGTCTGAAGCTAAAAGAACATTGTAGGCTAATTATACTGGCATTAAGTAGATAAATATAAATAAAAGAATCATTTCCCTTTTTTTTGTTGTTGTTCTCTAAACACTTCCACCAATGATTTCTTTTCTTACTGCACAAAGTTTTTTTTTTTCTCTCTCTCATCAGTAATATGGTAAATCTTTAAAATTGCAAAGCGGATACAAACTTCCTCGTATTGATAATTTTCACTTAAACATGTTAAAATAGGTTTCCACTAGGTAGACTATAGTATTTTTTCTGGGATTAAAAATAGCTCTTCATTTAAAGACATTTGATGGCACTGAGATTTGATTTTAATTCTGTTTTATTCTGTTTGCACCACTTTTTCCATAGTTCTGTCTTTCCTTCTTTCCCCTCTTTAACACAGATTCTTGTCAGTGAGAGATTTTTGTTTGCCTGGTTGATTGGCTTATTTTCTTTTTCAGTAATGTATGCAAGACAGTTTGTTAAGGGCCCCAAGCTGTTACAAATATCTTCTTAAACCTTAAAAAAGGAACAGATCAATCCAGTAAATACCTACTGCAAATGCCAAAAATGTTTCTTTTGACACCATGTATTTATTATGCGACAGGATTGTCGGGGCGGGGGGCGGGGGCATTAAGTGAAAGGATAAAGAGTAATCCATGTTAGGTTGAAGACTAGGATCCTTTGCATACAGGTAGATTCAGTTAGAGTAACAGTTTCATGAGAAGTTAGAAGGGCCACATTAAAAGGCAGGGTCAGCCTTGTCCACATATGAGGGCCTTTTAGTTTACGAGTCAGATTTAAGAGTTTCAACTGCTAAGTTAAAAACACCAGGAAAAAAACAAAGCAAACAAAAAATAAAAACTAAGCATCTCAGCTACTTCATGTTGAGTCTCATGGGGACAAACCAAGCCAAACAACCAAAAAAACAAAAAAAAAAAAAAAAAAAAACACCCTTAAAATTTAAAGTCATATTTAATTTATAAAAATACATCGTTGGGATTTTCAGCAATAAACTTGTTTGCAAATACAGACTTATTTCTCACATAGTTCTGTTCAATGATAAATTGGTATTACTATTTTATTTGGCTTTTGCTTCGATTTTCAAGTGTGTTGGGAATTAGAAGGTATTTTCTGTCTCCTAACTTAGACAAACAAAACATTAAATGACCATTTTTATTCTGTTGACAAGAAAAATCTACTTCATGGTTTTATAAATTGCTTGAAGGCAAAGATAATTGTATAATTTCCTTATCTGAGCCAATGCTAATAATTTATTATTAAACATTATTTTTAATTTGAATACAAGTAGAAGGCATCCTAGGAAAGGAAATATTGTGAAATATTCAGAAGGAAATTCTAATCGCGTAAAAAGTGGAAAATCACTGTACCCTTTCTGGATTTTTTTTTTTTCTTTTTTGAGCTCAAGAGAAAACAGATTCAATAGAGCATTTACTATCTCATATTCAGCTCTTCTGTTTTCCATTTAAATTAAAGATTTATTTTCTATTTGGAAAATTGTTTTTTTTATTATTAACTGGCAGTATGCTGATGAAGTATGTTTCATTATTAACCATCTACTATCAGAAATGATAAAACATTTTCATTATTAGGCCATTTATTTTTGGTGATAAAAACTTTGTTTTAGTTTTGTAGCCAATTACTCATTCCACTCATGCATTGGTATGTTTAACTGACTGCATCAAATCACGCTATGCAAGAAAATTAATACATATTCCATTAACAGGAGTGAATATTTAAAGATCAGTCCTGACCATCTTATCAAAACTTTTGATAAGGATTAAAAAAATAGATTTTTTTTTCTTTTAGGAAGGGGATGTCAATAGATAGAAACAGATGAAGCAAAATATCAGAATATCACCAAAATGACATTAAGCAAAAGTCAAATTTAATTGGGAATATTCAATATTGTACAGATCTTCAAATAAAAGATAATTGCTAAGCATATAGTGACTTATGGATATATGTTATAAAATGGGTTCAATCTAAAAGATTTTATTATACCCATTTCTGATAGGTGATAATAGCAAGCACCAAATGCTATAAATTACCTTGGGTATTATATACTGCGATATTGAATCAGTTGTTGAAGCATACTCTTTAAAATGAGAGTTTGTACTAGCTCGATTAACTGTGACCATAGCAAACACACATTTAATTCTAAAGTATTAAAAAAAAAGATTCACAGGGAAATAAAGTATTTCTCAGGAATTTGAGTTGTTCATCTATTGTTATTTCTGATAATATTTCATTTTCAGAGCCAGAAAAGTGAAGTCTGTCCTTAATATTTCCCCGTTACCTAACTGGTTTTCACTTAGATTATAGGTCCTTTAGGACAGAAGTCTACTTTCTTTTAAGTTGCTTTTCTGAATTTCCTTCCCTGAAAAACATTATAAATAATGTTGAGTTCTTGTTGAATTGAAACTAACAAATGTCTGGAATCACACCATCTTCCATTTACAGTGGAAGGTTAGGTTTGCCAAATAAAAAAACATGTATGTATGCTTAAAGAGCAATAAAATAAGGTCTTTTGACATTTATTTCAGCATATTTCAGCTGCATTTTTGTGGGGCACATACAGCTATCTTCCATAATCATCACACATGCCCAGGTATGTAAATAAAAACATTATTTTCCCTTAAAAGTACTTGTAATTCCTAAGGAAAGATGAAATACACTCTTGTCTGACAGTTTAGCTCACTGTTATTGGTAGTCTATGGTTAGTTTGTACTTAGTAACTTCATGTTGGGTATCAGCAATGGATAGTCTTCACAAGAAATTGTTCAGTAAAAATGCCCAACTGTATATCTTCAGTTGTCAGCACAAATAACTGGCAAAGAACAGAAAAGCATAAAAACACCCCAGTAAATACAGTTGTGAATGTTTCTAGAAATAATCAAAACCAGGCAAGGGAAACCTGAATTTTTAGACCTAAATAGAAATTTGCTTCCTTGTCAGGTTTAGTGATAAAGAAGTCCTACTGCTTTGTGGGTGTCTTGTTACTGCTCGGGCCTGGAATTTAATAGTAGGTACATTACACCTCTATAATCATTTCTTAAATCAGGGCATGCCTTTCCATGAAATAAACCACAAAAATTGAGCACTTTTCTCAAGACAATAATGGTAGCTGAATTTTCTACGAATTCAGAACATTTTTAGTTCTTTTGGTAAAAAGCACAACTGATACTAGGCTTGCTCTGAAATGAAATGCTCCACCAGGGGAAGAAATGGTTGTCTTGTGCATGCAAAACAGAATTCTGTCCACCATCCCTAAGGCATAGCTGTGGATACTTTGAAGATGATTTCAATGAAACTGAGTTCTTTGAGGGTTAGGATCCTATTTATTCAACTGGCATAAACACTGGCGCAGAGAGAGCACTCTCATTTTTATTAAATCAATAAAGAAGCATAGTGAAGAAATCAGGTATGTTAAGAAATGTTTACTCTTTGTACAACACTATTATGTAAGTGCCTCAAGTGGACTTCAGGTGTTTGAGGTCTTGGAGACATCCTAATCCTTGCCTTTCCTCATCTCCCATACCTCATTCAGTGCCAAGTCATAGGTAAACCTTCAACCTAGCAACTTCTCTATGGTCTGCCAACATCTGAAGTACAAGTTACTGTCATCTCGTAGCTATAATAGTCATCTATTTGGTCTCCTTATATCCACGCTAGCACCACCCCATCATTTTCACACTAAATCAGAGAGATATTTTCAATTATAGATGAAATCATTAATCTCTCACCTTACCGTCACACCTTTAAATCACTCAATGGCTTCCCATGACTCCTATGATAAAGAATGAAATCTTTGGAGTAACCTAGAAGTCTCCTTCTGTCTCTGCGTCCCTCTTCATTATCTTAACCTCTATGGGTCTCATATCAGGCACGCTGGACACTCTTCTAGCGCAGAAACGTGCCACGTTGTGCTGCTTAGGCAGTGCCCACCAACCTCCTTTCTCTGAGTCAAGTGCTGCTCATCAGGATCATGATCTCCTTAGACAAACCTTTCCTGACCCCTCAGTAATATACTTTGCTATCAATTCTTACAGTACTACATTCCTCTTCTTTACAGCACTTAACTCAATTTGAAATAATGAATTCATTAATGTGATTATTTGATTAACATCTGTTTTCCTCTTAGACTATAATTTTCATGATGGAAGAGAGCCGGGCTCACTTTGCTCACCACTATATACCTGGGACATAGGAGAAAGTCCGGCACATAACTCTAGCTCCTAAAAAATGTTTCTTGGATAATGTTTCTTGAATAAATGATTTCTTGAATAAATGTTTCTTGAATAAAATGTTCATTTATTCTTGAATATTCATTTATTCTTGAATAAATGAAAAAATGTTTCTTGAACAAAAAATGTTTCTTGAATAAATGAAAGAATGAGACTCTGGGTCACTTTGACAGAAGGGAGGCTGGGTGGGTGAACATACCATATGCAAATTTTTGCCAACTGTTGTGCTCACCATCAGCATATTTAAGAGAGGTTTTTTTTGGGGGTTGCTATATTTTATTAGGAGACATTACATTTTCATAAGATAAACATAACATGGCACTTTATTAACCTAAACTGACTTTACTGAAATCTAGTTTTTTACTTTCGCTAATATCTTTTCAAAATCAGTTTGACTACCCAGCTAAGTTCATTCACTGCAGCCAACATCTATTGTCTTGGGAAAGATGCTGATATTTCTAAATAGCTTTCAACTACTTACTGGTGATACAATGATTCCTGCATTCATATAACACTTCTAATTTCAGGATGCCTTTACAATTATTGTGTTGTTTATATAAAAACAACTAATGAGGTGGATATTATTAGCTCCATTTTATTACTGGCAAAAAAAAAAAAAGATAAAACATTCTTTGGAGGACAGCTTAAGATATGAATTTTATCCGTTTGTTTTGGATTTTGGTTTGTTTTTGTTTCTCCCTACAATGCAGTCTGACAGTCAACTCATAAAGGCTGTTACACAACAGAACTTCAGCATGCAATATTGCCACCTTGATTTATAGTGCTTTGAAGAAATTGAAGAATAAGGCAGTAGTAAGCAAGGATATGTACCCTTCTCAGAAGCTTAGGAAAATCACCAAGGAGCTGACTTGGTGTTAAATGAAATGAGGGTAAAATGTAGCAATGCAAGTCAAAGTTCTGAGCAAGAGGCGTAAGGAAATTGAGGCCAATGGAGGGCTGACATAATGAAGGCCCACCAATCCTTACTTCCAGGTATTAAAAATTCACTCTACCATAAAACAAATCTCTTTTAATTTTAAAATAATAGTCACGATAGCAATACATGCTATATATTTACAGGCCCTATGTTTTACTCATGTGTAAAATGCTTGCTTGCTGCCTTCTACACCACCTCATGGTTAGAAACCCGAGTTCTGTAGTTACATTACCAGAGTTCAGGGGCCTGTTCCATCTGTGCCTAGTTCTTTTTACCTTGGATCATGTTTCAGTTTCTTCATTTGTACAATAGGGATGCTAAGTATCTCCCCAAGTTTCTGGAACAGATTTAGGTATTTTAGGGCCTGAGGTTTATATAATTTGTGGGAAAGGTGTCTCTTTATGACCAAAGAATACATGCAAAATACACACACAGCTTAGACCTCAGCCTGGGTCTTGGGAAAGAGGTGGCACATGTGAAGACCATGAAGATTAGGCTTCAAAACTGTCACCTCTATATTCTACTTCAGGTAAAAAAAAAAAATAATGGAGACTGAACCAAATAAGTAGCACATAAAGGCACACAGTAAACGCTTAATAAGTGTTTCTTCATTCCCATGATTATTTTTATTATAACTCACAAAGGTGTCAGAATAAGTAATACCCATTTTCCATTCCTCAAATTCTATTCTTCCAAGGCTAAAAATGCTAGTTAGGATTAGAGATCAGTAAAAGAGAGACAAAGGTCCACAAATTGGTTCATTCATTCATTCATTCATTTTTTTTTCACTAAACAAAGTATATAAGCAGCTATTCTGTGCCAGGCATGGAGTGGGGAGTGAAACAGACAAGAGGAATACATAGAAAAATGTAAAATAAATTTTTTAAATGAGTAATAAAACACCTATGAGTGTTATATAGGATGGATAACAAGAGGGTGCTGGAATAGAGAACAACGAGGAGAGACCTGAACTGGAAGGGCAGTGGAGGAAGACCTGTCTGGAGGTTGGAATCAGCAAGCGGAAATTTGAATATTATGAAGGTTCCAATAAATAAAAATTGGGAATAGCATTCCAGACAGAGAAATATCCCATTTGCTAAATAAATTAGACATTGCAAGAATGATGTGAAGGTAGTGACTAATGCATCATAGATTCTACAGTGAGGTAAGTTCTTAAAAAAAAGAGAGAGATATATAAGGACAAAACCAATTTTGATCAAGACAAGTATTACAAAGCTTGAATGTGGGCTTCTGGAAAAATAGCTTCCTCGATAATTATGAGCTTCTAGGGTAGACTTGTCTTAACTTACCTTGTGTGCTATTACTGAAGCAACCTTGAACAAGGAGGCCTCAACTCAGTTCTAAAACTAGAGTATCAAAAAAATAAATGAATAAAATAAAACTAGAGTAGAGTGCTACCCCAATGCGCACAGTGAAATGGCCTATGTGATACCCACCTAAAGAGCACTTCTTAATAGAAAAAAAAAAAGGTACTGTGAAGGAATTTTTAAAAATTGGAATTATATTGTCAACAGTGATTGAGGATACAAATGTATTATAGTTATAAAACTAAGGAATATTTTATTCCAGCCTAGAAGATTATACAATTGATGGGTATCATTAAAGTCTTCCGAGGAAAGATGTGCCTAGAAAGAGCTAAGAGATATAAACTGCTAGCAAGAATGTGGAGGGGATATAGAAGATACCTCTGTTTAAGACTTCCAACATTTCCCTTTCAGCCAGTAGGCGATCCAGAAGAGAGTCAGTCCAAGTCCCAGAGCAGTACTCTACCATTTCATACTCTTTCTTACACCAAAAGTCTCCTTGACCACTGTTGAGGAAGAAATCCTAAAAAATACTTGATACCCATGGCATGGTCTAAACCAAAGAAAGAGGGATCCCTGGGTGGCGCAGCGGTTTGGCGCCTGCCTTTGGCCCAGGGCGCGATCCTGGAGACCCGGGATCTAATCCCACGTCAGGCTCCTGGGGCATGGAGCCTGCTTCTCCCTCTGCCTGTGTCTCTGCCTCTCTCTCTCTCTCTCTCTCTCTCTCTGTATGACTATCGTAAATAAAAAAAAAATTAAACCAAAGAAAGAGATGATCTGCTAGTAGAATGGCTGAAGGTTTGGGAATGACTAAACCCTTAAGAGATAGAACTGAACATCCTTCCTTTGATCCTCAGCCTGTGGCTTCACACCAAGGAAAACACCTGTGACGGTGCTTTCTGAAATGATGACCCAGTTTCAGCCACCATCTGCTACTGACTGAATTGTGTCCCCCACAAATTCATAGGCTGAAGCCCTAACCCCCAGTGTGATGATATTTGGAGACTGAGGCCTTTCAGAGCTATCAAGTTTAAGATGAAGGCATGAGTGAAGCCTTCATGGTGGGATCAGTGTCCTTATAAAAAGAGACACCAGAGAGCTTGCTTCATCTCTCTTTCTTTCTACATCAGAGGAGGACACAGTGAAAAGGCAGCCATCAGCAAGCCAGGAAAGGGCTCTTCTCAGGATCCAAATCTGCCAGCACCTTGATTGTGGACTGCCCAGCCTCCAGACTATGAGAAATAAATATATGCTGTTTAAGCTACTCAGTCTATGCTATTTTGTAATAGCAGCCCCAACCGACTGAGTTGTATTACATAAAATACATAAAAATAACATAGGCCTATGACATCTAGAGACAATCTAACACCAGAGATGTCCTTAGTAATTTAAATAGGACTACAGTGGCAAGCCCTATTGATTATCCATGTCCAGGTTTACTTGGATGATTCATCAAGACATGAAGCGTATTTTGGGGCCATGTGGAAAATGCACCTCTTCTTCCCTCTCAAATCTTGATTTTTGCATCCATCATGAGATCAACCAGAAGGTTCTAACTGTTGACATAAGGTTCCTGCTCTTCTCATGACCTCTGCTTTCTTTCAAGGTTCAACATCCTTCCCAGTTGTTGAAGGGTCTGAGTAAAATCGAGAAGTGGTTGGAACCCTTATTAAGTCAGGAATAATATGAAAATGTTATCAATTTCTACCACGGCCTATAGTTAGAAAGCCAAAGCTTCCTCTAGCTACCCATGCCTATAGATATGCAAGTTCTAGGGGAGTTCCGTTCCTGATCATATCTTTCAGCCTAGCTTGAGAAAGGACTATGGATTATAGCAATAAGGAAATGGTCTGGCTCTAAGGAGCAAGACCACTATTTTGCTGGAGAGAACATCCCCCCTCCCCCCCGCCATTAGACAATTTGAACAACTACACTACCTGTTTCCTCACTTCAAATGAGACTAGGATCTGTCTTTTCCTAATACCTCTCACTTATTCATTATAGGTACTCAATATGTGCTGAATTAAACTCTGTTCCTATGTATTATTATTCCTAGGGTGAGAGCATCAGTAGAGCGAACACACATATCTCTGCATGAGCTGTTTTGACCATGAAAACATGGCCACATACACAAACCATTTGGTTCTCAATGAGCCATAACATCTGTGCTGGGTAAATAAACACAAAAATAGTGGTTCAGAAATAAGCACTGCAAACAGTTGTGTTTGCATTGCCTAAAAGCCCCACAGGTCCTGTATAGTTCATTATGAACATGTAGTAGGTCTTACATCGGGATGAGGCTTTGTTGTTTTGCATAGGTTCTGGACAACAAATTACATCCTCACAAGTCAGGAAAGCTTTTAAAGGCATTTCAGGTCCCAACATTTTCATATATACTGTCTTAACTGCCAGACAAGTAATTTTTTATGCCAAACCAGTAAGGGACAGATTTCAAGAGATGTTTCACATTCTTCTCCCAGAAAATTTTAATTCATAAACATCATTTTCTGAACAACTTTCCTCTTTTCTCTCTGTGGTCATCACCTGCCATTTATCTGATAATGATTCAAAGGGAAGCATAAACGTGTGCTGATTTAGTCTGCTTGAACATTCCAATTCCAATCTGAATACATCTATCTTACCAAATGCAATGTTATGCAGACCTCTCGTCCTCCCCTCCTGCTTGTTGTGGCAGAGATTTATACTGCAATCTCCCAGCACATTTGAATTAGAGATAGGAGTCCTGATGACAACTGTCTACAGGTTGAAATTATAAAGGTAAAAACTTGGTCCAGCAAATCTTCCTCTCCTTTCATTTGAGGATTCACTTTCCTTAGTGCCAGAGTAATATTTATGATGCCCTTGTTATTTAGCAGTTTCATTTCATTTATGTTAGATTTATTTTTAACAAATTTTTCTGCATTTTCTTTAGTTATTCAGCAAAACCTCTCAATAAGGTAGCGAATAATGATAAATATCTGATATATAAAAAGTCTTATAACTTAAGTCTTCAGTTGTCTAATCTGTCTCTCCTTTTCTCCCTCCCTCCTTCTCTCTCTCTCTCTCTCTCTCACACACACACACCAATATTTGAGCCACCAAGTAAAAAGTGAGTCTTCAGCTTATAGAAGACCTTTGCTCAGAAATGTTTCTTCCCTTTACACATACTTATTTGACCCATTCAACTACAATCAACACACACCAGCTTTTTTTAATCCACAGTTGTATGTGCTCGAGTTCATCTCTCTCTGAAAGATTAATTAATACAGTCATGGCTAATCATCTGTATCTGTTTATATGAGCAAGGCCATTACACATAGTGAACATCATAAAGATAATCAGTTTTGTAGCCTCTCAGCACAGGTCAGGATAAAACCTTATTGTCCTTCAATAAGCAAGAACACTGGCCATCGCCGGAGGGTAAATGACTGCTGGTCCAGGCTAGTGAATGTTCCTTCTGTGTTACAATCTTAAAAAGTGTTTAGCAAATGAATTCAGGGGTGTGACAGGGGGGCATGCAAAGGCTTAGAGAATTTTTCTCACTATCAAAACACCTGAAATACTCTGAAGCAGAAAAGTGTCCTGAAGAACTGAGATCCTTGAAGGAGTTCCTCATTGTAATGACCCAAAGGCCTGGTTTATAATGTCTATGAATTTATGTGTTCGTCTACATGTGCGCATGTGTAGTTGGGAGAAAGGTTCATAAGTTAACATAATAACCTTAGTCCACGAGCCAATATTCATCTGTAGGGTATACAAGATGTGTCTGCAGATGTCATCTGAAGATTTCTGAAAAATCTACAGGTCTGGCGTAGGGTTCTAAAATCTGCATTTTAGTTTATACCCCAAGAAATCGGTAAGCTGTAGCTTCTCTTCTGTTCCTTCATAGATGATTAAGAGCCTGATGTTGAAGGCAGCAGTTTGGAAAGGCAAGGCAAAGCTCTAATCCATCAACTGAGGCTGTTAGAAGTTGGGGCGGACAAATACTCAACAACCAGTCTATCTAGTATATGTCAACCCTAATTTAAAAGGTTTCTAAACCTTTGAAAGGTCAATGTATATATTGCAATATATCATGGGAAGGCGCCATCCATCACGTCCTGTCAAGTGACTCCCATTGCTTGTCCCTTCAAGGTTTTAAGCTGAGAAGCTCAGAGACCACATTATCCTCAGGGTCCTTGCTCCCTCTCCATATATATTTTTTTATTTTTCCCCTAGTTCTGGTGCCTTGCTCTTTTCTACTTCCTTTCATCTTCCTGATCTCCGCAATCTGGAAGCCTTGTAATCTCTCTCATTAACCACATATGTTCTTAAATAACCAGAGACTAACGGTGTGTCTTCTTTAGAGATGTCTCCAACTACCCAGGTTCTTCTTGCATACATTCCATTTCCATGCTTTGTTTTCTATTCACTTTTACAAATGTTATTGTTCTTTTATTCCCTCTCCCCTATATTCTCTATATCCTCCTATATACAAGGGACACATATATGGTTCCCTGATACCATCTACAGTAGACACTTCTGATGAAAATCAAAATAAACAGATCAAAGAGGGTTCTATGTAGCAACCACAATGGAATTACCTGAAGAACATACTTCCTCTGCACATTCCTGGACCACCCCTCCCACCCAGACTTGCTAAACCAGATTTGTTTTTTAAACTACCGGAAGATACAGGTGCACACTACAATTGAAATCAGTTGGCCTAGAGACATATTTTCCCTAAGATGCCAATGTGTAAGAATCATTTGAAGCCATTGTAAAAATTACACATTCCAGAGCTCTGTTAGGCCTTCCAAAGGAAGGGGAATCTCAGGAGCAGTGGGCTGAGATTAGGTATTTTTCATAAGCCCTTTTCATCCTTATCCTTGCCCCATCAGATAATTTTAACCATAATTTAAGGCAGTGAAACTTCCTCTAAACTATTAGCAGTGCTTTCTTAAATAGATAAAGGCACATTTTTACAGAATAATGTAATACAATAATTATTTTCTCAACATTTTGCTTTAATTATAATCACTTCCATTATTTAAAACCTTCATAGTTTGAGAAATGTAGACCAAAGAATACTACATTCATTTTCTAAATTATTTCCCCCTGACTGAGATAATAGCCCTGTAGCTAACCTGGCACAGTGTAAAGCTAGTGGAATTTGTAGTAGCCAGCCCTAACTTTGGCATTTATGGACTAGTGGACATGGGGAAGTCACTTAATCTCAAGAAGAATCAGCTTCCTCTTTTTTAAAACAAATGGAGGGAGGCTCACAATAACCTAACTTGCAAGTTAATATATGGAGCAGAATGCAAGGTGAGCCACAGAGTATGACTTACCCACGATTCCAGAGTTCTAGCAAAATGAGGAAAGCATAGAGGGTGCATGGGGTAGGACGCAAGATGCCTTGTTGAGACCATGGTTCCTCCCTGCATCAGGCAGAGAAAAGACCTCTCTTCTTCAGGAAGCTGCTGGGTCACTTCTGTGGGCTGGGTCTGAATTAAGGGTCTGGGATTTCTACCCTTTATCTCTGCTGCAGATAATAACCACAGCAAATGCTCATTGAGAAAAAAAAAAAAAGCTAGGAAAGCTAAATTCAAAACCATCCAATGAAAGTAATTGTTACTGATTTTAAGTATGTATTTCTATTTTTCCTAGAAATACACATTGTTTTCTTTTTTAATATGATTTTACAGTGTTTTTCACTTAATGTATCATGCACATTTTCACATTTGTTCAAATATTCTTTATAAAATGATGGTTTAATAACTGTATAATATGTCTTACTATAACAGTTCCAATATTTGTTTGAGTACCTTATTATTGAACATTTAGTTTCTTATTTTGCTATTACAAGAAGTTTTTAAATGAATATTTTGTACATAGGTTTCTGATTTCATCTTTAATTACTACGCTAGAAGCCGTTTCTAGGAGTGAGATTACTGTGTCAAAGGGAAGGAAGATTTTTAAATCTCATGACATGTATCTCTGCTAATGGCTTTCCAGAAATGTTGCTCATTTAGAGGCGCCTGGATGGGTCAGTCAGCTAAGCATCTGACTTGGGGTCAGCTTATGATCTGGCAGTCCTGGGATCAAAACTTGCATCGGGCCCACTGTGGGGAGTCCCTGCTCAAGTCAGCTTGTCCCTCTCCCTCTGCCCCCTTTCCTGCTTGTGCTCTCTCATTCTCTCATGTAAGTAAAATCTTATAAAAAAAAGAGGAAATATTGTGCATTTCAACTTCATCATCCTCCCTCCTACACAAGAAAGAATCTCAGAGTATGTAACACCAAAGTCTTAATAATTATTTAATTAAATATTTGCCCAGAGAATAAATGCTAAGGAAATTCCTTTTAAATTTGCATATTTTTATTACTATTAAGGTTACTTCTGTTCCATGTACTTATCATCCATTTTATTTTTTCTGCATATTGCTTTTGCTCCCTTTTCCAATGCTGCACCAATATTTATTTCCAGTGACTTATAGTCACACTGCATATTTTGAAAAGAAACCATTATGTTTATTCATACGTGGGATTTAAGAAACAAAACAGATGAACATAAGGGAAGAGAAGGAAAAATTAAATAAAATGAAAACAGAATAGGAGGCAAATCATAAGAGACTCTTAAATATAAGAAACAAACTGAGGGTTGCTGGAGGGGAGGTGGGTGGGGAGATGGGGTAACTGGGTGATGGGCATTGAGGGGGGATCTTGATGTAATGAGCACTGGGTGTTATATACAACTGATGAGTCACTAAACTCTACACCTGAAACTAATAATACACTCTATGTTAACTAAATTGAATTTTTTTTCAAAGATTTTATTTATTTATTCATGAGAGAGAGAGAGGCAGAGACACAGGCAGAGGGAGAAGCAGGTTCCCTGCAAGAAGCCCAATGTGGGACTTGATCCCAGATCCTGGGATCACGCCCTGAGACGAAAGCAGACGCTCAACCACTGAGCCACCCAGGCTGCCCTACTAAATTGAATTTCAATTAAAAAAATTTTAAAAAGAAATTATTTACTATCTTGGCTAGACAAGTTTTCCCAGACCAATATCTGCCTTTAAATTTTGTTTAAATATTAATTTCTGTTTTGATAGATACATTCTTTTCTTGAAAATATTTTTGAACACTGTATTATTAAATTTCAGAAAAGTTGAAAAATTGTATAATGAACACCTGATACCTACAACCTACATCCTAAAATTAATTTTTATTAGACTTGCTTTATCACCTATATATCTACTGGAAATAGTTTTAACCATTTATAATCAATTATTTTTATGTGATCTCTTCTAGGAATATGGCCTAAGGAAATAATCACTAAAGCCTAAGTATCATGAAAAATAGGTGTTTTTTCTATCCTTTTTTTCCAGCTGTATCCACAGCATCTAGAATAGGACTCAGCACATTGTAACCTTCACTGGATATTTGACTGAATGACTTTTCTCGGTGAGGGGAATCTTTCTGCTCCTGGAAAAAAAAAAAATCTTTTTTTTTCCACTCTGTTTAGCCCTAAGATAATAAAATCCTCTTTGTACAAAGCAGCAGAGTATATCCTAAGAGCCAGTCAGATATAACTGGCTTGTTTAATCAGTGTGCTAAATAGCTGAAAAAGTATGCTCAAAATATTAGAAACATCAAATATCTTTTATCTACAAATAAGCAAAAACCGCGTGGATAAATTGTCATAAATTCTGGAAAATGGTTTGCAGCATTTAATGACAGCATCTCATATCTGGGAGGGAATTAGAATTCAAAACATTTTCATGTCCTCCAGAAGATGATGAGCTAATGCCGAAATGCCTGTGAAGACAGAAGAACAAAAGAAAATGTTGCAGGCTAAAGTATCTGACAAGAATGGGGAAAGTGTGTCATGGATTGCAGAATTCATCTCATTGAGATACAAACAGAAAAATGATGCATGATACTTCAAAAAAGAAAAAAAAAGTCTGTCATGAATCTTGAGAGCCTAGAGAGCCTAGGTGAGCAGAAATGTAGAAACAAGCTAATTATTGCCTGTCTTTTACTCCCTTGGTTAGGAACAACAGGAGGAAAGGGGCCATACAGTTTTTCCAAGATTCACTACTGAAAAAAATTTTTGCTGCCCCTTCACTCATGAGTCTTGGGGCAAAGGTACCTCTGTCATGTGGTTGCATTAGAATCCTTAGGGAAGCCTTAAAGGAAGTCTAATGCCCAGATCCGATGCCAGGCCAATGAAATCAGAATCTCTGCAGGCTGAGGTGGCGGGTGGCTGGAGTGGGGCAGGCGGAGGGATGGAGGCGTTTATTTAAAAATGTCCCCAAGTCATCTTGATATGCAGCCAGGAATGCAAAATACTGGATGAAAGAGTACTTCAAGGAAGGCATGGAAGAGTCAAATTTGTATATAAAGTGCTAAGTTCTCTTTCAGTGTTTGCTCCGCCATGATGACGGTCATCCAAACAGGGCCAAAGACAAGAAAATGATTTGCAATGATTTCAGATTTCAGCTACCTCTCACCTAAATGTCAGTGCATGCATTGCTCTCTGTGGAAAAGGCTAGGGGAAGCTTTCATTAGGAGTGACATTTTCCATTTGTATTTAGTGCAGTATATAGGTTATGCTAACACAAATTTAAGAATACCGTCTTTGCATGGAACAAAATAAACTAAAAACGGGAATGAAAACATACAGGTTCAAGATAAATACTGATCCCTGACCTCTATGCTTTAGATGTCCCAGGGGAAAATAAAATCCAGTATTTTGTGGCTTCTCTGAAAGAACAGATTTTAGTTTGAGGGAGGAGGGAGGGCACCTTTTTCCTACTAAGTGACTTTCTACATATATCACTTTTTTCATGTAGTTTACAAATTATCTCTACTTTATAGACAAGATTTTTTTTTTATTTCAAAGAGAGAATGGGAGCAAGAAGAGGGGCAGAGAGGGAGAGGGAAGACAAACTCCCACTAAGTGGGGAGCTCAACACAGGCTGATCCCAGGACCCTGAAGATCATGACTTGAGCTGAAACCAAGAGTCTAACACTTAACTGACCGAGCCACCCAAGTGCCCTGGTAAGGAAACTTTTTATTTTTTATTTATTATTTTTTTTTAGGAAACTTTCAAAAAATAGAACTAGAATTGCCTGAATCTACCTTGTACCCTTATAATTCCTATTTTCCGCATTTACTCAGCAATTCATCCATTTTTGACAGAGTATTTCTAAGCTCCAGCCAGTATAAAACTGGTGAATAACTTCATGTGCATATTTTTTCTTCCATAGTTAGACTTATTCCTTTGGAACACAATCTTGGAAGTGAGCTGTCAGAGAAGCTGAACATCTTTATGGTATTTTGCACACGTTGTGAAATTGCTTGCCAGTGGGGTACAGGTTGACAAAGCCTCCAGAAATATATGATAGACAAATCTCGAGTACTTAATTATTTCCAATGTAATAGGTGAAAATGATATTTAATCTCATTGCTTAATTTCCATTTGGTTTACTGGTGACTTGAGGCATTTTTTCATATCACATTTTTTGGGGGGAGTTACTTATCTATTGGAATCTTCATTTGCAAATTTGATATGATTTTCTTTGTAGTTTTTCACAGTTAAAATGAATATGTTTGTAGTATATTGTTTAATGCTTGTCTCTCCCTCTAGACAGTAAGCCTTTTGAGGGCAGATGTCCTACTTGTCATATTCAGTGTTGAATTCAGGTATTTAGCATCATGCCTGGTATATAATATGTACTAAAGCTATTCATAAATAGGCTTATTTACTTCCCACATCTGCTACATCCGTGGTCTATTACATTGTTTTGTTCTCTGTGGTATTCATTTTATTCTTGTTTTGTGTGGTTCAGGCTCCTTCAAAGGCTAGGCACTAAACAATCACGAAGTAATCCATTTTGGATGGAATTAACACTGATGAATCACAGAACAACAAGAAAAGGCAAGTTGAATGGGATGGGAATGATCTAGGAAACCTTCCTGGAAGAGATGGGTTTCTTTACTGCCAAAACCTTTGCAAATGAAGGAGAGAGTTTTAGGGTACTTTTTCCATTGAGGGTTCTGCCGATAACATTTTATAAGAGGTAATGGACCCAAGGAAACACCCGGCACTCTCTAGGCTGTAATGAACTTCTCATTGGCTCAATTACCATGATGGTTTTAATTTGTAAGACAGCTAACGGTTTAGAGTCCGATTTCTTAGAGATCCACTTCTCCCTAGGACGTGAAGCAACAATGGAGAACAGCTAAAGCACTCTTGGGAGTGTCTCAATATTGTATTTACTCACTGTATTTCCAGCCCCTTCTTTTCCTACAATTTTAAAGAGAAAATTAAAAACAAACAAACAAACAAACAAACATATTTTTCCTCCACAGAACGAATCCTGGCATGCCACCTTTGTTAGAACAACAGCCAAAAGGAGATTTGAAGTGACTCCTTGGCTTTTTCTTAAGACTGGTCCAGGGGAGAACCCAATTGGTGGTAGTGTGTGTCCAGGTCAGTGTTCTAAAATATTTGAGTTTGCCCTTTTCTGTGAAAATAAACATTACTATTATTTTAAAAATCCTAAAGGAAACCATGATGTGTATGTCTGAGGCAAACCATTCTTGTCACACCCTGCTGGTTCCCAGGAGCTGAGAAGCATCACAATAAATTGCCCATTGTCACTGCCTGTGAAAAGTCTGATTAGCTCTCTAGCAATCTGATCTATAGAAATAGCCCTTCCTTCCTATCTCAGCACCCTCTTCTTGGAAACAGCATCTTGCTGTTCTGTTCAGACTCCACTGTGATTTTTTTTTTTTTCAACCATTTCCCATGGGATTCTTCTGAGGCTTTGAATAAGTAAAGGCACCAAAGATTTTCAAAAAGAACTACTGAACCTGATAGGGGCTTCTTGCCTTTTCTAGCTATCACACCCAAAGTGAGAATTCCTTTTTGACATTTACAAGCTATTATAAATTATTTCTCTTCCCTTTTCCTTCATCCCTCCCTCCCTCCCTTAGCCTGTTAGCATATATATATTTAAGGTTGATTTATTTTAGAGGAGATGGAAGAAGGGGCAGAGGGAGAGAAAGAATCTCAAGCAGACTTCCCACCAAGTACAGAGCTGGATGCAGGGCTCTGTCTCACAACCCTGAGCTCATGACCTGATCATGATCATCCATCAAGAGTTGGATGCTTAGGCAGCCTAGGTGGCTCAGCCGTTTAGCACTGCCTTCAGTATAGGGCGTGATCCTGGAGACCCAGGATGGAGTTCCACATTGGGCTCCCTGCATGGAGCCTGCTTCTCCCTCTGCCTGTGTCTCTGCCTCTCTCTCTGTGTGTCTCTCATGAATAAATAAATAAAATCTTTAAAAATAAAAAAGAATTGAATGCTTAACTGACTGAGCCACTCAGGCACTCCAACATATATTTTACACAATTTGTGCCAATAAAATGAAAGCAAAATTGGGAACCACCACCAATAATTTCAGTATTTTCTCAAAGTATTTTATACATTGGTGATTTATAAGTTATATCTTTCTCAATGCTCCAAAGTGACATTTGATACCAGCTTATTCAATGTTTCTAAAATAATCATTAAAAAATTCTAATCTTCGGGAACTTTACTATCCAATATAGTAGCTACTGGTAACAAGGGGCCAGTTAGCACTTGAAATAGGACTAAACCAAACGAAGTTGTACTCTAAGTGTAAAATGGGATTTTATAAGTGTAAAACTGTAACTATAAGTGTAAAAGGAGGTTCTGAGGACTTGTTATAAAAAATGTGACACATCTCAGTACTATTTTTGTGTTGATTGTATGTTGGTAATTGTTTCTATAAATATTCATATAAAATATATCATAAAATTAATTTCACCTACTTATTTCTTCCTTTTTAGAAAGATGACTGCTAGAAAAATTTTAAATAGCATATGTGAACTCCATCATACCCCAACTGGCCAGCATTGGGATGGAAGTACTTAGGCTTTAGCACTGCTGGAATTCACCTCTAACAGGATGAGCACAGTACAATACTCTCCGTTGCCTTCCCCGAGCTCTGGCGCCTCTGGGCAGCAGCAGGATGTGGGAGGAAACATGCAGATAGGCATTTGCTAGCCCATTCATGAGCCTAGACCTTAAGGGGAGCACAGGAGACCAAGGAAGGAAGTCTCTCAATCCCCACTGCCAGACTGTCCCAGGACACGTAATTTCTTCCACAGCCCACATTTGAGACTCCAGTGGCAATGGATGGTCATCCTGGGAGCCCCAACTCTTCAATGTTTAATCTATACCTTTTGACCAACAACATTTTTAGAAGGGCCTTTAAGTAGGAACTTGAATAATATTCTCAGCATTTTTAAAAGCAAAAATCTTCAAGAGTTATTGATAAGTTATGCAAGTCTGGTTAAATATATGAATATAGTGTTATTTGAAAAGCTTTGCCATTGGGAAAACAAATCTTCAAATAAGAATTCATCAAAGTGAGGTTCTAATGTAGCAGAATCAACAGTAACAGTTACTTAAAATGCACAGTCCAGGGCCCTACTGCCAGTACTAATGATTTAGCAGCTGTGACCAGGGAAAAGGAATCTCAAAGTAAACATCTTTACAGCCATTCCTATGAATGAAATGTATGATGAAAATCACCTCTTGAAGCTATTGTGCTTTTTAAAAAATTATTCTGTTTAAAATGCATACATTACGTATAAGATACACGGCCATATTATTATCTATTTAGAGACGAAGAAACGGATATACATCTCCCAGAAGCACCCGTGTCTCTGTTCCCTCCTCAGTGAACCTGAACAAAATTACTGCAGTCACAGTTTCTTGGCAAATCTAAAAATTTACAGGGGATATTACTTATGCATTTAAAATTCTTTAATAACAATAAATGAAATAATTTTTTTTTATTTTTTATTATTTTTTAAATATTTTATTTATTTATTCATGAGAGACACAGAGAGAAAGAGAGGCAGAGACACAGGCAGAGGGAGAAGCAGGCCCCATGCAGGGAGCCCGTCGCGGGACTCAAACCCGCGTCTCCAGGATCATCCTGGACTGAGGCGGCACTAAACCGCTGAGCCACCCAGGCTGACCAAAATAAATTTTTAAATAAAAATTATTGAATACTTAATCTATTTTTTTTCTGACTATAAATCCTCAAAGTTCCATATTTTATACAGACAGAAACTACCAATTAGGAAAATCGCCTTTGCTTTTTTTTTTTTTTTTTTTTTTTTGGAGTCCCAAGAATTAGCCAGCCAGTCCCTAATAATATATACAACAGGAATTTCTTGGAATTTCTTTAATTATACCATGTAAACTGCCACCTATCATGTCTACTTACAGGTATACTGAGAGGAGAGAGAGATGTAAAAAAAAAAAATCAGTGGTGATATGGAGTGAAAAGTGAGATACTTCAGACAGTAACATGTGCCATTAATATCCAAACAAATCCTAGTATTAACCTGGAGTCATGTCATGTGACACAACGAGGAAATAGTACATGGGCTTCAGCAAGTCTGGGTCCTGGTTTGGGGTCGGCCTCTAACAGTGGTGCGGGCATCCGTTGCCTCTGCTGAAAATCAAAGCTCGTAGACAAGATAATACCAAGACATCCTTTCAGTTGTGACAGTCTATGTTTTTAATCTGCGCTTGCAAGGCTATGGGCCTGTCAGGATAGAATCAAGACTGGATTGTTTGGGTAAGATTTAGAGCATCTGAGACACAGGCCTGCATGTGGTCACCTCATGGCATAATAAGAACTACTGCAGGGACAAGTGTGAGGTTTCCAGAACGCTACAGCTGCTGCAGAATAGGGATGACCTGTGTGTCCTGGAAAGGTGAGGACTTGTGAGTGGGGAGGAGGCTCCTGGGAGAGGCTTTCTGAGCAGGGCTGGCTGGAGTGGGGAGGAGACATGAGGGCAGGCTCCCTCCTGGCACCGCCACCTCATGAGCATCACCATTCAAACCGCAGAGAAAAAGGAAGACGTGTGTAAGTGACATATCTTTACAGCTCTGTGGGAGCGTGGCTTTTCCATTTTTTTTTTTTTTTATCATTTTCAAAAGAAGACATCAGAAAAGCTGGTCAAACTGGCTGTCTTCTGCGGAAACAAAGAATCAGGGTTCAGGGAGTCAGGATGGCAGCAAAGAAAGAAAAGTCAGAGGGTGAGAGAATTTGTCTCCCAACACAAATTGTGTGAAGTTTCTCAAAACTTCTGTTATAAATAAATGATATTGTACTAATGCTTTTGTTTTTTTCTTCCTTCCCTGGTGGCTCACCATGAGACTTCAGTCTGACTCCTCCACCTCCTGCCATGCTGTTTCTCAGCTCTGGCTGTCCAGGTTCAAAATAAAAGATTTGGCCTATGTGGTAAATCCTGCCGGAAGCAAAGGCAGGAGCTGTAATGTTAGTGGAATATTTAATAAACCTCAGAGCGCACCAAGTGTGCGCACACAAGTGTGTACCAAGTGCCTGGAAGATCAGTTTCATTCCCCAAATTTCTTTTTACCTTGATCCCCAGTTAACTACCCTTTTCAACAAAATGGTATAGACTGACGTCCTTTGCCCTCTCTTCACTATATAAGGACAGGGTCCACCTCTCTGAGAGCTTCTAATTCGGAGGTATTACTCCTTCCTTTTTTTTTTATTTTTTTATTTTTTTTAATTTTTATTTATTTATGAGAGAGAGAGAGAGAGAGAGGGAGAGAGAGAGAGAGAGGTGCAGAGACACAGGCAGAGGGAGAAGCAGTCTCCATGCACCGGGAGCCCGATGTGGGATTCGATCCCGGGTCTCCAGGATCGCGCCCTGGGCCAAAGGCAGGCGCCAAACCGCTGCGCCACCCAGGGATCCTGTATTACTCCTTCCTGAAGTATCCTCAGGAAACCTCTTTCCACTCATGTTCAAATTCAACCACTGTATTAACATAATAACTAACTCCTATATATTGCTTCTTGCAGCCAACGCACTCCCCAAACCGCCTCACATATGTTTATCTACCCATTAACCCTTATCATGACTCTAGGCAGTGTTACCATCCCCATTTTACAAATAAGGATCAGACATCAAGAGAGGTTAAGTGACTTGCCCAGAGTCACACAAAGAATAAGTGACTGAGTCACTTCATGAAATGCTACCCTTGCTCAAGAATATAAAAGTCCATGATGGTGTCACATAGCAGGCATCTGACTTCGAAGAAAGAGACTGGGCTTGGAAGGCAGAGGGGACCGGGCTCCAGTGAAAATTCAGCCACATATGGGCTGTATGATTTCTGGACATGTTTAACTTCTTTGAGGCCGGACGTTATTTTTTCTCCATTTCTGAAAATGGAGTAAACGCTTAAAAAGATAATGTGAAGGCCAAAAACCAAGGTATGGTACATGGCAGTCACTCAAAGAGAGTTATTCAAAGTATTAGTTGTCGATTAGTAACTTATTAGTTGTTGGTTATTAAAATTAGCTGACTGTGAAGCACTATCTAAAACCCTGAGTCCCTATTTTTCTCCCTACTTTCCTGAGGTTTCAGCCATCCCCCCTTTCTACTAACGTGTGGTGATGAAGTCGGCGGGGTAGGTGCAAGCAGCATGAAAGGGCCACCCCAAGCCACAACATATGTCTGAGATCCCCAAGACAAGTTTTGTGCGCTGAATGGGAAAATGACTGGTTAAGTTAATCCCAGGGTTGCATTCTCAGTAATGATACATCTCAGGCCATCGATCCATGGCTTTATTTTCAAGCCTATTTAAGCAGGAGCTATAAAAAGCAGAGCATCACACGTGCAATATGGAAGAGAGCTCACCTTCTCCCTCCTCTAATTCTCTCACGTACCTATTTATTTGCCCTTATTTTTAGGAAGCAGAATCCAATAAAGTAACAGGTTTGGGAAATTTTCTTAGGGTTCTAATTTCCCACGTAATGATATAAATGGTTCTGTGGAAGAAAGCTACCTTGCTAGCGAGAACCCAGAGCTGTTTCCTGGAAGTGTGTACCAAAAAGAGAAATCGGCCTTGCTCCTTGAGGCGATTCGCTGTGGCATTATGGCTCCTGTGAATTTTCTGGAAATTGTAAAGTAAACCTTTGCAAAAGTAGGCACGGCTTTACTTTTCTTTAATCAACGGGGTGTAGGATGAAATGCATCAGCTCTATGCATTGGGAGGGGGAATGATCAATAGAGTTTGCTGTAAGGAGGGAAGGAAACTTGAACTCTAGCCATAGAAGCATCCTCCTGGCCTTCTTCCTCTTCCTTCCCCAGAGCTGCTGCAGTAGGCAAGAACGGCAGCCTGTGCCTGCGCAGTGGAGAGGGGGTGGGGGCCGAGTGCTGGCCTATGAGAATCAGCTTTTCTTCTTCCCACATCTGCTTTAGATATTTCAGGGACTTTCATGCAATTAATTTAAGCTTGACGAACCCTATTTTCTTCTTTGGTGGAGGGTTGGGGGAGGTGGACTCTAGTACTTTCCCCAGAAAATATTAACTTATTCCTTGGGGGGAAAAAAAAAAAACTTATTATAAAAATAGGCTCATAATCATAATGTGAATTTTAAGTTGATTTCAAAGGAAAAAATCTCAAGTACTAGAGCTTCAGATAAATTCTTCCTTGAGCTCCACACCCTAGGACTAAATTCTTCATCCTACATTTTAAGACTGAGTTCTTAAAGTAGGATGTTGGTGACCTGCATAAAAACCCCTCAAGAGTAGGGTCTCAGCTCTATGACATATCAAGCTGGCACTTGTGAAACGCTGGGTAGCATCAGATCCTAGAATGCTTGCTTGTTTGTAGTAATTCCTACACAGCTTCTAAGGGGTTTGACCGTATACATTATATGAAATGCACGTTTTTAAGAGCTTCACAGGAGCCAGGAGAATTGGCTTCTCTTTCCCTGTTTGCACTTAACATTCTAAAAGTTCTTACCCTGGATATGGTCTGAGAAATCTCTCTGGAACTCTATTTCTTCATTTCTAAATAATCAAACCTATCATCAGCCAACTCTGCGTTTTATCTTCCTTGAGGCAAGTTTAAAATGTATGGTACAGAAACTTCTTTTTTCCAAAATTCATTTCATGAACTAATATGCTTGTTTCCCAAAGAAAAATAATGTTTGTTTCCAGGATTTGGGCAGAAACCAATGTTGTTTTCGGGGCTGTTCAGACAGTCAAATGTTTTCAAGTTTTCTTGTTTCTTTCTATTGGGGGGAGCACCCCCTGGTGGAAAATTGTGAAAATGTTTGCCACGTGTTTTGACTGTTAAATTCAATAGGCAGATGTGTTTTGAAAATATTATTTTTACACAAAGCACACCCTGAGCCATTTTTCCAAAGTTAATGTTTTCAAAAATCCCTTTATTTCGTTCTAATCATCACCGCGATATTTAGAATATGCTCCCTTGTCTTAGATGCTGCAGAGAAGCAATTGGAGATGTTGTTGCGCAGTCCCCATGGAGCAGGAGGATTGGGGAAGGGCCCAAGGTATTGCGTTCTTACAAATGCGTTGAGGGGGACCCTTCCATCCTTTCCCTCAGTTCTTTATTTGCTTCTTTTTCTTCCTTCACTTCTTTCTCTTTCTCCCTCTTTCCCTCTCTCTCTCCCTCCAACTTCCTCCCTCCCCCACTTCTTTCTTTCCTGCTGGTATAAATAAAATTCCTGGAAAGCCTGAGTGGGTGAGACAACAGACTACGGTGAGGATATCAGTTATTTTCAAGATTAAGGTATGTCCCTTGCCAGAAAAAAAGGTCCCTGCCATAGAGCCTTAATAAGACAGTGGTTTGCTGTGAGATCTTCTTGGCCTCCTGCTTAAGTAATTACTGAAAAATCGAATTAATCATTGAATCTACAAGTATACATTTTTGTAGAGAAAGGAAAAAAAGCATCATCTTTAGAGTAAATGGAGAGTGACTTCTCCTTATTGCTTATCCTTGCTGTGAGTGTGGAGTATGTGAGAATATGACCTTATTTGACAATAGGGTCGTTGTGGATGTAATTACTTAAGATGAGGTGATATTGGAATAGTGTGGGCTTCTAATCCAGTATGACTGGTGTCTTTACAAAAAGGAGAAGCCCGGATACACACCACACACACACACACACACACACACACACACGTACACACTAGGTGAATGCCATGTATCCATGAAGACAGAGATTGGAGGGATACATCTCCAAGCCAAAGAATACCACAGGCTGCCAGCAAACCATCAGAAGCTAAGAGAGAAACATGAAACAGATTCTCTCTCACAGCCCCCAGAAGAAACCCATCCTGCTGCACCCTGATTTGGACTAGTAGCCATCAGAATGGTGAGATAATAAATTTCTACTGTTTAAACCACCAGTTTTGGTATTCTGTTATGACAACTCTAGCAAAGTAATCAATCCAACTGTTAAATCCCTCTCCCCTTACAATCTTTCTTCTTTTTTTTTTCTTAATATTTTATTTACTTATTCATGAGAGACAGAGAGAGAGAAGCAGAGGGAGAAGCAGGCTCCATGCAGGGAGCCCAATGTGGGACTCGATCCCAGGTCTCCAGGATCAAGCCCTGGGCTGAAGGCAGGCGCTAAACCGCTGAGCCACCTGGGATGCCCCCTTACAATCTTTCAGAGTACAGACCAGTTTGAATGGTCTAATCCTTCCGGGGGTTCCTTGGCTATCTGTCCTCCAAGACATTGAAGACAGAGATGGAAGGCTAATGACAAACTGAGTACTGGGTAATATCGCCAATCTCCCAAGTCCCAAGTGGCTCTTAAAACCATGGCCTAGCAATAATTACCTCTAGTGCTATGATATAGAACCAAAATTTAATAGTAAATTAGTAAGTGAGCCCAGGGGCTCTTGGGTGGCTCAGTCAGTTAAGCATCTGCCTTCTACTCAGATCATGGTCCTGGGATCCTGGGATCAAGCCCTGCATCCAGCTCCCTGCTCAGTGGAAAGTCTGCTTCTTCCTCTGCCCCTCCCCTGCTCATGCTTGAGCACGCACTCTCTCTCTCTCTCTCAAATAAAGAAATAAAATATTTTTTTTTTAAAGTAGAGAAGCCCAGAATCTCCCCCTTCTACTCCCTATGTCCCTAATAACATGATACGGTCATTCTAATAGGTAAACAAAATACAACAAAACAAAGATGATGGATAAGTCACCTGGAATACCTACACTGGTTGGCCTTTCTTTGAAAACTATCCTTCATCAATCCTCAACAGAGTGGTCAGCAATTTTCCACTCATCTTCTACTTCACATGATCCTTCTACCCAAAGGACTGCCCACACTGTTCCCCAAACACACTAAAGTCTTTTCTCCATTTGATTTGTGCATTGTGTAACCTTTACCCCCCAGGAGCAGTCAGCCTCACCTTTTACACAAAACCTTTCCCAACCAAAACAATCCATATTAATCTCTGCATTCTGGTGGGATTTGTTGACCCTACGCATCACTCAGCCTCAGTGGACTTTCCTCCAAAATAGTAAAACTTAATAAAGGCAACTAAAATTCTTTCCCATTTCAAAGGTACACTTCCCAGCTTATGCTATGCTGCTGAGCAATAAGCAATGCAGGTTTACTTTCTGAAATAACAGGAACAGTTCTGATAATTTTGATGGATGGCTCTGTCCCCCAAATCATACACAAGCAGGTGAATAATGACTTCAGAGTATGCACAATATTTTCATTTGTATTATGTCATGGAATCCCACCGCAACCCCGAGAGATGAATATTCTTACATGAGCACTAATGGTTTGGGATTAAGTGATAGTCTAAAAAAAGCTCAAGAGTGCATTTCCAGCCTATGGTTCTCCAGAGATGGTATTTTACAAAAATTTCTCCTCAGATAGGAACTTGCAAACCTTTCAAAGTTTTTTTTTTTTTTGGGGGGGGGGGGCTGTTCTTATTTTCCCCCTCTTCATTTCAACTCCTGGTTGATGAAAATTCCAGCCTCACCGTGATCACTCACACAACTATGCAGATTGCACTTAACATTTTTCATCATATACTCGGTGTTAAACAACCCCCCAAAAGAAAGAGAAATCAGTCTGTGCTTTCCTTTTTTTTTTTTTTAATGATGAAACAGATCACAAGGAGAAAGAGCCATCTAACAAAACTCCTGTTTCCACGCTAGCGAAATGCTGAGCTGCTCCCTGCTACCAGCTAGCTTGATCAAGGTGTCATCCCTCCTCTTTGTTTATATTTATTATTTTTGGAAGACTTTTTCTCCTTTTGGTGTTTGTGTACTTTTTCCCATTTTTTAAAAGCCATGAATCATAGTTTGATTTACAACGGCTCTCGGGGGAGATGGGCAACTCTAATGAGGGAGCAGCCAGCAAGCATAATTAATACCCAACAGCCACTGTGCCACATTAGCATGCTGTGTTCTGGGCTAGGAAGGAACGGGGCTGGGCGACGGTGCACCCAGGGCATGAGCTGTGGTTAGTGCTCTAAAGTGGAGGCAGTGGGTGCAGGGTCAGGCAAGGAAGACTGGGGGGGGGGCAAGAACAGCAGAGGGGTGGGAGCACGGGGTGGGGAGGCCAGGCAAGGTGCATCAGGGAGGGGTGTGGAGACAGAGGCGCTGCGTGTGGCTGATGGATCACTTCCATTTAAAACACAAAAATAAGGCAGCTTGCCAGAGCAGTTTGGGCCAGTTTCATTAAAACTCTTCATTCATCATACTGGAATGAGGCAGAGTTTGTTATTGCGCTGATGCCGGCCTAGTATCAAAGCCCCTCCAGTATCCGGTGGTGACTCAGGGGGAGCAGAGCCCTAGGTGGGGACACAGGATGGCTGTGCTCAGCATGCTGGCATTTACCCTATCTCCACCTCAGCTCTACAGCCAAGCAAGCGTCCACAGGCCCATGGAAAAGGTCCAGGATCTCCACGCAGGGAAGATCCTGGACCCCTCCCTCTAGCCAGCCCCCTGGGGTAAAAGAATCAGAATCAGCATCAACCTGCTTTCTCAGTAGGGATATTACAGGGGAGCACCTCCATGTCCATGTGTCGCCCTCCTGTGCTCATGGAAGACCAGGATTCCATAAACGTACAGGAATGAATATAAAGTGAAGTGTGTGTATGCATGTGTGTTGGGGTTCCTGTCCTGCCCTAGGACTAAGCTCCGAGATACAACCATGAAAATAGTTAAGACGGCTAGCATCCCCAAATTTGCCCAGTTATTTTTCATCACCTTCTTTGGAAACAAAACAAAACAAAACAAAACACAACAAAACAAAAACCCTTTTCTTTGTTTTTAAATGCCTTGATGGGGCGAGTAGAGCCAGAATCAGATCACAGTATAAAGGGCCAGCATCAGTAATTGAGTCTGGCTCATACACACATTTTCCTGGACCCGATTATACAGAGGAAGAAGAACAAAAAAAACGATGCCCAAGAAAGGCCTGACCGTTGTTTCTCATGCATCACTTGCTGTGTCCCTGGCCACGCTATGCCAATCTTTCCCAGGTACAATACTCACCCTGAGATATTTTTGACAGTCAGATTATGAAAGTTTATGTAGTAATGTTGTAGGTGCTACACAATGAACAAAATCCCCCACAGCTGTGAGGACATGACTGGCAGTGATCTTGCAAGATGAGGGATGAACTGCATATATCAAACTTGTCTCTAGTCTTTTGATGGATTCTTTGTCTGCTTCCTGACGATGCCAGGACTCTGCATCGGGAGCCAACACGCAGGCAGTCGTCAAGAGAGAGCAGACATTGTTGAGTGACACAGAGCACTTCTGCGGAGGGTTGCTATTCTCATGGTTTGTTTGCCAGGGTTAGTGGGAGCAATACCACAGATTCCATTTCCCAGCTTGGAATACTGACCAGAAATATGACCCCCCATATAAGATAGGAAGAGGTATTTAAATTGTGCTCCAGTTTTGTTCCTTAAAAATCCCCTTGTCATTTATTCATTTACTCATTGAGCAGCCACACTAGTTCTAAAGATGACAGGGCACATTCTAGGCAATGGAGATGCAGAGATGAGGAAGATGCAACGGCCCTGCCAACGGTGCACACATGAGCTACGTTTACAAATAACATATCTGTGATAAGTTACATTAGAATGATGTAGCTTCAGTGCTAGAGGGATTCAGTGAAGGAGACAAAGTGCTGACAAAATAGATTCTCACATAAACACACACACACACAAACACACAGTCTGTCAGGTTTTCTTGTTGTTGTAACTACGAATTTGGCTTTAAATACTAAAAGCAAAAAATAAATTTAAAAAAATGAATACTAAAAGCAAGAGATTGCATATTATTTTCAACACCAAAATGGAGATGGAAGCTCCACTGGAAATGCAATCTCGCTTTAGCCTTATTTCGTTTTGTTACCATTCGACCTTTTCAAGCCCCAAAGTTCAACCGTCTCATATGAGACTCACCTAAGCAACCTACCTCCACCCTGGTCCCTGGCATAGAACTGTTGATGAATGGCCAATAGAGGGCAAGCAAGGGGGAACACTGGAACCAGAGAGCCTGGGTAATTATTAGACTGAATAATTGGCTTCTGCAAATATGAGAGTTGATTGTATGTATAAATTACTGGTTAACAAAAAAAAAATGCACAGGTCTGTAATAAAAATTATAACATTCAGAATAGGTAATTTGATGACATGGAAATATGCCCTAAAAGTCAAATGTTAAAAACAAAGGTTATCATTCATCCAATGTCAACTGATTAATTATAAACTCACTGCAGCCTAGAATAGCTCACTAACAGGAAAGCGGTGGCTTCATCAGTTTTCCCTATTATTGTCAAAAAATAACTAAATAACCATAAAAGTGTGGAACTTCCATGCAAAGTCTTCCTGGCCCATCATCAAGCTGCCCAAAAAATATATCTACTTGTCTTGCTGAACATAACCTCAACCATTTCTTATTTATTGTGGTCGGGAGGGTAGAAATGCTATAAATAAATCTACAGAAAAAGCCCAAGCTTTACATTAGCTAATGGTTGTAACTTTCTTAGAATTTCCACTTTGGTCTTTGATGATGGCAGCTTTGGATATACCTAAAAAAGTTAATAAAAGAAAAAAAAAACAGATTAAGTTGCATTTTTCTCTTTCATGGGTAGCCTTCAGAGAAAAAAAAGTAATACTCTTTGAAATGAACAAGACATACAGTAAGGAAGATAGGCTACAGTTTGGAGAAATAATGATGAGTTAGTGCATTTCAGACTATTAAATTAGAATTTTGAAGGAATCTATCTGTTGCCTTCTATGAATTAATGATCGGGGCAGTTACAGGACCTGGAGATGAAGGAGAATTACCAGAGTGTGTATCCAGCCTCTGCAATGTGCCAGGAGCTCTGGATATGCTGCTACCTCACTGACTATTTTATGACATTTTATATTATTTTTTAGGTTTTTTTAAATCTATGTCTAGTGTAGTTGACACACAATGTTCCATTAGTTTCAGGTGTGCAGGAGTGAATCTACTTCTCTAGATGTTATGCTGTGCTCACAAGTATAGCTACCATCTGTCACCATTCAAGACTATTAAAATATCATTGACTATATTCCCTGTGCTGTGCCTTTTATCCCTGTGACTTATTCATTCCATAACTGGAAGCCTGCGTCTCCCAGTCCTTCATCCATTTTGCCATTCTTGACTCTTTTTTTTTTTTGAAGATAGATATCATAATCCATGATATCTGTCTTGCCTCAACAGGCAAGAAAAACTAGGCTTAGAAAGTTTAAGTAATTTAACTAAATTTTCATAGATAGTGGATGATAAAATTGAAGTAAAACCTCATCTTACCGACTCCACTATACAACGCTTCATCTTAGAACACATCATTTTAACTTTTTAACCGTTTTTCTTATATTGGAGGCAGCAGAAAACACCAGAAGCCCCTGTTCAGCCCTGAAGAATGTGGTTTACACACTGAGGATCCTTAAGTGGGCAGGTTTCATACACACGATCTATCAGGATGCAAGCTGCATATTCAAAAAACACATGGAGTGATTTATTACAGTGGAGATGTGTCAAACTTCCTCCAGAAAAGCCTTGTTAAGGGGAATTTTTCATTTCATTTTGAACTACTTTTATTTTGATTGGCAATCTTATCTCAGTACTTTCGAGTTATTTCTCAATTCAATATACTTCACATCATTTTGCGGCCAACAATGAAGACCAATCTTCTAAATAAGATGAGAGGCCGTATTTCAGGGGCACCTGGGTGGCTCAGTCGGTTAAACTGCCCTCAGCTCAGGTCATGATCCTGGGTCCTGGGATTGAGCTCCACATCAGGCTCCCTGCTCAGCGGGGAGTCTGCTGCTCTCTCTCCCCCTGCCTCTTCCCCAGCTTGTGTGCCCTCTCTGTCTCTGTCTCTCTCTCAAATAAATAAATAAATAAATATTTAAAAAACAAAAGATGAGAGGTAGTATTTCATATTACCCTGGGTTCAAATCTCAGCTCTGCCACCTCCTAGTTCCATGACCTTAGATGGTTACTGAAACTCTCTGTGCCTCAGTTTCCCTATCTATAACATGAGAACAATATTAGCATACCTACCTCAAATGTTTTTGTTACAATACATGCGTTAATATACGTGAGAGCTTCGAAGAGTGCCTGGTACCCTGTTAGTGTTCTATAACATCCTGTTATTCTTACACTGATAATATAGATAAAGCATATAGCCCAGGTCCTGGCACTGAGCCTGGGTTTCACAATTCCTAATTTCCTTTCCTCATGTGAGAGCACCTAGTTGCTATTTCATAGAAAAATTTAGCTGAATTAAACTCAGTGTTCAATGCCCTATTATCTCTCCCAGTCTTCTAAATCTCCCATATCGCCACCTTAGATGGTCACTACCTTTGAGAGAAATATACAGGGTTATTCACACATGCCTCTACATACCCTAATATTCTAATTGGTAATATTCATAGGTTCTTCCTGGAATTCTGATGAATTAATCTTATAATAAAAATAATAGCATAAAATTCCTAAATTTCACTGAGTGTGAGTGTGAGCTACACATAACAAATGCAAACAAATATGTATATGTAAAATCAGACTTCCTGAGTCAGGAATTACCATAAACCCTTCCTCTTCCCTTTGCCATCTGATGTTTAATACTTCTGCAATAGAATCAAAAGACTATCCAGGCTCTGTTGGGATATTTCTATTCTAAGGGCTTTTAAAATTATGAAAATTATATAAATATATTTCCTTATGACAAGCTGAAATCTTTCCCCCTTCTATTAACTGGCCCTAGATTTGCCTTCTAAAGCAATAATAAAGATCATTTGTTTTAATGTTGTTTGTAGATCATTTCTAGATCCTCTAGCCCCAGTATGAAAACAGTCATCCCCTTGCTACTGAGTCTTTCTCACTGAAGTATCAATTGAATCTCTCTCCGCATTCATGACCTTTCTCTGAGGACAGCCTTTGTGCAATGACTAGTCTGTGCAGGGCCATAGAGGCCTGGCCAGGAATGGGGTCAGCTGAGGCTACTCTTGCAAATGACTTGCAGTTCAACCCGTCCTTCTGCCCAAGCACGCGTCCTCCTCTCCCCACAGGTGTTGATCTCACAGAGCATATCTAATCAACCTTGATCTTTGTCTCAGAGTCTGCTTCTTAGGAAACTAGACTTACAAAAGTGTTTCCAAAATTCTGAGTTTAAATTGCATTGTTTCTAAAACATCATACCTTACTCATTTTTTAAAATTAATTAATCCGTTCACACACCTCAGTCACCCATTCACACATTTCTTTGTTCAACAAAAATATTTTGCATCAGTTTACCATACACATTTAAGATAACATACTAATTTCCATAAGAATAGAGAATGTATAGACACAGTCTTTTCCTCGCTTTTATCCCAGTGTAGCTTATTATTAAGCAATTAGGATTGTGCAAGTGCACCAGGACACCATAACGATACTACAAGAAAGGATGTAGGAGGGGGTGGCTGAATGGCTCAGGTGGTTAAGGGACCAACTCTTGACTTAGGCTTAGGTCATCATCTCAGGTTTGTGAGATCTAGGCCCACATCTGGCTCTGGGCTCAGCAAGGAATCTTCTGGAAAGTCCTTCTCTCTTCTTCTACCCTTCCCCCACTTGTGTTCTTTCTCTCCTTCTCTCTCTCTCTCAAATAAGTAAATTTTTGGGAGGAAAAGGAAGAATATAGAAGAGAGGGACAGAAGGATGGAAGGAGGGAAATACATACCTAAGCAAACACATTTACATGACATCATGGGGTGGGCTGTGTGTGTGTGTGTGTGTGTGAGAGAGAGAGAGAGAGAGAGAGAGAGAGAGAACTTCTTTTTTATTATTATTATTATTTCCTATTTATTTATTTATTTATTTATTTATTTATTTATTTATTTTGAGAGAGAGAACTTCTTAAAGAGATAATTCCCTACTAAGTTTCTACTAGATCATATTATGGGCAAGAGTTTATTTTTCCTCCACTCATGCCATTATGTTTCTTACCACTTACAACTTCTTATGGATTATATCTTTTCTGTATGCAACCTTATCTAGCTACCTTCATATCCTCTTACGAGTGTCAAGTGTTTCAAATTTGATTTTATGCCTGAAGGATCTTGACACCTTTCTTTTCCTTAAGCTTCCTACTAATCCACTTTCTCCCTTTGGTTTTTTTTTTTTTCTTTTTCTTCCCCATCATATGAAGTTTGAAGAGAAATGATATCGCCAATAAAAATAGAGAGAAGGTGGTAGGAAGTCAGGCCTTAAAATTCTGCTCAGCTTTCTCATAAAATTGTAGTAAGCTACCGTGGTCTTTCCCTGGAAAGAGTTTAAGATTAAAATCCAATATTTATTAAAATTTTTGCAATTTTAGTAAAATAAACCAACATGGAAAACAGAAACTAAATTATCTCTGCGCACAATACAACTTTCATCCACGTAAAAAGTTAGAAATATAAATAAAAAAATAAATGAATAAAACAAAATATCCCAAACCAAGCAGAACTTTAAGTATGATTGGCAGCATTACAGTTAAAATTTAATGCATTTAAGCTTTGGGGATATGAAATATTAAGTATAAATTATAATTGTCAATCAGTCAAATGTCATTTCTTTCTACTGAGCTCAAGATCACAGGTTTGCCCTCAACGGCAAGAAAATCTACAAAATAAAGATGTCCAGGGAATGTCTACTGACAATCACTCACAAATGCAAAAGAAACTTACAACTACTACTAAATCAATCAATGAAGGAATAATCACAGGTGCCTAGAATGGTGGCAGGTACCACCATTTATTAAGTAGTCACTTACTAAATAAATATTTGTGGAATGAATGAATTCCCTCTCGACACTTATAGGTATATCCTATACCACTTCAAATACACTAATGAACAAACTGAAAGATCAAATCCACTAAGCTCTTCTCCTGCTGTTCTAACCTATTTTCCCCCTAATATTTTCCATAATATTCACTGAGATGCTTTCCAATTATATGTCCAACTGGGTGTCTGGAAACAATCTGGAGTAGATGACAAGATATTTTAAATTACATTTATTTTAAATGAAACAATATTTTAACATTTCATTATTTCATTATCATCTTGATTACTGAAGTGGCTGTTGTGATAGAGTTGTTTCATATTTTATTTGACCAAATTTAAATTAAAGAATCATTAAGACATAACATAATGAGATAGCCTTAAAGGATTGGAAGGTGTCGAGGAAGAAATAAATATGATAAAGTGCTTATTTTCAAGTTGCTTGAATAAGTTGATACCTATGATTTGAGTTGTCACATAATATGAAGGAACTAATGGTATTTTAAAAATTCCACTGCAGATAATATTCCCATTTAAATTTTTTGGTCTATAATACTAGCGGCAGTTTCTTTTTCGCTAATAATAATAATCCTTCTGAAATATTACCAACATACATGTTATAAATCACTTTAAAATGTTTAATTTTCATCCTGAAAAAGACTTTTTGAATTTGGCCCCTGATTTTACATCTGCATTATCTTCTTTTTCTTGCTTCCTCTCCATTTCAAACTATGTTAAAGTATACTTAATTAGAAATATTTTACCCCTTGAGTGAAATGTGAATTTAACATTCAATAAATTATATTGCACTAGGTTGTGACTCAAAAAATATTTGTTAAATGTTAAACAAATGACCAATGTGGCAATGTTGTACTTGAAACATTATGTACTAAAGTACTAAAAAAGAGAAAAAATCTTTTTTTGTTTGATGCCATTATAATTATAGCCTTAAAAATAAAGACTGCACACTAGTAAATATGTAGTCTCTCACTAGTAGTCTCTCATATTTCATAGAGATTCACATTCTAGGAGCACTAAGCTACTTCTACTCCCATTCATAAGTAAGTTCTTTCTTCTATGTGTTTGGACATGCAACTTTCTTTGCCTGGAATGCCTTTCCTATTCTAACCCCAGAATATGGTGACAATTTCTACTTCTTCAGATCTCTAGTTAGAAGCCACACCTTGAAAATCTGTAGTAGACATTCCCACCCTTTTAGTAGGTCTCCCAATGTGTTTGCACGCTGCTCTATTATGTGTATCCCTACAAGAAGAGATATTATAGTTTATTTCTCTATTCCTTAGAATTGTGAGCTCCTTGAAAGAAGAAACTGTCTCTTGGGGCACTTGGGTGGCACTTTTGGACATCCAACTCCTGATTTCAGTTCAGGTGGTGATCTCAAGGTTGTGATCTCAGAGTCAGGATTGAGTCCCACATACATGAGTCTCTGCTCAGTGAGGAATCGCTTGAGAGTCTCTCTCCCTCTCCCTCTGCCCCTCCCGTTCATGCTTTCTCTCTAACTCTCTCAAATAAATAAATAAATAAATAAATAAATAAATAAATAAATAAATAAATAAGTAGTAAGTAAGTAAGTAAGTAAGTAAATAAATAAATCTTAAAATAAAAAAGAAACCGTGTCTCTTTCACCTGCTACGTAACACACGGCCTGGCATCAGGTAGGCAGGTCCTCAATAAATATTTCTTGATTGATTAACTGACTAAATTACAATATTTTTTCATTCAATGTATGACAATCTCCTTTCTTATTCTATAACCCTAATATTGCATACTACCTCTGTCATGCTGACCCATGAAAGGTAGCAGGTAATTTTTACCTTGATAACCAGGGGTTAGATACTAACTCCTTGTTAGAAAGACCACTGCTCTCTTCCTATTAAGCTTACGGTTGACATCTGGGGAAATTTCTCCAGGGCATAAAAAGGTCCCATTAAGATACTAACTATGGCATTGTTTTTAAGAGGGAATTGTTTAAATAACTAAATAAATCACATTATAGCCAAACTATGAAATATTACACAACAGTTAGGAAGAACAATGTAGATCTAAGTCTAATAGATAAATTAACACCCTACTGTTGAATTAAAAAAATCAAATAGCTAAAAGATAATTTCAATACAAACCATATATCTTAAAATTGCAGTATATTTTCTAGCATACAGTTACAATAGAGGCATATAAATATAGAGAAAATTGTGAGGACTCAAACTGAAATCAGTGGCTGTATCTAGAAAGGTAGAGAGGGGAGCAGGAATGAAGCTGAAGGTCAAACATATTTTATATGTTTTATTTTTATCTGTACTTTTTTCATTTATTTTTTTTCAAAGACAGTTTAGTCACGAGACTTAATCTTAAAGATGCTGAATCTCGATACATTTGAAAGGCAAAAAAATAAATTGCCCATCTATTATATTATAGAGGGTAGAATGCCAAAAACTAAAAGTTGACCTGTGATAAACATCTCTAAATTAAAACTTCTTTCTTTTCATATGAAATAAAGACAGTACTAGCTATCTTCTGTTAGGTCAGGTATGGATGAATAAAAAGAAGAAATAAAAATCACTTCTTGCGTCAGAAATCTAAAAAGAACCATGGATTTTGAACCTGTTGACATGAGGGCTGTCCCCACCCTCACCCCTCACTTCACTACATCTTTACGATAAGGAGTCATAAATTCCAGAGGATCCATTACCCTAATCCATAAAATTAAGGCAAGTACCAACTTGGTGACTGTCAATCTTAGAAGTCATGATGCTTTGGGGGGAATATCACAAAACACTATTATGCTGAAGAATATGCCATCATATGCTGCCTCATGATAGATTACAGTGTAGATAAATGGTAATAGGCAGCACATTTGTTTTTGTTCTAAAGCCTTCTCTCTCAGTAGACTTTGATATGAATAGGGAGAGAATGTGTTTTAGTCAATGTTATAGCCACAGCACCTTTCTTGGTATATGGCATAGGAAAGGGGGTGGGGAAAACAAGAGAAAAGTTTTAAATGGTTAATTCTATTTGTTAGACTTAACCCCACCCCCACTCCCATCCCTTATCATTAATAAAATCATTATTTTATTATAGAAAATCCACAATTGGTTCAACTCTCAGAACACAATCAAGAACTGTATTATGGTAATCTTTAAGGATCATCCTGCTCTAAAATAATGTTTATTCAACTTTTATTAACTGTCTTTGAAAAGCCCCTTTATCAAATCTCCTTGAGGAAAATAGTCTCTCACCCAGATGAGTGATGGGGGAGAAAACCATTTCTCTAAACATTTAATATCCTTTTCAATCACCACCCTGAATTCTTCAGAATAATTCTCATTTACTTTTGTAATTTCCTCTTACCTCAAACCAGCATAATGGTTACTCTCATTAAATAGATATAAACTTCTACTTGGTATAATATGGATCTGGAACCAGTCTGCTTAGGTTTGAATGCTAGGTCTACTGCATCTAAGTTCTGTGACCTTGGGCAGGGCACTTAACATTTCTATGCCTCAGTTTCTTTATCCCTAAAATTGGCATAAAAATACAGACCTCAAACCCTTGATATAAGGCTTAAATCAATTAAAGTATATAAAACGCTTAGAACATTCTTTGGCCCACAATAACTGCCATGAAGACACTCTCTGAATGATGAAACAAATACCCTGTACTAATTTTATTTTTCTTTTCTTTTTTTAAAGATTTATCTATCTATTTGAAAGAGAGAGAATGCATAGGTGTAGGGGGAGGGACAGAAGAAGGGAGACAAAATCTCAAGCGGACTCTTGGCCAAGAGCAGACTCAGAAGGTGGAGTTAAATCCCTGGACCCTAAGATCATGGCAAAAGCTGAAATAAGAGAAGGATGATAAGCCACACAGGCATCCCTCTCTATATTAATCTTTTCATCAGACTGCATGACTATTCAATTTTAACAAAGTTGGCCAAGATTGGGTCAACACTATCCGGGAAAATGTCCTCAGTTATTGTAGCAGGAAAGCCTTAGGAAGAGGAATAGAAACATAAAGAACACAGAGATATTAGTGACATAAGTGTCTATAGAGAGGTAAGAACCAAGGCTTCCCCAGGTAGATGATTAGCCATTTCATAACTGCAAACAATTCTATCAATTTGGAAGATACCTGGTAGATTGCCTGACACGTAGTAAACACTCATTAAATTTTTGTTTAATTAATTAACTAATTATTAAGTTAAGTAGTAAATGAAATATTTGTCTGATTATAAGCCAAGTCACTTGACATCTCTAGGTTTCTGTTTCCTCAACTGTAAAATGAGGAAACTTACTTAGATCAGCATTTCCTTAATTGTGTTCAAATAAAATCTAGTTTACTAGAGTTGTTAATCAATGCCCTTGAAAAGAAAGTCATGGGTGAGTAACTTTTGGAAAGGTGCATGGTATTTCCTTCTCTTACATTCAGAAACACATTGGTATAGTAGACATTTTGACATGTTTTACCATAAGGAAATTTTATTTCTCCCACTATTCCCCAAACTTAATGGACCATGGATGCTTTTCCTTTGGTTTCTATCCTATTAGTATCACACAGAGTTAGTGCTATTCTGAACAAAAATGGGAAATGCTGCTACTCTCTATTTGATTTGAAGATCAGTGCAAATTATTTAGTGTCTATGACAAAGTAAGTATAAAAATTGAGAGTAGGCATTTAAAAAAATTTTACACCAATTTGACAGAATAATTTGTCTGTTGAATCTAATAATAAAGATTAGGTATTATATCTTCTGTTCTGCCTTCATTGCCTATTTTCTTAGAAGTTTTTTTTTTTTAATCAGATTTTATGTAGTCTATTATGCATTGGAAATTTAAAAAGAAAAGAAAAGAAAAAATGGGTTCCTCACCACAGAGAACTTGGAAGGTACTATATTAGATGAACACCTACATCATTTCCAAATCTTTTATATTATGTATCTTCCTGCTGACTCCATGGAGGATTCCTTTAAGATGAAAATTCCTGGATTCTACTCCAAACATTTATCTATGGAGTCAGGGGAATCAATATCTCCACAGGTCCCCAAGTAATTCTGACCATATTTTGAGAAACAATGACTTACATTGTGAGAAGCCTGATGAAAAAGCTCTAAGCTATTTGTATTGACAGTGATAAACTCAAGGAAAGTATGTATATAGAATACGTAAATGAGGAAACTTAGATAAAAGAGTACAAGTCTGTCATTAGCATGGGACATCTGAGTCCTAGGTTTATTGATAGAGTGGAGTTATCCCAAACTGGAAACAAACTAGTTTAAAAAATCAAATTCTTTTCATCACTTGTCAGAAAAAAGACAATGTAATTCCCCAAATATCTCTACTTAGACCTCACATCCTGTCTCAGTTATTTCTTATGTGGGTGGGGCTTTCAGCATGATCCCTGCAGAAATGCCAGATGATAGTTTTTTTTCATATCCATACGTAGGGCCATAACAGAAGTTGATTTGATAAATAGTAATTTGTATTCAGTTGAATATGAAAACATATTGGTCCATGTCAGCCCACACTATATTCATCTGGACACAAATAATTTAAACCCTTTGTTTAAAAATATTTTTATTCGTCTTTGTTCAATAAGGCATCAATCTGTTTAATATCATTTCAGTATTTATGTACTGTATCTTCATATTCATACCTATACAATGCTAAGTGTTTAAAGTACAGTGTGACATATTTTTCACATTTTTATACTGCTAAGAAGGCAAATAGGGCAAGGAAAGTATGTATTTGATTCCTGCCTTAGGGTATTATATGCCTGTTTCTTGAGCTGAACATAAACTCTGACCCTAAACAGTGGTTCTCCACTGTAAGTACATCTTGGAATCACTTGAGATACTGAAAAATCTAATACCTGGGCCCTATACATAAGGTTTCCGATTTAATTAATCTTAGGAGTGGCTTGGAGATTAGAATTTTTTTTAATGCTCCTCAAACAATTCTAATGTATAACCAGGGTTGAGAACCAGAAAAAGGATCAGGAGCAGTTCCTATCAGAAAGCGTGTAGTAGTCTTCAGACATCTCATACTTAGGCAAATGCAAAGTTTTGGATTGATATGGAGAAAGGACAACAACGGACTCAGTGTGAAGGGCTTCTTTCACTCACTAAAGATTAAAGAGACAGATGATATTCAGTCTTAAGAGAGAATACAACCTTCTCCAGACTCCTTGGGCTTTCCTTTCTGAACACACTTAACCATCATTCTCTGTTTATCAGGTTAGGGTTGTTTATAAACAATAAGGAAAGAGTTAAGAGACAAAAGACAAAAAAAAAAAAAAAAAAAAAGAAAAGAAAAAGACACACACACACACCCCATGGAGAGAATGAGGCTGTCTTCATTAGGCTGCCTCCCAAGACCACCAAACATAAAGAAAACTAAACAAACAAAAAAGCCACCACTTATCTATTCTTCTAGCCTCAGGCCTTAGTGTCTAATTCCCTGAACCACCAGGGTCCAGAAGATGTGAAATTCTTTTCTCTGAGTTAGACCCTATCACCTCTAAATACAGCAGGAAGTCCCAATGGGGGAGGGAAGGAGAAGAGGAGGGGAGGAGGATGGAAATTATATAACTTTATTACTTTGGTGGTAAGAGGGGCTTGCTGCTTCTCCTCTCATCTTCCCCCTTGCCTAAAGGGCTTGAAAGAAGATTTTACAACTAGTCAAATGCCATCCGGTGACTTTCTCCTGTACATCCAGTGGTCACATCTCCAGCTCCAATTTCCTTTCATATGCACATCTGTGCTGTCATTTCATTAAAAGGATGTATTCCATCCCGAGTCTTTGTTCCTGGTACTAGAGTCAAACCTGGAATGCTTCAAAGTCTTAAAAACAACAAAAACCAAACTAATAAACCTTGTTTAATATGTAGAAAAACATCTGTCTTGATTAAGAATATCTTATATCATAATCAAATATAGTCACCGCTGAAGGGCAATTTGTTCTCCGGGGTATCACTTCTTTGAATTCAAGAAAATACTCCTGTTTGTTCTAACCCACCTCCAGATTTACTTTGATTTGCAAATTCAGTGTACTTTGTGTAAACAAATACTGACAATGAATTAACAAAACCACGTGACCTCTCCTTTCACTGTAGGAATACAGATTTTCATGCTCAGAGAATGTTTGTGACCCCTTCACACATTTTATTTCAGATCTTAATGAGTAACCTTGAGCCTTAATAACTTTTAGCTATGTCAAGGGTCCTTATTTTTGATAGTTTCCTCAACTACATATAATCTCCTTTATTAAATGAGAAAAGCAAAGGGTTCTCAAAGAAGTGATATTCTGTCCAAATAGGAACAGATTTCTATCTTTTCCACTTTCTACTGGTAACTTATTTCCTAGGAGACCACAAGGCAAAATGTGAGGCATGATAATTTGCCGCCAGCATTACTCAACCTTGCCATTTAGATAAATTATGTTACCTATGGAATTTACTCTCAGGGAAATGATTGTTCTGTTTCAATCAATTTCTTCATTCCTCACTATCAGCAAACAATATTCTTCTTAAATTGATTTTTACTTAGCATTCACTCAACAAATCTTAACTGAGAACTACCACACGACAAGCCTCACCCTATATGCCGGGGAATAGTCTAGACTCATAATCTCAACCCTCAAAGAATTCATAGCCCATTTGGGGAGAAGAAATAAGAAAACTAACTATTACAAACAATAAGGTAGACAGGCAAAAATATTTGACAGATAACTACAGGATTTCCTCCATCAGAATAAAGGGTAAGGGTGGGCAGCTAATGTATTTTGGCTGGCAGGAGAAGGGGAAGGAATAGTCAAGTAAGAGTTTCCAAAGAGAGTGACATTTGGAAAAAAAGTTATTTAGGCAGAGAAGAGGAATATGCACGAATGGTGCAGAGGAAATCGATTAGACTCAAATCTTAGATTGTGTCAAACTACCCCAATTTCCCCCCATAAAATGTAGCATACATTTTTTTCATGTATACTACCTTGAATAATAATTTTAGTACATTTAAGTTTGAGAACCATTGAACCATTGAACCAGAACCGAAAGGATAATCTACATGAGATACCTTGTGATTCAAACCACTCTACCTTTAAGAAACTGTTAGTTCAAATCCCTACTGATGGAAGACAGGAGAGCAAAACCTGAATTACTTCTGGTTAACTGAAGGATTTTCCTTTCTGCTTTGATATTAAGATTCTTACTTGAATCTATGTTAGAATGTTTCTCATTATATGGACAAAGCGCTATATATGAAATAGCTTAGTTCTCACCTGGCTAATAGTAATACTTTAATAAATGTTTCCTATATTTGAATCTACATTTTTTTAAAAAAGATTTTATTTATTTACTCATGAGAGAGAGAGAGAGAGAGAGGCAGAGTCACAGGCAGAGGGAGAAGCAAGCTCCATGCAGGGAGCCTGATGTGGAACTCGATCCCAGGACCCCAGGATCACACCCTGGGCCTAAGGCAGACACTAAACTGCTGAGTCACCCAGGGATCCCACTGAATCTACATCTTGATTGGCCAGACTCACATACCCAGCCACCAACTTCTTATTCCCAGTTGATATTTCTTAAGTCTCCTCAAGTAGCCATCCTTGCCCTGATCTAGAGAACTGATCTCATTACTGATACAGTTTTAAAGACAGAGTGTGAGATATGTTCCAACATAACGCAGCTCTGGTGGGAGCTCGTAAGAGAAGATAGGTGTCCAAATACTATCATGTAAAGAATTTCAAACATTTCCGTCAAAATAGGAGTACAGTGTATCTGGAGGGTGGTAGCAACCTGTGTGTCATGTTAAGGTATGAGAATTTATCCTGAGCTTTCGGATGACTTTAGCAAGGGGGTAACATGAACATACTTTGTTTAAAAAGGTTATTTGGTGGCTACATGCAGAATAGATTAACACACTGCTCATATCAGGGAGGAAAGTGAGAAGCCTATCAGGATAACCCTGGTGGATATTAGGAGGGATTGAACGAAGTCAGAATCAGGAGGAATGGAGCAAAGACCATGGAACAGATATGAGGAAGACCAAAAAAACAGGTTTGATTTTTTATTAGAAGGAAAGGTTTGGGGTATGGAGTGATGAATCCCATTTAAGCCATCTTGATTTTGCTTTCTGTGAGCTATTCAAATGGAGTTGTTCAGGCAGAAATTGGATGTAAAGGCCTGAAGTTCAGCAAAGAATTCCTGAGATGAGATAGAAAATTTAGATATATTAACATATAACCAGAGAAGAGAAGGATGTCAAGACTGATCTGAGGATAACCCCAAAATTTAAGGGAGAAAAAAATACTGATGCAACACAGAAACTCAATGGGCTGGGGGATTTTTTTTTTTTTTAACAATATAAAGAATACCTGAGTATATTTATACGAAGAAAAAAAGAACCGCTTCTAAAAAAAAATTCTATGCAGAAGTGAGAAAAAAAACCTGAACCAACATCTTAGAAAGTCAGGAGAACATGAGGCCCTCTCCTAGTCGACAAGGTCACCTCAAGGGCAGGTTCCAGTCTTGAATTAAATCACAACCTTTCTACTACCAATGTGTGTTACTGAAACCCCATAACTGATAGCAGCATTTTAAAGGAATGGATGATGTAAAATGACAGCAGAGAACACGAGGAGGGTGTGTATGCCAAAGGTCTCTTCTAAGAACATTGGCTTTAAATAGCTTTATTATTTCAACCAAAGTAAAAGAAGCACTTGTTTGGGAGTCATTGAAATCTGTCACTCAGATGCCCTTCTAGGGAACCTTTTAGGAGAGCAGGATTGACTGCCGGCCCTGGCTGCTCCCCTTTGGATCAACCACCTCATTCTTGCTAAGGCCACATTTCCCCCGGGCTGTTCCTAGACGATGCACGAACAAAGCCGTGGCACTGATTCTGGAACATTACTATTGGACTTCCCTAACAGGCAGCCTTTGCTGTTCTATCAGCCTGGCCGAGATCTTTCTCAGAACTGTACTGTAGTCTAGGGCTCCACCTACAAAATCTTTTCTGTCCTCTCTCCTTTCAGCGGTACAGTCTTGAAAGTATTTCCTTCTTCTCCTTCCTTTTTTTTCTTTCTCGTTAGGCACGCAGACTGTTCCCACCTAAATCTCTTGCACTTCCAGTTCCATCTGCCCTGGCATCTGCTTCTAGAATGACCTGAATGGACACACGGGATTGCTCTGAGGGTTGAGAATATAAAGTTGACAAGACAGACAAAGCTTCTATCTCCAAAGACATTATAATTTGTCAGGGTTTGATAGAACAAAAGTACGTACATCTCGGCTCTCTATTTTCACTCCCTGTGGACACAGTGATCTCCGCCTCCTGCCTTTTTATTTCTTTTTTAAACTCATTGCTTTGATATTAATACAACCAAGGATTCTTAAGATGGCTTTGCTCCTCTCTCAACTTTAGTTTGTACTGTTCCCCTTACACCTCCGCCAACGTCAGAGTGCCATTGTCTTGGCTTTTATGAACAATCCCAACATTTATAATTTATCTCTCAAAGCTGCCCCTTGGCACTGGAGCAGAAAGTGAGTCATCACAGACGCATGAAATCTAGGATGATTCTGAGATAATTCAGTAAAGATTAGCTACTTCACACCTTGCCCCCTCACTCCGGTTCATGCTGGCTCTCTGCCACTGGCTGACAAAATGTGCACGTAACTTTCTCTCTTCATTCTGAACTGCATTTCGAGACTAGCATGCCACTACACCCACATGCCTCTCATCAAAATCCTAACACTGATTTTAAAATGCATGAGTCATTTTATTCATATCTTGGGTTCCATTTGGGAAAATGCTGATCCTAGAAAACAGGAAAGTCTCATTTCCTCTCCCTCCCTCATTTTCCAAGATCTTCCATAGCATGTACAGCAATTCGGTCCATTTTTCATACAGCTGATGCTCACAGTGCTTCTCAGTCACAAAGGCCCAACACTTGGCAGCACTTTGTGGAGTGACCACTTGATCCGTTGAACACAGGCACTGACTCCTTCTCAAGTTCTTAAAGTCTGCCTCCTTGGGTAGATGAGTGTGGAGAGGAGGGGACGAGAGGAGGAATTAGAGTTAGATTGGGAGGAGGCCTAGGGCACCTCTCTGTGGGTGGAGAATGACCCACGGTCTCTCATGGATGACACGACCCATTTCATTTTCTCCTATGGCTCCTGTGAAGCACTGTGAACCATCCCAAACAATCCATTTTGCAATAAAATGCTGTTGCATTCCAGCATTACTGTCTGTAGCTCAATTTAAACTCGACCCCACATCAAAAGGGAGTAAAGCAAGTTAGCTGCTATGTCCCAGTAGATGCTCTTAGGTTGTCTTCAGGGCTTGAAAAATGTCCAAGGAAACCACATTTTGTAACAAAGTGCATCATCTATCAGTGGACATGCTTCGAGAGATTGGAGTGTCGCTGCTGGCCTCCTTAGAATGCAAGCACTAAAGCTCTGTATGTTGGGGCACAAAGAATCCAGTCTTCTATCTGAAATTAATAAATCATCACATTCAGGCACACATAAACAACAGGGAGAGGTGGAACAGAGATATGGAATGATGTTCCTTAGTAAACACAAGGGCATAGTCAGGGGTGTGGGTAAGCTTCCTACCCCCTCAGCTCTGCCAGAGAAGTGATGGGGAGACTGGGGGATAAAATGATGTGGGACGAAATGCCGAGCTCAAAACTATTCTGCTCCTCGATTTCTGGAACAGAATTTGGTTCTGATCCCACTGTGTCTCTCACTATCTTCTAAAATTATGTTCAAAGTTAATTTCTTTTTTGAAAGCAGTCCAGACTAATCCCATTAGTCGAGCGTATTTGTATGAGTGTGTTAAATACATAAACATGCACATGTGAGACACAGATGTCGAAATGGTCCTATAGTTTCTTCTTTGTGTGCCAGCTTAGCTCTGTCTCCCTGGTATGAATAAGAGAGACATTTTTGTATGTTGGTCTGGCCTTTCACATTAGGTTGCTAACTCCTCTAGGGCAGGGATCATGGCTACACAATACGTTGTCTCTAGATACTCATCTGAGAAAGGGAAATTCTTGGGGACAAACGGTGAACTTTGGTCAGGAAATCTTGGATCTACTCTGAGATAAGTTTAGTCCAATAGCAATCTCTATGTGCCTCAGACTCCCCTGCTACAAATCAGGATCAGAAGCCATTTCTTTATGAGGTGTCCTAGGAATTCCGATGGGGGCAGTTCCTAAGAAAAAGATAGTGTCACAATGCTCTCTCCCCCTATTCTTTCAGGTTCTGGAAAGATTCCACCCTAATCCATTGGCTGTTGCATTGAAGACATTTTATCTTCTTTTTAAGAATCTAACTCTGCCCTCTTGAGCAGGGTAAAATAATTACTTTATTCCACTGGAGCATTTTAACTGTTTATACCTATTTGGAAAATCTAACCCAACTACCCTTCTTAATGGGTCAACTTATATAAAGATATTTGCTTTAATAGGTTCCCTGGAAAACTTTTTTCCCATTTTTCCATGATTCCTTTTTTGTCTGATTAATTCATCTGCAACATTTTATGTTTAAAATGTAATTCTTCACAAGACCCCCATGGTGATATTTATTTGAGGCCTTTCTCTATCAAGTACCATCATAATTAGTTTTATTGCCCAGTCTTTCCTATTTCATAGGAAACAGCTAAGATTTAAAGGCAAAAAAAGCAAAATGTGGTAGCAAGAGCTGAGGGCATTTTGGAAAATTTAAAGCCTACAACAAAGACATCCATAAGTTCAAAAAGCACACTCAGGAAATTCACCTCTGTTGCCTTCCGTTCCCTGATTGAAGATGTATTTTCATTATTCTGATCAATAAGTGATACGAGTGCTCTCTAACATTTGAGGCAAAAATGAATAAAAATCATTGTAAGAAATACCACTGGAAGTGATTTATCCTAGAGTTAGAAGTCTAATTCCATATTTAAATCACAATAAAAGGATAAAATTAAATATTAACAATATGATTGGAAAAAAAAAAAAGAGTGAGAGAGAGAGAGAGATTATACGCATCCCAAGGGTGTAAATGTTCAGGTGATCTAAAAGAAGTAAGCAGGTGACAAAACTTAAAGCCTTGAAGGACAAGACAGAAGGACAAGATCTGGTGATTCATTAAAAATACTTAGCAGCTCATAAGAATTGATAATAGGGCTGGAGAACAAGATTCAAGGTTGCCCGGAAAAAATGCCCCTCAGAATTGGTTCTGATTAAAACAACAACACAACAACAACAACAACAAAAAAAACACACATACACACAAAAAACACCTAATTCCAGAGAGAGAGAAAGAACTTGTACCACTTGCTTTCTGAAGTGGCTAATCCAAAAAGCAAAGCCAGTGGCCCTAGGACATTTGATTGTCAAAGTATATGTCCTAGGCTTATACCCCAGCCCCAGAAGCAGCTGGGAGAGCCAGCTTACATTAGATTTCTGTCCAAAGAAAAGGAAGTGGGAGTGGGAGGTAGTCTACACCTCATGTAGACACAGAGATGTGTTGGGAGGGGGTGGAAATCTGTCTACATAACACATGGATGTGCAGACACTGGGCAGTCACAGAGGATGATAAGCGCTCACTACCAGCATCTTTTTATTCAGTCAGCAACAATTTCTTGAGATTTGAAAAGACTTAACCAAGTAAGAGCATTCTTGTTCCTGAACTCAGCATGTTAGATTTAACGGGGACCTTAACACTTCTTGGGTCCAATCTCCTCGTTAAAGAAACCAAGGCTCAAAAAGTAAAAAAAGATATATGTGGGGTCACCTAGCTGATTAATGGTAGAGCCAGGACTAAGACCCTGGTCTTCTTATCTCCACCCAGCGTTAGCGCTTGTGCTCCTGAACCATGTACAGTTAAAAGAGAAATCCTTACTTCCTGGAGGAATGAAAGTAGCATCCATCTCCGTGTCTGCTTAGGGGAGCTCTCCTTTGCTATTAAGATGCAAAGTTCTATCTATCAGATGTTGGAAGGCCCTTGTGATAACCCCTACATGATTATTGTCTTTAACCAGCCCCAGGCTATGCTCCTTTCACCCCATGACTCCCTCAGTGGATTACACAGGGTTTGACTGCAACATATTCTATTCTCTTTGAAAAATCTGAGCACTCCATTTGAGACATGCCTCCGTGAAAAGGAATTATGAAAGCAAGGCTCTGCCCCTGACTGGCCTACGAAACTGTACCTTTTTCTTATCCCTTTCTGGAGTTTGTTTTCCTGATCTATAATATCAGGGTACGTAGTTTTCCGATTTTTTGTTTTGTTCAGTTTAATTTGTATTCAGGATTAAATGAGATGACAATGTACAACCAGAGTGCATGATACAGATTCACTGGTGTTTTCTTTTTTAATATGTATTTATAGGCATATGTAAGAAAGCCAAACTTCTCTCTCACATGCTCATCCTAAATCATATTCTCTTATTGTTTTTCTCAAACTCTGTCAATCAATTCCCCCCTCTCTCTCTCTCTCTCTCTCTTTCAGGTATACCCATGGAAACATATGTCTATCCAGAGGCAAGTACTACTTCCATTTGTCAAGAGCATAAATATTTCACTAGGGAAATATAAAACTGCTCAAGTCTTTACCATCAAGGCACAATTATTTGGCTCCTTCATTCTCCAGCCTTTGGTCCTTGCTTTTGGTTTTGGTGTCAGAGTCTACGGATTCTTCCCATTTCTTTGGCTTAGTAGTCTCCCCAATAAGATATTTCTAACCACCTTAGTGATTTGGGTACCCACCCCATGGCCTATGAAGTATCAGTCTTAGTACATTTATGCAGCACTGTATGTTTTGCTTTTTTTCTAGAACAGATAATTTTCCTGTGTCTCCTGACTAAAGAGTCTATGTTTTGCATTATGTTTTCCAAAGGCATTGTTTTTTTTTTTTTTCAATTTGACTTTTTTGGGTCTATGATCCTAAACAATTTCTGCTTTCTCAAACTTCAACGTGTTTGTAACACCTTCTTGCTCAATGTCCTCCAAATAAACGTGCCATCAATGTTATTTATTGCTTTTGCAGATTTCTTTTTTTTTGCTTTTGCAGATTTCTAATAAAAAGTTTAATCTGTGCCTGCCACTTGTCACTGAAATTGCTCCCTAAGAAAATATATGGATGAAGCAGTTCTTATTACAGAAATTTTAACCTGTTGTATAAGTAGTCACATATTTTCCCCAGCATTATGTGTTTTGTTATTAGATTGTAATTTCTGATATTCTAAAATTTGTGACCTATAAAAATTGCAATTGTATGTGGTTAAATACAATATATGCACAAGACTTGAAGTGAGGAGCCATCAGCCAATTTCTGTCACTGAGTGATTGTAGGCATTTACTTTCTTTTACTCTCTAGGCCTCAGTTCCCACAACTTCAAAATGAAGCTCTAAATTAGGTGATTTCTCACTTTCCCTCCAGGCTTTTAAGAAATCTACATATTCCTGTCAGGAAACTTATTTAAACCTATCTTTAGGGAGAAAAAAAAAAAAAACTTAAAAAACATTGTTTAAATTGTTCAGAAGGAAAATATATAAGAGACTTTGGAAAACACTTCTGTAAGATTTTATATCAGAGGCTATTTGTTTAAATTTGGAGAGAAGGGGCAACCCGGGTGGCTCAGCAGTTTAGAGCCACCTTCAGCCCAGGGCATGATCCTGGAGACCCGGGATCGAATCCCACGTCAGGCTCCCGGCATGGAGCCTGCTTCTCCCTCTGCCTGTGTCTCCGCCATTCTCATTCTCTCTCTCTCTCTCTCTCTCTCTCTCTCTCTCTCTGTGTGTGTTCTCATGAATGAATGAATGAATGAATAAATAAATAAATAAATAAATAATCTCAAAAAAATTGGAGAGAAGTTCTAACTGCCACAGGTTTTACAGAAGTTTTTTTTTTGTTTGTTTGTTTGTTTTTGTTTTAAAAGAAGTATTATTTTCACTTCAAATAATATCTACCTATCAGGTCTCTGGGAGCACCTGAATGTTTATGATGCCCAATTGCATAGGGTAGACCAAAGTAAAAACCAATTACTTCTCGCAGCTTTGTTATGAGAAGTTCGCTATTACTAATCACCCATTACTCAGGATCACAGACATGGGGTTGTCCTTCACTTCTGCCCTTTGTTTCCCCGATTCCATCAGTTGTCAAGTTCCGACCCACCTGTAGCGCCTTGTAATTCACCATGTCAAGTCTATCCCCAAATTCAGGCCTCATGAACTGTCACGTAGATTATTTTAATTATTCAATAACTACTCTTCTACTTCCAAGATCTCCTTGGTTTTTAATTCAACCTATGTAAGACTTTCAGATAAATTTCCTTGACCACAGCTCTTGTCATATTATTCTCAAAGACCTCCACCAACTTGTTAATGTCTACCAGCTAGGCTTCAAACCCTTTGGTCTGTTAAAGAATATTCTGAGATCCAATCTGAGCTATCCTTCTGGATTATTTTTCTATCTACTGGTTCAAATTATATTCTTTCAAGGTCTAGTTCAAAATCGACCTTTTCTTAAAACACCCCTGAGGTGTCAGAATAAATCTTTTGATCCCTCAAAATGACTCTCTCATAGCATTTATGACTTCTCACATCAATTCTAATTTCTGTGTACTCATTAAACTATTTTTTTCATTAAATGCAGGTATTGTTTCTTCCTTCAGTATTATAACCCCCATTACCACTTATTACAGTAACCATTATATGAATTTAGGATGAACACATGGTTTGACTCTTGCTTAAGAAGAAATTAACTTCCTCTGAGGTAAAATAGGAGTAACGTTATTTTTATACTTTATAGTTTAACTGAAAAGTTAAAATTAAAAGGTATATTACATTGGGATACCATCTTTTAAAACCCCATCCAAGTTAAGTTTTATAAGACATTTCTTTATAGAAAGATATTTTATTTGTTTAATAAAGGTATTTTAGTTTCAAAATCTGTGTTCTACTTATTTAATTAACATATGTATTTCAGGACTGCTAAGTAGTGGTATTCCACAGGTTCAATTCTACTCATAACTCCCTGGCTTTAGCTATCAAGATCACCTCTCCTTTTGAAGCATGCACAATGTAATTTCTATCCTATCCAACTCAGAAAAGTCACAAGTTTCTTTAGTTTTCAAATAAGTGTATCTGCCCATCCATCAGGTAGAGGAACAGGATTAAATACATATCAGAAATAAATAACTCCATTAGTCACGAGAATAGATTCATCAATCAGCCTCTGAGGTCAAACATTTGACAAGTGCCAATGAGCTCTTTCCAATATCACCTTTCAGAAATGAGGACTTCAGAGGAGTCAACCACAATGCACTCGAGGGGACTACCAAACTAACCGGCCAGAAAACCCCATTAGGCTCCCCCTGAAGGTTGCAGGACGAACTCAGAACCAGAATATACTTTGTGATATGGTTAGTTGACCTAAATAGGCAAAACTGGTGAGCTGAAGATAAATATTTAACATTTTCAAAAAAGTGATATTAAAGGTCATTCAAAAATGTCAAAGCACAGAACAGTATATATAGTTTTACTATTACTATAAATCTAGTGAGAATGCCCCCTTGCCTTCTAAAACATAGCAGCATAAAGTTGGGCCATATTCTTTTTTGGGGCATATTTGAAGAGCTTTTAAAGTCTCCTTTCTAGAAACTCTTCTGGAAACAAACTGAATTTTAGTGGAATATCCCTGAAAACATCCATTTCCATATAATTCATAGTTTCATAAACAAAAGGAAATGTAAAATTTTTATTTGCTCTATTTGAATTCATATATTTACTAACCACATGAACAAAATGAGCTATCATATCTCTGACAACCCAGATGTCTCTGTCTTTGCCATCTGTTTCCAAAAGTTCTTACTATTCACTGCCCTTGCCAACAAACTTCCTTCGCTTGACTATGAGAGCTAGAGAAGAGGAAGTCAAAGTCAGGGATCTGCATTCTCGTTCTGTTCCTTGACGATGGACTGTATCCCTGAATTTACACAGCTGGGTGGAAACACATACAAAGAAACCTCTTTGAACAAATGGAAAAACGATTTAAGGTTCATATGCAAGGCAAGTCTTTCTGGAAAACTATAGAACTGACAAAAATTAAAGCTCTTCACTTCCTATGGTTATGATATTTTTGAGGATGTATCTCTCCTCAGATCCTTAACCCCGTTAGACATGCTCAGCCAAATTACTAATCAACTCATACATAGGTAGTAGAAACAACACACCGCTGGTTCCATATTTCTTTCTCCCAGGTTTCTGCCTTCCATAGAAAATATTTCACCATCAACACTTATGCCTCATAATAAAGAAGATGCTATATCCCCAACAATGTCATCTTCCCAGTCTGCAACTTTAAAGGACTTCACCTTCTACTGCAAATAAGGATCTTGTTTTCTACCTCCAGTGAGCACTCCACTGGCCAGAGTTTCAAATTTGGGTACTAATTTTAGATAACTGAGCATTTATAACACTGCCAGTGTTATTTTATAGGGCTAACCCATATTCCTAAAAAGCAATGCAGTGCTGTCTGCCTAACAGGAATGGAGTATAGAGAATAAAGTATAAGCACCAGTGAATGAACTCAGCAGCCACAAACAAATTACCAGAGACATGTACCCTCCTGAAAGGCAGAGAATTATGGAGGCAATATTGCATGATGAGATATGTAAGTACAGCCTTGGAGGTTCATGTGTGGATGGAAACCATTTAAGTGAAGCACTTAGGAAAATTGCTTTCTACTGTCTGGATGAGGATTTATCATGAGATACAGTTTTTAAGTAAAAAATCTTACATGTAAACCTGGACTAAGTGCTTTGTCCAAGGTGACACAATAAGGGAGGCAAAAGAGATAAAAATGGGATGCTTGAAACCAGTGTCCTGATCTAATCACCAGACACTCTGCAAGTTTATCTGAAGAGGTCCTAATGCAAAGTAGAACCTTAAGAGTGAGAGGTCACCGTAAGAAGTACAGCAGCCAACTGGGCAGCAATAGAAATGGAATTGATTGCTTCCATAAAGAGTGATAAAATTTTATCAATAATGACACAGAAGAAAAGAAATTGCAATCCTATGTATCATAAAAGGAAAAGCATTTTCTCTGCTAAAATGCCTTTTGCTAATCATTACTAGTCACTAACGGTCGCATGACATCTGACCCCCTTTAATCCTGACATGTTGGCTTAGGTATAAGTGGCAATTCCATTGTCTTTGTCTATTTTTTAAAAATCCATTTTGGTATGATTTCTTTCACTTATCAGATTTACAGATCATCCGCTACATATCAGGTGTTGTGAAGGGGGCATATAAATGGCCAAAGCTGATTTCTACCTTACAAGGAACTCAAGTCCTGTTACTCATGGAGGCCTAAATAATCCTCTGGTCACAGGGAGTGAGTATTCTGACATAGTGAAGGATAGAGTCCTATGAGAATATGGTTAGTAGGAGGGAGAATGAGAAGAGAAACCTGGCCATGCACGATAGGAGTTTGCTGGTGGATACAAGGGAATCGTATGGGAGAGAAGAGAATTCTAGGCAAAGGCAGTAACTCAAGCAAAAGCTCTTCTGCTTCAGTTACTTCAGTTTTGTCAGACATTTACTTCTCACATCAACCCAGGCTTTATTCATCATCAGCTGTGTCAAGTTTCTTAATCTCAACAACCTCAGTTTCCTGCATGACAATGATACTAAGAGTATCTTCCTAATATGGTGGTTGTGAGAATTAAATAAAAAATTCCACCTAAGGATTTTACAAGAAACTTGGTAGGTTATGAGCTCTGCATATAATTATTACAACCATTTAATCAATGGAGAGAGAATATGAGCCCTCCCTTTCTCCATGCTGGATACGAGTTAGGTGAGACCATTAACAGTCCCCCTCATGGAGAAGAACCCAAAGTCTTGCCTGATCAAAGATATTACCCTCAGTGGTCTCTCACATCAAATCACACAAATATTAGGTGGAGTTTAGGCCATTGTTCTCTGAGAGGTATTCAATTAGCCAGTCATATTGGAAGAAAAGATTAATGAAGGAGACTGAACTAGCAAGAGCTGCAGAGTGTAAAACCCTGAGCGCATGGGAAGAAAACAGTTATATTGTGATATAGAAAACAATCTAAAGTGTCACAACTGAGAAGATTTTGGGCAAAACGACAACAGAGGAACATGGTGTCTAAGATTCATTTTGCCTATATCAGGGTTCTGCTTGGTATCTCCCCCCATAAACCTGTTAGTAAAAGATGATCTATTAGGAGGCATACTTTTAAGGCATCTTATCTGCAATATGGACAGGATAATTGGAGCTACAGGTAGAAGAAATAGCATGGCGGTAAGACTTATGCCTTTTGTTCATGTCAACATTTTTTTTCCCCAGCTAACTAAAGAAACTTAAAAACATTCTATGGATAAGATGGCTGTGGTGGGTACAAATTAAAACCAACAACACACTTTTGTTGCTATTAAAAATTAGCTTTCCTAGAAAAAACATTTTACAACATTACTTTTCTCTGCATGTACTTCTCGCTTAAAAATGAACATAAATGTGTCCACGCTTGAGTGTGTGTGTGTGTGTGTGTGTGTGTGTGTGTGTGTGCTGAAGAGGGGGCTGCACAAGATATATATAAAAGGTGCTAAATATAACCTTCATTTGTCATTTGAGGATACATGACATATAGTTAAGAATAATTAAGACTGAATAGCCCATTGAAAAGTGACACAGATACCCAGGCTCTCTTGGGAAGTAAGAGGAAGTGTTTAAAAAAAAAAAAAAAGTTCGTACTGCATCAATACTTTATAAAGAAAAGCTTTGAAAAAAATTAAGGAGAAGGTTTTCTTTCCCCCAGACCCAACCTTTGCTGTTTATTTTATCCTGGTGAGGAAGGGTAATTTTTAATACAAAAAAAAATTATGCTGTCTAGCATGGTCTTATTAAATCCAAATTATCCTAGAAGTGTCAGAGCCCTGTGGAGAAGAGGGGAGTTTTGCATTTTCCTCTGGTTAGGAGCATGGAATCAGTGTCCACATCCTCCACAAAGTGGCAGTGATAAATACTTCCTATATATATGCATACGCACACAAATAACAAAATCCACTTTAATATATTAATGAAGCCGATAACCTAATATAAATGATTATAATTAAATTTTTAACATAAATAAGATTAAATATAGATCCTGGCACATGGCTTGGAGTGTCAAAAATACTTGAAGTATCACTATAGGGGAGTATTAAGAGAGTGAACTCTGGCATCATGTAGACATGGGCGGGAATATATACTCCGACTCTTAAGAGTTATGTGATCTTGGCAAATTGATTAACCTAAGACTGTTTCCTCATCTGTAAAACAAGGACAACAGTTCAGAACTCAGAGTGTTGATGAATTCATAAAACAAGAATGTGAAATATAATACTGCTCTGATAAATGCAATAGTATTTATTATTATTTATTGTTATTGTTTATTATTACCATCACCATTAATATTAACTAGCATTTTCAAGTTATAAAGCCAAAATGTAGTAGAGCTGGTGCTTAAACCAAAATCTTCCACCTCTATATCCACAGCCTTTAATATTTTTTTTACATTTGTACTAATAATTTCGAGAAAAGAGATCACATGGGAGGTTACACTTCTTTTGTTTAAATTTTTTTTTAAGTATTAAATCAATGGTAGTGGAAGTCTCAAACCCTACTCAACCCTTATGGTATGGGTTTGGATTCTTCACAGATTTTGAAAATAGACCCATATAGTGTGTGTGTATGTGGGGGGGTGTTCTTTCTTTCCATATTCACTAACAAACAAGGTAAACATCATAGCATGTGGTGAAGCTGCAAGGACCACATCAAATTCACTTCATTTCTGAAATCAGCCTTCAAAGATGGCCACATGTTTGCCAGTCCCTTTGCCCGTAACATGATGAGCACCCATCAACACCAGGTCAACAGGGGTACCCTGCGGAGCCTCAGGGCCCTGATAAGTGAGGCATAAGACTGGCTGGCTGGGAGCACTTCTGCCCATTCACTGTCACTAGAAGAGCTTCCTGTATGCTATGCACATGATGTCCATACAGCACAGGTGGCGATCAAACAAACGGGTACTACTCAACCTATTCAGATGAATCAGTGAATGACTATCGGGCAAGTACTATGTTTGTAGTCTAAGTCCTATAAACACCAGGCTGTGAAATCTGAGGCTCCAGCATCTCCATTCCTTTTATTTTACATATACTGGTCCTCTTAGTGTCTAGTCAACCCGAACTCCCCATCTCAACACCAAATTATAGGAGCAATTGTCACCCAAGGCAAAAATAAATAAGTTCTTTAGATCCATGTTCCAGAACTCATCAACAGGTCACACTTACCAGAATCCATTCAACTACTCAGGTATTTATTGAACACATTCTGCGTGTCCCAGACTCAGACATATCTAAACAAAACAAACGCAAGTAGATGGAAATGCCTGTCTCCTTTGAACTTATAATCCTCTGGGTGAAAGCAAACAACAACAAGTAAATTTGGAGTATCTTAGAAAGGGATTGATGTGAAAGAGAAAGGGGAATTAGATATGTTTCTCTTCAAAGACTTCATTTGCAACTCTAAATAAGGGTGATTAGGAAAAGCCTTTCTGAGAAAACTTTTGAAGGAGATAAGGAGCAAACCAGGAGGATTTCTGGGGGAGTAGTACTCCAAGCAGAGCCAACAATGAGCACACGAAGGTCTAAATGGGAGCACGGCTGATGAGCTTGAAAAGAACAGGGAGACAGTCTGGCTGGAGCAGGGTCAGGACAAGAGAAGAGTAGATGAGGTCAGACGGTTAATAGGAATGGATCACATTTGCCCTTGCAGACCATCATAAATACTCTGGTCTTTAAATGAGATAGGAAGTCATGGAATTGTTTTCAATAGAAGCACAATATGAACTTATTCATTATTTAACAAGATCCCTCTGGCCCGCTGCTTGTTTTTGTACAACCCTCAAGCCAAGAATGTTTCCTACCTTTCTAAGTGGTGGACAAAAATAAAAAAAATAAAAAAATAAATTAAATTAAATTAAATTAAAAATTAAAAAAATCAAATGAAGAATAATATTTTGTGACATGTGGAAATTACATAAAACTCAAATTTCAGTATCTTGGTGAAGTTCTTTTGGAATGCAGCCATGCTCATTCATTTGCTGATTGTTTATTGCTGCTTTCATGCTACAATAACACAGTAGCTGTGATGAAGATGGTATGGCACCAGAACTGAAATATTTAACCTCTAGCTCTACTCAGAAAGTTTGCCAACCCCTAGATTGGACTATAGAGGGAATACAGAAGCAGAGGCCGGTACGAAGCATGGCAAAAATCAAAGCAAGAGATGGCCAGTGGCAGAGGTGATTAGAGACAGTCAGGTTCATGACATATTTGGAAGGTGAAGCCAAGTCCCTTTGCTAATAGACTGTAAAGCAGGGTATGGAAGAAAGAGGAGTCAGAATGACGCCTGTCATGACACCGGATCTCCAAACCCCAGCATTACTCATTCACGTGTTTCTCAGCCCATTTGTGGGGTTTGTTTTTATATGCCTTCAAATTGATCACTGCCCCTGAGTTCTTAATTCTGTGAACTCTTCTGCTTCACTTTCCTCTAGGAAAGAGGTCTTACCTTGCTTGCTAATCTTTCTCCCAGATCATGTCCTCATCTCTTCATTTATCTATCTTTGTTTATATCCCAGAAAGTGAAGAGAAGAAAAATGAAAGCCAGGTGGAAGATATTTAAAGGAAATCCTCACGTTGCCCATTTCTTTCTGGCTAATACTTGCTTAAAAAAATAATAATAAAAAAATAAAAAATAAATTTAAAAAAGGTGGTTCCTTGGAAACTCTCTGGCGATGAACAACATCAATTTTGCCTCTGCAAGAGAGATCCCAGAACCAGATGTCTAGATGGCAAGCTATTCTTCTAGAACAAAACATCTAAAAATGACACTTTGAAAGAGAGAACAGTGTTTTCAATCAATAGTCTTATTAGAATAGTAAATAATTGTTTCTCACTCATTATTGCCAGAAAAGAAACATATAAAATTTCACTAGAATTGCAATATGAGTTCACCACAACTACTTTTTAGTGCTAAAATTATATGGAAATTTATGTTTCACTTGTGATTTTCTTTAAAGCTGAAATACATGGTTGTCATTAAAGCTCTGATTTTTTTTTGTCGCAATTTTGTTAGGCATCAGTTTTGTTCATCCAAAATGACACAGGTGGATTAAACTGCCTCTAAGGTCCTTTTTATTTTTAGCATTTTGTGCTGGTGAGTGCCCTTGGGGGTCTGCTAATATTCAAGAAGTTTAAGGAAGAAGATCTGATATGCAATGCTAAACCCTTTGAGACAAAATTCAATTCCTTGCATTTTAGGCTGCATATATTTCCTTATAAATGCATCTCCTGTTTCTGTCCCTACAACATAGACTTTTGTATAGAAACAGTCTCTTTGCTAGCTCTTTTGTTCCTCTCTAGAATCAGAGGTCAGCCTCTTTAGCTTATAATGTCACCACTATCCCAACTGGCTAAAGTCTGTAGTGAATGCCAATTACTACACCTGCAGTTAGAAGCCAATTATTTTTCCCTAAAAATAATGTGTGTCCTGTAGTCAAAATGAAGAATGCTGTTCTTCTAATGAAAGCCAGTCGAAGACTGAGCAGGGGTGAAAGACAAGGGCAGTGGGGCAAGAGAAAGGTCAGGGTATAGTATTCATTGAGAGGAATGGCCACAGAACTACAGCATATCGACAGAACGTCGGAGCTAAACAAGATCTTAGAGATCATGGTGTCAGGAATATATCCTTGGCCCTGACCGAGGCTTGGGAAAGAAGACGTACCCCCAGCTGATGACTCAGAAATGCAGATGCCTAAGTAATGTTATTCAATTTTACATGTATTCTGCAAGGAAGTATGTAACAAAAATAATAATAAAGCTTACATTTATTCTGCAAGGCAGCATGTAATAAAAAATAATAATAAGGCTTCTTGGGAGAGTCAGACAAATCCAGAGATGAATCCCAGCTCTGCTAGTTCTTAGGTCTAGATCCTATGGAAATGTGACTACCTTTTCAGGATCCCAAATTGTCCAAAGTAAAAGGGGGATGATCGTATCAAGCTGGAGGGAACTGTGGGCTTTATTGCTGATGTGGGTCAGTCATCTGGTACTCAGAGGGCACTTTAACACGTGGTGCTCTTTACCATGTTCTGCGTGTAGTTATGTTTAAAGCCCTCCTCTGATCTGGTCCCACTTCTAATGTTTTCTACAGCTGTTCTTCAACTTCCTTGAGCTTTCTTGAATGCTTAATACATCTTCCTCAACCTGAGGTGAGGAATCTCAAAACTCCTTGGTGATAGTGTCTTCTAATAGGTCACACTGAGAAGTTAAAAGTTGTTGAGCATCCCTTTGCAAGTGCTACCACTGTTTACTGCTGCCATTTCCTGGAATTTATGTAGGGTGAACTCCTATCAATTCCAGAATGAGGAATAATGAAACTGCAGGACAGTGACTTCTGTGTGCAGCCACACGCATGTACTCTGCAGATGCCCCATATGATTATGTATCTGATGGAGGAAGGAATCCTTGAACTGGAATCTTGGGTTCCCTGGTAAGCATTCCTATTAAAGGCTAAGTTTGGGGGCAACCCGGGTGGCTCAGTGGTTTAGTGCCTGTGTTTGGCCCAGGGCCTGATCCTGGAGACCCAGGATCAAGTCCCACATCAGGCTCCCTGCATGGAGCCTGCTTCTCCCTCTGCCTGTGTCTCTGCCTCTCTCTCTCTCTCTCTCTGCCTCTCTCTCTGTGTGTCTCTCATGAATAAATAAATGAAATAAAAAAAGCTAAGTTTACATCCAGTAATTGTACAGTATTAAGAATCTACATCTCCAACCTCAGGAATAACAGGTTGGAGCATTTTTCTCTTGGTAATATGGAAGTAATAATTATCGCCCCTACTTCCCTGTTCCTCTCTGGAGAAAGCCAGTATGGAAGAAAGGAAATACTTAGTAAGTTTGACTTAAAACTTAGTAAGTTTGACTTAATTTCCCTCAGTACAAGCACTCAGATCCCTAGGATATGAAACTTCTTGGAGAGCATCCAAGGTTGGGAATCTTACAGAAAATCTGTCCATTGGAATCAGCCTAGGGGTGTAGAAAAAAAGTCACTCCAACACTGGTGGAGCAGCTTAAGATCTCCCCCAAAGAAGGAAGGAAAGGTAGAGTTCACTGTCCTCAGATGCTGTCCTACAAATCAGTGATTAATCTAAGGGGAAAGGTCGCTTTTTAACTTTTTTTTTTCTGCATCTATGCAAATGCCATGAAAATCCACATGTCACATTTGCATGTGTCATAGGCCCCGGCATTAATAGCATATTTAAAAGTCATGATGTCACTGCCATTAAACAGGCCCTGTGGTGCCAAGCTTCAGTGTCATCTATTAATCACCAGTATCAGCAGACACGTGTATGTGGAAAGGCTAAGTTTAGATTCATAAAGCGTGATTTATTTTTTTAAAGTAGCCTGACTGAAGATGTATTGCCATCTTGCTATGCTTTGGAATCTCTCACCATTGTGTCCTTAGGAAAGGACTGGCATTTCCAAGCTGATATTTGAGCAGCTATTCTGAAACAGAATGCAGTTTGAGAGGTCCTGAAAAAGCCACTGATGAATATCTTGCATCTACTTTAAAAAGGTTTCACTGGAAATGTGCAGGGAGTTCAGTCTCGTTCTTTCTAAGTCACCACTTTGGGAACGGAGGACACTCCACGGGGAGGTGAAGAAGCCATAGAGATCTGCAGCAAGGGCACCGGATTGGGCCCCCACAGGTTTCTTTCCACCGGGTCCTGCTTCTTATCTGATTTCTGAAAAAGGAGTCGCTGAGGTTTTATTTGCTCAAGGATTATGATGCAATCCTCAGATCTGCCACCTTACAGAAGAGCCACAGAGCAGAATTCATTCAGTGGTTGGGGAAGAGGAATAAAGGAGAAAGACGAAGAGGCAGTGAAAAACAAGTATAAAGAAATAGGAAACCAGGTGTGAGGTGAGGGAATCAGAAAATAATTTGAAAATTGATAAAAATGAAGTCGATTGCAAGAAGGGAAAATAAATGGTTAATGGAGGAGAAAAGAGTGGCAGGTCTGAAGGAAACCTGTTCAGAACCGTGTGAAGCACAGCCAGTGACCGTGCTGTCAGCGTGGAATATTCTGCTTCTACTCTCCTTCTAAGAGTCCTTGTCTCAGATTGATCTGATCTGTTCAGATGTTGGCCTACATTTAACACCAGACTGTATGCTTTGCACAGACTTACATGTCTTAGCATAAATAAGTAATATTTACTTTATATTTACTCAGTCTGCTAAGACTGTAGAAATCCTTCATGTGGATTACTTACGTGAAACATGTCCTTCATTATATCTGCATAATTAGAACAGCATTTTAATTACTCCTGTTGTACAAATAGTATCTTGTAGAGAAATGGAAGTCTCCCCCACACAAAAACCCTCTAGCTGTGAAGCTTGGGACCGCAACTCTGGAACAGTCACGAAGGCTCAACAGGAACTTGAGCATTACGCTCACTTCCAAGATTTCACTTCCTTCCAAGAGCATCATGCTTTCCTTCCAAAGAAGGAAATAAAGTTATCTCAATCAATTACAGAAGTCATTTTACATGGATCTATCATTTTTAGGTAACATCTTTTGGCACTACAGCCCTCTCCCAAAACCTTGACCACATGGTCTTTTATATAAACTCTGTCATTTTTCGAACATCCCAGAGATGCCATGCATGGCTTCTCAGTGGAGATCACTAAATTGGAAGCTACTAGAACTGGAAGATCAAAGTGGTGCTTCATCACATTCTCATCATTTCTCTGCATCAAAAAGGAATGATGTAAAACACCGCTTTTAAAAATGGTTTATTCATTGACTTTTGACCTGGAAAGATGTGTTGTCATTATTTTACTTCCATTTGTGTAGTTCAGGTTCCTTCAAACCTCTGCTCAAGAAAGATTCTGAATGAGGAGAAAAGAAAGAAAAATGTACAGGGGATTGACTGAGTCCCAAGCACACTACCCACTGGATACCATCATAATAAATTGCAACACAGTCTCTGTCTGCCTGCCAAGAACATACACCTGGGACAAGAGTGGTAAACAGACTCCAAAACAAGAAAGGACAAATAAATGTTAAGGTTCTACAATCAAAGTCCTTCAAAATTACCGGAGGGGTTCTTGAGAAGGCATAATTTCTCCCATAAAGGGGAGACTTAGTTAGGGAAAGGCAAGAAAAACGTGACACAAAACACTTCTATTTGAGACTACAGTGTTACAAAAAAACATTTTTTGGAGGCTTTTGTCTCACATATGTTAATGGAAAATGCTATTAAAACGACCGATGTCTTTCAGAAATATTCTGTCTTAATGAATATGAATAATTATCGGTTTGATAAATAATTATTAGTATTTGAAATTTCAGCCAATATCAGAGAGCTAGATATTAAGAAGCAAATAACAAAACTCAGGTTTCTCAATGAATTGTTTTTTTTCAATTTAGAATAAATTCTATGGTCTAATATTGGGATCCATCTTAGAAATACATTGAATAAAAGTAAATTGAAGTTAAGTTTGTGACACTTTCTATTATCCTACCAAAGATGACATTGATAGTGGATCATACTTGTAATCTGAATAAAGGGAGAACACAAATTACACCATGTTAGAAATCCTCTTTTTTTTTTTCCCCCATGTTAGAAATTCTTGATTCTAATTAGAAACTATCAATGTCAGGACACCTGGGTAGTTCAGTGGTTGAGCATGTGCCTGCGGCTCAGGTCATGATCCCAGGGTCCTGGGCTCTAGTCCTGCATCAGGCTCCCCACAGGGATGCTTCTTCCTCTGCCTGAGTCTCTGCCTCTCTCTCTGTGTCTCTCATGAATAAATAAATAAAATCTTTTAAATAAATTAATTAATTTAAAAAAGAAATTATCAGTGTCTTGATACTCTAGAAAGCAAAATTTTGTGTATCTCTGCTAATTTGAATGGCTGTTAGCATTTGTATTTTTAAAAAATTCTATGGTTTTTTGCATATATGGAAACTTAGATCATCTGTTAGTTATGATTAAAGTAGAAAAAGCAGGAATGGGTGGGGTTTTTTCCATGCTTCTCTCACATTGTCACAGAATTCTGTAAATGGTTGCTATTCTATACTAAAAATGAACATTGAGGTTGAAACCCAGTGTTTCTATTTCACCATCTGAGTGGATGCTGAGATAGATACAGCAAAAGAATGCCAATGATAAGAGCTGTAAAGTCTCCGTAGACAAAGAATTAGATCCAGTTTCACTAGCATCTCCTCTGCATACACACTTACCTTCCTCAAACAAACAAAAAACCCTTTTAATAAGATTGTGATTTAGTGGAATGAACATTTCACAAGAGGGGTGATCTGGCCCATTTCACCTCCATAAACCTCAGAGGGATCCTGTAACAACCACCTCCTTGAGCCAACTGTTTGTCTTCTTTGATCTTTATCTGTGAGGCTCTCCTTTGCTGTTGCTCACTGTCTCAGGCATCTCCGGCCAATACAACATATACCACAGAATGGATGACTTAAAAAACCAACATTCATTTCTCAGTGCTCTGGAGGCTGGGAAGTAAGTCCAAGATCAAGGTACTGGTAGATCTGGTGTCTGGTGAGCATTTAATTCCTAGTTTGCAAATGGCTGACTTCTTGGTATTTCCTCACGTGGCCAAGAAAGAAGTCATCTCTCTCACGTCTCTTCTTGTTAGGGTACTGATCCAATTCAGGAGGGCATCACCCTCATGACCTCAATACCTCCCAAAGTGCTTGACACCAAGTACTATCACATGGGGGATTAGGGCTTCGACATTTAAATTTTGTGGGGACTCAAATTTTCCGTCCATAGTCCTCATCATTTTCCCACAGGAATCTATACTCCGAGAGGCCAACCAGGCAGAGGGGATGGGAATAGAAGCTGCTCCATTTTATCCAAGAACTAGGAGAAAAGAAGTCTTTAAAAGGGCTCTAGCACTTTGGCATTTGTTAAAATCCTCGACAACCTACATTTCTCCTTAAGCTGGGTCTCTTATCAAGGAAGACAAAGTAGCACACACCTTGCCTCCTTTTTGTAGCTTTGTCCAGTTTCTCCAGATAAGTCTTCAGTGTTCCTTAACTTCAAAAGCAACACTTTTCTTACTGTGTTTATTCCACTAGATAGGAAACTATTAAAACAGAGGAACTATTTAATTTATAACACTGAATGGATGAACAACAACAAAAACCCCTAAATCTATTTAGTAAAGGACCTGGAGAAAAAGCCCTATCAACTCCACCTTAATTTAAATAATAAACCTATTAAGACATTTTAATTAGACACACACATAGACATTAACTAAAAGTACTTAAGCATTGATGAAGAAAGTAAGTTGGATTCTTCTTTCGTGGGAAACTACAAACAACAACAAAAAAACCAGCAAAAGCTGTTCTCAATGCGTTTCATAACAACACACATTTTTATCACATTTTATGTGTGGAATTAGGTGCTATTAACTAGGCCTCGAAGAGAGGCAACAGCATTAAACCTTTATGAGTGACCAGGAAAACATTCTATCACCTTCTTTTTTTAAAAGCAAAAAGGAAGACAGTATTAGGAAGTAAAGAGATGGAACAGCTTTATAATAGCATCTGGGAATAACCTGAGGAGCAGTTCAAGGTTGTATGTCAGCTGTGGAGAGAGGTGGGTACAACTAAAATAAGAGAAACCTTCCATTTATGACCGCTGACAGAGAACTAGACCAGAGGCACCAAGGAAAAGAAGAAAGCAACTAATAAATGGTAGAATTAGAAAGGTTTTAGTGTGGAGCCAATCCCAATTATTCAGAAAAAAAGAGATCAGATAAAAACACACGATTTCTCAATATTCCACTTAAGAAAAGCCTTACAGCATTGGGTGTGAAAACAGAGCGATCACTCCAAGAAAAAAAAAATCCATTTCTCATATTCAATATATTTTTAAGGGTGTGCATAAAGAAACATTTTAACATTAATTCCACTTCCCCATCGACTTCTATTACAATGCAGCATGTGAACAACCTCATGAAAAATACTTGAGGCTCATCTTTTTTTTTTAATATTTTTTTCTTTATTTATTTATGATAGTCACAGAGAGAGAGAGAGAGAGAGAGAGAGAGAGAGAGACAGGCAGAGGGAGAAGCAGGCTCCATGCACCGGGAGCCCAACGTGGGATTCGATCCCTGGTCTCCAGGATCGCGCCCTGGGCCAAAGGCAGGCGCCAAACCGCTGCGCCACCCAGGGATCCCAAGGCTCATCTTTTGATGAAATGAAAACTTACAAATTATAACCATCACCTTGACATTCAACCTTTGTTGATACATCTGTCTATCTAGCCTTGAGCTCCTCTTGGTCTTGTCCTCCAGAAGCTAATCAAACCTCAGCTAATCCATGCCATTGGATTGAGACTTCTGTTCCTAGCTCTGATAAAGTAGCTTGTAAGAGACTAACTCTCCCACTGTGAACAGCTATGAAAGCTGGATAAAATACAAAAGTATATGAATGGATCAGAGGGCAACCAATGCAGCCATAATTTAACGATCTAAGATCTTGAGAAGGAAACACACTGAGGTGAATCCAACTTTCTCCACTGCTTTTCCCCTCAAGGTACCTGCCAATTTGTAAACTGTGCAGGATTAAGAGTAAAAGCAGAAAGCAGGAGCTCAAAACTTTTGACAGGCTCAAGAAAATAGGGAGATAGAAAATAAAGTTCAGAATTAGAAAGGCAGTCAGAGCATCAGGGGGTTGAAACTAAAGAAAAAAAGGGAACTTCAGAGAAATGAATCCTTGATACGCAACCTCTACCCTAATACATTGGAATATTCCTAAATTATACTAGGCAAGCGATCCAGAAGCCAAAAACAAAACGGCAACTAAGAAGTTACAAAGCTGGACAGAGCTTTTCGTAGTCTCAAGAAAATGGGAACACAAAACTTTTAGTTCTAGGCCAGTTAACAGAGATCAGTGGTAAATGCCCCAGGCTTTCTTTTGGGAACTCTAGGAATGAGCATGTCTCCCCAAAGACACGCTCTCACAATGACTGAAAACGAACCTATCGTTTCAATGCTTCATTGGAAGAAGATGATCATTCCCCAATCCATGTATTCTCAGTGGAGGTAATATTAATTCCAAGGGAGTAAAAATCGGTCCTTACGTGGTAAGAAAAAAAATCTTAGATGTTAGCTCATTGCCCTCCAAAAGTTAACTCCACCCAACAAAATCTTATCCCTTATTTATTTTCTGTCATCAGGTTTTCTTGGGTACCCTATGAGCAATACTGACATTGAGCTCACAGAAGATACACAAAATGTATGCAAAATTACTGCTACAAAACTATGGTGAATAGATGGTTGTAATTGGAGGATTTTTCTCTTGATTGATGGTTCAATACTGAAGTCATTATACAAAGTGGCTTACAGGACCCTAAAACATGAATACCTTACACATGTTGTGTATATTTGATCCTCAGTGCTTTTGTGTGTGACATGAGCTTTGAAAATTACATAAAAATTGTTTCTATTTCATTTCATTCTACAAAAGTTATTCAACCATCATTAATTATGTCAAATGCTTAAAAGAACAAATGTCAAAAGTATCTGAATAAATATCTGGCAGGTACTTAGGTTATTTTCTCATTTTATGCAAAAGGTTAAAAATTAAATTCACTAAAAATAATTTTAAGAATTTAATGTTTTCAATTGTTTTAGTGGTGAAATATTATTTCTAAATGATTTTTTAACTGTGATTGTATTGCCAATATTATATTTATATAAACTGCTAATTTGCATTTGTAATTTAATACATTAAAAGTTGCAAACACATCTATCTGTATAGTTAAATGTTAATAACTTTTTAATTTCAACTCTTAACATTTTTATTTTGTCGTTCTTAGTCCTGGACTGAATAAAAAAGAGAAAGCCTTATACTTAACTCATTTTGTGTAAAAAACACAGATATACAGACATTCAGAAACAGGTACACAGTATACATGTGTTATTATAATTTCATGGGTAGGTGATTAAGAAATAAAATGTCTCATTAGTAAGGAAATAGTTTTAAAAGGTTAAGAAATGCTAATCTGACAGTCTTCCAGAGGAAAATTAAATTTTCTCTGGAGAAAGATATAATTTTTTCCTTATTTCATCCAGAGCCTCCAAAATTTACCAGGTATAGTGTCTGATATTTAATTAAAAATTACCAGTTTTATCAGGAAATGGTGAGAAGAGCTCAAAACCAAGAAGAAAAAAAAAAAAAAAAAAACAAGGAATGGAAACAGATCCACAGATGGAAGCAAATAATAGAGTAGTCAAAGATTTAAAATAACTATGACTAATCTATTTAGAAAATAGATGACAAGATGTGAAGTTTTACCTGTGAACTAGAATTTTTAAGAAAAGAGGAAACAGATATTCAAGGACTAGAAAATGCAATAACTGAAATCATAAACTCAATGTATGATTTAACAATAGATTAACTACAGGAGAATGAAGTTTTAACATACACTTAATCAAAAGATAATGAAAACAAGCAATATTTGAAGAGACAATGGTAAAGAATGTTTCAAATCAGATCAAAGACATCAAGCCACTGATTCAAGGAGCTATGCAAATTCCCAAAAGGAGAAATACAAAGAAAAGGACACCTGGTTAGAGCATAGCAACACTACTGAAAAGCAAAGAAAAAGGGGGAAAACTTAAAGTTATCAGAGGGGGAAAAAAGGACACGTTGTATTCAAAGGAACAACTATAAGAATGAGAGCTGGAGTTTTAACAGAAACACTGAAAGAGAATATAAAAACCATCATTAAGTGCTAAAGAAAAAGTAAACTTCTTTCTTCTGGAATTCTAGTCTCTAAGCTAGAAGTGTTAGTCTCACATGAATAGGTATAAACTGGTACCATAGGAATATTAGAAGTTGTTTTGTTGCTGCTCATACGCAGACAGCTGTCAACTGAAGCTTCAAAGTACTCAGTTCACGAAAAGGGGAAAAAAAAAATCTCCACTCCAACTTCATCCACTTCCTTGTATAAAGATTCAAGGCAATCAATCTATCTCGGTTCAGGTTACAACTTATTCTTGGCCTGATTCTCATTTTTATCCCAATGGCTAATCCCTCAAATACTTTAGTTATTTTAAGAACCTATCATTTATCTGTCATTCAATATTTTCAACACTTTTTCCTTTTTTTTTCTTTTTTTTAAACCTCTTATAATAAGCCTCATGAGCAATAATGGCAGAATAATTGCATTATTGATGATACAAATACTCCTCCCTCCTCTTTTAAAGCTCTACTTCAGGTATAGCTGTGACCTAGATTGTTCCATGAAACTACTATTCTGCATTGTCTTGTTTTCTTCAAATATCTACTTCTCAGAGTCTCCTGAATGAAGATTTGACATCATATTCTTCATGCTTAAATCACTGTTTCAGGATAAATTCCAAATTTATTAATGTAGCATAAAAGACCTTTCATGCTTAAAGCCTTGGTTAACTCACCATTTCCTTTTCTATATAGCCTTTGGAGAGGCTTTTAATCAACCTACATTCCCCTTTGTCCCCCGCCCACCCCCACACCATGAACACACACACCCCTCCACAACCTGTTCATAATGTTCTCTCCACCTAGAAGAGCTTTCCCCTCTTCCACACAAGGCCAGCCCATACTCATTCCTAAAATGTCAGGGTAGGTACTATGCTCAAGCAGCCTAATCTAAAGCTCTAGCCTGGGTATTAGTGCTGTAACTCCATGTTCTCTTTATATAGTGTATAAAGAATTACTGAATTACTGACTACATATCTCTTTTCATTCTACTAGGATCTAAGCTTGAGTGCAAGGGTATGACAGCCAGTCGCTACCTCAATACTCAGTAGGTAGTAAGAGTAATGTAGCTCTCAAGAAGATATAAAATCTGAAATATAGACTCATTGGCCTAATTAAATTTAAAATACTCAGTGATATTTTGGAAGTACCAAAATCTGTTCTAGACTTACACATTAAATGAATTATTACATCCGGTATATTCTCTGGATGGATTTTATAAGACAAAAGATTAGATGGTAAGTGCCAGGGTGTGGCAAGCTTTATCTGCTACCCAAAACTTGATTAGGTCATAACCATGGGCTTTATCTCGCAGAGGAAGGCAGGTGAAGGCTCTCCTTCAGTTGACCGCAAGATTTTTGTATCTTTTTTTCTTTATAAAAATATGATCTGGGGCAGCCCCGGTGGCCCAGCGGTTTAGCGCCACCTGCAGCCTGGGGTGTGATCCTGGAGACCCAGGATCGAGTCCCACGTCAGGCTCCCTGCATGGAGCCTGCTTCTCCCTCTGCCTGTCTCTCTCTCTCTCTCTCTCTGTCTCTGTCATGAATAAATAAGTAAAAAGTTTAAAAAAATAATAAAATAAAAAATAAAAATATGATCTGTTTACCTACCCCAATTTCTTACTTGATAATACTATCCCCACAGGGTCATTTGCATATAACTCTAATTTTATGCTGATTACTTGGGTTTTACGTAAGTCCTTTTATTTAAAACTTTGATTGTCACATAACTTACAATTCTGGCACTCTGGCACTCTCTGTCCTGTAGGTAAAACAACTGGCTTGCACCCGTAAGGAATACACATTTTGATCTGTTCTTTGGCACAATGGTATGACATGTCATTTCCTGAGCATGGGTACTAGACTCTGACTTGAAGTTCAATGGATAACTCATGGAAGTTGGGAAAGAAGTGCACTTCCTAAATAAATGTATCATTTCTTGATTAAAATCAATCTGCTCAGGAATAATCACTAGGCACTGCATGAAAGCGGACAAACAATAAATACATTTTCTTGAGCAAAATCTAGTTTCTGCTGACACAAGAGAGGAAGAAAGAGGATGGAGGTCAAGGGATTAGAAGCAGAATTCCAAAAGGACAGTATCACTGGTTTCCTTTCCAGAACTCACCCTTCCCAACTCTGGATGCCCACTGTCAATGAACTCCTACAGTTCAATCAACCACCACCGAGTGCCATCAGAATATCTGGCACTAAAATTAGCCTAGACTTTGGAAATAAAATAAATTAACTGGTTGAAGGTGAGATGGTATAGTTTTGAGTAACTTCATAAAGAATTTCAAGATGAAATCTTATAAATATGAATTTTCTAATCAAAAAGCCAATATTATTTATTCAATATTTATTAAATATACATTTGAGACAGGATCTATGCTAGACACTGGGAATGTAAAAATGAACATGACATGCGCTCCTCCCTCATACGCACAGATACAAATAACTAAATAAACAATAACAAGAAACTATGTAACAGGGAAAGTCAAAAGATTGTTCTGGGTGCAAGTGATAACAGCACATAACCTGGTCTAAAGGTTATCATGGAAATCTTTCCTGAGAAAGTATTGAAGGGTAAGGAGAAAGGAAAAAAAAAATATATATATATGATATAGTATGGTAAGCAAATGGTGTAATCAAGTAAGCATAGTGATAATAGAGTGATTTTTAGAAAACTTTTGAAGGACAAACTTCTCTAACAGGTGTTGGTTTAGGAAATCACCGCTTTCCATCTACGCTCTAAGATGGCTTGAATTTTTGCCCCAAAGGAAAAACTGAGTTTTCATAATATGAAAATTATAATTCTGAACATCACTAAAGATAGGATTATTATGTGAGGGTAAATTCTATTATCTCAGCCAACATAAATGTTCAAGAATTCTAGCTATAAACGAACGCTAATCATTCTAATTATCCAGATGTTGTTACTTTAGATTTGAAGAAAAAAAGGAGGAGGAGGAGGAGGAGGAGGAGGGGGAGGAGGAGGAGGTTGGGGGTGGCTCAGAGACCTGTTATCACTGACAGCACAGTCTCTACGATGGAAAATAACTAGTCTAGGGAAGAATAGAAGTGCCCTGTCCTACTGCCTGAACTTTGTCCACTGAATGAAATGTTCGCTAGTAGAAGCTGCTGTCATCTGCTGTACGGAGTGGAGAGGGAGGACAATAGGGTATATTTCAACTTACTTGTGAATCGGTACCATTAAGCCATGTCTATCCTGGCTCTCAGCCCTCCTTTCAGCCCGGAATAGAAGGTGATGTATATAAGTCTTCCCTAATGGATAGCATTGTCCACAGTTTGCCATACTATTCCCTGACAAGAGATCCAACATCTTGTCTGACAAGAAAAACATTGGAACTCTCTGCGTATTCAACATGACTCCCTGTCTCCTGACAATTTTTGATTCCTTTGTTCCAGTTCTCACCCACAGACCCAATTATGATCAAATGTACCATTTCAGTGAAAGAGAAGATGGAAAAAAAAAAAAGGGTTCATCTGTCCCGATTACCCAGGGATTTGTCTAAATTAGTTTTCATGAGAGATAACCTGTAATAGTAGCTTTAAAAAATTTTAAAGCCATGGGGCACCTGGGTGGTTCAGTCAGTTAAGCATCTGCCTTTGGCTCAGGCCATGATCTCAGGGTTGTAGGATTGAGCCCCGCATCCGGCTCCCCATTCAGCAGGGAACCTGTTTCTCCCCCTCCCTCTACCATGTGCACTCTCTGGTAAATAAATAAATAAAATATTTTTTTAATAAATTAAATCTTTAAAAAACAAATTAAAGCCATATGATACTTCATTCAAATAAAACCTTATAAAGAAGTCCATATATAGGGATCCCTGGGTGGCGCAGCAGTTTGGCGCCTGCCTTTGGCCCAGGGCGCGATCCTGGAGACCCGGGATTGAATCCCATGAATTCACTCCCAGTGCATGGAGCCTGCTTCTCCTTCTGCCTGTGTCTCTGCCTCTCTCTATCTCTCGGTGTGACTATCATTAAAAAAAAAAAAAAAAAAGTCCATATATAAAAAAGATGAAGTGAAGCGGCATTGGCTCAGCCCTTTCCCTTCATTCAGGATGTTAAGGCCTAAGAAGTTCAATTACACTGAAGGCCTCCACAGCCACAGTCCCATGAACACTCATTTTGGGTCCATCATGACTACCCACCAACATCTGTTCCTCCTTGCTCACCTTAATTCCCAAAGAAACCTAGATCTCTCTGGCCATTTACTTTAACTTAGACTCATGTCCACATTTCTCTGCTCATCTGCTATTCAGACTTAATCCCCACCCTTCACCTCCCCAAGCTTCCTTCTATTATAAATTTCTCAGAACACTTCCTTCATCTCCTTACCTTGGCTGAGACCTAATTCTCTGAGAACTACATTTACTCTGTAACTTTCTCAAGTAAGGATTGTGTTGTCTTACCTACCCTATTACCTCAGAGCCAGAAAGTGAGGTTAGTGTCCTCCTTGCTTCCCTTTGTGGCTTCCAGACTATTAGACCCCTTCCCCTTACAAAAACCACTACTCCTCTAAAATGTACACCATCTTGATAAATCACGGTCTGCACTACTCACTGCCTGTACCTCCTTATCTCCTTGTTGCTTCCTTTCTTTCCTCAAAAACTACCACACAGCTCCTCTCTACCACAACTGTTGCTATTATTCACAGTGAATTCAACATCCACGTTAATAAATCATTCAATTTGCTTCTCTTTTTCCTTCTCCATTTTCCCCCATGACCTCCCGTCAATTCAAGTGCATGGTCAAGGGCACACTGTGTACCTTGTGCTCACCAGGAACTGTTTTAATCATTCCATTTGAATACTACTCCTAAATATCCACTACCATCACCCCTCTGCTAATTTGCTCTGGTACTCCTACTCCCACAATTCTTTGCTTTCCACACTATCCCATTTATCCTCACCTGTCTCCACTTTCTTGCTTTTCTGTGATTATTTACACTCCCTTGCAAATGTGCTCAGCTTCCTCTATTATAGTCACCTGGGAAAACTCCAACTCTGAGAGAATCATACCATTAACCTTTTCTGTACAGGCATAGCTCATTTTATTGTGCTTCACTTTATCCCACTTCACAGATAATGCATTTCTTTCTTTTTTTTTTTTTTTTTTTTTTTTTTACAAAGTGAAGGTTTGTGGCAACCCTGTGTCAAGCAAATTTATTGGCATTAATTTTCCAACATCATTTGATCACTTTATGTCTCTGCATCACATTTTGGTGATTCTCATAATAATCCAAACTCTTTAATTACATTTGTTATGGTGATTAGTGGTCTTTGATGTTACTACTATAACTATTTTGGGGCACAAGGAACTATCCCACATAAGATAGTGAACTTGATTGATAAATGTTTTATGTGTTCTGATTGCTCTGCTGACTGGCCATTTCCCCACCTCTCCTCTTCTCCCTGAGCCTCCCTTATTCTCTGAGATAAAAAGAGACCAAACAAAACAAAACAAAACAACAAAAAGTTTGTATATACATAAATTAGGCCAATTAACAACCCTACAGTGGCCTCTAAGTATTCAAGTAAAGAGTCATGAGTCTCTCATTTAAAAATTAAAAGCTAGAAATTATTGCTAAAGATTGTTAGGCTTTGTGAGGAAGGCATGTTGAAAGCAGAGACAGGCCAACAGCAAGGCGTCTTGCACCAAACAGCCAAGCTGTAAATGAAAAAGAAAGTTCTTGAAGGAAATTGAAAGTGCTATTCCAGTGAATATATGAATGATAAACAAAAACAAAAAAGGCAAAACAGCCTTATTGCTGTTTTGGAGGAAATTTTAGTGGTCTAGATAGAAGATCAAGGCAGCCACAGCATTCCCTTAAGGCAAAGTCTAGTCCAGGGCAAGGTCTAATTCTCTTCAATCCTATGAAGGCTAAAGGAAGTGAGGAAGCTACAGAAGGAATATTGGAAGCTAGCAGAGGTTGGTGCATGAGGCTTAAGGAAAGAAGCCATCGTCGTAACATAAAAGTATAAGGGGAAGCTGCAAATACTGATGTAAAAGCTGCAGCAAGTTATCCAGAATACTTAACTCTGATAATTAATGAAGGTGGCTACACTAAATAATAGATTTACATTGTAGATGATAGAGCCTTGTATTGGAAGATGATGACATTTAGGACTTTTATAGCTACAGAGGAGAAGTCAATGCCCAGCTTCAAAGGACAGGCTGACCCTCTTATTTGGGACGAATGTGGCTGGTGACTTGAAGTTGATTTTTTTAAGATTATTTATTTACGAGAGATACAGAGAGAGAGGCAGAGACACAGGCAGAGGGAAAAGCAGGCTCCATGCAGGCAGCCTGATGTGGGACTTGATCCTGGGTCTCCAGGATCACGCCCTGAGCCAAAGCCAGATGCTCAACCATTGAGCCACCCAGGCATCCCTGGTGACTTGAAGTTGAAGCCAGTGCTCATTTACCATTCTGAAAATCTTACTACCCTTAAGAATTATGCTAGGGGCACCTGATGGCTCAGTCTGTTAAGCGGGACTCCTGATTTCACCTCAGGTCATGGTCTCAGTAGTGAGACTTATCCCTGTTTCAGGCTCCATGCTGGGTATAAAGCCTGCTTAAAATTTTCTCTCTCCCTCTCCCTCTACTCCTTCTCTACCACATATGGGTGTACTCTCTCTCTCTAAAATAAATTAAATTAAAAAAAAAAAAGAACTATGCTAAATCTACCCTGCCTGGTCTCTGTAAATAGGACAACAAAGCCCGGATGACAAGACATCTGTTCACAACATAGTTTACTGAGAGCTATGGTTAGGAAAAAAAAAAAAAAAAAGACTCCTTTCAAAATATCACTCCTCATTGACAATATGCCTGGTGACATAAGAGCTTTAGTGGAGATGGATAACACAATCAGTGTTGGTTTTGTGCCTGCTAACACAACATCCATTCTGTAGCCCGTGGATCAAGGGGTCATTTGGATTTTCAAGTCTTCTTATTAAAGAAATACATTTCATAAAACCATAGCTGCCATGGATAGTGATTCCTCTCATGAATCTGGGCAAAATATATTGAAAGCCTCTGGAAAGATTCACCATTCTAGATCCCATTAAGAACAGTCATACTTCATGGAAAGAGGTCAAAATAGGAACATTAACAGGAGTTTAGAAGAAGGTGATTCCAACTCTCATGGAAGACTTTGAGAGTTCAAGACTTCAGAGGAGGAAGTAAGTGCAGGTGTGGGGAAAATAGCATGAAAACAAGAATTACAAGTGGTGCCTGAAGATGGGATCTAATTGCTGCAATCTCATGATAGAACTTTTATTCTTATGGATAAGCAAAGAAAGTGGTTTCTTGAGATGGAATATACTCTTGGTGGAAATGCTGTGAAGATTATCGAAATGACAACAATGCATTTAGAATATGACATAACCTTAGTTGATAAAACAGCAGCAGAGTTTTACAGGATTGAGCCTAATTTTGAAAATACCTCTGCTGTGGGTAAAATGCTATCAAACAGCATCACGTAGTTCAAGGAAATCATTCACGAGTTAATTGATGTCGCAATCTTCAATTGTTCTTATTTTTCATTGTTCTGTTTTAAAAGTTTGGTTTCTAGAATCATTTTGTCTTATTTTAGAAATTGCCACAGTCAGGGGCGCCTGGGTGGGACAGTCAGTTAAATGACTGATGGTTGGCTTCAGCTCAGGCCATGATCTCAGGGTCCTGAGGTTGAGCCTGAACTGGGTTCCATGCTCAGCATGGAGTCTACTTCAGATTCTCTCTCTCTCTCCTCCTGCTCCTCCCTCTAGTGCCCGTAGGCACTCTCTTTTGCTTTCTCTAAAATAAATACTCTTAAAAAAAAAGAAAGAAAGAAAGAAAGAAAGAAAGAAAGAAAGAAAGAAAGAAAGAAAAAAAAAGAAAAGAAAATTGCCAATTGCCACAGCCACCAGCCTTCAGCAACCACCACCCTGATCAGTCAGCAGCCATCAACATGGAGGCAAGACCCTCTATCAACAAAAAGAGTATGACTCACCGAAAGCTCAGATGATGGTTACCCTTTTTTTAGCAATAAACGTTTTTTAACTAAGATATGCACTTTATGCTTTAATAATGCTAGTGTACACTTAATAGAATACAATATAGTATAAAGAAATATAACTTATATAAACTGGGAAATCAAAGAAGTCATTCAACTCATTTTATTGCAATGTTCACTTTACTGCAGTGGTCTGGAACCCAACCTTCAATGTCTCTGAATATGCCTGTACTTGTATCTAAACAGCTAAATATTCCTGCAAACGCTGCACCACAAAGCCTCTACTCTATCAAACTCAGTTACCAGCTTCTGTAGCTCTATTCATTCTCGCTATCTCAAAGATCCTTCAGTTGTTTCCCCACCCACCAATGGATTTCCCAGCTTCAGTCACAGATGAACATTTTTCTTTTTTTAATTTGATTTAAGTTCAATTTGCCAACATATAACACCCAATGCTCATCATATCATGTGCCCTCTTTAGCACTCCTCACTCAGTTACCCCAACCCCCCCCAACTTACCTCCCCTTCTGCAACCCTTTGTTTCCAAACATAAGGAAAACAGATGAACTTTTTTTTTTAAGATTTTTTTTTTATCTGTTTATTCATGAGAGACACAGAAATAGAGAGGCAGAGACACAGGTAGAGAGAGAAGCAGGCTCATGCAGGGAGCCCAATGTGGGACTCGATCCCAGGGCTCCAGAATCATGCCCTGGGCCAAAGGCAGGCACTCAACTGCTGAGCCACCCAGGTGTCCCAGCAGATTAACTTCTTATTTTTTATTTATTTTTTTTTCAGATTAACTTCTTAAAAGATCTGTGTACACACTTCCCCCAGCTCCTTCCTTCACCTCTCAATGTACTGTAGACAAAGCAGGTTATAAATCCAAGTACATATTGTGATACCTCATTTAATTTTTTTAACACTGAGAATATAAGTTTTAGTTTTTTATACACCAATGTTTATAGAAGTGTCGTTCCTAATAGTTACAAAATTGAAATCTCCCAACAAACAAGAGTCCAGGGCTGGATGGTTGCCCAGGGGAATTCCACCAAATATTCAATACCTATTCTTCTGAAGCTATTTCAAGAAATAGAAATGGAAGGAAAACTTCCAAACTCTTTCTATGAGGCCAGCGTTATCTTGATCCCAAAAACAAAGACTCCACCAAAAAGAATTATAGACCAATATCTCTGATGAACATGGATGCAAAAATTCTCACCAAAATACTAGCCAGTAGGATTCAACAGTACATTAAAAGAATCATTCATCACAATCACAACCAAATGGGATTTATTCCTGGGCTGCAAGGGTGGTTCAACACCCGCAAATCAACCAATGTGATATATTACATAAATAAAAGACAGGACGAGAACCATATGGTCCTCTCAACAGAGGCAGAAAAAGAATTTGATTTCTCATTTTAAAGTATACATGTGTGTACATAGATTGGAAAGCTAGACCTCATAAAAGCTATAGTTCTCTCCAAATAATAGGATTGTATCTATCTTCTTTATGCTTAAAGACATTCTCTGCCTATGTGTACACACACTCCTATACAAATTCATAATCATATTGTTTTAACTGCAATTCTGATTTGCAAGGCAATTCCTGCACATTTTGTGAAAGCATGCCATGCCTCTGATGATCAAGTTTCTAGATTTGCCTACGAGGCTAAATGACCTTGGGACAAGGCCACCCCCAAAGTTTCAGTATTTCAATACTGCCCACTCCAACAATCCTAGTAGGACTCATTCTTAGATTTTACCTAGGTATCCCATATCCTATTTCAGCAATCTGCAATCCCATATGCTTGCTGCCATCCTTGCCATACTTTTTAGGCAGTGATCTCTTAGAAAGCCCCTGCCCTGAGGCTAGATTTGTCATCCCATGATAGGCAGCTTTAAAGAACGTGTAGATGAACAATACTGTTTGAGAGTAGTTAATAGCAAAAGAAAAAGAAACCAAGTACACCATTAAAATATTAAAGAGAGTAGGGTTTTGGGATGATAGGAATAAATTATCAGTAAGTAAGAGAGAATAGCTCCCTTGGATGAAGTAGATAGAGGAGCAAAAGAAATAGAAAGGTTTTCTTTTAATTTCTTGGGTCATTGGTGGGGAGTGGGAAGAGGAGGGACATTTCTTTGCACTAAATTTATGGCTGAGCTGTTTGTAGCTCACAGATGATAACTCCTTCAAATGTTCTTTTGGCTATTTCTCATCCTATAATACTTTTATTTCTCTACACAGGGATGGCAAGCTGCTGTCATTCTTTAATTCGGGTGCCTCTTTGGGATGCCTCAGCTTCCTTCCTCACTCTGATTTTAATGCTTCCATGATTGGCCATTTCAGGCAGACAGCGTGTTGCAAGATTTTTCACATCATAGCTCTATTAAATCAATCCTATTTGAACTCTTCCTTCTCACCACTTCACTGAAAATAACCTCCTGAGGATTGGAGGGTTTGAAAAGGGCAAAAAGCTTTAGTTATTGCTTTGAAGAAAACTTTGTGTACGAAGGAAATATCAGACAGAGTTCCTTCTATTCACATATCATGTTTACATGTCCATTTAGGGCTATTTTCAGAGGTCATCCAGAATAATGACTGAACAGTGAACTGACTACAATGGAGAATAAATGGATATGCACTTTATAAAGAGAAGAGGGGGAAGAAAAATGGGTAAATATAAAAATATAAAAATACATGCAAAATCCCCTACACTGTTATGGATTCAAAAAAAGCAGATAGAGCGCTCGCTTTGGCAGCACATATGCAAAAAGGAAAAAAAAAAAGAAAGAAAGAAAAGCATATATAAAAATCCCTACAAATGCTTATCACAGGACATCTACTCTTTCACTACAGGAATTATTTCTTCCTAGTTCCCCCACCCCTTACCATAATATTAGACATAAAACGAAGGACTTTAAAGGAACACCAACATAAATAAAAAATTGGAACAGGAGCTTCCCAGAATCAGCTGTCACAGGTAGCCCTCCATTTTAATCTACAAAACTCTTCTCCAAAGAATGCAAACTGAGCTCAACAAGGGAAACTTCTACACACATCATTTGACAATAATAATAATTCATATAATCGTACTGCAGGTTTACAATTTTCAAAGCACTGTCCATTCATGCATAATCTTTTTAAGTAATGCAAATGATAAAATTAATGCCATTGTCCGATGTATCAAAATCTTCTAGTGGAGTATGTAAAAAAGTTCTGTATATTTTTTACAGCCACACACAGTGAGCTAAAACTCCAAATTTTTCAGGAAAAAATAGGATATCACACCCCCCCCCCACACACACACACACATCAATACTGCACCTAGGAGCCTGACTCATCCTAAGCCCATGGTCTTCTCCATTACTTATTTCTTTAGTTCATACTGTTCTCTCCCTCCATCCTACCTCTTTTTTTCAACCCTTTGCTTTCAGTATCTTATGAGAATAGAATACCTAATGCAATTACGTTATTTTGTATTTCACAGTTCATTTATTTTACAGTGTGCATGAATATACTATTCAGTATTATCCTCACAACTCCATGAGACAGATACTCCTGGAATGATTCTAGTCTTCTAAACGATGAATATAAAGCTCATAGAAGACAAGGATCCAAGAATGTAGATGCAATATCTTGCACATCAGTGCTTACAGCCATTACATTTACCTCTGGCTGTGTGTGCTTTTCCTGACTGCGTCACCATGACCACATACACCCTACCGACTCCAGTTACTAAACCCACTATGGGAGGATCTCTGAGTGTGGACTAGTAATCTGGTCATTAGAAGAGATAAGACATCAAGTATAATCTAGGAAGACATAAAATACAAAAGAAAGGAACATTTTCAGAAGGGCAGTATATAGGTTTAAGGTTTATGAGCTCGCACATTGAAAAGCAAACCTAGATATTAAACACGTAGCAGTTTAAAAATGTTTTAAACTGTGTCAATAAGAACTAAGGTATTAATTTTCCTTCATATTGTGATTATGTCAGAACGCATAAAAGCAAATAACTAGTATGCAGCTTTTAAGGTTAGAATGACACATTAAATAATAAGTTTGATTTTAAAAACTTGGAACACACATATTCATCTCCTAGTCCAGAACACTTGGCATAATTAAGACTAAGAATTTAGTTTCCTCTTAAAAACTTTGCATGGGACTTCATAAATACCAGTGGTCACAGCTACTACAAGTGTAGGAACTATCGATGTCTAGAGTGTTCACCCTTATTTTAGCCGCAAACACTCTGGGTGAAGTATGAGGGGTGGGTGAACCGACAGCACATTGCAAATTCAGCAGATGTGCACAGCTGTACTGGGGTCCGAGCAAACATCTACCACTTTCTAATCTTCAAAAAGGTCTGGCCTTTCATTTTTTAATCAGATTTTTTTGGAAATTAGGATATCATGTAAGAGTGCATAACATTCGGGCTATTTTCAGGTCATTTGTAGTGGAAAAGTATGATTTAGCAGAAAGATAATTAGATTTGATATCAGAAGACCCTTTGTTCTAGCCCTGGCTGACTCTAAACTATTCCTCATCTGTGAAATGAGGGGACCATTAAGTTCTTTCTAACTCCTGTAGTTTCTGGGAAGAAAATGATACACTTGTCAATTTTCTTTTTAGATGTCCTCTAGAGTCAACAGGATCTGGGGTTAGGTGTGGCAGTAATGTGGGAGGGACCCATGGGAAGACATGTATTAATTGAAAAGTCAGGGAGTAAAAGAAGCAAAACAACATTGAAATGCTCAAATACCAAGTACAAGAGGTTTTCTACTCTCAAGGGTTGTTTATTGCTTATAGTTTCAGGCTCCACAATCAGTCCGGTATAGATTGGTAGATAAAAATCTTTCTACTTACAATTCTGGTTTTACAGAGTTATTTTTCACTATGGTAATTGCCTGAAACCAGTACATCTTGAAAACATAGAATATATCCAATGTAATGGTAGAGAAATAAGAAATATTATTGCGCTTCTCAAGTGAAATACCATTTTAAATCGATTTAATTAAAATAAATGTATTTATTTACATAGGTAACCAATGATGTTATTTTTTAATTATTTGAAAGAGAGCCATGAGGCAAATAAAGGAAGCAAGAATAAAAATATTGCTCTTTCACCTAGAACTTTGTATCAGGTGCTACAGGAAATGGGACTGGATTACCTTTGCCAAAGCTTTGGAAACTTACCTACTTTAAGACAGAGTATGTACTTCCCAAATGCTGAAAAATATCCTCAAAACACAACCATCAATAACACCATCTCGTAATCTTGATTTTTTTTTCATTTGCTGTATAAGGAGTGAAGGCAGTGCTAAATGTTTATTTTTAAATTCTAGTTCCACATATGATTCTTTTCTTTTCTTTCCTTTTTTTTTTTTTTATTCTTTTCATTTTAAAAAAGCCAAATGAATTGACCGGCCATGAGAATGGAGATGTTGTCATCATGGCACTTCCAAGATAATGGCAAGCTGGGTGAATGTTTTGGTCCATAAGCTACAAGAAAGCATATTTATTGAGAGGTCTAGTAAAATAATTATAATTTTAGTAATTTATTTTATTTAGCCTATCCAAAATATTATCATTTCAACATGCAATCAATATAAAACATAGTGGTAAAATATATTGATTTTTTTCATATTAAGTCTTTGAAGCATCATATATATTTTATACCTAGAGCACATCTCAGTTTGGATTCTGAACTTTCATTGGAATATTTGATGTATGTTTATATTTCATAAAATTTGAAAAGTAAATCACATACCTAATTGTTCCAAGCACACTGAAAAGCTTTCCAATAACTGAATCAACTGCAAGTTTTAAAAATTTAAGTTAATTAAAATTGAATAAAATTAAAAATTCAATTCCTTAGTCCCAGTAGCTACATCTCAATTATTCAATAGCCACATGTGGTTAGTGGCTCCAGTACTAAACGGCATAGCTGTTGGGGGAGGAGAAGAGTAATGACGCCCAAGTACGTTGCTGATAAAAAAAAAAAAAAAAAAAAAATCCTAAAACAATCCAATAATATAAGTCAAGAAAGCATAGATTTATGAAATATTACATCCTGTGTTATTTTCCTTCACCTACACAATAGTTTGCTGAGAATTCTGTAACAAATTTCCAGAGTCCATGGCTTAACACAACAGATAGTTACACTTTCACAGCTCTGGATGGGAGAAGTCAAATCCAGCAGGGCCACCCTCTCTGGGGACTCCAGGGAGGCAAGCCTTCTTTCCCTGCCTCTTCCAGCTTCTGGCAGCTACCATGATTCTCATGGGCTTGTGGTGGCACCACTTCAATGTCTCCATCCATCTTTGTATTGCTTCCTCCTCATGTTTCTGCTACCGATAGCTCTTTGCCTCTAACTTATAGGGTTACTTGGAAGTAGCTACTGAAGCTTGTGATGGCATTTAGGGTCCACCTGGATAATCCAGAGTGATCCCGTCATTTCCAATCCTTAATTACTTCTGCAAAGTCTCCTTTTCCAAATAAGGTAAGATTTCCAAATTCCAGGGAGTAAACTTGATATCTTTGGGTGGTCATTGTTCAGCATACTAAAATTTATAAAACCCTTGAAGGGTCTCCTACCTGAACAATGAATGCATCCAAATGCAATCACACCCAGGCCCACCAGCTGTCTGTTTCTACTGTAAAAGGCAAGTGACAGGGTGGCCAGAAGGTCCTGAGCTTGTGAAGAGCTAATAAACTACAAGAGACCTAATGGGAACAGTAAGAAAAATATAAGCTGATATCCTAATTAACACATAAACAGCTCTATACACTCTCACTCTCTCGTGTGCGTGTGCTCTTGCTCTATCACACACATACACACACACACACGCACACACACACACACACCCCTATACCTTCTTTCCAAGATAGTTGCTAGCAGAACCAAGGATTTTTCAATATAATCCTATCTGAGGAGATGCAGCTGCCATTGCCCAGTGTAGAATGGTCTAGGGTACAGAATGCTCCAAAATGAAAATTATAAACTACAGAAATGAGCTGTCATGGAGAAACACAGATGCTCTTAAAAGGAAGAGATGAGGAAATGGTTTATGCACATAAATTGCACAATTTCCAGTACTCCAGAAATACAGCTATGATGGTCTGCATGTATGTTAATACCGTAATTTAAAAGATACTGACTATACGTAAAGAGAAATATTTAGAAATTGTTTTAAAAGATGAAGTTTGAATGTAAACAGGGGTCTGGCAGAAGAAAAAAATGAAAAGATCCTTCCATATGGTTCCTTTATCATTGCAGAAACTGAAGGATAGAACTAAAGGGGAAGAAGAATTCTGAGTGATGTAAAGTAGTCATCTCCTGTCTCCCTGAATGATAGCTCCTGATTTATTACCAGACAGTGAGAGGTAAGTAAGATCATAGACTCCAAATAACAGCATATTAATAGCTCTACTCAAAAAAAGAAGAAAAGGCAAAGCATCACTTACTACTTTATTATGGAAATTAAGCATTTAGTAGATATCTATATAATCCTTTTTTGAATTGACAAGGGAAAACTTGCTCACAGAGAAAATAAGTTTTGGTTTCTTTGCTTTCCCTGGAGGATGGAACTTTTAACAATAGCAGGAAACAATTAAATAAGGGCTGCTTCACTTTCTAGTTTATTCTGAATTGGGTCATCATTCCTCTACGCACAAAGCAAGGGAATCCTACTCGAAGTGTTAAAATAGGTGATAAGCACATTGGTTTCTAGCTTTTGTTTAGAGTTTCCTAGAAGTCTGCAATTATTTCACTCATGAGGGGAAAACATAGAATCTGAAAGACAAAACAAAAAACAACAAAACAAAACCACACACAACAAAACCCCATCAATTTTCCCTTCAATCAATGGAGCAAACATATAATGAACACAGACTTGATAGTCCACTGCCTATGGAAGAGTCATTTTCCCACAATGGTAAAGGTTATTAAAACCCATCAGAACCTCTGGTAGAGTCACCTCATCTGTGGAAGTCTTGAGTCACTGATAAAAACAATTTTATTCTCAGATCTGTTTTCTCCAGCCTCCCCCACCACACACACACACACACACACACACACACACACACACACACCACCTCCAACCCTATTGCAGCATATCCTTCCCTGACTTCAGAGAAAGTTCACAAAAAGACAGCAAACAAGTGTTGGTAATTGGACTATTACAGGCTTCCATGGATAATCTGGGTAATACTCAGCCCTGTCACTGAAAGTCTCTGCAGTCTGTAAGGAAGCTGAAAGCAAAGGTATGCTCTTAGAAGGATTTTGAGATGGTTTCTATTTTAAAAGGCATCCAACCACCACCACAATTGGCCCTAATTGCTTCTCTGGTTGGCAGCCTCAGGAGAGAGACAAGGCCTGAAGGAGCGAGGGAGACTTCCACTCCTTCTCATTAATAGCTCAGCCTCCCTGGGTCCAGGCTGAAGCCCCTGGGAGAAGAGTGCCTACAGCAGGGGCCTTTCCAGCTCTATCTGTCCCACAGATAAACGAAATAGCAGCCTAGGATTTTCAGTCTAGCATCCTCCCTGGAATCCCCTGAATTGATTAAAGAATAACAAAGGGGACAGAATGAGGGGTGGTGAAAATGAGGGAAAGCTATCTTTGGTTACAAAGGCCAAGAGAAGTCATCGGCTACTGTAACTCAGGAGTTAGTTTTCCACTAACTTGAATTCTGAGGTCTGGGGTGTCATCACCTCTGAGCTATTGTGGGTTGTGTTGGGTAGTCTCCTCCTTTCTTTCTTTTTCCCCAGGATGAAAATGATAATCACTAATGAGGAGGTGATGGTCAATTCCACTGGGTTGGAGAAAGGTCTGCCCAGGCCAGTCCCCTAGATCGTCTGCAGTTCGCCGCCCTCTTTTTCACGTGGATTCCAACAATCTCTGACTTCCATGATTTCTAAATTTGCCTTAACGATTTGATGAAATGAAACAGCGTAAAGAGGAACATACATAAGCATATCTGGGGTCCTTTCAGGATCACTTTATACCTCAAATTTGCTAACACAACTCCACGCCTATATTTTTATCTTTCTCAAGTCCTACAGATCAAATAACATCAAAAGGCATCGATGCAAACAGATTTCCCCCAGTAGTAAAAGAAGAGAAATATAATGCATTCTTGGATAATCCCAAAGTGCCATTCTTAGGGGTGTGTAAAATATTTTCTCATTTGTGGATTTTTGTTTTTTTTTTGTTGTTGTTGTTGTTGTTATTTAGTTTTTTTTTTTTTTTTTTTTTTTTAATTTAAAAGCGCTTTGCACTGCCTATGTGAGCAACTTGGTGATGGAGTACAGGCAGTTGCAGGACTCCTTCCAAAAAAAAGATGTAATGGGAAGGAATGCTTGACTTGCTGGGAGGGTGAATTGAAAGATATAAACGTTCATTACAGAGATGAAATTCACAACTAGTTCTAGCTTTTTTCTCTCTCAAATTAGACTCATACACATTTATATTCTTTATGGACCTAAAATAGTTACCTAGGATTTTTGCCTGGTAAGACATATAACTCTTGAGACTAGAGAATTTCCAAAAGCCAGAGTTCCTGTCTGCCTGCCAGCCTCCTGCCAATCCTCTCCCTCTTTCTCCAACCCCCCTACCTTCTGTATGTGTGTATGTGCATGGAACCTTACATATATGCACCCAGATTTGTGCCCATACTGTAGAAGTTATAGATACTATTTGCAAAAATCCCACATGGGTTATAAAGTATACCAAGTGATTTCCATACACTAATGCTTTTCATCTTCTCAGCAACTCTATAAGGTAAGTATTATTATTATCACATCATTTTACAGATGAAGACATAGACTCTGGAAGAAGTTAAATGACTTGCCAAGCAACACACAAAATTACTAGGAGGGCAGGAAGTCAGAGCTCAGTTCTTTCAGACAACAGTGTCTAGTGTCTTTCTACATCTAGCTCAATATAGTGACAAAAATCCCCTCTGTGAAGTTTACCAAAAAGAATATTTTAGAATATTATGCCTCACCTAACACTGCAACTCCCTTTGCACTGCCTTTCCAAGAAGTACATTAACATAGATAACTCGCAGATCTAGACAATAATATCTGTAGGCGAATAGAAAACCGTGATGATTCCCAAAGTGGGATCCAAGTACCACCTATGTCAAAATTACCTGAGGTGATGATCAAAATGCTGCTTCTGATCCCTATCCTGCAAGACCCATCCTACAAGTATTTTAATACACAATATTTAAATTCACCAAGGGTGCCCTCACAGCTTACCTTTTTAGTTTTCAAATAAGCCCAAGCCCTTTTCATTTTAATTGGATCAAAGTTGGTTTAGACATCTTCATTAATGTGGAAAATGAATTCTAATTTGTCTTTTTGTCAGGAGCTTCATAAATAAAGGCAGAAATAATACAAAAAGCAAATGTTCTTGGATGTCAGTGATGGCAGACTATTATTTAAAAATTCATTAATATTATACAAAAAAAACACACCAGAAAATACAAAATATATACCTGTATGTGTGGGAGAGAGTTGGAAGATCAGTTCGTCTGGAAGTTGAAAGAGGATGGGGGAAGGAGGGGAGTGATAAAACACAACTAAGACAGGAAAAGGCAGAAGGGCCTTCTGAACAAGATCACGATAAGGTGGAAAAGGCTCCAGACACTGGAAAGCCTGGTGAAAAAGACCCTTCCTCTCTCAAATCATAGGACTGGACCTCCAGGAATATTAAATAAGTATAGTCCTTAACCTCATTCCTGACTTTTTCCTGGGAACCCTAATGACTAAATCAGATTTCTTCTCCATGCTAGGCTAGTAGGTATGGTGTCACTTCAAACAGAAAAGAGACAAATAAATAAAACCGATGGAATTCTTCTATCTTTTCCTTGATTCCAAACCTTCACAGGTAAAGGGGAGAATTATCTCCTCTCACAAGTAGAAAAAGTAAAAAAGCAAACGTATATAAAAGGGAAGTCTTGACAGATTAATGGAGATCTTTCTGGTGTGGAGCAATCAAAAATAATGAAAAAGAGTTTTCTCTTTAGCACGAGGACTAAGATCTAATTCCAGGAGCCTTTGTCATAGCTCGGTGGTGTTGACAGCTCTTTGGAGGTCAACGCATAAACCTTAGTTTGGGAAAGTTCAGCTCTGACAGGGATATGCAAGAAGTCATCCAAGAGTGGGAGGGGGACCCAGAGGGCTGCCGGGATTGGGGAAGGGCAGTGATAGGACAGTCAGATGACTTTACTCAAAGAAAGCATGGACATGTGGCACAGAGGTCAGTGTTCTGGTAAAGTTAGAAGCTTCAGGACTGGAAGGATGGGCAGTGATGTCTGTATGTCCAGCAGGACTACAGGACACCTCTGAGGGGTATCCAGGCTTCCAATGTCCAGTCTATATATAGGGCCAGAGGTGGTGAGAAAGCAAGCATTGCAGAAGGAGCTTCACTAGCCATGGCAGTGACCAGGAAGCTCAAAAGATGAGGTTTGTGTCTAATTCTCTAGGACTCCGTAAGACCAAGGAATCTGATGAAACTGAGTAAGATGAAGCCCCCTTCCCCTTCCAACTAAAATAAAAAGTACTTGTCATCACAACTTGCCATGACAAAACCAATCCACCTGTCTTTAGGCTGAGCCTAGACCCTTACATATTGCACAGTTCTACCCCTAGAGGGCTCAATACCTGCTTGCTTGATCCTGATACTCCATTCCATCCCAAACTTGGAAGCTTCTAAATTTCTATTTTCAACAAACTTACCCTACAGGCTATTTCTCAGTCTGCTTTGACCCTCAGCTGGTGCAAACCCAGTGTCTGATACTTCAGAAATAAAACAGTACCCTGCATTGACTCCAAGGACTCTGGCTGACAACTGTTTCACTTTACCAATTCAAGTGAAGTCTCCTTTATCCCATGTGGAGATCATGCTCTGGCCCTTGCGTCTCCCCCCGTTCTCCTGTCTTCCTAAATATTGCTCTTGTCTGGAAATCCTTACACTGTCTCATTAGTCTGTTATCTCCAGTAGTGGAGAAAACAGAGGCATTTGGCTGGAAAGGTTTATTGAAAACAGAACAACAAAACGAAGAAGAAGAAAGGAGGAGGAGGGGAGAAGGAGGAGGAGGAGGAAGAAGAGGAAGAGGAAGAGGAAGAGGAAGAGGAAGAGGAAGAAGAAGAAGAAGAAGAAGAAGAAGAAGAAAGAAGAAGGAAGAAGAAGGAGAAGGAGAAGAAGAAGAAGAAGAAGAAGAAGAAGAAGAAGAAGAAGAAGAAGAAGAAGAAGAAAGAAGAAGAAGGAAGAAGAAGGAAGAAGGAAGAAGAAGAAGAAGAAGAAGAAGAAGAAGAAGAAGAAAAGAAAGAAAGAAAGAAAAGAAAACAGAACAACATCTATAGCCCAAAGCAGCCAAGAGGTTTTTGGATATTGAACAGAAAGCCAGGACGCTGAAAGTCCAACTTCCCAGCCTTCATCACTCTGCCCAGGGCTGTTCGAGTGAGCTGGAAACTGTGCTAAATCCAAGAGAAGCTGCACATGGGATCCTCTTCTTAGGCACCTGACAAAGATGCGTTTCCATTTTGTTTAGTTTATAGAGACATTGGAAAGCTTTCATAAAAATTTGTCTTTTTTTATTAATCAAGTTATCACCATTGTGAAGTTGAAACACTTTAAAGAAGCAAATAACTCATTTTCCACAAAGCACAGAGAAAATCGGCTTTATCGGAAGAGAATTTCATGAACAATTTTAAATATTAAAATGTTCTATGCAAACCAACAGAAGGCTCAATGGAATCTCTAAAGGCTTGTCTGAGTCAGGTGGGGCAAGACGCTCCACTAGGGGGAAAAAAAATTAAACCTGTGACCTGCCTCTGTGTGGGGGTAATGCGGTGCTTTTAATTTATTTTTTTGGAGTGTGATAGCATCTCTTCAGATGGGAGATATGATGAAATCACAGGAGAGACTGTTCCATGTGACTTCAAGGTTAATAAGAGAGAAGCCTGGCAATGACAGGGCCAGCAGACAGAGAGAAAAACCTCCCTTTAAAGATACAGATCGAAGGGTTAGAGTGATATCTATGTGACATTTCACCACTGCTGTTCCTGATTAATTATCAACAATTCAAAAGAATATCGGTGGAAAGAATAGGGAGCTCTTGACAGTTAAAAGGACATAACCTCATTAAATCTTTGGGATACAGCTTCTCTCAAGTCATTTCAGAGATGGGAAAAATGATCTCAAGTGTGTAAATCAGAAAGAAGTTACATCAAATCCTTAGCATCAATGTGGCTTCAAAAGCGTTTATTATAATAGTAGCATTTGCCATATCAGTTGTAACACATGTTCCAAAAACATGTTATAAATTGATTAAATATTTATTGCAGAATTGTTTGTAATAATACAAAATTAGAAAAGAGCCAATATGTCAATCAGTAGGGGAATCGCTAAATAAAATATGGTATATTCATATGTTAGAACTTGCTGTTAAAGAATGAACCCGATCTATTTGTAATACTGATATAGTGTCTACAACATGCCAGGCACTATTCTAAGTGGCTTACATATATTAACTCATTTAATTATCACAACAAACTTCTGAGGTATATCCTATTGTGCCCCAATTTTACAGACGCAGAACTGGGGAACAGAAACTTTAATAACTCGTGTAAGGTCACACAGCCAAGCAATTTGGCTCCACAATCTAGGGTCTTGACAATATGGTTTTACTTTCTCGGGTTGCATAGATATATTTTTTTAGGGTGGTGGGCAGAAGGAGAGGGTGAGAATCTTCAGCAGGCCCCATGCCCAGCACAGAGCCCACTGGGGACTCGATCTCACAACCCTGAAAAAACATGACTGGAACCCAAATCAGGAGTTGGATACTTAAAAAACTGAGCCATCCAGGTGCCCCTAATAGATATTAAAAAAAAACAAAAACAAAAACAAAAACACACAGGGCAGCCCTGGTGACGCAGCAGTTTAGCGTCGCCTTCAGCCCAGGGCATGATCCTGGAGACCCCACATGAAGCCTGCTACTCCCTCTGCCTGTGTCTCTGCCTCTCTCTTTCTCGCTATGAATAAATAAATAAATATTTTAAAAATAAATAAATAAATAAAAATTAAAAAATCATTTGCTATAAAAGAAGATAAACTTAATAATACTAAAAAGCCACATGAGGAATACACAGTGCGATACCGCATCATAATCTTTATGGATATCTATTAGCTATTTTATACACATGCATGCATATGTATATGTGTGTATGCATATTTCTGTATATATACATACATTACTTCTGTATATATACATACATTATTTCTGCAAGTCAAGATACATATATACACACTTATATACGTATATAATCTAGGGCTCCAATAAAAGTAACTAGTCTTTAACACTCTAATTTCTAAATTAAGATATATCTATGTATCTTTTACGCAATTAAGCAATAAATGAGGGACTCCTGGGTGGCTCAGTGGTTGAGTGTCTGTCTTCTGCTCAGGTCGTGATCCCGGGGTCCTGGGATCAAGTCCTGCATTGGGCTCCCATCGAGGAGCCTGTTTCTCCCTCCGCCTATGTCTCTGCCTCTCTCTTTATCTCTCATGAATAAACAAATAAAATCTTAAAAAATAAAGAATTAAAATAAAGCACATCTACACAAGCCTAGAATCTTCTTCCCAAAACAGAGGACAGATGACAGCACATCCTATTCTTCTCTTCCAAATTAAGGGTGAACTACTTAAGGACCCCTCTTCTTTCCTTTAGGCCTTTTCTCTCACCCCAGTTCCTACTGTTCATATCAGAAACTGTTTTTCAAACATGTGCAGGATTTCCTAATGCCAGGCCTCACCTAGGTCTCCAAGAGGGTCCCTTCCATAAGTTCTTTGGGGAGGTATCTAGTCACACCTGCTGGTGGTGGCACCTGGAATCTGGAACACAGGTAGTTAGCTTTGACCTAAGCCTTGGGTGCTGAATCCAATTATAATGGAACAGGAAAATCCTCATTTTCCATTCTGTTAGGCATGAATCTTCCTCAAATCCACCTAGTGACCTGGGACAGAAACAGATACAAAGAGACTGATGAACAGAATCCATGAGAGGATCCAAGTGCAATAATGAGAAGAGAGGGTTGGGAAAATGGACACACCACCTCTGGGATGGTATTTGGGAAGACTCAGGGCCCCAGGTTCACTGTCTCCACATTCCTTCCTGCTGACCCCACGAGGCAGGTCTCACAGATCTCTCCCTGCAGGTCTGTGCTTCCATCCAAGGAAATGGGGTTTGAAAACACCTGTGTGTCCCCACACCCAGCAGTGGCCCCGTGACCAGCTGGGCACCAGAGCAGGGCAATTGCCCAACTCCCTGCAGGATCTTAGATGGCCTCACCCCCCTGTCCGGTAGCTCAGCAGGAGCCTGGAATTCTGCTTTCCTTTTCTTTTCTCAGGACCACCTGCACATACCTGACATGCAACCTGCCTCTTGAAACTCCCTTCTTACTCCTTCCCTCCCAGTCCTTGGTTTTCTTCTCTCTGTTCATTTCCCCAGATCTTTGCAACGTTGTGGAGAATCTTCACCAGCTGCATCAGCGCCCAACGGCCCAAGATCTCCACTGATTTGTTTTTCCCTTTAGTTTTAACTTCGCAAAAGTATCAATAAACTGATGCTGAAAAGTATGGACCTCAACAGGAACCAAAAACTCCAAATGTTGACAAATGATCTGAAAATACCATGAATTGCAAGTAAGTGGAACTTGATAGATCAGAAACATATGTTCCTTCTATCATTATTTCTCCCTGTAACTGGCAATATAGACGAGCGAGAGCAGAAAGGAAACGATGGTATGTCCCCATGCACGTCTTTCTGTAACATCGTCTGCTCTCCCTCTCAGGGTCAAACACTTGGATGTATGAGAACTATCAGTGGGTTTATAGAATCCATAATCTCACTAGCCAGGATTCCAGGCTGGACAATCCACAGGGCCTGGCTGGAGGGCAGGGTGGGGTGTGGAGGCACAGGCCAACATTTATTCAGCACCAGGTCTTTTATATACTACCCTGTAAGACAGATTCAGGCTCAGAGAGGGCAGGTAACTACTTTGACTCACACCCTGAAAAGCAGTGGTCAGAATTTAAATCCCAGTCTGGCTGACCCCATAGGCCATGTGATCTCCTCATCACCTAGCACTGCCCTTCCGGGATGGCAGTCAGTCTTTAGGCCAGTAATCCTAATTCCTATCATTAACAGAGTCAGCTGGGAATCTTGTTAAACCATAAATGTTGGGGGTCTTATTTCCCACGATTTTTATTTTTGAAGTCTCAGCTAGAGCTATAGAATCTGCATGTACTTTATGTTTTATTATTTTTTATTTATTTGTTTTTTATGTATTTATGTGTGTGTGAGAGAGCGAGCAAGCACAACTAGGCAGGCAGAGGGAGAGGGAGAAGCACGCTCCCTGCTGAGCAGGGAGCCCAATAAGGGGCTTGATCCCAGGACCCTGGGATCATGACCTGAGCCAAAGGCAGATGCTTAACCAACTGAGCCAACTAGGTGCCCACTCGTTTTAAATTTAAAAATTTACATGCAGGTGAAAAGCACCCATAGGTGAGTCTGATGATCAGTCGGGTTTGAAGTCCACTATTTTAACTACCGCAAAAAAAATAAAAATAAATAAAAAAGAGAGAGAGAGAGAGAGAGAGACTGATAAGCATCACAAGGGCTTGTTTCGTTAACTCATTATGGGTTTTTCAATTCCAATCTTCTCAAACCCTACCTACGCTTATTTAGTTTATGCTACTACTGCGAGGTAGGGGTTGCACAAAGGTATCCCGCTATGTTCAGAGCTAGTCTTGCAGTCGCCTCCCGCTCTCCCCTAGCTCCTGTGGCTTTCCCACGGCCATGCCACTGAGGGTCTGGCCATCTCATCTGTGTTTACTTTATCTGTGCCCTTCATAGTTTTGTAGAGGGCGGCATGGAGAAAAGGGATCATTTTAATCTGCTCTCATCCAGCACCCATTTTTATCCCTCTGATCATTTTATCTGCCCTCCTCCAGACCTTTTCCAGCTCCATTTCCTCTCTTTTAAGGTTCATCAACCAGAACCACATACAGTGCAGATGATCTAAGGTTTTGTACGAGGGCATTGCCCTCGGTGTTCCTGGGGGATGCAATGTAGTTATCCTAAAAAAGGCAAATCCCAGGCTTTACAACCCGAAATAGTACGGAAAACACAAAGGGAGAGGAGATAGGCACATGAATAAAACCTTCCTCTTTCCAGTCTCAGCCTCTTTATCCTTTCCTTCCTCCTTATATCTTAAGAGTTAAAAGAGTGGGGGCCTTGCGAGGGGACATTAGAGGAGCTGCAGTGTGATTCTGGGAAGCAGAGATGTTCATTATTTCCAGTTGGTCCATACAGAGGTGAGAGAGTTCTAGGCAAAATTCTTTGTCACCATCTTTTCTAAACCTAGCACTTCTCAGTTTCCATCTTTCCCTTTCCTTTGCCTTCCTCTCCATTTCTTTAAGTGGTCTACTGGCCACCCAAGGTGTAGTCCCAAATCGCCAATCTGCTCCCAAACCCGTGTCCTCCCTACTCTCCTCCCACTCTCAAATAAAAGTGCAGATTTGCAGGAGAAATTTTGCTGAGCCTGCAGCCCTAAGGAGCTGGTGATCTGATTATCTGATTAAAGCAATTTACTCTGAGTGTGAATGAATCTTAACCCTTCCAGAGATCATATGAATTTTGAAAGGAATTTTTCAGACCTAAATAATCTACGACTGACCACATTTTTTTGGAGCACAGTAATATGCATAAGTGCATGGGGTCGGGGTTTCTGTTTTGAAAAGGTGTCTGCTTCTCTCTCTTTTTTGCTTTCTGCTAGGCAGCGTGTGTTTGTGGGCTCCTGCATGTGTTTGTGTGCACGCACGTGTGCACACGCGCATTAAATTACAGAGGAAAAATGCAGCACAAAATGCATGCTTGATTAACTAGAGACAGAGGATGCTTCGGGGGAGAGATACATGTTAACTGATGGAATCTCATTTCTTTTTAACTCAAAAGCTCACAACTGTAAAGCAGTTCCCATGTTTTAAATTATTTCCCCCTTTAATACCTTTGCCTGCCCACAGCATTGCTTTCTTATATTCTCCTGCAGACTGGTAATGTCTTCCTGGAGTTCATCAACAATTCCTTTTGTATTTCCTTTTATATTTCTCTCCCTGCAAATCTTGGTGCCAACTGCAAATTGAATCACAGCCTTACTAGAATCTTGGCTTTGGAAAGAACCTAAGAAATCATCCAGTTACACTTGTCATCCTAGCTTTAATAGGCATCTGTCATTTTTGCAGCCCATTGTCTAGTCATCCATTTTCCTGATAAAAGATGGGCCTGAATTACTTTTCGGAAACCACACCTCCAGATCCTCAGCCCAGGGGGTTTGCCCGAGTTTGACCCTGTCCTCTGCTGGGGGGAAGGGAGGCCCAGATCGGTTTCTGTAAGAAGACCGCTGTTCTATCTAGATAGCCCCATCCAGCTACGGCAATTGGTTCAAGGGTGAGAACAGGGGCCAGCTATTGCCAAAGAAAATCAGGTCTGGACTTTTTCATTCTACCCCCAATGATAGATTTCTTTCCCCTAAATGTAAAACAGAGGGCGGGAGTTCTAAAAGGCTGTAGCCGTCTTGCCATCGTGAAACCAAGCTCCTTTCAGAAAGAAACCACAGGAATGACAGGGAAGTGGGTCCTCTGGGCATCATTAGTACTTATGCATCTGGCCTCTGCTCCAATAAGGCTAGACAAAGCCAGCTACTTGTTAGCCGATAAATTTGCCTTTTGATTATAATCATTTTTGAGCAGAGTTTTCAATCATTTGCATCAAAGAGGATCCCAAATGATGGGCACGTGATGGGGAATGCATTTATCTCTACTGTAGCCTGCTATGGTTTTTGAAATGTTAGGAAATCCTTCTAAATAATCCTCTTCTCTGAGTCTTCCGCCCATTTGTTCAAGTCATTTTTTTTTTTAAAGTTTACAGGAATAATCAACATGCCTTTTATTTCTGACATTCTTCAATTATTTAAGCACAATTAGCCTGGCTTGTCCCACTCAGATCCCCAAGTTATCCCATTCCGTGGGCTAAACATTTTGAGTTACAAATCTTCTTATATGACAGATTCCCATTCACTAAATTGCACATATTGTTCTGACTCTTTTTGAAACATGGTTTCTCTAAAGGAATATCATGTAACTATGTAGGCTGACAGCTCTTTGAAACTCTCTCCCACTAACCCTCCACTAAAATTTATTGTTGTTTATGCAACCTAATTATACTTTTTTATTAACTGTCACATCACACAGTAGTAACTTTTGTCCTCCAAATAACCCAGAAAAATTTTCACTTGAAATGGCTGTCAAGTTAATCTTATCTTTTTAGGATAACGTTTCTATCACACAATCGATACATATATCTTACAAAAAACTGGAAGACAGATAAGCCTAGGAAGAAAATCCCATAATTAAAATTATCAACCACAAAAGCCACCGACAAATTGCTGGATATCCCCCTCTGTACATTTTTTGGTTTTAACATATTTGCATATCTATATATACAAACTTTATTTTATGAAAATAAAGTATGTAATAGCCTTTATCATTATCTGCTTTATCATTAATACAGTCGCATGTCAATAAGTAAATGTCTACCACATAATTTTTAACGACTGCTTAGTATTTCATTCTGGTCGTGCTATGCTTGACCAATTGTTTTTGTTTTCGAAGATTTTATTTATTCATTTGAGAGTGAGAGAGAGTGAGCAAAAGAGAGTGTGTGCGTATGAGCAGAGCGGGGGACAGAGGGAGAGAGAGAAGCAGACTCCCCACCGAGCAGGGAGCCTGATGCAGGGCTCCATCCCAGGACCCTGGGATCACGACCTGAGCTGAAGGCAGCTGCTTACCCGACTGAGCCATCCAAGTGCTCCATCTTTGATCAATTGCCTACTCGTGTTTTTGTTAGTTTTGCTTCTCTTCCATTAAACATTTTCCTGATTATTTCCTTAGACTGAGTCTCCTGGGTAGAATATTTAGTTTAAAGGTCATGAATACTTCATAGCTTTAGTTATATATATCTGCATTTCCCTCCAGAAAGATCAAACTAATTTATAATTCCATCAGCAACATCCTGAACATCACTAGATATTATTAAGAAAAAAAAATACTATTACTGAGGACATACATCTTTATCATGTTGATTTTGGACCATGTTGAGTTTAGGCTGTCAGGATTGTTTTAGGTCTTAATTCTTTCATTAACGCATTATTTATATTCACCTCCTGTCACATTATCATCTACAACTGATAAGTTACTTCTATGACACAGCCAATAGCATTGATAAAAATCTTGACTAGGGACCAGGCCTTGTTAAGGTTTGGCCCTTTAGAATGTTTTTACCAGCTGATGGAAATTTTTAAGTTAATACACACTGGATTTAACAAGCCATTATTATACCTCCCTGACTATCATCCAACCTATACCTTCATCTTGTCCCCTAGAATGGTCTCTTGACAAGAAAATGATAAAAATTTTAAAAAATAAAATAATTTAAGATATGCTTGTGTGTATGGATTCCCCTACCACACCTCCTGCCAGCTCTCCGTTGAGATCAGAATTAAGCCTAAAGTGGCAATTCCCCCCTATAACATCTTCTACCTTAAGAAAGATGAAACTGTCAACCAAGCAAGTCAGGTCAATAATTTATCAGAGTCTGCTTTTAGTAGATATATCAGTGTGAAAGCCTTCATCTAGACCATTTATGAAAGTGTCAAAACTGGCCCCATGAATAATTCCTGTGAATCTTAATTATTAGCCTTTTTCTACTTAGAGAAAATGTATGTTCCTATCCCTTTACCACTTCTTGTTTTCTTTTCCTACTTCTTCTTTCATCTAATCCAATTCCCTATTACAAACTATTTCTTCTAACTCCATAGTGATTCATTGTAATAGTTTTCATTATGTGAAGAGAATAGTAGCTTCTTATGCCCGAAAAACTCTCTTAAATGTCTTAAGAATATTAGTGTACAAAAGCATCCTGCTAAAGACAGGCATATTCAAACTGGAGTGGGAAGGAAATGGAAGTTAGGCAAATTATTTAACATGAAGTACAATAGTCTTAGTTTGTTTCCTTATCTATCAATCAGATTAATACCTACTGTGTGTATCTCAGAGGTTCCAATAGTAACAAATGGGGAGACTTGTGTGTGTCTATCATGAGGTAGCAAAAATATTTATTAATGTATTTGATAAGGCATTAAAGTATTTAATAAATAAACAAACAAACAAATAAATAAATAAATATATCATTTAATCCTCAGTAAAGCTAGGATCATTATTTCAATTTTAATAAATGTGCCACGGACCTCTAAGAATTTGCCATCCCTCAGAGTAGATAGATGCCAGAACTGAATCCTTTGCCCCACCACTTAATATTCAAAACCAATGGCAATTTGACTTGACACTTGTGAAATATGCGGTTAAAAGCAATTTATACTTATCACAGAATATCAAAGTCTATGAACTAAAAATAAAAATACAATCTAAAATGGTTTAAAATTGTATCTTTGATTATATCATTCCTACTCATTGGAATTTCATGCTCTTTCCCGAGTGATATAAGAAGTGGGTGGAGGTACAGCTAGTATGAAATTATTTATATTTAACATCCAGACTTTCTGAAGGGCCCAAAGGGAACAACGGATACTGACACCACTTTAATTATTGTGTGGACTATGAATTATTGCTGCGCCTGCCCTCACTATAAATGTTGTGGTGTTTTCTCAAAACTCTGGATATGCCCATGGGAGTATGTTGAACACATGAATGTCATCTGTCATCTGTGTCACAGCAGAAACAATGACTGGGATTACTGGGGATCGCCAGGTGACAACACTGAATGAGGTATGCAACAATTCATGTACTTCTCCTTAAAAGAGCTCCTGATAGAGCTATCTGGTGTGTGGGATTACTTATTTCTCCAAGGATAGAAATTTCATTATTTTAACATTTGAGCCCATATAACTAGACTTTGTTTCCATAAACAGGATCCTATTGTAATCCCTGAGGCACATACATCCCCTTTCATTAAGGTTCTTAAACAGAGTGGATCTTTGATGATAGCCTGGACATTCCAGACACCTGGAATGACAGAGACTTCATAGTTATATGAGTAGGAGCAAATATGCCCAAGGAAATCAGATACGTGGAGGACTGGGGATAGAGACAGGTAGATATTAGTCCCAGTTTTTTGTTGACCTGCTGAGTTGAAAATAAACAACTGGAATATCACAACTAGTCTTGTGGGACACCCTTTAAACGATGACTATTAAAACCAGCAAAGGAGTTTCTGGAGTGTATTTCTCAATGGGCAACTCAGATTGCTAGTGTGAATCTTCAAAAACTGGTCTGGATCCATTTAGTAATGGAGCCTCTTGCCAAACTCCTGCATAACGTAAAAGACATTACTAAGTGCAAGGAACTCACTTACTTGACACCGTCAGAGAAGATAGTGTTGCACAGAAATGAAATGCTCTGCAGACTCTAGGCTTAAGCCTTGTAAGAGTCAGGTCTTCAGTGGTATGTAAATGTGGCTAGCCTTACTCTAAATGGGTCCCAAATACCATGATGAAATGTAAGCTCTGTTCCTGCTCTGACAGTAAGCAATCTGACAGCGAGGAAAAAGCCATGGACTGAAAACTCTGATAAGCAAGTCTAACCAAATCATCTCATGTAAGAGTAATAGGCTCTGAAGGGCATTTGAGGGGGAAATTCACTAAACTTTGGTACATGGGGAGCATACACAACTTGGTGGGGGGGAAATCCTTGTAGGCACAGATAAGAAGGCAATCCCGTGTTGTTCCTTAGATATTACACAATATCTTTGCTCATGAGAAATCCTGTTCAGCCTGTAGTCAACTGGGAATTGGCTCTTTCTGCCACAGGCAGACTGGATTAATCCCATACCATCTCTCTCTCTCTCTCTCTCTCGCTCTCGCTCTCTCTCTCTCATGGGCCAACCACAGGCAAGAGTGTCACAGGTAGACCAGAAAGCAGCAGTGCTGAAAAACATACTCTGGGCAGCAGTCGCAAACACACAGCATCAGAGAATATTCTAGAACAGCCAGAGAATATCTGGTTCCATAAAAATCAAGAGAAATCATGCCTGAGATACAATGTACCCCTTTTTCATCTATACCTGGAAAGGACACTTAAAAAAAAAAAAAAAGATTTGAACTCTGAATAATTGCTGAAGCCAAGGTTTAGATTTCTCTGCCATTAATAACAAGGCTCCAGAGTGAAGCCTCCCATTCAACCTGGGGACACTCAGAGGGGAAGACTTAACAAAACCAACATGATGAAAAGACAAGGAAACTAGGATGCAGTACACTGTAGCCATATCAGAGTGAGTGAAAAGAAATGACAATATCAGAAACCCATTCCACATTATATATTGCTACTGCATTCCATTATGCTTCTAGGATACTAGAATATACTGAAACGTCAATCTATAGGGTGCATTGAGTCTCTTCAAGTTCTAAGTTGAAGTCACCGAGTATTATTATAATACTACTAATGTCAATGGCTGAACCAGGAGAACCCTAAGACAATGGCAGTTAACCATTCTGGCACGCAAGGAGTATGGGCATGTGATCGCCAAATAGGGTCTACACAAGGTAACACAGCATGCTCATATTAGTCTACTAAGTCACACGATTCATAATTTTTCTTTTTTTTTTTAAAGATTTTATTTATGTATTCATGAGAGACACAGAGAGAGAGACACAGGCAGAGGGAGAAGCAGGCTCCCTGCAGGGAGCCTGATGTGGGACTCGATCCCAGGTCCCCAGGCTCACGCCCTGGGCCGAAGGCAGGCACCAAACTGCTGAGCCACCCAGGGATCCCGATTCATAGTTTTTCTTAGGGAGATTTTATTTTTGCTGCTTTTAGAAAGAAGGGATGTTTTTGAATAAGAGCAACACTACTTACTCTACATTTTAAAAATAGAAGAAACAAAACAAAATGAAAACAAACCTCTGCTCTCTAAGTACAAGGACTTGTTTTTGAATTTTAATTTGCAGTTCAGAGTGGGCCGACCTGATACACAGTAAACAGAAAATAACAGGCAGTATAGTGATGAGGCAAAGTATCTAACTTACTATTTCCTCACTGACTTTGTTTCATTTCTTCCTTTATTTACATGTACCAATGATTAAGCTCTTATTTTTAAAATACCAGGAAAATTTCAGAGGAAGAATGCGGATAGGGCTTACCGATTTAATCTTTAAAGTTTAAATCATCTTTTCATTCAAATAATCATCTTATCAATTCTCTGAATAAAGAAACAGTACTACTACAATGAAGTAAGCACTTTTCAAGGCTTACTGTACCCTGAAACATTCAGAGGGATGAAACTCAACTTGTTACCTTCTTCATTATCATTCATTATATGTGTATAACCATCTAAATCTTCCTTTCCCACAGCACATCACATTTATTCAACACCACCTTATCAGCAAATGATATCCCCTCATTTTATCTTTCCTACACCTCTGTACAGGAAGCTCCTCTGCCTTAGGGAACATGCAGAATGGCAACACTCTGTATCAAATTAAGCTTTTTCTTTAAAGATCACTGGGGGTGGGGAAAGGTAGGGGATGGCTGAATAGGACAAGCTATTGATGAGTAGTTCTGTGATAGAGACTGACAAAATGAGCAAAAAAAAAAAAAGTGAAAATGATGTTTTTCTTTTCTTTTCTTTTTTGTGAGTGCACACACTGGAGATAAAGAGAAGAGAAAGAATCTCAAGCAGGCTCCATGCCCAGCAGAGAGCCCAACACGGGGCGTGATCTCACAATTCAGAGATCATGACCTGAGCCAAGATCAAGAGTCAGACTGTCAACCAACTGGGCCACCTAGACTCCCCCAAAAGTGATACTTTTCAATGAAAGCAAAGTATCACATGAAATTAATACCAGTATAATTATTTACCCATAAAATAACAGTGCATGTTTCCTAGGATCTCTCTCTCTCTCTGTGTCTGCCTCTGTTAGTTGTCAAGCTCATGTAGTTCTTTTTTTTCTCTCTTTTACACTCATGTGATGATGCCAGAAGCTGAAAAACTGCAGTTCAACCTAAAATAAACTCAGAATACTGCACACAAACACATACACAATATATTCAAAACACATGCACTAATTTTATGCACAATTACTTAAATATTGTTGAAGCATAAGAAAAATCTAGAATAAATTTTAAGATCAATTAATATACACATCTCATAGAACAAAAAAGTATTAGTGGCCAATAGCAAGAATGACATGTTTATGAAAATCTTGTCTTTTGGGATCAATTTAATCACTTTGCATGAATGACAACTTAATAACAGATTGTAGGGGAGTGACAGAGATGGTCTTGCTTGATAAAAATCAAGTTCTTGGTCTGCATGAAATTCCATAAAGGGAAATAATATTTTAAATTGTCTTTATGCATTCAACAAAGCCTACAAATTTTAAAGTTTTAGAACTAATAGTTGATTCTCTTTATGAGGAAGTTTGCAGCAGGCTGCAAATTGTGAAAACTGCAAGCTTCATCAGAAAGAACGTGTATCAATGTTAATTAAGCATTCATTAGAAAAGAAGGCTAAGTGAGCCATGGGAGAAGAAAGGAAGCAATATCTAGCTGTTAGTAATTTGGAAAGTCAGAATAACCTGTCTTGATTAGACGTTAAGGGTCACAGTTTGGGGAAGAACACAGAAAGAAACAGCAGGGGGATTTTTTTTTTCTCTTGCTTTTCATATCTTTCATTTTAAGATTTTCAAGAGCAGTTGTGCAATACGACAGAGTGGATATTTTTTAAAGGTCAGAATATAGTGAGAAAGGAACCACAATGTGAGTTTAAGATCTCTTCACAGGACTGATTAAGAAGGCTATTGTAAAAAAGCTAATTAAGGCAATTAACCCAACATCAGGCAGAGCAGCTGGTGGGAATTTTCCAAGCAAAACCTGAACTAGCTTGGACATCCCACTGTCAATGACTTAGTCCAGGGGCTCCCATCTTCTACAAAAAGATAAGAGTAAATTGTAATTTAGGCCTGAGAAGGAATCCAAGGGTTTGATTAAGTTAAGAGATAATTGATAATTGCTGAGCAGAACCTAAAATTGTCTAAGTGTCCTTAAAAGTAATAACGTGAACTGAAAGAGCCTCACAAACTATAAGCGACAGGGACGCTTTGTTAATTTATCTCATTTTGACATAAATATAGTGTCTCTTACTTTAAGGTAAGACCTATATTTGTTTTGTGAAATATAAGTGGTTGGACCATTAGCATCACTTATATTAATCCCATTGTAATCACGGGTCATTGCTTGTCCTACACAGCATGATCACAAACGTGATGGAGAAAACTAGATGGTCTCATCTATGGCACTTACCTTTAAAATTTGAAGGGCGGGGGGTGGGGGTGAATGGGTGATGGGCACTGAGGGGGGCACTTGACAGGATGATCACTGGGTGTTATTCTGTATGTTGGCAAATTGAACACCAATAAAAAATAAATTTATTATTAAAAAAAAAAGAATGCCTGGCTGAACTTGAAAGTAAAAAGAAACAGAAGTTACTTAAGGAAAATCTTGTGACAGGGACCTACAGGTCATTAGGAATTTCACATGGATGGGAAAACGAAAGCCTAAACAAAGACAGAAAGCAAGCAAATGGCCCAAATCCCAAAAGAGCCTAATGAAAATTATGAGTTGAGATGCTTTGGGCTAAGAAAACAGAAGTCTGCCAACTGAGCTCGTAATAAAGGAAGAAAAGAATTATCCAGACTTAAGACTTGAAGAGAAATGGGGTATAGGACGAATGTTCAATTTTGTGAATGAAGTGGAAGCCGATGCTAACAATTTGATTCAAGACACATTCACTGCCATATTTTTTGCAAAACTATTAATAAAATAGGAAGTTGCATTCTATTAAGTAATCAAAGCTTAAGAGTCAATATACTTTTATTTTTTCAGTTGTAATAGCTTATATTTAATGAGTACTTCCTAAGCGCTTTATTTTTTAAGTTCGTTCTAACTACAGTCTCACATGGCTTTTTAACCACATTCTGAGGTATATACCGTTTCACCTCTATTTCACACACCACGAAATGGAAGCATAAGAAGCCAAGTCACTTTCCTGGAATTACACAGTAACACTGCTACTACAAGTCAACTTACATGCAATATTTTATTCACAAAGGAAAAAGTGGTTAAGTATCAAGTAGTGTAATCAACACTTGTTTTCTATTGTTTGTTTTTAAGAACCTGATCATTAGATTTAAGAATCAATTTGTCAGAGTCCAAGAACTACCCTCTTGGGATTTCAATTAAAATTGCATTGAATTTAAAATTTAAATCAGCTTTCTACAACTTAAAGACATTTGGATTTCCTCTCTATACATGTTTATCACACCACTATAAAAAAAAGGAGGTCTATGCCCTCCTTTAATATTTACGTTACTTTTTTCATAAAGGTTGTGAAGATTTTTAATATTTTTTCTAGTAGCTTTGCAATTTTTGTTTCTATTGTGTTTGGATCATTTTAATTGATTATCTTTTGAACTGGTTATTACTGATATGGAGGACCACCACTGGATTTTGTAAGCAGATCTTGCTGAACTAGAAGCATCTGGTAATCCATGTCCACTCTCTCTTAGACAAGTTTCAGAGTCACCATTTATTCAATATCAAATATTCCTTGAAGGAAGAAAATCTATTAAACATAACTATGGTACTCAGAGTAGTCAGTTAAAAGTGATGAATGAAGGTCCAATCTTCCCCCATCCCTAATAACCAACACATGCACAGTAATTCAGGGAGGGAGTGGCAAGGCATCTAAGGTTCGCAAACACTAAAACCCTATCAAAACACACAATACACACACAGGCACCTCTAACATCATCACAGCTCTTCTTCCTGGAATGCTGACCCACCCCTTTTTCATTTAAATTTCTATGAAGAAAAGTATACAAATCAGAAACGTCACAACTTAAATTTTCAGCAGGTATCAAATTCCATGTAACCAACAACCAGATCCCCCCCCACAAAAAAGGGGGGTACTTCTGCATTACAGCCTATACAGTGTTCCAAGTCAGAATACCTGAAATCTCTGCTGAGCTCCACTCTCTCCATATCTGCATACAATTCACACTAATTCAGGCCCCTGATACCTCTGGGTCCCTCACACCATAGCCTCTTTCCACTCTTTGTTGTCACAGCCTTCCTCCAGGCTCCTATCTGTCCTTCCTGAGGAAACTGTGACATCTTACCTGGCCTTCCTCCTTTCTAGTCTTACTCCTCTCAAATCTACCCTGTGCACTATTATTTCTGTGTCATCTTCCCCAAGAAACCTTTCTTGAGCCCTAAGGTTGAACTCCAAAGTCTTCAAAATACTTTAACAGTGTTCAATTTGTATACTCTTTGGCAATATTTTGTTCATAGTCTGTTTCCCCCAGATAAACTTGACTCATAGTTGTGCCCACAAAGTTTCAGTAGAATAACTGATGCCTAGGAGAGGATCATTATGTGTCTACTGACCTGAAGCCAAAGGGTTGTAACTGTCCATCTTCTTTTTAATAAGCAATACTCAAACCATTGTTACTGTATTTTTTTTTCAGATCAATTAACTATTGTGCTTCGGGATTATTTTCCCCTTATAGCTCACTCTTTGATCTTTATTTCAATTCACTTTTATCTGAGAAATACTGCTGGGTGATAGGGGAGCCATGAGAGTTTATGTTCTGATTTATGGCCCCAAAGGATGAATGGGGATTGATCCTCAATTGGATGAAAACAGACACTCTAACGTAGGTATAGGAGAACAAGGGTGCTCCTCAATAGGGTGAGAAGAGGCACATAGACATCCCTGCAATTAAAATTTTAAGAATGCATGCAAAAGAATCTAGGTTTGCAGAGATAATTTTAGTATTTTATACAGAATCACTATAATCCTTATTAAATTAGAACCATAGAAGAGGTCATGTCTGATACAGGAGACTTTTCTGTAGTTCATGGCAATTCTAATACACAGAGTTAGCTACTCCTGTTTATTACTGTTGCATAGTTTTTCATCATTCTGTGGGTTTTGTTCCTCTTCTAATATCTGTGATGAGAGAAGGAAAGAAACACTTCAGAAATGAAAGATTAGTTTCCTAAATCATAAAGATGAGCTTTGTAATCATTTTCCTTTAAGCAAGGAATTAAAGGATAATAAAAGCCCTAATTAAGGACCTCATTAGTTTAACTAGATTTTCATATGCAAAACAATGTTATGAAGAACCGCTGTAGAATGGAAACACCTCCTGTCCATGACAAACCCAAAAGGAAGCATTCCTGCCAGGACTTCTTTGGCTTCTAGCTTACTGTGCTCTCAGGGTCATTCCTTTTTTTTATGCCCACTCATTCTCTTCACCTTCTCCATGATTCTTGCTCCTTCTTCTTCATTTAGTTGCCTAATATTCTCGCCTTCTTTCTTATTTTAATATTTTCCATGATTCATCCATTCATTCATTCATTCATTCATTCATTCATTCATTCATACAACTGACCATTACTGAGCTTTCAGTATGAGTGAGGCACACGCCTAGGAGTTTGGGAGGCACAGATTAACAGAGCATGTTCTTTTTGTCTTCTTCTCCTCTGGACCATTCACTCATCATTAGCCTTCCATGTAAATAAATACTTTTCTTGTCTCTCCTTGTCTAAGGGTAAAAATGCCTCTCCCAACCTGGTTTTACTACCTCTCACATTCTTTCAGCTCTCTTCTTCTCTTATGCAATTATCTTGATATTACATTAGCTACTTTGGACTCACCCAAGCCTGCAGTTGATATTACCATATTACATCACTAGGTTATTCTATGTCCTTCATTATCAGTGTATATTAAATTAAGTCAGTAGAGGCAAGAGGCATGTACTTTTACAATGCTCTTTTAAAACTGGGTAGAGCTAAGGCAACTTGCATGCAAAACGATTCCCTCTGCTAGTCTGGAAAAAATGTTAATAACACATATTTTTCCCGTTAATAGCATGGTGCTTTTGGAGTTAATATTTAATATCACACACTACAGGAATTATTAGGTGAGAGGATAAGCATTCTCAAATTACTTTAGTAAAATCCTTGGGTTTTAACTTTAAACTCAAAATCTGAAAGGGCGAGTTGGGTTTCTCAGATTAAAATCCTGAGACTGTACTCTAGGCTCCTTGAATAAGCATCTCCTGTGGGTGGAGTCTGGGAGTTAAAATACTTAAAATATACTTTGGGAAATTCAAAGTCTAAACCTGAGGATCACTGGGACAAGCTTTGAAACCAAATCTTGGTTAAAATCCCAACTCTACAACAATGCCCGCCATGAGCTTTGGGTTCTTCATTTGTAAAGTAGTATTAATAATACCTAGTTCATGGATTATCAGAATTAAATGAAACATACACTTTTTTTAAAGTATCCAGTTCATAAACAGCTCAATAATTGAAAAAATTTTCCATATGCATTAATAATGAAATTCCCTCTATTTCCATATCTTTAAATTAAATACCAATTGGTTCTTCCGCTTTGTTAGCTTTGTGACTGCAAATAATACCACATAGCACTAGGGAACAAAAAACCAAATAAAAAGTTTCTTTGAAAATAAAGTGAAACTGATGAGTAAAATTATTCGATTAAATAAAGTGGAAAAACTGAACTACACAAAAAGTAAAGAGATGAATTTTTGTTTGCTTTGGCAGTTTCGCTTTTATTGCTGTTCATAACAGTTGGGTGCCCAGGACGCATTAGGCTCTGTAAAAAGAGCAGAAGTCGAGAGTTACCTGGGCCCTCAGGAGGTATGTTATTGATCCAGGAAAGGCCTCACTGAAGATGTGAATCTAACAGAGGAAGACAGAGTGGTCTGTGGGAACTGGTTCTAGAAGTCTTGGTTAGCAGGAGACAGTGCTGGAGTGTGAAAAGGAGCAAATATAGAAGTCGCAAAGCACGCAGATTCCATTCTTACCAATGGTATGGGCTACAAGGGTGGGCAGAGGTACAGCCGCCAGGGGGGCTGAAAGTGGCAGATTCACAAAGGGTCAAGACTAGAGGCAGTAGCGTAGTACAATCTATTCTAGTAATATTTCATGAAGAATGAAAAAATTAAAAAAAAAAAAAGCCTTAGCCATCTGCATTGCATGTGGTAGGGGACTAACTACACATTTACTGAATGAACATTAATAAGGAAAGAAAGGTGATTAAGTAATAAACATTATGAATGCAAAAGATCATTCTGACATTCAATAGATACTCAGCACCTAATGTGTGCAGTACGCAGTGCTCTATCGTCTGTGTGTGCTCAATGCTCAGTGAGGCTTGTCTACAAAGATAACAAAGAGTTCAGTCTCTGACCTCAAGTGTATAGAATATCAAAAATGGTAATAGTTCGGAAGTGTAGCATTTGAAAACGCTGTATATAAAGTCATGGCAATTCAATATTTATCACCTTATTAAACTAAGGAACAACAGAAGACATTGGCTTTCCAAAGCATTCGTTTAAGACTTTTATGTCTTGAATAACCCCAATCAATATTAGATTTTATTTCACTTTAATCTATTTATTTACTAATATAACTAGCATAAAATTATTATCTCAGAAAAAAATGTCATTTGTTGGCTTGAAGGTCAATGCATTTTCCATGTACCGCCTGAAAGAGCAGCTTCGGCTTCTTCTCTTGAGCCAGCCAGTTGGTAAGAAATGGTTTTCAAGGATTTATTATACGCCAACTGAATGTGCTGAGTTATGATTTTCTTTCCAGTCATTTAGGGATTATTTTTGAACAAAACGTGGCCAAAGAATACTCAGCCATAAAATTCATGCTAACATTGAGTAAACACTTTGTAATTAGAGAATAATATTTATCAATATTCTTAAAATGATAAAAAAAATGCCAACTTGCTCTATGATAGGAACTGTGCTAAGCACTTTCCAGGTATTATCTTATTATCTGTATTTATTTCTACCAACAACCCATTGAGGTAGATATTATGTCTCCACTTTACAGGTGAGAAAACTGAGGCATACAGAGGTTAAGTAAACAAGTGGATTGCACAACTATAAGGCTTCTTTAAAAAAAACAACCCAGTTTCAAACCTTAAATAACAAATTCTTGGTTGAAAATTTTATATTCTAGAGAAATTAAGGCAATGATAATTGTCTTTGCCTTGACACTCTTTCCAAAACTGACAGTGAGATGAAAACGGAGGCATATAATAAAAAAGCAGAACGTAATTCTTGCTAAAACTCTGAAAGAAATGAATAATATACACATGGTGTTATTTTAGAAAGTCAAAATTCGATTTCATTTTTAACCCCACTTATTCAGTGGGGCTAGAGTCGTATCTCTCTTAAGATATTTCTCTTTAGCAAAAGTAGAAAGAACAGTCATGCTTGACATTTGCACTTTCGCAGAGCCAGTATGCCAAAGAGGAGCAGGACAACCAGCAGAGAGCTGCCCAGCAAAAGTGGTGGTGGTGACAGCAGCAGATGGAAAGTAAACCATTGGCGTATTGGAAATAATCAGACATCATCCTACAGCTGGGAAATCAGCAAGAAATGAAGATCGGGCTTTCTCCTCATTAAATCTGTAATTAAGGTCTCATTCTGCTTCTCTGAAATCCTGCTGTGTTGGTGGGTAATACCCTCTCTGTACTGGGGTGAGGGAACCCCTACAAATGTCAGAGTGATAAGTTAATCACAGGGTTATATGGAGAGAACACAAGGTCGGTAAGAGATCTAGGAAGAACCAAAAATGACACATCTGATCAATTTCTACCTGCCTGTCTGAATCTGACGTGGGACTTGAAGGATATGGAAATTACTGGGAACTCTGTTTGTCAATATGAGTTTTGATGGTAGGAATAAAAGCCAGAAACTATTCTGCAGGCTTAATAAATAGAATTCTCTGGCATATAAAAAAAATAATACTCCATTTGCATTACAATCTTTACTGAGATCATAAGAAAGATCCACAAAGTCAGATCCATGGTATGTTTAGTCAAGTTATTAAATTTGAAAGAGAAAATTCAGAATGATCTGTAGAAAAGAACTCTTGCCCTGTCACATCAGCGTTTCAATGTGAGGCAAGTACCCAAAAATCGCCAGACTTATAAAATCCTGACTCGTTATTGACAAGTTTATGTGAAACATGTTTAATTGTTACTATCACAGCAGTCTACACCAACTCTTAAGGTAACAACTTCTGTAGCCTTATTAATTTTGGCAAAGGTACTTCTGTTTATAGACCTATAAATTTGCTCTTTCAGACCAGAAATTTGCCCAGCTCTCATTTTCCTGAAATTGAATGCAGCAACACTGACCCTTCACAACTTGGTAAACTCGAGTTATAGCCTTCTAAGTTTTTCTCATTTGGAAACTACTTGAAATACCTGTTGAATAAAATGCAATTGGCTTTTGAAATAATTTTCCACCGTGTTTTATAAAACTCACAATATATCATTCCCGTCCCCATAAGAGGGAGAAAAGTAGCATGCAATTGATTATATGCAAATGAGATAGGAAATCCAAATGTCTATAGCAGCCGTAACATGGAAGGCATTTTAGCTTGAGAGAAGAAAGAAGGTTTGATAGTCTTGTTTTCTTTTTATGGCTTAGACTCATGCTTCAAATTCTCTCATCCAACCAGTTCCTAAATTCTGTCACCGTAAGATTCTCACAGAAATGTGGTCTCCTCATTTCACTGTTGTGTAAAAAGACCCAAAAAGGAGAAAGTCTGGATTTGAACCATAAATATGTCACTCACTAGTTGTATAACTATGTGCAGTCAGTATGTTCAAGTGATAAATCCTCCAAAACCATTCTTTCACACCTCAAAGGGGGATAAAATATCCATGTAACATAACACGTATGAAAGCGTTTTGTAATGGTTAAGGACTGTACAAATGCTAATTGGCTGGTGATATGGTTTAGGGGGGGCCTAAAAATCCATTAATACCTTCCCTAGCAGATTTCCGTTTTATTTGGAGGGCCAACACAGTTGCTTCCTTAGACATCAGACCCCAATTACCACCCAAGGTTTTCCCAGAAACAAAGAACAACTCCATCATATTTTAGGGGAAGCTAGCTAGCTAGCTATTTGTTTGTTTGTTTATTTATTTATTTATTTATTTATTGAGGCAAATATTCAGCTTGGAATCATTATTATGTCATTTCATAAAACCTGTAATATATCCAGATTTCGACACCTGTTCCAGACCAAGGCTTCTCAAAATTTAAAATGCTTACAAGCCACCTGAGAGGAATATCCTTAAGGCCAGAATTTGACATAGACAGCCTAGGGCAGGGCCTAAGATTCCGCATTACTAGCAGGACCTCAGGTGATCTTAATGCTGCTGGTCTTCAGGCCACACCATGAGTGGCCGTGCTCTCGACCTTCTTGAGGTACGTCCTTCAGTATGGCAGTGAATAGTGACGTGCAGCTACTTACAATTGATTGAACTAAAATTAAATTATACTACTTCATTTCTTCTGTAGCACTAGCCACATTTCAAGTATCCACTAGCACATATGGCTAACGGCTGGCTCATCAGACGGCACCAAAAGAGAACATTTCCATCACTGCAGAAAGTTCTGGTGGACACCTCCGCTCTAGAGCACAGCAGTAATATTGGGGGAGGAAGGAGGTTGCCTTGACCTAACCAGTTTCTCCACTGCCTCGAAAGTATTATACTCATGCGTATCAATGGCATCAATGGTTTTGTCTACTGTATCCCTTAGATATATAAGGACATAGGATATAATGACCTCGTCATAGGTACACACTTGGAATGGTGGTGACAGGAGAAAGATGGGTTTTCTGTGAATCTCAGCTTTTAGAGAAAGAGAAGAGAGACTGAATGGCAATTCCCTGCCAGCAGGAAGGAGAAGAGGGTCGGTCCAATGATACCCAATGAGAGAATGACGCAGAGCCAGCCTTGCTCCTCCTCTCAAGGGAAGAGTGAAGTGATATTAATCAGCCCACTATTGTATACAGAGAGGGTTCTCTCAGGAGAAGAGCAGCGCATCTGTCCCACTCACACATCAAAGAGGCCCAGCAGCTGAAAATGCTTGTGTCAAATCTCCACTCAGACTCTTTCTCCTTGCTTTCCTTTCCTGGTTCATTTGCTATTCTGTGGGCTGTTTAGCAATAAGCCCTTCATCTGATTAACATTTCAAATCCATTGTTGGTCTGTGCTGACTTAAATGAACTAATCATCATTAGTACTTCAAAACCTGTCTGGCTATGCCTGCAAGGGGGAAAAAGAAGAGAAGAAAGGGAAACAAGCCTGACTCATTAAATAAGTCACCCGCAAGTAGTTGGTCAAGACTGAAACAAAAGCAGAATCCTGAGTGTTTTAATCATTCATCAAGTCCTGGATGCAGATAACTAGAGAGGCAGAAGAGGGACCTCGAATACGTATATCCATGGGTACAGGTACAGGTACAGGTATAGATACATCTCCTCAGGGCAAGGATGGAATAGAGAGAGTGCCTCTTCAGAAAGATGAAGATAGGAAACTTGAAATCCTATTTATTCCCTTTCCTCTGCATCCCTTTATCTGTGGGAAATATTAGTTTAGGACTGATTTCAAAGCAAAACTTGTTACAGAACTAGTTTTCTATTCTTTTTGCTTTCCCTATTTCAACTGAATTGTATTTCCCCAAGTAACTGACGTGGGTCATCTTTTTATTTTACAGCTATATTGATAATGTGTTACTTTAATGTATGCTGTGCATCATCGTACAGAATATAGTTGAACCTAATGCTTTATTGGACCACATCAGCCATTAGCCTGGCTGAATCTGAGTTCACCAGAGGAGATTTTTTTTTTTTCTAGATCAGACCTTCTGAGGAAATATATTCATTGTTTATTCAACTGTATACAAAAGTTTTCGTCATAATACTTATAATTCTGAGGCTCAAAAAAAAAAAATTCCAGACCGTTTCCCATGCTTGCCTGTGAAACACAGACAAGTCTCAACTCCATTTAACTGGTGAATTTCAAGCTTTTCTTTCCTTTGAAGTCAGCATTTCCCAGAGATTCCACAAAGTACCCAATTCTTGTGATCTTGGAAGTATGGTTCCTAGAGTGTGAGAAGTACAAGACAGATGACCAGAGAGGGTGCAAATTCACAGCCTTCCCTGTCATTGAATCATACAGTGTGTACCATACTCCGTTTTCAATTGTCTCAATTGTTTGATCAAATCGAAGAGAAAGTTTCACTGGGCGTTCAACACCATTTCCACTTGCCATTCTCCTCTTTTAACAAATAAACCAGCTCTTAAGCTCAGTCTTCCGAGGGGAATTGCATCTAGCTAAAAACCAGTAATGTTATTTTTCATTGAACTTATTATTATTGTTAACATTTTCCTTTTATGTTGCTTTTTTTTTAATCTATTCGTGGTAGTAATAACATGTTTACAGGGATCCCTGGGTGGCGCAGCGGTTTGGCGCCTGCCTTTGGCCCAGGGCGCGATCCTGGAGACCCGGGATCGAATCCCACGTCGGGCTCCCGGTGCATGGAGCCTGCTTCTCCCTCTATGTCTCTGCCTCTCTCTCTCTCTGTGTGACTATCATGAATAAATTAAAAAAAATGTTTACAAAAATACATTAAAAATATAGTACCTAAAGAAAATATTAGCCTTAGAACAAGGCAAGTGAATATGGCGAAAACCATGAAACATTAGTGCTGATTCAAAGATGAGAATTGGGAAGATGAGAGAGGAAAATGAGAGAGGAAATGTCTCATTCTTTTACAGAATGACTAGTTAGGGCTGAAAAAGGTCCCAGGGAGCACACAGCTAGCTGAGTGGCAGGAAACAAGAAGCAAAAAAGCAGCAATAGCAGAGGATGTGCTAAGGAGCAGAAGGAAGAAAGTAAGAAAACATTCTTGATCCATTCTCACTTGGTCTATTTCAATAGCATGAGTTGCTCAGAGTTTTTCCGCAGGCTTTTCCCAATGGTGAATTTTTAAGTGTCTTCTTAGTGTCTTTGGAAGGGGGGAAGTAACACGAGGTTTATTAACTATGTTTCAGCTCAGTGTCACTGTGCCAGTTATTGACAAATGGGACTAGAATCATTCTAAAAGGAAGATTTCTAGAGCTCCTTATCATTAATTACTCAAAGTACTAGTTCTTAAAATACTAGTTCTCATCTATGGATAATTTGTTAAGATAAAACCCCTTATTTGTGTTTAATCAATAATCATTTATTAAGTAGCTACTATTCATGAAACAGTTCGTATTTGCTGTGCCAGGCATACAAAGTGGTGTCCTGTTACTCAAAGCGTGGTCTGTGGTATCACCCTCGTACCTTTTTAGCAGCCCTGGTATCACCTGGCAGCTTTGCAGACCTGGTTATTCGCAGCCCCTACCCCAAATCTACTGAATGAGAATCTGCACTTTTAGAGCAATCCTTAGGCACATTAAAGTTTGGGGAACTCTGTTTTAAGATATGGAGACTGTCTTCAGGTAGCTTAACATCCCAGTTTGGAAATAATACTGACACGAAAACCATGAAGTAACAACAAGTGGTAGGAGTCAGTACAAATGGCGTGATGTGAATTTAGACAAGAAAATGATCTCCAAAAATCGTGGAGGAAAACAGGAACTGTGTCTGGAGATCCATCCAGAATTACAGGGAAGAAGCATAACCCCACTGTGCAGTATGGTGATGGTTTTCAGGCAAAGAGAGGACAGAGCTATATGCAAGTACAGATTAAAAATCCGTGTGACCAGAGTGATGGATCCATGTTGAGAATGTGGAAAAGCAGACCCAGTGGAAAGTACGGGGCATTTTGATACCCAAGCGAAGGATTTAACTTTCTATGTAAGAGTAAATATATGCCATGTCTGAAAATATGCAGACTAGGAAGTCACAAAAGTAGAACCAGTCTCTTGCACTTAAAAAAAAAAATATTCAGTGTTTACGAAATTGAGTTGGTTAAACTATATGTTCAGGAGTGATTACTCTGGTCCCATGGTGGTTAGGATAAATCGTAAAGGGGTGGGGGGAGCCAGGATGGTGGAGTCTATAAATATCCTTGGTGTGGGATCAGATGCCTTGAATAATGTCTGTTTAGTGAAAGAGAGGCAAAGGCCCTAAAAACAATAATTACATGTAAGAGACTAATATAGTCAAACTACTGTATCACAATGACTATGCTGATTTGAATTTGCCTCAATTAAGGAGCTCTTTCATTGAAATAAAGTTTCTAAAAATGTTACTTAATGGCACTACTGCACTTCTGTTCGATTCATTCAGCTGAAACCCATGTGCTTGTTATGTCTCCTTTTATTCTCATGTTCTATTGTAACCAGAATGACAAAAGTGAGTGTAAACTATGGCATTTTAATGCAGGAAGCACCTTTTTCTTCAAGCGAGGCAATATGCTGTGCCAGCAAAACCTTGAGCCATTCTTGGGTTTGAAACCTGGCTATAGCATTTTCTGGCCAGACGTTGGTGCTGTTTGACATTGGCCCATGCTTAACGTCCCTGATTCTTAGTTTCTCTATCTGTAGACGGGATGAGATATTATCCACTTTACCAGACTCTTGGCACAAGGCCTGGCACATAATTGATCCTGAAAATAGGTGCTGCTAGTAACATCCTGATCATACTGTACTCCTCTATCCACCTCCTCCTCTTCCTCACCATCGCCATTGACTCAAAGAAAGGACCAAACCAAAGGCGTTTTAACGGATACTTTTCAGTTTAAGAATAGGGCTCTGGTTTTACAACAAACCCAGTTTCTATAGAGTGATTCTGTAGTTAATCCAGAAATCTTTCAAACAAAGAAAAAAAGAAAGAAAAGGGGGAGCATTGCATCTTGGCTGCACAGTTGTCTTCTGCAAACGTTCAGGCGTGCAGTGACCAGTCACGTGCTGGTATGAGGACTCAGATGTGGGCAATGCCAAGAGCACCTGACATTCCCTTCCTCAACTCTTCTTATCCTCAGCTTAGGTCCTGCCCTGTGAGTCCTCCCCACCTTTACTCATCCTGTTTTCTGGGTTTTCTTCTACCTCCTTTCCTCTCTGTGCTTTCCTCTCTAAACCTGATTGTTACTTCAACTACCAGCAAACAAGCCCTCCCCCATCGCTCCTCCTGCTTCCTCCTCTAACACCAACCCAAACTGCCCACAAGAATACTTTCCCCTGAAGAGAGGAAAAGGTGCAGAAACCAAAGTACTGGAGTCACATCTGCATAAACTTTGCATAAACCCCAGGAAGTCTAGAGCTTTCTAATTACTACCAACTCTCTAGAGCTTCCCTGGAGGAACTAAAAGAAGCTTTCGACTCACAATGGTGATTGCCTCTGGATCAAGTCTCTGGCTGATCTTCCTCTAGCGTTCCTGGTAGCTAAAAACACGCATGATTGTCCTCTCTTGTAAACAAAGAAATAGTACCTAATTCGTTTGTAGTTGAAAAGGTTTTTATTTGGAAGCCATTTGGTGGGATGTATAGTTGGTAGGAAGGACTTAGATTGGCATTATTGCCATATTCAGGATTTAATCTATGGAATATTTTTTTTTTTGCAATGGTTTCTAAACTTTCAGACATTGTCTAGGAGTGGACATTGGTTTTAAAGGACCATTCAGAACCCAGAGGAATCTCTTCACTGCTCAGGAACCATCTACATACTATGGAGAATCACAGAGTTCTACATGATGGTTTGAACAACTACTGCAAAGTGCTTATTTTCCGATGGGGAAAGAGATCCCCGACATGACTTAACTAAGATAAGTCAGAGTCAAACCCACATTTCACTATATCAGAAGTTCTTAAACTGTGTTGCATGAGAAAAACGTGGAGGGCTTGCTTGTCTCAAAATTAATCAAGGTAAAGAGGATGGGTGGCAGAGTTGAAAGGGATTTAAAAGACATATTAAAACACGGATCTCCATGCCCTACACCCAGAATATCTGATTCAGGTGATCTAGTGTGAAGTCAGGGAACATGTAAATCCCCAGGTGATGCCCATGCTGCTAGCCTATGGACCACATTTTGAAAACCAATTCTCAACATCATACCACCTCTCAGTCATACGGAAACATCATCAAATGCTCACTAGGGAATTTTAAAAATAATCATATTAAAATACTGTAGTTTCTACTTCTTAGAAAAGAAAAAAAAATTTTGAAAAACGGAATTATCCACTAAATTTTATCATCATCTCCCCTTTCTCCAGCCCACTCACTTGTCATGCCCTTCATGAAATCCCATCTTGTACTTACCAGCATGTTTTAGCTCCATGTTTGTTTGTCAAAATCACAGTCTGTGGTATCTAAAATTAAACTAAAAGTCACCATTGCTTTCTTTAAAGGAGGAAGCTTTTTAATATGAAGGAGCAACACTGTTCACTTGAAAATACCAAACTGTGAACTTTTCCTCTATTTTCCTTAGGGTGAATGAAGGGAAAATGTTGATTAAACAAAATGAAGTAAAAAGGCTGTGGTGGGAGATTAAGAGAAAAGCAAAGAAAAAGGAAGGAAGAAAATTAGTATCTTTGAGCACCTATCGTGTATCCAGAAACTTCCATACAGTTTTACATGAATATCCAATCTGCAATGTTCCTGGTGCAGCAGCTTGCATTTCTCTTTCGTGCTAAGAGACAGTTTATACTGGGTCCTGCCCTCCCCACAATGACCACGGTCTCATCTCATCAATTGCATCTATGCAACATATATGACCTATACAACATGCCGATACTCTATACAATAATTCTTTACGATGTAGAGATAACATTTTCACAATCAAGCTATCAAGAGAGACAAATTACGCTAGGTCACACTGCCATTGCATGCTTAAATAGAAACCATAACCTAGCTTGCCTGAATTGAAGTCTACTGCTCTTTTCAAAGGATCAAGGGTCTACAGTATGCTGCGCTCTTTTCCTTTTATCCTGGACACCACACGTGAAGCTCTACGTATAAGCAAAGAAGTCCCTGAGTGAAGAAACCGAGAAGTCAATCAACAGGTATGGGGTGCATACATCTGAAGTATATTTCCCCCTCCTCCTCTCTCTCATCACTGTCCCACAGTCTTTCAGTGAACCCCAAACATCTTTCAGTGTACCCCGAACATCTTACTTGCTGGAACAGGAAGAGAAGAGGGACAGAATGTGAGTTCAAGAGGAGAGGAGGGGAAGCTTCTTAGGTGTCCACTCTCCTTGTCCTGCACACACCCCAAATATGGTTTATGGGCACTGCCACAGTCTCTGGAGAGCTTGCTGGTGTCTCAGATGCTCTTCCCTGAATATTATAAATACTCATTTCATTCTCTGAGCTGGTCAGCACAAAGAAAAGCAAAAACAACAACAACAACAACAACAACTACTACTACTACTACTACTACTATCACTACTACTACTACTACTACTACTACTACTACCACTACTACTACTAACTAGCTTCTATTAAACGGCTGGCTGCCAGATATCTGAGAAAGCACAGGACAACACAATATCTCAAGTCTAAAGGAGGGTTCCAAGCCACGATTTCTGTAGCTCACTGGACTACCCAGCCAATCAGCATCAGGGCTTCCACTCTTCAGACATGTGACCTTCTTACTGGGACACTCAGGAGTCATCCTGCAGATACTACTGCAGGTACAGGCTGAGAGTGGTTGCTCGCATTTCTCTTCCAGGGCCTAAGGCCAGTTTTTACTCTCTATTCTCCACCCTCGCATGTCTCCATTGAGATCAGTACCTGGATAACATGCAATATTAATAAGAGTATCCTTCACTGAGGAACTCTGGGCATTTGCTGTTCCTTGTCTCTGAAAGGAAAACGAATGCAAGGAAGAAAGGAATCAACAGCAAAAAGAGCACAAAGGCACACACAAGAAATCTGTTCGGCTGTTTGATATTAGTGCTCTGTGGTGAAGCAGTGTGAGACACTGGAGTGGCATTTCCTCCTGCCCCTTATGGAGTTCAGTGCAACTTAGCTGTTGGCTACTGAATTGAGTTCTGAATTGAATTAATTTACTTCTGACACAGCCAGTATGGCACAGTGTGAGATGAAGCAGATGCTGATTTAAATGTAACATTATGAGTCCCTGGGTCTAATATCTTCATAATAAGGAATGTTGCTGCGGACATAAAGGAAATTGTATTTGCGTGTGCTCAGAACTTATGCAGGTCAGAATGAGAGCTTCAGAGTTTATTAAGTTAAATGACAGATTGAAGAGAAACAGAGTTAGGGTTGTACAAATATTAAGCAGAATTTTCACTACATCTGTAAGTTGGAAGTATTAGATCTGAACAGAGTAGAAGGAGGGGTGCCGAGTGATTCCCGTCCATGCTTACAACTAGCAGAAGTGACCATAAACCACAGGAAGTGGAGATGACAGCTGAGAGCCAATAGGCTTGGCAATGAAGGCTGACAGATTGGCCAGATGGCGAACGTCATTCAAGTACATGCCATATTTTGATTAGGATTATCTCTTAATACCCTTGATAACTCTTTAAATTCTATAACAGAGACAAATCCTTATATTATACCTACATGTGCCATTTTTCTATTAATAACATAATAAATCACTTAGCAGTGAAAGAAGCATTTTTTTTTTATTGTCAGTAGACATTTTACAGTCTATGGTCAGAGTACCAGTAATACTTAAAATTGTCTTCCAGATGGTAATCCTAGCATATTCACTTATAAAATCTTGCTATTTGTAACCTAAAGATAATCATCTTTCTACAAATTGTTACCACTCCTCTCTTTAGGTCACGGTTTTATCTTTTTGTTTTGTTTTTCGTCATAGTCCTTTATTATTTATTTATTTATTTTAATTTATGATAGTTACACACACACACACACACACAGAGAGAGAGAGAGAGAGAGAGAGAGAGAGAGAGAGAGAGAGAGAGGCAGAGACATAGACAGGCTCCATGCACCGGGAGCCCGACATGGGATTCGATCCCGGGTCTCCAGGATCGCGCCCTGGGCCAAAGGCAGGCGCCAAACCGCTGCGCCACCCAGGGATCCCCGTCATATTCCTTTAGAAACTAAATTTTCACTAGTTTACTGTGCCATCTTAATTCAGTCTCTAAATTCAACTGGAAATTAGTGATGAGTTACCTTAATTAGGGGATGAGAATGTGAAGAATAAAAAGATACAGTCTTGGTCTTTAAGCAACATAAACTCATCATTTCAAGATCAAAATTAGTCTATCTTTAGTTCCATGTTAGCAATTACATATTATTTACCATTACTTTGCAGAAACACTCTCTCTCAAGTTAGACTGGTCTTCTCACTTGACTCAAAAAATGCTATGCTAATTACTTAACTCTCATTTCTCCCCTCTGCCTTTAAAGACTGCTTGCACTTGTCTGTGTCAGTTAGAATAGTCTATACTGCAGTAACAAATGACCCCCAAGTCTTCTAACAACAAAGGTAGATTTCTTCTCCTGCTATGAGTCCAATATGGAAATAGCTGTGATCCTATTCCAATGGGAAGCCTTTATCTGGAACACTGCCACTTGTGTAGCAAAAGGCAAGGACATGGTAACAAAATATGTGCTGATCTTTCATGTTTCCTCTAGAAAATGGCACACATTTCAATGGCCAGAGCAAGTCACATGGCCAACTGCCACACAGGTAGCAGAGCCAAGTACCATCCTCTTCCAGGGACTGGAAGGGCAGTGACTATTTACCAACCACAATCCAGTCAACTCCTTTATACCAACCTTACTTATTTAGCAACCCTCAGCTCAGAGCCCACTATTACATGTTCCCATTTCAGTTCTCACTTACCCTTGTAATGTTCTTCAGCAGGGCCTATCTGTACTAAACCTACAAGCATTTACCTATATTATCTTGCGACATTTTAAAATAATTTTATTTTTGTTGCACTTGTCTTTTTCATTCAATTATAAATTCTTTGAAGGTACGGACCTTGTTTGAGATTTTTCCCTTGTACATACACACAGTTCACAGAACTCACAGAATGGAATACTGCAGAGATTGCACTAGCCTTGAGTATCTCATGCTGATTGGCTTCAAAAATAACTCATCCTAGGCATGTACTGGGTTTTAATCGAGGCAGCTAAAAACAAGACCCTGCCCTCTGCAAGTACTTTAAAACCGGGTGGCTGTAACACAAGCTGCTTCTATAACCAATGGGAAAATATGCTACATGTAATATTAGCATAAACTTCATGTCAAATGTCAAAAATATATTTAACAAGATACAGAAAAGTGAAGATCGCCATTACTTTAAGAAATACAGAACGGTCGTGTTACTTTTTGAGACTACATTGGGATAGGAAAAATACAAACTTATAAAAACCATGATCTAGAGAATAATTAGGCTGAAGATTACAGCGAATGGAGAAACTATAACACTTCAGCCTACATTTAATATAATTGGAGAAAAATTGTTTCATGCACATGTGTCTCACATTAGATCCAACAGCATATTTGTCAAAGCACTCCGAGTATTGACTGTGATTTCTAGGCTTGTAATTATAGAGGCAGTGGGTGCATAAACTTGTATATCATTTACTTTTTAAAAAGTGTTTGGAGGATTGACGAAATAATTTGTTTGGTGGTTATGGTATTCAAGGGGGAACACAATGGAGCCCGATACAAATGTGTTGACCACGTGTGATTCGAAGAGGATGTGTAATTAGGAAATGGAAACAGAAGCAAGCAGATATGTAACAACATCAGAATTTTAAGGATCCACTTAATAACAATCAACTAAATACATCAGATGTATTTAGCTCCTTGAAGTCATTTCATTAATCTGAAAATTAAGCATATGCCGGCTCCTGAGTGGAGGAATAAGGGAGACTGGTTTGCTTGGGAGATTGGTAAAAGCACGCAAAGCCATTTATCTTGAGATTATAGGTCTGGATTCAACCAAGAGGCTAAAGACAGTTATTGCTACTTTATGGCCCATATGAAATGAACTATCATTATCAGTTTAGATGCTCATTTTAGCAGGCTGTCACCATAATATGGGTTGGGATAACCCTAATGGATATGTGGACAAATGTCTGCTTGGAGAAGTAATATAGTACATTGAAAAGAGCTGTTGGCTGAGAATCAGTTGTTGTTGCAACTCTGCCTCTAACACCTAACATGGGTCTCTCCCCTTTGGACAAGGTGGTCAGGGAGAAAGGGAAGGATTCTGATGACCCCTTCCCCCCAAATCCCCTCTACTTTAGGTTAGATAGCATCCCGTGTAGAAAAGTCCCTTTTGGCTCTTCCCAACAGGAACTCTGTCCCTATCTTGCCCACACTATCATCCAAATCATCCCTGGCCTTGTTTTGGGATCTTAGACCTAATTATTACTGCTTTCTCCTTTAGTTAAAAGGGATAGGATGTCCTCTTCCTTTTCCCCTCAAATGTTCTATCTATAAATTGGCCCTTTATCTAGGACAGATTCTTGAACCTAGTTATATGTCCTAACTCCCTCATGAAGCTCTTTTCTTTACTCTTTATGATACAGCACCATCTATTACAAAAGGTATAAGGAAACTGTCCAAAGTAAATTGGTTTCAAATAAATTTTTAAACAAGTAACACTATATATATACATTTATTTCATGCAATACTCCCATCGCTTCGTTTAAAGGGAATAGGGTGTGATGAGTTCTAAGTCCCTAAAATGCTGAGTTGTCCTTAGCTCTTTGAGAGGTTCACAACTATTAAGGAAAGAGCAGCAACCAGGACGGAATTGTGGATCAGTACCTAATTACAACCTATCTAGAGTCCTCCCCTTCACTGGCTATTTCTTGCTACTTTTGTTGGAAGCTCCATTTTTTTTTTTTTGTGAGAAAGGCACACTTGAATTATAGATTATTAAAAAGATGACAGGGTTTACTTTTTTTAAAAAAATTCTAATTTGAAACTTGATGACTTGGGTATTTAAGACAAGGGAAGCTGATGTGAAAGCTTCAGCTCTAACCTGGCATCAGACACCAACCTGGAGGTGTTGGGGTACAACTGCACTCACAGGTGACAAGGAGGAGGGGATGAGAACTAGCATTCTTCAGAGTCTGCCCCAGGGATGGCTCTCTGCTGCCTTTATGCACACTAGCTCTTCTAGTCCTCATAGCCTGGGAGATGGAGAAAGATATCCAGAAAGACATGTCACTCGGCCAAGGTTAACACAGTGGAGCCTAACTTGTGCTCTGATAGTGTGACCCTGGAGTGCTTAACCATTCAGCTTTCCTGTCTCATGAAGTTCTGCGTAGGAGGTAGAGGAAGGAACAGGCTTCATTTCTATCTGTGTCTAGCTTCAAAACTCATGCCTCTCATGCCTCAAAACTCATGCATCAGGCCAAGTTTCCTTCCAATAATGAAGAAGTGGGATGTCTGGGGGTGGAATAACAATAAATAGAAGCCAAATTTCTCCCCCCACATACCCTACTCTACCCCAAACAACCTGCCTCTGATGTCTTGTGCCGCACTTTGAAAGGGAAACAAATCAGCTTAGGAAAACTTCCAACAACCAACTTTATTAAAGCGATTTAGTATGGGTGGATGTTGGTGGGAAGTGGGGGGGGGGATTTGTCTCAACCCAGCTCTTCCACTTACCAGTTGTATGATCTTGACTAAGATACACAACATAAATGGGTTTCAGACTTTACAGATATGATGTGAGGACACCAGACATGATGTAAATTATTGGTTTTCATTTTTCCCCTCAAAAGTAGTAGAATCCATTTTTTTTAAATGGTATCATTGGCCCGTAACCCAACATAGGACATGGATATAAGTGGTTTTCTCTGGGTGACACTGGGTTCACTGCCACCTCTCATCTTACACCATGCCTCCAAGGGGTCTCCTCAGTGCGCAGGCACAAACACCTGGCTGAGAACCCTTAGGATTTCTCTAAGCCTCTTCCCCAACTTTGACAGCCAATGAAACTCCAGGATTGCTTTGAGTACTATCAGGGAATCTACTCTTTGTTAATAAAACTATCTCTGTCTCCTTTGAAGAATTCTAATCATAAACCTTGCAATTAGTCTCCTTTGAATTACAGATCTGATTTATTTAGTTTTTAAAACACTACAACATCCAGCACTTTGGACAGATTTACTTGTCAGTTCAGAGGAATGAAGAACTGGACTTTGATCCATTACCACTGTGCCAGGAATTGATTTTGGGGAAGGATATGCGATTATGGGATAGAATGTGAATGGGGATGGTTTGGGTTGACCTCAACCCTGATTCTCCATTTGTGTGTGGTGCTGCATGAGTGACACAGGGCGTGAGGAGTGCTTCATAAGATGTAAAAAGAACTGATTGATTTATCGATCTAAGGAAGACAGTCTCCTTGACGGAGACATGCTGTCAAACAGTGGCAGGATGTGCTGCTAAAAGCCCTCCAGATTGATTACCCTACCTGGCACCTGATGCCTCGTCACTGTGGCAGGTGAAGAGTGCTGGAAATGTACTCACAGCTGCATTAATAAGATAGGAGAAGAACAAACAAGGAAGCCCGCGTCAGGCAAGGCTCTGGCTGAGAAGAGGGTTTCCCACTGCTCTGAATTTGCTCAAAACCGAAAGTCTCTCAAATAGTGTGGAACACACAGGCTGAAAATGAGACAAAATAGCTAATCCAGCTGAAAACGTGTGCGGCAGCAGTGACACCTCTGGCTTCTGAAGTTCTATGATTTGGTTTTCGCATCTGTTACTACTTCTAAAATTTGACAATTCCCATGTGAATTCTTACATAATTAGAAAATGCTTTGGAAATGGCGTACTAAGAGATACACCTGGAATAATATGCAAAAACACTTCTCCTTATAACCATGCTAGAGAATCTCCACACATAAACACTGCCACATCCTACCACATGGATCAATAAAAAAAATTTTAAAGGCAAAAAAAAAAATCCAACAATAGCAACGATAATTTAAAAGGCACACACACATGAAGTTATCTTTAGGGAAGTCATAGCCAAAGATCAAACACCAGCTGATCATCCGGGAAGGCATCTACCAACCTTATGTGGACAAGAGTAGTGGGGAAAATAAGTCAATTAAAATGGTGTTGAAAGAAGGTATTGATGCCATTATTTCTCAGAACACTAGTATAATCTGTGACAGGTAGAGTCACACCCTTTTGAAAGGAGACAATCCAAAGTCTTGAAATGTTAAAAGAGAAATTAGCCAGCTCCAAATCCTGAAAGAAAATTGGAGTCTTTGACATAATGTTTATGTGCTTAAAAGGATGAAAAGACTAGCTACAGATGTGAAGCATCAAAGCCGTTAACTGCAGTATTTCTGGTACTAAAATATAAACTGTAGAATTAGACAAAGTTCGATCTAAGGAGACCAGAAAGTTCTCCATCCTCTTATTTTACCTATGAGAAAATTGAGGGCAGGGAGGTTATAAATTTGCCTAAAGTCACACTTCATATGAGTGGAGAAGAAGCTGGGATTTAAATCCCATCTCCCACCTTCCGAGTTCAGTGATCTCCCCATTAAATTATGAATGTACATTCAACCTCTTTCCTTTGCCTAGATCTTCCAACTTATTTTAAATATGCCTAAATCTTCTCTCATTAATAACAACAAAAATAATACTAATAAACAAAAAATACTCTCCTGTACCCCCAATATCACCAACTCTTCTTTTACAGTTAGAATCTACTAACATAATGATCTTGCCAGCAAGGCCCAATTGCAAGAGGCCCAATTGCAAGAGGCCTCTGTCCTTGAGGGGGAGATGCCAATATCACATATGGGGTACCCGTCATCATTCTAGAAATTATGCTCTAATTTTCACTGTAGTGTCAGAGATTGAAGGGGTGAGGTAGTGTCAGATGATGGTCTTGGGAAAAGAGGAAGTCATTAAGGTGAAGCTAATTTCTCGCTCCATGGAAATAAAACCTGGCAAAAGCAGCTACACACTTTACCAACCAAAACTTTAGAGAAGGACAGGGATAGCTGAATTAGATGTCTAAAGATAACACTTTAGATTACAGTGAAAATAACACTTCTGAAGTAACAGTTCTAGGCAATTTCACAGCCTCCTGAATACTCCTTCTGCGCAAGGGTTTTGTAACAGGGGATCTGTGAACTTGGACAGAAAAAGAGTCTGCATCATTGTTTTCAGCAGGCCATAACTGAATTTAGCATTTCCTTCAATTATGAGTATATCTAACAAATTATGACAGTATTAAAAGTACCTGTGATGTTGTCTTCAACAGAATAACAGATATTTTCACGTTACATTACTTTGGATGATGTAGATTTTCAAAATATAACCCATGCCTTCCCTTATTTTGAAGTTACAGTATAATTGAACCGTTTGTTTTTGTTTGTTTGTTTGTTTGTTTTTTGTTTTGTTTTGGGTTTTTTTTGTTTTGTTTTTTGTTTTGTTTGTTTTTTTGGTCTATGTACAATTGTTGTAAGTTCCTTCTGTGGAAAAGCCCATAAAAATGCTGTTACATTTTTGTAAAACTCAGTTGAGCATACTTGTATGCATATATTTCCGGGTTATGTATTCTGTTGCATTGTTCTATGAGCCTACCCTTCCGCCAATACCATATAGGCTTGATTACTTTAGCTATATAACAGATCATGGCAACAGGTGAATGGATTTCTTATGTTTTCTCTTTTTCAAAATTGTTTTAAGGATTCTTGTCCCTTTGCCTCTCGATATACGCTTTGGAATAATCTTGTCTATACCTACTAAAAATCTTTCTGGTATTTTGATAGGAATTGCATTGAACCTGTTTATCAAGTTGGGAAAAGTTGCCATATTTACTATACTGAGTCTTCCCATTCATGAACATGGCATATTTCTCTATTTGGCTACTCTTTAATTTCTTTCTTCATAGTTTTATAATTTTCAGCATAAACATTCTGAATATGTTTAGTTAAATTTGCATCTAAGGATTTAATTTTTGGACAACTGTAAGTAGTACTCTATTTTTATTACCTAGGTGCATATTTGCCAGTATACAGAAATACAGATTTAATATTTATCTTCTATCCTGTGCCCTTTATTAACTCACTTATTAGTTCTAGGAATTTTCCTACAGGATCATTATGATTTTCTACCTACATGATGATGCTGTCTCTAAGATAGACAGTCCAAGTTCTCCTTTAGAGCTCTATAGTTTCATTTCCCTTTCTTGCTACCATACCAACAAGAGTTCCCAGTACTACACTGAATAAGATTAGTAAGAACAGATATACTTGCCTTCTATTAGGGAAAAAGTATTGTCTTTTACCATTAACTAGAATAGTTGCAGGGTTTTTATAGATGTTCTTTTTCAGGTTGAGAAAGTTCATCACTATCCTTAGTTATCCCAGTTTTTATCATGAATAGGTGTTGAATCTGGCCAAATGCTTTTTCCATATCAATTCATAAGATCAAGGAGTTTTCCTCTTTAGCTTAACATGGTAGATTACATTGACAGATTTTCAAATACTGAGCTAATATTCTATCCATGGAATAAACTCCACCTAATCACAGTGTATAATTCTTTTTATAGGTTTCTGAATTCTATTGGTAAAAAATTTTGTTGAGGAATTTTGCATCTATATTCATAAGGGATATTTTTATGTATTTACTGCTTTTATAGAATGAAAAAATTGCATTCCATTTTTTTTCGTTTGGTTTCGGTATCTGGAAAATGCTGGAATCATAAAATCAATCATTATGTCTTCCGTTTTCTGAAGGAGATTTTGTAAAATTGGTATTAATTCTTTCCTAAAAGTTTGGAAGAATTACTTCATGAGACTATCATATCGTGGAGATTTAAGTTGGAGAATTTTAAAAATATAATTTAAAATTCGATAGTTATAGGACTATCAAATTTTCTACTTCATATTGAGCAAATTGTAGTAGTTTGTACTTTTTGAGAATTTGGTCCATTTCATCTAAGCTGTGAAATTTATGTTTGTAGAGTTGTTCATAGTTTTCCCTTACCATCCTTTATGTCTGCAGCATCTGAAGTGATATCCTCTGTTTCAGTCCTGATCTCATATTGGTAATTCATCTCTTCTCAATCTCACTCTTTTTTTTTTTTTTTTTTTTTGGTCAGGAAGCGATGAGGGAGTGATAAGTTTTGCAAAAATTTGCCAGAGAACAAGCTTTTTGTTTCATAATTTTACTGTTTTTGATTTCATTTTGTTTTTATGATTTCCTTCTTCCTATTTGTTTTATGCTTATCTTGCTCTGCTTTTTCTATGTCTTTCAGGTAGGATCTCAGATTATTGAGAATTTTATCTTCTGTAATATAAGCATTTACTGCTATAAATTTCCTTCTTGGCACTATTTTAGCTATGTTCCACAATTTTTGGTAAGTTGCCTATGCATTTCATTCAGTTAGTGCATATTTTCTTTCTCTTGGGACTTCCTCTTTGACCCACAGACTATTGAGAAGTGTGCTGTTTAGACTCCAGTTGTTTGGAGTTTTTCTTGTGGTCTGTTATTGATTTCTAATTTGATTTCACTGTGGTCAGTGAGCACACTTTGTGTGATTTCAATTCCTTTAAATTTGTTGAAATTTGTTTTATGATCCAGGGAACTTACTATCATGTTGGTCTTTTTATCTCAAGGTGCCTGAGTGGTCTGCCCTCTTCTCTCCACCCTTTACTAATTTATGTTTCTTTTATATATAATGTCCCAAGTGTTTAGTTGTACTTAGTGGAGGAGGAAGGAAAAGTATATCTACTTCATCTTCCCCAAAGTCAAAGTCTGAATTCCTATATTATATTTTTTATTTATGTGCTAAAGGACTATTCTGGAAATAGGTCTGATGCCTGTATCAGACAGCCAAAGTAGCTTGTGGCACAGAAGAGGCGAAAGAACGCTTCCCTAGACTTTTCTCATATAGTAGTAGCCCACAGCCATTCTGTCTTTCATTCTGTCTTTGGAGCTGACCAACTGACCAGTTTTTATTGATATTAAACCCTCCCATTTTATCCTACCTATAAGGTGACATCAAATGCCTACCAAAGTTTCTGACCTCTTACATATTCTCCTACCCTTAAGCAGACAGCTTCTGTCCCAATCTATACCCCGCCTGACTATGAGTAATACATTTGCTTCCCACCTGCATGGATGTGGGCAATGCCTGAATTCCATTACTATCCATGATGTAAGCTATAAACTGGACTAAAAGGTCAGCTTCCCAATCCAGGATCTTGTTGAAGTCACCATGACATTTTTTGAGAAGGAGGCAAAAAACTAAACTACTCTACTTGAGCAAATAGAATTTAAAAAAATAAAAATCATAACTCAGTGAAGTTATCATCTTTAAAATACTGGGGAAAAACAAGATTCAAACATTCACTTTGAAACCTTTATTCACAAATGGAAATAAACATCTCTGGAACTTAAGCTTCAAAATCAGTGGTGGGTCAGTAGAGTTAGTCTTAACCTAGGAACATGAATTTCGGGGGGAAGAGAGCTCAGCCACTATTGCATAGCCAGATGATTCCATAGTTTCTTTCTGCAGGGATAGAAGTTTGTCAGGACCTCCAAAAGGCCCTTTTAGGGATCAGCCCTCTTAGTGGCAATTAGCACAGTTTCAGTAGCAGAGATAAGGAGGAAAACGAGAAAAAGGATAAAAGGGGCTGTGGATTAAAGTAGAGGGGGAAATCTGTGTCAGCCAGGATGAAGCCTGCCATGCTGACTAATGTCCTTAAGCCCCTAAGAGGACACTGCTGGCAGCTGTAGAATTATCAAATTTTAAAAGTGAGGGTATTATTCAAGGGAAATGTTTATTGATCTCAAAATGTGGAGGCTGTGAGATTTATGATTGAGAAATTATATTAAGTAATTAATTTATTTACTTATACAAATGCTGATCTTGGATTCCTTGTAAATTAAATTAACAACAAGGACAGAGTCATGAAAAGGACAGTCATGCATCTCTGTGAGGTTAGTATCTAAGTCAGGAAATATTTGCGGCCTAAAACTTTGACCACCTGACTTGATTGGATGACCACTCATCAGTGTTATGTAATTTTTAATAATTTGGTAAGCTGTGGTTGAGATGGTTTGTCCAAGTAGAAAAAATCATCTGAAAGTGGAAAAGTACTAGATGGATGTATAATTATTCTCTATTCCTCTACCCTGGTCACTGGAATTGTTTACATTGAGCAATTTAAGATACACTCAGGATGTCACTTCCCCTCAATACAGAGGAAGTATGGTCACAATGTTTGACTACAGCTACAACCCATGGATTTAGATAACAAAGGGACTTACAATTTAAGGGTAGGAAACCAAAGGAAAACATGACAAATTTCCACTTATTAATTTCTTCCAGAGAAGATGTTTTTCATCATCTTCTTATTTTTATTGATTGATTCATTGATTTTATTTATTCATGAGAGACACAGAGAGGCAGAGACATAGGCAGAGGGAGAAACAGGCTCCCTGTCTGATACAGAATTTGATCCCATGACCCAGGGATCACATCCCGAGCCAAAGGCAGACCCTCAACCACTGAGCCACCCAGGTGGCCCGGTTCTCCATCTTCTTATAGCAATTCTGGCTACCAGCTGATGACAGGGGCACCTGGGGCCCAAACTATGCAGTCAGCACAGCAGTGGTTCCCACAACATCCTCAGCCTCCAATGGCTGCAGAGTGAAGGTGACCACCACTTGTGGACCAAGGGAAGTGGAGTCACCATGCAGGTGAGAGTATGGTAACAACAACTGCCTGTCACCCTGTCGCCTGTGACCAACACTTCCCAACCAGGCATCCAGATTGAGGGTGGGGGCAGGAGGGGGGAATGGCGACTTGAAGTCCACCTGTCACATTCCTCTACTTCCTAGTCCATATTCCAACTCCAAGCAGCTAGGAAATAATAAAGTGAGGACCCGAATGATGGCTGGAAAACATTCCTTGAGAAAATGATTTTGTGCAACAGATAAGCTTAAAATGGCACTGGAACCCTATGTTATGTAAACACAAAGGAAAGTGAAAGCCATGGAAATTTTCCCTTATTCTTTGTTGGATTGACGAAGGATACTGAAGTGGCTACACGATGAACCGAGTGCCTAAGACTCAGTATCACCTCCTGGAGCTTGTTTTCAGTTATGTCCCAAACTATCAATACATGATAGGCAATCACTAGGACATACTCCTTCAGCAAAACACAAGTGACAAGGGGCACCTGGGTGGCTCAGCAGTTGCACATCTGCCTTTGGTTCAGGGCATGATCCCAGGGTACTGGGATCCAGTCCCACATTGGGCTCCCCACAGGGAGCTTCCTTCTCCCTCTGCCTGTGCATCTCTCATGAGTAAATAAATAAAATATTTTTAAAAATGGGAGAGAGAAGTGACAACATCACAGAGATTGACATGGGATTGTTTCTTGATCAGAGCACTACTCATCTCTTCATTCTTTTTTTTTTTTTTTTTTTCACATCGTTCAGACGATGGTGAGGATGTCCAAGAGGGGTACAGGGCTGCTCTCAGTGTGGCTATCTTCCACAGCACCTCCTTTATCAAAAGGTCTGAAAAAATCTCTGCAGAGCAGTTTTTCCTTTCCCTGGCCTCTTGACCCAACTTTAACAAGCTGCTGAGGAGAAATGTGGTGGAGAGAGGAAGAGGACAAAATGGTGACAGAGATGGGAAGGATGGCAATAAAAACTATTGCTGCAATCTAATCTCCCACTATTGCTGCACCTTGGAATCATGGAAGATGGTCTCTCCTGAGCTCTCTTTACTGTAAAATACTGGGAAAATAATAGACCTGGAAAAACCAGAGATTCGGAAACTCTACAAAACATGATCTCATCAATAATATATACCTTCTCCACAGCTTGGGGAAAATAAAATATTAATATGCCCAATTTTAAAGAGAGAAACAAGACTGTGTGCTAGAATGTTTTTCGTCTTATATCGATACCCGTGTTCATACATGTGTGCTCCAGTGGATTCCATGCTTTCTGTCCTATCTGCCACCATGGCTTGGGCATCTGCAACTCAGTCAGGAGAGAGATGCCATGGGCCCCTGGGCCAGTAGACAATCTGACTGTGGTTCAGGGAGACACATGGGATGTCATTATTTTTAGCTTGGATATCCTCCAAGTGCTTTCTCTAACCTTCCTCAGGGCTCTTTTTCCCTCATCTTTTCATACTGCATTGTACAGTCAATGTATGGTCTTCACATTGCTCATTCATACCCTTCAAACAGTCTCCTCACTTGCTCTAAAATATAAGACTAGTTATTGAGAAGCGATTGTAAAAAGCGAAAAGATTTAGGTAGGTTTCATATCATCTCAGCCCAAGGGAAATGTTAATGTGTCTTGATGGGACATCATTAAGTCTTTATGACAGTATAAAAGCAATAGTAGAACTGGTAAGTAAGACATAATATCCTTCAGATCAAATTTGGAAAGCTAGTCTTCAGGAACTCCAGTACTTAAGCTGGAGCATGCGCACATACAGGATCATTTATCATGTTTGTATGTTTCATTATCCCACGCCACCCCCAAATAATACTAAAAAAACCTAAAGACCAATGGCACATTTCATTGTAGCAGCAAACATTTAGAAGTATTGTGAGTTCATGACAATTTAATATGCTTCTTGTTTAGTCATCAGAAAAAATGCAGCTAATATATATTTAAAGAAACTTCCTGATATTAAAGCACATCACAAAATAAATCTTAGATACATGCAAATGACATCCAGATTTACAGAGTACTGGCCTAAAGGAACACCAGGGAATGTCTGATAAAGTGGTTTCAAACTGAGTTTTGAAGAGCTCTGGAACTCTGCTGAAGTGCCTTAGGCCCCTGGGGTGGGTAGGAGGGAAAGAGACCAGCACCTGATACTAAGGGCTGAGGCTTTGTTTGCTTCCACCGGGGAAGTGCTACTTTTATCGGTTTTATACTATATCACAGTCCAACATCAAAAAAGAAAGTCAGAGACATACCCATTGAAACTATCCCCTATCTAGTTTTAGGAAGTATCATCCTCCTTATATTTGCAGGGAGGACTAAATGAAATATCATAATGTGGGAAATAATAAAGTCTATAATTTAAAATAATAAAAGTAATATAAATAATATATTTTGAATAATTGACAAGTGATTTTTGATAGCAGTTAATATCGTATATGGGCATCACCGAACACTACGGACTCCCAACTCTGCCAAACTTCCATGTCATGATTTTACCAAACTTAAAATTGCATTATCATATCTATAAAATTAACATTCTAAATTGCTTAAAATAAATATGTATGGATGTGCACCTGTGTATTGGCCATGCAAATTAGCGCAGGCGAATATGCCTATAGATTAAAATGAACCAAGGTGTAGAATTAAATGAAATCAGTTGGTCAATTTAAATTTTAATAAATCCTACCACTCATGCAGATTTAGGCTAAGTATTCATTGTGATTTCTGAGAATCCTCCTCCCCAGGAGGTTTTAGATACCCTGAGCTGTGGGGAACAGCCTGTGAGGAGCACTGATAAATGGCTGCTGATAGGGTTGCTACAGCTGCTGAAGATGAACTTGTAAAAAAGACAAGAAGAAAACAAAGACATTCATGGAAATCATGGAAAAAGCACTGATAGAAGGAGTTATGATGCATGCTGCACAAAACAAATTTACACTGTCCTTGCAACCCAGAAGTTTACAAACTGAACAGACCATATATCAGAGGACATATATTAATGGGATTATAAGTAACTGCATCAGAGGAAAAATATATCAATATCAAAAGGAACAGTTGTAGCTGGAAATGGTACTGGCAATCATATGAGGTATTAAAAACCCAAATGCCAATTAAGGGCAGGTAATAACCTAACTTAGCGAAGTGAGCTGCCAGAAGAAAACTTAGCAGGTTGACTCTGGCAAACGATAAACATTCTGAAAAGCACAGCTTTCCATCAGGTCCGACGTAGACCAACCAGCCACTCAGAAGACGATGTCACCAGTGACTGATTTCATCAAGGAAAGCTAAATACAAATTTGATTTTGTTTTCTTGCCTTGGCACTTAATTCAGTAAGTAAAACAATAAGGACCAAATGAAACACAACCTTGATTTATACTCCCTGACCCCTAGGACTGTAGAGTTTGTAGTTTAGGGAACCGAGTTCCAGAGAAGTAAATGGTGCCCAGGGGCTCCCAAGTGGTCGTTTGCAACTTGGGTTTTAACTCTTCTAACCCATCAGCAAATAATCTGCGTCTTGGAGATTACAAAGGTGAGGAAAAACTGCCCTCTGTTCTAATTCTCATATTTTCCCTTGATTGCTGGAGACCTGAATGATTGTCAGTTGTGTTACTGGTTCCTTGGTTTTCAGCTTAACAATGCGTGGGGCAGCTCAGAGATGGCCTTACTGCAAATGAGCCAGGGCTTTCTTTCCTCACCCTGCTCATTCCCCTTCTCTTCATGGGTATGATATCAGCACTATGCTTCGGCCAAGGCAAATCCATCAAGACCCTGAAGGCCAAGAGGTTACCTCTCCCTAACTCCTTCTCTTATATCAAATTCCAGAAAAATCATGTCCTCCCTCCCACGAAAAGAGCTACAAGTCATTTGAAAGGTTTTAGGTCAGAACATATTTGAACAGTGTTCATTTTTCATCTCTCATCCATGTGCCCAGTTTTGAAATCACTCCACTTAAAAAATATTTTTATTTTGCTATTTTCGGTTCCACTTTTTGGGCGGCATTCATTTCTGTCAAAGGAAGGAAGCAGAGGAGCATTGTTATACGTGTCAGATGGAGGGAATCTGCTAAGTGTCATTGAAATCAAAGGCAACGGCCTATATTCCTCGGCTGTTATGCATGAGCACGCCATCCTGAAGAAGAGGGTTAGGGTTAAAGTAAATTATTCCTGAGAAACAGCTTGTGCAAACATAGCAATCTCTAAATAGTGTCTAATAAAAATTAAGCAAGGTTCTTTTTCTACCTTATCTCTGCAAAAATGGGTGTCTTGCCGCTTAGCATTGCTTCTAGAAGTCACCTAGTCATACTCTGCCAACCGAAAGTATTACAGCTTGTCAAGGTGGATGCAGGGCTCTGCAGCAAGTTCCTCTTGCAAACAGAAAACACACAGGCTGACAAACAAAATGTGGTTATTGTGTGTGTTCTTCCAGTTTCCGACTTAGAAACTTAGGCCAAAGCTTGGGAGGTGAGTGAAGAGGATCGTAGGTTCTAAAGATATCTATAGAGTTTTTCCACCAACTCCTCCTGTAACGTGAGGTTAACACATAGGGGGTCAATTGGATTTTAACCATTGAGAGAAGTTATACTTTATACTCATTTGGAGTCCTCCAAGAAGAGTGGAAGCACTGACATGTCTAGGACCATGCTAGGTATCAAGAAACCACAGGGAATGTAATATAGTCTTCTGCTTTTAAGTGTAAAGATCAAGCATGACATATAAGAGAGTATTTTGACAAGATGGAAAAGATTTCCAAATATTTGCATATTTGACATCACATATGATTTCCTTTGATTGGTTGTGCCTGAAGAGATTCCCTAACTAGATGAACACATGGGAACAGAGGGTAGAATTTGGTGCAGAGGGAAGGCCATGGTCAGGGAAGAGCAGAAGTGAGGGAGACCCCAGATGCCTAGAACTCTGAGAATGCCGGGTTAGGTCAGCCCTTGCCGTGTGCCTTCATGTGAGGCTTGAGGGGTGGGCGATTGTTGGGGAGGCAAGGGGATAAGCCTTCTCCAAAGAGGACTAGTAAGCTCCGCATCTAGTCTTATTTTTGCTACAAAGTGGTTATTCCTCAGTTTAGGAAGCTCATCTAACCCATTTCATATTGGAAGGTTAAAAATTATACAGAAAAAAAAAGTTGATATATAAAAAATAATCATTTGAGAGACAAGAGAGTTAGAACATCAGTCTTTTCCCACAAACACTTCCCCAGTCTTCCAGGTGGCCATTTGCTTGGGTTTAGTTTACCACTTTCCCCTATCTGATTCCTCCACAAGTGGGCAATGCAAGCATCAGGACATAGTCTCATTGAGGCCTTAAAGGAGTAGCTTCTGTAATGCCAACGCATTTCAATTAAAGAAGGCCATATACCCTGTCAAAGAGCGAGCAACAGTGTAAGAGCAGCTCAAGGCAGTCACAACTGCTAGGGGCCTCTCTTGCTTAGATTCCCAAAGACAAGTCACTCTAGTTGAAATAGGCATGGCTGCCCTTAGTACGCATGGTCAGTCTCCTACTGGACACGTAAGTTTCTTGCAATTGTAGGGGGGGGCAGGGGTGTGATTTTAAGCACACAGCAAAAGATGCAAGCTTCAAGCAAGAGAAAAGTACTTCACTGATATCTCCGAAACCACTGTTGAACCAAAAATAATTCCTGGTAAACTTGATTGATGTACATGGAGTTGCCGCATTAGCATATAAGTTCCATGAGAACAGAAGACTTGTCCACCTGAAGCATTGTTTTATACCTCTGATTAATCACAGAACCAGCATATTGTGTTCATTTCATATGTATTAAATTAATACATTAAATACTAAGGATATTTATTTAACATAAAATTCTCTTTCTGGCATATTGAATTTTAGTTTGGGTAAATTTTTCTTCCATGAGCAGCCAAGCTTCTCTTTCCCTCTATCTTGTATGTACACAAAGTACACAGTATTGTAATATAAACACTCACTGTAATCAAACCCTAGAGTCCTATAGAAATTAAAATTTCATGAACATTTTTGCCCTCTGAGCTGTCTGGAGAAGTAGCCGTTATCTTTGGAGCGACACAACTCATAAACCACTGAATGGAGAGCATCTCCATACTTGGTTCCAGTTTCACCTGGGATGGGAAACTTCTCTCAGACCCATTTGCCGTAAGAGATTTGTTGGTGCTACAAATACTAGCGAGTATTCTAAAAATGTCTGCAGCTCCTTCCATGATGTGAAGGAAAGGCTAGAAGAAGTATCTTTCATAAGCATACTCAAAATTGGTAATAAGTAGAAAGTTTGTACTTAGTCACATATAATCTAACTACACTTTCAATGTACTTAGATATACGGCTTTAGGCCTATTTCTCTAAATTTTGGGGAATTCTAATAAGTTTTATAGATATTAATTTAAAAATATGGGTTTTTACTAAGTTTAAATTTCTACTTGGACCACCAAATCAAATGTGTTCTCCTGTTATCACTAAGTTGGAAAGCACAAAAAGGATTATTCAATTTTTTTCCATAGTAAGGATGATTGATTTGACCTAAGTGCATCAACTATAATGTGAACTAAATATTCTTAGCAAATATATCAAATAGCAACACTGTAAGAGACCAGGAGAGGGAATAAAGCATCAAACTGAGTGATATCAATTGAAAATAAATCCATAGGCACATTAATTAATTTAAGACTTTGAGAGCCAGTCATAAGCCAAGCATTCTGCTAGGTGCTACACATAAAACAGAGAGGAAAACACATGTGGCTCCTGCTGCATGAATCCTACAATCCAGTGGGGAAGATGGATTCTTAATACAGTAGCTACAAAAATGCAAAATTCCAAAATGTGACAAATGCTCTGAATTAAAAGTCCGTTTGCTAGATGGTTGGTGCAACCTGAGCAAAGAGACAGAAGCAGAAAGCAGTGTATGCTTTGGCTCAGAGGTTAGTAGGTCATACAGGGAACTGAGGTCCTGAGAGAGACTTTAGTCTTTATTCTACAATAATGGGGAGACATAAAAGGTTGGTAAAGCCTAGGTGATCCACATTGTAAAAAAGACTTTTCCCTACTGGCAACATGCAGAGCAGACAGGAATGCAGCATAAATAGAATCTGGGAGCAAAGTGTAGAGGTTTTCTCCCCAGCCCAGATGAACTAGGGCAGTAGTTAGGATGGGGAGAGCATAGAGGAAGAGAAACACGTGGATGTGAGCAACATCTGGTGGGTCAAAGTGGCGTGGTTCAGCTACATATTGGAGGTGAGGCCCAAAGCAGGGAGGTACCTTCAAGATGGAAAAGGCAGTCTGAAGCCCTGCTACAGGGGGATCTGTGTTCTCCCAGAAGAGCTATGTAGGAGTCCTAACTAACAGTATTTTAGGTTGTGACTGTATTTGGAGATAGGGTCATCACAGAAGTAATCAAGTTAAAAGGAGGTTATTAGGCCCTAATCCTACTGGACTGACTGGATAGAGACAGGCCCAGAGACAAGGTGATGTACAGACATGGGGAGAAGCCTGCCATCCACGAGCCAAGGAGAGAAGCCTCCAACAGACCCTTCTCTCCCAGCTCTGGGAGGGACCAGATGTGCCCCGACCTTGCTCCTGGAATTCTGGCCTCCATAACTATAAGACAATAAATTTCTGCTGGTTAAGCCACTCAGTTTGTTGTACTTTGTTGGGGCAGCCCTGGCAAAGTGAAACAAGCACATAAAGCCTAAGTGACTTATTCTTTCCACAACAGACACAAGCTTAGGAAGTCATAACCAGCTCCTGTATACTTCTCCCCAACTTCTCATAATGTTAACACCTTACACAGCCAAGCAACATGAGTCAAAAACCAGGAAATTAATGTGGTATATTATTATTGATGAAAATGCAGATTTTACTCAGATTTTACCAATTTTGCATCTTGTCACATGTCTCCTTAGTCTCTGTTTGTAATTGTTTTTAAGATTTTCCTTGTTTTGGCATGCTTCTAACAGTTTAGAAGAGTCCGGGTCAGATATTTTGTAGAAGACCCTCACACTGGATCCCTGATCCCCCCCACCCCCCACCCCCAGGATTCTGCTTGGATTGTAGATTTGGGGGAAGAATACCAGACAGGTTGAACTCCCTCCTCATCATGTCACATGAGAGCCACCTGATATAAACAAGAGTTACCACTAATCTGATTAAGGTAGTAGTCACTAGATTTTTCTATGGTAAATTTGCTATTTTCCCTCTCCACATTCTATTATTGGGAAGTGAGTCACTATGTCCTGAGTGTCTTCAAGGAAAGGGGGAAATACAGATTTTATTTTTAAGGCTAAACAAATTTACTCATCCTAGTACCTCTGTTTGTTTATTTCTTCATGTTTACTACTGACCTGACCCAACCATCATCACTGCACTAAATCAGCTAACATAGAGCGATCCAGCTGGCTGTCCAAGCAGAGCCTCCTTGTGCTAAACATTGGTTTTAGATTGCAAGAAAATTACTAGTGACTGCAAGGCAATGTAGAAATTTCAAGGCAGAGTAAAAGAGCACCCAAAGACAGTGGATAAATTAACTACATAAAAATTATTTACAAATATTGTCTATGAGGTAGCAGATAAAGGTCAGCATATGTTCTTGGATGACAGCCCCTTTACCATAAGGTCAAGGAATCTGCTAAGTTGTGACAGTCTAGGTGAGGCCCAGCATAATTACCGAGGGTAATTGAGAGTGATGGTGAACAAGAGACATGGGATCCACTAATTTAGATGGTGAGAAAGTGCCCATTGAGGTTCGCGTCTCACAAAGTTGCACAGTATTTTGTAAGCTGTCAACAGTGATTTGCAGCAGTCGCTTTAACTGTGAAAACCAGCTAGCGGTCCCACACAGGATGGGTCCACGGACATCACTCACTGGAAACATCTCATAGTGCTAACAGGGAACCAAAGTGCACAGAACGTAACTGGCATTGTTAAGTTTACAGTGAAATGTATTTGCCTAGGAGAGATCTGAGTAAGAATTCCAGAGTTTTCTCAGGTATTTCTCCAGCTCTCTCTTGATCTTTCTTATTTCAGACTCTAGTATGAAGCCAGGGACAAGATTAAGAGGAGAACACGGCAGCTGGCCCAGAACAGCCAGCCCAGGGCATATTGCCTTAAGTGATGATGAGGATATACGGATAGACTCCATTCTGCCTTCAACTTTAATTAAACTCTTTGTGTTCATACAAATTGCAGAGCTCTGCTATAATATGGTTCACAGTGACAGAATTTAGCTTACTTTTAGGTCAAACCTTGTTCCCAAAATTAGCTTTATTTTAGGCTGAAACACATTCCCACAAGCTTAATAATTCAAAAAATAAAAAAAATAATAATTAAAAAATAGGTCTAGGCACCAAGACCTAGCCAATATGAAATCTATCCAGAATATATTTTATTATTCTTTCGCAATACCAACAGTGTAAATAAGGGTACCCATAGAAACACAGTGATATCACCTATACTTCTTTTTTATATGTTTGTATTATTTTTAGATAGGGAATCAATGATGAAATTCTTTTCAACATAATTCGTTTTTTAAAAAAATACTTTAAACATGGAGAGATATAGAGAGAGGGGCAGAGACACAAGGCAGAGGGAGACGCAGTCTCCCTGTGGGGAAGCCCGATGTGGAACTCGATTCCAGGACCCTGGGACAACAACCTGAGCCGAAGGCAGATGCTCAACCACTGAGCCACCCAGGTGTCCCTCAACATGAGAATTCTTGAAACACCTACTGAAGTTTAGACAGTTATATTTCCTTTAAAAAAAAAAAAAACTGAGGGGGCAGCCCGGGTGGCTCAGTGGTTTAGAGCCGCCTTTGGCCCAGGGTGTGATCCTTGAGACCCAGGATCAAATCCTACGTCGGGCTCCCTGCATGGAGCCTGCTTCTCCCTCTGTCTCTGCCTCTCTCTCTCTCTGTGTCTCTAATGGGTAAATAAATAAAATCTTAAAAAAAGAAAAACTGAAAATGGGAACAAACAGTATAACTAGCACAAAGTGGTACCAAAAGAATCTGTTGAGTTAGTAAATTATCAAAAGTGGTAACATAAATAATTGCCAGATGTTCCCAAAGTTTGGCTATGCATTTTTTTTTTCAAACTACATCAATTCATATTGTTTCTCTCTTACTCTGGAAAATAGAGCCATATTCTGAGCTCAAGACTTCCTGGATGTCAGACACGAGCATATGCCTGGATACCTAGTGGTAACCGAGTGAGTCAGACTTCTGTAACTCTGTGCTTGCATTTATTCATGTAACTTGAACAAAGGAATTTTTACAGTAATGGTAACAAGTAATTCCCCTCTTCTTGCCAGTTAAGTCAACTTGACCTAGAACATACTCTACTTCCCCCTCCTTCTTATCTTCTTCTCTGGCATCATCCCTCTCATCACCACCTTCATCATGACTTCCTTCAACAGAACTTCCTTTATCATCATCCCCTGCTTCTACCCTTGCTATTGTACCTCCTCCTCCTCTTCCTTTTGAGGAACTTATATAAGACCCATTCCAAGAAATCTAAAACCAGAGTGGTGAGAGAAGGGAACGAATGTTCCAGGCAATGGCCTGAGAAGGGATTGGAGTCTGAAGACCACCACCAGGAGCTCTGGAGCTTTTTTACAATACCCTCTGAATGAGAAATGCTCACCCTTCATGCCCTCATTCAACGAGCTTTGAGGTTACGTTTAGGTTACCTTTTCCTATTGTTTTTTACGTTTATTCACTTAGAAGCACACTTTTGAAATGAGCTGTTATGATAATTGTGGAACTTCATAAAATCACATAATACTTGTTACTAAGTTGACAAGAAATGAAGCAGATAAAGGAAACAGGGTCCATCGATTATTCTCAAATTCTCAAGTTGTACAAGCAATGTGCAATAATAAAGCACTGATTAAAACACGTAAGGGCCTTTGCCCAGGTCTAAGGCTACGCAAATTTTCCCCAGACACAGTAATGTGTAACCATCTTTAGAAGATCATTTCTCAGTACTCAGGCTTAAATCAATGTTCTCGTCTTCCACTTACTTACCTACAACTTGTTATATGATCTCTATAAGTTTGACCTAGGATACAGCCAACTTTTATTGGTTTTCCTTTATAGAAACACTGTGGTAGAGCCACTCAATCCTGGATATATTTACCATAGGGAATAACATCAAACTCATATATATTGCAGTACATAGTATGGGTATCCAGAAGCCACAGGTAATCAAACAAACAAACAAACATGGATCTGATATCTGATTTATCTCAGTAAGCTACTCACAGGGAAAGGGAATAAAGAATGCCTGAAAAAATAAAAAATAAAAATAAAAAAAAAAGAATGCCTGAGCTTCAAAGTTGTATCTCTTGATCCATCACAAAATGACTAAAAACATTAAATGATATCCTATTTTATTATTTTGTAATAATTATACTTTACAATGAATATGAATATATACCTCAATTCCCAACATACTTCAGAAATGAGAATTAATCATATTTCATGATGTTACAGAATGTGATTATTAGGAACATTTTGATGGCAAACTGTTGTACACTTAACCGACCGGGTCCAAGATTGACTAATGAATTTATAACAGATAAAAAGAATTTAAAAATGTATTGTTGTAATGACGGTCACCACTCTACTGACTGTATCACTACCAAATAACCCCACTGTGTGTACTCATGAAGAATAAAAGCTCATGCCTCTCCAGTTTCCAAGGCTATCCAAAATCATGGCTTTGGAAATTTTAAGGGATCAATGCCAAAGTAGCATATAAGAGTGCTCATGTATATTTGCAATATATTGTCCCACAGATAACTGACAAGATAAAATGTATATGTCCAATAGAATTAAGCAATTCGAATTCTAATAAATGACTAAAATATTGGAAGGATATACAAGGAGAATGGCAATAACTTCAACTGATATAAAAACTATGACTTAAAAGTATGTTTGGTCAAGGACCTGCACATCTGGTGTCCCAAAAAGGAGGAGGAGTTATGCTGAGTGTATACACCTCAGAAATGTTCTAGGTGACACTGAAGGAGCATTCGGCAAGTGTACATGGATTCCCAAGGGGATTCACTAGGTCAGGTACCTCTCCTGGCTAATGCGGTGACCTCTGAAGCAAACAGGAAAGCCAAATATACATCATCCTTAAAGTTCCCTCCCAATAAGCAGAGCTACCACCAGGGTTTCTCCAGCAGACTACAACTCTAAGATTAGTTTCCATGAACACCAGAGCATAAGCACTGTAAAATTTGTGTGTAGGACAGAAGTGATGAAAGGTATTGAATTAGTAGTAGCGAAGTCTGGGTAGAAAGAAGCTCTTACTTTCGCTGTGCTCCCTCCCTGGGGAGAAGAAAAAAGTAACTCTGTAAGGAAGGTAGAACAGAAAAACCTATCCATACCTCAGACATACGAAGTGATTGGTAAGTAAAGAGAGCAATAAACTCAGAATCATAAAGACTGCCAGGATTTTAGTCTTGATTTGGCAACTAGCAGATCTGCTTTAAAAAAAAAAAAAAGGTGCAAATTATCTCACCTTCTTGTGCCTCAGTAGTCTCATCTGGGAAACGAAGAGGTTTGAACTCTGCTATCTCAGGTTGCCTTTGGGTCTACCACTCTTTGATTCTACAACAAAAGCACCAGGAAAATTCTTCCAAGGTGGCTACTCTCTTTGTTCATTTCCCATTAGGGCCCAGCGTACCATGCTCCCAGAGCTGCCAAGTGAATGAACAGGGGAGCAAGACACAAACAACCTACAAAGCCACATCACTTCACTTTGCCGTGTATGGGATCTGACTTTTTTCTTTCTCCTGCCAACTTTAAAGGCCACTTTCTCTCATTCTCTCATCTCTACATATTTCATATCTCCCATCTTCTACTGAATGGAAACATGAGTTCCCTGAAGAGATTAATAAAGATTGCCTTTCCATTAAAAAAAAAAAAAAGGCCAGTGCCTGAGTGCTCTGTAGAAGCTCCTTAAACAGTGCTCTTAAGGCCTTGTTTCACATCCTTTCAGTGCACTTCCAAGTGGTCCTGCTAGCACCTAACTTTGTAGGTGACACATTAGGAGCCCAGGAAGTCAGATACATAAAATTTGAGCTAATTTGTATGTAGAATAAGAAACGTAAGAGGTCAGAGTGAGTTGATTTCAGCAGCTCCTAGGGGCTTTTATCTGTCTAGTACTGTTAACAAAACTTTTTATCAGATATGAGACTTTACAAATATGCCATGAGCCGGCTTATGTCAGGTATGATGAAAAACAAAAACCTAAAATTCCTAGTATTGATACCACTATTAATTAATACTTTACATGTTCAGTGGCTCATATAGGTTAGAGGTTTTTTTCCCCCCCTGAATGAATGAAGGTCTCACTGATTCATCTCAGAAGACATAGTTTATTGCAAAAAGAACTCATTATGGTACTTCCCTGATCAGAACTCAAGACTAAATTCTCAGCCTTTTCTGACCCTCTCTACCAGTGACCCTTCTACCAGAACCTTCAATCTGCGTGTCTCTCTGAGGAAGGAGCACACATGAGGAGTAGGTGCACATTCTGGTTATGCCCCATAACCAGTGGAGCATTATGAGTTTGGCATCTCTTGAAGGTGCCAAACCCCACTAAGTCTCCTGTCCCATTCATCCTGCCCCTGGAAGTAAAGGAACGTCAGGTGGTGATCGTAGAGAAATAAACAGAACATTCAAAGCACAAGTTGCTTTGTCTCCTGTGATTTTTGATTTTCCTTTCTTTACTTAATGGAAGTATATGCATTTGAGTGAAATTTCTGTCCCTCCCTCTCCATTGTCAATGCTGGCTTGGGAGACCCGACAGTCTTTTGCTCATGAGGGTCAAGAGCTACACCACAAGGTGCCATGGCTTGAAAGGAATGAAAGGATGAATAATGACAGGGAAAAAGGCAAAGCAAGAATGAAAAATCTAACCTCTAGACTAAAATAAACTTGTTTTAACCAAGGCTTATTTAATCAATAGTACCACTGTTTCTTGATTTATCTGAATTTATTATTTCAGTTCCAATAACTGTACAGAAATTGCTTGTCTCTGAAAACGTGATTTATCTCCTCCAAATGCAAATCCGCCTTACCATAAAAGAGCATCCAAGGGCAGGTTATATGCATTTCAGGGAAATACTTGTAAAGAGTAGCTCATGCTCAAATAACAATATAAATTCTAAACAAATAAATTTATTGTTGTTGAGTAGCCCCCATACAGTCTAGTCTGTATAACATGGTTTTGATTTCTACAGCAGCGCTATGAAAAGGTACTATTATTCCTAATATTTTACAGGTGATGAAACAGACTCAATGAGCTTATAAAGCCTCATGAAGCCTTATGAAGACCCAAAGAGCAGACCTGGTCTGTGTGCCTCTAGAACCAATGCTCTTAAGGACTACTTGACCTAGAGATAGAGAGACAAGTGGGATTTTTCATGGTAGAGGTTGCGTGCAAGATGAGAGCACTAGGTGAGACGGCAGAAAGTGAAAATATGAGCCTGGGTTCTAATGCACCTTCATTACACAACTTCCACTAGGTCCTCAGTTTCTTTATCCGTGCAACAGACATCATTGTTTGGCTGACCCAACATCTGGGTTGTCCTGAAAGCCAAATGAGATAAACATACACCATCACTAAGAAACTATAAAAGCTATTAAAATACAAGGAATTACTATTTCCATGTTAAAAAGAGATATGTTAATATCCTTGTTTATTAAATGATGAACAAGGAGGCAAGTATGAGACCATTTTGCAGACCCGGGGAGAAGTACAGGAGATAATGCGCAGTGAGAGATACAAGCCCCCCTGGAAAAAAAAAATAAGAGAGAGCCTGGTAGGCTTCATATGGCAGCTGGAGCTCAGTGAAACCAAACACAGCTCAGAGGCAGGACCTGGCTCACAAGATCCAGAAGAATCAGGCCACCCGGGGCCAGATAGAGAAGTAAATCTGCTAGGCAGAAAATTATCTGAGACCCTCTGGAGTCACTCAATCTATTTCCTAGGATACAGAATAATACAAATCAGATTGTCAAATTTTAGACAAAAAGTGTTGCATGCAAATGAAAAAGTGAAGTAAACATGGGATAGGATATGAAATAAAAGGGCAGCCCAAGTCTCATTCCCAAAGAGGAAGGTTTTATGTGCATCACTGTGGATGTAATTAGCTTTCTGCTCTGGAAATAAGCCTACAATTGTGGCCTCCATTTTTACACCCATTCTCTCTGTAACATTTTATTATTGATTCTATCCTTAGCAGAATGGGATTCTTATTTTCCTCCTCTATCTTAGACTGTTATGTCTCTGAAAATTTCATTTTTTTTCCTCCCTGACATTTGAAGAAAGATGTAACATTGGCTCATTTCTTGGTCTTATGCTTTTACCCAACACACTTTTGACTTTTCACATCTCAACATATGACTTTCACTTGTATGTAAATGGTTTTAAGCCATTGGCTCCAATCTGCCACCTTTTCTGAGCACGCATCCTATATTTCCTATAGCTTCTAGTTCAGATTCTCCCATTACCTACAGCTCATCCACTCTCATGTACTGTAATAAATCTCCACTCTTTGGCTTTTCTTCATATTGTCAATTATGTCACCATTTTCCTCATCAGCCAAGGCCAAGACCTCTGAGTTGATCATATCACACACTTGCCCCCCTTGACACAACTGGGAGAATTATGTTGCAGTCACATCTAACTTGTGCATCACATCCCCTTCCTTGTAGTTCCCCAAAGTAAATTCATCCTCAGAGCTGCCTCTTTATTTCTGTGCAGTATTTCTTCCAACCATCCTTCTAGCCAACCTTCCTTTCCTTCCTCAATGTCGCCACCTTAATTTAGGTCCTGAAACTTCTTATCTTTGTGCAATTGATAGAATTTTCTAATAGAAACTGCTGTCTCTCACCTTTAGTCTTTTGGAAGCATCATTTACATGCTTACAGCCAGATTAATATTCCTAAATATTTTTACTCACATCACTGCCCTCATAAATAATAGTTTCTTTTGCTTGTCAATCTAGGAGAACAAACCTCACCCAGGCATGTCATTCTTTTTATTATACTCCTACCATAATCCTTAGGTTCTCTCAAAACAATTTTTTTTTTCATTGCCTCTATACACATCTTGCATTTTCCTGCTTGGATGTTATTACCTCATGGTATATCCAACCATTCCTTTTGTGTGCCTATAATCTTTTATTAACTTTGAAGCATTATGCCTTTTACACACTTTAAGTCTTGCTTTCATTACCTTCCATTTGCTCTTCTAAAACTGTCACAAATGTTCTGTATGTCCCTACAGTGTATGTAATGAAAGAGAGTAAATGTGTATTATTAAACAAGAATAATTTTCTCAAAGAGCCCCAGAATGATGTAAATTCAGGTCCTCTGAGCCTCACCTTGTAGTTCACCCTCAATGTGAGAAAACATAGACATTTCATGACCTGAAGGTCAACTCACTCAGGTTCATGGACAATAGTTCTATGTAAACAAACTCAACTGTCTCATCTTGTTTTATTACCCATCCATCAAGCTCAGAATCCTTAAGCTGTCACAGATGCTCCCTATGGCCACCTCCTATGTCTAGTGTTGCTAACCTTGGCAACGATACCTCCCTTCCTTTCACCAGATGAGAGAAATGCAGGTGGTAGATCATAACCTCAAAGCAGCAGGAAGACAGTATTGGACTTCAACCTGCTTCCTTTGAGACAGAGCTACAGAGCCATTCACCGAGTAAGGGACCTGCTGTTGGACAGGTGCCCAGTGCCAGGGAGTGCTCATCAGCATATGAGGCAGGGCTCTGCCAGAAGTCAGTGAGGCTCCACGTTTCCATTCGTAAGTTAAGTTGCAAATATAGCAGAAGCAGCAACAAATATAGGACTAACCCTGCATGTGGTTGGGAGTGATGATAAAATGAGAAGGATAAAGACAAGGAAGGACACAGCCGACTCTGGGGAGGGTATCCCCAGACAGTACATTAGGAATCCACAAATACGGGCTTGAGTTCAGTTACTCAGGAATCAAGTTTTCACCCATTAAAAAAAAAGACTGTTTTGAATGATCTTCTGAATTATTTTTAGCTCTTCATATTTCTATAATTCTGGGAAAGAAGGAATCAAAGAAAAGAAAGGACAGCGAGTATACTCTCAACCAGGTAGATTTACCTATCAATTTAATCCTACAATCTTTTCCTACCTTTGATATATTCATAAATTAACCAGGAACAATTATAAAAATTTACCACTCCTTTTTCATCTGTCATTATCCCTTTTTTCCTTCATTGCTTCTTTTGTTCTGCCTCTTTTCAATGCCAGCCTCAACCACCGTCAAGGGCTCACCAGGGCTCTATGGAAACAAATCCTATAAGGCACATCTTGTTGCCAAAGCAGATCAGAGGTTATACAGAAGCAGCAGCCAGGAGCTTGTCACTGGCCAGAGTGGGACTAACACTGAAATGGGGTGGTGGTGGGGAGGATCACTGCTCAATGGGAATCTAGCTCTTCTCAGATTCCTGAGGGGCCCCTGTAATCTGTCTGACACCACCTAGAGGTAACTTTAGCCAGGGGTAAACTGTGGACATGATATCTCCAAATTATCAGGAAAGCAATGTAGCTGTCAGCCAGACCTGCATTGCCTGCCAACTGTCCCCTGATCATCTCCCCTGCATTAAAAGTATTCAAGTAGAAACAGGTGACCTCAGGAAACCTCTTTCTCTCAAAGATCTTCTGGTATCTTGGCAAGATCAGAGGTGCTTAAACCCTAAACATGACATTTGAAAGAAAAGAAATCCTAATCTCCGCTCATTAGCAAAGCATTGTGTTTCCTTTCCCTTCCTGCTCACCTTCAATGTAGCATCAGGATCTACTTGTCTAAAGCATATACCTTGTGAACAGGCCTTTCAGGATGCTGCTAAGCTAAAGTAGAAATGATAGAAGATTTATATTTTAAGTAGCTGTGTGCATAGTGGTTGTGTGTAACCTAGGGTTAATATTTAAGAAAGAGGATATCCCCAGAATTAATGAAGGTTGCTAGTCATCATGACCCTGTTTCTGCCATGAATCCTTTCATGCCCTCCCTCACCCAGCATGCAGTTTTCTCTGTTTCCAGAAGAGAGGAAGTACAATACAGATGGATATATGCCCCTTACACACACACACACACACACATCAATATATTTCCTCTATGACTGCACTCACCTACAGGTAGGGACCAGAAGACTGTGATGACTGGGGTGAACAGACCCCCAGGAAAGGAATGTGAATAGAGTGTAGGAAAAGGAGATTTTGGCCAGCTTGCCAACTAATCTAGTCACATTGATCAAAAGTAGGCTCAGCTCTTTTCTTCCAATATTCCTTCCCTGTGCCTTTTCCAAACTTTCCTTTCACTACTCCACAACAGGTAGTAGGAAATTGTACGGCTAAAAGGAATTCATTTCTATATCAAATATTTTGTGTAGTGGCATTGGGGACCCACTGGTGAATTATTTGCTTCATTAATTTATTCTTTCTATAACATCAAGATAGGGGACATTCCAGGATGCCCACAATAGGTAGTTGAAAAATGGAAAATAGAAATCAAGCTTATGGCAGCAGATAACGAAGTCAATAAAGATGATGATGATATAGCAGAAGCTAAAATTTATAGAGTATTTGCCACATTCCAGGCATTGTGCTAAAAGCTTTGCATATGTTCTGATCCATCAACCTCTTACAGATACACAGACATAGAAACATGATATTCAAAACCATGTTCATTTGAATCTAGTGAACCCATTCTTTATATTTCACTTGTTTCTGATGTCACCAGTGTAAAATAAGGAATAAGTGATTAAGAGGTATAGTTCTGGAACAGGACAACCAAAGTTCAAATCCTTGCTCTGGTACCCACTGCTTATGTAAACTTGGATTGTTTAGCTTCTCTAACACAGCATTCTCATCTTAAAAAGAAAATACTAGCATTTATCTTACAAGGTTATATCAAATTTGTATTCATCACCTCATAGACCCTGACACAAAATGATAGGTTTGGGTGCTCAAAATTGTTTCTCACCTAGCACCCAGATCTTGATTTCTAATACTATTCTCTAACCAAAGGAACCTAGGTCCTTTGGGAGGGGAAAAAGGTTCATTCTAGGACTGAAGGCAAGCAATATTCAAGAAAAACCTGAACATCTCAAAGTTCCAGAAAGAAAGGAAATGCCCACAAACAAAGCAACCAAAATCCCACAATGATGGGGTTACATCAAAGAGGCACAGAAGACAACTGAATGGCCTCTCAGTAGCCACAGCTCTACAACTTAAGCAACAAAATTAAGCAGTATTGGATTATAATCCAAACTATAAAATAAACATCCACGAGTTCATATTGTTATATATAAATGACTGAAGTATTAATAAGTGAGGGAGAAGAGACAAATTTTATGTTTTAAAAAATTGCAAATAATTGATACCGATCCCTCACCTTCAAGGAGATGGAACATAACTTCTTGCTGCTTAAGTATGGGTTCTATAAAGTGACTTTCTTCCAAAGAGTACAACACAGAAAGGAGGAAAAACAATGTTGTAGTGAAGAAATCTGAGAAACACTCTCTCAGCCAAGTATCAAGGCCAACATCAATGATGATAAGTCATATTTATAGCATATACTCTTGATATGATGTGTTGAAAAGGGTACTTTACCTCTGTGGTCTTCTTCTCAAAAATCCATTAATCCCAGTCTATGAGAAAAATATCAAAGAAATTTCCATCGAGGGACATTCTACAAAACACCTGAATAGTACTCCTTAAGACTGCAAAGTCATTAGAAACAAGGAATGTCTGAGAAATTGTCACCATCTAGAGAAGCCTAAGAAGACATGAATGAATGTAATGTGATATCTAGATGGGATCTCAGAACAGAAAAAGGACATTAGGTAAAAACTAAAGAAATCTAGATAAAGGATAGACTTCAGTTAATAATAATGTATCAACTATGGTTCATTAACTGTAACAAAGGTTCCATACTAATGTGAGATGTTAATAACGGAAGAAAACAGGTAACTGGAGAAGTTGCTGTACTGTCTTTGCAGTTTTTATGTATCTCTAAAGCTGATCTAAAATAAAACTTTAAAGTTATAAAGTGTTTTTTAAATGTTGCCTGCCTGGGGCACCTGGGTGGCACAGTTGGTTAAGCATCTGACTCCTAGTTTTGGCTCAGGTCACGATCTCAGAGTCATGAGGTTGAGCCCCATGTAGGACTCCATGCTCAGTGTAGAGTCGGCCTGAGATTCTCTCTCTTTTCCACTCATGCTCTCTCTCATTTTGCTCCCTCTCTCTCTCCCTCAAATAAATAAATCTTTAAAAATAATGCTGCATGCCTTCTCTTCTCTTCTTTTATAACAATTGATGGATAACTGTCAATGCAAGAGTAGCGCAGCAGGGATTGAGATTTCAGTAGCAACAGTTGCTATATATTTCAAGGCGACTTCACTAGATACTCTCTCTTTACTTCCCAGAATTCTTAACAGGAAACTGCAGTTAAAAGAAGGGTCTTTTGGGCCCGACAAGCCTATGGTGACAAAGGGGAGTTAGACAAAGTTTCTGAAGAACTGAAATGGAGTCAACGTGTTTTTTAATGGCTCTAGGCTCTGGACATGAGCTGTTGTAGTTGACCATAGAGAAGTTTTTGTGTTTGTGTGTGCGTGTGTGTGTGTGTGTGTGTGTGTTTGTTTTCAAAAAGAAATGATGGCGCCCCATCACATACTTGGTGAAGTGCCCAAGATATGTGTGGACAACTTCCCACAAACACACAATGCAATTGCCTACAGTTGCCAAGGTTCAAAAGGAGAGAACAGAGGAGCTGGAGAGAGCAAAAGGTAAGTGATTGAGTAGAAGATTGGGGAGAAGATGACTCTATTTCTCTGCTTTAGCAACAACAGCAGAAACTCCCAGCTCAGGGATAGCTCTGTGCTGGGGTCCCCAGAACAGCCTTGTGCATTTCCAATTCCCTCATTTCTCAGGTCCCTGTATCAGCAAAAGACAGATGGTCTATGACCGCCAGACAATCAGAAAAACTGCCAAGTCAAGGCAACTTGGTGGAGTGAAATGATGTGGTAATCCAGTTAGCTGAAAGATGAGGCTCAACTCACCCAGAGTTGGGGAGGAGCGTGCTCTACACCAGATAGCTCTTTTTGACTGAAAGGTATGTTTACAAGCCTGAAGCTAGCACCTTTCAACGCTAGGCCTCCTCCCACTCCCCCTTCAGGAGGTATGAGTAGGAGAAGGCCATATATTACATCTCAGGCTTGCAAGCTGACTGTGAAAAAGGCAGGGCTGATTTATTTCTGTCGTATGGAACGCCAGCTCTATTGACATCTATCTTTCATTGTAAAAGCTGAGCGTTCGGATGTTAAGGTTGCATCTCATAGAAATTATGCTAACTTCACAGGGGTGATTTTTTTTTTTCTAGAGGTAGACTAGACATGGTGTGCTCTGCAGCTATTAAAACCATCTTCTGCGTCAACTGAGCACTAATAATTTCCTTCCACCTCCAAAGTCACAGGACTTCATGGAGATGACTGAGCACCTACGTAATGGGAAGGATTAATTCTGAGGTCAACTTGGGAGAGATGGTAGTAAAGGATGGGGGTGGGGGGAAGAGTGGCCACAACTCTATCCTGAGAGACCGGAAATTCACAGTCCAAATGGTTTATGATAGCAGGCTTGCACCATGGAGTTAGAAGGTGCCCTGGGGCTAAATGTCACCCAGAGTGCTGAAAACAGCACCAGACAAAAAACAAGCACTCATTAAGGAGTAGCTGTTCTGACAGTTTGTGTTATTACCATCTTTCTCACTCTTGTGTCCAACAACAAATCTGGTCTGTGCCCACATGCATTCTAGACCTATCCCTGATCATAGATTCATTCTTCATCGTTCCTCACACCATGGATTCCACTGCTGTTTCTGTTGAGAAATATTTCATTATAAGCACCCTATCCTGCCTTTTTCCACTCTCCTTTGTTTTTGGAAAATCAGTTTCTTCTGAAAGGCAACTTTGCTGGATTTTTTCCTGTCAGCATCCAGGGCAAAGAAATATTGCCACAAGGAAAGTCCTCTCCAGTGTGGGTCAGCTTGATTCATGCACGCTTCCCCAGTGCCTGGCCTGGGTAAAGATCCTGCAGCCCAACCACCTGCTGATGTGGCTTCCCAAGCTATCTGACATCCGGAGAAAGTCATCCTAGAAGTTAACACTTGTATTTTGGATACAATAGAAGGCTATCAATGTTACCCATTAAAATACTGGCATTCCTGGCTGGCTCAGTCAGAAGAGCATGTGACTCTTAATCTCAGGGTCGTGAGTTCAAACCCGATGTTGGGTGTGGAGATTACATACATAAATAAGTAAATTTTAAAATATTGGCATTCTGAGTTATTTTTAAAAAGAAAGCCAGAAACAATCTTATACTCCTGTCGTCCTCTCAAACACACCTATTCAGTTTCCCACCTCCCCACACCAGATAAATAAATTGCAACTATTGCTCAGAAAACTTTTGGGGGCCCACCATCAGACAAGGCCCCAAGTGCCCTCCTACGAGCCATCCGTTCAGTACTTGTCATCTGGCAAAGTAGAGTACCTGTTTGTGTTATTACCAAAGTAGACGTAGCTCTTTGTCCCTGCGTGAGCAAGACTAAACTCTGAAACAGTAAATACCAGTCATTCAACTTCTATACAGCCACCTCCAAGGCCTTACGCTATCATCCCCACTCTGCTGCTCCAGTCTTTGTCATTCACCCCAGCCCTCTGTTTCCTTCTCTTCCCCTTCTCATTCCAGCTCCTATGCTCCTGTCAGACAGGTTTGGAAACATCCGGACCTGAGACCAGCCCTCCAGGAACACATGCACAGTGAGACCATCTGTGGTCCCTGCTATCTCATTTACTTTCACTCACCCCTCCCTCTGTCCATGCTTTACCCCCAGTGGATTGTGTTGAAGACCCAAAACAATCGTGGCAAGGTCACACTGTTTGATTCTGCTGTCAGTTTAAATTATGTCTTAGCTTTTATATCTAAATCACAATACAAGAGAATAAAGAGAGAGAGAGAAACAGCAAAAGACATGGCAATGTCCTACAGCGAGTAGAGAAATGGCATTTCAATTGGCCAGTTGATCTGTTCCCTTGACAGATGGCCCCCTTACTCACCTCTGCTCATTATTTAACATATAAGAACTCTGAGCCCACTCCAAGCCCTCTGTGGCTGGAACACACACCTTCTCCTGGAGGGCAGGGGAATAAAACATTTTCTAAAATGGCAAAAATAAGAACACTATTTTAAGATGACTATTGTTATTAATAAAATGCTTGGTCATTTATGTTAAAATCAAGCTATTTGGGATGTCTGGGTGGCTCAGCGGTTGAGTGTCTGCCTTCACCTCAGGTCGTGATCCTGGAGTCCAGGGATCGAGTCCCACATCGGGCTCCCTGCGTGGAGCCTGCTTTTCCCTCTGCCTATGTCTCTGCCTCTCCCTGTGTGTATCTCTCATTAATAAATAAATAAAATCTTTAAAAACAAATAAAATAAATTTAAAAAAATAAAAACAAAATCAAGCTATTTCTTCTCAGTAGCGAACCACAATTTCCCAAGGTCCCATAGAGTCTATGTGGACTGCAGGGTCTAGATTTTGTTCAGTTTAGAAATCCCAAGACATGATTTTAAAACTATATTCCACTATATAGTGGGCTCTAAATAACACTCTCATTAAGTCAAGGGTAAGAAATGGCCAGTCTGATGTCTATGGATTGGTGCTGCATGGTATATACTCCTATTCAATCAAAGAGTAATTCTTTTTTTGCTTTATAAGCAAGTTGACTTGGAGCCGTTAACTAAAGTCCACAGAGGGTTCTGGAAGACATCTGTCTGTGAGTCTTTTATAACCTCAAAATATAGTGCCATGGTTCCAAGAAAAGCTGACAGAATCAGGAACAGACACTGGAGCTAGTGCTAAAGTACTACAGAGTTATGGGATAACACCACGGTTAAACGTGGTGTGAATTGATATTTTACTGATGGTATTACCTTCTCACTAAAAAAAAGTCACAACTATTCTTATTCATCTGAGATTATCCCCATCAGAATGAATAGTCCACTAGGTTTTAATCTGTCCTGAGTCTGTTGTAGACTGAAGAGAGTTGTTTTAGTCCTTATTAGTAAGCTACGCTTGTCACCGTTTATCCTGAAATGGTGTTGGGTTGATTCTGATCCAGCCATGACACACTCCAGCATTTCCAAATGGGGGTTTACTTTGTGATCAGTAAACAAACATGAAAAGGCACTGACTGTCTTGAAATAATTTCCAATTAGTTAAAAGTCAGAAGTCCTAATTCCATCTTCACTCTCCCACTGGGTCATCATTAACTGACAAGTTCCTAAATTTCTCTGAGCTCAGTTTTTTGTTGTTGTTTTTAATCTACAAAATGGAGTTATTACCAGTACCTGACAGAGCCACTTCTTGGAGTGTTCATGAGGGCTAAAAGTGTGATAATGTGGCATCGCTTTTTTAATTATAAAGCATTACATGGTTGTGAGCTATTATTAGGTTGTAATGATGACTTTGACTTTGTTAATACCATGGGCTAACCCTCTAGCTAATAAGCACCTTTGATCTCAAATTCTGCAAAGGGGACTTTCTTCACTAGGTAGGGAAAAATAACTACACATTTAACTTAATTCGATAAACTCTTGAATTATGCCCAGTGAAATGGACAATCGTTAAAAAGAGCCTGGTGGGACTACAGAATGGAATGGTTGGTTGTTACTCTCAAAACCCTCTTTGGGGTAATAAGGTTAGAAGTGGTTAGCTCTTACAATCCCCCGCCAGAGCAGTAACAGCAGAAGAGGGTACTTAATCTTGCTTCCCTTTTGTCCCATAGCAGGAGAAATGCTGACTTCACACCCTGCACACGCACTACCCCCATCCTGGGCTGTGACAGTGAAATGGGTCATTTGGTAGATTGTGTACCAAATCTCTCAGGAGCTCTACACTTTAACTTTCTTTGTCTCACTGAGACTGAACTGTTTACAACTTACAATGATTAGGTGGTGAAATACAGATCTCTCTTCAATATATTAAGTACCAGAATATCACAATACTGTTTCTTCATTCAAACTTATTCTCATCATTCTTTAGTTTATTGCAGTCGAAAGTTATTATTTCTCAAATACATTTAGAGTAAAAGATCATTCCACGAGTTGCTCATGTTGCATGACTTCAAAAGTTGAAATGGGGAGAGAAGGGAAGGAACTCCTAGAATAAATACGTGGAAACTTGGCGATTTATTTATTTACACGAAGCAACTATATCGCCACATGAAAGACCCCAATTGCATAAATTTCAGGCCTAACAAAAACCTGCACAGGTCTTTTAAGCGATTCGATGTTCCAGGAGTGACCAAGAGAAGTTGTGCCTTGGCCTTATCTCTCTTCCCTAAATCCCAGGCTAAGAGCCACCAAAGCCAAGGAAGAGCCTCCAGACATATGTAGTTTGGTAGCTGACCTTTGGGACTAGTATAAATGCTTACTAGTCTCAGATCCACTCCAATAGTCTGAAGATTCCAGTGGTGCAGGCAGAGATGGCTCAATAGGGAGTCATTTTATAGATGCCAACCACCTCCTCCGTGAAGATCTGTTCAATCTTATTTAGTCTAGAGGTACGGAGGAAAATACTGTTTCCTTCCCTCACTCCAATGAGGTCATCAGCTGTGGCTTCACATAGGCACCGTGGATCTTCTCTCTCATTAGGAGGCTCTTTGCTGTGTCAGCATCCAGTTTCTTTTGAAAGCCAGTGGCTGTGAGAGTCATGTTTCCCTCAAGTTTCTTCTTATAGCCCATGTTAGAGTTTTTGCTGTTCAAGAAATGCCAGTGCCTTCCAACTCACCTTCAACAATATTCTGGTGCTCCAAGGGTTTCAGCCCATTCAGAATAATGAGGATCAAGTTCCATGTTAGGGCCTGATGATGTCTTCCATTCTTGGCACCCTCCATTATACTCAGGAAACCCAGGTGCTGGAATTGGTACCTTTGTATCTGATAATACTAACATAGTAGTTAAAATGGTGAACTCACAGGTTACCAACTTCGGATGAATCCCAGCCAGGTTATTGAGAAATACTGACATATCCACAGATAGAAAAGCCACAAACTCACTAGGAGTCTCACTAGTTCAACTACATGTAAACCTCCTGGCCTGCCAACATCAGGACACACTGAGTTGATGAGTGCTCGTGAAGGGTTAGTAATGTGGGTGCAAGCTCTAAAGCATCATGATTTCTTTCTATTGAGGTGATTAACTCAGCCCAGAGCTAGTCAGTCCCAGCTAAGCAGCTTATTACTGTGAGGAACCTTCCAGTGGCCTCCATGGTAGAGGCCTTTCCTCATGAGACACACACGGGTGTAGATCTAGCTCCAGTGGGGCCTGAAGGTAGTACATTTCCTTTTACGATTTTAGAGGCCCTATTTAAAAATATAAATTTAAAAATTAGGTATAAAAAACAGAGAAGTCTTAGCCTGTTACAGATTAGTGATTATGCTTCTGCAACTTTATGGAATCATGCAACTATGAAAACCCATTGGTAGGATCCCTCCCAGGGCTTTGGCATAGGCACTGCACAGGAGAGAAAGAGAAAACATGAAGTTTCATTAGTCTTAAAGCAAATTAGCCCCTACATGCATCTTTTAAATATTTAAATGAAAACAAAAATCAGACTTATCCAAATGTGAAAATATGTCCAATAATGAATCAAGGAAACACATAAATCATGTATTGAACTAAGACTTTCAGTTTTTGATCTGACAATTCAGTTTTGATTATGTACTGGCAATGATGTGCTAGCTGAGCTCTGCTCTGAAAAAGGCTCACAGATGAATAAAAATCGTACCTTATCTATTAGGAATGTGCAGTCTAGAGGTAGAGTCAAACATATTTCTAGGTAACTCAGCAGATGACCAAGTAATAAAGCTCTCTTAAATTAGTTTATTTGATGTAGGTGATCTATGAATACTTAAGAAGTGAATTCTGAACTGGGCCTTCGGTGATACCACATGTAGGTAACAGCTGCTGGACAGTCTTGATAAACCAAAGCCTAGAGGCAAGAGATGTTTATTCCCCCAAATAACTGGGGAATAAACTGGCATACTCAAAATTAAGATCCAAGGATCTTACCTGCAAAGTAAAGATGAAAGAAGAAAGGACACCTGGGTGACTCAGTGGGTTAAGCATCTGCCTTTGCCTCAGGTCACGATCCCAGGGTCCTGGGATTGAGCTCTACATCAGGCTCCCTCCTATGCGGGGAGCCTGCTTCTCCCTCTCCCTTCTGCTCCCCCTGCTTGCTCTCTCGCTCTCTCTCTCTCTTTCTCAATAAATAAAATATTTTTAAAAAGAAGAAGAAAGAAGAGAAATCCTTGCAATGGAAAATATGAAGGGACGACTCACTAGAATTGAGCTTTGGACAACTTTGATATATAAACAAATGTGGTTCGTTTTCCTTTCCTGTGTACTATATGAAATCTGTAAAGTTGGTCTGAATAGGGAGTTGGCATGAACACACGTGGATTTTGGCCAGCATTGCCTGGTGAGGGTGGCAGGACTAGGGACTTAAAGCTGCTGTAATGGTCCTAGATAGAGTGGTAAGGGCCTCTTCAAGAATGGAACTATGGGAATGAAAAGCAGAGAATGTATATGAAATGCAGAAAATAGAGCTGAGCACATTAGCTAGGTAAGGATATATGGGGGGAGGGAGAAAAGAGAAATGGAAAAGAAAACTAAAGTTTAAAACTAAAGAATATGGTGACACTCTTGACTGAAATGGAGGTTATTTAAGAAGAAAGATGGTAGGGAGGTGGACGAGAAGAAAAATGAGATTCATGTTAGCCACTCACGGAACATCCATGGTTTTCCAGAAGGGATTTGGAGACACAATGGAGAGACAACGAACTCTACCCTCAGCTGCAAAGAACACTCTTCATTCTTCTCAGACCTGAAACAGATTCATTCTTCTGCTGAACTCTTAGATCTTTCTCCTAATTAGGCATTCTTCAATTAATGGGATGGCTTCTGCATTCCCTTGAATAATCCTGCTTAAGGAACACCTTCCTCATGGAATCTTCCATGATTATCTCCAAAGTATTCCAATCACACACTTTGCATTATATTAAATTGCTTTGATATTCATGTCGACTTTGTGCTGCTCTCCCACCCTTCCTTGCAAGTACTCTAAAACTATCAGAACAGGCTATAAGCTCTTTTAAGAGCAGGAAACCAGATGTGATTTTCTAGCACACCTCCACAGTGACTAATTCAGAACTCTGCAGATAGTAGGTGCTTACAAATAATCATAATCATTATCATAAAGGCTAATATTTATTGAGCACTTAGGGCAAGCACTGTTATATATTCAAATCTTATCCTATGGCAATCCTACAAAATAAGCTTTTGCTCCCATTTATGTGAGGAAAATAAAGAAAAAGAGTTTAGAAACTTGACCGAAACAACTCTAGGTGGGGTTCCAACACAAATCCATTCTGCTCCAAAACCTACTGACCTTTCCACAATGCGACAAGGATTCAAAAGGAATAATTTCCACTTAACCCTATACTGAACACAATTTAACTTTTTCCTAAAAGTAAGACAACACTCAATATATTACTGTGTCTCAGCTTGGGCTAGATATAATAATTATCTTGTTCTGAGGCAATATGGAAATACTCATTTCCAATGTTAATTTAGAGATTAAACTAATTCTGTTCAATGGTATATTTTATGTACCAACATGATTTAAAAAGAGAAGGAAACAATATAGCAGGATTTATAGCTAAGTAACCCATGAGTTTTTCCTGACTTACATTATATAATTCAATTTGTAAGTCATTTGTTTAACACCTGGGATGTGTATTTTTCCATAAAAATACATTGTAGGGGCACCTGGGTAGCTCAGTCAGTGACATGGTTAACTCTTGATTTTGGCTCAGGTCATGATCTCAGGGTCCTGGGATCAAGCGCTGCATCAGGGTCTGTGCTCAGGGTGGAGTCTACTTGTCCCTCTTCCTCTGCTCCTTCCCCCACTCATGCTCTCTCTCTCTCTCTCAAATAAATAAACAATTAAAAAAATAAATTATATCTTAAATAACTAATGTCTTCTCCTATATTGCTTTATTTTTATTCATGATTTATCACATATCATTTATGCCATATGTTATAGTTATTTATGCATGCTCTCCTTTTTTTCTTTCCCTAATGTAGACTATAAGCTTTCTGAAGGCAGAACATGTGCCTGTCTTCATCTTAATATATAACCTAAATATCTGGTATAGCCCCTTACTCATAGTATACAACCATTCCTCCAATTGTTCTTTCATATATTCTAGAATTTGTAGCATGTATCCTATATGCCAGTCACTGAGACAGATGCTGAGGATACAAGATGAGTAAAAGAGTCATGTACTCTGCCCTTACAGAGTTTATAATCTGATGAGAATACGATAAAATATTTACAACACTATGTAACTTAAAAAATTGTATGCACTATAAAAATTATGAGGAATGTTGAAAACACACATAATAGAGACTTAGACAAGTCAGAGGAATTAGAAGTAAAATAATAATTCTTCCATATAAAAATGAGATAAACTACATCCATAGGTCTATTACAAATGACATTTTTAAAACTATAAATGTCTGTAATGGGATTTTGAACAATCAATAAATCAACAGTCATTAATAAAATTTCAATGGGAAAATATATCCTAATATGCTTCTTCAAATGCTCAAAATACAACATGTACCCTTTCTGACCCTCCATGCTTGGCAGCAAAAACAAACACCTGCTCATTCCTGCTGAGACCTAGGTACAAAGAAAGATAGATTTCCTTCAGTCACGGAAGACGATATCTCAGTTGTACTGTCTATGGGGAAGGGAATGATTGCTTCCAAAGCAAAGTGTGAGATCTGATGATACTCTAGAACTGTTTTGGGGTACTCTTAATGGAGGATCTTTTGGAAACTGGTAAAAGAAAGAAAGGCATATTACCATATTATTGTAAAAATGGGTGTGATTTCTTTCTGAGTAACTTTCTACCTATATCACTGCTATGAGAACTGCTTCCATTGGCGTTCACATAAAAACTGCTCAAGGATATTACCAACCCTCTACTGTGACAATAGCCTCTCTAGGAGTCATTGTGAGAGCTGTCATCGATCCAAGGCCCCTTGGTATTATTGCCTTTGCACATACACAACCATATGACTACATAGTCCTTATACACTCAGACAGACTGGATATTTAATATTCACTAATTTTAGACACATTCTAAATAGCATGGTAGATAAGCCCAGTAAAATAACTAGTAAGATTGGGTTTGACACTGACTTTTTTGTGAGCCTCAAATCCAAGTGAACAGCAATACCACACTTAATTAGTAAATAAAAATCAAAATTGATTAAAAAACTGCATAAGCTCCAAATGTTTCCAATTTGAATAAGCCAAAATTAAAACTATTATCTTTCATCTGTAATCTTCATCCAATGTTGCTGATTTTATTCAAAATGCATTTTTCTCTTATAAAAGAGCTGATAACGTGTTTTCTTCCCCTGTTAAATTATGTTCCTTTATCTCTTCTCTCCATGGGTTATTCTACTTTCAGTCTTTTGAGAAATGACTTCTATTTTGATATTGATTTTTAAATCATGCATGCCCAAACTTTTCTTATCCAAACAAACTGTATCTTCAATTTTTGTTCTTCATAGAGCATGTCTATCCCACACACACAAACATACGGGCTTTCTACATTAATGGCAATGACCAGCACCATTTTCAATTCAAGAGATTCTTGAATAAATGGCATCATGGAGATTAATGAGGTGTTAACTACTTAGAAAGTTCTAGAACCAGAGAAAAATCTAGTATAGCTTATATCTAAAAGGGGCTGGACATCAAGACTTTATTTTGAGAATGGAGAGGGACCATTTATTCCTTGGTGGTCCCATGACTGATGCTTCTATTAGCACTTTAAGGTGGTATGATTTCTTGTTTGTCTCTTTATCTTTTCAATCACCTATGAGATCTCTGAGGACCAGAACGGTTTCTAGTCTAGTTGTATTTCTAGTAATTAACAGAGTAGGTGGCTAATAATAAGTACTTAATGAGTATTTGGGAAGGAAATAAGTGGAAGGAAAGGGGAGGGAAGAAAGGGGGATATACAACCTCAATAGTAAGAAAGGGTGAGGGGATCTGAGTTCATAATTAAGCAAGTTGGACAAACTTTATGGATCACAGACCTACCTACTCTGAAATAGTTGGGTCTGATCATCTCTAAGTTTCTTCTAGCAATTGTATTTTATGGCTGTGGATGGCAGGGGAGGTATAGGTATATGCATTTTGTATGGTGTATATGAATAGTATTGCTGTGTAGGCAAAAAGCAATCAATCCACCAAAATAGATGACTGCTTCAACAGGAAGTTTCTGACACCACTTTTGCAGTTAATCAACATTTCAGATTTTTCCTTTGAAAACTTATAAGTGCATAAATTCTGAAGACATTTACTTGTCAGAATTTGGATCTAAAAGTGGCTTATTAAAGTCCCAAGTGAGAAGGAAAAAGAGGGGAAAAAAAAGATGTTTATTGTAGACTGACACTATGCAGGTGCTGAGCAAAGCACCTTGCCTGAATTATCTAATTTAATTCTCATTACAACCTTATGAAGTTATCATCACTTTCTTCTAAGTAATCTCCACACCCAATGTGAGTCTCAAATTTATGACCCCAAGATCAAGAGTCGCATGCTCTACTGACTGAACCACCAAGGTGCCCCATCACTCTCTTCTAAATGAGAAAACTGAGCTTCTACAACAGGAAGAAATGTGCCCAGGCGGCAAAACTGTCTGACCGCTCTGCTTCTGTTTGACTCCAAAAAGATAATGCTCTCTCACGATGCAAAATTGCATTTGATGAGAAAGCACAAGCTTTAACTTTTATTGCAAACCAGGTCAATAAATGCATACTCAGGAACACTGCTTCTCAGACTCTTCCCTCAAAGTATCCTAGAGGGAAGAGGCAGAGGAGGGAAAATGCATACCTCAGGAGCTGGAGGTAGTCACCTAATGCATCTGCTGTAGGGGCAGTAATCTATGTGAATTCATGTGTTTCCTCAATGCTCATATATGATTTTATTCTCTTATAGATAAGATCTATACTTGTTTTAATGTAGAAGAGACAACCTTTTTCCTTGAAACCTGTGAGTAAAACGAACACTCCAGGAATGCTTTCCAATTGCTCGGAGAGCCCGGTCCCACTGTTGGATGCCACTAATAATACTCACATCTCCAATGAACAGGTACAGTCCAAATCTTGCATGAGACATGGGAGGTTACAATATTTTCCCACAAACAAGCTGAGGGATGTCTACTTTCTTGCCAAAAAAAAAAAAAGTTTTATTGGAGTGTCCAAAAGCAATGTTTAGTTTCTTGAAACTTAATAAATAAGGACCCTTGATCTTTCTCTCTCTCTCTCCCCCTCTCTTCCTATTTTTAAAGAAAGGGCTTTCAAAAAACATTTTAGGGATGTCTGGGTGGCTCAGCAGTTAAGCATCTGTCTTCGGCTCAGGGCGTGATCCTGGAGTCCCGGGATTAATTCTCATATTGGGCTCCCTGCATGGAGTCTGCTTCTCCCTCTGCCTATGTCTCTGCCTCTCTCTCTCTGTGTGTGTGTCTCTCATGAATAAATAAAAAATCTAAAAAAAATTTTTGTAATATATGGAAGTCCTGGAAAGTGTTTTAGAATATCAGAAATGAAGGTATCCTTCTTGTGCTTGTTCATCTAAATATGAAAGCTCTGAAAACGTTCTCATTGTCCTTTTACCATAGGTACATTATACTCTTTCATTAATCCTTTAGATCTTAGGCTCTTGGAGCTAGAAGTAATCTTCTAGACCATTTATCCCAACCTTTTTCCATATGCAGGGGAATTGAAATTCTGTGAATGAAAATTACTCCATTGCCATAACTAATTGGAAATAGATCCAGGCCTAGAACGCAGACCCCATGCTTCCCAGCCCAGTGTTCTTAACATAGCAGATGCTTCCAGTGTTAATCATAACTTGGCTTTCAAAGAGGATATCTGACCTTGCATTTGAATTATATTTGGGGAGACAAAAATTCTGAGTTGCCACCAGGACTGGAGATTGCTAGTTGGGCAAGATTCAGCAAGACACCCAATTTTCCTTTCGAAGCTGAGAGAGGGACACCTGGGTGGCTCAGAGGTTGAGTCTCTCCTTGAGCTCAGGGCGTGATCCTGGAGTCCTGGGATGCAGACCTGGGATCGAGTCCCACGTCGGGCTCCATGCATGGAGCTTGCTTCTCCCTCTGCCTGTGTCTCTGCCTCTCTCTCATGAATAAATAAATAAAATCTTAAAAAAAAGAAGCTAAGAGAAATGAAATAGGCCAAGATGGGTAAAAAATGCCTACTCTCAACATCAATAGCTTGGCATAGTTAACAAGTGGCAAAATCTGTTCTCTAGCAGATTTAAGCTTGGCGGTTCCACTAGCTAATACAATTGCTTTCTAATTTGTTTTTTAAAAAATCCAAAGTGAACTATATAATATCCATTTTAAGAGAGCATGCCATGGAATTAGATATTGCTAATCAAATTCAATTTGTTGTCTGCCCTCAGTGAGCAGTTTGTAGTTTTATGATTGGATTAAAACAAACAAGTAGCAAAACATAGCGGGCTCAGTAAGTATGTTTTTGTCTCACTGCTAAGAAAACTAAATGAGTTAATACATGAAAACTTTTAGAATAGTTCCTGGCACATGTTAATACTTCCTTCTTATAAAGGAAATATTTTAGGATCAAGTGCATAAGGGCAGAGTGAAGACACCCAGAACCAGGTTAGAGACAAGTCAGGACTATTGCAAGGGGCATACAAAACATTCTGCTCTCTTTCTAGGATGGCTCCTCAGCTTAGATCAGTTCTTCACATTCCAAAAAGAATCACAGTTACATAAAACACTCAAATGGCCAAAAGGCTTCTTTCTAAGACACTGTGAATTCATAAACATTTCCTACCTGAACTGCAGTTCTGCCCATTTAGCAAAGGATAATTGCAGAAAATTATCTTCTGTACCTATAATACCCACTTCAGCAAAACCCTGAGGTTATACTGTAGTTTTTAGGTGAAGAGCTCAGAAGCTCTCCTAAGATGATCCTTGCTGGTCTCCTCTTAATTGAATTAATTAATAGAACCAATCATCATTTTCCATGTTGATTGCAACACTTGGAATTCATAGTGACTTTTCCTTTATTTATTTTTAATTTATTTATTTATGATAGTCACAGAGAGAGAGAGAGAGAGGCAGAGGGAGAAGCAGGCTCCTTACACTGGGAGCCCGATATGGGATTCGATCCCGGGTCTCCAGGATCACGCCCTGGGCCAAAGGCAGGCGCCAAACTACGGCGCCACCCAGGGATCCCGTGACTTTTCCTTTATTCTGGACCTTTGAGGTTGCCACAATTCGAAACTGATATCATCAAAGCAAATTTCCTTTTTTTTTTTCTCTTCTGAAAATGAAAGGTGAAGAAAAACACATAACCACTGAGTTTTCACACCAACACTTAGATATGGAAGATTTTGCTGATACAAATTTATCATCACCTTCTTTCTTGGTTTCCTGTGGCCTTGGTGAAATTATCTGAGAAGTTCATGCATGCCAAGTATTAAATGGATACATTAAGAATGGTTTCATAATCTGACTTGCTTAAATAAAAGAACTCTAAGGACAAATACACTTATTTAACAATTATTCAATTTCTTCTGTTTCTATTTTCAACTACGTATTTTAAAAATCAAGTTTACTATTATAAAGGTAGCACATGCACATTGTTAAAAGTCAAAAGGCATACAAAAGTGAACGTTGCATTTAATGTTTTTTTTCTTAAACTGTGATTCATAATTAGGATTATATTGCCTACAATATAAGATATACTGTTTTCAACTTCACCGAAAGATCAGGTATAAAAAAAATATAACATTTGACATTGAGTTGCTTTTATCTGAGATCTATATGTCTTGATTTTTTTTTCGAGGTGTTGGGTATTCTTTCTTTTATTTTAGAAGTTTTTTTTTTAAGATTTTATTTATTTATTCATAAGAGACACACAGAGAGAGGCAGAGACATAGGCAGAGGGAGGAGAAGCAGGCTCCATGCAGGGAGCCCGTTGTGGGACTTGATCCCAGGACTCCTGGATCACACTCTGAGCCAAAGGCAGATGCTCAACCGCTGAGCCACCCAGGCGTCCTGAGGCATTGGGTATTCTTGAACCTAATTCTGTACTCACTACATTCCATCAGCTGCTAACAAGCTGCATCCTGTCTCCTTACGAAAAGAGACTAATAGCGACGGAGAGTGGCTGCAGAGGCATACAATGTTCCTACACCACTGGGGAGTCATGTTGCAGGTTAGGTAACAAGTTTTCACATCCTAAGAGTGAGGATAAGAGTCTCTTTTAAGAAAGAGCATTCTTGATCAGGCGACAAAAGGACAAGGCAGACAGAGAGAATGACCAGGACGTCCTATGCTAAGGATTCAAAGCCCTCAAGGAGCTCTTGGTCTAGCAGGTATTGGCAGAGAAGCCAAACGTATAGCTACCTATTATATCCTTGAATTTAGGAAAGCAGCAGCAAAGAAGCAAGTAAATTTTGCTTATGTAGAGAGAAGTAATTATAAGTCTGGGTAGTTAAGTAGATTGTAAGTTGGTCTTCTGTTGAAGGGCAACAGAAGAACAAATAGGTAACAAGCAGGTTAGCATAAAAGGAGAAGGGGAAAAAACTGTAATCTCTGATGGAGGGAAGGATCCGAAAGTCAGAAACGGTGTATTCATGTTAGGTTCCCTCCTGTGTGTATGTGTGGTGATGGAGAGAGCAGAGGATGAAGGAGGGCGGGGCAGGGGAAGGAAAGAAGGCAAGTGTGCGCCATGTGTTTTTAGTTCAGAAGAAATAGAGCTCTGAGATTTGCTAGACAACATCATGGCTGTAGCTCAATCAGAGGCTAAGCCTTTGAGAACAGGAGTGTTATAAAAGTGCTGGAAAGGAGTGTGGTACCATCTGTTTGCAAGGAACCATTTGCCTTTTAAGAAGCAAGCTAAAATGTCGCTGCCTTACTGATGACAAGGTGCTGGGTGGTGTGTTCCGTTGGGAAGAATATGGAATCATGACCCAAAAGAGAATGCATACCTCATGAGATCTGCCAATGACTTTCCATGGAGTATTTTTTTTTCCCCAGTAAGTAGTATATATAGAAAACATGCACCTCCTGTTGTAGTTCATAAGAATATTATGAATATCTGTTTATTAAAATAGTGCTTAAACTCCTGGTAGATACTCTATCGATACAATTTGCAATTATATATTTCCATGGGCCAGTACATCAGACAATGACTTTAAGATGCATTTTAAGCTGAATTTAATTACCTTTTCTGAAACTTGGAAATAGTCTGTTTCTACTTGGACAGATGCCAGGACATCGTATCTAGCTGATATAGGCAGATTTATTCCAACCAGCTCTCCCAAGTTAGTGTCAGTCGGTTTCTAAATACCAGCTAATAGCCTTTTCAGGTTTCTCAGAAATTAATTACAGATTTAAATTAATTGCTAAGTTGATAAAAGAATTCTCAAAGAACCCTCAAAATTTTAAAACTTGTAATGTTGCTGCTGGGAAACATCAGATAGCCAAAACTCTGGAAAGGTCTGGCCTTCGTTGTTGTCCTTACAACTTAAACCATGACTGAGAATGATAACCGCACACTTTCAGGCTATCGTTAGTAAATTAATAAATAAAACTTAATTAAATTTAATTAAAATGAGGCAAATTTAATTAAAATTAATTAAATAAATCTATTCAGTCAACAGATATTTGGGTATATTTGTGCCAGACACTGTGCTCGGTACCAGAGAAGTGTAAACAGGCAGAAATGGCCTCTGACATATTTCGTTGAAGAAAGAATTCAACAGTCACGTACATTCATTTATCTTCTAACAAGACATAGCTGTCAAAATTTATAAAAGGAGGAGGGTGTGGGTTAGGCTATTATCTAAGGTGGCAAAGACATATGGATCTCTGGTTAGAAACCCCTCAGCAGGTTTCTGGCTTGGTGGGCTTGTAATAACAAGCAGATTATATAAAGAAAGTATCAGTCCAGCAAGTCACATGGTCAACCCAAAGTGTGCGTGTGAAGCGTGCTTAAACAAACCATTTGCTCAGCTTACAATACTTTACACTTTAAGTTTTTAGAGGAAAAACAGGCAATAAGACAAAACAAAACCCAATCAGTACACTTCCCATGATCAACCTAGGGAAAAAAAAAATAAGTGGTATGCTCTAGTGTATAGTTTTATGTGGGTAAGCCCAATACAGTTTGATTTTTCCATCACGGGACAAGCATGTTCTCTATTCCACTGACTAGAGAATGTGGTAACTTCGATGGTGCCACCCTTGGAGAGTCAAATAAGAAATGAATTACACCAAATTGAACTGCATATGAGAACAATGGGAGGATTATCCTGAAACATAGTTCGTTCTAGACACCTACTTGATAACTTGAAACAACAGGAGGTTTAAAGGTAAAGCGTGGAGAATATTGAGTATTGTAAATGGTACACATTTCTTAAGATTAAACATCTTGAATAAGAAGAACCATGAACAAATTAGAAGAATTATAAAACCTCACTATTTAGGGATGCCTGGAGAATGATCTTTTTTTTTTTTTTTTGAGAATGATCTTAAATAAGTAAAAATACTAAAAAAATATATTTGAAGAAATGTTGTTTTAAGGCTTTCAAATAAATGCAGTGACTAACTGCTGACAAAGTTTATCCAAGCTTGCTGGACTAGTTTTAATGAATAGATGAGACTGATTGTAATTAGCAGCACTCATCTGTATAAAATGAGTATCTGATAATTTATTTAAATTGGCTCCCCCCTTCCTTAAAATGGTCTGTAGAAGTGCTTCCCTTTAAAGTGAATTAAACTTAATTTTGTTTAGAGGCTTTTTGTGGATATATTGAGACGTGTTCAGAACTAAATGGAGGCATTTGGAGTTGTTGTAAAGAAAAGGTTGAAAATCATTTATTTATAACCCTATTTATTGACCTAACAAATTTTAAGATTTTACAACAATGAAAGTAATTATAAACTAGATCATGAAATCTTATGAGATATGCTGAGTATATTTGAATTATAGATTAAACAAAATGTCAAATACACTAAGAGTGAGCAACCGGTAAATACAGAAAGATATGAACACAGAGCTCTTCTTGATTAATTCTTCAAGCAACATAATTCCAGATAAAATGTGGTTAGAAGAGAAGTGCATAGACAGTCATCTTATTTTACTCAGGATAAAAAGTACAAGTTATTAACACAATCCAAAAAAGGCAAATCAAATTAAAATTAGTAAAATGCTTTTTATCTGTTAAAATAACTTATTTATGTTGTAACAATGATACACACTTCCACGGAAAAAGTCACAGAATATACAAAATGTAGAAATGTACAGTGATGGCTCAAATGCCACCACCTAGAAATTATCATCACTGATGTGATTTCATAATTACTCTTTTAGATATTTATGCATATATACATATGTTAATATAAATACATAAGGGTACTAAGAAAACGTCCTATATACTGTTCTGCAGTCTCTTTTTCTCCACTTAACAATATGTTCTGGACATCTTCTCAAATAAATTAACTCTAGATCATTATTTCAATGGAACTATAAAATCCAATTACAATATGTGCCATCATTCAATTAAATAATACTTGATGAATATTTAGGTTGTTTTCTTTATTATAATTCCTATTATAAAGCATTCTGCTGTGAATATTTTTATAGCTATAATATTAGCCACAGTAACTTTCTAGAATTGAGACAGCTAGGTCAAACCAATGCATAATTAACACTGGAACATATTTTACAGTAGTGCACAAGAGTGCGCACTCTCCCAGGCTTTGTCTGGTTTGGTAAGTGAACAATAGTATTTTCTTGCCCTCTCCCCTCACCGCCTCTCTGCTTCACTCCCTTCCCCTACTGCCCTCCCCACCCCTCTTTTCCTCTCTCTCTATTCCACCCTCCACCCTACCCATCTATCTATCCATTCATATTTACTAGGTTCTCACGTTTCATCTTTTGTCTATTGCCTATTTAGATCCTTTGCCAGTTTTTCCATTGAGATGACCATTTTCTTTGCCCTTATCGATTGGTAAGAGCTTTTATATATTAAGGATATAAATGTTTTATCCATGAAGCTATTGCAAATATTTTCCATTAATTTTCAACTGTCTTTTTCAAATTTACCTTAGGTTGGTTTTCTGTTGTCATTAGAAAGATTTATGTGTGGATATGATAAGATAAATCTTTTCCTTTATGGTTTCTAATTTTATAATGTTACTAAAATGGACTTTCTTATTTAAAAATTATATATTCTCCTAAATTTTTTGCAACTCTATTTAATTTTTATATTTCACTCATGTATGTTTACTTTTAGTCTACTATAAGGTTTTTAGGCTGATATAAGAAAGAAAGGGATCAAGCTTCCCTTTTCTCCTAATAGCTAGCTGGCTGTCCCACACGATTTATTAAATGATCTACCTTTTTCAGAATGATTTGGAAAGCTTTTTCCATCATACATGGCATTCTCTCATACTCGAGTCTTAGACTCTCTGTTCTAATGATTCGTTTTATCAATTAAACTTGTTTTAAGTACTGACGTTCTACAATGGTTTTAATTGATAAAAGTATATTTTGATTTTTTTTAATTTTTGAAATCTGTCTTAAGGTGTATGTTTCATTCAGTTATGAGGTTACAAATGCATGTAACAGTGCTAGGGTATGTGTGAAACATTCTTTCAGGTTAAGCCTCTTAATCAGGAGCTAATGTAATGATTTAATATTTTATTTTTCTGCATTTGTGATGTCTTGACATAGGTAGGTTGTCCTACACACTGCTCTTCACTAAGATTGAAGCGTGGATCTATAGAGATACAGGCAGCCAAAATCAAATATACATGCATTTTCTTGCTCTTCTCTTCTTTAGCTAATCCATTCATGGACTCACAACTTTAACAAATTACTACAGTTAAGTCATTCTTAACTACCGTATCACTGTAGAATTTGAATGCAAGGCTTTGACACAAGTTACTTCAGGCCCCTGCCCCTGTAGTGAGTTGCACTTTGCAATTGATCCTTTTTGTCTTCCTTTCTCAGGTTCCCTGAATGAAATAGCAAGAGGGATCTTCCTGTAGGAGGATCTTTCTCTGAGGTGACAAGGAAGCAGCATCTTTCACAGCTGGCAGTGCATGCCTGCATAATACCTGGATGCCAGAAGTGCTCTTGAAGAACAAACAGGCAACCTGTTTCCTCCTCAAGCAGCAGCAAAAGCTGTCAAAACCACAGGTGCACCAGGAACCACCCCTCCATCAAGCTGTTTACATTCCTCTTTCAGTCTAGCATTTGGCAACTGAAGTTGATTCTGGCCTTGGCAGCAGAGACAATATATCTCTTAGGATTTAAGTCTTACAGATGGTGTTAGAATTTAGTAGTTTAATGCCTGCTTCCCACAATGCTATGGAGTCAAGACCCTGGGCCAGGTAGTGCAGCAGTTTTACTTAGGAAAAAGATGGATAGGGTGATGAAAGCCAATTATGCAATTTCCACTCCTACTTGAGGTCTTTGAATCCTTGTTTGGAAATACATAGTCGTTGCATAGCAAACGGTTGGTAGCTATGGAGCTAAAAAGTAAATGAGATGCACCTACTCTTATTTTAAAAGCATATTTAGAATTATTAAGCTTATATGTTCTTTTCACAGATGACTTGCAGGAACATTAATATATAACTTACTCTTTATTTATACTTGCAAAAATTCTTGACCTTAACTTTCCAGTGAGTAGTCTCATGAAACAATTAAGTTGCCTATGTGGGGGGAAAAAAAACATGTATTTTTCATAGATGTAATATTATTTCTGTATTCCAAATTTTGTGATATTACAATGTAAAATAATTTTTCATTGCAAAAAATATTGACCATAATTTGATTCAGGATATTAAAATAAAATATAGAAAGTTAAATCTCCATATGTTTTAAAGCCTAACAAATATTGTTAATTAACTTTTACAAAATTTGTCATGGGAGAGAAAATAATGTAGATGTTTAACAGTCAAATAATGTCATGGTTTTAATAACAGCTTATATGGAAGTCAAGAAATGAATAAATTGCTGTTCAAGGTCATTTCTTCTTAATGAAATAAGATAAAACTCAACTTAGTAAGAATTATATACTCTATTTTCTTTGGTTAATCAAAATATAAACTCAATTCTTAGTGGTATCCCAGCTTACATTAGGCCTAGTTATTTTACTAAAGATTTTTTTCTCTTTTAAATGAGGTTTATGCTAATAAACTAAAAAAAGGAATCCTAATTCTCACTAACCTTAATGAAAATATTTTTTTTTCTGGCCTTGCTAGGCATTTGAATATGTTTTCTATGCAAAGTAACTTAAAAAAGATAATACTTCCATTCCTATACCATTGAACAGATATAATATACTTCTTCATCATGCTTTATCAATATACAGCCAACTGGTTTCGATTAAGCTATTTTTTTTGAAGAGGTGGAGCCCTTTTATGATAATCTGTCTCCACTTATACTTAAAATGTTCAACTACAATATGCTGTTCTCACTGAAGGTTCAGGGCTTTATGCAACCCATACCCAAATACAATATTTGATATTATATTCATAAAATACTATGTATGGTTTTAGGGTCTTAAAAGTCCACCAGCAATCTTTCTTTCAAACACATATCTTCCGTTATAAAGTTTTCCACCATCAGGGGACTTTAAGTCTGTGGATCGTCTTCGGCTTGTGAAACTGTGTTCTCAACCTAAGAACATGAGCCAAAATCCAACAGGGAGACATCACCATGGTGAGAAGGCAGGCATAGTTACTTTCGAAGCAGAATCTTGGCCCGGCCCTCTATCAAATCACAGGACACAGCCAGCTGACCATAACCCACCCGGCTTATAAATTGTTTCTACTTAGCCAAAATGAGGTAAAATTCTGTTGAAGTTTCCAAGACTTCTATCACCTCTGACTTGGCATTTTTCTCTTTGTCCACATGAGTATATTATCTTGGACCTAAACTACATATAGAATGTTCCTCTGAGCTTGCTTGACCTTCCTGGGACTTGGCCAGTCAGAAGGGTATGGAAATATTGATCATGGGGCAATCCTTGAGTTGTGGTCTCTTGGTCTCACAACTGATTCATAAAATTTATTTTGAGATCCCAAGTCAGCTTAGAGGACTCCTTTACACCAGATTAGTAGATGGTTACTTGAGTGAATTTGTGGATTCCTAGGATAATATTGTCAAGTAAAGGCCAATATGGACCTACCCATGAAATTTCCATTTCATCTTAAAGTCCGTTGTTGTTGTTGTTGTTGTTGTTTTACAGTGATGAGCAGGAGAGTGGGAGGTGCTGATGGCAGATGAGAACATTTTGTCAGCCTTCAACAGTTAGAGGGTTCAAGCTTTTGTGCATAATACAGCTAACACACAAAACCCCGTTCCTGAGAATTGACTGGAATAAAAGATACAGAAAGTGGACTCTAGACAAACAGAGACCAATCTCAACAGGTTTCTCCAGGTTGCTTGAATTTTAGCCAGAATGTAGAGAGTTAGTGGAGCCATGAGCTTATTTCCAGATTCCTGTCTATCCCATGGAGTTGATAGAAACAACAAATTCAGCTCTACACTACTGGTACGTAGCAACTAGTGCTATTAGATGGGTAAGGAAGTCCTGGAATGCAGTTTCTTCAAAAAACTCCTCGTTTGGGGGAAAGGATTACTGAGGGGGGAAATGGGTTGCCCAGTCTTTAAAGTTCTGAATGAAAGAGCAACTGCCTTGGTGCTGCTTATTCTTCTGCTACATGGCAATATCACCCTTATACTTGTTAGACAAATTGAATCAAATCCCCTCCAGAGTGGATTGAGCCCCGAGTCAGGCTCTGCACTCAGCACGGAGTCTGCTTCAGATTCTCTCCCCTTCTCCCTCCTGTTCACTCACTCTCTCAAATGAATAAAATCTTAAAAAAAAAAAAAAGTCCTTGCATAAACTACAGAGTTCTTGCATAAACCACACCTCTTCAAACCACTCTGGCCCTGGTAAATCAAAATCACTCTCTCCAGTTTTCCCCAGAAATATCAAAACCAGCTTTGCCCCAATGAGCACATTTGTGACTCAAATCTCAGGGTTAAAGACAGACATTCCTATCATCCATATAATTTCCAGTTTTCCCTAAGGTAGACATAAAGAAGCTTCCCACTTGAACGAACTTACAATAGTGGTAACGTTTTGGCCTTTGCTAGAGACCTTGCTGCCACAAAGACTTTCCCTAAATATTAAAGAAACGGTTTCCATTTTATCTCTCTTTTGTTCCAGGCCTTCTTCCTAGTTCAACCTTGTCTCCCCGCCCCGACTTCTTCTGAATAAATGTTTATGTTCCTTGCTCTTATTTGTAGAGAATGGGTAAGTCTGTTTTATTTTAAAGATAAAATACTACATTTTGTTTGATTTTACTTGTTAATATATTCTCCATATTTGGAGTGAGAGGAACATCCCTCCGTGGGCAGAAACAATCTTGCTATATTCAGTGCTGTCAATATGATATAGTCCATTGATTTTCCTGGTTGAGCTAGGAAGAGCACTAGGTCTAAAGCTTTCTGCACATTCGCTGGCCCTAGGCAAAATCAAAAAAGTCAGAAATGTTTGGTGCTCAGGTCTCCTCTTACTCTGTTTTTCCCCTAGTTTTCCCTTTTTCTTCAGGGAACTAGTCCTCATGTTTCTCTCCTAGATCAAAAACTCTTCTGAAGAAAGGACCAATAAATTTCCTCTCCGTCTCAATATTCCGTTTTACCTACAACAACCTTCACTCTCTGTACTCACACATGAAAAATAACAGGCCATTTTCTTTTCAGACCTAAATAATACCCCAAGAATCTTAAATCTAAGTCCTTTGGTTTCTCCAGGAATCTTTCTCCATCAAAGCCTCTCTCCTGTTCCCTCCCCCTCCCTCCCTTATTCCTTTCCCCCCTTTCTTCTCCCTCACCCCTCTCTCTTCTCCACTTGCCTTATCTACTTCTCACAGACACAATTGTTCTTTATCGCAACAAACCAAGAAGTGACCCAAACAGACAAAACAACCCAACAACACTCTGTCCATTCAATTCCCCAACGCACACTCTGGAAGCTATATTCTAGAAACAATTCCTTCAGCTTTTCCCACTGTTCACTCCTTACTACTTTACTGTCTGAAGCCTACATTTTCCAGCTTGGTGTTCTGAGAAGACTCCAAGAAGCCTCTGACAATCCAATGCAATTGCTTTGAGAGGTTCTCATTCTAACCTCTATTTAGCATTTGTTACCTGCTTTGCCTCTGATGCTCTTTTATTCCCCTCTGAGACTCTCCTCCCCTGTCATGGTTATACCTGCCTGTATCTTTCTTCCATCCTAAATGGACGTGCCCCCTACCATACCCTATGTGCCCCCACTCTTCATGGCATGCAGCCTTTTCTGTAGTGATTTCATCAATTCCACCACTTAAATATTATCTCTCACATATTGGAACACATGAATAAAATCTTTAACTATAACCCAACTCATCTGCACACCTCCATCTGGGGCTAATGCCTTTTGCAAAAAGAAATATCCACTCTGGTACACAATCCATTCACCCAACACCTCAAGTTTAACTTATTCCTTCCTTTCCTCCATTTAGTATCTCTTGCTGTTCATTTTGCTGTCACTATTTCAGGCATCGGTTCTCAACTACACAGTTCCTCACCTCAGATGCCTCCTTTCGCTGTGTTGTCACCTTCATCCTGCCACCATAGCCTCTGCAGTTTCTCTGTGAAGCAGATTTCTTTCCACACTCCTCTCACTGTAATTGAGAAACATGTTGTCCCTTACCTGAAATACTGGGTCTTCCCTATTTCTACACACTGCTGACAGATTAATCTTCTTAGAATACAGCTATCATCTTATTATCCTATGCTTAAAAACCATCATTAGCTACTCACTACTTTCAATTATATCCTAATTACTTTACCTGACACTTAAGAACCTACATGACACAGAATTGAAGCAGCATGACCAAAATTCCAGCTTAATAGAACTAAAGACTCCTTCCCAAAAAATGATCTAGAATTTTCTTAATCTCAATGGCTTTTCTGTTACTTTTGCTACCTATGAAACACTGCTTCTGAGTCCACTTGAAGAATGGACTTGTATCATTCTGGGCCAAGTTTAAATGCCAACTTCTTCATAACAGTCTCTATTTCCAAATTGGATGTGATTGCTCCTTCTGAACCACTGAAATATTTGTGTCATCTCTTATGACAGTTATTTTGAAAACTGTCAACCATACCAACACAAGGAATTATCATAGTTTTATTTTTTAATTCCCTAGCTCAACCTTAGTATATTTAGTGGCATATAACACAGATCCTTGTAAAGATGGGTTCTCATAAAACATAGTAGACAGTCAGTAAATATTTTGTTCAATTGTATTTAAATTATCCCAGATATAATTTGAATGATTAGGTTGAACAAAATATCTTTCGGTGATATTTATAATGAAGTCTTCTTTCTAATTATGCAAGGGACCAGTAGGCTTTTATTAAATAAATGAGTTGTATTAAGTAGGTTGGGAACTTCTATTACTGCCATGTTTTGTTGTTGTTGTTTGTTGTCGTCTTTTTATCTAGTGTGCAAAAGGGCTCTCTTTCGTGCTGCTAAAATCACCCTACCTTCTTCCTTCTCCTGGGCTTCAGTCAAGCCTTGTTTCCTAATATAAAGCTGTTTAATAGTTTTTGGGAAAAAATCTCCCAAGACGTTCATCTTAAACCTGTCCAGTATGCAGCAGCTCTCACAAGTGTGTCACATGTGATACCAGCGGGATGCCAATAGGTAGATTGTAACCTGTCGGTGCTGAATGAAATATGTGACTGATTCAAGCTGAGCACAAATTCATTGTCAATAAGTCAGCAGTTAACTCCAGGAGAAATGAATAGAGATGAAGGGATCAGCTTCCTTCTATTTTCTTTAATCCACTTCTAGTCCACGTTCCCTGTACCAACTAAAACTATTGTGTGTGTGTGTGTGTGTGTGTGTGCATGCACACACTCGCATGCACAAGGGCTGAAAACAGGTTGGCTGGATAATATTTGAAATGAGATTAGGAAGTACTGTAATTATTTTGCTCATGTAGAAATATGCGGAGAGCATCTGACCCCTTGTAAACAATGCAGGATGGGGGGCTTAACATAGGGCTCAGTTCTTCTTTGCTCATTAGCACCTCATTAAGCTATCCTAATACTAAAACTCTTGTTAACGCAAAGACTGCTAAGGACTCAACAGAGAAATGCCCCTAATAATAGTATCTTAAGAATACTTGCCTCTGATTGCACACTCCTCTCATCACTTTTTGTTTCAAAACACAACCAGTACTACAGGGCATACTTTCCTTCGCATATTGTCCTGTACAAAGCCATTGCATATTTGAAACTGAAATGCCTCAGACGCTGCATGCTGATTTAATGCCGAAAAACGAAGAGCCTCAATCCCAAATCTAAGTCCCTCTTGATATGCTGAGAGCATGAGAAGGAGAGAATGAGAAACAGAAAACTATCTATGGCAAGACAAGCCCATCCACCTCTGTTTTAAGCAATGGGCAGCACAGCTCTGGCGGGTTTCAGTTATGCATCCACATGTGAGAAAAGCAGTGGATTTTAGGCTAAGCAACACTATATCATAATCAATTAAGATCAGCAACTGCTGTTCTCTGTGGACACCTAGAGATAAACAGGGCAGATGACTTGACTTTTACTTTTTTATGCAAATGGTCTGTGACTTTTTTTTTTTTTAACCAGCTCAAGCCAGGTCTCCTGGATAAGTGCTTTACATCCATCTGATTAAAAGCCCAATGACAGAGATGGAGTGACCCACTTGGGAGATGTGAGTGCATGGGGCTAGGGAGGAGGTTAAATAGTGAAAGCAAGAATGAGGAGAGAAAATGCAGGATGGGACACAGCAGTGTCTCTTGAGTTGAGCTGGGTGTTTAACTGGTGAGGAATCTGATAAAAAACATGGAAGACTTCTTTAGAATCTTTGATTTCATACATCATGGTGGATGCTAAATGTGCTAGGGGCAGGTTGGAGAGAGCCTGGGAGGAGAAAGATCAATTGACCACCATTATGGAATACCCATGTTTCCCAGTTGATATGAAAGGATGGACTGCCTGGTGGAAGGGAAGGGACAGAAAGGAAATTACCATTTGTTGTGTATCTACTATGTGAGCCCATGCATTTTTGCGCCAAACGCTTTATGCACCACTTTACATTTATTTAATTTTCACCACAATTCTAAAAGGTCAGCATTAAAAGAAGAATGCTAAGACTCCCAATCATAAGCAGTCACATTTTTACAGAGTCCAAGGGCAGGCTCTGAGTTGCCTGGAATGTCTGCCAAGGAAAGAAACTGTGTGGGGATGCTGGTCTTCATGAAGGTCTGCCTCTGGGAAATCAGAACCAAATCATATTTGTTTATCCCTGTTTCCCAAGGTTGGAGGGAGCTGGAGAAAGAAGTGTCATATGAAATTATGTTTAAAATTCTAATTTAAGTTGAGAGCAGCAAGGTTGATCCTTTTCTCCTAAAATAAAATCAGAGTAGTGGGATATTCAGGGCTGTTTCTATTACACATGTGGTCCAGGGCAATAATACAAATACAGGACTATGTATTCCCTATCAAAGCAAGGCCATCATATTCTCCAAGACGACCAGATCTTAATTTAGAATCCTCAAATCCCTGATGGTCTGTGTCTGAGGAAGGGTAGAGCTGGAACAGCTATTGCCTATGGATTCCCCTCCTTAATCATCCTGTGCTCTCTTCAGTTCTACAGTAAATCCTTCTGAGAGGACTCCTTTCCCTCATGATCACGCCTTTTGACAATCCCTGAAAACTTCCCTGGGTCAGCCCTTTCAAGGACAAGCAGGAAGAGGCCAAGGCAGATCTAGGAAATGGGTCTGGGATTCTCTGGGCATGGAGTTCTGGGATGCCAGGTGCACAGGGTATTAGAGGGTGTCAGGCAAGCATTCCTTCAGTTTGTTGCCTCTTCACCCTATAAGGAGGGATGTGGCTGTAAAGCGACCAAAGTAACCTAAGTGTGGGGCCCAGAATTGAGTCCCTCTTCCCTGGATCTAGGGGAAAACTTACAAGATTGTTAATCTACTTCAGTTAAATGTGTGGGGCCCACAATAAAAAAAAATAAATAAAAATTAAAAAAAAAACTGCTCAGCTAAGAAATCTCTACTTTTCTATAAACATTGTATGGAAGAGTAGAATTTTACATTAGATTTCCTTTGAGAAGACAGTATCACAAATCATACATCAAATCATTCTTGCCACAGATAGTAACCTAATCAAGAGACAAGACATTTAATCATGCTTAGAAAAAAATTTCCCCAAATAAGTCTAGGAAATAATATATCTTTTGAAATCAAGTCACCTGAAATCAAATCTGCTATTCACCATTTACTTGTGTGATTAGTTACATGATTTAATTTATAGAAGTTCCAGTTTTCTTATCTTCAAAAATAGGGCTAACACCATATATTTCTAGGCTTGTTGAAAGAATTAGATTTGCTATTCCATATGAACAGTTTCCCTTATGTTTGAAGATGCACAGTAGATGCTAGTAAATACTAATTTCCCTTCCCCCCCATCCCCTATTTTCTTATATTTCTTAGAAAGCTCTTCTAATAAAGTGCTAAAACAGTTTTTCATTCTAAGATTCTTGAGGGGTGATAGTACACATTTTTTAACTACGCAATTAATTTTTCTATTTTGGGAGAAACAATTTATCTGTATTTATGGCCATATACTTACTCTTGTATCGTTTTGTTTGTCCCTGCCTTACTAAAATACTAAATTCACACTAAATTCAAGGTAAAAGGTAAATTCAAGGTAAAAGTAAAAACCCAAATTTGTGCAAATTAAATCTTATTAAATATACAAGTGAGACTGGAACATCCTAGAACTCTGTTTTCTATATATTATCTACTGTCCTGTGTCTCCTTATCTCTCACCATGCTTTCATTACATCTAACGACAGAAAGAGAACAAATTCATTTAATGCTGGGAAAGAGGAAATGGGAAATGATCAGACCATGGCCAGAGGCCACACGCAAGAGCTAGACAGGGGAACATGAGGCAAATTGATGTCATGTGGTTGGCCCTACCTTTACCCCATGTGACCATTTTTGAGATTGGTGCCTTACTCTTCCCTTAGAATGTGCATTTAGAATCTTCAATCTCATTGCTCAATATGAAGCGACAAAATGCTATGGCTTCTATTTGATCCTTTAGAATGTAAATCAATGATTCTTTAGGCCCCTGCATAAAGGAAAAATATTAAAAATACAAAATCTTGGCTTCCTGAGACCCTTTAACTTCTCTACCATACAAATCAATGCTTCATATTCATTTGGGAACCTGAACCATTTTTTTATGGGATATGCATTGTGCAGTTGCAGGCTGTTAAGCTTTAGTTCGGCTTGACTGATGCTGCTCATGCATAAAGATATGAAACAAGGCAGTGGAAAGATACAGATACATCTTCTAAACTAAAACGCACACACCATTCAGCAACTGCTACTCCTTACACCTCTCCCAGAGGAAGTGGGAATTGACATAGACATGCCACACAAGAGGTAAGGGAAGCAAAAGAAACCATGTTCGCAAGTTCACCTGGGGATAAGCAAGAGATAATCACATACAGGAAACAAATTAGGGGGTGAACAGGAAACTTAAAAAGCAATGTGGACAAAAAGCAGGCGTTACACACACATGGCAATGGAAGAAGAAAAAGAAAAGGCTGAGGGAGCAATCTCAGTTGTAAAAGCGTAACAGGGTCACAGACACAAGAGTCTTTCAGAAGGGGTGAGGGCCTGTGAATACCACAAGGGCGAGGTAATTAAAAATACAGTAAAGAAAGGACAAGGAACCTCACACTAAGAGGTGACTGGTGAGGAAGGAGGATTCATACAAATCCTCCTCTTACTGGTGTTGGCATTGTCAAGGGCATTCCAATTCCCGTGGACACCAAGTGGGAAATGGGAAATAGGTAGAAAGACTAAATTACCAACACAGAGAGAAGGCAGCTGTTGATGGAGGCAACGTTCCCCCTTTTCTCTCGCATGCGGATACACACACATACATATATATACACACACATTACAGCAATATTCATAGACTGGCTGGCGAAAGTTACAATCAGCAAGGGTGTTTCTGCCTGAATGGCTCGAAGGGTGTGATTACTGAATTAAATCTAATGAGATAGAGAAAAGAGGCAGATCACAGGACAGAGAGTGAATTATAGTGTGGGTCTCTGGAAATTATAGGAGGTGTGCACCTTGGCAGTATCAGAAAATAGAAATATGTGGCCCTTTCTTCTCCCATTTTTAGTGATACATGGATATTACTTGTGGACATTTCCCTCTAAACCACACAGAATTCCAGGAAGAAGGTTTCTGAAGTGACTTCTCAGAATCCACATTTGGAGTATGCTCACTGCCCTTCCTATTAGCTGGAGCACAGAGCTGGGAAGAGTTTAGACTGGTTGAAAAGAAATCAGATTATGGCCAAAGAATATTTAAAAACCTAGGAAATGCATTTCTCAGCATTGATCCTGAATTTCTTCATGCCTTGAGCTTGGCATCGGCTTAGTGTGCAATGTGGTGGGGTGCTGACAAGCTTTTGCAAGCCGGGATATTTTCTCATCTATCTGCAAAAGTAGATTAGGCAGTTTCTGGGAAGGAGAAGAAATGAGTAGATTATGGGTTAGATTTTACTTTCTCTTTTCTTCCCTGCTTTCCTTTTTTGTCCATTCATTTTCACTGGCATTTAGAATACACTTAATCCTAACGTATTTCTATCCTTGTAGAGCAAGTCGATGTCAGTTAGTTTGATTTAGCCTATTTAGGCCAACGAGGTAATTGGCTAATAGAACACCTGCACGCATCAGGGGACAGGAACGCTCATACCACTACATGCCCCCCCCCCACACATACATGCACACATGCTTGCTCAATAAGGCTGTGGGGGGTTGTATGAAACCAGTGCAGCCTACCGCCTAAGCAACTGCTAAGGTCAAGTTTTCTGCTTCTGCTCTGCATTGCAGCACTGCCCTTCATATTCAAAGTTCTGCTTGGTAGAGTTCACAGGCCACAGCAGTTTGGGAATTAATTTCCATAATTATCTTTTTAACTTCCTCATTATAAAAGGCATCATCCCTGGATGGCAAGAAGCCAACCTGCTGACCCCAACAGGACAGTCCTCCACACAGACACCCAGATCGGCATGTGGTTCTTTTGTCTCCTTTCACATCACAGGAGCCAACTGTGGGGATGCTGCATTTACTATATAAAATAGGATCATCAGTGAGATAATAATGTAAAATAATGACCCCCTGTCACAGCCATCCTGGTGCCAGAACTTCATTTTGAGATGACCTTAATTTTGAATCCCAGCTCCAGACTTAGGAGCCTTGTCCCCATGGGGAAGGGAGTTGATCTGAGACTCAGTTTATTCTTCTGTTCCTGGAGGATGATATTCTTGACCAGGTAGGGTCATTGTAAGGTTTAGCGATCATGAAGTTTTTTCTATAATTGGCATATTTGTTAGCACACTAAGGGCTATTTATTGGGAAGATTAGTTTAGTTGGGGTATTTTGAAAGAAAGCCTTTTAGACACATGGGAACTATAGTTATACAGTGATGATGAGAGGGGCGGTTTTGTTTTGCTTTTTGCTTTTGAGTCTTGAGAAGAAAGGCGGTTTTAAGCATGTATTACAACAACACTTACATAATACCTTATTATATATATTTATACCTTGCGACGCAAAACATTTTCAAAATATTTTACTAAATGATATTTGGAAAAGAGAGTTTCACTTAATCATCTTGTGATATAATAAGAAATATGGTCGGTTTTTGTCTCAAATGGTTCCTGGCTCAGAGCTCCTAAAACCCTTAGAATTTCCTGGGTGATAGGAGTGTTTTTAGTTTTTCATAACAGGCCCCATTTGATCACAGCAGAGTTTAGGTAAATGATAGGACTTAGGGTGGGACCCCTAGACAGCCTCAGGATAGGGCTGGTCACCTGCAAGACCAAGTGATTAAAGGCTTGGAACTTTCAGAGCCATTCACTGACCTCTGGGAAGGGGAGGAGGCCAGAGATAAAGTTCTTTAAAATAAGGAGATCTGATGAGCTTCTGAACTGGTGAACACATCCATGTGTCAGAATGGTGGTGTGCCTCAACTCTACTGAAGACAAAAATCTCTTAAACTTGGCACCTTTTGGAGATCCCTGGGTGGCTCAGCGCTTTAGCACCTGCCTTCAGCGCAGGGCCTGATCCTGGAGTCCTGGGATTGGGTCCCACATGGGGTCCCCTGCATGGAGCCTGCCCCTCCCTCTTCCTGTGTCTCTGCCTCTCTCTCCCTGTGTGTGTCTCTCATGAGTAAATAAATAAAATCTTAAAAACAAACAAACAAACAAAAACTTGGGACCTTTTGGACTTCATGCCATGTAACCCCCTTCATCTGACAGTTCATTTGTATCCTTTACAATATACAGGCATGTAAATTGCCTGGGTTTTGGGACTTGTTTTAGCAAATTACTGAACTGTAGCAGGGAGTCATAGGAATTCCTGATTATAGCCAGCTGATCAGAAGTATGGGAGGCCCAGGACTTGTGACTATTGCCTGAAGTGGGAGGACAGTCTTGTGGGACTGAACCCTTTCACTTCTCGGAACTGGTGCCAACCTCAGGTAAATACTGTCAGAACTGAATTGAATTGTTGGACCTCTCAGTTGATGTCTACAGAATCAGAGTACGGGGGGTTGGGGTTGGAAAACACTCTGCAACAAATTTGTGAAGTAGCTAGTAGTTTTTATTTCCATTTACCAAATAGTAAACTGAGGCTCATAGCAGGGAATACATTGATTGTGGTCCCATACTAGCTTTAAGGCTACAATCCTGGTCATCAGACACCTGATGCTAAATACATTAAATGACATCGCACCAACTCCTCGGTGGATAGTTTCATTTTAATAAACTATCATGAAAATAACAGATCCTCATCAGTCTATCATGATCCCAATTTATGTGACTAAAAGGATGATGAAGAGTGGACTTGGAGATGACTGGGGTTGACTTTATAGAGAAGGAAAATGGTGAAGTGTGTGAAAGGATGGTCCAAGAGAAGCAGATGCCTTGAGCTCTGAATACAAGGAGAAGAAAATGTTACATGAAGAGAGGAGTGAACCAGGGCCAACCCATGAGGTATTAGAGATACGATTAGTTGAAGGAAGGCAGGGCATTAGGCCTGGATGACCACACTGAGAGCTCTGGACTCGCTAAGGTAGACACCTGAAAATCTCTACAGCCATTCCATTGTCTTTCATTCATTTATTCGTCCAGTCATTCATTCCCACATTCAACTGTACATCTGTTCATACATTAGCTGAGGGGTTAATGCATACCAGACACAGAGCTGGGTGTGCTGTATGCAAAGAAAAACAATAGACAGTCCAGCTTACTAGGAATTTAAACAGGTTCACGATGCTGTTCCACTAGTCCCAAAAGATGCAGGGATGACCAACTGTGGAGTGATCTGGAAAGGCTTCAGAGAGGAGTTAGTATTTGATCTGGGTCACAGAAGACAACTGGAAGTGCTTTGGGGGCCAGTGCGTATGATGTGGGTAACTGGATTGGAATGGACAGAACCTGGGGGAACAAAAGCCATTTAGACCATTACTGCAATTCCGAAGCAAAGCGATTAGAGCCTCGGGTAGAATTATGGCTGTGGAGATGAATTTTAAAGGGGAAGATCAGTAACATTTAGTCACTGATTAGATTTGGAGGTCAAAGAAAAGGGAGCGATTGCATAAATTTACGAGGATAAGACTGGGGCATTGAGAGGATCACAGTGAAATCATTAATAATTAGGAGATGAGGCAGGACTGGTGCAGGTCCTCAGGGCTCCCCACACAGCCGTCCTGCCCACTCAGAAAGGAGCTCTTGGAGCTTGGAAGCCAGAGCACAATTGTGGCCTTAATCTGTCCCCACTGAACACAATAAATGGCCAAGGGGACAAAAGGAGACTGTGAAGGAGAACATGCGCTGGTCCCTATCGGACATTCAATCGATGTTTGTTCAGTTGAATTGGGAAGGAGAGGTGAGAGACGGAAAGGACATCACTGATGATAAGCCAGAGGGAATTCTGAGACACAGCACTGAAGGGTAGCCAACGGCGGAGCCTGGACCTCTGGACCACGTGGAATGGAATCTCAGCAACCCTAGCAATTGGGAAATTTAGGACACGTGACTTTATTCTATCCCAATGTCCTGGTCTGTAAATTGGAAAGTATAATATATTCTTCACTTTGTGGGGTGCTGTGAAAATTCAGTGAGTCCATAAAATTCTTCAATGACTTGACTATACATTTAAAGGATTACAACAGCATTTGGTATGTATTAAGTGTTCACAAAGTTCTGCTGTTATCATCACTTACTGAGGACCATACTATTAAAGGTAAGGTAGAAATGAAAAAGGGAAAAAAAAATCTGAAAACTGAATACAAGTACTGGAGGCGATCTTGGAGAAAGCCATTTACTCTAGTGAGGGGTAAAAATGGAAGCCTGGTTTCTGGAGTTAAGAAGGAAGGAGATAGTGAACTAAATGAAATATCTGGGCACTCACAAATCAAGCCCTTGAAGCATAGGACAGGATTCACAAGAATGGGGATGGTTTGGGATGTTTACACTGGTTCAAAGAGTTTAAAGAAAGGCAGCAAAGCCCTGTGTGTGTGTGTGGGGGGGGATGACGTTATCAGAGAAAATACTAATGTTATAGCTGCTGCTGCTGCTGCTGCTACCACTACTACTAATTTCTAGCAAGAACCACAGTACTTCTCAAGGGAAAATAAATGCACAGGAGATGGGAATCACAGAGGCCAGGCAATGGATGCATCTTTTCTAATATCCCATAGATGAGTCTGAAGAAGCATCCAGGACATGACAAGTGCAAGCATACAAACTCATTGTTGAATTGTTCCATTTAAGCAAATAAACCAGTAGTTACAGAGAACTGAGTTACCAATTTAAAAATGTGAATAAGATCAAGTCTACAGAAAATAGATAATAGCATTCACATGAGACATAAATAATACCACAATTTTGAAGGCAAATACACTCTCTGCACTTCAGATAATGGGAAAAGCCACACATGCGACAAGCATTCATGTCGTTGAGTCCTAGAGTGGTCGAAGCTGACCTAATCCTGAGGTCTGTAGTTCTTTTCCAGGTACTCTCCAAAACACTATTATCCCTCCCCCCTCCTTTTTTTCACTGTTGACAAAACCTAAATGATCTAAAAGCATTTCCAATGCGTACAAGAGGGAAGAACACAACTGTTAGCAAATGTGCATTTGAGCTCCACACTCCCAGGGTTTTCGAAGTAATAAAAACCAATTAGATAACACTCAGCAGCTATAGTGAGAGAGAGCAGTGCAATCTTACCACTACTAATAGGGTTTTTAATAATAGATAGGTTTCTCTCTGCAGAGCTGGAGTTGGAAGTAGCAGAAGTATCAATTGCACAGCATTCTGCTGACCAATCCTCAATGCAAAAATGTTGCATTAATGCAGTCGGTCTGTCAGTTTAGACTGGTCAGTTAGAGCCAGGGCAGGACTTACAGAATGACCCCAGGGAACCTTGCATAGGTAAGAATGGCCAGAAAAGAGAAACCAAGCATCTTCCTTAGATATTATAAGGGCAAGGTTATAACCCACTTCAGGGGGAAACCTGGTGATGAGGGAGAAGGCAAGCTGAGGAGGAAGCACAGCTGACACCCGGCACCCCCTGCTCCCAGGTGGGATGCATGTGACATTCCTCAGGCACTCTGGCTGCCCTAAAACTAAAGGCAGGTAAAAACAAATAGGTAACTAATAGGGATCACAGTCCTGCAAGAGGAGTCTCCATCAGTTTACAAATGACTTAGTGATTTACAAGGAAAAAGCATTCTTATTAATAGCCTAACTTTCAGAAACCCACGAACTCCATTTCCTGGAGCCCTAACATGGCCCTCCCCTCTGTAGTGATGTGGGAAACAAAGGCTGAAGGGAATTTAAACAAAATAAAATTTCCTTACAACCCCTGAGGAATACTTGAGGCACACAGAGTACAACATTCCTCCAGGCAAATCCCACCTGTCTTAACGTTAATGCTCTGTGAGAGGGAAAAACCACCTTAGCTTGACAATAGCAAGGCCCCCAGTATCCTTAGTGTCTCCTTTAGCATAGGAAAGTTGTTCTAGACACCTCCCTTTTTCCTTAACCACTGCCAATTCCCAAGCATATAATCTGCCACCTCTCACAACCCCAGTACCCCAGCTCTTTCTGCCCAGGAGTCCTGCCTCTGTGCTTTAATAAAATCACCTTTTTGCACCAAAGACGTCTCAAGAATTCTTGGACTCTGGACCTCACCAACATAAAAAAAAAAAAAAAAAAAAAGTCCAGGTCTGAAGAATATAAAGATACACATTAAGGTTAAATTCTTTGGGTCAAGGAATGCTGGAGACTTTTAAGCTATGAAAATGTTGACTCTCATTCCAAGTAGAACAACTTCTATCTGTAGGTGGAGCAGTCTTGTTCCAATCTTTCACACCTGAAGGTAACCAAACATCTATAGGTTTGTGTGTGTGTGTTTTACCACATCCACTTTGCAGAAAAAATATTTGCCTAATGCTTCTTTGCTTAAAACACAAAGTGTGTGGAAAGTTATTTGTCTCGTCGTCATAGAAACCATCATTAAAATAATTCACCAACTCTACTTAATTCATCATTCCCTCCTTCAAAGCTGTCAAAAGAGGGCTCTTTAAAGAGGAGGGAAGAGTGTCTTCCTGGAGACTGGAGAGGGGAGGAGGGGGCTCAGAACTGGTTCCTCCGTGGGCTGCCCCAGTCCACACCGGCAATATTCCACCTCCCCCCAGCTCACAGACTTTCTTTTCTTTTCTTGCACACCACTCTTTAAATGCAATCATTTAGGCTTATGAAAGGAATTTCCTCAGGGCATACGGTTATAGTGCAAATTTTGTATGATCGGATCAAGCTTGTGAATAATACATTTGTCTGTGAATCAAGTCCCCAGGGCATGTCCTCCTGGCTAAACCTCTGTAATGAAGCATTTGGCTGTAACTCCCTTCAAGAATGTGGGAGACGTAAATATGTGTGGGTGGAGAGAGCATAGAAGAGTTCACACCACACTGAAACCATTTCCTCCTGGGGGTCAGCGTTGCATTCAAATGCTGCTCTGAGAAAGCAGCTGCTGGTTTGCAGGAGGTCAAATCCTAACAGTGTTTCAGAGCAATGGGAGGAGCCGACTGACCCTGGCCAAAAATGCTGGATTGGGCAAGACGATCACAAGGAAAAGCCATGGACCACTGTCAGGACCACTGTCGTTCTGCCCCTGCCAACTTCGTGACCCAAGACTGTCCCATCTGCAAAGTGAACCATCAAGACCAGTTACTCTCAAGAGTCCCTCAAAATCAAAAGGAATAGTGTGTGTGCAAACTTTCAAGCAGTAAAGGAGACAAAATAATGCTGCTATTTTCTGAAATTTTACAAAAAGGTCAGCACTGCGTTCATTATTAACATGTTAGAATACTTGTCCCTGGGGTGCCTGGGTGGCTAAGAGGGTTAAGCATCTGACATAGGCTCAGGTCATGATCCCAGGGTCCCCACCTCAGTCCCAGGCTCTTTGCTCAGCAGGGAGTCTGCTTCTCCCTCTCCCCCTGCCCCCACCCCTGCTCAGTGTTTGCTCTTAATAACGGAATAAAAGAATACTTTCTCCTTATAGTGACAATTTATAATTTTAATAATTTCTTCTGAAAATGGTCATCATGCAGAAAATATGCGTATTTCTCACGGAATCTAAGCCCCTCAAAGCTAGGATTCATGAATGCATTCACAACACCTAGCCCAACATCTGGAACATACTCGGTTTTGAGGGAAATATTTGAGTAAATGAATACATGAATGTACAAATGAAGGTATGATCAAATAGAATTTGATGCTTTTGAGCAATTTATAGATCTATCTATTCATGAGGTCGGAAAATGTGACTGTAATGCCAAGTCAAGCTTATATGAAGGTGACACTGGACAAGAAGTCACTGTTCCAGATAGGCTCCAAAATTCCTAAGGCTTAAAAAGTGTTCTCTTTTCCAAACATAGACTCATACAAAGACCACTGTTTCAGGTCCCTGAACCTTACACTGCTCAGGGACTACAGGGTATTTCTGTTCTGTGGATTTCATGGTCATAGTAGCTAGTGGAAAACTGTTTCTATGGTTAATCCACATGCCATTTACTTGGCCTCTGTTATGTGTAAAGCCCTTTGCTAAGATGAGAATACCAGGATGCATAAGAGATAGTTCTAGCTATTACAGACCTTGGGTCTCTTTGGAAGGATAAAACATTACCTATAAAAACTACAACCAGGGGGAAAAATGTGTATCAAATTAGTAGTATTAACAAGTTCCATGATGCACAAATGGGAGGTAATACTGGTTGCTGAAGTTACTGGCCTACTATGTTTCTGGCACTACGTCAATCACTTTTACCAATATTATTCCATTAAGTCCTCACCATAACTATGAATGTTACATAATATTCGTTCCAATATTCCGACACGGTAAGACCCAGAGATGTTTAAAGCAACTTACCATACTTACACCACAAGGAAGTGGTACAACAGAGAACTCTTCCAGTGTACTAGACTCTTCCAGTCTAAGATGGACATAGAAAGCTTCCTGGATAAGGCTGCTTTTAATGATGGAAGAGAACTTACAAGGACAGAGATGAAGGCAGAGGGACATTTGCAAATTGAGAAGAGAAAGCTAAAGGCACAAATGTGAATTAGACATTGGTTTACTTAGAACTAACTAAGTGTACCTAGGTAGACTCCGGTGAGCGCCCTGAACTAAAGAGTTTGCACTTTCTCCCAAATGTAATGAGTAACCACTGAAAGTCTGGGAGCCAGGGCATAACATAATGAAAGAGGTTTAAATATAATCTGTTGTTTCTGTGCCACACAGGGGATGGAAGTATTTAGACAGAGAGGAAAAAAGTTATTTCTTAATTGGCTAAATATAAATGAATTAGTAGCTGAGAGCACATTATCCAGACCCAAAGTTAGAATCCTCTCTTCTAAGCCCTTCATTCAGTAAGTGAAGGTGGCTTTTCAGTTGGGAACACAGGATTGGAAAACAGAAGCAGTGAGTTGCGGAGGGTGGAGAGGAAGTTGGCGAGAAAGCTGTCCACGGTGCGTGGCGTGCAAATGCAGAAGGGTCTCCTCACCCAAGTGTATTAATCTGAATTAATAAGTGCAAGAGGTAAAGGCTACAGAGTTCTGTTATGGTAAATTTGATGCCATTCCTCAGTGTCTTTTTTTTTTTTTAATCCCCACATAAAAAGCAAATAGAATCAGAAAATAATTTCTTCTCTAGGGTGAACCAAAGTCAGAACCAGTAGCATTTTACTTTGAGCCTCAGAAATGGACATGTAACTATCATGGTTATTAAGTTGTATTTAAAATATAAATATAAATATAATAAAATATATAAATATAAATATAAATATAAATATATAAATATAAATAAATAAATATATACTCTCTTGATTTCATTGAAAATAATTAAAAGGCAGTACCTAAGGGAAGATAAACTTGAGGGAGACATTTCCCACTGCATGTTTCCAAGAGGAGGAGGTTTACAAAAATAATAGCCAAGCCTTAGTGATTATCAGGTAGGATATTAGAAACTTTACATTAATTAACTCATTTAATCCTACAACAATATCATAGGATACCACTATAATTCTAGTATTACATGGAAACTGAGAAACAGAAAGTTTAAGAAAACATGCCCCAGGCCACATAGTAGGTGGTAGGACTGGGGTACTGGACCCAGGGAGTTGGCCTCCCAAGTCTTAATCACTCTTCTTCTTAATCACTATGCCCATCTGCCTCATAGGCATCCTCCTACACAAGCTGATGCACCCAATGGGGTTACGGGTTAGTAACAAACCACTGGGATCACTGCCATGTGAATAAGCAGCTTTGGATCCAAGAGGAACACAGTGAATTGCCGATGGGGAGCAGGTTTACCAACATGGCTGAAATAATATAATGAGAGTCAGGGTGATATAGCAGAAAAAGTTTGAGGCTGGAGTCTGATGACCTGTGCCTAACAAGTCCTCTTGTCAAGTTACTTGGTCTCCAAAGAGCTTAAGTTCCTAAACTGCTAAAAAGAGATAAAAACCACTATCTGTATCATAAATGTGTTGTGAAGACTAAACAAGTCTATGTGAAAACAGTTAAAATCTTTAAATGTCTTGGATTGACTAGAAAGCACTACATGAATACTGTTGCTAAAATATTTATTTAAGTGCCTTTATCTTACCATCACTTTCTCAGAAACCAACAAACAAAAAAACCCTAGACTCACCACCGGATCACTCTTCATCAGCACCATGAGTTCAGGTGTCCCAGAGAGCGGTGCTAAATGTGCTTGCCTAGTTCTCCCTCTAGGCCATACAGATGCAGCACCCACCAGTAGGTAGCTGCAAAATGCACTGCCCTTGGCCTTTGAACCACGCCTCCTACGACATTACTGATGCTCTATTGGAAAATCTGGTGCTTACATTTTTTTTTCTTAAATCAACCATTTAGAAAATTGTTAGAGCTTTGTTTTTCCATATTCACTCAAGCATCCTGAGTTAATGATCACTTCCTCCATGTGTCAACTCTTGGGGAAAAAATTAAAATAAATCTCTCTATAATTTGGGCTCTGGGTATAAAGGATTAAAGATACATGGCTTCCTGTCTTAACCATCAATCGCCTTATTTTCAGAAGTTGATTGATAAAAATAAACTCCTAGAATCTCTGAGTCCATTAGGTTGTTACAAAATTATATTTTGTAGCTAATTTTCTCTTTTTGGGAAAAGAGAGCATCAGGATTGCAGTTCAATGTGTATTTTATAACTTACAAGTGGCAAAAATCAACCATAGTCAAGTTGGTGAACTAATTAATTAATTTTTCAGGAAAGTCTATTCTTAATATTTGTCCTACTGAGTACCCTCTTATAGTGCCCAGGATAAAAATGACTTCTTGTTACCGAATTTACTTAAATACTATGTTGTGCCCAACCACTATAACAAAACCATATCACCAGATTCATTTACAAAGGTCATTTATATATTTTACGAATTATTTTATTACTTATTTCCCAAGTTTTTTTTTTTTCAATCTAGAGGAATTACTGATACAAGTCCAAGTAATTGGATAAGTAGTGAATTAGAAGCAGTGAGAAAACCTTAAATTACATAACCATTTGTATTTTTACTCAGCATTCTTTTAAGTCACTTCCTGATTTAGGTTCATTTTCTACTGGAAATTATTAGCAATAATATTCCCCCATATTTCTTATTTTAAAATCCCTTTCTGAGAGCCACAGCCACAAAGAAACACAGTATCCCACACGTCCATGCCTTCTTGCCAGGTAGACCAGGGAAGGGCATCTGCTGCTCTTATTCTCCTTTAACAAATACACATAGGAAGTATGTCTTTTTTGTTAAGAATTAAGAACACTTCTTCAAGTTAATAGTTGCTATTTTTTTTTGCAAGTATTTCTAAAGGTGATCTAATGCGCCATGATTGTAACTAGGCTTTCCTCTTATCTTTCTTTTTAGTAACCTGTTATGTGGCATAAATGCACACTGAAAGTTCTCATCACTGGTAGACTGAAGGTAGCAATATAAAGTTATAAATAATCAACCTGAACTTAGTTTTTAATATAGTTACAGATGGGATTTGGAAGGAAAGGATACACATGCATACACACACAGTGTAATGAAAATTATACGGAGTGCACTTATTATTTTCTGCTGTGCTACCTGAATACTACTGAGAAATTCCTGAAAGTAAAACAATCATTCCAAATCTTTATATTGACAATTATATAAAATATCAAAAATGTTCTTAGTTAGAATATCAGCTCTGAGGTATCTTCAAATACATAATTATTGGTGCATTGTTACCATTTGGGAAAGACCAGTAAAGGAGTAAGCTACATTATTATTTGTAAGTGCTCCTTCCACTCGTCCTCAACATCATGGAAAATGATGAGAAACAGAAATCACTGAAGGATAAACATTTCTTTATTATAATGTTCAACTAAACACTTTCCTGCTGAGGCCTAGAAATAACACTAAAAGAATTGAGGCAAGTTTGTCTTTTGTTGTTGTTTTTTTCTAAGAATGAAATCATTATGGTTTATGTGCTGTGGAATAAGTTTGCTGGCCATGCTATTTTCTAAATGCACATATGCACCACCCCCAGAATATGTTCTTTCCTAACCCTAGATCTGCACCTAGAGTCAAGAGAATAAGATGGGCTCTCTCAGGTCTGTAAATCTTTGGACAAGGAATGATTACATTTCACCCAGTGAGTAGCTAAGAGATTTGATGGAATACACTCTTTATTTTTTATTTTAAAGTTATTTTATTTTTAAGTAAACTCTCTGCACTAAGTGGGGCTTGAACTCACAACGCTGAGATCAAGAGCTGCATGCTTTCCTGATTGAGCCAGCTAGGTGACCTGACATGTACTGTTTCAGTGTCAGCTGAGTCATCCTCTTCCACTAGGCTCCTGAGTCTTTGTGTGGGCCATATAGAGTCTCTGAAGGGGATGAGGGAAGAAATGGATTTTGGTACTAGACATAACCTGATATAAAACCTCTGCTTGCTAAAGAAAGGAAAGAATGAGCGAAGTTGCTCAAGTAACTCAAATTTTATGATTCTGAATTTCCTTGTTTTAATTAAACAAATAATATTAGAAAAATGCCTACCCTTGGGACTGACTTTTGGAAGATTCTCAAAAAAAAAAAAAAGGTAGCTACTACTGGTATGACTACTTTATATTCCTTTCACAATTGTGTTGCAATATTTATCATTATCATATCTACCATTTCGCTTCATAATATTTTTCCTATATCATCACATAGGTATGTGTCTGGTAATGGTTTATAACCCAGTCGGAGACTACATCATACACATCCATAATTACAGTGCCAATAGTCCCTGAAAGTCTAAAATACCCGATTAACAGTGGTGGAGAACAATTTCTCTATCACTCCATGATTCTTTACCTGTTAGGATGAAAGCAGTCAGCTGAAAAGCAATCTGTACTATGGTATTGTAGAACAGTTTTTTTTTTGTGTGTGAGTGTGCATGTGTTTCCCCCAGGTATTTACCAAAAAGGCTTAGAAGTAAATTCTTTAACCTAACAAAATCCTGAGCATGGAGCTGTATAAAAAGCTCAGTGTCTCTCACCTCCCTGAGGCTTGAAGAGAGAGGTGAGCTGTCAGGGCTTGGAATGAGATAGGACATAATAAAACTCATGCTTTGGGGTCAGTCCTTTATACCCAATACCTCATTAAGGCTATATTAGAGGGGGAAAAGTTCAAAGACACTTCTAGAATACTAACCCTTTCATCTTGTCTTGTTACAAAATTGGCCTCATGTAGGGAAGGAAAAAACAAAGTAACTTAAACTTAAGATTTTTGCATAAAATCATGTGAAGTTTTTAAAAACTATTCATTCAACATGTTCATTGCTCATCATACTTACCTTTTCTATACATTTCTCACTTTCATGAGTCAATCTAACTATATGTTGCAGCGTGAAAACTCTCTGGAACATGTCATCTGTAGGAGCAGATTTGATAATGCTCTGCCCCTCAATTGCCTCCTTCCGCATGTCTTCCTCTTTCTCAAGTCCCTTACTTCCTTCCTCCTATAGCTTGGCCTATAGGTCTTTCTTGTCTCTCTCACAGCCTGTGCTGACACCCTTCTTAAAGATGAAGTCAACAACAGCCACACTGTGTGGAATTCCTGACTCTTGCAAAATGCTGGTCACGGTAAATCACCTGTGACACCAAAAATGAATGAATGTTCATTGTGGACAGCTAATCTGGAATAAAGACCTGACCACTGGGCAGTGAGAACAAAAATGAATGGATGAGCAGAGTAGACGATATAGCTGACCCTGGTTACAACGGCAGGGATGACAGATCCTAAACATCTAGGAATAAAGAAGCATGGAATTCAAATTTTAGTAATCAGTAATCAGACTACCTCCAGCATTTTTTTTTTTTTTGAGCGTATGGTAGGAAATGTTCAGGAAGACCAAGGGGAACAGGAGGTGATACAAGGACAAATGTGACATTCAAGAATAGACAACAGTGTCTACTTTTTAATTGTGGAAGAGAACAGACTTTCTCTGCCTTTCAGAAGGGGCTGAGCAATTCCAGAAAAAGGTTTAGGGAAATTTGGGCAAAATGGTAGCCTAATTATCATCAGTTTGGCTCATTAGATCCAAAACCTTTCTTTGTTCCCTCAAGAGCTCAGCCTCAGTCAATGTAAAGAGACAAGAAGAATATGGGTTAAGATCAGCTACTATGGGCCAATCTGCTGAGTTCAAATTCAGATTCCACCACGATCAGACAACTTGTCAAGAAAGAAGAGTTAAAAACCTAGGTTTGTTCTAATATATAAGTGGGCTATTAAAGCTCTTCCCTCACCACCTGGGGTATAGGAAATGCTCATATCGCACATGTGTAGAGTGCGAGCAATCATTATAGAGGAAAGCAATTTATTTGCATTTTATACAACGAACCAAATAATGTCCCTTACATTCTGTGATTGTTCACTTCCAGGGGAAAACCGAAAAGCTCTTGTCTTCCTTTGGGTGAAAAGCCAAAAGCATAAATGCCCATTTTAGGGCCTCCAAGCACCTACTTCTTCTTGACCTTTGAAGTCAAAGATTATTTGTTGTCCACAGTGAGGAATGTTTTGCCAATTCCTAAGTACCTGGAGTTACAAAAGTTTAAGTGGGAGTATGAAAACTGTCAGAGTGGAGCCAAGGGCCAACACAAGGCGATCACAGAGTCAGGATGATTTCGCTTTAACAGCGAGCCTGAGAACTAGGAGGCTGGCATTTTTCTCTCAACGAGTGACATCCTCTCTCCTATGACCCTAAGAAGAAAAAAAACTGCTCATAAACGCTGCCTTAACATTTAAAACTCCTTCATTTAGGAACTCTTTTCTTTTTAACTCTCTGCAATGCCTACCTACTCCTCCAATACAAGCAGAGCTATCAGCACAAGAGGTAATAATAGCTTTACCTAAAATGTCCTTTAAGTTTCTCTGCCTCTCTGTCCTCAAAATGCCCATCTAATGTAGCTAGTGGTAACTATGGCCACCACTCCCTGAGCCATGTGATACACAGAGTTGAGAGCCTTGTTCTTAGCCCCTCTAACTCCGTTGTTGACTGAAGGTAAATGTGTTGAAAGCCGCACACAGTAAGTGAAGAGATAAGTATGACACCAAGGCTGTTTTCATTCTAAATTCCATGCAACAAATGTACATGTTTAACTATGTTCTGTGATTACCAGAACTTCCTGTTTCACCAACTGAGAAACAGATATCCAAAATAAAGTCCCCATCATTGGCATTGGCAAGTAAGATATTTTGAAGGTGGTATATATATATATATATATATATATATATATATATATATATATATATATTTCTGTTAGACTGAAAATCATCATGCACTCAGAATGTACTAAACATTGATCTCACTTCCAAAAGATGATGGATGTCCATGGGGGAATGAAAGAAGTAATTTTCTATGTACCATTTTAAAGGGGGTGAGGGAAATTTTTGGAAAGATAAGGCCTCAGGCTAATGGAAGATAATTGACATTTTCTTTTAGGAGTTGTTAATTAAAACAACATTAAATATTCCCCTACAATCTTTTGTCAGTCAATAGGATAGGCCACTAGAACTGCCACTGAGGGGCCCATCAAAGCCTATAACACTCTCCCAGAGTAGCTAATTACAGCCATTTTAAAAGGTTTCCAATGCACTCACCAACATCTTTTTAAGAATTCACTTCTATAAAACATTCAAATGTTAACAACCTGCCATGGAGAAGATGCCATGTAGAAGCATTCAATCAACATCCTAAAGCAATGTCCAGTCATCATTGCTTTATATAGGTCAAATCCTGTTTTTGAAAGGCCTATAAAGAGATCCAATTACATATAAGAATATAATATATGACAAAACAAGCATCATGAAACAATGGCTGGAGAAAATGTAATTAAATGATGCTAGGGAAAAGGTTTAGCATTTCACTTGGAAAAGGAGATACTCAGTTTATACCATATAACCAAATAAATTGATTTAGGTAAAGAAAAACATGTAGTGAAACCTACAACATGTATCAGATCTGTGGAAGAACTATGGAGTTTCTAAGACACAAAACCAAAAGGAAGAAGTCCATCTATTTTTCTACATAAATTAAACTTCGGAGGAGGAAAAATTGCAATGAAAACGGAAGACAAGAAAATGAACAGGAAATATTAAATTACTAAAGTTTCTATTATATAAATGTCCCATTCATATAAATAAAATCAAGGTATCAATAGCTCAATGGATACAAGCTAATAAAAATTTATACAAAGGAGCACAACTGAGTTATTGGAAATGATGAACCTGACATCTCACACAGAAGTCCATATTAAACTGAGATATTGGCTATCCTAATAAAAGGATGAAAAAGGATGATAAAAACTAAATTATAGTAAGGCAATCATAAATCTGGGATACTCATGAATCACTTCTGATGAACTGGTAACAACCCTTTGGGAGAAGATTTGACTTTATAATACAGGTGTCATAAAATTCATCAAGGCTTTGACCAAGCCTTTGACCATCCCACATCCAGAAATTCATTCTACAAAAAGCATATTAAGATAAACATATATACTTATAGAAGAGATTTGTGTAATATTATTTATCAAAAGGGAAAGAAACAATCTGTATGTCTATCAAGAGGGACCAATTAAGCAAATTACAAACATATAACCAACTAAAAGAGTATTTAAGAAGAATAAGTAGCAAAAAAAATAAAAAAATAAAAAAAAGGAAGAAGGGATCCCTGGGTGGCGCAGCGGTTTGACGCCTGCCTTTGGCCCAGGGCGCGATCCTGGAGACCCGGGATCGAATCCCACGTCGGGCTCCCGGTGCATGGAGCCTGCTTCTCCCTCTGTGTCTCTGCCTCTCTCTCTCTGTCATAAATAATAAAATAAAAAATTAAAAAAAAAGATTTCCTCTTTAAAAAAAAAAAAAGAAGAAGAAGAAGAAGTAGTAGCTACATGGACCGATGCTTAGGATTTGATGTTAATCAAAAATTCAGAGTGGAAAAATATAATCAGTTCTGGAGGAAAATATAGAAAAAGATGCGTCTGTTTCTCAGAATGATGGGATTCTGATGATTTTCCCCCATTTTAAAATTTATGTTGCTGTGATATTTTATATGAGAGAAATATAGATATGGAGTTTTCATTAGAGGAGATTTTACTCTAATTAAAACCTTGCCAAAAACATTGTCCCCTCATGTGCTGGAGTCACTTATGACACAGGAGGGCTGGATGCTAGGCTCTTTAGAGCCAGAAGTGGTAGTATAGTGGTTGAGATATCGATCTGGGGTACTGTTTACGAAGCAATACATTTTTCTTTGCCAGCCCAATATTCCCTACAAAAGGGACATAATCGGGTACCTTCACTCGAGTAAAGGAAAGAATTGCATTGTTCTAACTGAATTATTCATCACTGAAAGTCTGTTATAACTCTAGATTATCTACATAGTCATGGGCACAGACATAGAAATGGACACAGCATCCCTAGAAACACTATTTATAGTTGGAGATAGATTTTTATCCATGTAAGTTGAAGAACATGTGCCATGTCTTGTTTCTGGAATAGAATGAATGAATCATGTATGTAAGCTGACATTTTTTGATCATTGAGTGTTTGTCAGCCTCTGTGAAAACACATTACAGTCACTCTGTTCCTTGTCACAATTATCTCCATTTTAACAGATGAGGAAACTGAAACACGGAGAAATTAAGTATCCCTTATAAGCTGCACAGCTATAAAAAGGGGAACTAGGAATCAATTCAGTCTTTTATCATACAGCTAATATCCTGTAAAGTGTTCTTCTTTCCTTGCAATAAGGTTTTATTTAAAATCTTATGGTTTACCTATAATCCATAAAGTCTAGAATTTTACTAATACTTATAAAAAGGTTTATTTTGTCTCTGTGGACATTTCCAGGGAACATTAGTGAATTACATCTACCCTCACCTACTGACCTCAACCACCCAACCCTCTGTCATTCAGGATTCTGTTTTACCAATTTCCAACCGCCTCCGGGTCTAACAGCATTAGTAGGACGGTAGAAAGTATCCTGAGGCTCCTTTCTCTCTCCATCATTGATTGGATGCGTACTCACCAGCAAGAGCAGGTTTCCAAAACTCAGTTTCCTTATTTGTAAGGTACGGATAATAAAAATCACAAAATCGTAGATTTGTGGTGGGAATTAAATGAGATTGTATATGCAAAGTGCCTACCCTAGTGTCTGACATACTCAATATTTAAGGGAATATTTAAGGCATTCAATATTTAAGGGAAAAAAATCTAAACTTTTTCAATTGTTCGACATGCACCTACTGAGCTCGTAACTTATGTGAACCAGTCGTGCTGGGAGATGGAGATGTAGCTGTGAGCGTGACAGATGAATATCCTTCTCTGATGGAGCCTGTGTTCTCCTTCGCATAAGAGAAGATAGTAGAACACAGAGACTATTCCTGGGAACAAAGGAAGCACATACTTAATTCACAACTTTACTTGCCTCAATAAACAATTGCTCTGATGCATGGGTAGCACTAATGGCTCGATAACAACCACTGGATAATGAGGCGAACCATTTATTGAGACTGGAAGTGTCAACACAGGCATAATCCACTAATATGTTAATTGTTGATGGACATTTGCTGGTTCATAGAAATTCACCTTGTCACCGATACAAATGTCATTTGTTATAGCTTGCAAATTTCCATACAGGCAGGGATTACTTCTAAACCAGACTGCACAACTCCTTGTAGAGTAATTAATAAATATTCATGATGCTGATATTGCTGCCAATGATGACAGATCTTGTACATTAGAAAGTATTCTAAAGATGACGATGTTAATCTTATAAGACAAAGACATTCTGATATCAGTTCCAATATCCCAGGAGGCTTTAAATACTATAGCATGTATCCTTTTTTTTTTTTTTTTTTTTTTTTTTGGTTATTCGTTACCTCTGGGAAATATGAAGTCACGCCCCAGGAAATATTTGTATCACTTTATACTTTAAATATTTATCTACAGACCATATGTGCTTTCAATACATAATACAGTTTCTATGTAAGCACTTGGAATTGTTGTTCTCCTTCAGGTCATGGCTAAATTAAATCTAGCTTCGATTTTCATTTTGGATTCTGCAAAAAAGACTTTTTTTAGTTCGAATCTCTTCATCTTTACACTCACTGTGCCCTCGCCAGCCACACATACACATTCATCTACACCAATATTTACTCAGTATCTACTATGTGCCAGGAACCATCCTGGGCCATGGGCACATAGTAGTGTAGGGAACAAATATCATTTCAGCTCTCACGGATTTTCATATCTCCTGGGAAAGACAATAAATTGATAACTTCATTAATTAGCAACTTATAAGAAATCATCAGTTTGTTGTGACAAAATTTGGTCAAGAAAAGTCACTTTAAGGAATTAAAGTAATTAAGACTTGAAAAGGGAGAATGGATCCATCATGTGAAGAAATGTGGGAAAAGATTTCAGATGGAAAGAAGAACATGTGAGAAAACCCTAGGGGTTTTCAGCATCAGAGGCTGAGGTATGCCTGAAGGTTAGTGAGCAAGATCGAGGGGGTGAATGAACACATAAATGAAGGGATTTGACAATGCTTTCTCAATTAGTGCTCTCTGACTCATTCATTCTTTATAAGTGGGAAGTCACTAGTCTAAGCCCTTAACCTCTCAAGGGTGAGAAAGTCTAGGAGACCCAAGCTCAGAATCCAAGCTACATGCAATCTCACACATACTCTCTCTTCCTGTCTCCTTCTGCAGGCCCTGCTGCATCCTTTTTCTTCCTGGACATGGATGCCCTCCTTCTAGGACAACCTGTGATTGACTCATTGATTAAAATTTGAGCTTCTAACACTTTCATGGAGATATCTTCCATTAGATCCCACCTTAATTATATGGTATGATTTCATTTCCCTTCAGTATGTGTGCCCCTTGTAGAATATCCGAATTTAGCTTGTACATGTCACACTTGTACATGAGGTTTTCATGTTCGGAGGTTTATAACCTTGCATCCATTATACAGGTTTGAGGCAGGGTTTTTTTTGTTTTGTTTTGTTTTGTTTTGTTTTTATTTTTGTTTTACCTTCTTTGCCCAGTTCAATGTCAACAGTGAAGGAGAAGTTGTTTCTCAGGGTAATTCAATTCACAGTATCTACAGGTTTTACTATCTAGATGGACAAATTGATAAATCAATACAAAAATATAGTCATAGTATATAGTATGCATAAATATATACATATATGTGCACTCATATAGTGTATACATATGTGCATGTATACATGTAGTGTATATTTATTCATGTATATATATACACACACACACACACACATTCACACAATTTTTTAGAGATGTATTTATCTGTCCATTCACCCATCCATCGGTCTACACATTTTTCTATCCATCAATCTAGATAGAGCTAGTGAAACAGGAAGACATCAGCAATCAACACTTAATTTGGGAGAATGCTTTATCACAAATCTTACGGGAGCACATGTAAAGATGTGCTTTGGAGATGCTATCTTTTATAAGAATTGTTTCCAGCTGTGCATGCCTATTGGTAATGGGAGTAAAAAAGAAAAAGAGCAGCCCTAGGGAAGAATGAGTAGTGTGAACAACAGGCAAACATCAGTGGGTGCCTGGGAGGGGAAAAAAAAACTTTAAAAAGAGGTGCTCTGCTGAAGAGATCTGCTCTGGCACTTGCTGGGGGATGTAGATGAGATGGGCAATGCCAACAGTGGTGTGAAGTAGCAGAGGACAGGTAAAAATGCTCCTGGAATCTCTGCTGCCCTTCCTGAAATCAGGGAGCTGTGTGGGGGGGGGGGGGAGGCAGGTACGGTGCCTGACTCATCTGAGTACAGCTGAGTGGAGAACATCTTCTGAAAGACGATTGCAATCGGCTGTTTCCCTCACGAAGTCACCGAAAAATTTAGAAAGAGGCAGACCGAAGAGTTGTAGGCTGTATTTATACCATTTCTGTTCATTTCATGCAATTCTCTGAGCTTGTTTAAAGACAGGAACTACATTAAGAACTGTGAATTTGTGAACTCTAATTAGAAACACAAGTAAATCAGTGCTTTCTGATGCTTAAGATATGCCTACCGATTTCATGCTAGGTAAACACTAAAAGAATAGTTATCAATGCTTATAAGCAAAAAACTCCGAAAAACAAAAAACACACAATGTATCATTTATTTTTTTCACAATGCATCATTTTAAGAGAGAGACTTTTAAAATTAATTTAATGAATTTTAAAGTATGTGTGTTCGATTCTGTTAACAATAAACCAAATTATATATATCCACAATTTTTTTTTTTAAATAGACATTTTGGTGGGTAAAAAGCTTTTTGAGACCCCTGCTGACAGCAGCGGAGAACTACACTCAGGTTGCTCTTGACTAGAAACTGAATATATAATTTTCCTCATTAGTCTAGCCACCTTAAATAAATGCCATTTCTGAAATATGCGAGATACATCACGATAAGATGAATGTGTAAAGGTGAATTCTTGAAAGAAGGTGATTTGCTATACACAGGGATTTTCTTTTTGCTTAAGGTTTATAGGTCTCCTAAATAATTACATCTGACATAATAGAAAATTACTATTTTTTTAGTTATGAAAAATTGCACAACTCTTTAGAAATACACACCTTTTGTTAGAATAAGGATATCTAGAATTTTCAAAGATGATGTAGTATTCTAATAAAGAGTGAATAATAAATGCTAATGTTATCTGAAAAATACATTCACTTCTCCACAATTTTATTGAGGATATATTCAGTGTTAAATACCATTCTACAGTTTAGGAAAATAATTGTTTATACCCATTGAGTACACGGCTTGCAAAATTTACATTCCTTGGGAGGGAAAACAGATAAACAATTATCTAAGATGCCTGATTTCAGATTGCAATGAGGGCACTAAAACGTTACAGCATGGAAAGGGGATAGGGTAATAAGAAGGTAACTGTAGGGAGGGTGGTCGGGGACTGCTTCACTCTAGTAATATGTGAACTGAAAGACATATGGTGATTCAAAAAACATTTATAGCTATGCAAAGTTTTTTAGTAGACAGAGTAGCAAGTGAGAGATCTGGAAGGTAAAGAGAAAGGATAATTATGCAAATACAAAGATTATTCATAATGGGAACAAAGCTTGGTTCAGCCTTCACTAGTGTTATAATTTCGATCTCTGCTTTCCCTTGAAGGCATGCAGATGGAGTAAAAAAAAAAAAAAATCAAGGTCTTTGGAACTACACAAGCAGACCTTGGGAATAGTCCTGAGGACACCTTAAAGAAACCTTGGACAAGTCTCTGAGCCGCTCTTAGATAGCTGCCTCATCTCTAAATTGTTGAACTCCGTGCCCACTCAAAAGATTTGCTTGATAATAAAAACTGACACGGTATGTAAAAAGCCTAAGCAGGTGCTCGGTAATTTTTTTATGACCCTTTTTTCTGATTCAAGGGTTCTCTGAGTCTCACCCTGCTAATAAGTCTCAACTCAGCTATGAGAGACAATGAGATGCAGTTAGCAAAAATATCCAAAGGGCAGACAGCTAGGTGTGAAGGTGAATTAGTGAATATCCAAGGACAAAGATGCCACTTGAGCCTTCTTTGTAAACCTTAGGCCTAGCACAGGCCCTGACAAAGAGTAGGGATAAACTCTTAATAAATAAAAGCTAGACTCAGAAATCACTACCATTAGGTAACCCACATAAGACACTATATGGCCCAAAAGTCATATGAAAAGGAGCCTAGGACTTAATGATCTCAATGGCTCACAAACACGCTAATGATGTATAAGACTGTGACCTCACTGCTTTGAGCTGTGAAAACAAAAAAGTCACGTACAACCACAAATCCTTAAGAAATGGCTTTTGCTAATGGGGAAAGTTAGAAGGGTTATAGGAGGCCATGCACATCTCAGCACACCTACAGGAATATTAGTTCAGCTTCTCCCTACTTCTGGCCCACGGGGATAACGAAAGATCACCTTGAATATTTTCACAAAGTCAGGTTTTTTCAATGTAAAGGGTTTCCCTTTATTTTGGGATTATGTCTCTCCTATGTTTTCTCAATGAAAATGGTCTTACGTTCTTGAAATCATAGTGATAAGAAATGGAAACATTCTACTGAACATATTTGGAAAAATAAGAAATTGTAACTCAGGGAAAAACATTGCTTTTATCTTACATGAAATCTAACCCCAAAGAGGTGTGGAAACTTCTGGCATAGGTAAACTAATGGAGAGTACGTCCAAGGTCCCATGTGGGCCTCAGGAGGAGAGTCGGCTCAAAGATATGGGGCAGGAGGGACCTAACAGCAGAAGGGCACTAGATGCAGAAGTTACATTATAAATAACAGGCCCTCTGCAAAACGGATGAAGTAAGGACTAGACATAGTAAAGGCCCCCTCCTTTCCTTCAGGATGCTGGGAGACTGTGAACACATGGCAGCCAGGAACTCACGTCAGTCAAGAAAAATAGGGGTTGAGGGAGACACACAGAAGCAAAGACTTGTTACTAATTTTTCTTTTTTTAAAAGATTTTATTTATTCATTCATGAGAGAGATAGAAAGAGGCAGAGACATAGGCAGAGGGAGAAGCAGGCTCCCTGCGGGGAGCCCGATGTAGGACTCCATCCCGGGACCCCGGCATCAAGACTTGAGCCAAAGGCAGACGCTCAACCACTGAGCCACCCAGGTGCCCAAGACCAGTTATTTAAAATCCCTACATTGTTGCTGAATCTCTGACCACATTTCTCAAGATCTAAATGGGATGAGATAAGGCCCCCAAAATATCAGAGCAGAGAAAGATGTAAGGGGGAGGCGGTGATTGCCCGAGGTGAGTGCCCTGAGCATGTCTTAGCACAGAATCTGTCAGGAGTCCTGGTTCTGCACAGATTCAGGTGCAAATGGAAATTGGGACTTCTGCACTCCCTCAGTTCCATAACGTCTTCTTAAGGCAGCTTGACGAGATAAATGATAGCTCTTGAAGACTTCTCTTCCTTAAATTTTTTTCAATTGCCTGCTGCACGTGTCTTCCATGTAAACTAAGAGATACTCATCCCCCCTCATCAGATAAACCATACAGCCTTCTGTCTGCACTTGTGCAATCAGATTGCACTACCAATAATTTCTGCTCACTGACATATGGCTAAGTATTCTTAATCTATTTCTGAGTGCCATATAGGCTGAATACTTATATACGTGCCCTTTCCATCCACTAGACCACATCTTCAAGGGCCTGGCTGACATTCTTCTCTCCAAAGTTGCATTCGAATCCTAACACTACCACTAACTGGACTTGGGAGTGTAGGAAGTGATTTAAGATATTTGTGCCTCTGTTTCTTCCTCTGGAGGGGATAATACGTTGATCTTCTTCAGAAGGTTTTGTGAGATTAAATAGTTCTTTAGAAGAGTAGCTGATATTCAGTAAGTCATCAATAAATGTTAGCCACTGTTGTTGGGGGGCAGGGATTGTTAAAACCTGTAGGCTCTAGAGCAAGCATTTCCTGAGATCAACTCCAAACTCCGTCATTTCTCGGATGAGTGACTTTTTCTTTTTTTTTATTAAAAAAAAATTTTTAATTGGAGTTCAATTTGCCAACATATAGCATAACACCCAGGGCTCATCCCGCCAAGCGCCCCCTCAGTGCCCATCACCCAGTCACCCCAACCCCCACCCACTTCCCCTTCCACTACCCCTTGTTCATTTCCCGGATTTAGGTGTCTCTCATGGTTTGTCACCCTCACTGATATTTTCACTCATTTTCTCTCCTTCCCCTTTATTCCCTTTCACTAATTTTTATATTCCCCAAATGAATGAGACCATATAATGTTTGTCCTTCTCCGATTGACTTACTTCACTCAGCATAATACCCTCCAGTTCCATCCACATCGAAGCAAATGGTGGGTATTTGTCGTTTCTAATGGCTGAGGAATATTCCATTGTATACATAGACCACAGCTTCTTTATCCATTCATCTGTCGATGGACACCGAGGCTCCTTCCACAGTTTGGCTACTGTGGACATTGCTGAGTGACCTTTTTTTTTTTTTAAGTTTTTATTTATCTATTCATCAGAGACAACAGGAGAGGCAGAGACACAGGCAGAGGGACAAGCAGGCTCCCTGCTGGGAGCCCAATGTGGGAATTCCAGGATCACGCCCTAGGCCAAGGCAAAGGCTCAACTGCTGAGCCACCCAGGCATCCCTCAGATGAGTGACTTTAAGCAAATTACTTGACTTTTCTGTATCTCAACTACCTTGATTATAGAAATGGGATGATTAAACTTACCTCAGGAGCACCTGGGAGGCTCCACTGGTTAAATATCTGCCTTAGGCTCAGGTCATGATCCCAGGGGCTTGGACTTGAGCCTTGAGTCCTGGGAGCCTGCTTATCCCTCTCCCTCTGCCCACAACCCCACTCATGTGTGCTCTCTCTCTCTCTCTCTCAAATAAATAAAATCTAAAAAAAAAAAAAATAAATAAGCCTACTTCAAAGTGTTTTAGGGAGGACTAGGCAAGTTTATGAATAATACAGTATGATTGTTATAATGTATATTATATATAATACACATGTAGTAAATAATATATCTCTTAGAATAGTATTCACCCTTTTTATTATAAATTATAATAATAAATCAAGGAAGTTCTTTGTATAAATTATTATAAATCAAGGATGTTCTTTGTGTAAATCTTTTTACTCTCTGAGTTATAGATTTAGGCCAGTTCTATATCATAAATATGTCTCATTTTTTTCCCCTTCCTATTCCCCCTTGCCACCTTCTCCTTTTTCTTTCCTTCTGTTCCCTTACTCACTTACTCTCTTTTCTTTCTCTCAGTTTTTGTTTTTGTAATTTGAAATCAATGTTCAAACCAGAGGCTCTTCAGGGAAGAGGTTTCTCAAGAGAAAAAAAAGGTTACTACTTTAAGCCAAAAAATAAAACTAATTTCAAAAGAAATGCAGTCCTGTGATACTTTTCTGAAAAAGGCAACATCTGTATCTATTTGTCTTGGGATAACCTTGCCCTATCGAAATTGAATCAGAATGCTGCGAGGGGACTTGAAACAGCATGTCTACCTGTGTCCCTGTGAAAATGCTAAGATTGCATCCTTTTCTGGTAGAGGCATTGGGCTATCTGGTGTTTGGGATTCTCAAGTAAAACAGACCAATTACACCGTATATTGAGGATCAGTGAAATTCACTAAATCATTTGGTAAACTTGAAACACCTCAAAGTAGGAAAGGTAGAAATACCTTCAGTGTTTTAGGATAGAATTCTATAGCTAGGATTGATGGAAGTGAAGGACTAAAGATGGAAAGTACGAGAAGAGAGAACATTTGTCTAAGAAGGGATTTTCTAATGGACTCAGCCAAAGAAGGAATAGAGACAATTTTGGAAATGAGAAAGGTGTCCCAATATAGGCCGGACGATCACTAGATGAAGATACCACAGCAGGTTCAACAACCCTTATGTTTGGGTTCAGATGACTGGAGATTTTTTTTTTTTTTTAAGATTTTGAGAGAGAGAGAGAGAGAGAGAATGAGCAAGCATGAGCAGAGGGAGTGCAGAGAGAGGTGAAGCAGGCCCCCTGCTGAGCATAGAGCCCAGCCCTGGACTTGATTCCACTGGGCCCCCTGGATCATGATCTGAACCAAAAGCAGATGCTTAACCAACTGAGTCACCCAGGTTCCCTGACCTGAGATCTTTTAAGACTCTTCCTTGCATAATATACATTTGCAAAGGCAAATCATTCAGAATAAACCTTAAACCCAAAGGAACCAAATAATTAAAGAAATTTTGAATTGTGCGATTTTTTCCCTTCAGCAATCTGTTATTCCATTTATGTTATTTTTTACTACCCTTTACATATATGGCCCACTGCGGATATACAAAAGTAGTTTACAATTCTAGCCTTCCTAACCTGAAATCCTACAAGTCCAAGACAGTAACCAGATTATGAAAACACTTGATTAATTGTGCAAACCAGTAGTTAGGTATTCTAGTTTAAAAGTCAAAATAGTCAAGTCAAAAATATTTCTTTTCCTTCAGGAAGAAATATGAATGTTAAAAACGTGGTGCCTCGCAGAAGCAAAGCTCTATAATTAATCTATAGAGTCATCTCCACTGTCAGAAGCAGAAAGGCCCCAGAGGAACTACTTTTCCTATAGAATGATGATGGTATTAGTGCTAACAGTGATGATAAGAAAGACCCTGAAAAGTATGTGAGAATTTCTTTTAGAATCCTGCTTCAGGCCTCATTATAATATAAGAACTAATATTTCTTGAGCACTTACTATTGACTAGAGAATACTCTGAGTGATTTCTAGAAATGAATTTCATAAACCCCACAATAAAGAGGTACTTTGCCCAAAGTCGCCTAATGGGTAAGTGGAGGATCAAGATATGGATGGAGGCCATAGAACTATAATGTACATCTACATATCAACCTAGATCACCATCTTCTATAACCTAACTTGAGGTATAGTTAAAATATCTTCATCTGAGGAACAGACACAAAATCTGCTATTGAATCCAGAAGTAGTCATTTACTCACTTCACAAATTTGAGTTGCCCTGGCCAGACAATGTCCAGAGCACTTGGTTCGATTCTGGATCTCAGCCTAAAGGGTATCAACTAAATGAAGTATATCTGATGTATTTTATTAGTGAAAATTACTTAAAACATACAATCCCTCAACAAAGTCTCAGGTATTAATCACTTCAATGTTAGAGGAGAGGTGTGTGTGTGTGTGTGTGTTTATGTACAAGTATTTCAAAAAATAAACTGAATATGTTCAGATCAATAAAACAGTTTCACAGAATACACTTCCACGTGCAATCGCTTTTTCATTGTTCTACTTCATAAGAACACAGGACAACTGGAGAATTTTTCTCTTTTAATCCTTGAGTGTCACACATCAAACTACTCCAGATTTAGGTTGAGTATTTCCACATGATTGTATGTGTGGTTTCTATGGACTTCCTTCAGTCTCTAGTATGAGAGGAAATGATAAAACCCATCAAGATAACCGGTATGAGCATATTACAATGTGGTTTTAAAAACTGTTTTACATTATAGTGTTAGTTGAAGGTTTTTGTTTTTCCGTCTTAAAACTATGAAAATGCATATACTCATCTACTTTATTATGTGTTCTGTTATATCTCCACCCCAACCTTGACCTCTAAAAAGTCAGCTAAACAAAGAAAAATAAGTTTGGGAAAAAAAGAGAATACAATGTGTGTTAAGATGCATTCCTAGCTCATCACATATTTTCCTGAAAACAATCAATACAGGTAGCCCGAGGCAGACAATTTCATCATACATGTACTTTCTGAAAGCAGACCATTATTACCAGAAACCTTCTCCTTACTCAAAAAGACAAAAAGTATGACAGAAACCATATACAGAGTTGGCCTCAGGGGAAATTGTGTAGTAGGCAAAATGCCTTCTATTTCATTATACAGTCCCCTTCTCTCCCTTTCCTTCCAGTAGAACAACCCCTGACTCCCCAGGCACCCGGGACTTTTCATGATCTCACCCGGGCTCCCCTCCCATGACCTGACAAAAATCTACTTTGAGAAATGCTTTTAAAAACTCATTCCAACAAATGTGTAAAGTACCAGCACAGGTTTTGGAATATCAAAGCTACGAATTCATAGGATACAGCTCAGAGTGGTAGAGACATTAACTGAAAAATAGTATTTTGTGAGAGTATATCTTATGAATCCAAATTCGGATTCCTTGAAGGTTTACACGTAGAAAAAAAATTCTTTTAAAGGAGATGTGAGGGTTTATAAAGGTGGTACTGAAAATGGGACTATTTTTCAAATCATCTTTGCTACTATGCCATCTGGGACTGCCGTGGAGAAGAGATAGGTGAAGGCAAGCAAGGAGATGCTGAAGATGACTGGAAATTACATACAGGCTTTAGCAAAGACACTAAAATATAGAATGAAATGAAAAGTGCTAACGATCACCCAATGGAAGTTTATTCAGCATAATCATTTTGTCATCAATCGCACAAAAGCTAGTCCTTCTTTTCATTACTGGCCTGGATACACAGATCTAGGCTCTGTCACAGAGCTATTCTCCAAAGAGACCACTTTAGACTAGGCTACCACACAAAGAACACATCTCTGAAACACACAAGTTCCCACACCAACATCTTATGCCACCTGAGTAGTCACTGCATACACTAAGAATATTCTATGCAATGTTGTGTAGAAGTTAGTATGACATGGTATATAAGTGTTAGGACCTAGGAGTCACGAAGATGTGGCCAGCTGTGCACGCAACACTTGTAGAGTTACTTCTGTGAGTGTTGGTTTCTTCAACTATAAAATGGGAAAAAAAGATACAGTCTTTGTTTGTTGTGGAAGTTAAATAAGATAATGTATATATGTCACCTGGAATATAAAGCTTAGGAGGAGGTTAAAAGTCATAGTGATTATGAGAATACTGATAATAAAAATTATATCTCCAAAGCAGATGAATCAAACAAAAGCTAAGGAAATTTCAAATCACTCAGTCATGTGCTAAGTCTTCATAGTGATTTATAGCACAGATTGAGAAATCAAATATTTTGAACAAACTGCTCAAATTCTTTATGACTTAGATTACGACGAAAAACTGAGATCAATTCTACTACCTAGTTCATGCATTTCTTGAGAAGATTAAATGAATTAATGCATGTGAACTCACTTAGAACAGTGCCTGACACAGAGAAGGCACCAGATAAATGTTAGCTATCATTGTTCTTACTATCCTTGCCAAGAGTGAAGGTAGGAACATGGCAAAAATATGGAGATGGATCTTGGTAAGAAAGCCATAGCTCTGTAGAAGAATGGTAAGAAGTGAATGCTGGAAGAGCCTCATCACTTCCGTTCTGGGCACATCCTTTTCCATTCATTCGTTTACTTGCCAAGGTGGCAACCAAGGAGCCCAGCTGAGATTCTGGTGGTCATACCCCAGGAGTTACTTCATCAGGACATAGCCAGTTTGGTCTGGACTGAATCTTTTCTACTGAGAATCTACGACTAATATCTACTAATACAACCATTTGCTATTTTGGATGTTTTTATAAGGAGTATCAAGAGTTTGGCAATGAAAATTATGTGTTAGGCTGTCATCCACATTTACATGGAAATGGTAAAGGCACAGCAGACCAAAGGCTAAAAGAAGCTATGACACTGATATGCTCAGGCCTAGAACATCATTACCATCACCATCATCACTATCATCATCATTTTAATATCAACTACCAATTTTTATCTATGAAATCAAAACTCACCCAAACTTCACCATGATATCCATTGAAATCTATTATTCTTTTTTTTTCCCCCCTTAAGACAGAGGTGTTTCGGGCCTTTCCACTTCTGGAATTAAAAGCTGCATGATGCACAGCGATACTTTCATCCTACATTTTCCATATATAGCAAGACCCGTTTTGACACACAAAGGCAAACCGTTGAATGAGGCACTCAATTAACAATGAAACAAAGTGAAATGTTTAGTTTATAATAATGTCTCACACAAGGCCAATTCCAACAGTGACCTTCAAGTGAAGCTGTTCAGTCTTTCGCTGCAAGACCATTCCATTGTGCTTTGTAATTAATTTCACACATGGATATTGATGACAGGATTCCAACAGAGATTCAGCAGCACCTTAGAAAATCTGTCCCCATCAAGTGAGCCAAGGGGCTGGCTTGATGAGCTCCATCAGCTAGGATAATTATTATGAATAAGGAGGTGTGTCACCTCCCTGTAGAGTGTAGAGGTACCTGTACTGAATTACACACAAGTCATACAGAAGTCAGTCCACTGGAACAACTAAGAGCCCCTCAGTAAATGCAAATAGCCAAATACAACATGGCCGATGCTGTCCAATCAGAAAATTTGGAAAGCCAGATAAGGAAGTGAAGAATTGCTAAGTGTGAAGAGCTAAGAGAAGGGCCAAGCCCAGGCCAGGGGCCAAGAAGAGTCCCTGCCAATTTTCTAGGAGCAGTCACTGTTCAAATATTTAATAACTCCCAAGTATTCTTTTCCCTCTTTTTACTATTTTATCTCCCATCTTGCCAAGTAGATCCTACTCTACGTTGCACTGCTAAGAGCTCCTTTTTTACAAGTCTAAAACTCCAACCTCCAAGTAGATTTGGATAATACACTGGGAAAGAAGCCACACAGTTCAATATTTTAGACTCTCGAGCACACCAAAGATCCATCCAGTTCCATATCATCAAGACAATCTTTTTTGGGAAAAAAAGGAACAAAATGGAAGTATCAATATAGAAAGAGAACCGTATCTCAAATAATAAAAGACACTTACCTGACGACTCCCTCAAAAAGTTACTTCATGCAAATCAAATGAAGAAAAATACATTAGGGAAGAATATTCCTTAATGAAAATTCACTACGGATATTACTGTAATGAGAATAACAGTCGCCTCAGGGCTTCCTTGCGGACAATCATGATTTGCATACAGGGTACACTTACCATCAAGAAAGGTACAAGTAAACATTATATGGAGATATGAATACAGCCATTTAAATATTTCTTAATTCTAGATTGTTTATTATTTGGCACTTTTGGGGAAAGACTCACAAATCAAGTGGAGAAGTACTGAGATGTCCCTGGTGGTATTTCGGTGGAGAAAATCATGTGCCGACATAGCCTGGCAATCACAGTTCTGTTGTAAAAATCAGTTTCACTTACCTAGAAAGAAAAAGAGAGCAAGAGAGAGAGAAATTTAATAGAATTCTTTGGGATCTAAAAGTCCTGTTTGTTCCTGGCTTCCCTTTTCCTTCCTTTTCATATTCTCTTTACTCTTCAGGAAAGAACGTCATCAGCATCTCAGTACTGGTATCAAAGTTCATGGGGACACAACAGAAAGATGACACTTATCCTTGGCAATGGACAATACCAAGGCCTACCTCACCCCCTTTAGGTCTTGGTCTGTAGGTGTCTCCGATAGAAGAAAATACCTTGACGTTTCTTTCAGAATGGAAAGGCACGTGTCAGTGCTACTTGGGTTAGAGGTGTACCTTGAGGGTCTCTCCTCATCTTGCTCCCCCTTGCCTTTGATGTTCTACATGATGCCACTTCATTCGACCCCAGCTACCATATTCTTTTCTGCCATTCAGTCCTGCTATCCTGGCTGTCCAATCTTGTGCTTTGGGTTTAGTAATAACCTCCTTTATCAAGCACTTATACATGTTTCAAGGTCAAAATAAGTATTTCTTCCATGTGCCCAGCACCCCGCATTCATTGCTAGAACAATAGTTATGGCACCGCCCTGCAGTTAACTTTTCATTTGAATGCCATTTGCTTGAATCTGAGTTCCCTTGAGAACAGAATCTGCATCATATTCCACTTTTTTATTTTTCAGAGCATGATCTGGGATATGAAACATTTCATAAATACTAGTGAATGAAGATATACAATAAATAATAAGTGAAGGGAGCTTGAGTCAGAGCAAAATAAAATATATATTTTTTTAAATTTTTAAAAATAAATAAGGGAGTCGACAGCCTGGGGTGACTTCAAAATCTGGGTTTTTAATGAGAGGCCTAAAGGGGTGCCCTATTCCTTCTTGCTCAACTTTTCAGGTTAGGAAATAAACCACAAATAATACAGAAGCTCTGGGCCAGAACATTAAATTTTTTCAAGGACCAAACATGGTGCTTGGTGCTAGGTCCACTTGAAGAACAGAGTGGCTCTACTCAAAAGTGTCCATGTCATGTGGCTGACAATGATTTCATTCAAATGACCTGACTTTGAATCTTTGCTTTCCCCAAATGTAAATGGGAGTCACCATATCTGGCCTTTCTAAATCACATTTTTAACTTTTTATTTAAAAAACATCAGAAGCACCTAGCCAAATACAAATCTGTACATTGTGCCTCTTGGAGCCTTCTCCCAACTTCCTCCAGTGGTGGCATCATATACAACTCTAGTATGTATCAAAATCAGGAATCTAGTATGTATCAAATCATTGTTGAATCAATGAGATGATGGAAATAAATATCACATTGGTGGTATTTTTTAGGTTAATTATTCTTTCCTCACCATTTATTTATTAAAGGATTACCAAATGCTAGATATTATACTGAACCCTCGAGATAACATCAAAAGAAGCCAGTCCCACACCTTCATGGACTTTATGTACAACAAGAGAACATAGAAAGATGGGAGAATAAAAATGTTATGCATTAAGTTTAATTTGTATAAGAATTAAAAGCCAGGAATATCTAATTCAGGCCAGAACAGAGGATGATGTGATCAGATAAGCCTTCCCAAAGTGTATTTTAAATTCAGACTCAAATCTGAATGTGGTGACGAACCTGTCCAAGTAAAAAACAGTAAAAATATATACAGGTGAAAGGAAGAGTATATATGGAGGCAAAGAAAAAAATTAAAAAACTGGCCCATTTTAGTTTGTACATATTTGGTTTTAATAGTTCAGCAGTGGCATTTTTATATGTTTTGAAATAATAATCCTGCATAACTGTATGAATGTTGTAGTGAAGAGATAAACATAAAGAGAAGGAGGGTTTAAATAAAATAGGACTCAACAGACCAGGATCAGGATTTTGAATTTATTTTATGAGCAACTGGTGTGCATGCAGTGATATGTTTTAAACAGAGGAGCATCAATAATCAAAATTGGCATATCCCGGATGCTTAGAGAGAAATGGATTTGATGGGGCAAATGTGGGGTAGAGGTAGGCAGATCAATCAGAGGTCGAGGCATTAAGCCAGGCAAGACATTAACAGAAAGTTAGCCAAGACAGTGGACAAGAAGATGGAGGAGAGTGGGAAGATTGTTTCTATGATGGAATCGACTTAATCTGGAAAAAATCTGTATGTAGGTATAAAAAGGAGCTATTGATAAAGCAGATAATGATGTTTCTAGCTTGATCAACACAAGGTGGTACAATTCAAGCAAGTTGTGATAGTGAAAGCACTTTGTAAACTGTAAATGCTACTAAAATGCATTTTCCCATATACAGAATACGCACAATATATCCATACACAATTCTCAAAAAAGGTTAGAAAAACGAGTGGCCTGCTTTTGAAAAAGTTCAGTGCATGGCTCCTAGTAGTGTATCATGATTGGCTTGTAGCACCATTTAGTAATGCCCAGACAATCCAATAAGGGAATCAAGAATAAGGAGGTGTTTCCATTAGAACGCGCTCTAATAAACACAGAAACACATGCACATATATTCACACACAATAGCCAACCTAGAGCAGAATTAAACTTGCTCAAGTACCCAACAAATTCGTTCAAAAAAAAAAAAACTGTAGTAGAGAGGTATTTTTCATTCAAGAATGGAAATTAATCCAAAATGCAAAAGAAAAATTGCTCAAGAGATTGGTAATTAAATAGACCATCATGCTTATTACTTTTCAGCATATCATTTAAATAAATATCAATCAGCCGACCTTATACCTGCCACTGTTTGGTGACTTAAAGGAAATTAGTGATGTCATCAGTCTCTAGATGCCAGAGATCAATTAGACTATTGTTTTCCATTAAAATGATTTGTTATTTGTGTACTATCTGATTCCACCTACTTGATTACATGTTGCTTGAGACTTGGGAGACATACTTTGCTTATCTTGGAATTCTGCATAGGGCATAGTGAAATGCCTTGCATGTAAGAGGCACTCAAGAATATTGCTGAATTTTAGGAACTTCATTAGAAATGCACTCGGTTATACAAATGATTTATTTTCAACCTAATAGTATTGGTAGTGATTACTTTAAGAGAATGTTAGTGTTGGTAAGGTACTTTGTCAACTTTTCAGGAAAACATCATTTCTCTTAAGTCGACAAAGGTAATTTATCAGAGGGGAGTAAGAAAAGAAAGAAGTTGCTTTGAACGTATTCCAAAAAAATGAATTTCTTTGAAGTAACAGACTTATTAGCGTTACTGATTCATAAAATATGCCTAACACAAAATCTCGAAGACATTCACACAATTGTGTTATTTTTGGAAGTTTCTCTTCAGCATCTATTGCCAATCCCCTCTTTTAACTCAAAGCAAATCCTTAATGAGTCTGACTTTGGGGGAGGAATGTGCAGAGGAAACTAGAGCCAGCAAAACCACGTTGTTATTAATGGTGTTGTTATTGTTGTTGTTATTATTACTATTAATTTATTATTGGTGGGGAACCACTCTACTTCTCACTTGACATATCGATGGTGTTCATACTCCCTCCATTGTGGCCCAGTGTGATTGCAAAGTCTTGCCTCCCTCTCTCACCTAACTCATTTCAAACAACTGAGAAGTTCATATGACTCCTTGTCTTGTTCCATCCTCCACCTTATTCCTGCAATGGCATAATCAAAACCATAGGGTAGGAGACACAAAAGATGGCTGTCCTACCATTGATGTGGACGTGTGGACCTGTTGGTGCCAGAAAAGCTTGGAAAGAGAACAGCACCAAAACTGGTGAGGACAGAGTATCTGGTAAGTCTAGCTTGGCCTGCATTTCACATTGTTTTGTAAAATGTGTTTTCTATCCTGACGACATGCTACAATTCCCCTGATCTTTGAACAAGTTACAACCTGCTTTTATGAATGGAGTACAGTTAGATATTTAGTGGTAAAATTCCCTACTTTTTTTTTTTTTTATAAAGAACCCCTGAGGTGCTCACCAATATTCTTCGCACCAGAAACTTAGGTGGTCCTGACCCAGAAAAGGCCTTTCAAATGTGGACTGGTGAGTGCTTCGTAGCGAGGCTTATTAAAAATCCATAGACTCTCTGGATAAAAACTTGGAAACAAACACAATTAAAGTGGTGGAAACTGTAATTGATGCAGGTTAATCTACCCCATGTCTTCTGAGAATGGCCCTGCTCCTACAGCTTAATATTATATACGAGTTGTTATGGCAACTTGATGGTGTTGGACTATGGGAAATCAGATGCCATTTATGAACTGGACAAGTAGTGCAAATATTTAACTACATACAGTTTACCAAAAAATATAAACCAGAAGTATGAGCAAGGGTGTTGCCATATGAAAGGAGGCTAAGCTTATAGAAACTTTTGCAAAACAAACAAATAAGCAAATCTCATTGAACTATGACTGGTTGTTACTGTGCCACCTTCTCTTGAGGTATTGGTAGGCAGTACAGGGCCAGCACACTCTCCTCCAATTTTATAAGCAAATCTTACAATCTAAACAGATAAATGCCTAATTTAATTCATTTAATTACCCTGGTGGCTTTAGGGAAGGTACAGCTCTTTTTTTTAATAAATTTATTTTTTATTGGTGTTCAACTTGCCAACATATAGATTAACACCCAGTGCTCATCCCATCAAGTGCCCCCCTCAGTGCCCGTCACCCAGTCACCCCCACCCCCCGCCCACCTCCCCTTCCACCACCCCTAGTTCGTTTCCCAGAGTTAGGAGTCTCTTATGTTCTGTCTCCCTTTCTGATATTTCCCACTCATTTTTTCTCCTTTCCCCTTTATTCCCTTTCACTATTTTTTATATTCCCCAAATGAATGAGACCATATAATGTTTGTCCTTCTCCGATTGACTTATTTCACTCAGCATAATACCCTCCAGTTCCATCCACGTCGAAGCAAATGGTGAGGATTTGTTGTTTCTAATGGCTGAGGAATATTCCATTGGGGAAGGTACAGCTCTTGAGGATGAAGGCAGCACCCCAGGTCTAGGAACAACTAATGACTACATTATTCAAAATGGCTCTGCAGAGAAGCTTCCATGACTCAGTAGACTAAAAGTAGCCACTTCCGTCTTATCATTTATTTGATACCTTTAATATTTTTCAGGTTGGCAATAGAAAAAAAACTAAGATTTCAAGGCTGAAAGAGCTAGTTTTCAATCTTGAGATGGTGGGGAAACAATTGTAGGTTAATAATCTCTTTGGCATTAGTATAGTTCCCAGGTAGCAAGGCAAAGGATCCTTTTCCTAAATTTAGTCTGGAGCTTTTCTTAAGTCATAGCAGACTTAAGAACCCAGGCATAGGAGAAAAGAGAGAAAAGAAAAGAGCAAATGTCCTCACCTAGCTTTAACTCTTTCCTATAATGCAGTATCTCACCAGCCAGGTCATGTGTGCAAATACTTATGGTTGTAGCAGCAAAAATTCAGTTGACCTAAGGAAGAGGCTTTTAGGGTCATGTAATTATTGCTGATTAGTCATGTGAAGAGGTTGAGTGAGAAATATTATTCTTTCTCTTGTCCAAAATGGTACATTATAGATCCTGCCTGAGTTCATAGAAGAATAGCAAGCTGGTAAACATAAAAGACCCCTACAAAGAAATCAACATTATCTACACTGTGAAAAGTGGAGCACCAATTCAAAACTATAGCTATGGTAGAGGTTCCAAGATATTTCTTGAACTACACCTATTCAAGACAAAAAAATCATTCTTGGTAAAACTGAGTATAACACCAAGCTGCATATATATCTTTTGAATGGACATATACAGCACCAAAACATCCCCTCAATAACATTTTGCTTAAATGAAATAAAACTGCCAGTACACACATGTGATCCTCACAGTAAGAAGTGGCTTTAGTTGCTGGTTTCAACTCCTGCTGGGCAAGGAAGTTTGGTGCAAGAGGATGAATTTATTTTTTAATTTCTTAAAAATATTATTTATTTCTTTTCATAATCCCTACACCCATTGTGGGGCTCAAACTCATGACCCCAGATAGAGTCACATGCTCTTCTAACTGAACCAGCCAGGCACCCCAGAAGAGGATGAATTTGAGGCCAACAAAGCCCCAAAGACAGTTTAACCAACTGCTCCAGCTTTAGATCTAAAAGGAGTCTAAACAACAGCTCTAATGCGAACCCTTCATACCCTAATCTCATTTCCTTTCATTCAAAATGGAAATGAAGGAGATTTTGTGACACAGTTGATTATTGATACCTTCAAACATCTGCTTATACTACATTGAGTTCTAGCCAGGAAAACCTCGCTGCATTTTCTTCTCCTAGGGCCTTTCAACTGTCTTCTAGAAATAGCTATCAGCAAAAGTTCTGTTTCATAAATGTATTTTTGGCTGAATTATTAATTGAAATGAAAACAAGATTCTAATGGGCATAAAAGTCATTTGTAAATGAGATAAAAATGTTCTAGGCATTGCCTGTCTAGATGCAGACCTAAAGCAAAAGCACTATGACAGTTTATGATTATTATGCACATTAGTGCAATCTAGTTGGCTCCCAATTCCTAGAGTAGAGTTCCCCTGTTTGCATAAATGTCTCTCCTGGTTGTTTGCTTTTCATTGCATTTATGTGAAAAGCCCCAAGGATAGTTTTTTTTTTTTTTCCTTCTGATTAATCCCACACATTAGGTTACTGCAACATTATCTCTCATTGGAGCCATCATAAATGTCTTGCTCCTTCTTTGTTCCTGGATTGGGAAGAAAATCCTACAACTGTGGCTCAGTCCTCCAAACTGAGTTTCTTATAAAGACCAATTCAGGACCCTTAACTACCTAATTTACCTCCTTTCTGATTTCATTTTCTACTATTTCCACAACAACCCCCCCCCCCCAAATTGGCCATTCTACTCCAGCCACACTGGCTTCCTTACTCTGCCATTAACCCCCAGCCACATACCACTTTAAGATATTTGGATTGGCTGTTACCTCTGATTGGACCAGTATTCCCTAGATATATGTATGACAAGATTCTGTCATTCCCTTCAAGCCTTGCATGGATATGTACTCTGACCGCCTCTTTTCATACTGACACCTGACCCCAACCACTGCTTTAAACTCTTAGTCTCTTAGCTAGCTCCACTTTTTGTTTTATTCCTAGCACTTTTCACTTATAACCATTGGTTTATTTATTTTTTTTATTTCTGCCCTCCCTACACACAGACTAAATACCCACACACATATAGAAGGTAAATGTATATATAAATTATAAATATAGAAGGTAAATGTATGTATAAGTTATAAATATATAAAAGGTACATATATGTGGAGGGGCACATGTACATCTCCATAAATATTTGTTAAATGAATTCATGAAACAGTGGGTTTCTTGGTGATTCTGTTACTTCTATCTTCAAACTTCAAATCGATCAAATTCTATCCATTCCAAAGAATAAATTATTACTGGCCCTTCCCTCTCCCAGAACACGTATGTCCCTCTTGGCACCCAAATCCTTGGCTTTCGCTAATCCTGATTTTTCTTCTCTCCTATAGTTCTGCTTTCTTTCTTTATTATTAATCAAGTCTTCAAATCTCACTGTCAGTAACTATAGCAAGAAGGTTGTATCCCTGACAGAAAACAAGATTAAATCGTGAATGTGTAGAATTGAAGGAAATCGAGGGACTATCTTTTCTGATCTCATTACCTATCAACCAATCAATGGGAATCTCTTCTCACTGACATGGAATTCTAACACACAAGTCACCCAAGCTAATCCTTTCTCTTGCATGCAAACCATGTAATTTAGTAATAGCTACTCAACCACCATTGACCTGCTAATTAATCCATAGATTTCTTTGTTGTTGTACCTTTAATCATTTCTACTGATAACTGAGTCACTTTAGAAATACTCATTCTCTCAGACTCACCAACTAAATGCTACTAGCATCTGTAGTAATAAAACACTGAAATATATTGACTCCCTGCCAACTTGTTCTCTTTCTCTTCCTTTCTTTTCTATGTCAGCTGGTGCTACTATGCAGACGGAATAGAGAGAGAGGAAATGAGCAGCTAGTAAATGAGTAGTTTGTGTCACAGGTGAGGGTGAAAAATGATTCGTCATCTGGGTCAAGAAACAAGTTGGTCCTGCTCTCTCTGAATTGAAGATTTATCTGTCCTTTTGACTTCCCATCAGTAATTTCAAATCAGCCTGAAAATAACTGCTTGGGACCTTATTTCCGGAGTCCCTTTTTCTGAAAACACATGATTGATTCTCATCTTCTACCATCAAGCAACAAGTGATGTACATTTTCTGATGCGGCCATATTTGCATGTGGTGATTCACACAGTGTCTACTGAAAATGCTAGTAATGTGGTGACCCTACATCCTTTGATTTGAAAGGAGCTCAATTGTATCCGCTGCCTGAATAACAATTGAAGCGCTGACTTCTATTTTCTGATCTGGCATTCATCTCCTGTGTGTCTTTGAAAGTGTCAGTTCACCTCTCTGAGCTGCAGTAGCCGGAATGGAAAGAACTGGTTATTCATCTGCCTCATTGATGAGTTTCTGTTTTGTCACATACAAGAGACAATTCGCACCAACTATTATGATTTCCTCTGAAATATCATGTAAAGCTTATTTCTCATCCAACGTTTGATAGAAAAAGAACTGAGATGTTAAATGGCACACTTGCTCTAGACCTCTAGTTACTGCAATCAAAATGAGTGGCTCTATCAAGCCACCTTTATGCATCATTAGCAAAGAGACTAGAGAAAATTGTGCTTACTATGTAGTCTTCCTTTACAGAAATCACTTTCGCACCCATTTGGATTCCCCAGCAACTTAGTGAGGCCATCTGAGAGTACAGCCAGAAATTTTAACCCTGCTTGCATAGAAGCACTGCTACTAAGGAAAGGCCTATCCATTTGGAGGTCACATGAGGCTCTATTCATGAGAACAGAAGAATTTTCATTAAGAACCAGTAGGGAGGGACCCAGCATCACATGACCAATAGCTAGTGTGACTGATTTTCTAACAACGGACAAAATATCCAGTGAGCAGTTCCCTTTTCAAGATGGTTTATGAGATTATACCTTCATTTCAAATAATATCTTCTAAAGTCAAACACATTTTTAGTGCACCTTGTTAGAGCCGACTCCTTCCAGTTAACAGTGTCTTTGATTTTGACATTGATCATTTCTAAATGTTAACTTTATCCCCCAAACAGAGTTTTACCATCACTGAACATATTTAAATGAATGTGCCTAGAGGAGATTCTAAAAAGAGAATTCTGGAGATGTTTTGAATATTATAGCAGAATAAGGGCACATTCTCCTAAGTGTATGGTTCTTATAGTTCTTTCTCCTTGAAGCAGTGGATTTTGAGATGAAGAACACATTTGGAGCTGGACTCTTGGTTTAAACCTTTCCATAGGAATTTGTTAGTCTTACTGACAAGCAAATTATTTAACCTATCTGGGGTTTATTATATTTATGTATTTTTAAGATTGATTGATTATTTATTTATTTATTTATTTATTTATTCATGAAACACACAGAGGGTGGGGGGGGGTAGGGGCAGAGACACAGGCAGAGGGAGTAGCAGGCCCCTTGTAGGGAGCCCGAAGTGGGACTTGATCCCAGGTCTCCAGGTTCATGTCCTGGGCCCAAGGCAGGGGCTAAACCACTGAGCCACCCAGGCATCCCCTATACTTATCTTTAAATAAAGATAGATAGAAGTCAACTTATAAGGTTATCATAAGAGAAAAGGATTTGATCTATGTAAAACACTAGAACAGAATCTTGCATGAGACAAAAAATGGGAATGTTACCTCTTTTATGTATTATTACTATGAAAATTCTTATTTCCCAGACACCGAAGATGACTTGCAAAGTGTCACTCCACAGAAGAGGTAAAGGAATCTATGACTAGAAGCTATGTCTTGAGGATCCAGCCAAAAAGATTTATTCTTCGCTACCGCCAATCTGCCCGCACTTATATATCCAAGAACCTCAAGAAAATCACACGACAGAGACTCAGATGATAATAAAGTGCAAGGGATTTAGTGGGTAGAAAAAAAAAACTGTCTCTTGCAGAAATAGCTATGACACTAAACACTGCTTCAGAGATATTTGATCTTTATTTTCCATAGAAGCTTAAGATAAGTGACAGACAGGGCTCTGAACCTGCAGTGGGGCTTTAAAACTGTCAGGATCTGGTGTTTTTGTATTGAGCATCTTTCAACAACTCAAGTGGAATAAATTATTACTTATCCTGCCCTCTGACTGCCAATGGTTTATGAATGTAGAAGGAAGTCCCCAAGTAGAAATACCCTACTCCAGGTCCTAGAGAACAAACCTAGGGAAAGCAGATACATGAGATCACTATCACCAGACCTCACGTTTACAAAAACAAGGAGAGTAAAAACGATGTGGCTAGCATTTCTTTGTCCAACCAAATGTAGACTAGTCATCATCGATAGTTTCTATAATTTCATAACAGTAGATTGCAGGTGATACTGTAGGAACTTATACACGACAAAATTCATCTGACACTGCCCTATATAACTGCACTGGCCTCATATTTATTATTTTGCCATTGACAAGTGAAAATGTCATCTTGAACTTGTATTTGGAAACATTCCTCTACATGCTACTCTTACACGATCTCAGCAGAAGGGTTAGTTTAGCTTTGTCTGGGTGCTTCAGTTTCCCTATTTACACAAAGAACACTATTATCTACATACCACATCCCTGGCTTTTTCTCATCCTCCTTAAATGTTTTGTCACATGGTATCAACCTCTGGTTTTTGCATTGCTGCCCTGACGGTGTTCTCCGAGGTCATGAATCACTCTCTCCTCCCTTTAGGAACTCCAGTTCTTCTTCTTGACCTCTCCTGCGAACTTTCTCTGGGGTATAATCACTGACTCTCCTTATGCTTCCCCCTTTATTGCTTCCTCTGGAAGGTCTCTTATATTTTCTTTGTTCATATTGTATCCTTAGGCAAATGACCTCTAATTTTTTTTTTTCTGTCTAGCACCAGCCTCACACAAGGATCCCGAACACACTGGATAGCTCTTCCTTGGGAATATAATATCACTTCAAGCTCATATTTATAACTACTTCAATCTGCCCCCCCCCCCCAAGATTACCCCATTCTGGCCAATGGGGAAATTTTTCTAGGTCACTAGAGTTAAAATTTAAGACAAACTTAAGTGTCTTGTTTTCCATCGTATTCCAATATCTGAATAGGCTATTATTTCTCTAAATTTTCTTTTAACGCTTTATGTCTTCTATCAATGACCTGATCTCATTATCTTTAAATTTTTGCTGGTGACTCATGACTATCCATAGCTACCCCTTCTCTGTATCACCTCCATGTTACCTCCATCAACAAAACTGACATATCTTAAACATTTTGATTTAGTAACTCTCCTCAATAAGAAATTATAGTGCTCCATTTTTTTTGTTTGTTTTTCAGATCAAATATGAAGTCCTTGTGCTGGTACTTTATGCCCTACTGGAGTCTTGCACTCATATCTCCCATGGCTTCCAGAGAAGATCAATTCTCCCATTAGTCGGCTCATTTCCCAAGCTCATTCCTGCCTATGAGCCCTTACTCAGCCCTTTCTCCCACCTAGAATGGCCTAAATCCTTTCTTCTAAACCAACAAATCTCTGTCACGAACTTTGTCTCCGTCAATTCAGACAGCCTTCTCTGTTAAAAATAATAATAATGATAATAATAATAATAATAATAACTCCTCTGGGCTACCAATTTTAAGTTTGTTGTTCATTGTGTAGATACTATTCTTACAGCAACTTTTTCATTCAAAAGAGGAGACGAGTCTCCGTGTTTCTTATTACCCATAGTGCCTAATTTTGAACTGGGCTTCTAAATGAGAAACCAGCAGTTTACCCATAGATTATTAGCTATAAAATATTTTTCAATAAAAAAATAGGGCTTTTAGTGATCATGTCCATTTAAATGCAGCTTGTATATAGAGTTGTAAGACTGGAGAATAAACTAGATAGACAGGGAAAACATAAGTGAGATGTCCCAGCTCAGCTCTCAGTTGCTCATGTGGTATTCCTTAGTATGGAAGGACACCAGGAACTGTCCAATGATTAGAGATAGACTCATACACTATTAAGCTGTGATCTAATTGTGCAGAGACTACCCTCCCCTACCCTCTGCTCTGTATCTCCAGCACCTAGCACAGAACCCATCCAGGTTGGACTCAATAAATTTAGCTCGCTCAAATAAATTCAACTTGTCATATCGAGGCAAATTGCATACCAAAATCTAGAAATTCTTGCCTATATAATCTAGTATTCGTTACCAGTACTGAATTTAGGAAACTCACCACTTTACTCTCTTGACAACTAGGACAGTTTCCTAGTTCTGGTGTTCTGTTAACTTTATTTCTTGCTTTCATCATTTTTTTACAGCTTTACTGAAATGTACTTGACAAATAAAATTATAAGATTTAAAGTGTACAACTTGATGATTTAATACACAGTACCGGTATACTGATAATGATAGATTATAGGGGGAAACTATCTATATAATCCAATGATCCCACTTCAGGTATATATTCAAAATAAAGAATTTCTAAGAGATATCTATATTCCCATGTTCATAGCAGCATTATTTTTAACAGCCAATGTTTGGAAGCAACTGAAGTATCCATCAACGGATGAATGGATAAAGAAAATGTAGCGTACACACACACACAACACACAACACACACACACACAGGTTATCATTTAGCCTTAAAAAATAAGGAAATCCTATTATCTGCAACAACGTGGATAAACAGAAGACGTTCTGCTAAATGAAATGAGCCATAAAGAGAAAGACAAATATCACATGGCATCGCTTATATGTAGAATCTGGGCAAGGGGTAGGGCAGGGTTGGGGGGAGAAGGAAACATGGAAAAGGAGAGTAGGTTGCCAGGGAAGAAATACGTAGAATTTGGTAAAAGGATACAAATTTTCAGATACAATATAGATAAGGTCTGAGAATCTAATGTATAATATGGTGATTATGGTTGATAATATTGTATTATATAACTGAAATTTGTGAGAGTAAAACTTACATCTTCTCAATATTAAAAAAAGTAAATGCAGGAGGCAATGGATGTATTAATTAACCCAATGGGGGAGAATCCTCTCATAACATATATGTATATTAAATCATCCAGCTGTATACTTTGATTCCTACAATTTTATTTGTCAATTATATCTCAACAAAGCTGGATAAAGATTATAGAAAGCAAGAAAGGTAGTTAACAAAACACTACAGCCAGGCAAATGTCCCAGCTGTCAAGAAGGTAAAGTGGTAAATTTCCTAAGTTCAGGGCCAAATGATAGAAATTTAGAGAATTTAGAAAATAGAAAATTCTAGGGAAAAGAATTAAGTGAAGATTTTTAGATATGTGCTGGTTAATGAATTCAACAAATATTAACCAACATATCTCTATGTTACCAAGTACATGATGGTAACTAAGAAACAAGATGTTCACTCTAACGGAGCTTATATTAAAGAGAGACAGTTTAGAAAAAAAATTAGAAAAGAAATCAGTAAATAGCAGGTGTCAATAGGTAACTCAAAGTAATGTTGAAGCTTAGAAATAGGAATCTTGGTAGAAAAATAGGATACTATCACAGTCTGCTGTGCTACTGATTTCAGCAGGGAATTTGACTTTGTCTCCTATGATGTCCTGAAAAATAAGATGGTGAAATGTGACCCATGATTTTCACTGCACTTGAAAAAGGTTCTTTCCCATTCAACATTCAATATGCTGTCAAATTTGCAGGTGACACAAAGTTGAAAGTAGTATCTAATACAGCAGAAGACAGGAGCAAGAATCAAAATAATCTTGACAAGTTGGAAAACCAACAAGAAGAAATGTAATAGGAGTAAATATAAAGTCCTATATTTGGCTATGGACAAAGATTTTTTAAACAGGATATAGAAGGCAATAACTTCTAAAGAAAATAAGATGATAAGTTTCATCAACACTGGGAACAATGTTCATGAAAAGACTTCATTTAAAACATTAATAGTCAAACCATAGGCTGGGAGAAAGTATTCACAAGGCATTTATTCAACAAAGGACTGGTAGCCAGGACACAAAAAGAACATCCACATTGAAAGAGGGGAGGTAATTTTTCCTTTTTGTTTATTTATATTTTCTGTATTGTCCTAGAGTGAATGTCAATTGTTAGTATTTTTTTCAAAATCAGCATTCCATTAATGAAAAGGTTCTATATTTTGGATTCAAAGAGATAAGGTACACAGGATTTATGCACTTACTGGCAAAAGTGATGGACATGCTGACACAAAGAGCATCTGTGCAGGCTTGGTGGCTGGCTATGGCGAATGAAGTAGATGATCAAATCACAAGCAAGGAGAATTTGGGTGTCTTGGATGGGAAAGTAAAACACGCAAGGGACACTACCTCACAACTTACTGCTCTCTGATCACAATCCAAACATACAGCATTCTTTTATTTCTTTGAATACAACATCCTTTCCCCCTTTAGGTCTTCACACATACTTTCCTCCTGCCCAACGTATCTTTCTTCCTCTTTTTCTTCTTGTCTATTTTTACTCATCCTTCAGATCTTACCTCCCCACAGAAGAATTCCCTAACTTTCCAAACTAGTTTAGGACTTCCTATCACACTTTCTCGTAGCACATTACATTTTGGTAGCATTTGTGATCATTAATAACAACGTGTTTATTGTAGGGTCATTTGTTCATTATCAATCCCCCCCCCACTAGAATGGATTTTTGCTCATCACTGTAACCCAAGCACCCAAAGTAATGTCTAGTTCGTTAGAAGGATTCAATGTATATTACTTTTTAAAGTATTACTTTAAAAAGTATATCACTTTTTGTTTATTCATATTTAGAGCAAAAGAGCACATGCATAAGTGAGAGGGGCCAGGGGAGGGGAGAGACAATCTCAAGCAGACTCTTTGCTGAGCATAGAGCCCAACATGAGGCTCAATCTCAAGACCCTGAGATCATGACCGGACATGATCATGAGTCAGACACTTAACCAGCTGCACCACCCAGGCACCCCTCAATGTATATTATTAAATGAGCGAAATTACTTAGTTATAGACCTGTTACATTTACACCAAGAGAAGGATGCCAAGATGGCAATAATCAGCAAGAATTTAAAGATCTGTACCTGTGGTTAATAAAAAGAAATGGAACTAGAGGTGATGTTTTGTGTAGCATCAGAAAGAAGGTATTTGGTGATTTATGAATGAATGAGCCCCTTCATATTTTATATATATATATATATATATATATAATATACCATATGTATATATATGAGGGTAGGTGACCGGTTGTTGAGTTCTTTATCATTTTCCCTTTATCCCTTTTATCTTATTCTGTTTGCATCTTTTTATCTTGTTCTTACTCGTACTGGAAACAGGATGTCAGCTTAACTAGCACTAAATTAACTACAGTTTTAAGCATGTGAAGTGACGATCAGCTCCAGTACAAGCTTGCTGTTTCAAATCTTGGCAGCTCAGGCTTGGCTTCTAGCTTCTCTACTTTTCTGCATGGCTGAGAAAGATAGGCAGCAAATGTAGGAGCAGATTCTTAGAAAGTACTGTTCCAATACCATAGAAATGCCAGGAACTCACAGGGCCTCCTCTTTTCACAGCCAATAATTCATTATTCTATTTAAGATCCACTCAGTAAGTTGTTTATTAAATGACTATTATGTACAAGACACTAGGCTTAGTAATAAAGGTCACTGCCCTAACGGAACTCATGATCTAGTGGGTCAAGACATCATAAACATGTAAACAAAATAAAAGTCAACTACCAAGTTAAGGGGTAGGGGGAGCAGCGCAACAAAGAAAATACAAGTGGGGTCCCAGTCGTGTAGGCACCTATGAGGAAACGGCATTCAAGCTACAAAGTTAAAAGATAAGATAGAATCAGCTTTGTGAAGGGACATAGAGTTCCAAGTAAAGAAGCAGCATACAAAAGACTCGAGGCAAAAATGGGATATTTCTTAGGATAGTCAAGGACCTGAAAGCAGGCCTGTTAGATGAGAGCAGAGTGGAAGGGAAGAAGAGTGAGACCAGTGATGGAGGCCTGGATTCCCATGCTGCAGAACTCCATGGCTGTGTCTATGACTTTGGATGTCAGAGGACATCCACTGGGAAACCACAGAAGCACCATAACCCCCACAAACCACTGCAAATATGGTAACATTAGGCTTCCAGGTAGATGGTCCCTACATTTATGCTGGCTGGTGGCTTTTTGTTTGCTTTATTTCCTAAGCACTCTGAGCCTGTTGAGGGCTTCTCCCTCACTCCTAAACCAAGCCAGTCTCTAAATTACAAGTTAGTGAGCTAATCAATCAAATCCTTAAAGGAGGAAACAGAAAGGAATTTGAACAATAAAGTATCGATCAAATAAGAGACAATACGTCTGGGTCCACATGTAGTGTTTATTTTACCTTAATGAGTCATTTAAAAAAAATGTTTACAGACTGTTATTTTTGTCCACTGATGGCTGAAAGGCAACAGACTCTATAAGGGTTGAAAAAGAACATAAGATGTTACGTTGGTTTTGACATATTCCTAACAGAGAAGGTTGTTAAATACCAAAATGAATTTCATAGAGCTTCGTCCTAATGCCATTGGATATTAGATACTCATTTTTCTGGCATAATTGTGGGGTTGCCACGTCTGAAGTAAACAAGATGGGGAATTTTCTTTCATGTTTTCCTTTAGTTGAACAACCCAAGAGTCTCCAAGAGTCTCTCATAACCAGCAAGTTGTAGAGTAAGGAGAGATCAGAATCTGGCAGATCAGTAGGTGCTTGATAGAAGTTAACTAATTTCCTGGTTGAGAGTAGACAGATGAATATAACATTGCTGAAGAGAATAATATTTGAATAATAGTGAGAATCTAATTTTTTACAATTACCATCATACATAAGGAACATTCCAGATAATAGCGTGAAATGTTCTCAACAGCCATGAGTCAGTAAAATTGAACTTAATGTGCTTTGAAGAACACATTACACCTGAGAGATGTGGGCAGCAGGGTCAGACAAGTCAGCAGTTACCAGGAGACAGCCAGTGGGGGGAGAGAAAGCCAACCACAATATGGAAACAACTGAAGGCTGGAGGTAAGTCTCGCCAAGTAGGATGATAACAGCAATGAAAAAGCCAGTGGAAGTAGAAGATGGAGCCCAAGGTGGCAGTAGCCCCCTTGGAAGGAACCTGACCACTGGCACAGACGATGAATTGCCAGCCAAGCAGGGTATGGTTCGGTAGAAAACATCTAAATCAGGTCAGGCCAGCCCATTGGCAGCAAGGCAAGCCAGTCAATGGGGTAGTCACAGCAGAGCCAAAGACAGAATCAGTACATCCAGAGGAACATGAGATGGGCGATATCCACAGTATTGGTTTAATGAAAGCCCACCAACTGGCAAGGGTAATGCATTTGAGCAAAACAGGAGAGTGGTGCACAATAGCCAAGAGACATGATTTGAGCCGGGCCAAGTGAGAAGAATGGTCTCTGAGGATACATCAGCTTGCTACCAACCAGGCGGCGTCTGGCAGCGTGAGAACAGCATACAGACTGCCAAGCACGGTAGGGCAAGGATCATGGCAGCAGGCACATAGGACGCACAGAGGGAGCAGTTAAGCTACCACAGTGGAAGCCCATAGGGCCCACGGGTCCTGCTGCCAGGAGCCAAGCGCAGCCTGAAAGACTGGAACGGAATAGGACAAGGAATCAGAAAGTCAGGATTTGAACTTTATCTCTGCCATCAGCTCTATGACCTTTATGCTGAAACTCTTATTTTTTTTTTTAAGATTTTATTTACTTATTTTGGGTTGCGGGACAGTGAGCACGCATGAGAGAGAGAGAGAGAGAGAGAGAGAGCGCGAGCATGAGCAGGAGGAGGGGCAAAAGGGTAGAGAGGGAGAGAATCTCCAGCAGACTCCACACTGAGCACAAGCCCGATGTGGGGCTTGGTCCCACAACTCTGAGTTCATGACCTGACCCGAAATCAAGAGTCAGATGTTTAACTGACTGAGCCGCCTAGGCATCCCTCTATCTTGTCATTCCTTCCTTATCATCTAGGAACTTCAGATCTCCCTCCCCAAGCTTTATTCTGGCCCTGAACTGAGAGTAGGGTGTCCCAAACACTGACAGTCCCCCCACCCCAATGCCATTACCCTACTCTGGGGTCACTGGTTGCTTTACCATATAAGGCAAGGCTGGTTTTTGCCTTTCTCCCTAACACACATTCCTGCTTCCATTTTTCAGTCTATGCTCTTGCATGGTTTATTTGATGGCCTCAACTACTCTCCATCACCTAGAGTTGGGGTCCACTTTTCCAGAACTCACATCAACCTCCACGAGCATAAGCTCCAGGTTGTGGTTATTCCAATTTGACCTACTTACTACAATAAAGCTATCTGTGCTTTGAGGACAAGACACAGCACTTCAAAATCCTCCACTCCAAATTCTATCAGGAAACCCAAGACTAAAAACAAATATAGCAAAGTCACAGTTGGAAAAGTAAGATTATTTCTCACTATTGGAGCATATTATAGTTTAAATATTCATTTGCCTTTTTAAGACTATATGCTGTCAGGGCAGATTACTTCTTCCTTTAAATTCATAATGTAAAAAAAAATTGCTCATGATAATCGGATGTCTCTAGTATATCCCATGACAAAGATGAAACTACTCTTGACAGTGTTACATGTGATAGCCAAAGGAAAGAACTTTCCAGAGCAATAACAAACTCACTTCTACAATCATTAGGGAAAGCATCTCCTTTAATTCTCCAAAAGCAACCTCCTCCTCTCCCCACCCCTCCCCTTTATTTTTCTTCTGCTTCTCTTCCCTTCCCTTCCCTTCTCTCCCTTCCCTTCTTTTCCCCTCTACTTAGCTTCCCTCCCACCTTCTCCCTCTCCCTTTCTCCTCTCTCTCTCACACACTCCTACCAAATAAGAGCTACTCTATCCATGTACCTCATGAGTGAGGCTTTGTGTAAGATTACAGATGGAAAAGGAGAGTTTCTTTTTGTATCAGCATCTATGTTCCTTCTGCTGCACCCTTTGGTATAGCCAGAGCACTGGAGCTGGAGGTTGTACAGGTCTTTGTAAGAGCAATTCTCTGAGGATTACTGGCAAATTCTACAGTCAATATGAAAGATAAAGTGGCCAAGTTTACAAACAGATCTCCTTGTGGGATCATCATATATGAAATCTTAACACTTCGTTGATCCAAACCAATGGGGAATATGTTAATGCCATGCAAAATTACTGGACTCTAGTATATATCAGGAGTCCCTTCGTGTGGTGTGACTAGATAAATTAGCCGCTGTGAACCAGACCAACTACAATTTAGGTATTTTCTGATATGACCATAGTCATATGGACAAACTTCAGAGGTCCAGACCAGTAAGAGAAATGCCAGCCTGACTGCAGGAATGAATATTCGAGGAGTTGAGAAGATTACAGTCTTGGGCACTAAAGGCTCTTTTCTATCTATGTTCTCTCTTCTTTTACCCTCGACAATACTAATCTCTTGTGAGTGGACAAAACTATTACTTACGAGATAGGGCTTCAGGGTTGCATTCTTCAGTTCCCCTCTGAAATCTCTGAGAGTTTAGGAACAACATCAACTGCTGTCCAGTTTGCTTCATGGTAATAGTAACAATGAACTTCAAACCAGGATCCTGAGTTCCAAGAACATTTCTTTCAAGAGCCATATAAATATTTTACACTACTAATGGCATAAATAGAGATTCTATCATTTTCCACCTTATCCATCTAATCTCCCAAAGTCCTGTTATAACTGATCCTCTGTATATTATAAGACCTGGCAGAGCTCAGGCCCTGCTGACTTTATTTCGAATGTCAAACCCATCCCGGACCTGTGTTACACAGTCTACGCAGAATCATAGCAAATGAAAATGACTTCAGTTGCTTGACCGGTGGCCCTGTCCAGCACAGGCATTGAGGTGAGGTACCAGAAAATCCCCGGCCTTGCCATCCAATCTGCACTGGTTTACAAGAATCAATTGTGGGCATAGCTTTGGCTGTTGAGATTACTGAGAAAGAAATAAAGATAGCTGATGTGGATGAAGGAAAATGAATAAAGAAGAATCTGTAAAAACTTAGAAGATGATGAATCACATAGCTGAATATCTACTGTGAAAAAAATAATTTTTCTAATACATTTATGTATATATATATTTTATTTTTAATATAGCAGCATGCTTTAAATTCTTTGACATCATCTCCCAAATTACATTGACATACTTTAAAAGTGCTTCTTGGATCGGGCTTCTGTGATCTAGACCCAGCTTTCTTCCCAGAGTTAACAGTCTTCTCACATCACCCCCCATTCCACGCCTGGTCCTCTACATATGTGTACTCTGGCCATGTCGACCTCTATTCAGTTTCTTAAATATACCACATTTTTCTTCTCTCTGAGCATTTCCTTCTGGAAATCCATCCCTCCTAGGATTGGGGAGGAGTTCTCTATTGCTTGGACTTTGGAAACCAAATAAACTGTACAAAGTGCCAAGATGCTACTGCAGGCAATAATCAGATTATAATTTAATCTTATTTTGAATAGAGGGACACCTGAGTGGCTCAGTGGTTGAGCATCTGCCTTTGGCCCAGGGCGTGATCCCAGGATCTGGGATCGAGTCCCCCATCAGGCTCCTTACAGGGAGCCTGCTTCTCTCTCTTTCTCTCTCTCATGAATAAACAAATAAAATATTTAAAAAAATGAATAGAAAACAAAAGGCACATCACTGAAAATGCCCTTGTGGACTGAATTCTACCTCTTATTTCGGAATGTGTGCTCACTGAGACTAAAAATAATTAATGAATTAGAGAGAAGGGAAAAGAATATTCCCTCCTCTAATTTTCTAAAGCATCCTAATAGCTGACATGGTCTTGCACATAACAGGAACTCAGTAAATATTGGTTGATTGAAGGGGCTATGAAATGTGTACCACATGGAAAGTAAGCCTTATCGATATATAAGATAATAGACATGTACGATACGTATTGATTATCAATCAAGTTTTACATCTATTATTCATTCTGCCTTAATGGTACTATAACCTTATCAGAAGAAATCCAGATTACTTTGATAATGCTTTTCTTTTTAAAATGTTTTCTGTTTAAGGTCTGCATTACTTGCCCCTTCAAAACAAACTGTGGCCAACCATGTATTAAAACATATGCCTCTTGACTGTCACTACAAAATTCCAAAAATCATTTGCTATATTAAGAGCAGATAAGTGAAATCAATATGATTCCAAGTGCTATTATTGGTACTGGAGAGAAGAAAGAATTGGCAGCATTAGAGTAGGCATTAGTTTTAAATGATCTCAAAGCTCCTGCAGTGAAGCAGTAAAGGACATCTAAACCATGTAGCATCATATAAGGGAACCCAAACATGATGAGGAGGGAAAACAAGTGACCTGAGGGGCCTCTTTGACTCAACTTTATCATCTACAGTCTTCTATCTCTACAAATATAGACTGGCCTGTTTCCAGCAGGGGGTGTCTCTTTACATAGAAGCCTTTGCTACAGGATTATAACCCTACTCGGAGACCCTTCTGGGGCATTTTAGTACAAGACATACTAATCCTAGACACATCCCATCTCAAGAGATATAGCAATGCTCATCCCGACACTATCTGCAAAGACACACTTCACAGTCTAGTACCTTCCTCAAGCATACTTTAATGATCCAAACACCTGTTAGGCCCTAAGTCCCTAGTTTTAGAGTAGGGTACAGCAGGACGAAGTCCCTCTCCCACTGCCGTGGCCACTCTGTTTTACATTCCTCCACATTTCTATGCCTTCATACAACTGTACTCTCACTACAGATTTCACATGGAAAGCGGGTGTAGAAGATCACCAAGCTTGGGGTGCTTGGGTGCTTTACTGTCATGGGTGTTGCTGTCCCGGGACCATTGCCAAGACTCTGGTCCCACCTGTGACAAAGAGCACTATTCATTCAAGACCATACTGGCATGAAATAGCATGCATACATTTGAGTTGGTGGACACTGCTAGCTTCTGCTTCCAACCTCCAGGGAAGACTGCAACCAAATCCACTCTTGGCCCCCACAACCCAAAACAGATTCCCTGCAGCTTCTTCTTGAAGGAGTGAAAGCTGCTTAGAGAAGCGTGTAAATTCATGGCAAGAAGCAATAAAGGTGAGTTTTATACATTCCCATTATTGCTTCTACGTCTTTGCAATAATGTTTATTGACATGTTTGAACGGAGCACAAGCTGCAGTTCAGTTCAACTGCCTGTGAAAATGGGACATTTGTCAAGAAACAAACCTCGCAGTTTTTAGTGGCTCTGACAGTGGGTATTAGAAAAGATATTGATGGGAAAAAAGAGAGAGTAGGCAGGCCTGGGGGGAGGGTGTTAAGGAATATGCTCAGCACAGATGCCTACAGTGGAGGAAGAGGGGACGGCTGAGGATGTAAAATTGAACACTAAACACATTGAGAGACTACCGGTTGCCTGGAAGCATATGCACTTGTATGGGGAACATCAACAAAAGCTCCCTCTGTCTCCAAAGCCAGGCCTCCACAGCGATGCTTTCATTTACGATTCCATTCCCACTTTGCTTCCCCCCATCCCCGCAGTCTATTTCCAATGACAATCTGGTTCTCAGAGTGTGTGTATCACTCCGTTCTTCAGGGTTCCCATGAACTAAAAAGAGCACCGCAGCTGCTTTGCATAGAACCTGCCCTCCGTCATGAAATCAGGCACTCCACTCGGTGGCTCAGGGGGGAACAGGCCTGCTGGGGGTAGGAGGCACCGGGTCAGGGGCCAGGGCTGCGCACAGACGTTTCCCACCAGGAATCTGCAGTCTAGTAACAGAGTACGTTGCGCTCATTAATAATAATGAGAGGCTCACACATGTGGAGGAACGAAGATGATTGGTCTGTGTTCTTATTTTCTCTCATCTAGGACTTAAATGAGTAGTAAAATGTTGGGGACAGGATGAACATTTAATAGATACCTACTCACATCCCAAATACAAGTGTACTTCAAATGTGCGAGGCAGGAGCATAAAAGCTACTATCAGCTCTTTCCCTCTCCCTGTTCAAATCTCAGCCATCCTACAGGTGAACTGCCCAATTTGTAGCACGGCTTTCCCACCTGTCCTGCCTGGTCCTGGTGAATCAGCGAGTGCCTGCCTCCTTCCTCCTAGAACTTATCCACAGGTAAGGCAGGGCTGACCTACAGATTCAGCTGAGGGGAGAGCTTTCCAATCTTGATAACTAACAAAAAGGAGAAAGAATAACACTAGTTGTGGCGATTAGTTCATGACAGTGAGATACATTATGCTTATGATGCCCTAGTACAGGAATAAGATCGTCTTGTCCTGGGGAACAAATCCGTCAAAAAGGTTAGAGAGACTAGAGTCATATCACTGGGGATCTCAGTTTTGAGGACCTCAAGTGTAAGTTGGCATTGGTCTCTGGCAACCCTGAGTTAGCAAAATTCCAAAGTTATAATTTCACTTAAATCTTTCTATAATGTACTTTTCTACCGAAATTTTTTATCTTCTTTCTTTCTCCTGCCTCTCTAAGCCCAGAGCTTAGCATTTCATTTCAGACTTGCAAAAGCCCTGGATCTTTGCTATCTTTTCCTTCCCAGAGCTCATGGTAAATAAATCAAACCTGTTCCCACTATATTGTACCCTACATTTAGGAGGCAAGCTCTCAGAGTGTTAGAGGGGTGTTAGTTTAACAGACTTGTTCATCATTACGTACGTATCAAGGCACTCATAAAGCATACCATTTGAGGAGGACATCCAAGATCCAGTTTTAGCCATTTTTTCATGGTCTGAAAGAATACTACAGTGCTAGTATGGTTCTAAACCTATCTTAGGTTTACCTGAACCTATTGCATTACCGCAGTATCACAGAGCCTAATTTATTTTTACTTCATACCCATCCCCTCCTTGTAATCAGCACTGTAACCTCTCCCTATTTTGATCCCTTTTACATTCAATTTTGACTTTGGCTTAGCAAATTAAAAAAAATTGATTCATATATCGATATCTCAACTAAGGCTTACTTTGGAAGGCATGGTATTACTGGTGAGCGTGCATGTGTGTGTGAGAGAGAAAGAGAATGAAAGAAAGAAAGGAGGGAGGGGAGTGGAGGGAGACAGAAATAAGAATGAACATGTTGATCAGAAATTACCTGGCTCAGAAAAAAGTAATTTACTGATAAATGATTATCTATTTAGAGGTAACCAGTGTCAGCAAAAGCTGCGTTAAATTAATCTATCTGCCGATCCTCTCAGATCTCTTATACAGGATAGCAGAAGGCAAGTCGACTCAGCCATGTCATGGAGTCTCTCATAAACAGTAATAAATTGCCATAGATTTCATTTCACATCTCAGCAATTCTGGCCCTAACATGGTGAGCAGGAAAGGGTGGAGGCTGAGGGCCAACACTGATGAGGAACAGGGAGACAGAAAAGAGCCTGTCCTCGTCTGGCAGGAATACCTTTCAGTCACAGCTCAAACATTGACACAGTGCAGATTCACAGGGGTGAGATTCACCAGCAATCAATACACTGGGCTAAGAAACAGAAGTCATGGTTACCAGTTACCAACAGAGATTCCCTGAGCAAGGCACCTAACTGAGGAGGAAATGGCTACCTACGAAGTTGTTGGGAAAAAAATGCAGTGGGATCATATACAAAAATGCACATGGCCAAGGGTAAAGAATGTCGCCTAAACACAAGCTTGTAAATTGACCACGCCCCTATCATGTGCCAGCCACTCTACAAATGTCACAGCCCTCAAAGTGCTTATGATCCAATGGGTGCGTGAGGGGACAATAAACATACCTTCAGGAAACATTTTCATCACGACCAGTGTAGAAACAAGTGCAAAGTGCTCTAGAAATGGAAGAATGTAGTTTGTGATGGAAGGCAATGTTATTATTGTGGCTCTCTGACACATCATTAAGATGTCAACTTCCCTTAGGAATTTGTTAAATCAACTTGCACCTCAACACTGAAAAACTTGTTTGCCTCTTGGCTCCCTTAGTGCATATAATGTAGCAATTGCAATTAATAATACAAGTCAACAGTGTAGTAATTTTAGTGTCTGGGACCATTCTGTATTTTAACGTGCTGGTATTCTAGTAACTTGGTGTGAGCATCTAATTATAATTATTATTTGGCACTTACATGAACTCTCCTTTAGGGAACTGCTTTTAAAATATTGACTGAAACTCAAAGCACTTGGTTAAGCAAGCAGATCAAAGGGAAATGGGAGGGTATTAACTCATGCATTCACTTGACTTTTACACAGGTATTATTAAACTATGTGTAACTACGGTGCAGATCCCTATTATAACACTCTAAGTAATATATATAATGAGATATAAATATTGCTTCAGTTTAGAAAGGACTTGAATAGTTTCCATCCTGTTTTTCATTATAGGACCTTATTGGTTCCTTAAGAAACAACAGCAACAGAAAGCAAAATATTTCCATTTTACAGATTAGGAAATGAAGTTTAGAAGCACTCAGTTTGGAAACAGTTCCAAGGTTTGAGTCCCAGGATTCATGTTGCATAATTCATTGCTATCCATGTCTGTGGCTGGTATCTGTGTTTCCTACTGCTCCTGAAATAAATCTATACTTGTAAAGTTCCTAGAACAGTATATTCAATGCCTGAAATATTCAGTAAACACCATGAATGATTAAAGTTGAGATGTGATTCTTGCAAAGAGCATACTCTAATGAGGAAACTACTACTTTATAATATTATTACCATTAGAAAAGTACAAAGAAATCTCGATAGACAGTTTGGAGGGGGAAAAAAAAAACCTAAATTTATCTAAAGCACGCAAATTCTCTAATATGTACCTAAAATTAAAATTTAAGCACAGTTATAAAATATTCTGGGATTTAAAACATTTTTTTGGCTGGGAGTAGGATAAATGTTATCTAATATCAGCAAAATATCCAACTAGAAAGTTAAAGATTTGGAAAATATTATAAATAATTTACCTATGCAATACAAACTACATAAATATTAGTAAAGATTCATCTGGTTTACTATATATTCAAATTTTCATCTGGATATTTCAAATTGTGTGTGTGTGTGTGTGTATATATATATATATACACACACACACACATATATATATATGGCAGGATTTATGGCTACCACACTGCTCTCTCTCTCTGCTAAGATATATATCTCCAGTATATCCAGCCTCTAGTATATTTCATACAAAGAAAATAAAGCAAACTCCCACCCATGTGCTTCTTGATTTAACATATGATTAGCTAAAAACTGCAATCACTTTGGCCAGGGTAGGAAGAAAAAGCCCCTGGTGAAATGTCAAAAATTTACTTGGCCTCTAGGAGTATAAAATGTACATCATGTGCCGTCTATGGCCCCTATGTCATGCTGGCTACTCCACACCTTAAGGCTTGCCTGTAAACATCAATTTTTATTTCTTTTTTAAGAAAGATTTTATTTATCCCTGAGAGACACACAGAGAAAGGCAGAGACATAGGCAGAGGGAGAAGCAGGCTCCATGCAGGGAGCCCGATGTAGGACTCCATCCCAGACCCTGGGATCACGCCCTGAGCCAAAGGCAGACGCTCAACCACTGAGTCACTCAGGCATCCCTGAATATCTAATTTTTGTTATTGTTTGGCACTTACATAGAGTCTTTCTTCAGAGAGCCATGGAAGACTTTTAAAGTATTGATTAAAACTTAAACTCGTTATAAGGTATATATTATCCTAAGGACAAATCTGTGTCCACTATACGACTGTTGATTCTTGGTGGCCCTCAAGATACGCTTTAAATATATGGTATTTAACACCACTTAAGATTGAGTCTCATCCTTCTCTTCAGCGTTGACTTTGTCACTCACCAATAACCTTCCCTAGATCATCCACCCAAACAGTCACTGCAGTAAAAAAACCTATGTTACTAACAGGAACAGCTTCACAAGTTTGTCAGCCACTCAGTTTTATTTAGTTACCAAGTGGACCAAAAAAAAAAAAAAAAAGCAAATAAGTAAGAGAGTTATTTAAAATAACTGCTATTTTTTTTTTTCAGTCTTCAAGAGCATATAGTTGGGATTCAAAAGCACTGAATTGAATGTGTTGATTGAAATGATTTTGGGGGCACTTGATCATAAAAGAGTCTCCTTTTCTTGCCAAAAAAAAAGGAGAAGAAGAAGGAGGAAAGCTATTTTTGCAGGGCTGTATAAACACCTTTTAAGTTAAATAATAAACTAATTTGAAGGAGGTATAAGAAATGTTGAAAATAAATTGAAAGAAGTAGGATCTACTACACTTATTTTTCTAAGAAGATAACCACACAATAGTCACTGACAAAGATGCATTGTTGCTTCCGGAAATGCCGCCCGGTGGTTAAAGAAAAGGCCAGGCACTTCATTCTACTCCATCTTCTGGTTTACAGTGTTTGGATTTGTAGCCACAGCTTCAACCTTTGCCAAAGGCTCCATACTGCACGCTGGCATTCACACTGCCAGACTGCAACGTCTGCCAGGATTTATGGCTACCACACTGCTCTCTCATTGCTAAGAGCAGATGGCTGGGCTGAGGGGCAGCAGATTGCCTGAAGGCAGAGACAAGGGTGTGTGGGGGAAGAGAGAACGTGGTGGCCACAGGGACACACTTCATTCTCTAATGAGCTTAGGAAAGATGTCTTCCAAGAGCTTCTTTTCTTAAAGGCTTTAATCAAGTAAACTAAGATTCATGGAAAGCTTCAGGAAGTTTGGGAAACTAAAATTGAATACAAAATAGGGAGATGAATGTATATACATGTATATGTTCATTTATTAATGGGGATATCCAACTACATAGATATCTTCAGAGAGTCTTGCCCTCCCTCTTCCTATTAAAGAACGGCACATCCATCTATATTGTTATATGAGATAGACAGACAGATGTCGCTAGATAGATATGGCTATATGATACCAAGAAGTATTTTGAAACACTGAGTTATTTCAATTATTATACTTATGGGATCACATACATAGGAACATACCTAAAGAACCAGTGATTTCAACTCAAGAACAAGCAGCAGCAAAATCGACCAAGGGCATCATAACAAGAAATTATTAAACAGGTTGATGCAAATGATAACGAGAAAACTCGTTGGCTGTATCCACACTGTATGCTGCTGCTGGTGTCACCTTTGTACAGAAGCTAACGAGGGCGTCTTTATGGCAGTGAAAGAAAAGAAGCTATCCCCCACTTAGCATCCTGTCACCAAGCATGGGGCCTATCAGAGGAAGAGTGAGAAAATTAAAAGAGAATCCCAAAAAGGAAATGGAAGCCAAGTAAGAAGCCAGTTAAAGCCCTACCCCGAGCATTTTTCCACATTCCCTTTCTGGGTTGTAAAGTGCCTAGACTTTTCTGGACTTCACCATCCATAGTGGACTCCACCATCCATAGTGATGATGGCTCACATTCCTCAGGGCTGCCATGACACTCAAATCCAGCTCCAACAATGTACATACCAAGTCCTACTTATCTCTTTACACACCGATCCCCTTTTTACACTGTGAGCTCCCCTGATTATTAATCCCTTTGTCTTAATGTTTTGATCCATGATGCCTAATACAGAATAGATTGAACAAATGTTAAATGTACAAAACAGGATTTTTTTTTCTAATAACCTCAGGGCCAATGATGTGACTGAACTAGGAGTATGACCATCCTCAGTGTGCCACACACAGCCACAACTGCGATCTCTGCATGTGCATTCATCTAAAACTTGGCTCTAGGGATCCCTGGGTGGTGCAGTGGTTTGGCACCTGCCTTTGGCCCAGGGCGCGATCCTGGAGACCCGGGATCGAATCCCACATTGGGCTCCGGGTGCATGGAGCCTGCTTCTCCCTCTGACTGTGTCTCTGCCTCTCTCTCTCTCTGTCTCTCATGAATAAATAAAATCTTTAAAAAAAATTAAAAAAATAAAAAAAATAAAACTTGGCTCTAGATTCAGGCAACACAGCACATCATACTTAAGCTGGGGTTTTAAGGAGGTAAAGAAGGGTAGAAGAAAACGATGGGCATTTTGGAGGCATAGGATTCATTCAAAATACCTGACAATATTAGTGCTATAAATTTATTTTTTAAAGTTTTTTAACAGAATCCATCAGAATGCCATGTATTTTCAATTTCAATGATAATTTACATACTTAAATTTCCAAAAGTCCAGCCCCATAGTTTTTCACATGAGAAAATTAAAGCCCAGAGAAGGTCACCCAATTAGTTGGTGGCAGGACCCAGAACTCAGGAGCAAGAGACTTGGGACACCTGAGCCTCAATCTTTTCACAATATCAAGCTGCTGCAATTATTTTAATGCACATTCCTGATAAAATAAATATCAGTAGTAACAGTAACAGTAATATTGTCAAGCCTCTTGGACCATTCTAAACTGTGTCAGTTAATTGTACAAATCTCCCTGGTTCTGCATCTTCCCACAGGAGTTTAGAGGTTTTAACATTTCCAGGAATAGAATAAATCCAGGATAATAAAGATGTGGCAGGAAAACAAACACTGTGCTTAGAGGGTTAGGAAACCAGATTGAATATAGTAAAGGGTACACCGAAGACAATGTGTAATTGGTAAATCAGTATGACAAGGCTGGCGTGTCTCCCCATCTGTGTCTGTTGGCATGGCTCCCCACCCTGCCTCTCTGAATTGTCTGAGAAGGTCTACAGTGTGCCTGAAAATGTTCTATTACTCTTTGTACCTGTAGATGCAAAGCCACTATATGGTGCATCCTAGGGGATGGAATTCTCTCACCAATATGAGCAAATGGAAAGAATGGAAGCATCGTCCAGTCATTCCAACAATATTCCCGGTCACTCCAGTGTCTTAAACAAGGATTAGTACCACTCGCTGGGGGTCTTTGGAAATGTCTGGGGCATTTTTGATTATCACAGTTACGGAGGACTTCTACTGGTATTTAATCACAAGAAATGCCAGATGCCCTGCAATGCGGGGAGGGGGGCAGTCTTGCACAAAAGATTGGCCCACAATACATGCCAAAAGCGTCCCCAATGTTGAGAATCACTGAGAGTATTCCGAGTTCCTATGCACTCTAGCAGCTCAGACAAGGGAAAACGGAAAAGCTTGTGTCAAGCTTCAAGTATGACAGTGCTCCCAGGACTCGTCTTCCTCTTGAGTGGAGATTAAGAGTTTTTGGAAAATGCAAAATACAAAACAGTAGGCACAGTGTTCTCTTTGGTGCACCCAAGGGTATTATAAGTGGTTGAAGAAAGGAAGTCGAGACAAGACAACTTAACTCCTGAATAGTCAAAGGACTATTGACAGCATACAGATCCCCCCATTGTTAACCTGAAAATTCTAATAAGTCAAATCAGGGTGCCGTCTCCAAAGCAAAGTTAGACAGTATAACCATATATGGTGGTATATATATATCTCCATATATAATGTGGTACATCACACCACATAGGTACCAGGATATACAATATATGATGTAAGACAACCCTCGTCACCCTCGACTTACCAGTGGGGTAGCTCCCTGAAAATGAAAACACCAGCATATCTTTTTTTTTTTAAGATTTTATCTATTTATTCATGAGAGACACAGAGTGAAAGAGAGGCAGAGAGACAGGCAGAGGGAGAAGCAGGCTCCATGCAGGGAGCCCGACGTGGGACTTGATCCCGGGTTTCCAGGATCACGCCCCAGGCCAAAGGCAGACGCTAAACCGCTGAGCCACCCAGAGATCCCAACAGCAACATATCTGAGCAAAGAACCCAAAGCAGCACTGCCATCGCCTAAGATACACTCCTAAAGTACAAGGTGTCTTCTTGACCTCCACTGCCTTGCCGGGGAAGTGTGCAGCGCCTCTCTCATTCCCCACACCCTTCTGCTAGTCCCTCTTAGATCTGTCAGGACTGTCTTCTGTTCCCAAGCCCTGCACTCAAGACTCACCCTTTCACTATTCCCAAACTCATGATTCAGGGAAGTAACCCAGGGATTTTTCAACTCAATTCGGAAAGCATTTCTTAGGCAACCATTCTTCAACTGCTTTGTGGTATATACAGTAACACAAATCACTCATCCATCAGGTATTTACTGAACGGCCGCACTTGCCAAGTCTCATGCAATAGACAGTAGGGGATGTAAAAATAAAGCCGGGGACCAATTGTCCTCCAAGCATTCAGACTCTTATGGAGAAATGATGGGCAAAATTTTTAGGAAAGGCTTATAGTCTTGAACTGGGTTTTGAAAATCCAATGAGCTTGATTTAGAATAATGGAGAAACAAAATTGAGTTAGGAGCATACCTTGTATATGCCCTCATCCTCATCAGCCATCTTCTGTGGCTCTGTTCATAATGCTCCTATCTCTGAAAACCTTTAAGGTCCTGAGCATCCAATTAACTGTAGGCAATACTACACAGTCCAGAACTTAGCTACATGCTGTCTTGATAATGCTGTAGCTTTATTCTTTAATATTCTCTTATCTCCTAAGACACACGGTAGCCACCAAGAGTGCAGAAACGACCCTGTCTCTATTTCTTGTGGCTTCCACAGAGACACACATAGAGCTGGGCAGGCAGCTGATCAGACACATTTGCCTGTTGACCTGAAGAGAAGAAATAGGAGAAATTAGGGATGAAGATGCAGATTGAGGAGTTGCCAACAAAGACCGCTAATGTAGTTGAGATTTGAAAATCCTTGCAGCCACCACAATGCCTTAGCATTCAGCATAGCACCTTGCACAAAGTAGGCATTAAGTGAATAGTTATTGAAGTTAATTGACAGGAGAATTGGTATTTCTATGGAATTTCTATGATCTTGGTATTTCTTTGATTTCCAGAAAGCTAGACTTCTTCTGGGAAATATGTCATTTGTATGGGAGAGATCTGTAATTTTCTGCTCAAAGTCTGGCTCCCTAATAATGGAGGTCGCAGGACCTCCATTATCTTGCCCCAAATTGACCCCTTTTAGTGCCATGACAAAGGATTAATCAGGGTTGTCCTTTCTGGAAGCCACCATGCACTGGTGAGAAAGAGTGCATCTTTTTCTTTTGTTAGAGTTTAAAAGGAGCTGACATTGTCTGCTCTGCTCTCCTTGGTCCCATTGCCAGGGGAGGCCAGGATGTGGCTCCCTTCATCGCTGGCCCACGTATTTTTGCTCCTGCTCCTCAGGATCTGCTACACCCCCTCATTTCATATCTCCTCATTTCCACTCCAGTTAAAATCTGTTCACACCGGAGTCCCACTTTCCCCTGTAACCACAGTACAGTACACCCAGCACAAGTGCAGGCACGGCGTAGGCACTCAACAAATACTTGTAGGAAAAAGAAATGACATTCCTTTTTATGAAACTGCCTTTTTAAGATTCCAGTGCTTATGCACTCCCGAATCAGCCCATGTGCTTTAGTAATGTGGATTCTTAATCTTCTCTTATGCTCTTCCACACAGAAGCACCAATCTTAGAATAATTGGTCTTGGACCTTTTAACATTCTGCATTTCAAATTCTGCTCTCTGCATAGCTAAACCTACACATGTTCTCGTTGATCCACTATCAATAAAGTGGGAGTATGCTTATAAATGGGGCTTATTCTCTTTTATATTTGCAATATCTTTAACCAGAATTTGGAAAAGCGGAAAGAGAACCTTAGAGAGCTGGTCCCGTTTTGTGAAATGTGTGTCCGCATGGAGGAGAGGAACACAGAAGAGATTTAGATCAATGACGTTTAAGATGTGTCCCCTGGTCGCTCAGCTCCAGCATGTTCAGACAGCATCGTAGAGATGACAGGGAAGGCAACCAATACTCTGGAGTTTGCAACTTTGAAGGAATAAGAGAAAAACTGCTACTCAAGGAGACCAGAGTTCACAGTCTTTCTCACCTACCCTTTTCCCTGGCCAAGTCACTGTTGTCACTGGTTCAGGAGAGAGGCCGAGAGCATGAGAGAGAGAAAGCAGTGATTGTGTCATCTGCAATTCATCCCGAGGAACTGTGATGTGAGCACACATACATTTAAATATTTGAAAAGCATCTTTTAAAAATGAATATCAAAATGACAAATAAGCTAAGTCAGAGAAAAATGCCCCAGCGTTTCCCTATCTCCCTTTTCTCATTATGGAGATAAATCCCAGATGGATCTCCAGGCAGCATAGGGAGTGGGAAAAATGCTGGCAAGCACATGAGTAAAGAAACGTCTGCAGAAACCTGCCCTCCTGAAAGAGCAGGACCCCTCGGTCCACCCGGCTGTTGGCAGGTGTACAAGCAGAACACAAGGGCCTCCGGGCTCTGGGGAAGAGCCCCGGTTCTGAGCCAGGTCGAGCTGGTGGGGAGGAGGGCCAAGAGAGGCTTGTTTACTTCGGGTCTCTTCTCCTGATAGCTTGAACTTCAAGGGATTTGGAAGTTTGATTCGGATTAATGTTCAAAAGCAAGGCTGTTTCTCACAACCTCATCCAGCCCACTTATGTATGTAAAACTACAGGGGGAGTTGCAGGAAAATAAGCTCTCTAGGGAGGCTCCCACCCTTGCTGCCAGAAAACAGTGCAGAAGCCAGCCAGCCAGAAGAAATGCCAGCCCTAATGAATCTTTCCCCAGTTATGACCAGAATCTCAAAGCACTGAGAGCTGGGGAAAAGAGGGGCCACAGCCAATGGGTCTCTGGGGCGTTTCTGAGGCCAGGCTTGGGAGGAGGAAGGGTGGCTGGACTTGAGCTCACAGAGAATGTGTGGATCAGCTTCTTCATCAGACCAATAGAGTGTGTGGAGGAGGGGAGTTGGGGGGGGGGGTGTCATGGATTTGGAAATTCTAGAACCTACACGGCCACGTGAGACACCTGCCTGCCCTTCTGCTGGGCTTGTCTGGTGGCCAAAGCTGGGCAGCCCAGCTCCAGGGAGTGCCCAGACAGTCACCCAGCTGCAACATTATTTTAAATGCAAGTTTGTGTGTTGCCTCTGCGACGGCCTGTAAGAAGTACAGATGAAATGAACACCATCACTTTGAGCACAGCATCTGCATAAATCACTGTCCGGTACGTTCATTCCTAGTGACAGATTAATTCCTTTCTCAGGTTTTGCTTAAGAGTGTACCATGGAATACTAATACTCTCCCCCAGAGAGAGACAGAGAAACAGAGAGACAGAGAGGGAGAAAGGAAGGGAGGAGAGAGAGACAAACTCGGATGTCCACTTCAACAGAATGAAAGACCGGATGAGAGTGGGTTAAGTGAGCATGGGCTTCTAAGTTTCGCCAGCAAAGAAAACTCATGTGGCTCTTGCACCAGAGGGTGTAGACTATGAGGGAAATCATAGCCACTCACGATGTACGTCTGCACCACAAAGAGCCATAGGATGTGGTACGACACTGCTAGCTATTTTGGGAACTCAGCCTCCCCCCTTCAGGCAGGGGGAGGGTATCATCTACGCAAGGACAAGGAAGCCTGTGATGTTATGTCACTCAATTTTAAAGAAGTAAAGGAAAATAGTTCCCAGAAGGATTCCCTTGCAAACAGCTCTGAGCAACATGCCAAGTTCATAGAAATGTAAGACAGCGGAAGGAAGCCAAGAAGGAGGGGGAGCACTGTACCTCCCAGGGCTGGTTCCTCCCTAGGCATGTTTCTGAGCCTGCACCTGAAAAATGACTGTGATGGTATTTGCAGTTTATCAAGTCTTCCGGCAGAGGTGTCAGGCACAGAGAACTCACTTGTCACTCCAACATTTCCTGGCATTTGCTAACCACAACGAGGAATGGAGGGCAAAAGGATTACAGAATTAAGCGGCACTGGTACAGCAGCTGGCAAGGGGCTGAGATTTAGCTGTCACTTTGAAGAAAACTCCATTTCATTCTGTGATTTGGATGGAAGGAAAGTTAAAATAGGGGGGCTGGGCTGGGCCAGCCTTTGGCCAGGTCTAGAGGGAAACATCAGAGGTACTCTCAGCCTGTCGAGGGGATTCTGGCAGCCAGCTTACTCCATTAGCTCATTTTCCCCTCTGGGTGTGGAGAGAAATCCACCCCGTCCCAATAAGGTCCAAATTTCACAGCTATTCTTGCCAGTGGCCCTTGACTCTATTGGAAGGCTCTCGAGTGGTTTTCATCAATCCATGGCTGTACCTTTACCTGGAATGCTGCTCCTAGGCCTGTGTGCCTGACACGTATCTGCACTTCTCTACTAAGACCCTGTAGCCAGCTTAGGCATCAACCCCTAACGCATACCTGCACCCTCCAAAAAGGCTTAGACCCTCCATCAAGTACGGCCCCCATCGTAGCCAATGACCACCTGCTCTGAGGTTGCCTGCACTGTGTGCTTTTCCACAAGGCTGCAAGTTTCTCAAGGGTATGCACAAAGTTGTATTAGATATTTAACAAATTTTACTGAAAATCACTTAGACGCCTTCTACTGAGGACAAATGAGGACAATGATGAATAGGACCTGGCCCTAATACTCAGAAAAGGTCCTAACACATTGTGCACAATCAGTACATATTTTTAGAAAATAAAAGGGTCTTTTTATGCTTGTTCATCGCCACCTGATTGAAATACGTCCAGGGGCAGGTGAATGTTGGAACCTATCTGCATATCAACAGGGCATGACACTTTACACCGGTGTATTAATTTGGTTCTTTGATCATAGTGAAATAGACCATGTGACAAAACCAAACACCTTCTAACTTTTCATGTATCTTCCCATTCATCTAAACCAGAAATGGATGCTCGAGACTGGGAGAGAAAAGAGTGAGTATGTATTTAAGGAATACACACAGGGGTCTGAAAGGCAAATTGCTGAGAAGTAGCAGGGGCCCTTCCTTGTTTTGTTCCTGCAGTTAATGTTGAGTACAAGCTTAACCTTTGACTTTACTTTCTGCAGAATTCCCGAAATAAGAAATAAATGGTCAAATGCAACTGGTTGATAGTGCTTTCAACAGAGGACTGATAATCCTGCTATTAGAAGTCTACTGCACTTAGTGAATCCCTTCTCCTTCTCTATGTAATTATTATTCACTGTGTTTTCATCCCTGTGACAGTCACATTTTGATTTGAATTTTTCATTAAACAGAAGTTTTCCTCATGTTCAGCTTTTAGGGAAAAAAAAAACAGATAAATCATAGTAAAAGAAGCTGGTGTCAGGGATTTATTCAAAAGATTAACTTTCAGGTACGGCTTATATTGGTAGAGATTCAACTCAATCCTTTGGCATTTCCACCATGAAAATTCAGAGTGAGAGGGTTGATGTCGAAAATGAAGCAAATCAACATCTTGAAGGCTTAACAATGAATCACTGTATTGTGTGTCATGCAGGAAAACAGACAAATTCTTTATTGCAAATATTTTTATCTCAAGGGTTAAAATGAACATGAAACTTTATTTAATGTTCAGCTAATTAGCAGTCTTAATTACCCAGGTGATGTGACTTTCAAAATCCTCTTTTACATTCATACACTGATTTATCCAACCAACATTTCTCAGCATTATATGCCAGGAATGAGGAGCTCCACCACAGGTTTCCTACGCTCAGGGCTGTCACGGAAGTGGTAAGGGAGGAGGCATCACAACAAATACTGTCAAGACATTGAATGTGATATGAGGCCGTTTTCAACAAAGTTCAGGGGTAGCATAAGAGACAGAAAATATGGAGAACAAAGAGACCATAGAGATGTCGGACCTTGAGAGATGAGAAGGAATTTCTCAACTGACTGACAGAGGAAAGGACAAGCCATTCTAGTTAAAGGACTCAAACGAGCCAAGGATAGAATCAGGGATGTGCAGGTGCCCTTAGGGAATACTTTTATATGGTTGGAGTATGGGGGGCAAAGGGGCTGGATGGGCACATTAAAGCTGTATGGATGACAAGGACCAGAGATAATGAAGAGACTTATATGTTGTGAAAGGGTTTTATAATTGTTACTCCAGGGCAATTACGTTAATCAAGGATTTAATCAAGTAATATTTTCCTATTTCTACCATCACCTTTTCCTGCGCTTTCCTGACTCCGCCATCTTTCTTTAAATCCCCCTCAGCTGAATATCTCTGTAATTGAGAGTATAATACACCATGTATCCTTTAATCACAGATTGTTGTATTTCTTTCTAATTGATTCAAGTACTCTCTGTAGCTTGTTCCTACAGCTGGGCTGTATGCTCGGTTAGGATAGAGGTTGGGTCTTAAACTTTCCCCATAACTTTATACAATGCTACACAGAGTAGCCACTTCAGAAATTCTTACTGATTAATATTTAAAACAAAAATGCTCACTTTCCATTAATCCACTCTAAATGCAGATATGTTCAGAAACTGCATTCTGCTTCCAGTTTTGAAGGACGGAATTCAAAAATTTAAAATCTAGTCCAAATTCCTCATAGCAATTGATTAACTTCCATCTCCTTTGAGTCAACCTTCAAGGCCATCATCTTCAAATTCTTTCTCCCCCACTAACCACTACAGAAGGATAAGCTCTTCTAAGCTGCTTTTTTTTAAGAAGAGTGATTTCAGATGACATACTGGATAAATGCGTTTGTATTTGAAATGTGAAAGCAAACACTGATTGGAATAATTTAAATACCGAAATTGTTGGGATAATTTAAATACCGAAATTGTTGGGATAATTTAAATACTGAAGTATGTATTTTTATTAGCTACAAAATTGTATCTTTAAAATAAATTTCCATCAGTCCCTCTACACTGAGTGATGACACTGAATGCCACCTGTTTCATCCACCAAGAAGACATGCTGGTCTCAAGCAAAGCGGGGTGCAGTGTCTTCCCAAGGTTACCTATGAGAAGGGGTTGCTTAGAGGCACCTGTCTTTAAGGAGAATCCCTATAAGTTACTGCTCTGATCAAGTTGCAGGCCCTACACTCTTTAAGAGCCTGTTAAAAGCCTAAATGCAAAAACAGAACATTATATTCCCAGTCCCTACCTTCTGATCTTGCTAATCCTAAAGTGAGTGTCAAATGGATGTTAGAAATGGCGTCCTTGTTCAACAAAAATGAGTGAATTAATTATGGCATCAATGCTGAGCTGTCTCCCAACTGCAAACCTAGGGCATAAAGCACATTCCCATAAACTTGCCCATTTTAGTTAGCTATTGCAGCCTCCAGTACCCCATAGTACCAAGTCTGGTTTACTTTGAAACACAAAGAGGTTGCCCAGAAGGTGGAAATTACAAAGCCAAGTTTGTTGCCTTACATTCATCCTTAAGACAACCCATTTCGGTTCCCAGCAGGCTTTGTACTAACGGGTCATCTGAGACAGGTTCTAATTCTTTTCTTGTCTACTACTTTGTCTAAGCCAAAGCATATGCACTTCTCCCTCACACTCTTTTTACTCTCCATTCTTTCATGCCTTTCCTCTTTGAAGGTTCATAGGCCCTGTGAAAATGGCGGCCCTCACATTAGTAGTTCCATACATTGGGGCACATGAATTTTACTACTGAGATCACATGCCTTTGAGAAGCCTCCACTATTTATCACAGTGAAATAGAAAGTGAGAAACTTTACATGTGGGGGGAAAAAAGTCATGGCATGAAACTGTAAGACTAAGAGACCTCGGCTTGTTGAGAATTAAACATCAACTCTCTGAAGGAAATCCGCTCCTTTCATATCCGAATCAAGAAGTAATAAAGGGAGGCATCTTTTCTGACATCCTCAGGGGTTGGCAGAAGATTGACCATAGTCCTGTGACTAATGAAGATCCCAAGAGTGAAACATGAATTACACAAAATGGAATTACAAGTGAAACCTCTGTCATAAAAAGTCTTGGTCATTTTCTGAAGGAGATGTATTTTGAAGGTCTTTTCAATTTGTACTAGTGACTTACTACTCTTGAGTCTGTTAAGATATAGTGCTTTTCTAAGTAACAGAGAAAAAAAAAAAACTGGGTCCAGAGAAACAAAAATTTTAGCAGGTATTATTTATTCTACCTCTCATTCTCCACCCTCCACATGACCCTACGAGCTCTCTCTGTCTGTGGAGATGTATCCATCCTTCCTTGAGGAGACACACAGGAAGGGCCATCACACTCTTTTGTATTATAAATTGCCAGTAACATCTTTAAAATATTTAGAGCCCTCAGGTATTTCTTTTTCATTAAGTGAATAAATATTTAGCAAATGTTTACTATCTGCTAAGGAATAAAAATACGGAAAGAAAACAAGAGACAGTCATTCTCACTTTGATGACCCTTAAAAGCTACTCATACTTCTCATTCCTAAAATTTTAAGGTCAAATCTTCTTACCACTGATTTAATCCATAAGCAACTTAGTATGTATTCACCTGGAAAATGGCTGAGAAGTTGAACCCATGGTTCTGAATGCTTGCCTCAAGGAAATGACTACTTTCATACCCACTAGAGCAGTTCCCTGAAATACCAATGTCCTGAACCATGCCTACTGTGGTTGGGATGAACAAAGTATCAAAATAGGCCCCATCATTAGAGCAAGTAGTAGGTCAGCTGGGTTTTGAGAAAACTTCTTTTCTCCTTTTCCTACTAAGTCAATACATGTACTATTTTGAGGCTATGTTAGTTCTCTGAAGTTGTATTAACAGCTAGCTTCTGCTCAATCAATGCAAACATATTGGCAGTGTAAATTAATCAAGTACAAACTGAAAAGCTGGGGAAAAAAATGCCAAAGTGAGGATCGAGGCAAAGGAACTAAGGGGAAGAAGGGGGTGGCTATTCATTCCAGGAAGTAATTCTGATCCCTGGAATGGCCAGGCCACTTGTCCTTGGCCTATCTACATCTTGCGCTGTCTGCATCCTGATGCAAGCTGTCAGATGCTCCATGTGCCAGATCCTTGGTCATCATACAGCTTTAATTTACGGGATATGAAACCACAATATTAATGCTCAAATTACAGAATTAACATTTAAGAGTCTTCCTGCTATATAAAATGGGTCATAATGCAAAGTGGAAGCTGTTTAGTGGTTCCTACACATCAGCTTCCCACAAATGCCAGAGCTGGTTGCTTTTTAGTCAGAAGCAAATATGCCAATTCATTTCTATCCAAGGTCATATTGTGGTTTCACTCAGAGGATTGTGCTGAAGCCAAAGGGTCACCAGTTTCCCATTAAGGTGGTGAAAAGTAATTGGGTCTACCCACTGCATAGTGTTTGTATTCTCTCTTCAACTTGACTGTAAATCATAAGAAGGAAGAGAGTATATATTCTGTTATTTCAAAGTCTCCTTGGTGTCTAGAAAAACTACCTTCCTAATGGCATTTATTCATCCATCTATTCATCCCAAGTACTTAAGATTTTAAAAAACCCATCGTGATCAGGTGATGATGTAAGCTTCTTAAGAGCTAGGACAACATCTTATCTAACTTTATACACTAAGGTAACAACAAGCATAGACTTTTTCATGCAACAGGTACTCGATAAATACTTCTTAATTTGTATACCAATTTATGTTCACTGACCCACCAGAATCCCCAGCATGGTTGGGGATGCTTGTTATTAAGTAAAATGGCCCATAATTGAATATCAGACATAAAATACAGATATTCAGCAGAAAAGGGGAGCACTATAGATTGGAGGCCCATGGAGAAGGTAGTGCCGGAGATGGGTCTCGATGTTCAGAAAGGCAAGGCAAGGAGAAAGAGCATTTCCCTCTCCCATTCTGTATGGGGAAGCACAGTGCATGCAAATGCCTGGGCCTGAGGTTAAACAGTATATTGGTAGCATCACTGAGATAGATTATCAAAGCTTTCAACAATTTTTCTAAGCCTCAGTTTACTATTTGTAAAGTAGGAACAGCAGTACCTGTCATGACAGCTAGTAATTACCACGTAAGCAACAGTCTTTACAGTCGTTAAAAGTATTTCATCAAAGTATAGGACAAGCTTTTAGTTCAAGTATTTATGGCTACTCACTATGTATTGTAGAGAAGTTTGTTTTGTTTTTTACTGAGAACCTTAGATTCCTGTTTATTCTTTTTAAGATTAAACAAGATAATAAGTACAAAACATTTAGGATTAAAAAAACATTTATATTTGGCTAATTTTTTTTAAGTAAAACTGCAAATAAAAATAGAACACAGATAAAATTAAGAGACGCAACAGGAAGCTGTTGCCCATTTCACGAGCTGTAGTGCAACCATTTTCTAGAAGAGAAAATAAGCACTTGTTGATAGGCTCCTTTTTTTCTAAGAATCTGAAAGATCTGATTGATCAAATCCTTACAGGAAGACTGTGCACTCAATATTTATTTTTATTCTCATTTTCAGATAAGAACACTGAAAAACTCATCTTCCCATCTACACACAAATTAAAAGTGGCGACAAGATTCAAGGCCGGATTTGTTTGGCTTCAACACCTGGGTTTCTTCCACCGCAGTTCACAGCCTCCCACATGCTCAGGTACCTAGAAATCATTCTCCAGGTAGATGGAAAGTTTTCTTATTGATTTCATTCATTCAGGTATTCATTCATTCATTCATTCATTCATTCATTCATTCATTCATTCATGACAGACACACAGAGAGACACAGAGGCAGAGACACAGGCAGAGGGAGAAGCAGGCTCCATGAAGGGAGCCTGAGATGGGACTCGATCCGGGGTCTCCAGGATCACACCTGGGCTGAAGGTGGTGCTAAACCGCTGGGCCACCCGGGCTGCCCAAGTTTTCATATTTAAATAGTCACAGACATTTAGGCAGTACGAGACCCCATATTTTCTAATTTTCTTCCTCCACGCAATTTTTCTTTCCTTAAGGCTTTTAATAAATACAAGTAAAAATCTGTACATAATGTGGTTTATGAATAAAAAGGTCTCTTCCTGTACTTTTTAAAAACCATCAAAACAAGGTATTATAAAAACACCAATTTAAAATAACTAGCCTCAACGTAATTACAAGTGATCCACTTTCCACTCTCCTATGAAATTAGACCAGCTTTGTTTCTGCAGAATGTTGATGGCCCAAATCTGTCCATCAGCCAGCTATTTAATACACGTGGCAACAAACAAATGCTTTGCCCATCTTAGAATGATCTGGACTTCCTTGTAGTGCAGCACTTTAGAGAGACCATTTGTCTTGGGGAGTTTCTAAGGAATCAGGAAAAATACAGACCCTGGAGTTGAATGGCCCTAGGTTCAACCCCAGTTCTGTTACTTGCTGCGGCATGACTTTCAGCAAGTTATGTAATAAGCTCTCTAAGCCTTGACATCCTCAACTGTGCGAGAGCGCTCAGACCAATTGTTCATTGTTCTATTCAGCCACAAAGTGACTATCCTGAGCCAGGTAAAAACGGTGGACAGGACAGGTGTGTCTGTCCTCAGCGAGGGACAGAGATACTAATTTCAAACATATAATGAGTACAAACGATAAAATACCATAAGGGGCCTAGAGCTGGAGTGGAGAGAGCTGGATTTATCAACCCTGGACTCAGGGTAGATAAATTCTTGAGTAATGCCATTTAAGAGCAGACCTGAGGGACACGTAAGAATCAGGTGAAGAGTGAGAAGAAGGACATTCTATGGAGATTAACAGCATGTGCACTGACTTCAAGCCCAGTGGTTTCCTCCTGCTGCAGTAGGAGAGAGATGTAAGCTGATGTTGAAGCAGCGGGGGTACTCTTATAGGAAGTCTGTAGCCCAGGCTAAGGAATGCGCCTTTTGTTCTAAATGCACTGCAAGTCATTAAAGGGTTTTAAGTAGATGTGATAAGAGACTTGTCAGATTTGGGGGAGGCGGAGGGGAGGAGTGTAACACAGTTGTAAACTTGGCATTTGATTGTTGAGATTTACATCTCATCCTCCCCTTAGGTTTCTTATAAGTCTCTCTCTTGCCTCTCCTGAACCTTTCAAGTTTGCGGAGCACAGAGTGTGCTCTGATGATAACAAAATGTTCAATTTTAATGGCCTATTTAAGATACAATTATGTAACATGTGTATGTACCTGTAATATATTGTGTGTATAAAATTGGGAAGGTAAGCTGGCCTTCATTCGGCTTCCTTAAAACATTAATTTCTTCACCTTGTAAAATTATGAAATAAGAAGTATGCATGAGGGGCACATGGGTGGCTCAGTCAGTTAAGCGTCTGCCTGCAGCTCAGGTTATGATCCCAGGGTCCTGGGATGGAGCACCACACTGGGCTCGCTGTTCAGTGGAGCATCTGCTTCTCCTGCTACCCCTGTTTGTGTGCTTGCTCCCTCTCTCTCTCTGTCAGATAAATAAAATCTTTAAAAAAGAAAAAGTATATATGGATGGTACCTAATGCTTGGCTTGGCACATAGGAAGCAACTCAGTAAATATCAGGTATTATAAATTAGTTGTGACAAAATTATAGACGCAGTCCTTGAGATCACAAAAAGGGGCCTTTATAACTGGCAAATGCTAAAAAGAAATCCGGTGAGTCATCACTTTCAGGCCATACATTAGACAAAATGACATGATGTTTAGTTACCTTGAAGGCAAAATCTAGCTGGTCTATGAGGTTTGTTTGGCTAGTACAAGCCTTTTATTGTTTACATTGGTTGCTCAATTTAAAGAATTTCAGGCAGGCATATAAACTACAGTTACACACTATGTCCATCAGACACTATAATCTCACACCCTAGTGCTTCAAACAATTGAATTTTCTCCCTGCCTCATGAAGATCCATGGCTATGCATATGGTCCTTAACATGGGATGCAAGGTTTCCTCCAAGGGTACCGTATGGAAGGTTCCTTCCTCCAATCAGCAGCATAGGGTTATAACCAACCCATTTTGTGATCTCTGGAGAAGACTTCTCCAAAGTTGATTTGGTGACTCAGATAGGATTCAAAGCATATCTGAATTATCCAGTTATGATTCTGGTCCAGAATGAAATAAATCCTTCAGCACAACCTCACAACAGATCGATTCTCTGAAACCCTCTGGGCAAAAACAATAGGCCTCCATATCTCAGGATATCTTAATCTTGGGAAACCAATACAGACTCTCTGTATTATTCCTCCTCCTTTCTGCTCATTGCTGCAAAACTAGATAGGGGAAATATTACCATCCTAATCAATAGCAGGTCCCCATGATACTCAGCTTAGATCCATTTAGACTAGTACTTAAAATGAGTCCACTGAAGATAAGATTCCCCTATGTTTCTTTTTTTGGGGGGTGGGGTAGTTTTCTGAGAAAACAGTCTTATTGGTCTTGAAGGGAATTCTGGAAAAATGAGTGAGAAAATATCATACAGGAATGATAGGAAGAAATCTTACAGTTCCACTGAATAACTCCTAGAGACAGAGATGCATACGGCTTCCCCATTAAAACTGCATGGTTGGAATTGCCTGGTAAAACAATCACCAGGTACCTGTTAGCAAGCTGTATATATGCTCCCTCTGGGCTTTGGCCTTAGCTGACAGGAGTCCCTAAGGAACACTATGCCACATATGGATTCCAATTCAGTTTTGAAAAGTACATGCCACTGGAGTATTAGATATGTGTGTTGATAAAGACACTGATAAGGAGAGCAGTAAACTTATATCAATGACTAGATGAACTCAATATTGAATTTTATGTTTAAATAATACTTAAAATGCCCACAGAGTCAGTTTAAGATGTCTACATTTCTGATGTCACAAAACCAGACATTAATCTAGGAATAAACATACTGGCTCAAAGAATTGGAGACTTGGTGATCTGAACTACCTAAAAAATAGAATACATTAAATATATACCCCATTTAACAATGGTGAAGAAATGGACTAAAAGAGCTCTAAAGAAATGTGAGTCTTAAAAGCCATCAATTAACTGATAGCATGTAAACACAGCCTGAGATGGATGGGTGGATAGATGGACGGGAGGAAAGAAGGAAAAAAGAAAGGAAGAAATCCAAAATGAATGGAATTAAATTCGAGTTTAAAATTAGGCTAGAAATATGCAACAAGAAGAACAATGTTGTGGTATTAAACAACATTCAAATTTCCTTTCACTATAATCTTATTTATCCTGAAGTTATAAATTCCTTATTTTCTCTACCTCAGTTTCATCATCTGTGAAATTGGAATAATGGCACCTTAGGGGAAATTGCTGAGGATTAGCTACTTAATGTTTACTGCATTGATTATTATAATAAGTTCTTTAGAGACTGGAGTAAGTGTGTGGTGAATACAGAATGGGGTGAATAAATCAATATAAATAAAACCTTTGCAGATATAGTACATGTATGCATAAAAAATAAATTACAAGGAGGAGGGTAATAAATATTTTCTTAAGTGGAAGAAACACACAGAACCCCGGAAAGTATAAAACGGGTTATTCCTAATGGGAGAAAATATTCCACATAACGTACTGCCCATCACCAAACATCTGATTTATACCAGCCAGCTGCATTTTGAGTAAGCCTTTAATGTGTATTTATATTTTTAAGTGTCAAGAAGATGATAGTCTGAAAAAGGAAGCATTTGCAGTTGTCTGAGCTTTAGAATTTTTTCCCAAGAAAGCATCTGGGCTTGCCTAGAGTTTGAAAAATATGTTGTCTTCTTCTCAATGGTTATTTTTCTAATATGTCTCATGACCATGTAATGCTGTGTTGCCTGGAGTAGATGTCCCTGGGCATCCAGAGACTCAAACTGCCCGTCTTAATTTCTTTCATGCCAATGCCTGTATATCCTTGGCGAAAATATAATCAGCTAGCTGGGAAATTCAACTCTACCTGGCAGGAAAATTCAGAAGATAAGAAAATCTGATCATCTTAGAAACCAGAGGACATATTCCAATTTTATTGGTATCCATAAAATTTACTCAGTTTATTATCAATTTGCGAACACTTTACTTGGAACCTGGTGTGATGTGTGACAGGTCATGAGCAGTGGGTCAGCTCAGGGCTCTCAACCAGCAGGCCACCAGTGTCTCAGATGTTGCCAAATGGTTGAGATCTTTTTATCCAGAGGCAACAAGAAAAAATGAGAAAAATATGTTGCCAAAAGCTTCAATTTTATTTCTAAAAGATTGAAGTTGTTTTCTAGATACTGTAAGTTAAAATAAAAACTTCTGAATGATTCTGCTTACATTTAACATTATGTTCTGGAAATTTGCAGATGCATGCATGCTTGATACCCAAAATGTAGGGTTTTCAAAGGTTTACGGGGCCAGAAGGAAAGAATTTCTCAAGTTTCTTCAACTCTGGTAGGTTTATAGAATTGTGGAGATGTATTTATATAGCCATATATATACATATGCGCTTTATCAAATCAACATTTTAAAATAACTCGACTGTATTAATTTTCTGATTATCATTTAGCCATGGTAATCAAAATTTCAAAACTAAAAATCAAGGCACATGGTTGAAAATAGGCCAAAATAATTAATCTAGACTTCTATGTACAAGTTGTCACATTTTCTCTTCAAGCTACACTTTTTTTTTTCCCAAAAATCCCTAATTTTGTAACCATTGCATCTTGACACTTATTCACTCCTTCATCCCCACTTGCTGGACAGTTGAACTGATCTTGTGGAGCTGTGGTGAAGACAAATTAATTCCGTTTCCCATCCTGGAACCATTGCCCAAACTATCCAAGAATCCATTTCAGTAGACTTGGGTTTACTTCTCAAAACACTGGACTACTGGACTATTATTAAGTCTGCAATAACTTATCAATACAATCAAGTTCAGAAGTTTCAATTGACTCAAACAGGGTTATTGTTGTCACAGTGCTACCTCCAGTCATTTGGATCTAATATGCTTTCTTAAGGGGAAAGAAGAGAAAGGGTATATTTCATTACTTTATACTGAAGATTGTCCATAAGCTTAATTACTTTTTTAAAAAAATATTTTATCTATTTATTGATTGATCGATTGACAGAGAAAGAGAGAGAGAGCATGCTTGCATGCACAAGTTGGGGGAAGGGTAGAAGGAGAAGGACAGGGAATCGCAAGTAGACTCCACCCTGATCATCTCTCTCAACACCGAGACCATGACCTGAGCCGAAATCAAGAGTTGGACACTCAACTGACTCTCAGGTGCCACTCAGGTGCTCCATGCCTCATTACTTTAAGATGAAGATATATTATAAACTCATGAAACAAAAAGGGATTTTCAGCACTTATCAACTGTCAATTCCCTTTCACAGGACACTGTGTTAGGTGTGGGCTTCACTCTCCTATTTACTTGAGCAACAGACTTTAGTGGAAGTTGTCACCAGTAGGTATGACATGGAGTAGGTTCAGAGAGATACTTTTAAGGGAAGGTTAAAAGTATAATGTAAGCTTTTAAATGTAAAGCTTGTTGTTACTCTTATTTCTCACCCCTGTCCAGCTGTTTCTAAAACAATGAATGCATAAAAAGAGGAAGAACAGGAAACGTTTGTAAAATTGGCCCTAAATTATCACTAAGACATATAGCCAACAGGTTAATAAATCTATGCAGACTAACTATGTAGATGGTGTCTCCTTGTGACTCCATGATAAAAGGAATCAAATATGATAATGCCTACAGATACATTTTATAACATGGGCAGTGATTACAAACATTACAATGAGCATCATCTCTGATGCGGAAGTATTGCTGAAGGGTAATTAATATCCTCTTCAGTAAAACCAGCCAGACTATAAATCAAACCTTAACCTATATTAGTTTGAAAATTTTGTAAGTTCCTTAAAAGCCAAGGCCATGTTTTATTAATCTTGACATGCCCCACACTACCCAGGAAAGTATTTAGGTTGGAGCCAAATCTCTATTAAATATGTTTATTTAGTTAAAGACAGAATTACATGTAGCAATAAACAGATATGCTCAAGTACTGATTAACAAGAGGCAAGGTGAGCAAAAAGTGTTAAGATCTGCGCTAGGAGAAGTGGGATAGGGAATGAGACTTCTGCTATAGAGCATAGGGATTATAATGCTGTAGAATGATAGAAAGAAACAGAACTATTTAAATTTGATTTTTAATGGCTTCTCTGTTAAAGAGAATGATGTTCTTGAGAATGGAAGAGTAAAATAAACATCAGTCACAGGGAAGTATAGCTAGCTCAAGATGGGTGAAGAAATTGGGGAAAAAAATTCAATTGCTTTAAATGATGTTGAGTCTTCCTGCTGAGACAAATTACAACCTTGGGGTACTGATAAACCTCACAATTGAAATAAATTAATTACTTAGAGTGTTTTTAAAGAAATAATGGAGAAGTGCAAGGGTGAAGACCAAAGATAGGCAAAGTACTTGATTTGCAGAAAAGAAAAGGTGCATTATGTGAGCTGAAGAATTTTGATGTTGATTCTTAGAAAATAATGCAATGCTTATTAAGAGTTATCAAGGATTCACTAAGAGCAGACTAATTTAGAGTTTTTGCAACTCTTCCCCACCTGCACACGCAATTATTAAGATTTTATATACATGAGAAATGTAAAAGGTATGATTTATTTGCATTTTAGTGAGGTGCTTCTCACCACCCTCATGATCTACTTACCATTAAGAATCAAGATATGAGGACTGGATTGTAATATTAGCTGGATTTGTAGCTGGTCGATGACAACCATAGGGTATATGTGATGAATGGATCAGTCTTTATTATTTTTTTTTAATGGATCAGTCTTGTCTTAGAACTATCTAGAAGCTTGTAATTAGGCTCTGTTCTTGACCCTAACCCACTCCATATTTTAAAAACTAATTCCATTATGTGAAAATGACATTTGTAAATAAGATGAAGATGGGAGGAGGATTAATCCATCATCTTGGTGACAGAATCAGAGATTTAAACTAACTTAATACTCTGTAAGAATGAGATGAAGCTAAATCAATGAAATGTATTTTAGATATGATGTTAGGTCTCATTTGTGATTACAAACAGAATAACATACACAAGCATGAGGTAAGGAAGTGCAGGAATAGTAGCTGGGGGAAATGGGATAGGTTTCTAATTCCAGGACACGGGTTGCCAAAAATATCTGATGCAAACTTAGGCAGCAATAAATATCTAGGAATTATCCAGAAAGTGGATGAAGATAATTCCACTTTACTCCGTATCACTTACATCATTCTTAGAGAATTAAGAGAATCCAGCACCATCCTGGTGCCACAGGGATATAAATAAACTGGAGCACATTCTTAAGGGAGGAACTGGGAACCCCCTCTGCAGACACACAGAGGAAAACTGAGGCCATGTGACCTGCAGAACAGAGCAGGACCGGTATTAGCGCCCTGTGCAAAGCTGCGTAAATTTAGAAAACAATCTTTACGGTATTGAGAGGTAGCTTTTCTCCTTTACAGTTTCTTTTTTGTGCTTCGAAAGTTATTTTATCCCAATTATCTCACTGTAGACAATTGAGAAAATATGTAACAAGATACAAAAGAGAGTGTTATTATTGTATTTGGTTTTATTGCATTTTTTTGCCATATCTATTTCCAATTGTACTGGGCATAAATTTGTATACAATTATTTAGCATTATATCATAAAAGCCTTATTGCATAAATGAATGTTTACCTTCTCACCTGAATATAAAGATTTTTATGAGCATGTGCAGAGATGAATGAGCTTTTATCTTTTGCTTTCCCAAAGAAGCCATCTACAATGTATTGGAATCTCAGGCACTGCCCTAGATGTTGGGGACGCCACACACATCAAGAGACAAAATCCCAACTCTTCTTGAGTTTATATTTGTGTTTCTTCAGAGGGAGCATAAAATGGACACACAAGCAAGCAAATAAAAGGATTTCTCGTAATGTGTACCATAAAGAAACTTGATTTGACAAATGTACCTCTAAAAATGTATGACATTTGAACTGAGACCTGAAAGACAAAGAGAAAGCAATGCAAACATCTCACAGCAGACAGGCACAGCAGATGGAGGGGTAGATCTGAAAGTCTGTAAGGGTGAGAATAAACTTGGTGTGTTTAAGGAACAGAAAGAAGGGTAGCAAAGCTGGAGTTTGGAGTTGGTTGAGTGGAGGAGGGTGGTAAACGAAGAGGTCAGATTAATAGTTAAGGTGAGGTCACGGCAAGGATTTCATTCTGCATGCAGAGGGAAAACCTTTAGAAGTTTTTTGAGATGGGAATGACCTTATCTGGTTTACTTCTAAAAAAGTATCTTTCTGGCTATTTACAGGGAGGATGTAGTAGAGTGGGGACAAAGGCAGAATCATAAAGACAACCCACTCCAGTGTTACAGTGAACACAAGTATCAGATAGATGTTAGAGTTAAGATCTGTTTTTATCTGGTAAACATGAAATAGTGAATTAACCTCCCTGAGCTTTGTCTTCCTCTTGTGGGAAATGGGAAGTATCATTCCTACACTTTGCAAAATCCACCTTTGCAGAAGTCTTATTGGCTCATGTGTTACATATGCTGAAAATTTCAAATGGCTCAATATAGATTCTTTAGCATATAAAGTTAAGGAGCTAAAAGAAAAGATTTAAAGGTGCCTCTAAAAACCTTCCAGGTAATCATGGGTAATTTAAACGAGGTCACATGGTCTGTAGTTGAACTATTTTGCATTCAGTTCCTATACTTCCAAGTGAAAATAAATTGTTGATGATTTTCAAGACTGATGACTAACTGTAAGGACATGGTAGGGGGAAGAGAATAGGGCATTAGAATTCAGAGTGATTAAAAAATCTATTAGTAAGCACAAATCCCATGAATAAATTATATAGGTTAAATACTTATAAGCTAACTCCAAGGAAGTTCTACCTCTTTAATTATCACTAAATATTGCTTTTTAATGTTAGCCACATGGCTAATACACAGATAGATTTTTGTTGTATTGTTACTGTTATTTGCTGCCACTGGAATTCTGTGTTCTTAGGTCAAATATTTTAAGTGTTGTTTTTTTGGTATGGGGGGGTAGAAAGGTAGCTGTGCCAGGGGAAAAAGCAAGGGGCTAACGAGAAATCCCTCAGCCTGTTCTATGACTTTCCTGGATCAAACAGGAGCCTCCTCAAGCTGAGCTGGAGAGATATGCATAGCGCCCTGAATACAGATGTGCCACAGCTGGTGCAAGTAAGAGGCCACTGGCACAGCAGTCTTATTTTGAATTAAATCTTCACTATCCTCAAATCCCTTGAGGCAACCTTACTTCCAACAGCAACCATGGCTGTTTGTTCAGTTTGGGTTGTTTTCCCAGGTTTCTTCGTAGGCTATTACAATTCTGTCAAAAATGTTTCTTTGGCCAAGAGTGTCTTAAAATGGCCAGTACCACAAAGTCTCAGTTCCAAGGCCTTTCTTCAGGTTGAAGCAGAACAGAAGCACATCTATCCACCGCAGTATAAAAATGTAATTCCCAGATGGGCTAGTTTGTTCTTTGGGGCTTCTCCTGGAGCCATGCATTATCACCTGAACCACAGCTTAGTGATCTGTTGGTTAGGCCTCCCTGGCCAGGTTAACAGTGTGATCTCTTCCTCCTGACCCCTTCAAATGCTTTTCTGAACAGGCAGGGAACAAATAAACCAACTTTCCCCTCTCAGAAAGCCTGCTCCAATGGTAGATGTAATAGGCTCAAGGGAAAATACCTTGCCTACTTGCCAGGGATCTTGGAGAGAATTATGACTCCAAGTTTCTAAACAGCTTTGGGGGGCCATTGTTCTCAATAGTAGGACTCTCAATAGTAGGACTATCCACAGTAATGAAGAGGACATACCCTTCAGTCTTTACTAGTTTAATTCTAGAAAGGTCCATTCCAAAAGAGGGGGCACTTCAACTCTCCACCAGAAGGCTTAATTATATATGCATTAGATTTCTCTCAAGATTGCCCCCCCCCATTTACACTTCCTCCCCCAAAAGGTCAGCATGCACGTATATGTGTCCACATGTATACATGGACACATGTCTCAAATCCCAATTCAGGGATGTTCAATTCTATTTTTAAAAGTAAGAGACTGTAATTATGTAAACATGACAACACACAAAAATTCTACTGTTTGTGATTTTGGCCCAAGAATCAGTCCTGCAGCTGGATGTCTGCTAGGACAATTAGAAACTAGCCTGCTGTAATCTAAGCACATACTGACTAACGAATGGCTGTGCTGCATTCTCCTCTCTCAAAATGAACAAAAATGCACCCAGTAAACCTCTTTTTCGACATTTACAAAGACTTGTTAACACACATATCTTAAACGTTTTTTTTTCTTTAGATAAAAAGGAGAAAATAAAAAGTGTTCACTGACAAACAGATTAAAGGCCATGGAGGGTGACTTTATTTGGTTGCTTAAAAGAATCAAACACATCATTAGGAGACTTAAGTGAAAATTGTATGAATGATACCCAACATCTCAAGGCATCAGGAGAGACTCACGCCCTTCTCCAGAGAGGTAAAAAGCAGCTCTGCACACTTCCCTTCGGAAGGTGAAGGCAGGAATGGCAATGGCCTTCCTGGTTGCTGGGAGGCAGCCCCAGTTTGCCTTGGCTCAAGTCCTGGGAACTGGGCACTTCAGAAGCTAAGGGCATGATGTTGTGTGTGAGAAGCCACGTAAATAAACCAAGGCCTTCTCAAAGGCAGCAAGGCTACACAACCCAAGGCTTAGGGTAGGTTTTGGTTGTTCCCAGTGGAATTAGTATCTACTTTATCACAAAAGGAAGTTCATTAAGTACATGCTGTGAAAAAGCAGCTGTGTGATGTGCTTGACGGAGCAGAAGATCCAGAGGCAGAAACAGAGGTTTAAGTCTTGCCTCTGTGGCATGCGATCCTGGCCCAGTCACACGCTGCCATGGGGAACGCAGCCTCCCTACCTGTAAAATGGGAGCAGAACCAGCTAAGACATTTCAAGTGCTTACTATATCCCAGACATCTGTGCCGTGAGGGTCAGGGACATACAACAGGCCACAAAGGTCTCCCTTCAAAAAAACATGCCCCAGGGAGGCCATGGTGACCGGAGGCTCCAGGTGCCACATTCTTGAATCCACTGATGTTTGCACTGAGGATTGCGATTTCTCCCTAGTGCAAGACTCCTCTAGGATGGTGACTTCTTGCTTGTACCGAGTCTTTCTCAGAACTGCAGTGCATTCGAAGTTCATCCCGCTCAACCCTCCCATTCATCCCCTTGTGTCAGGCCTGAAATGCATTCTGAGGCTGCTTTTCACCTGCTCCGTTCCCTCTTCTATCCTTCACATGGCCTTTCACAAATATGGAAGCAAGGGCACAGAAGGATTAAGTTAAAAATAAATTAGTTCTGGGATGCCTGGGTGGCTCAGCGGTTGAGCATCTGCCTTCCGCCCAGGGCGTGATCCTGGAGTCCCAGGATCGAGTCCCCAATCGGGCTCCCTACATGGAGCCTGCTTCTCCCTCTGCCTGTGTCTCTGCGTCTCTCTCTCTCTCTCTGTGTCTCTCATGAATAAATATTTCTTTAAATAAAAAAAATAAATTAGTTCTTATTTCACATGGTTGTTGTGAAAATTTAATGAGATAAGTGTATGCAAAAGAACTTTATAACTAGTATCTTTTTTTTTTTCAGGGCAGACTATCCAAGAACAGTTTTAAGTAATTTTTTTATTTCATTTTCTACCAGTTTCATGAACTTACGGTGGAAAATTTTGCTTAGCCTCCAAAAGTACCCTGGAAAAGTTGGAAAAGTAACACTTTATCTTTATCACAGCCTTTGTCTTACAAACCCTTTTCTTCTTTTACCATTTGAGGACAGGGAAGCCTGAGATTTGCATGTGTGAGTCAGGGCACCATGACACGCTTGACATGCCATTCTGATCTTTAAAACCAGAGTTCTATTCTCCTAACCTTTCTAATCAATTTAATAGCAAGCAATTTACTAGTCACTGAGAAAGGTAAAACCGCAGGAAATAAGGGCCTTTCTGCTTTTATCAATGTCACTCCTAAGCTTTTAGGCATCTAAACAAGAACCCTGGCATCCAAGTGTGTAGTGTCTGTTGTGTATGGTCAAAAATATCTGCCCCTCCCCCTACACGCCCCTGGCCCATCATTGAGCCTCACCTAATAAAAGGTTCATTTTTTTGTTCCTTTGGTGAGACAGGTGCTATCATTAATTTTCACTTAGTGTCTCTCTCTCTCTCTCTCTCTCTCTCTCTCTCTCTCTCTCTCACACACACACACACACACACACAGACACACACACATTCTCACCAGAATAATTTCTCCCATTGCTTCCCACTTTGCACGCTGGATACAACACAGGCCTCCTCACCTCCATCTCCTTTGGTGATAGAGGTGTAGCCCATTTTTAGGGGCCAGTAAGCAGAGGGTCAACACAGAAGGGAAGTTCTGAGCCTGATACCGTTCTCCAATCTGAGATGTTAAGAAGGAATCTCCCAGACAATTTCTAGTGTCGCTTTTTCTGAGAGATGTGGAGGAAGCAGCAGAAAAGAAGAAGGGGAAAGAGGACAACCATGGTGGGGCTGCACAGAGCATGGCACCAAGAACTACAGGATGTAAGACAAGCCACTGCACAGCCTCTGAAGGGAACCAGCAGGCTGTGTGTTCTCTTCAGCTTCTCCTTGAATGTGAACGGTTGGAGGAAGCAACGAGGATGAAGCCGGTGTGTTCGTGGGGGTCTCAATAGTGCTTCTAAGGGAGATATCTCGATTAGACTGATTGATGAGCTTGAAATCCTTTGGGGGTCAAAAAGCCATCTCCTCAAGATGCCTGCATATTGGCCTCAAAGAAATTCAGCAAGATCAGAGAATCCCAGGGAGTTTCGAAAATGATCAGGGAACAACACCTCCTCCTCCCTGCTAATTCTGACAGCTTCCGCCCCTGACTGAGACGCATTCCTCTGGATGGAAGTGCCAGCTTGCCTCTCCCACAGGGGCTGGAGGCAGCAGGAAACCAAGCCCCCTGTGTGGGTCTCACCGGCTTCTCCATTTGTTTTCATTTTACCATCAGACACTTCTATTTAAAGTACTTGAAAGGATATCTCAATAACATCCCTTTGCTGAGCGGAGAGGACTGGATGAGAATCCATCAGCCCTCTTCTCCGCATCCAGCCTTCAATCCTGGGTGAGCATAAGGAGGCTATGAGGATCGAGGCCCTTGAGAAGAGAAGAGCTTGTCTTCAGGTTCTGACCAGGTTAACAAAGAGGACACATAGCTGTCAGCCATGGCCTGGATGACATTGATAATCATGTATTTAAATGATTAGGTCCCATCCACTCATCACAGGGAGGGCTTGATAAAGGCTAAAAATTATATTCACACTCAAAAAAAAAAAAATCAATCTCTGGCCCATCTCCATTCCAGTCTAAACCAATCTTCTGAAAATCCAAATACTACATATCCTTTGTAAAGCACATCTGGTTTAATATTTACCAAGATTTCTTTTAAGTGAGGCCATGTCATATTTCCTTGGCCCCAATTTTGCAGATTAGTTTGTGATTATCTGGTCAGTTAGGTAAATAGATTGTGAGAGAGGAATGCCTTTTTCTCTGTTCCTCATTCCACAGGCGAGAGATTTTCCCTACACACACATCTGACTTCTCTTACTTCTTGCCTGGATAGGTGGCCTGGGCTACTTGACAGTTAAATTTGGCTTAAATTCACTCTTCTCCTTTTGAGAAGAGGCCTATGCAGTAAGACCAAAGCCTCCTTGGCTTTTCTTTGCAGAAAGTCATGAATAAGCCTCCCTGCATGGGGCAGGCCATCAGGGCCTAGTCCTGCCATGCTCTGCAGACATTCATCTTTTTAATCAGGGACTCAATATTGGCAAACAGGTCCAAGGCCACGACTGCTAACAGAGCCATTCCAGTTCTAAGAGGACATTTTGGCATCCATTTTCCCTTTTTTTTTTTTTATTTACCTTGCTCTGAACCCAGTCTGAGAAGAGAAATCCTATTAACCAGAAGCTCCTTGGAGACAGATAATTATACTACCAACAGTCTTGTTACCATGTGAATTAAAAGGCTTTGCAAAAAAAAATAAATAAATAAAAATAAATAAAAAATAAATAAAAGGCTTTGCATTCTTTGGGGATAAATTCTGTACTATTGTGAGGAAAACCATAACTCACAAACACGGGAATAAGCAGTTGGGTGAGAAACTGTAGGAAAACCATCCCCAGATCACTGTGTTCCAAAAAATGAAAATAAGGAAACACAAAGCGGTGCTTTTCAAACAAGCAAATGAAATAATGAGATATATAAACCACACAACACTCTAATGGACTCCCAGGGACTCTTTGCAAACTTGGTATTAGATCCAGTGACCCAAGTCTCATATCTCACATGTTTACACAAATACACATGCTCATTCACTAACCAAGAAAGATAAACAGATAATGTAAGTGAAAGAAACGACTCTGCAAATAGTAAGGTGCTATCGAATACCAATATGGAAGGTATTATTTCTTTGCTTTTTTTTTCAAATGCTCACATTTGGAAGAGACCAAAGAATTGGTGGAACAAAACCGAATGGAAAATATGGCAAAATGTTGAAACAAGATCATGTTTCTTTCAAGTTTCCCTGAAAGGTTTATTCATGGTGAGTAAACGATCCACATGATTTTTCTGGTCATAAAGGTACATAACTAATGTGTTACTTTGTAATTATGGTAATTTGTAGAGTTTTACAATCACACTGCCATACATATGTTTGTTGTGCTATGCATATTTTGTTATGAGGAAACATGTTCATTTTTGGCACATTTCACCAAAGATGTGCCTATTAGCAGTATTCCGTTCTGTCTGTCTGTTTGTGCCAGGCATACGCAGGGAGTGCCAATGGCCCTCCTACATAAGATACTCCCATGTTTGGTAGACACAGACAAAATGAGCCTGGACCTTAACTCCCTGCAAAAAAAAAATGAGCTGGACACACAACCACCTGTTCAGAGGAGACAGCTCTGCCCCTGTGGGCAGAACAGGTCCTCTATGCGGACGCCCGGACGTCTTGACACCAGCAGAGGGGTCACATCTCTGTGTTGCTCAGTGACTTCAAATGGAGACAGACAGCAGCTGAAAATTCTCTCAGTCAAAAAGTTGCACGGCCCACTTGTGGCTCAATTCTCAGAAAATACCTGCACAAAGTATGTACAACCAGAAAATCAACTCTTCAAAGCTCTGGAAGCAGCAATATTCCCGAAGCATTCATGGAATGGAAGCCATCACAGTCTCTAATCAACAGAGGGTTGGAATTCCTCCACATAGGACATTTGCTCCCTTAAACACATCTGCATTTATTCATCATGCATATCGCTCCACATTCAAAAGGGATTTGAGAGACTGAAGTCCAGGTCCTCATTCATTTTGAGCCCTCTATCATTTTTCTGATTGACAGTTTTTATGAAAATTGATAATTTATTATTCACTTCTGTATACATAGACACTTATTATAATACTAATTCTATGTACTGTGCCGCAACCTTAACTACGAGCCTGTGTTTATCTGGTTATATCTATTGACATACATGAAGAGAAATGATAATGCATTAATCAAACGCTGCATATAAACAAGTACATGTGTCTGGGGATCTTGTTGCTTTGGAAAGATAAATATGTGTGTATGCACACACAATTTTTTATTATGAAAATCTTAAATGTTCTAAGAAATCAGATTTATAGAAATAGAAAATCTTGCTTTCCATGTGAGTTTAATAAAAGTTTATTTTAGATTTGCACCCAAATGAACTACTAATGTCCCCTTCCACCAATCGAAAGTAAAGTCTGGTTTTAGCATACCCAGTCCAATGAAACATACCTAAAAGATATGGGTGATAAAGATTCAGAGACAAAAGAAATCAAGAATCACTCTTGCAAGAGTTTCTGAAAAGGAAAATAAAAATGGAAGAATAAAGCAGGAGAGGAACAGATGGGTCGGCAGAGTTTTGCTTTCTATGCGACATTGTGCACTTATTATTCGCATGAGAACTAATTTATAAACCCGGATAGTGTTTATAAACTCCACCGTCCTAATGGAAATGAAAGCATTAATACAACCAGAGGATTCTTTACTTTCCAGGTTTTAATTAAAATCACAGGCGTTAAGAAGCAAAAGTGCCTTCGTGGAATACAACTCTAATGAAGTATTTCCTTGCCTAGCACAGAGCTCTGTGTGCAGTCTCAGCTTTCTGGCACCAGACATTGAAAATCCGACCCCCATGTAACCAGGAGAGCTCTCTCTGAAAATTAGAAAAGCAAATTATACCACTTTTTTTCCCCCAAATAAATATAGTTGCCAAGGCAGTGTCAAGAAAAATAATAGCCAGTCATAAAGGAAACACACATGCGTGCACGCGCGCACACACACGCACAGCCTTAAAACATGATATCTTAATTGACTAGCTGGAGGACCAGAGGCAAATGTATTTGTTCCATGTGCTGAGCAGAAAACTTGACAGAGACAAAGGAAAAGGGGACAGGTTGAGAAATAGGAGGCGTGGGGATATAGCTAAGGAGGTTTAAGAGGGGAGAGAGAAAAGGAAAAAGAGAAAAGAATAATTTAGAGTAGTATCACACCTGCATGGAAGGGCTGAACATTAGTTTTGCTAAAAATGATGGACAAAAAAAAAAATATAATACACGAAGTCCTAGGAAGCAACTTCGACTGAGATGCCTGCTGTGTGCCCGTTACTCAGCCCATGCACTCTTCTTCCTTTTACCTCTCCAAGGTATCATCTAGTTCACACGTAGCCAAATTAGGGCTGTGCAAAAATAAACTTGCTTCTCCTAGTTCGTTTCCCAAAGTTAGGAGGGGTGGTGGAAGGGGAGGTGGGCAGGGGGGTGACGGGCACTGAGGGGGGCACTTGACGGGATGAGAGCTGGGTGTGATCCTGTAGGTTGGCAAATTGAACACTGATAAAAAAAAAATAAATTAAAAAAATAAATAAACTTGCTTCCCTGAAAGTGAGGCTCCAAAAACCCAAAACAAAATGAAACAACAACAACCAGTTGGCAACGTGTGCAGTCACAGGGATTTCCAGCTGTTCTGTTCAGTGATGATGACACTAGCGATGAGGAGAACATAAATGTTGACAGTATATGCCATTTATTACGAATTGACGTTGTCTTAGGCAATGTGCTTGGTGTTTCGCAAAGATCATTTCTAATTCATATAGCAAACCTGGAAGGGAGGCGTTATGAACCCCTTAGTAGTATGTAAGTTACCCCAAATTATATAACTTTTGACTGAAAAAGCCGTGCTTATAAGGAAGGCTTTAAAAGACCAGGTTTAAAAACAAAACAAAACTGAACAAAACAGGTAGCATGCTGACTATCCCTGAACAGTAAGAGTCAGTCTCTCTCTCTCTCTCTCTCTCTCTCTCTCTCTCTCTCACACACACACACAGGATGGATGTGAGAAGATAGCTTTTCTCCAGAAAAATATTAGGTTCTTCTTTTATTTCAGTCAATTCTCACGATGCTTTATAAAACATGATTTTATCATTCTTTTTTGGTACATGTAAGAAACTTAAGTTCTCAATTGTTATGAAGTTTTGACTAAACTCACCAGAAATGGCAGATGCAGTATTTGATCCTAGATTGGTCGGCCTCTGGAAGAGCACTGACCAAAGGAAATATAATGCAGCCAAGGTGTGAGTCACATACGTAATTTTAAAAAAAGAAAGAAGAAACAAGTCCTGTATATACACACCTCCAACACAACCTTAGGCAATTACTGCCTTTTTTTTTGGTTCCTGGGTTGACGCAGATTTGAGGACTGACTTTGCCTATGTCTCTAGTTAGGATACCTCAGGAAAATTCCCTGATGGCCCCAAGTAAGTAGGCACAATGGAGTAAGGAGCCCTTGGGGCCCGTGGCTGCTGCACTTTTCTATGGACGCACACACAACTCCAGGCCTGGCAGGGCTCCAGGCGGAACAACTGTATCCAGAGGGACACACCTCCTCTTTCCTAGCCTAAACCTACGAAGGCATCTCTCTGCCAGCTTACCAAAATTTAGTTGAACCCTCCAAAGAAATAAATTTTCTATGAGAAACTATGCTATGGGAAGTGAAAATATAGAATAACATATATTTAAAAATATAGCGTGAGGATTAGAAGTTAGTGCCACAAATATGTGCAAGGATGATTGTTATGATGATGTATTTATTAACACAAGCATTCTCAATACAACACTGTGTATTCCTAGGGTGTGTGTGTGTGTGTGTGTGTGTGTGTGTATTATCTTATGGACATATACACTATGATGGGTCTTTTTAGGATACAAACATTGGGGGACGCCTGGGTGGCTCAGTGGTTGAGCATCTGCCTTTGGCTCAGGGCATGATCCCAGAGTCCAGGGATCAAGTCCCACGTTGGACTCCCTGCATGGAGCCTGCTTCTCCCTCTGCTTATGTCTCTGCATCTCTCATGAATAAACAAAAAATCTTAAAAAAAAAAAGAAACATTGGTCTCTGATTTACTTGTGAATTTAAAATGTCATACATTGGGTTTTCTTAAACTGAGGTCCATCCTCTAAGGAACATGTAGGCAAAGGATGGATTTATCCGAATCACTTGAATTGATTATACATAAACAAAATATAGGGTGATTAATTACTTCTCCATTAATCCAGGAAGGATTAATTACTTCTCCACTAATCCAGAAAGGACGGAAATAGCCAGGCATCAAACCATAGGCAAACATGGTTTCATCTGAAACCATGGCCAGAATAGAAGTTGTATTTAAACACACCCAAGAGTGAGTTCCACTCTGGGCACCACCCAGAGAAAGAGATGGTCCTTGCCTAGAAACATTTTCTATTTAAAAATATACACACTGAGGGGCACCTGGATGGTTCAGCGGTTGAGCATCTGCCTTTGGCTCAAGTCCTAGAATTGAGTTCTGCATCAGGCTTCCTGCAGGAAGCCTGCTTCTCCCTCTGCCTCCCTCTGTCTCTCATGAATAAATAAATACAATCTTAAAAAAAAAAAGAAATAGACACATTGAAGCACTGTAAGCTAACTACACTGGACTATTTTTTTTTAATTTTAAAAATTAAAAAATAGAAACTTGACTATATAAAATCATTAAAATGTACAAACCAATAAAAAGGATTTTCTTTTCATCCTCATGTTCTTTACATGCATGTTGTTAAATTTTCCAGACAATCCTAAATATACCTACAGACCATGAAATTAATGAACCACTCCTTTTTATTGCCCAACCAGCATATGTTTTGAGTCTAGTAAGCTATAAATAGAATTGAATTCTTAACCAAGTTGGTATTTCCTTAATCAAATCAGACCCATTTATATTATGCATGTGTTATATCCTATTTTTTTAAAAAAGTCACATGAAAATTTCACATTTCTCTTTTGATACTGATTTAAAGAAACTTTTATATATTCTTTAAAAATGTTAGTGATTATCACTGTTCCCATCTAATAGCTAAAAAATACTGAGAATCAGAGATAATAACCAACTGATCCAAGAATACCCAACTGGTAAGTGGAGGAGTCAAGATATTAATCCCGGAGTTTTCTGACTTCCGTATCCAGAATGTTCTTATGTTATGGAAAAGTAATCTTGAATCAGGTCTTGAATAAGCCATGAGTGCAATCAGGATAATACCATTTGGGTCAAGAATAAAGGGTGGTTATAAAATGATCAGAATCAATTTCCTACACAATTTGTATTTTATATATATATATATATATATATATATATATATATACATATATATATACATACATATACATATAATATATATATATTTTTATTGGAGTTCAAGTTACCAACATATAGTATAACACCCAGTGCTCACCCCATCAAGTGTCCTCCTCAGTGCCCGTCACCCAGTCAACTTTTCATAAATTTCCTTCCCTTCTCAAAAAAAGAATTTCCATACAATGAGCAATGATAGCATTATTAGAATAATGACCTGGAAATCTATAAGAGTCATTTCTACATGTATGCTCTAGTTTACCTGTATAAGCCTTAATCTCATTATTCTATAGTCTTGTCTTCTAACTACCCATGCTGGGGAGAGGCTGAGAGTTAAACCTAAAGTTTCTGAAGCCAAAGACATTGAATTCAAAAGACATTGGCCCTTGAGAGTCTTCCCAAGGAATGACTAAAGTACTAATGTGGTAGGGACACAATGCTTGATGAGCCAATGGGGATGGCGGCAATAAGGGCATTGCTGCATAACATGAGCCAGTTGGAGAAGCAAAATGGGAAGGATTTGCTATCTCTACAGTCCATGTCCAGGGGTCACTTATATATGTGTAAGATAAAACTAATAACGTCCAACTTACAAATATTGTAACGATCAAAAGAAAATACGTAGAAATCCTAGTAGTCATTCTTTAATAGCAACCACACAGTATAGTGAGCACTGCCCCTTACTGCTCACTGAAGCTCACCAATGGAAAAATTTTCCAGGAACAAAGACAAATACAAAATATGCAAACTGCATGCCTAGGCTGAGAATGCTTATCAATCTTCAAGATTAAGGTATTTACGGTCTCTAATTTAGAGAAAAAAGGAAATGGAACCAAGGATCCAGGATGAAGACAAGGGATAGCATCTTTAACAGACTGGCTCCACATTTTAAATTTAAATGATATGGTTTCATCACTTTAAGTGTTTTGAAGTGACAGGATGGTCCTTCAAAACAGGACCATCGCATCTGCCTAAATGCTATGCCATAGCCACTTGGAGAACAACCAATGTCAAGCTTGCTACTGAAGCTTTAGTTTTATTCAGAGATGCTGCTCTCCTAACAGGTATGCTTCCCCAGAGGTGCTTTCCCAGAGGAAGATCCAAGCCTCAGCAGTGAAGGTGGGAGGAAGGGACTGAACAGATTAAGAGAGTGAGACCCAGAACAGATGACAGATATAAACGGCTATGGGAAAACACTTTCTTCATCTTTCCATTTCACACTTGGATGGCTTCAACATTTTTATGGACCCTCCCAAGCCCTACCCCACCTCCTGTCAATGTTTTATGTAATGTCAGCCTATCAGTTGTGTTGGCACTATGAACATGATGGGCATGCTGTCAATAGTCGCCCCAAGGAGGAACTGGCAAGGCCACAGCCTGACAGCAGGGATGGGAATCTTGTAAACACACTTTCCTAAGGTAAACTAAAATAGACACATCAGACAGTAAGACACTGACTCTCAGACATTTTGTGCAGGGGCTGAATAACCATTGCTGCAGAAAGGACTACAGACCAGGGACCGCCTGTCAGGGTTACGGATTCTCTGGTGGGTGGGATGGAGGAGGGAGTGACATAACCACCTATCAGCCACAATGGAGATGATTGATGAGCCAGAAAAACCAGGCAGCAAAGCCCAGCCTCTCTCCTGAATCCATTTGTTATTTCCAATCTCTCTCCGTCTCTGTCTCTCTCCCTCTCACACACACAGCAGCTAATCAGCAGTGATAGACGAGGGCAGATATTTGCTTCTTCCTTTAGGCACCCAACTGCATTTTCTCTCATTTGTTATCAGGTCCATCCTCCATTTCTCATGAGTCCTTTATTCAAATAAGAGTAGAATCTTCTCCTAAAATCGACTGTTGATGCAAGTGTCCTGAAGTGTTGAGAAAAAAAAAAAAAAGCAGGAAAGGAAGGAAAGATCAAAGGCTTTCATTGTTTTACTCATAAAAGGGACAGAGAGAAAGCATTTCCAGGAGGAGTGCACTGAGTAATTAGGGTTGAATGTTGAAAAGGAAGTTCAAATAAAAATGCAGCAAAATTAGAGGTCTGGGAATAGCGTGATTTGGCAAGAGACTAGCCCTCAGCCCTGTGCCCCCATTTGAATTGGACATAGTCATTCCAACTGATTCATTAAGGCAGCCCAGTCACCAGTGTGGCTTGTGTTTACAGGACCTTGTCATTTGTATGGCTGCATTGATGATACACTTAAACAGAAATGGACAAATTTTTGGTCATATCTCATTTTTATTTACCATCTTCAGTAAATACGAGCCAGTGAGTAAAGCTGTAAAATTAAGACAATGGCTGAGTCCATGTAAATATGGTGGGGCCAGAACATTCAGTGCTTCACGTTGGCTGGGATTCATCTTCAGAACCAAGCCACATGGTGGATACTCAAAACATTGGACCCAGCATCTGCATGGGAGGCCAAAATAACCTCACAAGAAACAGCCAGACTGGGTATTTTGGTCCTAATAAATTTCACTGTGCACATGGGGATCATTTCTAATCAGGATATCCAGGGTCTGAGGATGGTGATATTGCTGAAAATAATAATGGTGATGACAACAAAAATCACCATGATAGTGACAATCACAATAAAGGCAGACTTGGAAAAATGGGATAGATAAGGGTCCTTTCTTCCCCCAGTTAACTCCTCCAAATGGATTTAAATAACTTAGTGGCCCCTTTTCCTTACTCTAGTTCCTACCCCCAAACCTTAGAAACAGTATCTCCTGACCACCAAAATCTGTGATCCCTTTGCAAAATTACCTTTATAATAGATACTCTAAGACCAGGCGCTGCTACTGGAAGGTAGCCTTCCTACATGAAAAGGAGGTGTTCTCTTATTTACATGTAAGTCCAATGGTCAGAAATGCAGTAATTAAACATGGAAAAAAGATCTAGCCATCCTAATTGACACCACCTCACAAAAGCCATACAGAGATGTTCCTACTACATATAGAGGCATTGATATTATTATCAGATTATCAATATGACCAAATTTTTAGAAGTTTATATTGCAAAAAAATTAAATCAAGAAAAATGATATATATATGTATGTTCTTGCCTTGTACCGAATTAAAATGTACATGTCCATATTCCATAATTTTTATCTAAATATAGTTCATATTTCTGTAATCTTAGTATGCACCTATTATAAATATGAAATTTGAGGCTAGACAAAGATGGCAAGAGTGGGTGGGAGGTGTCCCGCCATGCCTCGCACCACTCTGAAGCTTAAGTTGCATTATCATCATAGTATATATAATGCTCAAACTGGTTCCTCTAATAAGTATAATACTTCTGATCACTTAGACCGTCAATTTGGCAGCATTAATGTTTCTTTTTAAATAATACTTTAAAAAATACATTGATCTTATTATGAAAGTAATACTGGAAAAAATCAATTCAATGTCATAAGTTAGAAAAATGAATGAAGCCCTTTGGGGACTGAAATCATCAGCACTTGGGTCCTCCCTTAGCCTCAGGTCCACATCATCATCTTTACCCAGTTAGGAAATAGGAGCCGCAAATATTAGCCTGGCAATAGGTCTGACTATGCAGCTGAAAGAATTATATGATGCTTTCTTTGGTACAGTTATTTAAATTGCTTCAGCAGCCACATTTTCAGCCCAAATTATTTTGTAGCAATCGACCTTTATAAAAGAAGAAAAAGAACCAGCTAGAGAGACAACAATTTGGTTACCACTTTCTCCTCTAATCCATGTTCATGAGTAACCTGGAACTCCTATAAATGGGCTCTTTAGATTGAGAATTCTGTTTGTTTTCTTTAACATTCAAGTCCTACGTATATAATCAAGTAATTTAACATTCAGGTCTTAGATTATCAAATAAACTTCCAATTTTTTATTCCATGGATTATTACGCAACCCTAATTGTTACCCCGATTATATTAAATATATTTTGAGAATCATGTCTCTGATGAGGGTTCAGGAATTGCTGCCACACAGGGATTTTCTTTTTCTGTTCTGCCAGAGTGGCCCTCTCTCCTGAGAAAAGCAGACAACCTAGCCAAGCAGCATTGACCTATGAAGCCACCATCCTTCAGTTGTTGTGCCCTGAAGGCACAAATGTTTGGATAAGTATCGACATTTCACCCTTCATCAATGCTAAAATTTAGCACTGAGTTCCTACAATAAAGGCTTATGTCTTCGGCCTTTTTCTTATTAATCCTATTACGCTTGTCTTTATGAGCTCTCCTAGTTCCTTTCACTCCCTCCGGGGCTTAGCTGCAAATGAGATTTCACATCTCAGTGTAAAATAACCCGAACATTTTTCTATAAAATTAAATAAAAGTCCTCCATCCTGGCACTACATGCCTAGAATCCAATTTCTGGAACCAATGTCTTTCCCAACGCCTCATTGTCTTCTTGCCATCAGACTTTTCTCAGCACTGAGGAGCGTTTTTGTGCTTTTGCATTCAGAGGATTTATGATCCTGGGAAGGGAGAGAGAGCAGTATCAGATGGTGAGAGTGCAGGAGTGGTAGCAGAACCCTGAGGTCCATGCCCACTTCTGTGAAGACGTCACGTGAGGAGGATTCAAAGCTAGAATTTCCCGAAGCTCACAAGTAGCCTCTTTGCCTTTACACTGGTTCTGTTTCTCTCTGCCAGTCTATGTCATGCTTTCAGTGTGAACCAGCCACAAAAAAATAATCCTTCAAAGTTGCTCCTTGAAAAAGGAGTAGAGTTTCTTAAAAGAAGGCAATTCAGAGGAAAAACAAATCCTGGGCACACTCTGAAAGCTTTGGACCTTTCAAGGAGTCACAGGTACCAGAAGCCTCGCAACAAGGAATGAGGTCCAAACAAACACACAAGCCAACCAAACATCTGACATCTCAGGAGCCCCTCAAAACATTCCATCCAGCACACCCGGGTGTGATTACAGGTAAATATAATTGTTCACTTTCTTTTTCTAATCCCAAGTAGAATCAAATTCTGATAAAGAGTAATTTTTAAAAATTAACAAAAGAAAATCAGTCATTCAAATATTTTGCATCACCTTCAAAGATCTTGTTTAAATTTAGATCACAGGTGCAATGCTAATAAAATGCAACTTTCTGAAGTTTTCCTTATGTATAAATTGGCAATGGATACTAATGAATTATGCACATGAAAAATATCAAATAAATCACAGCACGGTGAAGAGGATGTTAGAGTGTCATCCTAGCTACTTTTTTTAAGTCAAGGAGAGACTCCGTATTTTTGGATTTCAGAAATTATTTGGAGAAGATCTTTCACCTACTCTAATATTTTCAATCAAGTAAACAGGAGAATCTCTACAGAGACACAAACAAATGCCTTCAGTAGGTAACATCAGGTAGGAAGCAGCTGAGTGAAAGGTAGCAGAGGATTCAGGACTCAGTAAACTGGGCCATACCTAAATACGCTGACATGCTCTAACAGAATTATATAAAATCCAAGGCCAACAACTTGTGGCTACTGGCCACCTGTTAGAAAACCTTGGGAGAAATCCAGCCTAAAGCTTTTTCTAATATTCTGTGATTCTCCCATAACTTATAGAATTCTTCTGGAATTGAGAAATAACTGACTAGTGACTGGGTGATGTAAATTTTAAATATCCCTGAAACGTTTCAATGGGATTAAAATAAGCCCAAGAATATTGGGCTAGGCTTACTAGATTCTTTTTTCCTTGGGAACTTAATCCAAAATTATGTAGGTTTCTGACGGGATAAGAAAAAAACTCTTACTGAAAAGAATCTGCGTATATAGAAAACAAAAACAAAATCTCACTGGGAAAAGTACCATTGTTAATTAGGGGAAGTATTCCAGCTATGACAATTTCATATGAAGACAGCTGAATGCGCGTTTGCCTACTAGTATAAAAGAGAGGTTGGGTGCATATATAGAAGGCTCCAAAAGAGTAAATTACAAATGCAAATTTATCTGCTACTAATATTTTTTTCTATCATACTTCAAAGCATAGTACATTGAGTATCCATTATGGAGAAGAGATTCTAATTGCTTTGTAACCAACTATATTAAACAGCACACCTACAATATTAAATAGCAAATGTATTTTGATGACATAACTTCTGGAGATATTTTACTTTTGCTTATGCAAATTTATAAAGTTTACAACAGGCCAAAAATTGAGGCAAGTCCAATCAACAGTGATCATTATCAAAGTATCCTAGCCAAGGTCTTTCTGGGCTTCATTGATGGGATGGCATAATTATATTGCCTTTTAGAATTTCAAAGGCTTTGGTAAAAAAAAAAAAAATATTGTGTTGTCCTCTTCTTATGGTATTTCTGCTGGAATGAGCAGTCTAGAAACCTCTAAGACTCTTGATGAATTTACCATTAATCTGTGATTACTGTACCAATCTATCATGATTCTATGTCCCCTTCTACAGAAGATGCACTTAACTATGCTGATTTCCCTTCTACATAAAGGAGTTCTTTTAGAGGAGTCACTGCTCTTAATCCTACAATGCACATGTCAAATCCAAAAGTGAATTTGTCTAAGAATGGATAACTTATACTGCTGCTGCGTGAATCCCTACTTTCTCTGTGCCAACTCTGAAGGCAGATGGAATTTTCAGGAGTTCTGATCAAGTGGCATTACATCTAACTGCTTTTTGTAAGTTTTCAATCATCTGACCTTATCCTATCTACCCTTAAATAAGTCAGGTTCATCATCTTATCTTCTGTGGCACACACCATATTACTTAGCACAAAGCTTTTATTCATATGGTTCCTGTTGCTTACTATTCCCTTTCTTGTCTTTTCACCAAACTAAAACACCAGTCATGCTCTAGTCCAAACTCAAATTCAAACTCTTCCAAAAAGGTTTAGCTGAAAACCCCAACCGTATCTGATTTCCTCTGAATTTCTAAAGGGCACAGATCTATGTGCACCAAACTGGCTTTAAATTATATTCCATCTCTTTGAATATTTTCATCTTTTCTACCCAGGTAGATTGTGATCTCTTCTGCAGACTGGGCTCACATTGTATAATTCCTCTAAATAGGTCACTGAATCTGATAGCCCTAACCCTATACTAAGATTTCATTATAGACAGAAGGGGGAAGGGATGGTCATTGAACATGAAATGATGAATATTCCAGGAAACTGATTTTCCCAAACAATTAGAAGAGAATGTATCTATTTATGATAACATCTCCTGAAAATTATACTTCTCTGTGTATTAAAAGTGTATAGCTGGTTTGCTTGGAATGGGACTGGAGTTCAAGACATGGCATGCTGAGTCATCTTTGGAGCTACTGATCCCTGGGACCCTTCCTAACTAGAGATGGTCATCTCCTTAGAATGGATATAAGCAGTTGGAATCAGAAGAGACTTACAAATATGAGGCAGCAACAATCACCTTAGATAAACTGCACTGTAATGAAAGAAAGCCCCCTTTTTGGGTTGTAAGACATCTGAAAAACCAACAAAGTGGGTGGGTGCTAATAATAGATACATGAGACAGAGGCCCTTCCTGACTAATTTAGAAAAAGATCCGATTCCTCAAATTGTGATTCCTCAAATTCACATTCCTCAAATTGAACTGTCACTCCTGTGTAGATACATGACTCATTTTCCTTTTGTAATTATATATAGTTCCAAAAAAGGTACTAAGGTTTTTTGTTATTTATTTATTTATTTATTTATCATTCATCATTCATTCATTCATTCATTCATTCATGAGACACACAGAGAGTGAGGCAAAGACATAGGCAGAGGGAGAAGCAGGCTCCCTGCAGGGAGCCTGATGCAGGACTCAATCCCAGGATCCCAGGATCAGGACCTGACCTGGCAGAAGCTCAACCACTGAGCCACCCAGGAGTCCCTAGCTTTTAATACAACTGTACAGTCTTCAAATTCAGCAAAAAACAACAGGTACCAAAATAAACACATTTTAGAGTTTTGCAAATAAAAAACTCATTAAAAATATGTTTCTGAACTTCCATTTTTATTTGCAAAAGAAAGAAAAGAAAAAAGAAAAGAAAAGAAAGAAAAGAAAAAAGAAAGAAAGAAAAGAAAAGAAAAGAAAAGAAAAGAAAAGAAAAGAAAAGAAAAGAAAAGAAAAGAAAAGAAACAAGAAAAGAACATCACCTTTCTTAGATTATGGAACCTCCTGAGTATCCATGTTAATGAAGCCTGAAGCCTCCTCCCCTCAATAGGGATGGCTGTTTTCCCTCCTGCTAAATCAAGATTTTGTCAACTTAATTATCCTTTGAAGATGCACTTATACTGGAATGGAAAGGATAAGTTGATACTGGTTAAATCATCCCTGTGTGGATTTTTTAAAACTTACTACTGCTGACACACAACTGTCTTGAACAGAAGCCAGACCCAGTTTAAGTAATTTTACATTTGGGTATTAATAATGCATGATAAGCCGTGTCTGATGTGACAAATTGCAATAACTATTAAGTCATTTGCCCATCCAATATATCTGATTAATCATGACATACCATGTGACAAAGACAAACCTCTCAATTTTTTAAAAGAAAGCTAAGTGAATTGAGAAATAGACTAAACTCAATATTTCACATTGGTATTAATGAACTTGATTCCAGCCTCATGGATAGCTTTGGTAGGAAGAGCAGAATAAATCCTGTTACATCCTCCTCTGAGTTCTCCTCTGTGCCCAGCTAGTTCCTGAGCGCAAGGCAATGCTATCTTACAAGCATGTTTGTGTTGAAGGCACTTTTCTCCATGAATGTGAGGAGCTGAAAAGATTGAGCCTAAAAAGTCCCAGAGGAAAAGCAAGTGTAACCTGTCAATGTTTACACACTTAAGAATATTTCCTATGTTGGTCTCACGAGTAGAGTTCCAGAGTAACAAATGGAGAGCAAATAAATCCTCATTCAAAAGGAGCCTCTAAAATGGTACCCGAGGTTGTCAAAAGCAAAGTGTCCAAATGTTCACGCTGTAGCAAGGGCAAGTAGGCCTGACATAATACTCTAAGTTTGCACCTTTTCTTCTCACACTTTGCTGCCACTGCACTAGAATTCTCCATTGAAATATCTACACAGACCAGCACCTGAGCACACATGCCCCACCCCCGGGTTTCCCTGTGTCATTCTGTCCCTTATGTCTGTACATATTTTATATATATATATATATATATATATATATATATATATATATAAATTATATATTTTATATATGTAATTATATAATTACATATAAATATATAAATATAAATACATATACACAGGGGCACCTGGGCAGCTCAGTCAATTAAGCATCTGCCTGTGGCTCAGGACGTAATCCTGGGGGTCCAGGGACCAAGCCCTAAGCCCACTGCTAGGCTCCCTACTCAGCAGGGAGTCTGCTTCTCCCTCTCCCTCCCTCTGCTCCTCCCTCCCTAGCTCATGTTCTCTCTCTCTCTTTCTGTGCATGCTCTATCAAATAAATAAAATCTTTTTTTAAAAATACTGATGATTTAAATATATATATATATATGTTATTTTCTCATCTATTTAATATCTAGGAAAGCTTAGCTCTTTGGACAATGAAATTGTAAACAAAATACATTCAGCTGCTTAGTCACAGCTTGCCTAATTGTATATGAAATAGGTAGAAGAATATGAAATTTCCACAGGACAGGTTTAGAAAATCCAAACATAGAAAGATAAAAAAAAAATCTCATTCTTTATAACTTTGGACAAGTTTCTGATCATCTTTGAGGTTCATTTTTCACACATACAAAATAAAGATATTAATAGTATCACACAGGTTTGTCAAGAATTAAAAGGGCTGTCACAAAGTGAAGGTTCATAAATATTTTCCATTACTAATATTGTCATGAATAGACCCAAAGGTGACCTCAGTGATCCCCACCTGCTGGTGTTACCTTGTGTAACCCTCTTCTCCTAATTTTGGGCAGTATTTGTGACTAACTTTTAACATTTCATATCACTGCACTGTCTCCAAAGCTGTGATTTCTCATTTTGGTGAGACTTTGTTGAATCTGAGCTAATAGCATTTAACTTAAACACAGAATATGGCAAAGGTGATAATATGTGGGTTCTGAGATTCAGTTACATTATATAGCAAAGATGGAGAGAGAGAGGTCACTTCCATGATTACAACATGTAAGACCCCGTTTTTTGAGACAGGTGCGAAACACCCTTCTCATGGGCTTGATGAAGTAAGTGGTCATGCTAGGAAAGTCCATGTGGCTAGGAACCACAGTTAGCCTCTGGACCCAAGAGCACCTCCAGTCAATAGTTAACAAAAAGGCAGGGTCCTCCATCATATAGTTGTAAGGAAATTAATGCTGCCAATCACATAAACAAGCTCTCCCAGGTGAGCTTCTAGAAGACAGCAATCTACATGGTGTCATGATTTGTGAAATCCAGAGCAGGGGACCCAACTAAGGCACAGAAACTGTGAGATGATAAATAGCTGTTGTCTTAAGCAGCTATATGTGTGGTAATTTATCATACAGCACTATATAAATAATATAATTATGTATACCAAAATGGTTAAGCAGCATAAAGAACATGCTTCTTCAATGAAGAAAATATTGCCTAAAATTTCTGGACTGATATTTAACAGAGTTGAGGAATCTTAAATCTTTTTTTTAAGTTTTATTTATTTATTCATGAAAGACAAAGAGAGGGAGAGGCAGAGACATAGGCAGAGGGAGAAGCAGGCTCCCTGTGAGGAGAGCCTGATGTGGGACTTGATCCCAGGACCCTGGGATCACAATCTGAGCCAAAGGCAGTCGCTCATCCACTGAGCCATTCAGGTGCCCCCTGAGGAATCTTAAATCTTAAACATTTCAGAGAACTTCCAGCTACAATTGATGAACCTTAGTAGGGATCTTGCCCAACCTTTCTCTCCCAATCATTTTGCAGGTCAAACAACCAGGCTCCAAAATGGTTAAATAACTGGCTCAAGGTCATGCAGCCAGTTAACTGTGGAGCTGAAACTTGAACCCAAGTCTTCAGTCTAACATTTTATATCATTGCACTGTCTCCAAAGCTGTGATTTCTCATTTTGATAAGATTTTGTTGAATCTGAGTTAATAGCATTTAATTTAAACACAGAGCAAATACCAACGTTGACTGGATCTCAGATGATCATCTGACCATCTGACATGTGATGATCATAATTACCCAAACTTACTATCTTTCTAATAAGGCTTGTTTTCAGGGTAATATTGGGTTGATGTGAACTACCTGTCAAGCCCCAGAATATAAGAAACACAGTAAATCTGGTAAATGCAGAGCAATCAAGGCTCTGTCAGAGTATAAAAGCATTGAGATAAATAGCAAATGGTTCAGTTAATCCATGAGAATGTCACCATCCACTTGGGATCATTGTCTGAAGGTTAAGTGTCACAGACTAAGTGTCAGCTAGTGCCAGCAGCCAGAATGGTTGAATCAACCCGGGTGATAAGTATGGTAACAGATGCTATAATCACATTGCCTGTATGCCCAAGCCAGATGATGTGACCATATTAAAACCAGAATGTAATTCCAAACAGCATATTTTATTCCAGGTTTTATAGTGTTTGAATTAACCAGAATCTCTTTATTACAACTAAAAAGGGCCAACATCTTTCCATTTCCCTTTGACCAAAATCTCCCCCAATGAATAATTTCTGGAGATATGATGTAGAGCGACAGGACTATAGTTAATTTTACTGTACTGTCTACTAGACATTTCCTAGGAAGGTATATTGTAAGTGTTCTTACCACACACCCCTACAAAAAAGTAATTATGTGAGGTGATGGATGTGTTAATTAGCTTGAATGTGGTGATTATTTTCCTATGTGCACCTACATCAAAACATCAAGTAGCACACCTTAAATATATACAAATTTTAGTTGCCAATTATATCATAATAAAGCTGGGGGGAATGCCCAAGAGATATGATATGCAGGCTTTACATGCAAATTTTATATAGAACATATTTTAAAATATATTTGAATATATATTTTAACAATGGGGCATAACTTTCTAAATCAAGATTATCCTGGACAACAGCATTATGTATCTGTTTTTTTCCTTCCCTTCCATCTATTCTCAGTAGTAGCTTGAATCCCATTTCTTTCACTTACTGTCCGGATAATTTTGAAGAGTTATTTAACCACCCTGACTTTGAGTTTCTTCATGTATACCTTGCTTGCTAGAGGATGCTTTTATAGTATAAATGGAAGCATATATGTTTAAAATGTTTAGCATGGTTTTATTACATAAATTATTACCATTGTCTTTTCTTCTCATTTACCCCTGGGAAGCAACTTTCTATTTCTCTCAGGTCTTTGGGAACTTGAAACACAATAACAACTGTAATCCTAAACTTAATAAGGTATCTTTACATTTTTTAGGTTATTTATAGAGACACGTTTGTTACCGGTGTGAAGCTTCAAGTTCAATATAGCCATGTCTTCAGGTTTACATGGTGCCTATATGGACAGCACCAGTCAGGCATGGACACTCAATGTCTGTTTTGTCCAACCATGGCCAAGGGCAAAGATTCATTCCATGCTTTAAGACAGCCAACCTTTTAGCAAATGAAGGGGAAAATTGAACCTAAGTCAGAAAGGGAAAACAAATCCTCTTGTCCAGTAAATTTTTTTAATCAACAAAGTGGTTTTTCAAGACTCATTCAATGTCACAAAGCTTGCTAGATATTTTAGACCAGGCACACAAGGACACAGCAACTTATTTCAGAAAATCCAGAAAAGATCTCTTAGGAAAAAAACAGAAAATTACACCGGCAAAAGAAAGTCACTAAGCTGACATGAATGTGTTTAGAAATATTTAATGTACTCTCATTAATCTTTGGATCAAGTTTAGAACAGAAACGGAACCAATACAAAAGAAACATTATTAGTAGGCCTGTCATCTATTAAGAACTTCTTATACTGTAATTCTCCAGCTTTCTCCCACAGTCCAAATACATGAATACTTGAACAAAAATAGGGTAAAAGCACACGCAATTTATCCAGTGATGTATCACAGCTTGCTCTGCTAGGAGAGGTAAGTAAATGAGCAAATCTGTCGGCAACCCCAGCATGAAATGAAGGTGGAGCTGGGATCACGAAGTGGATATGTCACATTCAGATCCTTTATGAAAAATACTATTAATGCACAAATTTAAATATGAAAAAAGTTTCTATTCACACATATTTTGCTTTTTATACTATTTTTCTTTATACCTTTCCTTATGTTCTTAGTTTTTCTTTACACTGTGTCTGTACTATTCTCAGATATCTGAAAGATTATCAAACCATTTAAATATCTGAATGTATTACCTATTCAATTCTAAGCATGTGAATATTTTGAAATACCTTATATTCAGAAACATCAAGCTACTTCATGACATTTAGAGGAAGCAGTCATACACTAAATTTTAAGCATGAGTATCATATACTCAAATGAATATTTCTATTTGTACATTTATTTTTGGGCTTTTATTTTTCCCTTAAAATAGTGGTCAATTTTCAACTTAGAATTTACAATTATATTTTTCTTCTCATTTTTTTTTCTAGATGAAAACCTGTCTTCACCATTACACTGATTCTTTTAATTATTTTGGCACTTTTTTTTTCTTTCCTCACTCTATCCTTTCCTATCTATACTCTATTTCTAGGTCTTGTTCTCCACCTTTGTTCATTGAGTATATTATTAAGTCTCTTTTTTCCCCTGGATAAATTCCCAGAGGGTATTTTTTTCTTTCCCTCATTGTTATTGTAAGAGTGAAAAGGAAAAAAAAAAAAAAAAAAAAGCAAAAGGGCGTATCAGTATTGCTAAGGTCATCCAGGGATAGTTTTCTCCTTCTTCTTCCACAGGAAGTTAGGGTGGGATGGGTGTGGCCAGTACAGGCAACATTTTTGCCCATCCATTGAAACTCCACAGCTGGCATCTTGTTTCTCTTAAGTGTGGATGTTAAGAGTTTTGGGTAAGTAATGGGTTTGCATCACTTATGCGGCATATTAATAAACTGTTTATAGACTATATAAATAGATATGAATCTATATTTTCTAATCAATTAGGTAATTAAACATAATTCATGTGTAAATGACCATTTTATATGCAGTGCAATTTCTGTAAACTTAATTTTTCAGTGTTTGCCTTCCTCACATTAAACTTTCTCAAATGGATTTACACAATCTCCAGACTCTGAAGCATAAATCAGAAATCTGTTCGTTTAGCCCAATGCTTCAGGAACACTCCGTGACTGTCAGATTTCTCTGTTAGCAGCTTTAGTTACCATAGCTTCTCTAGCCATTCATTTTTTTTCATGTTCCCCCATAGAGAAATGTACAATAGATCCTCTGTTCTTTTTTCTGCTCCATCAATGATTTAAAGTTGACTTACAAAATGGTAAGAGTTTAATTCTGAGTCAGGTGCTCAGAACACGTCTTAGGGAGAGGTGAGCTCACTTGCAATACATGATGGCTGAGTCTACACATGTAAAATGAAATGGAGGAATGAGACAGCATCTGGACATATTAAGGCAAAAACATATGTCTGACATATCTCGAGGACTGAGCCCAGACTCTCTAAAATGTTACTTTTTGGTAGGACTAAAATGTAACCATATGAATTTTCCATTTCACTTTGAATGAACAGAGGAAACCTTTGAGAATGATTTGAATTTGTCTAGTATTTTCTTTCTTCACAGAACCCAAAGGATTTAACAGTCACTGTTTCATCTTCTCAGGTATGTTCTTTTTTATTTCGCTTTTCTCTTGTCACTCAAACATTTAAAAACAACCATAAATTAATTTTCATTAAATTAATTGCAACACTAGAATTAAAGTAGTAAAATTCCATAGTAGTAAAAAGTAGAAGCTATTATAAGGCCCTTGATATAATCAGAGCCAGTCCTGGGTATGCTGGTGACTAATGTAAGAAAGCCTGTATCTGCCTTTTTTGCCTTTTACTTGATGACTTCTTTAAGCCCTATCTCCTAGCACATGTGCTCTCTTTCTCTCTCTCACACACACACACATATACATACACACACACGCGCACACACACACACTCCTTTCTTGTATTTATAGGCTTTCTGAATCTTTGAGTCTCAATCAAAACAAAATTCAAGATAAGGTTTTGACAAATGAATAAACAAACAAGTAGCAGAATTAGACGGACCTATAAATACAAAGTTGCCAGAGGGAAGAGGAGCGAAAAGATGGACAAAATGCGTGAAGGAGAGTGGGAGATACAGGCTCCCAGTTATGAAATGAATAAGTCATTGGGATGAAAGGCACAGCACGGGGAATATACTCAATTGTATTGTAATAGCGTTGCATGGTGACAAATGGTAGCTAGACTTGTGAGCATAGCATAACGTATAGAGAAGTTGCATCACTATATTTTACATTGGAAACTAATGTTACACTGTATGTCAACTATACTAAAATTTGCTATCAAAAATAAAAGGGTTTGATAAATCCACTTATACTTAGGGGAATGGCTGATGAGCTTAACTCACTTTAGCAAGAAAAATTCCCAGGCATCTTTAAATCTGGTTTTGAAAATGTTAGTTTAGGGTGAAAGGCAGATAAGGCATTTTTTTCAGGTGCTTAAAATAATACCGTTTATCTCTTTCATCCTAGATCCAGCTTTTTTTCTCAGAGTTTAATTCCTTTGAAACAAGTTAAAAGTCTTGTACTTTTATAAAAGAGATCATGACACAATCTCTAAGTACTCATGCATCCTGGTTGACACCTGTTAAGCATTAATACTTAATTATTAATAGTATCTTGTTGCACTCTAAAGAGTACCCTGTGTTAGACAATAAATTGAAGGTCAATCTATGAATAAAAGAAAAGTGTATAGTGGCTGTGTGTGGGGTCAGCAGATGCCTTCTCTCTGTCCTCTTGCTCTCTCTCCTGCATAACAATGTTTCTTTGAGGACTTGTCTCTGTTCTCTCCTATGACCTCTCATAACGATAGAATCCCCTTCCTATCTTCTTCCTAGGTTCCTCTATTCTCTCATCTCATATTAAATATTCACACCTCTCAGTTCCTCCTCTCTTCCCAAGCAACCAGGGCAAAACAGAAGACAGAGAAAGAGGTTCACAGAGAAGACCCAACACTATGAAATCCTAAAGTACATGAAAACCGCCATTTTGTTAGACACCTGGCATTTCCCTTGTACCTCCCAAATTGTAGCTGAGTCTTGTCCCTTTTCCACATCCTCTCTTCTGGGCACCTGAATGGCCTCCATGGGGTCTCTTTCTAACTATAGCTTTCTTTATGAACACTATGCAAGAGGAGGAGGCCCCTAATTTTATTTATAAACCATAGTTTTCTAAGATTTTATTTATTTGAGAGACAAAGATAGTCCCAGTAGGGGGAAGGACGGAAGGAGAGGGAGCAAAGGACTCTCTCCACCGAGCACAGAACCCAGTGTGGGATTTGATCCCTGGATCCTGAGATCATGACCTGAGCTGAAGGCAGATGCTTTAACTGACTGAGCCAATCAGGTGTCCCTACAAACCATATTTTAAGTTACTAATTGTCAATGACTGCACAAGAAAGATCAAGTCTCACCCACCCTACTCCCCAAAATATTAATTTTTTTAGGAGATGAGGGAATAATGTAGGTTTCAGGACAGAAAGGGGGGAACATACAGAGAAAAATAGATGAAGACATTGGAATATACCATTCCTTCTGACAGCTGGAGAATAACTACATAGATTTGGGGGGAAAGTACAGAGACACTGACATTCTTTCATTCTTCCCTTTATCTATTAATTATTGAGGATCTCCTATGTGCTCAGCATTTTTCTAAATGGGGATTCACCACTGACTCTGAATATTAAGGACCTTGCTCCTTTTGGAAGAATCAGACGACACAATACTGTCAAATGCTGCTAAATTCTATGAAGACAATAAGACAGAATGATAGGATAAAAAGTGTTAAGGTCGCTTTGATTAGTTCTTTAGAGAAGGCCTCTTTGGGAAGGTGGTATTTGAGTTGAAACCAAAATGACAAAGTTTCAGTCATTAGATCCAGGTAAAGATTTAGGACAGAAAAAAAAAATGCAGAGGATACACAAAGAGGATACAGAAAAAAATCAAGGTACAAGCACAGGAATCCTTTATAGGGTCGACCATTCTTGGCATCTAGACAGAATAAGCTAGGACAGGGGCCCTGAGTAGTTTCTGTCTACTAAGTCAGACAAAACTAGTGGCACAAACTCTACATTACCAATTCCAAGAAAAACAGAAGCCAAACAAAGCAAAAGTTAAGTTACTCCAATTGCCCTTGAAAATGGACTCAAAGACTTAGAGATCAGGACAAGACAAAGACATGGATCAATCTCCAGGTTCTAGTTAACTACAGCAAATGTCAAATCCTTGATTAGCCACGAGAGGCATTTGCGCTGCAACAGGAGAGAGTCCATCATCTCTCCTTGCCTAGGACCCTAGTTAGCGCTCACCCTCAGGATTATCCTCAGGTTTGCCACCTGCCCTCTCTCACCACTTTCTCCTCCCAGAACTTTTCTGGCTCTTCATTCTCTATCACTCTGCTTTACAACTTCTCTGCAGCTCTGCTCCTGCCCCTCCCAAACTTGTTTGTCATCAAGGTTTATTACTTTCATGTTTAGGAACTTTTGAATACATCTGTTTTATAGTAGTTTTCTTTTCGAAAGATTGTTTTTATCCATATCAGCAAAATAGAATATTTAAGGGCTGTCAGGAGGGTTTGGAAACAGTCTTGTTATACAGAACCAGATGTTAAAATGACATTTACAAAAATTGAATTCTACCTATGTAGAATTTATTATGGATTCTCTATTCATATAATATTATCTGATTTTCTCATTTTTATAAGATGTTCTTTCACTGAATGGGTATATTCAAATGCAGCCAACTATATACTACACAAATATTTGTTTAATCCATTCACTATTTTCAAGTTGTACGGATCCATAAGAAGGTACTTCTAATTGTTTGCTACTTACATAAGAACATGTATTAGCCAATGGAGATGAAAAGAATCTCCCTTCTGTCCTACCCTATGTGGCTGCTTATATGCGGAGATGGCCTTCTCAACTCACTTGAAGATCCAAGGATGAATAAATACTCCTGTCTTTCACGACACCCCGAGATATACTGTGTCCCAATGTCATAAAAATCAATACTTTCTATTAAGGAAATAAGAGGTGAAGTCAGGAACTACATTGTCCTGACTCATTATGCTGGAAAAGAGAATGTTCTTCAGTGCCTATGGAAACAAGTCATTTGGGCTCTGGAAGTTCCTCAGCCTGCCCAGTTTATCAGACAGTCTTACATGTTGTGGTTAACTAGAGTCGAATTATTTAAATAGTAAGATATTGCTGTTGGTTCTATGCTTCAGATTCATATTTGTATAAAAGTGATTTTGTGAACAGGCCTGGGAACTTAATATGGAATATTATTCCTACGGGGAAATGTATTCCAAATTTCAAACTGCCTTCCAAATTAATTTGTGCTGTGAACTGGATTTGCAAATTAGAGACTTGCAAGTATAGAATATGCTTTAGTTCTTCCTCCCATCATTTCAGATGATGTGTCATCCTAGCCTTTATTTGTGAAGCAACCATCCCCTTACTATGGTTAGCCCATTATTAATCTGGTTGGTCCAGATTTCTTCTATGTGTATTCAAATGAGTTGTTTCATAGAGTTTATCCTTTCTATTTTTAGTCATGTTAAAATTACATGTTCCTCATTATTTATGGTTTTCAAAGTTCTCATGAATGACATCTTTCAGTGTTCTATTTAAACATTCTACATAATGGTGTATCTGCAGGACTCCACACTTGATTTTGGCCAAATGCGTGTTTCTCTTTCTCCCTCCCTGCCTCCCTCTCCTCTCCCTGCCTCTCTTCCACTTACATGGCACCACTCATCTACATGAGAGGATAGCTCATATGTTTCTGTGGATGCGCCTGTCCTTCCTCAGTGATCAAATAAAGAGCTTTTGGACTTATTTTGAATGACAGTATTTCTGCTCTTCAGGACCTGGGATAATAGTGACTAGAGCAGTGCTTTCCCTGCCTCCCTCCCCTTCTCCCTGCCTTTCTGTATTATCTGCCTGACATTTCCAGATCCCCTGTACTTTTTACCTTGCTCCAAATCCCCACAGTTCTAGCATCCCATCATTTAAACAATGTGCTCCTCCTCAAGTAACTCCCCATTTCTTATGTCCACAAGAAAAAAAAGATCTGTTTTGTTATATAAACTTTCATTTAGAAGATACTTCTGTCAAACGCAACACAGGGTACATAAGCATATTATTAAAATCCTGTCCCAAAATACATTTTCCCCATAGTTTAGCCACAGTTTACTCTGAAAATCAACTGCAGTACTCCTCCTCCTTAAACTATTTTTGCTCAAACAAGGTATGAACAGCCTAATGTTCTTGGATTTTTCCGTTTCCCTGAATACCAGTCAGGGACATGACTGATCTTTCATTCTTTTCATTCTCTAATATAGTCTTATGTTCTGTCTTTCTATCAATTTCCCTAGTTGAATATCTTCTCCCTAGAAACTTCACGGTCTTCAAATGCCTTATTTTCCCCTCTACTCACTGCTATCATATACTCTGTTTCATAACTTTTTTAATGTTTAAAATCCCAAACAAAGTATGTTTATACTTGACTCTCCCTATATTATTCAGTTAACCATTTCAATCTTTTTTTTTCAGCCTCATATTCTTTCTTACTGAGACATAGTAGAATAAACTTTACACTTGCTTCTTAAGGGGTCAGTGGGTACCTCTTCTGTGTTCTCTACTGTATGACGTTCTGTGGAGAGTAAATAACACAATATAGCTCCTGTCCTGACAAAGCTTACAATATAATTTAACAAAACTAGAAGATGACACAATGCTGTACATAATTAAATACTAACAAGACTATTGTCCATTCTTAACAGAACTACATTGAAATCCAACTGACCTGATGTTAGCAAATGGTTAAATACACCAAGCTCAAAGTACCATCTACAGTCAACTCATGTCTTTACAAGCTTGGCTAATTTAACTTTGACTCCCTATGGTTGCCCATGCAATTGCACTACTGAAACTAAAAAATGACCCAGATCACTGAATGAAACACTTTCTGCATCCTTTGGTATGATTTCCCCCACATTACTAATAGGACCATCTATATATTTAACCACTTAGGAAGAGAGGAGGGAAATGCAGTGAGAATGGTTTCAAGTAAAGCTATGGACACTTTGAAAAAAGAAGAGCCTCCTCAAAGGACCAGGAAGACAGAAAAGCAATTGGCCAATTGGCAATGCTAGTGTCCAGTTGCCACGTCTTCTCTATATTTCTGGCAGAGCACAAAAGGGAGAGGTTTTGCACTCTCTTCTCTGTCTTATAAAGTTCTTGTTGAATGAAGCTCCCCCTAGAGCTGGGCAATGGAGCAGCCCAGCAGCTGCTCTACATTCAAAGAGTACGTCAAGTTCAGGTTCACTGTTTCAAATTTTGATGATGATTTCCCTCTTCACAGCAAACACATGTTTTTAGTGATGATACATCCTGTGAATCATTTTATCCATGGTGATATGTGAGAGTCAATGGCACCACACTACAAGAACCCCACAGCCTTGCTGTTATGCAGATTTAGAAGCACCTAATGGGGATTTAGAATGAAAAGTGTGAAAGAATGTTAGAGATGACAAAATCCTATTTTCAAAGAGAAGAACCTCTGTCCTCTTAGCCAATACCCAAAACAATTTGGACAATGAAAATAGCACCTAAGGATACCAAATCCATGGCACAGAGAGAAACAACCTCAGCTACTATTCTTACTCAAAGCTTGGTCTTTTCTTACACATATTTAAGGGTATGATTTTCCCTAGAAGTTCATTAGGTAGAACACTGACTCACCATAAATTCTTTTCAAGTCTGTCTCACTCTAAAAATTTCTAATTTACTGAAGCACAATCAAGAAGTGAGAGTTTGAGATGATTCCTGTCCATTTCTCTGGTAGATTCTCAAAATGTGTTAGGGTTCCTAATCTTCAGAATGGCTTAAATATTTCCTAACTATATCCAATCCCTCTGCTACTACCCTTCTTCAAGTTTGGCCTGTTTCACAATCTGTCATTACAAACTGCAGGCCTGATATGTCTAACTAATCACTGATCTGAACTATATTCTTTTCTTGGGCAAGAATCCCTCCAACTAGATCAGGGATGGTATATAAGTTGGAGTTAGCATGCCAATATGTGGTGGGTGCCGGAAGAGTTGAAAAAATTCAGAGGCCAAGTCTGAAGCACAGAGGAGGTGGGTAATAGTGGTAGTTCCCACAGCCAAGGGAATTGTAGTGGGCTTCCACTGAGCTTTCTCAACATAAAATGACCAGTTTTATTAAAACAAATAAAACAAGAAAGTTGATCAAATAGTTACTTGTAATTATGAATATGAAAAATAAACCTTAATACTATTTTTCTTTTCATTTAGAAATATTGGCATTTTAGACTTGGCAAATATCTGGGTAAGAGTAGATCTTGCTTGAAGAGGAGTTAGAAGCAGAACAGACGCATTTCTCAGATCATTATATTCTTTGCATAAACTAAGGAATGTACGAGACTTAGTGCAAGAATAGGGATTTAAAATTCAGCTTACTGAAAGATAAATATGATAGAGAGCACAGAGCAAATATCAAAAGTCTTTTAGCAAATATCTGAAGTATTAAATATGAATTTGTGATTTAAATAGATATAATATAATTTACAATATGTAATATGTAAATCATATATAAATATATTACATATGATAGATATAAATATACATATTTTTCCCCATTTCTGTTCACTGACCATTTATGGAAACAATGGTTTCTAGGTAGTGGTCAACACACCTAACATCCAAATCTTAGCTTCTAAATATCATTCCTCAATAAAAGGAAATTAGGGATCTTTGGAAAAATGACTAATTCCTGATCTGGACTAGAAAAAGTGCAAAGCAAGCATAGAATCTTGTGCTAGAAAGCAAGGGACTTTTTAGAGACCAACAGGGGCACATGAAAAAGACAAAGGAGGGTTTGAAGAGGCTCTCACTGTCCAAATTTCAAACAATTTGGGCATCAAAAAGAATGATGGCCACAACTGAGTATAGGACACTATATAAAAAACATGTCCATTTTGTTACTAAGGAGAGAACATAAAATACATGCACATGTTACAATTAGAGGTGATGCTTGCACCAATTTTATACTCTGGAAATTGGTATTTGAATGAAAGGAATTAAGCATTTATCCTTCCTTTCTAGGAAGAACCAGAGTTTGTTCCCCTCATGTTGAAAGAAAAACAGTATTATAGAAGAACGTCAGAAAATAAATGTAGAAGGAATGATTACACTAGAAAATCATCATCCAGGGAACATGAATGAAACAGTTGATTCAGAAAGTCAGGATAATCAATAGGTTATGAAGGCAATGAGGTCAAAGTTCTATAGCACTGAAGTATCACCCCAAAGTTTGTTTGATAATATCAAAGTGAGAGATCCAGTAGTCGCCATCTCAACCAAATTTAGTATCACTAAAAGTGGGATAACCTGACATTAGCCACCTCTTACTTGGATGTAAAATGAAGTACTCAGCTCCATTTATGAAGTATTCTTGCTGAAAAGTTTTACCTAAATTTGATTAAGCTTTGAGTTGGAAATCCAGTTTACAGGAAATACTGAGGAGAAAGGGACAAGTGAAAACAAAACAAACAAAACAGAATAGACATGAAGAATATGGTATATCTCAAAACAAAACTGATCTATTTTCTTTAAAAAGGGTGTCAGGAATTAAAAAAAAAGTTGGAAGTCTTTCTTAGATGAAAAGTCACAAAATAATATAGGAAACTTGCTTAGATATTAGTTGAAAAAAGTAATAAAAATACTGACAGGATTACTAAATTTCAGTGATTATTCAGTTCTATCAGTTCTGTATTTTGGAAAAAATTAAAAATAAAAAGTAAAAGAAAGTAAGTATATGTTAGTTTCTTAAGATGGATTAAAAACTTTGAGGGAAAAAAAAAGTTTAGACTCAGAGGCCTTTCATTTTTCTTCCCAGTGTAAAAGGTGTTTTTCTCAGCAAAACACACAGCCCTATATAAGGCAGGCACTAGACTTCTTTAGCTATTCTCTATTCCTTGATGACTCCTTCCATCTATATGCCAGTGATAAAATATTAGGGGTTCTGATTCCTGCCTCATTAAATAGAGCATTTTCTCACTCTACTCTGACCTGTGCTGGGGCCAGTTTAAGGAGCAATCCGTCATGAGATCATTAATACAGCAACTAGCTAAGAAGGTGAAGATATTCATCTAAAATTAATTTCTTGACCTTTTCCACAAAGACCCAGAAAGTAATATTTTAGCGTTCATAACTGGGGGAACAGCTCCACTTACTGTGTAACCCAAATGTGGTAATTAGAGAAACAAAGCCAAGAAGTAGGGATACAGGGTGCAAATCAGTGCTTTCAGGAATCTTCGCACTGAGGGAATGCCTCAGGCAACCCGGGGAAGATGAGTTTGGGAAGAAGTAAAGATTACTCACCAATAGCTAACATATGGCCTTAGACATTTCTATGAGGCTACAGAAAGGACGGGTAAAAATAAAATCTAATGCAAACACGTTGTGGCTACAAAACATTTCAGAAGGCCAAAGCCACTGTGAGGGCCAATGTCAAATGATTCAACCTTAATTCAGCACAGCAAGTGCCATCTAATAAATGAGACAATGCCTACTTTCATCATGGTTAAAGACAAAGACGAATACAAAGCCAAACATTTAGCAAATGCCAGTAAACTCTGAGTCAGAAAGGCAAATCCTCAGATTCATGAGTAACCTTTACTGGGAACTCAGCGATGCCATTTTGAAGGTGAAATAGATATAAGAAACCCTCTGATCCTCAGAAAAACGCATTTCAAAATGAAAACCAACACTTATCTGCCCTCCCCTCTCATCTCTTTATAATCTCGAAGTTGTAGAGAGCTCTGGGAGTACATTTAGGGGCCAGTGAAGATTCACAGTAATTTTTTTTTCTCTCATTGTTTCTAAACCTTAACCTTTCCGGTGATTGCTAGTATGGAATGAGATTCTGATTTAACATCTTTGCCCCATAGCCAGTGAGGCACACTTTGGGAAGGGGCAAGAAGTCACACAAGTGGTGGTATGAATAGTCTGAAATGTTTTTTAAAGGATGGCACGGCCTCATCACCACTCTGTACTTCTGCACATCAAATTTAAAACAAATACTGACTTCCAGATATTGGCTGGTCACCAGGCAAAATATAATCTACAAAAAGTGAACGTATGTGACTACAACCTGGTGTACAGTAAATGTTCTATAAGTATTAAATTCATTTAAATTTAACCCAAATTGGAGAAGGGAGGAGGCCAATAGGTCTCTGCTATTTTGGGAGACAGAGAAACAAAGGCTGCGTTGTAATGAGGCAATATTCTTTACCATTGTTACTCCAATACCTGTCTCATCACTTTATTGTGAGGAGTAGCAGGTATAGTCAATATAGTTCTTTTAGTTCATATGAATTATGCCTACTAATCCTTACCACAAACAGGTATTATTTTCCTCATTGTAGTTATGAGAAGACTGAGGTTTAGAAAAGACAGATTGCCTAAAGTTAGACAAGTTTGAAGTGGTAGAAGTAGGATTTATTTTTTAATTAATTTATTTTTAGAGAGGAACAGGGGGGAGGGGCAGAGTGAGAGGGAGAGAAGCTTAAGCAGGCCCCATGCCCAGTGCAGAACCTGACATGGGGCTCGATCTCACCACCCTGAGATTATGACCTGAGCCCAAACCAAGAGTCGGATGCTTAACCTACGATCCACCCAGGAGCCTCTACAAGTAGGATTTAGATCCAGATCTCCATTAATTCAAATTTAGGTCTGAAATTCCCTACTTATCAAAAAAATATTTCCCCAGAGTTCTCTTGTAGAATCTCCAACTCCCACCATGATAAAAGGGCAAGTGACAATATCACCCACAGGAATCAGCTTCTCATACCGGCTGCAGATGCCCTGGTGAGAGCAGCTATGTGAAGACGGAAAGTGTTGTTTTTCAGTCGAGATTTCAGAAGGACTTTGCATGTTCATAAGAATGGAAACATTAGGAAGGTTTTCACAGAAGGAGGTCTTGGAGGTTTGAGGATAAACTACTAGGTAAGGGAGACGGTGGTGATGAGGATGGCCGTGCGGCCAAGTACTAATGGAAGGAACACAGTGCATCCTGAAGATAATGCTTAAATTGTTGCTCACTTCCATGTTTTTTACCCTGAACCCTGATTAGACTCATGGATCATCAATTAAATCTCTGCTATTGTCACTAATCTGTATCTTTTTATATTATACAAGTTGGCCATACTCATTTAAAATTTCAGAAAATGCAGCATTTGGAAAAATATGAAAAAACATATATATCCTCTGCCAAAATATGACAACTGTTAACACATTTGTCTATTTCCTTCCAGTTTTTTTTTTTTTTTTCCTCTCTAGTCCTATGATTTGGGACTTTTGAAAAAACAGTTGAAATGATAATATATGCACACATTTAAATCTTGTTTTACGTTACATGATAAGCATTTCCCATTTTATTTCTTTATAGGATTTAACAGTCTAAAATCACAGCCAAGCTTTACCCCCTTCAAAAAAGAACCTTGATTTTTTTTTCACTCATTCTCTGTTGTTTCTCCCCTCACCCCCAAAGCAGTAGTTACGGCAATGGAAATTACTGAAGAAAAAATATTTCCTACATTGCAAGGGCCCTGGGAACTGGGCCATGATTCTACAGGCCTTGACTCTTACGCGAGATGTCATATTAGGCTGACCATCTATTTTTCTTCACCTTCCTCTTCAAAAAGCTAAAAGAGGGAATGAGCCAAAAGGAACAACAACATAACTGAAAATTCCTGAGGTCCTATCTCTGACATAATGCATTTAGCTCTCTCTCGGAGGGGGTACATTATCCATTCTATGACAACCACAGGGGATATCTGAGCCATCCCCTTAAATGTGAACAGTAGGTCAGAATGTTATAACCCAATCATTATTCAATCTTTGGAATATGAGAGGATTATAAATCCATTTTTATATTAGTACTGCATTGCAAAAGTCACCTCCAATGATCTATTTACCAATTCAATCTGTGCTTCTCATCACAGATGAATACCGAATAAACAAACAGGTTCAATAGTACAAGGCCCGTGTTTCTTCTGCACAACGAAAAAGGTAATTTCAATGCTGAGAAAGAGGTTAATTTCTTCGGTTAAAAAATATATTTATCTTAAATTCAGTGTAGGTCTTGCAACAGAAACTAACATTGTCAACATGTTTTGCTGTCATTGGTGTTTTCTGCTTTTAGTTTTATTTTTGTTTTTGGTGGTGACAAAAATCAATTCAAAATAAATATTTAAGTTTCACTCATGTCTCTTTAAGATATATGGGAAAGACCTTTTGCTGTTTGAATTATATAACAAGATGAGAGAAGAAACATTACCAGACTTTTCTCCCAATTAAGATTTGAAGGTTCATTCCCATAAACATAAATGTGGAAGAAGAACTATCACTATATCCAGATGCATTATATGAACATGCATATTTACAGAATAGATGGCTTAGAAATGCTATTCATTCTGTCAAAGTATATGTTTTTTTAAGACATTATTTCTTTAAACACCATTCTTCATTGTAAATTATAAATATAGAAAATAAAAGTACAGTATGAATTTCAAGACTATGTAACGAGTGACATAGAAGACTAGTTAATGGAAAAGAGGGAAACTGAGGAAAAAAGAGACAAACAATTAAGGGACCATGAAGACAGATTAAGGGAAATAAATGACAGCCTAAGGAAGAAAAACCTACGTTTAATTGGGGTTCCCGAGGGCGCCGAAAGGGCCAGAGGGCCAGAATATGTATTTGAACAAATCCTAGCTGAAAACTTTCCCAATCTGGGAAGGGAAACAGGCATTCAGATCCAGGAAATAGAGAGATCCCCCCCTAAAATCAATAAAAACCGTTCAACACCTCGACATTTAATAGTGAAGCTTGCAAATTCCAAAGATAAAGAGAAGATCCTTAAAGCAGCAAGAGACAAGAAGTCCCTGACTTTCATGGGGAGGAATATTAGGGTAACAGCAGACCTCTCCACAGAGACCTGGCAGGCCAGAAAGGGCTGGCAGGATATATTCAGGGTCCTAAATGAGAAGAACATGCAACCAAGAATACTTTATCCAGCAAGGCTCTCATTCAAAATGTAAGGAGAGATAAAGAGCTTCCAAGACAGGCAGGAACTGAAAGAATATGTGACCTCCAAACCAGCTCTGCAAGAAATTTTAAGGGGGACTCTTAAAACTCCCCTTTAAGAAGAAGTTCAGTGGAACAATCCACAAAAACAAGGACTAAATAGATATCATGATGACACTAAACTCATATCTGTCAATAGTAACTCTGAACGTGAATGGGCTTAATGACCCCATCAAAAGGCGCAGGGTTTCAGACTGGATAAAAAAGCAGGACCCATCTATTTGCTGTCTACAAGAGACTCATTTTAGACAGAAGGACACCTACAACCTGAAAATAAAAGGTTGGAGAACCATTTACCATTCAAATGGTTCTCAAAATATACCCTAAAAACTACAGAACACTTCTGAAAGAAATTGAGGAAGACACAAAGAGATGGAAAAATATTCCATGCTCATGGATTGGCAGAATTAATATTATGAAAATGTCAATGCTACCCAGGGCAATTTACACGTATAATGCAATCCCTATCAAAATACCATGGACTTTCTTCAGAGACTTAGAACAAATTATTTTAAGATTTGTGTGGAATCAGAAAAGACCCCGAACAGCCAGGGGAATTTTAAAAAAGAAAACCATATCTGGGGGCATCACAATGCCAGATTTCAGGTTGTACTACAAAGCTGTGGTCATCAGGACAGTGTGGTACTGGCACAAAAACAGACACATAGATCAATGGAACAAAATAGAGAACCCAGAAGTGGACCCTGAACTTTATGGTCAACTAATATACGATAAAGGAGGAAAGACGATCCACTGGAAGAAAGACACTCTCTTCAATAAATGGTGCTGGGAAAATTGGACATCCACATGCAGAAGAATTAAACTGGACCACTCTCTTGCACCATACACAAAGATAAACTCAAAATGGATGAAAGATCTAAATGTGATACAAGATTCCATCAAAATCCCAGAGGAGAACTCAGGCAACACCCTTTTTGAACTTGGCCACAGTAACCGGAGAAGGACAAACAGTGTATGTTCTCATTCATTTGGGGAATATGAATAATAGCGAAAAGGAATATAAGGGAAGGGAGAAGAAATGTGTGAGAAATATCAGAAAGGGAGACAGAACATAAAGACTTCTAACTCTGGGAAATGAACTAGGGGTGGTGGAGGGGGAGGAGGGCGGGGGGTGGGGGTGAATGGGTGACAGGCACTGAGGGGGACACTTGACGGGATGAGCACTGGGTGTTATTCTGTATGTTGGTAAATTGAACACCAATAAAAATTAATTTATTAAAAAAAAAGAAACATCAGGATATACATGTAATCTATGTAACCTGCTATAGCCTAGATAGATTTCTGAAATTCTGTCCATATGACCTAGACACTAAACCATAAACAATCCCAATTTTACCTCTTCATTCGAGTATGCCTATAAACTCCATGATATGACATCAGTGCCAATACACAGTGTACAGAAAGCAGCTTTATGCAAGAATCCCCTTATCTCATGGTCATTACTGCTCAGGTACATAGTCACACAATATAGTTGTTTGCCAACATCTGCTAGTAGCATATTTCCATGATCCATTAATATCTGCATGACATCAATAATCTCAGGTCTGACCACCAACACAAGGGATGTCAACTCCTATGTCTTTGAGAGTGATGGTTAGTGATGGTGAAGAGAAAGGAGGACACATCAGAATCAGCTAGAAACAACTCAAAGAATCTTCCAAGCCCTGCTCCCCTGCTTTGATAGGCAGGTAAGGTAAAAGGGGTCATGATTACACACTGCATTTATATTGTTAAAAGCTTCAGAGACAATTATGATTAATTTCCTACAGTTAGTATCCCTAGCTTAACCATTTAATAAAATATATCTGAATAAGTCTTTAGCAATTGAGTTTAAGACACAGCTCTCATATAATTACCAACTGAGTTTTCCTAGTTGTGAAACTTGGATCATATATATTTTTCTTTAAAGATCTAACTAGCTTTATTAAGTGATTCATGAATTGGGTAGCACCCCATCTAGCATGTAGAGGGGATATCCCCTTGGTCATATATCCTAATTGCTCTGTGTCTTAGTTTCTCATCTGTAAAATCAATGTTTTTCACTTTCAGTAAATTCCACAATTAAATACATATACACACAGATTGATTTCTAGAAGATAGTTTGCACACAGTGAATATTTTTATTTTTCCCAAAATTTTATTATATATTGAAAAAAAAAAAAGAAAATGGCTAGATTCTTTTGAAAATCTCCAGTCTCTCAAGTATAAACCTTTAGTTCAAATCTCTCTCAGGAGTCCAATACCCAAAATTCTTCCAACTACACAAATGGCCTTAGATGTCTCACTGATTCCATAAACTGAACTTAATCCCTGTCTACTTTTAACGATAGTTGCTCTTCTCATTTCTTGAAAGGCCCCACTTCCTTCTAGTTACCCAAGCAAGAAAACTGAGAACCTCTTGAATGCTCCCTTCTCCCTCTCCAAATTAAAATACTTATTATGTCACAAAGTTCTCAATCTTAAATATCTCTTGAACACCCTCCTACTTCTTAAACTATCACAATATTAGGCCCTCACTTTCTCGCTTGAATTTCAGTTCTGTCCCTTTGACTGAGCTTTAAGACCTCACTGACCAGTATTTGTCAGAGGCCAGAAAAAAAGAGTAGGGGTTGACTACAAGGTGTGGCAAGAGGTAATATGGGGAGCTAGTGGAACGGACCTGTATCTTGATCATGAGTGTAGTTACCATGACTGAAAGCATTTGTCAAAGTGTATAACAAAACGTAAAATTTAGGGGTGCCTGGGTGGCTCAGTTGGTTAAGCATCTGTCTTCTGCTCAGGTCATGATCTCAGGGTCCTGGGATCAAGCCCCATGTCATGTTCCACTTGGGAATCTGCTTCTCACTCTCTATCACTCTTCTTCCTCATGCGCACTCTATCTCTCAAATCATTTTTTAAAAAGTGAATTTTACTGTTGGTGAACTTTAAAAAAGCAGGAAAGAATACACACACACAGACACACAACTTCTCTTCCCTTACTTCCCAATGCTTATATAAGCAGCAGGAATATCTGAGTATGGCCCAGAGAGGCCCTCAATATCAGGCTTCTGTCTAGTTTCCAGAACTATCTCACACCTGTGCCCCCTCCTCTCTGCATACTAGCTGCACTGGTCTTTGCTCCATCCCTTTAATGTACTGTTCTCATCCTAGAGTCCTCATGCCTGCCAAGAATACTCTTCTCTGGTTCCTTCTACCTTTGACTAACTACCGTACATCCATGAGAGCTCAGCTCAAAGATCACATTCTCAAGGTATCATGCAAAGCAATTTCAAGGAAAACAAGAACATTCTTTATATAGAATATGTATCAATATGCAACATGTTGGAAGTTTCTTTTGCACCACTTGCCTATAACTTTTGTTAATCCCATCCCAAAGGCACCTTACATTAATGTTCATAGCATTCCTTACCATGTGAGATCACATAGTACATCTGACTCTCTTCTATAGCTTATCCTCACACTAGATTGCAAGCTCCACAAGGATAGGAACCATGGCTATTGTCCCCCATTATGTTCTGTTTCCAGCATAATGATCAACTAAATACATAATGAATGATGGAATGGTTAGTAGTATTTCCAAAAAGCAGTGCAGAGCCAGTATTATTCGATGTCTTTTCTCAAGTCTCTCAGTTCCTCGATTTGAATCTTATAGTTGGTGATTTAAGGCCTCCAAATATCTGCTTTGTCTTTTCCTCTATATGGTATTTTCTTTAACCCTTGCTGTTGGGTAAAAAGTGATCCTGGAACAGATATCCAAGGGACATCCTAATCTCTGGAAGCCCTGAATGCTATGTTACATGGGAGAGTGAATAAAAGATCTTTGCAGATGGAAGGATCTGGAGATGAGACTATTTTGGTTTATCTAGGTAGGCCCTAAGTGCAACTGTATATATGCTTAGAGAGGCAGAGCAAAATTGTATACATACAGTGAAGAGGGAAATAGAGATTGAAGGGAAGCTGCTCTAAGGCAAGCAATGCCAGCAGCCATCAGAGGCTGGAAGAAGCAAGGAAAGGGATTCCTTCCCTGAGCCTCCAGGGGGAGTGCTGACCTGCAGACAAGTTGATTTCAATCTCATGATACCGGTTTCAGACTTCTGGTCTCCAGAAGTGTGAAATAATAAATGTCTATTGTTGGGATCCCTGGGTGGCGCAGCGGTTTGGCGCCTGCCTTTGGCCCAGGGCGCGATCCTGGAGACCCAGGATCGAATCCCACATCAGGCTCCCGGTGCATGGAGCCTGCTTCTCTCTCTGCCTGTGTCTCTGCCTCTCTCTCTCTCTCTCTCTCTCTCTCTCTCTGTGACTATCATAAATAAAAAATAAAAAAAAAAATGTCTATTGTTTAAGACACCCAGTTTGTGTTTAATTTGTTATACCAACCAAGGGTTGGTATACAACCCTACCCGCCCCCCAGAACTTCTTGATTCTGGCTCTTTCAAGGCACAGACTACTATTACCTCTGGTAGTGTGGCTCTCCCTCCTTTCTCTTCCCTTTCAAGGTTACAGCTCCCATCTCTTCCCACAGAGTGCGTGCAATATAAAAGAAAAGGACACTCAAGTCCAGACAGATCTTTTTAACCAAGACTCACTTAGAAATTGTATGATCTTGGGGAAATTAGTCAATCTTTCTAAATATCAGACTCCTCAGCTTTAAAATGAGTGCAATGATCTTTATATTGATCTGTTATAAGTATTGCTCCCAATATCCTATGAAGAAAAATTTCCTGAAATGCTTGCTGTATAATAAATGCCCAATAATTTATATCTTTCCCTTCACTTCCTATTAGCTGATGAAATTAATCTTAAAAGATTTACTTAACCTTTACTGAGAAACAGTTGACTACCTAAGTTAGCATCCCCCTGACTCTTCATTCCCCTGGCACTTCTCACCCCTGAGCCCATTCTTTTTTATTGCCCTTATCTAATCTAAACTGTATTGTGTATTTGTGTGTACATGTGTGTCTGTAGTACACCTCCACCACCAATTAGATTTGCATTCCATGAGGGCAAGGTTGTTTTTGTCATTTTTCATTTCTGTATCCTCGGAGAGCCTAGAAGAGCACCACATATATACGAGTTGATCAATGTTTTTGAATGAGTAGATGAATTTTTCTCACCTAGTTGTTCATAGTTCCACTCCTCTTTCCTGTGGAGACCCAACTTAATAATTTGAAAGTCTCTAACTCAAAGCTCCCATTGTGCTATTATAGAACTAAGCCCAGAAATGAAAAATGGAAACATAAACTTTATTTCACAAAAGTAAAGCAAATGAGATCAATGGGCATTGTACAGGCTAATTAAAAAGTCATGACTATGTCTCCATTACACATAACTGTAGCTACAGACTTTAAAAACAGTTCAGCATCTGTAAGCATACCTATGTACAAACCACATCGCCATAATCTTTAATAAATCCCCAGATGTCGGCTGATATAGGTCACCATTTCAAACCTATGATCATCAGAATAGAACATTCTGCTTCATTTTCCCTTTCTAAGCAACAGGCCCCATGTACCTTGAAATCCTCTCATTTTGTCCTCTAGGCAGTTGAAAAAAATTTTAATACATATTACAATATTGCTACAAACTTGAATAAAATTTTATTTTACACCTTAATCATTTCAATCCTTTTGGAATCTCCTACAGATTTTCTTAACAACTATTATCCCCTTAACTCCTAAATATGTCACGCAGGGTATTTTGCAGGCAGTAGCTAAATCTTTAGGAACCAAGGTATTTTAAGTTAATAGAGATGTAATTTTCCTTGGCCAAATTCTAGAAATTTAAGTTATAGTACATTTATTTTTTACAAACAAATTCTGAAACCATTTTCTCTTTGTTATTGTGATTTGGTGTCAGATGCTTTCTTCCCCCTTATGCATGGAAAATACTAGTGAAATATCCTGCTGATTTTGGAAAATAGTTTACCTTATATGCCTTTTTAGCTTTCTTCAATCTTCCCTCCAAATAAGGGGGAAAGGGAGAAAAATGACTTGGAATGGTTTTATTCAGCTTTTAAATCATCTCATGCTTAGCACAAAGCAAGTAAGTTAAGAGAAGGGAGGAAACAGGGAAGAGTGGAGGAAGTGGCTCTGAGAGGGAAGGAAACATGATCTTGCAGAATAAGTATGGAGCCTGGAGCCACACAGAACTGTGTTTTCATCCTGTGTGTGCTCCTTATTAGTCATGTAACTCTAGGCATATGACCCTCTGAGGATGAGATTTCTCACCTGAAAATCTGAATAACTGCAACAGAGGGAGGCTCTCAGCAATTCTGATTCCCTTTTCCTTCTTTAGAGTCACTCATCTACTTCAACACTCTTCCTCCAACACCCACCACAGGAATCCCACCTAACTTAAAAGGTACATGCTGAGTTCTCCTCTGTGATCTTGGTCTCACACCTCCTGAACTTCATTAAGTCCCATGACCTGTTACCTCAAGCAGCCTTAGCCTAGGCATCAAGATCTCTCCCTTGTTCTCCTCTGGGATCTAGTTTTCTGGTCCTCCCCTCTTTAAAGCTATGTCTACCCTCCAAACACTCTCACACCCTTCCTGTTACTTGCCCTTTTCTGTTTCCTTTAGTTGGAATTCAACTCCTCTGCCGGGATCTTGGAACTACTTACCTCTCATCTTGGAATAAATACTTCCACTGAGCAAGTATTTACCAGGTCCTCTTACTGATGACCAATCGCTGATCCAAGCACATGAAATATAAAGATAACAAAACTGTTCAAGACCCTGCTCTTAAGAAGCTTTACTCACATCTTAGTGCTAAAAGGTAAACAAAAACATAACTATTCATATATTGCTGAGTAGTCATAAAAAAGAAGCTGCACAGGAGGATGGAGAATATGAGGGTGGCAATGGTTTAACTCAGTTTGCCTATGTAAGTTTCTCTGGGAGAGTGGATGATGGGAAGAAGCCCCATGCCAATGTCTGGAGGAAGAGCATTCCAGCAAAGGACAGGCAATAGCTACTGCCATTTAGTACACTCTCCATTCTGGAATTCATTGCTTTCTCACTCTCCTGTACCTCTTGTCAATCTTGGGTTAATCCCACAGTTACCTTTCTCTATAACAGGGCTTGAGAGTTCTGCTTGAGAAAAATCACAAAGATGAACGGATTGGCCCTACTGATATAACCAAGGGTGTCTGGAAACCCTGACAAAGCCTGGTATAGGGCATGAACTCAGTAAGTTTTTGTTGAATGGATTTTTAGAATCATATGCATGAACATACTTTTTCCAAAAACAACTGTTATAAATCTTTTCATAAACTCAAACTAACAGCTTTCATCAAGGATTTAGATACCCAAGATTCTCTTTGAACTGTTTTTTTTTATACTATATACTCATCTTTATACACATTAAAGAAGAAAAAAAGAAACCTTAAGGAGCAGTTTTCCAAAACCAGAAAGTATTATTAAAAATTATTCAAGTTCAATTTTGAATAAAATCCCCTGAGGTTCCTGTAAAATCTCTGCTGAATAAGTTCACAATTCTGAGAGACCCATTTTTAGTATAATCTTCTCTTGGCTTACTTGGTAATTCAGCACTCTGAAATAGGAGGGTGTGAAGATTAAGAAAAAAAAAAAGTCCTACATGAGCAAAGTGTCTAACTTTGGATTTTAAAAAGTCTGATAAAACTTATTCTTTGTTACAAGTTAAGTTCGGGGCGGGGAAAGTACTCTTTATATGGTAATGAAGTCTGGGCCTCCTGAACAGTTCAGGATACCAACTGGCTGATTGATCCAAAATGCCTCCAAACTGAAGCAGACACTAACAATTCCCTCAGCAAAATGCTTGCTGGGTGTTTAGACAACCGACAGGATAACTGTAAACCAAATTCCTATAATATCTCCTCGCTAAAGTTCTCAATGGCAAAATGGGAATGTTGAGAAAAGGAATCTAAAAGTCCTTTCTCCTCTTCATCAGTTTTATGGAGTCCTGCAATAGGAAATTCACATTCACAATGAATCATAGATCTACTTCTTTGGCAGAATGACCAATAACCCCCCTCACCCCCCATTGGTAGGATATATGCTTGGAATCGCTTTCCTAGTATCCCATTAGAAGGAACCAGAGGCATTCCAGTGTGTGGTACTGTGTTCTTAGCTGAAATCAAGATTTGGTTCAAACCAAATGTTTTAGAAGAAAACTGAGGAATGTGGAGAAGATTCCCCGATTTCTCCCTCATCCTCATATTCACCACAGGCATCAAAACATCCCTACCTTGAATCTGGTTAATTATGTGATAAAGGCATATATTTTCAGGATACTTAAATACCATTCAGAGATATGTTTTGGCCCTTAAGTAGAGCTTTGTTATTCATTCGTTCATGCATTTATTCATAATGTGTTTTTTTGTTTGTTTTTTATGTTTCTACACTAGGCATTGTCCTAAGCCTTGCTGATAGTGAGCTGAAAGTAATCTTATGCCTACCCTTAGGAACTCATGATCTAAAGGGAAAACAGACCTATGACAAATGAAAATATTATGATGTTAAATTCCATTTTAGATATTTTAACATGGTGTTGAGAGCACACAGAGGAGAAACTAACTTACTTGGAAGTCACATAATAGTTTCGCTGGGAATTAATATTTGATTCAGATCCAGAAGCTCTGGCCCACATATGCAGATGAGGCAGTGAACTTATTTGGCCAGAAGATTAGATCATGCCTCTCTTACTTGCCTAATCCATACACTTGGATTTCCGCTTTGGCATTCTATGGAATGAAGATATGGCTGGAGCTCAGCTGACGTAAAGGACTCTCTCTCACCCTTAGACAAATCCTACTCTCCTGTCAGCTTATAACTAGGTTCCTTCTTAGAGACATATTTGATTCCCTTAAAAACAACCACACCATCAAGCTGTCACCAATGTGACTCCAAGTGTTACTACAATGCCTTCAACGTTGTCCCCATGCCCTACCAACAAGATTGGCCTTCCTTACACTGGCTCAAAGCATCTGGCTTCAGTTCATTACCCCTTTTTGTATTCTCGACTTATTACACTGCTGAATATCCATGCACCCTAACCCTCACCTTAGGAAACATTCTTATATTCCATACAGGTCTCTCCCCTGCCCCCACATGGTCTCAGATCCTTCATTTCCTTACACCAGCTATACTTGTGAGATCCAGCATTTCTGGTACTATGATGTAAAATACATCTAGAATGACAGGAAAACACATCAACCTTATTATTTTCAACAAACTGCATTTACAATGGGATTCCATGCATAGGATATTGAGGTGAGTCACAGGCTTGAAAATAACACAGACATGGGTAGATTATGTCCTACAATGGCACAAATAGTAGGAATAAAAAAAATGATCCTCAAACCCTTATCTTCTAACTCCAAATTCAGCTGTCTTTTGCTCTACCACATGACAGAAGCCAGGAGAGGCCTGGCACATCTCTCCCAAGGACTGTAGCAGACTTCACATAGTTGAGGTTACAACCCTAGATTAAAAAAGTAAAACTTTAACAATAGGAAAGCAACATAATAATCAAGGTCTAAATTAAAAGCAAAGGTAAAAATCAGAGGCCGGATGATTAAGACTTACACATCCAGAACACAGCATATTCAAAAGGAGTGTAGCACCAAAGATTGACGTTTGAAGTACCCTGAAAGATCATCTAACAGTCGCACCTTACAGTTCCAAAGACTAAGCCATGCTTATCCATCCATCCAAAAGCAACAGCTTTAAAATCAAATATGGCTAGGATGAAACAAATAGATATTTTACATACACGTCTTGACCAAAGATGTAATAAATAAATACATATTTATTATAACTTTTAGACAGACTATGAAAGGATAGAACTTATGATCATTTTGAATTTTTATTTCAAATTGAATAAGCAGAGATAATAGTATTTCTTATTTAGGAAACTGTGTAGACAAAGATACTTTGTTTTGGAACAGTGAAATAATATGGAGTATAAAGTGTCTTCACAGGTGTCTATTCCAATTTGGGCTAAAATCTTCTACCTCAGAAAAAATTATTAGCATATTCGTGAATTATGCCTCCATTGTCAACTAAAAATATCTGTTTATTTAAAATGAGGTGCTTTTAGTTTATTACAGTCATTACTGGCTATCAAAAAAGAGATAATGCACTTGAGTATCCTGAAGTATATAAATTGTACATTTATTACCTAGCAGGGGTCCACCCTCAATCAATATTTTCTCAGAATGACATTTCTCAGGAAGGAAGAAGATCTTAGTTAAGCTAACAAATTATTATCCTTCACAGCAGAACTTCAGACAGGCCCCTAATTAATGAATTGGCTAATAGCAGTTCCTTGTTTACAAGTCATAGCATACACACACTTACAAACAGTGGGATGCAGGCAGGCAAGGAGCAGCCTGAGAAAGTGGGTGTGAAGAAAAAAAAAAAAAGAAAAGAGTGCAGCATAAAAGATGAAACCAGACAAAGGAGAATAGTTATATCAAAGTTATGGCAAGAAAACAACCTAAGAGGCTCTATGTCATACAATTGGACTTCGCCCGCACTGCATAAAAAGAGAGAGACTCAAAGAGAAAAAAATCTTTTTCTTGTAATCACAAATGCCATTTACGGCTCCTTTGATTCATTTCATGGTCTTCAGGACAATTATTCGGCTTTCATTGCTAAAGGTTCTCCTTAAAACAAAAGACTTTAAGAGTAAAGAATTCATTTATTTCCTAGTAGCACTATACATTAATTTGGAGTGTGCTTTGTTCTATTAGGTGTAATTTCAAATTACTTCCAATCCACTGTAATGTCATTTTTGCAATTGATAATGTTAGTTTCAATTCATTTTTTGCTGCTTTGCCAAATAAATACAGAAAACTTATTTCTTGCTCATATATAACAGTGGTGCTGTTTGGGAAAAATAATTAAATGATACCATAGTTGCTATTTAATTATACTGGCTCTGCTGGGTTTATTAAGATTAAGTTACCATTCTTTTTCACAATTTATTTTATATTTCTGTCATTAATTCCATCAATTCATTTTAGGTTCTTTCATGGATATTTCTCGATGTTTGGTCCTTTTTTTTTTTCCATATCCTACAAAGAAAAATGTATCCATAATGGCTATCTAGTCTTCAAGGTCTATGGGCTGAAAAAAATGAGAACTATATGATCTGACTTGGACATTTTCATTTAACATCTGATACTAATATTGATAATGATAAATTTTAAAATGGCACCAATTGTTTACCAAATTGAGAAAGAGCAAAAATAGCCTCTGTCTGGATTTGGCCAGTTCTCTCAGATGCAACCGTTCTCTTGCCTGCATCAAATTACAAGATACCCACTTAATTGGGGAAGAAGCATTTCCCCACACCCTACAAAGAACCTGCAGAACCCACAATCTCAAACATGAATGTCAAGTCTCACTCTCCACCCAGCTCCTGTCAAGTATCTAAGGGAATTTAGAATTTTCTCACTAAGATTTGAAATGGAGAGGTCTATCTATTTCTCCAAATCTCTGAGAAATTATATTATGTAACATTAGGCAATTACATATATTCATCGTGCTTAACTTGTAACCATCTAATTAACTCAGATCATCCTTAGGTACTTGGCATATATCCTTCTTATTCTGTATTGCTTTTCTATAAGTCATATTTTCCAAGAATGGATAAACACTGTTAAGTTGGGTTGGGTCCTGTTAATCACCAATTCCAGTTTACAATGAAAACTAGACATTAATTGAGGGGTGCCTGGGTAGCACAGTGAGTTAAGTGTCCAACTCTAGATTTTAGCTCAGGTCGTGATCTCAGGATCGTGAGATCAATTTGGCTTGAGATTCTCTCTTCTCCTCTCTCCACCCCTCCCACTTGTGCATGTGTGCTTGCTCTCTTGCTCCCTATCACTCAAATCAAATTTTTAAAAAAGAAAAGTAGACATTAATCACATGCCTTGTATACACTTAGCAATAAGTATTTTAGAAGCACAAATTAAACACATAATATGTAACAATATAATCAAGTCACTAAAAACATGATTTATCAGATGACTTTATAGAACCAATTCTTGTCCCACCAGACCTATAGAAAACATCATTTCAAGATGATCTTGAACAAGAAGAAACAAGATTGTTGTAGATAAGATCCTTATGACAGGCAACACCCTTTTTGAACTTGGCCACAGTAACTTCTTGCAAGATACATCCACGAAGGCAAAAGAAACAAAAGGAAAAATGAACTATTGGGACTTCATCAAGATAACAAGCTTTTGCACAGCAAAGGATACAGTCAACAAAACTAAAAGACAACCTACAGAATGGGAGAAGATATTTGCAAATGACCTATCAGATAAAGGGCTAGTTTCCAAGATCTATAAAGAACTTATTCAACTCAACACCAAAGAAACAAACAATCCAATCATGAAATGGGCAAAAGATATGAGAGGAAGACATAGACATGGCCAACAAGCACATGAGAAAATGCTCCGCATCACTTGCCATCAGGGAAATACAAATCAAAACCACAATGAGATACCACCTCACACCAGTGAGAATGGGGAAAATTAACAAGGCAGGAAACCACAAATGTTGGAGATGATGCGGAGAAAAGGGAACCCTCTTACACTGTTGGTGGGAATGTGAACTGGTGCAGCCACTCTGGAACACTGTGTGGAGGCTCCTCAAACAGTTAAAAATAGACCTGCCCTACGGCCCAGCAATTGCACTGCTGGGGATTTACCTCAAAGATACAGATGCAGTGAAACGCCGGGACACCTGCACCCCAATGTTTCTAGCAGCAATGTCCACAATAGCCAAACTGTGGAAGGAGCCTCGGTGTCCATCGAAAGATAAATGGATAAAGAAGATGTGGTTTATGTATACAATGGAATATTCCTCAGCCATTAGAAATGACAAATACCCACCATTTGCTTCAATGTGGATGGAACTGGACAGTATTATGCTGAGTGAAATGAGTCAATCGGAAAAGGACAAACATTATATGGTCTCATTCATTTGGGGAATATAAATAACAGTGGAAGGGAATAGAAGGGAAGGGAGAAGAAATGGGTGGGAAATATCAAAAAGGGAGACAGAACATAAAGACTTCTAACTCTGGGAAACGAACTAAGGGTGGTAGAAGGGGAGGAGGGCGGGGAGTGGGGGTGAATGGGTGACGGGCACTGTGGGGGGCACTTGATGGGATGAGCACTGGGTGTTATTCTGTATTTTGGCAAATTAAACACCAATAAAAAATAAATTTATTTTTAAAAAAATAAATCCTTATGAGAAATTCTGAAAAGTTAATGCATGCATTTGTGTGCATGTGTTGAGGATGAGGAGGAACAACAACAACAAAAAAGATAGTTATCTTTCTGCCTCACCACATTTATAAAACACTTTGTGTTCCTTGCATCCCTTTCTGCCACCAACAGCACAAGGAAGCCCTGTGATAGAAATATCAGTGAGTGGTAATGTTGACGGTATAACAATTGTTTAGTTGGAACAGTTCCTTCACGTTTTCTGGTGCTTCCCTGAGACTAGAAAAAAATGTATTGTCCTGAAATACACAGAAGGTTGTCCAGAAATGATTCAACTTCTTCATTTCTACTTAAATGAAATTCATTATCAAATTTTGTAAATGATTCTAACGGAAGAGTTTTAGTTTCAACGAGGCTGCTTCCATCCTATTTCAAGCTTCTATGGACCTAAACTATAAGAGATCTGTTATCACGGTTCTTTCTAATTCAGATGAGCTCTCCGGCAGGTTATTGCCAAATATTACTCTAGTTCACTCACTGGAGCTCTTCTTTTATCTTTATAGAACTTTGAAGTTCTTTTTTGGAAATAAAAGTTTATCTTCCCATGAAATTCAGAAAGATTTTTATAGATGTGAAACAAAGAGCTTGCGATTTTAGCCATTTATTTTAGAGTATCTAAACTTTCTATTCACAAAGCTAACCCTGATTTTTGAGTAGGAATAGGGATATAGTTCTACCTTGAACAGAATAAACACTGAATGATGGCTGAAGAAATAATGGAATGAAAAAATGAAGGAGCTTTAACAGTTATCTGTTGGTATTTTTTTCCCCCATTGGTTCACTCAGTTCCTTGTCTGAGCAGTCCACTCACACCATTTATTTCAAATGTATGAAGACTTGATTTATGTTACAGAGTAGTATTTCCCAAATAGTATTCTCCAAAGACTGTATACTGGAAAATGGTAATAGGTCTACGAAAAAAAAAATTAAATATCTGGGAAAATGTGCCGAATGTACTCCTCCACCCTCTTTAACATCAAAGCCTCTGAGAATGTCTGTAATAAAGAAATCTATTTAATTTTGTTTAACACAGCATTTCTCAAAAAATATTTTACTGTAGAAACCTTTTCATATTTCCTAGGACACACTTATCCATAGAACACTGTTTAGGAAAGAATGCTATAGGGGATTTCCTTCAATTTTAAGTACTGAGGTTTCTGAACATCCTATATTCAGCCAATTGTTTCAAAAATGTTTTAAGAAAATCATTTACAGAAAATTTTTGACTGCAGTATTGTTACTTTCTTATATCTGGGACATCAGTAGGAACTGTCAAATGATCTCATAAAAACAGCCAAAAATGTCATGTGAAGCAGTAACATATTAAGGGATAAGATTGGGGATGGTAATGATCCTGACCAGGCTATATTCATTCCCTGATTTATTGATTGACCCAATGCATTTATTCAAGATTTTCTACATGACAGGAAGTGTGCTGGGAGGTTTTTTTTATATTAAGCTTATGTATGAGCACTGCCAACACAACAGCCATTGCCTGAGATCGTGGCTTGGCTAACTATGGCCCACAGGACAAACCTGAGTGATCGCCTGATTTTGCACAGAAGGTTTTATTGAAACACGGCCACAGCACTTTGTGTACATATTGCCTGTGACTGCTTCTGCACTACAATGGCAGAGTTGAGAACACAGTGTATCTGTTCCAAAAAGCCTAAATTATTTACTACCTGGCCCTTTACAGAAAACATTTACTTCTGTCCTAGATCTCCATGTTATGTCATATAATACAACAAACTTTCAAGGAATGCAACCCTCTCCTTAGTTCATAAATTAGGAAGTTACACTTCAGGACAGCAGGCTAGCATGGGTCCTTTGCCTCATGTCACTCAGGTAATCAGTAGTAAATCCGGATTCAAATCCAGTTGGTTGACAACAAATTGCATGAGTTTCTTCCCCCATATGCCAGCTATCCTAAGCACATTTATTTCTTTGGAGGATTATCTATTAACATAAGCAAAGTAAATTCTATTTTAAAAATCACTTGGGCTTCTATCATCGTGGATCTTTCAAACAATACATTTCAAAACAATACATTCATATTCACTTTTTAAGTATATGCCGCTCCATCACAGGCAGCGCTCTCTAAATAGCACCCTTGTTTCATGCCTAATAGCTCTCCCTCCCTGGATTCTTCCTTATGCTGTCCACATTTTGAGAACATTGTTATGTTATACAAAGATAAAACATTCCTATTTTTGACATATGGTTCAATTTTTCATACTTGCTAAAGATCTGAAAAACTGCTTCCCTTTGATGGCTCTCAATTTAACTTAGCATTTGATTTATTTATTTGATTAAATATCTTGGTCTTTAGAGTATTATTTTTGTTGATTCATCTAAAAAGGGATACTTCACTATTTCATCTTTATAGATTTCGTTCATTTTCATTTAGTTTTGTTTCTATTTTTTCAATATCGAAGGTAGAAAAACAAGCCTTTGTTTTGAAACACTGGGTATATGTTTTGGTCTCTGGAGAACATAAAAGATTTAGACATTTCTAGAATGAAAGAAAGATGAGAGTCAGTACCAAGAGGTTCAGAGAGACTTCCCAATTCCAATCAATTCACTTTAACAAAAATCTATGGAACATCTAAGTGCTGTGGAGCTATAAACAGAACATAAGGCAGCGCTTGACCAAAGGAGGCAATATTCTCCTATGAGGAGGACGTGAAACGCCCTGGGGAAGTAAAATTAAAAAAAAATAAAAATATAAAAAAAGCCAGTGAAAGAAAGTTCTGCATAAATGCTATAGGGAACCAGTGGACTATAAACCTATTTATTCTAAATCCTATTTTAGATGGTCTTTCACTTAAATGTGATAGTAATAGCAAATATAAATTACTGCAAAAATCTGCCATCACATTAGTGCCAAGCATCAATGTCCTCGACTCTGATTTCACTACAAACTGATGTCCTATCCACTAGGATCAGGAGCCTTCATTCATTCCTTTTATTTTTTTTAAGTTTTTATTCAAATTCCAGTTAGTTAATACCATGCAATATTAGTTCAGGTGTACAATCTAGTGATTCAACATTTCCATGCAATACCTGGTACTTGTGACAAATGCACTCCTTAAACCCCACTACCTATGTTACCCATCCCCCACCCCCATGACCTCCTCCCTTGGCAACTATCAGTTCGTTCTCTATAGTTAGAGTCTGTTACCTGGTATGTCTCTGTTTTTTCCCTTTTTTATTTGTTTAGTTTTCTTTGGAAAACTGTCTATTCATGTCTTCTGTTCATTGTTTTGATTACTCACTTTTTGACTGTTGCATCGTAGAAGTTCTTTACAGATTTTGGATACTAACACTTTTTCAGATATGTCATTTGCCAATACCTTTCTCCATTCCTTAGGTTGCCTTCTAGTTGTGTTGGTCATTTCCCTCACTGTCCAGAAGCTTTTTCTTGTGAAGTACCAATAGTTTATTTATTTTTACCTTTGTTTCCCTTCCCTCAGGAGACACATCTACAAGGAAGCTGCTACTGCTGATGCCAAAGAGACTACCGCCTATGTCCTCCTCTAGGATTTTGATGGTTGCCTGTCTCACATTTAGGTCTTTAATCCACTTTGATTTTGTTTTTGTGTATGGTGTAAGTATTCCAATATCCTTCTCTTGCAAGTTGTTGTGCAGTTTTGGCAAAACCATTTATTAGACTTTTTCCTACTGCCTATTCTTTCCTTTGTCAAAGACTAACTGACCATACAGTTATGTGCTCATTTCTGAATTTTCTACTCTGTTCTATTGATCAATGTCTTTATTTTTGGGCTGATGCCATACTGTCTTGATAACTACAGCCTTGTAATATAATTTGAAGTCTAAAATTGCAACGCTTCCAACTTTGCTTTTCTTTTTCAAGGTTGATTTGGCTATTCAGAGTCTTTGGTGGTTCCATACAAATTTTAGGATTTCTTGTTCTAGCTCTGTGAAAATGCTGGTGGTATTTCGATAGGGATTGTATTAAATGTATATATAGATTGTTTTAGGTAACACGGACATTTTAAAGATATTTGTTGTTCCACCCCATGAGCATGGAATGTTTTTCCATTTCTTTGTGTCGTTTTCAATTTCCTTCATTATTGTCTTATAGTTTGCCGAGTACAGGTCTTTGGCCTCTTTGGTTAGGTTTATTCCTGGGTATCTTAATGTTTTTGGTGCAATTTTAAATGGGACTAATCCCTTAATCTCTCTTTCTCTATATACCAGGATTGGTATATAGATATGCAGATTTCTGTGTGTTGATTTTGTAACCTGTGACTGCTGAATTTGTGCATCAGTTCTAGCAGTTTTTTGGTGGAGTCTTTCAGGTTTTCTATATTGAGTTTTAGGTCATCTGTAAATAGTGAAAGCTTTATTTCTTCCTTGCCCATTTGGATGCCTTTTATTTTTGTTGTCTGATTGCTGTGGCTAAGACTTCTAGTACTATGTTTAACAGTGATGAGAATAGACATCCCTATCTTGTAGCTGACTGTACAGGAAAAGCTCTCAGTTTTTTTTTCTTATTTAGTATGATATTAGCTGTGTTTTGTTCATATATGGCCTTTATTGTGTTGTAGTATATTCTATGTAAACCTATTTTATTGAGGATTTTTATCATGAATGAATGTTGTACTTTGTCAAAACCTTTTTCTGCATCTATTGAGAAAATCATAAGGCTCTTCTTTCTTTTATTAATGTGGTGTATCGTGTTGATTGATTTGTGAATACTGAATCACCCTTGCAAGCCAGGAATAAATCCCACTTGATAATGTTAAGTGATTCTTTTAATGTATAGTTGGATTCAGTTTGCTAGTATTTTACTGAGAATTTTTCCATCCATGTTTATCAGAGATACAAGGCAGTGGAATTCTCTTTTTTAGGAGTAGAGTCTTTATATGATACATTTTTAAAAATATTTTATTTATTCATGAGACACACAGATAGAAAGGCAGAGACACATGCAGAGGGAGAAGCAGACTCCCCACAGGGGGCCTGATGTGGGACTAGATCCCAGGACTCTGGAATCACGACGTGAGCCAAAGGCAGATGCCCATCCACTGAGCCACCCAGTCACCCCTTTATCTGGTTTTAGTATCAAAGTAATGCTGGCCTCATAAAGTGATTTTGGAAGTTTTCCTCCAATTTCTAATTTTTGGAATAGTTTCAGAAGAATGGGTATTAGCACTTCTTTAAATGTTAGGTGAGAAATAAATTAAAAATTAAAAAAAATAAATTTTTGGTAGAATTTGCCTGTGAAGCCACTGGCCCTGGACTTTTGTTTATTGATTCAATTTCTTTGCTGGTTATCAATCAGTTGAAATTATTTATTTCTTCCTTTTTCAATTCTGGTCACTTATGGGTTTCTAGGAATTTATTTCTTCCAGGTTGTCCAACTTACTGGCATATAGTTTTTCATAATATTCTATAACTGTATTTCTCTGGTGTTAGGTTTTATTTCTTCTCTTTCATTTGTGATTTTATTTATTTGGGTCCTTTCTCTTTTGTTTTTGATAAGTATGCTGGGTTTTATCAATTTTATTAATCTTTTCAAAGAATCAGCTCTTGGTTTCATTCATTGTTCTACTGGGTTTTTGTTGTTGTTTTTTAGTTTGTCATTTATTTCTGCTCTTATCTTTATTATTGCTTTCCTTCTGCTGGCTTTAGGCTTCATTTGCTGTTGTTTTTTCTAGCTCCTTTAGGCATAAGGTTAGGTTGTTTTATTCTTGCTCCTTGAGGTAAGCCTATATTGCTATATACTTCCCTTTTAAGACTGCTTTTGCTACATACCAAAGGTTTTTTTCAACCATTGTGCTTTTATTTTAGTTTCCATGTTTTATTTCTTCTTTAATTTACTGGTTGACCCATTTATTCTTTATCCCCCAAGTGTTTGTAGTCTTTCCACATTTTCTTGTGGTTGACTTCTAGTTTCATAGGATTGTGTTCAGAAAAGGTACATGGTATGATTTCAATCTTTTTGTATTTGTTGAGGCCTGACTTGTAACCCAGTATGTGATCTATTCTGGAAAATGTTCCATGTGCACTTGAAAATGTGTATTCTGCTGATGGGATGGACTATATCTGGTAAGTTCATCTGGCTCAGTGTGTCATTCAAAGCCATTCTTTCCTTGTTTATTTTGTTTATATGATCTGTTTATTGATGTAAATAGGGTGCTAAAATCCCTACTATTAATTTCAATTAGTCCCTTCATGTTTGTTACTAATTTTTTTTTATGTTTTTGGGTCCTCCCTTGTTGGATGCAAAAATATTTACAACGGCATAGTACACAAAATACACTGGCGACACTCCTCAAAGTCCCAAGCCCTGGGTACTAGGTAACCTCTACTTCATAAGGCCATTACTTTTAGGAGAAAGACACATGCCTTTTCTTTTCTTTCTTCTTTTTAAGAAAAAAAAATATTTTATTTATTTATTCAAGAGAGACACAGAGAGAAGGCAGAGACACAGGCAGAGGGAGAAGCAGGCTCCCTGTAGGGAGCCTGATGTGGGACTCAATCCCAGGACCCCAGAGATTATGACCCGAGCCAAAGGCAGATGCTCAACCACTGAGCCACCCAGGCATCCCACACATGGCTTTTCTAACATAAAGAAAGTGGCAGAGACTTTGGCAAAATGCCAAGACTGAAAAATGTATCCCAATTGAAAAAAGATAAGGCCAAAGCCAGAGATCTAAGTGAAACAGGTATAAGTAACATGCCTGATGGAGAATTTAAAGCAACAATCATAAAGATACTCATTGTACTTGAGAAAAGAATGAAGTTATCAGTGAGACCCTTACCAAAAAGATAAGACTTAAGGAATCATTCAAGATGAAGAATGGAACAAACAAGATTAGAAACAGGCTTGATGCAATGGACAGCAGGCTGGAAGAAGCAAAGGAATGAATTAGTGACCTAGAAGACAAAATAATGGGAAATAATAAAGCTAAGCAAAAGAGAAAAGAATTATGAAGCAGGAAAATAGTCTTAGGGAACTGTGATTTCATTATAGGAGTCCTAGAAAAAGAGAGAGGAAAGGGGACAGAAAATTTATTTTAAGAAATAATAGCAAAAAATTCCCTAATCTGGGGAAAGAAACAGACATCCAGATCCAGGAAGCATAGAGGACTCCCATGAAAATCAACAAAAGCAGGCCAATAGTAAGACATACTGTAATTAAGTTTGCAAAATACAGTGATAAAGATCTTAAAAGCACCAAGACAAAATAAGTCCTTAACTTACAAGGGAAAGCCCATAAAGCTAAGTGAATATTTCTCAACAGAAACCTGGCAACCCAGAAGAGAGTGGCATTCATAATGCTGAATGGGAAAAGTCTACAGCATTCCCAAGCGAAAACTAGAGGAATTCATGACCACTAATCCAGCCCTAATAAAAAATATTAAAGGGAACTCTGAGGGCAAAGGAGAGACTGGAAGTTAGAAAGAAAAATCAGAGAATATCTCTAGAAACAACAACAGAACATTACTCTGAATGTAAATGAACTAAACGTTCCAATCAAAAGACACAGGGGGGCAGAACAGATAAACTAGTAAAACACAAGACCCACTCATATGCCACCTACAAGAGACTCATTTTAGACCTAAAGATACCTATAGATTGAAAGTGAGGGGGTGGTGGGGAGGAGGGGTGGCTCAGTCAGTTAAACATCTGCCTTTGGTTTAGGTTATAACTCCAAGGTCCTGGGATCAAGCCTCAGGTCAGACTCTGTGCTGGAGATTATCTCCCTCTGCTCCTTCCTGGTCTGTTCTCTGTGTCTCTCTCAAATAAATAAAATATTAAAGGAAAAGAAAAAAAAAACGAGAGAAAGTGAGGGGTAGAGAAATATTTATAACACAAATGGATGTCAAAAGAAAGCCGGGATAGGAATACTTATACCAGACAAACTAGATTTTAAAACAAAGACTATAAAAGAGGTAAAGAAGGACATTATATAATCATAAAGGGGATAATCCCACAAGAAGATAGATCATTCATTCCTTTTAAATATTTATTCAACATTCTATGCCAGTACTTATCAATAATAGGCATATTAAAAAAATAATTAATAGGCATGTTCATAAGCATTTTTAGGAGTTCAGAATAAACTATTTGGAGAAAAAGCAAAAAACAGAATTTTGTACCTGAAAGAAACATTCAATATCAACCATTCCCTCATTCAACACATATGCAATGACTGCTATGTGTCAGGCACTGTGCTTGACCCCATGGAACACATAAGATTTTCAGTCTCTATGTCCTTGAGGAATTTGCTGCATAGTTAGAGAAGAGTATTACCAAAAAATAAATAAAATGAAAAGGGAAATCTCAACACCTAACCCTTAATAGTTACTTTTGGGAAGAGAGTTATTTTTGAAAATGTGCCTTGATAGGTCACTTTGTATAGGGGATAAATCTCAAATCATAGGTGCTTTAAAAGCCTTAGTAACTAAGTAAAACATTAAATTGCCTTTGAAAAGTAAAATAAGGAAGTCAGGGGCTTCCTCAGAGGCAACAGAATGGCAGTTGCTAAATTATAGAGGAAGTGTGGATTAGAGGGATTAGTTGAGAACCTTTATTTGTAGGAGAGCCATAAGAATATTTAAGTATAGGAATGCCTAACACATTCTCTTAAATTGAGACTGTGTGTTGGTACAATTTTAAATGCAGGTACCACGTGTTCAATGGGCTGTTGTCATTGTTGACTGGTTCATTTTTATTTTGATGGATTAACTGATTGATATTATGGAAAATGAGAAAGGTCCAAATTTCACATTTGATTACATGTTGTTTAGAAAAGACAGTCTTGAGAATTTCAGAGGCAGAAGTGACCAAGGAATATTAGCCACCTAGACATTCATAGGAATGTTGGGAGATGGGGAAGAGCTCCAGTTTTCTACAAAGCTAGATGACAAACTATGTTTTTAAGCCAGGATACCTTGTTTTCTGGATAAAAACTAAAATGCAACTTAGAAAACAATGCCTTTGCCCTCCCCATAAATGTATACACCTCATTTAACATATTGCTAGGTAACACTATAAACATTATGAAAAATTATGTATTATTTCTACCTAGAGGAGAATTCTGTAAGGCTAAACAGAAGAGTAGACAGGAATATGGAGATTATCTCAAGAAGGACAATGAATAGCATTATGCATGACAAAAATACACATTAAACAATTTGTCTTGTCAGATCAGGAAATGCTTAAAAAAATGTTGGAAAATAAGACTAGCAAGAAACAACTGTGACTTAATATTGAAGTTCCTTGGATTCTAGACTTTGGAGTTTGAACTTGATTCTACAATGAGGAGAATGTATTATCACCTTTTGGAAAAGATGGATCATCAGAGTAGTACATAAAATTCATTTAACAGTTGTAGTGCATAACAGATACCGGCTAGAGGAAGAGGAATAAAACAATACGTGATATAAAAATGGTCAGAATGATGTTAGTTGTATCTGAAGTGGGAGATCAAACTAGATACAAGATATATAATACAGAGAACAGTAGACATCTGTTAACATTTTGAGATACACATCTGGATAACCTGTTTTAATTTGGATCAACTCCCATTATGTGAGTATTATTAGGAACAAGGACTACACCTCCCATCTTAGAAATTTACCTTCTCTGTCCCTCATTCAGAGCAGGGACATAGGATTTTGGTTGGACTAATATATTGTTTTCTCTAAGATAAGAAACTGTGACCTTATCATACAATGGCAAATGATAAAAGAGATCTGAGCTGGTGGTAATAGCCTCTAGCACTAGTGGTTTCACAATACTTCCTAAAAGGGTCATGCACCCTCTGTGCCTCCATATTCTTATATGGGATTCTCTACTGGATCCCCTTCAATTGGTTTCTAGTCATTATCACTTGACAGGGAGCACTTATCAAGCTCCCCAGGGGCCCACATCTTGTCAAAGACAATAAAGACTGAAAGATCAGCATTTGACAAGGAGGGCCACTCCTTAATTCTTGAATCACTTTCTTCCTAAATTTCCTTATTTCTTTTTTTTTTTAAGATTTATTTATTCATGAGAGAGAAAGAGAGAGAGAGAAAGAGAGAGAGAGAGACACACAGGCAGAGGGAGAAGCAGGCTCCATGCAGGGAACCCAATGTGGGACTTGATCCCAGGACTCCAAGATCACGCCCCGAGCCAAAGACAGGAACCAAACCACTGACCCACCCAGGGATCCCCTCCATATTTCCTCTGATGCTCTCTTATTTACTTATTTAGTCTCATTTATTTCAATGGTTCCTCTCATAATAGTTCTCTAAATACTAGAATACTTCAGGATTAAGTCCTCAGCCCTCTTCTCAATTGCTGCTCATAGCTTAGACGACCTCATTCATTTTATGGCTTTAAACAGCACAAAATAGACTTCAAAAGCTCAAAATTCTATTTTTGGTCCTTTCTTTTCCCCTGAAAATCCAGGCATTTCTATGCGACTACTTAATAATTATTTCAAATTCAGAATATCCAAACTAGAATTATTGATTTTCACTCTCCCTGTCTGAATACCCACCACCACCACAAGTTGAATGTCTATGCAGTTTGACACAAGCTCCAGGAAAGCAGAGACTTTTTTACACTTGCTTTTTACTGTTACCTAATGCCTAGACTATGGGCTAGCATAGAGAAGATACAAAATAAATATTTAATAAATGATTTATTATATGAAGATATTGCCTAGGCAGTTAGAAATCCCCCCTTAATTTTGTTGAAGATATTGAGTCCAATTTAAATGTAGTGAATTTACCAAGATCATAGCTTCATCACAGAAGCAGATCTGGCCTACCCACTATATATCCTCATCCAACAGTTTCCGTTGCTAAGATTGCCACTTGGCCCCATACTTAAAGTCTCTCAAAAGTTCCTTGAGATTCAGTGGGTCTAGTCCATTCCCACAACGAATATCAGATTCCTCAACTGTTACTGAGTTTGGTCAACATACAAAAGAGGGACACAGTTCCTTAGGAAAAAAACAAGACTTTCCAACTGTACTAGACATTTATAGTGTTTTCCTGATTAAGCAGTATCTGAATTTTCCTTTTCTCAAAGATATGCCTTGATGCACACATTTTAGTCAGGGCAGGACTCTTCATCATGCTACAAGATCTAAAAAGATTGATGTTTACCCTTCCCTTCCCCTCTGGCCACCAGGCTACTCCATCAACAAGAGGCCCTTTCCTAGGATTTTGAATCTAAAAGTAGGGACGCGAAGACATGGGAATCTTGGAAAACAAAAACTCACAGTATATATTGTGGACAGGGGAAGATGTGCATGCTTTCCAGTGATGAGTTATCAGTGGTAGGATTCTAGGCAGACCTCTTATGGCATGACAGCTGGGCCTGCTACCCCAGTCTGCCTTCATTCCTAGCTGTGGCTGGGTGCCTGCTGATTACCCAGAGCTGGGTTTTTTGTTTGTTTGCAACCTAAAGCACTTATTTTTGCTTTTTTTTTTCTTTAAAGCACTCGTTTTTGTATTGATGACCTCCAAATCATTCTTCAGTGTCTTCCACTGACTTACCAGCACTGACACTTGTCCCCTCTCTACAACCTATCTTGTCTATGTCATCTAAGAACCAGTTTGATGATCGGTTTCCTCATCTAATATCGATTCAAACGGAAGGACTAACCACTTGAAAAGTAACTCTTCTATCCATCTCATCTTGTTTCCCCATTAAAACTGCAAGGTAATTATAAAGCTAAGTAGAAGTTATTATTTTAGATACAACTTGAAGAACAATTATTTTGGGATGCCTGGGTGGCTCAGTTGTTGAGCGTCTGCCTTCAGCTCAGGGTGTGATCCTGGAGTACCAGGATCGAGTCCCACATCGGGCTCCCTGCATAGAGCCTGCTTCTCCCTCTGCCTATGTCTCTGCCTCTCTCTTTCTGTGTCACTCATGAATAAATAGAATTAAAAAAAAAACAATTATTTTGAGAGTATAGAAATCCTTACCACCAGCCTTTCTCTAAAACCATCCTTTGCCACCGTTCCTTCAGTGAAAACTTGTTTATGGATTAAATTTCAGTTTGTTTACAACTTTCCTGAGAACCTCTCCCCCCTATAACCTAACAACAATAGTTTAAAAAGCTTCTATCCCTTACAACCTCCCTGGTCAATCTTCTCTCCCACAGAAAGATAAGAGTGACTAATTTTGGATTTTTTTTGAGGAGTAGCTAAATTTGATCTAAAAGATTTAAGGCATTATTCAGCCAACTTTATTCATAGCGTGGCTAGTGGTAGGGTTAGGCCTTAAGAGTCCTAGCCTGGATTTGACCCTAAGTCAACAGTCCAGGCAGCTTTAACAGAAAGCTCTACATTCCACCTTAGGGCCCATAGTCTAATCTTGTCCTTTGTAAGTAGAGCTCTCATGGCAATTGCATGTGAAAGGAGCAATTGGGACAAGTCAATTTTTATAAATTTCGAGGCCCCTGCCTATAGGATCTTATTTTACCTTGATTCTCAATATCTTATACCAATAGTTCTTAACTTGTTCTGTGCTATTATATTCCTTTGAAATACAATTTGAATGAAAAGCATGAGTTTTTTCTCAAGAGAAAAAAGTTTATACACAAAGTTTTGCATAGGATGTTATGGAGTTCACAGATTAACCCTGAAGCACATTCATTACAAGGAGTCATCACCTAGCTTATACACTCATTACAGTAGGTAGAGCACCGCACTCTTAATTGTTTACATTATTCTTGCTATTAATTTTTTAGGTCCCCGAGGGCAGGGTATCTTACTTTTTAATCCATAAGACCTAAACACTGGTATATCTCAGACATTCAATAAATGCATGTTCAAGTTAAAAGTAACTCAAGCCTTTAAACTGCTTTACATAGATGATATTAGACAGGTGCCTCATTATTCCACCTATGCATATTTAATCACCCAGTACTTCAAAGATCTCACCTGTGAAGAGGATGTACAAATCTCTTATTTACTAGGGAATTATAAGCATTGCATCTAATAACAACTACTAAAAGGCACTCTAAAAATGTCAAGGGGGAACAACTGTGTTGATGAAATAATAACAATTTATTTAATTTAGGTAAATACATATTCACTTGTCTCCCTGGGCATTTCAAAGAAGGGAAAAATAGACATGGAGGCATTCCAGAATAATCCCATTCCCCCAACAAAGCAAGAACATCATTGTCAGTGAGGACAAGCACCATATCCAATCTCATTTTTAATAGAATTTCCTTCCGCTTATTCTTCAGATCTTGAGAAATCCACTTAATCCTGTATGTTAAGGCTGAGGCAAATGAGGTGAACAAGAATAATGCCTTCACTTTGCTGGGACATGAGGGTAACTCTAAATAAAGAAAGGCTTGCTACCCCGTGACTCCTATACAAAGCTTATGAAGATGATGTACTGTATATAACTAGATCTCCTAATTTTGCACATTTGAGAAACTTCCAAAGCCAGACAATGTTTCCTTCACATTCAAGAGTTGGTTCAGTTCACTATGGTGGCTCACCAACCAAAATTATCTAATGTCAGCCCTAGAGGCAGGACAATGGATTCCCAGAAAGACTGACCTGATGAAACATGAAACCCAAATCCTTTGAATCGAGCACAGCACATGTACAGGTTCCTACTCTGCCTCTACTTTCTCTAGCCTGTGGGGACTTGCCTGATACGTCTACACCATCCAAGGCTGCCAATTTTCTAATCTCAATAAGGTACAGCCAGGAAATGGAAAGGGCTCCAGAATGTACCTACCCTCTGTGCCTACTAATACACACCTGGCAGTATAAATTTAGGTTCTCATCAGCTGTGACAGCAAGCTGCAGCATCAGTTAATTCATAATCAGTGAAAGGTAAGTGTGTTTATAGACTGTATGTTATGAAGTCAAGAGGAATCTTGTATAGCATTTCACTTAAGTGTCATCATGGTCTGTGGGATGGCTTCGGGGGAAGTAGGGTTTGGTATACAATTGTTTTAGGAGAAAAAAGAGTATCTCAGCAGGTCCTGGAAGAAATAAAATACTGCCCTGGTATATATCTGGAAACATCTGTTATAGACATATAGAAGCTCCATGATATTTCCTATTATAAAATGATATAACCCATATAAATCTAAAAGAACAAACCTGAACAGATTTAAATTGTGGAATAAAATGAAGAATGAAGAACAAATGAAAAAAACTATTGAATATTTTCACTTGTGTAAACTGAGGCAAATTACTTGGCCCCTTGAGCTTTAATTGCCTCATTTACTAATATGAATATGGAAAATAACTACCTTATACGATTACTTTGCTTGGTACATAGTAGGCATCCAAAAATGCTGTGTCCCTTTCTCTACTGCCAAGTCAAATAAAATGTTCATTTAAAACTAACACCCACTACCTTTACTTCACAACCCAAGACTTTCAATAGTGTATTTGACTTTTATAAATTCACAAACATTTCACATAATTTACATTTCAACGACTGGATCTGAGGTGCAGTGAATGTACTCAATACTGAACACTGCAATCAAGGCAAGGCACCTTACTTAAGCCAACAAATGATTACCCTTTGCTGAAGACCTATAATTCATCAATTTGTTCCTTACAGAATCAGAAAGGCACAAACTAAAGCAAGTGAGGGCATAAGGATTCAGGAAACTCTCTTTAGATGCTTCTCCAATACTCAGCAATTACTCTCAGGGAGACACATGTCCCATCAGTCTTCTTCCTCTAGCTCAATAACAACAAATGGATTTTGGGGTCCATGGAACTGCCTCAATCCTACCCTGATTTCCTGTTAACTGTTTAAGGCACCACATGAGTGGGTCTTTCATGTGAGTTATCTGGCATGTTTCAGACTGGCAATTATCAGTCATTGTTTCACCAGAATTCTTGAATATGCCAGAAGTTCTGCTCATAAGAGCAGGAAAATGGGAAAAACAGCATGTGGATATTAACACATTCCTCACTCTCTACCAATAAGAAAGCCTAAAAGAGGCCTTCAGTGGTAGAAAGATAAAGTGAGACTCATTTGAAAGAAATTTGTGGGTAGGTTGACCAGGGAAATCAGAGATGAGCCAAAATCTCTAGAAACAATGTATGGTAATTGAGACTGGGAATCTTCATCTCCTCAAATTTATCATTTGCTTTTCTCTATCTTTAAGCTTTTGCTTATAGTCACACAAAGTTAGAAGCTGGGAAGTAAAGATTTTCAAAGCACACCATAAAGGAAACATGATATACAGGTAACTGTCACCATGGGCACAATACTGAGCATGAGTCCAGGACCACTATAGCTTCTTCCTCTGAGTTACACACAAACAAAATAGCAGCATTAAAATAGGGATCTTCAATTATTTTGTCCTTACTTTCCAGTAAAGAAATATGGCAGACACTGTTCATCAGTTAACTCACTCATGTTCTTCAGCTCCTTCTCCCATGTCACCTCAACTTCAGAGAGTGGGAAATCTAAACAATCATGTTTTAATCATCCTTTGTAGCTGGGGGTGATACGCATGAGATGCAGAACTGAACAATGATATGAGTAGTGAGATGCAAGCAGAAGTCTGCTGAGGACTTCTGGGAAGGCTTTTGGTTTTCCTAATAAAAGGGACAGATGGGTGGCGTGTCTTCATTCTTCTTCCCTATTCCCTTCTATCTTGAATTTGACATCATGCTTAGAGCTGAGGCATCTCTGTTGGGACCAAGAGAATTGCATAAACACTTACTGACTCTGATATTATGGAGCTCTTAACAAATAACAGATACTAACCACTCAATGTGTAAGAGAAATAAGCTTCTCTTTATGACTTAACTCAGATTTTGTTATTATTGCAAATATATTGCTACACACTCAAGAGTAACTTTGGGTGACTTCTCCCTTGTTTTGGTTTTTTTTTTTTTTTTTTTTTGTGAGGACTTTAACACATTTTCACTAAAAGAGATAACTCTTGTTGACTATTCAAAGCTCCATAAGGTCATTTGCTATCTTTCCCTGGACATTCTTCTGAAGGGCATAGAAATTATTAGCCACGGAAGAGTTTCATGGATCATAGCAAATTAGTAATTAAGGGTGAACTCTTTCACGTAATTATCAGTAGACAAAAAGTAGGGAAAAAAAGAAGGAAATTCCAAGACAAAAGCCAAAATGAAAAACTGATCAGAAAAATAAAAAGGAAGTAGACTTTAAACCTAAACTCTTTAATTCCAAACTGGAGGTACTGCAAAAAAGGGTGATTAAGGCAAATATCATGGACTCCATTTCTGGGCTATTCTTCTCCCCTCCGCTGATTCCTAATGGGAAGCATCCACCCTGTGCCCTCACACTCTTCACCTCCCCTTCCAGTTTCCTCCTGCCTGGGACCATTCAGAACTTCAGACTGCTTATACCAACGATAAGCCCTCAGGATGCCAACAGGAAGCAACAATGATACAGTAAATAAGTATAAAAAGAAAACTGTCAACCAAAACATAGAAATTAAGGGCATGTCTCCCTCCCCAAGATGATGCAATAGTGACCACAGATTTGGCACAGGTCAAATCCTGCTATTGGGCAGGAAATATGTGGAACTGCTCACCTGGCCTGGCCTGCGAGGAAACAGGGTCTCGATGATGGGTTGTGAGTAGTAGAGAGCTACGATATTCCTAGGCTTCCTCAGAAAAGTAGAAAAGAGAATTTACTACCCAATAAAACAAACATGCACTCAAATCTACGGCATTACACATCTCTCAACAAAAATTGCCAAGAGGAATGGTAAACTCAACCTCTGTACTGAAATTAATTATAACGATTGTGTTTATGTACTCAACATAAAGGGGTTTGCAGCTCTTCTAATTCAGAGAATCTCCTTCATTTAAATCTGGTGATAAAAATGATAAAGAGTAAACTATAAAAAATAAAAGCCTTAGATTAATTTTTTAATGAAGCTTTATTTTAGAGGAAAAAGACATAGAAAAAGATGCTCTCCTATGTTTGAGAATACTACCCACAAACAGAAAATGAAAAATGTATAGAAATAAGAAAGCAAATAGGTAACAAAGGACAGCCATGTTTTTGTGTAATGTTTTGTTTTAGACAGTGTTAGGCACCACATTCATTCTGCTCCGACTCCTTCCTGCTTTTTTTTTTCCCCAAAGCTTGAAAACAATTGAGGGAAACACAAAATGAATTCCCATGACTCATATAACCTCTGTTCCACAAATTAACACTGTCATCATAATAATATTTAGAGACCTAATTAATATATTGTCTTTTAGCGGCAGAACAGAAAAATAAGGCATAGCTTCCTAAGTCCCCATTCTCCGACGTGTGAAGCACAAGTTGTACAGTCTGAAACTGTAATATCAGCATATGCGGTCTCCACATCCCCTGGGAATTAGGAAAGTAACATGGTAAAAAGAAACCTCGGTAGAAATTGTGTAGAAGGAAAAATAAGCAGAATTAATTTACAGTTTTATATTGCTCAGTAGCATATTGTAAAGAGAGGGGAAATATGCAATAGTTTTTTTTTTTTTAAGATACTAAACCCCAACCCAAGAGTAGAGAGAGAAGAAAGGCATGTCTTTGCCATAGTTAATAGTAAGAACATGGAGCATGAAAAAGAGCAGATTTGCAAGCTAGGTTAATTGTGTTTTAGTCCAGGCTGTTCTAATACCCATGTTACCTAGGCTATAGGTTGTTAACCTGAAGTTCAATGCAAGAAATATTTACACATTTTTCTATACACGTTTTCTAGGGTAGAAGGCCACAGCTATAATCAAATTCTTAGGAGTCTATGAGCCAAGAAATGTTAAGAACTATCACACTAATTAATCTATCTCCGCCTTGGTTTTCTCATCTTTATTAAGGGAATGCCAACATCTATCCCCCTTTAATCACCACAAGGGTTTAAAGAACATACGGAGGAGTAAAAATATTTTAAAAATTATTTAAACATGTTTTATATCTTTCATATATTAGTTAGGAAATTTTAATATCATCAGAGTTTTGTATAAATTCATCAAACCACACAGTTAGAAACTTTGGCTTATTCTCCAGCCTATATGAGATAAATATGAAATTCTTGGAAGTAACATATCATTGAAGAAAAAATATGTTCTTACGAGAATTTATCTTGGTATTCTAAGGTGTTTTTATTAAAGATTAATAACAGCATTACCTATTCAGCAGTCACAGAACAATTTAAAGGAACCTCTTTTTTTTTTTTTTTTTTTTTTAATTTTTTTTATTTATTTATGATAGTCACACAGAGAGAGAGAGAGAGAGAGGCAGAGACACAGGCAGAGGGAGAAGTAGGCTCCATGCACCGGGAGCCCGATGTGGGATTCGATCCCGGGTCTCCAGGATCGCGCCCTGGGCCAAAGGCAGGCGCCAAACCGCTGCGCCACCCAGGGATCCAATTTAAAGGAACCTCTTATTTGAGATAATATATATCAGTTTACATTGTTTACACATAATGTGACAAATGTAAGCCAAGAAATAAGATCTTTTTAATGACATTACCATTTAAAGCAATGTAACTAATTAGCCTAAACAAAAGTTATGGCCAAGGTGATTCTCAGAGTCATTCAGGCACCACTGTGCATATTTACATGTTCAAAAATCTGATGAGCAAGTCTGTGCTTTTAGTTGCTATGATTTACTAACAATTGATAAGAGAAACATTGATAAAAAACCCCTCATTAATAGATTTTGTTTTCCTTTCTGAGACAAACTCCTAGAAATTTGCTGTAAACATCTCATTAATAGGAATAGAGGAAAGGAAGATAATTAGTTTGTGTCATCAATCAAGTTTTCAACTTCTATACCCCAGTCAATGCTCTCAACACTCTTTCAGTACTTAAATTACAGAAAAGCAAAAGGAACTCAGTGTTTGTGAAACCTCACAAGTATCAGTTGTAAATTAACTTACTTGGAACAAGCCAACTCTGAGAACATGCCATGGGCAGCAGTAAATTTTGTGCAAATCCTGTGGTAATTGACTGGAAAGATACCACCTCTTCAGAATTTCTAATTATGAAATTCTGTGAAAACATTGACACAAAATAAGAAACCATTTTGGAACTGAGTAAGCTTTATATCTAATATGAAAATGATATATGGAGCAGCTAATTCATTGCATGAATGATCACAAAATGTTTTAATGTCATGATCACTAAACGTATTGTTTTTACAGGTACTGGCCTACTACTACTCCAGGTCTGTACAGCAAGCTGGACGCCAAAGACAAAAGGCAACAGAAATAATAGTGCAGGTGTACAGTGAAAATTGCACATGCCTTGTAACAAGTAACGTGCCTTGGCTACATACACAAGATCTGGTTAGTGTAGAAAAATAAAATTATATATCGCCAGGATCTGTTTTATAGCATACTACAGGCAAATGCATGTGTGTGTGCACGTGTGTTAAAGGATAAAATAATGAAACTCAACATGAAGTACTAAAATAAATATAAATATAAATGTAAATAGTGCCAATCTCACCAGATGAAGGAATTCTTTGGGGGAAATAATGTTCCTGAAGTTAACAGGAACAGGAAAGCGCTGCCCCTTTCACATTGGGTTTGTATATAACGTAGTGAACATTATCTCCTGAAAGAAAATTGGAAGACTTGGAAAGTTTATCACCATTTCTAAATCAGAACAAGTTTTCCCAAGCAGCTACAAAGCCTTCATTTCTAGCAATGTATCTTGCAACATCACGCATAATGATAGCGGGATGAAGAATGGCAGTGGCTAGGCATTAGCTTTACAAGGTGCCTCTTAAAGTATGGGTAGCACTGAGCTAGATCTTTCTAGAGCCTGATTCAAGATCTCTTTAAGGTAAAAATATACATGAGGGTAAATATTAGGTAAGGACTGTTTGCAGGGACATACAATGACCAAGTGTTTATTTGATCGGGGCACTGGCATTGTTCAACAGTTTTGCTAATTTCCCCCATAGTTTTTACTTAACATGATTAAACTCACATTCTGCCCTAGACATACAAATAAAAAAATTTATTTCCTCATTTGAAGTCAAGATATTTGACAAGCTAGCTCACAACTTGGATCTGTATTTCCAAAGAGATATGCTTTCTAGGAAAGAAAGAGCTCAAAACAGAATTTCTCATTCACACAACTGGAAAAGTATTTGAATCAGGATTTCAAGAATCAGGTTTCACATTAAGGAAAGATTTGAAGAAAGCTCAATGTCCATAATGTCATCCTATCATAAGGGTTATAGTTGAGAAAACTGTGGCTCTCAAAGGTTAAAACAATCCTAATTCCAATAGTCAAGGACTACTTTAGCTGATGTTGAGACTCCATGTTCTCAAGCATGAACATGTTATCTACCAATACTCAAGACTCTTTTAAGTTATAAGCCTTTAGGGAATTTATTACTTACATCATTTCTTATGAAAGGGGGGGGGCAGTATTAAAAACAAAACACAGAAATAGCTACTTGAATTGGATGTAATCAAACATTAAAATGAAGAACAAATAATCCCTGTTTCAGTTTTGTCGAGAATGATTTCAATGAAGAATAGCTTGGTTGGACTTCCAATAAGAAATAACAGATCCACATTCCTAGTAACACCTAAAATTGAAAGAATACCATTTTCCCCCAGGGTCTGGAACAAGATGAAGAAAAATAAGGAAGCCTATTCATGTTCTGCATTAAATCCAGTCTTTCTGGGGCACCGGGATATCTTAGTGGGTTAAGCACCCAAGATACCAGGTTTTGATCTCAGGGTCACAAGTTCAAGCCCCACATTGGGCTCCATGCTGGGCATGGAGTCTACTTAAAAATGAAACCGAAAATGGGGATCCCTGGGTGGCTCAGCAGTTTAATGCCTGCCTTCCACCCAGGATGTGATCCTGGAGTCCTGGGATCGAGTACCACGTCAGGCTCCCTGCATGGAGCCTGCTTCTCTCTCTGCCTGTGTCTCTCTCTGCCTCTCTTTCTCTCTCATTAATGGATAAATAAAATCTTAAAAAAAAATGAAACCAAAACAAAAAGACACCAGTTTTCCTACCTGAAAGGGAAAAAAGAAAAACACTTACATTTTAATCCTTTACTTCCTACTTCCTAGTTCAGAGATCCAAGCTCTCTGACAGAAAACTGGGCAACCCACCCCTATGTATGGCACAAACTCATTTTTTTTTAAGTAGTTAGAGTACTGGCTGATTAAAATTGTGACTTTAAGTTTACCATTTTTTTTCTGATTTCAAAAAAATTAGAAAATTTAGGAAAACAAAACTTTTGAATTTTTTTTCTTTACTTTTTATATATTCTTTTTTAAAAAGAGCAAGAAAATAGGCAGAGACCGTAAAATTAAATCACTGAAGAAAAATTGAGATAATTGATGCTTTTTAAAGGTTTAACCCTGCAAAATATCAAATAAATGAAAAGTAAAACCATAGTAAGCTTATCAAATTGACAACATGAAAAAAAAGTAATGCTTAGGTTCAGGGTGAGCTTATTTACTTATTGTATTTTTTTTTAAGATTTTCATTTATTTATTCATGAGACACAGAAACAGAGACAGAGAGAGAGGCAGAGACACAGGCAGAAGGAGAAGCAGGCTCCCCACAAAGAGCCTGATGGAGGTCTCGATCCCGGGTCCCAGGATCAGGACCTGAGCCAAAGGCAGACGCTCAATTGCTGAGCCATCCAAACTCAGGTGAGTTTAGATAACATTATTATATTCACTTGACGTGAATATAAAGCGAAAAATATTCATTCTATTAGAAACAGTATTTTCATACCTAAGATTCCATCCTAAGGACAGAATCAAAGATACAAATATTTGTGCAAAATTGTATTTATGACAAGTCTGTTAAGATAGGGAAAATTAGGGGTAAAGCTGCCAAATAACAAGGTAATACTTTAATAAATTAGGTATGATGGGATATTATCCAAACACTGTTCTTAAAAACAATGATCTAGAAAGATGCCTACCACATCTAGTAAGATGACACAAAACCATTTCATTATATTATTGTATGTGCATAATTGAAGAAGATATACAAAAAGACATAAAATGGCTTATAGTGGTTTTCTAGGTTTTGAGATTATGTGTATCATTTTAATAATTCTTTATACTTCCCTATGATTTCTTTGTATTAATTTTTTTTTAAACAACTTGACCCAAATAGTCAGTCGGAACAAAATTCCAAGACAACGGAAGCACGTTAGCAAAGCTAGGTAGGTGGGGATGTGCCTCATGAAAACAAGGAGAATGTGACTGCAGCCAAGGTTATGTGTGCTGGGAGAAGGGTTGGAAATGTGACTGGACAACTAATGCCTGGAAATTATGGATGAGCCGTTGATATTCTTGAATCGAGTAGTGATTTGATGAATGCCAAATTCTCCTTGGATTAATATGTGGCAGTGTAGCAGATGGACTGGGTGGAGTGAAGGAGCGAGGTATAGAAAAGAGTTATTAATTCAATCTACTAAATGCTTCTGGGAATGAAATGACAATCAGAAACATTCTGAGTTCCTCTTCTTGACAAAAGACATCATCAGAGAATCCACACATATTCCCCAAAGGAGAACTCTGGAGAGATTTAATCAAGAACCAGTCAAGATGGTACAACCATGAGAGGGTGTCATCCACAAGAGAAATTTAGCAGATTCTCCTAATTTATATTCTTTTGGTATAGTGAGAATCGGAGACTTTCATTCCGTACTGTTACTCTGATGGTCTCTGATCCTGCCTGTTTGCCTCCTAACCTGATCGACATGTTTCTACTTTAGATACATTTCCACTTTTTTTCTTTTCCTCTGTCTAGACTTGGAATGTCTACAAAACTTCATTTAAATTAGTTTGCAGATTTCAGACAGACCCGATCGGAAGCCTGGTTCACTTTCACGCTTTACTAATTGTATGACCTCAAGCATGCTGTGCAGTCTTGGTTTCTTCATTAGTAAAATAGGGAAAATTCTACCAATTTCGACAGATAGTCAGGAGGATTAAACTAAAAGAGATTATGTAATGGACCTGATACATAATAGGGGCACATGTATTGCTTCCTCTATCCCTCATTTTACCTTCTGACGCCAGAATGTGGGAGTTTCTAACAAAGGCAAGAACAAAAGTAGGTAGACTTAAAACAAAAGTTGTCACTGTTGCTATATTGTTGAGTTTTTACTTGTGGTTGCTTGGAATAGTTATTATGCCACTTTATCAACACACGGGCTATAACTAGAATATTAGAAAACCAATTCTTTTTTTTTTAAGATTTATTTATTTATCCTAGACAGGGGCAGAGGGAAACGGAAAGAGTGAATCCCAGATTCCCTGAGTGGGGAGCCTGACATGGGGCTCCAACCCAGGACCCTGATATCATAACCACAGCCTAAATCAAGAGTTAGATGCCTAACTGACCGAGCCATTCAGATGCCCCTAGGAAACCAATTCTTATTAATTTTGCCTACTGATTAAACATAATTAAGGAAGTCTTAAATTTGAATCTATATGATGTATGCCTTATTCTTAAAATTAAGATTTAATGGCCACCTGGTAAGGTTTAATGGCAACCAGGTAAGGTATTTTCCTTGTTTTTGTTTCTCTGTTTACTTTGTTATCAGTAGGAATGAGGAAACTTGGATCTATCAGCCTTGTCAGGCTCACTCCCTTTTTGTGATGGCTAACTTCCATTTTGCTTCCTGGATCAGATCAAGAAATCTGTGGCCACAGAACAGAGCGAATCAAGATAAATGAGGAAATAAAATGCGTGCTTTGGCCTCAGTGACACTATGTATTAATTGAGTTCAACTGGCCACAGTGAGACCAAATGAGGGGAAATGTTCTAACTGCCAGGGAAAGTTTAAATGTGATGAAGCCTTGAAGATTGCTTCAGGAAAGCATAGTGTATTTTACTCTATTTATTTTTCATGAGTTTTCTCTTGCCTGGCTTTGTAAAACATTCGTCCCAATAAATGATTTACCATGGCAGAAAAGATGCAGGAAATTGATCTGAGCTCACCTTCAAACATTATGAAGGCCCTGACATCTAATCAGGTTCCAGAGAAGACTCTGAGATGGCCGGCATTTATGAACAGAAGAGAAGAAAATACACTTGGAAAACATCACAAAGACTAAACTATCTTTCATTTCATTTTAGCATTACCCATTCTGACTGTTCCTTCTTTGAAGGAAGGCCGTTCACTTCAAATTTAGTTTTAGTTAATGAACATAACCTTTTAAACTCCATTAGCAGCTTCTTTCTCAGCCTAAGTGTAGAGATGCCTGTGGGATTTCGGAGATAGACAACTTCTCTCTAGGAAGTGTGTTTTTAAGAATGACCCAGGGCTCTGCTTCCACAACAGCAAGATTCAGAATACTCCAGAAAGCCAACATTGAACTCTCCAAGAGCAAAAAAAAGGCTTATGTTTAGAAAACTGTCTAATCTTTGAGAAATAAAAGTAGAACAGAACCCCATAGTCCCTGACTTTCTGCCCCTTTTGCCACCAGGTAGTCCCATCCGAAGAGGGCACTGTGTTATCAGGAGAAAGAAGAGTCTATACTCAAAGTACCTAAATACTCTTTAAGGCCTCTCTAGCTGTGAGTAGAGAGGAGTAAGCAGGGTCTTAGAATTTGTAACTGGGAGAGAACTGAACTCCTAAGTGCAGCATACAAAACTGGATATGCCAAAATTGAGTCACACAGTGTAAAGGATCCAAGGGATGGGAAGTCAGATATGGATTTAAATTACAGCTTGTCTGCTTACTTACTAAATAAATTTATATTTGACATCCATTTGGTGCTCTAGCTTTAGCTCTATGCAGAAATTTCTGGGAATTGGGGAAGAGGGAGAAGTTGAGATAAAGATAATAAAGTGATTATGCTTTAGAAAAAGTCACCCTTAATATTCTCACAAGTTACCTCTAAGACCTTCTCTAATTTCCAAACTCATGGATATCATATTATTTTACCATAAAATGTAAAATGACCCTTAGTGAGAATTTTGAAGTCCGTGGAAATAAATGGATTCGTGTTGAAGTAGGGTTTCTGGGTGACAGGTGGGTGATTGGTTTTCATACACCTAGCTCTAGCATGTGCTTCAAATCTTAGACTTGACAATGTTATAAATTATTCCTTGAAATAGGCATCTGGGTTGTCCACAAATCTTTAAAACATGGACTATTAAGTCTTCATATTCTAAATATTTACCATACTTCAGAAGAAATGTGCAATATTATAAATTTTCTCTATTTCTCTAACCAGAGTTTATCCCTGAATTGCATTCTGTTGGGAGTCAGGCAACAAAGACTTAATGTCCTTTTGGAAAAATAAATTGGGGGACAGGATAAATAACTCCCAAGAGAGGGATAAACCACTCAGAATTCACTGTGCTGACAGACATTTGGTATTTTCCATATGTGATTCTAAAGCATTAATTTAGATTAGAAAATATGGTAATCCCAATGGATGTGTTAACCTGTAATGTCATCATGACCGTATGCTTCTTCTGTACCCATGAGTGTAAAAATCGTAGTGAAGAAATTAGCACCTCCATGAAGTTACCTGATTCGTTCATTTACTTGAGAACTCAAGGCAGAAGAAAAAACTTGTATTTTCCAAATATGGGCCACATGAATTAAAAAAATCATTGTGGGGGCGCCTCAGTGGCTTAGTGGTTGAGCTTCTGCCTTTGGCTCAGGTAGTGATCCCGGGGTCCTGGGATCGAGTCCCACACTGGGTTCCCCACGGGGAGCCTGCTTCTCCCTCTACCTGTGTCTCTGCCTTTCTCTGTGTCTCTCATAAATAAATTCTTTAAAAAATTATATAATTTTAAGCAACTGTGGACAAATTTACCCAACAGTTAACTAAATCTAGAATCCACTTTCTTTCAAGTTTCACTAAGTGATTTAGCTCTGCTAGGAAGCAATGATATATATTGGTCAAAGAACATAGAAAATCCATCCTCCTCTACACTTGGGTCTACCTACACAGCTAGTTACGTATGCATTTCCCTTAAGTCACTGAAATACATTCTCTGGTGGTCAATGAATTAAGTGAATCACTCTTTTCTTTCCTTCATACCTACATCTTGAAAACAAACAAAATACTTCTATATCTTTGCATAGGCCAGCTCTTGAGGAACCAAATATTTTCTTTCCAAATTATTCAAACTCCACAGCCCTTTCTCTTTAATCTATATTCAATGGTTCAGCTGCTGGTGACCATAAAGGCCCCTTCTTCCAGGGGCATATAAATCCAATACTAGACCAAAGCGGGAAGAGTAAACACCATTTGCCAGATTTGTTGAAGTTTTGTGGTGGTAACACCATCGGTGGAGCCTGTGCTACTTGCAAGGCAGTTATGGCCATGAGAACTATATGGACCATTTAGATGGCGGCCTTGAGTCTGTTGTATTGTGCCAAGAGCTTCTGGAAAAGTAAGGGATTATTCCTTTTGCCTCACCATCAACACCATCCTTGTGAACCTGCATCATCAACAGACAACAGTAGTCCTTTGGCACAGAAATAGCTAGAACTTAGGCAGAGCAGTAGTTCAAATGGATTAAACATATTAAAAAGTAAACACCCTTCCCTTGTTTCACCCCATGCCTCCACTACCTTGACTCTTTGTTTGGGTTCTCCTTCTCCTTGGAAACCCCATTTCTTCTCCTTCTCGTGCCCCTGCATCTTTTCCCTACCAAGCCTTCGACTTCTCATTTGTGCCTTCCTCTTCCTGTTCGGTGCCTCATTCTCTTCCTCTTTGTATTTTAAGGTAATATCTGGATTTCTTTCAAGTTGTGCCTATTCCCAGGCACATGTATAATGCATCCTAGAGTTCAAGGTACTTTCTCTGACCCTAATGAGAGCCAGCTGATGCTTAAAATACTACTATGTCATGGGTAGCAAGAGATGCCGTTTTTTAAATTAGATAAAGCACAGGTTCAAGCAGATTAATAAGTCTAAGTTTTCTCCACGTGAAACGCTCTGATCTAGCATTAGAACGCCAGTCCCCTTAGGTTGCTACCTTATCACAGCTGTCTATCTCCATCTCTGACTGCTTATGGCTGTGCATCAAATCTCTTCAAATATAAGAAAACACACACAATATGGGAAACAGACCATGTCTTTAAGACGGTTTGCCCTGCTAACAGCAGAGCCACAAAACAACTATCGACTAATCCTCTGAGCCTTGGAACCTGTGGGCTGTTGCTGCAAAATACATCTTAATTAACCACAGAATCAAGAGATCAATGCAAGCCATTAGAAGCACAGTGCTTCACCCAGGTACAACATATAATGGGAAAGCAGGTAAATCCACAATACTCACCCAAAAATACAGATGTGTACCAATATACTAGGACAGGCTGGACAGTCACATTGCCACAGCAGGGGGCTATGCACAGAGTTTTTTAGTTTTTAAATGACTCATAAAACACTAATGTCTGCATGCTTTTTGGCATAAATGTACATGCTATGATAATAAAACTGGATTGAGTCAACAATTACCACTGTATTGATCTTTTTAACTCCTTTCCCACACAGAAGTTACCCTTTCAATTTTAAGATTTGCCTGATCTCCAAAGTCCTCTATCATTTTACCTGATAGACATATAAAATTATCTACGTAATCTAGTAGTTTCACATATAAAAACTACATTCACATGCTAATGATTCTTTTCAGTATTTCTGATTTATTTTGCAAAAGTGGGTTTGATTAGCAGATCTTCAAAATCGCTCCCCAAAATCAAGTTGTTGATTTCCTCATTTTCTATGCTTGAGAAGAAATTCATCAACAAGGCAAAATCTAATGTCCAGATCAGTCCAAAATGAAGTACAGTGCTATAATTATAATCTATTTCACTCAGAAGATATAATCATGTTCTACCAATATTGGGTGTTTTATCTCCTAAACCAATCACGATCCATTCTGCAAGTGTACTAATCATTCTAGAATGTTCTAAACTGCATCTGTGCCAACTGCTACACTTCATGAAAATTAAAATAAATGTACACAGATTTCCTTCTTACCACAACCATGAAGATGAACATGGACATGAGATGCTAAAGCCTAGCTTTAGTTCACCTAATTTTTTTTTTATTTATTTATTTTTTATTTTTTTTATTTTTATTTTTTTTTATAAATTAATTTTTATTGGTGTTCAATTTACCAACATACAGAATAACACCCAGTGCTCATCCCGTCAAGTGTCCCCCTCCGTGCCCGTCACCCATTCACCCCCACCCCCCGCCCTCCTCCCCTTCCACCACCCCTAGTTCGTTTCCCAGAGTTAGGAGTCTTTATGTTCTGTGTCCCTTTCTGATATCTCCCACACATTTCTTCTCCCTTCCCTTATATTCCCCTTCACTATTATTCATATTCCCCAAATGAGTGAGAACATACACTGTTTGTCCTTCTCCAATTGACTTACTTCACTCAGCAGTTCACCTAATTCTTAAGCACCATTTAGCTTTCCCAGAAATTTCTAGTGGATTGAAAGACAACTGTAAAAAGAAATTTTTCTGAGCATTAAACTGATGGACATATTGATGCTTAGTTTAAAAAATTGGAACCCCCTGGAATTAATCGAGGGTTCTCCATAAAGAAGATTTAAAAATAACTTAACAGATTTTAGGAAAATGAAGGGGTACAGGGTAATTAGTCATAATGATTTGAGAGTGTGGACTCTCTTTCTAGCCAAAGCATTACAAAAAAGTAGGAACAGATAAATAGGCAGAGAGGGTGTTTCTTATTGGTTATCTATACTATCCTGTATCACATGGTGGGTTTAGTTGTTGACTTATTGATTAGTCACTGCATTTCCTTTCAGCACTTACACAAAACTCCTTGATCTATAAAATCAGGTTACAAATCTTCCAAGAGAACTCATTTATTATATTTCAAACTTGTTTCTAAAAATGCTTGAAGCTAAAATATACTGTTTATTAAAACAAAAAAAAAAACCCTACCAATATTTAGAAGTAAATCCCTTTCAGATAGACAAAATAACCCCCACAATAATGGCTATTTTTTTATTGAAAACTATTATTACCTCCATTTTACAGAAGAGGAAACATCCTCAGAAATATCAATTTGCCTTTGATTACACAACTTTAAGTGGCAGAACTACATTTCAACTTAGACAACCTAGTTCCAGCTGCTTTCATCACCAAACAATATGGCTTCTTTTTACCCAGTTTTTTGGATTCCGTATGTTAAAGTTCAAAAGTACCATTAGTGCCATCACCAATTTATGATCTTCAATCTCAGTGGCACCCCTAGAACACTCTGCCATCCTGGTGTGGTCACCTACTTCCACTCTCTATAATCCATTCTAAACTACCTGTTTTCTCAGGTCCTTTACCTCACCTCTGCCCTAAATCACAGCATCACAAGGACTCATACTTTTCAAAGAAAATTGATTCTCTCCAGTATGAACCATCTCAACTTTCCCCTAATAACTCCCATAACCTATTTCATATTTTTGTAGTAACTCACCTGAGAAGAAAAGGAAGATTTTATCCAAACTTAAAGCTTTCTACTTGGATTCTTGCTATCAAAATACTCCTTTCTCTTCTGAGACCCTACTCTTTCAGTGACCCTATTTTCTAAATGCTTAGTCTTCCTCTCCCCTATCCTAGAATCCTCCTAACACATATATGACTCGTCCCGATTCCTCTGACACGGCCCTTCTTTCTCCTTCTTAGCCAAATGCTTGAAAGTAAAATTACTGCTTATCACTGTCTCCACTTCTTCAATTTATTTTTATATTCCAGGACATTAATTTTTTTGCTCCTCTCCAAATCACTGTTAAAGATCAAAATTCCCTCACTGTAACAAATCCAGTGTATTTTAATCTTTATGGGTACAATGTGAAATTTACCATTTTTGATTTTAGGGCTACCATTTTCTTCTGATTGCCCTCCTCACTCCCTGATCTCTCCTTCTCAGTTTTTGATATGCCTTTTCCTCTGACAAACTTGAAAGCAGATATTCCTGAATTGCTATTGCTTTTGCCCGTTATTCCTCTAAACATTGTTTAATAGATTGAACTCTCTTGTGTTCTAGACCCAGATATCTGACTGCTTACCACACAATGAACCACTTCCTGACACTTGAACTCAACATGCCTTATAGAACAGCCGGCTTCCAAGATGGTCCTAATGATCCATACCTCTTTGTGTTCATAACCCTTTGCTATCCTCTCTCACATTAAACTGTGCTGACCTATGTAACCACTGTGATACTGGAAAAATGGTATGTGTGACTTATAAGGCTACATCGTAGAAGACATTATGGCTTCTTCCTTGATTCTCTTGGCTCACTTGCTCTGGAAAAAGCAACTACCATGTCATGAGGATGCTGAAGATGATCAATGAAGCAGTCAATGTGATAAAGAAACTAGCCTCCTGCCAGAGCCATGTGAATAAGTCATTTTAAAAACAGATCCTTGGGCAGCCCGGGTGGCTAAGCGGTTTGGCACCTACCTTCAGCCTAGGGCATGATCCTGGAGATCCGGGATCGAGTCCCACGTCAGGCTCCCTGCATGGAGATTGCTTCTCCCTCTGCCTGTGTCTCTGCCTCTCTTTCTGTGTCTCTCATGAATAAATAAATAAAATCTTTAAAATAAAAACAGATCCTCTAGCCTCAAACCTTCAGATAGCTGCAACTCTATGCAACATCCTAAAAGTAAGCTCATGAAAGATCCTGAGCCATACCTACTCATCTAAGCTGCGCCCACATTCCTTACTCAAAGAAAATGTGAGACTATATATGCTTATTATTTTAAGCTGCTAAATTTGGGGATATCTTGTTATGTAGTCAAATAAAACCCTCTTGAACATTTCTCCCACCCCTTATGTATTCCCTTTCTGTTATTGGCAATACTATCCACTAAGTTATCTAAACCACACAGCCGATGGTGTCACCAACTCATCCTCTTGCCCCCCTACCCCTTACACATCATCTCCAGTCAAGATCCAGTCCTCTGTAATCTTCCTCCATTATAAAATTCTTGAATCCATCCCTCTGTCAGTAACTCTGCCTAGTTGCTGCCTTCTACATTTCTCTCCTGGGTTATATCATGAGACTATTTCTGTAACACCCCCAATTTATCCCTCATCTTCCTTAAGTTGGATCTTTAAATACAACCATCAGATCATATTCTTCAAAATCAGAGCCTTTAATGGTGCCTCATATTTTAGGCTGCTTGTTTGTAGCCTTATCTCTTATGATCACTTACTATACCTGATATTCCATAGCTCAATCTGTTTCGAGCTTTTAAAACTGTTTCTGCTGTCATGATTTCTGCTTTTCTCCCTTTTCCTAGTTGCTTAGGCCATCTTGACTTTGATAAACAGAAGAATCACATCTTTGACAATACTTCTCTATGTAATTGACAACTTCTTCCTCAAAGCACTACTGTGTCCTCTATATAATTCCATCAAGGCACTTAAAAATGTCTTGACATACATTTGTTAGCTTATAGGTCTGCCTTCCAGTGTACTAAAAACTCATGGAAGACGTAGATAGGTCTTTTTTAGTTTTGTGTCTCCAGGGTTTGGGTGAGGACTTGACATGCACTGGAAACTCAATAATTGCTTGAATAAACAAATGATCCTCACCAGTTAACTTTATTTCAAAGGAGATGATTAGCATTCCAACAGATATAAAAGTATAAAGAAACATCTAATCACCTGATATAGCAAGTCTTAAATATAACAAAAAACCCTTTCATTCAAATTAATGTACATTAGAATAAGTAGGGTAAAAACACACATTTCCATCTAATTTACTAGGACTGTGCAAAAAATATCCAAAGGGGCACCTGGGTGGCTCAATCCATTGAGTGACTGACTCTTGATTTTGGCTCCGGTCATGATCTCAGGGTCGTGAGATAGAGGCCCACCCAAATTGGGGTTCACACTCAGTACAGAGTCTGCTTAAGATTCTTTCCCTCTCCCTCAGCCCCTCCCCCATCCTTTTGCTTGCACTTGCTCTCACTTGCTCACTCACTCCCTAAGAAAAATAAATATCCATTATATGCTTGTCTTCCCTATGTTCATATCATGAAGACAACCCGGAAGAATAAAATATGCAAAATATTTCAGTGCGTTTTTTTTTTTTATTGGTGTATGGAATTGCTCAGAAGAGAGAATTTCTAATATAGTCTCATATATTTATGCTTGCTCATTCATGTTCTTTTAAGAAACAGATGACTGCCAGCTAGAGCAATATTAAATCATTGACCCTCAGGAGTTTTGTCATGTTTTAACATTATCTCTAGCACTGATTCTAACTTGGGCTTCATATAAATTTAATACTAAAACTGTCCCTTGTAAGATTTTAAGAATAATGTGAATCAAATGAATCCACAACAGTGGAAATATTTGTATCACCATTTGTGAAAATGCATTTTTAAGATGGTATTTGTTATAGACTCCCATATACTGAATGCAAAATGTTACAATTATTATTAAAAAATATAGTTTTCAGAAGGGAACAAGAGATGGCACTCTGCACTTTTTAGAAAGTCTTTGAAGAGTGTTCTGCTCGCCAACAATAAGAGACTTGTGTAGGTCTTAAGTGAAAAAGATTTTGATAATTAGCAAGCAATGTGAAATAAGGAAAGGGGTAAACTAAGTTCTGAAAAATTGATAAAGGGGAGGGGCATAAAATCAGAAGGCTTAGTAAAATAAAAAAAAGCTAGAAAAACAATTAGATTATGAGGGGTAGGAAGGAAGAATATGGCTGAAGAACAACAACAAAAAAAGCTAATGAATAGGAAAAGGAAAATAGCAAAAGTAGCTAAACCTGACTGAGGACTCATCTGGTATATGCTGTATGTTGGCAAATTGAACTCCAATAAAAATATATAAAAAAATAAAAAATCTTCACTAAAAGACCAATTCCTAGCCCCATTTTATAGATGAGGAATCTGAAGTATATATAGATCTAGAAAGTAGCAGATGCAGGACCAAGCACTGATTTCAACAGCTTTCAGCTGCTAATGGCAGTCTTTGGTCATACGTAAGGATTCATGCTGCAAGCAGATGTTTACTATCGGGTCATGATATCACCCTGGGTATGCAAAGAAAACCACAATGAAGCCTATGTTGTCTTCAGAGTACCTCAGAATGAATAGCAAACAAACATTCCTCAGAATCCAAAAAATCATCTCTCTGATAGAATTTTTCAGAGGATTAGAAATATATTTCATCACCATCTTTGTGGGCCTTTGACACATTCTTCAAATATTGGCATTTTTTATCTTATTGTCCCAGCAAAGCAACAGTATCTTTTTACTGGGCAAGCCAAGAGAGGCCAACTAAAGGATGAGACTTAGACTGCCTTAACTCCAAGTAGGCAACAGAGCCAAGAATCCTGGAGGTCAGAGAAAGGAAGGCAGGCACAGGAGGGTTAATGAGTGTGTTGTTAGTGAATAGAGTAGTTGGCCTGTGTTGAGGCAGTCTGCTCTATTCTCTCACAGTATGTGGGCAGCTTTGTGGGAACACGTGCTGAATAAGATCAGGGCTTCCTTCATACTGGCAAGTGTACAAAGCCTATGAAGGGGCAAAAACGAGCCCAGTCTCTTTAACGTCTATCAGCGTGGAAGTGGAATATATCACATCTTTTACACTGTATGCGTATTTTTAAGTCCTGTATATGGCGTCTAGTTTGTTGAGAGCTATATGGCATAGAATCTCTAATTAACTCTATTCTTTCCACAAATGTTTTGTTGCTCCCTTTCTCAATGCTCCCAGCACACAATTCTACCCAAAGACAGAGTACCTTGGATAAAGGTATAAAGGTTTATAACTTTATCCAAGGGAAAAAAAAAAAAAGCAAAGCCCAGGACATGGCAAGGGCCACAGGTAACCAAAGTTACCAGGAGAAGTTGGAAGTTGCAGTTACAGAGACTATTAATCCCAGGTTAAGTCCCCAGGTCTGAAAGTTCACCTAGAATATGCGTTCTAACATGCACATTTCTTTTCCTTCCTCCCACTCCCAAGATCCCTCACTGATTCCTGGAACTACCACATGAAATATAGTGTGGAGAGCAACTTGTGAGAGGGCTGACAAGAGCAAACCCCAGTAGATATTCCCTTGTGGACACCTTAGTGCTGTAATCCTTGTGCGGCAATCTTATTAATCTGCTTTATAAGGACTCAGGATGCTGTTTGGGAGACAGCTGTTAAGGCTAATGATGCCAAGGCAAGTTAAACTCTTCTCTATGTGAGCTCTTCTTGTGAGAAGACCCAGGAGAGTGATAAGGGATGGTGTTTTCCCTTAGTCCCCAGGAGGCCACGCTACTGAAGTTCTCTCAGCCGTAAAGGGAGAATGAGAGTCCTATTAAGGATCTAAAAACATCCCATGACAGACCAGCTATACCTTGGGAGGAAAATGACAGACTCGATTTCTCTAAACATGCCACACCGACATTATTTATGCAGTATTTACCCACAGGGTAAATAGAAGACATAGAGTCTGCCCTCAGAAAATGTACAGTCTAGTTTGGTGGTAGTGTGAGGTGTTTCTACAGACATTGAATGTTCATCTGCTCAGCAAGGTAAATTGGGGTTCCTGTACTTGTAGACAGTTTGTACAAATACTGTCTAAATCCCCTTACAGCACAAAGATTCTATGTTATTTTATTCCTCAAATAAAAAAACTTTATTGTTATCTAATTGTAAAATATTATCCCTGCCTAAAGTAATAATATAGGAGAAAAGGCCAAAGAAGCTACTTAACATGTTGGCAAACTTCATTGCACATATATCTCATTCTAAGGATCATGCTTCTCACAAGCCAGACATTAAAAGATTTTATATGTATGATCTCTTTTAATGTTCATGAGGACTATGACCATAGATTGCGTTCAGCCAAGTAAGGCAAAATTATGCCAATGGACTGGTAGAATGAGGGTTAAGAAACTGGAGAATGAAGATGAAAAATAATTAGTTCACTCACATTTACACAATAGGAGGAGCATTCTAGAATTAATATTCTGATCTGATGCCAAAGCCCACATGCTCACCCACTGCGCTATATGGCCTCAGGACTGCTCAACTAAAAAGAGCTCTTCACGGGTTGTTTTCTATTTAGAGAATATAAATGGAATCTTCATGTGCATTACATTTTGGAACATTCCTTCTTTTACCCAACAGTACACTGTGAACATCACTCTAGGTCAATAAATATAGATCTAAGTTCATTTTAAATTTATACTAGCAAGGGTCTGTAATTTTATATATATCACATAAAATATTTTATTGGCTCTGTTAATTGAATTTAATTCAATCCAACACACACTTAGAGAGAATCTGTTAGGCATGGCTTCAGAAAAAATGATCCGACTGCATGGTTTCTGATATAGTTCTCAGGCAGCTTACAGTCTACAGAATTCAAATCTCCCTTGCTCACTGGATATACCTCTCATTTCCCAGGCCTTAAGGTCAAGGAGATTTTGTAGATACTGGGTGAATTTAAGATAGCAGAGACAACCCAATCAGATAATTTTAGGGAAAGTTAAGGATTATCTGTAGCCCAGTTCATCTCACCTTTAGTGATTGATCAATAGTGCATTACAGTAGCTTCTAAGGCTATGGTCATTCTCTATCTTGCAGGCCAGTATAATCAAGCTGCATCAGAAAGAATGGCACCAGCCTGTCAGTAAAAGATGGGCTGGTTAGGAAATCCATCACATTGTATTGCCCCACTGAGTTATGATATGCCATCCTCTCCCTCTCTGTAAGGCTCGCACATTGGCTCCTCTTATGCTGTCAATGTTTACTCCTTCTACTGTTTAACCCTCTCTACATGTTCTTGATAAATGTAGAAAAATAAATACTCTCTGCCAAGAAGATGGTATCATGATAATGGATAAATGTTGATGGTTGTCAGAAAGGTTTAGTATTAAAAACCATTTTGATACTGGGAAGGAAAATAGTATAGTGGCTTAAAACTTTGCTTAGGGTTCCATCCCAGTTCCAATACTGAATTTGTGCGTAAATCCAAGGTCATTTTTTTTTTTTACCTTTTTTCTACTCCATGGCTTTGGGACAATACTGGTATTTACCTCACAGGAGCTTTTTGAGGATTACATGTATTGAAGGCTTTAAAGCTCTCTCAACCATGTGTCACATATAGCAAGCGCTCACTAAGTGCTACTTTATGACCTTAAACTCCTCTCTGGCACTGGTTGATTATTCATGTTCTATAATAGTGCCCATTTCCCTTTCAAAATATTAAAAAATAAAAGAAAATAAAACACCATTGTAAAATATTTTAAATAATTGCATCCAAATACATTCATCTTCTCACTAGATATTTCCACTCGGATACTCAATAACCGTAGCAAAATTATTATATTTAAGATTTAAAATTTTATTTTTCCAATCCCCTTCACATAACCATTTATCTTAACTCCTATTATTATTTGTACTTTTCATTCTTATTCTTGTGTTCTCATCCGTATTTAGATCAGCTGATTCTTCCTAGGCTCTCCTTCCAAGGCTGGCTCTTTCTGTGCCTATTTATTTAGAATCTGTATTCTGTTTTGAACAAATTCCGTCACATTTTTTATTAAGACCACTTCTTCCTCTTGCTAAATATGTTGACCGACCAAAATTACCACATGGTATCTAGTCTTCTTTGATACCTATTCCTCCCCTGCACCTTACTATCTCCACCAACTCGGAGAGCTGAGATAAGAGATCTGCTCATTCTTTGCTCCCTAACAACCTTCAAAACCCACTTTCTACTTTACAATCTTTGAGGCTTCCATTCTCCTGTTATCTCTGGGCAACCTCTGGCTCAAATTCCTCAAAGCCTAGGAGATGCTCTCATGTGATATTTCTTCAACCTTGGCATCAGAAGTGGCACCGTCCCTTATCTTTTATCATTATTTGAAATTACTCCCCTTCTAAAATCTCAGATCTGATACTCTCAGTCACTCAGCAGATTTTGTTTTCTATCTGTTGCGTTCTAGATACTGTGTTACACAGGGCACAATGAAAAATACATCACAGCCTCTGCCCTATGGGGCTCCATTTCCATTCTTCCATCTTCCTACTTTCCCTTCTCATAAAATGCTATTTTCATCCTCCTCCTCCAGTTTCTTAACCCTCATTATTCTACCAACCCATTGGTATAAGTCTGCCTTATTTCCTCCTCTTCCAGTTTCTTAACCCTCATTATTCTACCAAACCATTGGTATAAGTCTGCCTTATTTGGCTTAACTCTATCTACAGTCAAACATTTCAGAAATAAACAATAGCAAACAAAGGCCCGTAGCCTTTCAAGATACCCATCTGCTCATCCGCAGATGAGTAATACAGGGTAGCGGATGAGCAGATGGGTATCTTGAAGACTATAACTGGAAGACTTCTTATATAACCTGTGAACTTATAAAAGGCAGGTTGGGTATTTTGTATTTCTTTTTCATCCTCTCCATTGCCAGATGTACACAGTATGTAAAGTCAATAGATACTTAGTGATTTAAGGAAAAAAAAACGTATTAACAGGATGAACACAACTCCAAGTATTTCCCCATTTGGTTCCATTTCAGTGAATACCTACATTATTTCTTTATTGTGAGTCTATGTATTCCTGCTAATAACACATTTGGAAATGAATCACTCCTAGAGAAGAAAAAAAATACCTACATGCAAGATGTATGTTGAAACAAGACATAGATCAATAAAAATTATAGTCAAGATTCTCCTTAAGAAATTTGGAGAAATGTTTGAGATGTAATTAATGCAATTCTCCATCATATTTATGGGAATTATTTACACGGTCATTTCTGGAGTTCACTACTTCTCCAGATCTTGAACTCAAAAAGCACTGTTGTATCCAAATGTCTTTCTTTCCACTGTTCATTCCAGTCCAGGGGCCATTAACTCTCTCTCCTGGTCTTCTATGGTATGACAGTATATTTGACTTCCTACATAGTAGAAAACTATATTTGACTAGAACATTTCAACTTACATCTTGTAAGCAGGTGAAAGTCTTAAATAACACTCTAAAACATGGAGAATATTTTCTGCCTGGTCTTCTTTCATTACCAGATGTCTCCATCACCCAGACTCCAACATAATCATGAAACAAAATCAAGTATTCCTCCCAACCAACATTTCTATCCAAGAGTTCAGTTAGTATGTACAGTTAGTACCTGGAGTGTGTTAGATCATTTCACAATAACATTTAAATGAGCTAAATCTGACCAAATGTGATACTCTATAAAAGGAACAAGAAACAACTTAAATTCAATTCTGACTACAGCAGACCATCTGAAAACAAACTAGCAGCCAATGCATTTTCCATATGGCCATAGCTTTTTGTAATTCCTAACATATTTCAATGAATTTTGGTAGACGAGCAGCTGCCACGGGAATCCCATACACCGAGAAGTATTAGAATCACAGAACCACCAGTTTCTTATGTCATACAGACACAGCTGACTATAGGAATATATCAGAGATTCATCAGTTGGTACTGTCTTGGATACACTTAATAACTGGTGTTCAAGATGAGTCAGTTGTGGATGTAAGACCATTTCACTGGTTATTTGGATAAAGGGATTAAAGAGCTGATTTCTAATTGTTTGGATTACACAAACCTTAGGAGTAATAGAAAAAAAAATACATCAGAATTCAAAGTTACCTGAAGAAATTGGAGAAGTAACTTAGCACAAATAGGAAGCTCTAGGAATAAAAATGACTAACTAGTTGCAATGATAAAACAAAGAATGGGAAGAAACACAAATGTACAAATCCAAAAGTCAAAATTTATTAGCCAAATAGCCATGTACTTAAATTGGAGAAATACATACTTGACGTATAGTATAACATGAAGAGTCAATATAAATAGTTCGTATAGACAAAGCTGGGATGCATGATTAGAAAGCTGAATTTTAGGAACACTGACACTCATAGTCTTCCACAGCCAGACTAGTATAATGACTAGATTTCTGGTCTCCATAATGAGGGACAGAAGGTGAGGACATTAAAATAATTTAGGAAACCAGAGATACAAGAATAATAATAAAACCTTTTGAAAATTTTGAGGAAAAAAAAACTTGAGACTAAGTTTATTCATCCTTCAGTTAAATACATAAATATCTGGGGCTTTTAATTCTGAGTTTTTACAAAAGTGGTGAGGAGCAATTCGTTTTCCATTTCCATAGAGAAAATGAGAAAATATGTTCAAATTTAAGCAAGAATGATTTAAGAGAGATACAACCAGTACCTTCCAGATAAAATATTGTTGTACATTAGGAAATCCTGAAGTGTATTCTTCTTCCACAAATATCATTAAAGACAATAGAGATTTTCATTTCTCTGGAATTGATAAGTACTATCTTGCTTCAAGATTACAGTGTTTCTGAATCTCTGGCGGTAATGAGGGTCCTGGAGAGATTTGACTGAGGTCTATCTAGTAAAGTAGTGTGGTCAGAAGACTGGTCAAAGGCTGAATAAGAAGCCCTTTAAATACTTTAGATAGGGGGCTAGCAGGTAAACAAGATGTCTTTTGACACTTTCACCTTTAGATCACTAAGACATAAAGGAGGTGATGTGCTCAGTGCAAGCAGGTGATTTGTAGGTGCTGGGCATTCATACAAGTGAAGATTTAAGAACCTTCTGACGATAGGGCGCTAAGTCATTCCCCATCTGCAGAGCAAAATGTGGTACAACTGAGGCTCCTACACCTTTCTTAAATAAAGGATGGGAAATGGTTGCTACACATAGCTCCTGAGTGAACCAGCATCATGCCTACTACTACTGACAGCTAATTTTCTCTTCAGGGAATCTTTACTAAGGTTGCCAATTAAAACTGTTGAAAAGCAATCAAACACAAGAAAGTTGTCCCCTAACTCCAACCTTACTTTCTCTCCTTGCTGAGAACGCCACAGAAGAAATAGCACCATAAACACATACAGCATACTTTTCAAGAATAAAATTTGCATTCATTTCCTAAACATTTTTGGAAGGTTACATGTCATTATGCAATGTCTACACTATCCTATAAGGTGGACAGCCCAGGTCGGAGGCACTTTATAATAGAAGTTTTAGAAGTGGGAGTTGTAATCCACTAATTCTATAGGTAGTAGATTACATAATTAAATAATAAAATGAAACATATTACTTAAACATAAAATGGAACGGAATACATAACAAGTCATTACATGTAGTAAGGCTATGCATTACTTTATGAAGTTGTTTTATTTATACATTTCTGTGTGGCAGAGATGTAGATGAAAGCATGAATATGTAAATATACAGGAGGTCATGATATAAAATACATTTCTTACTGTAAGTTCTAGTATGCTATACAAACCTCACTGTTCTAAAAGATTGAGATCTCTGAAAAAAAGGGGACATTTCTAGGTAACAGTAAACAACCATGGGATTGAACAAAATTGTCAAATACCAGATGTTTCTATAACATCTGGACACTTAACAACATGTTGACAAAATATCTAAATGTCTGTCTTTTCCTCTTCTCTTCTGGATGTTTACTTTATTAAGACATCCATGAGTTGTGGCTGGCTCAGAGATGTCAATTCTAGCAACAATTTCATTTACATTCTTAAATTACAAAGTATTCTCATTAAATCTCTAAACTACACACTACGTTCTTCCAAAGAGGGAATTAGACACAAGAGCTTAAAATAAAATTTTATTTAATGAGTTTGTTAAAGTCAAAGAGAAGTTCAAAAATGGACAAGTAACCACAAGTTGAATTAATATACACAACGGGATATTGTTTATAAATAAAAATGACACTGTAATGTACAATAAATAGAAAGTGAGAAGAAATCACTCAACCCCCTTCAGTATCTGTTACATTTTAATTATAGCAAGTGTCTGATTGTGGTCTTTCCCATATCAAGTTATACAAAAGCATGACGATCTATGATTTGAGATCATTGTTGTTGATCTATGTAAGAAAGAGAAGCATACTGAGATACAGGATTTTTACTACTAGTAATGAATTGACAAATCACTGGTGAATAAATGTTTTCCTGTGAGAAAATGTCTTTCTATACATAAGACTTTCAATAGACAAAAAGGCTATTAAAGGAAAAACTACATATTCCCAAAATGTCACCGTTTAGATTCTAATGTTATTTTTCATCACAATTCCTGAAAAAAAAAGAAGGGGGGGGGGAACAGAATGAGAACTTTTCCTCTTGATTCCCATGACTTCATGTAATCCATTGAAATTCCAGTTTGTTAATTTTGGTGTCATGAAGAATTTCTGAAAAAGCAGTTTTACAAAAAAATATTATGTTGCTCAGGTCTGGAAGCACATTTCTCATGTGTTTTTTATTTTCCCCCTAGTACTTCCAAGTGGTGGTGAGTTCAGTTTGCATTATCTTAAAAATATCCAGTTGGTTCCATGGCCAAATGAGTGGAGCAAGCGTGACGCTCAACAAAGAACAAATCAAAGTAATCTAAAAGTTTCATTTTGTTGAGTTGTGCATCTTGGTAAGCTGTGAAAGGTTGGAACTGAATAATATAAGAACAGCAGCCAAAAAATGCAAGTAGTCATTGCTGTTGTACGCCTGATGTCCAGACCCAAATAAAAATAATCAAACAAAAACAAAAACAGTGAAGTTGTCTCATTAGCTAAATAATTGAGGGTGAATCCCAAGACCTCTGCCTCAATTTTCTGGACTAAAAGTTTGCTAATCTAAAATATTCTAGGTTACTGAGTATTTGTGAGGTTTTACACACTCATTTTGTCAAGATCTGGTCACATTAGATCTCTTAGAACATAGCACGTTGCCCTGTTCCTAGTAGCTGTTTAACATGACCTGACTAATTTTCAAGCACAAATCATTCTTGAGCCTCGAGCTGGTCCACTAGTTACACTATGGAAGAACCATGCGACTCGCCTGGGAAAACATCATGAGACATTACAACACCAAGGGAAATATTACAGTGCCTTTTACAAAAATCATCTTTGAATAAACTTACTACTAAGATGAGGAAACAAATATATGTTTAAAAAAAAAAAAAGGAAAGTTCCTGGGTGAGGCAAAACAAATACAGCATAAAGACTTTGAGGAAAAGGACCCTAAGCTGTAGAGAAACACTCCTACTCATGCTCTGGTCTCTATCCATTTGCCCGTGAGCACTCTCTAGAGTCCAGCCCAGAAGGGTATCCATGTCCTGGGGCTCTTGTAGAGGGAAGGTCTTATTGTGGTTTCTGTGTAAATAAACTAAGTCTTACGACAGACTAAGCTTGTGTTCTAATGAGCATTTAGGTCAATTTTTATTCAATCTGGACTAGTTCTATTTCTTTAACAAAAAGAAAAAAGAAAAAAAATTAACTGAGTAGAAAACCACTTGGGATAGATAAAGCTTGGCAGTATCCCAAGTGTTGCATTTTCTATAGAACAGTCCTCTCTCTCGTGATACTCTCCAAGCTATTTTATTATCTGTACCAAAAAGCCAGCAAAGGCAGTTGCTGCTTCTCAGACCCTGGAACTCTGTTTTTGCCTCCCATCTCCACATACCCTGCTGCAGGCCACAGGCAGAACCGAGCCTGTCAATAGCTCAGTGGTCTGGAACATAGTCTGGTCTCAGGAGGCAGCTCAATCTCCAAACACAAGTGAAACACAGTCCCTGGTAGAGACCCACTTTCCTCCTCCAGGGAGAGATGTGAAATTACTATCGCTTCCTGGTTTGTTTCATCAAATTTGCTCCTAGACCAATGTGAAAGTATTTGTATTGCAAATTTTATTTCAAAATTTTATCACCAGTGTATTATTTTTAAAAAACCACAGAAACCCTAAAAAACTCATATCTACAAGGAGAAACGTTTTAAAACTTTAAAAAAAAATACATTTTTAAAGGCATGTGTATGATGCCAAGCCAAGAGCTATTCAGAACCTGTGCAGTTTTATGACATTGTCTAAAACAGAAACTTGCATCATCTGATCCAGCACAGCAGGCAAATGACCACCAGCAAGAATATCTTCATAGAAGACTTATGATCTATATTAGGTTTCTTTTATTTTAAAGATTTATTTATTTATTCATGAGAGACACAGAGAGAGGCAGAGGCAGAGGCAGATGGAGAAGCAGGCTCCCTGCAGGGAGCCCTATGAAGGACTCCATCCCAGAACCCTGGGATCATGACCTGAGCCAAAGACAGACGCTCAACCACTGAGCCACCCAGGTACCCCCTGTGTTAGGTTTCTAGACACAATCCCAAATGACCTATGTTGAGAACCACTGTCACACACCAAGGCTGGCTTCTATGGGGGAACGTCCTGGAGGAAAAAGTTAACTCTGCAGAAGGGAAAAAGATAAAGGTACTACAGGGGACAGGACTGGTTACTAACCCCCAGTGTACCAGTGGGCTTTTCTTAAGACATCAGCCTCCACTTGCCATTCTCTTTCCCTATCTCCCCTTCCCTTCCACCAACATTATGCAGCTGCCGAAGCCCAGAGTCGATTGTGACAAGGGCAGATGCCAAGAACAACAACAGCAAAAATATGTTAATGATGCTCTCAACACTGCCAGTTCTTCAATTCCATTCAATTATCTGTACCTTTTCTCCTGATTTCCAGGACTTCAGGACGTTATTTATCAAGTACTCCATAATTAATCAGGCACCAAGCTTGACTGTGCTAATGAGACTCTATTTACAGCCCCCCTCCCCCATGCTCTCCACTCCTAGTCCTCACTCCTCCTATATATAAAGTTTCCTTGTCCTTTCCCTTCCTGCAGTGGCCCTGGGACCTTTGAAATGATCCCAACAAGAAAAGCTCCTCCTGACAGTTTTAAAGAAAATTAACATATAAGCAATGCCAGTTCTCCACTAGTTTTCCATCATTACTCACCTAGAGATAGGAATTTGCTTTGTTCATGGTGAGTGACTCATAAATCCACTGTCTTTCACTTTTCTCCTCCCAATTTGCTCCATCTTCACCTCATGTTAAGCTCTAATTCACAGTCCCTTAGATGATACTCCTTTATTTGTATTGACCTTTGGGCTATCTTCCTTTTCTTTGCCAGTTCCTCATGCTTACACATTTGTAATCATTTATTCCATTTCCCCTTCCTTTGAACCCACCTGTATAGATAATACTTTTTATTTTATCTAGGTGAAAATCTTCAAAGATACATAAATCCTCTTGTCATTTTTTGCATTCTTGCATGTTTTTGTTTTCTTTTTAAGTAATGTTCTCCCTTAAGTTAAAACAAAAAAGCCTTTTTTTTTTTTTTTTTTTTTTTTTTGTAATTCTGTCCATAAGGAACTCTTCCCTCTAATTCCTTTTCCTGGCAGAGGCACCTATGAATTGAGAGTACTGTTTTAAACAGAGTTCCAAAAAAAAAAAAAAAAAAAAAAAAAACCAACAGAGTTCCTCTCCACATCACTCTCAGGCTCCTCTAGTCAGTCACTGCCTCTGTCTTTTGCCTCTGAAGACCGAATATCCCTCCCTGAACATACAGCCCTCACAAAGTAGCCTGAATGGGAATTAAAGTAGGATCCTGCTTTCCCATCCCCTTTTACAGGTGCCCTGGGACCTAAAGTAACAGACTTACCAATGGAGAGGAAAGGTTGCCCCCAAACAGCTTTTTTTACTCTTTACTGTTGAGGTTTAAAAAACTATACTTCACCATAATAAAATACCTAAAATTCAGAGACTGATTCTGAGTATTTCACCATAATAAAATACCTAAAATTCAGTAGACTGATTCTGAGTAAAAACTATACTTCACCATAATAAAATACCTAAAATTCTGACTGATTCATCTCATTATAAGAAAAGGAAGCTCAGACCAAAAAAAAAAAAAAAAAAAAAGACAAACCCAGTCTAAAATCACTTAGTTTTTAAGTGACTGAGCAAACCTTCAAACAGATCCTCTTGAATCCTGTTTCAGGGCTTTTTAATTGCAGTCTAGGACTCTGTGATCTGGACAGGATGAATTGACCCTAAGCCTGATGTTAACTCTTAGCTTTCTACCTTCTTCAAAAGTTATCAGATGGAATCCCACTTAGGAAATTTAGGAGGGGTGAAAGGAGTTTCATTCCCCGAATATGCATGCTAAAAAAAAACAAAACAAAAAAAAAAAAAAAAAACACCCACAAGAAACAAACAAAACGCATGACACAGGTCTGCTGATTTAACCATGCCTAAGAACAACCTAACATGTTTCTGTCTTCCAGAGTCTGTATAACTCCAACACTGAAACGGAAATTCCTTAAACAAAATATATACATTGAAAGATAAAGAAAAACCATTCCAAAATTGTCATTTTCGTACTTAAATTAGAAAATGGTTTAGTTAGAAGTTTAGTGACTGTCCAAAGGTTGGTTATTTTTTACCTTACCACCTAATTTTCATAAGATTGAAACCTCTCCAAGTGTGAGCCTAAAGACAACTAAAAATAAAATAAAAGCTTTATAACTGCATGTCTGTTTGTTTGTTTCCTGGATACACTGAGGCATCTATCCACAGATGCAAGGCAAATAAAAACCATTTGGGGAAGAGCAAAACACATATCAAGTCACCTAAGTGAAAATAAATATAGACTACTGGAATAGAAGTTCTCCATTCTAATACAGTTCAATTTTTTCAATTATGTCTTTATGATTAGTACTTTTAGTGTTCTACTTAAGGATCATTTGCCTTAAGGATATTCTATTAGTTTTCTGTCCTCACACAAATCTACAATCCATCTAGAACTGAGTTTTGTATATACGATGTGACGTATACCTGACACAGAATTCATATCTGTAACATGTAAATGATTCCTGGAAAGCAATAAGGCCAGATGACTCAGTTGAAAGATAGTCATGAAACTTCAACAATCACTTTACAAAAGAGGATATCCAAACACTGATAACACAAGAAAAAGTGCTCAAATTCTCTTATCAGAGAAATGTAAATGAAAACCACAGGTGACCATAAAACATCCACCAAAATGACTAAAATAATAGATACTTCAAATGTTGGGAAGGACATGGGTCAGTTGATACTCTTATATGTAGTAGGAGGAGTAAATATTAATATAATCTCTTTGAAAAGCTGTTTGCAGCAAATTTCACCATATAAGTTCACAATGGCTCAGAAATGCCAATTTCCAATGGGAACGCATATAGAGATTCAATAAAATACATATCCTAGAATGTTCATAACAACTCTAGTGATAATGTAAAACTGGAAACAATGCAAAATTACAACCACCAGAGAATAGGATATATTTAAATAATAAAATATTATAAAGCAATGGTACATGCAACTATATAGATGAATTTTACAAACAAAACATTGAACAAAAGAATCCAAAGATAAAGTGCTTAGCACGTGACCCCATCCATATAAATTTCACAAGCAGGCAAAACAAATCTATAGTGCTAGACAATGCTTACCCTTGAGGGCAGAGAGATGCTTTAGTGTCTAGGCAGGAGCATGGGATAGCTTCTGGGGAATGGTAGTCCTCGATTTCTTGATCTTGTTGAAACTACACAGGTGTACACTTATAATTTATGACCTTTTTATTTTCTACATCAAAAATTTACTTAAACTAATAATGAGGACGAGGAGAAGGAAAAGATTACACTCTGACCTTAGTGAAAAATATGTACAGCAGAAAGCTATTTCATCAGAAAGTGGTTCTAGTATTATTCTTTGAAACATAAAGAAAAAAAGTGAAGAAAATAAGATCTTCAGCCAATATTTTTTTAATACTTACTGTATCTATATCCATGAGTAATGCAGTAAAAACAGACACTTGAACTCAAGGGAAAGAAAGGATGTCAACAGGATTCTGAAGCTGTGAGACAGGACCTCCAAAAAAACCGTTAACAAAAATAGGAAAAGGAAAGTGGAGGTTAGTTTGGGACTACTGCTTTGGATCCTCCAATTAATGTGAAAACAACACATGCAAGCAGAAATATTTAGGATAATTTTAACAGTATGAAACTAGAGAAAGCATTGAGGTCCAGAGTTGCATCACGAATCTGGAAATCACTCAAGACAAGAGAGTAGTCAGGAAAACAACTGCAAAGCAACTGGCGAAGACCCACATTTGAGTATGTGAAAACAGGCTAGGCTGGAGGAACAGAAATATAGTAAAACAATGTGAATGGTAGAGTACATTACCATGGAAACCCAAGTAAAAGTAATCATTTGAACAGTTCACAAATATTCTGACTCTTCTTTTGAGCATAAGATAATATTTATTGTACCTCCCTCCCACTCCAAAATTAGGAGTGATCAGAGGTGATCTCACACGTTCAACATATGTCAACAGCTTTAATGTGCATCACTTCTGGGTGGAAGCTTCAAGAAGCAGTATGGGACTTACCAAAATCCTTCCTCCTGTCATAGTGACTGTAGAGATTGTGAAGATCATGAAATGGATCCTCCATCACCCGGGATTCTGAAGTTTTCACCATGTGCAGAAGTGCCCCATCCTCCAAATCACAATGGACACATATCATGAGTGCAGAGAAGCCTGTGTTTGCTAAGGCTAAACTAAGGTTTCTTTGCACCCCTGCTTTAAGGACATTGCTTGCCTTATGAAACTTCAGAGATCAATGCTACAACTCAATCATTTCTGTTTCCATATTCATGTAGCTGAGCACTGCTAGGAAAAAATCAGGTAGTCACACTGCTACACATCAATCTGAAACATCAGTAGGGTCTAGCACTCCTTTTATCTCAACTCAAAAAAATTCCCTCTCCTATTTCCACAATTTTTCCAAACCTTAACCATTCTCTTTTAGACTCCATGGAGTCTCAGCAGAGAATCTGGCCTCTTGAATCGTCAAGGCTACTAAGGCTACAAAACACACTCTTCTGTATATTCCCACTTGCCACCTTCTACAAACTTAAATTCACCCATGATCAACCTTATCTTCTTTCATTCAGTCTTCTATGATGAGGTATTCTTATTTCTGATTGAGCATTCACTTCACCTACACCATTTAGTACTGACTTTTCTGGAAGAATCTTTCCACACTACTCTTCCCTACATACTTTTCCTCCTTCTCCTCCCACTGCATTCAACGTGTTATTCTGATTCCTTCCACTTTTGTCTATAAATAGGTCATAAACCCTGGATTGAAATTAAATCTCCCCCTATCCATCATCTAATCTCCCTCTTATTCACAAAGAGAAGTAGGCAGGCTCCTAAACCCCTACAATTTTACATCTACCATTCTACTGCAAGCTATTCTTACTAGGATCACTAAAGACCAAATGATGTACATTGTTAAACCTCTATCTCATCGATTGCAGTTAAAACTGAATTCTTCCTTCTTGAATCTCTCTAGTCTACTGGTACATATGACTCTACACTATCTTGTTCTTCAAATACAACGAGTCCGTTTTCTCTCTTTCTCTGACATAGGTACCATTTCCTCCTGACATGCTTGAAATGCTGATGGTCTCTAAGGTTCTCTCTTTAGCCTATAGTTCTTCTCACTCTGCACAATCTCCCTTAATTTCATGTGTCCCCATGATTTCAACATTACCTATATGATGATAAACTCTAGATCTCCTGTTCCCCGAGGAACAGGAGAAATTGTCTGTCACTTGTACATCCTGTACACACCTCCAAAACAGTACGTCTAACACAATCCAATTTTTGCTTCCTAAACCCATTCCCTTTTTATACTAAGTTAATGGAATTACCATCTATCCATTGACCCAACACAAAAATCTGGGAGTGAATCCAATTTTTTAATAGAGGTTAACAGAGAACATAATACCCTGCTTTTACTCATTAAAGCTTTACAATTTCAGAAAAGCCTGATTTGCTACTGCAAATCTCTCCTTCCAATGCCGGTGGATAATTTTGCTGGGTAAGATATTCTTGGTTGGTAGTTATCCTTTCAGTACTTTGATCAAATTATCCAGCTTCCTTCTAGCCTATAAGGTTTCTGCTGAAAAATCTACTGAAAGTCTTACAGGGGTTCCCTTGTATGTAACATGTTGATTTTCATTTGATTTTATGAACTTGTCTTTAATTTTTGAAGATTTAGTTGTAACATGTCTCAGTAAGGGTGTTTTTTTATACATCTTATACGTGTTCTGGTCTTCCCAGATATGGAAGCCAGTTAGGAAAGTTTTCAGTCATTATTTTTTAAATAAGCTTTCTGCCCCTTTTTCTCTTTCTGAGACCTCTATACAATGTATATTGGTCTATCTAATGGTGCCTTATAAGTCTCTTAAGCTGGGGAACCTGAGTGGCTCAGTGGTTGAGCATCTGCCTTTGGCCCAGGTCATGATCCCAGGGTTCTGGGATCAAGTTCCATATCAGGCTCCACACAGGGAGCCTGTTTCTACTTCTGCCTAGGTTTCTGCCTCTGTGTGTCTCTCATGAATAAATAAAATCTTTAAAATAATAAGTCTCTTTAAACTATCTTCGCTTTTTCTTCACTCTTTTTGCTCATCTAATTGGATGAGTTCCACTACCCTGTCTTCAAGCTCATTGATCCTCTCTTCCATTTGATCAAGTCTTTCATTGAACCCTCTGCTACTGAATTTTTCTGTTTAGGTATTATATTCTGCAGCTCTAAGATACTACTTTATATTTCTAACATTTTGTTGAAACCTCACTGTATTTCTGCATTGCTCTCCTAACCTGGATAAACATCTTTATCACCATTATTTTTAACTCCCTACTAGGCAAGTCACTTATTTCCACTTCAACAAGATCAGTTTCTGGAGATTTATCTTGCTGTTTTGTTAGAACATACCATTTCTTCATTTTCCTTCACTCTGTGTTGGTTTCTATGCATTAGATAGAACAGTCACCTCTCTCAGTCTTGACAGATTGATCTCAGGCAGGAGATGAACCTGGTCAATCAGTCTGGCCCAAGCTCCTTGTTGCTTCCCAAACCCCTTTCATTGTCTAAGCCACTATATTTGTTTTTAGTGGCTCCCAGTAGTTGGGGCCGTGCCAAGACCCATCACTGTCCCAAAGGCATATGAAATACTTATCTACTTGTTCATTCTCCATGAGGATTACTAATCACTAGCCCTTTCAGTTTCCCAATGCAGGCTAATTGGAAGCCCAATCTTCAGGCAAGTAGCTGGGAAAACTGGAACATTAGATATGCAGTCTAGTACCTATCAGAGAGAAATATGAAGCTGGACATTTTTGCTTCCTCACTCTGTGCTAAGCCAAAGGGAACACTCCCTGGGAGAGCTTGTGTGCCCAAACAAAACCACCATTTCATTTCATATGGTCCTAGGAATTGAATGCTGAGTTCCATCATATTCTAGAGTGAGGTTATTTGGAAGTCAATTCCTTGGTTGGGAGCCATAACAGTTAGGGTGACAGATGTGATAACAAGCTCCTTCTAGGGAGAAGCTAGAGGCCTGTTTTCACTATTGGAGTGAGCCAGGGGGAAACAGTGGGTACAACTATCAGGTGTCCCAAGAGGATCTCAGTCTCTCACATGCAGGCTGATTCAAAGCTGAAAACTTAGACAGCAGCTGGGTAAGTATATAGTCAAACCCATTCCAAGAAGAAACTGGAAAATGTAGTTTTTGCTTGTTCCCTCTACATGGAACCAGGGTGGGTAGTTGTGGGAAGTGCTTGCACATCTATTTGAAAACTGCTTCTTTGTTGTTGTTCAGCATAAGGTACTGTGGAACTCAGGAATGACAAATCCTGTTGGCTAGCAGAGAGGTCGGTGATTTGAAGGGCCATTCCTTAGATGTCTGCTGTAAAAGTTAGGGCCCTACAGTATGGACAAGTTCCTTCCAAAAGAAGCTCACAATTTGGTTTTACTATTGGAGTCGATCGTGGTGAGGATATACAGAAACTTCCCACTGGCACTTTGAGGATCCTGGGAAGATCATATTCAACATCTAGATGCAGGCTAATAAGAAGCTGGGCCCTCAAGCAGAAGCTGGGACTTTATACAGGTAAACCCTTTCCAGAGAGAAACTGCAATATGGCGGTGTGGCCTGTTCCCTCTGCACTGAGCCCAAGTGTATAGCTGTGAGGGGTACTATTGCACCCATTTAAAATCTGCCTTATTGGCTGTAATCCTGTGGGACTTATGGATGGAAGCCCCATTGGTTTACAGAGCTAGATGATTTGAGGGTCCAGCCCTCAGACAGTAGCCTTCAAAGTTGGGGCACTAGACATATGGTATAAACTCTTTGCTCCTCCTGGGAGTTGGAGGTTCCCTCTCAATTACTTGGCACTGTGCCAGGGGTGGGGTTTATGTCTAGAATATGTCTCAGAGGGGATTTCTCTCAAAGAAAACTGGCTCATGTACAGCTGCATATATTCAATGTATCCATGATAGAAGGGAAATTCAGGAGCCTCCTCTTCCCATCTTGGTCTGGAGTCTCACTTGGGTGGATAACTTTAATGTGTATCTTCCATAAAACTTTCCAGAGTTCTTCAACAGGATGAAACACAGTTAACCGCAGTGGTAATTTCAGTGATTTGAAAATGTGTCCTTTCCTGACCCAATTTCCTTCCCTGTTTAACCATTTCCCTGTTGGCTTTTACTCCCTCTCCCAACTGTACTATTTCCACTTCCATTCCTATTTCAGGTTCTAATTTTAAACAAACCTAAACCAACACATCAGATCTTATCTGACCACATAATCAAATACTTGATTTGAGTTGACAACTATGACTAGACCCTATCTGCATTATTTCTATCCTGGTTTACACTTTCTGCATCTCTTGCTTTGACTATTCCAAAGGCCTCCTCTACACGTCTCTCCTTCTAATTCTGTCTACTTCAAATCTATCCTCTGTATTGAAGGAAGAGTAAAAAACAGATATTTCTGTGTTCACTTCCTTGACTGACACTTTTCATTGTGTCCCATCACCTACAAGGCAAGCCCAAGCTTTTGACCATGGAAGACAAGATCTACTGTGATTATGTCTCACCTATGATTTTTAGCCTCACCTCTCCTACATCTCATGTTATATTCAGGTAAGACTAATTAAATTGTGCTTTCAGTCTGTCACCCTGTCCAATCCTATCTATCTAGATAACTAGATCCTACCTCTGTCCTATCTTATCTAGAAAACTCCCTTTCTTCTTAATCTCAGCCTATCATCCTTCACATCCCTGCTCAGCATCTCATCATCCAAAAAATATTTTCTAACCTTCTACTTCTAGCACAAGGCTAATGTCCAAATGTTTTCATATTACTGCCTACCTATATTTATTATTTCCACAGACTAAAATTTTCTATTTATGCCTCGATTACTGCAATTGCCTCCACATGGATCTCCATGCCTTGAATTTCTCCCTCCTTTGAATCCAAATGACACATTCCTACTGATGCTAATTTTCTAAAAGAAAGTTAATAGAAAGCCCCAGCCAAACTGCCTATCTAGCCCCATCGCTAATCAGTCCATTCTCATCTTCTGTTCAAGTCAGATCAAATTAAATTACTTTCCTCACTCGATGCACTGTGCAAGGCTCTTTTATGCTTCTATGCCTCTGTACATGCCTCTGACTGCAGTGGTTCTACCCACCTACCAGTTCATCAGGTTTTATCTCAAACATCACTACTGTATGGTACTGTCTTCAGTATCTCCCCTCCCCACCTGTTAGTAATTCCTTCCACTGGATTCTCTTAGCACTTGGCAAATATTCCCTTCATAATACTACAATGCCTTGTAATTATTTGTAAGTGCCTTAAGGGCTGTTCTTTCTCATCCTGGCTCAATATCTGATACTCAGTAAATGTTCAAGAGAGAATCATTGAGAATGAATAAATGAATGAGAAAATTAATGGAATGGATAACTCATTTCGAACAAAGACAATCACAGGAAAGCAAACAATTTTGCCTACAATGTGGCTGAATCTGAGAAGCATTTTTGTCCTTCCAGTGACAGAATAATTCTCACCTTCAAAACTTGAAAGTAAACTTGAAAACAAGAAAATAGAAAAGAAGCTGATGCTGGGAACAAAGAATACAGAAGGAAACACAGAATTAGGGGGGAAAGCCATGTAAAACAGAAAAGGGGTAGAGAAACAAAGAATATCACATGGAACACCTTCACCTATTTTTACCTTCTAGATCTGAGGAGTCAGCTTCCTACAGTGATGTCATAATTTAGTCCCATGCATTGGATCCTCATACTCACCTTCAGCTTAAGATACATGCTACTGCAATTACTCAAGCAACAGGACAATAAGCCTCATTTCCCCTTGCAAGTATTTTCATAACATCACACCTTCCCTATTGCAACAAAGGATTTAAACTATCAGTCATCAGAAGCTGCACGTTGTGTTAAAATACAGAGAAAGAAACAGGCAGAGGCATTAATGGAATTAAGCCTCCAGGGTCTCTGGTAGAAGGAATATTATCCAAAATAAAGATAATTATTTAATGGACTACAACCACTGCTGGTCACTGCAACGGCCAAATGGGTAGAAATGCCTAACAGTCCCTCTTTTGGGTGGGGCTTCATGTTCTTGTCTGCTACAAGCAAAAATATGTTCTGATTCCATTCAGTCTGAAAAGAGCTCTAACCAAAGCTAGAAAGTCATTAAGACAAACTGATGATTTAGGCTTTGTAGCAAGGGGCATTGGGTTTAGGAACAGATCACTCCCGGGACAGATATAAGGTAGAAATTTAACTCAAATACACTCTCTTGGATCAAATCTTAAGCCAAACGGTAGATGGTTGTGAAGTCTTTAACATGCTAATAACTGGACAACAGTGAAATGGTCCTGTTAATCCCTCTCACTATATACCCCTTTTTCTCTACTTTGTTCTTCTCTCTTGCAATGAGAAATCCAAAATATTTCAGTATTATGGTTAAGCACTGGAGGTACCTACCCCCCCTCCCTGGGAAGTTCTGGGGTTCTCTGTTCTCACAGATTTTTCCATTAAACATAGGTCAACAGAGGAGAATCTTGGAAGATGTAAGAAAATCTGTCTAGCAACTTTCATTAATCACATTAATAAGAACAGCATTTCTCCATTCCCTCGAGTGACATGTTTTTGCTCTATCCCATATCCCACTCCATCTCCCCCCCTTCCTGCTGTCTTTCTATCCCCATATCATAAGGACAACAATTTCCTCAGAGCCAAACACATCATACCTTGGTAGCAGCCTGAACAAGGATGTTTTATAAAAGGCAATGTCTGAATATGACAAACGATATTAGCCCCGTGTTTGGCAGGGTCACAGCCAAAGCCGAGCCTGATATTTACAGTATGCTTTATAAAACCACAAACATATTCCTAACTCCCGTGGGATGTCATGTCACACAGAACCTATGCAATTAATCTCCTATTGTGACTTTTTATCACATTTCTCCTCAGGTAAGCCTCTCCCAGGGATGTTTAAGTAGGCACTGCTGGAGCTGCCACCTATTAGCAAAAGTCACACATGCGTGTTGCAGGGTTTGGTACCACTACAACACCCAACTTGAAGCAGCAGTGCCATAAAGTCAGCCTTGCACAAAGGCTCAAATTTAACAGGTCATGTAGCAAAATATTTCCCCACTGGAATAAAACATTCAATGCTTGGAAGAGATGCTGACCTTAGGGAACTGATTGCTGTCAGTTTTAAGCATGATATAAATTTTCCTTAATTTAGCTCTAAGCTGACCATATATTTCAAGACCTGAATAAACTGAAGTTGAAGGAGTAGACTTCTCAAAACTGGAAACCATAGGTTTTAATCTCTACAATTACTTGAATCAAGACAGTGCTAACAAAATGACTTGAACAGCTAACTCAAGTTTATTGAAAAAAGTTAACAGCTAGATCTCAATTTATATTTATACACTATATTCAATAGTCAATTCCAAGTCCTACCCTTCCTCAGTGGCTAGGACCCATTCAAAGACCTAGAGCCAGACACCTGAATGTTCCAAGCTTCCATGTCCAGCAGCGTGAAGACCAAAGAGTGACGGCTGACTTCCATTTCCCAACATCACTATGGCACTGAAAATTCTCAGACTTGGTCAGGTGGGCAGGTACAGTAATAAATCCCAGCCTGAGTACTTGCTTAAGAGGTAGCTTCTCAAACCTGATGTACATTAAGAATGACATTTGTCGGGCAGTCCCAGTAGCCCAGCAGTTTAGTGCCGCCTTCAGCCCAGGGTGTGATCCTGGAGATCTGGGATCGAGTCCCATGTCAGGCTCCCTGCATGGAAGCCTGTTTCTCCCTCTGCCTATGTCTTTGCCTCTCTCTCTCTCTCTCTGTCTCTCATGAATAAATAAATAAAATCTTAAAAAAAATTACATTTGTCAGTGATAACTTTTCATAAACACATCCAGGATTAAACTCATTTTCATATGCTGGCTTTAACTCCACTTTTTTCTCTAATACTCAAGAAAGTATCAGTGAGAGCATCCTTACCAGAAATATTGTTAAATCTAATGAGTATAAAATTAAATAATACCCCTGTAGTATTTCATTATGAATAGCAAGATACAACAAAATTCACAACTCATGAGCAGACTTTAGAGTGTCAAGACCCTGTGGTTGATGCATGAGTCACCATGATACTCATGGTACGTGCCTCTGGGGACAGACACAGTGCTAAAGACCTTATACAATACATTTAATAATCATCACAAGCAGAAACTATAACATTACCTAACCAGGGTCATATGGCTACTAATGTTTTGGATTCGGGCTTGAATCCAGTTTTGTCCTATTCCAATAACCACGCTGAACCACTATCCTTATTGATAATAACTCCCTACCCATTATCTCAAAACTTGTAGTGCTTCCCAATGGCAAGAGTATCAAGATCCTGCAAAATATGACTGCAATCTGTATTTGTAGCCTTACCTATCCCTTATAATTTGAAACTCGGATCAAATCAAATCTCTCTAAATGAGTCTTCTCTGAAAACTTCTCAGATATGATTGCTCTCCTCTCATGTAATAGTTATGAACCAGAGTGAGTACGAGCCTCAGGAAACACTGGGGTATCTTTAGAGACGTTTTTGGTCATCACAACTAGAGGGATGCTACTGGCGTCTAATGGACTATGGATGTTGTCAATCATACCAAAATACATGGGAAAAAAACCCCACAACAAAGAATTATCCATCTGTTTCAAAATGTCAACAGTGAAAGGTTGAGAAACCTTGGTGTATATAATAGTCTTTGCAAAATCCTTATAAAAAATAACACTTTCTTGCATTACATAACATGTTAAATATTCCCAGAGGTCAAACACTAGGTCTTACACCATTTTGTATTCTCTCTTTCCTCAAGACATAATAGGCCTCCAACAAGTATTGGGGGAAAGGCTAAATATTTGATGATTGCTCTAACGCCTGACTCTTTAGGGCAGATCCTGAAACGTTCATTAGAATAGTTATGTGGAACGATGACTATTATAGAATTCTATAAATTTTGGGGGTGGATAACATGGTGGAGAAACAACGATTTCCCCTTGAAGCCATGGATAATAAGAGCTAGAGAAGTCAGGTGAATTGTTTAAGGTCACACAGAAAGTATGACTTGCTTAGTCCCCAGACTGGGTTATATCTTAAAGCCAAAGCTATAGAAGAAAAAAGAAAAAGAAAAATCATCTCTTTAGAAGGTAAAAATTCATCTTTTCCCAGGAGAGTAATGTCCTCCTCATGACATGTGTTAAGTGCATGAATTGTTTGTGTTTTTTTTTTAATCATAAACATGCTATGCATCAGTGCTTCCTCTAATCATACTGACAGTGGCGATCAATGCCTTTTACAAAGATTTGTGGAAACCACAAAGAGTCAAACGTTGCTACTATGGAGATAAATGTCCTTGAAGGCTCTCAGCCTTAGCTCACCACTAAATGCCTCCTTGGAGGATGTTTTATTTTATCCCCATGTTATTACTGGAACAAGGTAATGGTTCAGTACTGACTCAGAAAAGTATCCAAGATGCTATGTCAGGACCTCAGTGCCCAACTTTTATGAAAGACAGCTCTATCCTGTTCTCTTTATCATCTCTTGGCCCAGTCCTGACAATTCTTCATCAAATTAGTTCATGAGATCTCTTAAGCGACACAATGGGAGTCTTCAATTATTAAACACAGACAAACAATCTGAAATTTGATGCAGCTTATGTTCTCTGTAGAAATTAAGGGCTATGTCTCCTTTGACCTAGTCCATCCACCTGTTAATAACTAGACTGCACCTGCTAACAAAAACACCTTTGATAGTATGAAATCCTCACAATGTCATGTGGATATGTGCACCAGTGAAAGAGATAAAGGAGCTTAAAGTGGTTCACTTCAAAAGGGTTTGTCTGCTGTGGTGTCCTCAGCAGTTTCTGCTAAGCTGACAGAAACCAAGCAGAAGAGAATGCCCCAGTAGTCCAAGACTAAGATGCACCCTGTGCCAATAAACAAGCATATTCACAAATAACGGATGAAGAAGAAACCTGCTATTTTGCCACTGTTATCCTCAATCTCCAAATCTCTCTTCAGATAGTTTACCAGGGGCCTCCTGAGTTTCATAGAGAGATGGGCTTCTATTAGTAGATTCCTCACTTATGAGAAAACACACACACACACACACACACACACACACACACACACACACACACCTAGGAGGTATTTTATTTTCTTGCCCAAGGAAGAACTTTTTTTTTTCCTCTTCACCAAGTGGCTACTGATCCAGGTGTCAGAGTACTGCACTGCATGCCATGTTCTCATACCTTGTAACTCAATACACAATCTTCTATTTGACTACCTCCTTTCTCCCACAAAATAAAATCCTCACGTAAATATTAATGAGTGTTCGGTCCATGAGCAGAAAGGTATAACTATCTCAGCATTTCATAATGATTTCACTTCTCTTTTTCTAAAGCCACAATTAAATCCCATAGGGAAAATTTTCTTTTGTGGATAATGCAAATAGTGGTTTTTTTTTAATATATGCACAGATTCATAATGATATTACTATTATTAATAGCGACAATAATGAATAAATTTGCTACTACAAAATAAGTAGGTAGTCCAGATTTTATAATCCTATTAAGCATCTCTGTATTTTATATGTTGCATATTATTTTTTCTTTATGAGATGACCTGAGTCACATGTGTGCTTTTATAGCTTCCTAGAGATTCAAGAAAATAGAGCTATAACTTTTCATTTTCTATCATGTGTGATGTGTATAAGAATATGCGTAAGCACTTAATTTTTTTTTGCTTCGGCTCTTTGATCTGAAGAGTTGAAATTATTTTCCACGTATTCTTAAAAACCATATTCTTCCAGACATTAAAATAAAAAGCAAAGAAACCATAAAGATCATCCACCAAAATAAAATTCTCCACAAATACTGTGGTTGTTTTGTTAATGACTTTTGTCATTGATCACTCCAAACAGAGGAGTCTAACAGCAAGTAGTATTATAAGACTCTGGAGCTAATACTGAGATCACAATAGAAGAGTGAGCAAGTCAATTTTTTAGAGTATGCAGAAGATATGAGTAGACATCTCATCTCACTTTTGAGAGTATGCAGGAGATATAGGACATCTATAAACTTCCCTTACAATAGAAGAGACTATCAGGAGAGATGTGAAGACAGGAAGAAAACAGTTTAACAGTATAAGGATGAAAATCCTATCGTAAAATAACACAATTGTGTTGACACTTGACATTAAAAAAAAAAAAAAGACAGGTGTCCACTGTGTCTCAGAGGCACTGAAGAATTCATCCCATGGTCTGGTTGATACATGTTGATATATGACCAAGCATGTAAATTTGTCAGTTATCAACGTGTTTTATTATTGCATATGTAGTCACATAGCATGGAAGAACAGCAAATGCACTTTTTTATCATCCTCAACTTGAGGAAAACTTTATGGTACAAGTTTTATATTCTTACTTATTCTAATACTTACTAAGTCAATGGAGTCAGGTAGGTTTTGGCCTTTTGCTACACAAGACGGACCAGGGGTCAGCACTTAAAGGGGGCCTGGAAATGTCCTGGCAGTTAGAGGATGCTCAAGGCTAGAAAATCCTGAGGTTCTCCAGTACTGCCATAGCTACATCTACACTTCCTAGTTGGTGCTCTGCAAAGTTTATTCCAATGGATTCCAAGATTGACTGTGCATCAGAATCATCTGGCGGGCTTATTAAAGCACAGATTGCTGCCCAACCACGAGATTTTCTGACTTGGTAAGTCTACCAAGTGGCCTGCTAATTTGCATTTCTAAGGAGTTCCCAGGCAACATCTATGGTTCTGGTTCAAGAATTACAGTTTGCGAATTACTGGTCTATTCAATTATGTTCAGATTTTTAGAACAATCTTCTCCTGGGTTCTATAATTAAATCTTCTCTCTTCATTTAAAGAAATAATATCCCTAAAATCTGGGATTAGACAACAAACATGTAATGAGTTGACCTGAGATCAAACATTCATATTTATAAAACTATTTCACTTCATTGGTATGGATACCCCCAATAGGATACGCTCTACTCTACAATATGGATTTCTATTGAATATTTAATTCCACTGACAGATAAAAGAAAATATGGGAAATAGCCTTATTCTCTCTGATGTCAGTTTCTTTTCTATGTTAAAGAAATATTATGACCAGTGTGTAGAAAGAACAGAGTAGATTTGACATCATTTGGTATTAAATTTTAAAAGTTTCACAAAGCCTATCCTCCATAGTTATTCCATCCAAAAACTGATTTACTAGACTGTAAAATGCCTAATAGCACATGATATTGTGTCGGGCCATTTGGGAGACACATTGGGACATATTAAAAAAAAAAGGGAGGGATGCGGACAAGTAGCATAAGTATCTGACAGAGAAAAATCACCCACACCCCATAGCCTACGATGAGGTAAAAATAAAACTTTAACTATACAAGACAACTCAGAAGTCATAATATAGAGGCATGATAAAAGTGATGTGGGGTAGTTTACCCTTTCTAGGAAAGCTATTTTTCATCTCATAGAATAGTAAAAAGGTCTATAGATCAAGTGATTAGATACGTAACTTGTGAATCCTCTCTATGTCCCTCATTCTCCTGAGTGTTATTTATCTCTTCATCTTTCTAATAAGATTATCCCAATTCCTTTGACACTTCACTTAACTAATAAATAATGAGCAGATTCAGTTGACAGGCACTTTGCTAGGTAATAGGGAGCAAAAATTGATTATACCATAGGGCATCTCCTTAAAGCTACTTACAGTCTACTGGGGAAAATGAACAAAGAAGCATTCAAACTATTGTGTGGGAAGTACTAAGACCAGAGAAGAACCTTCCTGTCTGAATGCCCTAATATCTGAAATAAATCTTGAATTAAAAGTAGAAGGGAAAAAAGAGAAGAAGAAGGGACCAGAGAGCATGGTTGAAGTACAGCTTCTGGCAGAGGGGGAACATATTGTGTTTATCAAGAAAATTTGAATTGTTCAGTAATGATTGGAAGAAAATGGTGTGAACAAATAGTAAATACAACTAGCCCTCCAGGTAGTTAGGCCCCCGAAGAAGGAGTTTTCCAGCCATCCTAAGGAATTTAGGTTTTATACTAATGCAAGTAGAATGCACTAAAGTATTTTAAGAAAAGAATGGCAGGATTAGTTTTGTTTCAGCCAACAGACTGGCATTTCCTAAACTGAAAACCATCATTCGAATTCTCTGAAGATACCATACTTTCTTTGGCTGCCTACATAAAGCAAGCAAAATAAAAGTGAAGAGAATAGCTAAAAAACTTAATCCAGACAACATGCTCTTTACTACAATCCAACGTGCGGATGTTCAATGACCAGTCTTCAGCTAATTCTATTTTTCCATTTCTCTTGAGGTGTTTTGTGAGGCATCGCCTCCAGTTAGAATCCCAAGACAGGATACATTAGCCCAGTCAAGGCCTGGGTCATGTTGATTATTTCCAAAGTGCAGTTCTTATTCATTTCTCACAATCACACATTTACTTTGCATCAGTCCGGATGGGGGATGTACGCTGACCGGTGGCCTGCTTGTTAGCCACTATCGTCCCTATAGAATTTTCTATTCAAGTGCACAAAACTGTCTTACAGTCTGATACTCAGAATTTCCTCTACAGTGTTATGCTTTTTGTTCTTTCTGCACATTATTGTACCAGTTTCTGACCACTGCCTACATTATCATTTGGAATCTTCACCCTTTGCTTGAGGATATGGTTTCTCCATGCCTTACTATTGTGCTTCTTACAGTCTCTTCATTTTCATGATGTTTTGCATCCTTCATTTCCTGTCTTCCATCTTTACCAAATTAAATTCAATAAATATATTTTCTTTATGTTTGAGCCTTTGCTCTAAAAATGTGATAGAGGTATTTTGAGTACAAACCTTAAAAGTGAAGCAAAAATGGAACCAAAATTTTCTGAACTTTAATGCCTTTACCTTTTTTTTTTTTTGAAGAAAATTTAAAAATGAATACCTGGAATGTGCTATAATATCTTTGAAAGAGGCAATTTAATAAAAAATCAGAGAGCTTCTAGTTAATTTAATTCCCTCCAGACTCACATTCCTTCCAAATTGCACACTTCAAAACTACAGAGCCAAAGAACTTTAGATGCCCTCTGAGAATGCCTGAAGAGAAGGAGGGAAAGGTCCATGAAAGAAAATGAAAGTAAAAGCTAATTTATGGAGAGAAAAGGGGAAATGGTGAGAAAGTTTCAATTAATCTGCAATTGATTTAACACTTAAGAACAACTGTTGAGAAAAAAAGCAATATTAGCATTTAATTATTTATTCCGAAGCTACTGAAAGGAACATATTGCATAGCATATCAACCCCTCAGCCTATGTGAAGGATGGATTCAAACTTGATAGGAAGTTATTAGCTTGAAAAACCGAAGCATGATATACCATAGGGATACTCTAATTCCAAGTTTATAGATACAGAAATAAAAATACATGAGAGAAACGGTTACAGATTGGAAGTTAGATGCAATTTTAGATACTTGCATAGCCTGAAGTCACTGACAACCGGATTTTGAGATGTTTGCAAGGGTCTACAGTGGCCCACTGCTTACCTCCAAAACTGGGCACCTTCCAGTCTTTGTGTCTAGACAAAAGGGCAGTTGCATTCTGCAAAGATGTTGTACTATTTAAACAAGTCTAATCTGGGTGTGGTTTCACAGGAACAACCAGAGTAATTAGAGAAATTGTCAGAGTTAGAATCTATAAACCTGCCAGAGTAACCAGCATACCAAATGATAAAGCGCATCCACGCTGGGATGACATTATCCCTTATAAGTAAATGGGGCCATTATTCTAACAATAGCTGCTGTTGTCAGTTTGGGTTTTGATTGGGAAATCTTGCTTTGTGTATGTGAAGATGTTTAAAAACTCCTCTCCTGCCTTCTGCTATTTTGCTTCTCAATGATATTCAAGACTGAGAAAAAGGAGGAAAGAGAAGAAACCTCTTCCTGCAAACGTGTGTCAGCATCGGGGAGTGAGGGGAGAATATGTATCTGTGCGCACCCCTCCCCCCACAAAGACGCCATCACACCCCTTCTCTGCCTGCTATACCCTGTAGCTCCCCACAGCTCCCATGACCAACTGTGTGCATTCCCTGTGTATCTGAGAAAATCCATTTTCCAGCTTTCTTCTAGCCCCATCTCCTATGTCCATTTTGGGGTCCTCACTGTGGCTCTGAAATGTTGTGGAGTACTTTTACTGTCCTGCTATATTAGGTTCACTGCCCATCTAGGCATCTTTGCTCTTCACAGCAGTCTCCAACCACATAATGAAGCAGGCTCTGTTGTAAACACTTTTGATATGCAATATTACTTATCCTAATGAACTGATGTAGACATCATTTCTAGTTTTCGGACCAGGAAAAAAAAGCTGCAGTACATGAAGCAGTTGCCCAAGTCCCACAACTAGATAGGAGGGAAGCTAGGACTCGAATTTAGGTCTCTGCATCTAGACTCCCCACAGTCTCAGCACCATGCTAATAGACTTCTGCTTTACCTCAAGGGACAGAGAAGCTGCTAGCATCAGCACTGTGGCTTCTTAGTGTTAATCCCCCTTATCACTGCTCAGAATTAAACTACACCTAAACCCATATCCTCCTGTTGTTGACATGAAACAGTCACTATCTTTTTTTTTCTTTTCTTGCCTATCAATGGATATTTTATACTATAAAGTATTCACCATGCAAATTAGGTAGAGAAGCAGAAGTCATACTATTAGACCCTAGGGTTATCATCCTGGAAAAGAATTGAGGAAAATATGCAAAAGAACATGAAATGCGTTCTTTTTTCACATGCCTTTATATAAGGACTTGGATGAATTTCAGACACGTATATTAAGATTTTAGGATTGAACATTTAGCTCAAGTTCTATTAAAACTTAAACCAAAAGCCTTCAACTTCACAAGATGAGGGCTAGAGAAAGTTAAAAGGACATTTTGCTGAAGGCTGGTAGAAAGAACAATTCTAACCACAGCTGCTGGTGGTTCTCTTTTCAGGCTGACCTTCTGCTACCTCCTAGGGCATACATTAGCATGTCCAGAAAGTGCATTAACTCGGGTGCTCCCATCACCATGCAATATCTGAAATTCTCAAACTATAGAAAGCTTATCAAAAGGTGCACAGAACTACCCCTGCTGCTATCAATTAAACTGTAATCAATGCAAACCAGGGACAACTTCTCCCCAAACTGAAAATGACATACTAGAGTCCTGTCTTCCAAATATCTCCATCACTGCTGATAACACTGACATGGCCCTCTTTCTTTCGGGTTTTCTCCTTCACCTTTCTCCCATTCGATGTCAAGCCACGGCAGTCTCTTAGTGTCATCTCTCACAGCCTATTGCACGGATCACAATGTGCTCCAACAGAAATGTCATGAGCTTCGAAGTCTGGTTGAAATGCCAGCCTCAGGTAGGCATTTAACCTACCAGATTCCCAGTTTCCCAATTAGAAAAGGGGCATCATAATAAAATCTTGGTGGGTTATTTTGAAGATTACAAATATGATAACACATGAAATACACTGACTGCTTTTTCTGCTGTATCATGAGCTCTGAAAGGGTAGCAACCATTATTATTACATGCGAAGTCCACCCAAGAATAGATATTCAATTATTTCCTATCTTGCCATTCTGAAAATGACTAGACTCACCTTCCATACAAAAGGCCTATGCATGTACACTTTGGGTTATTCTGTCTCTGTCTATCGTCCAGGGAAGTAATTTATTCTTTATACCACTACATATCATTTTAAACAAGCACTTACTACTTAAGATCCCTAAGTGAGGGGATCCCTGGATGGCTCAGTGGTGTAGTGCCTGCCTTGGGGCCCAGGGCATGGTCCTGGAGTCCCGGGATCAAGTCCCACATTGAACTCCCTGCATGGAGCCTGCCCCCCCTCTCTCTCTCTGTCTCATGAATAAATAAATAAAATCTTTAAAAAAAAAAAAAAGATCCCTAAGTGACTCAAGAACATCTGAAAACTTCCCATGGCCTTTCAAACTAAATTTAAATTTTTCTGCTCTTCACTAAACACTTACCTCACTAAACCCCTTTCTAATCTTTCCTAGATAATATACTGTGGGAAAGCCAAGTTAACCCCACCATCCCAGACATACTTTACCCTCTTCACCTACAAATTTAGGATTTCTTCATTCTACTTCACCCCACCCAGGAAAACATAAACAAGACTGTTGTTTACCATCAGTTCATTTTTCTCCCCTTTTACAAGATCATGTGCCCTTTCCATAAAAGCTTCCAAATGAACACTACTCAATGCTGAGTTCCTCCATCTAGATGCACTCAAAGTATTTGTTTTCATTTTGTATTTTATTGGCGTGTTATACATCGCTTTGCTTGGGAAAATTTATTCCATATTTGTTTGTCCTGTATGTTAATAAGCTCTTTGAACCAGGTAACAAACATTTTATACGCTATCTTCCGCAAACTTAGTAAAGGTATCAGGGTATCAGAATAAATATTCATTGATCATATTATTTAATAGTGTGACCACTATCAGAGCAAGAAAGTACATCGTGCCATTCCTGTTTCCATCCCCTGCTGGAAGAATCTGGAATTGAAAGGATTCTGATACTACCTCTACTGCTTTTACATAAATAAACCCTAGCACTGACTGCTTAGAACAGACAACCCATTGACTTGGGTTCAGAACCAAAATCATGGTAGAGTTCCACTTCTCCCCCCCCCCTTTCATTCCTTTCATTCTAAAAATGTTGCTATGGAAACTGCACGGTGTTTTCATTCTCTGTTTTCGTCACGCTTTTGCTCAAAAACCAGGGAGAAAGACATTGATCAGAAATGCAATGAGACAGCCTCTGGGGATGGACAGGGGGTAGTATGTATTCTCAGGACACTGGATCACAACTACTCTTTCAGCAAAGACAGGTCGATTTGACCATCCTTTAGAGGGATTTAATTAAAAACCAGTCTAGGCCAGCCTTTATGCAGTGTGGCGACAACATGGATCACCAGCATCCAATAGTGGCATGTCAAGGAAGGTGGGAATTACTCAGAAATGGCCCCACACATATTAAAGGTTTCTGCTGTGTGCTTCTGTCAAGCAAGAAATTCATTTGGTACTCGCCCCTTTAGCCAGGGAGATTTACCGACCATGGGTTGAATTCACTTTTCATGTTATTAGGTCAATGGGCGCCAAGAAAGCTGCTCCTCCCCCTTCTGTCGTTCTCTCTGTGGCAGACACTTACCCAGTTTCAGCAAGGGACTAAACGAAGCACCAGACCTGAGGAAATTATCAACTGCACTTTCAGGGTACTCTTATTCCAGTTGCAGCAATGACAGCTGCCAATATTTCTGCTGTGATAACCTTTTTACACAGAATTTCACAGCTTTACAGATACCATTTCATTGTCTACATATTTTCACTTTCTCATATATTAGAGAAAATTAAAAAGCTAAAAAGCCCCTCGTGAACACCTGACACAAGGCAGCACTGGGTTTCCCACACCAAAATGGAAAGTCCTCCCATCCATTTGCCAGGCAATGCTTCTCAGGAGTGAACTGTGAGCTTTCAAGGCATCTGGCAAGTGGGGAATATATTCTCTAAAAACATGGAACTTGATGACTACATGTAATCATCTCTCATCTGCACTGTCCAGATCTTTCTAGCTTACTTCCTTTCAATTCTGAATACTTGTCAGTTCACATTACCCCTATTTTCATTCTTGCCCCTCTTCCACTTCCTCTACCACTTGTTTAATCTCTCTGTTCAATGGAGTTCTAAAGGTTTCAGATCCCGCAATCACACACCCTCCATTGCACCTCATCCTTTTCATATCCTGTATGTGGAAACTTGTACAAGTTATTACACTTCTGCAAGCTTTGATTTTTCTCATTGATACAGGGAGTAGTATGCTGCTATATTATTGCAAAAATTAAAAATAATATGTTTAAAATCTGGCAAAAGTGACAGAAACTCAGTAAATATTAGCTTTTACTTAAATCAATTAGATCCATACATATTCTATTGTTCTCTCACCTCTTAATCCTATCTCTATAGTCTGTGATCACCTTGCAAAACATGCTCTGTTCAAATTTCATTTAATATGCAAAAGTCATTTAAAAACCACCTATATCTTGACATACTAGTGCAAATGTCACAGAAGCTGAAATCATCCAGATTTACTCCAAGATTTTGTCCACCAGTCACCTTAGCTTGTCCCCTCCCAGAGATACATAATATACCATAGTCTGGTATGTATCTTGATAAAAATTTCAGAGGGGATTGAAAAGTGAAAGAGTGAATGATGACCAAAATTCGGGAGTTGAGCTGTTCATTTGGCAATCATCTGTGTAGGGCTGGTTGTGGAATTTCTGGGTGAACATTCCTAGAAGGCAGAGATTTCCAAGTGCTAAATTCTTTCATTATTACCTGAAATAATATTTCTCAACTTACCTTTGGTGGCCCATTAAATATATAATTTTGAATTGGCAGAGTGGGCAGGTAGTTTGGAAAGAGGCAAGGAATAGAAAGGGATAGAAATTCAAATTCTGATGCTTTAAGTTCTTAATTGGTCTGTTGTATCTCTAACACCTATCACATCACCCACAAACCTACCACTTAATCATATACAGTCTTACCCTATATGGAGTGTATTAATGTGTATGGTGTGTGAAGTATTTTTAGTATATATAAGGGTGCTTGAACAAAAATACAGGTTTATTAACACGATAATTCAATTACAAATTTTCACATTTAAAAATGTAATAGGCACTATATCATAATGGAACATAGAAAATAAGCTAGGCATGGTACTGACCTTACAGAATCTTTAGCATACTGGAGGTACATGTAAGTGATAAAGAAGTACAATGAGTTCTATGAATAGTACAAGGTCCCATAGAGCACAAAGAGGAGGAATAAATTATGGTCTAGAAATGGGAGAGAAGGATGAGTAGACAGGGCAATCTTCTTGTTTAAAGCAACATAATTTAAAACCTAACTAATGAATAGCAAATGGGAGCTAAATAGGAAAGGAGAGGAGGAAAATAAAGTGGGGAGAATTGGGCAAGCAAAAGAAACGGTATACACAAAATCACAGTAGTAGAATATACCAATACAAAAAGAACTAAAAGAAATTCAAGATGGCTTAAGTTATTGGGGGGTGGGGGTCAAAAGATATTATCTGAGGGTAAAATGTTTCCAGATCCTCTGGGAACTTATAAGCTAGGGTAAGGATTTAGAGTGTTTGCCTGACAATTAATGCTTTAAATACAGATATAATTTGATCAAATTTTTAAAAGAGGACAGGAAGAAGAAAATGGCCGCTTGAATTAAGGCTATGGTAGTTAGGATGGACTGAATGGACAGATGTAGGAGATATTGAAGAAGTAAAGTTAACCTGACTTGATGGTCGACTAGACTCCTAGTCACCTTGTTTCTCTGTATCCCTCATAGTGTCTGCCATGGTATTTTAAGTGCAGAAGGGACCCGATAAATATTTGTTGAATGAATGAATAAATGAAGCCTCTAAAACTTCTCTCCCTAGAAGAAATATGAATTACATTCATGTTTCATTTATAAGGAATGTGATGAATGCTGAAAGCAGAAGCAAAGCCCTTTCAGCATCATTCTTGTTGAAGGAGCTAGTAAGTAGGAATTTCAGAACACTGCTGTGTGAGCCCCAGGGGAGCAGGACTGGTTTGAGGCCAAGGACTCAGGGCTTCCATCACAAAGACAACTGTACTAATACCAGGCAGTTGAGAAGGTACAAGGGCAGCAGGAAATCTAACTCCAGAGTTTTGTAACATAATACAGATTCCTGGAAACAAAGCTGGCTTCTGAAATGCTGCAATTGCTCATATCTGAAGGTGGAATATGTCACATAAATACACATGCTGGTACCAAAAAGCTGATTTGGGCTTCAGTGAAGGTGAGGGGATGACTAGTTAACACCTGGTATCCTGAAAGGTTGACTCCATCCTGGCTGTCTTGACAAGGCATACACATGTAATTGGCAGATTACTTCATCCTACTCTACATCCTCTTTCCTTCCTTCCCATTCTTTCTAGGTCATTCTCTCTAGTGCCTCCTCTCTTCCTTTCTTCATCTCTTTCTCTCCCTCGCTTTCTTTTCCCCCTCAATCTCTACTTCTCAGCTCCATCTTCCCCATCACACCCTACCCCTAGCCTGGTGTCACTGTTGGAGTCAGGAAATATGCCAGGGATTAACTTAAATCCTATCCAAATTGAGGTAGGGTTGAGATAAAGCATATCTGCCTTCAGCCCAAACCTCCTACTAACAACTTGCACAACACACAGGCTTACAAAACCAACAGTAATTGGTAGCTGAACACTGAATATTTATATCTTATGTCTCCTCACCAATGTTCAACAATAGAGAAAGTATTAGAAAATGATACTACTTCTAGACATACCGCCATGCAGCCATCAAAATGCTATTTGTAAAGGGATTTAAAACGATGGAAAATGCTTTTGTTATCATGTTAACATGGAAGAAAGTCAGAAAACAAAATTGTATTTCAACATTTCAGCGAGTTAAAACATGCATTTAAATACTAGAAAGTCATACACTGATGTGTTAGCAGTGATTAACTTTGTACTAGGCTTTTATTTTCCTTATCATAAAGTCCTACATTCCCAATTTGTCTGTAATGAGTAAGTGCTAATTCCATTTTGAGGAAAATATTTTAAACGACAGGTACAAACCAGATACCATGTGATGTTTATGTGTGGCGGGAGGGAGTATTCTAAGTGAGTGTACTGCACTCGGTAATACGACGTGGCTTTAAAAAAGTAAGATTTTTTAGGTACTGAATGGAAGGTACAAGGAAGAGTTAAATGACCATTGACTGCCCCTCACAGTGACTTCAATCAAAGATCATAATGTTAAGCCCAGAATATCAAGCCTAAGAATCATGAGGCCAAATGCTCATTACTCACAAAATTCTCCAGCCATCCTTTTAATCTAGTTAATTCTATAATCCAAATATTAAGTTCAGAGGGACACACTCAAAATTTTACTTCTTAGATCTTTGCAAATAATATATCCAAAGAAAATAATATCTAAATTATATAAAGAACTTACACAACTCAACACCAAGAAAGCAATCTGATTAAATAATGGGCAAAGGGCCTGAAAAGACGTTTTTCCATAGAAGATCTACAGATGGCAAAACAGACACATGAAAGGATGGCTCAACACTAATATAATCATCAGGGAAATGTAAATCAAAACACAATGAGATATCATTTTACACCTGTCAAAAAGGCTAAAATTCAGAAGTTAAGAAATAAGTGTTGGAGAGGATGTAGAGGAAAAGGAACTTTGTGTACTGTTGGCAGGAATGTAAAGTGGTACAGTCCTTGAGAAAAACAGTATGGTAGTTCCTCAAAAAATAAGAATAGAAATACTATATGATCCAATTATTCTGCCACTGGATATTCATCCAAAGAAGATGGAAACACTAATTTGAAAAGATGTATGCACTACTATGGTTGTTGCAGCATTTTTTAGAATAGCCAACATACAGATGCAACCAAGTATCCATAAATAGATGAATAGATAAAGATGCTGTGGTGTGTGTGTGCACATGTGTGTACATCCACCCACACAATATTATGCAAGCATAAAAACAGTGAGATTTTGCTACTAATGACAACATAGATGGACCTAGAAGGTATTATGGTCAGTGAAATAAGTTAAACTTAGACAAATACTACGTATGGCTTCACGCACATGTAGAACTTTAAAAACAAAAGAAATGAATAAACAAAAAGCAGAATCAGACCTCTAAGTACACAGAACAAACCGATAGTTGCCAGAGGGAAGTGGGAAAGGCCAAAATGAGTGAAGAGGAAGGGGAGATACATGATTCCAGTTGCAGAATAAGTCACAGCAATAGTAGGTACAGCAAGAGGATATTGTAATATCATGTATGGGGACAGATAGAAGCTGGTGGCGAGTATAGCATAACCTATAGAAAAGTTGAATCACTGTTATACACCTGAAAATAATAACCTTGTAGGTCAACTATACTCAATTTTTTTAAACTTCTTAAATTTTTTTCTTGGAAGTCAGGAAACTAAAATGAAAACTTAGCGTCAGCTTATTTATATATTTGTTTCTATATTTATCTATATTCTGTACATATGTTTTGCCTATAAATAGCTCTGGATCTCCCTACGTTTCATTGTTGGTTTTGTTTTAAATCTTTGACGGTAACTAATTGTGTGGTATTTGTAGGCCACATTGTTTGTAATGACCAATGCCTTACATTGGTCCTTACTTCTCAGTCCAAACAGGCTGAAGGATATAGTTTATCATCATCTTTGAAAACATACGTTTTGAAATTAGGCAAACTTGAAGTCCCTGGTCTGCCAGCCATCAAGTATAAAACTTTGGGCAAATTACTTAATTTCACTGAACTGAGTAAGATTTGAATAATAGCATTATTGATTTCCTAAGGCCGTTGGTAATATCATGAAATAATATACATCACAAAACTGTTGGCATAAAGTGCTCAGTAAACGTTAGTGCTTATTTTGATTATCTGGGTACCTCGAGTGGACTCTGGCTGAGATACTGCTGATGCTGGAAAATAGTGAGTAACTCATGGTCATTGTTCTTACTTTCCTTCCTGATGACAAGGAGAATAGGAACATGCTCTAACCTCCCTTATTGCCTCGGGATTCACATATTGAGGCAACATACACAGACTGGAAGACTTCTATGTTTCCCCAGCATGTCTGAAAACATCAACATAAGATTTGGAACAGTAGCATGATCTCTTCAATATGTGCAAAACTGATTTAGGTTATTGCCTCATGACAACTAGTGTTCTGTCCTTCACATGAACTCATCTACTCAAATGGGAAAAAATAACATGGTGAATTGTGTTAAAATGTCACTGCCATCTTCCGGGGATTCTGACCTGATTTAATAATTGCAGCATAATGAGGAACATCTCTGCTACCTAAAATCTGTAGGAGGAAAATGGTTCCCCATAGTTAAATGTCCTCTTTGGATTCCAGAACCAAGGCGCAGATCTTTCCAAATGACGCTAGCAGCATCACTCACTCTAACGTATTAGTGCATTAAATGTTCAATTTTTTCTGAGGGTAAAAGTGGGCAAGTTTTACATGAGAACAAATGCATCTGAAAATGCAATCGCAGGCGCATTGATACTTGGATAGAAATGATTTAGGGAGAGAAAAGCTTTCCTGTCATCTTTCAAATCATGCCATACACGTAATCACCTTCTCTCATCTAAAAAGGCCAACTTAGATTGTCCCAGACATCATGTAGAAAGGCAAGAAAGGATCATCAGCAGTGAAGTCGTAGAAAGTCTTCCAGGATGAAGTAATTCGTGCTACAACCGAGCTCCACTCATCTGGACAAGCACAGAGAATGGATGGCAGCTGTATGGCAGATTGAGTAGAGACAGGGTCAGAGGAAGGAAACGGTATAGTGACATATTAAAACTCAACTTCAATAATGTCACATCACCATGAAATGTTGGGAGGCCGCAGCAGCAACATACAGAATGGGTTGGTTTAAATCAATCCCAGAGAGAACGTGTCCTTTTCTATAAGTACAGCCAAACCCAAAGAGACCAAACAGTAAAAGTAAAGACTGTCCATATAGGAGCTACAGTCACAAAGCACAGAAGAGCCTACTCATGTATCATAGAAAAACAAAGTCACAAGCCCATCTTTCTTGGCTGAGTTATAAATACTAAGGAACACACTCACATCCAACCGACATTTTTTTTTTTTAAATACAAAGAGCTACAGAATAAACTCGGAATTCCTTTTTTGCCTCTTAGGTCCCAGTGCATTTATAAACATGATTCTTTAAAACAGAGTTTATATTTCTCTCTCAGTTCATGGCATTTTTAAGGCTTTTCAACATTTCCTTTTGCATTTAATGCAGTGTACTATCCTAAGCAGCATCCGTGAACCTGCTCAAAGACATCCCAGTGGCATACCTTGGGTATTCCAGGGATGAGTGAATCTGAAGGATGAGTATATCTTTTAGTGCCTGCTGTCTAGCAAAATGTCATGCCACTCAGTAACAGAGAGATCTAGAGAATAAAATTGTCCTGAGTTAAGAACCTTTGAATTGGGGATCCCTGGGTGGCACAGTGGTTTAGTGCCTGCCTTTGGCCCAGGGCGCGATCCTGGAGACCTGGGATCGAATCCTATGTCGGGCTCCTGGTGCATGGAGCCTGCTTCCCCCTCTGCCTATGTCTCTGCCTCTCTCTCTCTCTCACTGTGTGCCTATCATAAATAAATAAAATTAAAAAAAGAACCTTTGAATTGTTCCACTGAAGTTTTCATAGGCCAACAAATCCACCCCTCCACCAGGAAAGAAAAAAAAAAGGTTTTCAAAGGTACCCTTAGAAATAATTTTCTGGGAGCATCTGGGTGGTGGGTCAGCCAGTTATCTGCCTTTGGCTCAAGTCATGATCCTAGGGTCCTGGGATAGAGCTCCAAGTCGGACTCCCTGCTCAGTGGGGACCCTCCTTTTCCTCCTTCTCTTTCTGACCCTCCCCCTGCTCATGCGCTTTCAAATAAACAAAACCTTAAAAAAAAAGAATTTTCTGCAGAATAACCAAATTCAAATGGATTCTCCCAGCATAAAAATATATACCTTGTATATTTCAATAGTTTTCAAAATTCTTAAGTTGTCCTGGAAAGTAAAGATAAATGAAACTTAGAGTTTCAGGCTTCCAATTTCACTATCTCCACATTAACATTCCTGAGAGGAAGGTGGGGACAATGTAGAAAACAATACAAAAATGAGAATGGCTTTGTAAAAACAATATTATCTCATGGTCCCACCAATGTACACTGTAACACTTAATGGGACATTGTAACAAGTCCCCCAAAGTCAAATGAAAGCATATGCTGCAGTATCTCACTCACAGAATTAACCTGGTGAGGGTCTGAGAAGACAGGTGGTGGCAGGAAGGCCTCAAGGGAAGACTAGGGTTCTAGCTACTGAGGATGAGGAGAGGGTTACAGGAAGTGGAGAAAGTGGTCATTGACTGTCTCAAGTGCCTCCTCACCATCTGACCATTCACGGGGACAAAAGCAGAAAAGAACTGATGACAACTAAAGGATGGAGTAGAGGCACAGAAACATAAAGACAAGTGAGGTGCAAAAGAAATGGAAGAGATGGAATTAAATAAAAATTCATGGAAACTACTTGATATGGAGAAAGATTTGGATGCCTCCCCTTGGGTGAGCTTCTGGGCATATCTGACTATTACTCTGGCTTCCTTTGATATGGCCACAATAAAACATCCCCAAAATGGCAAAGTCAGCACCTAGACAACATTCTAGTTGAGCTGCTGGGGGCAACACGAAGGATAACAAAATCTAATAATCAGCAAGATATCAATACCAAGTTCATTCCTCCATTCAAAAAATACTATCTAAGCACCCATCTTGTTCCAGATATTAATTCAGGCTCCAATATAGTAGTGACTAAGATGTCTTCATCTTCATCTACCTCATGAAATGTATCCTGTTCAAAAACACAAATAATGCAAATACTCTATTAGGAAGCGATGACCGCAAAGGAGAAAAAGAAAGCAAGGTGAGAAGAGAGTGTGAGAGGGTGCTAGATGGGGTGGTCAGAAGGCTTCAAGCAGAGGTCACTTTTGGACGTGACTGAAGGAAAGGAAGAGCCAACCAGATGCAAATGTTTAGTGGGGGAGGACTGCAGACGGAGGACCAGCAAGGGCAAAAGAACTGATGCGGCTGTAGGTTTGGCACAGTCCCAAACCATCAAGGAGCCTGCAGAGCTGAGCAAGACGGAGATGAGTGGGAGGAAGTTAATTCCAAGAGGCAGCCAAGGACAAGATCACCGAGCTTCTTCTTGGCCATTCCACGACATTTGATTCTCTTCTAGATGTCACAGAAAGCAAGGATAAGATCAAAAATGGTGATAGGATCTTATTTTTTAAAGGTTTTATTTATTTATTCATGAAAAGACACAGAGAGAGGCAGAGACATAGGCAGAGGGAGAAGCAGGCTGTGGGGGGCCCGATGACAGACTCAATCCCAGGACCCTGAGATAACACCCTGAGCCAAAGGCCGATGCTCAACCACCGAGCCACCCAGGCGTCCCTGTGGTGGGATCTTATTGTGATCATTAGTGAAGTACAAGTAACTTGAATCATTGCAAAAAGTCGTTATTATTGTTCAAGGATCAAGTCTTTATAATACCCATCAATTAATCAAAACCCATTTTGTTATATTTAAGGAGTCTAGTAACAACCTATGGGGCTCTTTCTTGGTAACATCAGCAGTTATGGCAGCTCAAGTACAGGCTCTGGGTAGGTTTGAGGAGAGAGTAGGTGGTTCACTGAGTAGGAATTTATAAAGATGATGAGAAAACCACAGAGAGCTTGAGGCAGATGAGGCTGTGGTGACACTGTGTACGTGGCATGTGAAATACCCAGGAGAATTCGGAATGGCCAGCAGCAATGAAGATGCCCTCTGAGAGCTAAACTATTAAATAAGCCAAGACTACCAAGTAAGAGGTAAGATGGTTTCTGAACCTCAGCAACCTTCCTGTGGATATTTGCAGAGCTCAAGAAATTCAAAAACAATCTGAAACAGGGACGGGTAAGCCATGGCACCACAGGAAAAGGAAAGTCACAGAAGCACATTCTGCTCTGGTCCAGGGAAGGGACATCTCAGCATTGTCAAGCTGCTTGGAATGTCTGTTCTTTCTGGCAGGTAGATGGAGATGGATGCATGTTGCCATTAGAGTATGATGAGACTAAGCATTTGAAACAAGCATCCTGCTCACCAAGCAACCTTCTGTTAACGTGGCTCCCTGTGTAGCTTGCCTACAGGGCAGGAATTCACTGGTCAGACTGATGCAAATGTCTGGTCCAGTTAACAGTAATATTTTTCACTGTAAATTAATACAGTGGCTTTCCAATTTATATGCTTCAGTCTTTTGTGAGTTGGTTACAAGTCATCCCCTCTGAATAATCAGCTCTGGGAATTAACCAGACCAAATGCTGGGACCTGCGATGCTGAGGTCCGGACGCCAGCTGTGATGAATTCACCCTGGAAATGCTACCCTGCAAGGTCTCTTGGCAGCTGGCCTTCTCCTGGGACACACTGACCTTGCAGTACCTTACATTTGAAACATCGACATGTGCATTCCAACACTGGCTCTCCTGGGAACAGTCACTGCCCGGGCATATGTGCAGAGAGTTGTACGACGTGATTAATTGAATATTGAAGAAATGTCTCTGCTGGTGGGAAAAGAATTTTAATTATGTATACTATAGGCATACTCTTTAAATATGGTAACGATAGCTAATATTTTTTGATTTATTGAGCAGTTTCTAAATGCCAAACACTGTTCTAAGCATTTTGAATATTATTTAAGTATCATCTTTATTCCCATTTTAGGGACTGGAGAAAGGGAAGATAAGAATGATTAAGTCGTTGGCCCAGGGTCTTATCATTAGTAAATGATGGAACACTAATTTGAACTCAGACCTGTTATACCCAAAGTTAAGAGAATGTGTTGTGGAGTCAGACTTGCCCTGGCTGGGAACTTGGCTTCCCCACTTAGTAGGTTTTGGGCCTCGGATTAAAAAGGCAAACCTCCCAGTCGGTTTTGTCAGATGTGCTGAAAATTGCTGTTTGTCTCTTTTGCTGGAAATCGGTTCTCACAAAGACCATTTTTTTTTTTATATGCATTCTCACACACATGCAGCCTTTGTACTTTCGTGTACTCTAGTTGTTATTACAACACACTGGGTCATAATAAAGTGCAAATGAAATTATAAAAATAAAGTACTTAGCAACAAAGTGCTTAATGCTGAATCTTTCTCAGACTGAGCTCAAGGAAGGTCATCTGCTAATACGACCGAGTACTGAAAATATTTACTATACAGGAGGTCAGTCTACTTACCCACCTTCTCATGAGTACCCTTCTCACCCTAGACATATACCTCTCATATCCTGTGATATAATTTCAAGTTACTTATATCAGCTTCATTCCAAAATTTAAGTTTCTAATATTCATATACGCCTAGACAAAAGAAACAGATGACAAAAAAAAAATGAGTAGGAAAACACAAGGTAGTAGGCCGTATATTGCTATCTTTGTGTGAATTAGGCAGTACGTTGGCTCTGAAATAACCCAGAAGCCCAAGCAAATGGGAGAATGTCCTCAGTTTTAAGTTCTACATCACTCAGAAGATTAAAATAAGCCTCATCTCCAACATTTGGAGGACTCAGAGAGTTTGCTCTCATGGGTCCTCATCAAGGCGGTAGTTGCTAATACGGCAGCAGCACCAACAAATCCCTTATAATGCTTGTAATGATAAACCTCAACGGTTTCAAAATAGCAACATTACTTTTCAATGAGTCTCAAGTGCCAGCTCGAGGGTACGAGTCCCTGACTGGCTGGACAGGGGACCGCCTGACCATCTTGTGTCCTTGGCCACAGCCTGTCCCTACCTTCCATCTGCCCCAAGCTTGCGATAGCGTCCTGTCCTTGTAGAGATTTCCCTCTCATCAGCTTTTATTCCAAATACCCTGTGCTTTTTTTTTTCTTCCCATTTCATTTTGGGTTATATTTTCCAATTCTCTGGCAATGTAGAGAAGAGGTCAAAGTCATTCATCTGGAACTAGGAAAAAAAAAAAAAAGAAAAAGAAAAAGTTCCACACAACAGCAAGCTTACTATTCCAAATAGTAAACGGCTGGGAGAGAGCGAGGGCCTCTGGAACTTGAAAACCTGGCTTCAGACAATAAATCAAAAGCACTTAAGTTAGTACCAAAGCACCTTGGGCTTTCATACCTGACTGGCAAAAAAATTGAAATAAAAAATTAAAAAAAGGGTAGTGATGAAGAATGAAAACGGCATCCTCCCTAACGGAGCGGTGCACACGGCTGGAGTGTGATCACGGTTGTGCTTCCTGGCCGCTCGCGTGTGCCGTCCGGGCACAACAGCATCCACAGCGCTGCTGCACCTGCCTGGCTGCCCTTCTCAAGGCCACGGCCTTTTGCTTCTCCCCTTTTGTCCGTCTCATCCCTTTGTTCAGCCTGCTATCTGGTCCACCCCCAGCAGTTCCACATACCCTGACGCTTGCTTTGGAAAATGCTCATCCTCCTCATCTTCATCTCTCGATTTTTTTTTTCTTTTTCTGCCTTCAGAAGTGTGTGCCTGTTTGCAGCCCTGCAAAGACCAGAAGGGCCAGGCCCAGGCTAGCATGCAAAGGTCATTTTCATACTGGCTTTTTTTTTTCTTTTGCACAGTCTCAAGTGGGAAGTCCCATGGTTCTCATAAAGCAAGGCTGTCTTTTTCCATGACATTTACAGATTTAGCTTCAATAAAATAACGCAAACCCTGCCTTGGACATTTGAAAACAGCATGTTGCCTGATAGGTCTGATTTTGATTGCACATCATATATTCTGCTCAGCACTCAGAGCGTGGCCGATAATCCCCCAGTTGCGGCCTCCCTCCCTTGGCCGGGGAAAGCTAACCAAACTACGTGATGTGTTGCCTTCCCACAGCTTCCCCTCATCCTCTTCCCCTTCAGCCACCACACTCTCTTCTTGGGGGAATATGTACCAGCTGAGTGGAGGCTTTCACCTTGGCTGGACATTTAAGGAAGCAAGAGAAAGAATATTGTCTACTAATTGAATGCACCACTCATTCCTGGAGACAAAATTAGGTGAGGGTCCCCATCCCACTGGTGACCAGAGATGAGCATCTCACTTCCTTTGGATGTTCATGAGCCCCTACAACTTTCCTTCTTCTCTTAAGGTATCACTTCCTACAGATAACAGAGAATGGGTCCTCAAAGGTCTTGTTCAGAATCCTCTCTCAAGAGCTCAGCGATTCTATGTGTAGGCGAGAAATAAGCCTAGTGCAAGAATAGCCATGTTGAAGGTGATTATTTTTCCTCTAACAAATTTACATTCCCTAGTGACTGGGGAAGAAAGTGGTTGTATAATTCTCCTAACGCTCACATATCACACACTCTCTTCTTCGTCTCCCCAGTGATACACCCGCACAGAAGGCAGTTGAAATGGTTTGGTCAAGGTCATGGAGGTAGGGCTGAATGTTCACATCAAGAACAGAACAAAGCAAGTTCCTGGGTGGTGCACAGGGTGGCATAGGATCACTTGGCAACCCTGGTTTCAGATGCAGTGTCCTCTGTCAAAGCCTTGCTAGGAAAAAGTGTCTAAGATAGAGTTGGTCCAGGGGCAGACACGGAGCCCGGGCATTATGAACTCACAGCTCTCAGTGTCTCCATCTGCCCCTGATTTAATGTGGACGGCAGTATCTCTACCACTGACAGGAACAGCATTTCTTGTCGCTTCGTGTACTAAGCTATTTCTGCCATGACATATATCAGCGGGATCAGGATCCTGAGGATTTATTGGAGGTGTTAATAATTGCATGTGGGTAAGGTCCCAGCTCCTCATCTGCAGCCCGGGGAGCCCTGCTAAACGGAGCTGGTGTATATTCTCTTTTGGACAGGGAGCTCATATTTAACACACGGCTTTGTCTTCTCTGACTGCCCCCTGAAAAATTATGTTTTTAGTAAATAAATATTTAACAGATTTCCTAGTGTCTGCATTTTCTATTAGTTGAGCCGGATTCAATATCCAGTACCCTGAAAGCAAAAGTGTAAGAAATTCTTTGGTAAAAAATAACATTTCCTTAAACAGCTCCTTCCTTTTGTGTTTCTTCACATGAATTATTTCTTCCATTCACATCCCAATTTTGTTTTCAAAGTAGAGATACCCGCCTTCTCTTGTTTAAAAACGTACTTAAAAAAACAGATACAAAAGATGAGGAAGCACACGAATATGGTCTGTCGATTCTTTCTTAGGAAAGAAACCTAAGGTCACCAGAATTCTTCATGTCCACTTAGTATTCTCATCTTTTGCTTCTCTGACTCTTTCCCCAAAGCCAGTTTGCCAAAGTGTTAAGAAGACATTGCAAAATTGGATTTGCTCCATCTTATCCAAAATAAAATTGACTACAACTAAATCTATTATGTATTAATTAAATATAAGTTGAGAGCATCTATCCACTTGGTCCCCAAACCATTGAATATATCAGATTTAAGTGCCTCTGGGTTTTGTTATAAGCATTTTCAGAAAAAGCCAACTGTGGTTAAAATTCACAACCTGTAGATACTCTTTACATCAGATATTGCAATTGCCTGGAGATATTATTTTTATGGGCATTCATTTATTTCCAATTTCCACAACATTCTGGGAAACTTCTCTATGAAAGGGAAAAATGCAAAAATAAAATACATAGTGCCAAGTTATATTCTGATGTGTATAGATAGATCTCCATCAGTGACATCTATTCCCTGTCTCTTAATGTTCATAAATGGTAATATGTTCTCTCTTGTCCTCTGATTTTTTCGTGTTTAATTATATTTTTCCTGGAACATGGGTATGTTTCTTCTTTTTGATATATTGTATTTGTTTATATGATTTCCTATTAACTAGGTACAGCTAAGAAAAATGAGACTCTAACAAAATGACTAAACTGTCCTATTGCAGATGAGAGGGAGAGGAGATGAAGGAGACTATTCATTGAAGGAAAGCAAAATATAAATACACTTCTATTTAAAAAGTAGGTAACCTCATGTTAGTGCAGAACTCGAAAAGACTAATGTATACATTTCTTTTCACAGAGGAGGAAACTGAGGTTCAGAGGCAATTTGCCTCACGTCTTAGAAGGAGAGGCACATCTGCATCCCAACTAACAGGCCAAGGTCATGTTCATGCTGCCAACTCAGAGCATCTGGACCAGAAAGCATCTGCTCCTTCCAAAAGAAGTTCTTATAAGGTCTGGTTACATGCTCTTATGTTGCATTTAAAATCTAAATTCATCTCCTATTTTCTCCTCTTCCTATCCCTAGAAGACACCTTTAAGACTTCCTAAGACCCTGTCAGTCGCCTCCTTATGCCATCACGCACCCTCCTTGTTTCTTCCTGCTTAACGTATATATAGCAAACATGAGGAGACTGAGGGAACAATGTCTAGAGAACAGACACCTCCTGCCAAATAGAGCAGGCAATCAAAATGGTCTTGAATTTTGAATAAATGTGCAAATTAACAAATTTAAGGGAACATGAGATCTAAAAACATAAAATTCTATATCCTATCCGGAATACAATCTACTGCTACACAATCTACTACACACAATCTACTTAGACAAATAATCCAGAGGTCTCCACTTCATAGATGAGGAGGACAATTAGAGATACAAAGAACAGAAATCTGTTCACACTACACCAGCCTCTGCTTGTCCAACACATTTGTCTTATACTCTAAACACCATGTAGAAGCATAAAAAGGAATGAATTTATATAGACCATTAGAAAGCAGTTTGAAACAGACCACATAGAGATCACAAAGCCATCATCTGCTGGTGTTGGAATGTCTGGGTGTGTGTGTGATGAATGCATTTGCAAATATTGCTGCGAAGTAATTTCCTTCCATTTCTGGAGTACTCCAGATAAATTAGATTTCCCTCTAATCACATCTGCTGCCTGTGTACGAGAAAAGATAGTTTGTCTGCATAAGACACATAATACATACTTGGAGGGTAGAGGGCAAAGAGGCTCAGTGGAAAGTTACCACGTGTAATCATAATGGGGCAGAGTACAAACAAAAAGTCATAGGACATTTCTCCAGTAGAGACTGCAAAATGACAGCCTGAATGTTGCTGTGAGAATCTTACAGAGCATGTGCAATTCACCTGTAGGATGTAAACGAGACCTTCCTCAAATGTGGCACCATGTTGAGAACCGGCTAACCCAGGCTGAATACTTTAAAGGAACAAACTAATGAGAATGAAGATACAACCATTCAAAATGTTTGGGATACAGCAAAAGCAGTCCTGAGAGGGGAAATACATCGCAATACAAGCATCCATCCAAAAACTGGAAAGAACTCCAATACAAAAGCTAACCTTGCACCTAAAGGAGATAGAGAAAAAACAGAAAATAGACCCTACACGCAGTAGAAGAAGAGAGTTAATAAAGATTCGAGCAGAACTCAACGAAATCGAGACCAGAAGAACTGTGGAACAGATCAACAAAACCAGGAGTTGGTTCTTTGAAAGAATTAATAAGATAGAAAAACCATTAGCCAGCCTTATTAAAAAGAAGAGAGAAAAGACTCAAATTAATACTTTAAAGGAACAAATCTGATTTGCCAGGATATTAACCCAATACATCCACACTGAAACTGGAACTGGAAAGAAAGTGTGGATGTATTGGGTTAACATCATGGTAAATCAGAATTAAGATAGAAGAAAATTCAAACTGAAATGTGATTAATAAAGTGATTATACATAGCTGTAGCATATGTAGGTCAGCCTCAGAGCTTTTTCTGACAGTTTAATATCTAATTAGGGGAGCTCGAGTGGCTCAGTCGGTTAAGCGACTGACTCTGAGTTTTGACTCAGGTCGTGATCTTGAGGTTAGGAGATCGAGCCCCTCATCAGGCTCTGCAATTAGTGTGGAGTCTTCTTGAGATTCTCTATCTCTCCCTTTGCCTCTGCCCTCCCCCTGCTCCATGCTTGCGCACATTCTCTAAAATTAAAATTATTTAAAATACCTAATCCTAGAGAGTGCTAGAATTTTAAAAAAGTATTAAAAACAGTTGTCCCTCATGCAAATATCCCTTAATGTCACGTGCTGATAGCAGATTCTGTTAGTGAACTGCCCGAGTTCACTTTGGGGTATACCATTTCAGAAAATGCCCACCACGTCCTACTGCAAGCTTTTGTGACTCTCTACTTAAGGCCTTTATGTGACAGGCTAGAGGTACTGGGGATTTAACATCCACAAATAGCTAACAATAGATGGTAGTTGGAGAACAAATACTCTCCTTGCCTTTAGGTGGAAAGACTGAGACCCGCTCCTCACAATGCCCCAATGTTTCCCAGGGGGGCTAAGCCCTAGTGATATATAAATACCTTTCATTGGCTTCCCTCCATCCTGGTCATATTTCCATACTCCATTACCCCCTTTTTCCTGAAATTATCTACAAAACAAATGGCCTGCAATCTAATCTTATTTCAAGTCGTCAACAGAAACCCAGCTGAAAGCACGACCTGTTCAAGTTCTGCCAATATTTGAAAATTAAGCTACATAAATGTCTAAGAATGTCCAAAACAATGGTTATAAATACTAAGCACCAAAGTCCACGCACTTAACTTACAATGAAAATGGCAAGAAATAGTAGGAACATTGAGGAAAGAGGCAGAAAAACAACTAAAATGATGTGATAACTTATGAAGCATTTAGGAGGGAGACAATCAGGCTTCAGGAACCTAATATCTGAAGGCATTAGCACGGCATCTGGGAGTACAGTTCCCATCTAATGATGGTCTGAGTACCTTGATCATCAAAAAGATGAATGGCAATTGATGTGGTCTAAGAGTACACAGTGCAGGTTGTGAAAACATATTAAGAACTGTTAAAAATTAATAGGTTTTATTTAAAAAGTCCATGTTAATTACCTGGAAAACATAGTAATGTAGAATATACCACTTTCCTATGACTGGAGAAAAAGTAGATCACATAGTACAGGTGTGGTATAACTTAAAATGAGTTAACAGAGCTCTGCAAATATAACTTATGCCAACTCTCTACCTATAGAGAGTTATCACAGAGGTGGAAAAGTTAAGACAGAGAGAAAATAAAACTAGGAAGAATATTCATCTGATATTTGTTTTTTGTTTTTTTTTTCCATCTGATATTTGAATTGACAACATATTGAACTGATTTTTTCACTATTTAAAGAATCCTGTACCATCCACTTCAGCATAAATCTGTGTACTTATATTTTTGTTGTTCTGGGTTTAAGATGAAACAATTTTTTATTAAATTACAATTGACATTTATTAGTTTCAGATGTACAACGTAGTAACTCAGTATCTTTTATATGTTACAAAATGATCACCAGTAAGTCCCGTTACCATCTATCACAATACAAAGTTATCTCAAAATTGTGGCCTATATTCCCTATGTTGTATAGTAAATCCAGTGACTTAGCTACAATGGGGAGTATCCACCTCCTAAAGCCCTTCACCTGTTTTACCTGTCAATTCACCACCCTCCCCCTAGTAACCACCGGTTTATTCTATTTATGAGTCTGTTTCCAGTTTTGCTTTGTTTTTTTAGAGTCTACATGTTAAGTGAAATTATGTAGCTTTTGTCTTTCTCTGAGTTCTTTCACTTGGCATAATACCCACTAGGTCCATCCATGTTGTCACAAACAGCAAGATTTCTTTCTTTAGGGGTTAGTGATATTCCATTGCATATACGTACCACAGCATCTTTATCGACTCCTCTGTCAATGGATACTTCAGTTGTTTCCACATCGTGACTGTTGTAAATAACACTGCAATAAATGTAGGGCTGTATCTATCTTTCTGAATTAGTATTTTTGTTTTCTTTGAATTAAAAACCCAGAAGTAGAATTACCAGACTCTATGGTAATTCCTTTTTACATTTTTTGAGGAACCTTCAACACCATTTTCCATAGCGCCTGCACAAATTTGCATTCCCACCAACACTGCATGAGGGTTCCATTTTCTCCACATCCTTGTTATTTCTTGTCTTTTTGGCCCTACCCATTCTGACAGGTAGAAGATAAGATCTCACTGTGGTTTGGATTTGCATTTCCCTGATAAGTGATGTTCAACATGTTTTCATGTCCCTGTTGACCATCTGTAAGTCTTCTTTGGAAAAAATGTCTACTCAGATACTGTACCCATTTTTAATAGGTTTTCTTTGTTATTGAATTGTAAGAATTCTTTATATATTTTAGGTATCAATCCCTTACCGGATATATCATTTGCAAGTATCTCTTCCCATTCAGAAGGTTGCCTTTTTGTTTTATTGATGGTTTCCTTCACTGTGCAAAAGATTTTTAGTTTGATTTAATCAATTTGTTTATTTTTGCTTTCATTGCCCTTGCCTGAGGGGACTGGTCCAAAAAAAACAAAAACAAAAACAAAACAAAAAAGAAAAAAAAAAAAACACATTGCTAAGACCAATGTCTAAGAGCTTACTGCCTATGTTTTCTTCTAGAAGTTTTCATGGTTTCAGGTCTTACATTTAAATCTGCAATCCATTTTGAGTTTATGTTTGTATGTGGTATAAGAAAATGGCTCAGTTTCATTCTTTTGCATGTAACTATCCAGTTTTCCCAACACTCTTTTTTGAAGAGCGCTTCTTTTCCCCCATTGCATGTTGGGTGCTCCCTTTATCAGAGATTAACTGAATACATAAGCATGGGTTTATTTCTGGGATCTCCAGTCAGTTCCACCAATCTATATGTCTGTTTTTGTGCCAGTACCATACTGTTTTGATCACTACAGCTTTGTAATTTGAAATGAAGGCATGTGCCACCTCCAGCTTTGTTCTTTCTCAATATTTCTTTGTCTACTCAGGATCTTTTATGGTTCCACACCTTAGAATTATTTGTTCTGGTTGTGCTTGTATCTTTTGGTTTATGTACAGGCTGAGTCATATTCATATGTTAGTAGAACAAACTCAAGTGGTGAGAGTTGATGAGTATTATGAAAGGACCCAGGCTATAAAAATATCACCCCATTGATCAATAGCTGACACATTAATTTTGCCACTAGCAGCCTAGATCTTTGGCTTAATCACTGATGTATTTCATCTTACTAGATGAAAATATGCCTAAGGGGAGTATCACTTCAGGTCACTCACACCTTAATGCAAATAAATAATACTGAAAGCTTTGTTTGGTGTCAAAAGGGACCCCATTCTAGAAATTAGGGCTACAACAAAAATGGTGATAAGGGGACAGTAATTTTCGTAAAAACATTTTTGAAATGAGTTTTGAAAGAGAAAGAAAGAAAGAAAGAAAGAAAGAAAGAAAGAAAGAAAGAAAGAAAGGAGTTTCCTGACAAAAGCAGCCTAAAATCATACTAGTCTATACAATTCTGGCTAAAAATTGGAAGTATCGATGCAGAGGAACTTTTCATTAAAATAAAACTCCAGGAAAAAATAAATAAATAAAACTCCAGGAAAAAAGAAACCAACAGATACTTATGCACAGAGCTTGAGAAGAGTCTAAGAAAGTGGTGTCTGCCCATCTCTATAACAGAAATACTCAGATTCCTTTTTGATGTAGAACTGTAGTTCTTCATCTCCTTTTTGCTCAATTTCGATGTCCATTTTGCCACTCCCAGTACCTATATTCTAGAAAATATTCTATACTGATCTGTTTTCCCTAGTTCCTCAGAGCTTGTCCTACAACAGCTGACCTTATTCATTCTGCAACTATGACCTCTATGCACAGGAAAATCTCTGACGCCACTATACATGCCTAGCCTAGCCAGACAGATGGCCTGGAATATTACCAATAACCAAGCACAGGAAGAGAGAAAGACCAAAAGGGAAACCAGCCTAGTAAAATCAAATAGTATACAGCAGTACTGAGATCAAGATGGAAAGTAAATTTCAGGCGTCCATCTTATTTCCATTTTGCAGTGTTAACTTAGATGCTCCTGATGCAATTTATCTGTTCTGCATAAAGCAAAAATCAACTCAATTCAAGCACTTTGAAGTATTTACTCTAGGACAAACCCTATGTCAGGCAAAGGGGATAGAGTAATAAGCAGGTCACAATCTCCACCTCTAAAATGCAGAGGATCTCCTCATGTAGTATTGCAAAGCCAGAAGCAAGTGGCCTGTCCCCCATGTGGTGGGAGGCAGTGTCACCTGAGTAACGGCGGCTCCTTTAGAGTTCACCCTGCGGCTTTCTCACTGCCAGAGTAGTGATCCAAACTGCCAGTCAGTCAGAGTGTTTTCTGACTTGTTTCTACAAACTCTGACCTAAAAGACTAGAAATCCTGCCAATAATTCACTAAGTAGGAAAAAATGCAAGACCTGTCTATACTCCTTTTAATTAGCTCAGAAATCTGGCAAATCTCTAATACAAGGTGAAAAAAAAAGTCTTACTTAAAATACTGTGGGAGGCTGGCTATGAACCACTGACCAGTCCCCTGTTGGGACAGGGGAGAGGACTAGGGTAAAGTATAGCAAAGAGCAGCTGAGCTTAAAGGTCCTCTTTCAATTCCTGTGTGCATCTTCATCAACCTGCACTGATGCCAAGGCCCAAGGGCGGACAGGCTGACAGCTGTCTGACCACTACTACATCTTCTGGTCAGCTCAGCAGTTCTTCCTTTCTCAGGTGTGACAAACGTCATTCCGGAGAGGCTCTGACAGGCTTCTAGATTGCATCCTGTGTGTACATGGAAGGAAATGGTAGGGGTTCCAAAAACAAACCAGGAGGGTATGCTTTTGTGACACTGCTCTCTATTTGATTTCTATCAGTCCAAAATTCTCTCCTTTGTCAAAGAAATGAATGGATTAAATATTGTATAGTGTTCCCTCTACAGGTTCAAACCCTTACTCCCCTTTCTCAATCTATTTACCCATCACAGGCCCTGAGACTATAAGCCTTGATTAAAAACTCACATGAAAGGATCCCTGGGTGGCACAGCGGTTTGGCGCCTGCCTTTGGCCCAGGGCGCGATCCTGGAGACCCGGTATCGAATCCCACGTCGGGCTCCCGGTGCATGGAGCCTGCTTCTCCCTCTGCCTGTGTCTCTGCCTCTCTCTGTGTGACTATCATAAATAAATAAATAAATATTTAAAAAAAACTCACATGAAGATGGGGAAAGGGGCCTTTTTCTCATATCCGGAATTCAAAGACTCAGGGAGAAAGGGTATTAAGGTTTCTTTTCTAACCCTCATAGCTAGCCTTAAGGTTATACAAGACCAGCTACATGTGAATGACAATATAAATAAATACATAATACCTCAATGGGGATATTTTTAAGTAGGAAGACAAAACAGAAACATTTACAAAAGTAGTGATGCAAGATTGCAATATCAACTTATGAAAGTGCCACACACACACACACACACACACACACACACACACACACACACACACACAGTCGACAGTGTGGCTGGCCATTCATGGAGACAAACACCTTGAAGTTTTTATGGCACTGAGCTGGTCTTTCAGGAACAGATAAGCATATACTGAGCAGTGATGAGGCAAAAGGCATTTCAGGTGGGTTGATTTTAGTGAAGAAAATCCAAACATGTTTGCAGCCATTCACAAAATTGGGTAGAATTTTAAATTTGGTGGGTTTGTTTGTTGTTGTTGTTATTGTTTTCAGTTTAAAAATCTCACCACTCTTCCCTTGAGATTAGACTGATTACATAGCCCTCTCCACCAGAGCATCCAGGCAGAGCTGTCACAGACTCCTCCCTCCCACTCCACCTCCACCACTTTGGAAAGAACTGCCTGGATGTTCCCAGGGTGACAGAAAGGATGGCTGAGAAGTCATCCATGACAGGCCTAAGTGGATAGTTTCGGACATCAGTCGCTAATACTGATTTCAGTGTCCCACAATTTGATTGCTTGGATGATTAATGGGATTCTCATGACAGTTTTTGCAGCACGTTTCTTCTTCTTTTTTTTCTTTCACTGTAATAAAAATGGGATTACCCATTCTTAGCATGCTGGGTCTGAAGAGGTAGTCAAGTTGACAAAAAAAAAAAAGGTGAAACGTATTTTGAGAAGGGGGAAGGGAGGGTAGCCTAAATCAACTGCATTTTTTTAACGTGCCAAAGTACAGGGGGTTTCCGTTGCTTTGACTGGGGCCTTTAACTACCTGCCTGTATATGGATACTGAACACCTCTGTGCATCTTCAGCCTTCTTGTCTATGGAATGAGGCTAATAATACTGATGTAGCCCAGAGTAAAGCTGTAAGGATTAATTAATAAACCATGATTGTTAAGCCCACTACAAACACAGAGCCTGGTATGAAGATACTCGGTTAGGAAGTAATAAAGGGAAGACTCTGAAGCACTGGGCAGGGCTGCCGCAGGCTCAGAGTCCTACCCCCATCTCCCTTTGAGCATTGAGGTCAATGCAGCCTTCCTTGTGCCCTCACCATGGGAACCTTTGCCTAATCCCAGACCAGGAGTGCCTCCCCTCCGATAATCAATATGCTCACAGGTTTCTCCATTCTTCTACCTGCACCTGCTGTTTCTCTGTATTGTGGTTCATCTCAGTTGCTAGCTTTTACTCCACCTTTCCCATATTGATATTTCTCCCCCAACTGTCTCAGAAAAGTTTCCTTCCATGGTAGAAAGAATTCTCCAATCATGCTCCTCACCTGGTACAGTGACAGGCCTTGATGCAGTTTCTCTCCGACCTCCCTTGTGTCGTGTGTGGGTGTGTGTGGTCTCTGTCACCTACATACACACACACACACGCACACCTGGGGTAAGATTACAAAGATTAACTGGGTAATCTAAAAGGACAGAATGCCTTCCCTGGTAAAGAAATTCTGAAATTCTGAAATGCTAATTCGACATAATCAAAAATTCAGTTTAATTAAAACAAATCTTCATCATGCAGGTTTTCCTGAAAAGGACCGTGTTACCCGCAGCGCAGTACAAGCCAAGTTCCTTGCCCTCAAGAGGTAGAGAGATACATACATAGCAACCATAATACCAATAGAGCCACGGTGCTTTAAATAAGATATAAGCAAAGAGAATGAAAGATTTCAGGCTGATAAAAGGAAGGATGGATAGACGGAAGGGAAAACACCTAAGGCCTATAGAGGAACTGGTCTGTTACCATCAGGATACTAAATGCTTCCATATAAGTTATCTCTTTAACAAATTCTCAACCTCTGTATGGGGTATTATTTTTCCAGATGTTTAAACTGACAAGTAACTTCCTCTAGTTGTCATTGTCCATGGTATAGCATGAGGTGAAGACCATATTCACAATATAAAATCGGAGATCCCGTTGGTGGTTCTAAACATTACTCCTTGTAATTATGTAAGATATGTCACATTACATAAACAGTCATGTAGAAGTATACATCTTTGAGCGGATTGATGTGAAAACCTTTAAACTGTCAGCATTATGCTCATCCATACAGGTAGCTGCATGGTCACTACTGGTTACTTGCAAACATGCAATAAGCACAGTGGGACATAAATCAGGGTCACTACTTTTCTCATACATATCAGGTCAGGTAGTTTAGTATGGTAGGATCCACGAACCAACAGTAAAGGCAAGAGGCAAAGGCTCAGTGAAAACCTTGACCCATCATTGAAAACCACTGTCAACATCTAAATGTCAGAACACAACTTTTAAAAGGATTTGAAACTTTTGTGTGTTATAGAATCAGGACAACATAGACAATTTATAAGGTGTATATTTAGAGGATCAACATTAGAGACAATCTGTTCTAAGATACAAGGTCAAGGCATTTGTGTCTATTTTTACAGCATTGTTTAGTTAGCTTAATTTTCCATTAAATGTCAAATCAGCGGCCTACTATCTATTTCAGAGCAGACAGGGCATCTGACATTCTTACCAGCTGTGATTTTCCCTAAGGGTTTAATGGGTTTGTATATTTGTACAAAGTAATATTATCATTATCATAAATGTTTTCTAATTATTTCTTGGTATTAATGAAAGCATGTTGTATTATTGATGGATTAAGTACAATATTTATAAAACAGTGATAGGATTAAAGGGAAATAAATATGTATATCTTTTCGCATGTGTAAATAATAAATATTAATTCCCACCATCAATTTTGTGCAAAGTGGCTTAGCACATACTAATAACTTACTAAATACTTTGGTTATCTGTTGTTAATTGGTGTTTATCTGCAGGCTGAATGACCAGAGTCAAGTTCTTGAGGACTGTACGAAGGCCAAGGATCTCGGAAATGGGGCCAAGAATGTTAGATTTCCAGGAAATAAAATGTACCCAGTAAACTTTAAAAGGGAAGGAACATATATTTTTTATCAAGAACAAAAATAAAGAACTCCAATCAAAAACAAAACAAAAAAAAAGTCCCTTGGTGTGTCATATACACACATAGCAAACATTCATCATATGTATACATACATACGTATATTATTTATACTGTAGTGGCTCTCTAGCATCATTCTTTTGATTTTTAACTTGTGTTTTCCTCCCTGTCCCCTTTGTTGTGTAAGATCCCTACAGGCAGCAATAAAGCACCCACATGACAAAGTATAAAACACCCAGGATTTGAAGACAGAAGACTAGCTTGGAATTTGGACTCTGCAACTTTCTGCTGAGAGTTGGTGGGACACAGTAATGCTGCACATCATTAGCTCAATCTCTTGTCATCATTTTTTTCTTGTCATCATTTTTAATAACCAGGTCAATCCTCTACTGCAACCCAGGACTTGGTTTTATTACAAACGCAAAGCAATTTCTCCTCCAAAACTGAAAAGTGTAATACATTTTAAGGCTATGATATGAACCATTCAAGAAACATGTGTTTGCTGATGAGATTTTTAAAAAACCACATCAGTAAACTGATGGAAGTGTCTTAAGCAAATAGATTTGTAAGAGACTACTGAAGTGCTGATATGGTTTTAAATTGCAATACCATCTTCAGTAGGTATAGAAAGTTGCTTTTTCTTTCATTAATGCATTTTAAGTTAAGGGGTAATGAGTTGGGAATTGAGAAAACAGGAAACTCTCATCTTTCCATTCTAGTCTATGAATAGGAGCCTGAATAGCAAAAACTTCTGAATTTTTCATTTGATTAACTTGATCAATTTCATTTCTATGTTAAATAAGCCTGTTTGTCACATCATACCCCCTATTCCTATGGGCAAAGTTATTGTCAATAACCCTCACGGTTCATTATCCTCGTCCTAACAGGCTTGTAGGAATAACATCCTATTAGGAAAAATAATTTATGAAATTAGATTGTCTTAGCCACAGTATCTAGGTTGATTTTTACTAGAAAGTAATCCAGATAGTGTGGACCTTTCAGAAGTTTGCCAGGGTAACAGGTGGCTGTGTAGTGACATGCACAGATGTTGGGAGTACAAGAGGCATCTCTGGGTCATGCCCAGAAGTCTGAGCCTTCACCTCAAGCCTCTCTAACATGCAAGCAGCCTTTCCAAACCATCACATATCCCAGGGGATCCAGAAAGCCCATGATCTCAAGTTTGCTGAAGCATCTGTTCTTATTGTATTACACCAGAGCTAACTTAATCAAAACTGATATGTTGCCAGCACAACATGACAATAAATACTGTTTGTTAATGTAAATTATTTGTAGAAGCCTGTCCAAGCAAGAAATGACCACAGAGTGTATTTTTGTAGTCACTTGTGTTTTTTTGCTGTTTCTGGGAAATACAGTTCAGGTCAGTGTCCTATTTCTCATAAGTCATTTCAGGCCCTGTACATATTTCCAATCTAATTCGGTCCACAAAAGTTATTTCTAATCAGCTTATTTGTGTACCGTAGTGCCTTTATTCTCAATATGAGGAACTATCTGAGCACACAGAATTCCTGCTTAACTGGTACCCAGGCAACAGGAGTGATGAAAACAGGCACAAATCAAATTGAAGAGGCAGAAAATAGAGCAATCTGGGATGCAGAAGCTAGTCAGATGATCTCTGTGCAAGTTCCCTTTTGAAAACTTTATTCATCACCAGAGTCAACCTGTAAATTTAATCATGATTGGTCAAATTTAGCTAGACTTTACCTTTACTCCCTAAATTTAATGAAATCTTAGCCACCCAAGAGTGCATGTTAGCTTAACAGAGATCAGTATTAGGAAAAGAACATGATCCTCTAAATAAATTACTATAAAGATCTGTAAATAGCTCTATAAGTCTATTGTTATATTAAAATAACACCTACTAGAAGAAAATACCAGTATAACTCCCGTAGAACAGTGGTTCTCTGAGTGCGGTCCTCAGCATCACCTTGTTAGAAATGAAAATTCTTGGACTCAACCTCACACTTATTTAACTCAAAACACTGGGGGTGGAGCCTAGCAAACTGTGCTGGAATGAGGAGCATCATGGAGGAAATTATGTCTCTAAATTCTACTCAGAGGCATATTTATCCCAGGCTATTTGTACACAGCACTCAATTTAACCCAAGGTTCTTTGGAAAATTAAACTATAATGTTCTAGTCCTTGTTTGTATCTGTTGATTAAAATACTGTAGTTCTTTTCTTTACTACAAATTTTATTGATATTAATACTTAGAAGAGCAGCCAATCTGGAGTCGATGGTTTAATTGTGGTCACAATGGTAACAAAATATTTTAAATAGCAAGCATGTAAGGCCTGAGCTTTAATGTTTCTATGTAGCTAAGCCAAAGCCTGCATATCTTTATTTTTACATATCTATCCAGTTTTGTATCAAAGAACAGAATAAAAAAAAAAAAAGATCATGTCAAGATTTTGGAGTACCAGATTAACTATCCAGGAATATTGAGGGTCTGGTGTGACTTGATAATGAAATAGGGGGTCATTGTTTTTATAAGTCTCCAGTGGAGTTAAGGTGGAGAACCGCAAAGCAGAATAATATTCTCACTTCTCTTGGGGGTTTTAATTCTTCGGAGCTGCTGAAAACTGTCGTAGAGGCCTCCTGACACTTTGACGTTCCCTCCCATCTTTCTCTTCTAATTGCCCTTGGCCAAACGAATAACCACTGGGGCATAAAAAGAAGTCCCACCCTCTCAGAGAATGAATGATTTCCAAGTCATAGATAACTGTATCCTGAATTTCACAGTGCTGGAGCAGAAAATTGCACAAGTGGAAAGTGCAGGATGAAAAGGGTTCATTCAGAAGCTGACAGCTGGTAAAGAGCCGCGATGAGACAATCAGGGACAAGCTAGTCAGATTTGGGAGTGAAGAATATAGAGAAATAGGCAAGCAATAACAAGGTAGTCAGGGTTGATGAGGTTAGGAGCCAAGGGAAATGAAAAATGGGAAGAACACACACTGACTAGGAAGGGAGAAAACTAAGCCACTTCCTTTAAATCCCATTTTAAGTTTTGTCCCCGAGAGTCTAAGTTTAGGTCATTTGCAAGATGCTGGTAAGTTAATGAACTTGAATTTTTGTACTAAGCTTTATGATTCACGGTACTCCCTGGTATGAAGCACTGGGCTACTTTATACCCTTGACTTTTAGAAGAATGGTGTTTATCTGGAAGTAACTCATTTTGATTCGATCACTTCTCTTCCTCCTCTCCAAGAAGCAAATAGAAGATGTCAGCTCACAACTTTTGGCCTGGAGGGAAAGCCACATTGGTTTGTTTTGGACCAGATTATGAGTTGCAAAAGTGAAGGATCTTAATGGTGAGGTCTCTTCCTCTGCACATCCTGGATAACCTGGGAGGAGCCCAGGCCATCAGGGCTGGCTCTTCTTAGGCCTCTGTCAAAATACTATAGTCTTATGATAAGCGATAGAGCAGATACCCAACAGGCAATCTCATCTGGTTATCTCAAGGACCAAAACAAGAGGCATTTAGTTCTTTTAGTCACTAAGGTCAAAAAATCAGATCATTATGGAAGTGATGGGTAGATTCTGTGATTCCCTAATTAAAAAAAAATAGGAAAAATAAAAAGGGACATACAGCTCACCATTGTAACTATTTTTAAGTGTGTCAATTATAAATATGTATCTATGCATGTATGTATAAAATAAAGCCAAACAGTTATAGCAACGGAGGCCTAATCCAGTCCTAGAACATTCAAATTGAAGGCTGCCTCAGATAGGACCCTTACAGGTCCAGATCAAGCAATAAAAAGAAATCCAGAGATGATAAGCACTTTGCCCAAAGGTCACACAAACACTAGTGACAAAATCAAAACCAGACCTATGGCTTCTCATTCTCAGGCCAATTCTCTTTCCTTTTTAACCAACCTGAGTTAGGACTGCACAAAATAAAGCTATATGGCAATTATCTGATAAATTTGATGGATGTGTATGGACAAACAGGGATAATTATGCCCAGAAAATCCAATTTAGGTCCCCAATTACCTAGATTGACTGTCTACATTGACCAAATAAACTGGATAATGGCCAAAACTGCACTCTACATTGTGTTGTACACCCAGAGCCTAAGAAGCATTTCATTGTGTCTTTGTGATTAATAGGAACACCCACACCACTGAGAAAACTATAAAGTACAAATCTAAATGGATGAATCTTCCATCAATGAAACAGATTTGAAAGTTATCCCAAATCTCTTATTTATTGGTAAATGAAATGAAAATGCTCTATGAACTAAACACATACGCATTATAGAATTTCTCTGAAGAAAGTAATCATGTTGCCTGTGTCCAGGTCCTTTGTTTCATCAAACCTATTATTCCTCCAAATGAATCAACTATAATTAGGCCCAAGTTGTAAGATGAAAAGATGACAAAGCCCTCATACCAGAAGCCTCAAGCAAATCTAGGTCATTCTTGACTTCATTCTAAAAATTATGTAGATCTCAGTTGTAAATCTAAGATAAACATCAGATTTAGGAAGTGTGGTAAAGAATGGAAAGCATCCGAGGAAAGGCGCTTTCGAGCAATCCCTGCTGAAATTTTCCTGCAAGATTTCATGTTTTAAAGTAAGGACTCTGCCACTCAAATTTAGAGTGGTTTGTCTGTGCAGTTTCAACAAGAAAAGTATATTTCAAAAACAAGATGTTTCTCTCTGATTTTAAAAATTAGATTCAGAATGTTTTGTGCCGGTATCAGGATCACAAATGACGGTGCGTCATGATTAGCGGCTGAGATGATAGGCCTGGGGAAAGAGAAATCAAAAAGACAAAGTGTGGAATAATGAAGACCCTGTTGTAAGAGGAATCACTAAACTGGCTTCGATTCCCTATTTGGCATGAACCAGCTGGATGAGGTGATTTACCTGCTCTCTGGACTTCAGTTCCCTTATCTCTAAAATGAGAAAGCTGACGGGATGAATTTCCCATTCTACATCTCTTTGACTGTAAGCCAGGGATCAGCAAACCAAGGGTGATAGGCAAAATGCATTCCACCACCTGCTTTTGTAAATAAAGTTTAGTCGGAACACGGCTACACTCCGTCACATATTGTCTATGGCAGGTTTCATGCTACAAAAGCAGAGCTGGATTCTTGCAACCCAAGGCGTATGGCCCACAAAGCCTAAAACACTGACTCTCTAGCTCTCTACATAAAAAGTTGGCTGACCTCTGCTCTAAGCCATTGACAGCGTTTCTGACAAAAGAGAACACCTTGACATCACTGCTAAACCAAAGTCTGAATTTTAGTGTATTATACCAATTTCTTAGGGCACTCGGAGATTTCACAGATTTTCATTCTTCTTCTGCCCAAAGCCATGCTGAGTAACAGGTCTTAGGAGATGATCTTTCTTCATCCTTTTTCAACCATTCTGGCCATTTGTGCTCTGGTCCTTCACTGTAACTTCCATAATAAGTGATGGCAATTAATAGGACACTGTCTGGAGGCTTCGCTGATCATCGATAGGGCTGGTGAAGGTGATGAAAGGCTGTTCAAAACTGGCTGTTCCCCAGTTTCAGGGTCAAGAAGAAGCCCTTCTTCAACCCAGAAAGAATAGTGAGTCAAGAGAGTGATACTAGAAAAGTTGTTCAATGTCTATAAAAGAGAGGGAGAGTGAGGGGGCATCCAAGACAGGAGCGAGGTCGCTCATGTAACTGTCATCTTCTGGAGAAGCACAATTTATGTTGAAGCTAAAAATCTATATCCAAATTAGTAGGTATAGGATTGCCTCAGACTTTTAAATTACCTCCATGCCTGAAAACTCAAGTGACACAAGGGAAGGAAACTCAGAAATGCTCCTTATTATCCAATATTAGTTCTTACGAAACCTCACTATTAATGTAAAGGCCCCTCAGAACCACAGCAAGACAGGCCTCCGGCGCAGCCTCATCTGAATGCTACGCTTCTCTGCCATCCAAGGACTCTGCTGGCTATTCATGAACAGAGCCATTTTAGAATTTGCTTCCTCAATAATCTTTCTACTTGTCAACATACTAAGACTCTGGAAATGCTTCACCTGGAAAATTCCAGTAGTTGGTATCAATATCCAAGTAGTGGTATCAACATCCACTAAATTGTTACTTGCAGAATTTTTTTTTTTAAGAAATTCAGTAAGACCTGCATCAGCCTTAAAACAAGCCCCATTGCTGGTGCTCTCAAAGCCAACATGGTAACGTGGAATAAAAGTGGTGTTTGAGGCCAATCACTTTTGATTTAGAGTATCGGTTCTGTCATTTTCTCATGGTATGAAATTAGTTGCATAAGCCCTCTGAACCTCAATTCTAAAATATTAAATGGCACCAAAAATGTCTCCCTTTAAACCATATTCGGCTTGCTTAGAACTGTACGCAGCCCTATTAAAGAATACCTGTCGCTATCTTTTGAGCCATCACTAGTAATGAGGGACAAACATAATAGTTCATTTCATCTTCAAAATATCTTTGTCAAAGTTAGAATCATTAATTCCATTCCACAATAAAGGAAGCTAAATGTTGAACAAGTTAAAGGACTTGTCAGTTGCCACACAGTTGTATTAAGTGATACAATAGGCATTTGAGTCCAGGCATGTCTGAATCCAGTCTACGTTCTTTCTTCAAATCCACATCTTCCACTGATGATTTCTTCTGCCAAGGTCTACTCTAGTTTCTGGGCTGTAATGCTAACTGGGGACAGGGCTATGGGGCACCTCGGTCTCACCATTCAGGAATCATTTGCATTCATAAGATCTAAAAGGCTATATTCTAAGGCTCTAGCCCCACTACTCTTTGCCTTCCACTTGCTTTGGCCCGGCCACTGCACATCTGACTCAGCCTCCTACTTAGCGCAGGGCTCTTCCTTGCATCTCAGTTGATTCAGTTGAGTCTATATAGTCTACTTAGTTCCTGCTATTTATCATCTCTCCCATGCCCAAAACAAACCATGGGATAGATAACATCTCAGTCCTTAGAGGGAATCTGGCCATAATTAGGAAAATGCTCACAAGTGCAGAGATGCCATCTACATGGCTGAGTCGCTGGCAGGGCCTCCCTGTCCATCAGATTTCAAGGTCAGATGGCAACACCTATGTGAATCACACCCACCTAAGATTTAAATTTTGCATGCACATTAAGGATTTAGAGAGCATAAGACCTGATGGGCAGACACTTCATTGTCTTCACTTCCTACCCCCTGTGGCTAAACTCATCACTTCCCCAGCAAGTCTCTCTCTAGTGTCTGATCAAGTACTAGATTGATCTGTCAGAGCCAGGTATTCTGAGCAAGAGACTAGGTTCTTGAGCTCAGTAAGCCAGGAGGCGTGGATGCCTTGGCGAAAGAGCTTCTGCACACTTGGTGAGGGCAGGCAACCACTCCAAATCCAGACTTCTGTGGGACTGTAGGCCAGCCTGCTGAATGCATCTGACTGGAGAGAGAATTGGGAATCAAGGGAAATGCAGAACTGCTGAGTTTGGACCTTTAACAGATTGTGATTTTATATAAGTGCTCTGTTATTTGTCAAAGGGTCTGTTTTCTCTGGCTAAACTGAAATGGGATATGAAAAATCTTTGCTTAAAAAATTTGCATGTTTCCTCTACAAAGCGTATTTCAATACTTCATTCTAGGATGTTTCCTTTATAACTTGGTATAATTTGCTACAGCTCATCATAAATGCTTCTAACATCCCACAGGAAGGATGCAAAGGAGATGCTAGAAATTGTGGAAGAGCTGTGGGGTGTCTCTCCTCCTTTCTTCCCACCAGACTCACTCTCTTTCCTAGGTCTTTAAAGTAGATACAACAACAATAAATCAAAAAAAAAAAAATAGGAAAAGATCTCCTATTGCTGGCTGTCAATTCTATCTGTTCATATTAGAAGAAAGCTATAGGTTTGGATTATAAATCCCTGTAGTATAAACACTCTTCAATGAATTGAGAAACTTCCAAATATGTGGACTACATAAATCTATTTCCTTAAATATTAATAAACTGAAGTTTTCAATCATGTTCCTTCGAATGCATTATTTTTGTTCTGAATATACGAATTCTTCTACCCTGCATTACAGCCATTTGTGAACAGAGTATCTCAACTTATTAGACCATTAGCGCCCTGAGGATAGAACGCACATCAGATATAGTATTTTCCCCCAGTACCAAGTGCAGTGTCTGATACGTAAGAGGTTCTAAAGGGGGAAAAATGATGAATAGGAAAGAGCTTCTCAGTGATCATGATATTTGTGTTTACCCTTTCATGGTACAGAGATGTCCTTTAGGGAACGGCTGTCCATCCAGGTACTACACTCTCAAGAACACCCTGGATAACTTTTATTGTGCTGAGCCACTGACAGATGAGTGTCTGTTTGCTACATTGGATAGAATCACCCTAACTAATACAGTGAACACATAATTTAATTCATTAACTGGCTAACAGCTAAAGGCCAGTAGCAGATATTAAAAATAGATTTCTGATTATTTAAGTAAAGGAATAGTGACAGAATCAGATTAATCACAAAGCCAATAAGGCTTGAACTTCAGGGCCCTTCACTAGCACAGCACCCAAGATCCTACAGGAGGCCCTAACAACATGCTCACAATTTTCATAAATGTTTCGAAAGATTTTTTTTTTGTATGTTTTAGGAAAAGACCCTGAAATTATAAAGGCCTCATGGTCCACAAATACTGACTGCTCTGGTTCAAGATAAAAGAACAGGGTGGTATACAATGCATAAAGTATGAAATTGTACTTGCAATGCATAGAAAGTCGATCTCTTCCACCGAAGTTGACTCTTATTAATAAGAATGTCACACAATCTAAAGTAGCCTGCAATTTATTGTCACATTTTCTCTCATTAGTTCTTCTATGATGCCTTATGCAAAGAGAACTGCCTCATTAATAACTTTGACCAATTGCTTTTGCAAGATGTTGATTATTTTTTCCTTTTGCATTTGACAAAGCTTAGAAATTGGTCAAAAATGTCTTTCTTGTAATAGTGTTAGGTTAGTTTTAATAATGAGTCAACTGTGGATGTTTTAAACATTTGCAGTAAATTCATCTTTGAGTCTAGATAGATGCTGCATCATACCCAAATTAAAATACACACACACACAGGTTATGGAATGCTCAGAAAATGGAAAAAATAAACTGTTTGATTGAATTCAGCTTTCATGTATTTAATATTTTGGTGACTGAGATTATCATCAGAGAGTTGAGGGGGCTTAGAAATAGAACAACTTGTGCCTTTGGGTAGGAGTTTGAATTTTGAGTTGAAGCACATACAATGGAATATTTTGCCTGAATTTTTGGTTCTAAACATTTGTGTTTGCTATATTAAGAAAAGTTTTCTCCAGCAAATTTCTTGAATTTGTCATTATTCCATTTGATTTGCTTCTTCCTTTATCTCTGCCTCGCTTATTACAGACAATTTACAAGGAGAAAGGGGAAAAAAACCACTTTGATTCATTTGGACACAGGTTTTAATGACTTAACATTTTACTGTATACTTCTAATAACACAGTAAAAAAATTAGATTACTTTCGAGGAACAAAATTAATCTTGGTATTTTTAAAAGCAACATTCCCATGATAATTCAGGACAGCAAAATGAAAACAAACCAAAGAACTAAAGATTAATTCTTGCAAATAGTTAAATGCACATCATAAAAATTAAAGATATCTCCATGGTTTCTGAAATGAAAGAGTTCCCATAAAAACCAGGAAGCATTCAGAGATGTGCACAGAGTTCACACTTTAATGAAGATTTTTTTTTCAGGAATCACACGATAGTAGTATCCATATGTAAGCAACATGGGCAGCAGTGGTAACTTGTTTTCATCCCATAGAACTCATTTTAACAGCTGAACATTAAAACATTGAACTTGGCACTAAGGAATCCACACCAAGTCTTACTTCCAAGAAATTTCAAGTAAGCTATTACAGACAGCTTACGGAATTTGAATACAGAATTTGAATCTCTACGTGTGCAGCTATGAGTGAAGGTTTTTAATGCTCAGACCCATAAAGGCACATTTTTATTATGATTCCAGCACTATCATCCGAATAACAGAAAACATTTCCCCTATATCTCATTTTGACTTCCTTTCTTTGAGCATAGCCTGTTTGATAATTCAGTAATTAACTTTCACCTCAAAGTTGTCTCTCTTTAATTTTTTAGAAGATTCTTTTAACATACTAAGGTTCCCTAATTTCACTGGCAGCATTCAGTTAAGTGAACCATTTGGTTAAGACCCTAAATGCAATTCAACATTTTCCCTAACTACTTGCAAACAGAAGCCAGTTGGGGACCATGAACTATATAACATTTCCAAGTGCTGCTAGCCTTTCACTGTCCATAGCCTCCCCATATCCCTGTAGCCCAGAGATCTATCAATTGAAACAGCCAGACAGTGGTCAAGATTTCTTCATAGGCCCCCTGTCTGGAGCAGACATTTGTTCTGTGTTCATGAACTTGATGTATAGCTGTGGAATCAAAGACACACATTCATCATCAAGGAAGCCAGTGTTTTATCTGGGAGCTGTAAGTCTGCTGTTAAGTACAAAGAAAAGAACGGCACCCCAGAGAAGAAGGGAAAGAAGAAAGATGGGGAGCTAGCAGTGGGTAAAACCGAACAAAGGATTATGGAGTACTACACAGAAGCAATTCATCCAAGAACCTGGGCTATCACGGTGTTATCTTTCATTATCAAACTTCTCTTACCCCTCCTTAGGGGCCTACTGCATGACCTTACAGAGAGTAGGTACCAATATTCACCACTACTGGGTCACACCAACCACTGTGTCCTTCTCACTTGGGGGATACGGGGGGAAGAACGAAGGGGGACATGTGGGGCACACAAGACAGGCCTTCTTCTCCACACTCTTCTGACTAACCTTCTTGAGCCCCATCTTCCCTCTGTCTGGATTTTGGTATTTAGCTCGGGCCCATTGAAGTGTCTCAAAAAATTTATTTCTCTTACAGGCCCCCAAACAAAACCAGTATTCATTTTCCAAGATGGAGTCACAAGAGAAATATGAAATCTAACTGCACATAGTATAAATAAACATGGTATGGGAACATGAGAGCGGAACACAAAGGCCTGACACAGGCGAGAGAGACAATCCAGCATAACAAATAGTAAGTTGTGCTTCGCCCGTGGCATTTTCTGGCTCCATCAATAATTATATAATACAACAGTCACTGATTTCTCAGCCCTGGATCAATAATGGGTTTCACATCCCCTCCAGAGCTGGTTGTTGACCAAGGTGCTTGCTCAGGTCCCCCACCCCATCCATGGCAAAAATCAATTCTTGCATAACTGCTTGTGTGCTTGGAATGCCAGCATCAGAGCAATGTTGAGTTTAAGAGCAACTGCAGCATCACAATGATTCCCCATCTGCCTCCGGAAAGCCCTACAGCTCAACAAGTAGTTTCCAAGCAAAGTCCTCAGCCCAAAAGACACGATACAGCGGGACCTTCCAAAGCACAACAGCAGCAACCACAAGTACACTCCTAGGTCCAGAGCACACTGTGGCTGGATGCCAGGAGTCCTGTCTTCCGATTAGCATATCTCATATGTCCTATCACATGAGGGGACAGTGCGGCATTCTAGGTGCTTAGCACCGCAGGAGGGGAGTGCCACCGGGGGATGGGATGCCTCCTCTGACTTCTGGCCCCAAAATATTGCCCCACATCCTACAAAACCTCAAAAGTCAATTACAACACATCACAAATGTATTTTTCAAAATGTAAAGAGGCTCCATTTCTTTATACCCAGTGATACTTTTTCAGGCGTGCGCATACATGCAAAGCGCCACTAGTTGTATGTACTCAACACCAAAAAGGGAAGAGATGTAGTCATCGCTTTAATCTCATCAAGACAGATGGCCAAACTTGATAATGGAGATGCCAAAGTAGATTTTAAAAATTGAATTACTCACTTTGGTTGTCTGCCTTGATTTAGTTAACTAGACAATGGCCCCAAATTGTAAAATCCTGGAACAGTAGCATGTAAATGAGGGCAAAATTGTGAAATAGTTTGTTTTAGCTTCTATTGCTCACTTCTCTACAGGGACTCCTGGCATGAAAATGTCAGAGGAATGCATCATACACATTAAGAGTTTTCATTTTTCAGTTTAAAAAAAAATGAAACTTAGAATGAGTGAGTTGTCCAAGGTCATGAGCAGCTTCAGCATCTCATGGGCACAGGGCCTGTGTGCTTTTCATAGTGCCAAACCTCCTAAGCTAAAAAATACATTTGTGGGTTCTAGAACCGTGTCCCTAATTTTCCATCCCTCCCTCTCCCCATTAAAAAAAGAAATCCCTAGTGCTTATGAAAACTGAGAAAGAATAAGCCTAATTCACGTATTTGCACAACATGGGACTTTTAGGGTGGTATCTTCTGATCTTTCCCCCCCCTCTGGCCTCCCCTCCCCAAAAACACTTTCAACCTATAGGTGTGTCCTAAGTCAGTTAATAGCAGCTCCCTTCTTTGAACTGTTCACACCAAAACCTTTGGACTTCTATTTGACGCCTTTCTTGCCTTTACGCCACATCTAATCCATCAGGAAATACTATCAGCTCCACCTTCAGCAGACATCCAGAGTCTGATCACTTCAACATTACTTCCGTTCCTCTGTCACTGCAACAGCTTCCTCGCTGCGTCTTCCAAGGGTGTCAGTACTTCTACTTTTGCCACTCTCATCCTCACCTCGCCCCCGGTTCTCACCACCACAGGCAAAATTAATCCGTTAGAGCCCCCAAAAATGAATATGCCACTTTTCTGCTTAAAATCTTCCAAAGTCTCTGCCTCCCACTAGAAAACTTAAGCCTGACAAGGGCTATGAGACCTTACACAATCCATTTCTCTAACTTCATCTTCTCTTCACTCCCTTGCTCATTCTGTACCCTCCAACACTGGCTTCTTGTTGTGCCCTGAATACTCTAGGCATGCCCTGGCCTCAGTGTCTTTATAATAGCTTCCCTTTCCCCTGGACCACTCTTCCTTCAGAGAGATCCATGGTTTTCCCACACCTCCTTCAGGACTCTGCCTAAATGTCACCTTCCCTTATCTTCCTTTAAAAGAATGAAACTTCCCCTTCTCACCCCACCCCAGCATATCCTACCTAATTTTCTTCAATAGAGTTAACTTCTAGTGTACTGCATAGCATTTTTCTTCGGTGTATGTTATGTTCTCTTTGATCAGGACATGAGTTCCAAGAAATGGGGAGCAGGAGGTACAAAAGATGCTGCGTTGTTCACCGCTAAGTACCTAGTACAGTAGCACATAGCAAGCACTCCATTAATATTGGTCTGTTAAACTGATGAATAACGTAAGTATCAGCTTGCAGGGTAGGGTGGAAGAGGGGACAATTTGGGGCAAAGAAAGCCTTATTTATATCCTGTTCATCATCCCCAGAGGCATACTCTTTCTCAGACAGTGCAGAAGGTTGATTCAAGCTATGCGAGTCTTCTAGATAACCAGGCTTCTGTCTTAAATAGATGTTGGGCATGACCTGAGACTAAACAATGTTCATAGGCAGAAATAATCGAGGAATGGCCATGCTGCTGTTTTTCCTGTATTTGTTGGAAATTTATCCATTACTCTTAACTACGTTGCTGCCCCCAGGAAGCTTGATTCATGAATACTCATGAGTCAAGTAGTTCCCTTCTGCTCTAGATATAGGAGTTGGCAAACATCAGGGCACAAAGGACTGGGGGAACGAGGACAAAGTCTGAAAGCTTCCCTGAGAGAAAGAATCCCTGATACTTTGACTTCTTGCCTTCTCTTCATGAATTGCTCAAGGTCTGAGGATTTTACTTCCCTCACTTCTTCACCCCTTGCTATTTGCTATCCCTGTGATTGGAGAGGACAGGATGTGCCAGAAATGGATTAAAAGATACGTTATACTGGGAATCAGAATTGGATAAGGCAATTTCAGGGCTTTACCAAAGTGTCCAAAGAAATCTAAAGTTAAAAAAAATTCCAAGTGTAGAAAATTCAAAGAATTTATGATACAAGTATAGCATCTGAGCCACAGTCTTCCACAACTGGGCTGATTCCACAGTCCAGAGAACAGGGACCCACTACCACAGCTAGCCAACTGGGCAAAGAATAAATGATGAGTGTCACCTTAACGCTATAACCACCTGGCCACAAGGGCTCCCTTTCTAAATGCACACTCAGCTGGTTTGTTCAAAAAAGATTCCTAGAACAATTCTATCTTTTCATTTTCTACCTCAGCCATTCCTTCAGACCAACATCAACAAAAGGAGCACCAACAGAAAAAGGCTAGGTACAGTCAGGAAAAATGTTTAGATTTCAGTGTACTTTTTACTTGCTTCCTCAGAGAAGTAGAGTATGTGCCTTATCTGATCCACACAACTCCCTACAAACCTTAACAACAATGCTTGGAAAACCTCTCCTATAAAAGGTAATTAAAAAGGAACTGTCAGGGTGCCTGGCTGCCTTAGTCAGTGGGGCATGCAACTCTTGATCTCAGGGTTTTGAGTTTGAGCCCCATGTTGGGTGTAGCAATTACTTAACCAAAAAAAAAAAATCTTTATTAGAAAAATAGAAACTGTTCCCTGGGAAGATAGGCTCTTGTGAAATGAGCACCTTTTTTTCTAAGAAAACCCACAAATAAGATTATTGTCAAGGAACTTGACAAATAATAATAATATAAATCAAAACACCTTCTTAATCAGAGTTGATATGTGTAATTCAAAATAATTTTGGTCATTAGGGAATCTCTATCTCACTGGCAAGGCAAAGAAAGCAGTAAGTTGAATAAAGGAATCAAACATAGCAACTTTCAACTCAATATGAATCAGCTCAACAAGGTAAAGAGACCATCTCAAAGCTAAATAGAAGGGCTATTATTTTATCTTGGTGGTTTCCCAGGCCACGACCCATCACCTACATTTTCAAAGTACTGCCTCTTATAAAGACCACGGTGCTCAAGCAGATATGCAAGTCTACCCTCATTCCTAGACATACCCTGAGAACATCCAATGAAAACCAGGAGAGGCAATTTTTTTGACAGGGGCTTTGGGAGGATACTTTCCTCCAGATCTTCTAGGTTAAACAATGTGCTCTGAGTATAGTTCCAGAGAAGAGAGTCCTCTTTTTGCCACTTGGCTTACACTTGAACAGGTTTTTCACCCCCCAGCATCATGAAACCTTGACTCTAGCTTAGACAAGAAGGTATGGTGAATTTTCTGCCTTTGAGATGAATAAAAGATTATCTGGCACTAGAGTAGTCTAAATTGCATAGCTATATTCAAATTTACCTTCCTGAGGCCTAGGAAATGTCCCATTTTCATGCTGTGGCTAGGGCAAAACCATTAGAACTATTCAATGGTCACCTATTCTGATGTTCACCCAGCTTCACTTTCCATACTTTGATATTTGAAAATGTTCACATTTCCTTCATTGCACTTATCATAAGTGTAATTTATTACATTAGCACTGTTTATTCAGGGCTTTAGCCAAGGCACTTAGAAAAATGCCTGACAAATAAAGCTCATTATAAAAATAATTGCTGCATACATAAATGGGAAGCAGAAGCAGCTTCTCTTCATTCCTTCTCTTATTCCCAGTGATTATTGATTTATCACTTTTGGACCTTTAATAAAATAAAAAATTGCTGAGCCCAATTCCAAAGCAGGATTACTGTCACCTAAGTCCTTAAGCATGGAGATAAGAGTTCCTGCCTCTGTCTGTGCTACTCTTTTTCTGGTTACCCAGGTCACACCTAGATTTATGGGTATCATTATAAAGGTATGTTCCGTGATGTGCTGGGAATGCTCGCAGCAAGTCTCCAATATTCACATAGAGGAGATTCCAGTATTGTCTACTAAAATCATGGTGGCACGGTGGAAGGCACTATGGTGCGGTACTCTTGGAACCAGGGATTTAAATGCCAACTTGGTCTTCTACCATTTGTAGTTACCAGAGATTAGTACTCATTATTTCTGAGCCCAATTTCTCATGTACAAATACTAGAAAGACATCACTGCAGGGGAACTGGGCAGATCAACAGCTTTTTGAGGAAAAGCTTACCAAATATTATAGATGCCTAATAATTAAGCAAATGTCATCAGCAAGTCATAGTAGGATGCCCTCTGCCTAAATACAGACGAGATGGCAACAGCTCGTGAGGGGGTATTATTTTCCACATGTGTAGCTGAGCACTTATGATACCCTTTTTGAATAGCATCAAAATCAAATAATTCCTGGAAGTCAAAAGACATTCAAGAAGAAGGTTCAAGAAGGTCAATTAAATACAGGACCTATGAAAGCCTCAGGTTCATATTGTTGCAGGGGAGGATCGGAGAGAAGGAGGGATGGACTTAGGCAGCAGGCTGTTGGCAGCACCCACGTATGGGTCCAGACGTTTCACTACACTCATTCCAATCTTGATAATTTGAGGTATCCTATCCCAAGACCAGGCCTCATCATCAGGTAAATCATCACTTTACCACCACTAAGAAAAGGTAGGTCTTGGCGAAACAAAATCCAAAGTTCCACACAACCCACTTAGGCACAAAATTTAAACAAATGATGCAACAGTTTTTAAACAGTTGTGAGAAGAGTCTTTCATGCAGGGACCACTGGCATAAAAATGATCATGCTTTACATCAGTTTATGTGGGGGAAGAGCGGAGTTTTCCTCCTTTCCAAAGCAGAATAGGCTGTGAAATCAGTCACACCAAAACTTAAATCCTGGCTCTACTACCACTTAGGGGTTGGGTAATGTTGGGCAAGTCCCATAACTTACCTAAACTGAATTTCTTCATCTGAAGTAACACGGAGAATAATCATGCTTATTTTGTTATGCCACATGGGAAATAAATAGGAAAAGTCCCTACAATATTGAAGGCACACAACACAGACATGCAGTTCTATTTATTTCTATTCTATATTGTAAAGCTTGACCTGAGAGCTTCACAGTATCGATTTGTATTTATTGCTTAAATTGTGTTCATTTAGGGAAGCCTGTTTTTAAAAGTGGAGGTTTGCCTTCGCACCCTAACACCGGGCTCTCAGAAACTGACAAAGCAGCCCAAAAAAGCATGCAAACCTTGGTGGATCCAGGTGCCTCCATGAGGAGCCAGGATGTTTACTGCTTGGAAGGTATCCGAACCACTTATCAATATCCATATGCTACCTTTAAAAAGGATGTTTAGCAGCCTCTTTCCTGGAAGATTGTTTTGGGGGGAGAGGGATTAATAAATTATCTATATTTAACAGCTAAGAGAGCAAAATGCTACTTGAACAGTTTAGCATTGGTACGAAACTACAAAATCAAATGTAAAAATAAAGTTTGACCTAGAGTTCATGTTTTTAATTTCTTTCTTGTTTATACAAATATTAGCCTAAGATTAGACAAATGTGATTACCTTTTACAGAATCTGTAGAGGAGGATCAAAGAAAGACTTTTATACATCAAAGTAAGAAACAAAATAGGGTAGTGAAAAAGCTGAGAGAGGAAAGAATTGGCAAAGACAACCACTGTTATGCGTTGGCTGTACTTATGCTTACAAATACACTTGTGTTTGTACACGTACATTAGTATTTTATATACTATACTAAATGTTATAAAACTTAGAATATGTCATCATATTCACTAGAAGTAACATTATTATGTTGAATATATGTTCTATGTTGATGATATTAAAATATACTGGTGACCTGTAATATTTTAAGTAAATTTAAATAACTTTTGAATCACGACACTTCACTCATACAAAAAGGTGTGATTACCCTATTTTGTCCCACTCTTTATCCCTTCTATCTCCTTATTCTATAAATGTCTGATGGATGCATTTCTCAGACATTTGTAAAGAGCCATCTTACAGTCGAGCTTGTTTCTAAACATGCTGTTTCACACCTTCCACAGGACAGGTTAATGATTATTTTTGGTTTTAGATGCCATCTGTTACAGCTTCTGCTGGGCCAAAGATCCTGTTTATGTCAACAAATTACTTAATTAAGCAAACTAGGTGACGACAATGATGAGTTTTTGAATATGATGTAGATGTTCATGAAAACTATATAATTCCACATAACGGTTTATTTGAGAAAAGAGCTGAGGTGGGGAGGAGTATAGTGGGAAAAGGGATGTAGATAAGCGAGTGCTAGCAAGGCCCCAAATTTGTGTCTAGTGACCTAGTTCACAAGATGAGGGACTGTCTTCAGGGCAAAAGACTTACACCCCCCTTCTTCGGACCACAGAGGAAGGAAGGTCTTTCAGAGTCAAGAGAGGCTAATGCGGTGCTCACCATGCACTAAGTACAGTATTGCCTATCGTGTGACACGCCAAGGAGAATCAAAGTGTCTCAAGGTCTCCATGTAGCTGCAGAGTGGCTTCTAAAAGTCCATGCTCGCTTGACAATAAACTTGACTTCAGAAAACTCTGCCTCACTCCTGGGAAACCGTATTTCATTTAATTCATGGCTCCATGAAACCCTTGCATATTTAACAAGGACAAGACTCCAAATTAGAGCATTCCTCATATATCCCTTTAAAAAGTTTTTGTAAAAAAAAAATAAAAATAAAAAAATAAAAAGTTTTTGTAAAATTATACCCAGACAATATGATTTCATTTCAACTGATAAAATTTGCTAATTCTGGAAGCTTTTGAAATAATGCTTCTTGTTTGTAAATTCACAGCTCTGATGGATTTTCTATAATATGTGGGGATATAGTTAAACCACCGTTATTATACAAACCACTGGATTTATTATAATTCTAATAATGCTGAAGGGACAGACTTAAACCACTGTAATTATCGGGTGTTAAGCCCTGTGATTCACAAAAATCATACCTTCTACATATGGCTTCAAAATAGACTTCTAAATAGGACTGCTTCAAAAAGTCCAATGTGTTAGATAATGCTTCATTCAGACAAATGATTCTGGTTTAAACACATTTATGGCTGTAACCTTAATTCTAATAACCTGGGGGATACTTACAGGTCCATAAAAACTGTCATTGCCCCATTGGCCCAGGTAACCCCTGGGTGCAACATCTCATGGGCATCAACACCAGGTAAACACATAAACAATACATTAACATCCTGAGTTATGAAGAGTCAGACTTTCCTCATTGGGAATTTTAATAAAAATGTGTTGTGTATAAGTTTATAATGAAAAAGAAGAAAGCAGTCCTGTCGTAATTATTAGAAAGCTCTATTTTTAAAACACTGGCGGGGGTGGGGGGAATGGAATAAACACCTGTGCTGCCATTCTGCTGGGTGGAATTCCTAAGTCTGGAAATTCTAACAACAATCACAAGGCCAGTAGGGGATAGAATAGGAGGTAGGAGGGAAAGGAATTAAATGGCAAAATGGACTCCACTCCACTATAATCACCTTCCTTATTACTCTAGAAGCAAATTCTGAGATTCTAATACATTCTGATACATAAGATGATCTTAGTTTGCCTTGGATGATTCTGGTTTGTATCTATGGCCCAGTGTAATTATTGATAAAGTTCCCTTTCATTCTCAGAAGTGCCTGAGCTTGAACGATAAATGATATGGTCAACTCTACCAGTAAGCCATCAGACAAATGACTGAACTCCCTTCAGAGTATTCTGACATTAAAAGGAATGGATCACTTTGTTATCTGCTGCTGTCATTGCTATTATTTAATACCAAGCGAACAGCATTGGGTCGTTGCAGATGGAAATCAATAAAAAGCAATGCTATAAGCCTTCAGGAGGGTCAAAAGAACCTCACTGTGGGGAGAGGATTTTAGAAGTGAGTAGCATTTTATGTTCACCAAGACACAGTTGATTGTCCAGACTCCATGGCAATACTGTGGCTTTGGTTTAGTATTTAGCTAGTAAGTAAAATCCATTATCTACAGAATCCATCAGGCAATGAGAGACTCCTGCGTCTGCACTGACACTTTTCACCTCCACGATATGTAGGAATTCTTTTCTTCAATTGTTCAATCCACAAACTTTTATTAGAAATCAATTACATCTTAGACCCCCACTTATCACTACGGAATGTACAAGCATCTATGGCACTTGACTTTAAACAGTTCATATTGTAGTTGACGATTGAAGACCAGAACAACCACATAATACCTAAGTGTAAAACTATGTGGTTGCAACTCTTACAAGTAATTTCAGGGAAACAGAATATTGAGAAAAGGGCTATTGAAGAATAAAGATTCGAACATAGGCCTAAAGGATGCAGAGGGCTCCCAAAGATGGAGAGGAAAAGTCTAATGGTGGAAATGAATGTATGTGCAGGGAAAGGTGGCTAAAAAGTAGGCTTACTTCAAAAGGAAATAAAAAACATAGTTGAATAGACCTAGTGCAGCTATATTCCAGTTTGGAAAATTTAGGTAGGAATATTTAGTCTTGATATAATATATAATATCATATTAAAGCTTAATTCAACATCTGCCATCTCCATTCTACTCAAGGTTTTCTACGATGCAATCTGAGATCATGCTGACATAAGCAAAGGCACTAGATAGGAAAAATAGCCAGCTTTGTGTTACTTTCAGTCCTAAAAAACAGCTACAGTGAACAAAATATATGTGGCCAAACCGTGCATCAATTTATAATTAAAAGATTCAGAAGATGGCTTTCATTTCTTTGAATAACCAAAGTAAGAGGTGTCCTGAGTTTCTGGGCTCAAATCTCCACTTCCTTTTCTCTTACTTTCTGAGATCAAGTATCTAGGTGATAACTTTAGGATCCAGGTACTTACACCCTTTCAAACATGCAAAAGTAATCATCCTAATCCTCTGTCCTAACCTTCATGAAGGTTGCTTTCATCAAGACCCACTTGTTTGATGAAGGTACTCCCAAGTAAACCTTCCTGCCTCCCCTCACCAAAAATCACCCTAAGATAGCTGCCAACCCTTCCTCTCCAGATCCTTGAATACTTAGTGTTTCCTGGGTAGTTAATTGATGACAGACATATTTTAGATAAGTGAATTTGTCCTCTCTTTCCTCTTTTAGACTGTGACCACTACAGGGGCAGGAAACCATCTTCTATTTTTCTCGCACTACCATCATTATGCATTATTATTTAGCATTTAATGAGAAACCATTGTTTATTGCAGAGTATGAATCAGTTTCTCACAGCTGAAAGCAGATAATGGCCACAAAAAATAGAAGCATTAGTACTAGCCAAAGGGATTAAAAATAAGAAAAACTATATGTAAAATTTTGAATCAAAAAGACTAAGAGAAAATAGATTCTCTCAATAAATGGGGCAGACATGAAATCAAGGACCACTCAACAATGGCTAAAACAGTGAATTCATTTCTTAGCAGTAAACCGAAGAACAGTGGACAATTAGGAAGTAATGAAGACACAACTAAAATAGCTATTGATGAAAGGCTGGGACACAAACACTTGGAACCGAACATATACAAATAAGGAGTCCCCTGCTAGAATCATTGAATATAGTACAATGGGACAAATGAGGGGGAATTGGATAGATTTTTGAAAGTGAAATTTGAAGACTTAGAGAAAGCAGAATGTGATAACATTTTTGAAACGGCATTACTGAGCTAGTCTCCCAAAGAAATAGCGGTGAGTGCTGGCCCTATGTGAAATAAGTCACCCAAAATGGTTTCTAGGACCCCTGACAACAGCCCTCCATGCTCATCCTTCATCTACTACCCTCTCCTGATCCAACATGCTGTCCAGTGCTTTTTCTTTATTTATAAAGATTTTATTTATTTATTCATGAGAGACCCACAGAGAGGCAGAAACATAGGCAGAGGGAGAAGCAGGCTCCTTGCAGGGACTTGATCCTAGGAACATGACCTGAGCCAAAGGCAGATGCTCAACCACTGAGCCACCCAGGTGCCCCAACCAGTGCTTTTTAGACGACCCAGCTGACAGGGCTACCAAAGCTAACTTCCCCTCCAGGCTGCTTCTTCTCCCAGACCTCCGTTTTCTGCTATAATAATACCTAGGTATGCTGTTAAACTGAGCCATGAAGGTTAATTCAACATTTTTCTGTGCAATGACTACACCATGTCAGGCATTGTGGAGGATGCACAGCTCTGTACCACAGACGTATGGGCCCCTGAGCATTAAACAGCTGGACAAAGTCATGCGCTCACACTTAGCACAGGCCCCTGAGAGTGGATTAAATTCCTCTCCACATTCAAGGTATTTGCTACAGATGACTGACACTCCCTCAAATGGCTTTTATATAGTCAAAGCCTAGTGAAGCTTTCCTTTTTTTTTTTTTTTTTTTTTTTTTTGGTTAGATGGGTAGGATCACATCTCAGGTTACACCTACCGTTCTTTCCCTACTCTTTGCTTTACACAAACCTCCCTAAGTGCTCCATTGCTTGCCATCTTTGCACCGCACTCCACTGTGTTATTTTTATCATCTGTAATAATGTTATGATCCTCGGTAAAAGAATAATGACAGTTATCGAGGTTTCTTGGTTTTATATTATAAACAACCAACACCACGTTTTGTTACATCCACTTGTCACAATAGAATTTTTCCAGCAAAGAGTCCAAGCTTATTCATAAATGACCAATGGAAGTTCTGAATATAAGAAATGAATGAAATGGCAAAGTGAGTACCTAAGAAGGAAGAGTTGCATGACAAAGTTAGAAAAACAGCTACAATTGAAAGATAGTTAAGTGGGAAAAAAAATATTTAAATGGTGTAACAGGTACAAATCTCCTTTAGAATTGTAAACAGCATCATTGGGCTATTTGAAGACTTTTTTTTTTTTTTGAGAGCGGATTGTCCTTTGAATTTGTGAAATTTCATTGGCAAAGTAAAAGAGAGGACTCTTTAGAGAAACAAAATGCATCGTTATTCTCTACTTCAAAGCAGATGATATATATATGTTCTCTATCAAGTGACAACTTCAATCTATGAGGCAATCCACCAAGCAAAAGGTTTTACTACATTTCAGCACTATGGACAAGACAGGTAGAGAAAATTAAAAATCATGGTCCCTTCCCTCCACTCCGGGAATTTACAATATACTCAACAAACTTTTACTGTGGCAAGTCAATGCACAAATAATCCAATGCAAAATTATATGAACTATACATACTGTAATAGGTATATAGGAATAGATAAGCACAATTCCATGAATGTACCAGATTTTTACTAAATAACTATCAATTGGACAAATGAGCTAATGAACAGATTATGGTGACTGGGTTCAGTGTCAAAGCAAGGGTAGTGTCTAATGAACGAGAGCTAACAGAGGAGTATAGTTCATGAGTTCACCAGAGCTGGGGCCATAGGCAGGAATAGAAATAAGTGAGGGAGGTTGTATTACAAGTAGCCAATGTTAATAGAAACAAGCTCAAATGGAGAAAAAGGTCAGAGAGCATGACAAACATATATACATTTCTTTTTTTTTTCTTTACTCCCTAGAAAACAAATCCTGGGGACAAATTTATGTTATACAGTAAGAATTCAACTATTCCAGGGTAATAGTTTCCCAAGCTTAAGGATAGAAGTACCCAGAAAGCAGTAGCAGAAAAAATAAGAGGACTATGATGGACAACCTCAGTTCTACTTTGTTTTATATTAATTTTTACTCCTTCACCCTTCTAATCCCAACAGCCTCTCTCGGTTCTCCTCCAAGTTTGTCTTTGAACTCCAGATTCTTAACCACCATCTGCCTTATCTGCTGAGATTTTCTGTTGTCATTCTTTTCTGATTCGCAGACCCTTCACCCATTTATGGCCAAAATGCATAGCTTCAAGAGTTCCACCACGCAACAGCCATGCACATGCTAGCCAGGGAATAGATAGGTGTTCCACCATTTGGGGGCACCCTGAGCTATGTGCTTCTTGATTCTGCCATTATAATGTAGTCCTAAAGTACTATTTGACCTAGATATTATTGGTGACAGCCTAGAGGATACCTAGATACCCATGATTTTCCAAAGTCACATACTACATAAAGAAAAGGAAAAAAGAAAGAAAAAAAAAAAAACACAAGACAAGACAGTCATAGGAAGAAATACTTTGGGTATGTGTATCTTCATTAGACTAATCCATGGTTTACATAAGAGCCCATTATCCACCCACTCAGAACTTATTTACATTTCACATCTTTCTACTCTTGGATGGAACAAGTTTCTTCAATTCACTTATTGGTAAGTAAAGGTCTGTGGTGCTATAGAAAAAGACTAGAACTTGGAGGTCAAAAAATCAATCCATGCTTGAATCTTGACCTTCTACTATTTTATGAACTCAGGAAAGCATTCAAATTACCTTGTCCTCAGAGTCTTCATCTGTAAACATATTAGAAAAAAAAATCCTACACTTCTACCTCATACATAATCGTAGTAACAAATGAGTTAAGGGAAAATTCTTAGAATATTCAAAAAATTTTATAAACACAACTTTGATAGTTGTTACCTAATTTGTAGTCTATCATCATTGGCCTCTTCAAATATTTTATAGATTTTTTTTCCTCTATCTTGTTTTGAGATGCAATGGCCAGACTTCAATACCCAGAAGCGAGCTTGATACATACTAGGCGCATAACTAGAATTGTTTGACAAATGAACTAAATATCCCACATTCTGATACATCACTTAATTTAAGACTAATGTTTCTGTGTTTTTATTTCCAATTCCTTTCTTGATCTGTCAATATACTCAAGGGTTACATCAAACAGTGGTCTATAAAAATGTATCTTTTATGAGACTAATGGATAACTAGATTTATTTTTCTATAAGCATGGATCTTATTATTTTTTTCCTAAGTGAATTACCTTTCATTGCCCACATTGAATATCATCTACCACTTTTCTGCCCACTCATGCAGGCTGGCAAGTTTTCCCTGTAGTTTATCTCCATCTGCTTGGCATTTCACTACCTGGAAGAGCTTAGTGTCATCTGCAAACTTGGATAATTCACCATGCATTCCCTCTTCCAAATCATTTATGAAAATGTTAAATAAGACAGGTTCCAGGGCCAATCCCTAAGAAACCAAACTGTTTTTTGCTTCTCCACTCGGAAGAGCTCTCATTTATCTCTAGATTATGTTTTTCTTTCCCCTTGTTAAAATAAGCTTTGTATAATCACTATATATTGATACATGCATGTGTTTCTTATGAGTAATAAAGCTACTTGAGGCCTGGGGATACAAAATTATCCAAAATGTGTTTTTTCCATAAAACCCTTAGGAGACAGCTAACTTGAATAGTAAAGAGGAAGCAGAACAGATAGGAGTCTGGACCCTTTGGACTACACTTGCAAACAAATAAATCTTTGTTTTGATATACTTTATAGAGCAAGACATCGATTTGTGAACAAAAAGAAAAACCTGTAAAAAGAAAAAAAATAGAGCCTTAAAAATATCACTAGTCCAGAGAAAAAGCAATAGTCAGGATCCCAAGATTTGTACTTTGTCTTGTACTCTGCTATGTGCCACCACTGTATTCTTAGATGAGTAACCTAACCTTACTGATACTCTGATTCCTAAACTGTAAAACAAGGAAAATAAGCTCTAATTTGTCTCTCTCTTGCATAAGTTGTGAGGATGAGGTGCTATAATGTATTTGAAGTGGATTATAGGGATGCCTGGGTGGCTCAGTGGTTCAGCATCTGACTTTGGCTCAGGGCATGATCCTGGAGTTCTGGGATCGAGTCCCACATTGGGCTCCTGCAAGGAGTCTGCTTCTCCCTCTGCCTATGTCCCTGCCTTCTCTCTGTGTATCCTTTGAATAAACAAATAAAATCTTTAAAAAAGAGAAGTGGATTATAGTATTCATAAAGAAAGGAGATTTTCTGGATGTATACAGAAGGTGCAAGGGTACCAGCACTTTTAGAGGTAATGTAATTCAGATATTCCAAGGGCACGAGCTGGAAAGGGGAACTAAAAATGTCAGGAGGCAGCTGATATAATGAGAAAGTGAACATAGTGAGGAACTTTGTCTATAAGATGAAATTTGAGAAAAAATAGAGTAAAAGAGATGGAAGGAGATTATGATTAGAGGGAAATACTGGATATCAAGATTTCTGAGAAAGAGATCTAAGAGTGGCGGCTGTATTGAGGCTGAAGTCAAGGATGTAGGATTCAAGAAATCAAGGTCTGGTAAATCAGTTCATTATAAAGACTGTCCAAAAATGCATTTATCTCCTCAATGGAGGTAGAGAAGGAAAATAGTGAGTTGGTCCTAACATCTTCAAAAGTGGTGGTGGCGGGGGGTGGGGGGGGGGCTTTAGGAGAGTCATGGATGGCAGTGCTGAAGAGGGCACAAAGCAACACCCAAAGGAAGACCTCAAACAGGAGGATGGAGATTGCCACGCCAGAAGATCATCCATCCCACCCCACCCATGGTTTACGGACTCTTAGGTAAGGGGAACAGGGCAAGTTTGGCACTCAAAGGAGTGCCTAGATTCAAGCATGGAGATTCAGGTACAGAAACATTCTGTTAAAAGGTTGACCACACAGGATATTGTTTACAAAAACACAAGGTTCTCTGCCTAAGCAGACAAGCTGGAAAGAGTTGCGGTGAGGCAGTGCAGAGAGCAATGGAAAAGCAAAATAAAGGGGAGAAGATATGGAATGAAAATGGACTCTTATCAAGATTTCAGGGGTTAAAGACAGATTTTGGTGTGGCAAAAAAAAAAAAAAACATCTCACTCTGGCACAGGATTTTTGATTGTGGCACAGCATGAGGACCCTAGATGCCATCTGCCTTTGTTTCAAGAGGTAGAGCCATTTACTCCAAAGTTGAAAAAGGGCCTTATTATAGGGGAAAAAATGTGGTCAACATCTAATGCAGATATAGTAAATGCTGTTGGACAATACTGCTGTCCAGTTTGGAGATACTGGATAAAGGAGATCTACACATTCCAATTTAATTCAGATAAATCCAAATCACCTCCAATTTTTTGGTTATCCTGTATACAAGTACCAGTATCCTTATAAACTCATCATCTGTAGAGCTATGTTCTAAGGTTGTAATAAAATCCTGGGGTTTTTTTTTTAATTTTTTAAGACAGAAACTCGCATTTTAAGTTTCATTAGATATTTTCAAATTGTCTTCTAAAACTTCTGAAGCTCTATCCCTATTTCCCATTACCTCACAGGTGTCAATCATAAATAAGAAATGCTATTTCCCACATTATTTTATAAGAAAGTTTTGACACACCCTGAAAATACATCTAGGACATTTTAGCTTCTTAAAACAGGAAATATAATTCAACTTAAATGTTATATCTAAAATTCTGTTTGCAGTAAATATTAAAGAAAAAAACCCACCCTCCTAGGATATTTAGAAAGAACCCAGCTTGGGATGCCTGAGTGGCTCAGTTGGTTAAGTGTCCAACTCTTAATTTTGGCTCAGGTGATGATCTTGCATCCTGGGATCACGCATCCTCTCGCCTCACCTTACCTTGGGATCTGTGCTCAGTGGGGAGTCTGCTTGAGTATTCTCTCTCTCCCTCCCTCTCCCCCCTTCCCCCACTCACACTTTGTCTCTCAAATAAGTCAGAAAAGTCACACTTTTTTTCAAATAAGTCTTTAAAAAAAAAGACAAGATGCAAGTCATCTCTACCAACATTTAAGTGTTAGAAGCTGATCCATCACAATCAATCAGTAAATTTAATAAAAGTGAAACATAAATGTGGATTGAAGCTGATAAGATAGAGTATGGCAAATGGTAACAGACACTATTAGTAACCTAGCCAGTGTCTATTCCCTTTCCTCCTAACAAAACCTTGATTATACTCAGGGCAGCTATTTGCCTGCCAAGATGAGATCTCCTTTCCAACTCCCTCGTGTGACCATATGACATCATGCTAGACACAGAGAAGGAAACGTACCTGCTGTGGACTCCAAAAAGGCTTCTGCTGGTAAAAAGGATAGGAACCATTTGCACTGACATGTTGCACCATACTCCCTCCCTCCACCACCACTTTCATCTGCTTTGAATCCAAAGATGATGCCTGAAAACACCAGAGCCATTTTTGGAAACCTGAAGACAAATAGCATGAAGGCAAGGCTAGGAGAACTGTAGAGATGTTAGCCTCAATATTTTCCAGCACAGGACTCTTGCTAAGTAACTTAAAAATATACAGCTCCTATTTGCTTTAGCTTCTGTTTTATTTTGTGCTTCCCTAACCATACATATATTACATTAACAATGTAGATACAAAAAAAAGTAGATACAGTGAAAGTATTTTTAAAGTTGAATTCCAATGAACTCAAAAAAAAAAGGTTGGAGTGAGGGAGGTAGATTATCATTTAGATGATTGTTTATAGTCTTTGGTTGGAAAGCATTATGATCAAAAGAAAAGAGACTGAACTTTGGAGTCTGACACACCTCAATTAACATTTCATTTCTGGCTCTAGGGCAGAGGGAATTGGCTTCCTCATGTATCACTTAAATATAATCATAGGAGTCTCATAAGCTTATTCTGAAGATTGTGTGTAATGATCACACAGTAGGTAATCAATATATGTTGGTTCTCTTCTTTCTTTCAAAATTGATAATTTCTGTGGAAAAAGCATCTTTGGTCAACTTCCCAGGAGACTATACCATTTCACATTCTTCACTTTTTTTTTTATGACAAAGAGGAAGATACAAGAAAATGAGCTGATATAGGACTTTTTAAATCTGAACTATATATTTCAAGGTGGGGTATGGGGAGGGGACAATACAGATTCAAACATTCTAGAGCAACAAGCCCATAAAGTGAAAACCAATGCTCACCATGGACTACGAGATACCGCAAGATTCTGGCCTAAAGATTCAACTAGGCTTACTCTCTTGTACTTACCAAAGCAGGAAATATAAGGGAAAAAATTCAGCAGCAATGGCTAACTCTTCACTATGAAGAGGTCCATAAGAAAAAATATGTTAACTAAGATTCATTTAAGGATGACAACATGGATTTTTTTTTTCTAAAGGGAGAGAGATGATCATTCACACTGCAAAAGGACAAAGTCTACAGTCATTTAAGGTTGGCAGTTCTATTTCATTTAAAATGAAAGTATGTGATTTCTGGTTGCTTTGCAATTAAGAACCATGTTTATAGTATTTACTTATTTGGTTAGATTTAGCAAAATGTAATTGGAAAAAAATCAGCAATGAATTCATTGGAATATTTCTTAAAATGTGTTCTAAGAAACATCAGTCCCTCAGGATGGTTTGGAAAATTTTCTTATGGTTTAATAAGTTTGGGAAATACTGTATAATACATGGTCCTATTGGGACTCTAAGTAATACATTAATATTATTATAGGCTTTAAGAATCCTCACCTCTAAGAATAACATTTAGCTTAGCCCAAAGCACAGAACTGTTCCAAATGTCTTTGACCATCAAAGCTGTTCTCCTAGTAATACCTATTAAACTCCTACACAAAGACTGTTGTTTGAAACACACTTCAGAAATTGCTGATGTCTGGTATACAGTGTGGTGGCCATATAATTATAGTGATACCTATAAAAGCAGAGTAATGTGAAACATATTCTGCTGTCCATTCCGTCTGTCCACAGTCAGAAGGATAATTAAGCTGAGATAGATGGCTCACATGCAACAAAAAGGGAGAGAGACTGGTTTTGAAATGTGTTTTTTTTTTCTTCCCAGCCCTAGGTTTTTACACTCTATTGATTTTACTATGTTACTTGGGGAAAGTATTAGCATACATATATAGTTACATACATACACAAACAATTTAGAGGCCTAGAAAACAGTCAACACTACATTAGTTCAAATATCTTCGAGAACCTTCTCTCTGCTAGGCATTCTGTTGATGAGAGAATAGAACATACAGCTTTGGTGTTTCAGAGTCCAACGTCGAAAAGGAGGGTGGTGAGAAATAATTTCTCAAACAACATGCTTTTCCTGAAATCTAACAACCTCTCAAATGAATAAAAAACACCAAAGATGGAAACTTTAACATAATCTGAAGTGATTGGGTATGATTTCAACTATTCTTTGAAGGCTACATTTCATCTGATATTTTGCAGAGAAAGGTACGGTAATGGAAGAGAATATATATGGAGATACTACTCAAATGATTATGCTGGTTTTCCACACTAAAATTTACTTAACTATATAACACTGTTCAACATAAGATTTTTATTTTATACTTTGTATTACATAATAATTACACATGGATTTTCTACTATAGGCCAAAAAGGTAAGAATTTTTTAAGGAAATGATTATCATCTCATGGGAGTTCATAATCTAATTAGAAAAACAAACTATGTATCCATACAACGGGTAACACCACAAGGGAGATATGATTAAGTGTCGTGATAAATGACAGGAGATAAAGATAGCAGGTGCTATAAGAGGATTAGAGAAAAGAAATCAAGCTTCACTATTTTCATGGATATAAAACACCAAAATTATAAAATCAACCTGATTTAAGTGGATTTAGCTTGTCATTTTGATTTTGCATGTTTAAAGTTTTACAGAATTGGGACTTCTCACCAGGTGGCCAGATAGAGAATAGAACATGCTACCTGGTGACACCTGCTGCAAATCAAGAGACTGTGTGCACATACATACACACGCACGTGCATGCAGACGTTTATGTATATAGACACACACATACACTGCCTGATTTGAATTTCTATGAACCCAATTTGTATTTGCATTGGGGCTCAATATTGTGAGATTCTCAAATGCAAGAAACTGTGAAAATACCTGGTCTCATTATCTAAACTTTCAGTCTGAGGTTTAGCCATCCCTGAACAATCATGGCCCAGCACCGAAAGTAAAGATGTATCTCCATAAGCACAAATTGTAACAATAACACTTTGCATTTCTGAAACATCTTCTATTGAAATAGCTCATTCTCAGCACTGTTTACAAGCATTAATTTAACTTCACAAGAGAAAGATAATTTGCAAGGAATAGGTTAACTGTCTGGTTTGAGATAGCGCAGTTCCTAGCATCAGTATCAAGCAAAGCCTTTCTCACTGCAGCCCACAGACTTGACACAAGCAAAACCTACCTGCATTCCTTTTAAAATTTTGCTTTCAAATACTCCCTGACACACTATCCCAATAAATAATAAAATCCACGAAATCCTCTCTTATGTGGTTCTGCCTTTGTTGTTGCTATCATTCACAATCTTTCTCAGGCCTGGCAAGGTCTTTTTCTGTGGGTCTCGATCTGCAGACAGGAAAATCATTACATAGAAAAGAATAATGTCAAATATGGGGTGGGAGGGGTCATTTATAGGATGAACACAAAAATGAAGGAGGTCTGAAACCTCACAGGTATACTCCATCAAAATTCGTCCTATATAGTTCGTTAATGAACGTGGTGATCATCAGCATATGGCAGATTAGAATAAGAACAGCAGCAGTGGGTCAGACAAAAATTTGGTAACATTTCTCCTCACTGGTTCCCCTGCTGGAAGTCAAGGGAATTAAAAATCAGAATGTTCTGAAAGCAGAAAAGTATAGTTTTGTGGAAGGAAGGGCAAACAGGGACTCTGACAATTATCCTTAGCACTTGGAAAACTTCATTACTCACTTCTTTTGTTCAAGTAAATATATAGTTGAGCATTTTTCCATAATCAAGGTATATACTAGTAGAGACAGAAGTCCTCAAAAAAAAGACAAATAATAAAGCAAAAAAAAAATTAAAGACCATTTATTTATTCACAAGAGACAGAAAGAGAGACAGACACACAGGCAGAGGGAGGAGAAGCAGGCTCCACGCAGGGAGTCTGATGTGGGACTCAATCTCGGGACTCCGGGATCATGCCCTGAGCCAAAGGCAGATGCTCAACCACTGAGCCACTGAGGCGTCCCAAAAGAAAAAGAAATTTAAATAAAAGCAAAAAGCCATGAGAATATGTTCATTCATTCAGTATATCTGAATCATCTACAATAGGCATGGCCAGAAGTTCTTATAAGTGGTGATGCTTTGGGGGTACCCTGGAGAACTTCGGAATTTAGCTACAGTAGCTTTTGGTTGTCACAATAACTAGCAGAGCTCCTAGTACTAACTGATCAGTATCCAGAAACGCCTGACACACACACAAGAGTCAGGACAGTCTGATCAAACAATAACTGTCCCAACCCTGCATGACTTTCAAACATTGCATTGCAAGTCCATATAGGTGAGAAGTTGTTTTAGAATTCTTTGACATTAGAACCTATCTCCATCTTATATTCATTGTACAAAGAATGATTTACAGTTTTAACAGATATTGAATTCTAAGTGCAAATATCATACTAACCACAATTATATTTTACGCTATTTGGATGAGAATTTACCAATACGTAGTCAGAATTTTGGAAAATCACATCATCAATGGCTATGCCACGGCACTCGAGTCAACAATGTGCTGTGTGTGCCACAGTCGTGGCCAAGTGATGCCATGAATACAAGTATGCATCTGCTCACTTTATTTTCTCAGAAAGCCATGCCTAAGCATTTATATATTGAAATATATGGCATTTTACCATAATTACTTTTCCTTTATATCTGCTATGATAGCTAATCATCACATGACTATTTAAGAATTGTGTGTGCAGGTAGATTATATTATGTATTAATTTCAGCTCAGGATAATAAAGGGATATTACCTATTAGTTGTTATCAATACCACGTATTTGTTATACATATTATTGTATATTCTTATAAATAATATTGAATATTAAAAAGGAGGTGGGCCTGTGCTATACAATGGTAATAGGGATAGAGGGAGGATTCTTGTATTCATAATGCCAAACAGTTTGGTTTAAAAAACAAGTGTTAAGCCAATAAGCACATAGGTCCTAAAATCACAAATAGTCCTAAGTGCTACAAAGGAAAAAAACAAAAAGACCATGAATTGAAAGGGAACAGCAGATAACATCATCTGAATGGAACAGGGTCAGGGAACACTTAAGCAAAAAGAAAGACCCACAAGATGTCTAGAAGTTATCAAATGGAGAGGGGGTACACAGGAAGTGGAGGGCAGAGCATGTACAGGTTCATATAACTACAATGAAGAGGAGAAGAAGGGAGTTAAACCAGGGTGAAGGATCAGGACAGTCACATATAGGAAGGGACAGATTTTGCATATCCTCCATCTCTGTGTATAATACTTCCACCTCACTAAGTGCATTTTCCTTTAAAAGGGATTCAGATCTCTGCTCAGAATCTATTTAACGGACCCCAAATTTTTCCAGAGAACGAAAAAAATATAACGTGTCACCAGAGTATACGTACCCTGCTTAAATGCCTTGAGATAAAGTATTCCAGTATTTTCTCTGGGCGAATGCCATCTGAATTGACAAATTGGGATTTCCACTCTGTACTCCACATTTAGCATGGTATTGCCCAAACATTGAAGCAAATGACTTCTTGCCTAAGGGTCTGAAAATAACAAAGCCAAGCAATACGCACCCAGGGCTCCCTTTGGATCACTCAATCAAAGAAAATATTAAGTAGTACTGTTTTCATAACTACCATTGTGGGGACACTCCGGTGTTGAGAACAAAGCTAATTCCCTCTCTCGTAATGCAATACAGCGGAGAAAATTCACTGAAGAGGATTTGTCTGATAAACTACAAATATACAGTAGATGACTCCAATCACACACCACGAGCTTTCTAAGAAGTGTGTACATAAAAGGAAACCATTGACTTTTTGAAGCCAGTTATCGCCCCCTTTTGCAATCTTGCACCCACTTGGGTAGAAGCATGGGAAAAGCACAGTTAAATGAAATCTTAGCTGTGAGTCTCCTTACTAACCATGGGGTGATTTGGAAAAACTGGGGGGAGGGCAAACACTCATGGTCTCCCTTCTGATAGCTTCCCTCCTCCCACTATCCTCTGCTTATTTTCTACTTTTCTTTAAAAAAAAAAAAAAAAAACAGAAGGAAATCCATCCTTATCTGAGCCTGGGTGAGAAATAATCTTTAGGAAAAGGTGTGACTAGCTAGGACACATCTGACACATAGGCTAATTGGGGTGTAGGTGGGGAGGCTATTTCTCATTCACCCACCCTTCACAGCCGTTGCTGCCTCTACTCCCTTTCTTCATCAGTCAGTTGATCGTATCCCTTTTTTCATAGTGGATCAGAAAACAAGAATTAGGAACCAGACCTATTACTTTGGAAAGGCTAAAAAGCTTTGCTGTAAAAATTAATCCTATGAGACATGGAATTGCTATCATGCTTTTCAACTGAGAGAAAAAAGTTTCATGATTGACTTTGGGTGGGGGGGGGGGAGGTTTGGGGTTCTATATAATATAGGTCTTGGAAAACCTTTAACTTGACTGAAATTCCAGGTCATGAATGTGTTTTTGAAAGCAAGAAGAAAAACTAAAATCCTCCTGTTTCAATCGAATCTAAGATGGGTAGATATAGGTATTTTCAGAAACAATGTTACCTTGTATTTAATATTTGTGAAATGAAAGTATAAATCCCAAAGTTCTAGTCTATAGTCTCAATGTAGGATCCAGTCCTATCAATAAAATAGCACACAGATATCTGTAGGTGGAGAGGGAGGGATTAGTTACACTAAATTTAAAGAGGTTCCATGATCTTCCTTCGATTGAATGTAAAAGTAGGTGTATGATTCTATGTGTGATAGGCCAGGGTCAGCCTACAGCTGCTTAGAAAGCCTCTGGACTGGAAAGCTTCTATGATCTATGCAGAACCTTGATACTATTTTTTAAGTGTTAGGTTGCACTGTCCCTAAATTCTTAGTTGGAAATTCTACATTAGGTTCCAGATATTATACCAGGTGACTTGGATGATAGAATGCTCATCTGGGGATTAAGATGCAGATTATGTGTTTCATAAATTGATTATGAATAAAAGCTAAGAGTGAAGAGAACTCATGCTTCATGGTAACAGGACTTCCCACTCACGCTGGTCTCCTAATCGTTGACCTAGAGCTTTACCTTGAGAGGAATGCAGCAGAAAATGAGGCTTCTACCTGCTTTGCCTCCTCAGGTATCCTTTGCCACATATGAATCGGTTCCAAGTAAAACCTTATTAGCCACCATAATAAGAGGCCAAATGTTTCATATCTGCTGTCCCATGAACCTGCAGAAGTCTGGGTCTCTCACATTGCAAATGCACATTATTCTAGAGTCCTAATAATATTCACATTCTTAGGGGAGGATCATCACCCCAAGAAAGGTTAAAATTAAATGCTTTATAAAATGCAGATTCACTTGGCCATCCCATTTCAGGCTTCAGATTAGAAGCCTCCTCGTTAACACTGACAAAAATCAATGTAGATCTGTTTCAACATATTTTCAGGTTATGTTTCAGTAGCCACATACTCATGATCATGCATTTGTACAAACACCTGGTCAATTTAAAAATTCAAAGTGGACCCCCACATCCAAGGCCCATCGATACAACTGACAACAATCTTTGAGAGGTTCTGTTAATTCTCATTTCTCTACCTTGTTCTCCGTTTGATGATCCTACGAACTTTCTGCACTAGCTCGAGGCAGTTATATCTGAGTTGCCTACCATGTAAGGATATCCTTAAGGCTAAATAAAATTGAAAACCAGCTGCTTAAAATTTTCCAAAAGGTCATAAAAAATGCCTCTACAATATATTTCTGAAAACAAGTATGTCAAAACCCAGTGTTAATGTTTACTAAAGAAATCTATCAAAGTACCACCTCTTTGGTCACACTATACTCAATTTTAATACAAAGCCCACAAGTGTGCTATAGATTGACATATTTTTATAATCTTCAAACTGATTTGAAACTTAGGAAAGACATTAATGATGCTTAAATATCCCTCCCACAGGGATTAACTTTCTGGCATCTGGACAAGGAGGAGATAGGGTTTTAAGTAAAAATCTTGCCCCGCACCACCTAATTTGCAGAAATTACTATTGAGATCAGAGTCAAAAGAGTGAAACTGCTTTATCTTCTGGGATGCTTGGACAAGAAAATGTAGCACCTGCTAATATCAGCATTCCAACATGTTTCTTCTTCAGTATTTAATGTTTTTGAAAGGAGGAGAGAAAAATAAAATGAGTTATTTACTAAAACTGACATACATGAAATTGTGGCTACTACATTTTTAATAAGAAAATGTAAAAATCGGTTAACCCCTTCTGGGAAAACAAAGCACATGTGATTACTTTACCATAGAAACAAGAAAAATAACTATTAAAACCAGATTTATCAATTCTTAAGTAAGTACCATAGGCTTTAATAGAATGTCCGCCTCTAGTTTCTAAGAATAACATGGCTTGTTGTCATGGAATTGATGGAGCCCTACCTAGGGACCAATTTTATTCAATATTTTCAGTGATCATCCTGGGAAATCAAGAAAGAACCTTGAAGAAGTTATTAAATACATTCTGATGTCCTGAAATACTATCCCTGTTCAACAGATGGTAAATGCGTTCGAAGGTCCTTGTTGTAGTCATTCAGGAATTGCTGTCTGCCAATCATTCTGCTCCAGGAGCAACCACACTATTAAGATATGCAGGAGATCATGGGCCTCAGCTCAGCCTGCAAGATCATCTGCACTGACATTCAGCCTAGAGGCACTGAGGTCTGTACGAAAACTAGCAAAAGAAAAACTTTGTGAGGGGCAGGTATTGCAAACAATCCTGAATTCAGCTGCAAAGTCTAAAGGACAGTTAGCATGCTATTAGAAAGACAAAGTATGCAAACTTTTTAAAAGGACGCAACAAGGCTTTGTGCACTATTATGTAACACATATGGAGCAGAGCAACAATTTACAATTTACCCCCATAACGATGCTACTCTAACTCCATGAGAAGTAGAGCACATCTTGCTTCTGGAACATTATTTGACGGCACTGTTTCTCAAAGAATTATGATTAATGAGTTCCCAGCATAGAAATTCCAAAAGCATCAAAGCTCTTATTCCTGAACTTCAGCTCAGCATCTGAACAAAGGCAGAGGGAAACCTGCAGGCAATTGCTCCATGGTCTTTGTGTCTATGTGGCAGGAGAAGCAAACATCAGCTAGGAGAAGATGGAAAATATGCAAAGCAAGAACGAACCTGAGTAACATGGCTCTTAGGAAAGAATCTAATTTAAGATTCACTCCTTTAGAAACAGTGAATTCTGGGGGGCTTTTTGCTTATATATTTAGCAAAGGCAGGATGTAGGACATGAAAGAAAAATGAAGCAGGGCCAAATGAAGAGATTTCCATCTACTCTTCTCTGCTGCTACTTTTACATGCCTTCAGCCACACTGCCAACACTGGACCAAGGTGCTGTGGGAAAGGGCCTTCTTATCAACCATGGATTTTAGGATTTAAGTAATTTGGTGCAAGATACTATATCTGGAGAATAGTTTATCAAAGGACAAGTTCTTTGGGGTCAATTCTCCTCCCACCATGCCACGCTTCCACATGACAGCATTGGTGATAGGGACAATTCCTGTGGGCATGCATCACCGGCAAATAAGCCTGGCCTGGAACACCTTTTCCAGGCCTCTTCCTTGTGCTCAGATCCAACCTCTTAGTCACCAAGCCATCACCAATAAAACACCTTCGATCTTCCAAAATGTGTCTGAAAAGCATTGATCTAATCTAATCCACAGTTAAGAGATTCTATCCAACTATCCAATCAGTAAACAAAAGACTAGGATTTATGGTCAGGTCTTCCAATTAATAGTATGTCTTTCCTACAGCTCAAAGCAAATTAGATGCTGTGTCTGGATAGGGGTGTGTGGCAGCACTGAGAAGTGGAGTAGAGACGGTTTTGATTTTATATTGTTCACCATAGGACAACGAAACCAAGTTCAAGGAATTTGTCTAAGTTTACCAAGTGAATAAATTGGTGGCAGATGGCTCCAAAATCCATGCTTGAACTGCTATACTACTACACTATGCTATGAGCACTAAATTAAACATTAACTTTAATCCTTACCGATTTGGTAGTCCATTTTTCTTTAATAGCAAAATTTAAATTTTTTAAGACCGCTATTATCATTCTATATTTCTTTTTTTTAATCTATTCATCTTTTTTAGCTTTTTGTTACAAGATTTAAATATATGTAATATTCAAATATTTTATTCTTTTTTAATTCTGAATGATTTAATATTTTATTACAATAAATTATTTTCAACTTTAATCTTTTCTTCCTATTTTTAACACTTTGAAAATCTTTCCATATCATGAAAGGTTTTTCCCATCTTTTTTTAGTGTTTAAGTTTCTGCTTCATTTGAAAAGTATCTGCTATAAAATGGGAGACTAACGTTGTTTTTTTTCAAATGGTCACCCCCAAATTGAAAGATGTTTCTTTCCTTTCTCCATTGATTTGTAATGCCAGTTATATAATCTTGGGTAAATCACAGAATACTTAGTCTTCAACTTCAAAAGGGGATTAGTGCAAGTCTTTCCATTTCTGAGAGTAAATGTGTTAACATATATAAAACTTGGAAAATATGTTAAGCAATCTATGAGTGTTAGCTTTCATTAGCATTTATTATTCTCAACCACCTATTTAACTTTAGAGTAACTAGAAAGTTGGAGATATTTGTGAATTTTGTTGGAAAGGCATAGGATTTACAAGCTAAGTTGGAAAGAACTAATGTTTACAATATTCATGGAATGGGCATATCTCCAGTTATGAAGAGACTTAAGTCTTACACTACAATTTTTAATTCTTTTATGTAAATAATGCTAATCTCCATTAAAGACTGTTGCCAGACTCAAAAATATATTTTCTTTATAATTTTTACCTTTTTGCTATGTAGAAAAAGTGCCGATTTTTAAATATTCATTTTATATAAGTAGCCAAATAAATAAAAACTTTTCTTACTAGTTGTAACTGATTTTCTTTGTTTCTGGTAATTGTTTTCTCTTGAATTTTCTATGTAGCCATCTTTTATTTTAATAGAGATCACTCGGTCTCCCCTTATCCAGTAGCTCTTTCATATCCTGTTATCTAAGATTTCCTGGAATACATCAAACAGTATTTCTCACAGAAAACATCTTCACCTCATTTCTGATTTAATAAAAATGCTTCTAGGTTTTCATTGTTATGAGTGACATTATTCATTGATTTTCCTTAACTTGCAAGAAAATTTAAAGTTTAACAAGATGTTTTAAATAACATCATGTATCATTTTGAGATCTAGTGAGGTGAACAATGGATTAAAGAAACAAATTTCTAAATTAAATTATGCATCCCTAGAATAAACTTGCCTTTATATATTCTATTTATATATACTGATTTTATTTAGTATTGTTTTATTCTGAATTTCCATCTTTATAGAGTTTTGTTGCTGTTTTCTCAAGTTTGAATACCATGATTATGTAACTCTGCAACACTAGACAGGCATTTGTTTTTCCCATAATTTTTCTGGTCTTTTAAAAAGTTAATATGAGAATTAACTCTACTTTAGTATTTTCAAATAAACTACCTATAAAACCATGTAGTGCAAGGATCTTTTAAGAGATAATTTTTTTGATACTTCAAATTTTTTTTGGAATTTTCAAGTTTTATTTTCAATATTCATAAATTTAATCCTTGAGTTTTGATAATTACACTTTCCTAAGAAAATCATCCTCTGGGATTTTAAATGTACGTTATCTGCCATTTCATTACTATTCAAAGGATCTGGTTATTTTCACATTTATTACACAGAGTCCTAAGTCACAACTAAAGTTTACATGATCTTAAACATAACTTTTTCAAAGAAGATGCCACATAAGTATCAGAAGACTTTATTTTCTGTAATTTTACTGAATCACTTCCCTAGATTCACTGGTGGAGCCTACAGTCTTCTAAAAACTATTTATGTAACATTTTGAATGCTCTAGGACTATTTTTTCAAATACTAAATGAGCTAGAAGTTGCAATTCATATATAATGGCAATATTGGAACCTTAACATATTTTAAATTAAAATGATTTATATTCATTTTAAAACCAAATTCAATTAAAATGAAATAACTGGGTAATGTTACTTTTGTAAAAATCCATTAAATCATATTCTTTCATTAAAATATTTTATACATTTTGAATACAAAGTGAAAAACAGAAGGAAAGAGATAATATAACAGCAGAAATTAATTAACTGAAAAATAATATAGAAAATCTTTGGATAAAAACCTAATAGACAAATGTCTAGAATTTTAATTTAAAATAGAAAACAAAATATTTAACATTACGTTATTGGAGCTACAACTACTGATAAGATTAAAAACTTTGTAAAGCCCATTAGGATACACTTGGAATCTTAAATTGGATGAGTTTCTTAGGAAATTATAATTATCAAAATTCATTGAAAGATTGATACATACTTAAAAACAAAAATTAAAATACCAAAGAATTAGCTCTTAAAATGTTATCTATGTGATTGTATAGGTGGCTTATTTGAAAATTCTCAAGTTCTAAGCCCTTAGTGCCCATTTTTTGGATGAAGAAATAGAAGTCTAAATAGTTAAAGGTATTAACCATTCATTTATCCAGATATATTCAGGGTAGCTAATGTATTGGATACCATGTTGATATTAGGGCAGGGAGGATGTGAAGGCTAAGATGAAGAGCACATGACTGTCGTATTCTAGGTGAGTGCAATGTAGGGAGTTTAGCAAATTTATAGGCAAAGTCCTATGGGAATGCTTCTCACTGTTAGACAAAATGAAGAGAATCTAAAATTGTTACTCATTTGCTAATTTGTGTGTTATCGATCTCCCAACATTTTAGGGTGAGCTATACAAAGAAAACTAGAGTCTCTTTCTCTACCCAATGAGAAGAACATGTTCTGGCATGTGGCAACAGCTCAATGAATGCTTGTTAAATTAACACATGATGTGATTGATTGGACTTAAAGGTTACATGGAGGCCAGTTGTACTACTGAGGTAGCCTTGAAGACTAATATTTCACCAAAACAAGCTGGGGCCATAAGGACTCACATTGGAATGGGAGATCTTCCTTACTGCCATAATGTAAGGGGTATAAGAAAGATGGGGGTGGGGAGAGAAGCTAAAAGAGGAGAAGGGGCCCTTTGTGACACACCTGAGAGTGTTGATTTTGCCCCCCCATCTATTGGGGAAAGAGTGAAGCAGATGTAAATTTGAGAAAAATCACTTGGGTACCTGTGGAGGGAATGAATCAGGGAGAGCTTATAAGATCATACTGATGGTCACCAGTGGAGCTGCAGTTGGAAGACCTTTCCTACTGTACATGGTCTCATTTCAGAGAGGCACGCTTTGCAATTTAAATTGAAAAAAGAGAGACAGTCATTCATTTGGTCAATTAAGGGCCCAGTTTTGTGGGATACCTGGAGGTTTATCTATCATTTTGTTTAGAAAGGTAAAAGGAAACCACTGTAACTAATAGGTGTCAATGCTCAGATCCCAGATGTTCAGTGTCTTCAAAGATAGAAGGCTTGTTAGCAGGAAGTATGGAGGTCCCAGATAGCAGGCTGATCAGTCCTATTGTCTCTGCATGGCACTTTTCTTTGAGTTAATTTATTTTCATCCTATTTGGTTAAAAGAAAATTGTACTTACTTTTGGGGAAAAAAAAGACAACATATATAAACTAGTTTTTAACAGCTGAAATTATTTTTATGTCTAGGGTTTGTTTTGCATGAGTTTGAGTGGAAAGACGAAGGGTATTTTCTAATACACAACAAAAATGTATAACATACTGAATTGAAGAGTGTCTTTATAAGCCTCTGCTTTAATTAGTTTTTAATTTATACCCACCCTCATCTAAAAGGATTTACAAAGCTTTAGATGTCAATTAGTTTGGGTAGCTAAAAAATAATCAATATTCATTCAGTTTTCTATTGCGGTTATAAATTTCTTCTGAGAACTTATCAACATCCATATAAAGCAGAAAAATCTTACAATAGGAATCTCTATAAATCCTATTTGGGTGTCTTCCAAACTTTCTTTTCTCCTGTAGCCAGTTAAAATTAAACCAAATGGAGTAGCTGAGCTTCATTTAACTTAGGGTTGCTGTTTTTTAAACTGGTATTGCAGAATTTCTTCAAGAATTAATATACTGTGTTTTTTTTTTTGGTTTGTTTTAAAATAAGACCATTGGATTATGTTCTCACACTAGTAACTTACGTGAGTGAATCATTTAAGGATATTTGAAATCCTTAAAGGCTTGGACAAGAACAAAATGGACAAGAACAAAATTAATTTTGAGGTTATCAGTAATAGACATCATCAATTTCTTCTGCATTCTGAATTTTATTGAATCAGTGTATTAAAATGTACAAATTAACTTCAGTATCACATTGCTTAATAATTATCTAATGTATTTGTCTCCCTCACCAACAGAGCATGAGGTCCTTGAGGGCAGAGGTTTCAATGTTTTGCCTAGCTTTCAGTACAATGTCTTGGGTACACTTGGTACTTAGTGTTTGTTGACAAATAATTTCAGACGCAGGAAATGAAGTAGCTCCCATTATATTTCAGAACTGGAGGAGGCGGTCAGAATTATCTAGTCTAATTCCACTATTCTATAGAGAAAGGAGTTCCTGCTCAGAGAAGTCAGGTGCTTTCTGATGAGCACAAAGCTCCCTGGATCTTCTGACTCGGATTGCAATCCTTATGGTTTAAACATTTTTCAGTTTCTGAGTTTTTTGTCCCTGATGTCTAGAAATAAGTTTCAGTATGTGAGATAGATCGATCCATCTACCCATCTATGTCTATATCTACCTCTCTATATCTACCTCAATTCCATTTCATGTTTAGGTATCAGCAATCCAAATTACAGAAGTATAAAGAGAGTTGACCACCCATTCAGTGGCAAATGTGCTGCTTTGATAATCACCACTGTGTTTCTGTAGAAGACCACAGCCTCTAAGTCACTCGCAAAATTATGGAGATAACAGAATGAGAGCTATTTTTCACACACCTCTAATATTACAACTTAAAAGTAAGGTTTTCCTCTGAATGAAAACAAAGAAGATACACGGAAAATAAATAGGTGCCTGTGGCAGGGACTGCTATTTACCAGAAGTAGTTTCCTCAGTGTTCCTACAGAATGGATCACATTACCCAGTGTTCATTTCCCAGCTTCTAGATTATTCCTAGACCATTTTACCCTTCACTTTCACACTGGTCATAGGTAACCAATCAGCACCCTCTGAAAGGCGCATTGAGGTACGACCCTGGGGCTAGGTCTACCTGGCTAGAAGTGATAGAGTGCTTCCAAGATGCTCTACAAAATAATTCCTCGCTGACCCACTCTTATTTGTTATGAACACGTACAACCTCCAGGGCCAACTTCTAAGTCCTGTTTCGAGGCTGTCAGAAATCTCAGCAGACTGAGTCCTGAATAACTGCAGATCAGAGGCTGCTGGTTGACCTGAAAGGCCCTTGGGCTATGTCACAGGGACTCTTATTGTACTCAACCTCCAGGAATACCCGGGGGCAGGGCGGCCCTTTGTTACAGCAGCTAGCATTACTTTTATCTCAAATTTCTGTGATGGAGGAAAACACTTCATTCCTGTTAGCTAGAAAACTTCTAACATCTGGAATCTTCAGAAGAAAGACGGACACTTTCTTTCACTTTCTTCCCCAGATATATACATACGTCCATACCTAGGACAGTCTTCATTAAGCATTGCCACCATGAGCTAGCTAAGGCCTCACTGTGCCGCATGCCATGGGGCAGTGGTCTCAAACTTTAGTACACCTAAGTCACCTTGAAGGCTTATGAAACCAAGTAAATGGGACTACTGGGTCTTTCATCTGGAGTTTTTCATTTTATTAGATCTTAGGTAGAGCCTAGAAATTTGTAACAGGTTCCCAGGTGAGAACCACAGCCATAGGCTTCTAGGGTAGTCCTAGATCTATTTTTACCCTTTACTTTTTCACACACTGGTCATATATAACCAATTAGCACCTCTAGAAGTTGTACAACCTGTTTAGCAATATGCCTGATGATATACTGAAGTGAAGACAACAGGATCTCAAAGCAGCTGCTTAGCTAACAGGATGCTTCTCACTGTCAAAATTGTTGAAAATAGCATTTGTGTGCCAATAGTCTATCCTGAGGGAGGAAAATTAGCTTACAGGTATACGAAGTCCTCTTTGTGGAATGAACGGTAAGGTGGAAATTCATTTGAAGATGAGAAGAGTTATTAAAAGGGAAAAAAAGGGACCCCTGGGTGGCTCAGTGGTTTAGCGCCTGCCTTTGGCCCAGGGTGTGATCCTGGAGACCCGGGATCGAGTCTCACGTCTGGCTCCCGGCATGGAGCCTACTTCTCCCTCCTCCTGTGTCTCTGCCTCTCTCTTTCTCTATCATAAATAAATAAATCTTTAAAAATAAATAAATAAATGGGAAAAAATATTTGTAAAGCACAGTCTAGGATGCTGAAGAACAAGGCATCATTATTAAAGATTTACTGGAGTACTGGAGGGATAAATAGAATCTCACCCTAGCATGAGAGGAAGTGGCCAGCCAATTCCCCAGCAGAGAATCCATCAAAAGTTGTTACAAAAAAAAAAAAAAAAAAAAGAACCTCAGCCAGAAGTGAAAGGCATCTCCCTACTATCAAGCACAACTTCGCCTTCCAAAATCAAAGCTCACGTACTCCCCATGGCAGCAACTTTCAGACTGCTCCCATTTGTTGATACCTGGTCTGCAAGGCAGTAGTAAAGTCTGGAAGAGATGCTCCCAGCCACACGTCTGTACGAGGCAGAGCATGTGCAGAGAATGACAGCGAGACACCTGAGCAGCAGCTATGCTGAGAGGTGGAGAGGGATCCACGCAAGCCAAGAGGATGAAGTCGGCCTTCAACGATCCACTGAAGCCAAACTTCAAACACGGTGGCAGAGCTGTGGGTTGCTGGGGAAAACAGACCGACAGGCTGGGAAGTCTTGTTTACAAGGATCTAGGAAAGGGAAGCCTTTTAAAGCAGAGGCTTGGGGAGACACGGACGCTGAGAAGCAGAGTTGTATCAGCTTTGACAGGGCTCTAAACAACCAGGCACGTCTTTATTTGGGAAAGCAAGGAAAGGTTACACATCAATTTCTTTAGCTCAATTAATGGAGAGGAAGTCTTGTCAGCAATGATCCTCAAAGAATCACAAATTGTAAATTTAAAAAGAATACTGCTAAACGGACGCTGTACTGGAATGCTGTGTTTAATGCTAAGAGCCTAAATTTATATGGTGCTCCACGGTTTTTCAAATGATATTTAATATTCACAACAACCCCGTGAGACAGGCAGTATTTGCCCTCTTTTGCATATGAGAAAACTCTGGCATTGATATCCAAAGTTTCCAACTTCACTCCTTTCCACTTCTAAAATCTTTACATCCTAATCCAAATGCTCTAATCTCAATTATGCACTGTCCAAGAAAGTGGATTTTGCTATCGCCCTCTTTAATACGGCATATAAGAGGGGAATGCTTCCTCCCCACACACACACACAATATCATCTGAAGTCCTTTCTTAGTGGAGATGGAAAATTTCAGACAATTCCAGGGCTCTATCAGAAGAAAGAACATCAGCTGGGCTGAATGTTACCTGGAAGACTGACCCTATTTACTCAAAAACATCCCCCCCCCCTCACAACGTCAAACACTTTCTCTGCTATAGCAGTTGGTATTAAAAGCTGAGTCCTTGAATTAAAAAGTTACCTCTCCAGAGCTTTGCTCTGTAAATATTGCCTGCATTGCCTCACAGGGGCTGTACAACTACACTGCACCAGCCTCTGTGGTATCATGACCACCACCATCACTGCCATCACCACCGTGGGTCTTGCACACTCATCCCTGCAAATCTCTCTACATCTAATGAAGCTCATTTAAGCCAAGGTCACCACTGGCACAGGTATGTTGAATAACCCAACATTCAAAAGCCATGAATGAAAATCTAGAAAATCTGAAGACCCTTTGGAACCCTTATTAGATGATGATTACGTGACTGGGAATTCTTGAAAAGATTAACAGGTAATCCTTATTTCTTTACAAGATTATCCCCACATGAATGCCATGCTTTATCCCACAGCACTGTACCATAATGGTTAAGCAGGTCGTCTGGCTCCAGAGTCAATACAAGTTCAAAACCCATCTCTGCTGCTTTTGAGCTGTGTGACATTAGGCAACTTACACTTCTCTATTGCTCACTTTCCTCATGTGTAATATGCAAATACTATTACTATTAGAATTATATGAGTTAGGGACACCTGGGTGATTCAGTTGATTAAACATTTCCCTTCGGCTCAGGTTATGATCCAAGGGTCCTGGGATCCCGCTCCACATCAGGCCTGCTCCTCCCACTCCCTCTGCCTGCTTCTCCCCCTGCTTGTGCACTCACTCTCAAAATATTTTTTTAAAAATTAAGGGAGTTAGGTTTAAACCACTATCATCATCATCTTCTTCTTCTTCTTCTTCTTCTACTACTACTACTACTACTACTACTACTACTACTACTACTACTACTACAACAACAACAACAAAATAATGCAGCCCCTGTTTGCAGAGCCTTTAGGGACTTTCAGGTATCAGACCCTCTGTCCACAATCTATTATTCCATTCCAGAAACTGTATTCCAAGTAGACTGGTCCTATGCTATTAGAATTCTGTGCTGATTTTAAGAGGCCACTGCCATGAGACCATTCCTAACCCTTTTTCACATGAGGATGAAGAGTGAATTTCTAAATAGAAATCAAAGATGATATTTTTTTAAATGGCACTATTTCCTTTCATCTATGAAAAGACAAATTCTGAGCTCTCATTTTGTGTCAGGCATCATTTTTGAAATATCCCACTCTATTACTATGTTCAAGAAGGGAGGCTTGACACTCTGTAATGGGACTTCCAGAGGGGCCTATTTGCATGTGTAACCAAAAAGTTATATAACAAGAAATGTACCACTAAGAGAGGATTCAGATTGCAAAAACTGGATTAACTGAAATATAAGAATGAGGATTTGGGGGGATGGGCAGCCCTATTGGGGGTGGGGGAGCTATGATTTTGATGATGAACGTAATCCTATTCAAGCCAGCTCCCTAAACCCATACTGGAGATGTTGGTGGAAGTTTGGGGAAGGTGTATTTTTGTTGTTTTGTTTTGTTTTTAAATGCTTCATTGAAGTATAACTGATGTGCATAAAAATTGCACACGTTTAACATATACAATGTGGTGAGCCTGGACATATGCATTACACCTCTGCAGCAGTATAATCAAGAAAATAAACATATCCATCACCCCCAAAAGTCTTCTTGTGCCTCTTTAGGTCTGTTTTGTGGTAAGACACTGAACACAAAATAGCCTAGAACCCTCTCAATACTTTTTTAGAAGCACAATATAGTATTGTTAACTACAGGCACTATGTCGTCTAGGAGATCTCTAGAACTTACTCATCTTACTTAACTGGAAATCTATACCTACTGAAAAACAACTTCTCACATGGAAAGGGAGCTCTTTAATAAAAGGAGTGAACATTTTTGAAAGTTTGAACAGAGAATATTGAAAGGCCACGGCAGCATCTGGTCTAATCACAAAACATGGCTCAAATGGGAGTAGAAGGTGTTTTGCTTATTTCATCAAAGTCGTAAATTACTGGAACACATTTAGGTCAAACATGAATCAGATGGAACCATAGAGGCCTCAACAGGAGTAAACTGGAGACCATGGACAGGAACTAAGCACAGGAGAATAAAGGGTAGTGAGACTCTAACAGACAGCAGATACAGAACAGGCTGTGTAACCTCCTCCCACCGTGCTCATGAGCCCATCATAGAACTTGGGCCGAGTCCACAAGCCCATCATAACTTGGGCCGGGTCCAAAGCAAGCCTGAAATCCTTAAGAGTAGAGTTCTCCTTGAGTTGGAATGACCACTCTGGAGAGGACCAGAAAAAAAATGTTTACTACTATTCTGACTACCTCTTGAAAAAGTCAAAAAGGGGTCATAGATTTTGTAAGACTTTCATATTTTCATCTGCTCATGCCTTTTGTGAACAGCCATACACACTGAAGGATGCTTCCCTGAAATCACTACAGGAGTCAGTGGCAATGGGACTAGGTTTTCCTGTAGATAACTGTATTGGCCTCATAGGATTTAAACGCCACTCTTCGGGGATATCATTAAATCCACCATAGCAACCAGTCAGTTCTTTGAAATTACTATATATTGTAAATTTAAAAATTCACCTGGCTTTCAATATACATAAGCATTATAGAAATAACAGATAAAAACTAGCTGTATTTGAAATGCACTAAAACAAAACAAACCACAGCACTGGATAAAACTGGTTAAAGTCTCCTCCAATCCCTACCCATAGGATGAAACTGAGTCCCAGTGATGTTAACTAACTTTCCTAGGTAACACATGTGGCAGAGCAGAAACTGGAAGCTTGATATTCAGTTTCTTCTTAAGACCATACTGACCTGTGAGTTAAAGGTCCTTAGGGGTCACTCTGACCACAGGTAGGGAATCAACTACTAGCAGCCCAGGTAGGGTTCTGCAGCAATCCCTTAGAACAGGAAAGAGTAGTAGTTATGTAGGAGTAGGGACTATGAGAACATAGAGAATTAGACATTCTAAAAATATTGGTGCTTGAAGAAGGAGAAGTAATGAACAGAAGACACCGCATGTGAAAAAAGAAACCAGATGAAGAATTCTAGGGTTAAAAAACTTCAACTTATTGACCTTATTAGATATTTGTAGCTGAGAATTCTAAACCTAAGTAATTAAAATGTTGCAACTGGGAGATACAATAATCCACCTTATTATGACAATGAAATTAATTTAGAAAATAAAACCCAAGCAGCCATTAACAGTAAGAGGTGTTTTTTTTTTTTATCATTTATGCAGAGTATAAGGAAAAAGTACAGAATTTAAAAAAATGAGTGTGGGTGGATGTTTTTGATAGGCCACATAACTGCTCCCTAGGACAGGTAGTTCTAGAATGATTAGGAAGGAAGGGGGTGGGGTGAGGGTGGGAAGAAACAGGGCTCCTTATACAAAGCAGCTTCAGGAATCAGCTGAAGCTAAGCCACCTATAACAAAACTCGACCCCATGTCCTAGTGGTAGAGGGAAATCCCAAGGAAAATCACACAATTTTAGAAAGGGAAACAGGGGCAGAATGACATTAGTAAAGAAAAACTACAAATAAAAATAATCCACAAGATGTCTTAAAAGCAGTTTAGAAACATTATAAAGCCTAGAGTAAACGTAGGTCCAAGGGAATTAAAAAAAAAAAGAAAGAAAGAAAGAGCTTGAGAAAGTCCTTTACCACCAGGGATATTAAAAGGCAGAGGAACATAAATATATATGAAATATAAATAGATTTAAGAAAAAAGAAGAAAGGCTGCAAAATGTGGTACTTCAGGTATAACTTAGGAATTATGGGAGTCCAAAGAAAAACTAAAGAATAGCATGAATGGCTGTCTATAGAACCTATGTAAGTTTTCAAGTGTAGCAAAGGGAAGGGATCCAGTGGGGTATTATGCAAACCACCTGACCACAGGAATGAGAAAGTAGACCCAGGGTAATAAGGCAAAAGCCAGGAAACTAGACCTTCTGCCTCAGTCTATCTCAAGGGTGTTACCTGTTTCACCTTTTAAAGGGACAATCAGATCAAAGGACGATGCCAGGTTTACGTGACCTTTGATAACAAATCGACAAAGCAGATGTAGATGAGTCATCCTTGCTGGATGGCATCCATGTATACATTCTAAAAGTAATTCAAAAGGTGGAAACTTGAGATCGTAGATCAATGTAGATAGGCTTTTAAACTGCCACATTCTAGACAATTTGAGATTGGTCGAAAGATTTTCCCCACAACCAGTCATCAGGAGGAGACAGGGGGAACTCCTTTTCAGAATAAAGTGAATCCCAGGGAAAAGTATCAAACAACGGAGGCTCTGTCCCTGTCAGAGAAGGCACAGGGGAGAAGAGCGAGTTCAGGCCAGGAGGGAGAAGATCATAGCTTGCTCTCCTGTTGACTAGCATTTGATCTCAAATTACTGAACCTTCTAAGGTCCCAGTTTCTTCATCCTTAAAAGTATAATAGTCCCTAACCAAAAAATAAAATAGGGTTATTTTTGAGGAGCTAACATGACCACGACTGTCAAATAACATCAGCAACTAGTATTTCTCAAGCTTTCACTACAGTGCCAGGCACTGGGCTGGATGTTTTACCTGCGATCCTCCCACTGCACGTGCTACTTTTTTTTTAATTTTTATTTATTTATGATAGTCACACAGTGAGAGAGAGAGAGAGGCAGAGACACAGGCAGAGGGAGAAGCAGGCTCCATGCACCGGGAGCCCGACGTGGGATTCGATCCCGAGTCTCCAGGATCGCGCCCTGGGCCAAAGGCAGGCGCCAAACCACTGCGCCACCCAGGGATCCCTGCAGGTGCTATTATTGCTTTCTTCCCCACAGAGTATTCTTGGGGCCCAGTTAAGTTCATGTAGGTGGGGGGGGGGGAACAACATCAAGTGTAATCATTGTGAGCATTTTAGGTACCTATGAAGAGATCTAGTAACAAGCATGTATCACTGAATGAGCAACCAAAGAGAAAATATTGGAGAAGATACAACAGTTTCTGAAAAAAAAAATGAAATACACCGGATTAAATTGCTAGTGCATTACCTAAGGTTGCTAAAAACTCCTATGTTCGTGAAGTAAGAACAAATTAATTGTGGATGGCATCGTGTAATATCCTATTTTAAAAATAAAAGCACTCACCAAAAAGTATATTCAATAGGGCACTGATGAATAAATAATGGCATGGGACACTATGCAACCATTAACGAAGATGTTGTAGGTGAATATTTAATAGAGAATAACATTTCATGATATGCTATTAAAAGAAAAGAGTAAATCACCAGGTATCTGTAAACCATGATCCTAATTTTGTAACTTGAATATATATGCCTGGGGTGAGAGGGAGTCTGTAATGGTATACAAAAATGAGCACTAATAAAGGTTCTCTAGGATCGAGCATATGATTAATTTTTCATTTTCTTCCTGTGCTTTTCTTGGTTTTCTCATTTTTCTGCAATAAGCCCCTTAATTCGTAATGAGAAACTTCTAAAAACGCAAATGATTCTTGAAGCTGTATCAGGGAAAACTGTAGCTTCACTCATTCTAAGAATATATATATATATATATAAAAGCAAGCTTTGCTTTGGAATGCAATGGGAAGTACTTCAGTGTTCCTTCAGTGTTGCCAAGGTTTATTTAACAATATTTTCTCACCATATATTATACAAGAACAGAACTAAACAGATGGTCTACATCGGAAACCCAGCAATCTAGGAAAAGCGATCCTCACTACCTACTCATCATATATTACACACTATATATTACACACACAGGTCCCTGTTGCCTTGTCAATAACATATATGCCTAAGTCCCACATAGACCCATATGGCAAAGTCACCCTACAGGACACACACACATCTATCTGTGTAGGTCTTCACAAAAGGACGTGAGAGATATCCACACTCACATGACCCCACTGACTTAAAAAGTCAAATCCTTGCCTCGCATATTTGTACATTTAACACAAGAAAAACTAAATAGCTTGGAAGTTGCAGCAAGCAAAAGCCAGGCTTGAATTTGACTCTGTGTTATGTATGCAAATGGCGTCTTGGCATCAGATTAGTCTTCCAGAAGCAACATTTCCCTTATGTCACTTCCTTCCTGAACCAATCAATGGCCCTTTATTTCTTTCAGGATTAAGTACAAATGGCTCAGCCTGGCATGCAAGGTTCACCCCGAGTCTTCAGGCTTCTTTGTCAATACTTTCCAACATGAACCCTTAACTCCGCTCAGCCTGAAGTTCACACTATAACCCAAATACAGAAAAAATATCCCTTCCCTCTAATGCCTTTGCTTGTATTCTTTGCCCCAGAGAAAGTTTCCCCCATCTTTTCCCTTACCCCTAATAAATCCTCCTATCCTTCAGTATACCCTGCACCTGAATAAGAGCACGTCATTGACATGGCCTCATTCCCATCCTCTAGTTTCCTTGATTTTCTCAATCGCTCTGTTTTACGCCTTAGCCTACTTTGTGTATTCCTCTTTAAGTATTTAAGAATACTAGACTTACCAATAAATAGATATTGAATTACGCTCAAATATCTATCAGTATAAAGGTTTATACGTGCCCCCCCCACAAAAAAAAGAGCCAGGATTATGACTTGAGTGACTTACCTATAAATAAATGGTGCTACCACCAATTACAAAAACAATTTGGTTCTTTTTTAAAAAACCTAGCCTTAAAATTAGGTCAGCAAGACCCGCTCCTTGAAAAGATTCTATTAGAAACTAGTTTTGGTTTCGTGGTTGTTTTGTTTTTTCTATGTATCTGAATGAAATAAAACTGCGTTATTTAAAAAATTATGTTTTATTCAGCTATCTTGCCAAGAGTATACTTCTCCCCAGTCTGAATAAAATCAGACTTGTTTTATTTTTTGAGCTCAAAGAGAGCCTTGAGATTACTTCCAGAATCAGAGAGTAAGTTGCCCAAGGTCACATAGATGGTTAAGTCAATACAATTTTTAATTATCTAAGTTACTCCCATACTACTTGGAGTAATGCAGCCTAAGGGAAAGAACCTAGATTGGGTGACAGAAGCCCAGGCTTCCAAGGCAAGCCCAGTTTTACTTGGCTTTGGCCTCTCTCCTCCACTGTAGCGTGGAACTAATCGTGTACGACCTCCCAGGGTTGTTGGTAATAGGTGACAATAAGATATAAGCATGGCCATTTTCAACTGTCCACTGTGTGTCCTCAGCCTAGACTGCATAAACCGTTTACACCGTTGTGTGCCAGAGAATCTCACTCAACCAAGCCCTGAGGATTATGCCTCTCTTTGTGCGTGCACTCTCCAAGGCCACCCCTTAGACCAAACCATTAGCTCTCATCTTAGCTCATAGAATCTTCTGAACTGGCATCTCCCCAGCATGCTCTTCCTCTCGCTGTCCTGCGGCTGGAGTGGTCCATGAACAACTCACACCTCACGTGGCACTTTCCTTAAAACCCTTCATTGCCTTCCCTCACTTTTACGTAGGGAAGGCAATCCCATATCCTTGCAATTCTCCCTAAGCAACCCCCCGCCCCGCCGTGTCAGGCTTAGCTCCCCCACACAGGTTTACCCTCTGCTAATTTCCTCTCCGGTCTCTGCACCCCCTCCATTCCTTCGTTTCCTGGAAGGTGGTGTTCTCCTTCGTAACTCAAACCATAGCAAGACTCCTCCTCACCGTGAGAGCTCTCTCTACCCCGCTCGCCTACTCGTCATTCAAATCCAATTACATGTCAATTCCTTCAGGAAAGCTTTCCTTGCTCCCCAGAGTAAGGAAAAGTCTCCCACAGATTCTCATGGTACCCTAAATTCTCCTTCGGTGATTATTACAATGGTAATTAATTTGTTATCTTTTAAGCATCTGCCTCCTTTACTATAAGGTTTATAAGAGCGTTTGCTTAGGCATAATAAATACTTATGGGAAGGAGAGAGAGAGAGAGAGAGAGAGAAGGGATATTAGTTGTTTCTTGCATATCCGCTCACCTTCTTATACTCTGTTTATACCCAAACTGGCAGACATGCCTACCCATCCTTCATGCTGCACATATCATACAAACAAAAATAACTTTAAACCCACAGAATGCCCACTCTCCTCCTTCCTCCTCAGCTCAAACCACATTATTACCTAATGGGAAAGATAGGAAATTAAAATTTCAGTAACAAAACCATAGTTGTTACCAAGAGCAGTTTCAAGCCTGCATCTGATATGCTGGCGCAGGTTTGGATCAGGTCTGGGGAATTCATCTTACCTCTTGCTACAAGAGGCAGAAATCAGTTTCTCTCCATTTCTGTTTAGACAGAGGGTCCCCAGTGGAAAGCAAGCCTGGTCATCAGCTGCCTGGACCAGCCTGACCCAGCCAGAACTCCTCCGACAATTTGTTAGGGACAGCAAATCTGGGTTTCCTCCCAGCATCTTGCTGCCTCTCCTTTAGAGACAGAATCACGTCTCTTCTCTCCTGGGAGTAGGATGCAGCTTCTGGGGCTGCTGGGCTGGAGGAAGGAGACAGGACCGCAGGGGTGGGGTGGGGAGAGGCAAACCTGCTCTCCCTGCCACCTCTGGGAGTACACAATTGCCTTCTCAAGGAGAGAAAAGGGGGCAGGTTCCTGAATCAGGGAAGACATTTATATAAATTCTTCTTGCTTCCTCATAAAACATTTGGCATTCATTCCATTTAAAAACTAAGTTGTATTGTTGATTTAAGTGCACGTAACCCTGCACTTGAAATACAGCTATAAAAACAGCCCTATAAATGGTGCGTATAGACAATCTCTTAATATCATTGATATTTCAGTGAAAGACAAATCGTAATATATACATCAACAATGCCAGCGTATTTCCCTGCAGAACTTCCTTTTCTCGGACTTCCCCCCCCCCCACACACACACTGAAATAGGAAAGGAGGACCATAGAAAAAGAGAAGGGATGGAGGTTATTTGAGCAGCAGAGTTCTGGTCTGCTGACACCCTCAGCAAGATCATTAATCTTGGAGATTCTCACTCTCATTTACTAAACAACAGTGATTCACACAGAGTTACACAGCCACAGTAGCAAAGTTAATTGGAATCTAGATCCCCTAACATTTCTTCCTTCCTTCAGCAATTCCTCAGTATGGCAAGCTGAAATATTAAGTGGGACTGTTGTAGGCTTATGAAAATGGGAAACAAACAAAGGGTGGTTAGCATGGATTTAGAAGTGGACACATGTTTTCCTTCAATTTTTGTTTTGCTTTGTGTTTTTGGCTTAAGCCCTTCGAGCAAAGTGAGAAGAAGGCAGAAGCAGCTTATGCAACCCTCTATCAATACTGGTATCTCCCCTCAGCATTAAATTAGCACTGGGAGCTCAATATGGCTCTCACCCAAGTCCAGAGAAAGAAAGGATGGAGGCAGGGAGAAAGAGATAGCTATGAACACTGGCAAATTCTGTTCAGTTGGTGGCAAGCAGCCAGATCATTCCTTTTAATTTAACTCTTTATCTTCTCTGGCAGAAACAAATAATGCATTTGCTTAAAGCTTTATAACTTTCAAAGCATGCAAATATCATCCCCTGGGCACCGTTTTCCCCATTCAATAAATGAGGAAACAGAGACTTAGATCAGTTGATGATCTACATTTTATCGGGAAATTAGTAGTGGATTCAAAATCAGAATCTAGATTTTCTAATGTGTATCTCAGTGTTCTCTTTGCTCGACCATCTTCCCTACTGATAATGTCCAGATTAGCCCTGCTTATGTTGGCAACATTGAGGTTTTTAAATAATAATGAAAGAATAAAAGGAATCCATGGGTGGTGGAGGGGTCATGGTATGAAGAGAAGCATCATGTAAGGGAAAAATATATGTATTTTTAGTCCTTTCAAATTTATCAGGCAGGGTAGAAAGGTACACAATGAAGAAAATGTGCTACGTAGGAAAATATGATAAACAAGATCTTCACGGTACAAACATCGTTATGTGTTCAAAGACATGTTCGGACTCGGGGTCTGACCACAATTCTGTAAAATGAATTCCTCTTCTGGAGTTGACCTGTGGACAGTTATCAAATGAAATAAGAAATCCTGAGACTTTCTGGTCTATCGCTTTACTTCTAGACTTTTCTAGATTAATCAACTACTTGTGAGGAACTCCTACAAAAAAAAGATACTGTATACATTTTTCATCAGTCATCATGGTAATTTAAGCCAGGGGATTTGTATTATAATTAATAATCATCACTGAAAGCTTTGACAGGGTCTGTCCAACTACCTACCAAATCTAAAGGCAACGTTCCATAAAAGAGTAGAGGTGAAGTTCCTCAGAATGTCAGTGTTTGTATTAGTTGTTTGTTTTTGTTTTTGTTTTTAACCTACCTGATGTGAAGTCAGACATTTCTTTGGAATGCAAGTGTTTTAGGAAAAAAAAAAAAAAAAACTTTCTCCTGTATCTCATAGGGACCTCAGAGTAGGTCCATGGTCCAGGAATACTGACGGTGATAGGATACTGACGGTGGCAATGATGTAGCTATATCGTCAGCATTCCCATCTAGCAGAAACTCTGAACTGATACATCATGCTTTAAATCTTTTTATTTGGGTGAAATTAGAAGCTTTACATTTTCACTTCCTAACTACTTGCTATTACTTAGTATTAAAACAACACATAACTTGGACTTGAAGTCATTTCTTGAAGGGTCTTGTTTTGAGGCCTTGTCAAAGGGAGCTGTGACATGCCACTGGTGAAGTTTTTGCCATTATAACTGTTGGGGGGAGGGGGTGGAGAGTGTCCCTGGGAGCAATGTAGGCCCAGCTCACAAAACAAGTTCTTTAAAGGGAGCCTCCTAACAATGGGATAGACTGCTCACCTCCTAGGCATTTCGGCTGCTCCCTCACTGAGCAGCTGCTGCAAGGCTCCCCTCTGGGGTTGGCCATGCTGCCTCTGATGCAGGGTAGCTACTCTCTTCTCCTGGCCACTCAGCAGCCCCAAATCCGGCTGCAGGCAGAAGCCAAGGCGACCTTCATGCCCAGATGAGCCAGAGATGGGGGCAGGGTGGGCCAAGTGGAGTTCATCTCTTCCGCAATCCCCAAAGGGCACACAGCTACTGCCATTCCAGATGCCAAGGGAGAGAATAGAGCCAACCTCAGTGAAAAGCAGGGTCTGATCCCTGGCTCTGGAGCTTGAGAGAGAAGGGACAGATGCCACATGACAAGGAGACCCAGCCAGATCTGAGCCAGTGGAACAGGGGCCTCAAATTAACTAAGCACAAAATGGAGAATTCTGAAGAGTTTTTGTTCCTGTTTGCTGGCTTCCTTTTACCTTTAGAAGATTCCAATTGAACTCTTTTCTCTCTACTTGCTCAGGGTCACAAGGAAATGTGATTATGGTGTAGTCAGGAACTAGAAAACCTTCTGAGAACCTATAGCATTTCTCTAAAGAGTTAGGATTAACAAAGTACATTTACCTGCGTATCAAGGATAAAACCCGGCTAAGGCCACTAACTATGCAAACTTTTCACCATTTTCTCATTGGTCCAAAATTATAAATTGTACAGATCAGTATCAGAAAGAGGTGGCATGAAGGAATATAATCAACTACTGCAAACTACTCTAGGATTATTTGGAGTAAAAGTACAAGAAAAATTATAGGACTTTATTCATATGTAAATAGGTCTTAACATATCATCTGTTTCCAAATGGTAACGAGCCTTGCATCATTACCGAGAAACAGAACACAATTGCCACCAAGAACACACCAACATATGTTTGACTTGCCCATGGCCGTAGGGTAAGGGCTTAGCACCTGTCTCACAAGGCCAGCCCAAGTGATTGACTAAATATCCATCCACACAGCTCCAGATACTCACATTGGAAATTTCTGAACAAATTGAGTCTAATTAAATATGAACACCAAGAATAGCATCATCTGTGGATCCATGAACATAACCATGAAAAACAGAAGTAACTATGCTGCAGGAGGGAGACCATGGTCAAGAATAGCAGCTGAATCAAAAGAGCCATCAGCTCTGACATTGAATAACCTGCGTAAGAGAGAGGAAGCACGTTGTGAGGCAGCCAGTCCAACCTGCCATGATGAAGACAGAAGAGTAGGATATGGCAACTGTCTGTGAATGAGGCCCTGTTTCCTAGCTTCATCAGACCACACTGCCTCCCTCTTCTAACCCTATTAGTCAAAGTTACAGCTTCCTTGTCTATGACAAACATCAGGAGACTCCAAAGCTTAAGAATTGGGCCACTTCCATGATTCGTTGAATTCTATTGAGTAAGCTCTTAAAAACTCCTCTTTGGAAAGAAGAATATTCTCTAGAAAGAAAAACCACTCACTTTGCCCAAATGATACCAGCTACTCTACTTCAAAGAGTTGCCATTCTAGTTAACTTTGGTGCTTCTAAAGAAGACCGTAGAGCTTTGTTTTTAGGTGGAAGATCTTCTGAAATCTAACCATCTGCTGTGGTGCTTCATTAGACTGTCCCCATCCTTTAGAAGTGCCATCTGACATCAGCCCAGCACTGTGATGTGCCCTTCACTCCTGTGACCCCCATGATTGTGTTATGAATTTTCTAGTTTTATTCAAACCTAACAGGAGCCTGTATTAGTGACTTCATTCTTAGCATTTTATCTGAAGAGCTAAGTTCCTGGAGTTAAATGGAATAGGAAGGGATTAACCTCTGCTGCTGGCACAGAACAGTCACGATGCTAATGTCTCTGTGTGAAAAAGCTGAATTGCAGTAATATCCAAAATCACAGAGAAAGTCCGGAGAGCTTTGGAGGAAAAAAAAAAATAATATGGAGGAATGAAATGCTAAAAGCCAGAGCTGGCCTGGGATTCTATTTTTCATATAGGCATGTTTAGGAGAGGAATCATGTATTACGAAACCCCACAATTTAGATAGCGGAGGAATGGGTCAGTGAGTTCTAAGACGAAGAAGTTCCTAGGACCTGTAACTTGTAATTGTGTTAGGGGTGAGTTCCAGCTGCTGCTCTAAGCTTATTCCAAAATTTAACTTCAACATAGTTTTTTTTTTTTTTTCACTTGCAATGCTTCAACTAGTAAACAGGCAGGGAGTCTATTCTCTTTTCATTTGGCAAGAAGGTTCCACAGCTACACAAAACATCCCCCAGCAATGAAAAATGAAACCCACACATGTAACATTAGCAACCAGCTGTCAGAAGGAAACCAGGAGTGGGATTGTCAGCCTGGTCATTTCAAGCCAGTGTGTTCATGAGAGGGTCTGCGTGTGTGTGCGTGTGTGTGCGTGTGTGTGTGCATGCACACGTGTGTGTCAAGGAACAGACTCACATATGCAGGAGCATGAGAAATGCCAGCGGGTGCTGGTCTTAGTGACAGCAGAACGCCCCAAACATGAAGATGTAGTAGAACCATCCGTGGTAAAGCAACACAGCCCGGAGTCCGCGGCTCACCGAGCAAGGCTCCTCTCGTGGCAGAGTGTGAGGCAGGTGGATTAGAAAGAAGGTGTTTTCCCATCAGCATTACTTGACGTAGTGTAGGTACACTCAACCTACATGTGAGCTCTGGGTGCCAGCTAGTGACATGCACACTGTGTGTTTGCATCTTTAACCTTCACCAATTCATTTCCCAGCCCTCCCCAGACGGAGAGACCTGAACCCTCCTGAAAGTAAACACCCAGCACCAGCCATGCAGTCCTCCAAGCAAGAAACGTGTTGACCATTCCGAGGCAGCACAGCTCTCAGCCCGTAAATTCATATGCTCCCTCTCATTTCCCCCCCACCACCCCCCACCCCGGACCTTCCCCTCCGCCCGCTTCCCTCCCCCACCTCGGGCATCATCCGTAAGCGGTGTCATCGTGCATAGAGACCCAAGTGCCAGGTGCACAGCGGATGCCCAGCCTCCCTCTAAACTTAATGCCAATTCCCTGCTCTAAAGGGAGGGGATGCGGTGGGATCAGCACCGGGGCCCCGCGGACAGCGAACCCCGCGGCGGCGCCCGCCCCGACTTGGAGGGCAGCCCCAGCCCCCACCCGCCAGCACACGCGGGCGCACACGCACTCACACTCACACACACACACACACACACACACACACGCACACGCCGGCTCCAGCGGCGGTAATGCAGCAAGTCCGCCTGCACGCGCTCCTGCACGCTGCCTCGGGACCCGGGGCGCAGAGCCGGGAGGGCAGGGAGCGCACTGCACGACTTGCAGGAATCCGCGTTCCCTGCACATTCCGAGCGCTCCTCACTCCGAGCCCCGGCGGAGGCAAGGAGGCAAGGAGCCAGGGCACCCCCCCAGCCCCCCACACCCCCATCACCCCCTTACCTTGCAGCGAGAAGAGGGACAGGAAAAAGCCCAGCACCCAGACGCTGTGCAGCCAGTAGGTCCTCATGGCTCCGCCGCGCGTCCCGCTCGCCGCCGCCTCCTCCTCCTCCTCTCTCCCTCGCTGCCCTAAACGCGCGGCTCGCCTCCCTGGGGTTCCCCGCGGGGCTCGCCCGGCCCCGGCGCCCCGCACCGCTGCGCCCCGGTCGGCAGGAGCGCGAGCGCAGCCCCCTGCTCCCGCGAGCTCGCCGCCGCCTCCTTCTGCCCCGCTCGCTCACTCCCCTGCAGCTCCAACTAAATGCGCCTGTACTTAAACAAGCGGCGTCTTATAGGACCGCGAACCCCGCCGAAAGGGCCCCGCTGCTGCCATCTAGTGCGCACATCCCGGGATCGCCGCGGCTCCCGTGCGCCCGCGAGGCGCGCCGCGTCCCCCGAGGCCGCCAAGTGCCCCCGGCTCCCCGCGAGCCCAGGTGAGGCCCCTGCCCCCCCGAGTCCTTGGCGTGACCTTGCCGCAGCCCGTAGGTCCCGCTCATCCCTTTTGCACGAGGAAACGCCCGGCAGGTGCCACTCACATCGCTTCATCATCCCGTTGCTCCTTCTCCCTCCTTGAAATCCCCTTCTCCCCCCCCCCAACCCCTCAGTGGAGCTGCTCTTCCAGATGTCACCTTGACCTCCACCTCAGAAGTCTAATGAGTGTTGAAGGCCGCAGTCTACACGGTGCAATGCCGTATTTCAGGGTGGCCCGTTCCTTTTTCCTTGAATTCAAAGCCACTGAGTCAGAACAGTTCTCCTGGTGCTTCTGACCTTCCCCTTCCAAGAGACCCCTGGGTTCTCTGCAATTACTTCATTTGTTTCGTCCCCATATTTAAGTTATTTGAAAATCGAACACAGCTGTACTGATTACTCCAAGGTGGAGCTCTCACCCGTAACCGCTACTTAGGCCTCACCTCAGACGTTCCAGGTGGGTGGGTACCAGGCATTCTCATTGAAGGCCCCTGAGCCAGGTATCAATTGGGTGCGAGGCCATATAGGTCCTTACGAAAAAGCACTGGTTGACAGTCCGGAGAACTGGATTTCAGTCCTGTCATAGTGGCCCCCAATCACAGAGGACCTTAACCCAGTCCTTTAATCTCTGAACTTTGTTGTACTCTTTGGTGAAGTTGAAAAATTGAATCACATGATCATGATGTCTTTGGCGCTTTCCAACTCCATCTGTAGTGCCTGTATCGGGTTTCTCAACTTTGGCACTATGGACATATTGTATCAGATAATTCTTTGCTGTGGAAGGTTGTCTTGTGCACTGTTTGATTTTTAGAAGCATCGTTGGTTTCTACCTACTGGGTGACAGTAGCACCCCCCACACACACACACACAAATCACGACAACCAGAAAGTCTCCAGGCGATGCCGAATGCCTTCGAAGGAACAGAACTGCAGCTGAGAACCTCTGATGCGTTGTCCTTCAAGATCATTCCTGCTGCTGTTGTCCTTCAGGAATCATTCCTCATTCCCAGCTTCCCCATTTCTGTTAGATTCCAATTCCACAGGCTTATACCTTTAGAATATCCTTCATCCCTTCTGGAACTTCAGTTGGTCATCAGTCTCACCAATGTGAACACATCTAAGACGCCTCTATCTTTTTCCAGCTCCACTGCCACCATTTTCGTAATATATTGAACATGTATTGTGCATTGTACTTTCCAAAATTATCCAATTTTGAATTATCTAATTTGAATCTCATAACAAGGCTGTAGTATCTTCAGGGACGGTGTTAGCTCTTTTGTGTTAGTAAGAAACGCAGACAAAAGTTAAATGACTTTTTCTATGGCACGCAACAGGTCAGTGACAGTAGTGTCAGCAGAGCTGAGGGAGGCGTCTCTTCACTGCAGTTTCCAATGCGTCTCCTTAGTCTAGGTCTTTATCTAGGTGGCACACCCCAGTTCCTTCAATAGCCTCCCAGCTGATCCCCTTCCTCCATTCCTCATGCTCTAATCTAGGCTATCCATTGCCACCAGCTTAATCCTCTTTAAAATATAAGACTCTCACCTGTCTATGAATTGTAGTGTGGCTCTCTATGGTCTTCTGGGTATAGATTGGAATCCCTGGAGCTTTTAAAACCTACTGATGCATGACCCCACCCCAGACCAATTAGATCAGAATCTCTGGGGTGGGGCCCAGGCATCAGTATTTAAAAAAAAAAAAATTCCCAGGTGATTCTAATCTGTAAGTAGCGCTGTGAAACACTGGCCTAACAGATTGAATTTAGATTCCTCATTTTCTAATTCAAGGTCCTTTGAAACTCTCATCTTACCTTTAACGATTCACATTCTCCTTTTCTATCACCAGTGGAAATACTCTCTTCCAGACTACCCAATCTTCTTTTAGCCTTGTGCTGCAGCTCATTTGTCTCAGGGAGACTGCACTACTCTCAAGAGGAGGAATTTGCAGAGTGACCAGAGTATGGACTTTGGAGCTAGAACTAAGCAGATTCCAGTCCTACCTTGCTTCTGGCAAACTGAAACCTTGTATGAGTCTCCAAGTGTGGTTGTGAGCATGACTCATGACCAACTTAATTTTAAAATGTCAACAGTATCATTTTTCAAGAATCGACCAAGATTTCGCCAATGCCAACGTATATCTTAGTAAAGCTTTGTCGAAATATAATCTAAGGACTCATATGCAACAGAATCACTTAGGGCGTATGCTAAAAATCCAGATTGCTTCAGTCACATACCAAACCTACTGTATTAATATAGTTGGATGTTGGGGTCTAGTAATCTGTTAAACTGATTTCTCTAGGTGACTTGTGCTTTCTAATAATTAAGAAACATTAGCTCAGAACCACAAAATACTAGGAACTGAACACTGAACTCGAAGACTTGTATATGTGTGTATTTTTTTTTTTTTGGAATTTCTGCATGCAAAAACTGACCTACATTCTTTGAAACTCAACTTATGCAACCATGTGGATAATGTCCTTCTTAATATCATGGTGAAAGACACACCTACACATATGGGCATATTTGTATAAATAGGTGGAAATAATATGACTCTGCATCATCACTATGGTTCTAAGAAGCTAATTTTGGCTATGAAAGCCACACACAGCATAACGAAAATTAATCATAAGCATAGAAGCCCTTCCAAACTTTTTACCTAAGGGCATCTGATTCCCTGCGGCTGCCTTCCACTACGACAAAATCTCCAAGTTTATAAAGCCTGTCAACTTTCATTGCTAATTCTCAGTGATGGGATTGTAATTTGCTCTGAGAAGCTTCCTGGTATTACTGTTAATTCATTTGCATTCCATAAAAAAAATTGTCTTCTACATGGAACCAGGAATTCCTAGAAGTTGGTACCCCCCCCCCCACCATCTCACCATGGCTTTCAGCTGGGTTCCCTCCTTCTGGGTAGGAAAAAAAAAAAAAAAGAAAACTAGAAAAGGTAGTAGCACTGGATGCCTTTGTCAATTCTCCTCCTTTCATTCAGACCCCGATTCCCTTACCAGAAAAGAAAGAGTCCTCTCCCTCTCAAAAGAATCGCAGAGATGCATGAGCTGGCTTTTCATATTTTGTTTCAATAGGCACCAACTACCTTCCCCTATGAGCGTAAGAATATTTAGGTTAGACGATCTGTGTCTAAACTGTTACGATGGAGTATTCCTTCAAAACTGTAAGAATAATCATAAGAAAGATTTTTAAAACAGCTTTTATACTAATGTCCCCAAAATAAAATCAGTAGAAGAAAGGAATACCAAATGCATGACATACTGAGTCAGCAAAACTATCTCTAAATGGAATACTTTTCAAAGGTTTCTATGAACTGTTAGCAACTCCTCAAAAAATAAAAACAAACAAACAAAAAACACCTTTCATTGCAAGTATAATTAGGCTTATGCATGTAGAAGTGCATTTTGTCCAGAGACTCCTTAAGATGCTATACTGAGACAATGAGCCAAAAAAGGAAAGATTTTTTTTTTTTGTTTCTTGGGTTTTTTAACAGATGGATTGCCTAATTTTACCTTTCCTACACTAGAGCTGTTTTTCCCCTCTTTAAACAAGATAGCCATCATCCTGTAGCAGGATACAACTGCCATCATGCCTGCCTGCATTATACTCCCACTACTTGACTTTAGGCAAGAGAAGGTGATATGCACACTATCTTCTATAATAGACTTTGCAATCTGGCCTGTGGGTTTCTTTTGACTGTCCCAATGCCTGCCAGAGTGGTTTTCACAGATTTTGGAAATGACTACATAATTTACATGGAATCAGAAAATGAAGAACAAAAACGCAGGTTTCTGTGGGCATCTGAAATGAAACAAGTCCACCTTCAGACCAGAAAACCCAGAGTGGTAATTGCGCTCATCTTACAATATTACCGTATGGCCATGGAGCTACTTCATGTGCATGAGCTTGTTAGTACAGTACAGTGAAGAAAATTTCAGAGGGTGGGAGTTTGTCTTCTTGCCTTTGACTTTTTTTACCCTGAAAGTATCCAACCAGAGAAGGAAAAGCTGGAATTGGATATGTCAAGAAACCAAAGAGTAGAGCTTCAAGACAAAGAACTTCAGGACTTGAGGGGAACTTAGGTAAGGCAATGTGGTATGATGTAAAACAAAACTCTAGCTAGGACCTCAAACATACCTGGGGTTTTCCACTCAATGGCTGTGCCCCTGGTGTGGGTTCACAAACTGGCCCCCACACACAGAGGGCAAGGTGAAACAAAAGAAAGGGCAGGACACTGCAGGTTGGTGGGCAGGAGGTTTAAGGAACAAGGGAATTTACCTCTGAGGCCTGTCATGAGCAGCCACAAGACAGTAGACCCTCTGTACCCACCTGCTACAACCTAAGAAGTTCATATAAAGGCCTACACTAGGGTTCAGTCACATACTCAATCCAGACCGTCTCATCGATGCCTTGCTCTCTCCAGCCTGCATCCTTTAAAAATAGCTTTTACTGTGTGAACAGTGACAGAATGTACATTCCAAGGACGGGGCGGGAGGGGTAGGGGGAGTAGTGAGGAGGTTTCAATTGCTTAGGGTCCAGCTCTTGGGTCAGTCAGCGGTCATGTCCTTTTGATGACCTTCTCCAATACCTGGGTAAATAGCCTAATTTCTTTGAGCTCTAGTTCGTTCTTTTCTTAAGGAAATTGTATCTATTGAAATAGGATATATAAAGTTCCTGACACATTAAGTGCTCAGTGGAGGTTGATCCATGACACTGCCTCAAATACCATACCACCCACCCTCTGTCTTTCCCTAAGCCCATCCCCCCCCACCTCCCATTGTTCAAGAAAGACTAAGGCTACCCAAACTCAAGCAATGTGTCCAAAGTCACACAGCTAAATAAAAAGTGTAGAATGTAGCCATTGTGATTCCTAATATACTACTCTATATTAATACATGACAAAAAAGTAAGGTTCCTCACCAACCGTCTTCCAGAAAATAGCGCTTTCTCTCCTTTAGATGGTATAATTTTAAAACCATTTTCATAAACCTAGAGAAAAGCCCCAAAGTTTATTTTATCTTAGATAAGGACTAGATAATACGGCCTGGGGTTATTCGAGTTGAGAAATTAATTCCTGACCAATAAAGGACTTTTGCTGAGGTGGGAGGTTGACAGTTGTCAGAAATAAGGAGCTATAATATCCCCCTTTGAACCAAAATAACTTCTTTTCCCTTAAAATATCCCCATTTGCAACTGAAAAGAAAATAAACTATTCTGGCTGAAGAAATTGCTTTTGCCATTAGGATGCAAATGGCCAAGCAAATTTGTTGCCCAATAAATCTTTCTGGGCATTATATAGACATAGTCTTAGAATTTGTAAAGCTTAAACTATAAAACCAAATAACATAAAAGGAGAAGAAGCTATAAATTCCAAATCTAGATGACACTTTTGCATGTAAGACTCAGGGGGGCAAAACACACTCTTAAGAACAAGGAATTATAGGAACCAAATGGAGTTAGAAAGGCTTCTTGTTGCTTCTCTCTTGCTCCTTCCCATTATATTGTACTTTTAGCAATTAAGGGAGTGCCACAGAAGCACCTAACAACCTGCACTAAGTGATGTAGTTAGAAATTCCATGTTTTCATCCTCATGCCCAGTGTCAATTCCAGACCAAGATGAACGCCTAAGAACAAATCAAGCTTCCAAGGAAGGTTTTTGGCTGTTGACTGTGTTCCAAAGACCTGTAAAAAGACCTTGATTATCATGGAGCCTGACCACTGCCTGTACTTCACTGATGAGGAAACAGACTCAGAAAGGCACAGTGATGATTTTCAAATTGTCCTTACAGGAAAAGAAGAGATTGCATACATTTTCATCCTTATCTCTCACTGGTACTTCCACGGATACCTCATCCTTTAGCCACATTATTTGCTAACCCCTCAACAAATCTTGAGCTTTTTCCTGTCTTTGCTCAAGCTGCCCACCTACCTGATTATTTATTTTCTTCAAGCCCTGTGTCGACTTAGGAGAATCCTACCTTCCATTCAAGGGGCATCTTCTCAGTTACAACCATGAGGCAAGAAATTGTCTTCTTCACCATCGTGTCCTTGGAACTAAGCATAGTTCCTGGTACTTAAGAGGTATGTCTAAAAACATCTGCTGAATAAAGAAATGAGTCTTTCATCTATTCTTCAGGAGGTGAGCCCCTGTTTTGCTTAGTGCAAATTATAAGTAACTGTCTATAGTTGTATGTGTAGGTAGCATCCTTTCCCTATCCAATGGCAAGCCTACCGAGGGCAAAGACCGTGTCCCTGAATGCAGCCACAGTCCTCCTAAGTATTGTTTTAAGTGTGTAGTCATGATAAAATGAGCAAGTGAATAAATGAATCAATACATTAAAGTTGAAGTTTTGAGAGAACCTCGAACTGTGTAACAAGAAATGAGTACTATTTGAAATTGAGCCAATTCAAGAGCCAATAAAGAGCCATCTTAGAAGAAGTCAAATTTTAAGTCTATTAAGGAGGATCGTTATTTTTCTAAAAATATGTACATAACTTCAGCACTTTATTTTAACTTAAAGCTTAGAAATGTACATTTATTTACCACAATTTTAGTGTAAGCCCAAGACCTTTCTTTTGAATAGGCCCATTATCTTCTTCCAAAAAACTTATGAAACCTGTGAAAAATCTGAGTATGAAATTTCTTCCAGATTTTCACAATTTTCCCTGAGACTTTTACAGTTGTCTCACCCCCAACCTAATTAGACAGCATTTTTTTCAGCTTACCTTTAACAAACATGTCTAAAGCATTCAACATAGTTTTCATTAAAACACCAACTTTTTCTTTTTGCTCCCAGTATTTGCTTATTTTAAATAGTAATCAATTAACTAATGTAACTACAATAGCATTTAAAGCTGGCATAAATATGTTTGGAAAAAAAGACTTGACACTTGGTAAACATATAATTTAGCTAATGGGAGAAGGGTATGGTATGCTAAAGAGGTCTACTGATCAGTGGGCCTCAGTCAGAATAGAGGAACAGAGTGATAGGTCATTGGTAAAGCGGATGAGTCCATTTGGGTAAGAGATCTTTTTCTGTAACACAAAGAAATCTAGATATATCCATAGTATCAAAATGCACCAGGAAAATGCACAAAGAATCTTGATATAGAGGAACAAGGAATGATTACAACAACAAAAAGAATCCACATACATACAGGCCTCAAATGTATTCAGAAGTTTGATATTTTGTTAACAAGCAGGTGCTTATATTTGCCCACCTATAAAATATACCGAAGCTTACTATTGGTTGTACAGTTAGGTTCTACCAACATGAAATGTCATACGTATACATTTTATTCTTATTATTATTTCAGGAATGAATGAAGACTAGACAAATCAAGACACAAGCAGTCATTGATCATATGTCATTCAGAGAGAGAGAGAGAGAGAGAGAGAGAGAGAGAGAATGAGAATTGTGATAGATGCACAAAAACAGAGATAGGTGACACATGACGACTGTCCTCACAGAGCTTTACAATTTAGCAGGAGGAATAAGAAGACGATAAATCAATAAGAGTAATGTAAAAAGAGGATACCGAAAGGATCATTACCATACTTGTTTAGATTTTTAAAAATACTCATTTAAATAAAATCACAGTACTTATCAGTATTCCTTGGCCAGATGTTCTGGTCAGGCCACTGTGGTTCTGCATACAACACAACCGTACCCCAGGTATTGTTTATAATAAATGTTTGTATTCTTACACTTGGTAAGGACTCCCTTGTACACCTTGTTGTCAGGCAGCCAAGATTTCTCCGGGAGCTTTTAGAGCAGGGTGGGCACAGGCATTGGTATCTGTAATTATGTTGACTGCATCAAATGCATGACTGTTATCACTGATTTGCTGGTGGAAGGAGAATGTCACACATTCACGGGTCCTTCCATGGATATGGCTATACATTTTTATGCCCTGTGTGTATGTGTGTTTGCAGCCATAGTGGAGTGGGGGAATTGCATTTCTCTTTGAGAAATCATCATTTATCAAGTTAGACTGACTATCAGTCCGGAACTGCTTTCAAGGTCAAGGACTGCCGAATGTCCAGAAATGAGATTTCTCATGGATGGGTGCCGTAGTCTATCAAAGCTTGATGAATGTTCACACACCTGGCCAGGCTGATAGACTGAGCAAACTGGATTTAGATTCCTTATTCGCCTGTTACCTGGTGACTGGCAGATCCCATCCCAATTTTAGCTTTTGACCTTTGCATAGTGGACTTTTTCTTCCAAATTTTGCATCAGGGCCACTATTTTTTTTTTTATGGTCCACTTCACTAGATTTCTGTCTCCTCTGCCCCTTTCTCATGTTCTTCACTATCCCATGTTTAACAGCTCTCTCTGTCTGGTGCTCATTGTCTCTGCTCTTTCTAGTGGGGACAGGACTGTGATTTCTAAGGATGCAAACCCAGTTTCAGTTTAACATGTGCGATGCGGATGGTCCAGTTCTGCCTTCACTCTCCTTTGGTAGCCTAAGGGTAGAGGTCATGATAGTAAGATTTAATCCTTCTATATCTGTTTAAAATGTGTCCTTTTAGGGGCACCTGGGTGGCTCAGTGGTTGAGCATCTGCCTTCGGCTCAGGTCATGATCCCGGGGTCCTGGGATTGAGTCCCATGTCAGGCTCCCTGCATGGAGCCTGCTTCTCCCTCTGCCTGTGTCTCTGCCTCTCTCTCTTTGTGTGTCTTGTGAATAAATAAAGTCTTTAAAAAAATAGTAAAATAAAATGTGTCCTTTTAAAGAACATTTACTTATTTATTTCCAGTTTAATTTTTTCTTTGCATTCTTTTTTTCTCTTTGCTTTCTTTTTTAAAAAGATTTTTAAATACCAAAAATATGACATTAGAACACACTGAATTGTAGCATCTTAAGGGAAAGGATGTGCACGTGACAGAGTAGATATCCTGCCTTATATGATTTCTTTTCTCTATTCTTTTTGCCTCACTGAAGACCAATCATTCCAAGCCAAACTTAACGTGCATAACATTCTTTCCTTAACACTAACTACCCTTATAGTGGTAAGGGTAGTTTCTGCCAATTCATATTATTTTTTTAAAGATTTTATTTATTTGTTTGAAAGAGAAAGAGCAAGAGAGAGTGTATGGGGAGGAGGGGAGGAGGCAGGCAGGAGGAGAGGGGGAAGTAGGCTCCCCACTGAGCAGGAAGCCAGACTCTGGGCTTGATCCCAGGACCCAGAGATCATGACCTGAGCAGAAGGCAGACGTTTTAACCAACTGAACCACCCAGGTATGCCCCTGCCAACTCATATTGTCTGCATCATTCATTTGTCTCATAATCATATATTGCCTTTTACTGTCCTTTTGTTATAATATATTCTTTTCATTTTTTTTTCATTTGAGTAGGATCTTTAAGTTATCGATCTCATATCATAGAAACTCTAAAGAGAGAAACAAGCAAGACAGAATTTCCCCCTCTTCTTTTTTTGTGACTTTTCATGGCGTTACCTTTTATTACTACCTAGATTATAAGTTCCATGATAACCAAAAATAGAGCATCATGTATAATAATCTTACAGTGACTTGGCACTATGTTATTCATTAACAAGTTCTGACTTTAATAAAGTACTTTTGTAATGGAGAAACCATAAAAGAGAGATCTATAGTATGTGAAACCTGAAAAGACAGATAATACATATAGGAGTAACAAATGTCAGTTCCCTGGTTTAATAAATGGAGCTAACTATATCCATCTGCTAACTTCACAGAGTGGCATGAGAATCAAATGAATTATTTAACTATAAAAAATTCTAATGACTTTTGCTCCTCCAAAAATGCCTTTTAAAACTATTATACTCACTTTCATTGTTTGAAATGTTTCTTTACCAAATCAAACTGTATATATTTATTAATAAGTAACATATATCCTTACTTTTGTTAATCAAATAAATACATTTTCATAATTACTAACTCCATGAGTTGCTGGTGGGTCTAGGACCTTGGACTGGAAATATGTGTTCTATAGAAATATAAAGGTATCATTATTATTGTATTATTTTTAGTAAAACTAATAATAATAAACCAAATTGCTTGCCCAAGAGACCAGTTTCCAGCCACTCTGCCAATTAACACTGGCTTTGAATTTTTCTTTTCTGGGACAATTTACAAAATGCTAAGTAGATAACCAGAGAGGCAAGAAAGAACCGTAAATACTCCATCCTATTTCACTTTCCTGTAATATGTTGTTGAGAGGTCCTCTTTCTTATTCTCTTATTGCAAAATTACAAACTGATTGTTAGACGTCATCACTGAACTGCTTTTAGACTAACACACAGAGAAGCATATAAAATAGCAAAACCATTAAAAAAAAGCTATTCCCCAACTATTACAAATTACCCTTAATATCAACTAGACTCATTTTTATATTTCTTGGAAATTCTCCAGCATGTCATTTAAGGTTTAGGAACTGTGACCATCCCCTGTATAAAATCTTCCTTCAAATCCAGGGAGGCTGACTCTTTGTCTTTTTGATAGAAATCAGTTCTGGGATAATACATATTTGACTCTGAGTCAACTCCAGTAAAATTCCAAAAATCACTAAAGAGGAATTGAAGAAAGCGGTATCACTAATTGAGAAAAATTTATTTTAAAATTGTAAATAGTTTTTTTGTTTGTTTGTTTGTTTGGTCAGAAAATCTGCACCTTTTGCTAGGTAAAAGCAAAATATTTTGATAAGCCACATACATATCATGGGCCAACTTGACATAATAGTACAAGAAATTTATGATTTATTTCTACACTGGTGACATTCAGGCCTGGGCCTTTGGAGGGGTCCCTGGCTAAAGAAAAGCAGTTGGTCATAATAATGAATAAATATGAATTGAACGTCCCCCCAAGCAGGCCAAAAATTTAAAAAGTTGGTGGTCTTAGTGATCCAAATTTTGACATCTGATTTGCCCCGATAGCTTCCAATACAAAGCACACAAGTAACTTGACCTGAAAACAGCTTATTTAATTTAGCATTTTCTAGACACTTCCATATATTAGGTATTACTAGTCAGAGTCTTCCTCTCAAGGTGGTGACAGCCGTATAAGAAGAGAGGAAGCAAGTCAGTCTGTTTTTAGAGTGTTTGTTAATGCCACATCTCTTTCTGTTTCATTCATTTTCTAGTGTTTATTTGCATCTCCGGCAAGGATAAGGGTCAGAAAGGTATTTGTATGGTTGGGTAAGGACCAGTTATTTAAACACATCTCATTCCCACTTAATCAAAAATGCCGTAGTAGAGTTGGAATTCAAGGATAGTTTTGAAGGAGACAAGAAAGATGATTTGACTGACTCATTCTGATAGTTGAAGTAGGCTACTTAGCCATCTGTTCTCCTCTGAAGGTATCAGGTTTAAGTTGGCAGGAGTGGCTGCAATTGTTGGTATGAGTGCACTAGAGAGTCATGCTGCCATGGAAACAACATTGCCTGAGTTTACATCACACCTTCTAGAGGTCTTGGCACCCAGAATGACCGCCTAAAGCAAGAAAGTAAGGCAGAGAATTACAGAAAGCTGCCCAACAGTATTTAGTCTCGCCAAAGGGAAGGTGCTAATTGCGAGGGCAGACTTTTTGGCATACTGTGATCTAAAAAGGAAGCCATTGTACAGGTAAATGCATCCACATAAGCATTAAGTACTCTGCTATTGCAAAAAGGAGTCTTGTGAAATATGTATTCCAGTCACTTACTTTCTTCCCAGAAATAAACTATGAACAGATCAAAATGAAGGCTAATCTATTATCAGATTTAAAAAAAAATTCATCTAGGACCAACGATATAAAAAATTACAGAATGTGTTTCTCTACTTCGGAAGCAAGAAAATTCAACATGAACATCATTAAGCTCAAGGCTAAGTCTGAAAGAGATACTGAAACTTCATGGTAGGGTCCCTGACCTCTAAATGTAAAAGCTGCATTGTTATAGAAAACATTTCAGCTATTCTTCATTATACTAGGCACACACACACACACACACACACACAAACACACACAGAATATCAGTAACTTCCTGTTGTAGATGTTTTTTGTTAAAAATATGTTTTTTTAAGAATTAAAAGTTGAATAAAAATAAAAATGGAAACTCCTAAGAAATAGAAAAAATGAAAAAGATTATCTCATAGGCCCAACTCCAAAATTCAACCTGTATGCCATTTTGGTGTATTTTCTATCTCTCTTTCTTTTAACCCACTGAGTATATTTAAGTAACAGCATTTTACATTACTGAGGATTGAATTCATCTTTAATTCAACTTAGAGGAAAAAAAGTGCCTGCAGAGTGGCTCAGGAGCCTGACTCTCAGGCCCCTGGGATCCAGCCATTTGGAGTGGTTGTGAGCTCCCCACTCAGTGGGGAGTCTGCTTGAGATTCCCTCCTTCTCCCTCTGCCCCTCCCCTGCTCACTTGTTCTCACTCTCTCTCAAGTAAATAAATCTTCAAAACAGAAGAGAGAGAGCAGAAAATACCCCAAAGAAAGAATTGAGTCGAGGTGCAATACATCTAAATCATCCCCCATCTTAATAGACTATATCTTGCCAGATTCCACTGATACCAAAAGAGGTTGTTACAGACAAAAGGGATCCCAGAGACTGTTAATTACAAATGCTGTGTTTATAAAAGAGGAAAGTCCAAAGAAGAGAAGTTACTTGCAAAGGTCATACAATTATTGAGTGGTTAACTTAGACTCACACCATTTTCAAAGCAGCCCTGTGCCACCAATTTACTCTATCTTTGAAGATAACCTTCAAATTATTTGTGACTGATGTGAATATCTTATATCTAGTTGTTCTTTTCCTGGTCTTTCTGGTCTATTTCTCTTCCAACAACAAAGAGATTGCAACATACACTGTATCCTCTGCTGCCTGGACCAGACAGAAATTCCCAACTATTCTGTTTAGTGTCACCTTGATGAGGAGACAGTGTCTGTCTCCCCCAGCTCCTCTCTTCACACAAGGTGTTCAAGGCCAGGTCTGAGGGGAGAATTGCATGTTTTAAGAACGCTTGAATGGCAGACTGTCTAAAGTAGATGGATGAATTCAGTGGAAGAAGCAGTAGTCCGTATCAGAAGATATTTCAAATTTAGAATCTCTACCACTCCACTCTTGCTGCCTAACACAGAACCTTGTTGTTTTGTGTTAGCCAACCCAAGTTGGCTTCCTTCCATCCCTCCCATCATATCTTCTCCCATGCAATATATAACTCTCTTTTCCTCTTTTTCTTCATCCAAACTCAGTTTCTTGGCCCAACTGGACTGCTATAACAAAATACTGCACACTGTGTAGCTTAAAAACAAAAGAAAATTCTTTCTCATGGTTCTGGAGGCTGGAATTCTGAGATCAGGGAGCAACATGGTCAGGTGAGGAACATCTTCCAGTCAGCTACTGACTTCTCCTGTCCTCATGAGGTGGAAGAAGCAAAGCCTCCTTTAGATTGGGCATCAATCTCATCTATATCCTCATGACCTACACACCTCCCAAAAGCCCCACTTTCTAATTCTATCACATTGGGAATTAGGATTTAAATATGTGAATGTTGGGATCACACAAACATATACACCATCGCATTCAGTCTTACCTGAATTTTGGAGAGTAACACCTATCTGGAAACTTCTTGTAGCTCTTTGCTTCAACTCTAATGGAGGCTAAGATAGAAAAAAAATGCCTGCTAGAGTAGAAGAAGAAGGTAGAGATACATAGGAAAAAAAAAATCACTGTTTGAGATTTAAGCTTACCACAAGATTGTATTCAATCAAAAGACAGAAAGCTGGGGAAGAAAATATTTTTAAAATATTTTTTAGATAAGGGACTTGAAGTTTAGAAAGATCAAGTGATTTGTGTTTGAGCATGATCACCTCAGAAGATGGTTCTGGATTCAAGACATGAACCCAGTTTGCCAATGCATCTGATACTATATTTTACTTCATCTAATAATGAGGTTCTGACAACCTCAGTGGCATACCAAGTGTCAACACTTCTTGCATGTGAAATCATGTGACTTAAAATAGTAATTACATTTGGAGGTGTTCTTGTGTAGAAGTCCTTACACTTCTGAAATGCGCAGACTCACGGGGACAAGGGGGCTACACCTGTAACATTTCCTACAGAATTTTGGCTTTTCTCTGCAACCATTGGCCAGACACTTAAATCTCTGTCTCCCGGCATATCTTTCTATATATCTGTCTGCTTTCAAAGAGTGTGTCCTGTAGTGCTATAATAGTAAACTTGAGTTTTCTGAACCCCAGTGTTTTTAGGGAGCTATAGGACAAATATTAAGGCTCACGTGTGAAAGTTTAGGCCACAATAAGAGAACATTTCCACAAGAGACAAAAGAATAGAAGGATTCTAGAAACAAGTATGGAAAATACACAAAATTGTTTTTATGGGGCTTCCTTCTATTTACCCTTCCTCTCTGCTGTAGCTACTGACCTCTATGATGAATTTGTGCTTAGTCCAGTAAAGTTATACATTTCCCTAAATATGTAATAATTTACAGTTTCATTAAGGAACATTTGACCATATGACCACCCTCACTCTCAGAAGACCATTCCACAGTGGTCAGCTATTCTCAAATATATCAAGGATCAGTTTACGGTTTACTCTCCACCTAATTCCAGTGGATCCCTTCCTGAAATCAGGAGGTTCTTATTTTTTCACAGCTGCATCTTAGAATATACTTTTATAAAGTCACTTCCAAGACATTATAGTCACAACATCTCTCTTGTGGATTATGGCAATAGCTTCCTGAACTCCTGTACTCCTGTCCCCAACAGCTATTCTCTGCACAGTAGCAAGAGTGATCCTTTGAAAACATTAATCTGATCGTGCTACACCCTTACTGCAAGCACTATAATGACTTCCCATCACTTCAGTGTAAAATCAAAGCCCTTTACCTGATCGTGTCCCTCTTTATCTCTCTGACCTCATTTGATAGAGACTCATCCCTGTCTCTCTGAACATGCTTGCCTCAGGGCCTTCCCTGATAGGGCTCCTCTCTCTGAAATGTTTTCCCAATGGCTTACTCCTTCAACTCTTTCTAGTCTATGCACAACTACTACTTTATCAGAGAGGTCCACCTTGAAGCCTTCTCTAAAACAGCAATAGCCTTATTGGTTTGTAAGCTAACCCCCCACGTAGAGGGCTAGGAGAGGCATAAGAGGGAGGCAGGCCATTTCAGATGGAGAACTGGCAGGTTTGACAAGCAAGGGAATTTACATATGAGACCTGTGTTTGAGGGGCTATGAGGTGAGTAGATCTCTGTGCCCAACTGCCAGAAACTTAAAAGTTTATGCAGAGGCCTTAACTGGGTTTTGTCATATACACCATCCAGATGGTCCCAACAATAAATTGCCCTCTCAAGGCTGCATCTTTCAAAATGGCTCCCACTGTGGGACTGGTGGGAAAAATATACATTCTAGGGACAGGGGAAGGGATGAGGAGCCTCTGATTACTCAGGTCCAGCTCTTGGGTCCACTCAGGTCACATCCTATGAATAACATCTTGCAACAATCCCCCCCCCTCACTTTTCTATTTCTATGCTTTTTTTTTCTCCAACTTTTTACTACATGATGTTATATCATATACCTACATCTTCCTGCTCCACAAGGGCACATACTTTTTCTGTTGGTCCACTGACAAAACCTCTCAGTGCTTACCACCTGCTCAATAAGTATTTGTGAAATGGCATTATAAGTGTGCTGTTTCTTCTGATGTGGCACAGGCCATTCTAGAAGCATTTGTACTGGCCATTTGCTACTCCCATACTTTGAACCAGTAAATTTCTTTTGAATTGTGATGAAAGTAATTTATCACTAACAGTGTGACATTTAATGCTTAATTTATTTTGTATACATATGATGAGATTTATGAAACATTCTTGTATCTGCATCTCCTTCACATATTTATATTCTTTATAGAGTAGAAGAGAAAAGGGTGGGATTAATGAAAGCACACTGAAAAAAGAATCTCAATTACTACTCTGCTTCTCTTTACCAGTAAAATGTCCAGTGCTTAGGACGGTCATATAATCATCCACCAAGTGTATCTTGATGAGAAAAATAAAAATAGGGCACCTGGTTGGCTCATTTGGTTGAGCATCTGACTCGATTTTGGCTCAGGTCATGATCTCAGGGTTTGAAATCGAGCCCCTGCATCAGGCTTCCTTGCTAGGCATGGAGCCTGCTTAAGATTCTCTCTCTCCCTCTGCTTCTGCCCCTCCCCCCACTCTGTCTCACTCTCTAAAAAATAATAATAACAAATAAATAAAAGGTTGAAAATCTTCCTTCAAAGTAGTGATTCCTTGACTTCATGATTGGTATGAACATTGATATGAGGACTCCTTAACATAAATCTACCACCCTCTCAAAAACTTTGGCCCATAAATATGGAGATCAGTGCAGTTAACATTTCTAAAGGCCAAATTTCCACTATATAACATGATTTATAAACACCATCTAATATGTTTTTTAATACACAGTAGGTATTCAGAAATGTTACTTCCCCTTCTCTCACCCTTACCATAATTTTCTCAACCTTGACAGGGAAGAAATAAATGCTAGTAAGTTAAAAGGGTTAGCTATCTATCCTCCTCCTAGTGTCCTCTTTATGCCAGGTCAGGCCTTCTTTTATTGGGAAGAATCTAAGTAATGAGTAAAGTGAGGAAAAATATTAACAAAATGACTAATATCATCTACATAATAAACGCCAAAGTACAGGAGGATGAGGGTAACCTGAAGGAGTTTATGGAGGCTTGAGAAGAAGGGGACATTTGCCAAGCTCGGAGATGAGGAGATGACACTTGGAAGCCACAGGGAGTGAACAGTTGCCAAACAAGTGAAATAATAAGCAAGCCATTGGAAAACAGGCTTTCTAGAACTTTGGGAAGCATTGTAACTACAATGTCCTTCATAAAATTCTTGGAAAGTTTTTTTTTATGTGTGCAATTCAATAATTTTATTTTTTAAAATTGTATTATTATTATTTTATTCAAATTCAATTTTCCAACATATAGTATAACACCCAGTGCTCATCCCATCAAGTGCTCTTCTCAGTACTCTCGGATAAAGTTTTGAGTCAAAATTCAAACTGCTTTCGATTAAACTTCTGTTGCTGAATCCTAGCTTTTTGTTTGTTTAACTGTAATTCTCTCCTGCAGCCATAATCAAAGTAGGAGCAAGGTAACCTCTAAGCCCCGCTACACTTCCCTCCAACCTTGCTCCTGTGAGAAATTTAAATTCTCTAAGTTCATAGAATTTCTAGATGGGACTTGGGTGGGCAATGTAAAGCTGAATTTGGAAAGACTCCTAGAATCATTCTCCATGAATGTCACTCAATGAAGAAGCAAAAATAAAGAAATCAGTTAGTAAAGAGTAAAAATATTATAAATACATACCTTGTCTCTCTTTGCAGAGGCCTATGACATGCTGACAAAAATATGTGTAATACCTCACTGTTTGATCCACCACCCAATAAATGAGGAAGCCAGAGTGGTTAAGATTATCCATGCCACAAAGAACTGAGGCAGTGAGGAAGAAAAAAAGAAATTTGGAACCTCTATATATAGGGTGAAGGGAGGGTTTATTTTTTAAGAGTTACAGAGTGAAAGAAAATACTCTTGGAAGGTTTTGACATAGAGAACCAAAGAAAGCAAAATTTAGAAATTTTGTGATATGTTCTGAGATATGTCTATTGATATTTTTTAAAGAGACTGTATTAAATCACCAAACTGTGGGGCACCTGGGTAGCTCAGTCCGTTAAGTGGCTGCCTTCGGTTTAAGTCATGATCCCAGGGTCCTGGGAGCTTCCACATCAGGCTCCCTGCTGGGGGAGAGCCTGTTTCTCCCCTTCTCTCTGCCCCTCCCCTGCTTGTGCTCTCTCACTCACCCTCTCTCAAATAAATAAATAAATAAATAAATAAATAAATAAATAAATAAACAAACAAACAAAAATATTTTTAAAAATAGCCAATTTTTTTTAGTATTTATTTATTTATTTATTTGAGAGAGAAAGAGAGCTCTCCTGCAAAAGGAGAGGGGAGGAGCAGAGGGAGAGGGAGAAGCAGGCTCCCCACTGAGCAGGGGCCAGATGCTGGGCTTATACCAGGACCCCAGGATCAACCTAAGCCAAAGGCAGACTTTTAACAGACTGAGCCACCCAGGTGCCCCTGTTTTTGATTTTTTTTTTTTTAAAGAGTCTCTGCTGAGACTGGCTTCAAGGAAAGATCCTAGTAGGCTGACATTATGCATGTGACAAAGAAATAACCATAGTTTATTTTTTCTTTTTTAATCCCCTCTTTATCCCCTTATCACCTACAGGTAAGCTTTAGGAGGGTCGAGTTTGTTTATCTATCCAGAGAACCTATGACAATACCTGGCACAAAATATATGTTTAATGGATTAACTAATGAAAGATTAAATTAATCTAATTTTTAAAGAGGAAAAAAAAAACAATTGATTGCTATTGTCTATGTTGACAAAATTCATTCATTTTGGACACTTAAGAGATCTAGAACAATTTTATTTCAATTTTATGACAAGAAAGCACATATTGAAAAAGAATCAGGAATTATGAATGACATTCATGTCAGAAAGTGGTCAACTGAGTGGCTATTCATACATTTATCAGAAATTTGGTTTCTTGCCATTTTATTTCCATCCAGCCACCAGTGGAAGCAATACTTATAAATATTTTATTGAATAGCTTTCATTTTAACATAAGCAGTAAGTAGGAGAGCAGATGCTTCTGCATCTACGGGATTGCCTTTGTGATGAAGCCAAATGCCAGGGCTGCTTTGGCAAGAACTTTAATATTGGCTAGGTCTCAGGATCAACTGTCCTCATCAGAATTTATTATTTTTTTCAAGTTATCATATAATAACTTCTAAATATTTTATTAACTGGTCTGAAGAAAGCTCACTTCCTTCAAATTCTCAACTACAACAGCATCATTTTGGGATAATTACTTGACAACACCCCTCCTGAATACCTGACTATGCTATGTAACCACTTCTCAGCCTTACTCATAAGTGCCACTTCTTCGTTATCACTCTGCTTTACCCCATCCCTCTTGACCTTTAAAGATTCCAGATGATTCATCAAGGAAGCTCTACTCCAACTTAAATCCCACACTATTTCCTTTCTCCCTCCTCAGAGTCTTTAATTTGCTTCTTCTTTTCACTTGATGTAGCTCAATTAATTCTACCTTGGGCAATTTTTATTTTACATCTATAAAAGGAATGATTTATCTCTACTGGCCATATAGTAAATTTGGTCACATAGGTTTCTGAAGGAGATGATACAGGGGACATTTAAGCAAAATTAAATTCTTCATGTTCTATGTTAGGTATTTGCCAGATTCCTGGTCTTACCCCAGGATAGATGGACTATATCTAAACCAATATAGTGGCTTAACGAATAAGCTTATTTTTCTTATGTAAGAAGTCCAGAAGTTGATTGCAGGATACATTTTAGTTACTCAGCAGTCAGAGATGACCTCTCTCAGCCTTCCCATCATAGTTGCAAGGTGGTTCAGAGGCTATTGACATTATATCATATCCAGCCAAGAAAAATAAAGTAGGAAAAAGCACAACTAGCAGATGTCCACTTGCATCTCATTAGCCAGAAGCCTGTCACACAGCCAAGCTTAACAGGATGTTGACTGGACCAGCCTACAGTGTCTGCCACACTCACCTTACCATTTTCTCTAACGGTCTAGACTTAATGCTCCTGCCTTGATATTTTACTTAGTTCTCCAGAACTGAGGGCATCTCTGGAATGGAAGGATATATCTATTTTACTAATACAGTGGCAGGAAAAACAACTGAAACCAGAGGGAGGATATTCGTATCATTTCATTCCTCTCACCAAGTCTGCCACTGCTGATCACCATAGAAGCGCATTCTAATCTTGATGATCTTGCTTGATTCTTGATGTATGGGCGTCTATCTTCTTTAAGGAAGAGGGTTTACTTCTGAAAATAGGGAAAGCTCACCTCAAAACTATATTCCAAATGTCTGAGAGAATGTTCGTTCAAAGCACCAGTGCTTTGTTTCAAACTATAAACATCTTACCTACTTTTTAACTTTATCCTGATTCTTACTAATATTGAAGGACCAGCATATTATAGAAAAACAGTCCATTTTTTTTCTAAATTTCAAAGGCAGATTAATAAATTGCCTGACTTTCAAAACAAACAAATATTGTTCAATCTAGGAATTTCTGTGGCCTGTATATTGTTCTCTTCTGCCAACTTTTTATTTTAGAAAAGTTACTAAAAGGAACCAAAAAAAAAAAAAAGACACACAAAACCCTGTATCTGTCATTTACATTCACTAAGTTTTAACATGTTACCATCTCTAAATAAAAAAACATTTAAGTCCAAAGACTTGAGATATTCTTTTACATAACCATAATACAATGTTTACATTAAAATAGTTTAATATTGATCTGTTATTATCATATATTGCCCATTCTCTAATTTTTCATATAATTCCAGTATGTTCCATAAGTCTTTTCCCCCCCTCTCCAGGACTCAATCAACAAAATTAATAGCTATCACTCTCTAGTCTACTGTAATCAGAATAGTTCATTGTTTTTAATATTCTTTTTCTCTTTCATGGGCACTGATGTTTTTTGGGAAATGTGAGCCATTTGTTTGCAGAATGTCTCTCAGCAGATTTGATTGTTTCTTCAAGATTAGATTCAGGTTAAACCTTTATAACAAGAATATTACATAGATAATTTTGTGTCATTCTCAGTACTTCATATCAGGAGAAGGATGATATTGATTTGTCCTACTGGTGATATGAAGTTCAATCATCTGGTTCACCAAAATTCCATACTACAGTATAGATAATACTACAGTATCATCTCTTCCCCTTTCTAATCAATAATTAATCTGCAGAGGTCATATGTTGAGACTGTGTGATTATCCTGTTCCCCCGTGATCTTTAACCCAATAATTTTAGCATTTGTTGCTGATTTATTCCTGAACTAATTACTAAAATGTTGGCTGCAAGATGATGATTTTATAATTTTATTACTCCTCCTATATTTATTATTGGTGCTTTTTGTAAAAAAAAAAGAGAGAGAGAGAGAGAGAGAGAGAGAGAGAGAGATTTCCCTTCATTCTCTTCCTCCTGGGCCCTTTGAAAATTAGTATTATTATGGTTCATGGATTTATTTCTTATTCAATGTGTTATAAACCATTTCTATCATTATTTCTTTTTAAGGCTTAAATTATTCCCAAATTTGGCTGATGGGAGCCTTTCCAAACATGCTTTTCTGTCCTCTTGATGTATTCCTACCAACTTTTGAGAACTTCTTACTTTCTGACATAACAAAATGTCCGATACTCACCTTGTTTTCCTGCCACAGTCCCAAAGCCAGTCTTCCAAGGGGCTCTGACTCCTTTTAGAGAGCTGTATTTTAAAAATCAAGGTCTAGGTGCTAAGTACTCTCAGTGCTATTGATGTACTAATGCTACTAGCTTTATCCATGAACAGAGCTAGGAAATATGTACTTTGAAAATCATTAGATCCTGTTGATGACTCCAATTCAAATACCAAGACACAGACTCTTAACTATAGAGAACAAACTGATAGTTACTAAAAGGGAGGTGGGGGATGGGTGAAATAGGTGACTGGGATTAAGCAGGGCATTTGCAGTGAGCAAGGTGTTGTATGGAAGTGTTGAATTATTAAATTGTACACCTGAAACTAATGTTACACTGTATGTTAGCTAAAATTTAAATAAAAACTTAAGAAAATAGAGTACACTTATCTTGATAAGCATTAAATAGTTTATGTGTTGAATCACTATTGTACACCTGAGACTAACATAACATTGCATATTAATTATACTGGAAAGTAAATAAACAAATAACAAAAACAAATACAACCCTGGAGTATTCTTTCTTTCTTCCCATTCTATACTCGTAACTCCCTTTTTCCACAGTGGGATATAATTGCATGTATGAACTTATTTGTTCAGTCATACAACATACAAGTTTCAGACCTACTATACACATACTCCGGCACTCACAAATGTTATAATTAAACGTCTAAATTTCCCTTTGTCCCTGGGATGTATCTCTCCAGAAATAAAGTCAAAGTATTTTATACAAAAATTACTTACATTAATTCTTTTCTTCTCTGTGTTTGTAATCATCAGTTTGATAGACAATTAGGTTTTTTCTCACATTTTGGTCAATTTTAGTTTTTTTTTTATAATTCTTTGTTGAATTAGTACTTCTGCAATATAAAAATAAGAACATAGTTCAAAAGTCAAATCTATATAAAAATTCTCAGCAACGTCTTATTCCTCACCTATCTTTTCTAATCTTTTCCTGCATATGTTCTGAAGGTAAAAATTAATCATTCACTAATTTATCTTTCCTGCAATTCTTTTACAAAAGTAAGCTGGAATACGCATCTCCATGAACACAAACATTTACAACCATTTTTATTTCCCCTTTTCTCTTACACAAAATGTATATTATAACCCTACCTAAATCATATCATTTATAAAGATTTTTAAATTCTTTTAATATTAGTGTATTATTTCTGTGAGCAGATTATTGTCAATAAGCCTAATCACCAATTATTGGGCATATAGGTAAATTTCCAATAATTTGTTTTTATAAATAATATTGCAATGAATAAATTATGCATTTTGTATGAGTGTGTTACTAAAAGTGTATCTGTAAAGTAAACTTCTAGAACTAAGATTGCTAGATTAAAGGGTATGTGGTTTTGCTATATACTGTATCACTAAATTTTCCTCCACAGGGTTTATACCATTTTTACGATTCCAGCATCAGTATGGATGGAAACAGAGTACCTGTTTCTCCACAGCCTGAGCAACAGCAAAGTATATTATGGAACTGGCAAATTTTTTGCCAATCTAATTGATAGGTTAGATTTGTTTAATTCAATGTAGTTATAATCTCATTTTTGTAGTATGGATGAAGATAAATGTCTTTTCTAGAGTTTAAAGACGATTTTCTCATATCTTATGCTCCTACATCATTTTTCCTGATTTCTTTCCTTTATTTTTTAAGGTCTCGTTATTTCTTTATTTCTTATGAATTTTTATATTTTTTTCAGAATTTAACTCTTAGAATAAATGTCAAACAAATATTTCCTTCCAGTTTGTAATTTATTTCTTTATTATTATTATTATTATTTTTTGCAAAAGATTGCTTTTTTATGTTCCTGAGTTTAAGAGTCCTGTCTTTAATTACATCAGGATTTTGAAAGTAGAAAGCTTTTGCCTATTTCTAGATTGGAAGAGAGTTCATCATTTTTCTTTTGTGTATGTGTTTGGTTTTGTTTGTTTTGTTTTTGTTTTTTTTTTTACATTTATATTCTTGAATCTTTTGAAGTTCATTTCTATGTAATCTATGAGTAATAAAAATTCAATACTCTTTTTCCCAAATGGCTATGCAAATGGCCAATTGCATTTATTAATAAGCCTACAATGACTAAGTTATTGTTTTTATCCTATACTAAATTTCTATACATATATGGGATGTTTTTCAGAACTTTCTACTCCATTCTACCACTCTTTCTATCCATTCATATGCCAGTCGTAACTGTCTCAGTTACAGAAGCTTCATTATATGCTTTAGGATCTGATAAGTATCCACTGTCCTCCCACTCCATGGCTCTTCTTCACAGTTTTATCATTATTCTTACATGTTTATTCTAGCACACTATTTTTCCATATTAGCTTGTATAGCTACAAATTAAAATTCTAAATTTTTATTGGAACTGCATTATTTCATATATCAATTTAAAGAAAAAGACATGCATATGTTATTGAGTCCAAAAACAAGAATTGTCTTTATTTTTTTCCAAATCTATTTTTGTGTCTTTCATGAGTGTTTTCCCTAAGAATTGTATGTATCTTTTTGCAGTTTAAATGGGATTTTTTTCTTATATTTTTTTACTGATTGTGCAGTTGAATGCCATTGCTTTCTGTACATTAATTTTTATATCCTATTGCATTATAAGATGTTTATTATATGAGTATGTTTTATAACCTATTCTCTTGCATTCTCAGAATATTGTCAAATCACTTGCAAATAGATATAGTTTTCCTTCTTTTCCAATTTGGTCCATAGTCCTATATGATGTTAAGCAGTAGTGTGGAAGTAAGTATCTTTGCCTTGTTCTTGATCTCAGTAGAAATGCTTCTATCCTGTGCGTGTGTGTGCGCATTCTTATTCCATTAAATGTTATCAGAGAAGATGAGTATCAGTTGTGTCACAGGCCTTCTGAGTAAACTATGATTTTTCTCTTCAGCAGTTAATGTGAATAAATTCTCTTCATTAATATGAAAATATGTTAAAATATTTCCAAATACTGAACATCCTTACCTTTTGAGAATAAACCTCACTTTGTCATGATGTATTATTTTCCTGAGAGACTGTTCAATTCCTTTTGCTAATATTTTATTTAGGCTATTTGCTGCAGTGCTCAAAAGTAATATTTGTTTCTCTTTTGTTTTCTGTTACCAGTAGATTCAGCAATTAGTGCTGTTTGTCTCATAAGAACTAAATTGGAAGGTTTCCTTCACTTTTGAAGCTCTGGAACAATTTATGTAGCATTAGGAACATCTAGATGTTAACCATTTAATACAATGTCCCTTTGGAACCACCTAGGTCTGGTGCTTTTTTGGGGGGTGGAATTTTTTAAACTTTCACTATTTTCCTATGAAATTAGTCTATTTTACCTCTGTGTGCAACAGGATTATTTTTATTTCATTGCACTTACCTAGGAAAATTTACCTAGCATCTAAGTTTACAACGTATCTGCATAGTTACACAAATTGTTAGGATAATTTTTATTATTTCTCTGTCTCAATAGCTTTTTTCTTGTAGTTAATTATTTTAATATTTCTGATCATTTTATTAGACTAAATGCTAATATATCTACTTTTGCTAATTTTTTAAAAAGAATCAATATTTGGACTTAATATTACTTTTGAATGTTTATTCCTGCCTCATCAATTTTTGTTTTTATTTTCTTAAGGCATTCTATAGCTATTTTTTAAAGATTTTTCTACATTTTTGGTTTTAAGTTGGGAAATTAAGAAACTTGTTTTTAATTTTACACTCTTATTGGTACAGGTATTTAAGTTTTGAATATTCTTCTGGAAAGTGCTATAAATACAAGGAATAGATTCTGATAACTTATTAAGAATCGTATTACCAATTTTTAAAATACTTTGCATTTATGCTTTTCATTTCCCCTTTTGTCTAAAAATGTCGAACAGTGGTTTTCACTTTATTTTTCATGATTTGTATTGGGAAGATCCTTTTTGGTTTTCTCCAACATTTTATTATCATTATTATATGTACAGAAAAATGGAAAGAATTGTATAGACAACCATATACCCACCATTGAAATCTTATTATTTTAAAAAAAAAGACATTTTATTATTCTCAACATTTTTCTGTATAAGCTTTACCACAAATCTATCCATTTATCTTCTCATCCAAAAATTCAATTTATCAATTGCTCTCTTTATGAATTTATCTACTCATCCATAAATTCATCTTTCTGAAGTGTTTCAAAGTAAGTTTTAGACATCAGGATACATCAAAACTAAACAGTTCAGAATGTATATCATTAACTAGGATTCAATATTTGTTGGTAGTTATTTTTGCTTTATTTGAAATAAATTAACCTTTAGTGATATGAACCATCAAGGAGTTTAGACAAATGCATATCCAAACACCTATCCAAACACCTATGAAACCACAAAGCATTTCCATCACCCCAAAAAATCCCTCATATCTCTTTACAGTCAGTTTCCATTCCCAACACTTCTGAGGAAGACAGTTAATATTTTTTCATTATAATTTTTGCCTATAATAAAACATTTTAGATAGAATTATACAGTACATGGCCTAATGTGTAAAGCTTCTTTTGCTCAACATAAATTTAAGATTCATCAAAGTTTTTAACTGCATCAGTATTCTTTTTTTTTTAACAGCACCTAAGTGTCTCCCATTATATAAATATACCACAGTTTGTTTATCTGTTCTCCTGTTGATATATATTTGGATTGTTTCCAAATTTTGGCTATTATGAAAGAGCAGCTTTGAACATTTTTGTGCACATATGTTTTGATTTCTCTTGGACAAATACCTAGCAGTGCCATTGTTGTGTCATAGGTTGGCTATGTATTTTATTTTATAAAAAATACCTGTGACACAGAGATTATACAATAAAATATAGGTAGACATAAAAATGTAAAATGTTTACTTTCAAATGTCATCATTAAGAAAACAAACAGGCAAGTCACAAACTAAGAGAAAATATTTTCAAAATATATGAGAATGGGTTTCCAAGAGATACATAGTGCAGAAATATCCCCTCCAGTTTGGGGTAGGGCAAGGAAGTAAAGATACACTTTAAAATACTCTAGGACACTCTGTTCTTCCTAACAAGGGCTGCCCTTAGGAGAAACTAGTTAACCAGAGCCTACTGATCTGGGGAAAGGAAATACCCAACTCCAGCCCGCTCCAGTCAACCTATTCCACCTGAGTGTGGAAGAAAACCAAGAAACACTTGTGAAGTTCAAAGGCCAGAGTCATGTGCTCCCTAAAAGATTGAGATCTAATCATAGGTCTATAAAATGTCTCCCCTCCCCCAAACCTTATCACCATATTACTAAAAGTTTATTTATATCAGTCCCTTTTCCTCAGTACTTAGCTATCAAGAAAAATTACAAGGCAGAACAAAAGACAACACAATTTGAAGAAACAGAGCAACCAGAGACATGGTGCATTGTTAGAAACATGATTGGACTAGGATTTTAAAACAACTATAATTAGGATGCTAAGGACTCTAACGGATGAAGTAGAGAACATGCAAGAACAGAGAGCAATATATGGAGATAGAAACTCTAAGAAAGAACCAAAAAGTACTAGAAATGAAAACATATAACAGAAGTGAAGAATGCCTTTGAGAAAAAAAAATACTCTGAGCTGGAGGATGTATCAATAGTATCCTGGAAAACTGAAAAGCAAGAGAATAAAGACTGAAAAAAAAACAAAAACAAAGCCCAAAAAGAATATCCAAGGATCACGGGATAACTATAAAGTTGCAATATACACTGAATAGGAATACCAGAAAGAGAAGAAAGAAAGGAAAAGAAAAAAATATTTGAAGCAATAACACCTGAGAATTTGCTCAAATTACTATCAGACACCCAACCAAAGATCCAAGAAGCTTAGAAAACATGAAGCAGGATAAATGGCAAGAAAATGAAACCATAGCATATTATTTTCAAATTACAGTAAATAAAAGACAGAAAAAATATTCTCAAGCTAGGGGAGAAAAATACCTTACATATAGAGAAACAAAGAGAATTATGTCTGCTCCTTGGAAACTATGCAAGAACAAAAAGAAGTACAGAAAATACTAAGTGCTGGAGAAGACGTAGAGAAATTAGAACCCTTGTAAATTGTTGGTGGGAATGTAAAATGATACAACTGTTGTGGGAAACAGTATGATAGTTCCTCAAAAAATTAAAAATAAACTTATCATATGATTCAGCAGTTTCACTTCTGGGCATATACCCAAAAGAATTGGAGGCAGCCCCTCATGGAGATACTTATATACCTGTGTTCATAGCAGCTTTATTCACAGTAGCTAAAACATGAAAGCAATCCAAGTGTCCATCAATAGATAAACAGATAAGCAAAATATGGTAGATACATAAAATGGAATATTATTTTACCTTAAAAATGGAAGTAAAAAAAATGGAAGTAAATTCTGACATATGCTGCGACATGGATACAACTTGAGGACATAGTTGAGTTTAAATAAAATAAGCCAGTCACAAAAGGACAAATCCTGTATGTCTTCTAGTTATATGAGATACTAGAGTAGTCAAAATCATAGATATGGAAAGTAGGATGGTGGCCACAAAGAGCTGGGGGAGAGGTTATTCTTTAATGGGTATAGAATTTCAGTTTTACAAGATGAAAACAGCTGTGGATATGGATGATGATAACAACTGCACAATATTATTAATGGATTTAATACCTCTAAACTGTACACTTAAAATGGCTAAAATTCACATTGGAAAATATTAAATCATTATGTTATACACCTGAAATTAATATATTATACCTTGATTTGATGTCAATTTTTTTAAAAAGTTAAGATGTTAAATATTAATTTCATTTCACCGCAATAAAAAAAATGGTGGGAAACAGTCATATGCATTTTTAAAAAAAAAACTGGATTTTTTTTCTTTTTAGTACTTTAAAAATAATTTTCCACTGTCTTCCTGTCTCCCATCCTCCATTTTTTTTGTGATAAGATGTCAGGCATCATTTGTACCGTGTGCCCATGTATGAATGTTTTGGTTTTTTTCCACTCTAGCTTCCTTTAAGAATTTTTTTGCTGTTGTTCTTTTCACTTTTCAATGGTTTGATGATCATTCACCCAGGACTTTTTCCTTTGTATTTATCTTGCTGGATTTGCTGTGTTTCTTCTTTCTTTACATTTATGTCTTTCAATACATTTGGAGAAATCTAAGTCATTTTTTCAAATATGTGTCCCCCTCAATCTTTATTTCTTGTTTATGCTACTCAGACACCAAATATATGCATGTTAAAATCTTGATTTCACCCACATTACTGGGGCTCTCTTTATTTTGCTATTGTTTTCTTTCTATTCTTCAGATTAGATAATTTCCATTGATCTTTTCCAAATTCCCTGATTTTTTTTCTTCTGTCATCTTCACTGTATGGTTAAGTCAATTCACTGAATTTTTGTGTCAGTTATTCTATTTTTCAGTTCCAGGAGCTTTTTGTTTGTTTGTGTTTTGCGTATTTTATTCCTATGCTGAGCTTCTCTACTTCTTCTATCATAATGAGCACACATTCTTTATGTCCCTGAGCATAATTACAATGACTGCTTTAAAATTCTTGTCCGTTAACTCCAATGTCTTAGTCATCACAGATTTAGTTTCTATTGATCTCCTTTTCTCTTAAGTGTGGGTCATATTTTTTCTGTTTCTTAAATCTCATAATTTTAAACATTACATTGACTGGATACTGTGATTGATGCATTATAGAAACTGGATTGTTATCATCTTCTGATGAATGCCAACTTTTCTTTGTTTTAGCAATTAACTGGGCTGAATTCAAGCTCCCGACCCCTCTATGACAAGTGGAAGCTACAATTTCTATTCAGTTCTTTCAGTCTTAGTCTTTTTGGAGTGTGCCCTGCGCATTTAGAGTTCATACATTAGCCAGAGATTTGGGCAGTTTATAAACAGACATTGGATCCTCCTATCGGAGGTTCTCTCCTTTTCAAATTTTCCTTTTCCTTTTCTGTTGTAGTGATAGCCCAGAGCCTGCCCTCTGATTTATCAGCCCAGTAACACGTTAGGCTTCTAGTCAAGCTTGCACAACCCAGTACAGCATGAACATGACTGTGGCCTATGTCCAGGCAAAAAGTCATAAAAAAGCTGCGTTGAAAGAATATGTACTATTTTGTATTACTTTCCTTCTTGTCACTCTGCTTTTAAAGGAAAAATACAAGGGCACCTGGGTGGCTCAGTGGTTGAGCGTCTGCCTTAGGCTCGGGTCATGATCCCTGGGTCCTGGGTTCGAGTCCCACATCCGGCTCCCTGCATGGAGTCTGCTTCTCCCTCTGCCTCTGTCTCTCTGTGTCTTGTGAATAAATAAATAAAATCTTTTCTTTTTAAAAAAGGAAAAATACACATGGGGAAACACTATGTTACATTGTAAATGTACATAAAATGATGGACAGAATTGAAACCAAACACATCATTCATATCACAGTCTTATGGTGATCATGATTAGTTTTTTGCCAGTTTCCCCAGAAATCACTTGGTTTGGATAGAACGTGTTCATTGGTCGACTCCTCAGGAAGGGATTTTAAAAATAGTTACCCCCTAGTTCTTGCAGGTTAAGTCATATTTATTATCACTTCAATATTTCATAACATCTTGACTGCATATAAAATCTTTTGGGTCACATTTTCTTTCCTAGAGTTTCTGAAAAATGCCACTGTTTTGTTTTGAATATTGTTGCTAAAAAATATAATGCCAATATTAATGTTCTTCAATTAGTATATGACTTGGTCTTTTTGTCTAGAGCCCTGAAGTTTTGTTTGATTTCTCTTTAATATTAATTTCTAAGAATTGTATTATTATATGTTTTGTAGTTGTCTTTTCAAGCCAAGTTTTTCCAGACATAGTTGGCATTTCCAATAAGTAAGTTTAGGTCTTTTGTACCTAGAAACTTTTCTGAAAAATACTTTTAAAAAACTCTATGTCATTGTTATTGTTTTTTATCTTTTAGGGACTCCAATTATACGTAACTTCATTTTCCTATCTTATCAATCACTTTTACTCCGATTTTTATATCACTTTCTGTATTGTCTTTATGATATCTTGGCTATTTTCTTGCCTTTTTCAATATTCTTTTTTATATTATCAATTTAATCTATTCTCTTTGGAGCACTCTCTATTCTGTCTACATTTATTATTGATTTCTATCTTTTTTTCAATTTGATTTCTGATGATAGGGCTATTTCACAGCTTTCTGATTTTTTTTACAATTTTTTCTGAGTTTCTGAATTTCTGATTTAAGCTGTTTTTACATACATGCCAATGATTATGTAACAACATTTAATTTAGGTTGGCACATTATGTGTTATGGTTTCCTTCTGCTTCAGAAAAGTTATTTTGGGACAATTTTCATGAGCTCAAATTTTTTATTGTCATTTTGTTTTGTTGTGTAGCTTTCTTTGCAAGGACATGAATGACCATTTGTTCATTCTGTGATGTCTTCTGAGTCTAGCAGGTAGTGGTATGTAGGCATTGCTGGAGGACTTAAGATATCTAATGCATTTTGCAGTTGAGTTTGTTCTTTTCTCTTAATTCAGTGAAATACAGTCTTTTAGGAGGGGGCCATTATATTTTCTAATGTGATTCTAATGTGGTTTGTTTCTGTAGACTAAAGCTGTTTTTGTTTAAAAAAAAAAGCTTTGCTGGATTCACATTCTTTAGTATACTTCTTTTCTTGAGTTTTTTAATAATACTTTTATAATATTTATCTCTTGTGTCTTTTTTCATTCTCACTACCGAGTCTCAAAATTGATGGCTCCCCTTTCCAAGTTTTCCCTTTTTCACCAGGAGTAGTGTTTTTCTGAGCCATCATCTTGAGTCCTGCATACCAAATCACTTTCAGCTCTTCAATAACCAGCCTCTGAATTACTGGTTACAAATCCATCTTCAATATTTTCTAACTAAATGTAGGATTCATTTTTGGAGGGTAATTTTATCTGTGTTCCATGCTGTTGGTCCCTTTGTTCTCATGTCTTCTTTCTACCTTTATCTACCTTCACAAGTATGGATTCAGGAGCTGTAGCTATGTCATTTGGGTGTTTATTGCCCTACTTATTCATGACTTAAGGATATTTAAGTCATGTTGGATAGAACTTGTCCACTGGTAGATAAAGAGTGTTTGTGGTGTTCTTTATGTCTTAGGCTATAGGCATGAGTCACTGGTGATTTAATTTGTTCTTTTTGATCTCTATGGATTTTTTTGAGGATGTGTGGAAATCCTGAATTATAATGTTGTTACATCCTATAAAATACTGGAACCCAACAATTTCTCTCAAACTGGTTCTGACTAGCCCTCATTGGAAACAAGAAAGCCAGAGTCATAGAGATGGCAAGTCAGAAAAATATATGAGAAGATTGAAAAATGGAAATATCTACAGTATTCACATAAAAATTCAAAAATACTCTTATAAGTTTCTATTTTCAAGAATTTTGAATATAAGTAAGCCCTGTTTAATATGCATCAGAGAGTAAATATGATTTTAGAAGTTGTCTATTGAATTCCTCTTAACCACAAAATATTTTTCTGTGTAAATTGAATTTCAACTCTAAATTACTCATGTACCTTTAATATTGATATACATCCATATCATTGTCATATTTCTGTGGTTGATAGAGTATAATTATTTGCTTCTTTTCTTTGAGCTTAGCCAATTGACTTGTTTGGAAATCAGATGTTAGCATATGTGACATAAACCAATGCTTGAAATGTATTTACATACTTGAGTTTGCTTTTTTGAACTCTTGTTTTTATTCATAAGAAAATCATGCCTCAGATGGTAGCTGGTCCATGCAGAATGAGAGTCACATTGTGCAGACCTAGATCTAATCTGAAACTTGGAGCCTAACCCAGTCTAGAGCAATAGAATTATAGATAACCTACTGTGACATGGATAAGGAAATAAGCTGATTGTTGTAAGCCACTAAGTTTTAGGGTGGTTGGTTATGTAGCAGCATTCTGACAATTGCTACCAAGGAGAGATGCTATAACAAACATCTACAATTGGTTGGCAATGGTTTGGGAACTGGGCAGCAGGTGGCACGCACACTGTAATATGAGGCTAGAAAAATTGTGAGGAGAGTTATTAAAAGTGGGAAAAATGTCCACCTGTGGCATGTAGTGGCTAAATATTTGATAAAACTGTCACTCATGATAATGGGGAGGACAGAAAATATATGTAATGAACCCGTCATATTGATTGAGGAGCTTTTGAGGGAGACTGCCGAAATCCCGGGGTGGCCGCTGCAGCCTGCATTTGATAAAGTTCTCTTAGACAGGAACAAACTGGCGAGGGTAAAAATAGAATTGGGAGGAAATGTGAAGAATCTAGAAACGCTAGCATTGCAAAACTGGAAAGTTAAACTGGTTTTCACCATATTAAATAAATGGTTATTAATATATAGCCTCAGGGGAAAGAATAATTCCTTGGTACTTCCAATATGATACAGCTTCGGAGTATGACAAAAACAATGTGTGGCTATAATATCATCCTTAAAATGTCTGAAAGAATTTAATGAACACCTAGTAGACCTCTTCTTCTGCCAAAAGGGGTTGGGACTCCTAGAAATCTTAAGAGTATGCCACCTTCCCAGACATCTGATATACCCAGGCCAACTATAATTGCAAATAAAATGAAGGGCATGCCTCAGAAATAATTGTGGTCATATCTTTTAGAATATGAAATTGACTAGAATCAAATACATAGAAATTTTATAGTTTTTCAGAGAGTTGTATTGGCAAAATCTTCTGTAATCTGGAATAAAGGAGTCCTGAACATGTTCAAGATGTGAAAAGACCTTTGAGCCTTTTACTTTCTCCATGCAGATTAACAGATTTAAAAACCTCCTCTGCTCTGAAGAAAAGCATATTTTCCCATGTGCTCTTCAAAAGTGGCCAAAGAGATTTTTTGGAAAAGGAAAGACCTCCTGAATGACAGAAAAGGAGCTGTGAAGAGCATATTCTCAGAGAACAGACACAGACCAATCAAATAGCACGGTCTGCCCCCAGTGGAAGTGGATTTGGCAATATTTGTCTAGCAGAAGTATGAAACTTCTATGGACCATTGACTGATATGTGCATTCCATTATTACTCTCTTTGAATGAAAATGTGTTTTTTCCCATCCTCGTTATTCCATTGTACTTTGGATTCTGGTAAACTTTTAATTGGTTCATAGGTTTCTTGATTACAAGAAACTATATCTGGATATAATGTAGATCCTCTGACCCTGATGGAGTCTGCTACCATGATTGAGTAGAACTTTTGGTATATCTGCACAGAGGTGAGTATATTTTACATGTGAGTAATTGTGAACAACAAAGAAATTGTGAAAGATTGAGCCATTATTCCAATTCCTAACCCTCCTGAAGTAATATTATGCATCTGCACTCCTGTCATGATGGAAGGATAGGACTAACCAATTCTTGCCTGGGGCTTGATTACATGACTTGCTTTGACCATAAGATGTTAGTGGATATGACATCAGCAAAGGCTTAAAAAGTTTTGTTACACTTATACTCTTGCACCTTGGCCTTTCACATGTGAAGAGTATGCCTTTGGTAGGTTTAGGGTCCAGGAAGGATGACAGACACTTGGAGATGATTTGAACCCAACTGAAGTTGGAACTTCTGCCCAACCAAGCCCATCCAAGCCTAACCAAGACCAGCTGAACTTCAGATTCATGAGCAGAAAATATCTATTTCTGTATGCAACTGTTTTTTTAAGATTTTATTTATTTATTCATGAGAGACACAGAGAGAGAGGGAGAGAGAAAGAGAGAGAGAGAGGCAGAGACACAGGCAGAGGGAGACACAGGCTCCATGCAGGGAGCCCAATGCGGGACTTGATCCTGGGACTTCAGGATCACACCCTAGGCTGAAGGCAGGTGCTAAACCGCTGAGCCACCCAGGGGTCCCCCATGCATGCAACTAACTTTTGAGGGTTTTTTAATACAACATTATTATGGTGATATTTAAATCATGCATTCTCCCTTAACAAAGGTTTGATAAAATTTGGGAATGAAGAGAGTACCTACTGTATTGTCTTAGAGGAGCATAAATGAAGAAATGGTTGAGTTTATTGATTTAGAAAATTATATATATTCACAAGGGAGACCAGGATTCTAGGCAAAAGTGGAGGCATATAACAAAAGAAAGCTATCCTAAAATAAAATAATATCTATATCTGCAGGCTACAAAGCTATACTGTTTTCTAATTTAAAAAATGAATCAGAATTTCAAATAAGTGACATCCTGGCGAATTTACTGAATGAAATGCATAATGATTTCTTCTCCTGATTAAAATAACACTCAAACTTCTGAAATATACTTTGCTAAATTGATTATACTGTAGATCCTCCATCATAGCATCCTCAGTGCTCAGTAAAGATCACAGAGCTAGTTCACTTAGAGCATGGAACCTAACTACACTCACAAAATCATATGGAAGATGATGACCCAACAGAGACCTTGCAATATTTTTCAAAGTGGAGCTAGGAGAGAATAGCTTTTCCTTTTTTATTGCTAAGCTTTAAGAATGTTTCTGGAACTGCTTATATTCATATTCCTAATATTCCTAAAGACCTCTCTTGACTACATAAGTCTTTAGTTGGAAACACTCAAGTCAGCACATGGCACAAAGCACAGAATACAAAGAAATAAGAAAAACCTGACAGCACTTGAGTATTTCTTCCAATCATCCTTAATGGTAATGATGTTCCTCCCTTTCTGTCTGTGTGAGCTTTCAAATCCCTCTCTTTTCATTCATGCTAGCTCGAAGTTCATTTCTGTCATTTTCATTGAAAATTTCCTGATTAATGCATTAGACTTCAATTTTTTAAAAAAAACCTCCTATGGCACTTTTATAGGAAAAACAACAAGAAAGCAGTTCACTTATCAAAAGTAAAAACATTTTCTCAGACTTTTGGGCATGAGCATTTACTCCCAAGTAGCCATAAAAAACGTTATCCATAAGTTCCAAATTCTGAGTGGATAAACAGAAAAAATTACAAATCAAGATTTTATACTCATTCAAATCACTTAGAGCATATAAATGTAGAGATAGACATTCTTAAACAACTTAGAAAATATAGCAAACATAAATCCTTAAGAAACAATTTGGTAGAGGGATCTAATCAAACAAAGATTGAATTAAGTGAAGAACTTGGGAATGAAGATACTCATAACATGAAAGGATTGGAATTAAAAACTGATAATCATGAGTTATGGAATTACTCAGGGCAAAACAAATGTGTGAGTTATGTTTAAAGACAAAAACAGAAATGACATGGGGAATATAAAAATTAGTGAAAGGGAATAAAGGGAAAGGAGAGAAAATGAGTGAAATTATCAGTGAGGGTAACAAAACATGAGAGACACCTAACTCTGGGAAATGAACAAGGGGTGGAAGGGAGGTGGGTGGGGGGTTGGGGTGACTGGGTGATGGGCACTGAGGAGGGCACTGGGCAGGATGAGCACTGAGTATTATGCTATATGTTGGCAAATTGAACTCCAATTAAAAAAATTAATAAAAAAGAAAGGAAATGATAGACACTAAGAGAAAATATATACCATATGAAAATAACAACATAATATGATGAATAACAACAAATAACACTATAATAATATAATATTTAGATAATATTATAATATGAATATTAAATACTATAATATGAATATTATATTCATGTTATATAATAAGAATTAGACCAAAATTCCAGCACTGCAATAAAAGTCAAAGGTGGGAATAGAGAAGAGATGGAAGTATAAACTAAAGTTCTCATCTTTTCGAGGAGAAATTTAATATATAATGCTTCACTTTTAAATTGGAATGTGTGAAAAAAAATTTAAAAAAAATAAATTGGAATGTGTGAAATAAAGATATTAGTATATTACTTAGATTATAAATATAATCATCAAAAGAAGTGATAAAAATATACTATATGATTTTCAACTTGAAAGAGGGAATGGTAGTGGCAGGAAGGAAACAGGTCATATAGCAGAATGTAGAAAAAATAGAGACAGTAGGGTATGTTAAAAATAAAACTTAAAAGCACAAAATAATTACCAATTAAGGTATAGCATTGGTAAATGTAATGAAATAAACTCTCCTATAAAAATGTATACTAAGTTTCTATTTGCCAAAACCAAAGGCAAAACTATAGGCCATATACAACAAATATTCTAAGATAAATGAGTCAAAATATTAAAGTAAAAAGATGACAAAGACAAACTAGGCAAATACCAATGCAAGGAAAGCTGACATCTTAAAAACCATCTCAAACAAGTTTAAATCAAGGAATCAATGTATTAGATGTAACAAAGAAGAGCATTTTCAATAATAAAGAATATAATTAACAGTTAACATATTGCCGTCATCATTCTTTAAGCTACAAATTACCATAATATTAAAACACAAAGCCAAGACTGCAGGAAATACAAGGAGAAATGAAACACAGTGAACTGTAATAGAACATTTTAACACACTATTTTCAGTTCATAATAAAAATATGTTTTATTCTGAATGATACTATATTGATTAATATATTACATATATAAAATCTATGATAGAGCATATTTTCAAAGAACATTTACAAAAGTTTACTATAATTAACCTATGAATACCAACACATATTCTAATCTAAAATGCTGAAACAGTGCAGATAACATTTCCTGATGATTTTTTAATACAATTAGAAAAATAGCAACAAAAACAAAATTACCACCTATTAAAAGATGAAAGTTTTAACCAGTTGTTCCCAGTTTGGAGAGGAATTCAAGACTGAGATAATGGGACATCTAGACAAGAACAGTAATAAAAATACTGTATATCAAAATTCATGGGTTAAAATCAATTTGTGCCCATGAGAAGATATTCATCTTTATATATGGCATCAGTAAACAACAATGAAAAGAAATTAAGTACTCAATTCAAGGAGGTAAAAAGCACAAACTAGCAATGTAAAAAGAGAGCAACAGAAGTTGGACATTGACAAATTAAATATAAAAAACAGAATAGGCAAAAAAGAAAAAAATCTAAGGGCTAATATTTTGAAGGACAAATGAAAATAGATAACCAATAGCCACCATAATTAAAAACAAAGCAAATAAACAAATAATAAACCACCATTAGGCATTTGCAATACTGATGGTGCGTGTGTAACATGCTTGGAGGAACATCTTCATATACCAAAAAGGGAAGATTTCAAGTAGATTTTATAAACCCTGTATATCAGTAAATCTTCCAAACCTAACAAAAGCAACACATTTAAAAAGAAAACTCAATTTTGCTCAAAAATATGTATGTAGAACTCTTAAATATTAGCACAAAGAATTGTAGCACATATTAAAATAACTAATTGTAACCTACACTGTTTAAAGAGCAAGAATGTTTTAAAACAAGGGAATTATTTTGCTTCCAATATTAACAGATTAAAATTTATTTATTTATTTTTTATTTATTTATTTATTTATTTATTATTTTTTTAAAAGATTTATTTATTTATTTATGAGAGACATAGAGAGAGAGATGGAGAGGCGCAGAGACACAGGAGGAGGGAGAAGCAGGCTCCATGCCAGGAGCCCGATGTGGGACTCGATCCCGGGACTCCAGGATCACGCCCTGGGCCAAAGGCAGGCGCCAAACCGCTGAGCCACCCAGGGATCCCCAACAGATTAAAATTTTAAAAAAATTCAAGTACCATCTTACTACCTTATGCAAGGACATTTAACAAAATTAAACATTTCTTTCTGATGAAAACATTATCAAACAGATAATCCCTTGACATAATAAATGTAATTAAAATTGCAAACAACCATCACTATGTCAAATTGTGGAACACCAGAAAGATTCTTTTTAAAGTAAGGAAAGCTATATGAATACCTACACTTAATATTGTTACTTAACAATCCTTTGGAAGTATTAGTCTGTACATATATGCTGGGGAATTAAATACAAATAATGAATAGGAAAATTTTTGCCTTATTATTTCCTATAAACATGATTTTCCAACTGGGAAAATGAAAGAAGTCACTGAAAAAATCTATATGAAAAATATTAGTTTAGTAAGGTGACTTGGCCACAAAATTAATGTAAAAATACCAATGACCTCTTTGTTACAGAATGCGATGTAAGGAATGACTCCATTAAGTTATAGCCACAAAAACATACAACTAGGAATAAACTTGCATGGTAGTTGTAATGATGATATAGAAAAAAAATAAATGACTGAAGGACATAAAGGAAGACTTAAATAAATGTAAAAATATACTGTATTTGTGGAGAAAAAAATAGAAAAGCTCAATTTGTAAAACTATCCATCCTTCTAAATATTTACCTAGAAATTCAATGTTGTCTCAATAAAAACACTAACAACATTTGTTTTTAGACCTTGAAAAATGTTGATACTAAATTTAGTCTAATTTTTTCTTAAAGATTTTATTTATTTATTCATGAGAAACCCACAGAGAGAGAGAGAGGCAGAGGTACAGGCAGAGACAGAAGCAGGCTCCATGCAGGGAGCCCAACATGGGACTTGATCCCAGGTCTTCAGGATCATGCCCTGGGCCAAAGGCAGACGCTCAACCACTGAGCCACCCAGCATCCCAAATTTAGTCTAAATTTTAATAGATGGAATGATAAGAAATTTTTCTTTTCTTTTGTTTTTAGATTTTTATTTATTAACGAGAGACACAGAGAGGCAGAGGCACTGGCAGAGGGAGAAGAAGGCTCCATGCAGGGAGCCCCATGCGGGACTCGATCCCCCGTCCCTAGGATCACGCCCTGAGCCAACGGCAGGGGCTCAACCACTGAGCTACCCAGGCGCCCCAAGAAATTTTTCTAAAAAGGAAAAATGAGAGCATTTGCTAATTTAAAGTTAGTAAAATTGGAAGTAAGTCAAGATTAGCAAAATCTGTTTCTTACTGGGATGGGGCTAAGCAAATCAAGAGGATACACTGTGATCTGCAGATATAAATTTAAAATATAGAAATTTAGTATACATTGAAATGTATTCCAAAACGGTGGTAGAAAATCTATATTATTAACTTTCTCTTGATACTGTTAGCCAGCATTGGTACTAGTAATGTGGCGTCAGAGGTATTCTTGGTTCAGTACTTGCACTAAAATAAATTTAAATACAAAAACAAAATAAAAGTATTGAAATAGAACATGAGAGACCATGTTTTTTTAATATCAAGTCGGGGGAAGGGACCCCTGGGTGGCTCAGTGGTTGAGTGTCTGCCTTCTTTTCAGGTGTGATCCCGGAGTCATGGGATTGAGTCCCACATTGGGCTCCCTGCATGGAGCCTGCTTCTCCCTCTGCCTATGTCTCCGCTTGTCCCTCTCTGTGTCTCTCATGAATAAATAAATAAAATCTTAAAAAAAAAGTGGGGGGAAAATTCTGAACATGACTTCATTAAGATTACAAATCTCTGTAGGAACGAAATAATATGGCAAAATTGTTTGCGGTATTTATGACCAAGGCAAACTTTTCTTAAAATAGAAAAAAAAATTAAATATCAAAAAGGAAAAATGAATAATCAACAATAAAAATGTGCAGAGAGCACAAAGAGGTAGTTTATAGAAATGTACACATTTGAAAAAACACTCAGTCTTATTCATATTTAAATAAACCATTTTAAACAATCATTATTTTATTACATTGAAATGATTAAAAATTATAATCATGTTGGCAAAAGTCTGTGCTAGAAATATTCCCCTACACTATTGGGGAGAGTGCTAATTAGCACCTTTTTGGAAGGATATTTAGTAATGTCTATCAAAATTCCAAATGCACATATATACCTTAGCTCGGCATTTCCGTTTCTTTTTTTTTTTTTATAAATTAATTTTTATTGGTGTTCAATTTACCAACATACAGAATAACACCCAGTGCTCATCCCGTCAAGTGCCCATCACCCATTCACCCCCACCCCCCGCCCTCCTCCCCTTCCACCACCCCTAGTTCATTTCCCAGAGTTAGAAGTCTTTATGTTCTGTGTCCCTTTCTGATATCTCCCACACATTTCTTCTCCCTTCCCTTATATTCCCCTTCACTATTATTCATATTCCCCAAATGAGTGAGAACATACACTGTTTGTCCTTCTCCGATTGACTTACTTCACTCAGCATAATACCCTCCAGTTCCATCCACGTTGAAGCAAATGGTGGGTATTTGTCGTTTCTAATGGCTGAGTAATATTCCATTGTATACATAAACCACATCTTCTTTATCCATTCATCTTTCCATGGGCACCGAGGCTCCTTCCACAGTTTGGGCATTTCCGTTTCTAAGAACAAAGTTCTCTATAGATTTACTAGCAAAAGTGCCCTAGGAAATCAACACAAGAATGTTCATTATTGCATTGTTTACAAGTGTGAAAAAAATGACAAAAGAAAAACAACTTCAATGTTTATTTATAAAAAACTGGCTAAGTATATGATGCCATGCATTATTGGAGAAGGTCATTGTGGGGAGGTGGCCAGTGGCTGGTCTCGGGTAATTAGAAGCTCTTCAACGTCTCTCCAGTCCTTGGAGTGTACATTCTGTCCATTGTTCCTGCCATTTTCAAGGATGCAGTCTTGAGGGAGCAAGGTGTTGCTGAGGCTCTCTAGATGGTAAATGTCACTGAATATACTTTCTGCTGAGCTTATTGATACAGCTGCCAAGTCCTAGCAAAAGGCCAGGCGTGGTTAGTGTGGCTGTAGGACATAGAGGTGATGGCATTTCTCTGTCCAGACAGGAGACAGAAAAAATGAGCAATATTACCACACACACTCTGCCCTCTGGCACCACCTGCATATATGTTGGGTGTGCATGTGTGTGGGTGTAAGATGCATTTTGTTCCAGAAGCTGTGATTGATAAGTTGCAAGCCTATCCAACCCCTAAGAAGGTGAAAAAGGAAGAGGTGCAAACTTTTGTAGAGTTTGGGGGGCTTGGGGGACTTTTATCCCCGACCTGGCATAGTTTCTGTCCTTTATACCATCTCATAAAGAAGGGGCACATGTACAACACAGGATCAGAGCAGCAAGCTGCCTTTGAGACGGCAAAATATTAGATGCACGTTAAGCCCCTGGGTAGCTCATTATACCCTGTGGAGTCATGGAAATATATATGGAATGACATTTAGGCACTTCCAAGGGCCTCAGGGAGCCTTTACTGCCTTCCAAATCCCAATATGTAAGGTACTGACATTCCCCGCTAACCAGGAAGCGGATGCCCAGGTATGAGCCCTAGCAACTGGCCCTTCAGTAGATACAGCAGACTCGGTGCATGGGAGGAGTGGCCACCGTAGTGCTCAAGTGGGATGGCACATTGCCAAGAAAGATGGTTAATGCAGTAACAGCATGTCCTGTGTGTTCTAAACAATATCCAAGACCACCGTCAAAGGAGTCTGGGGATATTCACTGGAGATCCCAACTGGTGAAAAATTGACAAATTGTTTATATTGACTCTTCCCTCTGAAAGATGGTCCTAAATATGCCTTGGTTTGTGTGGACACTGCATATGGCCTAACCCAAGCTTTCCCTTTGGCCATGCAAAGCAGGCTGCCACCATCAGGGGTTAAAGAAACTGAGTACTATATATGGATACCATGGTCAAATAGACAGTGATCAAGGGTTACATTTTAGAGGTTATGGATGTGCAAGATTGGACAAAAGAATGTGATATTAAATGAGTGTTTCATCTCCCTTATAAATGCAAGTAGCACGCTTGCTAAAAAGGAGGGATGAAAATATTAGGCTATTAAATTACTAACAAGTAAAACCACCTTGGCCAGGTAGACTGAAGTATCATTCCAGGTTTTAACACATGTGAATCATCATCCAGTAGGGCCTGTCACCTCATATGCCAGCCTGGGGACACCTCCCAAGGTATTTAACTCTGTAAAGGTATGGAAATCTTAGGAGATAGACATTGCCCTGATTCTCACCATGGATCTACATGCTATGGTGTTGAGAACATCCAGTCCCATCATACCTGGGAAAGGCAATATGTATTGGAGCTTGCCAGGGGACATCCCACCAGGATGGGTGTTACTTTGCACCCCAGTGCAAACCCCACTGAGATCCTGTTGTCCTGCTGCAAGCTGGACCAATGGAAATGCACCATACCTGGAATGGGACATGTACCATTGAAAGAAGGGAGAATGTAGGGGTCCTGGTCTGACATATGCCACCCCTAGTCCATCTCCTCTAGTCCATCTGACAGTACTGTTTACCCCAACCAGCATATATGGTATATACAACATGGTCAAATTCCAAAGCTGTAGCCATATTAGTAGCTAAGAATCAGGCCATAAATATAAGTCTTATAGAAGAGGAATACCTTCCCATTTAAGTTCCTACTAAATATATGTTTTTGACCTTAGACTTCTGTTGCTCCTGTGGTGTCTGGCTACAGGATGGGCATCAAATACCTTTCTTCAGTGGGCCTACTCATATACCCAACAAAGGAATCAATCCAACTGTTGGGTATGTGGGAAACTGTCCCTCTCTAGCTCATCAGGATTGCTATGATGGGCATCATCACTCCAGAGCGGGGATTAGAAAGGCTTAAAGTAATGCATTATAAAGGAACAAGCCAGGATTAGTACCCTTAATTCATCTGGTATTACCAATACTGAGCCTGGCCTGTGGTACATATTGTCAATAACCCTGGGCATCTTTTTCTGTCAATCAAACTATGTAAGCAGCCCATCAGACTGCTGATCAGAAGGGTCTTCAAAATAGAGCTATTGGTGGCTATACTCATATTTGGGATAGGTTTGTGTGGCTTACCTTGGGGTTATGGACATTTGAGCACCCAGCCATCCCTAAAACTCCCAGTTGTACTAGGAATATGGGATAGATAACACTGGAACTGTGTGGTCATTCTGTCACATTAAAGGATAGTGACTGGTTTGGCACAAACTGGTTCTACTTCCTAGATGTTTATTGGATAGCCCTGGATGGGAACCAAAAGTTGTGTGCCACAAATATTTGGCTGCAACTTCCACTGGATAGTTGAACCACTACTCTATGGGTTTTCTCCAGGCATAGGGGAGAATTTGCCCCAGAGTAACAAAAATTGCCAACCTCTCTTGCTTCAAGGCCAAAGGAGCATATTCTGTTTTCTACCGGTTTGATCACTTGGATGCTGCCTTGTCTCCTCCATTGGCCTGGAGGATGTTGTGGCACACATAGAAGCCCTTACTAAATTCACCCAACAAGAGACCTCTGGCAAAGGCTATCTTTACCAAATACCGAAACGTCTCTAATAAGAAAAGCTGTCCTCCAAAACAGAAAGGGCTTGGACATTATTACTGCCTCACAAGGAGGCACCTGTGCCATTATCCAGAGCGTTATTGTTCATACCCTGATCAGTCTCCTAATGAAGCATCCTTATTAAATCACATGAAGACACAAGTGAAGGCCCAGAGTGATCAAACCACTAGCCTATGGGACTTAGTAAATCAGTGGTTTGGATCATGGGGCTTTTGGTGGGGGAAAAAATGATACTTAGTTTGGGAATAATTATCTTAGTTTTCTCTTGCTTGTACCTATATTGTTGTTGTGATATCTGCCTTCATTGCAGTCAGACAGACACCGAATTAGCCGTCGTCTTCTTATTGATGAAATACCTTGCTGACCACTCAGAGCACATTATGGAAGAGAAGGGCATGGAAGATTGTAAGAGCTGGTCATGAAGGGTGGAGTGTTAAAGGTCACTGAGAAGGCACAACTACCAGTTGACCCAAGGGCTGGATGTAGGCCATTGGAGGCTCCTCATTCACTCCCTGCCCTTGGAATCTACATTATGCCCACTGTTCCCACAGTGGAAGCCATTTTCAAAGATGAGGACTTGAGAAAATAATGTGTTGTTGAGACGATCTGGATGGTACACACAATAGAACCTGGTTAAGGCCACGAGATAAACTTAAGATTCTGGAAGGCTGGTGCAGAAATCTACTCATCTTGTGGCTTCCTAAGATAAACCTGGTATTTGAATTCCCTTGCTTATTAGACCTTCAGAATTCACTAGGAAGCTGCTGAGGGTTGAAACCAACACACATTTCAATATTATAGTCTTTCAGATATTCTTTCGAATGCCTCAAAAGTGGTATGTCTACCTGTACTGATTAGAAAAAATATCCAAGTGTATTAAGTATAGAAATGCAAGTTGTAGGCCTTTATTTGTAAAATTATGTATGTAAAAGTATATGTGACCTACAATATTTTCTATAATATTATGTGGCCCAATGTAATCTGATATGATACAAATCTGTATATGTAAAAATATTTCCAAGAAAGCTGAAAAAACAATAATAGTTAATAAGTAGGATGAATAGGAAGGTGAGACTTCATTTTATGATTTTCTACTATTTGATTTTAATTTTTCCATGATTGTGTACTACTTTCAAAAGGCAGTAGAGTATCAGATTCAGAATTTACACTGTAGACCTAGACCATCTGGGTTCAATGTCTGATTTCATCATTTACTAGTCATTTGGCCTTGAGCAAATTATTTAATCTCTTGGATCCTCAATTTTTGAACCTATAACATAGTAATAATAATAAGTAGCAATAGTAATATAATTTCATGGGGTCAAAGTTAGAATTAAATTAGTTAACTCATAAAAAGTACTTAAAACATAATGAAAGTCACTGAGAGGACACAAATGTTAGCTGCTGCTATTGTAACATTATTATCATTATTACACTACTTTTATTTATTTATTTACTTTGAAAACAGATTCAGATTTAGTGATATTTTATGCATGTCATACACACACACTGATCTACATTTAAAAATATAGATCTAAAGTTTCAAATTTATCCATGTAAATTATCCATAGCTTGTTATTAAAAACATCTTAACTATATCCTATTCATCTCTTATTTCTTTCCTGGATATCCAAATGTCTTTTTTTCCTCTTTTATTAATTTATTTTTTTTACTTTTTAATTTTTCTATTTATTTTTTATTTTTATCCTTTATTATATATATATGTGTGTATTTATATATACGTCTTTCTTTTCTCTCTCTCTCTTTTTTGGTATCAGCTTATAATCTTTTGTTCATTGGTTGGTTCATTTGTTTCCTTCTCTTATTTTTCTGATCAGGCTTCTTATTTTTTTTTTTTACTGTTCTTCTTTCCCTACCTTTTTTCCTTCCTGGTTTCTTATTTTTTGGACTCAGGATTAAGGTTTATTATTTGTCTGTTTGTATCCATTTTTTTTCCATTTCCTTTCTCTCATCTTGGATCAGGCTTTTTTCTCTTTCTTTTTTCTTCTTTTCTTTTTTCCTTTACAGGCTTAACTTCACTAATAAATCAAAGCATACTTACTTAGAGGTCAAAACACTCCCTACTACAAATAAGGAGGAGCTCTGTAGAGGACAAACCAGTGGGAGAGAGCATCCAAAACACAGCAGCAGAGTGCACACAGCATATACCAAAAACACTTCCTGAAGTTTTTATTGTTTCTATTGTTATTGCTGTTTTTTTTCTTTATCTTTTCTTTTCTGGACACAATAACTAGAAGGAGAAATTTACTGCAAAAGAAAGCACAAGATGTAGTACTCTCTGCCATGGATTTAACCAATATGGAATAAGTAAGATGTTGAAACTAGAATTCAACACAATGATTATAAAGATACTAGCTGGGCTTGAAAAAAGCATAGATGACACCAGAGAACCCCTCAGTGTAGAAATAAAAGAACTAAATCTAATCAGGCTGAAATAAAAAATGCTATTACCGAGATGCAGTAAAAAATGGAGGCTCTGACTGCTAGGATAAATAAGGCCAAAGAGAGAGCCAGTGATATAGAAAACAAAATGATGGAAAGTAAGGAAACTGAGAAAAAGAGAAAATACAACTACTAGATCACAAGAAAGATTTCAAATCAGCGATACCATAAAGCAAAATAATATTCGAAAAATAAGGGTCCCAGAAGATAAGGAGAGAGAGGGTGGGGGGCAGAAGTTTTATTTGAACAAATTATAGCTGAGAACTCCCCTAATCCAAGAAAGGAAACATGCATTCAAGTCCAGGCAGCACAGAGAAGCCCCCCAAATCAATAAAAATAGATCAACACCTCAACATATAGTAGAAAAACTTGCAAATTTCAGAGATAAAGAGAAAATCCTGAAAACAGCTCAAGACAAGAGGTCTTTAACCTACAAGGTAAAACATAAGGTGGTAGCAGACCTGTCCACAGAGACCTGGCAGGCCAGAAAGTACTGGCATGATCTATTCAATGTGCTTACTGGGAAAAATATGCAAGCAGGAATACTTTATCCAGCAGAGCTGTCATTCATAATAAAAAGGAGAGATAAAGAGTTTCCCGGACAAACAAAAACTAAAGGAATTCATGAAAAATAAACCAGCCTTCCAAGAAATATTAAAGGGAATCCATTGAGCAAAGAGAGAGCCTCAAAGTAACAAAGGCCAGAAAGGAACAGAGACGATCTACAGAAACAGGGACTTTATAGGTAATACAATGGCACTAAATTTGTATCTTTCAATAATTATTCTGAATAAAAATGGACTAAATGCTGCAGTCAAAAGACACAGGGTATCAGGTTGGATAAAAAAAAAAATTACAAGACCCATTGATATGCTGTCTGGAAAACTCATTTAGACCCAAAGACACCCCCAGATTGAAAGTAAGGGGGTGGAGAACCATATATAATACAAATGGACATCAATTGTCTTTTTTAAAAAAATGAAGCATAGTTGGCACACAAAGTTATATTAGTTTCAGATACACAACATAGTGATTTGGCAACTCAACAACTCTCTATGTTATAGTGTCCTCACAAGTGTAGCTACCATCTGTCACCATACAATGCTATTAAATACCACTGATTATATTCCCTATGATGTACCTTTCATTCACGTGACTTATTCATTTTATAACTGGAAGCCTGTACCTGCCATGATCCTTCATCCATTCCCCCAGTCCCCCCCCCCCCACCAGCCCATCTGGCAACCACCAATTAGTTCTCTGTATTTGCGGGTCTGTTTCTGCTTTGTTTTGTTTTTTAGATTCCAGATGTAAGAGAAATTACATGGCATTTATCTTTCTCTGTCTGACTTATTTCATATATCACTATATCCTGTAGGTCTACTTATGTCACAAATGGCAATAGCTAATCATTTTTTAATGGCTGAATAATATTTCATTGTACGTATGGAGCACCTTCTTTGTCCATCATCTGTCAATGGACACTTGGGTTGCTTCCATATCTTGGCTATTGTAAATAATTCTGTAATAAACATAGAGATGCATATATCTTTTTAAATTAATATTCTCATTTTCTTTGGATAAATACACAGGGGTGAAATTACTGGATCATATGGTATATCTATTTTTAATTTTTTGAGGAAACCCTATACCGTTTTCAACAGTGGTTTCACCAATTTACATTCCCACCAATAGGGCATAAGTGTTCCTTTTTCTCTACATTCTCACCAAAACTTGTTATTTCTTATCTTTTTGAAACTAGCAATTCTGACAGGCATAAGGTGATATTTATTATGATTTTGATTTGCATTTCCTAATGATTAGTGATGGTGAGCATCTCTTCTGTGCCTGTTATTATCACTACGTTTAGATTCTTACAATGAGTTAAAGTTTACATGTAGTGAAATACCCAGATTTAAGTGCACCATTTGATGAGTTTTGACAAATGCATGCACCGATCTAACCATCACCACAATTAAGATACAGAATACTTTCATCACACCAAGAAATTCCTTCAACCTTTACTGTTAATCCCTACCCTTCATAGGTATATGCTATTCTGAGTTTCTTTTTTTTAAGATTTTATTTATTTATTCATAAGAGACACAAAGAGAGAAAGAGGCAGAGACACAGGCAGAGGGAGCAGCAGGCTCCATACAAAAAGCCCAAAGTGGGACTCGATCCTGGGACTCCAGGATCACGACCTGGGCTGAAGGCAGGTGCTCAACCGCTGAGCCACCCAGGGATCCCCTGCTATTCTGAGTTTCATCATCAAATGTTGATTTTGCTGATTCTTGAACTTGTATAAATAGGATACATGTGTATTATTTTGTTACTGGCTTTTTTCTTCTCGACATAGTATTTTTCAGATTCACCCGAATTGTTGCATGCATCCGTAGTTCATATATTTCACTTCATACGATGCTGTCCTGTTGTTTTCCACAGCAGCACTATTGTTTTGGGATACCCACCAGTAGGATATAAAAGTTAGAGTTGTTCCACATCCTTGATAACACTTGATATTGTCAGTCTGTTTGATTTTAGCCTAATAGATAAATATTGGTATCTTACTTTCATCTAAATTGCATATCTATAATGATTAAGGACTTGAACATCTTTTTATGTGCTTATTGCCCATTTGTATGTCTTTTGTGAAGTATCTTCTTAAACCATTTGCTCATTTTAAATGGTATTTTTAAACTTACTATTGAGCTGGAATATATACTATTTAGATATCCTAGATTTAAGCCCATTGTCAGATATAGGTTTTGTGAATACTTGCTCTCATTCAATATAGCTTGCTTTTTTATTTTATTAACTGCCTTCAAAATAGCAAAAGTTGGAGTGCCTGGGTGGTGCAGTTGGTTAATGATATGATTCTTAGTTTTGGCTCAGGTCACTATCTCAGGGCTATAAAATCAAACCCTGCATGGAGTTCTGCACTCAGAATAGATTCTGCTTCAGATTCTCTCTCCCTTTAAATTATGCGCCTCCCATTTGTGCTCTAACATAAATAAATTAATCTTTAAAAAATCTCAAATAGTAAAAATTTTTAAAATTTTTATCATGTCCATTTTTTCTTTTATGTTTCATGTTTTTTTTGCATAGCATTTGAGAAACATGTCTTTTATTTCCTTTGTTGTATTTTTTTAAAGATTTTATTTATTTATTTTAGAGAGAGTGAGAACCAGAGAAATCATAGAGGTAGAGGGAGAGGGAGAAGCATACTAGCCACCTAGCAGAGAGCCCAATGCAGGGCTCGATCCAAGTACCCCCGATCATGACCTGGGCCAAAGGCAGGTGTTTAACCTACTGAGCCACCAAGTGCTCTACCCTTTGTCACTATTTTGTAGTTGTCAATATACAGGTCATATAAAATTTTTCTAAATTTATTCTTCAGTAATATTTTTAGTGCCTTTTTTACTGGAGTTGATTTTTTATATTTCTTTTGCTAATTATTCATAGCAAATATATAAAATATACACAGATTTTGCATATCCAACCTTGATATATTCACTTAACACCCTAAGCAGCAGATTAGTAGTTTATTACATTTTTCTATGAACACAATCATGTCCTCTTCAGAGAGTTCTATTCCTTCCTTTTCCATTTTTAGGATTTTTTGTTTCTTTGTATTATCAAATTTCACTGGATAGAAACGATACTACAGTGTAGACTAAAACCTTTCCTGGTTTCTGATCTTAAATGGAAATCATTGAGCCTTTCATTGTTGAATATAATGTTAGCTATAAGTTCTTTAGAGATGCCCATAGTCAGGTTAAAAAGGTTTTCTTCTATTCTTTTTTTTTTTTTTAAAGCTTTTTTTTTTTAATTTTTATTTATTTATGATAGTCACACAGAGAGAGAGAGAGAGAGAGGCAGAGACACAGGCAGAGGGAGAAGCAGGCTCCATGCACCGGGAGCCCGACGTGGGATTCGATCCCGGGTCTCCAGGATCGTGCCCTGGGCCAAAGGCAGGCGCTAAACCGCTGCGCCACCCAGGGATCCCATTTTCTTCTATTCTTGTTTGTTGAACATTTAGAAATTTTATTAAATGAATGAGTATTGAATTTTGGAAATGCAATTTCTGCATTTATTGAAATTATAATATACTTTTACTACTTTATTCTATTAATGTACTAAATTAAAATGACTGATTTTTTTGGAAGTTAAATCAACCTTGCATTTTTTAGGAAAAACCTATTCAGTCAGGTATGCTCTCCATTTTATATATTATTGGATATAATTTCCTAAAATTTTGTACGGATTTTCACACTTTAAGTCCACGGAGGGAGATATGTCATAGTGTTCTTTTGCTGTGAGATTTTTGGATTTGGTGTTAGCATACTCTGGCCTTTGGATATGAATTGGAAAATAATGCCTCTCCCTCTACTTCCCGCAAGAGTTTATGTGTGATTGTTACTGTTGCTTCCTTAAATGTCTGTAGAATTCACCATTAAAGCAATCTCAATCTGAAGTTTTCTTGTAACTTTGAATTATGAATTCATTTTTTTAAATACATGTAGGACTATTCAGATTTTTCTACATTTTCTTGGGCCAGATTCATAAATTTAATGGGTCCTTAAATAAATTTTAATCTCATCTAGATTATCAATTTTTGTAGAATAAGGATGTTCATAATGGTTCTTTATTATCATTTAATGTCTGCAATGTCTCTAGTGATACAATTTCATTTATAATTTTGAAAATTGGTATACTCCTGATTTTTTTCTTGATCAGGCTAACTCAAGCTTTATTAACTGTGTTGATCTCTTCAAAACACAAGTTTTTGGTTTCATATATATATTTACTATTTTTTAGTACTATTTTTCTGTTCTTCGTTTAACTGGGTTCTATTCTTACATATATCAGTTCCTCCCTTCCACCTCCTTTTTTTGTTTACTCTGCTTTTATTTTAACTTTTTAAGGCAAAATTGCAGATTATTGATTTTGTACCTCCCATATCTCTAAAATACCCTAGCATTTAGAGCTATGACTTTCCTTTTAAACATGCAGTAGCTATATCTCACAAATTTGATATACTACATTTTCATTTTATCAGTCAATTAGAAAACTTTTCTCATTTTCACTTTTAAATTTTTACCCACCAGACATTTTTAAAGTATACTGCTGATTTTTCAAATATTGGTGGATTTTCTAGATAATTTATTTTTATTAAATTGTAATTTAATGTCATTATAGTAGAGCACATAAAATATTTTACTCTTAAAAATTCTTAAATTCTTTTTATTTGAATATAGTCAACACACAATGTTATATTAGTTTCAGGAGCACAACTTTGTGATATAGTAAGTTTATACATTATGCTATGTTCACCACAAATATAGCTATCATCTTCCCATTACATTGAGATTATATCATTGTATTCCTTATATTTTGTTTTTTAAATTTTTTGAGAATTTTTTACTAACACTCTAAAAATGTCAACTATATTTCTTTGATACAGTTGTTCAAATTTTCTATATCCTTAATGACATTCAGTGTACTTCTATTAGTTCTGTTAGTATATCTATAAAGAGAGGAATTTAAAAATGTCTAATTTTAACTGTAGGTTTGCTTATTTTCCTTTTAGACTTCTCAGGTTTGGTCTATTTTGTTTTAAAACTCTTTAATTAGGTGCATAAACATTTTCAATTATTAAATCCTCTTGATTAATTCATCCTTTTATCAGATTTCTCATCTCTATCGATATTCTTGGTCCTAAAGTCAACTTTGTCTAATATCTATGGAGCCACTCCAGTTTTCTTATGACTGTTCACTATGGTATATATATATTTTTTCATATTTTGACTACAAAGTACCCATGTTTTGATTATTAAATCGCAATTACATCATGATTTTTACTTATTTCAACAATTTCTGCTTTTGATTGCAATATTTAGACTATTAATATTTAACGTAACTGAAATAGTTGGGTTTAATTTTACTCTCTTGACATTTGCTTTCTTTTTATCGCATTTGTTCTTTGTTCTTTTTTTTTTCTTTTATCTTGATTGCCTTTAGATTTGATAGGTGTTTTTAGGATTTATTTTTATTTCCATTACTGACTTATTAGCTATATCTCTTGGTTATTTTTTTATAATGGTAAGTTCTTACAGTGGCAATAAAAAGAGACCATGGTGTCTAGAGACATACATACTCCCATCATAGCTGAGAACTTTATCCCAAATCTGGGAATTTAAAGCTAAAGAAAAATATGATATTTAAGAAGGACTGTTTTGACTTTCACTGACTTAGGGGTAGCACTCAATGTGAATTATAAAATGGAGTGCCTTTCTTAATTTCCTGGTGGATAATACAATAGGGCATACAACCATCAACTTTATACTCTTAATTTCTGTTTGCTTTTCCTACTGCCTACATCCTTGTTTTTTTGGGTTTTTTTTGTTTTTTTGTTTTGTTTTGTTTTGTTTTTTAAGAGAGAGAGAACATAAAAAGCAGGGAGAGGAAGGGGAAGAGGGAGAGGAAGAGAGAAAATCTTAAGCATGTTCCATACCCAGCATGAGCTCAACAAGGGCTCGACCTCAGAACCTTGAGATCATGACCTGAGCCAAAAATCAAGAGTTGGAAGCTTAACCAACTGAGCCACCAGGCACCCCAGGATTCCTTACATCTTTTATTCTTTTTCTTTTGGAGAAGATTATCTGCAATTTATTTTTGTTGCTGTTGTTTCAAGTTTTTATTTAAATTCTAGTTGCTTAACATATATTGTAATATTAGTTTTGGGAGTAGAATTTAGTGATTCATCACTTACATATAACACTTAGTGTTCATCACAAGTGTCCTCCTTAATACCCACCACCCTTTTTGCCCATTCCTGCCCACCTAGGCACCAGCAACCGTCACTTTGTTCTCTATAGGTAAGAGTCTATCTTATGGTTTGCCTTACACTTTTTATTCTTATGCCTTAGTGAACATATATTTCTTTTTTCTATTCTTCTTCTTCCAACTTGTTTTCTCTTAACATCCTTCCCCCCAACTCAGGCTTAGTGCAACTCTTAAATAGAGAGCATGTCTATGTTAGTCTGGGAAGTCTTCCGAGAAGCAGATGCTAAGATATAATTAAAAAAAAAAAACATAGGGAAAACACAGTAAAAGAAAAATGAGAAAGTGTTGTCAGAGTACAATGCAATTCTAAGCCTGAGTGAAGGAGAGAGGGAGGGAATGCTGGGTAGAAGGCCCTCTTCTGCTCTGCAGTTAAAAGCAGGTTTACCAATGCCATTAGGGAGTCCTCCAGCAAAAGCAGCCATCAGAGCAGAGCTATTATTTTTCTTCCAGAATCATAAGTGCCTTAATTGTGCATAGTCATAAGCTGGGAGTAATGTGTGGAGGCCATGGCCTCAACACAAATACATTGGTATAGGATGCCTGGGTGGCTCAGTGGTTGAGTGACTGCCTTTGGCTCATGTCATGATGCCAGATCTTGGAATCTAGTCCTGTTTCGGGCTCCCCACGGGGAGCCTGCTTCTCCCTCTATGTCTCTGCCTCTCTCTTTGTGTGTCTCTCATGAATAAACAAATAGAATCTTTAAAAAAAAAATACACTGGTATATTCCTGAGCACAACACTGGGGCCTTTGACCAATGAGGCCCTGTAGAGTTGGAGGATCTTTGAGGCATAATTCCCAATCACATTTTCCAAATTTTTTTCTGGAGAGGAAAGAGATTTTGAAAAGGAGGAACAAAATGTTGATATCATTTCTCCTTTTACTAAAGTCTCTGCCTAAGCCACCCGCTATTGATCATAAATGGTAGATGACTACAGGCCTAAGGTTAGAGAGTCACCTGTAACAGGGTAACAAGAAGTGATATTTTCAGAGTAAAAATAGAAAAATAAAATAAAGAAAAACATCATCTAAAGTATTTGAAAATGCCCTTGAAATCTTTTCAAAACCTAAATAAATTACTGTCACATATCTCCTCTAATTAAACCTGGATTTTCTAAAGTACCAACATCAAGATAAATAGGAATAATTATTCAATTTTTTTTGTTTTGCTTAATTATGTGTGTTGTGGATTTGAACCTATTTTTCATTTTAAATGTACAATGTTTCAGACACATTATGCTTAATATAGGCTTATATGAGTAACCTGGGATCCCAATCATCATTTATGACATTTATGACATTGCTTCTATGGGAAAGTAGGTTCCAAGTTCCCAGTGATGAATTTATAAATGAGCTTTTGGGATATAACTTATTTGTTAGTTGCAGATGTAGGTTTTATATCTTTTAATGTTTTATATCTTTCACATATTTTTATGTGATCTTTGCGAAATGTTTCCACCTCTGTTATTTGAGCCTTCCCATGGCACTCTGGAGCAGAGAAGTAGGCAATAATTGTTTTTTTATTTTTTCTTTCTCCACCTGAGATTCATACTTGGGTACCCAGGAACCTCTCTGCCCAAGCCTGTCCTCCTCATTTTTCTTATTAACTTCCTCCCAATTTCAATTCAAACCTATTCAGAGGCAAAACTAATTTTTGTGATTGAAACCAGGTGAGTGGTTGACTTAGAGGATTCTGACTGGAAGGGGACATAAGAGAGTTTCCTGGGATGTTGGTAGGGTTCTGTACTTTATTTGTTACATGGATGCATATGAATGTAATGATTGGTCAACCTCTCCATTTACGATTTGCACAGATTTTGTAATTATAGTTGAATTAATTTTTTTGAAAACTTAACTGTTCCAAATTTCATTAGCAAGCTTATATATTAACTACAGGTAATGAATCATTGCTTTTAGTGAGTTAAGTTTATCCTCTCTCTATAATATTTGAATTTTAATCAACAACATCTCTAACTTTACCCCAAGGCACGTAATATTGCAGTTGTTGAACATGTTACTAGCAAAGGCACCAGTGGCGAGTAGATCTAGAACATAAGAACCTGCCAGCAGGAGCCAATTTCAGGGAAAAAATAGGATGAAAGTTTACATTACTTCAAATCAGAAAGGTTAGATAAAGAGATTTTAGATAAGATCTTATCACATTTTAAATTAGAGGCCCATTTAACAGGCCCATTTAAGGCCCAATATAAACAGCACCTGTGACTACTAACACAATATAAACAGCACTTGTGATTACTAACATACATTTCAACTGATGATTGTCCTCCCAAAAGGCATTATATATATATATAATATACGGCTCACTATATATATATATATACACACACATGCACTTATACATACATAGGCTTGTGCATATAAGTGTCATATATATATGTATATATATGTACATACATATATATATACACACATATACTATATACATATATATGCCAAAAAAGAGTTGGGAGAAGAATAGAAATTATCTTTTTGTCTGTATGAAGAACAAATTTTCAACAGAAAATTTACATTTCAGAAGTATTAAAATTAAATGACGATATATAATGACTACATATAAGTGACTATATTAAATGACTATATGAAAATGACTATAATAATTTATTTTTAAAAGTATTCTTGCATTTATATGAATATATATAAAACTTTTATCTATAAGAAAAATAGATTGGTTTATTCCAGAAATTGCAGGAGAATGTGCCACCAACTGAACATAATTTGAACCTAATAGTTCAACTATAAACTGAAATTCAGTGCTGTGAATACCTTGATCAGAGAAACATTTTAGCACTGCTTAACCAGGAGATCTTAGTGTGGCTGATCTTTAGGAAATAAAAAAGGACCTTTCCTTTTTCTGATCTATGATAAAAATTTAAAACTCTGTGCAAATATTTACAATGTTAATTAAGACATTTTAGACATAATCCAATAAATTAAGCAGAAGTACTATGTTTCTCAGGCAAAAGTGGAAGCAACACGGAAGGGCCTGCACTAGCTATAGATGCAGGACAACCACTCAGGTTTTTCTGTTTCCTAGCTTTTCTCTTCCTCAACACTCACCAAACACTTCATCACGGGCTAATGATCTATACAAATATAGGTGTGCATGCATATGTAGATACATACATAGTCCCACCCACTAGAATAAAAGCCCAGAAAAGGCAAAGACTATCTTCATCCTTTGTTTTACTATCCCTTGCAGCTAGCACAAATGCTTGGATATAATAGAAATTTAGTGATAATGTTCTACTTGCCTAACTCATCTTATTTTGTCTTGCTGTTATAACAAATTACCCCACACTTAATTAGAACAACACAAATTTATTATTTCACAGTTTCTATAGGTCAGAAGTCCAAGCACAATATGGTTGCTCTGAGTTGCATAAGGCCAAAATGAAAGTGTTTCTTTCTGCGAATTCTGGAGATGGATCCCCTTACAACCCATTCAAATTGTTGGCTGCATTCCATCCCATGTGTTTGTTCACAGAGGTTCCCTATACTTGCTATCTTTTGGCCAGGGCTCATTTTCAGCTTCTAGAGGCTGCCTATAGTTGTTAGCTCATATCCCTCTTTCTCTATCTTCAAAGCCAGCAACAGTTAGTAGAATATTCGTCACGCTTTGATTCTGATTTCTCCTTTTGCCTCCTATCTCCTTTGTTTTCATATCCTGCCACAGCTCTCTGCCTGTTTTGTCTGCTTTTGAGGCCCATGTGATTGCATCGTACTCAGCAGAATAATCTTCCTATTTTTAAGGTCAGCTGATGGGTAACCTTAATTCCATCTTTAAAGCCCCTTTACAACAGCATCTCAATTCGTATTTTTTAAATAACTAGGGGGTGGGATTCTTGGAGGCCTATCTTTAGAACTCTGTCTACCACTCAAAGTACTTGGCTCAGTGGAGCGAAGACACAATATAAACAGCACTTGTGATTACTAACACACATAAACTGCCTTGTGGTGGGCCTGAAAGTGAAAACAGGCAGGGAGTTAGTTCCACATTCATTATCCAAATAGTTTAAGGTGAGTTTTGGCAAGTTGCCTTGAGCAGCTTGGTTTAAAGGAAATGTTCTGAGAGTTGTTACCATATTTTAGAGCAGGTGCACCTAAGATCCTAGTAAAAACAGAAGAGTATTAAGTGAAGCAAATTACAGTGGGGAAACTATGTGGTCCTGGAACTGCATTTTCACTATTCCTTTTTTAGTCATTTTTACTAGTATTCCCAAATTAATAAACATTCCTTGTTTGGAAGGGAAGTTGCAGTAAGAAAAAAGAGTCAGGGTAGAGAGATAAGAAAGCTTGATGGTGGGGTAGAATATAAACACCATGAAAGATTTAAGACAGATTTAAAAATTGGAACAAACTCTAAAAAAAAAAATTGATGAGAAATCAAAGTCAACCATGAGGTTAAACCTAGGCAGACACTTAAGAGAATTCATAAAAGTTAAGATTGAGATTTTTCTCTATAGCTGAAGAATTCTTTTTCTATTATGGTCTTGTCCATTAAATAGACTAGAAAAAATGGTAATCATACCCTGTTAATAGTTAATATGCTTGTTTTCTTCCAGCTTCACACTCCTCTATGCAATTAACTCTCTCATCATAGAAAGAAATGTTAGTGTGGATACATGAAATCTCGAGCTATTCTACAAATACTTGTGACCAACACAGGGTTATCAGTCTCATAGATAAGAAACTTGCTGTAGGTATTAGGATAAAGGAAATTATTTTACAGAGACTATATCATACCAGATACAATAGATTGCAGTGCTAACTTTTAATCTCAGATCTGCATGTGCATATTCTCAATCCTTGGTTTACCTATAGCAATTTCCTTCCAGTAGCTGTCATCTAATTTCCCTTGGTAACTCCCCAAATGCCCTACATATTGCCCCACATCTGAAGCTAATATGATACCTCTGCATCCTTAGAATTAGAATCACTACTCAGACATTCTTTGGAGACATTTCTAATGAGTTTATTATCAATGTTCTTACTGCATATTCCCCTTGTGGGCTTTTACTGACTTCAACCATAAATCTGAATCTCATAACAAATTCATCTTTGAGAGGATCTCCTATCTGCCCTTTCCACATATTTCACATTGCTTTTCTCCTCTTCTTTTTCATTTGGTGGATTTTTCATCCCTCTCTATCTTTAGTCACCTTTAAAGGAACAGAGCAAGAAGTAGGACCTGGAGCTACAGTGAACATTGCTATCCTCTGGATCATCACTTGAGTGATTTAATGTCAGTCTGTGTGGCTGGGGGCAAGATAATACGTGTCTGTCTCAAAGTCATCCCCGCACTGCCTCTCCTGACAGTCTCAGAACAGCCCCCCTTACTTCATAGTCACGAGAGCAAATGTTTAATGATGGGTTCCAACACTGGAAGATAGAAGACTGACCACAGAATTGAAAAGTGAAATCTTCGGAGTGCTCACATATTTGTCTTTAAACAGGAAGTTTTCAGTAGAGGGAAGATGTTTCTAGATGTCTAGTAGTTTCTAGACAACTTAAGACAAACCAGCCTAATTCTCCTTTTTTCATTTGAATGACTCCATTGTTTCTTTGTTCATCCAATGGTCATGAATTTAAAGCATATTATGACCCAGATACAGCCAAACATGCTGTAAAATCCATCTTTTACAGGGGTATGATTTTTCCTAATTTTTTAATATAACAAATCTAAAGGCCATTTTAAAATTGCTTTACAACTTTGCCTTTAATTCTAGTAATATTTTATTCTTCTGTGTGTGTTTGTTGTTGGCACTTAAATATCATCCTCCTGCTCAAAACATTTGGCTTCCTACTGTTAACCAAGACAATCACAACCACAACGGCAACTTTCCTCTTTGGTCTAGCTTTCACGGTCTTCCAAAATATCTACATAACAAGTTCATCCAGGCTTGAGGTAACCATCTCCCTCCAAAATCTTCTGCTCCAGCCAATCTGCTTTATTTTTGTATTATAATATCTTGAGAGCCAGTTGATAAATATGTGAGGAAACTTAGGTAAAGTAACATGGATAGATGGCATGGCTTCTGTCTCTTTAACTGTGCTTGCTCTTTTTTTTTAATACCTAAATATAGGTGACTTAATATGGACTAAGGTGTGTACTGATACCATAACCTCTGTTATTCAATTATTTCCCTTTTTTAAATTTATTTTTTATTGGTGTTCAATTTGCCAAATATAGAATAACATCCAGTGTTCATCCCATCAAGTGTGCTTGCTCTTTTTAAGGACATTCATAATAATTAGCTTTTTAAAATGGACTTTAAAAAAAAAAGAAGTTTTAGTTTTATAGAAAAACTGAGCAGAAAGTGTAGGGAGTTCCTATGTACCCATTTAGATCTTCCGGCCCAATTTAGCCCTCCAGCTTCCAGACTGATTCCCCTGACTCAGGCCATTCTTATCACTCCTTACTCTGTTCTCTTAAAAGAAATCTAACTCACATAAACATCTCACAGGAACTCTCCATAATAAGCAAGGCCCTAATTTTCATAAAATAAATCATTTACCTTTTTACTGCTGGAATGGTATATGTTATTTGACTCTATTTATGAGCTTGCAGGGCTAATGAGACCTCCTTCTGTTGGTTATTTCCTCCTATTTATGATGCTAAGATTTATGATAAGCCCAGTAAGACACTGTTATATCATTTCTGGCCTTGGTAGGCTTAATGTTAGGTATGGTTGTGTCAAAACTTTAAACCAAAAAATAGTCCACTGGTATTGTTTTATTTTTTAATTTAAAAAATGGGTTCCTTATTAATGTAACTGTGCCATTTCAGATGTTTTGGGCATAGAAGACAGGACACCAAGGGGTATGAAGCAAGCAAGAGATTTATTGAGGGAAACAGAATGCCTATAAAGACAAAGGGGAGAAGGAGTATGTTGGAAGATAGTTAAGACCATGAAATAGGTCTGACACCAGTGGAAAAAAGTAATATATACAGAAACAAAACAAAGCAAATCATAATTGCTATCTTCAAAGGGTTTATGGTCTGTTTTCCTCTGGTTTATGCCCTTTTCTGCCCATCGCTCCAAATTTGTTAGGACCAGATCTGTGGTTACCATCCTCTGCAATTTTTTTATTTCTTTCACTATTAGCATGAATGATACCTTGAACCCATCTCTTAATTAATCAAGAAATATCAAAGAGAATACAATAGATATTTGCCATAATTTCAAGTTGATCATAATATTTAATAAAATATTAATAAATTTGAAGAACTAATATTTCAAATTATTCCTCTCCAAAATAGGACCTGAAGAACTTATCTCACCTGCCTCTTTTGAAGTCAAAGCACCGGCAGGTGATCTGGGCTCTACTTACCAGGATTAACCTTAAGACAGAAATGAACAGCTTGAGAAAGTAAACACTTGGGCAGGTAGAGTAGTGTGGGTTCATTGTGGGGAATTCATTTTGCTTGCAAATGTGGCAGAGATATCTAACTTTGGGTCTGGAAATATTTGTAAAGTAGAGTTCCTGGAATAAAAGTGACATTGTGTGATTATGGCAGCAATATCATAAGAACTTCATGAGGTAACAGAACTCAGCATTTAAAAAAAATATTTATTTATTCATAAGAGACAGAGAGAGAGAGAGAGAGAGAGAGAGAGAGAGAGAGAGAGAGGCAGAGACACAGGCAGAGGGAGAAGCAGTCTCCATGCAGAGAGCCCGATGTGGGACTAAATCCCGGGTCTCCAGGATCAGGCCCTGGGCTGAATGCAGGTGCTAAACCACTGAGCCACCCAGGGATCCCCAAACTCAGCATTTTTATACTATTCTCATTCTTTAGCCTGTTTGGTGAATTATTATCCCCAGAAACTCATCTGGTACCTCTTAATGCAGCCCTCCTAAAATTCTGGTAGCTGTCTCACATGGTTTTACTAAGCTATTTTTTTAGTTCAATCAGCCACAATCCAAAAATTGTGTTCACAGAAGGTAAAACTTATTTTAGGTTATGATTCACTGAGGAGGTCTTCAGCTTACTTATACCATGTTTCAATTCTCTGGCCATCTCAAATTGTTATTTTTGTGAAGATTTCTGTTTCATGCATCCTAAAGCCTAGAACTTTATGAAAATATGTGTACTGAAAGACCTCTATTTGAATGCTTATATTAAGCATTATTTTAATAGCTTATTTTAAGTAGCTCTAAGTCAGAAAAACCCAAGTATCCATCAACTACAAAATGGATAAACAAACCACAGTACATCAATTTGATGGAATATTACTAAGCAATAAAAGGGAGGAAATTTCTAATATTACTGGCACAAAAGATTATAGTGTTTGATTTCAATTATATTGCACTCTGGATGCAAATATGTGGAAATATAAAGTAGAGAATGGTTTGCAGGGGCAAAAGATGGAGGGAGAAGATTGACTTCAAAGGAGTCTGAGGGAACTTTTTGTGATGATGGCAATATTTATCTTGATTATGCTGCTGGTTACACAAAGGTCTACATTTTTCAAAACTCATAAACTGTAAATTAAAGTTTAAATTTTATTATATGTAAAATAAATAAATAAATAAATAAATTTTATTATATGTAAATTATAAGTCTATAAGCCTAAATTAGGATATAATAAAACTAGAATTATGTATTAATATTAGAAAAAGTAAATTAAAAACAATAGATATTACCAGAGATAAAGAGTAATATGTTGTAATGATAAAGGGACCAATTCATCAAAAAGTCATTATATTCTATTATATGTGCTTAGCTAATAATACAACTTCAAAATACCTGAAGAAAAGACACACAGAAATGATAAAGCTGAAAGGAGAAACAAATTCACAATTATAGTTGGAATTTCAACACTCCTTTTTCAACATTTAATAAAGGAGGTAAAAAATAATAAGCACATAGAAGGTTTGAACCCTGCTATCAACCAACTTATCTAACATGCAAAGAACGTTACACTCATAGCAAAATACACTATTTTTCAAGTACACATGGAAAATTCACTAATATAAAACAAGTCAATATATTTAACAGAACTGAAGTAATCTGAAGTGTATTCTCTCTTTAGATTGAAACTTAATTAGAAATTCATGGGGATCCCTGGGTGGTTCAGGGGTTTGCCGCCTTGCCTTTGGCCCAGGGCACAATCCTGGAGTCCTGGTATCCAGTCCCACGTCGGGCTCCCAGCATGGAGCCTGCTTCTCCCTCTGCCTGTGTCTCTTCCTCTCTTTCTCTCTATGTCTATCATGAATAAATAAATAAATCTTTAAAAAAAAAAGGAATTCATAACTCAGAGATCTAGAAAATTCCCAAACATTTAGATATTTGGGATGCAATAACATGCCTCTAATGACATAAGAAAAGGGAAGAAATCACAAGGGAAGTCAGAAAATCCTCTGGGATTAAAGATTTATAATGGAAAAAGAAGCGTGGTCTCAAATGAATGACATATGCTTCTACTTTCAAAACTAGGGGAGCAATGTAAATACAAAGTAAATATAAAGAAAGAAATCATAAAGATGATGACAAAAGTTAATGAAATAGAAAAAATATAGATAAAATCATAAAACCTACCAAGACTGAATCATAATAAAATAGAAAATCTGAACAGACTGATTATTAGTAAGATTTAATTAGCAATCAAAACCTCCAAACAAACAGAAGTCTAGGATCAGGTTTCACTGGTGAATTACACCAAACTTTCAAAGAACAAATACCAATTCTCTCAAACCCTTCCAAAAAGTAGTAGAAAAGGAAACTTTTCCAAACTTATTTTATGGGCAAGCATTACCCTGATACCAGACAAGGATGCCTCATGAAAAGAAAATCACAGGCCAGTATTCCTGATGAACACAGTGTAAAAATCCTCAACAAAATATTAGCAAACTGGGGAACTTGGGTGGCTCAGTTATTGAGTGTCTGACTTTGGCTCAGGTCATGATTACCGGGTCCTGGGATCGAATTCCACATCAGGCTCCATGCATGGAGCCTGTTTCTCCCTCTGCCTAAGTCTCTGCCTCTCTCTTTTGTGTCTCTCATGAATAAATAAATGAAATCTTTAAAAAAATATTAGCAAACCAAATTCAACAATACATGAAGAGGATCATACACCATGATCAATTGGAATTTATTCAGCAGATGCAAGGATGGCTCAACATCTACTGCTCAATGTGATACAGCACATTAACAAAATGAAAGATAAAATCATATCATCATCTCAACAGATACAGAAGAAGCATTTGACAAATTCAACACGCATTTATAATACAAATTCTCAACAAAGCTAATATAGAGGGAACTTATCTCAACACTAAAAAGGTCATATATGACAAGTCCACAGCACATATTCTGGTGATAAGCTGAAAACTTTTCCTCTAAGATCAGAAACAAGGATGTTCACTCTTACCACTTTTATTCAACATAGTATTGGCAGTCTTAGCCAGAACAATTCATCAAGAAAAAGGAATAAAAGGCAACCAAATTAGAAAGGAAGAAGTAAAACTATCACTATTTTCAGTTGACATGATATATATAGAAAAACCTAGACTCCATCAAAAAACTGCTCAAACTAAAAACAAAAACAAAGACAAAAAAACCCTGCTCAAACTAATAAATTCAGCAAAGTTGAAGGAAACAAAGTCTAACCCCAAAATCTGTTGTATTTCTATACAGTAATAAGAAACTAAAAAAAAAAGAAACTATTAAAAAGTGAAATTAAAAATTCTTAATAATTTAAGAGAATCTCATTTACAATTCCATAAAAAAACATAAAATACCCAGGAATAAATTTAACCCAGAAGGTGAAAGACATGCATATACCCGTGTATTAAAATCTATAACACATTAATGAAAGAAATTACAGGAAACACAAATAAATGGAAAGACATTCCATATCCATGGACTATAAGAATTAATACTGTTGAAATGTTCATGCTACTCAAAGGAATATACCGATTCAATCCAATTCCTATCAGAATTCAAATGACATTTTTTACACATATAGAACAGACACACCTAAAATGTGTATGAAAACACAAAAGACAATAACCAAAGCAATATTGAGAAAGAAGAACAAAGTTGAAGGTATCATGCTTTCTAATATCAAGTTATATTAAAAATTGATAATAATTTTAAAAGTATGGTATTGTCATAAAAAAACAGACATGTGGATGAGTGAAACAGAACAGAGAGCCCCAAAATAAACCTGCACATTTATGGTCAATTAATTTATGACAAAAGACCAAGAATATAATGGGGAAAGGATTGTCTCTTCAATAAATGGTATAGAGAAAATTGGACAGTCACATATAAAAGGATGAAACTGGACCACTATCTTAAAGTATACACAAAAATAACTCAAAATGGATTAAAACCTTGATTGTAAGACCTGAGACCATAAAACTCCTAGAAAAAAACATAGGCAGTAAGATCCTTGACATAGATAGGTCTTGGCAATGACATTTGTAATCTGACACCAACAAAAGCAAAAATAAACAAATGGAATTATATCAAACTAGAAGTCTTGGACAGCATAAGGAACAATCAACAAAAGGACAATCTACTGAATGGGAGAAAATATTTGTAAACCATATACTTGGTAAGGGGTAATATCCAGAATATATATAAGGGACTCATAGAAGTCAAAAGCAAAAAAAAAAAAAAAAACACTCAAAGAATCCTACTAAAAATTCAGAAGAATCTAAAAATAGAACATTTTTCCAAAGAAGACATACAGGTAGCCAACAGGTACAGGAAAAAATGCTCAACATCACTAATCATTAGAAAAATGCAAATCAAAACCACAATAAGATATTACCTCACATCTGTTAGAATGGCTATTATCAAAAAGATAAGAAATAACAAGGGTTGATGAGAATGTGGAGAAAACTTGTGCAGTGTTGGTGGGAATGTAATTGGTTCAGTCACTATAGAAAACAGCATGGACTTTCCTCCAAAAATTAAAAATAGAATTACCATATAATCCAGCAATTCTACTTCTGGGTATTTATTGAAAGAAAATAAACACAGTAACTTGAAAATATGTAAGTACCCGCATGTTCACTGCAGCATTATTTACAATAACCAAAGCATAGAAACAACCTACATGTCCACCAATGGATGAATACATAAGAAACTATGGCATGCGCACACACATAACCACACACACACACACACACACACACACACAGAGGAATTTTATTCAACCATAAAAAAGAATGGAATCCCTTGCTGTTTGTGACAACATGGATGAACCTTGAGGACATCATGCTAAATGAAATGAGTCAGACAGAGAAAGACAAATACTATATGATCTTACTTATGTATGAAATCTAAAAAGAAAATAAAAAATGAAAACAAGCTCATAAAGACAGAGAACAGTTTTCAAAGGCATGCAGTAGTGCATGGAAAAATGGATGAACTATTTTATTATTTTTTTTAGTTTAAATAAAATATTTAAAAGAATAACAAGAATCATCTGATAATATTGAAAGAAATTGAGTATCTAGTTAGTTCAAAACCTTGCCACAAAGAAAACTCTAGGCTCAGATGGCCTTGCTGATAATTTTACAAAACTTTGGAGATAGACATACTACCAATTTTATACAAATGCTTCTAGAAAATAAAATACTTCTCAATTCATTCAAGAGTCTAGCATCATCCTAGTACCAAAAATGATAAAGCAAAGTTACAAAAAAACCTACAAATTGATATCTTTCTTAATCAAAGATAGAAAAATCTATCTTAAGCAAATCAAATTCAGTAATATATAAAAAGGATAATACACCATGACCAAGTGGAGTCTGTCTTATATATGCCAGGTTGCTTTAATATTAAAAAATATTTAAAAATACAAGTGTGTCCTCAATATACTAAAGAATAAAGGAGAAAAAGTTACATGATCATCTCAATAGATGTACAACTATTCATGAAAATAGCTCTCAGCAGAAAAAAAAAACAGTAGCTCTCAGCATATTAGGAACAGCAATTTCATAAAGAATATCTATAAAACACCGACAACTAACACCATTCTTAATGGTACAAAGGTGAATGCTTTCCCCCTATGATCAGTAACAAAGCAACTTGTATTCAACATGGTATTGCGGGTCCAATCCAGTGTAAAAAGGCAAGAAATAAAACTAAATTAAGTGGAGTTTGGAAAGAAAGAAGTAAAACTATCTATGCCAAGACAAATGTAGACAGTCCTTCCCCAAAGTCTTCAAAAAAATTCAACAACCTATAGAAATTAATAAACCAATACATTAAATTTGCATGTGTAAAGTCAATCTATTAAAATCAAATTTGTACACACTAATAACAATTATAACTTGATTTAAAAATATTTACATCATTTACAATAGTATCAAAAATACGAAATCTTTGGTGATGAAATTAGCAAGATATGTGCAAAAATCTGTGTGCATAAAGCTACAATAATTGCTGAAATAAATTAAAGAAGATCTAACTAGGGAGAGAGATACATCATGTTCATGAATTCAATATTTTACTGAATTTATACATACAAAATAATCTCAAACAAAATTTCAGTAGGTCATTTATTTTTTTAATATTTTATTTATTTATTCATGAAAGAGACAGAGAGAGAGAGAGGCAGAGACACAGGCAGAGGGAGAAGCAGGCTCCATGCAGGGAGCCCAATGTGGGACTCAATCCCCAGTCTCCAGGATCACACCCCCGGCTGAAGGCAGCACTAAACCACTGAGCCACTGGGGCTGCCCAGTAGGTCATTTAATAAACTCACTAGCTGATTTTGAAATTTATATGGAAATGCATAGGACCTAGAGCAATCAAACTAATTTTGAAAAGAACAAAACTGGAAACACATGACACCTGATGTCAAGATTACGGTGAAGAATGGTAATCAAGGCAGTATTGTATCTGCATAATAGTTGAGTGGCATATAGGTGAACAGCAGAGAAAACAGAGTCTAGAAATAGATATACACATATATGGTCAGTTGGTTTTCAGCAAAGTTGTCAAGGTGTTTCACTGCAAAGAATTTGATCTTTTCAATAAATAATGCTAGTACAACTGAATACCTATATGCCAAATAATTAAATAAATACATAGACCTTGTTCTTAACTTCACACCATATATAGAAAGTAATTTGAAATTAATCATAAACCTAAGTGTGAGAGCTAAAAACTCTAAATCTTATGGAAGAAAACATAAGAGAAAGTCTTTGTGACTTTGGGATGGGCAAAGATTTCCTAGATAGGATAGAAAAAGAATGAATGATAAAATTAAATTGTACTTCATTAAGTTTAAAAACTTCTGGTTTCCAAAAGATACTAAGAAAATAAAAAGGCACACAAAATTTTGGGAAAATATTTGCAAAACTTGTATCTCATTAAATGTTTTTGCCTAGAATATATAAAGCATCTTACAATTCAATCATAGAGACAAAAAATCAAAGAGTGGGCCAAAGGTTTGAACGTATACTTTGTCAAATATGATATATAAATGGCAATATTCCTCATCATTCCTCATTGAATATATGCAAATAACTGCCATAATGAGGGACTACTGTATAGCCACTATAATGGCTCAAATTAGAAGGACTGAGAATTCCAAATGTTGTCAAGAAATTGAACTTGAACATTCACACATTGCTGGTGGGAATCCAAGACAGCATATCCACTTTGAAAGCAATTGTAATTTCTTATAAACATACACTTCCCTAAGACTTAATAATCCCCTTTCTGAATACTGACCTAAGAGGAATGAAGACACAAATCCCTACTAAAACTTGTACATGAGTGTTCAAAGGAGAATTATTCATAGTAGCCAGAGTGGAAACAACACAAATGTCCCTCATCTGGTGAAGGGATAAATGTGGTATATCCATACAAAAACTATTACTCAGCAATAAAAAGAAACCAACACAGGAGACATGATGGATAAATCTCAAAATAAAAGACTATAAATTGTGTGCTACCCTTTATGTGAAATTCTTAAAAAGGACAAACTGTAGTGACAGAAACAAACCATCATTATTATTCGGGGACCAGGAACAAGAAGGGATTGGCTGCAAAGGGTTGTATGGGAACTATGTCATGATGTTCTGTTTTGTCACCATAATGGTCCTTACATGATTGTACACATTTGATAAACTCATAAATCTGTACAGTTTAGTTTGGTAAATTTTATGGTATGGAAATTATATCTCAATAAAGCTGTTTAGAACAATATGAATATTTTTAGTATAAATTCTTTAAATATGTACTTTGAACTGTCACCCATCAATAATATGGCAGGTACTGTTTGTAAACCAGCGTCATATTGTTTCTCTGAATTTATTGGGATAGAAATAAGCTTAGATGTTGGATATGAAGTTATTTTTCTTGTCTTTTATAGTGTTTAGGACTATGTTCTAGCCCCTTTCTCAAAGGATGTGAATAAGAACAAAAGTATTTTCTTTCTCCCTCCCTTTTGCATTCTCTTCTCTGCCCTCCCTCTCTCTCTCTCTCTCTCTTTCTTTCTCTCTCTCTCTCTCCCCCAGCTTTATTATTGTACAAAGGAACTGCACATTTTTAATGTATACAATTTGCTGAATTTGAACATAAGCATATATCCATACCATCATCACAATCCAGGTAAAAATATCTATTACAATAAAGACATCCATTATCTCCAAAAGTTGCCTTATGTGTCTTTACTTTTTTTTCCCTTTTTCTTAACCATTTCTTAAGATCACCCAGAGGGCTACTAAGTGGTGCTACTTCCTCTGCAGTCACTTAACAACCTCTTTTGTCTACAGATGCCCATCCACTCTTGCCTCTTTTCCGTATGCTAGTACACCTCTCTTTCTATTTCTACACTTTTTAGAACAAAGCGCCTTCATCTGGAGGTTCATCAGGGGCTCTTTTCTGTCTCTTGCTGATTCCAAGCCTCCAACTTACAATGACAAAAACGCTGAAGAGAACTCCAGCAGAATAAAGTTCTGGGTAGGGAAAACTCTCTGAGTCATTCTTCACTGTGTGCTGCTCAGCCTTCTCTTTGCCTTTCTCCACCAAATTACCGCACTCCATTCAGTGCTTTCCCAACTGAGTCTTGTGTCAGCAACTTTCTGCAGCTGCAAGAGCAGCTGCTGCTTCCACCTCCCTTTCCCCACTCGTGGCTGTCATCTTGTCCAGCCCAGAAAATCTATCCAGCAGGCCTACAGAAAAGGAAAAAATAAAGAGCCAATAGTGATATACGCAAAATTTTTCTAAAGTTTCTGTCCTTGTCTCAATGTGATGAAGTTCTAGAAAGTGTAAGAATAACTTCAGATGTCTTTAAGGAGAAATGCTTCAAAGGGGGAGGGGGTCTTTTCTCAATAGGGGATATTTCTAACTGATGCTTGCAAAATACATTTACTAACAGGGAATAATATTGTCTTCCAAATGCACCATGGAGCAGATGACACCATTGCCTTTATATGGACAGGTAAACTTCAGTATTTACAAGATTAAGTGCCATGGAGTAAATATCAAAACTAGATCTTACATGCTAGCCTGCTATGTTCACCTACTAGCTTACATTGCCTTTGGCCATGGTTAGAAAGAGTCACAGAGTCTCAGTTCTGAATTGCATTCAGAAGTCCTACAGATACCCCAAAGCTTTATTCCTTAGAACAAGCTTATTCAATTCTGAGATTTCCATTTCCAAGAGTTCAGGGATTTTGAAGAACCAAAATCATGCTGGGATGTGGTTTCAAAAGATTGAAAGCTCCAAAGCAAAAGGTTACTTCTCTCACCATTTGTGCTCTCCTGCTTGACTGTGATCTTCTTTCACTGGTTTCCCAGGTTGACCTATTTAACCTTTTATTTCCCTTTTAACCTCTTGGTGGGAAAACCCAAAATCACATTCTGTGGACCCAAATTTTCTCTAGACTAAGATTCTGCCTCTGACAGAATAATAATCAAACATAATTGTCATCTGTTATATCATTTTGAAATTTTAAATATATTGTCAAATGTAGCTAGCTATCCCAATTTTTTAGTTTGTGTATGTGTATATATGTTTGTTTATATATTTACTAATAATAGGTCTGGTCTAATCAGAAAGCTGGGTCTGAGTACTAGTTCAACTCTTCGCAGATTGAGGTGATGACAGATAAGATAATTAGTGTTTCTAAACCTCATTTCAATTTCCTTACCTATAAGGTCAGTAAAATGATACCCAATCTACATATCCCGTAGGGGTTGTAAAATCATATAACTTAATTTATATAAAAGTACTTTGAAAGCCATTAAGAATTACACAGATGTAAGATAGCATTACTAACAATGGAGCACCTTGAGAATGTATTATTTCTTATTCTACCTATTTTTTCCAGACACCTTCTATCTTTGAGACAGGACAAATGCCCCGGACTGACACAGCATGGTTCTTATCCTAAATTTACCTCTTTAGGCCTCAACTGAGGCCTCCAAGAGTTATTCACATTCTCAGTTACTGAACTTTTGTCCTATCTCCTCTCTGCCTTCATTGTTCCAGACCAAAGGACAGGCTCTATTTAAACTCTTCCCACATGATTCCCAGACCTCACTTTTCACATCTCCACCTTTCTCGCTCTGGTTCCTTCAGGGATTCTCTTTTATATGCCGACTTTGCCCCTGCATTCCCTCTGATTATAAGCACACTTTGAGACAGGGAAGTGATGGATTCAGCATTTTTCCTGAGCCTATATTAAAGACAAAACAGGCCCACATTTCTCATGAACCAATTATATATAAACAATAAAGACTAATTCTAATTCTGGTCTGTTTCACAAACTGGCAGGCAGGTAATATCTCAAAATGGTACAAACACCTAGCCATGACTAAAAATTCACAGGAAATCTTCAGGCACATCTGGTATTTTTTTGACATCTTCACCCCATCCTTAGTAGAATATCACAAGTGATACTCTCGCTGGCTGGGGTAGATTTGAGGGTGAGATATAATTTATGTTGCTTTCCATACTAATCTCATCAGTGTTGTTTTCTACAATTAGGTTTCTAGCTCTAACAGAGCAGATTTCAGATTAACATTCTGCCTCAACTCTACAGTCAGCTTGCTGATGATAAATCACATGAGCCAACAACAGCAATGCCACCAGTTCCTAGACTTCACAACAGCCAGAAATTATCTTTCATGTGGTTACCTCAGACAAGGAGTCCCGTCACCAACTTTCAAGAACCTCTCTCGACAGGTGAACAAAGAGAGATATATTTTAAAAATGAATATAATTAATATCCATCTTCCACTCAATCTTAATAAAATATTTGCCCCTTGAATGCTACCCACAAAATATATGTGTTTGGCTGATCCCCCCATACAATACCTGTACTTAAAATAGAGAAATGCACAAAGTATGATTTATCTGTCCTAAAAGGCTCTTGATGGGTAGCACTTTGGCAACCTACTTCAGCATTCATTTCAAGTTTTGGGCTCAAGCATTAATGAAGAAAACCACTAAGTGGAGTCTGATCAGTTCCTTAACTTCCTTCCCTTTTTATTTGAAAAACAGTGATAAGAGAACTTTGTAAAAGTTAAGTTAATGTGTGATTATTCTTAGTAAAGTGTTTAACATTTTGAAAACCTATAGTGCTTGACTTCATATTGAGCATGATTTCCTTTAAGAAGAGTTCTATCATTATATTTATAGAACTATACAGTTTTAAATTTAAATTGACAAATTGACACATACAAGTTAAGGATTTTAATGGTTAAGAGAAAAAATAAAATCAGTAGATCATCCATCATTTTGTGCTAAGGATATATGGAAATACACATTCTAGCTCTCCTCTTACTGGTATTTGATTTTCATGTATCTCTTATCTTGATCACCATAGCATAGGCTTGAATTTATGTAAATTATTATTACAAACTGTCTTCTTCATGGTGATTTTCATATTTCAAGATTAATTAGCTGTACTATAGGGAAACTTTAGTGTTTAATTAATAGGAGAAATTTAAGTGGTCTTAATTGGGTAGAGATATTTTTTTTTCTTTAAAAGTTTATTCAGAGTACAGAGGTTTAAAAGAAAGCCAGGTTTTGGAATTAAGGTGATGCTGGCCTCAAATTATTTTAAGATTTGTGTGGAATCAGAAAAGACCCCGAGCAGCCAGGGGAATTTTAAAAAAGAAAACATAGCTGGGGGCATCACAATGCCAGATCTCAGGTTGTACTACAAAGCTGTGGTCATCAAGACAGTGTGGTACTGGCACAAAAACAGACATAGATCAATGGAACAGAATAGAGAATCCAGAAGTGGACCCTCAATTTTATGGTCAACTAATATTTGATAAAGGAGGAAAGACTATCCACTGGAAGAAAGACAGTCTCTTCAATAAATGGTGCTGGGAAAATTGGACATCCACATGCAGAAGAATGAAACTAGACCACTCTCTTGCACCATACACAAAGATAAACTCAAAATGGATGAAAGACCTAAATGTGAGACAAGGTTCCATCAAAATCCTAGAGGAGAACACAGGCAACACCCTTTTTGAACTTGGCCACAGTAACTTCTTGCAAGATACATCCACGAAGGCAAAGGAAACAAAAGCAAAAATGAACTATTGGGACTTCATCAAGATAAGGAGCTTTTGCACAGCAAAGGATACAGTCAACAAAACTCAAAGACAACCTACAGAATGGGAGAAGATATTTGCAAATGACGTATCAGAGAAAGGGCTAGTTTCCAAGATCTGTAAAGAACTTATTAAACTCAACACCAAAGAAACAAACAATCCAATCATGAAATGGGCAAAAGACATGAACAGAAATCTCACAGAGGAAGACATAGACGTGGCCAACACGCACATGAGAAAATGCTCCGCATCACTTGCCATCAGGGAAATACAAATCAAAACCACAATGAGATACCACCTCACACCAGTCAGAATGGGGAACATTAACAAGGCAGGAAACCACAAATGTTGGAGAGGATGCGGAGAAAAGGGAACCCTCTTACACTGTTGGTGGGAATGTGAACTGGTGCAGCCACTCTGGAAAACTGTGTGGAGGTTCCTCAAAGAGCTAAAAATAGATCTGCCCTACGACCCAGCAATTGCACTTCTGGGGATTTACCCTAAAGATACAGATGCAATGAAATGCCAGGACACCTGCACCCGGATGTTTCTAGCAGCAATGTCCACAATAACCAAACTGTGGAAGGAGCCTCAGTGTCCATCGAAAGATGAGTGGATAAAGAAGATGTGGTCTATGTATACAATGGAATATTCCTCAGCCATTAGAAACGACAAATACCCACCATTTGCTTCAACGTGGATGGAACTGGAGGGTATTATGCTGAGTGAAATGAGTCGATCGGAGAAGGACAAACATTATATGTTCTCATTCATTTGGGGAATATAAATAATAGTGAAAGGGAATATAAGGGAAGGGAGAAGAAATGTGTGGGAAATATCAGAAAGGGACACAGAACATAAAGACTCCTAACTCTGGGAAACGAACTAGGGGTGGTGGAAGGGGAGGAGGGCGGGGGGTGGGGGTGAATGGGTAACGGGCACTGAGGGAGGCACTTGACGGGATGAGCACTGGGTGTTATTCTGTATGTTGGCAAATTGAACACCAATAAAAAATAAATTTATTATTAATTAAAAAAAGAAAGTCAAAATGCTTTATAATACATTTGGCTGTCAGAAATGACTTGATTTTGTTGTTGTTGTTGTTTTGTTACGTATTTCAAAGCACAAACAAGCCTACTACTCTAAACAGATGATGAATAGGTACATGCCAATATTTTCTGACATTTAAATAAGTGGGCTCAAAGAGTTCCTCCTTGAGCCTTAAGTAGGTCACCAGCATCTAAATCTCATTTACCACCGTCCTCCAACACCACATTTCTCTTAATAGCCTCCTAAACTTTTTTTAATCCCCTTTTAACTGTCCTTATCCAAGATAAAAGCAATGAGCAATTCTCTTGCTCAATATCTTGTCCTACTATACACAAAAAATACTGGGGTGTCTTGGAATCATCAGAACTAATCACAATTAGTATTCCAGGAGTGATGTGTGATATAATCAGTCAGGGAAAAACTTAGCAATAAACTGGAGATGATAAGGCATCAAAGTAAGATTTCAGGGTATATACTGGACACAAATGTTAGTTTCCTAGGTGTGAAAAGATGTGCTTTGCCATTAGTAGATCAAATAAGAAGTCACTAACCATTCTTTCTTCCACATTATCCCCAGATGATTTTGTGGTGTGTAAGAGAATTCTTTTCTTTTGGTTGATTGGACTGTTTGAAGGCAAGTGAAGAACTACTACGATTAGAAAACACCAAATTTAGAACAAACTATCTTAAATCCCACCTTGACCTTTAATGAAAACAGAATATCTTGAGCTTCTGTGTTTTTAGAGGCATAATCAAAAGCACTTGGAACCATTCATGGACCCCAGAATGCGCTTTGAATATTCAAAATACTAGTGTTGTTTTTAACATTACATATAATTATATCTGTTCCAGATGAAGGTGCCTTATAATTGTATACCTCTGTGTCTGAAACGACAATGATAGACTATGGCAGACCAAACGCTACTTTCTATCATAAAAAATCATATTGAATGCAAATTAAAATAATGCCACTTACCAAATAAATTGTGAACTACAAATCAAGAGGTTTGATGGGATGGACACTAATCGGAAAGTGTTTAAGAGCTGGAAGTGAGAAAAGAGAGTCATTTAGAGAAAGAAGGGAAGGATCAATAAAGAAACTTCAGAAGAAGGAAGACAGCTAGGACCCTTCCTAACATAAAGTTAATTCCTGACACAGGATTAGGTCATCAGACAGTCAAATCCCACACCTACCTACCTACACACACACACACACACACTCTTCAAATGTACTGAGTGCATGGGTCACAATTATCCTAAAATGTAGTTTTCTCTCTCTCTCTCTCTCTCTCTCTCTCTCTCTGAGAAAGAGAGGCAGTATTAAGTTAAGCAGGTGCCCTGCTGAGCTTGGAGCAGTATGCAAGGCTCCATCGCAGGATCCCGAGATCATAACCTGACCCAAAATCAAAAGTCAGATGCTCAACTGACTGAGCCACCCAGGAGCCCCTAAAATATAGTTCTTTATATTTGTTGATGCATTTTGCTATACTGAACAGAGAGTATATTTCCTTATGTACTTTGATAGTAAAAATGTTCTATTATACTTTTCAGCTATTACATTATTACCTTTCATTATGTAATCAAAGCAATTGATACCAGTGCTTTTGGTTTTCACATTTGCTTTATGGGTTGCCTGAGTGTATTTTCTCCTTCTAGATCTTCAAATATTGTAAAGTAGTCAGAAAATTATATCATTGCTACATTTTGTACTGTGTTAACATGGCTAATCTGGGAGTACATTTCTCAGAATTCCTTGTGTGGTTCTAGGTTGGGTCTGATCACAGGGAAACTTGCATAAGATTTGGAAGGCGGTGATGTGAACACTGGGTAATGCCCAGTCACCACCAGAGCACGTGCTGGTTTGTTACTAATATGCTAGTTCCCTCATTGGTGTGGGGTAGCATTTACCCTACAGTTCTTCTAGCTCCCATCATATCTCACCCTCAGTCTCTCCAATGGCTGGGCCAGTTGCATGTTTGATTCCTCAGAGAGGTCTCCAGTTCCTTCTGTGGTCACCCATATTGTCAAGGTTAGAGGAGTTGATAAACAGATGTGGGTTCCAGTTTGTCCACATGGGTTCCAATCTGTCTTCACAAATTCTAGTCTTTCTTTATTCTTTGCCACTTTATGTTCAGGTTTTCTTTTTTAAGATTTTATTTATTTATTCATGAGAGACAGAGAAAGAGAGGCAGAGACATAGGCAGAGACAGAGGGAAGCAGGCTCCACGCAGGGAGCCCGATGTGGGACTCGATCCCAGGTCTCCAGGATCATGCCCTGGACTGAAGGCAGGCACTAAACCGCTGAGCCACCCGGACTGCCCATTTTTTTTTATTTTTGTTTTTGCCAGCTAGTCCTACTGAAATATAGAGATGATAGGGCCATAACCAGATGTACAGCCCTTCTACAAATAGCCTTCCATAAACATCTTCACAAATACCCACAATCATGTCCATTCTTACCCCTTTTTAAATTTCACTCAGAATAGTATATGCTTCCCTAATTAAGCAGCTCTGATTCAATCCTAATTAACACATAAGTGTCTTCTCTTTTTAAAAAAAACTGACCAATTGTATGAGAAACACAGAATTTCCTAGAATCATACAATATTAGAGCTAGTAGAGATCCTAAAAATAATTTAATCCTAACTTTCCATTTTACAGTTGAAGAAACGGAACCAGTTACTTGCCTAAGATCACAAAATAAAGTAGTAATAAAGTTGGAAGTGAAGTATAAGCCAGTTTAATTTCCTTTCCCTTCATACCTTTTTAATTCTTGGATTAATTTCATCTTATGTGAAAAACCATAAGAGATTTTATTTATTGTGATTCACATAAATTTATTATAATTGAAAATTTATTATGATTCAAAAGGATAACTGGGATAAAAAAATACTATGATAAGAGGCTATATTATGAGGTTTAGTATCTAATATAAGAAAGATTGCAACACCACTGTTGTCAGCTCTCATCAGACCCATTCATGCATTTGAGCACCTAAAAGAGCCAAACAAGTTACAGAAAAGTGACCAGAATTGAATGGATTTTAATGCTATGACATATAAAAGGTAGAAAATTAGGGTTATTTTAATTGGAGAAAGGAAGACATCAGCAGATATAACTGTCACCAAATATTTAAAGAGATTCCATAAAGAAGAAAAATTAAATTTATTCTGTGTGATTTTCTAGGGAGTAAATAAAATAAACAGTTGTATACTAGAGAGACTTCTTAATATTTAGAAATATTTTGTAAAAAATAGGAAATTTCAAAGCTGATTGGGTGACCTTCAAACACAATAAGAGTCCAATCAATCAGTTTCCAATCAGAGGCTTTGATGACAATCTATCAGGAAGTTTTAGCAAAAGATTCCCAATGAGATGGATGTTAGAATGACTTCCAAGTCTCCACTATGTCCCTGCCACTGAGCATCTATTGTTTGAATGACAAAATTATAGGAATAAAATAACAACCTCAATTATTTGAAAATTATATTTCTGCTATACCCCACGTGGAAGCTCCAAATCATCTTTAATGTTTAGTCTTAAAGTACCAACAGTTTCCTTGGAAGCTTCCCCTTCTAGAATGAGCTACATTCAATCTAGATGGTTATATCTGCTGGAATAAAATTCAGGCTGTCAGAACTGAAGGTCAAAAATAAGGTTTTAACTATACAGGGAAAGCTCCTCTAGACAATACTGTACTAAGTACATTCTGGATTGTGCCCAAGGATCCCCTTCCACAGGGCAGAGTGCTGGCTGCAGGCCACCAAGATGACACTCAAGTTGCTCCCCAGAGAGTAATAGAGCTTTCGCTATAGTATCTGAACAAGATGCCAGACCAAGGAAAGGGGGCTCTTATCAGTGGCAGCCCAGCAGGCTGGGCTATTGGCATGGATTGTTTTACCATGGCAGTCACGGACAATAGAAGCAGGCTGAGAAACATCTTTTTTATCCAGAAGTTGACACAGAGGATGTGGCTGAACTCAAATATCTTAAAGAAAGAGAGGCAAAGAAAAAAAGGATTTAATACAATCTGACAATGATGCCTTTTAAAGAAGAAAACTAAGTAATCTTGTTTGACTTTTTTTTTAATTAAAAAATTGTTCTCCTGGAAACGCACAGCAAAACTGGCAGATTCATAGAACTATTCTAGAACAAAAAGCTTCCCCTTGTGCACACAAGGAAGGCATACATCAAGTTAGCCTGGGGCCTTTCCTGGGAAGAAATTACAGAGTAAAGGAATCATGAGTGTATATCAGAAAAGAAAAAAAATTCTTAAAACAGAGTCTGATAAACAATTATAAGACAAAATCAGAAGGGAACTCTGTTGCTATCTAGGGAACCCTCTTAAATGTGACTGCACATCTCAATCATCAGTGGAACTCATTAAAAATACAGTTAATAAAAAAATGCAGTTAATCAAGCTCCACCATAGACTGTGTCAGAATCTGATACTTAGACAAAATTTGAAACCTCAAATCTTGAGCATCATAGAATATTCATCATACTTCTGTCTTAATACTTGTTCAACTCTATTTTAGACTTTGCCCCTGGAGTTTCTTCAGTAATCAGGTATAGTAGATAAAAGCAGTAGTATAGCTGCATTTTCTCATTTAATAATCAAAACAATACTAAAAGGTAATTATGATTTTACAGATAAAAAACCAAAAAGATGAATAATTTTCCAGCAGCTATTGCTGCTAAATGACATACCTAGAATTTGAAGACAGATGTAAATCTCTAGCTCGTGTACTTTCCATTACACCATGTATTAACAGGTTGAACCAACCACATGAAATAGCCTGTATTCAATTTTTTCAACCACAAAAGTTATGATTTTTATATCCTTTAATACAGTAAGTTGAAAGTCATGAAAGAAGACAAAGTACAGTATAAGGAATGCCTGTGAAGAAATAAAGCCATATGAACATCATGTTTTACAAATTAATCCTTTTCTTTAAGTGCCATGCATTTTGATAAAACTAGAAATAAAATGCTCTATCAACCATTGATGGGATATTCCCTGCTGAGCTGATATCTGTCTGCCTATGCTGCTTACAGATAAATCAGAGGTCTGTGGCCTGGATCTGGGTGCAATAAGCGAGGTACCCAGGGCACAATGTTTAAGGGGCACTCAATCTTGCATGCTGATGCAACACTTGAATGAGCTCAAGAGTCATGGCCTTCTTACATTTGCACCCCACAGTGTCTCTTTTTCTCACCCTAGTAAGAAAAGGTTCTGATTTCACACTTTTTCTCTATTTCTTCTCCTTTTTATTCCACTTTGGTTAATTCCATACCAAAATCATACAAGGCAGGCAATTAAAATTATGAGATCCAAGTCCAAGGCAGTGTCCATTCTGTGTGCATAGGGCAAAAGATCAGTCACATTGCTCTGGGGAGAAAATGCAAAGACCAAATAGAGAAAAATAGCCGGTATGTGGTTAAAAGAAAAAAAAAAGCAGTTTATTCAAAAAGTGGTTGAGGCTGACTTACTGTACTTATTACCCATCAAGCCTATTTAGAGTTATGTTTTCTCCATGCTATGTGATTCTTGTGTTATCACCACCATGACCATTCATTATTAATTAGCTTTATGAGCTGAGAACTTTTTATGTGCCCAAAGTCATGCCTGAATAAAAAAGTATGGTTCGGTAACCACATAAAAGAAAAATGAAACTAACTGAATGTGTTTTTAGAGGGAGAACAATCATAAACTCCTCGTAGACTTGGGGCTCAAGGGGAAGCACTTTCTACATAATCCTTCTTCACAGAAGATAATCTTTTCTCTGTTTGAATACCTTTAGAAATGAGAACTCAGTCTTCATGAGATATCCTTCATGGATGCCAGAGAGTAATTTCTACTATAATATTCTTTCTTCTTATAAGCCCAGATCTTTCTTTTTGGAGGTTTTTCCAAGTCTTGGTCAGTGTCATATTGCAACATAAAACTGTTATACTTTTTTTTCCCCTAAATTAAATTTATAAATATTAGGAGGTAGGTTTTAATATTTGTTATGGTTATACACACGAAACAATCCAGGCTCTTTCAACGAGCTGAACCAAGACAAGTTCTGTTCTTCTGAATATACCCTATTTTTTTTCAGTGTGCTTTTAAAACATATTAGTTAGGTCTACTATCCATTCTCGCCAGTCTTAGTCAACATAGAACTGGAAATTCTAACGAGGCATACAGATTAGAAAGGAAGGAATAAAACTATCTCTATTTGCAGATGATATGACTATCTATGTAGAAAATCCCAGAGTTTACAAAAACTATTAGAACTAAAAATGAGTTTAGCAAGGTCATAGATGTAAGTTCAACACATTAGGAACTAAATAGAAACATAATACCAATTATAACTGGTCTGAAGAAGATTAAATACTTAGGGATACACTTAACAAAATATGCAAAGGATCTCTGTGTTAAAAATTATGAAATGTTGATGGGAGGAACAAAGGAAACTTAAATAAATGGAGAGATATGCCTTGTTCATGGATCAGGAGTCTCTACTTGGTGAAAATGTTAATTCTCCACAAATTGAGTTATATATTAAATTTAATTCCTTTCAAAATCCCAACAAGCTATTTTTATAGACATAAACAAGCTTGCTTTAAGGTACACGTCATAGGATATAGCTAAAACAAGCTTGTAAAAGAATAATTAGGAATAGAAATCACCTTACCCAATTTAAGGCTTACTGTATAGCTACAGTATTCAAGACAGTATGATATAGGTGGAGAAATAGACATGTAGGTCAAGTGAACACACAAGAGGCCAAAAAAAGGTCCATATAAATATGCTCAAATCATTTTTTAAAAATTTATTTATTTATTTATTTTATTTATTTATTTATTTATTTATTCATGAGAGACACAGAGGGGGGAGGCAAAGACAGAGGGAGAAGCAGGCTCCATGCAGGGAGCCCGATGTGGGACTCGATTCCAGGTCTCCAGGATCAGGCCCTGGGCCGAAGGCAGCACCAAACCTCTGAGCCACCTGGGCTGCCCCTCAAATCATTTTTTAAGGTGAAAATAATTCAGTGGAAGAAGGATAGCTTTTTCAATTAAAGGTGTTAAAGCAATGGAATATCAATAGGCAAAAAAAAAAGAAAGAAAGAAAGAAAGAAAGAAAAGAAAGAAAGAAAGAAAGAAAAGAAAGAAAGAAAAGAAAAGAAAAGAAAAGAAAAAGAACTTCTACCAAAATCTTAATACAATAATGAATTAAAATGAAACAGTGACTTATATGTAAAATATAAAACACAAATTTAAGAAAAACATAGGATAAAATTCTTTGGAATATACAGCTAATCAAATGTTGTTATACTTGACACAAAAACAGGATCCATAAAAGGGAAAATTTATAAATAGGACTTCATCAAAATTTAAAACATGCTCTGTGGAAGCCCATGTGACAAGAATGAAAAGACAAGTTGTAGACTTGTTTTACACAAGTTGTAGAGAAAATATTCACAAAATACATATCTGAATACAACTTCTATCTAAAATACATAAATAACTCTCAATATTGAACAATGTAAACAAATAAATAGAAACTATACGAACCAATTAGAAATGGGCAAAAGACAAGAACAGACATTTCTCTGAAGCGGGTATACAGATGGCAAATAAACACATGAAAAAGTGTTCTATATGATTCGCCATCATAGAAACACAAAGCCGCAATGAGATACTGCTACACACCTCTCAGGGTGGTTATGTTAAAAAGTATTGACAACTCCAAATGGTGGTGAGGCTCTTCGACAAACTGAATCATTCCACTTTACTATGGGAATTTAAAATGATACTCTGGAAAATAGTCTGACAGTTTCTTACAAAGCTAAATGTGAAATTACCATATGACCCAGAAATTGTACTGTTGGGCATCTATCCCAGATAAATGAAAAGTTTCTTTTCATGCAAAAAGAATCACACAAAAAGAAATACTCATAACAGCTTTATTTCAAATAGCCAATAACTGGAACCAGCCCATATATTCTCCAACAAGTGAATGTTTAAACAATCTGTGGGATATATATATAATATTATATAACCATAGAATGCTACTCATTGATAAAAAGGAATGAATTATTTAAAGCAACAGGTTGGATAGGATCTCTAGGAAATTATGCCCAGTGAAAAAACCCATCTCAAAAAGATACAGATTTTATGATGCCATTTTATAACATTTTTGAAACAAAATTTTAGCAATGGAGAACAGATAAATGGTTACCAGGGTTTAGAGGCAAGAGGGGGTATAGGAGGGAGACTGGTGTGATTACAAAAGGATAATACAAGAGATCCTTGTAGTATAGCTCAACAACTTGACTGTGTTGGTATGGACACAAGTTGTCGTAGATGGCAAAAGTGTACAGTACTTAAACATGCACACACAAAGTACATGCATGCACATCTACATGGGTCCAGGTAAAATTGGGGAAATCTTAATATATTATGGTTGTGATATTATTATAATTTTGAAAGTTCTAGTCATTGAGAGACTACAGTCCCAGGTTTTTCCAAAAGCCTTCTTTTGACTCAGTTTTTTTTTTTTCCAGTCTTTAGATACATCACAGTTTCAATTAGGAACTCACTTTTTTACACATAAAAACTTCTGATAGACTACAGGAAGAAAGCAAATGATTTCTCATTTAATATGCCAGCAATAGCCACATAGGCAGGTCTCAGCAAAAGTAACAATCAAGCAATAACTAGTAATTACCTTATTGTGGGCTGTAGGAATTGAAATTGAAAACATGACACCCAAACTCTCAAATCCATGAATTTTCCTGAAAATTAATATAGGAATCTTCAGAAGCCAAAAATCAGTTTTCTCCAGTGTGAAGATAGTAGCTCTTATTTTTCATGTGCATAATTCATGTGGTATGGATGTAAGTTTTATTGCAAAAGATGAGGTGCCCTTATGCAAAAGAGCCAGGCACTTCTTATTTGTAAAACATGTGGAATCTCAGGCACAAACTATGGTAATGACCAGGGGAGAAGTTTGCTCTCATAAAATGAAAAACTTAGTAATAGGGTCCTGGGAGGGGGGTAAGTGGAGAGGCAGAAGGTTCTCCATTCTCTTTATCCCATAGTTTGTAACCAAGTAGCAGAGAAAAGAGGGAGGTATGATGGCAACTCCATATTCAGTGAGCCAGGTATTCTAAAAGCAGGAAAACAGGCAAGATGCTCTTAAAGTTGTAGCAACTCTTGATGGAAAAAGTAAAGACATCTGTTCAGAACTGGACCGAGTTGTGAACCTTAAAACAAGGGGCATGTCTCATAAGCTGTGAACCTATGCTTTGTAAAATGCACTGGTTTGAGATGTCTTGCATCTTTTTTCATTTGCCTTTTGTTGCTTTTAGGAAACTTGTTGACATTTCCTACTGTTTTTAACTGTACTGAAGGGAATCTGTCTGCATTTCGACCTGAGATTTTAAGGGAGAGAGCAGAGCCCTTAGGGAAGAGCCAGTGGCAATGGATTTCCGGTGAGGTGCCCCAGAGAAAGATGAACCTCATTGAGAAGAGAGATGGGGGCTCGCAATGGGGGCTCAGCTCTCCACTTGCTTATCCGCCCCAAAGTTTGCATGCTTTGACTTAATAAGCGAACACTGCTTTTATCCATAGGCAGTAATTTTTTTTTTTTTTTTTTTTTACTTCTCCTCTACCTTTTGCCCTCTAAGGTCTGTTGCTAATGCTAATAGCTGTTTGCTCTGTGCTTCACGTCCAGGCTGCTGTCGTTCACAACTTCAGTGTCCAGTTCCTTCTCTCATTCTTCTGATGGTAGCGCACGGTCTAGATTGCTGGTGTCATAGTCTGTGGGTGACCCAAAGTTATTTTCCATCACTTGCTTCTCAGGGAACTTTATGTTCAAAATGGTATCAGTTGACAATGCACCAATGTGAAAGCAGGGGACACTGGCTATTAAAGAAACAGAAGAGACAGTTCTGTTCTTGGGGAGTTTGTAAGTCACAAAAAGGGGTTGGGAAGACTTAGAAAGTATTTTTAAATGGACACATTAATAAAGTACAGAGTATTATAATGAAGCCAAGCAGAATCTATAACGCAAAGGAAGGATAATAAAAATAATACCTAGAATTATATAGTCTTTTCTAATTTACAAATACTTCTCTTGCCTTATCTGATTAGCTACAGCTCTTTCAAGTAAAGAACTAACTTTGTATGATCCCTATCCTGCTGATGAAGAGGGACTCCTAGTTTGTCATTACTGTGGCTACAGTGGGTCTCTGCACCCTTGTTCTTTCTTCCATGACATTCTCTCTTCAGCACCTGAAGAGGTGAGATTCATCTGGGAAGTAGGTGAGTTTGGAATGGGACTTTATGGAAAGTAAAATTAGGGGATCCCTGGGTAGCTCAATGGTTCAGTACCTGCCTTCGGCTCAGGGCGTGATCCTAGAGTCCTGGGATCGAATCTCACATCGGGCTCCCTGCATGGAGCCTGCTTCTCCCTTGCCTATGTCTCTGTCTTCGCTCTGTGTCTCTCATGAATAAATAAATAAAATCTTTAAAAAAATTTAAAAAAAGAAAGTAAAATTATGTGCAATGACAGAAAAGAAGAGAATGTTCCAGAGGTGCTGCTAATCTTAAACCAACCAAACAAAAATGGAAACTCTCCCCACAACGCAGCCTTTTTCTTTTCTTGCCTTTTTATTTTATTTTATTTTATTTTATTTTATTTTATTTTATTTTATTTTATTTTATTTTTTTGGACTTGAAAAACTGCCGTTTGGTTGTGAGACAGTTTCTACACACTCATCCCTTGTTTCAATAACTGTATTTGTTAAATGTACAGCCCTGAACAAATCAGGCCATCAATCTGCGCTCCTTATTCTATGCATAAGTTGGACATAATAACATTTCCATTGGTGGCAACTAGCTCAAAGGAGTTCAATCCTTCTTATAAACATAAATCTTCAATACATCTCTTTGCAGCAAGAAGGCAGGTGTTAATGTCATGAAGCTGCACAAGGAGACTGTGATACATGAACTCCTTCTGAAGTGAAAAAGCAGCACAGATAAACTAAGAACCATCTCATAGGCATAAAGCGTATGGCTACATGATCTACATAATGAGGCACAGCATTCCCTTTAAGCTAAATTCCCTGTAGCACACCACCAAGAGCAACATAAATAAAGCAGAGTGGCAAGGGAGTGTCACTGAAGAAAAAGTGATAACCTTCCCAGAATCACAGGGCATCTATGTATGATGGGGAGGAAACTCCGTGTTTTTTAACATCAGTGTTAAAGGTCAAATCAATCTTTTTCAGGGGGGAATTGGTAATTTTCCCTCCCACAGTTGAAACTCCACTTCCATCTTCATTGAATGAAGTTGACAACCTAAAATTCCATGCAAGCAAGAAGAGGGATTCAATACTGGCTTACCATTTGCAACATCCATCACATTTCATCAGTATGGAGGTATACAAAATATGCAAACCCAATGGACAAGATCTTCAAGAAAACATCTCCCTTCATTGTGCCACCTTGCCACTTAGCTCTCCCTGCTTGGCCCAACCCCAGTACACTACTTTTTGCCAGGGCATATTTAGGAACATATCCTCAACTGTTTATCAAACAGCTAATAAGTCTTCAGAATGTGCTCCCCTGGCAAAGGAGAGGTAAGACATAGTCACCCCACTTCAAGATGATGAGTATTTTAAACAATCTGAGTGGCACCAAACAACATAACCTTGCATGTGGTCAAGGGCTACACTGTGAGCATAAGACACTTGAAGGACTTTGTGGTACATTGCAAAGAACAAAGTTGGAAGGTCTTCGTTCTATTCTTCAATTTTTCCTGCTAAATTATGGTTGTAAAATTATCTTTTTGTGCCTTAATACATGTAACTATACAATGTAAATAATAACAGCTGTCTTGCCTGCTGCAGAGCACCATTGTGAAGAACACGTGAGTTCATGTACTTTGAAGTGAGTTACACTTTATAAATCTGAATGATGGAAGCAGTTAAGAATGAGAATTAAAGTGAAAAGTAGCCCATTTTTTTTTTTTTAAGTAAAGGGGTTAGGTGGCCATCATGCTAGTTATGGACAAGTCATAAGGAGGAAAAAAACCTTCTGATTAAGATGAGACAAAGAGAAAATTTGACATACAGGAAGAATGAAGCAGAGATATCAGGAGATGACCCAAGTAGGGAGGGACAGAGTCATAGACAGAAGAGGAAGGAAAGAGAGACGGGGACAGAGAAAGAGAGGAGAAAGAGGAGTGAAAATTGAAGCCTAGGAGACAAGCATTATGCATTATGGTGGTCTGTCGGAACACAAGCACCTGAAAGGTAGAGACCATCTTTGAATCTGTCTCTAATACTGAAAACAGTGTGTTATATATTGTATCCACAGCAGTTGCAAATTCACATTTGCTGAAATAAAATACTTGCCACATTAGGAGATCTTTTTGGCTCTTTTGCCAAAATCATCAGAGGGATACATTTCAATTTCTTACAAAATTACCCTGTCTTTCCCCTTTAAGCTCTATCCCCATTGAGAAAATGGAATTAAAAAAAGAGAGAGAGAAAATGGAATTCATTTTCTCAAGAAGCTATAAACGTACATATTATAAAAATTCAAATATGGATTCCAAAACAATAGATATTAGATATTATACATAAAGTTGTTTAGAAAATATAGCACAGTAACCATGTATGAGACCACCAGAAGCTAACTGAATTTAGACCAAAAAAGAATGCAGGAAATTACTGAGACATTCATGTGTCTATGTGTGTGTGTGTGTGTGTGTGTATCTTTTCATAATTCTCAATTTTCTTTTTAGGAAATAGATGTTACTGCCCTCTTACCTCAGGACTAATGGCAGTAGGGAGACTGCTGCCACCACCTCAATACCTGTTTCTGAGGAAGATGTAAAATAATGCAATGCCTTTGGGGAGCAAGGCAAGTTCTTGGTGAAGAAAAAGACAGAATAGAGACAGAAGACATGCTTCTAGACCCAGAGAGGAGAAGGGCCCTGAAAAAACCAGGAGTGATTGAACTACTCCTTGACAGAGCCAAGGGGAAGATGGAAAATCTTGGAAGTGGACTGCTTGTATGTCACTCTTCCAGAAGTTAAACCACATGAATGCAGCTTTCAGGTGCAACAGAGATCCTCTATCCAAGTGTGATGCAAAAACCACAGGGCCACTTCCCTTCAGTTACCATGTCCAGGTTTAGAAAATTAAAAACAATATATGTGTTTCCCAAACTAGAGCTATCTCCAAAGTTACACTCTAAGTAAGACCCTTAGAATCATTTCATACCCTGAAGGGAATAATCTGAATTAATGACAGAAAATAAATTTCTCATTGGTCTTAGGAAATAGACGGATTTGGTGTCAGATTTTATTTGATATTAGAAAAATAAAGACTTCCTATATAAATCTTTGACAACTGCTCATGTGACTCTTCAGAACCATTCCTGTAGGAAGGCTATTTTCCCTAACATACACATAGGAGGTGAATACCAAAACTGGCCATATGTTACAGGCAAATTTCTAAAGAAAATAATTGAAAACAAGTTATTTTGCCTATCTCAAATATGTAACGGGAGGAAGGAGGAGCCAGAGTGTTTTATACATCTGATCAAAACAAAGAGAAGTCGATAAAGATTCAGGAGTGGGGCTGGAACTCCTAAATCTGAGCTACACCCCATGCTTAGATGCAGGCATATTTGGGCTAATCTGGCAGTCTGGTGGCCCTGGCCTGATGAGTGTCTATTTGCATGAATACCAAAGACTTCTGAGTGGAGGCCCATCTTAAAGGAAGGAAAAAATAGACAAAATGCTTGAGCTAATAGTAAAGCATTGTTGTCAAAGAAGTAATTCTGAATATAACATTGTGCCTGTTATCTGGAGTTTTCTTCCAGCTAAATCCCAATGAACTTACTTACGTCTTATTCGAAGGAGAAGAGAAATGAAAACTGCCAAAGCAGTTGTTGTTCATTTCTTCTAAGATATTAGGACACAGAAAAGCTCTGTTTAAGGAGCATGGTTCCTTAATCTTACCCTCCTGCGAAAACAACTAAAAAAATTCTATAAAATATAAAACTGTACAAAAAAAAAAAACCAACTATATTCAGACATTATACAATAGACTAGGCTTTAACAATTGAGAAAAGGTAAACAAATGATGGGTGCCATATGACAGCCAAGCCAAGCAGAGAAAACAAAAATCCAAGGAGATCACAGTGATTTTGCAGAGTTGAAGTGATCAGAGTTGAGGGGACTGAGGTGGTTGGACTTTGCAGGAGAGAGAACCAGAGAGGAGGGTGCTAGTCAGAAACTGCACAGGGATTCTTTGAGGCATTGGTTGAATATAAGCTAAACCTGCATAGATAGGTCTTCATTAGACTAGGCAAAGAATAACCACCAGAAAAAGAACAGCTAGTAAAGAGTTGTAATCTAAACAATTGCCAAAGATCACACAGGCTTTGGACGCATTTGATTTCCAAGCAAGCAGGGCAGAGAGTTGTCACTGGAGCATTCCGTAGAGATCCTAACATACACATAGGAGGTGTGAAAGCACAATGTCCTGCTTTCATAGTAGAGGCAGATAAACCTTAGAGTGAAGGACACTCTGCCTAGGTCGAGGCTAAAAAACAAGATGTAAGCTTAGAGCAAGCTTTAAAATGAACACGTTGATTTGCAAGTCATTTTAACTGCCTGCTTAAACAAATATCAATACTCTTTAAAAGAAGCCAACAGAATCCAGAAACTCTGCAATTTGATTTCCATATTATGTAGTAGCCGTTCAAAAATTACTAGGATGAAAGAAGCAAGAAAATGTACCCATAATCAGAGGGAAATCAGTCAGTGGAGATAGAATCAGAAAAAATCAGAAGTGTTGGAATTTGTAGCCAACAACTTTAAAAGCTATTACAAATATCAAGGCTTTGAAAGGAAACATGAGTGTAATGAGGAGAAAAATAGAAGGTATGTGAAAAACAATAATTTCCCAAAGCTAAAACAACACGATAGCTGAAATTAAAAATTCACTGAAATTAGACAAGACAAACGAAAAACTAACAGTGAACTTGAAGACATAGCGGTCGAAACTATCCAAACTGAATCACAAAGACAAAAGAGACTGAAGCTAAAAAGAGAAGAAAAAATCTCCTCAAAATCTGTGATATGTCTTTAAGGCTGGGTTTAAAAGAGTACTTATAGCTTTAGATGTTCATATAATAAAAGAAGGCAAGCTTAAAGTATAAGCAAGAAGAAAATAGGCTTTCATCCCTCTTCAGCCCAGGAATTGGAACAGTTTCAGCTTATCAAGGACTCCAGAGCTTTTCCCATATTGCCCTGACATACTGGAAGGTTCTAGGACCTACAGGTCAGTGCCCAGAGAGGGTAGAAATTCCTGGACTGGGACAGCTGAATTGTTCCCTACTGGAGGCAGCGCTGACAAATTCTTCCCCAGCCTTATAGGTAACAGAGGGCTCAGCAGCAGATGGCTACTGACTGATAGGGAGGAAAGACAGAAACCTCACTGTAGCTGGTAGGATTTATTCACAAGGAAACGTGAGAGAAAAAACATCCTGGGTATCTACCAGAAATAAATGGAGGTGAGGTGGGTGGGATTAGAAGTGAGGAATATCTTGTAGGAAGTTAAAGGTCAGTAAAATGTATCTGATGACAAATTCTCCCTAAGTGAGTAAAATACAGCCATGGGTACAGAGAAGGTCCACAATGTGACCTTTTTAAAATCTAATTTAGTACGGCAGTATATTAGTTATCTATTGCTACTCTCAAGCCCAGTAGCTTGAAACAACTACATTTATTTTCTCAGTTTCTGTAGGTCAGGACTCTAGGCACAGTTCAGCTAGGTCTTTCCCTTCAGGGCCTCCAATGGGCTGCAGTCCAGGTACAGGCTGTGTCTACTGAATCCAAGTCTCATCTGGAGGAGAATCCACCCCAAGATCACTCTTATGATTACTGGCAGGACACCATTCAGTTTTGGACTGACAGCCTCAGTTCCTTGAAGGCTTTTGGCTAGAGGCTGCCCTCAATCACTTATCAGGTCAGCCTCTCCAACATGGCAGCTTGCTTCATCAAAGTACAAATGGAGAAGTCAAAGGGGAGAGAGTCCATCAAGATGGAAGTCACAGTCTTTCATAATTTAATTCCGTGGAAGTGACATCCTATCACTTTTGACAGATTTTATCCAGTAGATACAAATCACCAGGTCCAGCCTACATCGAAGGGGAGGCATGAGTATCAGGAGCTGGGAGATCTCTGGGTGCCTGCTACAGACAGGGAAACAAGGGCAGGGCAGGCATTTACCCATGCTGCTGTGGCAGGATGTACCTCCTAGAGAGAGATGACCTAAATAAAATTTAATATTTCAAGTGGATCAAGCCCCTCAGGTTCTCAGACAACCACCTTTCTCACCAGTTTGGAGTCATCCCAGTGACACAGTGGCTTAGAGAAGAGTGTAAGGAAATAGCTAGTGGGGGAAAGAGGGAAAGGTGATGTTAAAGCATATAAGAAGCTTTACTTTTAGAATGATATTTCCTTTACAATAACAATTTAGTAGACAAAATTTTTAGTGATATTCTAAGATAAGATGCTCTGTGTATGTGTGTGGGTAGATTTTTCTAGTCCCCAAGCTATCAGTTATTTCCTGAAGAGAGACGTCCAGGGAGTGTGATTCACGGCAGTGTTAGTGAAATTTCAGCCACTCAAATAAATACATACATACGTACATACATTTCAGCCAGTAAATTCCTCTTTTGTGACTTTTTCTAGAATTGTATGAATACATATTTTTTAATGAATACATATTTTTAAGTGTAATGTGCATTTTTAGAATGACAATATCTTAAGAATGCTTTTGTACTCACTGCTATAGCCTCAAATTCTAACTACTTGGTCATAAATATTTTCTTATGTATATTAAAATTAACTAAACCTATTAAATATTTTTAATGTTTTTCTGTGTTCCACCTATAATCACTTCATCTCCAATGAAGGCAGCCTGAATTTTGAAAACTGTATATCATAAAAGGAACATGTGCTTTGGGTTTGAATAGTCACTTTGCCATTTTCTATTTATTAAAATATAGGAAAGTAAGTAATATAATACTTAGGTTATTTGAACCTCAGGCTTCTTTTCTATGAAACTAGACTAATGATATTCACTTTATAGTACTGTTTAGTTTTAATGAGATGATAGTTGTAAAAAGGATCATACTTGGTTGATAATAATAACTGCAAAAATAATAATATTGGCAATACCTAATACTTATTGCACAATTACTATATACTAGGTACTCTACTAAAGCACTGTGAATATTTCAATAAAATTTAATGTTTTTTCAAAAGTTAATGATACCAAGTAATTCAATACCTGTCTGGTATTGATTATCACCTGCAACAACTCCCAAGTTTCTAAAGGAATGAAAAATGTTTGAGGGTGTGTTGATAAATTAGAACATTTATAGTGAGTCCAACATTATAGCTGGGAAAAAGTAATATGGTAAAATGGGATTAAGTCTACATTGTAGATAAAAGTTATGACATTTAAATGTCTTCCTTTGTAATATGCTGTATTAAATGGATTATATCCAATTAGTCCTCATAGCTTACAAACTGGAGCATGAAGCCCTTGCAGCTGATTATGCCTCATTTCAAAGGCAAACTTGCTCACATATGTGGGGCTTCCTACAACTTTTAGGCGCAAGAACACAAGGTATGGGAAAGGTGTGCCCCATGGGCAGTAATTTTCTTTAGAAACTAGAGACAATTAGGTAAATAGGACATGTTCTTTATGTGTCTTGATCTCATTATCCCAAATTTCCAAAACTCATGTCAAAAATGTTTGCAAATAATTCCTTGTAGTTTTGAGTCCTATCTTCCAGTGAACTACGATCTTGTTCAGGTCTCACTTTCTCTAGCTGGCTTTTTTCTTTTTACTCAAACCTTCTCACTTAAGGCATTTGCATGGAGCAGACTTTCTAAAGTGTTGATGTGACAGGTGTTCACTTCAGTCTACTGCCTAGCTGTCTAGGAATTCTGTGCTTCACTATTTTCTGGGGATTTTTCCTACAGCCTCCCAGAGAGGACACCTTCATTCACTTTATTATGGACAGAAGCCTATCCAGCTCAGATCCTGCTATCACATGCCCAAAGAATTCACTAGGGGACAGTGACAAGCAACAGACTTGGACTTCCACCAAAAGAACACAACGAGCTGGAAGAAACTTTATTTCCTTTCTTTCTATCATCTCTACCACTCTCCCTGAAGGAAAGGAACAGCATGCAGAAATTATTTTATCCCATTTCCTTTAGAAGGCAGATGCATCTGTAGTCATTTTGGGTGTTATATAATAACTTGCCTTCTCTGTTACAGTGGGACAATCCCAGGTAGAAACAAGGAGGGTTAAGTACTGCTAGTCTCATTTTGACAGTTTCCTCTTCCAAGGAAAAAGTTCCTAACTCCTACCCTCCAACATGCCTCAGAAGGGTTATGGATATATTTATGAATGATTTAGACCTATGAAATAATCAAATCCAATGTCCCCATTTCATAGGCAAGCAAACCGATGGCCAGCAGTTCCTAAATTTAAACAGCTCTCCAAGGATATGAACAGACAACTCAACTGGCATATCACGACACTCCATATTCTCAGTGTATCATTTAAGTATTTAAGATGAAAGGAAAAAAGTAACCCCTTGAAAGGATCCTGTCAAAGAAATTCATTTGTACTCTGAGACCAACAATTGTCCCCCAAGAATTTTAAGTGGTGAAGATACTAGTAGCATGTGCTACAGTCTAGCCAAAACTGCATCTGATTCCCTCTTGGTGCAACTACTTCCTTTCATCCATGTTCATCAAAATTCACACTCCACCTAAGATTTCAACACAGAGAAGGAAAGAGGAGGCTATAGACTTCTAGAATCTTGAGCAATACTTCTTTTCCTTGACAACAGAAAGCCAAATTTTCAGCTGAAAAGCCATGAATATCAGATTGAGAACTGTAACAAAATCCTCCCTTTCTCTAAAAATATTGAGGATTGAACGGTGACCCCATCAGGGCTGGGGTGGATGTGATAAAATGCAAATGTGCAGCTTCCAGTGGGAGAGAGCATGAGGCAGTACAGGTCAGAAGTGTGGACTGAATGAGGATATTCTTTAATACTAATATATCTGGGGGAGGACTGCTTCCAGATGGGAGGGGCAGCCGGTAGAGAGAGATTTGTGGGGGCTGGGGGTGAAAACTGAGAAGCATATGGAGACATGAGGGAGAGAATAAGGCTCTAAAGAAGGAGAAAATGTGGAAGCAGGACTCAGATTGCAGAGATCTCAATAATGATGCTTTGGGCTTGTAAAGAGGAAGACAAGGGGCACCTGGATAACTCAGTGGTTGAGCGGCTGCCTTTGGCTCAGGTCATGATCCTGGGGTCCTTGGATCGAGTCCCACTCAGGCTTGCCACAGGAAGCCTGTTTCCCCCTCTGCCTATGTCTCTACCTCTCTCTCTGTGTGTCTCTCATGAATAAATATATAAAATCTTTTTTAAAAAAAGAAGAAAAAGAGGGAGACAAACTTAGGAAATAACCTTGGATAAAGGTGAGATGCTGAGGGCTTCTGGGAGAGTGGTTTCCATTAGATGGTCAGAGAGGAAAGAACCTGCCAGTGCCGCAAAGAGAGATAAGACTTCCCCAGGTTTGAGAATAAAGTAAAGAAGTCAAGAAATGGAAATGAGGAGAGCAGCAGCTCTTTTAGATTTTCAGGAAAGTCATTGAAGCATCCAGTAACATCCGAATTTTCTTCTACTCAACATACTTTCAGAGATAAACCAAATTCAGCAAAATGTTAACAAAAGGGGATCTAGGTAAAGGGTATATTTTGGTGTCCCTTTGGTGTTTGACTATTCTTATTCTTGCATAGAGGACCCTGATGGACATCGAGTCACTATTCAGTTTTTCTCAATACCATGACCTCATCTACAAATGTTAGCTTTCTTCCTATAGTGTCTCAAGTCAACATGCAAGCAAAGGGTGACGAGACAGAGGAATTTCTCACTTAAGGAAAGCTGCTCCATTATAACCCAGTTCAGTCAGCTTACTAGCAATAAATCATCAAATTTATAAAATATAAGCCCCTTTCTTCAAGTACCATTTCATTTCCTCAGATCCTGTATGTATGCCGAACCTACAGCAATTCTCACTAAGTGATGCCAAGCCTTGAACCAGTGACTGTATGAGCTCCGATTCTTCTTCATCAGGTTTTCTTCTGTCCTTATTTTCAGCTTTGCTATATGATACCCTTTATCACCTGATTTGAGTCTATTACTGTTTCAGTGCATAAAATCTAATGTAGAGTGTGTCCACATCTTCCTAATACTGTATTTCCTTACCACACATTCTTCTTTTGGGATGTGTTATTGGTTTTCAACACCTACACAGTTATGAATACCTAGGTGAGGTCCCATTTAGATGCAGGCTCCTTTTCCAGATGAGACCGTTTCATATATTATGATCAGGAGAGCTGTAGACCCTTAACCAAATCCACTTCATAGACAGTTTAGGCTTTGAGGTTGCCTCAAAGTGTGGCAAAACCTTCTGTGTACACTGACATGGCTGGCCAGGTGCTGTCTGGCAAAGGACACAACAGAAGTGGCAGGAAAAGGCCATGAGTCTCAGTCACACCGTCTCTAGAGTAGGAATGCTACGTCCCTTTGGAGTTGACTGCTTTGGCGGAACACAACTGGAAGCCCTCTGTTGGGGGACTTCCCAGAGGTTCCCAATTCAATACATATGCCTGGTACAACCCTTGTACCACAGGGGAGTGATGCAACACGGGTACCACCACTTCCTCGCCACCACATCAGACTCCGGCTCCTCTTTGATTGCAAACTTCTAGGCAACCAGAAGTCTCCAACAAAGTACAACTTCCACCTCAGAACCAACATCTTTCATTACACTGCAGGGTGAACAAGCCCTTTCAGCTGCTTCCTTGTTGTCTGCCTTAGATTTTAACCTTCCTTTCATCGTGTATGTTTCTCTCACTCTAAAGTAGAAGCAAGTCGATGGAGAACACTGGGTCTTTATGGCTCTTAAAGAGGGTCTGCAGAGAGACCCTGGGATGCTAGCCTCTGACAGTTTTATTTCAGACCATGTAACCAGAGGCAAGTAGGAAGGGATGCTATTGTTAGTATTTCAAAACAACATCCAGTATCACCTTCTGTTTTGACCTGTTCAACCTTTTCTTTCAAGAAATTATCCTTTGATTCTCAAACTCCCTTGCCCTTGTCTGAGAACAAAGAAGTCCTCCCCCCATTTTCAGTGCACAAATTGCTTTAGTCATTTTCAGGTTATGAAGTATGGGGGAAATTTTCATACAGAGAAAATACTTATGATTTCTTTTATGGATAATTCAAATATAGTTGAACCTTAGAACTTTAAGATGAAGAATGAAATTGTTATGAGTTTGGGGGAAAAAAACTGAGCAATCAAAAATCAGTCTTCATGTATGCACAATAAAATTGAGCTTTAAATTGTGTAATCATACCTCTGCATAACATGGCACGGATATTATTGTTTGTTTTGATATTGTACTCTATTTTAAAATGTACATAGCTATGCAAATAAAGTTAGGTAACTCAATCAAGGCACAACTTTCCTTTTTTCCCCTTAACATCTTAGTTTCTTAACTCTACAACTGAGAGAAATTAAATGCCCAAAAAAAGTCAAAAGGAAATAATCGAAGTGTCAATGTTTCCTCTTTAAAAATTAAAGATATTTAAGATTTTCATTAGGACATGGTTAATTAACATTACAAGTAGGATGATATCATCATTAAAAGAAAACATTTCCAAATTGTGTGTCTCTGTCTAATTCTCCATCATCTTCCAACACTCCCCTCATCCCCATACCTCTGGTCATTGTGCAATTACTCAGTTGACCCAGAATGCCCTTTATCTCTCATGTCTACCTGGCTAACTCATGCTCGTCCTAGAAAACTCAGATCGGCTATCATCTTTTCTCCATTACCCTTACTGTCTCAAAATAAGTGTTCTCCCAGGAAAAAAATATATATATATTTCTATATTTTATCTTGAAATAATTTTACTATAATTTGTCTGATGCCTCAATGTGGCTAGGAACTCCTGAAATTAGGCATTTTATCTTACCTCTTTATCTCTAGTACCTGCTTTAATGCCAGCACATGGAAAATCTTCAATATATACTTGTTTGTTTGGATTTAGTTGGATATTTTCCCACTAATTAGTGATCTGATAGATCTGGTAACCTGTTTGTGAACAAATACATTGTTCACCTGAAATAATAAAATCCCACTACAACTGTTTCTTTTTCAAAAGACTTTTAAGAGGAAGAAAGGATAGTGAACACTTCAGATACATTTCCTCAGCCAGGTCTTTTTAAAACCTTTCAAAATATAACTAGAAGTTATTGGCTGAATCGTATGAAATTGTCATAGGTCTGAAAGAGCCAAATATTCATAATGTTCTATTATTTAACCTAATATAGACCTACTCTCCCCAGTGCCTTAATTATCATCATGATTATAACCTGGTAAAGATGGCATTATGCTTCAACACTAGGCCCTTTTTTGCCTATTTTCTGAGAGCAGGTTGCAATGCTGTGTGTAACTAAAGCACAGGTGCTCCTCACTATTGTGCTTCTTTGGGGAATGATGCCTCAGAGGAGTGGGAATGGGATAAGTCAGAGCTGCCATCAAAGGGCAAATGTTGCCCAATTCTGGTCTTGTATGCTTATAGACATTGTTGACTTCTTCAATCAGCAAGATTACTCATCAAATACGTTCTTAAGTCCCCAGAGTAGGCTTCAAAATAAGAATAGGGGGGATCCCTGGGTGGCGCAGCGGTTTAGCGCCTGCCTTTGGCTCAGGGCTGATCCTGGAGACCAGGGATCGAATCCCACGTCAGGCTACTGGTGCATGGAGCCTGCTTCTCCCTCTGCCTGTGTCTCTGCCTCTCTCTCTCTCTCTCTCTCTCTCTCTCTGTGACTATCGTAAATAAATAAAAATTAAAAAAATTAAAATATAAAAAAAATAAGAATAGGTGGCATCTTATATTTCACTGGAGGAGATACCCCCACATGTTTCTGTGCCCACCTCAAAGCAGATTCCTCATCAGCTTTCCCCATGTCCCATCCCCAGGCCCATCTTGTTCATGGTGCATCTGGAGAAATAGAGACTATCTGGCTTCCATTTGCCTCCCACATCACTTCTGGCCTTTCTTCTTCAGTCTGCCTTACCTGTTTTAACTCTACTACTTCCAGAAAAATGAATTAGTCGTTCCTGCTTCATGAAACTAACTACAGATACATGAATATGGATTTAATGATAATAGAATTAGAGGGACACAAATTTATGACTAATTAGAACCATAAACAAAAACCTCTCTTTTTTATGAGTAAAAGGATGTTTTACTATATTGACTTGGCCATAAATTATAATTATTATTTACAAAAGTTATATAAACACAGGCTGATCATCTTTAAAATCTCGAAAAGCCAAATAAAGATAGGACACAGAAAATTAATTGGATTGAAAAAAGTTCTGACATAATTGTTCCACATGTTACGTGTAATCATAGAAAGAATCATTGTAATAATTACCAAAGTAATATCAAAGGTAACAAAAGAGACATCTGGTCTTAAATGTAAATTCAAATGTATAGTATATATACAATAATAGATCAAAGTATATCTGCAATTTCTAACAGTAAAAAGTATGTTAGTTTGCAAATACTGTATCATTCAATGAAAAAAAGAAAGAAGATCAAGGATAAAATGTTTTATCAACCAGGCCACCTTTCAAGGTAGTTTCTCAGGGTAGTGCTCTACATACGGGACTGAACTGTTTGTTATTATTCTAAACCCAGCACTTTTACTTGCAGAGTTTGCAAATCAAAATGTGACAAAAGGGGCACCTGGGTGGCTCAGCCAATTAAGCTTGCAACTCTTGATTTCAGCTCAGGTCATGATCTTGGGGTGGTGGGATCAAGCCCTGCATCGGCTCTCTACTCAATGTGGAGTCTGCTCAACTTTCTCCTGATACTCCCTCTGCTCTCTCTCTCTCTCTCTCTCTCTCTCTCTCTCTCCTTCTCTCTCTTAAATAAACATTTTTTTAAATGTAACAAATAATTATATATCAGGATTGGTGGGAATACCAAGTATTACTTCATAACTGCCTGTTTCTTTTTCTCTGACACCATCAACACAGTTCTAGGGTTGCTATGTTTGAGACAATTCAATTCCTTTCATTGATGAGCTTCTTTCCTAAATCTGGCTGTAGGCATATTTTGGTAGATGTCGGTGATGGGCAACATGTTTTATATGAGGACGATGTTGAAATTTCTTCTTCAACCTCCAGTTATAATCTTTGGTTGTTTTTTTTTTCCTCATGATATAAGCACACCCAATTTTTCAGAGGCATTAGCTTTCCATAGACAAATGTTCATTTCATCAGACCCACACATAATACATTTGCTGTCAGAAAACCATTTTACACAGTTAACATGTTATATTCTCTCTGTGTGATAGACTTCCCTGCTTCTACTTTTGTCCACAGAAAAGATTCAAATAGATTTATCAAAACTAGCAGACACAAACTCTTTCCCAGTGGGAAAGTAATCCACATCAAGTACCACAGATGCATGATCCATATGTACCATTAGGGGAATGTCTAGTGCACGCATATCAAAACTACGTACATTCTAATCTTCATTTGCTGCAGTAAAAATGAAAGCTTTCATAGGGTTCCGATAAATTGCATTTGTTCTCATATCTAAGATGACCTTTTTTATAGGACTAGTGTGCCTCATATCATATAGTACTATATTCCTGTCAGAAGCACAGCTTTCCAAGAAAATGTCTCAATTGTGTTAAATTTAACATTATTTATACTGTTGAATCGCCAGGTCATTGAATATATAGGACTTGTTCTTTGTTCATCCCAAATGTCTACTTGCTGTCCACATGAGGCAAAAATAGTTTGCCTCCAGTGATGATCAATTTCTTGCAAACATTGTCTTTCCTAATATTGTATGCAATGTTTCCTCCTTTTCTCCATAGCCTGGTCCATCCATTTTCCACTGCTTCCCAGTTTTGGCATCACCGACAGTAGAAAAAGAAGTCCCACAAAAGGGAGTACATATTATTTGTACAAAATCCTCATATCTTGTACAGATACATTTTGTTTCGTCAAGTTTCAAATTCTAACCTCTTCATTGCCTGCCCCACAAAGGGCAGCAGCCCCACTCTTTGGATGCTTTGCCAAGCATCTTGGTGACCATCCAGGGAAGCAAGGAATGGTTTTGCAAATATATGTTCCAGTTTGGTGCATTTAAAGCTCTTAAGTATTCTTGTGGGACCTCAAAAGGATGCAAAGTCAGATCATAGTTTCTTAGAACTGTTTGTAAGTTCAGCTTGATTTCACAGACATAGTTGTCTGAGTTCTGGTTTAGCATCTTTGCTTTCATTTTGGCTGCTAGTTGTCCACGATTCCCTGAGCCTTTCCTTCAAGTTTGGGTTACTATTGCCTCCTTAAACAAAAGCCTCTTTAAAACACTTAAGTTCTACTACTAACTCTCTACAAGTAGCAGTGTGACTCATGTTCTCTTAGCACCTTTTCTTTATCCATAATGAGAGGAAAAGCAAATAAGGTTGCCCTTCCTACCATCCAGGATTATAGTATAAAATGAGATCATATATATGAATATGTTTTATGACTGCTTTAGCACCATGCAAATATAAAATATTAGTATTATGTGCATTATTATGGAAATCTGTTCCACCCAACATTTTTATCAACAACTTGAACAAAGACATAAAAGCATGATTATAAGCTTTGCAGATGATAGACATATGGGAGGATTAGCTAATAAAAAGAAAGGAAGATAGAATCAAAGTTCAAAGAAATCATGACAGATTGGAATGATGACTAAAACTACTAAAATGATATTTAATAGGAACAGATGTAAAATATACTTCATTTAAAAAAAAATCATGTCAGGGGAGACCTGTGATGACATCAGTTTACATGAACCATAGTTATATGGCTGGGAATTGAGGTTAATTTTAGGTTTCTCTAATAGGAATACTGCATCCAGAATAAAGGAGGTAATATGCTACATGTGTCAGACCATTGCTTACATGTGTAATATTTAAATACTGAAATATGAGGAACTGAGCATCTGGGGAAACCAACCAGAATTTTGAAAGGTTTTAAAACCATTTCATATTAAGAAGCAACTGACAGAGCTGGGATTGTTTTCCTTGGAAAGAGATACATGAGAGTCTCTACAAATATTCCAAGGACTAACACACAGTAAGGGTGTAAAAATGCCTAATACACAGAGTAATTGCGAGATCCAAAAGAGATAACAAGACATATACTAGACTCTCAGTAGTGAGAGTCAAATCTAAATTCATTTTGCATTGCTCTAGTGGGAAGAGTATGGCTCTATGACTGGGGGAGTTGGTCAAATTAAACCAAAAGCAATGAGTTTCCCATGGCTGGAAATACTCAAAGAAACTTTTCTTGCTACCTAGAGAATTTATAGAATGTGCTAGAAGCTTTGTGTATATTAGTATTGTCGTATTGGAGAATGTGCATTCATCTAATCATACACCTGCCTTCCATCCACGCACAACTCATAGCTAAGAAAAGATAATATACAAAATTCCATTACATTTTCAGAGAAGGAAAATTAAAGAGAAGTACTGTTGCCTCTTACACTGGAAAATTTTAGATCCAGAGAGATTATGTAAACTAAATATTCATGCTATAGCTCTGGTTTTCAAATGTTAGTATGTATCAGAATCATTCATAGGGTTTGCCGAAACACAGAAAAGCCTGACACTCACCCTCAGAGTTTTTCTTCTTTTTTTAAAATATTTTATTTATTGATTGATTCATGAGAGACACAGAGAGAGGCAGAGATATAGGCAGAGGGAGTAGCAGGCTCCCTGCGGGGAGCCTGATGCGGGACTGGATCCCAGGACCCTGGAATCATGACCTGAGCCAAAGGCAGATGCACAGCCCCTGAGCCACCCAGGTGCCCCACCCTCGCAGTTTCCGAATGAGTAGATCTCGGGTCAAGCCCCCCAAATCTCCATGTCTAATAAGTTCCCAGATGATACTGATAAAGAACCACTGCAAAAAATAGAAATGCCCTGTTCATATCCCTGGCCACACAAGACAAATTTGCCACGTTTTTAAATGTATTACAACCTCCCACCATCTTCAGCTGATAATTAGGGGTCAGAACCTGATTAATCCGCAGGCTATTCAGCGACCTATAATGTGCCTTGGCATGAAAAGACAAGCAGAAGAAATCAAGTTTCACCTCTCAAAATTTTGAACCACAGCATGTTTAAAAGACCAGCAATTCATATAAGAAAAAGAAATTGAAAAACCAACAAGTATAAAGGAAGGAGTGAAAAGGAAAATAAATGGATAGTCAGAGGAGGAGAGAGAATATAGCAAAAACCAGGAAGCAGCTGATTTTGGTGAATGGTGAAACACTAGATTAAAGACCCTTAAACTACTTTTGAAGATTTCTGGAGCCCCAGGATCTGGTTCCCTTACCCATTAAGGTGGCTCTACTGAATGTGTTCTTTCTGCTTTCTAATTATTTGACTTTTTCTATATTCTTGTTCCCATACCTGCTTACAATACACCTCACATTTACTAATTTTGAAAAACCCAGTATTTGGAAGAACATTATCTTCTTGCTATCAAAGTTGCTGTTCAGAAATCCACTGCCACAATGATTCCCTCTCTTTTGCTTGAGACTTAATATTTTACCTCTGTGGAAATTTTGAGGGTCTTCTCTCTTCCCAGGGCTCTAATAATTTCATGACAATGTGTCCTAGTATGGGCCTTTTAAAAATTACTGTTTGAGTGACTCTGGAAAATTGCTTCTTCTCTCATGATGTTTTGCTTGTTGTCATCTCTCTTTAAAACCAAATTGAAAGAGGGGCACCTGGGTGGCTCAGGTCATGATTCCAGGGTCCTGGGATCAAGTCCTGCATCAGGCTCTAATTGGGGAGCCTGCTTCTCTCTCTTCCTTTCTCTGTGTCTCTCATGAATAAATAAATAAAATCTTAAAGAAAAAATTGAAAGAGAAGGTAAGACTTTCCAAAAAGAAACTCAAGCAGTTTTAGAAGTCAAACAAGAAAGCAAAATCTGTTTTCTATTTTTTTTTTTAATTCCTCTTACAGCTCCTCCCTTCCCAAAAGAAGAAGAAAGAAAGACAGGAGAGTCTGAGTAGTGTTTTGGTTTCTCTCTGTTGTAACTCGGCCGGATTCCTCTGGTAAATTCTCAGGAGGGAAGCCATAGAATCCAGAGCAGCAAACAGAGTGAGAAAATGAGTTGTGAATGGATGAACAGACAGTGATGAGAACAAGGGAACAAAACAAAGCCATGCCACAGCTGACCATGCTGGACCCGGGGATGCAGCATTGCACACTCTACAAACACCGTTAATGGTGGCGGGAAGGAAATGGTATTTTAAACCCATCTGTAATCCCCTCTATTTTCTCTCACTCTGGAAAAGCAGTGCTTACAATGGCCTTCTCTGGGCTTCCCACGTGGGATTTAGCCACTGTTGTAACATTTGTGTTGTTCATTGTGAGGCTAGAAGAGTATAATTCCACTATGTGTAAGCCCCTTTGTAAGGGGAAATACAACTGTCAGCTCAGGTGGCTTTAAGCTGCCAGAGCTTGGGGAATAAAACCAACTCATCTCTCTTCAAAATCCCCACGTGAGGAGAGAAGCTGACAGATACTAGTTCTGTCTTCCTGTAATAAACTCTTTCCATGGAATGTAATGGCCTTATTGGAGTCACGTTGGAATCAACCATGGAGGCTTAAGAACTACCGCCCTCTCCCTTCTCTCCAGAGATTCTGAATTATTTGGCCCAGGGTTTTGGTCTGGACATGAGGATTTGCAAATGCCCCCAGATGATTCTAATGTGCAGCCAAAGAAGAGAACTATTGCTATTTTTCTTTTTTATTCTCCCTCTCTGTTGTGTGCCTAGAATAATGTTACTCTTTCCTAAACATCTAAATTTTGATTCAGGCTTTTGCTCTCACTCGTTTAGGAAATTGTGAGGAAAACTGACTCTGCCCGGCTTCAAGGCTGCGCACTCTTAGCTTGTTTTATTGACCCACTTCATTCCTCCATCCACAAGCACTGGCCCAGAGATGAACAAGTAATATAGACAACGTAGTCAGGATGGATCTTGGGACACTCTCTTAGAAGTCTTTGATAAGAACAGTTTCGTTCTTCCTCAGGACACTGTGGCATGTGTATGTGAAGCCACTACAGGCATTTTTTTTTCCATAAGAGAAGCAGCAGAAAGACATAATCATTATTTAGAAGGGGACACAGCCAGGAAATTGCAAAGAAATAGGCAGAGTCACCAGCCGATGGTCATCCTCAAGCTGATCCTACTTCTGGGATTGAAGTTAGCAAAATCAGTAAGGTTCTTTGTATTTAATTCAATGGAGTCAAGATGTTCCTAAAGTATTAGAACACATTTACCCCCCACAGGCTGTTTTTCTTCTTGCTTCTTTTAAATCTGGTCAAGTGGTTCTAGGAAGATGTGAAAACCATTCAGTATTTACAGGGAACTGAAGCAGTCATGGTAATAATTCCTCATGATCACCTTCCTAGATGAAGGTAAATCCTAACGTAAGCAAGACGTCTTTTATTGTGGTTTGAAATGGAAATGCTATCTCCTCGGATCTAAATAGAATCGACTGATGAAATGACTGCAAGAAAAAAGTACTTATATCTCATACTGTTGCTTTCTCCCATAGTAAGCGGGTTACTTATTTGTCAGCAAATTGATAACTGTTGAGTGGATGATTCACAGGGAGTGTGTTAGGAAGTGGAAGTTGGGTTGGGAAATAGAGGAATCAAAGAAAGGCCTGGTCCATGGCCACAAGCAGTTTACCCTTTAATTGAGCCGTTCTCCCTGCTTTTCACTTCCAATGTGTAATTGTGGACTGTTTGCCCATTGGAAGAAAGCTCAGGGAGTCCTGTCTAGATCTTCCCTAATAGCCTATTGACTCTGTCTTTAGAATATTGAGCCAGAGCACACCAACAGAGACACCAATGATCCATGTAACCTTTCCCCTATATCCAACAAACCCATGACTTTGCCAGCCCGGAAGTGAAATTTAAACCAGGGCAGGTATTGGAATCTTCCCTTAGTTTTTCCCCTTAATACCACTTTTTCTAATCGCAGAAGCTAGCATTTTTCTTTTTTTCTTTAAATGCAATTAGTCAACATATAGAGCATCATTAGCCACAGATGCAGAGTTCAGTAATTCATCCATTGCATATAACATCCAGTGCTCATCACGTCACGTGCCCTCCTTAATGCCCATCACTCAGTTAACCCATCCCCCACCCACCTCCCCTCCAGCAACCCTGTTAAGAGTCTCTCATTGTTTGTCTCCCTCTCTGATTTCTTTCCATTACATTTTCTCTCCCTTCCCCTATGATCCTGTGCACATTCCACATATGAGTGAAATCATGTGGTAAGTGTCTTTCTTTGATTGACTTATTTTGCTCCGCATAATACCCTCCAGTTCCATCCATGTCAATGTAAATGGTAAGATTTCATCCTTCCTGATGGCTGAGTAATATTCCATTACATATATACCACATCTCTGTCCATTCATCTGTCAGTGGACAGCTTGGCTCTTTCCATAGTTTGGCCATTGTAGACACTTAACACTTTTCAAGTGACCAGACATAGTTCTCTTGTAGGTCATCATCTGGTGATGTTTACTGTGTAAGCTGTACCTCAAACTGACCTCTTTCAGTTGGGGATCAAAGGTTCCCCCTTGTATACACAAGAAACTGAAATATTTATGATCCCATGAACAGGTTTGATAAAGAAACCATAGTCTTCAAGGAATTCTGAATTTTTATTAAAAACAGACCCTTCCAATATTTTCCTAGTTTCTTGTGGAATGAAATCATTTGGCTTTTATTGGCTGATTTCAGTCAAATTGGCAAAGAGGCAGAAGTCTTAGAGATATATTGAGTTTTCTTGCAGGCAGCCACCCATGAAGTTAAAATCCAGGGGAAATCAAATTTCTTTAGTTCAGTCATTTGCCTCCGGTAATGACTTACTTTTGCACCAACCATAACATTTCTCTACCATTATAACGACTTAGAGAATTTTTGTGTATCAGATTATTTTCACTTCGACACCGTTTTCTCTGCTTCACTGCTGAGCCAACCTGATGCTCTGAGTGCTGTCAACTCAGATGAAGGGACAATCTGCAGGCTCCACTGAGTAGGTGAAGTGTTCCATCATGACTGGTTACACTCAAGTTATGAGTCTTTACCTCCAGCTCCAAGTAGCACTACATTTCCTCTTAACACTTGCAAGTCACAGTCTCGAGACCTTAGGTTTTAGGCTGCAGGTATAGCTGAGTGCAAGCAGTAGGAACAGAGATTTTCCGAGAGCTAACTTTCACACATGAGTAGTGCTGGAGTAGTGCTTAACAATGCCTACACCATCCCCCAACCCAACCCTTTTGCTGCTGGCCGTCTGACACCTCATCAGAGACTAATACAAAGCTTGAAAATCACAAGGTCTGGCCCAGGCCAGGAAAGGAACCCTAACACCTCTCATTTGGTTTTACAAAGACCTGTGGTGTTGGTTTTATAAACTCTTCTATTATAAAACAGAATATACGTGTGCATCCAGTAAAGTGTGTAAAAAGTGTGTTTTCAGTTTCAGAAATAGCTATAAGCAACACTCCTCGAAATATTACATCAGTCAGGTGAAAGAATAATGTCAACATTCCAGAACTCCCACATGTGGCTCTTCCCACCATTCCCTGGCCTTTGGGGTGATCATTATCCCTCACTGATTATAAGCAATTCCTTGTTTTTCTTTAGTTTTAGTTCTTGGGTATGCATCCCCAAGCAAAATACTTGAGTTTTGCCTGTTTAGAATACTATATAAATGCAATTATGCTGCATACATTTTCTATAACTTGCTCTTTTCTATTCACTATTAAGATTGTAAGTTTCAGCCATATTGTTGCACATAGAACTAGTTCATTAATTTTCATTGCTGTGTAACATTCTATGGTTTATTGATATGGCAATTCATTCATCCATTTTACTATTAAGGGGCTCTTTCTAGTTTTTGGAAAATGTGAAAAATGCTGCTTTGAACATTCTTTCATTTTGTTGCTTGTTGCATAGAAACATGCAGATTTATACGGAATACTCTTAGAAATGGAAAGACTCAGTCACAGGATATGTATGTTTTTTTCAAGTTTACTAGTTTCCTTCCTCAACTATACCATCACTACATAATATATACCAGTTTTCAAAATGTATATATATATATATATATATATATATATATATATATATATATATATACATATAAAGAAATGTGTGTGTATTTATGTGTATTAGTATATATATAAAGTTAGCTTCACCTAGAGTGAAGCCCAATGGGAAGCTTGAACTCACAACATTGAGATCAAGACCTGAGCTGAGATCAAGAGTCAGATGCTTAACTGACTGGGCCACCCATGCTTATTTATGTTCTTTTTTTTTTAATTTTTATTTATTTATGATAGTCACACACACACACACACACAGAGAGAGAGAGAGAGAGAGAGAGAGAGAGGCAGAGACACAGGCAGAGGGAGAAGCAGGCTCCATGCACCGGGAGCCCGATGTGGGATTCGATTCCGGGTCTCCAGGATCGTGCCCTGGGCCAAAGGCAGGCGCCAAACCACTGCGCCACCCAGAGATCCCACTTATTTATGTTCTTAATGAAAAGTACTATAAAGTCCTCCAACTTTATTCTTTTATTTTCAATGTTGCTTTGTCTATTCTGGATACTTTGCTTTAAAAAAAAGATTTATTTCTTTATTTGAGAGGAGAGAGACAGAGAGAGAGCAAGCATAGGGAGAGAGAGAGAGAAACTCCAGCAGACTCCTCACTGAGCTCAGAGCCTGAGGCGGGAGCTCAATCTCATAAAGCTGAGACAATGACCTGAGCAGAAACCAAGAGTCAGATGCTTTACCAACTGCACCACCCAGGGACCCCCCTGGATACTTTACATTTCAACACAAATTTTACTATAAGTCTGTTCAAATACAAACCTACAAAAAATTCCTGGGATTTTAATTGACACTACATTAAATCTACAAATCAATTTAGAGAGAAATGACAAGTTAACAACATTGAGTCATCTAATCTATGAATATGGCATCTCTATCTTCTTAGGGCGTCTTTAATTTCTCTCAGCATTATCTATTTTTCAGTGTAAAGGACTTGTATATCTTTTCTCAGATTTATTTCTAAGTAACGTTTTTGATGCTAGGGTAAATGGTATCTTAAGTATTTTTTTTAATAAATTAATTTTTATTGGTGTTCAATTTAAAACATACAGAATAACACCCAGTGCTCAACCCGTCAAGTGTCCCCCACAGTGCCCGTCACCCATTCACCCCCACCCCCCACCCTCCTCCCCTTCCACCACCCCTAGTTCGTTTCCCAGAGTTAGGAGTCTTTATGTTCTGTCTCCCTTTCTGGTATTTCCCACACATTTCTTCTCCCTTCTCTTATATTCCCTTTCACTATTATTCATATTCCCCAAATGAATGAGAACATACGCTGTTTGTCCTTCTCCGATTGACTTACTTCACTCAGCATCATACCCTCCAGTTCCATCCACGTTGAAGCAAATGGTGGGTATTTGTCATTTCTAATAGCTGAGGAATATTCCATTGTATACATAAACCACATCTTCTTTATCCATTCATCTTTCGATGGGCACCGAGGCTCCTTCCACAGTTTGGCTACTGTGGACATTGCTGCTAGAAACATTGGGGTGCAGGTGTCCCGGCGTTTCATTGCATCTGAATCTTTGGGGTAAATCCCCAACAGTGCAATTGCTGGGTCGTAGGGCAGGTCTATTTTTAGCTCTTTGAGGAACCTCCACACAGTTTTCCAGAGTGGCTGCACCAGTTCACATTCCCACCAACAGTGTAAGAGGGTTCCCTTTTCTCCGCATCCTCTCCAACATTTGTGGTTTCCTGCCTTGTTAATTTTCCCCATTCTCACTGGTGTGAGGTGGTATCTCATTGTGGTTTTGATTTGTATTTCCCTGATGGCAAGTGATGCAGAGCATTTTCTCATGTGCATGTTGGCCATGTCTATGTCTTCCTCGGTGAGATTTCTCTTCATGTCTTTTGCCCATTTCATGATTGGATTGTTTGTTTCTTTGGTGTTGAGTTTAATAAGTTCTTTGTAGATTTTGGAAACTGGCCCTTTATCTGATATGTTATTTGCAAATATCTTCTCCCATTCTGTAGGTTGTTTTTTAGTTTTGTTGACTGTATCCTTTGCTGTGCAAAAGCTCCTTATCTTGATGAAGTCCCAATAGTTCATTTTTGCTTTTGTTTCTTTTGCTTCCGTGGATGTATCTTGCAAGAAGTTACTGTGGCCAAGTTCAAAAGGGGTGTTGCCTGTGTTCTCCTCTAGGATTTTGATGGAATCTTGTCTCACATTTAGATCTTTCATCCATTTTGAGTTTATCTTTGTGTATGGTGCAAGAGAGTGGTCTAGTTTCATTCTTCTGCATGTGGATGTCCAATTTTCCCAGCACCATTTATTGAAGAGACTGTCTTTCTTCCAGTGGATCGTCTTTCCTCCTTTATCGTATATTAGTTGACCATAAAGTTCAGGGTCCACTTCTGGGTTCTCTATTCTGTTCCATTGATCTATGTGTCTGTTTTTGTGCCAGTACCACACTGTCTTGATGACCACAGCTTTGTAGTACAACCTGAAATCTGGCATTGTGATGCCCCCAGATATGGTTTTCTTTTTTAAAATTCCCCTGGCTATTCGGGGTCTTTTCTGATTCCACACAAATCTTAAAATAATTTGTTCTAACTCTCTAAAGAAAGTCCATGATATTTTGATAGAGATTGCATTAAACGTGTAAATTGCCCTGGGTAACATTGACATTTTCACAATATTAATTCTGCCAATCCAAGAGCGTGGAATATTTTTCCATCTCTTTGTGTCTTCCTCAATTTCTTTCAGAAGTGTTCTATAGTTTTTAGGGTATAGATCCTTTACCTCTTTGGTTAGGTTTATTCCTAGGTATCTTATGCTTTTGGGTGCAATTGTAAATGGGATTGACTCCTTAATTTCTCTTTCTTCAGTCTCACTGTTAGTGTATAGGAATGCCATTGATTTCTGGGCATTGATTTTGTATCCTGCCACACTGCCAAATTGTTGTATGAGTTCTAGCAATTTTGGGGTGGAGGCTTTTGGGTTTTCTATGTAGAGTATCATGTCATCGGTGAAGAGGGAGAGTTTGACTTCTTTGCCAATTTGAATGCCTTTAATGTCTTTTTGTTGTCTGATTGCTGAGGCTAGGACTTCCAGTACTATGTTGAATAGCAGTGGTGAGAGTGGACATCCCTGTCTTGTTCCTGATCTCAGGGGAAAGGCTCCCAGTGCTTCCCCATTGAGAATGATATTTGCTGTGGGCTTCTCGTAGATGGCTTTTAAGATGTCGAGGAAAGTTCCCTCTATCCCTACACTCTGAAGAGTTTTGATCAGGAATGGATGCTGTATTTTGTCAAATGCTTTCTCTGCATCTAATGAGAGGATCATATGGTTCTTGGTTTTTCTCTTGCTGATATGATGAATCACATTGAGTGTTTTACGAGTGTTGAACCAGCCTTGTGTCCCGGGGATAAATCCTACTTGGTCATGGTGAATAATTTTCTTAATGTACTGTTGGATCCTATTGGCTAGTATCTTGTTGAGAATTTTTGCATCCATGTTCATCAGGGATATTGGTCTGTAATTCTCCTTTTTGGTGGGGTCTTTGTCTGGTTTTGGAATTAAGGTGATGCTGGCCTCATAGAATGAATTTGGAAGTACTCCATCTCTTTCTATCTTTCCAAACAGCTTTAGTAGAATAGGTATGATTTCTTCTTTAAACGTTTGATAGAATTCCCCTGGGAAGCCATCTGGCCCTGGACTCTTGTGTCTTGGGAGGTTTTTGATGACTTCTTCAATTTCCTCCCTGGTTATTGGCCTGTTCAGGTTTTCTATTTCTTCCTGCTCCAGTTTTGGTAGTTTGTGGCTTTCCAGGAATGCGTCCATTTCTTCTAGATTGCCTAATTTATTGGCGTAGAGCTGTTCATAATATGTTTTTAAAATCATTTGTATTTCCTTGGTGCTGGTAGTGATCTCTCCTTTCTCATTCATGATTTTATTAATTTGAGTCTTCTCTCTCTTCTTTTTAATAAGGTTGGCTAATGGTTTATCTATCTTATTAATTCTTTCAAAGAACCAACTCCTGGTTCTATTGATCTGTTCCACAGTTCTTCTGGTCTCAATTTCGTTGAGCTCTGCTCGAATTTTAATTAACTCTCTTCTTCTGCTGGGAGTCAGGTCCATTTGCTGGTTTTTCTCTAGCTCCTTTATGTGTAAGGTTAGCTTTTGTATTTGAGTTCTTTCCAGTTTTTGAATGGATGCTTGTATTGTGATGTATTTCCCCCTCAGGACTGCTTTTGCTGCATCCCAAAGATTTTGAACAGTTGTATCTTCATTCTCATTGGTTTCCATGAATCTTTTTAATTCTTCCTTAATTTCCTGGTTGACCCTTTTATCTTTTAGCAGGATGGTCCTTAACCTCCACGTGTTTGAGGTCCTTCCAAACTTCTTGTGATTTAGTTCTAATTTCAAGGCGTTATGGTCTGAGAATATGCAGGGGACGATCCCAATCTTTTGGTATCGGTTCAGACCCGATTTGTGACCCAGTATGTGGTCTATTCTGGAGAAAGTTCCATGTGCACTTGAGAAGAATGTGTATTCAGTTGAGTTTGGATGTAAAGTTCTGTAGATATCTGTGAAATCTATCTGGTCCAGTGTATCATTTAAAGCTCTCGTTTCTTTGGAGATGTTGTGCTTAGAAGACCTATCAAGGGTAGAAAGAGCTAGATTGAAGTCACCAAGTATAAGTGTATTATTATCTAAGTATTTCTTCACTTTGGTTAATAATTCGTTTAAGTATTTGGCAGCTCCCACATTCGGGGCATATATATTGAGGATTGTTAAGTCCTCTTGCTGGATAGATCCTTTAAGTATGATATAGTGTCCCTCTTCGTCTCTCACTACAGTCTTCGGGGTAAATTTTAGTTTATCTGATATAAGGATGGCTACCCCTGCTTTCTTTTGAGAACCATTTGAATGGTAAATGGTTCTCCAACCTTTTATTTTCAGGTTGTAGGTGTCCTTCTGTCTAAAATGAGTCTCTTGTAGACAGCAAATAGATGGGTCCTGCTTTTTTATCCAGTCTGAAACCCTGCGCCTTTTGATGGGGTCTTTAAGCCCGTTCACGTTCAGAGTTACTATTGACAGATATGAGTTTAGTGTCATCATGATATCTATTTAGTCCTTGTTTTTGTGGATTGTTCCACTGAACTTCTTCTTAAAGGGGAATTTTAAGAGTCCCCTTAAAATTTCTTGCAGAGCTGGTTTGGAGGTCACATATTCTTTCAGTTCCTGCCTGTCTTGGAAGCTCTTTATCTCTCCTTCCATTTTGAAGGAGAGCCTTGCTGGATAAAGTATTCTTGGTTGCATGTTCTTCTCATTTAGGACCCTGAATATATCCTGCCAGCCCTTTCTGGCCTGCCACGTCTCTGTGGAGAGGTCTGCTGTTACCCTAATATTCCTCCCCATGAAAGTCAGGGACTTCTTGTCTCTTGCTGCTTTAAGGATCTTCTCTTTATCTATGGAATTTGCAAGCTTCACTATTAGATGTCGAGGTGTTGAACGGTTTTTATTGATTTTAGGGGGGGATCTCTCTATTTCCTGGATCTGAATGCCTGTTTCCCTTCCCAGATTGGGAAAGTTTTCAGCTAGGATTTGTTCAAATACATATTCTGGCCCTCTGTCCCTTTCGGCGCCCTCGGGAATCCCAATTAAACGTAGGTTTTTCTTCCTTAGGCTGTCATTTATTTCCCTTAATCTGTCTTCATGGTCTTTTAATTGTCTCTTTTTTCCTCAGTTTCCCTCCTTGCCATTAACTTGTCTTCTATGTCACTCACTCGTTCTTCCACCTCGTTAACCCTCGTCGTTAGGACTTCTAGTTTGGATTGCATCTCATTCAATTGATTTTTAATTTCTGCCTGACTGGATCTAAATTCTGCAGTCAGGGATCCCTGGGTGGTGCAGCGGTTTGGCGCCTGCCTTTGGCCCGGGGCGCGATCCTGGAGACCCGGGATCGAATCCCACGTCGGGCTCCCGGTGCATGGAGCTTGCTTCTCCCTCTGCCTGTGTCTCTGCCTCTCTCTCTCTCTCTCTCTGTGACTATCATAAATAAATAAAAAATTAAAAAAAAAAACAACTTTAAAAAAAATAATAATAAATAAATAAATAAATTCTGCAGTCATGTAGTCTCGTGAGTCCTTAATGCTTTTTTCTAGAGCCACCAGTAGCTGTATAATAGTGCTTCTGAATTGGCTTTCTGACATTGAATTGTAATCCAGATTTTGTAACTCTGTGGGAGAGAGGGCTGTTTCTGATTCTTTCTTTTGAGGTGAGGTTTTCCTTCTAGTCATTTTGTTCAGTGCAGAGTGGCCAAAAACAAGTTGTACTTGATAGAAGCATGAACTCTTCTCACTGTAGCATTCCAGCTGGTCTCTCTTTAAATCTCAGGCCAAATTCGTAGATTTTCAGGATGATTTGAAGGTTATCTAGGTAATTTGGTGGGGACAGGTGATTTGGGGACCCTACTCTTCCGCCATCTTGCCCCTCCTCCGGTATCTTCAGTATTTCAATTACTGATTGCTAGTACACAGAAATCCAATTGATTTTGTATATTCATTTTATATCCTACAATATTGCTAACTTCACATGTTAGATTTATTTGCTTATTTGTTTTACATTCCAGAAGATACTTTACAGAAACCATTCTGGTTCTTATAAACAAAGATGATTCTACTACTTCTTTTCCAATAATGTTGTCATTTAAACTTTTTCTTACCTTAGTGGACTGACTGGAATCTCCAGTACAAAGTTAAATAGAAGTGGTGGGAGTGGATATCCTTACTTTGTTCATAATCTTAAGAGACAACATTCATTTTCTTTTCACCATTAAGAATGATGTTAGCTGGAAGCTTTTCATAGACCACATTTATCAGATTAGGTACATCTCTTCAATTCCTTGTTTTCTGGGAAACTTCTATTAGCAATGGATGTTGGGTTTTGACAAATGCTTTTTCCCTATATCTATTGATCTATGTGTTTCATTGTTGCGGTCAACATTGTGTGTTTGTGTGTGTAGTATGCTAATAAGGTGAATTACATGGATCTTTAAATGTTACACTACGTTTGCATTCTTGAGATTATTCCAAATTGGTCATGATATATTATCTTTTTTATGAACATTAGATATTATTTGCTAAAAATTTTGTTGAAAATATTTACATGTATGTTTATGAAAGATATTGTTCTGTTGTTTTCTTGTCTTGCCACGTGTTGGTCTAGTTTTGCTATCTGGATAATGCTGGTCTTATAAAATGTTTGGGAAATAGTCTCTTTAATTATCTGGAAGGATTTGTGTTTAGACATGTTTTATGGCCTGGTATGTTAAATATTTATAAATGATCTGTGCATGATTGAAATTAATGTACATTCTGCAGCTGATGAGTCAACTTTGTTAATTATGTTTTTCAATTTTTTTTATATCCTCATATTTTTAAATGCTTTTCTATGAGGGAAGTGTTGAACTTTCTGACTTAGGTGATCTATCAATTTCTCATTGTATTTCTGTCAAATTTTGCTTTGAATAATTTGAGGCTTTGTTAATATATGCATATAATTTTTAAATTGCTAGATCATTCTGCTCATTGAGTCTTTAATCATTTTGAAGTAATTATTTTTAATTCTACTAATTGTATTTGCCTTGTCTACTTTTGTTGGTTATTAATATAATTATATCAACCTTTTTTTATTAGGACTTAAGGATATATCTTTTTCCATCCAATAGCTTTCAACATTTTCTATAGCCATTTATTTTAGGTATATTCCTTATAAACAGGATAAGTAACTTTTTGTTCTGAATTTTTTTTCTAATTAGAGCATTGAGTCCATTTGTACCCAGCATAATTACTAATATATTTGGATTTATTTCTACAATATTATTTTATATTTTGTAGTTTGTTTTTATCTTTTTTATTATTTTGGATTATTGAACATTTTTAATAACATCTTCATCCATTTTTAGTATAAAATTTAAACCTCCATTTCCACTCTTGTGGTAATATTAGAAATAACATGAATAGTTACCTTATTAAAGTTTGTAATTATTCAATTATTTCACTCTCTTCTTTGAAAATCTTAGGATATTAGAACTTTTACACCCATTAATATTGCTCATTCCTACTTATAAATTATGGTTCTATGATTTTTTTATCTGAAACTGTAGTCTTTTTTATATGTTTATGACAACAGACATTATTACTTTTGATTTATAGACTCAGTGCTCATATTTATATTGCTCACTCATCTACCATTTTCTCTGATGCTCCCTTCAATTAGAGATCACTTTCCTTGGACCTGAAGATTATTTTCTAGAATTTTCAACAACTGACAGTCTTCTGGTGATTAATTTTTTCCCATATTTATTTTAGTGAACATGTCTTTACTTTTTTGAATTGACATTTTGTTGAATATAGAAGTCTAATCATGTAGTTATCCATGACACTACATTATTTTTCTTTGTAGCGCTTGAAATTTGTAACTATATATTTATTTGTTCAATATCTGTATTCTCTACTGGGTTACTGGGCCATAAATTCTATGTGGGTGAAAACTATGCCCATTTTGCGGTGGATATTTAAGTCTACTATAATACTTGGAATATGGAAGCTAAACAATATAGATTTGCATGAATGAGTAAGTGAATGAAAAAATTAATAAGCATAGTCCTGGCACTTGTGGTATTTACATCCTAGTGGAAGCTATTAAAAATAGACAAAATCTTGGTGATCTGATAATTCAGGGCTGATTGTTTGATTCTCACCATTTAAAACAAAACAAAACATGACCAAGGAAAAGAAGAGATTTGAATGGTCAAGGTTTGGGTTAATTTCTGAAGCTGACTAATATGCAGCTAATTTCATTGTGTATTGTTCTTTTAATATTCTTAAAGTTGTAGGTGAAATTGGTCCTGAGGACTTAAAGTACAGCTTGAGTATAAATTTTTCCTTTGCCTAAGTTGGATTTTACTAATATGTGTGTATTATTGCTTCTTCCTTCATCTTCCTTAGAGTATAATAACACTTCTTAGGGCAATAGTAGAGTGTCTCTAAATTTCCCCAGCAAAGGTCTCTTCAGTCCTGGGTACATTTCTATATGAAAATCAAGTTCATATGCATGATCCTTTGCCATATACCTACCCATCTGGCAGATCTAAACTAATACTAGGCAGGTGTTACTAGTGCCCCTCCATTGATTTCCATGGTGTATTGTTCTACTTCTGGTTCTTTGGGGTGGATGGATGGCTAAAAGATAGAATGACAGGGTGCTAAGCATCTGAAAGGGCTATGGAAAATGTGGTGAGTGCACATGGAGGGGGTGCCTGGACTTGAAACTTTGAGGTTTGATGGCCTTTTTCATCTTTAGCAATTCTAAGATATAGATCTATAGATACTGACATTAGTACATGACTTGATGGGGCAAGAATTATATGATGCCTACTATTTGCCCACCCACCCCAGAGGGTCTTTCTTTCTTTCTTTCTTTCTTTCTTTCTTTCTTTCTTTCTTTCTTTCTTTCTTTCTTTTTTTTCATTCTATTCTATTCTATTCAATACTATTAAATGTCTTTGAGTCTATTTTTTCAACAGTCTTAAAATATGCTAGATGCTTCGCTATCCACTTGATGATAGAATGTGAGTAATCTCTACCTTCTTGAACCTCATGGCATAGTTGAGGAGGCAAAGAAGTAAAACAACCAATTATACCACAGAGATAGAATAGACATCGAAGTGGAACTGTGACTTCTCACAAGGATCCTTTTACATTACTTCTGGTATACCTTCTCTGACCACCAACATCTTGGTTACATGAGGCAGTCCTTAGTGTTCAATGAGAGAACCATATTGCTCAACCCCAGGAGTGACACTCATATTACCATTCAAATGGTGTCCCCTGGATTGCTCAGCCTATTCTCCATGCAACTCAGCTCTTATAATGGTAAAAGCAGCCATAATTATTTTGAAAAGGCCAATTCTCAAGGAGAAGACAGTAAAAGATTATAACTGATCTAAATTATGGAGAGATGTTTCATTAGTAGGAAGTACGGGAGAAGTAGACTTCCAGCTTTGGATAAATAGCTACCCCATCAATAAAAGAATAGTAAAACGAGCATAGCAATTGCAAAGGACTTATGCAGTGCTGCTAAATCAAGACACATGGTGCCAGACCATGGTGACTTAGTAGTCTGATGAGGAAAAGGTGGTGGTGGATGGAGTATCTTCTGGATAATCAGGAGGCTATAGGCTTCAAAAGACTGACTTCCATAAGCCAGGACCCCAGATCTACCTCAGAAGACCATCAGAACCAGAAACAATCATAAGGGTGACATATTTGAGCCTGAAAAAAACCTAAAAGGGGCTATTTCTATGAAACTGGAGTCCCAAGAGCAGAAGGAACAGTCCTTAATAAGTCCTCCTTCAATGTGTTATCTGTATATTGTGCAAGGTGTCTGTCCTTTGTAAGCTAGGGGAAGTACTCCCTCACTCTAGACAGCATATGTATCCAGAATCCAGAGTACCAGAATGACAGACATGGCAGGATATGGCAAGAGTTCCAAAGTTTTATAGAGCTGAAGTTCAGATTTTCTAGTCAAAGTCCACGGCACTTTGTACAATTGAATTGATTGGCCATGAGTCTCTGAGCATTTGGTCAATGAAATGGTGCCCCTTCACAATGCAGCGTAACAGGTCAAGCCCCCCAGCCTGAATCCATGCCCTGAGGCCATATACAACTGTGTAGCAAGAACACAGAACTTTTCTCATATAAATGTGAAGTTCTTGGATCCTGTTTAGCTTTGATATTTGCAACACCCTTTTAAGGTAAAGAGTATTTGGGGATTTTATTAAACTAAATCTTCCATCAGTTAATTTTTTTTAATTTAGTTCCAAAACGGGAGAAAAAAATCAATATTAAGTTTTTCAGCAGGAGCTTTATGCACATTGCAAAGTAACTATTTATCAGTTTGTGTAGTCATCAAGTTTACCTATGACGAATCAAATATGAATACAAGAACTCTCACATATAGAGAGAAGTAATTTCTTTCTGAAAATCTACCATGTACTGTTCTGGGTGCTTTGTGTCTGTCTGAACATGAGCCATCTCCTTCTTTGATGAAGTAATTCTCATCTGAATGTTTTCATCATGAAAATAAGAGCCCACTCCAAATTCTCTTTATGAGAAACTCTGTGCTTTGGACATGAGATGATCATTTCTCTTGAGGAAACAACACTAAAAAAATCAAAACGTGTTTTTAGCACTGAAACTGCAGCTCTAAATTTGTTTAAATGGGTTCAGTTTTCTATTTCAATTCCTGTGTCAAATGCAAGTGTGGGAAGAATTTTTAGCATCGTGGATAATCTGTGGAACGATACAACTGTGCATCAAGACTACAACAAAATGAACATATAGGAAATGCTGAGCCTTTTTAAATGCACCTTTGAGTGGAAGGGAAAGTTGGGCATTTGAACTCAAAGACTTATAAAAAGCTATAAATTCTAAAATGGATTATAAGGTATAATTTAGGTCATCGTCATATGAAGCCAATGATTTAGAAATTTAGGGATTCAGATAAGAGCTAAAGGGAGACAGAAGGTGGGATTTATTTCCTGAGCCAGCTAACACCAGGCTAGAATCATTAGTTAATTTTTCTCTCTTGTTTGGTGTTTGGACGTTTCACCCTCTGTAAAAGTGTAATCAAATGATCCATAAGAATTTTGTTAAAAATAATAATTTTGTGGGGAGGGAGAGGGGAATAGAGAGGAAAGCCCTGCTTCTCATTATAAACTTTTTGAACAATTACTTGAATATTCTAAAAATGTGCATGGATTAGTTTTTTTAAATGTCAATTGTTATTTTTCAGGTAGAGAGATTATAAACTGTATATATATATATATATATATATATATATATATATATATATATATATTTAGTCTGTACACTAACAGCACTAATGCTATTCCTCAGCAACACTCATATTTATTGTTGGAAGTTAGAAATTAGTGATAAACAAAAATTATGATACTAAAACATTTTCAAAACCCATGACCATTCAAAGACAACTATTGGCTATCTTCCAGAGTGTTCTCAAATTGATTATGCTAATTTAGCAACTAATACAGAACTTTCCACGTTACCTAATATATTTCTGCATCACTTTTTTTGAGGACTACACGTAATGTATCATAATTTATTTAATGAATCCATTACTTTTGGAATCACAGGTTGTTTCGAATTCATCCTTTTCCCTTCAAATTTGTGCATTTGTCTCATTTCTTAGGATGAATTCCTAGAAGAACACTGCTGGCCCAAAGGGAAGGCATATGTTTAAGACATTTGATACAGTTGCCAAATTGCCTTTCAGGAAAGTTGGACCAATTTAGACTACCATTAGCAGTGTATCAGAATGTCTGTTTATTCCGACCCATGCTGTCACTCAATTTTGTCAGTCATTTTAATATTTGTCAATGTAATAGACTAAAAATTAAATCTCTTTTTTTGCAGTTCTTTGGAGTTAAATGTATTTTCTTCTTTTGTGAATTACCTGGTATTGCCCACCTTATTTTTTCCATTGAGATGTTGAATAATTTCTTCATAATTTGTTAAAACTCTTTGTATAGGTATATTAACATGCATTAATACATTTTTCCATGTATTCTGTAGTTATCTTTTCTAGCTTAGTGTTCCTCTCAAGTTTGTTTATTCTTTTTTCCCCAAAGATAGGGAAGTTTTTGCATTATGTTCTCAAATCAATTGAGAGACTGAATATAAAGATGGACAACGGCCACATCACCTATAAAAATAAAACTTTTCATCCAAAGCCTGCAGGAGTTTGACCAGGAAACCAGCCCTTACCTTCAATAAACAATCAGGAAGTCAGTTTGCTATAAGCCAGACTTCCAGGAAGCCACATTGCTATCTCTAGTGGAAATCCAGGAAACTAAACAATGACTCTGTATCAATTGGCTGCAAATGGTCAGGATTTGACTAATGGACAACTTTTCTAATTTCTGTCCCCACTTCCAACTTAGCACCAACCAGAGTAAGCCAAATATGCACTCCTACTCAATGATATAGGATGTCCTATTTCCACATGGTCTGCTTACAGCTTCCCCAGGCCAACAGCCTCCAAGGACACACCTTCAGCTTCTCTTTTCTTCACCATAAAGGTTTCCCACTTCTCTGCCTGCCTTTGAGCCTCTGGCAAAACACAAGTGACAGTGGCTGCTGACCCCTTTGCTATAACCAGCTCAGAATAAATTGCCTTTGTTTTTCTCATTTGGTTGGTCTTCATTTATTTCCACTCTATATATGTATTCTTCTATTGTTCCTCCTTTGGTGCCACATAGAGAAAGCCTTTCCTCATTGCAATTTTATGTAATTTTTAAACAATACTTATTTATACTTTATTGAAGAGGCAGTCTGGGATGTTGATTCAAAGGGCTGGCTGAGGAACTAGACTACTTGGATTTTTATATCTGTGTGGCCACTAACCAGTTAAGTGACTTTGAACAAGTGCCTATCCTCCCTAGCCTCGCTTTCCCCACCTGCATAATGGGAATAACATTAGCCCCACAAGGTAGTCATGAGGACTATGGACCTGGAATGACACCTAACACATAGTTAGCATCCAATATATGTTCCTGTTACTGTCTCTATTTTCAAGTACTTTTATGATCTCATATCTAATTATAGAGGAATTTTTCCTAAGGAGGTGACGTGTATACTCTAAGAATCAATTGAGAGATAGTTTCTTGATTTCAGCCAACATAGTCAGTGTGTAGTTCAGAGCAGGGATGCTTTCACAAAATCAAGAAACTGAGGGAAGCTTGACAGGCTGCCTACAACACGGAGTTGAGAATTGGAGAAACGCTGCCACTTACAGACCTATAGATGCTCATGACTCAGTCCAAATATTGTGAATGTCCATAATCTTGTGAACCGTTTCATCCACGAAAAGTGCCAAGAGTCCTGTTGTGTTCCTTGTCCTATACCCCCATAACAGCTGCTGTTTTGGAGTGAAACTGAATAAATTAAATCTTTTCTTTCCTCTAGTCTTTGGCCATAGTTCAACTAACCCCTATATAGCTATCGGTAAGTATATCTCAGCTGATTTATTTAAAGAAAATTTTAGGGATTTGACTTCTACATAAGCCTAGAGTAGAGTTCTTAAATTTATTACTAATAGGAATCTCAGATGATTAAGATATTTATTCTTACATTTCACTATCAGAAATTAAGGTGACTCAAGAGACCTGGCAGTGTGAACAGGAAACCACACTTTTTTTTTCTTAGCTTTAGTGAGATTTAATTAACATACAACATTGTGTAAGTTTTAGATGCTCAATAGGATGATTTGATTCCTTTCTATATTGTGAAATGATTACTGTGGTAGTTAGTTAATACCTTTATCACCTCACATAATTACCTTTATTGTAGTGAGAACATTTAAGACCTACTCTCTTGGCAACTTTCAGGTATAGCATAAAATATTGTCAAGTGCATGCTGAATATCAGATTCCCAGAACTTATTTATCTTATAACTGGAAATTTGTACCTGTCAACCAATATCTCTCCATTTACCCCATTCTTCAAGCCCCTGGAAACCACCATTCTACTCTTTATTTCTGTGAGTTCAGGGGGTTTTTTGTGTGTAATTTCATGTAAGAGTGAGATTGTACAGTATTTGTCTAACTCTGTCTGACTTATTTCACTTAGCATAATGCCCTCAAAATCAATCCATGTTGTCACAAATAGTAAAATTTTCTTCTTTCTCAGATCTAAATAATATTGTAGTGTGTGTGTGTGTATGCATGTATATACACATATACACTATACATACATACATACATACATACATACATACCAAATTTTCTTTATCAATTCATCTGTAGATAGACACTTCGGTTGTTTCTGTAACTTGACTATGGGGAGTAATGCAATAATGCTCTTCAGAATCCCGAAGAGATATTGGCATTTTCATTTTCTTTGGATACATATCTAGAAGTGGGGTTGCTAGATCCTGTGGTGGTTCTATTTCATTTTTTGAATCTCCTCCATATTGTTTTCCATAGTGATGGCACCAATTTACCACCCCACCAACGTGCACAAGTGTTCTTTTTTTCCCTACATCCTCTCCAACACATGTTATTTCTTGTCATTTGATGATAGGCTTTCTAAGAGGTGTGAGGTATTATCTCATTGTGGTTTTGATCTGCATTTCCCTGGTGATTAATGTGTTAAGCACCTTTTCATTGTACTTGTTGGCATCTGGAAAAAGAATTTCATTTTTAATAAGCACTCTAAATCATGTTTATGATCAGGGTATGTAGATCTCAAATTGAAAATACTGCTATAGATATGCTCAGATATTATACTGGTATGCATTTGATTTGGCATCTAAAGTATGAACTAAAAAATGGCAAAGAGGTGAGATGAGAGGAAGAGGAAGGATTAGATTGTCCTCCTCTTTCATCTTTTCCAAAGAGTCTTCAGAGAAAGAGGCTTATTATTAGTATATTATCCTTTAACACTACATTTAAAATACTTGATTTCTTTAATCTTCTGAGTTTTAGAGCATTTTGTCACTAGGATAAATTTGGGGATGTCCAAGGAAACACCAGTCATTTTGACCCTCTCCTCCAATTACTCATACCTTCATTTTCAGTGAGGAACAAACAGTGTCTTAAATATTTTTTTTTGGGGGGGGCTTTTTGTACAACAGCAACTTTCCTTCTAGAGTCTTAAAAATGAAATTAAAAAAATTAACTTGTTCCCTTTCCCTCCATATACAAAACCATATCTACCATATTTAATATGATTTTATATTGTCTCTAATTATTTCATGTTTTTATCTTGTCTTTTCAACTAGATCACAAGTCAGTAATGTATTTCATTACAATTATCTGCTGTTCCAATTTGGTTTAGCTTTTCTCTTTTTGGCTTAGCTTTTCTCTTTCTTCCATTATGATTTAGTCATTCTTTTCTATTGCTCCTACTCACATTGTACATTATTCTTTTCTTTCCTTCATAAAAACTAGTTGTTTTTTTTATTTACAAAAAAATTATCTAATTAAAAGTTTTCAGAAAGATTTAATAATACTACCACAATTTTGCATATAAGTAAACTGTGTATCTGACATGTCAATATAATTTCTCAAGGTAATAAATGCTAATAAGTTGCACATTTAAAAAAAATAAGGAGTACATTATTAGGATACAAGAGTTAAACGTGTGTGGTCAAATTTTCATATATATTATTTATTCCTCAAAATGACCCTATGAGATAAATATTACCCACTTTAACAGATGAGTAAACAGGCTTAAAATGCTAAGAAATGTGCTCAAACTCAGTTCACAAATAATACAGTCAAGAATCAAACCCAGCTATTTTTGTACCTATAGTTACTTTCCTTTTTAAAGGGACTATCTAGCCCCCAATCCAAGCCTCCCTGCATGATATCACACTATAACATTATGTTGCAATTCCACTTCTACTTAAGAACTTGAGCGAAATGTATGCTTTCCTGAGGAAAGATGCTCTCCTGTCTGCCAAGAATGAGAGAAGTATACCAGCTTCAATGCCCTTCAGCATTAAGAGAGAAAACCTATCATGATTTAAAATAAAATGTTTCCAAGTGTGTAAATCAGATTTGCAATGGTTACTCTTTATATGTAGACTTGATTTACTTACAAACACTGCTGCCAGCCAATACACAAGCTGGAAATAATATATTAATGACAGAAATCCAAGTATTTCAGTCAACCCAACTGGACAACACCTTCTTGAAAACTTTATGACTCTATATTTCTAAGACTGTTATTGTCAGCTAATTTTCTAATGTCCAAAGGTAAAATCAGTCTCTAAAGTTTATGCCATCCTAGTAACCATAAAGGGATACTGAACAAATCTGTTCAAATCATTTAGTTTCATTCCTTTATATTATTAATTAAATGAATATTAGATTAAAATTCTTAATGCATAGCAAGAATATGAATTCCCATCACTGAAACTCTGAAACAAAAAAGAAGAGAATAACCAGGGTATTGTGTGATGTAAAGGTCAAATTTCTCCGACTTTCTATTATCACCATTCTGGTGCAGTTCATCACCACTCTCACCTGGATGAAGGTGTTGCTCCAGATACAGAAAATCTAAATACTATAAGCATGAAAAACCATGACATTGGAAAGTGTAGCTCTCCTTAAAAAATATTAGCTAAACACTAATACCAAATTGCGGAGACAAATAAAAAAAAAAGATAACTTATCATGAAGTCTAGAAAAGAAATGCCTGCTGTCTAGGCCTGTTGTTTCATAAATTCAGGGTCAGTGTGGTGATTTGACTTTCTAAAAACATACTTATTATTTTCATGTTATGGTACTAAGTAGTAGCACCTCTACATTCTATAGTTTTTCTCTAGAATATAGCTTCTCTCAAGGTATTGTGCAAATCCTCAAGTATTAATGGTCATGGATTGCCAATTACTTTAAGGTTTGAATATAGATTCCTCTGTTAAAATAGCGAAGCTTAACTGTTGTCTAACAAACAAGGCAGACGATACTTTTGGAGAAGTATTTTAGAGCAAACCAAAAAATAAAGAGTTTCTGTTCAATGGGTATATAGTTCTGGTTATGCAAGATGAATAAATTCAAGAGATCTGCTGTACAACATTGTGCCTACAGTTAAAAATACTATTATTGTTTAAGTGCATTATACACTCAAAAGTTTGTTAAGGGGGTAGAGCTCATGTTAAGTGTTCTTACCACAATAAAAAACATTTTTAAAGAAAAAAATCATATGTGTTTTAGTAAACTAATCCCTATGTATTGACCTATATTCATTCTTCCTTTTTAAGGAAGTCATAGATTTTTCTTCACACTGAAATCCAAGGACTCATTTACTTACCTATTTGACTTTGAGTCTAAAGCACCTTCAGTGGGACACATGGGTGGCTCAGCAGTTGGGCACCCGCCTTTGGCTCTGGTTGTGATCCCAGGATCCAGGATGGAGTCCCACATTGGGCTCCCTGCGAGGAGCCTGCTTCTCCCTCTGTCTGTGTCTCTGCCTCTGTGTGTGTGTGTCTCTCATGAATAAACAAATAAATCTTTAATAAAAAATAAAATAAAGCACCTTCAGCAATTTGCTTTAAACCATCCCTGTTTCAGCCAAGCTCAGGGTAAATGTGTCGTCAGCTTTGCTCCTGGTGTGAAACATTTTCCTTATGCTTCATCCTTTCAGTCAGTTGGTAGAATAAATAAACTGCAAAAAGAAAAAAAGAAGGAAACGTGGTCTATCTCTTCACCTTTGGAATCCAACATCACCTACCAAAGGAAAGTATAAGATGTTTCTCCTTACACAAAAAGTATTATGGTTTGGTGCCCTCCATCCAAGAAGAGAACTAGCACATATTTCTTCTTCTCTTATGTAATTCCTTTAGTAATAGCTAATTAAGGATTTGACTGTATTTGTATATGAAATAATTTAATACTTGAAGCTAATTCTCTCTACCAAGTTTCAAATATGAACTTTATTACAGTAATAAGAATAATGCTACATAGCTCCATTCTCCCTTTTTTTGGTGCTATTACTGTTACACATATTACATCAATATAAGTTACTAACACAACATCACATTGTTATAATTATTACTTTATATAATTTTATGACTTTTAAAGAAGCCGAGAGAAGAAAGAAAAGCAAGTATATATTTATAGTGTTTATTATATTAAACTTTTTATTTGACTTTTCTGATTTGCTTTATTTGTTCCTACAGATTCAAGTTACCATCTGGTGTCATTTCCTTACTCCATTACAGCTTGGCTCCCACCCTCCTTTCACCTCTTTTGTGTTATTATGGTAAAATACATATATCATTTCTAAATGTTATAAGCTCAAAATTATAGTGTAATTGTTAATCATTTATATATTATATATATATATATATATATATATATATATAGTCTTACACAATTGCTTTTTAATGAATTAAGAAAGGAGAAAATTACACATTATATAAATTGTCTTTATTGATGTTCTTTGTTTTTTGTGCAGATTCAAATGAAAGTCTGGGGTTACTTGCTTTCAGCTTGAAGAAATTCCTTTAGTATTTCTTGTATCTGAATCTGTTAGAAATAAATTCTGTTTTTCTTTATCTAATAATGTCTTAATTTCAGTTTTATTTTTGAAATAGAATTTTGCTGGATATAAATATTTTTGGTAGATAGGGTTCACTGATGCTATTGTCATTGTTGTTTCACTTTTAGTATTTGAATATGTCATCCTGCTCCTTTCTCCATCACTTCATATAAGAAATCTGTTTATCTTGTTAGAGGTTTGTGTATATCACAAGTTGTCTCTTTCGGGATTTTCTCTTTGTCTTAGTCTTTCAACATTTTTACCATAAAGTATCTCCATGTGGATCTTTTTAATCTATATCCTACTTGGAGTTCATTGAGCCTGATGGCTGTGGAAATTAATATTTATCATCAAAATCAGGAAGTTTTCAGACATTATTTCTTCACGTATTTTTTCTGCTCTTTTCTCTTTATTTTCTCCTGATACTCTTCATTGCACATATGTCTGTGTGCTTAATGGGGTCCCATATTTCTCTGAGGCTCTGTTAACTTTTGTTCATTATTTTTCTGTTTTTGAATTATGTAATTTCTATTGATCTATCTTCAAATTTTCCTGCTTTTTATTCTGCCATTTTAAATCTTTGGATCCCCACTGGTGATTTCCTTTTATCAGTTACTATGCTTTTCAACTCCAGAATTTTCATTCGTAGTAGTGTTTGTGTATAATATCTATCTCTTTATTGATACCCCCTATTAGTGAGACAATGTCATTATACATTTCTTCACTTCTTTAAACACAATTTCCTTAGGTCTTTAAACATATTTACAATGTCTGCTTTAAAGTTTCTGTCTCTGAAGTCAATATCGGAGCTCTTTCATAGGCAGTTTTCTTAGCTACTTTTATTTTCCTGCTTATCATCTTTTCTTGTTGATTCCCATATCTTAGAATTTCTTGTTGAAATTATACACTTTAAATAATATGTGATAGCAACTCTGCATACAACAAAATCCCATGATTTATTGTTGATTTTTTTTTTTTATGTTTAGTGACTTGGCTAGATTTAAGTCTGTTTCTCCTGTACTACGAAGCCCCTTGGTATCTCCCTAGGAGGGAAAGATCATCATCATTCTCATCTATTCCCCTTCAGAGGAAGCAGCCTTGGACATATGCACAGTCAACCTGGGATGACAGTGGTTTGGACAAAGTTCTCTTTGACTATCTTTTTCCTGATTTTGGTTAAGCCACTTGCTTCTGCTGGTTAGTCATACCCAGCTGTTAGTTTCCACTGCTTTCAGCTGACTGCTCTATTGTTTTCAATAACACCCTGGGGCTAAAAAAGCTCCTCCGTCTTACCCAATTAAATTTGAACTCCTTTACTGGGATAATTTTTAAGGCCATTCTTTGAGGTTAGTTCTGAAATTGGAAGGGATATTCCTGGCTGTCTCTTTCCATGATTCTTTCTAGTAAGCCAGCTATTGTACAGTTTGTTATGGCTCTCATGGAGTTACTGGTCTCTCTAAATTGTTTACTAAAAAAATCTTCATGGATCTTGAGAGTATCTTACGCTTAGACATCCTGTACTCTGGTTCCACATAAAGACATTTCATTGGAGGAGTTGCAGAGATCTCTCATGAAAGATCTCTCCCCCTACATAAAACCTTTGGGCTACTGCTTAGAGCTGGGATGTGCAGCTGACCCATTTCTCTGAGTAACACTTCCATTTTACAAATGCAGTGTTGGGAGAAGGCAAGGGCCTCTGGTCTTTATGGCTTACCTCTCTGGTCATGAAATCTCCACCTCAGAAGAAAGCTTGGTCAAAGGTCAGGCTGAGGGTCCAGCGTCCTGGTGTAGAATCTCTTATCCTACTAATGGAGGATGAGTGCTTTCTAGGTTACCTTTGCCTACAATTTAGCTTCTGCAACACAGAGCTGGTATAGATGAGAATGCTGACGATCTTCCCCTCCTAGGGAGATACCAAGACCCTTGACTGGGAGCTGGAGAAAAAGAGAGCTCAAACTACCTGGTCAAACCTGCAAAAGTAGAACTCTCATAGTACTTAGCTGAAGGAGAGGGAAAGCAGTTTGTATCTAAGTGCTACAGACTTTTGCTCTTCTTACAGATATTTAGCAGATTTTCTTAAATAAATTTGTTCTGTGTCTTTAGAACAATTCCTAGAGGCTTTAATTATTTTCAAAAGCAATTTCCCAGTTATTCTTTCACCATAATTTCTCCCCAGTTTCACTAGGGAGAGTGTCCACAGAACTTCTAAGCTGCAATTCCAGGAGTTCAGGATTTGCCCACCTAGAAGCATGACTTAAAATATCATTTCCATGATGGCTAATGATACTGTCCACTTGTTTACAATATAAAGATATTTTATATATATATATATATATTTCATTTATCAAAATGACTGGAATTATTTTTTAACAACTTTACTGGGAGGATAATTGACAAATAACAAATTGTACAAATTTAGAATGTACAAATTGGTAAGTGTTGACATGTACTCCTATGAAACAATCACCAAAGTTAAGATAATGAAACTATACATCACTCCCCAAATATTTCTCATGTTACCATCCTACGGAAGCATTGATCTTATTTCCTTCCATGTATTAGCTTGTGTTTTCTAGAATTTAATAATAGAACCATGTAGTATCTAATCTTTTTTGGTCTAGCATTTTTCTTAAATGTAATGCTTTGATAGTCATACATTTTGTATCATATAACAATAGTTTCCTTTTACTCCTGAATGCTATTATATTATATCCATTTCATCTGTTGATGGAAGCTTAATTGTTTCCAATTTTAGGCTATTACAAATAAAGCTACTATGAATATTCATGTTCAAGTCCACATAAAGACATATTCTTTCATTACTCTTGAGTAAATACCTTGGAATGAAAGGACTACTAGATCATATGATAGATATATATTTAACTTTAAAAAAACCCTGCTAAACTATTTTCCAAAGTAGTTGTACTCTTGTACATTCTGACCAGCAGTGTATGAGAGTTCTAGTTTCTTCATTTCTCCAAACACTTCCCAATAAAGTGTATAGTTGGTCTTTTTTCTTTAAAGTAAGTCTAATAATGTAGTAGTATTTCATTATACTTTTTATTTTCATTTCTAATAGTGAAATAAATATCTGTTCAAATAAAAATTTTTACTGGGTTTTAAAAATTATTTAGTTTTGAGAATTCTTTATATATTCTGGATGTAAGTACATACATACATGCATTTGTACGGATATATACATATATACATACATATATAAGTACACATACAAAGTTTATGTATATTAAAGTTTATATATGTATATATGTTATAGCTTACTTTTTAAATTATTTTAACAGTACGTTTCAGTATATTTTAACAGTACGTTTCAACAACAAAAGATTCTAATTGTTAATGAAGTTCAATTTTCCAATCTCTTATAGATTTGCTTTTGGTATCATTACATAAAAATAATCTTTCCCTAAACCCAAATTACAAAAGTTTTCCCAGATACTTTTCTTAGAAGTTTTAGGTTTCACAATTAGTTTCAAGATCTATTTTGTGTTAGCTTTTTTAAAAATATATTTTTAACATGGGGTGAGGTATGGATTAAAGTTGTTTGTCTGAATTGCACATGAATAGCCAATATTGAAAAACTATCCTTTCTGTACTGAACTGCCTTTGCAACTTTGCCAAAAGTCAGTTATCCATATGTGTGTGGGCTTATTTCTTAATTTTCCATTCTGTTTCATTAATCTATGTGTCTATTTTGATGCCAATTCCACAAAGACTTCATCACTATTGTTTTATTATAAGTTTTGCAATCGGGTATCGTTAATCCTCCAGTTTTGTTCTTTCTTAATTTCTTTCCATTTGTAAATGAAATTCAGAATCAATTTTTAATTTCTATTTTTAAAATTTAGATGGAGAAATAGAGGTTTTCAAAAGATACATTAAGATACTCTGTGAATCTTTTCCTACATAAAATCAATGAAAATTCTAGAAAAAAGTTGTCAAAATCAACTTTCTCAGGATTCAAAATTAACCACAGCTTTGTGACAAGGAGAGGAGTGTTTGCTAAAGTAAAAACAAACAACTGCTGTACCTATGTTTGTGTGTGTGTGTGTGTGTTTTGAAGATTCTATTTATTTATTCACGAGAGACACAGAGAGAGAGGAAGAAACATGCAGGAGGAGAAGCAGACTCCCCATGGAGAGCCCAATGCAGGACACTAAATCTCAGGACTTGAGGATCATGACCGAGCCAAAAGCAGATGCTCAACTACTGAGTCACCCAGGTGCCCCCAACTGCTGTACCTTTGCAAGAAAAGTAGGGTTTTGGTCTTTTGGTTTGGGATATTCCCATCCCCCTTTCCACAGATATTCATTATAAATCTAATATAAAGGCTTTATAATAGCTTTGAAAACAAGTAGCCTCATAACCACAAATCAGGAGACAAAGAACAACCAGAAAAAGCTGATAAGGATTTCAGTTCTCCAAAAAGTTTCTTCTCCACAGTATTGTCATTATTAGATTTCTATTATACCTATCTAAAAAAGTCTGATTTATCAGACATTGTCATTATTTAACCTGACTCAGAGCTCACTGTGTTATAAAGTCTCTAACCTCATGGCCTTTGTGGAAAAAAAGAATCAATAACAATTGTTTATTATTGCAGCCTCTTAAGTCCGCAACACCAACTGAGGCAAGTAAGCCCCTGTAAAAGAGTTAAAAGGGAGATTTGAAGAACAAAATGTCCAGAGGAAGCTTTGAAATCTGACATACTTTTGTTAGGTATAGAAATCTGCATGTATGTACAAGGCTATACACATGCTCAAAAAATAACTTAGAGGGCCTCAATCTTTCAGATGTGGCTGAACTTGAAAAACTATACAAATAGGAAGTGAAGGATAAGGCAGGGTTGCATACGTTCTAACCCACATACAGAGCCTCTTTATAAAGGAGGTGGCAATGATTCTCATCATTGATGAGATAACATCAACAAAGAAATCGAATTTATAAAAAAAAATAACCAAATAGAAGTTCTGGAATTGAAAAATACAATAACTAAATGAAAAATTTACTAGAGGGCATTTAGAATAGATGTGAATTGGCAGAAGAAATTATCAGCAAACTTGAAAAGAGAACAATTGATAGGTCTAGAATACAGAGCAAAAAAAGTAAGAAAAATGAATAGTACCTCTCAGATACAATCGACATGTACTAAGAAGTGCATCATGAATGTTTCAGAGATGAAAAGGGGGCAGAAATATTACTTGAAAAAATAATATCTAAAAATGTCCTGAACTTGCTGAAAAATTTTATACATTTAAGATGTTCTGTAATCTCAAAATAGGACAGGATTTCGGGGAAAAAAAAGAATATTCTAATTATAAAAATCAAGAATAAAGTAGTAGAAATCACTACCAACATTATCAAAATTAAAAGGACATGGAAAAAAAAAGGACATGGAAATAGCTTAAGTATCCATTGACTGGTGAATAAATAAAGGTGTGTGTGTGTGTGTGTGTGTGTGTGTGTGTGTGTGCACACAATGGAATATTACTCAGCCATAAAAAGAATAAAACCTTGCCATGTGCAGTGACATGGGTGGAACTAGAGAGTACTATACAAAGCCAAATAAGTCAGGGAAAGACAAATACCACATGATTTCACTCATATGTGGAATTTAAGAAACTAAATGAGCAAAGGGGAAAAGAGAGAGAAATCAAAGAACAGACTCTTAACTATAGAGAACAAACTGATGGTTACCAGAGGGGAGTTGGGTGGGGGATGGGTTAGATAGGGATTCAGGAGGGCACTCTTTATGATGAGCACTGTTATGCGGAAATGTTGAATCACTGTATTGTACATCTGAAACTAATAATACACTATATGTTAACTAAATGGAATTTAAATAGAAACTTAAAGAAAAAAAGGGATTTAAAGAGACTATAGTTGGCACTTGAACAACATGGGTTTGAAAGGCATAGGTTTACTTATACCTGGATTTTTTTTTGATAAATACAGAATACTATTAAAAATGTATTTTCTCTTTCTTAAGATTTTCTTAATAACATTTTCTTTTGTATAGCTTACTTTATTGTAAGAATACATTATATAATACAAATACACAAATACAAAATATGTGCTTTCTCCAGAGCAAGTGATCTGAAAGTAAGGAAGTCCATAGTAAATATAAAGAATTATTAACCATAACAGAAACTAATTATGAGTATAAAGACAACTGTACAGAATAGCCTGTGTTCAAGGCAACAGTGTTCAAAAGGGAAACTTGGAAACCAGGTCTCCCTCCCAAGGCTAGGATTCATATGTGGTCACTGAAATTTGAAATTGCATTTGACTGTATTGTAGAGAAGTTTCTTCAGTTATCTCCACCAAAACTGGTCTGCCATTGCCAGGCAAGTAGGAAACACTCCTCTGGGGTGCACAGAGGCTAAAGCTGGAGAAGAGATGCTCAGCCGGAATCAGTCTGGGAACTCCCTTGCAAGCATAGCAGTAAGAGGCTTTAGAAACACAATGTCATTTTCAGGAGTGCCACAGTGAGATGCCTGGGCCAATGCCAATACTTTAAGGCATTGTGCGTTCTGGGCGCATGACATGGGCAGAGTGGCACTGGATGTCCCCTACATACAACTTGGGAGTAATGCAGTAGGAACAAGAAGAAACAAAAACAGAAGTACATTGGAATGAGAAAAAACAATATCCTTTCTTCCACCATGTCCCTCCAGCACCTTCTACTCTCAAAGCTTAACGTCTTGCTCTCTGTATAGGAGATATGCCAAGAAGATCAATCTTCATTATTACATATTGTTGAAGGTGAATTTTTATCTAAAAAGGCAATAAATTGACAACCAGCACAAATGCAACTGATTGGAGGAGTTATACTTAGACAAAAATGACAATTTAATTGTTCATCAGTTGAGCCTGAATTTTAGGAATTTAACCCTAAACACAGTTTCCTCTACTATATCTGGTAGGGCCAATAAGCTCCTCACCATATCAACCATCCCAAAGAAAACAATTATAAACATAAGACAAAACACAAAAACAGTTATCTAATCATTTGGAGAGTAAAAAATTAGGAGGCAGATTCTGGAGAGGAATTAAAACTTGGCAGAAGGGATCACCACAGGGTTAGTTTTATTTATTTTGGCTTTTAGCCTCAGTGCAGATGACACTCACATCCCCACGAAGGACAACTATAGAATGTCTAAGCCACAACATTTCTGGCCTGAAAAGAGAGAACAGAGTTTGGGGCAACACCAGCTGCTAGAATATGAGGTATGTTGTGGGGAGGTAGGAGCCACAAAATAACAGAGAGCCCTGGGGTCATATTTTGTGTACAGACTCTGAGCAAATCTCTGGCTGAGCGCTGAATTATACATGTACAGGACACACTGAAGGCTGTAAGCAACCCAGCTAATGGAGAAAACAACAACAGCAATAATAACAACAATAAAAAAATCAAAGAATTTAATTTAGATTTTATTTTTTTTATTATTTTTTTTTTACTGGAGTTCAATTTGCCAACGTATAGCATGACACCCAGTGCTCATCCTGCCAAGTGCCCCTCTCAGTGCTCATCACCCAGTCACCCTGTCCCACCTCCCCTTCCACTACCCCTTGTTCATTTCCCAGAGTTAGGTGTGTCTCATGTTTTGTCACCCTCACTGATATTTTCACTCATTTTCTCTCCTTTCCCTTTATTCCTTTTCATTAATTTTTATATTCCCCAAATGAATGAGACCATATAATATTTGTCCTTCTCCGATTGACTTATTTCATTCAGCATAATACCCTCAAGTTCCATCCACGTCAAAACAAATGGTGGGTATTTGTCATTTCTAATGACTTTCTATCTAAAAGTCAAAGTTCTCAGTTTGAGTCCAATCAAGTAACTGTCTGCTAAAACAAAAATATGCATACTTTTTATAGTTATATAACAGAATCCAGGTCACCATAACATGATATTCACAATGTCCAGGATATAATCCAAAATTACTTGAAATTTAACAAGCAACAAAATGCAACCCAATTTAAAATGGGAAAAAAATAATTACTAACAGGTAATGTTAAGATAACCAAATGTTAGAGATAGTAATCAAGGACTTCAAAGCAGCTCTCATAACTATACTCAATGGGAGATTAGAGAATATGTTCACAATGAATGAAAAAAGAGACCATCCAACAGAGAAATAGAAAACATGAAAAAGGGAAAAAAGTAGTTCCAGAACTAAAAAATATAATTTCTGAATGAAAAAGTCACTGGATAGACTTAAGAACAGGCTAAAAATTAAGAGGAAAAAGTCAGTGAAGTTGAAAAATAGATCAATAAATTGAAGTAAATAGATTACATTGTCAGAGGAAATGGAGAACAAGGCAGAAAAAGTATTTGAGAATAATGCCAAAATGTTCCCAGTTTGATAAAAGATATAAATTTATAGTTTGAAGATGGTTTAGAAACCTCAAGTCAGATAAAAACGAATAAAACCATACTTAAGCATATAGTTAACCTGTTGAGACCAAAGATAAAGAGAACATCTTGAAAACAGCAGGGGAATATGGCACATTTTATTCAGAAGGCGAACAATTTACATAACTTAACTTATCAGAAATTACAGAGGCTAGAGACAATGGGATTACATCTTTAAAAGTGCTGGAAAAAAGATCAATGTATCACAATTTCAAGTAATAGAAAAAATAAGAGAATTTGTCAAACATGCATTACAAAAAATGCTTAGTGAAATTGTTCAAACTGAATGAGAATGATTCCAAATAAAAACTCAGATATTCAAGAAGAAATGAAGAACACTGGAAACGGTAAATATATATAAACATTAAATATTTTTCCTCTTAATTTGTTTAAAATATTTATGACTGAACCAAAAATTATGATTTTGTGTGCACTTTATAATGTACATTGATATAATACATATGACAGGCAGAAAGTTTGATGGGATGGTATAAATAGACCTCTACAGTCCCAGGGTATCTACATTTTACATGGAGTATTATATAAAATAGACTATAAAAAAAATTAATGTATATTTAACCCACAGAGCAACTGCTAGAAAATATTCAGAAGTACAGCTAAAAAGCCAATAGATAAATTAAAATGAAATTCTAAAATATGTTGAAATGATCCAAAAGAATGTAGGAAGGGATGATTTAAAAAAAGAGATGAACACAAATAATAAAATGGTAATAGCATAAAAATCACAGGGCAAAGATATTTGCAAATGTCAATCTGATAAAGGGTTAGTATCCAAGGGGTTGGGGGATGGGTGAAACAGGGGATGGGGATTAAAGAACACACTCATCATGATGAAATTAAAAAAAAAAACTATACCTAAAAATAATAATTAATTATATTAAGTGTTACTGGACACATCACTCTAATCAGAAAGCAGAAATGAACATAAGTGACAAGAAACAAACCTATTTTTAGATACACTTAAAAGTAATGCACAGACAGGTTGAAAGAAAATGGATAAAAAATATAGACCATATACAAACAGTAATTATAAGAAGGCTGGAGTAACTATATTTATATAAGATAAAATAGACTTTAAGATAAATAGTATTATCAGAGATAGAAAAGAATAACTGTTAAAGAACTAATTCATCAGGGAGACATAATAATCAGAAATATAGATGTATCTTTTTTTTAATTTTTTAATTTATTTTATGATAGTCAGAGAGAGAGAGAGAGAGAGGCAGAGACACAGGCAGAGGGAGAAGCAGGCTCCATGCACCGGGAGCCCGATGTGGGATTCGATCCGGGGTCTCCAGAATCGCGCCCTGGGCCAAAGGCAGGCGCCAAACCGCTGCGCCACCCAGGGATCCCTAGATGTATCTTATAACAGCTTCAAATTGTTGTTAAGTGATGAATCACTAAGTTTTATACCTGAAATCAATTTTAGCATATATGTTAACTAACTAGAATATAAATTAAAACTTGAGATAAAAAATAACAGCTTCAAATTACATGATTCAAAATTTGACAGAATTAAAAGGAGACTAGTTAATTCCACAATCATAAATGGGGATTTTAACGTCCTTTTCTCATCAACTGATGGGATACCATACAAGTATCAATAAACACATAGAAGATTGAGGAAACGCTGTCAATTATTTTGATTGAATTTATATTTATACAACAATATAATTAACAACTTCAGAATATACATTCTTTTTAAGTAGACATGGTACATTTATCAAGATGGATCATATCCTGGGCCACAGCACAAGTCTCTATAAATTTAAATGAGCCAATATCATATAGAGTATGCCTACTACCACGACAATATTAAATTAGAAATCAATGGCAATAAGATTCTGTATAGAGAAATACCATCAGATATTGAATGACACCCAACTGAATAATCTATGGCCCAAAGAATAAATCACAGCCAAATTAGAAAATAGTCCAAACTAAATATAAAGAGATTATAACACACCAAAACCTACTGGGATGCAGATAAAGGACATCTTACAGGGAATTTATTGACCTTTCATGATTGTATTAGAAAAGAAGAAAGGTAGCAAATCAGTGACCTACTTGAGAAGCTTCAAAAGCAGAGCAAATATGGGCAGCCTGGGTGGCTCATGGTTTAGGGCCGCCTTCAGCCCAGGGTGTGATCCTGGAGACCGGGGATTGAGTCCCACGTCGGGGCTCCCTGCATGGAGCCTGCTTCTCCCTCTGCCTGTGCCTCTGCCTCTCTCTCTCTCTCTTTGTCTCTCATGAATAAATAAATAAAGTCTTAAAAAAAAAGGTAGAACAAAGTAATACCAAAGTAAGTAGAAGAGGGCAATAAGAAAGATAAGGGAAATTAATAAAATAAAAACCAATAGGAACTACTAATAAATTCTGTTTCCCTGGCTGTGTCAGCAGCTAAAATCTCTATCAAGTTCCTCTAGCCTTTTATTTGTTTTCCCTCTGGCTAACTGAAATTTCAACAGCTCTGGGTGCATTTTAGAAATCAGCCAAGGATTTGAGGATTGTTTATATTAAGATTTGCGGTTCTCCTTCTGTGGTGCCCTATTATGTGGTATTTTTTCTCAGTTTTTGGCCATAATGGCACCCCTATACTTTGACCTCTGACTCCTTAGGTCAACAGGATTCTGGTTTTGTTTGACTTGGATCTGCCAGCACACGGTGTTGGCCAGGTAGCAGCTTCAAAGCCAAGTTCTATCAGGGCAGATCTTGCTCTGGGTGGAGCATAACTGCCCCAGGATCTCTCAGTGATTGCTCTCCAATGTCAAAATATCTTTTCCAGAGTTTACCATTGTTTTCAGTGGGAGGGTTATTCTGATTCAAGATCCTCCGCCATCCTTACCAGAAGCTGGAAGTCTCCCACCTAATTTTCACCTTTAGACAAACCAACATCCTTGGTAAGTGCTTCTCAAATTTCAATGCCCAGATAAATCATCTGGAAATCATGCGAAAATGTAGGTTCTGATTTAGTAGGTCTGCACTGGGACCTGGGATTCTAGATTTTTAACAAGCTTCCAGTTGATACAGATGCTACTGTCCACAGACCACTGTGACTAGTGGAGCCATAGACTACTAACATAGTGAAGTGTTTTACAGTATGCTACAACAAAATCTAAGTTGGAAAGAACAAGGGTTAACACGGTTAGTGAAGAAGTGTTAGTTGTGATTGTAAATTCTTAATTTCCTGGGCCTAGGGATCTGAACAATTGCCAGTATTGATAAATCCTACCTCTACCTTGTTAATGCTAATGGATTAAACAGCACCATGAGTCTGATTATCTGTTAGCCAATTAAGATAAGCATTGAACTTGTCTTTATAGCATATTTATTGTGATTGAAAATATTGATGTATTCCATGTTAAATACTGGCCAATATATCAAGCACACAATTTTGCCCTGTGCAGACTCCAAAAACAACCACTGAAAACATATTTTAAAAAAGGACAGTTGTTAACTTTTCTCCATTAAAAAAAAAAAAAGGACCTGAATCTCAATAGGTGACAAAAATGACATTCCTTCCAAGGATCTGAAAGAAAGTTATCTCTTCCCTCCTTATAATATACAGTATTAGTCACTCCCACATGAAGTTCACTTTTGATAACCCCTCCCTTGGCTCACAAAACTTAGTCATTAAATTATACAGATTTCATCGTCTAAACAATACACCAATCCAACTCCTACCATTTCCATCTTTTTTTTTTTTAAGTTTTATTCATTCAATTTTTAAAGAGAGAGAGAGTGAGTACATGTGTATGGAGCATAGCAGGGAAGGACAGAAGGAGGAGGAGAAAGACTCTTAAGCAGACTCTGCACTGAGCACAGAGCCTTAGATGATCTCAGGACCCTGAGATCAAGACCTGAGTGAAACCAAGAGTTGGATGCTTAACCAACTGCACCACCCAGGTGCCCTCTTAGCACCTCCATCTTTGCTGTCATTGCTCTAACATAAGTATTGAACACTTGCCTCTACTGACTTCTATCCCTTTTCTCTTCAGATCCATATCTAACACTACCACCCAACTAAACTATTTACCCGCTCCTTAAAACATCTACAATATAATATTCAAACTATTCATCATGACATAAAAAACACTTCTTGAGTTGATCTCTGCCTATCACTATGATTTCTTTCTCATGAGCTCTTTCTTCCAAAACTATATTCCAGTAACAACAGTCTGCTCTACTTACACCGGCCATGCTATTTCTCTTCTTTATGCTTCGGCTCTACTTGGAATATTTTCTAACAATGTGATCATTCTTTTCATCTTCCACAGTCCTTGCCTACATACACACACACACGAACCAGGGAATGCTATTCTATTTGTATCTGGGTCCTAACCTTACTTCTCATCTCCCTCGAGATTCTGCTTTATTTCACTTTTAAACCACCAGCTCCAGTCCAGTTCCTGCAAGAAATGCTCAGAAAGGCTGGTCTAGAGTTTCCCCACTGAAATGCAAATGAATCTTCTGTCTTTAGTGTATAGAGGAGAAACAGTGTGGGTGTGAAGGATAGTTTTGCCCTTCATCATCTAAATAGAAATCCTGAAGAATAAACATATGTAAGAAAGCTCTCTCAAAATATCTGTGATAGCTTCAGGCAGAGGAACTTGAATGGTAATTGTGCCATTCTATTCTACTGGGAAGGAAACTTAGGTTATAAAGATGAGCAAGGGTAGTCATAGAAGGGAGAGGGGACCACCAGGCAGATAGCTAAGGACAAATAAATTTCCCATGAGCCCCCATGCTTTGCAGTTCCTGAGCTTCATGAGCTTCTATCATTGAAATTCTTCAACTGTCAAGCTCATCATCCTACTTACATGATCTTCTCCATTTCCAGTTCATTGATTATCTAATACTTATTTTGCATTTCTATGTGCCAAATTCTGTAGGAACTGTGGATACTGTTGTGAACTGAATATAGTCTCGCTATAAAACATTCAGTATACTAGGAGAGATAAATAGACTATTAAATAGTTTATCAATTATTATAAGCACTATAATACTACTGGTTATAATACTGGTTATAAACACTACCAGCGGACTAAGCACAAGGTTCCTTGACCCACCCACCCACCCACAAGTGAGGAATTTATGAATGCCTGGCAGAGTTTCTCAGAGAAAGTTGTCAACTTTCATTCTGTTTTTGCATTTATTGCAATTGTAAATGCAACTCATAATTTCTTCTTGGTGGACTCCTCTAATTCTACTACCACTCACCAAATATACAGCTAAGGAAAAAAAAAGTGAGTCATTACCATCGCACTATGGATGAGAAGTGTTTCTGCCATCTTAAAATAGAACCCAGGGAATTTTTTTCTCAGAAAACCTTTTAACATATAAAGTTTAGTTCTATAGTTATATTTCTATAGAAATATAGGTTATATAAATCATAGGTTAGATAAATCAAAGGTTAATATGATTTTGTATCGGTTTTAGAACTTAAGCACCACTATAACAAAGAAAAGACATTCCAAGTTCCAAGCAAATGGTGTACAATGCACCTACTGTACCAACTTATAGTTGTCTGATACTTTTATATCTTAATTTTACATACTAAGAAAGCTTAGACTCAAAATTATCAAGTGACTTTAGACACATGTTTATATTCTTTATTTAAAAATACAATTTTAAATTGCTTATAGAAATGACTGGATAAAAATGTTATAAATTTAAAAATAAGGGGTAAAAGAAAAAATTTATTCCATAAACTACCTAAAGGAATGAAGAGGAAGGAAGATTATTTCAAAGTCCATGACTCAGTATATGCTTACAGTGAGAGCACTTAAATCCCTGATGCTCTTGTTCATGTTGATGAGAAAGTCAAGCCTTTGGAATGTGGGTTTAAAATACGACAGGGAAGAGAGTATGGGGTACCCTAACAAACCATAGTTTTATTTTATTATTTTATTTTTTTAAAATATTTTATTTATTTATTCATGAGAGACACACAGAGAGAGAAAGAGAGAGGTAGAGACACAGGCAGAGGGAGAAGCAGGTTCCATGCAGGGAGCCTGAGGTAGGACTCAATCCCGGGTCTCCAGGATCAGGCCCTGGGCTGAAGTTGGCGCTAAACCACTGAGCCACCCGGGCTGCCCCAGACCATAGTTTTAAAACAGATCATGAAATTATGTGACCCTAGGAAAAATGCACATGGTAATTCTAATGAAAATTAACCAACTTTTCTTCAAACTATTTCTCAGTTAAGTAGTGGCACTTGTAAAAAGGTTTGCTTTCTTTTTCTTCTTTAAACTCTTATATGGAAGTAGAGATGTTCGGAAGGCAACTTAGAGAGCTCAATCTGTCTTGTTTGGGTTTCAAAGTCAAGACATATCTGCAAGGTTAAAATTGATGGCTCATATACACAATTCTCAGTAATGAGGTCATCTATCCAGCTAAGAAATCCAGATTTGCATTGACCCAGCATTTCTGAGCATAAGCTGTCATGTCACCTTTATTTTTCCTTATTTATTTTTCATTCTGTTTCATATACCCTACTTGAGAAAGAAGGAAATTTGACTATGATGTGAAGAAAATTCTGGGAAAATAAAGCATTAGGGTATATCCTACCGTTCCCACTATTACTGTATAGAGAAATAGAGACAGAATCATTCAGAAATAACTCAGAAGAAATAATACATGAAGGAAAGCTGAAAATAATGCTGTTTTTCTGGTTTTGCCTACTCAGAACACTAGAATTTCTTCTCTGAATATCAAATGTGATACGGATATTTATATACAAGAACAATAAGAGTGTTTTTTTTTTTTAACTCAGAGATTCAGGGAGGACAAGAAATTTGCTGAAAATGCCTGAACCCATAATCTGAAGTGAGAACTACACAACTCCTCACATACATGAAGAATAGGAGTGCATGATACTTTTGGAAGTTGTTTCCATTTTCTGCATTAAGAAACTGGGAATGACCCTTAAATAGTATAGCTGAGGGAACAGCATGGTCTGGCTGGAACGCTCCCTAGTGAGCCAGCCTGCAGCAGTCCATTCCTTAATTCTGAGCTCCAATTACCACTTATCTCTTCAATACTTAAACAGTAACATTTGAAGACTAAATATTATTTTACAGAAACTTTGCTCCACTTCAATACGTTCTGTAGAAGAATAATGGAGGGAAATGTGGTCTTCTCCTATGAATATTGAAAAAATTGTGTTTATGTCCTCTTTTGCCATACAAGGTATTTTGTGTGATCTGTGGTGATGAGATGTATGTTTTATACTCATTCTGTAGGAAAAGTTCCTTCTGCTTGGAGTCATTGATCTCAAACACGTCACATATATAATCACCAGCACCATTTGTCACTGCCGCCCCCCCCCCCATGGCACCATTACTGTTTATTGTGGCAAGCCTATATAGATTGGGTTACTGAGAGATGGAAAGAGCATTCTGCAGAGACAGACGGAAGTCAAGAGGAATGTCAAATTCTCAGAGATCATCAGAGTGTGATGCAGATGTGAAAGATAAAGACAAGAAATGTGGATCCTCAAGGTTCTTCTCCAAAAAGTTAAGTGTAATCCTTGTGAAAAATATACATTATGCCACATTTCATGGAACGTACGACTGAAGCAGAGGTACTGTAAATAAGTATTACCAATCCTTCTACAGATTCTAAGAATCAGAGATGTGTTGTGGTGGCAGTTGGTGATACCTTGCTTCAATAGATTAAACTTGTTTAGTAGCGATCTATTTTTGATTTTGCTTACTTGCTTTCCCAGAACCTCATAATAACTGCATCTTTTCTTGGTAAATCACCCTCTCTCTCCCTTAGACCAGCAGTTCAAGTGGGACTCAAATTGCCCTCTGTTTCCAAGAGTGCTCAGACAACACAGACATCGTCAATCATAGCATGATATCTACTGGCTACATGCATCTTCTTGGGACTTTTACTAGAATTATTAAGAAAGAGGTAATCTTCTCTTTCTTGAAGGAATATATTAGTCTGGAGTCCCTGTGAGCTCTGATGGCTACCACACAAAGAGAATCCGCTGAACAAATCTGAGGAATGGCTGGAAGCCAGATGTGCCAACAAATTTTTCAGGAGTAAATAAATACCATTTATTATGTTTTAACTTGAACCACTTGAGCCGGACTTTTTTTTGTAACCTGCATCTGAAAGAGTCATGGCTGAAATATGTTATGACCCCAACACAGTTTTCTCCTTTTGACTACATATTTGGAGTATTAATAAATCACTCAAAACTGTGAAACTGAGGAGTGGCTCAGGCCAAATTAGGGCTTTTTAAAAAGCATAACTGAATTATGCTCTCTTCAGAAACATATACATATGTGCTATGCCATGAGGATCCCTCCTTTATTAACTGCTCCCATATCTGCCAGTATATACAGGGAACAATAAACAATATTATATACAATAGTACTTTTACAATCATTAACTTATTTTGGTGCTCAATCTCACCATTTATATTTAATATCAAACTGGAACTCCTCATCAGTAAAATAAAAAAAGAAAACAAAAATGCAAGTCATAAAGCTGGGGGAGAAAGAAGCAAAACACTTTATTTATATATGACATAATCATGTATGTAAAAAACAATAAGGATTTTTTAAAAAGAGCTATTAATACTATTAAGTTAGCAGAAAATAAAGACACTTCACAGAAATCAGCTGTTTTCTACATACCAGCCACAAATGATCAGAGATTTAAATTTAAAATGACCATTTATGATCACATTCCAAAACGTGAAATACAGTGGAATAAATTTAGTAAAATATATACAAGACTTGTATAATGAAAGCTACAGTGCTGGAAGAAAGAAATTGAGGACTTCAGTAAGTGGAGAGATTTATTATGTCCATAGGTTAGAAGACTAAATATCGCTAAGATATCAATTCCTTTCAAATTGATATCTACATTTATTACAATTCCAGTCAATTCCCAGAAAGCATTATTTTTGGTAGAAATTAACAAAATGTTTCTAACATCTGTTTGGAAATATATAGACGTAGAAGAGCCAACATAATTTTTGAAGAGAACAAAGAATTTTGAGGACTTATAATACCTGTTTTAGAAGACTTACTATTAAACCATTGTATTTAAGAAAACGTAGCATCAGCATATAAATAAATATGTAGATCAATGGAAAAGATAGATGGTCCCAACACGAACCCACATCTATATTACCAATTATTTTTTTTGACAAAGATGCCACTGCAATCCAAGGAGTAAAGAGTAGTTTTTCCAACAAACGTTATTGAAAGAATTGCTTACCATTTGGAAAAAAAAAAATAAATTATGATGTTTACCTTGTACCTTACAAAAAAAGAGTAACTGGAAATGAATCAGAGTCCTAACTACGAAAGCTAAAGCTATAAAATTTGTGGAAGAAAATATAACTAAAACCTTTGTAACCTTGGGAAAACAAAGATTTCTTATAGATGACACAGAAATGGCAGCTCATACCAGAATAAAAATGATAAACTGGACTTCATAAAAATTTAAAATGTCTGCTCTTCGAAAGACACCATTAGGTAAATGAAAAGACAAGCTACAGGATGGGTAAAAACATTTGCAATAACCATAGCTTCGATATACATTGCAAACCCTCCAATGTAGTTTTCAGGAAGTACTTTTCCCCAACTTTTTCCAACAAGTAGATTGACCTTAATACCCAAGCTATATGTTCCTTTTTCATTCACCCTGGTATCTGAAAAGGAATTAAGTACTATTTAATGTATCAGGTCCAAAAGGAAAAGTCGAGAAGTGATATCTTTATTAAAGGCATACCTTAAACAGTTCTTTGTTTTCTAAGGTCTAGTTCAATTGAAAAAAAAAAAAAAAAGAACCCCAAACTTAGCTGGATAGTCTAAGAGTTGCATATAGGCTTCTGAAAATTAGTTCGACCTTTGACACTGGTTAGAGACTCCCTAAGGGCAAGATTGGCAAAGAAGGAATGGAGCTTCCAATGGGTCAACACAAATTTTAATGACCTGTGCATATAGTGGTAGGAGTCCAGGTAAGCATGACCTGCTTATGGCAAAGCACCAAGGAAGGATGGAAGGGGACAAGCATGTTCTGTAGCTTCCAGCTACAACCTTAGAGCTGTTTCTGCCTGCACAGAACCTTGGGATTCACCTATAACCTCGGGTAAGAGAAGGTAACCAATATTAAACTTCTTACCAAACTGGGAAAATGCTTTTATGGACAAGATTTAATTCGATTTAGAAAAAAATAATTTGGCATGTCTTATATTCAAAGTGTTAAGGAAAAAGTCAAAAGTTTGCTATTTTTAATAAGTTCCTCACAAAGTACTATGTGTGATCATTTAAAGCTTAAAACTAGAACATGATATCTTGCTAAAAATCTTTGAATACCTTTAAGACAGTTGTCCAAATCCATAGTTTGACCTATAACACCCTGTAAGATCTGGCACCTGATTTCACTATACTTGTCTCATGACTCTCTTTTTGTTGATCTCTGAGAAATATCAAAGGCAAAGAGAACTTCTTAAAGAATGTGATAAAATTGGGGACCCCTGGGTGGCTCAGTATTTAGTGCCTGCCTTTGGCCCAGGGTGTGATCCTGGAGACCCGGGATTGAGTCCCACGTCGGGCTGCCTGTATGGAGCCTGCTTCTCCCTCTGCCTGTATCCCTGCTTTTCTCTCTCTCTCTCTCTCTCTCTCTCTCTCTCTCTGTGTGTGTGTGTGTGTGTCTCATGAATAAATAAATAAAATCTTTTAAAAAAAGAATGTGAGAAAATATAATTATCTAGAATCCAGAGATTGATGTAATAATAGCTTCAAATTTCTGAGGGAAATAACTGTCCATCTAGAATTCCATATCCATAAAAACTGTCATAAAACCATGAGTACAAGATAAAAATATTTTCAGGGAATAAACTATCATTGAAAGGTTTACTTTAGCAAAAGGAAAATAAGCCTTGAATAAAAAATTAGAAATTAAAAGCAACAGTGAACAAATAAGTCAACAAATTAGTAAATATAAATAAGCATTGACTATGACAGAAAAAAAAGGAAAAAAAACCTAATTTTGTTGGTTTTCAAAATGAGCTCCAACTAAATTGCTCAACAAAAATGTAGATGGGGCTCTAGGTGGCTCTGTCAATTAAGCGTCTGTCTCTTGATATTGGATCAGGTCATAATCTCATGGGACAGTGAAAGTGAGCCCTGTATTGGGCTCTACACTCAGCGGGGAGTCTGTGTGAAGATTCTTTTCCTCTACCTGTCCCCCCAACTCGCTCATTCTCTCTCTCTCAAATAAATAAATCTTTTTTAAAAATGTGGATGATGTAACAGAGCTTGGGAGCCTGTAGCTAAAATAAGTTTCTTTTTTTTTTTTTTGTTGAGATGAAGAACAGAATTCATTGATCATCCATTATGTTAGTATTTAAGATCCTTGCAGGAGTTGGTCTGTTTGTACCCTATGGTAACTATAGCATCTATTTTTTTTAAATATTTTTTAAAGACTTTATTTATTCACAAGAGACACAGAGAGAGAGGTAGAGACACAGGCAAAGGGAGAAGCAGGCTCCCTGTGAAGAGCCTGATGTGGGACTCGATCCCAGAACTCCGGGATCATAACCTGAGCTGAAAGCAGATGCTCAACCACTGAGCCACCCAGGCTTTTATTTTTTTTAAATAACTATAGCATTTAAAAGAATGCCTGCCACATATTTTGTTTTGTTTTTTAACCAGTGTGATTTTATCCTTTTTATTTGGATAAAATTTTTCATTTATATTAGTTGTAGATTTACAGAATTTTTGCAAAGAGAGTACGGAGAATTTCTCTATTCCCCACCCCCAGTAACTTATTATTACATCTTATATTAGTATGATACATTTGTCACAAGCAGTGAATGAATATTGATATGTTATTATTAACTAAAGTCTATAATTCATTCAGATCTTTCAGTCTTTTTCCTAATTTTTTTCTCTTCTAGGATCCTATCTGGATACTGCATTAAATTTAGTAGCCATCTTTTTTTAGACTCCTCTTGGATATAACAATTTCTTAGACTTTCTTTGGTTTTGATGATCTTGATTTCTTGAGGCATATTGATAAGGTGTTTTGTATAATGTTCTCAACTGGGAACTGTTTTCCTCTTTCTTCTGATTAAACTGGAGTGATATGTTTTGAGGAAGACAGACCAAAGAGATAAAGGGCCTTCCTCACCACATCATATAAAGGATACATAATATCAATAGGACTCATCATTGCTACCATTACCCTTGATTACCAGGTTCCATCACCAGAGACAGTCAAGTTTCCCCACCATAAATGTATTGTGTTTTTTTTTATCCCTTTCCATACTGTGTGCATAAGGAAGTCACTATGTACAGCACACACTTAAGGAATGTGGTTGTTTTGAACTCTGTTCATTAAAAATAATAACTTATTTTAAAAAATGACAACGCTTCTTTAAACTTTTGACTACATACAAAAATAAAGAGGAAAAGAAAACTATTATAACTAAAATGACTATTTTGGAAAAGATGGCTTCATGCATTTCTCTGTAATACACACATATATATATATACATATGCTGATACCTTACACTCAAATATATAATTTTATATCAACAGAATCATGTCAACCTAGCTGTTTATTATTATCTGTATGCTGTTTGGATGCATTTTTCTTGTTTTTGTGTATGATTTTTTTTTTGGCTTATCTCTGCTCAACCTTCTATCTTTCCCATAAAAACCTCTCTCCATTCCTCAAAGCCAAGATTTCCAAGTTGTGCATAATTTTGCCCAGTATTGTGTGTGTGTATATATATATATATAAAACATGTATATTATATATAAACACACATATATACAATAACGTATATAGTTATAGTTATGAAAATAGGATGCTATTATATAATTACCTATGTCTAACTTAAACAGGCAGTAGACTCAGCTGTTAAGTCTCCCAAGGTAAGGGAAACAAAAGCAAAAATAAACTATTGGAACTTCATCAAAATATAAAGCTTCTGCAAAGCAAAGGAAATAATCAACAAAACTAAAAGGCAGCCTGCAAAATGGGAGAAGGTATTTGCAAAGGACATATCTGATAAAAGGTTAGTATCCAAAATCCATAAAAAACTTATAAAGCTCAACACTCAATAAATGAATAATCCAATTAAAACACGGACAAAAGACATGAATAGATATTTTCTCCAAAGAAGATATACAGATAAATGGCCATCAGACATATGAAAAGATGTTCAACATTCCTGATAATCAGGGAAATGCAAATCAAATCTACAATGAGATATCACCTCACACCTGTCAGAATGGCTAACATCAGTAACACAAGAAACAACAGGTGCTGGTGAGGATACAGAAGAAGGGAAACCCTAGTGCACTCTTGGTGGGAATGCAAACTGGTGCAGCCACTGTGGAAAACAGTATTGAGGTTCCTCAAAAGTTAAAAAGAGATCTACAATCCAGCAATTGCACTACTAGGTATTTACTCAAAGGATACAAAAATACTAATTAAAAGGGTTACATGCGCCTCTATGAATATAGCAGCATTATCAACAATAGTCAAACTATTGATAAGAGCCCAAGTATCCATTGGCTGATGAATGGATGAATGGATAAAGGTGGTGTGTGTGTGTGTGTGTGTGTGTGTGTGTGATGGAATATTACTCAGCCATAAAAAAGAATGAAATTTTGACATTTCCAACAATGTTGGAAAGCTAGAGAGTATTATGCTAAGCAAAGTAAGTCAGAGAAAGACAAATACCAATAATTTCACTCACACGTGGAATTTAAGAAACAAACAAGCAAAAGGGAAAAAAGGGGGGGGTGGAGAGAGAGAGAGAGAGAGAGAGAGAGAGAGAGAGAGAGAGAAACAGACAAATCAAGAAACAGACTTTCAACTATAGAGAACAAACTAATGGTTACCAGAGGGAAGGTGGGTGGAGGGATGGGTTAAGTAGGCTACGGGGAATAAGGAGGGCACTAGTGATGAGCACTGGGTGTATGGGAATGTTGAATCACTGTATTGTACATCTGAAACTAATATTACATGTATGTTAACTAGAATTCAAATAAAAACTTAATATAAATTCTGGAGCCAGTGTGAGACTATCCTAAATCCCTGTGATAATTATCTGGGTGACATTGAACTAAATTCTCTGTACCTCATCTTTCTCATGTTTTAAAAAAGGAATAATAGAAACACTTACTTGACAAAGAGATCGAGAAGGATTTAGTAGAGGTGTAAAAAGACTCAAGAAGTGTTGTGGTTGCTGGTTTATTATTATTATCATCATTATTTTCTTTTTCAACTAACAACACAAAAATCCTTCAGTCCCTCAAAGTATAGGTGCAACCACATAAAATTTCATATTACAAAGACAAACCTCATTTTATGCAGTTATTTCCCTATTATTGAAGATTTGCCTTTTCACTTTTTTGTTATAACAATAATGCTTTCTTCAACTAACGTCTTTTCAGACAATGAATATACATTCATGAAGTCATTTTGAACTTGTTTTTTTTTTAATTTTATTTATTTATTCATGAGAGACTGAGAGAGAGAGAGAGGCAGAGACACAGGCAGAGGGAGAAGCAGGCTCCTTGCAGGGAGCCCAACATGGGACTCGATCCAGGGTCTCCAGGATCACGCCCTGGGCCAAAGGCAGGCGCTAAACTGCTGAGCCACCCAGGCTTCCCTGAACTTGGTCTTTTGCATGTAAGGAACAGTCAATGGGGAAATATTGCTGGTTTGATGTATATATGTATAAAAAAAAATATATATATATATTTATTTATTTATAAAATTCATTTTTAATGAATTTGCCAGCATTCTAAAATTGTTGTAATAATATTTTAGAAATAATGTATGAGAATATACATAATATCCCTTTAAGCTATAGGTTTGTCATTATATTTTATTGTGGTGAATATAATGTGATATGTCAGTATAACTTTGACTTAAGTCACCCTTTTGTGACAGAGATTAATTTTTTGATAAATGTTTGTGGTCACTTGAATTTTCCTTTTTTAGATTTTCATGTTCATATCCTGCGCTTAGTTTTCTTGGAAGATGTTACTCATTTGTAAGAATTATTTTTGTAAGAACTTTATTTGTGAAATGAATATCAAATATTTTTCATAACCCATTTTTATATATTAAAATTTTAAGGAAAATTTACATAATTTTATTTTTCATAATTTTAAAAAATATATAATTATATAAATATTTTTTTCTATTTTAAAATGAGTTTTCTAAGTTTTCTGTATTGTATATAATTTTTTATTATGATTTGGACCATGTTTCTTAATTTCATAATAGAAAGTTTATTGCAATCTTTTTACTATTCTATAGTATTAGGGGTTTTTTTAATGGAAGTCTCAATTCTCTAAATTCATTTCAAGACTACTAAGACAGTGTTTTTCAAACAGTAGTATGCATTAAATTCACCTGAAAGACTTTCCAAAACACAGACTGCTGGCCCATCACCAAGTTTCTGCTTCAGTATTCGTAGGGGGCAGACTATTAGGATTTCTAACTACTTTCCAGATGATGTTGATCCTACTGGTTCAGGGCCCACATTCTGAAACTCACTAAAAGCTCACAACACAGTTTGAAAAAATACTAATCAAGAAATAAAGAAATTCTTTAAAAGTATTTTATTTATTTATTCATGAGAGACATGCAGAGAGAGGCAGAGACACAGGCAGAGAGAGAAGCAGGCTCCTCATAGGGAGCTGGATGTGGGACTCGATCCCAGGACCCTGGGATCACAACCTGATCGGAAAGCAGATACTCAACCACTGAGCCACCCAGGTATCCAAAGAAAACTTTCAGTAGAGGCTTAGACATCGATGCTCAGTACCTTTTCCAAGGTCACACACTGAAAAATGACAGATCAGTATATCCTGATATTGATCACTCCCAGGAAAGTAATGAGTCAACACATCATACCAACTCCCTAGGTTTAGTATAAGACTAATTCAATCAGTTAGATCTATGCTAGTGGAAAGGGCTAGGAGTTTCATGTTCATTTAGAGACTAGAGAACCAATTAGAAGAGATAATCTTGAAGAATTTTATACCTAGATCTGGAGGTTAATCCAAACTACTCCTGTGATTTAAAGCCTCACATTACTGAAGAATGCAAAGGAGAATAAAGCTGCTGGAAATAGTTCATGAAAAAGCATAGAGTAAGCACTAAGATTAGAGTGCAGAAAGGAGGGCTAAGTAAGAATAGTTGTTTTTGGAGCCGTTAAGAGTTGAAACAAAGTGTTGATAATAAATTGATCAAATCAAGGAGAGCATCCAAATTAAAGAGAAAATGGGAGGTTAATATGACATTTAAAGTTTTAAACTGTAATAATTCATTTAGCAAGTACAAAACTAAAAAATATGACTAATAAAAAGCCACCATGACCTACAAAGTTGGCATAATGCAAATTTTGTGCTGCTGATTACAATCTGGCTCCACAAGTTAAAATTTTGGATGAGTGTAATAATTAGAGACGGCAAAACTGGAACTCATTGAACCTGATTAACTTGCCCACTGTCAAAAATCCTGTAAGCCTCCTAGCTGCTATTGGGCCTTATGAGTCTAAAACTACTTTGTTCATCCTGCCATAAATGAATAGTTTGATCTACTACCCAGGGGGCCATCTATATTTCTGTGCAAAACAGGACCTTTTTTATTTATTATTATTATTTCTCTTTTTTTTAGTGAAATAGCCTATCATTAATAGTGATTCTGGGAAAACATAGTGGTTGGCTTTTTTTCCTGGGACAGTAGCATTGGACAATCCCGAAGATGAAGCAGTTGCTGATGGAAACACACCCACATCTGCTCTATCATTCCATTTTGAGACCCATCCTCTAAGCCACTCAAATGCCCCTGGACGCAACACAGACTTTTTATTTTTACCACTCACATACAGTTTTCTTTTGCATTCCAGAAACAGCATCATCCTTTCCCCCCCTTCATGTGCCTGAAACCTACCTACTTTTCTTTGCCCATGCTTTTTCTGTCATTTGCTACCGTCATTTTGAAACATTCTCCTCCACAGCCTGCCAGCTGGAACTGTCCTTCAAAGTCTAACCCTTCAGATCTCTACTTCTGTATGAAACACATTGCAATAGTATAATTAAAGTGGTTCTGTTCTGTTGTATGTTGTCTAACATTTTGCTTTGTGCCTGAGAGAGCTATTTATTTTAGCGGCCACAGAATCTTTGGGAATTGGTAGCTCCCAATGAGGGTCAGTAGGCAGCATGAAGAACAGATGACAGCCTGCAATGCCTCCTTCGCATTTCTGTAAAGAGATCTGACATTTACAAAGAACTGCATGTTGCCTTTCCCCACAAATCTCTGAAGACTCCATAAAAATAAAAGGCTTAATGATTATTCCTTCATATTTGATACGCTTTTAAAAGTGCAAGATAAGCTTTTCTTGGTTAAATGGGAGGCCTTCCATTGTAGGCATGATGGAACCATGTCTAAGAATTGCTATCAGAATACAGGAGTAATACGTGTCAGAGAACCCTTCCCCAGAAATTGCAGTGCCCGTTCTGGAGCTGAGAATTGCTGTTCAGGGTTCAGGGCAGGTTTTCAGGTTCTAAAGAATCAATATACCTCTTCCTACAGTTCTCTGAAATTTAGATCTGTAGAGTCAGGTAGCATTGAAACCACCCGAGAGTTAATTACACTTCCATTTCCTCTGCTCATGACAGAAATTTGAAAGCACCTGAAGTCCATCCTTAAATAACTGAGATAAACTTCCTTTAATGATAGATAACACCTTAAACTAAAGGTTCAAACAAACTCCAAAAGTTAATCTACCTTGGATCTTTTAAATTGCATATAAAAACCTGCATGCATTAATAAGAAATGACTTCACTTTATTAATACTGCTTTATTTTTAATTTTCTGATCTAAATACAGATTACTGAAAAAAAAGAATTTTTCTGTAATATTTCCTTCATGCAGAATTTAGAGAAGTGCTTAGATTAACTAATCTTTTCTATGGTGAATAATTTAAGTGGGGAAAAAGTTCATCAATAAAAAGTTAAGGGAGCTTTAGCGACATTTTAAAGTAAAACCCAAGGACAGTTGTGATGTGGATCAGTTCTCATTTCTCCCTCAATGTCGCACACACAGAAGAGCTGGCTTAAATGAATCAGTGCTGGATTTGGTAGGACAGGGCAGAAATGACTAAACCTAAGTAGGAGAAATAGCCGTTTCCAAAAGATATTCACTTACAGTGGACATGGCCACAAAGAGTTTAAGGGGAAGAACGGTAACTTCTTAATTCTGCTTCCTTTCTCCTATTCTCTGTTCCAGCCAGCCTCCATCTAAATAATTGTCATTAGCAGAAAAATGAAGAACGTAATAATTCCTCTTATGAAAAAAAAAAGACTCTTTATGGTAGAACTTCAGGAGTTACATTTTCTTTTTAAATTGTTACATTCTCCAGAATTTCATGCAATTCCTAAATTTCAGAGGATTATGAAATATATCTCTACAAAAAGTGTTCAACTGGACAAATAGTTTAGAATAAAAATAACAGGAATACCCACATACTCACTTCAACACCCAGTTTAAGAAATAGAACCGCTGTCGATACCTGAGATGTTTTCTATATATTCCTGAATGAGTCCATTGTATTTCTTCTGCTCATCATTGCCCTGTTTTTCTTTTTCAGTTTTATTGTGTTAATATACAGTATACAGAGACGCCTGGGTGGCTCAGCAGTTGAGAGTCTGCTTCAGCCCAGGGCCTGATCCTGGAGATCCGGGATCAAGTCCCACGTTGGGCTCCCTGCATGGAGCCTGCTTCTCCCTCTGCCTGTGTCTCTGCCTCTCTCTGTGTCTCAGGAATAAATAAAATATTTTAAAAATGTATATACAGTATACTATGTATTTGTTCTTGAATTTCATGTTAGTTGACTCATGATGTACACACTGTTTTGTGACTTTTTTCATATTTTTGTGACTCATTCATGTTGATGCTTATGCCTGTAATTTATTTTTACTACTATATACTGTATCATTAAATGATATACCACAATTTATTGATACATTTTATCGTTAGCAAATATTTGGGATGTTTCCAGTTTCTAAAATCTATTTTCATTTTTACTATCAATTTTTATTTTTTTAAACTGTCAAACCTCAAGATTCCCAACATCGATAATTATAAGGGGAATGCAAATCAAAACCACTATGCAATATCACCTGTCAGAATGGCTAGGAAGCAAAAAGACAAGAAATAAAAAGTATTGGAGAGGATGTAAAGAAAAAGAAACCTTCATACACTGTTGGTGGGAATGTACATTGGTGCAGCCACTGTGGGATATAGCAAGGAGATTCCTCAAACAATTAAAAATAGAAATACCAGATGGTCCAGTAATTCCGCCACTGTGTATTTACCTAAAGAAAATGAAAACACTAATTCAAAAATATATGCACCCCAATGTTTATTGCAGCATTATTTATAATAGCCAAGATACAGAAGCAACCCAAGGGTCCACTGATAGGTGAATGGATAAAGATGTGATATGTATATATAATGGAATATTACTCAGCCATAAAAAAGAATAAGAGCTTGCAATTTGTGACAACATGGATGGACCTAGATAGGGTATTATGCTGAGTGAAAGGAGTCAGAGAAAGACAAATACCATATGGTTTCAATTATATGTGGAATCTAAAAAACAAAACAAATGAATAAACAAACAGAAAAGGAGAAACAGATTCATAAATACAGAGAACAAACTGACGGTTGCCAGGGCTGGGTGTTGGGGTGTTGAGGATGGGCAAAAAGAGTGAAGGAGAGTGGGAGATATAAGCTTGCAGTTTTGAATGAATAAGTCATAGAGATGCTAGGTACAGAATAGGGAATATAAGCAATGATATTGTGGGGTTTTGTTTTTTGTTTTTTTTTTTTTAGATTTTATTTATTCATGAGACACACACACAGAGAGAGAGAGAGAGAGAGAGGCAAAGACACAGGCAGAGGGAGAAGCAGGCTCCATGCAGGGAGCCCGACGTGGGACTCGATACCCAGTCCCTGGGGTCACCCCCTGGGCTGAAGGCAGATTCTCAACTGCTGAGCCACCCAGGCATCTCTGTATACTGTATAATAACATAATAAAACTGAAAAAGAAAAACAGGGCAATGATGAGCAGAGGAAATACTTTGGCCCAGGGCATGATCCCGGGTCTCCAGGATCACGCCCTGGGCCAAAGGTGGCACTAAACTGCTGAGCCACCAGGGCTGCCCTGATCAATGGCATTGTAACAGATGGTAGCTACACTTGCTGTGAGCATAGCATAATGTATAGGCTTGTCAAATCACTATGCTGTACACCTAAAACACTGCATGCCAACTATACTTCACTAAAAAAATTAAGGCCAAACCTCTCCAGAAGTTGAAAGAATAGGATAATATACCCTTCACCTACATTAATCAAGTTAGTAACATTTAGCCACATTTGTAGACTTTTTCCATATTTTTTCTATATTTGCTTATTCCTTTTAAAATTTGTAGGATGCAGAAGAATCTGTGGTTGAAGGCAAATTTATAGCTCATGGATTCCATCAAAAATTTCAGTAAGCTGCCGTGTATTACTAATGTCTTTCACCCTAGAATAGTTCTTTAGCATTTCAGAGAATGTCTCAGAATTTTGATTTGGCTAATGGTTTCCTCATGATCACATTTGTGTTGAAAATCTTTATGAGAAATAGCTCATAGGTGATTCTTTGTGCTACCTCGTGCATCACATAAATAGGCACAACTTATTAGTTTATCCCATTATTAGTGATGTTAAGATGATTTGGTTAAGATGATGCCCACTGAATTTTTCCACTATAAGTATACCTCCCCACCTCACAATTAATAACTAATGTGAAGCAATAGTTGGAAACTATAATATTTAATTCCCCAACAAAATTTCACCTAACAATTTTAGCATTCATTGATAGTTCTTCCTTTATTCAGTCACTACCATGCTGTTTGTAAAATGGTGACTTTTAAAATTTCCATTATTACTTCTGCATTTAGTAGTTGGCATTCTTCTGTAAAAGAGAGCATTTCCCTTTTCCACCCCACCTATTTTAAATTTGTTTAATTGTATAATGTTTCCATATTAATTAAGATAAAACTGCCATAACTATAAAAATATTCTACAAAGTAAAACTGAAGGCAATATGAGACTAAAGCAAAATCCATATTTCTAAAAATAAAAGAGTAAATTCGCTGGTAATATTTAACAATTTTAAATTTGTATGCACCTAATAACATAGTCTCAACATTTATAATGCCAAATTTCATTGTACAGAGAGGAGAATTTACACAAACCCTCAATCACTGTGGATAATTGATAGAATAAGCAGGCAAACTATCAGTAAAGATAAAGAAGACCTAATGACTTCACAGTAAATTTTATTTAATTTAAATCACTGAATCTAATTTGACCTCATACACAGATCAATTTGTAACATATACATTATTCTGAAGTGCACCTAAAATGTTTATCAGAATTGGGCAATGCACTGAGTCATAACACACGGAAAAAAACTTCAATAAATGTCAAAGGAACAAGTCATACAACTTATATTAACTAATCACAGTGGAATTAAGTTAGATATAAATGACACAGATACAGCTAGAATGTTCCTAAATATTTGAAGTTCCAAAATCACTTTTAAATAACCCATTAGCCTTAGAAAATCACATATTAGAAAATAGGAAAGGCAGGGCACCTGGGTGGCTCAGTCGGTCAAGTGTCTGCCTTTGGCTCAGGTCATGATCCCAGGGTCCTGGAACCGAGCTCTGCTTCCAGCTCCCTGCTCAGTGAGGGGTCTGCTCCCTCTCCCTCTGCCTCTGCCTCTCCCCCTGGCTTGTATGTGCCCTCTCCCTCTTTCAAATGAATGAATGAATGAATGGATGAATGAATGAATGAATGAATAAATAAAATCTTTAAAAAAGAGATAAAGGCTAAAACCAATGAGCTAAGTATCCAACTCAAAAAATTACAAAGTAGTTTAAAAAATTCCTAAATAAAATTGAAAAAAAGGGAAATAATGAAGATAAGAACTGAAATGCTTGAAATAGAAATCAAAGAGAAAAGTAGAGTCCAGTATTTATTCTTTAAAATGAGCATTAAAATTTACATAACCTTAGCAGTCGAAAAAAGTACACAAATGGCTAATATAAGGGATGAAAATGGGTGACCACAAATACATGCTTCTGATACTAAAAGGATAAGAGGAAATTTGGATAGCTTTATGTCAAAATATGTGAAAATACATAGAAAATGGACAAAATCCTTGTACAGATTATCAAACTTACAAGAAATACAAAAAATCAGAATATATATATATATATATCAGATATACGTATAACCCATATATGATTTTTTTGGAGGGTGCTCTCATGAGGAGTGAAAAAACTAAGGTAGAATGGGAAAAAAGCTATGCATGACCATGGTCTCAGTTGAGACTTGGTTCATTCTGATCCAAGAGAGAAGTTCTGGCACAAAAAACTACACCACAGAATCTCATCCTGAGGTAAGACAGTGGGGGACAGGGTGGGGGGAGGGGGACTGATCTTTGTACTTGTGTCACTTAGTTTGGCCAGTGACAATTATTGTCTGTCCCCAAGCAAATGGGGTGGGAGTATACTCTACCTGGCAAGCTGGCTTACACTGATCTAACGGCAAAACTGTGGCAATCGTAGTTACCAGGCAATCACAGCAGGTGAGCAATGGGTGCACCAATCAGTAAAGGGGATCTGAATGCGGCATCAACTCGTCCACCGTGGTCCATCCCTGGCACCATTGAGGTTTACTTGTTTATTCGCGGTAGGTTCACTCTATATAGTCAGAGTTTCTTCAGGATTCTGGTCAGTGACAATTTCCAGAAATACTGTACTCTGTAACATCACAGTTAGAAATACTGTCACAGTGTCATGGCTATAGTTAGTCCTGAAGCCATAACTGATGATTATCATCTCCCTTTTCTGCCACCCATTCTAGATTTCCCTGAACTCTGACTACCATTTCCCCTAATCTAGAGAGTTTGACTGGGAAATTGACCTAGATTGGTAAATCCCCAAGAGAATCTGGCAACATCTGGAGACGTTTTGGGTTGTCAGAACAGAAGGGGTGCTATTGCCACCTAATAGGTAAGGGCCAGGGATGTTGCTACACACCCTACAATGCATAGGACAACTACCTCAACAAAGAATGACTTAGTCTAAAATGTCAATAATGCTGAGGTCAAGAAATCTTGCCTCAAAAGATTTAGTGAAAAATGCTTCTGGGTTTGGGGAGTTGTAAGGTTTCCTCTTCTGCAACGTACCAGTGACTTGGCTTTTTGCAGACAGGCAACTGTGAAAACAGTCACACAGACCAACCTCCCAAAATGCCCCTTTATTTCAAGGACAACCCCACTGGAGAGTGAATCAGGAGAATTAGTCTGAGAAATGGCTCTTCTACTAACTCGTTCTGTGTCTCTAGACAAGTCTCATCAACTCTGGGCTTAGATTTTTCTCATTTATTAAAAAAAAGGGGGGGAAATTATCTGATCTTCATATGGTCCTTTCAATTCTGACCTTCAGCTCTTTGTGGCTAAATACTTCTTGGAGGAGGGAGATTAACATTAGAAAACCATAATCATGTATTTGTGTCTTTGTAATCAGCTTCATTTATAAAAGACAGCTGCACAGGGGGGCAAGTAATAATGGCTGTTGTAGGAGGGGAGCATGTAACCCTGATAAGTGGAAGTCAGCTGGACAGGAAAATTATGGAGGGAGGGGAAAACACTGAACGTGAAAGCAAGAAGTTCCAGAAATAAAAACTACCACTGATCTAAGGCTGATCTCGTAACCACTACAGCCACAACAGCAAATGTTTTGCACAGGGTTTCATAAACACTAGATACTTTATTTTTTTTCCTTTTTTTTTAACACTAGATACTTTAACCCTTACAGCAGCCTCATGAGATAGGAAAGTATGACCTAATTATCTCCATATTGCAAAAAAACAAAGGATCTTGAAGCTAAGTAAGACAAGTGGATGCCTAAGTTCGCGTATCAAGAGGCAGAGTTGGGACTTAAATTGACATCTTCTGATGCTAAATCCTTCAGACAGACTCAGAAGAAGACTGGACTCAGAGCCTGAAGAGCCTGGTTTTAGGGCAGTTCTGGCCTTTTCCGACTACATAAGAGCCTGTGTCTCCATATCAAAATTATTTGATTCCCGTGCTGGGGAGTTTTCGCCATCTTCTCTGGACTCATTAATTACATCCTCCTGAGCTTGAAAGGGGTGATTCACTTTCAGCATTTCTAAAAAATAAATAAATAAAGTCTTGCCAAAACACAAACATTAGTTCTGCCACATTATTCTTCAGGTCCATAGGCCACGTCTCAGAAACCTAAGAGAATAATGCTTATAAATTAACTCTGGCTGTGAGAGGTTTTGAAAGAATTATGTTCCCATAAAAGCCTTAGAAAGCATGGGTTTTGTGTCAGTATATTTGTATGACCCTTACTGTGTGCTAATTATCAGTTATTTTTAAAGCTGTTTTATGCTGAGTTTTCCACACAGCAGCTTAAAGAAAGATTCTTGGAAAAAATCCTGGATTTCTATCTGCAAAACCTTGGAAAGCTCTATCATACATTTATTGATATCACAAATCCTATGGTTTTAAATTCACCCAAACTAAAGAAGATATTTGGGTATACTAGAGCTTTAGGGGGTCAAGTTTTTGTCTTGGTTCATTGGAAATATTATGTATGATAATAAAACAATTTGACTTTGGCTGTGAAGCCAAGCAAGTCTATGATCCTCTATCAGTATTTCTTGTGCCCCATTGCCTAGCTTTATGGTCTTACCATTGATTCTAGCTACAGCTACGACATGCTTTTTCAAGTAGGCTCTGACTCATTTTGCACTTACAGCATTTCATCTCCATGTGAGGCCATGCATCTTGCCCCATGACTTCAATACCAAAGCATGAGTGGGCCTGCAGTGGGAACTTTTTCAGCACAACTCCTATACAGCTACATAATGTGGAGGAATTAGCTCTGAGATAACACTTAGTCAATCTAGGATGGGAGCCAATGGATGAATGCTCTTCACTGTCAATCCTTGGATTCATAATTTGGTGAGGCATTTCACATGACCCCAGAAGATCCCAGCAGAACCGAACTCTAAGTTTCCATGATGGCAATCGACTCAATAGTGATCTCTTTTATTGGCTTTTTGTCCTTCCCTATTAAATTCTGTGTAGTTACTTTCATTCTCTGAAATCATTTCCCAAATAAACAACCAGTTCATAAGCCTTTGTTTGCATCCTATTTTTTTTGGGGGGGGGGGGTTGGGGGGGTGGGGAGGATGTAGGTAGATGGATAGAATCCCAGCCAAGGAAATTAATACTAGAAGTATCCCTAGAGATTAGTAGACCTCCAGGAGGAGATTCCAAATCTGAATTCCTCACCAACTGCTGGTGACTGGCCAGGGGGTTGGACCAGGCACTCTGTAACATCTTAGAAATACTGTCATCTGTGGTGCATTGGAATGATACACAGGTGGGGAGTGAAGTCTGGGGGAATGAGGCTATTGAACAGAATAGGTGGTACTGGTAATTATAAGGCAGAGTACTGTTGGCTGCATTGGAAACACTAAAAAAAGAGTGATTGGTCTGGTAAGCCAACCATCAACTGAGAGAGAGCTATAAAAGCCATAAAGGCCTCCACAGGAGAATTGAAAGAAAAGTGCTTCTCCTGCTGCAACAGGGCAGCCTGTGTTGAAGATCGCGTCCCAAATTTATTCAAGAGAGAGATTTTAAAAGGAGACTAACGTGCAGACTAAATGTGACTCTCATACCAAAGAAGTCTTTGATAGAAGAGAGGTGTTACCCTGACACCTCATATGGGAATACTTGGATGGACAAGCTTAAGAAGACACAACTCCCAAATTTTCCTAGTCCTCTAGGCCAGCAGAAGGAAAAATCCCTTTTCATGTTGGGGCTTTGGGGACCTCAACATCCTCCCCTTGTCCAAAGACCATGCAAAGGACTCACTGGAGGCAAATGCCTTATAAGGTTTTGTTTGCCTTCCTCATGATCTGTCACACCTCGACTCATTTCCACAAATTGGTAACTAGAATCAGATCTCTTCAAAACCAAACAAAGGAGTCTTTTTTCTGGAAGGTAACAGCTAACTCCCTAAAAGAATTGCAGATTTGGGCTCATGTGTACAATGAATCATGAGAGTTCCCCTTAGATTGAGGACAGAATATAAGACTAGATGAAGAGACATTATTCACATAGACGCACTCTCCCATGACACAGAATTTAATATTCTAGCCTGAGCACCTAGAGCTAATTCTAATACACTGCTGGAATGGTTCCTTAAAGCTCTAATATTCTGATAGTCTACAGTAATTGAAGTTAGATATGGGAATTGCAGTGGAAGTTTTAATCAACTTTATTGAGGTACAATTTACATACAATAAATGCACACATTTTAAGTGTACAGTTCCAGGAGTGTTGATAAATGCTGACACCCATGTCCACCCTAATCGTTATAAAGAAATGTTTTCATCACTGCAAAAAGTTCCTTTGTGCTCTTTGTAGCAAATTATCCCCACCCTGCATCTCAGGCAACTGCAGATCTGTTATCTGTCTCTATAGATGAGTTTTCCCTATTCTAGAACTTCATATGGATGAAATCATATGGTATATACTCTTATGTGTTGACTTCTCTTTTTTACACTCAACGTAGTAACTGAGTTTCAAACATGTTATCACATGTAACAGTAATTTAATACCCTTTCATTGCTATTATCTCACTTTTCAAACAGACTACAATTAGTTTATATTCACTTGCTGGTGGACAATTGGGTTGTTTCTAATTCTGAGCTAATTTAAATAAACTGCTATTAACATTCATGTCGAGTCTTTATGTAAAAGTATATTTTCATTTTTCTTGGCTAAAATAATTAACAGTGGACTAGTGGGTTATAAAGGAATAGGCATATGATTATTCCTATGAGAATTCCTTTTTCCAAAGTGGTTTTGTCATTTTTACATTTCCGCTAACAATGCAGGAGAGTTCCAGTTGCTCCTCATTCTCACCAACTTGGTATGATCAGTCTTATTAATTTTAAACCTTTTAACTTTTTAATTTTAACTATTCTAATAAGTGTGACATGGTAGCTTCATGTGGTGTCAATTTGCATTTCTCTAATAATAAGTGCTCTGTAAGACTGAACCATTTTCATGTGCTCATTGTATATCTTAATTGTTGAATATCTGATCAAATATTTTACCCATTCTTAAAATTGTGTTATCTTCATATCATTAAAGAATTCTTGGGCTTTGCTAATGTGGGCCTGAGGTATTTTTAACTCTAGTTCTAATTTTTATTCTGAACGCATTCTTTCTAGTGTCTCAATTCAATGCGAGGGGTTGTTAAGGAGGTGTTAATGAGTATTTTCCACTCTGACTGGTCTGAAATTCCAATGTCCCCCAGCACACTTGATCTATACAATCTCTGTTCTCTATGCCCTACAGGTGCTATTCTCTGGTAAGACCCCAGTAGTCTTGATCTGCTGCAATGTGAAAAATTACCTGCCTGCAAGGTAACCTCTAAATGCACTACCAAGTTATCTCACCCAAAGGTCATAGAAGGGCTCAAAGTACAAATTTAAAAGGTTTATTATTTTAGAACACATTGCAATAAAGAAGATGTGGCCTATGTATACAGTGGAATATCACTCAGCTATTAGAAAGGATGAATACCCACCATTTGCTTCAACGTGGATGGAACTGGAGGGTATCATGCTAAGTGAAGTAAGTCAATCGGAGAAGGACAATCATAATGGTTTCACTCATATGGGGAATATAAGAAATAGTAAAAGGGACTGTAAAGGAAAGGAGGGAAAATGGGAAAAATTAGAGAGGGTGACAAAACATGAGAGACTCCTAACTCTGGGAAACGAACAAAGAGTAGTAGAAGGGGAGGCGGGTGGGGAGGTGCGGTAACTGGGTGACGGGCACTGAGGAGGGCACTTAATGGGATGAGCACTGGGTGTTATGCTATACGTTAGCAAATCGAACTTCAATAAAAAAATGTACAATCAGATATACAATGCCAAACTATTAAGATATGATTCACTATGGGTAGATTCTCATTTAAATAAAGTCCTCACATTTTAACTAAAAAAAAAAAAAAGACACATTGCAAGAAGGAAGAGAATAGAAGTAGGGTAACAGCATTTTTGGGATAGGTTACAAGTGGACAGAAGGACCATACTATTTGAGTCCTGGGTTACATAATGTTCATTTATCCTGTCTCTGTCTCAGCTACATCAGCCATGCAGCTGATGGTATGGCTATGAGATCAGGAGTTAAAGTTAGAGCAAGGGATTCACAGACAGATGTCCTGGGCCAATGACTCATACTTGCTCTATCAGAAAGATGCAGAGGCAAGGATCCCTGGCCATAGCAGGAAGATGTCAATTAGCCTATTGAACAATCATGGGTTTTATTGCATTTCTTGCTTAGAGTACACATGGTGTTCTTAATCCAAAGGAGGCATAATCATGACTTCTTTCTATCCCTTTCTATCTATAAGTAGTACTCATAGTTGTTCTATCATCTTGACCATTTATTATATCTATCTTTGAAGTGTCTTATAGGTTACCAACTCATTTATAATCTATATTTTACATGTCTCCTAAATTTTGCCTATTCCTCACAGGCTCCTTGTTTACTCATATTTAACACATTCTAGGAGCTTTATCTGTATATCCTAAGCTCCCAGCTTACTTACTATCTACATTAAACACTTAAAGTTTTCATCATCCCAATAACTATCTTGTCCTCTATGGAAGATTGGATATTCTCAAACAATAGAGTACACTCACACTACATCTGCACATGTGCAGCTCAATCCTCCGCAAAGCCCTCACCAGAGGTCTAAGCTAACATTACAACAAGAGGACCAAAATGCTAGTTAGGTGGTAATGGGGTGTGAGAGTGGGTACAAACTAGTCTTACCAACATACCTGGAAGTAGAGTAATAGAATAATAGATTGGCCTATTTTTTTAAAGATTTATTTATTCATTCATTCATTCATTCATTCATTCATTCATTCATTTTTTTTAGACACACAGAGAGAGAGAGAGGCAGAGACGCAGGCCAGGAGCCCGATGCAGGACTCGATCCCGGGGTCTCCAGGATCGTGTCCTGGGCCAAAGGCAGGTGCCAAACTGCTGAGCCACCCAGGGATCCCCTAGACTGGCTATTAAAGGCTCAGCTAAGGTGCCATTTAAGAGCCAATATTTTGCAGGTTTTGAAAACTGTGTCCTTAAGGAAGAAGCATATAAACTAAACTAATAACCGTTACATGTTGATTTATCCCCCAACATCTAGAACAAATACTTGGATTTTAAAACCGAAAGGCGGAAGATTGGCACTTATACCACCGTTTTTAATGATCCCCTTGAGGAATTTCCATCTTTCATTCCTAAAACACTAAAGTCTGATGGATTAAAGGTCTTGGTTTCCAGAGGAGAAACAATTCTACAAGGGAACCCAGAAAGGGTTTCTCTAAAGAAATGCTATGCCGCTTGGTATAACGGGCCAGAAGCCAAGTAGTTACTATACTTATGAAAAATTGATTCAAATTATCATGGGAAACAAATATTGCTCCTCTGGAATAGGAACATGGAGGAATATGTCTAGGAAATATTTATTGGGACATTTTTTTGGTGCTTTCAGGCCTCATAATAATGGTGAACACACAGTTGCAGCAAACACAGCCCAATAAGGCTTAGACCCCTCTAGTATGATGTTCTGGGTCACCCTACCCAGCAAAAAACCTACACTTGCTAAAGTGCTAATAAAGGACAGGGAAATATAGAAAGAGTGGTGAAAGAAGGAGAGATAAATGTCACTTATGGCCTTAAGACTCATAGCAAGTAGCTTGTTCCATTAAACATTTAATATTGTCTTTGAAAAATAATTTATTGAGGCATAATTGAAATAGAACATTATCAGTTTCAGGCAAATATTAAGCTTTTTACAAACTACAATTAGCTACTACCTTGAGGAAGTCAAGATTTAGGTTTTTAGTTATTTTTTTTAAGATTTTATTTATTTATTTATTTATTCATTCATTCATTCATTCATTCATTCATTCATTCATGAGAGACACAGAGAGGGAGAGAGGCAGAGACATAAGCAGGCTCCATGCAGGGAGCCCGATGAGGGACCCAATCCTGAGACTCCAGAATCACTCCCTGAGCCAAAGGCAGACCCTCAACCGCTGAGCCCTCCAGGTGTCCCAAGATTTAGGTTTTAATGCAAGGCATGAGCAGTTCTTAACAGTGCAAGATGTGAGCAATATTAAAAGTATCCTGTGTCTGGCCTCACATCTTCTCAATCTTATCTCTGATTCCAATTCTAGCTTGATAAACAAATTCTTTGTGGGCTTTTTACTTGTCCTCCACTTTTTTCCCTTTAACATTGGAGCCTTCTCCAATGTTAAAGCATGGAAATCCAGTTGCAACTCAGAAGCATGAAGCTTGTGCAGTCCAGAAGTGTGCAGGAGTGTGCGTGTGTGCATGTGTGTGCACGTGGTAGGGCTGAGGATTAAAGTTCCTAGACTTATTCTCAATGAAAACTGGTAGGAGACCATGGGTATATATGCTTGTTCTTGTCAATCCTTTGCTGGACAATTTTGAGAACTCTTTGGCTGGTTCTCTTCTTTTAGAAGGCCTTGCTGGCATCTAATTATACCATGGCAGTGACCATCTTGATATCAGGTGCTCAAGCTGACTTTCCATCCTTCCAAGTTTACTCTCCCCCGTCTCTAATTCTCCCAATCATCACTCTGAAATCTGAGTTACCCAGAGGAGGAATAAGACAACTACTATTCTTATAACCTTCTCACTGTGTGATGGTAAGAAAATTACTCAACTTCTCCATATCCCATTTGTCTTACTTATACAGTGGCAACATTAATGTCACACAGTAGGTATGAGGATTAAGCAATAATGACTGGCACATAATACAAAATAAATATCAGCTGTTTTTAATCTTATTCTTGTTATAAAGCTTTCCCTGGAACAAACAAAATTAGGGTCCCATAAATTTTTCTAATTTAGGAATAATTCAGCAGTGCTCAGATAAGAATAATCTGTTCTGAAAATAAGATCAATACATCCTCACTATTTTTCCCCTTTAATACGTAAAACATCAAGAAATTCTAGGGTTATTAATGGAGTTCCAGTGTTTACATATACTTTAAGAGGTCTACATGAAGTTGAGATTTCCAATGGCTTTAACACTTAAAAGCATATATAATGAGTCATATAACCCTTATGGTCTATTTCCTAGACAATTTGCTCAAAATGCCAATCTCAGCACAGGTTACAGAGAGATTCATATACATTATATCTATAAATATATATGCACATGTCATATACATGTCATCTGAGACTATTGTTGAAAATGTAGATTTGGTACTCCCCTCCCCCAAATCCTATACACATATATGACATGTACATGTGTATGTATCGTCTAGCTTCAGTTTGAAAGTTTTAAAATTACAATATTAAAAAACTTCATTCTACTTTGAAACAATAATTTTAAGAAATTCTGCATTGAGATTCACGTGCCAGTTTCTATAAGATTTCATACTTACGCTCTCTAAATGACATATTATTCATTTTTTAAAAAAATGAACATAGAAGTAACACTACCTCCACGAAGGTATTAGCAGGGTTAGAGAAGATGTATATGAAAGTGTTTTTGAATTAAATTCTTTACAAATGTTGAGCATTAATAATTTTACTTGCACATACACATACAAATGGCTCGTGTTGGATTTATGCACCAATGAACTAAATTTCATAATGGAAGAGCCTTCTTTTCTACTCTCAAATTCTCCAGTGATTCTTAGCTTACTTCCATAGTTTGGAACCCACAGCCATCCAGACTATATGAAAGGGTCAGTCTCTCTTCTATTCAGCTAGAAGTGTAGCTGGAGGGCATTATAGCCAGTTCTGTTTTAGTGCCTAATGGGCACTAATTGTTCTGAATCCCTTACTTTCCCACATAGTGTAATAGATCTGTGGCTCCCAGAACACAATTACCTGGCACTCTTCCCCATCACTTTGATAATTCTTCTCTGGGCATAGAGGCTTGGAGGACCAATGCTTATTTTGAATCAATAAGCTCTCCTACACTGAGAATATTTGGGACTGAAAGATTCTTTCCAGATAGGGGATCAGAGGCATCTTCAAAGAAGAGGCAGCATTTGAGCTGGGGTATATAGACTTTCAAAAGGTAAAAACAGAATGAGGGCATTCTGGACAGTGGAGAGAGCATTAGTAAAGACACAAGGACAGGGGATAATATCCAAGAAGATTGATTTAAATATAGGGTGTATTGGGTATTGAGGCCAAGAGAGAACAAGCATTATAAACAGGTTAAGATCAGGTAATGAAGGTCACATACGAGGAATACTTTTATGCAATACAGAGCCATTTGGAATTTAAATTGGGTTGAGATAGCATAATTAGAGCTGAATTCAAAATAATAAGGGCCTGATAGGACAGTGTCATTGAGATTGGCAAAAAAAAAAAAAGAAAAAGAAAATAAGCCTTTTGAGATATTGTAGAGGGGAAAAATGGACTTAAAATGTTTTTGTGAAGATTACAAATATAAAATGTATTTTTAAAAATGAGGAGTTAAGCCTTGGTGACTAGGGAGGTAGATTGGTAACAAAGATAAGACTATACAGAAAACCTACTTTAGGTATAGAAAGGAGAAGCAAAATGTTGAGCTTGACTCACTGAGTAATTTTTTTCATTCATATTGAGGTAATATATATACATATGTATAGTTAAGAGCATAAAATGCATTAATTGTAAGTGAATTTTCACATTTAAATAAATCCTGAAGCCATAACCCAGATCAATACAGAATATTTCTAGCACACCATAAGGTTTCTTCATCCTGTTGCTAGTCAACAAACATCCCCCTTGGTGAATTTTGAGTTAGGCTCATTTTATATCTTTTTTTAAAATTATTAAACATTCACTGAGCTCATAAGAGTACCAGGAAAATATGGGAAATAGGAACAGTTGCTTTCCTGGTCCCAAAAGGTTTCTTTATACATGGTCCAGTGTAGTGGCTCTTATTTTCCTACACATAAAAGCCCCCGGGGACTTACTGTTGAAAATTGGATTTGGTGGATAGACCCCTTCCCCAAATCCTAATTCAGCACTTTTAGGGTAGAGTCCAACAATATCCTTTTTTTTTTCCCTACTGGAAGGGAACTTCTTTTCTCTTTTCTTTTTTTTTTCTTTTCTTTCCTTTAAGTATAGTTGGCATATATTATATTAATTTCAGGTGTATAAAATAGTGATTTGACAACTATAGCCATTAGGAAATGCTTACCATAAATGTAGCTGTCACCACACAGAGGTATTACAATCTGATTGATTATATTGCCTTTGCTGTACTTTTCATCCCCATGACTTATTCATTCTAGTTATAACTAGAAGCATGTACCTCTTAATCCTCTTACCTAGTCACCTACGCCCCCAACTCCCTTTCCTTTTGGCAACTCCCTCCCCTCTGTATTTATGAATCTGTTTGATTGTTGTTGTTATTGTTTGTTTCATATTCATTTTTTTAAATGTCCTGGTTTTCTTTGAAGCAGATGATCTTAGGGTCAGACTTGAGAAGTGCAAACCTATTGAGTGGAATAATAATGCCTTGTAGTCCATGCTAAGGAACCTGGACAAAATCCTGTGAGTTTTAGGGAAGAGCTAGAGTAGTTGACAAAGGAATACAAAAGTCATAGTTTAGGTACTTGGAGATGACTCTGGTAGCAGAGTGGAGAAAGGATGGCCCAGAGGGTGGAAGACTGCTGCCAGAGGGTCAATTGCTTGAAAATCATTCTAATAGTTCAGAAAAGGCAAGAAAAAGTCTGATTTTCTTCTGGAGAAAAGGCAGATTTAAAAGGCATTTAAGAAGAGCACTCAAAAGCATGTGTGACCAATGAGATGTGTGTGTGTGTGTGTGTGTGTGTGTGTAAGGATTCACTTAGATCTTAAAGCCATCTTGACCTCATGACTACTACCAACACTGGCGTGCTGAACACAAAACACTAACCCAGTTGTCCTGAGTCACAAAGGGTAGATTTTTAGTGCCAAAGGCTGACTGGTATTTATCCTAATACATAGGGCAGTGTCAGAACAATAAAATGTGGAGCATCCACTTAATGAAGCCTTGTCAGGCTCTCAAAGATCTGGTCCTGATAGCTTTCAGGAATTCAGTTCCAAGAATTCTCTTCCTGCTGGGGAATTAATTGGTGTTTTCTCAACTAGTTTCGGGCTGAGGGGGGGAAGGATGGAGTAAAACCAAAGAAAACCACGTGTTTGACATTGGGAAGCAAGCTTGAAAGGGGAGTGTGGCAAAGACTACTTGCCAAGCATGCTTTCCAGTTTGCTTTGTCACAAAGTCTTAAGTGGTGGCAGAGAAGAGGTGACATAGATGGGATATGACAAGCAGAGTCTGTGTCTCAGCCTTTGCTGGCCAACCATCAACTTCTTAGGACAGGCACAGAGGTTAAGATAAGGACTCCATGCCTCTTCAACCCAAAGTCTCCTTAGAGGGACTTAGACCCATAGTGATGATACCAAATAAGGTATCAGCAACACTGTAGCTCATTGCAGATTACTAAGAACTTTCTTCAAGCCACTTACTTTGAGTCTGGTAATAACAGTCCTCTGGAAACCAGAAAGTGAAGTGTTTATCTCCATGTGCAGATGACAACAATGGAACTTAGAAAGATAAATGTCCTCCTCAAGGTCATGCACACAAATCCTGCTGGAACTGAGATTAAATCACTGAATATCAAAAGACCCGAGTTATTTCTCTAAAATGGAGCAAGGTCCTAAGGACCAAGGGCAGTCTGTTAGAATTCATCATTCCCTTCTGAAAAGCAAGCATCTCTCCACTGGGGATGCACGATGGCAGAGACCCCTGGCATACTAAGCTGAGAATATAACATAACCAAGGGGCATACACCATCATCCTCTCCCCTCCTTGTGCACCAGGTCTGCACATCTTCCAGATGCCAATTGACAGACATGGAAGTTGAACAGTAGAAACGAAACCACTTTCTTCTTTGTGTCCATATTGATAGTACAGTCTAATAAAAAACACCAGGAGAATCCAGGTGAGTAATACATATTTTTTTTTTCCTTAAGGATTTCTTTACAACTGATTTCTGGCTTACTCTTAGCACTCAAAAGGAATTGGAAAAAGAAATGACAATACTGATTCTTGAAAAATGTTTCCTGTTTCAGATATATAGCTGCCATAGCTGTCAGCATTTGGCTTTGCCATCTGTCGTTTGTCACAGAAATCCAGAGCTCTTCTATGTAAAACTTGCTTAAGTGAAATTCACTTAAAACAATTCTAAATATGAAGAATTATTTAATTTAGCAGCAAACTCAGCCTATGGGCCAGAAAAATTCAAAATTAAAAAACCAAAGAACTGGTATTATCATGCCTTCCATCTTGATGCTGCTTAGTTCCCATGAGTTACTACATGAGTTTGGATAAACTCCAGAAATGAGCAAACGTTTAAGAAAAAGAAATCATCATTGAAGCACCATGCTGATGTTCTAACATCTTACAATTAAACAAACCATTAGGTATAGACTTTCTTACCACGAACCACCCACCAGTCGTGGCCATGAACCTGGTGGAAAAGGGGCAGACTCAGAGGCTTTGCCTCCCATGATGGGACAGGCAAAGCTGGGGCAGATACAGCTCTAGGCTCTGGGGATCACCTTGTCTGGCAATCAGACCTAAGAAATGGAAGGGGTGGCAATGGACCTCAGGGATATCCAAGCAGGCAGATGGCTGTTAGGTGGGCTAAACAGATCCAGAAAAGACAGAGAAGCTCCAACAAGTGGCTTTTACATGAAGCTCTCTGGCAGCAATGTGGGATACAATGACAGGGAATCCAGGAACAGGCCATATTACCTACCCAGAAGTACTTTCTCTAATTCTTGTTGAAGAATTGTTTTCCCTTATTCTTCTTTTTAAAAAAAATAGTTTTCTTCTATTTCCTATTCCAATTATTTTCCCAATACTTGCTTGCCATCAGTTCTCAAGTAAACAGACTACTTGTAACTTTAGATAATCACTTCTGTTACAAAGCTTTCCTTTCATAAAGAGATGATGCCTTATTTGATTTATTTTTCTGAATACATCCCAACTTTCTGAGAAATGGTGAGTTCAGAGAAAACACCTCAGCAGTAGGACTGCCTGGATCATGTTTAATACAAATTGACTCACCAGGGAAGCAGGAAAACAAGTTTATGGTCTTTAGGTTCCTCTACAAAGCAAAGCTGCTGTGTAACAGAGCAGGAGACACAACTATGTATCAGTGACAAGGGTATGTGTCTCTGAGACCGTCCATCCTGCAGCATTAGCAATATCTCAAACTTGGATTTAGATATCTAAACAAAACTCTCCCTTCCACAAGCCTCTTCCCTCTCTCTAAAAATTATATGTTATATACTTATCAACTTTCCTCCTCATAATCCCTTGGGCCTGTCTTATCCTGGGACCATGGTAAGCAGGTACTTCTGGTTCCATTTATTATCTTGACATTATAATATGGAGAATGGTTTGGCATCCGAGGCTACTTTGTTTGGTGCCTGCAAAGTCCTTTCTTGCTGATAACCCTAATGCAGTTTATCTTTCTCTCAAGTGTGCTAAGTCCGTAAAATGCTTCTATAATCAAAACCATAGTAGAGGTAGACAAATTTTTCCCATTACACTTTACTGACGCCAGCTGGTGTTAAACTGTCTGTTTCCCATGGTCTATGTATTCTGGTTCTGCTTTTTAACAATATGTTTTATTTGGCTTTTATATCTACCTGTACCTAAAGTACTATTAGGATTATTTTTATATTGTGTTATATTCCCCAACAAATCATATACTCTTTCAGTTATAAAACTAAATTTACCAGAGTATCAACCTAGAAAAACATTTAAGTAGACTACAATAGGATGTTAAACCTAGATGCAAAGTAAAAAACAAAACAAACAAACAAAAAACACCACAGCTATTCCTGATAGAAGGGCTGATAAAATTTTTGCATAGTAAATTTCTATAAATTGAAGCTAATTCCTGGTTTCCCCTCAATAATTTTAAACATGCTACCTACCATCTCTGTATCTTTCTAGTAAGATAATCTTTCCCTGTCCTCTCCTTCCTCAGTCTAAACACTTATTCCAATATTTACCCCTGATTTTGCAAACAAACACGAAGAACCACTCCTAGAATTCTGCAAACACACTTCTTCCAATTCAGACCATTCTGAGCCAAAATCAGCTTTGGGCCTTAGCAACCAGAACTCTTGTTCCCTGCTCAAAGGTTATTCCTTTGCAAATATTCTTTGTGCATTGAGTCTTCCTACCTACCTGTCATTGCACTCCCTCTTCAAATTCCTCTTTCCATATTCTCAATCTGAGATGACTCCTTGTCCACACACCCATTCAAACAATCTCTGCACCCTCCTGCAACTTCTTTGTACCCCACATGTTCTGTTCCCTCATCCCTATCTAATTTTCTCTTCATCTCTTTCCAACGTGGCGTTACCCACTCTGTTTGGAACTAGGTCTTTGGCAATTATAGAAGGTATGTTATTAACTCTGCCAGCTGCTTCATCACCTGCACTCATTGCAAGCCAATTTTAAAAATCTTTGTTCTTGGATACTCCGTGTATTCTAATTAGAGAGCTTATCATAGGGCTGCAGCAAAATTCTGCTTTGACAATGATCTTTCCTCCTTACTTCCATAATATAAAGTAAGGAGCAAATTGTGTTTCAGACATCGTCCCCTAGCCCTCATACTATTATTTTTTCTTAGTTGGTGTTAAGTTTGTGGCATCCACTTACTCCTGGGCCCTTTCTTTTGGATCTTACTAAATATATGTATGGAATTGTTTGACAGTTCTGGACATTGAAGAAGGTGTGATGGCACACGATACCTGATGTTTTTAAAAGGGAAATTAGAGAAATATCTTTTGTTACATTTTATCCACACATTCTGTTTTATATAAGAACCCTTTTTTTTCTCTCATATTTTTCCAACTCTCACATAATTGGACAGGAAGCTAAAGGAGACAACAAGCTGCTACAGTTGAGAAGTTAATTTACAGTGTGAACTGGAAGCAACCATGGAGGGGAAGCTACTGAGCAAGGGCAGTATCCTTGACTTCTGAACAGCACCAGGGTTAGGGGCCAGAACCTCCACACAATCAAAAATCCGTGTATAACTTCAGACTCCCTTGGAACTTAACTAATAACAGCCTAGTGCTGACTGGAAGCCTTGCAGATAACATCAACAGTCAGTTAACACATATTTTGTGTTATATGTATTATATACCATACTCTTACAATAAAGCAAGCTAAAGAAAAATTTTCAAGTCAAAAGAAAAAAATACATTTATATACTGCACTGTATTTGTTGAAAAAAAAATCCACATATAAGGGGATCTACGCTACTTAAACCCTTGTTTAAGGGTCAACTGTAGCGTCTTCCAGGCATTCCTGAATCAAGAAGCTTGTTTATTGATTTCTTCCTAAAGACAAAATGTTTTTCTAAGTCTCTTTTCATACAAAGCTTACTTATTAGTATACTAACTATATTTAATATGCTAATTCTTTCATATATCCATTTATCCATGCATGTATACAATCATTTATTCATTTGTCCTTTCAACAAATATTTGTTAGAAACACCAGGTAAGGAGTTTCACTCATTGTTGGAGGCTCACAGAAAGGCGACGTATCTGTTTGCCAGAAGCCTCAAACAAATAGAAGAATCAAATAAATAAAGAGACAATAAAATATGTCACAAGCACTGTGAGTATCACCAACGGAGCTGGGAGTAGTTGCCTTTTCAAGTCTTAAAAGAAGCATAATTGTGAAGCATATGAGAAAGCTTTCAGTTGTATACATTTTAACTGAGGAGACTGTAGTAAAAGTATTTTAACATTGCACAGATCTGTATAGAAACTAATTTTTTAAAAAAAGGTACAAGTAATCCTGGGAAGTATTGTCACAGTGAATTATTGCATGACATTATATGCCAGGAATACATGTCAGGCATAGTTACTAAAATAGCCATTGTGAGGCAATCACTGTAATTATCTTTCCAAGGCCAGACGTATTTATAATAGTCAAAGAAAAATCAAGTTGGTCTAAGCGGGTTGCAAAACTGGAAGAAACGGGGAAATATCCTCACTTAATTGAGCATTGATAAAGGAGAAAGGAAGTTGAATGAATTAGTAATTTAGTCACAAAGATGAGGGTTTTTTTTCTTTCTTTCTTCCTTTTTTTTTTTTTTTCTTTTTTTTCCTGGTGGAAGGTCATGGGTTTAGGAAAAAAAAAAAAATAACCAGATTGATGAAAGAGACACAATCACCTTTTTTCATCTGCAAAAGAAAAGAAAAAATCTGGAGAAAACGTTATTTCAGGCCTACCCCAAGACTAACAAGAACTTGTTTTTTAGGAGAGGGATTGTCTATCTAATGAAGCTGAACAAAGACGTGCAGATGCCATGCTGTCAATAATTATTAATAACTTTGACAGGAAGAACAAGTACACTAAGGGCTTGAAAGGTAGGTGGCTTGTCAAAAAGCCAAGGGTCAACTGAGATGTTAGAACTTTCCAGTGCTTGAAAACACCATGGAAAGACAAAGAATATAATAGGAAAGACAAAAAGCTAACTGTAACTTGAGAAATGAAGATGATAGAAATTATTAGTATATAGTTTTATTTTTACCATTGTTTTCATCAATCTCGTTGGATATTGAATATAGCCTTAAACATATTTATAATTCAATAATGGTATAATTGAGTAAATAGAGTCCATTGGCCTTTACTCTAGGTAAGCAAACTCAGGTATGTATCTCTCTGAAGGTATCTGTCTCTCCAGATTTCAGGATGCAACTTGCCTTGTGACCTAAGTTCTGGGGCAAAGAGAAGTCACTGATTTTCAGTTTGTACAGCTGTTTTTTGTTTTTGTTTTTGTTTTGTTTTTTTTTTTTGCACAGCTGTTTTCTTATGGGACGGGAACTTCCAAACATTTTTCACATTGTATCTAAAATCCAAAGTTTCTCTGAGGATTTTAAACAAGAAAGTTTTTCTAAGGGTTTTAAATAAGAAAATGATGTTATTTTATTTTCCCTTTTAAAGGATTAATCTAGCTTGCAGAGTAGATTGGAGGACAGCCATGAAGGAAGCAAGGAGACAGGTGAGGAATGGTTTCTAATGACAGCATAATCTGATGTTCTTAAAGAGATGCCAGAGACAAGGTCATGAGATACAAAGACATTGAAGAATTGAGATGTCTTGGATGGATGGGTCCTCTGCCATGACTTTGAAGTTACTCAGTATGAGAGTAGGACTTGGTGTGAAGAGAAAACACTGGGACCCAGGAAAGAAGTGCTTTGATAAATAAAGTAGGACAATGAGGAATTATTGGATGATAGGATGAAGAAAGGAAGAGCATAGAAAAGGCCTAAGACTGACTATATAGTTACATTTTTGACTTATTTTTTCTTTATTATTAGAATATGGATGACATACAATGTTATGTTAATTTCGGTTGTACAACATAGTGATTCCACAATTGTATACATCTGTCACCATACAATGTTACTAAAGCACTATTGACTATATTCCCTATGCTGTACTTTTTATCTTCATAACTAATTTATTTTATAACTGGAAGTTTGTACCTCTTATTCCCTTTACCCAGCCCCCAATCACCTACCCTCTGGAAACCAACAGTTTGTTCTTTGTATTTGAGTTTGTTTGGTTTTTATTGTTGTTTTTTGTTTTGTTTTTTAGATTCAACATATAAGTGAATCATATAATATTTGTCTTTCTCTGATTATTTCATTTAGCATGGTATCTTTCAGGTCCACCCAACTTGTTGCAAATGGCAAGATTTAATTCTTTTTTATGGCTGAGTAATATACCACTCTGTGTGTATGCGTGCATGTTGTGTGTATGTATGTATGTATCACACCTTTATTTATCCATCTGTTGATGAACACATGGATTGCTTCCATATCTTGGCTCTTATAAATAATGCTGCAATAAGCATAGGGTGTGCATATCTTTTCAAACTAGTGTTTTCATTTTCTTTGGGTAAATACCCAATAGTGGAATTATTGGATCTTATGGCATTTTTATTTTTAATTTTTTGAGAAGACTTCATATTGTTTTCCATAGTTGATTATACCAATTGACATTCCTACCAATAGGACATGAGAATTCCCTTGCTCTCAGTCTTCACTACCACTTGTCATATTTTTTTTATAGTTTGAAGTTTGTTTTTTTTAAGATCTTATTTATTTATTCATGAAAGACACACAGAGAGGGAGAGAGAGAACAGAGACACAGGCAGAGGGAGAAGCAGGCTCCATGCAGGGAGCCTCATGTGGGACTCGATCCCAGGTCTCCAGGATCCAGCCCTGGGCTGAAGGTGGTGCTAAACCGCTGAGCCACCCAGGCAACCCAAGTTTGAAGTTTTTAATTGAAATTCCAGTTAGTTAACATACAGTGTAATATTAGTTTCATGTATAGAATTTAGTGATTCATACTTTGGTTATCTTCTTAATATCAAGCTGAACTTATACTTGTTTTATACTAAATTGGTTAGAAAAGAAAACACCTATTTCACTTTCTTCCCTTAAAATTATATGGGATGAGAGAAAATTAAAAAAAAATGTTGCATCTGCAAACTCCAGGTTTAAGTTAAGGCACTTAAGTGGATGGAAATGATGAAAAGATTTATGATTTCAATGGGGTTGATCAATTCTAGAATAGGTTCAGAAATGTTAAAGATCCTTTTTTTGTTTTTTGTTTTCAGAAATGTAAAAGACTTTTGAGAAGACTGAGAAGTGAAATAATTGGTCAGATATAGGCAACAGAATAGCAATGGGCTACTTTCAAAAGAGACTTGAATCTTTCATAGCATATGAGAAGCAAGGGATATTGGGATGTGAGCAAGGTGACTATAGCCCAACAAATCTTTGTATTCCTGGACGCTATGACCTCACCAGATTTGACTGAGTTTTGGTAGCGCTTATATGGCTCCTTGTCTTTTTTTTTTTTTCTTGGCTTGTCACATCCTGCCCTCAATCCTAAATTATTTGTGGCCCTTTTTCAAACTTTTATCATTTAATCTGGTGTCCTTACTGTCTAGCACCTCAACAGGAGCATCACTCTTTAGGTTTCTAACTTCTGTTCATTATTTCTTCAACCCTTGGAAACTCTCCCTTTTGTATATAACCAATACAGAGTTCTCAGTGACAGAATTTTAGGTCTAGTTAGTGAGAAAGATTTTTTATTCTAACTCAGAAAGAACAAAGCATTGTCTGCAGAAAGAACTGTCTGATGGTAGCATAGCACTAATTATAATTTAATACATTTATTAGAACAGAAGTCTTTCTTAGTAAAAATTAATTTTTTAAATTATTTTTTGCAGGTTTCTAGGAGTATTAGGGTTGCTATTTAAGAGTGGGATCATGAATGAATTACACTCAGATTAAGATTTCTTAGAAGACCCAAAATGCTAAATTATTTCCTGATAAGGTCTATAAGTTTATTCTATTTATATAATGCTGCAAAAGGTAAATTTTCTTCCTTATGAGATGACTGCATTAGTTAAACAACACATAAAAGAGTAATTCACATATTTTCAATCATTCCACAGGAAAATCCACATGGCTTCCAGGAAAGAAAGATTTAAAAATACTTCTCTTATGACAATTTATTCTGCTAGAACCCTTCTAAGTGCCAATGAAATGGGGATGTGAATAGAATAAAAAAGTCATTAAAACTAGAGTCCTTTTTAACATATAATTTAGAAGTCAACTGATTAATTGGCTTCAAGTTATATTTATTTTTAAGCACAATAATGTCACTACTGCAGGATTATACAGTTCATCAGAAAGATCTATCAAAAGCAACTTCACACAAATTAAGGTGACAGTACAACTCTGTCAGCAACCTGTAGTGGACTACATGATGGAATTTAATGTGCATAACTCTGGCTGAAATGGTTACAGCCAATCTTTTTTTATTTTATCCCATTAATTATGTATATCAAATTTAGTTTCATATATTAAAACTTCAAAGAATTGATCTTCAAAGATGATAATTATCTAATCTGAAAAGTTCAAAAAATAAAAATAAAAAATAATTTATCATTATTAAAAGAGAATATATTATAGGCCACTGTATTAGTTTTCTGTACTTCTATAATAAATTATCACAATCCTAGCAGCTTAAAAAGATACTAATTTATTATTTCTGTTCTGTATGTCAGAAATCTGAGTCAGCTCATCTAGTCTATCTGGTCTGGGTTTCATAAAGCCCAAATCAAGTTGTTGGTTGGCTCATTTCTTATCAGGAGGCTGTAGAAAGAATCTACTTCCAGACTCATTCAGGCTACCAGTAGAATTCAGGTCCTAGCAGCTCTAAGACTGATTTCCCTTCTTCTTTGCTGTCAGCTGAGGGTCACACTTGGCTCCCAGCAGACCTCTCCCCAGTGCTTGCACAAGGGTCCCTACTCAGAGCTAACAAGAGCATGTCAAATCCTTCTCATGATTTGGAATACCTCTTAATTTCTCCTGCCAAATCTGTCTTTTGCTTCCAGCCAGAGGAAGTTCTTGGCTGTTTAGGTCTCATGTGATTACACCATGACTACCTGAATAATCCAAGATAATCTCCCTATTTTAAGGTTCTTAACATTAATTACATTTACAAATTCCCTTTTGCCAGGTAGTATAAAATATTCACAGATTCCAGGAATTAGGGCATGGATATCTTTGGGGAGGGGGCCTTATTCTGCTTAACACACTCACCAAAAGTAAAAGAGATATGCAAAATCACAAAACAGAAGATCTACGAAAAAACTGAAAATCATGGCACTTGATTTAAAAAAAGATTCTGAGGGAACAGGAAAATAAATCATGATGTGTTCAAACTATAGAATATTATGTGGTCAAAAAATCCTATCTTTAATGTGTGTCTAATCATATATGAGATTTATAACACTAAAATTTAAGTAAAACTAAAGCTCAACTATGTATACTATGTAATAACCGAAATTTTTCAAATAGGGATGTATAACATATATGCATATTTTTATTTATGTATACATTTATTAATGTATATGCATAAATATTGCCTTACCTTTGTGTAATTTATGTGGTACATAGGATATCTTTATGTACCAAAATATAGCAAGATATCAGTGTGGCAATCTCTGGATAATGATATTATGTATCCTTCTTCACTTGTGTTATGAAATCTCATTTTCCAAAACATTATAATCAGAAAACAAAATGCTAGGTTTTAAAAAAGTGATGTCATACATGGTTTCTCATGTAAAATGAAGTATTATAGCAAAAGAATCCAATGAGTCACATTATAGACAGAGCTCCATTTATTATGAATTAACCATAATTGGAGATCTAGTACCCTGAGACAGGGGTGTGAAGAGGGGAAGATGATTCATACCTTATTGACAGATCAATCACAGAAAATCACTGAAGTTTCAAAAAACCTTCTCTGCTGGATAAAACCCTTTCCAAAAGCCCTTTCTCCAACTCACACTATAAATGTTAGTAGTTTCTTGTTTTGTTTCATGCAATTTGTATACAAACATATAAAAATCAAGATAAAGTATTTTCAGGTTGCAAATAATGGTCTCTATAGTTGTTTCAAGTCTCCACGTAGTTCTGAGGCTCTTATTCCACTCGATCTCCTGAAGCAACATCACTGTCCTTTTCCCTTGATGAGGGACAAGTCAGACAAAGGAAACAATGATCCTTCCCTCCCTTTGGATGTCTGGTAACTCTAAACTAGGAGTAGGGAGAAAGAGCTGCAGCCCTTTGGCAATAAAGAACATTTACCTGTGCTCCTCATGCATTCCCAATGTCAAAAACATTTCAAATGAATGTCTAGTATCACCTTTTTCTTAGCACAGTAAATCACTGCCAAGACAGTTGAGCTCATTTCCAAGCCCTGTTTCATGCCTTCATATTTTGTTAATATCAACCAGGCTGCCTTGAGTGGGGGAACACTGACATACGTCATTACAAAGGGTTATTACTGTCATTGCTCCATTTTTCTGAATTTCACTGAGAAGGTAGTCACTCCCCTTTGGTCTGAACAGTGCTCTTCTTCACAGAAAAGTTAGCATGCCTGCAAGCCTATAATTGGAAAAAAAGGTTTTCTGGAGGTTGAGTACTTTTAGGTATGATAGACAGGCCACATGCCACTAAGACTCAAAAATAGCAGGATAACGGAACAGAGGATTCAATTGTTCCCCATCTCCCCTTAGGAAAAGTGACTGGTAAGAATTGTGATGATAAAACTGTCCACTTTATTGTTTACTTTTGCTGATTCAGTGCTCAAGACAGGCAAGAACTGCATAGAAATTACTCGCTTGTTAGAATGTATTGTGACAAACTGGAGATGGTATCTTGGTCACATGCTGCAAGATTGGATGTTTGGGTCTCAGTTGCCTGTGAATCAGTGGTGTGGAAGTCTACAGCAATGGGCCGCAGTGGCACATCTGGCTTTGTAATTAGGAGAGCCATGGCAAGACTGGAAATGACATCTATGAACAGAAAACAGAAAATCTCAAGTACAGATCAAGATAGGAGAGGGAGTCTGATGACATAAATTTCAAATTTTGGTTTTGCGTTGTGGTGCATGTGGTATTGGGGAAAGCAAACCCACAGCCCTTACTTCAAAAGCGGCTCTGACACAATGAAACTATATCCACAATAATCCACCTGCATGAGGGCTCCTTATTATATCCCCTTGCCTCTTTAGGGAGGCCCTGCCAGCTTTAATATGTGATATTTCTTCAGATTTTTCATGGTATGCCATTCCCTGCCCAAAAGAATGTCTTTTACTATTACTCTGATATCTAACTACTATGTCCCAATCCTGACTTCAGGTTTCTGTCCCAAAAAGTCGGATTTAACATCCTCCCTACATTGCCTTTGGTGTATCTTCATGAATTCTGCTTTATTTTTGGCCTTGCTGACACTGAAAAGATAGCCTGATGCACTGTCCTCTGGAGGTCAAAGCACTAAACACCACCTTCAGGATCAAGAGAATACATTGCTAGAATATGTACCCAAGATGGATTGGATAATTTTCTAATTTCTCCACTCCATATTATACTTATCTCTGGTTGTACCTGAATGGCTCTAGAAGTCATAGAAAACAAAACAAAACAAAACACAGTATTTCCATCATCTCTTCTTATGGTATGATGGTTCTCATACTTTGGTGTATATAGGAATTACTGGAAAATTATTTTAAAAATTGCTTCCAGGATCCAATCCCTAGGTATGTTGACTTAGCAAGTCTGGAAGGGTCCCATTGAGCTGTATTTTAATAAGGTGTCTTTATGTTGAGAAGCACTTTTATAAACAGATTGAGAAACGAAGACTATAGAGATCCTCTAGAAACTTGGAGGAAAATAAAACCATTCTCTGGGATATAAAATATGAAATCATTACCACACGCAGCAGAGTACAGACAGCCAAAATCTCCAAACAATCTTCTGACTGGTCTTCAATGTTCCATGCATCTCCCCTTCAGGGAGCATATTCTACTAGAGAGCAGGAGTGTTTGCTTCCCTAACAATTGTATTTCCTGTTGTCCTTCCCCATTAGTCTGTCTCTGCAAGGCCAAACTACGTTGAGCTTGCTCTTCAGAGATAGGCCTGTTTGTGGTGGGCTCATCAGTTGATATCGGACCTTGAGACTGCTGAGAACAACAGGGTTAACTCAAAGTAATGAAAGTCACCCTCTAGGGACTTTAGGCAAGGCAACAGGCCTGCCTCGAGGAGTTACCCACTGCATTTGCTACAACTGGGGTCACTTTTCCTGATCTTCCACAGTGGCTCTTTCCTTAAAAAAGTTAATTGAATTAGTGGTTGTTTTGTCATCTGTGAGCTTTTGAGAGCAGAGGCTATGTCTCATCTATCTTGTGTCAATAAAGCCTAGCACAGTGCTTGATAAGGAAGTGTTGACTAAATAACTAGATGAAGGAATGGAAACTGCAGGAAGATAAAACGGGGGTCATAGAGGGAGAGAGGATGCTAGTGTTTGAGGAAGAAATGACTTCATAGTCTACTCCACCTAATTTACCCCATACTAAGTGCTGCATTTTATTACTCTTTGATTGGGAGGGTAGTTATGTGACTAAAAACAGTTTGCTAGAATAGAACATATGGTTTATACCATGAAAAAACCCTTCTATATATGTATATTTATCATTTTCTAAAACTCGTTATTTCTTCTTTAGAAACCACTGGTGAGTTAGTGTTAAAGAGCTAGGAATAGAACTGCTTTTATGAAGTCTAATATATGTTCCATTTGAAAAAACTGCTTCTCGTGTCTAAGAATAATTAACAACACACTTTAATTTATGAATGTCTGTGCTCAAAGGTCTTTCATCCATGGGAAGGAGAGAGAGAGAAAGAAGACTGAGAGGCTAATGGAAAACTTTCATGTCCTTGTGCTCAGTTCGGGTGAAACATCCAGGAGTGGTACTGAAGAGGCCAGAGGAATCTCTGCTGAGCTCTGCTTTACATATGTGCATTATAAATGGGTAACCTCCATACTTTAGGTTTTCAGCAACCCTATCTCTCCTCCAGTGGCTATGATTTAAGAATAACAATGTGACATGAACATTGAGATGAGAGGATAAGTGAATAAAGAAAAAGGATGGTGTTGAATAATTAAAAGGAGGGGGGAGTGGAAGAGGAGAAAGAACTGACTCATGGGGAGCAAATGTATTCATCGCCTCTTTGTCTCCTCCATGCACTGTACCTCTCAACCAGGAAAGCAGATTTCTTGACTCTCAAAGGAAATAAAGGTGGCAATTAAATGCTGACAAGAAAAATAATAAAAATAAAAAAGAAATAAAAGAACAGAGAGGAAAGACCGCCTCCTCCATCAACTATATACTGTGATCCTGACAATCCCATCTGTCAACACTAGAAAAGTCAGGGGATTCGATCTTAAGGGCCTAGGCCGTGGGTTTTTGAATCATCCAAAAATGGGTCTAGTTCTTTTTTACATCCTTTCCACCTGTCCTGTCTTCCCCACCCATCCTATGAGTCAGCTGCTTGTCTTCAGGGAGCTCACATAGCCCACTGTAGCAGTCCTATAAGGGAGGCCACTTCTGCTGACCAGATCCACCCCAACCTCATGACCATGGCCTTCTCTCCATTGCCAACTACCTCAGTCAATTCTCCCATGGTCTCTATTTCTAGATACTCTGCTACTCAAACCCTCAAACAATCTCCACTATCTACTAAACCTGCTCCTCCCTATGTTCTGAGTGCTGCTGGGGGAAAATGCCAAATCCAAATGATCCAGTCTTTCTTTGTTGACTTCAATGGCTACTTCCAAGTAAGAAATTTATTCTAAGTTACCTCCAATAATACTTCAAACAGCTCTTCTCAAGCCCCCAGACCTCAAAAGATATCTTGGCCCTCAAAAGATGAGGGCCCTTTCCTCGTACTTATATGGGAAAATCAAATGCCATAGACATTCAGAGGGTTGCCCTAATTTCTAGTCTGTCCAATTTTATACCCTTTATTCCTAAAACAAAGGATGAACTGTCCCAATCCCCTCCCTAAACTCAACCCTTAATCCATCTACCACACCACATTTCTGCTTAACCCCACCTGCATCTCTAGCTGATCAGGTTACTCTTACCTTTATCCGGTTACTTCTTCCCACAGGTCTTGACCTTAAGACCCTGGTTAATATTAATTTCATTCCCCCTTCCCATGATTAGGCTTCTGAGTAGCCAAAATGGCTTCTTTAAATTCACTGCTAGCTTGAAGCAGTCTGCCTCCTGTCCTCGTTAGGGTTTTGAGTTCACCAGGGAACTCCACTCCCATGTCCCAAAACCCATCGTTTTTGGCCAGAACTAGTAGTGATCTTTGTCTCTTACATTTGACACTATTGAAACCCTAACTATCCTTCAAGGCCTGGTGGTACATTTTTTTTTTCCTACCCACTTCCTCCCTTTCCAACCAGTGCCTTCTACTACCTCCCTTTCAATAGTTCCTCAGCACCCTGTTTGTGCCTCAGTGTTTTGCCTGCCTTTTTCTACTACTGGGTTGTAAGCACCAGAACTAATATACACTGCTTTCTGAAGGACAGATTTTTGATATTTAAAATAAATTGTGTTCAACATTTCTTTCTTGAACTTTCTTCCCTTGGCTATTCACTTGGCTAACTTAAGTCCCTTCCTTCACCATACCGCTCCCTCACTAGTCAGTCACAAGTTATGAAATGTTTTTCCTTTCGGCCAAATGCTCTGACTCTATGTTTTTCTGTCCATTTTTATTGTCAATTCCTGGTACAGCCTCTCCTCTTTCTATGCCTAGATTTTAGTGACAATTTTACCCAATCTAACTTTGTCTTCCCCCTTCCAACTTCTCATTGCGGTACTCATGTTTAATCACTACTTCTTATAAACTCTATCCCAGATCTAAAACTTTCAGGAGTTCTCATTTTCCTCCTATGACAAGTCTAAAATCCTCTACTAGATTAGATGCAGACTTGGGGCACCTGGGTGGCTCAGTGGTTGAGCATCTGCCTTTGGCTCAGGTTGTGATCCTGGGGTCCTGGGATCGAGTCCCACATCTGGCTCCCTGCAAGGAGCCTGCTTCTCCTTCTGCTTATGTCTCTGCCTCTCTCTCTCTCTCTCTCTCTCTCTCTCTCTCTCTCTCTGCCTCTCTCTCATGAATAAATAAATAAAATCTTTATAAAAAAAAGATTAGTTGCAGACTTGAGAGTAAGCAATGCATTTCAGTGCTGCCCAATTTCTGACTACTTTCAACACTCTGTCTTCTTCTGGTCAACCTGGTTTCCTCCTGAGTCACATAAATGCAATATGCATCCTTATTCAGGGATTTTGGAATCACAAAGCCTGGGATATGAATCCTGGACTTTCCTTTTATTAGTTGTTATCTTAATTTACCTCTTTGCACCTCAGATTGTTCATTTGTAAAATAAAGGCAATAATATTTTCCCCACAATCATATTTTTTTATAAATTAATTTTTATTGGTGTTCAATTTACCAACATACAGAATAACACCCAGTGCTCATCCCGTCAAGTGTCCCCCTCAGTGCCCCTCACCCATTCACCCCCACCCCCTGCCCTCCTCCCCCTCCACCACCCCTAGTTCATTTCCCAGAGTTAGAAGTCTTTATGTTCTGTCTCCCTTTCTGATATTTCTCACACATTTCTTCTCCCTTCCCTTATATTCCCTTTCACTATTATTCATATTCCCCAAATGAATGAGAACATACACTGTTTGTCCTTCTCCGGTTACTGTGGCCAAGTTCAAAAAGGGTGTTGCCTGAGTTCTTCTCTGGGATTTTGATGGAATCTTGTCTCACATTTAGATCTTTCATTTATTTTGAGTTTATCTTTGTGTATGGTGCAAGAGAGTGGTCCAGTTTCATTCTTCTGCATGTGGATGTCCAATTTTCCCAGCACCATTTATTGAAGAGAGTGTCTTTCTTCCAGTGGATCGTCTTTCCTCCTTTATCGTATATTAGTTGAGCATAAAGTTCAGGGTCCACTTCTGGGTTCTCTGTTCTGTTCCATTGATCTATATGTCTGTTTTTGTGCCAGTACCACACTGTCTTGATGAACACAGCTTTGTAGTACAACCTGAAATCTGGCATTGTGATGCCCCCAGATATGGTTTTCTTTTTTTAAAATTCCCCTGGCTGTTTGGGGTCTTTTCTGATTCCACACAAATCTTAAAATAATTTGTTCTAAGTCTCTGAAGAAAGTCCATGGTATTTTGATAGGGATTGCATTATACGTGTAAATTGCCCTGGGTATCATTGACATTTTCACAATATTAATTCTGCCAATCCATGAGCATGGAATATTTTTCCATCTCTTTGTGTCTTCCTCAATTTCTTTCAGAAGTGTTCTGTAGTTTTTAGGGTATATTTTGAGAACCATTTGAATGGTAAATGGTTCTCCAACCTTTTATTTTCAGGTTGTAGGTGTCCTTCTGTCTAAAATGAGTCTCTTGTAGACAGCAAATAGATGGGTCCTGTTTTTTTATCCAGTCTGAAACTCTGCCCCTTTCTTTCATGGGGAGGAATATTAGGGTAACAGCAGACCTCTCCACAGAGACGTGGCAGGCCAGAAAGGGCTGGCAGGATATATTCAGGGTCCTAAATGAGAAGAACATGCAACCAAGAATACTTTATCCAGCAAGGCTCTCATTCAAAATGGAAGGAGAGATAAAGAGCTTCCAAGACAGGCAGGAACTGAAAGAATATGTGACCTCCAAACCAGCTCTGCAAGAAATTTTAAGGGGGACTCTTAAAACTCCCCTTTAAGAAGAAGTTCAGTGGAACAATCCACAAAAACAAGGACTAAATAGATATCATGATGACACTAAACTCATATCTGTCAATAGTAACTCCCCACAATCATATTAAAACAACTCTGGGAAATGAACAAGGGGTAGTGGAAGGGGAGGTGGGTGGGGGGTTGGAATGACTGGGTGATGGGCACTGAGGGGGCACTTGGCGGTATGAGCCCTGGGTATTATGCTATATATTGGCAAACTGAACTCCAATAAAAAAATTTTAAAAAAATCATTAAAACAAAACAGTGAGCTCCCTCTCTAACACTATAGCACCTCACACAGAACTAAGCATACCACAGGTGCTCAATAAACTGGGGCAGTGGTTAATAGTGCTTATCTAAACAATGAGAAATGACCTCAGTGATAAAGAGAAATAGGATCAAATATAGGAATAAAGGAAACATAGCCAGAAGGTTGAAGCAGTTCTTTATGGAGATTAAAAAAAAAAATCAAAGACTTGAAAAAGTAAAAGGCTCCGTTGTAATTCTGGTGTAAAGGCCCCAAGTCACAAAGGCTTACATTAAAGTAGCATAAGATGAGTCAAAGGAAAGTTTCCACTGTTTTATGAGAAATTCAGAGGGAAGTTAGGCAGGCCATGCTGCCACCTATTATCTACCATTCAATTTTATTCTTCTTGCCCCTTCATGGGGAGTAGGACATCTTCTGCATCTGTCTCTTTAGTTTCAAATGAGGCAAGGACAATGCTATGACAAGAAGAGTGCTACCACTCTGTTTTCTGTTTCCCATAGCTTTTAAGCCTATAATTCTGATCTTGATCACTGCATACTTATCTTCATTATATTAGATCATAGTAATATCCTCACTTTATAAATGAGGAAACTGAGGTTCAGAAAGATTAAGTGACTCACCTCCTTAAGAAGTCCTCTTAAGATATTAATGTGATTAAATCCCCATTCTTACAGTAGGCCAATTGTAAAAGGCTCTTGCATATCAGGTTCCTATGACAGATACGTATAATACAAAAATCACTGTAAGAGAAAGCATCTAGATTTGACAGTCCTGGTATTATCTATTTGTCCCCCTGAAACATAAAGTTCTTTCTGTTGGTGTGGTTGACATGGATAAAGTGAGGACCATTCTTTGGGGTGATGTGTTCCACGCCCTCTTACATTTTTTTTCAGCGTCTAAAATAATTAACTATGCTGCCTCAGCTGTGATGAATTGAGGAATCTTGAATGTGAATCTCTAGGGAGAAAAGCTGACAAGAAACCAGAAAGAGTAGGCCCAGGGCACTGAACTTTTCAGGTTTGATCTTAGCAGGATGAACCAGATGTCCAGTGTCCAAGCTACTAGATAGTCTGGAGTTGACTATTAAGGGACTCTGATATTTGTGGCAAGACATGGCAATAGGTAAATATGCAGAAAGTGGTAATATTTGATATTAAGTGTGTAGACAAACCAGATGCCAGGGACATTAATCATTTTAAAGCAGGATCACAGGGAGAAAGGAGGTTATCAGGGCCTCAGGGAGAAACTGATGCTAAGAAAGATTTCCATAGATGAAAGAAGCTATAATGTGAATTAAGAAATTGAGGCACATTAATAATAATAATGTCATTTAGTGAGGACTACATCCCAGGCACTATTTTAGGCATTTTGTATGAAAATATAAATGAATTATTATATTCAGTCATTCTAAAAAACAGTATTATAATCCCCATCTATTAGAGGTAGTAAATTTTTAAAGCCTGACCACAGAGTAAATTTTAGTAAATGAGGATAAAAAAATTAACTACTTCAGATTGTTCTCATAAGGATTGCATGAGTCAATATAATGAAGAACTTTGAAGCATACCTGGCACATATTAAGAACTGAATGAATGTTAACTCCTATTTGCTAAAAATAAAGAAGTACACATTAATAACAAAATAAATCACAAAATGATTTGATAACTTGATCAAGATTATACTTCCATTTACTGGTTTGAGCCAAGCTATGAATCCATCCCTATCTGGTCCCAAATGCTGAGCTCATGAACACTGGGCTATGGAACAGAAGTCCAATACCCGGGTGGGAAGCAGTCATTGTAGCTTGATGGACATGGAACCTAGAAGGTCATCATCCAAGCACACAGTGAATAGGCCTTTGAGCATAAAGACATCTGAGCTCTCATCACATTTCAAGATGGTGCTTCTAACACCAATAAGATTTGATTAGACTGGCTCTGCATCAGGTATACAGACCTGCTGGGTGAACTTTAGAAGTATCTGTAGTGATGGGAACATGAGTCATCAAATGTGTCTGAAGGATATATGGAGAAAAGGTACTGGCTCCAGATTTTCCCTTGTAGGTAGGATTGGATGGCATGTTTTGAAAAAAATAATTGGATATTTTTAGGTATTCAAAAGCAGCTCTCTAAACCAGACTTTATAAATTATTTCCCAGTGCTGATGCCGGTACAGTCCTGGTCTATTGGCCAATCTTTAGTCTTATATTAACTGGTAGTCACAAAAAATGGCCACTATTAAAGCTGCCCACTAACTTCTACTCAGTTAACAGTTTATGATGTTATATGACCTAAATTTTGTCTTTAAAATTTTGCATCCAACTTTGCAAATGCTTAGCCTGACCTATGCCTGTGAATGTGTTTATTACAGCACTGTGCCAGATCTGCCAAATAACTTTCCTTTATTAATTGTGAAAGTTAAGGTGTTACACAAAAGGAGGTAGGTATCTCTATCACTTTGCCTTGGAAAGGGCTGGAGTTATGAGTGAGTATTAAATCAGGCATTTAAACAACCCAAATGAGTGTTTAAAATACCCCCAAATGTAAAAGGTTCTTTTCATGCTTTACCCACCCATTCTATATGGTGATAGATACAACATTGGCAATACAACAAAGACAACAGATTCAAATAATTCTGTGATTGCTCTGATACTCATCTCATTTTTCTTCTGAAAGTAATCCATGCTCAAATTATTTTGAGATGGAAGTTTAAAAAGTGACAATTGGATTAAAAAAAAACACACACACAACCTTCCATCACTCCCATGAAACCTAATAGACTATGAATCGCTTAAGTATTAGAAACTTTCAAAACTGTATTCTAATATCAAATTAGATAAAAGTTGAATTGTGTTAGACAAAGAGTTTTTCTTTCTTCTTCTTTTTTTTTTAATTCTTGACAGACCACCATTATATCAGGTGAGAACTGCAGCAAGTAATGATATTTAAAATTAAGGAAACTTTTCCATTTCACTGATGCCAATTTTAACATTTCACAATGAGTCTTTTTGGCATTCTAATTATTGTTCTAATTCTATTAATTCGTTTTGTATAGGATTATATTGGCTCCTCTTCTAATGATCACTAAAACTTCATTTGGAGTTGTATCACTTCATTAATCTTGATTACCTATAATTAATCAAAACAGTCTTTCCTTCAAGTTAGGTCTCAGAAATGTTTATCAATATGTATCCTCTAAATACTTGACTAAATATATGTTGGCATTTTAAAGGAAATCTGGAAACTCAATAGGCTTCTTCACTGAGAGATAGTATGGTTAGCTATTAAAGTCTTAGACTTCAAAGTCAGATTATTTGGATTCAAAGCCAGTTCTCACTCATTTCAGCTGCCTGTGATGGGGCAAGTTATTTAAGCTCTTTGTACCTTTTTATTTTATTCTATGAAACTAGAATCATAGTAGTGATATCTAAGTCATAAGTAATTCTAAGAATTGAATAAAATAATATGTGTAAAACAGCTACAACAGGGCCTGACACATAATAAATATTCATCAGATTGTATTTTTTTTATTTGAAAAACAAATAATAATTGTGTTGTGTTGTGTGTGTTGTGTGTTGTTGTTGGCCTTTAGAATCAAACAAACCAGGATTTTAATTCTTTGTTTTGTTGTTGTTGTTGTTGTTTTTTACTAACTACATGGTATTATGTAAGTTATTTAGCTCTCCTAACTTTTCTTGTAGATACAGATATATAGATATCACCTCTCAAGTTTGTTAGGAGGATAAAATCTTTGAAAAATATAATTAGTAGAGTTAGCCAATTTTATATTGGTTGTATTTTATTTAAATGGGAACACATTTTATATAAAGAATTATATAAAACGCTAAGAATTATATAAAATGCTATCTGGAAATCATTTGTAATATTTGGCTTTGATATTTTCTTGTAGTATAGATAAACAAGCCTATAACATGCCCAGATTCCATTCCTTCCTTCATTCATTCAAAAATATTTGAATGGATAATATATACCAGGCACTGTGCTAACAACTGGTGATGAAGTATTAAAAGGCAGATACTCTACCTTCCAGGGAGTTCTATGACCAATAAGCAAGGCAAACAAATAAGAGGCAATGAGAAAACTGCCTACATACTATGTATACATTTGTAGAGGGCACTGAAAGAGTAGAGGAAGAACAAGAAAGGCTTGTTATACATGTGGAACCTAAGCTAATTCTTTAAAGAGTAGATATGAGCCATAGAACATAGAGAGGAAGAACATTCTGGTCAGAAGAGAGCAACTTAGAAAAGGAGCATGGGAATCATTTTCTCAAACCTGCAGGTGTAGTGCAAGGAGGAGACATTAAGTTGAAAAGTCAGTAACAGGAAGCACACAGGAAATGGGGATCCTGGAAAAATTCATCCAGGGGACTTATATGAGTCAATTTGAGTTTAAGAAAGATTACTCAGGCAAAAGTAAAAAGTGGCCAGAGAGGGGGGAAAAGAAATGGAGACAGAAAGCTTAGGGGCAAATAGTTGAGCTCGAATTAAAGATATTTATTTATGACTATATTTATGTTCATATTAACATATTTACTATAACTTAAAATTGGAGATACATCTGAATTAGTTGTGTCACATCATGCTCATATAAGCTTTCTTCAGTGTTGACAAATACCTTCAAAACATTTTTTAAAGACTTTATTTGATAGTGAAAAAAAGGAAGAGAGACAGAGAGAGAGATAATGAGTAGGGGAGGGAAAGGGAGAAGCAGATTACCCCCTGAGCAGGGAGCCAGAAACAGGGCTCCATCCCAGAACCCTAGGATCATGACCTGAGCTGAAGGCAGATGTTTAAATGACTGAGCCATCCAGGCACCCTTCTGCAAAACATTTTTATAAGTTTTTTATTTAAATAAAATTAGCCAACTATAATACATCACTAGTTTCAGATGTTGTGTTCAATAATTTATCAGGTGCATATAATTAAAAACTCATTTTGTGCTGTCAGAATCTAGGTAGTGATTCTGACTGGTTGTTGTGACCTGCACAGGTGCTTGTGATGCAACAGCATGCCTAACTCAGAAGGACCTAGACATGTTTGTTGCCCTCAGGACATTCATAGTCTGGAGGAAAATACAAACTAGTCATAACACATTATGTTTCAGTGTTCTGAGTGCTCTGTGGTGCAGGAGTTGATGTGTAAGCACATGAGAGAGGATGACCGTAGCCACTGGTTTCAAAGAGTTTAGGCAGGAATGGATGTTTCATAGACAACCAAAGAGGACCTAGCCTAAGGAGTCCACACAAAGAAGTGTTCCAGGCAAATTCACCTGTGGGGGGTTCAAAGGGCAGCAAGGCTGTGGCTGCTTCTAAGAAAGGAAGAGTTCAGCTTGTGAGAAGGGCAATGCACAAGAGGCAAGGCTGGAGAGGAAAGAAGGAAACACAGCCTCAAGGGCCCACACATCATCTTAAAGAATGTAGATATGGACAGATTTTGAATCATAACTAATATCATCCTGGCCACCTTACCAGAAAAAAATGTTGAATCTCTCGATATGCCAGGCATCTAAGCACAAATCTAGGCCATTGGACTAGACTCCAATACCTGAAAGCTAGAGATCTTGTGCTTTCTATCATGCTTCCAAGAGCCAGCATAGTGGCTGCCAAGAGCAAGCACTCAATGCAGAATTTCAAATGACTGAACGGATGACAAGAAATTAAATGCCCAGTGGGAAGTTCATTTTCCATAATTTAACTCTCTATTACTGGAGAGTTCTTTGTCATCTAACTTGGAATAATGCTGAAATGAACACCCTGTGTTTAATTCTTGAACCTCATCTGTGTTTACTTATTTAAAATACAACTTAGCAATCGAATTACCGGGAAAGGGTACAATATATTTAAGGCTCACAATACACTGATCTGGAAGGATATTTCAAATATGCTTTAACAAGCAAATATTTGAAAGTGCCTGTTTCTTTGCATCTTCAGCACAACTGGATTATCCATAAGTTTGATAATGATTTGCAATTATTGCATGAAATACTGGAGGAGGAGCTAGTGTTTCTATGATATATATATATATATATATATATATATATATATATATCTTTTTTTAAGATTTTATTTATTTATTCATAAGACAGACACACACACACACACACACACACAGAGGCAGAGACACAGGCAGAGGGAGAAGCAGGCTCCATGCAGGGAGCCCGATGTGGGGACTCGATCCCGGGACTCCAGGATCATGTTCTGAGTGGAAGGCAGACGCTCAACCACTGAGCCACCCAGGCATCCCTATATCTCCTTTGTTATATGCTTGAAATCATGTTTTCTTCCCAGTACTAAAAGGGTTTACTGATTCTCCTTTTCCTTTCAATTTGTAATGAAAATAGGCCATGAATTTGAGTTAATTTTGGCTAAATCTTATCATTTAATTTACTGTTTTAATTGTCATTTTCTTCCACAAAGATAGGTAGTGCTGGATTTGGTGTTTAGAGTAAAATTAGCATAACCTTTCCTCAGGGCAGTGTATTATTACTCAATTATATAAGCACTTTTTATAAATTAATACCATCATTCTTTTTGTCTTATAGATTGCAAATATATTTCTTATTTGACATCTGCTATTACTTTCATTCATAGAAACTTCTGACATTCATTTTTTTTTTTTTTTTTTTTGCTTTAAAACTTCATTCTTGGGATACCTGGGTGGCTCAGTGTTTGAGCATCTGCCTTTGGCTCAGGGTGTGATCCTGGAGTCCCGGGATCCATTCCCACATCCAGCTCCCTTGGAGCAGCCTGCTTCTCCCTTTGCCTGTGTCTCTGCCTTTCTCTCTGTGTCTCTTATGAATAAATAAATAAAATCTTTAAAAAAATTAAAAATTAAATAAAACTTCATTCTTCTGGCATTCTATAGTTCTGACTTCATGACATTAATATGCCACATATGACATTTCATTTTTAATTAGTAATAAAAAATGTTTAAGCTATGGCTTTCCTATGAGTCATCTTTGGCTCAAACTTTATCATTTTTTAAAAAAAATTGTTATTATATTCCAAAATATATGTTGTGCCATGGTTAATAGCTAAACAAGCCCAAGAACTCAAATTCTGGTCTCTCAATAGTACTGTGATGTTTGGATAGTTCCTTAATCTTCTATACTTTAATTTTCTTATCCAAAAATTTATAATATCTATACCTCACAGAATTTACAAATATCTATGAAAAACCTGCCATGTCAAGGAACTGATCTAGATCTTTGGAGTAGAGTGACAAAGGAACCAAACAACATCTCTGCCATCACAGAGCTTACATTCTAGTGGAGAATGGACAGTAAATATATGAACTCATAAATATGTCATATAATGTCAGGGAGTGAATTAGTGCTTGGAAGGAAAATAACTCTGAGCTGCTATTTTAAATAAGTTGATATGAGGTTGAGGTTATAATATATCATAGATCTAACATACTTTTTCCAGGGCCTGGAATATAATAAACACTTAACAAGTGTTAGCAATTATTATTTACAATTTAACTTTCCTCTTAACTGGTAACTTATTCATAGGAGTGTTTTCTTGGTGTTTCTTTTAATTCCATGTGATTGGATTACATTTACAGTTTAGTTTTAGTTTTTGTTTATTTATTTGCTTCTTTTAAATGGAGGCTATGGCCCACTTATTTTGCACCACTTATTTTCTGCATTTTGGAATTCCTGAGTATTTACTGTGGTCTCTCACAGAAATTATTTTAAAAAGTACACTGGAGGCTATCAACTTTATATGTTCTGTTTAAAGATGTTCAAATTAGATATCTCTACACTTATTTTTTAATCTACAAAATTACCCTCATTGATTATATTACTTAGATCATTATCTTTTATTTTTCTTTTGTGGTCTATAAGGACTTACAGAAATAAGCTATTGCCAACTTCTCTTTATTCATCTAATAGTTTTTGATTTACACATTTTGATATAATGATATTTAGGACATAAATCTTTATGAGTCATATCCTTACTGTAGATTGCATCATTTATCAGAATAAAATGACATTCTATTCTATGCACTTTACTGTCTTTTGTTTGGGGTTTGACATCCACTGAGAACCTCTTCATAGAGTTTTTTTAAATTTTATTTATTTATTCATGAGAAACAGAGAGAGGGAGAGAGGGGTAGAGAGACAGGCAGAGGGAGAAGCAGGCTCCATGAAGGGATCCTGACATGGGACTCGATCCCAGGTCTCCAGAATCATGCCCTGGGTTGAAGGCGGTGCTAAACCACTGAGCCACCCGGGCTGCCCCTTCATAGAGTTTTTGATGTTGAAGTATATACCAGGCTATTCCTGAATAAATGAACAATTCTCTTTTTTTCTTTAACTTTTAAGATCTCTTTCCTTTTTATTTTGCTTGATATTAATTTATGCTTTTGCCCTTTCTGTGTTATGATGCTTTAAGTGCATCTCTTTTAAGGAACATAGTTTTATTTATTTATTTTTTATTTTTTTTAATTTATTTATGATAGTCACACACACAGAGAGAGAGAGAGAGAGGCAGAGACACAGGCAGAGGGAGAAGCAGGCTCCATGCACCGGGAGCCTGACGTGGGATTCGATCCCGGGTCTCCAGGATCGCGCCCTGGGCCAAAGGCAGGCGCCAAACCGATGCACCACCCAGGGATCCCGAGGAACATAGTTTTATTTAGTTGTTTTTACTATGCTTGAGAATATTTTTTAAATGCAGCATTGACTTATTTTCGTTTATTGTTGCAACTGATAAATTTGTTTTTTATTCATCCATCTTGTTCTATGTTCGCTGATTTAATGGAACTTTTTTGCACCATATTGATTGTTTACTTTCTCTTTGTGAACTGGGATGTATTCAATTGTTTTTAAGTTCAACCAATGCTTACTTTTAAGAACATGTGTACATGCATGTGTGCACATGCACACACACATAACTTACATTTTTATTTAATCACCATCATGAAGTATCTATATTTATTCTTTACCCCTCAGGTTCTTGTTCCCTCTGCTCTAGTAATAATCTAATCTCAGCAGTATCCTTTAGTTCAGTGTGTGCTAAATGTAGGAAGGCATTCCAGCTTAGCCTAATAGATACCATCATAATGACCATTTCTCTATAATGAATTTGCTTCCATGTCCCAGATGCCTGCTTATACAAGAAATTTGATTTTCTGGTGGAAATGTAGTGACTTGGTGCAAACATTCAAAAACAGTGATTATTATGTCCCACACATATACCAAATGACTATGAATACAATAAAATATACAGATATTATTTACTACATAAGGATACAAGCACAAAGTGATACCAGTACATTTTTTTAGCTGCCCCATGATATAGCTTCCTGGAATCTCTATACCACCCAGAAATGCTAATGGTGGACTCAGCTTAAAAACTGCACAAAAAGGTAAATCTTATTGAATCAATAATGTTGATAGAACGTAGTAACTCATAGTCCCTTTCCCCAACAATTAATTTTATGTGCAGCTGTCTATAATCCAACTTATTAGCAATTCCTACCTGATAGCACTAACAGAAAAAGCTTAAGTCATACTTGTACATACATGACTCCTTTGTCTTCTGTTTTTATCTCTTTTTTTTTAAAAAAATCAATATTTAGGCATCTCCTAGATAAGTTCCAGGTAAATGTAATCTAAATCCAAGTCAGTAAGAATGATGTTGACCAAGATAGATTATAACATAATGATCTGAGCCAAATCACAAGAAATCTAACTCCAGGTTGACAATAAATCTATTAATTAGCAGGTTTGAGATAATACGGTTGTTCACCATAGTTCTAAATTTACCCAACTACAGTTGGGGGTAATTAAGGGTCACTGAGAGCTGAAAGCCTACTTATTCTATGATTATCAAACAGTTTTTATCCAACTCTTTATTCGATAGCAAATTTCATCATGTTCAGAGAGAATACTTGTTCTATCATTTGTACTGTGGCATCTCTAGCATTTTTAAAGAATGAATAACCTAGATTCTTTCTTAGAGACAAATAAATAAAACCCATTGGTCTGAGTGTGATAAGAGTTAAGGACTTTCAAATGAAGAGTGATTAACCTCTTACTTCTAAAGCAGTGCCCAAATGGGAGTGTGGGACTCTGAAATAAGATGGAGTTAAAGAGGACAGAGGTTAATTGTATAAGGAAAAGATGACTTTTCCATTATTTTATATATATATCATTGAATCAGGTACTGGGGATATGTTTTAATATGCCCTATAACAAAGGAGGTAAAAATCTAAGAAAGTAAGTCCATTTAAAAAATTGTAAGTCTGTTTATTCTCTGCATTTATGGGTCTGTTTCAACTTTTTATTTGCTTATTCTTTTGTTTTATTTTTTAGATTCCATATATAAATGAAACCATATGGTTTTGGTCTTTCTGTCTGACTTACCTCACTCAGCATAATACCCTCTGGTTTATCCAAGCTGTCACAAATGGCAAGATTTCATTCTTTTTCAGCTGAGTAATACTCTATTGTATATACATACTGCCTCTTCTTTACCCATTCATGTACTGAATGTATACTTGGTTGCCAGAGGAGAGGGGTTCAGGGGGTGGACAAAAAATGGGTGAAGGAGAGTGGGAGATATAGACTTCCAGTTATAGAATAAGTAAGTCACAGGGATGGAAGGTTCAGCACAGGGAATAGTCAACAGTATCTTAATAGTGCTGTATGGTGACAGGTGGTAGCTACACTTAGGGTGAACACAACGTAATGTATAGACTTGCTGAATGACTATGTTGCATCCCTGAAACTAATATAACACTGTTGTCAACTATACTTCAAAAAAAATTGTGATTCTGGAAGTACTTAACTACTGCCCTGGTCCCCTTTCTGGTAGCCTAAGAAGGACTGTTAACAGTGCTGGTAATGGGGGGCTCTTTTAACTCAGTATGACAATAGACCATGTTAATGGAGAAAGGAGGACCAATGGCTTCAGCAGATCTGTAAGAACCAAAAAGAAAAGTGTGTGGGTATCCTGGGACATAAGGTTGCCAGATCAAATATAGGACACTAAGTTAAATTTGAATTTCAGATACCAACAAATAATTATTAGTATAAGTATATTCTGCACAATTCATAGCTCATCTGAAACCAAATTTAACTGGACATCCGGTGTTTTTTATTTGCTAAATCTGGAAACTCTCTCTAGTCAGAAAGTTTTCAGAGAAACAGAAGCCTTAAATAGCTTGGAGTCCTCATTATCCTTCCAAATAAAAGAATATTTTCATCACCTTATATATTTCCAGCCATATATCTTAACTGTCGTTATTCAGTTTGTCTTAGAACAGTAAGGTGTTTTCCCCCAATTGATAAGAATATTCTTAAGTGTTTCTGAAATTCCCGTTGATTATGCTGGATTACTTACTCCCTCATCAATATCTTCATACAAGCACCACTGCCAGAACTTAAATCCATTGACTTCTCATGGATATCAAATTCAAGCTCCTTTAAGAGATATTATATATAAAGGAAGAAAACACTGGCTAGCAAATGACCAAATAAGCAAGGGAAGACAGGAAGAAGGAAAAAAATCTGGTAATTAAAAAAAAAAGAAAGAAAACAATAAGTATTTAAATCTGATCATTATAGTGTTTAGTTTCTCTTGTAAGTAAATTAAAATTGTGTAAACTCATTGCATTTGCATATTTAGCTTAATCTAAGGATTTTCACAGCTTCTTTCTAATTCTGACAGAGCCTCATTCCCTTGTGTATTTCTCAAGCTTTAAGATGAATGTACCCGTTTATCTTGTCACTTCGACAATTTCAACTGAAAGGCCTTTTAACTGATGTCAGTAAGAAAACTACTGCTATTTGTAAAAAGAATTTGAGTGAGGCAGTTTGGAAGTTAGAGATAGATTTCTCCTACCCACTCATTCCCCAAAAGGGAAATAGTAGCCTCCATTTTGGGAAAAGAAAGAGCAAATAGCTATGAGGTTCATAATGCAAATGTGAATGTTGGGTTCAAATGTGTGTGTGTGTATGTTTACATGTATGTATGTGGGTGTGGGTGTGCTTAGAGCTGCAGCATGGATCACAGTATTAGACCTCCTAGGATTGCATGAACATAAGAAACAGCTCACTAAATACTCCCAAGGCAGAAGTGATAGGTTCCTTTTTAAGTTCCCATGTAGCAGTTCCTTAAGCAGTAACTATAAGAGAAGAAATGAAATGCCTCGATAGGGTCTCCTAAACTCCAGCCCAACAGTTAACTTCCAGCCCTCACACTGAGGATTTGATCTCAGGATGCTTGTGCTATATTGTGCTCCTGGCAACTCAAGCCCGCCTATTGTTTCAAAGAGCATCTAGTGAGGGTAAAGCCAGCTGGTGTGCCAGCTGCTGCTCCTCCTGGGAAATGGAAGGAGACTTCCTGGTTCCCCTGAACTATTATCATTTCTGGTTACTCACATACACAGGAGAGAGTCTCCAAAATCCAAGCTTGTCTCTTGGCAAGGCAGTCCACAGTTCAGTGCCTCCAGGCTTGATTCTTTTTTAGAGAGCATAGGGAATGTCAACACAACTGGAGGTCAATTGACTCTGGCCTATGAAATTAGAAGTGCCCAGCATGCTGATGGTCTTATTCACATGAGTAGAAATACACAGTGAATTCAAGACTTTGGAGCAGGATGTACCTGTGCTATGAATCCTGTTCATTGTTGTTGTTGTTTTTAGGTTAATTCACTCATAGTTCTATGCTCCCAATTCTAGTATCATAAAGCTTGAAAGAGTTGTTGAGACCTCCAGCTGCTTGATCTTAGACAACATCGCTTTACTGTTCAGAATTGTTATTTTCTTTATTGTAAGATAAAGAGGAAGGGGTTGATTAGGTGATCTCTAATGACCTACTACTTTCTTAGCAAGGTAATGCATTTGATACCAGAGGTCCAACTACAGAGGCTGAACAACATGCAGAGATTTATTTTCCCTTACATAACAAGAGGTGTGAGATTTAGTGTAGGGCTGGTATAGAGGCTCCCAATGCCTACAGGGAACAGAATTCCAGTATTTCTGGTCAGTGAATGGCTTTTGATTTAATGCTTTTCACCTGTGATTTCAAGATGGCCAATCTATCCCTAGCACTTCCATCTAGGCAAGAAGAAAAGCAAGAAACAAGTTCCAGCACAGCGAATCCTCTAAAGTTCACCTAAAAGCTCCACCCAAACTCTTATATATGAGTTAACTGCATGATAGATTCATCCCTGGCTGCAAGAAAGGTTGAAAATGTACATGTTTATTTAATTTGGTACATTGCAACCAATATAAACATTTCTCTGTCTTAGTAATAAGAGTGAAATAAATATTAGGTAGTCAATTCAAGCAGAATTTACTGAAATCTCTAAGATTCTATAGTTTATTTTACACTCTTTATGCAATGCATCTTTTAAATCGTTGAGAACAGGGCGGGGGAAGCATCAAAAGAAATTTTATGAACAAAGAATCTTTGCGACTTAGACACGAGTTACCATGAATGGGAAGTACGGTTCTGAAATGCTGACCATCTGACCCTCATGAAGATTGTTCCAGGATGTATGTCACAGGTGCAGACTGTAACTTTCTAGACCAGTTTTTCTTACTTTTTCATCTTTCCTTTCTATGCTTATTCTCTCAACCTCTTTCCTTTCTTATCTCTCTTGTCAGAGTTTTGCTTGCCAAATAAACCTTTCTGATGGCAATTTTGAAAAATAGCTTGTTTATTAATGTCAGCTAATTGGTTCTGTCTTCTACATAAGACATCCTCCTTTTAATCTATATCCACCTTCCCAAGACTGGAGGCTTCCATTCCTACCATTTATAATTTCATTCTTTAATAATGAATCTTTTTCTTTATTCCCTTATTTCACGGAGTCCCCCTTCCTGTGTTCTTCACTAGTGTGACATATTCAATCATCATTTACAACTCTTTATTCTCTTCCTATATTAGAATTACTTCCTCTAGATGGATATTTTATTTTCCTCCCCACTGATATTCAGTTTAGCCACATGTTGGGTTTTGTCAATGGAATACAGGTCAAGAGTAAATGTTCCAGTTCTGAGGGGAGTCCTTAAGAGTTTCTACTTGCCCTCTTGAATTCCAGCATTCACCATAAAAATATTTCCTAGATAGCCATTTACCCAAAGAGAATGAAGAGACAAATGAAAATGACCTGAAATCAATTGAAAGCCTGAAATAAAATCTAGCTGACTTGGCCCTGAAACAGACCTACCCCAGCTGGCTTAGAAGTAAGTAATATAAAGCTTGTTTTAGTGAGCTATTGATATTTCGGGATTTTTCTATTACACAGCATTATTATGGAAATAGCTGACTAATTCAATTGGTCCAAGAGCAATCTTCCTACTTCAGGATATTCATGGCTGGAATTAGTGGTAATAAAAGTGGGAAGGTACCTGAGTGGTAAACAGCCTTTAAAATCTGGGGTAATTCCAAAGGGGTTTGTGAGATCTCTCTTAATTCCAGGCTTTATCCTAGAGGTAATACAAAAGGCAAGGAGGAAAATGGAAAGGTCTTTGAAACCTCAATTAGCTGTACAATAGGAACCATTGCCCAGATTTTGTTCACTCCATTAGCTTGACTAAAGTAACTTCTCAGGTCCATGTGTCTGGTCTCCTATTACACAGGACACCTATGCCTACTTAGCCAGGTATAAGTTTATGAATATGGTAATTTTTTTCAGAAACTGAACAGGCCTTAAAAGAAAGGTTTGAGATATTATAATAATGAATAATTCACCACAGTACTTAGCTCCCAGAAAAGGACAGTTGAGGACTCAGGGGAAAATTGGAGTTGCTCTTGTCTCTATAATTGACAAGTGCACCTTGGAACAAACATAAGCATCTTCTCTATTAGCCGGATCCTGGATTTACTTCTGGGCATATAACAAAAACACTACCTCAGCCCCTGGATCCTTGCCATATAGAGCAGGAGCCCCAGGGGAACGGATACACCATCCTTCCCAGTGTACCCTCCACCCCCCCCCCCATTTCCCCCACAAGGCCCAAACAGGTTACTGGCAGGAGCCTGGCGATTCTCGAGAAAGAGAAGTTTCCTCAGGAAGCCCCAATCGGCTGCCTAGGTTGATCCATAAGGGAATCCTGAGAGACTTCAATAATTCCTCATCACTATACTTTCCCTAGCTGAAGTAAAACAAACTAGACAGCAGCTGCCTCTGATCACCCTCCAAGGGGCAGTGGCTGCAGCTGGTTTCTTCCCCACAGGGCTCCACAGTTATATAGTACCCACTGTGGCATCTAGTCAGCTGGCAGATCTGAGGTCTTCTGAAAATTCTATTTTCTGTGCTCTGAATATTTGCTGTTGTTTATAATCATCCAGTGACCAGTGGAAGCTATAGCCAGGAAGTAGATGTGGTTCAGTAAACCCTCTACAAGCATGAGCTCCCCTCAAATGAAAAGTGAGTAACAGGATGACTTACTGTAAGGTTAAGGTAGCTGGGCTGCCTATTGAGAAATTGCCTTGCTCTGTCCTTTAACACGCCAGGAGAAAACACAGCAACAAACACACATGGAAACATTTTTCTTTTCCTACCAAAGGGAAGTCAAGATTCTTTGCTCCTATCATCTGGGGGTAGGAGACCAGTAATCAGTCTTGTGTTTCTAGACCAAAGAGAAGTTGCTAAATTAATCTGAGTTACTGATGATGACAAACAGGCTTTTTTGTACTGATGGTGTAGGGCCAGAGTTCACAAACTCAAAGCATTTCCGGGAAGAGGCAGACCATGAAGTGACCAATTCTGACCCTGTAAGATAAATTTAAGCTGACCTCTGGCTTTTCAGAAGACAGTAGGAAGTGGTAAAGACTCGGCAAATTAGCAAGTTCATGTCCTGCCTAAAGAAGGAAGATGCCACAAGATGCCACTCAGTTCCAGCAGGCTGCTGTGTTTCAGAACATAGAGCTCTCTTCTGGATTAAAAAGCAACAGCAGCAACAGTACCTGTGGACATCGAAGGGCACAGCTTTCCTTCTCCCCTGTTTGGGACTAAAGACGCCTCCCAGGATTCTTCTCTGACAGAAGTAATGCATAAAAATCTCTGCAAAATAAGTAATGCTAGATGGTTCTAACGCATAGAGGCATCTGAGGACTAGACTAGAAACTAATCATTACATCCAGTAAATTCTAGTGGTCTGCACAAGAATTTAGGTGAATACTATTATAGTGAATTTTCAACACTGGAAATTACCATTCTAGGATAATTAAATGGTATGAGTTTGAGTTGCTTCTATTGAAGAAAATTATGAAAAGAGGAATTTGGGAAATGGGTGTAGAAAAAGGAGATAAAATGGGTAGTAGAAAAAGAATAAAATGTTTTGCAATGCTATTCTAGAGAAAGTAGGAGATAGGAGAAAACAAATCACCATGTCAGATCTGTACTATAATGGTTTATAAGGAGGTAGAGAGAGCTGAGGAATGTGTAAGAAGTATCGATAGATACTTAGTGAAAAGGAAATAAGAGCCAAAACCTCCAAATTACACAATCCAGTGGCTCTTCAGTATTTGGTTGGAGAAGTATATGAATGGGAAAAATTCTTGCTTATTAAAAATAAATATATGAATAAATATACAAATTAAAAATAAATAAATAAATAAATATACAAATTAAATAATTCATAATGATTTAAGAGTTTCTAATATCATTAACTTTTAGAGAACTATTTTTATTGATTTTTTTATAGCAGCAAACTGTGGCAAACCACAGAAATCAAACTGTATTAGTTTTATTAGAACATAATTTATTTAAAGGATATTGCATAGTTCATAAATCATCAGGAATGCTACAGAGCCGAATTCAGAAAAAGTATAGGTAGTAAGGGGAGTAAGAAGCAGCCAAGATCCTACCATAGCCTTCTCCCTCTGCCTATGTCTCTGCTTCTCTCTCTGTGTTTCTCATGAACAAAACAAGTAAAATCTAAAAAAAAAAAAAAAAAATCCCACTATAGCCACACTGCCCCAGGATACCACTGCCCATGAAGATTCACTCCTGGGACATAAGGCTTATGATTCCACAGCAGTCTCCACACATAATCTCTTGGCATATCTTAACTTTGTTTCACTTCCTCATGATCCAAAGTGTTTGGGAGAAGCATCCAATTGGCCAAATTTAGGGTGAGTTCTGCATCTTTGCTGCCCTCCACCTGTGGATGCCATAATAGAAGGCCGACTTCTCGTAGGATTCCTCTAATATAGGAAGCTTGTTCCAAAATGAGAACACAAAAAATGACAAATGCCTTTTACATTTATTAAAGGATACTTAGATTATATAGTATCTAGTAACCTCTTTCTTGCAAGAAGAGTTCATATAAAAACTTATTAGTCATAAATTCTTGTATTATGAGGGCTTTCTATTATGTAAGCCATTGACAAGGGAAAGATCACCATATAATTGTAGAAACCCAGGTGAATCCTGTAAAGATGTATTACAGCTGCTGTATACCTAGTGACTGCTCTTTCTAAGCAAAATTGATATCAGTGTTAATGAGTCTAAATTACTGAGTACCATGAGGCAATGGAAAGTAGAGGAGGGGAGATGTTGAAAGAGAGGGACAAAGAGAGGAAGAGAAAGAGAAACAGGTACATAAAAGATCTTAGCTCTCTCCAAGGGAACAAATATATGGAAATGACTTAAGAATACCCATAATACATATGCCTACACATAAACCATGAGTTATGTAGACTGTGCATTCATCAGAGTCACTACTGATATTTCAGTAAGGAATATATCTGAATGGGGTAACTTTTCATCTAGCTCATAAGAAAAAAAAATCTAGAAATCCATTCTTATCAACTCAGTCATTTATTCATTCACTACTTCAACAGATATACATGGGCACCTACTATGAGAAGAAGTTCATGGGATGTCTGGGTAGCTCCATGGTTAACTATCTGCCTTCAGCTCAGGGCGTGATCCTAGAATCCAGGGATTGAGTCCCACGTCAGGCTCCCTGCTTCTCCCTCTGCGTATGTCTCTGCCTCTCTCTCTCTCATGAATAAATAAATAAAATATTAAAAAAAAAAGAAGAAGATGTTCTGGGCAGCCCAGGTGGCTCAGCAGTTAAACGCTGCCTTCAGCCCAGCGTGTGATCCTGGAGACCCGGGATCAAGTCCCATGTCGGCCTCCCTGGGTGGAGCCTGCTTCTCCCTCTGCCTGTGTCTCTGCCTCTCTCTGTGTGTCTCTCATGAATAAGTAAATAAAAAAATCTTTAAAAAAATAAATTTAAAAAGTTCAAACAATTGAAAAAAAAGAGCATTGATGAGCATAATCAGGATAAGAGTAAAGACAGATAATTTAGGAACAAAAAATAATATATAAAAATTTTAAATTAGTCTCATGCTTCAGAAATTTCAAGAAGCAACAGTGAATGGACAAGCTAATCCTAAAATCCTTATGGAAATTCAAGGGATTATGAAAATAATCCTAAAGGAAGAGAAAAAAAAATTGGAGAACTTCCTAATTTCAGAAATTACTACGAAGATATAGTAATTAAGAGAGTATAGCACTGGTATAGGATAGACATATAGGCCAATGGAATAAAACTGAGAGTCCACATGCTCACATAATCATTTGATCTCCAATGAGGGTATCAAAAGAACTGATTGGGGAAAATAGTCCCTTCAGTAAATGGAAGCTAGAAAAATGAAATGTCCACATGCAAAAGAATGAATTTGGCATTATGAAACAATAAAACTCTTTGAAGAAAACAAGTGTAAATCTATATGACCTTGGATTAGACCGATTTCTTACATATAACACAGCACAAGCAACAAAAGACAGAATAGATAAATTGCACTCAATCAAAATTTAAAACTTTTGGGCATCTAAGGACACCACATAGAAAGTGAAAAGACAACCCACAGAATGTCAAAGCATAAACATCTAGGATCCAGAATATATAAAGAACTCTTACAACCCCAAAACAGAAAAGACAAATAACCCAATTAAAAAGGGGTAAAGGATTTAAATAGACATTTCTTCAAGGAAGATTATACAAATGGCTATTAAGCATGTAAAAGGTAACTCAACATCATTATTCATTTGAAAAATGCAAATCAAAACCACAATGAGATACCATGTCACACCCACTAAGATGACTAGAATTAAAACAAATAAGCAAACAAAAACAGCAAACAACAAGTGGTGAAGAGGATGTAGAGAAATTAGAATCTTCCTATATTGCTGATGGGAATATAAAATGGTACAGACACTGTGAAAAACAGCTGGCAGTTTGTCCAGAAGTTTAAACACAAAATTACCACATGACCCATCACTTCCACTCCTAAGTTAATACACAAGAGAACTGAAAATATACATTCACACAAAAATTTGTACACAAATGTTCACACTAGCTTTATTCATAATAGCCCCAAACTGGGAAAAAAAAAATACAAATGTCTGCCAACTAAGGAACTGACAAAATGTGGCATATCCAGGCTATAGAATATTCTGCTACTAAAATAATTGGAGTCCTATTACATGGTACAGCATGGGTGAACCTTGAAAACTTTGTGTTAGATGGAAAAAAACAGAAATAAAAGGTATATTATATAATTCCATTTATGTCAACTCACTAGATTAAGTATATCTACAGGGACAGGTAGATTATTGGTTTGGGGGAGCCAGGAGAGGGGGAATGATACTAGGACCAACTCTGCTAACAAGCATAGGCTTTCCTTTTTTTGGGTAATGGAAAGGTTCTAGTATTAGATATTGGTGATGCTTGTACAACACAGTAAATATAGAGGAAAAAACCTCACTGAAATGAACAATTTCAAAATGGTGAGTTTTATAGTATGTAAACTCTATCTCAATTAAAAAAAACAACAACAACAGGCAATTGTAGCCATAAAAGAATATGATGGTATGAAAATAGTATTCAGAAAGTAAGAAATTGTTCTTGGAAATTAAAAACACCGATAAAAGAAAACTAAAAATTTAATAGGCTGGAAAATTAATAAATTGGACCTAACAAGGTCTATTTATTGACACACAATAAAGTTGAAAATCTAATATATACATATATAAAACAAATATAGGTCTTATCAAAAGTTTAGTAGTTAATGATGATATAACTAAGTATCAATCTGGCAAAAACAGTGACAATGTAGGGCCAGTACAAAGAAACAAGAAGGGATAATTTCCTCATCTTTTAGATGGAAGGACCAATCAAATACACACAGAACAAATAAAAGCACCTACATCCAGGTGAAACTACATAATGTTAAGGCTAATTTTGTATATTCACCAACTAAGAATGCCAAGAACAATGCAGTGCTATCCTTGACCTTCTCGAGAAGAATCTAAACCCAAACTTTATGCTTAGAAAAACAGCAAACAAATGCAAGAGAAAAATGAAGGCACTTGTGTGAGTTCAACACACTTCTTAGTTTTATGGTGAATAATATATATACAACTATAATATTGTGAATTATATGCAGTAATTTCAATAATTAGAAATCAACTGATTAACTCTGAAAGGTATATGGGTATAAAGCAGATAAATATTAAGGATCTTAATAACAATTTGTTAACATAAATGACCAAAAAGTGACCTGCAGTTAAGAATGATGGAAAGTAGGATGATTGCTCTAATTCTCTCATTTTAATAGCAGGAAATAAATAGAAACTGAACTCAATAAATCAAAAAACAGAAGTTAAACTCATAACTTCAAGTTAAACTCCTACTACTCAGTGACTAGATAAACTAAATATAATAAGACGGCCAAAGAAGAAGTAGAGAGAGTATGAGTATAACAACTTTAGAAACCCTTGCTCAGGTGTCCACTCCTCTGATAGCCCATGCAAGGGGGAATAGGGCTTGTTTTTGTGATTCCTGTGAAATACTCCTGAAGGGCTAAGTGGTATATTAATTGCATTAATGGCCCAATTTAATGGGACTTCCTGCATCCAAGCCTTTGTACCCTGCAGATTTGTAGTCCTCTCCCACTCTGACTCTGAGCTTAGACATTAGACCTGCTTCTGACTGCTGGTTTCTTAGCAGAGCTGATAAAAGCAGAGGCTTGAAAATGCATCTTGCCTTTCCCTTTCTCCTCTTGCTTCTCTTTAATTGTCATGAGAACATGCTCTGGCTAGCCTGATGCTGCTGGATAAAATATATACCACCGATTCCAATCTACCACCGCAGGGTTCTTTCTTGCCTTCTCTTTTTCCATTTGTATAGATTCCTTCTCCACACTCACTGGAGTGATTAATTCCAGTGTGTGTATCTCCAGACCACGCTGGACACCTCTGCAGCCCTGAACCCTGCAGCCCCTGAGCATGATACGTCCTTAGGTGCCAGCACTGCTGCCTGCTTGGCCTCTGGCCCTGCCACTAGCTTGTTAGGTACGACCACCCCTCTTGAGCCCCCACTTGCCACCTCTTCACCTCCTTAGGCCATACTGCTGACTCCTAGGGCACAGAAAGAAATGAAAGAAGAGAGAAAACCTAAGAAACCCCAATAAACTTTCTATTTAAAAGAATTTATTTGGTAAAATTGTAACTTAGACTCCTTTCCATTCTTACTTATTAGAGATAACAGAAGAGGGGAAGGATTTCTTATGTCTTATAATCAAACTCTACTTTGGATGTCTTAACTATTGGTGACACTTTTCTATAGGGATATCTTCTCTGTAATATGTATAAAAGCTGAATTTTAGTATTAATATTCAGCAATGATACCACGAAACATAACTGTTTGTTTATTGCCTACCATATTTTGAGGGTATAAAAAGAATCCAAGTCAATAAAATACCATTCCACAAATATCAGATGGGCAAATCTTACAATTTTTGACTGTCAATTATTGGCACAACTACTGAGACTCTCATATCATGCTGGCAGGGAATAAATTGGTGCATCTTGGAGAGCATTATAGAAGTATCTATCACATTTAAAAATGATCGTGTTCTTTGACGCTGTGCTTTTAATTTGAAGTGTATTCCCTAGAGAAAATTTGCAGATGCTCACAAGAAGACATGTCAAACAAGTTTATCACAACCTTGACTAAGATACTTTGGGAATGACCTAAATGTCCGTCAGCAGGACAAAAAATACAGACACTGCATCGATCAAATTTCATACATACACTGGGAAACATGAACTAGAACTACTGATAGCAACATGGCCCAACATTTAAAATATAAATACGTATAAAAACAAAAAAAATGAAAAGAATACTGTATGTTATAGACACCATGATAAATCTTTTGAAGTTCGCAAATAAGCTAAATAAATAATGCTACATATTGTCCAAAGCAGATTCACCTGAGACAATAATATAAAAACATGAATGGGGATAATAAATACCAAATTCAATACAATGACTATCTCTGAGTAGAGAGGTCTTCAACTGTATCTGATTTTAATTAAAAAATGTAAAAGAAAAATGGCTAGAGATTGAGAATGTTATGTAGTAAGTATATAGGTATTTAAATTTTCCATAAAACTCTCTGTATGTTTATAGTAATTATAACAGAAATATTCTCTCTTTTGCTCACACATATGTACACGTGTGCATGCACGTGCATACACACACCCTTCAAAGAGATTCAGACTCTAGGATGGTAGATTTTTTTTGAGGAAGGATACATATAAATAGATAATATTCTTTCTGTAGCCCACACAAAACAGATCTAGTTCTTACCCTAAGAAGGTTAGCAGTGTATCAGAATAGGCAGATATTAAGCAAACAAACATAAATACATAATTAGCACCTCTGGTAAGTGAACTATATGGATGGTATTTATTGGAGATAGGGAGGCTGAGGGAATGGTATAGTCAGGGATGTTTACTCGAAGATATTTAAGCTGAGGCTGAAAGGCTAAATAAGAATTAGTCAAGACATAAGTAAAAGATTTTTTTTCCAGGTACAGAGAACATCATGTATAAAATCGCCGGTACTATGAATAGATTGCCAAGTTCAAGGAAGCAAAAGGATGACTGCATTGCCTAGCACCATGACTAAAAAAGTAGAGGTCGTAAGACACGGGGCAGAGGCCAGGATCAGGAAAGACATGGGAGTAGTTTAGGGAAAATGTGTTATGAAATGATTTATATATTTAGAACATTATGTTGAATTCAAGGTAGAGAACTGACTGGTAGAGACAAGACATTCAATACAACAGTCTCAAACCATCACACTCATACAGCATTGGGTATAAGTGTTCACAAATCTTAGGCTAATGACTCATCTCTGGGTGTATGGTGCTGTAGAGAAAGGAAAAAAAAAACACATTTCCTCTACCCTGTTGTGTTAAGTAACTGAGGCCTTGCAAATTAAACTGACAAAGACATATTAACAGAAGAAAAGGCATACAAATTTTATTCGATGTTCATATTTTTACGTAGCATGGGGGTGGAGTGTGGAATCATAAAAAAAGCAGTGAAAATATCCCAAAAGCAGTTAGGCCTGAGAGTGTATATATGATTTTAGCAAAGAGTGATACATTGTAGAGACAGGACAAAACAAAGGAATAAGGGTTGAGCTTCTAGGGTGGTAAATTATGGGGGAAACTGATAGAAGATGGGATTATTTTAGTATGATTGGTTTACACAGATTTTTTTTATAAATTAATTTTTATTGGTGTTCAATTTACCAACATACAGAATAACACCCAGTGCTCATCCCGTCAAGTGTCCCCCTCAGTGCCCGTCACCCATTCACCCCCACCCCCCTCCCCCTCCACCACCCCTAGTTCATTTCCCAGAGTTAGAAGTCTTTATGTTCTGTCTCCCTTTCTGATATTTCTCACACATTTCTTCTCCCTTCCCTTATATTCCCTTTCGCTATTATTCATATTCCCCAAATGAATGAGAACATACACTGTTTGTCCTTCTCCGGTTACTGTGGCCAAGTTCAAAAAGGGTGTTGCCTGAGTTCTCCTCTGGGATTTTGATGGAATCTTGTCTCACATTTAGATCTTTCATCCATTTTGAGTTTATCTTTGTGTATGGTGCAAGAGAGTGGTCCAGTTTCATTCTTCTACATGTGGATGTCCAATTTTCCCAGCACCATTTATTGAAGAGACTGTCTTTCTTCCAGTGGATCGTCTTTCCTCCTTTATCGTATATTAGTTGAGCATAAAGTTCAGGGTCCACTTCTGGGTTCTCTGTTCTGTTCCATTGATCTATATGTCTGTTTTTGTGCCAGTACCACACTGTCTTGATGAACACAGCTTTGTAGTACAACCTGAAATCTGGCATTGTGATGCCCCCAGATATGGTTTTCTTTTTTAAAATTCCCCTGGCTGTTCGGGGTCATTTCTGATTCCACACAAATCTTAAAATAATTTGTTCTAAGTCTCTGAAGAAAGTCCATGGTATTTTGAGAGGGATTGCATTATACGTGTAAATTGCCCTGGGTAACATTGACATTTTCACAATATTAATTCTGCCAATCCATGAGCATGGAATATTTTTCCATCTCTTTGTGTCTTCCTCAATTTCTTTCAGAAGTGTTCTGTAGTTTTTAGGGTATATTTTGAGAACCATTTGAATGGTAAATGGTTCTCCAACCTTTTATTTTCAGGTTGTAGGTGTCCTTCTGTCTAAAATGAGTCTCTTGTAGACAGCAAATAGATGGGTCCTGCTTTTTTATCCAGTCTGAAACCCTGCGCCTTTTAATGGGGTCATTAAGCCCATTCACTTTCAGAGTTACTATTGACAGATATGAGTTTAGTGTCATCATGATATCTATTTAGTCCTTGTTTTTGTGGATTGTTCCAGTGAACTTCTTCTTAAAGGGGAGTTTTAAGAGTCCCCCTTAAAATTTCTTGCAGAGCTGGTTTGGAGGTCACATATTCTTTCAGTTCCTGCCTGTCTTGGAAGCTCTTTATCTCTCCTTCCATTTTGAATGAGAGCCTTGCTGGATAAAGTATTCTTGGTTGCATGTTCTTCTCATTTAGGACCCTGAATATATCCTGCCAGCCCTTTCTGGCCTGCCAGGTCTCTGTGGAGAGGTCTGCTGTTACCCTAATATTCCTCCCCATGAAAGTCAGGGACTTCTTGTCTCTTGCTGCTTTAAGGATCTTCTCTTTATCTTTGGAATTTGCAAGCTTCACTATTAGATGTCGAGGTGATGAACGGTTTTTATTGATTTTAGGGGGGGATCTCTCTATTTCCTGGATCTGAATGCCTGTTTCCCTTCCCAGATTGGGAAAGTTTTCAGCTAGGATTTGTTCAGATACATATTCTGGCCCTCTGTCCCTTTCGGCGCCCTCGGGAACCCCAATTAAACGTAGGTTTTTCTTCCTTAGAGTGTCATTTATTTCCCTTAATCTGTCTTCATGGTTCTTTAATTGTTTATCTCTTTTTTCCTCAGTTTCCCTCTTTGCCATTAACTTGTCTTCTATGTCACTCACTCGTTCTTCCACCTCGTTAACCCTCGTCGTTAGGACTTCTAGTTTGGATTGCATCTCATTCAATTGATTTTTAATTTCTGCCTGATTGGATCTAAATTCTGCAGTCATGAAGTCTCGTGAGGCCTTAATGCTTTTTTCTAGAGCCACCAGTAGCTGTATAATGGTGCTTCTGAATTGGCTTTCTGACATTGAAGTGTAATCCAGATTTTGTAACTCTGTGGGAGAGAGGACTGTTTCTGATTCTTTCTTTTGAGGTGAGGTTTTCCTTCTAGTCATTTTGCTCAGTGCAGAGTGGCCAAAAACAAGTTGTATTGGAACACGGGGGAGTATCACTGGTCCGTCCAGCTGGTCTTCTGGGGGAGGGGCCTGTTGCGCTGATTCTCAGGTGTTAGCACTTGGGGGAGCTGCTCTGCCCCTGCCTGCTGCCGGGCTCAGCGGGGGTTGTTTACCCCGTGAGGCCCCAGGAGGAACAACCGCAGTTGCTATGGCAACTCTGGAAGCCTGGATTCAGCCTCCGCAGGAACTACGGGGCTCGGGGCTCTCGGCTCTCCATCTGTAGGGCCTGGAGGCTCCGGGGCGGGGCCACTGATCTGCTCAGCTCGGGCAGGAGCGTCCTCGCGGTCCTGGGCCCTCCCGGCCTCTGCCTGTCCCGGGGGAGGCCGGATCCTGGGCTGTGTCCCGGCGCCCTGTGCTCCGGGGCCTGCGCTGTGGGATTCGCGCTCCCGCCCCGCAGCCCCCTCCGCGGAGCCGCCGCCCGAGCCCCTCCGAGCTGCTCCGGTGGGTCCCTCCGTGCGCGCTGCAGCCCTTAGGGAGCTCGGAGCACTCCCCCGGGGCGCAGGTGTCTGTTAGTGTCCCCGGGAGCCCGAGGGCATCCCCGCTCTCCTGGGTCCTGCTCTAACTCCCTGCGAGCCCCTTGCCGCCCGCCCGGGAAGGTTGGTGCAGCTCCTGCTCCTCCGGGACGGGGCTCTCCTGTCCTGGGGACACTCGCCCCGGCCTCAGCCCGGCTCCTCTCGGGGCCCCTCCCCCTCGGAGGCCTTTTGTTCCTTTATTTCTTTTTCCCCATCTTCCTACCTTGATAGAAGCGCGGACTCTTCTCACTGTAGCATTCCAGCTGGTCTCTCTTTACATCTCAGGCCGAATTCGTAGATTTTCAGGATGGTTTGAAGGTTATCTAGGTAATTTGGTGGGGACAGGTGATTTGGGGACCCTGCTCTTCCGCCATCTTGCCCCTCCCCTCGGTTTACACAGATTTAAGTTGGTGTCATCCTCATTGATAAGAGCCATCTCTTTCTGGTGTAGGAAAAGGGAGGAAGTTACCTTTAAAAGGGTAAGACACTTCCTGCTTTTAAACAGAAAGGAGGAAGGTAGAAAGGTGGTGTTTTGCATTTTTTTCCCTGTGTCTGCTATTTCTCGATTGCTTTTTTCCTTATTTAAATTCAATTAGCCAACAAAGTACATCATGAGTTTCAGATATAGATTTCAATAATTCATCAGTTGCATATAACACCCTGTGTTTATCACATCATGAGCCCTTCTTAATGCCCATCATCAGTTACCCCATCCCCCATCCACCTCCCCTCCAGCAACCCTCAGTTTGTTTCCTGTAGTTAAATCTCTCATGGTTTGTCTCCCTATTACTTCCCATTCAGTTTTCCCTTCCTTCCCCTATCTCCTCTGCACTGTTTCTTATATTCCACATGAGTGAAACCATATAATTGTCTTTCTCTAATTGACTTACTTCGCTCCACATATTACCCTCCAATTCCATCCATGTCGATGTAAATGGTAATTATTTGTCCTTTCTGATGGTTGAATAATATTCCATTGTATACGTACACCACATCTTCTTTATCCATTCATCTGTTGATGGACATCTTGGCTCTTTCCACAGTTTGGCTATTGTGGACATTGCTGCTATAAACACTGGGGCGCATGTGCCCGTTTGGATCATTACTGTTGCATCTTTTGGGATAAATACCTAGTAGGGCAATTGCTGGATCTTAGGGTAGTTCTATTTTTAACTTCTTGAGGAACCTTCATCCTGTTTTCCAAAGTGGCTGTCCCAGCTTGTGTTCCCACCAACAGTGTAAGAAGGTTCCCCTTTCTCCCCTCTCAAATGCTTACAGCTCAAAATAACCTTATGCCAAAGTAGCATATTTTGATCCCCTTCAGTACCCTGGTAAAACTATGGACTTCTGAGACAAAGAGAATGGATAGCAAATTTCAATTCCACCACATACTAGGTCTGATTGTGGGCAATGATGATAACAGACAACATTTACTAAATTCTTTTATATACCAGGCACTATTCTAATAAGTTTTATATTCATTGTCTCACTGAATCCTCAGAACAACTGTATGGAGTTATGAATTATATTATTTCCATCCAGTACACATGAGAAAACTGAGACTACACGGTTTATTAACTATCCATGCCATATATCTAAGTGATAAAGTCAGACTTTGATCTCAGACAATCTTGAAGTCCCAAGTTCTGCTGTCACAACATCCCCATTTCACCTACAAACTAATGGTAAGGAACCAATTCATAGGACTAATACAAGATTACATGGAATAATCTATATTAAGTTGTAAATCCAGTATTGGCACAAAGTTGCTATTTATACATTTACTTCTTTAAGATTCAATTAATTTACTTATTTTAGAGACACAGATTCCATGCCTGACTGTGCAAGAGGGGTGAGGGGAGCAGGGGGAGAAGCCCAAGCAGACTCCCCACTGAGCACAGAGACCGTGAGGCTCAATCTCACAACCCTTAGATCATGGCCTGAGTGGAAACCAAGAGTCAGATGCTTAACCGACTGAGCCACCTAGGCATCTCTATACATTTATTTTAAAAGATAATATAACTTTGCTTAAAAAAGGTTTTTAAAAATTTCAAAGTGCTTTAGGTGCTCATGAATTTCATAGTCCAGTAAGTTAAGAGAAATTGAAAACATTAATGTCATGCACCACTGCATCATTTCCACCTGGCTGAAGTCATAACTTTTCACTGACATCAACGCTCAGAAATCAGTCATCAACAATCTTAACTGGAAAACATAGAGTAGAAGCAAGGAGCTGGTAATCAGTTTGGCAATCTTTAAGGGCCATAACATCAGAACAGGAAGGACCTGGGCCAACTGGGCAGTTGACAAAATTGAGGCTTAAAAAGGGAAATACAGACTTAGAAAGGGAAATAGGTATTTTCTTAATTCAATATTGTGATTGAGAATACACACATAATACTGTGATTGAAACGAACACACATATATCACAAATTGATTTTCTGATGAAATACAGGTGGTAGAGTCAACCCTTCCTGGAAGAACAAAGCATGGTAACCATCCCCACAGTCTCTAACTTGCTATCTCTACAGTAGAGACCACAACCAAGATGTACCACTGCTGAAAAGATGCCTACTCTTATGTGCATAAAATATTTTTGAATGGTGGAAAACCTCAGAAAACATGTTGAAGCTTAATTATGATGAAGCAAAAAGTATCATTTCATGAGCATGAAAAGCATATTAAATTAAGACTATCTTTTCTACAAAGCAAAATTAAAAGTCAAATAATATGTTAGTCTAGCACTAACTGCAGCCCTACTTCCTGGAGCATCCATTCTCAATTACCAAACTCAGGGTCTCATAGCAGTCAGATAATTTATAGAAACTGCTTTTCATTCTGTATTTTCACAAATGCTGTGGTACTGCTTTTTACTCCATATGTGAAAAGAAGAGAAATATGCCACAGGAAAAAAAAAATTGACCCTAATCTGCAAAAACAAAAAAAACCCCTATAGATTTCTAAAAATATATGGAAATAAGTTCTTATGAGGCTTAGGTGGGAAAGACAATTCTTATTTCCAAGCCAGGAGAGGGAGAGAAGGAGGGAGGGAGGGAGAACCTTACTCTTTCCTTTTAAATATTGATTGATTGATTGATTGATTGATTGATGAAAGAGAGAGAGAAAGGGTGCATGAGTAGGGGGATGGAGAGGGAGAGGGAAAGAAACTCAAGCAGACTTCACGTCAGCAGAGTCCAGCACAGAGCTTGATCCCATGGTCTGAGATCATGACCTGAGTCAAAACTGAGTCCCAGGCTTAACCAACTGAGCCACTCAGGTGTCTTGAGTATCTTACTCTTTTATTTGCCTTAATTCTATATTATTGAATTAGAAAGAAGAGTGAAGACCAATATGAAACATACAGAAGGCATCCAAGCTTAATTAAAAAAAAAAGCAACAGGCAAAAAAAAAATAGTGAAAGTGAGTGGGGGACACAGGCTTGTACAATGGGCAGTACTGCCTTCATATCTCCTCCTTTCTGGCTTACTCCTCTTGAGCCTCAGTTACCACATCTGAAACGCAACATGAACTTCTGGAGGGTTATTTTGAGGATCAAATTAGATAATGTATATAAGGGGTCTACTATAGCAGTGCCCGGCACATAGATGTTCAATAAATGGTATAATTTATTATTGTATTATTAAAATTCAATGTTGAAGTCCCTAAAGCCATACAGTTCTGCTTTTTAGTCTTTTACTGCTACCAAACTACATACTGCATAGATAGTAATTCGCTAAAGAAATGTTTAATGCTTAATGAAATGTTGAGTAATTCCACATTTTTTCAGTGGTTCTAAAGCTCAGCATCTAGTAAAGGTTTAGCACAGTTTCCATGCGTGATTATGCATAAGAATCTAGCCCTCCCCTAAGCCCTCAAAGATGAGTATACTAGAATTGCTTATTGGGAAAATCTTCAATATCCATAATCCAAAATCTCAGGAAGGATTTATCTACCGAGACTCCAGCCTGGCTTTTAGGGTTTTTTTTTTTTTTTTCTTTTAGGGTTTTCCCCTCGTGAAAAGTTTGTGCCATGGTCATCTCCTTTTACTGTGCAAGATTGTTATTCAGAGCATGAACTATGTAATCCTCCTACTGTCAGCTCTTCAAAGACAAAAAATGTTTCATATTTGTCTTTGTATTTCCAGCACCTAAACAAAGCCAACACATAGTCGCTATTCACAGCTCTCTAAGATAATACATAAAGTATGCCATACATCAGACGAAATACTTTACATGGCTTATCTCATTTTCCTCATGAGAACCCTGTGATGTAAGTACTATTACTGTCTACGTTTTACAAAAGAGAAAGCTGAGGTTTAGAGAATTAAAGTAACTTGTTCAAGGTTACAGATTCACAAAGTTCTCTAGACAAATCAGCCTATTGGATTCCAAAGCCCACACTCTAAACCACTATTTTAACGATGTCGCTTCTCTTTGGGTGTTTTGTTGACCTTTTCAAGGGACTCTTTCCTGCCCATTTTAGTTAAGCTTCCTCCTCTGCTATTCCCGTGACCACATCCTGTGCATTTCTTCCAGAGGATTTATCCTAATTTGAAATTACATATTTTATTCATAATATTCAAAATACTCAAGTATTTTATCTTGTTTGTTTTCCCCATTGGAATGCAATCCTCTTAAAAGTAGGTTCAAGTCTGGTTTACTTGCTAACCTACAAGCTGTACCTCATAAGATGCTTGATGCATAGTTAGTACTTGACAAATACATCAGTGGAGATGGAAAAATAAATTCAGGATTATATGAATGAAGGTCAGAGGAACTATTATAAATTCCTCAAGAATGAGGACTGTGGCTACTCATCCTGGTTTCCCCAGCATCTGGCCACTGCCCGATACAAAAGGAGCTCAATAAATGTTTGCCAAATGAATGAATAGGAGTTGGTTATATAAAAACAGATTTAGGGGCACCTGGGTAGCTGAGTCAGTTAAGTGTCTGCTTTTGGCTCGGGTCATGATCCCAGGGTCCTAGAATTGAGCCCCACGTCAGCTTCCCTGTTTTTCTGGGAGTCTGCTCTCCTTCTGCCCGTCCCCTGCTTGTACTCTCTTTCTCAAATAAATAAATAAAACCTTGGGGAAAAAAAACAGACTTGTATTCCTGATTTTAAGTCATTAAAGTCTTCCTTTCATCCATTCTTCGGTTAGCAAGAAAAACATGAATTGCAACCTCATAGAGTTCTCTTGTAGTGGAGAAGAAAGATATTAAATACATTTTGAAAAATTTTAAAGCATTTCTAGTTTTTACCATAAGGATTTTCTGTTCTCACCTTCTAATTGTGTGTTTTTGAGCCCATTCTTTGTTCTCTTCCAGTTAGGTTTGTTCCTAGGGTCTTTCGAAGCTATAATTGCTCTTTCTCTCTCTCCATGATCTCCTGCATGTACACCTGCAGCCTCAAAGTAAGGTTTCTGGCCCCACGCAAGACCTATGGAGTTGAGAACCTGGGAAAGAGGGGCAGCAATCTGTGCATTAACAAGCTCTCTACTGGAACCCTGGTTCTCAAACCTACCATACTCCTGAATCACCTGGAGACCTTGTTAACACACAGGTTTCTGTACTCTGCTTTCAGAGTTTCTGATTCAGAAGGTCTGGGGTGGGACCTAAGAGTTGGCATTTCTAGCAAGGTCTCAGGTGAAGTTAATGCTGCTGGCCCAGGAACCATTCTTTGAGAAGCACCCATCTAGAGTTCAGACATAAATCTGGAGTTCTCAAACTTGGCCGTATATTTGAGTTGCCCAGGGAATCAATGCCTAGGCTGTACTTCAAAACAATTAAATCAAAATCTTTGGGTATAGATCCACATTTTAAGTTCCCCAGGTGTTTCTAATGTATAGCCCAAGTCTGAGAATCACCCTTGACACCATATCAATGCTTCTCACACTTGATGTACATACTCTTGCCTAAGGCCTGGGGCTTGCCCCTTGCTCATAAAATGTGGTCTGCTGAGCAGCAGTCTGAACATCTCCTGGGGCTTATAGGAAATGTAGATCTCTGGCCTTACCTCAAACCTCTGCTTTAGAATCTGTATTTTAATAAGATCTTGAGGTGATTTTTAACCACATTAGAGTTCAGACGTGTATCCATGCACACACAAGTGCATGCTTTCTCCAAGTCTTCCTGTCCTTGTTCTATTAGAAGCCATATTTTGTCCTGAGTGTATATCACACCATTCTTCTTCCTAGCCACTCCAGGTCTTTAGACTTCCTAAACAATAGAAAATGTGCAGTCCCTTTGTGGCTACATCACAGAGTGCTGTGATTTCCATAATTTTTGATGAGCAGGGCATCCCAGGGAATGAGGTACTGGGTGGATGCACCCAAAGGGGAGGCAGATGTTTTTAGATGGGATGGGTATTCCTTCCTAATTCTACTAATGACTGAAGCACAAGAACCACCAGGCTCTTTATGCTTTTAGAGCAGATGGAGAAAAATTTTAAACTGCCTCTGATGAGTCAGAAATCCAAGTTCTATTCTGGGTTCTGTGACTTCGGAAAGCTTGTTTATCTCAGCTCCAGCTAGTCAAGTTGTGGAATAACTTTGCCTTTAAAAAAAGAGAAGTCATAGAAAGCAGCAGTGCCAACAGCCAACTTCACATTTCCCCTGTTACTCCGAGGGGTAAAAATGGCTGGGTTGGCATCAGATCAACCTTCAGCTTTGGAGAAGAGGATGGGATGGCATATAGAAATTCTAAGCATTCCTTTTTGGATCAAAAAAAAATATGGAAAGGATGAAAAAGAGAAGAGAGTCTGTGCAGCACACACACACAAAAAGATTATAACTGTGTTGCTAAAATGACAGAAGGAGGAAAAAATTGAGGATTAATCAGAAAGTCCTCGTTGGACAGCTGAAGCCCCAATAAAGAAAGGATATTAACATTTATGTGAAACGTTGCTCTTTGTCTCATTCCATCTCACAGTTTTATGAAGGACCTATAGCGTCATGATTCCCATTTTTCAGGTGGAGAAACCTGAGACGTTAGAAGGTCAAAAGGCTAAACAATGTCACATAGATCATAAATGTCAGGGGCTAACCATGTCTTACAGCTTTAAACTCTACAGGTTTTCTTCGAAACATTTAGCTCCAAAGATGCTAAACGCTCCCCATTATTACGAGGCTTTTGATGATGTTTACTCATAATCTCTCACGATGGTGGCATGAGAACTCTTCTAATCCAACAGAAATCCTAAGGGGACCTACAGTAAGGCAAGAAGGACATGGGTGAGATTACAAGTGACCATCCAGTTCTGTGTTTTCCAACCATCATTTGAAAATAAAAATCGTATGGCTGCTTGTTAAACACCTGGTTTCACCACAGGGCTTTAAACTGAAGACCCTAGTTTAAAATACCTTGGGTGGGGCTGGAAACTTGTATTTTTAAGCATATCTCTTATTAGAGGAGATTGGGGAGGACCAATTTTCTTAACTCAGGATTCTGCAAGTGGGATTAGAACAATAATCAAATGGAAATATCTGCCACTTTAATATTTCTACTATCTGCCTCTTTAATCCAATATAGATTTAAGCATCCCCTACCCAGTTCTCTATCAATTCTATTTTGTTGTCTTTGTTTTAATAAAATGATCTGGCAGTTAAAATTGATATGATATGATCTATAACAGTCCTTCCTCACTGTAGGCCAGCTTTCTGAACTATGCTCACATACCACTTGGATACAAAAACGTGAGCCTAAAGCTCTGATATTTTAGTTGAAACAATCTGGCAACCCTCTCCAGCATTCAATAACTCTTGCACTCAGGAAAAGAATTTCACATACTATCTAAATCTTTAATATGGCAATTTAGCTCCTTTTGAAAGTGTTGCTAGCTTTCTGATACTGTTTACTGCCTTAAATCCCTTTTTTTTCTTGAATAGATAAGATATAAATTCCAGTAGATAAATAACCAAAAAGTTGGAAAGACTGTATGGAAAACCAGATGGGCAAGACATAGGAATCTATGCTGTTCACTGATGAGGATTTATGGAGCTTGGATGGAATTGATGCAATGTATAGGCACTGAGTGGGAACATATGCAATGTTAAATTGCAGCATATGTGGATTATAGAAATTGTCAGAGAAGGAAGTGGTGATAACATAACAATTTAGAAATAATATAAAGGAGCTAGGGGCCAAATAAATCATGGTAATATAATTTAGTTGGGTTGGCTTTAGTAAGAAGAGATAAAACAAGAATGAGTTGCATTAACAATAATAGTAACAAAAATACTAATAGATAACATTATTCAGCATTCACTATTGCCATGAACTATACTGCTTAGTATACCACATGAAATACCTCAATTAATATTGAAATAAACTATTACTATCCTTATTTTATAGATAAACTGAGGCAGAGAGAGGTTAATGGCAGTGGAATTCACATACAGCATATCTCTGTGCCTGTCCCAGGCCCTCCAGCCTCCATCCTTGCCATTGTCTAAAAGAACCGGGTCTCATTAAAATCTAGTTTCCACATGACTGCTCACTTATAGTTCTCCAAAGACACCTCTTTGGGTATCTCCAGGCTACCGCCCTGAAGGGGAGTTCAGCCCACTGATGATAGATGGAGGTGATGGAAATTGTTAAGTCACTCAAACATACCTCAAATTAAATAGTGTGATGGCACATTTCTACCAAATTCATAAAACATAAACAACCAGTCTTGACCATTCAGAACCAAACAACACCATGTCCTTCATAAATGATAGTGATTAAATTTAATCAAGGGTAATGACTACATAATCCCAGGCATAGTTCATCTGCATTTTTTGAATGTGTTAACATCTTGTTGAGGAAGGCTCTTGAGCCCTCTAGGGATTACTGTCTATGGCCTGGATGCTGCTTGAAAATTAATACATTCCCATGCAGGGTTAGCTCATCCAAGGTCAGAATACAGATCTTGTCTTACACAGGTACCAAGGACCAATGATTTGCAGAGTCTGTTCTGCTTTTCTATTCACCACCTCCCTACCTAGTTTGGAAAGGAGGTGAAGAATTCTGGTAAATAAGGTACCCTCTTTACTTATTACAGAACCTTCTTTGCAACCAAAAAGAAATCCCCCATGGAAATAGTTATAATGGGATTTGAGCTATAAGATATGCACATTTATGTGGAGGAGTAAAGATTGATTGACTCTTTTACTCTATGAAGAGAACAAGGTTATTTATCGATTAGATGTTTTATAGCATCTTTCCTCTGAAAGGTTCAACTTATGCACAGTTGGGGAAAAGTTTGTCCAAGGGAAATAATTTATGGGAGGTGAGGGAAGCAGGTGAGGGAAATAGTAAAAAAATCATTAGGAAATATACAACCTCCTGAAGACCAGGTATAGGAAAATGTACGTGCCAGGGAATATGCTAGCAATGGACTTAGAAAAGCTGAACCCTAGTTTATCATGAGGAAAAAGAGAACTAAGATCTGTGCATGTGTGTGCACACGCACACACACACGTGCAGAGAATTTTAGAAATAATTAAAAATAGTTTTAATTAAAATGATACAAGCACCTGGAGTCTTGTGATCTCCAAGCAAAACTTCCAATGAGCAGGGCCCAGATCTCCAGGGCTCTGTAACTCCAAGGTGCCATTTTCTCCTCCTCTTAGCACAGAGAAATCTCTTTATAGTTGAGAGAAGGACCAGCAGCATTTTGATCCACTACTCTCTTCTGCTTCTCCCAGATACTCTCTCTAATTAAAAATTTTCTCCAATTCTGAGCCTTTGGCTCAGGTAAATAAAATCTAAGAGGTCTTTGAGGTCTACTTCTAGTTTCTTCTCTGCCATATAACTCCCCAAAGGAATGGAAAGAGGATCAGTTACCTGTTTAAATGGGATGGGATGGGGAGGGAGATAAGGAGAGGATGGGGAGCAAGAAATAAAAATTGACGGGTCAAAATATTACCCATCCACACACGTGTACTATCACAACATAACGCAAATAAAAGAACTGCTAGATAGAGTGTACCAGCAAAAAGCCAAAGGGCTGAGGAAGGAACAACTCTTTAATTGAAGGATTTCTTTTTTCAACAATGCACTGGAAGACAAATGCCTTAGGATAGCCAAAACCTCTCCAGGGTTTATTCATCTTTACATGTAAAGAAAGAATAAATCATCTGTGGCAAATATGTCACTCCATCCCTAGCAATATATTTAAAGTATTGTAATGCTTTCCTTGATTAATCGGCTACAGCAACACAAAATAATTCTTTTTAAAAATTTAGTTTTACTTTTTGTTTATTTATTTTTTTAGCTTAACTATTTTTTTAGCTTACAGAAGACATGGACTTAATTTGACTCTTTGGTAATTACAACCTAGGTCTTTCTCAGAGATAAAAGAGGCAAAATAAAGCCCAATTATTAAGGTTGCCAACAGGCTCAAGTTGAGGAACTACGTCTGAGGTTACTTTGTAAACTGTAAGCCACTACAAAATGCTATTTTTGCTCTCCTTTGCAACATCTCCTTAACGTGTACCTATTGGCTACCAGCCCCAAATTTCACCCCCACTCTCTGCCCCTATAGACTTTTCTTACCCACCTGAAATTCATGTCTGTTCTATTCCTGTTATCAGGTGAGTTGTTTCTCCTTGATGCAAGCCTATCATTGCCATTGCTTCCCTCTGCCCACATGATAGTTCCATCCTTTTGCCGCTGATTGGCTGTTGTTACAGGTGATGGAGGCTGATGCAGATGGATTCCAGCAGTTCTCATGAGTATTTTATGTGCTTTTGCTGATTTACAGCCAGTTCAGCATTCCTTTAAATGGCCATAAATTGGATTGATGTCATAAATCATATCTAGAGAAAGTGCCTGAGTCCCAGCTCAGGCAGCTATGCTAATGTCTGGGAAAATAACAAAGAAACATCCTCATTCAGGCCTGATTTTACCGCATTAAAAGGCCAAAATGTAAGAAGCTGTCAGTTACCGAGAGGGGGAAAAGGTAAAAGGGGGAGAAAGGTCTTTGTAGGGATTATTAATAACACCGCCAGGAAGAATGTATAGATGTGTGCCACTGAGAATAAACAGGGATGCGGGTGGAAGAGAGGCCGCTGGAAGAGTGATAAAAGAGAGTGCTGTATATGGAAAAGATAAATGCAAATGAAATATACTGTATGGCAATGGATTATATCAGTGGTTGATATATGGGATTGAGTATCAAATTGTTGAGCTGGCAGCCATTAATATGATATAGTGGATGTGATATGCCGGGTGACGGCAGTCCTGGCGCAGGGGAAAATAAAGAACACACTGCAGTCTTTCAAAACAATGGTTCAAAGAAAAGACAGAAAATTATAGCACTACAAGTTTATAAAACTAAAATCGTGTGAGATAATTATAGATTCTGATAGGGTTCATTATTCTTTAACAGCTCGCCAATCTCATAAGGAAAACAGAGGACTATCTCTTCTGCAACTTGGGGAGAGCAGGATGGGAAGTTTCCCATTCCATGAAGGACAGCAAAAGTGACCTGGATGTTTTCTCTGGTGGACGCCCCTCCCTTTGACATTTTCACCAGGAAGTTTGGTATCCCCAGACTTCATCAATAGAACTGTTATGAGCTGACACTAATCTCCAGGATTTCTAGGAATTTAGTGTACTCCCAGAATCTACCTGCTATTTTAATTTATTCACCAATTCTTTCATCAGATTTTTATTAATAACCTACTATGCGCCAAGCATAGAAGTAAGTCTTCAGAAATATAAGCAAGTCTTCGAAACATTTCCTAATTTTTATTATCTATCCCTTGACCTTTGCATTTGGATAGTTTGCCCACATAACGTGCTGCAGCAGGCCCATATAAAGAAAGTCACAGGACAGTGTTTAGTCAGATGTCTTTAAGCCCAATGAATTCTAGGTCCACTGCTAGTTCTCAGTCTGCTGGCTGTTGGATTCAGACTCTATACTCTGGCACCAAGGTTTTCACAACTGGTTAGACTCCTCTTTTTGGTTTATTGGACCTTAGTTTCCTACTCAGCTTTTGGCTTTGCCCACTTCCATAGCATGGCATCTCTCATGGCTTAATTGTAATATGAGAGAAACCCTCATCTGAGCACTCCCACACCTCCCTTCTGCTTCATCTCCACCACACGGCACACAAACCCCATGCCAGCATTACAGGAGCCACCAATCCCTACTCCACCAAGAACTAAGCATACTGGAACTTCCAGTCTATGTTTTAGATGGCCCCTTGACCTAAACTTCCCCCTTTTCCTGTGTACCACTGTTTCCATTCTTGAAACGCTCCCTCTGAATTGTCCTATCCACTCTCCCCCACAGTCCAATTACTCCTCCCCATCACCAATCTTCACCTTCATCTCCATTTCCTCCCTCCTTAACTCCAGTCCCAATCGACCTGTTAAAATGCCCATGGAATAGGCCCAATTCCATGTCCCACATGCAATCAAGTTCAGGAGGGAAAAGCCTACTCTTCTCAATGTGTTTTCTGTCTCTAGAGCATGATCACCTCCCCAGCCACTCAAGTAAAACATCAACATCTAAGCCATCTTTAATTCCTCCTTCTCTCTGACCAGTCTCTCTAGGTCATCAATTAGAAAAGATCTGCAAAAAAAAAAAAAAAAAAGAAAGAAAGAAAGAAAGAAAGAAAAGAAAAGAAAAGAAAAGAAAAGAAAAGAAAAGAAAAGATCTGGCAGTCTCACCTAAGAAATGACCTTGAAAGTGATTCCTGATTCTATATTCTGATGATCGTTGCTTGAGTTTCACTTTTTACCATGATACTGGCTACTAACTGATCCCACTTCCAATTTTTCCCATTCCAATTGATTCCATCCCACTTACTTCTATCAGGATGTCATTCTAAAGGATATATCTCATGAAGTCATCATACCTTTGCTTGAAAATTCCCCACTAATTGCACTATCAAGAATAATATTTAAAAGATGTATATGTGAATGTTTACTTGTTTAAAACAGAAAGATCATGTTATTCAGCAGGCATTCAATATGGCACCAACATATTTTATATCTTACAGCCCATAGTCCTAAACGTATCTTATTTTGCTTTTACCAGCCTGGAATACATGCCAATCTTGGAACACACTTTACAGTGTCTGCCAGGTCAGTGAAGTCAGTACACACACACACACACACACACACACACACACACACAAAGAACTTCCCAGAGAGATTCCAGAACAAATCTATTCTTTTCTAGATCTACAACTCTTCCCATGGTCTTCATAAGGTCCTGAAATTTCCCTAGCATCGTAGAAGGAGATATGCTCTTTTGCCATGACACTTAGTCATTCTTTGGCCTGCTGGCAACCTCAAAGTTATCAATAGGGACACACTCTACAATCTAGTTTGGACACAAATCAGACTGAGAAGTTTTTAATTTCAATAGTTTCCAAACACAGGTCTACATAGCAATTGCTAGAGAACTTTGTAAAATATAGACTTGCATGGAACACTCCTAGAAATTATAATTTGGAGATCTGGAGCCCAAGAATCTGTATTTTAAACAAGATCCCCTAGATAAACTTCAGGCTCAGTCAAGTCTGAAAACCAATGGCTTAAATAAACAGGATGGCTGTAGAGCCAGGATGAATAACAGGACCAGCTTAATGAGCTGGCTTTCCCATTGGAGCAGAGCAATTCAGAACAAAAAGTTGGCTGAGGGTGGGAGTAGTGGGGATGAGAAGATGAGGAAGAAAATTGAAGCCACCAAAATCCTTTTCAAATCCCAGAGATGATAACATTTTATTTTGAGACTGATAAATAAAAGATGGCCTCTCCCATCTGGCTTTATGATATGGAAACATTGTTAATGAGACATTTGTAAAAGTGCTGCAGAGTTGTTAAAGGACCATGACTATGGCTCTTAAATTGTAAAATATGAGCACCAGGCTTCTGTGTGTTCTATCTTACACAAATGCTAGAGTCACTAATGTGGGCACCTGACATTTCGAAAGGGTCATATTTACATTTCTCACAAATTAAGCTAATGCTGTTTAAAACCAGTGCAAATCTCACACTATATTTCAGTTTTCTTGCTTTTAAATAGTATCTGTTCTAACCATTTACCAAACCTCGCTGTTTAACTTGGCATCTGGTTAAATTGGCAGTAGAACCTGCCATCATGGTGGCTCTTAATGACAGCCACAGTGCTGCTGTGCATCCAGGCCATCGAGAGAGGTTAGAAGAACAGCACTGTCTTTATCAACCGTGGTCCCTATGGACTCAAATTTCACATTCTTTCATTGGTGGATTTGGTAAGTGCCCTCTCTTGAAATTGCTTTGGACACCACTGAAAGGCCCCAGCTTTAGTGATTTTTAACAGACACCAGTAGATTTTTCTGTCATTGACTTAATGATGATGCTTAATCATTATGGCTGGCTGGCTTTCATCAAGACCTTTCTGGACTTAAGTCTCTCTACTGGCAAAATAATAACAGTAATAATAACTTTCTCCCCCTGCTCCATAAGGACGTCAGAGAAACAAAAGATGTGCTTGTGTATCCGTGCATCAGTGAGTGGTCGAGTGGGTTATTGACTTCTACTGGGAAGTGGCTCATGCAGACGTGGGGTAAGGAGGAGAATGAGCTCTGTAAGATATTACAGCAGCTGAAGCAAGAACAGAAAAAGAGGAGGGCTGTGAGAACATAGCACACTAGCTGCACACAAACTGGGAAAGTAGCAAAACCAATAAAAGTGATGGCAAGAAGCAAGAAAACGGCATGGCCTAGGTATGCTAAGCCCAGAATGCTTCTTTCTTGACTTCAGTTCAGAGGCACTATCAGTGTTAGTAAGTGGACATTGACAACAGGGAGACAGGAAATGACTTGGAACTGTGATGGGGAATGTCTAAAGAGGGGGGAAAGTGCTGAAGGTGAACTAGAAATGAAAAAAATAAAAGTATGACCATCTTTTTGGTTGTTGTTGGCCATTTGGCCAACAGGAAGAGAATAAGGCAAGAGAAAGGAAAACTTCTTCTGCTTCTGGGAATGAGAAAAATCCCATCAACAAACAAACAAATAAACTAAACATATTTTTTTTTTCAACCCAAATATCTTCACCTCTCCAACCTCAGGCTGTAAAATTGAATGTGCAGTGAGACCCTCAGTCTACTTGACTTTGCAAAGCTTTGCCTTTTACAAGGATTCCTTTCCAAAATGTTTCTGGGGAATGTGACAAATTTGGCCCAGTTGCCGCTTGCCACGCCTGCCAGCTGTCTGGCTCAGTTCACTGCTCCTCTCATCCCAGAGCTCTGCTTATCCTGCTGCAGTTGCCCCCTTCCTCTTTCGAGGGGCTTACCCCAAGCAGTTGCTGCTGGCTCAGTACCCCTGCACCCCCAGTATTTTCTCTCCTAGCTTTCTCCTGCATCCTCATGGTAGAAGCAGAGAAAATCTGCAATTTAAAAGAAAATTTTATGAATGGTTCCAAGATGATAGAAACACAACATAAAGAATAACTCTTATCCGTCACTAGCTGTGTACATGCTCTGAGTACACAGACCCATGCCTCGTCTTAAGGTTCTTTAACAGTTCCCAGTCCTGACTTACTCCTCATGTCTCCACAAAGGAGGAGCCAATGCACCCTCCCCAGGATCAGAAAAGCTGCAGGCACCTCCGTGACCAACCCCCTGGGGGGTCTAAAGATTGCAGAAAAAGTGGAAGTGGCTTCCACCAATGTCAATCCAAGGCCCTCCTTCTTGTCCCAGGTTTGACCCCTCAATAAGAAGATTCTTCCCTTGGCGGTGAAACTCTGCCTCACTCATTGTGTGTTATCTATCATCTTACCTATTTGCCCCCAGATGATATCAAGCTATTATATTTCACAAACCTTTAATATCTTTACGTGTAGGTAATAACTACAAAGTCAACCAGGCCAAATACACATTCCCCGCAAGGACAAGCACATCAATATGGGTACTTGTCTTTTCCAGACCCCACCTATTCAGATCTGTGCCCCCTCCACCCCCATGCTAAGCCCTGACTTCAGGCTGAGTTGCTGATAATATGATAGGAGCTTGAGATACACCCACCACATTGTCCAGTTCTCACCTTTTATCTCCAGAATACTTTTATTTATTTTTTTTATAAATTTATTTTTTATTGGTGTTCAATTTGCCAACATATATTTTGGATGCACCCTCTTGTATTGTCAAAAGCTTCCCAATTTGAAGAATAAATGATATGGTCTCCCTAATTTGGGGGGATTAAACATTTCACTGATGCAAAGTATGCTAATAAAGGCCCTTATCATCACTTTCCTGGACCATTGTATAAACATCTAACCTGAAATATCTGTACTCGTAGCTGCTGCTCATTTATTTAACAAATATTACTGGGTACCTACTATATATTTGGATTATTCTGGAGACTGAGTTTATGACATTAAAACAGACAAGGTTACTACTTTCATGCAGCCTATATTCTATTTTTAGAAATATTTTTAAAACAGAAATCTGGCCATGACACTTCTCTTCCCTAAATCTTATAAAAGTTCCTACATGGCCAGACTCCCAAGTACACCCCCATCCCCAAACCATCCCCCAGGCTAACTTTGTCTTTTAATGTAACTTACGTTTCACCAGCAATATTCTCTATCCCCTATATCCCTTCCTACTTCAACCATTTGTATATGCTCTTTACCTTTCTCACAGTATTCGTGCTCACTTGTTCTCTCATGGAATTCCTTACTTATCTGTCAAGTTTCAACTTGATGTCATTTAATTTCTACGGTTTTCCCTCAGACTTGAAGGCAAAATTAATCACTCCCTTATCTGTGAGCCCAAAGTAGTTTATAAACACATTTGTCTTAGTGCATATTGCATCATGGTTTGGTTAATATGTTTGTCGGTCTTCTCTCCCACTAGACTGTGGGTTACCTATAGCAAAAATAACCAAGTGGCTCAACAAATATTCGTTGAATTTTGTTAGAAACCTTAGGACATTAATATGTTTAAGCACAAGAGTTTTGCAGGAATCTTTGATAGAAGTCTGGTAAGAATATCAGAGGATAAATAAAGAACGTGCAGTGGTTTTCACAGAGGGTTGGAAGAATCGAAAAGTTTGGTGATATAGTGTAAATAACAGAAAATGTCAAAGGACAAAGGTGAGAAGAATACATATTATGTTTGTCTCAAAAATAAATAAGCTAAGAATAGCAGCAGAGGTATGTGTTATTCCTCTGCCCAGAGGAACTCTGCAGAACCACCTGCAGACTTGGCAAAGCATTCTCCTTTGCCAACTTTGGCTTGGCTCCAGCATGAGACCCCCCCCAGCTTCAAATAAAATACATATTTTTAATGGTGGAAGGAAGTGGTAGGTCCAGCAAGAGAAGAAAAGCAAAGCACAAAACGACTTTGGAATTTCCACAGAGATATATTTAAAAAAAGAGAGGACTACACATAAAAGAGAAAAAATGAACAAACATTATCATTTTGTACATCTTTGGATTTTATACAAATATATTCATTCTGTCTCTACCACAATTTACTTTTTCTTTCAAGTTTTTGTTCTAAATGTCCATTTTATTTATTTATTTTTTCCTTAGGTCTTATTTTTTTTGTATATATTTTTATTGGAGTTCGATTTGCCAACATATAGTATAACAGCCAGTGCTCATCCCGTCAAGTGCCCCCCTCAGTGTAAATGTACATTTTAATACAGTATATTTCAAACCCGCTCTCACTAGATCTCCAATCTTGGATAAAATGCCTGCCTGTGATACATCAATTTTTTTGAGCTAACATTATACATATAGATTATTTATAACAATGTCATGCATGTAGTTAACACTCAATAAAGATTACTTATTATTATTATTATTATTATTTTCATCATTATTGTCATTTATTAACATTCACAATTTATATATCCATTATTATGATGAAGTTTTAAATAATATCCAATATTTTACTTGTACAAAAAAAATTGTAATAGATTTACGTGTCTCTTTGTATATATGTGTGAGAATATCCTATGCCTGGATGTGAATTCCTGGATTAAAAGATGTGATAGCAAAAAATAAAATAAATAAATAAATAAATAAATAAATAAATAAATAAATAAAAGATGTGATAGCTAATAAACCATGCCTCCCTATATCTATGTCCCTGTATTTTCTTCCCATACTGACTCTGGTCTTGTTCATGTGACTCTTTGTCCAATAGGACACTTTTAGAAGATAATTCTCTATGGCTCTCTCACATTTCTACAGCTCTTATAAGCAGGGCACTAATTGGCCTTTTGTTCCAGGCTATTTTTTCAAGGATGTTAGTATAGCAAATAGCCTTAGAGGATCAAGATTGTGTCTCCCTGCAGAGCAAAGGACAGATCTGCTTAACATCCCACATCATATATCATCCCACATCAAAGAAATGATGTCTCCCTCTGGGCAAAGGCAGATTTGCTTATAACAGGTCATAAATGATTTAGGTTCTGTAAGCGTAGAGTTCCTCGGCTGTGATGGAAACCCACCACATTAGAAGCATCCACCTTTGTGTCACTCTCACATGACTTGAGAGGCAAGAAAAACTGACATAAACATGATGCTCATGCTACTTTCTGTGCTGTAACAGAATACTTTGGATCTGGACCGAGAGACTCGTATCTTCTTACCAGCTTCCAGAAAAAGATAGCAGGATAATTTGTTAACTTGAAAGTAAAATAAAATCTCATATCCTCCACATTTCTCAATAGATTATAGCAAATGTGATAAAAGAAGAGGAGTAAAATCTGCTTGCACATTGCTGGTTGCCCTCTCTTGAATCTGGAAACTCTTTTGCTAACACGTGAAAAAGTTCAGGCTAATGTGTAAGATGATAAAGAGCCTGAGGAGAGAGACCCCACATACCCCAGGCAAAACCTAAAACCATTAGTGAGTCTAGATGGCATTATAAGTAACCTTCCTAACCCAAGTTGATGGCCCACAGACTTGTGAGCTGTAAATTGTTTGAAACCACTAAGTTTGGAGATGGTTAGTTATTTGGCAAAAGATTAGTTTAAATAGGTTACTAATTGTAGGATAGGTGGTCACTTAGAACCGAATATATACCATATATTGATTGGTACAGGTGCCAGAACTAGGGCAATGAACACAACTGAGATACATCTCAGTGGATAAATTCAGCATCAGCTACCGTTGATACTAAGAAATTGATCCACAAAGACTTTGTACCAATACTCACTTGAAGTAATTCACTTGAAGGAATGCATGAACATCCCTCTTTACCATTTTCTTACTAGCAATTGCTATTCTAGGAATTTTTTCCTCACTCTGATAAATGTGAAACTGTATATGATTGGTGTTTTAATTTCCATTTCCCTGATTACTAGTGATTTATTTTCATATTTTATTGTGTATTCGGGATTCCTGGTCAGTGAATTTCCGTCTCATGTCCTTTACTCACCTTGCGATTGGGCTATTGTTTTTACTTATTTATTCATTCTTCTTTATGTATATAAAACGAATGCTTTATTAGTTAAGTGAGTTGCAAGAAAATCTCTCAGTTTGACCATAAACCATTTGTTTCCCTCTCCTTGCATCAAAAACATCCAGCTTTGTAAAAAGTCTTAAAATCTGGTACAGGGGAAGTTCTCCTTCTTGATTCTCTTTCAGTTATCCTGGCTAACCCAGTTCCCATTTGCTTCCATTACATTTGCCTCCATATACGGATATCTTATTAAGTCCCACAAAGATCACTGTAGTGTTGCTTTTAAAATTTTAATTACTTGGACTTATTGTTAAATTTGAGGTTGGGGCACCTGGGTGGCTCACTAGTTAAGCATCTGACTTCGGTTCAGGTCGTGATATCAGTCCTGGGATTTGATAGCTAATAAACTGTGTCTCTCATGGATAAATAAATAAGATCTTTAAAAAAAGACATCCTTTAACTCAAATTTTTTAAAGATATTATTTATTTATCCACGAGAGACACAGAGAGAGAGGCAGAGACATAGGCAGAGGGAGAAGCAGGCTCCCTGTGGGGAGCCTGATGCGGGACTAGATCCCAGGACCCCAGGTTCACAACCTGAGCCAAAGGCAGACACTCAACCACTGAGCCACCCAGGCATCTCTGATTTGTCTACTGATTAATTTCCAACAATTATACTGAAATCTCTGATTTATTCAAATAGATTGGAATAGATCTTGGATTGTCTACGTACTTAGTCACATTGTCTCAGAATAATACAAATGGAGATCTTCTTTTCAAAACGTTATTATTCTATGTGTTATTTCTTGTCTCATTACAAAGACCAGGACTTAAAATACAGTGTTGAATAAGAGAAGTAATATCAGGTATCTTTAAATTCTTCTTGATTTAATTAAGAATGTTTCTGTACTCAGTTGTGTGTACTTCCTGTAGGTTTTCGATAGAGACACTTTATGAAGATGAAGAAGTTTTCTTCTGTTATGAATGAGTGTTAAGTAAAGTTGAATCCTTTCCCCTGACTGATAAAATAATATTTTTTCCTCTTTTAATCAGTGTTTTATAACATGAAAACGTCCTTGCATTTCTGAGAACAACACTATTTGCCAATCTCCGCATCCAGTTTTGATATCATTTCTGCTTAGCCTCCAGAATGCATTGGAAAATGTTTCCTATTTAGCTTTTCTGTGTAAAAGTGAATATAAGATAAGTAATAACTGCACTAAAAGCTTGGTAAGCACTTGCCAGTAAAATTGTGTTAGTTTGGGGCTAAGTTGTTAATATACTTTGACAAATGAATAATGATTATAGGTTTATTTCAGTTTCAATTGCTTTTTGAATTGGTAAAATTTACTCTTCTGGGAATTGTCCATATTATCTACATTTTAAACAATAGTATTAAAGAGTTGATATCATTTCTTATGATTTTAAACCTCTCTATATACCTTGTTAAATTCGTAACTCCTAATACATACTATTAATAGCTAATTTTTCCCTCCAATTATATTGCCAGATGACTACCTATTTCACTTGTCTTTTTTAAATAGCCAGTCTTTGACGGCGGTTGATTCAATCTTGTGGGTTTTTTTGGTTTTGTTTTTCTTGGTAATGTTTTCTTTTTCAACAATCCTTACTCTTACCTCTACTCTTTCTTCTGTACTGTGTGTTTTGGGTTCACTTTATTATTATATTTTACAGATTCATTGAGATATGCTTGACACAAAATAGCTGGACATACTTTAAGTTTACAATTTGATGTGTTTTGACATACTTAAACACCTGTAAAACAATCAGCATAATTAAGATATTGAACATTTCTGTCACCCTAAGGGTTCTTCATACTTTCTGTAATGCATCCATTACTCTTTCTTCCTATTGCATAATCTCCCAGACCATCACTGGTATGTGTCCTACCAATATAGATTATTGTTTGAAATGAACAATAGCATTTTATATAAATTAAAACAGAGTATGTACTTTTTTTTTTGGCCTGGTTTCTTTCACTAAGCATACTTTGTTTAGAATTCATCTATTTTGACACATGTGACAGTAATTTGTTCTTATTGCTGAATATTATTGTACCGATTAAACAAATTTGTTAGTCTATTCAATGTTGAAGGATTTTGGGGTTGCCTTCAGTTTCTGTCTTATACAAATAAAGTAACTAGAGAATTGGTATATTGACTATTTCTCTTAAATAACTTTAAATATGTATATATATATATGAATCTTCTTTATCCATTCATCTTTTGATTACATATTTATGAAATCTCAAACAACCTCATGCTTTTCTCTTCATATTGAACATATGGTAAATAGTTATAATATATATTTAATATTTTATCTGCTAATTCTCCCATATTTGTTATTTCTGTTTCCATTGATTACTTTTTATCCTCATTATCGTTTTTATTTTTCTGCTTCTTTTCATGCCTGGTAAATTTTTATTCAGTGCCAGACTTTGTCACAAGTTGAATATTGATTTTTTTCATTTCTTTAAATACTTGTGGGCATTTTTTTATTTTATTTTACAGTTAGTTGGAAACAATTTGATCTTTTCAGATCTTCTTTTATAGGATTTGTTAGGTGAATCCAGATAGCTTTTGTCCCAGGGCTCTGATTGATAAGAATTCTGACTGATCAGAACAACTAGATTAGAAATCACTAAGTGAAAGCAAGGAGGGTTTTACTTGTTAATAAAAGCATTTTATATTTCAAAAAACTATTCTGGCCCTGAATGGGGATTATTCCACATGATCCTTTCTGATGGGATTTTCCCACAACTTTGTTAGTTTCCTCCCTCGCATGCACCAATGAATAATACTCATTTGAAGACTCTGGGAGAACCCTTTGCAAATATCTGGAGCTTTCTTTCCCTATGCAATTGTCTTTTCTCCAGTATTCTTCCCTGTGGATTTTAGTGCTTTGGCCTCCCAACATCTGAATTCTGGGTTTTAAACCACTGGATCTAATTTTATTTCCCTCTCCCTATGCTTCATCTGGGAAACTATCTTCATTACAAAACTGGAAGTAATCATACAGCTCACCTTATTTGATTCTCTTTTCTCAGATCTTACTGTTGTGTGTTGCCTCTCACCTAATGTTTGAAAAACAGTTTTGTATATTTTGTTCAGTTCTCTAATTATTTAAGGTAAAATATCAGATCCAGTTTCAGTTTTCCTGACCTGCAGCAGAAGTCTTAAACGTTGCTATTATTTTTATAATTATTTTCTAACAAATGGTTTTAAGTCTATATGTATCTTCTAAGTTGAAGCTTCATCCTGCAAGTCTGATGATCACTTCTAAATATTTGTTATATTCATTAGGATTTCCTATTTGAGGGCAGCCGGGGTGGCTCAGTGGTTTAGCGCCTGCCTTTGGTCCAGGGCGTGATGCTGGAGACCTGGGATCCAGTCCCACCTCAGGCTCCCGGCATGGAGCCTGCTTCTCCCTCTGCCTATGTCTCTGCCTCTCGCTCTCTCTGTGTCTCTCATGAATGAATAAATAAAAAATTTTTAAAAAAGCATTTCCTATTTGATTCATAAACTATGTAAAAGTATGTCTTTAGATTCCAAATTTATCAGATCTTATTGACCAACTTACATTGCTATTCCTAATCAAAATGCATCTTTTTAAGGAATATGGACTGCATCATGTTGTTATTTTGTATTTATTAAAAATTCCTTTGAATATGTACTTAAAATAATGCCTATTCTCTATTTTTAAGATGCAGTTTTTATAAAAATCAATTGTATTAAGCTTACTCATTGTGTTCTTCAATTTTTCTGCCTCTTCAGTAAGTTTCTTCTTGCATGACTCAAGATTTTGATATACATTTGTTAAGAGTTTATACTATGATAAAAAATTTGTCAATCTTTCTTTGAAATTCTTTGCTTTTTTGCCTCATATATTTCAAGTCTGTATTGTTAGAGGTATGAAGTTCAATATTGTTATATATTCTGAGAAATTATTCTATTTGCAATTAAACATAATTATTTTGTCTGCATTTATGACTTCCTAATGTTAATGTACCTATGTATCTTTTTAAATATAGTATTTTACAACTAAGCTAAAATTTAAAAATTAAGAAATTGCCATAATATTCTATTTTGGTTTAGTTTTATTGTGTAGTAGGAAAGAACGTATGAATCTATAAAGAGGTTTACAATAAAATACACATGAGAATAAAATGAAATTATAGTTATTAAAGTGCTTTTATAAAAATAAAAATACTTTACTAATACCAGATATCATTGTTCTGAATTTGTGACTTTTCTTTAGTTCTCAAAACTCAAAATCCATCTCCAGTGGTAATTACAAAAATAGTAATTAATTGATACGTTAAAAAAAGTTTTAATTTATTCTAAAAACCTAAAAAGTCCTAAAGCAACTGCATAAATTCGCGTATTAAGCCACTAAGGGTTAAATTAAAGAGGATGGATAAACTAGAGAGTCTCATTTTCTTAATGGACATCTCTGATTTTTTGAGGAACTATTTAACTGGGGGTTGTGCCATTATTAATGACTAATGGTTACTGTCATTATTAATCATCTGCTCATATATGTCTTGGTCGGTTCAGGCTGCTATAAAGTATCACATAATGGGTGTCCTAAACAAAGGAAATTTGTTTCTCACAGTTCTAGAGGCTGGGAATTCTCAGATCAGGGTGCCAGCATAGTGGGGTTCTTGGTAAAGGCCCTCATCGTGATTTGTAAAGGCTGTATTTTCATTGTATTCTTATGGCAGAGGGCACAGAGAAGAAGCAAGCTCTTTGTGTCTCTTCTTATAAGCCACTAATGCCATCATGAAGTCTCCACTCTCACGACCTTGTTAGTTCCCAAAGCCCCCATCTTCAAAAACCATTACATTTGAGATTAGGGTTTCAAACATGAATTTTGGGAGAACACCAATATTCAGTCCGTAGCAATGTATTTTGGCTACTTTTACTAGTGTGTTCATTGTTTTGTTACAAAATTATTAAAATCTTTCCGGTAGTAATTATTAAACATTACGCAAATTTAATTTTTTCATTTTAATACTAACACTAATTTTAAAGTATGTATCAATTTTCATTGTTATTTATGCAAAATCAATCTGGCTGTAGGATTTGTTGTCTTTCTTTTATGTATACAATATTTTCCCTGGAGTGTAGCTTTCCTTTTCTCCTAGGTATTTTATAGTTGGCCCCCTTTTTTGTTTTAACTATTTAATCATCTAGAATGCATCATTCCCCCATATATATCTTACTTTCTGTATTGGCTTCATGTGAACTGTGTCATAATCTGTATATTAAGGGTTTGGATCTACCCTTGTGTTTTTTACTTCCTACAATTAATCAGTCAGTTCTTACTCCATACCAAACTATTTTAATGACTTTGGCATTCTAATACCATTTTATTATTAACCAGTACAAACCACTTCTCATTATTCTTTTATTTTCAGAATTTGTGGGATGTTAGAATCATTAATTTTCCAAGATGACCTTTAGAAACATGTTTAAAACCTTTCAAAAACATTCATTGATATTTTGACCAGAATTATATCATATTATAAATTGTGCTATATGGAGAATTAATATTTTTAGTATAAAGTAAGTCTTGGTATTTGTTTCACATATTCATTAATTTAGTAGGGTTATTTTGTATTTACTTTTTTTATGAGGACTATTTGAATGTATTTTATGCTTATTACTGCTTATTAGTAAGATGACCATATAATTTGATATTAAAACAGTAGACTTTAATAGTTAAAAGGAACACTATAATAATAACAGGCATAAACGATCTCATCATTATTACTAATATGATTTTTTGAAAAATTTTTCTAATAGATTAATGTTACTAAATAGCAATGGTGTCTCTGTACATATATATTTTTTAAACAAGTCAACCTTTACACCTCTATTCTCACATGAGAATTCACTTATAGTGAATTCTCTTATTTTCTCAGATTGTCAAATATGTAACTTACATATATGATAATTTTGACTTCATAATAATTATATGTCTAATTTATTTTTCTTAACTTATTGCATCATATAGGGCTTCCAGAAAAATATCAAATACTAGTATTGATGGAGGGTATTTTTTTTTCTTTGATTCCTGACATTACTGGCACAATACCATTTTGATGTAATGGTAATTATATCATGTTAAGGGAGTGTCCTTCCTAATTTTTCTTTAATAAATTATACTAATTGAAGTATAACAGGCTAAAACACAACATATAAGGTCATATGTATATAACTCAATGATATTTCACATCTGCATAATCAGTACCAAAACAAGATAGATAATATTTCTAATCCTCTAGAAGTATCTTGTACTTCTACCCATAGAATTACTATATTCACACAACAAAACAAATATTATAATATATAATACCATATATCAAGTTTCCTGCTTTTGTTTCTTTTTAAGATTTTATTTATTTATTCATGAGATACACAGAGAGAGAGAGAGAGAGAGAGAGAGAGAGAGAGGCAGAGACACAGGCAGAGGGAGAAGCAGGCTCCATGCAAGGAGCCCGACATGGGACTTGATCTCCGGTCTCCAGGATCATGCCCTGGGCCGAAGGCAGACACTCAACCACTGAGCCACCCAGGGATCCAAATTTCCTGCTTTTGAAATAGATACATGCTTATGGACATTTTTCCCCACAGCATGTTTTCTTTTGTGTCTTTTTTCTTTGTCACTCAATATTATGTGAGCTTATCTAAATTTATATATCTATAATAATAGTTTTTGGACTGTCATTGAAAATTTAATTATCTATTATATGAGTATACCTCTGCTTATTTATTCATCCTATTCCTTTTATGGCCATTAATGTTATTTCCAATTTAGGTTTATTACCAATATTGCTCTGAAGTTTTTGTATACAATGTTTGGTGAACATGCACTTTTCTGTTTCAAATGTATTTAGGAATTCAACTACTGTGTCACAGGTATATATACATTCAACTCTAGGAGATGCTACCAGTTTTCCAAAGTATTTGTATCAATTAACATTCACAAGGAATATGAGTGTACCAGCTATTCCACATTCTTACCCTCACTTGTTTAATTTGTTAATTTTCTTTTTAATTTTACTGATTCAGGTAAGTGTGTTGAAGTATATCATTGTAAATTTTAATTTGTAGTACCCAGTTGAGTGGTGAGGTTAGACATCTTTTCATATATTAATTTACCATTCAGAAATCACCTTTTATAAAGTGTCTATTCAAAACATTTATCCATTTTTTTATCCATTTTAAGTGCTTCCTATAGGTTTGACTTGGGTTTTTTTTTTTTGGATGTGTTAATCATATATTTATAGAAAATATCTTTCATAATGTAGCTTGCTTAATAATTTCTTAAGGTAATATGATGTGTTTTGATGAAATTATCTTGACTTTAATAGTCCAATTAATCAAATTGATTTTTTTATGATTAGTGATTTTTGTCTCCCTCAACTGATGGAGATACTGTCCTATTCTTTTTTTCCTAAACACTTTAATTTTTAGTCTCTATATTCAACTCTTTCATATTCCATCTGGAATTAAATGTTTTGTATGGTCTGGGTATGGATATCAAGATTCATTTTCTCTACATGGATATCTAATTGGTTCAAGATCAGGTTTTGAAAGATATAATTTCATAAACAAATTATAATGCCAACTTTGTCATCATAGGTCAAATACTCATATATATGTGGGTTGATTTCTAGACCCTTTATTCTGTTTCAGTGATCTGTTTATTCTTACAATACTATAATCATTTAATTACTATATCTATGAAATAAGTTTTGATATCTGATTGCATACATCTGTCAGCTTAGTTTTTATGTTTCATGATTGTCTTGAGTATTCTTGTCCTTTTTCATTTTTTTATGTAGTGAATACATGAGGTCCTGCTTAGATCCCATTTAGTGGAGGGAAAGTCTTGCCTGAAGAAAAGTCTTTACTGTTCACTTCCTTTTGGGGATTGCCCTGACTGGAGAGACAAAACCCACCCAAGGCCATGCTCCTTTCCTAAGTGTAGCCCACATCTAACAACTGATCATTGTGAGGGTTTTTATGTCTGACTTTTTTGCCCAAACTGAGTATAAACTGAAGAGCCGTCTCAATTTCAGAGACCCTCATAGTACTACTTGAGTTCTCCACTGAGACTGCATTTTAGGTCAATCTCTCCTTTTGTCTAATTCTACAGGCAGCCCTCCCATTCCTCAGGTGTTACTCCCCAAAACATTCGTAAGAAATCTCGTGCATACTAATATCCATTTCAACATGTGCTTTCTTAAAGACCCAGTCTGATTGTGGTGCCAGGAGTGGCCCAAAAAAGTAAACTCTGGAATGGGATTTTGGACCTGGATTGCCTGCCCATCACCCTGCTGGTACCAAGAAACCATTAATCTCTCTTTTTTTTTTTCAAAATTTTTATTTATTTATGATAGTCACAGAGAGAGAGAGAGGCAGAGACACAGGCAGAAGGAGAAGCAGGCTCCATGCAGCGGGAGCCCGACGTGGGATTCGATCCCGGGTCTCCAGGATCGCGCCCTGGGCCAAAGGCAGGCGCCAAACCATTGCGCCACCCAGAGATCCCGAAACCATTAAACTCTTGATGTAGAATATTTATAGCCCCATAATAAGATAGCAGAGCAATTGCCAAAACACTTACCTATAGTGAACTGGGAGGGTATTCTGGTGGCAGTGAATTCACTAACGGTATAATGTATCAGGTATTTAATAAATATGTGGGACACAATAACTGTAAAAACTGTGGAATTAAGTGACTGTAACTAAATTCAACTGAAGAGAGTGAAAAGCTAAGAGTGATTAATCACAGCTAAAAGCTAAGTGAGACAAAGTGCCTCCTTGGTCGTAAAACAACAACAAAAGCACCAGAGATGAGAACATATCCAGAACTTAATCATAAGAGTAGCAGAGCCCAAGGGTTGAACTATTATCCTAAGCAGGTCTACTATTTACCCAAGCAATACAAATTGTGCTGGTAAAGAGGACACCAACATCACTGACATATTCAGTTTTGGCTCTCTGTAGACCCTAACTGAAGGCTGGGACTTACTAATATCTAGAGTAATTACAGGACCCCTCAAACAATAAAGGCCAAGTAGTAGGGCTTAATAATCATCAGAAACCAGGTATATATACTTTTCATGAGGTTGCAGGAACAGCCAAGTGTCCTGAACCAAAGAGAATTGTGCAAATTTTAAATAGAACATAGCATTCCTAGGACCAAAATAGTTAGGCAGCCAAGGGAACTATCCATTTTATATAATCAAAGAAATCAAAAAGGCTGATAGCAGTCACCTAAATAACATTTTTGACTTCTGTCCAGTTTCCGGATGTAAGCTAGTTTTCATACCCATGATACACTGACTAAAAGAGGAGCCAGATGCCAAGAATGAAAAATATATGATGTTTTTTCCCTTTGGAAAAAAAAATGTGGTAATTACTCTCCTCATCTTTTCCCAAAAGGACTTATGGCCATTTACTTAGGTAAATAATATAAAACCCTTGAGGTAAGAGGGAAATGGCAGAGATTAATGTTTAAATTTGAAACCTAGAATGAAGACATTGTGTTTCTATAATATCTGCACTTAATTTATCAATTTGACTCCTGAAAAATCTAAATGGATCAAGGAAAATGATAGTGCATTACCACAAACTCAACTAAGCAGCTCAATGTGCAGCTGCTGTGCCCATTGTGGAATCTCTGCACGGAAGATTAACATGGCTTCAGGTGCATGATATGTAGCCATTGACCTGGTGAATGTGTTATTTTAGATTTTTAGTTTTATATTATATTTTTCTTTTTATATTTATACTTTTAAAAATGAAGATCAGAGACAGTTTGAATTCACTTAGAATAGACAAGAATATATATGTGGTAAGATAAACAGCTCTGGACTGACTAGGCATCATTCAGAATGCTACACTGGTTTATAATATTGATGACATCATATGAGGTTATAGCATCTAATCAGAGAGGATAACCAAGAAATTGCTGGTACAGTGGAGACATGATAAAAGTCGTGGATGCCAAAGGATAGGGGATAAGCCAACAAAGAATCAGGCACCTACCACATCAGTGAATGTTTTTGGTGTCCAATGGTATAGGGCATGCTGGGCCATTTACTTCAAAGTGAACAACAAATTATTGTATCCTGTACTTCCTACTACAAAGAAAGGAATACAACTCCTATATGACTCTCTGGGTTCTTAAGGCAGCATAGTCCATACCTGTGAATACTGCATCAATCTATTATACAGAGTGACATGAAAATCTGTCAGTTTCAGTGAGGCCTAGAGCAAAAAACAAGATCTAAAGTGGAATCCAGGTTGTGATACCTGCCGCTCTGACTCTTGGGTCATAATAACCAGCACACTGGCAGCTTTTTGGGTACGCTCTCTAAATACCATGCATGCCTACTACTCCGAGGAACTGAGTTTTGCCAATAACCTGAATAAACAGAGAAGAGGATCTTTAGCTCCAGGTGAGACCACAACCCTGGCATACACCTTGATCTCAACCTGTGAGACCCTGAACAGAGAGCTCTGCTACCTTGAGCCCAAGCTTCTGACCTACAGAAACTGAAAGATAATAAATTTGTGTTTCTTGGCACTCAGCACCACCTGCTAGATTTGTGGTAATTTCTTGCACAGCAATAGAAAACTAATATACCCACCATTAATATTCGTGGGGGCTATCCTAGAAAAAGATACCTTGTGGAATCTGTGGCAACTTCAATAGGAAAACCATAATGTACACGTTTTAGTGCTCTGAAATAAGCACTTCTTTGAAGTGAAGAAATATACACATTTGAAAAGATAGCTCATGGTGTGCTACCGGGCCATGATAGAGTTGAAATACATGACCATTGGCAACAGATTTGCTGTTCATAAACCGGGTTCCATGAGACCTACTAAATCATCAGTTGGATAGATCCATTGTAAAATAGTGAGCATGAGCAAGTTTAAAAGGCACGATGAGGTGCATGGGTAGGTTGCCTAGATCCCCATGCTATCCACTACTATTGGATCAGCACTCTCCCTCAGTTCATACTTACATCATAAATGGACAAATTGGTTTGATATGACTATGCAAGCCAAAAATGAATACCAGCTACATTATAGTCCCATTTAGGGGTAGCTTTGGAAGATATGGGTAAGAGGAAAGCTTCCCAATAGGAAGAACATTGGGTAATGCACTTATTCCACTTATTCCTACACTTTGTGTGATAAGAATATAAATGGATTTATGCTTATTTGTATGTGGACATATGAGCATGAGCACAAAGTATAGATATTTTTATATACATGCTTGTATATGAAATAAGCATGTTAATCCTCAACAAAGTATTCTACATAGAAAAGGCATTAAATAAACAGGTAGATAAAATGAATCAACATTAATGTGTTCCTCTAGGGGAATCCCTGGGTGGCTCAGTGGTTTAGCACCGCCTTCAGCCCAGGCCTGATCCTGGAGACCCGGGATCAAGTCCCACATTGGGCTCCCTGCATGGAGCCTGCTTCTCCCTCTGCCTGTGTCTCTGCCTCTCTCCTTCTCTCTGTCTCTCATGAATAAATAAAATCTTTAAAAAATAAAAATAGAAAAATAAATTTCCTCTAAGTACAGGTTTAAGCTGCATCTCACAAATTTTTATGTTTTCTTTTGCATTTCTTTTACTATGGTGAGGTGGAAAATTCCCTCAGATAATCCCCCCTCTTTCTTGCAAATGCTTCTCTTTTGCCTCCTATCCTGAAGGATAATTTTGTATAAAAGTATACTAAAGAATCCTTTTAGGATAATTTAGCTATAAAATTCTAAGTTGCCACCCATTTAATCTTAGAATTTTGAAGTTGTCATTACACTACCTTTTGGCTTTCACCTTCTATGTTTAGATGTCAATTACCCATTTGGTTCCTTTTCCTTTGAAGGTAATGTTTCTCATTTTAATCAAGATTTTACGGGGTTGCTTTTGCCATCATTTTTCAAACATGTTACTATTTTATATTCCTAGATGTATTTTGCCTTGTATATGTTCTTTATTTCACCAAATAAAGAACAGATTTTGTATTTAACAATAAAATATGATATGACTATAGTAGAAAGATGGGAAGAGAAAAAAGGGAATTGATTCCTCAGCTCTAATAAAAGAAAACAAAATAAAAAGAAAAATAAAAACAAAAACAGAAAACAAAACAAAACAAAACAAAAAAGGGACGCCTGGGTGGCTCAGCAGTTTAGCATCTGCCTTCAGCTCAGGGGTTATCCCTGAGTCCCGGGATCGAGTCCCACATCGGGCTCCCTGCATGGAGCCTGCTTCTCCCTCTGCATCTCTCATGAATAAATAAATAAAATCCTTAAAAAAATAAAAAAGAAAAGAAAACTAATAAATAATGTCTTAATTTTATACTTTAAGAAACAGAATTCTAAGTGTGTTATATAGAAGTAAGTATATATTAAAAAAAACAAAAGAAACACTCTCAAGAATTGAAAGTTACTGCCACTGGGAAAGAGCCAACGAGACTGGGAAAATGGAGCAGGAGATTGCTGCTTTCTGTTATGAATGCCTTCACATTATTTGATTTTTTTCAAAATATGCATGTAATAAATTAATAGAAATAAAATTGGAAGTAACATGAGTTATATATTTAACTAATGTCAAAGATTATTCACAATTTTACTTTACTCAGGTTTTTAGTTACATACAATGAAATGTCTTAAGAAAATTCTCAATTAAGCATGTGATTTTTCTGCTGTCTGCATGCTTTCTTATTTTAACAATTCCATGTCCTTCAGAAGAGAACAAATTAGCTAGATGAACCTACAGAAATGTTATTTTGAGGGGTTAATGTTTGAAAGAAGTTTGAGATCAAATTGATTTTTGTAATTTGCAGGTAAAGTGTTTTTGTTTGTTGGCTTGTCTATTTCTGTGTGTTCATCATATATTGGCCTGAATGTTTCCTCTATTTTTAAAATCTCTGACATTCAGAAATGTGAATATATATGAATTGTTCTCTTTTCATTAATTTTCCTTAGCAGTTAATGTGTTTTGGAGAGGGGGCGATGGTACAAGCATGGGGACTAGCACAACATTGGCATTCTTTCCTGTTTTCCAAGCCCAGGTATGTTTCTATATTATTTTAATTGTTTACAGTGATCACAAGTAAAGCAGCCAAAGAGTACCAATGGGTTTTTCAGAATCTTAACCATAAATTTGGGAAAGCTTAATTTTCCTTAGTGCGAGTCCTGCCTTGCTGACCATTAATTATCTAAAGTAAAAAGGTAGTTATGGAAGAAATGTACCTCCTAATCACTAAAATAGGACACTCTTTGCTGAGCTTTTGAGGTATTCCTTCCTTCCAAAGTTACCAATTCCTTTACTTATAATTAACCCTTTTTTCTTCTCTATATTCTCTGCCCTTTCAGGATACAAATATGCACAGATAACCCTTATTCCAGCACTTTGGCAAGAGGTAAGTGTGCTACTTAAAGGAAATCTATAGTGACTGTTTCTATAATGAGAACAATACTTTTGAAAGAAAACACTTTAGAAAGTACCTCCTAATTTATCTTTTTTGGTAAAATTGTAAAAATAGATTTAATTAAACAAAGACAGTTATAAACCCATAAAATTATATGCATACATATTGGTAATTATTTGAGACATCATGGAAAACAAGTAGAATATTTGAAAAAATGAGACAACTACTATCATTTTAAAATGTAAAAAAGAATTACCCATTACCCTAGAAACTACAGTTCTATAAGCTTAATTTTAGTATCAGGAAAATGCTAACATAATGCAGTAAAAATCTTATTAATTCTTAACACAGGGGACCAGAGAAAGAAAAAAATACAGAATTGCAATTAACTTGCTTGAGATTATCTAAATTTTTTTTATTAAAGTAACAGAGCATCTAGATATCTGGGGACTAGCAGTCTTCTTGATATCCTAAATAAACCAATATTGGATTAATAAGGTTTTTTGTTAACACAGAAGCAAAGTTGAAAATTCATGAAAGAAAGTGGCATGCTGGGTAACACGGCTTTTTGAAGAAAATAATTTTTGTAGTTGTAAGAACTATGACTTTATAATGGGATGAAATCATTGTACAGTTCTGTATAAATTACCTTACAGAAAAATAAATTTTTTGAAATGAAACTATTTATTACTTAGAAAAAAATCTCTAACACTAAAGCATTTTCTACCAATAAGCACTGATAATCTTTTAAAAAGTTTGCTGAATATCTTATAATGACATGCAATACAATGGACTTGAGTGAAATAGGTACAAGAAGAAAATAATTACATTCATTGTGTAAAAATGCATGCTTCTGATCAAGAATTAGAGGAGCAGCACAAAACAAAAACAGAAGAAATGATAATTAGTTTAACATAGGATAATTTTTAGGGGTTAGTATCTCATAGTACCTAATTCTAAAAATCTTGTGTAAGTGCTTCATTATGTGATACTAAAAAATCATTCAAGGATTGGGGCGGGGGAACCAAGATGGTAGAATCACTTCCTCCCATGGACCCAGCAAATCTACAACTATATGGAATAATTCTCACTGAAAAAAATAACTAAAAGCTAGTTGAATATCTTTCTCCACAATAAGTGATAAAAGGATCACATCCAGAGAGGTTAGGAGAGGTGTAGACAAGATCTCATCAAAACCTCATCTCCAGTGTCATGACACAGAATGGGAAAGTATCTCTGAGCTAGAGCCTCATCCTAAAGAGTAAGGAGTTTGTGCCCCACATAGGGCACTCCAATACTTAGGACCTACAACATAGAGACAAGGTCTCTAGAAACATTCCTGGGGACCAAGTGGGTTGTGGGAATCTGAGATACTCCTTTTGAGGGGCTTGTACATGTACTCATTCTTTGAACAAGCACAAAGGCAGCAGTTTGAGAGGTGACTAGATTATATGTGAAGGTGATTCAGTTGGTAATCTTAAATCATCTGTCAGAGAAGCAGGAATTAATTGGGATTTTCCTTGGGGAAAGAGGTACTGGAGAGTACCATTGTTTGTATTCTCCTGCTACCTTGCTATGCAGGTGGATGCACATAGACACAATTTCACTAAAACCCAGGGCTTGTCCTACCCCCAGCTCTCATCCCAGGCCTCACTAAAGCCATGGACTTGCTTCACCCTAACACTCCCCTGTGGCCTTGCTATAGCCAATAGGTAAGGACAATCTACACAAGGAATATCTCCTGATTGCTGGCTATGATGGCCAGAAGGGCTTGTGCTACTAGGCCTCACAGAATTGTAACATTCGGAAAGATGGTTCTGGGCAGGATACCACACCAAGACATTACACAGACAGAAGAATGAAACACACCCCTAGTTTGCACATGAAAGAAGTCCATTTAATCATCTTGGAGCTCCAACTTGAAAGATAGGCTTCAGGAATGCTACACATCTAAAGGCTTCAGAGGCACTCTTTGAGAACATAAGAAGGGAGACACCATCTGTGCACCTTTCCTGGGCCTTGCCACAGCTTGGTAATACCTCCCAGAAAGGATCTTACACATTGATCTGAAGCCATGATTCTTAGCACCACCACCCATGGGACATCTCCAAATCTCCTGGTCTGAAAGTCAACAGATTGTAGTCCCACAGGACTGAATATATTTGCAAACTTTAAAAGATGCTGCCTGAAAATCTGGCTTCCAATCAGCCTGAATTTAGGTCATGACTGAGGTCATTATTCTCTTTGTAATACTGATAGGTCCTGGCATACCCTCAACACCTGGGACCTGTCAAGAATAAGTCAAGCTACTTAGTCACAAAGGTTCAGGAAAAAAAACAAGAGCTAGGGCAAGGTTGAATGATAAGGCTCATCTCCTATACAAGGACACTCCTTCACAACTGGGAGAGGTAGCTGTTTCACCTAATACATAAACAGACACAGTCAAACCAAATGAAGAAACAAAGGGATATGAGCCAAATGTAAGAACAAGACAAAACCTCGGAAAAAAGACCTTAATGAAGAAAAGATAAGAAATCTACCTGATAAAGAGTCCAAAGTAATGGTCATAAAATGCTCGCTGAACTCAGAGGAAGAATAGATGAACATTAAGAATGTCAACAAAGAGACAGAAAATATAAGAAAGTACCAAATAGAAGTCACAGAGCCAAAGAAGTCACAATACATAGCCTGTTACACAGTAAGTGATGTGAAATATATATTAGAGGGGTTCAACAACAGACAAGTAGTAGAAGAACAAGTCAGTGACCTGGAGATAGTGGAACTTACCAAAAATGAGCAACAAAAAGAATTTAAAGAGTGAAGATAGCTTAATAGACTCATGGGACAACATCAAGTGGAATAACATTCTCATTATAGGGGTTCCAGAAGGAAAATAAAGAGGGAAAGTAACAGAAAACTTACTTGAAGAAATAATGGCTGAAAACTTCCCTAACCTGGGAACAAAACAGACATGTAGTTCCAGGAAACAGAGTTCCAATTAGATGAATCCAAAGAGATTTGCACCAAGACATATTATAATTAAAATGTCAAAAGTTAAAGATAATGAATCTTAAAAGCAGGAAGAGATAAACAACTTGTTTCATAAAAGAGAACCCACTAAGAAGACAATTAGCTGATTTTTCAGCAGAAAGTCTACAGGCCAGAAGGGAGTGGTATGATATACTCAAAGTGCTGAAGAGAAAGAACTACCAAACAAGAATACTCTAACCAGTAAAACTACCATTCAGAATTGAAGGAGAAATAAAAAGTTTTCCAGACAAGCAAAAGGTAGAGGAGTTTATAATCACTGAGCCAAGCATTACAAGGAATGTTAAAAGGTCTTCATTTGCTAAAAAGATACTAATAACAAAAAAATTATGGAAGTAAAAATCTTGCTGGTTAAGGTGAATATATAGTAAGGGCTATGGATTAACCACTTGTAAAGATAGTATGAAGGATATAGGACAAAAGTAGTAAAATTAACTATAACTACAATATTTAGTTAAGGGACACATAAAAACATGTAAAAGATGACATCAAAAACAAAACATGGGGAAGGATAGTAAGAATGTAGAGTTTGTACAATGCATTCAAATTTAATGTATGCATAGACTGTTATATATAAACCTAATGGTAACCACAAAGCAAAAATCTATTGTAAATACACAAAAGATAATGAGAAAGGAGTTTAAACATAACAGTAAAGAAATTCATCAAACCACAAGGAAAGAGTGCAAGAGAAGAAAGAAACAGAGAGGAACTGCAAAAACAGCCAGAAATAGTAAGTAAGTGACAAATAAAATGACAATTAAGTACATACCTATCAATAATTACTTTAAATGAAAATAGATTAATTTCTCCAGTTGGAAGATACAGAGTGGCTGAATAGATTAAAAAACAAAAAACAAAAAACCTCATCTATATGCTGCCCACAAGAAACTCAGTTTAGATCTAAGGAAACAGACAGACTGAAAGTAAAGGGTGGAAAGAGATTTTCCTTACAAATGGAAATGAAAGCTGGGAAAGCTATACTTATGTCAAACAAAATAGACTTTAAAACAAAGACTGTAAGAAAAGACAAAGAAGGGCATTACATAGTGATAAATCGAATAAGTATATATAAAATTTGAAAATATTTATGCACTCAACATAGGAGTGTCTAAGTATATAAAGCAAATATTAACAGACCTAAAGGGAGAAATAGCAATACAATTATAATACTGGATCTGAATACCCCACTTACATCAATGAACAGATCATCCAGACAAAATCAATAAGCAAACATTAGCCTTAAACAACACACTAGACCAGATAAACTTTAAAAATATATACATAACATTCCATTCAAAAGTAGCAGAAAACACATTCTTCTTAAGTACACTTGAAATATTTTCCAAAATAGATCACCATGTTAGGCCATAAGTCTCAACAAACTTAAGACTTAAATCAAATCAACCATCTTTTTTTCTGACCGTAGTGGTATGAAACTAGAAATCAATTCTAAGAAAAAAACAAAAAATTTCAAATATGTGAAGATTAAACAACATGCTATTGAACCACCAATAGGTCAACAAAGAAATCAAAGGGGAAATCAAAAAATACCTTGAGACAAATGAAAATGGAAAGGCGACAATCCAAAATCTATGTGATGCAGCAAAAGCATTTCTAAGAGAGAAGTTATAACAATACAGACCTATCTTAAGAAATATGAAAAATAATTTAACTTTACACCTAAAGGAAACAGAAAAATAAAACAAATGAAACCCAATATTAGTAGAAGAAAATATTAAGATCAGTATGAAAATAAAAGAAAGAGAAATAAAAAACTAGAAAAGTTAATTAAACTAAAGCTGGTTCTTTGAAAAGATACACAAAATTGGCAAAACTTTAGCTAGACTAACCAAACACAGAGAGAGAGAAAGGGAGAAAGAGAAAGAGAGAGAGAGAGAGAGAGAGCTCAAACAAGTAAAATCAAAAACAAAAGATAAATTACAACTGATAACCACATAAATTTAAAAAATCATAAAAGACTACTATGAACAAATTACTATTATTACTATTATTATTGGCGAACAAATTGGACAACATGGAAGAAATGAAAAAATTCGTAGAAACATACAATCTTCCAAAGCTAACTAATAAAGAAATAGAAAATCTGAATAGACCAAATGCTTATAAGGAGATTGAAACAGTAACCAAAAACCGCCCAACAAACAAAAGCCTGGGACTAGGCAGCTTCACTTAAATTCTAACAAAGAAGATTTAACACCTACCATTCTCAAACTCTTCCACAAAAAAGTAGAGATAGAAATACTTCCAAATCCATTTTATTAGAACAGCATTATGCTCGTCTCAAAAGCAGACAAGGGAAAAAAAAGGAAGGAAGGAAGGAAGGAAGGAAGGAAGGAAGGAAGGAAGGAAGGAAGGTCGATCCAATAATACGCTAAAAGGATCATACACCATAATCAAGTGGGACTCAATCCCAGGAGGCAAAAATGGCTCAACATCTATAAATTAATCAACATGATACACCACTTAACAAAATAAAAGATTAAAATGATATAATTATCCCAATAGATGCAGAAAAAACATCTGATAAAATTCAACAACTTTAACTCTCAAGAAAGTGAGTATAGAGGAAAATACCTCAACAAAATAAAGGCCGTATATGATAAATCCACAGGAAACATCATACTCAATGGTGAAAAGCCAAAAGCACTTCATTTAAGATAAAACAAAAACCAAAACAAAAACATGCAAAATGCCCACTCTAGCCACTTTTATTCTACATAGTATTGGAAGTTCTAGCCATGGAAATTTGGCAGGAAAAAAGGCATCAAAATAGGAAAAGAAAAATTAAAACTGTCACTATTTGCAGATGACATGATTCCAAAAATAGAAAACCATGAACACTTCATGAAAAAACTCCTAGGACTAATAAATGAATTCAAAATGTTGCAGAACACAAAATTAATACACAGAAGTTGGTTGCATTTCTATACACTAATAGCAAACTAGCAGACAGAGAAATTAAGAAAATAATCACATTTAAAATGGCATAAAAAAGATTAATAAAATCCCTAGGAATAAATTTAACCAAGGAGGTGAAAGACGTGTAAACTAAAATTAAGGCATTAATGAAAGAAGCTGAAGAAAACACAAATAAATGGAAAGATATCTGTGCTCATGGATTGGAAGAATTAATATTAAAATGTCCATAGCACCTAAGACAATTGACAAATTCAGTGCAATCCCTATAAAATTCCAAAGGCACTTTTCAGAGATGCAAAACAAATAAATCTAAAATTCTTATGGAATCACACACACACACACACACACACACACACAAAACACACAAATAGCCAAAATAATCTTGAGAAAGAAGAATAAGGATGGAAATATCTTTCCCCTCAATTTCAAACTATAATTCTATAGTAATCAAAACAGTATGGTACTGACATAAAAACAGCCACATAGATCAATAGAATAGAATAGATAGCTCCAAAATAAACCCATGCACATATGGTCAGTTAATTTATGACAAAGGAGGCAAGAATATACAATGGGGAAAAGATATTTTCTTTAATAAATGATATTGCTAAAGACTGGATAGTCATATACAGAGTGATTAAACGGAATCATCTTACACAATACATAAAAATTAGCTCAAAATTGATTAAAGACTTGAATATAAGACCAGAAACCATAAAAACCCTAGAAGAAAACATAGGCAATAAACTCTTTAGCATCATTTTTGGTTATATTTTTTTGGATCTGACTCCAAAGGCAATGATAATGAAAGCATAAAAAAAAGGGGGGACTATATCAAACCAAAAATCTTCTGTGCACTGAAAGAAACCATCAAAAAAAGCAAAAGGCAATCTTTTGCATGGGAGAAGACATCTGAGAATTGTATACCAAAAAAAGGGCCTAATATCCAAAATATATAAAGAACTCGTACAACTCAATAGCAACAAAAACCATCTGATTAAAAAATACACAGAGATCCAAATAGACATTTTTCCAAAGAAGAGATACAGATGGTCAACAGATATGAAAATATACTTAGCATCAGTAATCATAGGGAAATGAAAATCAAACACACAATGAAATATCATTTCCAACCTGTCAGAATGGCTACTATCAAAAAGACAATAAATAAGTGCTGGAGAAGTCGTGCATAAAAGGGAGCCCCTGTACAGTATTGATAGGAATGTAAATTGGTACAGCCACTATGGCAAATAGAATGCAGTTTCCTCAAAAAAAAAATATAATTATCATATGATCCAGCTATTTCACTTCTGGATATTGATCCTAAGAACATACAAAAGCTAATTCAAAAAATACACAACATTGTGTTCATTGAGGCATTACTTAACAATCGCCCAGATATGGCAACAACCTAAGTAGCCACTGAAAGGTGAATGGATAAAGAAGATGTGGTGTATACATACACAAGAGAATACCACTCGGCCATGAAAAAGAAGGAGATCTTACCATTTGCAAAGACAGGGATGGATCTTGAGGGGATTATGGTAAGTGAAATAAGTCAGACAAAGACAAATACTATGTGACTTCACCTATATGTGGAATCTAAAAAATCAAAGCAAATGAACAATCAAAAAATTATCACAGCCAAGAGCTGTCTAAAAAGAAATGACAACTGAATGTAATGTGGTGTCCTGGATGGGGCCCCAGAACAGAAAAAGAACATTAGGGTGAAAACTCAGAAAACTTGACTAAAGTGTGGACTTTCATTAATAATATTATATCAACATCGATTCACTAATGGTAAAAATTTACCATATTAAGGACAGATGTTAACAACAGAGGAAAGTGAATGCAAGGTATATGGGCACCTTTGCATTTTTTTTCTGTCAATGTGAAACTATTCTAAGTAATAGAGTTTTATTTTTTTTTAATGAGTAAGAATAATGGCAATATATTATATGAAATCATCTTCAGGAAATATTAAGTAGGAAACAAAAGTGCAGAACAGTGTGCATAATATGCTACCTTTGATGAAAGGGAAATAGGAAAGTATATGTGCATGTGTACAAGTGTGTGTGTGTCTGTGTGTACATTCCTACTGTTTCACAGTGGGATGAGAAACCAAGAACTAGTAAAAATGATAACTTATAGAGAAAAGACAGAATGAGAGATGATTTGGGGGGGAAGTTATGAAAGTTAGGCTTCTTTAAATAGATCTCATTTTACACATTTAGCTTTGCAACTATGTAAATATTTTGCATATTTTTAAAATAAAATTGAATTTTTGAAAAGAAAAGAAATCCCTATTATCAAAAGCAAGCTGGAACAAATGAGCCTAACTATATATCAAATTGTTGACAGAGTCATTCAGAGAATTATCTTCAAGTGAAGAGAAATATTTCAAGAAAAGAATTTTGAAATACACAGTATTTAGGCTGCACCTCCCTAGTGGGAATTATTTTAAAAATAAGATAACCACAAAGATATCTAAACTGCTTTCATTTTTCTTGTTCTTGATAATAATACTGGTTTTGTTGCTTTGAAATTGAGAGAGAAAAGGCATGTTTTATACAATTTGAAGATACTTTTGCTGTGGAACACAAATAGAGACACACAGATGAAAGGCGGAAATCTTTGTTATTTACATCTCAGAACAATGGAAGGTTGACAAACAGGCCACATAGGGGGTTGATGACAACAAAGGACAAGATAACAGCAAGCTGGAATCGTAGGGGGAGACTTTTGTATGGCAAGTGGGGTGGGGTTAGCTAGGTTTCACAGGTTTCCTGTTGACTGGCAAATTTGAATAATTTCCCAGGTTCCTTGGCATAGGAGATGTCCCTAGTTGTCTGACACATGGCTCCAGGATGATTAGACTGGGTGCATAGTAACCTCAGAGTGTGAGAGCCCTGATAAGGGAGGTGGTTGGTGTGTGGACTTAATAAGCTGCTCAAGAAGAGAAAATGACCGGCTTCTAACTGGCCTCAAAACTGATTCAAGAGAGTATTAAGAAATAAAATTCTATATTTAGGAGCACCTGGGTGGCTCAGTTGGTTAAGCGTCTGCCTTCAGCTCAGCTTGTGATCTCAGTATCCTGGAATCCAGCCCACATCAGGGTCCCTGCTCAGTGGGGAGCCTGCTTCTCCCTCTTCCTCTCCCTCTCTTTCTCCCTCTCCCTCTGTCCCTCCTCTTGCTTGTGCTCTCTCTTGCATTTGCTCTCTCTCATGAATAAATAAAATCTTTTTAAAAAGACAATACTATATTTAAACACATATGTATATACATAAAGATAGAAACGAAAAAAGATAACTGACAGTAAGGAGTAAGCAAATATTATTAACATTATCCTCAGAATAAGGGAAAGGATAAATATTACATTAATTTAAATAGGGTTATTTAAAAACTATAATCTTTCATTCCAACTGGAAAGATGAACAGAAACTCTCGATTTAATTTCCCATGTAAAAATTATGTATTTTCTAGTTTTGTCCACTGAACAGGACCAAAAGTCATGACAACTCAGTATTAATTAGTAGCCTTAGTGCCCATTCTATGATCTGTAAATCCTATCTAAAATTAAGAGGATCTAAAATTTCTAGGAAAAAATAGCTAAATCTATGTTTGGGGCAGGAAATATAAGTGAATAAATGTGAACATGTTATGCCTGAAAGCAAGAAACTGTCAAAGACTGCCAGAATCATGTCAAAGGAATAGGGGAGCCAAATTTAAGAGGCCCTCCACCACCAGAGATTAAATCATCTGAGTTCATAATTATATTTTTAAAAATTATCATCATCACTAAAGGTAGTTGTTTTGAAAAGCAGTAATGGGAAAGATTCAGGCATCTATCCTGCCTTTGCTGTAGAGATAAAATTTCAATATAACCAAAAGTTGATGAGTGACAGTTAATCTCCATACATGAATCTCAGCTAATAAATGCAGAAGAAATAATAAAATAAAAAAATCACCATTTTGCAACCCTTAACTAAATAAGAGATTCAGACATTTATAATCAATAGCTGCTTAAATCAGTAGCTAAAATGCTTTTGGGGGTTGGCAAAACCATCACTTAAAATGTCGTTGGAGGAATTTAATGGAGGGACAGAAGGACAAACCTGACTATCAACCAATCTTATTACTAAAGGTACGACCTTCAAATATCATGTGCCTCCTGACACAATGCAAGAGAAATAACAACAATAAAAATTAACCTGAATCTTAAAAAAACTTTTAGATCTAAGTACAAGCTTACAGGAAATTTGACAGAATAAAAAGTTACAGGAGACTACGAGGAAGTTATCAGCCGAATCCAAATAGAGGAAATTCTACAAAATGACTCTGTTTTTAACAAATGGAATAAAGAGGTCAAGCTATATTGATTAAAATAAACATAATATATATGTTAAATGTAAAATATGAACCATGTTTAGATACTAATTCATGCCAGTCAATTACACAGATATTTCTGAGATAATTAGGGAAAGGTTAACATAGTCGAATATTGGATAATATTAAGGAATCATTGTAAAACATTAATGGCTGTGGTATTGGTGTCACAGTTATGATTCTTTAAGTTCACGTATGAGTTAGAAATTTGGACTGAAGTATTTATGTGTGAGATGATAGCATGCTGCGACATGCTTTAATCATGTTGAGCAAACTCAAAAGGGAGGCTGAGAGATGACACTGCTAGACAAAGTTGGGTATCACATAGTCATCTGCACCAAGAATGTTCAGATAGTCATCCAAAGCAAAAATGGTAGCAAGTGAATAATTACTGACTCTGTGAAGTATATACGGAGTTGAGTTGTAGTCCCAACTTTTGTATATATCCACATACAGACTTGAAAAGAGTTCCCAAGGCTGTTTCATTGTTTGTACAAATAGCTTTGAAAGAAAGAACATGGGTACTCTCCTCTTGGCAGATTCAGTAACAAATATTTCTCAAAACAACAACTTGTCCTAAGACCTTTCATTCCATGTGTCCAAAATAGATAAGAAATATATTTCAAAATCTTCCCAGTGTTTGAGCAGTCCAAAAGATTTACTGTTTTCTCCCATATTGCCACGAGAGGCAAAACTTCCAGATAAAAATTTCTGTGTTAGTCAGTTTTGCTAGGTTAGGCTGTGTAATAAATTGCCTACCCCAAATTATAGTGACTTAAAAATACATAAGTTTTTTTTTCCTTACTCTCACTACATGTAGGTGGCTTATCACTTGCAGTTATGCTATGTGCTGGTATTCAGTTCGCATATTCACAAGTCTCCATTCTCGGGTTTGGCAGAAGAAGCATCTCCTATTTGGGGCATGCTATTCTCATGGCTGAGGGAAAAACCACCATACAATTTTCTTTAAAACATTTGTTTGAAAAAAATAAAATAAAAAAAAATAAAACATTTGTTTGGTAATAGGAAGTTATTATTATCTCAATTCCACTAGTCAAACTAAGTCATATGGCAAAACCTGAGAATGGGATGGAGAAATGGAAATTCTATATTCAAGAATGGGGTGCAATTATACAATCTCCCACAAAGAACATCCTTTCCTCCATGTTTTTGATGAAACAAAATATTCTTGCCAATATTTATCTGGGCTCTTGAATGTAAAGCAGTTTAGATTTGCCTGCAGAACTGGTTCTTTTGGACGAAAGCTTAGTCAAAAGATGACTGGATTGGGAAAGTTCAATATCTATTACCCTAAGAAACTAGAGCATATTTCAGCTTTAACAACCAACTTAGTGCTCACATAAATTCACTAATCCAGCCTATTTAAGCCCTTATGGTGATGTTACCTCAGAAGTTAATCTATTCTTCAGTCACCAGAATCTGGATAGGTCACTTCTGTCTACATTGATAGATTTCATAACTTGAATCTTGGGGAAGGAAAGGGTTTCTCAATTTCTTCCTTACCAAAAAGTCCCTATTTTTTTCCAATTATTCAAAATGTTCCGCACTCTCTCCCACCACCACCAATAACCACTCTCCATGCTGAATACATCTTCTCACATCCAAAAATAATTCATCTTTCCCCTTTCTAAACTCACTAAACTAATAATAACAAAGCAAAAACTTCAACATTAATAGTATGAAATATTAAATTCAAATAAAAATTTAAAAAGGACAAACAAGGTTATTTCATATTAATAAAACTTATAACCTTCAGAATAAAAGAGTCATGGAATTTTGTGTCAAATGACAGAATAAAAATACACAAAGAGAAAATGTTAGAGACACGATTATTGTGGAAGATCTTAATGCCACTACCCCTTTCATGAAATCAATGAACAATAAGTACTGAAATATGTTGACAAGTGAAAATTTAATCAACAGAGTTGTTATGAGGTATATTTGGATTTTTAATCCTACAAACAGATTTTAGACTTTCTTTTCAAGAATCCATGGAACATTAACAGTAATTCATGGAGGCTTAAGCCCTCTTATTCAAAAAAGAAGAGGGAGGGAAGTAAACTGATTTAATTCTATAGTCACTAAAGAATTAAGTTAGAAATTAAGAAAAATATTTTTAAGTCAAATTAATGGAATTTTAAAATTCTTCCAAATCACAATTGAATCAAAGGGAAGAAATAAAATCATGAACTATTTGGGAAATGGTAAAAATGACCACATTGCTTATTAAAATATGGAGTGGGACTCCAACATTGATTTTATTTTTCTTTCTACTGATTTAGAACGTTACAAAGATAGAGACCACACCTAGCCTTTTTTTGTAACTAGGTTTGCCATGTAACTGTGGTCTGGCAAATTGGATTTAGAGAAATACCTGGTGCGACTTCCAGGTCATTACCATAGTTATAGTCACTTACTCTGGAATTTTTCTCTTTTTCTATTCTATAGGCTAGATCTCGGAATTGTGTTGTCTTGGTTCTGATGACACACACAGATGAAGATAATAGTGCATGAATGGCAAAATAAGAAAATCAACTTAGGTCCCTGAATGATACTGTAAAGCAGAGTAACTTAACGGCTTGGACTTATCTGGCTTATTATATTGGAGAGAAATAAATTACTACCATGTTTGAGCAATTGTATTCTGGGATCTGTTTGTTAAAGCAGCTTTAGTCTGCCTCCTTACTAAGAAAGTATGTAGCCAAAACTATCACTGCAATTTCAATGTTTAAATTTCTTTATTAATAATTAAAGAATAATGAAAGTAAGTTAACTATCAAATACAACTAAGCTATACAGGGAAAAAAATAGCACAATCTATCAATAGAATAGCTAAAAGAAAGATGAAGTCAGAAACTAGTGAATTAGAAAAACATACAAGTAACAGAAATGCTAAGCAAATAAAGTAAAATAGATAAAAATTACCAACCAAATTAATTATAGGGTCTATTTGGAGAGATGCATGAGAAAAACTAATTTAAAAAAGTAAGAATATGATAAGAAGGATTAAGAGAACTGATGGATTTAGTAAGATGCAAATTAAATCCAACTCAAATGCCATGTCCACCAAGAAGAAGTGATATTTTCCTTCTTGAAGCCCACACGCAGGCACAAGTTCTTCAGTATGTGTTTTAGAAGCTCTACTGTAGGCAGCAGCTTTGAAGGGCATTATAGTAGCCTGATGAATGCACATTAAACCTGGGATAGTTCTGGAGATGTGTGCTGTGGGCACACACACTTCTCTGATCATTTCAATGACCTTATTTAGACTGGCCATTCAGAGCAATAAAAACTTGCCAGGTTAGAGACGGGGTGTCATGGACAATACATTGCAATGCCAGGTCTGATTAAATCTGAGTGACTTTCACTATCTGAGCTTGTATGGTAGTGCATAATAAGATCAGCCTCAGAGGACAGTTATTATTTTCTGACGCCATAATGATCATTGACCATACATTTATCTTAAAAGGCTCTTTTGCTTCTTTTGAATGGCTCACATGCATGATATATAAGGTTGTTCTTAGAAGAGAGTCACTAGGGGGACCTGGGTGGCTAAGTTGGTTCAGCATCCTACTCTTGATCTGCTCAGGTCATGATCTCAGAGATGTAACATGGAGCCCTGCTTAAGATTCTCTCTCTCTCAGGGCACCTGGGTAGTTCAGCTGGTTAACCATCTGCCTTTGGCTCAGGACATGATCTCAGGGACCTGGGATCAAGCTCCGTGCCAGGCTCCCTGCTCAGTGGAGAGTCTGCTTCTCCCCCTCCCTCTGCTGCTCCCCCTGCTTGTGTTCTCTATCTCTCTGTCAAATAAATAAATAAATAAAATCTTTAAAAAAAGATTCTCTCTCTCTCTCTCTCTCTCTCTCTCTCTCTCTCTCTCTCCTCTTCCACCCCTCTCAATCTCTAAAATAAAAAAAAAAAGTCACTACAACACAGTGAGCACTCAAAAAATAAACTCTGTTTTTACTATCTCATCCTCTGGCGCATTTGAGAATGACCATTACACAATAGAAACAGAGCCTATGCTACAATCTTATAGACTGCAACAGACTTCCATTCTATCAAAGGTAGAGAAAAACAACAAATTTAAGACTACAGAAGTTTTGCTAGGCACTAGCTAGTTACAAAGGAATATCAGAAAATTTTCAAGAAAGAAAGCACACTCCTATAACCCTCTGAGATTCCATCTTTTGTCTGAATTCAAATATGTTGTAAAAAGAATTATCCCAGCCACAAGAAGGCCATAATGAGAACAACTACTTGGTGATGAAGCCATAAAGCTTGCGTCAGCATTTTATGAAATTATAAGATTAATCTTCTATGAAGAAATGACAGGATAGGTAGATGGAAGAGAGAGTCAATGGAGCCCCCTTTGACTTTAGCAAAGCTTTACATTCTTGCCTTCATTACACCATTATCAACTCAATGAGAAATTATGGCCTAGACTGCCTAATTGCTAGTTGGAGGGTCATTCAGAATAAATTTCCTCCATAAGAGTAATGTTACCCGGAGGGGACATAGCAAGCCATGTTCTGCCAGGGTGAATACGGGGACCAATTTTTTTTAAGTTCATCAGTGTTCTTGGTAATGGGATAAAAATGTTGTAGGATGGTAGAGGTATTTAGGAACATTCCGGTTAAGAAGAGAATTCACAATGCTATTGGCAAAGAAACACACTGAATTTGGACATGTACATGGCAAAGCTACTTTTTTGAAAAGGAAAAATGGCATGGATTTCAAATAGAGAATCAACAGTTAAGGATACGAGTAACAGAAAATGATCCCTGGCCACAGTGGAGCACAAGCAGAGCAGAAATTAACAAGCTGCACAGAGAAGGTAAGCTTCAACCCAGGCTCGCCTTCTAGAAGACAGACTGTATAGAGGAGAGTAAGGTGTACAAATGTGAGACACAGAAGTGATCATAAAAGCAAATAGTACTAAAGGATGCTTCTCTATAAGAATATTTCACACACATAACAAATGGTTTACTCTGAAAATGACTCAGGATCTGCTAGCTGCCAGGATCCACTACTCACCAGGGTGAGCCTCAGGTTGACCTGTTCTAGTATGTTTTATATGTGGATAGCTATTCTAATAATTTTTTAGAATTATTTTTCTTTTTTTTTAAATTTTAAGTTTGTATTTTTGCTAGAGTTATATATAGAGAGTGTTATATTAGTGTCAGGTGTATAGCATAGTGATTCAATAATTCCATACATCACCCAGTGCTCATCCTGAGTGGTGATTTTGACAGTCGTAGTAATTTAAAGTTGCATCCCCCCCCAAAAAAAAAGTTGCCTATCTTCCCAATAATTCAAGTGGGCTGATCTACTATGTCAAGAAGAGAAAGTAGGAGTTTCATATTGATATGTGCATGTAGTATCATGGGGAGAAAAAGCCCCTACTTTTAAGGCACTAGAAGTTTAAGGATAGGAACACATGAAAAATTAGTAATACTTCTTTGTGATCAGTTCTAAATTAGTAGTTTTCAAAATCAGAACAATAGAAAAAGGTATTAGGGCTTGAAATACATGCAGGAATGATGAAAATAAGGGAGGAGAGAAGGGGGAAAAAAAAAGACCAAAAGGAGTGGAAGTCAAATTACTACCAGAGTTACAATACATGGAAAAATATTTTGGAGAAAACATGCCTGTAAGGTGAACAGCATATAAGGCTTCATAGTGAAGATGGAATCCAACCATGAAAGTCTTTGAATGATAAAGTAGTTTAAACTCAATTCTATAAATAAAGTGGGGGATATGGAAAGCCCTTGCCCTTGATAAGATGAAAGACACATTTTAAGGTCAATGCATATGTGATGAGGAGTAAGGAGCACCAATGTAGAAAGACCACATAGATCATTGCAAAGCTAGAGGCATGAGATGATCATGATGGTCATGGGAAAGGGGGCCAGGGGGTGGAAGGTAAAATCAAAGGAATGGTCATGAGCAGGCATCTAAAGTAAAATTGCATATAGGAAATGGACTGTTAATACCAGAAATCCAAAGTTTACATGTTGAGTAATGGGAGCAATGTTGATTCTATTTACAGGAATAAAAAAGCAAAAGGGAAATTGATTTTAGGAAGAATAATTAATGGCTTTGAGCAAATGAAGTTTTTTGTTTTGTTTTGTTCTAATTCAAGTTATAGTATATTATTAGCTTCAGGGGTAGAATTTAGTGATTCATCAGTTGCATATATCACCCAGTGCTCATTACATCAAGTGCCCTCCCAAATGCTCATCACCCAATTACCCCATCTCCCCATCCACCTCCCCATCAGCAACCCACACTTTGTTCCCTATAGCTAGAGTCTCTCATGGTTTGCCTCTCCCTCTGTTTTTATCTTATTTTATTTTTCCTTCTCTTCCCCTATGTTCATCAATTTTGTTTCTTAAATTCCACCTATGAGTGAAATCAGATGGTATTTGTCTTTCTCTGACTAATTTCACTTAGCATAATATTCTCTAGTTCCATCCATGTCATTGCAAATGACAAAAATTTTTTTTTAATGGCTGAGTAATACACACACACGACTCTTCCATTCAGCTGTCAATGGACAGCTGGGCTCTTTTCCATAGTTTGACTGTTATGGACATTGCTGCCATAAACACTAGGGTGCAGGTGCCCCCCTCTGAATCACTATTTTTGTATCCTTAGGATAAATACCTAGTAGTGCAACTGCTGGGTCATAGGGTAATTCCATTTTTCACTTTTTAAGGAATCTTCATACTGTTTCCCAGAGTGGCTGCACCCATTTGCATTCCCACCAACAGTGTAAGAGGGTTCCTCTCTCTCCCCCTCGTCACCATCAATCTACTGTCTCCTGAGTTGTTAATTTTAGCCATTCTGACTGGTTTGAGGTGGTATCTCAATGTGGTTTTGATTTGTATTGCCCTGATGATGAGTGATATTGAGCATTTTTTTCATGTGTCCATTAGTCATTTGTGCATTTTCTTTGGAGAAATGTCTGTTCATGTCTTCTGCACATTTTACTGTATTTTTTTGTATTTTGGGTGTTGAATTAGTTAAGTTCCCAAAGATTTTGGATATCAGACCTTTATCTGAAATGTCATTTGCAAATGTCTTCTCTCACTCGGTAGGTTGTGTTTTAGTTTTGTTGACTGTTCCCTTTGATGTACAGAAGCTTTTTATCCTGGTGAAATCCCAAAAGTTCATTTTTGTTTCCCTTGCCTTTGGAGATGTGTCTAACAAGAAGTTGCTGTGGCTGAGGTCACAGAGGTTGCTTCCTTTGTTCTCCAGGATTTTGATGGCTTCCTGTCTCACACTTAGGTCTTTCATCCATTTTGAATTTATTTTTGTGGATAGTTAAGAAAGTGGTCCAGTTTCATTCTTCTGCATGTGGCTGTTTGATTTTCCCAACAGTTTATTGAAGAGACTGTCTTTTTCCATTGGATATTCTTTCCTGCTTTGTTGAAGATCAGTTGACCCCACAGTTGAGGGTCCATTTCTGGCTTCTCAATTATGTTCCATTAATCCATGTGTCTGTTTTTGTGCCAGTACCATACTGTCTTGATGATTGCAGCTTTGTAATACAGCTTAAAGCCCAAAATTGTGATACCTCCAATTTGGTTTTCTCTTTCAACATTACTTTGGTTGTTTGGGGTCTTTTCTGGTTCCATACAAATTTTAGAATTCTTTGCTCCAGCTCTGTGAAAAATGCTGGTGTGATTTTGATACGGATTTCATTTACTGTGTAGATTGCTTGGGGTACTATAGGCATTTTAACAATATTTGTTCTTCCAATACATGAGCATGGAATGTTTTCTCCACTTCTTTGTGTCTTCCTCAACTTCTTTCATAAGTGTTCTATAGTTTTCAAAGAATAGTTCTCTTACCTGTTGGGCTAGGTTTATTCTTAGGTATCTTCTGGGTTTTGGCACAATTGTAAACAAGATTTACTCCTTGATTTCTGTTTCCATTGCTTCATTTTTGGTATATAGAAATGCAACAGACTTCCATGCATTGATTTTATATCATGCAACTTTGCTGAATTCCTGTATCAGTTCTAGCATTTTTTTTTTTTGGTGGACTCTTTTGGATTTTCTACCTAGAGTATCATGTTGTCTGTAAAGAGTGAAAGTTTTACTTCTTCTTTGCTGATTTATATGCCTTTTATTTCTTTTTGTCCTTTCATCTTCCCGACCCTTAGGGGAAAAGATCTCAGTTTTCTCCATTGAGAGTGATATTAGCTGTGGTTCTTTCATATATGGCCTTTATGATGTTTAGATATGTTCCCTATATCCCTACTTTGTTGAAGATTTTTATCAAGAAATGATGTTGTAGGGGATCCCTGGGTGGCTCAGTGGTTTGGCCTTTGACTTCGGCCCAGGGTGTGATCCTGGGGTCCCGGGATCCAGTCCCACATTGGGCTCCCTGCATGGAGCCTGCTTCTTCCTCTGCCTGTGTCTCTGTCTCTCTCTGTGTGTGTGTCTCTCATGAATAAATAAATAAAAATCTTTAAAAAAAAATGATGTACTTTTTCAAATGCTTTCTCTGCATCTATTTTGTTGAGAATTTTTGCATCCATGTTCTTGAGGGATATTGGCCTATAATCCTCTTTTTTTAGTAGAGTCTTTATCTAGTTTTGGTATTAGGATAATGCTGGCTTCATAGAATAATTTTGGAAGTTTACCTTCAATTTCTATTTTTTGGAATAGTTTCAGAAGAATAGGTATTAACACTTCTTTAAATGTTTAGTGGAAAATTAATTGATTAACAATCTTTGATAGAATTCACCGTGAAGCCAACCGGCCCTAGACTCTTGTTTGTTGGGAGATTTTTGTGCCAGGCCCTGGGGTGGAAGGGGGGTGTTTAGTATCAGGGATTCCAGCCTCCACTGGAGGCACTGTGTTTCACTCTGAAGTCTGACTGTACTGGTGGGCATGAAGGAGGGAAGGGTGGTGGAGGAGAAAGATGGCATCGCTCTGCTCACTTGTCCTTGGGAGGGGAACTCATGGCCACCACTGTTCAGGAGGCCCTCACAGAAAAGTGAACAATCTCCTGTGTCCCAGGCTTTCATCTGATTTGTGACCTTAACCTGTCTGTGCCCAGGCCATCAGTGTGCCTGACACTACAGATCTCCTGTATTTTATCTCTGGCCAGTGACTGTGATTCAAACTCCAAATTTTAAAGGGCCTGGCAAGGTGTGGACCCTGGGGGAGAGCCTCAAGGCATGTCCAGTACTGTCCTGTTTCAGAAAACAATTGCTGCAACCAAGTTATCTGCTCTCTGCATGCACCTCTGCCCCTTGCTGTTGAAGGTCACTCAATGCTCCCAGCAGTTCTTCTGTCCTTGGAGATGCAAAATACCCTCTTCCAAATGTACTCTGGGAAGGGGAGCAATCTCTCCCAGCATGACCCAGGGAATCTCCTTGCCTGGCTTATTTTGTGATCCCTACCTGTTGTGCTCTCTCCCACTCTCTTCCTCTCCCTGACTTTGTTCTGTGGAAAGGGTTCCCTTCCCATCTAGCCCTCTGGCTTTCCTCTCCCCCCAATTCATGGCTCAGAATCTAGCATCTGCCATGTTCTCTCCATCCAATGGTGCAGATTGTTTTCTTAATCCCCAGATTGATTTCCTAGGTGTTCAAAATAATTTGATATTGATCTAGCTGTGTTCAAGGGACGAAGCAAGCTCAAAGTCCCCCTACTAGTCCACCATCTTAACTCCTCTCTGCAAAGGAAGTTTTAAAAGACAGAAAGATAATCATGTGAAAGAAATGTGACCTACTGGATCTTCCCTTTTGCCTTGCCCTTATATAATGATTTCATTTTTTTTTTAACCAGTGTTATATCCTTGCCTCTCGTTCATAAAGAATTAACCCTTTCTCTACATAACATTCACTCTCAAGTTTTCTCTACCACATTTATGCTGATGCCTCCTGAAGATCTTTCTCTACCTCCATCTCTTTCCAGTTACAGACTAATTGTGCTAACTTCTACTAAATAGTTCCACCTGATGACCAGAAGTCAACACAAACAAAATAGAATCTACCTTTCCATCCAATCCCATCCCCTTTATAGGCTCAGTTTCTGAGTTAATGGTATCACTATCAGTGGTCCCCAAGCTAAAACTTTAATTTTTTACTTGCATTCCTCAATCACCACCACTTGTCCCTGAACATTAACAATTCTCCTTGCTTCTCAAAATCATGTGTATTACTATTGAAAAGTCTCCTAAAACTATCTTCTTTCTTCCAGCCCCCATATTTTCACTTGTCTAATTTCTATCTTTATTATTTTCTTGGGATTATTGCAACAGAACTAATTTTTAAAATCTACCTTCACTCCAATATTTCTCCAAAGTATTCTTTTTACAGTGCTTCCATATAGTGCAGTCACATCAATCACTTTCTTGAAAATTATAGGGGAGTCCCTGAGCCTAACACAAATTTCTTCAAGCCTGACTCCAGGCTACTTTGATACCCAGTTCCAACAAGAATACTGTGGTCTGACCACCTGGATTTTTCACTGACCTTCAAATGCATTAGGTACTTCAATGTACACATGTTTATGTGTACTTTTCTCCAGACTATAAAGTTCTCCTATTCTTATTTACCGATTTAAGTGCACTCATTATTTAAGACCTGGCTTAAGGGTCACATTTTCTAAGCCTCTCTTTGCCCTAGTTGTATGAATTACAACTATCACCATTCTATGCCAAAAATGTTGCAATACAATGTATTGTGGCTATTTGTATAAATATCTGGTTTTAAGACTTCTTATAAATGGGTACCAGATCTTATTCATCTTGAAATCCCTAGTAGCCAACACAGTATCAAACATAGATGAAAACTATGTTTACTGAAGTCAAACTGATTTGAGCTGACTTGAACTGAAGATATCTTTGACTAGTGGGAAACATGTAATGATTCCGGAGAAAGGAATGGGAATGAAATATTAGCTAAAGTCATTAGAATATTCATGTTTTCCAAGCTTCTTGCATAAAGGTGAACTCAGAACAATGACATAGAGGAGGTAGAAAGAGAAAAAAAAAAAGGGAATCCAATGAAGATTACAGAAGAAAAGCAGTTAGTGAAGTAAAGAGAGCACCAGGAGAACTGGCACTAAACACAGTCCATTGGAAGGAATCCTCAGAAAGAAGATTTGAAATCTTTAATTTTTGCCAAGTCCTATAACCCAGATCATCCTGTTCTAAAGGATAATTTTCTCCATCCTCCAAAATGAAGATATGTAAATGGAACCCAGATGTTTTAGGATTATCATCCTTTTAATTATTTCCTTAATGTAATCTTTAGGAGACCATAAATAACATAAATTTACTTCCATTTGCTTATTTGCTTACTAAATCAGCTGTTAACTCAAGTACATGGTGATCAGTAGCATTGTGTTTGTACTATATTTGCTTGCTGATGGCTGCAAACTTACTCATTTGCTAATAAATGGATCTTTTATCTAATTGATAATATCTGTCCCATTAAAATTTGGTTCAGTAGACATAAGTTCCTTTCTGAGTTTAAATTTTACTTTCATTGTTTTTATTATCTATGCAGTGGTATGTACAGCAAACAAAACAGTTTGAAAAAGTGCCCCGATAATTTTCCTACAATTTGCCTTCTCTGCATACTCTTAAATTTTTACGGGTCCTGGTTAACATTAATAGCTCTAATTCTAGATGATATTTAAGAGTGTCAGAAATAATATTCTAGGATAAACTTAGTGAATTGTCTGATTCTGGATCTGACATATATTTAGACATTCTTCATAAAGTAGACTTTAAAATCTGATAGATGTGATCCCCTGCTCCTTATTTCCCTTAATAACCAGGTAAGGTCTATATGCTGAGATTGCTTCTAATTGTTCTGAGGAGATCCTAATTGGGAAGACACTTATTTTAGGAGGTCATGTCTTCTTCAGCCTTCAGATCATTTCCCACTAGCCCCTAAACTGAGAAATAATAGCCTCTATTATGATTCACCTGATTCTTCAACAAGTGGCCTATTTGGAAAGAGAAGAAGCCTATTCTAAATCCTTGGGTGATATCTACCAGCCAAACTGTCACTGCACTATTCTTGAGAAGTTCCTGAACACAGTCCATCTCCAGCCTCATCCCTTGCAGAAACCCTCTTCTTCAAACATGAGTGATGGATTGGTGTAGAATTATGATTGCACTATTGCCACCTGATTTTCCTTTTCTCTTGCTTTTTCTGCTTGAAATGGACTTTCCCCTTTGTTTATTCATCTTTAAAAGCTCTGTCTTTTTTCTTTTTTCTTATTTATGATAGTTACAGAGAGAGAGAGAGAGAGAGAGAGAGAGAGAGAGGCAGAGACACAGGCAGAGGGAGAAGCAGGCTCCATGCACCGGGAGCCCGACGTGGGATTCGATCCCGGGTCTCCAGGATCGCGCCCTGGGCCAAAGGCAGGCGCCAAACCGCTGCGCCACCCAGGGATCCCAAAAGCTCTGTTTTTAATCCACTATGAATCTTTAAGAAAGGAAAAAAACATAGGAAAAAATAGGCAACATAACTGAAATAATATCCTATATAAGCAGATACTACACTCTTTGGGGTAAAGAATTTCATATTTTTAAATTAGTTTTTTACTATGTCTTTATTTACTTCTTATAGGCTCCAGTATGATTTTAGTGTTCAGTGAAAAAGTTCCGATACTGATATTCATGATAACGGGTACTGCATTTTATATAACTACAGTGGAAGAGCACTTTGTTAATCTGAAAGAACAAAAAATTCAGCAAGTACAAAATATTAGTAATAATAACAATTTACTTCTCAAATAAAGTTTTCCCCATATCTTTCAGTGAATTCTATTGCATCCAAATTCTAAATCTCTTAGAAATACTGTCATTTGATCCCAATTCATCTATGCATACATGCATACATTTTACTCAGATGCCAAATCACACTGGATTTTTTTGCTGCTTTATTTTTATTTTTTAAATGGCAAAAAGTAATAAAATTGTAAGGTTGTAATAGTGCCTTTTGGCCTCTTGCCACTCATTTCCACCTTCGTACGTAAAGAGAGCTGTTGTTCAAGGCTAACCTGGAATATTTTCCTCCAGATTATTTTTAATGCATGACAAATATGCCTATTTGCATACACAAGTCTTAGTTTAATAAACAGAATCCTATTATAGATATATTTCTGTGACTTTCTTTCACATAACTGTATATCTTAGCAATATCTCTATGGCAGTATAAATACATCCATCACCTTCTTTGGAATGGCTACATAGTACTAAATAATCTAAATTTACTATAAATTATTTAATCTTAACTTTATTAATGAATGTTCAGTACACATCCACTTTTTTTACTGCTTATAACAATGACAAAATGAGTATGTATATAAATTTGTGCCCACATGTGACTATTTCTCTAGCACAGAGTCTAAGCATGAAATTGCTGGGTCAAAGGTTATGTATATTCTAGAAAATCACCTTTCAAAAACATTTGTGCCAATTTACTTTCTACCAACACTGGAACATAATTCCTGCTACCTCACAAACACATCATAACAAAATTTTCAATCCTTCAAAATAATTTTTCCCATCTGATGAACAAAATTTGGTATTATTTTGCTTTAATTTACATTCCTGTGTTTTTTAGTACAGCTTGACCTTTTTTTTTTTCACAAAGTTTAATGGCCATTTGTATTTTTCTATATATTTGTCCATTTTTATTTTTTATGTTTTTAAATTTTTATTTATTTATTCATGAAACACACAATGAAAGAGAGAGAGAGAAGCAGAGACACAGGCAGAGGGAGAAGCAGGCTCCATGCAGGGAGCCCGATGTGGGACTCGATCCCAGGACCTCAGGATCAGGCCCTGGGCCCAAGGCAGCGCTAAACCGCTGAGCCACCCAGGCTACCCTATTTGTCCATTTTTAATAGTTTATTTATTTTTCCTCTCATTATATAAGATCTCTCCATATAATTACAAACCCATTTTGTCATACATGTTGCACATATATTGAAAACTCAAATATCAATAATAATAATTGTAATTATAATGCAATAATTCATTTGTGTAAAAGGAGGGTTTTTTGAGTCAGTATACTTAGCCTGTCAGAAGTTTGAGGTCTGTCAGTACAAATCAAGTCTATCCAGGTCTTGGCAAAGAGTTTGTTGCAGTTGGTGTCTATTTTCTGCTCTAACTCAAATGCCCGTGGGAAATATTCTGGGGCTGTAATGGTTACTTTTATGTGTCAGTTCAACTGGATCACAAGGTACCCAGATACTTGGCTAAATATTATTTCTTAGTGTGTCTATGAGAGTGTTTCTGAATGAAATTAACACCTAAGGGATCCCTGGGTGGCGCAGCAGTTTGGCACCTGCCTTTGGCCCAGGGCGTGATCCTGGAGATGCAGGATCGAATCCCACATCGGGCTCCCGGTGCATGGAGCCTGCTTCTCCCTCTCCCTATGTCTCTGTCTCTGTCTCTGTCTCTCTCTCTCTCTGTGACTATCATAAATAAATAAAAATTAAACAAAAAATAAAAAAAAAGAAATTAACATTTAATTCAGTAAACTGAGTAAAGCACATTGCCCTCCCTCAGTGTGAGTAGACATCATCCAAGCCATTGAGGTCCTGAAAGGATTAGCTTTCTGCCTGAATCCTTAAGGATATCAGTTTCCTGTACTCAGACCAGAATTTACCAGGGGCTCCCCTCATTCTTGGGCCTTTGGACTCAGAGTGGGGCTCACACTACTGGCTCCCCTCATTTCAGGCCTTTAGGTTTGAATTGTAATTATACCAATGGCCTTCCTGGGCCTCTTGCTTACAGACATCAAAGTGTGGGATATCTCAGCTTCCATGATCTCATGAGCTTATTTCTTATAATAAAACTCTTTTTCTAATAAAACTCTACACATACATCTAATTAGTTCTTCTCTGGAAAACCCTTATTGATACACTATGGCTAGCTAAAACTAGTAGGACAATGCTAGCAGTTTCAGGAGTCTCCTAGTTGGCTGGCACCGGTAACATTATCTTGCTCTGTGGAGATTAGAGTGAAAGACTATGAGGCAAACTGAATCCTTGGGGACCTGTCCTTTCCATATAATTTCCTAAGAAAAGTTTCTTTTTTCTTGCCTAGATCTACTGTTCCCTTCCTTCTTGCAGATTATAATAAGGACTTTTTATTTTATAAGGTCTAAAGCCACCTGAAAATGGATCAAACAGAAGACAGGAGCCAACGTCCAAATGTGTTATACCTCAAATCATGTCATCACAGCTATTATAATCGTGAAATTTTGTTGTGTTTTTCTCATTTATCCATTCATCTGTTAATGGACATCCGAGTTGTTTTTCATTTTTAACTATTACAAATACACCTGCTATTAAAATTTAGGACAGTTCTTTCTGTGAATATATGCTTTAATTTCTCTTGGGGAAATATCGATCATTGGAGTAGCTGGATCATGAGGTTGATGTATATATTCCCTACTTAGATACTGCCAAACCTCTCTCTGAAATTGCTGTAGCATTTTATATTCCCATAAGTAGTATATAAGAGTTCCAGATATCCCTATCTTGGCAAACACTTGGCATTTTGTCTTCTGGTTTCTTTGTTCTTTTTTAGTTTTAGCCATTCTAGTGGTTTTGAATGGTATCTATTACAGTTTTAGTTGGCATTTCCCTAATAACTAATGATGAACCAATGTTCATAACCTTACTATCTTCTTTTATTTAAAAAGACTTAAAATATTTCTACGTTTTTAAAATTAATAATATCTTTAATTTTTAAAAAATGAGATTGTTGGTTTTCTTATTAAGTTTTAAGATTTATCTATATATACTAGAAACAAATTATTGTTGGATACATGTTTGCAAATAATTTTTCTCAATTTGTGGTATGACTTCATTTCTTTAACATTGTCTTTCAAAGAACAGTATTTAATTTGATTGAATCGGGTTTATCAATTTGCTCTTTTATGGATTGCAACTTGGTATCATATCTAAGATGTTTGCCTACAAAGGCTTTTCTCCTATGTTTTCTTCTACAAGTTTTATACTTTTATGTTTTACACTGTGATTCATTTTGAGCTAATTTTATCTATGCTAAGAGGTATCAATAGAGGTTCATCATTTTGTATTTGGATAACACCATTTGTCCAAAAAACATTTTTTTTTATCTAGTGAAGTTCCCTTATATCTTTATTGAAAATCTGGTTATAATATAAATATGAATTTTTTCCTGGACTCTCAATAGAGTATGAGCACAAAGTCTTTGTGCTAGAGTACTTTTTTAGTTATTATAGCTTTATAATAAGCATTTTAAAGTCCTCCAACTTTTGTTTCTCAAACTTTTTAAATTTGTTTATTTGTGTTCTGCTTTTCTAGACCTTTGCATTTATATATCCATTTTATAATCACTTTGGCTTAGGATTTTTTGGAATCACATTACGTTAATAGGTCAATTTGGGAAAAATCATATCTTACTAATAAAAAACCTTCTGAGGCACAAATACTGTATATTTCTTCATTATTTAGGTCTTTTAAAAATTTTCCCCAGCAATTTTTTGTAGTTTTTTAGTGGACAGATCTGTGCCACAGTACATTTCTGTGGCTGACCTCTGTCAGGTTGAGAAAGATCCCTATGCAAGCTTCCTGAGAGTTTTTATCAGGAGTAGATGTCAGATTTTGCCAAATACTCTCTGCTTTTCTGTATTAATCACATTTTTTTTCTTTTTTAGTCTGTTAATATGGTGATTGATTTTCAAACACTATGCCAACCTACATTCCTGGGATAAACTCCTCTTGGCCATAAAATATTATCATTTTTATACATCATTTGATTAGAATTCACTAAAACTTTAAGAATTTTTCCATCTACATTCATGAGAAATATTGGTCTGTTATTTCATCTTCAGTAGCATCTTTATTAATATCTTCCTGGCTTTGGTAGCAGTATAATGTAGCTTTCGTATATCTCTCTCTTTTCCATAATTAGCAATATTTCTTCATGGTGTAATTTCCCAGGAAAGCCACTGGCTCTCAAGTTTTCTTTGTGGGAAGATTGCTTAATACAAATTAAACAATTTCTCTAATAGATATATCTACTTAGGTTTGGTAGTTTCTGTCCTCAGATAATTTGTCTAATATCTCTGAATTGAAATTACTGGCACAATTTCACTCTTAATTTACATTTATTATCTTTTTAATATATATAAAATCTTCAGTTTTGTCACCTCTCTAATTCTTGATTTCGGTAAACATGTATCTTTTTTTTCTGATCAATCTTGCTAGTTTTATCAGTTGTTTTGCTCTTATATAGGTATATTAATATTTTACAATATAGAATTTAAGGGAAATGTTATGAGAGATAAGGATTATATTTTCAATGATTGAATGGTAAATTTATCACAATTCTAAATACATTTGCAACTAATAACATAAAGCTAAAACTAATAGAATAAAATGGAAATCTATACAGAATTACAAATTCTTAATCAAGTAAGGGAATAATAATAAAGATTTCAGAATAACAGAATAATAGAAAAAAATAGAGTTACAGAAAACTTGAACAACACTTTTAATACATAAAATACAAAAATACATAACATCTTAGACCTATATAAACATACATATATCCAGCAGTTTCTGAATGCACACTTTCTAAAAATTATAGTTACTAAAAGTAACTATACACTTGTTCACAAAGCAGATATTAATGATTTGGAAAGATTTGAAATTATAAATGCTTTTCTCATAGAGAAAAATCAATAACAAAAGATAATAGGAACTTACCTGTACTTTGGAAAATTAATTTAAAAATTTTAAACAGTATAAAGTTTAAAGTGGGCATAATTAAAATATAAAGTATTTTAAATGGAATGCTAATAAAAATATAACATCTCACAACTTGTGGGCCCTAGCTGAATTTAGACTTAGAAGAAAACTTATAGCACTAAAATACATAAGAGGGCTAAAAAAAAATAAATTAAAAAAGCTACAAAAAACTAGTGTTCTAACCATCCATCTTAAAAAGTTCATAATAGTCTTAATTTAAAGCAAAAAAAAAAAAGGTTGAAAGGAGGAAATAATAAAATTATGGGAAGATAATGAGTAGAAAATTAACACACCATAGAGAAGATCAACTAAGTTGCCAAAAGATTATTAACAGAAAATGTCAATAAATTAACAAACTTTAAAGAAATTGATCCCAATAAAAAAGAGAAGACAGAAATAACCAATATCAAATTAAGAAAGTTGGCAAATTATTACAGATCCTACAGTCATAAGAACCACTCTAGGCCAGGATGGAATAACAATAACTGTATTTACTTTCTTATATGAAAAAGCCAATAAATAGGTGAAAAAATGTTTTACAAGACACTGTACTTTTACACACTCAGCTAACATAAGACTTAGCCTTTCTATTCCTAGCTATTGAACCAAAAGAAACAAAGAAAACCCTGTTCTTTCAAAGACCTGTACACAAAAATATATAGTAGTTTTATGTGTGAGAGCCAACACTTAGGAAACAAAAAGGGAAGACCTACCATTGTTCAAGCTCAGTGTTCTGACCAAGTTTCCAGGTCACAATAGAAGAAGGAAAACCCATGTGGAGGCTGGCAGGCCCCTGAGTGGAAGGGACAGAGGTAATTTTCCAAAGAGATTCATGAACTAAAGTCTCAAGACAGAATCCCAGAAAGGAAAGAAAAGCACAAAGAAAGAATTCCAGAATCAAGAGAGGACACCAAAGTATCCAGAACACAGAAATTAAGGGAGATATAAATTTAAATAAATAGATATAGATATAGTGTTCATAAGTCAGAAGAATATTGTTAAGATGTCAATTTTTCCTATATTTATCTACAAAGATAACACAATCTCAATGAAAACCCTAGCATTTTTTTTTTGGTAGAAAAGATAATTGATTCTAAACTTCACATGGAAGGGTGCCTGCATGGCTCAGTCAGTTAAGCATCTAACTTCAACTCAGGTCATGGTCTCAGAGTCTTGGGATCAAGCCTGGAATTTGGCTCCCTGCTCAAAGTTTGGCTCCTGTTTCTCCCTCTGCCCCTCCCCTCCACTTGTGCTCTCTCTCTCTCTCCCAAATAAATAAAATCTGTAAAATTCATATGGAATTGGAAAGAATCTAGACTATTCATAATTTTGAAAAAGAAAAACAAAATTGGCAGACTAAAAGTACCTGAGTTCAACATGTATTTAAAACTACAGTAATCAAGACAATCTGTATAAATTGTATAAAAATAGACAAATAACTCAATGGAACCTAATACAGTACACAGAAATCCATATATATGAACAATGCATTTTCAACAAAGGTACAAAGCAATTAACTAGAGATAAAATTTTCAACAAATGGTACTATAATAATTGAATATTTTTAAATACTTTGATTCATACCTCACTTCACATATAAAAGTTAACTCAAACTGGATCATACACCTAAATGTAAAATGTAAAAGTATAAAATTTCTAGAAGAAAACTTAGGAGAAAAACTGTGATTTGAGATTAGGCGCAGATTTCTTAGAACACCAAAAGCTCAATATGTGAAAAAAAAAAGTTGATAAATTGGACCTTAACAATATTAAAACTTCTGCTCTTCAAAAGACACTGTTAAGAGAAGCAAAATGCAAAGTACTAAGTATGGGAAAACATTTACAAATCAGGTATCTGATAAAGGACTTGTATCCAGAATATATAAAGAACTCTCAAAACTCAGCAATAAGGAAACAAGCAGCACACATTGTAAAAGTGGCAAAATATTTTTTTTAATATTTAACCTAAAAAGACATGGCAAGAAAACATGAAAGGATGCTAAACATCATTAGCCATTAGAGGAATTCAAGACCAGAATGAACTACCACTATACTTCCTAGAATAAATAAAACTAAAAAGACTAAGCATACCAAGTTGGCAAGAATGCGATAGAAGTGGAATTCTCATGGACTATTATTCAGAATGTAAAATGGAACAACCACTGTGGAAAATAGCTCGGTGGTTTCTTCAAAATCAAATATTCAGGTACTATATGGTTCAGCCTTTCCACTTTTATTTATTTATTTTTGTATATTTTTATTGGAGTTCGATTTGCCAACATATAGTGTAACACCCAGTGCTCATCCCTTCAAGTGCCTTCCTCAGTGCCCATCACCCAGTCACCCTATCCCCCCACCCACCCCCCTTCCACTACCCCTCATTTGTTTTCCAGAGTTAGGAGTCTCTCATTTTCTGACACCCTCTCTAATTTTTCCCACTCATTTTCTCTCCTTTCTCCTTTATTCCTTTTCGCTATGTTTTATATTCTCCGAATGAATGAGATCATATAATGTTTGTCCTTCTCTGATTGACTTACTTCACTCAGCATAATACCCTCCACTTCTAGCCACCTCGAAGCAAATGGTGGGTATTCTCGTTTCTAATGTCTGAGTAATATTCCACTGTATACATAAACCACATCTTCTTTATCCATTCATCTTTCGATGGACACTGAGGCTCCTTCCACAGTTTGGCTATTGTGGACATTGCTGCTATGAACATCGCAGTGCAGGTGTCCCGGCGTTTCACTGCATCTGCATCTTTGGGGTAAATCCCCAGCAGTGCAATTGCTGGGTCATAGGGCAGGTCTATTTTTAACCTCTTTGAGGAGCCTCCACACAGTGTTCCAGAGTGGCTGCACCAGTTCACATTCCCACCAACAGCGCAAGAGGGTTCCCCTTTCTTCACATCCTTTCCAACATTTGTTGTTTCCTGTGTTGTAGCCTTTCTACTTTTAGATTCTTAACCAAGAGATATAAAAACATGCATTCATACAGAAACTTATACATGAATGTTCATAGTAGTTTTATGTGTAAGATCCAAAAACTGGAAACAACCCAATGTCCATCAATAAGAGTATGAATAAACACATTGTGGTATATTTATTTAATGGAATAATACTAGGTAACAAAAAGGAATAAATTATTTGATATAATTGGTATTACTGTCATATATAATTATATTACATATGTAATTAATTATATACAATTGACATTACTAATTATGCTTAGTGAAAGAAGCCAAATAAATGAGTATATACTGTATAATTCCACTTATGTGGAGTTCTAGGAATTACAAAATTATGTATAGTGACTAAAGTAGATAAATAATTATGGGTATATCTCTGAAAATGAAGGTAGAGAAGACATGTGAAGAATGGACTTCAAAGGTAGGGGTGTGTGGGTGGCTCAGTCAGTTCAGCATCTGCCTTTTTCTTAGGTCATGATCTCAGAGTCCTGGGATGGAGCCCAGTATCAGGTTCCCTTGCTCAGCAGGGAGTCTGTTTCTCCCCTTGCTTCTGCCCTTCCTCCTGGTCATGCTTGCACACACTCTCTCAAGTAAATAAAAAATCTTTTTAAAAAAAGAATGGACTTCAAAGGGGCATGAGTAAACTCTTAAAGATGACAGATACATTTTCTAAAATGTCAACTAGCTTTTAAAATAGATAAGAGGATATTATAAACAATTATAAATAATTAAAATTTTAACTCAAAGAACAATTCCTAGAAAAAAAAATGTGATTTACCAAAATGACATGAGAAGAAATAAGAATCCTAATTTTCATAGAACTATTAAAAATGGAGTATGTAACTAAAATCATATCCACAAAAACTCTAGGCTCTTCACTAATGAATTTCACCAAATTCTAAAGAAATGCCAAACACAAAACTTCCAGATAATAGAAAAAGAAGAAGAGTGACTCATTTTATGAGGACAGGATAACCTTGATACCAAAATCCTAAAAGAGCTATAAAAGCAAAGAAAATTATAGCCCCAACTCAATTTTAAACACAGATGCACAGATTCTAACATATTAGCCAACCAAATCTAGCAAAACACTTTAAAAGATAACATATCAGCATCCAATTGTGTTTATTTCAGGAATAGAAGTTTGGCTGAATATTTGAAAATCTATCCGTATAACTTACCACATGTTATGGACTCAATGTGTGTGTCCCCAACAAAATTCGTATGTTGAAATTTTAAAGCCCAAGGGATGGTATTAGGAGCTGGACCTAGGGAGGTGATTAGATCATGAAAATGGAGCCCCCATTCCTGGGATTAGTGCCTTTATAAAAGAAAAACGAGAGAGCATTTTTACCCTTTCTGAGGACACAGTGAGAAGACATCGGTTTCTGAACCAGGAAATGGGACTTTGCAAGACACAAAATCTATAGGTACTTAAATCTTGGACTTCTCAGCCTCCAGAACTGCAAGAAATGAATGACTGTTGTTTGTGCTGCCCAATCCATAGCATTTTTGTTATATTAGCCCAAATAGACTAACACACAAAATTGACCAATAATGAAGGAAAATCACATGACTGGATGTGCATATGGTGAAAGAAAGTTTAAAATTTACCCCTATTCATGGTATAACTCTAAGCAAATTAGGAATAGAATGGCATTGCACTTACCTGAAAAAATTTTCTACAAAACCCCTAGAGCAAACATCAAAGTCAATGGCAACATTACAAACTTCCCCTCTCATTCCTTCTATTCAATATTGTGCTAGAGAATTTAATTAGTGCAACAGGGCAAAAAATAAAATAAAAAAATAAAGGCATAGGGATTACAATGAAAGAAAAAAGTGTTGTTCTTAGATTACGTGTTGGACGTATCAACTATATGAAGAAATAAGTGAGTTTATCAAGGTAGCTTATCTATTTTAAAAGCTAGTTGACATTTTAGAAAATGTATCTGTCATCTTTAAGAGTTTACTCATGCCCCTTTGAAGTCCATTCTTTTTTTAAAAAGATTTTTTATTTACTTGAGAGAGTGTGTGCAAGCATGACCAGGAGGAAGGGCAGAAGCAAGGGGAGAAACAGACTCCCTGCTGAGCAAGGGAACCTGATACTGGGCTCCATCCCAGGACTCTGAGATCATGACCTAAGAAAAAGGCAGATGCTGAACTGACTGAGCCACCCACACACCCCCTACCTTTGAAGTCCATTCTTCACATGTCTTCCCTACCTTCATTTTCAGAGATATACCCATAATTATTTATCTACTTTAGTCACTATACATAATTTTGTAATTCCTAGAACTCCACATAAGTGGAATTATATAGTATATACTCATTTATTTGGCTTCTTTCACTAAGCATAATTAGTAATGTCAATTGTATATAATTAATTACATATGTAATATAATTATATATGACAGTAATACCAATTATATCAAATAATTTATCAAGGTAGCTGGACACCAAGTGAATATAGCACTTTTTAAATTCATCATCAACAGAGAACTAGAAAGTGAAATCTAAACCATAATACATGCCATATTATAAAAAAACAGTAAATATTTGTTAATATATCTAATGAAAAATGCATAAGACTCACAAAACTATCTAAAAAGTTGAGAGAATTGAAAAAGGGGTATTAGGGATATATCATGTTCAAAAATTAGAAGATTCAAGTTGTAAAGACATAAATTTCACTTTTCAAGAGTTTTCTGTGGTCTCTGGTAAACTGCTTCTCTTAATGAGGAAGAGGAAAGTGAAGGGACTTACTTTAACTGAGATCATGATTTACTCCAAAAATCCAGTAATAAAGTCAATATGGTTGTCACTGTCATTCAGTAATTAAGTCAATATAAATTGGTCCAAGCTATTTTGGCTCCTCAATTTCAAATTTTTGAATATGACAGTCAAATTCCACACTCACACACACACACACACACACACACACACACAGCCTGCTGTCATTTGGGGGAGGAATTTGTTGAATCTTTATTTCAATTTGAAAAGAGCTGACATTTTTGCAACACTGGATCATCATACTCATGAGCACCATATGTTTTTTCCATGTCTTATATTTTCTGTGATGTATTTAATTAAGTTTTTGTAGTTTTCTTTGTAAAGATCATATACAATTTATTGCTATTTTAAATAATATTTTAAAATTCATTTCTAAACTATCTATTTGTTCTTTTACAGAAAGGAAGACTGGATTTTTTAAATCTTATAACAGGCAACCTAATTTTACCAGTCAGGGGCTCATAGATAATAGTTGCCACTCTAGTCCCCTTATCCAAAGAAAAGGATTTAATACAGGGAATTGAGTGCTTACGAAACTGTAGAAAAGGCCAGATGAGCAAGCTCTAGGCTGAGCTTCCAGGAGAAACACCCAGAATAGCTTCTTAGAACTGACCTGCCAAGGAACAAAAATCTGCCAGAAATGGAATGTTGGAGAATCAAAAAATTATCATCCACATGCTGACTTCAAGACCACAGTTCAGCCACAACCCAGGCATCAAGAACTTCATCCACAGCTATTGACTCTGGGGCATACTTCCTTAGCCTCCAAGATAAAACTCTCTGAAGCTACAAAGTGGGGAGGGTCCAAACACTGAGGTAGTGTTACTGCCACCCCAGAAAACCAAATGCTCTTCCAACTCGCACTGCCAGAAAGAAAAGAAGCAAGTTCTCTGCCTCATTTTCAGTTCTAAATATCTCCTGTGAGTATCCGCTTGAGGAAGCCAGATCACACATGGAACGTGAGCTGAAAGAGAGTTTTTGGTATATACAACTTTAGGGTTTTTATCTTCTAGTATCTAATAAAGTCATGCTACAAATTTTAGCATTTAGAAAGCTGTAAATTACCATCCTATATTAATTATGTTTATTCTCACAATATGTCTAAATATTTGGGAGATTTTATATATAGAAGATCATATTACCCACAAATTTGCACCTTTGTTTCCCAGACCTATTTATTTGAATCCTTTTCTTATCTTATTCATAGGCTAAGACCGTCAATAAATCTTAACTACAATAAAAATGGCCTTAATGTAAGACCATAAAATAGCCTATTTTCTATAGGCTTTTAGTAAACTCTCTTTATTGAGTTAAAAATGTTTACATCCATTCCACATTTACTCTAAGAGTGTTTTCTCTGTGTTTTAAAAGCAGGAATAAGTATTGAATTTTACATAATAATTGCTAATATAGTCAAGATGATTGCAGATTTTCTCCTTAATCTATTAATGCAGTGAATTTCATTAATAGTTTTTTAAAGGTGAGCGATCTTTTACATGTCTGCCTATTCTATTTTTATGATGCCTCCTATCTGTCCTTTCCATGCTACACTTGCTGCCCCTGTGTTAGTTCATCTCCTCATTATCTTTCACCTGTACTACTGTACTAGCCTCCTAATTGGGTTTCCTGTCATAAATGTTTGGTTTCTGTAATGCATTCTTCACATTTAAACCAGAGTTATATTCCTATATTATTATTCCTATACATTATTTGAATAACCTCACTCTGATCCTCAAAAATCTTTGTTGCCTTTCCATAACCTAGGAAGGAAGATTAAAATTAGGCCTTTTACTATGTTCCGACCTATAATTACATCAATACTTATTTAATTATTACTACCCCCAAAAGTTACTATGAATTGGCTATCACAAGCTATTGAAGAGTCCATAAAAAATCCCACATATGTTCATGTCTTGGGAGTCTTTCATCCAGCTCATCATTTCCTAAAGTGTGCTCTAGGGAACAGTAGTCCCAAGATACCTTTGGAAATAATGGTTTCAAAATCAATTAAATTATGAAAATGCTTTCTTTGCACTGGTCTTAAAGATTCATATTATCATAATAAGAAATACTGTGTGAAATCATACAATAAATACAATAAGAACTCTTAGCTCAGTACTCTCTAGGCATATTTACACACAAAATCCTTTCATTTAAGTGACTAATAATATTCTTTAAAACTATGTTTCTGGGATACCTGGGTGGCTCAGTGGTTGAGCGTCTGCCTTTGGCTCAGGGCAGGATCCTGGGGTCCAGGATCGAGTCCCGCATCGGGCTTGCCGCATGGAGCCTGCTTCTCCCTCTGCCTGTGTCTCTGCCTCTCTATGTCTCCCATGAATGAACAAATAAAATCTTTTTAAAAAACCAAAACTATGTTTCTACTGAAAACACTTCATAGGAAAATCTATTTCCTCAGCATAGAATGTGCCTCCTCTCTTTCCCCCATCAAATCCTACTCATCTTTCAAGGCCTCATCTATAAGTCTCTGGATAACAACCACTTCAAATTTGGAACTCATTTTCTGAATCCCTTTAAAGCACATTTTTGTACTTTTAAACTGGGTGCTATATCTTTCCCCAAAGTACATTTCAGTTCCTTAAGAGCAGGGTTTTCACTGCATTCCAGAAAAATACTCATATAATAGGTGCTTAATAAACATGTATTTTTAACCTACCTAAGTCCTTTTCTATTTTACAGATTGGGGGGCATTTTATATTTGTATCTAAAATCATCTTAGATATTGTTAGACGTAAAAAATATATTTGAGGCATCACCCTAACCATGAGAGTCACGTTATTATGGAGGATACACAGTCTAGCTGAAGGGACTAGGTAAGGATATATTAATAAAAATTCTAAAATAGACACCGTGACTTAAGTTGCATAGGCTTTAGTCCTACAGGAGATCAAAAAGAAACTTCAAACTAGAATAAGCAGAGAAGGTTGCATGAAAAGGTGGGACTTGACAAGGCCCTGACCAAAGGGCATGGGTCCAAGGTAAACTCATTCTCAGTGCCATGGAAGAAACCCAAACACACTGCTTCTCCTTCCATCCACATTCTGCTCAGTCCTCATTAGTATCCACCCCGCTTTATCCAAGCAAAGCGGCCAGCTCACCCACCTTCCCTAGCGACTATTCATCAAGTTAAGAGAAATATGGTTTAGCAAGATAACTAAACACGCTAGAGAACAAGTGCAGTAGAAGAAACAGACTTGATTACAGAAAACCTAGGGAAGGAGAACTTAATGACATCTGTGGAAAGATATATAAATAAAATACACCCTAATCCTTTGGTGATTGTGGCAAAGAGAGCCTAAATACAAGGGGAAACTTTCTTAAACCCTGATCTTCTTGAAGTGAGATGGGAAATGGCTTGATAAAAGCAAGAGTTATTTATAACAGTAAACAGATGCCCCACAGAGTACTTAGCCATGTTCAGATCCAGACAGCAGTACACTGAAGCAGGGGTAGGAGGAGACAGAAGGGTTTAGAAATGGACATGACAAATTAATGTTTAAACTAGCATTGCCCAAAGGATTTATGACCTTCCAGGGCATAACAGAGGGCCAAAGAAAAATCTGCTAAGAAAAATATCAGGTATGCTAATATATAGCAAGATGGTGAAAAATGAAAGAATATTGGGGTTGGTGCAAAGGGCTCTGCACGGCCTAGGTATATATGAGGTCTTCCAGGTGTTGGTCTGTTCCTCTCATCCTCACCCAGCACTACAAATCTTCCAGTTCTTTAGTCTGTCTTCCCACATCCCTCCCTTCATCACCTTTTGTATCCTTGGTCTCTGCCAACTCAAAAATGCCAGAGGGATAGAGCAGAGTGTGGGCTGCTCTCATCACTAAATGCTCTCTATATCACTCACTCACGCATCTGCCAATTCACTTATTCATTCATCATTCTGAGAGACACTTGATGATATTTTTCCCATGTAACAGGACCTGTGACATGAAAGCAACATGTCTAAATCATGAGGGTGAGAAAGGAGTATCTCAGATGGAGAAAACTGTATGCACAAAGGGCTTTCCATGAGACAAACCACACTATTCTTAGAAAAGCAAACGTTAGTCTGCTTAGAGTTAGTCTGACTAGAGTAAGGAGTTCAAAAGGGCTCATGGTCAGGACAAAAAGCAGTGGTCAAATGATTTTGGGCTTTATAAACTCTGATACAGAGTATAGATTAGATCCTAAAAGTGGTGGGAAAAATGTCAGGGGTTTAAACACTAGTTTCCTTTACGATCTATGCCATTTCTTTTGCATATAGGAAAAAGCATGTGTTTACTCGCTTTAGAATGTCTGAGATAGGAATTAGGATCCCATAAGAATAGAGATTTAATTTACAAAGATTTGAAGCCACCAAAAATCTTTCCTTTTTTTATTATAGTCAAAGATATTTCAAGATAGAAACAAATGCAATGTGTACTTTCAGCATTTCGTGTATATCTAAAGCAATTTTGTTAATTTAGAAGCATAAAAATGTATTAGGCCTAATTGGTTTGTTCATAAAATGTTCATGTTTTATATATTAAATTTTAAAATATAGTTTACTCAATTACAAATTTACTAGGAGAATTCCTTAAAATGTGGTAAATTAAACCACAAGCTGCTAAACTGTAAGAAATATATTCTCATTCCTGCCACTTTATAAGAAGCAGGCAAAATTTTGAGAACAGAAGAAACATCAATATGATAGCGTGATAAAGAAAGTTATATTTTCTTGAAACCGTGTCTTCCAGGACAATGTCAAGCCCATACAGAAAAGCACTCATTTACAGAAAAAAACTTTAGAACAAAAGAAAGAAAAATGTTCACGGAGTATGCTTGACATGTGTGAGTGCCTAATTATTATTAATCTTGGAGCCATCTCTCTAAGAAATTTTTGCTCCATTTTTGCTCTATTTTGGAATTGAAGAAATTCCTGTTGTAGAAAAATAACTGGCCTTAAGGCCAGATATCTGAGTTCTACAACACAATGACCTGAACAAGTCACTTCATTTCTCTGGGATACAATAAAATCTCTGAGGTGCTTTCTAGTATTTTGGGGATAATGTGGAATGGGACCATAAAGAGGCCTGACCTCACAAGCTTAGGTGTGTCTATGTGGGAAAGGTGGGACCATGGAGCAGAAATTTCCAGATGAGGTGGATCAAAAGAAAACACCCCCCACGAAACTGGAATATACGCTTGTGAGAAATAAGGTTAGAGCAATCAGAGAAGGAAAAGAAAGATGCTAATCACAAGAGAAATGAACAAACATTCTTTCCTGCCCAGGAATCCTGTAGATGTTGGTTATATGTCCACTGCAGTTAGGGGAGCTCTGAACACAGCAGAGAGTGACCATGGGGTTGGAGTTTGAGTGTTATAATATGTTAGAATAGTCTTGATGTGAGAATGCTAATGCCCCCCAAATTGAAAAAATCCGTGATATAAAAGTGGGATTTGACATATTCATATATCACCTTTTAAATCAATGTTGATATAATTTTAATGTATTTTTAAAATTGATTTATTTTAACTCCTCAAAGTGCTTAAACAATACATAGTTTCAAGCACTGCCACCTGGATTAGCGCAATGTCCGCAATGTCCAAGGATAACATAAATCGAATAAACCTGGACAATCTCAGGAGTCTTGCTCTGATCTCTCTGTGACAGCCATGAGCAGTACCGGGATTACACACCATTACGACCTCTGCTTTATGCCTATTTAATGAGTGCATCTCTACAAAGGGAACATTTTCATTCACTGAGTACAGAAGAGGAGGAATCTGAGGGAGATGAGAGAGTGGAGCAGAGACTGGAATGGAGCTACGTCTTGTAAATAAAATGCAAAAAGATCATGTAGCAAAGAAGGCCATCTTGCCTGAGAAGAGGTCTGGCCTTTGTCCTCTGTTTCCAGAAGGTAACCTCTAAAATGTCATGCTTGCCAGGAGTGTCTATGTTTGCCTGGAAGGCTTGGGCCAGGATGGATAGCATAATAATGTGATTTAGAGTAAAGGTTTCTGGGTCACACCTAGAGGGCTAGGCAGTCAATCAAGCACTCCTAGGTAATGGAGCCCACATAAAATTCTGAACGCCAAGATTCAGGTGGACATTCATAACTGGAGATACTCCATGTGCTTACACAAACAAACAGGAGTACTTCTCCCAAATTCCACCCCATGCGCTTTTCCCCTTGGCTAATTTTTAACCTGTATCCTTTTGCTGTAGTAAACCATAACCACAGATATCACAGGTTTCTGTGAATTCTGAAATTCCTTTCAGGTTTGGAACTTTCTTTCACTTAGCATAATGCTTTCAAGACTCATCTACGTTGTACTACGCATCAGTACTTCATTACTTTTCATGGCTGAATGTTCCATAACGCAGTTATACCACATCGTTTATCCAGTGATTAGTTGAAATTTGGGTTATTTATCATTCATGGCTCTGTTATAAATAATCCTTCTATGAACATGTGTGTAGCATGTTTCTGTATGGGTATATGTGTTCAGGCTCTTGGTTATATACCTAAAAGTAGAACTGCTGGGATGTATGGGAACTCTATGTTTAATATTTTTAGTACGTTCCAGTGTCAGCTCAGTGGTACAGTCCTAGTACCAATGTATAAGGATCCAATTTCTCTATATTCTCACCAACACTTGTTATTGTTCGACTTTTTGGAAATTGCCAGGTAGCAAGTGTGATATGGTATCTCATTGTGGCTTAGATTGGGATTGCCCTAACGATCAACGATACATATGTTTTCATGTGTTTATTGGCCCATTGTCTTTTTTTTTTTTGAGAAATATCTCTTTAAACCCTCTGCTTATTTTTATTTTTTATTCGAGTTCAATTTGCCAACATATAGCATAACACCCAGTGCTCATCCCGCCAAGTGCCCCCCTCAGTGCCCTTCACCCAGTCACCCCAACACCCCGCCCACTTCCCCTTCCACTAACCCTTGTTCATTTCCCAGAGTTAGGTGTCTCTCATGTTTTGTCACCCTCACTGATATTTTTAAATTGAGTCATTTTTGATTATTTAATTCAAATAGTTGTTTACATATTCTGTATATAAGTTCTTTATCAAATATATGATTTGCAAATGCTTCCTCCCATTCTGTGAGTTGCCTTTTCACTTCTTTGATGGTATCATTTGCATTATGAAGGTTTTTATTTTTGATGTACTCTGATTTAGCTTTTTTGTTGTTATTGCTTGTGCCTTTGATGCCGTATTACTTAATCATGTCATAAATGTTTTATGTTTCTTCTAAATGTTTCATCATTGTTTTTCTTATATTTAGGTGTATGATTCATTTTGAGCTAATTTTTGTGCAGGATAGGGATCCAAATTCATGATTTTATATGTTCATAGTCAGTTGTCCCAGAACCATTTCTTGCAATACTATTTGTTCCCAATGCAGTCTTTTCACCTTAGTTAAAAGTTAAACGGCTTTAACAATATGAGTTTATTTCTAGACTCTAAATTTGATTCCATTGATATGTATCTCATGTTGGTAGTGAATCTCGCGTTGTCTTTAACACTGTAGCTCTGTAGTTTCTTTTTTTATTTGCTCCAATTTTATTCTTCCATTTCAAAATTGCTTTGGCTCTTCTCTTTTCTTACCATTTCCATACAAATCGTAGGATCAATTGTGGATTTCTGCAGAAGTTTTGCAGAAAATTTTGCAGCAAGAAATTTGATAAGGAGTGCATCAAGTCTAGAGAACAGTTTGGGTAGTATTGCAATTTTGACATTAAATCTTCAGATCTATGAACAATGGATGAATTTCTATTTAACTAGACTTCTCTAACAGTGCTTTGCAGTTTTGTGTACAAGTCGCACACTAGTTAAATTGACTTCTAAGTATTATATTTTTTTGGTGCCATTGTAAATAAAATTGTCTTCTTAATTTCATTTGCAGATTTTTCATTACTAGTATATAGAAATACAATCAATATTTGTATATCTATATTCTTTATGGTGAATTTATTGTTCTGGTATTTTAAAATCTATTTCTTAGGATTTTCTATATATAAGATTGTTACCATCAAGTGAAGATAGTTTACTTCTTCCTTTTCACTTTTGATACCTTCTATTTCTTTCTCTTGCCTAATTTCCCAGGCTAGAACTAAAGTGAAATATTCAATAGAAATGGCAAGAATGGATATACTTGTTTTCTTCTTAATCTTAAGGAGAAGGTATTCAGTATTTACCATTAGGTATGATCTCAGCTGTATTTTTTTTTTTTTGTAAATGTCCTATATCAGGTTTAGGAAATTTCCTCTTATCCCTATTTTATTAAGTGTTTCCTCATGAGAAAGGATTGGATTTTGTCAAATCTTTTTCTGTATCTATTGATATGACTATGTATTTTTGTCCTTTATTCTATCAATATAGTATACTATCTGGTTAATTTTTGGATATTAAATTTTGTATTCCAGAGATAAATCCCATTTGGTCATGTTGCGTAATCTTTTCTATATGCACCTGGATTTGGTTTATCTTTTTTTTGGCATATTTTTTTGCGTCAGTATTTATGAAAGTACTTTATCATAATTTTCTTGTAATGTTTTTGTCTGATTCTGATATTTGAGCCTTAATTTTTTCTTAAGATTTTATTTATTTATTCATGAGAGACAACAAAGAGAAGCAGAGACATAGGCAAAGGGAGAAGCAGGCTCCATGCGGGGAGCCTGATGAGGGGACTCAATCCCAGAACCCCGGGATCATGCCCTGACCGGAAGGCAGACGCTCAACCACTGAGCAACCCAGGCGTCCCTGATACTTGAGCTTTAATGGCCTCAAAGAATGAGTTGGGAAATATCATTTCATTTTTGTTAATTAAAGAGTTTGTGAAGAACTGAAGAACTCTTTAAAAGTTTGCTAAAATTCACTAGTGAAGCCATCTGGGTCTGGGCTTTTCTTGGTGGAAATTTTTTTTAAACTAATTCATTATCTTGACTTGTTATAAGTCTTTCAGATTTTCTGTTTCTTTTAAAATCAATTTCATTGTTTTGTGTCTTTACAGGAACTTGTCCATTTCACTTATCTAACTCGTTGGCCTATAGTTGGTCATAGTATTCCCTTTTAATGCTTTCAATTTCTATAAGGTTGGTAGTGATATTCCTGTTTAATATCTGAATTTAATTCTTTACTCTTTTTTTGAACTAGGTCAGTCTGGCCAAAGGTTTGTCAATTTTCTTGATCTTTTCAATTAATTGACTTTTGGTTATATTGGTTTTTGCTATCATTTTATCTTTCTTCCATTTATTTCTGTTATAATTTTTCATTTCCTTTTATCTGCTTGCTTTGGGTTTAATTTGCTCTTCTTTTCTAGTTTCCTAAGGTAGAAAGTTAGCTGACTGATATGAGATTATTCATCCTTTTATCCTACAAAGTATATAACTACAAATTTTCCTCTGAGTGCTTGATTAGCCACATTCGCTAAGTTTTGGTATGTCATATCTTTCTTTGAGTCATCGATTATACAAGGGTATGCTGCTTAATTTCTACATATTTATGAATTTACAAACTTTCCTTTTGTTATTGATTTCTCATGTAGTTCCATATCAATTACAGTACATATACTGATTTTGATTCTTTTTGATTATTCTTTTTTTATGCTCTAACATATGGCTTATCCTGTAAATGTTTCAAATGTGCTTGAAAAGACTGTTTATTTTGCTGTTGTGAAGTGTTCTAGAGATGTATGTCAGAACTAGTTGATTTACATTTTGTTCAAGTCTTTTATTTTCTTGTTAACTTATGCCTAGTTATTCTATCCATTATTGAAAGTTGCATATTTAAGTCTTCTAATTTTATTGTTGAATTGCCTATTTCTCCCTTCAATTTTGTCAGTTTATGCCTCATTTATTTTGGGACTCTACTGTTGGGGTGTATTTATGTTTATAATTGTTATAACTTCCTAATGGATTGACTCTTTTATCATTTTAAGTGTTCTTATTCTTTAGTAATAAGTTCTGTAGTAAAGTCTATTTTTCTGATATCATTATAGATACTCCAGCTTTCATATGGTTATTATTTGCATGATCTATCTTTTTTCATCCATTTACTTTTCAGCTCTTTATATATTTGAAGCTAAAATATATTCCTGGAAAAAATAAAATATATTCCCGGGATGCCTGGGTGGCTCAGTGGTTGAGCATCTGCCTCTGATTCAGGTCATGATTTCAGGGTTCTGTGATCAATCCCGCACTGGGCTCCCAGTAGGAAGCCTGCTTCTCCCTCTATGTCTCTGCCTCTCTCTGTGTCTCCTGTGAATAAATAAATAAAATCATATATATAGCCTAATTTAAATTTCTATATGGGTGAAATCAATGGTATTTATCTTTCTCTGACTTATTTTGTGATAAGTATTAAAGAGGGCACTTATGATGAGCACTGGGTATTACATGTAAGTGATGAATTACTAAATTCTACTCCTGAAACTAATACTATATGTCAATGTATGTCAATGAACTAGAATTTAAATAAAAGCTTGAAACTCCAAAAAAAATAAATTTCCTATCAACAGGATAAAGTCAGGCCTTGTGTTTTTGTTCTTTTAATTGTATTGTTTGATCTATTCACATTCATTGTTATTATTGATATAACTGGATTTATTTCTGCCATTTTCCTTTTGTTTTCTATACGTCTCATATATTTTTTTTCTCTGTTACTCCTTACTGCCTATTTTGTACGAGATAGAGATTTCTTGGTATAGTATTTTAATTCCACGAATAATATTTAATCATATTTTTGAATCATTTTAGTGTTTGCCCTAGAGCTTAAAATACACATTTTAAATAACCAAAATATACTTCAGATTCATACTAACTCTATTACAGTAAAAAATTTACTCCTATATAGCTCCATTCCCTCCCTCATTTGTGTTAGTATCATCATTCATGTTGCTTCCATATATGTTACAAACCGAACAATGCACTGTTAAAATTACCTTGTAAAATCTTACATATTAAACATAGAGAAGAAAGGAAAACAAGCTTGTATTTATAGTTTGTTGTATTAATTTTATTTACTGTTTCTGATTCCCTTGATTTATTTTTATGGATTTGAGTTATAATATTATGTCACTTCTTTATGTCCTTTCCTTTACTCCAACAGTTTTGTTCCTATTTTTATCCTTTGTGTTGTTACTGTCCATTAAATTACATCTAAATGGTCTAAGCCTGTCAATATAAGTATATATATATATATATATATATATATATATTCATGAAATTGCTTTTTAAATAAGGTAAGAGAAAAAGGGAAAAAAGAATAATATTCAGTCATATTGTCTTTTATAATTACCTGCATAATTACCCTTATTACAATTCTTTGTTTACTCATGTTGATATAATATTACTATTTGATGTTGCTTGCTTTCAATTTGAATCTCTTTAAATATGATAAGCCAGAACCGGTAACAAATCCTCTCATCTTTTATTTAACTGGGAATGTATTTCATCTTCATTTTTGAAAGATAGTTTTGCTAGATATAAGATAATCAATCAATAGTTTTTACTCTCACATTTTGAATATGTCATTCCACTGCATTCTGGCCTTATTACTTCTGGTAAAAACTCTGCTGTTAATTTACTATGGTTCTTTTGTACACAATGAGTCACTTTTCTCTCGGTGCTTTCAAGATATCCCTTTATTTTTCACTTCAAAAATTATGGTTAAGATGTATCTGGGTGTAAATCTGTTTCCTTAAGTCTCTTGTGTCAGTGTGCACCTTGGGAATGTTTTTCAAGTCTGCCCCATATTTGGTTTTGATTATTACTGGATGCTTACAGACTATTGCGTGCACTCAGACTTCCCAATCCTCAAGTTTGACTAATCCTAGGAGGTTCTTCTTGTCTATCTCCTAATCCTGGTTCTCTTTGCTAAACTTCTGGCTGCTTTACTATTCTGTTTTCTACTAGTAGCATGGAGCTACAAGCATTTTCTTAATTGATCTCCACTAAGATTTCCATTGATCTCTACTAAGATACCCACAATCCTGGAATTCTCTATGCTCTGATCTAAACAAGCCAGTCTCCTTAGACAGAGCTGGGGGGTTCTTTATCCTAATATGGTGCCTCTCTCCCAGGCAGAACCTCTTGCAACAACACAGTAACAAGAGACAGAACCAGTGGTTCCCTTGCCCTGGAGTGACATCTCTGCTCTACAAGTGGGCAATGGGGGAAGGTGTGGGTGGCCCTTGGTCTTCTCTTATTGCCGCTTCTGGTTTGGAAACTCGGCCCTATAAATAAGCTGGGGCAATCAGGCTCTCAGTATTCTCAGCCTGCTGTTCCTGGAGTAAAGTTTCCCTTTCTATGGGAAGGAACTGGGTGAGTAAAGAGAACCTCAGTCTTATAACAACACTCAGTAGGAATCATGCTTCTCCAACACAGAATTGGGAAGATGAGACATTCTGGTGGCTTGTACCTCCTGAGTTGATATTATAGCCCTAGAGTGAGTTCTGGTAGGGAGGGGAAGAGAGTCATGCTCAGATGCCAGTATCTCACTCTTCTTACCAAGATATAGCAGATTTCCTTTAATGAGTGTTTCTTCATTTGCCTCTATGCCCTTAAGAATATTTCAAGAGACTTTTTAAAATAATTTTTTTTTTCAGTTAAATAGTTATTTTGTTGAGGAAAGGGCTTACTGCATACTGCACTTTGAGTCATCACTTCAGTATCATCAGGGGTGATTTCTCCCAGACTTTCTTTCTGGTCCACACACCCAATTTAGTTCTAAATCTTCAATATTTGAAAATATGTTTTCAATTTCAAGCTCTTACCTTGTTGCTTGTCAATTTACATTTGCTTGTTGTTTTGTAAATCTAGTCAAATGTAGTACAATGATATTAAAATATTAGGGTGCATTTAAACCTAACATTCAAGGCATTTTATAAGCATAGACTCACTTGAAGCATTTTATCATATTTATTAATAAAATCGTATGTCCTTGTGAGAAAAGACAGACTTTTCTTCTGAAGAACAGCTGTCTTTTTTTTTGGGGGGGGGGGTTTGTTTTGTTTCATTTTGGGTTTTTGTTTTGTTTTGTTTTTTTCCTATATCATTTAGTAAAGAATGTTTGACAAGTACTGTTTGATGACTGCTGAGGAAACTTGTTTTAGAACCTTGCAGAAGTTCTGCATTTGAATCAGAAAGCATTCTTAAGTAAAATGGCCTCCACATTTCTGGTTCCTTTAAGATCCTCAACTATTATTGCTTATTAATGAGATTCTATGCATTTTAGTAATATCACAGATGACACTATGATTCTTTTTCAACAACTTCCACTATAGAACTTCAATATTTTTTATTGCTTACGTTCTTTCTTCTTAAAAGACCACAATTATAATATCAGTTGCATTCTATATTTTATGTACTCTAATTTTCTATATTTTTAGGAATATACTGAGATACAGCAGAAAAATTATTACTGACATCAAATGTAGATTATGAGATTAAACATGTTTTATTTTTCGTAGTGCAATGGGAATTTTCTGGGTTGGAAAATGAAGAAAAGAGTCCCTGGAGAAAAGTGTAATGCAATAATACAAAGACAAAGAGGGAATGTTGCAATGTGAGAAATATGAGAAGAAAATGAGGCCAGAGAAGTAGGGCAGAAGCAGAGCAGTGAAGGAACTAGACTTTAATTTTATATATTAAAATTAATTAATCTTTTATTTTATTGCCAGTGCTTGTATTTTCCTTTTAATGAAATCTTTTCTAGTTTTTAAAATTATTTTTTATTTTTAAGTGTCTAATCCAATTGAAGTTGATTATTGAGGTCAGTATATAATGTTCTCTTTTTGTGAATAACCTTTTTTCTACTTCCAGTTAAAGAACACTCCTTCTTTCCCACGTCTCTCTCATACCACTTCTGTCATATGTCATACTCCATTATCTGTGATACTGTTTCTCACTCTGCATTTTGTTTCATTGGCCAATTTATATGTCTTTGCACTAATACCACATCATGGTAATTACAACAGCTTTATGTTTCATTGGCTGATTTATAGGTCTTTGCACTAATACAATAGCTTTATAATAAATGATAGCATTGGATGTGACAAATGCCTCTTGACCACTCAGCACAGTAATGCCCAGGTAATTCTCTTCCATATAACTTTTAGAGGAATCTTTGAAATTTGCACAAAAAGCTGAATAGACTCTTAATTAGAATGCTTCTTTAACCATTATTTTTCATAATTAATATTTCTGCCTTTTTTCTTTACTTTTTCTTGTTACACATAGCTAATATCCTCCCTTTCTTACTGTGAATTCTATTAGCACAGTTTTAAAACTTTAATGCATCTGTTCTAATATTTCTGATTCAGTTGAACTACATATTCCAATGTGTTGTTCTAATTTTACAAGTTTTTAAATGTCTTGTTATTTAGCTTATGAGGTCCCCATCCTCAGAAATATCAATAATTCTGACAATGCATGTTATTTATCTCCAAAACCCAGGGAGTATGGGGTAGAAAATGCATAAGCCTTGTCACAGTGAGCCAAATCACCAGAAGATCACAGCTAGCTCTTACCTACAAAACAACTTCTCAAATAATGGCTTTACCTTTTCCTCCTATGAAAAAGTAATATCAGAAGAGATATATCTTAGATTGCAATGTACCAGACCTTGTATTCTGGAGCAGGAAGGATGGGAACCTGACTGCTCTTAATTACTTGGTCCACACCAGTCCATTTTAGCACTTTATACCAGGGCTTCCGTAACTACTGAATTTATTCCTGAGAATGTCTAGATCAGAATCCTAGGTCATCATAGGTGTGAGAGATAAGCATTGTTCATCTCTAGGGAGTGGAAGGGGAGAAACAATAAAAGAACTCTAGTGTTTACCTCTTTAATATATTCATTCTTCTATTGCAATCTCTGGGTTTCTCATTCCCCAGGCCAAAGCCTCCATCTACCCACACTTTACACACACATCAATTCAAATCAATCTCTATCATCTCAGGTTCTTATATTTCCCATTCAATGTGAAATATTTCTTTTCCTATTTATTCTTCACCCAATTCTTAATAAATATGTGGATATTCCCATTTGTTTATCACCTCTTACTACGTTAAGCCTTTCCAAAACTGCATGGTGCTGCCTCATTAGAGCCATTGTTCAATAAGTGCCCTATCGAGCCTGCTGCTCTCAATTTGCTTTTACAGATCTGGATAGGTTTTCTTCCTAAATACCTACTTCCACAAGTGGCAAACAAATAACATGGCTTTTCTAAATTTCCTATGTCTGAAATTAGAATAACCTACATTTCTTTCTCTCTGTTCTTTTTAATTGATGAAGAGATTTCTCTTTGCCACAAATCCAACTGAAACACATTTCCTAAATCAAATGCACTGATGAGTCATCTATGAGCTTTATTCTGGCTGAAAACATGTCTGAATTATTATTGTATACTCAATGCTTTTCTCTACGAAATGAGGTTTTAGGAAAGTATTATCAATATATATTTGTCCCATACTTCCATCGCTGATGCCCTCCTGTTACAATATCCTGATTCTATTACAAAAAAGAAAAAAGGAAAAAAGAACAAAAAACTATCTAATGGAAAAAAAGTATGACAGATTTAGGAATATTAAAATAGTTCATAGTTCTACATTTTTATTTGTTGATAATTTTGCAAAATAGTGGGCTACAGTGGACAATACAAATTTAATCACTCGGCCTCCTTTCCAGCCTCATTCTGGAATATATCACTGTGCTGCAATAGGTGGGATTTTACAGACATTCTATTTTATGGTCATCCTTGCAACTAGGATTCTGGATGCAAATAAGGTTCTGTATATCAAATGCAATTTCATGATCTGAAAGCAGAAGACAGGTGTAGGCCATTGCATTAGTTTTCTAGGGCTGCATTATAAAGTACCAAAAATTGAGTATCTTAAAATAAGAAAAATATTTTGTCTCACGGTTCTGGAAGTGTCATAGTCTAAAATCCAGGTGGCAGTAGGACCATGCTCTAGAAGTCTATAGGAGGGAATGCTTCTTTGACTTTTCCTAGCTTCTGGTGCTGTCAATTGTTAGATTCCCTTTGGTTTGTGACAGCATAATTCCAATCTTTACCTCCACCTTCATATGATATTCTCACTGTGTCTTTACCATTGTCTTCCTTTTGTGCATGTCTGTCTGTTTCTCAATATTCACTTTTGGATTAGCACCCACCCTAATGACCTTATCTTAATTTGACAACACCTGCAAAGATCCTATTTCCAAATAAAGTCATATTTTGATGCAGTACAGATTAGGACTTCAACCTGTCTTTTTTGGGAGATGCAAGTCAGCCCATCTTCCTGATAGTTTTGGACAGTTTTAGCTAGCAAGTAAAGTTATGGAGATGTGAGATTTTCCTGTATCTCATCTCTATGCCAGACCAATTTGCTAGTATCGACAGGAAGTTGCAGCAATAGTCTACTAATCCGAGGATCATAACTATAGATGAGTGTTCTTGAAATCAAAACTTCCAACTCAGTTTCAAAGGGAATAGCTCGTATGCAAGTAAGTTATAGAGCATTCTAGAAATCATCTGTAGGTCTGGTCTAGACCTTACTTCTAGTTACTTAACATATATACATATAAAGTAACATATATATATAATCCCCTATATTAAAGTTTTATACTTAAAATACCTGAGGGTTTTCTCTTACCTACATTGAGTCCTAATACATACATCAAATTTTTCATCATCTTCAAATTCATTTTAGGCATGAACTATACCATCAAGAATGCTTGCATGTGGCTCCTTTCAATGTATAAAATGATGAGAGAGTAACCTATATGGTTAGTGCTGTTTCTACTGAACCGACAGCAGCAGCTGGATTTTTTAAAAGCCAACTCCAATTAAAACTGTCACTTGTATCATTAAGGTCTTGCCTGAGACAATTAACAATTTTAAGTGACTACAAGACACATTGTACATACAAGAATATATTTGGTCATCCTAGTAGCAGTTGGAAATGCATATTTCATTTGACAGCATTTGCAAAACCCTTTATCACCTCAAAATAACTTGTGCAATGTACAGATTTCCATGTGTTAAAAGTTAGTCTCATAATTTTTTGTATGTAGAAGTCCAATTTGGCTTATATATAAAAATAAAACTGTAGTCAGTATTGATTTTGTGGTTCTTATCTTCTCAACATTAATCATGAAAATTGTTAGCCCTGCAGTCTTCACCTACATTTTGAGGTTTCAAGGCAATTTTGCCACAAAACTAGAAATTAACAGGAATTCCACTGTCATAGTATTTTAATAATATTATTATATTTAATAGTATTATTATGCTAGTGGCCTTATGCTGCCTTATTTGGTTTTCTACAGTCGGTATCTTTATTTGCATACATAGGAAAATGTTACTTAGTTAAATAGCCCTGAAGAGTAATAAAGGTCTTTGCTCAACTAGTTTTGTTTCTACTTGTTTTCTCTGATCATAAAACTCCACAGATGTATTATTGCATATGTCAATGTGAAAAATATGGACATATAATTTAGAGAAATGTAAACCCATCTTTCAGACCCTTTGTAAATCTCTCAAGTTCATACTGCTAAAATGAACCAACTTCTAACTTCCATTTGATTCCAGACTATTATATTTGTTCTTATGTTTCTTTGTATTCTGTCACATGAAAAACCAGAAAAATAAACTTGAACTTCACTGTTTGGAATAAGTGATGCTACTATCAAGATTTAATCTTATTCTCAGTTCACTGAGGGCTAATCAAAAGACAGATATGAACTGACCAATCTCCTGATTAGGAAACATTCAGTGAAGATACACGAAGATATAACTCTCTTGTGAAAATGGAAGTCTACACCACACTGATTCCCACCCTATAGTAGAAATGCCTTTTGTAACGAAGAGTTATATTCGTTATTTTCAAGTGTTATAGAAAGAAAATATGTATACTAAAAATCCCCAATTCTAGGAATTATGTTGTATTTTAACTTTATTACTATATTGCTCAAAAGAAATTTAACAGGTATAATTTAGACCAAAATTCTTATTTTCTAAATAAAAATAAAATGTATAAATCTATTTTTTTCACAAATAAAATGATGACACCTAGCCAAGTGAAATATATAACGTCTGCATATATAAAAGATAAAATAGGATATAGGTACTTTGAGGAAATCTGAACAAACAACTGAAAATAGCAAGAAAATGCAAAAATACCATCAGTGTCAGAAAACATACATAAAATTATTTCAAAACAAGATGGAAAATATAATCAAACTAAATACCATGGACTATGGATTGTATAGTTCTATAAGAATTACTGAAATTTCTCTTTTTTTCAAAGGAACACTCATTCTTTAGGCTCTGGACTTCTTTTTGTCTTACTCTAAAAAAGAGCATGGTACTAAAGAATGTGTGTTGCCTATTCCTAATCCCAAGTATAAAATATCAATACCTAGTTGCATAATAAATTATAACTACCATGTGGTGACATCCCTGACCACAAATAACTTGCAAACCACAGGGACAGCAGATCCATATACACAGGTACAACAGAGAAGTGCACTGACCATATGTTTACAGAAAAGACTGAGAAAATTCTGAGAGTCTCTTTGTGGTACAGAACTGGGAGAGCATTCCTTAAGATTCCATATGACTTTTAGGATGAGTTTTTCTCTTTCTACAAAAAAACACCATTGGGATTTTGATAGTAAATTCATGGAATCTGTATGTTGCTTCAGGTAGCATGGATATCTTAACAATAGTAAGTCTTCCAATCCATAAACATGAAATATGTTTCCATTTACTTATGTCTCCTATAAATTATTTCAGCAATGTTTTGTAGTTGTCATTACAAGTCTCTCATTCCCTCAGTTAATTCCTAATTATTTATTCTTTTTGATGCTATTGTCAGTGGAATTGTTTTCTTAAATTTCTTTTCAGATTGCTCCTTGTTAGTATATAGAAATGCAACTAATTTTTGTGTGTTGACTTTGTATCTTGCTACTTCGATTAATTCATTTATTTGTTCTTTTCTTTGTGTAGAATCTTTAGGGCTTTCTACATGTAAGAGTGTAGCATCTGTGAACAGAGATAATTTTACTTCTTCCTTTCTAATTTGGGCATCTCTTATTTCTATTTCTTGCCAAATTTTTCTTACTAGAACTTCCACTACTGTGGATACCCACATGCAAAAGAATGAAGTTGGGGTCTTATCTAATACCATATACAAAAATTAACTCAACATGGATCAGAGACCTAGATATAAAAACTAAAAGTAAAAAACTCCTAGGTGCAAACATAGGGCAAAACTTCATTACATTGATTTCTTGGGTACAACACCAAAACGCAGTCAACAAAAGAAAAAATAGTCATTAAACTTCATGGAAATTAAACTTTCTGTGTGTATCAAAAGACATAATCCACAAAGTAAAAAGGCAAACTACAGAATGGGACAAAATATTTTTGAACCATATATCTGATGAGGGGTTAATATCCAGAATTTATAGATAACTCCTAAAACTCACAACAGCAAAAAAATCAGCAAAAAATTTGAATAGATATTTCTCCAAAGAAGATACAAAAATGGCCAATAAGCACATGAAAAGATCCTCAACATCACTAATCTTAGAGAAATGCAAATCAAAACTAAAATGAGATACCACTTCACACCTTTAGGATGGCTGCTATCATAAAAACAGAAAATAGCAAGTACTGGCAGTATGTGGAGTAGTGGGGACCCTTGTGCACCATTGGGGGAATGTGAAATAATGCAGCTGCTGTGAAAAACAGTATGAGAGTTCCCCTAAAAAATTAAAAAGAGAACTAGCATATGATCCAGGAATTTCACTTCTGGATATATACTCAAAAGAACTGAAGCAGTGTCTCAAAATGATTTGTACATCCACGTCCATAGCGGCGTATCATAGCAGCTAAAACACTGAAGTAACCCAAGTGTCTAGTGATGGACAAATGGATAATCAAAATGTGGTAATACTTACAGTAGAATATTATTCAGCCTTAAAGAGGAAAAGAAAAGAAATTCTGATACATGTTACAACATGAATGAATGAATCTTGAAAACAGTATGGTAAGTGAAATAAGCCAGTCATTAAAAGACAAATACCCTATAACTTCATCTATGTGATACGCTTAGAGTAGTCAAAATCATAAAGTAGAATGGTGATTGTCAGGGGCTGAGAGGAATGGGGAAAAGAGTATTATCATTTAATAGGTATAGAGTTTCAGTTTTACTTTTCTAAGATGGAAAGAATTCTAGAGACAGATAATCAGATGATTGTACAAGTGTATTAAATAACACTGAACTGTATACTTAAAAATGGTTAAGATGGTAAATTTTATTTTTTGTGTATTTTACCACCAAAAAAAAAAAAAAGAGAAAAATCAATGACAGAATGATTCCTGGAAAATGCCAAAATACTTGCTGTAATTAAACAATGGACTCCTAAATAATCCATAGTTCTAAAAGAAAGTTTCAAGGAAAATAAAAAATTATTTGAACTAATCAATAAAAATTAAAATTAAAATATAGAGAAGTTAACTAAATCACTATTGAAAGGAAAATAGGTAGCATCAAATATTTACACTAGAAAATTTAAAAATTATACCAATAATAATCATAGCTTCCACCCTGAGAAACTAGAGGAATTTAAACACAAAGATAGCAAAAGGAATAAAATAATAAAGATTAAGAGCACAAATCAATGAAGTTGGAAAAAAATAATATAGAATATTAATAAAATCAAGAGTTGGTTCTTTTCAAATAAACGAAATTGACAAATCTTGCAGCCTGATCATAAAAAGAGAAAAACAACACAAACTTTTCAGAAATCAAAGAGAAACATTATTGAGGAGTATATTAAAAATATAATAAGGAAATTTAAAAAATATGTAATAAGGAAATATTGCGGTGAATCTGTTTGACAAAGTAGATGAAATGGACCAACTCCACAAGATATATACTAAAAAATCTTGCCTATAAAGAAGAAATTGATGACTTGAGTAGTGTTTTATTATTAAAGAAATTTATTTTGTAATTTGATAACTTTAAACTTCATACCCAGATGGTATTACTGGCAAAGTCTGTTAAATGTTAAAAGAAGAAAAAAAAAAACACAGTTCTACACAAACACTACAAGATTTCAGAATCAATCAAGTCTATTTTATTAACTGACTAGAAATACACATGGTTATGACAATAGAGGGAGAAAAAGCATGTGACAAAATTCAACATTCACTCATTAAAAAAGAACTTCAGTAAATGCTGAATAGTAAAAGGCTATCTACATAAAACATACAACTAGTGCTAAATACTGAACACTTTTCCCTTAAGATTGGGAACAAGGCAAGGATAGCCTCTCTTGGTACCTCTATTCAAAATTTTAATGTAATTCATAATCAATATAATAAGGCAAAGAAAACAAAGAAAAGCATACAGATTGAAAGGGAGAGATTAAATACACAGAAAATCCCCCCCAAAAATACAAATAAATGCCTAGAAATAATACGTGAATTTAGGAAAGGCACGCGATATAGGTCAATACACAAAAATCCCTACTATATTTCTATATACAAGCATAAAATATTTTGAATTTAAAACTTTTAAATGCCACTTAAAATATTACCAAAGTTGAAATACTTAGATTTGCATCTATCAAATCCATCTTTAGTCCGAAAATGATGAAAACTACAAAACAAGAGGGAAAATATTTTCAAAATTTAAGTAAATTGAGAGTGAGAGATGTATTATGTTGCTAGATTGGAAAACCCAATATTGATGTCAACTCCTTCCAATCTGATAAAACAGAGATCAACTGAGAAGATACCAAGTAGCTGATTTTAAAGTATATATGGAAATACATAGAAATTAGAATAATCAAAATATTTCAGTGAACATAAAGTTGGATGTTTCTGGCTATTTAAGACTTACTATAAAGCTACATTAATCAAAGAAATGTGGTATAGCAAAAGAATAAGCACCAAAAAAATCAATGGAACTGAACATAGAACCCAGAATTAGACCTACACAAGTATACCCAACTGAATTTTTTACAAAGATGCAAAAACAATTTATTAAAAAAGAATAATCTCTTCAAAAATGATACTAGAACAATGTCATATCCATCTGCAAAAAATAAACCTTAAACATACCACAGATGTTTTACACAAAATAAATCAAAATAGATCATAGAACTAAATATAAAAAATAAAACTATAAAACTTCTAGAAGAAAACATAGGAGAGAATCTATGAACTTGAATCTGGTAATGAACTTTTAGATATTATACCAAAGCACAACCCATTAAAAAAGCCTGAAAAATTGTACTTCATTGAAATTATAATTTTGCTCTATGAAAAACACTAAAAGAGAATAAAAAGACAAGACATAGACTAGCAGAATGTATTTGAAAATTGAATATCTGATAAAGAACCTACAGTAATAATATATAGAGAGCTCTTAAAAGTCAACAATAAGAAAACAAACAACCCAATACAAATGGGCAAAATTCCTGAAAAGATATTAACCATGGAATATATATAGATGGTAAATAAGCATATGACAAGATGCTCAACATCATTAGCCTTTATGAAATGGCTAATTGAAATGCAAATTGAAACCTCAATGAGATATGACTACATACCTATTACAATGACCTTATCTAAAAGCAAAACAAAAGAAAACACAGGATTTAGGATGCAGAATAAATGGAACTATCATTCATTGCCAGTAGAAATTCAAAATGGTACAGCCACTTTAAAAAATAGTTTAGCTTCTGTTTTAAAAAAACAAATTATACATATACTTGCCATTCAACCTAACAATTATACTCCTAGGCATTCACCCAAAGAAAATGAAAACTTATGTTTACACAAAAATTTATACATGAACATTTATAGCAGCTTTATTCATAATTGTAAAATCCTGGAAGCAGCCCTCATGGCCTCAACAAGTAAATGATAAGCAAACAATTCCACACAATGAAACATTATACAACAATAAAAAAAGAACAATTGATTCAAAACCAACATGTATGAATCTTAAATAGATTTTTTTTAAAGTTGCCAGACCCAAAAGTTTACATATTGTATGATCCTACTTACATACAATTTTAGAAAGAAGAAAGCTACTGAGACACTATTAGGGTTTATATGGGGGAAGGAAAGGGCTAAAAATTGTCATCAAAAGAAAACTTTTGGGAAAATGGAACTCTGCTTTTTGGTATTTATGCATTTTTCTTAGAGAAGTGGTTGATTACAGAGCTGGGGCAGGGACAATCCATGATGAGTAAAACATCTAGTGGTCTAGGAAGTAAGGAAGTACTCAAAAAAGGGTTGGGAAGAAGATGAAGATATTTGAAAGAGACACAAGCGCCAACCTGTAAAAATACTTGCAGGCCAAAAATGGAAAAATTTGAGCAAAAAAATAGCAATAGTATTGGGCTGTGATCAAAAAATGAATAGCATTGAGTCCATACTGACATAAATAAGTGATTGATGTAAAAAAAAAATAAAAGGGAAGCAGGAACAGCTCTTCCTTACAGAAGCATTCCAATTAATAAATGTAGAAGTTGGGATCCCTGGGTGGCGCAGTGGTTTGGTGCCTGCCTTTGGCCCAGGGCGCGATCCTGGAGACCCGGGATCGAGTCTCACGTCGGGCTCCCGGTGCATGGAGCCTGCTTCATTCTCCCTATGTCTCTGCCTTGTCTCTGCCTCACTCTCTCTCTGTATGACTATCATAAACAAATAATTAACAAAAAAATTAAAAAAAATAAATGTAGAAGTAATTTAGGGAAATAGAACATTACCATTGAAATCACAAGATCTACTGATAAAAGTTTAAAAAGAAATAAAATATCTGCCTAGCTTCAAAGCATTTCCTTCAAATATTTACTAACTTATGAAGGGAAGAAGTAGTAACACTACAATGGAAAAACCTGAAGACACCAACTTAGTGATTTAGGTTAACATAATTAGTAGTAAGTTCTACCAACATATGGAACTACTGATAAACTGTGCTTAAAAAGCTATACCATTTCTGTGGAATGCTTTCCAAAAAGCATAACCTGGATTTAACTATGAAAAAAAATCAGGCAAATCCAAACTGGGGAACATTCTACAAAATTACAGATCACTATTCTAAATTCTTAAGTACCCAAGTCAAAAAAAGTTAAGACTGAGGAACTGTCAGGTATTGGAGGAAACTGAGGAGATATTACTACTAAATGCAACAAGGGATCATAGATTGAATCTTGAGACATAAAATATGACATTAATTTAAAAACCGGTGAATATCAAATAAAGGATGAAATTTAGAAAATAATACTGAAAATCGTGCTGTGGTTATATAAGACGCTATCCTTAGGGGAAGCTAAGTGAAGTAAATAGGAATCTCTATACTGTTTTTGCAATTAAGTCATAAATCCTAATTATTCCACAAAGGGGGGGGTTATTAGGTATAATAAGGAGGAAAAATTATTATAAACAAAATTCCAAAACACAGAATCTCTTCTAGAATAGACAAGGGTTCCCGAATCCTAAATCTTAAAGGGTGTGAATTAGATTTCATTGATTCTATCACTAACTTTGATTTTCACTGCCTCGGCTCTAGAATCAACCATGTTTTCAAGGAGCTTGGTTCCATTTATGAGATAATGGTATTGATAAACCCAGAACTAGATGCTAGGTATTCTTGTTACTACAGAGGTATTATTACTCTCGATGGGCAAAACTAGAAAATATCTCCAATGTTAGCTTCACAAACTAGAAGTAACCACAAGTCTGAAGGATATTTTCCCAAGTCAAGAGCCTGAAGAGATTACTAGATGTTTTTCTCCTGGTGGCAAACCAGAAGTTACACAGAAATAGGACCACATGTATTTGTGTGCCTAAAAAAAATATGGACGGATGATAAATACATACAAACAAAAGGAGAAAGGCAAATCACAACTATGACATTCCAGAAACGTAGACATAAAGAAAAAATGAGCCTTATCCTAATAACATATAGGTACAATATTCACCATTTCCTATTAAAACGTCAGCAAACCTGTTGCATTCTTAAGACTGAGCTCTTTAGGGGATCCCTGGGTGGCGCAGCGGTTTGGCGCCTGCCTTTGGCCCAGGGCGCGATCCTGGAGACCCGGGATCGAATCCCATATCGGGCTCCCGGTGCATGGAGCCTGCTTCTCCCTCTGCCTGTGTCTCTGCCTCTCTCTCTCTCTCTCTCTCTCTCTGTGACTATCATAAATAAATTAATTAATTAAAAAAATTAAAAAAAAAAAAGACTGAGCTCTTTAGCTGGACACTGAATACATTTCAAGATCTGGTTCCAGTGCTTTCACTACTACTGTCCAAGGCTTCCCTACACATATACTGCGTTCCATGCATCTTGAACTATGTTCTGGATCTCTTGCTTTTGTGCTCTCACCTGTACTCTTCCCTCTACATGGAGACTTCTCTGATCAACAAACCACTTGCGCTTCAAGACCACACCAGCTGCCATCTCCTTTCTGAAGCCTATAAAGTCTTCTCTAAATTAATGGCATCTACCCCTCCTTTGAACTCGCTAAATAGTTCCTTTCAATCCCTTGCTTTAACTTTTGTTCTTGCTGTTTGTACCTCGCCTAACCCCACCTAATAATATATATTATATTTTTATATTATACATATATATATATATTTTTTTTTTAGAGAAAAGATGGGACTCCTACCTATCCACCTTTACAACCCCAGAGAGATCACTATCATGCTTACTATGAAAGGTGTTTCTCCAAAAAGTAATTATAGAATAATTTAACAAAATATCTGGAACTGTACAAACTTGAAAAAATATACAAAGCAATGAATATTTCTACCAGTTTCCCTCACTCCAAAATAGTCTTAGATTTTCTTGATCGTAAATTTGGGCAAGGGAAGATCACATTATCATTTCAGTGAGTATGGTTGTATCTGCAGCAAATTCTGGTGGGAGTCATTAATTCTGTTGCTAGGGGAATTGCTAGCCAAATTTTAGAACAGAAGGGCCCAGTGGGGGGAGTTTGCTGATGACTTCCAATAGCCGCAGCAGGAGATTTTTGTTTTCTGTTTTCCCTTTGTCCCTGGAGAGAAAAGTACCGTGGGGTGGTGAGACAGAAAAATTGCCTTAATACAGGACCCAAACTGAGAGGATTTGCCCCTACCTTCCCCTCAGCCAAGGGAAGTAGGTAAACCTTCTTTAGTGCAAAAGGGGAAGTAGGGACCTATTTGATAGGAAGAAGCCTCAGAGAGAGATCAAGGTGCTGGCCTAGGGGGTTTACCTGAGTCCTGCTTTGTCTGGTTTTATGCCAGAAGAATCGGTGGTGAGAGGGTGGATAGACAGAGCAGGTCCCTTAGAAACAGAGTACATAATGGGCACACACTACTAAGGGACAAAGTTACTGGGAGGAGACCCAAGAAGCTTCCTCTAGAGATTAACAAGAGGATCCTTCTCAGCAAGAAATAATCCAGCTCTTTCTCTCCGAGACCTTGGTCACCAAAAGGTCATTTCACTGGAAACAGAATCCAGGGCTCAGCCCCACATGGGGAAAGAGTACAGCAGACTACAGTTCTTTTCTCCTTTCTTCTGCACCAGGCACCATATTACTAATAGTCATTTTTTAAACCTCTTTTATCTGGAATATTACAACTGTACAGAAAAAATGCCTAAAGTATAAAGCACAACTTAATGACCTTTAAAATAAACACCCATTTCACTTCCAAGTCGACAAGTCAGATATTATTAACAGGACTCCAGAAACCTTCTCCATGTTCCTTCTCAAACAAAATCCTTCCCCTCCTCCCAGCAGTGCCAGTGTGCTGAATTTTATGGAATTCAATTCCTATGTATTTATTAAATGGTTTTATTACCTACGTGTATACTCCTAAACGATATAGTTTAATTTTACCTGTTTTTTTGGAAGTATATATATAAATAGAATAATAAAAAATTTACTACTCTATGTCTGACTTCCTTAATTCAATATTATGCCTTATGATTCAGTCTTTTATGGATCTATAACTCAGCATGTTCATTGCAGCATGATATTTCACTGTATGTCTATTATTATGATTTACTCATTTTATTTTTAAAGGACATTAGGATATGCCTTTTGTTAGTTTTGTAAAGAGGATTACATAAGGCTACATATTTGTCACCAACTGTCCAAGACCACTGTTATATATTTCTGAATCAAGACCTTGAGAGCTTGCACATCAGAGCTCTGTGTGAGGTGCATGTAGCTTTGTGCACTAACCTATGTGCTTATGTTGTACTACCTGTGTGACATAGGGTACTACGCGTTGGAAAGAGCATATACTCCTCCGAGCCTTGCCAGGGCTAGGCCCAACATTAGACTCTTAAAACCAGCTTTTCTCAGCCATCTTCACGGATAAGGATTAAAACATAGGTTACATTTATTTTTTGAAGACCTAACACCAGACAGGCATGGGTTGTACTTTCAGAGCCACTGCTAACTTCTAACACATTTTATATTAAACAATGTTATTTTAAGCTTCACTTCTGTTTCCAAAATCTGTTTTAGCAAGTTTTTTCTCTTGTGAGTTACCTTTTAATGAAAGGGCTGATCTAGAAGTATCTAATGGCATGTTAGATGTATGCAGACTTTTTGGTGGTTTTGATGCAGTCTCTCCTCTACGGCTCTATTAAAGAAACTTAGTGCCCAGGCAGTGTCTCTTGTGAAGGATATAGGATCGAGTTGAGAAGTGAGGCAAAAGACACAGAATTTAGCTTGGAAGAGAGTCTCAAGCCCTAGGGATTATGCTGTGATTAGGTCATTAGAATTTAATAGAAAAGAATTACCTATTTGTCCCTTCACCTAGACCTAAGGGCTTCAATTATCAGAGAGTTCTCTAGTTCAAATTACTTCCCAACAAAAACTGATGTTTATGCTTTGGACCTCTGTAATAATCAGAAGCCCTTCAGTTGCAAGTGAGAAAATCTACCTCAAAATATTTGAGGCAAACTATGAAATTTAATCATATCTACACAAGGAAATTCAGGGGTGCACCCAACTAGACCAGAAGTGGCCTCATGCTGACTCAGAACTTCAAATGGGGTTCTGATTTCATTTCTATCTCCATGTCTGTATCTCTCTCCCCTTAGGTAAGCATATAAGATGTTTATTAATGAAGATTGAGAAAGAGAAATTGAAAACACATGTTCCTATTTTCTAATTTATCATTCACTTCTGACTTTACTTCATGTAACTAAGTCATTACATTAGAAAAATTCAAAAACCATCATTTCATTGAAATGTTGTAATAAAAAGCATATAAATGCTCCCATTTGTGGGAACTCATGTAGGAAAGTGGAATCCTGAAACTAATAAATCTTCTCTTTAATAAACCAGCTGATAAAGGCCTAGTACTTTAAAAAAAATACTTTAGCACCATTAGATATAAAAAGCTGAATGCAAGTCACAAGTAGCAATAAAAACCCTGTATTCAGAATAGCATTCGACAAAATTGCATCACACACACAGAAAAAGAATGATCATAGTGTAGAACAATGGAAGAAGAAAGAAAAGAAAGTCCACAGAACCAATGACTATTCTCCTGAATGTTCTTATTAAGGGTTATCATTATAGTGAAGAAACACTAAAATTTGATAACAGCTCTCTGTCATAAGGTATTCACATTTGCTTGAATTATCTGTGTAGTAAAATATATGCAGTTCTCATTTCATGAAGTGGTCCTTTATAAAGTTGTAAGTTGAATAATTTTTCCTAGTTTTGCTGTACAAATACATTGCATTTATTCAGCTTCAAGATACATGTATTTTTCATATTTCAACATTGTATTTGTATTCTGCTTCTTGATTTTAAAACATTATTATTGTTTTCTGAAAGACTCTTTTATCAACACAATGGCTTCTATTATATACTAATGGCAAGGAAATATTTGTAGTAATTTAGTGGAGCTCACTAAATTGTTATGTACAAGAGCTAGGTGTCCAGGAAATAGAAGCCATGCAAGTGCCATACCTGATACAGAGCTGCCTTAAAGGATGTTAATATCTGGGAGTACTACTCATTACCAGAAACACACAGAATGAGCACTGTAATTTTTTTTTTAATCTTGGGTGCTGGTGCTTGAAACATAAAATTTAAAACTCCTGGAGTTCCACAATTACAAAGTTGCTTGTCCACTCAATGGAGTGGACACCACCTCTTGGTGGTCTCACTGATTCCCATAGCTTTAGCTCCCTCTAGATAGCAATGATTGCTAAATTATAACTCTCCAGCCCAGAAATCTCACCTGAGATTCAGAATCATATAGCTAATTCTCAATCAGATATTTTATTCATTCGCTTATAAAACGTTGTTAGGAATCCACTATGTTTTACAGGTGAATCAAACCTAACACATCCAAAATTAATTATATATTTAATGGCCATCCCTCTTTACTCTTCACTTTCATTAGTGTCACCAGGAGTTAAGGTTATATAAAAGTAAGAAAGTTACCACCACTCCCTCATGATGCTCAACAAATTACCCGAACACTTTTAATTCATCATCTTAGGATATCTCACACCCATTCTATACTCTTTTATTGCCTCTGCCTTAGTTAAGATCCTCCTATGATCCGAATGTTCACATTCCTCCAAATGTCATCTGTTGAACCCTAATCTCCAATGTGGTGCTATCTGGAGGTGAGGTCTTTGAGAAGTGACTAGGTTATGAGAATGGAGCCCTCATGAATGAGATTACTCAAGTCCTTATGAAGGAGACTCTAGACAGATCCTTTACCCCTTCCACATGTGAGGAGACACTGATAAGACTGTCTATTAACCAGGAAGCAGACTTCCATCAAACAATGAACATACCAGTGGCTTCATCTTGAACTTACCAGTCTCCTAAACTGTAAGAAATATACTTCTGGTATTTACTAGCTACCTAGTTTAGAGTATTTTTGTTATAACAGCCCAAACACTTAAATGGACTAAGACAGGTCCTCATCTTTCTTATGGACAATGGAAGTGACTACCTATCTAATCTCCCAGATCTTTTGCTTATGCTAAATTTACCTCAAAACTCCATGAATTTCCTTACCTCACTAATCATCTGGACCATGCCACGTGTCAGTCAGATCCACATATATGTCACCCCATTAAATGACCAAATGTACCCATAATACAGGTATTATTATTATTCCCAATTTCTGGATAGGAAACCTGAAGGTTATGTAACTTATGTCTGTAATAAGTGGAAAATTTGGGGTTAGAAATTAAATCTTTTTTCATCTTAAAGCAGGTTTTATTTTCTGATAGTGCACAGCATTCTAGCTATGTCACTGTCAAACAAAGAGACCAAGAAACAAGAGGAGAATGCAACAAGTGTTTCCTGTGGTAGCAGAGCACAGATTTTCAAAAGCACAACTTGAGAAGTGGTTCATGTACCCTCAAGAACACAGTTTCTTAGGGGGATAATTTAGTGAGTTCTGTGGAATAAGGTAGCAGGAAAGACACACTGGTGGCACTTTTATTGCACAAGTCATATTACATGCAATTGTCCACTGTTGAGATTGATGAGAGAAGGAATGGCAGAGGGCATATCTAACTATATTAATGGAGTGCTTTTTACATCGGGTGCTGGTATAGTTGGGCATGCCTCTAATATATAAAGGAGAAGAAAATATGCTCATGTGTTACTTAAATTTTAAGTATGATAGAATTTTTCTCCATTTGGAGCAAGCCAGTAGGTAGCCTGTCAGAGCACACTGAGAGTGTGACAGCTGTGAGTCAGACAAGGAGCTGGCAAAGGGAAGCGTGGTCAGAGAGAGCACAGCTCCCAGATAAAGAGCAGCTTTTTTAGAGATTTTTTTTTAAATACAGAATTGAGGACAATTAAAACTATCTAAACAGAAAGTCTGATGAGCATAAAAAATGTGACATATTTCTGACAAACATTAGTCAGAGAGTTAAACATAGCAAATAAAAAGAAGTGAATAAATATGTTATTTAATTGTTTGAAGGTCATGATTTTATGTCTTCAACTCAGGGTATTATTTACTAGTGTGGTTAATTTATTGTGGAAATAATAATAACATAACTATTTAGAAATGAACAGTAGTCAGGCTCCTGACAGCAGTACCACTGCAGACAGTTAACTAATTCAAAGAAGTGATGATACAGCTACTCACCTAATGGCAGGGTCAAGCAATAAGGAACAAGTGTTAGGAAGGAAATTAAAAGTATCATCAGGTATTGCTTGAATTCTTGCCAGTCTTAGAGGAATCATTTCTTTAAAACCCATTATTCTCTGTCACAAGAGAACTGAGAGGGGGAAATAACAAAAATAGCACTTATTCCAGTTTATTTTTAATACTTGGTCTACACATCCATTACCTGATTTTCATCATAATTTACTCTTCTAATTAATCTTATCACATTATTTAGTTTTAAATAAAAGAGACAAAAAGATGCACAAAATGTTATTTCTCTAACTTAGGAAAGCTCAGCTGAAAAAAAAAAAAAAGGAAAGCTCAGCTGAATACATTCTTCCCCAAAATGCAGTCATTTTTATGCTTTATTATTCTCTAATCTCACCACCAGAGCTGGAAAACTATAATTTCCTCATTACCTATGACGTCGTTCATCGTCCGGGTCAAATGGTACTTCTGCCTCCAGAAGGCATGAGCCTGCATTCCTCTCCATGCTGGATCCTTTGGCAGCTCTTCCCTGCTCCTAGGCATACTCCTCATCTTTGCCTCCTCGAAGCTCCTCTGCAGAAATCACAGAGACCAACTATTTCCATAGACTAATGCTTCAGAGAAATCAGGTTTCTAGAGAACCTAACTTCTCAACTGAGTGGTCTGAGCATGCTTATCCTAGTACTCTGTAAGTGAATGCGGAGATATGAGTGAATGCAAGTTATGTATCTGGTCCTGGGAAAGATGGGAGGAACTTTGCCATGTTGGACCTATTCCGGGGCAAAAAAAAATCTTAGAGGAAGTTACTGGGGCTCTAATTGTGTCAAAAGTGTTGATGGATACAACTGGCTATGCTAGAAGGCAATTACTTTCTGGAGTATAAATGACAGAATGAGATCATGTCTTACTTTTAAGTATTAATTATCCTCCATGCTACGTGCTCCCCCTCAATCTCCAATGATCTTTTTCATATAAACTTGCTCTGGGTAAATACAGGAAGATTCAGTTGTGAAATAGAAGTGAGAACTCAGATGGCAGCCCAGTGGTCAGAATGGTCAGAGAACTAAATGTTGCTAAAGTGAGAAGGCAGGAAAGAGTAGTCAGAGGGCCACAGTGCATCAGAAGGACTGACTCAAAGGAGCAGACAGTGAAATCCTGGGGCTCTGGAACCCAGAACACAAGTCAGAGAATAGCTTTGCACCTGATCCTACCGTGGGACACGGCAACGAATTAGTTAGTCCACAAAGGCTCTATCATGTGATTTGTGAACCACTTCAGAATATTCTTAGATAATGCAGGAGAGAGAGAAATAAATCTGTAAAGAAAAGGGGAAAGATAAAAAGGGAAAAAGAAAGGAAGGGAGAAAGGAGGATGGAAAGGAAGAAGGAGGGAATGTAGGAAACACTGAGCAACATACGAATGAAAGACTATGATGAGGATAAAGGAAGGAAAGAAAGTGGAAGAGTTATTTGCATGTTTATGATACTTTACATAAATCTACCAGATGGTACATAGATTTACTCTAGAGTTAGGTATGATGATTATCACCATTTTATATATTAAGAAACTGAAGCTTAGTGAGGTTGAAAAAACTCTTTAAGTTCACACGCATGGTAAGTGGTAGAGCAGAGTTTCAATACACAAAAATAAATTCCAGTATAAACAAATGATAACATAATAAAATGAAAAGAACATTCGCTAATAGATGTTCTGAATGCACACAGGAGGAAGCGGGGTTAGCAGCGTATCTCCATCTAATCCTTGGGACTCCCACAGGTAGTTACAGTTTAGGGCACATTTGGTTGTCTTTGTTTAAATTTCTTTGATGGATACAACTGGCTATGCTAGAGGCAATTACTTTCTGGAGTATAAACTGTTGAAGTTTATACTTCCCTCTCATTTCATTTAGAGAGAGCTATCACTACATGCTAATTTCTAATAAAGACTGAAAATATTTTACAAGATATTCTTTATGTGTACAGGGTGTCACATTTGGGTTTAGACAGATTTTTCTAGACTATTTTGCTGCATTCACCTGGTAATTCTTGATAAACACACATACTGCCTCACAACTGTCAGCACCCACTCAGTCTACATCTTTAAGTCAAAATTATGCGACAAAAATAGATGACATCATAAGCGAAGCTTTGTTGTTTGTATTTTTATTTAATTAATTAAAGTGGTTATTATACGTGCATGGAAAAATGCATAAGGAGCAAAACTGTATATGAGAAGATAAATATGTGTCCCTCCTACTGCTGTCTCAGCCATTAAGTTAGCTTTCCTAGAGGCAACTGATATTTCCACTTTTTAGTTCACCCTGCTAAAGATATTCCATGCATAGGCAAGCATGTGGGACACAAATATAGAAACACAAGAATGATGACTGTTTTATTCTAAATCTTTTTGCCCCCACCTACCTATAGGTAGGAAATAGGATATAGATAGGAAATAGGGTATAGATGGGAAATAAGATGTAGATAGAAACTGATAGATGATAGGTAAATAGATGATTGATACAGAGAAAGGTAGATAGATACTTATTTAACATTAATACATACAGAGCCACCTCATTCACTTTAGTACCAAAATAGTATTCCATTTCATGGACATAATATTACCATTAATTGTTTTTATCACTCCCTGTTGATAGACATTTAAGTTGTCCCCATTGTGTGCTATTACAGAATGTTGTAACGCATAACTTTGCATGTGTGTCATTTGGGACATCTGTAAGTGTACTTGGGGAATAAATTCCTAGAAATAGAATTGCTGAATCAAAGGATATTAACATTTTTCCTTTTAATAAATATTTGTCAAATTGGCCTCATAGAAGCTGAACCAATTTACATTTCTTCAACAATATGAGAATAACTACTTCATTACATTTCATGTGTGATTTTGCCAAGAAAATGAGTCAAAAGAGACAGTAACCCATTATAGATTCAATTTTCATTTCTTTGTAATGAATAGCCTTAAACTTCTTTTCATATGGTTAGGAGCCAAGACAGTTACTTTTGTATATCATTTTTTCAATTTCTTTTAACCATATTTCCACTGGACTGTTTGGGGCTGCCATGAACAGGTGTGTAAGATTCACTTCTATATGAATGGCCGCCCTGGAATTGTGCCCATCTTTACAACCTGTATGGAGTTTCACTACTGATCATTCTCTATTTATCTGTGGCCTTCTTTACATAGTATAAAAATCTACATTTTGTACCTATGTATGTGAAATGTCCGAGGCAATCAATTGCCTTTGACTTCATTTAAACTTTTTAGTGTTGTTGAGATGATGATTTTTTAAATGTTTATGAAATCTGGTTTATTATTTTTTTTTATTTTAGTGGCTCCAGGATTCTGTGTCGTATTTAAGAAAGCCTTCTCTATATTTCTGTAGTATAAATATAACATTTTTACATTTTCTTCTATCACTTTCACAATTTCTTTTTTTATATTTTAGTATTTGACTGAAGTGAAATTTATTTAGGTGTAAGAAGTAGAAAATGATGTTTGTCTACAAGGTTACTCAGCTGTCCCCATACACTAATTTGTTCTTTCTTCACTGTTAGATGCAGTTCATTTCCAACATACAGCAAACTTCTCTAATATTCAAATTTACTTTTGGAACCCCTTTTCTATTCCATTGACCTATTCATACATTAGTACCATCTTGTCTTAATAATAGTAATTGCAAAATTGTTCCTCTGTGACTCATTTTTCAGGTTTTTCTTGATTTTTTTTCTTATTTTTCCCATTAATTTCAGAAGCACCTTGGTTAGGTCTTAAAATATAACCTGGTGATTTTTTTTGGGGGGGGGAACTATTATTTTATATACTGTGTATTAATTTAGGAGAAAAATTACATCTTTATGAGACTGAACATTCCTATTCAAGAAGATAGGTTTTCTAAGATGTTTGAATTATTTTTTTGCAACTTTCAGTAATGTATTATATATTTTTCTTCTTGGATATTTCTTATTACATTTATTCCTATAATTTTATTTTGTTGTTGCTTTTATAAACAGGATCTTTTTATTTTTCTTACTGGCTTTGTTTATCTATAGGAAGGCAACAGATTTTAGTGTATTATTTTATGACACCTTATTTAATTCTCTTCTATTCAGTTTTTTTTATAATTATTTTGTATTTCCAAGTAGACAGTTATAATAATGGCAAACAATTATATTCTCATATTTTATTTGTATATATTCTGTTTCTTTTTCTTACCTATTTGCATTTCTGTTACCTGAAAAAAAATTTAATAATTGAGTTGACGGGCATCCTTGCCTTATTTCTGATTTATTAGAAATGTTTCTAGTATTTCACCAATAGCCATCATGCTGTTTTTTTTTTTTATTTGAGATAAGTATATTTCTATTTTAAAAATTGATTTCTATCAGGAACAAATTTTATCAATTATCTTTCCATCATCTAAGATGATATGTTTTCTCTTAAAATCTACTTACATGATGATTATTAATAAATAGATTTCCTAATGCACATGCAAACTAATATATCTGGAATAAGGTTCCACTTGGTCAAGGAATATTATTATTTTAATATGCTGTTTGATTATATTTGCTAATTGGGCAATGAGAGACTATATCCCTAGTTAATATTTTTCTAGTAGAATACCATTTGGTTTTTAAAACTCAAACTTCATAATATACACACACACAGACACACACACACACACATATATCTCAGTGTAATGTTTTCAGCTGATGTTTTTATAGGAACATATATTTACAACTCCAAAATTCAATGCATCATATCTAACAAAATGATGTGCATAAAACCCTTAAGTTATATTCCACATAAAATTGGCATACGTCCAATGTCAATGAAGAAGATCTGCATGACAGCAATATAAGAAACATTTCTTTTAAAAATAGGTTGTAATTTTCCACTTTCTCCTTTATTTCCTTTAACTTCTCTTCAATATCTGGAAAACCCACTCCAAAAAGCATTAGATAGAACCCAGTCAGGTAGGGATCTGCACAGTGGTAAGAAAAGGAAAAGGCAGTGTTCTAGACTGAAATGTCAAACCCTGAGGACATCCATGTGGGAAGAAAAGTAGGGGCCAGTATGGGGTTTTAGAGTTGAGTGTGTTGAATAAAATATACATGAAAGTTTTGGCAAGTGGCTTAGCATGGGGAATTGAAACCCAGGTAGCATCAAAAGGGGTCCTCAAAGAAAGATAGCCCTATGTAGAGTAGGAACAAATAAAGACAGCCTACATTATGTAGGAGAGGAAGCAGCAGTAATGAGACATTAGTTATATATGCATAAAAATGAAAAAATAATAAAAAAGACAAAACAAGTAAATATATTAAGAATAAAGACAGTCTGATTTCTCAGTGTCAGAGAAGAGAGTTACAAATACTTGAGGAAGAAAAATAAAGTGAATCTTATGGTACTGGGATGGAATCAGAAGTACTAGAAAATCTATGGGTTTTTATATAGATAGTTACAGAAACAAATATAGATGTAAATATGCACGTGTGTGTGTGTGTGTATTTTACCTAGTTCTGTTCACTAAAACAGGCTAGGGGCAATGACACCCCAAAAGTAATAAGCACACTTCGCACTCAGATCTTGGTTGTTATATATCATTCCCCATTAAAGGAAACCAAGGACCCTTGAAAAAATGGCTGATTCCAAGGATGGAATTAGGAGAGTACAAAATAAGTCAGGAATACCTTATTGTGAAAGAAAGTAATAACGTGTTTAAAGTATGAGAACATGTCAAAGCCAACTTGAAGGAGTTCTCAATAATTAAAGCAGATAATTAGAGCATCAAAATAAATAATGTTTAAGAAAATAAAAAAATAAAAACAAAACAAAATAAATAATGTTAAACTAAAACGCACTACACAAAATAGGAATCTATGAATCCATACTGATTTAAATAAGAAACATGTAGAAAACTTGATGAGGATCAGGGTATTTATATAGTTCTAAAGTACATCCTTCTCCCCTAATATTTTTTAATCACAAAGGGAAAAGAGTAATTTACAGTGGAAAAGTCTGGCATAAATCAACCTTATCAAGTAACCAAAGAAAACACCATCACTTATGTGATAAATTTAAATCAATGGGTCATCTAATAGAAGGTAAAGAGAACAAAGTTACTTTTGTAATATTTTTACCCAAAATACACAACCTGAATTGAATGATTTATTAGCATTAGAGGAGCCGAAACTGCGGATCAATCTACAAAATAATGTAATAATGTCTGTGATCTTCACAAGGGTTAATGTTATAAAACTCAATGCAAGTCTGAGAAAACTTTCAAGATTGAGGTGGACTAAAGAGACGTAACAACTAAATATAACAGGTGGTTTTTAGCCTGGAAACTTATTATTATAAAAGACATTAATTGGAATAAGCATTGAAATCTGAGCTGAGTCTCAGGATTCATATATTGACATCCTTGCTTACAAAAATAAACACTAAGGTACTTGAGGATAACAGAGCCTCTTATCATCCAACAGTTTAGGTGAAAAAAAGAAAAGAATTCTGTTTACTCTACTTGAAACTTTATGTAAGATTGAGGTTATTTCAAAATAGAAAATAACATAAAATTTCTTTTGAAGGCTTAAACATCTGATGACTTCTGGGAAAAAGAAGACGTGCTTTACCCTATTCTACTTGCTAACTATAATTATAAATCCTGGACATCATGTAAAACAAAAATAAGATTCTGGAAGATGGAGATAAGATGCAGATAGTATGGTAAACACTACACTACAAATTGTGAAATTGTAGAACAATTCTCCAAGTAAGGGAAAGAATAGAGTATATAATAGTTTTGTGTTCTGATAATGTAGGTAAAATACAACAACAAAACTGGGGAGATAAAAGGGAGAAGATATGAAAGTAGAATAGACTTCCTTACTGCCGTATAGTTTCTATCTAGTACAAAATAATACTATTTTAGATCAGATGCTTGTAGAGAAAGAATAGATGAGAAGAATTGGTTACGGTTATTACAATATTGCTAATAATAGGGAACCAATAGAAAATAACTAATAAAAAATTTTAAAAGGAACCTAAAATATTATATAAAAGCTGTTAGTGTAAAAGTAAACATTAGTACAAAAATGCAACCTTCCTGAACACCATAAAGTAAAATCAAGAGAAATTTTAAAACAAATAATGGAAGAATAGACCATTCTATTTTTAGTAGTTATATAGGAGAAGAGAATAGAATGAAGGGAACAGAGAAAGAAGCTTAAATTCTTTGAGTATACCTTTTTTAAAGCTTGACTTCAGTACTACGTCAATGTTTCCCCCCAAAATATTAACAATGTTAAAATTATAAATCAATCCCTTCAATTAAACATGAAATAAATGAACCTAAATATGTATTCAGTTGGATGAGCTATTGCAAGGTACTTCAGTTTTTATGATGAATCTATCTTCTTTTTTAAAGAATATTTTATTTGTTTATTTGAGAGAGAGAGCACAAGTAGGGCAGAGGGGTAGCGGGAGAAGCAGACTCTGGGCTGAGCAGGAAGCATGATATGGAATTTGATTCCAGGACTCTAAGATCATGACTTGAGCCAAAGGCAGATACTTAGCCAATGGAGCCACCCAGGTGCCGTCTAAGATACTTTGAAAGACTGGTTCAAATTTACATGGCTAGTAGAATATATCTTAGAAAAAAAAGTGCAAATAAGGTCTAAAACCTTTTTAACTAATCTATATTATTTATAGCAGTGTAATTGATTATTGCATCTGTGTATTAGGGGAATGATGTAAGTGAATGAGCAATCATTGTGGGACAACCCATAATTTCCAGCATCATCACTGAGAACTGTAATTTCTACTATGGGATAAAGGCAATATAGATGAAAGAATTCAAGTAAAAATCTTGTTATCCTTACTTTGAAATTCATAAAAGTAGCAAAATAAACTCACCATACATTTTATCTTTAAAAAAATGCATCCTAGCTCCCTTCACTGAAAAGACTCAAAACAATGTCCAAACCAGTAACAATATGCACTCTTACTGTCCGCAGTGTAATCTTTACATACTATTTCACACTTAAAGGAATCAGGACTCCTTAGAGAACTGGTTGATTCATTTCTGTATGAGTCTGGAATATTCTGACATGCCAGAAAATACTATCAAAGACTGTTAAGTTGGGATCAGAATAACCCAAGAGCCAATTTGAAAAGATTCCCATCATCAAAAATGGGGAAATTTGAGTATCCATTAAAATGAAAACTGAAACATACCAAATATATTTCAAAGTATTAGTTCAAATAATAGTAAAAAAATTTTTTTACAAAACTAATTGGTCACTATACTAATGATTCAATTCATTATTTGAAAACTGGAAAATAAAAGAATCAGATATCATGTTAACTTTCCTATACAATTATGCCACAGGATAACCAAATCAAGATAAAGGGAAATGTCTTTAAAAAAAAAAAAGATTTTATTTATTTATTCATGAGAAACACAAAGAGAGAGAGAGAGAGAGAGGCAGAGACATAGGCAGCGGGAGAAGCAGGCTTCATGCAGGGAGCCGGAAGTGGGACTCAATCCTGAGACTCCAGGATCAGGCCCTGAGTTGAAGGCAGATGCTTAACCACTGAGCCACCCAGGCGTCCTGGAAGTGTCTTTTTTATAGAAATATCCTGGGTAATAAATGAAAAAGGAATCATAGAAGTAAAATATCATCCTATCTAAATGGGTCAATTATTGATCTAAACAGTATATATTAGGGACTGCTAACAACCAGGTATTATGTGCCTCCTAATGGAAAAAGACAACATTGGTAATAAAATAGTCATACTGATACGATAACACTGACATTCAATCTGATCAAGCCCTTTAGTCAAACTACCAATTTGTAGGAAATAAGAAATGGTTAATTCCAACAAGGGAATACAATCAGCAAAATCTAGAGGGTGGGGGATACTTGAGAAAAATGACCCCAGTTTCTTCAACATAGAAATTACAGACTTAGGATGCCTGGGTGGTGCAGTTGGTTAAGCATCCAACTCTGAATTGCTCAGATCATGATCTCAGGATCCTAGATTGAGCCTTGAGTCAGGCTGCATGCTCAGCATGGGGTCTGCTTGGGATTCTTTCTCCCTATGTCCCTCCTGCTCATGCTCGGTCTCTCTAAAATAACTTTTAAAAACTTTTTTAAAAAGAAATTATGGGATGCCTGGGTGGCTCAGCAGTTGAGCATCTGCCTTTGGCTCAGGGTGTGATCCCACAGTCCTGGGATCGAGTCCCACATCAGGCTTCCTGCACTGAGCCTGCTTCTCCCTCTGCCTACGTCTCTGTCTCTCTCTCTCTATTCATCTTATGAATAAATAAATGAAATAAATGAAATCTTTAAAAAATGAAATTATAAACTTAAAAAAACAAAACAAATATATTATATACATAAGAGAATAGAGTGAAAAAGGAGAGAAAGGAATGGAAGGAAATCTAGAAAGAAGGAAGCCTAGAGATGAAGAAACTTAAAAGATATCAGTCATAGCATTTGAATCTTATTTGGATTTCATATATATATGTATATATATATTAAATAAATTCTAACAAATTAGAACATTTTTAAAAGAATTTGAAATTGGAACACTGAAAGATAATTGCTGATAAACTATTGAAAAGGTTTTTTTTTTTAGTTGTGTTAATTTATGGTTTCTTTAAAAGAGTCCTTATGTTTTAGAGATACTCGTTAGTGTATTTACAAATTAACTAATAGGATATCTGAGATTATCTCCAAAATACTATTGAGGGAGTAAGTGGGAAAGGATGAAACTAGATTAGCTATAGTTGATAATTATTTGGTCTGGGCAATGGCACATGGGGGTCATTACACTACTCTACCTATTTTGCATATGTTTGAAATTTTCCATGATGAAAGTTTTCCCAAAAAAAGTGAAAAAAAAGGAAGGGGAGAAAAATAATAAAATAAATAATATAATATAATATAATATAATATAATATAATAATATAATATAATATAATATAATATAATATAATTAATATAATAGGAAGGGGAAAAGTGATGACAAATATATCATAATTTATGATCGTTGCTTAAAAAAACTTTCTATGATTGAATATAATAAGCAAAAAACATTTTATTTCACACAGTTGTCAGATAAAGTGCTATATGTCTGGCTTTCATTACAGGAATAATTATTTTATATTGCCTTTATAACATAGAAGAGTCATATCCCTCTGGCCACAGTGATTGATTCAAGAATGAGCACAGACTCAGAGAAACTAAAAATTCTGGCAACTGAAAGGGTGCTCCCTTCATCTGCTATATATGGTTTACTCCCGGAGGTTTGTATATATAACCCCACATCTGCTGAAGAAAATCTGCATCAGAGTTAGGACAAGCCAGAAAAAGCAGATCCATGGCAGAGAAAAAGACCAAATCCTGTCTGAATTCCCTCTGGAATCAACCAGCTATAGTTGAACAGAGTTCTCTGTACTTCATAAATAATTTTTTAAAAGAATCTTTATTGGGGCACCTAAATGGTATAACCAGTTAGGCATCTAACTCTTGGTTTTGGCTCAGGTGGTGACCCTCCAGTCCTGAGATCCAACCCTGCATCAGGCTCTGTGCTCAGCATGGAGTCTGCCGGAGACTCTCTCTTCCTCTCCTTCTACCCCTACTCCCACTCTCTCAAATAAATATTTTTTTAATAATCTTTATTACTAAGTGTCAATAGAATTTGGTAAAGTTTTTCTTGACATTCTTGGAAAAATCATGGAGATGTATGAACTGAAGGATGGTACAGTTACATAGATTCCCAAGTACTTGAACAGTTATACATAGAATGTGGATAAATGATAATTATAGACCACATGGGAGAATTTGTTCTCCAACACTTTTACTCTGTCCTAATCAGCATTTTTTCACAGTCTTGAGTTAGGATACAGATGATATACTTATCAATCTTCACATGCACAAATCTAGGCGTCATCAATAAACTACATAACTTCAAATGCAGATGTAGAGATATCATAATTTCTAGAAAAAAATGAGTTGCAATTGATGAGATTTTTTATGTGAATAAATGAATGGCTTTGCATAAAAACTTTAAAAAGTCAATTTTATAAGCATAGGGAAAGGAAAGGAGTCCAATGGCAAATCATGGGTAAAGGCTTGGGATCTCAATCAGGTTCAAATTCAACTGATCTGTCTATAACTGTGGGGAAAAAAATATATATATATATAATACATGTATATGTGTATATTTATATTTATGCCATATTTATATTTATTAGATATAATTATTATTAACACACTGCATAATCATATACATGCAATTTTAACAGGAGCACAATCTCCAGATCCACTGAATAGTCCAACTGCTTTTGCATTTTGTCCTTGCCAGAGCAAATACAGGTCTTACATTCAGTTCTTATTAACATATTTAAGGAAGAAATTTTACAAAGTAGAAGACTATAGGGGAAAGGACAATTATCAAGAAAGCTTGTAATGGTTAATGATCTGAGACTGTTTGGAGTAAGGACTACGACTGCATGGCAACTCTCTTATTTAATGAAAGAGGTGAGGACACGTGGGAAAGAGACTAAATTTATCCAATGCAGATCCAGAACTAGGCCAAAGGATGAAAATTATAGACATGTAGGTTAAGGCTTAAGAAGAGAGGCTATTTTCTAAAATCAGAGCTGTCTGAAATTTTAGACATTTTCTTTATGGAAGCAGTAAACTTACTGATCACTGCAAATGCTTCTAATGATCACTCCTTTAGGTGACTAGGGAGCTCCTCATTAGAAGAGGTGGGAAGGTGGGCTTAAAGATCTTTATAGGACCTTTATAACTTAATATCATAATAAATTAATTATACTAATAGCCAAATAAATCAGATATATTCTCAGACACTTTATACGCCTTGCCTATAACAGGATATTATTTTATATTTTCTATCATTCATTCCTTAAAAGTTATTGTGTCACCTGAAGAACAAAACTTTCAGCTTCTTGTGTGTATTTGCTCCTGCTTAACTCGTATTTTCCCCCATTGTATCTTTCAATCTAACCAACTCAGCTAATCCACAAAGCATGCCACTACCATGCACTTAATAACATTTAATGTGCTGGCCAAAGTCTCCATTAAACTCTTACATTTTGTGAATCAGCAGCTCCCTAATTGATTTAAGTTGCTTCTTCCTTTCTCTACTGATTGCCAAGCAAGACTCCATAACAGAGAGATGAATATAGTCTGCTGAGCATAATCTAAAACCACATAACCTTTTCACAGAAAAAAATCAAGTTAGAGCTTACCTGGATTCAGGGCGTCATATGCTTGACACTTCCATATATAATTTATTGCATAAAATGGGATCAAAGGATATATTTCTCCTTGATCTACTCAATCTAAATATTGATTTATAAATTTCAGCAGAATATATTCTGCCAAACTGAGGTGTTTAAGAGGTAACCCCAAATATCTTTAGTTTCTATCATTCTAGATGAAAGATGGATGAGTGGATGGATCCATTCTAGATGGATGAATCCATAAATCATTTTATTCATCAAATATTAACTGACTGGCTATTTGTCAGGACCTGGCCTATGCCCTGGGAATAAAAGATGAAAAAAATAAAACCAGTCATGATCCCTGTCCTCATGGGGCTTACAATCTAGTAGAATACATAGATATTAGTCATATTATACCATAATCAGACATAAAACTTGAGTGGTGATTAGCCATTAATAATGAAAACTATTGGGATCCCTGGGTGGCGCAGCGGTTTGGTGCCTGCCTTTGGCCCAGGGCACGATCCTCGAGACCCGGGATCAGATCCCACGTCAGGCTCCCGGTGCATGGAGCCTGCTTCTCCCTCTGCCCGTGTCTCTGCCTCTCTCTCTGTGTGTGCGTGTGTGTGTGTGTGACTATCATAAATAAATAAAAATCAAAAAAATAAATAAATAAATATAAAAGTCAATGTTATTTAAAAAAATAATAATAATAATGAAAACTATTAATAATGGAATTAGACCTGGCTAAATTCAGGAAGAGCTGCCCTGAAGAAGTGACAATAGAGCCTCTCTAAAGAATAAGTGAGGGGCAGCTGGGTGGCTCAATGGTTGCATATCTGCCTTCAGCTCAGGTCGTGATCCTGGGGTCCTGGGATCGAGTCCTGCATTGGGCTCCCCACAGGGAGCCTGCTTCTCCCTCTGCTATGTCTCTGCCTCTCTCTCTGTATCTCTCATGGATAAATAAATGACAGCTTAAAAAAATAAATAGTGAAAGTTTTCCCAGACACCAAAGATAAAGAAAAGTACTTTACCCTTACTATATTCTAAAGGCTTTCTGGTGGGATGGAATATCATAAGCATAAAAGACTAGAGATCTGTGTGGCTAGAATAAAGTGGGGTACAGTGTGGGGAGGAGACTAGAGTGAGATAAACCTGGAAAAACAGATAGGACCTAACCACACAGTCCCTTCAAAAGAATGGGTAATGCATATGATTGGCACTGGATAGCATTACGATACATCATGGATCATTTGACAAAAGGGGAGAGGTATAATGATGCAGAGCAGAGGCCAGTAAACCAGCTATGAGGCTATTTTACTCATCTGTTTGGGAGAAAAGTAGCTTGGATTGGTTCAACATGGAAGTAATGAAATTGGTTGTGTTCGGGAGATATTGAGAAGGTAAAAATGATAGGACTCGAATAGATACAATTTATCTTTCACCTATCAATTAGATCTACAGAAATTGAGTTGTGTGTAGACATCCTGGGTGGCTCAGTTGGTTAAGCATCCAACTCTTGGTTTCATCTTGGGTCATGTCTCAGGGTCCTGAGATCGAGCCCCCACTCGCCCCAAGGTCTGAGCAGAGTCTGTTTGTTCTTCTCCCTCCCCTTCTGCCCCTCCCCCCATGCACACATGCAAACTGTCTCAAATAAATAAATAGAAAAATAAAATCTAAAAAAAAAAAAAAAAGGAAGGAAGGAAGGAAGGCAGGCAGGCAGGCGGCCTCTTTATCCAGAGATTCCTGAATCTGTAAACTGTATCAGTCAGGGGTCTTCAAAGAAATAGAACCAATAGGACACACATATACAAAGGGAGATTTATTTTAAGGAACTGGCTCACACAATTGTGGAGGCTGGAAAGTCTAAAATTTGTAGGACAAGCCAGGAGGCTGCATATGCAGGCAGGATTTCTATGTTAACCTTGTAGAATTCTTTCTTCTCAGAGAAATCTCAAATATTGCTCTTAAGGTCTCTGAGTGATTGGATGAGGACCACCCACATCATTGAGGGTGCTTTATTTAAAATCAACTGATGGTAAATATCAATCAAATCTTCCTTGACAGCAACATTTAGACTAGTGTTTGACCAAAGGACTGGGCACCACAGCCCAGACAAGTTGACACAAAACATTAACTATTGTTTAATTTGTGTATAAATTTACCTCTTTTGATATCTCACAGGATCTCTCTAAGTTCGGCATCTTGAAATCTAGTAAACACATCCATATAAACTTTTCATGGATTTCTTAGCTCTAATGAATGAACTTTTTTAAAAGTTTATTTTAGCCTGAGGTTTTTCATATTATAGAAATACAGTTTGTTTGTATCTTTCCTCATGTCATGGGCTCTCTGTTATACTTACCTCCTTCCTCAAGTAATTGTAAACTTCCTGGATTTTCTAGGATAATAGAGTTATCAAAATAAGGAAAAATGTATTATGTTAACTTTGATGCATGGTTTGGTCTGACATTTGTTTAACATGACTAAGAAATCAAGTTATATAACTCTACCAATCTGCCCAACTCCTTAGCATTTCCATTAGGAATCTTAGTTTTGGAAAGTTCTCAATGTATTAGCAAATCTAGAGGTTTTACTGAAAACTCCTAAGAAATTTATTAAAAATATTTATGTGGGAAAATCATCTGAAATGCCTACAAATATTTTTAACAATTCTAGAACCAAAGAAATGACCAGATTTTTTCTTATATTTTGGTGTGTTGACTTCCTTATTTCTTCTATGAATCTCTCAGGCATTAGCAACACCAGCAACATGAAAGTGATAACTTCTGTGGGTGTGTATGTGTGTGCACATGTGTGTATACAGGCATATTTTGTGCAAATCTTTGGCAAAAATTTTTAGTCAAATGAAGCATATTTTCTGGTTTCTCCTTGTTCAAGTGTCCATTTACATATTATCACCCTCAGCATATCACCTCCAACATCCCCCATCAATGTACACACAGACACACATAGAGTAGAATTAATAAATCTTTCCCCCTGATATCTCTGTAGCAAAGGCAGTATATGAATCTGTAGGATGAATATAGTACATGTTTCTAAAACATCAAGATTTAGAGGGAAAATGTTGTCAAATAACTAGTCAGAATTTTAAAACATATTTTTTCTCTCTTCCTGGAACTTATTATCCTTATCTACTATTTCTGCTCCAACTTTTCTATTAATTTTTCTGTCTTTATTCTTGTCTGCCATCCACTAAGAGATTTCCTCAATCTAAACTTCCAGCTTACCCATTCTTTTCCAGTTATATCCATCCTGTTATTTATCTCAACTATTGTGTTCTTGATTTCTGCTATTTTTCAGACCTAATATTTCTGCTTAATTCTGTGTGTAAGTTCCCTGCTTCATATTCTTTTACAGCTCATTGAGCATGTTATTTTGCTTATTATAAATTCTTGATTCATTGTTAATTTGTTAGTTCCAGTAATTCTCCACATCATATAGTATGTTGTCTTTCTTTTTTGTAGCTTGGCTTCTCAAATGTCAAATTATTTTTGATCTTTAAGCTCACATTCCCATATCATATCAGCTACCACATCAGGTAATGTAAAGGAGAAGGGCTGATATACAGTCCTTAGTTTGTATCCTTCTTGGTGAATTGCAAAAGAAGTGAAAGGATGAGCCCTGGGGAAGATTACATCGTAAATGGCATTTACTGCTTTCATTTGCTTCCACTTTTACCAACTAGGTATCCATTTTTTAACTACTAGAAAAAAAGCAGCACAGGAATGGGGCAGCCTCTTTGGTAATTATCTGACAGCCCTGAGTGTTTGGAAGAGAATGGGATGGAAGAGTAAATGCCTGAAAACAACCAGTCAACCATGCCACTGGTCATCAGCTACCTACCCCAGCAGACCTTTTACATTGCTTGATTTTACCTTCCAATACCAGCTGGCCTGAGTTGTTGCTGAGACGATGGAATCAGCAATGATTACCCAACTCAATGTGGAGGAAAAGGCAAGAGCAGAATTTAAAAACTATTCAATCCATCTTCTACCACTGTGTATGGCTGACCTCTACTCCAAGCCACTGAAAACCCCATCCCTTCTCTATATGTACCAATTCAAAGTTCCTTATTTTTGTGTTCACTTCTCAGATTTGAGCTGCCTCCTGAGCTCCGCATGGTCAATTTTAGAGAAGGAGCTAAAAGCTCAGGCTACATCATTTTTTTCAGGAGGAAGAGTCCTAAACAGTACTTTTCTCCTAACACAAATATTATCATGGAGTAGAAGGCAAGGTTCACATGAACACATCAGATAAAAATACAAAAATTAAAACACATTTTGTTCTAGCAGCAGATTTCTTCAATTTATGCCCAGGGTGTACTTTCAACTCCCAGGCTATACCTGTTCAATCTACTCTGCCTTTATAAGTCTCAAAAGTGCTGGCTTCAGTGATCAATGGAATAACCCTTTGTTACAAATCCCACCAGTCTGCCCAACAAAGAATGAGATTCACTGGTCTGTAACTCTCTGGTCTCCAGGGAGCCCTTCTCTCTCATGGTTGGAAGTTTCCTTGGCAATCACACAGCAGAGTGGCCCGCTTATGGCAGCTTGCATATTTATGCCAATGACTCCATAATTTCACCCCTGAGTTCCTTTAAAACTCTCCTGACAGGTCATTAGCAACAGAGGGCCTAGGGGACCTGAGAGATGCTGAGACCAGAGAACAGAGGAAGAGAAAACAACCCTCACCAACCAATAGGATGTGGGTAAACAAAGTCACAGGCCAGATATGCCTGAGGTCTCAAGTGTATACACTTACATTAAGCAGAGTTAGAAAGATTCTAAAGATTCTAAAGTTAGGCCAGTGACTGTGCACATAGCGAGACAGTCTACAAATAGGAGCTTGCAAGGCTGGGAGGAAATAGGAACAAAACACACAGCCGAGAGGAAGCCAGAACCTAGACTGGGGTGCCGAAGCGGTTGGTCCAGTACCTTCGTATTCCTCTCACCTGGTGTGAGCCCACTGACACTGAACCTGGATCACCTGGAAATAGCTGTCATGCTGGACAGTGAGGCTAAGAGAGGAAGTAGAGCAAAGGCGTTTTCTTGACAAAAACTGGGATGGATGACATCGGTCCAAGTTATTTGTCTTCATCTAGTTTTGCAATTACATATAAAGCTGAGCATTTACTGGCATTTGATCTAGTATCTCTGATCTGTCTTTGTTAAGAGATAACTTGGGAGTAGAGACTCCTTTTATGTTATCCTCAGAAAACTCCCAAGCAAAGAATTAATCTATTCTCCTTGCTCTCAGCCTTGTGTTCCCAAGTGTACCCTTCAAATGATTATTGCCAAATTTCTTCTCTATTGTTCTGCCTTTAACATGCTCAAAGAAATTATTATTGGTATTAGAGACTCTTGCAGGTTTTCTTTGAATTATTTTTTGATTTGCATAATGTTTACTATGCCCCTGACCTTCCACAATTCTGAGGTACCCTGGCTTCATCTCTTAACTGATCTCCTTTCTGTAAAGATCATTTTCCTCCTTACAGGGTTCCTTTTTGAAAACTTCTAGGCTTCCTGTCATTTATTTGCTCTCATTTTTTTTCCTTTCATGGTGTCCTTAACTTCTCATCTTGTCAATTTTCAATCTCTAAATTTCAATTTTATGATAAATGCCTTTTTGTTTCTTTTCCTCTCCCCAAATCATCATTGTATTAATGCTGGTGCTTCTTGGTGCCTTCAGATAGATAAGGCACAAATTTTTGTTTCTAACAAAGAATCAAGCCAATATAAAGATATCTGTGTGGATTTTAAGATGGCCAATTCCAGGAAGTAGACAGAACTCATCCATATACCTTGCTTCAACAGGATTTCATCCTCACTTGGCCTATTTGGTGGATACTTAAAATTTCCCAACATTATTCTTCTATCTAACTTGCCGAATCTCAGCATTTTCAGTTTATCTTAAATATGACATGCATAGTGCACTGCTCTTACATTTTTGTCACTTTGTTGAGTGAGGTTTGCTGGTCAAGCCTCACAACATTTTGCCACCTTCTCTTATCATATCAGTCATCTGATCATTGACAGATTTTTTTATCCTGTAAATTCCACGTTCATCCAAGAGCAATTATGTAAGCAGTCACTACATGTCAGCACTATGCCAGGCCCAGGAAGACTTAGCAGTCACCAAGAAAGAATTCCAGTTCTTATAAAGCTAAGAAGTCTCAAGTGTTCCTATCACTGCCAAGCAAATGTTTATAATTTTCATAGATGCCTTTTTAGATCATAAAGTAGTTGTATTAATTTCAAATGATCTTTGTCATTTGATGTTGTCAGTTGATTATCATCTTTATTTTCTTCAAATATGACATTATCTAATGAATCTGAGTAGAGCGGTTGGGAGGTAGAGAAGAGGCCTGGTTAATTCTTTTTTTTTTTAAATAGTTTATTTATTTATTTGAGCTAGAGATAGAGAGTAGAGAGTGCACACACAGTGGGGGAGGGGCAGAGGGAGAGGGAATAGCAGGCTCTCCCCTGAGCAGGGAGCCCTATGCAGGGCTCCATCCCAGGACCCTGGGATCAAGACCTGAGCCAAAGCAGAGGTTTAATGGACTGAGCCCCCCAGGTGCCTCCTGGTCAATTCGGGTTTGTTTTTTTTTTTTTTTTAAGATTTTATTTATTAATGAGAGACACAGAGAGAGAGAGAGAGGCAGAGACACAGGCAGAGGGAGAAGTAGGCTCCATGCAGGGAGCCCAATGTGGAACTGGATTTTGGGACTCCGGGATCACACCCTGAGCCGAAGGCAGACACTCAACTACTGTGCCACCCAGGTGTCCCTATCCCTAAAAATGTTTATGAAAATCTTAAAAATGGAAATATTAAAAACATCAAAAATACCAAGACTGACAGTTAAGAAGCTATCTGGATGTAAGAGAAAACCTCTGCTAACTATGCAGGCTTTTACCTCTATTTCAACAGAGCTGCTACACCCAGGAAAACAGAAGCACAATGACACCTCTTCCCTCATTTTCATACCCCTGAATCAGAATACCTCTCCTATACAAGTGATGCCTTTTTCATGAGTATAACTCTCCCTTTCCTACTACTTTATGACATTCTGAGCAAGCAAATATATCAAAGTCTATATAATCTTAGCAAGTAATGTTATAACCTTAACATTTATAGGAGATTATTCTGTGCAAGGCATGGTTCTGATTCTCTCACATTTATTATTTCTTTTAGTCCTCACAATTATCCAATAAGAGGCATTATTCCCATTTTATAGATGAAAATAACTGAAGGACAGAGGTGCTATAGCTATTATAAGATTATTCACTAAGTAGAGGCAAGGTCAAGATATAAATAAGCATTGCAGCTCTAAGTACCTTACTGTAAATTAGGACAATCTAGAAATTATGTAGCTGGAAGCTCTTGGTCTAATACATAATTGACCCTGCCATTGAGCATAATTTCCCTCATATAATACATGAAGGACAATGTGCTGATGCTACTGTGTATGATGATGTATGTCTCAGTGTTAAGTTTTCAAGAAAAGTGGCTGCAAGCAAATGAAGAAGTTTAGAAGGTGAGGAGAATACAGCTGAGCTTTGCTTTCCAATTTATGTAAATGCTCCTTTTTTCTTTTTTCCAAATCAACTTGATATCACATTCTGTGACCATTCTTACAAGAATCGTGAGTATTTATTTATACTCCTATTTTAACTTTTATTCAATCTGAGAAAGGTTATTTACCCTCTTTAAATTTCAGATTTCCATGCATTTCTCTTCTTAAGTGCTCAAATAATCATAGTTTGGATTGTTATTTTTATTAAGTATCATAGTCATCATTAGTAGCTTTGACCAAAAGCTCTTTGAGAACATCAGCAGTGGCTTATTCTTCTTTATGCCCTCACTGACTAGCATCGTAATTGTTACATTACAGGTACCCAATACACATTAATGGAACATTAAACTTAATGACCAAACTATAAATTTACTAAAAACTCTCAGACACATTGAGTTAGCACTAGAGTTGATTGCCCAAAAGATGATAACTTTGATGACACAATCCTTCTTCCCCTTCCACAAAATCTGTGCCCATGGGACCACTACATGATAGCACCATGCCCTTGAATAAAGACAATGAAGAAAAATTGTCCCAAGTTAGCTTGACAAAGTAGTCACATATATTAGGCCTCTAGTAATTTATATTGTTTTGATTATACAAAAAGTTTCCTGTTTCCATATGCAATATTGAAAACTATGAGTGAATTTCTGAGTGCTTCTGGAACCACAAATTGATTATATCCAGAGAAGCAACAACATGGATGCCTGGCACCACTGAAAAACAAGAATATGATTCATGGTATCAGAGAAGAAAGGCTAGACAAATTGGTTACTTTGTGTCTCTACTTTTGCCTTCCTACCATTTGAATCCTCCCCCACATTCTGAAGAAATTTCCATCTTTCTCTCCCAAACAGAGGTACAACCCACAAACTCATAGAACTTATATATAGATGCCATTCATTTTAAGGCAAGAGAAATAGAAGTGTTTTCCTGGAGTCCAAATACTATTAGTTATAACAATAGATGATCAGGGTAATAGATTGTACTGTGGTAGGGAAATGTGCTTTTACTGAAAGTAGAGTCATCCATACTGTTTTACATAAATTTATGTTTTATGTGTTCATGATATGTGTGGCCCTAGAGAGTATAAGGCCAAAGACAGGATATCATTTGTCTGAGTTTGTGAATGGTACTGATTACCAGTCCCATCATAGTCCAAATTTATTTTCATATGAATACTTTAGGGATTTTAGGAAATAAAATATTAGTCTCTCCAACAAGACATGTCAGAAACCAGCCAAGACATGGATCAATACTAACCTAGTTAAAAGCTCAAGTGTTACAATAAAAAAAAAAAAAAAAGGAAAAGGAGGAAGGTGAGAAAAAGAAAGTAAAATATTGGGTATAAAACTTACGGGAGGCTACAAAAGCAGTACTTCAAGGAAACTGAAAGCTGCAAATGCCTATATTAAAAAAGAAAATATCTCAAATGAATAGCTTAGTCTCCCATTGTAAGAAACTAGAAAAAGTGCAAACAAAACCCAACAAAAATATAAGAAATGATTAGAGCTGACATTAATGAAATAAAAAATTAAAAAATTAAGTCAATGAAACCAAAAATTAATTCTTGAATGAGGTCAATAAAATTGACAAAAACTGTAACTAGAATTATGAAGAAAAAAAGAGGAAAGACTCAAATTACTAAAATCAGGAATGAAAGAACAGATATAACTACTAACAGTACAAAAATAAGGTTTATAGGGACATAGTACAAATAACTGTATACCCACAAATTACATAACTTAGATGCAATGGAATATTAAAAAAATAATAATAAAAACTACTGAAACTAACTCAAGAAGAAATGGAAAATCTGACTTATAATGAGTAAAGAAATTGGAGCATTTGGGTGGCTCAATTGGTTAAGTGTCCAACTCTTGGTTTTGGCTCGGTCAAGATCTCAGAGTTGTGAAGTTGAGACCCCTATTGGGCTCCATGCTCAACATGGAGTCTGCTTGCCCCTGTCCCCCCTGATCCTCCTCCTGCTCTCTATCTCCCCCCCCCCATCAAATAAATAAATAAAATACTTTCAAAAGTAATTAGTAAAGAAATTAATTGAGTAACATAAAAATTTCCCACCATGAAAAGCCCAGGTTAGATGGTTTTACAGGTAAAAACTGCCAAACATTAAAAAATAATTAAAAGAAATTTTCCATGAACTTTTCCAAAAAATAGAAGTATACACTTCTCATTTATTTTATGGGGTATTGGCCTTTTGCCAAAGCCAGACAAAGAGATTACAAGAAAAGAAAATGACAAAACATGGGGAACCTGGATGGCTTAGTTAGTTAAGCATCTGGCTTTGGCTCAGGTCATGATCCCAGGGTCCTGGGATAGAGCCCTGAGTCAGGCTCCCTGCTCAGTAGAGTTTCTGCTTCTCCTGCCTCTCACTCTGCCACTCCCTTGCTCATTCTCTCTCTCCCTCAAATAAATAAATAGAAATCTATTAAAAAAAGAAAATAACAGAAAATATCCTCATGAATATAGATGTAAATTCCTCAACAAAATACTAGAAAAGAGTCCAACACTTAAACAGAATTATAAACTAGTCATAAATGAACACTACACTAAGAATAATCATATATGTTAAGAAATTAGATAAACTAGAAGAAATAGATAAATTTATAGAAATATACATGCTACCAGGACTGAATCATAAGGAAATTTTAAAAATTGGAACAGATTTATGAGTTGTAATGATATTAAATCAGTAATCAAAAACTACCTCTCCCCTACAAAAATAATCCAAGGACCAGATGGCTGAATTAACAGTAATTATTCTCAAATTTTTCCAAAACCTTGAAGAAGAAGGAAGGAACATTTTTATACTCATTCTATGAAGCCAGTATTACCTTGATATCAAAATCATAAAAAGGCATCCAAATAGAAAAGGAAGAAATAAAATTTTCTGTTTGTAGATGACATGACCTTGAATGTAGAAAACCCAAAAGATTCCACAAAAATACTATTAGAACTAATAAATTCAGTAAGATTCCAGGATACAACATCCCCAAATCAGTTGTTTCTACACACTAATAGAAACAATCCAAAAAGGAAATTATGAATATAATTCTATTTATAATAATGTCAAAAAGAAAAATTAAAAAAAATAAAATATTTATGAATAAACTTAACCAAGGAGGCAAAAATTTATCCATTAAAAACTATAAAACACCAATGAGAGAAATTAAAGATACAAAATAATGGGAAGATATGCAGTGTTCATGGATTTGAAGACTGAATATTGTTAAGATGCCCATACTACTCAAATTGATCTACAGATTCAATGTAATCCTTATCAAAACCCCAACCACATTTTCTGTGGAAAGAGAAAAATTATCCTAAAATTCATATGGACCCCAAATAGCCAAAATTATTATGAAAAAGAAAAACAAGGTTGGTAGTCTCATGCTTCTTGATTTTAAAATTTATTACAAAATAAATAAATAAATAAAATTTATTACAAAGCTACAGTAATTGAAACAGTGTGCTCCTGGCATAATGACAGACATGTAGGACAGACCAATGGGACATAACAGAGAACCCAGAAATATGAATACGGTCAAATAATCTTTGAGAAGAGTACTATGCAATGAGGAAAGTTTCTGTAATAAATGATTCTGGGAAAACTTGATATCTGTAAGCAAAAAAAAAAAAAAAAATGGAAGAAAAAGAAGGAAGAAGCTGGATCCTTCCCTCACACCATATATAAAAATGAACTCAAAATCAATGAAGACCTATACAAATATAAAACACCTAGAATGAAAAAATAGGAGGAGATATTCATGATGTTAGATTTGGCAATGGTTTTTAAGATATGACATGGAAAGCACACACGCATTAAGCAATGATAGACAACTGGGATTACATCAAACTTAAAAATTTCTGTGCAACATGTAGCAACATTTTTCTCAATATGTCTCCTGAGGCAATAAACAAAAGCAAAAATAAACTATTGGGACTACATCAAAAATACAAAGTTTCTGCACAACAAAGGAAACAATCAACAAAGCCAAATGACAGCCTACTAAATGGGAGAAGATATTTACAAATAACATATCTAACCAATGGTTAGTATCTAAAATAAAAATGAACTTATACAACTCAACACCAAAAACCCCCAAATAATACAATTTAAAAATGGACAGAAGATATGAACAGACATTTCTCCACAGAAGACATTCAATGGCCAACAGACACATGAAAAGATGCTCAACATCACTTATCATTAGAGAAATGCAAATCAAAACCACAAAAAAGATATCACCTCGGGTAGCCCCGGTGGCCCAGCGGCATAGCACCGCCTTCAGCCCAGGGTGTGATCCTGGAGACTCTGGATCAAGTCCCACGTCAGGCTCCCTGTAGGGAGTCTGTGTCTCTGCTTCTCTATCTCTCTCTGTGTCTGTCATGAATAAATAAATAAAATCTTAAAAAAAAAAAAGATATCACCTCACACCTGTCAGAATGGCTAAAAGCAAAAATACAAGAGACAAGTGTAGGCAAGTATGTGGAGAAAAAGGAGCCTTCTTGCACTGTTGGTTGGAATGCAAACCAGTGCAGCCACTCTAGAAAACAGTATGGAGGTTCCTTAAGAAATTAAAATAGAATTACCATATGATCCAGTAATTCCAAAGGGAGAAGCAGGCTCCCTGCCGAGCAGGGAGCTCAACATGGGGCTCAATCCCAGGACTCCTGGGATCATGACCTGAGCCAAAGACAGGGGATTTACTGACTGAGCCACCCAGGTGTCCTAGCATACTCTTAACTATTGAGAACAAACTGATGATTACCAAAGGGGAAGTGGATAGGAGAATGGGTGAAATAGGTGACTAGTATTAAGAGTACACTTATCTTGATCAAGACTGAGTAATGTATAGAAGTGTTGCATTACTTCTGAAACTAATATAACACTGTATGTTAGTTAACTATACTGGAACTAAGAAAAAAAAGTTCTGTGCAAAAGATAATCGACAGAATAAAAAGACAACTTATGAAATGGGAGAGAATATTTGCGAACCACATATTTAATAAGAAGTTAATACCTAGAACACATAAATAATTCTCACAACTCAACAGCACCAGGAAAAAAACCAATCCAATTTAAAAATGAGTATTTTTCTCCAAAGAATAGATATTTCTTCAAAGAAGATACACAAATGACCAGCAAAAATATGGAAAGTTGGTCAACATCATTAATCATCAAGGAAATGCATTTCAAAACTGCAATGAATCTTTAGCTCACACATTTTAGGATAGGATAGACACTATAAAGAAAAAAAAACAGGAAAAAATAATTGTTGGGAAGAATGTAGAGAAATTGAAACCCTTGTACACCATCAGTGGAACTGTAAAATGATGCAGACACCAGGGAAAACCTTATAGAGGTTGCTCACAAAGTTAAAAATAGAATGACCATATGATCCAGCAATCCCACATCTGGGTATACATCCAAAGAACTGAAAAGGAGCTCAAAGAAATGGACACATCTATGTTCATTGCAGCATTTTCACAGGAAATAGGGCTGAATTAAACAATTTACATTGCTGGTAGGAATGTAAAATGGTGCAACTGCTATAGGACACAGTTAAACAAAGAATGACTTTATAACCCAGCAACTCTACTCATAGGTAGATAGCAAAGATAGATGAAACTATATATCCACACAAAAAAATCTTAGGTACAAATGTTCATAAGATCATGTATATAATAACTACAAAGTGAAACCAACCCAAATGTCCATTAACTGAATAATAGGTAAACAAAAGTAGGGTATCTACAAAGTGGAATATTTTTTCACAATAAAAAGGACTGAAGTACCAATTCATGCTACAACAGGGATGAACCTCGAAAATACTATGCTAAGTGAAAGAAGCTAATCACAAAGACCATACACTGTATGATTTATATGAAAAATTTATATGAAATGTCCACAACAGGCAAATCTATAGTGATGGGGTGTAAATTAGTAGTTTTCACAGAACAGAGGGAAAGAGGACTGAAGAGTGACTACTAATGGATTTGGAGTTTCTTTTTGAAGTGATGATGAATATGTTCCAAAATCATTTAGTAGGATGTTTGCATAACTGTGAATATACTTAAACCACCGACTTGTACATTTAAAAGGGTAAATTTTATACTACATGAATATCTTAAAACCATTATATAGAAACTGCATTGTTAAATAAAAGAGCAATTAGAAGACTGACATAGGAAGCAAAAAGATTATTTTTAAAAGGTAAGAAATAAGGCTGAATTTGCAAGTGAATGCCACTGGTTCTCAATTTTCATTCATAATTTAAGATGTACAAGAAACATTCTTATGTGAATATTTAATAAATAAGTTTTTAGAAAAATGAAAGGAGACTGGGCAATTTTGGATTCTTATTTCAGGTTTTCCATCTGTTTCAAGTACATAGCCTGTGTCTCTTTAATTTTTTATGGAAGTTTATTATTAACAACCTCTTTTCTCTGTAATTAAAATCATGTAGGAAAACATAGAATTTGACACCGACACTGATCATGATGGATTGGCCTGTCATCAATATATATACTTTGAGTTCAAGTTCAGTAAAAAGCTCTCCATTAACTTCCTTCCTCAGAACCTAACAAGTCAATGTTTGTAGTATCTCCATGATTAAAAAAAGAAAACACCAAGTCTCTAAGATTTATTTCAAAGAATTCTGCTATTTGCTTTCCCAACACAGGCCAGTCATTGTTGATAGGTCTGAAACATTTAAAAATGTGAAACGAAAGAAGTCAAGAAGGATGAAGGTGGAGAAAAATCATTATTTTACTTGATGTCTTTTCAAATCATTTTCCTCATCATTGTCCACTTGACTTGCCTTAGAATTCCCAACTCTGAGTTGATAAAACCCAGATGAAAGTTGCAACAATATTAACTTATTTATGTATGCTAAACAAAATAAAATAAAGGAAATATTTTTCCCATAAGTGAAATGCATTCCATCCGAGTTGCAGTCTGAGGAAACAGGAGAGTGGAACCACAAACCCCCTTCCCCAAATAACAGGTTTAAATGTTCTCCAACCCCTGGCAGATAAGGACTCAGAAGGCAAATAGTGACCATTACAACTGAGTTTCTGCCAACTGAGCCTGGTCACTATCTTGCTCACAGAAGTAAATTCTTGTTGGAACTCCAACAGAGAGAGAAGGTAGGATAAGAGGAAAATGATGATGAAATAAGTAACAGACGTGGGACCACAATCCAATCACCTAGCACTTTATTGTCTTAAGCAAAAATATTTTTGCTAACTTTTTTGTTTGTAGACTTCACAATTCCTGTTTTAACAGTAACTTACTAGTATCTTTTCTGTAAAAAATATGTATGCTTTTATATATTTATTTTTTTAGCCCTTTGTTAGTGTATACCTTTCTAACTAGTATTCACTCACCTACATAAACACAGATACACATAAAAATTACCTTACTGGCATTATACTGTGAAAGCAATGTAAAAAAAGATTATTTTTTTAAAAAAAAGATTTTTTAAGTGGTAGGGAAAATGTGTTATTTGGTAGGCAAAACTGAAATGAGGGAAAAATAGCAGACCATCTTCTAATCTTCCACAGTCATATAAATGATTAGTCCCTAATTACTTATCTTTTGGGATTCTATCCCTCTTTCTCCATGGAGAAGATGATAGTTTATCATTATGAGTGGACATTTTGTTCATATTGATACTGTTTTACATTTGCTGGACTAATCCAGATATTATGTCAAATCCACATTGATGATAAAGTTCCTATGGTAAAACAGACATCTGCAAATAGTAAACACACACACAAACAAAACTGCAAGGGTATACTTGCCCTACCAGATGTTTACAAATGCTATAAAAGCTGTACAATCAAAAGATGTGTTTCTGATGCATGAAAAAACACACAGACTAATGGAACACTATAGAAAGTCCAAAAATAATCCTGAATACAGATGAAAATTTAGGATATCATAAAGGTAGCATCTTAACCGCATCTTAAACCGGACAAAATAGACTTTTTAATAAATTGTTCTGTAATAAGTGGTTAGTTATTTGGGAGAAGACAAAATTATACCTGCATCTCAGATCATACACTAGGATAAACTCCAGCCATATCAGGAACCTACATAAATAAACCAAGCCATATCAGGAACCAAATAAATAAACCATGAATACAGCAAAAGAAATCACAGCTGAATTCCACTTAACCTCTGCATAGGTAACAACTTCCTAATCAGGACTCAAAATCCAGAAGCAATTTTAAAAAGATAAATTTGACTACATAAAAATTTTTGAAAGCATTTGAATGATAAAATACTATAAGCAGAGTCAAGATAACTGAAAAACACAGAGAAAATCTTTGCAACATATATGACAAATGGATAATATCCCCAATATATAAAGAATTCTAAAAAAAATGAGGGACAAAGAATCAAAACTCTGATGGAAAATGGTGAAAATATGGGAAAACAATTCATAAATAAAAGGTACAAAGTACCCTTTAAAAATGTGCAGTTATTCCAACTCCTATGGGATGGGGGTCATGATCATGACCCCTCTCTCTGACTATACCTACTTATCACTAATATTTTTTTGATGCTGCTGAGAAAATGAATTTAGCATTTTATCCTTTTTTTTTTTTTTAGTTTCCTCATTGGAGGAGCTGATCTGTATCACTTATCATCATCAATGTTCTAAATAGGGCAGAGGAAGGATGTTTAGCAGATTCTTGTGTGTATTTCCATATGATTCTGTTTTCATTTCACTGCTCCTAGGTATTTGGTGACCCCATTCCTAAGGCTTTCTGGGAGGCTATGGCATAAATCACACGGTTTCTGTGCTTCTGTTTTCTATGTCCATCTAAGTTTTAGATTCTAAATGTATTTCTGTCTTCTCTTCTTATTGATCATGTGAATTTACACATTTCTTATTCTTCAACCATGACTTTACCAGAGCTCTAGAGAGAGTGAGGAATCTCTTATTTCTTTCCTTCCTCAACTTTATAGAAGAATAATTGACAAATATAACTGTCCATATTTAAAATGGACAACATGATAATTTGACATACATACACTTTGTGGAATGATTAGCAAGATTTATTTCTCTTTCATGATGTTAGAGGCAGTGAGAATATGTTAGCCAGTTGACCAGCAGAAGGGATTCTGAGATACGGGATTTCCATTGATTTCTTGATTTTTATAATAGAATGTTCTTGTGCAGAAGCAGAATTTACTGTTTCAGTGTGCAGGCTCTCCAACTTGTTACATAACCTCTATGCCCCAACTGCCCCGGAATGAAAATAAGTATCATACTAGTATCTACCCCTTAGGTTCACTTGAAGGTTAAATGATTTAACACCTGTGATAGCAACTTAGAACGGAGCTAGTCACAAAATAATCATTCAGTAAGTATTAGTTTTTATTACCATTACCATAAAGCCCAAATAACAGTTATGTCTATCTTTAATCAACCTAGGGTGTCATGAAGTTCACTGTCATCTGTTCTGTGAAGTTTTAAACACGCAAGGCCATCTCTCCTGTTTTATTAGGTTCCTAATTTTCTCATATCAACTGTTTTACAATTAACAGCAATGGGGAAAAGATATGTAGTCAATTTTCTGTTCATTTAGTTAATTTGTTTCTAATCAGTGCACTATGTATTTATCGACTATGCAAAGCACTGACTTAGGTATATTGGAGGATGGAAAGATTTATAATAGTGACTGCCTTCTAGTAGCAAACATAGAATGCTAATATATTAGGTGAAAACTATAATTTATAAAAGATTTAAGTCATAGTTCATGGGGAAAAATAGAAAAGATGGTTAAAGGCTATATTGGATCATTGAAATCTAATTGGAAAATTGAGTCATAATATTTCTCTTGAAATCATTACTGAATTATTTAAATAAATCACTCAATACCAGGAATAGGAATAAGTTTTCCATGAAATAAAGGGAACTTTGGGATTCAGGGACCCTCATTACATGAGATAGATTAACAGGAGAAAATCAAATTTAATTATATATGTTTGGGGACTGCATAAGAACACAAGACCCACAGGCTGAAGTCAGGCAATGGAAGTCTACATGTCATGGTCTACATGTTATCCAGAGCTAAGGAGAAGGGTGAGGAGTCTGGGACTTCAAAGGGAAGGAAAATAATTCATAGAAGGTTGAAAAAGAGTAAATGTTCGATAAATAAATATTTTCTGGGCTATTCAGAAACAATGCCACACAGAGAATAATTAGCTAAGTTCCTCCCTATAAACCACCTCTAGTTCCTATTATACTGTAGTTATCTACAGTGATAGCTCTCTTCCCGGAACAAGTCCTTTATCTAAGTCCTTTTAGTCAGAGGAAAGGTCAAAGTTTCTTCCTGAGGCTTTTGTTTCTTAAAAATAATCAGCCTAAAATAAATCCACATCCCAAAGAGACACATTTTGGGCTGGCAACTTTTGCTCCCCTACAGGGCTTCCAAAAATACATTCCCATAGTCACATGTTTATATAAAATCTGGAAAAGTAAGATAGTTTAAAGACAGTCCCTTTACAATCTGACTTTCCTTTCATCACACTTCCCCTTGTGGCAGCTGACATTGGAGTGACTGTGAGCATTTGGGGAATTCTACAAAGGAGAATTTCAGTGTAGAATGCATTTCACTTGGGTTTAATGGAATATGTGTTATGTGGTTCACAATCAGTTCAATGTACAGTGAACTTTCTGTTAGCAATACGAGTATAGGACAGATTCAGAAACTTGCACCTCTGCCTACATGAATTCATCTTGTGCAGTGGCTCGAATGGTGCACCATCAGAGGTCTTGCCATCCTGTGAACATGCCCTATAGCTCTCAGTTCTAGAAGTACCAGAATAATGGGGAGAAAAAAGGTTTGAAGTGTATGCAGCCAGGAGGCAGCCTGTGGAAATTTCTTCCAGTTCAGCAGTATAAAATTATAAGCAGCGCATTCAACTCTCATGGAGTCCAGTCAAAACAAAAGTTGCCACCTGTTAGGAATATACTCAATAATGCAGCATATGCAATTATCAACATATCACACATTTTCAAAAGAGAATCGTGCACAAGATTGAACTTAACGGAACTGGTTTTTTTTGTTTGTTTGTTTGTTTTTGTTTGTTTTTTTTTTACAGGACACACACGTTAGCAGTATTACAATGAGCCAGGACATCAGAATGTGAAGCTGTGTGCTGTATGCATCCCAAGGTTTTGGACTGTATCTTAGCATATCTGATGCATCTTGTCCTGCTGTAGTGAGACAAGCCAGGCAAATCAGTGAGCAAAATTGCCACTTAAAACTGCAAAATAGCCTGAAGAAACAAGTGCTCCAGTGACAACCTCCCCCACTATATGTTGATCAGTAAGTCAATGCATGTAATTTAAGAATAATTTGATTACACAATTATATAGCTCAATACAATGTAGTCACAAATTTAAAATGCAATTTGATTCGCTTTCCTGTATTCCTTGATTTCAGATTAATTTTACACGTTTATACTTATTGATCATACCAAAAGTCAAAGTATTATAAGGGATAGGTGAGGCAGTTAGGCAGTTAATTTATAAAGGTGTTGTGGTATTTTGTGTGTGAGGGAGATGTTTGTGGTATTTGTCAGCTTTTTTAAGTTTGCAATTTTTTGTGATCTTTTTTCTAAGTATATATCCACTCTCACATATTTTTGTCTGCTAATAATTGCGTATTTTTAAAAAGAGGGCCTCATAAATAGTTCATAATGAAACCTATAGCAAGATCATTGTGAGGTTGACAAGATTTTGTACCTGCCCAGCCCTTAGCACAATGCCCATCACAAGAAGTTCCTGTCAACTCCTAGCTCTTGATGTTATTTAAAAGTAGCCAGCAGAGTGCTGGACACATAGCAGATTCTAAGAGCTAGTGTCTTCCTTTCCTTACCAACTTGAAAGACTCATTTAACTGTTGCAGAACTATGCTTTCACTGAATGACAATAACTGACCTGAACCAAGAATCAGTATTATGTGATATTTTTATATTTTTCAACTCTAAGCTGCCCAATAATGTGAATCAGCTCCAGAACTTACAGACTGGAAAAGGCAAATATTGCCCTAGATATCAGAACATTGGAAGAGGAAGTATACAGCCTCCAAACTTCACAGGAAGTCGGAAAGAACACATATACACACACATACTCACACACACACACACACACACAGGACCACATACACTTGAATAGAGTGATCCCCCAAATAAAAGATGCAACCATGGCCCTACCTATTACTTATTTACCACTTTGCTTTTGGCATTTTTTTTTAAGTTTTTCCCTTTCTTTTCCCTATCCATTTTAGTTCTACTCTTCCCTTTTATATTCTTTTAAAGTACTAGCATTTTTTACCTCATTTTTTTCTACACTATTACAATGTTAATTTTTTAAAAAATATAAATTGTATTCTAATTTCCCCTTTTAGTTTTTCTCCACCCTTTTAGTTCTTCTCCATACTGAAATACTTGAGATCCAAGTCTTTCATATCTGCCTTTTCATTCTCCCCTCTGTCTTGTATGCATGCCCTGACCCTGCCGGATTCCTACTCTGCTTTCTAACATCATCCAAGATCCTATGTACTGGAAACACCCTGTAGGAAAAGCTAATTGCTTCGGGAATTGCTATTCCCTAAAGCCAATGGGAAACTCTGGAATCTCCTGTTAGTCTCAAGACTGAAATCCTATCTCAATCAGAGATAATTATTAAACTAAGCAAGAGGATTTCAATAGTCTTCTCAAATTGATCCCAACGATGCCACCTGCAATGCTGCTGCCTCATTCAGCTTTAGCCACTTTCAATTAACTGAACAGCATAAAGCACTCCCGAGGGGCTAGGAGCAAACAAAATCCAAATTACAAACAAGCAGAGATATCTGAAGTAATTAAGCCCTTGGTGCCTTAACTCCAGGATGCCCAGAAGTCTTGTTCAAGGCCAAGGACCCAACTGGAGGAGGTACTATATTAAATCAGTTCAATCCCATGAAGCAGTTAAATATCTGATAAATCCAAGCTATGTGGACAGTTATATAATTGGTAAGAAAGAAGAAACAAACAAACGTGTGTCTTGACTAATGTGATTTTGCACTCTCTACAGCCCTGTTCCACAAGGTAATGCCCAAATCTCCACTTGCGAACTTGACCTCATTTACTTCCCTGCCCAACACAACACTCTACCGCAAAACTGCGTTATAAAAATCCTTGAGACCCCATTAAATAATCTAGGCTAAGCAGCCCCTTAAATGCATTGTGCCACCAGCAGAACTAAGCAGTTCCCGTTCGTGTCATTTGGGAAACTTGAAGAGGAGCCAATGGAGAGGGGGAGGTACAAAGGAGAACAAAAGTTGGAAAAACTAAACAGAAAAGGAGGCAAGGAAGTGTATGTGTGAGAGCAGTTGAAGTAACGAAGTGGCTCTAAAAAATAGTCCCCGGGGTGAATCCACAAGGCTGTGCATGTCTGATGATGGGGGTCAGGGAAGCATTTCAAAGGTGCTTATGTTTTTGACTCAGGACTGGATTACAGGAGTCTCTGCCAAGCTTCTTCAGGGAGGGAGGCAGACAGTAAATCCCAGCTCCTCCTTCATTGTCTCCTCTCCTCCTCCTCCCCCAGTGTTATCATTAGTGGAGCAGCACAGAGGGAGAGTTCTGGGACTGAAGAGGCTTATCTGTAATAGCGCCTTATCTATGGCTAGCAGCAAACCTTGAAGTTAAAACTAAAGGAATTCTAACCCTCCTGTCATTTCTCTTTTTTCAATGCTATTCCAATTCCTTAGGAGCCTCTTTCCCCCACTTCATGCACTCCAATCAATCAAGCAAGCAATAAGCATGATTTCTGGCCCCCTAGGCCCCAAGAACCATGCCATACCTGGGGACACAGAGATGGACAAGATGCTCTCGCTGATACCAAAGAACTTACATCATTGTTGAGGACATAAGCCATAAAGGACCGGAAAAGGGGTAGGCAGCAAAAGGTACACAATGAATTATAGCGCCAAAGAGTGAGCTGTGGGCTCCAGGGAGAAAGAGCGCCCTAAGGGCCTTGTGGTGAGGCCCTGGCGGTGGGTGCAGAAACCAGATGTGCTTTTTAAAATAGACTAAGTGGGAGAGGACAGGCAACCAGAAAAGGCTCAAGGCTTAAGCAGAAACACTTTATGAAACAAGCCTGACTTTTGGAGAGAATAAACCAGGCTGGTATGAGGAAAGTCCCAGGATAATTATGAAAAGCAAAATTCAGCTAAGACTCTGGAAGCCTTTAGATATCCATCTAAAGACTTTGGACTTATCTGCTAATGTGGGAAAACAACCAAGAGTTTCAGGAAGGGCATGGCTGCTCAGTTATTTGTTCATGGACGCATGAAGGCATGCAGGTGAATATATTTTTAACCTTTTCATTTATTCCTTGTCTTACCTCTGCGAAAGATTTGAGCCTATGATGAGAACAGAAATCTATACAAAGTGAAGAACCAAAACAAGTAGGTAGGCATGTCAAAGGTAATTTTGAGGAGCCATATAAGAAACAAAGCCTAGAGGATCCCTGGGTGGCTCAGCGGTTCAGCGCTTGCCTTTGGCCCAGGGTGTGATCCTGGAGACCTGGGATTGAGTCCCACATCAGGCTCCTGGCATGGAGCCTGATTCTCCCTCTGCCTGTGTCTCTGCCTCCCTCTCTCTCTCTCTCGGTCTATAATGAATAAATAATAAATAACATCTTTAAAAAAAGAAACTAAGCCTATAAGGTAATAATTCATATTTTCAACTCAAAATAATTTTACCTATAATGAAGATACGAGGGCAAGCAGATAAACTGGTAGTTAAGAACAGAGCAAACAAGTAGTTCTTAGTATCTGTAGTGATTAAATATATAATAAATGATAAAAAGTATATTTTGAGTATGTTATACATGTATAAATATATTTGTACTGATATATTTATAATACATTTGTAAATAGGTATAATAAATAGATAAGCAGACAATCAACCATTATAAAGCTCAATGTCCCTGGGTTTATCATCCCCAACTCGTTCTGCAGGAATGCAAATTGTGGAATCCTCAACAAGTGTCTTACGTACTCTTTATGAAACAGCGCTCTAAGCTATAAAATGGCAGGTATCACACTGATGGGATGCGTGGTTAAGGCAGTGCCACAGTTAATAGTGATGCACCCCAAAGGTACTGTGCCTGCCACAGACCAGTTCCGTCTGCCTTTAGGCAGCCAGTCAAAGTGATGAGGGCCTGCTAGCTGCATGGAGGGCCCTGGCATGTGTCACTACTAAAGGCATGAGTGCTGCCTACAGTCACTGCAGATGGCCCTGGCACATCTGTCTCTGGAACACTGCGCCATCAATGAGCTACAGAGACCATAATGGAAAAGCCTTTGGTCTTCAATCTTCCATTTACTGCAGCCCAACCAAAAGACAATCACAGCTAGCCAACTGAGACGATCTTAGCGACACATTTGTATTATGCAGAATCAGCCCTCCCTTTTTAACAACTGGAGTCAATGTCCTTGAGGAGCCACTGGGGTCTTTGCTCTTTTTCCCATTAGAATTTAGTGATTTAAAAAAAAAAAAAGAATTTAGTGATTAAGAAGACTTTCTGTCTGCTAGAGTGGATGCTGCCCAGCTTGACCTGATTTTTGCTCAAATCAATTCTTAAAATTTGTAATATGCCCCAGTTTATCTTCTAACAGTTCTGGTGTCAGAAGAGGGAACCAAAAGAGACCGAGATGGTCCCCAAAAGCCGTGTATTTGATCTTATATGAAAATGTTCTAAATAAGCAATGAATACGCATCCTTTAACTTATCTTAGATAAAATGCAGAAGTATTAATTATGGAACATAGATTTATCCACTTTTGTCTTCCATTTACAGAGGAACTAAAGATATCTGGGTCTATTAGGAAACATGTTTTGTGCTACACTGAAAAATTTGCAATGAGCAAGAATCTCAAGAAATTTTGAAATGTATTTATAAATTTGCCAATCCTCATAGTGCTAGTGTAACACAGTCCACAATTACTTACTTTTTTTGTTTTCACTAGAAATGAAGGACTCTAAGGGTTAAGAATTCTAATTAATATATGTAATTAAAACTACTTAGGAATCGTAAGGGTGAAAGTAAACTGTAAGAAAAGTAGGTAAGGAAAGCAAAATGACAGTTCTAGAATGAGAAAGAATTAAAAACACAGGACAAGGTAAGTATGGATATTAAAAAAATGTAGAAAAGTTGTAATCTGGGGAAAATAATTTTATATGTGCTCATACTGGTTAAGATTGGAATGGGTTCATTTTAAAAGTTCTTTTTTTTAATATTTTATTTATTCACAAAAGACACAGAGAGAGAGGCAGGGACATAGGCAGAGGGGGAAGCAGACTCTCTGTGGGGAGCCCAATGTGGGACCCGATCCCAGGACCCCGTGATCACACCCTGAACCAAGGCAAATGCTCAACCACTGAGCCATCCAGGCATACCTTACAAGTTTTTAAAGAATGAATTTTTGTATCAAAAATACACTGGTATAAAGTTAGGATTTGGGGGGCAGCCAGGGTGGCTCAGCAGTTTAGCGCCACCTTCAGCCCAGGGCCTGATCCTGGGGACCCAGGATCGAGTCCCACATTGGGCTCCCTGCATGGAGCCTGCTTCTCCCTCGGCCTGTGTCCCTGCCTCTGTCTTTCTCCCTCTCTCTCTCTCTCTCTCTCTCTCTCTCTCTCTCTCATGAATAAATAAAATCTTAAAAAAAAACAATTAGAATTTGGTTTTCTCTCTGTTAAAAGAAAAAGGTTTTAAAATAAATTAGAATTTGGTTTTCTCTCAAAGAAAAAGGTTTTATTTTTTTTTTAATTTTTATTTATTTATTTATGATAGTCACACAGAGAGAGAGAGAGAGAGAGGAGAGAGAGAAGCAGGCTCCATGCATCGGGAGCCCGATGTGGGATTCGATCCCGGGTCGCCAGGATCGCGCCCTGGGCCAAAGGCAGGCGCCAAACCGCTGCGCCACCCAGGGATCCCAAGAAAAAGGTTTTAAAATAAATATTTTTTAAAAGATTTTATTTATCTATTTGACAAAAAGAGAGCATGCACAAGTAGGGAGAGTAGCAGAGGGAGAGGGAGAAGCACACTCCCTCCTGAGAAGGGAGCCCCATGAAGGGCTTGATCCCAGGACCCTGGGATCATGACCTGAGCTGAAGGCAGATGCCTAACCAACTGAGCCACACAGGCACCCCTTAAAAATAATTTTAAAATAATACTTCACAAAGTAATAAAAAACAAGTCAACTACATTTCAATTTTTTAAAATTCTAAATTTTTTTTGAATGACAAAGTTTTCTTGGATTATAGGTCTGCTCTTAATGAGAGATCGTGATTTTTTTGTTTTACCTTTTTGGATAATCTCCCTGGCAAGCAAAGATTTGGTATATTACCAAATTAATGTACTGTACTTCATGTTATCCTTTTTAGGTCTTTGATTACTTAAGAAAACCCAGTCTTCTCAATATTGAGAGCTAAGTTGTTTTTGTTTTTGTCTTTATTAGAGATTTTATTTATTTGAGAGAAAGAGAGAGCACCCCTGAGAGAGAGGGGTGAAGGACAGGCAGAGGAAGAAGGAGAAGCAGGTGCACCACTGAGCAGGGAACCTGATGCAGGGCTCAATCCCAGTTCCCCAGGATCATGACCTAAGCTGAAGGCAGACACTTAACAGACCAAGCTACCCAGTACCCCAAGAGAGCTGTTTTGTTCACAACTCTAGCCTTCTGTATTTGCCTTTAAAATCTTCTATATGATTTTTGTTAAATAATTAATTTTTTTCATAATAATCTGTGATCTTATTTAGTCAAATGTTCAAACATTTTTGCATTTTGACAACTACCCAAATGAAATTCTAAATGAAGTCTTTTTTACCTCAAAAGTAGCTTTGAGATTTCCCAGAAGCTCCCTGGAAAATCTCAAAGCATTTGCCTCTCACTTGGTAAAAGAGAGATGTTAAGTTAATTAGGTTTACTTGGTATTTTAAATTACACGGGCAACATTGCTAAAGAAGTGATGATAAACCTTCTTAGGTTATATTTGTATCAATGTGTTATTAATATGTCTTCTAAAAACGGTATGAAATTCCCAAAAATCTCATATGTCCTTTTATAATGTTTTAAGTCATAATTTCAGTTGTTATCTAAAATGCTGTATGTCACAAAAACAACCAAATTTCTTTGTCAGTTCCATTATAATTAACTTTTATCAGATCTTTAGCCATGGGCATTTTTACATCTTCTGTCACTTACAGACAATTAGAGAGAAACCTGTGCTTGTTAGAGAAAGAGAGCGAGTGAGCATGAGCATGAGCGGGGGGGGGGGGGGCGGGGGAGAGAATCCCAAGCAGACTCCTCCCTGAGCATGGAGCCCATGTGGGGCTCCATGTCACAATCCTGAGATCACGACCCGAGCTAAAATCAAAACTTAGCCACTTAACCAACTGAGCCACCCAGGCACCCCTAAAATTTATTTGTTTTTTATATCTTTTTTTTTTAATAGTATTTCTTTCTCCTCCCTCTCTGACCATCATTTTCCTAATTCTTCTAGCAGGAAGGATTTTAGAATTCTTTTATTCATCTTGTCTTGCTCCAGCCTGGAAAAAAAAAAAAGTATCGCCATTGTTTTTATATCTCAGGCCATGGCAAAGGGGGCTAACCCAACTTCCAGGGACTATTGGATTCGGCACAATGCTGGTAATCCTATAGTTCTATCCATTACAACCTTCTCACTGATTCCCAATGCTCCATTTCTTTGGAACAAACTCAGCCCCATCTCTATCATGTCTGACTCCCTAACCCTGGGGAAAGGGGTCCATTTCACTGTCTCTGCTTAATAGTTCCAAATCCAGAAAAACTCAAATGCAGGCACTATAAAAAGAAAGGGACACAAGGCAGGGAGAACCAGAATGAAACCACCAGTGTGGTCTACAGATCCATAAATTTTATTCCATAGTTGTTACCTTTCCAGTTCTGAGCCTTGAGGGTACCATGCCATGAGGCATCTATGACTCAATAGTAGCTTCCTTTGGCAGATTCCTACTGCCCTTGCTAGGAGTAAGTACTTAGGAGGCTATGATCAAAAAACTCTCCTTAACTCAATGATATTACAGAATCTGCTGCTAAAGCAATAGCCACCCAACAAAAATCTCTAGACTCTCTGCCATAATTGTTCTTACTAATAGGATAGTCCTCACTTACTTTTTAGCTGAATAAGGGAGTATTAGTGCTATAGTCAACACCGCTTGCTGCACTTGAATTGACACTTCTGGGGATGTTGAGACTCAAGCTGAACAATCCAGTTGGCTTAAGAAATTGACTCCTTCAATGAGGTCTTTCTCTGACTTATTTGATTTTGACTGATTTGGATCTTGGGGAACATGACTCCAAAGTACACTACAGATATTGGGAGTTATCCTGCTTAAAGCAATTATGGTAATCTGTCTGGTGTACTATATTCTCTCAAGAGTTTTAATTGGCTATTATGTGGCCATGAACAACCAAGAAAATGATCTACCTAAGACTAGAACATCAGAAAGGAAATGAAGAGAATCACCAACTTAAAGAATGTGAAACTGAAATTGTGATCTATGAACATCGCACAAAAATTCAGCTAAAAGGGCACCTGGGTGGCTCAGTGGTTAAGCATTTGCCTTTGGTTCAGGGTGTGACCCCAGGGTCCTGGGATTAAGTCCTGCATTGGGCTCCCTGTGGGGAGCCTGCTTCTCCCTCTGCCTATGTCTCTGCCTCTCTTTCTGTGTTTCTCATGAATACAAAAATAAAAATCTTTTTTAAAATTTCAGCAAATAAGCTTCAAGAACTCCAAAGCAGTACCTGGAAGTAGCACTAATGACTTAAATTTTTATCACCATCTCTCAGGCTGAGTCTGATCAAAAGTGGGAAACTGCATCAGGTCCAAATGGGAGTTGCTTGTGATAGGCCCCACACCATCAAACCAAAGCTTAACTTAATTATACTTCTGACTCTCCCAGGAATGGAATCTTAAACTAGCTGATCAGGAATTGTCTGATTAGTACTAGTTAGGACATCTGCCTAACAGACCCTTGCCATCCCCTAAAGGAAAGTAACTTTGCAATAACCAACCTGCTTTTGCTTAATATAACTTCCTTGTTCCTCATCCCATCTGCCTATAAAAGTCTTTCATTTTGTACTACTTCTCATAGCTCCTTTCTGTCTGCTAGATTAGTTGTGGCAAGAGTCAAATCAATTTTTGCTCAAATAAACTCTTAAAATTGTAATAAGTCTCAGTTTATCTTTTAACTCTAATGACAATAAAAAAGAAAAATTCTGCTAAATCCAGAGGCCCTAGTCATGGGGCCTGGATTCCAAGTCAGTGTGGATGATGACAATAGTTAGCAAACCTAATATTAGTTAAAACGACGCATATTAAGATTTCCAGTTTCCAGTTCCACATAGTAAAAAGTTCGGAAGTTTCTACTTCGTCCTAACAACAGATAAAAAGTAAACAGAATGAAAACCAACGCATCTGGATCCATAAGAAGGGGGAGGACACAAGGAGAACTGCTATTCTCAAGGCTAGAGACACAGACAGTTGAATTCAGGGAGGCACAGTTCGCCAAAGTAGACTCGCTAGCTGAAATTTCCATGGGAACCAGTATTGGGTTAGGAAAACCTTAACAATAACTGACAAATTGCTGGAGGCTCAATGTAAAAACTCTGAGAATTAAAAACTCCAAGAGATCCAGTCATGGGAAGGCCCCACAACATGAAATTCACCTCCAGGAGCTGGACCAGTTCCCACAGGAATATCCTCTCTTGCTTCTAGCAGGGGGAAGGGAAGTATTCTGAAATATTCCAGAGCACTCTCTTCTTAACAAGGCCTGCCACTAGGAGAAACCAGTTAACTGGAGCCTAACCTGCTAGAGAAGGGAAATAGTTCCAGCTCAGTCTAGCCATCCTGTCCTACCTAATGAGTGGAAAAACTGAGAAATACTTGTTAAGTCAACAGGCCAGAGGCACTGGTTTACTAAAAGGCTGAGACTTAACCATAGGACGATAGAACACTTCCCTCCCCCCACCACAACTCACCACCACATTACTAAGGGCCTCTTTATGGAAGTTTCTTTTACCTAGTACATTATATACAGCTATCAAGAAAAAATTATAAGGCATATTAAAGGCAAAAAACACAATTTGAAGCGACAGCAAGATCAGAATATATAAAGAACTCTTAAAACTCAACAATAAGAAACAAACAACTCATTTTAAAAAATGGGTCCAAGGCTTTAATAGACACCTCACCAAACAAAATTTCAGATGACAAATAAGCATTTGGAAAGATGCTCCACATCATATGTCATCAGGAAAATGCAAATGAAAACAACAATGAAACATCACTATACCCTAGATCACTGATAAGACCCAACGCTGGCAAGGAAATGGAGCAACAGGAACTCTCATACCTTGCTTGTGGGAGTCAAAATGGTACAGCCACTGTAGAAGATAGTTTGGAGATTTCTTACAAAACTAAACATACTCTTTCTGTATGATCCAGCAATCACACTCTTTGGTGTTTATCCAAAGGAGTTAAATGTTTATGCCCACACAAAAGCCTGCACACAAATATTGTATCAGCTTTATTCATAATTTCCAAAACTTGGAGCAACAAAATGTATTTCAGTAAGTGAATACATAAATGAACTGTGGTGCATATAGACACCAGAATGTTATTTAGCACTAAAAGAAATGAGCTATCAAGTTATGAGAAGACATGGAGAAACCTTAAATGCCTATTACTAAATGAAATGCTAACCTAAAAATGCTACATACTGTAGGTCCCCAGCTATATGACATTCTAGAAAAGGCAAAACTATGGAGACAGTAAAAATCAGTGATTGCCAGGGGTGGGGAGGGAGGCAGAGATGAGTAAGCAAAGTACAAAGAACTTTTAAGGCAGTGAAATATTCTGTATAATATTGTAGTGATCGCTATATGCCATTATACATTTATCAAAACCCACGGAATATACCACACCAAGAGTGAACTCTAAGGTACTATGGATGAGAAATGATTATGATGTGTCAATTTGGGTTCATCCTTGGCAAAATACGTATACTCTAATGAGTGATCAGGGTGGCTGGGTGGCTCAGTTAAACATCCTACTCTTGATCTCAGCTCAGGCCCTGATCTCAGGGTCATGAGTTCAAGTCCTGTGTTGGGCTCCCGCTGGGCTTGGAGCCTACTTAAAAAAAAAAAAAAGAATAATGGGGGAGGCTGTGCATGTGTGAAGGCAGGGGCTACATGGGAAATATCTATACCTTCCTTTTAGTTTTGTTGTGAATCTAAAACTACTCTTAAAAAGTAGAGTCTTGGCAGCCCGGGTGGCTCAACGGTTTAGTGCCACCTTCAGCCCAAGGAGTAATCCTGGGGACCTGGGATCAAGTCCCACATCGGGCTCCCTGCATAGAGCCTGCTTCTCCCTCTGCCTGTGTCTCTGCCCCCCCTCTCATGAATAAATAAATAAATAAAATCTTTTAAAAAATATTTTTTAAAAAATAGAGTCTTAGAAAAAAACAAGCTTAAAAAAGAAAAAAACAAGCTTAAAAATTATATAAGTAATTAGAATTTTCCATATGTTATAGGAGTGGAGGAAGTCCACAAAACCATAGAAAAAATCCACAGTTATATCCTCCAAACTTACCTACCAAGATGGAAAAGTGAGACCAGTGTAATTATCCATTATATTCTTCTAAAAAATATTTTATTCATTTATTTGAGAGAGAGAGAGAGAGAGAGAGAAAGTGCAGGTAGGTGGAAGAGCAGAGATAGAGGGACAAGCAGATTTTCTGCTGAGGGGGGAGACTGACATGGGGCTCCATTCCAGGACCATAAGATTATGACCTGAGGTGAAATCAAGACTCAGATACTTAACCAACTGAGCCACCCAGGCACTCCCATATCTATTTTATTCTAAGATTTCTGTTGCTCAGTAGCAATCATGTCAAAACTTAGATCATAATTTTCAGAAGCCATTGTTTATTGAATAATACTGTTTGATGGGAAGAGAAGATGGGTGATGTGGTTCAAGAAAAATTGTCTCTAGAAAACTAAACTTAAAAAGCAAGGTTCTAAAAAAAAAAAGCAAGGTTCTTCCAGAATAAAAATGTTTTGACTCCAGCTCCATATCATTAGCTCTTTCATCTCAGTATTCCAAACTGGGGTAAAAGAGCAAAAAGAGAATTATATTGAAGTTCCTAAGAAAATAAAGACGGTCACTCTCAGCACATAAAAGAGAATAATAAGAAGAATGAGGCCAATTAATGATAGATATCCTTGACACCATGTTTAGATGCAAAGGAAGTTCCACTTTGCATTTCCTTCTAAGTTTCTTTTAATTCTATTAGGGAATGTTCACAAATGAATCAACGAGACCAGGTATTTTCTTCTTTCCTCTTTCATTCAGAAAGCTATACCTTTCAGAGTGGGCCCATAAAAAAATAATCTTGCAAATCTACATGTCCTAAAGGTGAAACTGTTAATCATAGACAGTTCTAGAATTTAGATCTCATAAAATTATGTCAGATAATGGGAGCAGAGACTATAAAGTTCAGGAGATTTGTCAAGTTGAAACTAGACATGTGAAGAATCTACATACCCCTTAGCTACAGAAATATAAACATAAAAACATAAAAGGTCAGTCTTTCTTAGTAGCTGACTTGAAATCAAAAGAAATAAATTTTCAGAAATAGCTCAAAAAACATTCTTGACAATGGCTAAGATCACGTGGCTAGCACACTTTTATCTCTATCCAAAGTTCTTCATTTTGTGACCCGAACAGCAAAGAACTCAAACAATTGAACATGAGATAATCCATGTCGTACAAATTGGGTCCCTAACTGATAAATAATGTTAACTCCCAGAAAGCTCATTATCAGGTCAGGATTTTTTCATTCAGAACCTCTATCTTACCACATTTCAGAAGATTTGTATTCTGTGGGATAGGAAATGGGGAAAAGGAAGATTCTTCGTCTCCTGACATTCATGGTAAATCTGAATTGATAGTACCTGTTTTAGTAATGTCATCATAAATGAACAGCCTTTGTCATGTGAGCTAAAAAACTATAAAATGGGTCCATCTCTACCATGAAAAATGGTTTTCTAGGACAGTGCATGAGAAAGATTGTGTTTAATAAGGAATCAGTCTTCTCTAGAAAAACAAACAAACAGTATTGCAGACATTTAAAGAAAAAAGCTGATGATGATGATGATGGTGGTGGTGGTGATCCCAAGGCTTTTTATTGGGATCCTGCATATTACTATTCCCAGTTTATTTTGTTCCTGTAGCAACAATCCTCGGGTCAGTTTGCCCTTCCTATTTCCTATTTTCCTATTTATGTATTTAGTATAACTTGGTCATCTCATCTCTCAATTGTTTGGGTCCTAAAGAGTTACCTCGCAGTGCCAATGATGACTAAAGGCAAAAAGTGATTTTGTCTGACTCAATTCCAGGTAAAATATCTCCCTATAATAAACCCGACTCCAAGTCAATGGCATTTGTAGATTCCACCAAAAAGTGATGAACCCAATCAATTAGCCTTTCTTTTTTTCCTACACATACAACTCTTCAGCTGGCACCTGTGAAACTTACCTTTAATCAGTCTGTCATGGCTGTGCCCCCAGTCGATAAAAATTCTGCATCATAGCCCCAAGTAGATCTCTGCCTGAGTCAGTCATCCTCTTTCTTCTTTAATTTCTTCACATTTTTCTGCCTCATTTCTCTAAAGCAGCTTCTTTGTTTTGAACTTCCCCACAGTTTCTAACAGTCCTTAAATATTTCTTAAACACGCAGAAGTAAATGGTTCATAAATATGACTACCTGTGCAAGTATCTCACCCTAGATGACCATATCCTACTCAGAACATCAATTCCAAAGAGATGACATATATTTCCTGAATTTTCAACTTTTCAGGAAATAAAATCCTCTTTCAAAATTACCATCCTTTATGTTCCTCATGCATCATAACAATCCAATGAGGAGTCTATTTTGAAAATCAAACGATCTGAGCATGACTCTTGCCTCAAAAGTTTAAAGGGTTTAAATCTTCCCCATCTCTACCAGAAATAGAAGAAATACGCACTGGGCACCACACACATAGTCAGCAGGCAAAAGTACCCAGAGAGAAGCAGCTCGAGGGACCAGCGAACAGGGACGGGAGCTATTCTTGGGTAACAAGTGACTGGGTGAAGGCATTTTGCGGAGCATATTAACAGGAAGCAAAAAAAAAAAAATCATTGGAAATCAATTAGCAAGAACATTACCATTTCATATGCAAACTCAGGCAATGACCAAGATTCTAACTCAAGTTTTATGGAAGCCTTTGACACAAAGAAGTGGCCATTTCCATATAGAATTTTAAGAGAGCAGAAGAAGACACTTATCCAAACATGACAAGAGGAGATTTGCAAACTCTCAAACAGGAAGGATCTCATTGACAACACTAACACCTCACTAATTTTATCAAGTCCTAATGAGGAGGAATTGGGAATTAATGCCAGAATTCCACTTTATATTGTTTTACAATTAGAGTTGTTATTGGTATGTTATTTGAAAAAGTCATTTAAAGCAGCAGGCATTCAAATGATGATGCATATGTATGTTATACACTTTATTTTCATTTAAAATGCATAAGCGCACATGCAAATATAATATTTTTTACATAGGGCCAGCGCTGACTACATTCTGGGTCACAGGTCTTTCATAAACCACAGCCATAGGCATGGTCTTATTTTCTGCTGCTTCAGTGCCTTTAACGTGACAAGAACTTAATTAAATGTACTTGTAAAGCAAACTGAATGCAAAATCCTTCCTGAGTTTTACATTTCTTTTCTATCCTTTGTCTTGCCTACCCTCTGTCTACACATTTTTAGTGACTCATTCCTCAGTTCTCACCTAAGTATTTAACTTAGCTTCTACAGAATGAATAACAGTCTCTTTCTTTTCATATTTACACTTAATTGGTTTGTGTATTATTTAAGTTACTACAATATAATAAAAGTAAAACAATTAATGTGCCTGAGAATAAACAGAACTGATCCTTGCTTGTGACACAAACTGATTGGTAGCAGCAGGTATGCTTGAGAATTCTAGAAAAAAAAAAAAACACTCTAGCTGTAAGCATCAAGCTTGCAATAAGCACTATTCAGAATGTTTCACTAAAGGAATAGAGAATTTCGGTTAATTTGGAGGTAAGCAAATGCATCTATTGTGTTAGGCATAAAGGCTTCCTAGTCTAACTTCATAGTAAAGAATTTAAGTCTTTCTTCATTTTTGGGGGGAGGTTCCGCCCTACTCGTGCAACCCATATTTTTTTTGGGGGGGCACATTCCTACCAAAGGGTCATAAAACAGGTAACAAAATGGGGCTACACTGGCTCAGCCTCACCACCTGAATTATTGAATGATAAGCCCAATTTCATTCCTCTTGAATCTGGAAATTCTCAGTTAGAGGGAATCTTACTCATAAATAAAGCTTTCCTAGATCTTACGTGGAATTCTCCTCTACTGCTCCCAGTGATAGTTGAGAGGGTCCCAGATTGCTGGAGGAGATGATGTGTCATTCCTTGCTCATTCTGTCCTTCACTCAGCATGACTCATCTTTGCTCCTGGTACTAAATCATCATGCTACTAAGACCCTTCACTCCTTGCATCATATCTTTCATTTCAGACCCTTTAACAGCCAACTTGAGGGAGGAAGGAAAAGATTGCCCTTCAACCTAGAGTCTTATGTATCATGAAGCTGATGAAGCTTGGGTTTTAGGTCCCATCATGTGCACCATCTCTTTCTAAACCTTGTTCCTATTTTTGTATTCTTTAAGAATTCCCTTCCAAATATGTAAGCATCAGATTCTCTTTCAACTAATTTCTTTAACTGTGGTTTATTTATAAGGCAAAACATGATCCTACTTTGATATCTTAGTGCCTAACAGAGATTAGAGAAGTATCATTTTTAATTTTAATATCACCTGGCACACATCTCAGGGAGAATGAAGGGACTGAGTAATCCTTCACTGTTCCTCCAAATGTTCCTTCCACTCCCCGTTTCTAAAGGCTCATTAGCCTCACACTGAGCCTGTCAGCCTCTACTTCCTTCCCTTACCTCAGAGTCAGTTTCTTCCCTTGAAGCTATGTGGTCCCTGAATCAGAGACAGCCTTTATGTGGCCTTTCCATCTCCCATCATCCACGAACATCAGGAGGACATATTTTCACAGATTGAGTTTAGACTGTGGTAACTTACTCTTCTCTATTAACCCTTCCGTATTCTTTATAAAGGCTTGAGTGAAAGAACTCCTCAAGCCACTGTTAGAAACAAATATGGGACCCCACCTGGCAACCTGCTTGAACAGGTCCTGGAGAAAACTAGAATGAGATAGTAGTTAAAACAATAAAAACAGATTTTATTCAGAAAGCAGGGCAGTAGGGGGAGTAAAAGACCTCAGTGCAGAGCTGGGCTCGATTCCGAACGGGGACAAGTGGAAATCCATAGATGGTGAACACACTGGGGCAGAGGAGGGAGAGAGTGGGTAGATGGAAGATTCCTGAGGGAACGTTAGGAACCCAGGGATTCCAGTGAAGGCCGGCCAGAGAGGTCAGGTATCACTTGCAGGATGGAGGAGGGTGAGGAAACTTGACCAGATATCCAGATCCCAACAAGGAGAGATTCTCCTTAAATTGACTTAGCAGGATTCTTGTGACCACTGGGTTCTAGAAGACAAAGTCTAAGTGTGGGGTCTAGCTGGAAAAGGACTCAGAGGACACTACCTAGAATTGAGTCAGGGAGAGAACCTTTGTCACAAGCAAACCTCAAGAGTAGTTCACCTCTTCCCAAGAACTGCCTCAACCAGGTATACTTCAATCTCGGTGAGCTACAGGATACATTTATAAACGTGCTGTAGATGAAACCTACATAAATCAATTATTTTCTAGTCCTGAGCCTTCAGTGATTCAGCAGCAATCAAATCAGGAAGGTCAAAGTGACATCTGTGGGGGAAAAAAAAATCACAAAATTCTTCACTTAATGCAAGCCATTACAACCTTTATGAGGAAAAAAGGAAATCATGTACCTCATTCAGAGTGAGCAACATTAAGACAAGACTTATAAAAACAGAGGGCTGGTCAGAACGAAGGCACACTTCAGGAAGAACAGGGGGTCATGACCTGGAGACCAGCAACACACGGATGGTAAGAGGAGACGCATCTCCACAGGCAAAGCGACCTCCAGACTTGACCAACTTTATTAGATTTCAAATGTCATCAAGCCTAAAGTTGTTCCCAAATCAGTTAAATGCACGTATAAGAAATGAGAAACTATCAGGAAGTGTTGGGCCTTGGGAGGATAATGACTAATGCTCAGATCTAGAGGCAATGTTTTCAGCCACGATGAAACCATAGTTATTTTTGAATTGTTTAGGAACTTTGCCAGTGGCCAAAGATAAACTAATAACGTCAAGTAGCTCAGAGCTGAGATTAGTAAACCTTAAGTGTGAAGTGTCATGGAAATATAGTTGACCCCTGAACAACACGGGTTTCAACTGCATGAGTCCACTTACATACAGATTTTGATAAATACAGTATAGCACTATAAATGTATTTAATCTGTCTTATGATTTTCTTAATATTTTCTTTTGGGGCTCCTGGGTTGCCCGGTCGGTTAAGCATCTGACTCTTGATTTTGGCTCAGATCATGATCTCAGGATCATGAGATGAACCCCGCGTTGGCCTACACTTTGTGTGAAGCCTGCTTAAGATTCTCTCCCTCTGACCTTCCTCCCACTCACACTGTCTAAATAAATAAATAAAATCTTTAAAAAAATATTTGTTTTGCTTACTTTATTGTGAGAATACAGTATATAATACATACAACATACAAAATACAAGTTAAGTGAGTGTCGATGTTATCAATAAGGCTTCCAGCCAACAGGAGGCTGTTAGTAGTTATGTTTCTGGGAAGTCAAAAGTTATTCATGGCTTTTCTGCTGCATAGTGGGATATGCATCCTTAACCCCTATGTTGCTCAAGGGTCAACTGTATTTGTAAAGAAGCAGTGGCAGGCTTCAGGGGAGGCAACTGGCTTGGTGCCATATCATGAAAAAGAGAAGGGTAGCTGGATTACAGGTGACCCTGTAAGGCAGTGGTTCTGCACTGCAGGCAATTTTTTTCCCCAGAGGACCATTTGGCAATGTCTGGAGAGATTCTGAATGGTCACAACTGGGAAAAAGTTGCTAATTCCAAGTAATGAGTAGTGGCGAGGGATACCCCTAAACACCCTACAAGGCCGCACCACCCCCACCCATCCCCCACCAACAAAGAAGTGTATGGACCAAAATGGTAGTGCTAAAGTCAAGACATCTTCTTCTAATGCTACTCAGGAGGAAAAGCAACCTAATACCCTATTTGCCTAATCTCAGATCGTGACAGCAACCAATGACCTGCTCTAATCAAAGCCAACATTTGAGAGAGAAAAGATGAACATTTTCAAATATATTATGAATGTGGAGGAAGGAAGCAAGTGGATGATAATATTTTAAATTCCCAGATTTCTATTTGTTGGGATAATTTTTGGTTCTAAAGTATTCACCCTTTATTTTATTTTTTTTTAAAGATTTTATTTATTTGACAGAGAGCGAGAGAGTATAAGCAGGGGGAGTGGTAGAGGGAGCAGCCTCCCCACTGAGAAGGAAGCCTGATGCAGGGCTTGATTCCAGGACCCTGGGATCATGACCTGAGCCAAAGGAAGATGTTTAAATGAGTGAGCCACTCAGGTGCCCCAGAATTCACCCTTTACATTCTGTGTTGCTTTCTCCATCTCCTTCCCTCAACCTCTTCTTTTTCTCTCCTACCACTAACCTGTAAGACCACATAAGATCTACATGAGATATTACTCAGAATGTTTTGCAGTGTGGAAACCTCAATGAGTATCTGAGGATATTCTGAGGTAGTTGTGGCCATTCTAATCATAGATAGGAGATAGCCTGTCTGATGTGGAAATTATTGATCAAGTTTTAAGAACTCACAATCGCCTCAAACAGAGTTTGGGATATTTAAGAACCTAAAATGGTGGCAGTGTTACAGGTTTGCCCTAAATTACATTTCCTTCTCCTTTTACCAATTCTTTAATGTTTTTTAATTTTTTGTCTTGTAATCATAAAATATATCTCAATCATAGGGTATATATGACATGTTTTCCAAGTCAGGTTATTCTGCAGATTAAACCAAAGAAAACAATGACTAAGGTCTTGGCAGATACAAACACTTTATTTCCAGGTCCCTGTTGTGAATGTCAGCTGCTCTCAGTCTTTCCCGGTGGTTGCTGGGCCTCTCCTAGAGTATCCTGGCCAAACCCCTGGTGTTATACTGAGCTATGAGCACACCCTGATGAAGCAGCTCTCTCGTGACAAAGCTGCCACACTGCAGCAGACCACTTCTGTCCCCACAGCCACGGTGATGGCAGTGACTCAGGCCTCTGTGTGACAATGCTGAGTGGAGTGTCCTGCCGGAATGCTTTACCCCACCTCTGTGTTATTTTCCGTACCATACTAGCTTTTATAAATGAACTATGGTCATTTATTACCTATGCCTCACTGCACACCGACTGACTCAAAGTCTCTGACAATATATGGTTAAGACAGTATTTCTCATACTTCCCAGAGGATCTTTATGCACATTAAAGCTTGAGAGCATGTGCTCCCAACACCTCACAGAATTTTCAATGAGGTTGTTTCACCACCTTTATTTGTAGGACTCTCTCCTTCAGACACAGATCTGAGGATGGAGATGATGATGACGATGATGATGACAGCGGTGGCAACAATAACAACACAAAACTACAGCACAGATTAGACATGTTGCCTGAAGTTACCAGCAATACAATGATTAAAACCAAAGCCCTGGGTAGGAGGGTTGACCCAAGTAAACAGATACTAAGCTCTGCTCACAACTACTCCTTTCTAACGACAGGGCATTGAAACTAGGCCGGACCTTTGTGTTTCTATTAATTCATCCTTGTGTATGTGAGTCTTCAGTCCTGACTCCCAAGAGCTCCCATAAGCTCTATATCCCATCTTGTTTTGTAGCCCAACCGTGCTCATGGCTTCGGTACAAGCTGAGATATTCTTATCTTGTTCCACTATCAATCTGCATGCTGGCCCACATCCACTCTCATCACCCAACACCCCCAAGCACATATATATGAATTCAGAATAGGCCAGATTTTATCTCATCCATCCAGCCTGCAATGCAAAATATACTTCCTTTGAGGAGGGTCCTGCTTCTTAATATTGCATCCAAGTTTGGATTACATAAGCAAGTAGGTGTAATAAAATGATAAAGGGAAGAGTTTCTGAAGTCAGACTGTCCCTGATCAGATCCCATTTCTCCCATCATTGAGATATAAGACCTTGGGATATAAGCCTCTCTTAGTTTCCTCAACTTGAAAGCTTTAATGATAACAATATCTACCTCATAAGGTTCTGGTGACAATTAAGTGCATTTTCTTTTTCATATAACACACGGGAATTTGGCCTATCTCATCGAAAGCGTCACTTAAGTGTCAATCATTACAATGGCTTTGTAAGCTACAAATTTCACCAGGAAGCTATTTTTTCCTATAACTCATAGAAAGAAATACAGTACAAAAATATATATGCATACTCTTATGACTAAAATAAAAGATTTGTAAAACAAAAGTCATCATTTTTAGATGCATTGCTCTCTAATAAACTCTTAGCTATCTTATTTCATTTTTTTTCAAAAAGGTCAAGATTCATGAAATTACTTTGACAATCTATTATTAGGCCCCAGTACACAGTTTTAAAAACACTACACCAGAGGCGCATCTGGGTGGCTCAGTTGGTTAAGAGCGAAATCTTGATTTTGGCTCCAGTCATGGTCTTTGGGTTATGAGCCTGAGCCCCACATCAGGCTCTGCACTAGATGTCAGCGGGGAGCCGGCTAAGATTCTCTCCCTATCTTAGGGAGATGTGCATGCGCATTCTCTCTCTTAAAAACAAAAACAAAAAACAAAAAAAAAACAACAATAGTAGACTGTATGTGAACTTCATGAAGGAAGTCATTACATCTGTTTTGCTTAATAGCACTGTATCCCTAAGTTCCTGGAATAGGACATGACACATAATAGGGACTTACTTACACATGTTGGACAAATGAGTTATCTTTTTACAAGCATTTAACATGGACATAAGGAAATTCTATTTGTCTTTCTCTGGTGTTGATATGTGAAGCTGTGGGGTCCAGAATCCTTTCTACTCATTGTTTGATGAGATTTTTTTTTAAAGACTTTATTTATTTATTCATGAGAGAGGCAGAGACACAGGCAGAGAGAGAAGCAGGCTCCATGCAGGGAGCCCAATGTGGGACTAGATCCCAGGACTCCAGGATCATGCTCTGGGTGGAAGGTAGGCGCTCAACCGCTGAACCACCGAGGCGTCCCATTTGATGAGATTCTTAAGTCCCAGAAAGTCAAAACACAAAGCTTTCCTGAGGCTTATCCCAGCAGAATTGAGCTTCAGTGTTAACACGGCAGCCAAAAATCTTGCCTGGATCATAAAGATGTGATTTCTTGAAGCAATGGGAAACTCTTGCCATATTTTTCCTGTCATTGTCCTTAATTCAATATTTTCTTTCTATATAAATCATCACATTTGGTATTGTGGACATTCCTTGTTTTCTATAATTGCACACTTCCCTTAAGATGGCTAGAATGATGAGAACTCCCATTGATACGGGCTTCTGACGTATTTTAAAATCTAGCAGTTGATGCAATCCAGTGCAATCTTTTAGCTTCAGTTTGAGTTATATCTAATAGGTAGACTTGGATAGATATGGCTAATCAAAGAAATGCTAGTTTTTATTTTGTTACTATTTAATAAGTTTCAGTCCCTTGACTCCTGACCCCGCCCCCCTGAGACACAAACACATACACACACACAACTAAAAGCACACTGAAGAAATATAAGAGATAGATAGTAGGAAAGGCTTCACAGGGTTTATAAATATTACAATGCCACGTTAACTGAGCTAGTTACATTTCATACTCTGTGGTGATATCTGTGTTCAAAAGTTATGATACCAGAGGCAATACTGTACAATAGAAAACAAAACAAAAATAGATAAACAAAAATTAAACCATGAAAATTGGATTTGGGCAGACTTTTAAATCAGGCCTACAACCACTTTCTAGTAACATTTCTTATCTGTAGTTTTTTCATCTGTAAGATGAGGCTAATAGTGTCTGCATCACAGGGTAGTCGTGAGGATACACTGGGCAACACAGGAATGACTTCAGGGACTTGGAAAATAGCAATCATTCACTGCAAAAAGTTTCTTCTGCCTGTCCTGGTGGGCGTGCCTGGCCTCCGGATCTTGTGACCCAGCCTCATAAACTGGCTCCCTCTCAAGTCACTTGTTGGCAAGGCTGAGCCTCATTTCTAGAAATAATGATGCAGTTTTTGACATCCGATTCAATTCGATAAATATGCATTAAGCACCTTCTGTAACAAGATTCTGTGGCTAGTTGTTACAGAAAACAGAGGAAAGAAAATGAATGAAAATTGCTTCCTGCTCTAAAGAAGCTTCAAATTTATTGAGAGAAAAGGATGTAATTAATTAACTAACACAATAAATACAAGTAGTATAGCTACAAGTGAGAAGCAATTACATCTAATTTGGTGGAGGGGGTGGCAATCCATAAAGGCAAGCAAAGAGATATTTGAACTAAGGTTGAAGAATGAGCGTGGATTTTTTTGGTTGAGACAATAGCAAGAGATTTTTAGTCTAAAGCAATAACGTGAGCAAAAACTGGCAAACCAGCTAAGTGATGATAAGCCAAGCAAGAAAGGATGAGAGCATGGATAAGGACAATGGTAATGAAATGACGTTGGGAAAGGGAGTAGGGGAAAGTTGCAGAGTTTAAACAAATAATACCAAAATAGGACATGCCATACAGAACAACATACTTTGCATTGGGTCTGTGGGGTGCTTTGGGTGTTTCATAAACCAGTGTTTTTAAAGCCTATGTTCTCGAATAATTTCTTCCATTTTCTAACTACCATAGTTGGCTTGATTATCTAAACATGTTTCATAGACTAGCTGCCACCAAATTTTAAGAATAGATTTGATTATTCCCTCCCATTCCATTTGCTTCTTTGCTTTTTAAAAATTTTCTGTATGTAGTTCAAACCACATTGACCTTTTTTATTCCAATGTTGTAACTTTATTTTTATTTTGCTACCCACTTCTTCTATATATTCTAACATTTTCACTTACCAGATTTCTCAGGAAGACTATGAATCTGGTTCAATTTCTTCCCAGATGTACTAGTTTACATTCTCCCACTTTAATCTCATTTTGATTTGAGTCCATATTTGTAACCTTTTCAAGTTCCAGATAAGTAGTTTCTAAGTCATTATCCATGTTTACAACATTGCCTAATACAGCATCCTTTCAAGATATATTAATGTACTGCTCACTCCTGCAGATATTAATTGAAGACTTCAGAGAAAAAGAAGTGGAGACAGTATCTTATCCCACGGTATCCATGGGACTGTTACATGAATAACTTTTATTATTTAGTACTTTTGGTTATCCAATTTAATTTGAATTACTTTCCAGAAAAATGAAGTAAAATATGACGGTATAGATTCATTTAAAATCGGCTTTCTGATTTTTTTCTTCCTTTCCATTTACTTAGAAGTTTCATTAGAAAAACATTCCTTTGAAAACTTGTTTCTGTTCTGGATATTGTGTATTGGCCCATGTAGACGTTTCAAATAAATATGCAGAGAAAGTGTCTCCAAAAGACCAGCTTCCTGACCAGGGAGCTCAAGCCTGCTTGAATGTAGCCTGGCCCTATGGCCAGCCTACTTATTGGGTTTACTGTCCTCTTGTGTATCTGTAACTTTGTTATCCTTCAGATATTTGCATACTTTTCCTTTTTTATAATTATTTTTAGTAAAAATATATTTTATGGACAGAGTCTGTATCACTGAGGAGTTCAGATACACTAATAAGAAAAGATAGATAATATAAGAGACTTTTGAAAAGGTAATTCACAAAAGAGAAATTATAGCTGATTGCCAAAGGAAAAGGAATCAACTGTTTTAAAAATGAGATGCTATTTTTCAACTATTAAAGGAGAATTTTTTCATTGACAATACTTATTACTGGGAAGAATCCATAGATGCTTGGATCCAGACAGCAATTCAGACATTGCTTTGACAACAGAAATTAGAATAACTCTTTTGTAAACAAGTTGGCACTCTGCATCAAAATTTATGAAAAAATGTCATACTTTCTGTCAGTCATCCTACTTCTGGGATCTAATCTAAGAATGAAGAATGGGACAAAATATGCAAAGAATATATTAATTATGGTCTTCTATCAGTGAAAATGCTAAAACTATCTGAATGTTCAACGATAAGGGAATTATTTCAATTATAAAATATGCACTGAAAGAAATAGTATAAAATTTATCAAAATAATGTCAGTGAAGACGATAAATGTGGGAAAAAATTTAACAATAAAGTTTAAGGACATAAAATGGCAGGTCTAGGGTTCCCATAAAAACATCAAAAGAAAAAACCTGCTCATATAATGAAATTTTGAAACAAAAATATTAAAGTACATTTGTAAGTGTCAGAATTTTTTCTTTGTTTTTTCTTTTTTCTAGTTTTCCTGAATCATGCTTATTTTTTTATGATAAGAAAATTTAGAGTTGGTGAAAATTTACTGGGAATTACTATGTGCTGGGCAGTATGCTAGTTAGGCCTTGGAAATACATAAGTTAAGAAGACAGATATGGCCCTTGTCCTCACAGAGCACTATATCATCAAGATTTGGATGCTTGGCATCATTCTGGACCCACCTTCTCTTTCATCACATCTCGAAACTAATCTATTAGGAAATGCCATTGACTTTAATTTCAAAATAATATCTAAAATATGGCTATTCCTCGATCTCCTCACTGTAACCTCCTGGTCTAAATCATCACCATTCTTTGCCTTAATAGCCTTGCAATGAACAAGATAACGCCCCCTCCCCTGCAAAAGGTGTCCTCATCCCCAGAACTTATGGCTATGTTACCTTATATGGCAAAGGAACCTTCCAGGTGCCATTAAGTCAAGGATTTTGAGATAGGGAGATTTACCTGGCTTGTTCATGGGGGCTGATGTGATAACAAGGGTACTTACTGCTTTTCTCTTAAAGGGAGCCAGGAGGGCCAGGGTCAGAGAAGGAGATACAATGAAGAAAACAGAGGTCAGCATGATATAATTTCTGGAAGAAAGGCCACAAGCCAGAGTGTGGGCAGCCTCTAGAAGTTGTAAAACACAGGGAACACATCCTCCCCTTGAGTCTCCAGAAGAAACGCTGTCCTGCTAACTCCTTGATTCCAGCGCAGTGAGACCCAGATTTCTGGCCTCTAGGACTATGAGAAAATAAGCTTGTGCTGTTTTAAGCCACCATGTTTCTGGCAATTGTTATGCAACAATAAGAAATTAATAGTAGCCTCCTACTAGGTTTCCCTGTTCTCCCCCATGCTTCTCCACAGTCTTTTTTCAGTCTAAAAGAGTGACTTTACTAAAATCTGTATCATGTTACTCTACTGCTTTCCATTTCATTCAGAAGAAAAGCCAAAGTTATTACAATGATCTACAAGGTCTTACATGATCGATCAGTCTCCTTTTCTCTTTGACTTAATGTCTTAAAATTCTCACATCCTGGATTCTGTTCCATAGTCACACTGGCTTCCTTGGTATTCCTGAAGATCACCAGGGACACTCCTGCTACAGATCCCTTGCACAGGTAGCTTTCTCTACCTAGAATATATTTACCCAAACCCTTTCATGACTATTTCTCCTGTTTTCCTTAACCCTCTGTTCAAATGTCATCCATCAATAAAAGTGACACCAGCCAACCCATTTAATGATGCAATCTGAGCCTTTACCACCAGGACCCAATTCTTGCTCTATATTTTTTTTTCTTCTAATGACACATACATCACCTTCTGACACTATATGGTTTGCCTGTGTATACTGTTTGCTGTTTATCTGCTACCACTTATACACACACATACACAGGAATAAGTATAAGGACTTGGTCTGTTTCATTTTCTGATATATCCCCAATGGCTAGAACAAGCCCAGCACATGATAGGCGATCAATTAATATTTGCTAAATACATGAACAAATTATTTTTAAAATGTTCTTTTGATACACATTTTTTTTCAAATGGAAAAATTTAAGCAATGGAGTAATAACTTTATTAAGTAAAGAATTTATTCAAATCACTAAGAAAAAAGAGTAAGTCTATACTAGGAAAACAGCAAATTTATAATCTATAAAAGATATATAATTGATTAATAAACATGAGTAATAGTTCAAACTCTTAAAAATCAGTAGGGTGCTTTCTTTGCTTATTAATATCCATAATAACCCTTAAAAAGTTATCAAAGGTATTTTAAAGCATGTGATGATGATGAATTTCTGACAAATGATATGCAGTATTATATGGAAATATTGAGCTTTGTTCATGTCCTTAGGAGCTCTTCTGTGTAAGCTTCTGGTAGGATATAACAAGGCTGTATTATTCTCTTTCTTTTCAGATTATGACTTTAGATAAGGGTTCCAGCTTCCTCTGTGATAGTCTCAGATGGGTTTGTCCCAAAGAGTTTTGCTACCTACCTTTAGGTATGATCTGTGGTCTCATTCAAGGGCCATATGCTGCCTCTGGAAAAGTGAACTCAGTTCTGCTTTTCTCTTAGCTTTATTTTTTTTGTTTGTTTGTTTTGTCTTGTTTTTTCTCATCTATCTGTGTCATTAATACCATTGGAAGGATAATGAGTACCATATCATATAACATTATCAAAAGCTGCCTGAATCCTGTATACTGCAGTGAGCTCTCTAGAGTTTATGACAGGTCCCAAGGCAGGTGCCTGAGAGATCACTCCACACATGATTCAGTAATAAGCTCAATGACTTGGGAAGAAAAGTACTTCTCTACATTTCAGAAGATTAAAAAAGTGGGCCCTTGGGCACATGAGACTATATTCCACTTCAATCATCTAATTAGAATGCTGGTGTCTATTTTTTTCCATTTTGATCACATTGTTATTAAACCCAATTACAACAAAGATTGCTTTATTCAGAGAAATAAATAAACCCAGGCACTTAGCCTCTCTACTGTGGGGTCAAGTAATCTAGGATTAATGATTATATCTGTTCACTCCCATCTTATGACCAGCTCCATTATAAACTCCTCTTTGGGCTCAGGGATGAAGATGTCTGATTGTTTATTCAACAAACATTTATTGAATGCAACTAAGTGCTCCAAATCTAATGATGCCAAAAAGAATAAGAAGCAATCTTCATGTTTAAGAGTGTAGACTGTAGGGATCCCTGGGTGGCGCAGCGGTTTAGCGCCTGCCTTTGGCCCAGGGCGCGATCCTGGAGACCCGGGATCGAATCCCACGTCGGGCTCCCGGTGCGTGGAGCCTGCTTCTCCCTCTGCCTGTGTCTCTGCCTCTCTCTCTCTCTCTCTCTCTCTGTGTGACTATCATAAATAAATAAATAAATTTTAAAAAAAAAGAGTGTAGACTGCAATAGATGAGATCAAGAAGCTACCAGGAAATTTATAGAACAGCAGTAAAAATGGCATGAAAGAAGCTTCTGTGCTCTGGATACTGTGTGGCAAAAATGGAAGGATAATTAATCCAAATGACGGGACAGAGCGGGGGAATAAGACCGAGAAAGTAGGAATTGAATCTGTCAGGGCAAGTCAAAGCTTACCAATGGGATGAGGAATGGAGATATATAAAGGAAAAATAAATAAAGGAAATGGAGATGTATAAAGGGAAACAATTTGAGGATCCTGAGCAAAAGGTGAGGATGGGAGAAAACATGGAACCAGACACATTCAGGGAGCTCTAAGTGATTTGGTATGGCTGGAGTTCAGAGCAAAAAGAAGACATGGAATAAGATGGGGCTGGACACCTAGGTGAACACCACATTATGGAGGTTTATATACCAAACTAGGTACTCTGTGTTTATCTGGTTACCTTTTTCTTTAATTTCTCTACATCACTGAGTCTCCCCCCTTGTTTATGTCACAATAGATACATGGAAGTTGGTACAGAATGTTCAATCCAGAGATTTTATGTTCAAGCATAATTTAATATTGTCCTTTCCAACCTTGAAGTATTTATTCAATCATTCTTCAAAAATAGCTGCTTTGCTAATACATATTTGCTAATTACAATATTGCAGATAAATAATGCTTTGACTTGATGATGTGCAAATGTTCAAATTCTTCCATGCTCGTTTGCATTCTTTAGGTCAATAGTTGCTTTATTATTTCTCAATGTTTAGATTTATAGGCTTTAGTTTTCTTCTTGAGGACAGATTTAAAATGAGTTCACCCTAAGAAAGCATTTTAATTGACATTAAATTTTATGTCCTATTCCATCTATTAGCAGATATTTTTTTAGTGTTCATTTTCTTTTTCTCTAGTTAAACTGTATTTCTATGAGCAATGGGAGAGGCTTCCTATTATTTATCTTTTTATATTGCTTTATTTTTTGCATAGCATTCATTCATTCAAATTCTTCCCTGACCATTGAATCTGATATAACAATGCACTGAGCTAAGGCTAGCAGCCCCTTTTGACTCTAATCTTATTTCTGCAAATAACTAGTTATTTGATCCTAAGCAATTTACTCTTCCCCTCATCTTTAAAACAAGAGGGTTAGACTAGATAACCCCAAATGCTGAGAGGTTTTATCCTCATGGCTAAACATGTGTACATGTTATGGTCCTCATCATGGTTCCTTCCTCGCTATCTCATCTGAACATTTTATCGCTCATAATTCTGTGCACCTTGTTTTCTCTCCTTGTCTATAGACTAGGGCTGCTTGAGGGGCTTGTACTGAGTCATCGATTTCCTTAAGTTACCATCAGAAGCACTGCCAAATGTTCTCAGCTTGGGGTTACTCAGTGACCCTTTGTCATAGCAAAGGCATAGTAGGAGTTATTGTTTGTGCTTTTGTGGCCCTTGTTGCATGCTCTGGATGTTTCTGTTTTGTTATAAAGACTATAAGAGAATGTTCCGTTTCCAAGTCATATGATCTTATTGCTTTTGTTATCATTAAGTCTCAAATATTCAGGAAAACTTGGCTCAACTTGACTTCAAGGTTATACTAGTCTAGCTTACTGCTATGACCCAAATGGTGTGGCTTTAAAGAATGAAACCAGAGGTGCTATTGAGCTAAGTCATATACAAATGTAAATACAAAACCTACTGTGCCTACCGAATATCAACATTGTAGAGTTTGATGACATCCATCCATCAGATAATTTTCATCTTTGCTTCCTTCAGGTTTCTTCTCTCTCCCCTTTGCCTGTTAAATCTGTTTAAGGAATTGCTGAGCGAGCGAACTAAATAAATAAATAAACAAACAAATAAATAGCTGAGCCAGCAGCTTTTCCTTGTTATTGTCTGGGATAGTTGCACTATTATGTAATCAAAGTTTATTGTCCTGGTACCAAAGTTTGTTCTCTGCTCTCTCATGATCAAGCCCACCTTCCTCCCATGTCTCTGAATGGGACAGTAGTCTGGCCTCCTTTGGTGGGATCTGGATATATTCCTAGGAGTTGCTTTGCCTTGAAACCAGTTCCTGCAGAGGACAGTAGGGTGTGGGGGAGAGGGAGAGCATCCTCAGGCATGGTAGACAGTGGCATCCTTAAAGTAGAACATTTCTATTATAAGAAAAAGAACCTTCCCCAAATTATAAAGTGAGTGAATTTTGGCTCCAAGACAATTTAATCAGCATCTGGACCTAGAGATCTTTTTCATGGCTCCACTCAAGTGAAACCAAGCAAATATCTTGGCCACTTTAAAAAAGGAATAGTCCAATAAATCTGCACATGGGGCATCCACAGTGGTCCTTAATGTATATAGATTCTATCTGCTGGGCCAAATTTAGAGACACATGGCTTGACAATGTCAAGGACAATATTCCTCCGAGTTCAATCAGAAGACCAAGAAGGCAAGAAGTGAGCAAGCTCACAAACATCCCTCTGGCTGGGAACTGGAATTAGACATGCATTTATTTAAGGTCTTTATTTATAGGACCAGAGGGTGAGTGCCAGAACTGTAGCTAATGCTCATTGCTGAGCAAGAGAAATATATCCAATATGAGTCACTATAACTAAACTACCCAAAGAGTTTGCCCCCGACTCATAGAGAAAGGCTGTGTATCAAGATAGCAAGTAGAATGTGGTCTGGATAAAATCGATGGGGTAGACATATTGATTTTAATATGTTCATTTTATATGTTAATCTGGATAAGCAGAGTCCAGCTATATCTTCTGAGTTAGACTGAAGTGAACAGGTTAGAAATTGTGAAGTCACTGGACATCAAGTTAGTAGTGAGCTTTGGAAGTACTTTGATTATTACATCCAGGACTGAAATGATCTATTCTCCCTGTTGAATAGCATACCTATCACTAATACCACCAAGAGTTTAAAAATAGGGAAAAGCTAAGGGGAAAATCACAGTGTTGCTTTCTTACTAGGTGCACCAGTTCTCAGTGACTCTAATCCAATGCAGAGTACTGTTCAAAACTGAAGGGGAGCATGAGGGCCTAAATGCCCAACAATCCTAATCTAGATTTTTTTTTCATTTCCTTTGGGTAAATGCCCATTACTAGAATTATTGGATTATATGGTTCTATTTTTAAATTTTTTGAGGAATTTTCATCCTGTTTTCCCCAGTGGCTACACCAATTTTCATTCCTACCAACAGTGCACAGGGGGTCCTTTCTCTCCACATCTTTCACACTTGTTATTTCTCATCTTTGTGACTCCAGTCATTCTGACAGATGTAAAGTGAGTGATACATCATTGTGATTTTGATTTACGTTTCCTTGATCATTAGTAATGTGGAGTGGCATCTTCTCATCTACTTATTGGCCATCTATAGATCTTCTTTGGAAAAATGTCTATTAAGGTCCTCTGCCCGTTTTTTAATTGGATTACTTGTTTAATCAGTTGTGCTTCTATATACTGATAATGAAGTAGCAAGAAAAATTACTAAAACAATTTCATTTATAATTGTACCAAAAAAAAGAATAAAATACCTAACAACAAAATATAACCAATGAGGTAAAAGACTTGTACTCTGAAAACTTTAAAATATTGATAAAGAAATTGAAAATGACACAAACAAATGGAAAAATATTCCATGCTCATGGAATGGGAGAATAAATACTGTTAAAATGTCCATACTACCCAAAGCAATCTAAATATTCAATGCAACCCTATCAAAATATCAACATCTTTCACAGAAATAAAACAAATAATACTAAAATTTGTATGGAACACAAAAGACCTCAAATACCCAAGCAATTTTGAGAATGAAGAACAAAGGTAGGGAAGTATCTTAAAATCAGATTTCAAGATATATTACAAATCTGCAGTAATCAAAATGGCATGCTATTAGCATAAAAATAAACACATAGATCAGTGGAACAAAACAGAGAGCCCAGAGATAAACACATGCTTTTATGGTCAATTAATCTACAACAAAAGTACAACAAAAAAAGGCAAGAATAGACAATGGGTAAAAGACAGTCTTTTCAATAAACGGTGTTGGGAAAACTGGACAGATATATGTAAAAGAATTAAACTGGACCATTTTCTAACACCATACATGTGGATTAAAGACCTAAACGTGAGACATGAAGCCATAAAATTCCTAGAAGAAAATATAGAAATATAGGCAGTAATTTATTTGACATTAGACTGTTAGCAACATTCTTCTAGATATATCTCTTAAGGCAAAGGAAAGAAAATAAAAAAATAAAATATTGGGACTGCACCAAAATAAAAAGCTTTTGCAGTCAAGGAATTCATCCATAAAACAAAAAGGTAACCTACTGAATGGAAGAAGATACTTGCAAATGATACATCCAATAAAGGGTTAATATTTAAAATCCATAAGTAACTTCTATTAAGTCAGGACAAAAAACACACAAATAATCCAACTAAAAATGCATAGTTGTTTAACTTTACCAGCCTTTAACTTACTGCATGAAGACAGACCGTCGAGAGGGAGTAAACTATCCAGGGCCAACCAACAGAACAGACTCTGGCTCTCTGTACCCACCTAGCCACATGTGTGTGTGTGGTTGACACTATGCCGTCAACTGCTGAGAGTGCTACCAACTGGCATCTCTCACCTGTCAGTTTTCTCCAGGAATTTCCCTTGGCTGATGAGAGCTGCTCAGTCAATTATCATGACTCCTTCCCAGGGGAAGCCTGCCTCCAACAGCTGATTCTTGTGAAAATACAACGTTCTACTTCCTCTTCCCAACTCTAGACACTTCTGCAGGCCTCTCTCAGCCTGAGGTCCCTCTGAGGTTCAGGGAGACTTTTGCTGTGACTATATCAGGACCCAGTGTTCTCCTCTGCCCAGGCTAGATTCCTCTCTTTTCCTACAAGTGCTAATCACAAATTCTTATATTCTAAATGACATTTCAGTGTTTACTTCCTAGAAAACTCACCCTGCAGCAAGACAATTAGAATGAAAAAAAAAAAAAAACACACACACAGATAAAGGGAAAAAAAGATAAGCTGCTTCCCTGAGAGGCCAAGCTTTGAGCAGGTAACTTAATTCTCCACATTAACTAGAGGCTATATCACCATCTATAAAAACTAGGAGTGTCCCAGATACTCATGATACACCACATCCCCAGGGCCCACTTGATTTCAAGCCAGCTCCACTGAGGCTCAGGCCCTGAGCTAGTATCCCACATAGGGTGCACTCAGCCAATTGTAATTAGAACTTGGAAATGTAGGGAAATTTAATGCCCAGGCAGCAACCTGCCCCAGTAGAGGATGAATTGGTGGATGGATAGTCTAAGCTTTCCATCCTCTGGTAGGATAAATGTGAGACAAGGTTTACATTCTTCCATAATTAAACAGCAATTTAGCACAACTGAGCTTCTGTGTCCACATTATTAGTGTGCTGGAGCTGTAGTAACAAAATACCATAGACTGGATGGCTTAAACAACAGAAATTTTCTTTCTCACAGTTCTGGATATGGGAAGTCCAAGACTAAGTTGTCAGCAAGCTTGGTTTCTTCTGAGGCCTCTTTCCTTGGTTATTGAAGGCCAACTTCTCTCTGTGTCCTCATGTGGCCTTTCCTTTCCTCATGAACACATCTGTGCCCTAATTTCCTCTTCTTATAAAAACACTAGTCATATTAGATAAGGACCCATCTATCTCGCTTCATTTTATCTTAATTACTCTTTCAAAGTTTCTATCTGCAAATCAATTGCTTTCTGAGGTATCAGAAGTTTAGACTTAGAAATATGAATTGGAAATGGGAGCAAAATTCAGCCCCAGCACCCCAGCGACTGCATGCATACTTCATCATCATATCCCTCTCCTGTCTCACTTTTCCCCTTCCACATGTCTGCTTCTGTGTGTAGATCACCTTCCAAATAAAGTAAGAAACCTCATCTTTGTCTCAAGGTCACTTTTCAGAGGAACCCAATCAACTTTCTCTTTGGTTTGAGGCCAAATTAGCAGTTCCTTGGGGAAATTAGGAAAAGGTTAGACATACACAGGTCTTGTTTGAGAAATATATAAATCTACTCTATAAACAGTGTATCATCAATGGAGCCTATCCCTTCAAATCAAATTTTCTAGGCACTCTGACCTGAAGATGAGAAACTGAGACAATCAGATAAGGTAAAGGCACACACAGAGATTCACTGACTGCCTCAATCCTGTCAGCAAAATTAAGTTTGGTGCAGGATATAAAGACATGTAAATGTCTTGGCAAGAGATGAGAGAATGTGTATCTAACAGCACATTCACATACTGTGATACTCCCCTATAGGGCAGAGCAAAATGCCAACAACAATATAAAGCACAGAGCCATCCAGGCAATTTATGTGAATTTTCCCAAAATTAGAAAGTAGGATTTATTACCAATTGAATCAAGAATATTTTTCTCTTTACTCTGAGTTATTCTCATTTGAATTTTGAAATGACAGATACGTTTTCAAGCCAAATGCTATGGATTTTTTTTAACACTCTTTGTTCTGTCATGAATTTCTAGTTTCTTTACTTAAATTCTATAAGCTATTAGCCTAAAAGTAGCCATCTTACCACTAAAAATCTTACTTAAGTCAAACCTCTGGTATAATCTACTAATCATTATCAATTACCTGTGGGTATAGATCAGTTAATTAAAATTAAAACAAAGAAAACAAAGTTAAATAATCATAATAGTTGGATTTTATGATAAATGACCTAACTTGCCCCATCCTTATAAAGGACATAAATAAAAAGAGCTATGACTTCATGAGCTTCTTCTTTGTATCAGTCTCTTCAAATAATTACCACATTTAATATGTCCTTGTTCTCCGTGTTTTTAATATGAGGAAAGGGATTTGGAAAATATCACTCAACTATTAAATGACACAAATGGGATTTGAACCCAAATCTGATTCTAAATCTTTTTACTTTCAGTGATTGTAAATCAGCATTGAGCATTAAAATTAAATGGAAAGCTTTTAACAGTTACAGGTGCCACCATATGCCAAAAAAAAAAGTATTTTGAGATAGATCAGAGATTTAAATGTGAGAGCCAAAAATAATCAAGCTTCTAAAAGAAAAAATAGAAGGCTACACTCATGACCATTGAGTAGATTTCACAAGCAAGATTCAAAACAGTGATCAAAAAAAAAAAAAAAGAATTACAAAGTGGTCTTTATTAAACTTAAAATCCTCTCCTCTGTTCATCAAAAGAAGAGAGTAGAAAGGGAAGCTATAAACTAGAAAAAGATATTTCCAAAACATATATCAAAAATCAGCTGGGTCCAGGCAATAGTGTTTCAAATGGTGCTTATCCTTAATCATCAGGAAAAAAAAAAAACAAAATTAAGCCACTACATACCTACTTAAATGACTAAAATTGAAAAATCTGACAAATACCAAGGGTTGACAATATTATAAGAAAACAAGAACTCTCTTACATTGCTGATATGAGTGTTAAATTCTAGAATCACTTTGAAAAACTCTCAGTATCTTTGAAATTCAAACATAAACATACCCTAATGAATGTAGTACCCTAATGAAGCAGCACTTATAATTCCACTTGTAGGTATATACCCAACAGATGCAAGTGATACTTCCATCAAAAAACATATACAAGAATGTCCATAGTAGCTGTGTTCATAACTAAAAATAGAAATAACCCAAGTAAAAAAAAAAAAAAGAAATAACCCAAGTGTTTGTCAACAGTAGAATAGATAAACAGGTTGTCATATAGTAATGTAATAGGATACTACATAGCAATGCAAAAGAACAAACTACTGATATGTTAAATATCATGGATGAATTTCACAGATAAACTGTTGAGTGAAAAATGTCAGACACAAAAGAATAGTCATTGTATGAACCCATTTATACAAAGTTTTAAAATAGGCAAAATAATCTATTGTGAAAGAGGTAAGTTACCCTTGGAAGAGGGATTGGTTAATGCCTGAGAAGGGTCACAAATGGGTTTTCTGGGTTCTAAAAATTCTGACTTAATCATTAACAGTGGTTACAGAAGTATGTGTATGTATATATTTATATATACCTACATGTATGTGCACAAAAAAATCATGACTTTTATACTTAAGATTTACACATCTTACTGTATGTAAATTATATTGTAATCTTTAAAAAAAAAGGTACAGCTGCTGGATATCTTCTCTAGGCCTACAGATTCAGAAGTTGGGCTGAGGGAGAAGGGATACACAAGGATATATATTTTTTTAAAGTTTCCCAGATTATCCAGGTGATTCTGATACATATCTTTGTTTAAGATCACTTAATCACCAGACTCAAGTGACTCAACCACAGTGCAAAAAAATGAGCCCTCCTGGGTATAAATTCTGGCCATGCAAAGAACAACATGAGTAATCTTAGATAACGCAGTCACAAAAAGAAGGTCTGGACAAGATGAGCTCACAGGTCCCTTCCCACACTAATGTCAATTGTGAAATAAATCCTTACTAACTATTAAAACCTAAAGGAAGAAAGTGGTTGCATAACATGATATAATTGTAATTATGGCTGCTCAAAAGTATTTCACAAAATATCTTCTTCAGAAGATATTCAGAAATTCAATCTTCTTTATTATGCTTAGGTACTGGTCGAATGGCAAATTCTTAAAAGATGGCTACACGTGAAGATACCAGTCGTTAGCACTTCATTATGGATGTGACAAGAGATCATTTTTAATTTGATAGCTCCCTAAAGTTCTACCTCTAAGAACAAGATGTAGAATTAAAGGCAGTTTGGTGTTTAGTAAAGAACACAGAACTGAGAAACAAGAATGTGCTTTCAACTCACACTTACATCACTAACTAACTGTACTTTGAATAGGCCCTTTCCTACCTCTAGACCTCAGACCTTCTAAGATGAGAGGATTAGAATAGATAATCCTTAAGTGTCATGAGGACTATATAATTCTATGACTCTTCTTAGGCCCTGAAATGGGGGAGATGACAGATAATCTTCAGCTCTGAATGAAGACATTGGTTTCTGGTCACTTTGAGGGAGAGAGCCACAAAAACTAAGGAGGCCGATGAAGAACACTGAGATCATGTTGAGAACATGTTTGTTGCTGTTGTTGTTGTTGTTTTTAAAAAGCCATTTTCAGCCCTTAGGAAAGGGCAGGGGTCATTGCACTATCTTTGTGTATGGGCTGCACCACATTTGCCGCTCACAGAATACTGGCTATCTCATGTGGTGTGAGGAAGTGGGGAAAGGAATACACTGGTTTTGTTCCTTAAGACGATACAGGATATATTTATAAACTACTATTAAAGTGCAGAGACCAGAATCAACGGACCAACCTCTAGAAGCACAGGGTCTGAATGAGCAACACTTCCTATTCTCTGCCCCCACACCTACCAGTCTTGCTCATCCTCTCAAAAAAATTGCCCTGGGGCTGGAACAGGCAGGAAGAAGCCAGCCATCTGGGACAGGGTTGTAGTATTGGATAAGATCTTCTAGGCTTCAGAGGTAAGACAACTCAAAAGTTTGTAAGGGCCCTCCCATGTGTGAAAGGGAAAATGCAACACAGTCACAGGAGAGTCATTCAACTCTTCACCCTGGATTAGCTCAATTATGCCTATTTTCCTTATGAGATTGGAGAGGACCACGTTTAAAATGAGGAGGCTCACTCAAAGCTAGCAGTGTTGAAACTTTGACTTTCTTACTCCAAATAGACAATCTCAGGACAGTGGCTGGGGTGTCAGATTTTGATAACCGATGTGCCTTTTGGTCTTAGGAAGTCAGGCCCTACTTCGTTTTTCATGGCCTCTTCCAGGAGTAAATACATCTAACCCAGGAGTCACTGGGCCAGGAAATGAAATTACGTGCACCTATGTTTCCTGGGAACTGAATGGAAATTTGTAATTTCAAGCAGTCCAGGAAATAGCCAGTCCGCTAATAATGATAACAGGTTGCTATAGATCTCAGCCCAATAGGGGGCTCACCTAAAACTAGAAGGAGAAGGGGGGATCTTCCTTTCTAGAAACCTGCTTCATCCTCATTTGCTTTTAACTGGCTCCTCCCCCCTTCCTTCCTTCCCTCCCTCTTCTGCCCCTGCTTTTTTTTTTTTTTTTTTTTAAGCTCCATATCTCCCACCACTCCGTTAAAGAAATATTTAGCTTATACTTGTAATGAGCCTCAGGAAGCTCACTGGGACCCTGCCTGAACATTGACTGTAATTTAGGGTGAGTTATGTTTCAATTACCTCTATGTTATAGCATACTGGTGAGGGCAGGCATTCTATCATGTCAGGGGTACAGGCAAGAGAAAATACGGAGGCCCCCATTATAGGAGGTGATGGAGCAGTTTTAATAATATTGGGGGAAAATGGAACATAAATGCCTTTCCAGCTACACCATTACTGCACATTAGCAACACCACGTGGCCAAAGTGAGGGGGAGGAGGATATGGGGAGGACAGAGTTACAGGTCCGGTGATTCCTGGAGTTTGTTCTCTGTGTTGAGAAAGAGACAAAAAGTCCTATAAACACCTTGGAAATATTTGTTTTTTTTTCTGTGAATAACGATCTTACCAAAGATATAAAACACTAACTTTCCAATAATAAAAAAAAAAATCTAATTTCAAGTGAGTTTTCCTGTTTCCTGTGCGAAGGATAACTCTTACATGTGCCCTCATTCTCCCTCCCATTCCCTCTCCCTCATTTCCTCAGCCTCTTTGTTTTCTTGACACAAATAGTAGTCATTGCTCAGAGAATGTGCAGGATTAGGCTGCTTTGTAATTCAAACCTTTTATTCAGTTTACCCTTATGTACTAAAGAGGAAAATATGTATTGGCTAAATGGCCTTGTTATGAATGTTTCCAATTGTGAATGGAAGGGTGCTCCCCACCTCAACAAATCTTTCCAAACTATGACTCCATTTATCACTTACAATGGAATTTAGCTAATGCTAATTTCCACCTTTTACTTTTTTTCAAATGGGGGTAGAAAGCATATATAGGCATTTTTCTTGGCATGATTGGTTTCTTTAAAAAGAGGAAGTGGCAAAAATGAGCAGCCACAGTCTGGTGATGATCTGTGCCTTGAGGATCGGTGGTTTGTTAGGTGTTGAGCTTGATGAAATACAGTAAGAAAGATGAGAATGTAGAGGGCTTTGGTGAGCTGGTCCTTTCAAGAGCTGTTTACCTTTGTTCAGTTAAAACAAATACAGTCCTCCACAGGTGCCTTTTATTTAACCAGGAAGGAACTCACTGAGTAACTAAAATAAACAGTATATATGGTTGGTCTAACTTTCCTCTAATCAAAATGACAGGGTAAGCCTAAAATAAAAAGGGCAATATGAAACATAGCAAAATGGACAGAAAATATACTGGAAAAGAAAAAAAAAGAAAAACTGTAAATCAAATGGCATTGGGAAAGATACATGCTAAAGAAAGATATCAAAAAAAAGAAAGAAAGAAAGATATCTGTGTATGTGTATTTAATGACCTTTTTTTGTCTTGTGATTCAAACTTGCTGGAGAAAAATTGAAAATTTCACATAAATATAAAAAAGCACCCCAGTTATTATTTCAATAGTTTCTACCTTTTTAAAATGATTCTAGCTAATGTTTTGATAAATTCATTCACTCACTCATTCAACAATCATTCACTGATCACCTACTATGAAACCTGCACCACTTTGCTCATTATGAAATGAAGACCTCTAGTGAACAAGACAAGTGTGGTAAATACCCTCCTGGAGTTTACGTCCTACTGGCAGTATTAAAAACAAGACAACAGGCCCCAAACTTAGCTTAGACTAAGTCCCACATCACCAAACTGAGAGACTTGACTTAATTACAGTTCTGGTTCTCCCAGAAATGGAATCTTAAAGCAGTCAGTCACCAATCACTTGATCAGCACAAATCCGGTCATCTGCTTAACTAATAGACCCCTGCTATCTCCTAAAGGAAAGTAACTTCAATAACCAACCTACTTTCTTGCCTGGTATAACTTCCTTCTTCCCTCTCCCTTTCACCTTTAAAAAGCTTCCATCTTGTACTGCTCCTCAGAGCTTCTTTCTATCTGCTAAATTGAATGCTGCCAATTTGAATAGATTTTGCTCAAAGAAACTCTTAAAATTTTTATATGCCTTAGTTTATCTTTTAACAGCAGAAATAGGCAATAAATTAAATATTTGCCATTTGTGATGCATTTGAGGAAGCAACACGTTGCATCACAGCACAACAGTAAAGAAACGACTTCGGAAAGTCTTCAGAGGGGCACCTGGGTGGCTCAGTTGGTTGGGTTGGGTGTCTGTCTCCAGCTCAGTTCATTATCCCAGGGTCCTGAGATCGAGCCTTTAGTCTGGCTCCCTGTTCAGAGGGATGACTGCTTTTCCTTCTCCTTCTGCCCCTCCACCTGCCCCTGCTTGTGCTCTCTCTCTCTCTCTCTCTCTCATTTGTGTTCTCTCTCTCTCTCTCCCTCTCTCAAATAAATAAATAAAATATTTTAAATAGTAGTCTTCAGGGGGACCCCTGGGTGGCTCAGTGATTTAGCGCCTGCCTTAGGCCCAGGGCGTGAGGATCGAGTCCCACATTAGGCTCCCTGTGTGGAGCCTGCTTCTCCCTCTGCCTGTGTCTCTGCCCCTCTCTCTCTCCCTATCTGTGTGTGTGTGTGTGTGTGTGTGTGTGTCTCATGAATAAATAAAATCTTTAAAGAAAATAATTGTCTTCAGAAAAATTAGGATTATAATGCATATGTGATTTTGTATCCTGTTTCACTCACTTAACAAAGTGCTTGAATATTCTTATACCACTAAATACTCTTTTAAAACATTTTAAATAGCTACTAGTCTGTCTTTTAAGTAAACCTTAATTTATCTATTGATCTTTTTTGTGTTTTTCTTCCATGGCTTTAAAGCTGAGAAACATTTTCTATCAGAATACCTATTAAAAAGCCACCTATATTTTCTTCTGTTTTTGTTGTTCTTAATTTGTTATATTTAATGTTTTAAACTCATCTGAAATTTATATTGATGTAAATGATAAAAAAATAGGTTTCCACATAAAGTTAAAATAATAATTCCTGAATCATTCATAGCTTTTTCATGATCCACTCTTTGCCACATATATTTGCTATTTAAATATATTTGAGTTTATCTAGGATTATAAATGCTATTTTCTATCTATAGATATGTAACATCAAAGGATATAATTTTTTAAGCTGTATTGTCAATTTTAATGTGCAAATACCCTACTCAATTTTCCAATTTTTCTCAGCTATATTCCTACCAGTTTATTTTACAGTTAAAATTTAGAATTATTTTTTCAAGACTAGCTATAAAAACAAAAATTAGTATGTAGAGTTAAATCCTCATTACTGATGGATTGCATATTGCAAATTCCCCAATTCACTAAAATTTATTTGCAGCTCCAAATCAATTCTCAGAGTGCTTTCAGGGTTATTCATAGATATAAGCAAACTAGCAAAAAAAAATTTGACTTGCCCAACACACATTCCTAGCTAAAGTTGAACAAGACACTGCTTTACCTTCTTATGTCAGCTCTCATACTATAAACAAGCACCTTTCTGTGGCCTATTAAGTGTCATGTTTTTCACATTTTTTCACTTTTTGCAGGTAATTTCACTGTTTAAAATGGTCCCCAAGGGACGCCTGGGTGGCTCAGCAGGTGAATGTCTGCTTTTGGCTCAGGGCGTGATCCCACATCAGACTTCCTGCAGGGAGCCTGCTTCTCCCTCTGCCTATGTCTCTGCTTCTCTCTCTGTGTGTCTCTCATGAATAAATAAATAAAATCTTAACAAAAAAGTAAAAAATTAAAAATTAAAATGGTCCCCAAAAGTAGGGTAAAGTGTTGTCTATTTCATTAAAGCTATGATGTACCTTACACATATGTTAGATAAGCTTGGTTTAAAAGCACAAATGATAGTGGTATTGGCCAAGAGTTCAATATAAATGGACCAACAACATATATTAAATAAAGTGTCTTTAAGTAAAACCAAACATAAAGCAGTCATGTATTGTTTGGTTGGTGAAAAAATGACCAGATGCTCTCAGGAACCTAACCATATATTTCCCCTAGGAACAGTGATTCAACACTATCAGTCAGTGTTCATAGCAATTTCATAGTACAGAACTACCACAAATAATTAGATCAATTATATTGTTATAGATATTGCTTTAAATCAAGGTATTAACTTGAGAAGGTTTCACCTCTTTAAAATAAAAAGTTCCCATGAATAAGTCATTCCTTATACAGACAGTATAAGGAATAGAGTCAATAATATTGTAATAACATCGTATGGTGACAGATGGTAGCTACACTTGTGTTGAGCACAGCAATGTATAAAGAAGGTGAATCATTATGTTATACACCTGAAATAATGCAATATGTGTCAATTATACTTAAAAAATTTACTTCACTCAGAGAAAGACAATCATTACATATATGGTTTCACTCATATGGGGAATATAAAAAATAGTGAAAGGGATTATAGGGGAAAGGAGAGAAAATGAATGGGAAATATCAGACAGGGTGACAAAACATGAGAGACCCCTAACTCTGGGAAACAAATAAGGGGTAGTGGAAGGGGAGGTGGGCGGGGGGACAGGGTGACTGGGTGACAGGCACTGAGGGGGGCACTTCATGGGATGAGCACTGGGTTTTATACTATATGTTGGCAAATCAAACTCCAATAAAATAAATAAATAAATAAATAAATAAATAAATAAACAAACAAACAAACAAATAAATTTAAATAAAAGAACTCTCATCCAGAAATATATTATGTTTCATAATTTCTTTTGTAATGCCCTACTGATTTTATTATGTTCATTCTAGATATTGCACTTTTCTTATTTGCTACTGTGAATGCAATTATTTTCTCTTATATCTTCTAAGGAGCTACTCTTGTTTTATAAAAGAGCTATTAGTTCTCATAAAATTATTTAGTAACCAGTCAGATGCAAAAGCTTTATCAATTATTATAATCTGAAGTTGATATTTTTTCCTCTTAAATATTATGCAAAACATAGTAATTATAATCCCTATCCCAATCATTTTAATTTGTTTCTGGTTTCTCATCTTGTTTCACTGGAAAGAACCCTTAGAGTAGGCAATTTGCTCTTGATTAAAATAGGGCTACTTTGGGTGCCCAACTGGCTCAGTTGGTGAAACATGTAACTCTTGATCTCAGGGTTGTGAGTTTGAGCCCCAGGATAGGTGTAGAGATTGCTTAAAAATAAAAGTAAAAAATCATTAAAAACAAGGGGACTGGGGCACTTGGGTGTCTCAGTAAGTTAAGTGGCTGCCTTGGACTGAGGTCAAGGTCCCAGGGTCCTGGGATTGAGTCCTATGTTGGGCTCCCTGCTCAGTGGAGACTGCTTGTCTCTCTCCATCTGCCCCTCCCCTTGCTCCTGCTTTCTCTCTTCTATCTCTCAAATAAATAAAAAACCTTTATAAATAAATAAATAATAAATAAAATGGGACTATTTAACTGTTTTGAATTCAAGTATAAAGTTGGCTCTTGATTAATATGTTAGGAAATGCTTTCTAAGAATTGTGAAGGAATGGCTGCTAAATATAATCAGAAGCCTTGAAATAATAATTTTCTCCTTTGGTCTCCTGATGTAATTAATTGATCTCTTAATATTAATTCACTATTACATTCTATATATAAATGTTACTTTATATTTATGGATTATATTTAAGGTATATTTGGATTCAATTTATTCATAGGTTATTCAAGTTTTACCTTTCTATATAAATGAGATTTTATTTAAACATAAAAACACAGATAGCTATGTGATACACTCATATATATTTTCTGTTTTTACTGTCAGGTTTGTTAGATAAATTTGATAATTTTATTACATTAAATCAATAACTATATATGTTTTCCTACATTCTATTTCCTAAATTTTTGGAAAAAACTGCCAACATATAACCATTGAAAGCTGAAATGTTAAAAATATATTTTTATAATAAATTTTTAATTTGCTAAATTTTTTATGAGACTAGGCTTCCTCCTAGGCAACTATGATAATTAGCACTTTCTGGAAAATTGTTCATTGCAGTTATATTTTCAAATTTATTAGCATAGTGCTATGGTCTGAATGTGTACCCCAAAATTCATATGCTGAGAACCTCATGCCCAAGGTGAATGGTTTTAAAAGGTAGGGCCTCTGGGAGGTGATTAGGTCATGACAGCAGAGCCCTCATGATGGGATTAGTACCTTTGTGAAAGAGACTGCGGAGAGATCTCTTGCCCCTCCATCACGTGAAGCCACAATGAGAAGCTGGCAGTCTGCAACAGAGAAAGGGGCCTTCACAACAACACACCCATGCTGGCCCCAGGATGTTGGACTTCCACCTTCCTGAACCATAGGAAATGAATTTCTGTTGCTTATAAGCCATCAAGTCTATGCTGTTTTGTTACAGTAGCCTGAATGCACTAAGGAACATTCTGTTACATATAGTACTATTTGCCAAATTTAAAAATTCTTTACTCTTTTTAAACTTCCTTTCCCATTCTACTTTTTATTTTATTTTTGTTATTATTATTAATTACACTTGCCAGAACGTGACTATTTTTTTTAAGATTTTTCTTTTTATTTATTCATGAGAGACACAGACAAAGAGAGAGAGAGACAGGCAGAGACATAGGCAGAGGGAGAAGCAGACTTCCTGTGGGGAGCCCGACGCTGGACTCAATCCCGGGACCCCAGGATCACAACCTGAACCAAAGACAGATGCTCAACCACTGTAAAAGCTTGAACAAGATAGGAAGGATCAACATTACAGTTTTTAAATTATTCTAGGAGGAATTCATGAAAAGAATTACAGATCAAGACAAGAAGGACTTTCCAGGTGGCTATTAAAGTCCTGACCAAAAGAATAGAGTAGGAAGAAACAGATAAAAGACTCCATAGCTCTGGTAAAAATGTTACTTATCCAAAAAGGAGATGTTCATCTGACAAGTGTGGAAGTATTTATGGGGATGTCTGGACAGCAGTACCTTTTCCCAAAATCTGGGATATACTTCTTTGGGTTCCTGAAGAAAAAGTTGGTATGAAACAACTTCTCCAACAACTTTGAGAAGTTCTATTGAGTACAATCAGTGTCCTAAACACTTGGGCCCTGGAAAAGAAAGAAATAGAAACGTACACAGAAGCTTTATATAACAATGAAGAAGGAAATTGGGAAAGGCTGAAAGTTTAGTGGGAGAAAAAAAAATGAAGTACTTTCCTGATTTATTAGATTTGGGCAATCTACATGTAATTCCATGTTGAGCCTCCCTATGGTGATTATCAACCATGAGTATGAGTGGGAGGAGAGGTGAGTTAAGAACAAAAAACAAAATAAAAAGTAATAATAATAATAATAATGCCCCATTATTATTCTATAAGTATCATTTTTGGGGTGATTATGATGTTACAGATAAAGTGCTATTTTATATGCCTTTTCTAGCGTCATTGTCCCACCATGAAGGTAGATTCTATTATCCACACCTTAGAAAAGGAAACTGAGGCTTGATGAGTTAAAATAAAAATAGCTTGCTTTAGTCCATGCAGCGTATGCTGGAAGAAGCAGTGTCTAAGCCCAAGGCTTTTAGCTCAACATCCTGAGTTCCTAATCACCATGTTACATAGAGTCATTCATATCAGGCAGTAATTTAGATCAGGAAGGAGGAAACAGATAAACTACCTTCAGAAGATAAAAGATAGGATTGAGACCTCAAGCAGCATTTATGAACAGAAGAGAAAGAAGGGCTGCCAAATAGTCTCTATACAGCTCCAAATGGATGAAACACAGAGAAGACTTAGAAATTAGTCTTGTCAGTTTTAGCATTTCAAAAGAGTGATGTTCCATAGTCATCCTATCAGATTAAAAGGGAAAATCATCCTATTTATATACATCTATAAGATAAAGTAACATGACATATAAAAAGAATAACACAAATTTTGGAGATACTAACTCACCCACATATTTATTTATTGAGCAAATATGTATTAAGCATTTACTATTGGCCAGACCCAATTCCTGGAGTTATGGTTTTCTTTCTTTTTCTTTTCTTTTATTTTCCTTTCTTTGCTTTTCTTTCTTAAGATTTTATTTATTTATTCATGACAGACACAGAGAGAGGCAGAGGGAGAAGCAGGGTCCCCACAGGGAGCCTGACGTGGGCTTCGGTCCCAGGACCCTGGGATCACAACCTGAGCCAAAGGCAGACGCTCAACCACTGAGCCTCCCAGATAGCCTGAGAGTTGTAGTTTCAATCACAACTATGAAGAAAGATGTTACCCTCATGGAGTTTACAGAATAGTGGAAGAATGAGGCATCAATCAATAATCCTACCAATAAATGTATGCTTACAAACTGGTCTAAATGAATGGAAGAACAGTACTGACCCTATAAAAAGGAGCCCTGACTTAATCTGGCAGGTCAGAACATTCTTTTTAGCGGAAGTGGCATTCGGGCCAAAGGTAGGAATTCCCAGAGAAAACGAAAAGGCTGGAAGTCCTAAGAAGCAGACCAGCAGGAAGAAATTCTGAGGCTGGGGAAGCACAGCAGGTATAAGAAAGGAAGTCACGTGGCTGGTGCACAGAGTGAGCCGCTGGGGGGTAGGCAGTAGTTCACATGGGGCCTGGTAGGCCCTGGGAAGGAATTTGCTTTTTATTCCAAGATAAATGAGAAGCAATTGGAAAGTTTTCATGAGAACAATGTGTTCAGGCTGAGCATTAAAAAGATCTGTGTTGCTTCAGTGTGGAGACAGGACAGAAGGAGGGCCCGAGTGGGTGCTGGGGTCCCAGGAATGCCTGCTGTGGAGAGCAGGAGAGATGACAGCAGCTTGAACCAGAGGGATGGCTGTGCTGCCAGCAAGGAAGGAAATGACAGATTGCAAAGACAATATGAAGGGAAATTCAGCAGAACTTGGTGATGGTTTAGCTAAAAGAGTGAGGTTGTTAAGAATAGGAAATGTCAAAGAAGACTAGTGTTAGGGTTTTAAAACTGAGTAGGTAATGATACCATTCATCAAGATAAAGAACAGTTTATTGAATACTCACCATAAGCTAAGGACTCTGCCTTTTGTGTTTTTATTTTTGTTTGTTTGTTTTTAGCTCAGCTGTGCAGAACAGGATTAATATCATAAACTATCATGGTAGGCGCATTACAACATTTAAGCCTCACCATTCCAGAGCTCATCCCTCCCCCACCGCCCAAAAAATCACTATGAGGTAATCAGTATTATCATCCATATTTTGTAGATGAGGAATTAAAACTGAGAGGGAAAGAAACTTGCTCAGAGTCACTCAGCTTGCTGATTGTGGATATTTATCTTAACGCCGTCTTAACAATTATACTTTATACATGCATATGATTAAATGCACATTGACTGCTCTAGGTTTGACCTACAATTGTGTGGTCAAGAAGAAGGAAATCGAAAGGGATAAAGTAATCATGCAGGAGATGGGGGCGGTGTAATTTTGGCCACCAAAAAGCAAACTGAACATTTTAAACCAAAAATAAGTAGGTGAATAGATATTTTTAATAAGAAAAAATGATTTTGTTTCTTACTCTTACACTAATGCGTAGTCAACTTTTATAGTAATTTTGGAAATTTTTACATGGTTTTTAATAAGTACATCAGAATTCATGCTTTGAATGATTTATTATTTCCCTCAAAGTCTCACTTGAAAAAAATCTGTTGTTATCAAAATATGGATGTTTTGTGACACATGGAGAAAAAAAAATAAAATGAAAACAGGTTCTAATGCTTCCAAGAGATATTTTCCAAAGCCTGTTTTACTTAAAAATCATATCTACATATTTATGTATTTATTTCCTGCCTAGATTTCCCTTCCCTCCCTCCTCTCACTGTTCTCAACCAGAGCCTGTATTCCCAAGAGTCTTCCCTGGGTGAAAGGCTGAAAGTCTGCTTATTACCACCACAATTACCCAGCAAATAAGGAGAGATGTAAGGCCTTTTCCCTACCATTTTACCCCCCTCCTCACGAGGAAATCAAGCCCTACCGGTGCTGGTTCACTTCTCTCTCGTCTAAGGCAGGACACCGCAAGGCAATACATTTTCATCAAGGCTCAAGCACGATCGTGCTCTAGAGGATTGGGGTTTAATGTAATTTATGGGGAGCCACTTCCAAGTGAGATCATGGAACCTCCAGTTTAATTGGGGTGATCTGGAAGGCTTGGCATCTGTCAATAAGCAAGGAGATGGTGATGCATGAACAGAAATAGAAATTGCTCTGCTTACCTTCCCTATTCTACAGCCTTTTCCTCTGAAGCTCCTAGAGTTGGCTTTTCTTACTGATTTTCTGCTCTTCTTATTCTCCTTTTTAATCTTAATGTGATTCTCTTCCACTCTTTATCAAACATGTATATGTGGGGAAGCATAACTCCTTTCTGGGAGTGGGAGCCACCTCCTTTCCCACCTGTGCCTTCCTATCGTCTCCCACAAAAGTCCCAGTGGGAACAGATGGGAAAGGGCTTGGTAACATGGTGCTACTACCCTTTAGAGCAACTGAAAAGCAGCTCTAAATATGTTATGTGATATTAATTAATTCAGAAAATATTAATTGAATACTTACTATAGGCTGGCCACTTTTGCAGGTATTAAAGACATAGCCGTCAATAAAACAGATTATATTCCAGTGAGGGATTAAATAGAAGCAACATTTTAAAAAATAAAATCTATAGTATGTTCTTCGGCGATAGTTGCCAAATATAAAAATAAAGCAGGAAAGAGGGTTGGGTGTAATGCGACAGGAATACCAATTTTAAATACTGCGGCTGGGGAATGTCTCAGTGAGAGTTTCATTTGAGCAAAGATCTCAGGCAGGTGATGGAATGAATCAGTGGCTATGTTAGGGAAGGGTGACCAAACAGGGAGAATAGTTAGTGAAAAGGTCCTGAGGCAGGAGAAACTGTTAAAGGAATAACAGAGTCCAATGTGAATGGAGTTAAGCATAAGTGAGGAGGTAGGCTGTGAGGTGTGTGAAGTGGGGGTGTAGATCATAAAGGGCCTCGTGGCCATTTGGGACTTTGGGACTTTCATCCTGCAATCAAAACCATTTCATGTTTTGAGCACAGAAGAGATGGAAACCAATTCATGTTTTGAGCTTAGAAGTGACACCATTTGACTTAAGGCTGAGCAGAATAAATGGAGAATATTTTCAAGGTAAACTAAGCATAGTTATTGAAGTTGAAGAGTACTTAGAATTTTCTTTGTGTCAGATACTGTGTGAGAGACAAACTTGTATAGAAAGTACTCACTTTTTCAAGGAATTGTCCTCTCTCAACAGAGACAGACCAAATATTTGAAAAGCAGTCAGTGCTGCAGAGAGATGAAAGATTACATACCATCCCAGGTAAAGGCTTTTGAACCATTAAGAAGAAGGTTAATAGGAATCTTCCAGAAGTTTCAGCAGAGAAGAAGGGACAGAGCCAAGACTTAAAGGGAGTGAAGAAGTGAGCAGAAAGCGGAAAAGGATTCAGCAAATTCTGTTGCTTTGCCCATGATTTCTTTGAAAGCACTGCCCACAAAAGCAGGTTCTTAACGTCCTTCCATAGAATGTGGATTAGACTCAGGGACTCAACTCTGGCAAACAGAATGTGGATGAAGTGGTGGGAGGTCAATTCTGAAATCAGGTTACTAAGACTGCACTTCCGGTCTTGGGTGCACTTTCCCTCTTGCCTACCCACACTTTCTCTTCTCTCCCTTCCTCTCTCTCAAGGCTCACTGATGAAAGCCACTTCCCGAGCCAGCCTACAGAGAGACCAGTGCGGGGCAGAACAGAAGGCTGCTAACAGGAGCCACAAGCTCTTTCAGAGCTCTCTAGAAGCCAAACTTCATATCCCTCTTGTACTGAAGTATCTTAGGAGTGTTATCCCAGAAACTAGAGGAGGTAAATTTTAAGGGCAAGACAACGTTTGCATTATAGATTTGCCTTTCAGCTAAAATGAGTCTCCCTTTTTTGCCCCAATTCAAGAAATCCCACCTTCTTTCCTACCCCTTGAAGAATAACAGTTGGCAATAAAAAGTGAAAGCTACCCTAGAATGTTCTGAAAAGCTGTCTCTTTCACCTGAGAAAATATCAAAGCTTATTCTTTAGATTAATAATTTTTTTTCAGAAAGCAACACATACACCTTTTAAAGAAGTTAGGCAAAGTACAGATAAGAAAATTTAAGAGTTAGCCATATCATGTCATCCAATGATAATCATTTTTTAACATTAATCAAGTATCATCTTAGATACAGATAGAAAAGTGGATGGAAAGATGGAGGAGAGATGACTAGAGAGATAGAGACAAAGTAATTCCATAAAAATAGTATCACCCTAAGACATGCCACTTTTTAATTTGTAATAAAAAATAAAGAAAAAGATATAAGTAAAACTGAATGAATTGCTCCAATTTGCATTAATATCTACTTTTTAAGGTAGGAGATCCCCCCCCCCCAAAGATAAAACCAAATTGAAGAGGGAAATAAAGGGAGAATATTAAGAAGTTGGAGTCATTATGGTTCTTCTGGACTAAATCTGTCAAATTTAGTCAATATTGATTGATTGCTTGTTCTGAAAAATGGGGAAATTAGCACTCCCACCCACCTGCCCTGCCCCATCTCGAGATTTTTTATTATGTTATTTTAATAATATCAAGTTATACATCATTTGCCTTCTGTTCTGAAATGTATTACCAGCTTCCTCTTAGTTCTGTATTAATGTGGACACAGTATTTACACCAATATCTTCACCACAACACTTCCACTCTGAGCTTTTTAAAAATTTGTATTTCAATTGGCTATATTTCATCAGGTACTTTTTAAAAAATGATATAGTCCTGGAGTTCTTGTATGTTTAGGGTATCTACTTCCTTTCATACCTAAACAACAATTTTAATGGTTATAAAACTTATAGATCACACTTTTCCCCCTCAAACCTGGTAGATTCTTTCCTTCCTTCTTCATTTTTCTTTCCTTTTTCAGCATTAAATGTTGCTTTAGAGAAATCTGAAGCCTATAGATAACTTGCCTTTTTTTCTTTCCAAATCTTTTTGCCTGAGGAAATTCTTTTTTATCATCAAAGAAGATCTATTAGAACTGATGAACACTATGTCAGAGCAAATGTAAAGTATGAACAGAGCTGCTCGTGTTAAGCATGAGCAAGATGAAAATACTTTGCATGGGGACCATCCATACACAAATACTAACAGTAATAGGAATAAAAGTGAAAGAAGTGGATGAAAAAGGCAGATTAAAAAACCAGTTTGGAAGACAGCATAACTCAAAGAGTAAATGGTGAAGTTAGCCACATCTACAAACACTTTTTGTTGTTCTTTCTCGTGTTCTGTCATTTTTGGCAGTTTTGCTACATTTCATTTGCATGGCGCTCAAACTAAGACATGGTTTAAAAACACAAGATGTAAGTCAGTTTTGCTACATTTCATTTGCATGACACTAAAACGAAGACATGGTTTAAAAACACAAGATGTAAGTCTAATCATTTTGCCATTGTGTTTAGAAGATGCTGCAAAATCTGGCAAAGATAAAGCTGTCTCCATGCCTTCTTGGGCTCTGAGAGCCAAAGATGAGAGCTACCTGTGTTTCAGTCACCAGTCCTGAGTGATGCTGTAAATATCTATACCTATATATAAATATATATTGTATTATAATAAATTACATAGTACAATACATATATTGCAATTTGACATATAAATGTAAAATATATTTATTGACAAAGCACCTGGAGACCCTGCCTCACTCTGCTAGGAAAGAGACAAAGCATCCCCATACACAGAGGGCTACAACCAGGCCAGACTTACTGAGAAACAAAGTGAAAACAGTGTGTGAATTTACATTCCAGCCAGAGCCGTCCACCATGGTGACCCTGTCACTAAAGCTCGTGCATGCAGTCTGGGGATAAGACTCAGCTAGTCATAGTGCAGCACCATTGTTATGCCCAGAATCTGTTCTGAATGGGTAGGACCTATGCTATCTTAGGAAATTATGAAATATTCTGAATAGCCCCCTCTATTAATTTTCTATTGCTATGTAACAAATCATCACAAACATAACAGCTTCAAACAACGCCCATTTATTACCTGTAGTTCTATAGTTAAGAAGTTCAGGTAAGCTCAAATGAGTTCTCTGCTCAGGATCCCACAAGGTTTAAGGCCAAGTGTCAGCCAGGCTAGGCTCTCATCTGAAAAAAATTGTGTTCTCTTCCCAGTACATAGTGGTTGTTGTCAGAATGCAGTTTCTTGGGGTATAGGATTATAATTCTCATTTTCTTTCTGGATGCCTGACAGGTTGTTCTTAGCTCCTCGAGGCCACCTTCTGGTTCCATCCATGTGACCCTCTCACAACATGGCCACTTACTTCCTTAAAGCCAGCAGGAAAATCTCAGGAAGAAATATCTCTATCTCTATCTCTAGGAGGGGTGTACATATGTGTACTGTAGTCACACACAGGAGTGACTACCCTATCACACTCAGACTCAAGGGGAGGGGATAGATAATACAAGGCACATATAACAGTAAGAGAGAAGCTTGGAAGACATTTCAGAATTCTATCACACCCTCTATTCTTTTGGTTGCTTCGATTCCTTGCCTGCTTAGAATTGTAGGATCGTTGGAACAACTCCTATTTAGCTAGACTCCAATGCCTGACTCTTCCCTGACCAGCTCTGCCCTGCAGGCTGACCACTCATAGGCATAAACATGACTTTTACTTGCTGCGAGGAAACAAATAAAATTGTGTTTAAAAACAATACCGAATATTTGGGAGAAGACCAAAGAAAATGAGTAGTATGTGAAAACGCATATCACCCTGCACTCACTATGATGGCTGCAATTAACAAAAAGAAAGAAAAGAACAAGTGTTGGCAAGGACATGGAGAAAATGGGAGCCCCATACACTGTTGATGGTGCAGCCACCGTGGAAGACAGTTTGGCAGTTCTCTAAAAACTTAAACATAGAATTGCGATATGACCTAACAATTCTAGTCAAAAAAATACACGTACACCCATGTTTGTAGTGGCACTAATCACACTAACCCAAAGGCGGAGACACTCCGAATGTCCATCAATGGATGAACAGGTACACAGATTGTAGTTTATACACCCAGTGGAATACTACTGAGCCATAAAAAAAGAATAAAGTACTGATAATTGCTACTGCATGGATGAACTTCGGAAACATTATGCTAAGTGAAAAAATTCAGATACCAAAGACCTCATATTATAAAAATTCAGAAAGGGAAAATTAGAAACAGAAAGCAGATGGGTGATTTCCAGGGGCTAGAAGGAAAGGGATTTGGGGAGAAACAGCTTAATGGGCACAAGATTTCCTTCGGAGTGATCAAAAAAATTTAGAACTAGATATAGGCAGTAGTTACACAATGTTGTGAATTTGCTAAACGCCACTGAATTGTTCACTTTAAAAATGGTTAAGTTTATGTTACGTGAATTTCATGTCAATAATAAAATGAAAACCAAAAACCAAAAAAAGGAAATGTCCATTGAGGAGGGAAAACATGTCAGTGAAGAAATTCTTCACAATTCTCGAACTGTTTTCCTTCCAGTGCTTCTTTTTCTAATTGGGCTGGAAAAGGAGCAGAGCCACATAGGAACCTGCCATGTAGGTGAGAGAACTGAGAGGATAAAGTGTTTGCTAATACCTTCCTTCTCCGTGATGAACAGCAAGAAAAATTCCGGCAGGCATGTGAGACTAGACTGTTGCAACAGATATAAGGAGCAAGTTTTTACACTTCTTTACACTTAACATAAACATAATTCAGTACAAGTGAAGGCCCAGAAAAAACAAGATGGAGAGAACCATGGCAGTTCCAAGGTGAGTTTTAAGAATACACTCAAGAATGGAGTGAAAACAGAAATAAAGGGCAGTTGAAACAGGACAAGACAGCCAGCTGGGCCTAAGTGTAGCATTTCTGTTATTCTCTGACACGTTCTACTTTAGCCAATTATAATATGCAAATGGAGGTCACTGACATTTATATTTCTATTTTAGTGATGCCTTTTAATGGGGGAAAAAGAAAATTATTTTTGGCCAGATATACTCCTCTTTATTTATGATGACACTTTTAATCCACTTATTAAAGTTGGGTTTGCCTTACTTTGAGGCATTTCAAGGTATCAACTTGGAAATGAAGCTTTCCACCAATAATCTTGTTTTGGCAAGATTACCTTGGATCTACACCACAAAGTCTGAAAACAACTGCAAGGAAATATTCTAATAATTGTACTTCATTCCACACAGGCCAAAGGATTCCCTGGGAGCCACCAGAGAGAGCCACGAGGTGCAGAGTGGAGAAGCATCCTAGTGGCCGAGCTCCAGACCCCTGCCAGGACCCACACATCACAGTGATGTAGAAACAAATTAGGGGCAGATAGGGCCCTAGGCAGGGAAAGATAAGGGAAAGGACCCAGAGTCAGGCTTCCACCCATTCCAAGAAAACAAAGACAGTAAAACCATTTTGACTCCCTAGCTACAAAATGTTAGGGAGTATCTCCCTTTAATGACTAAGTAATCACAGAAATCTATGTCATTCAGGTGAATTTTCAATAGACCCTACTCAAACCAGGACGGCACAAGAATCTCAAGGCCATTGGGCTACCTGACTAGGCTCACAGAAATCCCAGATGTAGAGAAGTATTATGGAGGAGATATTAAACTGAGAGAAGGGAACACCTTCTTTGGGCCCATGACATTTACAAAAACATCTTGTTTGTTATTATGATCGTCATAAATCCACCATGTTTGCTCTAAATATCCACCCTGATATTGACAAGAAATTTACCACGTTCCCTGGACAGTTTCCTATAAAAGACAGACCATAAATGCCCTCAGTGGCAACCCCACCAGGACGTCTCTCACTTCTAAGAGCTTTCTGTGTATCTCTGCTTAATAAATTTCTATCGCTTTGCTCCCTCTGTCTGTGACATTCATTCTTTGATTCTGTGAGACAAGAACCAAGCTCTCCCATATCAACAGCAGCTCTACTTTGAATCTATCTTATTTATCATGCTTCTTGATAAGATGCTATTTGAAAGGGGATTTAAAAATTTGACACGCAATTTATAAAAATAGGTGGAAAATATAAAAATACACATTGGTGACAAGACTCTACTCTCCTAAAATTAATAATATAGAGCCAAATAGCAAAAGACACACTGAAAGCAGTGGATCTTAGTCTCAACTGGTTGCTCATTAAATTAAATTAATCAACTGGGAGTGAAGCCAATGAAAGAAGGCTTTTTCTTTTTTATTTTTAATGTATAAAACACTGAAAAGTTTCCATGAAAATTATACCTGGAAGACAAGGTCAAATTACAAATTTTATAATACTTTGTAAATCTCAGAACCAAAATCAGCCATGAACATGCAAGTTTGTTGTTCAACTTTAGCTCATCAGACCTTTTAACGTATTCTCAGAAATATGTTATGCACAAAACTAAAGTACTAACTGCATGTTTCTCAGCCAGATTGAGAGAAAGCATAAGCACCTGATCTTGCCTCAGTTATCCAGCTGACCTAGCTGACGCTAGTATCCTTCTTGTGTCAGCCATGCTAATGATAAGCCTAGAACCTGAGAAAAGTTTTCCCACATACATGGGCCTTGTCCACTCAGCACCAAAAATCTTTTCTTTTTCTTTTTTTTTTTTTTAAGTAGGCTCCATGTTCAATGTGTGGCTTAAACTTACAACTCCAAGGTCAAGACAAGTGTTCTATGCTCTACCAAATGAGTCAGTGGGGTGTCCCAGCACCAAAATTTTTGTACTATCTTGCACTATTCCCTAAATTTTATAAAGTCTTTTAAGGCAGAGATCATTGCCTATGTGTCTGCATCCCCCCTCCCCACCACCACCACCACCATCACAAAATTGAGCGCAAGCCTGGTTCTGAATGAATGACCACTGACCATGAAACACAGTGGACAATGTGCTGATGTCAGTGATCCTGATCACAATGATGAGCATGGTCATGGAAAAGTACAAACATCAAAATGGAAAGTCCGAGGAGGACTCTTGCTATCAGCTTGAACAGAGACAAAATGCTGAATATGTATGAACACTCAATCTGACATCAGCAGGAAACCCACAAACTTTAGCAAAAATTAAATCTCTCTGAAAGAACAAACATGTGATGCTACTAGGATTAAGCCCTTTATCCCTAAAAGTCCCAAAGCAGTCACAAACAATACAATTGACCAAGTACTGAAAGGGCAATTTGCTGCTGAGAGCAAAGATTTGGAAGTGGGGAGGAACTCTGGCCAGATTTAAATAATGACAGAAGGATCAAAAATAAGTGAAGGTAAAGGATCAATCGATCAGCTAGCGTGTTGATCCGTAATGCAGAGTGGAAAAGATGCCAACAGCTAACTTTGGGTCCAGTTATTTTAAAAAGAATGTTCAGTTTGAGGTTCCATGACAAGTGTTAGTCTGAGGGTTACTCTAAAAAGTGTCTAAGGCAACTTCAGGCAGACAGCTTTAAAAATATGAAACTTGGCTTAAACAGATGGGGTAAAGGGTTTGGTCCTCAATAATATTTGATTTCTACTGGGTCCAAACATGAGACTATTCTGCATTTCCCTGCAATTGATCTTCGAATTATAAAATGTTCATGTGTCCAAGTATGTTTTTACTTAGAAATCTGTTTGGGAAATTTTTTTTGTTTCAGTAATTATAAGTCTGAACACAAATTTTTATGCATTAATATATGACAAAATTCATAGATTATTCCCCTAGATATTTCCATAAAGCTTCTAAATATGGAGTCAAAGAAACTAATTATGGAGACCTGCATGTTAAACTAGCACCAGGTTAGAATAATAAGGATATAAGTACCTTTCATTCCTAATTTTAGAGCTCTTACTATGGGCCAAAGTGATGCTAGTAGGATCTTTTAAATTAATTGTTTTATATAATCATCCCAGTAACACAGGGAGGTAAGTAGTTATTATCTCTGTGTTACAGATGAAGCATGCAGATTTACAGGATCTAAGTAACTTGCTAATCATCAGCTAATTAGAAGGTAAATCTGAGTTTGGACTCAGTCTTTCTAATTTTGGAATTCACACTTCTAACCACTGGGCAATCCTGGAAGTCAGAGAGAAAGGTCTTCGCTAACATTAGAAGAATATATTTCCCTTGTATTTATTTATCATTTTTATTTCAAAAGATACTTTATTAGTGATGCAATTTTAAAGGCCTGATGTATTAAGCAGTTTTCTAATTTGTTTTTTTTTTCTTTAAGCACAAAGTCTTCTATCACACACACACAGAGAGAGAGAGAGAGAGAGAGAGAGAGAGAGAGAGAATGGGACAAATAGGAATCCCTAATATGTAAATCCTTCCTACAAAAGAATTTTCAAGCATAGTCACTTACTGAGCTGATATAACCATTTGGACCATAAAATCCTCCCCATCCCCTCACTCTGCATATCCCATATTTCTGATTTTCCTTCAAATACTAGGACTCAATTCTTGCTTCATGACTCTGTTTGGAACTTCACTGCTATGTTTTGGGCCCTCCTAGTCATCAGGAATGGTTGGCTAGAGCCCCTTTCCTTGATAATCCCATTCATCATGGCTCCTACTTGGAGCAATGCTGTCCCTAACATGCAAACTGGTCATTTCTTTCTCTGTAGCCACCACCTCCCTGGATTTCCCTTTTACAAGAGTCCTTTTCCCGATTCCCTTTAAAAGCCCTTCCCAAATTCACCTTCAGAGAACTGTCAGCAACCACTTCTCTCCCAGCTTCCATGATTTTTTTATTTACCTCTCACAATCCTAAGCTGTGCATCCTGTACAGCAGAGAATGCTGTGCTGCTCTGAATAGGGTTGTTCCTTTTTGATTTCTGGTTCTTGAATGGCACAGTGACACCAGGTGAGGGGGGCTGGCCAGAGTCCTTCTTTTCTATCACAATGAAGCTCCATGGTTACGGGCAAGCTTATCTATCATCAGTTCCCTGACAGACTCTCTCATCTGAAACTGCTGGACACACAGACATCCCACAGAAGGAATCTCTGAGTTGTCCTTGGAGCCTCCAGGCATAGACTGCTACAGGGCTTTCTCCCCTTCTATGTCTCCATCCCACCTTCTTGCCTACCTGTGACTTGCAGATCTTAAAACCAAAGTTGGTGCAGAGCTTACCTTTGGATGAACAACCTGTGGCTCTTACACAGGTTGGTACCAAAGGACTTTTCCTTTTCCCCCCTTTTCTTACCTTTGTTCTCTTTGATTACAAGTTTCCAGATTCTTATCTTCCACCACCCCTCCAGGTGCGTGTGCGCAGGTACACACACACCTTCTCCCCCAGTGTGGCCAAAGTGCGGAAAGACACCCTCGCCCAGGCTTCTTCCTCTCCACACCTAACCTCTTTGAAATGTAGACTGAGAAGTTTTCTTTGATATTCATTTGAGTGTCTTTATATCTTGGTTCCTTTTTGCTTTTACATCTTTTATTCATGTGCACTCTAAATACCCCCATTAAATTATATAATCATTGAGGATAAGGACAGCATCTGTGATGCCAGTTGGGGCTTTCTTCCTCCACTTCTCAGGCTGTGGCTCTCATGCTGAGCTTTCATGACTTCCTTTGTCTGGACACTTTAAAATCCGGTGAAATGGTGAGCCTGGCCTCTAGAAGATGCACACAACTGAACAGAAATTCTCACATGACAAGCAACCCCTTTGGAAGGAGGAATGATTTGGGCTATGTGCCCTCTCAGACTGAAGTGACTTAACACTGCCACCTACTTTGGAAACATCCCTCTTGCAGTAATTACATATATAAAATCCACTTACAAAACCACACTCGAGCCCCAGATGATAGGATCCGATCCTGCCTCTATCACTTCCCAGCCCCACACCCTGAAGCAGATTATTTAATACCCCAGAGCCTTGGCTTCCTCATCTGTAAAATCTGAATAATAAGGATGCTACTTCAGAGCTAAATAAGCTAATGTAAATTCATGGCCCATATTAGGTGTTCCAAAAATGTCAGATTTTTATAATTCACGTATCCTAGAGTTTATGGGTCTTTTTGCTACTCTCCAAAGCCTCAAAGATCTTGAGACATATTCCAAACAGCTATTTTATCATTATAGGGATTTTATTGCAAACAGTCTAGAAATCCACAAAGAAACTCAGGAGTAGAATATGGTCAAGTTTACATATTAAGCAACCTTTCTGGCAATTCAGCAGTAAAAATGCTCTAAAGTGGAGAGGGGTTCAGTATGAAAATAACAACAAAAATCCCTTTGAAATAACAATTTCATCTTTTGCTCTAGCCTGTCTCGGGGTAAAGAAAAGCCAATTCGGAAAGGCCCTGGAGCTAAGCAAATTCTCTACCGTCGGCTCCCGGGCCTTGTCAGCAAAGCCAGGTCTGCCTGCAGGGGGAACAGGAGCCCAGAAGTCTCCCCAAGGCCCTCTCCCCTGCCCTCTCCCCTCCGCTGCGCAGCCCTGCTGTATTTCTGCAGGCCACAGCACAGGGCATCAGGACCACGGCCAGGCCCGCCCACTTTGGCAGGCAAACCAGGGCTTTTTTGCTCCTAAGGGACAGCCTCCCTCTTTCCCTGGTTCTCTCCCTCCCTCTCTCCCTCCTGGATATTAAACTTACTGTGGTTTCATCCACTTTATCATCTCATTTGCTTTCTGATCTGATCCCGGGCTGCCATGTGGCTGATCAAAGGCAGATGTGAGCTCTCATCTTCACAAAGGAGCCCCTGTATTCAAACAAACATGTTAATTTATCTCTTCTTGCCTGCAGTTACCTTCCTTTGCTCCCTCCTACCATCTCTCACTATAGTCATTCACTCCCCGTGCACCCTCCCCTCCCGCTATTTACACTTTTCTTTCTCCTCCCTTTTTATGACCTTTTTATTCTCATTTGTCTTTAAAAATCCTTCCTTTCTCCAGCTCATATTCTATTGTAGTTTAAAATAATAAAATTGCCTTCACTCCCTTTTTATCCTCCTTACACTTGAAAGGGGAAAAAAAAATCACAGTTTTTTAAAACCTCAGACAAGCTCTTATTTTCGGCGGCCTAATTTGTTTTTAATGGAGGGCATATGTTATAAAATTCCAGCTCTGCTTCTTCCAGCCTGTCTTTCCCCTGCTTCTGTCTTTCCTGCCTCCCCACTTTGGGTCTCCTTGACTGCCCCTCCTGCCAGGATGTATCCTTCTCCCTTGCCCTTCCTTCCTTCCATCTTTCCTTTCTTTTTCTCTCCCTTCTCTTTAACAGAGTCAACCCTTGGCTGTCTCTCCAAATCCTACCAAGTCACTGCTTCCCTCTCTGCTGACTTTCTGCTGAGTTGCCACTTTCAAGGTTTTGAAATTCAGGAAATCCTTGAGAGTCTGCCCTAATGTGGAGAGAAGGTCAATCGGAAATAATAAGCCCTTAGCAAAATATTTTACAAAAATCTCCCAGTTGAAGGATATTAAGTGGATACAATATGATTGTTGACAAAGAATCAAGAAAGCTGCTCACAGAACTACCAATAACAATTTACTGAGTTCCCAGAGCTGTGGGTGGTTCAGAGGTGAGCAGGGTTTGCCCCCTGCCCTCGAGGAGTTTAAAACACTCTACAGAAAATACAGCAGGCTTCTATATGACCATAATAAAGGCAGACTGTGTGAGAAGCTGATTCAGTTGACAAATATTAACCCCTAGGCTGAGGTCAGAACTGTGCAAAACTCGGAAAAGTGAATCCTTATGATCTTCGCCCTCAGGGCACTTGGACTCTATGGAGGGTCAATTTGCAGTTAAATGATGACCCTGCAAAGCAAGAAATAAACAAACAAAAACAAACAAAACCCTTAAGGTTTAGGACAATCGGCAGTTTCTAGAAGAAAGTGATCCCTGTACTTAGGAACAAGGGGACTGGGTTGTGGCAAGGATGCCATATCTGGGTCTCGAAACACTGCTTAGCCTTTGAAAGTTGGCAAAGGGATCAAAGCAATGTGAGAGCTACATGGAAATTTGGGTTTGTATTCATGTCAACTTTCATTCACTGTGAGGGACTGTGGGAACCCTTGGTTGAGGATTCTGAGTCTAGGCCTGTTGAGATATTATACTCTGATTAAGAGCCTTCCCTTTGGACTCAAGCAGGGGAAATAGAGTCATATGTGCCTGCATGTGACTTCATGCCCTGGAGAGACAGCAATGAATGAGCAAAGCTCAAAGGTAGGAAAGTGGCTGGGATACTAAGAGGGAAAGGGAGCGGCCAACATGACATTGGATAGGTTGTGAAGGGAGGCAGTAGGGGTGACACTTGGAAGGCAAGTGTCATATAGTAGAGGACACTGAATACCACGTATAAAGATTGAACATGTAAGATTTTTAAAGAGGACAGAACCAATTTTGTGCCAAGTCTATGGAAGAGGAGAAATATCAGATGAAGAGAGACCTGTCGGGAGTCCATTGCAATAACTCAGCAAGTGATAATAAGATCTCATCTAATAAGGATAATGGTAGTGGATAGAGGGATTTGATTCAAGCAATATATCTATGACAGAAACTCTTCAAGAGAAAGAGAAGGAAGAGTCGTAAATGAATTGGCTAGAATGGTGATGATGCCAGTAATAATGAGGGGAAGGTAGGAGCAGGAGTTTTAAGGAGATAAGCTAATAGATTTGGTTTCACTCACAATGAGTTTGGGATATTGGTGGATATAGAAGCAATAGTGAGAAGGAAGCAGAGAAGATGAGAGTCAGACCACTTGAACACATTTTGGGGGCAAAACTATATAAGTCCAGAAGCTTAAAATCTATAACTTCATTCAGCAAATATTTACTTAGCAACTACTATTTGCCGATGAGATGAAGCATGGCCATATCAAGTAGGATTTATATATTTTTTTTAATTGAAGTTCAATTTGCCAACATATAACACCCAGTGCTCATCCCATCAAGTGTGCTCCTCAGGACCCATCACCCAGTCACTCCATCCACCCACCTGCCTCCCCTTCCACTACCCCTTGTTTGTTTCGCAGATTTAGGAGTCTCTCATGTTTTTCACCCTAATTTTTCCCACTCATTTTCCCTCCTTTCCCTATAATTCCTTTCACTATTTCTTATATTCCCTGCATGAGTGAAACCATAAAATGTTTGTCCTTCTCTGATTAACTTACTTCACTCAGCATAATACCCACCAGGTCCATCCATGTTGAAGCAAATGGTGGTATCCATCCTTTCTGATGGCTAAGTGATATTGCATTGTATATATAGACCACATCTTCCTTATCCATTTATCTTTTGAAGGACACCGAGGCTCCTTCCACAGTTTGGCTATTGTGGAAATTGCTGCTATAAACATCGGGGTGCAGGTGTCCTGGCGTTTCACTGCATCTTTATCTTTGGGGTGAATCCCCAGCAGTGCAGTTGCTGGGTCGTAGGGCAGATCTATTTTTAGCTCTTTGAGGAACCTCCACACAGTTTTCCAGAGTGGCTGCACCAGTTCACATTCCCACCAACAGTGCAAGAGTGTTCCCCTTTCTCTGCATCTTCTCCAACATTTGTGGTTTCCTGCCTTGTTAATTTTCCCCATTCTCACTGGTGTGAGGTGGTATCTCATTGTGGTTTTGATTTGTATTTCCCTGATGGCCAGTGATGCCGAGCATTTCCTCATGTGCTTGTTGGCCATGTCTATGTCTTCCTCTGTGAGATTCCTGTTCATGTCTTTTGCCCATTTCATGACTGGATTGTTTATTTCCTTGCTGTTGAGTTTAATAAGTTCTTTATAGATCTTGGAAACTAGCCCTTTATCTGATACGTCATTTGCAAATATCTTCTCCCATTCTGTAGGTTGTCTTTTAGTGTTGTTGACTATTTCTTGTGCTGTGCAGAAGCGTTTTATCTTGATGAAGTCCCAATAGTTCATTTTTGCCTTCATGGATATATCTTGCAAGAAGTTGCTGTGGCCAAGTTCAAAAAGGGTGTTGCCTGTGTTCTCCTCTAGGATTTTGATGGAATCTTGTCTCACATTTAGATCTTTCATCCACTTTGAGTTTATCTTTGTGTATGGTGTAAGAGAATGGTCTAGTTTCACTCTTCTGCATGTGGATGTCCAATTTTCACAGCACCATTTACTGAAGAGATTGTCCTTTTTCCAGTGGATAGTCTTTCCTGCTCTGTCAAATATTAGTTGGCCACAGAGTTGAGGGCCCATTTCTGTGTTCTCTATTCTGTTCCAGTGATCTATGTGTCTGTTTTTGTGTCAGTACCACACTGTCTTGATGACCACAGCTTTGTAGTACAACCTGAAATCTGGCATTGTGATGCCCCCGGCTCTGGTTTTCTTTTTCAATATTCCCCCTGGCCATTCAGGGTCTTTTCTGATTCCACACAAATCTTAAGATTATTTGTTCCAGCTCCCTGAAGAAAGTTTATGGTATTTTGATAGGGATTGCATTGAATGTGTAAATTGCCCTGGGTAGCATTGACATTTTCACAATATTAATTCTTCCAATCCATGATCCATGGAATATTTTTCTGTCTCTTTCTGTCTTCCTCAATTTCTTTCAGAAGTGCTCTATAGTTTTTAGGGTATAGATCCTTTACTTCTTTGGTTAGGTTTATTCCTAGGTATCTTATGCTTTTGGGTGCAATTGTAAAAGGGGTTGACTCCTTGATTTCTCTTTCTTCAGTCTCATTGTTAGTGTATAGGAATGCCACTGATTTCTGGGCATTGATTTTGTATCCTGCCATGCTACCGAATTGTTGTATGAATTCTAGCAATCTTGGGGTGGAGTCTTTTGGGTTTTCTATGTACAGCATCATGTCATCGGCGAAGAGGGAGAGTTTGACTTCTTCCTTGCCAATTTGAATGCCTTTTATTTCTTTTTGTTGCCTGATTGCTGAGGCTAGGACTTCTAGTACTATGTTGAATAGCAGTGGTGAGAGTGGGCATCCCTGTTGTGTTCCTGATCTTAGGGGAAAGGCTCCCAGTGCTTCGCCATTGAGAATGATATTTTCTGTGGGCTTTTCGTAGATGGCTTTTAAGATGCTGAGGAATGTTCCCTCTATCCCTACACTCTGAAGAGTTTTGATCAGGAATAGATGCTGTATTTTGTCAAATGCTTTCTCTGCATCTATTGAGAGGATCATATCTTTCTTGCTTTTTTTCTTGTTAATATGATCAATCACATTGATTGTTTTACAACTGTTGAACCAGCCTTGCATGCCGGGGATAAATCCCACCTGGTCATGGTGAATAATCTTAATGTACTGTTATCCTATTGGCTAGTATCTTGTTGAGAATTTTTCATCCATGTTCATCAGGGATATTGGTCCATAATTCTCCTTTTTGTTGGCATCTTTGTCTGGCTTTGGAATCAAGGTACTGCTAGCCTCATAAAACGAGTTTGAAAGTATTCCATCCCTTTCTATCCTTTGGAGCAGCTTTAGTATAATAGGTATTGTTTCTTCTTTAAATGTTTGATGGAATTCCCCTGAGAAGCCACCTGGCTCTGGATTTTGGTGTCTCCGGAAGTTTTTGATGACTGCTTCAATTTCCTCACTGGTTATTGGCCTGTTCAGGTGTTCTATTTCTTCCTGTTCCAATTTTGGTAATCTATGGTTTTCCAGAAATGCATCCATTTCTTCTAGATTGCATAATTTGTTGGCATATAGTAGCTCATAGTACGTTTTTAAAATCGGTTGTATTTCCTTGGTATTGGTTGTGATCTCTCCTCTTTCATTCCTGATTTTATTGAGTCTTTTTTTCTTTTTAATAAGGCTGGCTAATGGTTTATCTATCTTATTAATTCTTTGAAAGAAGCAACTCCTGGTTTTGTTGATCTATTCTACAGTTCTTCTGGTCTCTATTTCATTGAGTTCTGCTTGAATCTTTATTATCTCTCTTCTTCTGCATGGTGTAGGTTTTACTTGCTATTCTTTCTCCAGTTCCTTTAGGTGTGAGGTTAGCTTTTATTTGATTTTTCTCCAATTTTTTGAGGGATGCTTGTATTGCGATGTATTTCCCTCTTAGGACTGCTTTTGCTGTATCCCCAAGATTTTGAATGGTTGTATCTTTATTTACATTAGTTTCCATAAATCATTTTAATTCTTCTCTAATTTCCTGGTTGACCCATTCATCTTTTAGTAGGATGCTCTTTAACCTCCATGTGTTTGAGTTTCTTCCAAATTCCTTCTTGCGACTGAGTTCTAGTTTCAAAGAATTGTGGTCTGAAAATATGCAGGGGACAATCCTAATATTTTGGCATTGGTTGGACCTGATTTGTGACCAATATGTGATCTATTCTGGAAAAAGTTCCATGTGCACTTGAGAAGAATGTGTATTCAGTTGCGTTTGGATGGAATGTTCTGTATATATCTGTGAAATCCATCTGGTCCAGTGTATCATTTAAGGCCCTGTTCCTTTGGTGATGTTGTGCTTAGAATATCTGTCATTTGCACAAAGTGCTGTGTTGAAGTCTCCTACTATTAGTGTATTATTACCTAAGTATCTCTTTACTTTAGCTATTGATTGGTATACTTGGCAGCTCCCACATTAGGGGCATAAATATTCATGATTGTTAGATCTTCTTGTTGGATAGACCCTTTAAGTATGATATAGTGTCCCTCTTCATCTCTTACTACTGCCTTGGGATAAACTTATTTATCTAAGGATTGCTACCCCAGCTTTCTTTTGAGGACCAATTTGAATGGTAAATGGTTCTCCAACATTTTATTTTCAGGCTGGAGGTGTCTTTAGGTCAAAATGAGTCTCTTGTAGACAGCAAATGGATGGGTCCTGCTTTTTTAGCCAGTCTGAAACCCTGCATCTTTTGATGGGATCATTAAGCCCATTCACATTCAGAGTTACTATTGAAAGATATGAATTTAGTGTCATCATAATACCTATTCAGTCCCTGTTTTTGTGGATTGTTTCTTTGGGCTTCCTCTTTCTTTTACAGAGTCCCCCTTAATAGTTCTTGCAGAGCTGATTTGGTGGTCACATATTCTTTCAGTTTCTGCATATCTTGGAAGCTCTTTATCTCTCCTTGTATTCTGAATGAGAGCCTTGCTGGGTAAAGTATTCTTGGCTGCATGTTTTTCTCATTTAGGACCCTGAATATATCCTGTCAGCCCTTTCTGGCTGCCAGGTCTCTGTGGAGAAGTCTGCTGTTAATTTGATATTTCTCCCCATATAAAAGTCTCTTGTCTCTTGTCACTTTAAGGATTTTCTCTTTATTTTGGAATTTGCAAGTTTCACTATTAAATGTCAAAGTGTTGAACAGTTTTTATTGATGGGGCGGGGGGGGGGGGAATCTCTCAATCTCCTGGATCTGAATGCCTGTTTCCCTCCCAAATTAGGGAAGTTCTCAGCTATGATTTGTTCAGATATACTCTCTGGCTCTCTGTTCCTCTCAGTGCTCTCTGGAACCCCAATTATACATAGATTCTTCCTTCTGAAGCTGTCATTTATTTCTCTTAGCCTTTCCTCATGGTCTCCTGTTTTTCTCTTTTTTTCCTCAGCTTCCTTCCTTACCATCAACTTGTCTTCTATATCACTCCTCTTTCTTCCACCTCATTAACCCTAACCATTAGGACCTCCAGTTTGGATTGCATCTCATTTAATTGATTTTTAATTTCAGCCTGATTAGATCTAAATTCTGCAGTCATGAAGTCTCTTGAATCTTTTATGCTTTTTCCCAGAGCCACCAGCAGCTTTATAATTGTGCTTCTGAATTGGCTTTCTGACATCGAATTGCAAACATATTCTGTAACTCTGTTGCAGAGAGTACTGTTTCTGATTGATTCTTTTGTGGTGAGTTCTTCCTTCTAGTCATTTTGTTCAATGCAGAGTGGCTATATGAGTGGGCTGTCAAGAATATCAACCAACGTAAGTAAATTTCACCCTAGATGATTCTGAGGAAGTCAGAGACCAGAAAATTAAAATGAAGATCAGGACAAAATAAAACAAAAGGACCACTAAAGTGAAAAACAAATTTTAAAACAAAGTAGTAAAAATAAAAGGCCAAAAATCCCAAAGAAGAAAAAAAGAAGAAAAAAAAAGTAAAGAGGAAAAAGAGAAAAAAATATTTTTTTTTCTAGGAGATGGTGGTGGTGAAGAAGTTGTAGTGAAGGGAGTAGTCTACCTGAGGGGTCCTATAGGGTGATCCTCTTGGTTCTGAGTTGTAATGGAAAAAGGAAGAAAAAAAAATTTAAGGGGGATACCCTCTAGCTCTATATACTGTATTCCCTTGATTTCCCCTTGGTCCTAGTTCTTTCCAGTGCTGCTTGGTCAAGAACTTGCTCTTCCCCTGTCCTTCCAGCTGGTCTTCTGGGGGAGGGGCCTGCTGTGCTGACTCTCAGATGTGTGCACTTGGGGAGCTGCCCCCCATGCACCCCCCCCCCGTGGGGTGCCGGGCTCAGGTGAGCTGCTTATCCTCTGAGGCCTCTGTTCCCTGGCTGCCCGCCCCTCCCAGGCACAGGGTGACACAAGGAGGAACAGTAACACTGGCAGCAGCCAGGTCTCCAGCTCTGGAGTCAGCTCCCCCAGTAACCATCCGCAGCTCCCAGTCCGCATTGGCCTAGGTGCTCCTGGGGTAGGGGACGGTGACCTGCACAGCTCGGGGGCACCCTGCAGCAGGAGGGTCCCCACGGTCCCGTGCCCTCCCCGCCTCCCCCTGGGGGCGCCCCGCGGCAGGAGGGTCCCCGCGGTCCGTGCCCTCCCCCCTCCCCCTGGGGGCGCCCCGCGGCAGGAGGGTCCCCGCGGTCCGTGCCCTCCCCCCCTCCCCCTGGGGGCGCCCCGCGGCTGAAGGGTCCCCGCGGTCCGTGCCCTCCCCGCCTCCCCTGGAGGCGCCCCCCTGCAGGAGGGTCCCCGCAGTCCGTGCCCTCCCCGCCCCTCCCCGGGAGAGCACAGGATCCCGGCCGAGTCCCCTGTGCCCCGGGCTCCGGGGCCTGCGCCGCTGGAATCGCGCTCCCCATCCGCCCCGGAAGGCAGCAGGGCGCACCCCCTCCGCCCGGAGCCCCCCGACCCACCCACCGGCTTCTCCCCAGGCCCCGGCGGGCTTGCCCGGCCTTTACGGAGCTCCAGGTGTGGGCACGCTCCCCGGGGCGCCTCCTCCCCCAGGGACCCCGCGGATGGAGGCCCCCCTGCCCCTCCCGCGGTCCTGCCCCAGTTCCCTGAGAGACGAATCCGGGAGGATTTTTAAAGTTCCCGCTTCTCGGGATCCCTGGGTGGCGCAGTGGTTTAGCGCCTGCCTTTGGCCCAGGGCGCGATCCTGGAGACCCGGGATCGAATCCCATATGGGGCTCCCGGTGCATAGAGCCTGCTTCTCCCTCTGCCTATGTCTCTGCCTCTCTCTCTCTCTCACTGTGTGCCTATCATAAATAAATAAAATAAAATAAAATTAAAAAAAAAAAAAAAAGTTCCCGCTTCTCCAGGGCTGGGCCTTCCTGTCCCGAGGCTCCTTGGGGGCGGGGGGGGGGGCGGGGGCTCCTCCACTGGATTCTTTTATATTTATTTTTTCCACCTTCCTACCTTGTTAGAAGCGAAAACCCTTCCCTCTGTAGCGTTGGGGCTGTTCTCTCTTTACATCTCAGGTCGGACCCGCAGGTGTTCAGGATGGTTCGAAAGTGATCCAGGTGAGTTGTGGGGCAGGTGAGGTGAGGGCCCCGCCCCCTCGCCGTCCAGCCCGGCCCTCCCCAGGTAGAATATTGTTGGTATAACGTGACTGGAAACTAAGCAGGAAAAGCCGACGAATACCTGCTATGGGTAAACTGATTCCACCAGAAAGGAACCCACCTCGGTGTGTCCCAGAGGCTGTGGAAGACAACACTAGGCAGGGAGAGAACAAGAGAAGGACCGTAGGAGGCACAAAGGCTTTTATAGACTCCAGCAATTCATTAACAAATAGGTAAGAATCAGCTGTGCTTAGCAAATGTATTATTTAAATGCAAATGATGCTGCTAATTGTCTTCACTCTTAAGTAGGCTAAAGAGGAGGCATCTCATGCTGGAGGAGGCCAGCGACCAGGGGGACCTGGTTTTGTAATTACCCCGCACTTACTAGTAATATTCCTTGGGCAAGTTACTAAATAACTTGAGTTTCAGACTCCTTCTCTACAAAACAAGGAAAATTGTATTTATTTCATTGTGTTATTGTGAGAATTAAAATTAATGTGCATAAAATGCCTGGAACAATAAATGGCAGCTATTATCCTCTTTCTTTTTTTTTTTTTTAATGTGTTAGTCTAACACTTCTTTCCCTGCTTCGAGTCAAGTTCTGTCACCAAGTTTCTATAGGAGTAAACGATTTGCACATCCTAATAGTCTCTAGGAACAGAGCTCCGGTAATCTGATTGTAATGCGCCTTCTACCGCGCGAGTCCCTGACCCCGGGGCACCTGGCAATAATTCTGTACTACGAATGCATCCTTATGTGGTTCGCATTAGAGGAAAGATAGGGACCGTACGCTGATGGCAGAGCAGAGTCATTCTTTGCTTTCCATCAAATAACAATTGTTCATCAGATCTCACCCTGCTGTACCACAGAAAGTCAAATCAACCTCTCATAGGAATATTTCTAAGTCCTTATATTTTTTTAAAGGTTTTATTTATTCATGAGACACAGAGAGAGAGAGAGAGGCAGAGACACAGGCAGAGGGAGAAGCAGGCTCCATGCAGGGAGCCCGATGTGGGATTCGATCCTGGATCTCCAGGATCAGGCCCTGGGAGGAAGGCAGGCGCTAAACTGCTGAGCCACCCAGGGATCCCTCTAAGTCCTTATATTAACCGTATCTGTAATTCCCAACCCCTAGCTTCACCAACCAGATCTGCTCCATGCTGTTCCCCATATTCTCAATATCAGTTCACAGCACTCTAGCATTCATGATGCCCCCTCTTTCTCATGGCCCCTCCAAAGGGTCCTAGCTCTTGAATCAAGTCCTTTGTCCCACTCCCATTCTGCTACCCTGTTCAAGACCCTCCTTACTCTGGGGAGAAAAAAAAAAAAAAGACCTTCCTTACTCTGAAAAAAAAAAAAAAAGGACCCTCCTTACTCTGAACTTATTTCTAGGCTACTGTCTGCTCTATTCCAATCTGCCCTTCACACCACAGAGGAGACCTAATTATGTCATTCTGTCACTTGCTAACTTCATTAGCTCTGTACATTGCCCACAGGATAAAATCTATACATTTTAGTTGAGCTTGATGGCCCTTTATATTCTCAGCCTAGCTATCCAGTCTATCCTTTGCTCTAGTTCCCAAATATGTAATATTATTTACTAATTCAAGTCATTGTACAGATTCCCTTCACATGGAACACGTTTCCACATGTTTGATACACCATCTCCTACTCATTCTTTAAAACCCGGTTTAAGGGGCTCCTGGGTGGGTCAGTTGGTTAAGCTTTTGACTCTTAGTTTTGGCTCGGGTCATCATCTCAAGGTCATAGGTTCAAGGCCCGCATCTGGCTCCATACTCAGCAGGGAGTCTGCTTGAAGATTCTCTCCCTCTGCTCTTCCCTCCACTGCTCATGTTCTCTCTCTCTCTCTCTCTCTCTCTCTCTCTCTCTCTCTCAAATAAATAAATAAAACTTTAAAATGAATATAAATAAGTAAAACCCAGTTTAAATGTAACTATTAGTAATAGGGATTGAGGATAGTTCCTGAATACTAGAGTTCCATCCTTACTCAGCTACCTATAACTTTGAGAAGTTCTTAAGAGAATTACCATGTAAGGTAAGGCTAAGAAAAAGGACAGTTTATAACTTGGCTTTGACCTCAAACTCTAAGGGAAAGCCATAGGTTGGCTAGGTTGGCTACACTCAATAAGACTTCTTTGAACTCTATTATTTTGCTTGGACTGCATAATTTTTTTGGTGGGATTTCACTCTAGTTTCTAGAGGCCTAAGAGTCTGAGAGAAAGGGAAGACTGGGAGTTCTCTTTTCTTAATCAGTAATGTCACAAGTCTTTATTTATCCTCCTAATTTAGGGGAGAATAGATATAGGGCTATTTACCGTACCAGAGGTTCATGTTTTACACTTGAAGACTTCAACCTCTAGAAAACCTTATCCAACACATATTCCTGAATATGACAAATCTATAGAAGTCTCCTTCTCCTGAGGATGAAGTGATATGCCAAGAAGGTGCCAACAGTAATTTCTCTTGAGATTTCTTCCCCTCTCTCCTCTTCCCACTGCCTTGTATATATGAATTCCTTCCCCCTCTTTCACCTCTGTTTCCTTAACTATCTGTTCATCCCTCTCTGATAGTATACACATTTTCTTTATTTTAAAATATATATCTTTCCCACTCAACTATCATTTTTAAGAAGAAAGGAATTGTATTTATCAGGTAGCCCTATATGTCCAGTGCCTAACATAGGGAAACCACTAGCTCATAGATGGTAACTTAATGTAACCTCCTCTAGGTGCATGTGGCCTGTGCTTTGTGAGCAGACTATGGACTCCTACCCCAACTGTCTGGACACATGGTGCAGGCCACAACTTTGACAAACGTATCCAGAACCTTATATCAGCACATAAGAGGAACTCCTTAAAGATTTTTGAATAAGTGAATAGAGCATAAAGGAATTCCTTTGGAGTGTGAGGAATATAGTGACAATGTAAAGACTGAGAAACTATGAGGCATTAAAATTAATAGAATTTGTGATTATGATCATTAACAATCCATAAATTTTAGAAAGTTCTTAAATATGTGAAACCAAGAAGGAGGTCTTAAATCTCAAAGAATTTTATAACTGAAAGTATAGCAGCTATATGTTCCAGATCTTCTAGGATAACCCATATTTCAAATCCCCCAACTTATTGTCCCCATAAAGGTAACTGCACCTGTCAGAGCATATGTCTGAATATGGGGCTCAGAAAATATGGTCACTAACTAGAAGATATATTTGATTTATTTTTGCTCAATCTTCTCAATTTATAGATGAAGAAACTGAGATTCACAGAGGCTAACGTCCCCAAGGAAATTAATTATAAAACCAGGATTTAAAACTAGTCTCCTGACTTCCAATCTATTGTTATTTTTTATTATTTTGTATTATGATTTAACATAAACCCCCTGAAAACTGTTTTTTTTGTAACTGAATGGGTATGTCACTCATGTTGAATCCTTTCCTATGATAGATTACACTGCCTACCACAACGAGCCAGTCCTTCCACTTCCAATTATAAGGAGTCTCTGATGTCCTATATGGTAGGGTATCTGAGACAAGCCTTTAATTTTGGGCAAGATGAGGGAGGAGACAGTGAATGCCTTCATTAAGGCTGATGGTACAGAAGGGATATAACCACTAGGTGATGCTTTTTAATCACTATATTCTAAACTCTATACCCCAAAAATCCCAACCTTCCTGGTATCAACATCATCCAAGGTGACTTTCCAGGACAAAAGAGGAATGTGAGAATATCTGATAGAGAATGGCTCAATAATGAAAAAGTACAGGGATTACCCATCAGCCAATCTGATAAGTAAAGAACTTATCACGTAGGGAAAGCACATATGAGTTATTAAGAAAAAAAGAAAGAGTAGGTGAGAATAGTTAATATGAACATATTATGGATACTGTGGTATGGAAAAAATAACGAAGTGTTCTAAATAAAGGTGAACACATGAATACTACTGACTGAAGGATTCATGCGGGTTAAAAACTTGGAAATGTAGGGAGAGTAGTTTTACAAAGGAAGAGTGTGGACAGAAGGGAATGTGAAGCTGTTCCAAATGGTATAATGGAAGATCAGTGGTTAGGTCTTCAATTTAAGTTGATATGTGACTTTGAGCAAGTTGTTTAGTTTCTTTGGGCCTTAGTTTCCCTACTTCTAAACACAAGAATTGGGTTCCATGAACTCCGGTCACCCTTTCTAGCTCTAATTCTTCATGATCCCAATCCAGCCATGACTATCCTTCACTAACTTGGAGAGAATGTTATTTGTAACAAAGTGACTAACAATGAAGAGGGGTGTGTTTACCAGATCAACAGCTAATTACAATTTCTAGTGTATATCCTGGTCTGGAAATTGGCAAACTTTTCCTGTGCAGAGCCAAATAGTAAATATTTTAGGCAGTATACCTCATAGGGACTCTACTGCATAACTACCACTCTGCCATGGTAACATGAAAACAGACATAGGCAATATGAAAACAAATGAAGGTGGCTATGTTCCAATAAAACTTTATTTACAAAAATAGGTAGCAGACTGGATTTTTTCTACAGGCTTCAGTTTGTCAACTAGAGTATGGGAAATGGATTATACGTCATTTAATGTAATCATTTTTTGTTATTAATCTCCATATATGTATATATTATACATGGTAAGAACGCACTAAGCTTTTTGAAAGAAACAAGAATGCACAGTTGATAATTTGTATAGACTGCCACATTATACCTCTAGGGGCCACCTTTCACAATGACTTTATAGAACACTCTAGAATTATATGTAGTATAATGTGAGTGGGAGACATGTATAGTTTCTAGGACCTACTGGTGGTACCAAGAACCTCAGCAACAGTAACAGCCTGAAAGGAGAGTTTGGTGTGAAGGGAGGAAAGGAAGAATATGAAAAAGGAGTGCACTGAAATAGAATTCCTATCTCCTACTCCCTTCAGGAGTTCCAAGCCTGCCTTCTCCATCCTAACCCTCCCCACTCCCCAAATAAAACATTCTTATCTCATCAAAGAAAAAGCATATCAGTCATTTCAACTTGAAGTGAATTTAACAATGAGTTACCTTTCTCAGGAATATTTTTATTTGAATATTTCTTAACTACTGGAGGTAGTCCAAGGAGCTATGAGAAGGTATTCCTAAAAGTGTAGCACCCTAGCTGCTTGCTACTTGCTCCTCCGTTATACTGTTTATCTGTTACCCATTTATCCTGTTTATCTGTTGTTTATCCCTTTTTCCAAAAAAGAGCATTTAGTAATTTTGAGGTCTTGTCCAGACAGCAAATCATAGGTAGCAGTATAAGTTATTAATGAGGCTAAACATATATTCCTAACCATATCTGATCAACTCAAAGATGGATATGTGATGCAGGACAGGCTAATCAGAGTTCTTCCCTGGGATCTTTCACACCAGAATTCAGGGAAGAAGAATAAGTACTTTCTCTGGTGGGGAAAATGTAAAATGAGTTCTCTGTCACCAGCCGTGTAACCTACCATGTGCATGAAGCAAGTCTGACAGAATAAAGCCAATCAACATGTGGTGAAAAGTTTGAGAAACGAAATAAGGTTTGGGCGACATTCTTATCAAAATCTGTAGTTGTGCTTCAGGCCCTCCCTGTTGTACCCCTATATCTCTCAAATGGGGGGATGCCCTCAGTATCCTTCTAATAAAGTCTCCTTCTTGCCCAGGCTAATGCAAATAGAGTTTTACTACTTATAACCAAAATGGATCTGAAAGTATAGTCCTGTAACTACAAGGTTGGGGAGTTTTTTTCTTTCCCCCTCAGATTTGTACTCTTGTCTCAAATCTTTAGGCTTCCTTAGCCTTCTGTCCCTGGCAAATCCTACTGACTGAGGAAAAATTAAATTCTTTGCCACTGTGTATCATGCATCAACCCTACTCCATACTTATGTCTAGATGCTAAATAAGGACTTTTGTGGTATGGGCATTTTTATAGTTTGACAGAAAAATTCTTGATCTACAGACTTTGGGTATGACCACAAAGATTTCAATCTGCACCCATCTCTCAATGGCCCTCAGATATAAAAGACACACAAATAGCAACTAAGCATATAACAGGTCACCCATTTCACCAAAGGACAGGGAAGAAGCATTAATACTTCAAAAGCTTCAATAATCAAATTCCATGTTAGCCAACTGTAGAAACACCAAGGTCCCAGAAAGGTCAATCCCACCATTTTGTTATGTTCTCATTGCTTAATTGGTTAATTGTCATTTTAATGAGCAATATATCTATATGATACAACCTTGAAAGGTTAACAAAGTGTTATGGTGAAAAGTAAATCTCCTCTTACCCCTGCCCCATCCCCTCGCCACCAGCTGTTCTCCCTAATGGCAATAGCTTTTAATCAGTTTCTTGAATGTGTTTCCAGAGATATTTGGTGTATTTATAAATATATATCCACATACAGAGCTTTGTACAAATGCTAATATTACAACACATACTATTTGCTCTTTGCTTTTTTCATATAACCAATATGTCTCTTCTCACCACTTGGAATGAGGCATATGTTACCTGAAGAACTGAATCTTCTGGTCACATGCTTGGGAGCAATACATATACAGGCACAGATGAACAGAGGTAAACACTTTCTGAGGTCTCTATTAGACATGCTCTATGTTTTTCCTTAGCACTGTTCTAAGATAAAATGAGGCATATTAAAATTTAAGCAAACTTCAATTTGAATTGGGCAACGTGGAACCAGAAGTAGCTAAGAGCACTGTACCTACAGGAGCTAGAAGAAAGACTTCTATAGACAAATATGAAAGTAAAAAAAGGAAATCATTTGATTGGCTACAGCTGAAGTGGTTGTCTTATTTGAAAAGGCCTAGTTGGCTGTTTGTGATTGGTTGTCCTTGGTTTTGATAAGAATACCTTGAGGAATTTCAGGTTTATTCTTTGGGTTTGCCTCGTAGGCTGCCAAGGCATTAGAGCCATCTCTGTCTGATGGCCTCCTTATTTAATGAATTTAACAGCACCAACAGCAAGCAGTTCACCTAAAGGAGGAAGCTCAAATGGGCAAAAATATGATCTTGAAATCTGGAGATAAGGTAAATGTCTAGCTCACCAGATCCCAAGTGTGAACCTTGATTTTCAAGAGTTTGAAGTTTGAAACAACAAATATATTTCTACAAGTGAGTTGTGGATTTCAGTCCCTTATGAAATGGAGTAAACTATGGCTGCTGGATTCCAAGCCATTTACTAAATTAACAAAGACCAATTCAATGTTGGATTATTTAAAAAATATTAGAGAGTTTTCTTCTAAATTTTTGTGGTTGACATCACAAAAGAATAATTTCCGTGGTCACAACCAAACCCAGAACTAGATGGAACATTAGTTTATTCTTATACAATCATCCATTTGTAGGTTCTTTTAAAAAGGATATAACTTTCTACAGCTCAAGAGACTTATGAGACAGTCTGAATGACCAATTTTAAGTGATTTTTATCCCCTCTTTGGAAAAGACAGTTTGAAATCTTTCTCTTCTATTGGGCAAATCACTCTATAAAGGAGGACAGCTGTGACATTTATCATCATTTAAATAGATTGGAGTTTCAAAGCATGCACTGTCCTACATCTAAGTCCATCATAAATTTTGCGTAAGTTTCTTTGTCTACTCTGAGAAGCTAGTCTGACCCTTGGTGGTGCGGTCCCTGGTCTTTCCTTTTCCATTCCTCCCTTACTTCTGCCTTTCTCTCCCCTGGTTTTAATAGTCATGTCTTTACTACAATTTCCCTTATATAAATAATAATGAAGAGTTACCTTATAGCCACAGCCAAGAAAGTGTGAATGGCTGCCTGACCTATGCTGGCTCTATGGAACTTCTTACCCAGTCCAACTCCAAAGAAAATTAATGCTCTTTGACCTTCCTTCCTTCTTTACATCTCCCCTTCTGTGCATGCAACACAATGACCTCCTATTACATTGGATGGACCAGGGTCTTCGCTGTAAGGCTTTAGGTAAGCTTGCATCCCCTCCTTTGGAAATAACTTAGATCTAGACAAATCTCTCCTTTTCCTCCCTACCCTCCCCATATTTATTATATAACAAAGTCAACTGAAGTCTCCCTCAGCATGGCTCTCTTAGCACTTGGGGTAAGGGAAACACTGAAGTCATGGTGTGCAGATTACTCCTCTGAAGACAACGCCACGAGATTCACAGCTTCTTTTCTCTCCAGCAGTGTTCCACAGTATAATCAGCTCGGGTGCATAAATTGTGTTTACTGCATTGAGTTAGAATTTCTCTCTTAACTCTACAGAGATTATATGTCTCAGGTAGATAGTCTTGTGTTTCTAATTCATCTTGGCATTCATTTAAACGTGAGCCAGGCTCTCTATTCCATATCATTTTCTTCCAGGCAGAAAGCTCCTACTCAAGGACACTACACTTACCAAAGCCTTTGTGCTCAAAGTCAAGCTGTTTCATTTAGCTCCCTTTTGAATTAAGGAAAGCAATGGTCATTCCTCTCTGAGCCCCCAGATCTGTGCTTTCTGCTCAAGATTGAAAGTATTTACAGATTCCTAAATTCCTCTTTTCAGCTGGTGCTTCTCAGAATCTACCCTCCAAAATTCTTGAATAGGTTTTTCCTTGTTCCTGAGATGCAGCATGCCACATAGCACTACTAAGCTCAGCCTCCAACTTCTGAGTTTCCCTTCATCTCCATGATGACATCTTCCCTAGAGGTCCTTTCACTAAATGTCCCCTGCATGAGACTAGTTAACAAGGTCCTCCTATCTTAATTGACCTCTCAGTGGTTTGCTTTTCTCTAGGTAGCCCCTGGGTCTCTCAGACTGCCACTGTTCCTTCTCAATAACCCAGCCAGCATCAGTTGCCCACCTGGATACCACTTAGCTCAGAACTGCAGAAGCATGAGCATAGTAAAGCCCAATTATATCTACACACACTCCCCAAGTAATGCCTTTCCCCAGCAACATTTACCATTTAAAATTCCACATCTACATTGTGTCTCAGCTGCTCAAAAGTCTAGGGAAAGCCAAATGACTTTGGGAACTTTTTTTTTTAAGGATATATTTGTTTATATCAGAGAAAGAGAGCATGGCGAGAGGGAGGGATAAAGGGAGAGGGAGAAAATCTCAAGCAGACTCTCTGCTTAGTGCAAAGCTGAGGCAGGGCCCTGAGATCATGACCTGAGCCAAAATCAAAAGTTGGATGTTAATCAACTGAAACACCCAGGTGCCCTGACTTTAAGAAAGTTTTGATATTTGTTTACCTTCCTGAGTTATTCCCAAGAAGTTCATATAATATATTTTAAATACCTGATGGATTAGTTCATGATAAAATGCTAATAAGTGGAAACATGCTGGTCAAAACTTTATATTCATACAAACCTAGTATTTTTAGTCTGGGTTGAGCTACTCTCTAGTTGTTTAAACTTGGGCAAGTTAGGAAACTTCCTCATCTTCAGACTCATCACATGAAATGAACATGCTTCTCATCTCTGAGCAACTATGGCAATACATCAATGTTTTATTGTAGTAGATATTTAAGAAATGTTATGTCTCATTTCTCCTCTCCAAGGTATTTGTTCTTTTAAGGGGGATACAAGTGTCTTTCTCCACGGATGATTCTACAAAGCTCAGAAGGATTCTGTTTGAGGACTAACTTTGGACAAATCCTTGCCAATGATTCTGACCTTAGTTAACACCCTACTCTAGTTAGTAAAGGAGGAGCTCTGCTATTAAGAAAGACCCTCACTGGCCACTTTTTACCATCATTCCTATCATTTCCTGTCATTGTTGAACAAGTAAGGTTTTGCAGTTTCCTTCCTAAAGTCTATGTCTCTGATTATATGACATTTGAAATAAATATTTCAAAATTTAAAATTTGGGACTTGCTGTGCAATCGAAGACATTAAATTATTGGACAATCAAACCGCAACCCCCACTGTATAGAAGGACTCTACTTACACTTATTTCTTTACTGCTCCTGCAGCAATCATTATATTTCTCTGTCCAGAACCTACCCTACCTCGTCTGGCAATAGCTTCTGTGCTCTTGACCACAGGAGGGTGCAGGTGAACCAGGAGGGTCAATAATATTGCCCAACTGTCTGGCACCTGAGATTGAGACCTGCTCCAAGATATTTCTGGTTTGAAGGAACAGAAATCATATCTTTCCTACATGATGATGGAGCTTCTGGGAGGGGAGTTCAGGGATGAAAGTGGCCACGTTCCTTAACAAATGGAGAAAACCTGCCTATATTTGGAAAAGATAAGACCAACATGTGAGAGAAACTGAGCAGAGATAAAGAGAGAGAATCCTGACAGCACCACAGGCCACAGATCCAGCCATTCTTGAGGCTGATGTCACCTTTTCTGTGATATGTCCCATGAGCAATAAATTCTCCTTTAACTTGAATGAGGATCATGTAATTTTCAAGTAAAAAAAGTTCTTAGAAATGAAATTTCCATTAACTTGCCCTAGCTCCTTAAGAAGAAACAGAACTGCCATCAAAATAGACTGATCTATGCTATGAGAATCCACCTATAACTCAGAGCAAGAGATGACTTTGTCCTTTTCTACTAGTATCCTCTGTGATCCTCTCTCATTTCTTCTGCTGACTCATTTTGTCAGTTTACCCCATCTGCCATCCCTTCCCTTTCATTAGGTGTTTTTATCTCTATCTTCAAACACTCTTAGTTTCATCTAGTCTAAAAATACCTTTCTTTCACTCTGTTGCTGCCTCAGCATACCACGTCATCTATTCTGGGCATGCTGCAAGAAAAAACAACATCAACAACTCAGCAAACAACAAAGGCTTATTTACTACTCCTAGTAAGTGCACTACGAAGCAGGGTAACTCTCTAGAACAAATATCTTCCATGTTGATAACTCAATGCCCCCCCCCAAAAAAAAGAACACTCCACCATACCATAATTGTACAGTATACAGCAATTGTAGTGTGTGCAACTTCTGTGGCTTGCACCAGATGGAAATAAAAGGATGGAGAGCTGCCCACCAGCTCCTTATATGCTTCTGCCTCAAAACTGAGATATGTCCCTTTTACAGACATTTTACTTGCTGAAGCAATGTCAATGGTCATGGCTCTATGGTCATGACTCTTTAAGGATTCTTGTTGGGGGAGAGAGAATTGGATATGGGTATTTGGTGTTTCTACTACAGCCCTCTCTTTTATTTTACCACTAGAATTCTCAAGAAATTAGATTAAAATCAATGTTAATTTTTTCACAAACTTTCAGTCCTTAACTCCTTGCAAATTTGCTTCTGTGCCAATAACTTGAATTAGTCAGTTTGGGTGAAGCAATGATCTTCCACCAAGCCCCCAAATCCTTGTAACTTAAATTAATAAATATTGCTTTCTTTCTTTTGTCACATATAGACTGCAGGTTGGTTGCAGCTCTGAGACCTAGGCTAAAAGAACAGCTCTCATGCTTCTGCTTAGACATGACATTCCTCACATGTGTCCACTTGCCATTAGCCAAAGCACATCACATGGCCAAACCCAAAGTCAGTGAGGCTAGGATGTACACTCCCACAGGAGACACAAAGGTCACATGTCAGTGGGTGAGGATCCGCATACAGGGAAGCAGGTATGAAGGTGAGCAGTAATATAATCTGTCACAGCACTATATTACTATTCCAGAACTCTTCTGGTGGCTATCACCTTAATAGTGTTCCTCTTCTCATGTAGTTTTAACTACAACAGCTGTAAAAACAGCATATAGATTATATCCCTGATACTATTCTTTCTCTAAAGATTTAATTTAAAATTTTTAATCACCCATTGGAAAACTACATGGTCTACATTGCAATTCCCATCACCACATCACTAGACATGCCTTAAAGATACTCCCTCAGGTATTCACTCTTCAGTACCTTCCTATTTCTGTCTGCAGTAGCACTATTTTCTTGGTCTATCCTGTGCCTTATAACCTAAGAGGCATTCTTAAATCTTACTTATTTTTCACTCACCTACATCTTGTGAGTTTTCAAGTGCTACCCAATAACTTTTACTAATATTCTGTTTTTTCTCATTACCTAAATCTAGTCTGATCCAGATATTTCTCACCTAGACTATTTCTACACTTTTATTTCTTTGTTTTTTTTTTTTAAGATTTTATTTATTTATTCATGAGAGACAGAGAAAGAGAGGCAGAGACACAGGCAGAGGGAGAAGCAGGCTCCATGCAGGGAGCCCGATGTGGAACTTGATCTGGGACCCCAGTACCATGCCCTGAGCTAAAGGAAGCTGCTCAATCACTGAGCCACCCAGGCATCCCAACCTTTCTTGATGTTATATCTCATAACCTTGGAATTTCATTCTTAAGTGTTTTTTCCTTAAGAATTCTCACATTCACAGAAGGATTTCAAGAATTTTCATGTCAGTATTGATTGAAATAACAACAACAAAAAACCCTGGAAATTCACATACACACCCATCAACATGAGAACTGATCAATTCTGGTATAGTCATACAGTGGAATAGTGTATAACAGTGGAATAAATTTTTTAATAAATTAATTTTTATTGGTGTTCAATTTACCAACATACAGAATAACACCCAGTGCTCATTCCATCAAGTGTCCCCCTCAGTGCCCGTCACCCATCATCCCCACCCCCCGCCCTCCTCCCCTTCCACCACCCCCAGTTCATTTCCCAGAGTTAGGAGTCTTTATGTTCTGTCTCCCTTTCTGATATTTCCCACACGTTTCTTCTCCCTCCGCTTATATTCCCTTTCACTATTATTCATATTCCCCAAATGAATGAGAACATACACTGTTTGTCCTTCTCCGATTGACTTACTTCACTCAGCATAATACCCTCCAGTTCCATCCACGTTGAAGCAAATGGTGGGTATTTGTCGTTTCTAATGGCTGAGGAATATTCCATTGTATACATAAACCACATCTTCTTTATCCATTCATCTTTCGATGGACACCGAGGCTCCTTCCACAGTTTGGCTATTGTGGACATGGCTGCTAGAAACATCGGGGTGCAGGTGCCCGGCGTTTCATTGCATCTGAATCTTTGGGGTAAATCCCTAACAGTGCAATTGCTGGGTCGTAGGGCAGGTCTATTTTTAATTATTTGAGGAACCTCCACACAGTTTTCCAGAGTGGCTGCACCAGTTCACATTCCCACCAACAGTGTAAGAGGGTTCCCTTTTCTCCGCATCCTCTCCAACATTTGTGGTTTCCTGCCTTGTTAATTTTCCCCATTCTCACTGGTGTGAGGTGGTATCTCATTGTGGTTTTGATTTGTATTTCCCTGATGGCAAGTGATGCAGAGCATTTTCTCATGTGCATGTTGGCCACGTCTATGTCTTCCTCTGTGAGATTTCTCTTCATGTCTTTTGCCCATTTCATGATTGGATTGTTTGTTTCTTTGCTGTTGAGTTTAATAAGTTCTTTATAGATTTTGGAAACTAGCCCTTTATCTGATATGTTATTTGCAAATATCTTCTCCCATTCTGTAGGTTGTCTTTGAGTTTTGTTGACTGTATCCTTTGCTGTGCAAAAGCTTCTTATCTTGATAAAGTCCCAATAGTTCATTTTTGCTTTTGTTTCTTTTGCTTTTGTGGATGTATCTTGCAAGAAGTTACTGTGGCCAAGTTCAAAAAGGGTGTTAGCTGTGTTCTCCTCTAGGATTTTGATGGAATCTTGTCTCACATTTAGATCTTTCATCCATTTTGAGTTTATCTTTGTGTATGGTGCAAGAGAGTGGTCTAGTTTCATTCTTCTGCATGTGGATGTCCAATTTTCCCAGCACCATTTATTGAAGAGACTGTCTTTCTTCCAGTGGATCGTCTTTCCTCCTTTATCGAATATTAGTTGACCATAAAGTTCAGGGTCCACTTCTGGGTTCTCTATTCTGTTCCATTGATCTATGTGTCTGTTTTTGTGCCAGTACCACACTGTCTTGATGACCACAGCTTTGTAGTACAACCTGAAATCTGGCATTGTGATGCCCCCAGATATGGTTTTCTTTTTTAAAATTCCCCTGGCTATTCGGGGTCTTTTCTGATTCCACACAAATCTTAAAATAATTTGTTCTAAGTCTCTGAAGAAAGTCCATGGTATTTTGATAGGGATTGCATTAAACGTGTCAATTGCCCTGGGTAACATTGACATTTTCACGATATTAATTCTGCCAATCCATGAGCATGGAATATTTTTCCATCTCTTTGTGTCTTCCTCAATTTCTTTCAGAAGTGTTCTATAGTTTTTAGGGTATAGATCCTTTACCTCTTTGGTTAGGTTTATTCCTAGGTATCTTATGCTTTTGGGTGCAATTGTAAATGGGATTGACTCCTTAATTTCTCTTTCTTCAGTCTCATTGTTAGTGTATAGGAATGCCATTGATTTCTGGGCATTGATTTTGCATCCTGCCATGCTACCAAATTGCTGTATGAGTTCTAGCAATCTTGGGGTGGAGGCTTTTGGGTTTCCTATGTACAGTATCATGTCATCGGCGAAGAGGGAGAGTTTGACTTCTTCTTTGCCAATTTGAATGCCTTTAATGTCTTTTTGTTGTCTGATTGCTGAGGCTAGGACTTCCAATACTATGTTGAATAGCAGTGGTGAGAGTGGACATCCCTGTCTTGTTCCTGATCTTAGGGGAAACGCTCCCAGTGCTTCCCCATTGAGAATGATATTTGCTGTGGGCTTTTCGTAGATGGCTTTTAAGATGTCGAGGAAAGTTCCCTCTATCCCTACACTCTGAAGAGTTTTGATCAGGAATGGATGCTGTATTTTGTCAAATGCTTCCTCTGCATCTAATGAGAGGATCATATGGTTCTTGGTTTTTCTCTTGCTGATATGATGAATCACATTGATTGTTTTATGAGTGTTGAACCAGCCTTGTGTCCCGGGGATAAATCCTACTTGGTCATGGTGAATAATTTTCTTAATGTGTTGTTGGATCCTATTGGCTAGTATCTTGTTGAGAATTTTTGCATCCATGTTCATCAGGGATATTGGTCTGTAATTCTCCTTTTTGGTGGGGTCTTTGTCTGGTTTTGGAATTAAGGTGATGCTGGCCTCATAGAACGAATTTGTAAGTACTCCATCTCTTTCTATCTTTCCAAACAGCTTTAGTAGAATAGGTATGATTTCTTCTTTAAACGTTTGATAGAATTCCCCTGGGAAGCCATCTGGCCCTGGACTCTTGTGTCTTGGGAGGTTTTTGATGACTTCTTCAATTTCCTCCCTGGTTATTGGCCTGTTCAGGTTTTCTATTTCTTCCTGTTCCAGTTTTGGTAGTTTGTGGCTTTCCAGGAATGCGTCCATTTCTTCTAGATTGCCTAATTTATTGGCGTAGAGCTGTTCATAATATGTTTTTAAAATCGTTTGTATTTCCTTGGTGTTGGTAGTGATCTCTCCTTTCTCATTCATGATTTTATTAATTTGAGTCTTCTCTCTCTTCTTTTTAATAAGGTTGGCTAATGGTTTATCTATCTTATTAATTCTTTCAAAGAACCAACTCCTGGTTCTATTGATCTGTTCCACAGTTCTTCTGGTCTCAATTTCGTTGAGCTCTGCTCGAATTTTAATTAACTCTCTTCTTCTGCTGGGCCTCGGGTCGATTTGCTGCTTCTTCTCTAGCTCCTTTATGTGTAAGGTTAGCTTTTGTATTTGAGTTCTTTCCAGTTTTTGAATGGATGCTTGTATTGCGATGTATTTCCCCCTCAGGACTGCGTTTGTTGCATCCCAAAGATTTTGAACAGTTGTATCTTCATTCTCATTAGTTTCCATGAATCTTTTTAATTCTTCCTTAATTTCCTGGTTGACCCTTTTATCTTTTAGCAGGATGGTCCTTAACCTCCATGTGTTTGAGGTCGTTCCAAACTTCTTCTTGTGATTGAGTTCTAATTTCAAGGCGTTATGGTCTGAGAATATGCAGAGGACGATCCCAATCTTTTGGTATCGGTTCAGACACGATTTGTGACCCAGCATGTGGTCTATTCTGGAGAAAGTTCCATGTGCACTTGAGAAGAATGTGTGTTCAGTTGAGTTTGGATGTAAAGTTCTGTAGATATCTGTGAAATCTATCTGGTCCAGTGTATCATTTAAAGCTCTCTTTTCTTTGGAGATGTTGTGCTTAGAAGACCTGTCGAGGGTAGAAAGAGCTAGATTGAAGTCACCAAGTATAAGTGTATTATTATCTAAGTATTTCTTGACTTTGGTTAATAATTCGTTTAAGTATTTGGCAGCTCCCACATTCGGGGCATATATATTGAGGATTGTTAAGTCCTCTTGCTGGATAGATCCTTTAAGTATGATATAGTGTCCCTCTTCATCTCTCACTACTGTCTTCGGGGTAAATTTTAGTTTATCTGATATAAGGATGGCTACCCCTGCTTTCTTTTGAGAACCATTTGAATGGTAAATGGTTCTCCAACCTTTTATTTTCAGGTTGTAGGTGTCCTTCTGTCTAAAATGAGTCTCTTGTAGACAGCAAATAGATGGGACCTGCTTTTTTATCCAGTCTGAAACCCTGCGCCTTTTGATGGGGTCATTAAGCCCGTTCACGTTCAGAGTTACTATTGACAGATATGAGTTTAGTGTCATCATGATATCTATTTAGTCCTTGTTTTTGTGGATTGTTCCACTGAACTTCTTCTTAAAGGGGAATTTTAAGAGTCCCCCTTAAAATTTCTTGCAGAGCTGGTTTGGAGGTCACATATTCTTTCAGTTCCTGCCTGTCTTGGAAGCTCTTTAGCTCTCCTTCCATTTTGAATGAGAGCCTTGCTGGATAAAGTATTCTTGGTTGCATGTTCTTCTCATTTAGGACCCTGAATATATCCTGCCAGCCCTTTCTGGCCTGCCACGTCTCTGTGGAGAGGTCTGCTGTTACCCTAATATTCCTCCCCATGAAAGTCAGGGACTTCTTGTCTCTTGCTGCTTTAAGGATCTTCTCTTTATCTTTGGAATTTGCAAGCTTCACTATTAGATGTCGAGGTGTTGAACGGTTTTTATTGATTTTAGGGGGGGATCTCTCTATTTCCTGGATCTGAATGCCTGTTTCCCTTCCCAGATTGGGAAAGTTTTCAGCTAGGATTTGTTCAAATACATATTCTGGCCCTCTGGCCCTTTCGGCGCCCTCAGGAACCCCAATTAAACATAGGTTTTTCTTCCTTAGGCTGTCATTTATTTCCCTTAATCTGTCTTCATGGTCTTTTAATTGTCTATTTTTTCCTCAGTTTCCCTCTTTGCCATTAACTTGTCTTCTATGTCACTCACTCGTTCTTCCACTTCGTTGACCCTCGTCGTTAGGATTTCTAGTTTGGATTGCATCTCATTCAATTGATTTTTAATTTCTGCCTGATTGGATCTAAATTCTGCAGTCATGAAGTCTCATGAGTCCTTAATGCTTTTTTCTAGAGCCACCTGTAGCTGTATAATAGTGCTTCTGAATTGGCTTTCTGACATTAAATTGTAATCCAGATTTTGTAACTCTGTGGGAGAGAGGGCTGTTTCTGATTCTTTCTTTTGAGGTGAGGTTTTCCTTCTAGTCATTTTGCTCAGTGCAGAGTGGCCAAAAACAAGTTGTATTGGGAAAAGGAGAGAAAGAGAGAGAAGGAAAGAAAAGAGAAAGAGAAAAAAGAAAAAGGAAAAAAGAGAAGAAAAAGAGAAAGAAAAAGAAAGAAAGAAAGGTGAAAAAAAGAAAAAAAGGGGTGTGGGGGAAGCAATCAGAAATCAAAAAGAAAAGAAAAAAAAAAAAACACGGGGGAGTATCTTCTGAATCTGTAGACTTTAAGTCCCTTGACTTCCCCTGGAACTGGTCCGTCCAGCTGGTCTTCTGGGGGAGGGGCCTGCTGTGCTGATTTTCAGGTGTTAGCACTTGGGGGAGCTGCTCTGCCCTGCCTGCTGCAGGGCTCAGCGGGGTTGTTTACCCCGTGGGGCCCCAGGAGGAACAGCCGCAGTTGCTATGGCAACTCTGGAAGCCTGGATTCAGCCTCCGCAGGAACTACGGGGTCGGGGCTCTCGGTCTCCGTCTGCAGGGCCTGGAGGCTCCGGGGCGGGGCCGCTGATCTGCTCAGCTCGGGGCAGGAGCGTCCTCGCTGTCTCGGGCCCTCCCGGCCTCTGCCTGTCTCGGGGGAGGCCGGATCCTGGGCTGTGTCCCGGCGCCCTGTGCTCCGGGGCCTGCGCTGTTGGATTCGCGCTCCCGCCCCGCAGCCCCCTCCGCGGAGCCGCCGCCCGAGCCCCTCCGAGCTGCTCCGGTCGGTCCCTCCGTGCGCGCTGCAGCCCTTAGGGAGCTCGGCGCACTCTCCCGCGGCGCAGGTGTCTGTTAGTGTCCCCGGGAGCCCGAGGGCATCCCCGCCCTCCTGGGTCCTGCTCCAACTCCCTGCGAGCCCCTTTCCGCCCGGGAAGGTTGGTGCAGCTCCTGCTCCTCCGGGACGGGGCTCTCCTGTCCTGGGGACACTCGCCCCGGCCTCAGCCCGGCTCCTCGCGGGCCCCTCCCCCTCGGAGGCCTTTTGTGTCTTTATTTCTTTTTCCCCGTCTTCCTACCTCGATAGAAGCGCGGACTCTTCTCACTGTAGCGTTCCAGCTGGTCTCTCTCTAAATCTCAGGCCGAATTCGTAGATTTTCAGGATGATTTGAAGGTTATCTAGGTAATTTGGTGGGGACAGGTGATTTGGGGACCCTACTCTTCCGCCATCTGGCCCCTCCCTAACAGTGGAATAAATGAACTAAAGCTACATATCTTAACATGGATGATTTTCATGATAAAGTATGTGCTAAAATAGCAACATCACAAGAATATATTAAACATAATATTCTTTTGATAAATATTTCAAATCACACACAAAAAATCATTGTTTAGTAGAAGTATGTTTTTAATTTTTGAAAGATTCATTTATTTATCTTAGAGAAAGAGAGAGAAAGAGCACAAGTGGGGTGAGGGGGCAGAGGGAGAGGGAGGAGGAGAAAGAGAATCTCAAACAGACTTTATGTTAAGTGCAGAGCCTAGCACATGGCCCAATCCCATGATCTGGAGATCATGACCTAAGCCAAAATCAACAGTGGCATACTTAGCCAACTGAGCCACCCAGATGCCCCTCGTAAAAGTATATTTTAAAGGCATGGGATTAATAAATACCCAAATTATCATGGTGATTCCACAGGGGATGGGGAATGGGCATGAAAAGAGGAATGTACCTAGAGAAGGGTACATAGAGTTCAACTGTATTTGTGTTTTACATCCTAAGGTAGACTGTAGATACACAGCATTGTTTGGTTTTTGCTTATTTTTTACTCTTGATGACTTTAATCTGTCAGAAATAGTGATACACTATAAAAATTTTAAATGTCTCCTGATTTCTCTATTCGAGACTCTCCCCAAGACAAAATATTCTGCACGTTGGTAAAACTAACTTTCCTAAAATACCCTTTGCTTCATCTTATATTTGCAAGTCTTCAACCATTCTCGAAGGCCCATGTGATAAACTCCACACCCTTTGCATGTCCCTCAAAGTTCCCAAGAACCTGGAACCTTCCCTGTCTCTGTCTCTGTCTTCCTTACCTGCAATATCCTTTCCTTTCCTACCTGTTTACTTGAATCTTACACTCAATATCTAGTCTACCAACCTTAGCCCTTCAAAGTTGCCTCAGATTTGGGTGGAATGGTCCTCTCTCTCATCTGGGGCTATCCCTCCATACATATCCTTTGGCTCTTTTCCTCCCATATCCTCTGGGAACATATTCCATCAACTTTCCCATGTTCTTTTAACTCTATGTTTTCTGCATTCCTTTGTCTCCTATAAAACCTCCTTTAACAAGTCTCTCCCAGTCTACTCTGAGGTTGAGCATCAGTCATTTTCCTTTCTCAGTATATTTTTTCTTGGAAAAATATACTTGGATATTGGAATCTTGGAAGAGTCCAAGATTTTACCCTATTTGCAAGCTAGCCAGTTAGCATCCCATGGTTTCATGGATGTTGGCAGAAGACGTGAGACACCTGGTCAAAGACAAAGTTTTTTATTACTCAAAGTAAAGCAGCAGCCAAAATATCCACACTTTTCTTATGCTAGTTCCTTGAGCCCCAATTCCTATTGGATGATGCAGAAGGTCATGTGACACCAGAACACATGCTGGGTTACACTATAGGAAAAAAAAACCCTGAACTTAGGGAACTTGAATCTTTTATAATAGTCAGTAAGCATACCTGACCTCTCTGGAGGAAGACACTATCTACATCTTACAAGACTGCCTGCAACACAAACTTTCTTGAAAAGACATAGCTGACAAAAAGGCAATCAGTGTCTACTCAAAAGATAAAAACATGAGAGATCCATGGAGAACTATCTTCCAAAAGTTACTAGTCCTATTTCCTCAACTACTCTGAAAGATCCTTGAAAGCAGGATGTAGCAAATATCTTCTTAAAGGGCCAAACAGTAAATATTTTAGGCTTATAGATCACATAGTTTCTGCCACTAGTGCAAAGGAGCCAAAGACAATGTGTAAAAGAATGGATGTGATTATGTTCCAATAATACTTTATTTACAAAAACAGGTGCTGGCTTCTACTTGGAACAATGGAACATATTTATGCATCACACGCAGTCCTGGATGCTGGTGTTACTTCAGTAAATAAAACAGATTAAATATCCACCATATATTCTACGAGAAGAAGACATCAACAAACAAAATAAGTAAAAGATAGTTTGCCAGATGATAGGAAGTGCTCCCAGGAAAACTAAGGCAGGACACCGGAGACACTGAGGGAGATAAAATTTTACATAAGGGGTTAGGGAAGACATCTATTGCTAGACAAACAATATTGCTGTATAAGCAATTCTCAACAATAGAGAAGGTGACCTAGAGAAAGGCCTGAGGGAAGTGCTAATAATATCTAGGAAAAGAGCATCCCAGGCAAAGGAAACACATGCGAGGCTGACAGCACTCCTGGCATGTTTGAGAAGCTGGAAGGAGGCAAGGAAGGTGAAGCGGAGGGAGTGAAGAGGAGAATTAAAGAGAGGAACTCTCCAGGTAGCTGGAGGATTGCATGGAGGAATAATCTGTACCAATCCAAACTTTTAGAGATCAATCTGCTGCTGTGGGAATAATCTGAAATAATCTGCAAAAGCAGAATGGAAGTAGGATGATGATTCAGGGTACCTTTAATAACCAAGGCAGTGACGATTGCTCGGGCTAGGATGCTGGCAGTTAAATTCTGGATAAATGTTGAAAATAAAGCCAATAGGACTTGCTAGAGGCTTGGAGGGGGTCTGTGAAAGAAATAATGGAGTCAAAGGCTGCAGCAAAGTTTTTGGCCTGAGCTACAGAAAGAAAGGAGTTGTTGCCACAGACTGAAATGAAAACCCGAACAGTGACGCAGGTTTTGGGGCAGATCCGGAGTTGGGCTTCAGAATGTTAAGTAGATACTTAGCAATGTGTTAATGATAATAAGCTACCTACTTAACAAGAGTTGCCTAAAGCCAGCCCTGCGGCCCAGCAGTGTATCAGGAAACTGCAATTGCCTCACAGCCAGCGTCCTCCCCTCCCCTCGACAGAGTCCAGCCTGGCGGCCTCTACAGATGGGTCAGCTGGAACATTAATTCAGATCGCTTCTCTGGCCAAATAGACACAGAATGATGACAAGGGTCCTTTGTCCAGACTTCATCTGATGAAGGACAAATCCAGTAAATGAAGAAGAGGCTGTCTGCCTATCAAAATGCATATTCATTAAACTCTTTATCAGCTGTCAGCCCGGAAGGGGGAATGACAGATTTTTAACAAGATAATTTGAGGAACATTCCCTAAACATATTGAACTAAATTGTCCCTCCTGTATCTGGGCTAGTGCCAGCAGTTACTGTCCACATCTTGAATTCTCCCCCAGGCCGCTTCACAGGGTCAACTGAGGAATCCCCTTACACTGCTTAACAATCAGTGCACAAAGCTTACTTTGAAAAGAAGGTGGGGGGGGGGGGGGTCGCTGGCTCTAAAAGGGAAAGAATCCCAACACTACAGCTGCGCTTATTCCAGCCCAGTCTTTCATTTGGGCAATATCCCCTAGGCAAAAACTCAGAGTAGAAGGCAACTTTGCTCTGCTCGTGCTTGATTTTAGACAAGAATTTCTAAGCAAAAGCAGAGCCCCACTTAGTATTATGAACAAAAGAATTCGCACACCTAATTTCACCTTGCCATGCAATTTGATTCATTCTTATGCATCTCTTCAGTGTTTCTCACACAGGGGAAGCAGCAGTAACTTTGAGGAGAATGTTCCTACAAGCAGTATACTGTCCTTTCTCAGGCCTCAGTGTTGGAGAAGGTCAAGAAGGCTAGTCACCAAAGTGAGGCTGAATTTCAGGCAAAAGATAGGATGCTTCTTTGAAATATTTGAGGAGAGAGGGTGTATTCACCTGGAGGGAAAAAATAAAAGCTCCTTGATGTAGAAAGAAGACATTGCCCAGGATTTGACAGAAGCGTAATGGGTCTCAACCCAGGGGAGAACTGAGTTGACAGTTTTAGCATTGGAGACAGAAATGGAATGGACAGAAGAGAAAAGAAAGTTCAGTAAGTACTAAAGGAACAAAGGTACACTTGTTCCTTGAGAAGAGAAGCCATCAGAGCTATGCCATCAAATGTCTGCAGAGAATGTGGGTGATTGGCCCCAAGAGGTGATAGGCACACCCTGGAAACATTAAGATGCAAATCAGAGAAGTGTACATATCCACTGGGATAAATTTTGAAGCAAGTAACAATTCCTGAATAAAACTGATAATAAAGATCCATTATCTCAAATAATAAGAAATCCAGGGTTAGAAGGATTCAAAAGTTGGTGTGGCAGCTTAACAATGTCAATAAAAAAACCTCATCTTAATGCTGATTTTCTGCTCTATATAACTGTTCATGCATTGGCAGTTTCTCTCACTATCACAAATTAGATAAAACAACTCTTGTGTCCTATTCTCAGTATTAAAAAATAAGGAAGTGGGTTGAAACAAAGGGTGTGGCTCTTTTAGTGATGGTGGTCTAGTGGGTATACCACTTTCCCTAAAGATTTTTATATCCCATTGACCAAATCTGAGTTATCTATCAAAGGAAATGGGATAGTTCTATTTCACTTAAATTAATCAGAAAATCATCCCCTGGGGTTGAATACATTGCTGCAAGAATGAAATCGAGGTTTTATTTATAAGGAAGGGAAGAATCTGTTGGGTAGAAAACCATGAGTTGCCACATTTAGCTCCTTGCATTTTCCATATTCTATCTTAAAAAAATACTTCGAAGAAATAAAGACTTCTGCAGGAGGAAAGTTTGAGAAACTGAGATTCAGATTTGGTCTAAGAGGAAAAAAAATGGAGTGAAATAACTTCTGTTTCTAAGTAACTGAGATGCAACATCCTAAGAGAAATAATTTTTTAAAAACTGGACAAAATATCAAAATCATCCTTTTGAACTATCAAGAGCTAACAAAACCATGAACAATTATGAGGCCACAATCAAGAAGCAAATGGAAATGGACAAAGACAAAGCAGGTACTTAGGACCACTGTATCTGCCAATTCTGAAAAAAATTAGCTAACAGGATCAGAAGCCCTCAGAAGCCCTCCAAGGGCACAGCGTTTGGGAGTTCAGAACCTCCTCTGAGAAGCGTGATAAAACCTCCTGGGATCCTGGGATCAAGTCCCACATTGGGCTTCCCACAGGGAGCCTACTTCTCCCTCTGCCTATGTCTCTGCCTGTCTCTCATGAATGAATAAATAAAATCTTTAAAAAAAAATCAAAAGTAAACTAAAATAAAAATAATTAAAATTTGAAAAATTAATGGATGGGTTTAATAGCAAATTTGACACAGCTGATTAGAGAATTAATATACTAGATGTTAAGTCAGAAGAAAATATGCTGAATCATGGAGAAAGAAGATGAGACATATAGAAAAGATTATGCAAAATAACAGCAACAGAGAGAGAAACTATTAATTAAGCATAATTAAAATCCTAGAAGGAAAGGAGAAGAGAGAATAGGCAAAAGTAATATTTGAAGCAATAATGGCTGAGAATTATGCAAAACTAAAGAGAAATATTAAACGATAAATGCCATAAGCACCATCAACAGTATGCAGGTAAATAAAAAGAAAATTACACCTACACACAGTATAAAAAGAAACTGCTAAAAAATCAAGATGAAGATAAATTCCTAAAAGCAGCCAGAGAAACAACAGAATACTTTCAAAAGCCAACAATAATAATGGCTGACTTCTCAACAGGAATAAAAAAGAATGTATACCTTCAAATTTCTGAAAAATATAATTGCCGAGCAAGATTTACATAGCGAGTGCAAGGAAAATAAAAACATTTTCAAGTAAGTAAAAACCAAAAGCATTTTCTACTTGAGCTAAAAGGAAATACTAAAAGAAAGGCAGGAACAAAACTGTTGAATACGTGGGCAAACTTGTTTATTGGCGAACCATGTGAACAATGCATCTAGGCTTTCAAAACTGTAGAGAAAGAAAATACATGAAGCCATAATATGCAAGGTGAGAGGGAGAGCAAAAGGTTTTTAGGTTCTTGCATTTTGCAGGAATTGGTAAGAGTCCTAATTCATATGAGACATGGATAAATTGGGAAAAAAACATGTTGTAATCTGTAGGCTACCACTGAAGAAACTGTTACCAAAAATGTATGTATCACCTATTCACAGATGAGATAAAATGCAATAATAAAAAATAATCGGTAATTCACCATGTAAACAAAATAAATGAGAGAAAGCCTATGGTCATCTCAAAAGATGTAGCAGAAAGTATTTGATAATTTTCAGTATCCATTTGTGATGGAAAACCAACTAAATGAGACAGCAACTTTATTGAAATACAATAGACATAACAAAATACTGCATAGACTGAAAGTATTTGATTTGGTCAGTTTAGACACGTACATTTCCCTGTGTTCTTTTTTAGTTGGCTCCTTTCACTCAGCCTAATTATTCTGAGATTCAGCGATGTTGTTTTATGAAACAATAGTCCAGTCCTTTTTTATTGCTGAGTAGTGGTCTATTGTATACTACAATCCATTTATTCAGTCACCTGTTGATGGACATTTACACCGTTTCCAGTGTGGGGCCATTACAAATAAAGCTGTCATGAGTATTTGTGTACAAGGCTCTGTAAGAATATAAGCTTTCAAAAAAAAAAAAAAAAAAAAAGAATATAAGCTTTCATTTTTCTTGGGTATATACCTATGAGCGGAATGGCTAGGTCATATGGTTTGTAATGTAACTTTTTAAGAAATTGCCAAACTGCTTTTTCTAAAGTAGTTCTACTGTGTTATATTCCCACCAGCAATGTGCAGGAATCCCATTTCCTCCACGTCTTTACCACCACTTGGTTTTTTTTCAGTCTCCTTTATTTTAGTCTGTCTAGTAAGTACGCAGTGGTCTTAATTTCCTTAATGACTAAGCTGTGGAGAATCTGTTTATGTGCTTATTTGACATCCATTTATCTTTGGTAACATATCTTTAAATCTTTGCACGTTATTAAATGTGATTTTAAACACCACTGCATTTTGGGAGTTTGCATATAAATATAACATAAACTGAGAATAATTTCTTTATCAGATGCATGATGTGCAAATATTTTATTCCAGCCTTTGCTTCTCTTTTAATTCTCTTAATGCATTTTAAAGGACAAAACTGTTGGGGCACCTGGGTGGCTCAGTGTTTGAGCATCTGCCTTTGGCTCAGGGCATGATCCCAGGGTTCTGTGAGCAAGTCCTGTATCAGGCTCCCCACACGGAGCCTGCTTCTCTGCCTATGTTTCTGCCTCTCTTTCCCTGTGTCTCTCATGAATAAATAAATAAAATTCAAAAAAAACAAATAAAGGACAAAGCTTTTCAATGTTGATGAAGTTTACTGTTTTTTCCTTTTAGGGATGATGCATTTGGTGTCATATCTCAGAAATCTTTGCCTAACCCAAGATCACAAAGATGTTCTCATGCTTTCTCCCAGAACTTTCAAGTTTCAGATTTTACACTTAAATCTGTGATTTATCCTTAATTAATTGTTGAATATATTGCAAACTACAGAGTAAGGTTACATTTTTGCAAATGGATACTCCATTGTTCCAGCATCAAGAGTTGAAAATGCTATTCTTTCTCCAATGAATTGCTTTTATATAAACCTTTGTCAAAAATAAGTTGTCCAAGACAGCATTAAAAGCACCTTGCTGAAAGCAAAAATGAATTATTGGGACTTCATCAAGATAAAAAGCTTCTGCACACAAAAGAAGCAGTCAACAGAATTAAAAGACAACCTATAGAATGGGAGAAGATATTTGCAAATGACGTATCAGATAAAGGGCTAGTATCCAAGATCTATAAAGAACTTATTAAACTCAACAGCAAAGAAACAAACGATCCAATCATGAAATGGGCAAAAGACATGAAGAGAAATCTCACAGAGGAAGACATAGACATGGCCAACATGCACATGAGAAGATGCTCTGCATCACTTTTCATCAGGGAAACACAAATCAAAACCACAATGAGATCCCACCTCACACCAGTGAGAATGGGGAAAATTAACAAGGCAGGAAACAACAAATGTTGGAGAGGATGCGGAGAAAAGGGAACCCTCTTGCACTGTTGGTGGGAATGTGAACTGATGCAGCCACTCTGGAAACACTGTGTGGAGGTTCCTCAAAGAGGTAAAAATAGATCTGCCCTACGACCCTGCAGTTGCACTGCTGGGGATTTACCCCAAAGATACAGATGCAGTAAAACACCGGGACACCTGCACCCCGATGTTTCTAGCAGCCATGTCCACAATAGCCAAACTGTGGAAGGAGCCTCGGTGTCCATCGAAAGATGAATGGATAAAGAAGATGTGGTCTATGTATACAATGGAATATTCCTCAGCCATTAGAAACGACAAATACCCACCATTTGCTTCGACGTGGATGGAACTGGAGGGTATTATGCTGAGTGAAGTAAGTGAATCGGAAAAGGACAAACATTATATGGTCTCATTCATTTGGGGAATATAAAAATTAGTGAAAGGGATTAAAGGGAAAGGAGAGAAAATGAGTGAAAATATCAGTGAGGGTGACAAAACATGAGAGACACCTAACTCTGGGAAATGAACGAGGGGTAGTAGAAGGGGAGGTGGGTGGGGCGTAGGGGTGACTGGGTGATGGGCACTGAGGGGGGCACTTGGCAGGATGAGCACTGGGTGTTATGCTATATATTGGCAAATTGAACTCCAATAATTTTTTTTTTTAAAGCACCTTGCTGGGTGCACTGGGATGTAAGAAATTATAAACAGCAGAATCCCATTGTAGATGAATTAGCTATATCCTAACTGCTCTATAGTTTGACTCCATTATACTACATGGTCCCAAATAATGTTACGATGTAGTTAGAGAGATGAGAAGAATGATTAGCATTCAGATGTTTTAAAGATGCCTATTAGTTTTCTCTGTAGCCTTGGCTTTTCTTCTATTGACAACTTGCAATGAAAATAAAGTATTTGGGTAGCATAGCCAAGAAGGCTTTCAGTTTAGGGCCTTAGATCCGGACACTGAAGAACATCTACAAGAAAGACCATTAATGAAAAACAAATTATATCTGTTGTTTATATATGTACGGGTGACTATTCAGTGAACGTGTCCTTTATTTGGCTGTTACATGAATGAATACACTGGTTTGGAAAGTTTCATGTGTGCGTATTTTACACATGGGTAAAATGCCATTATTTATTTTGAATTATCTGGTTAAGAGTTTTTAATGTCTTCAAATGTATATTTTTTGGTTTTGAAAAATAAATAACTAGTGACTTACAAAAAAAACAAAGAAAGTTGTTTATATATGTATTTCTGGATTCCGTATTATTTTTCATTGGTCTTTTTGTCTCTCTTGATGCCAATACCACACTGTTTTTTTATTGCAGCTTCAAAACAAATCTTGAAATCAGGAAGTATTAGCCCTTCAAATTTATTCTTCGTTTTCAGAGTTGTTTTGGTCACTCCTTTGTACTTCTGGTTTAAATTTAGAATCAACTTGTCAATTTCTATGAAAAATCCAGTCAAGCACAAAGTAATATGTAGTGGCTCTTTAGTATACTTAGTGAAAGTTACTATACATGTGATGAGTGAAAAAAAAAAAAGACTTTTATCTCATTGGGATGAAACCACTGGGCTCACTCCCTCTGTGGTTCACATACATCTACCTTATTCAACACAAAATTCAAATATATATTTTATCAAATTTACAAATTACTAGGTTATATTAAGAAGTGAATATTATTGTGTGCTGGGGACTATGCCAACCCTATACATACATTATTTCACTTAACACTCACAACAGCCAGCAAGGAAGGTACTGTTATGCCTCTCTATTTAACAGATAAAGACACTGAGGCTCAGAAAGGTTAAGTAATTTGCCCAAGGTCACACACCCTTGATTTGACTCCAAATCTGGTTTATTGACCATTTGGCTACACTGCTTCTGGGACTCTAGAGATCCATTTAGATAATTAAATGCTTGCCTTATCTCTTCTTTACCAGTCTAGAAGACCCACAAAGACAGAAATACCAGTGCTCATAGCACCTTGAGTACATTTATAACGGTAGGCATCTAATACATTTTTCTTTTTGAAAGAGTGGACAGACAAGGGAAAAAAGAGCTTGAATTGAGTTGAGGAGGCATACAGAATTCAGATGCATTTGTCTACAAGGCTTTTTCTAATGTTTTGTAATGATTTACAACAAGGTAAAATCTGGACCACCACCAAAATAGTCCAAGAAGCTGTCCATGTGGAAATGAAATCTGACAGTCCCAGTTGTAGTGAGAGAAAAGTCTGGCAAGACTCGCAACCCGGTTTTGACCACCCAACAGGTATTACAGAAAAAGAATCTGCACAAAATAACTCCGTGACTTAGGAAATACGTTTTGCAAGTTAAAAATCTGGATTACTTAGCTAATGACCCCATTTTATAATTCTGAATGTGAAAGAGACCTTAGGAGGCATTGATTCTGGCTCTCTGTTTCAACACAAAGAAACAGAGCCCCGGAGAGACTTAGGGCCCTATCTAAGGTCACATGGTCTGCTGTTAACAGAAATCTAAAACCTCTAATTCCCAGCCCAATACTCACTCTTCTACACAGATAGTCTCTATGTGTATCCAGTCATAGATGATCTCACACTTTTTATGATCTGTAGACTGAAGATGGATTTCTGCACGCAGGATGACTGTCTTCACAGTCCTCTAGAGAGAAGAATAGTAAAGGCCTATTAGAGGAAAGAAGAGCAAATAAACGGGTCTGGGAGGCTTCAAGAGCACAGCAGTTCCCTCCTATTAGCCTTCCTGACAGTTTCAATGACAGCAAAATTTCCATAGTATTTACAAGAGAAGCAAGAAATTCTCTTCAGCCTGGGTTGACTCTACTTTGGAATATTTTCCTCTGGCAACCCACTGCCATTTGGCCAAATTACGTGACTGTGTTTCTATCCAACCCATTTTGCCCAACTAGTTCTCTCTACTCTAAGGATACCATGCACTGCTAATATCTACAACAGGTACCAGTACTCAGTACTCCTATTCATTATCTTTAATGTTCCCTATGACCTTGAAATTAGAGGTGATCATCATTCTTGTTTAATAGATGAAGTAACAGAAGCATAATGCACATAATGTACATCATGCATTCTAGGTAACACTATTAATAAGACACAGAGCCAGAAATCTAATCCAGGTCCTAGGGATGCCAAAGTTTTTGCTCTTTCCACACAGTGCAGAAAGACTGATCGAAGCTGAATGACTCATTCCCAGCCAGCGCATACTATTGACCAAACTGATCAGTGAGTGTTCTTGTTTGTTGGACAGAAAGAGTGTCCTTCATGGGTGTCCAGAATAATCAATGGTTAGAAGAATCACTCACTGGTAAATAGGGGAGGGATATAAAAGCAGGATGAAAGAGTCAGAAAAAATATAATAATTAAAAATAGATAATTTGCAGCAGACATTACTCCACACACTTTACAAAATAGATTCTTGTTTAATTCTTACAACCACACTAGGAAGGGTTTCTCTTGCAGGTTTAAGGTTTTCTTAAAAGAAGAATGGGAGCCTTTTACACTTAGGGGACCTACTCAAAATCACACAACTGGACAACAGTGAAAGTCCTATTTCAGAGCCCACTTTCTTAACCCTGGAAGGTTAAAGAATCACCTGAAATGGAAAGAACAGAGAAACAAAAGAAACCACCGAACTGGAAGTGTCAAAGGACAAAGTAAACACCACGTTAAAATATGAAACTTTTGAAGTGCCTGGGATGGCTCAGTTGGTTAGGCATCTGACTCTGATTTCGGCTCAGGGTCTGATCTCAGGGTCTGCTGAGACTGAGACTGCTGTGAGACTGAGCCTGGTGTTGGGCTCCACGCTAGGCCTGGAGCCTGGAGACTCTCTCTCTCCCTCTGTCCCTTCCCACCTGCTCTCCCTCTCTCTAAACTAAACTAAACTAAACTATGCAACTTTTACTTAACAAAAAATAATTGTTGTTAAATACCAGCCTCAAAGGTCTCTAAAGTACCTTCCTAAATTCTATAAAGCTAAAGTTGAATTTCTTTTTCCTCTGTGAGATTTAATATGTCTCCAGCTATAAATAAGAAATTACATTGTCTCTGTGCAATATAGTTTGTTTAGTGTGAAATTGAGCAGTGCAATTGTGTTTACTATTAATGATTAGAAAACCAATTGTTGTGTAATTCACCATAAATGATAATGGAACATGAAAAATGTATGACCACTATTCAGTCTCTGGAGTCAAATCAGATCAAGAACAAGAGTAAGGTACCAGACCAGTGATGATGAATCTCATTTCTGTTCTGCATAAGAACACTGGGTGCTTGCAATTCCACCCTTAAGTGCAGGGGTGACCTAAAGCCTTTGTTCAAATAAAGCAGCCTTGTGGGTTGCAAAGTGTACTTAGCTAAGACTGTGAGTGCCTTGTTCTTCATCTTGGCCTCTCTTCTCAAATTAAACAGCTCATCATGAAAAATCTAGGTGCTTAGGAGGCACATGGGCTCTGAAGAGACAGATGAGATTTAATTCCTGCCCCATCACTTACTAGCTGTTTGTGACCTTAGGTGACACATTAGGTACATCTGGTCATGCCCCAAATACCTACTCTTACTTTTTTGTACAAGAATAAAATTCCAATTGGGCACATTGCCACTCAGAATACAGATGACATTCCCTAGCCTTCCCTGTAGCTAATTCTCTTAGGTGTCCCATACATCTAATTCTGTCCATTTTGAGAGTCCTATGAGCAATTTCTGAGAATGTTCCTGAAAAGAAGGCTACTATACTCTCTACCCTTGTTATTCATTCAATCCTATTACCTAAGACATGGATCTCACCCTGAATGATAAGGCTGAAAGTAACATCCAATGGATGAAAGAATGGGGAATTGGTAGGGGTCTCAGCCTCTGCAGACTTGAGACAAAGCCACATGCCATCCAAACCCAGGACAAACACTCTACACATTTACATGATAGAGAAATACACTCCTAACTTAACTGTTACTCTTAAGGTTTTCTCAAATTTGCATTCAAACCTAATCTGGACTAATACAGACAAGTTGTATAAAATGAGAATAATAATAGTATACATGTAGCTCAGAGGTTTATTGTGAGGATTAAATGAGAAAATGCATGTAAATACAAGGCCTGGATAATAAAAATTAAATATTCATCATTATTATTAGTATAATGATAGTATTTCTTGCCTAATGAGGACAATTTTCTTGTCTTAGGCCTTATACAGGAATTATATTTGAGGCACTTCCTCAGACTACAACATTATAAGAAAAAATATAAATGGTCTTACAGAATCACTGTGGTCGTCATATCCAAGGCCATTTCTTTCTCTATACTAAGAGGCAATTTTATGTAAGGAATAAAGGATTAGGGTCTGACAGCCCAGAAAATAGACTACCAGATTTTTTCTTTCCAATTCCTCTTTTCCAGTACTCATTATCAGTCATTAAGTACTCTTGTCAATTACAACATTCCCACACGATGCTGTCCGGTTTTCAAGAATTCAGTCTATTTTAAACCAATTATGTTTTAGGGTTATCACTTCCTGGCACCTTAAACTCATCATTAAATTATTTCCAAATCATAACATAAAATGGGATTATTTGAGGGGAGGGTTCTGAATATGTGTGTTGATTTTCTTGCCTTTATTACCAAATAATTTGAACATAACCTCGCTCTCCACTCATCATAGAGGTAAAATATAATTAGTACAAAATAAGTAGTGGAGATCATGGGAGAGAGAAAATGCTAAGAATTGTATGTGCCAAGGAAATCGCCATTGAAGAGATAAAGCCTAAAAGAAGACGAAGATTTAGATTTACAAAAGAAGAAAAAGACTTTCTAGAGAAGGGACAAAAGTACAGGACACAGCAAGGGAGTAAGCCCTTCCAGGTGAAGCAGAGAATTCATGTGGCAAAGTAGATGAGGATATCAAAAAGGCACCCTGAGATTAGGACATGAAGGGCCCCAAATATTAAATCAAAAAATCTGGACCAATGGGTACTGAACAGAAAAGTGAATGTACAAAATGATGGTTTAGCTCATGGTAAGGAGCTAGATGGAAGAGATGAAGAGAATAATCTAGGAGGGTTTTTTTTTTTTAATTTCATTTATTTATTCTTGAGAGACAGAGAGAGAGGCAGAGACATAGGCAGAGGGAGAAGCAGGCTCCCTATGGGGAACCCGATGCAGGACTCAATCCCAGGACCCTGGAATCACTACCTGAGCTGAAGGCAGACAGTCCACCACTGAGCCACCCACCCCGGTACCCCAATCTAGGGGACTGTTTTCGTTGTTGAGATATCATTCATATAATATACAATTCATGCATTTAAAGTGTATGTCAGTGATTTTTAACATATTTACAGGTTGTGCATCCATCATCATGATCTAATGTTAGAACAAATTTGCTCCCCTCTAAAAAAATCCTGTATCTATTAATAGTCAATCTTCATTTCTCTCCTTTCCTCCCCAGCCCTTAAGTAGATTAATAAACTAATCTACTTAATGTCTGTATAATTTGCATATTCTGGACATTTCATGTAAGTGGAATGATACAGTATGTTGTCTTTTGTGACTGGCTTCTTTCATCTAGCATAATGTTTTCAAGGGTCATCCATGTTGCAGCATGCGTGGGTCAATAATTCATTTCTTTTTATCTCCAAATAATATTTCATTATATGGATATATCACATTTCATTTATCCATTCATTAATTTTAAGATGAACATTTAGGTTGATTCCACTTCAAGCTATTATAAATAATGCTGCTATAAACATTCTTGCAATAACTTTTTGTGTAGACATATGTGTTTATGTCTCTTGGGTATATACATAAGAGTGGAACTGCTGAGTAATATGGTAACTCTACGTTTAAAATTTTGAGGAACTGCCAAATTTTCTCCAAAATTGCTGTACTCTTTTATACTCCTAACAGCATTGTATGAAGGTCTAAATTTCTCCAAATCTTTGCCAATACCTATTATTGTCTTTTAGATTATAACTAGCATACATACTAGTAGGTATGAGGTGGTATTTCATTGTATTTCCCTAATGACTAACAATATTTATTATGAGTTATACTACAAATAATATTTACTATGAGTTGTAAGAATTATTTAGTTATTTATATATTATATATATTTATATATTCTGGATGTAAGTCAGATATATGATTCAATATGTGATTTGCAAATATTCACTGTTATTCTGTGGGTTGCCTTTTTACTTTCTGATGTAAAGAAAGTCCTTTGAAGCCCAAAATTTTAAATTTTGGTTCAGCTCAATTTAATTATTTTTTCATCCATCACATTTCCTTTAGGTCTCCATCCCGGGCAACTATGATCCATTTTGTGCTGACTTTGTTATATACATGGTATGAAGTATGGTGCAACTTTGTTTTTTCACATGCAGACATACAGTTGTGTGAGTACCATTCATTAAAATAGGAGTTTTTTTTCATATAATCCAGGCATGTAATAAGGTCCTGGACAAGGGTGACATCTTAAGAACCACTAGGAAAGAATTATAAAAAAATAAGGATCGGTGGCCAAGCTACAAAGAGGCAAGAGTGGGGTATGGCTGGGTAACCTGGAGAATACTGTTACTGCCATTGACACGAATAGGAAAGTCAAGAGAGGAAAAAGTTTTTAGAATAAGATAAGCTCCACTTCAGACATTTGAGTTTGCATTGCCCAGATGAAAATATATAGAACATTTGAGAAGATGCATAATCATAATGTAATGCCAGAAATGTTCTTCATGGTGATGCTCAGTACTCTCCCCAGAAGAAAAATTTGGAGGTTAAACAATACCAAGGCGAACAATTTCACTTAGACAGGAAGAAGGGAGAGAACAAAAAATATTTTAAGTAATTTATTAAATAATTTACTCATTCATTCTTTCAACAAATACTTATGGAGCCCCTATCATGTGCCAGGAGCTAACCAAGCACCTGGAGCTGGAGGAGATGATAATCAGCACGGTCTGCCTTCATGAACCTTTCTGTCCAGAGCAGGGAAAGAGACAATTAAATAAACAATTGCAATATAATTATAAATATATGATAAAGAAAATATAGGGTTCAAGAGAAAGCACTTACCTCAGTCCAAGTGTGTCAAGAAAGGTACTAGATGATTCATTCTCCAGCCTCAAACCTGAGGTGGAGGAAGAAGCCAAAGAAAGAGGCAGGGAGTCAGAGGAAGCATCCAGGTAGAGAAAAGCATGTGCAAAGAAGAGAAGAGAATGTTGTTTATTTGAAGAAGTACTGAATGATGTCTGGTCTGGCCAGAATACTGAGCCCTAGAAGAGGAGGCATGGTGGAAAGATAAGCAGCTAATCCCAGAAGGAATGGCCAGATAAGCCATCCTCACACCCCCTAGGCTGGCTCCCTCCATACTGTTTGATCTTTTGGCCTTTATCATTTCTCATTCACCTGAACCAATGCCTTGCTTCAAGCTCAGGTTCCACCTCGTTCAACATCCTAGATGCTTGCTCTTAACATATCCCTCCACATGGGTTGCTGCCCTCATCTACTCCATTTGTTCCCCTACTAACACTGAAGAGAAATGTGGGAGCCATTGATAGAGTTCTATTAACTTCCCCCATTCCCGGGGCTGGCTGGGCCCCCCTCAGGACCTTACTTGCTACAATGCTATGTTTGCAACCACACCCTGGGGCTTCCTGGGCTGCTCCTGAAACGCTGGTCCCACTGCACCACTAAGCCTCTGTGTCTCCTGGCAGATACTTGCCTCCCCGTGTCTTCCACTAGATCTACTTTTAAAGGTTAAAGAGGTGTAGGGCAAAGCACTTGGGTTTTGAAAATAGAAAGCTGAATCTAACACCAGCTCTGCCATCCACTGGCCATCTGGCCACAGGTAACTAACCTAATCCTGTTGAGTCTTAGTCTAACTCATAAGCTGCAGTAATGCTCGCCCACGGAGTGAGCAATACAGATGCAAGAGAGATGCAGAGCACCTGCTTTGCGGTAGGTATTCAGTGAGTGTCGGCTTGTCTTCATTCCTGTCCTCTAAGTGTACAGCAAAGAGTTTGCCTTCAATGCCTCATCTTTCTGCCTGGCCTCTCCTCACAAGAGATCCCCCCTGTGAGATTCGGCTCTCTAAATTGCACACCCTTTATCTTCAGTCCTTCATTGGGTCTTGTCCTTTAATCATACATGCGCGCGCGCACACGCACACACACACACACACACACACACACACACACACCCTCTCCAGTCTTGAAAACATCTCTACCTGAGTCTTCGCTCCTCTTTCCCTGTCTCTGCTCTCCCTCCTTCCTCTCTCCCAACCTTCCCCTTCTCACATTGCTCAGCTTCTCAAATAAATCTTCCGTACACGCACTGCCCCTGCTTCTTCACCACTCTCTCCTCTTTCATCACCTACCATCAGGTGTTTGTCTCCATCCCTGTTCTTAAACCTCTCTGGGAAGTCATAAGAACTTGCTTGTTATTAAAATAAATGGCTTTTCCTCTTGGTATTTTATATACGTATTTGTTATACATAATGTTATAATTAATATACTATATAGGTCAATTATATATAATGATATATAAGTTAATAATATGAATGTAATATAAATTACATTCTATATGCATATAGAATGTTATACATAGTATTATAGTTATATACATGTGTATATAGTTATTCATAGTATATATACTTAATAGTTTTATATATATGTTACATAATTATATATGTGATGCTATATATACCTAATATATATTACATTATGTTATATATATTATATTGCATATATTTCCTATATGTATAACATTATATATGTTATACTTTGTCTTTACTATAAGATGTGCTCTGACATGAAGATAAATCATATGGACAAAATCCCCTGTTTTTATTTGATATGTTGCTAAGTGACTGTCGCCTACTCTGAAGATACACGTTTCATGTCCAGTTTAATGAACTGATTAGGATTCCTGGACCACCTATAAGAAAATAATCTGCTGATATGAGGATTAACAGAAAACTCTACAAATGAGTAATAATTAGAGAATATGAACCAAAAACAAATACAGCAAAACAAAAGCACAAAGTAAAGCAAAATTCGCCTTGGATGCATGATAGCAAAGAGCGTGAAATAAATGCAAGATTTAAAAGTTGAAGCTGAAAAAGCTTCCTGATAAAGAGAGTTTGTTAGAAACGTCACTTTTTCACCATTACAAATTTATTTATAAAGATAATTGAAGTTATTTGTTTTGAAAACCTACCTCCTGCCTTTACATTATATCTCCTCTAGGAAACAGATGTAAAAATAGCTCGCTGCCACTTGCAGAGGAGAGACACGCACGACATGGGGACGGAGGCCCTTGGTGTCCTCTATGCCTTACACAGAAGGGAGAAGAGTCCCTGTGCTCTGCTCCAGGGGAGAGGAAGGGGGCCTGGTGGAGGGAGGGCAGCAAGAGGAGGAAGGAGCGGGAGTGTGGAGGAGACAGATGGTGCAGGGTGGGCTCTGAGTGCGTGAACTGGAGGTAAACCGCTCTTGTCACATTCTGCTGAGCACTTACGCAGTGGCTTCAGAATAAGTTATCACTGTCCTTCAGGGTTCTCATTAGCTCAGCAATGTCAAGTGAAGAGGTCTGGGGCCTTCCTATGGATACCCCAGGGGAGGATTTGGTCTGAGCTAAGACACACTCAGGGGGCAGGTTACCAGACTGGGGGGTCAGAAGTGCCGACATACGAATCTGAGTGGACGCAGATGAAGCAAGCAGACAGTGAGATCAGAAAAGACTGTAAATCCAAAATCCAAAACATGGGCAGGGAAGAGAGAGTTTTTAAGCTGTGATTGGCATCAGGCAGAAAGTTGAGATTTGTTGAGGAGAGCAAGGGATTGAAGTAGAAAAAGTAATAACCTGGGAATCTGAAGCCTTGGTTCTAAGCCAGACTCTGTCATTTCCTACATGTTTGATCTCGGACAAGTCATCTAATTTTTGAGCTCTTTACCAAGTTTTTAACTTCTCCAAGCCAGAATGTCTTCATCTGCAAAATGGATGAAATAACAGAATCTTTCCCATTGTAATGTTTTAAGAACTAGATGAGGTAACCCATTAAATAACTCGGATATAAAGATCCCAGCTCACAGAGAGCATTCAATACATGTTCCTTGCTAATCCTTTTGTTACTCTTATTATCATTTCTATCCTGCAGGGATTAGTTGAGATAATATGTATAAGCCCTGGGCCTGGCTACGCTGGCTCTCAGACCCCGAGCTTTGCTACTCAAGCTGTTCTATCACCTTTGTCTCCACTCATTTGATGTCTCAGGAAACAACAGTCTGAAGTCCTATAACAAGCTGCTGACAGCCCTAGACACTGATGCCACCAGCACTCCACTATTTGAAAAGGCGAGATGGTGATCCTCCCCCAGGTAGATGAAAGTTGACAAGAACATTGAGTGCCACAAGGGCTACCTTGGCTGGGACACCAGTCACATACTTTCCTAACTGCCCAGTTAAGATTTACTCCAGTGTGATCATGGCAAAGTCTGCGAATTTCAAACAAAATAAAATATATGAACACACAGAGAGAGAGAGAGAGAGAGAGAAAAGAATGGGGAGAAACATATCCCAAATTTATAGTGATTACATCTGGCCTGAGGGACAACTTTTACTTTATTCTTTATACTTTTCTGATTTCCAAATTCTCCAAAAATGTACAGTTTTTGGTAATATACTCAGGAAAACAGTTATAAAAGACAAAAATTATTTAAATTAAAAAAAAAAAGACAAAAATTAAGCTGAGGTCCCTTTATCTGGACTCTGGTGACATAAAGAAAAAAGACATAAGAGCATATTGTTCAGGAGAAAGAAGGAGCAGGGAACTTGAACCTATGTCCAAAGCAATCTTCAGGGGTACCTGGGTGGCCCAGTTGGTTGAGTGTCTTAGTTTTTGGCTCCGGTCATGATCTCAGGGTCATGCAATCCAGCCTTGCTCAGCAAGGAGCCTGCTTGGGATTCTCTCTCTCCCTCTCCTTCTGCGACCCCCCTCACTCGTGTTTTCTCTCTCTCTCTCAAATAAATCTTAAAAAAAGAACAAAGTAGCTTTTCAGTTCCTGCATCCCTTCTTTCTGTTTCCACAGCCACTCCCCTCCCTATTCTGGATATGTATCACTAGATTATTGTAACACGGTCTTACAATTTATTTCCCCACTTCCAAGTTCTACTTGAGGCTGTGCCTCCCACACAGCAAGAACGCATCCTGCTGCAAGCATCATCTTTGCCAGTTAATTTCCTGTTCAGTCACTTATAATGATGTCCTGTCACATTGGATGTCACTCAACAGTTGTCCACTGTTCAATATCTTAACTATTTCTTTGCTATGTTTTATTTTGCCCTCCCATTTCTCACTAAAACTTAACAAACCCTTGTGTTTCTGCTAAACCAATGATTCTCAAAGTGTGGTCTTTGGGCCAGGAGGGTTAAAATCACTTGGGACTTAAAAATGCCATTCTGTGGTCCCACTCTAGGCCACAGAATCAAACGATTTTATCCAGCTGTCCAGGTGTTTGTGATACATGTTAAAGTTTGAGGGCAACTTTTAATCACTGCACTAAACTGATTTGCTGGTTCTCTACAAACCATGCTTGTTTATTCACACCTGATTGCCTCTATACGTAATATGGGGGCTTTGTAAAGAATCAACTTAGGTGTTGGGGTGCCTGGGTGGCGCAGCTGGTTAGGTCTCAGACTCTTGATTTTGGCTAGGGTCGCAATCTGACGGTTTTAAGATCAAGCCCTGCATTAGGCTCCATGCTGAAGACTCCCTCTGCCCCTCTCCCCACCTAAAAAATAAAGAATCAACTTGGGTAGGATAAACTACATTTCCCAGAATTTCCTTACTGGTAGGTGTCTGATTAGGCTGGGTCACCTCAGATTTCAGTGCAAGACTTGCAGGATGGAAATAAGGCAGCAGACATTGTGTAACTCACACATATTGTCACTCACCTGCCCTGGTGTGGGGCAGCATTTGGCTCTGCAACCACACTCCACCTCCCCGTGAATCCTCCTGCACCTTCTGTAACTCCTGGGCCAGATGGGCATTTAGCTCGGTGATGAAAGGCCCCAGCTTCTCCTGTGGACACTCACACCATCAAAGCCAGAAGAGGTGAAAACCACGAGTTCAGTTTGCATGTTCCAACTTTGTTCTGTCTCATCCCTGGCTTCTTCTCCCCCCAGCAGGTCTTACAGACCCCCATCCCCTGCATCAGATACAGAGACAACAGCCTCCTAGAATGAGCCATAAGCCAGGCAGATGTCTCTTCCCCTGCAGGAAAGGTGAGGGAAGAGGCCCAGGGAGAGGAATCCCTGCCCCCCTCCACACCCCTCATTGAGGCCCCAGTTTCTCCTCTACATACCCCGTACTCCAGGAAACAGCTCAAACCTGAACTCCAGAAAGTTTTCTAGATAAATCCTATTCCAAATCTATTCTTTCGTTCCTAATTCTGAAAGGTGTGTTGCTGTCCTTTGTATTCTGACTGGTAATCATTCTCAAGCTCTTTCACATGTCCTGGTTATGCCACCACACCTAGACTGTGAGCACTTTGGGCCAGTAACCATGTGTTCTTTTGTCCTGCTCTACAGCACCTCCCCCTAAAAGCACTCAGTAAAGCAGATTCTGTTAAAAATGTTTAGTGAGATCACCTCCTCTTCCTAAGCTTGATATTCTTTCTGGACCTTCTTTATCACTCCCGGTGTTTCATATCCAGGCAGATGACATTCAAATATGTTTCTCCTATCCCAACCTCCTTCCTGAACCTCAAGCCATATATCCAATGGCCTATGAACTTCTCCTTGTGGAGAGACCTAAGGCACTTCATTTTTATCCAACAAGCTCAAAAAACTGAACTTGTCGTCCAGCCAATCCCAAAGTTTTTGTGTCTTCAATCTAAGAGAATTGCACCTCTATCCACCCAGGGGGGCACACTCAGGCTAAGACCTGGGTGTTATCCCAGATGTCTTGCTCTTTCTTTCTCCCTAAACCCAACTCCATTCCTGTATCATCCACACGCTTCCTCCTCGATCCTGTCTACCTCTTTCCTTGTAGCAGGTACAATGTTCATAATAGTTAAAACAGTGGACCACAGAAACAGATTCAGGTACATCTGAACTCCAGTTCTACTAATTACTCCTTACAAAAACTCAGTTTATTCATCTGTAAAATGGGAAAATAATAGTACCTATATCAAATGATTGTTGTATTAACACAGACAATTCTTATGAAGCCATATGTAATCCCTGCACATGCCAAATACTCAGTAAATAATAGCTATTATGATTCCTCCTTCTGGTATTATTCTAAGCCAAGTCACTACCTCTTTCTTTGATTATATCACAGATTTCTTTTTTTTTAATCACAGATTTCTAACTAGTTTCCTTGTTGCTAGACTTTCTTCTCTCAATTATAGATGTAGAATTTTATGAAATGTCATCAGCAATTTCTAAAATACCATTAATTATTTCTCCAAATGCTACATATTTTTTAGAATGGCATTTTAAGTATATTAGTGTTTTGGATGAGATAAACTTGATTAACAAATTTATATGGTCTTAGTGCCAAGATCTAGTGGGTTTGGCATGAGTCCCTAATTTCCCCTTTGGGTATTTTAAGGCAGAGAGGTACCAAAGCACACAGACTTCTGGAAATGTCCCTAAAGATCACTAAAATTCCATAAGGTAGATATGCAATACTCCTACTGAATTATGACAGGTCTATTTACCTGAGGCAGGGTCACAGGTATCTGTGACTTTTCCACTTTTCTCTGTTACTCAGATTGGAGTGCCCTAGGATTGCAGTAAGAGGATTTGCCATATCCTTGTGGAGAGAAATGTCTACCCATAGCAATAAGTGACTGTGACCGAGACAGACAGACTTAACATCTGCACAGCAGATGGACCTCAGTCATGTTTTAGGTGACTGCTTCGACTGAATATTATAAAATTGGATAAAATTCTGCCAATTTCCCCTTGCAATTATAGAAGTGTAGAGCGAGGAAGTACAAAGATTTAGTATTCATTAAAGTGAACATCCTTAATAAAGTCTTTGCTTTCTATTTCTGAAAAGCTGCATGTTTTCTTAGAGCACCAAAGCACTTTATTTGTACCTCTAATGAACTCTGGCCTCTATTAGAGTGATTTATACACATTGCTTACCTTCCTCACTAAACTGTGAGTGACTTGAAGGCAATTCTATGTTTGATCCATCTTTGTATTCCAGCACTTGCACACTCTCTTGCCTACAGTATGTGCTCAATGAATACTGAATTAACGAACAACCAGATGAATAAATATGCCATTGAAATTTTCATAATTAAATCATACTTTATAATGAAGTGGAACAAGTCGCTATTTAAAGGTACTCTGTGGAAAATTGTTATGTATAATGCCAAATCTCCTCATTGTTTATCGTATATTTCATATATCAAGTTTACTTAATTTAATACAATTCAAAAGTGCACAGATTGAGCATCTGTTACCTTCCATTGACTGATAAGGTGCTGAGATACAAAGAAGAATGAGATATGGTCCCTGTGGCAAATTTCATTTTCTGCTCCTTTTATAATGTGTTTTACTGCCACTCTTCCCACAGAGTGGCAGGGTCCATGTCCCCCCATGAATGTGAGTGGGATTTTGAATGTTCCATCTCATAGAGATGCTATGTGACCTCTGAGTCCAGGTCATGTAAAGGATTCAGCTTCTGTCTTGTTCTCTCAGTCCGGACACTCCCCAGATTGGAAGCTAGTCACCATGCCATGAGGAAGCCCAAATTAATGTTAAAAAAGAAACAAGCTGACCCCGAATGGAGTCACTTGTGCTAAACCCCACATTAGCAAATCAAGACTGAGAACCTAACTTAACTGCAGTTTTAACTCCTCCTAGGAATATAACCTTTAACCAGTCAATCTGGAACTACCTGCTTGGTCAGCACTATGAGGTGACCTGCCCAACAGACCCTTACCATTCCCCTTTGGGGGCAACCATGCCTGGAATGTCGAATTCTTTGCTAATCCTTTCCTTTTTGCCCCCTTTAAAAACCTTCCCTTTTCTATGGCTTGGTGGAGCTCCTTTCTATTTGTTAGATGGAATGATGCCTGATTCATGACTTATTGAATAAAGCCAGTTAGATCTTCACATGTACACAGCTGAACTTTTGTTATTTAAGACATCCACATGGACAGCAGACAGACCATATTAGGGAGGTCCATATGAAGAGGATTTGAGGCCCTCTGGTGAACACACAGAATCAACCATCAGACACCTCAATGAATAAGTCTTTATATCAAGGTTTCCCATCCTTGGCATCACTGACAATTTGGGGAGGATAATTCTTTGTTTGGGGATGGGGACATCCTGTGCATTGCAGGATGTTGGGCAGCATCTGGCCTCTCTCACTAGATGCCAGTAGCACCCTTACCCCAAGTTGTGTCAATAAAAAATTATTCTAGACATCGCCAAATGCCCCCGCTGAAGAAGGCAAAGTCTTCCCCGGTTGAGAACCATTGCTTTCAATGATTCCAGCCCCTAGCCTTTGAGCTGCCCCTGCTAACTTCAGGTAGAGAAGAAATGAAGTATCCCTGCTGATCCCTGCCTAAATTAGTGATTTATAAGCAGAGCAGATATTGTTATTATTATAACCTACTAAGTTTTGGGATGGTTTGCTGCAAAACATTAGATAACAATAAGAGCCTTTGACCTCAAGGGACTATTTTCCCCTTCCAGGATGAAAAGCAACTACAAAACCAAATATCACCATTCTACAATAGGCACTTATAAAAGCTACTATAAAGTTATGCTTGTGAGGCACACCTTGAATAGATGTATGTGTCTGAGAGAGATGTGCGTATACGAAGAGAGGCAGCAAGCACTCTGATATTGAAATCCCAGTCTGTGGTCATACTGAGCTATTAGAGTATCTATGTTAACCTAATTTCGGTATATATAATTATATTATCTTCCTAATTTGCTCATGTACTTTCAACTGGAAGTGGTGAACACCGGATTCTTAAATAACTCCACAACATTAAGGTCACCTACAGTAATATACAGCTTGTTTTCCTGTAAGCTACATTAGATGACTCAGTCCCAGAATATATGGAACAATTGTGAACCCCGCTGTGGCGGGGTCATGTTTGGTCTGCATAGCACTTGAAACAGATCTTAAAATATCAAGGAAAAAGTCTGGATACAAAGTGTGGATATGCTAAATTTACATTTTTTAAAGAATTTAAAATTAAGGTAAGGCATGAAAATATGTGTACCTAGAATTTATGGTTTTACATAATTACAACAAGGAACGTGAGCTGTGTATCACTCATAATAATGGCATTGGTTACTATTGGATTCTTGCTCTCAGGCCCTATGCAGTTGATATTGTTGTGTCAATCCTCAGCAGAGCTACGCAGCAGTAGATCAAAGAGGTTAAGTGACTTGTCCAAAGAGCCAATAGGATTTGAAGCCTATTTCTCTGATTTCTAAGCCTGTTTCCTTTCCACAAAACCTGCTCTGTTTATCTTCACGTCCTCACTAGTCAACACCGTGTGTAGTATATAAATAGATATTGAAATGAGTGTAGTTGTTGATTAAAAATAGCTTTGAGGGAATCCTGGGTGGCTCAATGGTTGAGCGTCTGCCTTTGGCTCATGGCACGATCTCAGGGTCCTGAGTCTGTGTCTCTGCCTCTCTCTGTGGGTCTCTCATGAATAAATAAATAAAATCTTTTTTAAAAAAAGGGAAAAAATAGCTTTGAATCACAAATGTAATAGCTTGAATAGCTTGACATGGGAAAGAGACAATAGCCTATTGGATTGATCATTATTATGACCAACCCATGTTTCTTGATTGCCCATCCAATAGAGGAGTTGCCATATAAGTGATTATTCTAGATGTTAAGCCAACTGAATCAGTTCAGTTTTGCAATCTGACTCACTGCCTAGCAATCAGCCAACAAATGGCAAAACTCATCTTCTGTGTAGATATAGCCTTAAAAGGGCCTGCTATATGGGGCTACTAGGTGGCAGAGTTGGTTGAACATCCAACTCTGGATTTTTGGCTTAAGTCATGATCTTGGGATCATGAGATGGAGCCCTGCTTCAGGTTCTGTGCTCTGTGGGGAGTCTGCTTGAGGTTCTCTCTCCTTCTCCCTCTGCTCCCCTAATCCTTGCGCTCTCTCTCTCTCTCTCTCTCTTTCTCTCGTAAATAAATAAATCTTTAAAAAGAGGATGGGGCTGCTATATAGCAAGTCTTTATTTCACTGTTCTTTGAAGGCAATGTTGTTTAAGGAAGGGGAAGTAGCCAGAATAAGCTCTTTCTCATAAGAAAAGTGATAAACTGGTTGAGAGAAGTTGAATCTGATGGATCTATACAAAAATATCCTCAATGTATATGGCAGAAAAAGTACCAATTTGATTATGGATTGTTATTAATATAGAGTGATGCCCACAAATGGTAAATGGACAAATGAACAAATGACTGAATAAATGACATACAAATAAATAATAAAAACAATAGCCCAAACTCATCATAAGCATTGTCAACTGACATCCAATAATATAACTGCGAAGTGGACTTGTCAAGAGAATATGTACACATAGACCCATTGTAAACAATGGCTATTAATATTTCAAATAGGTTGATGATAACTGGTTATTTTAATTAAACCTTTTTCCTCTCAACTGCTTCCTGCTTCATGTGAATTGCTGTACACTTTAGATTCAGACTGTGTGTGTGTATATGCATATGTGAGAAAAAGGATGGGTGGGATGGGGGAAACTAGCCTGAAGAAGTACTTCTTCCATTTACACTTTTAATTTTTCACAATTTGAGGTTCTCTCTGGTAGCTTATGGCCCTGATCATAGAGTTCAGAGCTATACAAATAAATATCTCTTCACCTTAGCAGGAAGCAGCAGATAAACCTCTTTCTTGCAAAGGCAAAACGTATGGGTTCAATAGTTCACAACTGGGGGTGTCGCAGCCCTCCTAGGGGATGTTTGGAAATGTTTGGGGGCTTTGGAGTTGCCACAGTGACAGGAAGGACCAATGGCATTTAATGGAGAAGATCTAGGAAACGAAAACTCCCTCGATATAACAGGACAGCAAAAGGACTTCCAAAAGGAAAAATCTTCCAGTCTCAAATAATAATAACCATGACACAAAGATTAGCCCATTCCCTTTTGGAACTTCACAGGCCCGTTGTTCAGTATCAGCTAAGAGACCCAAACTCTAGCCATTATTACATATAGGAATCACGCCAGGATTTGGCTGAAAATAAATTTCCTGATCTGAAGCAAAGAAAATCCTCACGCTGCTGTCAACAATAACCTCTAAACTCTTCTCAACTTTAGGAATCATACCTCTGATTTGCCCTAGGCATTAGAAATTTCAAAGAAGGGAGCCAAGGAATAAACAAATGCTAAGACTCTGTTTAACTCGGGAACTCTCCCCTGCTTGTAAGCTTGGTTGAACATGCAGTAGATTAACAAAGGGAACCAGGTGGGTTGCAGGGTGAAAACCTCACTTAAAAGTGCTATAAAATGTCTCCTTCCTCCTACCCTCAGTCTTGGGAGGATTGTGGTTCTTGTGCATTTCTGGAAGACAATTAATGTTGTTCACTATGCAGGTGGGCTGAGGATTTTAGCAGATGGTGACAGGATGGCTGTAAAAGAGAAAAGAGCTCTTGCAGATGGTATACTTCTTTCTGCGTTTTTCTTTTTGGAAGGGGGAAGGGAGGGAGGTAGTTGCAACACGGTGCAACAAGGCTGCAAACATCCAACATATTTATTCTCATACATTCTCTGAAGTCACCACATTATTATCTTTCATCAAGTATCACAGAGGAGAAATCAAGCAAGAAGTGGAGAGAGGATAACAGGAAAAACCCTTTTACATGTACAATTATAAATTTACCATCCCCTGGAATTACCCTTCATGGACCCGAAGCCTGCTAATGCAGTAAATTTCCTCTGTATTTATTCCTTCTCCAGGTGAAATAAGCTAATTACTATAACTTTTGCTCATAGGTTACATTTTGTTTTCAATTTTGTGCAATTATTTTTGGTGCCTGACTTCCAGCTATATATGTTCTGCTCATCCTGTGATTCTGAGAACTACAAGTTGGTCACAATATTCTGATAATGGCTTGCAAGATAGGAGCTGCCTTGTATGTTGATCTGCTGTTAGATGACAACACCATCTCCCTTGGCAGTCTCATCCAAGGGAGAGAAGGTAGTTAATGAAGCCACTCATATGTGGGCAGCTTCTGCCACAGTGTGGGCACAGCTTTCCCACCATAATGAGCAGCCACAGCCATTAATTAGGTTGCAGATCTCAGAGTTTTCCAAGCCTACTTCAACTCCTGTTGTCACTGCAAAGATGGCAAGTGGCAAGTTTTTTGCAAAGTACTATATCCCATAAATGTGATCTTGGGAAGTTCATTCCCAAGGCTGGCTATCTGTTTCCTTTCTCTATGTTGGCTTTAGGTCAGTGTCCTCAGACCATTTCTTCTGCCTGGGTTTTGATATCAGAAAGGGGAATGAATGATAAAGGCCCTTGAGTGAGGTTACCTTTTAATTATTATTGCAATGATTTGTTCACATAGTCATTTCTCCATCAATCTAGTAAATATATACTGAGAACTTTCTGTGGGACAGACTTGGGAGAGTTACCAGATAAAAGGTAAATAGATCAGATTCTGGCCCTAAAGCAACTCTAGGAGAGGAAGACTGACAAGGAAACCAGGAATTTCAAGTCAATGTAATGGGTATGTTATTTTTTAAATGTATAGAATCCTATGGAAACACTATTGCAGCTTGGAGGGTCAAGATCAGGAAAGCTCATAGAATAGGTCACCCTGAAGAATAATTAGGTGTAAATCTGTCAGGGGGAGCCCAAGATAGGAAGAGCACACCACAGAAAAGTTGGAGTCCATGCGAAGGCATAGGAACATGAGAGAGAGCATTCCAGAAGCACCAAGTAAGTAGAAAAACTGTGGCATAGGATACAGGTCGGGTATGGCAGGCATGAAGCTGCAGATGGAATGGCCAAAAAGCCCAGGACTTAACTCGAAGATAACTAAGAACCAGCATAGCAAACTGCCACCCAAGTACGAGTCACCTGGCAGCCTTGGTTTAGAGGACTTGGGTACAGAACAGGGAACTATGGTGCAACAAAACAGACTTTACCCTCCTCACAATTTACCCACAGCAGCTCTCCCTGGATTAGAATGTCACATAGCATGGAGAGCTACTGCCTCGTAGACAATGCACTTAGTTTTCAATGAAAAGTCTCATTTCTTCAAGCAACCAGAGACTAGAGCCAGGAATTTAAGTGGCTCCTTAACTGTGTAGCTTTGGCCATCCAGAGCCCAGTTCCCCTTTTTAAATAGTACCATCACCCCCATACTTTCTTTGGAGAACCACCCTGTACCCCCTTCCGGTCTCTGTATGGTTCTACTCCGGAAGCAGTAAAGTCTGTTACTCAGCTTGGTACATCAGTATATGGAATTGCCCAAGTCACCGTGACTGGTTCTGAGACAGGCACAGTCCAACTGGTCCAACCAGGAGGAACCCTGGGGCTTTACTAAAGAGCCACCAGAAACCCTTGTTCTCTCACATCCCTTGGATGCGTACATGGAAACATCTAAGGGCTACAGTTACTGCAGCTCTCTTGCTACTGTGGGGAACCTGAGAAAGTTAACAGAGTGGAAAACAGAGCAAGGAAACAGAGAAAAACTAAGTCTCCCAGACATATTTTGAGCCTCTTAGATCAAGTCACAACTGAATCCTGGACTGCCTAAAAATGTATGTCCAAAGATCTTTCCATTTTATTAAAGCCAGTCTGAGTTATATTTCCTGTCATTCGATACTGAAAAAATATCCTTACTGATGCAATGCTAAAATTATTTTCCAAAATGTATCTTTAAAAATGTAGTGTCTTAGGGGATACAATATACTGAACATTGAACAGGCAAAAAGTAATGGAACAGGAGCCATAAAACCTGTTTTCCAGGCCTGACTTTGACACTTATTAGTTATAGGGTTTGGGAAAAATCACTTCATCTTTTTGAGCTTCAAATTCTCTGTATCTAAAAATACAGATAATAATTCCAGCCCCCTCCCTATAGCACAACCTTGCAAGGAAAATCAAATAAAATTATGGACTTTGTCAAATCTAAAGTGCTAAATGAATGAAATGGCTGCTAAAATATTCATATTTTTTAGGAAAATTTGTTAAAGAAGTTAGTTTCACATTAAGAATCAGTCTTATTTTTCCCCCGTTGTCTAAAATAGGTCTAAAGATGTTGCTATCCAACCTGCTATAAAGCGTTGGTTTCTGAAAATTGAAATGGAAATCAGCATTATCTATCTCAGGTCAGGAGCCAGCTCTAAACTTAAAAATGCGCTGTGCCCATGGTGCATGTTAATTGGCACTATGTTGGCCATCATTTAGGCAAAGAAAGAAAAATACAAGAAAACTATGTCTAGTATCTACTTAGATTCCAAAGAGGTCCAAAAAATCAGCTAATTAAAGTGAAACGAAAACCAATATAATTTCCTTTGCCTTCCAAGTTGTTAACCACATTTAAAAAAAAAATTTAACCTGGTTACTGTGGTGACTGCCCCACAGTGACAAAGTTTAGCTGAGTCCTAAATATACTATGTCATCAAGGACTTCAAAAAACCCCTACTTGTTCACCCATTCTCTTTCTCAACAACCTGCCTGTGCAGCTGGCCACCGAATGCCATCATTTCTTCTACTGGGGATCTTATAGATTTCCCAACAGCTTAGCAAGACATCTAAGCCACCTTGCAGGCTTCCTGTACCCTGTCACCAGCCCTAGCCATTTTCTCTCCATCCCTCTTTCCGATCCCAGCCAGAAGGTCAGTATCTTAGCTGTATTGTAATTCCTAGACACCACAGGGAAGTGTCACACTGTTCCTTGGAATAGACATTTTCATACCTCTGGGACTATGCTCTTTAGTTTCTTCTGATTGCAATTTACCACTAGTTGAGGACACAGTAAGGAGTGGTAGAGACTGTGGGTCACTGAAGATGCCACAGTCTTTCTCAAGGGGCCAAAGAACTCTTAGAGCTAGACTATTATTGCTATTAAGTATGTATCCTTGATGTTCACAGATCTTTTAATTTTCAAGATTAAACATAAATCTTTATTTTTATGTGAAGTCTTCTGAGAAGGCTGGATCACCAGGTTTAGTTGGCTCTATCTGGCCTAAAAAGCACAAATGTGTAAATCTCAGCCCTCTGACCTTGCTTAATTATTGCATTCTCTGTAATGCCTTCTCTTATTCCCCTGACCTAGTGGAGTAATCCCTCACTCGTCATTCATGTATTGATTGACAGATCATAACCAGCTACCATCCTGAAGCATCAGTGACAAGGTGGACTTAACGTGGAGCATACTCACATATGGGCAGGGCAAGGAGTGAAGTGTAACACATGCTCATATGCCCTGTGCCTCATCACCTCAGCCCAACTGATTTTTTAAAAATTTTAGTTATTTCCTTGACAGACAGAAAAGGAGGTAGAGCACAGGCAGGGGGAGTGCCAGAGGGAGAGGTCAGCCCACCTGATTTCAGCACAGCTCTGATGGGAGCATGATGTATATGGCTGACACTCCATCCCAAATGCACCCCATGGCATCTATTTTCTGCCTCATAGCTTTTATGTAGAAAAAAGCTCAGTCTGCACAGGCATAGCCTCACATGTGGGACAAGGTCATTTTGGCGACAGTTTTTAGTCACACAGCTGTAAGGCAAGCACCTACCCACTTGTAAGCAGGAAGCTATGTACCAATTCTCTGGAATACTTATTTTAACGTTTATTGATTTTTGTTTCTCTTGGTGGGAGCCCTAGACTAAGGGTGAAGAAACAAGTGAAGTGGAGACAATTCTCCCACGAAGGATGATAAGATCCCACAGTCCGGCAATGGGCCAAGAATTCAGACAAATGATGCCAGAACCCCAGTGAGAGGTTGCAAACCCTGGACTTGAAAAGCTAATATATATAATACCCATTTTGAAGACTTCCTTCTCTGCACTGAGTTTTTCTTATGCCATCCCCATCTCTTAGTCAAGATTATTTTTGATGACATCCTTTTGCTGTTAGATAGGAATGAGCTATCACAACATGAAGAGGAGGTGACAGGGAGATGACTGGGGATGGGGCCAGAACAGAAGGTAGATATAACCACAACACAGCCAAACTCAAGATGGTATTTGTTATGAGTTTAACTGTGCCACCCAAAACAGATGTTGAAGTCCTAACCCCCAGTGTGTGTGACCTTATTTGGACGCAGGGTCTCCGCAGATGATCAAGTTAAAATGAGATCTAAGTGTGGGCCTTAATACAATATGACTGGTGTCCTTACAAAAAGGGGATATTTGGACACAGAGGAAACATGGCCTGAAGATACAGGGAAAATACCATATAGAAGCCAAGGAATGCCTGAGGCTGCCAGAAGCTAGGAGAGAAGCCCGGAGTAGATACTCCTTCACAGGCCTCAGAAGGAACCAACCTAGCCAATGCCTTGATTCTGGATTTCTGGCCTCCAGAACCATGAGACAATAAATTTCTGTTGTTGAGCCCTCCTAGCTACGGTACTTCGTTATGGCAGCCTCAGGAAACTAACACCGTATTTCTCTAGTGAACCTCAGAGATAACTGGCATAGGATTAGACTCCTGCTGTTACACAGGAAGGATTCTCAAATTATTGTCATTTAGATATTAAAGGTAAGGGCAGAAAACTTAGAAACACTCAGAGAGATGAATCTCACTCTATGGCTTTCAAAGTGGAGCATTCAGCTCTCTTATTTTATCACAAGAATGACCAGCTGGAATTAAACTCTTTCATGGCGTATAATGCAAAGCAATACAACGCAAAATCCTTCTTGGTTAATTTCACCTTCTCTTTGGTTCCCAGGAGGCCAGGGGCACTTAATATTAAATACATATCCTATGAATTACACTTACTTCAAGGCTTTTCCATATTTGAGGTTTTCCAAAAATACCCAGTCCCTCTGATTCCAAAAGTGACCAAAGGTGCTGACTCTCAGAAGATCTAGGCCAAGGAAAATAATTTCCTAACCATCTTGGAAGAGTGTCGTTAAGAAAAGGATGAGGTTGTTCAGGGTGTTCAGTGGTCTGGAGTTAATATTAAGCACATTTTCTGAAGCTTGCTTCTTTCACTTGGCAATATATCATGAACCTTTCTCTGTGTCAATAAATATTCCTCTACAACATGATTTTTAGTATCTACAGGGATCCCATCATCAGGAAGAACATTCCATAATTCATTTAACTAATCCTCTATTCCTGAGACAAGTCAATGAAAAATCAAGATAGTGAGTTGAGCCCAGAGGTGTGTATGCCCTAAGGACTCAGTTCTACAACCATCTGTTTCATATTCCTCTATAAATCTCTATATGGTGTTTTCTTTGTCCAAGAGAGTGCCTTGTGGAATCTCATTTGCCAGTCTGTGGTTATTTCTAGGGCACTGAAAAAAAATGTCACCAAGCCCCTGAATATATCACCCATCCATTCACTCAGAAAAATGAATATTTATTCTACGCTTAACATGTGTCAAAGCACTATTCTGGTGCCTGATGACAGAGTAGTGAGCAAGACAGATATGGTCCCTACTTTCTTGCAGTTTAAAATCCAAGTAGAGGACACAAATAAATAAGATAAATTTAAACAGATGCTATGAAGAAGAAGTACAACGGGTGATGTGAAAGTTGATGGCAGGACATTAATTTAGATAGAGAGATAGGAAGTAATATTAACTGAGACCTGAAAGAAGAAAAGAGCTGTGATGTCAAGAGGGAAATGCATTCCAGGTAGAGGAAATAGCTAAAGTACATGATGCAGGAGAAATTATGACATGTTCAAGAAATTAAGCTGGCCGGTGTGGCTGTTCAGAGTGAAAGAGTGGGTGATGTAGATAAGAGTTCAAGAAGTAGACAAATGCTTGGCTCTAGCAGATGCTTGTAAGAGTTTACTCCCAGTACAGCAAGCAGCTAGTTTGGAAGGTTTTAATTCAGGGAGTGTTACATGTCCTCTCTGCTTTAAGAAAAACCCTCTGGCTGTGGTGGGAAGCATCAATTATAAAGCAGAATAAAAAGAAGCAGAGAGAGACCAGTGAGCAGGCTACTGCTGTTGTTTAGAGAGCTGTTGGTAGCTGAGAGCAAGTGGATGGCGGTAGAGAAGGAAAAATGTGAACTGGTTATATTTGGATAATAGAATAGGCAGGGCATGGTGACAGGATGAGCATGGACAAGTGACCTAAAGGAAGAAAGCAAGGATAACATTTTATCATAAAAATGTTCAGACTTATAGAAATGTCAAAGGAATTGAATGATGAACACACCTGTTCTCACCATGCGGACCGTAGCATTAACATTTTACTATGTATTCTTCATTACATAACTGTCCATCTATCCACTCCACTATCCATGGATCAAGCCATGTTATTTCTCTTATGATCCTTAGTGTATACATCAAGCCCCACCCCCTACTACCGAATGTATATTATTAACTAGAATCAATATGTGGCTTTGGTTCTTTTGTTTTTACAGGCGAATTTAATATGATGAAATGCAAAACTCTTAAATATGACCATTTAATTAGTTTTCAGAAATGCATACGCTTATATACCCCTAATTCAGGGTTCTTAAATCTTGACACCTTAGACAATTCTTTGTTATAGAGGCTGTCCTGGGCATTGTTGGATGTCTAGCAACATCCCTGTCCTCTAACCAATACAATAAAAAGACATCTCAATACTTTGCAAGAAATAACCTTGGGTCAGGGGCAGGGGGGTGCAAAATTGCCCCCAAGTGATAACCATTGCCTTGATTTCTATCAAGATATAGAGTAATACAATCATCCAAAAAACTCCCTCATATACCTTCCCAGAAAATCCAAACCCCCCTCTCCAGAGGTAACCTATATTCTAATTTTTTGCCACACAGAATAGTTTTTGCTTGTTCTTTTTTTTTTTTAAGATTGTATTTATTTACTCATGAGAGACACAGAAAGAGAGGCAGAGACATAGGCAGAGGGAGAAGCAGGCTCCTCACAGGAAGCCCAATGTGGGACTTGATCCCAGGATCACGACCTGAGCCAAAGGCAGACACTCAACCGCTGAGCCACCAGATGCCCCAGTTTAGCCTGTTCTAAAACCTAATATAAGTGAAATCATACTATATGTGCTCTTTTGTAGAAAGCTCTTTGTCAATAAGCATGTTCTGAGATTCATCCATGTTGCTATTATTTCAAGTCTGCTCCTTTTTAGTGCTAAGCAGTACTCCATTATATGACTCTACCAAATTTGTTCATTCAATCAGTTGCAGCTTGACAACTAGGTGGTTTCCAGTTTTATATATTATAAATAACTGTGATACTTTCTCATATAATTATTTTTGTAGATATGTTCTCATTTCTCTTGGGTAAGACCACAATTACTGATAGGTTTATGTTGTTTTGTTTTTAGATTGATTGATTCGTTCATTCATTCATAAGAGACACAGAGAGGCAGAGACACAGGCAGAGGGAGAAGCAGGCTCCTCACAGGGAGCCTGATGTGGGACTCGATGTCAGGACCCCAGGATCACGCCCTGAGCCAAAGGCAGATGCTCAACCACTGAGCCACCAAGGCATCCCATAGGATTATGTTAACAAACTGCCAGACCTTCCTATAAAGCAATTATATCTCTTTACACTCCCATCAATAATGTATGGGACTTCCAGTTGTTCCACATCCTTGCCAATATTTGGGGCTGTCAGTGATTTTAATTTTAGCCATTCTGGTGGGTATCAAGCATATCTCATTGTGGTTTTAATTTTTATTTCCATGTTAACTCTAATGTTGAGTGTTTTTTCACATGTTTATTGGTTATTCACAGTTTTCTTTGTAAAGTATCTATTTAAACTGCCCATTCTTAAAAATGAGATATGGTTTTATTATTAGCAATATTTATTTATATGTATATTGGTCCTTTGATGTATGTTTTATTCATATTTTAAGAAGGATAATTAAATTATATGAATTTCATAAGTAGTATCTTTTGATGAACAGTGATTCTGATGAAATCAAATTTACCAATTTTTTTGTTGTTATTTTCTGTGTCCTAAGAAACTTTTGCCCACTCTCAAAGTTTTAAAAATATTCTTCTGTGTTTTCTCCTAGAATCTTTATTGGTTTAGGCTTTACATTAAGGTCTAAGGTTTATTTCAAGCTATTTTCTTATGGTGTGAGGTATAGGTCAGGATTACTTTTTTTCTATGTAAATATCCACTTGCTCTAGCACATTTTGTTAAAAAAGGGAGGGGGGAGAAACCCTTCCCTATAACATGATCTTGATGACTTTGTTAAAAATCAAATAAGTATATTAGTATAGGTCTAATTCTGGACTCCCTATTCTGTTCCATTGACCTATTTGTTAATACTTTTGCCAATACCATACTTTCTTCTTACCATAATTTGGTAGTAAATTTGAAGCCAGTTTAAGTCCTCTAACTTCATTCTTCAAGATTGCTTTGGATATTCCAACTCTTCACAGTTACAGATAAACGTTAGAATTATCATATTAATTTCTTCAAAGAAAAGAGAAAAAAGCCTGGTGGGATTATTAGTGGGACTTCATTGAATCTGTAGATTATTTTGGAGAGAATCAGCAGACTAATAGTAGTGTTCCAGTTAATGTACACGGTATAATACTCCATCTCTTTCTCTAACTTTTCTTAATGGTGTTTTGTAATTTTTAATGTAGTGGTCTTATTAAACCTGTTTCTAAAGTATGCTATGCTTTTTGACTCTACTGTAAATGGAATTGCTTTTTAAATTTTGTTTTCCTCTTTTATGCAATTAAATATGGAAAATGAGGGGGCACTTGATGGGATGAGCACTGGGTGTTATGCTATATGTTGGCAAATCAAACTCCGATAAAAAATATGCAAAAAAAAAGGAAAATGAAATCAACTTTTGTATATTGGCCTTGTATCCTGAGACATTGTTAAATTGATACAGTAGTTATAGTAGCTTTTTTGAAAGTTGATTTGACATTTTTACCTTGACAATCATGCCATCTGTGAATAAAAGTATATTTATTTTTAATTTGTGTGTCTTTTATTTCCTTGTCTTTTCTTATTGCAATGTCTAGGGTTTCCCATAAAATGTTGCTAGAAGTGGTGAGAATTCACTTCCTTACCTTTTTGTTAGTGGTGTTGGGAGAAAGCATTTAATATTTCATCACTAAGAATGTTAACTGTTGGGGCACCTGGATGGCTCAGTCAGTTAAGCACTTGCCTTCAGCTCAGGTTATGATCTTGGGGTTCTGAAGGATCCTGGGATTGAGCCCTGCATCAGATCTCCTACTCAGCAGTGAGTCTGCTTCTCCCTCTCTCTCCCTCTCTAATAAGTAAAAAAATGTTAACAGTTGGTTTTTCATAGATGCCTTTGATTAGAATGAGGAAATATCCTCTATTCCTAGAAGTGCCAAAGGTTTTTATCAAAGAATAGGAGTGAATTTTGTCAAATGATGTTTTTGTGTATCTCCTGAGATAACTATGCTTTTCCTCCTTTATTCTATTACTAAGGTGAGTTATAAGGATTCACTTTTTTAATATTAAGCCAAATATTACCAGGGATAAACTCCATTTGCTATTATCTATATTATGTGCTTTGGGTTTTATTTCCTAATATTTTAAGGATTTTTTGCATCTTTGTTCATGAAGTATAAGGGATAGTAATTTTATTTTTTGTAATGTTTTGTTAGGTTTTTTAATCAGAGTTTTTCCATACTTTTGTTGGCTTGTTTGTTTTGTTTATTTTTACCTCAGTCAACTAGTTAAATAATCTTCTAAGATATCAAAGACTGGCAAGAACATGCCATCTCAGAGTTGTTTAGTTGAAATCTTATTGAACATCCAAGGAAAATGTCAATTAAATAGTTGTATAAATAAATTTAAAGCTTATTGGGAAGGGCTGGTGAGTTAAATGTGAGTTATCAGTATCTAGTTGATGTTTAAATCCACAGAAATGGGTAAGAAAACCTACTCTAAAAGTGCATATTGAAAAGAGGGCTGAGGAGAAGCTCTGAGACACTTTAATATTTAGAGACTGATTAGGAGAATAAGAGACAATGAAAGACTGAGAAAGAACAGCTTGTAAGGTAAGAGGAAAGTCAGTAGTTTGTGGGTCATACAACTCAAAAACAAGAAGTGCTTCACACTGAATGTTGGTGACAGCTCAGTAAGATGAGGACAGAGAAGTGACAATGGATTTGGCAACACGGAGTCATTGGGGACACTGACAGGAAACTTTAAAGGGTATGGAGGTGGAGTGAAATGAAGGTAGATTTGAGTGGATTAAAGAGAGAATGTAAGTAAGGGAAAGGTGAAGGCAAGTACAGCTAACTTGTTATAGAACTTTTCCCATGAAAAGTAGAAAAGAAACAGAAGAGGACGAGGAGTCAAGAAACAATGAGAAAAAAGAGTATTGCAACTCTTTTAAGGTAAGTGAAACAAAACAGAAAAGAGGACAATTTGACTTAAAATATTAATGATAGTGGAGAGAGCTATGGACTTAGGGATCAGACCAGGGTTCTGTTTCTAGTCTTACAGTTAACTGACTATATATGACTGAAGGCAGATCATTTTCCCTTTCTCTGATGTCTTGGAGTAGATATGAAAAAAGACAATTTTGATACTCCTCAACTTCTGTGAGTCCTCTGCAGGTGTCAAAATGAAACTGGTCTCTAATTTGTCATGCTTACATCTTAAAAATTAATGGTAATTGTGTTTTATCTCTTGTGTCTCTTAATTGTGTGTTTTATATGTATCATAAAAGTAGTATGAAAATGGCAAGCCAACTCTGCTGATTACTCTACAAAAGAGGGTATACAGAAAGTGAGAATTCTACTAATGTGAGAATAAGCTGTAAAGAGAAGAAATCAGGCCAGCTTGAGAAAGTTCCAGGGAAAAGAGTAGATACGGAGCCAGGGGAATTTCCTCAACAGAGGAAACACAGCCACAGATGCTTTTTTAGATCTTTGATAGTAGGAAGAGAAATGATAAGGGTACTTGAAGGTTAATCACAATCATCCAATCACGTCATGGTAGATGAAGCACATTTGATAAACTATAATAACTAGTCTCTAAAATAACTAGGCCACATCAAATTATCTTGTTTGTTAAGATAAATGTATTAGATTAGCCATTTTACTAAATTCATGGATTGATGTTTAACTAATTAAACTCATTTCTTCTAAAAGAAGTGATTAATTGTGTTGATGATGTAGTGTCAAGTAAACAGGACGACTTGATTTGAAGAGGAACAAAAATTAAATAGATTTTTATGCAAATAATATGTGTATTTAAATAGATGCAGTAGTCAAGCTATCACCAGGGATCTGTTGAGTTTCTACATGCAATGCATTGAATATCTACAATTATTAGGCACTAGGCAGGAAACATAGAAATACAGAGAAAATGATCCCTGCCCTTGAGTGGCTTCCAATTGAATCGAGGATATGGAACATAATAGTGAATATGTTGAATAGCATCACTTCATGCCTAATTTGGGGAAAGACTAGAAAATTCTCACTGCACAGAAGAAATAGGATTTCACAAAGAAAGATAGATAAGGCTTATGGAGGATGTGGATTAAACTGAAATTTGTGAAAGGCACAAGTAGTCAAAAGAAGAAGATGTACACAAGTACCTTCAGGATGTCTTCCCTTCTCTTTCTCATCTCTACTTCTCCTGGTTTCTCAGCTTCAAGTATCAATTCATCTTCAGTGGGGAGGTAAGGAAGACAAAGAAGCAAAGAAATCAGAATAGGATGTACCACCACATTAGCTAAAATATGTATATCAGCTGGAAAGGGCAAACTTATTGTTTATTCATGTAATCCAACTTTCATTAAGTGGTAGAACCACCTTCTTTCTTTTTTCTTTCAGCTATCTGTAAGAGAAACTGAATGACAGGGAAAGACTGCAGCTAAGAGGAAAAAGTATGAAATCAGTAACTATAGCACAGAAGAAGCAATCAAAAAGACAGGAAAAAAAAATGCCAGCTCAATATACTTGTACAGTCACCAAAGTGAGAAGAAAGACCATCAAATATGGGTAGACATATTATTAGTCATTAAAAATAAAAAAATACAGAAAAGTTCAGGGATAAAATAGTCTTTTTAAGTAGTATGGAGGCAACTTCAAGTGAAATTGAAAAGGGATTAAGAAATAAGGGAAGTAAAAGAAAATGAAATTTGATCTTCTAGCCATGATGGAGTAATTAGTACTTGACTAGCTCTCCCACTCTAAGCAGTGGTGTGCTGGTAAATGTTTAACAACCAGTTCTCTAATAAACAAAAGGAAGAAGCCTTAATTTGTAACATTTTCCTGTTTCCATGGCAAAAATACTTCTGCTTTGGCTGATTTCAAGCTACCAATGATTTAACTAGCTGGAAAAAAATCCTAAAAATGTAAAAGCTGCCTGTCGTGATTTGGTATGAGCAGAGCACATCATAGATTGTTATAAAACTGAGCAGAATATGAAAGGAAACTATGTTTACACATAGAAAATAGGGAAACTCACAAGGTGAGTACTATGTGTACTACCTTCCACTCCTGTCTGCTTTCTGTCTAGGGGCAATTTCACAAAACAAGTGGAGCTGCACCGAGTCCACATGGTACAGCATTCCACCCAAGCTAAGGAGTCTCACATCAGTTTGGTGATACAGAAAGAGCTAGAATCTAAGTGGCATCATAGTAAATAGTTGGGAACTGTGTAGATGTGGGCACCAGAATTCTAAGTGGAGTACTCCAGTGAGTCCTTAACTGAGGGCTGGGCTGCTAAGGTGCAAGGAAAGACTACACTAGGCTTACATGATAGTAATAGCTATGGAGCTGAGAGTAGAACAGGGATACCAGAAAGCAAGCAGAGTTACAAGTTATATTAGAGCTCTGGACCAGAGTGGAGAGATGCCCCTAACACTCTGTTAATACCTCATTAGCACTCAGCATCCAGCTGAGATTTCAGAAAGGCCATGTATTAGCAGTAAGGAATGACATCTTTAAAGTGCTAAAATAAAAAATAAAAACAGCATAGTCAGCCCAGAATTCTATATCCAGCCTGCAAATATTTCTTAACAAAATGAGGGTGATATGAAGATATTTTCTTAAAAAAAGAGAGAAAATCTGTTGCCTGTGAACCAGTACTCCAAGAAATCTTAAGAAATATTCTTCAGGAAGTGATACTAGATGGAAACTCTTATCTACAGGAAATGAAGAAACAGTAAATATGTCAGCAAATATAAGAGAGCTTTTTTTTCCCTGATTTTCTTCAAAAACAATTTACTGATTAAAGCAAAAGCAACAATTTTGTAAGGTTAATTTATAACATATGTACAAGTAAAAGACATGACAACTTTCTGACTAAGGATGGTGGTGGAAGGTAAATGGAATTGTATTGCTATAATATTTTTATATTAGAGAAGTGGGGGGAAATAAGTGTAAATGAAGAATTGAGAAGTATAAAATGAAAAATGTAAGTGATATAACATTGATAAAAGCAAACTCTGAAAGGTAAGAATGCATGTTATTTTCTCCAAAGAATAAGTAAAATTATAAAAAGAAGCACAGCCATAAAGCCAATAGGAAAAATAAAATGGAACACTAAAATATTTTACTAATTCAAAAGTAGCCTCTAAAGGAATGAGAAACAAAAAGGACAAATGGAAAACAAATATCAAAATGTAGATTAAACTCAACCATTCCGGTCCAAGTCCCTGCTCCCTTGTGTCAAGTATACTTGGCCCCAAGCTGGAGCTTGTTAATAAACCCTCATGTACTTGTATTGGTGTCGGCTCCTTGATTTCTCAGATTCACAATCTTGGGCACAACACTTGGGGACTCGTCTGGGATCTGAGAGATCCCCAGGACCCCATCCAGAAAGTCCCACGTGCGGTGAGTGCACTCAACTTTTTCTACCTTTTGCACACATATTCTTTGAGCTCTATACTATATTTTTACCTGTAGGAATTCCAATCTGTATGAGGTCGACATTGGCTTAGGCAGATGCGCTGGCGGGCTGTCGACTGGGGGTCTTGAGGAGACGTCCCTTGTCCCCACCAGGAGGACGGAAGTCCTCAGCTGTAAGGAGGACGAGGTCCTCATCTGTAAGGAGGACAGAGGTCCTCATCTGTAAGGAGGATGGGGGTCTCTATCTGTAAGGAGGATGGAGGTCCTCATCTGTAAGGAGGACGGTGGTCCCTATCTGTAAGGAGGACGGGAGTCCTCATCTGTAAGGAGGATGGAAGTCCCCATCTGTAAGGAGGATGGGAGTCCTCATCTGTAAGGAGGACGGAAGTCCCCATCTATAAGGAGGACGGGAGTCCCCATCTGTAAGGAAGACGGGGGTCCTCATCTGTAAGGAGGGTGGGAGTCCTCATTTGTAAGGAGGACAGGGTCCTCATCTGTAAGGAGGGTGGGAGTCCTCATCTGTAAGGAGGGCCGACTGCCAGCCCTTCAGTTTACTGTCTGTTTTGTCTCTGCGGCCGCATTGGAATGTTTGTCTGTGTTATTGGGTCCTTGTTAATCATCATATTTGTCTGTGCCTTGGTGTGGACAGGGGACATAATGGGGCAGACACAAACCACCTCTCCCCCAGTCTCTTATGCTCTCCAATTCTCGGATGTTAGGGAAAGAGCTCATAATCTGAGCATAGACATACAGAGAGGGAAATTTCAAATTTACTGCACATCAGAATGGCCAACCTTTGACGACAGATGGCCCCAAGAAGGAACTTTCCACCTACCTATTATCTCACAGGTTAAGGCAGTGATTCAGGGACAAAACGGATGGTCACCCTGACCAGGTGCCCTACATCCTAGCCTGGCAGGACATGATCGAGAATCTCCCTCCTTGGCTAATACCATTTTTACCACCCCCCCCCCAAGCAGGACCTCCCAAGATTCTAGTCCTGTGTAAAGCCAAGGAGGAGACTGACTCTATGCCCCAAGCCCCCCTTTATCTGGTCTTGCAGGATTCCTCACCCGAGGACCTGATTCTCCTGCCGCCCTCCTAGGCAACCCCTCCCCCTTGCACCCCTCCATTGGAGGCACGGGGGGGGGCTGCAGATGGGGCACCCCCCTCCCTACAAGGGAGTCCCTGTGCGTGGGCTGGCAGTGGGGACACGTAGTCGGACCCACCAGGCGACCCCACCTCCAAATGGGAGGCTGGCAACTCCACCACCCTTCCCCTCTGTGCCTTGGGGCTCCCCGACAAGACTGGGTGACAGCTAATGTTATATTGGCGGTTCTCCACGAGTGATTTGTATAATTGGAGAAGCCAGAATGCAAAGTTCTCATAACCCAAAAGATCTAATTGGGCTTTTAGATACTGTTCTTTTCACCCACCAGCCTACTTGGGAGGACTGCCAACAGCTCTTGCAGGTTTTCTTCACCACCGAAGAGAGAGAACAAATTCAGGTGGAAGCCTGGAAGTCTGTCCTGGGAGAGGACAGACAGCCGACTCAAAACCCAGACCTTATAAATGCTGCCTTCCCCTTATCCCGCCCCACCTGGGACCACAACTTGGCTAAAGGCAGGGAGAGACTCCTGGTCTACCGCCAGACTCTAAGGGCAGGTCTCCAGGCTGCCGTGCACAAACCCACCAATCTGGCCAAGGTCTATGAACAGAACATTAAAGGAGACCTTAGCTAAATTAGCCCTGGAGACTGCTGGGGAATGGGTGACTTTCCTCCCCTTCACCTTATATAGGGTGAGGAACTCACCCTATAAGATGGGACTGACTCCCTACGAGATCATGTTCGGTCTTCTGCCACCTGTTATCCCCAATTTAAAACCCGAGGTGCTTGCTGAGTTTGATGATCACCAACTTCTTTTCTCCCTCCAAATGCTACAATGAACGCATGAACAGGTGTGGCCTAAGCTGAGGGCCTCTATGAGACTGGGCCACCCCAGAACCCCATCAATATCGTTTGGGTGACTGGGTGTACGTGCGGAGACACCAACACCAGACACTTCAACCTCGCTGGCAGGGACCTTACATCGTGATCCTAACCACTCCCACCACTCTCAAGGTTGATGGGATTACTCCCTGGGTCCCCTACACCCACATCCGGCCAGCTGATCCACACGCTGTTCTCAAGGACTTTGTTCCAGAATGGAAAGGCCAACCAGACAAGGACAATCCCCTAAAGTTAAGACTGCACCATTCTACTTATTTCCCACCTCCAAGACTTCCTAGTCTGAGGTTGTCCTTCAAAACAGAAGGGATTTAGGGGATCCCTGGTTGGCGCAGTGGTTTAGCGCCTGCCTTTGGCCCAGGGCGCGATCCTGGAGACTCAGGATTGAATCCCACATCGGGCTCCCGGTGCATGGAGCCTGCTTCTCCCTCTGCCTGTGCCTCTGCCTCTCTCTCTCTCTCTCTGCGTGACTATCATAAATAAATAAAAATTTTTTAAAAAAAGAAATGTTTAAAAAAAATTATAAAAAAAAGAACAGAAGGGATTTAGACTTAGTCTTCTTACAACAAGGGGGGTTATGTGCTGCCTTAAACGTGGGATGTTGCTTCTTCACTGGGACATAAACGGGAATGAGAACAGCAACAAGGTTGGTTTGAATCCTGGTTTAATCATTCCCCCTGGCTCACTCTGAGAGCAACCTGGACCTGGACCCATGATTGGGTCCTTCCTTAGGTTTCTCTGCGAGGGGGAAATGTGGAGGCCAAGAAAATTAAGGCCATTCCACCTTAAGTTGAACATTAGCACAAGTACAGCCATCTCAGCCCCCCCCCCAAAAAAAAAAACAGCTTAACGCCATTGAAAGCACCATATTAGAATGAGAACAGAGCTTAACAGTCTTGAAAATCCATATCAAAATGTAAACAGCTTAAGAAATTCCTCAACCCCTTCTGGAAATCCCCTAGACCAATCCATAAAAATCCAACTGGAACCCACCTCAGGGTCCAAGTCCCTGCTGCTGTGTCAGGTATACTTGGACCCAAGCTGGAGCTTGTTAATAAACCCTCATGCACTTGCAAAAAAAAAATAAATAAATAAAAATAAAATAAAATAAACTCAACAATTCCAATTATTACATGAAATGTGAATGGACTAAATAATCCAATAAAAGACAGAGATTTTTAGACCAGATTTGAAAAAATTATATACTATATATCCATAAGAAATATACTTTAAATATAAAAAAGATGTTATAAATAAAAGAAGTGAAAAGATATTCAACATTAACGGAAAGCATAAGAAAGCTGTTGTGTCTGTATTACTATTTGAAAAAGTGGATTTCAAGACAAAGATTTTTGTCAGAAATAAAAAAAGGAAATTATATTTAAAAAGCACCAATTTATCAGGAAGACATAATAATTTTAATGGAATATGCGCCTAATAACTAGCAGAACTAAGGGCATATATTTTAAGAAATATTATAAATATATGTTATATATTTATATATATAAATCATGATTGGAGGTTTTTTTAAATATTTTATTTATTTATTCATTAGAGACACAGAGAGAGAGAGAGAGAGAGAGGCAGAGACACAGGCAGAGGGAGAAGCAGGCTCCATGCAGGGAGCGTGAAGTGGGACTCAATCCCGGGCCTCCAGGATCACGCCCTGGGCCAAAGGCAGGTGCTAAACTGCTAAACCACCTAGGGATCTCCATGATTGGAGATTTTAACACAACCATTAGTAATTGATAGAATAGTTTTTCAAAACATTTGTATGTCTGTAGATGGTTGAAGGTCACTAACAACAAATATAGACTAAAGAATATTTTATAGAATACTTCATCCAAAAACTATTCTTATCCAGTGTCTGTGCTAGGCCATAAAATAAGTCTCAGTATATTTCAAAAAATTAAAATCTTACAGAATGTGTTCTCTGGCCATAGCAGAATTAAACCAGAAATCAATAAGAAAAAAGGGCTTAGAAAATTCCCAAATATTTGGAAATTAAGTAACACATTTTAAACAATCCATTAGCTAAAGAAGAATTCACAAGAGAAGTCAGAAAACATTTGAACAAAATGATAATAAAAACACAAATAGAAAAAATGTATGGGATGCATCTAAAGCATAATTTAGTGGAAATTTATAACTTTAAGTGTCTATATTTTAAGGGAAAATATTCAAAGTGAATTTTCTAAGCTTACAACTTAAGAAGCTAGTTAAAGAAAAGCATATATAAAATAAGTAGAAATAAACAATAAAGATGAGAGTAGTAATTGATGATTTAAAAATGAAATGGAGAAAATTAACAAAATCTAGATCTGGTTCTCTGGAAATGTTAGTAAAACTGATACGTACTTAGCATGTCAAGTCAAGAAATAAGAGAGATTTACCACAAATTTCCAACATCAGGAATGAAAAAAGTGCTATATCTCCTACAGTCATTACAAGGTAAAATTATGAACAGTATTATTTCAATAAATGCAAATTTTTAGGTAAAAAATGAATAATACTTCAAAAATACAAGTTATTAAAACTGATTCAAAATAAAATAGACTATCTGAATAGCAAGTTACCTATTAAAGAAATTGAATACATAAATAAAATGTAAGTTCAAAGAAAGTAACAGATCCAGATGTCTGCTCTGGAAAAGTTATCAGATATTTAAGGAAGAAATAATACCAATATACAAATTCCCTTCCTTTCATATACTAGATGAGGGGGAAATGTTTACGAATTTACTGCATGAGGCTAGCATAACCCTGATATCAAAATTTGATGAAAACATTACAAGAAAATTGCAAATTAACAGCCCTCTAGACATAGATGCAAAAATTTTTTACAAATTAATAGCAAATCAAATCCAAAATTATATAAAAGAAAATTACCAGGTGGAAATTATTTCAGGAATATAAAATTGGTTCAATAAATGAAAGTCAAAAATGTGATTCACCACATTAACAGAATAAAGGAGAAAATGGATAGGACCAGCTAAATACAGAGCATTTGACAAAATTCAAATTTATACATGATTTAAAAAAAACCCTCAGCAAAAAAAAAAAAAAAAAAAAAAACCCTCAGCAAACATGGAAAAGAAGAAACACTTCCTAAGGTTAAAGGAAATTCAGCTACAAAACACACAAATTTTATATAATAGTAGACTTAATCCTGAAATATTGAAATTATTTTTAAGATCAAGCACTATTCAAGGGCATCCATTCTAACTACTTATATACAATATTGTTTTGAGTCTTAAGTAGTAAAACAGAACATGAAAAGGAAATAAAAGCTATTAATTATGGGGAAAAAAGCCACCCAGGTGCCCCCCTTAGGAATACATTTTAAAAAGATGTGCAAAGCTTTGATTTCAAATACAACAAAATATTTCTCAGAAAAAAAATTTAAAGAAAATTTAAACAGAGATATACCACATTCATGGATTGGACACTTTTAAGGTGTACAGTTTTCTCAAATTGATCTATATATTCAATTCAACCCCAATCAAAATCTTATTAGATTTTTTGCAGAAACTGACAGGCTGGTTGGAAAATTTGTGTGGAAATATTAAGAACCTAGAATAGCCTAACAATCTTGTAAAAGAAGAATAAAATTGAAGGACATATACTACCTAATTCAAAGATTTATTATAAGTCTACAGTAATCAAAACAGCGTAGTACTAGCATATAGATACATAGGTCAGTGGAACAGAATAACCAGATGCATGTGCATGTGTGTGCACACACACACACACACACACCCATACACACAACTGATTTGTGACAAAACTTTCAAGAAGAAAAATATTTTTTTCAACAAAAAAATACGGGAATAAACATAAAAAAAATAGAACAGAGAAAAAAATAAAACTTAACCCCTCCATTTTAACAAATACAAAATTAATGTAAAGCAGATCATAGACCTAAACATGAAATCAGAAACTACAAAATGTATAGAGGAAAATACATGAGCTGATATTTGCACTTTGGGATAGACAAAGATTTCTGAGACGGGGCACTAACCAGAAAAGAAAAAAAATACAAATTGGACTTCATAAAAATTTAAAAATTTAGTTTTTCAAAAGATACCATTAAGAAACAAAAAGGCAAGCCACAGAGTTGAAGAAAATATATGCAATACATATTTCTAACAAAGGTTCTTTGTCACAACATATTAAAGAAAGCTCATCCCATTTAATAACAAGATGACAAGCAAGCCAATTTATAAAAGTGGGGGAAATATTTCCCAGGTAGTTCACAAAAGGAGGTACACAAATGGCCAGTAAGCACACGAAGAGAGGCTCAGCATCACTAGACAGCAGTGAAATTCATGTCATTCAAATGACTAACATTAAAACTGGATAATACCAAACGTAATATGTTTGTGGAACAGCTGTAACTTTCATATATTGCTGTTTGGAGAGTAAAATGGCATAGCCACATTAGAAAACAGTTTGGTGGTTTTCACAAAGTTGAATATACACTAACCGTATGACCCAATAAATTCTATTCTTAGGTATTTCTCCAAAAGAGAAAAAAATGTATACCATATATATGCCCAGGAAAACTCTTATAGATGACTGTTCATAACAGCTTTATGGAAATATTTTTAATACTTCAAACACCCCCAAATACTCACCAAGGGTGAGAGGGTAAATAAATTACAAATATTTGCACAAAAACAAATATGTATATCCATACACTGCAATACTATTCCATAATACAAAGAATGAACAACTGTTACATTCAGCAACAGGCAATAATTTGTAAAATTATGGTGAGCAAAAGAAACCAGACACAAAAAGTATATGCTGAATAACTCCAACCACATGAAGTTCCTGAACATGTAAAACTATGCGAAGTGGTAGGGGTCAGATCAGTGTTTCGAGCAGGGGGGATGGAGGGAATTAACTTTAAATGGACGTGAACTCTCTAGAGCAATAGAAATGTTCTATATTTTGATTGGGGTGGTGGTTACATGGTGCACATACTTACAAAACCTCATCAAACTGTACACCTAAAATTTGTACATTTTATTCTATGTTAATAATGCCCCTCCAAAGCTGTTTTTTTTAATGAAAATAGAAGTAATGACCATAAGAATAGCCACTACTTATCAGTATTCTACAGGATGTGTGTCTACACTAGCACTCAGTCCTTAGAGCATCCTTTAAGGTAGGAGTTATTGTAAAAATGAAGACTGAGAGTAGTGAAGAAACTTGCCCGTGACCTTGAGTGAACAGGAGGGAGCTGACCCATAAGAAGGCCCAGGGCAAGGATTCTATTGAAAAGCACCAATCAAAAGTAGTAGAAGGGGATGATGGAAACAAGGCCACACTGACTGAAACGGGAGGGAAGAATGATGTGGTGTTTGTAGAGGCAAATGTGTGTGAAGAAATGGATGTAGGTGGCCATGGGGGCTTTATGTTTGATTAGCTTGGTCTTCTCAATGGAGCAGAGGTGGGACTGCCAGTTACAGTGGGGCTGGAGCATGAGGAGAATCTGGAACGTTCTCCAACAGAAATAAGAAAGGACTGCTGGGCAACCACCAGGATCCTCTCTGAGGTAGGGAAAAAATTAGGTTTGTAGTGGGCAGGCCCCACAGGCCTCTGCCATTTTCTCTATCAGATTCTGCAAACTAAGAAGAGCAGTGGAGGGCCTGGTGGTTACACATAAATCTGTCCCAGGCAAGAATGACCCCGAGGTGTGTCAGATTGGGTAAGTAAAGCTTTCTCTGTTGGAGTTAAAAATACCCACTATCTCATCCATCCCAGCTCAGGGGAAAACTGGCAGTTCTATCTCTTCTTTTGATTATAATGTTTGACTTACTATGATTCTGTCAGACAAGTAAATTAGAAATGGAATAAAATAGAGAAGAGTAAAAATTTTGGCTGAGCCAATTAAAATATTCCATAGGGAGTCTTTCCTGTCCAAGCAATATTATGAACTTTTGAATAAATTGGGTCTGGGCCCTGGTTTGTTATTTTTAATTTGGACTAACGGAGTGGATATAAAAGACTAAAATGAGGAGTTTATTCAGTCACTCACATCCTAATCAAAACCCCAACATGTCAAAAATTGACATCACCTTCTCCATCCCAATTTCCTCTATTACTGCCCATATTTGCCCATACTCTTCCTTTCCTGACTTGAGACCACAGAGGTTTCTGGACTTCAGAACTGTCCCCCTTCAGCCCTCGGCCCCATATGCCTCTCTTCTCTTCTTCTATCAAGAACTAGTGTCATAACTTGCTAATAGGGGCCATGCAGGAAGATGGCTCTGTAGGCAATTATTTGGGGAAACATTGTGACAACGACAGCTACAAGTTTTTTTTGCTGTAGGACCTCTCAGAGATTTATTGCTCCTGTGCACTAAGAATCTACAAGGGTGAGTAAAATATTTGATCATGGCACTCCTATGATTGTAGCATTACCTAAAATTCACCCCAGGAGACATTGGCCTAAATTGCAATAACTGCCCTGTAGCCATACTCTCTGCATTCAGTCTTTCATGTTCCAACCCATCTTGAATCCTGCTGTGGGGGATTATCTCAAACCACATCCTACTTGAGCGGGTCCTCAGCTGTAAAAGCTTTGGTGACCACATACAGTGACTATGATGCCATATCCAAGCCTCTCCCAGCGTGACCTGCAAAGCTCCCCTTACTCCGAAGTGAGAAACCTGTTCCACCTTAGCAGCAGCAACCACACAGCTGACAAGGATGTCACATGCTACCAGTAGAAGCAAGCTACTGCTTCCAGAGCCCATATGGCTTGAGAGTTTACATTTTAAGAGGAGTCAGCATGCATAAATATAGGGTTGAGTGAAAAAAAGCCTGGATGATGCCTGCTTTTAGAGAAAGAGAAAAACTGGAGATCGGGTTTAGCCACGGTTTTGACCTGATTCTGGGGGTTATGTGCAGACCAGCAGGTAAGAAATTAGAACTTGGACGGAAGGGCATCTCTTACCAGAATCTTCTAAGCTGGCTTAGATCAACCAACAGCAGAGAGAAGACTTTCTCTCATTAACCAGTTTGCTTCATTCAAGAGTAATGCAGCCATCACCTACCCTCAAGAGCCCCTTGGACAAGTTTCCAGAATTGGGTCTTGGAGGAAGCACCAGCTGCCTAGTTTTGCCCCTTCAGAGAAACGCTTTGCTACATCACATACTATACATACCATATGAATTACCTAGGATTCCTTCACTCCCAAATAGATTGACCTGAAATTATTCGAATACTGCAGGTCAAAATGTGCTCTGTACCTGAATTATCTAAATAATTAAGTGTGTAGACAGGCGCTTGGTTTCAAGAGCATGTGCCTGGAATAAAAAGAGCCTGTTTCTTTAAGTAGTCTTTACAAAGGCTTTCTAAAGCTCTCTCCTGTTTTGTTGATTTATTTTTTAAAGAGAGAAAGACATGTTGATGAATGAGTTAGACTTCTGCAGGATCCCAGGAGAGGACCGGAGGGGCTTATGGGAGAGGGGGGGTGGGCAAGCTTTTTCTTCTGCTTGGAAAATGCTCCAGGGCCCTCAGTCCTCCCTGATTACTCTCCAAGATGCTACACTCACTGTCTGAATTGACTCCATGCCAAGAAAAGCCTTCTTTTGAGCCTTGGAGAGTTCTATGTTGTGGGATAAAAAGCAAACCAGAGCAGAAAGGGATGAAGGGTAGAGACCGAAAGAAACAGAAAGCTGAGGAATGAGTATATTTGCAAGCTGAGTATTTCTGCATCTCCTGACTTGCTGGGCTTCTTTGATCTTTAAAAAGAAAAGGGACAGCACTTACATAAGATGCTCTGGTCCAGAAAGGAATCTGCTTTTGCATGGGAGATGTCAAGCGGTCTCCCTGCCTCTAGTCTGGCAGGTCTTCAAGAAGAGGAGTGAATTTGTCCTGAAAGTCAGTTGCAGACTGCAGCACCCACAGGCTGCTTTATGGGGGCTTTGGGGCCCCACAGGAGTCTCTTTTCATGACTGTGTAATCAGAGCTATTAAATTGCTCATTCCTGTCCGTAAAGAAGACAATGGAGCTGTCCTATATTACCCAACTGGCAGACTTCAGGGAGCACTGAGGGGCCCAGCAAAACAGGGAAACACTAAAAAAAAAGTTTTTGATAGAACGTAATACCTGCTTTTTCAAAAATAATAATAATTGAAGTAATCAGCATGGGAAACTAAAATAGTTTCTTATACTCACGTAACAGTTTAATGTGCTTCAAATCAGTTAGCCTTGTTACAAAACTACTGTATAATGGGGGCTCCTGGGTGGCTCAGTTGGTTAAGCATCTGGCTCTTGGTTTTGGCTCGAGTCATGATCTCAGGGTCATGGGACTGAACCCTGCATTGGACTCCACACTTAGTGGGGAGTCTCCTTGAGATTCTCTCTCTCCCTCTGCCCCTCCCCCATGCTCTCTAAAGAAAGAAAGAATTATTTATCTATTTATTTTATTTTATTTTATTTTATTCATTTATTTAAAAATACCAGCCCAAGGGCTGCCCGGGTGGCCTAGCAGTTTAGCGCTGCCTTCTGCCTGGGGATGATCCTGGAGACCTAGGATCAAGTCCCACGTCAGGCTCCCTGCAAGAAGCCTGCTTCTCCCTCTGACTGTGTCTCTGCCTCTCTCTTTCTCTTTCTCTCTCTCTCTCTCTCTCTCTCTGTGTGTGTCTCTCATGAATAAATAAATAAAATCTTAAAAAAAAATACCAACCCAATGAATTAAACTGCCAGTGATAAAAAATAAATAAATAAATAAAATAAACTGCCAGTGATCTATCAGTTGTGCATTGTCTTATCTAGACTGGACTCAGCTAGACAGCTCGGTGCCAGGCCACAGTGGCTAGAACAGCTCTGCTTCTCTGAGTGGGGCTTGAGAGAGTTGGATGGCTCTGCTGCATTTGTCTTACCTCTTCCTTGCATTCTCAGGCTAGCTCCAGCATATTATACTCTTGGCATTGACAAAAGTGCAAGAGAGGGCACGCCCCAGTGTGTAAACACATTTCCAGTCCCTCCTAGAATTCTGTCTACTAACATTTCATTGAATAAGGTGAGTCCAAGAGCCATGCCTAAATTCAAGGGATAGGAAAGTACACTCTTTCAAGAGACACTCAATAAAGTTACACGGCACAGCACATAGATATACGGAGAAGTGAAGAATTGGGGTCAATAGTTTCACTTACGATAATGCACCATTATCTCTTCAGTTTTCAGGGCCTCCTAAGAGCTTCCCTAGATATCACTGGTTCTTCATGAGTTAGTAGCTAGATAGTGTCATGGATGTCTCTTTGAGACTTACCTGTAAAAAGGGATGTTTTCTCTGCTTATCTCATGGGCTTGTCATGGAACCCAAATCAGATAATGAATGTGAAAGTTCTTGGAAAGGTCTAAGGTATTATACAGGTATTATACCACAATTCTTACCAGAGGACAATACTCTGTATACATGAGGCTTGTAAGGCCAAGGACAGCCTGCCCCAAAACATGCCACTGTGGCATGCTGATTATTTTAAATAAAAGTTACTCAAGAGGGGCGTCTGGGTGGCTCAGTCACTTAAGCATCTGTCTTTGGTTCAAGTCATGATCCCAGGGTCATGGGATCAAGCCCTGCATCAGGCTCCCTGCTCAATAGAGAGCCTGCTACTTTCTCTGCCCTCCCCCCATCCCTGGCCGCTTACGCTCCCCCTCTCTCATTCTCTCTCTCTCAAATAAATAAATAAAATCTTTTTTAAAAGCTACTTTAAAAACAGCCAGTGTAAAAAGAACATTCTGATCCCTCTTTGTATCCAGAAAGCAGGAAATAAATATCCCATATGAAAGGTATCTTTCTTGTACCACGAGACAAAGAGACATCCTTATTGTCAGAAATAGGGAATTTAGAGCAAAGAAGGCTGATTAAACAATCCCTGTTACTTTTTATTAATTTACTACCTCAGCTCGAGTTCTGTTTAAAATTCCTTATTAATTCAAACTCCTGACCATAGTGTTCTTTGTCCTGTTAATGCCTCACAAATTTACTCTCTCTGTCAAAAAATGTATAAAAGGTGCCTGCCTTAGTCATTTCTTTGGGTCTCAATTTCCTTATTGGGCATGTAATTTAACTTTGTTTGTTTTTACTTGTTAATCTGTCTTATGTCAATTTAATTCTTAGACCAGCTAAAACAATTTTGAAGACAGAGAAAAATATTTCCTCCCCAAAACAGGCCATACACTCTCTGTGCAACTACTCAAGTCTGCCACGATGCAGGAAGGCAGCCGTGGGCAATATGTAAATTATGGGTGTGGCCATTTCCAATAAAACTTTATATACAAAAAAAGGCAGCTGGCCCAAGGGTAACAGTTTGGTATACATCATAAATTTTAGGAAATAGATATGAGGGGGACTTCCCAAGTCTGAGATACTCGGGCAAGGACTCCTTCAAGAGATTCTCTTACCTCCCTTGTTAATTCCTGTTAGGATTTAACAACTTTCATCATTACAAAACACATCATAATATGTGAATTATATCTCAATAAGATAATAAATTTTTCTTAAAAAGGCACATGCTCACTGTATACTTTAAACCCATGTTCTCTTGTTTTGTATGGGGAATAGTTAATTTGGTATATATCAATGGGAATCCATACCCAAAACATACTTCATAAAGATGACTTATTTTGGGATCATTGAAATTTGAAAAGAGAAGGAAAACTTTTTTTCCATCTTCTCTGGAATATAAGATAATCCCTGGCTTCCTCCTTTCCTACTACAAGCTCCTATGCGGTACTACCCGGCAGAGATAGCAGGTAGGGTGCAAGTAGGGATCCTAGGATATAGTTGGCAGTCCCTATTAAGGGGATGGTCCCTTCATTCCTTTTTTTTTTTTTTTAATTTTTTATTTATTTATTTATGATAGAGAGAGAGAGAGAGAGAGAGAGAGGCAGAGACACAGGCAGAGGGAGAAGCAGGCTCCATGCACCAGGAGCCTGACGTGGGACTCGATCCTGGGTCTCCAGGATCGCACCCTGGGCCAAAGGCAGGTGCCAAACCACTGCACCACCTAGGGATCCTGGTCCCTTCATTCCTACCAAAGAAATAGCTCCTGCCACTGAGAACCCTCTACAACCCTCTTTTCTGTCTTCAGAACTATCTTGGAGTTTTCATTCCTGTCAGAGAGGAGTTCGTCTCCATTACAATCAGGTAAAAGCCTGGCTCCAGCCAACACTCTGGGGAGGCAAGTAAAGAGAGAATTCTTCTCATTTCTAAGCCCTGGGAGGTTGGTAGGCCTACCTTGGAAAAAGAAAATAAGCAGAAAAAATAAGCTGGGGGAAATCAAGAATCCTCACACAACCCCATGATTCTTTACCTGAACTCTTTGTGAGGCATTCTGAAGGGTCTGCTTTGGAAGTGGAAACAGCTGGTGAAGAAACTACAAAGGCTGGTGCAGGAAACTTGTTTTCATGGGAACACAAACAACCCACAACTTGCCACGGGACGCAGGCTAAGTCAGGATCCTCAAAAGGGCTAACTGTGAAAGACTTTGTTGTCCTGGAATGATCTTCTCCACCTGAAATAAGGTTTTCCCATAATAAGTAAGTTGCCTAAAACTGCCTGGGGAGTCAGTGCAGATAACGAGGACATTTTGGATGGCAAAGCTTGTATCTCCCCACTCGGTACCTAGTTTAGAAAGCAGGCAGGACCCCATATTGATTCCATGCCATCTCATCCGCAGAGCTGGAAAGGCTCTCAGGGTATATTAAACTCAGTGCAGGCATCCTGAGGACAACCTTTGCAGTCACATGCAGCTTTTTCAGGTCTCAGCTCCATTTACGGTTGGCAGATGCCCAGTTCTCCCAGTTTGCTGCTCTGAGAATCAATCCCTTGTAGCACAGACTAAGTCTCAAAGAGTTCATGTTCAAAGGAAAGGTTCCTTTCTTTGTGTTCTTTGTGTTCATATACAAGTGCTGAGGAACTATCTCCCCAGGAGGTGCAGCTCTGTGTGGGGCATTCACTTTGCCAGGGTTAAAGCCAGGTCTTGCTGCCTTTCACAGCACACACACCTTTCAGATGAGTGAACCAGTGTGGCTAACTAATGTTCTGGCTTTGTAAGCCATCTCCTACCTGGCCTGCTCTCTGTTCTCCACACATTCTAACTAAATTCTGCCTCCCTGCTGCCAGCCTCTCTTTTCCTATAAATATAACTTCACATGCTGGCCCCTCCTTAACCTTCCTATTCCTTGACTTGAGTTATTTGCAGCCCTATTTTTCTAGAAACATATTCTTTACTGACCCACATGTACCCTATGTTCTAGCAAATGCTCTCCTCACTGTTCCCCCAAACTCACCCTACCCTTATTACCACCTTCTTTCCTCGTGCCTTTTTCTCAGTCTGGAGTGTGCTAGTCTGTCTCTATCCACTCAACACTTTCAACGTTAATTTACAAAGCATCTTTTTAGAAAGTCAACCAAAAATGATACACCCACTAAGTTCCTGAAACTCAGAACTTAGGTTGTATTTCCCTTGTGATGTTAATCATGTTCTCTTTCATTTTATAATGAAAGATCTTTTCTTTTTTAGATGAGAAGCATCATTACTGTATTCCTCTTTTCAACATATAATTCATAATAGGTGCTCAGTTAGTACCTGTCACTTAATTTATCTGTCAAATGAAGGACTCAAGGTTGGGAAGAGTTAATTGTGTGTTTTTAAGCAGTTTTACTAGGCTGTTTACCAGGTTGTTCATCGAATCAGATCCTGTAAGCCTGAGAGAAGTAAGCTAAATCTTATTTTTCCCATAAAAGCAATCTTATAAAATTGGTTTCTGTTCTTAACCAAGGCTTGATGCCCAACTTCTTTATATGGTCACAAGCATGATATTTAATCAATTATAAATGTTAGACCTGTTACACTATATTGCATAAAGCTTTCTACAGTGTATATAAATCAATTAAACAAGGCAACACAGAGCCTATAAAATAAAATTTTATTTAATATGGCCTACCATAAAGGTCTACTATAAGAAGTTTTCATCCTCTTTAAATCTCCTGGTAAAATAAATCAGGTGAAGATACTCCTTTGATAGCGTTATGGTTTCAGAAAGATTTCTTTGAGGAGATTTTGTAAAGCATTTGAGGAAAACTTTGTGAGGGATTAAAGACTGCAGAGACTTTTGGAGAAATTAATGCAGGAATATAAGTTTGGCTATCCCTATTTCTCCCTAACAATATCCCCATAGCGAGCATAGAAATTAACCAGCAAGCCTGGATTTCTTTCAATACAGAAACAGAAAGTTTGCTGCCCTTTGAGTGGTCCTTTGATCAGCATTAGCTAATTTCCCCTGTTATACAGTAATAACATAGTTGGCCAAGACTACGTCCTCATTAAAATGCATGCACACATTTATTCCTTCATGATGGTGGCTTATTTTTCTCATCTGATAAAAAATCTTGGCCAAAAGTTTGACAGACTTCCAGTTTGACAGACTAAAAGTCTATGATGTTCACACAGCTATCTCCATGTTATCTCTCCACAGTGATAAGCCTCAGGCTGCCTTTCATAACTAAAGGTGGTGTGACTCTACGTTATCGATCCACCTCTGAATGAGCACAGTTCTCAGGCCTTTCTCCACAGTTACCAAATCTATGCCAGAGCTGCTTAACCTAGACTACACATTAAAAATATCATTGCCATTTACCAAAAGGAGTTGAAAACTCATGTCCACTGGAAAACCTATACGTAGATGTTTATACCAGCTTTATTCATAGTGCCAAAACTTGGAAGGAACCAAATAAATCCTTCAGAAGTGAATGGATAAATAAACCACAGTAATTTCAGAAAACAGAATATTCAGAATTTTCAGCACTAAAATAAAAGAGCTATCAAGTTGTGAAAACATGTGGAAGAAACTTAAATGCATTTTACTCAGTGAAATAAGCCAATCTGAAAGGGCAACTGTATGACTATATGACATTCTGAAAAAAGCAAAACTACAGAGACAATAAAAAGATAAGTGATTGCCAGGGGCTAGCATAGAGGGAAGACTAATAAAAAGGAGAGCACAACAGATTTTTTGGATACAAGAGCAAGTCCTACCCAGAGCAATTAGGCAAGAAAAATAAATAAAAGTCATCCAAATCAAAAAGAAAAAAGTAAAATGATGTATGTTCACAGAAAACATAATCTTCTATGTAGAGAACCCTAAAGATTCTACAGAAAACTTTTAGAACCAACGAATTCAACAAAGTTGAAAGACAAAGTCAATATGCAAAAATCACTTGTGTTTCTATACACTAACAGTGAAAAATCCAAATAGGATATTTTTGAAAATCCTATTTACAATCCTATTTACAATAGCATCAAAATAAATAAAATACTGAAGAATAGATTTTAAAAAGGAGGCAAACGTCTCATACACTGAAAGTTTCAAGATGCTGATGAAAGAAATTAAAGACCCGAATAATAAAAAGACTTCCATGTTCATGGATTGGAAAGTTTAGAGTTGTTAATATATCAATACTATCCAGCATAATCTATAGATTCAATGCAGTCCCTATCAAAATCTCATTGATGTTTATTGCAGAAATAGAAAAATTTATCCATATGGAATTGCTAGGGCCACCAATTAGCCAAATCATACTGAAAAAGAACAACAAAGTTGGGAGTCTCATACTTTCTGGTTTAAAAACTTGCTGTTGGGGCATCTGGTTGGTTGTTGGTTGAGTGTCTGATTCTTGATTTTGGTTTGGGTCATGATCTCAGGGTCCTGGGATTGGACTCTGCATCAGGCTCCATGCTTAAAGATTCTCTCCCTCTTCCCCTGCCCTTCCCCCCATCTTTCTCTAAAAAAAGTAAAATTTTAAAGCTTACTGTAAAGTAATAGTAATCAAAACAGTATGGTACCAGAATAAAGATAGATATATAGACTGATGGGATAGAGAGCTCCAAAAATAGATCTTCACATGCACGGCCAAATGATTTTTGACAAGGGTTCCAAGACCATTCAATGGGGGAAAGGACAATATTTTCAACAAAAGAATGAAGTTGGACCCTTACTTTATATCACATACAAAAATTAATTCAAAATGGGTCAAAGACCTAAATGTAAGAGCTAAAATTATGAAACTCTTAGATGAAAATATAGGGAGGGATCTTCATAACACTGGGTTTGGCAATGATTTTTTGGATATGACAACAAAAGCACAGGCAACAAAAGAAAAAAGAGGTAAAATGGACATCAAAAATTTTCAAACTCTGGGCATGAAAGGACACAATAAACAGAGTGAGAAGGTGACCTACAGAATAGGAGAAAATATTTTTAAATCATATATCTGATAAGGGGTTAACATCCAGAATATATAAAGAACTCCTACAAAGAACAACAAAAACAACAACAAAATTTTAAAAGGATTTGAATAGACACTCCAAGGAAAATATAAAAATGATGAATAAACACGAGAAGACGCTCAACATCACTGATCATTACGGAAATGCAAATTAAAGCCACAATGAAATACTACCTCATCACCCATTAAGATGGCTACTATCAAAAAACAAAACAAAACAAAAAACCCTAAAAAATGACAAGTGTCAGCAGGATGTGGAGTAACTAGAACTCTTGTGCACTACTGGTGGGGATGTAAAATGGTACAGCATACTGTGGAAAACAGTATGACAGCTCCTCAAAAAACTAAATATAGAATTACCATATGATCCAGCAATTTCATTTCTTCATATCCAAAAGAAGTGAAAATAGTAAGTAACTCAGAGACTTCATGTTCATAGCAGCATTATTGCCAATAGACAAAAGGGGGAACCAACATATCCCACTGACAGATGAATAAACAAAAATCTGTGTGTGTGTGTGTGTGTATAAATACTATTCAGCTTTAAAATGGAAGAAAATTCTGACACATGCTATATCACAATGAAGCTTAAGAACATTATGCTAAGTAAAATAAGTCAGTCATGAAAGGAAAAATACTGTATAAGTTCCCTTACATGAGCTCCCTAGAGTAGTCAAAGTGAAAGATACAGAAAGTAAAATAGCAGTTGCCAGAAAATGAGGGTAGGGGGAAGTGGGGGTGTTATTACTTAAAGGATACAGAATTTCATCCTGCAAGACAAAATGAGTTCTGTGGATGAATGTGGTGATGGTAGTGTAAAAATTGGGACACTTATTCAATAGTTGGTAAACACATGAGTGAGTAACTACTATGTGCCAGCTGGTTGAACACAACCACCTTCATCCTGTTGATTATGAATCAGCAAGCAAAGATTATATAGGTGATTGATGTTAGAGAAAACAAAAGTTAACTTGTTGAATTTCAAACCAAATATTTTAAATATCATTGAAATACAACCGTTAGCTGAGATTTCTGTCTGCCGGTTCAATTTGAATACAAGAAAAGTTTCTTGCCAAATACTCTGTGATCTAATGTGAAGATGCTAGTGCACAAGTGGTTTGCATATAATATACAATATAAATGTGCATGCATGTTCACCCTTTTGTGGGTGAGGTGAAGCCTTATTTTGTTGCGCTTGATATACAGAATCTGCTAAACTGGTAATATTAGATATTGACCTAAAACAAATATTACATAATATTTCTTATTAAATAAGACTATTACTTCACCATTAGAGAGCAAATTTCTGTCTTTTGAATGTGCACAGTGAAGCAATGTTTAGAACAATCCCACTCTAAATGAATATAATCAGCCATAATCATTGCCACCATATACACTACTAGCTATCTGGACTTGGTAACAGTAATAAAAAGTGGTGCATTATAAACAATATAGGACAGTTGTAAAAGTGAACTCCTATAATTATTAAATATTATATTTTTAAGCAGATTTTATCCATTGCAAAAAAAATCTCTACAAGTTGGCAAGCACACAACAATGGCAGAAATTCCCAAATCAAATCACACACACAGGGATGCACAAAAAAATATCAGCATCAGGTTTCATCTAAGCTTTATAAGGGTAGGGACTTTGTTTTGCCCTCTGCAGTATCTCCTATATCCAGAATAGCACAAAGTGGGCACACAATACATATTAGCTAAATGAAAAAAAATAAAGTGTATGATTTTCACTGAAGGTGTATCATCAGATGTTCTGGCCAGGACATGGGTAGGGCACAGCCAGTGGTTAGATGAGCCAATGGAAGGGAATCAAATCCATTCTTACCAGGTGGAAGAGACCTGAGAAAAATACCTCCCAGAAGCAAAGTTTTTAGGGACTATACCAATTTCCTATCAGAGCTTATGCAGTAAATAACAGGCCTCAGCATGAGAGGCACAGGAGGATACAATGTGAAATAGGAAAGAAATAATAAGGAATTAGGGTGGACTATATTCAGAAGTCCAGACAAGGAAAATGGCCACTAAAAGTAGAACATCCTTCGCTAAATTCCTGGAAGAAAGCCTCATGCCATGAAGTCATTCCAGGAATGAAGGCCGAAGCTCCAATTAGGGAAGCTGGGAAGAAAATCTGGGTTTAAATCAACAAACCTGAAATTTACATTTCCAAAATAGAGGCATACCACGAGGATTAGATTAGCAAGATGGTGGCACCTCAGACCAAGTCCCACAGTGTGGACTTGGGAAGACTTACACATCCTCTATGCCTGAACTGGGGATAAGACTAGATGTCTGGTGTGTTCATGTAACCCAGGTATAAAGAATAAAGGGATTCAGAACCCAGAGGACCAGATTTGCAATAATCTGTTTGTCATGACCTTTGTTCTCCATTAATACCATAGGCCACTGTGTCCTTCCACCTCAGATTTTACAGTGTAGGTCCTCAGCTCAATTCCTGATCAAGGAAATACAATTGGGAAGAAAGGTAGAACAGAGGAAACTGGGCATCCACGGATAGAATGCACAATGGGAAAGTTATCATCTAGAAGGAGAATTACACTGATAAGACACTTGGACAACATGAATGCGCAGAAATATTCCTTCCAAGAAAAGGATTCTAGATTCTTTTCCTTTGTTTATTGCAGTAAGATGATTTCTCTAATCTGTGTTAAACAGCCTGTTCATTCTTAGTTGGTGATTTCTCTAACTCAATTTAATTAATGTGCTCTAAGATTCTTCACTCCTTATCAAGTGCAGTTGGAAAGTAATCATAATAATACATAGTAGTAATAATAAATAAGTGTGGGTTTTTTAAACACTTACTGTAAGCCTTTTAATTGTCACATGACAATATCATATAGGTATTCCTAATATCTTCACTTTATTGATGACCAAACTCAGGCATGGAGACAAAAAATTTATCCAAAGTCACATCCCTACTAATCTGGACTCAAAGTCAGCAGACTTTCTGATTCTAAAGCCCCACCTCTAAACCACTAGATACTCTGAACTACTCTTACTGACAACCTTTGATAAACTTGTAATTTCTGAGCATGATCTCTGATCCAATATGATCTCTTTCTAAAGACCCATATCCTTTCCTACAGAAGTTAATTTTTCAATACAGCTTTAAAGTACATAGCACAGTTATAAAGTTCAGCAATCATTGTATCTGATTCCTAGGTCCCTATAGCCATAACATAGGGCACTGATTTCCCCTCATTTCATTCAAACTCCTCTCTCCATGTGGAGAAAAGCATATTTCCACCATCTTCAGAGAGGAAACCATATGTGCTGGGCAAATAACAGGCTAGTCAGACTATCAGCAGGAGTTTTGAATACCAAGCTCTTTTGAAGACCTAAAGCATGCAGACATTGTAAAACCCATGGCAATTCAGGGAAATTTCATTCTAACTATCATGCACTGGAAAAAAATAGAACTAGATTAAGCAGTGATCCATTACATAGAAGATGTACTGAGAGGTAGTACTCCATTGTACCTAAATATTAGATTTCCTTTAAATCATACTCTGAATTATGTGCTCTGATTAAAATATTATACTTGCTTTGATAAATATTTTGTTTGTTCATTTGCAATTAGTTCCCTACATCTATCAGGAATCTGTCAGAGCAAACCAGCAAAGACATCACAATGTGTGGTTGTAACTTAGATCAAAGAGCTGGCTAAAAATTAGGAAAGGTAAATACAGCAGTCTTAAAGCAACAAGGAACTGAAAGAGCTAGAAGTACATTTCATAATGAATCAAAGGCCAGAATTAAAAATGGGCCCTTTGGGATGCCTGGGTGGCTCAGCGGTTGAGCGTCTGCCTTTGACTCAGAGCATGCTCTGAGATCTCAGGGTCTGGGATCGAGTCCCACATCGGGCTCCTGCAGAGAGCCTGCTTATCCCTCTGCCTATGTCTCTGCCTCTTTCTGTGTGTCTCACATGAATAAATAAATAAAATATTTTTTTTTTAAATGGGCCCTTCAAAAAGTAGGCTTTCCTATTAAAAAGTTGATCAAGCAATAAGTACATGAGCAACTGCATTCTCCATACCACATTAGGAGCCGAGAGTTAGAGATAAATACCTGCTCCCTGGTCTTGGGGAATTTTATAATCTCTAGAACTGAAATGTCCCATACAACTTCCTGCAGTGATTAAAAAAAAAAAATACTCTGCATTTGCTCTGTCCAATATGGAAGACAAGAGCCACATGTGGCTTTTTAATTTAATTTTATTTTTTTAAAGATTTTATTTGTTTATTCATAGACACACACAGAGGCAGAGACACAGGGAGAGAGAAGCAGGCTCCATGCAGGGAGCCTGATGTGGGACTTGATCTCCATGCAGGGAGCCTGATGTGGGACTTGATCCCGGGTCTCCAGGATCACCCCACCAGGGCTGCCCTTTAATTTTAAGTTTAAATTTAGTATGTTAGAAAATTCAGTTCTTCAGTCACACCAGCCACATTTCAAGTGCAAAATAGCCAAATGTGACTTCTTAGTTTTAAGTTTGTATTAATCAAATTCCAATGAAATTAAAAACCCAGTGCATCAGGCATACTAGTCGCATTTCAAGTGCTTAGTTACCGTACCTGGTTCATGGCTACTGTACTCTTAGAGAGCACAAATAGAACATATCTGTCGGGATCCCTGGGTGGCGCAGCGGTTTGGTGCCTGCCTTTGGCCCGGGGCGCGATCCTGGAGACCCGGGATCGAATCCCACATCGGGAAAAGAACATATCCCTCATCACAGGAAATTCTATTGGACAGAGCTGCTCTAGAAAATGTCACAAGAGGAAAAAAGCACAATGTCCATATTTGTAAGAAGCATTAACTGTGTGTCTTTTCTTAAATGAAAGCTGAAATCGTTATGAAAAGAAAAAATAATGGACAAGACTCTAAGGAGAAATCTCATCAATTAAAGGCAAACTATGTATATGTAAATACAGACCTATAACCAGCTGGATACTTTATCTTAAATTGGCTTTGAATTAATACATGATTGTTACACTGTTAAGTAATGTTTTTAACAATAGAGGGGAAAGTATTGGGCACAAAATTTTCTGCTTGAGAAATTTTCTATGAAAAGAAGTTAAATCCATTAAATTCTTGGCTTTGTAGTCAAGGATGATCAGCATGTGTTGATGTAACGGACTATCAGGGAAAGAATGAAATTTGGGATAACAGAGATACTACTGGGGTGAAATATTTTGCTTCAGCAAGCCTCTTGCTATGATTTACTCCTTCTTTTTGGTAATGTATAACAAATGTGAGAGTGGGCTTACCATTTAAGCTGATGCATTGGTAGACTCATAATGGCTTTCACCTCATTCTACCTATGGGCCCATGGATGGTCTTATTAAGAACACACTCTCAGTGATTTGAAACTCATCATAAATATTTAAGCAGTGTTACTTCTAAAATGAGAGCTTCTTCTGTGCCCTTTATTCATGAAAGGGCACACCCATTTTTGGCTCACCCATTTTTGACTATGTTTCCAAAGAGGAACATAACAATTGTACCCACAGTGCTGGGTTCTCAAAATTCAAGGAGACTCTGAGGTATATGCCATGAAAATGGAACACAATAATTGTGCAGAGTAGAGTACACGAGCCTTCCATTACCTTGTTTACATACCTGGATGAAAGATTTATGCATTTGGGATTGCTTTTTTGGTACTATCTTCAGAACTCCGATCTTCAATGTCTTTGGCCTAGAAAACACTCAACAAGGCAATTTAATTTCTGAAAATTGGCTTCTTCACACATGAAATAACTTAATTTAATAACAATGATAGTAATCAGGTTAATTGAAGGAAGGAAATTCACTGAGCAAAGCCACATTAAAGCCTGGCATTATTTTAATGTGTTCTAAATTTGTGAATTTAACAGGCAACATCCTGGTTTCTGGAATGTTCCAGCGTAGGTCTGACTGGAGCATAATGGGTGAGCACTGCCCACCTCCAGGGAAAAGATTTCTGCCCTGGTCATAGAGGTTAGCCAACAGCCTGGCACAATCAAATGCGCTACTTTCCCTTTTCCATTGTCCTGATCCTAAACTCTTTTCCCTGCTGCTTATTTTTAGGTTTTCATATAATCTAAAACAGTAGTTTAAAAAAACAGCTTTATTCCATTTGCTGATCCACAGAAAACTTCAGTATAAACCCCCAAACCATAGCTCCAGTAATAATCTAACCATGATTAGTGGTGTTATTATAACCATCAGCCACTCATCTGCTCCTGTTTCCATGCTTGCTGGTTTTATCATGCTGGTTAAAACCACCCCAGCAGTGCTGCCATTCGTGGGGTACTTACCACCTCCTCTGGGAAATGACTGCAGGGCTCCTTCCAGTCATGGTTGATGAGATTAAGAGGAGACATCAACCAAGGTGAACTAGTCAAATTATTTCTTCCTAAAATTTAGAATTAAAAATTAAATTAAGAATTAGTCTGACCTGGTTTTTGAATTAAGCAGTTGCAAACTTGGGAAATCTGAGTTGGCTACCTTCTGCCTGAGATGTGATGGAGAAACAGAAAAAAAACAAAGCTGAATGTAGAAGAAAAAAAAGTGAACACTTGGCAGTAGCTCAGTTCAAGCTCCTATCCCCCCATCCCACCCCATCACACCTCTCACGGATATGTGCAATAACTACAACCATCTTTGGAAGAAGACTATTGCATTTCTGACATAATCATCACCATCTCCTCTCCTTTCCACTTTTAAATAACTGGTTTTGTATATCTGTTTCTTCCTTCTTGTGATAAAAACAAATATTCCCACCTCCTTTTTTAAGGCTGCTAACCCTTCAGTTCACCGTGGGCCCACCACCTCCCATCTCCTGAGTAACACTCAATAGCTGTTCTTCAATTACCCTTCCTCTACTCAACTTTTCATCTTCCATTTCTGTCCATTTCTCCAGGGATTTCCCCTTAGACTTCAAGTGTGCTTCTGTCTTCTTTCACTCTATCATGAGACTACTAGAGAAAGAGGCCTGCAGTTTGCAAACAAGTACTGAGTTCTGGTTACCTCCAAGTCACTGTGCCGAGCACTTTACATTTATTAACAGTAACCTCACAGCACTGCCTGCTTCATAACTCTGCTTCTGCCTCCTGTCCACCCTCAAACTCCATCGAATCCAGCAAGCTGTCTGCTACTCTTATCACTCTCTATGGAAGCCTTTTTTGCCAAAGGACACCTGTGGATCCAACCACCAAATCCCAAGTTCTTGGATTTGGCCTTTGCGTCATACAGCAAGAACAGTTTGTTCTCTGTGGTAGGCAAAATAATGATCCCCCTAAAATGCCCAACTCCTAACCCCTGAATCCTGCACGTATATTATACCATATAGTAAAGGGGACTTGGCAGATGTGATTAAGGTTGATCTTGAGAGAGGGAGTCTTTAATGGTTTATCCAGGTGGGTACAATCTAATCACATGAGCCGTTTAAAGCCAAGAGTCTGTCAGAGAAATGTGATGGAAGAAGCAATGAGAGAGATTTGAAGCATCAAACGGCCTCTATCCACCACTGCTAATCAGGAACCAAGGAATGCAGGCAGCCTCCAGCATCTGGGAAGGGCCCACAGGTGACAGCAGCAAGAAAACGGGGCCTCAATCCTACAACCACAAGAAAGTGATTTCTACCAACAGAAGGAGCAAGAATCCCCTTTGGAATCTCCAGAAAGGAACACGACCCTGTGACATCATGATTTTTAGCCAGGTGAGCCCTATGTCAGAATTGTGAACTTACAGAACTGAAAATAATGACTTTGCATTATTGAAGTCACTAAGTTTGTAGTAATTTGTTGTGGCAGCCATAGAAAATGAGAACACCCCTTCTTTCTGAAATTCTCCCCTTGGTATTTATAAGAACATCTTTGGTGGTTCTACTCCTACATCCGCGAACACTTCATGGGTTTTCTTTACTCCCATTCTCCCTATATATAGGTAATTCCTAAATTTTTGTTTTCATTCCTATTCCCTGCCCAGCAATCTCTTAAGATTTTATGACCCCAACAACAGCTTCTCATTTGGTGCCAAAAGCTGACCCCTTGACTCTGACCTTTCTCCCAACTACCTAGTGGGCATCGCCATCTAAATAACCCACCCATCTGAAACATTGAGGATGTGCAAAACTGAGCTCATCATCTTTTCCTCAAGGATTGTAGAGACCCTGAAATACCAAATTATAGCTCTACAGGTCATAGAACACCAAGAAGCTAAACAAGGGATAATCAAGCGATCCAGAAATTAGTACAATGGTAAGTTCACACCATCACTCTCTTGACAGAGGCAAGAATGGAAAACAGGGTTTCCAAAGCTGGAGCCGTAAAGAAGTTACTGCTGCTGCAGAAGTACCACCTGAAGCAGAGTGAGAGAGAACTACTCAACCTTCCTCCTTCCTTCCATTCTTCCAGCAGTGCCTCTAATTGGCCAAACCAGCAAGAAGCCAGCTGACAGCAACAGATATGGGGGTTGAGAAACACAGACTGCATGAGGCACCTCCCTTATTTTTGGGGGAAGAGACAGGTCTGAAGAGATCTGAAAGCATAAAAGCAGTTAGCTGACCTACACTGTAACACTACAGCCTGATGAATCTTCCTAAAGCAGTAATCTAAACCTGTCATTTTCTTCTCCAAAATTTTCAATAGCTCCCTGTTACCTACAAAAAAAAAAAATCCTAATCCCCTTGCTTGATGTGGTAGATGGTTATTCTGATGGCCCCCAACAAAACACATCTCTCAGTATTTATGCCCTTGTGCAGTCTCCTCCTACAATGACTCTAGACTTGACCAATGGGACATTAGCAAGTAAGCATGAGGCACCATGTGCATCTGAACACTGTGGTTTATCCCACTGGAATGCTTATTTGGGACCTACCCATTATGTAAAGCTTCCCAATTAGCCAAGGAAAGGGCTCTGTAGACAGTGGTTACAGCCTCTCAGACATCCCTGCTAGTAAGCACCAGATAGGTGAGTAAAGCGATCTTGGACATTCCCACCTAGCCATATGAGATCCCAAGTGAGACCAACAGAAGACCCATCCAGAAGAGCCCCAGATGGACAATCCATAAAATCATGAACAGGTTAAATGGCAGTCTTCTTAAGCCACTGAGTGTTGGGGTGATTTGTTACATAACATTGGAAAGCCAAACTATTCCAGCTCCTCTCACAATCATGTGAGGGCCAATTCCTGTAAGAAATCGTTATTCATGGGATCCCTGGGTGGCGCAGAGGTTTGGCGCCTGCCTTTGGCCCAGGGCGCGATCCTGGAGACCCGGGATCGAATCCCACATCGGGCTCCCGGTGCATGGAGCCTGCTTCTCCCTCTGCCTATGTCTCTGCCTCTCTCTCTTTCTCTCTCTGTGACTATCATAAATAAAAATTAAAAAAAATTAAAAAAAAAGAAATCGTTATTCCACAATATTTGTAATGATTTTGTTTCTCTGAGCAAACCCTGACTTCTACCCTCTGCATCTCTGTCTACTGTCTTCAGTCACCTGTTACTCCAGCCAGTCAAATCACAGATTCTCATATCTTTCCTTCCCTTTCTAGAACCATATCCTCCTTACCAAGAAGGTAGCCCCCCCAGCTAGAATTAACATAAGTAAACACGGGTTTAATATCACCTCCTGGGTCACCTGGGTGGCTCAGCAGTTGAGCGTCTACCTTCAGCTCAAGATGTGATCCCAGGTCCAGAGATCGAGTCCCACGTCAGGCTCCCTGTGAGGAGCCTGCTTCTCCCTCTGCCTGTGCCTCTGCCTCTCTCTGTGTGTCTCTCATGAATAAATAAATTCATATCTATATGTCACCTCCTGCAGGAAATATTATCCCATCTCCACAAATTATAATCTCTTTCCTCTACATCACTCTCATATTTTAGGTTTGTATAGTATCTACCTTGCGTTTTGTTAATTAGCTCCATTGCAGAACTGGTAGCTCCAAGAGGACAGGTTGGGATTCTCGATGCATCTTCCCATCAGCACCCATACCTTAAACACACTGTGTGCTCCCTACATGTTTGTGGACTGACTGGCTCGATTAAATAGCAGTTAGTCTTAGGTGACCAGGAGGAAAAAGAAAGTAAGTGATGCGTGTCTGCTGCTAGAATGAAAACTTGGCTGGGCATTGACAAGAGGCTCAGAAAGTCCTTGTAAATTAAATGACACATTCATGTGATGTTATATGAATCTTATATTTCAGAGACATCTTCCTGTGTAGTTTCCAAAATGTTTAAAACATTTAAAATTATAATTACAATCTTCCCTTCTCTTCCTACAACTCATTTTCTCGTTCCTCGTTTTGTATTACTTTCTCTCCCCAGGCTCTACTTCTTTTCTCTTGCCCAAGGTCACAAAGCCTTTTTCAGGCAGGCTGTATGCTGCCCAAACCCCCAGCCCAGGTCCACAGAGACGTAGAGGTCCCTACATTTATATTAATCTGACCCCCTTTTTTTCCCATGTGGATTCATTTCGTGGGCCTGAAACCAACAAAATGGTATGCTTTCAGAGTCCTAACCCTTTGAGGGTAAATTTTAATTTAATCATTTAAAAACTGATAAGAACAACCAAGTTCTTGGTTAGCACAAAACATCTAGGGGATTGTTGCAAATATTTGGCAATATTCGCTAAAGAGGGAGAAAAGCACATTAGGCCAAATTGGTTATAAATGCAAAGCAATTTTCATGGAAAATTAAAAACTAGAGCCTGACAATGTACAAGTACCCTATAACATGATCATTTCTAAGAGTGCCATTTAAAAAAAAAATCTACCTATCCATCTGCTTTCTCTTTTTCTCTTCAAGAAAAAAAAAGGGAGGGTTGTGTAAAATCCTAGATTATAAACCAGATCCATGCTCCATGTCACACAATGGAAAAAGCAAGGGCTTTGCACTGAGATATCACTCTGAACCCCAGTTCTAGCAGGCATTTTCTGGGTATGAGACCTCAGCTCTATTAGCCTCCACATCTCCTCAACTGCAAAACGGGGAGAGCCACCCTTACCACACAGAGTTGTCACAAAACGACTTGTATGAACACAGGAAAAGCACACTACCTGACGGACATACTGCAGGTGCTCCACTCCCCAAGAAAGGGCAGGGTTGGGATTCTTAACGAATCTTTTTTTCTCACCAGCACTCAGAACGGGACTGTATAGGAGTAAGAGTCCTGCACCTGACCTCTTCTGCAGAGGAGCCAGGGAATCATTTCCATGTTTACTTCCTTTCACTGAACCAGTTTTGGAGTTTTCTTACTTACATAACGACAACACACAGTCAAAAGTCTGGGAGTCATGAGTCCCTTTGGGCCTCAGTGAGCCCACACAGCAATGCAGCTCAGGTTGGCAGGGAAGTGCTGAGCCCCCTGCCAAGCTCTTCTCTGGCACTGGAACTCTGAGGAAGATGCAAGGTCCAAGGTTCCTGATGACTAGAATCTTAGAATCTGTGGACACAACATATACACCAATGAAATAACAACAACAAAAACCAACCAGGCATTTTATAGAATTTTTGTAATATTTTGTGTGCTTTCATATTAAATATTCCATTTAAATCTCTTTCAAAGCTCCCAGTGCTTCTGAAGAAGGGAGGAGAGGTATTAGGATGCCAATCATGAGGCTGAGGAAACAGAAAGGCTGAGCAATGTGCCAGGGCCACAGGGGCAGGACTCAGATTAAGTCCTGGGTCCCCAGATACTCTGCCCAGTGCTCTTCCCAGGAGATACTCATCTTTCTGTGCTTCCCTCCCCGGCCTTCTAGCTTCTTTCTTTGCGACTTCAATATAGCCCGAAGAAAGGTCACACCATCCATCCATTCAAAGGCAGCTCCTGCTTTGTGTAAGATTCTGTGCTGAGCATTCTTGGAGCACAGAGATGGCTGCAGGAGCCACAGCACATCTGCAGAGAGGTAGTATCCTGGGAGAGGAAGGGGGCATGCTTGTATTCATGAGACTCCAGAAAGGCTTCTGGAAGACCTGCTTTCAACTGCACCTGTGAAGACTGAGTATAAGAGCGGATAAGTCAACGTGGGCCATAGACACGGATCTGAAAGCAATGCAGCTTCTTTTTTTAATACTTCAACTCATTTTCTATTGTAAGCCTCAGAGAGGCTGCACAGGGAGGTAGGAGCCTGTCTTCTGTCAGTTTGTGTCATCCCAGTCCATTCAGCATATGATGGTTTATTTTCTGTGTCAACTTGACTGGACCACAGGGTGCCCGGATATTTGGCTGAACAATAATATGAGTGTGTCTGCGAGGGCGCTTCTGGATGAGATTAACATTTGAATGGGTAGACTGAACAAAGTGGATTGCTTTCTCCTATAGGGGTGGGCCTTATCCATTCTGTTTAAGGCCAGAGTAGAATAAAAGGCTGAACAGAAAAGGATTCTTTCTCTCTGACTGTCTGAGCTGGGACATCAGTCTTCCATTGCCTTCAGACTCAGACTTGGACTTGAATTTACACCATCAGCTCTCCTGGTTTCCAGACCTTTGAACCAGACTAGAATTATACCATTGGCTCTCCTGGGATTTCTAGCTTGCCTAGTGCAGGTCTCGGGCCTCTCAGCCTCCATAACAGTGTGAGTCAATTCTTTATAGTTACTATAAAGAATATCTCTTTCTCTAGATACACAAATATCCTATTGGTTCTGTTTCTCTGTAGAACCCAGAATATATAGAGACATATCTATACCTTGCTGATGGGGTGTCTATGACCCTGGGAGTAGCAGTAGAGGGACTTACTTAGGGCCAAGAGACAGGAAGGACGAGACAGTTGGTCTTCATTCTTCATGACCTGCATTGCCACAAGCACAACCAGGTGCTCACAATCTTGGCAGGTGTCCTTGCAGACGGCCACTGCATTCTAATGGTTCAACTCACCTAGGTCCCAGATCCAGGTCTCACAGCTTCCCCTGCAACCTTTCAAGGTGTTTAGGAAGCACTTGATTGTTCTCCTGTCCATGCCAAGAAGTTTGATGAGACTGCCTCAGACTCCTAGCCTACACATCTCACACAGACCTAATACTATAATGTTCCATGACTGGGGAGCTCTATGCGACTTTCATTTTCTCAGAATCTGCCTATGACATGAGACACAGGCCATGTCCACCTCAGGCCCCTTATAAGTAATGTAGCATTTCTACTATGGTATACACTCAGCATCTCACAATGTCCACTCCTTCCCAGCTCCCTGTAAACATTCTGCCCCCCTCAGCCTGTGGAAGCTTATCTAGATAGACAAAGGTGGAACTGGAAAAGCACAAAAAAACTGAGTGATCACATATTATTATTTGTACATAAAGCTCAGCTTTTGATCATCAGAAGTCAATAATTTGACTCATGTTCTCTGCAGATTTGGTTATTCGACTCCTGTTTGTTTTCTGCGATATAATCTTCTCAGATATTAAATGCTGCTGACTGAATGAGGCAAAATTTCAGGAGAGAAAAAATGAAATCAGATCAAGAAACAATTTGGTAATATTTAACACTGTCACTCTACACCATAGACTCTGAGTATGCTGATATAGCAGTGGAGAAGGACCTGAAGCAGGCAATGTGCGTGATATCGTGAAGGTAAAATTGATAGGATTCATTATTTCCATTTTTATGTTATTTCCATTCACTTCTGCTCCTGAGATTTTGTCTATGAAAATTAAGTGAAACATCAAGCAATTTATCAAAACTGGACATATCTAAATAATGGAAAAATAGGACTGAACGTTGAAATTTCTAGGCTCAAGATGGAGTGCTCCTGCCCAGTGTGACAGGTCAGCAAACCAATATTTAGGTAAATGTTTGTGTTCCTATAAATGTTCTGCTCAACCAGAAATGTAATGTTTCCAGTCAGCCAATCCCCAAACACCAAGCCAACTCTAGGCTAACAATGTGGCTCCAGCCAACCAGATACTTCCTATTTGTCTCTTTTTTGTTCTTTATTCTTTATCCTGTAAAAGCTCCTTGCCTTCCACCCCCTTTTGCAGTTCTCTGGAAGGAAACTGTCTGCTTCCCATGAAGTATTAAATTAATTTTGTTTGTATCACCTAAAGTGTTTTCTTTAATCATGTTTTAACACTACCTTGCCAGCATCAGTGCTGAGATGAAGAGACAGTGGCTGGCGTGAATCAGGTGAAAAGCAGAGATAAGGCTAGGTGGGTCCACTTGGCAGAGCAGAGGTCAGGGACATCTCTACCAGGGTTATACAGCAGAGCGCACAGAGCAGCATCCCTAGGTGGTACTTGGGAGAGGCAGGGCAGGATCAGAGGGAAGGATCCAGCCCCCTGTAAAGAAGCCAACAGGAAGCAGAAAGAACAGCACCTCCTACTGCAAGTCTGGGCTACCAGGCAGGATGGGATGTGTGGGATCCAGTACTTCAGATTAGATCCATCCTGGCATAGGGTATAGCTGTAAATGGCAGCCCACAAGAGTGCCCAGGTTTGGTTCATCAAACAGAAAGCAGGTCTGATTAGTATCCTGGCTAAATCCCAGGCAGCACTGGTTCAGGAAGTGAAGTAGTCCTACACCCATAGAGGGGCCTATGAGGACCTGGAGAACTCCATGCAAGAGCTACACAGCATGAAGGCAGGAGAGCCTGAACAGGCAAGAGTCAGATAAATTCTACGAGACCATAGACTGTATGAGGACAGGAATTTTTGTCTATTAGTCCACTGCTATATCCTCTGCATTTAAAAAAGTTCCTGGCACAATGTGTGCCCTCACTATGCCTTTGTGAAAATGTATGAAATCGCTGTACTCTCTTGCCAGCTGTGTAACCCTAGGCAAGATACTTAGCCTCAATCTTTTTCTAGATTCAGTTTTTTCAGACAATATGCTGTTATGGGCAGAATTTTGTTCCCATGACCTTCACCCCTAGGTGTTCTTCCCATGAATACATTATATGACATGGCAAAAAGGGACTTTGCAGGTGTCGTTAAGATTACTAATTAGTTGACCTTAAGATAGGGAGGTTATCCTGGTTTATCCAGTTTTCCTAATCTAATCACACAAACCCTTAAAAGCGGAGATCTATCTCCAACTGGTAGCAGAAAGGAAAATTAAAGGTTCAAGGCAGAGGAAAGATCTGATGTTCCATTGTTGGGATGAAGATTAAGGGGGCCATGTGTCAAAGACATAGGAATTCCAGGGTCCTATGATGACGAAGAACAGAATTCTGTTAGCAACTTAATGATTCTAGAAGTGGAATCTTCCCCAGAGCTTCCCTTGATTTCTGCATCATGAGTTGAGCCACACTGTGCCCAGACTTCTGACCTACAGAACTAGAGGATAATAAATGACTGTGTTTTAAGTCACCAAGTGTGTGGTAATTTGGTATGGCAGAAATAGAAAACTAATAGAAATTGAATAGAAATTAATAATAATGATAATAAATAGCAATAAATAATAACAGCAATATAAAACTACATATATATGTATGTTTGTGTGTATGTGTGTGTGTGTATATATATATATATATATAGTCTCACACATTCTAAGTACTAATAGCAGTAACTAGACCAGGCAATCTTCCTGGCTTATATCTGAATTTCCAAGTTCCTCCTCAACTGCCCAACCCTAATCATTTCACTGATTTTGTAATGAAATGCTCCCTATGGACCTAATTTTGGATTAATTTTTTAGGCAAGTTTCTCTTGCTGAGAATAGAATCAACACTGAAGGACCATTTGTGCATGAAAAGTCTCCGTCTTCCAAAGCATACTCCATTGTGCATGAGGAGGGTTGGGAAGGGCAAAGAAAAGGGACAAGTAAGCCTGAAATGGTTCTGTAGGTTTCTGTAAAAGAGAAGGGGGGTTGCTGCTTTCCCCATGCACAAGTGAATCATCATAGATGACTTTAATAAAGCGAAGCCCCCCTTCAGTGAAGTTTTCTGCATGGTTGCTGGTGCCTGAGCCTTACTGTTTTCAATCACAACACAGGTCAAACACCTCACTATTCAGAGTATAATCCAAAGTGTCAGAGATGGTTGAGAGCCTCAGAGGTCATCCAAATCAGTCCGGTTGTCCAGCTCCAGAGAACAGAATTCACTCTAGATAGTTTGAGCAACGTGAGATTATTACACTGTATACTGAGTTGAACAGTGTCCCTCTGAAATTCTCGTCTCCCTGAAACTTCAGAATGTGATTTTATTTCAAAACAGAATCTTTGCAGATGTGATTACTTTTTAAAAGGGGGGGGGTCAAAGGAGGGAGGGAGAGAGAGAATCCCATGCAGGTTCCATGCTGGTTCCAGCCCCATGTGCAGCTGAACCTCATGACCCTGAGGTCATGACCTGAGCCAAAATCAAGAGTCAGAGGCTGACTGAGCCACCCAGACACCTAGTGTTTACTTAAGTTAAAAAGAGGTCACACCAGATTAGAGTGTGCCTAATTCTACAGACTAGTGACTAGTGTCTGTATATGAAGGCCATGTGAAGACACAGAGACACATAGGGAAGAAGACCATGTGAAAACAGACATACCTAGGAAGGAGGCTGTGTGCAAACACTGGAACAGTGCAGCTGCAAGTCAGGAAATAGCAGATTGCTGGCAACCACCAAAAGCCAGGAAGAGGCAGGAAGCATGCTTGGTAAACCCTACAGAGGGAGTGTAGCCCTAATAACACCTCGATTTTGAACTTCTAGCCTCCAGAACCATGAGAGAATAACTTTTCTGTTGTTTTAAGCTGTTCACTGTGTGCTGATTTGTTATGACAGCCCTAGAAAATAAGTACTATATTGTATCGCATGCCTCAGAAAATTATTATGGGGAAGACTACTGAAGAAATAGATATTGGCTTGGTTTCTGGGAAAAATCCCAAAAACTAAAACATGGAAGCAGCTAGTCAAAGGAGCCACCATTCCTGCTCACACAGGAAGCCAGCATATCTAACAGCTCTACAACCACACTGTTTCTGCTACTATGGGACATTAGTATTAAAAAAAATACCTAATACTCTCCCTCTATCCTTTCTAAATTCAGTTCCCAACTTACGTCTACCAAGGGTATCAGATTGATGCAACTGAACCATAAAGTCCAGCTGCAAGGGAGTCTAGAAATGTAGGTTGCAGCTCTCCGGCCTCTGCAGTAAGGAAGGCACAATCAGAAAGGTTAGAATGAAAAACACTAGACCCCAAAGTGTCTGCTCCTAATTACTCACACAGATCCACATTCAACTAACCTTTACTGAAATCTTTATATGGGCCAGGCACTATAGGACCCCTCCTATATTATTTTATTCATATTCTTAACAACATTTCAAGGCACCTATTATTATCTTCATTCTAGACATAAGGAAAGCGAAGTTAAATAAGATTATGAATCTCATTGATTGCCTCAAAACAATTTATTTAATATTCAGCAGTTATTTATTGAATACCTACCAGAAGCCAGGTTTGTTGGAAATAAAAAGGAAACAAGAAAGACTTAATCTCTAACTCCTGGTGCTTAAAGGTCAATGCCAATATTGTTTTTGTTTTTTTCTTTTTTTTTTTTAATAGGTTCTATATGAAAATGGGGCTCAAACTCACAACCCTAAGATCAAGAGTCACATGCTTTGCTGACTGAGCCAGCTAGGTGCCCTGCATTCCCAATGCCATTGTTTTATTTAAACTCTGGTGTTCATAAGAGTTGTCTGAGGCTGTAGGTTTTCAGGTAACATTGCTAAGCTCCCCCATTACCAAAAGTTGGAAGGGAAACACATTTTGAGGGCTTATACTCATCACAGTAATGATCTAGACACTAGTCCCTTGATTGTAGGCCCAGATGCTCTATTGATAGCCTAAAATTCCTCCAGGTGCCAGGCAGGTTAAAAAGATGTGGAGAAGGTAGATAGAAGTCAATAGGTGTTAAGTTAATTATTGGTAACAGAGCCTAGCCCGAGAGCTGCCTGGTGAAACATAACACATTCTCAGATTATTTTTTTAAAGACTGATTGATTGATTTATGATAGACAGAGAGAGAGAGAGAGAGAGAGAGAGAGAGGCAGAGATACAGGAGGAGGGAGAAGCAGGATCCATGCAGGGAGCCCGACATGGGACTCGATCCCAGGACTCCAGGATCGAGCGCTGGGCCAAAGGCAGGCACTAAACCGCTGAGCCACCCAGGGATCCCCACATTCTCAGATTATTAAGGGCTCTTGGGTATCCAGGAGCCCCACAAGATCCCTCATCCTCTTCTTGACCTGGCATGAATCCAAGTGACAAGTAAAATCCATTTCCGAGTCTGTCTCATCTCAGGGCACCTCTCATGCAGAATCCTAACTGTCCCTTGTCTGGTCGGCCCTGCTACTCTGTAAGTAATAGAAGGGCCAGGAACTGTCTGCCTTGCTCATAGTTGTGTTAACGATGGGCCAGGCACACTGCTAAGTTCTAGCATAAAAAAAAAAATTGTAAAGAAAAAAAATTGTGGAAGAGAGAAAGAAAGAGAAAGGGTGGATAACTCATGTCCTCTGCAACAACAGAACGTATGTCCTCTAGCCTTAAATTTCACAGAGAGAAAAGCACCCCTGGGGCTTCAGCATGGTCTGCACAACGCCCTTCTTCCTACCCTTACAATAGGGCAGTGCTTTCTCCTCCGCAGACTGAAGGTGCACCGAGACTCCTTTGCCCCCACGGGAAGTACCCCCAACTCCAGGAATGCCCAGAGTTCCACTCCTATACCCCACAAGCGTGCAAATGCAGCAAAGAGACTTTTTTCCCCCATTCCTGAATGCAACAAATGCTACTTTTTCCAGGCTTCGAAGCACAGTGGTGAACAAGCAATTCTTGTCCTCATGAAGTTTACATTCTAGCCAGATGATAAACAAGTATACAAATGGGTCAACAATAATCAGTGATTATGAGAAGCATTAGGAAGGAAAAAAGTTAATGTGATAGAGTAACAGGGTGACTACTTTAGACTCTTGATCAGAACATACTTCCTGTGAAGGTGAAATTGAAGCAGAAACCTGAAGGATGGAAAGGTACCATGAGAAGACCTAGGAGAAGACTGTTCCCCCCAAAAAAGGAAGATCAAATGCATGAAAGCCTTGTAGGAAGGGGAGAAGTTACTGTTACCAACTTTTGGTAGTGGGGAGCTTAGCAATGTTACCTGAACAGAATGAATCTAGTGTGACTGGAGTTTAGTAAATGGAAGTATGACAGAAGGCTGGAGATGTCGGCATGAGCCAGGTTACTCAGGGCTCCGTAAGCCATGGAGAGAATGCAATTGAGTAACAACCCCCAGGGACCTACTTGGAGAACCTCTGAGAAGGGTCCAGGAACATGGCATGGCTGGTAGCCAGATATAGTAACTACATCCCCCTTGTAGATGCCTTTGGTCCACACCCCGGAAGAGTAATCTAGAAAAGTCTCCTCTGTCCTCTGCTGTCATTGGACATATTCCCGAGGACACCCAAGAGACCTGTCTTACTAAAATGAAAATCTATTTTAGTGTACCAATAGGAAAAGTGTCTTAAAATTACGTAGATTAAGGGATGCCTGGGTGGCTCAGCAGCTTATCGCCTGCCTTTGGCCCAGGGCATGATCCTGGAGACCTGGGATCGAGTCCCACATCACTCTGTGCATGGAGCCTGCTTCTTCCTCTGCCTATGTCTCTGCCTCTGTGTGTGTGTGTCTCTCATGAATAAACAAATAAATAAAATCTTTTAAAAAATTAGATTACACACATAGTCACATTCTCAATTCAAATGCACTAAAATTATAACTCAATATATAATTGTTTTTTACTGCCCTGCGACCAATTCCACTTGAGATTTCACAACTCATCTTACCTTGATTCATTCCGTTGTCCCCCATCATTACCTCAGTCAGCCAATACATGGGTGGTGGGGAGGGAATGGGTGCCCCCACCAATGTGCACAGGGTGTTGCTCAAAGAATTACCTGAATGTGGAAGCAGCAAAGTGAAGTGGCAAAGTGAAGCCTGAGTTGTGAGAAATATTTTGGAACATGCATGTAGATTCATTTCCCCAGACACCTTTTTAAAAAATCTTTCATTTGGGGGGACCTGGGTAACTCAGTTGATTAAATGTCTGACTCTTGGTCTTTTTTTTTTAATATATTTTTTTAATTTTTTTTAATTTATTTATGATAGTCACAGAGAGAGAGAGGCAGAGACACAGGCAGAGGGAGAAGCAGGCTCCATGCACCGGGAGCCCGATGTGGGATTCGATCCCGGGTCTCCAGGATCGCGCCCTGGGCCAAAGGCAGGCGCCAAACCGCTGCGCCACCCAGGGATCCCTGACTCTTGGTCTTGGTTCAGATCATGATCTCCCGGTCATGAGCCTGAGTCCCATGTAGGGCTCCACGCTCAGCATGGAGTCTGCTTCAGATTCTCTCTCTCCTTCTCCCTCTGCCCCTCCCCACACTCGCTCACACTTGCCCACACACACTCCCTCTCTCTCTAAAATAAATAAATAAAATCTTTTTAAAAATATTTTATTTTAAAATAACATTTAAGCTGCAGAAGTAAAGATAGTGAAGAGAGTTCTCCTATGTTCTACACGCAGTCCTCCCCAATGTTTGCACTTTACATACCAGAGTACGATGATGAAGATGAGGAAATTAACATATTATAAACTGTAGATGTTATTCTGATATCCCCAGTTTCCCCCCAGTTCCCCAAATGGAACTGGTTCAAACTAAACCCCACTCCCCACCAGAACCAATGGGAACGAAGGAGGGGGAACCCAGCTGCAAACAGGGAAAGCCCAAGAGAACTAAAGTACTATAGAGAATAGAGGAGGAGGGGGAGGAGGAAGTAGACCTTCCATGTGATTGCACATGGTGAGGGATACAAGGGGCTGTCAACTTCCTGAAGGGGAAGGGGGGGTGTCATGAGCTTCTAGCGAGTGAGGACTATAGAGGAAGCCACCCAAATGCTCACTTTGATTTGAGCATCCAGGTCCTTATTCACTTTGACTGGGCCTAGTCTGGACCCTGGGAATGAGGAAATAGCTTCTTGGGATGGTGCTGGCTGAAGAGAAAGTGGCTACCCCCTCTGAGTGGCACCTGGTCTACGTCAGAGTCTACAGAAACAGCACCCCTCGGGCTCCCCCCGCCCAGTGCCTAAACTAAACGATTATACAGGGTAGACCCAAAAGTAGAACCAGTGTGGTGTTTGCCATGTTTAATAGCATTTGCGAAGCAATAAGATAACTTTGGGAGCAGAAATGGGTAAGATAAAGAGAAAGATAGAATAACTAAAATTGCAACAAATTATCCTGGCTGAGATATATCCAAAAAAATCATTTTTATTGACATTGGGAAGTTGACTATCCTTCCCCCCCCCCCTGCACCCAGATTTGTGGATGGATAAGCACTGTCATCAATAGTTTTCTGGCTTCCTTGAAACCTGGAGAGATGCAACAAAAGTTTTAGAATATTTTGCATGAAGTACTTTAATGGTAGCTGACCCCAGCCCCACCTCCACTCCACCCCCATGGCAGAAGTCACTTACCCAGTTGGATTTCCCATGCTATGAACCAGAGAACAGATATACTTAGGCTAGTAGTAAATAGCCCTGCTGTTGGCTTGAATATGAGAGGAAGGGGGGGTTGGAGGAATGGGGAAAATAGAAAATGGAATTCCTTGTATTCAAGAAATGAATTTTCTGCCCACATGGAAGGGGAGACTCACGCTGAACATTTAATATGCTGCATAAATATTCCTGTTTCTTCATTGATAAATGAAATGGAATCTGGACGATTAATTCAGTGAGTCACAATTCCTTAGATTTTAGTGTTTGCTATTCTTTTATGTTCTGTGTTATATGGGGCAGAACTTTGGGGTCTCAAGCAAGCAGTTACATAGCACTTAAGGAACCAAAACTCCTTTCTGAAAAATAATATTGCCTGGAGAAGTGAGTAGCCCTGTAGCAACTGCAAGTGAGGGAGAGGGTTGGTCTTCTCTCTGAGTGAGATGCCAAGTCCAACTCTCAAACTTGGACGATGTAAAAATGACTCTGGCTCCTCCAGGGGGTGCACAAGAAGGAATGCACTTGTCCAGCATATTCCAGTTCCTCATCTCTAGTCAGCTAAGGTTATGAATATTTGTTTATCATTCTAAATATATTCTATGCATGTAAAAATAATTGACTGAGTTGTAACTTCCTAAAATTCATATGTTGAAGCCCTAAGCCTGAGCGTGATGTCATTAGGAGAGGGGGCATTTAGGGAAGTAATTAAGGCTAAATGAGGTCATAAGGGTGAAGCCCTAATTTAAGAAGAAGATCAATGTCCTTATAAGAAGAGGAAGAGACACCAAAGACCTCTTTTCTCTCTGCATGAACATCACAGGAAAGGCCACATGAGGACATGGTAAAAGGCAGCTGTCTACAAGCCAGAAAGAGAGCACTAGCCAGAAATCAAATTTGCCAGCACCTTGATCATACACTTCTAGGCTCCATAACTTTTAGGGAGTAAATTTATACATTTTTTTAAGCTGCCCAGCCTGTGGTAGTCTGTTAGGGCACCCTAGCAGACTTATACGCACACAAACATATTCCCTTCTCCCTCTGTTTTTCACACAATGAAGTATACTATGCACCTAGATTTTTCTACTAACCATGTCTTTGAGGTTGCTATATCAGGCTGTAAAGATTCTCTCTCTCTCATTCTCTCTCTCTCTCTCTCTCTCTCTCCAACATAACATTCCATTGAATACATGTGCCACAATCTATTTCACTGGTCCCTTATTAATGAATGTTTAGGCTGTTTCCAAACTTGCCAGGACAGATGATGCTGAAACCCCCATACATATGTTATTTTCCCCATGTCACACTGGACTTTGAAAAGTGTGAATGTGCTGCCGATTTTTTTTTAATTTTTTTTGTTTTATTTATTTATGATAGGCACACAGTGAGAGAGAGAGAGGCAGAGACACAGGCAGAGGGAGAAGCAGGCTCCATACACCGGGAGCCCGACGTGGGATTCGATCCCGGGTCCCCAGGATCGCGGCCTGGGCCAAAGGCAGGCGCCAAACCGCTGCGCCACCCAGGGATCCCCGCTGCCGATTTTTAAAAATGAGAAGATGTCACATATAATCTGGATTTATTTTTTTAAAGATTTCATGAGAGACACAGAGAAGGCAGAGACATAGGGAGAGGGAGAAGCAGACTCTTTGCAGGGAGCCTGATGTGGGACTCAATCCCAGAACTCTAGGATCATGCCCTGAGCCAAAGGTAGATACTCAACTGCTGAACCACCGGGGGGTCCCATATAATCTGGATTTGTTACTTCTCCTGAAGATCAGAAGATCTGATGATGCCCACATTCTCTCATGGCATCCATCAGCTGGAGCAGGGAAGCAGCTGTCCTGTCAGATGGGCAACATGCCGTCCCGCATGCCACTGGCAGCACCCAGCCTGGCTCACTCACTGATGTGACTCATCAGGCCCCCATGGACACTGGGATTTCTGACCACCATCTAGATTCCATATAGTTCCACTGCAGCTTAAGGTAAGTTATCAGCAAACATAGTTACTGGGTACTAGCTTAGCTTACTCTCCTCGCCTTCTCAGAAAAAGAAAACAAAAGGGCCTTTACTAAGTTAGGATTTAATATTATGCCTCCGGCCTCTACAGAAAGCTGAAATAAGAACTGTCTGCTTAAGAAGGGTTTTAGTGTCTCTTACAGGGCTGTCACCGAAGATACTGTCCAGTGTGTTACTCAAAGTTCTTTAAATAAATTCCCATTCCATAAATGTCTGCTTAGGTTTGATTCTAGAATAATAACAAGGTCTCTTCAGGTGAATGCATATACTTTCTCTTGTCAGAAAATGAAAATGAAATAATGCACAAACTTCTACTCTCGTATTAGGAAACAAAAGAAACTTTTGAGCCAGACTCAGAGAGCTACCAGCTGGCCCCTGCTGCCCCAGGAGGTTACACCTCTCACATCTCATCCAAATAAAAAGTGAGTGGCTCCCATCCCTCAGTCATGAGCATCAGTCCTTCTTGGTTCAAATTCCTGCCTTTTAGTCAATTTCAGGATAAACTTCACTGTGTCCAAAAATCACCATTTTAATGGCTAAAACTCAGCACCATTTATGTCACTGACATTCTCATATTCAGTAATGTAGGCGATCTAAGTCATAAAATATATACATTTGCCCTGAGGGACCTAACAAACCTATTTTCATTTTGAATGAAATAGAAATTATGTATAAATATGTGTAGAATTGTCCTGGATTGATTCTCACAGAAAAAAAAAAAAAAAGAAGTTTGTTCCACCCAAAGCCAGATGAACCCTTCTCTTCTCTTAATCTTTAAATGTCTTCTTGAGTCCTCTGTTTCAATAGGAATCTGCATGATGAAAGTAGGTAGGGTACAAACTAAATCATGAAAAGAATACTGTTTTTTGCTTTAAAAGTTGACATTATTGCAATTTAATGCTAAAAATAAAACCAAGTTTAAAAGTTAATTTCCTATATTTCATGACATAATAGAGCTCTAAGTCTGCTGAAAAATTCTGATCACAAATCCAAAATCTCAATTCTTAGCTCAGGAATGAGTCTGTCATGATGACCTGTTAAGGGGGCTGACTGTCATGTGAATCCTCAGCCTTTCTCTCAGGTTCGGGATCTAAGGGAACAATAGTCAAAGCATATTGTAAAGAGCCCGGGACACTTGCTGCCACGCTGTCATTCATTAGTTGTGTGAGCTTGAGGAAGTGACCACAGCAATCAGTGTCCTGACCTAGAAAATGTGGCTGCTACTGCTCAAGATTGCAGTGAGGACAACCAAATGAAATGTAATATGTACACATCCTCGGAAATGGTGCAAGTGACATAATAGTTATAATAATCAAAACTACTATGTACCAAGCCACCTTCCAGTAATTTACACATATTAACTCTCTTAATCCTTACCACAACTCTATAAGGAGCTATTATTACAATTCTCATATTTTACAGCTGGAGAAAATGAGACACGGAATAGTCCTAAGACTTGCCAAAGGCCACACAGGAGCCAAGGTTTGAACGTAGGATGTCTGGTGCCAAGGTCCATGCTCTTAACCACTTAGTTGCCTCCTAACTGTAAGGGATTATTAAAATTAGTAAACTCCCAGAGAGCCCCAAAGAAGGTAGACAAATTTCTTTCAAATATACTTTTCCTATTTCCAGCCCAGAAATTAATTCATGCCCAGGAAGAGAAAAGCAAATCTTCCTTTGTGTTCTTCCTACAGGATTTGCTCCTACTCAGCAGCAGATAGAGAGGTTTGCTGTGTTGCATGTGTTTTGTGTGTCAGAATATGCAATGTGCTTTCCCACCCATCATCTAATTCTAGCTTCACCAGGGTGAGGCGAAACAAAAATTTATTACAATTCTCATTTGACAGAAAAGAAGTGAAGGTGGGAAGAAAGGATGTAAGCGGCAGAGGTCTCATAGCTGGTAAAAAGGCAAAGTTAGGACTAGAATTCATGTTTCCTTGAATCTAAACCCTGGGCTCCACCTATAAACCCACGTGAGTTTTCACCAAGGTCTCACCAAGATGCAGCATGGTAAGGAGTAACACAGTTGAATCCTTTGGTCCCTATTGTTTATGTTTTTCCTTTGTGAGGGACAGTGCCAATGCTCTGTTGTTGAGTGCAGGGGCACTGACCATGCCAGCAAACATGGAAATAAAGACATGGTGCCTCTAGTCCCTACATGTGTGTATGTGTGTATGTTGGAGGTATATGTGCTCATCAAGGACAAGGGGCCATCAACTCTCTGCTGCAAGGCAAGTGTGTCCGTAGATGATGAGTCCCTGCTCTTCTACCCCTATTTCCCCACACCTGAAGTAGAAGTAGGAGAGAAAAGAATGCTAGGTTCCTTCTAGTGCTTTCCCAATCTTGCTTATAAATGGTGGCAGCATCAGAGGTTGCCCTAATCCATATGCTTCACTTCTCAAATGTGGCAGCAGATGGCCAAGAGGCAGTCAGGGACTAGAGAGGATACTAAGGAAGAAGAAAGAAGAAAGAAGAAAGAAGAAAGAAGAAGAAGAAGAAGAAGAAGAAGAAGAAGAAGAAGAAGAAAGGAAGGAAAGAAAGAAAGAAAGAAAGAAAGAAAGAAAGAAAGAAAGAAAGAAAGAAAGAAAAAGAAAGAAAAGGGAAGGGCAGGAAGTGTTACTTCTGGAACCAGCCATGAAGAATCACTATCAAAAAGCTAAAGGAGGCAACAAATATTTACTGATGAGGAAGCAGAGGCTCAGAGGAAAGAAGTGATTTCTCTGCGGAGATAGGTGCTTTACATTCAGCTAAGAGCTCCTCCCATCACTCACACTGTCCTTCACAAGAAGCCCACTCCCAGGGTCTTCGCCTCAGAGATCAAAGTAAATCCGCAGGTTATGAGACACGGAGAAAGTAGAGTTATCCTAATTGAGATGAGGAAAACCAGGGCCATGATAGTGTCAGCCAGGATGGACACATTAGTGGCAGGCAACTTTGTCCCTGGCACTACTTCTATCACCCAACAAATATACAGTCCCTCTGAGGACGCCACAAATGCTTTCCAAAATCATTTAACCCCTCACATGCTTCTGATATGCCCATGAAAACTGCCATCCCCCATAATTTCAGTGTGTTTGCTCCAGCTGTCACCATCTTATTTTCACAACACAATTCTAGTGTGTCTGTCTCCCTCCACAGGTGTGGAGAGGGTATAGAGGCTTTTCAGCTTTAGTGGCTCCATGTAGACGATCTACTTATTCCATGAGTATGGATGGGGATCCTCCAGCAGAGCCACACACCCCTTATCCTATAATTCCAGTTGGTAGAATTTGCAGTTGGAGGATGAAAGGCTGGTGGGTGGCATGCAATATGGTGAAATGACCATGAGTCTGGACATAAGAATTGGGATCTGAGCACCACTCTATCCCTTTCTATCTGTGTGACCTTGGGCAAGTACCTAACTCCTGCGTCTTGGTTTTTGTCCTGCATAAAATAGAAATAATATCTTCTTCCAGGGGTTGTCATGAAGACCAAATTAGATAATGGTTATTAGGTCGAGAGATAGTGCTGGGCACACTACAGTACTCAAGAAATAATAGTAAGATGTCACTATTATCATCATTATTGTTATGAATCTGCCTCTGAACTGGAATGCAAGCTCTGCAAAATCAGAAAAATTTTATTCATCTTTATAATCTACGAGCTTCTCTTGATGTCTAGCGAGAATAGTAATTAATAAATTCTGAATGAATGAAAAGTTGTCAAAAAAAAAAAAAAACACTGCCTCAGCAGAAATTGATCCCAAGTTGATTTGGAGATGTACTACCAAATTAGTTTATGATGCTTCCCTAAATGTCACTAGGAGGTAGCCAACTTAAACTGTAATTAATTAGAAGTGATCTGTACACTTGTCAAGTGTAAACTGTTACAGAAGGATGCTTACTGAGAAAGGGAAGGACGATTCAACAAGAAAGGCAAGTGACAGTGGTCATCAGAGAGGAGAGCTGAGAAGCAGGCTTTGTCTCTCCCCGGCTCCACTCGGGCATCAGGGTGCTCAAGCTGGAAATGCTCTGGCTCTTCAGACAGAAACATCTCTTGGGACGAGAGAGACAATTCATCAAGCTACCAAGCCTTGACAGCACTGTCCCTTGAGGACATCCAGCTCCGATTCTATATTCACCAAGAAACCTTCTGAACTGTCACGCATTTTTCTGAGTGAACTCAGTCTTGGGCCAGATTTTTCTCCAACTGCAAGTTAATAAACGTGCATTCTGACTTACATATCAGAATCACAGTGGGAGGGAGTATTATTCTGAACCAATTATTCAGTGCCTAATCATGCCAGGAAAAAGATAAATACAATAAAATTGCTAGGGCTCTAAAACTGTGGACTAGACACAAAAGTTAGAAGGTCCAAGCCTGCCAACCTTACCTGTCATCTTACTTAAACAGGTGCAGCAAAGATTGCAAGAAAAGCTAAGGGCTGGAAGGAAGCCCAACCTTCAGTGTTATTATTCCCCATTGGGTCCTTCAGAGTCCATACAAGCATTATACAGACTACAACAACAAAAACAATTTCCCTTGTCTCGATGGACACTAAGCAAAAGATCAAGAGGCTATAGATATAAATTACAGCAAAAGAACTATTGGTTAGCTAAAAGGAAGAACTTTCAACAGTACAATTGGTGATAGAATTATGAAGTGTAAGCTGTTAAAATCCAAATTTCTAAGATTTTTCAATGTAAGGTAGATAATTAGTGGCCGAACACAGTTAACACTCAAACCTAAGCTATTAAAATCCAAATTCCTCACTTGAACGGGATGAGCACTGGGTGTTATTCTGTATGTTGGCAAATCAAACACCAATAAAAAATAGATTTATTATCAAAAAAAATCCAAATTCCTAAGATTTTTCAATATAAGGTAGATAATTAGTGGCCGGACATAGTTGACACTCAAACCAACCCTCTTAGTCTTTTCCAGCCCCATGACTCTTTGTGTTTTGTTTTGCTTTTAAAGATTTTACTTATTTATTCATGAGAGAGGCAGAGACACAGGCAGAGGGAGAAGCAGGCCCCATGCAGGGAGCCCGACGTGGGACTCGATCCTGCGTCTCCAGGATCACGCCCTGGGCCAAAGACAGATGCCAAACCACTGAGCCACCCGTGGATCTCCCCCTATGACTCTTTGAATGGCACCAAAATAATGTGTTGATTCAGTGCAAATAAACTAATCATTTTATTTTATACATACATAATAACACCTGAAAGACTTTTTTTTTTTAAACTTCCCAACAAACTGGGTTGACATTGCATAGACTACGTATAGATAATCTGTGATCTACAAGCCAAGAGAAACTCTCCATTTGTTTTCATCTGGACAACATGAAAAGTACCAAGAGGTGATATCAGAGACATGTTCTTGCTTATAGTTGCAAAAATGGATCATGTTTTAAAAAACCTTTATCTGTAGAATTCCAGATCTTCTATAAAGTAAGAATGCCTTTCTGAAGTTCTCTCCTAGTCTGTGTCTAAGTACAACAATCTTTAGCTACACTGGTCTATCTGTGGCTTTCACTCTGTGTATGAGTCTATCTGACTCTAATTCCCTCTCTCCAGTAACCTATCCCACTGTCTTGATTCTCATCCCCTCCATATTCAATTTTTCCTCTTTTCTTCTCATTCTCTATTTTTCTTTTTATCTGTCCCAGTGCCGTCCAATAAAACTTTCTGTGATGATGGAAATGTTTTATATCTTCACTTGCCAATACGGTGGCCAGTAATGAATGACATGTAGCTATTGAACATTTAAAAATCTGGCTAGGGATCCCTGGGTGGCGCAGCGGTTTGGCGCCTGCCTTTGGCCCAGGGCGCGATCCTGGAGACCCAGGATCGAATCCCACATCGGGCTCCCGGTGCATGGAGCCTGATTCTCCCTCTGCCTGTGTCTCTGCCTCTCTCTCTTTCTCTCTCTATGACTATCATAAATAAATAAAAATTTAAAAAAATTAAAAAAAATAAAATAAAAAATAAAAAAATCTGGCTAATGCAAGTGAGGAAGCGAATTTTAAATTTATTTAATTTTAATCCACTTAATTTTAAATAGTTACACGCAGCTAGCAGTAACCACATCCCAGATTCCTAATCCATTGAATTGATATTGGAATTTATATTGTCAAGCACTATGGTATATATGCATATGTGTATGTGTATATATAATTTCTATCTCTTAAAAAGAAGATATTAAATCTACATAGCCCTCAAATGATTTTTCCTTTCACCCCTCAACAAACCTGTGGCCCCTGATAATTATCTTTAAGAGTCCCTAAGCTTGAAATGTCTAAGGACTTTAAGGAAGAAAAAGGAAAAATGGAAAAATGAAGCAAGGAAGGGAGAGGGGGAAGGGGAGAGTGTTTTCAGGCTATGTAGTTGAGTAAATTTGTGGACCCACTCCTGAGAATCTGCTTTGGCCCTGCCTGTCAATAGATCATCAATAGCTGATTTGCAAATAGTGAGGATTTGTGGATTTGGCAGGAGGAGATCTGTGCTGGGGCTCTTCCACGAGGCAGCCCCAGTGCAGAGATTTTGCAAACAGCACTGGCCTGGGCTAGAGCAGAGCCAGGCCAGCAGCTAGGCCTGGAACCTGCAGGTGATTCAAGCTGGAGCGAGAGCTCCGCCCACAGGCCGCGGCAGCTCCTGCAGCCTCCCTAACACAGGGTCTTCATTCATCCTGACAAGAAGCCCATACAGTAGAAAATCTCATCTCCAAATGCTGCCACAAAATCACACGTTCATGGGGGTGTGAGGAGGTGGATAAAGCGAAGCATTTGTCAATTCCATCTCACCAAAACACTACCTCCCTGATTCCGCCACAGTGAAGCACTTCATTTCAGAACAAATAGCAGTTCATCACCAGCCTCCTTCCTGGATTCAGTTTAACTCTGGGCCACGGGGTCTGAAGTGCCTTCACAGTCCCCGGTTCTCTGCCCAATGTACATGTCACTGTACATCCTTCTCTTTTATTTGGAGATTGAACAATGTAAATGATTTTACTGACAATGAGGCGCTTATTAAGGAATCTAGAGATAGAATTAGATCCTCCTACTTTCCCTTCATTTAATGACAATGGAATAATCTATTGTTACATTAAATGCATTAGAGATGAGCATAATAACCCTGCTATTTTTATCACTTCGCCACCACCTTTGCTGGATTTACACTTTATTACAGACAATGCAGAACTGTGATTTGTAAGTTTGCTTTCTGACACTGTCTCCTTGTGGCAGTTTTATCTAGATTGCCGTGGACGAAAAGCCAGCCCTGAGTCTGTGGGAGGTGAGCTTGCAGGGGCGGGGGAAGCCGTCTGAGGTTACTGACTGCCAGGAATCTGAGCTCCTGTGAAGGAAGAGCACCACAGCATTGAGAAATTGGGGCTGGGTGCTGGGTTTACTGGCACCGTCACCAGAAGTAGGCTTTTGGATCCTTAAAGGTCAGAATATGGACACACGTGGTTAGCCACCTTGCCAGGATTGTAAACCCTGCTGGACACTTTCGTATATGAGTTCCAGTCCCTACTCACCTGGGTGACTAGGGACTAGACGAGGAATCCATGGAACTGGATCAGTGAGCAATACCAGAATCAATATTTTTCTATTAGGGCCATACCAGAGCCAATACTCATTCATTCATCCCTTCCCTCAATATTTCTTTGGCTCCAATAGGCAAAAATAGTGCCAAGACTAGAGGGAGGCACGGCAGCTGCCCTCACAGAGCTCACACTCCAGCAGCCATCTGACAAAACGTCTTTGGCCAAAGCTCCTGTTCCTACAGAGCGAAGACATGTATTCCAGGAGAGTTCAGTTAGCTATCAGCAATGTTAGAAACACAGGAACAAAAATTTCAACCATAGCTTAGTGGGTTCTTTCATTTAATAAACATCCTGATGCTATTTGCTATCCCAGCATATTAATTTTCATTCATTCTTCAACCAAATATGTAAAGATCCCCTAACATGTGGGAGGCATTTTGTTAGGGTTTTCGTAGGTTCTGTGAACAGAGCAAAGGCCCTCAAGGAGCTCACAGGCCATAAGGGAAAATAAGACACATTGCATTGAAAGTTATACAAAATAGCACAAGAAAAGGCAAACAGATAAACTGTTAGTAGAGATCCGGGGATGGTGGCATTGCTGGAAGCGACAAGAAAGCTGGAGTACGTGCAATCGGCACCAAGACTTGACGAAAGAGTAGGATTATGACAAGTGGGGTTCTTCAACACAAAATCAACAGAGCACTAAGTTTTTCAAAACGCCATTGCATTCATTAACCCACTTGCACTTCATGACAGCCCTGTAGGACAGAGAAATTAGTAATATTGTTATCTTTCTTTCCAACGTAGAAACTGAGACTTGGATAATTTAAATGATATATCCAAAGCCAGGAGGCTGGCACACTGCTGGACAAGTTTTGTTAACACACAGGAAGGGGGGATCTTCAGTCTGTCCAGGCTGCGGTGGGCAAAACTCTAAAATGACCCCTAAGATTTCCCACCTCCTCTCCTCAAATAGTCCTCGGGACTGTGAACTTGATGGATTTCACTCCATAACTGAGTTACATTAGATGGCACGGTTGATTTTTCAAAAAAGGAGATTATCCAGGTAGGACCTGATCACAAGAGCCTTTAAAAGCTGGGAGTTCTCTCCAGCTAGTCTCCGAAAGGGAAGTCAGGGAGATTCAGCCTAGGGCAGCTTCTCCACTGCTGAGATGGGAAGAGATGTACGACCTCTCCAAGGATCCAAGAGCAGCCTCACAGAGCTGAGCAGCCAACAGCTAGCAAGACAATGGGTCCTACAACCATAAAGACAGGAATCCGGCCAACAGCTTAAGGAAGCTTGGAAACAGATCACTGAATCAAGGTAAGGACTTTGATTTCACACTTAGGAGAGCCTGAGCAGACAACCTGGCTAAAACATGCGGAACCTTGACCAATGAACCTGTGAGGAATAGTTTAAAATAGAAATAAAGCTATTTATTAATGTGCACTGTTTTAAACCACTAAGTTTGTAGTAACTTATTATAAAGCAATAGGAAACTGATAGAGAGGTCACCTTGAATTTTACCATAACCTATTACTCCAACTTTAGAACTCTGTACTCACCAAACCACACTTATTTCCCCAAACAGGGTGACCCTCCCCCATTGCTGAGTACATTTTGTCCCTTTCCGTCTCCCCAGTCTTGCCTATACTGATTTTATGATCCTGATTTTTATGATCTCATATGCTTGCTTCACTTACACAAATTATCCTTATAATTTCCAAGGCAAGAGACGCAAAAGGATACACGTCTGACTGATTGGGTATAATGGTGTGGTGGATCGCGTTTTCCAAAAATGGTTACGACAGCATCTTTGGTTCCACAAGACCATCTATAATTTGCCATTCTCCCACCAAGAGTTGGAGTCTGTGTCCCCTCAGCTTGAAACCACAAAGGTCTTGGTGGCCACCTGAGATAAGAGAGCACAATGGAAGTGGTGCTATATGACTGCTGAGGGTAGCCCAGAAAATGTGATATGCCTTCCACCTCATGCTCCTTCTCTCAGATGCTTGTCCTTGGAACCCAGTCACCATGCTGTGAAGAAGCGAGGCCATGTGGAAAGGTCCACGGGACAGACTGGGAGGCCCTGGCTCTCATCCCTAGGTGAGGTCCCAGCTAGTGACATGCTGTTAAATATCGAACCACTAACTTTCTGGAGGTGGGTGGGAGCTCTGATTTGTAGTATTTGCCAGTTCCCGTGGTGTAAATATTCCCGCTGTCGCTGATTTCAAACCACAAAACGATGCCACCGAGAATGAATTTGGGAAATAGATGCACACAGCTGATTTGCACATGAACACAGCTGGCTCCAGCACACCAGTGCCCCCAGCCCCTAGCCTGCACAGACTTCCCAGGGAGTGGGAGTGAGCCATCTCAGAAGCAAATACTCCAGCCCCAAAGGACTCAGCATGGAGCAGAGATGTGCCTTCCCCTCCAAAACTCTAAACAAATTTCAGGTTTACGAATAAGGTAAATTATTATTGTATAACTGTTTTAGGTTATCAAGTATTAGAACAGTTTGTTATACAGCATGAAGTAATCAAAACAGATAACAGTGAAAGGGAGGAAGATTTCAAGATGATCCTGAGGTTGTAAGCTTCAAAAGACCAGAAAAGCAATTATATAGTTAAAGCTAAGGAATCTGCAGCCAGAATTTTTAAGTTTAAAAATCACAATAATAGACTAAAGCAAAGAAAACAGATAACAGGGCAGCTGATATTGGCTAGACATTAGGTGATTATCTGATTAAAGTAATTCACACTAAGATATTACTAGAGCCCAGCTTAACCTCTAAGGGAATTTTTACATTTTGAAACAGGAGATTAATAGAACAAATTAGGAGCCCTCAAAGCAAAGCTAGTTTGAGGTGTTCTGTTGCTGAAATCAAATAATGGTAGTTGTTTATATATGAATTCACAATGAAAAGGCATTTCAATGAATACTTATTTTCTTAAGATTTTGTCCCATTGGAGAACAAAAGATTTTCTTAAATTTTTCATAACTGCTATAGTTTTGCTCTTGGTGAGTCCTCGCAAATGACAAGACAATTAAGTTTTACATTAATATTACCAGAAAAAGTTAGGATCATCCTTAGTTCACTGGTGTATACAATTATGGAAATGACTTCATACTGCGGCATACAATACAGTCATATTTTCTGCTGGTTAAGTGTTCTTAGTTTGTAAATGGTATTAAGTGTATAAATATTTCATGGAGTTCTCAGAACACTACTTCTTTCAGGTGTTTTGTCAACTGAACAAGATTGAGAACCACTAGCTTAAATGAATCTGTCATTAATGGAACGTAGGAGAGGCTATTTTTTTAGCAGGTTGGGAAGCCTTGCTGCACCATCCCTGCTCTGAACAGCTGACATGCCTTCACCACAGGACAGAAAAATTAGTAATCAGTAGCTTGGCATCTCACTTTTGAATGGCGTACTACCCTAGCCTTAAGGCAGCCAGCAGAAAGAAGCCAGAGGCTTTCTGAAGACAAATTTAGCCTAAAGACAGGGAACCATATGGTGGTCCAAAGAGACATGTGATTATATGATTAGAATGCATAAATATACAATGAAAATTGTAATCAAAGTCTAGAGATGAAACCAAGGTGATTGAGAACAATTAAGGAAAGAAAGAAGGGACCCACATTAGTCATCCTTGTTCCATCATGCTTACGTAGCTGCTTTGAGAAAGTGTGTGTGTCTGTGCATGTGTGTGTGCGTGTGTATGTGTTACATCAAAGTCCTGGAGAACTGTTTCTCAAACAAGACTATAAATAAAACGAACTATTGTCAATAGACGACAAAGCTAATTCTGTAAGTATTAGACTTACAAACAAAAGTTAGAAAATGAAAACAAAAGGCATAACTGAATGGTGGTAATAGAGCATGTTTAAATATAATTGCAGCAATTCTCAAAACCGTGATGGCTGAATTTTCTAATATCTGGACCTCCTAATAAAAATGTTGGCTAGCCATAAGATTCTGAGTTTACATAAAATACAGGAATAATTACTTATTGATATTTTTTGTGGTTTATATCCTATCCGTTTCCAAAATGGATCTGAGGCAGCATTCCCTTAGATCAAAGTTGACTCTCAAGCTCTCTCTCACTCTCTCTCTCTCATAATATAACAAGATGAATAGGTCTTGAGAGCTCTTTTTCTTTATTGTCACTTGAAGCTTTTTAATAATTTAAAGTATTGAGGAAATCAACCTCTTCTGAGTTTTTTAATCTACTTTTCAGTCCTATTCCAGCACATAGTCTTGTTAGAGCTATCTTTTTTCTAACACTGGCTTTCCTTGAAACCTCTTTTTTTTTTCCTTTTATCTTAAAAAAAATTAACTTCAGAGTCAAGGCTGGTATAGAGAGGTAGAGGGTAAGGAGGGAATTGGTATCCATCACCTTTGAAAAATTTGAAAACGAAACAAAACCCTTTGTTGGCAAGAGTGTGGTAAGATCCGAGTGCTCATACTACTATTCGTCCAAATATGACAGAGCCTTAAAATTGCCCATATCCTGGATTAAGATTACACTTATCGTGATGAGCACTGAATAGTGAACCGAATGGCTGAATCATGATATTGCACTCCTGAAACTAATATAACATCGGATGTTAATTATACTTGAATTTTAAAAATTAATCAATTAATTTAAGATATATTGCCTTATCCTTTGACCCAAAAAATTCAAGTTAAGGAATGTAGCCTGGAAAAACTTTGAAAAGATTTTTAAAAATTAATGTGAACGTATTCATCTTATTGTTAGATATAATAGAATTTTAAAGTAACATAAATGCCAACAATATAATGAGTTTAAACCCATTCTAGTATATCTATATGGTATAGTAATCTACAGAACTCTACAACAGCATGATTTCATTTGTGTGTTTGAGTGCACACACACAGAATGTGGAGGAAATAAACAGAAATCCTAACGATTACTTCCAGTGTGAGAATTGGGATATTTCTATATTTCTATTTTTCTTCCTTATATTTTTCTAGACTTTCTAAATGCTCTGGAGACTGGATATTACTTGTATAATCATAAAAAAATCATACTATAAGCTACCTATGCATGTCCTTATAAAAGCAATCAAAATATCCAATTCTCTGAGTTACTCCACAGAGTTTAATGCTAGGTTAACTTCTTTTTTTTTTAAGATCTATTTATTTGAGAGAGAGAGAGACAGAGTGTGTGTGCATGCATGAGGAGGGACAGAGGGCGAGGGAGAGAGAGAATCTTAAGCAGACTCCACCAAGCACTGAGCTGGACCTGGAGCTGGATGCAGGGCAGACACCAGGCTGGATGTGGGGCTCCATGTGGGGCTCAGCCCCACAACCCAGAGATGACCCGAGCCACAACCAAGACTCATATCCTTAACCAACTGAGCCACCCAGGCGCTCCAACTTATTTCCTTTTTTGTTGGGTGTGTCTTGCTAAGACTTAGCTGCAGTTTGGTTCTTCCTTCACCATTCCTGCCTCAGAGCTGCATGCTCCCAAGGACTGCACCACTCCGTGTACCAAGCAGGGCAAAGGGTACAGCTTCCTTTCCCACTGATACCGCTATTCTCTACTTTCTGCTTTTCCTGAGGCCTATGAGCCAGGGGCAGTCTCTCTTTTTTTCTTCCTTTGTCAAGCCTTGCCTTGGCAAAATACTGGCTTTAACAATGTTCTCTATTAAATCACCACCATGAAACTCCCAAAAGCCCATGTTCTTCCTGGGTTCACATGCAGGGAATAGTTGCAGGCCAACGTGGTTTTTTATTCAAGAAGGAATTGTCAGAATTCTGAAGCTTGATCCTAATTATACTTTCTCTGCTTATCTTTTCTGGCTTCTTTATGCAAAGAGCCTCAGTAAAATACTAGTCCTCTGAAGTTTTCTTAGCTCCCTCATCTCATACATACTGAGAGGTCAAGAATAGTTATACCCTTTGACTCCATTCCATTTCTGGAAACTAGAGCTCCCCACAAAGATCCAAAACTTGGGGTAGAAGGAAAGGGTATACTACGAGATATTCACTGAGCATAATTTATAATGGCAAAAATTTAAGTAACAAAAGGGACCTGCCATGGGAAATACTTAAATAAAATAAGGCACATCCATAAAATAATTTTTTAATTACAGATATTAAAATTAATGACTAAGACTAGGTAGCAATGGGCAAATATTTAAATATAATTTTAATGGGGAAAAAAAAAACCTCAGTGCTTAAATAACTTCTAAGCTAAGTAAAAGGATACAAGAAAACCTGGAAGAAGAAGCAGAGATTATAAAGAAAAGCACCATTTTTTCCCTCCAGGTAGTTACCTTCATTAGTTTGGAATATACTCAAGTCCCAATAAAAAGCTGCCTATTAACAGTTCTAAGGGGATCCCTGGGTGGCGCAGCGGTTTGGCGCCTGCCTTTGGCCCAGGGCGCGATCCTGGAGACCCGGGATCGAATCCCACGTCGGGCTCCCTGTGCATGGAGCCTGCTTCTCCCTCTGCCTGTGTCTCTGCCTCTCTGTGTGTGTGTGTGTGTGTGTGTGTGACTATCATAAATAAATAAAAATCAAAAAAAAAACAGTTCTAAAAATTCCGGTATTGAAGGATCTTACTACCCACTTGTGGACTGAAGTAAAGTTTCCTTTCCTCCCACCTACTCGACCCTCAGCAGGATAATGGTGACCCCCGCCCCCCCCCCCAGGGAAGACGAAGACAGTTCCATGTCACAAACATGGCAAAGCATCTCAACACTCTTCCCACCCAAATAGCCCCACAGAGCGGAGCAAACGCAAAAGCAAAATTTACCACTGTCCTAACCATGTGTGACCTAGTGTCTCTCCCTGGATCTGCCCCCCCACTATTACCTTGCCCCACGGCTGTCTGGTACAATGGAATTGGCAAGTCTTCAGGGACCTGTGATGTGCCGATCAAGCAGTGATCCAGGAAGGGGTTTCCTCTTGAAGCTAATATCTATCATCTGGCAATGCCAGGGGCTGCCACCGGAGAGGTGTGAGTAAGGCTCTACTCACTTCGACCCTTGGTGGGGGGCATCCCTTGCAGGCCTGCCGCCAGACCTACTGCCTCCTCTGTTCTCCTATTCCTTAGCTCTGCTGTCCCATTCTGCCTTTCACTGGAAAGTTCTTCATACCTCTCATTAAGGCAGCTAACAACCTTTTTTCGATTTCTCTAGCTTGTAGGAAAAACAGTATTTCCATTCCCTGGTGAGGCCTCCCCCCAGTGGATGGCTGAAAAAAGGCAGTTCATGCATCCGGATGGAACTCCACCTGCCGAGGCTCCAGCCCTGCGGAGCCCTCTCCTTCCAGATCTGTTAGTGTGTCCAGGGAAGACAAAGACCCCATGTAGGAGGAGTGCCCCGGATATGTAAATCCAAGTCCATCGTGACTAGGCCAATTTTCAAAGCTGCACAAATCTACCCTTCCTGCAAGAGGAAAATCCCTCATTAACGAGTCTGTCTTAAATGCCAGGGGCCACATAGAAACTTCCACTGAAAGCATTCACTCATGACCTCGCTTGCCTTTTTCCCTACGCAGCCTTCCTCAGCCCCAGACTACGATTGTCCTAAAGTCCTGATCTGTTGTGGAGTTCTAGGTCATATGCACACTTTATTTTGAACTTTAGAAAATCACCTGTACATAAATTTTTAAAAATGAGTTGTAACAAATACAGCCAAACGATCATGACAGTTGTTGGAGTAGTGAAATTACAGAGGACTTAATCTCTAAATCCTTATTTTCCAAATTTTTAAATTTATTTTTTCAACCTAAAGCCCAGAAAGCAAATAACAGAAGAATGTCTCAGGATCCTCACCACTGATCAAAACTTCCTGCAAAACCAAAATAGTCCTTCTGTTTGATCTTTTTTTGTGGTTGTTGTTTTGTTTTTCCCAACTTCTCTCTCCTTTCTAGTGGGGATGTCTAACTATAGTCTCAGCCATCCGTCCATCTAGCCATCACCTTTCCATTACTGCCTTGGAGGAACCGAGTAGAGAAACCAAGAGCTGCCCTTAAAAAAAGAAAAGAAAAGAGGGGCATCTGGGTGGCTCAGTGGTTGAGCATCTGCCTTCAGCCCTGGAGTCCCAGGATCGAATCCCGTATCGGGCTCCCTGCATGGAGTCTGCTTCTCCCTCTGCCTGTGTCTCTGCCTCTCTCTGTGTGTCTCTCATGAATAAATAAATAAAATCTTAAAAAAGAAAGACAGAAAAGAAAGAAAGAAAGTAAGTAAGAAAGAAGCACTCAGCGGCAGCCACAGGCACTAATGGGAGAAGCTAGAGAAGGTGTCATTTTTCACTCAAACTGACATTTAAGCTGTTTCATAAATATGAAATCATACTCGAGGGTCCAGATGGGCTGCCGCCCCCTCTGCCTTTTGCTGGAATGACATGCTATTTACCAGCCTCAGAAAGGGGGACTCAGGAATGAAACTTTCCGATGATGAGTCACGGAGGGAAATGATTGATGAGCGATGAATGAACTGGCGATTTTTTTCATACAGAACCAGGAGAGAGCCACGACGTGGTGGACAGTGATCCCCACACGTCCTGCAACCCACTGGCTGGACTGTGACAAGCAGCCAGATGGTCACATTTCCCAGGCCTTGCCCTGAGAACAAGTCCCAGCATATCACTGGGTACACGGAGGCATTTTCGAGAAGAGAGGGTCACTCCTACTGGGGGTGCTGCTCATCCCACTCAGCACTTGTTTCATGCCCTACATGCAACATAAGAAGAGCATGATGTGAAGCCTGAGTTTTTGAAGACCCAGGCATCCTCTAGGATCTTCAATTCACCAAGTGGAGTATTTAGGACAGCACTACCCCACCAACAGCACCCTAGAGGCCTCTGCTGGAGGTGAGCATTGCAGAGCCCTGTGTGCATCGCCAGAGCCCTGTGCAGCAGCAGAAGTGAGGAAGCAGGGGATTTAGGAAGCCCCACCGGTGCTCCAGCAATGCCATGCCCTGGAAGGGTCTCTATTGTTATGCTGCAAAGGTCCAACTGCTCCCAGATTAGGGACACAGAATGCAGTTCTCCATCGTTCTGGAGGACTCTCCCTGGCATTCATCTCTAATTCCTCCTTACAACTCTGAGGAATCTTAGTTTCCTGAAAAACAAAGAGACAGCCCTGGTTTCTTTTATAGCTATTGATGAGAGGAATCGAGGAAATCTGATCAAATCATATTTCAGTTACAGAAAGGAGATTTAAATGACGGCCATAAGCTTGAATTCTCTTCATCATTCGAAAGGCAGGAACTTGAGGTCATGCAGGGTACTTTCTTTGATGAAAACACGGTAGTGATGTGACCTTGAACCACATGTTCCCCTCAATGGGCAGAACAGACCTTTCACAACAGGACAGATTCCAGCTTGTCTAGGCAAATTCCTTGGATATATCAGCTTTATAGGTACCTGAGCACCCAGGGGTGAAAGAGCCTTGTTTTATTTCAATAGATCAACAACATCAGAAAGCTGTCCTGCCTACGTCTTACAAGCATCCTTCCGCAAAATAGAGTCCTCCAGAAGGGACCATAAGGTTAGCACAATGTTAGGGTAGGAACCATTCTCTCTTTCTTCTCCCCAGACCAGTGATACCACAATCCTTGCCTAAACCGCACCATTGTCTCCACCATGCTCACCCCGGGCTTGCCCCAACTATGTGCCGCCCTTGAGGGATCTGATCAGGGACGATATGCAAGCTTTGCCCTTACCTGTGAACTCATGTCTCTTTGCAAACAAGGAGAAGAGTACCTGTTGAATCATCTGAAGAAAGATTAAGAAAAACTGCAGTGGGGATCTATCCTACTAGAATAAGGAAACTTGAAGGAGTTCAAGATGGAGGGAGAGAAATACCTAGCTGAGCCTGTGGCCAGTTCACTTTTCTCTTTTAAGGTCTTCAGTTATCAGTGGGTCAGTGGTTTACTTGCCGATACAGATCCTTCTCTTGATCAAGTAATGGAGAGTTAAATTTTCATACTATATGTGTATATATGTGTGTGTGTGTGTGTGTGTGTACTTATACACACACTTGTATAAAGTATACACATATATATGAAATATATCCATATATATAAAATTTATATACTGACATATATGTATTGGTATATATTTTATAAAGTTAACTCAGAAGATCTCTATTGTTTAGCTTGATTTGGTTATGGTTTATACAACTTTGGAATTGTTGTAAATGAAATTTTCCCTTGAATGGGCCAGTGGATTTCCTGCCTGCCAAGATTACTAATTCCAGGCACACTATCTTATTTTACATCTTATCTTACATGCAGCTCTTTACAGTAGGGCCCCCATTAGGGCTATTTGAGAGAATCACTCAAGCATGTTTGGACTAGAATATCAGTAGTTTCCATTACAAAGATGCACACCAATTCAGGGCATATAGAACCAAAATGTAAAGCTGGTATAAAGAAAACACACCACTTAAAGAGAACTAGTCTCTTCGTTGCTATTTAGGATCCAAATCACTTCATTGAGATACTGGGCATATGGTGGTAACTTCCACATTGGAAGAAATTCAAAGTCTTAGTAAGAGAAAGTTCTGGCTCACCGGTAAATATTAAAACCTACATTCAATTTAATTCAAAAATGAGATCTTAGTTAGTTAAATACTATGTGCTTACCCCTATGCTAGATATTGAATAGGGTTTTTAAAATATTGGTGTTTGTTTCTACATCTAATGGCATATATGTTAGTGAAAAGGTTAAATAATAGCTAAGACAGTAAATAACTGAGTTCTCAAATAGATTACATTGTTGGTAAGTTTTGTTTTGTTTGTTTAACTTCATGATTGCATGACCTCCTCCAGTGAGAAGGAGGGTAAGTGGCCAGGCGTGAGGGCCAAAGTTGCTATCATAATATAAAAGATTACTAGACACCCCCCCAAAAGTAAGGATTAGCTGCAGTGGAAAAATATCTAAAATTAAGTATCTCCCCAGGTGAGTACCAAGCATCCATGGAAGATGCAGTAACAGATAACAGGTGGGAACCAAAACAAGCAGAAAGCCTCAGAGAGTCCTGTAATTACAGATCTATATGGGACAGTGGAACAAAATGGTGGTGGTTCTAGGATAAAGCAAAATCCAGAAGAGCCAATAGGCAGCATTATGAAATCTGAAAACTGAAGGCAAGAATCTCAGTCAAGGGCTGGCTTACAAGGTCTTTGGGGAAGATAGGAAAAGCAAGAGCTTAACTATAAAATAAATAAATAAATAAATAAATAAATAAATAAATAAATAAATAAAAACTGGGCATGATAGATCTTCAAAACAGGACATAAGATTTGAGAGAACAAATGACCTGTTCACTAGCACAGGGGGTCAAAGGCAGGAGGTGGTCTCAGGAATGAAAGAGCACAGGACTAGAGCCAGGCACACAGGAATAGTAACCAAGATTTTACACTGCACTGTACAGATTTAGAGTATTTTCCCTTATGGTATCCTATTGTATGGGTTCCCAGATCACTTACAGAATAAATTCACTTACCATGTGCCAGGATCCATGGCATAAGTGGAGCACCTAGAGATAAAGAGCTTAGAGATGAGGAAGACATGGCCCCAACACTTAGGGGAAAATGCTCATGTGTGAAGTACTGATGAGTAAACAGACAGGACAAAATGCAATCATTCCTGAACATCACAGAGTTCAACAGGTGAAGGGAAGCTGTCCTGTCCTCTGTTCTTGTCCTTACTCTTTGTAACCAAATACAAAGTTCACAAGTGACAGTACTTGGATCTAATGATAATGACTTAGCAACATTCCACATACCAAACAAGTAGTATTTAAATTTCCATACAAGTGAACATGTAATTTCTGTCCCATAGGGCTGTACTTATTGCAAGGGATCATTTTAAAATTCCATAGAATAGGCCCTGCCATGCGGAGCACAAGAGGACTTGGAAGTGGATGGGCTCTAATGAGCTGCCCTGTGATTTGGGTAATGTAGAGCTCTGAGAAAAGACCTTGTACAAATGTTGGGTGATGAACTAAAGAAAAAAAAACAAAACATGAAACCTCAGCTCCAGTCAATGTGGGAAGATTAAGACAATGAATACATGGGGTTCAGGCCTCAGGGTATCCCCAGGATCTAGGAAACTTTGAATAATTTGAACCCAGTTTTCCTCCTCCCCCCAGTCTTCCACCCAAACGTTCTGTTGCTAAGACAACAAGATGCTAGCAGGCATGTGCAAGTGTCGGCTCCCTGTATGCTGTTGCCTAGCAACGGGACTCAGCAGAGCCTGGGCTCTCGCTCTTTACACCTACCCTGCTCCATCCATTGCCTTGACTTGCTAGTTGCTTCCCCAACCCCCAAGGCAAAGAAACACGAAGCAGGAGCATACTAAAGGCTCAGGATCTGATCTTTTCGTCAATACCAGGAGAAAATCCTAGCCTGGCTTCACTCGGCTTAACCCCTACGCCATGAAGTTATAAAGTATAAACTGACAATTACAGCTGAATAAAATTGAAGGATAAATTGGCATTCTTAGCATTTGAAAGCCAGTGATGGAGTCCTAGCCTGTAAGACCAAAGGAATGTTGTGAGAAGGAAAACACTGAACCACTGAGGCAAAATTAACAAGAGGATCTTACATCTGGAATGAGATATAGCATAAGTGAAAAATAGAAAAGGGAGAGAAGAGAGGAGAAAGAGAAATAAAAAAAGGAAGAAATAAAGCGTGAAAAGAAGGAGAGGAAAGGCTTTTAACTCACAGCAAATAATATCTTTTTGAGATATGACAGTGTATAAACTGGAAAAAATTCTGCAAAATTATGTAGAGTGGGATCTGATGCATAGAAGAATAACAATAGAGATTACTGAGCTGCTTCTTTTAATACCACGCATTACGTTAAGTGCTTTACATAGTTCCTTTGCACCTTTACAATAACCCGGCAAGATGGATATCAAGGAAATGACTTCACAGCTTGGACTAAGGACAGTTCAGTGACTTGGCCAAGGCCAGACAGCTATTAAAGGCAGCAAAGCTAGTAAAATTGTAGAGCATTCAAACCAAAATTAGTCTGGCTCAAAAAAATTAAAAAAAGAAAGACATTAGTCTGGCTCAAAATTCCACATAATTTCTCGACATATACTACAATAAATATCTGGGAAAATGTGTGTGAAGCTTGTGAAATAACACAAATTTGTTAAACTGGGGACCTTTTAAAGGAGCTATAAATATGCTTTATCTAACATTATAGGAATGGCTTTTTCTTCAGAGTCTTAATGCAATAAATTACGAAAAGAAAAATAATCTTGGCAAGTGGGAAAGAAAAAGCTGATCCTTTAACAAAGTGTTCAGGAAAAAGAGTTTAGAGTTCTTTTGAAGAAGGTGGAGAAAGAAAACTCTAGAGTTTACTTCCATCGAGGAGAAAGTTCAAATTTTGGAGATGTCTACAGAATTATGGGAAACTTTGTCTATAGCAACCAGTATATACAGAAAGCCACTGCTCCAGGAAAGTCAAATACAAGCAAAAAAAATAAGGTTCCAGTGGAAACTTGTTGACCTCTACCGTGGATCTCCTTCCTAGGATCCCCACAATGCCCTTGGCTGGGGAACATAGAACAATGCTCTGACAGCAGGGATGGGCACACATGTATTCAGTACACTTTTCTCAGACCCTTAAATCTCCCTGCAAACAGAAGACATTTGACATTCTGGTCCCATCAGTCCAATAGATGTGTCGAAGCCTGCCTGACCTAGGCTTAAGCCAGGAACCGTGCCAAATACATGCATTTCTCATTCTAAGGGGTGAGCTCAGGCATGCTCAGCAAATCCTTCTGGCATATTCATTCCTAAATATTAATAAGGACCAAGGAGACCCTACCTGACTATTAGCGTCAAGATCCTGGTATCCTGAGTGCACGAAATTAGGTTACAGGTTAATAGCTCTTTCCCCTCCCCAAATGTAAAATGTCATTATTATTATTTTATCACACATGACAGTTATTCTCCAGAAATAGCTTGGCTTTTCTTAAGGATTGGGGCCAAGCATGAAGCAGGCTTTCCTGCTTTTCTATACAGAACTATACGAAGCAACCATGTCGCAGAGCTCTAAAGTAATGTAAAATGTAATATGTAATTAAGTAATGCCTATAATGTACAACAACGAACTGTGCAAAGACTACAAATTATCCCACAATATCCATTCTGCCTTTCTTTCACAGCCGGAAAATTTTAGCTCAGCATATGGCCACTCAGACTAAAGTCTGGCCAATCAGCTGTAACTACGGTTGTGGTGTTGCAGCTTCTGAAACTTCAAGAAACAGCTACTACACAAAGTCCGCCCTCTTCTTTTTTGCCCCTACCTCTTCCCCACCTGTTATAAGGTGGAGGGTGTCATCTGGGAGCATGAGATAGACAGCCACGCCAGGGATGGTCAAGGAGGAGCTAAAAGGAGCCTAGGTCCCTGGGGACAAAGTAGAAGAAAGCCTCTGCACCAACTTGGAACTCCGTACCACCATGTTTCATATAGGAGAGAAGTAAGCTGCTATCTTCTTAAAGCCCCTATTTGGTGGGTTTTATTGTAACTTACAACTAAATTCAATCTCAAGTAATACACAGAGATTATAGCATAGCTCTTGTAGCCTAATTGGCCATCCAGGCAGGTAATAACTTGAATGACCTATAGATGAGAAGAAAATCCTAAATAGGAATGAGGATCTCAATTGTCCTGAGGTGAGAGTCTCTCATCCTTCACTGGTGATCTAAGGAACTCTTGTCATTTTCATTAAAGATGCAATCTTTCTTGTAGTATGCAAAATAAGATGTTCTCTCCCACACAAAATAAGATATTATATCCATAGGCAAAAACTTGTCCTTTAAAGTTTCCCTGCTGCTCCCTGGAGGAGAGAGAGCTCCATCAAATCCTCCCGAGCACACACCCAAAACGCACACCCAAGAGGTACTAGGTCTCAAAACATCTCTGAGAAGTGATATCCAACAGGCCCATCACCAGGGCTCTTGTACTGATTATGAAACAAACTCCAGGGTAGTGAGGAATCTCATCCAGCAAAATGGGTAAATGTAAAACCTGACTTAATATCTTTTCAATGTTTAAAGAGACTCTGCACATTGAAAATATGTGTGATCCACCCCAGTATTATCCAATAGAATTTTAATGCCAACCACATAGGTAATTTTAAATTTTGTAGTAACTCTGTTGAAAAAAAGCAAAAGAAACAACTGAAAATAATTTTAACTCTATCTTTTATTTAATCAAAAATACTATAAACATTATATAGGTATAATCCATCTAAAAAAAAAACAATATATTTGACTATTTTTAAGGAAAACCTTTAAAACCCAGTGTGTTTTGCACTTGTAGTACATTCCAGCTTGGGCTAGCCGCATTTCAGAAGCTCAGCAACCACTGTGGCTAGTGGCTGCTCTGTTGAACAATATAGATTTAGAGTAACCATTTGCTGATTAGTAGAAATAATAACATCATTGTAATATCCTGAGCCTCTAAAGTTCCCCAAGTCCACCAAGGCCCCTGAGTTCTGGCTATAATTTGATCTAACCATAGTGAAGGTGACTTTGTGTAAATAGCTACTGAAGCAGTTATGCTTTTAGTACCACGTACAATCATTTCTTCAAATCTTTCCTATCATGAGGTTTTCCATTTGTGCTAACCTTATATCTACTGCTGCATTTAATGCTATTCTTCTGAGTCTGTCTCCCACAGAGGAGAGACACAGTGAACCCAAATCTTCCACGTGATAACCTCCCACGTCAGTAAGCAGGAAACTCCAAGGACATTCTCAGTTTACCGAAGTGCAAAGGTGGTCATGGTTTAAAAGGGCCAAATCCAAATCCCATTCAGTCTCAGGGTTTTCTCTGCCAACTGGCTCATAACTACCTTCGTTTTCCAGTATGATTCTAAAGCCAAGGACACTGGGCAAGATTTTCTTTGGCTACAAAGCAATACTGAGTAAAACTTCCGACTTGGGTCTATTTAGATCTTTAAAAAGAAGAATTTGAAGAGAAAGAGGAAAAGCAGAAGGAAGGTGAGGAGGAGACAGAGGAAGGAAAGGTTAAAGAAGAGGTAGGAAGAGGAAGGCAAAGCAATGTGCTGGCCCTCACATGATTTGAGGGCTGACACTGGAACATAAATCCAAGAAAAATCTCTGTTTCACCTACCTGCCTGGTTGGGAATTCAAGCATCAGTAATTTATTTCTTTGAGCTAAACCAAGAGTCCATGCATACCCAGTTAAAATGCAAATAACCCTAGAAAGTAAAATACCAAACCTTCAGGTCTTACTACAATTTAATTCATCAAATATAAGCAATTTGGTCAACCAAGCAGGCCCTCGGGAGGCAGCCACAAGTCTGGTGAGTTGTAACATGCAGGATGGGAAAGATTCAGGAAATGGGAGCCAAGCCTTCTGGCCATTAGTGTTACAACCTGGGGGACCTGACATAAAAGGCACTTGGAGCAGCAGCGGATGCCGACAGGAGGACAGAGATTGCAAGCCCTGACCTTTCCACGGTCCACAGCCACCCGGCACACGACCTCCATTATGCCACCAATCTGTAAAAATGTAATAGTTCCTTTTCTCCACTCTTTTGTCCAAACTCTTTATTGAACTTCCGTCACCTCGCTATGAATTTGCTGCTTTAGGTTATTTGTATTTACTTCTTGAAGATACAAAGAATGCAGCATGTCACTGTCGCTTCAACTCTCATATTTTGTTAAGATCAGCTTCTCCTACTTGGTCCTGAAAAGCTTCTGGCCTTCCAGTTTACTTGACCCAATAGTTACGAAATAAACCATTAAATCTTTCGACTTTTAAATTTCAACTTGTCAGGCAGTGGAAAGCAATGCTTGACAACAGACCCCAGAAACTGATGAATACCAGGAAAGATCCAATAGTTGAAAACAAAACAAAACAAACAAAAAACCCGAAAACCACTTCATAGTTCAAGAGAGGTTATTCACTCGGTCATTCAACAACAGTGACTAAGTAGCTGCTCTGTGTCTGGCACTGTGCTCAGAGAATGGCAGTAGGTAACAGAAAGGGTGACACATACCTGTATTAGGTGCCATCGCAGAAATGTCCCCAGGGAGAAAGGGGAGACAGAGGAGGATGCTGGTTCATGAAAGTGGTTGTTCAAGGGCTTGGGCCCTTCCTTCTCACAGGTCCATGTCTCTCTCTCTCTCTCTCTCTCTCTCTCTCTCTCTCCCCCCAAGCCGCCTTCTCAGACAGCTTGCCCGATGTCCTTGGCTTCTCAGTTTACCAGCCATGGATATACAAACAGTTGTGCTTCCCTGTTAGAAAGCAAAGAATGGAGATGGGAGAGGTAGAGGAGGAAGAGGAGGGACAAATTAGCATCAAAGTTCATCCTCAGTCCACTTTACAAGTTATTATCTAACAGTGAACACCCTGGAGGTAAAATCATATCAATTTAGCTTTTAGATGGTATATCTTTGCCAAACAAGTACTCTTCCTCTTCCTAAAGCAAGAACGAAGGAATGAATGTGACTATTCATAAGTAAAGCCCCCCCTCCCCTCAGTGTTAGTACAAACTGTCATCCCCAAGTGTCCCTGGAGTCTGAGGTTCTAGCAATGACCTCTGGGCTCACAAGAAGGTGACGGGAGGTCTCAAATATACCTACTGGAGGAATAGATCTTCTGTATGCTAGTCCTGTATCTAATCATTTTTAAAGTGATTTCCACCTTCATTTCCAGCACATGTTCTTGACAGAAATAAGGAAAGGGGAGAAAAAGCTCCAATGCATTACAGAAATCACATTTGAGAATCCTAATATCCACTTCAAGGTGTATTCCTCTTTGGTAAACATGCAGTCTGTTTGCATTTAATTCCTCTACACAAGCCCTGCAAGAAAGTTAGCCAAATTGATAATCGATTCACATGATCTTTGCTCACTCACTTATTAAAACACACCAAACAGTTAATTCCCTTTTCTGTTGGGAGCTCTCACTGGCACTATGCAGCTTGAATGTTAAACAGCTGCTCCGGGCTCCAGGAATACAGCAGAGCCATTAGGTGGTAACTATTTCAAGCCATTCAAAGCAACTCTCTGAAATGAGGGGCCCATTGCAGCTTCAGTGAAATCTTCGGAGAATTTTTATTGATCTGATGACCCACAGATGATAAAGAACATCTAAAAATCTGAGAAAGACCCGATTTAGTTGACCAATCCACATTCTCCCTCCCATTCCCCCTACTAGAGAAGGGGAGAGAGAAGTTTTTGAATACTCCTTCCACCTCCAGGTGCGGAAGGAGACCATTCCACACACTGGTTAACACACCTAACTAACACCCTGCCAAGAGCCTCAAGAACCTCTCTCAATATCCTACCCCCTCTCTCACATCACTTCCCTTCCCTCTCCCTGACCCCACCCCATCTCTCATTGAACAAATCATTGTCCTCTTAATCCTGGTCCAGACACTGATATCAGGGACTCTAAATAAATCATGGTGCTAGAAGGAAGCCAACAGATTATACAGGCAAATCCCTTCTATTTACAAACAAGAAACCTCAGGCCTCAGCAGCTATTCTTTGGCCAAGCTGTGATGATGAGCCAAGTTTCCCAACTCCTAGGGGGTTGCCCTATTGCCCCTAGCCCTCTGACCTAGAAGCAGTGGAGAAGTTGTGTTTCTGAAGATCCTGGTTTAATTGTCTGACCCCAGAGTGTGGTACCAATGTTACTGCTGAGTTTGTTGCTGACATTCCACTCATTCATACATTGGACAATCATTTACAGAGATCTGATCAGATGCAATGCACTGTGATAAATCCTCGTGAACACCAAAAATGAATTGCAACTTTTCAGTACGGTGGGCAATAGAGATAGATAATGAGATAAGTAAATTACAATTAATAGTAAAAGTAGAGATATTTACAGAAAAATAATGCACAGATAGGATAACTAAACAAAGAAACACTGAAGCATATAGTAAATGCTCCAGAGGTGCAAGTTCATCTCCACGTAGCAGTGAACAAATACTAGCCTGTGAGCCAAGTGCCTCAGGATTTTCTGGGGACCTTTCTTAATATACTGGAGTGTAGTTCTAGAATCTATACTTTTAATTAATCCCTAGGATATTCTAATAAGAACAGTAAGTTTTAGGACTCCATGCCCATAGTAATAAAGGAGAAGAAACAACTTCTGAGGAGTTTCACAGAGGAGATGATGTTCAAATTAAGTTTTTAAAGATAAGCAGGAGCCTCAGACAATTATTTTCAGGGCTGTAATTTAGAAAGGAATTATAATTTTTTGTAGCTTTTCACATGGTAGAATTTGGACCAGTGTATAAAAGTTAATATTTAGTAATTTTTTTAGGGAGCTGTTTTAAAATGAACGGCCCACTCTAGGAGGCAAAGAGCCCATCCCCAGAAGCATTCAAGCCAGACTGGTTAACAAAAGCCCCTGGTCCTTTTCTACTTGGGCAAGTCTTCTCCGTCATCTACTGTCCCTATTATACGCTCAGTTCACATTATTAATGAGTGAATCATATTATTGAGTACATGAACAAATTAATTAATAAGTATAATTTATTTTTTCTATGATAATACTGAAATCAGACTTTATATCCAACTCTATTATTTCTTACTAAGAAACTGACATCAAAGACTAGTTCTTATGTATTTTTGCAACTTCATTCTCAACTAGCTTGTCACACAGGATATATTCAACAACTGTTTACAAAATGTTGGCTAAGTCCCTATTAAATCCTGCCTTGCCAGTTTGCCCATTGTTTCTGGATTTTGAGACTCTTTGAGACTCTTTCTTGTTTTTTTAGCTCAGCTCTGACAATCATGGATGGCAAATTTAGAGAACTGGAGCTCCAAGATCTCTTCAAACTCTGAAATCAGAGATGCTATGAATGTATTCACAGAGATGCATAGAATTTCTGTGAATTTATTAGAATCAAATTGGATCTACTGAACACCCTAATGGCTGTCCATTTGTCCTCAGAGGAGAGCTTCAGGGAATAAAAAAGAAGCCCTTTCTGGTACTGACTTTAGTTCAATAACCAAGTACTGGGCATCTCCTCTGTATCAAGAATGCAAACTCACAGAGATAAGCAAGGCGTGACCCTCCTCGAGGAGGCATCCGTCACCATCTAGTATCTACTATCACCATCCCCCGTTAGATATCTATAACCTTAACCAATAAAACACAGATCTGATCTTTTGAAGCTTAAGGAAGGAGGCCTTCATTCTTAACTCCTCAGAGTCATTATGTGTCCCAAAAATGCATAGAATAAATGAAATAAGTATTGAACATTTTCCACGTGAGAGAAGAGTATTTTTTTCTGTGCTTGCTGGATTCCAATCCTCGCTGGATTGGAAGTCTTCAATCCAAGACTTCTAAATCCAAAACAAGAAGACATAGATGAAATAGAAATGACTGAGCACCTTTCCACATAAGACTTAATGGCAGTTGTGTAAGAAAGTGATTGGGGATGAGAAGGGAAACATTAAGAGACTCAGGCCCTGTATTCTGACACAGAAGCAGGTGGATGCAAACACACCTGCCCCTCAACCACTGAAGCAGTGGCTACTGAGCACTCTTCACCCCACCTCCCAACCTAAGAACAGCTACCTCGTGGGCCACCAACACCTCTGCTAACCAGTGGCTTGACATCCCTGGTATCTTTTCTGCAAATGAAGAATCAAAAGAGTTTGGTCCTTTCCTTTTGCAGGTGCCTAACCTCTCCCTGAGCCCCAAAATGTATAAGCTAAAATGAGACTGTTTGTTTTTGCACAAAATAGGGAAGACTAAGAAAAAGTTTAAAAGAGCTGCACTTTCTACTCAAAGGGGGAAGATGAGAATAATTTCTTTATGAAACAAAATTAAATATTTTCCAAGCTTTTATTCTTTTCTCTTTAACCCCCTTCAGGTTCAAATCTAATTTTTTAAAAAAGAACCACCAAATTGATTCTCAGAGAATAATTGCTAAGGCGTGAAACTACCACCTGTATCCTGGAAACAGGCTGTGCCATGGGTTGTTTCTTAATTTTCACCCTATTAGGGTAATTTCCTGCCATTCTGGGTTTTTATCCTGCAGCAGCTCCTGCACACTGGCATCCTGGCTCCTTCATAGTTGCTTTGTCAGAGCAGAAGGTAAAGAAACCATTAGCATCGTTCTAGAAATAATCAGATGCAACAAATGCCACTGCCCTATTAGCCTGTAACAGGGTGAGGGTAAGAGAAGGAACCAATACTGCAACCTGGGATGGCTTGTCACTTTGAGAATTTGGCTGCTGCAGTTATTTAACAGGCAATGACACATTTTATAAATCTACTGTCCTAAAAGAAAACAGACAATTCACAAACTAGAAAGCACAGTATGAAAAAAAAAATGTTCAACCTTTTCAAGTTAAGCAACAAAATGAAAGTTTAAAAAAATACCTTTTTTTTTGCCCCTTAGCATTTTCTTAAATGATAAAATTAGATGCTGATGAGGGTCGAGTGAAATTGATATTTTTCTACAATGCCAATGGCACTGTAAATTTGAACAGCCTTTCTGGAAAACAATTTAGCAGTAAGTACTAAGGCTCATAGGAATATTCATGCTCTTTGACCCAATAATTACACTTACTGAAATCTACCTTTAAAAATGTAGAAAAAGCTGTACACCCAAATATATTCATTGCACTTCTATTTATAAGAGTGGAGAAACTGGGGGAGGGGGAGTGTACCTCTTTACATAAATGGTTGAATAAATCATAGTCCATTGATTGAACAGAAGAGTAAACCAGCTCAAACCAGCACATAGGTTAACTATGTAGAAATGTATAAAAAATATTTGTAAAATAAAATTAAATGGAAAATGTCTCACATCAACATGTAGGCATGCCTACTACAATTCTGGCAATATGTATATGGGGAAAAAAGGCAACGTTCTAAATTTTCAGTAATAGAATTCTTTTGATATCTGCACCTTATAGTATAAAATTTTAAAATAAATGAATCAACATATCTACCTGGAGATCAGTAAGCTGGACATCTCATTAGGCTATAGAGTATAAGACTGCATTGCCACACCTCTCTGCCATTCACACTAGGTCTGACAATAAAAGTGGGAGGCTTGAAAGGCACACAAAGAGAGGAAGAAAGAGTACACAGGGCTTATGGGCACACATGGGAGATGATCAGTGCAAAGGTTTTGACTTGCAGGTGGACATGATGGAGAAGCAGAGAGTAGGTCTTCTCTGGGACCAAGCAGAACCATCTTCTGGACCTTCCTGCTGCTTCATTTCTAGCTTGGCAGCTGAGACCCCAGTGCAGATGCATAAACAACTGGGTGGAATGTCATGAGGGCTACAGAGTAAATGTCCATAGGGCCCTTCTTTCAGGAGCTAAGAATCAGCTCTAGAAATAAAATACCCAAGTCTGATGACAGATGAAACAAGGGAAAGGCACTACATTAGAAATCTAAAAACCTGAGTTGCATCCAGTTCTGCGTAAATTGAGGTTCTAGTAAATCATGTAACTTCTGTCAGAATCTCTGCTTACTTTTGGTAAAATGAACATAACAATACCTGCCCCCAGCTCCCTTGCAAGGCTGTTATAAGGATCAAAAGAACTAATGCAGTGAACTAATGCAGATCAAAAGAACTATGGTTTGTGTGAACCATAAAGTGCCACGTACAGATAAAGGATGCTGCTCATCAAGGAGAGATCTGGAGTTTGCCAGTTTGTGCCTCATTCCGCGGTTGACAACTATGGCAAGATCTTATACAATGAGAAATCAAAGAAACCTCCATTAATTCCCAACCTATGGATGAAAACCCTATGAAAAGCACCTCTTTATTGGCCTGTGACTGCTACATGGAAGAAAATTATATAAGACTATAAGACACACACACACAACCCTGTATATAAATAATGGTATTTACCGACAAAGGGTTCAGAAGTGCAAGGTTCCATTTTCTTACTGCCCTCAAGTCCAGAAAACCATCAGTGTCACTACAAAAGCTATTCCTTCTCACAATGGATCTGAGCCCAGGTGTTAGTGGTTCACTGTTAGGCGGCATGAGCAAGTTAAATAGTGAAACCCCAGAGGAACTACAAGGAAGAGAATTATCTGTTATGTCTGAGAGACAGGAAGTAACAGAGTCAGTGGCTTCCATATAAAATGAGCACTTTTCAAGCAACACTTCCTACAAGTGTGTTCTTCCTACCAAAGATCAAGGCTGTGTATAAAACTTATCCTACCACCAATTGCCAGTGCAGCTGAGAGACAGAAGACACACAGGGCATCAGCATTCCGTGTGACAAGAGGCTTACCTCTTGCAAAAAGTGCAGACAGAGAGAAAACCTGTATTTTCTCAAATATTTACTGGTTACCTACAAGTACTGGGGACAAAGCAGAGAAGCAGTTGGACAAGGTCTCTGAACCATATAGCTTATACTCTAGCTCCCTCAGGGCTGACATTGTGCAATCCGCATCGCAGCAAATTTAAAAAATATAGAAACATAGTTTATGAAGTTTTGCAATTAGGGTAAATCCTGAATGGTTATGAGAGACTCAAAATTCTCTATAATTAGAGTAAAATTACCTATCCAAAGAATTGTATATGATAATGTATACAGGATATAATAATATAAAGAAGTGAATCAATGTAGGACACATTCCTGTCAGCATCTACAACCCTCAAGTGCTAGCAAGTGAGAATCCCCTTCATTTAAGGATCCACATTCCTGCACCCCAATCTGTATATTTTCAGTGAAGTAACTCTGATCCCAGAGATTGCCAGGGAACACACAACCTAAATTAAACCAATTAGCACACTCCACTCCTCTAGTCAAAATTATTGTTCAGGGATGGACACTGGACCCACAGCAAGCCAGTGAGAGCCAAAAAGAATTAATTCTAAGGCATTCATTTGAAAACATTAGAGGAATGTTCTTGGTCTCTTTCACTCTCAGGAGATCATGAAAGAGCTGCTGCAGGGAACCTGAGAAGAGGTGGGGTCTTATTACAAAGAAAGCAGTGGCCAAAAACAGAAAAAGAGAATTGAGGTCCTGTTGACATCACGCAGACCAAGCCACAACTTAAGCGTTTCACTGTACATGTTTACCTATATGAAGCAGGTAAATTTGAATTAGATATCCTGTCACTTGCAATGGAGAGCACCCGCACCCTAAGTGAAATAATGACCAAGTCAGAAGGAAATCTCAAGAAGGAGATGATCTGGATAGGGTGGGGGCAGAGACATTTCACTTAAAACATAGCCAAGTATTTCTTCAGTTCCTTAAAGATGATAAATTGGACTTAATGCTAGAATAACCTTGCATATTACTGGAGTTATGATTTGACCACATGTCTGAAATACATACATGGATCAGATTGGGTAGCATGTAACATAAGAACAAACAGGGCAGCCCTGGTGGCTCAGCGGTTTAGCGCCACCTGCAGCCCAGGGTGTGATCCTGGAGACCGGGATCGAGTCCCCACGTCAGGTTCCCTGCATGGAGCCTGCTTCTCCCTCTGCCTGTGTCTCTGCCTCTCTCTCTCTCTCTCCTCTCTGTGTATTCTCATGAATAAATAAATAAAATCAAAAAAAAAAAAAAGAACAAACAAACAGAGTAGTCTTAAAAAGCAGTAAAAGAAGTCCTAAGGCCCCTTTCTGTACCAGGCATCAATCCTTCTGATTGTGGGAAAGTTCAGGATATCCCAGAGTTGGAACTTTGGAAGCCAGGGTAGTAGATAAAGGAGCAGTTACATGCTAAGGGGCTCAGAGCATGACTATTTTTCAGTAAGTACATAAGTATTTCAGTATTTTAACAATTTGCATGGCCTTTCCAGTATATACTAGGGCAAAAAATCAGTCCAGGATATGTGCCCACCTATCCATGCCACATGGTTCTCCTAGATCCTCATTCATGGCTGGGTAAATGCAACCACCACAGGTAGGAAAGAAGAAAAGCACCAGCTGGATTATGGGGACCCTTACTGATAGCCTACTGCATAACCATCTGTCTCACAACTGGCAAGGAAAAGGTGGGGAACGAGGGGAAGAGAAAGGGAAAGAAATTAGAAAAACAAGAATCATTGATTGTTTTATTTTATCTTACAACAAGTCAACCAGAACGTACCTCCTCCAGTTCCTAGCAGGCTGCAATTCCATGTAAGAATAAACTTAGTGAGATGGTGATAATGTCACTAGAGGAGTTGCTTAAGCAGAAAAGGTTATGTTACAGGGAAGTTAGAAACAAGATGTGCTGTGAATAAATCTCAATGTGGATAATCAGCACTCCCGAAATTAACAGATGATTATATTATATTTATAGCATTTCAAAGATAAAGTATTAATAATAAATTCAAACACTGCAAAGGATAAAATAAATTCAACCCCTTAGACTAAACTATCATTCTTCCTAAAATCCTGGAAAATTTAGACTGGCTTTTGTGCAATTATTTTTAATCTTAACAATGCTTCCCAGGACAAGTGAAAGCTTTAGTCAGTAATATTCTAACAACACAAATAAAATCCTTCTTATGAGATTTATTTTTTTTCTTATGAGATTTTTAAGTCCAATATGCAGACTAAGAAGTTTTTCCAATTGCACTGATCATTTGAACTCTCAAGTTCCTGATCCTGAGGGCATGTATTTTGCTCCTCATTAACCATAAAAAAAGTAAGGATGGTATTGCACTTATTTTAAAAGCTATTTTCTAAAGATCAACTATGAAAAACATGGTCATTTTCCTCAATTTGAGTATGATTTCTTCTATTTGCATGTAATTTCATAAAATGATTATATTTAGACTGGTTCTGTTTTAGTCATAACCTTGTAAAGGGGTAAAGCGGTGTGGGAGGGAATCTGAATATGTGGGAGGGAACCAACTTTTATGTTGAACTGGACTCCCAACACAAGGTCACATCTGGATTTTAGAAGTGACATCGTAAGCTCTTTGATGACCAATCTGGATCCTTGCATTTTGGTAACAATCTCTATCAACCACCAAAACAATTTCGTTTATAGAGTATGTCTTAGTCTTCCATCACTCTTACTGAAAGGCTTCATTTTCCCACAGTTTGGAGAAATGTATTCTCGTCTATAAGGGCCACTTCTTCCCTTTTCAGCTACCATGTCCTATTAAATACAAGTATGAGAAAAGGTATGAGATATTTAGTAACGAGTAAAACCCAGATTTGCCCCTCAAACAACTTATAACGTAGCTTTTTCTTCCTCTTCATTTTGTACCCTTCTCCTCTCAAGCTAATATACTAAAGATGAGAATCCTCTCTTCTCTGTTTCTGTCTTCTCTTAGAGAAACCTCCCTGTCCCCAGCATGGTATACAAGATGCTTTGTGTTCTCCTATAAATGACCTATGTGGGACTGAGAGGTATTTCTCTCCCAGGAAATGGGAAATGGAGTTAAAAAGCCTAAGATTGCTGGTCCTTAATTGGAATGAGAACCATGATGAATCAGGATGTTGGCTATGTCACACCAAAGCAGAAAAGGCAGCTCCGTAGGCATGTACATACAGAGATGCCATGACACAAAACCAGGCAGTTTAGGAGTAACGAAGTAAGGGTGCAGGGCTGCCCTTCTGGTCCAGGTTTCACTCCATCAGGAAGCTATACTTCCTGTAGTAGAACTCTGTGGGGCAGATGCTCCAGGCCCCTGGATCTTCCCATTACATTTTCTCTGATTGGCTTATATTGTATTGAATTCGTTCCTGTTCCTCCAAACAAATGCTCCTTATTTAACACATAACTCATAAACTTAAGATCACCACAGAAAATGAAGTCCAGCAACAGATGGCAAAAAGAGCACCAAATTAAGACTCTGCAGACATCTGAATTTTAGTTTAGATTTTTCCACCAATGCTATGGTGATCAGAGATCCAGATTTTTTAGGCAAGTCATGATGTTTAAAAATTCTATTCCAGGGATCCCTGGGTGGCTCCCAGTGGTTTGGTGCCTGCCTTTGGCCCAGGACCTGACCCTGGAGATTCAGGATTGGGTCCGATGTCAGGCTCTCTGCATGGAGCCTGCTTCTCTCTCTGCCTCTCTCTCTCTCTCTCTCTCTCTCTCTCTCTCATGAATAAATAAATAAAATCTTTAAAAATAAATAAATAAATAAAAATTGTATTCCATTGTTAAAAGGACAGTATTATAAAACATACGTAGGCAGTGGCATATCAATAAATGTTCAACAAGTCTCAGTTCTCTAGCAAATAAAAACCATGCCCTGGTATGTAGCCTTTGCCAATTTCCATGGTGTAAATATTCTATCACAGTTGATTTCAAGCTACTAACGTAATGCCACTGAACACCAAGTTGGAAAGAGATGCCAACAATCAGCTCTTAGTACAAGACGGCTCCAGGACGCCACTGTATAGGACACAAATTTTATAACTGGAGAGACGTGGGTTTACAACATAGTTTTGCCCCATTATTATTTACGAAGTAGATTTCTGTCTGAGCTGACATTATCTATAAAATTGTAATAAAAAATAATAACCTACCACACAGAGGGTTGTTGGAGGGTCAAATAAGATATACTGTGGGGATGTAATATACAGTGTGGCAACCACTGCTAATAACCTGTATTGCATATCTGAAAGTTGTTAAGAAGGTATATCTTAAAAGTTCTCATCATAAGAAAAAATTTTGTAACTATGTGTAGTGGTGGATGCTAACTAGACAGGGTGGTGATGATGATGATTTCCCAATATATACAAATATCAAATCATTACACTGTACGTCTGAAACTAATATAATGTTATATGTCAACTTTACCTTCATTTTTAAAATTTAAAATAAATTAATAATAATAATTATCAATAAATTTTAAAAACATGTAATATACCTTGTACAATACCTGGCAATATGGATGATAATTAACAGCAGTGATTACCATTGCTGTTTTTGTCTCTGTTATTATTATGGCCATTTTTGTCAGATTATAAATCTTCATTTTAGATTGGAAAGTATAGTCCTTGTAATTATTACCAATTTCCTGAATGATTTAAAATAAATTACTTAATCTTTATGTAAGTCAATATCTTCATCTATAAAATGAAATTCTAAATTACCTCTGTTCTTGTCTTCAAACTCTAAAATTCTGTAAGGACATGGAATGAAACTATGTATATGTGAAAAAGAGAGAGAGCTGGGTTAAAGGGAGAGGGAAAAGAAATGGCTCTGTAAGGTTGGACCATCTCCCAAAAGCAAAAAGCACCTCAGGAGACGAAGCCATTAAGTGTTGTCAGTTCAAAGAAGGCAGTTGCTCTCTGCTTCTAGTACTTTCCAAAGTATACAAACTACAGCATTAACCAAAGGTTATGCCCATGCTTTAGTGAAGCATTTTGATGGCTTGATGAGAAGCAAGAAGACAGATATAAATGGAAAGCAAAGAACGTACAGAGAAGAGGTTGAAAGTATTCCTCTTCCTATTTACCCCAAGAGCAAAACATTAGACTAGGGCCAGTAACTACTCCAAGGACTCTAACCCACTTATGTGGTACCCAAAAGGAGATGGCATGATCAACCTCACGCTACTTCCTAATCCTTACTTCCCATTCTCCCAACACACACATTCGTGCACATGCACACTTACACACACATCTGAGAACATGTGTACACACACACTGAGGAAACAATCTGGCAGCAGACTTATCTGCTTGTTAGGGAGGGGTTGGGCATGGAAGTTGATCTTAAGTGAAGCCTTCAAATCAATCCAGTTCACTCCAGATCACAATAGTAAAAGCATCTCTGCTCCTTTTTAAGAGAAAAGGCTAAACAAACTGGAGGAAGGGGAAATGGGAGATGGGGCTCAGAGAGAAGAAGCACTGACCTAAAAGGTACAGGGAAAGCACACGGAAAAAAAAATGTTTTTTAAAAAGGAAAACCAAAGAGGAGATCAAATGGAAAAACAATGAGAAGAGGAAAGAGGTTGCAAGAGGGGAGACATACGATCGAGACAATGGACAAGAGATGGAATTACCATGGATGAATCTGAACTTTTTACTGACTTTCTTTCTCACAGTATCAGTTGTTTCCTAAGCCCCAGCAGGGTAGTAGTGAGTTTATTGGTGGATGTGCCGCAACTCTAAACATAGTTCTCTCTGTCTTCAGTAAGGACTGAGAAGGTGCAAGGAGACACCCTTTTGTCATATAATTTACATTCAAATAAACCTAAAAGGCAGGAAAGACAAGCTTCCTGCTGTATCCCATTTACAATCCTGAAACACAGGAGCCAAGTACCCAGAATATTCTGGACAGATTAATCTTTGCCAAAGTCCACATAAAGATGAAAAAAATGCAAAATTAAAGTGATTCTGTCATTTAAAATAAAGAGTAATTACTTATGGAAGGAAGGAAACCAAATAAAGGAGCAAGGAAATTCTCTGGGTTAGTGAAAATCATAGAAATAAAAAGATTTCCTATAAGATCCATTATATGAGCTGTAATTTTCCAAGACTGCAGACATGGTATTTGATTGGAACCTTTGATCAACTCTTGTTAAGGTTGTTGCTCCCTCTTATCATTGCTAGCACAGGATAAAATTTCCACATCCTGACACAGTCATATTGCACCATAAAGAAACACAGTCAACCTGTTTGAAATTGGGCTCCAGATTTAGCACCAGATGATCTGAGCTTTGCCTAAACTTATCTTTGGGCCTGGAAAGTAATATTTGTTTACTGCTTAAAACACACCATTTGCGAATGAAAATGATCATTCCTGAATCACAATGCTATAAAAATGTTCTCTCTGGGTAAAATCAAATGAAGAATTAAGTTCTTTTGCAGTGAACCTGGAACTATCCTTACAGTCAATTTAACTACTTTGATGGAGTGAGAAGGCACACACTTAAATATAGTTAAAATTAAAGATACTTTTTTTGCCTGAGTTATCTCTAAACATGGAAAGTAGGTTTAGCTTTTACTTCCTACCTTAGGCTATAGGGAACTAACTGTAGGGTCTTCTGGCCTACGCACACACCAGAACAAGGGTAAGTTATGGTTAATTGACAAAATAAGAATTAAAGAAATAAAAGTCAGAACATTAGAGGCAGCAGAAATGAAAAAGTAAAGGGCATCTCTTTCATGATAGCCAATAAATCTGTTGGCTCAACGCATCTAGGATGTGAACTAAGCTTTCAGAGAAGATGAAAATGAAGGAGGGTTCCTTCCCTCTTTGTTTCAAATCAGATTACAATGTGCACACAAAAGGATCTGCAAACAGAAATAAGAAAATTCCATTAACGTGATAATGATATCCTGAATGACCTGAACAAACAAAGGAGATTGGAACTTTAGATGTAATTTGTCCATCATTTCCTTTTCCAGGTTTTGTGAATGCCTGACTTGAAAGATTTAGGGAAGACTGCTCCTAGGCCAGGTTTGTTCCATCTGTCAGTTAATCCCTACCAGAAAAAATTAATTTAACAAAATATTTAAATCGTGATGTTAGATTGTTTCCACTTCCATTAATTAAAAATCTAAAAATATATATATATTAAGAGTCAGCCCGAGCAATGCCTTCTGCATGTCAGACTAGTTCTGAATTAAAGGGCACTCACTGGAAAACATGCTGCTAACTTGACCTTCCTGGAGCCTGTTCTCTGCCTCCAATAAACCAATGGACCATGGCAAAGCCACTATTAAAATGCTCATGTACTCAGGCAGGGAGGAGGTGACGTTAAGTTATTAATAACTTTGTTTAAATGAGACTCTAAATTCCCATCTCATCCCTGCCCCTTGCACAGGACCACATGGGCCAGCACTAGGTCCTGTGTACACATTTCCCTGAAGTGACTCAGAAGAATAGGATTCAGTTAGTAAATCCAAACAAAGTCTTTACCAAAGGTCAGGAGGCAAATGGGGGGAGCTATTTTTATCTTCAAGTCCAGCGGGGCTGGTATGCAGGTAGATACAAGGGGTGAGCCTCAGAGAGAAGAGTTGGCAGACAGTGAGACGCTGGAGTGGGTAAGAGGAAGGGTGAAGTAAAGGGAGAAGACTCTGGGAGTCCTAGAGATAGGCAGGAGATAATGGATCCATTCTATCTGCCCTAGGCCCCACAGGGCAAGGGGTTGGTTTGCACATAGATTTGAGGTGAACAGTTTTCCAAAAAAGGTTAGAGAAAGTTCCAAGGCAAAAGGAGAAATTAATGAGGTAAAATAATGTGATAAGAACAGTACAGATGTTAAGTGATCAGTTGATCGATGGAATGCAGTGGAAAAGGTGTGTGAGCAGCACAGGCCAGGAGAAGGGGGTGAGATGTCCTGGTCTCCTACAGATGGAAGATCTACCGGGCCAAGTCACAGAGAGATGGAGCACTGAGAGTCAGAGCAGAAATCATTCTGCTGCAAAAACTCGATATAGCAAGGGTTTGGAATGTGGGCTCTCAAGAAGGACCCTCTGAGTTTGAACCGTGGCTGTCACTTAGCAGCTCTGTGACTTTGGGCAAATAATGCAACCCTTCTTCTTTTAGCAGTAAGACTAGCACTTACTTTAAAGGGTTGTTGCAAAGATTAAACGAATGAGTAAATGTACAGTGCTTAGAAAAGTGCCTGGTACACAGTAAGCACTCAATGTGAGCTATTACAGCTGCTTACTAGCATACGTGACACATACTGTGAGAGAGAAGAAAGGGACATCAAATAGAACCCTAGCCACAGGGGCTTATGTTTTCATGGTTTTTTTTTAAGTTTTTTATTTATTTATTCATGAGAGACACAGAGAGAGAGGCAGAGACACAGGCAGAGGGAGGAGCAGGCTCCCTGCAGAGAGCCTGATGCAGGACTCAATCCCAGGACCCCGGGATCACTATCTGAGCCAAAAGCAGAGGCTCAACCACTGAGCCACCCAAGTGCCCCGAGGCTTAGGTTTTTTTTTTATATTGCAATGCCTAAAAACCCTATCTGCTTTCCACCTTGGAGCAGATACCTTTACTCGACTTCTCTGCTTTTTCTTTGGTAATATAATTTCAATCAATTAGAACCTCCCAATTCAAAACAAGATCTTAAATGTAAATTATAATTTATAATAATTTTTTAAAATGTAATATGGCACATCAATTGATTTGTTGAAACAATTTCATATATATCTTTATAACTTATTTCATTTAAATGTGATTAGTTTACATATAGTATATCATTAGTTTCAGATAGAGAGTTCAGTTATTCTTCTGCTGCACATAACACCAAGTGCTTATTACATCAAGTGCCCTCCTTAATGCCCATCACCCAGTTACCCCATCCCCCCACCCCCCACTGCTCCAACAACCCTCAGTTTGTTTCCTATCGTTAAGAGCCTCTTATGGTTTGTCTCCCTCTCTGATTTCATCTTATTTTATCTTTCCCTCCCTTCCCCTTGATTCTCTATTTTGTTTCTTAAATTCCACATATGAGTGAAACCATATGCAGAATTCCAGTTTCATCCACATCATTGTGGATAATAAGATTTCATCCTTTTTGATGGCTGAGTGATATTCCATTGCGTTATATATATTCCATTGTACGTGTGTATATATGTGTGTGTGTGTACATATATCACATCTTCTTTATCCATTAATCTGTCAGTTTCATATACATTTTACACTTTTTGCACTACAGTAGTATTGGAAAGTTTATTGTGCATGTATCTACCCAGCCCATGGAATCCTGAAACACAAAGTATGACACAGATACTCCCCAGTATTACCTGTTTCTGTTCAGAAAAAAAGGCAGTCTCTCCTTCAACCATAGGACTTGTCTTATTAAATGGTTTGTGACTTATCCTCCTGCCATATTCTTGAGGTGGATCATGGAACACAGCCGCCAGCCATTCTCCAGCTCAAACTAAAATTGGGCTATTAGCTGAATCGATGACACCAGCAAAGGGCTACTGCTACAGATTGCAACTTGCCTATCTGTGCTTGAACCAGCTCAGCAAGTTATTCTGATGCATGCTCAAATTTGAGAAACACCGGCGTAGGGAAGCTTGACCACAACCTGGTAAGCTCATTGAACCTGCCCAAGGTAACACAGCTGAGAAGTGGGAGAACCCAGAACACTGGCTCACATTCTTACCAGGAAATCGTGCTGCTTCCCTCTGCACCACCTTTGGCAAAGGGGAGGGAGGCCCCAGGGGTGGGGAGACTTTTGGAAATTAAACTATGGAAGAAGTATCAAATTCCATTTTAAAAGCATTTACAGTAAAAATGGCAATTTTCTCAGTTTTCTACAACCTAGCATATTTTGACTCCCATATCAACTAATCAAATATTTCTTCAGAAGCATTTCCAATGCATAAAACCACCAGATACAATCTGCCTTCTCCTAAGAAAATTCAATACCTGAAAATCTGCTTACAAAACAGATAAATCAGAGTTTTAACTCTACAAAAGAATTTGCCACCTAATTTTTTTCTTTAAAAAACTGGTTTTCCTGATATATTTGCACAGTGATTCATTTTACAAATTTTAATATACATGCAAAATTTAGGAGGATTGTGCTCTGTCTCTTATAGAATTGGATCATTCATTATCTTTCACATTAATTCTCTGTAGGTGTGTTTATCATTTTGCAAAAATAAGAATTCTACTTAAAATTTGGAGGCAATGCTATGAGTCACCCCAATCTCTTAGGGCAGTGGTCTCCAAGTCTGAGAGACATCACAAAGGGAACTTGTTAAGATACAGATCAGTGGGTCTTAACCCCAAGAGTTCTCACTCAGTAGGTCTAGGGTGGGCTCAGATTTGACATTTTGAACAAGTTCTAGCAACTGCAATTTGAAGAGCACTGCTTAGAGAATTTCCAGGGTAGAGATGAAGAAAACTTCTTCTGTAATATTCTTCCTCAGTTTTCAAACTCTGTTGAGATATCTTCATAATTCAAGAAATAGTTATTCCCTCAAAAATATATTTAATAAACCTTTATTACCACCCATCAGGAGACTAGCTCAGACCTAAATTCAGAAAATTAAACAATAGTAAACCCTGACAATCTCCACCCCCAGCACCTGACAAATACCCAGATTAAACTAGTTAGAAGAAGTATCCTCAGTAACAGGGAAATGGACTGCCTTTCCTGCTTTGGGAAGAAATTTTACAGATGTTACCACTGGCCACCTATTTCCATTAAGTCTGAGAAGTTTATGATATTGAGGTCTCTAGCTATCAGCACCTTGATGAGGAGTTTCTCCACACAGTTATATAATTCAAGAGGAGATGCTGAAGATCAATGAACCAAATAACACTTCTAAGGATAGCTTTTATTGAGCATTTACTGTATTTTATATATTATTATCTCATTTCATCTTTCATCTGCATGATATTCCTGCTCAATAAAGAGGATTAAGCCTATTTTGCAGATGAGGCCAATAAGACTGAGAGGAGTGTCCCTGGTGGCACAGTTGGTAAATGACAGAGCTGGGATCTGAATCCAGGTTATGAGACTCCAAAGTTTAGGATCCTCCTTTTACTCCATGTTGACGGTCACATAATACGAAGTTTCAATTCTCCCATGCGTCAGAGAATAAATAGCCCCCTAGGGCAGAGGCTTTGAAGTCTCCTTACCCTGGAGGTATTTGGCAGAAAGCCTCCATGAGTTTTAGTGGTGTATCTGTTTTCTATTGTTGTATAACACATCACCACAGCCATCTGAAGCAATACCCATCTAACAGTCCACAACTCTGTATACCAAAAATCCAGGTGGGCTCCACTGGTTTCTGGGTTCTGGGTTCAGGATATCACAAGACTACAATCAAGGTATCAGCCAGGCCGGGCTCTTCTCCAGACACTTTGAGAATAAGTCTACTTCCAGTCTCATCCATGTTGTTGGCAGAACCCAGTTCTTTGTGATTGTGAAACTGAGGTCTCCATTTCCCTACTAGTTGTCAGTTGGGGTCACTTACAGCTTCTAGAAGTCACACTCCTTCCTTGTCATGTGGCTCCCTCCATCTTGAAGCCACCAACAGTTCATCAAATTCTTCTTGCACTTATATGTCTCTGACTTCCTCTTCCGCTTCCAGCCAGAAAAAACTTTCTACTTCTAAAAGTTTCATCTGATAAAGACCTACACTGATAATCTTATATTTTAAGTCCAGCTCCTTGGGAATTTAATTATATCTGCCAAGTTCCCTCAAAGAAATATGTAATTAGCATTTGACTGAAAAAACAGGGATTAGAAATCTTTGGGGGGAGGAGGTGTGAGGGGGGGCATCTTTAGAGTTCTGCCTACCACAGAGGGTTAGAATTGTACTTGACTCCCAAAGGTCAATGATTTCCAAACCCCTCAGTTTACACAGGGAATTCAGGGACTATTTTTCTGTCTCCAGAGAACCCTGGGATTTGTCCTGCTTCCTTGCAGCCTCGTGGCTATTAGTAAGCTTCATCCGTAAGAAGAAATCCTTCTGTGAGTAGCAGCCAGGATTCCCTATCTCATGGTCATTCATCCAAATTCTAACTTGAGAATCAACCAACAAGACAAATATCCAGGTAATTGAAGATTATTTTCTCATAAATCATGTCCTTGAATAATTATTTTACCTGTTTGTTTTATGTACAAATATAGTCTTATTCTGCTAGTAGAATAGGAGACCCTTCAGGAAAACAATGGTATCTTATAAAATCTTTGTGTTCACAAGAGTGCTTAGCACTGGGCCTGATATTCAGAAAACACTCAGTAAATGTTTGATGAATTCAGTTAATTATTTGACATTAATTAATCTGTAGGGAACATTGCTTATTACATTGCAAACATTGCAGACTTTAAAATTCCTAGAAAAAAAAATATAGAACTTTTAAGTAGCAATAACTGTGCATGTGGGTATTTTTGTACAACATGTTCTCCATGTGTGCTAAGTGTTACACTACATTGGAACAGAGACAGCTAGAGGATATTTGTCACAGGGTCCTTCTGCTCCACTTTGGTATTCAACACATATGAAAGAATAATAATGGTCATCAGGACTACTGCATACATACTCTACATAAAAGAAAAATCCAATTGGTGTTACAAAGCTCCTGGTCTTAGAATCTCTTTCTGCTTCAGCTGATATATAGTGTAAATCTAAAACTTATTTAAAAACCTGTCTGGGTAAGACAGCTTTTAATTAATCTTCTCTTAGTTTTTATACTATATGGTACCTGGAAGATGCAAGATCAATCACCACCGTATTGTAATGTCGAGTTGTGGGACAGAAAGATAAATGAGCTATCAAGCTTAGCATTTTGATAGCTAAGTTAATTGAACTAGCTCCAGAACATACTCTAGATGGGTAGATAAAGTTGTGAGCTGGGGCATTGAATGTTATAACTGTGAATGTGGTATGTTATTAAGAAATCAGGAATTTGCTAATTCCTATCTGTCCTTTATGGAAATTTAAATCCAGGAGATCAGAGAGGTGTAGCTGGGTGATGAGGTCATACTGCTAGCTCTGTCAGACCAATTAAGACAGCTTTATTAATTCAGACTTTTAATTGAGCACTGTGACAAGGTCTGGGCTGATCTAAAGTTTCCCTCTGCAGTATGCATGAAGAAAACCTTGGCCAAGCAAATTAAACTCAATTAATGCTTAAGGGGAGACCTTGAGTAGAGTTTGTTTCCTTTTGGGACCTACCAGGACTTTTTTAATCATATATTGTATTTCATATTATATTTTCTCAATTATAGGGATTTTGAACTGATTCTTTTCCTTGGGGGAGAGAATACCCCATCCATTTACGCAAGAATGGATCAGCAAGAATAAGCAAGAATAAGATTAAAATTTACAGCCCAGGTCTTCAAAACTACAAGTTGAAATTGTAATAAAACTTCAAACAAAAGAAAAATGCCTCAGAAGTCATTGGAGAAGTATTTAGATATGCTAATCACAGCTATTAAGGAATTATCAACTTTGGAATGTCACATCTATTCAAATAAGCAACAGTAAATGTAGTGGTTTTGAAAGGTTTCCCCTTCCTTAAAAGATAACAAAACCAAATTGCTAAAAGGCAAAAAAACTCAACCTCTACCCACTCCCACACTTGCCCATCCCCAATCTAACATGCACTAAAACATGCCTTTCCACATCTATTCACTCATTTTGTTCACTCTTTAACAAACGTGTATAAAGCCCCAACTACATATAGGCCAAGCCCTATGCATACATTAGTTATTAGCCAGTCACACTTCATGTCACGGAGAAGTCACAGAGAAATGTGCAATCCATTAAAAAATAGTATGCATAATTGCTTAACTTTATGTGTCAGCTTGACTGGGCTACAGGGTGCCCAGATATGTGATGAAATATTCTGGGTGTGTCTTTGAGGGTGATTGTAGAGGAGATTAACATTTGAACTGGTAGACTGAGTAAAGCAGACTTGCCCTCCTCAATATGGGTGGGCCTCATCCAGTCCATTGGATGCCTGAATAAAACAAAAAAGAAGGGTAAGAGAGAATTTTTTCAGTGTGTCTGACTGACTAGAGACATCTGTCTTTTGCCTTCAGACTCAGACTAGAACTGGAACTCATCTCCTTGACCTCCCTGGGTTTCCAGCTTGCCAATCAGAGATCTTAAGACTTCTCAGCTCTCCATTATCACATCAGCTAAATCCTGATAATAAATAAATATATATAATATAATAAATATATTATACATAATATAAATATATATTATATATGATAAATGTATATGTTGTATTGTGTGTGTATATATACATTAATTCTGTTTCTCTGGAGGACCCAGACTACTATAGCATAATAGGTGAAAACTGGAATAACTGTGTCCATTAGTTATACAATTAAAACTATAGAACATCTTATAATTCACGTAACACTAACTTCTTCATCCACTGACACTGACCTTCACTTCAGAAATCAATCAAGTCAAAGACCCACTTCTGATAATTCTACCCTAAGAACTTCTGACCCCGACCCGTAAGCAATAAAGAAAACAAGGGAGCCTCTTTTTGTTGGAATCTCAAGATTTGGGTTCTTGTATAGCTAAGAGACAATTGGTGCTTCTAAGGTGACTCTGGGTTCTAAACATTCTTACATTTGTGAAAATAATTATCTCTACTCTGAACAAAAGAAATCTATTTTGATCTAAGAAAAATAAGGTTTATTGACGTGTGCTTTCATATCAAGTATACTTAGAAAAATGCTAGAAAGATGTTCGGCTTTAAGCAAATCTCTATTTCATTAAACTAACCTTTCTTTTTCTAAGTGCACTGTCACAAATAAAATTTCATTGTTTTTCAAAATCTCACCAGGTAAAGAATTAACTAATACATTTTCACCACCCCGTATACATGTGCATGCACGCGCACACACTCCCCCATACACACACCCCACACATACACATTCTATCCTAGTAGGAGGAAGAGGGAGAGAACCTCTGCATTTGACATATACATATTTGAGCTACACTCAAATTCAAACCCTAAGTTGTTACTTGAAAGATAGTTCTTTTTTAAAAAAAAGATTTTATTTATTTATTTGAAAGAGAGAGAGAGTGAGCGAGAGCCCAAGCTGGAAGGTGGTGGGGAGAGGCAGAGGGAGAGGAGGGAGAAGCAGATGCCCAGCTGAGCACAGAGCTCAATCTGGTCCCAGGCACGATCCCAGGATCCTGGAATCATGACCTGAGCCAAAGGCAGACATTTAACTGACTGAGCTACCCAGGTGCCCCTTGAAAGAGCATTCTTAAAGCTCTCTTTGTAACCATAGTCTCTTAATAAGTATAGAATGACAACAAATAAAAACAGATGGCCTCTTGGGTTTAGAAAAATTTGTCAGGATCATCTCTCCAGGTTTGAGGACAGGAAGTATGTGGGCAGGTATTGCTGGAAACAGAACCATAGTGACCATATTTAAAGCTAATATTTACAACTGATATATTTTAAACTTAGTATGATTTTGTTTGAAATAAACACCGAGGGGCACCTGGGTGGCTTAGTGGTTGAGCGTCTGCCCTCAGCTCAGTCATGATCCCAGGATCCTGGGTTCAAGTTCTGCACAGTGAGCCTGCTTCTCCCTCTGCCTATGTCTCTGCCTCTGTGTGTGTGTGTGTGTGTCTCATGAATAAATAAAATCTTTTAAAAAAATACATACATACATACATACCAAAAGATAACTGCATTATTCAGCAACACCTACCTGAAGAATATTTTTATTCCTAAGGCCTAACAAACCCTTAGAAATCAAAATCTTGTCTCTAGCCAAAAAAGATAAAGCTGTTGAACAAGTAAGAACTATTGCCTCTTGGGGCGCCTGGGTGGCTCAGTGGTTGAGCATCTGCCTTTGGCTCAGGTCGTGGTCCCAGAGTCCTGGGATCGAGTCCTGTATCAGGCTCCCCGCAGGGAGCCTGCTTCTCCCTCTGCCTACATCTCTGCCTCACTCTGTGTGTCTCTCATGAATAAATAAATAAAATCCTAAAAAAAAAAAAAAACTATTGCTTCCAATTCTCCTACTGCATCTTGGCCAGCAAGCAGCTCTTGCCTCCCTCTGACAGCCTTCCATGGGCCAATCAGGGCCTGTTATGGTGTGAGGAACAAGAGCTGGGAGGGTGGGGTAGGAGATGCAGTCTGTTAACAATGAATAGTCTGAACCTGATCGCAAGCACAGGCTATAAGGATTACCTGTGCATATTTCCATGCTTCAGACTATTCCTAAGGCCAAAGAGTAAGCCTCTGACTTTCCCATAAAATGTAGAACCAGAAGAGCCAAACAATGGCCCCTAAATAGTCATAAATATGACATCAGCCATAAACTACTTCTGTCCTCAAGAAAAAAATTCCCAGGGGATCTCTGGGGGGTGCCCAGTGGTTCAGTGCTGCCTTCAGCCCAGGGCGTGATCCTGGAGTCCCGGGATCGAGTCCCACATCAGACTCTCTGCATGGAGCCTGCTTCTCCCTCTGCCTCTCTCTCTCTCTCTCTCTCTCTCTTTCTCTCTCTCTGTGTGTGTGTGTGTGTGTCTCACGAATAAATAAATAAAACCTTTAAAAAAAAAAAAGAAAAAAATTCCCAGACATTAGAAGTATCCTGTCTTCCAAAGAATGGAAGAGACCAACAGGTACCACTTCCAAAAGTGTTCACCGTATTCAGAAAAGAGGCTTGTTTTCTTTTCCTTTCTTTTAGTATTGGGGTAAACTAGTAGAATTCATTTAGCATTAGCCATTTCCTAACTCCGGGACTTTTGAGTACTTTATAGAACCTCCCTGAGCCTCAGTGTCCTAATCCCTATACTGAGGAATAAAAATTAAATTAAATAATGAATAAAACATGCTTAATATAGGATCCAGCACATAATAAGCATTTAACAATTGTAATTATTATGACTTATGTTGTTCCCCAAAAGTCATCTGTTTTATGAAAAACACAACCCCATCTTACAGATTATATACTTTTGTTGCAAAGGATGATTTAAACCAGGTATTAAAATCACAATTACAAATTTAAACTTAACACGTAAGAAAGAAGAGATGAAGAAATGAAAAAGCAGTATTTTCCCTTCCCTTACCCTGTTACAGAGTACAAACGGCTAAAAATCCTTTGCACTTTAATTATTTGTATGTAATTGGATATTGTTAATTTAATCACAAATGACTCTTACTTATTCATTAAGGTTGTTTGTTATCCTGCCTTTGTTAGTGATTAATTTCAGCTACACAGGGGGAAAACAAAAGTTCACCTTCTAAGTACGTCAAGATCATCCCAAGTATCCCAAGTTCCAACCAACTTTCTGTGTACGTAGGTCTCCACGACAGTGTTCCCTATCCTGTCAGAGGATAACGGGCCACACCGAAGAGGTGGAGACTCTTGGATACCCTGTTGCCCACTTCTCACACCCTGGTCTACCCTTAACAACTCAATAAACCAAGTGGAGCAACAGGTTTGTTACTGGGCCCAGTCATGTCTTCCATCACCACTCCTTACACCTTAATGATATTCAAGAACTACAGATGTTCACAGTCTGTCTGGCGGGCCGGTTCTTACTCCCCAAGTGGATCCTCCATGTAGACATTTTCTTCTCCATTTATTCAGGGCCAAACCTTCCCACCCTGGATGATTGGACTCATCAGTAACTCTGTGAGACTAGGTCTCCTTCAGCTCCAGGTACCCCCAAGGGAGAAAATGTTCAGAATCACTTTGCCCTACCTGTTGAGGAAAATGCCATTCAGAGGCCTAATCAAAAGCACAATAAGAACCAAGGCACATTATAATTTTCATGCTGTTGTAGAAAAAAAGTTATATTAGTTTGACAAGATTAGTTCTTTTAAGAGTCATTTTGATTTTCCCCCACTTCTCTGTAATCCCTCTCAGACTTTGAAAATTAATCCTCCTATTATTCCTGTATTTCTAGATATGAACATTATGTTGCCTGGTTTATGGCATCTGGTATCATGGGCCCCTGGGCAAGCCTCTCAGAGTTTTCAGATGGTTTTGTTTCAGTTAATTCCTTAAGCATCCCAGGATTCAAGTCATTGTATCTTGTAATTTATTTTATTAATCCTAAGTGTATCTTTAAAAAAAGGATAGAAATTAATGAAAATAAATTAGCATTTTTGATTACAAAAGATACCTTCAAGGGCATTCTCATTTCTTGAAAGTGATCTTGCATTGTGTAGTAATACAGGAGCAGAGGAACAATAGAATGGGCTAGCTTCCCTCATAAATGGCTGGCATCTCTTTCCAGATGAGGCCCTATTAACCAGGGGTTGTAGGGGTTTGAGTCAGTGATGTTGTTCAGATCTGAGAAACCTGTGCTGGCCCTGAAGCAAGAGCTGACAAGCGTCCATATGATTAGTCAAAAGCAGCTGAGTTCCAAACCTTGCTCTCCAACTTCAGTACCCCCACAGTAGTCCAAATCACATCCACCTTACCCCTGGACCATTACCATAGGCTCCCAACTCTTCTCTCTGCTTCAAATTTTAGCCCTTCCTATAAAATCATACCACCGCCCAAGTCAGATCATGTTACTCCCCTGCTGAAAAACTTTGGAGGGCTTCCCATTACAATGAGGGGGAAAAAATATAACTTCTTTACATAGTATGTAAGGCTATGTATAAGGATTTGGCTGGTCCCTGCTGACTCCATCCTCCCCTGGAATGGTGAGTTTTGCCATGACATAACATATATATTCCTAAAACTGCTGCACTGTGCAAAGTCATGCAATAAAGCCCACAAAGCTATGGGAAGAATGGGGATGGAGAACAACACTAAAAACTTCATCAGTGTCACATAAAGAAAAGGTAGGAACTGGAGCACCTGGGTGGCTCAATTGGTTAAGCATCTGACTCTTGGTTTTGGCTCAGGTCATGATCTCAGAGTACTGAGATCAAGCCCTGTATCATGCTCCACACTCAGCAGGGTCTGCTTGATATTCTTTCCTTCTTCCTCCCCCTCCGCCTCCTCCTCTGTTCCCCCCACTACCACTGCTTGTGCTCTCTCTCCAAAATAAATAAAATCTTTAAAAAAACAAACAAAACAAACAAACAAAAAGAAGAGGTAGGAACTATTCATAACAGTGGTACAGTTTTACACATTTTTTTAAAAGATTTTATATATTTACTCAAGAGAGATAGAGAATGAGCTGGATGGCAAGGGAGAAGCAAACTCCCCACTGAGTACAGAGCCCCAGGACCTGGGGATCATGACCTGAACCAAAGTCAGATGCTTAGCCGACTGAGCTACCCAGGTGCCCCAGTTTTATACATTTTAAATAACTAGGAAACACACAGATACTACAATAAATATGACACTTTACCTTGGAAAGACTTGAAATTTGCTTATGAAAGTGGGTGCCAGAAGAGTTGCAGCTTGTGGATCATTGTTAAGTGGTGGCAGGAGAGTTCTCTGAAATCGGAAGGAAAAGTTGTAACACCAGATGGGTGGATGGGTATGACTCATACACACGTGGTGAACTGAGGCAGCTGGTAAATGTGTGAGGTATAAGCATGTGTGCATTTAGGATATTCCTACACTGGTTAAGCTGGGCACAGTTTTCTACATTCACTAGTGTTCTTCACAGACAAAATCGCACATAAGCAAATGCAGAAGCCACGTTATGCTCAGTGTTCCCTATCAATCCTGTTGGGACAAATTTGCATTTTGAAAGCAAGAATCACAGCAGAGCCTACTAACCCTCCAATACACCATCCACACTGTCCTGTGATGCTCCCAGATGCTGACGTCTCCATCAGGCCAAGTCTTCCCCTTGACATTTGCCTTCCCCTCTGCATGGGTTGCTCTTCCCCAAGTTCTTCACATAGCTGACTTCATCTCATCCTTCAAGCCTCAGTTTTAATATTACCTCTTCAGAGGGCCCTATAGGGAGACCATCCTCCCTCAGGTAGACCTCCACCCCCATGACTCTCTACCGCAGAATCCTTTTTTCAATTCTTTTTTTTTTCCAAGATTTTATTTATTCATGAGAGACAGAGAGGCAGAGAATAGGCAGAGGGAGAAGCAGCCTCCCCACTTTGGAAGCCCAATGCAGGACTCAATCCTGGAGACCTAGGATCATGCCCTGAGCCGAAGGCAAATGCTCAACCACTGAGCCACTCAGGCTTCCCTCCTTTTTTCATTTCTTTAGAACTCCTATTACAAGACATAAATAATTAACGCATTTGTCTTTATGTGTTATTATCCCTCTTCCTCTAGAAAGTAAGATCCATGAAGTCAGGAGCCATGTCTCTTGGCACTTTTAAATATCCAGGCCCTGGCAGGTATTATACAAACATGAAATGTAGGCACTCAATATATATCTGTTGAATGAATAAAAGAATGAGGGAACGATTATATCTAGACAAATACCAAATATATCCAGCAGGCTCTCCCAGAATGGCCTTATTAATGCTGTTATGATACTTACTCTTTTAAATCCCTTACAATTTAGCTCTTGTTCAGATTTAATACTCTCATTAAAAAGAGCTTGAAGGGAAACAGCACAAAATTAAATTAAAAAAAAAGAATATATGAGAGAGTCTTCAAAGAAAACATTATTAGAGTCACACAACACAAAAATAACAACAGAAGAAAAAATTAGACTGTCAAAAACAAATGACTCTTTCATGCTTTTTAAAAGACTGGACTCTAATCCCAATGATGGGAGTAACAGAAAGGCTCATATTTGGCAAATGATTCAACAGAGATTAAGGATTTGGTGGGGTCCTTATTACAACTCTGTGCCTAGTTTTGATAACCAACTTTTAAGAGGAATCAGGAGTAACTTTGAAGGATCTACAAAGAATTGTGTTAATAAGATTAAATAGGATTAAATATGAAGACAAAATAAAAGCTTCTTAGAGTCTTCACTTTCCACCTTCTGTACCACAGAAAAGACATTGTGACTAACATGTTTTAATGTCCCTTAATACCCATTCTTTCCTTCTTCTGTAGGAATAGAACCTTCAAGTTTTAACTGGGCATGTTGACAAGAAGAAAGGCTCCTTTCCCTAGCCTCCTTTGTAGCTAGCTATGTGTGATGTGTGGCCAAGGAATACATTCTGGCTAATGGGATGTAAATAGCTAATTCCAGCTAATGGCATGGCAGCTTCCATAAACTTTCCTTAAGACAAAGCTGAGTCTTACTCCTTACTTCTTCTTCATCCATTCCTTTATCTTTGAATACAGATATAACAGCTGGAACTCAGATGTCATATTGGATCACAGGATGACCCTGAGAATACAGATCATGGTCAGTGAAGCAATAAATCAGAAACAGCCTGGGTCTCTGCAGACTTTCTGAAACAAGCTACCAGAGCACCACGAACTGTCTCATTTTAACATGAGAGGGAAAATATATATCTGGTTTAAGTAAACTTTATGTTAGATTTAAAACCACTAAATCAAATGTGCCTCCAATTTCTATTCTACTTACCATGTCTTAATGGGTGCTCTTAGTAAAGAAAGTCGGGCTACTTGGGCATTGCCAGAAGATGAAAGTAAGAAGCTGAATTGCTCTACCTAATAAAGTGTTAGGAACTTGGGAGCGCCTTGAGAGACAATGGTGGAGACATGAAGAGAAGAAATGAGAGAAGCTCCTGTAATTGAAAACAAGGGCCAGTGACAAAATCTCTATGATAAATATTTCCTCAACATTTACCCTAAAGTTGTCCTCTTCTACTCTCAGTAATTACAGTCCACTTTCCCCAAACCTTTGGTAAAAGTTGTCTGTGCTTAATAACCTTGTTTTACCAGTGTCTGGATAGATGAAAGAAGAAAAAAGTAGGACTGGGGAGGCAAGGTTGACTGCTTCAGGTGCTAAGAGCTAAGGTTACTGCTGTAAAAATGTCAAAGCATCCCTCAGTGTGCAACAACTTAGAAGAGAATAAATGTCCCCTACTTAATGAACACACACACACACACATACACATACACACACACACCATATACACACTTCCATAAAGTGCTTGATAGACCTCTGCAGCAGATAGAATTAGGGGCTCATTATTGTAGGAAAGGGGTCACCAGGGCCTGGAAGACTTAGAAACATCCAGATTGAAGACCTCTGAGCTCCATCAAACGTCCTCTTTTTGTTGACTCTCATTTATCCATAATAATTATGTTCCAATATCACCTTTATTGAGAAATCTTCCCCAATCCTTCCAGATTAAGATTAATCAGCATCTTGTCCAGAGCCAAGACTTCCTGGGACATTGCTCTCCTGTTGCATTTTCCCCATAGTGAGCTATTTGAGACCATGATATCTTGTATTCATCTTATCTCTAGTGCCTAGCATGTAGTTAGTGCCCAAAAGGCTTTCAAGAATTAAATTGAATCAAGAGTTTTGAAATGAAACAACTGGCATGGTAGAAACCTTAAAGGTAACATTCATAAATCTGTATTTTGAAAATAAACCGAGAACTGGAAAGAAACAGGCAGAACAAAGACTAGAACCCAGGTCTCTGGATCCCAAATCACCTGCAGTTGGCATTGTATTATGTTCACTGGCACTGGGGCAAAATACCTCAGGAAAACACACCGACATTTGAGCTTTTCCCCAAATCAGCTGTTATTTTGCAGTATGCTGAGTGAAACTACTGCTACCTGCTTCAACGTTCAGAAAGGAAAGCCTGAGATTTGTGCTTCTTGTTTTCAAGGTTCCTTGTAAGTAAGTGCTGCATATGAATAATGAAGAGATAGATTTAGCAATGTACAGATAAGTGCATAGATTCAACAGCCCTCCTGGGGCTCAAAAGTTGCAGAGAAAGGTATTTTTCAGCCTAAATATTGTTATAAGGCCCTGAGCACCCACCCCCCCTCCCCCCCCCAAAAAAAAACCTGAGGTTTAAAAAAAATGGAAGAATTTGAATAAAAAATCAGGCAATGTGGCACAAACATTCGTATTATTTTCAGTCCCATGCCCAGAAGCCTGCTAGAGCTGTTCCTCCCAGCTTTTGGTATTCACCACAACATCTTATTTTATCTCCCCTACCTTTTTCTCTTCCTGGAATCCACTCAATCATTTATTGGTTTGTTGGTGCTCCAGCATGCTTCTTCTGTGCTTTACTATCTCCCTCTTCTCAAAGATAAACACCTTACACCTGGGAAACAGATGCCTCTAATTAGTATTAAAACCTCAAGTTTATGCCTGTCTTTGAAGTTTTCTAGAATGCATTTTGGCATTAATAATATTCCCAATTCAGCATCATTTGACAAACAAAAGTCAGTTTCGTACAGAAATTCCTGCAGTTGCTCACTACACTCTCCTAAGCATGGTTGTTATAAGAAATGTAAGGACTGGATTCTGAAATTAGAGTTTCTCTTTCACAAACCACGCTTCTCTGAGCTGATTTTTAGAGAAATTGGGACCCCAATTTTATAAAATCTGAATAAAATTTTAAACTCAGAAGAAAAATCAAAGTTGAGGACAGAGGGGAGTGACATTAGCAAGATAGTGGAATTAGAGTTTTTCACCATCATTCCCCCCACATAGATTTTAACAACCACCCATAGTCCAGAGTACCTATGTGGGAGTCCAGGAGTCCAGGTGACAAATTTCAGTACATGATTGGAGCAAAATTCTGAGAATAGACACATTTGAAGAAGATAAGAACAGCTGCTTCACTTTATCCATGTCCCTCCTCCACAAAGGTGGCACAGTTCAGTGCCAAGAAAGACCCCCTCAGCTGATAATTTCTCCCATGGGGAAGTGGGAGCATAGTTAAAGAACAACTAGCTTCCCAGTCATGCAGGATGCTGGCAACATATCCACTTCTTTCTCACTCTACCAAGAATACAGAGGTGATCAGCACAAATGAAAGATTAGAAGAGGGTGGGAGCATAGCAACTAGGGTCCAAAATCATCAAAGGACTGTGGGTCTTATTAATTGCTTCACAGGATCCATCAGGAAGCCTGCCCATGAGCCACTTGCCTGTAGATCCCCCAAACTGGCTGATGGGCATACCCTATGTTCAGCTCACTCCACCCATCCCTGGCTAGCTCTCCATGGGCCCCTACAGACTGCAAGTGCAAGGATTTGCAGACAGCTCATAAGCACATACAGAAAGAAAGCCTGGCCAACTCTGTGGGACTAGAAGAAAGCACACAGTTTGAGCAATTAAGGGCATTGCCCTGACTGAGAAAAACTAACAAAAGGCATCTTGCATGATCAAGAGAAATCATACAATCTTAAGAATTCTGCCCCCCAAGAGGGAATAAGAGGTGTGGAGTGGTTGCATCCATAGAACAGGTTTAAGAAAGCATTAGAATCCCTAATCAGATTTACTGGTGAGTCAGTTGGTAGACTGAAGGAGGTAACTGCTTCTTTCAAATGCAAAGATAGTAACACAAGACATTAGAAAAGAAAAAATAAAAAACAGGAAAAATCAAAGAAATATGACACCAAAGGAACAAAATAAATTTTTAGTAACGAAGCCCCCCTTAAAATGGAGATCTACAAACTGCCTGAAAAAGAATTCAAAATAATTGTTCTGAGGAAGCTCAGAGAGCTCTACCAAAGAACACAGACAGTCCAATGATATCAGGAAAACAATACATGAAAAAAAAACCCACAGAGTTCAACAAGGCAGAAGAAATCATTTAAAAAAATCTGAAGTTGAATAATACATTGAATGAAATTGAGAAATGGAATAGTACATCAATATCAGATTTGATCAAGCAGAAGAAACTGTTTACTTGAGGATACATTATTTGAAATTATTTGGAAGAGAAAAGAGAGATACATACATAACAGATATATACAGAACAGCCCATACAACAGCAAAAGAATACACATTCTTCCAAAGTGCACACAGAACACTCACTAGGATAGATCACAAAATAAGTCCCAGCTTAAGTCCAAATTTAAGAGGACTGAAATGATATCAAGTATCTTTTCTAACCATAATTGTATGAAACTAGAAATCAGTAACAGGAGGAAAACTGGACAGTTCTTAAATATACAGATATTAAACAAGTGCTACTGAGCATTTAATGAGTCAAGAAATAGAAAGGGAAATTTTAAAATATCTCAAGATAAATGAGAACAAAACATACCAAAACTTATTAAACAGAGCAAAGGCATTTCTAAGAGGGAAGTTTTTAGTGACAAGTGCTTACATTTAAAAAAAAACACAAGATATTAAATAAGCAGATTCTTTCCTTTCTTTTATACTTCAAGGAACTAAAAGAAAAAATATGTCCAAAATTATTGCAGAGAAGGAAATAACAAAGATTAGAGCAGAAATAAATGAAGTAGAGACTAAGAAGCAATAGAAAAGATCAACAAAACTAAGAGTTGGTTTTTTGAAAAGATCAACGAAATTGATAAAATTTTAACTAAAGTAAAAAAAAATGAGAGAGGAGTCAAATGGGTAAAATTAAAAATGAAAGAGGAGACATTACAACTGATACCCACAATACAAAAGACCATGAGACTACTATGAATAATTATATGCCAACAGATTGGATAATTAGAAGGAATGGATAAGTTCTTAGAAACATTGCAAACTACTGAAACTAAATCATGAAGAAATAAAAAACCCAAACAGACCAATAATGAGAAAGAAGACTAAATCAGTAATCAAAAATCTCCTAATAAAGAAAAGCCTAGTGTATTCACCATTTAAAGAATAGATACCAGCTTTTCTCAAACTCTTCCAAAAAGTCAAGGAGAAAACATTTCCAAACTCATTTGACAAGGTCGGCATTGCTCTGATACTACAGCCAGACAAGGACACTACAAGAAAATATAGGCCAATATCCTTGATGAATATTGACATAGAAATCCTGAACAAAATATTAGTAAAGTGAATTCAACAGCACATTAAAATCTGTGCTGAGGAAGTGCAATTTCTCTCTGGAATGCAAAGATGGTTTGACATCCATAAATCAATGTGATATACCACATTAACAGAATGAAGGACAGGGCCACCTGGGTGGCACAGTCAGGTAAGTGTCCAACTCATGCTTTTGGCTCAGGCCATGATCTCAAGGTTGTGAGATCAACTCTACATTGGGTTCCACCCTTAGTGCAGAGTCTGCTTGTGACTCTTTCTCCCTCTGCCTTTACCCCTCCATCCCTCTCAAAACTAAATACATCCTTAAAAAAAAAAACAGAATGAAGGATAAAAATCATATGATCACCTCAATAGATGCAGAAAAGGCATTTGACAGAACTCAGTATGTTTTCATGATAAAAATTCTCAATGAATTAGGTATATAAAAAATGTCTCTCAACACAATAAAGCCCATACATGACAAACCCACAGCCCACACAAGCCCAGAGACAACATATTCAAATAGTCAAAAGCTGAAAGCTTTTCTAAGATCAGGAACAAGACAGGATGCCTATTCTCACCTTTTCTATTCAACATTGTACTGGAAGTCTTGACCAAAGTAACTAGACAAGAGAAAGAAATGAAAGGGATCCAAATTGTAAAAGACATAAAATTACCTATGTTTGCAAATGACATAATCTTACTTGTAGAAAACCCCAGAGACTTTACCAAAAAAACCCCACTAGGACTAATAAGCAAATTTAATAAAGTTTCAGGACACAAAATCAAGTAGTAAAAAAAAAATCAATTACATTTCTATACTCTAACAAAGAACTATCAAAAAGGAAATTAAGAAAATAATTCAATTTATAATAGCATCAAAAAATATTTAAAAATAAATTTAAACAAATAAGTGGAAGATTTGTATGCTGAAAACTGTTAAGACATTAACGAAAGAAATTGAAGAAGACACAGATCCCACGTTTGTGGATTAGAAGAATCAATACTGCTAAAATGTTGATACTAGCTAAGCAATCTACAGATTCATTGAAATCTGTATCAAAATCCCAATGGCATTTTTCACAAAGAAAAACAATCCTAAAATTCATAAGGAAGCACAAAAACCCTGAACAGATAAAGCAATCTTGAGTAAGAACAAAGCTAGAGGCAACATACTTCCTGATTTCAAATCATATAAGAAGACTATAGTAATTAAAACAGTGTGGTACTGTTAAAAAAGTAAACAAACAGATAAATAGAAAAGGATAGAGTCCAGAAATAAACCCATGCACACGTGGTCAATCTTTGACAAAGGTGCCAAGAATACACAATGAGGAAAGGATTGTCTTTTCAATAAATGGTGCTGGGAAAACTATATATCTACATACAAAATAATGAAATTGGACCTTGATCTCCAGCATACACAAAGTCAACTCAAAATAGATTAAATATTTAAATATAAGAACTGAATTATAAAACTCCTAGAAGAAAACATAGTGGGAAAGATCCCTAACATGGTCTTAGTAATGATTTTTGGATATAAGAACAAAAACAGAAATAAATAAGTGGGACTACATCATATTAAATAGTTTCTGCACAGCAGAGGAAACGGTCAACAAAATAAAAAGGCAATCTATAGAATAGAAAAGAAATATCTCCAAACCGTATTATCAGATAAGGGGTTAATATCCAAAATATATAAAGAATGTATACAACTCAATAGTTTAAAAAAAAAAACAACCCCACACACAATAATCTGATTAAAAATGGGCAAAGTACCCAAATAGATATTTTTTCAAACACATACAACTAGCCAACAGGTATATGAAAAGATGCTCAACATCAATAATCATCAAGGAAATGCAAATCAAAACCTCAATAAGATATCACTTCAAACCTGTTTGGATAGCTACTAAGGAAAAGCCAAGATTGTAAGTATTGATAAGGATGTGGAGAAAAGGGAACATTTGTGCACTGTTGGTGGGAATGTAAATTGGTATGAGCATATGGAAAATAATATGGAAGCTACTCAAAAAATTAAAAATAGAACTACCACATGTTCCAGCAGTTCCACTTCTGGGAATATATCTGAAGGAAACAAAAACATTATGTCAAAGAGATATTCACACTCCCATGTACACATATCATCATTTACAGTAGCCAAGATACAGAAACAATCCTGTCAGTGGCTAGACTGATTTTTTTTAATGTGATACACAAACACACACGTGCACACACACAGGCAAAATGTATCCTTATGCAGCCTTAAAAAATCCTATCATTATTGACAACATAAATGAACCTGGAGGACCTTATGCTACGAGAGTTAAGTAAGACAAAGACAAATACTGCATGATCTCACTTTTATGTGTAATCTAAAAGATTCCAAAAGTTATGTGGAAACTAAATGCAACTTCTTGGTAACAAAGAGTAGAATGGCCATTACCAGTGCCCAGGGAGTGGAGAGAAAAAATGGGGAGATTTTGGTCAAAGGGTACAAATTTAACCTAGAAGAGAAATAAGTCCTAGAGATCTAAGGTACAACAAGGTGACTATGTTACTAATAATATATTCATATTTGAAATTTGCTAAGAGTATATATCATTCTCACTACACACACACACACACACACACACACAGAGGTAACTGTGATAGATGTGTTAACTAGCCTGATTGTGATAATCATTTCACAATGTATACATATATCAAAATTGCATATTGAGGATCTTAAATATATACAATTGTTATTTGCCAGTGATACCTCAGTAAAACTGGGGGAGAAAAGTTGAGGACAGAAAGATCTGAGAAGTAGCAGCTGCTCTAACATTTGCCAAGTGACCATGTTTCCTTTGAGTTTTGAATTTACTTAAGGAGTATTTGTACTAGACATATTCTTTAATGCTCCAAGTGCAACTATTAGAATGAGCATAAAAAATTAAATACTAAGAGCTTGGAAAAGCTACAACTGGGAGAAAATGTATACAACAATATGGCACCCATGACTCTAATCATTGATGAAATCCTCTGCAGGTTAAATTCAAGCTAGAAATCTCTCTTGCAGTCAAAAAAAAAAAAAAGAGGGATAATTCCCCATGTCACTACTATAGCTCTATGTGGCAAAATATAAAAAGCCACATAAAAATAAAAAACAAAATTGCAACACCACAAGGATAAAGAAAGACATTTCTGGAGAAAAAAAATCACATAATTGAGGCCATCCATTTTGTAGTCTTCAGATGCAAGACGAAAACTGGTGCAGAGAAATTCTATGCCAATATAAAGAGTTAACTAGGGCTATAAAAAGAGTTGGAAAAGATTCTACCCAAAATATGAACTTAAAGTTATAACAATGAAAATATTTGCATTCTATGCAATTAACATCAAATCTCTTGAATGGCCACTCAAGTGATCAGATCATTACTGAACAAAAACAGGAGAGGATACAGAATAAGGGGATTAATACATCAGAAACAAAAATAAAGTATATTAAGCCCATAACAAAAATAATTCTTGGCACAATGGAGCAAGAGATCCCCCATTCCCTTGGTGTGCCAGCTTCGGAAAATTTAGATTGTACTATGACATACATAATTGTATTTTTTTTATGTGTATTAGTCAAGACAGGCTATGCTGTAATAACAAACTATCCCAAAATCTCTCAACACACTTTGTCCATCACAGAGTAGCTGTAGTACTTACTACTCTCAATCTCAGGCTAATAAGAGTAACTTCCAAATGGAACTTTGCTGGTAGTCATGTTAGGAAAAGAATGTGACAGGCCTCCTACTGCCTCCTAAAGCTTCTGCTCAGAAGTAACATGCTTCACTCGCTGTGATGGCCTAGGCAAGCCAACTGGCCCTGCCTGAGTTCAACAGGGCAAGAATATATCATTCTCCCCAGGCAGGGTCCCTGATTACGAGCCATACAATCTACTATAGTATGCTCAAAAATAACTGTATATGGTAAACCGTAAAATTCTTACTCTCTAATGCTGAAGTGTTTCTGAAATAAAATTATCTTTACAAAATCTCAAAGAGTCCGGGCATTGCTATAAACAGCTATCTGAATCAGGTAGACCTTATCGGTAGTTATGGTCAGTATTTTGGTGTTTATAGTCAATAGCTTCCTTTATATAAGAATGTCTTAAATTTTAACTCTGTCTAGATATAATCATGATTTTTTAATTTAATTTTTTTTGAGAGAGAGAGAGTATGGACACAGTGGGGGAAGGGCAGAAAAAGAAGGAGATAGAATCTTAAGTAGGCTCCATGTGAGCACAGAGCCCAACATGGGACTCGGTCTCATGACCCTGAGATCATAACCTGAGCTGAAATCAAGAATCAGATGCTTAAGCAACTGAACCACCCAAGTGCCCTATATATTCATGATTTTTAAACCTTCAAGTTGTCTGTTAAGGTCCTTAATAGAGAAGAACAATAATTAAATTAATTGGGCTTTTTCTTGTATATCTATTCCCAAAACTAACATATATAAATTTGAATGAGGTAGGGTTGTAAATCTGCCTGTATAAGTTTTGCATATTTTTCATTTCTCAGCAAGAAGCCAGATCTTTAAATACTGTTCTACAACAAAACTTTTAGTAGAAACCAAGGTCTCCTTAACCCCAATAGTTAAGTTTGAATAGAAAGCATAGATTTGATGGCAGGAACATCAGTCAGGAATTTACTAATTATTTTTCCATGATGTGAGCTTTAATTTTCTTGGTAAAGATATTTAACCACTTAAGTAGTTAATCATCTAAATTGGAAAATACTCATGTGCATGTATCCCATTCTCCTGCTACAAAGCACACAGTGTGCTGTGGATCGGTTTACCTACTACTGAGAGGAGGCAATAGCCCTCACAGAAGGATTGCTAGTAAATGACTTCAAGTTATACTTCTCAAAAACAACATTTATCATGTCATTTCAGCATACTACAGCCTGGAGGCAAGAGAAACAATGAAAAGGCTTTTTAATGTTCCTTTCATTCCTGTGATTTTTTTTTAAATTCACCTTTTCCACCATTCAGCCAACTTCCTTCTCCTCAATCACTTCTTCTTTTTTTTCTTGGCCATTCTTTTTTCTAATAATTGACCCTTATTCTAATAAGGACATCTAGGAATTTCAGAGCTGAGCCCTGTCTCCCCAGGAGACAGCAGGAGTCAGCAGCCTTGAACACTATACAATTTTGATAAATTCTAAGCTGCAATAATAGAGATTTCCCTCCCACAGGTGTTGACTAAAGAAAGGATAGATAAGAGAGTTGGTTGGTTGCCCAACTGATTAAAGGGAGAGATAAGCTAGTGTTTGTGAACTGAGGATCCTCCCAATGGCAATGTCAAAACTTGGGTCTTGAAGCTGGAGAACTAGAGGTCAGGATGATTCTTTGACAGCATTTCCTCTTTCTTGACCTCCTTCACTCACCATTTGATCAGTTCCAACTCCACTTATTCTTGGCTTCCAGAACTCCCACTGTCCTTGACCTTTGGCCCAAATGATCTTGGCCCTACTCAGTTTAATTATCTGTTCACTTGTTTCAGGTCTTGTCTTCAGCCTTCCTAGAAGTCCCCATCTGAATGGTCACCATTATGAATGTCAATAAGCAGATAAGCTAATGATTAGAAGAAAACCTAGTTGAAGAATGTCTGCCAAAGAGAAGTTAAGACATAAGTCTGAGAAGGAGAAGAGCCAAAATAATACTTTGGAATGTGTATAAAGGTGGCATAATCGCCCAAAATTGAACTGTCCCTCCAAGGCCCCATTTAAATTGCTTCTCCTTAGGTCCTGATGGTCACCATTTGACTTGCTTAAATCCTTCTCACATGTAAAACCTTAACTCAAATGACAGTCCCTCACTGAAGCCTCCCTCCTCCCTACTATCTGTCCCTGGGCAGTATCACTTGTTCCTTCCTCCATGATCTCCAATATTTAATTCATAAACTTACTGTGGCATTTTCACATGTTATGTTATTTAGCTCTGTGCATCTATATATCATCCCTGCAAGAAAGAATCTCCCAAGAGCAGGAGTAACTCTAATTTATCTTTACATCTATGAGGCCGAACAGAACACTGGACACATGGTAAGTGCTAAAGAGATGTTGCTCATTGAATTGAAATTTAGTTGAGGGTCAGTGTTGTGGGTAGCAGAAACTGCTACAGAGAGGTTTTGCGAGACACAGTGGGAAGGCCACGAGCATTAGCTTCAGAGAAACCCAAGGTCAAATCCCAACTGTGCCACATACTAGCTATGAAAAACTAGACAATGTAACTTCTCAAAAAAAGTATTTTTGCCCCTGTAAAATTAAGATATTCATCCCCACCCTGCTAGATAATAGTGCAAATTAACTACAAGGTATGCACGGTACATGATACACATGAGTTAGAGTGATGATGGTAGTTACCCATCCAGAGGCCCTTGGGTGTCTGTTATTTGCTCTGTGTGCCCATCCCACAGCTTCTGAGTACTTCAGTCCTAATAGCTGGCACCTACGATTTCTCTATGAGGACTACCTTTGGATTACCAGAGCAGCTTTGGCCTAAGCACAGACAGCGCAGAGACTGAAAGTCCTCACCGAGGTGGCTATGGCCAGTGACTGACTGGTATAGGAATGTAAGATCCTGGCTCCCTTGCCTATGGGTAAGACAAAATATGAAATAAAACTTGTGCTCCCAAGCTCTGCAAGGGACCAAGCTATGGTGGGCACATCACCTGTAATCACATCTTGCTTGGTTCCTTCTCCATTTCCTGTCATGCTTCCCCCACTCTCCATCTGTCTTCTCCTGAAATCACTGACTTAATAAACACTTAATGAGAATCTTTGTCTCAGGGTCTGCTTCTGGGAACCTGACCTAGTACATGAGTGTTCCCCAAACAGTAATGGTTGTTATAACCCAGAGGAGTTTCTCTTCTTAAAAAGACATATAAAAAATTGCCACCCTAAAAATATCTCCCTGTTGTCAACTTCCACCTACTTTTCCTATCTTTCCCTGGCCACATTTTACCTCCTCAACATGTTCATACCAGGGAAAAGGAGAACTAGCAGAAGATATTTTTTTTCTTTTGATAAAACATATGTGCATTCATGTTCTTAACTGGGTAACTGCCTCTTTATAGCTGGTTTGCTCAACACTCAGCATCTTGAGGGTGATTAACAAATGTGAAAAATAAAACAAAATTCTGTTCAGCAGTGTCTCACAGGGATGAGAAGTATGCCTTCCATAAAAATCTTGTCCAGAAGATCCAAGAGAACAGATGAGTCTGTTCTGGGATGGCAGATTCTTTCCCATCCTGAGGACATTTTCCCTAGGAGAATGGGGAATTCTGAGGGGTAAATTCATTTCATAACATGCTGTTTTGTTGAGACCACTTTTCAGTCACATGTCACAGAATTTCAAAGGACTACTACTGAACACATTGAAGTTTTCTTTAACCAAAGTTTTCTTTCACCATTGCCTGGGCACTGCTACCCTTCAATGATATGATATCTACGCTCAAGTTCAAATGCACTAACTGAGTGACTTTGGGTAAATTGATCTTTCTAAGTCTCAGTTTCCTTATCAGGCAAACTTGGAAAAACAAGTCTTTATAAGATTGTTGTGAGGATCCTGTGAATTAAAGGACATAGAGTATGTAGCTCAGAGCCTGGCCCCAAAATAAATACACTCCAAAAGTTAAATACTTATTGCTATTGCTGTTTTTCTTGCTGTTATTGTTGTTTTCACACTTACTTTCACCTACTTTTCCAAATTAACAAAGAAAACCAACCTAATTTGCTGAGCCTGGGATATCTCTCATCAAAAAAGAAGGCTTAAAGGCTGGAATAGTCATTATCAAGGGTGAGGGGCTATGAAATAGGAGACAGAGTAGACTTTTGTTTGGACTGGCACCCAGAACTAGCAGCCACTTGAGAAATTCACATAAAGTCATTTCACCTCAATATGAATGAAACTGCCAAATATTCATCATCTTCCCACACTGAAATGAAGTCTGCGGAAGAAGGTAGGTTCCCTACCATTGGAGATACTGAAGCAGGTACTGACTGACCAGTTTCTGGGAATACTATACATATACATACATATATATATATATATATATACATATATATATATATAAAATATATAGTAATTAGTATATATAGTAATAATATATAGTATATAGTAATAATACATATTATTATATATAATATATGATTATAATATTATATAGTATATAAATTTATATAGATTCAACCTCTTTTGGCTTCAATTGGTTGCCATTTTGTTGTAATTACAAAGAACTTGACCCAAGAGAAAATGCACCAGAAGGAAGGCCATGGGATAGGAAAGCATAAGGCTTTTTGTTTGATATAAATATCATGTATATATATTTTATCCATTGCTGCATATCTGCTTCTCTCTTCTCTCTGGCCACAGAAAGCCTCCTCTGCTCCTCAGTTTCCATGGCAGAATGTGAACCCCAAATCTTCACAAATTTTATACCTTACAAGCCAGGTATATACCCAAATTGATAACTTATGCAAGGTTCTCTGGTTGTCACAAATCAAAATTTCTCTAGAAGGAACTATGCTTGGTTCAACTGCAACCTAGACCGATCGAATGTGGTCAGGGATCAGGGTCCCACCGTACTAACATTATCTTTCCTAGAGTAGCCACTGAAGAGAATAAAAGGAGGAGGGACAGCGTCTCAGGGAAGATGGCAGGAGCTTCTAGAAGTGGGAAGAAGGCCATGGGATACTTCAGGACAGACAAAATAATAGATCTTTCCTACACTCTAGAATGGATGAAAAGTAGACCAATTTCCTTTCATTTTCTTCCACCTCTGCAATTCTATCAATCCAGGGTAAGACTTTATCCACCAATGGATTCAAATTTGTCATTAATATGAAAAACCAGTCTGTAGCATCAAAAATTTTGAAAATTACTCACTTGTTTCTTCAAATGAACAATAAGGAATTTAGCCAAATGAAGACATTTACCATATTTCATTGACCATAACACACCACTGATTATAAAATACGTCATCGTTTCATGTACTACTAAGGAAGAAAAAAACATGCCGAATGAAGTTGTAAGATGTTATCGACTGTAAAAATTATCCCAATTTCAAAGATGTTAAATTGTGATGATTTGTGCATCTTAGAATCAATGAGATCTGAAAAATTAGTTTGATCATTCTGTATGCTCTGACATTGGCTCTCTGCTGTCCTTCATTTAACAAACAAGGTTTGAGTCAGGCGAACATTTAATGAGCATGTGATAGGCAGGGTGATACAGAAATGCTTAGGAACTTCTCTCTGTCCACTAGGAATTTAAAAAGTGGAGGAGACAGCCACAGAAACAAAAAATTGCAACAGAAATGCTCATCATCCAACAATAAGAATTCTTCGGGGCTATACAATGCAACCAGATCCCCCTTCCTAGCTTAGGGCCTTTTCCATGTTATTCCTTCTGCCAGGAATGCTTCCTCTCCATTAGGTGACTAACTGCTCTTCATCCTTTGATCTTATATCCCTCACTTTCGTAGGGACACATACAGGAGTCCTCTAACTAGCTTATGATGACAGTCTTCCTCCTTCAAAGCCCTTATCCCCGCTGTAACTGATATTAATGTTGGCCTCCCATAAGCTCAGTAAGGGTAGAGCTTTGACTCATTCATTATTGTAGCTCCAGTTTGGGAATGGGAAATGTATGTTGAATGAACACTTTAAAACTTGAAAATTAAGTGCTTTTATCTTTGTCTTCTTTTCTGTTTAGTTGGAGAAATGTTCTGCTCATTTTCCATGATATATGAATGTATATATTAACAATATACAAAGCAATTCTGGAAAAGTCCCTGTGAAAACTGCAGCCAGCAGATACTAAAAGGATTCAGACATAGGCATGATTTCATCCGGTAAGGGGAATCAGGAAAGGTTTCGTAGAAAAGCAGCATTTGACTTAGGCTTTCAGAGAGCTCAGTAGGTGATTGTTGGGGGAAGGCTTTCCAGGTAAGAAGTATTGGAATGATTCAGAGCCAGAAGTGGCACAGAAAAAAGGCATATTTGGAGGAAAACTGCTAGTAAAGTTTGCAAATTAGAAAGAAAGATTAAGGATAGACTGAGAGAAGAGGTAGATTTAACTTTGAGCTAATGAAGTTTAAGCTTCAGGTCCTTCCCTTGTCTGGCTCCTTCTAAGACTGCTGAGGTTCTACTCCCAGGACACAATGGGGAGGCAGCAGCTTTAGCAGCCCATGGAAGCCTGGAGTATTATTCCAGGCTGGGGGTCACCTTCTGATGGTGTCCCAGGATTTCACTTCCAGGTACCTGCACATCTACCTGTCGTCCTGCAGAAATTGCCTATGGTGGACCTTAATGAGCATCTGGACACCATCTTTGATTCTAAGAAGGGTCTAAAAGAGATGCTGCTCTTTGACATCCAGAAGGAAGATGCTGGCAAAAGGATGGGCATTGAGTATCTGAGGAGCAATGCCAGCTGCTGCAGCAGCAGCTCTGAAAACCATGCCAGGAGAGATCAAAAGAATGGGCTTCTCCAAGGCTCACCCTGGGGTGAGAAGCAGGCACTGAGCAAGATCCTGCAAAGGAAATTATAGCTGCAGCATTCCCAAGATGAAGTTCTGAAACAGAAAACCCTTTTCTAAACAATTAGAAACAAACGACTATAAACCAGGCTGGAAGAAAACTGAATTTTCTCTGTTGAAAATAACAAAAATTGCTGTCATAGGATGAGATGATCAAAGAGCATGCAACCAAACAGAGTATTATAGTCGTGTAGTAGGTGGGAAATTAATAATAATAATAAGCCATTTTCTTGATTTTTATGATGATTGTGATATTTCTTCTACTTAAAAACTTCTTTTCTTATTTAGGATGAGTAAGTTGTCACTTTTCTACCTAATATTGAATTTGTTATTTCATCTTTTTCTTAAAGAGGGCTTCAAAAGTGATACCAGCTTCAGGCTGCCTAAAACGTGCATGTGACCCCAGGTGACAGTCTTGCCTGCAGTCAGAAGGGTTCAGACTGTATTTGGTCAGAGACAGAGGAGCAGAGAATATGTCAATTAGTCAGTCTGCATGCTAATTTGTATGAGAATGAACACATATCTTTATATATCAGTGTTGCAACTTTATCTTCCATGGACAGTGCTGATAATTACTTGGAATTAAATGCTTTTTTTTTTTAAGTTTTCCTTCTACTTTGCAATTTTGCTGCAGGAATTTATCTGACAATTTTCCATTCTGAAACATAAAGACTTGCCTGTAAAGTATAACTATTTTGCTCCGATCGAAGTTCCTCCCTAGCATCATGATGTTATTAATACATCACATCCATTTTATCCATATCACTTTTCCTGGGTTTGGCTACAGGCACAGATTAATAGTTGTCTTTGCATTATGCAGGGGAACTTAATTTCTATTTGAATGTTTAACACCATTGTAATGATTTTATTGCAATTAAGAATGATAAATGTTTCCCTTCCAGTCTCAAAATCAATATTCACAAAGTAGAGAAGATAGGCGGGAATGCAGCAATGAGTAGAACTGAGGGCTCTGAAGGAACACAGGGAAAATGAAAGAAAGCTGAAAGGCACTAGCACTGATTAAGGCACCTACTATGTGCTGGAGATTCTGGGAAATATTTTACAAAGCAGGAATAGTAATACCAAGAACCATAGCCAAGACAGCCAACCTCTCTTGCACATTTACCCTGAGGCAAGCACTTTCCACACATTCCCTCAGGTGATCTTCCTGCTAATTATATAAAGAGAATTGTATTTCTATTTCTTTTTATGGGCGAGGAATATAAGACTCAAAGAGGTAGGGTAACTTGCCCATAATCATAGAAATAGTGAATGGAAGTCTCAGAACTTGAATTCAGGACTCAAATCCAATTCCAAAGCTCCATAAATTTAATATCCATTGTATTCCTTTTCTATCACTGCATAACAAATTGCCACCAACTTCCTCCTATTTATTAGCTCAGAGTTCTGTAGGTCAGAAGCCTGGGTGGGGCTTAATGGGGTTATCTGCTTAGATTCTCACAGGCTAGAATCAATGTGTCAGCTGGACTGGGATCTTATATGGAAACTCCGGGGAAGAATGTACTTTCAAGCTGAATCAGATAGCCAGTAGAATTCATTCAGTTCCTTGAGGTTGGAGAACAAACATCCCCATTTTGTTGTTGGCTGTCAGCCCAGGGAGGTCTGTTCTTAGCTTCCAGAGTCCTCCCTCATTCCTTTAGAATTCCATAAAAACTTTCATTTTCCAGCTAACAAGGTTGCACTTGAACCCTTCTCACACTTGGAACCTCTCTGACTTCTGCTATCACCCTTTTTAAATGACTCATGATTATATTGGACCTGCTTGGAAAATCTTCCTGTTAACTCAAAGTTAACTGATTAGTAAATCAAATTACATCTGCAAAATGCCTTTGGGATGTAATGTAACATAATCATAGATGTGATAACTCAACATATTTATAGCCCTGAAGAACAGAACACAAAATCATTAGGGGAATCCCGGAATTCTCCCTTCCATACTTATACCATCCTCTCCATCACATATACAATTATCATTCAGTCCTGACCACAACCTTGTCAAGAAGTTATTAGTATTTACTCTAGAACAATGAAAAACCAGGACCCCATAGCCAGAGTGGTCACTGGGGAAGAGAGGTAGGAAAGTTAAGTCTACTTTTCACATGATGGTAGTCTTATGCATATTGTAGCACTTTCTTGCTGCCTCTCCATCAGTTTCCCTTACTGGGTCATGCTCTAGCCACACTGAAGATGCCAAGGTACATCATGTGCTCATCTGCAGGATTTTGTAGATAAACACAGTTCCCTCTCCCTAGAACTCTGATGTTTCTGGATGGCTAACTCTTATCATTAGGTCTCATTTAACCTCCCTTCTCTTGAAAACCACTTCCTACCCCAACACTGGAAAAGGTCTCTCCTATATTAAGCATCTTGTACTTAACCCATTATATCAATATCAGCTTGCATTATAACTCCTATCTGCTTATTTATTCCTACTCACTGATGTAGCTTTGTCACGGGTCAAGGCATCTTTTGCATGGCTTTAGATGTTTATTTATGGCTTAGAAATTTTGAGCAAGTTAGTTCCCTTTGCTTAAAAAGTAAATAAAAATTCAGCCTTTGCAAAAAAGGTACTAGGGGAGTACAAAATGGTAGCAAAAAAAAAGCATTATTTATCCCTATAACACTTCAAAAAACCTCATTAATGTCATGACCTTCATAGTAAGCACATTCCTAAAGTTAATTGCACCTACCTCTTCCTTCTCTCCTACCTTTTTAATGTACATTTGGCTAAATAACATATCTCTAAGAGAAAAGATACTAGGAGTACCAAAGATCCATATATCATTTGTCATTGGACTTCATGGCCCGAGTTTATTCACAAACCACACTAAAAATGGAAATGAACAAGAGAAATGATGAGAACCTATTTGCAAATGTGTGTCATCTTAATTAAAGCAAAATGCTGGAGAAAAAAAATATTCAAATGGGAAAATGTATTTAAACCCTAATTAAAAGGGTTGATTTCTTTTTAAAGTAATCATATTTTGGAAAGGTTATTGTAAGTTTGAGAGATAAAAACTAAGAAGAAAGAAAAGATTTGAGAGACTCAGGGAAAGAAAAGAATAGATATCTAGAAGCAGAAAGATGGAAATAATGAGTTCTTCACAATTAAGTACTGAACTTTGCAGCCATAGCAATAAGAAAATTATTCTGGCACCATCTGGCCACATTTTTACAAAAATAAAAAAATATAAAAGAATTAGAAAATCATTAGGAAGCAGACAGCAATGTTTAAATCCCAAGACCTAGAAAAGAAATAAAGCTTAGATCTAAGTTGTTTAGAGACAAGATAGAAAAAGAAAATCAGATTGCTGAAAATGTTTCTTCTCTTTCCTGGCTGCTTCAAAATTGCCTTCAGCCAGAGTTCTCTCAAATTCCTCACATGTACAATATAGTAGCCTGACGACATTGGCTAGGCAAGCTTCAGGAGGCAGACCAAAATTTCATGTGAGACAACTTGAACCAACCGAGCACAAAAAGAAATAAAGATTTAATAATCTTCTCACTAATTTGATCCCTAAAAGCAGCTCAATTTGAAACTTAAAGTTTAAAATGAATTCTTGATGCAGCTTTTACCAATTTGACACCACAATACCAATGAAGACACTGAAAAAGACTAAAGCTATTGGGCTGCGCTATAGCCAGAATCTGGGATCTTTTGTCACTATATTCAAGGCTGAGAGTAAGACTGAGCCCACATAACAAGGAGGGAGGCATGAAGTATCTCCTTTTCTCAGTTTGAGTCCCCCGGTTGCAACAAAACCTTGTTAATTTTGTCCAAAAGAAATTCGTTTGAAGTAATTTTGAGGTTCACAGAATCACAGGAACATTGGGCAACCAGCCTTGAAAATGGACAAGGCCTATGAGAGTTTCAAGTGATAAATAAGATAACCTGCAGGAACTGCCATAAGCCTGGAGGAGGGGGCGGGGGGCGGGTGGGAAATTTCAGACATTTGCGTTTACTTTCTCCTCCTTCTGTTCCAGGAAGGGAACATCTCATTGCCTAACTTGGACGTTGTGCCTCTACCTAGGCTAAGGAAGAATGGTGCCTTTGACTATAATGGCGTTCTACAAAAAAAAAAAAAAAAAAAAAAAAAAAAAAAAAAAAGGAATAAAACCCCAGACTCCTTCTCACCACCTACAGGGTATAGAGGACCCAGTCCCAGGCACCCCCATGCCCTCACCTCCTTCTGCTCTCTTCCCCTCCCTATGCTCCAACCATAAACTATTCTCCTAATCTTTGCCTCCAAACTCTTGCACTTACTTTTCTCTCTGCCCAGAGAGCTCTTCCTCCAAGACATCCCCTCGTTCATTCCATGCCTAACTCCCTCTTAGCAGTCAAGTCTCAGCTCCAATGACACATCTAGAGAGATATCGTTCTCAACCACATTTTCCTGTTTCATTTTTATGGCAATCATCAATATCTACAACTATTTATTTGCAGACTTTATTATTGTCTGTCTGCTCCCTCTTCCCCTTTCTACAATGAGAGTGGAGACCACACCCGAGAGTAAAGACCTTATCTGGGCTCCCAGTTGTATCTATGGCCCACGTCTTGTGTTCAGACATAGTAGGAAATCAGCAAAAATTTAAACAAATGTATGAACCAATATTGTAGCACTTCCTACATTTCTCACATAATTAATGATGGATGTTTCTCATGATTAACTGTGAGATCTTCCAGGGTGTAGACCGAGTCTTCCTCTTTTCTATGTCCTAGTGCCCAGCTCATGGTAAGGTCCTCAACAAATGTTTATTGACGTGAATTCTATTTAGCTGTGGGCTCTTTCTTTATGAACTGCTAGGCAGGCAGGCTGTACCTAGAGGAAGCTATTTTCGAAAATGATTCCAAATCAGATTTCATAAGATGATAATAGCCAGAATAAAAAGTCCTTCCCAGGAAAGCTCTGAAAACACTGCAAACATCCTCAAACATTTATAACCCTGAAATTTCTTTTGCCCACTGTCTTTCTCCAAAAGCATGAATAAATGTGGCTGAAAGTTTGTCCAAACTGTCAACAAACAAGCCAGGGGCTCAGAGCTAGGGGCTCCTCCCGGATATTCCATCTTCATGAAGGACAAGACAATGAGAGGCACCACCAAAAAAAAAAAAAAAAAAATCCTCCAAGGAAACTGAACAAACATCTCCCTTGGTAATAAATAAATAGTTCAGCTGGGGAATTATAATTGTGTGTATAATGCAGCTCAGATATAGGGCATAATTACACTCTAGAATCCATACAGTAATAAAAAGCTCCAGTCAGGGAAAAGAATGCTTGTTTGCCATGGTTTTACAGGCAAGCAACAAACAAGAACCACTTTTTCACCTTTTATTCAATAAAATCAGCATATTAAATATTCAGACTGAGTGTCTCCATTAAGCAATTCCCTTCTATCTCCCCTCCTTCCTCCCTCCCCACCTCTTCTTGTTTTGTTTTCATCAAGTCAGGGAGAGAAAAAAATAAAATAAAACCAAGTCCGTGATGTGGTTTTTAATGAGGCTACTGCTGAGAGGTTCTGCTGCATTCAGGAGCTGCCTCTCTTGTCCACCAGGGTTCAGAGATGTGGGGTGTGTGTGGGGGGGATGCATTTGGAAGGGACCTCAGATGGCCCACAGACCACCATTTTCAGTGAAGGATAATATGTTGGCAGGGGAGGGGGGTGTGTAGAAGGGGAGAAGGAATCAGCCTCCCCAGCACCACACACCAGTAAGAAAAGGCACCTGGCCTGGAAATATTCACCGGATGCTAGGAGTTGCGAACTGTGGCTAATGAAACAGCTGACAGCACAACATGGAGTAAAAGAGCCAGGGCAAAGGAGAGAAAGGTTAAAAGGCTGGGGAAGTAGATTAGAATGATTAAGAGGAACCGACACACATCCACAACACAACTGACTAATCACTGGGAGACACTGAGAGGAGATCTGAATATTTCCTTGCACAATCACATCACGGCCTGCCTCCTTCTCTCCCGTCTGGAAGGAGGTCTGCACCTCTCCGTTTTGATCTGCCTTGGGAGGGAGAGGCTGCAAACAGACAGCAAGAAGAAGGCAACCTGAAAATGTCACTCTGTCCAGAGTGAAGGGAAAGCATCGTCAGGCTTCCCTCTGGGCCCTGGCAGCCGCCGCAAGCTTTCAGGCCGCCTCTGCCTCTGATGTCGGTGGGCAGAGGTGAGGGGCGTGCAGCAGGCAGGACCTTGGGAGGCCCATCCACCTTGGCGCAGGAGGGAGTGAGGTCGCTGGTGATGAGCAACGGCAAGGCAGATGCAAATTACAGGAATTTATGAAGTTGTTTCTGCTCAGTGAGCAGATTCCAGATAAGTGGAGTGTTAATAAGGCAAGCGAGTTTTCAGCTGTGCCAGCTGTTGGGAAGATGTTGGCATGCTCTTAACCCGGTATTTATTGGATGCTACTCATTGCTGTGACAGCACACATGCATACACAAACATGTTTATTCACAACATGTATAATCACCCTGTCATAACACAGATGCAAAGCAGCGGCCTGTCTCCGGAGCACAGGGGCAGAGCTAAAAAGCAGGGCCCTTAAGGGAAACCTTCCGAAGGAGAGGAGTTCCCTCTCCCTGAGAGTAATTGATCCCTCCAGGCTTCCCTGGAATGGAGTAGACAGATTGACTTGTGTGAGGACGAAGAAGTAGAATGGAGCCCCACAAGGAATTCACCTTGAATAAGCTGAGTGCTTTGGTTGTGGTGTCCTGTAAATTTGGGGAGGTATGACTGAAGGGTTATTATGACTCATTGCGGATTTGCATGGTCTCTGAGCACCCTGTGCAAATGGATCTTGTAGAATAAGTGGCAGCGTAGAACCCCAAGAACCTCAGGAACAAACTGAGCTCCTCTGAATGTACTTAAAGACGGACGTAAGCTGCTGAGGACTCTGTCGTATGAAACAAAATGGCTCTTCATGCACATTTAACAGGAAAATGGGCCAATGAGAAAACTGGGAAAGCCCTAGGAATTTTGAAATGGAAAAGGGATTTTATCCAAGAACACTTCTGATGGGGCAGAGAGGCCTGGACACCCACATCTAGCACCACCCAGGTGCTGCCTACATCCTGCGCACCCCCCTTGTGAACCACCTGGCCACCCCATCTTACGGCGAAGGAACCAGAGACATTAGGATGTGCCCAGAGTCCCGGCTACTTAGGAAGTGAGGTCAGCCACAGTTCTGGCTGAGTGCCAAGGCCGCACTGCTCCGAGGACCTACTCTGTGCTGCCTCAGGCCAAGAAGGGACTTACTGAAGACTCACACTGGAATCCTGGATGTAAAATGGGCTGAGTTTGAGGAGCTAGAGATAAATTCAGGCTGAACGAAGTCCTAGAAAGAGCTGGTCTGAAGATAAAGTCATGGTAAATTCTACAAGGGGTGACTATAAACTGAAGTTAGAAGACGAACGGACTCCACGAGCCCCACCTGAGAGGCAGTCCCAGTGCTTTAGGGCCACATGGCCCCCAGGCTGCAACTGTACATGACCATGGGCCACCCATGCTCTGGAAGCCCCTTGGCATCCAACCTTTCTTGTTCTTTCCATCCCATCCTTCTCTTTCCACATTTTCTGTCCTGGTGTTTTTCAATCTCCAAAGTCACTCAAGGTTTACTCAATACGTCATACTCCCTTACCATGGGACACTGTGGGGACTGCTAAAAAGACAAGATCTGCTCCCAAAGGCATGAATCTTAGTGAAATGACGAGCATGGTGGGGGTGCCACTCCACACTGTGGACAGAACCGAGGACATAAGTCCTAGTTTGGGCTCTGGTGCCACTGTACGGCCTTGGGGCAAGTCACTTAGTCTCTTTGGGCTTCCATTCCCTCACCCATGAAGAGGTTGAACTAGACCTGTGTGGCTTTTAACTCCATGCGCTGCTCTCCCAAGGAGCACATAGAAATGTGGACCACAGGCTTTTCTGTTGTCACAATACTACAGGGTGCCTCTTCTGACTCAGATGCCCAAGCCCCTGGTTGAGGAACACGGGTCTGGACTCTCCGTGAGGCCCTTCTCTATTCTGACATTCCACCAGTAGGGCTGTGGGGAAAGTATTGTTGGATAACAATGCCTTTCTCAGACTCCTCTCAGATCTTGTCACGTGGTATCCAAAAGGTGAGGCTTTTTATGGTCTGTCATGGCCTAAAAATCAGGACTGAATGTTTTGGATCAGACACTGATCCAATGTATACCAAGGACACAATCAGCTTAGAAATACAGAAGGCAATCAGTCCTTTTCCAAACCACTACTGCTGTTTACAGAGGAGCAGCCTTGTTCCCTACAATCACCTCTGTGACTCCCTCCTCCCCCCATCCCCTCCCCCCGGCCCCCCAGTTTCCTGGTCTCTTCTATGCATGCTTTCATGTTTAGGAGATGCTTTCTTCAAACATTTGGAATCATTATAAATGGCAAAAAGATCTTTAAGGTTTTTCAGGAGAAAATAAGACAGATGCTTAAACGTTCGTGCCCTATACATTTCGGGTCTTTCTGAGCTCAGAGTTCCCAGCATATCAAGAGCACCCTACAGGAAGGGAAGGGAGTAAGCAAGCGTGTGCTACAGAAGGCAGAGCAGATACATACATTTCAGTCAACTCCAGGCACATTTATTCAGCAAACTCCCTCCTAGCTTCTTCACTTAACTGCTGCCAGTGAATCCAAATTAATGATCTAGCCAAAATCTTACTCTTGGAATCATAATTATGTTAATCTCTTTCTCAAAGCCTTCTTTTGATTCTCTGTATTTACATACATTTTCAATTTTTTTCCCTTCATTCAATCCCTTTAATTTCCCAATCCTCTTGGGGCAGGCATTCCTACTCCTGTACATTTCTTCCCGGGGTCTGGTTCCTACTTCTGTTTTCCTCTCTGGGATTCTCCCTTCAACTATTATGTGTCCTAAACCCAGAATATTTCTGCAAAACTCTTAATATCTACCCATTTTCAAGATCCCCTAGGGAGTAAGGCTCACCTAAGGAGCTTAAACTGTGCCTATACCAGCATCTTGATTGATCTGGGTCTATCTGGAAGGCTGGGGAGGTAAACCTTCCTGGCAGGAGTATATGGGAAAGATTTTTCTAATGGAAGAGAGGATGAACGTTACAGTTGCGGAGGGGGTAGCAATCTGCCCACATTATCTTCTGGCCCTGCTTTTCTTCCAAAGGCTTCCTGCCAGAGGGCAAAAATAAAGCAGCAGTGGCAGTAAATCTGTTTGAAACAAGTATACCAGGCATCTCTGCCCATTCCCAGTGCACAAGAGAAACCCATCAGACTAAACTACAACCTGGACCAGCCTCCATCTGGCCCAGAGGAGAAAATAGAAAACATGATCCTACACTGCAGCAGGCTGTTTAGGAGCATATGGGATTCCGTGGGCAACTTCACCAAAAATACTGGAGCAACAGAGCCAGTGCAGGGTGACTGGGCTGGGGCCCTTAGTTCCAATTCCAAATGGCTGACCTAGAGGGGAAGCACTTGTGACCCTCAGCACATACAAGACTTTCAAGTGTTAGAGGCCACATAGGGCCTGTCAGGGGTCGTCTTGGCAAAAAGTGGATTTCCAGCAAGATACCAAAACCCTAACCCACAGTCTCTCTCTCTCTCTCTCTCTCTCTCTCTCTCTCTCAATGGCTTCAGAAAGGATTCCTCAACTTCTATTTAACACTCATTAAAGTGTTCAGAAAATCTTGAGAATCCTCCCTCACACTACACTCCAAGTCTGTTTATAAAGGGCCCATTAGTTGCTCAAAGACAATTCGTTACACTCCGCCTAATGCTGCAACTTTCTCCTTTCCCTAAAGGGTCTTGCATTTACCATTTATCTCTTAAGCTTCCCCGTCCTTCAGTACCAACGACAGAATGACCCCCCTGGGTATATACATCATCCAGCTGCTGGAATCACAGGACCCAGAAGCAGAAGGCCACCTGGAGCAGAGGTGCAGATGGGGTGAGGCTCAAGCGTCCTGAGGGAAGTCAAGTTTGAATTTGGAGTTCACGCCCCACTTCGGGTTAGTCAATTTGGGCTTCTTTGTTGAGCTGAGGAATTTTAGAGAAATTAAAGACTGACTCACCATTACCTCAAGCAATGTTGTAAATGAGCAACCATAATTATGAGCTCTAAAAATGACTCATTTGTGGATTTCCTGGAACTTCATTCTATGAATTGTTTACTACGTGGAAGCACAGACTTTTCAGTTGGACTAGAGATTATTCATTTGGGGTCCTTCCCTACAGAAGAATCGACATTCACAGGGGCCCACAAACAGCTTGAACATGCTCAGGGACCAGGCGACCAAGTCCATCGCAAACTAAATCTTCTTAAAACAGAAAGTCTCCTTGAACCTGAGTTCAAATATGCTTTCTCAAAATTTCTACTACTGGCTTTAGCTCCCCCAAAACAATATTAATATATATATACCCTCTGCCTCCCAAGGGCTTGTTGATTAAAAAAAAAAAAAAACGCTTTCACATTCCTCTCAAGATACAGCTTTAGGTGAAAAATTCCTTACTGCTGCAATAATTTCTCATATCTCATGATTTCTAGGTCCTTAACCATCCCCCAAACTATTCTTTGTATGAATATCTGGAACAAAACACAATACTCCAAGACTATCGATACTAGATCTCGGCCAATGCAGTCGAACACTGCACCACTTGTGATGCCATCAATTTTCTATGCTTAGTCCCCATTCTTTGCTATCAGCACACATAAAGTTATCATAAAAAGTTAGGTATGAAAAAGTAATTTCCAAGAATAGGAAACACAAGTGACCAAGAATCATACAAAAAGATGTTCAATCTTAGCAGGAAAATGCAAATTAAAATAAAAATACCATTTCGCACTGATCGGATTGGCAAATTTTAAAAGTCTGATGATAGGGGTGCCTGAGTGACTGTCTGTTAAGTGACTGCCTTTGACTCAGGTCATGATCTCAGGGTCCTGGGATCAAGCCCCACATCAGGCTCCCTGCTTCTCCCTCTCCTCCCTGCTGTGCTCTCTCTATTTGTCTCTCTCTAATAAAATAAATAAAATCTTTAATAATAAATAGATAAATAAAAGTCTGATGATAGAAGTATCAGCGAGCATGTGGAGGAATGGGCACTTGTACCCTGCCAGTGGGAGTACAAGTGGCTTTAACCACTTGTGAGAGAAGTCTGGCAATGTTCAAGATGCACATACCCTATAACCTAGAGCTTCCCCCCTTACAAAGTTCATTATGAAAACTTGAACACATGCACACAGGCTCACAAGTTTTGCCTATAATGTAATTGGAATATTATTTGTAATAGTGAAAAAAGGTAGGGAAAGGGAAAAGTCCTTTCAGCAGAAGAATGGTTAAATGCAAATAGCTATGCAAGGAAATATTAACATTTAAAATGAAAAGAACATGGAGAAATCTTGAAAATATAATTTAAAAGGCTGAAGAAAGATTTGTAGGCTATATAATATTATTTATATATATTTTTTAAATACACCAAGCAATGTTAAGCACTGCTTGTAGACAGATAATATCGACACAGATTATATATAATTATGTCTATCCGTATAAAATCAGAGAGTAAAAACATGGGTGTAAAAATACATCTGACTTCAGAGTAATGTTTACCTCGGGCAAGAAGAAGGAAGCTGAACAAGACCAGAATGAGAAAGGTCTTCGAACGTCTCTGTAACATTTTAGATCCTTAAAAAAACACTAAAGTAAATATGGCAAAATATTAACATCATTACATTTGGATGGTATGTGGTTGCCTAATGTATTCTTTCTATTTTTCAATACATTTGAATTATTTAATAGTTTCAAATAATGCATATTTTGAAAAATTCAAAAATATATAATCAATAAATAAACCTATATCATTACCCAGAGGATAACACTGTTGATACTGTGTTTTACGTTCAACTGAATTTTAATTCTATTTTGAAATAATTTTAGGCTTCCAGAAGAGCTGCAAAAAGAGCAGAGAGGATTCACGGGTACCCTACACTCAGCTTCCCCTAATGTTAACAATTAACATAATCTTAATTATCAAATCAGGGAATTAACATTGGCACAATGCTATCAGTGAAACTGCAGACCTCATTTACATTTTACCAGTTTTTTTTCTCTTTTGCCCAGAGCCAATCCAGAATCCCACACTGCATTGTACTTACTCCTCTCCAAACTATGACAGTCCCTCGGTCTGTAACCTATCTCTGAAGGCCATTGCACTTTTGCTCAGAGTCTCTCTCAATTTGGGTTTATTTAGTGTTTTCTAAAGATTAGACTGAAGTTCTGCATTTTTGTATCGTAATATCAGACAGGGTGCTGTGACCATAGTACATCATTTCAGGGGCACATAATGGATCTTATTACTGGTGATATTAATCTTAAATAGTTAAGGTGGTGTCTTTTACATCTCTTCACTGTAAAATTACCATTTTCCTCTTTTTAAGTGATATACTGGGTGAGATACTTTGAAACTCTGCCAATATTCAGTTTCCTCTCTCAAAGTTTCACCCACTGCTAGTGGTATACACTAGATTTTGCTTGCAATAATTATTACTATGGTATTCGCCTAATGGTCATTTTTTCCTCTCATTCCTTTTATATTTATTAACTGGAATTTCTCTGCAAAAATGAGCTATCACTTCTCCCACATATTTACATATTCATTATAGATTTGAATGAGTATGACTCAATGGCACTTACTTATTCTATGGTGTATAGGGGCTATCCAGTACACTATTGTTTATTCTGCTAATCTAATTATTCCAGGACTGACCATTAGGAGCTCCCTCAGCTTGGTTCCTATGCCCTTTGACATGCCCCCTCCCATCATTTTTCAAATACTCCTTGTATACCATAATGCTAATTTTATATTTTCCCTGACCCTGCCCTGGATCAAGCATTCATTTACTGAACCTGGTTCCTTTTATTGAAAAATAGCATTTAGGAAACCAAGATCACAGTTGTGGATCAACTGTTCATGCCTATGACAATGAGGAAGTGGAGCAGATTACAGGCATATCTCAGAGAGATTAGGGGTTTGGTTCTAAAGTAAATATCACAACAAAGTAAATCAGCTAAATATTTTGGTTTCCCAGTGCATACAAAAGTGAAGTTTACACTATATCATAGTCTATTAGGTGTGCAATAATATTATGCTTTAAAAAAAAAACACAGCATACTTTTCTTAGTTAAAAAATACTTTACTGTAGGGCACCTGGGTGGCTCAGTCAGTTAAGTGTCCAAGTCTTGACCTCACCTCCAGTCTTGATCTCATGGTCATGAGTTCAAGCTCTGTGTTGGGCTCCATGCTGAATGTGGAGCCTACTAAAAAATAATAATAATAAAATACTTTATTGCTAAAAAATGCTAACCATCATCTGAGTTTTCAGTGAGTCATAATCACTGATCGCAGATCACCATTAACAAATATAATAATAATGAAGAAGTTTGAAATTATTGAGAGAATTACCAAAACGTGACAGACAAAAAGTAAGCAAATGCTACTGCAAAAAATGGCACCAACAGACTTGCTCCATAGAGGGTTGCCGCAAACCTTCCATTTCTTAAAAAACAAACAACCCCGCAGTATTTGCAAAACCCCATAAAATAAGGTATGCCTGTATCTGCGAAGCACAATAAAATGAGGTATGGCTGCACTTTTAGATTCTCTCCATGGACAGAGCTTGGAAAACACGCATGTATAAAATAACCCACGCATACATATAAATGTATATTTATTTTTATATCTGTCTTTATATATAACTACACATATATGTGATATGTACAGTCATGTTTATGAGTGTGTATGAATTCATACTGAGATTTCCAATTCTAATGCAATACCACACGTTAATTCTAGCCTTCCCCCTTTATTTGTAACTTCTTTCTGGGACAGTAAGATACCTGGCTTTCATTATCTACAATATAGTCATGTACGCATCTAGTCCTAGGACACACATAAAGTAGTTACAGAATTGCTGATACATACGGCTGGGAGAAACAGATTTATTACCTAGAAAACAGTATCTAGTACGATTCTTTTTGTCTTTAGTCTTATAATATCCAGTCAAAATAAAAATACTATTTTCCAAAGTTACTTGGGTTAGGTGTTTTCTTCCCCACCCTATGCACTGTGGTTGTTATTTGGAAAACAGGAGGTTCATTAGACACTGTATTCATTTTGGATTTCCCCCACACCCTGGTTGCATTTAGTTATGGGGCATGGAAAGTGAAAATGTGAAACATGATTATGTATGTCAAAGCTATATAAAAATATAAACTCAGGAAAGGGTTGATTCCTACTCGTCCCCATCTATATGGTTTTTCTGCACAAATGTGCGGATATCTGTGTATTTTCTTATATCCTTGTTTTCTTATGCAAAAGCTAGCAAATGGATTTTTTGTTGTTTTTTAAGATTTATTTATTTATTCATGAGACACACACGAGGGGGGGGGCAGAGACACAGGCAGAGGGAGAAGCAGGCTCCCCACAGGGAGTCCCATGTGGACTCGATCCCAAATCCCAGAAGCAGGCCATGAGCAGACCATGAGTGGAAGGCAGATGCTCAACCCCTGAGCCACCCAGGCATGCCATTGTGTCTTGGTTTTTGTTTGTGTTTACACTTTGGTATGTGCACTTCACCGTGTATTCTGAGAACCACCCTAAATCAGTTCATAGAGAACTTCCTCTCCTTGCTTCTTTTTTATTTTGCACAGTCACATGGTACTCCATTGTGCAGATGTTGTTGAGATTCTTTGCATTTCTTCACGTCCTTTGAGCAAGGCATTGACTGCCTTTTGTTCCAGACTTTCTACAGGTATGTCTATATGGCCAACCAGTGTGGAAAGTAGAGATAGCATCTCCCTCTGAACAAAGGGCAGCCATGCTTGCTGTCTGTCTTAAAGACCCATGTTCCCCAGTCTCAAGGTTCATCATCTTTTCTTGGGGGGGAGGGGGAATGGAGATATTTGAGTGATCAAGACATAAAATGATGGTTGGAGGTGACAAAAAAAAAAGTTGAAAAATAAGCCAACTGCCACTTACTGACATTGACTGTCTTTTTAGCTGAACAATGAAGAGAAAACATTAAGACAAAGAAGCAGGGGAAAAAATATCCTTAGTAGTCCCATTTTATAGATATAACTGAATTAAAAAATATATAATTAAAAATTTTCTCTGGCTTTTCTGAGATACATTTGTTACACATTGTGCAAGTGTGAGGTATACAGTGTGTTGTTTTGATATATTACATATTGCAGAATTACCATCATGGCATTGGCTGACGCCTCCATCCTGTCACATGATTGTTTTTTTGTGGTGTATTACGGTTCCATGTCTTTGGATAAATGTATACATCCAGGTGACTGCCATCGTAATTACGACAAAACATCCCCATCTCAACAAATTTGTTTAGCACCTCTTTCACTCAATTCCATCACATGGGCACTTTTGTGTTGTTTCTTTCACGGAGCATGTTTTTGAAATGCATCCATGCTCTAGATCTTGTATTTGTCTCTTGTATGGGAATTATTGCAAATCATTACAGTATATGACTTTTTCATTAGTTTCTTTGTGGAGATGAAGAACCAAAAGAATCAGTAGTGAAGCCTGTGGAAAGAATAGGAGATTCCATAATGGGACAAAGGGAGTAGATGTTAGGATCTTGGCAGCAGCCAAAATGGACTATATTCAGACTGTGTACTCATTCATTGCATGTGCAGGCGTTATCTTGCATTCTTTGCTTTGCAAGAGGAAATTGCAAGTTCTGTGGGAATTGGGACTCAGGAAAACAATGCAAAAAAAAAAAAAAGGTATTCCCTTGGCTACTATGTTTGCTCTAAGTAATGACCTGTCTGTCCTTCTCTGACTTTGTAGGTCTCCCAGATCCATGCAAATGCTGCTTGGCAGGCTAATTTGTTAACTTGCAGGTAGGATAAATCTCACATCCTTCACAGTTCTTGAAAGATGGGCATGACTTATTTATTCACACTCCTATATTTGAGCATTTAGGTGCCTCAGTTTCACTGATACTGAAAGAAGATAAAAGACCCCTAGACCAAAGACAAGGGATTTTATTACTCAAGGCACAGCAAGCAGTTCAAGCTTCATGTTTGCATTGGTTCCATTTGCCCCCCAAAGGCCCAAAGAGTGATGTATAGTGGTCTAGGGAGATGCTGCACACATACCGCTATGTGTCCTATCTGAGGAACCAGGAGTTTAGGGAACACAAATTGTTTATGTTGGACTGCAAGCATTCCCAGCAGTGTCTGAAAGTGCTTGCTCCTCCACAGTCTCATCAAAAGAATGTGTTGTTATACCTTTTAATTTTTGTTAATCTGATATGTGAGGAAAGAGAACTCCATTTAGGGTTAATTTACGTTTATCATATCAGTGAGTTTGGATATTGTCATATGATTGAGACATATACATAGTTTTGTGTATGTGAATTGTCTGTTCCTGTCATTTTCCAATTATTCTATTGGGTTCTTGTTCCTTTATCCCTTAAATTTTAAAAGATCTTTATATACTAGGAAGATTAGCTTTTGCCGGTCGTAAATAGCGGGAATATTTCCTCCTAGTTTGTCAATTGTCTCTTCATTTTATGTTTTTTCCAGTTTTTTTTAATATATGCGGTCAAATTTATCAATCTTCTACTTCCCTGCCTCTAGATTTTAAGGGATAGTTAGAAAATCTTTTGCTACACTAAGATTAAAAAGGAATATGCCCACATTTTCTTCTAGTACTTGCCTGATTTCAGTGTTTGCATTTAGATCTCTAAACCATTTGGAGTTTATTCTTAGGTTGCAGTGTGAGGTACAAAACTAATTTTATCTTTCTCAAAATGGCTACAGATAGTTCCAGCATCATTTATTGAAAAGTCCATCTTACCCCAGTGATTTGAGATGACATCTTTATCATCATATTCTAAATTTCCATACGTACGTGGGTCTATTCCTATACTTTCGACTCATACACTAGTACTATATCTTCCAGCTTTGTTAATGAAATTTTTAAACATGGTTGAGATCATAAGGTATAAACAATTTTGTATACTGCTCTTTCACTCCACATTATAGAAGAAATATTCTATAACATCATTTAAAATGCTTAAAATTATTTTAAAAGGCTTCATGATGTTCTATGATATGAATATAACCTAATTTACTTTAACATCCCTCATTTTTGGACATTTAGATTGCTTCAATTTTTTGCCATTATAAATAGTACTATAATGAAAAGATAATGTTTGCTTCCTTTATTAAACTTTTTATTTTGTGATATAGATTAACATGCAGTTGTAAGAAATAATAGAGAGATTCCATGTGTCTTTTACACAGTTTTCCCATTTGTAATATCTTGCAGAACTGTAGTAAAATATGATAACCAGAACATTGTCACTGATACAGTCAATATGCTGAACACGTCCATCCCCACAAGGATCCTTCACGTTGTCCTTTTATAGCTATACTCACTCCACTTCCACTTCCCTCATACACACACCCTTAATTAACCCCGTGGCAAACACTATTGTATTCTCCATTTATGTAATTATGTCACTTGAGGAATAAATGAATCACATATATGTAACATTCGGAGGTGGGGTTTTTTTGTACACAGTATAATTTCCTGGAGATTCATCCAAGTGTCCACATGCCAACAATTCTTTTTTTTTTAAAGATTTTATTTATTTATTCATGAGAGAGAGAGAGAGGGGCAGAGACACAGGCAGAGGAAGAAGCAGGCTCCATGCAGGGAGCCCGACGTGGGACTCGATCCCGGGTCTCCAGGATCAGGCCCTGGGCTGAAGGAGGCGCTAAACCTCTGAGCCACCTGGGCTGCCACCAACAATTCTTTTTATTGCTAAGTAGTATCCATAGTTTATGGATATACCACAGTATATTAAACCATTCATCATTGAAGTACATACAGAGTGTTCCCAATTTGGAGCTATTACAAATAAAACTGCTATGAACATTCACAGAGAGATTTTTTTGTGAAAGTAAGTTTTCATTTGTCTTAGACAAATGCCTAGAGTTCAAGTACCAGGTTGTATGGTGGCTTCATGCCTTTTAAGAAACTGCCAAACTGTTTTTTCTGGAGTGGCTGTGCCTTTTTACATTCCCAGTAACAATTTAAGAGTCCTTTAGTTTCTTCGCATCCTCTCCAGCTTTTGGTGTTGTTGTTGTTGTTATTGTTTTTAGCCATTTCAATGCATATGTAGTGGTTCTAATTGTGCTATTAATTTAATAACTAATGATGCCAAACATCTTTTCATAGGTTTATTTGTCAGATGTATATGCTCATCAGGGGAATATCTGTTCTTTTTTTTTTTTTTTTTACCTATTTCCTATTTGGATTATTTGAGTTTTTTAACGTTGAGATTTAAGAGTTCTTCATATATTCTAGATAATAGTTCTTTGTTGAGTATGTGACTTGAGAATATTTCCTCCAAGTCTCTGCCTTGCATTTTTTCCTCCCAATACTTGCTCCACTATTTCCATATTTTCTCAGAGATTTTGTGAAATATTTTTCCTGTAACAACTGATATGATCATATGATTTTCTTCTTCAGTTTTGATATACTGAATTACTCTATTGCTGAATATTATATCAGGCTTCATTCCAGGAATAAACCATTGTGATAAATAATTATTTTTATATATTGCTGAATCACTTTGCTAATGTTTTATTAAAGATTTTTACATCTACATTCATAAGAGACAATCTATACTTGTTGGTTTGTTTTTTGTTTTGGTCTTGATGTCAGGGTAATACTAGTTTCAGAAAGTAAACTGAGAAGTTTTTCCTTCTATTCTATTTTTTGGAAGAGAAGGTACAGATGATAGAAAACTGGTGTTATTCCAAAACTGGTGTAGATTTCTCCAATGAAAGCATCTAGGCCTGGGGATTTCTTTTTTTGAAAGTTTTTAAACTACAAATTCAACTTCCCTCATAGGTTATTCAAATTATCTATAGTTGACTCTTGAACAATACAGAAGTTAGGGATGCTGACACCCTGGCCCAGTCAAAAAAATGCATATAACTTTTGACTTCCTGAAAATTTTACTAATAGCCTACTGTTGATCAGAACCCTTACCATTACAGCCTACTGTTGAGCAGAGCCTTACAAATAACATAAACAACACTTTTTTATACATGATATATATTATATACTGTATTCTTACAATAAAACAAGCTAAAGAAAGAAAAATCATAAGAAAGAGAAAATACATTTATAGTACTGTACTATATTTATTGAAAAAACTCTACATATAAAAGGACTCAGGCAGTTCAAATCCATGTTGTTCAAGGGTCAACAGTATTTCATTTTGGGTGAGCTGTGGTATTTGTGCTCTTCAAGGAATTGGCCCGTTTCATCTAAGTTGTCAAATTTTGTGTGCAGAGTTGATCACACTATTCCCTTTTTTTCCTTTCAATATCTGCAGGGTCCATGGTGATAGTCTGTTTCATCCCTGATATTGGTAATTTGTCTCTTTTCTCTTTATTTAACTTTCTAGAGATTTGTGAATGTTATTGATCTTGTTTTAAAATGAGATTTTTGTTTCATTGATTTTCTCTGATTTTATATTTATTTCCTTCCTTCTACTTACTTTGGGTTTACTTTGTTCTTTTTCTGGGCTCCTCAGGTAGGATTTTGGACTGTTGTTTTTAGAGGTGTTTCTTCATTTCTAATCTAAGCATTTAGTGGTATATAATTCTCTCACTGCTGCTTTAGCTGTGTCCAATAAACTCTGATATGGTAGATTCTCATTTTGGGGCACTTCAGTGTATTTTTCAATGACAATGAGGCCTGCTCTTTGACATATGCCTTAGAATTATTGTGGTTAGCTTCCAAATGTTTAATATTTTTCAGTTATTTTTCTGCTATTAATTTTTACTTTGATTCTACTATGATCTTAGAACATAGTCTATGTGATTTCAATTATTTAAAATATACTGAATTTTATGTTATGGCCCAGGATACAGTTTATCTTGATATGTTCCATGAACATTTGTAAAGAACATGAATTCTACTGTTGTAGGATAGAGTGTTTTATAAATGTCAGTTAGATCCTTTTGGTTAATGATAATGTTAAGTTCCTCCAAAGTTTTGCTGACCTTCTAACTGTTCTATTAATTATTGAGAAAAGGGTATGGAAGTCTCCAACCATAAATGCAGATTTGTCAGTTTAGACTTTCTTTCAGTTCTACCTGTTTGTGCTTCACGTATTGTAAAGCTCTTGTTATTTGGCACTTATACATTTAAGATTGTTATGTCTTCTTGGTGAATTGATCCTTTTCATGCTACATTAGGTCACTTTCTGTGACTGGTAACTTTCTTGTGTGTGTGTGTGTGTGTGTGTGTGTGTGTGTGTGGTAACTTTCTCTGTTATAGTCTACTTTATCTGATATCAATATAGCTACTGCTGCTTTTTTGGATTAAAGTTCATATGAGGGATCCCTGGGTGACGCAGCGGTTTAGCGCCTGCCTTTGGCCCAGGGCACGATCCTGGAGACCTGGGATCGAGTCCCATGTCGGGCTCCCGGTGCATGGAACCTGCTTCTCCCTCTGCCTGTGTCTCTCCCTCTCTCTCTCTGTGTGTGTGACTATCATAAATAAATAAAAATTAAAAAAATAAATAAAGTTCATATGATATGTGTTTTTCCATCATTTCACTCTTGATTTTCCTGTATCATATTTGAAGTGAGATTTTTATGCATAGCATAAACTTGAGTCAGGTTTTTAATCCACTTAGCCAATCTCTTTTAATTAGTATATTTAGACCATTTACATTTGATTAAATTATTGATATGTCAGGACTTAAGTTTTCCATTTATTGTTATGTTGCTTCTAATTTTCATGTCTTTGTTCTCTTTTTTCCTATTTTCCTGTGAGTAAACTGAACATTTTTTTAGAATTCTATTTTCATTTATATATAGTGTTTGTGAGTACGTCTCTTCATATAGCTTTGTAATTGGTTGCTGTGGATATTATGTTATATATACACAAATTATCACAATGAACTGGTGATGACATTTTTACCAACTTAAGTGAAGTTTAGAAATCTTATCTCCATTTACATCCTTTTATCTTCCCTATGTATAACTGATAAGTGTTTCCCCTTATGTACATTTAGAACCACATCAGTTATAATTTTTGTTTCAACTGTCAAACATAACGTTAAAAATTCAAGAAGAGAAAAAAAAGTCTACTGTATTTACCCTTTTTTTTTGCTCTTTTCATTATTTTTTTCTTCTTTTCTGATATTCCAAGATGCCTCCTTTTAGTATTTCTTTTCTGTTTATAGACAGAACTTAACCATACTTGTAAGGTAGTTCTTCTGGTGGTGATGAATTCTATTAGATTTCCTTCATGTGAGAATGTATTGATTTCTCCCTTCATTCCTGAAGAATATATTCATTCATTGGATATAGAATTCTGAGTTGACAAGTCTTTTCTCTCAGCTCTAGAAAAATGTTGTGCTGCTTCCTTCCAGCCTTCATGTTTTCTGATAAGAAATATGCTGTCTTTCAAATTGTTTTTCCCCACTGGTAAGTTGTCATTGTCTTACTGCTTCCAAGATTTTTCCTTTGTTTCGGTTTTCACAAATTTGATTATGAGATGTCTTATTGTGCATTTCTTTAGATTTACTCTATTTGGGATTCACTCACCTTCTTGAATCTATGAATTATAGCTTTTACCAAATTCATGGAATTTCAGACATTATTCTCTAAGTGCTTTTTCAGTCCCATCCTCTTTCTCTTTTCTTTCCAGGACTCCAATGAGGCAAATATTACACCTTTGTATGGCTTGCAAGCCCCTGAGGCTCTGTTCATTTTTTTAGGCTGTTTTCACACTGTCATTTAGATTAATTTCTATTGTTCTATTATCAAACTCGCTGACTTTTTCATGTGTCCCCTGTATTCTTCTATTGAACCCATCCAATCAGATTTTTATTTGTTATTGTGTTTTTCAGTTCTAATTCTCCATTTAGCTCCTCTTAATATCTTCCGCTCCTTTGCTGACACTTTATTTTTTCATTTGTTTCAAGTAGGTTTATAATTGCTTCTTGAAGTATTTTTATGATCGCTGTTTCAAAATCTTTGTCAGATAATTCAACATCTCTGTCATCTTGGCAGTTCAGATATTTTCTAGTTCTTAGTATGATAAGTGATTCTTCTATTGAAACCTAAACATTTTCAATATTCTAAGACTCTGGATCTTATTTAAAACCTCTTTTAGTTAGTTTTTCCCTGCACTGCTCTGGCAGGGGAAGGGATAGATCCCACCTTTTTACTTCAAGGTGGGGTTAGAAGTTCAAGTATCCCATTTGGCCTTTACTGGCACTCAAGTAAATGAGCTCATCATTCAATCTGGGCAGGGTTGGGTGTTCTGGTTCTCCACTAGGCCCCTGCTGATGTGACCCTGGCTGGGAGACAGGAATGTCATGTTACTGCTCTTCCTGTTGTATTTAGTGGGAGGAGTTGGAAAAAGGATCTCTACCATGCCTTCCCAGAAGCTTAATATTTGCTTTTAAAATTTACTATTTCTATAGAATAAAACCCATAAAATACAATTATTGGAACAAGAGGTAACAACGTTTAAAAGGTTCTCGATACATATTTCCAAATTACTTTTCAGAAGCTTTTATAATTATTAAATTCATATGTAATATCAAATCCATTCTGTTATACCATGTTCCCTTTAGTATTCTGCATTACTGTTTTTTAAGTCTTCTCTATTTTGATGGACAAAGTGTAGTGCTTAATAGTTGTTCTAAAGTATAGTTTTCTATTAATTAATAATGGTGAACATTTTTTTTCCAAATTCTTAATAGCCAATTGTAGTTCCTCTCTTGTGAGTTATTTGCAAACTTTTTATTCTTTCACTCTGAGTTCTAATATTTCTGTTATCCTTTTGAGTTCTTTACACATTTGAATGTTAACTTTTTTATCACATTTATTGAAGTTTTTAGTGAGCCTTTCATTCTCTATCTTATATTTTTTTGGTGAATACACATTGTAATATTTTTATCTAGTTAAATTTATTGATATTTTCCTTTGTGATTATTTTCAACAAAGGTAGGGTTTTAAAAAAATGCTTTCCAGCCCAGAAATTCAATACACATATACACATTACCTCTCTTTGTTTCAAGTTTCTTTTTTGTTTATTTATACACAAATAAGCAATCTATCTCACACTTATTTTAGTACAAGGTACATGGGGTCAGTACAAATGATGGTTTCCTATACTTTTTCATATGGCTAATTTTCCTAAAACCATATACTATTGTTTTCTAAACATTTTTTTAGAAACTCTTATGTGATCCCAGCTAAACTCCTATTGTAAAGCCTTGAATTCTGGGCTGACATGCAATATCCTCAAATTCTGAAGCTGAGAGAGAGAGATTAGCATCATTTGGCTAATGACCACTGCTATGGTCTGAATGTTTGTGTCTGTCTTCCCTAAATTAGTACGTTGAAATCTTAACCCCTAAGGAGATGGTATAAGAAGGTGTGGCCTTTAGCAGATGATGAGGTCATGAGGGCAGAGCTCTCACAATTAAGATTAATACCCTCATAAAGAAGACCTCAAAGAGCCAGATTGTTCTTCTGCCATGTGAGGTTGCAATAAGAAGATGACCTTTGTTGAGGAAGTAGATTCTTTAATTAGACACAAGATCTGCTGGTCCCATGGTTCTGGACTTGTCAGCCTCCAGAATTGTGAGAAAGAATGTCTGTTGTTTCTAAGTCACCCAGTCTCTAGTATTTTTACTGTAGCCTCAGATGAAGAAAACCATAAAGTATGTAAGTTATATGTTTTCTGTACACTTTGAGGGGCTGAAACAATAGTACTGACAAGGCTGAAGTGAATCCTCCAGTCTCTAATCAATGTCAACAGGGACAACAGCCTGCAGAAAGTCTTCCCTAAGGACTACGAGGAAACCCTTACAACCTCACCAGGGAGGATTCCTGACATTCTCAGGGAATTTCATGTACCTCGTGCGATCCAATGGAGGTCTACACTGAAGAAAAGGTGAAAACATAGAATCTTGTGATTAAACATAAGAAAGGTTATAAGTTTATAGCCTAGCACTACCAAAAACATAAGATACCATGTCAGTTTGCTGCAGAGTACATTAATAGGGTAAAATTTTCTATCCCATCAGATCTCCACTATGTGAAAAGAATGGTGAAATTTATTTGCTTTGTGCTAGTCCACTAGGGTCAGGAACCAAGATGCATTTTAGATCACATAAGCCATGCTTTAGAAAACAGCAATGTGCTCTGGAAATAAAAAGAAACTTGGAGTCCATAACCCTCATGATTTTCAGAGGAAGACAATTCCAGGGTCACGTGTCTCTTTCTGGGCTCATCATGCCCACTTTATAATTTATCAGTCATGCCCCTGTTGACCCTGTCTTCCTTAATTCTCCCCAAATCATCCTTCCACGCATGCCATCCCTTCTCCCAAGTAACAGTTCAAACTTCCATCCCTACTAGATTATTGGCCAAAAAGATGACTCTAGTTTCAAGATATGATAACTTGGTCACTGGCTCCTTGAAAACGGGGATATTTGAGCATCCACATTTCTGTGGGCTACAATACACTATTACCCCTGAAAACAAAGAACAGTTCAAAACATATACTTTGATAAGAGCGCTTATTTTATACAAGTAGATGTGGTAAGATAGGGAAATTAACAAGTTGGTATTCACAATTTCCCCCTTTGCCTACTTAGATTTTTCTCCCAGCCCCACTTTCTGTATAGAAAGGCAAAGCCGCTTAGGAAGGTTATCACAAGGAAAGCCATCAGGAGAATTATTATAATTACCAGGACAGTTGTGTGCACAAAGGAGAAGAAGGGGGACTGAATAAACATGGTGGCATTATCAGGATAGGGGAAATGGAGGCTCTAGAGTATTAAAGAGCAAGAGACTTCAAGTTTGGGGGATTAGAAGACAGTAAACAAAATATTTTAGTTAACGTTGCCAAGAATGCTTACTACTTAAGAAAGTTATTGAATAAATATCAAAATGTAGCTCTAGGTCTTGATTTTTCAAATGCAAAACTACTCTGGGACCAGAGCTACACTACTGGGATCACAACCTTATAAACATTGCATATTCATTAAACCAAGTCTCCAGAGGTTTTTGGGGAGAGGGTGGGGGAGTTGGGGAAAAAAATGGTGAGATGGTATTTCTCATAGAATACAGAGTATTAAGAGGTTTTACATGCTATCCCTATTAAACCAGAACTCCCTGAGATCAGAGAACCTGTCTTTTTTTCCAACTTTCCTGAGATATAACTGACATTCTACATTGTACAAGTTTAAGGTATACAATGTGATGATCTGATTCACAGATACAAGAATCTGTCTTATTGACAACCACACTTCTAATCCTTCTTCATACATAGTGCCATAATCCTTGGAACACAGTGGGTGTTTCATAAATGTTTGGCAAACAAGTGACATTTGATCATATCCTAGCTCCAGGCTACATTTATCTGAATGGTTTCTAAAAGTCAGATCAATCCATTCTTTCTTGATGATAAAAATCAACTCTACCAAAGAGCCTTTCTGGGAGAAACCTACAGCATGAGGGCTCCAAGAGCTGCAAGTCAACCACTGCAGTTCAGATTTAACTAGCCATCATGATCACTCCTGATTCCCAGAGGGGAGGCAGGGAAGGAGAAGAAGAAAGAGGATTCCCAGAGCAAACTTAGAGATCTGAGAATAAAACAGGGTAAGACTTTTAAAGAACAGGTTCACTATAAATTCTAAGAAGAAGACTTCAGAATTGCCTAAGAAACTTCGGAATGTCCAAAGATTAGAGAGTTGAAAGCCTGGCCCATAGACGCAGAACCGAATACAGTCAAAAGGCTTAAGGATAGAGACAGAGTTAACTTAGGCAGTTTACATTCCTGTAAATGTGATTTATTTTTATACACACCCAGAAGGAAAGTTTGTGTGTATTGCCTTATGATAATTCTCTGGTTCACTGTAGATATAATAATGAATAAAGCACTGTATTTTGCTAAGAGGAGTTAGAGCATTATTTACACATAATTCAATAAATAAAACATCTGTAAGAAAATTGGTGCTAGGATAATTAAAGCCCATCACCCATATAAAAGACCTTTATTCTTTATACCTCTTCTAAGATAAGGCTGGTTGTGCTGAACTGTTATAGGCAAGCTAAAGAAGAAAGGGTGAGGCAGGGAAGAGAGGAGAGATAAGAGCGGAGGAGAGAAGGGAAAGGAACAGAAGCAAAGGAAAGAGAGCAAGGAGCAGAGAAAGGATGAAAAACCCATTTATGGCCTAAGTAAATACTCTGAATATCTATTCTTAATAGAAACAACTAAAACCTTGGACAAAAATATAGAAAAATGCATTTTTAAACATTTTGCTGAAGTGACACTAAAAGAATCCACAAAGGTCAAAACTGAAGTGAAATCAAGAATCTTAGAAAATAAGGAAGCACCAGAACTAGACTTTTCCTTAAAGCCTTCCTTTAGGCCCAAAAGACTCTAAGCTTCTGCATCAACAACTACATGAGTGGTGAGTGTGCAGAACATGGGATAAAACCCCAAGTCCCCAAAAGCTCCCCTTCAGCAAGATGATAAGTGAGAAACTAACCCTTTCATACAAAAGGACAGAAAGAATTTTCTACTACTCTCAATTTGAGCACTGGACAAATGTGAAGAATTAACATTACCTGGTAATTTGTAACAACAAGCTAGCCCTCATGGGGTTTTGGTCTATAATCATGTTACCTGAAAAACCTTATTCAGAAATTTTGATTTAAAATGATCCCAGGTTGGTAAGACACCCCAGGTCCTTGGGTGAATGAACTAACAATCCTCTCTGGAGGAATGTACTTTCAACCTAGGCCTCAAAGATTTCTTGCAGAAAAGGTTCCAAGACAAATGAAAAGCTCACAGTTAACACACACACACACACACACACACACACACAGATACACACAAAAGGATAAAAAGACTCCTTGACTGAAGACCAGTAGAACAAGCAAGAGGCTGCCCACAAACCTACTAACAAACACTTCAATACAATTTGGACGGGGAACATAAATTACTTTTATTTATCACGTGCTCAGAAATAAATTTTAAAAACTTAAGAAAGCAACCAATAAGACTCGAAAAATTCAGTAAGGACAAACTAAACAGCAGATAAGGAACCACCAAAGAAAGAGTAATTTTATGATGCAGGATAAAGAAGGGTTTCTTAAACAAGATCATAGAAGTACAAACCATAAAGCATGTAATAATAAAAAATAATAAATAAATAAATAAATAAATAAATAAATAATAATAAAAAAATAATAAAATCCTGCCCTCGTAGAGCACTTCCTATATGCCAGGCACTTTACTTGTATTATCTAATCCTCCCGATACCCCACTGAGGTAGACACGTCATTAGCACCATTTCATAGATGAGGAAACGGAAGCACTAGGACATTAAATAACTTGCCCAAAGTCCCATAGTTAGCAAGTAGAGGTGTTACAATTTGAATCCAGGCAATCCGGCTCCAGAGTCTCTGCCCTAGAGTCAATATAACACAAATTTTTTGACTACGCCAATATTTAAAACTTTAGCAGGCAGAGCACAAAGGATTTTAGGGCAGTGAAAATATTCTGTATGATACAATGGTGGATACACGCCATTATACATTTGTCTAAACCCACACATAGAGTGTACCTCAAGAGTGAATCCTAAGGAAAGCAAGGACTTTGGGTGCTAATGATGTGTCAATACAGGTTCATCAGTCATAACAAATTTACCAATCTGGTGCAGGGTATAGAAAGTGAGGAAAGGAGGCTGTGGAAGAAAAGGGGATAAAGGAACTCACTGTACATTCCCCTCAAATTAACTGTGAACCCAAAACTGCTTTAAAAGTAAAATATTTTTTTCCATCAGACACCATAAAGAAAACTAAAAGATGAACACAAACTGGGAAAAGATATTTCCAACATATTTTAACTATCAACACATGGGTATCCAGAGTCTATACTAAATTTCTCAACCCAAAGCTGGCACTCATCCACTTAGCTTTCGCAGGTCATTTTCCAAACAATAGCATAATCCCATGGATGCAACCACAGGGTAATTTCCACAACTCCCCTTCTTTCACATTTAACTCCCCCCACAATCCAAGTTTAGTGGGATAGGTTTACTTTTTATACGTTCTGGCTACTACCAATAGCCTGTCTTTGAAAACGCCTGCCCTCAAATTGTCTTTAGAACTGATACAGACCACATTTCTCAAAATCCTTAACCTTTCTCTGGAGACACAAGTGGCACATAGCAATGCCCCCAACCCTGGACTCCAGCTCCACCACTCACATACTCTGTGAACGTGGGCAAGTTACTTAAATCGTCTATGCCTCAGCTTTCTCATGTGTAAACTGAGCCCATCAATCACCACCCAAAACAGCACTGTTAGAATCAACTCAGATGATGAAAGTAAAAGAGCACATCCTGGGGTCCCTCTAAAGATCACATATATGGAGTTACCATATGCCTTGGTCATTCCATTCCTAGGCATATACCCAAGAGAAATGAGAACATGTCTGGACAAAACTTGCACATGAATGCTCATGACAGTATTATACACAATGGCCAAAAAGTGGAAAGAACCTAAATATCTACCAACTGAATGCGTAAACCAAATGTGCTTTATCTATAGAATGGAACATATGAACAAAGTAAATGAAGTAATGCTTCATGCTATAATATGGATGAATCTTGAGAACACTATACTAAATGAAAAAAAATAACTAGCTACAAAAGGTCACATATTATATGATTCCACTTATACCAAATGTTCAAAGTAGACAAATCCATAGAGACAGAAAATAGAGCTTGGGGGAGGAGGGAAGGGAAAGGCTACAGGGTTTATTTTGTGGTGACAAAATGTTCTAAAATGAGATATGGAGAGAGCCGCACAATTCTGTGAATATACTAAAATCCACTGAATTACAGACCTTAAAAGTGCAACTTTTATGGTATGTAAATTATATCTCAATAAAGTGGTTGTTTTGAAAATGACATACTCACAGTACTTGATACATGGTAAGTGCTCAGTGGCTATTATAATTTTGATTCTAAGTGTTTAGCAATCGGTATGGCTTCTAGCATCCCTAAAGTGATTCTGACCAGTTGAGATATTTTTCCAATTTAGAAAAAAAAACAAATTTTAGTTCTAAAAGTCATACATATGCAAGCAACGGTGTAAAGGGCTCCTCAGGTGGGTCCAAGAAGACCCTTGCTGGGGGAAGTGAAGAGACAGCTGTGCTCTGGAATGTGGGATTTCAGGAGGCCCCTGGGATATGGAAAATACCAGAGCTATTTGAGAACTTAAGACTGCCTTGTGGGACACCTGAGTGGCTCAGTGGTTGAGCATCTGCCTTTGGCTCAGGGCATGATCCTGGTCCTGGGATCAAGTCCCACTTCAGGCTCCCTGTGAGGAGCTTGCTTCTCCCTCTGCCTGTGTCTCTGCCTCTTTCTGTGTACCTCTCATGAATAAATAAATAAAGTCTTAAAAAAAAAAAAGACTGCCTTGTGGGTAGGAGCAGCAGGTATCAGCCTCCACAGTAATTGAAAGAGCAATGAATTAGCCTAGCTAGCATTCTTTCCCCAACTAGGTGCTTGTCACTCTCCACAGGTTGTGTCCTGTGAGTTTAGTTCTTGTCTTAGTCCCATTTTCCAGATGACAAAACTGATGTAGAAAACAGTTAGTCATCTCCAGAACCACTGTTCTTCATCACTGTCATGCCACCTCCTACACAAGCCCTGGAATCAAGAAATTCTTCCCATAATCACTTAACCACCATCATAACAGATAACATATATAAGTTTCCTGTAATCGAGGCAGTATTCTAAGAGTTTTACATATATTCATGCATCTCACAACAACACCGAGATGCAGCTACCATTTTTGGATGACACAAATGAGGAACAGAGGAGTTAGGTGACACCCAAGGCCACACAGCAGGTAGGCAGCAGAGCCGTGATTTCATGATTCCATGGAGCCTAGCTACTAGAATCCGCCCTCTTAATCACTCTAATGTATTGCTTTCTAGTTGATGAATCTCATGCTGGCCTCACACCAAAAACTTGTCTGAATCCTCAACATGAATTGTTTTAAATCTTCAGAACAACACTATGAAGTAAGTATTATTATGAAAAGTGTATTTTAAGTAGAAGAAAATAAGGATAGAGTATTAACTACTCTGTCCACGTTTATTCAATGAACAAGGTTCAAAGCCAAGGCAATTTGATTTATGCCAAGGTGATTTGGCTGGAGACTCCAGGCTCTTAGCCATGACTCCATACTCCCCCAGTAGTGAATGAAATTCCTGGAACTAGAGACATTGTTTATCACGTGCAATTAGAGATAAAGCTAAGACTGAAAAACCCAGCAAAATTAAAAATGAAATAAAATACAAATAAGCAAAATACAAAATGACTTTAACCTGCAGGGATATGGGACCACTGGACAATATCAGATCCTGGAATGGGGTGGGGAGGATATTCAATTCTCCAAACATCATGCTTTTATTATATACTGAGGTTTCCTCTCAGATTCTCTGTAAAACATGTTCATTCTACATTTAACTGTAGAATGATTAATGGATTCATTCAATAAACAGCCAAGTGAGCCCAGTTCTCCCCCACTACCCAGTAGCCTTCCATCTTGTGTGCCCCCAAAGTCCAATGATGTGAGTCGTATCCATCACCAGATACAGGCATCAAAGCTGCTTAGTCCTGCACCCCTTCTCTCTCCATCCCAGGCTTGTACTGCTTTGAAAACAGCCTATGAAACTCCCTCTCTGCCTCTGCTCCTCAGAGAACACCAGCTCAAAGCAGGCAGAGGGCATTAGGCTCACTGACTTGCCTTGACTCTCAGGAGCAGCTGTTGTTCCTCTTTCAGAGAGAGTGAAACAACCCACTGGAAGCCCTTGCTCTGTTATCCAATATCCAGCTCAAGACGTGCCCAGACCCAGAGCTTCTTCCTCACCTCTCCTGGCTTCTGCCAATACCTGGAAAAAATACAATAAAACACAGTGTACTAGGGTTCTTTTTTTAAGATTTTATTAATTTCTTCATGAGAGACACAGAGAGAGAGAGGCAGAGACACAGGCCAAGGGAGAAGCAGGCTCCATGCAGGGAGCCCAACATGGGACTCAATCCTGGGTCTCCAGGATCAGGCCCTGGGCTGAAGGCAGCACCAAACCACTGGTCCATTGGGGTTGTCCTGTACTGGGGTTCTATCTAGCTCTGTAGTTAGAAGTCTGACTGGGGAGAGGACTGACACTGGTGATTAAAATGAAGTCTTTGTATTATCTATGAATATCATCTGGGGCTCTGAAGAACAGCCATATTGCGACTTGCCAGTTTACATCCATGTGAAATAAATTACAGATGGTGCATTTGTCCTCATGAGTTATCAGTTATACTCACGTGCATGTATGTCCTAAAAATAAATATATAGTCTGAGAACCGCACACATTCGCAGCAAGTGACACAGATTTACACACCAACATCAGCAACTTTGTAAGGAAGCTTTATCCTTCTCATCAATTTTTTTCCTTGGTGCCAGCAGAGATTCACAAGTAGCAGTCAGCGGCAGTACTATCAATATGTATTTTTAAGCCTATTGTGTTGTTTTGACAAACTAAACGATTAATTAACAGCAATCTAGCAAACAGATCTCTACTTACAGCTTAGAGTGAGAGAAACACACAGATCACCATAGCCATTCTATAGTCACCATTACTGAAGAAGAATACTGCCTAATTAATTATAATTGATCACAAAGATTAGATTCAAATTCCACTAGCAGGGCAGAAGAAGCCCAAACAGAGGAAATAAATCAGAAAACTATTCTCTGAATCCATAATGAACCAACAAGCTTTGGAGATAAACAGATTTGTTTTAACTGTAGTTTTTAAAAAAAAAAAAATTAAGAACATTTGGAGGCCTTTGGAGAAAGAATACAGAATGGGGGGAGGATAGAGCCAAAATTGGGGAAGCACTAAGTGAACACTGAAGTTCTGATCTTTGACTCTACAGAAAACTGGTAAGGTGCTCACCAGGGTGAGGATTCAGCACAGGACATGTGTGCATCACACTGCAGAGATTTTCCCACTGATTGTAGAGCTCCCACCCCTAGACACAGGCAGGTGTGAGACAGTGGTCCTCACCTCATCTCCCCTCTCTCCAGCCCAGCCCCTTACAGTGCTTGAGCCAAGGAGAAGACTCAAGACCCAAACTAGGACCACGAAAGATCTTCCAAAATGTTTTAAAAGCCAGAGCTTGGAGACAGAAGCCCCATCCCATACTCAACCCCTTTCTTCTTCGGTTGTGAAGTTACAAAGAAGTAAATCCATAATTGACGCAGACAGGAGAGATAGGGAGTGTCAAAGTCAGCAAATTTGTGAGGAAGTCTTATCCTTTTAAAAAAAATTCTATTTATTTATTCATGAGAGATACAGAGAGAGAGAGAGGCAGAGACACAGGCAGAGGGGGAAGCAGGCTCCATGCAGGGAGCCCGATGTGGGACTCGATCCCGGGTCTCCAGGATCACGCCCTGAGCTGAAGGCAGAAGCTCATCCGCTGAGCCACCCAGGCATCCCGGAAGCCTTGTCCTTCTCACCACTTTTTTCCCTTGATGCCAGCAAAGATTCACAAGTAGCAGTAAACAGGTACTCAGCACTGCCTCGGTTCCTGAGCATTCCTTCTCTTTGCCTTTCCAATGACCCTGCTTTTGCTTTAGCTAATTCAAGTCAAGTTCCAAGAGAGTCCCAACACTCTACTACTTAACCAATTTTGGAAAATCCTCAAATAAAGGGATCTCTGTAATAGAAATAGTCTGATACAGAATTGGGGCAGTTCTTGACTGGAGAGAAACTTTCCCCAAATTCCTAGCTGGGCTGCTGTAATGTCACCTCCCACATGGGCAATGCTGAAGCAGATCTCAAAATCAGGATTATGTGGTAGAGAGAACAGGAGCTTCGTAGTGGGAAAGATCTGCTACAAGTTGTGACTCCTTGGTCCAGATCAAGGTCAAGATCTTGACCATTCTGAACCATAATTTCCCCATTCCTTAAATTGAGGTGATAGTCCCTCGTTGGGGTTTGTGGAGATTAAATGAGATAACGCACAAAGAGTTAGTAAGTAATAGTGTCTGGAACAATGCATATGGACTTCACTTACATGTGGCATCAATCACAGTCTGCCGTTATGGTTTCTTTCCTCCTCTCTCCTGACAACTGAGCACTACAACAGAATATAAACTCTCTTTCTCCTGGTACAAGAGAACATGGCAAATGAGTAATTAGGAGGTAAAATCCTATCCCATCTATAAAATATTAAAATCTGATTTTAGCTTAGAGCTTGTTGGATGTGATAGATGTACAAGAAATGTTCATGCATTTATTAATACAGTTGGTTGAATTAATAGTGACCTCACTAACTTAAAATAACTTGGGAGAAGGCCCAGTGCAATTATGGGATACTTTTTAAAAGTATACTTTAATTGGTTTCAAACATTTAGTAACCAAAATAATTCTGAAAAGAATTGCCTGGGACAATCTATGACTCAATGCACTGCCCAAGAAATGATTTATAAGGGGTATATCAAAAGTTGGTACACAAAATACCAGGTTAATTCCCATCGTCTATGGTGAAACAGAAAAGCCCTGGCTTAGTGCCCAAAAAGCTGGCATCTCTGCATCTTTATCTACAAGATGGGAATTAAAATGCCTCAGCCCTGGGATTATTGAGAGGCTTAGAATTCAGAGCAAGAATGAAACTACAAACCCTGCGAGGCAGGTTTCTATACACCCAGCCCCAGGACAGTCACCCAGTGTCTAGCGCAATATCAACATTTAGCAAGCTCTCTGTAAATACATGTAATAAATAAACAAATAAAAGTGCAAGTTTGTGATACAGAGCTCATCACATAAATTATGAGGACCTGGCATTTCTGGGGGTAATTTTGTGGTCTCTAGCTGTGTGTGATTTTCCAGGTATTCATACAGAACCTCTGGGATCCTGCTCTGGCTCCCATTGGCCCATATACTGGTGTTCACCCATTGGAGTGGGTCTCTAGCAGTCTTTTTTATACCCATGAGCCTGTCATTTTTGGCCACATTTTTTGGAGCAGAGATGAGCATTTCACTCAAGATTCAATCAGATTTTCTCAACTCAGAATCTGGAATTAGGACTAAGAAAATCTATTTTTTTCCAGGTCAGTTGCTACAGAAGTTACATGTAAACTGAGGAGCTGTGAATGAATCATATTCCCCCATGTTGATCAGAGGAGCAGATCTCAGAGAGAAAGGCGAAGAGACTTTTGGAAGGAGACAAATATTCTATTCCTAGTTCGAGGCCCTAATTAAAGTCTTTGCCCTTGGGATCCATAATATGTTCTCTATACTCTTATGATAAGTTTTCCCCTTGTGCTAGCTTGGAATATAAAGCAAAATAACTTTGACACAAGGAAAGAATAAGCAATAAGAAAAAAAAATTCTTACTTCAAAATAAACAAACTAGGGCAGCCCAGCTGGCTTGGTGGTTTAGCGCCGTCTTCAGCCCAGGATGTGATCCTGGAGACCCAGGATCAAGTCCCACATCAGGCCCCCTGCATGGAGCCTGCCTGTCTCTCTCTCCATGTGTGTGTCTTATGAATAAATAAATAAAATCTTTAAAATTTTTTTTAAATAAACAGACTAGAAGGTATAAACAATCTTTGCTCATGCTACATTGATTTTTTTTTTTTGTCTATAATGCTGGGCTAAAATAAGCTTGGGTTAGTAAGAGAAAAATCTCATACATGCTTATCATATGTGTTTGAATAGCTCAGAACTCCGGGACTAGCTGACCATGGGAAAACACACTTGCACTGCATGATTTTTTTAATATTTTTATTTCATGTTGCTACTTCTAGCAACTATTTTCATCCCTTCTGTGTATAAGAGGTTACTTGAGCCTCAAAGAGAAAAAGTGACTTATCCAAGATTTCATAGTGAGCAAGAAGTCAAGAAACAACTCAACCTCATGCTTTCTGTCTAGAAGTGCTTTGCTTTTCCTTTACCCAGCCCAAGGATGGGAGGGGAACCACATGGCTATTTTGTACTTGAGGGCAGTAGGTCTCAATCATTTTAGTACAAAATGATTTTTGAAGTCAAAAGATTTTAAAGATCTGCACTTCAGAATAGACATAATTTTTATACTTACTGAGAAAAAAATCAATGAGAAAAAATAGAATAATGTCAATAATGTTTTAAAATATTTTTTGTTATTACCCAATATACAAAATTGGAAATTTTGTGTGTTGATATTTGTTGGAGGGAGGTGTTAGGAAAAAAGAATATAATTGCACGACCACCTTATTTTTAATTTATTCTAAATAGAGTGGTTGGTGCATTTAAGGATTCAGAATCCCTAGCATTGAACCAGGACCTTCCCAAGGGACCTTTGCCCTCAAGAAAGAAACTGCTCCAATGAGGAACATGGTCTCTAATTTTAGACATTTTGAAGAGGTTAACTTTAGACGTGTCACAAATGGTTTCATTTAGTCATAACTCTTGGAGATAGCCTTGCCTCAAGATAGTAAAAACAAGAAGGGGTTTCATAAGTGAATTACAGACATCACAATTTTTTTAATAAATTAATTTTTATTGGTGTTCAATTTACCAACATACAGAATAACACCCAGTGCTCATCCCGTCAAGTGTCCCCCTCAGTGCCCGTCACCCATTCACCCCCACCCCCCGCCCTCCTCCCCCTCCACCACCCCTAGTTCATTTCCCAGAGTTAGAAGTCTTTATGTTCTGACTCCCTTTCTGATATTTCCCACACATTTCTTCTCCCTTCCCTTATATTCCCTTTCACTATTATTCATATTCCCCAAATGAATGAGAACATACACTGTTTGTCCTTCTCCGATTGACTTACTTCACTCAGCATAATACCCTCCAGTTCCATCCACGTTGAAGCAAATGGTGGGTATTTGTCGTTTCTAATGGCTGAGGAATATTCCATTGTATACATAGACCACATCTTCTTTATCCATTCATCTTTCGATGGACACCGAGGCTCCTTCCACAGTTTGGCTATTGTGGACATTGCTGCTAGAAACATCAGGGTGCAGGTGACCCGGCATTTCATTGCATCTGAATCTTTGGGGTAAATCCCTAACAGTGCAATTGCTGGGTCGTAGGGCAGGTCTATTTTTAACTCTTTGAGGAACCTCCACACAGTTTTCCAGAGTGGCTGCACCAGTTCACATTCCCACCAACAGTGTAAGAGTGTTCCCTTTTCTCCGCATCCTCTCCAACATTTGTGGTTTCCTGCCTTGTTAATTTTCCCCATTCTCACTGGTGTGAGGTGGTATCTCATTGTGGTTTTGATTTGTATTTCCCTGATGGCAAGTGATGCGGAGCATTTTCTCATGTGCATGTTGGCCATGTCTATGTCTTCCTCTGTGAGATTTCTCTTCAAGACATCACAATTTTTGTTAGGACTGAGAGTACAGACAGGTCACCGGGGCCATCACCATATTTTGTAAAATCCAGGCACATGTGAATCATAAGGAAGCTGTTGCCAGTGACCACAGCCGCCTGCGGCATAATGTGTATGATTCCCAGGAGGCTGCCCAGAGCGTTGGCTGAACTCTACGTCTGTAACCATTGTGATTCTGTGCCTGCCTACAGCTGCTGCCAAAGACTACTGGCTCCTCCTCCTCTTTGTCTTCTCAACTCCGTAGGAGTGCTCCTCACTTGCAGAATATAACCCGGAATTATGCCTGTAAGGGAGGCTGGTTAATGCAGTTCTCAGTCTTTCCTGTGATTGTATAAGGGGAAGGTTGATGCTGACTTGGTAGCAAATGATGCAGGACAATCTACCCCTTTTCTCAACTCAATCCATAAAATCCTTTTTGGCCCACATTTATTTTCTAACCAACTTTAGCAACAGCTTCATGTGTCTACCCAAAGTGATGCATCTATCTCTCATATAAATGTAGATACACTCACCCTCTGCTGAAAAAGGAACTAGATTCATCTCTGGGCCATGTTAATTCCTCTTCTGCTTTAGTCACAGTACTTCCTTAATAGACAGTAAAGATTAAATCATAAAATTAACCACAACTAACACATCTTACACAAAACTGTATGGAAAAGACAGAAGATACAAAGAAGAAATCAGTATCAAAGCTAAAAACAAAAAATGCATAGTGACCACAGTCCTTATTTTTACAAGTGGTCACAAGGTCATAGTTAAACTTTCTTCTTCTACCATACATCCCATACTCCTTTTATAATCATTCAGCACCTAAGCATGTCATACTTATTTATCTGCTGGGATGGCCCAAATTTCATTCCTAGAGGTGCCAGTATTGGGCTGTTGTAGACTTCCCTTAACTTAACCAGGGAATATGGAATGTACCTGAGTAAATCCCCTAGGCTCCAGACACACTCTGCTTTACCTCCCTTATGTACCCCTTTCTCCTTCAAAAAACCATAATCAATCACCTGTGATACAGTAACTCCCTTTTTTGCTTCTTGGTTCAGTGGTTCAAGGAGTTCCTAAATGGTCAGTGTTATCTCAACTCTCAGAAAGAACTAATGTTGTATCCTCCAGTGAGAGGCTTCTTCACTTGAGAACTAAGACTACAAAACCAGGAGAGTCCAAAGTTTTGGAGCTGGGAAGCAAAATTTGGTTTTCTAGACTTATATTCTGGCAGTGGGATAAATGGTATAATATGTGAGTTGCTAGTTTTGAGTATTTACTGCCTTTGCTTCTGAGTGAATGAGGGACAAGATAGAACTAGTGAATCCCATGAGTGTGACATTTTCCCTCACTTTCTTTTTATTTATTATTTTGGCCACTAAATAAAATTCCTTGGTCAGAATAAAAATATTGTGTGTGATACCAAGACAGTGAATAATGCGTTCAATACATCTACAGATGGTGGTACTGGCAACAACAGACAGCAGACCAGTGTCCTTATTATGCATCTATTCTAGGAGAAAAAAATTGCTGCCCCCTTAATGATGGAAGGAGTCCAATGTAATCAACTTGCCACCAGGTGGCTGGCTGGTCCTCCTGGAGAATGTTGCCATACAGGGAGCTCAGCTTTGGTCTCTGCCTTTGACATGTTGACATGTTGGGCACTCAGCAGTAGCAGCCAGATCAGCTTTGGTGAGGAAAAAGCCATGTTGTTGAGTTAATAACATCCATCCCTGTTAACATGGCCATGCTGCTGATGAGCAAGTTGTGAGGGACCTGGGGAAAGAAGCTGACAGCCATCACAGAACAGGTCCTCTAGTCCCTATGATTATTGAGAATCTTCCCTGCAGAAGTTACCCTTTGGTGAGCAGTGACATGGGTAACAATTATCCTTAACCCTATGCCCATTACAAAAGGCCCATCCACACACCTCTTCTTCAGAAGTCCCTATCCCCAAGTCTCTAATCTTGACCTTACTAGCCAAAATTTCTGCCACTGCCCAATATAAACCTATACCTCTGGCTACCTATCGAAGTTCTTCCCATATGTCAGTTTCCCTTCCCCACTCTCCTCTAGGGTCACCCCTGCAATGCAGCAGCAATCCATTCCTGTCTGGTACCAGAACATCAGAGAGAATCACCAAAAATCAGAAAACCCAGTTTTTTCTTTCTTTAGTCAATGATCATAAGCAGCTTCCCATGAGTCCATAAGGTGTGAGATAAGGGGAAGGCAGCAATATGGAAAAAGTAGATCCCATTGGAGTTCAAACCACTTCCACTAGCAACTTTCTCCTACCTCTGGGACTTATCAAATCCAATCTCTATATACCATTTCCACTTAATTACAGAATGCTGCTGCACATGCCAAACTTAATGGCTTGGTTAATCAGATAACATTCAGTAGATGATGTATAATTCAGGTTGCATGGTCACATACTGTCCAATGATCAGAGACTCCGTCTCTACCAGGACTAGTAGCAAGAATGGAGTTGTTTTTAACAGGGTATGACTTTACTTCACAACTCCTGGGGCCTGCACTGTGATTGTCTAATCAGAATTTTCCTGGAATTCCATAAAACATTCCTATATGCCACAGACATTCAAAGGATCTATATTAGAAGGCTCAAGTCACAAAGCACCTTAACCCTATAGCCTGCCTGTGCATGCTGCACAGCCTTCTCTTGCTCGGCTCCACACAAAACTGGCAGTCTCATGGGTGGGTCATTTGGCAAATGAGTTAAAGCATCACACTGAAATGTGGTACTCAGAGAGGTCAGCTCTTGTTACATTTCTTTGTTAGTGAGTAGGGATCCGAAATGCAGCCACTTGTCTAACACTGTGGAAGTGAGAGCTCAACATCCCAGACCGCTGAACTCCTATAAAATACTCTAAAGTAATGAACCCTGACTTTTCATGGGAGATATTTCTACCTCTTGTATACATGTGCTGGTGAGGATACTTCATATATTTTCTACTCATCAGGGCAACTGGTAGAGTATCAACACTGTAGAAGACTAGGGTCACTGAGATGATCAAGGTCTCTGCAGACTCCAAATAACACAGAGTCTGAGAATTGGTGTAGATATGAGGAGCCTCGGTGTCCATCGAAAGATGAATGGTAAAGAGGATGTGGTCTATACATGCAATGGAATATTACTCAGCCGTTAGAAACGACGAATACCCACCATTTGCTTCGACGTGGATGGAACTGGAGGGTATTATGCTGAGTGAAGTAAGTCAATCGGAGAAGGGCAATCATCAATTATATGGATTCACTCATGCAGGGAATATAAGAAATAGTGAAAGTGATTATAGGGGAAAAGAGGGAAAATGAGTGGGGAAAAATTAGAGAGGATGACAAAACATGAGAGACTCCTAACTCTGGGAAACAACAAAGGGTGGTGGAAGGGGATGTGGGTGGGGGGATGGGTGACTGGGTGACGGGCACTGAAGGGGCCACTTGACGGGATGAACTCTGGGTGTTATACTATTTGTTGACCAATCGAACTTCAATAAAAAAAATATATATTAAAAAAAAAAGATATGAGGTAAATGAAAGACGCATACTCCTGTCCCTGGTAGGTGAAAGAAACAGCCTCTGATGGACTTCTGCTAGAGAAAAACAATGGCTGGATCAATGACTGTGTATAAGATATGAAAGACAAGGTGGATATGATTATCAAAAAGAACAGGGCTGAAGCCATAAATAGAATGGTATAACGGGTAGTTATCTGCTCTTAGAAAGATACCATATCTGAAAAAGTAGCTGAAACTGGGGTTACTACTTGACTGAGTTTAACAGAATCCATTGTTCTTCTTTAAGATCTAGTTGTGTTCTGTGTAGAACAAATATACATGTTAAGTGGTGATGATGTAAGAATCACACTTTTGCATCTTGCAACGTTTTTGTGGCAGCACTAACTTTCTAATTTTCCAAGGGAATATAGCTTTTGGTTTACTATTTGTATGAGAGATACAGTCCCATGGGCGTCTGTCCGGCCCTTCTACAGTGATTGTCCTAACTCTACAAGTTAGGTAGATAAAGCGGGGGTTCTCTATTGGCTAAGCATATCCTAACTATGAATTTGGGAACTGGAGAAATTAACCACAGGGTGGCATTGTGGATGCACTGCACTCACTGTGAGAGTGACTAAAGCCAACAATCTGTGTATCACCTGACTTTATAAATCCTTTCTCTAACTGGTGGCTCACAGTGGTATAGTGGATCCCCATAGTATCAGTGCAAAACTAAAGTCTAGGAATCACAAAAAAATATATGTTTTTTTCACTTTCCAGGGACACAGAAGTCTTAGAAATTGGCTGCACAAGCCTTTGGGGACAGCCAGGAGGACCAACAATGTATATATACTCGTGGTGGTCCTGTAGGAGTTCTTCCTTAAGGGGAGACGTCCTTCTTTCATTCAAGCATCATTAGGTCTATAACTAGCTCCAGCCTAGAAATTGTGTGAAAATAACCTAATCACCATTTTTGTAGAAGTAGTCAGGGCTCTCTATTCACTAAATGTAATTTTTCAGTTATTCAGATCAAGTAAGACTCTAGTAGACTTGTCCTCTGTTTCAGTCCTAAGGATACCAAGATCAGCTACCTACTCCTCCAAATCTCTGTGCATAAAATCATTCGGATTATTATTGCTCTAGCCCTGCTCTTCATTACCATAACCACTCACCTTTTTGTTTTTGGTGTTGAAGCACTATCATCTGCTCCCTGTCATTTTAGGATCCCAAATCCCTAGTTATTTAAGGGAGCTCATTCCAATCATGGCATTTCTCAGCACTATTCTCAGACTATGGAGGACAACCATTAATGAGTTTTCCAAAAATACTGATATTCCCCTCGCTAAAGCCTTTCTCCGTGCCTCATTTAAGAAAATGTTATCTAGGTCTTCCTGATGAAGGAGTAACGGTGTCATATCTGATAAAGCTAATCCAAATTTTCTGTCTGGCTAAGGCTTTAGGTTTATTCCTCTACATTTTACCCAGGAAAGTCTAGCATCTCAACTTCATTTACCACAAGCCACAATTGAGCCTATATTTATGTCCACCAAGTAAACAATTATTAAAGTCAATTTCAATTGTTTGAGATAAAATTTCAAATCCAAAAAATAAAAAAATAAAATAAAATTTCAAATCCATATTGATAAATCCAGCCTCATCCAAGGCTAGAGTATTTATTCCTTGGTATAAACTCTAAAGAAGCTACTGATAACATCTTCTCTTGGTGAATATGCAATTTCTTCCAAGTTTATATTGTGTCTTACTTACCCAGAGGCTGCTGAGTTCCAGTATTATAGGCAATGAGACAGAGTGAGTAAATTTCTCCTAACTATCTTAGGTCATTTTATTCCAGGATCTTTAAGAATGAGAAAACAAGCCACCAAACAGATGAAAGAAGGAACTGCTTCTTCTGGCAAGTGAATTCAGGATGACTTGGGCTTTAAGGTCAAATATTCAAAAGAATCCATCCAAATGTGCCAATTATTCTAAGGATCCCATACCCTCATTAACTTTCCCTACGCACTGAAAACTATCCATCCCCCATAGTCCTACAATCATTTCCTTCATAACTTTCTATTACAACCGATGTTTTGTCACCTGAGGCATTATATCCAAAAGACATTTAATAACACTGAAGTATAAATGAAACTAAGTTTTTAGCATCACACGCCATGGACTACCAGCCTTCTAATTTTCCCTGGTCATTTCTCACTTCAGGTCTAACCAAATCAGATAAGTAATACTACATTTCATATTTGAGATTCTATTTCTTGGAACCCACAGCCTTACCAAACAAGATTTGATCAGTGTGATGACTAATTTTATCTGTTAAATTGGAGGGTGCTTTAGGATAAGATTAAAATTTTAATTGGTAAACCTTGAGTAAGCAGACTGCTCTCTATAAAGTGAGTGGGCCTCATCAAATCAGTTGAAAGACGAAATGAAACTAAGAGACCAGTCTCCCCAGGTGAAGTCGATTTTCCAACAGGCTGCCTTTGAACTTCATCTGCACCACCTCTCACCCTGGGTTTTCAGGGCTGCTGGCCTTCAGACTGGAACTGCACCATTGTCTCTGTGGCTCTCCAGCCTGCCAGCCCATAATACAGATTTTTGGATGCACCATGATCACATGAGCCAATTCCTTATAATAAAATCTTTCTCTCTCTCTCTCTCTCTCTATATATATATATATATATATAGAGAGAGAGAGAGATAAATATATATATATTTATAGATAAATATATATAAATATATATATTTATATTTATACACACACACACACATACAGGTTCACAAAACCATTGTTAAGGGGTGGAGGTTCAAATGTCAAGGAGGCTGCTGTGGCTTCCAGAAAATCTAGAAGTGTAAGAATCAGAGGAAAGTCACTACTCATGATCTCAGCTGCCTATAATACCAAGAAAGTGATTCTCATGAGAATGCCAAGAAAACACTGACATAGACCTATTTCTGCCACCTGCAAAGGCCCATATCCTGCTTACAGCAACCTCAGTAACTCATGGTCTTTCTTTCCCTTTGCCTTCTAAACCTTATAAAAGTACCTCCCATCAGCCAAATACAGCACAGAACCTGCTGAGAAGGGAATCTAGAAAACATAGTTCCAAAGAGGCAGAATCATGTGGTCATAGTTGGGAAGTGGGGGTTGTTGCTGAATGTTCAGGAGGGAGCAGGGCTGCACTTGCTTAATAGATAGTAGGAACAGTGAGCCTGTGGCATGCTTGGTGAAGACGTGGGAGCCCCATGACAAGGCACAGCTGATAACACTTCGCAAACAAATTATATGAGCACAGAAAGTGAGAGCTAAAGAGAGGTTAGCAGCCCCAGAATCAACTCATCTGCAGACAAGGAACTAATGCCCAGAGAGGGAATGAACTTCTTCTAAGGACTCTTTTAATTATTGGCATAGTCAAGATTCGAATCCACAAACCATTTAAGATTCTTTCCACTACTCGGTGCCTGCATATTAAGTTACTTTCTGGTCTCACCAGGGGTATACGATGTTCCTTCCCAAACAACATGCTCCTGGGATCACTATCATTCATTCTGGGGAACTGCACCACTGCGATGGGTAATGCACCCTCCCAGCCTGTGATATTAACAAATCACACCCTACAAACTAAAGTGTCCAAACTACCTTCCTTTTAGTGGGAGGAGATATTCGTTTATGAAAGATTCAGACCCCAAACAGATCTCCTTTTTCAGTTTTCCCTTCTTCTTCCTTCTCTCTTCTAGCTCCTGCTTTAGGACTCAGGGCCTTTAGTCACAAGAAAAGAATATTCTCTCTTCCAAGGTAAAACCCACTTTCTATTTAACTGTTTGATTTACAAATAATTATGACATGACAGCTGCTCTGGACTCTGCCTATGAAATCCCCGTAAGCCAGGCTTTCCTTCCTGTTGGTCTACAACCATTCCAATAAGCACCAAAAGCCTTTCTCTGAGTCTCAAATCCTTTTTTTTTTTTTTTTGACCCTTAATACATTTGTTCCCACAGTTTCACATCCTGGCTTATTATCTCTGCCTAGATAAACATTAGCACAGCATATTATCATATCTAAAACCCAATCGCATTCCAATTTCTCTGGTTTCAGATTAGAATAACTTAATCTTTTATGTAGAGAGGAAATTTGGCAACATTTCTGCCCTTTGGTGATAAAAGTAGGACTGTGATTTTGCCAGGCCATCAGAAAAAATGAGAGGGCTATGTTAAATCCTACTTTGCCAGGCTCCTGTACCCACCAGCCCTTGGGAAGGTTCAAAGGAGTCTAAGAAACAGCAGACAGATAGGAAGCGTGGTGGTGGCCAGGATCTGGTGCTGCAATACAAGGCCCTCTGGCCAAAATAGGGCCATACTTCGAAGGCTGAGAACTGCACTACTGCAGAAGTCCTTGTTCCTATCTCCAAAAGCTATGTGTTTACTACTTTTCCCCTAGACACAAGGATGATCTTCTCTCAGTGGCAAGTATACAGGGACAGGAAGAAAGAGATGCTCAGAAAAGCTCAGACTCCATTTCAACCAGCTTTGCAGCAGGAGGTGGGAAAAGGGAGAACACAGGGCATGGCTACATGTCTTGAACCCTGTCTATTTCTAAACTAGAGCTTAGAAATCTGATCAATCTACGTAGCTGTTCTTCTTCCTCAGAGCAAACCCAGGACGGACTCTCATACACACACAGCAAAGATCAAGGGTCAATGTGAACTGGGTGCCCGGAGTTTGGTCTTTGTCAGAACTGTGTCCCTTCCCCCCCTACATAAACCACCAATCCTCTCTCATGCCAGGCGGTTTCTAGATTAAGGTGACTTGGCTGAACTCAGGAAGAATATGGAGTGCCTGCCAACACTTGTTCCTGATTCCTCTCCAGAACTTGTCCATTTCCCAATAGAACAAACACTAAAATAGATAAAATTTCACAACTCTCTAACTGACAGGAAGAAAAAAAGTCCCTGTTCAGCTTAAAATGGTTTTGCAGTAAGAGGCTCCAGAGAATTCTTGAAGAGATTGGCACTGGCCATGCGTAGGCCAGAATGTACGCTTTCCAATTATCTGACATCCTCTTCCAACACATCCAGGGCACTCTCTGCATCTCATTTGCATCAAATTCATTTTAGCACATTTTTTATTACTATTTTATTATTCCCTTTTCAATCTCAAACTTTCAATAACAGGGGTTTATTATCTTAAGTAATTCCTAGGCTTATAAGCAACCTTTACTCCCCACTATTCCCTCCACCCCCAATTCTCCACAAACTACCCTCTTTCCCCCACCACTGCACACACATAAGTATTCCTCATTACCACTCCTATTATTGGTGTAAAGTATTTCATATAAAATGATCAAAACTTGGACAGAAGCTGTCAGTCATAGAAAGGTGATCCTCAAACTTGCTCAGAAAATAGTCCTTTTTTTTTTTTTTGTATCCACCATTCCTGACATCAAGGGAATCAACTCTTAAACATAAACCTCAATAAAACAGTCCATGGTTTCCTGTATTGGCAACCACACCATAACAGTGAAACATGTCCTGAAATTTTGATAACTTGTTAAGTAAGAGAAGACCAAGGAAATAGAAAGAATTGGACAAGACAAGAGAATAGAAGAACATGGGACAAAACCAAGAGAAAGAAGCAGAAGAGCCATGTGATCCTTCCTCAGCAGAAGGCTCAGCATTTCAGAGTCAGCATGATTACCTGCCTTACACACAGATGGAAAGTGGCAGATAATCTGCCCCTCGAGCTCACAACATTCCTAACAAGAAAAGAGACCAAGTGACCTATGTGCAACAAGACCGACCCTTAGCATTTGAATGGTCAGCCATTCAAGTTCTAGTTTCAGAAACCTCACCAGTGTATCCATGGTCTTCTATTATTCCCATCCCCAGCCCACATCTAGACATCTTTGAAGCTTTCTTAATAACCTAACTCTCCTGTGTTCACTGACCCACACAGAATTTTCCACCATGCAGGGAGAACTCCCCACTGAGAGAGAATTACCAAGTTCACGCATAGAGGTTAACAACCACAGGGAAGGGTGAATGGTTCCTACTGCATCTTTCATGCCCAGACTCTAGAACTGAGACTAGGGGAGTGCGCATATCTCAGGCTATGCCAGACAGGTGAAAAATGAGCTGTGAACTCTCCCCTGCTGGAGGAGGCAAGGCCTCTGGTTAAATCATAACAGCACAGTTGATATGATCTCAGGAGGAGGCTTGCCCCACTAATCCCTCAGGAGAAAATGGTCCATGTATAACGTCTCCAACTCATTAGAGCTTCAGTTCATTTATTAAATATTGAGCACATCAGATGGTTCTCTTTGGTGTGGAGGAGCAGAGTCCTTGTTCTTGGAGGGGGATGCTGTGTATCCTCCTGAGCAAGTCCAGTTGGCCGTGCTAATTGCTAACAGATTTCTCACACACTGTTTTTTCTTCGTCTGCCTAGGAAGTACATGCTGCACCACAGGAGATGTGGGACAGAACTTTGTTGCTAGGAGTCTAAATGATAGTGGCAATTAATTATTCACACCAGTCAAAGGAAGCAACTTAATGAGAGCCCAGCAATGGAACCTGCTCTGAGAAGTTGCGTAAGATGAGGAAGAAACACAGGCATCCCTGGTCTCTTAGACCATCCGTTGATCTTTAGGTGGAACCATGTTCAATGGCAGTAGCTAGGACCTAGGCTAAGACTCTCATCTGCAGATAATGGGACTGAGAACTGAAGGAAGGAAGGAAAGTGACAAGACACAAAGAAAGTGGCCCTGAGCTCTTATTATGTGCTGTGTTCTAAGCATTTCATATCTACATACTCATTTAATCCTAACAATTCTATAAAGTTGGTACCTCACAGTGAAGTGTGGCTGATTACCAGTTATACCAATAGTGCCAAGAATGTCCCACTCGTCTGGAAACTCACCTAAGAGGGAACTGTCCCCTACTTAAATTTTTATAGGCTATTTGCCTTTGCCCTAGCCATGTTATCTAAACCAACAAAACCAACCCAGATTAAACCCAAGCACAAGAGATGTTTAATCTATCTATGGAGTATTTAAAATCATGAGACAGGAGACAGATTCCAGTGAGATAAGAAACAAAGTGGGTAACTTCAATGATATGGTATGACGTTCTAGATTCATGTTCTTGTGGCCTCTGTTTCCCATCCTTGAATGCCTGTTGTGCTCAAACCTAAATTTCTCTTTTCTTAGGCTAGCTCAAGTAAGTTTCTCTTTCTTGCAATCAAAATTTCTCTGTCAAAACTAGCATGCACATGCATAAGTGTTTGCATACATGCATACACATGTGTGTTTATATCCACACGCTGAACCAAAGCATTCAGGTAAAAGAGGTTCTTTTTTTTTAAACTTATTTATTCATGAGAGACACAAAGAGAAAGAGAGAGAGAGAGAGGCAGAGACCCAGGCAGAGGGAGAAGCAGGCTGCATGCAGGAAGCCCGACATGGGACTCGATCCCGGGGCTCCAGGATCAGGCCCTGGGCCGAAGGCGGCGCTAAACCACTGAGCCACCCGGGCTGCCCAAAAGAGGTTCTATTGAGAAAATAAACACAAAAGACTTGATCTAATGTAACTGAGGACATGGAAGAAAAAATATTTCTCCCATCTGATGTCACAGGGTATTTTCTGGTTCTGAGCCAAGAACAAGAACTAATGCCAAATAATACTAAACTAACATCTGAGGTCTTCCTGTGTGCTAGCTTCCAAGAATTTAACATGAATATATTCATTTATTCCTAACAGCTTTGTAACGTAGGTACTTCATAATCCCCATTTCGTAAGTGAAGAAACTGAGAGAGACATTAAGTACCTAGTTCAATGTTATCCAGTATGTAAGTGGCAGAGTCAGTATTTGAACTCAGAGTATAGCTTCTCAGCCTCTGGGCTAGTGGTAGATGGGCAATGAAGACCCTAGGTTCCTCCTTCTCTTTAGTGGACTTTAAGCCCAAAAGAGGCTTTCAGAATTCTGGAGCGAAAACCTGGTGGGCATCAGCAAACAGGTCAGCTTCCTAGGTACTAGGTAAATGGAGGGTTTAAGATTAAAAATTTGTAAAAAGAATTCTTGCTTTAACTTGTCAGCCTGTGTGATTTAAACCACCACCTCAGCAGTCAGGCAACTCTGCATTTTGATTTTTTACCTTAACGTTAAGACCCATAGATCAGCAATGTTCCCTTTCTTAATATTCCATCAGGCTACATCAGCCATGAGTCAGAAGCCATACTCAGCCTTCACAGAGCCAGTGACTATTGGTGGTTTGTAAGTGTGGACACTAGCAGTATTTGATATCACCAGTGTGATCAAGTATTTAGTCCTACAAAAAACAAGATTAAAAAGAAAGTTTGAAATTTTAATGAATTTGTACACTGTTTTCAATGTGAAGAATTCAATTGTTACGTTTGTTTCCCAAGCCAGAGACCCAGAATCAGCCTGCAAACTCATCCTGCAATTCAAACCAATCCACTACTTAAGAGCCAGCCCACGGCCATCCATTTTACCTTCTCTTAACTCTTTTGAGCAGAAAACCTGTAACTTCTCTTCTCCCTGGCATAAAGGGCCTATCTGCATGAAAGAAGAAAGATGGGTGCAAAGAGCAGAGGACACAGGATACAAAATGCAAGAAGCATGTTGTAGGTTATTGGGGAAAAGTATCAAAAGAGTCATAGGCAGAGCTGGACAACCATACAAAATGTAAACTGCCTAAAGAGAATAGGTATTATTTCAACAGAATCATCCCAAATTTTGCCTTATGTTTGGAGACAGAAAAGAAAATCTATTCAATTTATCTGAATTCAGAGTCTGAAGGAGCTGGCTCACATGCCTGTTTCCTGTGAAACCTTTTCAAAGGAATAACCTGATTTCCTGTTTATTAAGGATTGCCAACCAGATAATGCAGTTTCAGGTCCCTGGATATACTGCAATTCTTTATAATCCAGAGAATATAAAAGAGCAATGGGATTGGAAAAGCAGAGTAGAACAAAGGATAAACACCTCTTTTTTTGTGAAATAACACAGGACATATTGTCAGCATTTTCAACTATAACAAGAAATAAAAGAGAATAAAGAATTTGGAAATCCAGGGCCTAGAAATCTTTCCATTTCCTTTCTGCCTTTCATTTATTCCAAGTTGATGTGAGAAACCTGGGAAATTACTAAAGATTATCTAGAACCCTAATGTCCACTTAATCTACATTCATGAGGGAAAAAAATCTGAGTATGCATAGAGATTCCAGAGAAGAGAACTGAGAACCGGAAGATTAGCCACGTGACAAACACACCACTGTCCTTTATAAAGCGAGTTTCTGGTGACTCCTAGGAGCCACATCTAAAAGCATTTACTGAGGGGGGCACTTGACTGGATGAGCACTAGGTGTTATTCTGTATGTTGGCAAATTGAACACCAATAAAAAATAAATTTATTATTTAAAAAAAATACAAGATAGAGATATTTTCAAAAAAAATAAAAATAAAAATGAAAGCATTTACTTAGCATGTCCAAAGTCCACCCATAACCTCCCATTTTCTACTGTTTATTACTACCCATGTAACACATAGACTACCTATATTTTTATAGTACTTTATAATTTACATTTTCCCATTCATTGGGTTTCTTGGTTCTCCAAGCAAGCCTATGTGTAGGGACCATTACAGATAGGAACGCTGAGTGTCACAAACACTGGGACTCTTACCCAAGATACGATAGGAGTCTATATGTCTATTAACATTTGTCCAGATATTAGCCACCTCCCTTCTCTGCACTATTTTGACTGTCAGAATCCGGCTACCCCTTTAAAAATAATCACATACAACATTTCATCTGAGCAAAGAGTCCCTCATTTTCTCTCAATCCATATTCTCTAAGAGCTAACTCCTTTCCAAGTGTTCTGACTCTGACCTGGCCTACTGAGTATTACATGTCCTTGGTTTGCCTCCTTTTTTTAATTTATTTGTTCTTTTGTCTTATTTCTTAAATTCCACATATGAATGAAATCATATGGTAGTTGGCTTTCTACGTCTGATTTATTTCACTTAGCATTATACTCTCTAGGTCTACCCGTGTTGTTGGAAATACACACACACACACACACACACACACACCACATCTTCTTTACCCATTCATCTATCGATGGACAGTAGACACTTGAGTTGTTTCCATTGCGTGGCTATTGTAATTAATGCTGCAATAAAAATAGGGGTACATATATTTTTTTGAATTAGTGTTTTCATTTTCTTTGGGTAAATACCCAATAGCGGAGTCACTGGATCATACAGTATTTCTGTTTTTAATTTTTGAAGAATCCTTACAGTGTTTTCCACAGTGGCTACATCAATTTTCAGTCCCGCCAATGATGTACAAAGGTTCCTTTTTCTCCACATCCTCATCAACACTTGTTATTTCTTGTTTTTTTTTTTTAGCCATTCTGACACATGTAAGGTGATATATCATTGTTTTGATTTGCATTTACTTGATAATTAGTGATGTTGAGCATCTTTTCATATGTCTGGTGGCCATTTGTAGGTCTTCTTTGGAAAAATGTCTATTGACATTGAAAAAATGTCTATTGAGGTCCTCTGCTCATTTCTTAATCAGATTATTTGGATTTTTGGTATTGAGTCATGTTAAGTTCTTTGCATATTTTCAATATTAATCCCTTGTCAGATATATCATTTGCAAATATCTTCTCCCATCTAGTAGGTTACCCTGTGGTTTTGTTGATTGTTTTCTTTGCTGGGCAAAGGAATTATCTTGATGTAGTCCCAATAATTCAATCTTACTTTTATTTTTCTTGTCTGAGAAGACATATCCAGAAAAATGTTTCTATAACCAATGTTAAAGAAATTACTCTCTATGTGTTCCTCCAGGAGCTTTATGGTTTCAGGTCTCACATTTAGGTCTTCAATCCATTTTGAGTTTATGTTTGTATGTAGTGTGAGAAAGTAATCGAGTTCCATTCTTTTGCATGTCCAGTTTTCCTAGCAACATTTGAAGAGATTGTCTTTTCCTTATTGCATGTTCTTGCCTCTTTTGCTGTAGATTTATTAATCATATATGCAAGGGTTTATTTCTGAGCTCTCTATTCTGTTCCATTCATCTATAGGTCAATTTTTGTGCCACTATCATACTATTTTGATTCCTACAGCTTTGAAATATATCTTGAAATCTGGGATTGTGTTATCTCCAGGCTTACTCTTCTTTCTCAAGATTGCTTTAGCTATTCAGGGTCTTTAATGGTTCCATACAAATTTTAGTATTATTTGTTTTAGTTCTGTGAAAAAGGTTATTGGTATTTTGACAGGGATTATACTGAATCTGTAGACTGCTTTGGGTAGTATGAACATTTTTTTTAAGATTTTATTTATTCATTCATGAGAGACACACAGGAAGAGAGGCAGAGACATAGGCAAAGGAAGAAACAGGCTCCATGCAGGGAGCCCGATGTGGGACTCAATCCTGGGACTCCAGGATCACACCCTGAGCCAAAGGCAGATACTTAACTGCTGAGCCACCCAGGCCTCCATAGTATGACATTTTAATAATATTGGTTCTTCCGATCCATGAGCATGGAACATCTTCCCATTTGTGTCATCTTCAATTTCTTTCATCAATATTTTCTAGTTTTTGGAGTACATGTTGTTCCCCTTCTTGGTTTATTTCTAGGTACATGCCTTTAGAATAATAATCCCATCAAGATTAATGAGGTGCAATTATATTTGGTTGGTCTACTGAAAGAAAGAGGTGGTCTATTTTCCACAAGATTTGAACCTCACAAGATGGAGGCCTGGTACCTCTATCAGCTATCACATGGAACCTGATATTGAAACCATCTATAGCACTTTAAAAGTCTCTAGATCAAACCACATATGAAGGGAAACCTTCCATCTTCTCAGTTAAGTAAAACAGCGTTTCTTTTTTTCCCCCCTTAGGCTAGTTTGAATTGATTTTCTCTCATTTATTCTAACTGATATATTACCCAATGCCTTGAGTATGTCCCTCCCCAAAACATACCTCAAGACAAAGAGGATAATCTTCCCAGATAGATTAGGACATAAAAGGTCACCAGAACTTCAACCTAAATATTCTATCATCAGGTAGTAAGTTCCTTTTCCTGACATCATGACGCTTACCTCTTGCCTCCACTGATGTTTCCTTAGCCTGCATAATCTCACTCTTCCTCTCCTACCAGAATAATTCATGCCCTATTGACAAAGTTAGGCTCACATTTTCCCTTCTTGGAACTCCGCTGGATAATCCTGGTACTTAATTACACAGACTTTTTGTTATTGTTCTTATTTATAATTTTAGATATCTTATCTTTCCAAATGGGCTCTAAGATATCCCAAGATGAAAGCATATTCTTAGACTACATCTGTACCCCCCTCATTGCCCTAAACAGTATGTACATGGTACATATTATCAACAGGAAATTTTTTTTACTTAACTGGCAAAAGGAAATGCAAAGGAATTAAAAGATGACACCATAGCCAGATAGCTAAGTGACAAAAGAATGAAGAGATGATTGAGTTAATCCTTGTGGTATCCTTAATACTGGCTTTGTGATTCCGTGTAAACTTTATGAATTCTCTCATAAAACACATAGTTTAAAGGTGACAATGTATCTCGTACAAAGAGCTGAGAAACATATAGAATATAAGAGTCTCAACCTCATAGTAGGCCTTCAACAAATTCTTTAAAATTGTAATCAAGAGTTGGGTACCAATCCAAGTTATTCCCAGAAGTGCTTTCTTAATGATAATAAATAATCCAAAACATTTTTTATGGCTTATTTTTTCATGTTTTATTCATGTGTTAACGAATAACAAAAATAGTAACAACCATTTTGTCAAATATCTACTATGTGCAAGACATTGCCAGACACAGAGAGATACTTTGCATATATTATATCCAACCCTTTAAAGAGCTGCAAAGTATGTATTATTATTGACTTTTTTATTGACTTTTTAAAAATAAACAAGAGTACCTTAAAGAAGTTAAGTGGGAGTTCTGTTTGGGGAACCAGAAAACCAAACAAATCTCCTGACCAAAAATCACATAGAAATATGGGCTAAAATAATATAAATATCTATTAAAGAGCTGAGCATGTACCAAGCCAGGTGACAATTCCAAGGACCAAAACAGAGAGGAATCTGAATGTACAGAAGTATATGAGCTGCAGCTGCAGCAGTCTGGAAGGTGGTGAGGATTCCTGGTTTTGTAACCCATTCTCTTGGATTTTATGCCCAGACAGGGCCAGGAGATAAAGTATGGTATAGAGTTGGAATTAAGTCACTTCACATAAAACCTCAATAGAAACCTCAATGAGCTGTGAATTCAGTAAAAGGGTGAACTAAAACAACCTATCTACTAGCACAGAGAAATAACAGGAAAGCTTTTTCTGTTGTGGCCTGGGCACTAGTAGAAATAAATTAGAGTTTACCCTAACAACTTACAACTAGTTATGTGTCTCTGTGAGTGTGTTGAGTGTGAATGTACCACTCTCATGCTCTAGGAAACCATAAAATGGTTTCTAGCCTATTAATTCCCCTGGAGCACCTGGACAAGGAGGACATCCTTTCAACCCAGGCCATACAGGATTCAAATAGAAAATGCACTGCTGGATTAGCTTATAATACAAAATGTGTAATAATACAAACTACAAAATAGTAAAACAAGTAAAAAACAAAAACTCCTCAGTAAACCAGAGTCAGTGTATAAAAAACATACAGCAGGATTAGATGCCTAAGATCTTCAAATAATGGAACTATCAGGAAAATTGCAAAATAAATATTTTAAATGGCTAATTTAAACTCAATACCCAGGTTAAGAAGATTAGATACACCTAGAAAGAATAATGAACATGAAAGTATTTGTGAAGGAATTACTGAATATTATGTTTAGAGAACCAAAGAGATAAAAAGCATAAACTAGTGTTGAAGAATATGGATGACAAAATGAAAAGGGCCAACATATGTCTAAGGGGAGTTCCAGAAAGAGAAAACAGAGAGAAATGGGAAACATATTAGCTGAAAAGATAACAGCAGAAGATTTTCAAGTATTGAAGAACAACATATTTCAGGATGTACAATTATTTATGAGCAGAATAAGTACAAATAAATTCATGCCTAGATACTCATTGTGAAGCTCCATAATAGCAAAGAAGAGATATTAAAGATATCCAGAGGGGATCCCTGGGTGGCGCAGCAGTTTGGCGCCTGCCTTTGGCCCAGGGCGCGATCCTGGAGACCCGGGATCGAGTCCCACGTCGGGCTCCCGGTGCATGGAGCCTGCTTCTCCCTCTGCTTGTGTCTCTGCCTCTCTCTCTCTGTGTGTGACTATCATAAATAAATAAATAAATAAAAATTAAAAAAAAAAATAAAGATATCCAGAGAAAAAAAGCCAGGCCATCTACAAATGAACAATTAGGCTAACAATATATTTCTCAACAGCAGCAAGAGAGACAAACAGGCAAAGGAATAATATCTTTGAAGCACTCAAAGAAAATAATGTCAACCTTGAATTCTTTATCAATCTAGACCACAATTCATGAGTCAGAGTGAAATAAAGACCACTGCAGGCACACTAAGTCAGAAGGCTTTCCACTAACAAATACTTGCTCAAAGAAATGAGTAAAGAATGTACTTTAAAAGGGACTCTCAGCTCAAAGGGCAGACTAAACTACATGAAGGAATGATGATCAAATAAATTTTTTAATGTAGTTAATCCAAATAAGCATTAATTATAAAATCAATAATAATTAATGAATATAAAATCAGAAAATCTTAAAACTGAACAATAAATGCTCAAAAAGAGAGAGGACAAGTATAATCTAAGATTTTTTGTTGGTTGAGAGAAGAATAGATACTTTGTTAAGCCAAACATGCATTTAAAATGTTAAGCATGACCTTTAAAAAATGAAAGCAGAAGGCATGAATTTCAAATAGTAGAAGAGGGAAAATGGATAAAAATAACAATCAATATAAGGCAGTAAAAAAGGAGAAAAAACAGGGCAAGCAGAGAGAGAAAGCACAAAATAAGATAAATAAGATCAATTATTGCATTGATCACAATACATGTATATTTATGTGTTATGTTAGTTAAAAGATCAACAAGTTACAATTAAAAATGTTCAGTAACATGCTGCTTAAATGAACATATAATTCATAGAAAGCCAAGCCAAAAGACTAACACTGAATAAATGTCCAAGCTTACTAGTACTTAGGGAATTCAAAGTTAAAACAATAACAGTCTCCCATTTCAAAGCTATCACCTTAAAAAGTCTTATTTACATAGTTGGTAGAAATAAAAATTGGTACAACTACTTTGGAAAGATATTTGGCAAAATCCAATATAGTTAAAAATACATGTATCTTTAAACTTACAACACTACTTCTAGGTGAACCTCCTAGAGAAACTGTTACAAAGGTATATATGAATTTATATTCAGAAACACTTATAGCCAAAATTTGCAGTGATAAAAAAAAAACAAGCAATAAATGCACATCACCAGAAGCATCATCTTAAAATCCAAATTAAGGTAAATGGAATGCTATGCAACCAGTAACATGAACAAATAAATAAATGAGAGAATGAATGAGTGAATGAATGAATTACAACATGTTCATAAAGATAAATTTCAAAAACAATGTTGAGCAACAAAGGCAAGTTCCTTTATTTTATAAAGGTGAAACATAAGTTCTTATAGATTCATAGATATGAAGCATAAAAATTTGCAAAAAAAATGACAATGAAAGGTCAGGAAAAGAGGGAATACATAGGATCAGAGAAATATACACATTAACTAAAACTGAGCTTGTTATGCCTTTTTTAAAATACATATAGCAAAAATACAAAATGTTAAAATTAGATAATGTAGGTGATGTGTCCATGGGTTTCACTGCATCAGTCTTTGTGCTTTTATCTATGGTTTAAATATCTTATAAATTTAAAAGCTACATAGAACATAAATATATACAATTTATATTTTTATTTTTTTACTTTATTTTGAAGATATTATTTATTTATTCATGAGACACACAGAGACAACGGCAAAGGCATAAGCAGAGGGAGAAGCAGGCTCCCTGCAGGGAGCCTGATGCGGGACTCATCCCAAACCCCAGGATTATGACCATTGAGCCACTCAAGTGCCCCACAACTTTTATTTTTTAAGAAACTTTTAAAAATAAAAAGTTTCAAGAAAATAGTAACATTTTAGCAGTATGTTAGACTAGTGTTTCTCAAACTCTAATGGCACATAAATCACTGGAGATTTTGTTAAAACTTAGATTCTCATTTTAAGGTTTTGGGCAAAGTCTAAGAACATGCATTTTACATAACCTCCCAGGTGATATTTACCAACTGGTTTATAGATCACACTTTGAAAAGCAAAGTTGGGAGATTATATTATTCCCCAAAGTACGTTGCTCATCTCTGACAAAGATTATACTTTCCCAATCCTGTTGATGTCAGGCTTGGTCGTGTATGTTGCTTTGGCCATGAAATGTGCAGAAGTAATGATATGTGATATTTCCTAGAAGCAACCTGAAAGACAACATGTGCCTTTCCATGATTTCTTTTCCTTCTGCAATGATCCAGATACACATGTCTCAATCAGCCTGGGTCAAGAAATAAAATTCACAAAACAAATCTTATCCCACTGCCTGGGTAAGGTAGCATGAGTGAGATATAGGAAACTTTCACTGATGTAAGCCATTGAGATTAGGGGCTATTTATTATTGCAATATAACCCAACCTATTCTTTGATAAATACAAGCCATATGGTACATACATGTATTTTACGGGATTTAAGGAACCACCCTGGGACACCTGGCTCCTCGGTGTATAGAGCATGCAACTCTGGGTCTTGGGGTCATGAGCTCAAGCCTCATGTCAGGGTGTATATGTCATTTAAAAATTAATTAATTAATTAATTAATTAATTAAATAACCACCTGCCACCACTTATTTTGACTGGCAACACTGGCCGAGATATTTAACTTTCCTGGATCTCAGCTATCTTATATACAAAATGGGAATAAAACTTGATTGTGTTAGGGTAGAAAAAACATACATACAACAGCTCAGAAAGAGTATGCTTGTGAATGAATTAGGTCCCACGCCCCTCTCAAAAAGAAGGAAATGAAGAGGAGAGAAGATAAGAAAACAAAGATGAAGAAAATGAGGAAAGGAGGAAAAAGACAAGTCTAAATTACCTTCCAGATCACAGAGCTCACGGGTTCCTAGATTGAAACACCAACCCAAGCAGTTTCATTCCAAAACCCGGGCCTTTTCTACTCTGCCAAGCTGATGAGGCCAGTCTGGATGAACAGATGTTATCAATCTGACATCTTTTTTAGTTTGGAAAGGCTGACCCTCATCTGTCTAGGAGCACCCCTTGACTCATCTCCAACCTCTTTTGGAGCACCTCTTGACTTTATCCCCAACCTCCTTTCTTTCCACATAGCTTCCACTCATTCTTCACCTTTCCTAATCCCAGAAATCAGGAGTAGGTGCCATGGCTTTGGCAAAAGAGTCAGAATGACTAACACTACAAATGTTAATGGATGGAGGTAGATTTGACCAACCTTGGAATGCCACCTTCTAACATCTTGTATCTGAAAAATTGCCATCTCCCCAGAGGTAACAATCTAATCACGCCTTTAGCTTGTTACTTAATAAATTACTAAGTATTTTCCAAGTATTTTCTCAGAGTCTATGACTATGCTCACAGTTAGCTGCACCATCTGGGAACAAAAAGACATTACCCAGTGATACTAATAACGTTGGATGGGAGAACAGTGCACATGATGAAAACTTAGAAATGGAAAACAAAGCCCTAAGGATTTAAATATATAAAGAAGAGATTGAACTTTTAAAAAAAATGCAAACTGTATATAAACTAAAATATCCTCATCTTAGGAAGAATTATTCCAAAGCAAAGAAAGTCATTGGGAATGAAAAACAGGCTGGAAGGGACAAGGGAGTGATAGGTAAGAATGAATGTTGGTGATAAATATTAATAAGATATGAAATCTCAATGTACTATTCCAACAAAAATGGCCATTGTTGTTTTGTTTTGTTTGATTACATAAGAAAAGGGACTGCATCCCAGAAAAAGCAGATGATCATTTATCTTTAAGAAACTGATTAAACTAAAAAAAGAAAAAAAAGAAACTGATTAAACTGTACCTAGAATGCTGCACATTGTACTTGTAGCAGCTTGGGAACTAGTAATAAATAAGAGGATGAACATTGCTCTGAATAGGATGAGCAGAACAGTTAATGGGTCAACAGGTGACTCAGTCAGCTAACACTCAGCACCCACTGTTGGCCTGGCTCTGTCTTGGGTTAAAAGATAGAAAGTGTCCAATCCAGTTTGGTTTCAATCCTGACTGGAATCAAAAGAAAAAAAAAAGAGCATGCATTAACTTTACTATTTTTACCTCTTGACAGGAGTGAAAAGCTTCCCAAGCACAAATCACATACATTTTTTTTTCTAATTTACTTTTAATCTCAGGAGTTGGCTAACTCCAGCACACAAGCTGCATCTGTAATAGCGGCATTCATCTCCACTGCCTTTGTCAAGAGGGCTGAGAAATATAAACCAAGTGATTAGAAAGAGAGCCCCTTTACTGTTAGAATCAACAGTATGGTGTGTTTGGAAGGCAGCCTAACAGCACTTCCCTCAGTCTCTCTGCTGTTGTTAGATTTGCTCTTTCAAATCAAAATGCTCCTCCACCAAGGCCCTGCCTCTTCTCCCTGAATGCTATAGGGAAAGGTAAAAAGTTTCATTATGCCTCTAACCAATAGCACAGTGCCATTTATAGTGGAAATTTTCCTCTCAGCCTCTACCCAAAGTGCAACATGGGATATTAGCCATTACTATTCTCAATCTAAGACGATGAAGGGAGGTACCCGTTGGAGCCTAATGAAGTCTCCATATGAAAAGGGGATAATGGTACATCTGGGAATGGAGAAGGGGAGGGGGAAACTTGCACAGATACAAGATGGAAAAGAAGTGGCTCTATGTAGGATGGGTGGGATAGTCTAGAAAACAGCGTGGATCACAACTGGACCAAGGAATAGCCACGTGCACTAGAATTTAAACAGTTCTAGAGGACTAGGTCAGTTCTAAGCTTAACAATTACTAAGAGTTAATACAGCTAATATTTTTTACATAGCAGGTACTGTTCCTGTACTCTTTCAGCCACAACCTGATTATCATCAATCCTGTTTTAGAGATGAGGAAATACAGCGGAAAGAGACAAGGTAGTGGAGGGTCACAGGGCTGATACTTTGGCAGAAGTGAGATTTGAACCCAAGAAGTCTGAAGAGGAAGCATGGGGAGACAACTACATGAAGGGGCTTCTGGCACTTGGGAGCACAACATGGGAACCAAGAAGAAGAGCCACAAAGATGAATGAAAGAAATTTTTAAGATAGAACTGGAGGGTATTATGCTGAGTGAAGTAAGTCGATCGGAGAAGGACAAACATTATATGGTTGCACTCATACGGGGAATGTAAAAAATAGTGAAAGGGATTAAAGGGGAAAGGAGAGAAAATGAGTGGGAAATATCAGAGAGGGTGACAAACCATGAGAAACTCCTTACTCTGGGAAACAAACAAGGGGTAGTGGAAGGGGAGGTGGGCGGGTGGGGGTGACTGTGTGACTGGCACTGAGGAGGGCACTTGATGGGATGAGCACTGGGTGTTATACTATATGTTGGCAAATTGAACTCCAATAAAAAAAAATACAAAACAATTCTCATCAGCAATGAAAAAAGATTACAAAGTTTATTTCAAGAAAGCCAGCTTATTTATGCTGGAAGAAAAACGAAGGCACACTCCCTGGAGGAGGAGGGGAAGCAGGAGGAAGGAATAAGGTGAATTTTTTTTCTTTTGAAACTCTTGCTTTCCAACAATTTGCTTGAAACAGGCACGTGGGTTTTGACGCAATTACTTGGGCAGTTCAAACGAATCCTTCCAATTGAAGGATTAATCATTCAAGATAGGCGTGCACTTGCTTGCATATGTTTAATAATTGTGAAAGAAATAAATTCATTTTTCCTATACTGCTTTATGTTTTATAGGCAAAAGTCTGTATTTGGGTGGGGAGGAGGGTTAAATGTAACTATGCAAAAATGAATAATTCCCCAAAAAAGAAAATGATTATCTTTTCTTTTTCTTAATGAATATCTACTTCCTCAACCTAGATGAGGACTTCACCAGACACGGAAGAACTCACATGTATCAGGTGCTATGTGGGGTACTCAAGACATGATCCTTCCCCAAATGAAACTACAACCTCAAAGTAAAGACAAATGTAGGAATCAGAGAAATAGAAGGCAGAAATAATAAATTGCAAAGTCGGGGGAGGGAGAATTGGCTGCGTAAATTTATAGGACAGGAAGGCTCAATGTGATTGAAGCATTCCTGAAGGGGTTTACAAGAGAAAACGGAGATTGGATTTAATCCTAGGTAAGGTTTCGAAAGGAAAAAGGCATTCTAGGAAAGAAGGTTGGCAGGAATGAAGGCTCAGTCTTGGAAAAAGACAATACATGTTTGAAAAATACTAAGGGCCATAATTTGGCCGGAATATATGTGGCATGCTTTCATAGTAGAAGTGGCCAGTATGACTGAAAAACTAAATTGAAGCCATATTGTAGAAGATCTTAAAATTTTAAGTTTTAACAGAGATAGCTATTAAGGTTCTCATGCAGAAAACTGGCAAGGTCAGAGTCATAGACAATATACTACAGAAAAATCACTCTGCTAGTAGTAGTATGGAGAGTGGATTGTGTAAGAAAGAGACCCGAAGAAAGGCCTGAGAAAAGTTCACACACAAGCTATGAACTACACCCTCAGCCACAACCCCCCTTCAGAGGCCTGCCTTTGCTCCTAGAAGGGAGAAGGCCAGAAAACATGAATGTGCACTCATAGAAAAACTGAAATCATCCCACTGACAGTAGCCAGAGATAGGAGCTATAAAATATCAAAACAGGAAGGATCTATGGAGGTCATCTAGACCTTCCTATCTTCCTCATTTTATCCAGAAAAAAATGACTGTTACATGTTAAGTGGCTCATTAATGATCTTTTATTCATAGTCTGAACTTTTTCTTCCACTTCTAAACCACTGTATGTTGAAAAATCCTGTAGCTGAATATAGCAATTTGTTAGAAATTTTGGAGCAAATGGATTATTAATAAATATTAGCAACTAATGATCAAATTAACTGTGATTATAATTGTATTCCATTTTGCATTCATTCATTTCACTCATTATTCGTAGTCACACGAAGTGGCAACTAAAACTAATACCCCCAATTCTCAATCCAAGAGGTGTTTATTAGTAGTTAGAATGTATAAAGTGTTATATATCTAAATTACATATGCAATTAAGACCATAGTAACCGTATAATTTTTATCCATATCCTATGTCACTTTATTATGTAACCCTGTAGTGCTTATTAATTATTTCATTCCATCATCTTGACTTCCCAGATGGACTGAAATTCTTAAAGGGCAGGCACTAGACCATCATCTTGCATCCCCAGCCACCAAGTATGGTCCTAGACACAAGGCAGGCCCCCAACTATTACCTAATGTGTTGACTGACTACAAAGAAGAGGTGAATTTTTACACCCTTTGTATTTAAATATATGATATAGTATATCATCAGTGTTCTATTAGGAGGGTAAAATTATGAGCAAGTTTTTTTTGCTTTTTAATGCCAGTAATTTAGATATATTAATATTATACTCTTAGTGAAATAAATGAGAACTAATATCCTCATCTACCACCAGCAATTAAGGAAACATGCAGGAATTCCCTTATCTGCAGATGAGAAAACCAGCTACTGAATTCTTTCTCAGGAACAAGACCTAATCCTTTATTTAATGCACATTTCCTTTGCTGAATTAAGCAAGCCATCTCCCTTGCCTCTTCCTACCCCTTGCCATTCTTTACCTGTAACAAAACTGCAAGTTTAGAGGGAGTTCTTTATCTAAAATTTGGTATCATGAACAGAGTGGGAGTTGTTTCCCCTTGAGATTTCCCCAAAGTTGGGGAAAACACATGGAAGAAGTGTTCAATTTTGTAAAACACATTATATGAATTAGGACACTGACAAGTAGTGGTCTGAACACTTTCTTCTACTTCTAAACCACTTTGTATGTTGAAAAATCCTGTAGCTGAATATAGTAACTTTTACAGAAATATTGGAGCAAATGGATTATTAATAAGTATTAACACTAATCATCATATTTACTACTAATACAATTGCATTCCATTTTTCTACAAATTGCTCTAGACACCTTCACGGTTAAATATAAAAAACAAATAAATGAACAAAAACATCCTAGCACCTCCGGCATTTGAAAGTAGAATTTGCTGGGCTGTAAAACCAGTGAGTTATTTGTCATGCAGCTTAATTCTGTCATAAAATGCTAATCAGCCTTTCTGTCACTTTGCTCTTGCCCCATATCTTTTTATGAGAACATTAACATGGTTATTACAAAACAGAGACTCTTAGGGCTGCAAACATACTTACCATTTATGTATATTTTTGTCCAACAACAACAAAAAAAAAGCATTGCCGCCAAAAGCCCCCAACTCCCAATTAACCATAATCCTAGTTTCTAGCATGTTGGGCTTTAGTCAGCTATGCCATCTGGATGGTGGTATCAGGTAACCAGGCCAGGATTAGCTTTCCCTTGTCCAGATCATCGTGTGGGGGTCGAGTTGTGAGCCTTTCTTCCCATCTCACCATAGAGCACCTGAAGCATCCGTAGTAGAGTTGGTAAAACACAGGCTGTATTTTTGGTGGCTCTTTTCAACAGTCCTTACAATGGAAATATAGACTCTGGAAGATAATTTCCCAAAGGCCTTAAGAGTTGGACCCTCTTCCCAGAAATTGAAGGGGTAAGAACCCCAGAAAGCCTCTTCTTACACATGTGTCATCTCACTAGTGAGTGGCTATAAGACAGTAATTCTTCCCAGCACTGGGCCTTTACTAGGGCTGTGAGGCACCTTACATCTCAATAACTTATCCTACGGCCCACAGAGAAGCTAGTGCATGCAAAGATAGGTCTATATCATAAAATATGTGCTTTGAACTCAGACGGCTCTGAATTTGAATCTTGGCTCCTAACTTACTCTGTCTGTAGCTCTCATCAAATCATTTGTCTTTTCTGAGCCTCTGGGTTTGCTGCTGTTCATGAAGTTGTTGTAAAGATTAGAATAAGGTCTAAAAACCATTTGGTACCATACAATGGCAACCATTACTATCGTGCTTATTCCTGCTGCTACTGTTACTGACTTTCCATCAGAGCCACGTTGGGTGTTCAGTTTCATTAACTGTGTTCTAATACAATATTTTCTATCCTTCATCCAGATTTCCGGGCTCTCTTTATCTACAATTTAACTCTCTTATTTTATTTGCTTTAATTTAGGCTGCCTCAGGTCCTCATTGGGAGTAGGCATTGTAAGTAACTGTCTTCATTGTCTTGTCCAAAAGAAGTAAAGCAAAGAGGGTCTCTAATATTTCTGATGGTTCAACCTCTGCATTTGATTCTAACCAAGGAGTGTAAGAAAAAAATCAGTCTCTTGACTATTTTCTTCTCCCCAGTTAGTCATGAATCCAGAAACCTACATATAAATTCCAGTTTACATAACACCTAGACATGTGAATCAGTAATTCTCAATCTTCTTCATTAAACATGATGGCTCTGAATATAGATGAAAATGGGCAGAATGAAACAGGATTCATCAGGCATCCTTATTTTTTGTGACCTTCATACAAACTATTCAGGTGATTAAAAATATTTTTGCTTTCTATATATATATCTTTGAAATTGTGCAGGCCCACCCTAAAGGATGATGTTGACGATGATGAACTAATATATGTCAGGAATTATCAGAATTGCCAAGCTCATCAGAGCAAGAGTATACAACAGACAAGCTCATCTCTTTGTCATAGTCCTCTTTTTCTGCCACCTGGGCCCTCATGGGAGCAGTTTAGGGGCATCCTAGTAGGGAAAGCCTGAAAGAAACTGGAGAAACTCAGAGCTCCCCCTCACAGGTGAACACTGTGAGTGTTCCCTGTCTCTCCTGCTAGTGGCTGTGAGATGTCTAGGTAATCAGAAGTCAATTGTCATCAAGAAGAAAAATCCTGTCAAGAGTCACTTAAATTGTGTCACTCAGGAGGAAAAATCGATACCAACAATCTCACAGACACTACTGATTTGGAAGAGTCTCCCCATCCCCTCCCACTCACACTAAGGAGCTCTGTTACAGCACTCACATAGATGGTAAAAGAAAATGGAAAATGCAGTCCCACCACTGAGCAAGCAACACCCTCACCCCAAAGCCTGCTGGCTCATCACTCACTTCCTGACACTCTCTCTAATCAGAAAGAGCAGCAAAGAAACGCTTCAGCATATAGGTCTGGATGAATTTTATAATTTCTTTTTTTTATGTTAAGTGAATTCTCTTCTATCCTCTATTCCTATCTCACTCTCCAAATGCAAATGGAGTTCTCCCTTGCTCTGCTTCCTTTCCAAGTAGTAAAGGCTCACAAAAGGTGATGCCTTGCAGATTGGAGCTGGTGTTCTTTCCTGGTTCTGACCCATGTTCAGTAGAAAGCAATTAGCATCAGTAACAATAACAGGACACAGATGCAGGCTCCTTAGCACCGGTAGTCTGGTAAGTATCCAAGTAAGCAGACCTGATCTGGAGAAGTTGTTTTATGTTGCTGCATATTCTGTTTTCATAAAGAACCACTGCCTTTGTAAGTCAATGTCTGCAGAATTTGCCTCCTTCAAGAATTATTCAACCTTTTCATGGATATAGGAGATAAGGTTGGGTTTTGGTTTTTGTTTTAACTTTTTCAGTAGTAACTCTACGATCTATGAACTAACTCTGAAAAAGCCCCAAATACATAATATATTTAATACCTTCCTTCATATTAGGCAGAAACACAATCTGGAATGGATGGCCATTCTGGTCAATTCTGGCACTCTAAACTCAGATGAAAATGGGCAGAATGAAGCAGAATTTAATAAAGGAAAAAATGATAATACATTTCATGGTTTATAAAAGCAGCACTTAGAGTCTGGCTCAGTTTCTACTGAACTCACTGTCAATAGGCACAATGAACCAATTAAAATTTTTTCATACAAATGCTCATAGAAAAAAATTCATTGACAAAAATTTTAGTACCGATTTTAGCAAAGTCTCCAAAGAAATCTGAGGTCGTGGCATCCTCCAGCTGATTGCCTGACACTTACTCAAGTTCAGAGGAGAAGACTGCAGGGCAACCAAGGAACTGATAACCGCTGGAGTTAGAACAAGACACTGCATGTCAAAAGATACTGAATCTGGGGTGCCTGGGTGGTCAGTCAGTTAAGCATCTGCCTTTGGCTCAGGTCAGGACTCCAGAGTCCTGGGATCAAGCCCTGCATCAGGCTTTCTTTCTCACTGTCAAATAAATAAAGCCTTAAAAAAAGATAATCTAAAACATTATCTCTGTAAGTGATTTCAGAAATTATCAAACCCAATCTCCCTCATTTTGCAGAAGAAACTAAGTCCCAACTGCTTGAGATTCTGACCTGAGAATACTCCTTAAGAGCAGAAATGTATAGCAGCAGGTTAGAACTCAGGCAGTGTGACCCTCAGTCAGGGCCTTCTCATCTGTGGCATCCATACCAGAGCAGCAGAGAAGCAGAAAAGGTAAGGAGGAAAATATAGATGGCTCATGATATCTCCAGGGACTGAGACCCACAATCCAATCCCTGTGATGCATGGACAGCCAGGGTCTGCTTTCCCAAAGGGAAAGAGGGCCAACTAGCAGATGCCTATTCAGAAAGATGCTACCAGGGGCTACAGGTCAAAACAAGAACCCTTATCAGCAAACAGCTCCTAGAAACTCAGCCTGCAGCATCATTCTGTGCACAACTTTCTCTTGTACTCAAAGAAATGCTAGTAAGTGGTATTTTCTTTATTGCATATCTTTATTAAGCTAGTTGATTGTTTATTTTAATGTGTTACTTATAACAGAGTTCTTCATTAGTCAACCATTGTTCTGTTTTTGACTTTATGAATTTTTGAATTTATTTCTTAATCCCTTCTATTTTACTTGGTAGTATTTAGCAATTCTCTTCTTTTTCTAGTTTCACAGATGGCTAACACATGTCTTTTTGTTCTTTCCTCTTGATTACTATGAATATTTTTATTTTTTTTACTATGAATATTTTAAAAACCACACCTTTTTTGGCAAGTTTAGTTTTAGTTATACTCCTCATGTTGTCATTCATAATATCTTCATATTCTTCCTTTTTTATATATCTTCCAATTCCAGTTTAATTTTACTTTTAGCCAAGTAACTTAAGTAACTTAAACTAAGAGCAGTTTAAGAAAGAGGTTTCAGTGTACAAGTGGTAGAAATATCTTTGTTTTCTACTTTAGTAACTAATCTTTCATGTTACTGGATTCTGTAAATGTAGTCTGTGGTTTTGGAATTTTTTGGAATCCTTCTTTTGGACCTAACATAGTTCCACTTTTGTAAATGTTCCACAGCACTTGTTAAGAAAGCGTTTTCTGTTTTCAGAGAACAGCACACTGTAGATTGATGTAGCTATATTGGGTCTACCTTGTTAATTATGTTTTCTAGGTCTTCTACATCTTTACTTACTCATTTGTCTACTTAATTTGTCAATGGACTGGGGGAAAGTTATTAAAGCCTACTTGTACTAATGTGTTTCGGTCTATTTCTCCTTGATAGTTTTTGCTCTATTTATTTTGATGCTATTATTTGATTGAATGACTATTAAATCTTCATTAAGAACAGGGCCTTCATGATTTTAACATGTCCTACAATACCAACTGGAGGAGTTCAAGGTTGTTTCCATATAAATGAGACAAGGACAGTAGTTGGAAAACTGAGTGACATTAACAGAAAACTGATCCTGAGTTAGTGCTGCCTATCTTATAAGCCATTCTCGAACTGCATGGCCAAAGTGACCTCCCCGTCCACTGAAACCTCTCTCGCAGCTCTTAAAATCCCATGCTCTATAATAGTTTAAAAGCAAGTTTAAAAACTTACTCCAAGGCTGGAAACTTCTTTATCTTTATAGTCCTCATAGCACATAGTACATTTCATTGCTTTGAATCTACCAGATGTTTAATAAAGAACTGATTAACTAAATTGATTCATCAAAGTAATAGTTTCTTTAGCCTCTAAAACATGTTCCCTGACTATAGAGTTCTCCAAAGAAATAACCTTTAGGAGATGATACAGATATAGTGTGTACAGTTTACTAGCTACCAGTATACAGGCTACTATTCTAAAGGAAGATATTTATTATAAGGAATTGGCTCACACAATTATGGAAGCTGAGAAATCAGTAAGCTAGAGACCTAGGAGAGCCAACGGTATAGTTCCAGTTCAAATCTGAATTTAGAAAATCATTGTCCCAGACTGAAGACAGGCAGAAAGAGCTAACTTTTCCTCAGTCAGCCTTGTGTTCTATTTAGACTTTCAAGAGACTAGGTAAGGCCACACTGGAAAAGATAATCTGCTTTCCTTAGTCTATCAATTAAAATATTAATCTCCTACAGAAACATCCTCACAGAGATACCAAGAATAATGTTTAACCAAATTATCTGGGTATAATTTTATGCCTCAAGTTGAAACATAAAATTAATCATCATACTCCCTAATGATACTGATGAAGACCTGAGTTGATATTGTATCTATTTTGATACTAGATGCTATGACTACTTCCTTAATATACCGCTTAATACTTTATTCTCAAACACAGAAGAAAAGGGAAACTCAACCACATAGGTCTAGTGTCACTTTTGACTTGGAGTGCAAAAGGCTTGAAAAATTTCTTTATGCGGTATGTATACCACTATGGTAGAGTTGGAACCCTCATTCTTTCTGGGCATATCAACAATCTGAGCTTTTGAAAATCACAATTAATTGTTCCTTCCAGCGTTAGGTTCATTACAGTACTTTTCTTAGATCTGGGTCTAATTAATACCCCTTTACTTCTTTCCCCAGTTTTAGGGAACTTTTGGGATTTTAAAATATTTGAAAATATCTTTGTAGAACTTGGATTAGTAAATTAAAATCCATAGGCAGAGTCTAGGGCATAGGTCTAAAACAGATACAAGTTGCCAAACATGGACATGCTGAAAAGATGGAGGTCAGTGGTTTTTTGAGTTTAAGAATCCCTGAGAAGCTTGTTAAAGATGAAGATTCTCAGTAATCCTAAATTTTGATACTGTGAGGAATAGGGAATATATTTAAATAAGCATTCCCATTGACCTCACACTGGAAAAGATCACTGTGCTAGAAAGATAGGAAGAGAAGCTTGTTTGAATTCAGTTCAACAGATACCTATTGGGCATGTGATAAGATACTGTGGAATCAAAGATGAAAGCAAAAATCTGCTTTGGGTAAACTCAAAGTCTAGTGGGAGAGAAAGACATAAGACCAAACATTAAAAGGAAGTATAGAGCAATGTCGTAGCTCAGGAGGACCAATGAGCTCAGTTTCAGAGGGGAGGAAGCAATGGAAAATCTACCTATAAGGAAGGTTCCCTAAGAGTAAGAAGAGTTAATATTTATTGAGTCCTTAATATCTATCTGTTTAGGAGAACTACCTCACTTAATCCTTATAATAGTCCCCATTGGGTAAATGTTATTATTTTCCCATTTTATAGACATGTAAATGGAGACTTAGGGAAGCTACATAATTTGCAAAAGTCACTCAGCTAGTAAGTACAGGAAGTTGATAAATCTGAGCTCATAACTATTACATTATACAGCCTAAGGAGACTCTTGAAGGGTCAGTAGGAATTTCTAAGGCAAATATGATACAAGGGAGGGTGGGAAGGAAAAACAGATATGACAAGCTATAAGGAAACTACACTCACTGTAAAAAAATTTAAGAGCATTTTGAGTCCACTTAAAATTATTTTTCTGTCAGGAAAATTTATAGATAGTATATAAGAAACAATTTTGTCAGGTATTGTTAGAAACTTAAGAAGTGCTAAAGGATCATGGGAGAGAAAGAAGGGAAAGAACTCTGGTAAGAATGGTCAGTCTAGATCAAGTTAAGTTTTGCTTTAACTAAAGGGACATTGTTATAGTTTGTTTTTCTTTAGTGGAAGAAGGACCAAATAGATAGAAAATTGACCATTAAAAACAATGACTGCGAAGAGGACAGCTTATCCCTTTGCTTTGATAAAGAAAAATAGCTAGAGGAAAGCCTCTGGCAGGAAATGCTTATTTTGTTAACACCAAGAGCACCCCTGACTCTAGGGTGGAGAGCCCAGAAAGACATCTTACTCTTACAGTGAGGTCAGCGAGGCCACAGTCAAAGGTCATGTTCTGATCAATACTAAAGCTAGAGAGAATATGCTGATCCATGTCTAAGGTCTACAGTTTCTTCAAAACTTGCTTCAAATTATATTTTCATGAAGGTGAGGAATAGGCAATCCATATCTGTCACCATCTAGACAGTTTTTAATAGAGCATCATATTTTGTATGCAGAATAAGGTCAAATGAATTATAAACTTTAACAATTCTCAACCAGCTAGGCTGGGAACTCTTGGTGTCCAGTCAGTGTTCCAAAATCTTACATACATAGTGGCAAGTGCTGAAATGCCAGGTATAGCTTCTCTATAAAAATTATTAGCTTTTAGAATAATATATTTCAATAGATCTGTGGTTATGAGCCAGTTGTTTTTTTCTTTTTCCTGTTTGTTTGTTTTTAACGTTCAACCCCCCAAGCCAGTATGTGGTCCTACTGCAATGATCAATACGTTATCTTGCACTAAATGCAGCTCGCTCTGGGTATAACACAACACCTGAACTGGTCTAGACCCTATTCAGTAAGATGATGTTGCTGATCATCTACTTGGATTTCACGGCAATGTCAAATTGCTGTAACATGCCTAAATGTTCTCAGCTTCTGTACTTAGCTCATCAGAGATCAGAAATAGCTTGCATCCTGGCCCTGGCCTGTGGATGTCTCTTTGGAAAGCGCTATGTAAGATGTGCCTTGACAATCCAAATTATCTGCACTGGCCACAAATATGTCACGAGGTAAGCTAAGAGTAAGGAAGAAAGGAGATCCAGTAGAGGCAGAGCACAGTCCTCTGTAAGAGAGGAAACAAGGAATCAATACTTTCTGTCAGTGCAGCCAAGCATAATGCCAGCTCTGTGAGAGGAGGGCCCCTCTCCCAGGTCTCCCTTAAACAAACGCTAGCTCCAGCCTGAAGCAAACACATTCCAAGTGTCTGCAAACATAGGGACCATGACCAAATCCATGAGGAACTCAAACATATGGGACATGATTTTAGGCTCACTGCCTTGTTCCCCAAGCAGAGCTGGCCCGCCCCCAAAAGAGAATCAGAAACCACTCAGCTGTAGTGATGGGTTTGAAAGTACCTCAGGAAAACCCCCACCTTCCCCTTGAAAGCTGAGGGCTTTAGTAGAAACCTCTAAACTCACTCTTTAAGACAGTTTTTCCTATCTTTTATCATTTCTGAAATCGGTATGCATGTGAAAGCCAATGTGTACACTTACTATAGCGGAGTTCCATTTTCTTGTCCCCCAACGCATTTAAATTTATATTTTACAGTTGATAACATTTTAGAAATGGAGAAAATTAGATACGTAATTCTACTGGAAGTCAAAAGCATGTGATACTGTATTTCTCCTAGGCAGCCTGGTTTGGGGGAAGTCTCCATCAAGAAAGTGGATGAGGGCACCATGATCATACAGCTAGGAAATGTTGAAGGCAGCCAAGGTTCAAACAAATGCTGATTGCGGACTGCCTGATAAAACCACCTAATCAACGTGTTCATAGAGCAAAGCTGAAGTTCATTGCCTCCTGCATTAAGGAAGAATACACCCTTGACAGAGATTTATCTTCTAGGAAGGATACTTTTGAGATTTGGGGGTCTGGTTTAAGGCAGGTATTTCAATGCAGCGGACTGATGCGATTGGGCCAACTTCCTGATATAGTTTGGGATTAGTTGACACGGCAAGGAGAGAGTTCTAAGGGAGTCTTAAAGAGTAAACCAATGGTTTGATGAGTCTGGTAAAGTGATGTATCTTCCTGAAAGGAGGTGATTTATTCTGATAAGAGATTAGCTGAATCATCTTTTACTCAGATAAATGGATTTTGAGGAAATTCCTTAACCAAATAATACTTATAACATTATATTATTCCTGAACAAGAGATTCTGAGAATAAGGTCGTTTTAATCCAGACAGTGAGCTGTTTTGCCCCAGATAGGTGGAGTTCTCACCAGGTAGCCACTATCTGGGATCAACTGACTTGTGTCCCCCTCGAATTCTTATATTGAAACCCTAACCTCCAATGTGACTGTATTTGGTCATAAGGGCTTTAGATGGTAACTAAGGTTAAATGAGGTCACATGGATGGGGTCCTAATCAGATAAGATTGGTGGCCTTATAAGAAGAGGGAAAAAAAGAGACGTCTCTCTCCCTTCCCTCTCTCTCCTCTCCCATTGGCTCCCCTCCCTCTCTCTCTGTCTTCCTCTTACCCCCTTCTCTTCTACTCCCCGCCTCTCTCTCTCCATCACACAGACAGAAGGCAGCTGTCTGCAAGCCAGGAAGAGAGACCTCACTCAACTGTGCTGGCACCCTGATCTCTGACTTCCAGCCTCCAGAACTGTGAGAAAATAAATTTCTGTTGTTTAGACCATCCAGTGTCTTATAGTTTATTATGGTTGACCGAGCTAACACACCATCCAGACTCAAGCATTCACTTGCACGGGTTCAGCTCCCTTACGGAACAGCTACAAGAATTCAATGAAACCATGTATGTCAACATGCTTGGTTGTAGAGCCCTGTAGGAATGTTAGCTGACAGCACTGTTAACAGTAGCAGTCCCTGCGGTGCCTGACTCTGTGAAGGCTCACTACTTGGGCCAGAGCTTAATGACATGGTTGGGTAAAGCAACTGAGCCTAGCTGTTCTCTGAGGCAAGACTCACCTTGAGTTCATCAGAAAGGAAGCTTGGCAAAGGGATCGAAGTACAACTTGGCACCAGGAAAATCCACATTCTCTGTATTCCTGAGAAATTGAACACCCAGCTGTGAATTTATTGACTCTCCCTTAAGAAGTTCTAATGGAATAAATTTTGCCTTCTTGGTGCCTGCTAATTAGACAATTATTTAACTCTGTTTCTTTTTTTAATGACTCTGCTGTTGTTTGAAGACTTCTGTCTATTATTTGTAATAAAAACCTCTGTCACATTTTTGCCTCATTATCTTTAACAAATAGTGCATTCCCCAGCCCCAATCCCTGGTTCCCTTGGTTCTCCCTCCCCCAGCACCTCCCCAGTCTAGAGCTCCCAGAGTTTTAAAGACCAGCTGTTATCATTTTGTTGACTGAGAGATTTTTAGAAACTTCTATCACAGGCACAAGGCTCCATGGGGGGCTGTTGAATTAAATATCAGCTCTTCAAACAGGAATTAGCTCAGAGAACAAAAGCAGCAGGAAGACAAGGGACAAATACAGGCATTCCTCCCACCAGTGATTGGGAAACTGGCCTTCTCTCCCTTCCCTGGAATCCTTAGACTAGTATTCCTAGGCCTGTAGCCACAATTGGCTACAGTGAGTCATAGAGCTCTTGCTAAGGCTGGAGACCAAGCCAAGCCCAGTCAAGGGTCACTCATTCTTTCATCAGAAGAAATTCAAAGCAAGTGATACTCTTCACTATCTCCTATAGTGCCTCAGCCCCATTTGAGCATCCCAAAGGTTTTTTGAAGGTCTATAGAGCTGCTTTTTTTCAGAGGGGAGAAGTGAGGAAACAAGAAAGTAAAAGAATTTACATTTGGTGAGTCCTACCATATGCCATATCTGCCTGTCACGGAGATCTTATTTGCCTATCGTCATGTTATAGTAACATACAGAGGACAGTAGTATGGAGCCTAGATACTTGCTGCTAAAAGTGTGGCCAAAATTGCCTTCATGAGTGTGGGACCACGCAGTCACTGCATAGGAGCCTTTGCTCAGGGTAGTCCCACTTGGTTTAATCCTCTGCTATCTTGAGATTCTTAATTTTATCTTTCAACTTGTGTTTTGTAAATGGAATCCAATGGGACATGGATTTTTTTTTTTTAACCCTTCCTGGAAGCTCCCTTTGCAAATGGCACTTGTGAATCCCATAAGCACTGGATTCCAGTAGGCCCGTGATGTGAGGGAGTTCAACAAGCCTCAAAACAAGTACGAGACAAGCATCAAGTCCATGACTCAGCAAGTGAAAATGCTGGAAGCTCCAAGAAACCACACTTTCCTTCCGCATCCTTAGAATTTGCTTTGAACACAAAAAGAAATGGCATTTCAAGAAACACAAACCAAGGACCCTTTCATATCTTTTCTTACTCATATCACATCCCTGTGTTTGCCAGCCAGTTAATGCTGAAAATAAGGACAAAGAAGGAAAAGACAAGATAGAGCTGGGGCATCCATAGTTTCTTTTTCTTCTTCCTTTTTCTTTCCTACTCATCAATAACTGGAAATAGGAAATGCTGTGGATCATGAAAGCCTCAGGATGTGAAACAATAGCGTTAGGTTTGTCCCCAGAATTCCAGGAAGAATGAAACACGTGCCGATGCATGAGCAACAAAATATGAATTCTGTAATTTGGGGATTCCACATATAAGATAAGTGCTTTTATATTTGCATCTTAAACTGACATTGTATAATTTAAAGATAATCATGAATTTCATGCTAAAAATTATAAATGCTGTTTTTCCTTTACTTACTGCTCCATTAAATAACACACACCATGACAAGCTGGTGGTGGTCCCACAAAAGTGGGACCATTGAAGAAAGTAAAAAGTTTTATATTTCAATACCTTTAAGAACTTTCTCGCAGGGGCACCTGGGTGGCTGAGCGGTTGAGCATCTGCCTTCCGCTCAGGGTGTGACCCCGGGGTCCCAGGATCGAGTACCGTATCCAGCTGCCTGTGAGGAGCCTGCTTCTCCCTCTGCCTATGTCTCTGCCTCTCTGTGTGTGTCTCTCATAAATAAATAAATAAATAAATAAATAAATAAATAAATAAATAAATAAATAAATAAATAAAATCTTTTTGAAAAAAAATTTCTTTCAGCTTTTTGAACATAAGACCCACATTTTTATTGTGAACTGTCCTGTAGTGTCCACTCTGCCTGGGAGCTGGTTAGAAATGCAGAATCACAGGCCCCTCCTCAGATCTACACATGAACACTCCCCAGGTGATTCGAATGCAGTGTGCACATTAAAGTCCGAGAAGCTCAGGATTAGAGAATCTGCTCAATGATGCACAGGTGTCCAGTGGAGGAGCTGGAATCCAAACTCCAGCAGCCTGAGTCCAGAGTGAGAGGAGGAACCACAACATCCCACCGTGGGGCTGTGAAGTCAACGCATATTACCCCCACTTACAGATGCAGAAACAGCTTAAAGGTCACCAAAGTAAATTGCCCACTAATAAGCAGTAAAACAGAAATCAAAAGCAAATCTGTGTCGTTCCAAACCTAAGCTGTTTTCATTTATACCAGTAGTTTGCAAATAAGAGTGAGCATGAGAGGGACACCGGGGTGGCTCAGTGGTTGGGCATCTGCCTTCGGCTCAGGTTCTGACCCCAGGGTCCTGGGATCGAGTCCCACATCTGGCTCCCTGCATGGAGTCTGCTTCTCCCTCTGCCTGTGTCCCTGCCTCTCTCTGTGTGTCTCTCATGAATAAATAAATAAAATCTTTAAAAAAAGTGAGCATGAGAAATGACTGGGGAATTTTTCAAATGCATTTCCCTAGGCCCCACCCCAGACACACCAAATAAGAATGTCTTAGTTGAGGCTCCAATGTCTGGATGTTTAAAAACAGTGGTTCTCAAATTCAGCTTCACAGTACCACTACCTGGAAAGTTTTTGAAAAATCCTAACAATCAGGGGCGCCTGGTGGCTCTAGTCAGTTAACTCTTGATTTTGACTCAGGTCATGATTTCAGGGTTGTGAGATCGAGCCCCACGTTGGGCTCTGTGCTGGGCATGGAACCTGCTTAAGATTCTCTCTCCCTCTACCCTTCCTGCTTCTTAAAAAATAATAATAATAATAAAATAAATAAATAAATAAAAATAAATCCTAACAACGAGGTCACGCCACTGGTCAATTAAATCAGAATCTGAAGGTAGTACTGTCATCACATTGTCAAACTCACTGAAAACTACTGTTTTTAAAATAGTTAAAGGTGATTCTGATATGCCCCGGGTCTGGGAAGCCTGCTTTACACGTGATTATCTCCTGTGCACAAGATTTGCCATTGGATTCCTGGGCACAAAGATTAGGGAAACGCTACTAATGAGCAAACAAATATGTGGGATTTCAGGAAACTAATTTTATTCCTAGAGCCAACTTAATCAACCAGCTCCATATGTGAACAAATGCAATTAGTACTCAGGATCACTGGTGTATATTTTGTTAATAAAACTCTAAAACTTATCAAAGAATCATTAGCAGCCAAAGGCAAGAACTCTGTACTAAATATTTACATCTGTTTCTAAATCAACATTTTTATCTTCAGGTATAATGACACTCACCAGTCACTATTCTGGAATCCTGCTCAGATGCCCATGTTAAAAGAGACAAGAGCCTTTATGAACTATTGGCGGAGAATCTCAGAAGCTCAGGGTTAAGAGGTCTCCAGAGGCCAAGAATTCAAACCCTCTTCCAAAACCTGACCCTGCCTACAGAACAGCATCTGGCCTGACACAAGTTTCTCAAATCTTATCTGGAGACCACTACCTGCATATGAATCACCTGGAGTACTTGTTTCAACTGCAGCGATTTCTAATCCTAGCCCAAAACTCCCATATATGACCATCATCTGGAAATTTTGCCTTTTTAAAAACAAGTTTCCCAAGCAACTTCTATGCACAGTAATGCTGAAAACAGCTGTTCTGACAGTTCCATCAAACAGTTCCGTGTCAGTGCTAGATGATGGCAAATCCACCGAGCCACCACCACCCAAGGATGTTTCTTTCGGTGGTTAACTAGCTACCTCTCCCCCTTTGACCACCACATAGCTTCAAACCACCATCTTTCCTATTTACTCTAGAGTTGACTGGGGATTGTTCTCATGTCCATGAAGAGGGCCCTAGACATCATATAATCAAATATGCCCAAAACAGGGGTCACTTCCACACAAACCAAGATTTGTTCCTTTTACCTATCCTGCGCAGAGCCCACTGACTTACTTTGTAAGCTTGCACTGGCACACAAAAGATTCTTGGTTTTGAACCAAAACCCACTCACCAAACCACAGAACAAATGATCCCATATCTTCTTCCCTCAAGAGCTACCCAGAACAAGTCTTCCCTCTTCCACAGGACAGTCTTCCAATACCTACAAATATACACCACACCTCTCTCTAACCTTTTGTTTTTCAAATTAAGTAATCCCATGCCCTTTAGTTTATTCTTTTTATTAAATCCCCTTAAAATTATTTGTATATGGTCTTACATAATATGTATTTTTAGCTCAAATGGATGGAATTGGGTAACACCTCGTTCTGTTCCTTATTTTTTCACTAAATGCAAGGCTTTTAAGAACTATGTACGTTGCTGTGTATACCTTGCAGTTTTTTCTCCAATGCCAGTTTCTCCACACCCTCTCCAGTACTCTAAGGTCTTCCTGGCTTCCATTGTCCTACAGGTACTTCCCCTTATCCATAAACCTATTAAACAAGGCACTCATAACTAAGCATTAGCTCACCCATTATAAACACACAGGATCCTGCAGATATACTTTAAGGGATGGACGATTTTAGATTCTCACAGCAGTTAACTGTCACCAGTCTTTAGCTGCAATGGCAACACCTCATTTAAATCATTTATCCTGGTGGATCTCTCCCTCCTTACTCAGGCAGAGTAAGCCCACGACATGGGAAATATTGTCTCCTAAATAGACTAACTCTGCCTTCTATTGCCATGTTTCCTTTTTGCTCACAGAAATGCAAGTTATGTTGTTGAAAGAGACTCGGAGCATTCAAAACAAACCTTAGAGATCATCCAGCATGAAGTCGCCTGAAGGACAGGTGGTAAATTCTAAACATTTTGTGAAGGAGGAAACTGAGGCCCAGAGGTGCTCAGCGACTTGCCCAGGAACACAAGCCAATTACAGCCCCAGAACTGAGTCAGAAGCCCCAGGTGTCCCGAGGCCCAGGCCAGCTTTTCCCAGCGCTCACGTGGGCCATGTTCCCTGCAGCACAGCAGAGGGCTGTGAGTTGGCTCCTACAGCTGCCTTCCCCTCCCCTTCGCTCTGATTCTCTGAAAGCAGAGCACACAGACCTAGTCTGTATCAGAGCTTCAGAGCTACAAAGCCTGCATTATTTAACACTGGCTTTAGCTATCTGGGATAGAGAATAAATAGCACTATAATAAAATCCATAAAATATACCAAATTGGATTTTTTTTTCAGGGATGGCTCCAAGCACAAGTTGGTAATCAAAAGGTTTTCAGAAAGACTGGAAATAGTGTTTGCTGTGTTGAAATTTCCCAGAATCTTAAGAGCATCCCTGTTCCCCATCACCCACTAGCTGAATACTTTAGGCAGAGACGCGTGTTACTCTAAGTCATGAGAAAGGAGGACATTTTTAAAAGGCCTGATAAAGGAAGTTTCTCCTCAGGTCTTTAGCATGAAGTCTTTAGCCCTGTTATTTCCTAATACTTCCCAGGTGGCAGCAATAAAGGAAGAAGAGGTGGTGGATGCACTGGCCAGCAAGGAGAGGAAGCTGTCTGTGACAGCAAGTGGTGAGGCTTGCTAGCCATTTGCACATATTTGGGTTGGCAAAGGTACTAATAATGAAGCCTCTTAATTCCCCATAAAGACTTGACCACAATTTGTGGTCTCTCTCAAACCTTAGGAGTCAGAGGAGTCCTGTTTCCCATCACTGTGGTCAAGTGATGGGCAGCAACGAGCACTGTTATTTTCATATTAATGTAGTACTTTACAAAGAAAACCTCCAGCACAAGAAGATTTCATGAGCATACCCTACTACCTCTCTCCTGATCCAAATTCCCAGTGAAATAACTAAAATGATATTGTTTAAAGAACGAAATCCCAACAGGGATAGCACAGAAGAGAGCAATCAGGGCATTAGAAGTTTGAGGAATCCCAGAACATGACCACCGAAAACACCAGAGGTAAGAGATGTTATTCCCCCGAAAAGTTGGAGACAAGCCAAACAACTTGGCATCAACAAATGATAAAGGACAGGAATAGGCTCTGAGGCCATCAGATGAGTTGACTGGAGAACTCCTTTTAGATCAACTGAGCGCTAAATCCTCTCGCAGGTATATAAGAACACAAATAGCAAAACCTCTGCCTGCCGGAATGAAGCTTTCAAACCACTCCCCAACATAAGTGGGGAGTATCCAATTATCTGGGTAAGAGCTGATGTGTACTTGTTTGGGGCAGAGAGAGAAGGAAAACGAAGTATCACACATTTCTATACTCTACATCAGACCCTAAGGGAAAGAAGGAAGAGGAGAAGGAGAAAAAAGAAAAGGGTGGAGGACAAAGAGGAGGAGAGAGCTCTCCTTCACAGTGTCCTCCCCTAGAGCCAGCCCCTTCTAGCTTCAGCTGCTCTGGCAGCCACAGACCTCATGTCTGCTTCACCTCCAGGTGCCCACCCGTGGCTCATCCACTCACTGCCCTCCCATGAGAGGCGGTTCTGCTGATAGTCAGACTATCTGCTGATAGTCACCAGCACAACTACAGAGGAGACGATATCGGGGAGATATACTCATTAATCTAATTAACCAAACCCTTATTTATGTGTCTTAACCAATAGCCAGGACTCACTAGACATCTGAGTGAAATCTGGAGCGAAAGAAGCTCGCCACAGTGACTAAACCAAACAACTGACTCAGTAAGGAACAGGGATTACAGGAAGCACAGGGGAACCTTAAAAATCTAATCGGCATACTCTGAGATACCAGGAAGGGTATCACTTCTGTATGTTGATCCAAAAGATGAAGCAAAGGGATCAAGAATGGGAAAATGTGGAGGGAAAAGTGAAAGTGATATGGAGAACAAAGACAAATTCACCATCCACTTAACAAATATTAAATAGAGACAACAGATGTGAGTAAATAAAATATAATGGAATAAAATTTCCCCAAACTTGAGACAGACAAGAATGTTCAGATTAAAAGTTGCTACCAAAAAAATAATAAAATAAAATAAAAATAAAAGTTTCTACCAAGTGCCAAGTAGGATTAGCAATACAGCATAGTGAAATTTCAGAATTCTAAGGATAGAGAAAAAAAAATCCTAAAAGTTTGCAGAGTGTAAATAATCACTTATAAAAGCATCAGACAGCATTTTCAGCATTTTATTTATTAACCACTTGCACAGTACATATTATATGCCAGGCCCTTTCCAGGCACTTTAAAAAGAACTCGTTGAGTGAAGGTATCACATTCTTTCTCATCAACAAGCCTGATTACTAGAACACAATCAAATAATATCGTCGAAATTATAAGAAAAATTATTTTTAAGCCCTGAATTCCATACATATTCAAACTATCAATCACATGTGGGGGGAAAAAAAGGTTTTTTTTGACATTTAGAAATAAAAAATTCCCATGCCTCCTGTGGGGGAGAAAAATACGCTAGAAGCTATTCCAACAAAATTAGAAAGGTTTAAAAAAAAAGAATGTAAGATAGAAGAAGCTGTGGTAGCTGAATATGACCTAGAAGAAATGAAGAGAGTCAGAAAGAAATTAAACAATGATCCAGTGGACCTTGACGCTTAAGATACTCTCTTTTGAGCATCGGTGATTTAGTGACACAGCCTGATATTGCCATCTCTATGGCCAGGCACTAAGCTCGGTGTGACGATGGATAATCTATGCATAATCATAACACTGCAAATGCTAGTCAGGGGCTTAATTTTTCTAATAAACCTATGGCTAAAGCAAGAAAAATGTCATTACAAACTAAATATAAATGCAAATGAAAAACTACTAATGTAACAAAAACTGAGGAGAGAAAAAGCAGAAGAGAAATTGGGAGAAAATATAGTGAAATAATATCTCATCCTTCGTGTCAGAGAATCAACAAATACAATCTAGCAATAACAAATCAAGAAAAGGAAGTATTAGTGATAACTTGAGGTTATAATCATAAGCAGCAGAACCACTAAAAATCAGAAGCTTTAAAAAGTAGTTACTAGGAATGCATAGAAACTGTACTTTCTGCTCCATTTTTCTGTAAACCTCAAACTTCTTTTAAAAATAGCCTATTAACTAAGAAAAAAAAAAAAGCTGGGACACATGGGTGGCTCAGTGGTTGAGCATCTGCCTTCGGCTCAGGACGTGATCCTGGGGCCTGGAGATGAAGTCCTGCATCGGGCTTCCTGCAGGGAGCCTGCTTCCCCCTCTGCCTCTGCCTGTCTCTCTCATGAATAAATAAATAAAATCTTAAAAAAAAAAAAAAAAAAAAAGAACAGTAGTTACTGCGTGGAGTAGATAAATGGCCATTCTGCATTGTTCGAACATTTTCATTAATACATTTAACCTCAGACTAAATACGAAATAATAGACTGAAACAGGATAGAGAGTTCTTGACAAGTATATTTGATTTTTGTTATGGTTATTCATATATTTATCTTAGCCCCACAAGCTCTTTGAAAGCTTACCTGCACATGTCCCATAGCAATTAACAGTACTTTTGTTCTTCAGTTCACTTAAAGGGGTATTTATAAAAAAAATTTAAAGAAATATAAGAACTTAAGGCACAATTATTGTTGTTTCTTGCTAATTTTTAACCTTCACCATCACTTCATGGGTGCACTATGCAGTGGGAACAGACATCGGCTAGGAATCAAGGTCCACCTGCTGCCGGTCTGGCCCTCCTTTGCCCAAGGTTCCCTGGCTCCTGACTGCTTTCTTAAATTTGCAGCCCTGCCTGGCAAAAGCTGTGTCCTTCTGCACACCTGACTTTCCACAGCTCATTCGAAGTATGATGGCTTGTGTTGTCTGAACTCTGAACATCCTTCCTTGTGGCTAACAGACCCGTCATCCTACACGTCTCATTCCCACAAACCTCAGAAGTACCTCAGAGGTACTGGTTCTGGAGTCCTGTCACAGATGCCATGATCCTTTCCAAATCGGAGATGATAAATAAATAAATAAATAAATAAAGTAAAGTAAGTAAGTAAGTAAGGAAGGAAGGAAGGAAGGAAGGAAATGGATAGAGAGTTGGAAATTGGGAGAATATTTTTTTTCAAGTGATGTGATCAAGAATTTCCACCTCAGGTGCAGCGATGCCTCTTCCTCACATCAAGCCAAGAGAAAAAAGAGCCTAAACTGAACCCCTCAGAGAGTTTTGGTTTTGTTATTGTTTTTTTTTTTTGTTTTTGTTGTTGTGGGTTTTTTTGTTTGTTTTTGTTTTGTTTTGTTTTGTTTGCACTTCAGTAGGTGTAGGAATGGTGAATAACCTTTCAAACTGAAAAGGTAAGAGAAGTCCTGGCTGGCCTCTCGGAATATGAGAACAAAGATTCTCATATGGAGGCAACCAGCACCTCTGTATCTGTGAGAGAAAGATTAAGCTCTTCTTATATTTCTTTAAAATTTTTTACAAATACCCTTTAAAAGCTCTTAAGATTTCTGAGTGTTCCCAGTGACCCAAGTGTGGGCTACTCCTGGGCCAGCAGGGAATTCTCATAGATCCTGAGCAAGAGGGGCAGGGGCCTTCAGCCCAGAGAGGCGGGACAGGTGGGCAGCTGGGGGCTAGGGGACTGAGGAGCATCACACACTGCAGCTGGAATACAAGTGCATTCGGAGTGTCAAGAAAACCTCAGGTGAAAGTCCCTCTGTGATGGAAAGGGCAGCAAAGTGTATTGAGACATCACCAAAGAATCTATCGGGGTGGCTAACGGGAAAGGGTCAGCCGCAAACCCATGTCCACTCGAAAAAGCCAACCCACAGCAATATTTATCAAACAGAAATTTTCTCCCCACTTTTAATAGGCAGATTACTTAGATGGCCTCCCTCTAATCCCCCATACCTTTTTGTGATCCCCTCTCCTCGAGGGTGGCCAAGACCATGCCTTGCTTCCATACAAGGCATATGGCAAAGGTGAAGGAATTTTGTAAATGTGATTAAGGTTCCTAATCAGTTAATTTTAAGTGAATTAAAAGGGAAAGTCTCCTGGGTTGGCCTAACCTAATCAGGTGAGCCCTTGAGGACGTCCTGCTCTCCTGGCCTTGAGAAACGAGCCACGTGAATTCTACAGGTGCAAAGCAATGACTTCTGCCCATAACCATGAAGCTTGGAAGAGCATCTCAAGCCTTGGGTGAGATCACAGCCCAGCAGACAAGACTGCGGCCTTGTAAGACTCTGAGCAGAGGACGCAGCTACGCCTGGGCTCCTGGCCCACAGGAACTGAGGTTATGAATGGGTCCGGCTTTAAGCCACTAAACCTCAGTCGTTTGTTACACAGCAGTAGAAAACGAATACACCCTCCCTACATGCACTACTATTCTCTGGGGATTAAAAGTAAAGTTAACAAGATGAAGGAGGGTGGGTTGAATTAACGGGGAGTAGGGGGGAGGTGAAAAGAAGAGAAAAAGCTGGCCACGGCTTCTGTCCCTTTGCAAAAGGACCTAACTGGGAAAGGAGAGAAATCCTAACTTTACATTAGGATTAAACTTTTTATTATTGCCTGGCACCGCATTGGTGGTGTGTGTGTAAACTGTGCTTGTTTTCCACAAGGAAGGCAGGGAAACAACTAGCCCCACGGCAGGGGGGGTGCAGTCATGGACAGTGCAGAAAGGGCAGTGCTTTCAGAGTTTTGCTTGTTCAACAAACCAGTAATTCTTATATCATTTCATTATGCTGAGATCGCCACATACTAAATTGGAATTGTCTGTGCCTGACACTATGTCTTTTCCCAGCAGACTGTCCAGTGACCCAGGCTGCCAGCAGCCGCTGAGCAGAAACTCCAAGCCTCCCTGGGCCCTCAGAAGGGCTCCCTCATCCTCACTTTGTTCCATCTTCAGTCTTGTCCCTGCATTTTCCCAGCTCCTGGCTGTCTGACCTCATTTCCTTTTTCTAGCCCTAATGTCTTTCTTTGGACTTACTGACCCATTTGTTCCCCTAGTAAGTAAGCTGCAGTCCTCTATTCAATCAGATGTCTCCCTCCGTCCACCTACTTATGTCTGCTCCAGGTTACTCCCGTGCATGACCAAGCCCTGGCCCTCAGGCCCCAACCCCGGCCCTGGTCCCTTTGATAGGCATCCCCGCCAAGACCACTGCGACCTCCCAGGATGGGGAGGGCCACAAAGGTTGGGCAATTCTCAGCAGTGTGTGTGGGGAGAGGAAGCACAGGCCATGTATCCAAGGAAAGGCACAGCTTCCAGGGCACAATGTGCATGCAGGTGTGCACATGCGCGCACACAGACATAAATCCTGGAAGCCGAAAGAGCGAGACTTAGACTTTCCATTTGGCGACGGTCCATTTTGTCACAGGTTTCTTCTGGGGCCATTGTGCAACTACAGCCACCTGTCGTCACCCAAGAGGAGAGTCATGGATACTGAGGGTGTCGAAGGGCCTAACTCCAGGGCAGACTGACAGTGTGAGAGCTGGTCAGTGCCGAGGTGCCCTCCTAGGGATGCAGGCCCTCTTCCTACCACGGTAGCCGAGCAGTCAGAGGAGCTAGAGAGCCATCTTCATCACAAAGCCTACATTTTAACTCAGGGCGTAGGGATCTTAATCTTCTGTTAACCACTGTATCCCCACGCCTAGAACACTGCAGCGTTTGACTCACATTCCATAAAGACCCACCGAATGAATGAAGGTCTGAGGAACTAATTCCATCAGCAGCACTTTAGTCCCAAGATACCCCTGCAAGTGTAGGGCCTACGTTGCCTAACAAGTGGACACACCCTTGGCCCCATGCTCTCCCCTTCTGCCTCTCTCTTTCCCTCTGCCTTCTTTTTCTTCTCTCTGCCTCAATTTTGTTTGCCTCTGTGTCCACAGAGAGCCCCCCCGCCCCGGCTGCTCTCTCTGCCCTACCTCTCTCCTGCTGACCTCTCTTGGACCTCTCTACTCCTACACTCTCAATTTTCTTCTCTCTCTCTCTCTCTCATTCCGTTATTCCCTTTCTTCATCTTTCCTTTCTGCTTTGTTTACCTCTTCCTCCCACTCCCTCACCGCACATGCCCGACCTTTTTCATCTGTCCCTCTCCCTACCACTTACCCAGCCATAACACCAGCTCGGAGTACATTTTATTTGTTATGTCTATTGATTAAAGTTTTATGTCCCCTGCTCTTAATTAACTTACTCATCCCGCTCCCATATATTGCTGTTGTAGATTCCAAACAATAGATATATTGCTGATAAAGCAATTTGTAAATCAATGTTCTGTAAACTGAATTCTATTTCAAATGTACTGGAAGAATTTGCTAGATAAAAGGACCGTATGATGAAAAATTAAACAATTCCCAATAATGCATATTTTTGTAAATCTGAAGTTTTCAGACAATGGCCGTGGAGAATAAAATGAACCCATCCTAATCCCACCTACCACCATCATTCTGCCTCAGTCTTGGTTGATTTCCTCGAGAAATTATTAGGTCTCAAAGAAGTCTGTAGAACGTACTAAATAATTCTCCTGGGAGGCTCTTCTTTGTGAAATGGGAAGTGTTGGAAGATGAAGGATGAATGAGAACATGCTCGAAGTCTGCAAATCTATAGAAGTTTCCCTTTTATAGGGAATGAATGAGTGTTCTTCATGAGCATACACGCATGCACATGTTTAGTTACCATGATGTTCCAGGCACTCTGGTAGGTACTGAGGATAAAAACTTGGTTAAGACCTAGTGCTTGTGGGAATCCCCGGGTGCCTCAGTGGTTTAGTGCCTGCCTTCGGCCTAGGGTGTGATCCTGGAGTCTCAGGATCGAGTCCCGCATCAGGCTCCCTGCATGGAGCCTGCTTCTCCCTCTGCCTGTGTCTCTGCCTCTCAATCTCTCTCTCTCTCTCTGTCTCTCTCTGTCTCTCTCTTCCTGTGTCTCTCATGAATAAAATCTTTAAAAAAAAAAAAAAAAAACTAGTGCTTGCCCACAAGGGCTCACAGTCTAATAGGGGACAGAAACACATAAATAAGTCATTTCAAAGCAATGTGTAAGTAGTATAAATAACATAGCGTGTCCTTAAAAAAACAAAGGCTCAGCAGTGGCACCAAGTGGGGAAAGCCTCACAAGAGCAGAAACTGGGTCTGTTCTGTTTTCTGTTTCGTCACCAGTGCCTAGCGTGGAGCCCCGTTTAGCTTAGATGCGGGATGAATACTTGTTGCTAAGATGCTGAGTGATCTGCTCCGCTGTGGTGGAGCCTGGAAGGGGCACACCAGTCAAGGCCTCAAGGAGGAGAAGATACATAAGCCAGAGCTTCAGGGAGGATAGAGGCTCGCTCAAGAATTACGCTCAAGTCACGCGAGCAACTGTCATTCACAAAAGATTCCTCTCATGTTATGAGGAGGAAAGGGAACTTAATTTCTTTCATGTAGAGTTCACACACATCTATCTTGCTTTTTCTCTTTAGGTCTACTCTGACCATTGAGTGGCTCCCAGTCTCCCTTATGGCTCTTTGCCCCGTTGGGTCCTTCAAGGGCCCCTGGCTGATTCTTCCAACTACCAGCTCCTGCCCTCCAAAGTTACTCCAAAGTTATTGTCTTATCACAGTTGTTCAAGGTAGGTCCCTACCATGTGTACGTTAGGGCAAAAATGTGCTACGCACTCTGGATCCATCCTCGGTCGCCCCTGTAGGACCGGTTAGATACGGGGTATCTACTATGTGGGATGCCACAAGAAGCATGAACTTTCATCCTGAATTTTCCAAGACAATCTGTATTTCAAACACTCACCTCTGTCATTCCCTAAACGTGCAAAGTCCCTGAAGTTTAAGTAGCTCCCCTCCTATCTCTGTCTCCCAGTCTTATCTCACGGTCTAGAGCAGCACAGAATTCTTTTGCTGGACCCTGGGTCATGCACAGTCTTCAATCTCAAAGAATCTGAAGACCAGACTCAGGGGTCTTGTCATCTATGACAATCTGCATATCCCAACGTTTGCTGCAACAACTTCCCTAGTCCAAGGTTACTCTAAGACAAGAGCTGTGTGTTTGTAAGGGTTGTGCAGCACACCAGCGAACAACTGGGGGTGGCCAGCACGGTCCTCAGGAAGGGCAGCAGAGGTAAGAGAGGCATTTCAAGGCACACGGGCTTTGCAGCCAAATAGGCCTACATTCAAATCCCGTCTCTGTCACTTATTAGTCAAGTAACCATGTCCCGTTGGATCTGGTCTTAGCCCATCTAAGGTTCTTCCTCCCCAACCTGGAGGTGAGACAGGGACAGCAGGTCCTCTCCCAGCAGCAGGAATCAGTTGCCCAACAGTACGATACCTAATACAGTAATAAAGTAGGTGCTTTTGGCCTTTCCCACCCAAGGGCTCCTTCTACCAAGTCACACGTGCTCCTCTACCGCCCTCACTTGGAAGCATGACCCACACTCCGACTCTCATCCCCTCTGACCAGCTTCCTACTGATCACTCTCCCTGCTCCAGGGCTCTGAAGCCCTAACACCCCAAGGCACAGCTCTCACACACACAGCCCCTGCTGCATGACCAGGTCCTCACCTGGTGCTTTGCAGCTAGGGAGGGACTCTTTGCAAACCTTAGATTTGCATTCTGGCTTCCCACTTCTGGTTTCTCTTACCCCTCAGGATGCTGCATACTATTACGTAAGTTTGCCCTGCACAGAGGTGCCCAGGCCAGCTGAGGAGTGGACTCTTCTGCAGCCACATAAACTGCAAGGGGAAGTCTTTTCCTAAATGACACAGACAGTAGACATGCCAGCAGCAGCCCTTCTCCTGACGAAGTACATGCCCTCCAGACAGCTCCCTACATACTACTCAGTTCGGCCCTGTCACCTGCTCAGTCCCCCTCCTCTTTCCCCTGCTTATCCTCCCCCGTGATCCATACCATGACATCATCTCGCCTTTCTCTTCATTTATACTTCTCTCCCCTCTCCTTTCATCTCTCTCACAGGCCTTGGTCATTTTATGGGCATACAAAGGCCACACGTTTCACCTTGAGCTATACAAAATCCTCTTAATTCTGATTCCTGGTGACTCCAGAGCAGCCGTGTGAAGCCAAGACATAGGAAGGACAGCACAGCAATGCGAGGGCAGTCATTTTCTAAGAGCTAAAATACGCACCCAATTTACATGACTATTTGCATTTGTGTATAAATTATACATCAATATGTATCCTCCCAAGACAGTAAGTTACTAAAATAATTTTGCTACTTTCATACTTGTCATTGCTCAATTTTTCCTCTCTCCCCCTTGCAACAACACCCACACACACATCTTTTCATTCCTTAGGAGAGAAAGAGTAAAGAAAAACAGGAGGGAGAGAGAGAGAAAAAGAATAGGCCAAGAGAAAAGTAAAGAAGAAATATAGAATAAAGGAATGGATAAAGATAAGAAGAGAAAAATACCAATGAAATAATCAGCATTTTTGAGTAATCAAATAAAGGCTAACACTATAATTAGTTTATAATGATGATTAAACACAATCTAACCCATGCCCAAAGGCAGCAAAATAAATATAAAATCTTTTATATGCAACTCTCTATAATTTCTTACTTCTTTCAAATAAAAATTTTTAGGACTTAAATTCTACAGAAAGTTTAATAGGTCACTTTGGCGGAGGGGAGGGTGCACCTGGGTGGCACAGTCAGTTAAGAGTCCGAATCTTGGTTTCAGCTCAGGTCATGATCTCAGGGTGGTGAGATCAAGCCCTGCATTGGGCTCTGCACTCAGCCTGGGTCTGCTAGAGACTCTCTCCCTCTCCTTCTGCCCCTCTCCTGCTCACACGCATGTGCAAGCATGCACTCTTACTCTCTCTAAAATAAATAAATAAATCTTAAAAAAAAAAAAGAAAAAATAGGTCACTTTGGCATACATATATATAGAATCACCTTCTAACAGTAAGCAAATGTCATTACATGCTTCAGCTACAAATATTTTGTGTCTACATTACGTAGCATTGAAAAGGCATCCGTCGGGTCAAAGTGCATAGCAGACAATACCCACTTCTCACTTCACTGAGAATTTCCTTCCTCTACTCATTTCATTCCACCCCAGTTCAGATCTCTAGGCAGTCAGGTGCTCACCATAGGACTCCTACACTCTGCACCAATCACATTATTTCCCCTGGATAAATGGACTAGGGGTTCAGACATGCTGGGTAGTTTGAGCTCTTCATCTAAACTCAAGAGCTGAGCTTGCCCTTAGGAGGTAGCCGACTTCCGCTGGGCAGAAAGAAGCACAGAAAACTGCAATGAGAGCATTGAAAAGAGAGAGATCTTGAGGTTTAAAATGTGTCTATGCTTAGGTTCTGCTGGCTTCCTAGCTCCATGCTGCAGTCCCATTTCTGCACTTGGGAACTCTGAGAAACCCATGTGTCCTTGTAATAAATTCCCCATTTCTGCTCCAGCCAGTTTGGGTAGGTTTCCATTATTTACACCAAAAGTACCTTGCCTAAGACTATTTAATCCAATTAATCTGGAAGCATTTCTAATATAATTTTGTATTTCTAGTAATTTTTAATGTATTTGAAGTGTTTTGTGGCTGATAGGATATTTTTCTTTTCCTGTTAAATAAATTTGGCTGTTCAGGATACAGCCAGCTTGTCTAAGAAATTTTCCTTAACAGTGTTATATATTTAGCCATGAAAATATCAGATACTGTAGGGGTACGTATCACTTTGTGTCGCACAATAATAGATCATGACTTTGTGAATTACACATCTTGGAAAATAAAATACATCGAAGTTCAATAAAATTCTCACCCGTGGGTCTCACTTCTTCATTTCTGCCATCAAAATACCAATACCTCATTAAATGTGAACAAATATTGGAAATGTGCTAATTCTGCTAATAAATGCATAGAAGGAGCAAAGGCACAAATAATGAAAAAAAGCGGCAAGGAGGAGGCAATAACAATAAAAAGGAATAAGTCTGCTAAATTCTGCAAGGCAGGCTGCAGGCTTGAGAATTTATTACAGTAGAAAAGCAGAAAGCGGTAGCACACCAACAGAACCTAAAGAGGCATCATCCGGGCCATCAGAACAGGCCATACTTGCGTGGAGCACTGAGAATTTAGTATCAGCACCTCCCCGTGTGTTCTTTCTAGTTGGCTCCGGAATCATAGGCCAAAGCTAGTGTCTGATAAAATGCACATCCTTCTCATTGCACAAGGTAGAATCAGTAATGCTCAGCTAATTCTTTTATGTTTCAATGAAGAAATATATTGCCAGCTCATACTAGTAACTTCTCTGATAGTTCATGCAATGTTTACCCCTGGGATGGGCATAAACTGAGAGCTACACGTAAGACACACAAGTCCCTGCCCTTATTGACATGGGTTTTAGCTGAGTCCTATGACCAGGCTTTACCTTCTCCACCCATTGTTACCAACATAACTAAAGTTGGATTGAAAAACATAGAATCAAAAAAAAAAAAAAAAAACATAGGATCGAGGGACCCCTGGATGGCTCAGTGGTTGAGCATCTGCCTTCGGCTCAGGGGGTGATCCTAGAGTTCTGGGCTCCCTGCATGGAGCCTGCTTCTCCCTCTGCCTGTGTCTCTGCCTCTCTCTGTGTCTCTTGTGAATAAATAAATAAAATCTTTTTTAAAAAAAAAGAAAAACATAGAATCAGGATTATCATTATTTTTTTCTTTTTTTAATAAATTTATTTTTTATTGGTGTTCAGTTTACCAACATACAGAATAACACCCAGTGCTCATCCCGTCAAGTGCCCCCCTCAGTGCCTGTCACCCATTCACCCCCAACCCCCGCCCTCCTCCCCTTCCACCACCCCTAGTTCATTTCCCAGAGTTAGGAGTCTTTATGTTCTGTCTCCCTTTCTGGTATTTCCCACACATTTCTTCTCCCTTCCCTTATATTCCCTTTCACTATTATTTATATTCCCCAAATGAATGAGAACATACACTGTCTGTCCTTCTCCGATTGACTTATTTCACTCAGCATAATACCCTCCAGTTCCATCCACGTTGAAGCAAATGGTGGGTATTTGTCATTTCTAATGGCTGAGGAATATTCCATTGTATACATAGACCACATCTTCTTTATCCATTCATCTTTTGATGGACACCAAGGCTTCTTCCACAGTTTGGCTATTGTGGACATTGCTGCTAGAAACATCAGGGTGCAGGTGTCCCGGCGTTTCATTGCATCTGAATCTTTGGGGTAAATCCCCAACAATGCAATTGCTGGGTCGTAGGGCAGGTCTATTTTTAACTCTTTGAGGAACCTCCACACAGTGTTCCAGAGTGGCTGCCCCAGTTCACATTCCCACCAACAGTGTAAGAGGGTTCCCTTTTCTCCGCATCCTCTCCAACATTTGTGGCTTCCTGCCTTGTTAATGTTCCCCATTCTGACTGGTGTGAGGTGGTATCTCATTGTGGTTTTGATTTGGATTTCCGTGATGGGGAGCATTTTCTCATGTGCGTGTTGGCCACGTCTATGTCTTCCTCTGTGAGATTTCTCTTCATGTCTTTTGCCCATTTCATGATTGGATTGTTTGTTTCTTTGGTGTTGAGTTTAAGAAGTTCTTTATAGATCTTGGAAACTAGCCCTTTCTCTGATACGTCATTTGCAAATATCTTCTCCCATTCTGTAGGTTGTCTTTGAGTTTTGTTGACTGTATCCTTTGCTGTGCAAAAGCTTCTTATCTTGATGAAGTCCCAATAGTTGATTTTTGCTTTTGTTTCTTTTGCCTTCGTGGATGTATCTTGCAAGAAGTTACTGTGGCCAAGTTCAAAAAGGGTGTTGCCTGTGTTCTCCTCTAGGATTTTGATGGAATCTTGTCTCACATCCCATGTACAATTGCACCCAAAAGCATAAGATACCTAGGAATAAACCTAACCAAAGAGGTAAAGGATCTATACCCTAAAAACTATAGAACACTTCTGAAAGAATTGAGGAAGACACAAAGAGATGGAAAAATATTCCATGCTCATGGATTGGCAGAATTAATATTGTGAAAATGTCAATGCTACCCAGGGCAATTTACACGTTTAATGCAATCCCTATCAAAATACCATGGACTTTCTTCAGAGAGTTAGAACAAATTATTTTAAGATTTGTGTGGAATCAGAAAAGACCCCTAATAGCCAGGGGAATTTTAAAAAAGAAATCCATATCTGGGTGCATCACAATGCCAGATTTCAGGTTGTACTACAAAGCTGTGGTCATCAAGACAATGTGGTACTGGCACAAAAATAGACACATAGATCAATGGAACCGAATAGAGAACCCAGAAGTGGACCCTCAACTTTATGGTCAACTAATATTCGATAAAGGAGGAAAGACAATCCACTGGAAGAAAGACAGTCTCTTCAATAAATGGTGCTGGGAAAATTGGACATCCACATGCAGAAGAATGAAACTAGACCACTCTCTTTCACCATACACAAAGATAAACTCAAAATGGATGAAAGATCTAAATGTGAGACAGGATTATCACTATTAATATTCAGTATCTACCCTGTGTCAGGGACTATATTATGCTTTCTCTATTTATCACACATAATTCTCTTTATAACTACAAAGTTGGTTCCCTCCACTTCCCTCTACCTAGATAGGCAAATTGAGAGTCAAAGAAATTAAGTCATTTTACCCCAATCACACATGAAGTAAACAAGGGCGCCGGGATTGAACCCAAGTCTCTCTTAATCCAGGGTCTATACATTTCTCTTTCATCTGGACTCAACGTAAACTACACTAGGCTCCCTGAAAAATGAAAAGAAAGGCATTCAATCAGTCAGTTGCTTATTCATTCATTTTCATTTTTTTATTGAGTACCCACCACCTTGTGACACAGCTTCAGGGAGTGCCACCCACAATACAGTCCACGTGAATCTCTGCCTGCCAGCACAAGAATGTGACTGGCGCCCCGGAACTTCACGACTTACAGACTCTGTCTACCCCTGGACATGGCATTCTAAATGACAGCAATAGACGGCAGATAGTCTTCCATAAGGAAGGAGCTTGTTATCCATTGCAGGGATAAAGAAAAGCCTCTTTAACCTTAAAACAAAAGAAAATATAATCAAAACATAATAATGCCTCAAAAATGTAAAAATAAAGTGGCCGTTCCAAAGCAAGCATCCAATTTCCTATAGGGCTGCTAGTGGAGATTAATAAAGGAGCCCTTTAAAAACCATGAGCAATTTGCTGACTGTACAGGTGGCCTGACATGGCCCACTGCTGCCAAACACATTCAAAGACACCACAAGGAGGCGAGGCGAATGGGAAAAGGGTTTTGCATTTTTTAATCTTCTCTGTTGATTTATCTTCCTCTGTGCTAGGAGTGGAAGCAAGTCACTCTCCCACCTCCTCCCAGCTTCACCTCCTTCCCCCTTTGAACACATACACACACACACACACACACACAATTTAAATTTATAATTCATCTGTGTTCTTCATTCGGGTTTCAGTGACTCAATTTTAGGGAATGCAAATACATGTTCTGCTACCTGCCGTAGCTCAATAATCACTTGTCAGTATACTGACTATAGATGAAATTAAAGGACATTTGAAAAGACCCGTGGTTCTAAGAATAGACGTTAGAGAATATTAAAAAGTAATGAATCCATATTTGGACACCAAGTAAACTTCCCTTCACGTTATTTCTTTGGCTCGTGGATATCTGATAATTCACTCTGCCTATAAAGTTAAGTATATTAGGTCAGGGATCCAATTTTGATTTTTTTTTCACATATCTAACATGATCTATTGCTAGAGTTCCATAAAAATATTAAATTGATGCTAATCACATACGTATGTGAATACAAACACACACACACAAAGTCCTCCACCCGGAGATAGACTGCATCTGTTCTTCGTTTCCCTCCTTCCATCGGTATCTAAGTTTTCACTGTTACCGAGGAAGGAAGATATTAATTTTTTGCTCTAGTAGTCAGAAGATTAGAAGCATTAAAACAGATGCACCACAGTCATGTTTATGTGAGGGTTTTTTTTTTGTTTTGTTTTTTTTATCTAAAGACCAAAAGGAAGCAAATCTAATTGACAGATACATGAAACAGGGCTGTATTCTCAAATAGATTATTTTCCTGCTGCTAAGTTTCCTCTCTTGCTCTATCCAATACTTCGTCTTTGCAAATATGGGGTTTGCTTCATAATGAATCTCAGGAAATCCTCCCTGTCACTCAGCCATCCAGGGAACAGTCCTCTATGGCATGGCACGTCCCTTCACAGGTGGCTACGCCTGCCGAGAAGACATCAGAGAATCCCTAGTGGGAAGAAAAACCACAAAACAGAAGGCTTTAAAGTCAAATAAAGATTTAAGTGTGAAAGGTTGTTTTAGTTAGGGGAAGAAGGAGACTGGGGAGGATATCCCAAAGAAGACAGAGCCTAGCCCTGGAAAAAGATTATCCTCTTCAATACAAAGTGAAATGCAGATAAGTGGTGCCTTAGAGCAAACCAAACCTGCCTGGTCCTTAGACATCTGTACTACATAAAACACAGATTCCTGGGCTCCACCCCAAAATTCCTGGGTTTCACCCCAAAACCTCTGGGTACTGAGCCTAGAAATCTGTATGCTTGCAAAATACACCAAATGATGAAGCTTATTCCTGTTTGGAACCATGACCTTATAACACACACTGATCCACAGGTTTTGTCCTAGAAGAAGCCAATCTCAGCATAGCTGACATAGGTCCCGAGATGGGGAGAAGTTGCTGGGACCCCTGAATCCCTGTGTAAGGTAGGGAACTGAGGAGCTGAAGAAGAACTGTTCTCAGGGAACAACCCCTAACAGGATATGGCTAAAACTCACACATGAATTCATAGCTCTGGAATTCTGTGGCAAGAACAGGAGTGGAAAGGAAAACACAGATGCAGAGAGTATTATGATAGAGGACAATGTAAGGGAACATGTGGGCCAGTTGAATAGGAAGTCTATTCAGACACAGCGGCTCTAAGGTTTGGATTTGTATCCCAGAGCCAGCATTTTCTCCCCATCTCTGTACCCACTTACCTGAACCTTATCCCCACTATTCCAACAGCCTCCCAACTGGTGGCCCTACATCCAGATCCGCCCACTCCCTGCCAATCCATTCTATCCCCACAGACCCCCAATAACCTAAACATACAAGTGTGATCGTGGTATTCCTTTACCTAGTATGCTGTTAATAGTTCTTAGGATAAAGGCCTCAAGGCCCTTCATGTATGAACTCAGCCTCATCTCTTGCCACTTTCCCTTCCATGTCATTGTCTACTTACGCTGGGTTTTTTTGAGGCTTTGACTTGCAATTTACTCCAACTGCCACCCTCACTCCCAAGACCTTCAGGAATGCTGGTTTTTAGGGCTGGGATGTCCCTTTCCAGCCTTGACTCATCATTCAGATCTTAGATCAAACGTCACTTCTGCAGAGAAGACTTCCCTTGCCTCCTAGCCTAAGTCAAGCCCCTTATTCTACATTCTCATGGTTCCCTGTACTTTTCCTTTGTCGTTCTCCTCATTCATATAGTAAGGTCTATTTTTGTGATTACGTGATTAATGTCTAATTCCCTCACTGTGATACAAACTCCACTAAGGCAGGGACCATATGTTTTAGTCTATAACCTACCCAGCACCTAGAATAGTATCTGAAATATAGTAAATACTTATTTTAGGGGAAAAATCCAATGTGCTTGAGTGGGAAAAAGGAATTCCACTGAAGAAACAGAGATGCCAGAAAAAGAAAAAAAAAATGAAATGTTTAATTTTAAGTACTACCTACACTCAAAAGCAGCCAATACAGGTGAATTAATGTAAAGATAATAACAAAATTACAATGACATTTGATTTTAACCAGTAATAGATAATGTATGTTGTACTCTAGGGCTGAAAATAAAGACTCGGGAGATATAATAATTCAAATGGTAGTTAAATCCTGAGAAATCCAAATGAAAAAGTACACATAATATCAAATATTAAGTCTCAAGGGAGGCCCATGGTTAGAGGGTGGGAGGACCAAAGCAGAGAAAGATGGACCAGAAGGACATGACTGTCCAGAATGGTGTAGTGAAACAGGGAGCACTAAGAGAGTAAGATGGGGTGTGGTGTACGGCGATTTTGTTTCTATATCGAATTATCAATGAAGTCAAATGCTGCAGAGATGACAAAGATGGTGAAGATCAAACAGGCCATTGATATTGACACAAGTTTGCTCCTTGAAGAGCTGGGGAGTTGAAACTCTATCATGGAGGATGGGTAAGAGAACTGGGCAGGTGATAAAAGCCTATTTTCAAACACCTTCATATGTACATCTGCAAATGTAACCATAGCATCTTCAGTAGGTTGGTCTGGTTCTTACTGAAGAGATACTAAAAAGGGCACCAACAGTGAAGAAGTCCTGCCTACATTTTCCCCAGATTAGAACCCAAATTGGTTCTATAAACACCGGAGTGCAGGTGTCTTGGTTTTGATCTAAACTGATCATGTCATACATGCTCAATGAGTGTTTACTGATCCTGATGGTGATATTTTGCCTTTAATCCATCTTCAGTGTGCCCACTTTGGTTTTTTTGGGTTTTTTTTTTTTAGTGTGCCCACTTTGATTTCAGCAGAGCAGAATCTGTTGTGTTATAAATATCTGAGAAACATTTCATTAAATGTGAATGCAAAAATTCAAATATATAGCAGTATTCCTTCTTGAGATGCTAATTGCCAAACATAAAGGGAGAGCAGTTTGGGGCAGCACTGAAAAAATGTCAGTTGATGCAGGTTTCTAAGGGACCAGAATAACCCAGACACCCTAAAGTACAAAAAAGATGAGTCAGCTAAAGATCAGAGGTCACAGATTTTTAAGATTCTCGTTAAACTATAAGATAATATACTCCACCATTGATCTTTGAGCATAGAAAAAGAGAGAGCCAAAAAAAAAATGCAATTGACCTGTTTGCATCCAGAAGGCCACTAGAAAAGCTACTTGCTTCCAGTATTGATTAGCAGATAGATAAGTCTGGAACAGGAAAGAGTTTCACCAAACTGTTGCTCCCTTTTAGGTCTAATTCATTTGACAAATGTGCCCACCTCTGGACAAGCCCATCCGTGGCCCTTTGGGACTAGTGAAAGAAGTGGTCAATTGACAGAATGTTCACGTGATCTTATGGACTCATGAGTAAGCCCAGGGAAAAGGTAGACAAGAGAGAGGGAAGTTAAATTCCTCCAACTCCTTGCTTTGATAAGATTGGCCTTGCCTTACCCTTATCTTCGTCCACATCCAAAGGCTAGATATGTTCATTACAAGGAGCCCTGGAAATATGAGGAAGTCCTGATGGCTTTAATTGTCTATAACTTCATAATGAGCCAGCAGTATTTCATCTAGAAATAAAAGGAAGTAGATGGCAGTCCCTCTCTCTCCTCAGTATATTCAGACCACATCTGACACATGAAATCCAGCCTAGCAGCCATACTTAATTCGGGAGGTAGACAACCTGAAGTAAGCTCAAACCTCTGTAGAGAGCCTCAGTACAAGCCCTCAAAATGATGTCATCTGCAGCCAAATTCAAGGAATTGAGGCTAATTCTGCTTACAGAAGAGTGAGATAGGGTGGTATATAGGGTAGAGAGATGGGAGGGTAACCATGCATTCTTGAGCTGTACCAGTGTCATTAGTTTTTCCATCTTACCCACTAGACTCTGAGCATCATGAGGGCAATGACCATATTTCATTTGTGTTGGGGACTCAGGGCAGATCTAGGCCCGTAACAGGTATTCAATAAATACTTGGTTATAAACTGAATAACTGGCTTCAGAGTTTGAAAGAACTGTCATGTGGAGAGGTGAGATTTGTTCTTTGTGGTCTCAAATAACAGAATCAGGAACAATGGGCATAAGGTATAAGCAGACAGCTTTATGTCAATATAAGGAAAATTTCCTATAGAGCTGTTCTTAGAAAGACTAAACTTCTTCCTTGGAGGAATCTAACAGAGACCTGCCAAGTTTAGGGTTGTGACAATGATGCAGAGAAGATTTAAGCATAAAGCGGGTTTACCTACATCATGGTTCTCAATCCTGGTGACACAGTAAAATCACCTGGGGTTCTGTTTTTGTTTTAATACAGATGCCTAGACATAATCCTCAGAAACTTGGTTTCAATTGGCCCAGGGCACCAGCATTTTAAGACACTCTCCAGATGGTTCTAATAAGCAACTACAGGTGAGAAACACTAGATGAAACTTTCAGGTTCTTTCCAAACTTAAGACTCTGGTTTTATATCTGAAGAAACAGGAGCTTCCTTTCAAAATACTCCAATTTTGACTGACTGCCTAATTCATTAGATGTTCTCTAATGCTAGTTAAACTAATGAAGCATCTAAGGCAATGTTCCAAACAGAAGGATAAAAAATTGGAACAAGAGATAGGAACAGAGCATGCAAAAAAAAAAAAAACAGAGCATGTATTAAAGCACATACCTTAATTTGTAGTTTACAAATTCTAAATAATTGAATTTTTACTTTATCAAAATTTTGGAAAGTGCAAACATGCAAAGTTCTTCTGAAGTTTCCTGATATGAAACCATCAGCAGTTGGATCACCAGTAGGTGTGGATATAATCAAAAACCTCAGAATTCTCAAATCTCAAAATGCTGTTTGAGACCTTTCAGCCTGAGGACCGAAAATACCAAAAGTGAATGGGAGAGTACATATGGTTGTTAGAACGCAAGTAGGTGACAATCAGATAATCTCATATGCTGCTTTTTTATCCTGAACTATTTTGGTAAAAGCCTGCTCTTTGGTAAATGAATAATTCACTTATATTTCAAATGTATTTTAAATGTGTCACTTTTGAAAGCAGGTTAAGATATATTTAAATAATATATTATCACTTTTTAATAGATTGAGAAGTGGTTTGGGGCATTGCTCTAGATAGAAGAAGCCAGTCAGCTGCATGCCTAGAAAAACAAAGAAGGGATGGGCACTGAATCCTTTCTTTCAGTCCAATAATCAGGGACTCAATAGCTTCTATAGTTTCAGGTTTCCCTTACTGTGCCTTCTGAGATGCTGACTTTGCCAGGTGAGCCTGTTCAGTATTCAGTTGCCACTATCTGTGGCTCCCGATGACTGAGGATTTAATTGATCTACATTTACACCCTTAGAAGAGACCATAATTTTCAAATAAACTCATATTATTAAAATATATAGGTCTTAAAAGCACACAGAAACAAAAATAGTTAATTTCCAACAAAGGAAGTTGGGAGGTGGGAAACCACAGTGCCATGTTCACAGTAACTGTTCAAAGATACTATAATACAGTGACGAAAGGTAAGTTTTTTTCAAGCAGAGATTTTCAAGTGAAAGTCTCATGGGGCAGGATTGTGGCTAGAGTACTGGAAGCCAGTGTGGTCACTAACAACACAGAGTGAGAGTGAAGGAGTCTATTAGGATTTAGCTCAGAAACAGATATGAAGAGCCTCACAGGAAGCTTTGTAAGGCCTCTGGTTGTTACTCTAAGCGAAATTCAAGGTTTTGAGCAAAGACAAACATAATCTGACTTTGGTTTTTAAAGGATCACTTGGCTGCTAGTGTTGAAATTCCATCACGGGGGGCCACGGCAGAGAAGCAGGGAGACCAATCAGGAAGGATATAGCAATAAATCAGGTGACAGAGGATGGTATCCGGGACCAGGGTGATGTGGTCACATTCTGGATGTTCAAATATTTTGAAGATAAACCAATAAGCTATGCTGGCACACTGAAAGTAGAATATGAAATGGAAAGATAAATTAAGATGACTTCAAGGGTTTGAGCCCAAGCAACTGAAAGGGAGGATTGCTCTTTACTAATAAGGAACAACTAGGAGAAGGATGTTTGGGGGAGAACAGAAGTTCAGTATGCAACATATTAATTTTCAACATACCTATTACAAATTTAAGTGAAAAGCTGAGTAAGCAATAACCATACATATTTCAAGTCTATGGAAGGGTTTCAGGTCAGAGATATAAATTTGAGAGTCTTCAGCAGATGGATGGTATTTAAACACCTGAGTTTGGTTGGACATGAGTGTAAACAGAATAGGGAAAACATCTTGAGGACTGAACCCTAGAGAACCCAATATTTAGAGGTCAAGAAGATCAGGATGCACCAACCAAAGGGACTGAGGTGGAACAGCCACGGAGGTATGAAGAAACCAGAAAAGTAAGAGACCCTGGAAGCCAAGGGAAAAGAAGCTGTTGCAAGGAAGAGTACGACTCAGCATATCAAATGCTGTGATAATGCAATGAAAATCAGAGCTGAAATCTGTCCTCTGTTTTTAGCAATGAGGAGGGGCAGTCATTTTAAGAGTGGTTTGCTTGTAGTGGAGGAGGTAAAAAGCCTTAGTGGAGTGGATTCAAAACAGGAGAGGAAGTGGAAAGAGCAAGCTTAGACAATCCAAGGAGCCATCATTGGCTGACTGGAGGAGACAATGAAGAATAAATAGATATATTCCCCAAGTTAAGCAATAGAATTCAGCATGTAGAAAACAGGTCCATATTCCCACTCTCAGAGGAAAGAAAGAGCTGTTATCTCTCGGTAATAAGGTGAGACATTGTTTACCTTCTCATTTTGTCAGCCTACCTGGCTTCTGAATCTCAAGCCACAGTGTTGCTGATCAATTTGACGAACTCAGGTGGCAGGCTTGGATTTCAGCTCCAACCCATCTTCATGGGCTGTAATACAAATCCACACCCCAAATGCCTTAGGCCTCCACCCAATCAATAAATTGCATTTAATGCCCTTAGGGAAAATGGTCTTTGATGAGCCTCGGTGTTAGCAGCCAATCCAAGCCCATTACCTTCCACATCTGGAAATAGGTAAGGAAAATGAGGCTGATGGCTTCAATTTAGTTCTCATTTATCAGCATCACAATAACTCAACTCAATGACATACAATTCAGGGTGATTGGATGAATTTTCTGAGTAGAGGTCCAAGACAGAAATAATAAAGAGGCTGAAGGTCAGGATCCAGGATTACTGGTAGAGTTATGAGGAAGGACCAGGTTTAGAGTCAAGGAGCAAGAATAAAGGACACTGTGTATGATGCTCAGAGGCCCAAAACAAGAAAAGCTGCCAGGCTGGTATGGCACAGTATCATTTGCCACTCCTGACTCTTAATAACTTCTGACTCTTAATTTCATTAAAAATATATAATAACAGTGATTACAATAAACCTTACATTTCTACAGTTTAATCCCTTCCAAAATGCTTTACTGTCTACTTTTCTCATGAGTCCCTTAGCAGGTAATAATATTCTCCATTTCACAGATGGAAAAACTGAGCTCAGAGAGGGTGAGGTACACAGAACAGTAAATGCCGATGACCAGTAAAGAACACACTTTGCTTCAGTGAATCACACACTCTCCTGTTGAGGGACAGAATTGGCTGTGTGAGTTTAAGCAAAGTGGAAGAGTATATGTAATGGGATGAAAAATATTTTATCTATGAACACCAGAATTATTCTTAAGGAGAAAATTGTCTATGGTTAGGAAAATAATAGCAGATCCTGGTTTACCCAGTACAATCCCAATTTTTGCCTTTTGTCCTAGAGAAATGATTAATATTGCCAACTTTTGCTTTCAAAGGTGTTCCATTTCTTGGGGTGGGGTCACCTTGGTAAACTACATATACCATATATAAAGCTGCCTGAGAGAAGACAGGGAGGGAAGTGAGACCCCACCCAAGAGCAAGGATTAGCAGGAAATGACCCAGCAGAGTATTGGCCATACCGCGCTGTGTTTGACATGAACAGGAATGGAGAGAAGAACCAGAAGAGAAAAGAAATAAGCAGTTAGAAAAAACTAGGCAAGTGATGTGTGGCCGGGGAGAGGGTGTGGGATTAACAGCCGAATCCCCAACTGCAGGGTGACCTTAGGACTTTTAAGAACAAAGGTAGCTGATTTCTAATTTGAAATTATTTTTATTCCTAAAATGTAAAACTTTGCCCTGCCCTCCTTCCCCCTTCAATCAAGTCTAGACATATGTAAATACTTTACCTAAGATTTTTTTTTTTTAAGAGAAATAGAGAACTAGAAGTTTAGAGCCAGAGGGGCCAGGAACACATAAACCCCACAGGAATTCTCAAAATCCATAGGGCCAAGTATGGAGTTTTGGGACAATGTCTTGTAACTCCCGTAGCGCATGAACACTGAGTTCCCACTTGAGTTGTATAAACAGTGAATGTAATAGGGACTGGCAGTTGTTTGGTTAATTAGAAAAAAATTAAGTTAATTAAGTTAAAGTCCCTTAAACATTTCACTAAAACTCGAACCTATAAATATATTATTCACCAATGTCTTAATGTGGAGCTAAGGCTGCATATTCTATCGTTAAGTGTGCTGAAGGGAGTTCTCGGTTGTCTTTCTTGCATAAAGCACATCCATGATGTAGCATCTAATTTCTTCAGAAGAGACAAAGCAATCTAAAAGCAAAATTCCCCTAGACTTTTACGATATTTTTCTAATCTCGTGCAGATGTTTTGCCCATCCTTAATTTGATAACAATTCTTAGCAATTTGTTTTATCAAATCTTTCCAAAGAAGCTTAGCTTCCATAGAAATACTTTCTTCTTGCATTAATGTCCCATCTACTTATGTAATAGTCAATAAAATTATATTATTTTGATATACTTTCTTCTTGCATTAATGTCCCATCTACTTATGTAATGGTTAATAAAATTATATGATTATGATAACAAAAAACAAACGGCACAAACAAGTTTGCAACAAACGCAGCCAACTCTTGAGAAGTGGAGACGTTATCTATGGGAGCAGGAGTGTTTGGTGTATTAGAACATTGACTTTGCCATGACTCCAGACAGCATCCCACATTTTACAGAGGACAGAGGTCTATTATTCCATTTAGTAAAGAGGTCAGTTTCAAAAGTTTCTATTAGGAACCGCCATCTGTAATTCGCCAAAATGACCAACACAAAGGGAAGAGGAGAGGTACCTGCTGTATGTTCTCTAGGCCTTTTAGAAAACATGGAGTTGTTCCTTTGGCCACATACATGCCAATCTCTAAGAAAGGTGATATTGTGGACATCAAGGGAATGGGCACTGTTCAAAAAGGAATGCCCCACAAATGTTACCATGGCAAAACTGGAAGAGTCTACAGTGTTACTCAACATGCTGTTGGCATTGTTGTAAACAAACAAGTTAAGGGCAAGATTCTTGCCAAGAGAATTAATGTCCCCATTGAGCATATTAAACACTCAAAGAGCCTGAGATAGCTTCCTGAAGTGTGTGAAGGAAAATGATCAGAAAAAGAAGGAAGCCAAAGAGAAAGAAAGGTACTTGGGTCCAACCGAAGCACCAGCCTGCCCCACCCAGAGAAGCACACTTTGTGAGAACCAATGGAAAGGAGCCTGAACTGCTGAGACCCATTCCCCTTGAATTCATGGCATGATACATGTAAAGGAAATAAAAGACCTCAGGATTGTAAAAGTGTTTCTCTTAATTGAGTAGGAGTGTGGTTGGTGTCCTTTCACTTAAAAAAAAAAATATTTAAAGCAAAAAAAAAAGTTTCTATTAGGTGTACACCTAATTTTCCTTAAGAGTTAAACAGCTTGCCAATGCAAAGCATTTTGGAACTATGTCCAGTAGCTGCATCACTTCCAGCCTCCAGACATTCACGTGGCACAAGGACCACCTCCCCTCATGGGAAACACGTCATTCCCACTCCTAACTGAATAATTATATTGTGTAGTGAGCTTTGACATGGTCTTAACCTTCAGTGACGCCCCTTAAAAGAGGCCAAGTTGTACCGAGAGCCAGACAGAACAGCTCCAGAACAGCTTCTCAATGAGAAGTTGTAACATTTAGTGGTAATGACTAACGCATGTATTCAGTGTAAATTAGGGGACTCTCTTCGGCTGGAAAGGGCAGGGTGCTAAATCTAAGGAAGCAGTCAGAGAAAGCAAATTTTCTCCTAATCAGAAAAGTACAATCATGGTGAAGTGGAGCAGGTAAATGGAGCTAGTGTGTATAATTAGGATCTTATTTCCTTTTCCTGAAAACTGCAAGAAAGGAAAGGTGGGCACCTGAGAAGGAAGTTAAAATTGCTGGAGGAGAACTTCCTTGGTTAACTGAGGAGACAGGTTAAGCCTGATGATGGTCTTGGTAAAGAGCTGAGGACACCTGCAGCCTGAGGACGTCTGTGAATTTAAAGGGACTTCTGATGTCAGAAATTCTAAAGTGACGGCATTCCTTCCTTAAAGTTATTTTTTTAATTGATATTAATCACTACATGCAGTTAATAAGAAAAATTTCTCACTATACCTAGGTTTTGTGTTTCTTTAAATTTTACTCTGCTTGTATATTCTTCATTAATACAAGGTTTAATAAATACACATGGTGGTAAATTTAGCACAAAATGCTGTTTGTTTTTTTATATATATATATAAGAAAGGCAAAGTTGAGTAAAAGAAATGCACCATTATCTCTGGGACTCGACCTCACCACTGAGCCACCTGGCAATCCACACCTGAGGCAGTGTAATGACCGGGCGATCTAGAACTTCAGGGGAAAAGGACAGCCAACTGAAAACTGTCAAGCATTGGCAGCCGGCAGAAGGTGGGATGGAGAAAGTGGCAAGCCGAGCTAGATATTTTATTTGTTTTTATAATTAAAAGATATAAGAAGAAGCAAAAAAGATTAAACAGAAGTTGCCATTGAGAGCCCGCAGGAACAAATATGCAAATGTTGTTTCACCTGCTGCCAGCTTTGCTGAAGCAGGGACACTGTATCTCCAGCCTAGCTCTTGTGTTTTGAAGTTGGGAGGCAGATATTAGTGGAGTCTCCACACTTGCCTGCTTCCCCTTGTTCTCCTGCTCGAATGCATGGTGAGGAAGCCCATGCTGAGGCCTCTGCGGGACACCATCAACAGGAGCTGCTAATAATGGGAAAACTAAGGACCCTTTAATGGGACAAGTACAGCTAAGAGAGTCGTGCAGATTTTATTTATAAGAGAAGAAGAAACAATGCTCTAAGCCAAAGCAAGAGCTGACCAGGCTGGGCACAGTTAAGCCTAGTAAAGAGAAGGCTATAGCTCTCCTTAAGAAAAGACATTCATCATGAAGACCTCCACCTCAACGTAGCATCCACAGCAACCAGCAAACCCTGAGCATGACGAGACAATATTCACAGTGCACAGTGAGGCCTCATGGGACACCTGGGTTAAGCAACACGGTGGACATCTTTTCCTAATTTGCATTTATGAAACAGAGTTAATCCACAGCAAGAGATTGGGACTGAGTCTCCAAGACCTGGGCTAAATCCAACTGGAATAGAACATGTTGTCAGTCAGACTCAAATATGGCCACTGTAGCAAAAGACCATAGTTGTACAGGTATTTCTCAAACCCTGGGAAATCACCTGGTTTTACCAAATTAACCCAAAATCATCCTTAGAGCTTGAAGGTTTCCATCCCATCCAATCTCATAGTATTAACGTCCATGAAAACTCTAGAACAATGGGTCTCAAAGTGCAATCCTCAGACCAGTAGCACCAATGTCTCCTGTGAATGCACATTCTCAAGCTCCACTTGGAGCCTAGTTACTGGAAAAACCCAGGGCTGGAGCCTAGAATCTGTTTTAACATGCCTTCCAGGTGATTCTCCTAATGCACTCAAGTTTGAGAACCAATGGTCTCAAACTTAGCTCCATGTTAGAAGCTCTTAGGAGACTTTAAGAAACAAAATGCTGATGCCCAGTTGTTACACCCTCCCCCACTTCTGAGATTCTGATTTAATTGGCATCAGGCACAGCCTTGGCATATGAGTTTTGGGGTTTGTTTGTTTGTTTGTTTGTTTGTTTTTTACTCCCCAGCTAGTTCTAATGCACAAGAAAGTCTGAAAACCACTAGAGCAAACTCAGGAAATTAACATAAACAGACTTTTCATACGTGGGGCAAAGAGCATATACCTAGTCAACAAGTACTCAGAGGTATCAATTACAAAGAATAATAAATAAATAAAATTTAAAAATTAATGAAGCCTAAGACTTTTGGGGGGAAATTCATTTTCTTTTTTGTTGAAATAGGGTCAAGGGAAAACATAATTGAGTCCATCAGTGTAGATTACTTATTATTCTTCATAATTTATTTGAGAGAGTGTACGCAAGCACACAGAAGGGTAGAGAGAAGGGTGGAGGGAGAGGGACTAGCAGATTCCCCGCTGAGCAGGGGGCAGATGAGGGGATCAGCTCCAAGACCTAGGGATCATGACCTGAGCTGAAGGCAAAGGCTTAACTGACTGAGCCACCCAGGTGCCCCTAGGCTTGAATTATTTAAATATATATGTGAGATATCCTGGTTTGTCCTTGCTCGTAGGGAACTCAGAAACTAGTTTTGTCCTTAGAAACTTTATCCACCTTTTTATTTTTTTTTAAAGATTTTATTTTTAAGTAATCTCTCTGTCCAACATGAGCCTCGAACTCACAGCCCCAGGATCAAGAATCGCATGCTCCACTGACTACGCTGACCAGGGGCCCCTATTTACCCCTTTTAAAGTAACTGACTCCTGTTCTTTTATACATATTTGAAAGTCTTGTTGCCATGCTTCTCACACTAAAATACATGTATTCCCAAAGGTGGCTCATATGTCTGGAGACCCCAATTTAATCAAAGTTAGGTTATTTTAAATGTGTTAATATTAATACAAATGCAGATACATTATGAATTGGAAGGCACAATTTGATCATTCTGGGTTCTTCCCCAAACACCCTGAGAACACAGCCTATTTACTCTCCCCTACCCTTAGGAGCACTTCACTAGGAAGTCTGAAAGGCACTAACATTTTGTGTGTGTCCGTGTGTGTGTGTGTGTGTGTGTGTGTGTGTGTATGTATATATGAGCCTTATTGAAAACTGCCTAAAATTATTTTGGAAGAAGGCATAATATAAACAAATAAATGAAGAAATCACCCGTTGAGATCTTTTCTATGTAAGTAAGCCATTATTATTATCACCTCCAAACACTGTTTATTCTTTGGATTCCATCAGAAACCAATATTCAATAAAGAGAAACAAGCTATCACCATTTGATATGATGGATCCATGAGATCCCATTATGGGAGACACTGAGAATACCTTTGAAATAATAATAAAGTTCATCCTTTAATTTATGTTTAATGAGCCTAGATGCTGAGAATGGCATTCCAGGTGAGGACTCCCGTCTCCAGGAGGCCTGTGGTGGGAGGAAGTCAGGACTCGGTGATGGGGAAACAAGGGAACCGGGCAGGAAGCAAAAAGGAGATAAGTTATTGAAATTCGGATTCAAGGCAGAAACCTATAAAAAACCTATAAAGCAAAAGGCTTAGGAAATAGGGCATTCTCACCATCTCCCAGAAGAATGAGAGAGAAGAAAGAGGAGAATGAATGACAAAAATCCAAATCAAGACTACCACCTCAAGGAGAAATTGTCAGCATTTTATAGAGAATTGTTGTGCCATATTTATGCATTTATTACACCCAAAGGGTTTACTGCTCAGTCTTTCTGCTGTCCTCTAGGTGAAAAATAGAACTCTGCTCCTCAGAGCTTTTACAGAAAATGGCAATAAAATTCCCCATAGAGTTTGCCCTGTCTCCCAGCTTTTCCTTCCTAACCAAGTTTGAGTTTTTAGAATTGGCACTTTGGGGGGTATATCACGTACCTTTTGCTTCAGGCACCAGCGCACCGCACCACATCTTCAGGGCTTCTCACTTCTGCTACGTTCCACCAGTACAGATGGCAGCACACGTAAGTGCAGCGTCCCTTGGGTTTGTCAATATTTGGGAGAAAGGCAGTTTCTCTCTTTTTCTGTCAGAAGAAAAATTAAAATCTAAAACTCCTAACTATCCTTAGCACTAAGTGTTGTAAGTAACAAAATCAGCATTTCCATTTCCCAGAAAGTTGAACAGAGAAGCCTCTCCCCTTCCGCGAGCACTGCGTTTGGAGCCACCAGCATATTAGAACCATATCAGCGACCATCTGGCCCATACCCCTGTTCTACCAATGAGGGGATCGGGCCTCAAAGAGGATGACTGATCTCTCTCGGGGCCACAAAGCCAAGGAGACCAGAGTCCCAGTCTCCTAGTTTAATTCAAATTTCCTCCCAATCTACCTTGCCATGCCCCTGAGTGCCACTAACCGGGAAGGAAGCAGAATGAAACCTAATGGGAGGGAAATATAGCCTTGACACTGGACAGGTGTGCAAAGCTGATGCATATGCAGGAGGCAGCAAGCAGACTTGCAGCGGGCCTCCGGCGTACAGGGAAGCAGCTGCAAGCCACAACAAACAAGGACACAGAGGGCCGAGCGAGACTGCATGGGGAGCTGCATGTCCCCAGAGCCTGGCTGAGGGCAGAGACCCTCATTTCTCTCCTGGTTGGATGCTCCTGGACCTGTACGAGGTACAAAGTCTTGCACCCAGGGAGGTAAAAAGTGCAACAGATAATCTAGCAAATGGATTCTAACATTTGGATCCTTACCTGTAAAATGGGCTCATTACCCCTGCCCTCTAAAAAGTGAACCGAGACATGTGACCTCATATGTAATTTATAAAGGAGGGTGAGATAGTACCATTACTCCTGTCCCCATGACCACCTCCATCTCAGGGGCAAAAACACCTGGGCTTTTCAGGAATTTCTTTTTTTTTTTAATTTTTATTTATTTATGATAGTCACACACACAGAGAGAGAGAGGCAGAGACACAGGCAGAGGGAGAAGCAGGCTCCATGCACCGGGAGCCCGACGTGGGATTCGATCCCGGGTCTCCAGGATCGCGCCCTGGGCCAAAGGCAGGCGCCAAACCGCTGCGCCACCCAGGGATCCTCGCTTTTCAGGAATTTCTGACACACAGTCCCGAAGTTTAAAGATGGACAAAGCATGTTGTGAAACGAAAAACAGCTTTGGACACAGAGATAGGTTTCCGCAGCTGCTGACACACAAACCCGTTTTCCTAACATGAAATCAGGAAACTGTATGACTGAATAAAAATAACAATAATAAACAAACATGTTAACAAAGCTCTCCCTGAAAAGCTGTCCACCTCGGGGACAGCACAAAATCTGTTCGCTCCCACACCTATTCTATTGCTAACCTATTGCAAATCTAATCCCACTTGGACACCCCTTTGTCCTGGAAAATTCTCCCTCCATCCCTGATTGTCCAGGAGCAGAAAGCCAAAGTCCAGTCATAGTTTAAACTTCAAATCAACAATAAAAGTACAACAATTAGAACAAAACGAAGAAGAAAGAGGAAGTCTATCCTGTCAAAGCCATCAGTTTTGAAGTTAACTGGCTAAACAGAGAATCAAATATGCTACATAATTCTGGAAAATTCGACTAATAACTAGAAATGCCTGCCTTTATTTGGCTTCTTTTTTTTATGCATACGAGAAATTAAATCCTCTAGTAAGTGCAAGAAACTTACATATCTGGAAAACAGCAAAAGGTATGCCGGGTAAAAATGACAGAAACCAGAGTTACCCGATCTGGATCAAAAATATTAAACAAAGAAAAAAATACTCATTATTCTGTCAGCTTTAAGCCATTTTCAGCTTGCTCAAACTGGAACACGTCCCCCTGTGGTCTTGTAAAACTCACTGAATTGTAGTAAAGTAGTGTAAGCAGCAGCTTCATCTTCAAAGATGCCATGTAAAATATACATATTAACAAGCAGGGTTTTTCTTATTTTTATTCCTTCTCTCCATTGCTCTGCTCTGCTCCAAGCATCGGCCACGTCTTGGTAGCGTAACATCAACTAGAGTTTACATCTCCTGGCACCCACCACCACCCCCCAACCTTGAGGCCTCGGCCACTGCCAGAGAGGCCCTCGTGGGTTCCTCCAACACGACGTGAACTTCCTGAGCCAATAAATTTGACATAAGTACTCACATCTCTTTCCACTAAGACAGTACCTAGTAAATAGTGCCCAGGTTAAACTGCTTGTATTTGAAAAAAAGCAAATAAACCAAAAAGGCATGTTTGTGGGTGTGTGTCCCCGTGCTCTGCTCTGTAAATTTCTCCTGAATAACTGATTAGACCAGGGACGAGCAGAGTCTTAGATTTGAAACAAGAGGAGATGTGTGCATTCAAATTCACAGTTCCAAATGCATCTTCAAAATTTGGTAGTTCTGATATATCTTGCCATTCCCATCCTGCAGAACATTGGGAGTTCTGGAGACAAAGTCAGTGATCAGTCTCCTCTTGACCCTATGTCATCCCTTGCAGTGGGCAGGTGGATGGAGCTAAGGAGCAGGATGACCATAAGAGAGAAGACCTGGTGATATTTTCATTGTCTTCTTCAGCTCTTTGAATTTTGACTTCCTTTTCCCTTCCCACCTACAGGCACTGAGGTATGTCTCTCTTAAGGTACAGTAGCCATCCAGGAAAGTGTGACTATATCCTTATTTCTGTACCTTGCAACTAAGCAACCATTTTTGGAGGCCCTTCTATATTCATTCCTAGGATATGCAAAACCCTGCACCCCAGCATCTAGCACAGTGCCTCCTGCATAGTGGACACTAAGTAGATGAAGTTTGTTGAATGAATGAATGAATTAATGAATATTAGACCTAGATTGTATAACAGAAGTTAGTGCTAGAATTTACATCAATGCAATTTCAAAATTTAGGGGGGAAAAAAGATAGGTTTTGATCCTATTGCCAAAGGAAATACAGTTCATGAAATAAATTACAAAAGAAAAAATAAAATAAATCTCCTATGACATGCAAAACAATGTCTGATGGGGAATAAAAAGGAGACATGATGAGAGAGGCAGGACGGCCCAGACAACTGAGGAGAACCTGGGAAATGGGCCAACCCCCCAAAGTGGGGCAGGGAGTCCCTCCAGCTTCCAGAATTTGACCATGGAAGTAAAGGCAAGTGGCATGGACCGTCAGGAGACAAATAAGGGTCAGCCCTGGGAAAGTCCAGCCATGGCTGGAGACAGCCCCATGCACAGGGTCTTGGTTCACAGACACAACTCCAGGAACCAAGTACCCCATTGCTTCAGCAGGAGCAGCAGCTCTTGTTACACAGCTACTAGAAGAAAGCCTGGTGTCCCTTAAATCCCCCTAGCCTAGAATCTCCCTTGGTCTCAGTGGCTCTTAAATCAAGAGGTAGGCTGGGACTCCTGGGGGGCTCAGTGGTTGAGCATCTGCCTTTGGCTCAGGTCATGATCCTGAGCCCTGGGATCGAGTTCCACATTGGGCTCCTGGCAGGGAGCCTGCTCTTCCTCTGCCTATGTCTCTGCCTCTCTGTGTGTGTCTCTCATGAATAAATAAATAAAATCTTAAAAAAAAAAAAAACAAGAAGGGGGCTGAGCCCATTACAATATCAACAACAAACACGAATATGGTGCTCACCGTGCTGGGCGCTGTTAACATGACCACTTATTTAATACCGCTTCAGCCTCATGAAGCAGGCAGTACTATTATCATCTCCACCTTACAGATGAAGCTACTGGGGCACACCGCACTTCAGTGCTTGTCCACGTCACGAAGCTAATAAGCACAGCAGAGAGCTGAACCTGGGCAGCCTGGCACCCAAACCCATGCTCTCGATGCTGTTATCTGCTGGCTCTGAGACTCCGAGGGAGGTGGTCGGGGAGCTCCGTGTTCTTTCCAAGCAAGAACAACAAAACCAATTGCCCATGTGGAGATCCACACTCCGAAATGTACAGAATTGGAAAGCAAAGCACATAACCAAAGACTTATACTCAGGATGGCAAGACCCTATAAGAATAATTCAGCAGGGCAAAAGCCCCAAAGGGCCTGAGGCTTGCTCATGCAGTGAATTAAAATTTACACACTATGACTCAGATGTGCAGAAATGGAGTTTAATTCCCCATGCTCCCGAACCCCCTTTTCTATTTGCCTGCCCCTGCCAGCCTTCCAAGCACTCACTTGTGGCTTAATACAGTCTCTTTAGGGTGAAAATACAGTGGATTCAAGATTTGCCCCTTTGAAGTCTACCCCCAAGGTGGACTTACCAAATGCCCTAGCTCTGAAAAAGGGACTGCTGGCTGAGAAGTCCTGTTCCACTTACTCCTGGGCATGTGCCTCTTTAGCTTGTGGCCGTTTCAATTAAATAAAATTAAAAATTCAGTTCCTCAGGGTGCCTGGGTGGCTCATTCGGTTAAGCATCCGACTCTTGGTTTCAGCTCAGGTCATGATCTCTGGGTTGGAAGATCGACCCCCACATCTGGCTCCAAGCTCTGCAGGGAGTCTGCTTGAGACTCCGTCTCCCTCTGCCTCCGCCTCTCCTGCTTCTGCTCTCTCTCTGAAATAAATAAATAAATAAATCTTAAAAAAAAAATCAGTTCCTCAGGGGCAGCTGGGTGGCTTAGTAGGTTAAAAGCATCTGCCTCTTCAATCCAGGTGTTGATATTAGGGCTGTGAGTTCAAGCCCCGCATTGGCTGAGCGTGGAACCTACTTTAAAAAAAGAATTCAGGCCCTCAGTCACACTAGCCATTTCAAGTGTTCCACAGACACATGTGGCTAATAGTTACTGTAACTGGATAGCACAGACATAGATCGTTTCCATCACAATATTCTACTGGATAGCACTATACACACACACACAAACACACATGCATGTTGTCTATTTGTCTTTCTTCTGAACGTAATATATATACTACATATATATATACATAAATAAAACAACACATTCAAAAATCGAGACACATGGGGATCCCTGGGTGGCATGATCCTCGAGACCAGGGATCAAGTCCCACGTCGGGCTCCCTGCACGGAGCCTGCTTCTCCTTCTGCCTGTGTCTCTGCCTCTGTGTGTGTGTGTGTCTCTCATGAATGAATAAATAAAATCTTAAAAAAAAAAAAATGGAGACACAAGTTCCATGCCTTGTAGAACCGAGCTCTGCCAACAGGTGGCAGTGAAATTTCGATTCATTTAACATCCTAATTAAACCCAGGATTCCATGTCTTTAAAATGGTGACAACAACGCCAGTCCTACCAACCTCTCAAGTGACTCTAACGATCATGAGATAATGCATGGGGAAGTACTTCCAAATTTTTAAGACAACACTCAAATTGAGCCATTGCTATTCCTATTCTAAGAAAGACTCACGCTACAGACTGAATATGTGTTTCCCACCAAAATTCATATATTGAAACCTAACCTCCAAATGTCCAAAGTGATGGTTTTAGGAGATGAGGCCTTTGGAAGGTGATTAGGAGATGAGGACAGGGCCCTTCTGAATGGGATTGGTGCTCTTATAAAAGAGATCTGATGAACTCCTGCTGTGTGAGGCCCCAGCAACAAGAGAGTCATCTATGAAGCTGGGAACAGACTGAATCTGCCAATACCCTGATCCTGGACTTCCCAGCCTCCAGGACTGCGAGAAATAAATTTCTGTTATTTAAACCTCCACCTATAGTATCCTGTTACAGCAGTCCAAATGGAGACAAATCATTATTTTATTTTTAAAAGGAAAAAAAAAACACATAACAGAACCCAGACTAATTTTATCTCAGGTGCTAAAGGAATTTACATCTTGCATCTCAGAGTTATTTACCCCACATTAGCGTGATGAAATCCTGAAGAAGGGACGATATATTAGAAGACTGCAGATGGAATAATCCTTGAGTTTTTAAAAGAAGGAAAAAGAATAGTTCTAGGATACTACAGACCAATACATTACTACCAGTTCTTAGAAAATTCAGAGCACACTTTATAACAAAAGATTTTGAAATATTCATAACAAAACCTATTTGTTAGAATTGCTTACCAAGCCAAATAAGTTTAGAGATGTTGCAAACATGGCATGCCTTGATTTTAGCAAAATAACACTAACGTTCCCCCCAAATGTCCCTGTGATCAGGATGGTGAAATGGGCACTAATGGGCAGTGTGATTCAGCGCATTTGTGTCTACTCAAAAACTACCAAGTAGTGTTGATTATGTGTTCAAAGTTGGCTTGAAAGTGGGATGTGGAGAATATTGTCCCTGCAGCCCTACATTCTGTTGCACATTTTTGACAATGATGGATGCTTTCAAGGAGAGTCTCTGCATATGACAAGAACGCTGCACAATTCAACTAGGCTTCAACAGAGAAGGCTTTGAAAGGGTTCTCTCCACAAGGGTGTGGCAGGCAGGCAACTTCAACTCCGGGCAACAACACACACACACACACACACACACACACACACGTACACACTACTGCTGGACATTTTGTTTTGCTAAGCTAACCACAACCATGCAAAGACAGATTATTAATCCCAATTTAGAATTAAGGAAACACAAATCAAGCAGAGCAGAAGAGCCAGCCAGCAGTACAGCTGGGGTCCCAGCCCTGGCTTCCCTAACTCCCAAGCTTCCAGTCTCTCGTCTTCCCCCATCTGAACACATAGATGGTAACTGTCTTGACTCCCAACAGTGTACAACCCCCTCTTTAACCTTTCTCTGCTCCCCCCCTCTACTTTCTCTCCTCCCACCTCCTTCCTTTTCTATGAGCTGCTCTTTACCTTCTTCCCTGTCTATGCCTATTCACATCTAGGCAGGTTTTATTCCACTAAGGAGAGGCCAGGAGCTGATCTCTGCTCTAGAAAATGATGTTCGTGGTCTCCCAAAGGTAAAATTACTAGATCTCCCAAACACAGTTGGGAGTGACCCATATTTTACTGTTTGTTCCATTTTTAACTCCACTGGGACAAATAATTGTCCTATTTTAAACTGGAACTAGGGTGTGGGGGGTGTGTATGTGTGTGTAAGTGAGGGGAGAGGAGAGGGAGAGAATATGTAATACCCTAGCTTCCTGATTTTAGAGTTGAAAACTTGTAGGTCAATCACATTTTGTCCAGTCAGCATTCCAAAACCATGACCTCTTTCACCCATCCTCAGATACCTAATAACCTTCTATTTTTAATACTGACATTTGGAGTCCAATATTATCATTCATATCTGATATGTTTATTTTTACCTTCATAAAAAAACCTGTCTGATAGGAAGAAAAAATATTACCATTCCCATTTTAAAGAATCATCAAGTAGGAGAATGTCAGTCATAACATTTATAAGGAATTATAATTCCAAGAAGTCCCCTGACTTCCAGGCCAACTCTCTCTAATCTCACAGGGCTCCCTGACAGCATTGTGAGGAAGAAAACTAGGTCTCCTGTCTTCTTATTCAGGTCTTTTTGCAGAAATGCAAATTCATATCCTAAGTGGTGTGGGGGCAGGTTAAATGGAAATAATTTATTATCTCTTTTGGTGAAAAGGAGAAAGAAAGGAATGGGAAAAGGGACAAATGTTCCTAATCCTTCAAATGCAGTTATGGCCAGCTTAATCACAGACAGAAAAACAGTTCTATATAATCACATAGAGCCAAGGAATCTAAGAGCGGGGCCTAAGGGGGTCCTCCAGCCTAACCTCCAGCCAATACACAGACCCTGTGGCATCCTTGATGATGATGATGACGATAATCACTAAGGTTCACTGAGCACCCTCTAAGTCCCAAGCGCTGAGCTTAGGCATTTCTACATATTTTTCGTTTCTTTAGTCTATAACCCTAAGCAATAACTATTATCATCATCCAATTTCACAGATGAGAAAAAAGAACATTATCATCCATCTCCAGTCTTCATAACAGTCCCAAAGAGACTGTTTTAACAACTGTTCCCATGTTAGAGACGATAAACTGAGGCACAGAAAGTCAAGTAACTCGCCCATGGGGCACGCGGGTCTCCCAGTATATAGCCCAAAGCTCCTCCTACAGAGCGGAATCTCAGCAATGCAGAAAATACCTTCACCCCCTCCTCCCAATTGACTATCCATCAGAAAAAGTTCAAATCAGGACTTGATGGTGACACTGTGCAAACAAGGTCTTGCAGTAAGTATCTCACTGGAGAAAGGCCAGCCGCGGCCCCGTGAGGACAGCAAGTCAGTAATTCAAAATGTAGATATGGATTTGTCACAAAAACAACCCAGCCCCCGAGAAAAGAAAAGTAGTAATTTCATAAGAAGTGAATTTTTAAAAGAGAAACAGAGAATTGATGGCTTAGGAAAGGTAAAGTTATGGCAATGAGTTGTAAATCCTGATCATAAATTAAGGCTGACATGAAGAGGAGTTTTGATTCAGTTACTGGGTAAACTGCTTTACTGGGTACACTAGTACCACCTAGTGTTGGAGAGGAGGAACTTAAGGTTAATCTGCTCCGTAGCAACAAAAAATGCCTTTTCTATGGGGGTCAAACAACTTCGGAAACACATCACAAGCCTCCAGAATTCCACTAAGTGATGATTGCTATTTTTACCAAATATCCTCCTTTGGGGAGATCCCATTTTAACCAGAGAGGACAAAATGCTAAGTGAGGCTCGTCCTGGCATCTTCAGGGTCTATCTTTATGAATGAATGCTAAAATACAATGTTGAGCTCATAGCTCACATTTTGTAGCACTTTTCACATATGCGATTTTTATTTTATTATCAAAGCAACTCTACGAGTCAGGCAGACAATATATTTATCCCATTTCACAGATGAGGATTTTGACATTCATTCATGCTATTGGCCAAGTTAGTTATGAAGTTATTTGTGCTGCTTGCAGAGAGAGTTGAGAAGTTAACAGGCCTTCACAGGAACTGAGGGTCTTATAAAGATGAGCATGATGAAAAGGCCAAAGCATGAGAGAATCAAGAGTCAGTCAAGTAAACGTCCGGCTCACTTTCAAATGACTTCTAAAGATTTTTCAGCAAAGATGCACCTTCCACAAACTCAAAAATGAATGGGACCATAGCAACAGATGCTGCCTCAAATAGGCAGCCATAACTGGCTGGACCACTGGGCAGCCCTATGCCAGGCCCATGTGCTGGTCCATCACTGAAATCCTCCAGGGCCAACACGTGGACTGAGGATACTTCTGCCAAGCTGAAATAAACACAGCATCTTAACCAGACCACTCACCCCATCCCCACCTTGTCCAAAATCTGCTTGTTCTTTCTCGTCCATAGAACATCAGAGAAATTATTTTCATCCTTCTGTTTGAGCCAAGGAACTTCACTTAGCAGAGAATAGTCTTCCATGTAATCTTTCTACTAGGACTGTGGCCCTGTTCATAATGGGATGGCATGCATTTGGCAATCTTTTTTTTTTTTTTTTTTTTTTTGGACTATGCTTTGAGAGGAATCTGTTCCAGTGGTGGAGTACTCATCTGCCCCATCTTGGAGGGGATGTACTTAATTCCTTATTTTTATGGGATGTTATTAGACATTCTATGGAGGGTCATATGTTCATTCAACATTAATCTTGTTCTCAAACATCAATTCATCAAATATATTAATAAATACACTACAAAAATGTGTGTACATTAATCTTTATCTGCATTTCTAATTATTTCTTATTGAATATTTTTTGAAGAGAGAGGTGTAGAACAAAGTTATTCTAAATTGGAGAACTATACCCTGAAAGAAGAATGTGGAACTCTCTCTTCAGGGTATTCTATAGTTATTTCCAATATTTTTCCTTGTTTGTTGTTTGACTTTTAATTTGATGATGAGGATATTTGATGTAGATTAAAAGAATTGGAGCATTTAGAAGAATTTCTGGCCGTAGATCAGAACTCTTTACTCCTTGATTGGCCCCAAATTAATTAATAAATTATTTTCTAATGGCAGTGAGTGAAAGGCCAAGATATCAGTCAGACATTTTTTTCAACAAAGTCCCTTTATTTTCTACTCAAGATAACATTAAGAAATCATCAATATGACTTCTCCTAGAACTGTTTCAAAAGCGTCAGCCAAGCTAGAGAAACATACACACACACGTGCACACACACACACACACACACACACACACAACATTCACTAGCTTAGGTGCAACCACAATCAAGTTTCTAGAACAGATCTAGTTCCTCTCTCTGTCCCTTGAGTAGGGTAGTTATCTTGATAGCTGTCCCTTGAGCGGTCACAGTTTCCTCTATTATAATCCAAACATGATCAACAGTAATGACCTCTAATCATAACTCTCCTTTTTCATCAGGGCTCCAAGAGGCAGGCTTTCCATTCTCTAAAAATATATTACAAGATAGCAAATATGCAAACATTTTGGTGACATTGTATAATATAAAGCTAATGAACATCTTAAGTGTTCATTTTCTTTTCCATTGTTATAACTCATAGATGTATTTACCATATATATAATATGTATATGGTAACATAAGTGATATAATACAAAAAATAATATTTATAAATATTATTTATCATTTATAACACACCCATACATCTCATGGGAATCACCTAGACACAACTATTCACAGATGAAGGCTGCATGTTCACTATAGAGGCTGAGAAACCTGTTGGTTAAAAAAAAAAAAAGAAAGAAACCTGTTGGTAAGTGATGATGGCAGGTTTGCCAAAGGATCCTTGAGAATGTCAGGTCATATCATATGAAAAACATTTAAAAACAGAAGAAATCTTGAGGGACAGTTTTCATAGATTTGACTATATTTTACCCATCAATAAAATAATACGTTGATAATGACAATATTAAAGCATTGTAGAAAAATAGACAAGGATCAGATAATTCAAAACACAAATGGCTGTGAAAACTGCAGAGCCCATCACTAAGCAGCTGCTTGAAATAAACGTTAAATAAAAATAATTAAGGGAATGTAAATTACCTCACCAACAAGACACTATTTTCTATGGAGTTGGCAAAGATTAAAAACAAAGATTAAAAACATTATAAAAACTCCTGACTGCCCTCTTCCACTGTAAATATGCTAAGACAATATGCATCAAAAGTCTTAAAGTTTTTATAGCTTTTGACCTAGTAATTTCAATACTAGATAACTACCCTAAGGAAATAATCAGAAATGCAGGCAAATTTATGTGTAAATATGTTTATAATAGCATTATTTATTACAGTAATAAATGGAATCAATAAACATGCCCAACAAGAGAGAGCTGCTTAAATAAATTACAGGCCATCCAAACACGCATACTGTGGACTGTTATATGGCCATTAAAAATTAAATTTACAAGGAATTTTGAATGACATGGGAAAATGTGCTTATGATGCACAAAGCGACAAAAAAAGGATAGAAAGCTATTCCTTTTTTAAAAAAAAAAAGATTTTATTTATTTATTCATGAGAGACACAGGGAGAGAGAGAGGCAGAGACACAGGCAGAGGGAGAAGCAGGCTCCATGCAGGGAGCCCGATGTTGGACTCGATCCCAGGTCTCCAGGATCACACCCTGGCTGAAGGCGGCTCTAAACCGCTCGGCCACTAGGGCTGCCCTAAAGCTATTTCTATAGCACAATCTGAATTTTTAAGTGTGTTTGTGTGCAGAGAAAAAGCAACAAAACATGAACAATGTGTAAGATTATATGTGATTTTTTTCTTAGTCTTTATAACACTTCTTTGGGTTTTTCTTCCAAATTTCCCACACTGGGCATGTATTATCTTAACAATTAGAGAACACGTTTGTTGAAAGAACATTCCACCACATGGTCCTCGAGGCCTGGAAAGACTCCATTGTGTCTGTTCCCTTCTAATCCTGATTGTTTCCTAAGCACATCAGGCACATCCATACCTCCCTGCTTTTCTTCTTTAAGTTCTTACCACTTGGAAGTCCTTGCAAGAACTTGAAAGTCAGTTCTTCTGGTTGACAGTCTCTGAAGACCCCAGTACAAACTGGCTGCTGCCTCATGTTTGTTTTATAACCACTTGATATATGTGGTGGTAGTGATGTGAAAATCTTGGGGTTCAGAGCCAATGGTCAAGGAAGAATTCTTGAGACATCTTCAGTGCAAAAAAAGGTGGTTTTAGCAAAGCGTGGGGACAGGACAGGTGGACATTAAGAGCTGCTGTACTGGGGTTGTGAGGAGTGGCTAATTACATACTTTCAAGGTGGGAGGGCATTAGGGATAGAGTAAGTCTTTAAGGAATTTGGGAGCAAGGTTTCCAGGACTTTGAGGGGTTAGCTGTTGTTAGGAAAAGGTTATTTACTGCTATCCACTAAAACCTTTAGTCATGAGCCCCTTCAGATGTATATGCCATATGCTTGCAGGATAACCACTACCATATATCTTGGGGGATAGAGATAAAGGAAGTTTCCAAAGGAATTTTTATTTGTTAAAGGAGCCTTACAGGGTCCTGGAGGTTGGGCTAATGTTAAGCTATTAACATTGAGACAATTGAGTTCCTAGAGGAAGGCCACTCTGTGTCAAGGACTTGTCAATGGGCCACAAGCTGTAACAAAATTTATTTTTTTCTTTTTCCATTGTTCTCCACATCAGTAGAATGCCATTCACTAAATAATTCTAATTATTCATTTACATGTCTATCTCCCCCCACCCACCCACATACACACACACATCCTTGGATTTTGAACTTCTCTAAGGCCCTATACCTTAGAAACCTTTACATTTCTAATATCTAGTACCATTCCTGGCATGTTGTAAATATTAAATATATGGATGAGTGAATGATAAATGGAAGGATGAGTAGATGGATGTATGCAAACCTAGAAGTTTTGAAAGAGTCTAGAAACTGTCATCTTCACATCGCTTCCCGTATTCGGATGTACACATCCTGCAGATAACACATGGGAAGCACTACGTTGAACACTGCAAGACAAGTTGAACTATAATTAGCTTATAATAGAACTGAAATTTTTCTAGTTGAAACAACAAATCTGTTATCCTGCTTTACAGTAAATGGCTTTCTACAAAGGATACCCACACGCTATTTTATTATTAAAAACCATTCCAATAAAAGATATGCTGAAAAATTATTGCAATTTCTACTAATTAAAAACTAATTAAGTCATTTGCTGAATAATACATGTACTCTACTTGCATTATCTATGAACATGCTCCTCACTTACAAATATTTGTCTCCATTTCATTAAAGTAATTAAACTGCTTCAAGTATGGTTATTTTTACAAGCATTTTATAGCCAACTCTCAATTTTCCATACCAGTGGAGAAGCATAATTGAAATATTTAAAACTGAATAAGAGATAATACGGAACCTCCCTGCAGTTCTTCTCCTCCTCCAGTTTAACAAACAACAAAAACAACTAACTTGAGTTTTAGCTTGGCTCCCTCCTCTGACTCCCACTCTGGTAGCCTGAACAGAAAATAATTGCACATAAACAGTACGATTGTATTCATACGCACATGTCACCTCCTTCCCTCCCCCACCTTTCAAAACTCTCATTTAATGCGTGTTGGGGAAAAATGGAGCCTACTTTTGCAGGGAAGAGGGACCATCTCCAAATCAATGACAACATTAATTGCACTCTGTCTCTCTGACCACATGGCCCATGCTTTGTCCCTGGCAATTATGACAATTCCTTAAGTTCTTAGAAAAAAAAAAATGCTGCACAAAGCAAAAACTTCTTTACGCTAAAAATTATAATGGAGATTCTGAGTGAAGGTGTCAGTGTGTGCATGACAGTGTAGCTGGCTGCAGCTTTGTTTGCTATTTTAAAAAGTAAGGAGAATTACGCGGAAGAAACCTTCCCTCGCAGAAGGGGAGGGAACATAATTATGAAGGGGCAGAGAGTAAGTATAAGTTGGTGCATCTAATTACATATACTGAGAAACGTGACAGGAAAATATATATTAGAAACTGGTTAACAATCCACTTTCCATAGCATTTGTCGGGGATAAACAGAGTAAAGTTCTTCTAATTCTCTAATGCCAGTTTTTGACCTAATGCAAGAGCTGAGTGTGGGAGGAGAGAAATGGTGCTGCACAGAGAAAGCACCACCCAGGGAGGCAGAGTCAGGCAGAGGGGACAGCCTGGAGCAGACGGGGAAGGAGGAAGGTGGTCAGAGGGCAGATGGCTGGGAAGACTGGCTCCAAGGGCTTGACAGCTGCAGTTACGCTATAAAGCAGATGACAGGTAGATGATGAAGAGATAGACAGACGGACGGACGGATGCATGGGCAGATATACAGAAAAAAAGAATAATATTTGGTACCCACACTTAGCATACAGGAGTCTAATAAGTGGGAGCACCTGGGTGGCTCAGTCGGTCAAGCATCTGCCTTCGGCTCAGGTCATGATCCCGGGGTCCTGGGATGGAGCCCTGCGTTGTGCTCCCTACTCAGGGGGAGTCTACTAAGTATTGCTTCTCCTTCTCCCTCTCCCTCTGCTGCCTGCCCCTTGCTTGTGCTTTGTGTTCTCTCTCTCTGTCATAAATTAATCAATCAATCTTTAAAAAAAAAAACAAAAAACAAAAAGGAGCCTAATAAATACTATACTCTGGAAGTCCTCATACACATTACTGGTTCCTAAAGCTAAAGACACAAAACAGGTTGTGTGGTAGGAAGCGAGGGAGGGAGCTGTTACTATTGCTTTGTTTCCTTCTAATACAGGCCTCAGAGGTGGTCTCCAACATGTGTTCAGGTGGCTTAGAACAGAATTTGATTCAGATCTCATGTGGTATATGACATCTCCTTTATTCTGGATTCTCGCCATTTTAAATTTTATTGGATTTTTAATCAGAGACCATCTGATGAAATGTTCTGAACCCAGATTAGAATGGAGCACATCCTACAGCTGAATGAGAGGGAGGACAGTGGAATCACATAATGGAATATATAATAGATTTTAAAAGCCATAAAACTGCAGCAGACAGAGGGATCTCCTCAGGGGCGGGGAGGAGCGGGGACATGCAGGAACATGCTCACTACCCAGGAAGAGAGAACCGAGTAAGTTCCTCCATGGGCCAAGGATGGGCTCCCAGCCCATGGCCACTCGCCATGGGCTAGGAGGTGCTCGGCCCTCCCCAGGATACAGCAGAAAGGAAAAACAGAGTCCAAGCTGGTTTATGTGGAAAACTGAGGTAGGCCCTTGTCTTCTCCAAAATTCATCATGCAAGACAACGGGTATCAGTTTTGCTATACCATCTAGAGCAGGGCTTCTCTGAACCTTACCATGCAATTGAACCACTGGGAATCTTGTTACATTTAATATGCAGATTATGATTTAGAGGGTCCTGGGACAAGCCTGAGAATCCACATTTCCAACAAGCTCCAAAGGATGCTGATGGTTAGTTCCAGGGGCACACTTAGAGTAGTAGAGGTAAAGCCGTCTTCCTCACCTGCATCAGCATCACTTCAGTTCGCCACAGCTCAGACACCTGGACCCAACCCAGAATTGCAGCCCTAGGGATGGCGCCTGCTACTCTGCAGGTGTTTCGGGCTCCCCTGATGATTTTTCATGGCCACTCTTCCATTTGACAAATGACTGATCATTTATAACATGGAGCTCTCTATGCAAACGGCTGTAAGGTGGGCTAGAAGCTGTAAGGGTGATGTAAAGAGGTTGGGAATGGCTCTCATTGAGGAGTTGAGCAAGGAGTCTGTGACCAGAAAACCACGCTGGGAGCCTCTGTGGGCCTCCAGGGCATGCTCGAGGGTGGGCACACGCACTGAAGGGCTCCATCTTCCTGATGGAATATTTTTGTTTGTTTTTATTGAAGTAGAGTTGACACACCATGGTGCATTAGTTCCAGGTGTAGAACACAGTGATTTGACAACTCTATACTTTACTGAGCAGATGCTTTTTAAATAAACCCCATTACAGGGCCCTACTGAATGGAATCTCTTCAGGAGCCATCCTGAACTCTGCACTTTCCCTCACAGCCATCTGCCCACATCATTACCAGTGCTGCTGACTGAGCCTCTGGGAGCCAGCCTGTCATCCATCTCCTCCTCCCCACTTCCAATGCTACATCCTAGTCCAAAGCCACTGTTTTCTCTCACCTGGACCAGAGCCACAGTCTCCTAGCTGCTGTCCCAACTGCTGCCCTGCTCCTGACATCCGTTCTCTGTTCCACAGGTAGCCTAGAACTCCTTCAGAAGCATCCCACTGCAGTCCGAATAAAAGGCACTCTGACACCTGAAATGTCCCACATGGGGCGTCTTTCCCAACTCACGGTCTACGCACACACTCATTTTTTGGTGAACATTCTTTGCCAGACGTAGCTAGACCCCGCTCTTCCTTTAGGCCTCGCCACAGATATCACCTTCTCTGAGTGAACTTCCCTGCCCACCTCACCTTAAGTAAATCCCCCTCTGGTCCCCATCCTTCCTTATAGCATGTACTATGATTGGTAATTATTTCACTTGTTTACTCATGGATTTTTCTTTCTCTTACATTATACCACTGGTTCTCAAAGTGTGGTCCCTGGGGAAACCACACCAACATTCCCTGAGAATCTGAGGGCTGGGATCAGCCTCCGTTTCAGCAAGCTCTCCTTGTGATTTGGTGTATGCTGAAGTTTGGGAACCACTGTACTGGACTCCAACTACCAAAGGGGCAAAGACTAAATTCATCTTGTCTGCCACTATTAGCCCAGCACCTGGAATAGTGCATATAACAGACATTTGATAAAGTTTTTTTTTTAATGAATAGAAAAATAAATCCTGTAAGGCCAAACAATTTCTATGTCCCAGCCAATAATCCCTTCTTGAGCCATTAATACACCTGCAAAAGTGCTACGTGAAAGAGAAAACTCATAAATTTTGTTTCCAAACAACAGAGTTTTAAGCTGGCTTCAGAGTAGCAAATGGATTTGGGGGGAGCAAGAGAGACGTTGGGACACAAACTAGGAGACTGTTGCAATGTCCTGCTGAGAGATGGTTGTGGCAGGAACCAGAGTGATGGCAGGGGAAAGGGAGAGGAGGTAGGAAGCTGCAGGATGGATCTAAGAGGCTGAGCCAACAGGACTTGATGACTGGTCATAGGTGGGAGGGTAGGAGAGAAAATGAGGGACTGGGAAAAGCATAAGAGGAGTGTGAGGTAAAAATGGGGATTCACAAGTACGAAAAATAGGACAATAAAAGATAATAAGCAGATTGCCTTTGCCTGGGAAACGTTACATTGGGCCTTTTCCTTTTCTCCTTAATCCCCTTCCTACCTTCCATCTCCCCAAAAACATGCACAAGAAGCAAGTAAGTATGCTAGTATAACCCACAGTTGGAATGGTGTATTTGAAAGACATCATTTAGGGGCCCCACATCCTTATTATGCAGCTGATAATGCCACGCTCCCTATAGGAAGTGGCTTATTCAGGTCACAGGATCCATGAGGTTCAAGCCCCAGTCCCCCACCTCCTAGCCCACTGTGACACTTGCTTCAGTGGGTGCTCTGTGGGATAAAAGGAAACACTCCCGGGTCCAACATGATTGAAGATGTTGCAAGCAACGTTCACTCTAGAGAGTTTTATTTCCCCCCATTAGGGCTGTGAAAAGTCTTCTACTGGAGAAAGCTGTGTGATCCAGCACGTCTCAAACATAGCTGACCGTGGAGGCCCTCTTCCCATGCAGCATCAGAACACCTGCTAGCACCTCAGACCCTACAGAGGAGGCGTGAGCTGCAGGAGACAGAGGGATAGATTCATCCAATCTAAAGGTTATAGGTGAATTTTTCATATACTCATAGAAGTCTTGGTGCCTTTATTATGTTTATATCCACATTCTGAAACCTTTGAATAGCTGAGCTCACTTGGAAGGCATTTAGCTATCCCCAAGGGAAAATAACAACAGATACCCTGCGGAGCGATCCTCCCTTTAGGTTTCTCTACATGCTTAGGACGTGGAGCTTCCCAGGCCCGATCCCTGCACTGTGAAGTCCTGCGCAGCCCAGCTTCCCTCCTCTACCATGAGACCAGAGCATGCACCTAAGGGTGCCTTGACGTTCTAGACAGAAAAACCCCCTCATATGACCAAGAAGAAGTGGTGGACAGGGCTAGTTAGGCCCAGGGATGATTGAGCCTGGCTGCTGGAGCCCTGGAAGTCAGCACAGAGCATAGTACTGGCCCGCAGGGAGAAGAAGGAAGGGGAGGAGGGCCAGTGCTTGTGGGTCTCTTACTTAGGAATGATGGGGCTCGGGCAGGCTTGAGGCTGAATTCGGGAACCTGGGAAGGAGATCTCTCAGAAATGCTGGATTCCAAATTAGGAGGCATAAAACCTTCCTAATGAGGAAGGGCCCGACTGTGAGCTAACTGTGCCATCCAGCTGTGAGGGAGGGAACAGCAGGGAAAAGAGCTCGATGCTCTGGAATCCATACACACCGAAGTCCAAATGAGTAAGCTTCTCATGTTTTAGCTGCATGACGTTCGACAAATTACTTAATTCTCCTGAGTCTTGGTTTCTGCATATGTAAAAGAGACACAATAACGTCTGCCTCCCAGAAACGCTGGGTGGTTTCAATCAGATAATGAGTGTGAAAACACTGCCAGATAACAGAAGTGCAACCAAATATAGGCATGATTACAACAGTTATGACACGTGTTTACCGAGCAGGTACAATGTGCCAGGCACTGGGTTAAGTCGTTCACAGACATTAGGTTATCTGTGCCTTCGAGGAGCTCTCAGAGGTAGATAACAGCAGAGCCTCAATTTTACAACTGAAGAAACTGAAGCCCAGAAAAACTAACTCACTTGCCCAGAGGCACACAGATAGAAGGCAGGAAAGCCAGCATCTGAACACAGAGTCTGAGTACGGAAAATATTTCCCAGTCTCCAAACACTGATGCAGAAAAGTGCAGAGAGGCAGACAGGCAAGTCAATAGTGAGCCAGCAAAACCTACTGGGAGGGTGGGCTATGAATGCTGTGACAGTCAATTGCCCCTCCTGGGGTCCATTTAATAAGCATAATCCTTTGATTTCAATTTGCAGACTCTGCCTGAGATAGAATAAGACCTAGAAACCCCATCAAGGAATCCATCCAGTCCTCACTGGGGATAGTAAAAGAACCCAGCTGAGTGCCAGTGGCCAGTGAAGTGAGTGCCAGCACCAGGGATGGCAGTAGTATGCTCTGTGCTGACTTCCAGGCCGGGAGCCCCCACTCCAGGCCCTCAGGCCTGCTTGCCCTGTGGAGACAGAGAGCACAGTGTATGCACAGCCAGCAGGGGGAGATCATGCCCTCAGTCCCATCAGGTGATGATTGGTCACAGGTACCTTCATGGAAGCCCACCTAGCCTTGGTGGCACAACAGCCTTTGGCAATCCAGAGGCAGAAGCTCCTAGGTGGAAATTAAATCATGGGAAAGAGATTTTCCCAGTAGGAATATGATGGACAAACTCAGACAGCCCTGAGTGATCTTTGAAGAAAGCCCAGGGAGTGGGAGTGGGGGGCGAAGGAGTGAGAGCTTTTGAGGAATGAGATGAAAGCCACCTTTCCATCACCTGCCTGCACCTGGTCACAGCATGCAGGCCTCAAAGTTTTACTGAACCAATACTCCAGTAAGAACAGCCAGTCCTAAGGGTTCCAGTATTCTGTACCAAGATAGCTGGGAGAAGGGTTCCAGAGGGTTTAACCTGACTCATAGAGATGAATTACAGTTTGGGGTGAAGTTAAAGGGGTAGGGTGGGGGCTTTAAGAGGATTTGAGGGTACGGTACAGGAAATAGGCAGGAGTGTTGCTTAAGCCTCTATCTCATCAGGGTTGGAAAATACCGGGGAGAATAGTTTATCTCACAAGCAAAATTACATGTTAGGCCCTAACCTATAGAGCAGGACCTAAAACCAAGCACTGTTGGCTGTTGGCTGAGAAGGACAAAATCTATCTCACAACCCTTGAAGAGGAAGGAGGGGAGGAGGAGAAAGGACAATGGGGAAGAGGGAGGAAAGGAGACAGAGGAGGAGGGATGGAAGAGACAAGAATTCCTAAATTAAGGTCAAATACTAGATGAAGAAATTTTATAGCCAAGGCTGGCCCATGGATGATAGGACCATTTTATTCTATCACTTAGGATTTGAATAAAATCTATTGTTTTAAAACAATGCTGTCAGACTTTTGGGCAAGTCTGCTCTTCATTGTAGCTTTAACTGGTAATAAAGAAAGAGTTTCAAATTAAACGTAAATGATAAAAACCACAAAATTTTCAAGTCAAATTTCATTAACTGATAAAGGTCTACCCTGCGCCCTGGGCAAGGTCAGTGGAAGGGATTTGGTTAATTTGTAAGATTAAAGGCATTGTGAATAATTGAGGCCACATTAGAGGGAAGGGCTGTAGTTTGAATGGCATTCCAAGGTCGAAAGACTAAAAAGCTAAGAGCCCTTATCCAAAAACACCAAGTTAACCTTTCAGACAGGAAAAATTCAAGCTACTGTGGCCTTGAACTTCAATGACTGATAAACAAGAAACAGACAATATAAATTGGTAATCTACCTGTTTATACATAGATTTATCTTTCCTTTGGCTAAGGAATTTGACCAGTGGAGTCTTGAATATTTTAAGGTGTTCTTTATAAGGTAATGTGTTATCTTGACAGTTTATTAGCAACAAAGTCAAGAAGGTCAAAACCGAAGACTTCTTCTATAATTTTATTTCTACTCTGCTTACATCTTAATAAAAGGTGTCTCTTGCAACAGTAAACAGAAACCAATCTGCATTTGCAGGTGCAGAAAAGGTGCTTTCAAATATATTATAAGCAGAGAATGGCAATAAGCTTATTGGGATCAGCATTACTCAATATTCTTTGGACCTAAGCAAGATACAAAATTATCAGTTTCTTCTCTGGCTGAAGAGAAAATGAAAATAGCAAAGTCCACAGGATGCAAAACTTACTGGGAGATACAAAAGTAAGCCAATTAAGACTGTGGTAGTTTTGTGGTTGCTACTATTAATAATAACAATACCATGATATGGTGTTTTATTGGGTTTCTAATATTTTCCCATAAGTAAGTGGTCAGGGCTGCTTTGGTTGAAGGTATGTGTGTTAGGGGCACGTTGGGGCTGAGTGTCTTGTCCTCAACGTTCCCATCATGGATACTGTGGTTGCTACCCTAACCTCCATTCCCCTTCTCTTGGTAGCTGCCAAGATTTCCATTCTGGAATCTACAACCAATCTGCTGTAGCACACATGCTTTGGCAGAAGGTCATGCCATACCTGGTTCTAGATGTGGGGTATGTAGGAAAAGAAGTAGTATCCCCACCTCAGGCCTCAGTTGCTAGTTTAAAGGTAGGAATTGACACAGTTCAAACACTGAACGAGCACCGTACAATGTACGCTGAAGTTTTCTAGGGGTCTGCAAGAGAAAATATCATCTATCTTCCAAAAGATTTCCAGAGTATTCCCATATATACACACTCTAAATGTGGACAAGGATGCATATGGGTCTCAAGTTGTGACAGCAATGGGTATTTATTCTGAGGATGAAGCTGGCACCAGGAAAGGCAAAAAAGGACAGAGATGAAAAGAGACATGATTCTTGATGACATCATCTGCTGAATCACACCAATCCTGAAGCCTATCTAATTCTAGACTTCCGATCACATAAACTAATATAGTCTCTCTATTACGTAAGCTGATTTGATCTAAATTTTCTGTTACTTACAGCTGATCTCACCCTAACTCAAACTGGTACTGTGTGGGGGGTGATTTAGTCAAGTGTTGGAGATAAGAAGGCTGACATTCTGAGATCTTGATGAGACCAAGTTTCAAGTTCTCTGACTCCAAGTCCAGAGCACTGTCACATGCCATCCCCACAATGTGGTCCTAAAGAGCCTCTTTCCCAGATTCATCATTTCCACTGAGTTTGAGTGTAAATATTCTGACATTATACAATTAAAATAAAAATTTGAGTGTTGGTCCAAAATATTCTTGCTGGTTAAAGAGTAGCAGTGGTTTTTCCTAATAGCAAAGAGCCACGACCACCCACTTGTGGACCTGGCAGTAAATTCATCAAATGGCTCCACTCATACCACCACCACCAATAACAGACCTGAGGACAGGCTGGCAAAAGTATGTGTAGATGGTTAGGTGTATTGTTCTTATTGGACAGACTATAAGATACATTAAAACAAAAGCCCTACATCAGTTATTTAAGACCAATTAACAACGCTGCTTAGGCAGTATGGAATCGTAAACAGATTTTCTGCCTTCCAGGAATGTGTCACCTAATGGGAGAAGAGAGAATGGTGACGCTTTCTCCCTCTGCTACTTCTTCCCCCGACTACTTTCCCCTCCCACTGCCATGATGTGACATTAATTCTATTCATGTTTGCACTAAATAAGTCTGAGTGAGTTGAGAATCTTTCTACAGTCAGAGAGAAATGTACCCAGCTTATCTTAAAGATCAATCAATTATATGAAAGATCAATCAATTATATTGGAAAAAAGAAAAGTGATTTTTTTCTCTAAAGGGATAGCTTGGATTACCAAAAAGTAAACACAAGTGAACCAAAAAAGAGAAAAAAGTCCAACTGCCTAGAGATAAAACAAACATCGATGATTTTGTCAGATTAACATTATTTTTACTAAAACCAATTTCAGACCAACAGGGAGAAGTAGGAACTAGGCAGTTACAGCCAAAGAGGGCTTATGCTCTTCTTCCCATTTGGAATATTGACTTCTTGCCTATCAAAATTTCTACATAATGAGAAGGTCAGGAATAGTGTTTAATAGCTCTAGTTTCAAGACAGACCTGGAGCCAAGGCCCATTCTGAGTATTTATTAACTACATGACTATATGAGTAAATTACTGAACCTATTTAAAACTATTTCCTCATTTACAAAATGGATGGTTGTGAGGATTAAGTACGATTATAGATGTCAAGTGTTTAAGATACAGTGTTCAATAAAGTGAAGATACTATTATTAGCCATATGCCAATCATCCTTCAAAATTTTGCCCAGATTCCTAATTGTAGACCAGCTTTCCCTGGCTTCCCATAAACCCTGGTAATTTGACTTATGGCAGCTACTAGAGCAGCCATTACCATAAGTCTCTTCTAAATGCTCTGGCCACAGACTCCAGAGAGCTCTGTAGCATTAACTCTTCCTCTTCTAGGAATCCTTAGGTGGCTCTGCAGACTCTCAGTAGTGCCAAGGATCATGCTTCTATACCACTGCATTGTTTCCTGGGTATCTAGGCATTCTTAGAGTAGTCTTGTCTGGAAGTATGTAACTTCTAGTGGCCCAAACCAGCACTGTGGGGAAGGGGTGGCTCTCAATTAGAACCACCATATAAGACAGGATCCATGTGATCCATTTTCATGGAAGGTCTGGGGAACAGAAAAAAAATAAAAACGGTCATGCCTCTTCCTATTTTCTGCAAGACTTTTAAGTCTCAAGGGCTCCCACGTGGTGTTGACTGAAAAATCCATACTACAATTCTAGGTACAAACCCAAATGAGTCTTACATCAGTTAAAGCCGTCAGGAGACATAAAACACAGAGGAAATCTGAATAGAAAAAATTTTATATAAAGAATTATACAAAGTTATTAATCAGAAAGCTGAAAGTATAAAAGAACATTGAGGTATCACAGTTTCAGTAAGAATAAGACACAGCTATCCCCCCTAGAACCAGAGGAGCAAATGGAAGAGTTTGTAATTACGGAAACTCAGAGACAGGGGTGGGGGGGTAGGGGGGAGTGGGAGGGGGCTTACAGGAGGGTATCATCTTCAGATAAGGGCATGCTAGCAGACTGGTGCTGGGGGGCAGGGAGGGGAGGGAGTGCAATAAGACTGATTCTCAGGTGCTGGAAAAAAACTGCAAACAAATTCAGCTGCTCCTACAGGGAAGAACTGCTGCCGCCAGAGTGAAGAAGCTTTACTGTGTGATACTCAAAGGACCAAAAAGCAAACAGAAAGGAATAAATCCCATCTTCCTCCTCTTGCAGTCTCCCTCTTAGCATTCACTATTGACAAGTCCTAACAGGAACCAGCTGACAAAGCATAAATGTGATGCACAGACAATCTATCACAAAGTAGAGTATAGAAGGGTATCTGTGGAGGTGAGAGACAATAGCTCAATGACTAGCACAAGGCTCCAATCCTCCCCTTTGACCAGAGACTTCTCACACTAGGAAATCACTGGAATCTTCAGAGACATCCACTATGTCTTTCTCTACTCAAAGAACCCCCAGGCCCTCAGCCCCAACAGTCCCTAGGAAAGGCAGGGATTTCCCAAGGACATGAAAGGCTTAGAGGAACTCCTCAAACCCCCACACTAGATCTATCCCAGATGGGTCAAAACAGAACATTAAGTTGACCCCAAGGACATGTTTGTATACAGCTAAGGTCACTCCTTATTTAATGACCACAGTTTTAGCTTACATCACTAGCATTCATTAGTCAATTAGCCCTAGGTAATAGTCCATTTATTACAACACTACCAGTATGAAATGTCCCAAACTCTCCCCATCCTCTAAGATGGATGTCTTCCCTTTGCTCTCCCAGGTAAATGAACATCTGAAATGTGTACATACGTTTTCTTTCCATCTATTTTGCTTAAAATCCTATTTCCATCTCCCTTACATTTTTATGCAGAAGCAGCTTAGGTTTTTTTAAACTTCCACAAGAAGGGGGGTTCTGGGATGATAGCAACCTCATACAGGTCTTCCCTCTCCTCCTAAGTCCACATGATCTCCTTGAAGGAGTTCCATCCCCACAGATTTTCACCCCCTAAGGGTAAGGTCAACATTGACCCCTCGTGTGAGGTCTCACAGGTCCCCAGGAAGCTGAGATGTGCTGAACTATGGAGCCAAGGTTTCCCTGCCCTTCAGGCGAGAAGAATGTGTGGATTCTGGGAAGAATGAAACTTTCTCTAAAGACTCCAAACTGCTGTTTCCACTTCACCACCCCATGAGGCAGAGATCATATTACCTCTGACTGGTATCAGGGCTCCTGCCACTTGGGAAATCCCAATAACTAGATCTGAGTCTCAGTGACACACAAAAGAGAAGAACATATCAAATGATTCCAGAAAAGACAAGACCAAACAAAAGAGGTGCCTAAAAAGGGGTGCTTCCATAGCAGAAAGAGGACAGCTGACCAAAAGTGTACCAATAGTACTTCATGAAATTCAAGGGCAGCTCTCAAGCACCCACACACAAATCTTCTAGATCAAAAAAACCTTGATTTTCAAACTAAATATCCCAGTAAATTAATCGACAGAGAAGTGGTAAACACCAAGACCCAAATTAGTGCCTTGTAACTGTAATTAGAAGAACAATCACAAAAAATAGAAAAGCAAATTGTGACAGAAAAGATCAAAGTCTCGGAGGATAGACTGAGTACTAAGATGTCAGTCATAGGAGTTCTAGAAATCATCAGTGGAATATAGTGACAAGAGGAAATAAGTAAAATAAGCAATAAAAGAACTTTCCTGAGATGTAAGAAAGTCTAAGCTTTCAGATTTAAAGTGTGCACTAAGTGTACACTAAGCAAATTTGACTGAAAAATATATACTCCTGAGTACACTGTCTTAAAATTCCTGAAGTCCAAGGATAACAAAATAATTATGAGTTTCTAGCAGAAAGAAAAATTTATCTGCTGCACAGTGGTATAGAAATTTTTACTCAGGGACCCCCAGGTGGCTCAGCGGTTGAGCATCTGCCTTTGCTCAGGGCGGGATCCTGGATTCCCGGGATCGAGTCCCACATCAAGCTCTTTGCATGGAGCTTGCTTCTCCCTCTGCCTATGTCTCTGTCTCTCTCTGTGTGTGTCTCTCATGAATAAATAAATAACATATTTTAAAAAGAAATCTTTATTCATCATGTTAAAAGCTAGAAAATTTTGGAGAACATCTTTCCTACTGAAAGGAAAGGAATGCAACCCAAGAATTCTGTATCCAATCTTGATACTTAACTGTCAGGAGAAAAAATTATCTGCATATATTATGTCACCCAACTCTCATCAGAAAATAATGCTAAAGAAAGGACTCTATCCAAACAACTAATAAGTCAGAATGAAGAACTCAATGTGTAATCTAGTGAAAAGAAGAGGAAACAGTGGTAAGCATCAGGCTTTGCAGTGTGTTTGTGTTTGTGTGTGCGTGTCTCTGTGTGTGAGAAAGCGAGAGAGAACTATAAATGAATACTTAAAAACTGTGAGAATGAGTGATGTTTTCACTAAATAAGGGTTATTAAAAAGAAAGGATAAAACAGTGAAAATTTTAATAATTCTAAACTATTTCAGCAAAACTTTGCGGTTAGGGATAGAGAAAAGAAGAAGTCTTCCAAAAGTCTCATCTGGATTGGGGCTGGGAGTTTAAGAGACTGGGAAAGTGAAAGTATTCTTGGAAATACTCAGAAATCGGGATCCCTGGGTGGCGCAGTGGTTTAGCGCCTGCCTTTGGCCCAGGGCGCGATCCTGGAGACCCGGGATTGAATCCCACATCAGGCTCCTGGTGCATGGAGCCTGCTTCTCCCTCTGCCTATGTCTCTGCCTCTCTCTGTCTCTCTCTATCATAAATAAATAAAAATTAAAAAAAAATTTTAAAAAAAAAGGAAATACTCAGAAATCTTATTTTAGTGGGAGTAATCATCAGGAGAATAGAGGGAAGATACAGGGTCTTAATGGGGGAAATAAATATTAGAGAAATACATATATAAGTTTGAGCAACGGAAAAGAGAATAGGAATGTGCAGAACTTTCAAATTAATAAGCAGGAAACAAGTGAAATGAATATCAACTCTAACAAATCAGCAAAAACAATGAAAAGAGTATTTATTCAAATTATTTAAATCTTTTTAGTATTCCATTTTAATTAATCTACTGGATTTTTTGGCTATGTATCTTTTGCTTTGTCCTGTTTTTAGTGGTCTTCAGTGGCTGCTCTAGAAATTACAATATAATTACAAAATAAATATAACCTTACCTTCTCAGCATAATTATAGCTAATTTTGTTCCATTTCATATAAAAAGTAGATTTGCAACCACCGACCTTTACAATTGTCATACGTATTGCTTCTTCGTACATTGAAAATCCCGTAAGTATTTGCTTGTTTTCAGTCATATATATTTCTGAAACCTCGAGAGAAAAAAAATAATCTTTTCTGTTCACCCTGAGAGTTGCAATTCTTGGTGCTCTCCTTTATTCCCAAAGACCCTTTCATCCTGAACATTTTCCTTGGCATTTCTTAAGAAGCATTTTTTATTCCTGCTGATGAATTCTCTTAGCTTTCCTTCTTCTGAGAAAAATACTTTCATTTTGCTGTCATTCCTGATGGATATTTTTACTGGACATAGAATTTTGGGTTGACTGTTCATTGTTTTTTTTAGCACTTAAGGTTGTTTTACTCTCTTCTGGCTTCCGTGGTTTTTTATGAGAAATCCAATGTCTTCCTAATCATTGCTTCCTTGTATGTAATGTGAGACTTTTCCAGCTGTTTTCAAGACTTTATCTTTAGTTTCATCAGTTTGACTCTGATCTATCTAGGTACACCTTTCTTTGAGTTTGTCCTGTTTAAGTTTCACTGAGCTTCCTAAATCTGTAAATGTATGGGTTTATTTTCCCTGGGGAAAATTGGGAAGTTTGGTCATTAGTTTTTAAAATGTGTTTATTGCACCCAACTTTAGGATCCAAAAAGAAATTTTTTGCCACATTGTGCCTTTCCTTCTGGAATTGTAAGTTGAGAACACAATGTTAGTACCTATTTATACTGTGAAGTGGCTATTGTTACAGAGAACACACCAGAGCCTTTCTCCTTGTTAAGCAAATCATGCCCATGTGAATATATGATCTGTGGAGAAACCCTGGTAGTTTTTACCTGCTGATGCTGTCTGTCTTGTTGGAGAATAAATTTTGGATGATTTCCCCCCCCCCAAAAAAAAAATGTATTTCCTGCCTCAATATCCTTCTCCTCTTGTTCTAGGACCACCATGACATGTATGTTAGACCTTTTGCTATTGTTTCACAGGTCTCTGAGGCTCTGTTAATATTTTGTTTTTTATTTCTTTGTTTCTTAGATTATCTTCAAATTCACAAACTTTGTTTCTCCATCTTCTCCATTATGCTACTGAGCTCATACAGTGAACTTTTCTATTTAGAATACTACATTTCTTTCAGTTCTAAAAAATGACTCTTGGCTCTTTGTCATAGTTTTTATTTCTCTGCAGGGAACTTCTATCTTTCCATTCACTTCAAATGTGTATGCTTTGACATCATGAAGCATAGTTAACAATAGATGTTTAAAGATTTTGTCTGATAATTCCAACATCTGGACCAGTTCAGGGTTAGCATCTACTTATTGCCTTTTCCCTTGATAATTGGTTACATTTGCCTGGTTCTTTACATATCAAGTAACTAGACATTTAGATTATTAGATTATTATGTCATGTCACTCTTGGGTCCTATTATAATCTCTGTATTTATAGGGATGTGGAACAAATGAAACTCTCATATACTGCTAGTCAGAATGTAAAAGGATAACCACTTTGTAAAACAGTTTGTACTGTCATAAAGTTAAATATATACTTACCATATAATCCAACCATTTTACTCCTACATATTTACCCAAAAGAAAAGATAGCATATGTCCATACAAAGACTTTTACATAAATATTCATAGCAGCTTTCTTCATAAACTACAAAAACTGGAAACAACCCAAATAGCCATCAACGGGTCATTGGATAAACAAACTGTGGCATATCTATGCAATGGAATAGAAAAGAAATGACTATTGCTATACACACAAAATAAATGAATCTCAAAATCATTCTGTAATTTGAAAGAATGGCAAAAAAAAATGAGTATATACTCTATGACTTCATTCATATAAAATTTTAAAAGATTCAAACTAATTTATATCAGCAAAAAGCAGAAGTGTTTGCCTAAGGCCAGGTGTGAAAAGAGGGACAAATTACAAACAAACACAAGGATTTTTTTTTGCAGGTGACAACAATGCTTGTTGTCTTGAATGAAAATATGACTTCACAAATGTACATATATATCAGATATATCAAAAACTAACCAACAGTACATTTTAAATATGCCCACTTAGTGTGCTTTAATTATATCTCAATAAGCCATGTAAGTAAAAAGAAGACTCAACTATGTAAATGAATACAAAACAAAGCAAGAGAGATGGAATAATATCGAGCACACCTGTCTTTGCACTGTGCATGACTCAATTCTCCCATTAAAAGGCAAAAGACAATCAGATCTGTTTAATGAAAAAGAAAGAAAACCTCTTAAGCTTAAAGAAATACTTAAAGCAAAAATGAAAGGTTGAAAATAAAGAGACAACGAGATACTGAGAAAATATAAATAAAAGTAAAGTTGAATGGAGCATTTTAAAATCAGACAAGATTATAAAAACATCAGAGATGTCTTAGGAATATTTTACAATAAGAATACACTATTCATGAAGATGCCACAGTCATCAAAAAACACAGCAGATAAATATGTAAAGCAAAAAGTACTGGAAATGCAAACAGAACTTAATAAATAAATAAACTTAACAAATATACCAGGAAGATTCAATATACTTCTTTCAAAAATGGGTAGATCTAGTAAACAAAAAATAAGCAAATACCTAGAGGAACTAATGCAATCAATAAATTGAATAGTACAAATAATAAATATATTAAGTATATGAAGAACCACATGGCTCCAAATAGAGAATATACATTTTTGCCTTATGTCCGTGATACATTCACAAAAAAAAATTAGTCCCATATTTTGCTTAAATAAAAATATATTCAAGGAAATCATTTATAGGCCATAGTTTCCATTCATAATAAATTGAAAAACAAAACACCAAAAGTGACTTAATGAAGGAACTGTCAGGACTTTTTGAGGCTGAAATACCACCTGACATTGATCATGATACAGGCTAACTAAACTCTGGGGTCAAATGCCACCTACGCTATGTGGGAACTGGGAGGTTACACAACCCCACTAAGATTCCAGCTCCTACAAATAGCAGTGATTCTACCCACCTACAAATTTCAAAGTGGCTACTAATGAAAAGGCCATTTGATATCATGAAAATGAAAGCATTTTTCAAATTATAAATTACAGTACAAATGTCGATTTTCTGTGAGAAAATATGTCTAAGTAGTAATCAACTTTGGGGGGAAAAGGAATTAGAAATGTCTTTCTACATTGAAGTCTACCTTGTACAGTATGCAAAGATCTTTTTAAAGAAATTTAGAGAGGCCATACATATTTGGAGTAGTAGGAGCTAGAGTAACTAACAATGATAACAGGTTACTAACTTACAACTAATGAGGAAGAAAAGTCCCTGCAATAGGAGCTACTTAAATATTTGATGACTAATAAATTAAATGTTAATTAAATACTTCAGCAATTTTCTTTCCTGACCAGCATATAATTAACATTTAATTTGTTATAAAATATTTAAAGTTATGAAATATCCTATGGCATCCAAAATGTCTCCATTGTCAAACTATCTTGGGACAATGTGTCAAGGGTACAAGAGGTTAGACTGGCATTTAAACCTCAAGAGACAGAACATAAAAAGTATCTTTTGTGACTTTCTCACATAAAGAAATTGAGAATGAAATAAGGATAATTTCATTTTCCAATTGAATTTGGCCAAAGAATTTATAACTAAGTGTTACTAGGAAAATGATGAAATAGAAATGAAGCACTCTTCCAAATCTAAAACTATAATATGTCTGCAACCACCTCAGCAGTAAGTGGAAAACATGATTAAAAGTTGGTTAGGAGGAAAGTATCATTCATTTTGGCCTCTTTGAACCTGAAATACATCTAGAAGAATGAGCATAAAGGAGGAGGAAGATTGGAAAGAATAGTTATCTAGTAAGACTAGGGGTGCCATAAAAGAAATATCCTGTTCCCAACTTCCCCACAGGCTGTCTGGAAGTTTCAGATAGAAATGCATTTCCCCACTGGTTCAAAGCTGACCTTGGAAAGTACATGAGCCTGGGCTTATAGCAAGGAACGTAAGGGGCTAGAAGGGCAGAGAGCTGTTGGAAGACATCCAGCTAGTAAGGAGAAAGCATTTTGGGGAATGAGCATCCACATTGTTAGTCTTCGATCTATGACTGCACGGAAGAGTTACTGGACCAAGGAGAAACTTCTCTGTGGATCATCAGTAGAGCTACATGATGAACCTGGCCTTAGCCAAGCTAAGGCCAGTCTCCTAAAATTAGGGTCCTCAGTGTGCACCCACAACATCAACAGGAACTTCTAAAGATCATGACTTGGGATACAGTCTTTACTTCACCCTTTGAACCCTTCACTACCCTTCCTGCATGCATGGTCTTCAGCATGACCCCAGTTCAGGGACTCAGAGAGCAACAACTGTTCTATTAGAAATGAGATGAGTGCACACCAGACACTAAACTTGGGCTTTCAGCAAGACTCATTCCAAGAGCCCCTCAAACTGCCTAAGTCTCTGTTCTAACAGACATTCACGGTAGCCTACCCAAACTCTCTTACCTATATCCACCCTCCTCCTGCTAGTTTAGAGCGAGTCAAGATCCAGTACCAGGCCCCCAGCTTCAAGGAATACATTATGCTCAGCACAATATATCCTAGTCATGGAAATCTCATTCTGCTTGTCAGTGATTGATTGAGGAATAAACAGGAACCCAGTTCTTGCCAAAGAGTGATGAGGAGAGGTCTACTTGGACCTCTCTATGAAGGAGAACCTGAAATGGACAATTCTCATAACCCTGTTTGTTGTTGTGTCTGTATGCAACTATGAGACAGCAATAAGCCACCTCCTCACCATGGAAGGTCAAGCCTGAGGGAAAAAGTAGCCCACTGAGGATGGAGATCAGAAAGAATGAAAGAAGCTGGCCCATTAAAGACATTAGCAGGCGACTGAATTAATCTGTTCTCTAGATGCCTCACCTCTGGATTTCTCACACTGTGTCCTTCTCATGACACCCCTTCTCCCAACATGCAGCCTTCCTTTTATTGCTGTGTTCAAAACCAATATATCTGCCCTTTTAAAATCATATCAATTCCCTGCTATGTGATTCACACACCCAAGGCTTCCACTTGGACAAACCCCAGCCTGCTCATATTTAGTCCAGCTCAATACAACAAACATGAGTAGTAGCTACAGTGTATTGTTGGGTGCTAGTCTTTGTGCCAGTAGTAAGTTCATACTGGCTCCATACATATGTTTCTAAAGTCTAGCTTGAAACATGATCGGTGCTGTCCCTCCAGGATCATCCTATAATTTTGGAGACATCGTATAATCCATAGTATCTGTATCAGTAACTGTCTTTGTGCTCTCTGGACCTAGGCCTTCCTCCACTCCAGCAAGTTACTTCACTCACTTCTACCTGCAGGTCCAGAAGCAGCCACCCTGGGGAACAGATAGGACCTCAGCAGGAAGCATCTATAAATTTCAGGGACTGATGATGGCTTCAGTAAGCAGCCTGACTTTGCAGCTGTTCTAATAATCCTCAGCTTTCTCGTCTGCTTTTCTTTACCTCCTCAGCTCTGTAGAACAAGTCCTATCCCTTTCCCAGGAAGGTAGACCACCTGCATTGCTTTGCTTTCCGGGAAGTTGGGGCCCCCATCTGGTTTGTTAGCCTGGTTCCTTACGTGCTTTTTAGGCCTGGTTCTTAGTCCATGTCCCACCTTAATCACTCACCTGCCACTCAAGAACTGCTGTCCACACCCCAATGTGTCAGACTTAGCCAGAGCTCACAATTACCAGGGGAAGAGACGGAAATGCTTGCTTAATATTGTGGAACATGCTGCCCTGTGAATGGAACCAGGGAAAGTGACAAGAAAATTTCCATTGGGAAGGTGACAAAACAAATGCATGTATAGCTCTGATATACACAGAGTTCTAAAGGACTAGAATGGAGAATGGTCAACAAGTAAAAGGCTGAGAAAAAATGAGGTTTGGGAAACCTGTGATTTACTATTTCAGAATTCATATTAACCAAGTCAGAATGGGGAGTATCCTAAATTGAAACTCATGTCAGAGGAGGAATTCTTGTTTTTGTTGCATTTAACCTACCGATGAGTGACTCCATAGAGGGGCTAAGAACTCTGCATGGGGCTTACTGACAACAGACACTCCATGAGTGAACAGCAGTGTTAGTGCTCTCATCCATGAACAATTACGTGAACCTCACCTGCAGGTATGCAGCAACATCAGGTTTGGTGATGGCTGAAACTTTGCTTACAATACCAGAAGATGTTTTCTTGGTGGAACAGCTTCCAGCCATGCCATTTAACTCCCTGAGGAGCCCACCACAGTGATAAAGTTCTTCATATCCCCAGACCGGCAGGGAACATCAGCGTCACACCCAATTATCATCCTCAGAGAAAAGAGTCCATTAATGATCTGGGCTGAAAGCAGGGCTGAATACTAATGAAAGGTGGCCTTCTAGGATATTAATTAGGGGTGACACTTTCAGGGCAAGCTTGACTTTTCTTCTTGGGATTCCAGTTGAGACTATGCATTAGATGTGAACAAAATGCAAATTAGGAGAAAAAACAATGGAAAATTAAAAAAAAAAAAAAGGAGGGTGGGGGAAGAGACCATGAAAAGCAAATCATGAAAGTTTCTATCCTAAAACCCCCAAAACTCAAAAACTCAAAAAGTAATTCAAGTACCTGGAACTCCAGTGTCAGCTCCCCTCTCCCTGCCATTTGAGATTTAATAAAAGTGATTCCACCCTTTTTCCCATGCTTGGTGGGCAGTCTAATACTGTCCTAAGACATGTGAGGATCTCTAGGGTTTACATTCTCAAGGGTTTTCTGAGTCTAAGTTTCCCAATCCACTGAACACGACAGTTCGCCTACATTTCTTGCCTATGGTGCCCTTGCCTCTCTCCCTGACACTCAAAATGTGGTCTCGAAACCAGAGGTATTGCTAAGATCGGGATGCTTCTTACTAATGCAGAATTTTGGACCTGCTACTGGATCAAAATCTGCATGTTTAATAAGATCCCCAGTCTATCTGCATGTATATTAAAGTTCCAGGAGCTCTGTTATATTCAATTTAGACAACACAGATACAGAACTCATTTGCTCCATGATTTCCTCAAAAGCATGGTGAGTGGAACAGACCTTACTACAAATTTAGGACAACTGGAATTTGGGGCATTTTGAGCATGAAGCAATGCCTATAGCTTATATTTAATTATTAACCACCCCATACTTGTCTCCAGACTAACTTGACCTGTTGCTTAACCACCTCTTCCCCTCAAATTTCACATCTCAATTCCCTTCATTTTATTATGCAGACTAATTTAATTCTCCAATCTAACCAAGCTCTGTGCTCACTTTCGAATACCTTTAAAAAAAAAAACTCATTAATGTCCTTTGACAAAACGGTGGGTTATCTCCACCTTTGGTACCCCCAAAAAACTTGCAGAGACTTTGAAGTTTCAGGCTTTCCTTTCCTTCTCCACTTCTGGCCTCCATGAGTAGAAGGCAGTAGTACAGATGTATATTTTTCCTCTGATATGAAATATGTCACCCTACCTCACTTGAAAGGTAGAAATTACTATAGTCACTTTGGATTTTGAAACATTTTTTCTTTCATCCTGCAATGCTCAAATCTCAATTATTCATTGCAAAGCAAAACAAGAATAGCTCAGGTCATTCAAATCCACGGAGTATAAACACCATATGTGAGCCACTACTTTCAAATGTTTTACCAGAATTACAGGCAAAGAATGAGAATTATTCTAAGTTCTAATTGGCTTCTCTTTATTTGATCAATTTCTTTCATCAAGATCAGCTCCTATTTCAGACTCCAGACATGACTTTGGCCAGAGAAACCTATTAACATCTGCCTTACCTGGGTTATTGGCTTTATTTGTGGACCTTGTAGCCATATCTCTCTGGGGTTGGCTACAGTCCCTAATGGGGTTTTACTAAGAAATTCCCAGTTAAGGTAGATGTTGCCTCCATCTTAAAATCTTATTTTTGGTGTCTTATTATCACATGACCAGGAACATGGAGTGTCATCAGACTTCTTGAGAGGAGGGAGAAGGAAACGAGATGGACTTGCCTCCATGTGAGGTGGAAGCAAGAGAATGTTTCAGACATGGAAGACTGGAAATACAGGCTGGATAGGTGGCCTGCATGATCGATAAAACATCGATTAATTTGTTTTATAATGTAGGTGGCCAAATTCAATCAATAAAAGAGACAATAAAAATAGCCTAGTGTTCAACTGAGTATGACAAACAACAAACATTTTTTTCAGCATCTACTAGTGCCAGGCATTGTGTGAGGCCCTGGGAAAGCACAAATAATTGCAAAACAGTCCCTGCCTTCAAAGAGTACAGTCACATTCCAAAGTTAATTTGAATATAATATGGTAAATCCTAAGAGAGATATAAGTACAGGAGGTCTTATGTAAGCACAGAGGATTGCTTCGCCTGTCTTGGGCAATCAAGAAAGGCTTCAGGAGGAGGTGTCACCTGAGAAGAGATTTTTTTTATCTATTTTACTGTGGTAGAGTCTTATATCCTATGTTCATCATACCTTTCACCACAAATATGCTTATGTTAGGCTCGTAAACACAATTATCCACATAACTCTCCTGGAAGGTTTGTAATAGAATCGCTAAAAACCACCTGTAATGCAGAGTTGGAGATCTATGGAAAACTGACATTAATTTCTGTCATAAAGCAATTTGGATAGTGATTATAAGACAACAGTTCAAGGTAAAATGGCCTTACAATTTACTGCCCTATAATTTACTTCTAAGACTGAAGGAGAGATACAAAAATTGCTAGGGAATGTAAGACCTGGAACCATAAAACTCCTAGAAGAAAACATAGGTGGTAGGCATCTTGACACTGGTCTTTGTGATGGTTCTTCAGATTTGACAGCAAAAGCAAAGGCAACACAAGCAAAAATAAATAAATGGCAACTACATTAAACCAAAAACCTTCTGTTCAGCAAAGGAAATCATGAACAAAATGCAAAGATAGCCTTTGGAATGGGAGAAAATATTTGCAAATCATACATCAGGGAAGAGATTTAATATCTAAAAATATATAAAGAGCCCTACAACTTGATAGTGAAAAAGAACCAAATAAACTGATTAAAAACTAAGCAGAGGAACTGAACATTTTTCCAAAGAGAACAGATAACCCACAGGTACACGAAAAGGTGATTAACATCACTAATGATCAGGGAAATAAATATCAAAACCAAATGAGATATCACCTCACAACTGTCAGAATGGCTATTATCAGAACGACAGGAAACAACAAGTGTTGGCGAGGATGTGGAGAAAAAAAATCCCTGTGCACTCGGTGGGAATGTAAGCTGGTATAGCTACTGTGGAAAATAGTATGGAGACTCCTCAAAAATTAAAAACAGAACTTCCGTGCAATCCAGTAATTCCACTTTGGGGTATTTATCTCAAAAAATCAAACCCTGACTTGAAAAGATATATGCAGCCCCATGTTCACTGCAGCATTATTTACAATCTCCAAAACATGGAAATGATCTATGTGTATTGATGGGAGGATAAAGACAGAGTGGTAAATATACGCAATGGAACATTATTCAGTCATAAAAAAGAAAAAAATTCTGCCATTTGCAACAATGTGGAGGGACTTGAAGGCATTATGCTAAGTGAAATTAGTCAGAGATAGAAAAATGTTGTATAATGTCACTTACACATGGAACCTAAAAAAAAAACTCATAAATGCAGAGAACAGATTAATAGGAGGTAGTAGGTGAAAGTGGTCAAAAGTTACAAATCTGCACTTATTGAATAAATAAGTCCTAGGAATGTAATATACACCGTGGTGACTCTAGATAAAAATACTGTTTCATGTATTTGAAAGTTGCCAAAAGAGTAGATCTTAAAAGCTCTCATCATAAGAGAAATAATTTGTAACTATGTGCGCTGATGAATGTTAAAAAGATTTATACGCCTGGGTGGCTCAGTGGTTGAGCATCTGCTTTCCACTCAGGGCATGATCCCGGGGTCCTGGGATCGAGTCCCGCATCGGGCTCTCTGCATGGAGCCTGCTTCTCCCTCTGCCTGTGTCTCTACCTCTCTCTCTAACTCTCTCATGAATAAATAAATAAAATATAAAAATATAATACTAATAAATAAATAATAAAAAGAGATACACACAGATCAAATCATTATGTTGCATACCTGAAACTAATTAATGTTACACGTCAATTATATCTCAATAAAAAGTAATAACTTCTAGGATTACAAATATAAACTGAGACTAACCTAGACGAACTGGTAACAGGGTCACTCTAGCGCAAGGGTACATTTCCGGTCATCTTGTACCTTAGTCTGCTCAGGCTGCTATGACAAAAATACCATAGACCGGGTGGCTTATAGACAATAGAAATGTATATCTCACAGTTCTAGAGTCTGAGAAGTCTATAACCAAGGTACTGACAAATTTAATCTCTGCTGAGGAGCCGCTTCCTGGTCCACAGAGAGCCATTTTGTCATTGTAACCTCACATCGTAGAAGACGCAAGGTGCCCTCTGGGGTCTCTTTTATAAAGGCACTAATACCTTATATGTATCTTTACAAAGGACCTAATCACCTTCCAAAAGCCCCACCTCCAACTAGGTTTCAACGTATGGATTTTGGAGGAACACACATGTTCAGCCTGGTAAATGGTAAATGCTCCCTGACAACATACTTTGTCATCACCAATGGTCTTCCTACATTTCCTTCTGAAACTTGAGATTTTTGGCCTTGAGGATAGACAACATTTTAATAGTGAGAATAGGATCCTATCTGAATGGATCATTAACATAGGACGTGACAGAAAAAGGGCCAAGAGTACACTTGACCCAGCTACAATACACTGAGGAGACCAACTCAGCTGTACATGCCAACAGAGGTTCCTGATCTAGAGCATCCTCCAACCTCAGCCTCTATAAACACTCACCAGTGGCTGAGGTGATAAGAGAAGGAGGAGCAAAGGTAAAATTACAGGCCATCCCAACTGGTAGCAGAAACCACTGAAAGAATAGGTGAAACTCAGTAAGTCAGGGCAGGAATGCAATATCTCAATGGTCCACTGAAAATTGGTAAAGCCCAGTTGCATGCAGCCCAGAGTTCATTCAGCTTCTGCCTGGAAAGACCTAAGACACAAATCCAATTAGGGGTATTGAGGCACTGGAGAGACAGAATCATGTTAAGTACAATGCTGATTTGATGCACATTTCAAAATATGTTATTTATAATAAGTCTTTCCAATTAATAGTAATAGTAGAGCTGGGCTCCTGGGTGGCTCAGTCGGCTGAGCAACCAACTCTTGATTTCAGCTCAGATCATGATCTCAGGGTCATGAGATCGAGCCCTACACAAGTCTGTGCACTCAGCAAGAAGTCAGCTTAAGATTCTCTTTCTCCCTCTCCCTCTGCAGCTCCCCCTTGAGTGTGTGCTCACTCTCTCTCACTCTCTCTCTCTCTCTCTCTCAAATGAATAAATAAAATCATTAAAACATTTATTGAATAATGTTTCAGGCAATATTCAAGTGCTTGATATCTATTAATTCAATATATTTTCACAACTACCTTAAATGCTGGATGCCATGACAAATCCTCATTTTGCACCTGAGAAATTGAAATACTGAGACAGGAGCTGTGAAGTCCCAGAGGATTCAGGAAGCAGTGCATCCACCATTTCTGTAGTCCTGCAAAACAGGTCATTGGGCTCTCTGCTCCTCCCTCTTCCTCTACTCAGTCCCTCTGCTTGTGCTCTTTTGCTCACTCACTCTCTCAAATAAATAAATAAAACCTTTAAAAAAAAGATTTTAGCTGTTCTTTAAGTACAATGTTGCTTAGTTAAGAAGCACATAAGAAAGAATTTGAGATTACCCTAGAGAATGTCTCAAGGGTTAATAAAGAAAATTCTTTCAGAAATGATGAGAATTTTAAAGATTTGTTCATTAACATGATGTTGAGCTTGGTGCATTATTCAAACTGCACACCTTAATTAATACAATAGTACAATACAGTTCACCTAGAACTAATAGATGGTAGAGGAAGCAAGCTGGATCTTCTTTCTCAGAGGTGTGGTAAGAAAGAGAAGTTGTGGATAACTTTCTAATAGAAAATCAGCTCTTTGTGAGAAAAGCTCATAGCTTCAGAGAAAACCATATTGCTGAGAGCCAAGGGCAAATTCTGAGAGGGTCACTAGGTCCTAGGACCCTGAAAAGATATCCACCACCCAGTGACTCAGATTGTAATTGAGATACCCTACTTCTGAAAAATATCAGATTATTGTTAAAGCACATTCCAATAAACTAGAGTTCCTATTTGCCTCAGGATGAATGTTTTTAATTTTGAATGCTACTCTGAATTGTTTATCATGAAAATGTTTAATAATGCAATGTGGCTGCAATATAGGAGTGCACCATAGAGAGGGGCAGAGGCTGAATAATTGACTGGGAAAAGCCTCTCAGCTAAAGCCCAGCAGGAGCACACTAGCCAGTAAAAGAAACACTGTAGTAAGAGAGTGGAAGAAAATAGCCTGAGGAAGACAAGAAGAATCAAAGAGAGTGTCACACAGAGAAAAGGAACTGTGCAGTTCCTTTCTCTTTTAAGTCCCTTACAGAAGGCTATGTGATGTATGCAGTAGGTTTCTGTACTACCCAGGCGTCCGAACAACAACTAAAGATGTGCTTTTGGCAGTAGAGTTGGAGGGAAGAGTGGATTCCACAACCACTTGGATGATGCCCCTTACTGAGGCCCAGGAAATACACCCCAAGATTTCTGCATCACAGTTGGCAACACAAGATATTTTAGCTTCTATATGAAATTAATATTTATTGTGTGTTGTTTCCAAATTAAATTTCCGATTAGCTCACTCTTTGACAAGAAATCTCCTTAATTCCTAGAATGCTGAAAGAGAAGAAATAAAGAAAGCAACATCCAAAGTCAATAAAATAAATTTCCTGAGAATTTTTTGTAAAAAAGCTCTGAATCAAGTCACAACACACTCATATTAAATGATGTACATTCATATTAAATGATGTACTGAACATCTACAGAAAATGTCCTCAGTGGGGCCTAGATTTTCTGGCACCACCACAGAAGGATTTTCCACCTCACAGTGCTAAACAGAATAGACCCTAATCATTATTTGTTAAAAAGGTTGCAGGGTCTCCCTGTGCCCTTTCCAGAGACTGTATATCTACAATGAGGGAGAAAAGCACGTACACATGCAGATTCTTGCTAAGAACCACGTTATATAAAAATCTCCTTTATTCTCTCTTTTGATATGTAGGTTTCTATAAATAAAATGGGAGATGCTCCACCTTTTGTAAGTCAAAGAAAACAAAATAAAATTGTGCCTGGGTATCATATTAGCCCACAGTTCTAGCCCAGAATAAAGTAATAAAAAGAGTCCACATCTCTCTTCCCCTTTGCTAGAATAGTTGTACTTTTTCACCATTCTTCCTGGTAGAAGAGAAGAAAAGGCTGGGAATGGGGATGCTGTCTTTCTAAAAAACCTTTGGAAAGAGCATCTCAGCATGACAGTGAGAAACCATGTTGGTTCTCTATGGGAATTAAGCAGCTGCACTGTATGAATCTATAATTCCAGGGAAGTGACAGCCTCAGAGCCACAAAGGGTATAAGCTTTAGAGGCAAAGTCACTATTAATCCCTCTGAGGTTTGCAGTAAAGGGTGTGCTGTCAGTAGCAACAACTCCAGGGGCTGCTGGCTTGAATTCTCAGGCCATGCCCACATGAACTGGAGTGTCTTTGTACTCTATAGTGACTCTAGAGACTGGTGATGCTTATTTCTCTCATCCTATTCTGTGAAGAACTGAATCCTGCCTGAGCTGAGAGTATACCCAAACACAAGGACTAGGCAAGGGCACAGCTGTGGCATGAGATTTAAGGTTAGGACCTTAATTTACAAAGGGAGCTTAGGTCAGGATAGAGTCCCTCAAGAGTTGAGGGTCAGCACAGTGACAAGCTCAGAGGCAAGTGTGACAAACTGCCAAAACTCAAAGGCAAAATGTGGTAGCTAAAATGATTTAAAGAGTTGCTGTAGAGATAAGGACATATTTGTAGTCCACTCCATGCATGAAAATTTCAGAATCCTAAAGGTAATAGAGACAAGATAGGTTTGCTGTTTATTTAATCTACAAAATTTCCTCCTGAACATCATGCCAAGCAACGAGGACAAGAAAACAAAACAAAACAAAACATACAAACCATAATTTTGCTTATGACCATGACAGTAATTAATACCAAACTAATCTGTGGTAAAATTGGACAAACCAATGAAGCAAATGTTTTCAGATGTTGGACAATATGCAGTATATGAAAGAAGGGAAGTAAATGGAATAAATCCTATGATCTCCCTGGCTTTCTGTATGAAAGCAATTTCTGGGTCATAGTTTAGGAAGATAAGTTGATGTGGAGCATAATGGGTTTATTACCTACAGAGACATAAATTGGGGATCAGGGTCTCAAGGGAATGGATTTGTGAAGCCTTGTGCTAAGAAGAAGGGAGCTTCACACGGAGGTAAAGCAAGAAATGTGCAAAGGGGTCTTAACATTTTGAACAATGCACATGCACAGAATGAGTAGATAAAGGATAACAACTACTGGTGTTAAGATCTGTGCACTGAGGGGCACATAGGTGGCTCAGTTAAGTGACTGACTCTTGGTTTTGGCTCAGGTCATGATCTCAGAGTTGTGAGATCGAGCTGTGTATTGGGCTCCACACTTGACAGAGAGTCTGCTTGAGATTTTCTTTCTCCCCCTCCCTCCACTCTTCCTCTTAATTGCACACACACATGTTCTTTCTCTCCCTCTCTCTCTCTCTCTAAAATATATACATAAATCTTTAAAGAAATTCTGTGCATTGAGTGGGAATGGCAGAGGTCACAGGTGCACATAGAAACATGGGCGTTCCACCCAGACAATGTGAAGAAACCTCACTGCACACTTCAAATTTTAATTGAGACCTCAGAAAATCTAAAAATGAATTTTCTTATTCTAGCCATATAGTAAAGCCTACTATAAGTCTCTCCTAATACAGCTTAAAAATATGCTTTGAAACCATTAAACTGATTTTTCATTAAATTAATTTCATGACAGAACATAACCCAACACTCTTAAGACAACAAAAGCCAGGTGGTTTTTCTTTTAAGGCAGCATCTTAAATGTCTAGCACACAACCAAAACTTACCAGATACAAAAAGTAAGAAAATGTAATCCATAATCCAAAAAAAAAAAAAAATCAACAGTAACCAATCCAGAGATGACAGAGATGTTGCAATTAAGAAACAACTACTTTAAATAGCTATCATAAATATGTTTAAGAATTTAGGAGAAAAGATACATACAACGGATGAAGTACATGGCCCCTATGTAAAAGAAACAGAAATTACATAAACTTAAAACTGATAACTGAACGAAAATGAAAAATGCTCTAGATTAATATAATAGCAGACCAGATGACGAAGAAAAAAGTCAGGGAAAATAAAGACAGAACAATGAACACTATCTAAACTGAAACACAGAGTGTGAGTGGGAGGACTAGAAAATGAATAGAATTTCAGTGACTAGAACTTATTAAACTCAACAGCAAAGAAACAAACAATCCAATCATGAAATGGGCAAAGGACGAAGAGAAATCTCACAGAGGAAGACATAGACATGGCCAACATGCACATGAGAAAATGCTCTGCATCACTGGCCATCAGGGAAATACAAATCAAAACCACAATGAGATACCACCTCACACCAGTCAGAATGGGGAAAATTAACAAGGCAGGAAACAACAAATGTTGGAGAGGATGCGGAGAAAAGGGAACCCTCTTGCACTGTTGGTGGGAATGTGAACTGGTGCAGCCACTCTGGAAAACTGTGTGGAGGTTCCTCAAAGAATTAAAAATAGACCTGCCCTATGACCCAGCAATTGCACTGTTAGGGATTTACCCCAAAGATTCAGATGCAATGAAACGCCGGGACACCTGCACCCCGATGTTTCTAGCAGCCATGTCCACAATAGCCAAACTGTAGAAGGAGCCTCGGTGTCCATCGAAAGATGAATGGATAAAGAAGATGTGGTTTATGTATACAATGGAATATTACTCAGCCATTAGAAACGACAAATACCCACCATTTGCTTCGACGTGGATGGAACTGGAGGGTATTATGCTGAGTGAAGTAAGTCAATCGGAGAAAGACAAACAGTGTATGTTCTCATTCATTTGGGGAATATGAATAATAGTGAAAGGGAATATAAGGGAAGGGAGAAGAAATGTGTGGGAAATATCAGAAAGGGACACAGAACATAAAGACTTCTAACTCTGGGAAACGAACTAGGGGTGGTGGAAGGGGAGGAGGGCGGGGAGTGGGGGTGAATGGGTGACGGGCACTGAGGGGGACACTTGATGGGATGAGCACTGGGTGTTATTCTGTATGTTGGTAAATTGAACACCAATAAAAATTAATTTATTAAAAAAAAAAGAATTTCAGTGACTATATGGTAATAGCAAAAAGTCTAATAAAAATGTGACTGGACTTCTAGTGGGTAGAGGAGAAGCAGGTTGCAGTAAAAATAAGCAAAAAATATTTGAAGAAATAATGGCTGAAAACTTTTCAAAATTAATGAAAAATAGCTACCAACAGATTGGAAAAGTTCAACCCACCAAAATCCAAAGTAACCAAAGAAAACAATACATAAGCTCATCATACTTGAATTTCTAAAAATCAAAGATGAAAAGAAATGCAGTCATAAAAAGACCCCAAAATACTAAGAATTGTCACTGACTTCTCCTTCTGCACGCTAGAAGCTAATGAAATGACATATTTAAAATGCTGAAAGTAATAAATAAACATTGTCAATCTAGAATTTTTTATATAGTATATTCTTCATACAGTAAGATAAAATAAAGACATTTTCAGATAAATAACAACTAAGCTCATCACCAGCAGAACTGCCCACCAAACATGTTAAGAAAGTTCTGTGAACTAAAGGAAAATTATCAAAACTATAAACATTCAGTGTACCTGGGTAGCTCAGTGGTTAAGTGTCTGCCTTCAGCTCAAGTCGTGATCCCGGGGTCCTGGGATTGAATCCTGCATCGGGCTCCCCACAGGGAGCCTGCTTCTCCCTCTGCCTAGGTCTCCGCCTCTCTCTCCATGTCTCTTGTGAATAGATAAATAAAATCTTTTTGAAAAAAAACTACAGACATTCATGAAAGACACTAAAATGCATATGAACAAATGAAAAGATACAGCACATACTTAAATAAGAAGACAAAGTATTCTAAAAATCTTAATTCTGAATTCATTCATAAATTTACTGTGATCCCAACAAAAATACCAATAGAATCATTTTTTACAGACAGACATCTTAATTATAAAGTCAAACTGGAAGAAGAAACAAGAAAAAACAATCAGAAAAATCCTGATAAAAGAAGAGCAAAGGGGGAGAGGTTACCCTATATTAAGGTATATTATAATCCATTAAAATTAAAACAATATAATATCAACATGTAAGTAAGCAAAATAGAAAGTCAAAAAACATACCCAAGTGTATATGATAATTTGATATATGAAAAAATAGTTTCTCAAATCACAGAAAAAAATAACTTTTTAATAAATGATGCTAAGATAATTACATAGCATTCTGGAAAATAAAACAAAATTGAACCCTTTTCATATTACCCACCAAAATAATTTCAAAATATATTAGAGATTTAAAGATAAAAAATGAAATCATAAAGAAAAATAGGCATATTGTTTTTAACTTGAAAAAAAGGGAAGTCTTCCTACATGACCTAGGTTCTAGAAGCAAGAAAAATAAGTCGGCTCTATTTGACTCCATAAAACATAAAGAAAAAAGAAAAAAAAAACTTTTACATTTAAAATCTAAGAAAAGCTAAAATACAAATGAATATACTTGGGAAAATGCAACTTATATAAAAAAAATTAGTCTCCATATGTACGTAGGGTTCTTTAAGAAAAAAAAAAAAAAAGGTAGCACAAAGATCAATGACCCCAAAAAATAAAGAGCAACAACCACCAATCACAAAAATTCACAGATAAGGAAATATTTCATAAGCATATAGAAAGATGCTTATCTCATTCCTAATAAGAGAAATACAAATTAAAATACTGATATAGGGCAGCCCAGATGGCTCAGCAGTTTAGCACCGCCTTCAGCCCCAGGTGTGATCCTGGAGATCCAGGATCGAGTCCCACGTCGGGCTCCCTGCATGGAGCCTGCTTCTCCCTCTGCCTGTGTTTCTGCCTTTCTCTCTCTGTCTCTCATGAATAAATAAATAAAATTTTAAAATAATAAAATAAAATTAAATTAAATTAAAATAAAACACTAAAATAGTATTTCTCACTTATTTGCCAGCAAAACCCATGAGTAACCATGTACCTTTTGGTGAGGCAATAGGAAAATATTTTTCTTAATCTTAGCTGTCAAGTAGGCAAAATGACAACCTCTAGTAAAATTACACTTGCATTTATCCAACCTACATTCATTTAACTTTAGTTAGTGATGTTGTGAATTCTGTTTTCATCTGGAAACATTTTAGAGACTCCTCTTATGATTAGGACACTGTTGGCGTTGGCTTGTTCCCATCATCTCCGTATTTGCTACGTACAGGTGATACAATCTTGGTGGTATTTGACTTCTCTATGGATGCAGGGACTTCTCTATGGATACAGGACAGAGGAGAGGACGCTGAGAACTCTGTTCAGTATAAACAATAAACAAGGGAATCCCTGGGTGGCTCAGTGGTTTAGTGCCTGCCTTTGGCCCAGGGCGTGATCCTGGAGTCCCGGGATCAAGTCCCACATTGGGTTCCCTGCATGGAGCCTGCTTCTCCCTCTGCCTGTGTCTCTGCTTCTCTCTTTCTCTGTGTCTCTCATGAATAAATAAAATCTTAAAAAAAAAAAAACAATAAACAAAAAGCAGAATCAGACCCACAAATACAGAGAAGAGACTGACGATTGCCAGAGGGGTAGAAGGTGGGGGAAGGAGCAAAATGGATGGAGAGGAAGATACAGGCTTCCAATTATCAAATGAGTAAGTCATGGGGATGAAAGCTATGGCGCAGGGAGTACATAGTGAGTGCTGCGGTGATAAGACTGCGGGGTGACAGACTGTAGCTCTCCGTGGGAGCAGAGTATGACCCACGAGAAGCTGAATCACTATGTTGCACACCTGAAGCTAACGGAACATTGTATGTTAACTATACTCACATTTTAAAAAATGTTTTAAGAACTCTGTGCAGAAATGCGTTCCCTGAATGGTTTTTCAAATGCTGACTGATCAGGGATACACATCTGATCTTATCAAGGGCCAACATCCCAAACCCCATTTCAGGCACCAAAACAAATACCTGGAATTTCCAAGCCCCTCCCATCACTCCTAATAACTATGGAACATAGATTGTAGAAGATGTAGAAGAATTGGGAGAAGATTGTAGAAGATGTTTTATATCAGGGGGCAGCAAACCATGGTCCCTGGGCCCAAACCAGCCAGCAGCCAGCCTCCTGTTTTTGTAAACGGAGTTTTTTGTAGAATATTGCCATGCTCATTCGTTTACGTAGCTTGTGGCTGCTTTTATGCTACAGTGGCAGAGTCGAGTGGTTGCAGTAAAAACTGGCCCACAAAGCCTCAGATATTTACTATCCGGCCCTTTACAGAACAAGTATGCCAACCCCTGCCCTAAAGTAAAAAAGGATTTGAATTTTGCGAAATTCTGGAACAGTTCAATTTTGTGAGTGGGTACCGGGTCCACTGCTTCCTTGATACCAGAGCAACACAAGGCCAGTTGGATCTCTGACACTACTGTGGTCATGGGGTAAAAGCAGAGCCATCTGGCTTGCAGCACCCCAGAAAGCAAGTGCCTCCAGAAGCACCAGCCCCAATTCAGAAACCCCACCCTGGCTCCCACCCTCCTCGTAAGTCGTGGCATGGGGAGTGGGGTCCTGGGTAACCCCAAGCCTGGCTCTCTGAGCCTGGGGACAGTTAGCTCCCCGACCAGTGTAATTAATCAAAATAAATCCTGCAAAGAACCGCCCTTCTGTCTAAGGTATTGGGCTTCCAGCTCTATCCCAACAAGAACAACGCGAACAAATATGAACATGGGATTTCGAGAGCATGAGAGCTCTGAGAAGTAGGTGTCCTGGGACAGAGGAGCTGTAGCTTTTCTCCTGAGCTCACTGATTGAGGCAGAACGGTTTTATTTAGTTATTTCCTCCATGTCACAGCCCACCCCAGGCTGGACAGTTCCTCCGACACACGTACACTAACTGCCCCCCCATCAATGATCTCCTCCACTTTTTCTCCCACAAACCTCTGAACTCTAGTCTCTTCTTCCTGCTGCCCTGGCCCCCCAGTGGCTTTCAGTCCCTGGACACAAGGCCCCCAAGGAAGATGCGTCCTGCTTGGGTCATTCTGCTGCAAAACACGCTCTGCTTGCGTTCCAGCTCAGGGTCCCGGCCCTGAGGGAGGAAGGCTGCTCTGAGTTTCTTTGCCAGGCCCTGCATGGGGCCTGTGCCCTTGGAGGTGATACCCCCCCCCCAAAGACTTCCCACTGCCTCTTTCCAGATCCTTGCCTCCGATGACGTGGCTCTGCACACCCATGACAGGCGGTCGCTGGTCTGGAGATCCTGGGCGCTGTGGAATTCGCTCAGGTGTGCCCGGCTTCCTAAACGGCTTGAGCAAGACCTGCGAGGTATTTCAACTCAACGTAGCCATTTGATTTCCATTAGTTCTGAGCCCCTTTGTTGCTCCTCCTTTACTAACCGTAAGGAGGCCCGGCTCTTCTGCACACGAGCTCCGAGTCACCTCCTGCTTCTCTTCTGATAACCCTACTGACGTGTGAACATGCAGATTACGATCCTGTTCCATCAGGTTCTTCACCCACTCAAGGAGAAGCTGGTGGCTGGGCCCACCTGGAACTACGCTTGGCCAGGTGCCTCGTCCCAGGAGGACACAGCAGGGGAGGCCTCCAGCGGGCTTGGCGCCAGCTCCACTACACTGGGGGGTGAATGCAAAGGAGACTCTGATCCCCAAGCCAGATCCCAGCCCCGGCCCAAAGCTGTCCATCTCAGGGGCAGGAACCAAGGGCCACATTTCCCTCCACACCTGTGACGGGAACACACCACCTAGCATGAAGATCTTTAACAGCAATAAACCCAAAAGGCCACATCATAAAGGTTTCCCACTCCAGCGAGCACCCATGGGTCTATTAGAGTATCAGGAGCTCACCTGTATGTGGGGTTTTCACTGTCTCCCAAGCCCCTCGATCCATCCTCCCATGGTCACCAATCCTCCTTGCCTGCTGTCTCCCCTGCTCCAGGATCTTTATGTCTCCCAGGTGTCACAGCCTGAGAAAGGTGTGGGCAATTTAGAAGATGAAACAAAGCGCCTGCCCGTGACAACACCAGAATCCAGTTCTCCCAGAGCCCCTCCCTCTTCCTGACAGGGTTCTTGGGTGGGTCATGATCAGTTCACTCTCATGGTCATGGAGCTAACTTCATCTCTGATCTCCTGGGCTGGAGTTCTCACTTCCTTCCTAACTCTGTTACATGGCAGATGGCAGATGACAAGAGGAACTGCTCGGCGCAGATGCCCCACAGGCCTTGTCCCCCTGGCCATCTCTCCCCAGCCTCCGTGGTCACATTGCCAGTACCCTCCGTCCCCTGGTGCCTCACCCCCCTTTCCCAGTGGAGAGAGCTTTCCCACCATCAGTGTCCCAGCATTCCAACATGGTCCTGCTGGAACTGTGTTCCACTTGTGTTCCACCTGTGTCCCTCCAAAATCTCTATGCTGAAGTCCTAAACCCCAATGTGACTGTTTGAAAAGGGGGCTTCTAGGAGCTCATTTCAGTGAAATGAGGTCGTAAGAGTGAGATCCTGATCTGTTAAGCCTGGTGTCCCTGTAAGAAGAGGAAGTGACCTCAGAACTCTGTCTCCGCCTGCCATGTGAGGACAGTGAGAAACCAGCCACGCTGGCACTTTGATCTTGGACTCCTGGCCTCCAACACTGTACGAAATAAGGTTCTCTTGTTTCAGACACCCAGTCTATGGTATTTTAATCTTAATTTTTTTTAATTTTTATTTATTTATGATAGTCACACAGAAAGAGAGAGGCAGAGACACAGGCAGAGGGAGAAGCAGGCTCCATGCACCGGGAGCCCGACGTGGGATTCGATCCCGGGTCTCCAGGATCGCGCCCTGGGCCAAAGGCAGGCGCCAAACTGCTGCGCCACCCAGGGATCCCAGTCGATGGTATTTTGATACAGCAGCTCACGCTGAGTAACGCAACCCCAAGCAAGATAGGCTTGCCTTGTCACCTGCTTCTAACACAGTTATGTGTGTGGCTCTCTATCCCCAGTTTATTACAGCCCCTTCCACAGGAAGTTAGAGGTGCCCTACTCGAGTCCAAGTCTGAGGCATCATGGAGTGCCTGAAACCATCCACGCCACCCTGCCCACCGAGCCTTATCCAGAGTTCCCTCATGCCTCTTCCCTATTCTCCTCCGAACGCCCACGTCGTCACTACCCCCAAAGGGTCCTTGCCCTTGACTTGACCTGGGAGGGCTCCTTCTTGGGAAGACAGCATTAGATTCTGCACAACTCTCGGTCCATAGTGATTACTTTTCTCATTTAAAGGTCTCTTTCTCTATGTGTCTCTGTGTTTCTCACTCTTTTGTCTCTTTATTTTTAAAGTTTCTTTTTATTATTCTCTCCTTGCCTCATTCTTTTTTTTTTTTTTAAGATTTTATTTATTCATGAGACAGAGAGAGAGATTGGGGGGTGGGGCAGAGTCACAGACAGAGGGAGAAGCAGGCTCCATGCAGGAGCCCGATGTGGGACTCGATCCTGGTCTCCAGGATCAGGCCCTGGGCTAAAGGCGACGCTACACCACTGAGCCACCTGGGCTGCCCTCATTCTTTTTTTTTTTTTTTAAAGATTTTAATTTATTTATTCATGAGAAACAGAAAGAGAGAGGCAGAGACATAGGCAGAGGGAGAAGCAGGCTCCCAGCGGGGAGCCCGATGCGGAACTCGATCTCAGGACCCTGGGATCACACTGAGCCAAAGGCAGACGCTCAACCACTGAGCCACCCAGGATCCCCTCCTTGCCTCATTCTTGAGGCCTGTCATTGTCTCTTATTCCTAATCAGCCCCTTTTCTGCTCCTTTTCTTTCTTGTGCCTTTCATATTGAGGTACACTTCGTGAATAAAGTGTGCTCTCTAGTATAAACTTGATAAGTAAATGAGTCAAATGCCATGTGCCTTTTCTTGTATGTATGAAAACAAATGGGCAAATGAAACATCAGTGTAACTTCGGGAATTCTCGGCTATTCTTCTTTATTGGGTGCAGTACCAATTCACACTTGTTGGTGCCACAAGGTGTCAGTTCAATCAAGCAGATCATTTAACCAAAGCAATTACAATACCAGGAATCCGAGAAGGTGGCCAGTGGCTTTCTTCTGGAGAAAGGTAGGGCCAGAGGGGCAGCAACTGCTTGCTTCTGTCATCTGGAAAGAGCCATGACAGGCCAAGAGTGTGGAGAAAGACTCAACAGGCCTCCTGATTAATCAGTTTTCATACCTATGAACTGAGTCCACATCCAACTAGAGGACCTTAAAAATTTATCCTGGCTCATCTGTTTTGTTGCAAATCAAGAGGTTGCGGACGTTGGTGAGATTAAGGATGACTTCAAATCTTTGATATGGTGACCAGAAGGGCACCACAATTTTGTCACAAGCATGTTGACTTTGTGATGGGCAATGGCCAAAAAGAAATGCCTCGTTGATATCTGTAAATTTTCACCTACTGCTCAGAAAGGAAGTGGGGAAAGGATGGGATTTGGGAGGTCACAGAAACCACCTACATGGAGAGCTTAAAGTCTTGTGGTCTTCATCCTGATGATTTAGGTAATGCTCTGCTTGCTGCTCCTGTGCCTTCCCAGACCCCGAGCTGGGATCAAATATGGCCTGTCCTAAACATTCATGTGCAAGTGACAAAAAAAATTCAAATTAGAGATAGAACATAAAGACTCCTAACTCTGGGAAACAACTGAGGGTGGTGGAAGGGGAGGAGGGCGGGGGGTGGGGGTGACTGGGTGATGGGCACTGAGGGGGGCAGTTGACGGGATGAGTATTGGGTGTTATTCTGTATGTTGGCAAATTGAACACCAATAAAAAATAAATTTATTATTAAAAAATTCAAATTAGATTCATTAAAAAAGGGAAGTTACTGGCTACCATACCTGAAGAGTTAGAGAAGCGCTAACCAATAGAAATATAATGTGAGACGCATATATATTTAAAAATTGTTAGCAGACACATTAAGAAGTTAAATTATCCAATTATCCTGGTGGAATTAATTTTAATAATATATTTTATAAATTCAATATACCCCCAAAGTATTCTACTTTCAACATGTGATCAGAATGTGAAAACTATCAATTAGACAATTTTTTTCTTTTTTTTTTTTTCTAGACACATTAAGTTTTCAAACTCTGGTATTTTACATTCCCAGGATATTTCAGTCTGGACGAGGCATTTTTCAACTGTACAAAAGTCACACAAGCTAGTAGCTACTATATTAAACAGCACAGGCTAGAACTAGACCTTCGTGTGTGACTATATCCAGGAATTCAAATAGTGAGGTTTGGCCTCTCTCTCGGTTGTGTTTTTCTTTGCATATTGAGCTCATCCTCTCTAAAAAGAGAGATACCTGCATTTGGCTGGGCAAGATGGCCCACGGGTCAGTTCAATTTATAGTGTACTTATAGGTCAAGGTCACACCATTCCGATAGCTTTGATTGGTATTGCTGATATTTTATGTTCATCCACAAATCAATCACTGAGACCAGTGGAATGGAGCCAACCCCAACCTAAATTATCCTCAACAGGACTGGCAAACAAAGCTCTGACTCTCCAAGCCTCATAGCAAGCTCGGCTCTGGACCTGAGGGTACAGTGAGGGGTCTGGTGAGCCCCACGTGAACCACACAAAATCAAGGAAGATGGGCCCCCAAATGAAGGGATGTGGCACAAATCACATATATCCATTTAGCATATAACCATCTGTGGCTCCACCTGCCCTAGGCCCTGTACTCAGTGCCAAGGCAAGGGAACTAGGGAGCTGGATATTAAAAGGTGATTCCAGGGGCGCCTGGTTGGCTCAGTAGTTGAGCATCTGCCTTTGGTCCAGGCTGTGACCCCAGGGTCCCGGGATCGAGTCCCATATTGGGCTCCCTGCATGGAGCCTGTTTCTCCTTCTGCCTGTGTCTCTGCCTCTCTCTCTCTCTCTCTCTCTCTGTGTCTCTCATGAATAAATAAATAAAATCTTAAAAAAATAAATAAATAAAAATTAAAAAAAAAAAAAAGCTGATTCGACTACCCATTCCTCTGCATCTGCTCACGCCACAGTCACCGTGTCAGGGAGCTAAATTCCCACTCAACTCTCACTCCTGACCCGCAGCTCCTTTTAACCGGCTTCTCTCTCTCCGAGCCTGGGGCTGGATCCCTGCCATGCTAACCCGTGCGGGACTCCTCGGAGATCCGAACCAATCCTGTCCCTCCATTCAGCCCTTGGACCTTGGATTTCATTTTGACTGCTTGCCTGTCCTTCTTCCTTGTCGTCGGGAACGCTAATCTGGAGCTTACATTTGTTCTGAGGCTGGGGCCTGGTAGTGTCAGCTCAGCTCTCTCACGCAAGTCTCACCGGCCTTGAGGGGCCAACTTCAGTCCTCCTGGCTCTCTCCGGCCCGCTGAACTCCAACAACAGCAGCAATTAAAAGAATAATCAGGAGAGACTGTGCGGGGTGGAGAATAATAGACTCAAATCCCAGCTCTGCACCCTCGTGGCTCTGCGAAGCGGAGCTAGTTAGTTAACCTTTCTATGCCTCAATTTCCTCATCTTCAAAATGCAGGGAAGAACAGGACCTCTTCTCCAGGCTTGTGGTACAAATTGTATGTAAATATAATTATATTTATATCTATGTTATATAATTACAAGTTAGATATGTAAATCTACAGGAACTGCCTGGAAGGGTCTAAGTGCTACCATGGAGGCTTGCATCAGGGGAGCGGAACCACTGCGCCTGACATGGACTAAGGGTTTCATTATGGGGATCCAACCCTACACGATTGTGGGGCAAAATGGGTAAGTAAAGGTAAGCATGGGGGAAACCCAAGGATGGGGCAACATGCTCTGGTCAGGAGCCACAAAGGGCTGCTGCTAAGGAAGGCTACGGTGGAAGGCCGTCTGTGCACCTGCGCCCAAGAGCAGTCAGGTGGGAAGAAACTCTGGGCCTAAGCCGAGGAAAGCCAGGGAGACCGGACCCCACGACTCGCGCGCGTTTCACTCCCACTTTGCTGGGTGCCCCGTCGAGCGGGTGCCCGCCTCCCAGCTGCACAGGGGCGCGCAGGAACTTGGGGAGCTGGCAGGAGCCTCCAGGCCGAGGAGGTCAGAGCAGAAGTGAGGGCGCCCCGTGCCCCCTGTCACCCCATCCCCAGCCGCTGAACCTGCCCTGTGGGGAGCCCAGCCGAGAACCTGGGGGGGGATCCCGGGAGATGCCCGCCCACGTGAGCTGGAGCTGGGGGGGTCCCGGGAGATGCCCGCCCACGTGAGCTGGAGCTTGGGGGGGGGGGGGTCCCGGGAGATGCCCGCCCACGTGAGCTGGAGCTGTGGGCGGGGTCCGGGAGATGCCCGCCCCGTGAGTGTGGGGGGGTCCCGGGAGATGCCCGCCCACGTGAGCTGGAGCTGGGGGGGGGTCCCGGGAGATGCCCGCCCACGTGAGCTGGGGCTGTGGGGGGGTCCCGGGAGATGCCCGCCCACGTGAGCTGGGGCTGGGGGGGTCCTGGGAGATGCCGCCCACGTGAGCTGGGGCTGGGGCTGGGGGGGTCCCGGGAGATGCCCGCCCACGTGAACTGGGGCTGGGGGGGTCCTGGGAGATGCCGCCCACGTGAGCTGGGGCTGGGGCTGGGGGGGTCCTGGGAGATGCCCGCCCACGTGCGCTGGGGCTGGGGGGGGGGGTCCCGGGAGATGCCCGCCCACGTGAGCTGGAGCTGTGGGGGGGTCCCGGGAGATGCCCGCCCACGTGAGCTGGGGCTGGGGGGGTCCTGGGAGATGCCCGCCCACGTGAGCTGGAGCTGTGGGGGGGTCCCGGGAGATGCCCGCCCACGTGAGCTGGGGCTGGGGGGGTCCCGGGAGATGCCGCCCACGTGAGCTGGAGCGGTCGGCGTGCAAAACCGCGCAGCATCGGCCGGGCTTCCCGCTGCTCCCAGTATCGTGCGTGGGTCCCCGCGTGACCGGCCCCGCCTGGGCTGCACACCCCCGGATGGCGTGGGTCCCCGAGGGGCCTAGGGTGGCCACTTTGCGCACCGTTTACAGGCGCTGCCGCCCGTCATTGCGCCACAGAACGACCCGCTTGCTGGGCACGGCACGTTTTAGGGCCCCAGAGAGGCTGCAGAGCTGAAGGCTGCGGGGCCAGCGCCCCAGGGGCGGGCCCCCCGACGGCGCCCCGGGCAGCCACCACCACGCCCCGGGGCCCGGCCCGCCACACGGTGGCAGCAGGTGCACAGCGCGGACGCTCAGTCGTGTTTCTGAAGCCGCGTGCCCTTTGCTCGTGTGCCTCGGTGCGCCGGCCAGCCTAGGTGGGCTGCGCGGCGCCGGGCAGGGGCTCGCGGGGGGCTGGGGCGGTGGCCCTGCTGCCCTGGCCTCGCCGCCCGCGGAGTCCAAACGCTGCATCTGTAGGAGATGCGCTTCCTGCAATTTGCAGCAGGCGTCACCCTGCAGCTACCGAACAGTCCATTCCTGATCACACACACACACACACACACACACACACACACACCAAAGCACCGAGGAGGAGAACCGGTGTCGAGCGCATCAGGTAATGCAAGACATTGGCTACGTTTTAACCTGGGGCGAAACAACACAAAAGAAAAAAAAAAGAAAAAAAAAGAAAAACCAATGCACCGTTTCATGCTACACTGCATATGACAACTTGTGAGCACAGCGTTTCTCCCGGCCCTGCTCCGCTTGACCATCAGTCAGGAAGTGTCTCTAGAACAAGAGCTCCCTGCTGAGTGCCCGGTAGTGGCAAAATGTTGAAGTCGATTTTTCGAAAACGGTTCTTGTTCTGTTCTGTTTTCACATCCCCAAGTCCTTACAATGATCACTTGCGGTTGGGATCCTACCCATGCGATGCTAATCCTAAAAGGACGCAATCCTCTCCCAGGCGCCTTTGCTCTTTTGCAGAAATCAATAGTCATGGTGAACTTGGCTGTCCTTAGGTCTGAACAAGCCCTTTGGGGCCCTTATAATCTCATGGAAAATACCAGTAACCTTATATTGACTTCAACCCTTGTACTTTTCAAAATATTTTTCACCTCCATGATCTCACTGAAATTCGTCACCACCTTGTACAATGAGTAGGGCAGATATTACTGTACTCAATTTTACCAAAATGGAACTAGGCTGAAGAGTCTAAGTCAATTGGTCAAGGTTCTACTGCTGGTCACCAAGTACTGTGTCTCCTGAATCCAAGTCCAGAGCAAACTATTGCTATTTTTTTTTATTGCTATTTTTGTTGAAGAGGAACCAGAATCTTGGTACATATTAGTGTAACTTATGCATATTCCATCCTAGGTAGATTTTGACTGAAAGAAGATAATCAGCTCCAGGGGTCTCAGTAGCCATAAAACAATAATGTCTGGTTTATCTAGAATCTAAAATGATAAAGAATAGAACTTTCTGGTCAATTGGAAGTGCCACACATATTTATGATTCATACTGCTGAGATGGGTTTCCCTATTTCTGCTACAATTTCTAGAATGCACATTTTTTTCAGGGAGAAACTTCATTTTATTTACTGCTGCATCAATAGTACCTAGAAGAATCCCTGGCACATAGTAAGTGCCTAATAAATGTTTTTTGGGGAAAAAATGATGATGAATGAAATCTTGGAAAAAACAAAGGGGGAAAGAACACAAGTGAAAATGGGTACACTATGCCATTACATAATTCAGCTATTTTGAGGTTTGCCTCAATCACTTGGTGTATGGAGGTAAATGTCTTCCATTTTATATCTTAATGTATTTGATAAACAGAACTATAGAACAAGAAACTGAAACTTTTAGCAGTAGGCAATCCTGCCTTTTCACTGAGCCCCAGTTATGTCCCCAACAGTCATAAATGCCATATTCAGATTTTAAAGTTGTTTGTAATCCTTCTCCAAATCAGAATCTTGAATCCCAGCAAAGATCTCACCCTGCAATGGTACTGATTCACAAGTTTTATCCATCACAAATGGCTTCCTGAGTTTTGGAGTAGGATGTAGTATGGGGAAGAAAAAAAAAAAAGTATGTTTCTCAATGGCCCTCTACTTGGATTGTAAATTATCCCAAAATAACAGCTGAACCCAAGCCAAAAAGAGGTTTAACCCAGTGCATTGGGCCCATGAAGCATTCAGGTAGGTTGTCCAATAATTTCTTCATTGAGAAGCAAGATAGGGTTCCATGGCACCTGCATAGCAAACTAGAGTATTCCTATTATTACCCACTCTCTTCAACCAAACTCCATCCCCATTTCTGTTACCATTTATAAGTTATCTACCCATAAGCCCTCAAGCCATCTTATTCTATGTAAGAGGAGTCTCTCAAAGCAGGACCCTCTTTTCTATCCGTTTCTCCACATTTCTTACCTGAATCATTGAAATAGCCTCCCAGCTGGGTTCTAAAGCTTAATTTCTTCTCCATTTAGTCTTTCTGAAATATAGGTTGAACTCTGGCCCCAAGCTATTTAACTAAATTCTTGTTCTTTTTCAATAACCACTCATGCATAACACTACCTGCAGTTCCTCAATATTAATAGGCACTTCCGGCATCCCCAGCCCAATTCCTTTGATTATTCTTTCTCTACTAGGAATGTGCTTTCCTCCCTCACTGAATGGCTGAGAATGTTCATTACTCAGAGCCTAGTTCTAAAACATCACCTGAGAATACCATATGTTGCTGCTGCTGTTGTAGTTTGCTATAAACTTTCTAGATAATAACTTGGCAAAAGATATCAAGAGGCTAACAATTCATATTTTTCGGCCAATTATTTGCCATATCTATCTTTTCTAGGGAAACAAACTCAAGAAATTATCCATGGAGAAACCTATTACAACATTATTTATAACAGTAAAAAAAAAATGTAAGTAACCTAAATATCCTGCTGTTGGAGAAAGCTTAAAACAGGAGCTTTTCGGGCACCTGAGTGGCTCATGATTGAGAATCTGCCTTTGGCTCAGGTTGTGATGCTGGGGTCCTGGGATGGAGCCTGCCTCTCCCTCTGCCTATGACTCTGCCTTTCTCTGTGCATGTCTCATGAATAAATAAATAAAAATAAAATCTTTAAAACAGGAGCTTTTGAACTTTTTTCACTGTTGTGTACATATTCACACACCAAACCCACATTTGCATGTACATATGCATATACAATGTGAAATAAAAGCTTCATGAGACTATATTCTTACTACATACAATACATCCATTCTAAAGTATTGATTGCAACTCACTAAACCTACATATTAATAGGTGATGAGCTAGTTTGAAAAACACTAGATTAAAAATATGGTAATCATGTCATAGAATATTATTTAGCTACATAAATACTTTTTAAAATAACAATAAGAATATATTAAAATAACATTAAGTGATAAAAGCAAGATACCAATGATCTAAAGAGCCTGATTTTAATATTTTTTAAGTATGTATGCATTGAGATGGGTCTCTGGGGCCATAGCTAAGAGACTGGGTACTTCAGTGTGTTTATGACTCGCCTAACGTTTCCATGTCATAGTTTCTTGCAGAAGGCAGAAGAGCATGGAATTAAGACAGTCTTGGAGTCCTGTGTAACTTTGAGTCACCTATAAAGTATATTCATTTTATTCAATAAACATTAATTAGCCTTAATCATTATGTACTCAGTACTCCAAATGCGAAGTGCTTCAACTCTACCGTGAGAAGGCAGACATTTAAACAAATGAACCCACTGATGTTGCAGACAAACCTCAGATGCACGGTTGGGGCCCAAGAGAAAGAGTGTCCTCAATTCTCCTGGGAGGTGATTCCTGAGCTGCGATTTAAGAAGAGTTCACCCCAAAATAGTCAAGGAGGACAAGAAGAGCATTCCAGATAAAAGGATGGAGCAGTGGGGTGCAAGGACCAGGAGGGCTGAAGCTTCAGAGTGAAGGGGGGGGACAGGCATATGGATATGACTAGAGTGTGAGGCCAGCTAGGGGTAGGGTGGAAGGGAGGCTGGAAGTGCTGAACACGGCGGGATCACTCCTCACAGAGCTGAGGAGCCTGGATGGTTAACAGGATGCACATTGCCATCGCCCGTGCAGCTGCACAACCTACAGATGCCAGGCTCACCCCTAGTCATACGGACCACTTGGCCCTTCATGAGATCTACCATTTTTGAATGTTTTACTCACCCTCTTTCTGTAGGCAAGGAGGGCTCTTCAAGGCATACAACACACAGAAGTGGAATATCACATTTCCAGTCAGCAACAGTGTGGAGGCTGGACTGGAAGTGGACACCAGACTGAGCCAGAAGCTGGGCTCAAGAGACCACCATGAAGGTGCAAGTGAATCAGGGGAAAGGACAAGTGGCTGGGAAGGAGAGGAGGAGAGGGGATTGAAATATCAAGCCGCCAGCTCTCCCATAATCTCCTGCAGCCCTCCTAAATAAACAGGTAACAGAAAAACATTTGCTGTGCCACCCGAATTACAGGAAAACCTTCCACCTTCCCTTCCTCCTCCTTGCTTGCCCACCTTCTGGTAGAAGGCCACCCCTAGCAGCCCGGCTTTGGAAGCCACAGCTAGTGACTGGGGGCGGAGAAGAGGGACTGCTTTGTTCCAACACATCAGGGAAAATAATACTTACCTCATGGATTTGAAGTGAGAATAAATAAGATAATGTATGGACTGTGTCTGGCACATGGTGGGCTCTTGATAAATCATTTCCTTTTGCCGGATGGGAGTGACTAAGGCCCGAGCCCTCTCCCCATCTGACCAAAAATCTCTACCCAGCTCTGTGTTCCTCGGTTAAACGTATTTCTAATTTTTCTAGTGCAAGACTAAAATGACAAGTTTTCACTTTCTTTTTTAGACAAGACAGGGGAACTTTTTCCATCATATGGAATAATTAAAGTCAGAGGGAGGTGAAAGATGTTCCCCCCTTTCAGCTGTGTTTCAACAACTGAGAAGAAATTCTCTTCCCTGATAATCCTCCCCCTGAAAATAACATTCTTTTCACCCATATACTCAATTTAAAAAAAAAAAAAGTGCTAGCAGCAACACATCTGATGATTCCTTGTACCCATCTACCAGTTAATTTGTCTTCAGTGCTTCACAAGTAACCCAAAACACTACACTTAAAAAAAAAAAAAAAAAGGCTGCAGAAGCCTCTATTAAAGCTGTTCTTTTTATAAAAGTGGAGTCACAAATCAATGCATTGTTAATGAAGAGCTTTCCTCTATAGGTTTCTGGAGTTCTGTAGGCTCAAGACTTGCTCATGACTTCTTGCCCAGGGGGAGGGATAGGCTGGGAGTTCACACAATGAGGGCTTTCAGCTCCATCTGCTCCCCAAGAACCTCGCCCAAGAAGTCACATGCCAGACCAGCCTCCTCCCCTCCTGTCTAAATGTTAAGCCCAGACTGTTATGAGAACTGGGGAGAGGAGTATACTAATCTGAATCTCTCAAATCTTCCTCTTAATTTAAAAATGATCAGTAATGCACCTTTTCTTCTTGTGGAAGCATAAATACCAGAAAACACTGTATGGCAGTTAAGAGCCAGGTTGCCTACATTTGCATCCTCGTCCTAGCTCTGCTGCTACTTAACCTTGGGCTATTTAATTGCTTGTGCCTCATTTTCTCCTCTGTAAAATAGGACAGTAATAGCACCTCCCTGGAGGTGCTGGGAGGGGTAAAACGAATTAATAGATGTTAAGTGCACAGGGAAGTGGCTGCAATGTAGTTTCCGGACACTAGTTGCTCCCCAGCAGAGGAGAGCCCCAGGCTGATCAACCCACCGAACTGTTTGAAATTGGTCTCTCCTGTGACAGAGATCATAGGTACTGGACCACAGGGAAACTAAGGCCCACAGACATGCATAGTTAAGTTAAACAGGTTCAACTTTTTAAAAAATTCATTGCCAACATTCACAATTCAGGAGATGTATACAAGTCAGCATTCTGGCTTCTCCTGAATGTCAAGAGATCTGGCCATCCTGGGCCTGGAGACCCGCTGGCAACTCTTGGTGGTCATTGAGCAGCTGCTAAACTCTGGGTATGGCACTGAAAGGACTGGGGCTCAGAAAACCAGAGCCTATTCTTCTGTCCTGATAAGGAGTGGCTTGTGACGTCTTGATGATTAGGAAAAGGGAAGTGAAGAAGAGGGAGGGTGATGAGCTGGTTTTCTATGAGACTCAGATCTTCTGTAGTTTCTCCATTGGAATGTTTCCTCCTCCTTATAAAATTTAAATAAAAGGCTTAAAAAGTCAGATAACAGGGCAGCTGGGTGGCTCTGTGGTTGAACGTCTGCCTTTGGCTCAGGTAGTGACACTAGAGTCCTGGGATCGAGTTCCTTATCAGGCTCCTCACTAGGAGCCTGCTTCTCCCTCTGCCTATGTTTCTGCCTCTCTCTCTCTCTCTCTCTCATGAATAAAATCTTTTAAAAAAATAGAGATAAAAAATAAAGTCAAACAACAGCTACAGTTTACCCAGAACTATGTCATTTTTCACATATTAGCTCATTGAATCCTCAGAACTATGATGTAGGAATTATGATCTTCATTTAAAGGGGGAAGAAAATGAGGCCCAGAGAGGCTCAACGAGTTGCCTAAATCCATCAGGAGGGTTGAGGATGGTCTGACACTCAGGGTGGGGTCATGCAGCGCATCCTGCGGGGGAGCAGCTTCCTCCTGTCACCACGTGCCTTCAGGGACTTCTCATCCCTCTCAGACCTTCTCTCCTGAGAGAATTTCCTCCATTTCTCCTCTCACAAGACCTCTCTGACTGCCTTCCAAAGGTGGGGAGGGAACTATACTTCATGCCATCTGCTACGGCCCTAGGAAACGAATGAGAAAAAGAATTAAAAGGCTGCGAGACTCCCTGAAGTGTAGGAATTAAAAAGGAAAACTTAAAAACCTTGACTGCGTGGAGAAAATGATCCTAATTGTCTAGAAGGTCAGAGATGGAAATGCCCTCCAATCAGTTTTAAAAAACACATGGACAAAGAATAACTAGAAGGAATTAATAATTCTGTCTATGCCATGCCAAGTTCTAGCAGTGCCAAGATCAGCCATCTTACTGGCGGAGGAGTCTATGGTGAGACTCTTAGCTCTAGGACTTACCAGCTTTGACCTTGAGCAAATTACTGGACCTACATGAGCCTTGGTTTCCTCATCTATGAAATCAACATAATATTAACTTGGAAGTGTGTTGTGAGGATGGATAGGATACACACAAAGTGATTAGCATGCTGACATGCAGTAGATATTCTGTAAATGTTTTAATTTCTCCTCAAGTGATTTAAATTGATGTTAATCAGAACACAGATATGCTATTTTGGAATAACTGTTAGAAATCAGAAAACAAGGGACTATTTGGGCAGACAATTATAACCCAGTATTCTTCTTCCTCTTAAACAAAGAGTCTCAAAGTGCTGTGTGATATGGGCAGCACTCAGGTAGTACCTCTGGCAAGAATAATTGGAATACTGAGTAGGTATAAATTACTTAGCTAACTAAAAATGTAAGTTTCTGAGCCACTAACAATGACTAATATTAAGTGTTTACTATGGCCACACTGTGCTGTTCATTCTGTGTGCATTATTTCATTTAGCTCTCAAAGATAGCTAGTTATCTCCATTTTGTAGATGAATTTGAGCCTTCGAGAATTTTGTAACTTGTCCCATATAATGGACAACTGCAACTCATCCATATACATATACATGGTTGTATTTTGTTCAAGTCCCACATGTAAAATTGCTGTCAGTCTGATGAACTTGGGGGGGAGGCAATTGATGGATGGTACAGAAAGGTGACTTCAGTGTAAAATATTTTATCCTAAATTATCTAATGTAGTTGTTCAACCTGCCAAAATTAATCAGCTATCATCTGAGTTCACAGTGTTAAATACACAGCTGGCACTTACACGTATTGCTTTGCCCAATAATTTTGTCTCTAACGTTAATGTCTTATGATTCAGTCAGAATTTTGTACCCTGCCTTTACCTAAAATAGGGAAATAATACCTTATTCACAAGGGAGCTGTGAGAAAAAGCTATAAATAACTACATATGCACAGAATTTACAAGTCAACTTTTCTCTAGATTGCATTTATGTTCTCAATGTTTTCCTGTATTTTATGAAACGTTAAGTTAGAGGACTTGTCCAAAAGAGGGTTGTTAGAAAGCAAAACAAGCAAGACCCCATATCTCTCATTCAGAAATTCAGATACTCAGACAGGAGTACCTACTGAGAAAAGCAATTGACTGATACATACTAGTTTGGTCAATTGTTTACTCTTAGCCTCAGTTTCTGCACTGTAAAATATGAGTAGTATCTTCCACACAAGATTGTGGTAAGGTAAATGAATGCTAAATGCATTTTAAAAGTGCTTGCCATGTAGTAAGCACAAAACAATAGCAATTAGTATTTTTATTAAAACATTTCACAGCTACTTACCATCAACTCTTCCAAATCCCTGCATTTAGTATAACTATCTCTACCTTTTCCAAAGGACCCGTCAATTAAAAAGTCAAGGAATTGGTACAATCATTTGCCCCTTGGGTGATTGGATGAATAACTTTGATACATCACTGCTTCGGGAATTTTCTGATATCTGACTGCTACATTAATACCTGAGATTAAGAGACCAATTGTCCATTTTCAGTTCCACCAATTTAGCACATCCTTCAAGCACTTTCTCTTTGTGAAGGAATGTACTGTGTTGTGACCTCACAGCTAAGGGTATAGAAGATATTGTCCCAACTAAACTTGTATAAACATCCACTTGTATACCTATGATATTGCAGTAATTGGTTTACAAGTCTGTACACCTCTCATATAAGCTCTTTGGGGATAGCCAATGCGACCTTCTTCTGTTTTTATCTCCAAACCTAGAGCAATGTAGCACACAGTATGGGATAAAAAAAATTGTGAAGTAACCGGACCCAGTGGAGGAGACCAATCATGTACACAGGAATGTAATACAGACTGGGACAATTCCCTTACATATAGTAAATGCTCTCACTTGTGAGAAGCTCCAGTCACTTCTAACTAGATGGAAAAAGAGGATGTAGGGTAGAATATTTGGATTCTATTTGTGATACAGAAAGATCTGGGTAAAGATAGGTGGAAGGTGTCAAAAAAGAGAGAGAGAAAAGTTAGTTTGAAGGAAGGTGGACAGGCCTGGAGCAGAGTTTTCATGTAGAGAAACAGGAAAGTTGAGAATTGAAAGATAACAGACCATTTGTGGAAGGAATTGAATGAATCGAGTAAAGGAATAAGAATTTTATTTAATATACAATTGAAAACCCTCCAAATAATAGAGTACTGTAAGATGTAACTGATTATTTTTAAAAATACTATTTCAGGATTTCTGGTTCCAATCAAGATGGGGTAGCCCCATTATAATCTCCATTTTTTAAAAAAGATTTTATTTATTTATTCATGATATACATAGAAAGAGAGAGAGAGGCAGAGACACAGGCAGAGGGAGAAGCAGGCTCCATGCCAGGAGCCTGACGCAGGACTCAATCCCGGGACTCCAGGATCGCGCCCTGGGCCAAAGGCAGGTGCCAAACTGCTGAGCCACCCAGGGATCCTCTATAATCTCCATTGTAAGCCAGTCTTCCCTCTTACAATTATTTTTCAAAAAATCAGACACAATACAAGCATTAGGAACACTCTGAACAGTGGCAAAAAGATGGATTTTTAAGAGATCTTTGTACTCTCCCCAGTGGGGGGAGCTGAGCCTGCATTCACATCCAGTATCAACAAGGTGGAAAAAGGTGCAAGGCACGGTAGCAACACTCCACTTCCTCCTTCCCCTGGTCGCAGCAAGCCCAGCCAGAAGTCCCACCTTCCATCAAGGATGCAGAATAACGCAGCTCTCCATCTTCCTTCCTTCCTTCCCCTCTACTGGTGTCAATCAGGCAGCATGGAGGTGAGTTCCTACTCCCATCCCCTAGCAAGTGCCATGAATAAGTGCCCTCCTTCTTCCCTTCTGGGTCTCAGCAAATCTATACCCCCTATTTGAAGGCAAGAACATGGTTTAGATTGGTGCCCAACTTTCATTCACCAAGAAGGTGTAAGCAGAGCCAAGGGGGAGCTATCCTTCAATCCCACCCATCTACTAAGAGAGTGTGTAAACACTTCACTTTTACCGAGATGCTATTCTTAGTGTCCACCAAAAAACTAAATATATACACACATCTGGCTTTTGGGCTACACCTCAGCAAAGGGAATACTTGCTAAAATAAATGAATATTAAAAAAAGGTTCCAGAGTCTCATAATTCCAAAATGTCTGGAGAAAATTAAAAAGTCGCTCATCATCCTAAGAACTAGGAAAATCACACGAGTGAGACAAGACAATCAATAGATGTCCGTATTAAAATCAATGGGATGTTGAAATTATCCGACAAGATTGCTAAATCAGCTATAATAAAAATCCTTCAATAAGCAATTATGAATTCTCTTAAAACTGAAAAACTAAAAAATCTCAGTAAAGAAATAGGAATAAAGCAATAGCACAGCTACAACGTGGATGAATCTAAGAAAACATTATGCTAAGTGAATAAGGCAGTTACAAAACACACACACATACACGCTCATATTGTAAGATAAAATTTACATGAAATCTCCAGAGCAGACAAATCTATAGACAGAAAGTAGATTAACGGTTGCCTGGAGTTGATGGTGGTGTAGAAAAAAGGAATGACTGTTAGTGGGTACAGGTTTCTTTGGGACTGATGGAAATGTTCTAAAATTAGATTACAGTGATGTTTGTGCAACTCTATAAATATACTGAAAGCTACTGAATTATATACACTTCACATGAGTGAATTTTATAGTATATAAATTGTATCTTGATATAATTTAATATAAAATTTAAATTAATGATTAAAATTTTAAGAAGAATCAATCTGCCAAACTAAAACTAAAAAGTATAGTAACTGAAAATCTTTCTTTCTTTTTTTTTTTCTGAAAATCTTTCTGATCTAACTAAGCAGAGTGGAAACAGAGGACAGAAATCAGTGAACCTGAGGACAGATCAATCAGGATTTACCCTGAACAAGAAAGAGAAAATAGACTGAAGAAATGAAGAGAGCCTGTGGAACCTGCAGGACAATAACAAAAGATCCATCATCAGAGTCCCAAAAAGATATAAGAAAGACAGGGGAGCTGAAAGTGTTTTAAGTAGTGGTGGAACACTTCCCAAATTTTTCAAGTGCTCAGAGAAAAGAACTGTCAACCATGAATACTACATCCAATGAGGAATAAAGGGGAAATAAAGACATTCTCAGACAAAAGAAAACTAAAGACTTTGCTCCTAGTAGACCTACCCTTATAAATTGGCTAACGGGAGTTCTTCAAACAGAATGAAAATGATAAAAGAAGGAATCCTGGACCATCAGAAACAAAGAACAAAGAAGCAGAAATATGGGTGCATACAATGGACTCATTTCATTAGTTTTAGAAATGCTTTTTGATGATTGAAAAAAATTATACACCATATTGTGATCAAGAAAAATTATACACATATTGTGATCAAGAAAAAGATGTTTAAAAGTGGTGAAAGAAAAAAGATATATATGGAAGTAAGTTTTCACACTTGACTTAAAGTGGTAAAATGTTAATACAAGTAGACTGTGATATGCTCTGTATGCTTATTGTAATACTTAGAATAAACTCTAAAAAAACTATATACCAAGTGATACACTCAAAAACACTATAAATAAATCAAGAAGAAATCCTAAATATTATTCAATCAACCCAAAAGAAGGTAAGAGAAACAGATCATTTGAAAAGGGGGAAAGGGACGCCTGGGTGGCTCAGTGGTTTAGCACCTGCCTTCAAGCCAGGGCGTGATCCTGGAGTCCCGGAATCAAGTCCCACATCTGGCTCCCTGCATGGAGACTGCTTCTCCCTCTGCCTGTGTCTCTGCTTCCCCCCCCCCCTGTGTCCCATGAATAAATAAATAAAATCTTAAAAATAAAATTAAATAAATAATAAATAAAAAGGGGGAAAAACAGAAAACAAAAATAGATTTTAGCCTTAAACATATCAACAATGACCTTAAATGTAAATGATCTAAATATGCCAATTAAAAAACAGATATTTGCAGAGTGGGTACATAAATATGATCCAACAAGATTTACCATTGACAAGAAACTCACTTCAAATATGACAACATTGTTGTACAGGATGGAAAAAGATATCCCATGCAAACAGTAACTTAGAAATGCAGGGTGGTAAATTAATGCCAGATAAAGTAAACTTCAGAGAAAAGAAAATTCCTAGAGACAAAGAGGGACATTACATAATGATAAGAGGATCAATCCACCAGGAAGGCATGATAATTCTAAATACACTTGTATGAAAAAAGCCTCAAAATACATAAAGCAAAAATTGATAAACTGAAAGAAGAAATAGACAAATCTATAACTATAGTTAGGGATTTCAACACTTCAGTTTCAGAAACTGATTGCTAGGTAGAAAATCAGTAAGGATATAAAATGACCAACACAATCATCTAACAGGATCTAATTGTATACAGAACATTCTATCCAACAACAGCAGAATAAATATTTTAAGAGCCCATGGAACATGTACCAATAGAGACTACATCTTAGGCCTAAAATAAACTTCAACAAATGTAAAAGAATTAAAATACAACAGATTTCTTCCTAACTTAATAATAGATTTTTTTCTAGCTTCAACCTAAAAAATCATTACCAGAAAAACGACCAGAAAATTTCCACACATTTCTGAATAATCCATAGGTAAAAAGGAATTTTCACAGGAAAGATAAAAATACATAGAATTCAATAAAAATTAAAATGCACTAGGTCAAAATATGTGGATACAGCTAAAGTTACAGCCCTAATATAAAAAAGAGGAACAGTTTGAAATCATTGCTCCCACCTCAAAAAAATAGAAATATGAGAGAAAAATAAACCCAAAGCAAGCTGAAGGGATGAAATTAATAAAACTGAAAATAGAAAAATAGAAAAAAAAAACCCAAAAAGTTGTTTCTTTAAAAAAAAATAAGTAAAATTGACAAACTTTAGGCAAGACTGGTAAAATTAAGACACAGATCACCAACACCAAGAATGAAACAGAGCTATCAGTCTAGATCCACCTTCCATTAGAAAGACATACAGGGAAAAATACAAATAACTTTATGTCCATAAATACTGACAAGGAGAACAGTTGGATCAATTCCTCAAGCCCAGAGACTATTAAAACTCAAGATGAGGGATGCCTGGGTGGCTCAGTGGTTGAACGTTTGTCTCTGGTTCAGGTCATGATCCTGGGGTACTGGGATTGAGGCCTGCATCGGGCTCCTACAGAGAGCCTGCTTCTCCCTCTGCCTATTTCTCTGCCTCTATGTGTGTGTGTCTCATGAATAAATAAAATATTTTTAAAAACCTACCTCAAGATGAAATAGAAAACCTGAATAATCCTCTAACCATCAGAGATATTGAATTAGTAAATTAAAAGCTGAAAAGGAAATCTCTAGCCACACATGACTTTACTAGAGAATTCTAGGCCGTTATGCACAAAGATTCTCAAAAAATATTATTAAATCCAGCAGAGTTTTAAAAAATTATACACCATGACCAAATGCAATTTATTCCAGGTACGCAAGACTGACTCAGCATTTGAAAATTAGTCAGTGTAACCTAGCATTATCAATAGACTAAAGCGAAAAAAAAACAAAACGGTATGACTCTACCAAATGATGCAGAAAAACATTTGACAAAACCCAACACTCATAAATAAATGATAGATCTTCTCAACAAACTAGTAATAGAATCAAACTTCCTCATTTGATAAAAAGCACCTACAAAAACTTATAGCTAACATCATATTTAATGGTAAAAGAATGAATGCTTTCCCCCTATAACTAGGAATAAGAAAAATATATCACACTAACCTTTGTATTTAACAGTTTTATGAAAAAGCAAAGGCACACATATTGAAGAGAAATAAAAAAAATTGTCTCTATTTGTAGATGACGTGATTCTGTATATGGCAAATCCCAAGGAATCTACAAAACACAAAACAACTACACTCTGAAGGAGTGATTTCAGCAAAGTTGAATGCAAAATCAACACAAAAAATTCAATCACGTTTCCATTTACTAAGAACAATATATATAAACCAAAATTTTTAAAAAGATTTTATTTATTTATTTATTTATTTATTTATTTGAGAGAGAGAGTGAGAGGGAGCGAGCATGCACAGGAGGAGGAGCAGAGGGAGAAGCAGAGTCCCTGCTGAGCAGAAAGCCTGATGCAATGGGAGCTTGATTCCAGGATGTGGGGATCATGACTTGAGCCCAAGGCAGACACCTTACCAACTGAGCTAACCCAGGCACCCTATAGAAACCAAAATTTAAAACACAGTAACATTTATAACTGCTTCAAAGAAAATTAAATACTTAGGAATCAACCCAACAAAACATGTATAGGATCTGTATCCTGAGAATTTCAAAATGCTCATGAAATAAACCAAAGAAGGTCTAAGTAGAGAAATATACCATGTTCATAGATTTGAAAACTCAAATAGTAAAGATACAAGATCTTCCCAAACTGATCATATGTTTAACACCATTTCTATTAAAACAGCCAAGTGTCTTGTAGACATAAACTATCTTATTCTACAAATTATATGGAAAGGCACTTGGACCTGGAATAGTTAAAACAATTTCAAAATAGAATACTAAAATGGAGGAAACCAGTCCACCAGTTAAAGCTTATTAGATAGCTACAGTGGTCACCATAGTACTGGTGGAAGAACAAAGATCAGCGAACAGTTAAGGAACTCAGAAAGAGACCCACACGAATATGCCTAAATGAGTTTTTCACAGCTGCAAAAACAATTCACTGGAAGGAGGATAGGCTTTTCAACAAATGGTGATGGAGCAAATGAACTCTCAGGCATTTATCTCAGAGAAATAAAAACTTATGTTCACATAAAAGTCTGGAAAAAATGGTCACAATAGTTTTACTTGTAACAGCCGAAAATGGAAACAATTCAAATATCCTTCATATAGCCTTCAACAGGGAAATGGTTAAATATACTGGTATATCTACACCATGGACTACTAATCAGAAATAAAAAGGAATGATATATGCAACAAGTTGGATGGATCCTCAAAAAAAGACATTCTGAGAAAAAAAAAAAAAGAAGCCAATCCTCATATGTTACATACTACCTGATTCCATTTATAGGCCATAATTATAGAGATGGATAACAAATTAACAATTAGGGACTTGGGGAGGAGGAAGGTGACTGTGACTATAAAAGGGTAGGACAAGGGATCCTGTATCTTGACTTTGGCAGTAGTCACGTCAATCTACACCTGATAAAATAACATTCAACTAAATACATAAACTGCACTCAGGAGTGCATGCACAGCTGTTGAGATATGAGTAAGGTTGATAGAATGCATCTATGTCAATTTGTGACACTGTGATACTGCATGATTTACATGCAAGACATTTGGAAAATTTTCCATTTGGAAAAATCAGATGAAGGGTTTATGGGAGTCTCCACTATGTCTGGTAACAGCATATAACTACATAATTATAAATATAAAATTGTATAAATATATAGATCTCAAATAAAAAGTTAAAACGGGGTGCCTGGGTGGCTCAGTTGGTTAAATGCCTAACTCTTACTTAAAAAAAAAAAGTTTAAACAAAAGAATGATCCAGTATATCCCAAGAGCTGCAATCATAACCATACCTTTCTGAACTGGAACTTGGCAACTCCAGTGTAGAAGTCATCAGTCATTCACCTACTAACCACCTGTATTAGGCACTGTCTAGATGAGGGATTCAGAGTGAAAAGAAAAAGAACAGTCATGGACCTTGTTTTCCTGAACTTCAGACTGGGAAATAGGAAAATAGCTCAATATATGAAAAGGGTCATTATATCTTCGGTCATACACATGAGAACTGGACTCAAATTTCTAACAAGAATAAGAGTACTATTCGCTCATTAAAATTATTATGAATACTACTTAACAGAATGGAGAATTCTTATAACATTAAATAGAACACTATAAACTCAGAAATCCATCAATGTATTATGATAATAAATGACAACTTGTTTTTATATGAATAAACTTTTATTGAATTTTAGATAATTAGAAAGAATAAAGAAATGCAAGATAAATGCTTTCTAAACAACATCTGATAGTGTCTTTTCTGTCACGGTATTTTCACTCTTCTTTATAAAAAGTATAGACATTCATTTATTTAAATTTTTACAAAGTCAAGAACCATCACATGGAAAAAATAAGTAATGCTAACATAAATTCAGCATTTCATCAATATCGAAATGGCTGCAATTGGTTAGGTTCTGAGCTTAGCCCTCCCAGAAAACAGTGTCCCCAGCAGCTGCTGGTTTCCATTTATTCAAATGGGTCTGAAAATCAGGAAGCCACTCCCTGTGATGGCTCTGCTCGCAGGAAAAGAGGGCAAAAGGCATAGTGCGAAGAGGGAGTGAGAGACGACATTGGGAACAGAATGATGCTCTTATCGAACCACGAGGTTGGCCTCATAAATAATTCAGAGAACGATTCTGGGACGAAATCATTTCTGTGCTGCTTAAAGTGTGATTAAGGCGAGATAGTCCCCGATACAAGTATGCCCAGATCCACACAGCACAAAACAAGAGTGGGGAGTTGGTAAATTATCTGGTGAACTCCAAGGCCAGCCAAGCCAGGTCATTAATCACAGAAGGAAGTCTCTTTACAGTGGTGTAAAAATGCATCTGGGCAAAACTGCAACCCTGAGCTGTGACAAACATAGGGCAGACTCACCCAGGGGCACACCTGAAGGCATCCCTTTTGTCTTACTCTTATCTCTTTTGCAAAAATAGTTATTTTGGAAACAACAACAGAACCACTGCCGCCCTCCCTGTAACAACCTACTAACCTCCACTTGTCAAACAAGGAGAAAGTTATCTACCTCAGTGCAAAAGGCATCGGGTGCTGCCCTCATTAAGAGCAACCTGGTGTAATAGGAAGGGAGCCCTGGACAGCCGGGCTCTGAGGCTGCCAAGAAGGCCCGAGTGCCTCCCACCTGCCTTCCGGCTCCTGTGCGGCCCACAGCACCCAGCTCTTTCCCTCTCACCATGGGCCTCCCGCAGGGCTCGACCAACACCATCACTGAACATGCTGTTAATAACACTCTTGTCTTTCCCAGCCCTATGCCTCTCATGTATTTTCTTAAAAAAAAAAAAAAAAAACAAAAAAAAAAAAACAATAGTTTTCTTTTAAAAAAATATTTTTCCAGGAAATAATGAACAGTAATTGTCATGGACCTGGAACAGACCCTAGAAAAACACAGACAGGCAAGAATCTGTCAATATAGCAACATTCCAAATATGAAATTCATGGTTCAGGAAGACATAAATAAATAAATATGAATGGGCTTCTCAGAGAAGTTTCTTTTGTCTTCCCCCATTTCTTACTGAATTTTGTTTGTGTAAAAAAAGTTTGGACTCTATGATACAAGAGCCAGCCCTGTTGGGACCAATATTAACCATTCATGCCCATTAAGCCCTCTAGATAAAGAGGGAACGGTGACGATCCCAGGGTTGCTCATTAATTTTCCTAAAGACAACTATGTTTTTAAATAGTTTCATTATTTAAACTTCACCTGGCACTTTAGTCTCTTGAAAAATTATTAAGTTAGGCATGAATTAAAGAATAAGCCCATCCGGACTGCAGTTTGGGTTTTAAGTGTTATTCTGCTCTTATATCTTTTTCCTTGGCTTGGCACATCTTTGAGATCCAGTTTGTTTTAATAGAATGCTGGGACATCTGTAGTGGGGAAACGAGTCTTCAGGATGAAGAATTCCAGTTCATTTCACAAATCTCACTGGCCAGGTAACAGCATTGCCTTTTCCTTTGTGCTTTTCAGTAGTATCCTTATGTAAGGAAAGTGTTTCTTTCCCAGCACTTGCTCACCCCACCCTCTCCCTGCATGGGGCATTCCACTGATTCTTTTCTGAATACTTTATCGGCTCAGGTGCTATACCAGGGACCCTGCCCGACTCTGGGCTGGCACCATGACAGGGACAGCACCAATTCGCTCAAGTGTCGCTTGACTGACGGTGTATGAGTGTGTGTGTTGAGGCCGAGGCTTCCTGCTGACTGAGCCATTGCTCCTGGACATGACTTGTGGGGGTGACCCTCTGTTGGCTGTCACTACTAGAGTCTTATGGGGAGCTGGGACCAGGTGGCTCCCATTAGCATAGATGGATGGAATATTGGCATTGCCTGAGTGGAGAGAGAAAGACTGGCGCAAGTCACTGAAGTGGTTGAATGACTCCGTGTTTCTGGGAACTTTTGGATTGTTGCTCCAGTATCGACTGTTGTAGGTATTGGAAGAGGTCAATGTGTTGTTCTCTGAGGAGGATATCTCGGTGTGAAATGCTTTGGCAGAAGAAGAACATTTAGGTGGAAGATCATCCTCTCTGAAAAGGAGGAAAATATAAAGTTGTTGTCAGGATTTACTTGAATGTCACCCTACCCTCCTGCCCAGGACTCTCTCTTCTTCTGCTAAGCCCAGTCTGTCTGTGAGATACAAACCCTCAGGATAGACCATACTACCATGAAAGCAAACATATCAGTTCTGGTGGCCTCGGCTGACACTCATTCTCTTTGAGACAACGCTCAAGAAAAATGTTCCCTCAGCTTCTCAATAGCCAAGGGCAGAAAAGTCTGAGGCCGCATCTCTCAGACTATACTTTCCAAAATAACTGAAAAAATGTGTGTGTATATGTATGTGCATCTGTGTGTATATAACTTTTCCCCCCCTCTAAATAGGAAAATAGACTTTAAAGAAGTCCACTGAGCTTGCTGCTGTAAAAAACCAAGTTGTGGGTGTGAGGAACTTCAAAAAATGGTTAGAGTTGACCTGACTTTATTGCACTTTTTGGGGGTCTGAGAACTCACTGCGGTGTGCTGATGAGTGATTTTTCTCAGTGATCTTATGCTGGGATGAAATCTATCCTTGCATACAGACCAAACCCTTAAGAATTACAAGACTCTAAGAGAAGTCACTAATTTAACCTAAGCTGTCAACTAATTCATTTAACATTTATTGAGTATCGGGCATTCTACTAGATGTTTTATGTAAAAAAAAAAAAAAGACACAGCTCCTATACCCCAGAGGCCTATGACCAAACGAGAGTGACAATCAATCCAAGAACATCTCCAAGTCTGAAAGGCTGGACAAGGGACTAGAGTCAACTTCTGTGAGGAAGTGATGCCTGGACTGGTCTTGAATCAGATCAAGGAATTTACCGAAGAGATGGATAAAAAGGGAAGTAGTTTGGTCCAGGAAGAGGGTGGAGGCTTGAGCAAAGATCCTGAGGCTTGAGAGGCTACAAAATAGACTGGATCACCAGTGATCATGGATGTGGTCAGAGGACCAGGGAAGCAGGGAAGGGTCAGATCCTGAAGTGCTGTGTGGCTCATGCTAAGTAGACTGCAGTCATTAAAGCATTCTCAACAAGGATATGATAGGGTACAGTATGAGACTGGGCTCGAACTCCCCGACCCTACAATATGCCAAGAGTCAATTTTCTTTAAAGATGATTTTCACATTATTTTCTGAAGAGGTTCATATCTTTGACCTGTCTCTCACACCAAGCCATACTGTTTGGTCTCTCTGTGCACACAGGTACGGGTATGCTCTTGTGCTGTTCCTTCTAGCTTCTATTATAAATGCCGATGTCAAACACATTTCTTTACTAAACTAACTTTTCTACAGTGGCAGCCACCTTAACCTCACCTATCTTGGGGCTATGGGAGGTGAAGGAAATTTTCATGTGTGTCTTCCTGGTTGGGCACATTTCAGACCCTCTTCCCCTTTCATGATCCAGTAAGTGACGCTGAGCAGTATCATGAAGAAAAGTGATATAACACAGAAGAAAAGATGACTTGGTAATGGTCTTGGCCATCACAGCCACTGGATTAGCAAAGAAATCTTAGCTGCCAAAATTAATAGAAATACAGACAATGACCATGTAGGACAAATTGTCTGATACACAAACCTTATTTCATTAGGAATTTCTTCTTCCTCCTCCTCTTTATTTTTGCTTCTCCAGTAAAAGAATGCCCCTAAAATTAGTGCAATGCAAAAAATGATAATAACTGCACCAGTGCCAATGGCTCCAGCTATTAGTCCAATGTTCCTGGGCTGGGCTGCAAAATATATTTAAGGTAGATTTAAAGAACAAAAAAAAGAGAGAGAGAGAGAGAAAGAGAAATAGCATACACTCATACAACTTCATAAATATGTAAGTTCACCACAGAATCTTCTTAAAATGCACAAAATTGCCCAAAGTGTTGCATTCATATAAAATTAAATCTCAGTTAACCTGTGTCCTCAGTGGCTAGGACTAACATACCGTAGGCTCACAGACACTTGCTGAATGAACGAGCATTACAGGACTCACCACTTCAGTAGAGCCACACTTAGAGCAGAACAGGCCAAAGATGTCCACCTGTGTGATCCACCCAAAAGAACCCTGGCAATAACTATCGCCTCAGCCCAACCAGATCACTACTTTTTGTAAGTGGAATTCAAATAACCCAGAATTCTCAAATAAAGAGAAAATGTCTGCACTGTTTATTTATGGCCACCTAACAATTAAGCAGATATAAAGGGATTAGGAGAAAACACAAGAAGGTCTTGCTGTGGCCACGAGACCATTGTAAGTTTCTATAATGTCTACAGCACTATGCAATCACTTGAAGACAAGTGACCAATTTGATTCTAATCATCTGGAGGAGAAAGATACTGTGTCATAAAGAAGATGTCACAGTGTGGAGGCTGAAAAGCATGCTAACACATTTATAAAACATTTCAATAATTAATAAAACCAAGAGAATTTCTATTTAATCTTCAAATGACCTAAAAACAATCCAGAGAAATTCTTTGTTCCCTGGAGTAACAAAGATCTTTGGTGTTCAAGACCCAGAGTCGACATCAGAATTGTATATACTTACGTGAAATCACCTGGAGATCCAAAAGACAGGTGCTGGTTCCAATGGCATTAGAAGCCACACACTGATACAAGCCTGAAGACAGAGCACTGATGTTCCGGATGGTGACTGTCCCCTGGATCTGGTCTGTCACAAAAATCATAATCAAGTGAGCAGTTGGGGGTGGGGGAGGGGGAGGCATTAAGAGAACCAAAGAAATCAACAGGAGACAACAGACAAAATTTAAAAATAAACACTGGAGAGCCATCCATAGCCTTTGCCAAAGAGATTTCTTTGGTTCGTGAAAAGACTAAAATCACGTCACGTTAAAGACACTGAGACGTGGAGGCCTGTCCTAATTGAGTGCAATCTCACAACTTAATCTGCTGATTAGTCTGAGGTCCTAAATGTGAGTGGTCTTCCCCGAGGAAACAGTGGCTAACGTGTGTCCTGGAGAATTTATGACCAGTAACACCAAATTTCAATTCTGAGGAAACACGATAAACGTAAAGATGAAGTAAAACTCATTAGACTGAAACGCGATAAACGTAAGATGAAGTTAAAACTCATTAGACTTGATGGAGAAAATATCCACTCCGTGCTCCAGGGGTCGTTACTTCCAACGACCCTTATAACTGGAAGTCTGGATCCTCCACGAAGCAAGACACCCAGATGAGCCAGAGGTTTAGTGGAAGAAATTCCAGAACAGGAGATGGAGAAGAAGCTGGGGAGGGTGGGGGTGCCTGAGACTGCAGTGCAGGTCTGGACCCTGTGAAGGGTGGGGATGGTGGTGAAGGAGGGCCAGGCAGGGAGCATCTCAGATTGCTGCCCAGTGTTACGGAAGTCTCCATCAGGCCGATGGGGAGGCTCTGAGCTGAAGTCACCTGGTAAAGCAGTCACAGCTTGCAGGAATAGGCCTGCGTAGCCGACCGCTGTGCTGGTCACCGGCTGGGAGCAGCCCCCGTGAAAGCAAACTGGGTGCAAAGCAGTGGCAGCCGCTGGAGGAAGCAGCTGGGGCTGCCGGTCCGCCGTGTTGTAGAGGAGCAGCGCATTTTCAAGGCCACCGCACTGGTATTACTCAGAAATGTTTCAGTAGTTCATTTTTTATTAATTCATCAACATTAGCACGGATTATTTATTGCTTGTAAACAAAATGTAAATCACAGGAACAATAAACTAAGATTAGTAGCTATTACCATGTGCCAAGCATTGGTTAAGCTTTTATAGTATTATCTTAATCTTTTACAATGACGCCATGAGGTATTATTATTAATCCCACTGAACAGGTAAGGAGACTGGGGCTTTAAGTGAGTAATAAGATCACACAGCTAGTTACACAAAACTGGAATTAGATGGGGGGCTGTCTTAGATCTAAGCTCTAGGCTTCCCTGCCTCCCTTCTCAACCACTCAAAATAGCTGCGAATTTAGGAGAAAGTAGAAAGCATCCTGATGGCACATCTCTGGCACAAAGTCCATGTATTCCTAGGGCAACACCCGGAGCTACCCCTACCCTGGGCTATTTTTCCAAGAAACTAACATTATCTTGTTTCTGCTGCAATCTTCGTCTCTATCTGGAGCAAAGGCGGAGGCAGAGGAAGCGGGTCAGCAAAAGCAGACCTAACCACAGCACTGCATGCATTTATTGGTTAAGTCATTTAAGAAGTAAATATTTATTGAGTACCTTTCTGGAATTAACTTAAGTAAACAAGCCAAGGAAAGGACATTTTTTTCCTTGCTTTTGTTTTGTTTTTAATGGGAAATTTAAAGGGTCAAATCCATATTAGATAGGCATCTTGCTTATTCAGAACATGACGCTTGAAGAATTTGGACGTCTGAATTGTATTGGACACACCAAGTCAATATATTTGGTGGTTACTTTGTTTATATCTGTGTTATTATTTCCTTTTCCTTAACAAACAAAAAACCCCAAAAAACTCTGAGGGCTACCGATGTGCGAGAGCCTTTCAGTGAATTCACTCAGTAGTTGGGCCAGCCTGGGAGGAAAGTGTTTTCTCCTCCTGTGTTTTCTACTTGATTTGCCAGGCCTTCATTAAACCATTAAACACCCCTCCTATGTGCTCTTCAGCACCGTGTATTATCTAGTGCTGGCATTTAACACCATTTGTTGACATTTTTTGCCTGTCTCATTAAAAGATAGGGCTGGTGGGAATGGCAGGGTGCCTGGGCGGCTCAGGTGATTGATTCTTTTTTTTTTTTTAAGATTTTATTTATTTATTCATGAGACACACACAGAGAAAGAGAGAGAGGCAGAGACACAGGCAGAGGGAGAAGCAGACTCCATGCAGGGAGCCTGACGTGGGATTCGATCCCAGTTTTCCAGGATCAGGCCCTGGGCTGAAGGCGGTGCTAAACCGCTGAGCCACCAGGGCTGCCCTGATTGTTTGATTCTTGATTTTGGCTCGGGTCATGATCACAGGGTCTTAAGATCTGTGTTCAGCAGGGAGTCTGCTTGAGATTCTCTCTCCCTCTCCCTCTGCCCCTCTCCAGCATTCTTTTCCTCTCTTAAAAAAAAAAAAAAAGAAAAAGAAAAAAAAGGAAGAAGGGGCTGAGTTTGTCTTGTTCATCACTGCATCACCATCCTTAGAAATTACCTGGTACACAGGAAAGTGCTCAGTAAATAAAGGAGCTCCCCTCTCTTTAGGGTCTACTGTGTACCATATGAGCTGTACTGAGTTTTACATCGGTATCATTTAATTGTCAAAATCCTAGGTTTTATATAGGGAACAAACTGAGGGATGTGTAAAATAAGTGAAGGGAATCAAAGACCACACTTATTATGATCAGCACTGGGCACTGTGTGGAAGTGTTGAACCACTGTATTGTATACCTGAAACTAATATAACACTGTTAACTATACTGGAATTCAGATAAAAAAAAAAAAACTAAAAAAGCAATACAAAACTCCTAGGTTTCTCTACTTTTCAAAGGTGAAAAGGCTCAGAGAGGCTACACAATTTGTTCAAGATTACACAGTATAGAAGTAGCAGCAATCTATAAAATCAGGTCTAGCCATGTCCAAAGCTTATAGGCATCAAACGTGTGCTTGACGTTCTAGTAAGGCATTTTACACCACAATACTGTGTAGGATCCACCTGCAGGATATTTCCTAACCATGCAATGTTCCACTGCTGCTAGTATTAAACTAAGCCATCTGCCCACCTCCCTCTTCAATACATTACCAGATGTCACCGTGCAAGAAGACCATAATCTCTGGGCAACTCGCCCCACCATTCCACACACTGTGGTGCTGTTTTCCTAAGCCCTGAAATTCTAGGAATTTGATCAGCTCACACCAAACCAGTAATTTTGTTGACATTTTCATAGAGATAACTTGGGAGACTTTTAACAGCTGAACTAAGCACTATTCTGGCATGTAGAAAGAGGTAAACTTTAAAGATTCTTGCTTTAAAGGGCTATTTTTAAAAGATGAAGTCACCGTTCTGCATCTCTCTAGACACAGAGACCATGGGCAGACTGATAGAACGAAGTATTCCTAACTCTGGTTGACGTGCCACGCTAGGGCTAACTCACAATGGAATCAGGGAAGGAGGCACATTGGTGAGAGAGGATTAGCCACAAGCAGGACAGGGTTGTTCTCAGGCTCAAGGCAAAGAGCAGACGGGAGCCCCTCCTTAGCAAGCACAGGGCTCTTTCTCAAGTGAAAAAGGACTAATTCTTCAGCTCAATCTGTCACTTCACTTGGCCTGCTCTGGTGCAGAAGTAATTTGTTGAACTGAAGTTAGAAAGCAAATGTTCTTATGATCTTCTTTAAGGATAGGTAAAGTCCAACCATGTGCAACCACAGTTTGGAAAGCACGCGTGCCATCCCAGCCCACCGCGTCAGCTCCCAGCCACACTGGATCCCACACCAACCACGCAGCTGGATTTGGATGCCCTTCAGAATCACAGGGAAATAAACGTAAGTGTCCATGTCCACGTCCATCCATTCTCCTTAGGCCCAGAACCATATTTCTGACTGCCTAAGGGATGCTATACTAAGAGCTGGTGTTCTAGGCTTAGACCACCTGGGCTGGGTCTGCTCCACCAACTACCAGCGAATTTCCTCATGAGTAACACAGAGTTACCAGCATATCATGGGTTGCTGTGGGGACAAAATGAGGTAATTCATGCCACAGGCATAGTACAGTGCCTGGTAAAGCATCCATGGAGGAATTCCATCCTGGCATCACTGGGGAATTTATATATTTTTTCTGAGTCATATGAAAAATCAGTTAAGAAACCGGGAAAATGTCAAATGTCTCCAAATCCCCAACAGATATTAATACTCAGGATCTGAGGTTGAGAGATAAGATTCCTAAGTCATGAATTATTCTATATACTTTTTATATGATTGTTTAAGTACTTTGGAATAATAAGTGGCCATAATAATAAACAGTCAGTCATTTCTTATATAAAAGTTTTAGAAGTGGGCAGCTTCATAGCTTTTCTCACACTTAAAAGCATCAAACTTTTACATGTGCAAGACTTTGCATGCATGGCTCCCTGTATTAATAATAACCCCTTTTCCCTAGTAAAATTTCTACTCATCCTTTAAGATCCTTTACTGTTCAGGAAACTCTTTACCTATATAGTTCTTCCTAGATTCTTTGGGAAATAAAGGTTAATAGTAAACATTTTTATAGCATCCAACACTCAGTAGTACTATAATTACCTCTCTATCTCTGTCTCCCTCACTGGACAGTGAACTCTAGAATAAAGATATGTCTCTATCTTCCTATCTCTCTACTTTCCCAAACACACTACACTGAAGTAGTTGCACAAAATAAGGGTTGTGTCTTTGTGTGTACAGATGCACACAGACACATATGTATGTATAGAATGGACAACTGTATAAACAAATCAATATGGTTGTGACGATTGCTGGTATTTAATTTTTAAAGAGGGAGGACTGAACATTGCACAGGACTTGCTTCTTTATGTCAGAGGACAAAAACAAAAAGAGAAAATTTGCCTTCACTGAGAATAATATCTTGATAAGGAGGAAATAAGCAGCTATTTATTCAGCAACTGAAGTGGGTGAAAACTTTTTTTTTTACTACCCATGAAAGAATTATGGAAACACTCACTGGGAAGGGACTCAGCAGTGGCAATTCAAGGAGAATCAGATTCTTGAGGCTCCAGACGTGGCAAAAGAATAGGAGTGCTTTCTATGTAGCCCCTGGGCAAACTTGGTCATCTCTCTGGGCCTCAGGCTTCGCCCTGAGACATGACAGTGGTGGACTACAGTGATGTTTGAGACACTCTCCTAACTCCATCTATGACCTCCATAGTAAGTTCTGCAGAGTTCTCAACAAGCAGCAAACAGGAGGGTTAATCATCTCTCTTCACTGTATTAAATTATGAAAGGATGAGGACAACAGAGGATTTCTTGGAAACAATGAAGGAAAAAAGGCATGATTTAAAAAAAGAAACCAACACTGCAATAATCAGTAAATAGTACGGAAAGGTAAAAGAAGCTTGGTAGAAAAAAACATATAATATTAGAAATTAACTGAACTACATCTATTATCACAATTAATATAAATGGATCTAATCAAAGAACAAAGTCTCAGATTGTAGACTGAACACCAAATTAAATCCAAACATAAGCTGCTTACAAGCAAAACACCTAAAACATAAAATATGAAAACCTGAAAATAAGTAAACCATAAAATAGAAACATACTAGCAAGAATTAACCCAAGAAACCTACTATAGGAATTTTAATAACAATTAAAATAATGTAAAAATGCAAACTAAACATAGAAAAATCAGGGAGATATAATATCCCATAAGCACTAATGACACAGGCTGATTAGAGTGGGTTAAAAAAAAATCAGTATAAATGCAGGGACAAATTGACAAATCCACAATCCAATCCAAATTGTGACAAATCACAATCCTACTGTGTGATTTTTTTTTTTAAGATTTTATTTATTTAGGGCAGCCCCAGTGGCTCAGAGGCTTAGTGCTGCCTTCAGCCCGGGGCGTGGTCCTGGAGCCCCGAGATCAAGTCCCACGTTGGGCTCCCTGCATGGAGCCTGTTTCTCCCTCTTCCTGTGTCTCTGCCTCTCTCTCTCTCTGTCTCTCATTATAATAAATAAATAAAATCTTTTTTTTTTTTTTAAAGGGACTTGATCCTGAGCCAAAGGCAGATGTTTAACCACTGAGGAACCCAGGGGTCCCCTTACTGTGTAATTTTTGAACACATCTCTCTCATAAAATAACTGAAAAAGATAAAATATTGGTAAAGATACAGAATATTTGAATAATAGAATTAACAAGTTTCTCATTCTATATACAGCCATATCTTATTTTAGTATACTTCACAAGTAACTGCATTTTTTTTAGGTACTGATAGTTTGTGGCAACCTTGGGTTGAACAAGTCTATTGGTACCATTTTCCAAGAGCATCTGCTCACTTTGGGTCTCTGTGTCACCTTGTGGTAATCTCACAATATTTCAAACTTTTTCATTATTATAATATTGGTTATGGTGATCTTTGATGTTACTATTTTAATTGTTTGAAGGTGCCATGAAATGCACCAATATAAGACAGCAAACTTAATGGACAAATGTTGTGTGTGTGTTGACTGCTCCAGTGACTGGCCATTCCCATCTCTCTCCCACCCCAGGTCTCCCTCTTCCCTGAGACACGCTAATTAATAACCCTACAATGACATTCATTCATTCATTTGAAGACACACACTACTCAATTAAATGCTAGAAATGATTAAGCTTAGTGAGGAAGGCCATTTTGAAAGACAAGATAGGTCAAAAGTTAGGCCTCTTCCACCAAACAGTTGGCCAAGTTGTGAAGACAAAGAGAAACTCTTGAGGGAAATTATAAGTGTTACTCCAGTGAACACATGAGTGACAAGAAAGCGAAACAGCCTTATTGCTGATAATGAGAAAGTTTCAGTGGTCTGGACAGATCAAACCAGCAACAACATTCCCTTAAGCCAAAGCTTAATCCAGAGCAGGGCTTTAACTCTCTTCAATTCTAGGAAGGCTGAGAGAGGTGAGGAAGCTGCAGAAGAAAAGTTGGAAGCTAGCAGAGGTTGGTTCATGAGGTTTAAGGGAAGAAGCCACCTCTGTAACATAAAACTGCAAGGGGAAGCAGCAGGCGCTGATGGAGAGGCTGCACCAAGTTATCCAGAAGATCTAGCTCAGATAAACGTAGCTACACTAAACAACAGGTTTTCAATGTAGTCAAAATAGCCTTCTACTGGAAGTAGATGCCATCTAGCACTTTCATAACTGGAGTGAAGAAGTCAATGCCTGGCCTCAAAGCTTCAAAGGACAGACCGACTCTTTGGTTAGGGACTAATGCAACTAGTGTCTTTAAGCTGAAGCCAATGCTCATTTACCATTTTCAAAATCCTAGGACCCTTTGGAATTATGATAAAATCTACCATGCCTGTGCTCTATAAAGGGAACAACAAAGCCTAGATGACAGCACATCTGTTTACAACATGGTTTACTGAATATTTTAAGCCCACTGTTGAGACCTATTGCTCAGAAAAAAAAAAAAAGATTCCTTTCAAAAGATCACTCCCTATGGACAGTGGTCATCCAAGAGCTCTGATAGACAACATGATTAACGTTGTTTCTATGCCTGTTAACACTACATCCATTCTGCCAGGGGGATTAAGGGTAACTCTGATTTCCAAGTCTTATTATTTAAGAAACACATTTCATAAGGCTACTACTGCCATAGCAAGTGACTCCTCTAATGGATCTGAATCCGGAAGGGAATCGTTATTCCAGATGCCACTAAAAACATTCATGATTCATAGGAAAAGAGGACAAAACAGCAACTTAACCGGAGTTTAGAAGAAGCTGTGTCCAACCTTCATGGATAACTTTGAGGGGTTCAAGACCCCAGTGGAACAAGTAAGTGCAGATGTGGGGGAAACAGCAAGAGAACTAGAATTGGAGACTGAATGTGTGACTGAAGTGCTGCAATCTCATGATAGAACTTCTAGTGGATGAGTAGCTTCTTATGGATCAGCAAAAAAAAAAAAAAAAAAAAGTGGTTTCTTGAGATAACATCTACTCCTAGTGAGGATGCTGTGAAGGTTGCTGAAACATGACAAAGGATTCAGAATAGGACATAAACTTACATGATAAAACAGTGTTAGGATTTGAGAGGACAGACTCCAATTTTGAAGGAAGTTCTATGGTGGGTAAAATGCTATCAAAGAGCATCGCATGCTACACAGAAATCATTCATGAAAGGAAGGATGGATCCATGTGGCTCCCTGCACTATTGTCTTACTGCAAGAAATTGCTACAGCCACACCAACCCTCATCAACCACCACCCAGTTAGCAGCCATCAAGATGGAGCCAAGACCTTCCACCAGCAAAACGACTCTAACTCACTGAAAGCTCAGATGATGGTTAGCATGCTTTAGAAATAAAGTACTTTTAAATTAAGGTACATATCACCTGATAATAAATTGCAATTTACTGATTTGTTATATTCAATCTCCACCCACTAGAAAATAAGTTCTCTGGAGGGAAGCATTTCTACTCTGTTCTCACTGTGTCTCCAACACCTAGAACAGTGTCTGGAACTTAGTAGATACCTAAGATATATCTGTTGAATGGATAAATGAATAATAGAAATGTATATCAGTATACAAAAGAAAAGGTAAATTCGAAAGCTCGTTTAACAAGATTGATCCAAAAAATAAAGATGAAAAAGCATAAATAACAGGATTAATTATGAAAAGGGGAATATAATAGTTTTAACATATATGAGAATAATAATACTAATGATAATACAAACATTAGTATTTATTAAGTGCTTACTATTCATGCTAGATGCTATTCTAAAAGTTTTATGCATGTTTTCACTTAATTTTATTCCACCTCTGTGAGGCAATTAATGCTATTGTGTCCATTTTACATGTAAGAAAACTAAGACACAAGGTCACATAACCAGTCATCCCTGGAGCCAGGATTTTATTTTACATCATGTCCTCTGACTCCAGATATCATATAGAGAATGCTATGAACAACTTGATCTCAATATGTATAAACTCAGACAAAATGATGTTTTCTAGAAAAATAGAGAAGATACAGAAATCTAAGTAAACATATCATTAAAAAAACAATCAGTAGTCAAAAATCTACCAACAAAACATAGCAGCGAGGCAAAGCTTTTATAGGCAAATTTATAAAATTATCAAATAATCTCCATCTTATTCATACTATTTCAGAGTATAGAAAAAAGAGGGAAAATTGCCTAACTCACTTATGAGTTATAACATTCATTCATTTTATGAAACCCTTATATAATCTGATACCAAAATTGAACCAGGCAGGGCAAAGACAGGAAAAAAAAAATCATAGGCCATTCTCACTTACGATCACAAAAGGAAAAACTCTATTAAAATGTTAGCAAACCAAATGGAGAAATCTATTAAAAAATAATCACAACTGATAGATTTTATTCCAGAAATGCAAGGATACTTAATATTAGAAAATATATTAATGTAATTCACTCACTGGCAGTTTGGGCCAGGTAATTCTTTTTTATTTTATTTTTTTAAGATTTTATCTATTTTGAGAGTGAGCAAGTGAAGTGGGAGGAGAAGCAGAGGGCAAGGGACAAAGAGGGACAAGTAGACTCTTCGCTGAGCATAGAACCTGAAGTGGGGCTTGATCTCACAAGCCATGAGATCATGACCTGAGCTGAAATCAAGAGTTAGACGCTCAACCAACTGAGCCACCCAGGTGCCCCATGGACCAGATAATTCTTTATTGTGGTGGCATCCCTAGCCTCTACCCACCAGCTGCTGGTAGCACCCTCCTATATCAGCTATGATAACAAAAATGTCTCCAAATATTGCCAAATGAAATTGTCCCAGTTAAGAACCACTGAGGGAGGGGCTGGCGAACTGTAACACAGGCCCAGACACTAAACGAAACCTGGACCAGTTGTACAGACCTTAGAAGCACAGGCCAAACTAAATACTTCATATTTCCTAAGAACAAAGACATTCTTTACATAATCACAGTATAAGTTTCAAAGTGAAGAAATTTAACATCAACACAATAGTATCATCTGATCCACATACAGTTTATACTCGGATTCCACCAACTGTACCAGGAATGTCCTTTATGGCTTTTTCTTTCCCTATATAGAATCTAACAGGATTCTGCACTGTATTTTAACTCCTTAGTCTCTTTCAATTTGGAACAGTTTTGTCTTCACCTCTGTTTGATGTTTCCTCATGACTGGATTCAGATTTTGTGTTTTTGACAAGAATACCACAGAAATGATGCTGTGTCCTCCTCAAGGCATATATCTATTGGTAGACACAGGATATCTTTTTTTTTTAAAAGATTTATTGATTCATGAGAGAGAGAGAGAGAGAGAGAGAGAGAGAGAGAGAGAGGCAGAGACACAGGCAGAGGGAGAAGCAGGCTCCCTGCAGGGAGCCCAACGTGGGACTCGATCCTGGGTCTTCAGGATCACACCCTGGGCTGAAGGCAGGTGCTAACCCACTGAGCCACCCAGGGATCCCTACACAGGTTATCAGTTTGTAACAGTGTTGGTAATGTTCGCTTTGATCACTCAATTAAGGTGGTATTGACAGGTCTCCCCATTTTAAAGTTCTTTCTTTGTAATTAATAAGAAATATGTGGGGGCACACTTTGGAACTATGTAAATATCTTGTTCCTCATTAAACTTTGCCCACTATTTAGACACCAATGGTGATTTTCAAACTCCATTATTCCTTCTACAAACATTAGTTGGCACTCTACCATAAGAAAATGCTTTTCCTTCTCTCCATTTATTTATGCATATAAGCAAGGATTCGGGGACTTTCATTTTATTCAATAGATGGTAGCTTTATTTTAATTTTCTGGCCAGATTTGGCCAGAAGGAGCTCCTTCAAGCTAGCCCCAACACACAAAGACAATTCTAATCCCCAAAGATTACGCCCCTGTCACTAATGTGACTTCTGAAGTACCCTTCCCTGGTGTCAAACATTCTTTTCTCAGAGAATGCATCTTGAGTTTAAACAACAGCAAACATATTAGTAAAGTGTTTTCAGAATCTATGTTATTTTGGGATTATATGCTATTTTGAGATCTATTTTATTAATATCAGTACCAAGACGTAAATTTAAATAAAAACTCTGACTCACTTAACATGCATTGTTACGATAAATGAAGTTATTCAAAGTAATTCTGATAAAGAATCCAGAGTTTGAATGACAAACGGCAAACATTTTCATCTTGAGCACTCAAGTTCAACTTTCATACCTAAAGTACCAAAAAATATTTACGTTGCAAAGAAGATATCAAAAACCTCAACTGATATATCTACTCAGATAAAGAAGGTGCAGTAGGCTCTTTCTACAGATATTTCTCAACTTACATACAAAGAAGCACTTTTAAGCATACATTTGTAATTTCAAACTCAGCCCAATATTTCACAAAAATATTTTTAATATAAATCATAGAATTTTAGTGCTGATGCAGAGAACTTTGGAAATGATTACTTAATCCCCTGTTTAAAAAAAAAAAAAAAAAAAAAGCAACACAGGCCCAGAGAGGTAAACTGTTACTGAAATACTTACTGGAAAATCTGGAATTGATTGATTGATTGATTTAGGAATTTAAATATGGTTTTCAGGATTTCAACACAAGAGCTAGATTAAACATGCCATTTACATGTAAATAGTGAGATTAACAAATTAGTCCACAAAAAAAAGCTATATACCTCACAGTGTGGCTGAAACTTTTAGCAATTTCGCAATCAATAGGGAACGATGGTATTGCAGTAATCATTATGAGAGTAAGCCAGAAGTTATTATGCCCCTGTCACTGAGAAGTTTTTTTTTAAATAATGAATTTGGGGCTGAGTAAATTAAAAAATGATGGGAAGGTCCATTAATATTACTGTTGGGGTTCTCACAGGAAATTTACAGGTTCTTAAAGGGCTGGTGGGCCTCGTTCTTTAGTATGCCTAACATATAGAAAGTTATCGACGATACTCATGTCTCTTCCATCTTTACCTGTCTGGGGTGATCAACTTCTGGTTCTCCCATGATCAGAGACGTTTTCCTATTCTTTTTCCCATCTTCATCCTCTAATTAGACTTAAAGCAGAAAACTGGATGACTGACCCTCTCACGATCATGCTTATGGTTCTCATACTAAAATAGGCAGTAGTGCCTCAAGAAGGAAGTGAATTCTCAATTATAAACTTCAAGGATTATCTTACAGTTAACTTTACAAAGAAGCTACCATTTAGCTATTTTAAATCTTCCCTGTAATGGAATGGAATTTCCATTTATAGTTACCACTGGGTGGGATTCATAAAGGCAGCACAGGAGAAAGAAAATGTTTAATTCTTTTAAAAATTGAAAACGCAAAATGATCCAGATAAATTTTCAGCTGTTACAAATACAGTGTGTTATTTTTCAAAATCTATCAAAGTTAATTGCTTAATGAGGCTCAGAATTTGAATTCTGTACGGTAACTGATTAAATGGGTAAAGCAACACTGTACATACCCTGAGTGGCTGTTGGAGGTAGTTTGAGGGTATTGTCTAACTTCTCCCAAAGGTAAGTTGGCCGAGGGATGCCTTCCTCTGAGCTACAAAGCAGGATGACATCGCTGCCGATATCCTGGGATCCTTGGATTTGGCAGTGTGGGGCAGAAGGGGGAACTACAATAGGAAGAGTAAGGAATAAAGGATGCATTTACTGTAAGCCAACTGATGATGAAGGAGACATCAACATTCAGTGCACTGGAGGCTTAGATAACAGTTTCTAGACCACATACCAGAAGACCGCCTCACGAGTGGGGCCAGTGGCTCGTCCGGTACTACTCATAGGTACTACTCACTTAGGCACAGGTGTGGGGACCCACCACTTCAGCTGCCAGGAGGCAAACACGTAAAAGGGGCTACACCCTTTCTTGATATTTTCAAGGACTCTTATGGTCTTGGTTTAGCTCTCCTTCCTCTAAAGAATGCTTAAGGTCCTTCATGCCCACAGACTGCCTTTCGAGACATTAGTGAGAACACCCATCTACACAGCATTATTCACAGTAGCTAAAGGACGGAAACAGCTCAAGTGTCCATGGATGGATGAATGGATAAACAAAATGTGGTATATACATACTATGAGATATTATGCAGCCTTGAAAAGGAAGGGAATTCTGACCCATGCTACAGCATGGATGAACCCTGAGAACATTAGGCCAAGTGAAATAAGGCAGTCATAAAAAGACAAAGAATGATTCCACTTATATGAGGCACCTAAGAGTTTTCAAATCCATCGAAACAGAAAATAGAAAAGTGGTTACCAATGGTTAGCAGAAGGAAATGTTGCTTCATGAGCACAGGGTTTTAGTTTTGCAAGATGAAGAGAGTTCTGGAGTTGGCTGCACAACAATGTGAATGTACTTAACACTACAGAACTGTACACTTAAAAACTGGCTAAGATGGTAAGTTTCATGTTATGTGTATTTTACCACAATTTAACATTTTTTTTTTAAATTACTGGAAGAAGCTACTTTTAGAAAAGATATTTCAAGGAAGAATAACCACTGACTCTGCCAGCTTACTCTCTAGATAAGACCATCTTCCCAAGGTTCTTTGTTACTTTACAAACAAAAACCAAACAGACCTATTTTAAACTAAATTCTGCTTTACAGGGGAGTCAGAGTAAGGTTCAAGTATGTCTACTACTTGGGTTGTAATACAGTGGAGATTTTAAGGCAGATAAGGACACAAAGGACATGAAATAAACAATTACCAAAAAAAGAACACTAAAGCAAGAAGGTCGTGCTTTGTAGTAAGAACGCAAGCAAATAAAAATATAAACTAAGTCCACAGCTTGGAGTCTCATGCTGGGGGATGTAGGCAGTAAAGTTTAAATCCAACTAATGATGTAATGCGCTAATGACTTTTCAATAAATGTGTTCAACTTATCCAAAATGAATGTGTGAATGCATAAAAGATAAGTGCAATAGACCGAGGAACCAGGAAAGAAAGCAGGTATGGGAAGAAGAACAACAAAAGGGTGTAAGGGTATATAAGGTAAGAAAAGTAAAAAAAATCTCAGAGAATCCTAATTGCTGTGATGGGGTAAAACAATCTCATCAGTTACTGCCTTCAACACTGCCACCATGACACTGTGAAAAAAACTCAAAATCTATGAAGGTAGCATTATCTATATAATAAATTAAGGCTTTTTTTCTTTCTTTAAAAATTGAAAAAATAAACTTAGATAATGTGGGAAGTCATTTACCTAACTTAGAGGTATAAACATCAGAAAAAGACTGAAAAAAAAAAGAAAAACACTGAAATTCCATGAGTACTCTGTATTCAGTACTCAAGTATTTTTAAATCTCTATATTTAGTTTTAAAAATATGATTCTATTTTACATATTTTAATATAACTAATAATATATCATTATTTATTATTAATAATTACATATTAATAATATAACTAATAATGCAATATAACTATAATTTTAATATAACTAAAAATTCTACAATTTTAAACATATTACAGTATTTCTAGAATCGAAATCTCCAACCTGACCCTTAGTTTTCTTATTTTGTTTGAAGACTGGGAAAATAAGGCACCAAGGCCATAGCATATTATCATGCAAAGAGGGAAAACAGCAAAAAGCCCCAGGACTAGTATCCTCAAGTAACTCAAAAATGGAAGGGAAAAGGAAGGGCAAGAATTTGCCAAGGAACAAGGGAGTAGATTTTGCGATGTGAAGAGGATGGAGGACAATCTAGAGCATCAGCCTCCTCTCAGCACTTCTAGGTCTCCTCAAATGAGCTGAATTTAGCCCCTTCTACCACAAGTCTGCATTTAGGAGGCCAGTATTTCATTTCCGAGACAGCAGAAGTGAGAAATAAAACATGTTTAGAATGGACTTAATTTAGTATGAGACAGTCTAACTGCACTGTATAATGGAAGAAGTACCAATTTGAGACAAGAGACCTACATTTTCATCTAAGCTTTATCGTTCATTGCCTATGCCACCATGAAAATGGCCCTAAATCTGTAGGGTCTCAATATTAAGACTAAATTGACCATATAACTTATCACTCTTAGACTTCTGAGAGGAGGAGGAGGTATTACTGCGATTACACCAGGACATGAAGTGTAAGTCGAGAACTGTAGGGAGCCTACTTGGTGTTATGTAGACATGAAATAATCATTTTTTCTCCTATGTGCTGAGACTTCTGCTTTGCACGAAAAATATATGATTCTTGATTTAACTTGTTCTCAACGCTAAGCCCTATCCTGTAAACACTGAAGAAAAGTGAGAGGCCACTTGTGATGGTATTTTACACCACCTTTCGCCACCTTCAGGACAAATCATTTAAGCAGCTTTAGACAGCCACCAGAAGTGGAGAAAGGGATGGGAAGGTTGTGTGTAAAAAAGCAGAAAGAAGCAGAGCCCACACGGAGCAGACATGAAAGGAGACAGGAAAAGGACACAAGCAGATCCAGAGGGCAAGTAAGGATGGGCAGAAATAAATACGTTCAAGAGTAGAGTCAGGAATATCCTAAGTAAAGCCAAGGTGCCTGGAACATCCTGTCACTCACCTAAAACTGTGAGACCGGTGACCCCAATGTTTCTGCCCCCTCTATCTGGAAGGTTGTTGACCAAACACTGGTAGGTGCCTGTATCTGAAAGCTGAGTGTTATTAATGAAGATAGAGACGTTGGTGGCTGGCATGGTGCCTGTAAATCCTACCCTACCATGGAACCGGGGGGCACCATCAAACATCTGTCCACCCTGATACAGAATGACCTGAAAAAGAAAGCAAAATAAATAAATAGGCCACTACATCCCCGTCTAGACACACAGTACATAACAATAACTATCTGGTAGATAGGAGACGGCACCAAACATCGGAAAACTTTACTTTTCCTCTTACAGTTGTCACCAAGTTCCTACCTCAGCACCAGTGCGTAGGTCTATTCTGGGATTCTAAATTCTTATATCCCCAAACTGGAATAACACTGTTTACTTCTAATCCATCACAATATAGAAAATGTCTTTAATGCAATCTTACTCTCAGCCCATACATATTTTTATTCAAATAATTCCAAAATAAAAAGTTTTAAAAAATTAGCACTGCCATTCTCATGCTTACTAGGTGACAAAATGATAGATCATAGTTATAGCCTGAATATAAACGAATGTCATAAGAGGGAAGAAGAGTTGTGGGTCATGACTGCTCTTACGTCAATTTCTATTATCAAAGTCAACTATTTAGGAGAGAGGACGCAAAATGGTGTTACAAAAAGCCTTGTGGGCTGAGAATGAGAAACTGGGTTCTGTTTCAGCTCTATCTGTAAATGTTTGGGGAATACAGTCAAGTCTTTATTTGCCTCCTAAAATGATAAAGTTGAATAAAATGATCTCAAAGGCTCAGCCTAATTATAATAAATTCCTTGGTTTGAAGAAACAAAGCAAGCTTCTAATAAATATACATATTCAAATTCATATCAGAAAATTTACTTATCAAATATTTTTAGGTGGTAATAGGCTTACTGAAGCAGAAAAGCTTCGTAACAGTAATAAATTATCTTTGGAAATAAAGGTATAATCATGATTACTATTCATTAATTTTCTGAGCATTATTTTCTGCAATGGATAATAAAAATTGTGGATCTTTTAGCTGTAATTGGGTAGTAGCTTCTATTTTCACTATCCTAATTTATTTGAGACTCTCTGAGGCTGGCTAGTATGTCTGGCTGTGTTTATTTTAAAACACTTGTGAAATTAGTCAAATAAATCAAAGACTACTACTTAATGTTACTTCCTAAACATTATCACTGTCTCTAAAACATACTCTCATCCACATATGCCACTGTTAGTCCCTTCCTGTCAAAGTATACTTTTGCATTTCCTGTCTTGATATTTCCTATCAGCAATGCTTTTTGATAAAATTCCATATTCCTACGTAATACTCTCAGAAGGATTCTCTTGACATCCATTTAAAAAAAAAAAGAAGCCTCTTAAAAATAGGATAATCTCTTCTGATAGTTGACTAATAACACAGGAATAGGATTTAAAACAGCACAGGCTCACTGAAAGTGCCACCTTATTCTAGAAATCAAATATGTACTTAGGATGCTTTCCTCCCCATCTCTTCTGAAAAGATGAACATTTGAGAGGTAGCATGGAAAGGAACAGAAGTACCTGCTCAGGCTGGTTAGCATTGGAGAGAGGAATGACCATCCAAATGACATTGAGGTTAATGAGAGCAGCGTTGGTAGTGAAGGTACAGGGCAGGACTGCCGTGTGGCCTCGGGCCACCTGGATACTCCCAGGGCTCTCGGAGACTTCCAGGGAAGCTGCGACACCTGCAGGGGAAAGAACAGGAGGGTAGTGTGCTCACCCTTTCCTGACAGACCAAACCCCTAGAGAAAAGGTTTGAATGTTGTATTATTAGGAATGTAAGCAGACTGGGCAGCCCAGGTGGCTCAGTGGTTTAGCGCCACCTTCAGCCCAGGGCATGATCCTGAAGGCCCCGGGATCGAGTCCCACACCGGGGCCCCTGTGTGCAGCCTGCTTCTCCTTCTGCCTGTGTCTCTGCCTCTCTCTCTCTCTGTGTGTGTCTCTCATGAATAAATAAATAAATAAAATCTTTAAAAAAAAAAAAGGAATGTAAGCAGACTGATATGACAATCTTACTGAACAACTACTGACCAATCGTTGACTCAAAATAATAAAAATTGTTCATCTCTTTATCTCTTAGAAATCACAAATGATGGGACGGATGCCTGGATGGCTCAGTGGTTGAGTGTCTGCCTTCACCTCAGAGCCTGATCCTGGAGTCCCGGGATCGAGTCCCACATCGGGCTCCCCGCATGGAGCCTGCTTCTTTCTCTATGTTTCTCATGAATAAATAAATAAAATCTTAAAAAAAAAAGAAAGAAACCACAAATGAAAAATATGAGCAGCTTCTTACTTTATTATGTAAGAAAGTAAGTAGTTGGTATTTGGCCAGATTCAAATACAACATGGGAGAAGATGACTGATAGGGTCTGAGCAAAACTTGCAATGGTAGGCAGCCCGGGTGGCTCAGCAGTTTAGGGCTGCCTTCAGCCCAGGATGTGACCCTGGAGACCCAGGATTGAGTTCCACGTCGGGCTCCCTGCATGGAGCCTGGTTCTCACTCTGCCTGTGTCTCTGCCTCTCTCTCTCTCTCTCTCTCTCTCTCTCTCTCATGAATAAAATAAAATCTTAAAAAAAAAACTTGCAATGGTGAGGAGGGATGAGAAATCGATTTTTTCAAGAGCATCATTACAATATCATTACAATATTTAATATCATTAATTCTAAAACACAGAGAAAGGCAAAGAACTAGAATAGCCAAAATAATAGTGAAAAATAAGAACAAATTTGGAGAATTCACACTGATTTCAAAACTTGCTTCAGAGCTATCATAATCAAGATAGTGTGGTAGTAGCATAAGGATAGACCACCAGATAAATGGCTCAGGATTGAGAGTTCCGAAATAAGCCCTTATATTTTTAGTAAAATGCTTTTCAACAAAGGTACTAGGCAATTAAATGGGAGAAAATAATCTTTTCAATAAATGGCATTGGAACAATTAGATACTAATATACAAACTAATTCAGATACTTACCTCACAGTATACACAAAAATCAACTCAAAATGTGTCACAGACCTAAATATAACAGCTAAAGCTATAAAACTTCTAGAAATACACAAAAGAGAAAATCATTGTGACTGTGGGTTAGTCAAAGAGGTCTCAGATATATCACCAGAACCACAAATCATACAAGACAACAGTTAAAAAGTTGGATTTCATTAAAATTTTTAAAACTTACATACTTCAAAAGATTAAATTGGGAAAATAAAAAGCCACGGTATAGGCCAGGAAAAAAATATCTGTAATTCACACACCTGATAAAGGATTCAAATATAGAATATATAGAGAACTATTACAATTCAACAATGAAAATACAACCCAATATTAAAATGGGTAGAATATGTGAATAAATATTAAAAAAACTAATAAGCACATGGAAAGATGCTCAACATTATTATTCATTAGGAAACTGCATATTAAAACCACAATGAGATACCATTACACAGTCACTGGAACGGCTGTCATCAATAAAACCAACTTTTTTTAAAAAAAATTTTATTCATTTATTCATGAGAGACACAGAGAGAGGCAGAGACACAGGCAGAGGGAGAAGCAGGCTCCCTGCAGGGAGCCTGACATGGGACTCCATCCTGGGACTCCAGGATCACGCCCTGGGCCAAAGACTGCGCTCAACCGCTGAGGAATCCCCCAAAACCAGGTTTTTATAAGGATGTAGAGAAACTAGAATCCTCATTCATTGCTGGTGAGAATGTAACATAACGACCCAGAAATTTCACCTCTAGGAATCTACCCAAGTACAGTGAAAACATATATATCATGAATGTTCATGATAGCATTACTGATATCACACCCCCAAAGAGAAATAATACAAATATCTATCACATCAACTGGTTAGTGAACAAACAAAATATGGTATAGCCATACAATGAAACATGACTCAGAAATAAAAAACCACAAGCTACTGATACAACACAGATGAGCTTCTCAAAACCATTCTGCTAAGTGGAAGAAGCCAGACGCAAAAGACTATATACCGTATGATTCTATTTATATGAAATGCCCAGAAAAGGCAAATCTATAAAGACAAGAAGCAAATCAGTGGTTGCATGAGGCTAAAGAGGAGGGATGACGGATTGATGCAAATAGGTTCCACGGAACTTTCTAGGGAGATGGAAAACTTCCAAAATTGGATGGTTAGATGGTTGTACAACTCTATAAATTTCCAAAAAAATAACTGAATTTTAAACGTGTGAATTTTGTGGAATGTAAATTATACCTCAATAACACTGTTAAAATTCAAAAAAGAAAATAGTGATTTATTGGAGCCAAATCCTGGGAAGTGAAAAATCAACTGTTATCTCTTCTAAAAAGAATGCCTGTCCCCCTGGGACTACAGAACAGTATGGGACTAACAGGAGATTAAAATAGGCCAGGGAGATCCAACAGAGAAGCTATTCTAATCATGAAAATTACATTAAGCCCATGGCAGTATCTCAAATTGTTTTACTTTGAAGTGATATTATCTCAATTCTCCAAAAAAAAAAAAAAAAAGTATCCCAGTAACATACCGTTATGATTAAAATTAGTTAAAAAAAAATCAATCTACATAACACCTTCCTTCTATAGAACCTCATGTTCTTCACATAGAGTCTGATGATTTCTCAGGAGTTAAATTTACGGGATAAAACGTTTCATAAAAGAAGCCATCTGTGATGGGATACAAAGCAGTTGATAACATCAGGAACAGTGTCGAAGGAACATATTAGGGAAAACTGAAAGAACCTCAAGTACTAAGTGAGGGTTTATGATGAAACAGGCGATGAAGCAGGGAAAGAGCTACCTTAAGGGCAGAAGAGGGTTAGTTAGGGGGAGTCTCTTGGTCACAGTGTCTATAATAAATGCGGCTGGAGATGGCATTAGTGTAGTGGAGAAGCCAATAGTGTAGAAGCCAAACTGGCTACATTCTCCAGATAATACTCCAAGAGGTGAAGGGACTGTGTGCCCTTTTAACCATACAGGATAATGTGGACCTTCCACCCTAATTCACTGAGTTCAAGCTGAGCTCACACAATCTTTCACACAGACTTTAAAAAGAAAAAAATGGCCAATACAGACTAAGAATGAGAAAGATGTTGATGGGGAAACCAATTAGAGTGGGTCAGGAGTAAGTAAAGGAAGAATAAATTCGTAGGACAGGGTGGGAGCTGAGGGGAGGGAGCAGGTCTGCTAGCGGAGAGCAAGCCCTGGGGGGTGGGGGTGGGGGTGGGGGAAGCTATCAAACACTGACTTCTCTACTTCATGTTTCCTAGAAGATGAACTCTGAAATCTCAGGTACTGAGATGGCCACAGGAGAAACATTCGAGATAAGAAAAGGGTGGGTTTAAAGGTGGAGAGCTCTAGAGTTTGCAATTTGGCACATTCATCTTCTTAGCTGTGTGGCCCCAAACAAGTCACTTCATCTCTGATTCAGTTGTTTCATCTGTAAAGTGGGGCTAAAAGTTACCATCACATCAGCAAAAGGGTCTGCTAAGGGCTGTATCGGATGCTGACAGCCAATGACCACCACGGCTTCTCCTGCTATTAACACATACTACATGCAACAGTGACCATATGCCAAGCCCCACAGTAAGCACTATTTATAAATATACGTGCCCATACATCTGCGCACGTGCACACACACATTTAATCCACACTCCAATTCTTGCCTCCTGCTCATCCTTCCTATCAGCTCAAGTGTTATTTTTCACAAAAGAGCCTTTCCTGACCCCTCAGCCCAGTCAGGGTCTCATAAAGCAATGCTCCTTTCATTCCAAGCACTCTCCAAACTTGACACCACGTTTTCCTTAGTATTCATATTCATTTCATTTCATTATTTGACGTATCTTCACCAGTACACTCGAAGGTCCACTGAGAACTCCATCACTTTGAGCACATAATTAAGAACTCAATAAATACATGTTACTAAATTGATCTAATTCAATTCCTTCAGTCTTCACATGAAAGACTATATACAGTAGGGTCCAGGGAGACAGACTTGCCAAAGGTGTTAAGTTTAGGATCTGTGTCTTCCATCTGCCAATATGGTATGTTTTCTACTATGCCAAACTCTCCCACAGATCATGTCTCAGAAAATAAATAATACTATCACATCTACTCAGATTAGAGTGAAGGGATACCTCCTTATCAATAAAGATAAAGATATATTTACTGGTAAATATATACTTTACTTATATAAAGATATATTTACTTGTAAATATATCTCTTCTACTCTTTTTTTTTTTTTTAAAGATTATATTTACCTGAAAGAGAGAGTGAAGAATGAGCAGGGCCAGGGGCAGAGAGAGAAGCAGATTCCCAACTGAGCAGGGAGTCCTATGCGGGGCTCGATCCCAGGACTCCAAAATCATGACCTGAGCAAGGCAGATGCTTAACAAACTGAGCCACCTATGTGCCCCTCTCAGCCTCTTTTAGATAGAAACTTTTAACATAAAAAGGTTATTATGTTCTTTAGCTACCAGAATTCTCTATGGAACAGAATTTTAAAAGAAAGTCACCCAAGACCCTACAATGTCATCTGTTAAGATATCAGATGCCAGAGCAAGCTACCCTAAAGGATGCATACAAAGAAAATGGCTGAAAACTGGCCACCCAACTTTCAGGGCGACCCTGGGAATAAATAGGTCAGGAGTGAACAACTGTAAAGAGACTTTGAAGAGGCTTCCTTGTTAGAGCTTGGTGAGCTCTAAGCCCCAGCCCTTTCCCACCCAACAGGGCCTCTGATCCTGGAATATGCCAGGGCCAAGGACATCTGAGAGTTACCAATGGGTCAGAGGTGAACAAACAAAATGCTGGTGCAGGGCCACCTTCCATTCTCACCTAGAGGGCTGTTGGATGAGACCTCACTAGAAGGAAGCTGGAGGTAGACCTCTGAATCCTAGAGGGTGGACCACTGGCATTCTGGAAACCACATATACTTCTGTCTCTTAATTGAGATTTTTCTTGTTTTGCTTTATTTCTAAACTCAGAGTGATCAGAAAAGTTGTGTAACCTGCTTAAGTTTTCTCATAAGAAAAGAAGAACTGCATCTTGAATGGATTTAAAGAGATCAGGAAGACGAAAGTTGCTTTGGGACTGTGTCTCAGAATTCCTTTTTAACATACTGACTAAACTGAGTATGAATGAAAATTTCTTTGAAAGAGTAAAAAGGAGGGAAATGGATATTTTTCACATTTTAAATGATGAATTTTTTTCTATCTTATTAAATAGACAACTAAAAACCCTTTCCTTTAGGAGTGTGTTTCCATGTTTGAAATTCTAGGCAGGAATTTAAACTTTAATGCTAAATATTAGATTAAAAATTCATTTAAAATACCTTACAATTTGCAATATTTACATGAGAAATGCATAATTTAGAAGCTGGTTTGGCAGCATTTTGCAGGCTTGGATCTTTTCTTAGTACTTTTACCCAAGAAAAATTAAGTCAACTCATGAATTCTGAATGACGCTAAGCAATTAAATAAGAAAGACATAAAGCACATGGCCCTGTTTCCTCTGAGGAGCTGAAATCATAAATAACAGTTGTCTATACTCTTTCCTTCCCAAGATTTAAAGCTGAAAGAAATTCATACTTTTCTCAGACCAAGAATTACCCCTTAGAGGAAAAAAAACTGGGAGCAAAGAACCCTTCAAAGTCTTAAGAGGGATCATCCACAGTACACAGTAGCCAAGAGAACCGACAAAGGACATTTTGCCGTGATCTGCAGACTCAGAGAACATGAAACATCCCCTACAAATCCATCAGAGCAGAACACCTGGAGCTCAGGAGGAGGACTGGAGCAAGCAATCCAACTGAGATTTCAAAACAGAGTTTCACTGATGTCTATGGAGCATGTACTCATGTTTCAGGACCAGCCCAAACCCCAGAGTACTCCCCTCTGGGAATACAGCCAGCAAAGTATCAAAGGATCTGATGGTATTTTGGGAGGACTATGTTGCCCTGCCACCCAAGATACTAATACCAGCAGTCACAAAATGCTAATTGGCTTATGTGATTTCCTTTACGATTTCGTAAGTGCTATTTCTTACATATAAAAAAATGTAATATAAAATTCATTTAATCTATGTAAATTGAGTTCTGTAGTTCCATGAGACTGAAATAAATTTCAAAAAATAAAAATTCTACACTCCTTATTTTCTCAAGGAAACTATGGAGTATCGATCTTTAATATCGTAGTGATTTTTAAGACAAATCACTTTTCATACTGTAACCAAATTCTAATTAGATGAAATAATCTACAATTATAATTGTTAATATATGATTCTTTTTAAACTGCCATCTGAACTAAAAAATGTGTTAGTTGATATTACATTATATTTTGGCCACTAACACAGCACTAAACTAAATGAGTAAATTTGATTAATGTAAATTTGGTTAATCTGATCAATGTAGATCGCTTTATTATGCACTGGTCATCTACATTAATCAATTTGTAGGATCACTGCTAAATCTCTATCATTTGATGCCATATTAAGCAATATACTCTACTGTTGGTATACAAAAGCAAGCTACTGTAAAATTATATATCCTTATATATTTCTGATTGAGGCACTGAATACTCCTACATAGCCTATGACTCATAGTATCACAGTCTTATATTTCCATTGTTTTATGGTTCCCCTTCATGTATTAAAACAGTGCCTTCTCATTAACTTCTCCTTTTCAACCACAAACATTCCTTGGGAACCATACCAAGAGCAAACAGCATGCCAGGAGACCTAGATATTGAAATTATTTCCTCTGAGCACACTCAAGAGAGGAGACAGAGGGAGCCCAAAGCCCTGTACCAAACCAATGCTCACAGTCTACATTATCACTCCCCTTGTCACTTTTCAAATAATCAAAAAGATATATATATATATATATATATATATATATATATATATATCTATTTGGTCCCCATGCCATGTCATATCCATTATGTGATTGATTTACTCAACAATAGCTCCTAACACTTGATGTGAACTTGATCAGAATCCTCTACAGCAAGTCTCCCATTATTACTGACCTTTCCTGATTTCATATCGGGCTTTGGTATTTAAGAATTCTCTTACAGGGATGACCACAACCTTCTCATTTACATACATATTTTGTTTGGCCTACATTGTATGACCCACTCAAAGTTTTTAAATACTTTGAATTACTTACAATTAAATAGCACAAAACTCTAATAGATTACCAACTTATCTTGAAAAACTGTGAAGATAGTAACATTGGGCCTGCATTTCACATGATAATTAGTGCTGCTCCAGTTAGACAAAGCATGAGCTCTCCATACTCCCAGATTCCCCACGATTCCCAACCCCCATGTTACTCTATAATATGGTCCACTTTACTCAGTCAGGATACCCTCCTGACTCCAGTGAGCATCTGTGTTTGCAAACTCATCTGTAAAACTAAGTGAATAATGTGACTATAATTAAGTGTTTAAAGCAGCAAGGCACAAAAGCAGAAACAGGTTTGGCAATGTTATGATGAGACATGATACTATGACGGCTACCTTGGCCACAATTTCCTTCAGGGAAAGCAGAATGAGACAATTCCTTATATGTGGGTTACAACAGTTTATGACACAGGATCTCATTCACATCCTGGCTACAAGTGATTGTACCAGGAATGGGCAATCGGCCAAAACAGTCACCTATAGACTGGACAGTTGTTTGTGAGGTAACTGTCATAAGATCCTTGTCAAAAGATACTACCAAATCAATGGTGCCTGGCAAATCCAACACAACCTTCCTTCTTGGTGGGGAGTTTGAAAAAGCAGCATGTGAAGAGAGAACTAGGTCACTAAAGTAGAAATAAAGAAGGACATTAAGTAATGATAAAGGGGTCAATTCATCGAGGACATAATAGTCCTGTGTATGTGCTTCAGAGTACATGAAGCAAAAACTGATAGAACTGAAAAGAGAAAAAAGATACCAATCATAGTTGGAGACTGGAACACTCTTCTGTCATTAACAATGACATAGAACAAATCTGTAGTATAGATAGAAGTCATTAAAAAGGAAAAAAAAATCAGTAAAATACAGAAGACCTAAACAATACTACCAATAAATAATTTAACATAACTGAGATTTTTAGGACACTCTACTCAACATCGTGGAATACGCATTACTTTCCAAAACACAAGAAACATTCACCAAAATAGACCATATTCTGAGTTGCAACATAAACTTTAATAAATTTAAAATAATTAAAATCATAAAAAGAATGTGAAATAAATTAGAATTCAGTAATAAAAAGAAACTCAGAAAATCATCAAATATTCACAAAAATCCACTCCTAAATATTTCACTTTAAGGTGAAATTACAAGGAAAATCAGAAAATATTTTGAATTACGTGAAAATGAACATGCAACATATCAAAATTTGAGAAGAAAGCACTATTTAGAGAAAAAGTAATAGCATATAAATGCTCATATAAAACGAAGGTTTATAATCAACAACCTAAGCTTCCACCTTAAGAAACTAAAACCAATCAAATCAAAAGTAAGTCAAAAGAAGAAGGAGTAGAATTCTACAAAAATGATAAAAAATGTAGGGGCACCTGGGTGGCTCAGTGGTTGAGCATCTGCCTTCAGCTCAGGTTGTGACCCCAGGGTCCTGGGATCAAGTCCCGCATTGGGCTCCCCACAGGGAGCCTGCTTCTCCCTCTGCCTGTGTCTCTGCCTCTCTCTGTATCTCTTATGAATGAATGAATGAAGGGACAGATGGATGGATATAAATAAATAAATAAATAAAATCTTTTTTAAAAATGGTAAGAAATTTTTAAAAATCAGTGAACTCAAAAACTGGTTCTCTGAGAAAGTCAATAAAATTGATAAATCTCTCACCAAAATGCTCAAAGAATGAAAGAGAGAAGTACAAATATTAAAGAAGGGGCATAATTACAGATACTAAAGACAGTGAAAGAATAATAAAGGGATGTTATAAATAACTTTATGCTAACATATTTGGTAACACAGATGAAATGAGCAAATGGCCTCAAAGATACAAAATATCAAAGCTCACTTTAACAGATATAGATGGCCTGAAGAGCCCTTTGACCAGTAAAGAAAATTAATTTCATTTGCAGTTCCAAATCCTCCCACCAAGATAATAACCAGGCCCAAGTAGCTTCATTGGTGAACTCTGCCAAACATTTAATGAAAAAATAATGCCAATTCTATATATAAATTCTTCCAGATTTAAAAAAAACCTTCAATTTATGAGGCTAGCTAATAATATTACCCTGATACCAAAATCCAACAAAGATAATATATGCAAATAAAATTACAGACTAACATCTCTAAACATAGACATAAAAGTCCCTAAAAATATTAGCAAACTCAATCCAGCAATATACAGAAGGAAGAACTAATCATGACAAAAGTGATGTTTATCCCGAGAATGCAAGGTTCACTCAGTGTTTGAAATCAATACAACTTACATGTCAATATACTAAAAAAGAAAACTATATACATAATTTCTTTCAATAGGCACTGAAAAATTGACAAAAATAAGTAATGTATTCATTATAAAATATTCATTTTAAAAGCTCTCTTCAAACAAGGAAGAGAAGAAACTTCTATAAACTGGTAACAAGCATCTCTGAAACAAAACAAATACCATATTAATGATAAAAAGACAACTTTTACTACATGGTTAAGCTGCTTTTCTTCCTACAATCAGAAACAAGGTAAGGATGTTCTCACCAGGCCTATTCAACAATGGAGGTCCCGGCCATTGCAGTAAGGCAAGAAATAAGGGGGAAAAGGCATATAGATTGAAAAGAAAAAAAAGTAAAACTATATTTATCTGTAGATAACATAATCATCTACATTAAAAATTGTAATAAATCTACAAAAAGGCAACTAACTAATAAATTAGTTTAGCAAGGTAACAAAAGTCACAGTTAATAAACAAATACCAACTATATTTTTATATAGTAGCAAAGAGATTTTGAAAATTAAAAATTTTAAATAATACCACTTATAATAGCATCAAAAAGACAAAACACTTAAGGATAACTTTAATGAAATATCTGTAAGATCTATATAATGAAAATTACAAAACTTTCGTGAGAAGAATTAAAGAAGAGATAAACCACAGCCATTAATCCAAAGACTTAACAGTGTTAAGATATCAAGTCTCCCCAAAGTCATCTGATTTATACAATTCTAATTTTGATCCCAGTGAGCTACTTTGTAGAAATAGTCAAAATGCATTCTGTAAAATATATGTGTAAAAGCAAGGATTAAAATAGCAAAATTCTGAGGGGCACTTGAGTGGCTCAGTTGATTAAGCGTCTGACTCTTGATTTCAGCTCAGGTCATGAGACTGAGTCCCACATCAGGCTCCATGCTCAGCAGGAAGTCTGCTGCCCTCTGTCCCTCCCCTATTCACACACTCTCTCTCCCTCTCAAGTACATAAATAATTTTTTTTAAAAAATAGCAAAATTTTGAAAAGGAAAAAAAAAAGTTTGAGGATTTGCCATACCTGATTTTAAAATATCTTATAAAGCTAAGGTGGTCAAGATAGTGTGAGATCATAAGGACAAACTTAAAGAGAGTCCCGAAATAGATCTACATATATATGGCCAATTTACTTCCAACAAAGATATCAAGCCTGTTCATTGGGAAAGGATATTCTTTACAAAATACAGTGCTAGAATATTGGACCTCTAAACACACAGACAGTAAATTTACCTTTACCTTATAACTTTATATAAAAGTTAACCTGAAATGGATCAAACAGTGAAGTATAGGAGTAAAAAATCATAAAATATCTAGAAGGAAACACAGGAGAACGTCTCTATGACTCTGAATTAGGAAAATACTTCTTAGGATACAAAATGCATGAGTTATTTTTTAAAACAATAAATTAGACTTTCAAAATTAATAATCTGTTTTTAAAAGACACTATTAAGAAAATAAACATACTAGCCATATTTTGTAGAAATAACTTTCAAAACACAGCAAGGACTTGTACTTATAATACAGAAACAGCTCCTACAGATCAATAAGAACCTATTTTTTTGAGGGGGGAAGGGGCAAAAAGGAGGGAGTGAAAGAGGGTGTGCACACTTGTGAACAAGGAGGCGCAGAGGGAGAGAGACAACCCCAAGCAAACTCCACATCCAGCAGAGAGGACAATGTGGAGCTCAGTCTCATGACCCTGAGATCATGACCTGAGGGAGAATCAAAGAGTTGGATGTTTAACTGAGTCACCCAGGAGCCCAAGGAACCCAATTTTTTTAAAGGCACATAGAAAACATACAAATGGTTAACAAGAACATGAAAAGATGTTCAACTTCACTAGTCAATAGAGAAATTAAAACCACATTGAGACATCACTACAATGAGTTAAGTTAAACTGACAATACCACGAGTGGACAAGAATGCAGGGTAACTCAGACTTTTATAGCTTTCTAGAGGGACTGCAAAGTGGTAGAGATATTTGGGGATATTGTCACGGTTTCTAACAAAGTTAAATAAGCACTTGACCAAACTATCTAACAACTGCAATCCTAGGTATTCATCAAGAGATGTAAAAACAAAACAAAAAAACACCTATATGTAAATTTTCATAGAATCTATATTCATAATAGCCAGAAAACTGGAAACTTAAATGTCCATCAACTTACAGATGGATCAAACAATCATGGGAAATTACTCATCAACAAAAAGGAACAAACTATTGACACATGCAACATAGATAAATATCCAAGGCATTACGCTATGTGAAAGAACCCAGAAACAAAACACTATATACAATATGCATCCATTTTTTAAAAATTCTGTATTATGAAAAAGATAAGACTGCAGCAGTAGGAAACATATCAGTGGTTGCCAGGGGCTAGGGCTGAGGTGGAGAGGAGAGCGGGCTCGGAGAATGACTACACGTGGCATGAACGAAGTCTTTGGGGGTGATAGAAATATTCTACATCACAACTGTACTGGTCATTAGAAGGCTGTAAACACTGTCCTAAACTCAACAAACTATACTACTGGGGTGTGTGGGGGGGGTTGTTGTATATAAATTGTACCTCAATCTGATTCTTTTTAGTTAAAAAAAAAAAAAGATGTCGGGAAGCTCTCAGAATCACTGAGATGGCTAAGCAAACGAGCTCAAGTATAAACTTCTAGAAAATATCTGAGACTATGGTGCAGAACAGGCTTGATGAGAGAATTGCTGCAGCTGTCTCTGTCACCAAACCAAACCCTAAATGGCAGGACCTTTCAGCAATGACTAATGAGGTCAGCGCTCTTTTTGGCACTCAGCCCAGCAACACCATCACCCCACAGCTATACTCCTCTGTGGCTCCCCATGCTCAGCACAGAGGCCCTTCCTCACACCCTTCCCTTCCAAATCATGGCACCTACGTGCATCTGACTGGAGAGCCGGAGTCCGAGCTAACAAATAGGCTGGAAATTTGAGTTCACACTTCTAATGTGGAAAGTGGACTCATAACATAGGAATTTCTCCAAGGATAGAAATACTATGCAAAATATGATGGCCCAACGTTAACAGGACAAGCAGTAAGTGCAAACATTAAAAGCTGTTTCTTCCCCCCTTCCCCTTCTCTGCCTATCTTCGTCCAGCCCTCTCTCATTCCCTCCCTCACAGGCTCCTACTAGGTGGAAAGCTGAAAGGAGTGAAGACAATAGGCTTCCTGTCTCCAGTGAAAGCCTGCTCTGGCTTGGGGAGGAAACTCTGTCACAGGAGAGGAGCAGAGAGGGCTCCTGGAAAGGGCATGAGAGCTGGCCAAGTTCCTGGAGAAGAGGGCCAAGGGAAACAGCAGGGCTTCAGAGAGGACGGCTGCCCTGGGCACTGGAGCTTTGTCATTCCAGGACTCCTGCTCTGTGAGGCACAGAAGCCGCAGAGCAAGACTTCAAAGGCTCCCCTGGAGGTTCCCATGTGGGGAAGTAGTAGTTACTCCATGGAAGACCAGAGGGGTCCCCCTGTGTTTTGGTTCTGGAACAGACCTTGCTGTGTGGTGGGGGGAGCCCCCCAAAATAATGGATATTAAATTTCCTGCCACAAAGGTAAGAGGAGAGTCTCAGATTTGTATTCAACTGGATTTAAAGAAAACAGATGAATGGACAAAACTTGTAAACCTTGGTGGCTCCTAGGAATGATAAGTATAATTTTAAAATATATCTAATGTCCCAAGGGTTATATGAATATTTAAAAAAAAATCTCAGTACTTTCCATTTCAGAAATCCCTGTTCAAAGAAAGGGAAGGGCACTGGGAGAGAAAACGGGACATTCCCTATGCTGTTTTCAGAGTTTCAGGATTGCCTTTTATTACAGGGGTAACCCTCTGGCCCAAATCTCAACTTGCCAGTGACTAACCCTTCTCAGAAGAGGGGAAATCAAAATACTGTGCTGTTTAGTGTTCTAAAGAACTTCTATGTTTTTAACCTGGACAATGACTAGGGTAGGAAAAATGTATGTTTCTTCAGTTTTGCTTCATTTCTAAAGAAATTACACAGTACTTTAGTTTATATTTTGGTAGGCCTCTCTGACATCATGACACTATAGCTGAATGCCGGTATCAGTCTGGTTAGTAGATTGAAAATTTATATTGGGAAATACTAACTAGAGTTTCCAGATGGCAAAAGGCCAAATAAATGGCCTCTACTGTTAAATACAGCCATCTACTCTCAACTTCACCACCTGGTTGAACACAGCCCCACTCGGCTGTAATGAGCAAGTGCCAGTTGTTTAATGAAGCATTCATGTGATAAAAGAGGCTAAATCAACAAGTAGAGTTATTTATGAATAAATAAAGCCATCTGAAACCATCAGGAAGGATGTTATATTCCGAAACCAATTACATTCTTTTTTTTTTTTAAAAAAAGGGCTCTACTGAAATATTTTATTCTTTTTCACCAATAACACAGCCTCCTTCGAAAACTAAACAATGTTTTTTTTTTTTAAGATTTTCTTGATCTTGTGAATTTGTCAGTACTAGTTTAACTTTGAACTAGTTTAAAGCATTCTTCGGTGTATATTCTTCAGTGTACACAACATGAAAAATAAAAGATTTGAAAAATAGAAAAAGGATCAACAAAATCCAAGGAAAACCTCCTGAATGGAAGAAAATGTTTGTAAATCATGTATCTGATAAGGGGCTAACATCCAAAATACATAATGAACTCATGCCACTCAAAAGCAAAAACAAACAATTCAATTTAAAAATGGGCAGAGGAGCCTGGGAAGTGCAGTCAGTTAAGCATAGACTCTTGGTTTCAGCTCAGGGGGTGGCCTCAGGGTTGTGGGATCAGGCCCCACATGAGGGGTCCACTTAAGACACTCTCCCTCACAAACCATAAGAGACTATAGGAAACAAATTGAGGGTCGCTGGAGGGGAGGTAATTGGGAGGATGGGGTAACTGGGGAATGGACATTAAGGAGGACACGTGATGTAATGAGCACTGAGTGTTATGTAAGACTCATGAATCACTGACCTTTACCTCTGAAACCAATAATACATTATATGTTAATTAACTGAATTTAAATTTTAAAAAGACTCTCCCTCTCCCCCACACAAGTTCTCTCTCTGCCCCTCCTAACCTAAAATAAATGAAAAAATATTTTTAAAAGATGGGCAGAGATGGGATCCCTGGGTGGCGCAGCGGTTTGGCGCCTGCCTTTGGCCCAGGGCGCGATCCTGGAGACCCGGGATCGAATCCCACATCAGGCTCCCGGTGCATGGAGCCTGCTTCTCCCTCTGCCTGTGTCTCTGCCTCTCTCTCTCTCTCTCTCTCTCTCTATCATAAATAAATAAAAATTAAAAAAAAAAACAAATAAAAGATGGGCAGAGGATCTTAATAGACATTTTTCCAAAGAAGACACACAGAAGACTAACAGGTATGTGAAAAGATGCTCAACATCACTGACTTGGGAAATGCAAATCAAAACCACAAGGATATAACTTCAGATCTATTACGGTGGCTATCATCACAAAGACAAATAACAATGTTGGCCAAGATGCGGAGAAAAAAAGTTAACACTTGTGCACGCTGGTGGGAATGTAAATTGGTGTAGCCACTACGGAAGATAGTATGATAGTATGGAGGTTCCTCAAAAAATTAGAAATAATCTAGCAATTTCACTTCTGTGTGTTTATCCAAAGAAAATGAAAATACTAGTTCAAAAAGATACATGCAGCCCATGTTCATAGTAGCATTAATTGTAAGAGCCAAAACATGGAAACAACTTAAATGTCCATCAGTGGATGAATGGAAAAAGAAAAAGTAGAAAAAGAAAAAGAATGGAAAAGAAAGTGTGGTACACACACACACACACACACACACACTGGAATATTATTTGTCCAAAAAAGAATGAAATCTTGGGGTACATGGGTGGTTCAGTCAGTTAAGCATCCAACTCTTAGTTTTGACTCAGGTCATGATCTTGGGATTGTGAGATGGAGTCCCACGTCAGGCTTCATGCTGGGAATGGAGATTGCTTGGGATTCTTTCCCTGTCTCTCTGCACCTCCCCTGACTCATGCTCTCTCTCTCTCTCTAAAATAAATAAATAGATATAGATAGATAGAAATAATGAAATTTTACCATTAGGACAACATACATGGATCCTGAGAGCATCATGCTAAGTTAAATAAGTCAGAGAGAAAAAAAATACCATATGATCTCATTTATATGTGGAATCTAAAAACAAACAAAAAAATTGAGTTTATGGATATAGAAAACAGACTGGTGGTTGTCTGAGATGCTGGGGCAAAAGATGAACAGGTGGGCAAAATGGATGAAAGGGGGACAGAAGATACAAATTTCCAATTAAAAAATGAATGTCATGGGGATGTTATGTACATCATGGTGACTATAGTTAATAATACTATACTGCATATTTGAAACTATGAATCTTTAAAGTTCTCAGCGTCAGAAAAAAAATTACCAACTATAACTGGACTCATTATAGTGATCATTTTGCAATATACAAATATCCAACCATGACGTTGTACACCTGAAACTGTTATATAAATTACACCTCAATTTTTAAAAATGTGGAGATACGGAGTTTGTTAGCTATCCTGTTAGTTCTTCCTAATTTGAAAATACAAGTTAGATAATATGGCCTCATAGTTACACACCGACACAATGCACCTGAGCACTGTCCCTGACCTTCCAGGCTCTACTTAATCTGGCCTCTGCCTGTCTCTGAGGTCAGTCTTAGAGTACCTCCTGCCAGAGTGGACCATTCTCAGGTCCAAGAATCCACTGGGCTCTCCTGGATTGATACAATCTGTTCTCTAGCTTGAAGTACTCTCCCCTGTTACATACATACACCCTTCTAATTCTTACCTAGCCTTCAGATTTCAAAATTTCCCTGATCCAAAATGGGTGACATTTCTCCTTTAAATATCTCCACAATACTCTACACTTCCTTTAAACTGTAATAAGACTTCAAATTCTCTTGGCATAGGTCTTTCTCACCAGATTCTAAGTAGAAGCTATATGCTTAGGTCCCAACACACAGTGACCATAATACAGTAAATGTCCAATATGTATTTGATAATATTCATCAAGAATTTATGTGCCAAATACACTCCGAGCACTTCTTTTAGCTTAGTAACAAGTATGTTTGGGAGGTGATATGGTTATTAGTCATATTTCATAAATGAGGACACCAAGGCCCAGAGGTGTTAAAAAAAAAAATGTTCCTACATAAAACTGGGATTTAAACCAACATCCAGCCTGACTCCAGGGGCGTTCCTAACACCTACACTATACTGCCTCCTAAGTGTAGTGGAAAGAACACAGGACACAGAATTCACCATGAATCCACTAGAATCACATAGAATCCAGTAGAATCCAGGGGTCACTACTTACGAGTTGTGTAACCTCGGGCTTGAAACTTAAAAAAAGTCTTGGATCCTTAGTATGTTTGCTTGTTTATAGAAATAATGAAAACCTCTACCTCCCAGGATCACTCTGAAGAAGTGTATATTCGAATGCCTGGCAGAAAGGAAGTTTTTAAACAGGAGAAATTAAATTCAATCTCAGGAAGATAACCCAAAGCAGTAATAAGTAAGAAACAGAGAAGAAAGAAAGCAGTATGTATTCACCTACATTCCTATAATTGTCCCAGTGGCATGAAACTTCTCAAGAAAATTGTGGCCATACACTTATTTTGATGCACACCTACAGCTCTGATTTTTTTAAATGCTGAGAACAGTATGGAGATATGCTCTAGCATATGTTTAAGAGAAAACTTCTGTTGGTACGTGGGTTAGTGCATATCTATATTCTTCACGCCCCCACCATGTAAAAGGCCAAAAGACTGAACGCTTTCCTATGACAAAGCAGAAGTGAAATTCAAAACTGAAATGTGAAGTAAAAATATAAAAGAAACATTAGAAAATAAATAACTGGCAGGAAGTAAAAAGATAAATCTAAATGAAACCAAAGACAGTACAGAAAGAATAGGCAAAAAAAGAATGGGGAAGATAAGGGGGATAGAAGGCCCTGTATTGTTGACAGCATCTGATCCACCGATTAATGTTATTTCTAAGCAGATTAACCAAATCCCAACTGTTCTACATCAGGTCCTTTCTCTAAGCTTTTCCTCCCTCCTACCAGCAAATAAGGAATAAATAAAAAGTTTAAACGCACAAATAAAGCAAAGGGGAAAAACCCACCCACACAAACCAGAAATGTTCTGACTTGACCATCACCCGAGTGTATCTATTCTTTCCTTCTATTCAGTGTCCATACTAAAGATGATAAAATGACAAAGCTGAAAAGTAAAAAAGAGGAGAATCAGCTCCTCTGCGTGATGTTTTAAATAGCACATCAAGCCATCTTCCCTCCAGCAGTGCAGTTGGGGAGACCATCACAGGAGGGGGAGGGCGTAGAGAGATCCCGGTTGGGGCGGGGGAACTGTTATTTCTGTCCCAGATGCAGGAGGAACTTTTAACCTTCTGGTGCTTTTCCTTACTGTAACCTTCTCCATAGCAACCACTGAACTGCAGTGGCGAGAAACAGAAGGGAAGATTAAAAAAAATACACATGTTATACATACACTCACTTATATATAAATCCTGCAAAACTATTGAATTCCGTAATGGTTTGTTTGTTTTTAATCACATATTCCTCTGAAAACTTATATTGCTATAGAAGACTAATCCCTAAAAACCAGAATGAACCAAGAATGGTGTATACTTGCTATTCTTCTATAGCATTTACATTTGTTAACAATTATTGCACTTTACAATAGATTTAATGTACCTTTTGAGGCCTAACATTTTTCCTAGCATTTGGTCTGGAAGGAGGCGCTTTCATATCATCTACCATTCCTAAGTGAGGAAGGCTGTTATAATAGTTATGTTTTAAGGTTGCAACTTTGTGCCTATTGTACATTATGCTTCTGGTGAAAAGTTTAAAACTAGAAAAACTAGAAGGGTCATTCCACCCACAAGGACTTTTCTACCAGGTAAAAGCAGCAAGAGAGGACTATAGTCTCTTTTCGGATACTACTTAGCCTAGGCTTTGGTCACTGTTCCCCTGTTTTGGCTTAACTTTAATGTTTTAACTACAGGATCAACGAATATGCACAACACATACATTTCAACATGAAGAGGTTCTATAGCCAGGCAGGTATGAGGAAGCAGGATTTCATCAGAAAAGCACAGCCCCCCCCCCCCCCATAGCACCACTTTACAGAAAGGAAAAGCACCCAGGGTGCAGATGGCAATGACAACTTAGATGAGTGAGCCTTCCCTGTCAAGACATCAAGACTAGCTGCTCTTGAGAGGGAACAACCATTACAGATCTCACTGTTTCCGTGAATAACCTCTGGGTGCCTAGGCATCATCTCGGAAGGTGGTAAACACCTGTTGGAAGCCTTCACTAGAATTCAGAAGGCCTCCCTAGTGGGGGATTTTTGAGATGTGCACTGCTGAATTATTACGTATCATGGCGGCCTTGGTTCACTCTCTAAATGGTTAAGTGTTATTATGGGCTGAGCTCATATATTTATATCTAGTAATGTGAAGTCACAGGAAGATACATTTTTATGGCTCCCTTTGTTAAAATACAGGGAGACAACAGGCAATAAGGAATATGGATACAATGGGTTAAGTGGAGGAGAAACGGGGAAAATATTTTAATGACAGGTATATTGTTAATAACTTAATGAAAAAGAATATACTTCTTTTTGGGAATGGAAAGGGAAGGGAGACCAGAGCACTGGTATGTGTATAGTGTGTGTGTGTGGCGGGGGGGGGGGGGGGAGGACAGGAGGAGGAGGCAATGGCTGGGGGCAGGGGCTGGGGAAGCACTGGGACTGTTCTATGCTCCTGCTCAGTCCAAGGCTCTTATGTGCCCAGGCGTACTGAGTTTCACATTCACTAATCCACGCAGCTGAACAAATGTCAGGCACTAGGAGGAGCAGCAAGCATAAGTGACATAGTTCATAGTTTCTACCCTCATGGAACCAACAATCCAGTGGAAATACAGCTGTTAATTGATTAAACACAATGGTCATAAATGTTACTCAGAAGATAACCCACTTCTACTTCTCTTTTCTCAGGATGAGGCTCCTTAGATTGTGAGGTTTGGTTTTAATTTGAGAGGCATTTCTCTAATAAATTTGGCTACTTCTGGAACCCCTGACCTGTCAACAGACAGGGAGTCTTCCTTGGGTCTCAGGAAAAACATGAGTTCAGGCTAGCTAGCAGCGTGTGACTGACCCTCAGGGCTTGGTGGGCGAACGGAGGAGGCAACTCTCCCCTGGAGCCCTAGGACTCTGTCATCTGAAGGGGTGGAGGGTCTGTGTCCTCTCGTTCTGCCCACTAATCTTTCCAGAGCTGTCTCCGTTTCAGAGAATATTTCAGCTAAATTTTGATCAAACTGATGTTCAGAAAAAGCCCAGACAAACTAGCAGAAGGGTGTGTTCTTTGGCACAAGAAAAAAATGACAGTGAACTGGAGACGCCACGCAGGATAAATAGAACTTTCTACATCTCTGCCACTTTCATGCAAAATTTTAGCAGCTTCCTGGGAGAGTCTGATTGATAGTTCCAGAGTAAAACTGAACCAGCTCTACTCTGGTCACAGTGAAAAAAGCTGAAAATACAAAAATAAAAATTTAACCCTTTGACAATTGTGGGTAATGTGGTCATCTTTCTACTCTCATAGGCCTGAGCTCAATGGCTACTTTCTTCATAACACTTTGTTAATGCTGTTCTCTTGTTGATGTCCAGCATGGGTAGCTGATTCTGTGTCCAGATTATCAGACTGTAGCTATATCTATATAGACATAGCTATATATTTGTTGGATGGCCCTGCAGTTGATTATGTGTTGGAAGCCAATTTGTACCGAGTAGTCTCTTTTGTCTGGCTGGGTCTAAAATCCACACACAACCTTGAAAAGTCATGGAACTGTCTGAACTGTCCGAACTGTCTGAAGCAGTAACGATCTGCTTCCCTCACCTCCCCTTTTCCCTTGCAGCCGATTCCAGTGGGGAGCACCACCTCATCTTTTACAGTAGTGATCAATAAAGAGGAAGATGACATTGAAGACAGAGATTCAAACTACCCATAAATGGCATATCGCACTCCTCAGTTATGAGGAATCTCCTCTGGTATTTATGACCATTCTAATACTACATCTCAAGGTACGTGTGCGTGTGAAACACACAGAAACAACTGAAGGTGAGATGGAATCAGATAAGTAGCTCAATTTAAAATTCACTAGTTGTTCTACTTAAAACAATCATTTTCTATTTTTGATTAGAAGCCGACAGGAATAGCCTTCTCCAGATGCTCACATGCCAGTATCTAATGGTAAGCGCTATTAGACAAAACTGTATCTCTGCTGGCTCTGTAATTGAGATGAAAATACACACACACAATTCAGTAAATATATATATGAGTTGTGACAAAAAATAAAGTGATACCCTCTATCCAATCCAGCAGCCAAGTTGTGCATTAGTGAGTTAGTTTTCAAATAAAATAGTGGTCTAAAATTAGTTTCTCGATTTTATAAACTGAAGCTTAAAGAAAAAAAAAAGCATTTAAACTATATAGATTGCTTCAATCTAACGTTAATTACCAGCTTTCCTTCCCAAATTGTATTTGGCTTAGGGTATCTTGCAGTCAGTATTTCTACCTTTAGTGAGTTTTCTACTCCTGAGCATACCAGTTGCTCAAACTATGTTCAGAAATCAAGTCAGTGACCAGACAGCATTTGCCATTATTGCTCTCTTATTCTGCTTTCATCAAATATCTATTTAAAAGTATTTATTTATTCTGGATGGTTAGATGCGCTACTCTGAAGATTCCTATAATAGCCAGGTGAATAAATAGGTTATAGTCCCCTAACCATAAATAGATGAAGGTTCTGAAGAAAAATTTACAAAACTAATCACAAAAAAACAATACTTAACGAAGCTTACAGATTCTTTCACTTTCCTATAAAAATAAAGGTAAATTCTAGATATGAGACATCATTTTATTTTTTAAATTTATTTTATTTTTTGAGAAAGAGAGAGTGGGGGACAGAAGGGGCAGAAAGAAAGGGAGAAAGCTCCACGCTCAGCACAGAGCCTGATACAGGGCTCGGTCTCAAGACCCTAAGATCACAACCTGAACCACAATTAAGAGTCAGAGGCTCAACTGATGGAGCCACCCAGGTGCCCTGAGATATCATTTTAATGTTTGGGTTTTTTATTTGGAGCTTTTCAGAATGTTAAAAGAGCACAAAGTGACCTTAAATATCATCTAATCAAATCCCTTTATTTCACAAATGAAAAAACTGTCCCCCGCAACAGGGAAATCATTGGTCTGAAATCACCACTGTCAGCCCATAATTCCCAGCTCAGTGTTATTTTCACTGTATCAGATCTGTTGTACAAAGGAACTCAAATACCCAGGAATAACTTTCAAGTATTTATGAATTGGAAGCCTGAAATAGCTACTTATCTTTTCCACTGTTGTTTATTCTACTACTCATTTAAACACTTACCAAATGGTGGATGATGGAGAAAAAGAAGATTACTCTGAAATCAATTCATTCTAATAATTTCTAGAAGACTTGGTTATTTAAATTTTTTGGATGAAAAGAGGTTGAAATTATAGAAGTGAAATTGCAACTGGTGATTTAAATAACTTCAATTATCTATGTTTTATGTCTCCCTACCTTCTAATATTTTAGGCCACAATCCCCGTGAAAATCCAACAAATATTCTCTAAATTAGAAAATCAAACATTGGTGTTAATGTTTCTGCATGAGCTCAAACTAAATTCAAGAGCTTTAAAAACTTACTCTGTCATAAGGAAAATACCTAAAAGATATTTGGCTATAATTATTCCAGGATATCATATTTGTGAACTTGATCCACTGTATAAAAAATGCAAATAGATTTTTTTTAATTTTATTTTTATTTTATGATAGTCACAGAGAGAGAGAGGCAGAGACACAGGCAGAGGGAGAAGCAGGCTCCATGCACCGGGAGCCCGACGTGGGATTCGATCCTGGGTCTCCAGGATCGCGCCCTGGGCCAAAGGCAGGCGCCAAACCGCTGCGCCACCCAGGGATCCCCAAATAGATTTTTTTAAGTTAGTGAAACATTTTGATTTAAACTAGATACAAATAAGTGTAAAGTATAAAATATCCAAATCACATACAACAGCATATAGAACTGAAGCTGGTTATATGAAGTATAAGTTCTGCAGAAAACCTATAAGGAATTAACAGGTATTTAAGAATTAGAAATAAAAGTATAATCGTAGTGAAAACATCATCTGGTCAATATATAAATGAAGCATAATGCACCATTAAAATAAAGGGCATAGAATAAGTCTGACAGCATTACTGAAATGGTTAGGATAAGAAAGCTGCCACTACTGCAAGGGTGGTTCAATCAACATGATACACCCTATAAAACACTGATGAAAAAAAACTGAAGATGACACAAAGAAATGGAATGACATTCCACACTCATGGACTGGAAGAACCAATACTGTTAAAATGTCTATACTACCGAAAGCAATTTAATGCAATCCTTATCAAAATACCACCAGCATTTTTGACAGAGCTAGAACAAACAATCCTAAAATGCATACGAAACCACAAAAGCACCCGAACACCCAAAGCAATCTTAAAAAAGAAAAGCAAAGCTGGAGGCATCAACAATTCCAGACTTCTTGTTATATTAGAAAGCTGTGGTGATTGGTGATCAAGACAGTATGGTACTGGCACATAGATCAATGGAACAGAACAGAAAATCCAGAAATGAACCCACAACTATACGGTCAACCAATCTTCAACAAAGTAGGAAAGAATATCCAGGAGGAAAAAGACGGTCTCTTCAACAAATGGTACTGGGAAAACTGGACAGCAACAGCAAAAAGAATGAAACTGGATCACCTTCTCACACCATACACAAAAATGAATTCAAAAGGGATGAAAGGCTTAAATGTAAGACAGGAAGCCATTAAAATCCTAGAGGAGAGCACAGGTATCTTTGACATTGGCCATAGTAGCTTCTTACTAGATATGGCTCCTGAGGCAAGGGAAACAAAAGCAAAAAAAAAAAAAAAAACTACTGGGACTTCATCAAAATAAAAGGCTTCCACACAGGGGCACCTGGGTGGCTCAGTGGTTGAGCATCTATCTGACTTTGGCTTAGGTTGTGATCCTGGGGATCAAGTCCCATAATCAGGTTCCCCACAGGGAGTCTGCTTCTCCCTCTATGTCTCTGCCTCTCTCTCTCTCTCTCTGTCTCTCTCATGAATAAATAAATCTTTAAAAAAAAAAACGCTTCCATAAAATGAAGGAAACAAAACTAAAACGCAACCTATAGAATGGAAGAAGATATTTATAAATGACATATCTGATAAAGGGTTAGTATCCAAATTATATAGAGAAGTATCAAACTCCACAGTCAAAAAACAAATAATCCAGTTACAAATTGAGCAGAAGACATGAAGAGACATTTTCCCAAAGAAGACATACAGATGGCCAACAGACACACGAAAAGACGTTCAACATCACTCGTCATCAGGGAAGTCCAAATCAAAACTACAATGAGATATCCTACCTCACACCGGTCAGAAGCTAAAACGTTTGTTCCCCAGAGGCCAGGAGGTACAGAAGCTGAGTTAGGCACGCAGGGTTCCTCTCTCAACTTCATCAAACAGGTCATTTGCATCTCCTCTTTGGAGAGGAGTAAAAAGCAGAGCAAGAGAGGCCTGGGGCTTTCAATGTCACTCACCATCAGGGAAATACAAATCAGAACCACGATGAGATACCACCCCACACCTGTCAGATGGCTAAAATTAAGAGCATAAGAAACAATAGGTGCTGGTGAGGCTGCAGAGGCTGGGGAACCCTCTTACATGGTTGGTAGGAATGTAAGCTGGTGCAGCCACTCTGGAAAAACAGTATGGAGTTCCTCAAAAAGTTAAAAATAGAAGAATGACCTTATGATATCCAGCAATTGTATTAGTAGGTATTTACCCAAAGGATACAAAAATGCTAATTCAAAGGGACGCAAGCACCCCAATGTTTACAGCAGCATTATCAATAATAGCCAAATTATAGAAAGAGCCCAAATGTCCACTGACTGATGAATGGATAAAGAAGATATGGTGTGGATGTATATATAATGGAATATTATTACTCAGCCATCAAAAAGAACGAAATAAAAAAAAAACCGAAATCTTGCCATTTGCAACAATGTGGATGGAGCTAGAGTGTATTATGCTAAGTGAAATAAATTAGAGAAAGACAACATATGATTTCACTCATATGTGGAATTTAAGAAATGGAACAAATGAACATGGAAAGGGGAAAAAAGAGAGGCAAGAAAAGGAACACATTCTTTTTTTAAAGATTTTATTTATTTGTTTATTCATAAGAGACACAGAGAGGTAGAGAGAGAATCAGACTCCCTTGCAGGGAGCCCAATGCGAGACTCAATCCCAGGACCCCAGGATCATGACCTGAGCCAAAGGAAGATGCTCAACCACTGAGCCACCCAGGTGCCCCCAAGGAACACATCCTTAACTACAGAGAAGAAACTGATGGTTATCAGAGGGGAGGTCGGCAGGGGGACGGATTAAATAGGTGATGGGGATAAGGAAGGCATGTGATGTGACGAGCATCAGGTGACATATCTAAGTGTTGAATCACTAAGCTCTAAACCTAAAAGTAATATACACTGTATGTTATCCAAATGGAATTTAAATAAAAACTTGAGGGGGGTGGAAAGAAAGCTGCCACTAAATATTAGTAAGAATTATATCATAACTTACACTACCAGTCCTAGAAGATTAAGTGGTACCATATTATCCCTTCCACTGCATATAAATAACTATAAAATTGAGCAAAATAGATGAAGCAATTGTTTTCAGAGGCTGGAAAGGAAGCATATAGAATTATGACAAGGTGATCCCCACAACTACCCCAGCCTTCTGCCTCGAGGCATATTCCAGACTTAGCTTTGAAAGGCGAATCAAAGCAGAGCACAGCAGACTCAGTAAGCTGAAAAGGCAGATACTGAAGTTTGGGACTACTGAGGAGGATAGAATTTATGGGGTCGGTTACCATGGAGCAGGAGCTGAAAAAAGAAATCGTTCCAGATATTTGTATAGAGTTCTCCTTAATTCTTAGGCCGAAGACTTGGTTGCGCATACAAAGGGCACAATTCTATTCAGCTCAGGAGAGAAGAGCTTTTGAGGGGCTGCACAGAGACACTGCAGGCTGAGACTGCAAAGGATCACAGGCCCAGAGCCAGTAAGAGTCTCTATTTCCAGGAGATCTCAGTATCTAATGGCAAACAGAGTGGTGCCAGGAAAGCAGATGATTACATCGAAAAGTCTGTGGACAAACTGTGGTCATTAAGGGTGGTCCAGAGATAACAGGAGGCATCCGCTAAAGCCTCTGTAGCAAAAGAGTGTTAGGGCAGGAAGAGGGACACTAATGGAAATGCCACTGTATTGCAGTGTGGACAGATTCCGGAGCCTTTTGTTGTATCGAGTCCCGTTCAAGGTAGACCAGTTTGCAAGTAGTAACATAAAATGAAGTAAAATTCATTAAAGTAAAATATGTGGTCTCTCAAAGCCAAAAAAGACCTGCAAGATGTCAAACCCATTTCAACCTTTGTGGGTGCTAAGAGGGCTCATCAGCTGTTTCCTGATATTGCTAGGGATGGAGTGGCCCCCACCTTGCCAAATAATTTTCAGTAATAATTGAACAAAGGTAGCAAGGCCTGCTCTACGTATGTGTGGAGCAATGGCTCATATCCTTTGTGAATATTAGTATGTCCTGACTCTGTCAAGTGTCACCAGTGTGAAATGACTCTTGTGTTCCTGAAGAAAGTTGGAGGTGATTAAGATCCTGCCTAGAAAGACTGTGTACAATAATAGGGCTGTTGAGGTACCCTATAGATAGCTGGGTAGAGGGGTCTTGTGTCCCTTCCTTCAAAGATGTAGGCAAACTGCAGTCGAAAGGCTGTTGAAATAGGCTTTGAACAGAGCATATTAACGAGATCTATAACCTCAAAGTATTACCAGTTGCTGATTAGATGGTGTCAGCAATTTCAATAATATTGGAAAGGGGGCTTAATACGTAAGATTATTGTATGAAGGCTATGGTAATCCATTCTTGGCACTATTCTTTCTTTCCAAGTTTAAGAAAGGGTCAAACTGTGCTGTTGAATGGAGAAAGAACAGAAATGATTACCCCTTCTCTATAAAAATATTATTTATGGGTTTTAAGTCTTGACGGTTATTTCAATTTACTTTGGGCAATACTGCATTGGTAGAGCAATATTAACTATTTTAATCATGGAGTAGGAAAGAGGTCACTACTGTAAGTGACAAAGATGTAGTTTAATTTATTACACACTGGGTCAGAACACCCATGCTGACTATGGGATATTTTAGGGCAATAAATGCTCCCACATCCTCTCCAGCATTTGTTGTTATCACTATCTTTTATTTTAGCCATTCTGTTAGGTGTGTAGTGATCCCTCATATTGATTAATTTGCATTTCTCTAATGGCTAATGATGTTGAATATTGTTTCATGTACTTATTTGTTATCTATGTGTCCTCTTGGAAGAAATGTCTTTTCATGTTTTTTGCCTATTTTGAAATTGGATCATTTGTTTTTTGCTGTCAAGTTTGAGAGTTCTAGACATCAGTCCTATGTCAGAAATATAATTTGCAAGTATCTTAAAAAAAACATATGAAATTTAAGCAGACAATAGTTTAAATGGTTAAAGTAAGGCATTCCTATTTATTCTCTGTTTTATATTTGTTAATTTCCTGTTGACTATAGAGATACCTTATTAAAATGTAGTAGGACCCTGGTGTACAGGATTACCTTGTTTAAATTCATTGAAATTCTTAAGTATAATCTGAGCCCTAGTGTCAATTAAGACCACGGAGACACATTTCAGCAGATGTTAAAGTTAATTCAGATCCTCTGTAGTAGAAGTGCAAAAGTCAATCAGTGCCTTATTTTTTTATTACATAAATTCTTCTAGTACACTTTGGCTTTCTAGTAGACTTCTGATTCGGTAATTTGATACCTCTCCATATATCCAAGTATTTGTCTGTTGGGAGTTTCTTGGAGGCTACTACGTATTCTTCAGGGAGATCCTCTCTATCCTTCTCATATTTGTAAAGTTCTTCCTTCAGGGGGTCTCAAAGAAGTATCATTAGGCCTAGGGGCCTCCCCCATGGCAATAATGGCTTAATTGGGTCAGCTTTGAATTAACCCTTTGGCTTTGCGTGAAGTGCCATGGGAGTTTTTCTCTATAATCTTACAATATTTGGGAGGCAGCTAAACTAGTACTTAAAGGGACATTTATAGCTCTAAATGCTTATATGAGAAAATTACATAATAAAGCAAATAAAATTTATAACAGTTATTATTGGTATAACCAGAGACAAAAATTAAAGAACAATAAGTGTTCTTTAAATTGATGGATTAGCAAAAAAGACTATTTATGTGCTAAAAACTATTTATGTGCTACATCCAACCCTTATAAATAAGATAAAATTAGCTATACCTTCAATAGTTTAATGTAAAATTTTTGAAGTATAACACATACAGAAAACTGTTCACATCTTAAATACACACCTTTACATACTTCACCTTGGGAGAAGGGATGCATTCATTTTTTTATTTCACCAATTAATCTGAAATTAATTTACCACTAAAAGTTGATTGTAGTCCTCAAATTCAAGACTTAGAATAGATTACATTAGGTTAGGGAGGTGAGGGGATAGCTACCAATGCAAAAGTTTAGGAAAGAGAGAAAATATAAAGAATTAGGCCTGTATTTATTGAGTCAGGAATGAAAATACAGATTTGTTCAGAGAAAACAGGTAATTCATGACACAGAATATTTGATACCACCAACTCTTCCTAAAGAAATCATGGCACTTACGCATGCTCCCACTGTGCTCTATGCTTTAAGGAGAAACACATGGGATCTACCATGAATGGCAAAAGGGATACAATCCTATCCACTAAGGTAAGCAGTTCTGAGGGATCTAATCTGTTATATTACCCCACCACCATCTCAAGTTCCCTCCATTTAAGTTTTAACAGAGTGAAAAGTCTTCAAATCACCATTATATGATCAAAAGTGTGCTACTTCCCATTATACATCATAGGGCATTATTCCAGCAATAGCAGATACTGACTGCCACCATGAGACACAGCATTATTATGACACAGTTAAAGAAATTCTAGAACAATACTTATTTGATATATTTAGTAAGGTTCAAGTTTCACACTGACGTACTTTTTTTAGTGGGGAAAAATACACACATGCAAACATGTATCTACTCCAACTCAGTTTTCTCCATCATCCCTAGAAATGTATATGCACTTATAATGTATCCCTTAAAATTTAGGAGGGAAAACCATCCTTATTATTCCCCTATGGAATTTTCTCCTCAAACTGGAGAGTACCAGCAGCCTAGAGTCACCAAAGTGCTTTTTAAGAAACATTTAAAAAAACAAATTTATAAGTTGCTGCTAGAGAAGAGTAGATTAACAGTTGTAGATCAAGCAGGGAAACAGCGCCATCCAACCCCACACTACTACATATGACTGGTCTACTGCCTCGGGCTTGGCCATTTCTTGTCAAGGTATATGTAAGTTGGTAGATAGCAATGAGTGAATATTTTTATAAACCATTAGATCAGCTCTATCTGATGGAACTTTCTGTAATGATGGAAATGTCCTCTACTTGTACTATCTGATATGGTAACCACTAGCTTCATGCGGCTATTAAGCACCTGAATTGTAGTTTGTGTAACCAAGGAACAGAGTCTTAATTAATTTAAATTTAAATTTAAATACCCACATAAGGCAAATGGCCAACATACTGGATCGCATAGTTTTAGATTCTTAGTCTTACAGAGCTAAACTACTTACCATGCATGCATTCCTCACACCAGGGACTACAAACTAGTGATACATGGTCCAAACTTGGCTGATAAACAAGTATGGTTTGGCAATCACAGCATTTTTTCTTTTAATGTGAATTAAATACTTTCAGACAGAGTACTCCCAGTTGATCATTATATCTAACATTTCTTGTTCTAAGTTCTTCACACGTATTAGCTCAATCTTTATGACCTTTATAGAAGTCCTATTATTACATATACCGTTTTCTCTAACTTACAAATAAGAAAAGTGAGACATAGGGGGCTGAAGGAACTTGCCAACTTACCGCTAATAAATGACAGAGCCAAACTTTGAATCCAAAAAATCTGGTTCCAGAGTCCGCGTAGACGCTTACTCATCAGGCTCTCCACTCTGCACGCTAGCTTTTTTCTTCCAGCCATCACTAACCTCACAAGCAACATATTTCAAACATAACTTCTTCAAAGTAATTACTAGTTTCCACTTCACCCTTGCTTTAAAGAGTGAAATCAACTACTTTGAAACCACAGCCCAATACAAGGGAAGGTTACAGGCTGAAATAGGCAGCTGGTTTTGTTACCTTGTGAGCTGGGGTCAAGGAACCAGCATTCCTTTCTTTATCTCCAAGAAAGAACATCAACCTCTACATTTTCTTATCTTTCCCACTCTCTCTGAGCAACTGAGCCTGTTACCTATTTCCACTTCGACTGGGAAGACATTAACAAAACAAAACTAGGTTTACAGCAGCTACACAGCCCTCCTCCTAATTCAAAGGTGCTAAAATCCAAAAGGAGAAATTCAGAAAAAAAAAAAAAAAAAAAGGAAACCCTAAGCTTAACACTGCTTATTCTACAATCACTTGCAAATCACCTCTTTTCTCAGATTTCTCAGAATCACAGACCTTGCCCGCAATGCTCTTTATATTTCATGGGAGACCTTTAAAAAATTCAAAGTTGCACTGAAGGAAGGGTTAAAGTTCACAGTGAACATTGCCAATAATGAATGCCATTGTTGTTCCTTTATATAGGAGAACGAACGAGAAATAAATCAGAGTTGACATTGGTGGCAGTGAACCAGAATCCAGAAACCATCACAATGACCATCACTATGGCCACCATTCATGCTTTAGAGGGAGATACAGGGCGGAACGTAGGCCTATTTTGTGACTCAATTTGGTTAGTTTCAAGTTCTCCTTTTTCTTACTTTCTCACAATGTCCTCAGAGATGACTTATGTGAGGACTGTGGCCAGGAATCTTCTAGTCATGCATTTCATTCATCTTCCACTTTCCTTAGTTATTGGGAAAAAACAAGGCTGAAGTTATAAGCAGCAAGATAAAGAAGACCATCACTAACGGATACACGCAAATTCACTACGTAACGTCAAGAAATATAAACATTTGGTGGTTATGACTGTTTTTGTCACTGGAATGAACTTTAAAAAATGAAGAACACTAGCTTAAACTGCATGGAGTCAGCAGCTGAGATTAATGGCAAGTTCAACCAGTGACCTGAAGGATTAATAAGTGTATTTTATAATAGGTGTTCTTCAACCCCTAATTATCACGAACCACATCATTATTATAATAAAATAAAAGGGAAATGTAGATAGAGAAATTTTTTTAAGAGTAAATTTTGTCCTTAGCATTGAGTTAAGTGTTGTGAGGAATACCAAAACAGCAAATGAGGCTGCATTAACGGAAGTCATCATCCCATTTCACATGTTCCAAGAGCTAACTCCCTTTTGGCTCCCAGCAATTTTACTTCTGCTGGATGCTACGGACTACAGAGGCACCCACAAAATATGTGTGGGGGAGACAAGTTGTTTTACCAATAAATAAAGCTGGACACACCAGATTTCACTAGATGCTAAAGAATGCATTTTAGAGGTGCTGTCTGGATCAAGCATGAAGTACAAAGAGCCTACCAGCCCTCCAACACATATAGATTGTTCTCTAAACAGATATCCAATTTTGATGTTCTCTACCATGAATTGCAGGCCACAGGTCTCTGCTTAGAGAAGACCTAAGCCACTAAAAAAGATTCCTGATTTAGATTACATATGCTACTGGATGTGAGAAAAGGGCAAAGCTGACATGGCTTAACTCAAAGGCAAAGACTGTGGAATGGCCTGAGTGAGATGTGGACCAGAAGGAGAATAATCAAACAGCAAGGAGGTAGGACCACGCTCCAGATAAAGGAAAGAGCGATGAATTCTTCTGAGAAACATGGCAAGATTTACTCCTGATGGAATAGTTAAGTAAAAACATCCGGGGATAACGTGACCCTACAAAGAAGTTACTAGTGTGACCATTCTTAGGTGGTTGTCCCTGTCAAATTCATAGGTAAGCAACTACTATGAGTAGTGAAAGATATCTTCACAAAGAGAACAGATAGACAACAGGTGTCCTAAATTTTTAGGAGGAAGGTCGAGGAAGCCTTCATAGGTAGATAAAACAGCTGTGTGTGTGTGTGTGTGTGTGTGTGTGTGTGTTTAATTACTGCCTATCCTATAGATAGCAAGGGCCACTTTTACAGCCAGAAGGGCACCCCCAGTGAGAACAAGACCATTTTGTTTTACTTTATCTTATTCAGCTGTACCAGTCCCTCTGTAGTGGTAAAAATCAAGAGTGCCTGCCCTACCACATGGACCTGTGTCTCCAAGTGCCCAGAAAAAAATTTAACTGACGTGAAAATACAATTTATACAGAATAAACAAAACTATTGGATATACCACAGCCAGTTCTGCAAGTCTACTTTGTTAAGTCTGTAAAGGCTCTCACAACTTTCACTGAATGATGATTGTCTAACAGTGCTTTTTCTAAGCAAATCATTTCTCCAGAAATGTCTCCCGACTTCTCCACTAAAAATGGCACTTTGACAGTAAGAAATAAGACAATATTTGAAGATAGGAGTGAAAGGACAAGAAATGCTATAGAACTCTGGGCAGCTAGAAATGGTATCGATAAAATCCTGGATGCCAGGGCAATTGGAATAAAAATATTTGAAGACTCAGTAACAACTTGGTATTGGATTCTCACTGGCCTATCACCATGCTCCTTAGAGGGATGTTTGTGACACTCCTGAGACTCATAGCTGGATTCGTCTTCTGAGTCTTCAAAGTAGGTGTTACTGGAATTTTAAGTTATGGAATATGACACTATTACCAGGAATACAGCAAACTTCAGCGATGGCTAGATTCTCACTTAATCATATATGACATGGGGATTAGACTTATTTAAGCATATACTTTCAACTGAAACAATCATGGTTCGCATTTAGTGAGTGGATTTTAAAAACCAGTTTTGTTAAAGTTATAAAAATGGATTTTTTTTTTGTCTAAAGGAAATCTTGGGTTGGTATAATCTGTTAAATACACTTATCACTAATGTCATTAAAGTAAATGTGTCTATGATCTTACTACTACAGTAAATGGAAAAGACACTTGGGGGAATTTATTATATAATCTAAGAAAATATTACTTTACAATGACCTCATGCTATCCGCTTTCAACTTAAAATGGTTTAGTTGTGGATGTTTATAGCCATCAACTTGAAAGGTGTTTTGGAAGGAAAAAAGTTTGATTTTTCAAACCTGTTTTGAAAACATATAAAAAGTGCACCTGGTTGGTTCAGTCAGTTAAGCATCAGACTCTTGGTTTTCGCTCAGGGTCGTGAGTTCAAGACCCACATGGGGCTCCATGTAGGGAGTCTTCTTGAGATTATTCCCTCTACTCCCTCTCCCTCTCCCTCCCCTTCTGCTCTTTCCCTGCTTGTGCTCTCTCTCTCTCAAATTAATAAATAAAACACACAACACACACCAAAAAAAACCTCCCATTTTTTCATAGTAATACTTTTGAACTATTAACAGGAACTGGAATAATAAGTAACAAAATAAATTTATATTTTTGAAAAAGATGCAAAGATTAATAAGAATTATGTATATTATAGGATTACTTAAAATGGTGGCATTTTTAAAACAACCTAGATGTCTAGCAAGAGAGAAATGATTCATCAACAAACTATTTAGAGCTATTTTTTAAAATTAAAAACACATTCTACGGGGCGCCTGGGTGGCTCAGTTGGTTAAGGACCCGACTTTTGATTTTGGCTCAGTTCATGATCTCAGGGTTCTGGGATCGGGCGGCTCTGCACTAAGTGTCGAGTCTGTTTCTCTCTCTGTCCCTCCCCCTGCTAGTGCTCACTCACTTGCTCTCTCTCAAATAAACAAAATCTTTAAAAAAATTAAAAGTAAAAAAACACAATTAGGGGAAAAGGGAAACGATCATGTTATAATATTAGGTGACAAAAAGCAAAATATAAAATTCCACAAAATGTACTGTATCAAATATTTACGTGTAAAATGTATACCAGAAGGCTGTGTCATAATACACATATATCTAATAAAGAAATTGTTAGTTTTTGCTGGTTGATAAATTTCTATTTTTAATAGCATTTGTTTCTCCTTTATATAAAGCATATAATTTATTTGAGGCAATTTAGGGGGAGTAAAACATAAAGACAGAAAAAGAAAATTAAAATCACCTGTAAAGTCACCACTCAGAGATGAAGACTGTTGGTGTACATTATTTCTGATCTTTTTCCCATGCATTTGTCCTATTACTCCTATTGTCACAGAGTGACGTTACAAATCTATTTTTGGCAGGGGTTATTTTCTGTGATAAATAATACAAATTTATTTTTGAAATATTCAGTTGGGCAAAGAAAACGCAGCTTCTTTCATTTCTATAGCTGATTTAATCACCCTCAGAACTCCCATTAGCAATATTTCAATCTCTTCTAGTTTAAACAAGACTTCAGCTTAAATATTTACCTATTCAGAATCTGACCTGCCAAAATTGCTAGTTTATTATATGGTCCCCTTTGGAAGACTGAGTGTCATTAGGACAGTCCCTGGGAGCTCTCTGCCACCACTACCACCCCCCTCCCCCTTCCCCATCCTTATCCAGAAGAGTAAGGGAGGCAATACATGATGGGCCTCATGGGATCCTTCTGACCCAGACAACATCCCTGGACATCACTGCTGTTGCTGACTACAACGTGGCTCTCTCCCCGGACTGGTTCCTGCTGAGATGTGGCTGGTCCTAGGCTTTGTGGGGAATGCTCACTGGCACTCATCCTGGGCCTGTAGTCCCAGAGAGCTGGCTCCGGCCGGAAAGCCCTACACACAGACCTCTGGACTCCAATATTGGGCCTCTGGAGGGACACTCCCACATCATCATCAATTCTCAAAACTCATTGTACTGTACGCTAAAAAAAGAATTGAGTTTACTACATATAAATAATACCTCAGAAAAACCCCAGATATCCAAAGCTATGTATTTAAAGTGGTAAAGGCAGATGATTTGCCAAAAATGTTCACTGTAGCAAAAAAAAAAGTCCAAAATAATGAACTAACCACATCAAGAAGTCAGAAAAAGAATAACACAATAAACTCCACAAACATAAAAGAAATGGAATTTTTTTTTAAGAAATGGAATTTTTATTTTATTTTATTTATTTATTTTTTTTTAGAAATGGAATTTTTAAAATGGTTCTAAGGCTTCCAGCTTGAAGTACATGTATGAGTGGCAGGATCCAGTAGTACAGGAAGGGCACAGGAGTGAATCTGACAACACAAGGTGTGCTGTTTGCATCATCAACTTTAAAATAATAATAAAGTTGACTAAAATCCAGTTTGCACATCCTTGTCACCATGAACTAGTAATTCTTTTTTATTATTTTTTTAAAGATTTTATTTATTTGAGGGGGGGTGGAGCGCACAAGTAGGCAGAGTGGGAGGCAGAGGGAGGAGAGGCAGACTCCCTGCTGAGCAGGGGCCCCACGTAGGGCTCGATCCCAGAACCCTGAGATCATGACCTGAGTGGAAGGCAGATGCTTAACCGACTGAGCCAACCAGGCGCCCCTGAACTAGCAATTCTAAACAACATCACTGATAAATTATTCTCTGAAAAAAATATGTTGGTCTTAGTTCCAAACAAGGGCAACAGTGACTGTAAAGTTTTAGTAACATGTATGTAAACTCTGAGTTGGCACGTTTTTATTTCTTAAGGGACTTACATTTATGTAATCTATGGGCTGGCCTCTGATTCAGGTTTGTTTGAAGGGACAAGGGCTCATGTCAGGTGCAGTTGTGTTTCCCACTACACAGTCCTGTATTTGAAGAGTAGATTCTCCACAAACATGATGAGCACAGTGGTTGTAACGGAAGAAACACACCTGAATAATCTCAACTCTGTCCTTCTACCTTCAAATCACTCTCTGAACCTTATGAAGTTCACTCTTTTAGAAGCCCTGCTTCACATGTTTTCCCTCCTCTTCTCAATTATTACATCCACTCAATTGCATTATTATGAGATACAAGTTTTCCCTTTTTTGTAGTGTAATATTTATTTTGTTATTGGTTTGATTATATGTATGTATGTTTCAGTAAGAAAAATCTATTTTCTGGCCATGACTACTATTTCTTTCATCGCAGGATGACCATGGACAACAGTTTTCTCATATAGGAAAGGGGGGTGTTACTGTGGTTGTCTAGCACTCTGGGTAGGCCACTGGGGGGGGGGCATTTACTAAAATAGAAGATATAGGTGGAGGAAGTGTGTGGGGAGAAATGACTTAGGCTCAATTTCAGACACTGAGTTTGAAGACTCTGAGGGACAAGCAGATAAAAATGCCCAGTAGGTAGCCGGAAATCCAGGAAAAGAACAAGCTCTAGGAGTCACAAACAAGTGGGCCAGAGAAATCATGAAACTGGACAGAAGATCAGTCAAGTAAAACACAAAAAGTAAAAGCTCAAACGTCATGGTATAGTCTCATTTAGGAGGAGGCAGGGGAAGGAGAGTAAAAACAAATACGTGCAGGGGGAAGAGAAGTACCAAGGGAAAAGGAGTGAATAAGTACAGGAAGAAAAAACTATAAAGTCAATTTGTAAGTTTAAGTCAACTTCTAGTATGAAGGCCGAAAGCCAATGACCACCCTGCATTTGGCTACTAGGAGGTGTCCAGGGATCTTTATAAAATCAGTTCCCAAAAGGTCTGGCCACTTTGTTAAAACTTCAATCTACATCATTAAAACGCCACATTTCCAACCACAGGTGGACCAGAGTGGGACTCCCGGGGCTCCAGAGACCTCTGCAGGGAGGTCGCTGAACCACACGCATCAGGATTATTTGAGGCACTTGTTTAAAATTGAGAATTTGAAGACCCCACTTCAGACATTCAAATCAGGATCTCAGGAGGTAAAAACAAGACAAGGTGCCTGTAATAAGCTTCCCAGATCATTTTTAGGCCTGCTTGCATTTGAGGACCACTGATCTACGTGCTCTTCATGGCCCAGTCTACCTCTGCCACTCTGTAGTTCAATAGCTTCTCTCTCTGAAAACAGGGTGCTAAAGCAAGGATTATTAAAATCCATCCAGAAGTCAGAAATTACCTGATACACATATAGTATCAAGTACTCAGGGCAGAAATACTTTTGCTCTCCATTTACGTTAACCCATCTAGATCACGTGCTGCCATCATTCTGATGGTGCTCACTCTCTCTGTTGCTGGGGAAGTGCGCTAGCCATGCAGAACTACCTTTGTATGTAGCTGGGAGACTCACAGAGATGGGGGTTGTGGGCAGGGAAACTATGTAAAAACAAGAGTTAAAAAGAGAACATCATGCTCCATGGTACCCAGGTGCTAAAAAGAAGTCATCTATTACTATTATTAGATACCTTCAAAAGATATTCCGTGTTATCTTTCTTTTGGTTGGGGGAAAAAGCTACATTTCTGTTCATCTATAAAGAAGTCAACGTTTTTATTGTATACAGAGGCAGAGAATCGATATTTTTTCCCTTGGGGAGGTTACAATTTTAATTAATATTCCCTAATTGATATTGACTTTAATTGACTGATGACAGTCGTATGATGGGCCTTCTGCCAAGCTTCCGGGGTCAGAAGCATGCTGAGCTCCATTATGCACAGAAACCTTTTGTTTTCAGGGGTCTCTGACTAGGGCAATACTTTTTTATGGCTCAGAAAGATCCTTGAGAAGCCATCTGGTTTGGACTCCCATATACTGTTCTCTAAAATCACTCCAACACCTCCCCAGGCCCCACACCATCTAAAGGATCTACTCATTTTACTTGAGTTTTTCGTTATTTGCCCTTGACTCATCTGTAGCATCCTATACCTTTGATTACCTTGGGAAAGACGGTCCTGGGGTATCATTACATTCTGGGTTAGCATGTTTGCGGATTTTTAAATAAAACAGTAAGAAAGTGGAAATTAAAAAGTTCGATGCATTGTATCTATGATTGTGTATTAACTACAGTATTCCATAAATAGTTAACACACGCACATAATGAGTGCAAATCACGGGGCTGAAGAATGTGCAGAACTAAGGAGGAAAGGAAGGGGGTCAGGGTAGAAGGTGTCCCACTAGTTAGTATGTCACAGGCTGGAAAGAGGCTTTGAAAACACTAGCTTAAGGTACATACACACACATTACGGCAAATACACCAATTACTTGCAGGAAGAAAAGCAGGGCAAGGGGAAGAGGTGCAAATGCAAAGGGAAGACATTTTATACTTTTAACTAGCTAGTAGGGTTTCTGGGTTTTTTGTTTGTTTTTTTAGCCTCTGAGCATATGGGCTCTTTCATAGGTAATCCAACCTATTTTAACTATAAACAAGATCGCTTTTAAACCATCTCACATAAATAAAATTTTAATCCACTTTATGAGGGCTTATAGAAGATTACACAAACTCATTCTTGTGTTTGCAATTCTTCATAGAAAATGTTTCCTTACAGTCTACCCAATCTGACACTAGAATATCTAGTCTGTATTTATTTGTTACTAAATCCCACAGCTCACAGCTAGCTTCAGAATATAGTAACAGTTTATGTGCTTCAGATGGGCAGAAAACCATCCCTTGACTTTTTTCAGACCAATAAATTCAATTTGTCATAAACTTATTTAATCTCTTTTTACAATTTCCATGTACACTGTGTACAGTAATTCCTCTTTTTTTCAGAGAGGTTATGTGCCTTGTTCAGAGTTGACAATAACTCATGGACTAAGCCACAACCAGATCTTAGATTCAAATCTTGAACCTTTTTTCTGGTGACAGAGTCATTTGAAAGTCTGATGAAATTCATGGACCAATTCTCCTCCCAGAAAGGCACACAGAGAAATGCATTTTGGCATACAGTTTTAGGGGATGTAGATATGCCCAGGGCAGGAGCCGCTAATTTAGATGGATCTGTGTAACTTCTAAGGAACCACACTCAAGTGCTATGTTGCATCCTACAAGGCACCCCAGAGATCTACTAGGGCTCCATTCCTTAGATAAATTCATAAGCTGAAAAGGAGTAGAAGAAAATAAAAAGAGGGAAAGGCAAGAGAAAAGAAAAAGAAAATGAACTATTTGTTGAATGTCTAACATGTCATAAAATAGTAAATGAAAGAGATCATCTCTTCTGATTTCTGCTTCAATTGGTGGGGGGGGCAAAAGTGAATCAAGGTTAACATTCATAGTAGTATTACACAAGATGTGCTTAAAAAAAATAAAAATAAATAAAATAAATAAAAAAAAAACAGGAGTGCCTGGGTAGCTCAGTTGGACTCTTGGTTTCAGCTCAGGTCATGATCTCATGGGTTGTGAGATCAAGCCCCAAGATGAGCTCCACAGTCAAGAAGGCTACTTAAAGATTCTCTCTCTCTCTGCCCTTTCCCCCACATGTGTTCTCTCTCTTCCTCTTAAATAAAGAACTCAATCCCTAAAAATAATAAATAAATAAAACAGCCCAGTTTCCTATAGAAGTGATTGCAATTCTTGAAGAAAAATAACCCCATGTTATTAGAGATCACATGTAAATACGTAAGTTTCTCAATGTAGCAAGTTTATGTGAGTTGCACTGAAAATCCAAATGTTTACTAAGTAATTTCTTAAGAAAGGACAGGCCAAAACTTAAACAGATGATACCTCTAAGTGCTAAGGCATTGTGGGTAATTTTGATATTCTTCTTTATACTTTCCTTTATCGACTAAAAATTCCTTGAAAAAAGTGTAGATCTTGTTTAGAATTAAGGAAGCACCCATGAACATGTTTAATGTATAGCAAGAGAAGCGTCATTTTGGAGAGACAGAAAAAAGATGAAGAAAGGCCAACTTGCTTTATGCGCAACAGCTGGGGGAATGATCTCTGGGTGTGGAAAAGTTTCACATTTTCTGGCATTCAGAAAAGACCAGATCACAAGATTAAGAAAGGGAAAGAAAAAGGCACAGAAAGGAGAATAAAATAGAAAAGTAAGGAGTTTTGTGGACAAAACTGCAGTAGTAGCCAAAGAAATGAGTATGATACAAATGTAATCAGAACCCATTTCAGTGCACAAAAATATTATCTCCTTTTTAATACAGAATGCATGAGTGATACAAAAGCAGTATCAGCTGAGTTCCTGCTATGTGATCGTGCAGGCTCTCTTCCACCTTTTGATTTTGGGGGACTCACCCCCACATCACCAAACCGTGTAGCAGCCAAACCGGGATGAGTCTCGCACTCCCTGACCACATGTGGTCCAGCAAGGTGACCAGACAGTGAGCTTCCCGTCATGTGGTCCACCGTCTGATTCAAGACCCTGCAAATGACTGGTCTGGCCACTGAATCAAAGCATAGTGCAGAAAGGGCACTGCTGGTGCTTTTTGAACAACAAATGGAGCAACTGTAAGAGAGCAGGTCTCCAAACTAGTGGACTATATATAACCTGCTGAAAGGCAGGAGCCAGGGATATCTTACCAGCATACTTAACCTCGCGCATTTATGTACTGAACAATTATTTAATTAAATTCATTTGAAGGTTAGGGACATGCGCCTGTGCTAGGCACTTCCACATGTACCGTAACGCTCACAAAGGACCTTAATGAAACAGCTATCACCATCCCCATTGCACAAGTGAGGAAATGGCTCAGAATATCTAAGTATTCAGTCCAAAATCACAGAGCTACTTTGTGACAAAGCAAGTTAAAAGGCCCCTATACCTCCGCTCCTTTAAACGGAGTTATTTGGTTTATCTTAATTATATTCTACACAAGTTAAAAATCAGAAATGATTTGGTAAGTCTATCAAAAGACATCTGACCTCCTGATTTCCTTCCGCTTTCTTATCAAGCATCTGTCTGGCAATAGGCTTCCTAGGGAACAGAATTAAACAGGTAACTCTGACCTCTGTATCATGTATCTCCCAGGACATATATAAGGATTTCCAGACTCAGGTTAGTACAAAGGCAGCAGTAAGACAGTATATCAAAGATTATATATTTGCCCAAATCAAAAGCAGCCAGATTACATGAATAAGGGCCAGATTTAGACTTAAGATAGTCAAGTGTAAAACTATGTGCCACTTCCTATTCCTTATATCCAATTTATCTCTTCATAAACTAAACCTCCCACGGCTTAACCAAGCCAGCCCAGTATTCCTCTACCTTTATCTGCTTCCATTCCCAGGACATCTCTGAATGCACAGGGCTCTGGCTGCACAGGTGGTAACACGGCACCACACGCAGGAGAGACAACTGCTCCCATCACCCCCTGTAATTCTACCTAACAGATAAGCTGAGGGAGGGAAAGGAAAAATGAAGACAGAAAGAAAGAAAAAAAAAAAAAAGACACACGTGCCAAAGTTAACTCAAGATTGAAGGAGGGCTCTAATTCGGTCATACTGATATATTATTAGTGAGATGACACGAGTACTAAAGGTCACTAAACATAAGAGGAATGCCAAATAAACTGAGCTTCAAGAATTAATGCCAAAATCATTAAACTAAAAGACACTATATATCAATATGAAATTTGTCAAGTAAATGCCTAGGTGTTCCACTCATTACTGGCAGTAAAAGAGTAAATAAAAAGTTTCTAAGAGCCATTGATCATAGTACGATCTGTGTTACATCTCTCCTCTGATCTTCCTTCACAGTCTCTATGAAGAGTTAAACACGACTTCATAGGAATCTACTGCTGCTGCAAATCTGATTGTGCAAAAATAGACTAGTTCACTTTCCACAGCTAGTTGTCAAACATGAACCCAAAAATCATCTTTTAAAAATTAAACAGAAGCACTTCTAAGGACAGCTGTCTCCCTCTCCTGCCACTCTTGTTCTCTGCCGCTGCGCCTCACATCTAGCCCTCAGGTCCTCCGACGTGCCCAGTGGTGTCCCACTTCCTCACCTCGTCCACCCTCTAAGCCCTCCTCACTTCTCAGATCTCAACTGAGACAGCATTTCCTTAAAGACCCCTCTCAGAAAGGCCCCCTAGGCATTCTGTCTCAAGAACCAGGTGCTTTTTCTCATCAGTGTTTACTGAAACATGTGAAATAAATAAGTGAATGAGTAAGCAAGTGAACAAATATAGTTATACTGTTTTTTCCTTGTAGAAGCTTTTCTATTTATTTTCTTATTATGCGTTGGCAAGCAGAGCCACTGAATGAGGAAAGGATCCCCACCCTCCCAAAACTAATGCTTGTTCTTTCTGCTTATTCCCACAATGAGGACACACTCTCCAATAACCTTGCTGTGACACCCTATCATTAGGGTCATTATCAGTAGGAAAATGTGTGTGTATAATTTTTTGAGAGTTTCTTAATAAAAAAGCACCTCTGATAAGACTGCCATCCAAGCACGGTATTACAAAGCACAAATGACTTGTAAGGGATCTTCTCAGGATTTAAAAATATTAGATGCGCTACTTATTTTTATATGCAAAAAAGGACACATGTTTTAGAGGTCATCCCCAAAGACGGACACACAGAACCTCCTGCAAAATGGGTTCTGTGTTCTGCAGTGGGACACAGGAAAACAAATGCATTGTTGAGTGGGGGGAGGGGGGGCGGACAGGGGAACAGGATAGCATCAGGCACACAGGTGCCTGAAGCCTCTCAGGTTTCTGCTCCTTCCTTCCCCAGGTTTTCTGCATGCCCTGGATCTCCAGGGGATCATTACACTCAGGGAAAAGAAGTCTCTCTAAAACCTAACGGAGGAGGACCTTCTATGAAAGGCTCCTGCTATTGAATAAAAAAGAAAGTACAGAACAGAGCAGGAAAACAGCTGCATTTTTTTCAAGCAAACAAGTGAAACACAGAACTAAAATCTGTGACAAAATTACTGAAGTTGTGTCAAACAGAGACTAATTAATGTCGGATAAGTTTTCATAAGTAAAGAAATTAATCAAGACATCATTAGCTTTTTTTATCCCTTCGATAACTTGGAGCAAGCATCAACTAAAAATGCCTTAACCTGTGAGGCCTATATTCCAAAGGCCCTTTTACCAAAGGACACCACTGCATTGGAAATACTCAGAGTACTTATTTAGCTACTCATTTTTAAGTGACACTTGAAAACTGAGCACCATCAAGCCTTCCAAAAATAGAGCAAATCAGCTTTGTTTTACTTTTCAGAGACATGCACAGTACATCCACCCACTGCTTGTTTCTTTAACTACCAGAGTGGTAGAGATAGAGAAATACATAAAGAATAAAACAGATAAAGATAAAATTCATCTCCTACATAATGTAAATAACAATGCTTTCTATCCTAATTACTGGATAATTTCTCATTATCTACTCTATGCCCACCACGTCCTAGCATTAAAGAGAATGCAAGAAAAATACAGGTGCATGGCCCATATTCCCAAGAAGCTTATCATCTAGTTGGATAAAAACAAAAACCCAAAAACTAATGGCTGTAGAACAAAAACCAGGGCAGCCCGGGTGGCTCAGTGGTTTAGCACCTGCCTCCAGCCCACGGCCTGATCCTGGAGACCTGGGATCGAGTCCTACGTCAGGCTCCCTGCGTGAAGCCTGCTTCTCCCTCTGCCTGTGTCTTCACCTCTCTCTCTCTCTCTCTCTCTCTCTCTCTCTCTGTATCTCTCATGAATAAATAAATAAAATCTTAAAAAAAAAAGAACAAAAATCAAGGAACAGATTACATAACTAAGTGCTGAGTTAGGTACTGTCATTTTTTTTTAAACCAACACCATTATGAATCTGAAAATAAAGTTTTTTTTTAAGGTAGCATAATCTGGGCTGAACCTTGAAAAAGGGCAGTATTTAGAGCAGCAAAAAGAAAAGGAGAACGGGGGGCCATCCCTGTCTGAAGGTAAGTAAGGAGGAGAAATACAAGCAAAGACAGAACAGCTGCGTGAGAAGCTGAAGGCACCTGGCAGCCAGAAGGCTGATGAGGAGACTGGCCTTCCTGGGTGACAGGTTCCAGTTGGGAGACCGGGGTAGGGACACAATGGGGCAGAGCCAGACCACAAAGAATCTGGATATCCGGGTCGTGTATCCGAGAGTGCCATGGTAGATGCCTCCACCAGAAGCAGCCAGATCAGAGCGAAACACTGGGAAGGAACTAGGCCCTCGGAAACTCTGGCAAAGCCCAAACTTGGGTGTAGAAGAAGTTGTAGTTTCCTTCTGTACGACTGAATGTCATTTCCATCTTAAGGAAATGTTTCTACTTAATGGTAGAAACTAAATTACAGTCAGCAGTTCAAGGTAGCCTCAATCAAGGTCTGGTTTCCTCTTTCTCAAGGGTTACATCTAAGTTCCAGAGGATTATGAAACATTAGGTTTGGGGAGTGTGGGAACAGGACAGGTAGGGGCTCATTTATCCCTGCAAACATCTGAAGCTCTTCCACCATCAGGCCCCCCGGATCCCTCCCCGGACTTGCTGCTTCTTCCACAAGCCTCCTGCAAGTCTGGCTCTCTCTGGGCTACGTGCACGCCCTCTTGGCACACAGGCACCTCCTTGCTGCCCCTAAATTATCTCTGCAGCAGAGACTGACACTTACCTACTGTTTCCTTACTAACTCCGTGCCCAGATGATAACCAGAAGAAATAGAAGTAGGAGCCCATCACAGTATTAAAGGGCAAAAAAGCCCTGGGACGACTAGAGTATACAGTAAGCTCGGGGCATGCTGTGTTGGTAGGGGCAAAGAGCAGAGAGAGGGCTTCACCTTATAAATTATTAGGTCAGTGTCCGTCAGATTAGCAACCTTCAGGGAGCGAAACTTCAGTAACGGGAAATAACTACCCAAAGGAAAAAATTTAAGGTTTACGTGCACACATGGAAGATAGAACATCAAAAAATCCAGAATTGTGTCGGGCTGTGTTGTTTGATCTTGATTCTGAGATGTATTTCCTCACTTCAAAAACACTGATTATCCTAAAAAAAGAAGTGACTGAAAGAATAAAGTAAAGTAACAGATGTGAAAGTATAGCTGGTAGATGAAGGAAATCTACCCTTTCTCCACTTACCACCTTTTGAAGTCTTCCCTGGCAAGTGAACATTTCGTGTATAGATAGAAAGTGAAGAATGGCATGTTTAAAATAACATGTTCCCCAAATAACATTTAAATGTATTCAATAAGATTTAATCAATACCACCTAAAACTCAAATTATTATTGTTGTACACTGAAGATAAATATTACAAGATGCATTTCTATCTTTAATGACAAAATCCCAAGTCCATGAGAACAGAAAGGGGGGAACTCAGTGTGGAGCTTCTAAGTTTTGATTCACACTGGAGGTTTTTCAGTTTATTCCTATCCTCATCTCCAGCCCCAAATATCCAGAAACAAATGGCCAATTATTCCTCTAAGATTAGAAACAAGGATCCGAATGCCTGACTCCTCAGGGTTCTATAATCTAAAAAAAAAAAAAAAAAGAAAGAAAGAAAGAAAAAAAAACATGAAAAGGCACAATCTCTTCAAATTATATGTGTTTAATTAAGTATGAGGCTTATATGTGGTCAAATGGAAAATATTAAACTATAGTCCCATTCACATATTTTCAAGTCTCTTCCTCACCATTCTCAGGTTTTTGTTTCCCAAAGTATTTATCACCAAACATGCTATATATTATATACATTATGCTCAATGTTTATTGTCTGTCTCTCCCTGCTAAAATGGAGGCTCTATGAAGGCAAGAAAGTTCACATTTTTTAGATCAAATACTTTTCAATAAATAGTTGTTGATGGGTACATGCACAGTCTGTGCAAATCCTGGCACCCTGTATACCTGACATTTTGAAGCAACAGAATCCATGTGCCTGAAACATAAAGTATGGGAAAGTTATACCCTACTCACTCTGGGCAGATGCCAGTACTGGATTTATAAAGGTTATAGCTGAATCCTTGGTGGGGGGCCGGGGGGATGGGGGCTTATAATTCAAGGACAAATGGAACAGTTTCAGTCATGTAGACCAGAGTCTCACTGTCATAAACTAAAAGCAAATTAGAGTTCAGTAGCCCCTGGAGAACTAAAATATAGACACCTTTAATAAAGAATTTACACCTTCTTTAAGCAGAGTTGGGATAAGGCATAAGTCATGCCATAAATGAATGAAAGATTGAAGTCAGTGACCTCCAGGTGATGGTAGGACCTAGATAAAGATGCATTGCACTGGGAAAGACATCACAAGACATCTCTCCGGCCATTTCCATCAAGAATGTGCATACCTATTCCCTCTACTGTCAATACCTCCTTTGCTTTCAGCTCTTACTCTCTCCTTCTCCGGCCCCCATTCCCAGTGTTTTGTTCTCTCTGCGGCTCTCTCATGCAGGATCTCTCACTCTGGCATATGCCCCACCCAGCAGGAGCAGAACTTGTCATATGCACAGAGGCAAGCAGGCCTCTCCTGCCCACCAGCATGTGCCAAGCTCAGCAGTGGCCTGGCACACATAAATGAGTCCTGGTCTAAATAGAGTAGAGCATGGACAGCCCCTAGAATTAACTGTTCCATGCATACCCACTGGGCACAGACCCAGAAGCTAAACACATTCAATGCATCCAGGATAAATCCCCTCAAAACTGGAGAAAATGGCTTTCTCGGTCAACTGCCTATGCACAGAATTCAGTAATACCAGAACTCTGACTGCAGACTTAAAGAAGAAATGAAATCAAGACCCAACTCATTCCTTTACGCTGACTTGCCTAAGTCCCCCAAAACCCAGTGCTACACCTACCTGAAATCCAAAACAAGATGGGTCACCTTGAACCCTAAAGTCTCTTCCAGGTCTACAGGCCTATGGTTCCATCACCACCAGCTTTTCTGCATCTACTGTCTTACCAACAACCATTCTGAGCACTGTGAGGACTAGTAAATACAAATGTAAGAGACAACAGTGGTAGAAAATCATTAGGATAGTGAGGGACTGACTTAGACCTTGAAGGATTTAGGACTTAGACAAACAAAGGGGTTTTCAGACAAAAGTAATGGCATGTGCAGTGAAGCAACAGAAGAGAAGAACATGAAACATTTTTTGAGGGGCACCTGGGTGGCTCAGTGGTTGAGTGTCTGCCTTCGGCTCGGGTTGTGATCCCAGGGTCCTGGGATCGAGTCCTGCATTAGGCTTCCTACAGGGAGCCTGCTTCTCTCTCTGCCTCTGTGTCTCTCTCATGAGTAAATAAATAAAATCTTTTTTAAAAATGTTTTTTTTGATTCAGGGAAGACACTACACCAGCTGGGAACGGGGTGCAAGCAGAAGAGCTATGGGTGATAACACAGGTACAAGATAAGGAGTCTGGCATTGTGGACAATACAGAGCTTTAATAAAAGCACCTGAAAAAAAGGAGACAAAGATGAAGGGATACTCCACAAAAATGTATTTGGTGGCCAACAGATACTGAATTGGAGTGAATAATGACTTAGGAAAGATTCAGTGGGAAAACAGTGTGATAGCTGAGTTACTGTCAATATGTTATTAATAAGAATAACACTACTAATGTACTATTAATTGTTACTAATGTGTTGGCAATTGCAACGAAGATAAAGAAGGCAGGGGATCCCTGGGTGGCTCAGCGTCTGCCTTCGGCCCAGGGCCTGATCCTGGAGTCCCAGGATCGAGTCCCACATCAGGCTCCCTGCATGGGGCCTGCTTCTCTCTCTGTGTGTATAAATAAATAAAATCTTAAAAAAAAAAAAAAAAAGGCAGAGGAGACCGAGCAGCAAGGAAAAACTGTCATCCCTTACAAGAAGCCCCTTCCAGGATGTGGAATGCACACTAATCCTAGTGGGTGTGTGGAGAGGTGCTGATGTCCGAGCCAAAGGATCTCACAGTAGTTAGCACTTCTTCAGCGTTCAAACCACAATCACGGGACTGGCTTCCCAAAAGAGAGTTTTGCACATCTTTGATGATGAATGCTGTCTCTCTTCCTTCTCCTTACTCTTTTCTTCCAAGACTCCCTCCTGGAATTCCATCCAGCTCAGTGTCAGTAAATCTACAGAGAGCTTTCCACCACAATCCCCACACCACACAGCCCATCTCCTTTCTTCTACAATCTTTTCTTTTCTATCATCTTTCGAGTTAATCTTATTAAAAATTTACTTGTCGAGATACCTAGTTACCATGGTGATAAGAAGGCAACATTACAGATAAAGAGAAAAAATTGCCCTTATTCTTTTACTAGCTTAAACATTCCTCATTTTCCATCAGTTTACCTAAAAGATTAGGCCATTAATCTCCAGTCTTTCAAAATAAGCCTGCAAATAGCTCAACACTCATTCCAAGACCAATATATAGTGCAAGCTTCATCCTAATTGCTCTAATTACATGAAGAACATAATGAGATACAGCAGCAGATGGCTACAGATTAAATGTGACAGAGAAGAAAAGCTCCTCTCTCTCTCTTATTGAAGGAAGTTTGCAGGGGGAAAAAAATTATTTTGTTCACAAAGCCAAATATGTGTTTTAAAAAATGTTATCCCACTTTTCTATTTTCTCCAATAGTATCCTTCCTTGAAAACAAAATTTTTTCATTTCATATTGGTTTCTATTAGTAGAGATAACAGGGATAAATTTGTACCCCTGCTGAACAAAAGATGTACTTATGGAAAATTTTTGTCAATGTTCATATAATAAATCATACACTTCCACAAACCTGCTCCATGATCTCAAAGATGTATTCCATCAAATAACGAATGGGGCGGGGGTGTCTTTAATTTGGGGCCTAACAACAAAAAGTTAGTCTTGCCCTGAAAATTAAGTTTGTTTTCCCCAACTTCTGTCTTCTGGCTAATGGTAACAGCTGGCCCAACCCTTGGGGCTGTCCTTTCAAACCCCTCAAGTGACTACTAATACCATCAGATAGGATCTTGTGCTCAGGAAATCCCTTAAGTCATGACCCTGGAAATCACCACCGCCACCACCAAACCACCAGGGCTCGACAAGGAGCATCCACCACTGGGGCCATGATCGGGGGGTTCCAGTAAAGCCCCTGTGCCAGGACAGAAACGGAGTGCAAGAAAAAAAGAACAAAAGTTCTGCCTCTTAGTGAAACAAGAGATAGACTCAAACTCTTTGTTCCCGCCTGAAGGTAGAGTGTATTCTGAAAACTGGATCTAGGCCACCTCCTTTCCCCGAAGTGATATGCCTCTCCCTTCAGTTCTAATATCAGCTCAATCCAGATTATTAATGTGCATCAGTGCTCCTACAGCCATGGCACTCCACAGTGGTCCAGGAGAGACAGGAAAATCCCAAATCATAGGAGGCTCTATGCTTTCTTCCCCCCACAATGGAACACTCCAATGTCAGGATCAGAAAATACTATTCCTCTAGAAAAAAAAAGTCACTGAATTTTATCAGCTACTCCAATGCAGCACTGTACCTTTTTTTTTTTTTAAGTTTAGGGAACATTTATTTGCATGTTCTTATTTTCTCAAAAGTAGACATTATGGTAACATAAAGTGAACATATGCGATATGCGAACACTGACCCAGTAATGCCACGGGTCAAATAATTTTTTCACATATCAATTTCTATTAATAAATGAAGTTGTTCTGCTTAGACTTCTAAGTAAGTCACCTTAATACCTCACTTGTATTTTTCTTACACTTTATTCGATCATTTCTTTGCCCATCTTCTCAATAACTTAATTTGAGAAATACATGAAGTAAAATGATACAGAAAGCATTTTGAGAAGCATTATTTTCTTGTGGAAAGTATTTAAAGATACTTGAAAGCTCGTTCCAAAAATCAAATCCATTTACTATTTTGTGTGGCATGCCCAGGAAGCAGAGAAACTATCAGAACACTTTGTCACTCCACAGGCTTCACCTCAAGGATCACTTCTCCCTGTTTATGGATGGGCCACATTTTATCCTCAGCCTCCATGTAATTCATTCACTAATAAAATTATTAATTACCATTCCAGAATACACACCTGCTTGAAGTTCAACAAGATACAAGAAGGTTTAAAACAAATAAATTTCTTTTATAAGATATGGGGCAAGAAAAAGAAGGGTTAAGAATTGTACCACCCCAACATGAATGTACACGAAAGTCCTTTCAAAAAGAAAAATTAATGTCCCTGTCCTAACCTTGTTTGTTTCCTTAATAAAATCCCCTCTTCTCTCTATCTTCATTAAAAAGACCTGTGCTAGGACATTGGGGTGGCTCAGTGGCTGAGCATCTGCCTTTGGCTCAGGGCCTGATCCCAGGGTCCTAGGATCAAGTCCCTTATAGGGATCCCTGCAGGGAGCCTGCTTCTTCCTCTGCCTACATCTCCGCCCCTCTCTGTGTGTCTCTCATGAATAAATAAAAATTTAAAAATATTTAAAAAATAAAAGGCCTCTGCTAAAATTGACCACTTAACAGTGTCTTCCACTTGGTTTCGTTTAATCAATAATATTAATAGCCATACTATATTAATCCACACAGGCTACATTATGCTTCCATAGCAAATCACCACTGAAACAGCAGCTTTATACAACATCTATTTCATGCTCACATAACATCCTCGATGGCCCAGAAGCTCTCTTCCACCAGTGACTCAGGGATCCAGTCTCGTATCATCTCATGAGTCCCTCATCTCAACAAATGCATGTCCACAACCCACATCCTATCACCATCTCTTAAAGTCTGTTGGTTAGAATACATGCATGGATGACCCCAGCCTAACTGCAAAGAATGCAGCTCTGGTCTGGCTCTAACGAAAAAAAGAAAACAGAACTGGGTGAATAAGTAGCGCTGTCTCTGTCAATCGAGGTGCTTGCTACATACCTAATTAACTGCCATGCATGTGGAAGTCTTTATATGTACTAATATCTTTAGTATCAACCACCACCATTAAGATAGCTGTTACTATCCCATTTTACAAATGAGGAAATGGAGGTCCAAAGAAGTTAAAGAACCTACCCAAGCTACTAAGTGACCTAGTGCGGAGTCAGCAATGTGCTCCAGAACTCACTAGGAGATACCACTTCTCAAATATGCAAGACACAGTGCTAGGCACTGTTGAGGATATTGGTCTTCAAATACCTGTAGGGATAGCGCATGAAAGAAGTATTTAGATATATTCTGTAAGTCTTGAGAAAACAAAATAAAAGGTAGTACTGAGAGAAAAAAATAAAGTGAAGGAGAGTATTTCTGAGTGCTTATGGCACTGGTCTAGATCCCGTATATACATCTCCATCTAAGCACTCCACAGGTGGGTGTGGTTAATTCCAGGTACATAAATGGGAGACACAGAGAGATTAAGTAGCCTGGCTAGGATGTTAGGCTGAGCCAGGACTGCGACCCCCATCCAGCTGGCTTCCAAACCCAAGCAATCTTCTACTGTATTCAATACTGTACAGAGACGATGAATAGGATCTCAGTCTACAAATCACATAAGCAAGGAATGTAACTTCGTTCTTTTTATTTTATTTTTCTGTGACTAAACTTAATTTTGTTTGTGACCCGCATTTAACTAAAAGGCAGAAACCTGCTCCTTGCATTTCTGCACTGATGTTTTCAGGTAGAAGTCCACTTAGCTCTAGAATTCATCAAACCCTCCTGAAGTCTTCTTTCAAACATAATGCCAACACCTATACTCCCTCAACTCCCTATGGGACTCACCTTCCTCAACTAGTCTACAAAATCTTTTTTTTCCTAACTTTTCCAAATTTAGCTTTATAGACACACCCAGATTTTGTGATTTCTGAAATTCGAAAACTAGACATGCTTGCCTCTTCTCTGCATTCTGCTGAGGTGTCTCCTCCTCTGATACCCAGAGAAAGTAAAACTGTCAGAGGGCAGCAAGGAAATACCAGGAACAGAAAGCACACTGGTTAATGTATCACAATATCACCTTGTTACATAAAGGAGGCCTTTTGATAATGAAATGAGCTGTATGAGACAGTAAACTTACCAGTACAAAAATCTCTTATGGAAAGGGCAGTTGGTCATGTGGCTAGACCAATATACGGGTTTAGCAGGTACATTTCTGAGGGGATTGTAAATGGACCAGGAATATTATCTACCTTTATGGATAGGAGGGAAGGAGGAAGGGAGGAAAATAAAAAACAAATTTACAATTTCAAGGAAGCCGGAAGAGAATCATTGATTTTCTACATATATTTAAATGGAAGAGGATAGGAAGGGACAGATTACCATAAAACTCAATATTGACATGAGAATAATTAAGGAAAATATGTATAGATCGCAAAGAAACAGAATGAGAATATCCAAGAATGTGGTTTCCTAAGATCCTGTGAAATAAGATGAAGTCTGTCCTCCTTGCTGAGAAAAGGTAAAGGAATGGTAAGTGGGAAAGGTGATAGCACAGAAGATTATCTAAACAAATTCTGAGCTTCAAGAACTTTATCTGAATACTGTCACTCAGTACCAACTTGATTCTGATCTAAAACTGTGGAGCCTCCAGGGGAGAGAAGGCAGGTGTGCGAAGTGAAAAGACAAAAAAAACCACTGTGCTTGAGACATTTACATTTATCCCTCTTATAGCCCAGGGAACACATCCTGATTTTTCTTTTTTTTATTTTATTTTATTTATTTATGATAGGCACACAGTGAGAGAGAGAGAGGCAGAGACATAGGCAGAGGGAGAAGCAGGCTCCATGCACCGGGAGCCCGACGTGGGATTTGATCCCGGGTCTCCAGGATCGTGCCCTGGGCCAAAGGCAGGCGCTAAACTGCTGCGCCACCCAGGGATCCCCATCCTGATTTTTCTAATAATTTTCTCTAAACTTTTGTCTGAGAGCTAATGATAAAATAACAATAATAATGATGATAATAATAATAAATTACTCTGAAGGACTCCCAGAGGTATCAGAAGAGATGCTGAGCTACATTAAAATGCAGCTTGGAGTTATGTAAAGTATCACATTAAAATGTAAGACCCTTCAAAATTCAACCTTATTTAATTTCAAAGCAGTATTTCAAACTAAAAGGCACTATGGGAATTGAGAGAAAAAAAGGGAGATAACAACATTCTATCTCTATTTAGGAAAGAATGGAGATGGGGGGGTAGGAGATCTACCAGACATTTTTAATAACATGTGTTATGAATTTCTGTCCCTCTGTCACAATGCATGGACAAAAGGACTACTTTGCTTTTTGTTTCCTGCATTATTATTATAAAGATTAATATGAAAACCTACATTTCTGGCTCTGACCTCCTTTAAACCCTAGAACCATATATTGAATGGCTTGCTGGTTTTCCTCCCTTGGTCACATTCCTCAAGCAGAACAAATTCAATTCACCCAAAACTGGTTTTGTCATCTTTTCCCAAAACTGGATATTCTTCCTTTATTCTCCATTCCAATGAATCCAAGACAAGAACCTAGAGATTCACCAGGACATTTTTGTCATCCTGTAAGACATCCTGTACTTTTACCTCCTAAGTAGCACTCGGTTGGTGGCCTCTCTGTCTCTTCTGCCACTTGCTGTCCTTGTTCGGGCCTTTACCATCTCTCCTCTGAACCCCTGCACCTGCCCCTCTCATCTCATCTCCCGCCCATACATTCTGTGCACAGCCGACCCTCAGAGGACACTTCTAAAATGCGAATGTGCTTCTGCTCCACCCAAGAATAGATCCTTGGGGTGAATGGACCTCACTTCTCCTTTAAGGGATAAACCAGGTTTCTGAGCAGGAACACAAAGTCCTTCCATGAGCTGCCATTCACAGCCTCTCCTTCCCCCACGGGCACTGTCACACAGTTGCTTCAACTAGGCAAGCCTGCAAACCCAGGTGCACTCCCTGGGCCACTTGACACACCTCTGCCTTTCTTCCAGCAGTCCGCTGGGCCTGGAGCGTCCTTCCCCTCTTCAGCCAGCCACAGTTAAAAAATCCATTCCCTCTGGAACTCTGACTCCTCTGGCTTCTTCCTTCTGTATTTGCATGACAAATGGCCATCCCTCCACGGGGCCTAGCCCACCCTACTGAAGGCCTGCCTGAGCACCTGTTTACTCACTAGCTCACCAATACCTCAAGGAAGCTGCATTCGCCTCCCATACACAAGAAATGTTCACTGAACTAATTTTTTTTTCAGTAAGTGACTCAATTTCTCCCACTTTGCAATACAATACAAGTGAGGGATTTACAGTAAGGAATATTTTATATGCTCAATGTAACAGGAATGGAAAGGAGCCTTTACTGAAGTCCTCCCCAGGTCAGCAGCAAATCATGCCACATATACACGTTCACGTGATATTTAATGTTTAAAACTGCCATGTAAGGTGAGCAGAGGCAGTATCCTGCTTGTACAGAGAAGACAATAAACTTTCCCAAGTAGACACAGCTCGAAAGTGGAGGGGTCAATATTGAAATACAGGTTTCATGTCAACTCAATAGTGCTCCTCCCCATATGAGAAAGAACAGAGGAATTCAATGGAAAGAAAGGAAATACAGGGATCCCTGGGTGGCGCAGCGGTTTAGCGCCTGCCTTTGGCCCAGGGCGCGATCCTGGAGACCCAGGATCAAATCCCACGTCGGGCTCCCTGCATGGAGCCTGCTTCTCCCTCTGCCTGTGTCTCTGCCTCTCTCTCTCTCTGTGATGACTATCATAAATAAAATAAAAAAAAATTATAAAAAAAAAAAAGATAAGAAATACAAAAAGTAAAAAAAAAAAGAAAGAAAGAAAAGAAAAAGAAAAAGAGAAAATCTTCTAAATTCTCCAGTCTCACAGTTTTCTCTTTTCTGCACATTTCTCAGCAGAATAGGTGAGTCTAAGTAATGGGGTCATTCTAAGACCATGGCTGTTATTCTGAACATTGTGGTAAGGAACGTTAAGGTCAGTGGTTCAATAAACTTAGGTACTAATTAGTTCATTCCACTAGATATCCATCCACTAAACTTCTAACCCTTGAGAACCATCTCACAAACACATGGACTAGGAAATCGTGTAGGCGCTCAGGTTTAATACAATACCGCCATTACAAGGACAACTCAAAGTACTAACCTTCCTCATGGTGCCTGCACGTTGGTCTACGAGAGCTATCACTGAGGCTCGAGGCTCAGCTCCGCAAACAGAATGCACCATGGAATGCCTGACAAGAAAAGCTAAATGTGGGGGTTCATAGTTCATGTATCATTTCAGAGGGTGAGGATTTCTCTCCCTCAGCAAATGGGTGAGGAGAAGCTGCCTCTCACAGGGTTCCCATCCCACCCACACCCTAGGATGGGCCCATTCTGGCACAGGCTGAGGAACAGGGGCTCAATGTGTGTAAGTTCTGGCTCCAAGCAAAGACCAGAACGAGTCTGGTGGCCCCACTTCTCCAAGACCTGCCTGGTAGCGCAGTGTCATAAAATATGCTTGGCCTACTCAGTAGAGGTAACAGCAGCCCCTGGAAAAGACTGCAACTGCTACTAAACAACATTTGTAGCTCACCACAGGGAGAACTAAAAGAGGCTACAATCCAGGGACATGAGGCAGAGATCCCAACAAGAGCCTTGAAAAAGACAAGGAAGAAAAAAATAAAACAGCAACTCACTGGGCATGTGACTCGAGACGCTTGGCAGGCTGCCTTGCTGGGCTGGACAGAATGTGTGCAAAGAATTCACATCTTTCTCCCACTGCCAGAGGCTAAGAAGACCCAGACAGAGGAATACCAAGTCAGATCCCTCATCAAGCTAATAATCAATGAGAACTTCCTGAGGAGAACAATGAATGAATAACCACAATTCTCATCTGTTTCACACTGCATGTGACTGATCCCCATTACTCTCATGGCTTTATGACTTTAACAACTTCAAACAGTCCTGTAACATATTAATTAGGTATCAAATATGCAACCAGTGCAAGTTCTCCCCTGGTAGGCAAACCGCTAAACAGCACTCTGAAGCAAAAACAAAGGACAGAGTTCAGCTTCATACGTCACCCAACATTAATAGGGCATGAATTGAGACTCTGGACCAAGAGCAGCTAACACAAAGATGAATAAGGTGTCTTTGAGGAGGCTACAGTATCCTCGGGGCGTGGGGGAAGCAAGGAGAATCTCAATATATCATAGTATATGAAGGTTGCCCATCAAGAGTTAAAAGACTAAAAGCAAACATGAATCCCCATAAGAACCAGAGAAAAGAGTTTAAAAAAAAAAAACAAAAACAAAAAAAAAACCTGCCCTAGAAATAATCTAATCTGGATTTTCAAAGGAAGACTCAAATTATAAAAAGAATGTGACTTCTCCAGAGTCCTGTGGTCAATAGCAAAGCCTGGGCTGGAACTCAAGTTTCCAGTTCTTTCCAACATGCAGAAATCTAGGGGTGGGGTGGGGGGCAGGTTCTGGACATCTAAGGCTGGATGAATACAACTTCAAAAGAGCAGATTTTTGACTCATGAACTATGAATAAGAATGAAGGGAGGTACGAGGGCTGGATCTTCTCAAGGAGGGGAGACCTGAAGGACTGAAAGGCATTCACATGCATGTGCTATGTCAGGAAAACCAGAAAAATTACAAGCATGTCATTTGTAACTGGCAGTAAACATTCTCCTCAAAGCAACTATTTGCTAAAAGCTTGCTTCAGTGGTGTTAACTAGTTTACTCCTTCCCCCCTTCCCCGCTGCTGAGCGCTATTTTATCACTTGTGCTAAGACCTTCAGGGATGTTTTGCATGCAAGATTTCTTAAGAGATGGCTGAAATTAAGGCATATTACAATACAAATGCATCTACTTGAGAGTTTGCAAGCCCTTTCTTCAGCAGTACTGCTCTGTGACATCATGAAGTTCAACGTGATACCCACATAAACTAATGGAAAGCTCTACCAAAGCTACTTTGCAAACCAAAAGGCAAGCCAGTTGTGACTGTAAGTTAAGGACATCAGTGCTACACTTAATTCAATGAAAGGTACCAATCAACTCTTGTCATGCACTACACTTTACGGCCTATTTTAGGGGTGGAGACCACACCAAGGAAAACACAAGATGATTAAGATATATAAGACATAGCCCCTGCCCAGCGAGAAAAGTAAATATCTTACATGCAAAAATTATAAAACTGTTTGATAAATGTTATAAAACAGTGCTACTCGAAATGTGGCCTATGGACCAACGCCAACCCATGCAATGTTTGTTGCTGGTCTACAAGAAGATATCAAGTTCAGAAACTGAGAGTAAACATTTAGAAACCTTTATAACAATTTAACAGTAATTTTAGGTCTGCTGAATCTATTAATTTAAAAAAACAAGGCTTCTATTCTTTGCCGTTTTTTACATTTCATTTTTCTAGTATTTCATTTTATTACTTTTTTGTTTGTTTACAAAATATCAGTCCACAAATAGTTTGAGAAGCAAGGCAATAAAGTGATGTAACACAGGTATGACATACTATACTATACCTACTAAAAGAGCCAGATGAAGAGAAATGGCCTGTGAGATTAAAGGGTGGCTCCTAAAAGGAGATAACCTTTAGATTGCAAAGGATAAGTGGGAGTTAACCAGAGATGGTGAGAAGCGAAGGGCATCCTAGGCAAAGGAAGAGCATCTGCAAAAGCTTGGAGGTCATAAAAGTGGATAGTACGTTTGGTGCATGAACTCTGAGGCACAGTTATAAACAATAACTACAAAGCTACAAATAGATCGCAAGAGACTTGTATGACTTTGCAGATGAGGCTTTGGGCTTTTTACATAAAACACAAGAGGGAACAACTGAACATTTTTATTATCCAGAGAAGGATGTGTTTATATTTCCATTCAAGTTCTTCTGGCATTAGACACAGATTTGAAGGGAGAGAGAATAGAAGGAAGGGCAGAGACCAGTTAGGAACATACCGGTATCATCCAGGTGGGAAGTGAAGAGAAGCTGCATTATGTCGCAGGAAATAGGCAAGAGAGAATGGCTTAGAGAAATGTTTCAAAGGTAAGAACGTATAATGTTCCTTACTTATCCTTATCGATTAGAATCTGCAATGAGACGGCTGTTCAATTAATTCAATAGGTGGTCTGATTATACAAGGGGGAGAACAGTAAGCCCAAGGATGATGAGCAGGTCACTGAGAGGAGAGAAATCAGGATGAAATGGGCAATTCGAGAATGAAAATATTAAAGTTCAGTAAATTTAAGTATGATGAGCTTGCTGCTGAGAGACAGGGGAGGTATCTGGGGTAAAAGTGAAGTTCTAGAATAATATTGGGCCTTAATAACATGTATATACATACACACACACACACACACAAACATATTATACCTATAAAGAGAGAAGAAAAGAGTAAGAGCCAACACATTTATTTTGCACACTCTATATATAAAGCAATATTTTAGACACCATAAGAGATAAAAAGGGGAGAATAATCCTTTCACTACTGGCCCCAGGGCAACTCTAGGGTCTCCTGATCCCCCTAGTTAGAACCACAGCAAACCAGAGGTACTTAATTCAATAAGCATCAAACCAAGACTCATTTTCAATCCAGAGAATTCTATGGATTAGGGAATCTCTTAAGGGAGGGAGGGGGCTTTAAGTGATTGTGTGTGTGTGCGTGGTACTGGTAGGCAGGGTAGGAGGGTTTCTTGGCTAGAAGAAATAATGCCCTGAAATATCCCCCTAGAGAAAATCTGAGTCCCTCAGATGAAAACTGTTGAGTCAACCAGCCCCTCTGGAACTCCCAAACTTCAGGGAAGGTGTAGCCTTCCCAAACCAAATGTAAACTCCACAGGGATCCATTCTCCTTCAAATGGCTTCTTCTCACAGGTTTAGTGAGTCCCTGAAACTCAAGGAGTCCTCCACAGTGGTAGAGAACGCGGGGCAAGCATATTCCATTTCTCATGGACCATTTTGGGAAAAAGTAAGCCTGTTGTTAGATGTAATCAGGAACAAATCAAATATTATTCTATCGTGTTAGCCATGTGGCCTGTTAGCCACAACTCACACACACGAAATACCACTTATCATTTACTGTGGTTGTGGGACAAGCCCAGCAACCATGCTACGGTGATCTGATTGTGTTTTATCAGGCTCCCATAATAAGTGCCTGCTGTATTTCAGGGCACATGATTTTACCAAAGGATATAATGGACTTAGTTTCATAACAACTTCTACTTCATTCTGGTCATGAACTGGGACAAATAACGCCTTGTGCATCTTTACAGCTATTATCTATACAAGGGAAATTCAGCAATTAACCTGTGAATTTAATCTAAGTATACAAGATTAAATATTAAACAGCTTAATTTACTTAAAGAGCAATAAGCTTTAAATCTAAGATCACAAAAAAATAAATAAATAAATCTAAGATCACCAACTGCCACTCCATTTTATTTTATAAAACATAATGTGGCCCATGTCTTTTTAAAATGACACTGGATATAAGACAAATGTTCCCATATAAGAGAACATAAAACTATCTCCAAAGAGCATTAATTGCCATTTTGCTATCAGAAACGAACAAATTCTCAATCAGTGCCTGCCCATCTGCAAGACACTATTGGGAATCAACAGAAAACAAAAAGATCTAATTATCCACAAGGTCTGGAAAAGATAGAGAACAGAACTGCTTAATACCAACAGTGTATGGAGGTAAGCAGAGGAGAAGCTCTCCATTCAAAGTCTCCAGGATCCTCTGCAAGCCCCGTACAATGCACCAGCATGGAAAGTGATGAATAAGCTTCATTGATAATAGTGACTACGTCACGGCTGGCTGAACATTCAGTCCACAAACAGAAGGCTTCTTGTATTTGCTCAAATCAACCATAGGAAAGTTTTAGCAAAAAGACTGTTATATTCAAATGGAAATCAGTACTTCCCAGCAAGAATGGACAATTAGCAATTCCTTAAACTGGCACTAAGAGGAAGAGCAGGGAAATGTACCAAAAACAATCACAAACAACCTATATTCCCAAATGTGAAATAAATAAGAAAGACTACCATAGCTGGCATTTTGAAAAATGCACACAGCAGACTTAAGTCTGGATGTTACAGGTCTCCCGATTATCAACCCACTGGCAAGCTTCACCCAAATACTCCCCTTTTGTAAACTGCTTACTACATGCAAGTTTAAACTCTAGCCTAAGATTCCGGGACACAGTTAATTTAAATGGTGTTCCCTGAACATTACGTAAAAAAGTGCAAAGCCTGTTTATACATTTGAAAAGCCTTTACCCACTGGATTAACAGATTCTAGCAAATAGATTTCCAAGATTGGCAGGGCAAATAGTCACCATCGTCATCCCTATTTACAAGCACACATGCAATTTTGGCCTAGTTGACCTATGGATCTGGCACTGTGCGTCTGATCTGAAGGTATAATGAGTCCAAAGGCTCCCAAATAGGCTATGATGGTTACATGGCCACCCTGGGATTGAAGAGAAAAATTCAAGGGGAAAAGACAGGTTTAAGAAATTATACCAGAGTTAACCAATGGTTTCTTAAATATAATACCAAAAGCACAAACAACAAAAGAAAAAAACTGCTAAGTTAAACTTTGTTAAAATTAATAATTTTGTGGGGCACCTGGGTGGCTCAGCAGTTGAGCATCTGCCTTTGGCTCAGGTCATGATCCCAGGGTCCCAGAATCAAGTCCTGCATCAGGCTCCTTGCAGAAAGTCTGCTTCTTCTGCTGCCTATGTGTCTGCCTCTCTATGTTTCTCATGAATAAAGAAATAAAATCTTTTTTAAAAATTAAAAATTTTGTGCTTCAAATGATACCATCCAGAAAAGACAACCAACAGAATGAGAAATTATCTGTATATCATGTCTGATGAGGGACACAAATCTTTAAATTTAATAATAAAAATAGGCAACAGATTTGAATAAGACATTTCTCAAAAAAGAAAAACACATGAACGGCCAATAACCATATGAAAAGATGTTTATCATTATTAATTATTAAGAAAATGTAAATCCACAATGAAGTATCACTTCAAACTCGCTCAAATAGACACAATCAAATAACAACGGCAAGTGTTGGTGAGAATGCAAAGAAACCAAGACCCTCATTCACTGCTAGGGAGAATGTAAAATGGCGTGGCCACTTTGGAAAATAGTTTGGCAGTTAAACAGAGGGCTACAAGATCCAGCAAGTCCACCCTTAGGTATATATCCAAGAAAATTGAAAACAGGTCCACAGAGAAACTTGTTCATAAATGTTCATAGCAGATTTCATGATAGCCAAAAAATGGACACAATCCAAATGTCCATCAACTGATGAATAAGTAAATAGAAATCTGTATATCCATGCATGTAATATTATTCAATGATAAAAAAGAATGAAGTACTAATACACATTAAAAACATCAATGAACTTCAAAAACATGATGCTAGGTGAAAGAAGCCAGACACAAAAAGACCACGTTACATGATTCCACTGATAAGAGATGTCCAGAACAGGCAACTCTACAGAGATTGCTCAGCGCTATGAATGGGTGGGAGTGGAAAGTGACTGCAAATGGGTACAAGTTTTTCTTGATTATAGTGAAGGATGCACAAAGCTGTGTATTGAAAACCATCAAATTATACACTTGACATGCGTGAATTTTATGATATGTAAATTATATCTCAATAAAGCTGGTATTTTTTAATTGTGCCAAACTGCAAACCTTTATGCACTCCTAAAGGCTGTCCTTCAAACTACCTGATATCAAACTGGGCAAAGTATACCTGAAGTAGAGCAATTAAACTCACATCAACCTGTGTTTATAACCTAAGCACTGTCTAGAATTAGACTGGGTCTGGGGGCACCACAGAACCCAATATATACATTTTAAACACTCTGACTTTCTATTAATTACCAAAACCTGTCTACACTTGCTGCCAACTTCAACAAACACTGACTGAAGCCCACCAGTGACCAAGGATTATGTTTAGAATACAAAGACAAAAGGGGTACCTGGTGGCTCAGTTGGTTGGGCTTCTGCCTTCAACTCAGGTCATGATCTCGGGGTCCTGGGATCCAGCCTTGTGTCGTTGGGCTCCCTGCTCAACGAGAAGTGTGCTTCTCTCTCTTTCCCTCTGCCCCCCTCCCCACTCATGCTCTCTCTCAAATAAAATCTTAAAAACAAAAAAGAATACAAAGACCCAATGATCAAGGAATTCATAGCCTGTTAAGTCTAAGACTGATATGTATTCACATGATTCAAGTTCAGTGCTCTGTGTGCAAATTACAGGGATGAGCATGGGGTAGAGAAATAGAGCAGAGAATTAGGTGATCTCATCTGGAGATGACCCACAATGGTGTCACAGGAATGATGATACCTGAGCAGGGCTTCAGAGGCTTGGATAAAACAGGAAGAGAATGGTGTTGGAAAGGGGACAGAGGAAGGAAAGCAAACCATACTGAAGGCAATGCAAAGGTCTATGTGATAACAAAATAGCTTGGAGGACTGAAAGAAATTTGGGGGGAAAGAGAGTAAAATGAGAATGTTAGATGACGGCCAGGATCAAGAGGAATGGCTTCAATGACAAAAGGAAATGCACAAGGGATACCTGACTTCCCTAAAGATAATCCAGGCCTAATCTCCAAAATGAACTCTGACCCCTCCACTCTAGACCAGACCCCCAGTGTCAGGTGCCATCATCTCAATATATGGTACCAGACTGATGCTGGTGCTGGAGCCAGAAACCTGGGACTCACCATTGAATCTGCTGCCTCCAGCCCCCACACTCAGTCCATCATCAGAGTCCCTGATTCTAATTCCAAAATTTGTTCCATCCAGCCACCATTTCTCCCTATTGCTACTGCCATCACTCTAGCTCACACCACCAACATTGCACTTGATTTTCCAACAGCCTCTTCATTGGTCTCCCTGCCATGAGCCTTGGCTCACTCCAATTCATTCTACACACAGTGATGATCTTTTTAAAGTGTCAAAGCTCTCAATAAATTCCCACTTCACTCAAGTCTAAGGATGGGGAACATGCCTTGGGATACTCAGTGCCTAGTACATTGAAAGAATAAAACAGAGAAATCAGACCTGGGGCAAGATGATGAGTACAGGTCTGTTGGGTTTGAGCCCTCTATGGAATATCCAAGTAGTTACCCTGCTGGCAACTGGCAATATGGGCCTGGATCCCAAATGACATTTGGCTTCACTATGTCAAGACTAACAGAAGCAGAATTACTACGGTAAACAGGACTAAAACTATTTTAGATAATCATGAACTAAGTTAATAAAGCTTGAAGCAAGCTCAGCTTCTTAGAAAAGATTAAAGTGTCTCTCTAATCTGAAATTCTGCAGTTCTGGGTCAGGTCTAGGTTAGCATTTCAAGGACAACAGAAACCACAAATCTAGCACTAGACTTCTGGTGGGATCTTTATAAAGAGCAATTTGGCACCAAGGCTATGACGTAGCCACTTCCTTCAAAGTATTTTCACAATACTTCTGCCCCTCTGTTCCCTGATGTCCTCACCAACTTTCAAATGACTTCTCTATTAGTTCATCATAAATCGCTCCTGCCTCTCAGACAGTATATCTGGGGCGGTGCCCGGAAGGCAATTTCTCAGTCTGGGGATACCACTAGGTTAACAGGTTAGATAACAGACACAAAGGTTATCTTCCTTCCTCTCTCCTACTGATCCTAAAGAGCTACCTCAGGATGTGGGTGCTGTAAGGATTTTTAGACAATAATTAAATTATAATTTGCTGTGGGCTTCCCATGGTACTGTGCAAAAGCATTTAATATAAAGTACTGTGCATGACAAATAAATGCGAAGAGCTTCCAGAGAGTTTCTAACAAGTAGCAATTACTTTTCCAAATGCAGATGTGGGAGACAGTGATTACAACCCCCAATACTCTTTTTCCTCCTTAACTTTCTCCAGTATCAGTGTTTCTTTTTTTTTCAAGTTGTCTCCTAAGTCTTTTTTTTTAATAAATTTATTTTTTATTGGTGTTCATGGTGTTCAATTTACCAACATACAGAATAACACCCAGTGCTAGTATCAGTGTTTCTTAACTACTATATACAAACCCTTTAAGTTCAATAAGATGGTGATAGTATATATCTCTATGTCACTTTTCAAGTCAATATGCTAAATAACTATTCGAATGTCTAACCTTTAAAAATGAACATTTTGAGAACTTCTGTCTACATATCCAAAGAGCATGTACAATAATAGTTCTGTGAGATTGGTCAGGTTATGACCTAGTCAGCTGGTTTCTCATTCAGGTGATCCCAGGAAACAGCCTGGTGAATTTGATAGTCCTAAGGTTTTTAATTCATGTATTTATGTTTAGTCATATATCATTTACTTTATAGCTGAAAGGACCATTGGTTAAAGACAGAAAACATAGGAATTATTGAAATAGAAGTGAATAAAGAACACAAACATTAAATCCCACAACTTTAACTCATGATAATTTTTACCAGTGTTGTATACTGCATTAGCTGATCAAATTTCTTACATGGTAACAAAAAAAGTCTCCAATACTTTAAAATTCAATAGAAAAAAAAGCAGAAATATGGAAAACAAAATATCAATACTGGCTTTTCATTTACAGGAAATAAGATTGCCTCCATATGTGTTATTTACCAGAAAAGTGCTTATGAATACAAGTTTGAAAATTTTTATTTTTTTTTAAAGATTTTATTTATTTATTCATGAGAGACACACAAAGAAAGGCAGAGACACAGGCAGAGGGAGAAGCATGCTCCCTGTGGGGAGCCTGATGCAGGACTCAATCCCAGGACCCTGGGATCATGACCGGAGCCAAAGGCAGACGCTCAAGCACTGAGCCATCCAGGTGCCCCTTATTATTATTTTTTGAAAGAAAGCCTCAAAATAACTTTTTTTTTAATAGACAAAATACTAGACTTTCAACCATTGAGTGATAAACTACGGTTATTATTTATTTTTGATGTCTTGATACAATCTTAAATTTCAATCCACACTTTAATATAGATATACTCCAAAGAGCATGTCATCTTAAAATCTGACAAGTGGGTCTTTATTTTAGGTGATTAATTTAAACTAAATTAAGCAACTTTGTTATACATGCAAAATAATACATGTATAAAGTCACTCATTTTAGCATTGTTTAAAATAGTAAAATATTGGAAACCATCTAAGTATCCATTAGCAGGCAGACAAGTTATGGTACATCAATATGATAAAATGTTATGCAGACATTAAAAAAGGATAAGAAAGCATACAGTATAATGTGCTACTGGTTGTGTAGGAAAATGGGGGTGGGTTATAAATATATTTGATTGTATATGCTTAAAATAACTCAGTGATACTTTTTAAAAAAACTAACAACATGGGTTGCCTGTGGAGGAGATAAATTGGAAGAACGAAGCCAAGAAAAACTTTTCAAGAAGTATTCTTTTATATATATATATATATATTTTTAAATTTGAGCCATTGAGTGAATCTATAACCTATTCCAAAAAAGAAATGTTTAAATATTTTTTAAAAGTCAGTCACAAAAAAAGAGTATTTTAAAAGAAATGAATACTCTCAAAAACATAGTACTCAATAACTAGTTCATATATAATCACACAGGTAAAGCCATTTTGTAAAAGAACGATCATAATTATGTCTATAATCTTAAAACTGCTGCATTACATGTGCTCTTAAATCACATGGAACACAGCAATCTTAGAGTTAATTCCATCTCAAACCCTTTCCATATTCCATCAATGGTTGAAATAGCAGCTACAATAGGTTCCTTCATTTCTCAGGGCTACAAGGAAAAAACAGTACAAATATGAGCTTGACAACCCCTAACGAGTGCTGAGAACAAAATTTTTGAAAATATTCAATTTTTCTAATCACACTGTATATCACTTATTAAATGGAAAAGTCAAAATGTCTTTTCATTCTTAATGCTACACAAAATCATATATTAAATATAAAATGTATAACACAATACTTAATAACAGAATATCCATTTAAGACCAATTTTATCTTAATCACAATTTCTTTTATAGATTCAAGATGACTAAATGCTTTTAAAAACTAAATTCAAAAGGAAGTTCTTGAGAAATAGGGTCTCAGGTCAAAAAAAGGTGAGAACAAAGCAAGATGTCTACAGTACCAATGACCAACTGACACCCAGAGTTGTTGGGAGATTAAAATCATAAATCTAAAAATATAAAACAAAATGAACAAAGGTTGTTTTTTCTATTCACTATCCAACTTCAAATGGGTTTTCTCATTATTCATTTCTCACTGAGTTCACAGCCAATTGACTTTGACAGTGCTTCCAAAGGTTCATCATTCTTGAGCTCCTTCTATCCTAACCTTTTAAAACTCTTGGCAAACACTTCATTTCTCACCTTTACTACAAGAAATGAAGGGGGCACCTGGGTGGTTCAGTCAGTTCAGAGTCCTACTCTTGATTTCAGCTCAGGCCATGATCTCAGGGTTCTGAGGTCAAGCCCCTTGTCAGGCTCCACGCTTAACAGGGAGTCTGCTTGGGATTTTCTCTTCCTTTCCTTCTGCCCCACTCCCCCACCCCAATCGCAAATTCTCTCTCTCTAATGAAAGAAAGAAAGAAAGAAAGAAAGAAAGAAAGAAAGAAAGAAAGAAAGAAAGAAAAGAAAGAAAAGAAAAAGAAAAAGAAAAAGAGAGAGGGAGGGAGGGAGAAAAGGAGGGAGGGAAGGAATTTTCTCCCTTCCTCACCAGAGTGTCCATCTTTTTGCCTACCCTTTCACCTTTCTCTCCCACCAAGGAGGCAGAGTAACTCCTGCCTTGCCTGAGAACTCTCTCAACCTCCATCAAGATCTCATTTGGGCCATCAACCTACCACTTCACATTTCAACTGCTCCCTTTTCTTTGGCCCCTTCCTCTGTGCCTTCAAAACAGCAAACACCTTGTCTTATTTTGAAAAACTTCTCTTGATCCTGCTCCATCAGCTATTGTCCTATTTCTCTCTTCTTTCTAGTCAAGCTGCCCAAATACATAATCCACATCCATTACCTCCTCCTTCTTCTCTCAGAAAAGGTATGCTTTGGTTTCAAATCCTCTACTAAAAGAGTCTTACCAAAGTTCCCTAATGTCTTCATAATCACTCAATCAAAAGTGAAAGGAAGCTTCAAGCTTATCTACTCCATTTAGCTTATTATATGAGTAAGGTAGCTGAGAGTCATGAAAGATTAATTTGACCAACATTATACAGTGAATCAGTTGGGCAGACATCTTGATGTCCTTCCATCCAGAAGAATACACATTCCATGGTAAAATACAAACAAACAAACAACACTACAACTAAAAAAATCAAGATGAACCCTACTCAAGACTATTTCAGGTATCTCCACAAAAGAAAAAGAGAGAACTACAATTATAATCTGAAATGAAGATCAATACATATATAGCAACAGATAATCCAAAGCCCATTTCAGTTAGCTTTACAATATGGCCTTGTGCTTCACAAATTCCTAAGTATCTAAAGCAAATAATAAAGTTCCACTGTGGAATCTTTTTGGGAAAAAGGCCAATTGCTCTTCCTCTTCTCTACTCCTCTTTCTGCGATGAACTTGCCTGCAATACACACTCTAAATCTGGGTGCTGAAAGACCCTGCATAAAAACTGAACAAGCAGTCAGAGAAGGAGAAAGGAAACAGGGAAATAAGAAGCAGAGTTCCCAGAAGGTGGAAGCGGTCAACAGCACCAAATGCTAATAGTGCACATTCTTTCCCCTACAGACCTCTTTTTGTACATTCTTACTCATCCTAAGTAAGTCTCTGAAGTTTTCCTGAATTAGGGCTTAACTTCTTCTACAAATAAACATGCCCAGCTGAGCATGAAGGGTATAGATTCCTTAATCTACTTGTAATCTCCTTGTGTTCAGTCTCCCAGACTGTACATTCTAGAAGGCGACCTCCAGTCTCAGAGTAAAATATTTGAAATTCTACTACCCAAGCTTTCTCCCCATTCAATGCCTTCTTTCATAACAGTCTTTGAAATATCCACATAACTACCAAAAAATAATGAGGACTTTAAACAAAGAATCAATAGGAATTAACAGATAAAAAAAAATTATTTTGCTTATACTCTTAACCTCTCCAGGTATTTCCATTCCAAATAACTGGGAGGCTTCATAGACTTTTTTTGCTTTACTTTTTATGTTTTTTCACATTATTTTCAGCTACCCCAAAAACTGAGGAAAGCAGGGTACTACAAGACACATCCATCTAGAAATATACAATATCTAGATTTCAAATTAAACAATTGAAAAAGTAAAATAATGTGTTACTGGTAAGGAAACATGAAGACACTATTTTATTGTGATTTTGAATAATAAAATTAATAACTACAATGAGGAGAGGAGGGCAAACAGTGATGAGCAAACCAGGTGAAGGATAAGAGGGAGGGATGAGAGATGAAGGGGAAGTATAAGAGGCCATGAAGAGAAGAGTCACCCTACAGGCTGCCCTCTGGGGCTTTGTGTGGCATCTGCTTCTTCTCCTTACCTTCAGACTCCTATTTCAGAGCCAGCTAGACTTAGAGCCATGGGATATCCCTGAATGATACACAAAGTGTACCAAGAATAGGGAGGGCTTCCTCTGGCATGGAGTCACAGAAGTCCAAAGTTACAAGTCTGTAGCTTTCCCCTAGTACTGCTACAGTCATGGTAGTGATGCTAAACAGTTAAACTCTCGTTTTAAAAAAATCCATCCTCGGGATGCATGGGTGGCTCAGTGGTTGAGCATTTGCCTTTGGCTCAGTGCATGACCCCGGGGTCCTGGGATCAAGTCTCACATCAGGCTCCCCACAGGGAGCCTGCTTCTCCCTCTGCCTGTGTCTCTGCCTCTCTCTGTCTCTCATGAATAAATAAAATCTTTTAAAAAAAAAATTCATTCTCCAGGCACTTGGGTGGCTCAGTCAGTTATGCATCCAACTCTTGATTTCAGCTCAGGTCTTGATCTCAGGGTCCTGAGTTCAAGCCTCCCACTGGGTTCCATGTTGGGCATGCAGCCTACTTAAAAAACAAACAAAAAAATAAATAAATAAAAACCCCTACTCTTCAGGATACCAAAGCCACTGAACAGTGAGGGAAAACTTTAGAAAGGAGAGCCAGAGAAGGTGAACATCAAATTCTGTATAAAAACTCTGCCCAAGCCTCTGGCAGACACGTAAAGCATCTATGCATGGAACAGACCAAAATTAATCTACACTGTGCTATGAGCCACCACTCACTGTGGCCACAGCATGTAGAAGCTACAATGCTAATAGAAAAATTCACCATCTTTTTGGCAAGAGAAATCAGAGCCAAAGACAACAAAGGCTACAGGGAGTAAGGGAGAAAGTATGCAAAAATGAGAAGCAGAAGACCCAGAATTTTGTAGAAATACTGCACAAGTCTCTGGCTTACCTCTGAACCACATATGTGAGGGCAGACCTGAGACAGCCTGGAATAAGATCCGAGCCACCACAACCACACTTGGAGTCTGACCACCTTAAGGTCCTGCTTACATATTTCAGAGGAAGGTAACAGAAACAGAGTCTACACAACATAACCTTCAAATGCCAGAAATATAATCTAAAATTTCTCCACATAAAATGGCTCAGAGGAAAAGGCAATCAACAGATGTTAAATTCAACATAAATTCTCAGACAAGGATTTTAAACTAGCTATAACTACGTTCAACAAAGAAAAAGAATGTTTATTTATAATGAACGAAAATATAGGCAATCTCATTTTTAAAAAATAGAGGAAAAAAAACAGGAGCACTGAGTGGCTCAGTCGATTAAGCGTCCAACTCTTGGTATCTGCTCAGATCATGATCTCAGGGTTGTAAGGTTGAGCCCCATGACGGGCTCCATGCTAGTTGTGGAGCCAGCTTGAGATCTCTATCTCTGTATCCCTCCACCCCTCCCCACCTCTTCCTCTCTAAAAAAAAATAAATAATAAAAAATAATTCAAAAATAGAAAACAAATAAAATTTTAGTACTGGAAAAAATCTGAAATTTAAAGTCTATTAGGTAAGCCTAACCTAAAGGTAGAAAAGGGGGTGGGGAAATAAGAGGAAAAAAAAATCAATGAACCTGAGGCTAGAGTAACATAAATCATCCAAATTGAAGACAGAAATAAAAGATTTAATAAACATGAACAGAATCTAAGGGATATGTGTGCCAATTGCAAAGTGTTAGCATACAATAATTGTATTTCAAAAAAGAAAAAACAAATGGAGCAAAGAAAAATACTGAAGATAAATGACCAGAAACTCCCAAAAAACCTAGAGTGACAAATTTACAGATTTAAGAAATTCAGAAAAACCCAAACAGGATAACTTCAAAGAAAACTACACCTAGGAAATGTCATGGCCAAAATGTTTTTTAAACCTAGAGAAAATCTTAAGAGAAATCAGAGAAAAAACAAACATTACATACATAGGAGAAATGATTCCAATGACTGCAGACTCCTTATCCACAGCCACAGAAGCCAATTGAATAATATCTTTAAAGTAATAAAAGAAAAAATCTGCCAGCCTAGAAATACTACTTTCAGCAAAAATACCCTTGTAGAATGAAAGAGAAACAAAGACATTTTCAGATAAAGGAACAAGAAAATTTATCATAAGCAGACCTGCACAATAAAAATTGCTAAAGAAAATTCTTCAGGTTGAAAAGATGAATCTTCATGAATGAAAGAGCAGCATCATAAATAGTTATAATCTAGGTAACTATAACATATTTTTCTCTTAATTTAAAATAAATGACTTTTTAACACATAAACTGCCTTTTGAGTTTATAAAACATGCTGATGTAAGACATATGACAATAATCACATAAACGGCAGTGGAAGTTACAATAAATGTATTTCTATGTTTGTAGAGTTTGTATTGGTACAATGTTAAACTATACCATGACAAGTTAAGGAGGCGTATTATAATCTCTAGAGCAAGCACCAAAAAATAATATAAAGAGAAACAGCCTACAAGTCAATAGATAATTAACAGAATATATTAAAAACCAAGACCCACCTATATGCTACTTGTGTGTGTTAAATATAAAGGCACAGACTGAAAAAACTAAATGGGAAAAGATATTCCATACAAATGATAAAAAATAAGTCTGAAAGAGTTATGTTAATACCATATAAACAGACTTAAAGAGTACACCCAAAGATAGAGGAAAAATTCATAATGATAGAAGAGTTAATTCATCAGAAAGTCATAACAGTCATAAATATGTATGAACCTAATAAAAGACCTTAAAAGCACATGAACCCAAAACTGACAGAACCAAAGGGAAACAAGTAATTCCACAATCATAAAAGATTTCAACACCCACTCTGGGCAACTAATAGAAACACTGGACAAAAAATTAATAATGTAGTAAAGAGGACCAGAACACTATTGATTGTCTTAACTTCCAACACCTGCAGAATACACATTATTTTTAAGTGCACCTGTTACATTCATCCAAAGAGAACATGTGTTTTCCAATAAAATGAGTTCCAATCAATTTTAAAAGAATGATAACATATAAAGTATGTTCTCTGATCAAAAAGGAATTAAATCAAATCAGTAACAAAATATATCTAGGAAAACCCCCAAGTGATTAGAAATTAAATAAGACACTTTTAAGAAACCTGTTGGATTAAAGAAGAAATCACAATGAAAGTGAGAAAACTACATTCAAATGTAAAATACAACATATAAAAATATGTGGGATGCAGAGAAAACAGTGTTTACAGGGAAAGGTATACCTGTACATGCTTATGTTGAGGGGAAAAGGTCTAAAATCAATGACTTAAGTTTCTACTTAAGTCTTAAGTCTTAAGAAGATCAAAGATAAATAGAAGGAAAGAAAGATGAGAGGTAATTCAACAGAGGAAAAGAACAACTTTCAGGGATCCCTGGGTGGCGCAGCAGTTTGGCGCCTGCCTTTGGCCCAGGGCGCGATCCTGGAGACCCGGGATCGAATCCCACGTCAGGCTCCCGGTGCATGGAGCCTGCTTCTCCCTCTGCCTGTGTCTCTGCCTCTCTCTCTCTCTCTCTGTATGACTATCGTAAATAAATAAATAAATAAATTTAAAAAAAAAAAAAGAACAACTTTCAGACAAAAAGTATTGGAACAACTGGATATTTGCATTTTGAAAAATGAACACACACCCTTACCTCCCAACATACTAAAAAACTAATTCAGAATGTATCACAGACCTAAGTGTAAAAACTAAAACTATAAATCTTCTAAATAAAAACATAGGAGAAAATACTGCAACTTCTGGATAGGCTTTTCTTAGAACACAAAAAGCACAAAGCATAAAAAAAAATGATAGTGGACTTTTCAAAATCAACAACATCTACTCTTCAAAACATACCATCAATAAATTGTAAAGACTACACCCACAAAATGGCAGAAAATATTCACAATACATACCTGACAATGTAATGGTATCCAGAAAATAAAATAAGTCTTACAACTCAATAAGCAGACAGCCCATTTTTGTAAATGGGCACGAAGAGATGCTCACCATCACTGGACATCATGGAATTACAAACTAAAACCACAAGAAATCACTACACATCCATTAGAACGACTCAGATTTAAACAGACTGACCATACCAAGTTCACAAGTAACAATGTGAAACAATAAAAACTCTTACACGCTGAAAATGGGGGTAAAAAATGGTACTACTACTTTAGAAAACAGTTTGGCAATTTCTCAAAAAATTCAACACCAACCATTCCACTCATAATGACTCACCAAAACAATTCAAATGTGTTCACATAAAGAAGACTCCTATAACAGTAGTCCCCAGGCTGAAAATAACTCAAATTTTCCTTAAGAGGAGAAGGGAAAAACACATTATAGTACCTCCAACAAAGGAGTTCTACTTAGCGATAAAAAGCAACAAACTACTGGCACGCACAGCAACACAGATGAATCTCAAAATCATTATGCTGAGTGAATGAAACCAGACACAAAAGAGAAAATATTGTGGGATGCCATTTACAAAAGTTCTACAAGATGCAAACTAGCACACAGTGGCAGCAAGCAGATCAGTGGTTGTCTGGGGGCAGAGGGGAGGATGGATGCAAACTGACACAGGTAAGCTTTAGGCGGCAATGAAATGTTCTCCATCTTGACTGACCTACTGCCCCCGTGGATATATTACAACTGTCATCAAACTATATACTTTAAACAGATGCAGATTTTGGTACTTAAACTACCTTAAACTAAGTGGATTTTTTAAAAAAATCACCAGTGCCCACTGGAGGGCCCTTTTTTCCTGTAATATAATGAGTAGATTCATCATAGGCAACCCCACCACTTTACCACCTTCCACAAGATCATGGTGTCAGTGAAAGTTGTGATTACATCAACCAAGCTAAAAAAAAAAAAAATCATGTTTTATTTTCATATAAAAATTACCCTAAATAAACGAAACATTAGTTTTGAGAAACAAAATTTTGAAATTTTTGAACTTGCCTGGGGTCAGGGGAGGAAAGGAGAGTGAGTGCAAAGCTACAGTTAAGCAGGGTTAACTTAGGTTAATGTGCTCTTCCACTGGGGAGAAAATCTAGGGGAGGCGGAGAGATGAGACGGGATAGTGGTATGGTCCTCCCATGCCAGGACGGTGGGAGAGGATCCGTTCCCAGGAAGTGCAAAACATGACTTAATAATCCTGAAAGAGCCTTGAGGCCAAGAGATTGTTAGAGATTCTTGGAGACCTCTGAGAAATATGGAAAAACTGGCAAACTATCAGCAGCTAGCCTCTCGAGGAAAATTCATAAAAAAATGAAACTGCAAAGGTCTGCCATTCTTAGAGTTATTAATTCTAACATTTCTCAAATCTTTATGAAATTCCCAAATAAGTGCTATACTATGATTTTACATGCTTATTAAAACTCCATGTACTCAAAATTTATATCCTCCTCCAAAAGGTGGCCTGGTTTAGTCTGTGCTCAGATAAGCATCGTTTAAGTGAAACTGAAATTTCTTCTTTTACTATGTTATCTAGATTTCTGAGGTCTGGCCTGCGCACCAACACTAGAACTAGCAAACAGACACAAATGGCTAGATTTCAATCAATACAATCACCTTTCAATTATTCACATTTATCCATATATTAGTGAAACAACCCCAAATTTACTGTATTTTGCCTTTTTACATTTCCCCCATTCTAAGAAAATACCCTCTTTACAAGTCTTTACCTTTTGGGGTGGAGGTTTTTGCAAAAGCATTTATGCCAAGCTTCTGAAAGATTCACTGAGAATAGATCTCTCCTCATGGGCTTAAACTTATTTATCAGCATTTATGAAGAATCTCATGTGATCTTGAAGTAACACAACAGCCTCTTAAGTGATCTCCCTGTCTTCCTCCTGGTCCACTTCCAATCCACCCTCCTCCTGCTACTAAGGTCATTGTTTCAAGGAGCCAAGGTGAGCAACTTATTTCCCTTTAAACCCCTATGAAGGCTTCCCACTGCTCACCAGATGAGTCCGGCTCTCTGGTGTTTGCCTATCCTTGTGGCCCTTGTGGCCCTATCTCTATCTTCTGCCCTGGAACCCCACCTCCATGTGTAGCTCCAGACATTTTGCAGCTCCAGACTATTTTATGCCTCTGTAACTCTGCTTTCTTCTCTTTTTGCCCACAAAGCCTAGCTCTCACAACCCCTCTCCCTTCCGCATTACCTCTTAGCTTCCTGAATTCCTACTTGACCCCAAAGATGAAGCTTCTGGATTCACTTCTTCTGCAAATTCGATCATTCTGCTTCCTTTGGTATGGACTTACAGATCATTTTCTGCTTTCCCTTCTGTGACTGTGGAATAAAGGCTGTTCTACCAACATATTCATTTATATAAAATGTGATTCCTCATACAACTCACATTCCAATGAGAGGCGATATGTATATACAAACCTCCTCACTTATCTGGATTTTGCTTTTTTATGTCCTTGGATCATTGTTGATCTCAACTTAACTGTAAGATACCAGAGAGAAAACATATATTCTAATAGGGACAGGGTGGCCATAAAACACTTAGTTCCTAAACATTTGCCTAATGAATTTTGTAAATTGAAAATATAAGACTATACTGATTCTTTTGTCACTTTTTTTTTAAGATTTTATTTATTTATTCATGACAGACACAGAGCAAAGACAGAGACACAGACAGAGAGAGAAGCTGGCTCCATGCAGGGAGCCTGATGTGGGACTCAATCCTGGAACTCCAGGATCACGCCCTGAGCCAAAGGCAGACGCTCAACCACTGAGCCCCCATGCACCCCTCTCACTATTTATTAAACATGTACTATGTGCCAGGCACTGTGCTAGATTCTAGAGACACATCACCACACAAAATAAATTCTAGACAATTTAGAGAAACAACTCTATAGCTAAGAGGTACGTTAAACACCATTAAGTCCAGTCCACCCACTTTATCGTAGAAGAAATGTCTTGCCCAAACTTATCCAGCTAGCTAGCCACAAAGGCAATATACAAGAAACTCCTCATCTAACATCTCTTTCTTATCTTTTTCCACTAGTTTGAAGGAATTTTGAGTAATAAGACAAATTAAACACTATTTTGGCTTAAGACATATAAATCTCAATATTTTAAAATAAAATTAATCTATATGTGAAAAGAGGCCTGAAAGCAGTGACATAAAACAAATCTAAAGGGAATGAAATAACAGAGACCCAGAAGTGGGAGCTGAGATTCATCTAAGTCAGCAGATGACATCTATTTGCACTCGTTAGCACTGCCTGGCATGTGCTACACCACCCCCTCGGGTAATTTACATTTTTTTTAAAGCATGTATTTCTAAATTTAGGAAGTTAGGATAATCAGGGTGGAAAAGCCCATCTGTTTGACGTTCACTCCAGCTGCTGCAGATTCTGAAATGAAATTTGAGTATTTTCTTGTCTGTTTCATCTTATCCAGTCTGGAATCTGAGGACATTACAGTAGCATAAAAGTAGCTCAGGGCAGGGGATCTAATACTTTTTTTTTTTTTGCTATACACAATACCTCCATTGTGCTTAACTAACCATACTACAATTATGCAAACACACCCACTATTTATACACATCTGTGTACACTCATGGTATATATACATTTTCTTGTGTAATATTTTGTTGGGCTGATGGGGGAAAGAGACAGAAAGACCCCAGGAAGAGATGATGTTTGACCCTAACAGGGCTGAAATTAGTTTGTACAAGCCAGGAAAAGTAAATGAAATATTGCTTGGCTCTATCACTTCCCTTATATTATTAGAAAGAACCTTAACCTGGATCCTGGTCCAAACTTTGCCACTTAAAAGCTGTGTAGTTTTGAAAAGACTACCTCTCTGGCTTTCTCATTACAGAAAGAATAGACGCAGGATGGGATGGAAGAAAGAGTTAAATAAAGGACAGAAATCAAGACAGACTGAAAGTGCCTTCCAGATCTGTAATTCTAGGACTATACGACAACCGCATGAATTTTCAAAGGGAAGCCTCTGTTGAGTAGAAGAAGCTTTCCCCTTCTGGTTTGAAATTATCAACATTAAACACAGAAGCAAATCAATAAATATTAATTTATATGCCTTTTTATTTATCCTTAAAGTGTCTGAGTCATATCTAGTAGAAACTAAGCAAATATTTAGTATATACCAAATATACCAAAGCAACTTAGTAGTATTTTTAAAATAAACACAATTCAAAAAAAGTCCATATTTCTAAAGTACAAAAATACATTAAAAGAAAAAGAGGGGGATCCCTGGGTGGCTCAGTGGTTTAGCGCCTGCCTTTGGCCCAGAGCACGATCCTGGAGTCCCGGGATTGAGTCCCATGTCAGGCTCCCGGCATGGAGCCTGCTTCTCCCTCGTCCTATGTCTCTGCCTCTCTCTCTCTCTCTATCATAAATAAATAAATAAATAAACAAACAAACAAATAAATAAATAAATAAATCTTTAAAAAAAAAAAAAGAAAAGAAAAAGAGAGGCAAACATTATCTAGGATGATGTTTATTGCTGGTGATAAATGTTAAATGTGACTGTTAACAGAGCCCCAAAAAGAAAAGTTTAAGAGCTCATCTAGAGAAAGAAACATTTCCTGTGTCCATAAACTTTTCCTGAATACCTTGACCATGGGAGGTTCTGTGGTAGAAGCAAGAGGGGATCAACAGGAACCAAAAGCCATACTGGTCATGGGAGTCGGTTCTAATTTCTTACATAAGATGTACCAGGCCCGACACAACTACCGAAGCGCAAGTGTTTTAGAGACAGAGGGACCCAGCAGAGGCGCCAACCTCCATGAGCCTGTGACTTCACTTAGGAAACTGTTACATACCTGGAAACCACAACAAAAAATAAGGCTGTAAAAGCTTTAAAAAACTTGTTTACCAGGACTTCAGGAGACTAGGTTCTTCACAGGATTTCTTCCTGACAGTTCCATTATCCTCAGCCCACCAGTGTTTTATAGGTGAACAAACATTTTAAGAAGCAGTGGGGACCTGAAAGAGACACCCTAGTGCTGGGTCACCTTTTCCGCCTTATTCCACGTTGTTAGGCTGTTCCTGCCTCTCATGCCCCGCCCCAGGACCTAGAACAGTGGCTACCACAAAGCAGGCCCTGGAGAAGCACTGAGTGAACTAACAACAAATGTCGTCAAAGGCAGTCTGGCCATATCAAAGGCGGAGGTGCAGGAGGAGACAGACTTTTGCTACACACCAGGCATCCGGGCCATCACTTCACCCAACCCGGCCATTCTGCGGACAGGATGGCAGGCCTCTCTTTCCAGACAAAGAACAAGAGGCTCTGCCCAAAAAATAAAAAATAAAAATAAATAAATTAATTAAAAAAGAGGCTCTGCCCAAAGAAGAGAAGGAAGCATGGGACCATCTAGTCTACCTAAGTGAGCTGGGGTGAAGGTGCTGAGCTCCTCCCAGAGAGACAGACAGACAGACAGATGCAGGCATAAAAGACAGTTGTCCGAGCCCTGGCAGAAAGGCTGGGCCAGGAAGGTTGGCCGCGGGATGAGCAGCAGCAGGAAAAGAGCCAGCCCAACCCAGAGGTGTGAGTGCCTGGACCGGGGCCAGGCAGAGGCGCGACGGGTGTCCTGTGGGCCACAGGAGTCCAAGAAGGGGGGCAGCAGGTGCGGGGACGCTCAGGAGCCGTTGGGCCAGACAAACTGGGGGAACCAGGGTGGTATGTGCCACGTGTTCAAAGCTTCTCAGAGTAAAACCTGCCTAGAAATAGGTCAGTACCAGAAAATCATGGCATGAACGTTAGTAGCAAAGATGATGGTCATTTACGGTAATTTATTAGTCAGGCCGTCATTCCTCATGCTTTTTAAAATCATCTCCAAAAATCTAAAGGGAAAAGCCAATTTTCACCAGAAGGAAGAGAACGCTGCAAATATAGAATTATTGACTATGCAGGAAAATGTTTCGAACACTGAAGCACAGAGTTCAATGTGTACAGATTACATGCATAATAGAGCTTCAAATGAGTTACCATAGCTACAAAAAGATAATTAATTTTGAGGAAACAAAAGAAAAGAGATATCATTAGGGGCAGTATTCAAAGAGCTGAAATAATAAACGTGGCATCCAAATTTAACTCCCATCACTCCCCCCCCCCCAGGAGCTAGCAACGCTCCTTTCCACGGGGCCCCTTCTGCTGTGGCTCGTCGGCCCCCCAGGCCTGTGGGCCAGGCCTCTGCTGCGCCAGCCTGAACCCCATCCAGACGCTGGGTGACTGTGACCTCCCACCCACGCCATGAAGTCTGTGATCGCCGGTGCCTTGTAGCCTGAACCGTACAATTATCACCGACTCTGCATGAAACAGGGACAGGCTTGGCACCAGCTGGGCCCCTGCACCGTGCAAGGGCCGAGGAATGAAGAGCGGGATTGACGCAGGTGGGTGCGTAGATCACAGCAGACAGGTATGGGCTAAAGTCTGGGCAATGTTCTAGAGAGACGGGGAGGAAGAAGCCAACTCGGGAGACCATGGGCGAGGTGACCTCCAACCCGTATCTGGAAGCATAAGCATTATTTTCCAGGCCCAGAAAAAAAGAGGAGGAAGGGGGGGCTTTGCTTTCAAATTGAGGCAACAGCACCTTCTCGATCCCTTTTGCCTGAAGCGGGAAGAAGGTAGATTCTAGAAACCAAAAGACATGAGCTGTGACTTTATTTAACCTTTCTGAACATCGTTTCCTCGGTTTTAAAAAGGAAACAATGCAAGTGTGTGGTGAAGATGAATCATATAATGTATATTGAAGGACTGTACTTGGGATGCATTTTATTTTTAAGGATTTATTTACTTGAGAGAGAGAGACAGAGGTCGGGGGTTGGGGGGGACAGAGGGAGAGGGAGAGAGAAAATCTTCAGCAGACAGAACTGAATGTGGAGTAAGACGCGGGCCTCGAGTCCATGACCCTGAGATCACAGCCTGAGCTGAAACCAAGAGTTGGATGCTTAACTGCCTGCACCACCCAGGCACCCCAAGGGAGCCTTTTAAGTAGGAAGCAGTCAAAAAATGCTGCCTTTCTTTCCCCCTCAAAAACTATAAACTCAGCGATAGAGACTTACACTTCTTTCCTAACACCTGCACTAATAGAACTTTCAAGCATGATTTCTTGTTGACATAATTGTTTGATCATTCCCATTTGAATCTGACAACTCATAAATCTTCTATCATGCCTACTTATTTGACATAGATAAAAATAAAATGTTAAACTCTTACGTCCAGCGCTGTATTGCCCAAAAGAGACAAGTACTTAAGGCACCGGCAAGACAGGAACAGGGTGGTGGGAGGAAGAGAGAGAAAGGGGAAACATTTTTAAGGCTGATTGACATTTGATATTTAAGAACAAAGACCAAAGTCGTCCTCTTGAAGGAAAGAACACAACTGTGCTGGACTTGCTTACTCTTTATAGTTCAGTGTCCCATTCTGAGTTTCACAGGAGGGGGCACCACGATCTTTTCACGCTTAGGGTTCCAAAGATCTCTACAAGCCCGGCTCACAGTTCATATAAATGTTCCCCAAATTCTTCCCCAGTCAGGCCCTAGAATGGAGCTTAAAAGAAACAACATAATCCACTTACTGACTGTCTGAGCCTGGCACAGTATTAGGCACTTTACATATTTTCTTAATCATCCAGGCACTTAACTCCACATACTGAAATCCATTCTACTCTACAACTGCACGATCTCCTCATTTGGAAATAGAGATTATATTCTATCTCACAGACTTGTCTTAGACTTGATAAATAAATATACATAGAATGCCTAGGTAATGCTTGGCACACGCTGGGTACCCAAAAACGGCAGCTACAATCGAAATGGAAATTTGATATCCAGCCTGGAAACTTATGACACCTTGAAATCAGAAGCAATGCATGTGACTTAGACAGGGATCCAGAAGTGGTGGCAGCAGCAAAACTGAAGCTCATCAGAGCTGGCAATGAGGGCAAGATGACTTGGCTTGCCACTCTTTGGCACATGTGCCCAGAGCCTATTCAACTCCAGTGTTCCAAGCTGTTTAACCACATTCAGTTCACTGTGGGCACCTCGGTTTCGAAATGCCTGCCAAAATCCAAGTATTTAAAAAAAGCACTCCAAGTGATCAAGGAAATAATGAGGCTTTTTCTTTAAAGAAAAGATCATTTATCGAGATTCAATAAACCACTGTAGTATGGTTCTTGCAATTGCTTACACATTTGCTGCCATGTTGGTACATCAGCTTAAGTTAAAAACTAGGACAGAGCTCAAGATTGGCACATCTGGCCAGATTGGGACCCTAGATTCTGCATAGTTGGCCACACATCTAAACCAAATGTTATCAAGAGGAGAGCAATACGTAAATTTACATTTGTCGATAAATGAGCATATGCATAAAAGCACAGTCTATTTTCTTTCAAATTGATGTGATGGTCTCACTACTTCCTACCTCAACAACCTACCCCAAAACTAGATGGGTGGCAGGGGTCAGGGCATAACTAAATTCAATCCAATCCGGTCAGCCAAGACTGATGCAATAATTTGAGTAGCCTCTTAAAGTTATCTTATAGATGTCTCTTTTGGATGGCTCAGGTAAATAATCAGTCTTTTAGATTTCCTTCCCCATGTCCTACTTTTCTTCCAGGTGGTATCTGACTGCCTGAAGGAGAGAATCTTCAAACTACACCAAAGCAGAGAACAGGAGGTGGCCCTCATATCTATACAAAGTTGCCGGGGTCTCCACTGGACTCAGCTCTAGAGTATCTTGACCAGTACTTCCAGAGTGGTAGCCAGTAGGTTACAACTGGTCCTGTGTGGGGCGTTCTTTCTGGTGGTAGTTGTGGTGGTGCTGAATGGGGGACAGGGGTGAGTACATGCCGGTCCCCGTCTTCATACAGTGGTCCTGGCCATTGGCCTCTGATCTTGAAGGCCGTGTGTGCAGAGACTCCTTCATTCTAAGCTCAGGCTTCTCTAGGTCCCCGCCCCAGGACACACATACACTACCAGGTCTCTTACACACCTCAAGGAAGGCCCCATGGAGCCAGGAGCACTGTCTCAGACTCTACCTGCTTCTGCCACTGCCTCCAGGTCACTGCTCGAGCACACGTTCGGAGTAGCCAGTGCAGGACTTGCAGACGCCAAGAACCAGACCGCCCAGGGAAATGGCATGGATTGGTCAGAACAAGCATGTGGGTTCAACAGGAGACAACACTTCCCTCATACCACAATGGTTCCATGGTATCAGAATAAGCTGAGTCATGTCTGGCTTTTAGACTAAATTGTGGAGTCTTAAGGACTAAATCCAACTCTTTTTCATCTTTCTACCCCCAGATTCCTGCAGCATAACAGACTCTTCTTTTTTTGTCGTTGTTTTTGTCTTGTTTTTCCTTAAAAACTGCTTGATACCAAAGTAACAAGGATGATTTGCCTCATAGGCTGGGTGGGATAAAGACGAAACAGGCAGCACGCAAGGCCACTCACTACCTGGCTCTATCTTCTTGCATCTGACATTTTAACTACTGCAGAACTGCACTTCTGTTTTCTCACACAATCTGACAAGTGTTCCACAATTACTGCTTTTCTGATTCACATAAATCTCCAAATTATAAGTGTGCTTACAACTCCAATTATAGTTACACACGTATTAAGCTCCTCAAGACCGGGTACCATACAAAATATTCCACCTAACCCACAATGCCTAACACAGTGGTATACACAGAGTGGGTTTCTCAATAGTTTATTGAAAAGTGAAGGGATATACTTTTTAAAAGTTGAGATATTCTCCACTAGGATAAAGAAAAAAAATCAAATGCGTACAACACTATATTTTGCATAAAATTTCTGTGCCTTCTCTGGAAACTATTTTTGAACCATAAGTTCAAACTCCCTGTACAAAACAAATGTAAAGTGGTGCTGTTGAGATGCAAGGCACCCAACAATAGGAAAGGCTTTTATGCCACTAAAATTATTTTTATTTTTTACTTATTTATTTTTAACAAATTCTACTTTTTTAAATTTTTATATTTTTAAAGATTTTATTTATTCACTCATGAGTGACACAGAGAGGGAGGCACAGACACAGGCAGAGGGAGAAGCAGGCTCCATGCGGGGAGCCTGACAAGGAACTCAATACCAGGACCCGGGGATCATGACCTGAGCCAAAGGCAGATGCTCAACCACTGAGCCACCCAGGTGTCCCTAAAATTATTATTTTTAAAGGAAATTACTATTTAATGGCAAAATGGAGATGATGAGATTTAGAAGGTAACCTCAGCTCCAGATGATGAAGCAAGAGATGATGATAATAGGTGGCCAGATACAACAGGGGAGAAAGAGGGAGACAACAAGCCGAAAAAGAAAAGAGCGGAGAAAATAATGCTGTAAAGAGGAAATGAATACTATTTACAGATAAAGTCCGATTTCACAGCATGCTGGTTGGGTTCCTTCTTTTGAGAAATGAAGATATATGGCTCGACCATTGTCAGTAAGCATTTACCTATGACTTACCACATTCAAGGCATTGCACTAGACCCTGAAGGTAAGATGAAATATAAGACTGTATCAAAGAACTTAGGGAGGCAAAAAGACTGGACATAAACATCAATGGGTAAACCACTACAAAAAGTAAGTTTTAGTGCCTGGCTCCCAACTCTCATCACACACCAAAAAGATCAATTCTGGGTAGGCTGTAGCTCAAAATATAAAAGTAAACAGTACAGCTTCTAGAAAACAAAGAATATCTTTTTGACATTGGGGCAGGAAACAAATTCTTAGCCATGACACAGAAAGTGCTAGTCAAAAAGGAAAAATTGTTAACATGCACTAATTAAAATCAAGAACTGCTCTTTAAGAGGACATCAAAATAAGAGAGTAAAAGAAGATTTTTGCAACACATGTAACCAATAGAGTGCCAGTATTCCCACAAACACTTCAAAACCCATACAAATCAGGGAGAAAAAAAGGCACACAGACTCTAATTTTAAAATCTGGCAGAGGTGCCTGGGTGGCTTAGTCAGTTAAGCGTCCAACTCTTGATTTCAGCTCAAGTCCTGATCTCAGGTTCCTGGGATCAAGACCAGTGTGGGGCTCCAAGCTGGGCAAGGAGTCAGCTTGAGATGCTCTTTCTCTGCCTCTGCCCCTCCCCTGCTCATGTATGAAAATAAATAAATCTTCCCCACCCCCAAAAAATATGTGTGTGTGTGTGTATATATACACACACACACATATGTATATGTGCATACACACACATACATAATACATACATACATACATACATACATACTGGCAAAACCCAAGGGGTTCATCAATAAGTAAATGGATAAACAAAATATACCAATATAACAATGAAATATCAGTCTGCCATAAAAAGGAATGAATCCCTGATACACACTATCTCGTAGATGATCCTTCAAAACATCGTGCTATTAGCCAGTCACAAAAGGACAAATGCTGTATGATCCTACCTATGTGAGGTACCTAAAATAGGCAAATTCATAGAAATATAAATGGACCAGAGGTTACCAGGGGCTGAGGGAAGAGGAAAATGCAGAGTTATTGCTTACTGTTTATAGTTTGTTTGAAATAATGAAAAAGTTTTAGAAATATTGATGATCATTGCACAACACTGTGAATATTGTTAATGCTGCTGATTCGTACACTTAAAATTGGTTAAAATAATTAATTTCATGTTCTGTTTTACCATGATTCTTAACAATTAATGACACACCAAAAGCACTGAATTGTAAAATTCATAATGTAATATATCAAAAACCACTGATTGTATACTTTAAGTGGCATGTGAATTTTATCTTAATAAAGTTGTTAAAAAAAATGGCAAGACTTGAGAAGACAACTCATGTAGGAAGATATCTAAAGTGGCCAGTAAAAGGGGAAATGGTGAGCAACCTTGTTAATAATCCGGGAACAGCAAAATGCTTACACATATACACAATCATCCATTGTAATGGCTAAATTAAATTGATCACAAGGATTCAGAAAAAACAACTCTCAGACACTGCTAGTAGGCATGAAGACCAACACAACTACTTTGGGAAAAAATGGCAGTACCTACTAAAGCTGAATATACACAGTTTGTTTCTTAGGTGTCACACCTAACAGAAATGCACTCTGATTTGCTCAGAACACATGGCCAAGAATGTTCACCACAGCATTACTTATTATAGGCCAAAACTGGAGAAAACCTACAGTATATCAGCAGTAGGATGGGTAGGTCAGTATCATGGTATATTTACACGATAAAGTGCTATACTATAATGCAGGTAAAGAAACCACAGCCATACATAATGTGCATAAATCACATAAAAAATGTTGGATTTTAAAAGCCAGAAACAAAAGAGTACATTAATGAATATGGATGATTCTATTTACATAAATTTCAAAAACATGCAAACTAGTTTCCAGTGTTAGAAATAAAAAACTGGCTACCTTTAGGGATTGAGAGGGGTACTGGGAGTCCACAGGGTGTGTGCAATGCTGTCTTTGGTTACACAAGTTCGCTCACTCAAATTCATTAAGTAATACTCTCAAGATTTTTATACTATTTTGTGTATATATTACACTTTTTAAAAAAATTTAGTTCCTGCCACTATTGCCTATTCTAATAAATACAGCAACTTTGAAATGCAGCATAATCAAAAAACCCTGACTCAATGTAAGTCCATGCTCTTCAGTGGAATGAACAAAGTATGAATTAGAGAAAGGCAGCAGGAGCATGTTAGAAGATAGAAGCTACCGTAAACTTAGCACATGTAAAAGAAAAGGGTGAGAAACTATTAACCGTTTCAAAACTGGAGCACAAATGAAATGCGAATTCAATCCACCACATAAAAGAATCTTTTTTTTTTCATTCTTTGAAAGCGAGAAATGTCTATGCTCTTGCATAAAACAAAAAAAAAAAAACCACTTTAATATTTAAAGGCATATCTCAATTATCTCAATTTCACATACAGAATTTCAATTCTTTCCTGTGAAATGAGAGAAACAGATTGTCCATTACCTAATACACGATCAAAGGCGTGGAGAGCAAAGATTTCACATTCATCCACTCACTGGACAAAGCAGGCACCTGCCATGTGCATAGCAGAGTGCTCATCCTCTGGAGTGTGCAAGAAAGTGTAAGAGCACGAGGCACTGCAGTTTGGAGGCGCTACCACAGGAGCAGTGTGAACTGCCCCAGCCTAGGAGACTGAGAGGAAGCCAGGCCCTGCACAGGGGTCGGGGCAGAACGCAAGGCGGTCCGTCTCGGAGCAAACAGGCTGGGCTGGGCCTGCAAGGGCAGGAGTATGGATATCGAGAGAAGGACGTGATGTGTTTCAGATCAACCAGCAGAGGAGGGAAATGTGAGCAACAGAGCTGAAGAGGAAGACGGGACCAGAATGGCAGAGGGTGCTGGGCACGTGCTGGGAAGAGCAGAATGCCACGGAGGGCACCGCTGATGTTTTATGAAAAGTTCGGAATTTATCCTTCAAGGTTTTTGAGCTCGTGTTTTGTTGTTGAAGGAAGAGAGGGATATACTTACTGAAAGCAGTGTTTGACAGAAAAGCAACCTTGCAGAAAGCAAAGGGTGGATCAAAGCAAAGAAAAGTGAAGTAAACATCAGCCAGGAAACTGTCAGGATAATGTAAACTTAAAATGATAAGGATAAAAATTACTGAAGATGCAGAAGAAAGAAAGGAAAGTGAAGATAAGAATACCAAGAAGGGGCACCTGGGTGGCTCAGTGAGCATCTGCCTTCGGCCCAGGTTGTGATCCCGGGGTCCTGGGATCGAGTCCCACGTCGAGCTCTCTGCATGGAGCCTGCTTCTCCTTCTGCCTGTGTCTCTGCCTCTCTCTCTGTGTCTCGCAGGAATAAATAAATTAAAAAAAAAAAAGGATACTAAGTAGAAATATGCTAAAGATTCAGGGGTTTTCAGAGGTGAAAAAATAAACTATTTTACATAAGAACAGGCCCCAGGATCACGCACTCCCTCATACAGCGTGACACCACCACAGTCCACACACTCAAAGTCTGCCCAAGAGTGGAAGCTTGTGCCAACACAAAATCAGTCTGCCTGAGATCTAAATATATACATACACACACAGACAGCATCCATGCAAACTGCCAAATACGAAATTAAACATCTATGTGTGTTTACCTAATTAGCCACTATATATGACGCAGAGGGGCAAGGAAAGTTTTTGTGGTTCATCTAGATACGGAAAAGCTGAATTAGTTCCCCTGCCAAGCTTGGGGTAACAGTCATCAAAGGACTAGAGGAAAAGCTTCCACTACCCTTTACTTAAGTCAAAGAGAAAGCTGGCATCCACTATGTCGAGAGAATCTGAGCTGAGAATTCACAGGAAATGCTCAAGATTGCAAATTATTTTTGTGTCCATGGTCTCCATCATCATCAGTTTATAGAATATTTGCTAGACACTGAAGGAGTAAGCAGATTTGATTTATTTTAATGCAGGCAGATGGCTCGGTCATGGAAATTGTGAAGAGATTACCGAGCGGCTTCCTCAGATCAAGGACATTATGGAATTAAAGGCTCTAAGAGACCGTACTGGTCCAGGTCCCTGTGGCTCACAGCCTTACACGTTCTTACTAATGAGAAAGACAACTGAACCCCTTGAACTGGAAGTAACCAGGGAGGAAGGGGTAGGGGGGAGCATAATTAATCTGTCCAAAGAAGTGTAAGTGTTAAGATGGAAACCAGAGATGCAGATTGATCAAAGGGCAACTAAAACATGCCTTGCTCTGAGGACACTGAGATCATGAATTGGGAAGAATTAAAAGTCATAATTTTGGAAAATATACTCAGGAAAACGAATCATGTGTAAGTTGCTGTGAATATTTTGGGAAAAAAATGTAATGATCTGAAAACGAACTTGGCTTACCAAGATAACACAGTAAGCAGAGAGCTTATGAATCTCAGGTGTGACCAACTCTTGTCAATTTTGGAGACTACCTGGCTTTGTATAAAAATATCCTCTGTCGGGGCACCTGGGTGGCTCAGTCAGTTAAGCGCCTGCCCTCGACTCAGGTCATGACCAGGGTCCTGGGATCGAGCCCCCCACACTGGGCTCCCCGCTCAACAGGAAGTCTGCTTCTCCCTCTGCTCCCGGCTTGTGCTTTTCTTACTGTCACTATCTCTGTCTCTCTGTCTTTCTGTCTCTCTCTCTCTCAAATAAATAAATAAATCTGCAAATAAATAAAAATAAAAAATATCTCTGTCTCTCTCAAATAAAAACATCTGCAAATAAATAAGTGAAAATAAATAAAATAGAACATACTTTAAAAAAATCTTCTTTCATAAAAATGCAAAGAAAACAGCTGGGGAACACCATTAGTGACATAAAATCTAGATAGAACCCAGACATGCCCTAACCAAACCCTCCAAAGCTTTCCATTTACATATCACTATCTCCCTGCTAAAACTCCCTGGTTTTCATCTTTTTAAAACTTCACAGGCTTGGGGCGCCTGAATGGCTGAGTCAGTTGAGTTTCCGACTCTTGGTTTCCACTCAGGTAGTGATCTCAGGGTTGTGGGATCCAGATCCAGCCCTACGTCAGGTTCCACACTCAGTACAGAGTGGGCCTAAGACTCTCTCTTCCCTCTCCCCTTGCCCCCCCCCCCGCTCGAGCTCATTCTCTAAATAAATGAATAAATCAATCTTTTTAAAAAGAAGTCCACAGGCTTCCCACTTTTAATCAACAACAGCACTATGAAAATATCTGTATTTGTCATATAATCTCATACAGATAAAATTTAGATACCTATGCCTGGCTGAGACAAAGAAGAGTCATTACGAGAAAAAAGCAGAGAGAAGTCATAGAAATCAAGACAAAGGACCAGAATACAGTGACTGGTAAAAAAAAAAAAAAAGAAGATTTCTGTAATATTTATAGTCTGCTTACCACTGACCCTCCCCTGACACATACAAGATCTGTCTATGATATAAAGGATTTAAGAGAATAGGTATGTACATAGCCTGAACCAAAGTGCAAAAAATAAATTTTAAAATAAAATATAAAATAAGATTTATATTTGAAATCAATTTTGTAATCTTTCCGCAACAGATGAGGATGATTTTAATTCCTAGAATTAAAGAAAGTTGCATTATATTTATGGGGGAGGAGAGGAAAATCGAGTAACTATTATAGGGCAAGTCTCGTGAATATGTTAAAGCCAGCTATATATTCTCTCCAGTTTATTTTATTGCCAGTATTTTTAATACTTGGATGCCACATCAAAGAATCATGAGAGCTGGAAAAGAACAAGAGATTACTTTATTCAACTCCCTCATTTTGTAAATGAAAGCAGGCCTGGAGAACTGTTAGGATGTGTCCCAGGCCACGCCTCCCACTGGTACTCCCTAAACAGAACTCGTACCTTTTGATTCAAGTTGGGGCTGACCAGTCCTTATAATCCTAGTAACTGTTACTAACCAAGCATGGTTTTTTTTTTTTTTTTTTTTGATGCTAGACCCATTCAAGATGTGTCATTTAATTTAGTACTTCTTAACGAAGGCCATCTCCACTGCATCAGATAATCAAAATCAAACTCAGACATTAAAACATTCTCAAAGTCATGGAGCAAATAAATGGTAAGTCAGGAATTTAAACCCAATATGTCTGACTATACAAAGCCCACATAATACTGTTATCTCCCCCCAAATGTTAAATGATTACATCCAAATAATTCCACTTTGGGCAAGACAAACTGAAGAAATACCTACACAAGCATATAGATTATATATATACAGAGATGTTCACTACAGGGGCACCTGGGTGGCTCAGTGGTTGAGCATCTGCTTTTGGCTCAGGTCATGATCCCGGGGTCCTGGGATCAAGTCTTGCATCGGGCCCCCGGACAGGGAGCCTGCTTCTAGCCCTCTGCTTATGTCTGCCTCTGTGTGTGTCTCTCGTGAATAAATAAAATCTTAAAAAAATAAAAATAAAAAGATGTTCACTACAACATCACTAATCTCAAAAAACAAGAAAAGGGGTGACTGGATGGCTCAGGCAATTAAATGTCTGACTCGATTTCAGCTCAGGTCTTGATCTCAGAGTCACAAGTTCAAGTCCCAAGTTGGGCTCCACACTGGGCATGGTGCCTGCTTAAAAAAAAAAAAAATCAGTAACAACATAAAATGTTCAAATAGAGAAATAGAGAAGAAATAGTTAAATAAACTATGGCAAATACATGCTATGCTATACTAAATGGTCATTAAAAAGAATGAGGGGTATATCCATATGACAGATGCAGAAAAATACCCATGTTAAATTGTTATGTTTTATAAATAAATTATAGGACAATATTTATGATGTTATTTTTAAAAAATAAGAGAAGTGAGTGAATTGGGTTTAGTTTAAATAAACTGAGTCAAAAATGTTTAAAATAAATTACATAGAAGAGAAAAAAATAATTTAACACATAGTGTCTGTGATAACAAATGTAAGATAGGAAACACAGGAATACCCAGAAACACAATACAGGAAAATAGATTCGAAATGCAGGAAGATGTGAGTAGGCATATTGAAAAGATATAATATCTCACAGAAAAAAAAAACGGATAAAAACAAGCACATCACGATAAACTGTGGTTAACCTATCGAACCATAAAGATAAAGGTTTTTGACATCCAGGTACAAAAAGTAAATCACTCTCAAGGGAGAAAAATTAAATTTAGCCTGATCTCAGACTTCACCACGGCAACAGTCATTGCCAGAAAATGGAGAGTAATTTCTAACAAATTCTAGGAAAGATATTTTGACTCAATAATATATGTATACAAACTCTCCTTCAATTTGAATAGAAAAAGGCAGTGAAAACATGAACTAATTCAGAAGACAAAGTAAGCACTGAAACGATTCCAAATGATGGAAATCTACCTAGATTTATCAAGAAATAAATCATAATCATCAAATATTAAAGTGGACACATCTGGGTGGTGTGGTTTAGAATGTTATGTTGAAATACTCTTTTCTCCTGCTTTGTACTGTTTAACTTAAAATGAACGTGGATCTTTTATTTTTTTTTAATTTTTTTAAATTTTTATTTATTTATGATAGTCACAGAGAGAGAAAGAGAGAGAGAGGCAGAGACACAGGCAGAGGGAGAAGCAGGCTCCATGCACCGGGAGCCCGACGTGGGATTCGATCCTGAGTCTCCAGGATCGCGCCCTGGGCCAAAGGCAGGCGCCAAACCGCTGCGCCACCCAGGGATCCCGAACGTGGATCTTTTAAATAAAAAACCTGAAGCCTGTACTTTTCAAAGCACAAATAATTATGATTTCATTTAGGTAAGTTAGAACAGTCAAAATTAATGTATGCTTACAGAAACAAATCGACATTTGACTAGACCCAAGAGTGGAGGAGTTAACTGCAAAGGCACCTGAGGGAGCTTTTTCTTTTCGGTGATGGAAATTTCTACATTTGACTCCACTTACACAGGTACATAAATTTATCAAAACTCTCTAATATTATACTGAAAATAAGAGCATCTTACCATAATCTAATTATACTTCAAAAAAATTGACTTAAAACACAATATGAGTAATTCATGAAAAATTATCCAATAGCACGGTGGTTGTTAGTCACATACAAAATACACACACACACACACACACACACACGCGGACACTTTCTACCTAGTAGCTATGATTACTTTCCTACTAAGTGCAATCAAACAATTGAATTTTGAACCTAGATTTTAGGTAAAGAGGGCAAACAAAAGCTCAAAAAAATGCAAATAAATGACTGATCCTCTATGCGATCCACAGAAATCCTCATAAAAGAAAAAAAAGTACACGTACATGCAGACTTTGTCATTGGAAAAAGGTCTGGAACAGAGCACAGCAAAACCAGAGAATTTCGTTGGTGGAGGTAGGGTATGAGTCAGTTCTTAAACACTTCTGCATTGTTCAAATTTTTATGCCTAGAATGTTACTTCTGTAATTAAAAACATATAAAATACAAAAATAAAGAATCTTCAATGAGTTTATTATGTTTAAACAATCAATGCATACTCCATTTAATATCATCTTACATAGTATATAATAATTTTGGCCATTTGTCTCAAAAAAAAATTCTCAAAAAAAAAAATCTAACATTCCCTTATAGTATACCACCTTTTTATACAGTCCATGGACCCAACAGGGTCTCCAAGATCCTTCCAGAAAATCCATGAGGTAAAGACCATTTTCTTAATAATGGTGAACTGTCATCTGTCTTTTGCCCGTGCTGACATTTGTGTTGATGGTACAGACACAGCGGTGAGCGAACCGCCAGTGCCCCACCATTGCCCGGATAGTGGCACCAAACTGTCCTCACAGGCACTGCACTGGGCCTTCACCATCATGTGCTCACAGTGAAAAAAGAAAATCCAGTTTCACTAACGAATGCCTTTGATGAAGCAATGACAGTAATTTTATTAAATCTTGACCTTTTATAATATCTTGGGTGACAAAATGGGCAATATGAAACATATTTCACTTATGCAGCAGACCAAAGAAAATGGTTGTCCCAAGGAAAAGCCCTGATACAAATCCTTGAGCACAAAGCTGAACAAGATAGTTGCCTTTGGGGGGGAATCAGCATTTTCACTTGAAAGAACAACTCACAGACCACAATTATTCAGACTGAGGTATGTGGCAAACATTTTTTCAACACTGAACAAAATACGACTATCACTTCACTGATAAGATCAATGGTGATATTAACAAATGTGATTTGTTTATATTATTCAATCTAATATATGTCAACATTTGTAAAATCTGTATTGAGGAATCAGTATCTTCCAAATTATCAATGTATAGTGTACCAAAAAATCATACAGGCATAAAAGATCCGCTCAAATCACATGATAAACCAATGGATTTTAAAATAAGAGAGCAAGAAATGTTTATTGCTATGGTTTCTAATTTCCCACAGTAGCCACTCCTTAAGAAACAATTACTTCTTGAGTTTTGGTAAATATCAAAGAATAGCTGAAATTATTTGAAAATGCTATGAAAATACCCCTAACTACATGGCTGTGTAAAGCCAGACAGTCTTTACATATTTTAACCAAACACATCATAAGAAATTGAATGCAGAAGCGGATAGGGGAATCCAGCCGTCTTCTAATGAGTCAGACATTAAAGAGATTTCCAAAATGTGGAATAATGCCACTCTTCTTGCTAATATTTTTTGGTTTGGGCAAAAATTCTTACTTGTGATGAAAATGTATCATTTATGTCAATACACAATGGATTTATTGTTATTAAATTGATTAATAAATACTTTTAAATGTTCTTACTTTTAATTTCTAATACAGTATATATTAATAGATATAATCCACATAAACAAAAGCTCCTTGTGGTCCTCAATAATCTTTAAGGCCCCAGTAATCCCAAAGCCAAAAGTTTGAGAATCTTTGCACTGCTAACACATTCTTCACATGTTCTGCATACTGTCATAAGTCTTGGCTAACAAGTGCGGGCATGGCAATCTGTATTTACACACGGGCAATATGCATTAAGTGAAATGTACTACAAGGTTTCTCACCCGATGAAAACCTAAAATGTAGCCTGACTGCAATGTGTTCTGCAACAAGTGACATTTACTACACTTTATCCTCACTTTTTGCCCCATATTTTGTGTTCTGGCAAATGACCCTGAACCATGGCGCTGACAAAAGTTGTATAACAGGTAATGATGGACCTGCTACAAGGAAACAAAGATGAAGTATTATAAAAAGATGTCTGATGTTCCTTAAGGCACCTTTGAGTACGTGGTTGAGGATGTAGCTATGATTAGAATACTGATGACATTTCAGGAGATGTCTACAGACTACAAGGATGGTCCATAGGGAATAAATCCTAGCTGAAGAAACTCTGGGGGGAAATATGGAAGACTGCAGGAAAGGGCAAGGCAATGAGAGGAGAGGACAACTGGCAATCTCCCTTGGGAGCAGGCGATGATGCCTTCACACAGGGCTCATCTAATTAAATGCTCCTTTTTTTTTTAATAAATTAATTTTTATTGGTGTTCAATTTACCAACATACAGAATAACACCCAGTGCTCATCCCGTCAAGTGTCCCCCCCAGTGCCCGTCACCCATTCACCCCCACCCCCCGCCCTCCTCCCCCTCCATCACCCCTAGTTCATTTCCCAGAGTTAGAAGTCTTTATGTTCTGTCTCCCTTTCTGATATTTCCCACACATTTCTTCTCCCTTCCCTTATAATGCTCCTTTTTCTAAAACAAAGTCCAGTACTATCTATCTGTAATGGGGGGCGGGGGGGATGTTGAGCTTAGACTACACAGGTTGTTTTTGTTTTTAGAAGAGACACAGAGAAACAGGCAGAGACATAGGCAGAGGGAAAAGCAAGCTCCCCTGTGGGGTGCCCGATGGGGTACTTGATCCCAGGATCCTGCCTTGAGCTGAAGGCAGACGCTCAACCACTGAGCCACCCAGGCGTCCCTAAACAACTGTTATTTTATATCTCTGTTCTTGGGAGACTAGTTTTTTCCCTTTTTTGTTTTTGTTTTTATTTCGTTGGGAGACTAGTTTTGACATACAGGCCCTCAGGATGAAGGATACAAGGCACGGAAATGGGAACCTTGATGGCTATAAGTAAACACCCAAAAGTCCAAGGTCATTCCTTACTGCATGGAGCAACATCTTCAGAAATTCCTTAGGAAAAAAATACTTCAAATATAGACAATTTCAAAGCCTTGTGATTAAAAATAAGCTAAAAATCAGTTTTGAAAGATTTGTATTATATTTTTAAATTAATTTCCAAAGTCATAGAATCTGAAAAGTCTATGAAAATAGATCTCTATCACCCCTGCTTCACAAAATACATACTTAGGTTTAAAGATACACTGAAGCTGATACAGTCTCACCAAATCCCTAAAAAAATGCTTAACAAAAATTACTTTTCTTTAAAAGGGGGAAAAAAACATTCTTTTCGGGTACTCCAGGCACTCAGGATTAGCAATTATATAAGTAACCACTCAGTCATTCTCAAGTATCTACTGAGCACTTACTCTGTGCCAGGTATGATAATGTCTTTTAGAGAAAGTACACACATACATATATACATATGTGTGTACGTACACATACACACACACACACACACACACACACACCGAGTTATATCATAGAGTTGACATCATGGAACAAGGGGAAAATACTAGCATAAACTATGTCCACATTCTCACATATCCTCAACAATGCCCAGCTTCTAGGGTGATTTTTGGGTTGGCCTACTTGACTCCATGGGTGATGTATCCTCAAACTAGGTAGAGTTAAATCACTGGAAGGAACCATGAATGGTGTTATTTACCTTAAAAGACCCTGATGCTATAGAATGATAGAACATTCTCCAAAATGGAAGAAGATGAGAAGGAAAGAGGACAGAAAAGAATCAGCATTAATGAGAACATGGGATTCTTCCAAAGAACTCTAAGTAGTACAAGACTTTCCTGAATTCAGGGTTTCTGGCATCTCAACTTCTTTACTGGCAATGTTTTCAATTTGTTAACTTTCTTTTTTTTTTTTTTAAAGCTTTTATTTATTTATTCATGAGAGACACAGAGAGAGAGGCAGAGACACAGGCAGAAGGAAAAGCAGGCTCCCTGCAGGGAGCCCGATGCCAGGCTCCAGTATCACGCCCTGGGCCAAAGGCAGATGCTCAACCACTGAGCCACCCAGGCGTCCCAGTTTGTTACCTTTCTCAAGATCAAAATGCTAAATGAAGGGAAACCACTAATTAGACTTCTTCTAAAAAATCTTTTCATTGAACAGGCTTTTTTTCACATTGGCAAATTTGTATTTTTTAATCTTTCTTATAAATATAAAAATTTTAGTGATATTTGCTAAAATATGATCGTCCTATAATACATGTGACGCAGAGTCACACCATATACCAGCTATGTGGTATCTGACAATGATGAAGATGAACTGGTACCAGGTCAATGGCCGAGTCTATCATTTGTGAAATCAGGAAACAGATTTTATTTCTTTGACTAACTTCAAGTTTTTTTAAATCATCACAAAGGTAAACTGCTCTTTCTAGGTGGTAGGAAACCAGTATGGAGGGAATCAATTACCCAAACTTTAATAGAAAGAAAAAAAAAATCCTTCCACAATTTAGTAAGATCAGCTTAACTAATAAGTAACTAAATAACTTCCCACTTTTAAGACCAAATTCAGTTCAAATCATATGGCGTTTTTTTTTCTTTTTTTTTTCTTTTTTCTTTTTTCATATGGCGTTTTGAATACCACCCAAGAACTGACAACCCCTCCGAAACCAGTTAGTCTCAATTATGATTAAAGGAGGGTATCAGAGCCTCCAGATGGTCTGAGGGATGCTCTCAAAATGCAAGGGTGAGATATTTGAGTGCCAGACAGTCCTTATCAAACAAAGGAGGGGGATACTTGAAGTGAGTGGGCTACCAGAAATCCCGCAATCCTACCTCCAACTGCCTAAAATATCACTATTGTAGGTAACTATAAATTCAGAATCCCTATTCTAAATGAACTAAGGAAGATGAGAATTTCAGTGGGAGTGCCACAATTTCCCCTCAACTCAGCTAGTATTTCCAGTCTCTTGTTCTGTAGAACTCATTGCAACTAAAGAATCTTGTGTACCAGCACATCACCTTGTTTGGCACTAAATCACATGGCTTAAGTATGAAGATCCAAATGAGACTTTTCATTATAAATGCTTCCACTATCAAAGTGTGAAAACTCATTTGAAAATGTGCAACATACTGTTACTTGGGGGAGGGGGGATCTTTACCCATTGCATCATTACCTTAAGCCTGACAACAGTTCTTAAGCATAGCATTTTAGAAGCACTTAGTGATTTCATGTTTAAATTGCTTCCTGAATAGTCCACATTGAATATACAGTGTGTTAAGCTTAATTTCTCTACAATTTTCATCCAGTGGCTGTCACCTTTCAAGTAGGGAAAACGACAGGTTTTCTGCTAAAAAGTGAATCCTTCCAAAGCAGTTACATAATTCCAGTTAGAACTAAGGAATCAAAGTTCACAAGCAATTTTTCAGAATGCTAACATTTAGGCTCATAATTCTTTTCATTTTCATTTCATGTGATCTCTCTTTTTACAGGATTTTCTCAGATTCTGGAAAGTAACTGCTATTTCAAGGAATTACACAAGTAGTACAAAAAACCACTTCAGATATATCTAACCCATTGGTAAAACTATATAGAAGCCAACTTTTCAGTCCAAATTCCCTTGGAAGTTACTCTACAGAAACTCAAACAAAAATAAAAACAAGAATCTCTTGACATCCACTTTCTTTCAAAAGTGCAAGACTCTGTTTCTACCTTTCGTGTATCCTGCCTTCGTAGTGGCCAATGCTACAACAGTTATCTACTCAGCGTTCCATTTCTTTTCCTCCTTCATAATGAAGCCACTTTGCTCATGTTTCCACCCCTTCTCCTCATTCTAAGTCCTAGGGATGAGCCCTAATTCATTCAAAACAACTTTGTCTTTGACTTCAAGAACTTAATGGCAGTCAGGACACAGTATACTCTGGGGACTGTTATGCTAGGCACAAGTAGGCACACAACAGCTGCTCACCCCCTTCCACTCTCCATCTTAAGGAGACCATGGCCTCCTGAATAAATCCCAAATTCAGCATTCAAGGCTCTCTACTATTCTTTTACTACTTTTTTTAGCCCTTTCTCCTTTGCACACATCTCCTGCTCTAGCAGCGAGACGCTTGGCCTTTCAAGAATATGCCCCAGTATTTTTTATTTCATATCCTTCACCCAAGCTGTTCCTCTGACTAGGAAAGCAGGCCCAACCACTCCCATGTCAGCCAATTCAAATCCAACTTAAAGTCCAGATTACAGAAAACTTTTCTATGAAGTCTTCCTTGCTATCACCATTAATAAATAGCAATCATATGTGTGTGTGTGTGTGTGTGTGTATTCCTTATATCATGAATAATTTTTCATGCTTACAGCCTGTTTTAAAAAGGCAGACTCCATACGGGCTGCAGACAAGCTCCTGTGCATCCCTGTCTTCCACCAGCCCCAGAGTGGGAGCTCAGTAAATATATGTTGAGCAAATGAACACAACTGTTCATTTCTGAGGGTGAAAAGTGCTTCTACAGAATAGATTATCATGAAGGCTGAATTGTCCTTGGAAGTCTCTAAAAACATCCTAGGACAGCTGAGGAATAGTTCTGCTGAAGGAAAGGAAACAAATCAGATGACCTTGTAAGGCTGCTTCTGCAAATTACATCCACTCTTTAAAGTACTGCCTAATAATTCAAAAACAAACTATACACAAATGCTACTTACAAAAAGAGAGCAGCATTTATTGTAATAGATGAAGGTTAAGAATATTTTTTACCAAAACTTCAGCAGCTCTTATAGCAATATTTATAAACATTTGCAGTTATATTCAAAGAATTGTATAAAAAGCTCTAATTATTTCACACTTGAGAGAAGTAGGACAGAGAAAAATGTCGGCCCCTTCAAAAGGGTAACCAGACAAAATTAATTTGCAAGCACGTACTCATGTTCACTTAATTATTGTCTACACGTCATCACCAAAAATATATCTACTGAACTTTAGGAAAGTTCTCTGTAATTTTGATGATTTCCTTCACTTGCATCTATGGAAAAAGTATGCAAAATTTTGTCTTTCTTTCTCCCCTACTAAATAAATTCGAACAATTTAAGTCAACTAACATGAAGTTACTTCAAGATCCCTGGTACATTATCAGTTCAAGTGAGGCCACAAAACTATGGGAAACATACTGGTATCTCCAGAAGCAAACAAGGTTAACCACAATATTCCATAAATCACTGAACCTGCTCTTTAAATGAAACCTTCGGAATAAATCTCATCAATTAGATGGGACAGAAAACTTGATTCCAAGGACAGCGCGCTCACAGAAGGGCACTGTGTTAGGTGAAAATCAGAGTTAAACAGGACAGCTAGTCATGGAAAAATAAAATGCAAGAGAGATTAAATCGAGAGTGGAAAGTCAGTTTTCTTAAAAAACTAAGAAAACTACACAGATGTTTAGTCTTTCCGTTCTAACGCTGTTGCACATTATGCATTTCTGTAAGCCCTTGTAAATGCTTTGGGGAAGAAGCTAGAGCACAAAAAAAAATTAATAAATAAAATAAAATCAGTGTTTTCGGACATGGTGTAGCGCACTACAGTTAGTTATTCTTAAAGCAAAGATCACAGACTCAGCGAAAGCTGCACGTGCTAGTTGAAGGTCACGGTAAAGCCAGAATTCAAAGTTTTCTCCTTTATCTCAAAGCACCTCTGTTGTTGCCGGAGCCGCGGGATCACGGAAACGGTTTCGCGCCGAGCCCGGTGAGTGACCGGGGGTGACCGGGGGTGACCGGGGGTGACCCGGGGTGACCGGCAGAGCGCGGCGGGTCGGCAGCGGGTCGGGGATGCGGGGACCGAGCGGCGGGGGCGGCTACCTCTCCACCTGGGCCACCTGGGGCACACCTGGGCCACACCTGGGCCACACCTGGGCCACACCTGGGCCACACCTGGGCCACACCTGGGCCACACCTGCGCCACCTGCGCCGGGCGGGGCGGCCCCGGGCCCGGCGGGCTCGGCTACTCACCGTGCAGGGAGAGGAGCAGCAGGGGCGCCAGCGGCGAGCCCGGAGGAGTCATCCCGCGGCCGCGGGGAGCGCGCCCGCCGCCCGCCCGGGCCCTCGGCGCTCCTGGGGCAGCCGCTCCGCCCGCCGCGGCCGGGACCGTGGGACGCGCGGCCGAGCCGAGTGCAGCTCCCGCGCCCAGGGGCCGCCGCGCCCGCCCCAGGCCCGCCCCAGGCCCGCCCCGCGCCCGCCCCGCGCCCGCCCCAGGCCCCGCAGCAGCCCGGCTCCGCGCCGCCCACTCGCCGCTCGGTCTCCGGGGCAACCGCGGCTCCAGCGCGACGCCTGGCGGCCCCCCCCGCAGCGGGCGCGGCGCGCAGCTGGCCCGGCCCCGCCACCTGCACCTGCGCGGCCCGGGAGCGCGGCCCGGGAGCGCGGCGGGGCCCCGGGGGGAGGGGGGGCCGAAGGAGGAGACGGGGGGCGCCCAGCCCAGCCCAGCCCAGCCCCGCCCCGGGCCGCCCCCCAGGCCCGCGCGGTCTCGGCCCGCAGAGCCCGCGCCCGGGACTCGCCGCCACCTGCGAGAAGCAAGATTGTCCGCGGCCCTTTTCAGATGATTTCTAGTTGTCCACTTCCTCTCTTGTGCAATCTGGCACAATTAAGAATTGCTGAGGTTTGTTCCATTTCAGAACTTTTTTTTTCCTTTCCTTTCCCCCAACCCCACTACCTTTTCTTGTTTTTTTCCCATAAAAGAGCATTAAAGGGCTGTACTAGTCCCCTCACTCCCCGTTTCTAGCAAAGACCCCTACTGTCTTCTCTTGCCCTTTTAGTAAAATTTATCTCAGCTTCTGATATTTAAAATCTGCCATTTTAAACATTACAGATTTTTTTTTAAAGATTTTATTTATTCATCCATGAGAGAGAGAGAGAGAGGCTGAGACATAGGCAAAGGGAGAAGCATGGGGATCCCTGGGGGGCTCAGCGGTTCAGCGCCTGCCTTTGGCCCGGGGTGTGATCCTGGGGTCCTGGGATAGAGTCCCACGTCGGGTCCCTGCATGGGGCCGGTTTCTCTCTCTCTCTCTCTCTCTCTCTCTCTCTCATAAATAAATGAAATCTTAAAAAAAAAAAAAAAGGAGAAGCAGGCTCCCCTTGGGAGCCAAAGGCAGACACTCAAGCACTGAGCCACCCAGGTGCCCCACGTAATAGCTTTCCTAAACTAACTTCAACTCTTCGTCAACTGTGAGAGGGTGATTTTATTATGGTGATTATTACTTTGGGTTTTTATTTTTTGTTTCCTGTTTGTTTTGGGTAAGTGGGAAGAGATATGTTCTTGGCATCTGAAATTATTTTACTTAAATATCCACCTACTTCTCTTCTTCTAAAAGCCAACCTGCCTTCCTTTTCCATTGGATCGCTGGTGTTTTAACAGCCCATAGTCACTTTCTGCTTCAGCCTCCAAAGGGAACCTTCTAAAATTTTTGGACATGCCTTCCCCCAGGGGGAAATGTCAATTTCTACAACAGCATCGATTAGAATTCTTGGAGCCACTCAAATTTTGAGCTTCCATCTGGCAGATATAATACTCCCAGGGCAATTCAGAATGAAAACAGTATGCACAGAAGAAAAGCAAGTAAGTAAAACATCCATACATTGGACAAAGATCGGAATATAAATGCAAAAATAACAGTATCAAGATGGTGAAATTATGGATGCACTGTTTTTTGGAAAATGGTGATGTTATAATTTTAAGTAAAAAAAAGAGAGAGAGAGAGAACACATTAAGAAATGCCAATCACCTTTAATACCAATACCCTGAAAAGATATAGTTTATTAATTGAAGATGCTTCAACTTTGCTCACTACTTCCAATATGTTAGAATCCCTTACCAGATTTCTAATGGCAAAAAAAGAATAATATGACAGCATAGATTATTTGACATTAATAACAGAAATTTTAAACTTCAACTATGACTTCATCACTGGGCTCATTCTTTTAAGTGCCACAGCAAGGATTACATATTTTCCTCCATCCAATTCAATTCCTTGTTTTGTCCTGCACATATTCCCACATTCAAACCCAGTCCCAAGTAGGGCATGAGAGTAATATAAGAAGAAAAGCAAGGAAGCTATCAAGTGGCAGGTGCTACTCAGAATGGGTCTTCACTTCTCTATCATCCCAGATTTAAATATTGAGATAGAATATTCATTCTTGGGGATCCCTGGGTGGCTCAGCGGTTTGGCTCAGCCTGCCTTTGGCCCAGGGCACGATCCTGGAGTCCCTGGATCGAGTCCCGCGTCGGGCTCCCAGCATGGAGCCTGCTTCTCCCTCTGCCTGTGTCTCTGCCTCCTCTCTCTCTCTATCATAAATAAATAAATAAAATCTTAAAAAAAAAGAATATTCATTCTTAACCTAATAATCTAGGATGAAAAGCCCTGATAAAGCAAATTGCCTCATATATTTCTTAGCACATCTACTCAGCAAGTATTTACTAAGTATCTACACCATGTAAGACACTGGTTAGCTTGAAGGTTAAACGTAAAGTATAAGATATGACCCCCACCCTTTAAAAAACTCATAATTGTACATGGGGTATATCTGCAAGGTCATGAATCAGAGAAAGAGAGTCGCTCTCCTGCCTCTAAGTCACCATGGTGTACCTTCTACCTTCTACCAACAGGAGCTGGTGAGTTAGGAAGAGAAGTAGCCCTTTTAGTAGAAGAGGAAATGTGGCTTCTGAAGGGGGAGTGGGGATCCGATTTCAGGTGGCAATCTGGCTGCCCGAAAGCTCAGGGGCAGATGGTAGATGGTGGACTCACAGGAAGCAGATTGGGAGTTCTAGAAACTCTAAGTGCGGTACACAGAGCATCCCAAAAGGACACTCTCACAGGAAACAGAGAAAAAAACATGCTTTTTAGTTCACAGAGATAATACCACAGGCATGTATTTTGAGTAAATTTGTTATTAGTAATGATGAATTCCCCAGACTCTTTCGTCCTAATCTACTTTATGACCACAGTAGGATTTCTTTAAATCTTTTAAGTATTCCAAGTGCTAAAGCAACAGACATCTTACCTTTGTGTAATACTTTATAAACTTCTAAGTGTTTTTACATATATTATCTGCTCTGATCTTCCCAGCAATCCCCAGGGGGTAGATAAGGTAGGTATTATTACCCCTCTTTACATGTTAATACACTAAGTCTCCAAAAGATCAAGGGATTGTAAACACCAAAACTGAAACCAAGGTTTTCTGACATTCATCCTATAGTTATTTTCCTACCACACCACAAAGTCTTTTTCTTTTCTCTCTTTACAGACCAATATCTGAAGAGATTTATATATACCATAGTGTCTTAACAACTGTCTGTGGGGACCACTGCAGGTGCCGCCCCAACATTTGTCCCATCTCCACCCCACTCCTACCATTTCCATGCTACCTCAGCATAAGTAGCCCATAAAATTTTGTTCATTTTGATGCCACACCCCCAACCCCTTCTAAGGGAGCTCTTGTTGGTCTATCTGACCAAAGAAGAAATGGAGAGGGGAATGTCTGGGACCAGGAACCCTAGGGTAAAGGACTCTGATACAGTGTCATAATAATCCTGGCTCGAAAACATTGATGACATGAGAATATAGTCAATTCCTAAGTATCTAAATATAGATTATCCAAATCCAAATGTAATCCTAGACCAGCTTCTATTCTCCACCCATCAAAATGCTAGATCCTCTTTCTACCGTTACTCTGCGTTCAAGAATGGAAAATTAATTTTAATATTAGCTTAGGAGAAAAACAAGAAAGAGAAATGGAGGGAATTACAAGGCTTTCCAAAGCCAAATATATATTATTTTTAATTAGCTATTTTTAAATTATTAATAGCACCTACACCTCTCCATTTATGTATATAATTAAAAGTTAATTGCATTTAAGTTTTTGAGGATGTTTGTCCATGGAATAGTTTATAAGAAGGTCATTCTTAAAGTTAGAAAATATTTTTTGATCCAGTGACTCATTTTTGTAACTTTTTTTTTGTTTTTTTGTAACTATTTTAACCAAGCTACTTAGGACCATATATAAGCTAGACTGGAGCTTGGTCCTTTCAGAAGTAAAATTTGAAATGAATTGTTCCCCCTTCTCCTTTGGGAAGAGGGGATTAGGCTCTAAAATTATAATCAGTATAACTGGGTAGCTTGGTCGTTTAAGCTGTCAGACTCTTGATTTCAGCTCAGGTCATGATCTCAAGGTTGTGAGATCAAGCCTGGCCAAGACAGAGTCAGCCTGAGACTCTCTCTCTCCCCCCACCCCCTCCCCCCTGCCTCATGCATGGTCTCCCTTTCATAAAAAAATAAATAAATAAACGAACAATAACAATAAAGGGGGCACCTGGGTGGCCCCGTCAGTTAAGCATCTGCCTTTGGCTCAGTTTGTGATCCCAGAGTCATGGGATCAAGCCCCTCATTGGCTCCTTGCTCAGAGGGGAGTCTGCTCCTCCCTCTGCCCCTCCCCCAGCTCATGCGCTAGCTCTTTCTCTCTCCACCCCCTCATAAATAAATAAATAAATAAATAAATAAATAAATAAATAAAATACTTTTTAAAATAGCAATAAAGGAGTGGAGAAGATAAGAAGGGAATTGTTAGAATAACTGATAAGCCAATAACTTTATTCTATGTTAAAGAACCCATTTCATACTTTAACACTTCCTTCTCAAATGTTGGATCAATTTATAACCTAGATATATTGACAGCATAGTCTTTCTGATATCTGCTCATTTTGTCAGTTTCTACCCAGTCCTCTGGTAGAGCAGTGCTAGATAGGATTTACACAAAGGCACGCAGTATTTCCATCCCTGTTACGATAGCTAATCCCTATGGTCACTGTGAATATTGCTGAAGCAAAGTTTCACATCTTCATCTATTTGGGGAAAAGTTGGCTCTTTTCTTGTAAGTCCTTTGATTATGAACACATTTAATCCAAAGGGGCACCTGCACCCCAATGTTTATAGCAACAATGTTCCTAATAGTCAAACTATGGAAAGATCCCAAATGTCCATCAATAGATGAATGGATAAAGATGTGAGATATATATATAATGGAACACTACTTAGCCATCAAAAAAATGAAATCTTGCCATTTGCAAAGATGTGGATGGAACTAGAGGGTATTATGCTAAGCAAAATAAGTCAATCAGAGAAAGATAATTATATGATCTCACTCATATGTGGAATTTAAGAAACAAAACAGAGGGTCATAGGGGAAGAGAGGAAAAAATAAAACAATGAAATCAGAAAGGGAGACAAATCATAAGAGTTTTTTTTAACATTTTATTTATTCATGAAAGACACACAGAGAGGGGGCGGAGACATAAGCAAATGGAGAAGCGGGCTCCGCAACATGGGACTTGATCCCAGAACCCCAGGATCATGACCTGAACCAAAGGCAGATGCTCAACCACTGAGCCACCCAGACATCCCCCAACAGACTCTTAAATTTTTTTTTAATTTTTTTTTTATTTATTTATGATAGTCACAGAGAGAGAGAGAGAGGCAGAGACACAGGCAGAGGGAGAAGCAGGCTCCACGCAGGGAGCCCGATGTGGGATTCGATCCCAGGTCTCCAGGATCACGCCCTGGGCCAAAGGCAGGCGCCAAACCACTGCGCCACCCAGGGATCCCATAGACTCTTAATCATAGGAAACAAATTGAGGGTTGCTGGAAGGGAGAAGTTGGGGGATGGGATAACTGAGTTATGGACATTAAGGAGGGCACATGATGTAATGACCACTGGGTATTATAGACTGATGAATCACTGACCTCTACCTTGGAAATTAATACATTATATATTAATCAAATTTAAACTTTAAGAATATTATGAACACATTTATTTTCAGGTAAAGTTACTCTCTGAGCAGGGCCCATTAAGACAAAATGCTACTGAATTTATCCTAATGGAAAATCTAAGATGGTGCCACTATGATTTTTAGGACTTGAAAAGGGCAACAGCATAAAAAGCATTTTATGTCACTTCAGTGTTCTCTTTGTATTCTCTTTCTTATAATGCAAGGAAAATAATTTTCAAATATTTTTCAAAGTCTCTTTACCAGTATTCACTAATCTAAACTAATCTCTTTCAATCTCTCACTTGATTTTATATTTTGTGGTACTTGCAATCACATTTTGGCTGGTTCAAATTCCGAGTTTTCCATAGAACTTTAAAGCAAGTTCAGAGTTTTATTTCTGGCAACAAAACAGAGCGGAGACCCCAACTTACAAAAGAAATGTGAAATTATATTTTTCTAAATCTTAAAAAAAATTGATGAGACCTCAATAAAATATGGGACTGTCAAGCCAAAACCTACAAGGGGGAAGGAATACCTCAATAGTCTATTCTCATCACAGCATCCAGAATGATCCTATTGAATCAGATCAGATCACTCCTCTGTCCTACGACTTCCTATCTCACTCACAGTGAAAGTAGAAGTCTTTCCTATAAACCACAGGGCTTGTGTTAGGTTTCTATGGCTGCTTTAACAAATCACTGCAAATCTAGTGGTACAAAACAACACAAATTTGTTATCTTACAGTTCTGAGGTCAGAAGTCCAAAATGGGTATCACTGGGCTAAAATTAAGATGGCTGTGGGGCTGTGTTCCTTTCTGGAGAATCCTTTTCCTTACCTTCTCCAGCATCTAGAGTCCACCTACTTTCCTAGGCTTATGGCCCTGTTTCTCCATCTTCAAAGTCACCAACATCAGGCCAAGGCTTTCTCACATTGCTGCCTCTCTGACTCTCTCTCCTGCATTTTCTTCCACATTTAAGGATCCTTATGATTACAGTGTGCCCATCTGGATAATTCAGGATAATCTCTTCATCTCCAGGTTAGTTGAAGGGCAACATTAATTCACTTTGCAACCTTAATTTGCTTTTGCCAAGTAAGGGAACATATTCTCAGGTTCTAGGAATTAGGAAGTGGGCATCTTTGCAGGGTGGGGGCCATTACTCTGCTTATCACAAGGCCCAACTGGATCTAGTCCCTCCTTATCTAATTGCTTCTTCTATTTTCCCCTTATTCACTGAGCTCTCACTACAATGACCTCCTCAACATCTCCTGAACAAACAGGAACATGTTTGCCTTGGAACCAACAAAATTATTCTTTCCCTACATTTTGCATAGCTTTCCTTTCACTTCCTGTAGGTCTTTTCTCACATGCACATGAATTGAAGCCTTTGCTGACCATCTTATCTAAAATTTAAAATAAGAGAGACAGGGGAAGAGAAAGAGATCTCAAATAATATCATAATTGAAAAGGAGACATCACTACAGATGCTATAGAGATTAAAATGATAAGGAGAATAATGAACCATTTTATGCTGATAAATTTGAAAACTTAGAAGAAAGGGACAAATTTCTAGAGAAACAGAACTTACCAATGCTTGCTCAAAAATAAACAGAAAATATGAATAGTCCCATGTAATTAAGATAGTTAAAGCAATAGTTTAAAATCTTCTTACTGGTAAAACTACGGATCCAGATGATTTAATCAGCAAGTTTCACCAAATGTTCAGGAAGCAAAATCTCCAATCTTTTGCAAATTACTTGACAATAAAGAAAAAATGAAACTCTCTTTAACTCATTTTGCAGTGCTAGCATTATACTGATTACCAAATATTGACAAAGATAATGGGAGAAAAGAAGATAAGCCAATTTTCAGCACATAGAGATTTACATTATGCAAATGATTGTTAGCAAATCAAGTTCAGTGATATATAAAAAAGGTAATTAATTCATCACAACAATTGGATTTATTTCAGGAATGTAAAATTGGTTTCACATATGAAAATTAAAGTTATTCACTATTAAAGGATTAAGAAAAAATCATATGATTATTTCATTAAGTGCACATTGAAAACAAAGCTTTGAGATGCCATTCCCAGAGAACAGTAAAAGCAGTATGAAGAGCCTTGGGGTAGATGAATTCTTTTAATGCCACCACATTGCTTAAAGAAAGATAATATACTTAAATCCCAAAATTCTGGACTCAAGGCCTGGACTGAAACTCAAGTACTTTCTATGAATGTGCTAAAAGAATGTTACCTCTTGGCACGCCTGGGTGGTTCAGTGGTTGAGCATCTGACTTTGGCTCAGGGCATGATCCCAGTGTCCCAGGATCCAGTCTTGAATGGGGCTCTCTGCAGGAAGCCTGCTTCTCCCTCTGCCTATGTTTCTGCCTCTCTCTCTATGTCTCTCATGAATAAATAAATAAAATCTTTATAAAAAAAAGAATGTTACCTCATAAAGATGCAGAATTAACATAACTATGGCCTAATAATTAGTTTCAGAAATAATGTCTGTATCCTCTACCTCTATCTCTTCCTTGCTGTGTCATTTACATATTTACACTTTCAACTAATTTTGTTTCCTTCCTCTTCTTGTTTTATTAGGGTGTTATGGGTGGCAGGTAATTTTATAGTCAGTCCACAGACTGAGGAATATCAGGACATAAGAATAACCCAAAAAGAAGAATGAATATCACCACTGGACTTAAATCTGGGAACCATAAATAATCATAAGACTTTGGATTGTCTCCTAAGGTAGAATTGAGTGATTTTACAGTTGTGAGAAGATATACACATTATGTATTTTTAAAATATAAATATAAGGGAAAAAAGTATTGGTAGACATTGAGCATTTGAAGGAGTACACTATGGTAAGGATTGCTGTGTATTTTTTGACTGCTAAGCATCAAGACTCTTCTTTCAATGTTCAAGAATTCCCCAGTTTTATTCTCAGTGGGAATCAGAGTCTATCTTCCACTGCAAATGCCAAAAATGCTTTCTGAACTCCTAGCAACTATAGCATGCTCACATAACAGAACGTTTAGCCAAGTGGAGAGGCTCACCTCTAGATTATAAATTTTAAGCAAGTGTCACAAAAATTCAGGGATAAGAATAAGGAAGGGATAAAGAATTCATTCTACTGTCCACTGAAGAGAGGTAATTGTGGCTATGATGCCAGTTGTGACATCTAGTACCTGGTTCCAGCATTGGTTATCTCTGGACTGTTCCTATGATGTCATTCTGGTGACCTAGCCTCCTTTGGTTGCTGCTTGTTTTCTGATCCTTTAGACTTCCCATCTTCTCCTTTCCTGCTTTAATTAACCACCATCAATTTATGTTGTTTGCCACCAAGAACACTGCCTTCAGAGTTAAAGTGTCCTAAGGTTCTTGCCTTTCTAGAAGGAGGTAAGAGATTCATGAACTTTTACTTCAAAAAAGGTGAGGTCCTATTTGATTACAGCCAGCAGAGATTATCGTTCTAAAGAGGTAACATCTTACCTAGTAGTCAAAAAACTTGAAAAAAAAATAAGCCATAAAAAGCACCAGAAATTGCAGAAAGATGCCTTCCAGTCTGGTAAATACCTGATCAGCGTGTGGATCAGAGTCAGTGTCACATATACATTTCAGATTTAAATTCAGTCCATATTTATGCATACTTGCTATGTGCTGGCACCATGCTATCTGCATTAACAGAGAGTTTCATTTAAATCCTGTCAACACATGGCCAACAAGTACATGAGAAAATGCTCCGCATCACTGGCCATCAGGGAAATACAAATCAAAACCACAATGAGATACTACCTCACACCAGTGAGAATGGGGAAAATTAACAAGACAGGAAACAACAAATGTTGGAGAGGATGTGGAGATAGGGGAACCCTCTTGCACTGTTGGTGGGAATGTGAAGTGGTGCAGCCACTCTGGAAAACTGTGTGGAGGTTCCTCAAAGAGTTAAAAATAGACCTGCCCTACGACCCAGCAATTGCACTGTTGGGGATTTACCCCAAAGATACAGATACAGTGAAATGCCGGGTCACCTGCACCCCGGATGTTTCTAGCAGCAATGTACACAGTAGCCAAACTGTGGAAGGAGCCTCGGTGTCCATCGAAAAATGAATGGATAAAGAGGATGTGGTTTATGTATACAATGGAATATTACTCAGACATTAGAAATGACAAATACCCACCATTTGCTTCGACGTGGATGGGACTGGAGGGTATTATTCTGAGTGAAGTAAGTCAGTCGGAAAGGACAAACATTATATGGTCTCATTCATTTGGGGAATATAAAAGTTAGTGAAAGGGAATAAAGGGAAAGGAGAGAAAATGAGTGAAAATATCAGTGAGAGTGACAAAACATGAGAGACACCTAACTCTGGGAAATGAACAAGGGGTAGTGGAAGGGGAGGTGAGCGGGGGGTTGGGGTGACTGAGTGATGGGCACTGAGGGGGGCACTAGGCGGGATAAGCCCTGGGTGTTATGCTATATGTTGGCAAATTGAACTCCAATAAAAAAAATGTTTTAAAAATAAGGCAAATGAATAGTCAAAAAACAAACAAAATCAATCAATCAATCAATCCTGTCAACAGCCCTCTGAGATAGTTTCCCCCTCATTTTCCCAGGTGAATAAAACCAAGGTTTTAAAAAAAACTTTAAATGCTTGGTCAAAAACATACAGTTCTTAAGTTGTAAATAGTAAATAGTAAATCCAAATAGTAAAACCCAACCTTTCTGACTGTAAGGGCAGCCTTCTTTCCACTATACCCTAACACCTCTATTTGAATGAGCAACCTGCTTGGCAATTTGGAACTGGTAACTATTTCTGCTACTTTTTAGTACTAAAGAATTGTTTGTTTGCATTTCAGCCTGTCTTCTGAATCCGTTAATGAACATTCTTCCTTAGAAGATACTTACACAATTCAGTGATTACTACCACTCCTTACAATTTAAAATTTTATGGTTAGTGCACTTGAAAGATTAAATAATACCTGGATTTTATGTGCTATTAATAATAAAATCAGTAATAACCCATAAAAATTGGAACTGAATTAACAACAGTGAGCCATGCTGTGTTTCTATGGTAACACAATGAAGAAAATATTAGATGGCCTCAAAGATATTTAATTCCAATAAGTTGGCTCATGGCTTTCATATCATTGTAGAAAATCCATATATATCTGATCATTATTACCCAAATCTACATGTTAATACCATGTATTCCTAGAGGAAGGGGATTAGACCGGTTTTATGCAGCCTTTCTGATCTTCTGAGCCCCCTTCTTATTCCAGTCTCTGCTGCAGGCTCAAATCAGCTACTCACAGATACAACCTGACACTAATTTGCTTTGCTGTGACCTACACCAAGTACCTCTCCCTACTCAGGACACTGCTGCCTGGAACACGAGCAGGAATTTGGTGGGACTGACGTGTGTAACCTAGAAGCACAGGGATGTCAACATTTATGGGGCTACACTTGGCTTATGTAGGATGGGGTCAGTTCTTATTTCCTCAAGCTCTGCAGAAGAACCCAGCATGATCAACAGTAACCAAGAAACAGTGAATCCATCCTGGACTGGCATTTCCTCCCTCTCTTTTTTCATTTCCTCAACAATTAACCCTGATCTCTGAAATCACTTTCTAATTAAGCTAACTCTACATAAACCTTTGTCTCAGGGTAAACTTTCAAGGGAATCTAGGCTAAGAGACCTACCCTTAGTAGATTTTATATGACTGGATATATGGTTCTTACTAAGATTCTATTATAGTTTTTTTTTTAATAACCAGCTCTTTCCAAATTACACATCAAATTTATGGAATAGTACACTTATCCTTGTCCTAGAGATTTTGGCAGGTCTCTATAATGTATCTTTCTTGAAATATTCTCTTTTTTAAAAGATTTTATTTATTTATTCATAAGAGACACAGAAAGAAAGGCAGAGACACAAGCAGAGGGAGAAGCAGGCTCCATGTGGGGAGCTCGATATGGAACTCGATCCCAGGACCCCGGGATCACAACCTGAGCCAAAGGCAGACGCTCAACCACTGAGCCACCCAGGTGCCCATCTTTGTTGAAATCTAGAATCAAGGCAAATAAAAAATACAGTTTTGCATTTAAAATTCTAAATGATTAAAGGTTTTGCTCAATGTCAACTCTGCTACACATATTTTTAAATAACCTTTGGAAAGTCACTTAACCTATCCAGGCTTCAACCATAATCTTTATTAAAATAGAATATAGAGGCACCTGGGTGGCTCAGTCAGTTAAGTGTCTGCCCTCAGCTCCGGTCATGACCCCAGGATCCTAGGATCCAGGCCCACATGGAGCCTCACCTAGGGCTCCCTGCTCATTAGGGAGGCTGTTTCTCCCTCTCTTTCTGCGACCATTCATGCTTGCTCTCTCTTTCTCTGTCTCTCAAATAAACAAATAAAATCTTTTAAAAAAAGGAATATAATTCTTACTTCACAGGTTGTTATAAGAACTCAATGAGGTAATATATGTGAAAATGCCCATTACCACCTCTGACAAATAACCTAGCAAGTAATGTTAACTGCTGTTATTACCATTATGAAATTATTTATTTTATTATTTATAAATTATTTATCTTATATTTGAAACTCTTCCCTCATGGGGACAAAACATCCATTTTATGGACTTGATATTCCACCAAAAATTTTTCATTGCATTGTATTTTATAGCCCCTAACAGATCATTGAATCCATTTAATTCTCAGAATCAAGATAACTTCACAGAATAAACTGAAAAGACCTCTGATCAGATCTTTGAAATGAGAGACTTTAAGGCATTATTGCTTTAACGAACACCTTTGCCTCACAGCCAACCCTACCCTGCCCTTCCACCTTTAATGAGTGTACACAGGTCTCACGCAGTCTTTTATCAATTCAGCAAATACAGAGAAATTCCTATATGACGTGTTAAGTGGCAATGGAGCAACTAGATCATATAAAATGCATGTTTGCATTATTATGAGGTTAATAAAATGGCTAGGTTAATAAATCGGCTAGGTGGTCAGGAATAGGGGTCCTATTGCTGGATCCAGATCTATTCCTGTCCTAGCTGTGCTTTAGTGCCACCTGGTGGCATATCTAACGAAAGCTTGGCTACTGATGGAATGTGGGTCCTGATCAGTAGGTAGCCCACAGCAGCAGCCATGATTCCAGGAATACTGAGTTGGCACTTGTTTCATTACCTTGATGAAGGAATACTTGGCTATAACATACAGGAACATGCCCTCTGCTTCCTAAGGCATAACTACCTGCCATTTAACCTTCCAGCCTCACCCCACCATAACCTCCCTTGGAAAGTAAGAGCTTTAGCCACCACCCTGTCTTCACACCACCAATACACAAAAGGGATGAACATGGGACAGGAGTTAATGGTCAATTCCATTACATGTTAATTCTCATTATTTACGAGGCATAATATAATGTAGTTTTACAGTATTTACATATCCCAGGTCCTGTCCAAGACTCTGGTGATACATTAAGTAGCAAAAATCAAAAGATGTTTGCTCTTACAGAACTTCCAGTTTAGTGGAAAATGCAGAAATTTATCACATAATCATACAAACAAATGTGACAGTGATATGAAGGAGAGAGTTTAGGTGCTTAAGCAGGACTGAAACAGAATCTCACATAATTTGAGAGATCTGTAAAGAATTCTCTGAAGAAATGATTCCTCTAAAAAGACTGAAGGTTGACTAGCAATGGAGAAGTAGATAATTTCTGGCTCAAGCAACAGAATGTGTAACTGAGATATTCTGAAACAAGGTGATGCCTTTTTAACTTCCCTTTGTAAATCATGTTTTCCTTCAATCTTTCCCCGTTTTACAGAAAGCCATGAGTTTTGTTGGGCAGAAGGCAGAACAGGCAGCTGGAGAGGGAAGGGTCATTCTTTTGCTTTGAGAAGGATGGTCCCTTTTTTGAGTCCATGGCAGGGCCACTTCCTAGTAACCAGGCTTCAAGAGATGGAAAAGGTCTACCTGCTTTTGTTGTTGTTGTCATTATTGTTTGTGGTTTTATTTGTTTTTAAATCAAATCCCTTGGGCAGCCCAGGTGGCTCAGCGGTTTAGCGCCACCTTCAGTCCAGGGCGTGATCCTGGAGACCCGGGATGGAGTCCCATGTCAGGCTCCCTGCATTGGGCCTGCTTCTCCCTCTGCCTGTGTGTGTGTGTGTGTGTGTGTGTGTGTGTGTGTGTGTGTGTCTCTGTGTCTCTATGAATAAATAAGTAAAATCTTTAAAAAAATAAATCAAATACCTCCTTTTTAAATATCAAGAGACAAGACAGATGGATTGAAACAAAAGGCTTCTATTGTTACGTCATCCTGGAGACAGGTCAGAGATACTACATAAATGACGTTCCAACCCTACCAAGAAGGCCATGGAAGCTTCTCTAAGAAGAACCAAGGGAGAGAAAGAGAAAAGGTGAGGAAGTCCGACTGGAGTGCCTTCACTTTCCCTGGTAGGTGCAACAGTTCAAGGAGGCACTGCTGTGATTTAGAAAATGAGTGGTAGGAGAGGGATGGCTGTGGAAAAAGTGTTGATGGGTAGAGGCCAGCAGATGGTTGCACAGAATTGTATATACTCCATGACGGTGGTGAGAAAGGAGAGATTGGAGCTATCATCATGTTCTTGGTTGAGTGAGGTAAGGGAGGCACTCAGAGATGCCAAGAACACTGGTGAGCCCTCACATTGGGATGAAATGCCCACCGATGAAAAACTACAAAGTCAGAAAGATGATCTCCTACATTTTCTTCCAAATGCATCATCTTACCTTTCACATTTATATCTGCAATCATACGGATTTGATTTTTGTGCATGGTGGGACACAGAGATAGCCAGCTAACCCAGCACCATTTATTGAAAAGGTTAGCTTTTCCTTACTGAACTACAGTGTAGCCTTTGTCATAAATGAGATGAATATGTGTGGGGTTTGATTCCTCTATTCTGTTCCCATCGATCAAGTTCTCTCTTCTAGCTCCAATGCTACACTGCCTTAATTACTATAGATATATAATAGTCATGATACCTAGTAGTGTAAATCCTCTAGTTTTTTCTTTTTCTTTTTTTTTTTTTCTTTCAGTTTTGTTTTTGTTAAGGCTGCTTTGGCTACTCTTGCTTCTTTGCATTTCCAGGTAAATTTTAGAACCAGCACCTAAATTTCCACAATAAAATCTCCTGCAATTTTGATTGAGATTATGTTGAAACTGTAGATTAATTTAGGAAAAATGATATCTTTATAATATTCATTCTTCCAATCTAAGAACATGCCAAATCAAGCAAGGCATTTAGGGTTCTTTCATTTCTCACAATCGTAGTTAGTAGCTACTTGTCCACTTTTGGTTATATTCCCAATTAAATTTATCCCTAAATTTAGCTGACTTCAATCCTTTGATGCTATTGTCAATGGTATCATATTTCAAATTTCATTTTCTATTTGTTTTTGCCTGGTATATAGAAAAAAATTAACTCATACATCTTATTTCCAATAATTTACTTATCGACTCTAACAGTTATAGATTCTTTTGAATGGTCTACATATACAGTCATGTCATCTGAAAATAATCCTTTTCAATCCTTATTTATTTCTTTCTCTCACCTTATTGCACTTCCTAAGACCTCCAGAAAAAGTTGAATGGAAGTGTTGGCAGTAGGACTCCTTGTCTTACATCTAGTATCAGTGGAAGCATTGTGAATATTTCATAATTTAATATGATGTCTCCTCTATATTTTTTAATATATTTATGAAATTAAGAAAATTCCATTTTATTCCATGTTTGCCAGGATTTTAAAAAATCATTAATGTCTCTTAAATTTTTTTAAGATTTATTCATTTGACATAGAGAGAGCCAGCACAAGCAAGGGGAGGAGCAAGGAAAAGGAGAGGGAGATGCAGGCTCCCTGCTGATCAGGGAGCCCTTATGTGGGGCTCCATCTCAGGACCCTGGGATCACGACCTGAGGAGAAGCCACACACTTAACCAACTGAGCCACTCAGGTGCAGTTTTAAGTTTTCTGAAATGCTTTTTCTGTACTTGTTGCAATGAGCATGGCCTTTCGTCTTCTTCTTCTTCTTCTTTTTTTTTTTTTACCTTGATAATGTGTAAGTTACCTTAATTGAGTTGTGAATAGTAAGCTACCATTGTGTCTGTGAAATAAATGCCACTGGTCATATGGTCATCCCTTTTTACATACAACTGGATTTTTTTAAAGTGCTTGTTCAAAATTTTTGCATCTACATTCATGAGAAAGATCGGCAGATAATTTTCTTATAATTTCTTCATTAAGTGTAAGAAACAAGGATATCCTGGCCTCATATAAAGTAAGATGTTCTTCTGTCTCTATTCTATTCTTTAGAAAAGAATTTGTGAAAGACGTATTTTGTTTCTTCCGCAAATGTTTGTGAGAATTTACTTATGTATCCACCAAACCTGGGTTTTCATTACCTAAAATTGTTTCTTCTTGGACAATCTTTTTCATAAATAACATACTATTCAGATTTTATTTATCCCTGGCAGCTTTGGCTAGTTGTTATTTTTCAAAAATCTATCTTATCCAAATTTATTGGCTCCAAATTCATAAAAATTTCAGTGTATGTTTGATGTCTTTAAAGTCCATAGTAATATCACCTTCTTAATAACTGATGCAGGTAATTTATATTTACCTTTTTGTTACAATGATTGAAAAACAATAGGAAAATAATTAGGGTCCCCCAGGATTAAATCATTCAAAATGATATACTCATTTCAAAACCCTAATTTAGTTCCATCTGGGAAAACCCTTTTTCCAAACAAGATAACGCTCACAGGTTTCAAGGATTATGACATGGATAATTCACTTTGGGCATCACCATCCAGCCCATTGCACCTTGGTTTGCAACAGTATTATAATGAGGTGCATTTTTCTTTGTGTAGTATTCTTTGTATTTATCATGCTTATAGTGAGCTTTCTTTAATTCATGACTTGATTTATTTTAAAAGTTTTGGATAATCTCAGCTATAATCTCTTCAAAGGTTGCATCTACCTCATTCTATTTCCTCTGGGTTTCTAATATATTTTAGAGTTTCTGAATATGATTCACATGAAGAGTGCAGTATAACTAGTTTGTACCAGCTTGCCAAAGTACATTGTTAAATATTCAGGTATCTGGTGGCATGGCTATTAAATCATTGGTTGCTTGAAATCAGCCATGGTGACAGTATTTATACCATGGCAGTAAGTGGTATCATTACAAATCAAGATTTTCGGAGAGAAAAAAAAAAAGATTTTCGGGGAGGTGGACAATGGGATGGGGTAATTTGGTGATGGTCATTTAAAAGGGCAGGTGGCAACAAGCACATGAGAAAATGCTCCACATCACTTGCCATCAGGGAAATACAAATCAAAACCACAATGAGATACCACCTCACACCAGTGAGAATGGGGAAAATTAACAAGACAGGAAACAACAAATGTTGGAGAGGATGTGGAGAAAGGGGAACCCTCTTACACTGTTGGTGGGAATATGAACTGGTGCAGCCACTCTGGAAAACTGTGTGGAGGTTCCTCAAAGAGTTAAAAATAGATCTGCCCTACGACCCAGCAATTGCACTGTTGGGGACTTACCCCAAAGATACAGATACAGTGAAACGCCGGGACACCTGCACCCCGATGTTTCTAGCAACAATGTCCACAATAGCCAAACTGTGGAAGGAGCCTCGATGTCCATCAAAAGATGAATGGATAAAGAAGCTGTGGTCTATGTATACAATGGAATATTACTCAGCCATTACAAACGACAAACACCTACCATTTGCTTCGACATGGATGGAACTGGAGGGTATTATGCTGAGTGAAGTAAATCAATCGGAGAAGGACAAACATTATATGGTCTCATTCATTTGGGGAATATAAAAAATAGTGAAAGGGAATAAAGAGGAAAGAAGAAAAAAATGAGTGGGAAATATCAGAGAGGGAGACAGAACGAGAGATTCCTAACTGGGAAACAAACAAGGGGTGGTGGAAAGGGAGGTAGGTGGGGGGTGGGAGTGACTGGGTGACAGGCACTGAGGGGGGCACTTGGTGGGATGAGCACTGGGTGTTATGCTATACATTGGCAAATTGAACTCCAATAAAATTTTTTTTAATTAAATAAAAGGGCAGGTGATATGATGAGCATGGGGTGTTATACATAAATGATAAATCATTACACACTATATCTGAAAAAAATCAAGATTTCTTTTTTCAGAGAGCTAGATTAAATACGCATTTGTTACACTGTTTTGTTCTTTCTATTCTTGTGTCTCTCTGTGCTTCAACTTGGATATTTTCTCTTGAATTGTCTTCCAGTTTACTAATTCTGTGTTCAGCTGTGTCCAATCTCATAAAATCTATTTATTAAATTCTTAATTTCAGATACTGTATTTTTAGGGTACATATGTCCATTTAATTTTTTTTATAGATTACAGTTGTCTGGTGAGATTTTCCATCATTTCATCTCTTTGGCCATGTTTTCCTTTATTTTCTTAAACATATGAATCACAGTTATTATAAATTCCTTGTCTGCAAACTTCAACACCTAGACCACCTGTGGCCCTAGTCACTTGTCTTCTTTTTCTCTTAATTATAGGCCCTATTCGTCTTGCCTCATCGTATGCCTACTAATTTTTTATAGTATGCCAAACTCTGTGTGTTATCCTTCACCAAAGAGGGTTTTTTCTGTCCTCTATTAGCATATAGGAGAAGAGGCTGATTGCCTCAATCCAATTAAGTACTGACAGGGTTGGGACTAAGTTTCAGTTCTAGTAAGACTCAGATCTACCTCCAGTTCCCCTCTTTCTCAGGCTTTCTGAACCTGATATTCCTGATATACCTGATTTCCTGAACTTCTTATTGAGAGCCTGGTATGTTTCCATATCTTTGGCTCTAACGCACTGTGAAAGATCCAGCTCTACCTTTCCAAAATTCTCAGCCCAGTTCTTCCATCGCCTGCCCCTACATTTTAAAATCTAGCAAATGTCTTGAAGGGGAGACGAGCTGTGTGCATTTGATGCTTGTCCCCTCCCATGGCAGATCTTTGTTTCCTAAGTATCAGGAGACTGCAGGGGATTTCACTCTGCCTTTTAAAAGCTTTCAGGTTCATTCTTCTGCATGTGGATGTCCAATTTTCCTAGCACCATTTATTGAAGAGGCACAAAGATAAACTCAAAATGGATGGAAGATCTAAATGTGGGACAAGATTCCATCAAAATCCTAGAGGAGAACACAGGCAACACCCTTTTTGAACTTGGCCACAGTAACTTCTTGCAAGATACATCCACGAAGGCAAAAGAAACAAAAGCAAAAATGAACTATTGGGACTTCATCAAGATAAGAAGCTTTTGCACAGCAAAGGATACAGTCAACAAAACTAAAAGACAACCTACAGAATGGGAGAAGGTATTTGCAAATGACGTATCAGATAAAGGGCTAGTTTCCAAGATCTATAAAGAACTTATTAAACTCAACACCAAAGAAACAAACGATCCAATCATGAAATGGGCAAAAGACATGAACAGAAATCTCACAGAGGAAGACATAGACGTGGCCAACACGCACATGAGAAAATGCTCTGCATCACTTGCCATCAGGGAAATACAAATCAAAACCACAATGAGATCCCACCTCACCCCAGTGAGAATGGGGAAAATTAACAAGGCAGGAAACAACAAATGCTGGAGAGGATGCAGAGAAAAGGGAACCCTCTTACACTGTTGGTGGGAATGTGAACTGGTGCAGCCACTCTGGAAAACTGTGTGGAAGTTCCTCAAAGAGTTAAAAATAGACCTGCCCTACGACCCAGCAATTGCACTGCTGGGGATTTACCCCAAAGATGCAGATGCAATGAAACGCCGGGACACCTGCACCCCGATGTTTCTAGCAGCAATGTCCACAATAGCCAAACTGTGGAAAGAGCCTCGGTGTCCATCGACAGATGAATGGATAAAGAAGATGTGGTCTGTGTATACAATGGAATGTTACTCAGCCATTTGAAATGACAAATACCCACCATTTGCTTCGATGTGGATGGAACTTGAGGGTATTATGCTGAGTGAAATAAGTCAATCGGAGAAGGACAAACATTATATGTTCTCATTCATTTGGGGAATGTAAATAATAGTGAAAGGGAATAGAAGGGAAGGGAGAAGAAATGGGTAGGAAATATCAGAAAGGGAGAAAGAACATGGGGACTCCCAAATCTGGGAAACGAACTAGGGGTGGTGGAAGGGGAGGAGGGCGGGGGGTGGGGGTGAATGGGTGACAGGCACTGAGGGGGGCACTTGACAGGATGAGCACTGGGTGTTATTATGTATGTTGGCAAATTGAACGCCAATAAAAAATAAATTTATTATTATAAATAAATAAATAAATAAATAAATAAAAGCTTTCAGCTTAGCTCTCCAGCTACCTGTATAGAACCAAAGCTTCACCAACGTCCTGTGAGGAAAACCAGACATGCATTTACTATGCTTCAAGTTTCCTTTCTTCACTCCAACCCTTCATGTCCACTAAAAACTTTATACATTTCTCTTTCTCTTAGCAGACTCTTCTGCCTAGATCACAACAGATCAGTAGACCATGCCCAAGGCTGGCAAATGACTCTAGGAAGAGAAGTGGCAATTGTCCATCCACCTACCTCAGGACAGTTCTTTCCTTTCTGGAATTTTAGTATCATAAACTTGCTTCTACAGCTCTCAGATACCTTTAGAAATGTATTTTTAATTTGTATGGCTTTTGCAACAGAAACACTGGTCTGCCGCTATCTTCTACCTCATACCTACTAGTAGAAGTCCCAACACTTAGTTTTTAAAAATATACTCAGGCAATTCTAATAAGCAGCCAATCTAAAGCAACAATGACTTCATCAAAGAAATGGTTACAAGACTGAGGTCTGAGGTGAGTTATCTATAAGGTACCTAGGCTTTCCCTTACTTTTACAAGATAAATAGACCCACATCGATTATGCATTTTATATTTCATGGGGGAAGAAAAGGAAAAAGTCCACAGAGCAGCAAAGCCATACTAACCATGGGTCACTCACTTTTAAGACATATTCCCAGAAGTTCTAAACTTAAACTTCCATTTGTAAATCCTTGAGCTGAACTGTATCACTTGCCCATTTCTATTTGTAAAGGAGGCAGGGAAATGTAATATTTGTTAACCTGAACACAATATCACCCCCAAGAAAACTGGGCTTCCCTTCCAAAGAAAAAATAAGAGAGGGACGCCTGGGTGGCTCAGTGGTTGAGCATCCGCCTTTGGCTCTGGTAGTGATCCCGGGGTCCTGGAATCGAGTTCTACATCGGGCTCCCCAAAGGGAGTATGCTTCTCCCTCTGCCTGTGTCTCTGCCTCTCTCTCTGTGTCTCTCATGAATAAATAAAATATTTTTTTTAAAAAAAGGCTTCTGCCTAAGTTTTAAAAAAATAAGAAAATGGATATCAGGTGAGCAGCTAGCAATCTGTGCTACAGTTCCATTTTTAGCACTTTTAGCTTCTTTCTTATCTAATTCCTCTCTATAATTGTACCTGAGAAAAAACATTTTCTGCTCCAAATACCGTATCAAAAGCCCAGAGAATTATTCCATTTTATATTTTCTTGCAAGAAGCATGACTTCCATATCTGCAGTAATTCTTCATCAATGAGACAGAAATAATTTTACTGACATATTTCTTTGTCATTCAGTTCTTTTCTCAAATGAGAAAATTTCAAATTAAGAAATTCATTTTCAAAATAAGAAAACAATCCCATTTATAATTGCATAAAAAAGAGTAAAATATTGGGACACCTGGGTGGCTCAGCGGTTCAGCGTCTGCCTTTGGCTTGGGGCATGATACCAGGATCCAGGATCGAGTCCCGCGTCGGGCTCCTTGCAGGAAGCCTGTTATCCCCCTGCCTGTGTCTCTGCCTCTCTCTCTCTCTCTCTCTCTCTCTCTCTCTCTCTCTCTCTGTCTCTCATGAATAAATAAATAAAATCTTGAAAAAAAAGAATAAAATACTAGAAATGAATTTAACCAGGGAAGTGAAAAGACCTGTACTCTGAAAACTATAAGAAATTGATGAAAGAAATTGAAGATGACATAAATAAATGGAAAGATATTCCATGCTCATGGATTGGAAGAATTATTATTTTTTAAAAGTCTATATTACCCAAAGCAATCTAAAGATCCAGTGCAATCCCTATCAAAATTCCAATGGCATTTTTCACAGAACTAGAACTAATAATTCTAAAATTTATATGGAACCACAAAAGATCCTGAATAGCCAAAACAATCTTTGAGAAAGAACAAAGCCAGAGGTATCACACTCCTTCATTTCAAAATGTACTACCAAAGCTATATTAATCAAAACTGTATGGTATTGGAATAAAAATCAGACACAGAGATTAATGGAACAGAATGGAGAGCCCAAAAATAAACCCGTATATGGTCAGGTCATTTTTGACAAATGAGGCAAGAATGTACAATGGGGAAAGGACACAGTCTCTTTGATAAATGGTGTTGGGAAAACTGGACAGCTACATGCAAAAGAATAGAATTATACCACTATCTCCCATCATATACAAAAATTAACTCAAAATGGATTAATGCCTTGAATATAAGACCTGAAAACATAAAACTCCTAGAGGAAAACATAAGCAGTATGCTCCTTGACACTGGTCTTAGCAATGTTCCCTGGATCTGACTCCAAAGGCAGGGGGAACAAAGGAAAAATAAACAAATGGAAATATATCAAACAATAAAGCTTCTGCATAGCTAAGGAAACCATCAACAAAGCAAAAAGGCGACCTACTGAATGGAAGATATTTACAAATCATATATCTGATAAGAGGTTAATATCCAAAATATATAAAGAACTCATACAACTCAATAACAAAAACTAAACAATCCAATTAAAAAATGGGCAGAAGGTCTGAATAGATATCTTTCCAAGGAAGACATAGAGATGGCCAACAATCACATAAAATGATGCCCAACATCACTAATCATCAGGGAAAAGCAAATCAAAACCACAATGAAATATCATTTGTAACTGTCAAAGTGACTATTATAAAAAAGACAAAAAATAACAAGTGTTGATAAAGATGTGGAAAAAAGTGAACCCTCGTGTACTGTTGGTGGGAATATAAATTGGTGCAGCCACTATGGAAAACAGTATGGAGGTTCCTCAACCAATTAAAAATAGAACTACCATATGATATAGGAATTCCACTACTGGGTATTTATCCAAAGAAAACAAAGACACTAACCTGAACAGATATTTTCACAGAAGCATTATTTACAATAGCCAAGTTATGGAAACAACCTAAGTGTTCATCGATGATGAATGGATAAAAAAGATGTAGGGGGTGTGTGTATTGTATTATCATAATATGATACGGTTTTATATATATGTAAATATATATAAATAGTATATACCCACATATTATTTATATATAAATATCTATAAATAAGTACACACATATATATAATGAAATATTACCCAGCCATAAGAAAGAATGAAATCCTACCATTTGCAACAACATGGATGGACCTTGAGAGTATCGAGCTAAGTGAAATAAGAGGATGACAAATACTGTATGATTTCACTTATATGTGGCATCTAAAACAAACAAACAAACAAAAAACAAGTAAAACAAAAGCAAACAAAACAAAAAAAAAAACAGACTGTTATACAGAGAATAGATTGGTGGTTGCCAGAGTCAGAGAGCCTGGGGAGGGAGGACAAAGTGGGTAAAGGAGATCAAGAAACATAAATGTCAAAAAAAAAAAGAAACATAAATGTCCAGTTGTAAAATAAATAAGTCATGGGGGTATAATGTACAGCATGGGAATATAGTCAATAATATTGTATTAACATTATATGGTGACAGATGATAACTAGTCTTGTGGTAATCATTTTGCAATGTATACAAATGTTGAGTCACTAAGTTGTACACCTGAAACTAATATATTACATGTCAATTATAACTTAGTAAAATACATTTTTCATTCAATTACTTCTTTTCTCACTCTGAAGCCTTCAGATCTCTGCCAAACTGCTTCAAGGAATCAGGCATTTATTTATTTATTTATTTATTTATTTATTTATTTATTTATTTATTCATTCATTCATTCATTCATTCATTCATTTATTTATTTATTTTCAGGCTTTTAAAATGAGCTTTTAAAAATATGTTTTGGGGCACCCGGGTGGCTCAGAAGGTTTAGTGACTGACTCTTGATTTCTGCTCAGGTCATGATCTCAGGGTTGTGGGATCCATCCTTGCACCATGGGCTCCACACTGGACATGGAGCCTGCTTAGGATGCTCTCTCTACCTCTCCATCTGTCCCTCCCTCCCCCCAACCAGCTCACACACTTTCTCTCTCTCTCTCTAAAAATAAAAAATAAAATAAAAAATTATTAAAAATAAAAATATGTTTTAATGGAACACATTGTTTTAAAATAGCTTTGGGATCCCTGGGTGGCTCAACAGTTTAGTGCCTGATTTCAGCCCAGGGCATGATCCTGGGGTCCCGGGATCGAGTCCCACATTGGGCTCCCTGCGTGGAGCCTGCTTTTCCCTTTACCTGTGTCTCTGTCTCTCTCTCTCTCTCTCTCTCTCTCTCAGTGTCTCTCATGAATGAATAAATAAATCTTTTTATAAATAAATAAATAAATAAATAAATAAATAAATAAATAAAATAGCTTTGTACTGGGGTGCCTGAGTGTTAAAAGGTTAAAGTTGTTTAAAGCATCTAACTCCTGGTTTCAGCTCTGGTCATGATCTCAGGGTCCTGGGAAGGAGCCCCCATAGGGCTCTGTGCCCCCCATCAGACTCCCTGCTGAGCACAGAGCCTGCTTTAGACTCTCTGTCTGCCCCTCCCTCCTGCTCTCTCTCTTAAAATAAATATTATTTTATAAACAAATAAATACAATAGTTTTGTGCTCTCATGTGACAAAAAGTTAATGACCCTAAAGAAAAGATACAACTTGAGATCTTTCTTAATTAGAGCAAATAAAAATATATTAATAACAATGATCAGTTATTTTATATATCTTTGGTAAAAGAGAGAAGAGGCTTAAGTTTTTGTAGGTTGGTGGTTATTAAGACCACAAAAACTATGAAGGAGTGAAATATATTACCATGGAAATTAATTGAGTCAACTTTAAGGCATGTCAAAACAAAGAGTAGAAAAATTCCTCTTGCATATGATTCTATTTAGAGAGGGAAAGAAAGACTAAATGACCACTGTAACTCTTTGAGTTTTCATGAATAATATGGAAATATAGCTTAAAGGTATTTGACAAATACAGACACTGATTATGAAAAATTCTAATTTTACATTATAATAAAATCCCAGGTACTTTCAATGATATTCTACAGGCAGCTGTTGGAAGGCAGGTGCTAGAAAAGAGCTCGATATCATTGTTAATATTTTCACGGTGAGTAGAAAATTACTAAATTCTCCTTTTGGTTGATTCAGAGTAAATAAACAGGATTAGGGAAACTAGTTAAAAGAGAGGGGGAAAGAGAAGGAAAGAAATCACATATTTGCCACCAATTAAGAAGGTGCTACTTTGTTAACTGTTGCTCTTGTTTGGGGAGGAAATTTTTCACTGCTCTGATTCTGTCGTCATGGCAATGAAAATTCCATATAACAATGATTCGCTGAAGCATGAGACAACTCTGGAAGAAGAGGCAGTGCGTAGGAGGAAGTAACAATTGTTGACGCCCCAGGTACTAGGCACTTTACGTTATCTCATTTAACCCTGACATGAATACTGGGGCGTATCTTCTATTTTCAAAGGGGGTAAACTGAGGTCCATAAAGCATCATGACAGGGAACGTGTAAGTGGAGTTGGAACTCAGGTGTTTCTGACTTTAGAGCTCCTGCTATATCACAGTTCTTCCAGACCAAAACAGGTGGAGACTTTTTAACCCTAGGCCCTCAGCATGAATTTCAAATGTATTTTTCTTATTCCTTTGAAAATTGAAAGCAAAAATAAATTGATATCTAATAGAAAGAAAAGAGCTTAGCTTTTTTTCCTGGGATTCAGCCTGTAAGGTTATTGTATTTATATCCAAGCCCGAAATAACATGTTGCAATACTGTTCTAGATAGAAAACTAGTACATATTTGGAATACTTAAGGGAAAAAATATAAAGTGATGGGAAATGAGCTGGTAAAGCAAGCATATCCAAATAACAACTGAATGATGATATTTTATGCAGATTCTAATATAATCTAACAATTTAAAAAATTTTTTTAAATTGTCCCACAGTACCTTCCTGGACAACTAAGAATCAGATTGTTTAAAACGTCAGTAGCATCCAAATACCTATCTTTAGAGTATACGAGCCTTTTGGGGCATGGGGATTGGTTTTTTTCTGCCTTTTTTTTTTTTTTTGGCTTGGGGTTTTGATTTTTTAATTTTTGCTGAGAGGAGACCGAGAGGTATAGACACAGTTGTGGAATAAAGACAAGAGAAAATTGGGGACAGTGATGGGAATGCTATGCCCATTTTTCTCATTTCTTATCAGTACGTGGCTGTACTGATGGATGAGCTCAAATTCCTCTGAGAGCAGTAACATGGCAAAAGGCCAAAGGAAGTATATTTATGAAAGACTGCAGGAGACTGAACACAACAGAGCCACCTTTGTCTAGGTGACCAAATGCATACAGAATCAGAGAGACTACTCTTCCTCTCCCCCAACCCCACCAGGAAACACAGCCTCGGCATATAGCAGGTCAAGGGCAGCAGTGCCCAGCAGAGAAGCATCCTCAAACAAAAGCTCTTTGCCAGGGGAAGTTACCTCTCTTGTGGTTTGCAGTCATGGGGTCACACAAGAGTTGAAGAGCACAGACATAATTATTTATGAGCATATGTGAAACACCAGAATTGTGGAGGCTGCTTGAAATAGCTGGGGGAAATCTTTGAGAGGGAAGAGAGGTCCTGTGAGAGCAAGGAGAGCTAAGGAACAGGCTGGGCATAAATGTCACACAGTCGCAGTCATACTCACAATTTGGCGAAGCCTTGGATGGCTGGGTTCCATGATTTCCAGACAGAAAATATTTACACTAAAGAGGGGCACCTGGCTGGCTCAGTCAGTGAAGCATGTGATCTTGATCTCAGGGTTGTAACTTTGAGCCCAATGTTGGGAGGTAGAGATTGCTTAAAAATACAATCTTAAAAAAAATTACACTAAAGAAAAAATTCCTTGAAGGAAATAGTGATATATCATGTATCACAGAAGTTGCAATCTTCACATTATTTGTGATCACTGCTTTTGACAAAATGTGATCCTGCCATGGTTAAAAGAAAAAGAGACTCGGGAGGAGGGCTCATAAAATGAGGGTATTCATTTGACTGAGAGAGTATGGTATATTCGCTATGTATCTTCCCTGTAGGATATTGTCTGTCCTGGAAATTTAAACCCAATTACTTGATACAACTATCAATGTATAGGTAGTGATGCCGATATATTTCATTTACTGTTGAAGTTGAGGAATTTGCATTCTATTTCTAAGGAATATTGTACCTGATGCCTCCTTTAATTTCTAAAAATCTCAAAACATGTAAGATTGGTCACATAAGTCTTCACAGCTAGTACAGTAACACCTTTCTTTGTTGATTCAGAGGCATGAGGAGCCCAAAGACAAGTGGTCATGTCAACTTCAAGTTCAATGAAATAATCATTGTGTGCCCCTGGTGGAAGCATTCTCCTCTTTGGAATAAAGACTTCTAGACCAGTGGAACCTAAAGATATGGGGCCAAGAAGCAAAAATCTTGTGTGTTACTAGGGGAAAAAGTGAGAGGAGGCAGTGGCATTTTCAGGATCCTTGGATCCATGAATCCTGGCTATGGAAGAAACAGTTTCAAATATTATACACTAAATTTAGAATAAATACTGCATCCTGGAGGATGCTGTCTCCGTTCTGCAAAGTATTTGTAGCTGGCACCATAGCTAGTTATTTGGAGAGACATCCCCCTATTATTTTAAGCCAGCTTCTTGGAATAATGGAGAACATGAAAAGACCAGTGAATTCCATGGCCTTGGGTACATTGCTGCACTTCCTTTGTTGTGAAATTACTTTCCTGGCTGGAAGTGATGCAATGTGGAATACCATGACAGTGGAAAAGGCATTCTACAAATCTATGGATAGTAGTTCCAGTGGAAGCATTTATATACAGAGGAGGAAAATCCATATTGAGAGTAAGTTTATTTTTAAGTAAAGGCAAAGTGATGTACTTTCCATAATGAAAGCTGTCCAGTGTAATCAGCCTGCCAACAGCTGATCACCCCAGGGAATGATGCCATAACAGGGGCTCAACGTTGGTCTCTGCTTCTGGCCATTTGGCCATGAGCAGTGCCTATAGCTAGGCTGGCCTCAATGAGTGTTCTTCCATTTTGCCAAGCCCAGTGCATAACCTCAATCCCTGCCACCATAGCTACTTGTTCATGAGTCCATTGGGCAATGACAGGAGGGGCTGGGGAAAGAGACTGGTATTCACAGAATATGCCATTCTATGCACTTGATTATTAAAATATTCTTCTGCCAAGATCACCTTCTGGTAAGAATTCACATGGGACACAAGTATCTTCACACTATTTGCCCATTCTCATACCTCTTCCCCAGACTTCCTTGTTACTACTTTTCTAATCACACTCCTCCTGAGTCCTGACCATCCAGCCAAACCACTGGCCACAGCCCATGAGTCAGTATGCAGTCACACACCTGGCTGTATCTCCTTCCAAGCAAAATAAACAACTTGGTGCACTGCTCAGAGTTTAACCCACTTTGGAAGATTTCCCTTCACTGCTTTCTTTCAAGGCTGTCCCAGAGAGGGGCTATACATAGTATGGTAGTTGTCCACATTGGGTTGGTGCCTGCAAATCACACAAAAACATGTGTAAAACCAGTCTGGAGCTTTTTCTTGCTCAGTCAACTGGTCTTAGAGAAATTCTCACGAGGCTGTAAGGACAGGCTGAGACAGAGAAGGTATAATAGCAGAAGAGACCATCAGCATTTGGACCACTTCCTCATGCAACGTGCTTGTGCCTTCAGGGTCTATTTCATACCTGTTGGGCTCAAGCCCAGTCTCACATACACCACTAACCTTCACAGGTGGGAGTGTAAAGGCTGCTTCTACTAGGGAAAAAAAAAGCCTTGATTAAATTTAGAGGTCCAAATTCCCTCATCTTCACTGGAATCTACCATATGGTCTTGATCCCATTCCATCCCAGTAAAGATCTATTTTTAACAGAATAGATACTGTAGGGTTGGAAATTCAATTTGTGTCATAATTCAGCCACTTGCAAAAGGAAACTCTGGGTTTGGTTTTAAGAAATCTTGACTTTGTGGTTAAAGTAAATAAGGATCTCTTTCAAGAAAGTGATAGAAGCTTTCAGGTCAGTCAATGTGAAGCCCTGAGCTCATCATTTTCTTCCCCTACTTTTTCCAGTGTACTTGAAAACAACCAACCAATCCCACTAAGTTCCTCATTGTGACTAAAATGTACTGAGGTTGCTAATACTTGGTGCCTCAGAGCCTTGCTTTCTGTAGTTGATGACGGATTTCCAAACACGATAATTTTTTTTTAATTTTTTAATTTATTTATGATAGTCATACACAGAGAGAGAGAGAGGCAGAGACAGAAGCAGGCTCCATGCACCGGGAGCCCGACGTGGGATTCGATCCCGGGTCTCCAGGATCGCGCCCTGGGCCAAAGGCAGGCGCCAAACCGCTGTGCCACCCAGGGATCCCCAAACACGATAATTTTATTAACATTATTGCCACTTCATGCCACTGGAAACAGCGTCAGTCATGAGTGCCCTTAAATCTAATCAGAGAACCAATTCCATAAAATACAAAGTCAATTCCAAGAACTCATTCTTAAAACCCTGTTCCTCTGGGTACACCTGGGTGGCTCAGTCGGTTAAGCATCCAACTCTTGATTTTGTCTCAGGTCATGATCTCACAGTCATGAGATCAAGCCCTGTGTCGAGATCTGTGCTGAGCGTGGAGCCTGCTTAAGATTCTCTCTCTCCCTCCACCCCTCCCTCCGCTTAGCTATTTCTCTCTCTCTCAAATAAGTAAAATCTGATTTTATTTATTTCAGAGACACAGAGAGCACAAGAGCACAAGCAGGGGCAGGGTCAGAGGCAGAGGGAGGGGAGAAGTAGGCTTCCTGCAGAGCAGAAAGCCTAACATGAGGCTCAATTCCAGGACTCTGGGATCATGACCTAGCTGAAGGCTGACACTTCACTGACTGAGCCACCCAGGAGTCCTAATAAATAAATCTTAAAAAAAATTTAAAAAGATTCTGTTCCTCTGGAACCATAACTTCTGGTACCAACTTGTGTATGGATCACTGTTTAACTGGAGAACTAGTAGGTTGTATGCACATGCACATACACACACACACACACAGATCTGGGTCTAGATATAGGTATATACATAGATACAGATATAGACATAGACATAGAAGGATTTATTACATGCTGCTGGCTTACCCAGTAGTGGGGGCGGGCTAAGCAATTCTGAAGTCCATAGGGCCCACACTGGAAGGGAGATCACGTGCACACCGGAGCTCTACGGGAACAAGGTAAGGGTTGTCATTCACAGTTCAGCATCTCTGCACTCAGAGAAGGCCTGCCCCTCTTTCAAAGGCCTTCCAATGATTAAGTCAGGCCCACCTAGCATAATCCCCCTGATTAATTCAAAGTCAACTTATGAGGGGACTCTAATCATGGCTGCCACATCTCTTCTCAGAAGCACCTAAATTAGAGTTTCCTTGAATAACCTGGAGAAGGTACCTGTTGCTACCATCCTCCAGCTCTCACATCCTAACCAGAGACATACGAGAAATGAAATTGTGGGGACTTTAGTTCAGCCTAGCCAAGGTGAGATGTCAAAAGCTACTGCAGGAAGCTACCAGAGGAATTTAAGGAGGGGAGAAACACATTTGGTTATTTTTTTAAAAGAATACTCTAGCAGCAGCAGCATAGAGAATTGATTGGCAGCTGGGCGGGAAGGCAGGAATTTCAGCCTGATACCACAGTAATCTAGGCCAGATGTGAGAAAGGCTTGAACCAAGGCAGTGACAATAGAAAGGAGAGGTGGGGATGGGTCAGCAGAGAGACTCTAGAGAACTTAATGATTCACTGTGAGAAGTGAGAGAGGATTTACTTGGCAACTGATTGAATGTTGGTACCAATCACAGAGATAAGCAGCACAGAAAAAAAAAAACTGATTTGGGGAAAAGATCAATAAATTTCCCTTTATTATCTATTTAATGGACTATGAAATAAAGACTTGTGTACAAATCTATAGTTCAGAGAGGTGACAGCTGCAGAGTGGGAGGCCAGAGTATATGCTCGGACAGGAGTCATGATGAGAACCAGATTGTCCAGAGCAGGTACAGAGAATGAGAAGCTGAGGAGAGGGCTTGGCTAATAACCCTGTTGCAGCTGAGATCACAAGTCAGTTTTTTCTATTGATGCTATACCAAATCACCACATTTTTGGTGGCTTAACCAGTACAAATCTATTATCCTACAGTTCTAGAGGTCAGAAATCCACAGTGGGTCTTCTTGAGCTAGAATCCAGGCATGGGCAGGGGCACTTTGCCCGCTTCTAGAGGCTATCTGCACTTCTTGCTTTGTGGCCTTCTTCCTCCAACTCCAACAGCAGGTGGAGACTTTCTCCTGTTACCCCTCTCTCGCCTCCATCTTCCACTTTGATGAGAACTCCTGTGACTACTTTGGGGCATACCCACATAATCCCTAATGATCTTCCTATTTTAAAGTCAGCTGATTCACAACTTTTATTCCATGGGCAACCTTAATTCCCTCTTTCCATGTGACCCAATATAATCACAAGTTCTGAAGATCAGGACATAGATGTTTGGGAGGCCATTAGTCTGCCTACCACATTGTCCCAGCTCACTCATCACATGAGCCTCCTACCTTCGCAGCCATTTCTATTCCCTCTGCTGAATCCTCCTCTGCTCGACTTTAAATGTTAAACATTCTCTTTTCCATCTCCAAGTGATTTAATCCATTCCCATGGCTTTACATGCCATTTCAGTGTGTTTCTCCTGCTAGAATGTTCTTCTGCTCTTCACACTATTATTGGTTTCTCCTTCAAGAGGTCTTCCCTATTCACTATATTTATAATGGGTCCTCCATTATTCACTCTGTTTCTTTATGGCACTAATAATAATTTGTAACTGTTCATTTATTATTTGTTTACCAAAGATTTCCCCAATTAGAATTAAGCTCCAGGAAGGCAAAGGCCTTGTCAAGGTTATATTCCATTGTACTTAGCCCAGTGCCTAGTACAGAACCTAGTGCATAGTAGGCACTCAAAAAAACTGTAGAATGAATCAATCAATAAGTGAAAGAATGAGCAGATGAGAGAAAGAAGAACCTTTAAAAGAGGCTATGATACAAAGATCGGAGAGTAGAATGAATACCAGGAGAGAAAAATGTCTCAGATGCCACAGCTGAAAGAGTGATTTATCAAAAACTTAAATAATATAAAAGGGTTAAGCAAGACAAGGAGACAAAAATCCCGCTGAATCCTTGTCACTTAAGAAATTCCAATATTAGAGACAAGTCAGATTGGAGTGAGCTAAGGAGTATATAGGAAATGAGAAAGTACAGAAACATAGCCCTCCTGGGGTGTCTGGGTGGCTCAGTGAGTTGGGCGTCTAACCCTTGGCTTCAGCTCAGGTCATGATCTTAGGGTTGTAAGACTGAGCCCCAAGCCAGGCTCCACACTGTGTACAGAGTCTGCTTGAGATTCTCTGCCACTCCCTTTGCTCCTCTCCCTGATTGTGTGCTCTCTCTCTCTCTCTCTCTCTCTCTCTATATAAATAAATAAGGAAAATCTTTAAAAAGAAAGAAACATAAGAAAGAAGGGCATAACTTCAGGTGGCAGAGGAGGAAATGGATGTTGATTTTCTCAACTGAAAAATAAAGACAAGGTCAAATTCTTGGAGTAGGAGATGAGATGCCAGGTATAGTTTGAGAAGAGAAGTAAAAATGCATAAAAGCTACTGAAGGTATAATGGAAGTGGAGCAAACCAATAGTAGGAAGGCTGAAATCAGGATGAAAATGCTTTGCTTTCCTTCAGTGCTTTAATCATAGTAAAGTTCAGCTCTGTGCATAGAGGAAATGCAACAATTCACAGTCCTCATGGGAGAAAATGATACTATCTTTAGCTTCTGATCTCTGCAGATCATAGCACTGTATGAAGGAGGTCAGGCCTAAGTCGCACGGCAAATGGCCAGCACTCATGGTCTTCCGGTAATGCATTTGAACCATGCAGATATTGCTACCACAGAAGCCTAAGGGACCAACAAAGCACAAAGGACAAATTACAATTACATCGTCAAGAACCCACATGGAGAGAGTCTGAGAAGCTACAGACGGGAGGTAACTATGTGAGCTGGGCCTTTAGGAGAATTCACCCAGACAGGTGAATTTTGATTCAAATTACCATTCAGAAAAAAAAAATTACCATTCAGTGAGCATCTTCTTTGCACTCTTTGCACTTATAGCATGAGCTATATGGTTTAAGCACACAATTTACTACCTCCACACAAACATCCTAGTAAGAAGAATTAGGTTCAAGGCACAAAGGTTGAGCGACATCTACAAGGGACGCGATGTACACTTATAGAAATAGTGAAGAATTGATACAAGCCTGGAATTTATACAATGCTCTCTCCAGTCTTCCATCCTGCCTATCATAACATGAAGAGATGGAAAGACACAGTCAGAAAACATCCTATCAGAACAAACCATGGATACAACAGATGCAGAAGCACTAATACTGCCTGTATTTTTCTATGGCATAAGTGCTTCATGTTACCTGGACATGGACTCTGGAAGCTACTAGGCAACTCTGTATATTCTGAGAAATTATGTAGGATTCAGAGCTACTTCTGTACCTGGCCCTGTCAAAGCAGTTAGTGCCCACGTGCCCTGTTCCCTGCCCCCAGTGGAGTCAATCTACTTTACGCTATCAAAGGATAGAAGGAAATGCATATCAAAATTTTCCATAATCCTGGGTTCCTGGGTGGCTCAGTTGGTTAAGTGTCTGCCTTCAGCTCAGGTCATGATCCCAGAATCCTGGGATTGAGCCCCACATCGGGCTCTCGGATCTGCGAGGAGCCTGCTTCTCTCTCTCTCTCTCTCTCTCTCTCTCTCTCTCTCTCTCTCTCTCTCATGAATCAATAAATAAAATCTGAAAAAAGAATTTCCAAACTTCTGAGAAACATATATGTTATATAATCAGAAGTCCTTAAGGTGACCATGTGGGAGTGGTTACCCTCTCAGAGGAAACATAATAGAAAAACAGGAATGCTGACTGATACTTATGGTCAACACAATGCCATGATGTGAGAAATCGAGTTAAGATCTGAGGCCACAGATCCATCCATATCTGAAAAATCACACATGGCAAAAGTTTTGTTAGAAATTCAGAGTATCAAATTCAACTACATAAACGAAATAGTTCAGCCCTCTATCGAGAATTCAAAACTAAGAATACAGAATTTATGAACAAGTTGCCATAAGCTAACTTGTTCACTTGCCATGGATTTGACTTACCTGCATCAAAGAGTGAAGACAGCTGTAGACAGTCCCCTGTCTCAGAGAGGTACCTGATGTCCCCTCAGAAAACCTTCTGGTATGAATTGAACTGAGGTGGGTTGGAGAGACTTGCTCTGGTTCACAGGAAATCCCACAGTACAAGACCTCAGCTGCACCAGGATTTTGGGGACACTCAAGGGTCTCACAACCACAGAGAGTCACTCAGGGGTTTGAGTTCATCACCATGTCCTTTCAGAGGCCTCTGGCGAGAACACTGTTCCAGGCCCATTAGATGTGGGAAAGGATGATCCTAGTACCTTGCCAAGCCCAAAGGTTCTGGAGGATTCTTAAGAGATCAGAACACAGGCTTATCAGGATGGGTCTGAGACCTCAGTAGCAGACTACTGCCAGGCTGTATGAAGTACCCCACTTCACTGGCCTCTCTGGGCAACCACGCCACAAAGAATCGCTATGGGTGATATATCTAATCATGGTCCTTTTAATCTGACAAGAAGTAAAAACTAAAGCAAAATGGTAGATGGGAATCTAGTTAGGTACTTTCCTTGGTGCTTTACATGTTATCTCATTGAATCCAATTTTGAGGTATATACACAGCATTTTTGTACTAAAGGTGATAGTTCCTCTCACACTCCATTTTGAGAAGCTAAGGCCCAGTTTGGAGACTTAGGGACTACATTACAGCCCTCTCCTCTGAGCCAAAGGCAGATGCCCAACCACTGAGCCACCCTTTGCCCATTTTTAAATTGTGTTGTTTATTTGAGATTTCTTTTTGCCTTGTTGAGTTATAGGAATCCTTTATACATTCTGGATATTAGACCCTCATCAGATCAAACATTTGCAAATATTTTCTCCCATTCTGTGGGTTGTCTTTTCACTCTTTTGATACTGTCCTTTCATGTACAAACATTTTTAGTTTTTTTTTAAGATTTTATTATTTATTAATGAGAGAGAGAGAGAAAGAGAAAGGCAGAGACACAGGCATCGGGAGAAACAGGCTACATGCAGGGAGCCCAACGTGGGACTCGATCCTGGGTCTCCAGGATCACACCCTGGGTCGAAGGCAGCGCAAAACCGCTGAGCCACCTGGGCTGCCCACATTTTTAGTTTTGATGGAGTCTAAGTTATTTGCCTTTTCTTTTGTTGCCTGTGATTTTGGTGTCATATTTATAAAATTATTCCCTAATTCGAAGCCATAAAGATGTAGACCTATTTTTCCTTCCGAGAGTTTCATAGTCCTGTTAATTTTTGTATGAAATGTGAGGTAAAGCTTCAACTTCATTTTTTAACACATGGATCTTTTACACATGTACACATCCAGTGTCCCAGCATCATTGCTGAAAAGACTATTCTTTTCATATTGAATGTTCGTGCACCATTGTAAAAAATAAGTTGACCATAGAGATATGGATTATTTCTGGACTCACAGTTATATTCTATTGAATGTATAGATCTTATCTCATGCCAGAACCACACTGTCCTGATTTCTGAGACTTTGTAGTAAAATTTGAAATCAGGAAATGTGAATTTTCCAACTTTGTTTTTCAAGATTATTTGGATTTCAAGATTATTCAAGCTATCCTGTGTTTCTAGGATTTCTGTATGAATTTTAGGATCAGCTTGTCAATTTATACCAAAAAAAAAAAAAAAGCCCCACACACAGCTGGAATGATGATAGGGACTGTGTTGAATCTCTAGACCAATTTGGGGAGTATTGCCATCTTAACTATATTAATTTTTTCATCTGCAAAAATAGGATGTCCATCTATTTATTTAGGTCCTCCTTAATTTCTTCAGGAAATACAAATCTTGCACAGGAATCAAAAATGAGAGATTCTAGGGGAACACTTAGAAAAAAGGAAAAGCTGGGATGCCTGGGTGGCTCAGCGATTAAGCTTCTGCCTTCAGCTCAGGGAGTGATCTTGGGATCCAGGATTGAGTCCCACGTCAGGCTCCCAGTGAGGAGCCTGCTTCTCCCTCTGCCTGTTTCTGTGTCTCTCATGAATAAATAAAGAAAACTTTAAAAGAAAAAAAAAAGGAAAAGCTGCCTAAAAACTTTTCAATCTCCATAAGGCTGAACTATAGTCAGTACATGTGTGTTCCATGAGATCCTTTTGTTTCCTTAAAGTAAATCTGATATGCTTAACCTGGCTCGAATGGGTTTCTACTCCTGGTAATCAAATGACCCTGGGCTAAGTCATTACCTATCAAGATCAGTAAGACTTTGGAAAGTTCAGAAAGGGTCTAAAAATCAGAGCACTGGTAAACAGCAGAGCTGAAATTTCAACTCAGCTCCAACAGACTCCAAAATCTATGTTTTCCCCTTCACCATCCTTTGAAGCCTTGAGTTTGTTTCCCAACGTACCTTTAAGAGTTCGGCCAAACTGCAGACCTACTAAGTAATTTATACATCGAATTGCACATCTGCCTTCTCAAATAATTTTTCTTAAATGGCGTTTCTGATTTTACATTTGGCTCTCTAACTACGCCTATTCTTCATCTTTTAGCTATAACCCCTAAAAGTTTCCCTTTTTATGATTTTTCTATGCTTAGTGGTTGAAGCTTTGATTCTTCACACTCTGAGGATTATGGGAGAAATTGCTTTATTCTTGAATATTATGCTTCTATTAATATATCCCAACATCATGTTGGCTTTTAATAATAGCACAATTCTATGGTACCTCTCATCTTGCTCCAAAAAATTATGGACATTTGCAAACCCCAGCTTTATACCAATCAACATGACAGTGTGGAAAAAAGGAAACGCTATCTATACAGTTTTAGCAGGCAGATTTTCTTCTCTTCTTTCTTAATAACAGTGGGAAGTCTTCTCCAGTAACAAATAACCCAGAAGAGACAAAGCCCAGAGAGGAGGCACAGAAGCTGGAGATGGTGTATTTTTAGTCATTTGATTAAATTATGGAGATGTGAAGTTGATAATTTATTGAAGGGGTACAGGGAAGTCTATGTAAATGTTTGCAGATGAATAATTAATGTGACTTTCCGACATCACTAGGCCTTTAATTAAAGCCACTGTGAAACAAAGCAAGAAACCAAAGAGCATATTATTATAGCAGCTAATTGTAACTTTCCTATCCTAAGTAGCATTTGAGAGTCCATGCTTAATTTGCATCTTTAGAGGAAGACAGACCATACCTAGGCTGACAGTTGTTTTTGTTTTTGTTTTTGTTTTTTTCAGTTTAACTACTTCCCTGCAGACCAAAAATCTATTCAGATATTAATGAATTCCCTCCTACTAAAATTTTACCCAGTAAGTTTTCTAGCTTATTTGTTGGTTTTGCCTTTTTATGCATTGCGTTAATTTTCATTTTAGGGCAATATATTAATGCCTCTCAACAACTTAAAAAGTAAAATGAATACCCAATTTTTTTTGAACATTAATAAAAAAAATGTGTTAATGTGTTCCACCTGCTATTTACATTTGATGAAGCATCTGACTGTCCGTGGAGTGCTCCTTGACCCTTTCATGTGTCCTTTTTTTAGGATTTATTTATTTGAGAGAGAGAAAGAGAGAGAGAGAGAGAGCACAAGTGGGAGGGGCAGAAGGAGAGAGAATCTCTGCAGACTCTGCACTGAGCCTGACATGGGGCTCAATCCCAAACCCCAACATGAGCCAAAGGGCTCAACCACTGAGCCACCCAGGTGCCTTTCAATTTCCCCTTTTACAAAGTGAGAGTTCTTTGGGCTCTCTGAAATCCCTTTCAGCTTTGTAATGCTGTTGTTCATCCATTCCTACTTGAGGAGGGAAGTAGGAAGATACAATTCTTAAGGCTTCCATAGGCATTTGCTTGGTGGCTCAAAAAATCTGTGTCTGGTGGAATTTCAGGCAGCAAGGGAAGATGTTTAAGGGTAAGAGACCTCACAATATATCCTTGGTCTGTGCTGCTGAGGCAAGCAATGAAAACAGAAGATAGGGAAGAAAGAGGAGTTTGAGGTTATAGTCCTCAAGTTTGGGGTCACAGTCCAAATTAAGTATGGGAGGCTCCAACAAGGTTTCCCTTGTAAAGCCTGACTTCTTGCTTCCTCCTACATTACAGGTCATGGGATCATCATCTAGAGTTTAGAGCAACTTCTTGCTTTATCCAGTCTGCCCATATTTAGCAACAACCCTGGAGCAGCTGAGTTGCACCATGAAAATGCCTACCATTTGTAATTATTTATATGAGCTACTTGTTTTATTTATTCAACCCTCAATTAAATTTAGTGGCTTACAAAAAAATAAACCATATAATAAGTTATAAATAAAAATTAATAAGTAAGAAATAATGGTAAAGTAAAAGTTAGATGAAGTGTGAGGTTAAGGCAGATAATCATATCCTCCAAATTTACTATAGGTCAGCCATAAATTTGGCTCTGAGCTTCCTGGCAGGTGATGCAAAGAGGAATATAATCAATTATAAAACACAGAGTCCTTAAAAGATAAACAAAACAATAGTTTAGGAGCTGCCCAACTATTCCAGGTACCAAGAACAGAGAGAAATTTTTTCCATGAGTACTCATACAGAAAATAATGAACAATGTATTAAATCATATCCCCAAAAGCATCTTTACAGTTAACCCAATAATATAGTTTATGGGGATATGCCTGTTCTACCCTTCAACTGATGAGTACTTTGATTCCAAAGTTCAAAGTTTGCCACTTATCCTTAAATTTTATGAAGCATAATAGTAATCATGCTCATCATTAAATATTTCAGATTAATTGATGTCACTATAGGTCTCCTTGATTAAAACATGAAATTCTAATATTTATAACAATAAAAAACTAAATTTTACTGAAATCCTAAAAGGTTCTGGGAGGCATGGTAAGCTTTCTCTGAAGACATCAACTTATCATGCTTCTGTGACCAAAGCTACATAAAAAAGAAAGGTTTTCAGAAATAAAAAAAAACAAACAAAAACCTGATCCTGTCTCAGGGGTATTTAAAAAGAGAGAGAGGGAAGCAAACCATTAGAGACTCTTAACTATAGAGAACAAACTGAAGGTTGCTGAAGGGCAGGTGGATGGGGGTGGACTAGATGGATGAGAGGGATTAAAGAGGGTAATTGGGTTTTTTAAATTTTATTTAAATTCAATTAATTAACATATAATGTATTATTTGTTTCAGAGGTAGAGGTCAGTGATTCATTAATCTTAATATAATATCCAGTGCTCATTACATCACATGCCCTCCTTAATGTCCATCACCTAATAACCCTGTCCCTCTTCTTCCACCCTCCAGCAATCTTCTTTGTTTCCTATGATTAAGAGTCTCTTATGGTTTGTCTTCCTCTCTGATTTCAATGTTTTATTTTTTTCCTCTCCTCCCCTATAACCCTCTGTTTTGTTTCTTAAATTACACATGAGTGAGATCATATGATAATTCTTTCTCTGATTGACTTATTTTGCTTAGCATAATATCCTTTAGTTCCACCCATGTCATTGTAAATGACAAAATTTCATTTTTTGATAGCTAAGTAGTATTCCATTGCATATATATATACACCACACCTTCTTTATCTATTCATCTGTCAATGGACATCTGGGCTCTTTCCATAGTTTGGCCATTGTGGACATTGCTACTATAAACATCAGGATGTAGGTGTTCCTTCAGGTCACTACATTTGTGTTTTTGGGGTAAATTCCTGGTAGTAAAATTGCTAGGTCATAGGGTAGCTCTATTTTCAACTTTCTGAGGAACCTCTGTACTGTTTTCCAGAGTGGCTGCACCAGCTTGCATTCTGAGGAGGGCACTTGTGATGAGCACTGGGTATTATATGTAAGTGATTAATCACTAAATTCTACACTTGAAACCAATTTTACCATATATGTTAAATAACTAGAATTTAAATAAAAATTTGAAATTAAAAAAAGAAAGAAGAGGGAAAAAAAGAATAATATCATTTAGTGCTATATAGCTTCAAAATCTATTGTTAGGGTTATAATATCAAGTAAGTGCTATATAGCTTCAAAATCAATTGTTAGGGTTATATTTTAAGACAAAGCTATAATCAAGCAGACTAAATAGACAACTTAATAGACATTGTGTATTCTTTCATCGATCATCCCCAGTTAGCTTCAAGGACTATTTCCCTTTAGGTTATTCCCAACTCCTTGGTCTATTTGGGCTGCTAAAACAAAATGCCAGAGACTGGGCACCTTATAAACAACAGAAATGATTTCTCACAGTTCTGGAGACTGAGGAGTCCAAGATCAAAGTGCTGGCAGACCAGGTGTCTGGTGAGACCCCATTTCCTCCTACACTGCCATCTTCTGTGTCCTGGCATGGTGAACGGGGCTCTCTGGGGCCTCTCTTTTATGGGCACTAATTTCGTCATGACCTTATCACCTCCAAAGGCTCCACCTCCTAATACCATCACCTTGGGGGTTAGGATTTTAACTTATGAATTTTAGGGGGGACAAAAATAGTCAATCCATTGCATATATATATATATGTCCATGTTGCATATAGATATACATATATACACATATACAATATATAATATTGTAAGGATAATATTAAAAATGTAAATAACCAAAAGTGCTTCATAATACAATTCACACACTAAATGTCTTAATGTTACATAAGAAACTGAAGATTTCTAAGCTATCTCTAGGGCAAAGCTCAGTTATTTCACCTTGAATCATCAGCACTGGACTCTTACATACACTTCCCAGGGATTCCACATCATCAGCCCCATGTCAACGGAGTGAGCCCAGACAGACCAAACGCTGTACTGCAGAGTGCTCCCTGCAGAAGCTGCTGGCTATTTATGTATTTGGGTTTCTAAGGCCTTCTTTCACCAGACTACTAAAATTACCTTGACGGACCCTACTAGTCAGGAAAAACCAGAGTCATTAAATAACTCTACCTGTCTATATTTTGAGATGATAAACCACTAACTGAAGAAACCTCCCCCTTGTAAGTAGGGCCAGCCCTAATCCAGAGGCAGCCCATCCAGGCGCCTTCCTGAAATTTTAGCAACTAAAAGCATTCTGTTCACAATAAGAAAACCATTTCCCCCACACCCTGATTGGAATGTCCCTGAATAGGTTCATGTTGACCCTCTGTGAAATCAACCTGGATGCTATGCGACTCCGCGGTTCTTTTGCCTTTAGGCGGTTTCTTTCCTTTTGCCTTTAAAAGATCCCTGTAATTGCTAATCGGGGCTCTTTTCCTCCTCGGAGGCGGAGAGCCCGTTTGCGCAAACGTTCAATAAACCCTCTTGCTAATTGCATCTGCCTGTCTGGGGTCTGGGTCTCTGGGGCGTCCACCGGGACACGTTGGCACCCGTGAGCCAGGGTCCAACATAACAACTACCAGGAAATTCAAAATCAATAATACTCAAAACAAAGTCTTGTCCTTCACATTAATTTGGGGCTCAGTAGAAGTTTCTGTTTCCTCTACCTCCCAGAAATTTTACTAGTTGTTTTGTTTTTTATATAAGATTTTGATAGTTTAAATTCCTTTTCTTTGTCAGAGGTTGTTGAATGTCTGATACCACCTGAGGTTAGGGATAGATCCTGAATACTAGCAAACAAGTTTATTTGACTGTGAAATCCTTCGGTGTAGGGTCTATGGCTTATTTCAACCCTGTCTCTCTTGTGCCCAGCCCACATCGCCTGGCACATAGAGTAGGCCCCAAATAAAGGTTACCCTGAAGTGAATATGTAAATAATTCATTATGAGAAATAGAACCACCAAGGCAATTTATTTATGTCAGCTAATCAACATGATTGCTTCTGAGACAGGAATCAAATTAAGATCAGAAGATAGCCTAGATAAAATAAGGGAAATGATCTTAAGACATTTTAGAGGTACTTTCTGTAAAGTTCAAGTATTCCTATAAATCACCTCATCAGATGCAGCAGATGGCAGGAATATACTGGCCAAACTAATGATCATAGCTGATCAGAGTTTTAACGTGGATCCCAAGAAGATGGTGGCAATGGCAGCATAGTTTTTCCATTTTCCCTAATCCTCACATAAGAACAGGAAGAGTAACCAGGTAGCAAAGTCAAAAGCCTATGAGTGACATTTATTTAAAATTTGGACAACAAGGCATGTTTCCAAACCACAAAATACAAATGAGGGCAAGTGAACCACTAACAGCCACAAAACTTGTATGAAATTGATGTCTGAAAAAAAAAAAAAAAGAAATTGATGTCTGTTTGGCAGGAAATATAAAGCAGCAATTAGGCAGCTTCTGAAGGAATTGACAACAGATCTCCTTTATCAGTTAAGGTCCTTGTGGAAGGAGATGCTAATATAGAGTCGGCAATGCTAGGAAAGGACAGAACAAGGAGTAGAAAGTTCTGGGAGTCAAAATGGAGCAGAATACAGAAAAAAGAACAAGAATATCTAGACCAAGTAGCATATGTAAACAAAGCCAGAAAGCTCCAGAAAGCAGCCACCATATTTTTAACACCATATAAAATAAGGAGCAGTGCACACATAGATGAATGGAACAGAACCGAGCCCAGAAATAAGCCAACATTTATATGGTCAATTAATCTATGACAAAGGAGCCAAAAATATAAAATGGGGAAAAGGCAGTTCTTCAATAAAGAGGAAAACTGGACAGCTACATACAAAAGAATGAAACTAGGCTATTTTTTTCACCATACACAAAAATAAACTTAAAATGGATAAAAGAACATAGACGTTGAGACATGACACCGCAAGACTTCTAGAAGAAAACATAGGCAGTATTTCTTTGACGTCGACCATCGCAACATTTTTCTAGATATATCTCCTCAAGCAGGGAAATCAAAAGCAAAAATAAACTATTGGAACTACACCAAAATAAAAAGCTTTTGCACAGTGAAAAAAACTACCAACAAAATGAAAAGGCAAGGATGCCTGGGTGGTTCTGTCACTTAAGTGTCCCACTCTTGATTTTGGCTAGGGTAGTGACTTCAGGGTTGCAGAATTGAGCCATGCCCAGCATGGAGCTTACATGGGATTCTCTCTTTCCCTCTCCTTCTGCGCTTCCCTCCTCCCACCCATAACCATGTGCTACCTCTCTCTCTAAAAAAAAAAGAAAGAAAGAAGAAAGAAAGAAAGAAAAGAAAGAAAAGAAAAGAAAAGAAAAGAAAAGAAAAGGAAAAGAAAAGAAAAATCTATTGAATGAGACCAGATATTTGCAAATGATATATTTGATAAGGGGTTAATATCCAAAATATATAAAGAATTTATACAACTCAACATCAAAAAAGCAAATAATCTGATTAAAAAATGGGCAGAGGGCCTGAATAGACATTTTTCCAAAGAAGACACCAGATGGACAGCAGGCACATGAAAAGGTGCTCAACATCACTCATCATCAGGGATATGCAAATGGTTCTTAGTAAAGAGCTACTACAAAAAGGATGCACATACTCACTTTTTCCAAGAATTGAACCCATGAACCAAGTAGATCTATAAAGGTCAGGATCAACAATATTGCTAAAGCCTTTACAGGGTAAACGTGCCTGACTCGGTGTTGTCTGACGTAGTGTATGTCCTCATCAGCCTAGAATATCCACATTCATTCCTCAAGTCTGTTTACTTTCCCAACGCAGAATACAGTCAGAAATTGTGAAAGGTCTGGGATTGTACCCTACTTAGAAGCTATCCAGTTAGCTTCCTACATTTCATGGATGCTGGCAGAAGACATGAGATTGCTGGATCAGAGACAAAGGACTTTATTGCTTGCAGCAAAGTAGTAGCCAAAACTTCATGTCTGTGCCAGTTCCTTGGATTCTCCAAGTCTCACAGGAGTGACACAGATGGGTCTAGAAAGTTGTCTACGTATGCAGTGGGATGCATTATGAGAGAGAAACACTTATCTTGGAGATTCACCACTTTTATAGTGGGCAGTAAGCTGTTCTTTGGGGAAGACATTACCTTATCCATGGGGTTGCTTACTGCAAATCCAACTCCGAGAAATCATCTAAGTAAAGAAAACTCAAGGCCTTTATTCTTGGCATAGCCAACAGGAGCATGCAGGATGCTCAGAGCTCATGGGAATTGTCTCTTATAAGCATCTTTATTTTCATTTATACTGTGTTTTAACTATTAATTTCTTTCCTTTTTCAAAAGATTTTATTTATTTATTCATGAGAAAAACAGAATGAGATGCAGAGACATAGGCAGAGGGAGAAGCAGGTTCCATGCAGGGAACCCAATGCAGGGCTCGTTCTGGGACCCTGGGATCACATCCTGAGCTGAAAGCAGATGCTCGACCTCTGAGCCACCCAGGCGTCCCCATTTCTTCCTTTTAAAGCATATTTGAGCTCCTTGAGGACAGGAGCAGTTTGTTTGTTTGTTTGTTTGTTTGTTTGTTTATCTCTGGCAACTACCTAACCCATGTTTAGTACTTAGTAGGGACTCACCAAATAAACAATGAGTGTATTGAATATAATCTATCATGATTTGTGACTTTTCTTTCAAGTATTCTTCTTGGTGGGAGTGTACCTACTAGTGGGCAGACTCATGGCCCAGGCTCTGGGGCATACATGTGGATATAGGATAAATAGTTGCGACTCAAATGGAACATATATACATACGGCTTTAACTTCTTAAAAGGAAATGTGATCTTTATTAATGATAATAAAATCCAGAATTCTCAAGACTCTTTAAATGAAGAAAACAACTAGACAACATTCCCTGACCCTGAAGGAGATACTTTCTCCTCCTTTGGGTCTTCCTGCAGATTACTAATGCCATCATTATATTTGCCTCTGGCTGTAAAGTTGTGCTACTTTGCATTTAACTATCTACCGCATACTGTGCAAATGTGTCTTTATGTCCAGCAGCTAGGAAGGACTGGATGTTCATGCTGTTACTAAATGCCAAAGCATATCAAAAGGGAAAAGAAACAGAGAGTAACACAGACCCTGATTGGCTTATATAAGTTATAACTTTCCCTCCGTCTTGCAAGCCCCATTTAATCTCATGAGGCCTTAAGCAGGGAGACTGGCCATGGAGTTCCTCTTATTTTAAAAGAAAGAAAAAAAAAAGATTTTATTTATTTATTTATTTGAGAGAGAGAGCGCGCGCATGAATGGAGGGGAGGGGTAGAGGGAGAGAGACAATCTTAACCTCTATCTCATGGAGCTCGATCTCACGACCCTGAGATCATGACCTGAACCAAAATTGAGAGTGGACGCTCAACCGACTGAGCCACCAGGCACTCCACGGAGCACCTCTTTTTAATCCACTGAGCTTTACTCCATCTAATCCATACCATAGTGTCTTCTAGACCAGGAGTCTCATTTAGGTTAGACAACTCTTTTGTCACAAGGTCTGGGTTCTCACACTCTGTGAGCCAAGTCTTTGTCATGCTGCCATCTGTCTGACCCTTCCACATCCCTATTCCACTTTTAAGGCTGATGACATTGTACCTAACTTGTCTCAGTCACACCAGGCTGCTATAACAAGAGTCTGCAGACAGAGACTTAAACAACAGACACTTATTTTCTCACAGTTCTGGCGTCTGGAAGCCCAAGATCAGGATGGGCCAGCATGGTTGCGCTCTCATGAGAGCTCTCTTCCTGGCTTGCAGATGGCTGCCTTCTCCCTTTGTGTTCCCATCGCCTTCCCTCTATGTGGACTCAGGGGAGTAGGGTGGATTTCCCCTTTCCCTCTTCCTCTTGTTATAAAGGCACTAATCTTATCATGAGGGCCTTGCTCTCACAGCCTAAATCAAACCCAAATGCCTTCTAAACGCTCTACCCCCAAATATCATCACATTAAGGGTTAAGGCTTAAACATATGAATTTTGGAAGGACACAAGCATTCCTTCCCTAACACTACTGAGTCATTCAGGATAATCTCCCATTTTAAAGTCAGCTGATTAGCAAACTTAATTCCATCTGTAACCTTAATTCCCTGTGACATGTAACCTGATGTTCACAGATGCCAGGAATTGAGATGTAGACATGTTTGGGGGATCATGATTCTGTCTACCACAATGACTTTACCAAAAAAAATTAGCTAGTAAATAGCTGGCAAGAGCAGGAAAATATTAGGGAGGTATAAATCTCCACTATTCTGAAGTTTCCTTCCCAGAAGGAACTCACTAATTGTAATTACTGGCTTCTCTCTGCTTAGAAGACATAAGGTGATTTATCTGAGTGGTAAATTTGGGAAGAAGAAATTGGTCATGCCTGGCTCAGAGCCTCCCTTCTTCCTTTTGGGAGTAAGGCGCTTATAGGAAGCACTCATTTCACTCCCTTCTGGGGACAACGTCCCTGCTGGGGTCAAGCACTGGATGGAAGGTTGGGGGTGAGGGGTACCCTAAGCCTAGCTTCTGTTCATGGGGCAGGGAGGGGCAAGTGGAGAAGCCTGCTGATGCTGTGACTCAATATCTGTAAGCCCATTTAGCTAACAGATCTAAAACCAAATGCTCTAATTTGCCTTCTGTCAGTAATGAAGGTGATACTTTCGCCCCATCTCCAAGTCTGTTTATCCTTAAACTGGCCAGAATCTAGTTGAGAAAGAGGAATACTTTCATTGACACTTTGTCATAGACTTCAAGAGGAAGCACTTAAGTCATGATGCTATTTCCCCACCATGTCTCCTTTCTCCATAAGCAATTGTTTTTTGAGAACAGAGCTTACATGGGAAGCAGCAGAACAGTATAGATGGGGTGTAGGTGTTGTGTTAAGACTGCCTCAGTTCAGGGGCGCCTGGGTGGCTCAGCAGCTGAGCATCTGCCTGGGGCTCAGGGCGTGATCCTGGGGTCCTCCCTCTGCCTCTGCTTCTGTGTCTCATGGATAAATAAATAAAATCTTAAAAAAAAAAAAAAAAGACTGCCTCAGTTCAAATGTTAGTTCTACCACTTAAATATTGTATGATGCCTGGCAAATACTTAACCTCTTGGGCCTCCATGTCACACCCATAAAACAATACTGATTCCTTGTTTGAGTAGTGAGATGAAAAAAAGTAAAGCAAATTGGAACAGTGCCTAGGACACTGGATGCATTCAATTCATGTGATTTATTGTTATGTCTTACACATACAGGAATCCCCTATTTTATTTAGCACAGGAATACTAAAAAAAAAAAATTTTTTTTTAGATAAAATAGGGTTCTCTGCAGCAAGGACTATGTCCTATTCAGCTTTGTACTTCCAGGAAAAGCACGGGGCCTAGCACAGAATAGAGCTTAATTCATGTTTGCTGTGTGAGCAAGTAAGATGAGGAAAGAGCGTGAAAACTAAGGTAAGAGAACTCTTGTACCATGTAACACAATTTGCTTTTATTAGACTTAACGGCTAATACTAGGGCTTAATTTCTACTTGGTCAGAAAGTCAACAAAATAAATGCTTTTTAAAATTAGTGACATACGCATCCTGTCTGATTTTGCATTGGAAACTATTCTACGGATAATTCCGAAGCGTTTTTTTTTAACTACGGCCCGATGCACTCATGAGTCGTTGCTGCTCTCTAGTGGAAGAAATTATGTAGTGCACATAAGGTATTATTAGCTTTATTACCACTACTTTAAAAATGAAGTGTTTTTTTTTTTTTTAAGATTTTATTTATTGATTCATGAGAAACACAGAGGGAGAGAGGCAGAGACACAGGCAGAGAGAGAAGCAGGCTCCCTTTGGGGAGCCCGATGTGGGACTCCATCCCAGGTCTCCAGGGTCACACCCTGGGCCTGAGGCTAGGTGCTCAACCCCAGCCACCCAGGCGTCCCTAAAAATAACTTTCTACTCAAATATTTCTTTCAAATACTTTATATATTTTCAAAAACTGTTCCAAAATTTGCATTAGTATCTCAGGTAACAAATTTGTTTGTATTCATTACCTAGTCCCCTTTGGGAAATCAGTCCTATCAAATACAATATTCCACTTTTTAAAATCTGCCCCAACTATGATAAATTGCAAAATAAATAAGACATGTGAAAATTGCAAGTAAAAAAAGTCACAAATGGAGAACACCATTTAGAAATATAGTAAGTCTCCACAGCTTCTGTTGTGCGATTACTTAAATATTTGTGGTTAATCCCTCTGGTTTCTAACCTGTTTTCAATCCACTTTCAGACCACTAAAGTTCTCCAGAGGAGTCACAAATTTCTGATTCATCTATGGCATCATCTCTGAGCCCACAGAATATGCAAAAGTTGGGAAAGAGAACACTGGTGGAGTATACTAAAATGAAAAAGACACCATCTCTGTATGTAAAGAAAAAGGTACATGGACACAAACATCACTAAATAAAAAAGAAAGAAAATCATCAGAATACCATTCTACTGATGGCCCAAACTCAAAGACACAAAAGTAAGAGGAAATTTTGCTCTAGGAAAGCCAAGTGGTAAGTGAACGCGCTCTTGAAGATGGATAACTCTTTAACAAAAATAAACAAAAGAAAAGTTATTTCAGAGTGAAAAAGTAAAGGCTTAATTTTGGAAAAGATGACACCTTGAATGCCACCCAGGAAATCTGGACTTTGATCTACCTGCTTTGAACAGTTATTGAAAAATTTGTGAGAGGTCATAGTAAGATCCACATTTTTAGAAGGTAACGTTCACTGTAATTTGGAAGATAAACTGAAACAAAAAAAGGCTAAAGTCAAGGAGATGGGTTTGAGGGCCATTGCTATGGTCCAGGCAAGAGAATCTGAACTCCAAGGTGTAATAATGGCAATAGAGAAAAAACACCAATGTGTTTCAGAAGGGAAACCTAAGTCGTTCAACAGTGGATTGATGCAGAGAGTGGGATAGGAGAGTATAATTAAAATAGGAGAGAATAAATAAATCTTTACCTCTTGAGTCTAGGCAGCTAAAGAGATGTTGAAGCCAATGAGACAGAGACCACAGACAAGACAGTGTAACATTCTCATTCACTGTCTGTCACATGTGGTTAAAAGACAATGTTGTTCTAGTATCCACCACTTAGGTGTGTTATAATTTATTATTCTTTAAACAAGGGAAGAAAAGGGAGATCAAAAATATGTAAGCTCATAATCCAATTTATTTAAATTTTTAACAAGAATTTAAATCACCTTTTAAAAAAAGAGAATTTAAATCATGCAGTGCCTCTGCCATTAGGGTTTTCATTGGTAAAAGAAAACGATGAACCCATGATGCATTTCTAAAGTCCATTTTAAGATTTAAATTTTATGACTCTTTAGTCTTGTAATTAGATAATTAAGACTATGTGATTGAGTTGACATCTGGTATGCATCTGATATTCCAGATAATCTTGAGCTTATAAAAGACAGGGAAACTGTCCACCAAGAGGTGAAAACATGTCATGGAAAGGTAGAAAGGCATGAGATAACAGAATTCTACAGAGGAACAGAAGGGCTGAAGCCTGACTGCCCCACCCTGTTGAGTGGCACGGCCACCCACCCCGTTACCCAAGCCAGAAGAAACCTTCATGTTATCTTTGACTCCTTCTCACTTCCCATCATTGCAGCTGATAATACTTCTAATCCATCTGCTTTTCTCCATCCCCACCGCCATTTCTCTAACTCAGGTCACCACCCTCTCTTACACAAATAACTTAAATAGCCTCCTTTTTAAAGTTACTTTTTGAAAGTAATGGTACAAAATTTATGGTACGAAAAAAATACGTGCTACAAAATCTTAAGATTACCATGAAGTATACAGTAAACATTTTCCTTTCACCCCTGACCCCTAGCGACACAGCTCCCTTAATAAAGGAAACCAAACTAACCTAAGTTTTCTGTGTCCTTCAAGACATACATCTTAAACATATATAAGTACATATATATTGGGTTTTGTTCCCCATTCTATTCACTCAGTACCTTGTTTTGCCACTTCATAATTCATTTCGGAGACTATCCCATATAAATACATAGGTAAATATATATCTCTATATAGAGAGCTCACTATAATAGCTGCACTGTCTGGATATACCATATGTTATATACATATAAGTGTTATTGATAGCCTATATATATATTACTCCCAACTTTTTGCTCACATAAATGATGTTGCAATGAATATCTTTTCACTCACTTTCTAACAGTTGCAATTATATCAGTGGGCTTACTATAAGTTTATAATATATTTAATCCTCTATTTCTTTGGATTAAATGAACCAATGTTTACATTACTTTATTTTCTTTCTGCTCCTCTTCTCAGGCCAACACCTAATTTTCATGGATTAGAAGATTTCTTTTAGTACTTATCTTTAAAATTTTAAATATATTTATACTTCTAGTACTTCATTTATCAGCTTAAGTAACTTCTGGCTTCCGAATATAAAAGGTGTTTATGCTACATTCCATTTTTCCTACTGCTTCTCATCTTTTATTTGTCCTATCATTTCCACCTATCCAAGATTAGAAAAAAGATTCCCATTCTAATCATAACCCCCATTCTTAACTCCACGCTGATCATACTTAATTATACTGGCACCTCCCTCCATTCCTTCTGCTACAGTTTCTCCATTCATTCAAGTTGTTCAAGTTTTCCCATTAGAATCCTAAAGAAATCCATATTATAGAGATTCATGGAAATTACATTCTCTGGGTTTTTGGATGTTGAAACATATCTGTTGTCTTTATAACAAGAATGATGATTTCACTGTGAATACATTCCTTGAATCTGCATTTTCTTTCCTTGAGGTTTTTGCATTGTCCCACTGTTTTTTAGCATTGATTGTTGCTGTGCAGAGTCTGAGCCAGCTCATTTTTTTCGCCATATGAAATTTGATCTTTTTGCCTCATTGCACAAAAGCCTTAATCTTTAAGGGCCATTTATTTTTTAAAAAATGGTATCTGTGCTGACTGTTCTGTGTCAAGTTGTCTTGGGATGAAGTACGCCTTTTCCACAAATAGATACAAGACTTTGTTTCTAGGGAAAAAATTCTTCAGGGATATTGGTTTGTAATTGTTCTTTCTGGTGGGGTCTTTGTCTGGTTTTGGGATCAGGGTAATCCTGGCCTCATAGGAAGAGCTTGGGAATTTTCCTTCGATTTCTATTTTTTTGAAACAATTTCAGAAGAATAGGTATTAACTCTTCTTTAAATGTTTGGTAGAATTCCTCTGGGAAGCCATCCAGCTCTGGACTCTTGTTTGTTGGGAGATTTTTGATTACTGCTTCAATTCCCTTGCTGGTTATGGGTCTGTGCAGACTTTCTATTTCTTCCTTTCAGTTTTGGTAGTTTATACATCTCTAGGAATGCATCCATTTCTTCTAGATCGCCTAATTTGTTGGCATATAGTTGCTCATAATATGTTCTTGTAATTGTTTGTATTTCCTTGGTGTTGTTCATGATCTCTCCTCTTTCATTCATGATTTTATTAATGTGGATCCTTTCTCTTTTCTTTTTGATAAGTCTGGCTATGGGTTTATCAATCTTAATTCTTTCAAAGAACCAGCTCATTTCATTGATCTGTTCTACTGTTCTTTTGGTTTGTATTTCATTGATTTCTGCCCTAATCTTTATTATTTCTCTTCTCCTACTCAGTGTAGGCTCTATTTGCTGTTCTTTCTCCAGCTCCTTTAGAGGTAAGGTTAGTTTGTGTTAATTGAGACCTTTCTTGATCCTTGAGAAAGGCTTGTGTTACTACGTACGTCCCTCCTAGCACCACCTTTGCTGCATCTCAAAAGTTTTGTTTCATTTTTGTTTCTATGACTTTTAAAATTCTTCTTTAATTTCTTGGTTGTAGGGGAAAAAATTCTTAAACTATACATTAAAAATTGATTTACTCCATTCAATCTGTACCCTATCATGTATGTTGGATCTTCTTTACCTTTCGTATCAGTTATTTTTGTTCCCAAGGCTTTTACATTGTGTGTGTGTGTGTGTGTGTTTGTGTGTGTGTTTCATTTTTCTTACTTTTCTTAATTCTCCCTAGCCTCCTTGTCTCCAAAGTATTATGTCTCATCTCCTTTGGGCTAGTTTCATTTCTGTAATACTTTCTTATTTCTTTCCTCAGTTCATTACTCAATTCCTTCTGGTCTCAGTGTATCTTTGCTGAGGTCTTGGAGCTTTCTGTTTTGAGTTTTAATTTATAGGGATAATGCATGATTGAAATTTGCTATTGTTTCATTTTATCCTTTAATTCATGACAACATGCTTGGTCAAAATTTTTGTCTGATCCATTGTGACCCTTTTTCTAATGACAGTTTTCTTTCTCCACTTATTTTGCTTGTTTATTATTTCTTTCCTCCTTTTTTTTTGGGGGGGGGGGATATATTTATATGATCCCATGCTGATTCCTTTTGGAATTACTGCTCATATTTAAATGAGCTGAGTTCTTCCTATGGTCACTATTGGTAGAAGGTGTATAAGAGAAAGGAGCCAAGACTATGTTCTAGATTATCAGAAATTCTTCCTGGTTCATAATAATGTTCCTTACGGTACAGGGTTATATGTGTAGGTTTTCTTCGCTTTTACTTCTCGTTAGTCAACAATGATCAGTAACTCTAGGGTGCCCCCAATGCAGCATCTCTTTTCTCTACTCTCTTTTTATTTTACCAGTAAAATCTCTTTCCTCCACCCTATCTCACCTATAAAATAAAATACCTAGATATGGCTTATCAGTGTGATTCTCCATTCACTTACCGATACTGCTTCATTTGTCTAGGGATGCTCCCACTGGCACATTCCCATTATTCCAAATATAGAAAATGTTTGGGGATTTTTCCCCCTGCTGGTTTTGGCTAAAATATGCAGATGCAAGCAGTATCTTTCCATATCTGTTCAGACTTCTTTTGACCATAATTACTCTCAGCAATCCTTTCTTATATATTGTGGTTCGGGGATACAGATACCATCTAATTTTTTTTCAAAGACTGAATTTGCGTTTTTATTTCTTGTTCTTCTTATCTTGCATTAATTTCTGGGAGAAGAGTGTAGTACCATCTTTCCTTGGCCATTTTATAAATGGAAGTCTCTGTAATACAGTTTTATTAGTCTTTCCACCTTGGGCAATTCCTTCAATCTATTTTTTCAGTTACAACAAGAATGATCTAAGATGCAAATATGGTCATGTCAGTACCTTGCAAGAAACCCTTTCATGACTCTATGTGTTCTTTTATTTAAATTTCAGTGTAGTTAGCATACAGTGTTATATTAGTTTCAGGTGTACAATATAGTGATTTAACTGCTCTATATATTACTCCATACTCATCAAGATGAACATACTCTTAATCCCCTTCACCTATTTCACCCATTTTCCCCCCTCCACCTCCTCTCAACTATCTCTTTGCTTTTTGGTTTGTCTTTTTCCCCTTTCTTTGCTGTTTTGTTTTTAAAATTCTACATATGAGTGAAATCATATGGTATTTGTCTTGCCTGATTACCTTATTTTGCTTAACATTACACTCTCTAGATCCATCCATGTTGCTGCAAATGGCAAGACTTCAGTCTTTTCATGGCTGAATAATATTTCATTGTACATATATCTTTGCACATTGTACCACACCTTATTTATCCATTCATCTATTGATGGACATAGGCTGCTTCCATAATTTAGGTTGTAAATAATGCAGCAATAAACATAGAAGTACATGTATCTTTTCAAATTAGTGTTTTCATATTCTTTGGGCAAATACAAAGTAGTGTGATTAATGGATCATATGGTAGTTTTATTTTTAATTTTTTGAGGAACCTCCATACTGTCTTCCACCTTGGTTGCACCAGTTTGCATTTCCACTAACACTGAATGAGGGTTCTGTTTTCTCCACGTTTGCCAACACTTGTTTCCTGTGTTGTTCATTTTAGTCATTCTGACAGGTGTGAAATGACATTGCATTATGATTTTGATTTGTATTTCTCCGATGATGAGTGAGGTTGACCATCTTTTTATGTGTCTGTTAGCCCTCTGCATGTCTTTTGTGGAAAAATGTCTATTCATGTTCTCTGCCCATTTCTTAACTGGATTATTTGGTTTTTGGGTGTTGAGTTCGGTTAAGTTCTTTATAGATTTTAGATACTAACCCTTTATCAGATATGTCATTTGCAAATACCTTCTCCCATTCCATAGGCTGCTGTTCAGTTTTGTTGGTTGTTCCATGCTGTACAGAAGCTTTTTATCTTGATGATATCCCAGTAGTTCATTTTTCCTTTTGTTTCTCTTGCCTATGGCAACAGGTCTAGCAAGAAGTTGCTACAGCCAGGGTCAAAGAGGTTACTGCCTGTGTTTTCCTCTAGGATTTTGATAGTTTCCTATCTCACATTTAGGTTTTCATCAATTTTGAATTTTGATTACTACAGCTTTGTAATATAACTTGAAATATAGAATTGTAATACCCCAGTTTTTTTCTTTTTCAAGGTTGCTTTGGCATTCAGGGATTGTTTGTTCTAACTCTGTGGAAAATGCTCTTCATATTTTAATAGAGATGGCATTAAGTATGTAGACTATATTGGGTAGTATAGACATTTTAACAATATTTGTTCTTCCAATCCATGAGCACAGAATGTCTTTCCATATCTTTGTGTCTTCTTCAATTTCTTTCATTAATGTTTTACAGTTATCAGAGTACAGGTCTTTCACCTCTTTGGTTAAGTTTATTCCTAGGTATTTTATTATTTTTGGTACAATTGTAAATGGGATTTTTTTCTTAATTTTTCTTTCTTCAGCTTCATTATTAGTGTATAGAAATGCAATGGATTTCTGCACATTGATTTTGTATCCTGAACTTCACAGAATTAATTTATCAGTTCTAGTAGTTATCTGGTGGAATCTTTAGGGTTTTCTATATATATTATCATGTCATCTTCAAAGAGTGAGTTTGACTTCTTCCTTGCTGATTTGGATGCCTATTATTTCATTTGTTGCCTGATTGCTATGGCTAGGGCTTCCAGTACTATGCTAGATAAAAGTGGTGAGAATGGACATCCTTGTCCTTTTCCTGACCTTAAGAGAAAAGCTCTCAGTTTTTTTTTTCCCACTGAGTATGATTTAGCTGTAGGTTTTTCTTATATGGCCTTTATGATGTTGAGGTATGGTTCCTCTAAGCCTACTTTATTGAGTGTTTTTATCATGTGTGAATGTTGTATATTATCAAATACTTTTTCTGCATCTATTGAAATGACCATATTGTTTTTATCCTTTCTTTTTTATTGATGGGATGTATCATGTTGATTGATTTGTGAATATTGAATTACCTTTGTATCCCAGGAATAAATCCCACTTTATTGTGGTAAACAATTTTTTAAATGTGTTGTTGGAATCTCTTTGTCAATGTACACATATTTTAGACGGGGAGGACAGTGGCAGTGGGAGGGGTGGAGAGGAAGAAGGAGAGAGAGAATCTTAAGCAGGCTCCATGCCCAGAGTGGAGCCTGATGTGAGGCTCAATCTCAAAACCCTGAGACCATGATCTGAGCCAAAATCAAGAGTGAGACTCTTAACTGACTGAGCTACCCAGGCACCCCTGTTTTCCAATATTTTGTTGAGGATTTTTGCAACCATATTCATCAGAAATATTGGTTCTCTTTTTTGTGGTATCTTTATCTGGTTTGGTATCAGTGTAATATGGCCTCATAGAATGAATTTGGAAGTTTTCCTTCCTCTTCTATTTTTTGGGAAAATTTGAGAAGAATGAGTATTAACTTTAAAAAATGTTTAGTAGACCGTTGTTCAACATAGTACTGGAAGTCCTGGCCTCGGCAATCAAATAAAAATAAATGAAAGTATCCGAAATGGCAAGGAAGAAATCAAACTTTCACTCTTCACAGATGACATGATACTCTGTAGAAAATCCAAAAGACTCCATCAAAATTGGCTAGAACTGACACATGAATTCAGCAAAGTCACAGGATATAAAAATCAACATACAGAAATCTGTTGCTGTGATGTAATGAGCACTGGGTATTATGTAAGACAGATAAATCACTGAACTCTACCTCTGAAATTAACAGCACACTATATGTTAATTAATTGCTTTTAAATTTTAAAAAAAAAGAAAAAAGAAATCTGTTGCATTTCTATACACTAACAATGAAACAGCAGAAAGAGAAATCAAGAAATCAATCCCATTTACAATGGCACCCAAAACCATAAGACACCTAAGAAAAAACTAACCTAAGAGGTAAAAGATCTGTACTTTGAAAACTGTAGAACACTTAATGAAATTGAAGAAGACACAAGGAAAAGGAAAAACATTCCATGCTTATAGATTAGAAGAGCAAATATTGTTAAAATGTCCATACCACCCAAAGCAATCTACACAGTCAATGCAATTCTTATCAAAATAACCACAGCATTTCTCACAGAGCTAGAAAAAAAAATTCTAAAATTTGTACAGAACCAGAAAAGACCCTGAATAGCCCAGGTAATGTTGAAAAAGAAAAGGGGGAACTGGTGGCTCAGTCAGTTGAGCACTCAACTCTTGGTTTTGGCTCAGGTAATGATCTAAGTGTCATGAGATGGAGTCCTGAGTTGAGTTCCCTGCTCAGCAGGGAGTCTGTTTGAGATTCTTTCCCTCTGCACCCCCCCCCACTCTCTCTCTCTCTCAAATAAACAAATAAATATAAACAAAGAAGCAACAGGCTTCACAATTCTGGACTTCAAGCAGTATTATAAAGTTGTAATCATCAAGACAGTATGGTACTGGCACAAAAACAGACACATAGATCAATGTAACAGAATGGAGGACCCAGAATTTGACCCACAACTATATGGTCAACTAATATTTGACAAAGCAGGAAAGAATAACCAATGGGGGGAAAAAACAGTCTCTTCAACAAATAGTGTTGGGAAAACTGTACAGCAACAGGTTTTGCTCAATGAAAACAGACCACTTTCTTACACCACAGACAAAAATAAACTCAAAATCAATTAAGGACCTAAATATGAGACATGAAACCATTAAAAGCCTAGAAGAGAGGACAGGCAGTAGTTTCTCTGACATTGACCAGAGCAACATCTTTCTAGGTATGTCTCTTGAGGTAAGGGAACCAAGCAAAAATGAACTATTGGAACTTCATCAAGATAAAAAGTTTCAGCACAGCAGGGAACAACCAACGACTAAAAGACAAGCTATGGAATTGGAGAAGATATTTGCAAATAACATAACCAATAAAGGTGTCCAAAATATGTAAAAAACTTCTACAACTCAACACTAAAAAAAACCCAAATAATCCAATTTAAATTGGGCAGAACACATGAACAGACATTTCTCCAAAGAAGACATTCAGATATTGTTTCCTTGTAGATTTTCTGTTTGGATCATCTGACCATTGACATAGTAGAGTATTAAAGTCCCCTACTATTATTATATTACTATTGATTAGTTCCTTTATTTTTTTATTACTTGTTTTATGTATTTAGGTACTATCATGTTTGGTGCATAAATATTTATAATTGTTATATCTTCCTACTGGATTGTCCTCTTTATTATTGTATAGTGTCCTTCTCTGTCTCTTGTTACAGTCTTTGTTTTAACGGCATTTTTTTAAAAATAAGTATTACTACCCCAGCTTTTTTTGACATCCATTTGCATGACAAATGTTTCTCTATCCCCTCACTTTCAATCTACAAGTGTATCTAGGTCTGAAATGAGTCTCTTGTAGGCAGCATATAGATAACTTTTGTTTTTTAATCCATTTTATCACCCTATGTCTTTGATTGGAGGCTTTAGTTCATTTATATTTAAAGTAATTACTGGTATGTATTTATTGCCATTTTGTTACTTGTTTTGTAGTTGTTTTTGTAGTTCTTCTCTGATTCTTTCTTCTCCTACTCTCTTCTCTCAGTTTGCACTTTCTTTAGTGATATACTTGGTTGGATTCCTTTCTCTTTATTTTTTGCATATCTATTATTGGTTTTTGATTTGTGATTACCATTAGGTTTGTATATAACATCTTCTACATATAGCAATCTACATTAACTTGATGGCTGCTTAAGTTTGAGCACATTTCTTTACTCACGTTTTTGGTATACAGTATCATACTTTACATCTTTTTACTTTATGAGCCTTTTGACTTATTTGTACAGATACACTTACTTTTACTGCTTTTGTGCCTCCTACTTTTCCTTACTCTTATTTATGGTCTTTCCTTCCGCTTGGAGTCCTCTTTAACATTTCTTGTAGGGTTGGTTTAGTAGTCATGAACTCTTTAGCTTGTTTGTCTAGGAAACAAACTCTCCTTTTATTCTGAATGATAGCACTGCTGGACAGAGTATTCTTGGCTGCGTATCTTTTCCTTTCAGCACTTTGAATATATCATTCTACTCCCTTCTAGCTTGTAAAGTTTGTGCTGAGAAATCTGCTGATAGCCTTATGGAGTTTCCCTTGTATGTAATAGTCTTCTTTTCTCTTGCTGCTTTTAAAATTCTCTTTATCACTACTTTTTGCCATTTTAATCACTATGTGTCTTTGTACGGACCTCTTTGGGTTGGTTTTGTTGGAGGCTCTCTGTGCCTCTTGTATTTGGATATCTGTTTTCCTCCCTAGATTAGGAACTTTTCAGCTATTATTTCTTCAAATAAATTTTCTGCCACCTTTTCTCTTTCTCCTTCTAGGATCCCTAAAATGTAAATATTATAACATTTGATGGAGTTGGAGTCACTGAGTTCCCTAAGTCTATTACCATTTTGCATAATTTTTTTTCTCTCACCTGCTCAGCTTGATTACTCTCCATTATTCTGTCCTCCAAGTCTGTAAGTCATTCTTCTGCTTCCTCTAGCCTGCTATTTATGCCATCTAGTATATTTTTAATTTCATGTATTGTATTCTTCATCTCTTACTGTTTTTTTTATGTATTATATGTCTTTGTTAAGGGTCTCACTAAGGTTCTCCCCTTTTTTCTTAAATCTAGTGAGTATCTGTACAATCATAAATTTAAATTCTCTATCAGACATCTTGCTTACATCCCTTTCACTTAGGTCACTTGCTGTGGTTTTGTCCTGTTCCTTCTTTTGTGACACATTTCTGTCTCATTTTGTCGAGTTCTCTTTGTTTCTGTGTATTAGGGGTATCAGCTCTGTCTCCTGCTCTTAAAAGTAATGGCTTTATGAAGAAGATGCCCTGTAATGGCCCAAAATGCAGCATTCCCTGTTCACCAGAACCTGATGCTTCAGAGGTGTCTCCTATGTGCATGGTATGTGCCCAGCTGTTGTTTCTTGGCACTTTTTCCTTCAACCCAGTTATCTGCAGAGGTTCTCTTTGCCTCTTGTGGACAGTGTTCGGTCCCTTGCCAGCATGGGGCATGTAGTTTTAACAAGGTGAGCTCTGATATGCTTGCAAAATGAGACCTCATCACCACCACTAGGACCAAGGCCACAAAAATGTGCACATCAAGACATGCAGCATTGGCAAGGTTTCCACAGTCTTCTGGGAAAAAGGACCTGCAGTACCCAGACTGAAGCAAACATGCCCAGAAGGGGTGGATCTGCAGAAGTGTGGGGGGTAGGGCTTGGCATAAGAAAGTGAGGTAGTAAAAAATTTTTTAAAAAAAGGAAAGTGAGGTAGTGAATGTCAGTGCCCTGCTGGTTATACTGTGGAGCAGGGGAGGGATATAATACTTACCAGTTCCTTTGTTCCTGGAGAATTCCCTCTAGGACATGCTCTGAGATGGATAAATAGCTTTCCCTCACATCTCCACCTTTCCTACCCTCTTCAGTGTGGTGTCTTCTCTACTTTAGTTGTGGAGTTTGTTCAGTCTTTGGGTCATTATCTGGGTTCTTTACAGGAATGTGAGTATTACCTAGCTGCATCCTGGGAAGGGGTGAGCTTAGGGTCCTCTTACTCCACTATCTTGGTCCTCCTCTCAACTCTGCATACTCTCAGCATAAAGACCAAACATATCTCTGATTGGCCCCTGTCTATCTCTCCTATCTCATCTATTTTTTTTTCTCCAGCTCCCTCCTACTCAGTATTACAGCATAATGAATTTTATTTAGTTATTCAAACTCTCCATGATCTGTTCTGCCTCCAGGCATGCAACATGCTCTTCTCTCTGCCTGAAATATTCCTCTGACATTGACCACTCCATTTACTTCTTAACTCTTAATAACCCTTCAGAAAAATACCCCTCTCAGAATCATGAGTTTCATTTTTATTGTTTACTATGGCACTATGCTAAGCACTTTATATTAATTCATTTATTTTCATAGACACTCAATGAGTACTATTATTGTCCTTATTTCAAATATGAGAAAACTGAAGGCAGTAAAGATTAAGAAATTTGTCTAACATAATGTAATTCATAGATGTTGCACCTGCAGCTATACTCTAGCATTCCAAAGGTCTTACAACAATAAACTGACTGTACACTACACTACTTTTATACTTTTATGTCACTGTTCCCCTCCCCTCAACTTTAAGTGTCTCATTTACATGCACCAATACCTGTTTGTACTTCTCCTGCCATTGCTCTTAACACATTGTATTATAGTTGCTTGTTTTCTTATCAGAGATCCCTTCTAGAATGTGAAATTCTTCACGCTAAAAACTGTATCTGTCTTATTTCCTTTTGCATCCTCCTTGCCTGACACACAGCAAATGCTCAACAAATATTTTTGAAATTAAAAAAAAATATTTTCCCAGGATTGAGAAATGGGAGAATGTAAGAAGAGGTAAGTATCATAAAAATGTAGGAGGGTGTGAGAAGAGGTCAGTATCATAAAAGGCCCTTCTTTCAGCTAGGTCATCAGAGATAATAACTACAAATAAAGTTTTAAAATCTAGTATTAAGTAACTCACCCCTACTAGAAAAGTAGTCCCACCAGAGCATAAGTCCCACCAGAAACATCTCCTCTTCTTACCTTAGAGAGGTGAGGAAAATAAGAAAAAAAATTCTATGTTGTGATAACATTATAATAGACAAATCCCATTATTTTAAAATTTAAAAATAGTTGCTTTTAATAAGATCTCTTTGGACACATGATTTGAGTACAAAGCATTAGAATGGGAACTATTTCATTAGACTATTTAGTTACACAGCAACATTTTTTAAAAAAGGTTTATCTGAAGCTAACCCAGTTAGGTTTATATGAGATCACCTAATGGGATGGGAGCACCATGCAGGAGCTCTGACCTGCTTCCTTCTCTCCTGTTTTACTCCTTGTAGTAAGTCACTTGTAACAATTTCAACTAGTTATCAAAAAGGTAGCACACTCACCCAATCGTTCTTAGTAAACTATGGCTTCTCTGCCAAAATCAGTAAGGAGTTAAATGTTACCAGCTCTTTGCAGATTAGGAAACCATAGACACATGAACTCTTTTCACTTAGAAGATGGCATTTCCAGGTTTTCATCAATAGATCTAAATCTTTGAGATCTAGGGTTAGATAATGTTTTCTTAAATATGAGAACAAAAGCACAGGCCATGGAAGGTCATTAAAATTTAATACTTCTGTATGTCAAAGGATACCATCAAGGGAATAAAAAGACAACACATAACATAGGAGAAAATATTTGCAAATCATATATTTCATATGGGATTTATATCTAGAACATATAAAGAATTCTTACCACTCAATAATAGACAAGCAACCCAATTTAAAATGAGCAAAAAATCTGAATAGATTTCTCCAAAGAAAATATATAAATGGCCAATAAACACGTTATAAAATATTCAACATCACAAAAAAATATTCAACATCAGTAGCCATCAGAGAAATGAAAGTCAAATCCACAAAGATACAAGACTTCATACCCACTAATAAGGCTGAAATAATAAATACATAATAATAAGTGTTGATGAGGATGTGGAGAAATTAGAATCCTCCTATACTGCTTGTGGGAATGTAAAATTGTGAAGCAATTTTGGAAGATAGTTTTGGTGGTCCTCAAAAGATTACACATAGTTATTATATGACCCAGCAATTTCACACCACGTATATAGCAAACAGAAATTAAACTATATATACACATTAAAACTTGTACACAAATGTTCATAGCTACATTATTCATAATAGCCAAAAAGTAGAAATAATGTGAATTTACATCAACTGAAAAATGGATAAACATGTGGTATACCCAAATGATAAAAATAATATGATACTAAATAGAAAACTAAATACTGATACATGCCACAACATTGATAAGCCTTGAAAACATTATGCTAAGTGAAAGACAGATTATATTGTATGATTCCATCTTTGTGAAATGTCAGAAATAGGTAAATCCATAGATACCAAAAATATAATGGTGATTACCCAGGCTTGGGGTGAGGGGGAAGAATGGGGAATGACTACTAATGTATACAGGATTTCTTTTTAGAATGTTAAAAATACTCCACAATTAGATTATGGAGTAAATAAAATATTAGCAACTGATCCCAGAATTGCATTAAAAGACAAACATAGAATGACCAAGTAAAGGTCTATTCTAGGAATGGATTACTGATTTAACATTTAAAAATCTAAAAAAAAAAAATCTATAGATGTAACTACATGAATAAAATGGATAAAATCATATGATTATTTCAATAGATTCTACAAATTATTTTATAAGATTTAAAAGCCAATTAAAATCTTTTGTAAAATAGAAATAGAAAGAAACTTATCACAGAAATTATTCTGTAATATATTCTTATTCATACATCAGAAACTAAAATTAAGCGTTGCACTTAACGGGACATTCTCATTATATTCAGGAATAAAATGACATCTGTAATCTTCATAATTATTAAACATTGTTTGGCAGTCCTATTCAATATTAGAAAAAAAAGAATTAGAGTATAAATATTATAAAAGTAGAGGAAAATTATCATTATAATTGTCTGTCAAGAAAAATGAAACCAATCTGAAAATCTATTTAATTTAATAAGAAAATAAAAAAGATGGCAGGAGAAGAGAGAAACAGGATTATCTTTCTTACATATCACCATTAGCTATTTAGAAAATATATTAGGAAAAAAGATCCAATTCACAACAAAATTCATAAATTACATGAGAATAATATTTTTAAACAAATATACTCAACATATAAGAGAAATATTCCACATTACCAAGGGACATAAAAAATGACTTTAATACATTTACATTAAAACTCATGACAACCATATTTACTTGCTGAATATTAGGCATTGGGCTGAATTCTTCATAAATATTATATCATTTACTTATCTCATAACTCAGGTAATTACGTTTCTCCTCATTTTACAAATGAAGACACCAAAGATCACAGAGGACAGATCACTTTTCTAAGGACACACAGCCTTTAAATGGTAAGGACAACATTCAAATCCAGTTCTATATGGCCCAAGGCCTAGGCTTGTAATCACTACGTAATACTAGAGACTGAAAATTAAAATGGGTGGAGGAACTAATCAGATGACTTAAACCATTAAGGAGCAGGAGGAAAAGTGCAGGGAAAATGAAGAATGTATGTCGTGCCTGAACTGGACAACCACGACTCACCAGGCAATTGCTGATATGTGGAACTGGGGGCTCAGTATTGACATATTTTCCAATTCTTAAAAAAAAAGCTAGACAGGGCAGCCCTGGTGGCTTAGTGGTTTAGCGCCGCCTTCAGCCCAGGTCATGATCCTGGAGACCCGGGATCAAGTCCCGCATCGGGCTCCCTGCATGGAACCTGCTTCTCCCTCTGCCTGTGTCTCTGCCTCTCTCTCTGTGTCTCTCATGAATGAATGAATAAATAAATCTTTGGGGGAAAAAAAAGCTAGACATCTCATGTGCATATATAAGTTGCCACTTTCAAAAGTTCAAGAGGGGAAGGGTAGGGAGTGATGTCAATGAAAGTGGCAGAGTAGGTAGCTCCAGGATTCATCCTTCCACAAAAACTATTTAAAAATGAGCAAAAACTGCCAGTCAACGTTTTCAGGATTCTGGAAAATAGACAAAGGCAAGAGCAATCAAGTGAATGCTGAAACAAGGAGGCAACCAGCAAACAGTTGGAGGCCAGTGCAACATTTTTACTTGTTCTTGCTCTCTGCTTCTCAACTCAGCAGCAGTTTTTAGATAGCAGTCTATGTTCACAGTATGGGATCATTGTCTCCTCTATGTAGAGGGAGCAGAGCATACCTTGTTCTAAAAGAATTCTTTGTGTTTTGTCTGAGGGTTACCTAAAGAACTGGCATAGGTGTCCAATGGATCAAATATCTAGACAGAAGATAAGAAAATACAGGACTTGAACAACACTATAAACCAACTAGACCTAAGAGACATATAAAGAACATCCCAACCAAAAACAGCAGATAGACATTCTTCTCATGGAACATTCTCCAACATAGACCATATATTAGGACCCAAATCAAGTCTTATTAAATTCTAAAAGATTTAAATCATACAAATAACTTCTCTGAACACAGTGGAATGAAGCTATAAGTCAATAACAGGTGAAAAACTGAAAACTTCACAAATATTAGGAAATTAAACAGCACACTTTTAAATAACCAACAGGTCAAAGAAGAAATTTCAAGAGAAATGTAATGCTTTAAGATGGATGAAAATACCTCGAGACAGATGAAAATAAAAATATAATACACCAACTTACAGGATGCAACAAACAAAAGGCTCAGAAAAAAATTTATAGCTATAAATTCCTACATTAAAAAAGAAGAAAGAGGAGCACCTGGGTGGCTCAGTGGTTGAACATTTGCCTTTGGCTCAGGTCGTGATCCCAGGGTCCTGAGATTGAGTCCTGCATTGGGATCCTGGCAGGGAGCCTGATTCTCCCTCTGCCTATGTCTCTGCCTCTCTCTCTGTGTCTCTCATGAATCAATAAATAAAATCTTTAAAAATAAATAAAATTAAAATATGAAAGATCTCAAATCTGTAACTTTACATCTTAAAGATCTTTAAGAAGAACAAACTAAACCCTAATTTAGAAGATGAAAGAAAATTCTATTCTAAAAAATAGAGCAGACATAAATAGAATATAGAAAAACAATAGAGAGGATCAACAAAAGTTGGTCCTTCAAAAAAATCAACAAAACTGAAAAACCTTTAGCTAGACTGACAAAAATAGAGAAAGAAGTGGTAAGTAACTAAAGCCTGAAATGAAAGTGAGGACATTACTACCAATCTTACAGAAGTAAAAGGCTTATAAAGAGAATGCTATGAGCAACTGTACAGAAAAAAAAAAAAGACAACCTATATGAAAAGGACAAATTCCTAGAAATAGGCGACCAAAGAAGCCTCAAGAAGAAACAGAAGGGATGCCTGGGCAGGCAGCTCAGTGGTTAAGCATCAGCCTTCGGCCCAGAGCGTGATCCTGGAGTCCCTGGGATCAAGTCCCACATGGGGCTCTCTGCATGGAACCTGCTTCTTCCTCTGCCTGTGTCTCTTCCTCTCTCTCTCTCTCCCTCTCTTTCTCTCTCTCTCTCTGTCTCTCATGAATAAATGAATAAAAATCTATTTTTTAAAAAAAAAGAATAGAAAAAAAATCTCAACAGACCTGTAACACAAACAGGTTGAATCAGTAATCGAAACCCCCAATTTTTTTTTTTAAATCTAGTAACAGGTGACTTCACTGATGAATTCTACCAACAACCATTTACAAAAAAATTAACACAAAGCCTTCTCAAATTCTTTCAAAGAATGAAAGAGGAGGAACACTTTGTAACTCATTCTATAAGCCAGCATTACCCTGATACCTAGACAATAATAAGAAAACTACAAACTATTATCTCTTATGAATATAGATGTAAAAATCCTCAACAAAATACTAGCTGATTGAGTCCAGAAACATATTAAATGCATCACAATTGAATATCCCCATGCAAAGAACTGCAGTTGGACCCCTACCTCATACCACATACAAGAATTAATTTAAAATATATCAAACACATAAATATAATAGCTAAGGCTATAAAACTCTCAGAAGGAAACAAAGGTCTAAATCTTCACAACCTTGGATTAGATTTTTTTTAAGATTTTATTTATTTATTCATGAGAGACAGAGACAGAGGGGGATAGAGACACAGGCAGAGGGAGAAGCAGGCTCCATGCAGGGAGCCTGACGTGGGACTCGATCCCAGGTTTCCAGGATCACTCCCTGGGCTGCAGGCGGCTATAAACCACTGTGCCACCAGGGCTGCCCAGATAATGGTTTCTTAAATGAGACACCAAAAGAAACAAAACAGATAAACTGGAGTTCATCAAAATTTAAAACTCTGTGCATCAAAGGACACTATCAAAGTAAAGATAGCATGGGAGAGTATATTTACAAATCATATATCTGATAATGGTTTAGCATCCAAATGTATAAAGAATTCTGACGATCTCCAAAAGACAAATTACTCAATTTGAAAATGGGCAAAGGCCTTGAACAGATATTTCTTCAAAGAAAATATAAAAGTGTCCAACAAAGAAAAAGATGCTCAATACCCTTAGTCCTTAAGGCATCAAAACCATGAGAAGATACCACTTCACATTTAGTATAGACCAAATATGGAAGACAGCAAGTATTGGTAAGAACATAGAGAATTTGAAACCCTCATATATCACTGATGATAATATAAGATGGTGTAGTTGCTGGGCAAAACAGTCTAGTAGTTCCTTAAAAGTTAAGCACAGAAATGCCTCGATTCAGCAATTCATTTCTACATGTATACCCCCAAAACTTAAAAAATGAGTTCTCAAATACCTGGATAAGTGTACATATTCACAATAGCCAAAGGTGAAAACAACACAAATGTCCATGAACAGAAGAATGGATAAACAACATGTTATATACATTATAGTGGAATATTATTCAACCATAAAAAGGAATAAATTATAAAAGCATGCTATAATATAGATGAAACTTTTTTATGGCAAAGCTGGTTTATTGAACTTCATAATGGAGATGTTACAGTGACACTATTCCACAATGAAATTATTTAGATTTCATGAGGAAATATATTAGCAATATACTGTCAATGAAGCATCATCATTAACAGCTAACTACGTATAGATTCTGGATTAGCCTCCTTCAGTTGTTCTCAAATTAAGACTTTTCCAAAACATATCTGATGTTTTCAATTAAATGTCATAGTTAAAATAAATTCACAAAGGAGTTACAAAATGTGTGACTTGTGCTTTAAAAACTTAAAATTATTTGTTTTATAGCCACCATGCTGGAAGTGATTTCTCAACAATGAAGTGTTCTATAAATATTTTGGAAATGATCTAAAACCTCTACCCCATTCAACTGATAAGTATGCTTTTTAAAAAAATAAAAACATGTAGAAAAAATAAAAGCAGTAAATCATTAATAAATTAATAAATATTAAAGTAAAATTAATAAATATTAAAGTGAAAAATAAGTTCTTTTACAGAACTGTAACAGATACCTATATTAAGTTCTTATAAAAAGAAATAAAGTTAAAAAAATATTTTTAACCGTTAACAGCACTTAGAAACGTAAATGTGCTGAGAAAGTTTGTAAACTGTCTTCCCACACTTCAGAAAATGTTTTAAAAGCAATAAGCAGGGATCCCTGGGTGGCGTGCGGTTTGGCGCCTACCTTTGGCCCAGGACGCGATCCTGGAGACCCGGGATCGAATCCCACGTCGGGCTCCCGGTGCATGGAGCCTGCTTCTCCCTCTGTCTATGTCTCTGCCTCTCTTTCTCTCTGTGTGACTATCATAAATAAATTTAAGCAATAAACAGATTCCCTTCTTTAAAAAACTGTTACACCCACCACAATTAGCACAGTTGTCATTGTTTTCACTATAAAAATAGTTAACAAATCAACAATTTAAAACCATTTTTAATTTTAGCATTAAGAAAAATGGATTAATCTCCCTAAACACAGATAAAGCCAACTTGTTTTTCCTTAAGCTCTAATATTTAAAACTGAATAATTATTTCTTTCAGTTAGCTCATTTAAGAGCATTATCTTGTTTTTATAATTATTCAGTTAGGATCACCATAATATTAAATAAAAATCTTAAACTAGATTAGATTACACATTTGATTTCCCACATTCTGAAAATATTTTAAGTATAATCATCTTTTGGCTTAATTACCTCTAAAATTATCAAGGGCAGCAATCTATCAGAATTAGTGAATGTGCACACGTCAGTTAAAGTTCATGGTTTACATTCCATTCGTGTAATAGCTTTGTATGCAAGCTTACTATTTTCTATGTGCAAAGTCTAAAATTCAAAATAAATGGTTTTCAGGTAAGAAACTTCTTGTACTATTCTTTACATTACTAAGAGAGACAAGGTATTTCTCAATATGTTATTTATTTTTCATACCGAGGGGGAATAGCTTGTTGTGGCCATAAAATTTAAAGATTTTAAAAACTGGTGTGTTGCAACACAATACTATTACAGAAATATATGTAGACTCCCAGCAATTATAGATATGCCTTCAGAGCTACAATCCAAATAGAAGTTGATTTGTTAATTCAACCTTCAGTCATTGAATTGACTGACGGTGGGGGGGAGAGCAAGAGATACTATTCCAGATACACAGCTTGAAGTTACAGAAGCTAAGAATAGGTCTCCTGTGTTAGCCAGGAATCACATTTACCTATTTTCACCCTAATTACAACTCCTCCAATGCTTTCAATTGGTTTTTCATTAAAGATACCAAATAAAATATAAAGCACCTTATTATGTCACTTCATTTAAAGTCAGACCTATTTTGCATATTTTAATAGAATTTAGTAAGAAAACTTACTAAATAAAACTCGTTATTTTTTCTAAGAATAATGACCTCTGTAGATTTTTTTTTTTAAGATTCCATTCATTTATTCATGAGAGACACACACAGGGAGAGGCAGAGACATGGGCAGAGGGAGAAGCAGGCTCCATGCAGGGAGCCCGATGTGGGACTCAATCCCAGGTCTCCAGGATCACGGACTGAGGCGAAGGTAGACGCTCAACTGCTGAGCCACCCAGGCATCCCGACTTCTGTAGATCTGATTGATATATTGATTAGAAATATCAAGCATTAGGGATCCCTGGGTGGCGCAGCGGTTTGGCGCCTGCCTTTGGCCCAGGGCGCGATCCTGGAGACCCGGGATCGAGTCCCACGTCGGGCTCCCGGTGCATGGAGCCTGCTTCTCCCTCTGCCTGTGTCTCTGCCTCTCTCTCCCTCTCTCTCTGTGTGACTATCATAAATAAATAAAAATTCATTTAAAAAAAAAAAAAGAAAAAAAAAAAGAAATATCAAGCATTAAAAAAAAAAAGAAATATCAAGCATGTGGAAGCACTCGAAGTCATTCTTTATGCACTGAGAACCAGAAAACATTCTATGCCTTCTCCTCCCACTGGAACTAAAAATTGTCTTGGCTCTAAAATGTACCAATAATAATGCAATTAAATACATCAATAATACGAAGAAAGAACTTTAGGGAGAGGCAAATACCAGTTTTGTCCTATTGAGAATGTTTCCCATTCAAAGGACATGCCTTGCAGATATGTCCTAAACCCTTTTATTTTTTTTCTATCCCAGGAACACAGGATTTAACGGTCATTTACTCCTAAAATACCATCATGCTCTCATTTGAAGCCTCCTTCACTGGGCTCTCAATGGGAAGATGGTTCTGATTCATCCTACCTTTGCTTCATTTTCAACTTCACATCAAAGCCAACTTTTGCCCTGTGTTGTCACAATGACAAACTCAAGTAAGTAGATACAAGATACAAAAATTAGCATGACAATGATAAATAGTAAAATGTCGGGATGACCCATTATATTTGAGATTAAATATTATGACTTATAACTGTCATATTTCAAAAGTATTTCTTTAGTTAAAATTAGAGAATATAATAAAGACTTACTTCGCACCAGGTTTCAGAATAATTCCATTATCAGGGGGTTGACTAAGCATCAGTGGTTTGTGGCTCTTAAGTTTATGACCTTGGCTCATAAATACAACTTCCACATGGTCATTACCATTGGGGTTTTTCGCAGAGGTTTCAAAGGCATACTGCATGTGTCAGCAAATTTTTGTGCCAAGTCTGTAGGTCCTTGAATGGCACTTCTCAAGTCACATTTCTTTCCAACAAGAATCGTGGTATGTCACTGGCCGGCGAATGCTGTTTGCATTCTTCTAGCCAAGACGGCAGGCTATGAGAACGAGCCACGTGGTCATAACATACACAAGACAACAGCATGTGCATTTCTGTAATAGTGCTGTACCACACTCTAAGTCGCTCTTGTCCTGCAGTGTCCCATAACCTGATCTCGATGCACTCCCCATCAATCTCCCCACCGCCCCGCTGGACGAGAAGCTTGCCTTGAAAGCCGACTCCATCTCCGAGGCCCTTCCAGGACCTGCCCCAGCCTGAAAGCGCATGGATGCTGCTGGGAGCTGCACCAGGGTGCGGAGGGCCGGCCCGCAGAGCAGCCAAGCAGAGCACCCCAGCCCTGCACCCAGGCTGGCCCCGACTCGCCACATCCAAGCTAATATAGATGAACCTGAAAAAACATGTGCTAAGTAATTCAAAGCCCAGTCACCAAATACCATATATTATATGATTCTATTTATTTAAAATAGCCACAAGAGGCAAATTCATGAAACAGCAGATTTGTGGTTTCAAGGGACTATGGGGACGGGATAATGAGGAGTGACTGCTTAATGTGTATGAGGTTTTTTGTTTTTGTTTTTTGTTTTTGTTTTGTTTTGGTTTTTTTTTTTTTAAAAAAGGCACTGCAATATCTAGTTAACCTTTTACAAATAAGGTGAAGTTAAATTTCTATCACAAACCATCTACCAAAATAAAATACAGACGGGATGAGTGGTGTTATGGGTGTTATGCTATATGTTGGCAAATCGAACTCCAATAAAAAATATATAAATAGAAAGCTTAACGCTTTAGTGTTTAAAAAATACACACGTACATATAAACACATACATACAAGCATGCTATGTAAAGAAGTCCTACAGGGCACCTGGGTGGCTCAGCCAGTTAAAAGTCTGTCTTCATACATAGACATGGCCAACATGCACATGAGAAAATGCTCTGCATCACTTGCCATCAGGGAAATACAAATCAAAACCACAATGAGATACCACCTCACACCAGTGGGAATGGGGAAAATTAACAAGGCAGGAAACCACAAATGTTGGAGAGGATGTGGAGAAAAGGGAACCCTCTTACACTGTTGGTGGGAATGTGAACTGGTGCAGCCACTCTGGAAAACTGTGTGGAGGTTCCTCAAAGAGTTAAAAATAGACCTGCCCTACGACCCAGCAATTGCACTGTTAGGGATTTACCCCAAAGATTCAGATGCAATGAAACGCCGGGACACCTGCACCCCGATGTTTCTAGCAGCCATGTCCACAATAGCCAAACTGTGGAAGGAGCCTCGGTGCCCATCGAAAGATGAGTGGATAAAGAAGATGTGGTTTATGTATACACTGGAATATTCCTCAGCCATTAGAAACGACAAATACCCACCATTTGCTTCAACGTGGATGGAACTGGAGGGTATTATGCTGAGTGAAGTAAGTCAATCGGAGAAGGACAAACTGTATGGAGAAGGACAAACAGTGTATGTTCTCATTCATTTGGGGAATATGAATAATAGTGAAGGGGAATATAAGGGAAGGGAGAAGAAATGTGTGGGAAATATCAGAAAGGGAGACAGAACATAAAAACTTCTAACTCTGGGAAATGAACTAGGGGTGGTGGAAGGGGAGGAGGGCGGGGGGTGGGGGTGAATGGGTGACGGGCACGGAGGGGGACACTTGACGGGATGAGCACTGGGTGTTATTCTGTATGTTGGTAAATTGAACACCAATAAAAATTAATTTATTAAAAAAAAAAAGTCTGTCTTCATGATCCCAGGGTCCTGAGATCAAGTCCCACATCAGACTTCCTGATCAGTGGGAGTCTGCTCCTCCCTTTCCCTCTGCCCCTCCCCCTTGCTCACACCCTCTCTCTTGTTCTCTCTAATAAATAAAATCTTAAAAAAAAAGTCCTACAAATCAATAAGACAAACAATCCGATATAAAACTGGGCAAGGGACACCTGGGTGGCTCAGTAGTTGAGCGTCTGCCTTCAGCTCAGGGCGTGATCCCAGGATCCGAGATCGAGTCCCACATTGGGCTCCTTGTGGGGAGCCGGCTTCTCCCTCTGCCTGTGTCTCTACCTCTCTGTGTCTCTCATAAATAAATAAATACAATCTTAAAAAAGAAAAAGATGTGACTAGGCACTTTGTAAAAAAGGATATCCAAATGCCAATAAATATCTGTAAAAGGGCTCAACAGGATTAGTCATAAGGTAAATACAAATGAAACCTCCAGTAAGAACCAACAAACTAGAACAGCCAACAGTAAAAGGCAAAAATGCAAAGCAAATTGAACTCATTTATGCATTGCTAGTGAGAGTGTAAATCGGTACCACCATTTTGGGAAACTATCTGGCAGTATTTAATAAAGCCAAATAGAATCTATCTTATGACTTAGGAACCCTATAGTCTAGTATATTCCAGAGAAATAAGCACTTATGTCCTCCAAAAGACACACACACAAGAAGTTCTTCATAGTTTCAAGCTATAAACAATGTCAATAACATCAGAATTGATCAACAGTTTATGGTATAATCATACAACGGAATAATGCTCAGCAATCATGAATAATATCTACTACTACATGTACGAATAAGGTTGAGTCTCATAACTATATAAGAGGCCAGAACAAGAGTTATACCGTATGATGTTCAAAAGCCAGAAAAACTAAGATAGTGAAAAACAGATCAGAACAGCACTTAACTTTGAGAAGGGTATTCACTGGGTAGGGGCATGGGGAAACCTGCTAGAGCACTGGGAACAATCTATCTCTTGATCTGGATGGTGTATGTGTGGATGGATACACCTAAAAATTCATCAAGCTTCACACTTAAGTTTTGAACACTTTACTTAAAAAAGGGGGGGGGGGACACACATACTGAAAAGTACTAAAAGGAAATACAGGTGGGGTACATTTATGCAATCTTAAGAGATAAGAAGGTCTTTGTAAACATGACCCAAAGATAAAAACTACACGGGCACCTGGATGGCTCAGTCAGCTAAGCACCTGCCCTCAGCTCAGGACAGAGGCCCACATTGGGCTCCCTGCTTCCCCACTGCCTGTGCTGTCAAATAAACAAAATCTTTAAAAAAAACACACACACACACAGAAAAAAATGAATATAACTTCATAAAAATTAAAAAATAAAACTTCTACACAGCAAACAAGCCAGGAAACTTTATTTGCAATTTATATAATAAAAAAATAAGATTTTTAATATATATTAAAGCTCTCACAAATCAGCAAGGAAAGGACAAGGGCATAACAAGGACATTTACCAAAAACAAACAGCCATTAAACATATAAAAAGAATACAAATTTTAAAAGATACTTTCACTTAGCCAGACAAAAATAAAAATATATTCAGAAATGGTGTTGGTATAGGGAAATAGCACTCTCATATAGGATCAGTGGAGCCATAGAATGGCTCAACTTTTCTGAAAGGCATTTTAAAATACAGTACTTTCCAAAGACCGGAATGGGCACACTTCCTTAGCTAAGCAATTCTACAACTAAAAATTCATCTTTAGGAGAAAAACATGACAAGCTTGTAAAATGTCTGTACGATGATGGTCAATGCAGCACTGTTAAAAGCAACAAAATAAATTCATATAATAGATTACATATGAATTTTAAAATAGCTACTGTTTATAAAGCACATATGAACTAATCACATATATTATCTCATTTGCTTGTCACAAGGACTCTGAAAGCTATTATACTATTCCCATTTTCATCTGAAGATGAGAAAATTGAGGTTCAGAGAAATAATGAGATTTGCCCAAGCCAGTGAGTGACAGGTACAGAATCAGAACAAATTTGGTCTAACTCCAAAAGCCAGTGTCCTTTCATTTAGATTACATTTATTGACAAAGAAGAAATTTATACCACGGTATTAAATGAAAAAATGCAGTTTACCGAACAAACGCAGTTTGATTCTCTTTTGTCAAATACACACATAACTATAGCTATTAGATATATAGATGTGAGTGGGGGAAATTCTAGGAGAATATACATTTAAATATTAATAAAGGTGTTTGGGCAATTTTATTTGATTTTTCTTTATGTTTGTTTTTCTTACTTTTCTACAGCCATTGAATTCAAATTCATAAATAGAAAAATTCTACAAAACTACTGCTCCTTTGAAATTGTAAACCATAGCCCATCAACCCTATTTTACTACAAAGGCAAAGTCTATTTGCTCTACACATTCTTAGATAAATAACTGAGGTAGATGCTTCATACCTTTATACTCAGCAAACGCACCTTGAGCACCTACTATGTTCTGGGAACTGTTACAGAACTTATTTTACTTCGGTGTACCTAGGTTCTCCTTTTGGCTCCTAAGTATGGCATCACTCTCTCCTTCTCTCTTGATCACAGCTGTGGGTTGTTTTGTTTTGTTTTTTTAGCTATCTGTGTTTGGATCTTAAGTGTTACCTCATTACTGAATGCAATTAAAGGCGAATCCCGGGCAGCCCTAGTGGCTCAGTGGTTTAGCACCGACTTCGGCCCAGGGCCTGATCCTGGAGACCCCGGATCGAGTCCCACGTCGGGCTCCCTGCATGGAGCCTGCTTCTCCCTCTGCCTGTGTCTCTGCCTCGCTCATGAATAAATAAATAAAATCTTAAAAAAAAAAAAAAAGGCGTATCTGGTATTCTATTACCAACTGTTGGCTTGCCTCAGAGACTCCAGGCTTCGAAGGGTCAGACAAATGTCTCATCAGTCACCACCTCTGAACTGCCCTCCTCTTGAAAGGAAGGGGCATGCAGGCCTCAAGTGGGTTCCTAAAGCTTCTTTCAGAAAGGGGCGGTCACATCTCGAAAGCCAGACCACAGCGGCCACCATCAGGTTTCAAATTTCCCACGTGTTAGATATTCCTTTTCCCATCCTCCCCCACCTTTCTTATACTCCTTTTTTTTTTTTTTTTTTTTTTTTTTTTCTGGGATCCTAGGTCCTAACCCTAACCTTCCTTCCTTCTGCTCTAAGTCCATTACATGGAGTGCTTGGAAGACTCATTCTCACGGGATCTCCAATCTTCCCTGTAGACTTCCAGCCATGGATGCGTAATTCGGGTAAAACAGAGAGGAGAGAACAGAAAACAAAACAGACACACACACACACCTTAGGGCTTGCACAGCCCCAAGTTCCCAAGAGCCAAGCCAGCTCTTCCCCCAAAGGGGAGCAATCAGCTGCTCACCTGTCCCTGGAGACAGAGCGGGGTGGTCCCGCGGCAGTGGGCGCGCAGGGCTGCGAGGTGGTGAGCACGCGGCGGGGGAGCGCATCTCCCCAGCCCACACGCTGATCGCGAGGAAGGTGCCACCTGACCGGGGTCTCGCTGACAGGTGCGTTAGGAGGACTTAGCTCTTCCAGGGGCCCCTGAAAACACCACAGGCACTGCTGCTACAGGCAGGATTTTTTTAAATGGCTTCTTTAAAAAAAAAAAAAAAAAGGAAAAGGGGGAGGAAAAAAAAAGGAAAAGGCGGGGCAGCCCGGGTGGCTCAGCGGTTAGCGCCGCCTTCCGCCCAGGGCGTGACCCTGGAGACCCGGGATCCAGTCCCGCGTTGGGCTCCTGCGTGGGGCCTACTTCTCCCTCTGCCTCTCTTTCTGTGTCTCTCATGAATAAAAAAAGTTAAAAAAAAAAAGTTAAAGGAGAAAAAAACAGAACAATCCACACCTGCTACATCGGGGGTGGGGGGGGGGAGCTAGCAGCGCTGCAGGCCCGAGGGGGGGGACCTGACTGGCCAGCGGCCTCCGCCGCTAGCTCCCTGGGCGACCCCGTTTCACGCACCGGCGGGGAACCTCTACCCGTGGGGGGTCGGACCGTCGGCACCGAGTCCCAGCACGCGGGGCCTCGACGCTGGGCTGGGGCGACGCCGCACGCGGCCATCACCTTCCGCTCACCGGAAGCGCGCTTTTCCCACGTGCAGGGCGCAAGCCGCCTCTGCGCACGCGCACCGGAAGAGCAGGCGCCCTGGGGGCGGAACAAAGCCCGTGGGCGCGACGTCACCTAGGAGACCAGCCCCGCCCCGCCCCGCGACTTCCGGCCTCCTAGACCCGCCTGGGGTGGAGGGGTGCAGAGTGCGGATCATGGAAGAACCTCCCGCAGAATCCTTGGGTCCCGAGAGCACAGCCAAGGCCCCAGATGACAGCCGCACGGATGGCCAGCAAGACACCTGGCGGGACCAGGATGATGAAGAAGAGGTAGATGAGCAGACTGACCCCAGAACGGCTGAGCAGGCTGCGCAGGGAATGTCTGGACAGACTGACCGCAGGGAGTCCGAACCTCCTGGGCGCCAGGCATCTGATCAGGGTGACCAAAGAGCGCACGGACAGACGGATGGCAGCACGTCCAGCCAGACCGGCCCTGGGGGTGCTCAAGAGACTAACAGCCAGATGCTTCTTCCGCTGGAACAAAGAACTGATGGACAGATGGAACACAGACGGCCCAGCCAGGCCGAGGGACGAGCTTCCGGGCAGACCGACAGCAGGAGGTCCAGCCAGACTGAACGAGGAGCCTACGAGCAGATTAACCACAGACCGTCTACCCAGCCCAGCCAGAGAACGTCTGAGCAGGTCGTCGGCAGAAGCTCTGCTGCGCCTGAGCAAGGAGCCCCCGAACAGGTTGGCCCCAGAACGTCCAGCCAGGATGACCGAAGAACTTCTGAACAGATTGGCAGCAGATTGTCTGGACTGGTTGAGCGAAGAACTTCTGAAAAGACTGGTCATAGACCATCTATCCAAGGTGACCCCAGAACGCTTATAAAGACCTACCCAGACGTGGATGAGGAAGCCCCTGAGCTAGTTGAAGAGCAAGCAGCTGAGCAAGCCCATAGCAGTGCTCAGCACCTTGCAGCTGACAAGGATGACGGCAATGACCAGGCTGACCCCTCAATGGATGGAGAGAATTACAAAGAAGACTTCCTGGCTGACTACGGAGCGCCCGGCCCATATGATGACAAAATATTTAGCCAACTGGGTTACAGTAAGGAATACAAAGAGCCTGAACCCAGAGTAGAACCCTGCAAATTTGAGACCGAAGAAATAGACCGAGACAATTCCTGGACTTCAGCTGAATCTGACACTGAAAGTGTAACCGGTCTGAAAGGATTGGACGCCTGTGATGCCACATTCACCAGTAATTTGCAAGCAAAAGACCAATTCTACTCCCAAAGATTCCCCTGTATCTCATCCAAGTTGGACTATATAATCAGTCGAGAAAAAACTGAAGCCGCAGAAACCAAGCCTGTAAGTTAAAGGGGCATTTGATGACCACCTGGGACACTGGAGGCCAAGCCAAGGGCCTGTTTGGTAGTATGGGGGCAGGGAGAAGGCACATGCTGGATCAAAGATGAGGAATAAACCAACACGTGATAGTTTAGTCAGGAAGTCAGGAGATTCAGGAAAGGCAGGAGAAGGGTGGGAGATGTGTTGCCCTCTCTGTTACAGGAAAGCCATTCAGGAGGGACGAATGAGCCAGGATTCAGGGTTCAAGTCCTGGTTCTGTTGCTTTCCTAAGTCATTTCCCCTCTCTGGGCTTCCAGCAAAGGAAAGGAATCTGGAGTCTTTTGGAGATCCCTGTGAAGAGAAAAGTATTTGAAGTAGATTAGAGATGCATAAGGTATCTCCCGGGACTCGAGGTGCATTACATTGCCAGGAGGATCAGTCAGATTTGTCATCATAGTGTGTCTTTCCTCCAACTCCTGGTGTTCAGGTCCCATCAACACCAGGTGCCACTGATAAAGGCAACAATTACAACAAAACTTCCTGGGGCTTTTTGATTTATTAAAAAGACTCTCTGGGGGGAATATTTCTATTTCAGGATGAGATTTCAGAATACCAAGGAGGAAGGAAATCTTTTGGATACAATCAAACTTACAGGAGGCAGTTCCCTCCTATTGTATATGAAGATCCCTATCAAGTTTCACTACGATACATGGAGAAGCACCACATTCTGCAGATATTCCAGGTAAACCTCTCAACCTCATTCTTTAACAGTGAGTTTTACAGTAATTACAATGTTAAAAAAACAAACTTGGACCTGGCTTTTAGAGGTACAAGAATGGGCCTTTGTTATAAAAGCGTTATAATCTCATTGAGAAGTCAGTAAGTGCACTGAGAGGTATTAACCAAAAGTAGTAAATTATAAACACCAAAGAAAGGGGGCGGGGCTTAGGGGGCACTCAGTCGGTTTAGGGTCTGCCTTCAGCTCAAGTCATGATCTCAGGATTGAGCCCTGGGTAGGGCCCCCTGCGCAGTGGAGAGCCTGCTTCTCCCTCTCCCTCTGTTCCTCTCCCCAGTCATGTGTGCAATCTCTCTCTCTCTCTCTTTCAAATAAATAAATAAAATTTAAAAAGCAAACACCAAGAAATGCTAGTTAGTGTGATATGAAGCCCTTCAGAGGGATTAGGGATCAGACAGGGTAACTGATAGGGAAAAAGTTGGCCAAGGGTTAAAGCTTGAGCCAGACTGGGAGGGAAGGACAAAATATTGTCAATTGAAAAGGAGAGGAAAAAAAGTTTTTTCAGGCAGCAATATAATACTTTCAAAAGATGACCACCAATCTGACCACCTAAAAGCCTGTATTCTTTAGGGAGAAAAAGAAGTAGTTAAAAGTTGCTTTTAATTCTTGAAATTGCAAATATTATTGACCGCAAGATATGGGGCTGGAACCTCCTTGAAAGTATGCTATTTCCGTGCTCAATATAGAATTATAAGAAGTGATTACATTTATGACCTCTTTGTTGTTTGGTGGGTTTTGTTTGCCTGACATGTTTATTTCTATGTTAATATTATTACCCAGCAATGCATGTGTATGTACATGTAGTAACTTTGTGGTTAGAAAGGTGTAAAATGAGAATGGCCCACCTCAAAACATTTAAACTGGAAAAAAAAAACCACATTTAAACTAGAAAAGTTAAAGTTTAAAGATGTAGAGTATTGAGGTGAGAGCACAGATTATGCAACCTGTTAACCCAGAGCTCCAGCCTAACTTTGCTACTTCTCATCTTTGTGATTTGAAGAAAGTTAATTAACTTCAGTGAATCTCGGGTTCCTCATATAAAACAGAGATGAATGATTTTATTCATTAACCCTGCTCTATATCTTTTGCCTAATCTTATCAATAGTAAGAAAGCAATTTGTCACTTTGTAGAGGTCCATGAATTTCTTTAAAAGGCTGCGGTGCTAGGTTAGTGCAAGAGATGACTTCAGCTAGAACCTGACCATATACCTTTAGTTCAGAACCATAACGTGATGCCTTATGCTCTCTCTCAGCAGATCACTGAAAACTTAGTCTTTGAAAAGCCAGAAGACCCCCTCAGTTTTATGCTGGGCCAGGTATGTCATAGGAGAAAGAGAACAAGTTTTAATTCTGTTTCTTATAAAATACAGCACATGTACATGCATACAAAACAAAACAAGTACAACTCCATGGGTTATCACGAAGTGAGCATTTTTAAAGTGTTGAACGCTAATGTCTTTTTAGCAGACATTTTTAGCAGACATTTTTAGAGGAGTTTAGTTTGTGTCTTTTCAGAGTGATGATATCTCTTCTTTACTTTTTGCACATAGAGAATATAGTTATAATAACAGTTTTAATTTTCCTGCCTCTTTATATGTCTGGTAATTTTTTTATTGAGATATAATTTACACATAACATTGTATTAGTTGTAGGTATATGCCTGACAATTTTTAATTCATGTAAGATATTATGAATTTTGCTTTGGTGGGTGCTGGATTTTTTTTTTTTTTTGTAAAATATTCTTGGACTTTATTTTGGGGCCCAGCTAATTTACTTGGAAACAGCTTGATCTTTTCAGATTTTGCTTTTAAGATTTTTTAGAGGAACAGAAGAGTTTTCAGTCTAGGGCTAATTATTTCCCACTCCTGAGGCAAGACTCTTTGAGTATTCAATCCATGAATCATGAGGTTTTCCAGTTTGACTGGTGGTAATAGGCACTATTCCTCACTTGGTTCTTTCCATGGCCTCTGGTAGTTTTCTTACACACATGCACTGGTCTATGCAGGGGATACCTTACTTGACAGGGACCTTCTGCAGATCTCCAGAGCACTTTCTGTACCATTCTCCCATCTCTGGTTTGTGAACTATAACTGTCTTGGTTTCCCCAGGATCTCAGCTCCATTTTCTTAACTCAAAGGTCTGCAGAGTTCCTTTTGGGTTCTCTTTTCCTGTGCTAAGGCCAGGAAATTTTCTGAAAACAGTAAGATATATGCGCATTTATGATTATTATGTCTTTCTGATTAATTGACTCTTCTATCATTATGAATGACCATCTTTCTCTTTGGTAATATTCTTTACCTTGATGTCTATTTTCTCCCATATTTATATGGCCAGTCCAGCCTTCATATCTTACAGTTTACTTGGTATATTTTTTTCATCCACTTTTCTTCAACCCATCTATGCTTTATATTTAAATTGTGCCTCTTGTAGATGCCACAGAATTGGGTCTTTCTTATCCTTTCTGATAAGCTCTGCTTTTTAAGTGAACCATTTAGAACAAGAGTAGGCAAACTATGGACCACTGGTTTTAAACCATTAAAAACTGGTTTTAAATGGCCCACAAGGTTAGAAAAATTTTGCCCTTTTAAAGTGGTTAGAAGGGGACAGAGGAAGAGAATGAGAAGGAGGAAGAGAAAGGAGAGGAAGAAGGAGAAGAAAAGTACAAGAAGAGGGGAAGGAGGAGGAAGATTCAGCAGCAGGAGCAGCAGATAGTTTGTGTCCTGCAATGCCTCAAATATGTACTATTCAGCTCTTTTCAGAAAAAGTTTGCCAACCCCTGGTTTAGGCCTTTAGTATTTAACCTAAATATCAGTATGGTTGAATTTAGAGCTCTCATTTTATTATTTGTTTTCCTTTTGTCTCTTTTATTCTTCCATTCCACTTTTATTGCCTTCTCTTGGATTATTTGAATAATTTTACTATCCTACTTTAATTTGTGTATTGGCTTTTGGCTATACCTATTATTTTTTAGTGCATGCTCTAGGGATTGCAATATATACCCCTAACCTTTCACAGTATAAAATTGATACTGTGTCACTACACATGAAAGGGAAGCTTTATAATCATATAGAGTCCTCTAGTCCCATCTATTCTTTTATGTTAAATTTGTCTATCACTTTCCTACATAAGTGAAAACCCTCACAAGACAATAATTTTGGCTTTATTTTATTTTTTTAATATTTCATTTATTCACAAGAGACACAGAGGGAGGCAGAGACATAGGTAGAGGGAGAAGCAGGCTCCCTGCAGAGACCTGAGTCACAGGATCCCAGGACCCCAGGGTCACAACCTGAGCCAAAAGCAGATGCTCAACCACTGAGCCACCCAGGCATCTCATAATTTTGGCTTTATTTTTTTATAATAAATTTATAATTTTGGCTTTAAATAATCATATGTGTTCTAAGGAACTCAAGAGAAAAAAAAGTAATCTTTGCATTTATCCAGATAATTTCTATATCTAATATTCTTCTTTCATTTGTGAATTTCCATGTTTCTCTCTGAAATTATTTCCTTTCAACCTGAAAAATTTCTTCCAGCATTTTTTGTACTGCAGCACTACTGGCAAAGAATACTCTTATTGTTTTCTTTTACCTGGTAATCTATGACTTATTCTTTCTTGTAGAACATTTTTGCTGGATATAGAATTCTGAATTGACTTGTCCAGCTCTTAAAAATGTGGTTTCACTACTTCCTGGCCTTTATACTTTTGGATGAGAAACCCACAGTCATCCAAGTTGTTGTTACCTGTATATAATGTGCCATTTTTCTCTAACTGCCTTCATAATCTCATTTTCTTTAGTTTCCAGAGGTTTTACCATGATGTTCATTGGAATTTATGATGGGGGGGTTAGCTGAACTGCTTAAATCTTATAAATTTAGATCTTTTACCAAATTTTGGAAGTTGTCTGCCACAGTTTCTTCAGATATTTTCCTGTCCTGTTCTCTCTCTCTGTCCCTCTTTTCAATACTCAAATTAACCTTATGATAGACCTTTTGATATTATCCCACAGATTCTCCAAAGTTCTCTTCATTTCTTTCTGGTTTTCTTGTTCTCCAGGTCAAAGAACTGCTTGGCTCTATTTTCAAGTTCAATGACTCTTTCTTCTGTCATCTATATTCCCTATTAAGCCCATCCAGTGAATTTTTTATTTTTCAGTCCTAAAATTTCTGTTTGGTCCTTTTCTTTATTTGCTATTTATCTTCTGGTATATTTTATATTTTCTTTGATTTCCAGTATATTTTCCTTTACTTCATTGAATGCAGCTATAGTAACAGCCTTAAAATGCTTATCTAATAATATCAAAATTGGATCATCTTGGAGTTGGCATCTGTTCATTGTCTCTTCCATTTATTTTTAAAGTTTTATTGTGGTAAGAACATTTAACATTAAATCTGTTCTCTTAACAAGTTATTAAGTGAATCATACATTATATTGAATATAGGTACAAGGTTGTATAGTAGATCTCTAGAGTTTATTGATCTTGCTTAACTGAGACTTTATGCCCATTAATTAGCAACTCCCCATTTCCCCCTTTTCCTAACCCCTGGCAACCACTACTCTTTGATTGTATGAATCTGTACTTTAAATACTTCATGTAAGTAGTATGCAGTATTTGTCTTTCTGTGACTGGGTTATTTTACTTAGCATAATGTCTTTATTCATCCATATTGTCACATATTGCAGAACTTTGTTCTTTTTTGAAACTGAATGGTATTTCATTATGTGGATATACCACATTGTCTTTATCCATTTATCTGTTGATTGACATTTTGTTTCCACATCTTGACTACTATGAATCATACTGCAATGAACATCTCTCTTCAAGATCCTGATTTCAATTCTTTTGAATAAATAAAGCAACCCAGAAGTGGAATTTAACAATGATACAACACATTGTTAACCGTGAATGAGTTAATTAGGGTTGAAAAACTTTATTCTGCAATTATTAGAATTATTAGAATTTCTGGTTCTATTTTTAATTTGTTGAGTATTCTCCATATTTTTTTCCACAGTGGCTACATTCTTTTTGCATTCCCACCAATAGTGTGCAAAAGTTCCAATTTCTCCACATCCTTACCTACATTTATTGTCTTTGTTGTTTTAGTAATAGTTATCCCAGCTGGTGTTGGATGATGTCTTGTTGTGGTTTTTGATTTGCATTTCCCTGATGATTAGTGACATTGAATATTTTTCATATACATATACTGTTGGTCATTTGTATGCCTTCTTTGAAGAATGTGTATTCAAGTCCTTAGCCCATTTTTAAATTAGGTTGTTTTTTTTTTTTACTTTTGAGTTGTCAGTGTTACAAAACATATTTTGGAATTAATCCTCTATCAAATATATGGTTTGCAAATATTCTCTCCCATTTTGTAAGTTTCCTGTTCACTGTGTTGTTTCTTTTGCTGTGTGGAAGACTTTTAGTTTGGTGTAGTCTCATTTTTTTTGTTGCATATGCTTTGTGTGTCACATCCATGAAATAATTGCCAAGACCAATGTCATGAAGCTTTCCCTCTACATTATTTTCTAGGAATTTTACAGTTTTAAGTCTTATGTTTAAGTCTTTATACCATTTTGATTATTTTTATTAAGGATCCAGTTTCATTCTTTTGTATGTAAACAGTTTTCCCAGCACCATTTGTTGAAGAGTTTCCTTTCCTTCTGTGTAGCTTTGGCACCCTGTTGAAGATCAGTTGACTGTATATGTATGGATTTATTTCTGGGCTCTATATTCTGTTCTATATATCTGTCTTTATTCTGGTACCATATCGTTTTTATTACTGTGCCTTGGTAATGTATTTTGGAATAAAGAAGTGTGATGCCTCCATCTCTGTTCTTTCTCCAGCTTGATTTGGCTATCCAAGGTCTTTTGTGGTTCTATAAGAATTTTAGAGGGATCCCTGGGTGGCGCAGCAGTTTGGCGCCTGCCTTTGGCCCAGGGCGCGATCCTGGAGACCCAGGATCGAGTCCCACATCGGGCTCCCAATGCATGGAGCCTGCTTCTCCCTCTGCCTATGTATGTCTCTGCGCCTCTCTCTCTCTCTCTGTGACTATCATAAATAAAAATAAAAATTAAAAAAAAAATTTTAGAATTTTTTTTCCTATTTCAACATTCATTAGAGAAATAATGACAGAACTCAATCTACACAACATACCATTCACAATATTCAGACTATGGTCTAAAATGTTTCTCTTACAAAAACCTAGAAATTGCAATCCATTTTAAGTGGAAAAGGTGATTTTACTTCTTCCTTTTTTATTTGGATGCCTTTTATTTCTTTTCCTTGCCTCATTGCTCTGGCTAGGACTCCCAGTACTATGTTCAAATGGCAAGAGGAGGGGGTCTGTTTTCTTGTCCCTGAACTTAGAGGAATAGCTTTCAGGTTTTCACCACTGAGTATGATGTTAACTGTGAGCCTTTTATAGATGGCCTTTATTATGTTGAGGTGACTTCCTTCTATTTCTTACTGTTTTGACAATTTTTAATCATGAGAGGGTGCTAAATTTTGTCAAATGCTTTTTCTGGATCTATTAAGACAATCATGTTATTTTTATGCTTCATTTTATGAAGGTGGTATATCACATCAATTGATTTTTGTTCATAGTGTATAGGTGTTATTTGCAGAATTCATTTTGTAAGTGCTTCTTCTTGCATATAGAAGCAGCTCTTACTTTTTTTGTATAAAACATATGCATTTAAGGTTTTATCACATAAGTTTAAGTATTTGGTATTTCCATTTCTTTAGTTCAAAATAGTTTCCAATTTTCATTATGTTTCTTCTTCAACTCAAGGGCTTAGGAATATTATTTATATAAACTATCAAATACTGGATTTTCTAATTGCCTTTTGGTTAATGATTTCTAAGTCAATTGCCCTTTACTCATAAAATAAGATTTTAAATTTTTGAAATGTGTTGATTTGCTTTATGATACAACACATTGCTAACCGTAAATGAGTTAATTAGGGTTGAAAAACTTTATTCTGCAATTATTAGAAAGTATTCTAAATATGTCCATTAGATCAAGTTTGCTAAATACGTTGTTCAAGTCTGCTGATATGATTCTGAGATTGCCTATCTCCTTTAGTTCTGTTAATTTATGCTCTGTGTATGTAGTTAAGGTTATGTTATTAGGTATGTGTGAATTAGAATTCTTATAACTTTCTGGTTACTTGAACTTGATATCATTAAGGGATATATCGTGAACTCTGACAACTCTGTTCAGTTATTGTTATAGCTGTGTCAGATTTATTTTAGTCAATTTTTAAATGATATGATATCCTTTTAACTTTACTTTGTCTTTAAGTTTTAGATGTCTTTCTTATAAATAGCATATATTATAAGTTTTTATCATTATTCAAACCTGACAAGCTTTTAATTTTAGCCCATTTATATTTGATGTTATTAAAGATATAATTGGGTTTACATCTATTGTCCAAGCATATGCTATTTGTTCTACTTCTTCCGTTTCTTTTCCTCTACTTTTTGCCTTCTTTTATGACTCCATTTTTCTATTAGTTTAGAAGTTATACATTCTGAAATGTTTTTGTTGGTTTCCCATTAGGGTGAGTTCAAAAAATTGATAGACTATATTTTTAGAGTAGTTTTTAGGTTTGCAGAAGAATTAAACAGAAAGTACCTTGAGATCCCATTTATTTCCTCTCCTTTCCCCATTGTCCACCCCTAGAATCCCCTATGATTGACACCTTGAGTTGGCATGGTACATTTCTTACAGTGATGAGCTAATACTGATATATTATTAATATTAACTAAAGTCCATGGTTTACATTAGGATTCTCTCTTTGTGTTGTAAATTCTATAGGTTTTGGCAAATATATATGAAATGTATCTATAATTACAGTATCATACAGAATAGAGCCACTGCTCTAATAATTCTTTTTAATATTTTTTAATGGGGACACCTGGCTGCACAGTTGGTTAAGCATCTGACTCTTGGTGTTGGCTCAGGTTGTGATCTCAGGGTTACGAGATTGAGCCCTGCATGGGGCTCTGAACTCAGCTTGGACTCTGCTTGACACTTTATCTCCTGCCCCTCCACCCTGCTCTCTCTACCTCTCCCTCTCTCTCAAATAAATAAGCAAACCTTTTAAAAATATATTTTAAATGGTTCCCCTGAAATTACGACAGGTATTTTTGACTTATCAAAGTCTAAATTATTTGTACTAGGTCAGTACAAGGACTTTTGTATTTTAAATTTCTGTATATTTTAACTTCACAAGATATGGAAATTCCAAGTTGACCAAAATTGCAAGTGGAAAAAAATTCTTTTTCATTCTCCTCAGGTACAGGAAATGATAGAAAACAGAGACAAAAGTGAAACCTACAGAGAGTGAATTTCTCCTCAACATTGTTTACAACTCTCAGTATCAACACTATGTTCTGTCTCTTACTGTGAAAAATGATTTTTGAATGGTCATTGGTAGTGACTTTGCCTAAATATGTTCTTAACTTTTCAGTAAAAATCTATAGGATATCTACTTCAAAAATTCACATAGTAGTTATGGACACCTCTGACTAATCATACAAAATATATACATGTTATACTTACCCATGTATTGGTATTTCGTACTCATTCCTCCAAAGCACTGCACAATAACTGGTTCTCAGATCCCAAGGAGGATCAAGAAATGAATATGAGCAATTTATACATAGCTCTTATAAAGCATACAACGCTATCATGTCTCCAAGCTGTTTATAAAATTTTCAATCAAAATATGTGGAAAACAATTTTAACAGCCTTTTTTTACCTCTCTCTCAATGGAAAGTGGTTGTTGTAATCTCTTTTTCTCATCTCTTAATACCTCTGATATATTTTTACTATTTTCCTCTTTGACCCTGCCTGTTATATTTTGCCCTTAGTAGATGGGATTTAATCTAATCCTCAGAACAGCTCTCCTCTGATTTTTAACCTACAACAGAATTCAAACATGTTATATTACTATGTACACACCTGTGGGAGAGGAAAATCACATTTCCTCATTACCTTTATCCCCTGAAGAGTATCCACATTGTATGGAATGTGTAACCAGTGTAACTGGTATTTAAAAGTAAAAAGCCTTAACATGATCTGTCTGATATGAGAGTATCTGCCCAGCAATCATAACTGAGATGATCATCTAATACTATTTTTGTAAGCTGAACCTGTTGTTTAACATTTGTTTGAACATAAAGCAGATTTGATTCTTTATACTGGTGTCTCGGTGTGATTATGTGGTTGCATTACAATGAATTAAGTTTCTGTTTGAACTGTCAAGCACAAATCCTATTTTTTTATACCTGAATTTCATTTCTAATAATTATACCAAAAAAATCTCCTGCTGATAGATAACTTCAGAGCTCAGTTGTCCACAAAATGTGCATGGGCTCAAACTCACTAAATGTCATCCACTCAGATAAGCAGCTTGTCTGTTGATTGTGGGCTAGCAAAACCAGGTGAAAGCTAAAGAACTTACAAGAAAAGTTGGTGACGTGACTAAGGTTATAATTAATCTGTCAGTTGAACAAAACAACCCATAAGTTATTAGTGTTCAAAAACTTGGATGTTATCAGTAACGTCTGAAATTAAGTATTAAATTTAGTTCACTGGCTTCCACCCTAACACCAGACAGCTGTAACATACTTCTCAAAGCAGGACACTTCAGGCCAGCCCACTCCAGGCATTTCAGCCCTTCTCATTGGCTTTCTGTGATACATTTCACAACTGTCATTTTGAACTTTTGCAGTGAGGCAGTGGACCAAAGGGGATGAGCTTGGTATGGCCCCATAATCCTGTATGAACACACAGGACTGAAAGAAGAAGGAATAACACAGTAGATCAGGTCTCACTTTCCGTTACTCGGGCTCTCTGCTAAAAGAGCTGTCTAGTGGAGAAGATCAGTCAGCTAAAAATGTATTCACTTCTTAGTCCTTAAGTGGTAAGAAGTAATCCCAGGTCCGGAGTAAACACTAACGGTGAGAATCTAGGTGGAATGAGCTGTCAGCTAGGAAGGAAAGTGGAGTCTCAGGGAAGGCCTTTTCAGAGTAGGGCTGAGAGAGGACACAGATGGCCACGTGGAAGAAAAATGTCAGAACAACCAGAGATCAAAAGATAGGATCCCCTTTGAAGGAATCCTCCAAGGATTCTTCTGAAGAAGGAGATATTCCTATACATGTGAGGTGTGAGAGGACCTGGGTGGCTCAGTCGGTTAAGTGTCTGCCTTTGGCTTAGGTCATGATCCTGGGGTTCTGGGATGGAGCCCCACATTGGGACTTAGGGAACCTGCTTCTCTTTCTGCCTCTCTCTCTCTCTCTCTCATGAATAAATAAATCTTTTTTAAAAAACAGAGAGAGATGGAGGTGCGAGTGTTCCAAGTGTTAAATGAGATAACATGTAAAAGCACTCAGAATAGTGCCTGGTACTGTTAGCTCTTACTATTTTAGTGCTATTATTATCAACAGCATTAATATTCTGTTTTACCTGAGCAATCCTAATGATCCTCCCTCACTACATTCCCCACCACGCCGATATCACAGTAACAGAAAGTAAAGGAACTAGGCCATTTTTCCTGGACCTATCCCCTCCCCTCTTCCAATTAAAGAATAAATGTGACATCATTCATCATTAGGGAAATGGAAATCAAAACCAAGGTGAGATACCACTTCACACCCACTAGAATGGCTGTAATCAAGAAGACAATAACAAGTGTTGACAAGGATGTGGAAAAACTAGAACACTACACACTGTTGGTGGGAACGTAAAATGGCGCAGCCACTTTGGAAAACAGCATGGCAATTCTTCAAAAAGTTAAATGTTGGGATCCCTGGGTGGTGCAGCAGTTTGGCGCCTGCCTTTGGCCCAGGGCGTGATCCTGGGGACCCGGGATCGAATCCCACGTCGGGCTCTCGGTGCATGGAGCCTGCTTCTCTCTCTGCCTGTGTCTCTGCCTCTCTCTCTCTGTGTGTGACTATCATAAATAAATAAAAATTTAAAAAAGAAAGTTAAATGCTGTCTTATATGACTCAGCAGTTCCACACGTACGTATATACCCAAAACAACTGAAAATAAATGGCCTGACAAAAACCCATACACACATGTTCCCAACAGCATGCATAATAACCAAAAAGTGGAGACAGTGAAGATGCCCAGCAAGTGATGAATGGATTTTTAAAATGTGATAATCGACAGATGAATGGATAAGCAAAATATCATAAATACATACAAAGGAATAGTATTCAGTCTTATAAAGGGAGGAAGTTCCATCACATGCTACAGTATAGGTTACCCCTGAGGGCATGATGCTAAGTGAAATAAGCCATTCACAATATGACAAATATTGTATAATTCCACTTATATAAGGTATCTAAAGCAGACAAGTTCATAGAAACAAAGTAAAATGATGGCTATCGGACTGGGGTAGGGAAAATAGGAAGTTGTTTAGCAGGCTTCAAGTTGCTGTTTTGCAAGAGGAAAAGTTCCAGAGGCCTGCTGCACAACAATGTGAATGTACTTAATACCACTGAACTGTAAATTTAAAAATGGTTATGATCATTGATCTTATGTGATGTGCTTTTTATCACAATTTTTTTAAAAACAGTGAAGAAAATGTGATGTATGTATACAGTGGAATATCACTTCTAAAAAGGAATGAAGTGCTGATCCATGATTATGACATGGATGAACTTTGAAAACATTCTGGCAAGTGAAAGAAGCCAGATACAAAGGCCACACGTTTTCCATGTTTGTATGTGAAATATCAAGCATAGGCAAATCCATAGAGATAGGAAGTTGATTCATGGATGTCAGAGGCAGAGGAGGGCGGGTAATGGGGAGTGAATGCAAATGAACATGAGGTTTCTTTGGGGGTGATGAAAATGTGCTGGAATTAGATAGTAGTGATCGTGCACGACTGTGTTCCAAAAACCATTGAATTATATGCTTCAAAAGGGTGAATCTTATGGTATATGAATTATATATCAATAAAGCTATTATTTAAAAAAGAATAAATGTGGACATTAATATTTTTAAGTCCACCTTACAACAGAGGAGTGAAGGAGAAACTCAGAAACATTGGAAACAGGAATACCTGAGCTTTCCAGGAGAATGATCCTATTTCCTCCATTTTTTTTTTTTTTTTTTTTTACAAATTCCCTTGTCTCTTTGGTCTCTTGCAAATGCTTTACTTTTTTCAATTAGCTTCCTATTATTTACTGCATATGCACATGTGTGTGTCCTGCTTTATTGAGATATAGTTGACATATTACATTGTGTAAGGTGTCCAATGTGATGATTATAGATATATGTGTCTACGGTGAAATGATCTCCACAATAAAGCCTCATATTATTTCTTGACTACTATTCTGTGTTACTCTCCTCCACTTACCTTCTTTCTCCCTTATGTAATCAATGTGAATATATATACATGAGGATATAAGTACAGTTGTGTTCATGTTTTTGTGCTCATATGTCTAGCTATATTTTTGTGCACAGAGGTATGGCCAACTGTGGTGCCAGGCATCTGTGTTTCCGTGCTTGAATCATCATGGCAGTTGTCTGGGAATAACATAAGGCTAAAACTCAGAGAAAATTGTGCTTTTTATGTGTGGCAAGCAATACTAGTGTGCCAGTGCCCTATTAGGCTCTCAAAAGGCTATTTTTTCCTCCGTAGCATTAGCAGAATTTGCAGTACACCGGCATCAGAGAAAGAAAGTAGTAGTGTGGCCTGGGATTATGAACAGAGAGGATTCCTATAGGCAAAGTTAAGTTGTCTGCCTAATTCTGTGTTGTAATTTTGTTTAAAAAAAGAAAAAGTTGTTTTTCTCAAACTCCATTAAACTAACAGGAAAAAAAAACCTAACAGGAAAGATTTACAAAAAGAAGTCAATCCATTTTGGGGCATCTAGGTGGCTCAGTGGTTGAGCGACTGCCTTTGGCTCAGGTCATGGTCCTGGGGTCCTAGGGACCGAGTCCTGCATCAGGCTCCCCACAAGGAGTCTGCTTCTCCCTCTGCCTGTGTCTCTGTGTCTCTCATGAAGAAATAAAATCTTTTTTTTTTAAACAAAGTAAATCCATTTTGATACTCAAGGCAGGAGAGAGAGAAACCAGAGATTTTTGTGATTTCTGAAAACAGAAAGCAAACGGGACAGATAAACCAGGGCAGAAGTTCCACCTCCAAACTCACAAAGGTGGCTCAGTAGAGGGAGAAGATGCTCTTCCAGGCAGAGCCTCAGAGTCTCCAAACACAGTGTGGGCAGATACTGGGGGAAGAGTGAGCTATGTATGAGTAACAAAGGACTCCTCCTTTCTAATGACCTTTCCACTCCATTTTAGTCATCTACTACTAGAGCCACACCTTGTCATCACCCAACCTGCTCCAAAATGAAATCACTCGTATAGTCAAATTACACATCCAGAAATGACACTAAGCCTGGAGAATTTAAAGGGAGATTTGTGTCAAATTTTTATATTGAGAAAAAAGTGGGGTAACTTTTCCAACCTCAAAAATGTCCAGCCACAGACTGATCAAATAAATTATGACATATCTATACAATGAGATTCTATGCACCCAATTAATGTTGCTGTACTTACTGTTTAATTATTTGGACGAGTATAGCTGGATCTACCCCATGTCATATAGCACACATATACATACATAACTGTATACATATACCTACAAAGAGTTAAGTAGAGAAAGAGACAGACAGAAAGAAATAAAATAGGAAAATACAAATCTTGAGTTGGAGAGCCTCTTTTAAGCATAATACCAAAGGTGAAAATCATTAAGGAAAATATTTGTATAATTGACATGAAATATTTTAAAAGTATCAAAGTTAGCAAAATGTAAATGATTAAGCAAGAGTAATGGTTGCAGTGAACATGGCAGGTTAATATCCTAAATATACGACAAGTTCCACAAATCAATTTTTAAAACCAGTCAAAAAAGGCCAAGAACATGAATGGGACATTTATTTATAGCCAAAGAAATAGAAATCAAACAAAAATTAGATACCAATTAAGTATTTTTTAGACAAAGAATGTTTTAAAGATGGCACCTAACCTAGCTAAAAGTGCAGTTAAGTGGGTCCTTTTTTACACTGTTGTGGGGAATATACCTTTTACAATCTCTTTGGAATTCAATTGGATCACATGAATCCAAATGCTTTATTAAAAAAAAAACAAAAGATTTTATTTATTCATTCATGAGAGACACAGAAAGAGGCAGAGACACAGGCAGAGAGAGAAGCAGGCTCCCTGCGGGGAGCCCGACGGGACATTCGATCCCAGGACCCTGGGATCACGCCCTGAGCCAAAGGCAGACGCTCAACCACTGAACCATCCAGGTGCCCTGAATCCAAACACTTTATTTTGTTTTGTTTTGTTTTTTGAATCCAAACACTTTAAAACAAACATGCCCTTTAGTCAGAAATTCTAATTCTAGGAATTTACACTAAGGAAATAATGAAATGTGTTTAAAAATGTATGTATAAGAATATTCACATTATTTTATAATACTGAAAAATTGAAAATCTGAATTTTTTTTACCTTTGGGATATAGTTAAATATATAACAGCATATTCATATGGTAGGATATAATATATACATTAAAAATATGTTGTAGAATTATCACATAGGGAAATGTCTGCACCATTTTGTAAGTGAAAATAACTGGTTTAGAAGACTAAATAAGTTGTGATACCAATTATGTTGGGGGCAATGCAAAGAAGATCAAAAGTGCCATAAGGGTAGGGATTTCATCTGTTTAATGCCTGCTAGAACTGTGCCTGATGCATAATAATACCTCAAGTAGTTCCTGAATGAATGATTCTGCACCACAATATATATTGTATTTATCACTGGATAAGGAAGAAAAGTGTTTTTTATTTTCTGCAATGGGCATGCATTCAATTTATTATCAGAATAGAATAATGAATATATTAAAAGCAGAGAATAATTTAGGGCAATACAGAAAGAAATGCAGATCCCTTCATAAAACTGGCACTTCAGTCACATACTTTTAGCTCTTCTCAAGCATTATTTAATGCAATGGGCTCCCTACCCCCCGCCTGCCCAGGACAAATAGATCTAATTCACCCTAAACCTCCCAATTCAGAAACTCATTCATTTTTTAAAAATAATTTTAAAGATTTTATTTATTCATGAGAGGCAGAGAGAGAGAGGCAGAGACACAGGCAGAGGGAGAAGCAGGCTCCACGCAGGGAACCTGATGTGGATTCGATCCCGGGTCTCTAGGAGCAGGCCCTGGGCTGAAGTCGGCGCTAAACCACTAAGGCATCGGGGCTGCCCATTCATTGATTTTAAACTATTCTAGTTTCAGTAAGGCAGCAAAGGCAGAGGAAGAAAAACAACAAATAAGATAATAGCAGCCTATTTTTACGAAGGAAATAAAACATGTTTAAAAGAGAGCGAGGAAAAAAAATAAATAATAAAAGAGAGCGTGGGACTAGAGTGGAGCGGACAGGCAGGCTACTTTAGGAAGAGCCATCAAGAAAGGCTTCTCAGAGGAAATGAGAGCAGAGGTGCACCTGAAGAATGACGAGGAGGCAGCCCAGAACCACTAGGGCCAATGGATTTTTGCTCACGGGAATGGCGAGTGTGAGAGCCATGTGTTTGGACCACAGATAGGATGAAAGTAGTACCCAATGAAGTTGGCAAATACATGAGTAACTTATAAGCCACAATGAGGAGCTTGGATCCTACTCTTGAACACAAAAGGAAGCCACTGAGCTGTTTTCAGGGGGGGAACCAGAAAGTCTGATTTATGTTCTTAAATATTCTTAGGACCCTTCTGATTAAGCGTGTAGCTTTAAACTGCATCACAGAATTTTCTACTCCCAATATCTAACAAAATAAACAAAAACTTTTAAAAATCAGAAGTGTATATGCTTACTAATATCAAATTGAGAGAGGCCACAACCTAATTCACTGTTCTTTAAGAGCTGGTGGCCAAGTTCCAAGAGAAAAGCAGAGAAACACAATTGTGCTTATAAGAAGACAAAGACCTGGAATTCTTATTATTTTCCTTAAATCTAGATAATGTTGCTTTATCCTGTTGAACCTTCAAAAAAGGAAATGGTGGGAATGAGTGAAAGGCGAGGAGGGAGGAGCTGACTCCTGATGGTGGTGTGGTTTCAGAGCCAGACTCAGAATTGAGAGCTGGATCCTGTTCTTGAGTATTCTAATGCAACTGGTCAGGCCTAAGAGGAGACATCAATGGGGACTGAGAAGGAGCAAGCAGAGAATTAGGGGGAAGCATGACAACTATATGGTATTATGGAAGCCAGAAGAGGAGAGTAGTAGGAGAAGAATGGAGTTATCACCTATACTAGTTGCTGCTGATCGACTAAGTAAAATGAAAAGAAGTGTCTACCGGATTTAGCAAAATAGAGGTTGTCTGTAACTTGACAAGCAGTTTCAATGGGAGAATAAGAACGGAGGCAAGATTGATTAAAGGCTTATAACTAATAATAGTTAAAAGTAGTTTTAAAATAGTTAAAAACAAACTAGTTCATTAGGAAAGATGTAATCGTTCCAGATACTGAGATATCTTAGACCCAACTTGGATGATTGTGTACAACATCCTCAATAAATGTCTCTGCAATAAACACAACCAGTTTCACAGACTTTCCCCTTTAACTTAATATCAAGATGTTACAGAGACATTTCTTCATTGGATGAAAAACTGGGCTAACTGGTTATTTTATTAGAATATATTTACTCCATATAATCATTCCATATAATAACCATAACTGCTTATTGAAATGGGCCAATGTCCCCTCCAATTATAAAAGTTATTAATAATGGCATGTCCCTTTCCTGGGAGAGGGCTGAGTTTGCTTCAAGAAGTCATCTTGTCGGGAAGTCTGCTTCTCCCTCTGTCTGTGTCTCCACCTCTCTCTGTGTGTCTCTCATGAATAAATAAATAAAATCTTTAAAAAAAAAAAAGACGTTATCTTGTGGTGGCCATAATCTAAAATATGAACCAAGTTAAGCATTTATCATCTACAGGAGCTGAAGAGAATAGGCGAATGTCAATTAATGTTGAGCAAGAGGACAGCTGCGTAAGGCAGTTGACCCATCAAAGGCCAAAAACCCTAAATTTATGTATTTCAGTAGAATTTGCAAAGGGAGTCAAGACCTGCTGGAGAAAAAGCAGTCTTAAAGAGGCACCAGAGGACTGGTGGACCTGGGCACCTTGGGCACATAGTCTTCAGGTTTGGCTTGGTCATTTCTAAAACAGAAGCTGAGCTCTGATTGGTGACTGGCTCCACCCCACAGGGAGCCTCGGTGCTCCGGCTGACTGACTTGTGAGCCAGTTTCATAGACACTGGCTTCTTACCTATCCCACGAACATTATTCTACTCTCTATTAACCTCATTAACCAGTTAATAGAAAAAAAAATCACATTAATTAAGATGTTAATATCATTTTCAAGGTTATGCCAATTGTCTACCCTCAAACAGGATAGCCTATAGTTAAGAGAGTTCAGTCCCTGAGGACAGACCAATGGGAGTTGTCACCCCTAAACAGCTCTGTCACCACGGGCAAGTTAATCTTCTCAATCCCCCGCTTCCCTCATCTGTAAAATGGGGAGTCATAATAGTATATACTTCACAGGTCCACTGTGAAGGGTAAATCTTTCAGTGCCTGGGCCTTTTAGAAGAACTGAAAGTATGGCAGACAAAATCATGGTTTAAGAAAACTTTCTTAAAAAAAAAACAAAAAAACAAAAAAAAAAACCTTTCTTCCTGAAACTGGTGCGTAGAGCAAAAGCCATGAAGTAACTCAGAACTTCCAGAAAGCCCATTGCTTTCCCATCCAGTTTACACTGCGACTCCCTCCCTGCCCCATAACATAGTGAACTTGAAGTGAGGGGTCCATTTAGGGAATGTAGTGACTGTGAAGAGAAGTTCCTTGTCCCAAACATGAAAGAGAGACCCCATGAGGGTTGGAAGGTTTGAGGGAGCGTGTAGGACCAACACCTTGCAGCTCAGGAGACATCGCGTCAGGCACCAGGTTTGTTAGCTCACCTTGGAATGACCACAGAAAAGGAAGAAGCATTGGAAGGTGATGGTGAAGTGAACAGCCAGGCAGAGAGAGACATGCATACACCTTTTTACTTCCAGATTTCTGAGAGGTACTGAGGGCGGAGGAGTGGCAATTATTGTCTGAGAATTAATCTTCCTTTCCTAGCTACTCTTTTCTTGTTATGGGCTTTTGTGTTCACATTATCTATTTTGAAAAGATTCATGCTTATTTTCTCCCCCACATAATCCTAGTAATAGAACATAAAATGCCTAGGATATGAATGGAAACATATGTCCTTGTTTGCTTCCTTGCTGCTGTATCACAAAGATTTCCAAAAGAGTATGCTTTTAATAATTTATGTTTCTCTCTATATAAATGTAATAGAGATCCTTTGCAGACGTAGAAACTATGAAAAAAAAGAAAATCCATCCATATTATATCATCCAGATATAAATCTGTTGATATTTACTTTACATCCTTAACTCTTTAATTCATATATATATGAATGTGTATTCATATGTGTGCAAATATTTATACACTCATATACAAAGGTCAAACTGTACAAGCTATTTATAACCTGCTCTTTTTATTGTTAGCATTTAGAAGAGTGCCTGGCACATCAGAAGTTCTCGATAACTATTTGTTGAATAAATGAGTGAATATATTTCCACATCATTAAAATTTTTTCTATGGCATCATTTTTCACAGTCTCAATTGAACTCCATTGCGTGAATTATCAAGCCATATCTAAGTGGGTCCTGGAGGACTGAGGAGGAATAAGGCGTGTGATGAATCACCGATGCCCCATGCAGGTCCCCCCCCAACAAGGGGGTGTGTGCTGCCCAGCTGCTGGGAGTGCTGGCAACCCCAGCCTCCAGTGTCAGCCCCCTTCAGAGCTAGCCTGACCCTGAAAGCCACCTTCCCAGGATGACCTCTATTTAAGGACTGATCACAGAGGGGCCCCATGCAGAACAACCATCGCAGGCCAACATCTCCTGGAGCTTCCCGGCTGGAGGGAGGGGATTGCCCGAGGCCGTCCCACCTGCACGGCAACTTGTCTTCTCTCTCTGCCCAATCCTATTTCTTTCCTCTCCCTTCCAAGGGTATTAATCGCAGGGCCATTCCCTAATAATATACTGCACACTAAACTTTGTCTCGGGGTCTGCTTCCTAAAGAACCTAACCTGTTAAAGAGATGATCCAGACCCAAGAAAATGCCTGCATCTGTTGATGAAAGCACTCAACAAATTCTAATATTGCTGCCATCACCCATCCCAAACTGTAGGCTAAATAAACTACTGTGTGCATAAACCATGATATGTTATGCAGACATTAACAGAAATGTTGGTGCTGGGTATGAAGTGGTGGCTCCAGTGGATGGGAAGGGAAGGGAAGGAAAGGAAGGAAAGGGAAGACAAAAGGAGGGGAAGAGAGGGAAGGGCAGAGGTGGGGAGGGGAGAAGAGGGAGGGGCAGTATTACTCTCATTGGTCTTTGGACCACCTATAGTGTATTAATTGGGCAATTGCTCTCCCCCCTAAATGTAGCATATGCAAGTTATGAAAACCGAAACTAGACATGACCCTGGACAGACAGACATGTACCAGCATGACTCTGAGCAGTCAGGACAATAGATAGGCCTTTAAGGGCACAAAAGCAGAAATAAGGATCAAATCATAAAATTTTTTTTAAAAAATCAAATCAAAACAAAAACAAAAGCCCAGACCTAGGAGAAATCCAGAGGAGTGATGATGAGCTAAGGCCTGTCAAGGTGCTGCCATCTGTCAGAATCACACATTCCAAAGTAGCAGAAATCTCCAGTTGGGAAACTTCCTGTTACTTCTGGCCTCAGTGAGGCAAGCTCAGGCGGCATCAGGTTCAGCCCATGTGAGATGCCTCCTCCCAATCACAGACCATTCCTCCCTGGTCCAGGAGGTTCAGAGAATTGGTGCTGGGTAGAAAAGCACCTCAGGCCAGAGCAGCGTGCAGAGGGGGCCAGGACAGCCCAAGGAGGAGGAGGAGGAAGAGGACGAGGAGGAGGAGGAGAGGGCAGGTGAGTAGTCGGATCTCACTCTGCAGGGAAGCCAACTGCACTCTCCATGGTTGGGTTGCTTTCCTGGGAGGTGAGCTGGGGCCTGAAAGGGCGAGGGGAAGAAGATAATTTCCTCGTGAAGAGATCCATCATTTTTTGTAACTTAGATTATTATGACGATTTTGTTCTCTTTTACTTTAAATGTACAAATTGCCTTCTCAAACCGTTTGAAATTGTTCAGTTCTCAGAACTGAAATGAAGGATCTGAGAGTGTTATTCACCCATCCTAATTTTACCCTCCAATTTCCTGACTGAACGACCAAGAAAATCCAAGAACCCTGGGAAAACCTATGTCTCCTGATTAAAGTTTCAGACAGACCCCCGTGGACCCCAATTTCCTTGTGAAGTCAGAGAAGCAAAAAGAAAATTTAAGGAAATGGGTATGTTCTTTCTTAATAATGTAGTAGAAAGTTCCCTGGTCATCTTGTCTGAAATCATTTGATCCTGCCTACCTGTAATGGAATATGTGAGGCAATTTACTCATGGTTTCTTCTCTGCAAACTCTAAGAAATGTGGCAGTTGAAATAAGTCAACAAATGAGCTTTATCTATGTAATGTTATTTTTACATAATTTATTTTTACTCTTCACCAATTAGTTGATCTACAGGATCCACAGATCCTAAATATATTTTTCATTGTAACAACATTTCTACATGTAATACGAATTGAGTTTCCAATAATGCTAGTATTAGTTTATGTTTATAGGTTTAAAACTCCACTTATAACTAGTTTCAAAGATTTTGAACACATTTGGAATTTCTTTAATTTCAATGTCCTTTTTTAAATTAAAGACAATGTTAACCAATCACTTCTTCCCTGAATACAGTTGGCTAACCAGAAGAAGAAAGAATTCATTTAGATTTTATACACACACACACATTTTCAAATCTTGTAAAGAAACAGTTTTCCTTTTGATTAGTTCTCCTTAATGAGGAAATTTTCTCATTTTGCTTTTTTTTTTTTTTCCTCATTTTGCTTTCTGCTGTAACAGCCTTTTTTGCTTTCTGCTACAATAGGCTGAAAAACCAAATCACCAATTTCTTTTTTAACTACCTGGAAAGAATCATAGACTTGTAAATCCAAAAGGGAATTTATACACCATTTAGTCGAGAAAAACAAATGAAATCTCAGAGTTTCTTGTTGACCTCTCCTGCTTACATTCTTACCAAGAGCAAATACCGATGAGCCCCTGCAGGCTGCCCACACCCCTGATGTTCCCTAACTGGGGCAAAGGCTGAATTCATGAAGAGGCGCCAAATCTTACCTCCCCAAGGAGTCTCCATAGCATTCCTGCCTTGGGGCCGGGCATCCAGCTGGCACTGCCCGCCCCTGAGGTCCTCACTTGCCTGAGAATGAGCCACTGCTTCTTAGTCCTGACTTAAGGTGGGTGAATGACTCTGAGGTCAGCTGGCAAACATCAAGAGTCCAGAGCAGTGCCATCCAATAGGACTCTCTGTGATGATGGAAATGTTCTATACAATAGCCACCAACTACAAGTGCTATTGAGCACTTAAAATGGGGCTATTGCAACCAAAGGATTGAATTTTATTTTTAATTTTTTTTTATTGGAGTTCAGTTTGCCAATGTATAGCATAACCCAGTGCTCATCTCATCAAGGATTGAATTTTATTTTATTTTATTTTGAATTTTAAATGTTATGTAATTGAACTAGTTTGAATGAAAATAGCTACATGTGGCTACTAGTTACCATATTATTGAAAGCAGGTTTAGAGCTTAAAAGGGAGAAAAACCAATGGATGCTGTGAGCCCTGGGTGTCATGGCCATGGGAACAAGCACTGCCTGTCACCTTTCCCAGGGACTCATCCCTTCCCTAAATATAAGCAGACCAGCAATGGCTCTGATCTAAAATCCCCACACCCACCTTTCTTCTCCCCTCCAAGTCGAGCAACTGTCTGCCTTTGTTCTGGGTTTCAAGGTCGGGGCTAAGGGAACAGCACTGTGTGTTTCTTGTTTCTTCCTCTCCTATTTCTCGCTCTCTTTTTTTTTTTTTTTCCTTTGTTAATCCAAATTTCTTTAGCATGAGCTAGAGTTTGAGGTGTGGTTTGCGTGTGCTCTGGCCCAACAAACTTGGGTGAGGAAAAGAGGTAATGAACTTGAAAAAATGAGCTCATGCTTGATGGGAGAGACTAACTTCTTTTTCTTCTGCTTTGAAAGGGTTTGTTTAGTGAGCAATGGTTTTTAGACCCATTCAATGTGTCTGGAAACATCAACACTACAGATATGAGTAATTTTTATAAGAAAACAAATGGAATGAGGGCACAAGGAAAAAAAATAAAACCTAGCCTTTTAAAATGTTTGCCCTCCTCAGAGCAAAGGAGTTCCTGGGATGTTGAGCAATTGGAGTATATCATCATGGTGCCAGGCCACTGGGCAGTTTTCCACAGGGTGGGGCTCACAGAGGCTATTCTTGAATGTGGAAAACACTTTCAGGCAAGCTGCATACTTTCAGTCAAGGGTGATAACATTTCTGAAGTGGACAGCCACTAATTGGCTCTCTTAACAGCCCTCTACCAATCTCACCTTTTAAAATTCGCCTCACCCCATTTGCTTCTTTTCTATCCCTGCCAAGTTAAAAAGCAACTCTAACACCTATGGGGGAAGTGGTATGTTGGAATAACACACGAAAGTTTCCATAGACCCCATATTTGAAATAGCTGATACATACTGGAGGCTAAAAGGGAAGAAGGTAGGATGGGAAGACACATCATATTGCAGAGACTCAGTCTCTATCCACGGAAGACAGCCCCAAGACCCCAGATCATGAGTTAGGGTAGTCCATTGAGGTTCTATACTCCTTGGGTCTCTTTCTCTCTCGTGTGTCTTTCTTTTCCCTTTGGAAATATAAGGGATCTGATAAAATTATTCACATTGAGGCATTGACACTGGTGGCTCATAAGACTCAGTGTGCCTCTTTTATATGGATGTGCATTCTGATCAGGAGCAAACGAGTGATTCTCTTGTGGGATTTTAGAAATTAGGGTAATGAGTGAGGAAGACTTTGAATGGAGGGCAAAGGCAGAAGGCTCTATCCTTGCCAGCTTTGTTTATGAGACTCCCTTCATGGCTTAACCTGTAAGGGAAAAGAACAGGGCAGGGCATTGGGGCTTTCTCTCAACTTTAAAGAAGCATAAAGGGAGGTGGTGCCTACCTATCTTAAAAAGAAGAATGATTAGTGACAAACTCGCTAAAGGGCTGTTAAGGGATGTCTGGGTGGCTCAGTGGTTGAGCGTCTGCCTTTGGCTCAGGTCATGATCCCAGGGTCCTGGAATCAAGTCCCATATCATGCTCCCTTCACAGAACCTGCTTCTCCCTCTGCCTCTCTCTCTCTCTGTGTCTCTTATGAATAAATAAATAAAATCTTAAAAATAAATAAATAAAAGGCTGTTAAGAGTCAGGAGATCTGGACTTGAATCTTGACTCTGTAAACAACACATCCGTGATCTTGAACAAGTCACTTCCCCTCTGGGAGCCTCAGTTTCCTCATTTGCTCAACAAGAGGACTGACTACAAAGCTACATCTTCAGCCAAATAAACAGATATTTGTTTTAAGGAAATAGCTCACATGGTTGTAGGAGCTCGCAAGCCTGAAATCTGTAGAGCAACCAAAAATTCAGGAAAGAAGCTGATGGTACAGTCTTAAGTCTGAAATCTGCAGTTTTGAGGTAGAATTGCTTGGGAAATCTATCTTTGCCCTGAAGGCCCTCAACTGATTAGAAGAGGCCCATCCCTGTTGTGGAAAGTAATCTGCTTTATTCAAAGCCTATTGATTTAATATCATGATTTAAATGTCAATCATGTCTGTAAGGCTTCACAGCAATATCTAGACTGGTATTTGATCAAACAACTGGGCACCACATCCTAGGCAAAGCCCTAGGGAACACCACAGTTTATATTCTGTATGTAGAATGGTGCCATCTGGGCCTCCCTTTGGTTCTCTCTCCATGCCTGTCTTCTCCAGTAAGGGCAATAAATTCATAATGTTGTTTGTTTTTTTTTTTTTTTAACAGCTATCGGTGTGAAAAGTTGTCAAAGTTTTTCTTGTTTTAACTTAATAAGTTCATTAGTCTGCCCTGGTGCACAGGTGTTCAGAGCCTTCAAAGAATTCTGAAGGCTTAGCCAGGCCTGACCATTTCCTTTCATAGAAATCACATTGCCTTTGCTCCAAGTGTGCCAGGAACCCCTTCCCAGACCCCTTCTCTGTCTATTATGGAAGTTGCCTCTTTTCCAGGAAACTTTCCTAGAAGTTTTCCACCCAACACAGGTCTCTTTGACACAGAGACTAGGTAATATCAACATTACCTCTTGACCAGGGTTTCCCAACTTCACTCTTGAGTGTCTTCTAACTCCCTGGGCAACTGCCTTTGAACTCAGTACTTTTCCTACATCTTTCATTCCTGTTAGTTCTAGAAGAGTGGTTCCTAGCCACGTGGGGGCTCACCATGTGGCTTGGAAATTCAGAACTGATGAGGGAAAACTCTCCACTCTTGCTTCAGCCAAACTTTGATCTGGTTTTATATATTCACATCCTGTATTAAAATCATATGTTCTTTGAAATGTGGCTCTGTGTTTTAAAGCAAAATTAAATCACTAGTTTTCAGTGCTTTCACCATTCAAGTCTGTTGGCTTGGTCTATCTGCTTCAAGAAATTGAGGCAAAGATAAAATTAATATTGGTTGGGTAACAATATTGTATTAATATTCACCTATATTTTCACTGAATTTTCACAGTAACCTTTTGAGTTAGTGATTATGATACCTGTTTAGAGATAAAGCTCAGTAAGATTAAGAAACGACCTGAGGGGATCCCTGGGTGGCGCAGCGGTTTGGCGCCTGCCTTTGGCCCAGGGCGCGATCCTGGAGACCCGGGATCGAATCCCACGTCGGGCTCCCGGTGCATGGAGCCTGCTTCTCCCTCTGCCTGTGTCTCTGCCTCTCTCTCTCTCTCTCTGTGACTATCCTAAGTAAATAAAAAATTAAAAAAAAAAAAAAAAAAAAAAGAAACGACCTGAGCCCACAAAACCGGTAAGCAGCAGAGCAGAGATTCAGACTCAGGTCTGTCCAAAGCCCCTGCTCTTCCCACTTTACTGTATTCTCTAACCCAGGCTAAAATCTACTTTATCTGCCTTTTATTTAGCAAAATAATTTATTGAGTGCCGACTATGTGTCAAGCACTGTGCCACCTTGGACCTAGAAAGATAAATGAAATGCAGTCCCAGGGCCTTCTCCTGCTTTGGAGACTCATGCAGAAAAGTGCAGGGGCCCCTTTGTATGTTGATACCAGGAGAAAAGACTGCAGAAGGGGAGCAGAATCCTCCCTAAGTAAATTCTGCATCAGGAGGAAAGCGGCCTGGGCACAGAGGAGAATAACGAGTGTCCGCTCTACATCACCTCAGTCTGGAGCAGAGGCCCTGGAGCTAGCCAAAGCCAGAGCGATGAAGCCCAGTATCCGGGTGTTGACGGTTCAGGAATGCTGATGGAATGCAGAGAGGGTCCCTCCCATCCAGATGTGCTACTTGATACCTGACTCTGGCCACATACCCCAAGCACAACGGGGTAGCTTTTTTTCTGGTTCCAAAGAGATTATTACCCCACCCCTCACCCCTGAATCCTTCCATGGAAAATAAGAAGAAGCACACATGTGTAAAGCCTATAGATCCCTACAGCAGAGTGGATCCTAGGCAGGAGATAGAGGGAAGGTAGAGAGACTGCTTCACCTCAACCTGGAAGACATTGGCCATGGGACCAGTCAACTTCCAACCTCCTGGCGAGGCCCCAGGAGTCACTGGTGCATAAAGCAAAGCCATAGCCCAATTTCCTGCTCTTCCTAAGTCTGCCACTGGTTATCAATCACAGTTTCTCATGTTTATAAGCAAAAAGTTTTTGCCAACCACTTCCCCATCTTTTATCTCAGCAATCACAAAGACCCCATCAAACACATTGCGTCTTACCCATTTTTTATAAATGGGGAAGTAGACATTGAGTAGCACTGTCCAGGGGTCCACAGAAAGAATGGACAAGACTGGGGTTTGAACCTTGGCATTCTGACCCCAAGTCCAGGGTGTGCTCACAGACTACAGCCACCAGGCTACCCCGTGAGCCCTGAGAAGCCTACACGTGGCTCCCTAACTACCATCTCACTGGACATTTGTGGCTGTGTGGCAGATGCAACAAATGTTTTGGGTCCTCTAGACACCAACCTAATCTAAAACACAAGCAACCAAGGAGACGCTATGAAATGTCAGTTCACATTAACCTGCACATTTGCACCTTTTCCTTCCAAGAATTTTGGTCCTAAGAGGTGGGTGAAAAAAACTGCAGGGTTGGGATATATCTGAACAAGTTTTCTGGAAAAACATGTGGGTGCAGCCCTGGGTTTGAGGAAAATGTGCAAATATTCGTGCAATGTCAAGGAGCTAAGGAGACAGGAGCTACGGAGACACAGGAAGCTGGAGAGGTGAGTGAAGAGAGGCCCCGTGATTCTGACCTTGGCAAAGGCATCTGAGCCACACGGGGGACCTGTTCGCTCTGCTTGAGGGTCATCACAGAAGTGAGCCAGGGGTTGCTTTTATATTAGCTCTGTGACAGGACTTCAGAAACTGTATAGCGTTTAACTAAAATATCCAAAGCCAGGCAGACTTGGGTTTGAATCTCAGCTTTTTATTTTTTTCAAGAGTATTTATTTATTTGAGAGAGAGAGGAAGAGGGAGGAGGGTCAGAGGGAGAGACAGGAGCAGACTCCCCGCTGAGCAGGGAGCCCCAGACGGAGCTGCATCCCAGGACCCGGGACCATGACCTGAGTGGAAGGCAGACCCTTACCTGACTGAGCCACCCAGGCGCCCCTGAATCTAAGCCTTTGCATTTTCTGGTAGAGTGGCCTTGAGTAAAAGTAAGCAATCTCTCAAGCCTCCCTCTCTTCATCTGGGAAATGACAAGAAAACAGATTCTCCCCTAGATGCTCCAGGAGGGCCGCTCTGCGGACAGGTTGATTTTATCCCAGTGAGACTCATTTCACACGTCTGACCTCCACCTCGGAGGTTACATTTGTGTTGCTTTAAGCCATTGAGTTTGTAGTAACTTGTTACAGCAGCCGTAAGAAATTAGTACAAATTTTGGTTAAAAAAGTGAACAAACAAAAATAAAAATTAAAAATTAAAAATAAATAAATAAAATAAAATAAGTGAACAAACGCCCAAACAAACCAAACAACACCTCTTGGCTCTGTTGAGAGATGAGCATGAGGTGCCTACTGTGAGCTGAGGACACCCAAAGTGCTCATTCCATGACAGCTTTCATCATGGTTTTGTTATTTTGGAGGATGGGAGTGACTTCCTCGGTTATTGCGTGCCGCTGACCCCAGAGGCCTGACGGAGAGGAGAATGCACGGGGCAAGGGGAGAGAAGGCTTGTGGCCTTGCCCATGGCTACATCCTGGCCCTCCAGGGGTTCCCCCACAGTCAGGCTGCCTCCCCAGCACTTCCTACTGCTGCCCGGCTCAGTTCACTCTTCTTTTTGCTCAAAGCCACCCCTCATCAGCCTCCTCCTTCTTTTCTCCCACTCTTGTCTGGGTCCCATCCTGATCCTGACAGGCAGTCCTCCCACAGAGTACCCATTTGTCTCTTCCCCCTTTATAGAACTCGCTGTGGCAGGTCGTCTTTGGAAAAGTGGGTTATGGGGCCTAACGAGTCACCCAGGCCCAATCCCATGTTCAGGTCCCTTCAGCAACACCCTGAAAGCCCAGCGTGGTGGCCTGCCTATACTCTTCCTCTTGTCTGTAGTCCTTCTTCCCCTTTGATTCGACCTACACTCATTTTTTCTTGAATCCATGTTGCTGCAATCACACTTGAAATTCCTTGCAAGAACACGTTGCCCTCTTTCTGTTCTTTAAGCCCAGCTAATCAACCCAAACAGGCTGCGACCCAACAAATGGGTGCCTAGTCCGGACTGGTCGAAATAGTGCTGCCCTTGGCTTCTCCAGACTTTTGCCCCTGACTCTCTATACTTGTGTTGTCTGAACTTTCCCCGTCTATTTATTTTTGTCTCTAGATCATCACTCAGCTGGTCAGGAGCAATGTCTGTGCATACCGGTAATGAACTTTACAATGTGACTGGTCTGGTCACACGAGTAAAGATCTCCCTTGGTGGTGCCTGTGCATTAACTCCTTCAGGGCACCCTGGCTCCACTCAGTCTGGCAGGTAACAGTCACTGGAACAATTGCAGGGAAGAATGAATGCCACTTCCAAGCAGAAACTACACACAAAGATCTTATCCCAGTGGCCTGCTTTCTTCTATTCACTCAGCAAACGTTGATGGATGACCCACGGATGCCCTCAATTCTGGGCCCCAGACACTCATGGATTATGACTCCTTCAATCCCCATAGCTACCCAGCTGAAGAGCAAGGGAAAATAGAGAAGTTGAGATTACTTGGAAGGTCATTAATGCTTACAGTAGGGTAGAATAATGAAGTTCAATTTTAGCAAGGTCTGAGTCACGTAGAAGGCTTGCCTCCCATTGATCCCCTGTACCAACGGGCACTGCAGCCACACTGCCTCCATTGCTACTCCAGGGCCACCTTGCTCTTCTAGGTCTCCGCTCCCCGACTTTTTCCTTTCCCTGGAATGTCAGCCACCCCACCTTCCTCCCACACCCACCCTACACCTCTAGTCTCCTCACCCAAACCATACACACTCTGGAGGGCTTCCATTTCCATAATCAGAACTCCCACACAGCACTTAGGGTCTTACTGGATGTAAGAAGACTATTTAGGAACTATCTCAGCTTCCCTGCCAGAGCATAAAATCCTAGAACACAGCAATCTCCCTTATATATCTTTGTACACCTCAAAACTCAGGTTGTATCATTTAATACATTTTGACTTAGAGCCTGAGTGCAGGCAGTGATTCGTTACTCAAATCAGTAACATGGTAAGAGATGTGGATGGCTTTTCTTTTTTTAAAGATTTATTTACTCATTTGAGACAGAGAGAGAGAGAGAGAGAGAGAGAGAGAGAACACAAGCAGAGGCAGAGGCCGAGGGAGAGGCAGAGGCAGGCTCCCCGCTGAGCAGGGAGCCCCACCCAAAGCTCCATCCCAGGACCCGGAGATCTTGACCTGAACGGAAGGGTAGATGCTCAACCATGTGAGCCACCCAGGAGCCCCCTGGATGGCATATCTGAAGGCATTTGAAATATAAAAGCTAAAGTAATTGACCCAAAACACTTACCTCCGTGTTCCTTCCAGAGAATCCTCAGGGAGGGAGAGGCCCACTGATTTTTAGTGCCATACAAAGCACTAAACCTCATGAATAATTTCTGGGAGCCAGAGTGGGCTGGGGGGATGACCTGGAGCTCCAGCCACACTGGCCAACGCCTCCAGCCTAGCTCTTCCACTTACTGATCGCATGGCCCCAGGGACCTTAATTACCTAAATTAAAGCTTTAGTTTCCTCATCTGCAGAATGAGGCTCCTCACCTTTTTTCTTTTTCTACCTAATCAGGCTATGAGAGTTAGATGTGTCCTAGTTGAGTGGCACATGGAAGGAACTTTATGTCAACGCCTCTTTTCCCACCCCCTACCTTGTGCAATAGGGTACTTTTGATTTTTACTTACTTATTTATTCTGAGCTTTTCTTTAAATTCAAGTTAGTTAGCATATAGTGTAGTATTGGTTTCAGGAATAGAATTCAGTGACTCATCACACTCATCATATAACACCCAGTGCCCGTCATGACACATGCCCTCCTTAATGCCCATCCCCCACCCAGCCCATTCCCCCCGCCCACCTCCCCTCCAGCAACCCTCAGTTTGTTCTCTATACCTAAGAATCTCCTATGGTTTGCCTCTTCCTGTTTTTATCTCACTTTATTTTTCCTTCCCTTCTCCTATGTTCATCTGTTTTATTCCTTAAATTCCACATGTGAGTGGAATTAACTTATTTCGCTTAGCGTAATATGCTCTAGTTCCATCCAAGTCATTGCAAATGACAAGATTTCATTCTTTTTTATGGCTGAGTAATATTCCCAGTGTGTGTGTGTGTGTGTGTGTGTGTGTGTGTGTGTGACATCTTCTTTATCCATTCATCAATCAATGGACACTTGGTTCTTGCCATAGTTTGGCTATTGTTGATAATGCTGCCATAAACATCAGAGTGCATGTGCCCCTTCGAATATCTATTTTTGTATCCTTTGGATAAACAGGGTACTTTTAAAATTGCCAGCTATTTTTGAAGGTAACAGAATATTCTGATAATAATGATTTTTAACACCTGCCTGTAATCAATATGGGCACCAACTGCCATGGATTTACCATTTTCAAATAATAATTTAAATAATAATAATAATTTTCAAGTTATCTTTAATTGTTCTTCTCTTATCCAACACCAAATACTTAAGCAAAACCTTTTGGGTCTACTTTAAAATATCTCAAATCCAGGGGCGCCTGGGTGGCTCATTGGCTGAGCATCTGCCTTCAGCTCAGGTCGTGATCCTGGGGTCCTGGAATCAAGTCCTGCATCCATCTCCCTGCAAGGAGCCTGCTTCTCCCTCTGCCTGTGTCTCTGCCTCTCTGTGTCTCTCATGAATAAATAAATAAAGGCTTTTTAAAAAAATGACAGTGATTCGAGAGCTTAGTAACCAAATTCCCTCCCTTGCTAAATGATTGCCTGACTTTGGTTTGGATGCTTCGGAACACAAGAAGGTGATACGTGATGGTGTGAGGTAGGCATATCCAGGAACTTGGAGCGGCATTTGTCACCTGGTCCGATTCAGTTGTAATGTTCTCCATTGTGTCTTCAGCTTGTGGGAAATCCTGAAGATGGCCAAAGATGACTCCACTGTTCGTTGCTTCCAGGGCCTGCTGATTTTTGGAAATGTGATTGTTGGTGTAAGTAACAAGTATTTTTCAGGAAGTTCTTTCTGAAATCATGGTTTGGGGATTATTTTTTATTATTTGGATTATTATTTATTTTTCCTTTAAACTCTCACTTTTGAAAGTTTAAAGGAAAATAATGATATAATTACTGGCTTCCTCTCTCTTTTCTTTTTTTCAGGAAATGTGATAGTAAAATATGTTAGCTAGAACTTGATTATATAAACTATCATGTGGAACTGCGCAATATGTTGAAAGACCATGATTTTAAAAAAGAATGGATCTTTCCCTCCCAACTTTAAGACACAAAAATCTGAAAGAAGCCAGGTCAACCATGGTCAGTGTCCAAACATTCCCACCACACACAGGCTGTGGTGTTTCTTTTCTACTTCACCTCAGTTTGATTTCCGTGGAACTGTTCTATTAAGCCTGTTGGGGATAAATGTTTGCATTTACTTGTCCTTATCACACAGAAGGCAATACCAGGATGTGAGAGTGGCTCAGAGGCCACACTGTGTGGGTGTGGCATGCTGACAGAGCACTTGAGAGCCAGGATTGCTGGCTCTGGGCCCAGCCTGCCTCCAAGTCCATGTGACTCTGGACAAGTCATCGGCTTTCAAGGCCAACGTCCCTTGTCTATAAAATGCAAGGGGTGAGAAAGATAACCACCAAAGTTCCTTCCAGCTCTAATACTCAATGCCTCTCTGGCACCAATGAGCATGACCAAGAATGGGTTAAATATTATAATCCAGGAATTTGGGTGAAAGGCAGTGGGAGAGTGGGAGGTGATCTCCCCACAAGATGTTGCTTGTGGTTCATGCCCCCAAGGACTCTAGATGGTCTGAAATTGCCTGGGTCTTTTCCCAAACAGCAATAAGGGAGTGACTGGTGGGAGGAAGCATGCAATGTATTAATAGGATGGAATGAGCTGTTTGATGTCCTGGTGATGAGTCCATCACTTTGAGCCTCTGCAGGGACGGAGTTAGTCTTTCTCATAACCCCCTTCCCACACTTCTGCATCCTTCTCCCGATGCTTCTCTCCTGCCCCCCAGCCTGACAGACGCCCTCTGCCCCCAGATGTGCGGCATCGCCCTGACGGCAGAGTGCATCTTCTTTGTATCCGACCAGCACAGACTCTACCCGCTGCTTGAAGCCACCGACAACGATGACATCTACGGGGCGGCCTGGATCGGCATGTTTGTGGGCATCTGCCTCTTTTGCCTGTCTGTTCTAGGCATTGTAGGCATCATGAGGTCCAGCAGGAAAATTCTTTTGGCGGTGAGACCTTAAAACTCTCTACAGTTGCTCCTGGACCGATTTTGATGGACTGTTTCTTCTTCCCTGAGCGCAGTGATTTGGCTTGCAGTGGGGTGGGTGGGAACAGAGAGAGCCAGGTGGGGGTGAGAAGGCGCAAAAGACTCTCCTGCAGTGAAGCTTGTCCGTGTGGGGGTAAGGATGCCCTCCACCATTGCAAGTCCAGAAGATTCCAGTATGGAGAAACGTGGGGGTGATCCTGTTGAGAATTTTTCAGATCTGTGCTTCTCCGCCTGGTACCTGCATGCATCCAGCAGGTACAGCCAGAAGCTACATAGGTCAAAGGAGAGACAGCGTGAGAACATGATCATTAGGCTTTTTTCTCTTGACAATAAGGAGTTTAAAGTATTATTTTAATACCAATCAGTCATTCATATCTTTGGATATAAAATGCAAAATATGCATGCATTTTTAAGAGACAGCATGAGCTTTTTCAGACATTTTTGAGCTTAAGGCTGGTGATTTTGTATAATGACCTGCGTTTCCCATATTTTGTATTCACTCTACTCTTCAGGGACCCTAGAAAACCTTGACATGCAGCACTATAGAGCACAGCGTCGGCCCCACCTGCCTGTGGAGCCTCTAACACTACGCAGCCGCAGAGGCTTCAGCCCTAAGCCACAGACAGCAAGGTCATGTCCCGGCTTCATAGATGGAAGCAAATCTGCTACCAGCAGAGCTAAGAACCCTTGGAATTGGGTCTAGACTTCTATTCTTGGCCCCTATGCTTAGAACAGTGGTTTTTTCCTTACACTGTGATGGGGTCCCACCCCCACCCCCCACCCTGAAATAACTCCTACCCAAGTGCTGCAGGACTTGAGTTACATCTTTATAGATCAAGCCCAGCAACTTAAAGTGCTTGTTGGTTTACTTTTCCTGTGATCTAAACTTTGCCCTGACACCCAGGGAATGCAGAACATTTACATTCTCTGATTCCTTTAGCATGAGTTTGTTCTGGGACAAAAGCACCCACTTGTTCAGGTGGGTAAAGAATGCAGGGAAAGGGAGAGGAGGGGCAGGTATCCCCAGAGACAAGTTTTACCTGCATCCTGGTCTCACCTTGGGCAGCCACGTATACCTGACAAAGCCAGGAGGGAACATTCTTCACCGTGTCCTGCAAAGAGAAGGAGCAGGGCAGCTGCCCAGGGGCTGGTGGGGAAAAACCCTGCATCCTCAGCACCTCCTTTCTGGAGTGTCCTTAAGGGGTTTCCCAGCCCCTTGAAGAGGAGCCATCAAAGCCCTTTTTTTCAGTGTGAAAAAGTTGTCATAAGTGTCATATAGATACTAATAACCCATGCACTAAGCTTTTTTTCTACATTTCAGCTATCAAAAGATTTGATGTATTTAAGTTTAATGTATTTTTATATATTTATGTCTGCTAGAAAGTTCAAAAAAATACTTTGTTGAACAAAATCCTTTCAACTTTTTTTTACAAAGGAATAAAGGTGTGATATTTCTCACACTTTTAGGTAAGAGTGTTGAAAGCAATGTAAAATGTTTCCTTTAAAAAGAGCATAGAAGAGGCAAAAAGAATGACAGGCTACCAAATGGGAAAAATCTGTATTTTCAATTTTTTCCCTTTTTAAGAGAAATTCTCATGTTTCCATGGATACAAGTGGATAGATAAAAGGACAAAATCAGGATGGATAATTAGATTTGTCAACTTAAAGAAATGAATATTATGGTGACAGTATAAATAATGTCCTCCTCAAGGAGGAAAATAATCCATTTGTCTGTTCATTTAAATGTGCAAAATATAATCATGAGAATATTAAAAAAAGCTCTTTTTTTCTTTTAAGGATTTTATTTCTAAGTAATTTCTACAGCCAACATGAGCCTCGAACTCACAACCCCAAGATCAAAAGCCACGCACTCTACCGACTGAGTCAGGCAGGTACCCCCAACCAGCAAAGCTCTTAACAAAAAACAAGGCAGCAAGTGTTATGAGGCCTCTGGAGATGCTCCTGCTGCTAACTCCCCAGCCGAAGCCTTTCTCTGAGTAGTAGCTGAGTAGTTAGGGCAGGAGAGGGTCCTGCTCAGAGAGCCATCCCTGCCCTGGAGAGAGAACAGGTTTCCTTGCCCTCCCCCATGGACACTGACTGCAACGCCCCTTCCCTAGAAGAATCCAGGGAACAAAAGTGAACATGCAGGGTCCAGAAAAGCAAAGACAGACCCTCACAAATAGTCCTCATCCCAGATTCAGAGGCAACTTGACGTTCAGATATCTTTCAGTCATAAATAGAGGCAGTATGGTGGGGAGGCACCATGCAAAAGCGTGTGTGCCCATATGTGAGTGTGGACACACACACACACACACACACACAACAGCAACACACAGACACACAGCAGCAACACAGTGAGGTCTGTTCCACTCGCCTGACCCGTACCTGGAAGGCTGGGGCCTGAGAGAAGAGCGCTGGTGAAAGGCAGTGTACCAGGATCCACTCCACTCTAGTGAGACTGGTCCCTTGTCAGGAGGGACAATGGATATTAAACACTATCTGGTTTATTTTTTTCTGGCCTCTGTAATTCTAAATTTTCAGTAAACTATAAAGAAAACTTCCCTCAGTGAGAAGGAATTTATGGAGCTCTCTATAGTGTCTGATCCACCAAGACTCTTTTGCCAGCCATTGAACAAACACACATACACACATCAGTTCATTCTCTTGATTTGTTTTTCTCATTTAAAACAGAAATGTAGGATACAGGACTGAGAAAGCTCTGTATTCAATAGTCGTTTGTTCTCTGGGCATAAGGAGGGAATTGGGCTGATTAGCACCTGGCACCAAGTCCTGCTCCAAACAGCTGATCAATGAGTGTTTGTTGAATAATTTCATTAATGACTAGATGGCTATACTTAGATGAATATGCTGAAAGACTATAACAATTATCTTTTTTAAATTCTCTTTTTTGGAGATAAATGTAATTCTTTTTTTCCCATTTGTTTCCCTTCCAGTATTTCATTCTGATGTTTATAGTATATGGCTTTGAAGTGGCGTCTTGTATCACAGCAGCCACACAACGAGACTTTGTGAGTACAATTGCAAAAAGCACAGAGCAAAAATGATCATATAAGTTATCATTATCATTATAACAATGTAATAGCTGACATGTATTAGGCCCTCAGTCTGTACAGCCACTCTAATATGTGCATTAATACATATATAACTTTACTTAATCCTCATAATAACTCTATGAAATAGGTATTATCACTATGGTCACTTCACAGTTAAAGAAATGATACTTAGAAAGGTGAGGTAACTTGTCTGAGGTTACACAGTTGGTAAGTGAAAGAAAAGAACCCTGAGGGACACCTGGGTGGCTCAGCGGTTGAGCGTCTGCCTTTGGCTCAGGGCATGAGCCTGGGGTCCCGGGATCGAGTCCCACGTCAGGCTTCCCACAAGAAGCCTGCTTCCCCCTCTGCCTGTGTCTCTGCCTCTCTCTGTGTCTCTCATGAATAAATAAATAAAATCTCTTAAAAAAAGAAAAGAGAAAAGAAAGAAAGAAAGAAAGAAAGAAAGAAAAGAAAGAAAGAAAGAAAGAAAGAAAGAAAGAAAGAAAGAAAGAAAGAAAAGCAAAGAATGTTGAGTCCAGGCAGAGCAACTCTCCGGGCCCAAGCGTACACTGCTGTGCTCTTCCCACTGCACTGTGGCCACTGGCCCTGCAATAGGATGATGTCATCCACCACATCTAAGACTTCCTCTCAATTCAGCATCCTGCTTTCTCTCCTTTTCTCCATTTCCTAGCCTAAGCCACCCTAAAATGCTTGTCCACCCTGGTCTCACTGGGATTTCTTTGAAGATGATGGGAGGGAGGGTGGGGGTGTCCTTCTTCCTTCATGGGGACTTCAGCCGTCCAGAGCACCCTCACATCCACCCCGTCCCTTTTGGTGCCTCTGAGAAGTTTTGCTCCAGGAGACAATGTTCAGTGCCCCTAGCAACAGGCTGAGCAAATCACTTGGCTTCCTTGGGGAGAGTGTGCTAACTCTCCTTTTGTTGTCTCTTCCCACCATAGTTCACACCCAACCTCTTCCTGAAGCAGATGCTGGAGAGGTACCAAAACAGTAGCCCTCCAAACAATGATGACCAATGGAAAAATAATGGAGTCACCAAGACCTGGGACAGACTCATGCTCCAGGTAATGCCTGCAGTCTTGGGGTCATAGCATTCTATACCTAGACCAGTATCCAGAGGGAAGGTATGGTTGGGAGTAAATGCAAAGAGTGAGGACCACCGCCTCTAGGGTGGTTTCCTTTAAAAAGCGATTGGACTGGGGCACCTGTCTGGGTGGCTCAGTGGGTTAAGCGTCTGACTTGTGATTTCAGCTCAGGTCATGATCTCAAGGTCATGAGATCAAGCCTTGTGTCGGGCTAGGCATGGGGCCTACTTAAGATCCTCTCTCTTCTTCTCCCTCTCCCTTTGCCTCTCTCCTCCTGCTCACATAGGCTCTCTCTAAAAAAAGAAAGAGAAGAAGAAAGAAGAAAGAGGAAGAGAAAGAAAGAAAGAAAGAAAGAGAAGAAAGAAAGAAAGAAAGAAAGAAAGAAAGAAAGAAAAAGAGATTGGACATAGGCCAGTTCATTTATTTATCTTATCTATTCCTCTTGTGTGCACATCACTCAGTGGGACTCCTAAGTCTATATTTTATTTTTGAGTGATGATGTTGATTAACTTCCATTTAGGGATAATGACATTGTTAAGAAATTTAGATAAATCACACACCCTCCCTCTTGGAACTCAAGCATCACTTACATTGAAAGAAAATGTTTGCTTCCTCCACACCACAGTGAACTCAAATGGCAATTATTGCCTATTTTGCTTATTTAGTACCTATGGGCTAGTCCTGCCAAGGACCATGGGCTATGACTTGACTTGATTGCCCACTTTTGTCTAACTGGCCATTATCCCTTATATGCAAGTGTACCTTAAATGTCATCAAAAATCCAAGTCTTTCAGAATATCCACTACTGCCCCTATATTGCCTTATGTATACAAATTTCTATCCCTACAAAAGCCCTATTCTGACCCAACTCTCACACTGACCCCTGCCTCCCCTCCCTCTCCACTGGCTCACAGTACATCATCAGCAAACTCTTTTATAGCCTCTGACCTGTTTTTGATGTCTCCTTACCCTCTATCCTCTGTCACTTCCTTCATTTACCTGAATATTCTCATTCCAATCATTCTTTTTACCCCAGTAGGACCTCCGATTCATTGGCCACTGTTTTACTTTCTATCACTCTTCTGACTATAGGTCACGTACTTTTTCCACTCTGTTAGCAAGTACTAAGCTCTTCAAATGAAAATGCAAATCCCCACACATTTGAAAAACCTCCTTACCAACTTTTAAAACCCCAATCTGAACTTGACCATTTCCCCCCAAGAGGCTCAGGTCAAAATACAGGATAATTATTTTCCTTTGCAAGATATTTTCCATAATCCAGTGGCAAAGTAGGGTATGCCTTAAAGCCAGCTGATTTATCATCAAGTTTGTTTGAAAGTAATTTATTCTGAAAGTGGAGAGGGGCCTATAGTTTTAATTTCTTCCCCTGAAACATTTTAGCAGAATTTCTACAAAGGAAGGAAAGTGATATGAAGTATGTTTTATTCCCTAACCTCAACTCTATGCAGAGTGTAAGGATATTAGGTATGCGTTCCTTGATCTTCCTCTCCTATGTAGAGGCATAGCTGTTTGCCAGCAGGTTTTGTTTTGTTTTTGTTTTTTTCCAGTGTATTTTCTCCCATTATAAAAGTAATACATGAGTACTCTAGAAAATGTTAAAAGTGCAGAAACATAAAACAAGAATTACTCATCACTTCTTTGTCACTAAAAATTGTAATTTTCTGATTCTCAATTTGCTTATATGTCCTATGAGAATAATCATACCTCCCTCACGTTGTTGTATCAAGATATTAGTATTAATAATAATTAAGGGTTTACCATGGGCAGACATGGTACTAGAAAGGTCAGGCACATTAGCTAATTTAATCCTCAGAGGAACTCCGAGGACCACAGACTGCGTGAAGGAAACAAGGCCATATTTTACAGTGAAGTCAAATGAGGCATAGTAGGGAGTTGAACTCATCAGAGGCTAAAGAGCTCATTAGTGGCTAGTAAAGTAACAAATGTTGGAGTATTTTGTAAGCTCTAAAAGGTTATCAATTCTCTCAGCCCTTGTTTGGGGAATTTTAGTAAACGTAAGATAAGGTACACTTTCCATATCTTCTTTCTCCATGAAATCTCAGTTGTTACATTGATGGCTCTAGCAAGGAGCATGGAAGAGAATTTTGTATCTCTCCTCTGCTGACAGGACCACTGCTGTGGGGTAAATGGTCCATCAGACTGGCAGAAATATACGTCTGCCTTCCGGACTGAGAACAACGATGCCGACTACCCATGGCCTCGTCAGTGCTGTGTGATGAATAATCTTCAAGAACCTCTCAACCTGGAAGCCTGCAAGCTAGGAGTGCCTGGTTACTATCACAAGCAGGTGAGTCCTCTCTGCCCAAGACCTGCCAGCAGGATTTCTGCTCTATATGAGGGAAATGCTATAGGCAATCTAGTCTATTATACCTATTAACTATAGGTAGTAGATTCCGCATCCTTTTTCCTAAACATCCGTGTCAACTATTCCCTTCCCTGTGAGTAAAATGTGAATGCTAATCTCAGGCTGATCAAGGAGAATCTACATTTTAATAAAACTAACAGAACATGAGAATTGCAACAGTGAAGTCCAACTTTGTTTAAATGCAAACTATTTGTACAATAGAATTGGTATTTCAAAAACTATTGCCGTTAAACACAGATTTATTTGTTCTATTTTTGCAACATGTAAATCGGAAGAGGTGTATACAAAAACAATGTTTTGCTAGTGCCAAGGCAATGGCAATTGCTGATGGCAAATGCAGTAATTATATAACCACTTTCATTATTCAGTGGCAATATGATAGTTTTAATAAAATATTAAATTGATGATTTGGGTAGAGGCAGTTTATATACAGATGGTTTCTGAGAAAGTGTTTCCAGCCCAATGAGAAAGATAGAATGATCATGAAAACTAACATTTATTGAGTACTTACTAAAGCCAGATACTAATCCAAGTGCCATCCATATATTAACTCATTTAATGTTCAAAGGTAGGTGCCAGGATGATTATTTTATGGATGAGGAACTGAGTTATAAGAAGTACCTTGCCCAAGGTCACTCAGCTAGTAAATAATTGCATCAGGATTCAAATTCAAGCAGTCTGGCTCTGGAGCCCAGATTGTAAGCCAAGAAAAAACTTGGAAATATTCCCAAAAAGCCTGATGAGAATTCTCATATTCTTGTAGTCAGCCTCTGAAATGCTTACGCTGCTCTGCAAGTTTCTGCTTTGAGGAAAGCTGGTTGTGTGCCAATTCATTAAATATTGAGAAATGTCAGACTCCTTAGTCTGGTAGCACATAGTACACAGTGCACTTTCAGAATGAAGGACACTGAAGAGCTGATCATTGTGCCATATCTGGAAGGGTACCTGGACTCGGATTGGTTGCAGTAATCCAGAAGAGGACATTGGAGTGATACAGATTATTTTGCAGAGTCCTTCAGAACAATCCTTATTTAGCTTTTCAGCAACATTGTTTTGGTGTCATTTTAATCAGTTACATTCAAACTGCTCTAAAAATTAAATTCATTCCTTATAATCACAATATGCAATATAATGACCACTCTCAGGAGTAATAAATGCTTTCAGTATTTCAACCTTGGCACGGGCCCACACAAACGTGTCTTGATTGGATGGGATTGCATATAAACCGTATCATCTCTGTTAAAGGGACAATTTGCCCTCAGATAGTCAGATAGTCAGTGTATCTCCCTAGGACATGCAATGTTCTTTTTTTTTTTTAAGATTTTATTCATTTATTCGTGAGAGACACACAGAGAGGCAGAGACAGGGGAAGCAGGCACCATGCAAGGAGCCCAATATGGGACCGGAGCCCAGGACCCCAGGATCACGCCCTGAGCCAAAGGCAGACACTCAACCACTGAGTGACCCAGGTGTCCCGGACATGTAATGTTCTAGTAGTGAGGGACCTCCACATGAGTTTTGATAACCCTTCCCACCTCCTCCCGTAGGGTTCCTTGGCCTCGCCTGTCCTAAACATTTTTACCTCCTCTACCCACCAAATACACCACAACTACAAACTTACCATCATGCAACCCTACTCCACTGTCAAGTCCTGCACTTGAAATTCCTCTCTGTCCCCAGCTCCCCATGCTCCCATTGTCTCAATCTCTCATTCTTCCCCCTCAACATGATCTCTTATCTACTAGTCCTTTCCACTTCTCCCTCTCCTGGCCCCCAGATTCCCACACACCACTGTTCCTTCTGAGTTCTAGGTCCTGCTAATCCTCCTATAGCAGACCTTTTTCCCCCAAGGAAAATATGCCACCTTCATATACTTTATGGCAGTTGACACCTTGAGCCATTGTGTAAGTGTTTGCTCCCAAGTCTATTTTTTCTGAGTCTCCTTGAGGACCATGCATTACTCAATTCTGGATCTTCAGTACTTCACACCTCCTGCCTGGCTCAGAGCAGGCACTGAGAAATGTTGGGTGGGTGGATGATTGAAGAGGGGAATGACTCTTTCCTATCCATGTTGTAGCTTTTCGAAATCTACGTTGCATAAATGAAGGCTAACAAAATCAGGGATATCATCATAAGTGTGGGGGGAAAAACTAACCAGAATTTCACATAGCATGTCAGAGGCAGATATTTGTATTCTTACTCATGGCCCATCTGCCCCAGAAATGCTATGTGCAAATTCTGATTATGGTACCTCAAGAACATTATCACAGAACTAAGGAGAGCAAGAGATGGACCATTACAATGATAAATAAATAAATAAATAAATAAATAAATAAATAAATAAATAAAAGCATCATGATAAGGAACTAAATTAAAAGAGGTGAAAAAACTGGGGCTTTGTCTGTGATTCCATGAGAACAATACCCATGTTTGTCTGGTCACCGCTGAGCCCCCAGCCCAGGGCCTGGCACCTGACATAAGTGGGTTCTTATACATATTAAGACAAACAACCACCTCACCTCCCAGGATTGTCAGGAGGATCAGTGAGTGTTGGATAGAGGAGTGTTTGTGAGCTACTGTGTCACAAATGATACTGTTGTAATCATTACTTCATATCCTGCTCCATCCATTCTATCAGTGTTTATTAGGTGCCTACTTTGTACCGGGCACTTGTGCTGGGTTCCAGAGATTCAGCAATGAGCACAATAAGATCCCTACCCAGGACTTGTGCTGTAGCAGAGGAGAGAGAGACCAAACAAGCTACCAAACGAATACATGACAAACTCCAGGTGGTGATAAAGGCCACGAGCAAGAAGTAAAGCAGAGAAAGCATACTGGGAAAGACCAGGGGAAAGAGTGGTGTTTTCTATAGTGCTAAGGGAAGGCTTTGTTGGGATAGTATTTGCAGAGTTCTGAATTAAGTGAGGAAATGATATGCTCCCTTAAAGATCGGAGAACAGAGTTCTGAGCAAAGGAAGCAGCAAGTGCAAAGGCCCCAAAGGGGAGCGTTCTTAGCTTTTTATAGAACATTAAAGGACATCAGCATGGCAAGGTCAGAATGAGTGAAGAGTAGATGGGGCACCTGGGTGGCTCAGTCAGTTAAGTGTCTGTGTTCAGCTCAGGTCATGATCTCGGGGTCCTGGGATTGAGCCCGTGTGGGGCTCCCTGCTCAGCGGGGGGGTCTACTTCTCCCTCTCCCTCTGCCTCCCCCCCCAGATTGTGCTCATGCTCTCACTCTCTCTTCCAAATAAATAATTTTTTTTAAAAACAAAGAAGATGGCAAGGATACTTTAGATTTTGTAGGGCTTTGAATCAGTAGGGAAAGATCACTCTTAGGAAAAACAATGAAAAATGTGTATACAAAATTAGGTACAGGGCCTTGAAATGGGCTTGTGAGTAAGCAGCCCTGAAGCTTAAGCTCATTAGCTTCATAGGGAAGCAGCCTTTGGTAGAGGAAGCGGGGGTCAGAGAGGGAGGCAGAGCCGCATCTGAGAGGGCCCTGTAGGCCAACATGAGAACTCAGAATTTCATTGTAAGAGTGGCAGAAAGCCATTTCTTTTGAGCAGGGATTTGAAGTGATCTGATTTATGTTTGACAAGCATCCCTCTGGCACTGTATAAATAAATAGGATACCAACAGTGGACTCAGGACCCAGGGAGACCAGGTAAGAGGCTGTTGTAGTAATTCTGGAAGGAGACCACAGTGGACCAAGGTAAGCAGGAAGTAATAAGTGTTTGGATTTTATATATATATTTCAAGATTTATTTATTTATATATATATATTTTTTAAGATTTATTTGTTTATTCATGAGAGACACAGAGAGAGGCAGAGACACAGGCAGAGGGAGAAGCAGGCTCCCTGTGGGGAACCCGATATGGGACTCGATCCCAGGACCCCAAGATCACAACCTGAGCTGAAGGCAGATGCTCAGCCAAGGAGCCACCCAGGCGCCCCTGGATTTGAGGTATTTTAAAGTAGACCCAAAAGGTTTTACCTAAGTATTTGGTGTTGGATAAGAGAAAAACAGTTAAAGATAATTTGAGAATTTCTTACTTGAGCACGTAGATGAATGGAGATGCCTATAACATAGACAGAGGAGAGTACATGAGGGAGAAATAAAGGCTTAGCAAAGGCAGGGTTTGTAAGTGGGTTAACAAGGGCCTGGAGCTGGGTCAGAAAAGATGGAACCCCAAGTGGTCACCTGCAGCCACTGGGCAGGCCTAACCATCCAGGTCAGCCTTTTAAGGACATTTCCCTCTGGACCTCAGTGGTCCACGGAACCACCAGCTGCTGCATTTCCTAGACTTCTCCCAGGCTTCAGCTCAGGTCACTCAGAGGGCAGCTCTAACCCCATGTGCGTGTGTTACTCCAGCACTTTGCATGGCGACTGGAACAGAGTGTGCCACATATAAAAATTCACAGGATTATAGCATGCATGAATGAATAATTTGATTAATAAAAAAATGAATCAGGGATGCCTGGGTGGCTCAGTGGTTGAGCCTCTGCCTTGGGTTCAGGTCATGATCCTGGGGTCCTGGGATCAAGTCCCACAGCAGGCTCCTTGTGGGGAGCCTGCTTCTCCCTCTGCCTGTGTCCCTGTGTCTCTCATGAATAAATAAAAAATCTTTTAAAAAAATAAGATAAAAAAATGAATCACTTGCATGCTCACCGTGGCTTCTCAAGATCTCACTAGAATCCAGTAAAGATATGTTGAAATATGATAGCAAATGATTATTTAGGACGTGTAAAACAAGGGTTCCTTTAATGGTTAAAAAAACAAACCGTCTGAGGTTCATGGACCAGAAGCACTTTTCCTTAAGAACAGACAAATCAAAAAGTAACTCTGCCCTTAAAAAAAAAAAAAAAAAAAAAAAAAAAAAAAAAAAAACGCCGAAAAAATCTTTAGGGAGAGAAAAATACTCAGATTTTATTAGGAATACTTTACATTATACTTTATACTACAATGAAAAAAAAAAGAATACTTTTTTTTTGCCCACCTATTCAATATGAAAAAATGTTAGCCTAAAATAGCAGCACCTTTGTTAGACTGAGTGATAAAGACACAAAATACTGTGATACAGAGTAGTTGTTGGACAGCATTATTTCTAGTCTCTCAGCAAAGCCCCATTAGCGCGTGGCTGTCCACGGGGATGTGGAAATAGTATGTGAAACTGGACTTTGGAACAGTATTGATCCAGATAGAAATGTGCTTTCTACCCATCTCTTAACATCTTTTTCTCTGGTTCCTCTCACCCCCGTGTGGGATCACCGACTCCCCCAGGGCTGCTATGAACTGATCTCTGGACCTATGAACCGACACGCCTGGGGGGTCGCCTGGTTTGGATTTGCCATTCTCTGCTGGACTGTGAGTATCTCCCTGTACATGAAAAGGAGAGAGCTGGAGATCGCCCATAGTTAGCCCAACCACACTAGACAGTCTGGAAACAAAACCTCAGGCCTGAGGGCTTAGTCAGGAAGCTGCTGGCACCGACCAAGGAGGCTGGATCCCACTGGCAGGTGGAGCATTTGTATCCGCTGGAGGGGAAGGGGTGCAGATCCACTCCTCGATGGGGGAGCACTTGCTGCTGTTCCAGCTCTCCAGATCTCATTAATTCCTCAATTCATTATGGTTAGATACCAAGGATATCTAAGTGGTTAGATACCACTTCCTGAGGAAGCTTGGAGCAAAGACAACATGCCTGGGTGGGCCCCAACCTCTGAGATTCTGATTCAATGGATCCAGGGGCAGGACCTAGGCATTTAAAAAAAATTTTTTTTTCCCTTATGATTCTAAATTTGCTGTCAGGATTAAAAGCCATTACATTCAGGAAGCAGTTCTAAACTTTTGGTTTCAGAACTCCTTTACACTCTCAAGAATTATTGAGGACTCCAACAAGCTTTTATTTATTTATGGGGGCTATATCTATTTGTATTTACCCTATTGGAAATTAACCCAGAATTTTAAAAAATACTAATTCATTTAAAATAACGATAATAAACTAATTACATGTTACCATTAACAATATATTTTTGTAGAAAAAGTGACTATTTTCTAAAACATTTTGAAAAAAAACAGTGAGAAAAGTAGCATTGTTTTACATTTTTAAGGGTATCTTCTGATTTTAATAGGTGTATCTGATTTTAATAGAAGACAGCTGGTCCTCATATTTGCTTCTTCACTTAATCTGTTGTAGTATGTTGCTTAGGTTGAAGGATTTGAAAAAATTCATCCCCACACTGATAGGTAGTTGGAAGAAAACCAGGAATGTTTGGATAGCCTTCTCTAAAGATAATTGTGATCATTCTCCTTTGGCACTATACAAAACTTGACAACTACTAGTTTCTTAAAATGTGGAATCTAAAACTATGACAACAAGCTTTTCAGAATCTATTATATTAAAATATATTCACCTTGGTTTGTCTTGCAGTTTGCATAAATCTTTTTACCCATTCATGATTCTATAACATCATGCATTGGTCATTTGGGAAAATATTGGTTCACTGTGTTATGGGATCTTCCAAATGTAGACTGAATTCTTTACGCGCTACCAGGAAATCACATCTGTTGCTATTGCCACACTGGAAAGGACCTCAATCACGGGGATGCTCTCAGCCCATCATGGCAGAAACACACATTGCCTGATTTTTGCCTGTGCGCCCAAATTTATCACTGGCAACAGATATTGTCAGTTGTTTTCCTCGAAGTGACATACTCGCTTTGTAAATTTTTGAGAAAATGCCAGCCAGATGCCCAATCTGAATAACCATAGCTTGTCTGTTAGTCTTTTTTTTTTCAAGTAAAAATCGTGTGTCATGATAAAATGGCTAGTTCACTACACAACTTAAACAGTCACACAACTGCCTCTCCTTAAGCCAACCATCAGATTTCAGTATGCAACAAAACTGCTTTACACATATTTTCTGTTGCAAGAATATGAAAAAGACGTATATTCAGGGGCACCTGGGTGGCACAGTGGGTTAGGTGTTTGACTCCTGATTGCGGCTCAGGTCATGATTTTAGGGTTATGAGATCAAGCTCCATGTTGGGCTCCCCCTGCAACCTCCCCCCTTACCCCCTTGCTCTGCTGGGGGGAGTCTGCTTGAAATTCTGTCTTTCCATCTGCACCCCCTACCCCACATGCACGTGAACGTACGCTCTCTCTCTCTCTCTCTCTCTCTCTCTCAAATAATCTCTTTTTAAAATATTTTATTTATTTATTTGAGAGAAACAATGACAGAGAGACAGCATGTGCACGAGCTGGGGAGAGGAGCAGAGGGAGAGGGAGAAGCTGTCTTCCCACTGAGCAGGGAGCCCAACATGGGGCTGGAACCCAAGACCTCAGGATCATGACCTGAGCCAAAGGCAGACACTTAACTGACTGAGCCACCCAGGTGCCCCAATAAATAAATCTTTTTTAAAAAACCATGTATATTCAAAGGTAAACATTTAATAAAATGGGTAATTCTTACTGCTTCATCAAAAACAACCCCAAAATTCTAAAACTCTAAATCTTTTAACCTACTCTTTTTTTTTTGGACAGCAAGTACATAGCAGTGAGTACACTGACTACTAACACAGTTTAGTGCCTCTGCCTCGAATCCTGCCAAGACGCCAGCTGTTTTACCTTCCACTGTCTTTGCACCATCAGCACAAATGTGGAAAACAGTGAAAAGGGCAAATAGAGTCTCAATATTATTATGCAAATGGTCTTAACATCGTGGACACCTGCAAGGGTCCCTTAGGTGTGTGCCCGCCACACTTTAGGGAATGCTGCATTTGGGGTGAGAAGCTGAGTGAGGCAGGAAGGAAGGGAAAATGAACTCCCCTGAGAGGTCTTCTGCGGTCCCTCACCTGCCCTCAGGAACTCCCACAACACCCTGCACACACCTGTCCTGTCACTGTCGCTCCACCACTGGGAGCCAGCTGCCCTCTGTACCCCCGGGGCCTAGCAGAGCACCTAGCAAGTGTCTGACAGTTTGTCAAATGAATGGGAAATGGTAACAGTGAAGTTTCTATTGGTGCCATGCTAGCAGGAACTGTGGGATAATGTTGAAAGGCCCCTATGGATCTTAGAACTCCAGACCAGTGGAAACCCTGGACATTTCCACAAGCATCAAACAGACTCTGAATTTAGTAAGTCTCTTTGAAATTCCAAAGAGGGAAGCAAAAGGAACTCAATGTATTGAAGACCTGCTCTGGGCAAGGCAACGTATCCAATCCTTTTAGCATGAAATCCCCACAACAGCTGGGTAGGCAGCCAGTCTCCGTGGATACAAGCTCCTTACCTTCTCTGCGCCTTGGTGTCTTCATAGGGTTCAGGAAGCGTTCAGGGGTGTTATGTGGGTAGCCCCAGAACAGTGCCTGTTGTATAGAAAATTGTCAAAAAACACCAGACGTTAGTGGTAATGGTATTTCTTTCTCATTCCAGCATCTAACTCTGGGGTAGGGGAAGAATGATACCATCAGGACTCTCCAGATGCAGGGAGCGGGTGGCAGAGGTGCCACAGGACCCAGATACTCTAACCCCTTGCCTGAGTCAAATACCTTGAGTTCCATGGCATTCTTCAGGAGCTGCTCTTCTAGGTCATGAGCATTTTGGGGAAAAGAGGGAGTCCCGTGGGAGGAGAGGTTCGGCACTAGAAAGCAAGAAACCTGTACCTCCAAGTGGCCCATACAAGAATTAGGAACACCCTGGAAGGTCATTAGCCCTGATGGGAAGAAGAAAGAACTTCCCCATGGGGCTGGCTTAGCGCAGACTGGGAGGCGCAACCCCAACAGCCAGGTAATTAATTCTAGGGCAGACTGGGGCAGGAAAGTGAGGAATGGGATGTGATCCCTGAATGGCAGGATGGTGACCTCTGCCCCATGAGGCTTCTTAAGGCGACTCTTAAAACTTCGGCATCATCTAAGCCCCAGTGAACCTAACATCCTTTTTTCCCCCAAGTATGTGATGTTTCTAAAATAATTCCTTATTTTTCCCCCTTTGTTTTCTAGTTTTGGGTTCTCCTGGGTACCATGTTCTACTGGAGCAGAATTGAATATTAAGAGCACGGCGTGACCACCCACCGCCCTCCTGCAGGCCCATACCTGTGCCCAGGCGGCCTCCTCACTGGGTCTGGCTCCCCTGGGCGCTCAGCCTCTCCAAATTCTCACTAGTGTTCTCAGCCCCATCGAGGCTTCTGCAACATTCTTATAGACAGTAGGAAAGACCTGAGAAAGTCAATAACTACCTCCAGCTCTGCTTATTTTTAACATGGGGTCATGGAGCCATCCACCAGAACCCTGTTATCACTGCGAGCGCCTGACACCCCAAATCTGCACTTGGACAGCAAACTTGCATGCATTGCACCCTGCTTTCCAAGAGACGTGCAAAGGGTTTCATTTATCTCCATCTTGCCCAGGTGAGAAAACTAAGGAAAAAGTTGCTGAGAAAAATCTTTGGCCTTTGCTCTAGGGTGGCTCCCATCACACAGACACAAGTGACTCCTTAAAGCCACCCGAGGACCCCGTTGTTCTCCAGGACAATGTCTGACCTTGAGTTACTGGTGGTTGAAACTTCGTCTCGGACACGGCAGGGTGACATGTGTGTCGTCCCATGAACTAGATGTGGACTTCTGGGGACCGAGTCGGGCCTGTCATATAGTTAGCAGTCTCCACTCGAAACACCTTTCAAACAGGAGACCAGCAAGCTGGAGAGTAGCCACGTGATCTATGGTGATTTCTGTTACTGTTGAAATATTTCTCTTCTGAACTATGTTTCCATCTGTGGTCCTGAAAGAAATTCTTATAATTCAGTATTTGTCTGGTCTTACAAATAAAGAGGGCTTTCAATATGTTCACTCTCTTTTGTTTTTACCGGTGGCATAATTGGTCACATACAAGTGTAACAAAATGAGTGTTTTAACAGAAAAGCCTTTTTTTTTTTAATTTTTTTTAATTTATTTATGATAGTCACAGAGAGAGAGAGAGAGAGAGAGGCAGAGACACAGGCAGAGGGAGAAGCAGGCTCCATGCACCGGGAGCCCGATGTGGGATTCGATCCCGGGTCTCCAGGATCGCGCCCTGGGCCAAAGGCAGGCGCCAAACCGCTGCGCCACCCAGGGATCCCCAGAAAAGCCTTTTGGGCTCATTGGAATGAAAGTTTAAGAGGGGGAAATGCAACCGGGTGAGGCTTCCTGCCGGATGCCCTGTAGCCCTGCTGTATGGCTAAATGGTTGGAACTTCTAAATTTACTTTTACTTTTCACTCCTGTGTGTAGCCCAGTAGTGGTGATAGAGCTACAGCTCCTCAGCCCTTTTCCTCCTGCAGTGGAAGCATCTGGAACTTCCAACCACTGAACTATGTCCTCCCGTGAAGGCAATGTAAGTTTTCTTCAGGGTCCTACTCACAGCCAACTCAGTCACAAGGAGTGCCCCAATCCCACACCCTGGCCAGGTTCTGGGGAGTTAGGCTGAGCCCGGGTGTAGGGAGGCCCAAGGGAGGAGTGGGGTGTGGGCGCACCCCTGCCATGCACCTGCTGGTAAAGCTGGGGCATCACAGCCGGTCCCTAAATCCCAGAATAGGGGGCCAAAGGCTCCTGTCCTGACACTTAACCAGCTTGCTCCTCCGTTGCCCCTCTTTGTCCCCAGGAGAGCGCTTGGGGTGTCAGGATAAATGACACCTGCACTTAATGGAGAAGGTTCTCTCCAAGGTCTTCTAGAAGAGAGAAAGAGAGGGAAGGAGCTTACTCTGGACAAAGCTTTGAAATGCCTCTCCCATGTGTTCTGATGCCTTTTTCTTCCACTGCTAACCAGGTTTTCCAGTGCCTCAAGGGCTCTGCTGGCTGAGCAAATTCTGCCCCCAGATCCTCTCCTGACTCCCCACCACCACCCCAGTTTCCTGAGTGCTCCACAAATCTACCCACACGAGTCCATTCTCCTTGTGATTTGATCTCAGCTAGGTTAAGGGAAAGGCTTTGTGCAGACTAATTTATACTAAGGGGTGAGTGGCAACTAGTTTCCACTCTCTTAATCTTCTCTGTGGATTTTTCATGGATAATTGAAAACTGATCTCTGGTTGGTGGAATTCAAGGCAGCAGTGGGAGCAGGAAAGAGTTATCATGGGGCCAGATGCCCCCCCTGCTGCTCTCTAAATCTTACCTCCTGCCTTCTCTACCAAGTAGTAACTTGAAAGAGAACAGGCAGTTAGTGCCCCTTGCCCCCTCTGCAGCTATCTTCCTATCTGGGACCTCAGCCTTACCTTGAGAGAAGGTGCAAATTTCACAGGTTTTATTCCTCTGAAACCCAAATAAGGCCCCAAACCCAGGTACCCACTAGGTCACCGACCCTTGGGGCAAACAGCTTTCAGCCGAGACAAGCCCAGGCCTGCCGTTCACCACTCCTGTGCCTTCTGCCCCGGCGGTCTTGAGTTTAACCTCAGGGCAATTTCCACTCCACGCAGGTCCTACTTCCATCCGTCTCCACTTTCCGTGGAAGCCCAGCCTTCCCCTTCTTCCTTCTGGCCTCTGGGACTGAAAGTGGGGCTCACAGCCGGACTCAAACCACCGTTCAGGGTGAGATCCAGCCCCAGCAAACCAGGTTGTGGAAGGAGTGCAGGAATGGCTGGCTCCGGGGAGCTGGCAGGTTGCTGGGCTCACGACTCACCCAGACAAAACCATCTTGAGAAATTGCCACTTCTCCAACATGGGCCTGCTTGTCAGGTGCACAAAGAACAATTACTACCCAACACCAGAAAGGGGGCAGGCTGACTCTGGGGCAGGTTTTACTTGGTTGCAATGCCAGATGGCTCATCACACTCTCTTGGTTGGCTGATTCCTCCCAGGTTGCCCCTCAGGCTCCTGGCGGGCTGTGTACACGGAATGTTAGAGGGCCTACTGCTCAGGGGCACCTGGGTGGCTCGGTCATTAGGTGACCGGCTCCTGGTTTCAGATCCCATGGGGATGGGGGTGGGAGGCCTTGGAATCAGCCTGGCCTGCGCTCAGCGGAGGGCCGGTCCCTTTAGGCTTTGGGCTTAGCGGAGGGATGGGCGGCTGCTTGGGATGCTCTCTCTTCCTCTTCCTCCTCACCCCCCAAAATAAATATATAAATCTTTTCTAGAAAGAGGGGCACCTGCGTGGCTCAGTCGGTTAAACATCTGCCTTCTGCTCAGGTCGTGATCCCAGGGTCCTGGGATGGAGCCCCGTGTCGGGAGCAGAGCTGGGAGCCCCTGGTGGGGCCTGCCTCTCCCTCTCCCTCTGCCTGCTGCTCCCCCTGCTTGTGCTCTATCAAATAATAATAATAATAATAAAATCTTCCCCCACCAGATTTTTTTTCCAAATTATTTTTTTTCCAAATTATTTTTTAATTAAAAAAACCAACATACTGTTCGGGTTTGTAAGCTCTAGGACTTCTCCTACATGAGTTTGAATACACAGAAATTGCTCCAATTCTAAGCAGCAGATGAGGTGCTTCCCAGCTACTGATAAAGAAGAGAAACTCACTGGTCCTGTGAGTTTGAAAATCCAATCTCCTCTCAACCCCCCACCCACCCCCACCCCTCCGTGACAGGCAGGCTGTGGCTGAGGAACTGGAAACTCAGCTACTTTCTTATCTCTATCGAGTGAACTAGGGTCTTTCTCCTCCTATATCTAATATTTCCTTTCCTTTGTGTTTTCTGCTTCACCACACTCAGATCCTTATCACCTTCTATGCCTGAGGCTGAATCAAAAAAGACCCAGCAAAGGCTAGTTGTACACTACAGAGTTTGCTTTCATGTGTTACATTTTTAGAAGGCTTGAGTGGCCCCGTCTGATGAGGAGATGCACAAACATCTTGGAAAAAGGCAACATTTCTGATAAATGCAATTCCCAGAACCCTCCTCCAAGCAACCCTGCCCACAGCCAACTCTCAACTCCCAATACACACACACACACACACACACACACACACACACACACACAACCTTTGACAAATAGCCAAATCTTGGGGTTAAAGAGAAAGGGTGCCATCATGTCCTACTTTCTAGTGGCTTCTACTCTGAGTTCCTGCTGAAAAAGAAAACAAGAGCAGCCCTGACATTCAGAAACTAGGCTGCACTCACAACTAGGCCTGTAGATGTGAACAGTCCTACCGGATGTAATCTCACACAATCCCCACCTCAGATAAGGTCACACAAAATTAGGCAAAGTACAAGTCCACTTCCCAGTTTTGTCCAAGCACAAATACAAGGTCACCGTGCCACCTGCAAAATACCAAACATACCCTCCTTTGACTAAAGTAAGTGATTGCTACAAGGTTACTAATTACAGCTCTTTTCTCTTGCTAGTCTCTATTCTATGAATAAAATGTATACACACAATTGTCCCCCCTTTCTGACAAATGTCCAAGGTAGAGCACACCGTTTGCTTAGGCCCTCCCCTTAATGACCCAACCAAAACCCAAATGCTGTAATAGGTTCCAACTCCCTTTTCCTAACGCACTTCATGGTTCCCTATGGTGTTTTCTCCCTCACTGGGAGTCATAATCCCAACTTACTTAACTACAGATGTGTTCCTAGGAGTTTTTGAAGGGCATAGCTTTCTCCAAATAACTGTCCATCCCTATTTCCTCTCTTGGTGTATTTGTTGGTTGGTTTAGAGCCAAATATCTGGCTCTAAATCCCAGCTCTGCATGTCTTTGGCAATTTACTTAGCCTCCTGGAACCCGCTTCAGGAAAACAAGACTATCCTCACAGAGGACTGGGAGGGTCCGGTAAGATATGATGTCAAGTGCATCAGAATGGTTAACAGGCTAAGAGACACCAATAAGAAGTTATACTCTAAGTCTGAAGAACTCTGCTTGGCCCAGAATCCTTGGAAACATCCCAACTAAGGTCACATTGTTCAATTTATTACAAGCTTGATGACCAAATACACTGGTCCAAATTTACTGGGCCTCAAACAATAGCTGAGTAATAGCTTTTCACAACTCCTACGCCATAGAAGAATGTACTGGGGTCATCAAGATAAGATTTTAATGGATACGTCTCATGTTCTGTGTATATTTCTAGAGTCCTCACTACAAATGAGATCTCTGCCCTGGCTGGCCTCCCAGAGAAATATCATCATCTGACAATGTGATATTCAGGGCGGGGGGACACAAGGTATGGGAGAGAGACTTGGGTTCAAGACTTATCTCCTCCTCTTACCAACTTCAGTAAGTTACTTGAATCTGTTTTTTCTTTGCTGTACATACATACCTACAGGGCTATTGGAAAGTTTATTTTTTATTTATTTATTTATGATAGTCACACAGAGAGAGAGAGAGAGAGGCAGAGACACAGGCAGAGGGAGAAGCAGGCTCCATGCACCAGGAGCCCAACGTGGGATTCGATCCCGGGTCTCCAGGATCGCGCCCTGGGCCAGAGGCAGGCGCCAAACCGCTGCGCCACCCAGGGATCCCGGAAAGTTTAAATAAAAAAAAAAAGATACATACATACACAGGCAACTTGGCTAATACAGAGAAAGCATTCAGTTATTGTTATGACCCGTGCTTCACCAACCTCTCTTCCAAGGCCCAAATTTACACATACGTGCACACACACACATACACATATATACAAGGTCCAATTTTGAGTTTTCAACAGTCATCCATGGAACAACAGGGCCTTTGCCTGTACAGTCCTGTTCCCTGGGGTGGGACATCTCATCACTCCTTTGTGAATACCTCTGAGACCTATTGGACCCTCTCAGCAGGTGTAAGGTGGTCTTCAGAGTACTTAACACCTGTGAAGGTGGCAACAGCTTAAATATCTAAGGTACTAAGGGATCGGCTTAAAATAAGGAATGTGATTAGCAAAAAAAAAAAAAGTATTTCTAAAATGCATCTAAATATGCTCCGTCTTGTAGGATGTGTTAATGGCTTTTGACAAGAACTGTATATATGTATAAAACTTGGAGAAAGTGGACATTTTGAGTCTAGCAGAAAAGATCTTTCATCTCTCCCGGGAGTCCATCCACGGAGCATTTGGGGCCACTCGGGGAAACCTAATAGGGGCTTGAGTGGAAGTGAAAGGGCTAAAGGCAGAAAAACCAGGGAGGGAGTCTGGAAAAAAGTTCTAAGACCAGATGAGAATGGAACATACTTTTAAGATCCCAGAAGATACCAAACTTCTCTAGGAGCTAGGACAGAGATCTAAATTCAGGGAAACTACCTTTAAAAAGGAAAGAACCAGCCCCCTCAAAAAAATTTAAAAATTAGAGAAGCCAAGGTGATGGCAATATGTTGTAATGGTCTTGAAATCAGAAGACCTGACTTTGCCAACTACTAGCTGTGATACAGGCAAGTCCTCGACCTGCTCAGAACCTCTACTTCCTTATCTACTCTACTTATCTCAAGAGTCAACCAGACCAATAAATTGTGTGTAAAAATATCACAAACCATAAAGCACTCTAAAATTGAGTGGCAAGGTGAGATAAAATCAATAAAGCATTTAAGGGGGGCGCCTGGTGGCTCAGTGGTTGAGCGTCTGCCTTCTGCTCAGGTCATGATCCCAGGGTCCTGGGATCAAGTCCCACATCAGGCTCATCATAAGAAGCCTGCTTCTCCCTCTGCCTATGTCTCTGCCTCTCTCTCTGTGTCTCTCATGAATAAAGAAATAAAATCTTTAAAAAAAAAAAAAGCATTTAAGATAGCACACCGTTCACATACTTATGATGTCCAGATAGACCGTGCTCATATAATCCTTAGCAATTACTAGAAGCGTATCTACAAAGCTCAGAAAGCTCAGCCTCGGGATCCCTGGGTGGCGCAGCAGTTTGGCGCCTGCCTTTGGCCCAGGGCGCGATCCTGGAGACCCGGGATCGAATCCCACGTCGGGCTCCCGGTGCATGGAGCCTGCTTCTCCCTCTGCCTGTGTCTCTGCCTCTCTCTCTCTCTCTGTATGACTATCGTAAAAAAAAAAAAAAGAAAAAAAGAAAGCTCAGCTTCTTTGTAGCAGTTGACAATGAAAACATATAGGGCAGGAATTGGGGAAACTTGGCTCCTTTGAGGCCAAACCCCTCTGCCCATCCGTGAAAGGAAGCAGGAGGACAACAGCAATAAGCAAAGGTCCTAAAAAATTCTCTTCCACCCTGAGAAGTTTCACGATGAGTCATTTATATGACTTGTACGTTACCTTAGTGGAAAGAATGAACTGAAGCACAGTAATAGGCATGGTGCAGTGGTTTCTAACATTTGCCCCCAAAATGCAGATGCCTGTTCGTAGCTCAAAAAGCGTGGGGAATTTCCACATGGTTTGCTGTATTTTGTTTCCATTTTTTTTAATCTTTAATCTTTTTAAAATTTTTATTTATTTATGATAGTCACAGAGAAAGAGAGAGAGAGAGAGAGAGAGAGAGAGAGAGAGAGAGAGAGGCAGAGACACAGGCAGAGGGACAAGCAGGCTCCATGCAGCGGGAGCCCGACGTGGGATTCAATCCCGGTTCTCCAGGATCACGCCCTGGGCCAAAGGCAGGCGCTAAACCGCTGTGCCACCCAGGGATCCCTGTTTCCATTTAACAAGAAACTGAACTCTCAAATACGGATCCTCAAATTCCTTGCACACAGTTTCTCTTCCTTTACCCTCCCAACCATGACCAGGGACCCACAGCTCCAAACTGGGGACCTCTGGCATGGGCCGTTGCCAATCACAATAGTTCAGTCTGTACAAGATTATAATTAAGAGAATTTGAAGCAGAATGCTCAAGATGCTGCAGAAAAGAGAGAGAAGAGCGAGGGGGAAAATGGAAAACCATTGTTACTTCCTTGCTAAAGGAAAAAAAGAAAAACCCACAGCTTTTACTTGTCCCTAGGGAGTTAAAGGTAAACCAGGCCAGTCCTAGGTAAACCTGTTCCATCTACAAAATGTATTTTCCTTTCAAATTCTCCTTGCCCACTTGGGAGGTGACTGCTGCCTTTCTTGGGAGCCCCAAGCCTGCCTTCCCCTCCTTCTCCCTTTTGGGAAGAACATTATTTACACTCATTGGCTGGCATTCATTCATGTTAAAGTTTAACAATTAAAAGTGTCATATAATAATGATGGATTGAGAGATCCTAGGGCACAGTACCACAAATCTTCCTTAAGAACATCCAAATCTAATTATGTGTCCAGTCACCCATACAAACAAAATATAATTTCGTTATCCAAGTATCCATCTCTGAATATTTCTGTATTCCAGTATCCTTCTCCTACTACCTTCCTTAGATTATCCACCCACATCCCTGCCCAAACCCCAAGAAGCTCAGCAGTACTGGCCCTTTCTCCCCCAGACGACTGACACTGCCCAACTCTGGGCTATGGCCCCATCTTCCTCCCAAATCAAAGGCTTCCAAACCCAGGCTTCTACCCCTTCCTATCCTATTGGTGACCAGGTGTGCCCTGGGTCCAACCCTGTCGCGCCCAGGACTGGTGGTGGGAAAGGAGTGGGGCACAAGAGGATAAACAGATCAAAAACATGATGTTGGGGGATCCCTGGGTGGCACAGTGGTTTGGCGCCTGCCTTTGGCCCAGGGCACGATCCTGGAGACCTGGGATCGAATCCCACGTTGGGCTCCCGGTGCATGGAGCCTGCTTCTCCCTCTGCCTATGTCTCTGCCTCTCTCTCTCTGTGTGTGACTATCATAAATAAATAATAAAAAAATTAAAAAAAAAAAAACATGCCTGGGAAGTTGCCTGGGAAGTGAGATGCAGAGGCACCTGCCACGGGCCCAGAGCTGGTTAGAGAAAGGGACTGCACACAGGAAGAACAGGAGAAAGGAACAGAAGGATAAAGAGGAGAGGGCGTGAGGGGGTTCAGTCCAATTTGTTTGTTTCTAAACCCTTGAGGATTATGGGTCCTGAAATGAACACATCAATAGGCCTCAAACATCAGTAAAAAAACAAGGAGCACCCCATGCTTTTTCACATTTTACTACAGAGGTACTTTCGATATATCACTAGCTAATAGGTCATTTGTAAACTGCTGATGCAGATCCTGCATGTAGAAAATCATTGTACAAAAATACATCAAAAACTAGAGGATAACGTGTTCCCTGTGGGCTGTTGCTGGAAGGCACGTCTGGGCAGGTGACACGGGCCACAGAGCAGCAGCGGCGGTCACAGCCCACACGGGCCTCCCTGAGGCCAGGTTTGTCCAAGTTCACTGCATCCTGATTCTTCACCTTTCTTCTCTCCTCCGTGGCCTTCTTCTCACCCGGGACCCACCTCTTCACAGATGACCATGCAGGACAAACAAGTAACAGACTTCATTGTACCGTTCTCCCTCAGACGAGAACAACCGCAGTTTTCTGGGACACTGAGCAGTTCTATTTCCCATGGGCTGTCTTATCCCATCGTGTATCACTTCAAACTTAAATCTCCTTCAATCCACATTTTTCACGTAGCCTTCATGTTATCCCTGGAGTAGTCCTTTCATACTCAGCCCCTCGAGTATGCGTACCACAGTCTTTAATAACAACCCTCAGGAGCAGAACGACCAAGAAAGTGGTCTTCCTACAACTGTTTTACATTCTGTATTACTTGGGGCTCTGCTAACAAAATACAAAAAGGAGAAATCCAGATCCGTAATTAGCTGCAACCAGTTCTTAATGTGTACTACAAGGGAAAGTCTCTAGTCCAAAGTTATTGCGGTAAAATATTCAGTTCTTCCGAAATGTCACCAGAAGATCCAGGGTCATGCACCAGACCAGAAATCCACTGTGATGTTGGTATACAAAGGATTATAATCCACAGAGAGTAATTTATAGATACAGCTAGTCAACCCATCTGTTCTCCAGACTCGTGACACCTGATGTAAGAGCTTCATCCTAAAGATAAAAAGAACAACGTCAATGGTAATGCTAGAATATAACATATTTTACCACTGCTTTTTGCCTTGTCCCCAAATTTGACAAAAGCACCCTTGTAAATTATTGCACCTGCTGGGTTTCCTACTACAAAAAGTTAATTTTCCCAATCTAAAGTAATGGACACCACTAATAGCCATGTGGCTGAATGTCAGACCCTATGTTAAGAGCTGGGGACCAATGATGAAAAGGGTCAATGCACCCAGTCTACAGGACAGAAGGGCTCACAGGCAACACTGATACAACGTGACCCGTGCCATCAACTGCTAACAGGTCCTCGGCTAAGCTTCGGGTGGATCTAGGAATCCTCCCGGGTTGCCATCCATAGGCAGGGGCAGGTACCTCTATTTCCTAAGTCTCAAAGTTAGAATCTACGTAGAGGAGGATGAATAAAGCGGCACTTGACTTCATGAGGGAGTCTGGGCGGGGAGGGCTCAGAGAAAGTAAACGTGACTGAGGCTCAGAAGAGGAGAAAGGTGAGGGAAAGGACACGCAGGCAGAGACGCCACCCTATGCAAGATGCAGAGACATGTTGAAGTAGCAGGATGCGTTTCAAGAAGCAGCAGCAATTGCAGGGCTGGGGCCCCGGGATGTGGGGATGTGGAACAGGTGGTGAATTAAATTGGTCTCTAGGAAAAACAAACAAACAAACAAACAAAATAAATAAATAAATAAATAAATAAATAAATAAATAAATAAATAAATAGGTCTCTAGGAACTTGGGGTGAAAAGCAATATATTTCGGTTACAGTGTCAATGTGGACGGGGATCAGAAATACAGTGCTGAACTAAATAAGGTAAGAGGAAATCAATACAGTATGATTTCACTCAGAGAAAATTGGAAAACATATAAAGCTAATAAGCCATCTTCTGTAAAGGGATACACACCTATGGGAAAACAACAGCAAAGAAGCAGCAGAAATAACTGTCATTATCACAATTCAGGAAAGCATGACCTCTTGGGGTAGGGGAGGGGTACACAGGTCAGAAACACAAATCAGATGGGGACACTACCACTGCCCGTGGTTCCAAGAACCTTCAGGCTTTTCATACAATTTATAAGCATTCTTTTGTATCTATTCCATAATTTTTATTATTTTTTAATTTAAAGAGAAAAGTGTACCCCGATGGACAAAGACTGGAAAGACACATGGAAAAGAGAAGTTGTGGGACACCTGGGTGGCTCAGCGGTTGAGCACCTGCCTTTGGCTCAGGGTGTGATCCCAGGTCCCGGGATCAAGTCCCACATCGGGCTCCCCGCAGGGAGCCTGCTTCTCCCTCTGCCTGTGTGTCTGCCTCTGTGTCTCTCATGAATAAATAAATAGTCTTAAAAAAAAAAAAGACTTAAAAAAAAGAAAACAAATTTTGTTAAAGTCACAGATTCTAACAAAAGGGCTAAAAGCCTTTTAATATTGTTTTAAAATATAAACTGTAACAAAGCCCTATAATATTTTAATATTGTTTTAAAATGTAGGGTCCAACAAAAGGAATAAAGGAGTTTTAATAAGGTTTTAAAGTCTAGAAGAAAAAAATCAGAATAAAGGATTGTAGATTCTGCAGCCACTGCCCCCCAAAGAACTGGCTTATCGGCCCGGATTCTTTGGTGAAAGGGCCAATTCCCGGGGCAAGAGAAGTACAAGACGAGCCTAGCACAGCGCATCGTGCAGGAGCCCAGAGAGGCGAGCTCTCAAAACTAGTACAGTTATGTCCGAGGGCTCGGGATCAGCTTGAAGAAGATGCCACCTGCCAAAGATGGGACAACTGAGCACTGAAAAGAGTATGAACTGGAAGGATGTGAGGAGGCATCAACTCACCATTTTGAAAAATGAAAAGTCACTACTGATCCTTTCCCTTTATTCTGGCTTTTTTTCTCTGACAACCATACCTCGGCTACTCAAATAGCTGAAGAGGCAAGTCCTTCCTTACAGAAAAACCTGTCTAATAAATGCAGAACGCCTGACAGTACCAGAATTTTGCGATCCCGGGCAGCCCGGGTGGCTCAGCGGTGTAGCGCCACCTTCTGCCCATGGCCTGATCCTGGGGTCCCGGGATCGAGTCCCACGTCGGGCTCCCTGCATGGAGCCCGCTTCTTCCTCTGCCTGTGTCTTTGCCTCTCTCTCTCTCTCTCTCTGTCTGTCTCTCATGAATAAATAAATAAAATCTTAAAAAAAAATTCTGCGATCCCTAATTGACTAATAAATTCATTAAATGAGCACCAATGGCTGCTAAAATCATCGGTGAAAGACTGATGGGGGACCTGGATGGGGCTGAGAACGCCTAAACCCACAGATCAATGCTGGCATCACCAAGACCCGACCAGACATCACGTCTTCCCGTTGTGATACAAGAGGAGCTACGTGGCACCATTGGTAAGGTGTTCTTGTCCCCAAATAGTACTGGAATCCGTCCAAGTATCCAGATCTAACCCCCAGTTTACAAGGGAATGCAGAGGTCAGAGGCACATATGAAGTTATTCCACCAGAAGGCAATTCACAAAACCCACAAGGTAGGAAATTCCATCAGACAAATGAACTGGTTTGTTCAACAAATACAACATAAGGGGAAAAAAAAGTAGGGGAGAGGTAAGGTAATCTGCAGATTAAGAGATTTCAGAGAGCTCATCCAAATATCCAAATGCAATGTGTAGACACTGTCTAGATCCTCTGATCTGAATAAATCAACTATTAAGGGGAGGGAAAAAAATATATATATATATATTATAGCCCAAAAGGCCTTGTTAGTAGAAGTCTGAAGAGACCAGCCCCAGGCTCTTGCACACTTGTGTGTGTGTGTGTGTGTGTGTGTGTGTGTGTGTATTTGATAATTAGGGAAATCCAAACACAACTGGATATTTGATGATATTAAGTAAGTATTGTTAATTTTGTTTTAGGTATGATAATGGTGTAGTGGTTCTTTCTTTAAGACTTCTCATATTTAAGCAAACCTACACATAAAAATGCTGTGATATCTGATTTGCTTCCAAAAATCTACTAGAGGAGAAGAAAAAAGTGAGGGAAAAAAAGAGAGGACAGAGTTAGTAACTGCTGAAGCTAGGTACGTGGTATGTGAGGGTTCAATATACCATTCCCTCTACTTTTGTGTTTGTTTGAAAATGACCAAAAAACAAAAAGTTCTGAGCAAAATAAACTGTCTCATCTGATCAAATTCAGCAGTCCTTCGACAAAAGAGATACGTAGGTGCCTCCTGCCAGGCATGTGAATCCAAGACTCACCGTTCTATATTCACCTCATTGCCTCGGTCTCTGGTGTGGAAAATCATTGTGTATTTACCCACTTCAGGCATTGGCCGGATTATTTTCATTCTATGAAGTTCAACCCTAGAAGAATAACAGAAATGTTTTATCCTACTTATCTACCACCAGGTTCTTAAAAATAATAATAATAATTTGCAAAAAATTTACACTTATGCACAGTCTCACAGAGTCTGATTATTAGAATATTAAAAAAAAAGAATCTTCTTATAATAATGTTAGGCCTCAGGCAGTAAGTCCATAGAAGAACCACATTGAATATTACTGGGGTACAAAGGAGATGTGTCGATTTATAGTTTGTCATTTTCGAAAACACCTGAGAAAGTACTCATTCTGATTATTTCAAAACATCATGACGCATGGGAGAATTAAGGCTTTTCAGGTGCCCAATTTACTTAGTGTTTCCTTTTTTTCAACAAAGAAAGTAATGACCGATTAAGATCCCACGCTTAAAAGCCCACAAACCCAGATATAAATGCACACTTTGTTATTTACAATCTTGGCAAGTCAGTTCATCATTCCAGGACTCGATTTCTTCTTTGTAAAACGGCAGTAGTGTTACAGAGTTGATTTGACAGGGTCCGAGTGAAACAGTCCACACGCTTTGTAAATAGTAATGCAATATAGAAGTGCAAATAAAGGTGGTGCCTGTTGCCCAGGTGATTAACTTAATGTTCAGTAAATAAATCATAGCCAGTTTTTATGTTCAAGTCAGTGGTTTAGTCATAGCATTGGTCAAGAACCACTGTGGAGGTTATGATGTTTTTCTCAAATGAAAGCAAAACTGGGGTCTTCCCTCTACTTGCAGCTGAGGGAGGATCAAGAAGTGAAGTTATATGATATGTGAAAATTCTATTAATCACCCCCTCAGTGAAATGGATTTGGGGAAGATAACGGATACTGTTTATCTCTAGTCCTTGCTACTCTTGCCCTGAAGTCTATCAGGTACCCTCTGTCTACCTCATAAGCCAAGGCCACACAGGCTGCTGATGGGCTAGGCCATAAAGTGCTGTTGCCCATCACTACGACTATTCCTATGGAGCCTTTGGTGGGGGGAATCCATTCTATCTTCGCAGAAACATTGCAGAGACTCCCAGCCTAGACATGGGAACAAGACCAACATGGAGCCCTGGCTCCTAAAAAAGTGATGCAGAATTTCTGGTAGTCATGGATCTATTCATTCAGAACCCTCGCTAGGAAATGTCCTTTCGAAGAGGTAACAGTAGGAGGAAAGGGAGTCTGCTCATAGCCCCAATGGTCTTGTTATTAGAAGTCTAAAGATGACTAGGCCCAGGCTCTTGAACACTTGCTTTGGGGAGCTAGGGATACCCATAACTATCTGGTCACAAAACCCAAGCTTTGGGCGCAGGGGGGTGGTGAGCTGAGAAAAGAGGCCAGACATGTTCCCTTTGGGCCCCTCAGAGCAGAAAGCAATCCAAGAAAATCTAAGGGTGATGCCAGGAGCCCAGGGTCTGGCCTGGCTCCCAGTGTGTGGGGCTAGCTAAGGCATAAGCATGAAAGGACACCTTGGCCTGATCCTGGGGGTGCCACTCCTCAGAGGCTGTTGACACTCTCTGCTCTGGAAACTGAAAACTCTGCCAGGATTCCCTTGGGTCTGAGAAAAAACACAGGTTCACAACAGACTCTCTGGCCCCTTTCCTTAAATAGCATTTTTGCAGAGTTTGGGCCCCTGTCTCAGTAAGTGATACCCTCCAGCAAGTAGAGAAACCTCCATCAACACTTCTGGTCCCTCAACATCCATGAGCCAGAAACAAAGCACCCTCCATCATTTCTGAACTGCCAGTGGCAAATAGCAATTTGGGCTGCCCTGCTCCCACCCCCACCCCTACCTAAGCCTGATCTGTGGCCTCATGACCTGTTGGACTGGCATCGATAGGAACTATCCATAAACACAGGTTTCTAGAGCCACCAATGATAGCAGAGCCCCGTGAAGGGGACCTGTCCCTGTTGTTCACCTGAGTCTGAGGTCATCGTCTTCGCCTCCCCATCCCCAGTAGTTGTTAGAGAATCCATTCACCTTGAAAAATTGCTCTCTGCTGAGGGCAGTGACACCCCCAAAATATCCGCTGTATCGTAACCTGGAGCAAAAGAGAGGAGAGAAAAGGTACCATCAGCACAAGGCCATTTCGGTTCTCCATACACTCTTCGGATGTCCCTCATTTCGGGGCCGGCATTCTAGGAACACTGAGGACCACGCACTTTCATCCATCCACTCCTGCTTGACCTCCACCTCCCAATGTTCCGGGTCCTCTCTGTCGGCCCTTCTTTCCTCTGTCTGGAAAAGTGCTCACATCCGCTCACTAAGCAAAGGGCTATGCACCTGTTGTTGTGAATGTTTGTGTGCAGAGGTCTACAGAGGAACCTATAAACGTGTGCTGAAACATCAGATCTGAAGGACAGATTTCATCTCACGTGCCAATCCAGTGAGCAGTGACGGCTGCCAAGGGCACTGGGTCAGGAAGGATCCTGAGGCTGGTTCAGCACGAATGAATGTCCTGATGAATACACTGGATTTTTACTTTAACTTGTTTTGACCGGGTAGGGGAGAGACAAGACAGCTCCTGAACACACTTCGTGTGCAAACTCCACTTCTGTGCACGCAAAGTTCCATCTCTGAGTCTGTGTCCCGAAGAAGCCAACACACCTCAGCAATCTTGAGGTTTCTGGCTTGGGCAACAAGACAGAGGATAGTCTTTCAACAAAAACAGAGTATACAGAACAATAAGAGGAAAACAATAGTGTGTTTTGGGTAAGCTGCATTTGAGATACCCTGGTGCTTTTGCTCATGGGCAAAAGGATATTGGATCCGAGTTCAAAAGAGAAGAGTGGCCACAGACATGGCTTGGGAACTAAGATGTCAAGAGGTGGTGGTTGATGACATAGAAGCAGGAGAGATCGCCTAAAGACACCAGAGTAGGTGAGAGGTTGCAGAGGGTGGAGCTGTGCGGATGCCGAGAAGAAAAGGGAGAATGGGAAGAGATCAAGAGGCACGTCGGAGTCCCAGTCATTTAGGACTCTAATGGATTATTGGCAGACAAATTAGCAAAAAAGAGAAATAAAGACAACCCTTGAATATAACTCTGTAACGATTCAGAAATGCAAATGAAGGCAGCTTTATAACTTGGATGTTACTCAATGAAAAGGTAAAACATATGGAAGATTTCTAACTTTAACCTCAGTTCAACGTGCTCCAAGACCAGCGCCCCTGGGTGGCTCAGTCGGTTAAATGGCTAAGGGGCTGGGGCTGTCTTCAGCTCGGGTCATGATCTCAGGGTCCTCAGACTGAGCCCCCCCACCCCCATCAAGGGGGTTCTACTCAGCAGGGAGTCTGCTTGTCCCTCTCCCTCCCCCTGCTTGTATGCTTTCTCTCAAATAGATAAACAAGAAAGAAGAAAGGAAAGAAAGGGAAGGGAAGGGAAGGGAAGGGAAGGGAAGGGTAGGGAAGGGAAGGGAAGGGAAGGGAAGGGAAGAGGGAAAGGGAAAGGGAAAGGGAAAGGGAAGGGAAAGGGAAGGGAAGGGAAGGGAAGGGAAGGGAAGGGAAGGGAAGGGAAGGGAAGGGAAGGGAAGGGAAAGGGAAGGGAAAGGGAAAGGGAAAGGGAAAGGGAAAGGGAAAGGGAAAGGGAAAGGGAAGGGAAGGGAAGGGAAGGGAAAGGGAAGGGAAAGGGAAAGGGAAAGGGAAAGGGAAAGGGAAAGGGAAAGGGAAAGGGAAAGGGAAAGGGAAAGGGAGGAAGGAAGAAATTGTCCCAGGAGCAATTAAATATTTCTGCTTTTCTAGATAGGAGAAACCAGATGGAAAGACCAACAAACATGTATCTAATAGGTGGGGAGTCCCAAAGGCCAATCTGTAGTTCAGCTGTTCATTTCTCTGTCCTGACTATACATGGGGAGGCCCTGCTTAACCCACAGATTTACTTGCGACCCCTCAACCTAAAATTCTAGAAAAATGGTATGACGACTTAAAAGAAATAAAAGGAATGAAGAGCTCGGAAGGAGCTGTCACTGGCCAAGACACCTGCTGCTGTGACTTGTTGCCGTGCTGCTGGGCTCTGACTGGGAAGGCCTTCCTGAGGTCCTGCAGACCAGCAGCTTCATCATCAGGACGCTGAGTGGCACCACAGCCCAGGTGCAACCTGCCACTCACAGCAATGGGTCAGCAGGAGAGAACCAGCATTACCGATTTGGCCGTGATCTCAGGGAACCGCCGTCTGCTGAGTGCAAGACAGTGAGCTGGACACAGAACCAGGGAAAGTAACACAAGATGGGAACATCATCAGGGTTTGAGGAAGGAGATGCCATGCATCAGGGGCAGGTGGGCCTGGGAGGATTCAGATAGGTAGGAACCTGGGGGAACCCCTGGTGGCCAGAACTCCACGAGGAAAGGTGAACAGAGAGGCAATGGGGCTGTCCGGGATCACCTGGAGAGCAGTGTGGCCGCAGTGGGAGGTGCAGTGGACACCAGCCAGGAAAAAGGGTTGAGGAGCTCTCAGTTTCTCAGCTGCTTCTTAGATGGCAACTGTCTACGTGTTTGTTGATCTCTGCTTTTGGTTTTTCTTCTCACTGGGAAAAGCATAACCAGTTAAATGGCCCTGGAACAGTTTTATTTATTTTTAAAGGGCTGTAAGACCCTTATAGTATCCAGTGGCCAGGAATGTCCTTACGGAAAGTAGTTAGGTGCCAAAAGAACTCTTGGCAGTAAAACTTGCCACAGGCTGGTCCAGGGCTTCATCACTGATCCAGTCAGTGAGACAAATAAGACTTATTTCGGGCCTCATCAGAGTCTGAGACAGTTGGGGCAGGTTACTTGAAGTTCTTCCCTCTGCATGTGTGTGAAGACTTTTCCAGCACTTCAACACATCCATGGGGCTGCAGTAACAAGGAGTAAAGCATGTGCATTTCAAGCTCTGGGACACAGTGAGACATCATTGCCAGCAGGGAGCAGACCCTTAGGTGCCTGCAAGCCCACCTGCCCTCCTGCGCACGATTAGAGGGATTTTGCCCAAAGTAGCAAAGGTACGAAGCAGGGGACAGGGATGAGGGCAACTCCTACATTACTTGGGACACAAAAGATGTATGTTTACACAGACACATACAATAAAGTAGAAAGATATAAATGACAAACAACCAGAACCAGAGGGAAACTTAGAGGATTTTTAAAAAGATTAAAATAGGAAATATATTAGATCTCTGATCTACAAGAAAGACTCTTTTCAGCTTTAATAAAAGAAGGCCATGGATTTGGCTCAAAGCTCCTTACATCCAGATCAAAAGAGGAGACACATTCAATCATCTGATTCATATTAAGAAAACCCTGCCAGTTACTGAAAGAAGACAAAGGCTTTCTGATATCTGATTACAAAAGAAACGTCTGGCCAGTGACAATAGCAAATCAAAACATTAAGATCCATACAGGGGCTGTTTTTAGAGTGAGCAGCATCTGATGAAATTCCTGATTGCGGCACTGAAGTTTTACTTAAAATTAATTTCCAGCAGGAAAGCCCAAGAACTCAGTTCCTTGTGATCCAGCTGAATTAAAAAAAGAAAAATCTAGAATCCCCCCCCCAAAAGGCCTTAAACAACATGTATCTGCTCTCCAAAAAACAAACAGCAATAAAACCAATCCTGCGTGGTTGTAATTTCTCATCACAGGTGTTCACAAAGAACTGGGCCACGGAGAGTTATCTATGGAAGGGTCCAAAGTACAGGTATTCTCTGTTGGACATGGGGATATCTCATTAATTTTACGTAGACAGTGACGTGTTTCTGAAAATACCAAGGTACCCTGACATGACACGCTGCTTTCTTCCATGCAGAGGTGGCTCAAGGAGACCAGAAAGCAAGACCTTCAGGTAAGGATTATGATAAAATTCCCCAAAGGACGGTTCCCTTCCAGATCCCTCCCCTGCCCCCGGGGCCCACCTCACCCCAACTCAGGAGCGCAGCATCTCCAGTCTCAGCTTCTCCCCTTCCGTCTTGCTCTGCCCAGCACAGCAAAGGCCAGCCGCACTGAGCTCCTCCTAGCACCCTTCAGCTATATTGGGGTGCCAGACGCCCCTCAGTCCCTTCCCTAGGAAATCCGAATCCTTTAGCTGAATGAACGAGGTGCATGGTCTGGCCCCTGCCTGCCGTCATCTCTTGCCTCTCCTCCCTCCACCATTCCAGACACTCCTTCCTGAGCACTAATGAACTACCTGCATTTCCCCTCAAAAGCATGCCATGCTCTCTCTTGCTTCCACGTCTTGGAACTCTGCTGTGAAGCTCCCATTGTGGCACAAGATGAAGGAGCCACGTGCCCCAGGGAAGAGCTTTACACCCCTCGGCAGGTGTTTCTTAGAGACCTTGTATGCTCACCCGTTGTAGCTTATTCTAGGTATCTGCTTATATTCCACAGTTTACACAGGGATTGGGTTTGAAGTCAGTACCGAGGGCAAAAATCACCTCAGTGTTACTCTTGGGAATCCCTTACCGTCCAAAGGGAGAAACCTACACAACTGGAACAGCCCAGACTCTGGGATTCAGGCCAGTGCCTTGGAAGTGTTCTACTCAATGTGGACTTACTGGCAAAAGTAAGGGGCACCCTAGGGGCACCGTGGGTGGGGCTGGCTGTCATTCGCAATGCTTGGATCACTTTACCCTTCCTGTTCTTTCCCTTTTGTCTTTCATCCTCTGCCAAGACTGCTATCATTCCTGTTTTGAACTTAAGTGATGTGTCATGGATCATTCTTCCTTTTCTTCATTTTTCTGCGACAGTCTGTTCACCATGCCCCGCACAGCCTTGATGACAACAGGGCGAGCTTCTCAGCCTAAGCAAGCCATGAGCAGAGCTGCCTTAGCACCCACCTGTACCCGGTGCTGTTCCTGCCAACCACCAGATGCTTGGGCTGCTCCTCACACTTATAGAGGTTCAAGTCGTTCTCGGGCACCAGGTCCACATCGTGGAATATAAAGCAGTCCCAGTTTTCATCCTTGAGAGCTTCTAGATAGCCCACATTCAAGAGTTTGGCTCGATTGAACTTCTTAGTTCCAGCCTATAGATAGAGAAATTAAAACTTGAAAAGTTGCAGAGATAAGATTTCTCAAGGTGGGTGCCCCTCTTCAGCTCAGAGGCAGGAGCTGGAATTATTCTTCCCAAAGCCCAACAATATACTTGGTACAGGAAGGTCTGACAGAGAAGACGCAGGAACAATAAAAGACCATTTGGGTTTTTGTGTGTTTTCATATAGACTTGTATTCCAAACGTTACAAACATGCCTTGAAATGGAGAGCTGTGGCTTAATGGCTATAGAGTTTCAGTTTTGCAAGCTGAGAAATTTCTAGAGACTGGTTACACGACAATGTGAATGTACTTCACACTACTGAACCGAAAACTTAACAATAGTTATGATGCACTTTTATGACTGTGAACCTGGGGAGATCCTGGCAAGGCTGAGAACATCAGATCTCCTTGTCCTCCCAGCCCATCGACCTTGCCCCTGAAGCTCTGCAATAAAATGGTTTGATTTAAAAAAAAAAAAATTAAGATACTAAATTTTAAGTATACATCACAATTTTTTTAAAAGATCATACTTTTAAATTACAAATAAAAATAACTCAGGGCACCTGGGTGGCTCAGTCACTTCAGTGGCTGCCTTTGGCTCAGGTCATAATCTCTGGGTCCTGGGATCGAACCTCACAACAGGCTTCCTGCTCAGTGGGGAGTCTGCTTCTCCCTTTCCGTGTTCTCTCTCTCTCTCTCTCTCTCTCTCTAATAAATAAATAAATCTTTTTAAAAATAACTCTAAAAATTTCTTAAAAAAAAAATTTCTTTAAAAGCATGAGTGGGGATGCCTGGGGGGCTCAGAGGTTTAGTGCCTGCCTTCAGCCCAGGGTGTGATCCTGGAGACCCAGGATCGAGTCCCATATTGGGCTACCCACATGAAGCCTACTTCTCCCTCTGCCTGTGTCTCTGCCTCTCTCTCTGTGTCTCTCTCATGAATAAATAAATAAAATCTTAAAAAAAAAAAAAAAAAAGCATGAGGGTTGTTCAGCCCCTCTTCAGAAGGGCTGAAACTCCAAAGTCACTGGGCCTTCTGGAAGGCACACGTGCAAAGTGTGTGCCAACGCCTGATTCTGGGCTAGCTACTGCCGATCACACCCATTTCTCTGTCCCATGTACAACTATAAACCTTTTTTATACACCCGCCACGCCAATTAGTATCACTGCTTTACTGTCTGACTTCCAGCTGATCCCAATCTTACCATAAGTAACAAATTTACACTAAGCTTCCAAGAAACACTGTTTACCAGAGAAGACCAAGAAACCTGGACCCATAAACAGAGGTTATTGCTAATATTCCAGAGCTACCTAGAAGTTTCTCAGAATCACTGCAAGAGAATCCTGTTTTAATCCTTAATGGCAGAAGGTGATCCTTGGGGCACCTGGGTTGCTCAGTCAGTTGAGCGTGGGACTCTTGATTTTGGCTCAGCGCATGATCTCAGGGTTGTAGGACCAGGCCCCACATTGAGCCTGCTTGCCCCTCTCTCTCTGCTCCCGTTCCCTGCCCTCCCACCACTTGCACTCACCCTCTCTCTCAAATAAATAAAATCTTAAAAAAAAAAAAAAAGAAGGTAATCCTCATAGTCACCTTATAGAAGGGATTCATCACTTGGCTAAGAAGAGAACACAATTCAAACAATAATATGAATAAAGCTATAGCATCAGAAAAATTTTACAGAATTTTTTCATAGCTGTTTGGATCATAATCCTTAAGAATAAATTCCCGTTTAATAAACAGTTTATCAAAAAAAAAAACAATTTATCATAAAGAAAATACAGGCAGTTCTCAAAAGTTACCACGGTATTTTCCTGAAAAGACTAATACCAAGCAGACATATTTTTCTAGTCTCAAATAAATACACTGTACATTGGGGGCCGCTGTCCTGAGTAAGAACTGAGAATGATTAGCACCATTTTTTTTCTTTTTTAAAGATTTTATTTATTCATGAGACAGAGAGAGAGGCAAAGACATAGGCAGAGGGATTACCAATTACCACCATTCTTAAATAACATTTAAAAAGAAAAATAAGGACACCTGGGTGGCTCAGCAGTTGAGCAGCTGCCTTCAGTTCAGGTTGTGATCCCGAGGTCCTGGGATCAAGTCCCACATCGGGCTCCCCTGGGGAGCCTGCTTCTCCCTCTGCCTATGTCTCTGCCTCTGTGTCTCTCATGAAAAAATTAAAATCTCTTAAAAAAGAGAGAAAAGAAAAAGAATTATAGGGGTGTCTGGGTGGCTCCGTCAGTTAAACATCTAACTCTTGGTTTTGGTGCAAGTCGTAATCTCAGGGTCCTGAGATCGAGCCCCAGGTCGGGCTCCATTCTCAGCTCGCAGTCTGCTGGAGATTCTTTCCCTTCAGTTCTGCACCTACCCCCACCGGCATGCGCTGTGTCTCTCTCAAAAAAATAAGTTGATAAAACCTTTACAAAAAATTATAAGCCAGTAATAGTAAAATTTTGTTTCAAATCCTAAAAAATGGGCATACTATATATGCACATTGATTTCACGAGCTCCCATTTATTTTAAAGTATACACTGCAGGACTGCATCCTCTGATTTGTCCAGTTTTCCTAAAACAAATACTACCAGTTATAAAAGCATGTAGTATTAAGCACGGTATTAAGTATGTAGTGAATGATTTTGCTTGCATTGTTGGCACTTGTAAGGACTTGAGGGGGAATTATTTGGGTGGTCTGGGACAATGTGGGAAAGCGAGACATGGATATTTAAGCTGATGCCTTATCTTTCTCTCAGTAAACATTAATACCAAATACAGTCATCTTCATCAGCCTCTCTACTTGGAGCTAAATCCTTCAAAAACAGCCTAAGCTTCACACCACTGTGTTCCTACTGAATCATGCTTCTGGAAGCCAAATAAGGGAGTCGAGAAAGGGAAAATTAAATATAATCTGTTTTACATAATAAAAGTTATAAGCAGAAAGACGGAGACAGTCCTAGAACTCCATATCTGTTAACACAGTAACCGGTCGCATCCTCTGCCCAGATCCCCACCGAACAGCCACGCTCAATAATGAAAAACAATTATTCCAACATCTCATTGTGTCATGTACAGCAAAGGCGGGAGGGAATATACGGTGAATCTCTGGGGAAAATCTCTGGGTGGTCATAGGCTACCACGGAAGGGCTTAGACACAGAAAACAAAAACAAAACTAAACAGACTTCCTCCAGAGGTTCATTTAAGGGGCACACTTAGTCTGATTATTCTACACTCGGAGGCAAGAATTTCCTTTACTCCTTTCATGGATCAATGAGGCAGGAGCCCTTTTCTTTGATGAGTCTGATGCTCCCTTTACCCAGGACACACAGTGGCCATGTCCCCCCCTCGCATCCCAGAGAGAGGAGGACCAGGCGGGCAGAGGCCCAGCCTCACCTGATGGATGATGTAGATGCCATAGTCCAGCTGCTGCCTCTGCAAGAAGGGGTGAAGGTGCTCTAGCAGGTACATCAGGTGTCTCTCTCTGTTCCGGTGAGGAATGAGGATGGCGACCCGCTGCAAAGCCTTACATTCCTCAGGGTGATAGCGACCTCTGTGCACTTGGGGATTTTTCGCCGCCACTTCTTCCAGGGTGAGATCTGGTTTGAAGATGAGCTTGTTCTGGCCCCCTACGGTAGAAACAGGACACGGCAAGTAACAGTAGCTGTCTCATCGGGGGCTGACAGGGTACATGAGCACCCACATAAAGCACTGGGAACACTACCCGGCACACTGTGACGACCGTAGGAGTGTTGGGTTTTAGTGTTATTACTTTTGAGGCCTTGTTCGGTCATGAACTGTAACCAGAGTCATGTGCCCCAGGCTGCTGGCTGCAAAGCCAAGTAGATGACACATAAGAGCATTCCCCTGTGGCTGGAGAACCAACCCTGGGTCCGTGATTCATCTGTGAGGAGGAGAGGCATTCTGTCCCGTGGCCCTGGTAAAAAGCAGAGGTCAGGGCTAGGCTAAGTAATTTCAAATTGCTCCATCCTCTTTTCCTTCTCAAAATTCCAAAGGAGGGTAAAGTCTCTTAAAAATCAGAAGCGTTCTGGGGCACCTGGTGGCTCAGTGAGTTAAGTGTCTGCCTTTAGCTCAGGTCAGGATCTCAGGGTCCTGGGATCGAGCCCTGCATCGGGCTCCCTGCTCAGCTTCTCCTTCTCCCTCTGCCTCCCCCCAGCTCATGCTTTCGCTTTCTTTCTTTCTCTCTCAAATAAATAAATAAAATCTTAAGAAAAAAAAATTAGGAGCATTCCACGGAATCAAGTTCACGGGCAAGGCCATGTTCCCACTCTTTCCCTGAGCTCCTGAGACCTATCCTAGCTCCTGAAGGTAAAAACCATGAAAGGAAATAGCAACCGGCCTCACGTCTCACCCAGCAGTAACACGTATGAGCAACATCCTAATTCTCCCGTTGTGCACGGCTGCAGACATCCCCCACCGCAGCACCTACTCAGGGAGTCTGGAACAGCCTAGCTGGATGAAACCCGAGGCCGTGCATGGTGACCGACCCTGTGCAAGGCTTTATAGATTAGGCTAGCGGCCCTCCTAACCATTCTGAATGAACAGGGAATACTGACTGGGAAGAGAGGAGGCGGTGTTCTGGTTAGAGAACTCGGCCACACGTTGTTTTTTAGACTCCACATACACTGCTCCGGCTGTGACATCTCAAGATGCTTGCACGTTGTGCCATCCCCTCCCGAGCAAGGCAATCACAGGCCCTTCCGACGTATGGTCTCTACACCTTGCTCCGGAGGACCAGCCCTGGGCACGGCTGCTTGGACCAGGCTCCAGGTTCCACGAAGCGGCTGACTCTGGCCAACAGCACCAAGGCCAAATAACTGCTTCCAGCCAGCTGGAGACAAACTGGCCTACAAGGAGGAGCCTTTTCTGAAGGTGTGAGACTTCGAGCCACAACTTAGAGCACCAACGCCCTATAAGCAAAGTCTGTAAAATGAGTTGTGTGAGGGGTAAGCTAGCCAAGCCACTGGACGAGATGACGGCATGGCTGTAGAGACAGCTTCCCACGTAGCCCCTTAACAAACCCCCCATCTGAGTTGGCCTAAGCCTCTATTCTTGGCCCCTGAAAGAGCCCCGTGCAACAGGTCTGATACAAGTGGGTCCCCTTGCTCACTTTCTCATCGCCTTAACTTTTTAGGGGCCCTTTTTTTTTTTTAAAAGACTTTATTTATTCATGAGAGACACAGAGAAAGAGGCAGAGACATGGGCAGAGGGAGGAGCTCGATGTGGACTCGATCCTTGGACCGGGATCACGACTTAAGCCGAAGGCAGACGCTCAACCACTGAGCCACCCAGGAGCCTCAATTTGCTGCTAAATTAAATTGAAAGGCAAGACATCAAAGGGGAATCAGAGCATGCAACATATTTAAGAAATAAACACTAAAGACAACATTGAAAAACCTACTCGGTCTTGTCCAAGGGACAAGTGTACTCGGCCAAGGGAATGGGAACAGATGTAACATGAGTGAATTTCTCCACTTGTGCTCCGTGGATGCCAGGAGAAGGATAACAGCCAGGCCCGCTAGCTTACTGGTCGCAGGAGGAGGATGGGAGGCAACATAGAACAGAGCGACCAGCCTAGATCCATGGACCCCCAGACCATCCAGCAGATGTGTGCTTCTGAGGCTCCTGCGGCTGGTAATAAAACTGGGTATGTTCATAGAATGGAAGACGGCCTGCACGTCAGCAGTATAGATACGTCTCCCAAACATAATGCTGAACAACGGAAACCAGACACAAAAGAGTTCATGGTGTATGTTTCTAATTACATAAAGTTTAAAGACAGGAAAAATCTAACACTAAGTGTTAGAATCCCGAAGTAAGGGTCATGCCTGAAAGAAGCGTGAGAATATCTGGGGTTCCAGAAAGATTCCATTTCTTAATGTACATACCGATGACACGGGTATGTTCATTTTGTGAGACTTTATCAAGTCGTACACTTCTGATTTGTGTTTTTCTGCACATATGTTATATTTAACGAAAAAGTTGACACAGCACTTGTTAAAAAAAAAAAGAGAGAAAGAAAAAAGAAAACACCTTACTGAGGTACGGAGACACAGAAGGGCAGCTGTCCAGGTCTGCTTCTTTCCTGGATTCTTCATTAATCATAGTTTTCTCCTTCCCCCAAACGAGGACCTTGTTGAAATTAGCCATGAAATCCTGTGCTTTAGGGATCTCTTGAATAGCACCCACAAAGTAGTTGCTGGTGGCCCACCCAACCACTGTCAGGCATAAGAGAAAAAGCAACAGTAATCGGACTTTGTAGGAAAGGTGGAAGGTCACCAGGAAGCCCATGGCTGTTATTCCGTGAGCAGCACGTATCCGTCCACTTCACCGCAGGCAGGAAGCCTCAAGTGCAACTTGTCCAATCCAAAGGCAAACCTGGCGACAACTAAGGATGCCTGCTTCTGCTCAGTAGCTCTGCTCCATCAGTCTCTGAAAGGCAATCACCAAGACACATTATTTCACGTGGAAATCCTATCCTGAGTGATTCCCGTCAGCACAGACTGAAAACCTATCCCCAGGGGATCCTGGCTGACAGTAATAGGGCTTCTCCAACAAGGACTTTGAGGTCAGAAAATCAGATTTCAGGGGCAGGGGGCTCCACCCATCTGTGCCTCGCTGGAGTTCTCTCCAGGTTACCACCCAGGCTGTCACCCAAGAAGAAAAGGTGCTTCCAGATGTTGTACAGGAGGTGAAGGTAAAGAAGAGGCTGTGAATGCCTCCCAGTTCTGAGTTGGATGCAGCCCCAAATATGCCCCCCACCCCATTTTTTCTTTAGTGGCCCTTTCCTAGCACAACTTTAAGAGAAGGTTAACAACATGTGAAATCTTGTATTTTTGACCCAAAGAGAAAAATAAGGAAAAAGGCAAAAAGCTCTTCTCTGTGACAGCTAGAAACACTTGTTCCTCGACAACCCGCAATAAAAATCAAGGATGTTTCAGCTGTAAATGTTACATTCACAAGGAGGCACTGATATAGCGCACGCCCCGACAGGTGGGGGGTGAGGGCAGGAAACGTAAGAGAACGCCGACACAGGAAGTCAGCCATCTAGAAGGCTAACAGGGAGAGCCACAGCGCAGTGTTTGACATCAGGGGTTTGGATTTAGACAGAACCATAGCTCCACCACATATCAGCCATGACACCCCAAGCCTGTCACTTAACCGAGCCTCAGTCTCCTTACCTGTAAAATGGGGATAAAAACAACACCTCCCTGGCGAGGTTACTGTGGGACTGAATGACCTGATGTATTAAAACAGAGTGTTAGCCCACCTCCTGGTGCATAGTGAGCACCGACTACGTGCTGACCATCACTGATACTGTTGTTCTATTATTCACATTAAGTAACTCTAGACTAAAGATGAGCAACAGGTGGACACCCAGGCGGCTGCCACAAGCACCTCTCTATCGTACCATTTCTCACCGTCAGTTGAAGAGTTGCCATTCTGGTTTCATACTGTATAAGCACATGGTGAGATAGTATGAGTTCACCTCTGAGAGGTGGCTATGCCCTTAGTTACTGACAAAAATCCAGTTTTGGGCCCACCCTGGACCGTAGTGAATGCACGAAGGTGATGAGGGCTACTTGGCAAGGCCCCCCTGGGGACAGCCAGCAATCCCCCCCCACATCCTCCCTGCACTGCTGAAACCACCTCTCTCCTCAAATTCTAAGCATGTTATCACAAGGGTGCAGAAAATGCCAGGGCGGCAATCATCCGCATATTACTTCTACAGTTTAAAAAAATGATGATTTTCAAAAGAAAGTTCTTTCTAAGGCAGGTATCCTCAGTTAAATGGATGGAATGGAGTACAAAATATTTTCTGTGCCAAGTAATGACACAAAAACAGGTATGATTAGATCTTAACAAAAAGGAAAACAGAAATAAACTGATGTCTCTATGATGACCACTAAAACTACAGAAAGAAAACTCTAGAAAGAAATACAGCCTAAAAGCTGACAATAACTGTATGAGGAGTATGGGATTAGCCAAGGGTGTGTTTTCTCTTTTATTTTTTGACTTTTCTATCATCTCCTTCTGTCCTTTCATAATGAAAACAAAGTTGTTAAACTGGTTTTTAAATATTTTAGAAGATTTACTTATTTGAGAGAGAAACACATGTGTGCACACAAGAGCAGGCGTCCGGCAGAGGGAGAGGAACAAGCAGGCTCCCTGCTGAGCGGTGACATGGGGCTCCACCCCAGGACCCCGGGATCATGACCTGAACCTAAGGCAGTCGCTTAACCAACTGAGCCAACCAGGCGCCTTGTGTTTGTTTGTTTTTAATTAGACGTAGGGATGTGGTAATTCAGAGAAAAACAAGAACAAGACAATCTTAGCACCTCTCAAGATAGTCCCCTACTTCACTGATGGGTAGTGTTCCCAAAATTGAGCTCTAGGCTAAGTTCAAGGGCTACATAGAAAGCATTTTTCTCTCTAGGTTAAATGTTATAAACGGAGGTTAGGTTCCTGGGTCAAGCCACAAAAGAGAAGATTTAACTCAGGAAGCAATTAAACAGGATGGCCTGTGATTAGGGTCTTGTGAGAGTATCACAAGGAATTGATGCTGAAGGCCGTAATAACAGCTAATAAGAAGAGTTGATTTATTTGTGCATTTACTCAGTGGCATGCACTGGGGTTAAATCACTTCTATTAATTTACCTAGTTCGCATTCCCAACCTTGCAAGGTCAAAATCATTAGTCTCTCCATTTCATAGAGGAGAAAAATGAGTGTAGAGAGTAAGGAACTTGCCCTCAACCATACAACTAGCAAGTCTGAGCCCACAAGGCCAGGCCCAAAGGCTGCTTCTGCCACTAGCTAACTTCACGTGGGCATTCCAATCTCTTTCCTCACCTAGGCACCTGGGTGCACCCAACACAAACCCCTGAAATATGCAGAGTTCCCCTTGGCAGCCTTCCTCTACGTCCTCCTCCCTTCCTTGACTGTGTTCACATGGCTTCCTGCATCTGATCTCCTCCCTCCAGGAAGTCTGCAGGTTCCTGGGGCCAATCAGACAACTTCTTGGGGACTTAACGGCAGAGGCTTACCTGCTTGAATCAGCAATAGTGTTTTTAAGTTTTTTATTTAAATCCCAGTTAACACACAGTGTAATGTTAGTTTCAGGTGTACAATACAGTGACTCAACATGTCCATCTCATTCTTGGAAAATTTAGACTGAGACCATTGTTTTCCTAAGAGCTGCTTATGGAGGAATAGCCCCCTACCAGGGAGACTCACCTGGCTGAAGAGACTTCTGACCACAGAGGTACTACAGTGTTAGAAGCACAAAGGACCAGAGGGCACACAAGTCAAGCACCCTGTCCTTCTACACAGGGAGGAAGAGTGGCTTAGAGAGATTTAAAACCTACCCAACCAGGGCACCCCAGGTGGCTCAGCGGTTTAGTGCCACCTTTCAGTCCAGGGTGTGATCCTGGGGACCTGGGATCGAGTCCCACGTCGGGCTCCCTGCATGGAGCCTGCTTCGCCCTCTGCCTGTGTCTCTGCCTCTCTCTCTCTCATAACTAAATAAATAAAAATCTTTAAAAAATAAATATATAAAACCTACCCAACCAATAGCAAGCTGGGAATAATCATAGACTAATATTGCTAAGCAATATTGCTGCACCCCACGGCATTTGTCCAAAGATAAGAAATTTATTATAAAGTCAAGGAACCATTCTTAATGATTACCTAATAATTAGCCCTTCATTGCTAAGTCCATTTCCTGAAATGTGGATCTAGTTAAAAATAATCACTTCTCCTTTCTTCTAAGCCTTAGGGCCATCTTCAAAACTGACTGTATAGGGAGCCACCAGCATGAGGGAAGCGTGAGGTCTGGTTGGTTCCTGGGAGTAAACATGGGAGGTGTGAAGGGTCTATAAAACACAGATCCAACTGTCTTTCAAAAGAGATCTCCTTAAAAAAAAAAAAGAGAGAGATCTCCTGCGCAACCTGCTCATCTGCCAGTGACTGAAGGCATTCCCTCCCAACATGTTTATCAAGCTATTAAACATAAATATATATATTATATATATGTATATATACATACATACACATTTAGCTTAAAATGTTGCTGTAAGAATTTATGGAGAGGTGCACCCAAATACAGCTGGTACATTCCCAGGAGCACACAGATCACTAAGTCTATTTACCAACGTGATTCATGCTCAAATGTTATCAGAGTGCTAACCATGATAATGCTACCTTTGGAATTACATATTAACATACAGGTAATTTTTATTTTCCATTTCTCTGTTATTTCCTATTTTTCTTTTAATGGGTTTATATTACTTCCACAGTTTAAAAAATTATGATTTTCAGGGGCAGCCCCAGTGGCCCAGCGGGTTAGCGCCACCTTCAGCCCAGGTGGGATCCTGGAGTCCTGGGTTCGAGTCCCATGTCAGGCTCCCTGCATGGAGCCTGCTTCTTCCTCTGCCTGTGTCTCTCCTCTCTCTCTGTGTGTGTCTGTCATGAATATATAAATAAAATCTTTAAAAAAAAATTATGATTTTCAAAAGAAAGTTCTTTCTAAGGCAGGTAACCTTTGATTAATGTTTGGGAAAATGTCACCAGATTGGATGTATTTATAACATATAAGAAAAAAAAGAAAAATAATAACATATAAGTAATTGAGAGACCTTGAACCTAACCTTGAAAAGTTTTTTCCAAATACAATTTTAAAAGGAGGGGGAGGGGCCTGGATGCTCAGTTGGTTAAGCGTCTGTCTTTGGCTCAGGTCATGATCTCAGAGTGGAGTCCTGGGATCGAGCCCCTGCATCAGGCTCCCTGCTCAGCAGGGAATCTGCTTCTCCCTCTGCCCTTCACCCTGCTTATGCTCTCACTGTGTCTCTCAAAAAATTTTTTTAAAAAGGAAAGAGTTTTCTTTTGCAATCAAAACAGTGACAGGAAAATTCTGATCACAAATAATACATTCAGATAATGTAAAAGAAGCTATTTTAGGGCAAGACTTATTTTCTATAAGTCTGCCTCCTATAGTTCAAAATAATAGTTTTCATAAGTTTTGTTCTTCCTCCTTTCAATTCAACCAGTCTTTTCTGAGCATCTGCTATTTTCAGGCATCGTACCAGGTACTAGGAATACAAAGGAAGTTAAGGTAGCGTCCTTGCACTTAAGGGTTTATTTCAATCCTTTCTTAGACTTTAATGACTGCTTTGTTTTAAAATATGCCAACCCCTCCCTAAAAAATGGAGGAATAGATGAAATAAGATTGGTAAAATATTGAGATGTATTGATACTAGGTAATAAGTACTCAAGGGTTCATTTTCTTTTCTCTCTACTTTTGTGTATGCTTGAAGTTTCCCATAATAATGAAAGAAAAAATCTAGCAGGGATAATAAGTCTTAACAAAAGGTAAAACATGAATGCTAAGTATCATTTTTCAAGAATTTCTACACATACACATTTTTGCACCATGGGGAATGAAGGGAGGATACCAGGTGTCACTTCATAAATATTTACTAAACATTTATGTACCAAGAAAAAAGGGTGTGGTCTTCATTCAGCTGCTAAGAGTGCCAAAGCAGCGTTCCAAACCCATCTGGAAGTCCTGGAAGCACAAGGCATCTCAGAGTGGGTATGATGTGGCCCCAGGCACATGATGCTACCTCTAGAGCAGCAAAGGGGAAAGGCTGATGGTTTGGTACTCCTTTACTCGGGCAGAGTTCCTGAGAGCTAAGTGTTTGCACACAGGTTGTCCTACCTTCTTTGGGGCTCTAGTACTCATCTCCTAATGATAGCTCCTTTACCCTCGCTTTGAGTGATCACTGCTCAGACCCTAAAGAAGCAATGGTTCCCTGGTTGGGGGGTAAGGGTGGGACTGCAATGACAGCCACTTACAAGTACAAGTCATTTAAACTCAGAGACTGTGCTCTGAATGGCCAAAATTGGAAGCATTTGAGCCAGAAAATAATGAAGGCATTGTATTTTAACCCACAGAATAAAATGAATATCCATGAGTCCATACTGATACAAGTGATCAAATAAATAAATGGGAGAAAGAGGGCAGCTTTTTTTTACAGGAAACTTTCAATTAAAAAGGAAGCAGGAGATGGGAAAAAAAAAAATCACCGTTAGGCAAACATCACTCTAAGAATTGTTGTAGACAAGATCCATCAATGGGTATTAAAATCAGTAGGTGAAAATTTGAGGATAAACAGAGTTTGTATAAGTCTCAAAGTAGCACCTCCAAGATAATTATTAGTTGTAAAGGGAAAGATAATAATTTTATAGTGGGGAAACATAGTAGATACTACCCTAAGTGATTAGGTTTAGTATCACCAGTGATAAGACCTATCAACCTCATCAATCAGTGACATTTTTTTTTAAATCAGTGACATTTTAAACTCCTTAAAATAACTAATGAGCACTCTTCAAATGGGTCAAAATAATGAAGGACAAGGTAAAACTGAGGAACTATCTCAGATGGAAGAGACTAAGGAGAAATAATTAAATGCAATGTAGATTCTGGATACAAGAACAACAAAAAATTATTAGCAGGAAAATTGATGAAATTCAAATAAAATCTGGAGTTTAGTTAATAGTATTGATAATTGAACCATGGTTATATAACTGTCTAGTATTGGGGGAAGTTGAGTGATTTCTCTGTACCATTTTTGCAAACTTTCTGTAAGTCTAAACTTAGTTAAAAATTAAAAGTTAAGGGACACCTGGGTGGCCCAGTGGTTGGGCGTCTGCCTTTGGCTCAGGTCATGATCCCAGAGTCCTGAGATCAAGTCCCCCATCGGGCTCCCCGTGGGAAGCCTGCTTCTCCCTCTGCCTATGTCTCTGCCTCTCTCTGTGTCTCTCAGGAATAAATAAATAAAATCTTTAAAAAAGATTAAAAGTCAAAAATTTTAAAGTAGGACACTGAGTATAACCGAGGTCAACATAGGGCAGTCAGAGTAACTTAATTCTCAAAGAGAATCACTGTTTTTTATATTCAAGGACCTCAAGCTCACCTGACACATAGCAGGTGCTGAATTTGATAAATAACCAATGACTACCTAGAGTATACCAGTTGAAATACTTAAGAACTCATCAGCATCATCCCAGGCAACTACCAAACTGATGAGACAGAGGGGAAAGAGAAGGAAAAACAAACATTAATAAAGACCAGGGGAAATTCCATTTGGGGAACATTTAAAAACTGAAAAAGGCTCACTCTCACACCAGCTCCCTTCGGTTTACTAACACCAACACTTTCCTAAGGGGAAAGAGCCCCATCTCGAATAGATGGCACTTGCTCTCCCTCATGCCCACCACCTCCTCTGTCATTGAATGTTCAAAAGCTTAATGAGGGTGAACCATTTTCTTGTTTTACAGGATAAACTAAATTTAGGATTTCTCATCATTCATATATGCTATTCTATACCTTATCATAGGGCAGAATTTATCTGGAGGAAATAAATTTCCACAAAACAAACAAACAAAAAACACAAAAGCAGTGCTTCTCTCTCCTAATTCCGAAAGGAACTGCTGCTTGGATGGTCCCTTCCACCCTGAGGCACTCTGGAGCAGTGTCCCTGACTCCAGGCAAGAGCTGCCGGATGGTCCTACATTATCCATTTTACAGCAAGAGTTGCCACAGAAAGGTCAGGAAACATGAAATATGCTTAGCAAGCAAAGGACTGAAATTGGTTTGTGAAGTATATGTTACGCAGCATCACAGAATTCAGAAGAATTTCTGATGGGGGATTTTAATGGAGATTCATGGTGTACTTGAGACACATCCCAGAGAGCCCTGCAGGGGGTCAGCCAGAGTGCCCTTTCTGCCGTCCTTAGGGGCACACCAATGAGAAGGCTTGAGAAGGCCTAAGGAAATGGGAAAAACAAAGGCTCTGAAGTCACAAAGAGCTGAGTTCAAATCTCGCTACCAGGTGTATGAATGGCTTTGGGCAAGTAACCAAAATTTCTGAATCTGTTTTGCCAATTTGTTTAAAAAGCATGTTTAATGTTCCAAGAACGCCTCCAGCAAATTCACTGGGGAAATCTGTTAAAACTACAGATTCCTGGGCCCTACTCCAGAGCTTATAGCTCAGAACAGCTGGGCCTAGGACTTGGGAAAATGAATTTTTAACTAGCTCCCAGATGATTCTTCTACCCATTAAAATTTAAGAACCACTGAAATGAGAGAATGGGCCGAGAATGCAAGAGATCCTTCAGCAATGTTCATTTTCCTTCCAGTGAGGACAAGCGGTAAGAAGATATGTGAGGGGTGCCTGGCTGGCTCAGCCAGTAGAGCACGTGACTCTTGATCTCAGGGTTGTGAGTTTGAACCCCGCGCTGGTGTAGAGATTACTTAAAAATAAAATCTTAAAAAAGATATGTGAAAATGAGACTATTAAAATCCAGTTGAATAATTTTTTTATTCCATCATTCAATAATTTATTCTAAGGAAATAATCAGAAAGGCAGACCAAAATATTCAAACCAACATTATAAAAATAACCAAAAATCGCAAAGAATCAGAATGTTAACAATACGGAGCTGATTTAATTAATTACAATACCTCCATGTGCTGGAACACATGTTTTTATTAAAAAGGTGTTAAAAAACTTAACTACATGAGAAAGTGCTCATGATAGCGAAGCGGGGAAAAAAAAAAACCAATATAAAAACGTATGTGTACAATTCTTATTTTTCTCTATATGTATGGCATGCATGTATTTTATATATAAAATGCCAGAAAAAAAAATCACTGCTGTTTATTAATTACAGAATTAGAGAAATTGTTTTTTTCCCATATGTTCTAGTTGTTGTAAAGGGGGGGAGGGTTGTGACAGAAACAACACTGTTTTATTTTTTTGATAAAGTGACTACATAGATTTCCTTCAAAATATATTAAAATTTAAAGATGACACAATAGACAGGATTATAAATTTTCAGTTACATTAGTTTGGCAGCAATTCATTCATATAACTTTTAAGGAGATCTGTTCTAAAGAGGTCCCAACAAGCCCAAGTTTTAAAAAAAACAAAAACAAACCAAAAAAATCCTCAAAGCCTGTCAATAATTTTCAATGCCAGAGAACACTGCAGTCTCTCTGTTCGAAATTCCTTTTTTTTTCTGTTCGAAATTCCTATTCCTAGGTTCTACTCCAGAGATTTTTATTCCTAAGGTCTGAGGTGATGTCAGGAAATTCATATTTTCAACAGGAACCTAGGTATGTTTGAGAAACCACCACTGTACCTTGATGGCTTAAAAAAACGAGAGACTAAAACCTCCACTGACTTGCTTCTGATGTTCCCACTCTGAATAAAGATCTCTAAGAGACGGTTAGCTCTCAAATTATTTGTATGAACCTCTGGAAAAAGCACCCATTATTATTAGCTCAGTTTAAAATAGATACTAAATACATATTCTATCAAGTGTCATATAAAATACCGCAACAGAGCTAGTTTTATTGCCCTTCCCCAACAAGATTATGCGGTTCAAACAATTTAGTGCTTCTCTCCAACAGATGTTTCTAATTTGATCAAGGCACACATGACAGGAACCTGAAAAATCCTGAAATTCCGTGGGGTTTAACGGCCAACCTTGCTCTAGAAGATAAAATTCCAAAAAGATAAACTGTGGTCCAACCAAGCCTTATCTACTCTCCTAGAGAGACACAGTCCAGCACTCCTGCCCAGCCCCCCGGCCTAGAATAGCCCTCCACCCCTCTTTTCAAGCCCATTATCTTCGCCAGGACCCAGAATAATATTCATTCCTATCAAACAGTCCCTTTCCTGCATCCCCAACATGTTATCTCCCTTTCTTAAAAAATTCAGAAATCAAAGGTGCCCGGGTGGCTCAGTGGTTGAGCCTCTGCCTTCAGGCCAGGGCCTGACCCTGGAGACCGGGGATCGAGTCCCGCATCGGGCTCCCTGCAGGGAGCCTGCTTCTCCCTCTGCCTGGGTCTCTGCCTCTCTCTGTGTCTCTCATGAACAAATGAATAAAATCTCTTCTTTAAAAATGTAGGAATCAACACACACACACCTGTCCTCAATCCTCGAATTACTATTTCCTTGCTCCTCGCTCTCGTCGCCCGGGCTGCAGAGCTCTCCCGGTGCCTGGGCGCTCCGCCGCCTCCTCGCTCTCCCACCCTGGAGCACCCTGGAGCACCCTGCACCCGCCGCACCCGCCGCCCCCGCCGCACCCGCCGCCCCCGCCCTGTTGGCCGCCGCTCCCCGAAGCCCCGCAATCCCAAGGTCCTGCCCGAGTCCCCGTCCTGCCGGACTCTGCGAACTGGAGTCAGCCCTCGCCTACGGAAGGCCGATCCACACCCCGGGGGATGCCGCCGCCCCCGACTCCGGGCAGGTGTCTCCCGGGTCCCTGGAGCCCAGGTGAGTCGGCGGCCGCAGCAGGCCCCGGGCTGGGACCCGCGGGTCGGTTTCCCAGGAGAAGCCCCGCGAGCCCGGGCTCCTAGGAGGAAGGGGCTCGTTCCCGCCGGTGCACCCGCGGGGGGCGGGCGCCACCCCGGGGCCGGAGCCGCCCGAGCCTGTCCGCGCCGGCTCCCCCGCCCGCCTCGGCCTCCGCAGGCCCCCGCTCCCGCCCCGCCGCCCGGCCCCGCGCGGCAGCCACCCCGGGGCGCCCCACGGCGGTGACCCACGGCGGCGCCCCCCCGGCGCCCCCGCCCCCCAGGCGCCGGCCAGCCCCGCGCGGCGCACTCACCGCAGGCCCCGGCGCCGCGAGCACCTCCCCCGGCAGCGGAGGCCGAGACCCGGGCCCGGGCCCGCCGCGGCCGCCCGGGAGGAGGGGCCCGAGCGCGGCTCCGCCCCCGCCCTCCACGGGCCTCGGAGGCGGGGCCTGGGGCGGGGGTGGGGCCGAGGCCTGGGGCGGGCGGGGCCTGGGGCGGGCCGCCGGCTCCGCTCGCGTGGCGCTCCGCCCCCCGCCTTCCCGGCGCCTCGGGGGCGGGGCCGGGGGCGGGGTCGAGGCCTTGGGGCGGGCCGAGGCCTTGGGCGGGGCCGCCCGGCTCTGCTCGCGTGGCGCTCCGCCCCCCGCCTTCCCCGGGCCTCGGGGGCGGGGCTCCGGGCGGAGGCGGGGCGGGGCCTCGGTCTTGGGGGCGGGGACTAGGCCTCGGGAGCGGGGCCGGGGGCGGGGGTGGGGCCGGGGCCTGGGGGCGGGGCCGCCCGGCTCCGCTCGCGTGGCGCTCCGCCCCCCGCCTTCCCGGGGCCTCGGGGGCGGGGGCCGGGGGCGGGGCCTCGGTCTTGGGGGCGGGGACTAGGCCTCGGGAGCGGGGCCGGGGGCGGGACCTCGGGGCGGGGCCGCCCGGCTCTGCTCTCGTGGAGCTCCGCCCCCCGCCTTCCCGGGGCCTCGGGGGCGGGGCCTGGGGCGGGGTCTGCGGGCGGGGCCGAGGCCTTGGGGCGGGGCGGGGCCGCCCGACTCTCTGCCCCGTGCGCTCCGCCCCCAGCCCGACCGGCCCCGCCCCCCCGGGGGTTGATGGGGGAGACCTAGGGGGGCGAAGGAGGGCCGGGCAGCTCGTCTCTGCGGAGACCGTAAACCCTTGTGCTAATCATACTGAGCTCGGGGCTGAGCTTCGCACATTCATCCCCTGTAAACGCTCACAAAGCATCCTCGGTTAGTTCAGAGATGGTTAGTTCTGGTTTTGCAGAAGAGGAAACTGAGGCTTTGGAGGTTAGTTAAACGTACCTTACATCGCCCGAACACCTTGCAGCTTCCCCGGATACATGATGTCCCAATTACCTGCCTTTCCCATGTCACAGGACGATTGAGAATATTAACTGAATAAGTTGGGAGAAATCCTAACTTCTTCAAAGATATCATAACAGAAAATCAAGACAAAAACCTATTTATCACTAGAGGTTTAAGTGGAAACTCGTAGTGAGCTCTGCTTAGGCGGGCGGGATAGCAGGCCAGACTCTCCAGGGCACCCTGCCTTCTACAGGAATGTAAGAGGTCCTCGAGAATTGCCCTAACCCACAAGGGACAAACCATGAGAAGAACCAGCACTGGGGTCAGGTCACTGAGCTCTAAGCAGATCTGGGGTTTTGCTGAGGGTGCATGGAGAGTTTCTACCCACATTAATGTGGGATTGAAAGCAAAACCAAACCTGAGCCCTTGAAGAGTTGCCAAGTCTCCTTGCTCTAAGCAGAAGCGATAGACACCCACCTGGAGGATGCATCCTTGTGACAGTCCCATAGGATTCACACAAATGCAAGTTAACAACAACAAAATCGCCAAGCATAAGTAAAGTCAACAGAACTGATACACAATATATTAAAGGATTCTCTAACATAGGATAAAGAACTCTTTTTTTTTTTTTAACTTTAAAGGCAAAGAAAAATAAAGGATGTCCCTGGAGATTACTTACCAATTATGATGGAGATAGAGCACCAGGACATTGGAAAAATCTGGCAGACATCACCTTAATCAAATACTCAAAGTCCACCAGTAGTACAAGTTGGCATCACACACAAGATGGTGTTCTAAGGCGATGACATCACCTTTATTATATTCCTGCCAAAAATACAGAATCGGAATTTAATCATGAGGAAACTGTCAGATAAACCCAAATTAAGAGACATTCTACAAAACAACTGGCCTCCCCATCTCGATAATTTCAATGTCATAAAAGACAAAGAAAAATAAAAACTGTTCCAGACAAAGGAGACTAAAGATATTTGATATCTGAATTTCTGGATTGAAGAAAAGTGGCTACAAAGTATATTACTGAGACAATAGGAAATGGATATGTACAGTGTGGTAGATTAAAAACAGCCTGGAGGGGATCCCTGGGTGGCGCAGCGGTTTGGCGCCTGCCTTTGGCCCAGGGCGCGATCCTGGAGATTCGGGATCGAATCCCACGTCGGGCTCCCGGTGCATGGAGCCTGCTTCTCCCTCTGCCTGTGTCTCTGCCTTTCTCTCTCTCTCTCTCTCTCTCTCTCTCTCTCTCTCTGTGACTATCATAAAGAAATAAAAAAATTAAAAAAAAAATAAATAAATAAAAACAGCCTGGAATTCTTTGACATTCCTCTGGCTGAGAAATGGGTACATATTTCCCTTCTTTTTAAATATGAGCTGGCCTATGACTGCTTTGACAAATGGAGTAGAATGGAAGGGAAGGGGTACCAGTTCTGAACCCAGCCTTTATTTTTTTTCCTGAGCCCAACCGTTAAACGGCAATTTCTGGGGGTGCCTAGATGGCTCAGTTGGTTAAGTGTCCAACCCTTGATTTTGGCTCAGGTCATGATCATGAGATTGAGCCCTGCATCAGGCTCCATGCTCAGGGTGGAATCGCTTGAGGTTCTCTCTCTCCCTCTGCCCCTCCCCCTTTTCACACTCTCTCTTAAAAATAAATTAATTATTTTTTAAAGGCAATTTCTGCTTCTATACTGTTTCTTGAATTTGATTATTGTATTGTGGTTATATAGAAAAGTGACTTTATTCTTAAGAATTATTTAATGAGTAACTATCATGATGTCTGCAATTTCTCTCAAATAGTTCAGTTAAAGTGGGTGTGTGAGAGAGCAAGAGAGAGAGAGAATGGGACACCTGTGTGACTCAGCTGTTAAGCATCTGCCTTTGGCTCAGGGCGTGATCCTGCAGTCTTGGGATTGAGTCCCACATGGGGCTCCCTGCGTGGGGCCTGCTTCTCTCTCTGCCTGTGTCTCTGCCTCTCTCTGTGTGTTTCTCATGAATAAATAAATAAAATCTTAAAAAAAATTAAAAAGAGAGAGAGAATAAGCATGCATAAATGTGGCAAAATGCTAACAGTTGATAAATCTAGATGAAGTGTATACAGCTGTTCCTGGAATAATTTTTACAACTTTTCTAAGCCTTGCCATTTCATGCTCAAAAAACTGAAAGAAAAAGAAAAAGGATCCAATCTCAAAGAGGAAAAAAGCAATAACTTGACCTCCCTTTTTGGCCAAGATGAACTAACATGGACAAGATATACCACCCCACCCAATTTACCTAAAGCAAAACAAAAGAAAAAATCAGACATAATATCTAAAACAACAGTTTTCAAGATACTCTGTATGAAGCAGTAAAGGATCTCTGAGAGACAGGAAGTAACAAGGGGAGTCCTATAACTGCCCCAGTTTGCTACTTCGAGAGTTTCCAAGCATGGCAGAAGGAAGAGAAAGCTGGGACAGAGACTGGAAGACTCCCTGAGTTGGGAAAACAGACCAGAGAGTCCAGCGACCAAAGCAGCTAGGGTTCACAGGACAGAAAACAGAAAGAGGACAGTTGCACAGAGACAGAGTACTGGACAGATCTACAGTGTTCTCCCTCAGGTATTTATGACCCATACATAAATCTAAGGAAATTGTTCTAGGCCCGAGTAAGAACCATCTGTAAGGATTGGAGGGAATGGTTCTTTTTGCTCACATTGGGCTAGGACCAGTATCTATTTCAATTAGCCAGACTGGAAAAACCCATAATTCAAAGGCACTGGCTACAGTGTTCAGGAAGATCTTGCCTCAGTAGTGGAGAAGCAGCCTTACTATGAGCACGGCTCCAGACCTACCTACTATAAAATAAAAACAAGATCCCAAGGATGGAAAGAGAGAAACTATGCTAATACTAGCCAAAGAAAAATGAGATTATCTACTTTCAGATGAAACAAAGTAAATTTAAGACCAAAGAATATAACCAGAGATTAAGAAGGTAGTTTTATCATTTTAAGGATAAAGGGGTCAATTTATCAAATAGAAATAACAACCTAAACATTATGAACCTAATAACAGTGCTTCAAAATACATGAAGTTAAAACTGATAGAACTGCACAAAGAAATAGATGAATCCACAATTATAGTCAGAGATTTTAACACTTCTCTCAATAATTGCTAGACCATGTATGCAGAAAATCAGTATGGAATAGAAAATTTGAATAATGGTATTAATTACCTGACTTGATTGACATTTATAGAACACCCAACAATACCAGAATACACATTCTTCCAAGTACACAGAGAACTATTCTGGGCCATAGACTCAATAAAATTCAATAGGATTTAAGTCATACAACCTCTGTTCTCTGACCACAGAAAAAATTAAATTAGAAATCAATAACTTGGGATGCCTGGGTGGCTCAGTGATTGAGCGTCTGCCTTTGGCTCAGGACATGATCCCGGGTCCGGGTTTGAGTCCCACATCGGGCTCCTTGCATGGAGCCTGCTTCTCCCTCTTGCCTGTGTCTCTGCCTCTCTCTGTGTGTCTCTCATGAATAAATAAATAAAATCTTAAAAAGAAAGAAATAAATAACTTGAAGATCCATGGAAAATCCCCAAGTATTTGGAAACTAAACAACACCCTTCAGTATAATTGGATGATGGAAAAAGAAATCAAAAGAGAAATTTAATGAAAATGAAAACAGCATATCAGAATTTGTAGATGCCATTAATGCAGTACTTAAGAAAGCTTATAGCACTAAATGTCTATATTAGGAAAAAAGAAAAGTCTCAAATCAGGACCTCAGCTTCTGTCTTACAAAACTAGAAAAGAAAGAGCAAATCAAACAAAAAACAGAGTAAAGGAAATAATAAAGACCAAAGCAGGAACCAATGAACTAGAAAAGAAGAAAACAATAGAGAGAATCAAATAAAGCAAAGGCTGGGTCTTCCAGAAAATCAATAAAAATGGATTAAGCTTTATAACTGGACTAACCAGGAAAAAAAGAAAAAAAACAAATTATCATATCATAAATATGCAGTTGACATCACTACATATTCTACAGGCTTAAAGGATAAAATTGGGTCTTTTAAGAATTCACAAGTGTGATGATTGAGTATTCACACTATTTTGTGACATGTGCTTCCTTCAAACTTTGTTACAACTACAACATATTACCCACCTGACCCTCCCCCCAAAAAAACAAGAAGAAAAGATAAAAATAGATTACTATGAGTAATAATAACGTTATGCCAATAAATTTCAAAACACAGATAACATGGGCAAACTCCTTGAAAGACACAAATTACCACAGCTCACACAAGAAGAAATAGATAACCTAAAAAGCCCTATATCTGTTAAAGAAGCTGAAACTGTATGTAAAAACCTTCCCACACAGAACATCCCAGGCTCATGTAGCTAGAAGCAGTAACACTACTTTCTATAGAAATGAGAACCAGAAGTGTCCTGGTACTAATTCCATAGTAGGAAGAAATAATACTGATTCAACACAAAATTCACCCAAAAAAATGAAGAGGGAGTACTTCCCAACTCATTCTATGAGGCCAGCATTACCCTAACTTCAAACCCAAAGATATTACAAGAAACAAAACTATAGACTAATATTTCTCATGTATATAGAAGCAAAAAAATCTAAACAAAACTCTAGCACATTGAATTCAATGGTGTAAAAAAGGATAACACAACATGACCAAGTGGGGTGGGCTAATCCCCAAAATGCAGAATTAAAAGTTTAATGTTCAAAATTCAAACAGTAATTCACCATATTAGCAAACCAAAGGAGAAAAACCATATAATCATTTCAATAGATGCAAACACTGCATTTGACAAAATCTAATATTTATTCCTAATAAAAATTTTTGTCAAGCTAGGAATATGAGGGAATTTCAACATCATATTCTGTGGTGAAAGACTGAATACTTTCCCACTAAGATCAGGAACAATATAGGAGGATATCTTTTGTCACCACTTTTTAAATTTTTTTAAAATTTTTATTTATTTATGATAGTCACACAGAGAGAGAGAGAGAGAGAGAGAGGCAGAGACATAGGCAGAGGGAGAAGCAGGCTCCATGCACCGGGAACCCCACGTGGGATTCTATCCCGGGTCTCCAGGATCGCACCCTGGGCCAAAGGCAGGTGCTAAACTGCTGTGCCACCTGGGGATCCCTTTTGTCCCCACTTCTATTCAACATTATGTATACGTTTAGATACAAAAACTCTAAACATAATTTCAACAACTTCAACAATATATAGAAAGGATACTACATAATGACCAAGTGGGATTCATTCCAAGAGAGATTCAACCGCTCAAAAATCAACCAATGTAATTCAACATCTTAGCAAACTAAAAAGAAAAACCAGATGAAATCATATTTCTAAAAAAGAAATGAAAGGAGTCCAGATTGGAAAGAAGGAAGAAAAACTGTCTTTTTCATAAATAACATGATTGTCTCTGTAGAAGTTAAAATGCAATATATTAAAAAATGCTACAAAAACTAATGAGTTTAGGGAGGTACAAGATACAACATCAATATACAAAAACGAGTTGAATTTCTATCTATTGGTAATGAATAATTGGAAATTGAAATTTTAAGATAGCTTCAAAAAATATGAAAGACTTAAGGATAAATGTGACAAAAGATGTGAAAGGTCAAACTGAAAATGACAAAGCATTGCTGAGAGAAATTCAAGAGACCTAAATGAATAGAGTTGCAAGCCTTGTTCGTGGAACCAAAGACTCAATATTGTCAAGTTATCAGCTCTTCCCAAACTGATCTCTGTGCTGAATGCATTTCTAATAAAAAAAAAAAAAATCCCAACAAGTTTTCTTTTCCTCAGAAATTGACAAGCTGAAAATCATAATGAAATGCAAAGGAACTACAATTCCTAAAAATGACTTTGGAAAAGACTATTATAGGATTTTGAGAATTACTATCAATAAATTATAATTAAAACAGTGTAACAGGGATCCCTGGGTGGCGCAGTGGTTTGGCGCCTGCCTTTGGCCCAGGGCGCGATCCTGGAGACCCGGAATCGGATCCCACGTCGAGCTCCTGGTGCATGGAGTCTGCTTCTCCCTCTGCCTGTGTCTCTGCCTCTCTCTCTCTCTCTCTGTGTGTGTGACTATCATAAATAAATAAAGAAAAAATATTTTAAAAAAACAGTGTAACATAAGCATAAAAATGAACAGGTTAGTGGAATATAATCAAGATTCCAAAAATAGGAGCACCTGGCTGGCTCAGTGAGTAGAGTATGTGACTCTTGATCTCAGGGTCATGATTTCAAGCCCCACGTTAGTGGTACAGTTTACTTAATTAAAAAAAAATGTTTTTTTAAATTCTAAAAATAAGATGTAAAAAGTCATGTAAATATGACTTTTGACAAAGGCACAAATGCAATCAAGTAAAGAAAGGATAGTCTTTTCAATAAATAGTGCTTGAACAATGAGATATTCCTTCAAAAAACAAAACCCTCACCTTAAGGTGTACAAAAATCACCGCAAAATGAATGACAGATCTAAATGTAAAACCTAAATCTATAAAATGTCTAAAACAAACGTAGCAGAAGATCGTTTAAACTGGACTTCAAATATTAAAACTGCTCTTCAAAGAACACTATATTTAGAAAATGAAGAAGCACTAAAACCAGATAAAAGACACCACAAAAGATGTGAATTACAGGCCAATATCTCTCATGAATATACATACAAAAATATTCAACAAAATACCAGCAAACCAAATCCAACAACACATTTTTACAAAATCATAAATCGTGATAAAGCGGGATCTATTCCCGGGATGCAAGTGTGGTTCAATATCCACAGAACAATCAACATGATACATCACATCAATAAGAGAAAGGATTAAAAAACATATCATTTCAAGAGGTACAGAAACAGCATTTGACAGACTACAACATCCATTCATGATAAAACCCTCTGCAAAGTAGGTCTAGAGGGAACATACCGCAACATAATAAAACCTTTGTATGAAAAAAACCACAGCCAAAACCATACTCAATGGGGAGCAACAAAGAGCTTTTCCTCTATGGTCAGTAACAAAACAGGGATGTCCACTCTAACCACATTTATTCAACATAGTACTGAAAGTCCTATCCACAGCAATTATAAAACATAAAGAAGTAAAAGGCATCTAAATTGGAAGGAAGAAGCAAAACTCTCATGATTTGCAGATAACATGATACTATATATAGAAAACCCTAAAGCCTCCATCAAAAAACTACTAGAACTGATAAATGAACTCAGTAAAGTCACAGGGTACAAAATCAAAGTACAGAAATCGGTTGCATTCCTATACACTACTAATGAAACAGCAGCAAAAAGTGAAATTAAGAAAACAATCCCGTTTATAATTACACCAAAAGCAATAAGATACCTAGGAATAAACTTAACCAAAGAGGGGAAAGACCTGTACTCTGAAAACTATAAAACACTGATGAAAGAAATTAAAGATGAAACAAAGAAATGGCAAGACATTCCATGTTCATATATTGGAAGAACAAATATTATTAAAATGTCAAAAAAAATAATTAATTAAAAATAAAAAAAAATATCTATACTCCAGGACTCCTGGGTGGCTCAGCGGTTGAGCCCATCTGCCTTTGGCTCAAGGCCTGATCCTGGAGTACAGGGATCGAGTCCCACATCGGGTTCCCTGCATGGAGCCTGCTTCTCCCTCTGCCTGTCTCTCTCTCTCTCTCTCTCTCTCTCTCTCTCTGTCTGTCTGTCTCATGAATAAATAAATAAAATCTAAAAAAAAAAGAAAAGTCTATACTACCCAAAGCAACCTACAATTTTTTTTTAAAGGTCTTATTTATTTATTCATGAGAGACACAGACACTGGATCCCGGGACTCCAGGATCATGCCCTGGGCCGAAGGCAGGCGCTAAACTGCTGAGCCACCCAGGGATCCTCGCAATCTACAAATTTAATGCAATTCCTATCAAAATAAGAAAACCATTCTTCACAAATAAACAGGATTGTTTATTCTAGTAAATAGAAGGGATGCCTGGCTGGCTCAGTTTGTAGAGCAAGTGACTCTTGATCTCAGGGTTGTGAGTTTAAGCCCCACATTGCCTGTAGAGATTACTTAAAAAAAAAAAGAGTAGAATAAATAATCCTAAAATTTGTATGGAACTAAAAAAGACCTTGAGTAGCCAAAGCAATCTGGAAAAAGAAAAACAAAACTGAAGTATCACAATTCTAGATTTCAAGTTATATTAGTTATATTGCAAAGTAGTAATTAAAATAGTATGGTACTGGTATAAAAATAGACACACAGGTCAATGGGATAGAACAAAAAAACCTGGAAATAAGCCCACAATTATATAATCAATTACTTTTCAACAAAGGAAGAACAAACATACAATAGGAAGAAGACAGTCTCTTCAACAAATGGTGTTGGGAAAACTGGTCAGTTATATGCAAACGAATGAAACTGAACCACTTTTGTCCACCATATGCAAAAATAAATTCAAAATGGATTAAAGACTTAAATGTGAGACTTGAAACCACAAAAGTCCTTGAAGAGAGCACAGGCAGTAATCTCTCTGTCACTGGCTATAGCAACTTTTTTCTAGCTATGTCTCCTGAGTCAAGAGAACCAGAAGCAAAAATAGACTTTGGAACTACAACAAAATTAAAAGCTTCTACATAGTGAAGGAAATAATCAGCAAAACTAAAAGGGAGCCTACAGGATGGGAGAAGACATTTGCAAATGACATGTCCAATAAAGGGTTAGTATCCAAAATATACAAAGAACTTATACAACTCCATACCCAAAAAACAATCCTATTAAAAAATGGGCAGAAGATATGAATAGACATCTCTCCAAAGAAGATATACAGCTGGCCAACAGACACATGAAAAGACGTTCAGCATCACTCATCATCGGGGAGATGCAAATCAAAACCACAATGAGATATCACCTCACACCTCACACGGGATTGCTGAGGCCCTTTCACCTGCCCAGGGCCCACCGGTGCTCACGGGGGAGATGTGGGACTACGTCTGCTGGCTCTCAGCATCTCTCCTTGTCTTGTCGGCCAACAGCCCCTGCACCTGGAACTCGAGCACATAGCTGTTGATGAAACACTCCAGCTACTTATCAGAATGGCTAAAATAAAAAATTCAAGAAATAGCAAGTATTGGTAAGGATGTAGAGAAAAAGGAACTTTCATACACTGTTGGCGGGGATGCAAACTGGTGTAGCCACTATGGAAAACAGTATGGAGGTTTCTCAAAAAATTGAAAATAGAACTGTCCTACAACCCAGTAATTACAGTACTGGGTATTTACCCCCAAAATACAAAAACACCAAAGGAATGTATGCACCCTTATGTTTATTGCAGCATTACTCACAATGGCCAAACTGTGGAAGCAGCCCAAATGTCCACTGATAGAGGAATGGATAAAGAGGATGTGATATATTTATATATATATATTAATATTTTTCTACCATAAGAAAGAATGAAATTTTGCCATTTGCAACAACATGGTTGGAGCTAGAGAGTATTATGCTAAGCAAAATAAGTTAGAGAAAGACGGGGAATTTAAGAAACAAAACAAACAAGCAAAGGGAAAAGAGAGAGACAAACCAAGAAACAGACCCTTAACTAGAGAAAACAAATTGATGGTTACCAGAGGGGAGGTGGGCGAGGGGATGAGGGATATAGGGGATGGGGATTAAAGAGTACACTTATCATGATGAAAAAATATTTTTTTAATCAAGAAAAAATAAATGTGGGATGCCTGGGTGGCTCAGAGGCTGAGCGTCTGCCTTCGGCTCTGGGTGTGATCCCAGGATCTGGGATCGAGTTCCACATCAGGCTCCTTACAGGGAGCCTGCTTCTCCCTCTGCCTATGTCTCTGCCTCTCTGTGTGTCTCTCATGAATAAATAAATAAAATCTTAAAAAAAAAAGAAATTAAAAAAAGAAAAAATGGAAAAGCAGGCTCCAGACTAGGAGAAAAATTTTGCAATGAATATGTCTGAAAAAGACTTGTATGCAAGGGCACCTGAGTGGATCAGTGGTTGAGCATCTGCCTTTGGCTCAGGTCCTGACTCTGGGGTCCTGGGATCGAGTCCCACATCGGGCTCCCCTCAGGGAGCCTGCTTCTCCCTCTGCTTGTGTCTCTGCCTCTCTTTCTGTGTCTCTCACATGAATAAAAAAAATATTTTTTAAAAAAGAGAACTCAATAATGTCTATGTCTCTGCCTCTCTTTCTGTGTCTCCTGAATAAACAAATACTTTCAAAAAATAAATAAATTACAAAAGAATATATGTATACATTTTAAAAAATTTAATTGCATGGCAAAAGCATAAAAAAGTCAAAAGTCAAACTTGGGGAAAATATTAGTAATATTACAGATAAAAGTTTAAATTCCTTAATGTAAAAAACTTTCACAAGTCAATGAGAAAGTTCAACAAAGTAATAGTAAAATGAGAAAAATAGATGAAGTAACAACTTGTGGGCAGCCCTGGTGGCGCAGCAGTTTAGCGCCGCCTGCAGCCCAGGGTATGATCCTGGGGTCCCGGGATTGAGCCCCATGTGGGGCTCCCTGCATGGAGCCTGCTTCTCCCTCTGCCTGTGTCTCTGCCTCTCTCTCTGTGTGTCTCTATTAATAAGTAAATAAAATATTTTTAAAAATTTTTTTAAAAATGAAGTAACAGCTTGTAAGTAAGGATATGTAAAGGCATCTTTATTTTATGAAAACATGCTCATTCTTCCTAATAAAATAAATGAAATTCAAATGCCAATTAAAACTACACTGAGAGAATTAGTGGCATAGATTTCTAATAATTGCATTGGTGTGAGCTCAGGATGACAAGCAATCTTTTACTAGCTAGTAAGAGTGTAAATTAGTATGACTTCCATTGAGGACAATTTGGTAGTATTATCAAACCTTCAAGAAATGCACATTGCTCTGACCTAACTATTCTTCCATGAGATTTATTCTACAGATATTCAAGCATGTGTGTCTATAAAGATATTCAATAAAGTATCATTTATTATAACCAAATCAGAAATTAATTGCCATCAATAGACCAAATATACTTGTATGCTTGCAAGTGCATAAAATATCTCAAAGATAATATATAAAAACAAACAGAGTAGTTACTTCTGGAAAGAACTGAATGGCTGAGGGACAAGTGTGAAAGGAAGACTAACTTTTTGCTATATATCTATTATTTCCTTTTAAATTATGTAGCATGTACATTTATTATCTCTTCACAAACAAAATAAAAAGCATAATTAAAATCTGGACGTTCTTAGCAATGTTAATGAGAAAAGCATATCTAAAAAGAATTAACATTTAAAAATATATATTTAAAGATTTTATTTATTTATTCATGAGAGACAGAGAGAGAGAGAGGCAGAGACACAGGTAGAAGGAGAAGCAGGCTTCTTGAGGGGAGCCTAATGTGGGACTTGATCCCAGGACACCAGGATCATGACCTGAGCCAAAGGCAGACACTCAACCACTGAGCCACCCAGGTGTCCCTTAAAAATATTTTAGATTTTTTTAATATACTTTTTTATTGAAGTTCAATTTGCCAACATATAGTATAACACCCAGTGCTCATCCCATCAAGTGCCCTCCTCAGTACCCATCACCCAGTCACCCCATCCCCCCGCCCACCTCCCTTTCCATTACCCCTTGTTTGTTTCCCAGAGTTAGGAGTCTCTCATGTTTTGTCACCCTCTCTAATTTTTCCCACTAATTTTCCCTCTTTTCCCCTATAATCCCTTTCGCTATTTTTTATATTCCCCATATGAGTGAAACTATATTATGATTGTCCTTCTCCAATTGACTTCACTCAGCATAATACCCTCCCGTTCCATACACTTCAAAGCAAAGAGTGGGTATTCGTCGTTTCTAAAGTCTGAGTAATATTCCATTGTGTGTGTGTGTGTGTGTGTGTGTGTGTGTGTATACACCTCAAAGATGCAGATGCAGTGAAACACCAGGACACCTGCACCCCAATGTTTATAGCAGCAATGTCCACAATAGCCAAACTGTGGAAGGAGCCTCAGTGTGCATCGACAGATGAATTTGGATAAAGAAGATGTGGTCTATAAAAAGAAAGTCAAAGTGTGCCTGCGTAGCTCAGAGGTTGAGCGTCTGCCTTTGGTTCGCTCAGGATCCCAGGATCCTGGGATCGAGTCCCACACTGGGCTCCCTGCAGGGAACCTGCTTCTCCCTCTGCCTATGTCTCTGCCTCTCTCTCTGTGTCTCTCATGAATAAATAAATAAAATCTTTTTTAAAAAAGTTTAAGAAAAGGAAAAGGAAAGTCAGTTGCAGACTCTAAGTAAAACAAAAATAAGTTAAAAAAAAACTACAGCACGAGATGTGAGGCAAACTATGTGATACGATTTGAACAAGTTATGCAGTATAGGAAAGAAGAATCCACTTGGCCTTGTTTCATCCTCCTTTGAATAGCTCAGGTTTAGAGATATGGAAGTAGTTTATCTTCTGAGCAAATGACTCTATTCTGTAAGATATAATATTTGCATAAGCATAAACTATACATCATAAACTAATTCATTAATCTCAATTCTTAGAATCAATCAATAGATAAAATGCAGAAAAATTAATGATACTAAGGAAAAATGCAAATGCTATAAACCCTAATATTGTGTAAAGGTAGAGAAGAAATTAGGTGGTAGGTAGGGGCATAGGGTAGCAGTGAGGGGACAAGAAGAGGTGAAGACTAATTTGAGGGTGTTATTTTTCTCATACTACCCGATAGTGGATCAAGAGCTACTATCTGTACTGATAGAACAAGAATTCAAAGGTTAAACATGGTATTTAAGTTTACAAGAGTAGGAGCACCTGGCTGGCTCAGTTGGTAGGGCATGCAACTCTTGATCTCAGAGTCATGAGTTCAAGCCCCACATTGGGCATACAGTCAACTTAAAAAAATTATAATGATTACAGAAAATGGGAAATAATATAATTAAGAAAGCACATGAAGGGAGAAAGCAATGGAGAGTCTCAATGAGGTATATTTCTCATTCACAACATGGGGTTAGCAGACACTGAATAAAGTAAATAAATCAAGAAAGTGTAATCAGCATAGAGTTCACAATTATAACACTAACCACCAAAAGAATTAAAAACAAACTCTGGAAGATGATAAGACATGGGTGTGAAGAAGAGGTTTGGGAAATGAAACAGGAAACTTTTATCTTTTTTCCATTTAATACCATTCTCTACCTTTTGAATTTTTTAACCAAGTGCATGTTATTACTGTTAGTACAATAAATATTCCTTATACAATGTTATCGTTTTAGTTTTGTTTAATTTTAGGTTTGAGGCACATGAGGAAAATATAATGTATCTATTTAAAGTTTTATGGTCCGACCATTTATGTTTTCCAGATAAAGCTAAGCCACTTCACATGGTGGTATTTTCCAAAGAAACACGAACCTGCATCCAAAAATAACAGTAAAGCAATTTAAATCTTTACAGCACTGTCATGAAAACATCAAAAGAGGATTCAACTCATAATACATAACAAAAACTCTTAAAATCTTCTTTCTCTGACCCTCTCTCAGTATCTCACACCATATGGTAGCTGCTCCTGGGCTCCTTTACTCACCACTTCTCTTCCTTTCCTTTGTGGGTCTGTATCTTCTAAATATCTACCCATTCAAATGTAAATCAAGCTTCCCCTATATCCAATTCACACCGTATCACAAGGGTCTTTCTTCTGAGTCTGGGGAAACTAACATTATTGTACTGTTGTTCCTAAAAGAAAATCAAATGCTAATTTCCAAAAGATCTTCCCCGAACAAACATTTGAGACCTGTTCTGCTAGAATTTAGTTATAAAGCTGTAAGTTTCTCTCCTGCAGGCCTCTTAAAGATAGGAGCTGGGTCTTACTCATTTTTCTATTTAGGTAGACAATGACATGCGTCACACGTAGTAACACTTCACACACCGAACGCACATTTTACCATCAAAGTATAATTTGGAATTGAGCTTTTATGGGAGAGAGTGGGGAAGAAGAGGAAGGAAGCCCATGTGTACTGAGTATGTACTATGGAGCAGGCGCTATGACTTTATGGTGATGTTATAACTTTCTGCCTCTTTTCTGGATCAGTAATTCTCAAGTTGGAGCAAGAAAATGAGATATGGAAGAGTGGGTGTAGCTTGAAAGAACTCTCCATGGGATGCTATCATTCTTGACTGTGTGTATAAGCACACACATCATAAAACATTCCCATACCCTGACAGATATAAACTCAGACACTTTTACAAACAGTAATGTGTCCAAAATACCGTTTGGCCGTAAGTGTTGGGGCGAGGGGAGTAAGACGAAGAACCATGGATGGAAACTCTGTGTCTATATGTTGGATGTGTGTATATAATGCATACACACTCAAAGATGCCCACTAGGTGGCAAACCCACATTTCAAATGTCAACAATTACTATGATGCCCCTTCTGGGCATTTTAGTAACTCAAACCAAATTCCTATAAAGCCAAGATATTACACAGCACAGCTTAAGAAATATACAAGTTAAAAAAAAAGAAGTATACAAGTTAACTTTGTGGTGATGGTCTTACAAATAATTTCTAGAAATAGAGGCTGAATTTATAGCTCCACGGTTTCTAAAATCTACTGACTTGTTTTCCAGCCAAAATACGGTATTAATGCAGGTAAATTAAATTCCCTTACTAGATCATCCGGTTTAATATTTAGGGTTCAATATGAATTAATTGGAGACTACAGCAAATGATGAGGCCAGGATTTGACTCCCAGTAGTTTAACTCCAGCAGGTAGGCACTAACTAGGATGTATCTCCATCCCTCTCTAGGATGAAAGGGAAGAAGCCAAAGAGGAATAGGAGTCCCTTTCCCCATCAGTTTTACCACCTCTTTCGGTTCCTCCCTTGACCCCCACCCACATCATTGCCAGCCTTGGCTGACACTGCCCTGCTCAAAATTCTCCAGTGGCTACCCCTTACAGGATCAACTCTGAGCTAGCATAAGCTAGATATGCCACCAATCTCTCCCACGCCCAACCACATTGATTTGCTTTCTATTCCCTGAACAAGTTCTGGGCTCACTCACCTCTAAATTTCTAGAACCACTATCCTTGCTGTCCTGTAAATCCTCACCCCTTTTTTCTGCAGGAACAAGTAGTCACTCTTCAGATCTCTACCATGGTCACCTCATCTAAGGTGCCCACTCCGACTTTGCCAGGAATCAGGCACTCCCATTTCCATGCTCCCATCATGCCATTTATCTCATGATTTGGCTGTTGCCAGCATGCCTCCTGCCATTAGAGTGAGCATTGCATGGATGGAGTCTTTCCAACTTTGTGTCCTCAGCACCAAACTTTGTGTCTGGCATAGAGAGGACACTCAGTAAATTTGACTAATTGAATAAATGAAAAAAGGCTGAGTTTAATAAATCGTCAGACCGCTGATTCTCTTAAAAATTTCAGCCTTCAGGTCATGGGATGTAGGAGGGAGATAACTCTCACAATGAGTTGCTTGCAGAGGTGTGGATGGGGTTGGAGGAACAAGGGGCTAGAGCCAGAGAGGCTGACTCAAGGAGGTTGCAGGGCTGTTACAGTGGGACCACACAGCTTCCTTTCTCTGGCGTCCCAAGAACAGTTCTTCAAAACATCAAAATACATGGCAAGGAGGCCCCTCACAACCTTCTATATCTCACCGTCCTTTACAATCAGATGAATCCTGGCTCTTTTTGTAACTATTCTCCTAGACCTTCTTTGCAATGAGCATTCATCACTTAATATATCAATTCCAGCTAGAGATTCAAACACCTTCTGGGGGCTCCACCAAAAGACATCTTCTGAGGTTACTTAGACTAACTTGGCCATTAGAGTAAAAGGTTTCAATGTGGGTCTTGGGGGCTAGCTCTGCTCATTAACTATGTGGGCTACGTTAGTCTGCTAGGGCAGCCATGACAAAGTACCACACACTAGGTGGGTTAAACAACAGAAATTTATTATCTAGCAGTCCTGGAGTCTAGACATCAAGATCAAGGTGTTGGCAGGGTTGGTTCTTTTGAAGGGATGTGAGGCAGAATTTGTTCTATGCCTCTCCCCTAGTTTCTGGTGGTTCCCTGGTAATCCTTGGCATTCCTTGGCTTGTAGAAGCCTCGTTCCAATTGCTGCCTTTTGTCCTCACATGGCATTCTCCTTGTGTGCACATCTGTGACCAAATTTCCACCTTTTATACAGGAGACACCAGTCATCCTGGATCAGAGACCCATCTGCCTCCAGTCTGTCACATCTTAACTTAGTTACCTCACAACCACCCTATTTCCAAACACAGTTTACATTTTGAGGTACGAGAAGTTAGAAGCCCAACATGTGATTTGTTAAAAATATTTTATTTATTTAGTTGAGAGAGAGAGAACGAGCAAGGGGGGAGTGGCAGAGGGAGAGGGAGAAGTAGGCTCACTGCCAAGCAGGGAGCCTGATGTGGGGCTTGATCCCAGGACTCCAGGGATTCTGAACTGAGCTGAAGGCAGACGCTTAACTGACAGCCAACCAGGTACCCCTCAACATATGATTTTTGAGGGGACACTATTCAACTCAGAACATTGACCATATTTTCTAAAGCAAAAATTAAGGCCCCTTGTTCAGCATTTGATTTGACATTGGGACAGAATGTTTGAAGTCAAGATTGGGAAATGTGGGGATTTAGGGAGCATCATTTTTAAAAGTAAATCTAAGCATGTGGGTGTTAATCTGAAGGGTTTTAAAACACCCCTGATCCGGGATCGTGTCCCGCGTCGGGCTCCCTGCATGGAGCCTGCTTCTCTCTCTGCCTGTGTCTCTGCCTCTCTCTCTCTCTCTCTCTCTCTCTCTCTCTCTCTCTCTCTCTCGGCTGTCATGAATAAATAAATAAATAAAAAGCTTAAAAAAATTTTTAAACACCCCTAAGTAGATATCCAATTGAAGAAACTCTGCCTAGAATTAGAGCAGACACCTATGACTGCTGTAAATAATCAGGTCCCATGAAATCAGAGAGGACTTCCCATGAATCAAATCAATATAAAATGGATAGACACACATACACCCACACATAGACACATGTTACTTTGAAAAAGTGCACAAGCAAATGAGATCTGTGTACATTCTACTAGCTTCTTTTGGGGTCAGTATGGAGAATTAACTACTTGTGTATTGAGGATTGAAAAAAGCAGAATGTTCCCTGAAATAGAGGTAAGATTTTTCAAATGTGATTTTTATTACAAACTGCTCTCATTTCCCCATCAACAACAACCCTCACGACTTTGTAAATATATATCTAAAAGGTATAATAAAAAAGCAACAAAAATATATTATCCAATTTCCAAATGTTCACAATATTAGGGGTACAATCATATACTGAGGTTACCTTATATCTGTAACCTATTACAACTCCTGTCCTCAAACTAATTTTTGCATACGGTGTTCCCAAGATAGAAACAGAAACAAGTCTGGGGACACCAGAGATGCAAGAACAAGTGTATTAAAGAAAAAACTCACAGGGGCCACGATGGAGCCAGTAAACCAGGCCTTAATGCTTAACCCAACTGCAACTTCACCGCCCCCGCCCAGAAATGCAACCTTTAACCAGTGACACGGGAACTTCTTAGCACTAGGAAATGTATTGAGAGACCCCTTCCATTACCCTTAGGAGGGCAACCTTGCCTAAAACAATGGATTCTTTGCTAATAATTTGCTTTTTTCTGCTCCCTCTCTACCTTTAAAAACCCTTCCTTTCTGGCAGCTTGGTGGAGCTCCTTTCTTTTTGCGAGATGGGAGGTTGCCCGATTCAGGAATCATTTAATAAAGCCAGTTAGATCTTTACATTTTACTTGTTTGAATTGTTGTTAACTTAACAGACGTGGTTGACGCACCAACTTCAAGAAAACCTCATGCAATGAGGTACTCTAGAGATCATCCCACAATTCCCAAACCACAGCTTGTCCCTCTGTTGGGTTTCAGTTTGGCTCTGAGAAATCCAAAGTCTAGGTAAAAGAAATGGGGTCCTTTAAATCCAAAGCACTGAGCCTGCCACTTTCCAGCACACCTGCTTATTTTTTGTCCAAGAACTATATATAGTCCAGAAGTTGCAGATTATCCAGTAAAATGGCAAAATCCTACTAAAAGCAACCTAAAATTACAGTGGCCATTATGGAGAATGTTCCAGTTGGATAAGAATATTTAAGGAGTGTCTGGCTGGCTCAGTTGGTGATCTCAGGGTCCTGGGATCGAGTCCTGCATTGGGCTCCCTGCACAGCAGGGAGCCTGCTTCTCCCTCTCCCTTCTGCCTGCAGCTCCACCTGCTTGTGCTCTCACTCTCTTGCTCTCTCTCAAATAAACAAAATGTTAAAAAAAAAAAGGAAAAAAGATAGGAACAATTAAGAAAGGCACTTAAAAGCAAGGGTTCTCAAAGAAGACAGTATGAAATACCCGTTTTAATCAGCAAGGAGAAACTTCCAGAAGGTTTCAAAATTCCAAAATAGCTTTATTGAAAGTTTTGCTGCAAAAAGCTGACAGAAAAATTTAAAAGACCTAAGAGGTACCAAATGTAAAAAGCTATAGGACTGATGTAATTCTTAATGCTTTCCTTTTTTTTCCCTCCTTTATTTGGATACTCATCCTAAATCGTCCTCTGACTGAATTCACTTTACAGGATCATAAAGGCAATTCAAAATCCACCTATCCTCAAATTTCCCCTATTTCTCTCAAACATCTTGTAAATTATTGGCTTTAGGAAACCAAAAACCTTCTTGGAGAAACTTGTATTCTTTCCTCTTTACTTATTCATTTGACAGAGAAAGCACACAGGCAGGGGGCGCAGCAGGGGGAGAAGCAGACTCCCCACTGAACAAGGAGCCTGACATGAGCCTCCATGCCAGGACCCTGGAATCATGACCTGAGCCCAAGGCAGACACCTAACTGACTAAACCACCCAGACTCCCGGAAAAGAGATCTTTTTAAAATACAAACTGCTAAAAGGGCTCTTGTGTCTGAACTCTGCTACAGCCTCCTTAACATTAATTCCAGGGACAAATACAGATCTTAAAGATCTCCACAAATATTAATAACTATGAGGTCTGTGTGTGTGTATGTGAGTGTATACGTGCTACGATGTATATATGTTATAAATGTGAGGTATTTTTCTACCTCTGGGTGGTATTGATAAAATTGATTTATAAAACAGCCCTATATAGTTGGTTTGAAGGCAAGTACATGTAGGTTTGTGCATTCTAAAAATTGCAGAAATGGGACACCTGGGTGGCTCAGCGGTTTGGAGTCTGCCTTTGGCTCAGGGTGTGATCCTGGAGTCACCAGATCGAGTCCCCATCGGGCTCCCTGCAAGGAGCCTGCTTCTCCCTCTGCCTGTGTCTCTGCCTCTCTCTCTGTGTGTCTCTCAGGAATAAACAAAATCTTTAAAAAAATAAAAATAAAAAAATAAAAATTGCAGAAAGATCCAAACTAATTCAAATGTTTTTCGGGTTCACATGACCTGGGAAAATATTCCATATTAAGGCAAATTTAAGGTTATTAGTTTGAGTACAATAGATATGACTTTGGAGTTATCAGCATTAAATATAAAACTTTTATTCTGCCTGGATTTACTGAAAGTCAATTAAGTTCATATTATTTATGTCGCAAAATTTGCCAGAAAAAATAACTTAGAGTAATGGTTTGTCTAATGGGTCATAGAGTTTTTGTAAGTAACCTAAACATAACAAGTAAATTAAATAGATGCAAATAAGATTAAAAGGTTTTAGATAAACTTTCTAAATAGCTTTTCCGAAATCTTTTTGGTAACTTGAAATCTAAAAGTTTTGTTAAGGGATAAGTTAAGTTCATTACACATCAAAACCATTTCCAAAGAAGGCAATAGAGTGAAACATTAATTTTTTAAAAAGATTTTACTTATTTATTTGGGAGAGAAAGAGAGAGAGCAAGAGAACAAGCACAAGCAGTGGGGAGGAAGGAGGGAGAGGCAGAGGGAGAAGCAGACTCTCTGCTGAGCCGCGAGCCTGATGTGAGGCTCAATCCCAGGACCCTGGGATCATGACCTGAGCCCAAGGCAGACGCTCAACTGACTGAGCCACCCAGGTGCCAATGAAATATTAATTATTGAACATTGGTTTATTTTCTTTTGGTTTCCTTATTACAGAGAAATTAAGATAAATCTGGATCTGTTAATAAACATGTTTTGTGCTTTATTCAGAGATTATACAAAGAAGAAACTTGTTTCTACAAATTACAAAATGTATTCATAAATTTATCTAAAGAATACTAGTGTAACAGTTCATAATTTCTTACTTCTTAGCTTCCACTAGAACTTAGCTCCAAGGGTTAAGAATTCTTTTTTTTTTTTTTTTTTTTTTATGATAGTCAGAGAGAGAGAGAGAGAGAGGCAGAGACACAAGCAGAGGGAGAAGCAGGCTCCATGCACCGGGAGCCCGACGTGGGATTCGATCCAGGATCTCTAGGATCGTGCCCTGGGCCAAAGGCAGGCGCCAAACCGCTGCACCACCCAGGGATCCCGGGTTAAGAATTCTAATTAATATACATTACTAAAGCTATTAGAAATAAGAGAAACAAAAATTTAAAAAAAAAGAAATAAGAGAAACATATCTTTGTGCAAGAAAAGTAGAATGTGTGTTTTCAGTAAAAGAAGGTATGAGAAATCGAAATGCATTTTTGTTGAGGGGAAAGAAAGTAATTTTCTCCAAAAGCGAGGCTAGTTGTTTAAAGAGGGAAAACTTAGGACCAAATCTGGATGTAAAAAGAAATTTGTAGAAGACTTATGAAAAAGACATCTTTGGAAAGAAATTTTAGGTATGGTCAGTATTGGCTAAGATTAAACTCAATTTAATTAAGTAAATGAGTTTTAATATCAAAAGTGATATTTGCAAAATTAAAATGTAGTTTTCTTTTTGCTAAAAGGACAAAGTTTTCTTGAACCACTGGTCTGCTTACCCTTAAGAAGAAATTGTAAACAGAAGTTTTTCTATACCTGTAAGATTATCTGCTTAGAAAAGAAGGGTTCTGTGTTTTGCCAAAATAATTTCTTATGTTTATTGGCTCTTTGATTACTTAAGAAAATTATGTCTTAATATTAAAAGAGTTAAACTTTGTTCACAAATATATAACCTTCTGTATTTGCCTTTAAAATCTTTTATTGTCACTTAGATTAAATGGATAGTTAGGTACTATTTCATCATGGTCTGTGATCCTATTTAATCAAACGTTCAAATCTTTTGCTATTTTTGACATACTTCCAAATATCAAATTGTAAAATGAAGTCTTTTGACCACAATATAACTGAGGAGATCCAGGGGGGCCCTAGAACATTTCAAGGTTTTGTTTTCATCATAAATGAGAGTAAGGTAAATAGGCTTATGCAGTATGTTAAATCACATGGTAAACATTGCCAAATAAGTGATGCTAAACCTTTGATTATATTTGTGTAGGTATATGTCATTAAAATAAGTGTTCTAGAAATTCATGAAACCCTCAGAAATCTGATATTTCCTAATATGTTACTAACTTCAAGTGTGTCATAGAAATAAACAAATTTCCTTGTCAATTTTATCATCATGAACTCCTATCAGACCTTTAGCCATGGCCACTTTTAACTAAGTCCCATGTCATTCACAGGTATTATTTTATTCTGATGCTTTTGCAAATGTGTTTTGTCAGTGAAATTCACGGAAGGGATCTGACAAGCACACTAGAAATACAAACTTTCAATAACCTTCAGCTTATACCACAGAACTGGAAGTTAGAAACTCTCAAACAAAGACGGCCCTGAAAAAAAAATTAAAAAAAAAAAAAAAAAAACAAAGACGGCCCCGGAATCTGCTTGGAAGGGTCTATATTAGGTCCTCTTCACTAACACATGGCAGCCAAACTTCAGGGCCTTACATCATGAACATACACCGCACAGCTAAGAAGCCTCCGCCTGACATCTGCTACTATACGCGAGTTGAAAACCTCCAAATCAAATTGACTCAGAAGAGAAGTAGCTGACCTCAACATAGATTGCTTCTGCCCAAGATGCTGAATCGACTTCGTTCTAACTAAACATGAAACCCTTCCTTCCCCTTCTTTCCTTTACTCTGACCCTGGCCTGGAAAGATAATGTTCATCATCTGTACTTTCCAGGCTCTTGCTAAAGGAGGTAAGTTTGCCTTTCAGACTGCTGGGTTTGTTATCAAAAACTTCTATCTGTCCACCAACAATGCCACCTTAGTGAAGGGGGTTTGTGCCCTGGCAGGGTTTTATCTGCATCCTTGGTGGTTATCATTCCCCTCGGGCCTACAAATGCTAGGTTGCTGGTCCAGGGGTGAGCAATGACTCCTCCATTGTGCCCCTAACTTTTCACAAGCAAACTAAGACATCTCCTTGGTGGACTCCCCTGGAATCACATCGTCCTGTTAAAAAAAAAAAAAAAAAAAAAAAAGACCTAGGGCACCTGGGGTGGCTCAGTGGTTGAGCATCTGCCTTTGGCTCAGGTCATGATCCTGGGTCCTGGGATGGAGTCCTGCATTGGGCTCCCCACAGGGAGCCTGCTTCTCCCTCGGCCTATGTCTCTGCCGCTCTCTGTGTCTCTCATGAATAAATAAATAAATTCTTAAAAAAAAAAAAAAAAGACCTGCCTTCCTTCCCTGATAAGGAGTAAACATAAATGAGAATATGATCAGGAACTTCTCCTCAACACATAAAGATATTGCAGGATCCATTGCTAAGACAACAGCCGCAAGGATCCTTAGATTGTTTTGGCCAATGTTGTGCTTGATATCAGGTAGCACCTGATTATCTTTGAGCTGAGCAAGGAGGTGTCTGTGCTACTACCAGTACCACCTGTTGCAGCTGCATTAACACTTCTGGGGAAGTTAAAACACAATTCCATAAGGTCACTGAGCAAGTCACTGCGCTTGAAAAGGAGACTCTGCAGGGTCTTTGTTTTACTTCTTTGATTCTGACTGGCTTGGGTCTTGGAGACCATGGCTTCAAAATGTACCCAGACATAGGGAATTATCCTGCTTTCAGTTATCGTAATAATCTCCCCGGCGCATTGTATTCTCTTAAAAGCTTTAAATGCGTGTTCACAGCTGCTAACATCCAAGCAAATGATCTCCTGGAACATCAGAAAAGGACTGGAGAGGATGCTGGACTTAAAAATTGAGAGCTTGAAGTCATAACCCTATGAATATCAAGGAGATGAAGCAAAAATGTCATGACCTGTGAATAGTGCACACACAAAAAGAAAACCAACAAGAGCTGGGAGAACACTGGAGCAGTAGCTGAGAGTGGTGTTAATGCCTTAAATTTTGATCACATTTCAGCTAAGCTGAGAGCCTGATCAAAAAGGAGGAATCATTAAAAAGAAAACCACAGGGCCATAATGGTGCTACTTATGTTAAGGCCCCAGGTCAGTAAACCAAGACTTAATACCTAAAGCAACTGCAGTTTCAGCTCCCCAGGAATGCAACCTTTAACCAGTTAGCCTGAGAATTTCCTGGTCAGCACTAGGAAATGTACTGAGAAACCCCTTCAATTCCCCTTAGGAGGGCAACCTTGCCTAAAACAATGGATTCTTTGCTAATAACTTCCTTTTTTTCAGCTCCCTCTCTACCTTTAAAAACCTTTCCTTTTTGGCAGCTTGGTGGAGTTCCTTTCTATTTGCAAGACAGGAGGCTGTCTGATTCAGGAATCATATTTTATTTTATTTTATTTTATTTTATTTTATTTTATTTATTTTATTTTATTTTATTTTATTTTATTTTATTTTATTTTATAAGATTTTATAAGATTTTATAAGATTTTATTTATTTATTTATGAGAGACACAGAGAGAGAGGCAGAGACACAGGCAGAGGGAGGAGCAGGCTCCATGCGGAAAGCCCAACGTGGGACTCGATCTGAGACTCCAGGATCAGGCCCTGGGCTGAAGGTGGTGCTAAATCCTGGGGCAGCCAGTTAGATCTTTAAAATTCAATTGTTTGAATTTTTGTTACTTAACAAGTGTGAGCTACAATCGGAACTGCTTCCCCAATAGCTCACAAACTGCAATATACATTCCGTGTTAGAGAAGCTCTTTAACAAGAAAACTCTGAGAATTTTTCCACTTTTCCAACACTTAAGTGTAAATCCTCTCAAATCATGTTGGAACTAGGAAAGATAAATTCATCAAAATAAAGTAAAATTTTAAAAAGTCTTATAAATATGTTTTACATGGGACATCCTTGTAATAGGAAATAGGAAAAGACCCCAAGAAGTTGGATAATGGTGAAGGAAATGGAAAAATCGCTCAGTAAGAGAATCATCATCACTCTTTATGCGTGAGCACTGACCTAGGTCCAGGCAAAGCGGGAGGCTGTTTCCTTATCTAATTTAATCCTCCCAACACCCCTACCACGTAGCTCTCATCACCTCCTTTTAACAAATGGGGCAACTGAACCTCAGAGTGATTTCTCCAACCAAGGCCATGGGGTGAATAAATGGCAGAAGCACGCCTGGAATCCACGTCAGCCTGAACCCACAGCCCATGTGCCCAGAGCTGGTGAGCAGCTGTGGGCGGCAGAGGCTTGCATGTGCCTCCACAACACCTCCCCACCAGAGAGAATGGAGGAGCACCACCAGGCCTGGGGAGGAAGGTTGGAAAGGACTGGGAGGAGTGTGAGGAGGTAGATTAAGGGGCATCAAGGCTTCACAACAACTGTGTGTTGGGAAAACAATTTTGTTCAAGAGGGCTATTTATAGGGATGTTTTTCCTCAGCACTCCCTTCCCCCATCTCCTCCCTTTTGTGTTAAAAGGCGCCTGGCAGATTGGTAGAGGGTTACAGGCAATGCACAGGAAACTCTGGAACACAATGAACGGGGCGGGGACAGATCCCCACCCACCTAAGAACATCACCAGCTCCAGTATTCAGAGACCCTGCGGGGGGACAGCTGGACTCTGAAGTGGGTCTCTGCTCCTTTTATCGCCTTTCTCCAAGCCAAGGAGGCAACCCACCCAAAGGGGTGCGGAACAGAGCAAAATTAGGAAGCAGATGCAGAATGAGAGGCAACAAAACAAAACAAATAAACACCAACATAACTGAAGTCAGTCAAGTAGCCAAGTCATCCCCCATCCAGAGGAACTCCCGAATTCTAGGAGGAGTCCAGGCTTTTCCATCCAAGTCTCTGTTTAGCTTTCAGGCTCCAAAGACACAGGAGTATGGAATGAGAGAAGTGATCCCAAACCCCGCTGCTGAGATCCTACTACAGTTAGACCCTCAGGACGGAGTGGGCAGGCTGGTGGGGGCTGCTGCTTACAGGAACAGCCTCTCACATCCTTCCCTCTGGGCCGCCAGACCCAGGCCTCCAGCCAAAGGGATCCACATTCAGACCGAGGTTGAGGCCAGGCCCTGGGCAGACTCGAATGTCTGTGCTAGTGATTTAGCCCACGGCACTTGGCTCTCCCCCTGGCCTTGTGAAGTCTCTCCACAGGAGACGAGGAAGGATGCTTCCTGCTGCTGTTTGGCAGTGTCCCGTGCCCCTGCTGGAGCAGGACAAGGCAGTCTTGTGCTGCCCGGTTTGCTCATCCTTTCTGAAATACTAAAGACTCATTCACTGCCGCGCTGTGCACCACGAGTCAAATGTCATTACAGTTTTCAAAACACCGCAGAACACAAAAGATTTCCCAACCTCCTGTTTTTGAATGACATTCAATGCAAAGAAACTAGAGTATAACTATAATACTGGTAGGAAAAGACTTAGTTCTCAATTTCCAACAGAGTGTGCAGATGTCTCATCTAATTTCTAGTCCTAACCTCTTCACTCCTACCCAGTCCTGCATTTCATACAAAGGGCATTTCCTCCTAAAAGCTCTGAGAGTGTCACCAGCTGGACTCCAAGACCTAACCTTTACTGCTTACCTGCTTGTACTCACTGACCATTGACCCATATTTCTTCTTAAGCAATTCTGTCCAGTTTATCTTTTAACTCAGGCAAAAGACCCAATGGGCATAACATCCTGTGATGGAAACCGAAACTATTCCTCAAGCGGTAAAGACTGCTCAGACAAAGAGCTCCTGCTGGCCCAGACTACCCAGATCAGTATGAATATAACCTTCCCCCCCCCCCAACTCACACCTGCCCAAATGGACTGAGTGACCCATGGAGTGTCGGACAGTTGCTGTTACCTCCTTATAATAGTAAAATCTCCACCCAAGGAGGAGCCCAAGCATCCTTTACATAACATACAATTTATGTATAGGCTTGATTCCTTAAGGCACATGCACCACCTTATGCCCACCTCCGCATCTGATGATGAGGCTCCCCCATCTAACTATTCATCCTAACCCTAAATAAAAGGAATCTGTTCACCCTTGCTGGGGAGTCAAGGCTTTGGATGTTATTCTCCATGATCTCCTTATGTCTTGCAAATAAAGTTTCCTTTGTGTGACAACTCACCTGGGGTAGCCCCTTTTTAGGGCTCTTTCTTTTTCTTATTTTTAGAGAGAGAGAGAGAGAGAGAGAGAGAGAGTGCATGCACACACACAAGCAAGGTGGGGGAAAGGGCAGACGGAGAGACAGAAAGAATCTTAAGCAGCTTCACATCGGTCACGGAGCCCACAAGGGGCAATCCCAGGACCCTGAGATCATGACCTGAGCTGAAATCCAGAGTCTGATGCTTAACCCACAGAGCCACCCAGGCGGCCCTGGTGTAGTTTCCAACTGTGACTCACCATGGAGTGAACTCACATTAGTTCGGTTACAGTAGGGCCCTTGTCATATAGAGAAGTTTTTTCTTTCCACAAAAAAAATTTTTTACACTACCAGTTCCCAATTTTTAAAAAAGATTTTATTTATTTGTTTGTTTGCTTGTTTGTTTGTTTGTTTGTTTGTTTAGAGAGCTTGCAAGCTGGGGAAGAGCAGAGCGAGAGACAGGATTCCAGCAGACTCCTCACTGAACATGGAGCCCAATGGGGGGCTTGATCTCACAACCTCGAGATCATGACCCCAAGAGTCGTTTACTCAATGGACTGAGTCACCCAGGCACCCCACCAGCCCCCAATTTTATAAACTTGGAGTCATCTTAGACTCTACTTTCCTACATTTACTCTTTTAAATAAAAACCTGAGGTTCTTAATTAGTAGATAGGCGTACTGATCAATGCAATTTTGGTAAGACTTCATTTTTTATAACTGAATCTTTTTCTTTTTCACTATTTCTACTTTCTGCCCTTTCTATCCCAAAAATGCCTAGTTGGTGGTGAAGCCACTGAACTGCATTCTCAGCTAGGGAACTATGGCTATAGAGTAGGGTTTCCCATTGCTTTTTTTCTCCCCCTGAGTAATGCAGTTTTGCAATTCTAGGAACTGAAAGGGAACTAAAATATACAATGCTTCAGAGAAAGAGAAAGTATCATGGGTTATAATAACTATGTCTGCTCTTCAACTTTTGAGCTGGGAGTAAGACCTTTTAAGGCCTCCTTCTCTGTTCTTATCACTGCAATGGCTTGCTCTTGGAAGCTCACTTAGAAGCAAAACTGACTTTCCTGGGTATAGAAGTGCTACAGCAAGCCTATCTTGCTCAGCTGGCATGTTTCTGGAAGTACTGCTAGCAGGCTATCCCTGCCTCTAGGACTGAAAGACTGATTCTGGCTCTTGTTCCTTCTCTCCCATCAGGTGGATATTTCTTTCACTCTTTTCTGTTTGATTTGAGATTGGTAATGTGGACCTCCTCCAACCCTACTACAGATGCTTATTCACCTCTTTTGAACACTTCGAAGCAACAATTTGTGACATAAATCTGGGAACTGGGAACTCACGGCACAGAGAAATGCAGTAATGGAAGTTGGGATATATAACTTTCTAGAAGTCCTTTTGCTCTGGCCATCCTCATCTTCTGCTAGCTTCAGACCCTTAGGGCACTGGCCGAAGGGTGAGCACAAGGCCTCTCTCATAGGAGCCTCACCCTCTCAACTAGTCTGCTAGAGCTGCCATGACAGAATACCATAGACTGGGGGGCTTAAACAGCGGACATTTATTTTTCACAGTTTTGGAGGCTGGAAGTCCAAGACCAAGGTGTTCCAGGTTTGGTTTCTCCTGAAGCTTCTCTCCTATCCTTGTAGATGACCATCCTCTCACGGTGTCCTCCCACGGTCTTTTCTCTGTGGTTCACATCCCCAGTGTCTCTGTCTTCATCTCCCTTTCTCACAAGGACACTGGTCAGATTGGATTAGGATCCTACTTATAGATTAGGATCTAGAAGCCTCATTTTAACTGCATTACTTCTTTAAAGGCCTTTTCTCCAAATACAGTCAAATTCTGAAGTGCTGGAGTTAGTTAGGGCTTTCATATATGAATTTGGCAAGGGAGGCACAATTCAGCTCATAAAACGTAATAACTGGTGATAAGACCAGCATTTTTAAGCTGGGAACAGGGAAGAGGAAAAGAAGAGAAAATGTACCCAGCAGGAGGAATACGCTGGCATTCTCTATTGCAGAACAAAGAATTCAGAATACTCTAAAACTGCTGATTGCTGGGGCGCCTTGGTGGCTCAGTCGGTTAAGTGTCCAACTCTCAATGTCAGCTCAGGTCATGATCTTAGGGACCCACGGGATCTAGCCGTGGGTCCTCATCAGGCTCCGCAGGAAGTCTGCTTGAGGATTTCTCACCCTGTCCCTTTGCCCCTACCCCAGCTCGTGCTCATGCTCTGTCTCTATCCCTTCCTCACTCTCAAATAAATAAATAAATACATTTTAAAAAAATAAAATAAAGCTGCTGATTGCCAATTCTAGCTTTATGGCCAAGTAAAAGAAAAGGCTAGCTCACAGGTTACGCTAAAATCACCCAATACCCACCTTCTGTCTTCTGTATCTCATTTATTTATAGCAGAGATTACTACCATCACTGGTGAGCGAAGGAAGCAGATGGCACACTTTGATAGGCATTAGTCTTAGTCACAGACAAGGTAAATCATAGGCAACAACAAAACTCTATGATGGGAGCTCCACATAAGTGAAATGCTTTTTGTCCTGTGATAATCTGCTGAAGGGATCATTTATATTATTATCAAACAGCTTAATTCGTCCTCCTATTAACATTCTTATGCAAGCTCCCTATAATCTTGCTTTCTAGGAAATCCCAAGCTCAACAGATAAACCCTTTGAAACCCAAATCTGATTTTCTTCAACAGACCCAGACAAAGCTACACATCTTAGGATAAGCAAGGAGAAAAAAAGGAGAGGAAGAGATAAGCAGAGAAAGGAAAGAGAAAGAAAAATAGAGTGTCTAGAACAAGGGCCAGATTCAAGTTTGGCATCTGTCACAGGGCATACTCAGCAATGAAAGGGGACAGGGACAAATGGGGAAGGGGACAGTTTTCCAGCTTTCTGGGGCTCGCCGTCACTATGTAGCTTCATTATCTGGCTTGATAAATTGTGAGTTCTTCCAACCATAAAGTGTAGGTAATTGAGAGTTATCAAATAAAGACAAAAACTCCACCGTGAACATATATCAAATATTTGATATCAGCCCAGGCATAATGGATGCCTTGCCCAGTGCTCAGTATTACCTCAAGTCTGAACTCTAAACACCTTGAACCCAGCTTACCACGACTTATCAGGAAGCAAGGACCAAAAGGTCTCAGGCTGTTCTAGGATGAAGCTTCTAGGATTGCAGAGTCCCTCTGGGAATCCTCAGTAAAGCACAGAAGAATCTTAGGGCTGTGTCAGGGTCACTAGTTTTCCTGGTTCACCTAGGCAGCTCTGTTTTGTGACAACCTACACTTCTGCATTTGGTGATTAAGGGGATCTGGTACATGGCTAATGCTACACGGCCAAGTGTATGAGATTTATAAATTACTGGTGGGCTTTATTGTGAGGAATATTATATTTAACAAAAATCGCATGTAATTGAAAATTAATTGATATTTGAATAAGGGCTGTATCAATATACACTTCCTAATTTTAATAACTGTGCTCTGATTATAGCAGATATTAATATTTGGGAAAGCAGGATGAAGGGTAGATGGGAATTCTTTGACTATTCTTTGCAAGTTTTTTATAAGCTGAAATTACTTCAAAATGAAAAGCTAAAAGAATGTTTTTAAAGATTTAAAGAGGTAATTCAAGGACTAGATAATTTATCCATATTTTGTGCCCTGGGGGCCGGGACCCAGGAAAAAAAGCACACCTTTGGCCTCTCTCCTTTGTTGCCCAACTGATGAAATCCGCTGTGTGGCAGATGAAATAAATGAATACGAAAGTCTTCGCTAGAGTAAACGCCTTAACAAATGTTAATGGTAATAATTACAGTCTCATATGGAAATGCTTCTCTATAAATAAAGGGAGGAACAAGCCATCACACTGAATCCCCTACCAAATATTCTCTAAGAATCCTACAAAATGCTTAGAAATTGCCGTCCTGGCACTAGGAAACAGGGAACCATTGACAGGTTTTGAATAAAACAGGCATATAACAACCATATTTCAGGAGGGCTCATCAAGCCTAATTTAGTACATAGGATGGATGAAGCGGGCAGAGATCAGACTCAGCGAATCCCACTATGACTTATTCTAATAACTGAGGAGTGAATAATCCTTGCTGAATGGGCGTGGAAAAGAAGAAACCCAGAAGGGAGGCATTTTGAAGGACTCATCGGTCCAGGCAGGACTAGCCTGGAGGTGGGGGTGGAAGGAAAGAAATGAGTCAGTGGTTAGTTGAAGATGTCTAGCCAAGATGACGGGGGCAATGCTAGTGTCACTGAGACAGATGGAAAATGGAAGCAGACAACCATGCACAGAGCTTGGGGTTGGAACTCAAGCGGCTCCAGAAGCCAGGCAGGTGCAAAGGCGGGGAAAGACGGGCGGTGGGGGCTGCAAACCTGAAAGGGGGCTGTCACAGCTGGGCATCAGCAGTCCTTGCCACGTGGGATTGCACCTTCCGTGTGACCAGACCTTCCATTTTTGCAAGAGAAGCAAGAAACTCAGATCTCGGAAGTGAAATCTCTTAACCCTTTAACGTTGGCAATCGATCGTTAAAAAAGTTAAAGCAGGGTGGGTGCCAAACCAAACACATCTGCGGCCCAGCTTCGGGAGGCAGGCTGTCCCTTGTGACCTCTGACAAGGACAGAAGGCTAAGGGTCAAGGGGCACTGTCCCCCTGATAGGTGGGGAGTTAAGTGACTGGAAAGGGATTCAGTAACTAAAATACTGTCCTTAAAGCTCAGTCAGCAATCTGAGCTGCATGGAGGTCCCCACCCTTCAAGTCTATATATGGATTTGAATTTATGCAGGAAGTTTAATCTAATCTCCAAATGGTTAAATCACAAGAATTTGAGTGCTTACTGTGTGTGCTGAGTACACAGAAGTCAAGGAATTTCGGATCTAACTGGAGAAGAAAAAAAAAATCGTGCCCTCCTGAAAACTTGAGACAAATTATGAGACAGGCTGGGAGCCTCCTTTCTCCACGTATGCTAGAGTATCAGTCACCTTAAGTCTTGGATGCCCCGCCGGTCACTTCCATTTAGCAAACTTGCAAAAGTGTGTGTGTGTGTGTGTGTGTGTGTGTGTGTGTGTGTGTGAATCCCTAACCAGAAATCTGATTTCCTGGGCAGTGGCTAGAACGCGGCACCCCCCAGTGTTCCCTTAACCTCGCAGGGGGAGAGCTACCTGGGTGGGGGGCACCTGGGCGCTGGAGAGGCCGCTGGGAGTGGGGGGCGGCTACCTGGGTGGGGGCACCTGGGTGCAGGAGAGGCCGCTGGGAGTGGGGGGGGGCTACCTGGGTGGGGGGCACCTGGGCTCAGGAGAGGCTGCTGGGAGTGGTGGGGGGCTACCTGGGTGGGAGGCACCTGGGCGCATGGGAGGCCACTGGGAGTGGGGGGACTACCTGGGTGGGGGGCACCTGGGCGCAGGAGAGGCCGCTGGGATTGGAGGGGGGCTACCTGGGTGGGGGCACCTGGGCTCAGGAGAGGCCGCTGGGAGTGGGGGAGACTACCTGGGTGGGGGGCACCTGGGCTCAGGGGAGGCCGCTGGGAGTGGGGGGCTACCTGGGTGGGGGGCACCTGGGCGCAGGGGAGGCCGCTGGGAGTGGGGCGCTACCTGGGTGGGGGGCACCTGGGCTCAGGAGAGGCCGCTGGGAGTGGGGGGGAACTACCCGGGTGGGGGGCACCTGGGCGCAGGGGAGGCCGCTGGGATTGGAGGGGGACTACCTGGGTGGGGGCACCTGGGCTCAGGAGAGGCCGCTGGGAGTGGGGGGGACTACCTGGGTGGGGGGCACCTGGGCGCAGGGGAGGCCGCTGGGAGTGGCCGGGGGCTACCTGGGTGGGGGGCACCTGGGCGCAGGGGAGGCGGCTGCGGGCGCCGGCGGAAGCCCGCTGGCCGGCAGGTCGCCGGGCGGGGGCCCTGCCTTTGTCTCCGCCGTCAGGTGTGGGTGCGGGCGGAGCGGGCACCGAAGCGCAGGGCGTGGAGGGGACGGTGGCGGGGGCAGCCCGGGGGGCGGCCAGGGGCCCACCTGGCAGCCTGGGTCCAGGAGGCCGGGCGCCGCCTCCCGCGGTGCGGGTCGGGGTGCGGGGTGCGGGGTGCGGGTCGGGGCGGGGGGGGCCGGGGGGCAGGAAGCGGCGGCCGGGCTGCGGGCCCCGGGGGCGCGGCGGCTTCCTCCCGGGCGGCGCGGAGGGCTCGGGGGCCGGAGCTCCGGGCCCCCCCGCCCCCGCCCCCGCCCCCTCCACCCACCCACCCACCCACCCACCTACTTCCTCCGGCCCCGTACACGCGCAGCGCCGAGCTGCCAAAACTTTCCACCCCCGCCCCCTCCCCGGCTGACTTCCTTCCAGCGTTTCCTGAGCTGGATGAGCCTCGGTTTGTAAGACAGGAAAAAAGGGACGGCGCGAGGGCGGGCGGCCGAGGGGCCGGGATGCTGGCTCCGCGCGCGCCCCGAGCCGTCTGAGGGCGCGGCCGCCGCCCGGGAGCCGCGCAGAGGAGACCCCCGCCCGCGCCCCGCGCCCCCGCCCGCGCCCCGCGCCCCCGCGCCCCCGCGCCCCCGGGGCTGCCGGCGGCCAGGTGCGCCCCGCGCCGCCGGCCCCCGCCCCCGCCCCCGCCCCCCGCAGCGCGGCCCCGGAGGAGCCCCGCGCCCCCGACCCCGGACAGCGGCCTGGGCGCGGCGCCGAGCCCTCGGGAGGGGAGCCGGAGGCCAGCCTCGGCGGGACTAACTCATGAAGAACAAGGGTGCCAAGCAGAAGCTGAAACGAAAGGGAGCCGCCGCCGGAGCCTTTGGCTGTGACCTGACCGAGCATCTGGAGAGCTCAGGACAGGATGGTGAGGTGCCTTCGTGCCTTGCGCACCCCCGCCCGCCCCCCCACTCTCCAGACCCGGCTTTGCTTTCTGTTTGAGGGGGACGCGGACCCTTGTGGGGTGTGTTGGGCTCACCCCGCAGGTTCGCGCCCGCGAGGCCTGGGGGCTCCGTGATTTTCCCCCTCTCTTTTTGAAGGGCGTGTGGGACTGCTGAGGTGCCCGGCGCGGCCACCCCGGCGCGCAGCGGTGGCGGCGGCCCCTCCGCAGGTCCACAGCAGCCGTTATGGGCGGCGCTGCTCCTGCTCCCACCGGCCATCCGCGGGCTGGGGCTGGACGCGCCGGAGGTCCTCATCTCCAAGTTTGGAAGTCGGGAGGGGAGGGATGCGGGCTGGACGTGTGGGATGGCGGTGATCGGGGGGCTCCCCCCACCCCCGCCGCCCGGGCGCACGATCTGACCGCCTTGGGTGTCCTTCCTGGGCTCTCCGGTTTCATCCGCTCACATCTTTTTTTATTAATGTGCTGGAAGGCAGGGGGTGCGGTGGATCCTGGCCGGGGGAGTGGTTGCACAAACATTTTCTGAATTTCTGAACTGATGCCAGATATATGGTACCTCCCTCCCTCCCCTCCCCAGCCGCCCCCCCCCTCCAAGACCCTTTACCCCCTCTCGGCTCTCGGATTAGCATTTGGTGTGTCAGACAAGAAGAGTGTTGTAAAAAGGTCAGAGGGCCTGGATTTTAAAATAGTTTAGGGTGTGGAGAAGAAGAGGAGAGCCACCTCTCTCTGCTTGCAAGGTCAGATTGGATTCAGGAAAAAGAAAAAGGAAAAAAAAAAAAAAGCCGGGCAGGGGGTGATCCTGCAGAGTAGAGACAATTTAAACATTTGCTGGGGGAGAGGGAAAGAAAACAATCTAGAATACAATAACAGCATTTGAAGTTTACAAGTTTTTCATCATAGGAAAGTTGGGGAAATTGAGCAGAAAATGACTCCTTTTGTAAGGTTGACTGGTCTTGAGCATACCCGTGACAAAAAGGCCTTGTCTTCAGGAACATAAGTGAGAGAGAGAATAGTCCACTATATAGGCCTTGTATTTACCCATAGCTATAACAAAGGAGGAAACTGGAGGACTGTTTAACTGTGCAGGATAATTCTGCCTCCAGGAAAACCCTCTCAAAAACCATTTGATTAGCTCATATCAAGCGTGCATCTCAAAAAAACAGTGCAATGGTTTTGTTTCAATTCTGCGTTTTGCTTTGTTTTTTAAAGACTCAGCACCACCTAGTAATTTGCAGTGGTGTGATATTCCTGCGGTATTCCAGACTTCAGCGTCTGCTGTGTCATTAGGACAAATGGCTTAGTATCTTAGAGCTTGGGGGACCACAGTTTTCAAAACTGCCTCTTTTGAAACCAAGGCATAACAGTCAACTCATTTCATCCTCTCCAATAACCTGGGAGAGGGCAATTTCAAATGAAAGCGGCCTGAACTTTTTTGAAGGTGTTAGAACTCCGAGTGTGCGTCTTACCCACTACCCTCAGAAGTTCAGCATGACATGCTTCCCTCCACCTGTTTCTGTGAGGAATTGCAGGTTTAAGTCCAGGTTCACTACAAATGCTCCTGGGATGCCCCCGTCCACCATGTGGGTGTTATTCTGGGCTCCCCTTCAAGCATGATAGTTGCATGGGGTTGCTTGCCAGTCCTGCCCCATTCTTGCAATGTCAGAATCATAGGATGAACGAGGAATCTCAGCATTTGGTGAAGACACCCCAAAGGCAGCCTTCGGCAGCTCTTCTTTCACCTGCTTTATATTTTGGGTTTCTATACAGGTTTTATTTGAAAAAAAAAAAAAAAGGAAGGGGCCTCCTGCTTAAAGAAAAAAAATCGAAAACCAGTACCTGGTGCTCCCAGACTTGGTGTTGGAGTGAGGGGGGCGGAAAGGGCACAGGGACGGCAAGGAAGCCCAGGCAGGTAAATTGACCTGCCCAAGTTCATACAGTAAATCATGGAGGATGCGGAGGGACCTGACCTACAAGGCTCCTCTCCCCTCCCTAGCTTCCTCATCTAGGCCAACATTCTCCTCTAATGATTTTTTTTTTCCTAAATTGAAAGCAGACAGCCCTGTCACTGGATCGGCAAGCTTTCAAGTCTGACATACCTGAATACAGTTTAGCTTTGAAACAAAAGGAAACTGACCCACTTAATGATCTAGACACCATTCTTGTGCCACATGAGAATTGGGCATGCATAATAAACAGCTTATATAAATGAGAGTAATTAGGATTTTTTTGCCACATCTATAACTAGTTATATAGTTGCGTCTTATTTTCCCTGTAGTGTAGCATCAGTAAGCTAAGTGCTAATGTTTTTCTCTAAAACTATGTGTTTTCCTCACTGACTTTCTGATACATGTATTGGTTAGTAGACAAGGCCTGGAACTCTGCTCCCCCGGGGGGAAAGGCTGACCTGGGCACTGCCCCTTTGCCCATCACCTTGGAAGTTCAACCCAGAGTCCTGATGGTGACAAGTCAGCATAGTAACTAGAAACCAGAAGCCTGGGGAGGGCCCACAAGACTGACACGGTGATTACTGAACTTTGGAGTCAAGGGTAAGGTGATGATCCTGCAGAGACAGAGAAAAATGGGTTCGGGTCTGGGAGCACAAGGGCAGAAGAAGACAGAGATATAGGGAAGCCCAGAGAGCCCTTTTGCTCAGACAGGGAGGGAAAGCCCCAAGCTGGGGAGGAAGACAAAGCTGGTGACCATTAGCTGTGCTCAGGCCATCTGAAAATGGGGAAGCTACACCCCTGGGGCCTCTTGTAAAGAGTGAGTGCCATCCACTTCGGTAATTTGCTATGGCCAGCCCTGCTACCTTCAGCTGGATAAATCTACCAGGACAGGGGTGTGTGGGGGACAAATATGTGTCCAGCTCAGAGCGGGAGCTGCTCAGGGCCAAGTACCATCCTTAATCTTTAGGAAGCTGATGAAAACCAGAAACCGCTTCTCACAGAAACGTATGCATGCACAGGTGTGAGCACACACACACGTATACAGTTTCTGTGGCATCCACGCAGATGCCAAGTTCAGATCCTGCTGTTGATCATCTCCAGCTTTACACAGGCCTGACATGAAGGGCCAGTTTCCGCCTTTTTTTGCTTCCTTGACCACTTGCCTCCAGCCTGGTAAGAACACTCAAGAATGGCACAAAGTTGCTCCTGGCCAACTTGGCCAGCACCATGACTGCCACCCCAACCCTCAATCTCTCCCGGGAACCAGATAACTTTATCTTCCTGCCTGGAGCAGAGGGAAAAGAGCATCTCTTCCTTGCTGATATGAGGAAAATAGTACAGTTCTGTGGTCTTCTTTTTGACCACTGAATATGAAGGTCATTGCTTGAAGCTAGGTAATGAAAATCCCATCATTTTGTCACCTGCGCTTGGAAGGCTGCAGGTGAAGCCCTGTGAGGCCAGAGTGCATCCATAAGCATTTTTTTTAACCTCTCCATTCTCAACCAAGTGCCCAGGGTCTTCCCACAGGGTTTGGAAATGCTGGGGCCAGGAGTCAAGGGACCAGTAGGAGAATGTGTGGGAAAAGCTGTCTCCTGCCTCCATTTGTGTCATCTGTCTTCACAACGAAGTCTAAGAGGACTTTCTCACCCTTCCAAACTATCTGTCGTTTTATTTGATCCCTGAGAAAAGGGGATATTGTCTGAGCCAGGGGTTTGCCATGATGGTGGCATGTTAGAATCACCTGAGGAGCTTTAGAAAAAGGGGCGGGGGGTGATGCAAGGTGCTGCCCAGATCCCTTCTCAATTAAACAATTCAATCAGAATCTCTTGGTGCCCAGGCAGGCATGGGTATGTTCTAAAAGCTTCCTAGATGATTCCGATATGTAGGCAGATTTGGGAACCACCACTTGCACTGTAGGGTTTTACAGAACATTTTCCCCCTGGATAAGGGGGAATGATTCACAATGCATCCTCTGAATGTCTGAAAAGAACTGTGAGCCTTTTATTACTGAAGATTTTTTTCTAGTTCTTATCAGATTGAAAGGTAGAAAGGTAAAAATTAAAAGTATAATTTCTGAGGCTAAGTCATTCTCTCAGTTTGTTTATTGGTTTTTTTAATAATAAGTAGGTTTTGAGGTACGGTGGGAGAGAAAGAAACATGCACCCCAGACTCGAGAAATGTATAGTCTAAGGGATGTGGACAAACTTTCAGAAACCAAGGCCTCAACAAAGCTTTGAAACTAGCTGTCATAACTGAAGAGAACATGTAAACGCTACTATCTACAATTAAACAGATAAGATAAACAGAAATAGGAACAAAGTCTTAGCAAGGAAGGTGAGTATTTTTCTGTCCAAAGCAGGATTTAACACTTCCTGGAGAACCAGGGCAGGTACTCGCTTTGGCTTCCTTTTTTTCCTCCCCAGCATCTTGCCTGGCACATCCTTATCACACCCTCCCTACCTCATTCTTCATTCTTTAGGTCTTAGCTGCTTCTGGAAACCTTCCCTGACCTCCCAAGTCAGGTGCCCCTGCTGGGGACTCCCATTGAGAGTTCTGGAAGCTTACTGTCTGGCATTGAATGCCAGCTTTGCCTGTTCCCAACCCTGGTGTAAGTGACTTACCTCTTCTGAGCCTCAGTTTCCTCATCTGTGAAATGGCAGTAAGAAGACTGACAGGAAGATAAATGAGTTCATACAGGCAAAGCACTTGGCAGAGGACATGCATATGGAAAGCCACAAATGTAGCTATTATTATTATAAAACCCTAGACTTGCCCTAGTATAACCACCTACCATCCATGACTGAATGAGCGAGGGCTACAATGAAATAAGTAAATGATATGGTTGGATGGGTTAATCAGTCGTGAAGGGGGATGGGAAGCAGATTGATTGCCCCACTGAATGAAGAGGCCATTTATGCAGGGATTTCCCAGAGCCGCCCGGGAGTGCAAGAGCAAAATGTCAATTTGAGTCAAAAGGGCCCTCAGAAAGATCTGGGAAAGAGCCCCAGCTACTCCTAAACCCAAAGGGAACTGAAAGAGAAATCAGATCCAGGAAGCAGAGCTTGTGTGGACAGGACAGCAACCTCATCGGCTTGGGTTTAGAGGGGCATCCCCATCGCTGGGTCCCAGAATTGAACAGAAAGAACCAAAAGAGGAGAATTAAGGCCTTAAACCTTAAGGTTTAACCGACTGATAACACAAAGCCTGCCTGAATCTTACTCTGTATAGTCTGGATGTGGCCAAAAACCCACACAGAGAATAGAAACAGCTACTTCATCTCCCCGCACCCCTCCCTCCTGCCCCTGTCCAGACCCATGGCAACAGCCCCTTGACCGCAGGCGTGGCCTCGCCCTTCCACTTCCCCTGCCCACCCCCGCTAGAGGCCACCCAGATGCCTTCCAGCCTCAGGAGGCTCAGGCGTTGGCACTGCGGACCTGTCACCCCAGACATTCCCTGGAGTCAAGTGAACCATCTGCTGGAGGAGGAGGGAGCAGGCCTGGCCTAATGCTGGGGCAGAGGGAAACACGATGAAAGCAGGAAGACATTTTTCCATAGACTGGAGAAGCTCTCCAGTGTCATTGGAGCTGTAGCTTTTGCTGCATCCTCTTTACCCCACCCCACCCCCACCCCCCATCCAGCAGGCATCTGTAGGCTAGCTGGAAAACTTTTCTGTGGGAGTGGGGAGGAGGGGAGAACAGTTTCTGAATTCCAGAAGCTGATTGACCTAGGCTGCTCTGGAACACTTGCTGGGGAGTGTTTGTTCCCGGGAATCACCTCGCTGGGATTTGGTGGCTGTGGGAGTGGCTGGGCAGCAGTGGGTGGGAGGAGCAGGTGGGCTGAAGAAGAGTCCAGGACTTAATCTGAGGATAAGAAATGCACGCCCCCCCCCCCCACTTCGCTCTTTTTCCATTAGATGTTGGAACTAAATATTTTTGGTACGAAGTAGTAACAGACCCTTCTAATTGGGGCGACCTGGTGCTCATTTCCTCCAGAACAGACTGATCAAGCTGAGCTGTCCACCCCCACTGGCCTCTGGGTCTCAGAACTCCACTGTCCTCTCTGTGGTTCCTTCACACCGGTCTTGGGGCCCGGGAACTTGGAGCTACTTGTTTTTTTTTTATGGTTTTGTTTTTCACTCATGACTTGCCTTGAGTTGTAGCTTTTTCCCACTCATCCCTCCCTTCAAATGACTTTTCTTTTTGCTTATGGGTGCATATCCCACCCAATTTTCTGAGCTATTTCGAAGCGTGGTACCAATGCCACGCTTGAGTTTAATTGGTCTTGATGTTCCTCCTTCAAAAGGCTGGCCTCAAGTCTTTATTGAGGTGGGGCTACAGCCTGAGAAAGCTTCAGGAGTCTAGGGCCTGTCCTTCTAACCCTCCCCCCAGGATGCAGTTTTAGGTAAGGCTTAAAATAAAGAGCACCCAGAGGAAAGATGCTCACTGCAATTCAGAGAAGAGCAGATACTGGTATTAGGTTTTTTCTGAGAGTAACTTTTGATGGAGAAAGATGAGGACATGATGCTGCTAGATGGCTAAAGGATGAAGGAGGAAAAGAAGTCCTCTTGGAAAGAGAGAAGGGACCCAGAAAAGAAGGCCAAACCGCAAATCAGACCTGCTTGTTATTTTTGTTAGTAGTAGAGTTACTGCATGCATTGATTGCTTACACTGTGCGCATCACTTTATACATACAACATAATATTTTTTGACATCTGTAAGAATCAGGGTTTTTTTAAATCCCCATTTTATAGAGGAAGAAACTAGATGAAAGAGGATAATTATCTTACAATGATTATAGAGATAGGAAAGGCAGGATTTATTTTTATTATTTTTTTAATATTTTATTTATTTATTCACGAGAGACACACAGAGAGAGGCAGAGACATAGGCAGAGGGAGAAGCAGGCTCCTTGCAGGGAGCCCAATGTGGGACTTGTTCCCAGGACCCTGGGATCGGGGATCGCAACCTGAGCCAGAGGCAGATGCTCAACCACTGAGCCACCCAGGTGCCCAAAAGTCAGGATTTAAATCCAGATCTACCTGATTCCCAAGGCCACCATTCTAGGCACAAACACAATGCCCCAGAATAGCACATTTTATAATTTGGCATTTACACACATTTTTGTCAAAACAAAACCCATAACCTTACAAAAAAAATAGCTTTTTCTCTCTTTGCTTAGCTCTTCCCCCAGCCATTACATCATTAATAATAATAATAATATTATTATGGACATCTACAGCCATTACATCTGGACATCTGCATGGCACTTTACCCTCTGCAAGGTGCTTTGCACACACATCTATTCTAGACCTACCAGCTTTCAAGACCAACCAGACCCCACCTTTTCCTTCCAGGCCCCTCCCTGCCCACTACAGCCACAATCCTCCTTTCCCTGTGGAACGCCCTTTGCCTTAGCGTCAAGAGCCACCCAGTTTGATCTCCATTCCCCTCATTATTCTATTTTCTAACTGGCAGGTCAGCGGTGGGCTCTGCTGGAGGCCGACGCATTCGCATTCAGCAGCTCTCGCAGATTTGGAAGTGCACCGGGCCTCTCAGGGTGAGCCCTGTGGCCAACACAGAGCACTTGATTGATTGACCCTGTTTCCTCCTCGGGAAGTCAGTGCTAGAGCCCTTCTAGGAAGCTCGGGACAGGAGACGCTGCCGATGGGCTGCAGCATCAGGGATCCAAGATTGTTTAAGGTTCCCCAGGGGGGCTTATGGCTCCTCCAAGATAGAAGCTGACCCAGACTTCGCACAGGATGCCCCAGAAACACTGCCTTTTCCTAGTGCCTCACCAGTTACTCCTTGGTATGAACCACATTCTTGGCGGTGCCCCAGAACCAACTGAGTTTCTGGGATAGAGTCTCAGGCACTCTTTGTTCTAGTTCAAGCTTGGCTGATGCATACCAGGCCCTGGTACCACGCCCATGGCCTGATGCTGCCCCAGAATGCCTTTGGGGCCCCCTCCCCACCTCCCCCAGGGAGAGAGGGATGAATGTCACCCCCCCCCCAGCAACATATACCATCCCTTACTGTTACAGACACCACGTTTGATATATAAAGTAGGAATCTGGCAAACTATAAATAAATCTATAGCTTTCGTGACAGGCATCTGAGCTAATTTGTGTAATTATGCATATTTCTTTCCCTGGCTTTTTTTCATGTTTTTATTCAGAAACCATCTCATATGGGGTTTTCAATTCAATGCAACAAGTATTTAAGGGGGCTGAACTGTGCAAGACACTCTTGGATTTACAAAGATGCTCTCAAGTTGCTCTCAGCCTGGTGGGGTCGCCGGAGGGGAAGGTAGCTAATAGAAGCACAGAGAATGAAATGAGGGCTCCAGAGGATGTCTACATGCGAGGCGGTGGAGTGAAAGAGAGCCATTGGAGTGGGTTGTCTGTCAGGGGGGAAAATCAATAAAAATGATAGAGGGGGAGATGGGATGCTTGGTGTCTACAGACAGGAAATGACATGGTTTTGCCTGAGACTTGTATTGGTCATGACTTCTGGCACCCTGAGGGAGGAGACATTAAGTTCTGGGAAAGGGAGTTGAGACTTAGGGTGGCCAGGCTTGGGGCATGGGGGGCCGTGGTTGGGGAGACAGAAGCTGTCTTCAGTGGCAGGAGATCTGAAGCGACCCTCAGGAGGAAGCAGGGTAGCTGATCATAACAAGAGTGGCAACTGGTTCAGTGAGGGAGTCTGTTAAAAGAGAAAACTCTTTTTCGTGATGTTAGCTGACCATTCTAATTATGATTAAATCTAGCAGGAGGGCATCAATGTGCAACCGCGGCCTCACCCCATGGTGTGGAAAGTTCTGTTTTGTCGCCCATTTTTTAGATGAAGACTGATGCAGAGAGGTTAAGTAGCTTGCCTAACGTCACCCAGCCGGGAAGTAGAAGAACCAGGGCTTGAAAGTGGGACTGTCCCACACGCAATCCCCATCCCACAGCTCCGTGTCCTCTGGACTCAAACAGGTCAGCTGGCAGTCAATCCGGGTCTGATACAGAGCTCCATTTTACCATGCGTCGCCAAGGTGATAAGTTCAGCAGCAGTTAGCCAGGTTTAATAAAACTTCTGGCAATGGAGTTCTCATCCCAGTTTTTCAAAGTAAAACGTTTAGGTTCCAAATGGCAGGCTTCTAAACAGAGAGCATGCCCTGTTACCATAAGTAGTCCCTTCCACCACTTCTTTCCCATCTGTTTCCTGCATGCAGAGTATTATTGGGAAACAATGATGTCAGCTCTTCCATATAAATCTACACCTCCCTGCTTGCCCCTCCCCTACAATGCATATTTTTGTTCCTCTTTCTGGCTTTTGTCTTGCTGTTCTGCTCCTTAAGGACTCACGCTTTTGGCGTCAATTGTTGGCTTTCTTTTTTTTAAATATGTTTTAGCTATTTAAGCTTATTGTGGCCTTTAAAGTGCACATGGTTTTTTGGGTCCATATTTGGAAAATCTTTTGTTTGGCTAATAGCTAGAACATGGGCCTGATGTTAATGGAGAGGAGCCATTTTGCCTGATGGAAAAGCAAAGCTAGAGGCGGGGCTCCCGAATGGGAATCAGAATTGAGGATGCAAACGCTGCTTGGGGGCCCTTCGGGGGTGTTTGGACCCTGGGCACAGAGCCTGTAGCTGAAGGTCGGGGAAAATATACTCATGGAGTAACCTGTTTTTTCTCCCCCCAAGTCTGACTTTCAAATGGGACATGGTTTTCCCCTTCCTCTACTGCCCCTAATGACGATTTGTTTTCAGAAAGGCAAGGGGGGAGTGGGTAGGCCTTAGAGGGTGGGGGGTGGGAGGCATGGGTTTCGAATTCTGGGTCTCAAAGGATTCTAGACCTCTCTTTCTCAGCTTTGGGCAGTGATACTCAAACTCTACTGGGCATAAGAATGACAAAAAGTGCAATTTTTACTTTTAAAATTGAATTTCAAAAGTCAAAAAATATTAATTAAATTTAGCTGACTGTGAGTACACTATAAGGAGTATTAGAAATACTCCTTAAATTCCATTTCAGGTTCCTTGAAACCAAATGTTCATCTAATAAGAATTTCCAGTAGGCATTTGCCGAGGTCCTGTAGTATCCGGGTCTCCGGACAGCATGGGGCTTCACTGAATGAGTTCTATCATTTATGGGGCTGCGAGCTGTCAAGTGCCACTGCATAGCAGCATCTGAGGTCGGTCCCTCAGAGGTTCTGCTTTTGTAGGTCTCAGATGGGGTCTCAGAATCCACATGTTTAAAGATGAACACCAGGTGCTTCTGATATCTTTGGTCTACAGATCTCGCTTTCAGAAACATTGCCTGAGCCCACAGAAAGAAGCAGCTGAGTGAAACCACATGATTTTTATTTTTCTTCATTATACTTTATACATTGCTCAAATTTTCAACAGTAAACATGTATTTTTACTATTTGAATTGGAAAAGAGTCTTTTAAAATTTGAATGGGAATGGGATGTCTTCATTCGTAAAGCCTTTTTGTTTTAATCCTTATTTTAAAACTTCTGTTTGCTTTCCTGCTTTACTAGGTGCAGATTAGTGATATCAATGAACTTCTTCTCTGAGAAGCTGTGTGACAAGGTGGTTGGTTAGCATGTGGCTTTTTTCGCTGATAATCTGCCTTGGTTCAAATTTCAGCTCTCCCACAAACTAGCTTTGTGACCCTGGACAAGCTTACCAGATCTCTCTGTTTCCTCATCTGTGAAGTGGGGATTATATGATATTATTGCTCAAGGTTATTATGAGGACTAAATGAACTAGTGTACTGCCTAAAATTAAGCAAACCTTCCGTTAAGTGTTGACTCTGGTTATTATTTCCTTGGTGATTGGAAATCTTACCCTGTTTCAGCCTCATTACTCAGAATGTGGTTCCTGAGTAATGCTACAGATATGGAAGTTAAGGGAGCTGAGAACACATACTATTCCGAGGCTCCCGTATATCCTTAGGGTCTTCCTCTTTAAAAAAAAAAAATCTTTAATATACATCCGATTATTTATCTTCTTTGGTTGGATGCATAAAAATGCTAGTCTTAAGACTTCTTTTGTTGATAAATATTTCGGGGGTGGGACTGTGGCGAACTTTCTAAATTTTACATTTCTTTCGTAATCAGAAAAAATAACCTAAAAACAAAATCGAAAGGAAAAAAAAAGGAGAGTTAATAGTAAAAGGCTATAATCATAGGGACAGCCATCCAGTCTTCTAGTTTCCATTTGTATTTCAGGAGGGCTGTACACCTGGAAAATGAGCCTGTTTTCATCAGTGATAGAACATCGTGAGGCCTGAGTTTTAGCTGGCCCATAGGTTATTTCACATCTGCCTATTTCTTTGCTTCACAAATGCATTTTGACAGTTGACTGAATGCAATAGATCTGACTCAATCTTAGGCTGTATGGACAGAGTCTTATGCTGTAGAGCATAGGGATCCATACTACACTCTTCATGGGTTGAATCAAATATGGAGTCTGTATTCACGTCTCAGTGCTTTATTTGAAGATGGAAGCTTGTACACAGAAGCATATCTAGGAAGGTGAACAGGGTAGGGAAGTGTAGACCTTTACTTCTCTACTTCTACTGCCACCCGTCATAGTTTCCTAAATTGTCTCCTCCCTGTGTAGATAGAAAATTTGCAAAAACACCTCAAACAAACAAACAAACAAACAAAAAACAACAACAACAAAAAAATCTGCTCCTTGAAGACTGGGGTCATTCCCTATTTACTTGTGTGTTGGATGTCTGCAGGACCGGTTCCTTTCTGGAGGCTCCCAGGGAGAATCCATTTTCTTACTTTTTCCAGCTTCTAGAGGCTGTCCTCCTTCCTTGGTTCACGGCCCCTCATCATATCTTCTGATTAAGAAATCAGAAGGTCTCTTTCTTGTAAAGACCCTGTGATTACATCAGATAATTCAAGATAGTCTCCTAGTTCTGAGATCCTTAGCTTGATCACATCTGCAAAAATCCTTCTAGACATATGAGGCAACATTCACAGGTTCCAGAATAAGGATGTGGACTTCTCTGAAGTGCCATTACTCAACCCACCACAATCTGTTTTCCCCACAGTACATTGGCTTAATAGATATTAATAAAGTGAATGAAGGGAATGGGAGGGGAGGTGATGACGGGAGGGGAGAAAGAGATGGACATCAGCATGTTCAGCACTTACCATAAACCAGGCTCTGGGTTAGCTGGGACACAGGAATGAACGTGCATTGTCTGTCCCTGTGGGAGCTCAAGTCTCATGCAGGAGATGGGCGCATTCTCAACTGATTCTCACACAAACCACAATGGGAGATTAATGACATTAATTCTGACTCAGAGAAGCTGGATCTTCTAAGATGAGTGGAATCTGAGAGGTCTCTTCCTGCAAGGAAGATATTCCAGACAGAGGGGAGAAGCTAAGCAAAGGCATTGGGTGTAAAACAATATGGCAGGATCAATATTCTCAAAAGAAGAACAAAGAGAACAAGGGTGAAGCATGAGCCACCCACCTGCTTGGATAGGTTTATAAGAGCAAATGGATTATTAAATGACCATTATACATCTTCCAAAGAAAAAAAAAAAGAGCGATGAACACAAATATACTAGTTTAAATTCCAGTTTGATAAAGGAAGACTCTTGAGCCACCTTTAAAGCTTCTGTGTCCTTTTTGCTGTTTCTCCTGTTGCAAGTAAGAAAAACATTGGACCCTGGTCTAGGAATAAACTTCCTCCAGGTGGAGGAAAAATGAAATGCCCCAGGCAGTTATAACCCAGAGTTTCAGTTTATTCCATCTATTTATAATCTTGGGAAATTTTGCTTTTCTCTGTCTGGTGGATGATAACCAGAGCAATGTTTAATATTTCAAATCCAAGTTTTATTTGAGTTGAAAAATTTTATAACGTTCCTTCCCACCTACCTCCTGGCCAGACTTCTCCTCCATCCCACGTCTTTTCCTTCCAAGTTTCTCTTCACCTTTGTCATTCCTCCAGTTTAAGAAACCATGGAGCAGTTATCACATCCATCATTCTTGTCAGTTCTACTCCCAGGCGGCATTTTGAGCTTGGCCCAGTGCGCTCCTACTCCACTATTGGATGGCCATCCCCATCTCAGAGCAGGGTCCTCCCCACTCTGCTAGCTCTCCATCTCCAAGGAGACCTCGGGGTCCCTTGGAGGTGGGCCTCCCTGGCCAGTGCCCGCCTGACCTCTGCCAGATTCCACAGCTCCAAGAACTAAAAATACTTCAGCCTCTGCTTTTCCCTCTGGCAGATGCTCAAACTGACCCTGTCCCTTGTGACTGAAAAGCAGAGGAGCAGAAGGAAGCAAGACTAGCTGGATGGTCAGCCACCGCCCTGAGGTGCTCCTCCCGGAGGTGCATTTGCTCCTATTCGGGACAGCGGTTGTCGCCTTTCCTCCCTCGAGAATAGCTCCCCTGGCAATGCTGTGCCATCCCTTGACCCCTAATTGGAATTGGTGGAGTCATGAAAAAAATACAGGATGTGATTTTAATGAGGAATAAACACCTGCCACAGGTGCAAGCCATCCTCTTCTCTTATAAAATTATAAAAGTAATTGTAAAAAAAAAAAAGAAAGAAAGAAGAAAGAGAGAGAGAAAAAAGAAAGAAAGAAAGAAAGAAAGAAAGAAAGAAAGAGAAAGAAAGAAAGAAAGAAAGAAAGAAAGAAAAAGAAAGAAAGAAAGAAAGAAAGAAAGAAAGAAAGAAAGAAAGGGAAAAGGAAGGAAGGAAGGAAGGAAGGAAGGAAGGAAGGAAGGAAGGAAGGAAGAAAAAAGACAACATGGAGATTTATAAAGCACAAGATCTCTTCTCACATCCTTGCAGTCCCATGTGTCAGTCTGGGCTGGATCAACTGGACCAGTTCTGTACAGCAGAACTTTCTGAGGGAAGCGTGCTCTGTCTGCACCATCCAATTTGGCAACTACTAGCCACATGCGGCTGTTAGCACCTGAATGTGGCTAGCCCTACTGAGGAACTGAACTTTACATTTTAATTTATTTAAATGTACCTGGCCACATGTGGCCAATGGTTATTGAATTGAACAGCACAGAGAACTTTCTCTGTATGTGCTAAAAAAAATGTACACATCGAATGAGTTTGTTTTCTGTCCCACGAAGTGACAACATATATATGTTTTGAAATATGCAACTTTAAATAACAGTAGATCTTGGAGAACTATCCATTTTTGTAATTACAGCTCAATCTCACTCTTTTTAATCACTGCATGGGATTCTGCTGAATGGATGGGTTTTTAAGGTTAATTTTATTTCTTAAATCATGTATCATATTTCTGTGTTTCCAAATGTAAAGACTCTGAAAGGCATAGTAAACAGATCTCCCTCCCTTCCCTGCCCTCATCCTCCCTGTTCCTCATCCCAGAAGTAACTAGTGTTAATTTTCTTGGAAATCTTTCTCTAGATATTCTGTGCATGATGTACATACTTTTTATAAAATATCTTGATTTATTTAACCGTTTCTTTCCCTTTTTTACATGTTCCTATAAGATTTCTCTTATGATCTAAATACTGATCAATTGATTTAGTATTTATTGAATATGTTGTAGGAGTCATGCATCATCTCATTGATAATTGTTATTATCTATAACTTATTGAATATTAATACTGCTTCCCTTTGCTTATAATGAGGGTTGAATTTGCTTAGTCCACATACGTCTAGTTATGCTTTAAACTTGCGTTCCAATATTCTGTAGGGATGTTGGCTGGTCAATCCATATCTGTCAGTTGGAGTCCAGGCCCTGGGTTAAGGCTGAGGCTAAGGATAGGGAATAGTTAGAAGCTCTTTGGCCCCATGCCCCATATCCATGGCATCTTGAACACAGAGCTCTGGTCATCTGAGCCATCCTAGCACAGGCCGCAGAGACCCAAGAAGTGGGTGAACAACAATGAAACAGGTGGCAGCCTAAAAAGGAAACGTATCCCGAAGTTGAGCATCCATAATTTGGCAAAAATTATAGACAGAGTATATCTTCTAGTAGGATTGATGAAGAGAATGTCTGCTAAGAGCCTGTCGCCAGTATCACTCCCTACATCCTTGAATGACTTCCCAGTGCCCTCAAGACTAACATCAGCTCCATAAACACCAATAAGGTTGACCAGCTGTCATACTCAGAGACCTGCCTGTCATACTCAGAGACCTAGCCTTAATAAACACCAGCATCCCGCCTGAGCATTACCCCTGGCCACACGATACTTCTCATAGTTTCTCAAAAGTACCATGCTCCTCATGCCCTCAAGTGTTTGTATATGCTCCTCTCTTGGTATAGAATAGTCACCCTACCTCCTATCTCTCTTTAGTGCTACCAAGGGTCTTGCTAACTCCATCATTTGGGTCACAGAGTGGATCCTCCAGGATGCCTTCCCTGACCCCTCTGAGGAAGGGTGGGGTGCCTGTCCTATGTGTTCCATCCTACCCTGTACTGTCCAGTGCTGCTCTTATCACACTGTATATACCATCCTCACATCCACCCTATCCCTGCCTCATTCTAGACTCTCCATGACCCTGAGTCAACTCTGTGAGATGGAGATCCATGTCTCCTGGTTCACCACTTTACCACTGGTGCCTAGCATAATGCTCATAACTATGTGTTAAAAGAGTAGATGGAGCCAGGGAAGGGCAATGCTTGCTGTCCTGGGTCCTAGTGGTGGTGGAGTGGGTACGGAGGAGTGTGTCTTCGTGAGTATCTTACACAGAGGCATGCATCTGTCATGTGACTGTGTACCCAATGTGGAGACTGTGGAGGTGGAGGAGGAATCCACTGGTTGAGTGTGGGGTGGGATCTTCATTCTGCAAATAATTGTCCACTGGTCTTCAGCAAATCACACTCTCTGAATCTCAGTTTCCTCATCCAAAAGGCAGAAATGAGACTTAGATGAGAAAATATAGGCTAGGGTACCTAGGTGGCTCAATCAGTTAAGAGTTTGCCTTTGGCTCAGGTCATGACCCCAGGGTCCTGGGATTGAGGCCTGCATCGGGCTCCCTGCTCTGTGGGGAGTCTGCTGCTCCCTCTCTCTCTACCCCTCACTCATGCATTCTCCCTCAAATAAAGAAATAAAAATCTTTTAAAAAAGAAATATAGACCAAAGAGCTTTTAAAATGGGAAATGAATTCCGGTATTTATGAATACCACAGTTATCTGGCAGTTTAGACACTTGTGCTCAGAAAGGACTAACAGGCCCCAGAGGCTGTGTTTACTGCAATGCTGTGAATTTCATGCCTTCTTGTAGACATCACCCACTTCCATGTTGGAAGGAAACCAGGAGAGTTGTTTCCCTGACATAACCGCCCCTCCACCCTGGTGCCTCCCCAGCCCTGCCAGCTTCAAGACCCCCATCCTCGGGGTCTATAAGTATGTCGTGCAGGTGCACAGCTAGGGCTCCCCTTTCATTCAGTGTGCTGGGATCATCCCATGCCAAGGCAAACACAGAGATAAATGAACTAGAAGCTAATGTGTCACTTCAGAGCTGACAGAATCGCAGAAAATTGTTATCCAAACTTCTTGTTTAACACACAGAGAAGCCCGAGGCCCTGGACAGTACAGTAATTTGCCTGAGAAAGTGCAGCTGGCCAGTGGTGTTTTCTGGCTGCCAGTTGGTGTTAGCCAGAAATAACGGGTCAGTGTATTTCTCAGAACCACCCAGCATCAGGAATCCCTGAAAGAGGAGAAGAGGCCCAGATGATACTGCCTTTAACAGAGAAGGAGGGTTCATAAAACTACCTCACAGCCTGAGAAAAATATCCTTTATTATAAGGCTGGTTAAAAGGATGATATATATTTACTGGCATAGAAAGATGTCCAACAATATCTAAGTGAAAAAGCTCACAAAATAGATATACAGTATAATTCTATTTCGGTAACTTATTTATTTATTTATTTATTTATTTATTTATTTATTCATGAGAGATACAGAGAGAGAGAGAGAGAGGGAGGGGCACGGGCAGAGGGAGAAGCAGGCTCCATGCAGGGAGCCCTATTTGGGACTCGATCCCAGGACTCCAGGATCCCACCCTGGGTTGAAGGTGGCGCTAAACTGTGAGCCACTATTTTTATAAGAAAAAGTCTGGGGGGATATACTCAAAACATTAACAATACAACTTTTTCTTTCTTTTGCATACTTTGCCACGTTGCTTTTTTTTTTTTTAATGCTTTGGGGTTTTTTAAATAATGTATATGTATAATGTTTATACTTTGGAAAAACAATAAGGCATTTTCATTTTGTAAAAGCGTACATATTCCCTAAATTATTCCAACTTTCTTTACTCTGATTTTGCTTTTATCAACAACTTTTATCAACTGCAACTTGCCCTCCTGATGGAGGCCCCCACCTATACAGAGGCTAGACGCAATTGTGAATTCCTATTTTTTAAAAAAGATGAAATTGCCATTAGATACCACAGAGTCATCCTGACAGAACTTGGTTGCAGAGAATGGATCACTCTCAGATGGACTTGCCAAATTCAGGTTCTGATTCTGCCAAGGAGAAGACAAAGAGCCTGGTCTGTGATGACTGTGAAGGCCCAGCTTCCCCCATGCACACACCCCACGAGGCCCCCCTAAACACATCAGCTGGACTCAGTCCTACGGTCACGGCTTGGGGCCCAGGGTAAAGCACTCTGCGGAGCTTTTGGCTGCACATCCTTGAATCTCCAACATAGGGAGAGAGAACTTTGGTTTGAGGTTGTGCAAAAGTATGGCTAGCTGACTGCCCTGGCCACCTGCTGAATTTTGCAAGAGACTTGCATGATGCCATCAGAGGCTATGAGACAAATATTTTTGAGTTTGTAAAAGTAAAGTCCTAAGTTAATAGAAGGACAGGGAACCTGCCAAGATGGCAGGGGTTAGGGGAGGGGTAACTAACCCTTAGATGGTGCATTTACCAAGTGCTTTTACCAAATTGTCTCATTTGTCCTTCATAATCCTGTGAGTGAGATGACACAGGTTATTATTACATCTGCTGTGTAAAGAGGGCACTGATGATCCCCAAGGACTCAGAACTGGTAACACCAAATCTGTGGCCTTTACTTTGTGCGTAGTAGGACACAAGATTTGTGTAGATACCAGGTATGCTTAAAGCTCTGAATTAGGGGGCAGCCCCGGTGGCGCAGCGGTTTAGTGCCGCCTGCATCCTGGGGTGTCATCCTGGAGACCCGGGATCGAGTCCCACATCGGGCTTCCTGCATGGGGCCTGCTTCTGCCTCTGCCTGTGTCTCTGCCTCTCTTGCTCTCTCTGAATGAATAAATAAATAAATCTTAAAAAAAAAAACTCTGAATTAGGAATCAGAAGACCTACGTATTTGTCATGTGAGCTTGTTGGGAGTCCCTTCATCTTTCTGAGCCTTAGCTTCCTCATCTGTAGGATGGGGATAATAATACTTGTCCAGCCTGCTTCATGGGGTGGGGATCTGACAAGAAAATGAACACCAAAATAGTATACTTCAAACATAGTGAATTGCTAAAGGAATAAAAAAGTATAATTTCCCAGGGCAGGACTGAGGGATATGTGTTTGAGAATAACTTTCTCTAAACAAAACTGTTATTTTAGAACTGGATAAACTTACTGCAGCCCCCAACAATCCAATAACCCCCAACGAGTTCCCTAGGAAGCCAAACCATCTATTTTCATGCCTCCTATCCTGCTTCAGGTAGATTTTCAGCTTTGAAGATAAGTAATCAGGTTTCCTGGGAAAAAAAGCATCCCTGACCAGCTGCCCCTTTTCTCTGAAACCCACCAGGATTGGACTGGGCTTGAGTTAGGGATTTCTCCCTCAAATACTTTCTTGGGAGCCTATACTTTAATCCTAAAAAATTGGGCTTGCTTACATATTTTGAGGGGTATTTAAATGCAATTGAACTTAGATTTGTGGGGCACCCAGGTGGCTTAGATCATTAAGCATCCAACTCTTGATTTGGGCTAGGGTCATGATTTCAGAGTTATGGGATTGACCCTCGCACCAGGCTCTGCACTGGACACGAAGCCTGCCACCTCCCCTCCAACTCCCCAATCAATCAATCAATTAATCAACAAGCTTAAATTTGTGCTATGCTTTTCCCATAGGAGGGACATCACAGAGGCCTAGAGTGAGGGCTCTGGGATCCCCTACCCTGCTTAAGCAGAGCATTTTTGCTTTCTTCAGTACTATTTGTTTTATGCTTTGGGGTAAAGTGTATCTGAACAAAACACTTCATGTTTTAAAAAAATAAGTTTGAAAACCACTGCTGCTTAAATCTGCAAATCAGCAAAACTCCTTTTTCTTTTTTGTCTGAGGGTCACCCACCCAGCCAACCATTGATCTCATGTGCCCACTCCTGACCTCACTAATATCTCCTTTCTGAGATCCTGTTACCCTGAGGTCTGCCCTGGAACCTTTCCTCTGGACAGTCCAGGTGTCCTGTGTGTTTTGTTTGGTTTGATGACATTTCACAAAGGGCCTGCAGAACACCCACGCAAATTCAGTTCGTTGGCAAAAAATGTTCAGCACCCGTATGTAATGTGCTGTTTTCTGTTTTCTAGGATAGCGAAGTTTCCGTTTTCAATGGGAAGAGTATAGAAATAAGGCGGGGGGGGGGGGGGGGCTGGGTAGCTCAGTCGGTTGAGTGTCTGACTTCAGCTCAGGTCCTGATACTGGGGTGCTGGAATCAAGCCCGTGTCTGGCTCCCTGCTCAGCAGAGAGTCTGCCTCTCTCACCCCTCCTCTTGCTCTTATTTTCTCCCCCCCCCAAATAAATAAATAAAATCTTAAAAAAAAAAAAGAAATAAGGCAGAGAAACAGGGCTGGCATTCATGCCTCTTCTCTAGATTTCTATGAATAATTCTTAGCCTTCTTGCCATAGTGGGTATAGTTTCTTATGTGAACACTAGCGATGTAGAATAATTTCTGGCGTTAGAGAGGAATCTCCATTAATGTGGGAGGAAGGGGAAGAAAGAAGAAACAAGAGGAAAGAAGAAAGGAAGACAGATCTGAAGGAAGAAAGAATGGAATTGGAAGGTGGTACAGAAGAGTAACTTTAGAATTTTTGAAGTGGCCAACCTAGGTGGAAGACTAGCTTTTGCTAATGATGTTTTGTGTGGTGGGAGTGAGCAGCCTCAGTTTCCTTATCTGCACTAAGAGGGTACAAATATTTACCTTATACGCTCACAGGGATGTTGTGAGGATCAGCTGAAATGTTGAGTAGGAAAGGGACTTTCAGATCTCACTTAAGAGGTCATTGTTCCCCAAACTGAAAACTGTCGTCATTTTTTTCACTGTTCTTTGAACAGATGGTTTGAGGGATTAGGATCTTTCCCTCTTTCAATTTGATTTTAGAGCTCTGAAACTAAACCCAGCTGTTTCTACAAAGTTTTCAAATGCTAGGTCTCAGTAGTTTTTTACTGGGTAAAACTCAGCATCTTTATAAATGATCTCCACTGGAAGTCTCGAATGATGTTGTATAATTTAAAGATAGTAATGACAGAGAAGTTACCGTCTAATTAAAAAAAATGTCATCTAATAATTTGATTTTTGCCTTAAATGTAACTTCTTCACTCTGCAAATTCAGGCCTGCTTGATTTATCTTGAACCTCACATTATTTAGAAAAATAAAAAGATATTTTACTTCCTGATCAACTAATGTAATCTGGTTTGACTGAGCTCAAGAAATAATAGTTCCTTCTTTTCTTGGCTAACGGAGCAAATTACCAAATGATATAGACTATTTACATATTTTACTTAGATTTCCTAAAACAACTAGATTTTATTTATTCTTGCCTACTCTTAATTGAATACTATAGAATCAATCTCTCACTTATGATTATTTTAAATTGAACATTCAAATTTCTGTCTAAAAATCTTTTAAAAAAACTAAGCCTAGTGTGGAATGTAGTAATAACTCAATGAACAAATATTTCTGGGAAGAAAATTTGAGAAGTGGTGAAAACAAGCTGAACTGCATTCCAGTATTGGATGGACATCCATCTCTTGGTCCATTGACCTGCTCCCTCCTTTTTTTTTACATACAGGTCACATTACTCAAAAAAAAAAAAAAAAAAAAGCCTTTTCAAAATAAGCAATGCCGCTGATCTAGTCTATCTTGGGACTCATTGTTAAAAATTCTTCCCTTCTGCTGTCTTCTTCTGGGCAATACCAAACAAACATTAACAACTGTGGAACAGATGTTCTAACTAGAGAAGATTCCAAAGCTGGGCTCAAACGCATCCCCAACCAGAACAAGACACTGACCACAGAGATTAATCTTTCTGGTATGGGTGTTATGAGATAAAAGCACCTTCTGGATTTCATCACATATTTTTATAAAACACCCTCTAGAGGGTTGTGGGGTTTGGTTTTTTTTTTTTTTTTTTTTTTTTTTTTGGTATTTTAGAGCAGGGTCAGAAAATTCTTTATTTTGTGACCCAACTGTCATCCAAATGCTATATATTGGGTGTTTGCTGTTTTAGGCAGTAAACCAAAATGGTTTCCGTTCCTCTATTATAATTTTCAAATAACATGATTTCTTTGCTACCTTCTTTGATTTTGACAGGAGGTATTAAGAATTCACTGCACATTGTAGCATAAGAAATTTTAAAAAGGTAACATTTCACTGCATTCCATGAGTTACAGGATACCAAGCAGGATGGGCTCCCTCCTTCCATCTAGGCACGGACACAAAGTTATATCCAAACAACACATTGTGCTCTTTATCTCTTCGTTTAACTGCTAAGTATTTATAGAAATACTAACCTTGTCTTAGTGCTGAAACATCCTATCTCTTGGCTCTAGTAACCTTTAATTTTAAAAAAGTGGTTCCTCCTGCTCCCCCTGTAACCTACTTCAGTGATTGGAGAACAGAGTGATGAAATTGGGAAGACTGGAGGGTGATAGTGTTGGGGAGATGCTATTCACAAGGCCCTGAATCTAATATGTCCTTCCACCTCATTCCTTGTATAGGGTGCACAGCTTTCAATAGTTGGGGGAGAAAAAGTGAGATCAGCAACAGAGGTGACATCAGTAAGGCATCTCCCTTGTCGGGAAGAGTCAAGGGAGGGGAATTAGAAATACCCAAGACATCCTTAAGCCCCAACAGGGAACTTTTTGTATGTGGTTTGTTAACCACCTGGAGAATCCTAGATTTCAATCCCAGAATAAGAATTTTGCTTTCTACCATAACATAGGTTCTCAACACAGTTTATGCTCCATCGGTGATTTTCATACTATTATCTAGTGTTAGATTATTTGACGGATACTGCTGTATTCTTCATTCTACCAGGTCCTTACACAAGACTGGAAGTTGTCAAACCAAAGAAACCTGCTTTTATGAATTAGTTTGTATTTTCCTGCTGCTGCATAAGGATCTCCAGGAACACACAGCATGTAGACATGTGGCTTTCTTGATTTTCTCCCCTTCCCTCCTCATAGAAAAGTTATGAGCTCCAAATAAGGGGCCATTTCATTGTTAGGCATTTTCTAACCCCAAATGAGCATAATTATCATCCGCTTGGGTTGAGATACAAAATACTCTACTGGTATCAACAATCTCAGGCCAAACATAAACATATTAAGTTTGTGTTTTTGCATATCTAATCTTCACGATTAGAAAGTATTCTCTTGATAAATACATTTGCTGTAAAATAAACTTTCATGACAACATTACCTTACCTGTTACTGCTTTACCTCCTTTTCTAAGTAATAATGTTTATGAATATATTCTTTCCTTTGCCATTAAGAGTTCCATTCCAACGTGGTCCCTTCTCCCCATGAATCAGTATGTCCTTGTCAATCAGGAATCAGCTCAATCTCATCATTTCCTTTCTGTGTATTCTAAAGTTCAGATATTTGCCTCTCCTTTGGCCCAATAAGACATGGTCTTCCCTTTCATTAATATCTTAGATGTATAAAAATTGTCCCGTACCCTCTAGCTTCCACGTATCTTTTAAATTATGGAAAATCTTTCAATTGGTGGAAAAATCACTCAAGTACATTGTATCTTCTTTCACCCAAGCCTAGTAACTTCCTGTTCATTAGTGATTTCATGTTTTATGTGTGTGTGTGTGTGTGTGTGTGAGAGAGAGAGAGAGAGAGAGATTATGGAAAGTTTCTGAAATAAATATTTTAATATTTTAATTAAATGATACGTGATAATACATAATAATAATACAATAATACATTTACTAATAATACATATTTATCCATATTATAGAGAAGTTGGAAAATATATAAACATTTTAGGAGAAAAGATGTAATTTATTTCTGGTTTTTTTTCTATGTATATTTTCCATATGGTTGTGATTACGTTGTGTGTGTGTGTGTGTGTGTGTGTGTGTGTGTGTGTATCTTGCTCTCACTTAGCATTATACCTTTGGTCTTTATTCTAGTTATCAAACCCTACGTTTAACAAGAAGGCCACAGTGGAATATTTCGAGGCATATGCCTCTTATGTTATATTTCTTTAGAATAGATCCCCGGAGGGGTGCCTGGGTAGCTCAGCCTGTTAAGCCTCCGACTCTTGGTTTCAGCTCAGGTCATGATCTCAGGGTCTAGGATCAAGCGTTGGGTTCCCCGCTCAACAGGGACTTCGCTTGAAGTTCTCTCCTTCTGCCCCTCCTCCCTGCTCAGTCCCTAAAATTAATAAATAAATCTTTAAAAAATTTCCCAGAAGTAAATGACTCGGTAAAAGGTGTATTATTAGGACTTTATGTTTGGTAGTGAAGGAACTCAAACTACGTAAGAATGAAAGGGAAGTAGTGGGGATCCCTGGGTGGTGCAGCGGTTTGGCGCCTGCCTTTGGCCCAGGGTCGGATCCTGGAGACCCGGGATCGAATCCCATGTCGGGCTCCCGGTGCATGGAGCCTGCTTCTCCCTCTGCCTGTGTCTCTGCCTCTCTCTCTCTGTGACTATCATAAGTAGATAAAAATTAAAAAAAAAAAGAAAAGAAAGGGAAGTGGTGGTGATTGATTCATAGTATAAGCAGACCTCAGCAAAGGGGCTGGGGAGGGGGAGGGTTCAGTGACCTAGGACCTGAGACCGAACCTTTAACTTTCTGACTTTTCCCTTGTCTCTGGAATGGAATAAACAGCATTTATCTTATAAAGATAGAGGAGAACAAAGATGGTGCATTTTAAGTGCCTAACTCAGAGGCAGCCTTGCACCACCTTCCATCTTTCGTCAGAGCCAAGATTTTGTTTCTGAGCTTGTGCTGCGCGGGGTCGAGCCCTTCACTCCGTTGCCCTCGAGGCACCTTTTCTCCTCCTCGCCCGTGTGCTTCCCGAGGGCTGGTCTCGAGGGGCTCCCCTGCGCGCCCCGCAGCCACCCGGGGCTCCCGCCGCTCCCGGCCCCGCAGCCCCGCTGGTTTCCCCTATAGCCCCGGCGCCCTACGTCCTCCTCCCGCCGTAGGGCTGCGAGGCCCACGCGGAAAACAAAGGAATCTCAGACGGAGAACCGGGCGTGGGGGGGAGGGGCGGGGGCCTGGGGAGCCCTCCCCGCTGCGCCCCGCACAGGCCTGGGGGCTCCGGGCCTCGGCCGCCCCGGGCCTGCCCCGCGTCCCTGACGTGCTGACCGGGGTCTGGGTCGGACCCTGCGCCTGGCTCCGCGTGGGGCGACCGGGAGGAGAGGGGGGCCCAGGCGACCGGGTCCCGCGACACCCCGCCCGGGGTCCCCCTTCGGCTCTTTTCCCCCCCGGGAGGAGGGGCGACCTGGGCTCCCGTGAGGTCAAGGCCCCGCGCCCCCACACCCGGCCCGGGGGTCCCCCCGTGGGCTCCACTCCCCCGGGAGGCGGGGCGACCTGGGCTCCCGTGAGGTCAAGGCCCCGCCCCCCACCCCCCCACCCGGCCCGGGGGTCCCCCCGTGGGCTCCACCCCCCGGGAGGCGGGGCGACCTGGGCTGCCGTGAGGTCAAGGCCCCGCACCCCACCCCCCCACCCGGCCCGGGGGTCCCCCCGTGGGCTCCACCCCCCGGGAGGCGGGGCGACCTGGGCTACCGTGGGGTCAAGGCCCCGCGCCCCCACACTCCCCCACACCCGCCCCGGGGGTCCCCGACTTGGGCTCCCGTGGGGTCAAGGCCCCGCACCCCACCCGGCCCGGGGGTCCCCCGTGAGCTCTTTCCCCCCCCGGGAGGCGGGGCGACCTGGGCTCCCGTGAGGTCAAGGCCCCGCGCCCCCACACCCGGCCCGGGGGTCCCTCCCGTGGGCTCCCCCCCCGGGAGGCGGGGCGACCTGGGCTACCGTGGGGTCAAGGCCCCGCGCCCCCACACTCCCCCACACCCGGCCCGGGGGTCCCCCCCGTGGGCTCCCCCCGCGGGAGGCGGGGCGACCTGGGCCGCCGTGGGGTCAAGGCCCCGCCCCCACACCCGCCCCGGGGGTCCCCGACTTGGGCTCCCGTGGGGTCAAGGCCCCGCACCCCACCCGGCCCGGGGGTCCCCCGTGAGCTCTTTCCCCCCCCGGGAGGCGGGGCGACCTGGGCTCCCGTGAGGTCAAGGCCCCGCGCCCCCACACCCGGCCCGGGGGTCCCTCCCGTGGGCTCCCCCCCCGGGAGGCGGGGCGACCTGGGCTACCGTGAGGTCAAGGCCCCGCCCCCACACCCGCCCCGGGGGTCCCCGACTTGGGCTCCCGTGGGGTCAAGGCCCGCTCCCTCCTATCCCTCCCCAAGGGAACGGGGACGCTGGCTTCCTCCCGGGCCGCTCCGCCCCCGGGGTCGGGTCTGCACCCCCATCTGCACCCCGCGCGCTCCCCGCCGCGTCCGGGAAGCTGGGCCCGAGCCCCCGGAGCCCCGCGGCGCCCCCTCGGCGGCTGGGGGAGCCCCCGCGCAGGGCCGGGCAGCGCGGCATCCTCGCCCCGGCCGCCAAGGGGCCCGCCCAGCCCGCGCCGCCCACACGGGGGGGGGGGTGACCGCATCCAGGAGGAAGGGAAACCGGATCGATGGGATTGATGGCCGGGAAGGGAGGATGCGTCCAGACTTCAGGAAGGGGCCTCCTTGCGTCCTGCTGCGAGCTTGGCTTGGCCGCCTGGGCTGCGCCGCCCTGGGCAGAGCCTGGGCCTTCGGGTTCTCAGGCCAGATGAGCTCATCTTTTTTCTTTCTTTTTTTTTTTTTTTTTTTAAGATTTTATTTATTGATTCATGAGAGACCCAGAGAGAGAGGCAGAGACACAGGCGGAGGGAGAAAGAAGCAGGCTCCATGCAGGGAGCGCGATGTGGGACTCGATCCCGGGACCCCAGGATCATACCCCGGGCTGAAGGCGGCACCAAACCGCTGGGCCATCGGGGCTGCCCAAGATGAGCTCATCTTGACCAGAAAACGGCTACATCACTTTCGTGGCTCATATCCTTACTTTCAAAGGGAGGGATTCGTTTCCTTATGAAAGTTCTCCGTTCCTTTTCTTCTCCCTTCCTTGCATCTCAGTTACATTCTAGCTTATGCTTCCGGTTGTTGACACTGTTCCCACGTTTCTCCCTCCTTCGTCCTTGCTCCTTCCTGCAGGGAATGGGCGGGTGGATCCCCAGGGAGGCATACAGGGCACACTCATGAATGAAACAGAAAAGTTAGGCCCCAGGGGCCCTCTGCCACTGTGCGCTTGCTTTCTTTAGGTTAAAAAGTGGGGCTCCTGCATTCCCTTCAGGGCCGACATGGTAGGTTCTGCTGTCCAGCTGGACATAATCCTAGGTCAGATGACTGCCATCGAGCTCTCTTCCCTCTTTCCCCCTTCTTAGAACAAACCATCTTCGTTAGCCCCTCCCATCTCCAGGACACTAAGCATTCTCAGTTCACTTCTCATCCTCCTAGTCTAGGAGGGTCGCTGGCAAATGGAGAGCCATGGAACAAGTGGGAGGGATCATGTAACATATTTGTTGGTACAAAATCGTCACAGTTTTAGGATTACAACTGCCCTGTCTTGAAAAGAATAGTGCTGAGGCTCCTGGGTGGCTCAGGTCATGATCTTGGAGTTGTGAGATGGAACCCCACCTCGGGCTCCATGCTCAGTGCTGAGTCGGCTTGAGATTCTCTTTCTCTCCTAGGCCACTACCCCCGTTCATGCTCTCTCCCTCTCTCTAACATAAATAAATAAAATCTTAAAAAAAAAAATTCTCCCTCTCCCTTTGGAAAAAAAAAAAGGAGTACTTTACCTTGAGATTATGTTCTTCATGATTTTATTTTGAACTGTCCATTCTATTATGAAATGATGATAGTTTAGTTGTTAGTTGATGTCCTCCCCCAGAAAAATAAAAAAGTAATAATCCCCTGTGAGTCCCCCAAAATCTTTTAAAACTAAATTACAGGGCCATCTGGCCCATTCAGTCAGTAGAGTATACAACTCTTGATCTCAGGGTCATGAGTTTGAGCCCCATGTTGAGTGTGGAGATACTTTAAAAAAAAAAAAAATATGTGCAGCCTGGGTGGCTCAGCGGTTTAGCACCGCCTTCCACCCAGGGCGCGATGCTGGAGACCCAGGATCGAGTCCCATGTCAGGCTCCCTGCATGGAGCCTGCTTCTCCCTCTGCCTGTGTCTCTGCCTCTCTCTCTATGTGTGTCTCTCATGAATAAATAAATAAAATCTTTTAAAAAGAAATTAAAAGAAATTGTGAAAAAATTTGATTTAGAAAATCCAGAAATCCTGGGTGCCATTGCTCTATTCAGCATCCGGTTGGCACCAGAGTGCTAGGACCTTCCCCTCCCCAAGGGAGCTTGCATCCATTCAAAGAAACTCCCACAATGAGAACCTTAAAGAATTTCCAAAGAGAGATGTGGGAAAAATATGTTTGGGCAGAGGGACCTTTCTGTGCTCACTCACCATCTTGCACTTGCTCTGGATAAAGGTAGAACAGTTATATCTAGTTTTAACTTCTAGCATTTAGCTTTCACCATGACTCTTAGGGAACTATTCCTTTTGGTAAAACAAATCTATTTTGAATAAGCCAGGTTCTCTTGGTCTTTTCAGTTTGCAGTCAGCAGAATGGCTAAATGAAGGTGCTATGCTTTCCTTAAAAGGTGAACCTTAGCTCATGTGGGTAAGACAGAAGTAGCACTCCTTACTTCGGTAGTGGCATGGTGATCTTACCATGGTAGTGGTAAGTGATCTTACCATGGTACCATCTTAAGTTAGGCCTCACTGGTTAATATTTATTGAATACTCACAAGATATTTGGTACTAATTGACATATCCACAAGTCACAAGATCATTCCTTCTGATAACCAATGGTGCAGTGAAGTATAACTTGTTTCCTGTTTTCTTTTAAGGTTTTATTTAATTATTTGATATAGAGACAGCACAAACAGTGAGAGCGGGAGAGGCAGAAGGACAAGCAGGCTCTCTGCTGAGCAGGGAGCCCAACACAGGGCTTGATCCCAGGACCTCAGGATCATGACATGAACTGAAGGTAGACACTTAACCCACTGAGTCACCCAGGCACCCCACGAAATATAATTTGAATCACCGATCCGCACCAGTACAGATACTACACAGGCATGGTCATCCCTTTTGGATGCTAAGATAAAATATCACTTAAAATTCTTGCTTAGATTTGAGAAAGAGGGGAAAGGCAGATTTTTAAATTTGAAATGAGTATCCTAAGAGTACTGGACAGGAAGCGCATGGTTCTCTCATAAACTCATAAATGCTTTCACAGATAACTTCTGTTGGTCTTCCCCAAGCCCCTGTGACTCCACGAGGCACACTGGAGAGATACTGTTGTACCCCCTTTACAGAGAAGGTATTTATGAGTCTCACCCAAGGCGTGTAAAATAAGGCCACACTGCTGGGTGGAGGTTCACTTTTTCTCCCACTGCCCTACTGACTACTTCCTACTTCCAGTCTCCATACCTATTAAGGACTTGGGGAGGCCAAGCCCAGGGCCCTGGAGTCAGGAGACAAAGGGTGGAGGGAAACGTCTTCTCCTGGTTCTGACCTAAGAATCCAACTCTAGAAAAACGTGACCAGACCTGAGGGCAGGCTGTTTGCCAGTTAGGGGAAGACAGTAGAGAGAGGAATTAGAAATGAAAGAGAAGCAAGCAGTGATTCTCAAACTTTGCTCCATCTGAGAATCACCCAGAAAGTTTTCAAAACTCTCAAGAGCCAGCACTCATGCCATACTGATTACATCAGATTCTCTGTAGGTGGAACTAAGCATTGGTGGTTTTTAAAAGCTCCCAGGCTTTTACAGTGTGAAGCCACATGGGAAGATGAGGGGCCTAGGGCTCCTTAAAATTTAGTGTGTCCCTGGGTCGCCTGTGGGTCTTGTGAAGATGTGAGTTCTGACTCAGTAGGTTGAGAGGTAGGCGTGCTAGTGTTTGAATTCAGGCGAATGGGCGCTGGGTAGTCAGGAAGAGCCCCACAAGGAGGACACGTTTGGACTGGGCTTGGAAGGTGGCGTGAGATCTAATGCAGGGGCGCCTGGCAGGGCATTTGAGTGTCTGACGGGATGTCATCTCAGGTCATGATCTCAGGGTCCAGGGATCAAGCCCCAGGTGGGCTCTGCCCTTGACTCTGAAGCTGGCTTGAGACTTTCTCCTTCCCTCCTTCCCTCTCTCTCTCTGCCCTTTCCCCAGCTTGAGCTTGCTGCACACTCCAATCAATCAATCAAATCTTTTTTTTAAAAAATCAATCTAATGTAGAAGTATGGGTAGTACGTTCTGGCCTCTGTGGCCAGTCATAGGCCTGGAGGTGGGACCCTGCAAGGTGTGTTTGGGGGCAATGGCTGGTCCAGTATAACTAAGGAGAAAATGTGCGATGATCTGATCTATGCGATTTGGCAGGTGGCAGTTGACCACTTCTTGTTTTGATGTTCTTTTTCCCTTAAGATCCTATGTGCACAGATCCGGATTTTACTTCTTTTTGTTGTGCATGATGAGAAACACTCAGCTGGTTTTGCACCTTTGAGTGAGGTTTTGCATTTGCCCTTGATACCCCCTCTGCCTGGAATGCTCTTCTGACAGAGAACTTATTTTGGTCACTGACTTCCTTTGAGACTTTAAATTTAACTGTTACCTTCTTAGTGGGACCCCCATCATTTAAATAAAATGTAGAGAGACTTGACCACCCTATTTAAATGGAAACACCCTCTTTCTTTCCCCCACCCTCCCCCACGTTTCTCCCTGCTTTATTCTTCTCTTTAGTAAGTGTCACCCTCTAGTATATATTTTGTTTATCTTGTATATATTTGCTTTCTTATCTTGCTTACTGTCTCCTCCACTAAAAGGCAGCTCCACAGGAGCAGAGAATGTTGTTTGTGTTATTTGCTGCTGTTTCCGCAGTGCCTAGAACAATATTGGACACTCCATAAATATTTATTGAATAAGTGAATTAATGAACTGAACTGAATGCATACACAGTACTATTGCTAATGCAAGTAGACTCATCATTCAGGGGTAGGAGAAACCAGAGGAATTCAGCTTGCTAGTGTTCCATTTGAAAGAGGAAATGATGACAGTATTTGGTCACTAGGTAGGAAAATTTAGAATAATGTGTTCATAAAAATAAATTTTCCTCCTTGATGGACAAGAGGTTTGCATAAATATCCCATATTAGAAAACCTAGGACCAAATGTTTGGCTGATCAGAAAGATCAAGTGTCTTTGAAATTTTCTTCAAGGAAATCTCATAAAACTGTCAATAATTAACTTAATATTGAACTATTCTAAGGTACAATTGATTCCAATGAAGGGAAAAAGTAAAGTTTACCAAGCATAACAGGTTATATGCAAATAGGATATTAGAAGGAAGAACTACAGAATGGGGGGGTTGGAAGGGACTTTTAAGGTCATGGAGACCTCATACTTGACTGCCCTCTCTCCCATGAACACTCAAGTCCTGTCTCTATGTAGATCACTCCCAGTGACGGGAAACTCATTACCTCACAAAGCAGACTTCCATCCATGAACAGTTTCCACAAATTGGAAAGCTTTTCTTTCTGTTGATGGTGCAACGTCCTTATGCTAGTTTTATAAGTGTAGAGAGCTATTCATTCACATTACACTGGAGAACTGCATTCTTCCTTTAGATGGCATTTCAAACTTTGAAAATACCCACTATCTCCCTTCTTCTCCCCACAAACCCCAGCTCCCACAATGTCACCACTAACTCCAACTCTTCTCCAAGCCAAATAACCTCTGCTTCTCAGCTTTTCTACAAAGGACATTGTTTAAGTCCACTTGCTTTCTTTCTTTTTTATTTATTTATTTATTTTATTTTTTATTTATTTATTTTTTCACTTGCTTTCAAGATCAGATTCTTCTGAATGTGGTTCAGTTTGCCTAGGCCCCTTTTAAACTGTGTTTCCGGGCGCCTGGATGGCTCAGTCGGCTAAGCGTTGGCCTTTGGCTCAGATTGTGATCCGCGGACCTGCGTCAGGCTCCCTGCTCCTCAGGAGTCTGCCTCTCCCTCTGCTTCTGCCTCCCTCACTCTCAGTCTGTCTCTCATGAATAAATAAATAAATAAAATTAAAAAAAAAAAGAACTGTGTTTCCAAGAATGGAATATATTGTTCCAGGTGTCGACTAAGGAGTGCAGAGTGGTGTTCTCCTTCCTCTTTCTAGACACTATACTTCTGGTCATGCAGCCTGCGATAGTCCAGTGTCCTTGTCAGCCACGTCACACTTCAGCCATAGTGTGCTTCCTGTCAGGTATAATCAGTAGAACGATGACTTGTGGCCCTGGCAAGGAAAATGATACTCAAAATTGAATACATGTTATATGGCAACTAAGAAATTATAAACATTAAAAAAATTGAATGCAATGTTTGTTTACTACTTTATCTCTTTTTTAAAAAAAATTTTATTTATTTATTCATGAGAGACAAAGTGAGAGAGGCAGAGACACAGGCAGAGGGAGAAGCAGGCTCCACGCAGGGAGCCCGAGGTGGGACTCAATCCCGGGTCTCCAGGATAACGCCCTGGGCTGAAGGCAGTGCTAAACTGCTGAGCCAACTGGAGAGCCACCAGGGCTGCCCCTTAGATGGCTTTTTTAAAAGCATGGAGCCCAACACAGGCCTTGAATTCACAACCCTGAGGTCAAGACCTGAGCTGAGATCAAAAGTTGGATGCTTAACAGACTGAGCCACCAGGTGCCCCTCATAGATGCTTTAAGTGATAGCTACTAGAAAAATAATAATCATTATTATTTTTCTAAGAAATATCTATTGGATAATTAGATCACCCATGATGGGACTTCATGAGGTGATCATATAGCCACCTCACATACCTTGGAAGGAGCCTAGAAATCCTATGGCAAGGAAGTCAGTCTGAGGCTAGAAGTGAGTCCAGCATACAGAGTCTACCCTGAGCTAGAGACTCTGGAGGATCCTGTCATTTCGCTGCCTTTTTGGTCATGGTGGCGTCTGGTCACCAAGCCCATCTTTCCCTACGGCTTATCTCCACCACACATCAACACTGCCCATATCCAGTCACCTAGTGTTGCCTGATGGTGCCATTGCACAGTCATGCACACGGACGTGCACGTGTCACATCAACACCACAGGCTCAGGTCCTCCTGGGCAAAAACCCTTGCGGCCTGCATGAGTGGGAGCAGCTGAAAGGAAACATTCAAGAGGTGTTGAAGGGTGCTAGAAAACCTGGAGAGCTTATTATGGTGGATCTGTCCCGGCCTGGGCTCTTTGTTTGTGGGCCTGCAGTTCTGCTCCCTATTTCCAGTTCTTTTCCCTCCTCCTTTGCTAGGCCCAGAACCCAGCTACCCACACCCTCCTTCTAGAGAGTCTCCAGGGACCAACAAAGGCCCCTCACAGGGCCTTCCCACCCCATGCAGCGTCTCCAAGGTTACAGTGGGGAACTTGGAAGCAGGACTTGGCCCTCAGACAGAGGATGCCCTGCGTGCCCGCTCACAGAGCTCGCGCTCATTCCACAGTGGCCAGTGAAAGGACGGACTGTTCTGTGACTAAACCCTGGGCACATGGAGAGCCCGCATCCGCAGCGTCCCCACCGCAGTGTTAGCCAAGCCTCATTGTGTGGGTCTTCGCTGTGCCGAGAAACGGGTAAATGAAGACCCTGTCTGGGTAAACAAACAGAGGCACTGATGAGGTCACATGGAGGAGAGAATGGGGCTGTGTCTAAGTGAGGCGGCTCTTCCACTATCTTCAGCCCCTGGGCCAGTTGCTTCCTCAAACCTACCACTGTGGTAGATATTTCCATTGAATTGACTGATTGTTGGGGCTCATCTAATCACCCCAGTTAGCCCTGTAGGCCGAGCCTTCTGGAGAGGAGCAAACCAGGCTGAGAGGCAAGAGGAGCTACACGCTGGGGAAATGCAGGAGATGAGGTTTCTGTAGCTTCCCTCTTGACTCTTCATGTACTTAATGGATCAGACAGCAATGACAGAGAACCTAGGGCTGCACAAGAGAGGCAGCGTGGCGTGGCCGGCTCTACGCTCTGCAAGGGGCTGGGGCCCGCAGCTCATTCATAGGCCTGACTAGCCATCTTGCATTCCACATCCAAGGCATAACTGTTCTGTGACCCAATGTGAGGACCTCGTGTTTTTTTTTTTTTTTTTTTTACAGTGGCCAAAAAAATGGGACACAGTGTGCCTTCTTTTACTGGGATAAAAACCAGGGCTCCTGGCCCCCAGTGGCTTTGCCTATTTTTTTTTTTTTTAGAATTGTTTTTGTGATTTACAGCGTGGGTATTTTCTTTCTACCATCGCATAATAAACTCCAGTTTTAGAATCCAGAAACCTAGGCTCTGACTTTCTGACAACCCTCAAGCAAGTCACCTCTCTTCTTGGAATCCCAGTTTCTTCATCTATCAAATGAGGAAGATGGAGGTGGGCTGGAAGTGACCATCACATAGGGCATTCCACCGTCCTGTGGGGAGAGGCTGTGCCTCCTTTATCTCTTTATCCTTCACCCCACAGCACTTAGAGAAGCCATTACCAAGTGGGCTTTGAAATGCTTTTAAATAGGCTGTGGTGTATACATGCCATGTGTGGCAACAGACCTATGCTCTATATGTGCAATGTATTTATAAAGTGTGTGCCTTTGAAAGCATCAGACATAATCTTCGCTGTCAAACTCTCTCCTCACCAGGGCACTTGAAAGCTGCTCTGCTTATCAATAGCTTCTTCAGATCTGCCACACTGCACATTCCTCAGGAGGTGGCAGGGCTGCTGGTGGGAGTGAGGTTGTTTATAATTTTTCAGATTAAAATGTCACTGGGTGCTCCTCTGGAACTGCTGACATGTTTCAAATGTCCACTTCTCATGGTCTTGCCCTTGGTCTAATGAGTTCAAGGGGTGCTTGGCTAGGACCTTAGAGTCCCCAAAACTCCTTTAGCCCCAGGGTCCTCATGCTGAATAATTGAACATTTGTTTGAGAACTGAATCACATTTCTCTGGTGGTGTTCCATGCTTGAGATGAGGTAAATTATGCAACATATACGGCTTTCTTCAGAGGCAAAAGAGGATCAAAATCAGCCCTTTGCTTGTTTCTTTCTATGTGTGTCTCTGGTATTTTTACACAAATTCATTACAAACTTTAGAATAATTTGCAAGAAAAGAAAACAATGAAGGGGGTTCAGGAAAGCGGTACTAACCTTTTAAGACTTTTTTTTAGATTTTTAAAAATTTATTTATTCATAAGAGACACACACAGAGAGGCAGAGACATAGGCAGAGGGAGAAGCAGGGAGCCCCATGAGGGACTTGATCCCACGACCCCGAGATCATGACCTGAGCCAAAGGCAGACGCTCAACCACTGAACCACCCAGGTGCCCCAACCTTTTTGGTCTTTCAATTAAAAAAAATACTTTAGCTTTTGGGCAGAGCACTAATAAATAGGACCCTTAGATTTCAGACTGGATTTTGACGGTGGGAGGAGGAGTCAGGGAAGGTACATATATAGTGCCTGGGAACTTTAGTAACGAAGCATTAATTCTAGACTGGGATGACAATCATCAAAAGCATTCTGATGTAATGATAAAACATAGTCACTATTCCCTCTGGCTCTGAATATGTCTCAGGAGAATCACTTTGACCTGTCCATTTTGATCTTGAGATTTTTAAAATTTGATTTAATAATATAAAAGACGAACAGAAAATTATAACAGATTTTTGAAAACAGGGCTGTGTCAAAACAGGGCTTCTGTTGACTGAGGAGGGACCTCACAGGGCGGCTAAGCCCAGTCCAGCCCAGTGCAGGAATCCTGGACCCAAGGAATTGCCTGCCTTGACATTCCCTTAGGGGAAGAGCTCCTCGTGATGGAGAGTCTTTTCTGCCATGGAGTCAAATAGTGCTTCTGTCATTTCTATCTCTGGGTCTTGATTTGCTTTCTGGAGACACAAAGAAGTCTTCACCTATGTCCACATGAAACCCTTCAACTATTTGAGAAGAGTTTTAACTGTGCCCTAAGACTTCTCTTTTCCAGGTTAAACGCCCCGGCTTCTTCAACAAATCTCCCAAATGAGATAGTGTTCAGGCCCTCTGGCTTCCTCTTCCCTCTTCTGGAGCTGCACCTGGAGCTCCAAATGTGGTCTAACTGGAGCAGAATGCACAGGGATCAAACACACACCCAAGTTGCAGACCCCCCGCTCCCATGCATGAGGCCTGGGTTGGGTGACTTTCTTGGCAGCCTTGTCTCCGCCATGTCTAGCTCATGTATACTGACTAGCTGCAGCCACTGCCATGGTCTTGGCCCCTGACTTCTTGGCAGTGCAAGGCAGAGGTCGAGGTGCTTTCATAGTGACAATGTGGCGGGTGTGATTTAATTCTTCCGCAACCTCCATCTTCATTCTCCAACTGAGAGCACCGAGGCTCAAGAGAGAATAAAGACCTGGTGTAAAGTGGCAGAGTCGCAGGAAGGGCTGGCCTGGAAGGGAGCCCAGGCTTGCCAGATTCCAGAGCCCACACTTTTTTCTATAACACTATGCTGCCTTGATCAAAGGTGCCGTTTGTTCCATCTGTTGGAAATACTGGTCTAAAGAGTCCAACTCAGCATTCTGGTTCAGACCAGGAGTGTTCATTAGAAAGAAAAGATTGTCCTTCCTTCTTCAGGTGGGGACTCTGGATTTCCATGAATATTAATATTCCAACGTGGGCCTATCATCCCTGTATCTATCCCAACCTTTTGGGAGGATATTTATTTTTTCCAACTGTTGTATGTTTCCGAAGGAGGTGAGACTAGGAACTCTCACTGACACACACGAGGAGCATGGAAAAGGAGCGTTTCTTTAGTGTTTGAAATTGTTGTGATTCTAATATACTAGAAGTTGTTTATTACATTCACCCCAGCTACATTTTTTTTAAGTAGGCCCCACACTGGGTTCAAGCCTCACATCAGTGGCTTGAACTCACAATCCTGAGATCAAGACCTGAGCTAGATTAAGAGTCAGATGCTTAACTGACTGAGCCACCCAGGTGCCCCAGCTGCATTTTTCTTTTAAATATGATGTTATTTTTCTGAGCGTTTGTCTTTTTTCTTTATTTTATAATTTTTTTAAAGTAGTTCCATGCCCGATGTGGGGCTTGAACAGACAACCCTGAGATCAAGAGCCAGCCAGGCACTGCTGGGCTTTTTTGTAATACCAATGATTAATGTTTGTTTTATAAAATACTTGCTACTTTAGGGGTGCCTGAGTGGCACAGTGGTTGAGCATCTGCCTTTGGCTCAGTTTGTGATCCCCAGGGTCCTGGGACTGAGTCCCACATCGGGCTATCTGCAGGGAGCCTATTTCTCCCCCTGCCTATGTCTCTGCCTCTCTCTGTGTGTCTCTCATGAATAAATAAATAAAATCTTTTTAAAAATACTGCTACTTTATTATTATATTGGAGCCATATATTTTATCTAGCTGTATAATGTCCAGCTTATATATATTTGTATATTTGTTAGCACTCCACGGCCTTTGTAATGTTTGCATACCCATATTTTCTGTCTTCACAACTGTTTGTCATTGCAAGTTGAGAAAAATGAGCTCAGGATGGTGAGGTTATTTAGCTCAAAATTCAGAATCAGAAGGAAGCAGAACCAGGATAGAACCATGTTCTGACTCCTACCCTATTATTTCTTTTTGCTAACTAATTTTTTGAAAGGGCTTTCAATCATTATACCTCATTTATGAGAAGTACTCAGGTAAAATTGCAATAAGCTGTCAGTTCTGTTTCTTCAACGTGGAAAATTGACACAGGCAGGTGGAGGAAACATTTGTCTCAGGAGGTTTGAGTGACCCTGCCCACATTATGTTTGGTCCTTGTTACCACCAGCAGTCTTCTCAGAGTCACTGATTAACCCTGGCACGTACATGGAATCATGGATGGGGCCACCCATATGTGCCCTGGACAGTGCCTCAACCCCTTTAAAGACGAGGAAGGGTGGAGACAGGTACTGTGGGGGACTGATGCCCAGCACCCCATCCCACACACAGTGAATCCCATCACCCTTCTGTCACTCTGCTGGCCTCCCTTGCTGGTGTCCCTTGTCTCCTAACTCACCCTCACCTCCTATGTGGTTTGTCATACTGGCCCCCTCTCCAGCCCCTGCCCTGCCCTTGTGGCCTGATTCCTTGGCAGAGCTCCTGGCTGACCAGACACTTGCATGGCTGTTGATTCCTTTGGCTGGACTCCCTAATCCCTGCAAGCTCTCTTCCTCGTTTCAGACCCTCAGCAGAACCCGGACTTAACTTCTGGAAACAACCAAATGGTAGCTCTCAGCTCCATGGCGGTACATTCTTGACGAAGGCCACATTTTTCTATGATTGGGAGCTCCAGCCTTAGGGCTGTGCAGTCCTCTAAAGTCATGATTCCTGGGCCCTGCCAGTCAGCCATCTGCAGGGAGGTAATTTATCAGTTACCATCCATGTTGAAGCACCCTAAGAGTGGAAGGGGTGCTATTAATAATTTCACCCGTACAAGAGGATAAACAAGGGCCATCCCTGGCCAAGAGGGTATATTCTGGGTTGTAATCAACCTGACTCCTCTGTAAAAACAACACTGCATGTCTACTTTGGACAGACTGTGTGCCAAGCATTGCACTGAGCACTTGATATGCCTTCCTTATTCACTTAATTCTTATATATAACGTTGCCCCTCTTTTATGGAGAAGGAAACTGAAGTTCAAAAGGTTAAATGAAACAAAAACAAAAGGTTAAATGATTTGCTTGAGGTCACAACCAGTCAGTGGTAGACCCAGACCTGACTCCTAAGCCTCTTCAATCCTTTGGGTCTTAATCGGTATAATAATAGAATCAATAAAAATAAAACTTTTGGTGGAGAGATGATAGAGACAGCTCCCAAATTAAAAATGAGTTATGCTCCAGAGAAACACTTGTACATTGATCACTTGAAATTCAAAATGCATTTTTCCCATGGAAAAGAAAGTCTAAAATGGTGGTTAGGTTCCAAGACCAACCAACCAATAAAGGTCTATGCAGGCTATAATTTCATTGTGGTTTACTTCTCTATGTAATACTGAACTGGAATAGGAAGCAGAAACCACAGGCCTTGATCGTAGTTCTTTCATTTATTGGCTGTGTGACTTCAGGCAACTTACCTAACCCCTCTGAGCCTCTGTTTTATTATCAAAACTCTGGGGAGTCTGCTTGAGATTTTCCCTCTCCCTCTGCTGCTCCTCCCACTTATACTCTCTCTCTCTCTCTCTCAAATAAATAAATACATCTTTTTAAAAATCGAGATAATATCTAGAAAATGTTCAGTTTCTTAAAATTACAAGTATCACAGAAGATAATGTGCATAAAATTCCTTTAAAAATAGCTCTTGGGGCAGCCCGGGTGGCTCAGCAGTTTAGGGCCACCTTTGGGCCAGGGCGTGATCCTGGGGACCCGGGGTCGAGTCCCACGTCGGGCTCCCTTCAGGGAGTCTGCTTCTCCCTCTGCCTCTGTCTCTGCCTCTGTGTGTGTGTGTGTGTCTCTCATGAATAAATAAATAGTCTTTTTAAAAAATAGCACTTGTAGTACTATAGGAATGGACCACCACTTGTGACATTGCCAGGAGGCAAGTTAGGTTTCCAGGAACTCTAACCCTGACCCTCATTGAAAGTGGAAACAAGAACTCCCTCCATCCAGGTAATATAGTGGGAAGATAGGTGGGGCCTGGGGCCTCTGGGGAAACATGTCATCTAGTTGGAGCTGGTGGCACTGTGAGGTGGGGTGTGGTGGGGGAAGAGGGATACAGAAGTACATGGAGGGCAGAGAACACATAGGCTCCTACAGGGATTTGGGGCTCAGTCAGGAGAAGGGAGGTACATGGCAGCTACACTACAGAGGAGATCTGGACTCTGAAGAGCAGGGGTGTTGGGCCCTGACTAAAGGGGGAGGTGACCTCAAGGACAGTGTCTCCACCACTGTGGGAATAGGGGTTCTTACTGCTTTGGGGGAATCCGTCATACTCATCAGTTTAGAGTGCTCTGTGTTGGTCAAGTGTACAGGGAATCTAGACCCTTGGGTTAATTGCATTTAAAAACAGTGATTTCTGAAAAGTCTACAGAAGACTCGCTTAACTATATAAAAGGTTTTATTTCATTTTTAGTGGCTCTCAATCCCCCCCCCAAAAAAAACAAGAGTGTTACCTCAGTTTTTTTATTTAAAATTTAAGTCCCGGGATCCCTGGGTGGCGCCGCGGTTTGGCGCCTGCCTTTGGCCCAGGGCGCGATCCTGGAGACCCGGGATCGAATCCCACATCGGGCTCCCGGTGCATGGAGCCTGCTTCTCCCTCTGCCTGTGTCTCTGCCTCTCTCTCTCACTGTGTGCCTATCATAAAATAAAATAATAAAAATAAATAAATAAATAAATAAATAAATAAATAAATGAAATTTAAGTCCCAAATTATACTTTTTTCTTTACATAAGCAATTTATATCAGCCAATCACCAGGTGGGCCCTGGTGTAGCTATACATTGAGCATATCAACAAGGTGCAGTGGTGGGAGAGGTCCACCGTGTGTGCCCCAAATGAGGCCATCTGCAGAGAAGTTAATGACAATAAAACCAACTAAGAGTGGGATTGCTTTTCTTAAAGCAATTTTATTTATTTTAAAGATTTTTTTTAAAGATTTTATTTATTTATTCATGAGAGACAGAGAGAAAGAGAGGCAGAGACACAGGCAGAGGGAGAAGCAGGCCCCATGCAGGAAGCCCGACGCGGGACTCGATCCCAGGTCTCCAGGATCAGGCCTTGGGCTGAAGTTGGCACTAAACCACTGAGCCACCCGGGCTGCCCAGGATTGCTTTTCTTAATCACCATGTCCTGGTAGTTCTAACAATGACAATGATAAAATATCCTTTACCACAAAAGTCTTTTGTTGGTCTTAGTTCTAAACAATTCCTATGTTTATTGTTTTTTGAGAAAAAGTTGTGTTGGGATAGAATTGACATATCATACAATTCACCCATTAAAGACAACTTGATGGTCTGTAGTATATTCAGAGTTGGGCAATCATCATCACCATAATGAATTTTAGAACATTTTCATCACCCTAAAAAGAAACTCTGTGCCCACTAGCTGTCACTCCCCATTCCCTCACCTCTCTACTTATTCCTCCCATGCTAGGCAACCACCAATTTGCTATCTTTACAGATTTGCCATTCTTCTGCACACTTAATGTGAGTGAAATTATACAACATATGGCTTCTTGTTTCTGGCTTCTTGCACTTCACAAGATGTTTTCAAGGTCCGTCCATGTCATAGCATGCATCAGTACTTCTTTCCTTTTTGTTGCTGAATAATATTCCATTGTATGGGTGCAGAGAGTTTATTTATTCAATGGCTAATAGACATTTGGGTTGTTTCTTCTTTTTGGCTATTATGAATAATGCTACTATGCACATTTATGTACAAGCTTTTGTGAAGATGTATGAGTTCATTTCTTTTGGGTATATATACCTAGAAGTGGAATTGCTGGATCCCAGGGTAACTCATTTTAGCATTTTGAGGGACTGTGAGTTGGAATAACGTATATGCAAATATATTTAGTGTGTTAGTACATTTTTATTACTTATCCTTTCTATTTTTTTTAAGATTTTACTCATTTATTAATGAGAGGCAGAGAGAGAGAGACAGAGAGAGAGAGAGAGAGAGAGAGAGAGAGAGGCAGAGACACAGGCAGAGGGAGAAGCAGGCTCCATTCAGGGAGTCCAATGTGGGACTTGATCCCAGGATCCCAGGATCAAGCCCTGCGCCAAAGCCAGACACTAAACCACTGAGCCACCCAGGGATCCCCTACTTACCCTTTCATAAACATTGTATTCTACCTGGATGTTGATTTAGTAACCTCCCATCTATACAGCCATCCCAACCCATGTGGACTCAACTATAGGTACTCAATTTAACAACCATTCATACTAGCTTGAATAGTTTGAACTCATTTCAGGTACAGTTTGTGTCTTCAACCCCTGTGGTGCTACATATCCTTGGATTTTACAATGGATATGATATAAATAATCATAGCACAATGCTTACAAACAGGGAGAAACAGAACATAAGTCATTATATGACCACTGGAGTTTTTTATTTGTGGTTTAAGACTCTCAAGAGTGAAACAGTATAAACTGCAAGGTATAATTTTTTTTATAAATCCAAATTTTAGTTCATACATGAAATATTTTACTGAATTTTATTATCTTTAAGATACAATTTTATGGAGCATCTGGGTGGCTCAGCCGGTTAAGTGTCTGCCTTTAGCTCAGGTCATGATCCCAGAGTCCCAGGATCGTGCCCCACATTGGGCTCCCTGCTCAGCAGGGAGTCTGCTTCTCTCGCTCCCTCTGTTGTTCTCCACCTCCCAATATGTGCTCTTTGGCTCTCGCTCTCCCTCTGTCAAATAAATAAATAAAATCTTAAAAATATAATTTTATTTTTCCTTGTTAAGTAGATTGATTTAAAACTACAGAACAAAATGAAATAATGACTATTATTATACTACTACTTATTATATGCTAATTATTAAAAATAATTTCATTATAAAAGGAAGGTGGTATTAAAAATGATCTGCTGTGGATGTCAGATTATTTTTATTGATCTGACACTAGCTACAGTACTATATACGAACATATATGCAAGATGACCAGGTTATTTAGGGAATGTTTCTTGCATAGAGTAAGCCTGAGTTGGCAGGAAAAAATGGAAACAGATTAGTCTGGCAGTGTGGAAGGAATTCCTGGCTAAGTTATAGGAATAGGGAAAGGTACAGTCATGAATTACGTGGGTATGTCAAGAATGAATGAAAAGTGGAAGTTTGGAGAGTTTGAAGAAGAGGGTAGACTTGGGTTTGGGTCTGGAGTAGAAAGCCATTTGAAACTCCCAAACAAAAACTTTGTGGAAGAGGGTTTAGGGTTCATTATTTTGGCAGCAATATGCAAGATGAATGGGCACAGCAGAAGACCACGATTCAAAGTGAGTTACAAGATTGGTCAAGTAATTTTGACATGAGCTAATTACATTCTCCTTTGGGTGGTAGTTACAGAATGGAGAAGGAACAAATCAAAAAGATCTTATAAACTCAACATAGGAAAGATGTGAATTTCCCACTACATTGTCCTACAGGCTTAATGCAGTTCTTCTCAAAATCCCCACAAGGTTTTTTGTAGACCTAGGCAAGCTTATATTACAGCTTAGATGGAAAGGCACAGGCCTTAAAATAGCTAGAACAAACTTGAAAAAGAAGAAGAAAATGGGAAGAATCACTCTACCCAATATTAAAGCCTAACACATAGCTACAATGTGAAGGCAGTGTAACATTGGCAGAGGGATGGACACACAGAGCAACGGGACAGAATAGAAAACCCAGTAGTGGCCCCATGCAAGTACACCCCAACTGATTTTTGACCAAGGTGCAAAAGCAATGCAACAATCCTTTAGACAAGATAGCCTTTAAAAAAAAAAAATGGTACTGGAGCAACTAGATATCCACAGGCCAAAAAATGAACCTAGACCCAAACTTTATACAAAAGTTAACTCAAGGGGCTCCTGGGTGGCACAGTCGATTAAATGTCCAACTCTTGGTTTCAGCTTAGTTCGTGATCTCAAGGTCATGAGGTTGAGCCCCTCATGGCCTCTGCACTCAGCACAGAGTCTGCTTAAGACTTTCTCCCTTTCAAAAAAAAAAAAAAAAGACTTTCTCCCTTTCCCTCTGCCCCTGCCCCCCTCAAATCAATAAACTAATTAATTTTTAAAAAGTTAACTCAAAATGGATCATGGACTTAAATGTAAAATGCAAAACTGTAAAACTTCTAGAAAATAAATAAAATCTGTGGGGCCTGGGACTAGGAAAGAGTCCTTAGACATGACAGCAAAAACATGATCCATAAAAGGAAAAATTTATTAACTAGACCTTATCAAAATTTAAAACTTTTGCTCAGCAAAAGACTCTGGTTACAAGGTAAATAAGCTACAGAAGAGGAGAAAAAATTTGCAAACCACATTTGACAAAGGACTTTCAAACTTTAGCAGTAAAAAAAACTCCAAAAACCAAAATCACCAACAACAGACAATCCAATTAGAAAATGGGCCAAAGACATGAGCAGGCATTTTACTGAAGAGGATATACAGATGGATAAACACATGAAAAGATGTTCATCATCATTAGCCACTGGAGAAATGCAAATTAAAACCACAGTGAGATACTCGTCGTGCAGTCATTTCTAATTTTGCTGAGCCACACATTTATGGCATACACTGAGGGTCTGGCATAGAGAAATTAATAAGTCAGCCAGCAAAAGAGCTTAGCTGTCCCCAGTAGCCATCTCATAAGGTAATTCGTTCTTTTCTCACTTTATCATATAAGTTAAATACTCTAGTGGCATCCCCAAATTGGTAGATCCACAAAGGTCTCCAGAGGTATCTCCCAAATGCCGTATATAATTCCAGTAGGATTTAGTGACTAAGTAGATATAGGAGTAGCTCTAGTGTCTATGAAAATTGGCACCATGGGCAGCCTGGGTGGCTCAGCTGGTTTGGCGCCACCTTCAGCCCAGGGCGTGATCCTGGAGACCCGGGATCGAGTACCACATCAGGTTCCCTGCATGGAGCCTGCTTCTCCTTCTGTCTGTGTCTCTACCTCTCTCTCTCTCTCTCTCTCTCTCTCTCTCTCTCTCTCTCTCATGAATAAATAAATAAAATTAAGACAAAAAAGAAAAAAATTTGGCACCAGTTAGCCCTATCAGCAGCTGAAGAGCAGCGCTTAAGTGAGGTGGACAGCACCTAGGCCACTCCAGCTGTGCGATGTGACAGGGGACCCCTTTCTTTGAGATTCACTTGTCTCCTGTGGAAATGAGAATGATAATTCTTACATCAGAGGATCAGATTGAAACCCATGGATTTGAGGTACTCAGCCTAGTTATCAGTGTGAATGTGGATATTGTTTCTACACATGGCCAAGGCCACAGTCTCCAGGAGGAGTTTATGTGACTTTCTAGAGCAGTTTAATTTTGTTGACCATATGGCCAAGAATATTTGAGACCATTCCATATTTATTATTCTGCCCTGTTCCTCTCTTAAGTATTCTTATGTTTGTCCAAGCACATATCTTGATTAAAAAACCCATCGCTGATATTATATAACCACCAGAAATCTGTGTGCAAGACATTCCTGCTACCTCTCAGGGGTCTTCCAGATGTCTTCTCACTTTCTGACACAGACTTAGGAGTTCTGGGCACTCCTGGAATGTTGATCTAAACCATTCCAGACTGCATATCACAGCTTATACCCAACCAGGTCCCCACCGCTTTTTTCTTAAGATAGTGATTGTTTTACTTTTTCATATTCATTGTCATATTCCTCAAAGTAAGGTCCCTCTGTGTTTCACAGCCTAATGTCCTATGACCCAGTGTGTGTGTGTGTGTGCGTGTAACAGAACGTGTGCTATAAATGTATGTGCTTTGAAAAAGCAATTCTATCCTAGGCCAGCAGCTTCAAGGACTTTTCTGTTAATAAGCCCTGCATCTTCATCCAACTCTAGCAGTGCTCTGCTAAAAACAGACTGAGGTCATTCATGTGTAAATGGAAACACACCAAGAAAAAAATTAATACCAAATGTACATCAAGATCAAAAGAAAAAATAAATTTCTCAATGGAATACTCAGAGCTTTGCAGAGACCATTGGTTACTGCTGGTTCACATAAAATTGAAGGTCAGAGCATGTTTTAGTAAAGTTCTTTAAAAGGCAGGGACCAGCCAGAGGCTATGATTTGAGTATCCCACAAGGATGATTTCCCCAAAAGCCAGCTGAATCCTGAATTACACAGGGAATATGTTCCCCCAAAACACTATAATAAATGTAAAATATAACTAGCAGTGTCAAAATCCATGGAACCCAGGACCTATAACCAAAATATTTTCATTTAAAAACAAATACACAAAAGATTGCAATGATATTAACAGCCATGAAATATTTTATCACAAATTATACTTTGATGAGTTTCCAAAATCAAAAATATGTTAAATACATCATGACAAATCGCTCTGCTGAGCGTCGTCTGAGGAGTCTATAGAGGCAACCGTGGCTCCTCAGGGCTAGATACATTGATTTAAATATTCAGTCGTGCACTCATTCAGCAAATAGTGTTGCTCATTGAGCACCTAGTAGGTACTCGGGTGAATTCTGAAAGAGGAGCAGAGTAGGAGGTTAAAGAGTGGGATTTGGAGTCAGAGAGACTCAGCTTAGATCCTGGCTCTACCACTTGCAAACCGAGTGGTGTTCAGCAAGGGAGTAAACTCTTAGCCTCTGATTTCTCACCTGTAAAATGACGAGACTTATATTTGCCTTGCTGGTATGGATTGAATGAAGTAATACATATGAGATACTTAACCCAGCCCCTGGCACACAGTAAAGGTTTTAGGGGAAAGGAGGAGAGGGGGAGATGATACTCCAAACATTTATACTTCCTAAACTCAGAGATACCCTGGTTTCTTGTTCCCTCCTTTTCTGAAAGAATGCTGCCAAGATACCCCCACCCACCCACACGTTCATGCAATCAAAAATATGCTTGGGAACCCAGAAGAAGGGCCCCCAGGAGGTAGGAACATGCAGAGACAGCTTAGAAGACATGGGAAGAGAAACCCTGATTAGATATCAAGACCGCCTTTATCCTTGCTGTCCCCTTTCTCCCAGAGACCAGAGGGGGGAATAGCTTTCCCTTACTCTACAGGGAGGAGAGCCCATGGGCACTTGCGGACATCCAGAGTCCTCTGACCAGTGTGAATTCTGGCTCCCCAGTACATCCTCACCTGCTGCCTCCCACCCCTTTCTCAGGTCCTCTTCCTGTGGGAGTGAGCTCACCTGTGAGCAGTGTCTCAGATTGGCCCAGCATTGGCCAATAGTCACATAGGAGATGGTGGCAGTGGCTCTGTGACTGTGAGGCTTGATGGGAACACTGCTGTGGGGCGGGCAGCAGCCAAAAGTGGGAGATGGATTCAGCCATAAGGTTACCATAGTTAGCAAATAAAAATACAACACACTCAACTGAATTTGAATTTCAGGGAAACAATAAATCGTGTTTTTAATATAGGTCTCATGCAATATTGGAGACGTACTTACACTAAAGAGTTATCTGTTGTTTATCTGAAGTTCAGATTTAACTGGGTGTTCTGCAGTTTCTCTGGCAGCCCTACTCGGAAAGGGAATTAGGACAACATCTGCCATGTTCTTGTGCTTCTGTCTGAGACCAGATGGGAAGCAGCCTCTCTGGACAAACCACCAACTTGCTATTCGGCAGGTTCACTCTGCTGTGGCTAAGGCCTGTGGCCTGGCGCCTTTGAGTAGATTTTGAGTCAGAATGTCTGTGCAGGGCACGGTGCTGGGTACAGGGAATTCAGGGAGGAGTCTCTGAGAAGGTCCCACTCACCCTAGAGGACCAAAGTCCAAAGGGACAGTAACCACAATGAAAGCAACAATGGCAATTGTTAATATTTATTGGGAGCTTACTGAGATGCCATTCAAGCACTTTGCAGATTATTTTATTTAAACCTCACAACTACCCTAGGAGGTAGATTTTATTATTGATTCCAGTTTATAAATAAGGAAATGGAACATTAAAAATAAGGTAACCAAGGATGTCTGTGTGGCTTGGTCAGTTAGGCATCCGACTGTGGATTCTGGCTCAGGTCATGATCTCAGGATTGTGATATCGAACCCCACATGGGGCTATGTGCTGGCTGTGGTGCCTACTTAAGATTCTCTCTCTCTCTCCTTCTGCCCTTTCCCCCCTTAAAAAAAAAAGTGAGGTAACCATATAATTTTTTTACCCAAATTGGGAAACATTTTTAAGTGAAAGGGATTACTATTTGTAATCACACAGAACAATAAGCATAAACTGGAACCAGACAAGGACACCAGGATTATGGCATCGACTTATAGGAGACATGCCCACGTCTCACTGGTAGAAAGGTGCAGTGGGAGGACTTGGACCCCAGTAGAGTGGCTTCAGAACTTATCCCCTTAACCAGGAACAGTAAAGGAGATTCATTTCAATGAATTCTTTCCCACTAGACTCAAATCCCTGTAGATGGGGCCTCTTGTGTTGCCTCCCGTCCTGTCCTTGACACTAGCACCTACCACCCAAGCATGGAGTGGGTGCCAAAAAAATACTTAATTGACAGATGAATCTGGGAAACCTTTATGGAGAGGGTGGACATGGGCATAACTTGAATAATGGAGATTAGGGCAGGGACTCCTTTCTCTTCCTTGATCTGTCCCTCTTCCCAGATAAGTGAGAGATGGCTATTACGTAAGGTAAGTGAATGATTCCAACCCAAAATGTTGGGACATAACCAAGATGAAGCCTGTGCTTGAGACTAAGTCACGAAGGGCTCCGTCAGCCTTTGCCCACCCCTTTCACGTGGTCACCCAGGTGCACACTGCCTCTCTTGAATCCCATGGATTGAGAGCTGATCCCATCGCCTGGGTCCTGTGGCATCAGGGCTGCTCTGTCCTCCATGTAGAGCTGATCTTCTCAGTGAGTCCCCAGAGTCTCCTCCGACGAGCTCAGGCCTGCCTTCCTCTGTGTTCCCACCAGAGCCCCTGCCCTGAGGCTACCCTCCCACACCCACACTCCGGCCACAGGCTGCTCTGAGAGGGCCTTGACAGCCTCCTACTCACATCTCTCTTCAGGGAACTTAGAGACAATTCAATGCAAGCCTACATCCTCTTTAACCAAGAATCGGAGGTCTTTAAAACAATAAATAAACCCCTCCTCCTTGCTGAGGATCAGCTACTCACTTTTTAAGAAGATTGAGCACATTTGAAGAAGAGGAGAGACAGCCTCTGGCAGCTGACTCCCTTTCCTCTCTCTCCAGAAAGATATCATTAAACCTGACCGACTCCTGCCTGACAGCTGAAAGGGCTCTTCCTGACATTTTTGTTCCACCCACAATTTAACTGCATGTAATTGAACTAACTAGACTCTAAGCTGAGGTCATGGGCAGGGTCTCATAAGTATAAGATACTTCTTTGAATCCCCAGAGTTTGGCACAGCATTTTACGTGTGGGGATTCCAGAGACACACTTAATTTGGTTTGACTGCGAAGGGTGTGCCTAAGCTTAAATATCATAAATTGCTTCTGGCAGTAAAGTGTTAGTTAGTCCAGGCCAGAGAGAGGCCTACCAGGTATTTAAATCCTAATCCTCAAAACTGAAAAGAGGAAATCCTACTCACTTTTCAGTACTCCTGCCCCCTTTCCTCAGGCTCTCTTCAATTCTAGATCTACCACTCTAGAGCTGAGTGACCTTGAATAGGTCTCCAGACTTTCTTGAGCCTTGTTTACCTGGCACCAAATCAAGCAGGTTCAACAAGAAGATCGTATGGTCCCTTGGGACTCTGACATTCCCAAATTCCAGGATGCTGGGTGCCTGAGAGGTGGAGAGTGGCAGTAAAGTATGGAGTAAATGCTCGGGGGTGGGGATGGGGTGGCCAGAAAGGAGAAAATAAATACAGAGCTGGAAAGAAAAAAAGCACCTGAGACAGAGGTGCACTTTGCCTCTACTTTGGTCTTTAGCATCGTGCCATGTTCCCCATGACCGTCCAGTTGATGCCTGCACCCGTGGGCCAACCTTTCCTTCCACTCGTTCATCCAGGAGCGCTCACTGCCCTCTTCCAGGTGCTCCTCGGGAATGGGTCAATTTCTGGACTGTCAGATGAGGTCATGAGCAGGGTCTTGTAAGTTGAGTAAGATGGAATGGCTCCTCACGGAGTTTACAGAATAGATAAAAAGCAGTTGTTTAAAAACACAAAAGCAGAACCACTCAATTAAGTATCAAGTGGACATCAGCTACTCTAAAACTGTGTAATAAGTACTCCCTCCTTTTGGGATCAGAGGTGGCTTCCCAGAGGAAGTGACCTGGAGGTGAGTCTCTCAGTGCCTGGATTTTTCCCAGAAGGTCTCTCCACCTCTTGATTCTCTTCCTCCCTATGACTGATCCTGATTCGTCTTTTAAAATAGCAATTTCTTGCCATTGTTTCCTTGACGGAAGCTTTACAGTGGCTTCCTTGTCTGCAAATGTGAGTAGAGACTTAGTCTCCTTTTGGAGCCTCTTCTAGGCTGTTACACCCTGGCTGAGCTGCCGCCTGCTGGTGCCCAGAGTGCCCCCGAGGCCTCCTTGACTCCCTCTTTGGCCCCCTCCAAGTACCCGAGAAACCCTTAGCATTGAAAAGCTGCCCGTCCCTGGGCTCCCCTTGGATCAGATCCAGCACTTACATTTTCTATTGCAAATAGCAAACTGCAGAAAATTCCAGTTCTGAAGCCGTTAAGGAAAAAGCAGAGCAAAAGTTAGAAATTTAAAGCAAAAGAGATCTGTTTGATATCTAGCTCCTCGAACTCTAGAAATGAAGGTATCTAAGCGGTAAACTAGCATTTTCTTCACTAGTTGTCTGCATCCTTTATATATTATGACAGCCTCCTCCTCTCAAAAGGTATCTAGAAATCTGACAGTAGTCGTTTGTGCCATCTTCTTTACAGAGCCTTAATCCTAGTATATCCGCTGAAGCTCACTTGTAAAGACAGGGGTATAACCATTGTGAGTGGGGAGAGAAGTGAGCACATTCTGGTCATTGCAGTATCCTCTCTGAAGGAATGCTGGTTCCTTATAGAAGACGTTCAGAGAATAGGAGGTCATTTTTGAGCAGCAGAGACTTAAGATAAAAAGCTTGAATATCAGCATGCCTTGCTGTTTTAATAAACCACAGGTAGCTCCTAATTTTTGCCTGATTTTATGTGAAGGGTAATACATTACCTACAAAGTGAAGGTGAAGTCTCTCTGCAGGAGCATATCTTTTGTTGGGATCCTCCTGATTCATAGAAAAAGTTGGAGAAGGGGAACGTGTTAGTCTCTGAAATATTCTACATCCTATGCCTCAACTGTGTTCCTTGGGACCACAAAACAGAAACTCCAGAAATCAGGATACCTTGATTTGCATCATAGGGTCATGTCCAGGGTTCTAGGCAATACAGCAGAGATTTGTGTCTTCTTTGGGGCAATTTATTCCATTTGAGATTACAGGAGAGTAGTGGGATGATGCATTTCAGTAGGAGGAAGGAGAAGGCAAAGGTATGAGCAGTGGTCTTTGTGGAACTTTGATAGGACTAGAGAAAGTGCTGGGGGAGGGACCAGAGAGACCCAGCTAGCCCTGCTATGGACCTTGGTCTTTGCAAAGGAGAAACACAATCAGATCTGCATTTTCAAAATCTCTTTCTGGCAGCTGGTGGTGGGATAGCTTGAGTAGACTCTGATTCCTAAAAACCCCAACAATGTCATCCCTCTGCCACCTCCCCAATCCCTTCATGTTCAATTGCCCGGGGAGCTCCTCCCGAATTCTTTTAACAAAATTCTGAAAGAGCTCTCTCTTTCTGTAAGAGTAATCTTGAGACTTTGCAGGGGAATCTCTTATGCTTTCCTTAAGCTGCCAAGGGCTTTTGCAGGCTAGTGTCTGAGACCCTCCAGAGGCTGGTTTCCAGGCAGGCCTCCCTGCCTGTCTCACCCATTGGGAATGAGCATGTCTTCAAGCCCAGGTCCTATGGTAAGTTCTGTGTATGTAGATGCCTGATGCAGAGACTAGAGTATGAACGCCATAGAGATTTTAAGTGCTAACAGAATGGGTGAGATTTGGTGATTTTTTTTTTCTTTTGCTCATCTATATCTTTATATGTGCAGTATTGGTATAATAATAATTTTTTAACAGTTAAATGAAATAAGTTTACTGAGCACCTAGTATTTGCAAGCACAGAACAAGCTCATGTAAGAAATGAGTTGCCCCAAAAGGGTTACATACTGCAGGGAAGTGCCCTTGTTTTCGGCAGGAAAGAGAGGCCTTGTAACAACAGGAAGCGCTGGGAGGCCGAGGAACCCAGGCTTCCAAGCAGAGCTGTTCTGGAAACAATGGCTGCCTGCAGTTCGGGAATATTGGGCAGGAAATGAAAGGATGCTGGGACAGGGGGTACAGCGAGGAGCTGATAAGCACTACCTGGCTGTTCTTCACATGGACCTAGAGGGCCGGCGATGAAGTTGTTTTTTTCTAAATGCTTCTCATCTTTCATCAGCAAATTTGATTTTAGAAAAACACAGAAATGAAAAGAACCCATGGTGCCATAGGTCTGGAAACCATTAGGAAGCTGAGCCTCCCGGGAAACCAGAAGGTACAATAAGCAAGAGAAGGTATTTCTCACCCTCAGGGCAGGGTCACCTCAGGTGGGGCTGGGGGTGGGGTGGGGGTAGGAATCTTCAGATGGAATATACCTCCCACCCACCGTTTAAAGCTGAGTCCTTGGGGGACTCTGGCATCTAATAACAAAAATATCATTGAGCTCATGGGAGTCCAGTTATACCAAAGGAGATACATGTAAACCTTCAGAGATTGAAGTTTATATTTATTTAACACAAATTTCCATTCATATGGGAAGGGCAAGGTCAGGAGTCATTCACACAAGTAAGAAGCCAACACAAAACTTACACAAACTAACGGTCTGCCCTGAAGACCTAGATACAAGCCTCCAATAGGAGTCAAGTCCACCTTCTAGGTCTCTAGCCCAGCTTCCACCAGGAAGTTCATGTGTTGTGGGATGTCCAACCTGGGGGGAACATTAGCAGTCATCTAGATCCAAAACTTGGTCCTGGGACAGATGAAGGTCTGAGGCTGGGAGTGGCTTTTTTTCTTTTTCCTGGAAGCCATACAGCTGATTCGTGTGGCTTTAACTGCTAAGTACACAGCAAAATTCAAAAGGGGAACAGTTACTCTCCTCAAAATTCTGCAATCTGGTACCCGGGGTCAGGGCAAAAACTCAACTTTCTTTACCTCATTGTTTTACATCCTTGTCCATCATCAGTTGCTCTTGGATAGGAAATCACCTCCGCTTCCTGCTGCTCTCTAGTCTTCCCCATGCCTGGGCTGTGCCTCAGTTTCCCTAGCTTGGAGGTTATGCTTGTAAAGTGTCCTGGAAAGTGCATGGACTTTGGACTCGAAGAGGCTTGTAATTGCATCCCAGCTTCGCCGCTAACTGTGGGACCGTGGACAAATCATCCAACTCCACTGCACCTTCGCTGCCCAACTATGAAAGAGGAATAGGAATGCCGACACCTCAGAGTTGTGAGAGTTAAATGAATAATGATCATTAAGCATGACACCCCACAGAGCATTTGATCAGTGCCTCCCATGACCATCCACTAGCCATGAAAAAAAAAAATGTGGCCCAGACACACTCAGCTGAGAAAAAAAGTGACATTGTCCTCATTCTTAAGATGATTGGTGTTAGTGAAGCATACTACTCAAGAAGCAGGTTTATTTTCCCTGTTTATCTCTAGTTAACCTGCTCAGCTCCCATCCCTGCTCAACTCCCCTCCTGGGACTCTTCCTGGAGGCAGATGCGGTCAGTCTGTGTTATCAAGGCCGAGCCTCTACCCGCAGCATCCCGAGAGGCAAGAAAGGCAAGAAAGGGAGGGGCTGCTGGTCCAGGAAATAAAAACTTGAACAGGTGACCAAAGCTGGCTGTGGTCTTCATGCAGTTAAATTGAGGATTTAAGTGATTTATTGACAATGAAAAGGAAAAGCATGCTCACAAGCTGGGCCTTGGTGTATGCTGGGGCGTGACTGGAAGGTCAGCCCCGTGGAGTGAGTGATGCCTGCCCCACGGGTACCCTGAGAACAAAGTCAGACAGTAAGAAGTATGAGCATATAAAAAGTCTGGGACACCTGGTGGCTCAGTGGTTGAGCATCTGCCTTCTGCTCAGGTTGTGACCCTGGGGCCCTGGGATCGAGTCCCACGTCGGCCTCCCCGTGGGGAGCCTGCTTCTGTCTCTGCCTCTCTCTCTGGGTCTCTCATGAATAAATAAAATCTTTTAAAAAAAGAAAAGAAAAAGGTCTACAAATGACACAGAGCCTAGAGGCCTCCATTGCCAGCCACAGGACGAGGTCCTTCTGTGCTGTTCCTGAGTACAGGGTGAACCGGGCCTGCTAAGCCCCAGCCGCCGAGGAGCTCCTGGGAGGTTTGCTGTCCCTGTGAGCGACCCCATCCTGTCCCCCTCTGTTCTCTCCTCAGCACCATCCTTCCTCGGGGCCACAGCGGCCTCCGTCCTCTACCCCGCTGGCCAGCCCCTCCGAGGCTTTTTCCACTTGCCCACTAACTCGCTGAGGATGTGTGGCCCCAGATATTTAACTGTCCTCAACCAGCCTTTCTTTTCTTTTCTTTTCTTTTTTTTAATTTATTCATGAGACACACAGAGAGAGAGACACAGGCAGAGGGAGAGGCAGGCTCCATGCAGGGAGCCCGAAGTGGGACTCGGTCCTAGGACTCTGGGATCATGACCTGGGGTCATGAAGGCAGATGCTCAACCGCTGAGCCACTCAGGGGCCCCCCAGCCTATTACCTGTGAGTCAGAAAGGCACTTGCCTTTCTTAGAGAAATTTCAGGAATGAGCTAGAAAACAGTGAGCCTTCTCCCCTTCTCTTTCATTCTCAGCAAAGTATCAGAGGTCCTCTACATTTAACCTTCATTTTTTTTTCTTTTTGGAGCAGCAGGCTTGGGGTAAGTCTTTTCCCTCACAGTATCTCCTCTCCCCGCCCAACTTTCTCAAAGGACTGTTCCCTTGCCAGGAAGAATTTGAGGGTAAGCCCTGATGAGACAGCTGAGAGTCTCGTCCCAGGGCTGCCAGGCTTGGACATCATCCTACTGGCAACAGGGAGCCACCGAATGTTCCAGAGTAGGCTAGCTTTATCATCAAGTTAGTGTTTTAGAAAGATTTGTCTGACAGTGAAGATCAAGACAGAACAAAATCTTCCTGGGCTGTCATTAAAAACTCCCCCAGTTTACCTGAACGCTTCTTCGCCAGACTGGTCTAGTCAGCATTCTTGGAATTCACCACATTGTTTCTTGCTTTCCCACCTCGTTTATACCAGGTGGAAAGGTGGGAGGCATTTATTAAGGGCTTGTTATATGCCAGGCATTTAAGGAAGCGTCCTGTGTGTGTAGTGGTATATATTAGATACATAACATCATGTTGCGTCAGATCACGTCATAGCATCTCCCATCACCCCTCAAACCAGTGTGGAGAGTTTGTACCGCATAGCCTAGATTGGTCCTTCTTTATCCACTTACGTCACAACATGTGAGCCCTTCAGGGCGATGGTCCTGTCCCAGCATCCTCTAGTGTGGTCCCTCTGTACCGTCAGCACCTATAAATGCCCACAACCTCCTCTTTTTGTTCAACACCTCAAAGCCCTGCCTGACCTCCTGCACCATGCGTAGTCTCTTTAGGAGGACTTTGGTCACATTTTTTGGGCTTCTCTAGAGCCCTTGACATAGCCAGCTTGATATTTTTGTTCTGGCCAAGTTCCCTAATACCTCTGAGCTTTAGCTTCCTCATTTATAAAGCAGGGATAATAAATACCTTCCTCATATGGTGCTTGTGCGTCGGGTACAAATAATGGATGGAAGTGTAGAGCTCAGGGATCTGCACAAAGTAGGTGCACAGTCATTTCCATTCCTTTCTTGTCTTCCTGAGGACAAGAGTCTTACTCAACCTTCATGTCCTTTGGGCTAGACGACTTCTCTATACTAAGGAGAATCCTTGCCACTGGGAAGGAGGGGGTGCATTGATGGCAGCTGGGGCGAGTCAGTGTATGCACCAGAAGGAGGATCCCATTTCCACAAGAAACAGCTGACTTGACTTGGTATCTGAGATGGTGAACCTGCAAAGGGAAGGGGACTCCAGGATGCAGTCCGCCATCATGGGACCAACTGTGGAACAGACCTGGTCCTTGGCCACACCAGGCCAGCAGGTTAGGCAAATACTTCTATTTAACAAGGAGTGATTATCTCAGTGGGGTCATTTCAACATCTAGAAATTGCCTCACTGACTTCAGAAGGCCCTCTGGCTTCTTTAATGAAACTTGTTTTCCAAAAACCTGTGTCTTTCTTAAAAAAAAAAAAAAATTTATTTGTTCCAGATCTTCATTACAGAAAATTCAGAAAAGCAAAATTTAAAATATAGCAAAGCAAAAATTGGTTCCTAGCAACCAAAGGTAACTATTATTAACATTTTAGTCTGTATTATTTATTTTTATCATTTAAGATTTGGGGAAGGGTCGTATAAAAGACCATCACTGTTGAGTCTTCATATTTGTTTCTTGCTTGTTTATACTACCAGGATTTTTTTTAATTCTTTACACATTTTTTTCTAGTTTTATTGAGATATAATTGGCATCACTGTGTGGGTTTAAAGTGTACAGAATAACGGTTTGGCTTACATGTATTGTGAAATGGTAACAGCGTTTAGTTAGCATCCATCATCTCCTGTAGCTAGGATAAAAAGAGAAAGCAAAGAAAGAAAGATTTTTTTTCTCTGTGATGAGAGCTCTCAGAATTTCCTCTCTTACCAACTTTCCTACAATGTCCCATAGCTGTGTTAACGAGGGTCATCATGCTGAAGGTTATATGCCTAGTAGTTATTTGTCTTGCAACTGGAAGTCTTTTGACTACCTATCTTATATTTCTTCTCCCCCTACCTCCTACCTCTGTTAACTTCAATTCTGATCTCTTTCTCTATGAGTTTTGTTCTGTTTTTAAGGTTCCACGGGTAAGTGGATCATACAGTAAATACCGTCCTCTGTCTAACTTATTTCACTTCACATCATGCTCTCCAGGTCTACCTGTGTTGTTGCAAATGGCAGGATTTCCTTCTTTCTTATGGCTGAGTAATATTCCCGTGTGTGTGTGTGTGTGTGTGTGTGTGTACAAGTCACTGATGGACACTTGGATTGTCTTCATGTCTTGGCTATTGTAAATAATGCTGCTCTGAACAGGCAGGTGCAGATATCTTTTTGAGTTAGTATTTTCCTTTCCCTTGGAAATATTTCCAGAAGTGGACTGGCTGGATCATATGGTAGTTCTATTTTTTTTTCACCCTCCATACTGTTTTCCATAGAGGCTATTCCAATTTACAATCCCATCAACAGTTCACAAGTTTCTTTTTTCTCTGCATTCACACTAGAACTTATCTCTTCTCTTTTTCACGATGGCCATTCTAACAGGCATGAGGTGATACCTCATCGTGGTTTTGATTTACATTTCCCTAATGATTAGTGATATTGCATATCTTTTCATATGGCTGTTGGCCTTTCAAATAGCTTCTTTGGAGAAATGTCTTTTCAGGTCTTTTTTCCATTTTTTAAATGAATTTTTTGGTGTTTTGTTTTTAGTTTATTTTTGTTTTATTTTGTCTTTTGAGTTATTGAGTTCTTTGCATACTTTGGATATTAACCCCAATCAGATATATGCTTTGCAAATATTTTTTACCATTCTCTAAGTTGTCTTTTCACTTGTTGATTATTTCTTTTGCTGTGCAGAAGCTTTTTAAAAAAATTTTTTTTAAATATTTTGTTTATTAGAGAGAGCACACATGTGGGGTGGTGGAGTGGCAGAGGAAGAGGGAGAAGGAGGCTCCCTGCTCAGCGCTCAATTCCTCAGCCCAATACGGGGCTTGATCCCAGGACCCTGGGATCATGACCTGAGCTAAAGGCAGATATTTAACCCACTGAGCCTCCCAGGTGCAGAAGCTTTTTAGCTTTATGTAGTTCTACTTGTTTATTTTTGATTTATGTTGTTTGTGCTTTATGTATCCTCTCCAAAAACTCATTGCCAAGACCCATGTCAAGGAGCTTTTTCCCTATGTTTTCTTCTAAGAGTTTCAGATCTTATATTTAAACTTTATTCATTTCAAGTTAATTTTTGTAAGTAGTGTAAGATACAAGTCTGGTTTCATTCTTTCACAGGTAAATATATGATTTTACCAGCACCATTTATTGAAGAAACTGCCTTTTCTCTGTTAAGTGTCCTTGGCTGTCTTGTCAAATATTAGTTGATTGTATATACTTGGGTTTATTCTAGGCTCTTGATTTTTTTTCCATGATCTATTCATCAATACCACACATTTTCAAACTTTTCTTTAACTCCACACTAGGCCAGGAGGAAGAGAGTAGAAAGAAGTTACAATAAGAGGAAGAAGAAGAACCAGAGGGGAAATCGCAGAGAACAGTGACCTCTAGGCAAGCTGAGACTCAAAGAGGGTAGAGGGGAGCCTGGGACAAAAAAGCCGGAGATGCAGGACAGAAAGGGTGGAACAGAAATAAATAATAAATAAATAAAGAACAGGAGCTAGCAGAGAGAAGTTTCCAGGAGCCACTGTGACAGCTCTTAGATTCACCGGGGGTGGAGGGGAGCTGGGAAGTTCTCAGCTGACAGCCAGGAATAATGGAAAAGTAATTGAAATCTTTATTCCATCTCAAGAAAAAAGTGCCATAGGGCCACCTCAGTCAGAGCATAGCAATGCTGCTTAAAGACCTCACTCTCGGGGCACCTGGGTGGCTCAGTGGTTGAGCGGCTGCCTTTGGCTCAGGTCATGATCCTGGGGTCCTAGGATCGAGTCGGGCTCCCTGCAGGGAGCCTACTTCTCCCTCTGCCTGTGTCTCTGCCTCTCTCTGTGTCTCCCATGAATAAAACAAAAAAAGACCTCACTCTCTGCCCTATGCACAGTGGCACATTCTCAGAGACTTTCTTCTCTGTGCAGGGGCTTATCTCCCTTACTCTCTGACCTTCCTCCTGCAAGCATCAATTCTTCTTCACTCACCCGTGGCCCTTAGTCCTTTCTGGCACCTCAGTCAAGATGATGAATATATCCTTCATTCCAGAAAATTTCCCTGACCACTTCCCAATTCCTACCTCCTGCCTCTCCCCTGCTTTCTCCTACTATAAATTAGTGGCATTTTCTAACATAAACGGGAGTGTACAGCATGTACTCTTTTATAGTCTGACGTCTCGCCCATATGCTAGCTATATTATTCTTTATTATGGAGTAGGATTTCATTGTGTGTACAACATTAGACTTTATTTTTTAATTTATTTTTAAGATTGTATTTATTCATTCGTGAGAGACACACAGAGAGGGGCAGAGACACAGGCAGAGGGAGAAGCAGGTCCCTGCAAGGAGTCCAGTGTGGGACTCAATCCCAGGATGCCAGGATCATGACCTGAGTGGAAGGCAGATGCTTAACCACTGAGCTACCCAGGGGCCCCTATTTTTTTTAAAAAAAATATTTTTTAATTTATTTGAGAGAGAGAGAAAGCAGAGCAAGGGGAGGGGCAGAGGGAGAAGCAGCAGACTCCCCACTGAGCAGGGAGCCCAATGACCTGAGGCTCCATCCTAGGACCCCAAGATCATGGCCTGAGCCAAAGGCAGACGCTTAACCTACTGAGCCACCAAGGTGCCTCTAGACTTCACTTTAAAGATTAGGAATGCAGGACTCAGAGAGGGATGATATCTGATTAGTAGAAGACCTTAACAAAAATCCAGAACAGGGAGGAAAGAGGATCATGTTTTCCTAAAACCCAAATGCAATTTGCACTATGAAATCACATGGCTGCCACAACCACATAAGTAACCAAGTAAAACTGTGCTTGTTCCAATCTCTATGTCCATATCTGATCAGGTCCTGGCTACAAAGGGAAGTGGAGCAGTTTAGCAGACATTACTTCTGGGGGGACTCAGAGAAATGAATCAACAGAGAAATGATTACACTAAACCCTTGGAGAGGTGAGGAATTGAGGGAAGAAGTACCCCCACATTATTTTATAAGTAATAAAATGTCTTTTAGTTGCACCAGTTTGGATCAAATGAGCCACAGGACTTTTAAATGTGTCAACTGGAAAGCATAAATCCAAGGCAGAGTATTTCTTTTCCATCAGAATACTTCAAGATTTATTTTGTGCTCAAGATTAAAATTTAACATTCAAGATTGTCGATTCAGGAAAAATAAAACAAAAAAAGGTCATTGAGAACCTTCAGTGCAACAGTTCAAAGAACTTAGAACATTATATCACAATCAACAACGGTGTGTACTTCTGTAGGAGGGGACTTCAGGTTCTTTGAGTCCATGATAAATCTGCAGAACCAGCTCTGTGACTGACCTCTAACATCACCCATGCCCGTGTTGACAGTGAAAGCTTTCTTTCCATCTATCACTGTTTAGCTGTCTTGTGTCAAACTTCTACCCTACCCAGAATCCTAGGTTGTCCCCAGTTTGATTGGACCTCAGGGACAACAGAAAAGAAATCTGAGACTTTGAGACTAAACTCCTAGTAGCCCGAGCAGCATCACTCATGCACCAGTATTACCATTAGACCCTTGCTACCCTGAGTGTGAGAAGCAGGAGGGCAGTGTTCCTATCATTTGGGAATTTCTTAAAAATGCAAATTCTTGACACTCCTCCCCCGTTAGAACACACATGTTAACAAGATCCCAGCAATTTGTGTCACATTAAAGTAGGAGAAGCCCGTGTCTAGTCTAGTGGTTCTTCAACCTCAGCACACCTCAGAATTTCCTGGAGGCAGCTGCTGCTTGAATACCTGACCTGGGGGCCACAGTCGGAAAACCACTGCTCTGGCTCTAGAACTGGATGATTACAGAGATTAAGTGGATCCTTTCCCATTTCCTGAGTTTGATGGAGAATCCCTACATCTTCCACCTCAGCCTACGACCAGAATCCAGGAAAGCTAACACTCCTCAGGGACTAAGACCATGGCCTCCTCCCCTGAGTTGTTTTAATATTGCCTCTTGTTTAAACAGAGCTGTGGACAAAAGGTTCTAGGGCCTCTGTATCAAAGCCAGAATAAATTTACGGCAGAGGCCCCATCCGGGAATGTGTTTTCTCCACCTTTAAACCAAACAGACCTGAGGAGTTACAGCTAAGAGCTATGGTGCTGGGAGGGCCCTACCTGAGAATGAGATAGGATGGGTGGGTGACCCTGCACCACCCCTTATGTAGAGTGTTTTATAAAAGCCTTTCAAGTCCAGGGCTTTTGTTGTGAGTCCTTCTTGGGAATGCTCAGAGCTCTTGAGTCCACTTGCGCCCTGCCTGGCACGATAGCCATACACCTCTGTACGAGCACACGCTGTGGATCACACCAAGGCCAACCATAGCCCTGGGACTCTAACTCAAAATCTGTACAGTGTTGAATCCTGCTGCCTTTGTGTTATGAAGACATACCTAAATGCATAGAAAAGAGACTTTAGACAAGCAAAATTATCTTCAAACAGAAATATTTAACTAGGGGTACCTGGGTGGCTCAGTCAGTTAAGCGTCTGCCTTTAGCTCAAGTCATGATCCCAGGGTCCTGGGATTGAGCCCCATGTTGGGCTCCCTGCTCTATGGGAGCCTGCTTCTCCCTCTCTTCCCCATTCGTGCTCTCTCTTGCTATTTGTGTGTGTGTGTGTATGTGTGTCAAATAAATAAAATCTAAAAAAATAAAATAAAATAAAATTTAACCAAAGAAGGACACAAAAGCCATTCCAAATAGTAGAGATGAGTGTCAACTCATAAGAGGTTGATTCGCTCTACCCTAATCACCCATTGGATGAGAGATGGCAGATTATTTTTACTAAGATTACATCTCACAAATTATGAACTTATATCACAAATAGCCTTCAAATAGAAATAATAACTGTCATTTTAGAATGCTTATTATATATCAGGATCTGTGCTAAATGTTTACAGGTATTAATTCAATCCAAAATATGAGGTTAATATCACTATTATCCTCATTTTATAGATGTAGAAACTGAAAAACAGAATTATTACATATGTATTTTGCCTGAAGTTATGAAGGCAGTTTGATATCTAAACCTGTGTTCTCAATCATAGACCAAATGTGGCAGGCACATTACAAAAACAACAGAACAACAGCTCGGTGCTGTAGGGAAAGAGTTGGGCCATTATTGTGCATGATAGGGGTTAAAGAAAACAAAGACAAAAAAAAAAAACGAAACAATTTTTTTAAGCACTGGAACTCTCCTTGCCTCCTTATTTATTTATTTATTTATTTATTTATTTATTTATTTCTTAGAGGCATGGGGTGAGAGACAAAAATCTCACGAAGAACTCTATTTCATAAGACTGATCAAAGGATAGCTCTTCTGGTGAAAGCCAGGCAGGGGCCCTGGACCCCTTCCCACCCTCTCAGCCCCTTCTCCACCACACTCTGCTCCCACCCTGTATTCACTCATATTGAGTGGTTCCACCTTGTTAGTCGCTGGTCTCAATATTTCCAGTCCCGAGTCCATTCCCGGCCCTCTTCCCACCTGGGATAACTAAGAAGTCCTTCCCCATTTCCAGTCATGAAAGATCAGGGCAAAATATGGATGTGTCCTGGAGAGGAATGGTCCTGGGGGTGAACGGCCTTTGAAAGATGGATAGAATGCTTTAAGTAGGACAAATTTTACTGATCATCCAAAATTATAGTTAGTGGTTGAAAGAAATGGTAGGAAATGTTTAGAAAATATTATAATAGGGACTCCAGGAAGATTTGAGTCTGAGTACCTGGTGTCTACTTATGTAAAAATCCAGCCCAACTTGCAATTGTGTGCAGGCATGATTGTATACATTAAGTGTTAATGGATTGGTGTTACTCTAAACCCAAGTCATTAATGGATTGGATATATTTTGTGGGGAGGGAGCACAGTGCTAACCCAAGCACTAGTTCATGGAGTTCCTACACCCCACCCCCTCCACAACTGAAGACTTCAGTGCCCGAGGCTTGGGCAGCTCCATAAAAAAACCACCATCCACAGCACTCTCATGAAGGGACCTCAGGTGGATCTCTCCAGGGACCAAAGTGGCAAGTGACTTGCTGCTTTCTCCATGCCATCCCAAAAGACCTGTAGCTGCCATTCTGTGTCACTCAGCTGGCTGGGCCAATCAGGGTCAGTCTTGAGGAGAGGCTAGCATATCCAGAGTTTTCTACTTGGGCACTGAGCTTCTGGAGTGGCAGGAATTCAAAAGGCCATGTTGGTTCCCTTTATGTGGTCTGGTCAATCAATGACTGGTTGGACCCCTTTAGTGATCTTGGTGGAAGATGGTTCTCACCTTTAAAAAAAAACCCTTTAGGGACGCCTGGGTGGCTCAGCTGTTGAGCATCTGCCTTTGGCTCAGGGTGTGATCCCTGGGTCCCCCGCGTTGGGCTCCTTGTAGGGAGCCTGCTTCTCCCTCTGCCTATGTCTCTGCCTCTCTCTGTGTGTCTCTCATGAATAAATAAACAAAATCTTAAAAAATAAAATAAAACTTAAAAAAATTTAAAAACTCTTTGACCTTTTAATCACCTTTAACATCCTGGTAGACATTTTCAGTCTCTTTTCCTTCACAATGTATATTTGAATTTGTGCCTTGTTTTTCTTGTACCTACTTATAAGCATTTTCCCATGTGTTAATTACTTTTCATAAGCAACAAATAATCTTGAGTGAGGTAAGTAAATTTATCTGCACACTTGGTTTCTTCATGTGTACAATAGGCAATTGTATGGTGCAACAGCCACCTGGAAGGTTTTTAAAACACAGATTGCTGGGCCCCACCTCCAGAATTTCTGCTTCAGTGGGTCTGGAGTGGGGCCTGGGAATTTGCACACCCAACAAGTTCGCTGCAGATGCTAATGCTGCCAGTCAGAAGACCACACTTGCAGAACCAGTGAAATGAGATTGAGTTGTGGGATTTCCAAGGTCACTGCTGGTTTCAAAATCTAAGTGTTTGCATATTTTTCAAATTCTTTAAGAAAACTCAACCAACTCTTAAAACACATTACTTTTCTAAACTCTAACAAAACCTCATTATTTTTTTTAAATACAAAAGAAGATCGTCTACCTTTTAAAAGTAATTGCTTCCACTTGCAACTTGTACGCATTCCATACTTGCTTCTCCTTGAAGTTACCTGGATTTTTAAAAGGATATCTTTAAAGGACAATTAGACTTCTATCTAATACTTTATTTTTTTTCTTTACATAGTTCCATACGTATTGAAGAGCTGTGCCGAATTTATAGAGACTCACGGCATCGTGGATGGAATTTATCGGCTTTCGGGAGTCACCTCAAATATACAAAGGCTAAGGTAAGCTAGAAGATAATAGCTCCCCAAAGAATTCTCCCATGATCCTTCTTCTGTCCATACCTCTGTCTGCCAAGGTCGGGAGTACCAAAAACCCGAATCGGTTGTGGGAAGGGTAGCAGAGCAGAAGATCAAGTGTGATGTTTTCAGATGTCGAGCTGCTCTTAATCTAATCAGGAAATCCTCTAGTCTGATGTAATTCTTTCCAACAAAAGCTCCTGAGAGGGTTTTTAATCTGCTTTTTTGTCTTGTGCCAGGTTTATCCTTCTTAGGTGGATTCGGTTGAACTCAAATGATTTAAATCGCAAGTTAGGATAACATCATTTGTTATCATTCACTTGCCTACCCAGAGCTCAGTTAGATCCTGGTTACATGGTGTTCAGAACTTGAAGACGATATTAGTTTTTCTGTTGGCACACACTCAACATTTGGTTTTTCAGTTGGTCGGGAAATCAAAAATCTGCATGATTGTGCATTTCTCTCGTTGAGGCCGAGATCTGAAAAATTAGGGATAGTTGAACTATTTCCAATTCTATAGGTTTATCCTAAACAATTCTAAAATATATCCTAGAGCTTTTTGGAAGAAATATCTATCACATTGAATTAAGAGTACAATAGCCTTCACACAAAACAGATATGTATGTGCATGTTTTATATGTATTACATATATATATATATATACACACAATAAAAGAAGTAGATATATAGTATATATAGAGTGTTTTAGCAGGTGTTATTTGTGTGTATTTATTATACATTTAGTTATAAGTGTAGACTTTTAAAACAATAAAAACAGAAATAATCAATTAAAAATTTAAAAATAATAAATGATAAATAAAAATAAATAAATAAAACAATAAAAACATTCATGTTATCAGATTAATCCATTAAATTTAATAGTTGGTACAGTTAATTCATCTTCTTCTTCCTCTGATTTGATTTTCTGCCCCTCCCCCTCATTTCACAACTGTAATGACATTATACCAAAGGAATAAGACATCCTTTTTACTCCTGGAGAACTGGTGGCTGTTAAAAACTAATTGGTTTGTTGCAATCGTAGATTTTAACAGATCTATGTGCTTACATAATTTCACGAATTTACTCGCGTGATATTTTTTAGAGTTTCAACAACAAATACTTTTTAATGTTTTACTCTTAGCTCTGAAATTTGCTGCACCGTAGCTGGTATGGTGGGAGAACATTTGGGCAATAGCCAATTCTTTTTCATTAAAGGACCGACCTTAGCCTCAACGGGACATTCTGGCTAAATCAATGAATAAACTCCGAATTATTCTTGTTCTGCTCCTCTGCTCTCTTTTAAAAAACAAAACAAACACACACCCATGAATTTATAAGGCTGCTACAGGGTTTTCTTTTCGGAGCCCCACCCCTCTCCTTTCAGGTTCCAACAGCATCTGGGATTTCCCCACCCTTTGTTAGACATCAGAACCAGGTGACAGGAAAAGGGGCAGCGAGCTGTTTTGAAGTGCTGGCTCTGAGAGTCCCCGTTGAGTTTGCCACCAATTGGCCACCAAATGAATCCTCTCGAGAACCTAACTTCTCCTCTGTATGAAAGCTCAAATTTGTCATTTTTTAAACAGATTTTTAACTTGGAAGCATATATTATTTGAGGCAGTCTATTCACATCACCTTAGTAAAGAAATCCTTTTTTAATTAGAAACAAGGCCTGGAATCTGATGTTGTTCCCAAACACCCCCCTGTATATTGTTCACAAGTTACTTATACTCTCATCTATCCCGTGAGAGTCAGTATCAGGCAGCTTAGAAGGGTTTGAGTCTCCAGATAAAACAAGTTTGTTGACGTGAGTATATGGAGATGAATGATAACAATCTGACTCACCCTGATTTTGGTCTCTCCTCCAAGACAGAGAAGTTCATTTAGAACAATATTTTGGAGAACTGAAATCTCAACAGGCTTTTCTGGCAAATTGTTTTCATATTTCCCCTACTGTTCATAACTGAAACTGAGACATAATGGCCTGAGAAATCCATTTGTACATGGGCATTATGTTTTCCTAACGAAGGCAGCTTTTACAGGGAAGATCCAGACCTGAAGTGGAAGTCTTCCCGTGCTTTCCCTATGCCGAGAATAGAAGGTCATTTTGATCAAGGTCAAAAATAGAGTCAGATCAGCAGTTTAGGGTCTTTTTACCCCTTAGCAGCCAAGCAGCTGCTGACATGGAACGCATGCTCCTGGGATTGTTATGTCTCTGTCTGTGTTGTTTCAGGCAAGAGTTTGGCTCAGATCAATGTCCAGATCTGACAAGGGAAGTGTACCTCCAGGACATTCACTGTGTGGGCTCACTCTGCAAGCTCTACTTTAGGGAGCTGCCCAACCCTCTCCTGACTTATGAGCTCTATGAGAAATTCACGGTGAGTGTTTGGATTTCCATTATGGTTACTGGGTGGGACTCATGGACTGGCCAAGGAGAGTTTCAGCACTAAAATAACAATAATAAAACTCACCAGATGGTTGACATTATCTTAGCCAGGTAATGGAAGTAAGATGCCATAGTGAGGAAGGTAAGGTAGTGGGTCCATTGGCTACATTTTTCCTTTTTTAGAGTTTCAGAATCATGTTTATTTGTTTCAAGAGCTGAATTAGAATGATCCCTGTGTTTACTTAACCAAATGTGCCTCACTGTAGAGGGGAAACTAAGAACGAGAGATGTGAAATGACTGGACCGATGTCACACAGCAGGACAGGAATCCGATGTCACACAGCAGGACAGGAATGTGAGACTCCAGATATACATCTACTGCTAGTTTATTTTTATCAAGCTTCTCCTTCTGTGTTTCTTTTGGAGGTTGGGGAATGAGGTGGGCAAGTAGAGGTGGGAGAGAGGACAAACCCAAGTCAAGGGAGATCAGAAAGCTGAAAAGAAAAAAAAATTAAAAAAATTTAAAAAAGAAAGCTGAAAAGAGAAAAGAATCCAGGAAATGCATCCAAGAGAAAGTGTAGGCTGGGCCCATGAGTTGGGTTGGTGAAGGGTAGATGGACAGGACACCTTACTAGCAGCTCTGTGGTTACCAAATAGGGGCATCTGTAGAAAAAGTAGAAAGAATAAGTTGTTACAGAGTGTCTGTAGAGATAGCATTAAATATCAGACTTGAACATTTGGCTGCTGGGGTGAAGGTGTAGAGTAGGAGGAGAAATGGGTTTAACCATGATTGAGGCTCAGCTAAAAAAGGGGGGGGGGTGAGAAACATGAGGGTGTATGCAAGAGAGTGATTAAGAGTTGACCATGAAATTTCGTCTGAATAAGAAGGGAAGTGAGACTGTAAGGCAGTGAGTAACAGTGAAAAAGTACTATCGATGGATTATTCATTCCAAAGAGGTCAATAGACTGTTACAGTGGGATGGTCAAAGGGGATATTTGAAATTAAGATTATTGAGGAGTTGCAAGTATTGGTAAGGACCAGATCTAGACTCTAACATGGAAAGCAATCTTTCTCATAACTCCTGTAATAAACTTATTTTGAGCATATAAAAAGTTCTTCAATTCCAAATGATATAGGAATAAATGGATACATTTTGAAATATATATTTCAAACATATATTTGGACCATTAAAATATATTTAAGAGTTTCCAATAATAGAGGGAAACACTCATAATCATAACTGGAAAAGAACAGATGCCTAATTGTATATTAAAACGTAATTAAAGGGAAAGATGTTCTAAGAATTAATAGCCATTTATTTCAATGATGAGATTATTGTTTTCCCTGCTTCTTTAGACTTTAACTTTCAAAATCTCATCTGCTAAAAGTACGTTAATTTTTTTAATGAAAAAAATTTAGGCCCAAACACAAAAAACTTGGGCCTAGAGGTTGGCTACTGGAGAAGCCAACATATACCAGGTGATGTGAAGTGTCAGGGTTTGTGGACCTTAAGAGATCTAAGGGGACCTCAAGATCTAAGGCTGAAGACAAATGAACCCCCTCTCTGAGTGGAAGTCAAAAATAATGGCAGCCTCTAACCTTTGAAACCACAGAGGAGTCTTTCCCAGGAACCAGGAGGAAAAGTCATGGGTCTCATGTGAATCTGCCAGATTATAATCACCATCACCATATGTGATTATTTCCTCATTTTAGAAGTAATCATATTTGGTAAAAGACAGTTTGGAAAATAGAGGAAAGTAGAAAGGAACCTTTTGTCTCCTCTCTTAAACACCAAAGATAACTACCAAAGTAACATTTGGGTATTCTTTCACTCTTTTATTGCTTGCATAGTGTTTTTGTTGTGTTTTGTTTTCCCAAATTGAAATAGAATTTTATTGCAAAAATGAAAGCAATACAAAAAAGCATAAGGGAGAAAGTATTAATCCCTGGAAATCCAACACCCCAGGCATATCTGCTGATGACATTTCAGGAGACATCATTACAGATCTCTCACTGTCTCTCAAGCTCTCTCAATCTGTCTCTTTCTTTCTGCCCACTTGCCCTTTTCAGTACTGTCTATCGCTGCTTTGATACATTAACTCAACAGCGCAACCATCTTTCTGTGCTCACAAATAGAGAAACCCTATTTTTACAGAGAAGTTTCTCATATGTGTAATGAATTTCTGAAGCCAGTTTCCTACTGATGGGCATTTAGACTTTTTGTTTCTCAACACTTTGCTTTTAAAAAAAATATGAAAAATATTTTTTGTACACATATCTTTGTCCATTTCTCTGTTTATATCTTTAGGGAAAAAATAGATTTAGATTCATTGAGTAAAAAGCTCTTATTTAAAATTTTGTTATGTATTACCAAACTGTTCTCCAGAGAGATAAGAATAGTATTTTTTCTGCAGCCTCACTAATACTGGGTATTTGTTAAATTATCTGCCAATCTGAGTCAACTAAAAATATATCTTATTTTTCTTTTAATTTGTGCATAAGACTTTATTGCCTTTTTCTAGATAGTTTTAATCCTCTGATCTGTACAATAGTACATCTTAGAATATGGAAGAATAGAATATTGTCATGTTAAAGAACAGAATTAGTCTAATTTATTTTAACTATATTTCATTTTATGATAGTTGGAAGTAGATAAGAATTCTTGTCTGGAAACTTCAAAAATACAGTTTTTTCTTAAATCGTGCTTATTCAGAACAAAACCCATATTTATCACTTCCCACTTTTGTTCCCTAACATTGCTAATCATTCTGTTCTCCCACAGCAACATGCTAATACCAAAGCAACATTATTTTCCATTTGTCATCAGATTTCCAGGAATCTAACAAGGTATTGACACTAAAAAAATAAAATAAAATAAAATTTTTTTGCTGTGCAACTGACTTCTACATAGGTAGGATCTAGTGACATCAATGATGTTGAAAATTTTATCATTTAATTGATTTCTTTGATCACAATAACAAATTAAGATAATATAAGCAAAACTTCTTCAGGAATGTGGAAATAACTGTTAACATTGTCACACATTCTTAAAATGATTTATTTAAACCCACTGGCACAGCTAAAGTAGAATACGATCTCAATGGAAAAATAGAATTAAAGAAATATTAATGGAATAATAATAATGAATTTATTTATTAAATAAATTAATGTGAATAGACTGGACACCTCAGAAAGTCATTAGGAATACTATTGAGTATCCTAAAGTGCTCATATGTTTTAAATACAGTAACTCTATTTTTAGGATTACATTCTAAGATAATAATAAGATGTATACACACATAACTGACTCCTAAATACTTTATTGCAGTAGTATAATACCAAAATTTGGGGATTGTGTGTCTAACAGTAAGGTAAGAAATAGGTTAAATTAATTATGATAAATATATTATTTTTGATCCTGGATAGCCATGAAAAGTCACATTTCTGAAGGATATTTATTGGCCACAATGTAAAATTAAATGGAAGAAAGCAATATGTGCAACTGAATAGGAGGTGATGCCAGCGTTCATATTTGGTGCTGGGAAGTCGGGCAGATTGCTTCTTTTATGCTTCACACATGAATAGGTTAATAATAATGTCTGGATGGTAGGCTAGCAAGTGATTTTTAATTCCTTCATACTTCATATTTTAATTTTAAGTACACGTATTAGTTTCCTGTAGCTGCTGTAACAAGTCAGCACGAACTTAGTGGCTTAAACAACAGAAATTTGTTCTTTCTCAGTTCAAGAGCCCAGAAGTCTGAAATCAGTTTCCCTGGGCTGAAATCAAGGTGTGAGCAGGGCGGTGCTCCTTCCAGAGACTCTCGGGAGGGGGGTTGGGGGGAGGGGTTCCTCACCTCTTCCAGCTTCTGGTGGCTGCCAGCACTCATGGCTTGTAGCCAATTCACTCCCACCTCTGCTTCCGTGATGGCATTGTCCTCTCCTCTTCTATCCTGTGTCAGATTTCCCTCTGCCTCCCTCTTACAAGGATAGTTGTGATTGCATTTAGGGCCCATCGGATTAATCAGGATCATCTCAACTCAAAATCTTTAATTGAATTCCGTCTGCAAAGACTCCTTTCCCAAATAAAGTAACACCTACCGGTTCCAGAGATTAGGACCTGATATCTTTGGGAGCAGTTGTTCAACCTACTATATTACCTTTTATTTTTATCAAGTAAAAAAAAAGAAAGTTCATTTTAGGAATAATTCAACTTTGGTCAGATTGATTCAGCTGGAATCATTATACCCAAAAGAAAAGTTGCTGATTTGGGATTTTTAGAGAAGGCAGTCTAGAGGGGTATTTAATTTTGTATTACATTTATGTTGAACTAACTTCTTAGTGGATCAGTCTCCCTCATTCAACTGCCAGCTTCCTGAGGGCAGAAACAGTGTTCATTTTGCTCATTCTTGTTTTTCCTTTCTCTGCTCTCCAGCTACTGGAAAATGTTGGGAATGTTTACCTAGTAAGCCTTTGCTGACAGGTTTGTGAACCCACACACATCATTTAAACTGTCACTTGGGGTGGGTGACGAGTGTGTGGCAGGAGGCAAAAGCGAACTGGCTGGGAGCTCAAGAGAGCTGCCCCTGGGCGAGGGGGTGGGGGGTAGGGGGTGGAAGTGGGCAGTGACCAGCTGCCTCTGGTTTGCCTAGGACTTTCCCAGTTTTAACACTGAAAGTCCTATGTCCCAGGGAACCCTTAATCTCAGGCAAACCAGGATAACGGGAAACTGCAGGTAGACAAGATCACGTTAATTCTAGCTGGGGCACAGGGGGTGCCTACCCTGGCAAAATCCAAAGGCAGAGAAGCGACTGGTGGCAAAACAAGGAAGCAATTCATTTCCGGGAGGCCAACACCAGGGGGACTGTGGACTAGCATCTCCAAGACTGTCTGCAAAGACCCAAAAATACTTTGCAGGTTTATATAAGGAAAATGGAGGGAAAAGGTGGGCGGGTACGTGCAGGTGGGTAGTGAAGGTCAAACAGGTCTTTGTCTTGGGGTCAGTCACGGGGTCTTGCTGGCTCAGAACGGTCCTTCGGGCTTGAGGGATAGCTTTGATTCCCTCAGGGATGCTTTGCCCACAGGGTCTTTTGCCTGGGGGAACAGATAAGCTGGAAAGAAGAACTTAATCAGTTGAAAGTTTGAGGTCAAATGGAGATAGCAAAAATTCTCTTTCATAATCAAGCTTGTGGGACAAAGACATAAAGGTGTAAGGACTGTCTGGAAGGACACACAGAGGTAGTTACCTCTGGAGACCACCTCTGAAGGTCTGCAGTAGGCAGGAAGACTTTCTTCTGGGTGTTCCTTTGGTTGCTTTCATTCTTTAAATTGTGTGCATGAATTACTTTTTAGTCTATTAAGTTAAAATAATTTACTGTAGTTGTAGCTGGGGTGCAGTTGGAAAGGAGAGGCATGGGTTGGTTATCCACCCTGGTGACAGAGCTGCCCAGGCAGCAGGACCTGAACTATAAGGGCGACAGTAGAATTCAGGTAAACAGATAAAGCAAGAGCAAGGGGCCCACCAGAAGGAGCAAGAAGAGTCCAATCTTGGACCATGTCCACAAAGGGCAAGGAAGCCAGTGTTATTGATACTGATTGGAAGAGAGCAAGTAGTCACAGATTCATCCTCGGTCTTTTAAAATTTAACTGTTAGCCAGATGAGCTTGACAAAAGTTGAGTGAAATTCTCTCTCTGGCAAAAAATGGGGGTAGGCAAAGTTTCAACTCCCCTTCCCCAATTCCCTGGTGTTGGGTTCAGCCAACCTAATGGGAGAACACGAAATGAAGAATAGGTTTGTAGGACTGGACCCCTCTGGGAGAAACTACAGGATCCAGAGGGCTTCTGGAAGAGGATGGGGAGAGGCTGTGAACAATGAAATAAACAAGAATCCCAAATGGGACCCGCAGGCATTAGGGGGAGGGCCCGCCCAGCCTCGCAGAACAAAGATGACTAACAGCTTCCTAAAATATCAAAGAAACTTTCCATGAGGGCTATTAAATTGACCTGCACCTTTATTCCCCAGATACATTTTTAGAAAAAGTTTGCTGAGAGGAAGAGAGGCTTCCCACCCTTCCCTCTTTGCAGGATAGAATGTGGGAGGGTCTACACCACATTCCACAGCCTCTCTTTCCTCAGGAGCTTCTTTCCCCTGGCTCCCCTCCTGAGACCATTAGGAAGACCGCAGGTGTCAGGGTTCCTACTTCAGGTCCCATTCTTGTTCCCACCCTCCACCACCTCCTCCATATCTCGAAAACTGAGGATTTCAACAGAGATCATGCTTATGCTGGCTCAATTCTCAGGCTTGCACTCCCATGGGAGGATTGGGACACCCGCGACTGTCACCCCCCTGGTTCCTCCTTTCTCCCACCAGTGCTTAGGAAGCAAAATCTCAAGTGCTCCCATGTAGAGAGTTTTGACAGCCTTTTGAAACAGCTGATGTCTGTGTATGTCTTGCTGCAATTAAATTGAAAGGGGAGATGAGAAGGGAGAAAAGGAAAGGAAAAAGAAAATTGATGGACAAAGCCCTGGCATGATGTCCCCCTTAGACGGAGTATAACAAACTCAACAAATACGGACGGAGTGCCTCCTGGGTGCCAGGCCCTGCGCTAGGCACTAGGACTCATCACATCCTGCTCTTGCAGAGCTTACATCTAGCGTGGGAGACCGGCAATAAGCAATGGATGGAATAAATGAGTATGTGATACAGCAGCGGTGATGGTGGGAGGGCTGTGGGAAGCAGTGGAGACAGGTAAGGGGGCTGAGAAGTCCAGGCTGGGGCAGCGCTTAGGGCTTCTCTAAGTTAGAACAGAGCAGACACAGCAGGTGTGGCCTAGAATAGGCCCTAGAATAGGGCCTCGCATAACGGAAAGTGCCCAATAAATTTCCTTCTACTTTTCCATGCTTGAAAATACTCATTGCTGAGAGTATGAGCTTCAGCCTTCACACACAAGCAAAAAATGGCAGCTGAAGCCTGAGCAGAAGTAAGCGATATAAGAAAACTATACGACACTTAGGATCCTGTTTCTGGTTGTATTGCAGGGGGAGGTATTTATCAAATTAAGGACTGTTATTTCCTGATTTTACTTTTCCTTATATACAAATGTAGAGCAAGTTTCTAGGACTGGGAGGAAATACAAGGCTGTGTAAGTCACATAGGCCTGTGAATTCAGGGCCTTAAGGATTGACATGAGCTCAAGCGCTGTCTTTAAAGCGCATCTTGACCTCAGCGGGGTTACCCAGGTATGTGCATGTGAAAGAATTCATGGGGCTCTAGCTTAAGATTGGTAGTTGTTTTTTTTTTTTTTTTTTAAGATTTTATTTATTTATTCATGAGAGACACACACACAGAGAGAGAGGCAGAGACACAGGCAGAGGGAGAAGCAGGCGCCATGCAGGGAGCCCGACATGGGACTCGATCCCAGGTCTCCAGGATCACGCCCCGGGCCGAAGGCAGCGCGAAACCGCTGAGCCACCCAGGCTGCCCAAGATTGGTAGATTTTTAATGTATGTAAAGTATACCTCAGTGAAAAAAGAAAGGTGATGATCATTGACCGAGCGCTTAGGTACAGCTAAGTTCTTGAGCACTCAGGCCCTGCACTGGAAGGGGCCCTGGAGCCCGGGGCCCGGGCAGGACAGCTTCTCAGGACAGGGCACAGGGGCACCTGCCCCGGGATATCTGCATTGTGCAGAAGTTCTGGGCAAGCCTGTGATCACACTGCCTTTGCTGATGCCCTTGCCTGCCCTTGAAGGTGCTGGGCAGAGGGGAGTGATACAAGCTGGCTGAGTCCAAGGACCCAGAGCAGAGTCCCACAGACCCAGCCACGAGGGTCCTTGGCTTCTCGCAGGATGGAAATCAAATACAAGCTGAGAAGAAGTGAGGGTAGAATGTATCAAAGACAGAGAGAGAGTAGATATGGACAGAGAATTTTCCGGAAGACTCAGAAAGGAAAGAAGAATGAGTTTCATCTTTACTTGGAGCCTGGGGTCTTTATTGAGGACGGTGGTGTGCATGTGTTGTGTCAGTAACCCAGGAACATAGACGAGTGTTTAGGTGTTCTCCGTAAGTCACTTATGCCCTGGAGCTGGGGATTTTGATGAGTCAGTGGTGTTGGAAACAGATCCTGACAACCCCACCGTCAGGATGACATCCTTAGGTGTCATCTGTTGTGCTGGAAGACTCCAAAGAGATCATTAACTTTTCTTCCTTTGCAAGGAGGACATATGTTATCTGTTCTGTAAGGCCTGTGTAAGGTGAGAGGTGTAGGTCCTAGCAAGAACAGAAGCAGGAAAAGGAGCAGAGAAAAAAAGCCCAGCTTTTTTCTTGGGGTCCCTTCAGTTTCCATCTCGGGAGAACAAATACCCATGTAGGAAATAACCAGAGAACAAGTCCAGGTGAGACCATCAGGTCTCAGGGACAAAGTTCTTACCCTGCTGAGAAGGCTCATCTTCCCGGCTTCCTCATATCAGCACCTACGACAGTAGATGAGCTACTGAGTACTGAGGTCATGGAACAGTGTCAGGCCAGGGGGGAGAAGCTATTTGCACCCAAGAAGACAGCTGGCTAAGTAAACATGGAGCCACGCTGTCATTTCCATCTCTGTATGTTTATGTCCCAGTGGGAATCTCTGTCACTCTCCCTGCCACACCATACACCCAAGATTCTCCACCTTTACCAGATACCCAATAACCTTCTGAGGACACACAGACCCAAGCAATCCACATGTCCCCGTGTGCACTCAACCTTTAGACGCTTGAACATCATGAACACTCAGGTTTGGTTGTTTGTGTTTACTAGGAAAGCATGCCTCTTGGCAGGATGACCTCTAGACCTGGTTGGAAGGCCGGGGTACCCAAAACCTAAATAAAACCAGGAGACACAGGTGGGTGTCCACCTTCTGAAGCACTCACTGGGCTGCTTCATGTTCTTCTCCACAGGAAGCAGTGTCACATTGCCCGGAAGAAGGCCAACTGGCCCGAATCCAAAATGTTATCCAGGAGCTTCCCCCATCCCATTATAGGTAAGAACCCTTGGTAAAAGAAGTCCACAGCCTCTCAAGGTGGTTGAACACCAAAGATGCATGCTAGTATCATAAAAGGGAACAAGTTCAGTGGATAGTGACTTTCCTGTGGCATTTTGAGGTGGGTGAACTGGTCAACTTTTATCAGAGTGAGTTGGTGCCTGCCCAGAGACACTGGCAGGAAGGGGCAGCCCATGTCCTATTTCCTTGTGGGGCACCCCTCAGAGTCTCACAGGAAGTCATTCTGGTCACACAAGCCAGCATCACTGGCTATGATATCCTAGGTTCTTACCCAGATTCATAGCATAAACATATCTCTGGAATCCAGGTTGATTTTTAAGGAGGGTTTGGCTGTAGCCCTTGAGTTTGTGGTTGACTGATCTCTCTGTTTGCTCATCAGTGCCATCCCTCACATCATCCCATCCTTCCATTTTGTTCTTCACAGGTTAGCCCCTTATCTTTCCACCTTTCCCAGTTCTCTAAGCCTCTTTTACAAGGGGGCAGATTTTGATACGGTATGACAAAGAACTGGCTACAGTAACAGATGCCATTCATCCATGAGATGAGCTCTCTAACTAACAAGGGACCAAGTTACCCCTAGCTGGAAGAATTACTGAAAGAGCATAGAGATAAGAGCCAGTTTCAAGATCCTGTGCCGGCAATGGTGGCCTGGGTCAAGGGAGGCCTGGGGAGCTGTCTCTGGCTCTCCAAGGGCCTCAGCTGACTTCTGACAAAACCATACCCCTTCTCCATCCTGGGCCAGCATGCCTAGGGCCAAGAAGATTATTTCCATCAATCTTGATACCTTCCTGACATCCCTCCAAAATTCATGAGATAGAAATATTTAGAATCTCTTAAATCCAAACTCAGAAATTATCTCCAGATGTCAGGCTTTACACAGGCACTGAAGTTTGTTTGTTAAAAAAAAAAAAAATGAACCATTACAGGACCTTGGAATACCTGATTCGACACCTGGCCCACATCGCCTCCTTCAGCAGCAAGACCAACATGCATGCCAGGAACCTGGCCCTGGTGTGGGCGCCAAACCTGCTCAGGTAACCACCACGTGCTCACCGTCTCACCATCCCCATGAGCTCAGAGCAGCCCCCCAACTGAAACAAAGATTGGATTCCCCAAAACGGAAGCCTCTTGAAGACAAACCTATAGCTAAGTGGTCATTTGTCACACATAAATTAAGATAATTTTAATAGCATGAGCTCTTTGTGGTTTTTTTGTTTGTTTGTTTGTTTTTGGGGGGGTTTAGCATGAGCTCTTTGTTAACCTGGAAACTCTGTGTTCCACAGGTGTTTTCTGGCTACAACTAGCATATGGCTGAAGTTTTGGGTCTGTAGGTCATAATTTTTTGAAAAGGCCTTTCTTGTCTGTAGGACTTACTGGCTTTTGTTGGTCTTGGTGGGATCACTGCTTCATTTGATTTCATAAATGATGACCTGACCCACAGAACAATGGCGGGGCGGGGGGGGGGGTGGCAGGAAGAGATCCTGTGGGGGAAAAAAATCAGTTCCTGGATATTTACAAATACAATGTTTCTAGTCTAGCAATGTATGATACCTGGTAATTGTTTTTAAATTTGTTCAGTGTGTTGGGCTTCACAGCCTTCAGAGAGTCCTTTTAATAGGTCTTAGTTAAAAAATATTCTAGAGATTAACAAAATGTATACATTTAGGAAATGGGGCTTGTGCAGAAGGCACATTGGCTTCCCCTTACTGCTTTCTGTTGTGGGCCAGACTCAGTCACTAAGTGTGTTTCATCCGTGATTTAGGTCCAAAGAAATCGAAGCCACTGGTTGCAATGGAGACGCAGCTTTCCTTGCAGTTCGGGTCCAGCAGGTGGTGATTGAGTTCATATTGAATCATGTGGATCAAATCTTTAACAATGGCACACCTGGGTCTTTGGAGAACAATGGTAATGACTTCTTCTGGCATATTCCCTACTAGGCCATCCTTCTTCCTTGCCTTAGTCATGGGGCTCAAGAATAAGTTAAGGCGGGCTTGGTTCTAGTTCTGAGTGTTGGCTGTGTGTGTGTGCTGACTCCTTTGTATGTCAGCGTCTGGGGATCGTGCATATATGTACATTGATCTGTGTGCAGCAAGACATGTTCGTGGGTGGCTGTAGCATGTTTCTGATCAGTTTCATACATGGCCTATCCCTTGAACACAGAGTTCTGCGCTGGAATAATCTGTTGGTTGTAGTGAGCCATCAAACTCTCCGGGTTATTATCTACAGGTAACATTCCTTCCTTTTAACTATTAGATTTCACCTTTCCTTTCATTATGGTATTTTGGAAGACCCTTTTGCCTACGTCTGGGAGTTTTACGTGAATGAGTTAAGACACAGCATGGTCATATGCACATGTATGCTCGGAATGCATTCTCTTCACAAGCATTTCTTGAGTGCTTACTTTGTTCTACCGCCCAGCAGGCACTAGGCATACAAAAATAAGTGTGGGTTTGTGGGCATGCCTATGCAAAGACTAGTTAGCACTGAAACCCTCTGTAGCCATGTTCTTGAGAAAGATCTAGCGATTGTAGCCTGGATGTGATGAGATGTGAGGATGCGATTTCCTATAGCTCTCATAATGATACAATGAACCCTAGGCATGAATTGGTTTATGTTGCTTGAATCCTGTGAGCTTAATTTGTAAAAATCAAAAATCTAGTTGATCAAGAAGCCTTGTAACTACCACTTGTGTGAATTTTCCATCATTAGCATACACCACAATCACCCAGAGGGCTGTTCAAATACAGATTACTGGACCTAATCCCCAGAACTTCTGATTCGGTGCATCTGGAATGCTGCTAAGAATCTGTATTTCTCCCATTCAAGTACTAACCAGGCCCAACCCTGCTTAGCTTCCGAGATCAGAAGAGATTGGGCGCGCTTAGGGTGATATGGCTGTAAGATGAGAGAATTTGTATTTCTAATGAATTTTCAGGCGATGTTGCTGCTGCTGGTTGGGGTCCACACTTGGAGAACCAGTGGTATATGAGAATCCTATATGCAAAATATTTGTGTTAGCTGATTAAAGCATTTTTTTCAAGTTTAGCTAATGTGTTTGGAAAAAACAAGTATAAACATCAGAATAATCAATTGTAGTTAACATCAAATTTTGATTCCTGGCATAATTCCTATCCTCTATGTGGCTTGTAACTTTTCTTTGAAAAAAAATTTTTATTGAAATAAAATTCACATAGCATAAAATTAACCATTTTAATCATTTTAAAGTATACAATTCAGTGGCTTTTAGTGTATTCACAGAATTGTGCAACCATCACCACCATCTAATTTCAGAACATTGCATCACTCCAGAAAGAAACCCCATACACATGAAGCAGTCTCTGCACATTTTGCCCTCCCCTGAGACCCTGGCAACCACGAAGCTACTTTCTATTTCTAGGGATTTGCCTCTTCTGGACATTTTATATACATGGAATCATACAACATGTGGTCTTTTGTGACTGACTTCTTTCACTTAGCACATGTTCTTTGAGGCTCACCCATATTGTTACATGTCTCAGTGTTTCTTCCCTTTTTATGCATGAATAATATACATATTCTGTTGTATGCATATACTACACTCTGTTTATCCATTCTTCAGTTGATGGCCATTTGGGTTGTTTCCACTTTTTTGGTTATTATGAACAATCTGCTGTGAATCCAAGTTCTTGTGTGAACACATGTTTTTGATTCTTTTGGTTGTATACTTAGGAGTGGCTAATGTTTCTTTTATTTTTATTTTAATTCTCCCAGTATAGATATATTTTTTTGAAGATTTTATTTATTTCTTTGAGAAAGAGAGAAAAAAACACAAATGGGAGAAGGGGCAGAGGGAGAAGCAGACCTCTGGCTGAGCAGGGAGCCCAATATGGAGGCTTGATCCCAGATCCTGGGATCATGACCTGAGCTGAAGGCAGATGCTTAACCGACTGAGCCACCCAGGCTTCCCTATAGATGTATCTTTTATCATAAGCTATATAAAGCCTTTTTGAAGGTAGGAGAGAATATGCATTCATGCATCCTTTTGAATCAACTAGTAAATTATTGGGGACTTACTCTATGCCAGGAACGATTGCAGGTGGTCTCTGTACATCATCTCATTGACTTATCACAACAACCAGAAAGTGTTATTGACCTTATGTTATATATGAAGAGGCAGAGCATGGGAAAAGCTTAGTACCTGCCCAAAGCCATACAACAGGTAACTTTGAAACTGAATGTTGAACCTAATTTTTCAGCCCATTGCTCTTTCCTTAACTCTATGCTGCCTCTCTGAAGAGAAAAAATAGGAAAATAAACCAATAAACAATTGTGGAGAATTAGTGGCTTCTGGGAAATGTTCTTCTAGATAGCAAATCCTGTTACTGTTAGTGTTAAAGCTGTTCCTGATTCCAACCTGGAAATGCCTGTTCTCCTTGCGACCATTGCCTTAATCATCTTTTGTACTGTATATTGAAATCCAGTTTATTCTTGAGCCTTTAACTCTTGAGTTTCTCTAATACTTATTATTCAGTGCATTTCATTTAAATGTTCTTGTTATGATTTCATTTTGACTGTGGTAAGATAACATAGTGTTTACACAAGATGGAAGAAGCCATACCCTCTGGAATTTTAGATTTGTAAATAGGGTGGGTTTTTTTTTTTAAGATTTTATTTATTTGACAGAGAGGCAGAGAGAGCAAGCACGTGTAGAAGGAGCGGGAGAGGAGGAAGCATGTTCCCTGCTGAGCAGGGAGCCTGATGCAAAGCTCGATTCCAGGACCCTGGGATAGTGACCTGAGCCGAAGGCAAATGCTCAGTCTACTGAGCCACCTAGGTCCCCTGGAAATAGGGTTCTATTTCATTTTTTTAAAAGATTTATTTATTTATTCATTCAGAGAGAGCGAAGAGAGAGGCAGAGACACAGGCAGAGGGAGAAGCAGGCTCCATGCAGGAAGCCCGATGTGGGACTCGATCCAGGGTCCCCAGGATCACACCCCGGGCTGCAGGTGGCGCTAAACCGCTGCGCCACCGGGGCTGCCCAGGTTCTATTTCAAATTGGAAAGATTTTAGAAGTCATAGAATCCAATACCTTTGTTTAATAAATGAGAGCAACGAGGTCCAAGAGATTGTGATGTACCCAAGATTCATTAAAACGTAAATATGCACTGAGCACCTTCTAGGTGCCAGGCACTACTCTGCACACTGTGGACACATCAGTGCCCAAAATGGCAAAGATCCTGCCCTGCAGAAAACTCTAGTCTAGTTGAGAAGACAGACCATATACAAGGTTACAAATAAATACATGATCACTTTAAAGACCGTAAATACCATGAATAAAATACAGCAGGTTGATGTAATGGTCAATGATTTGGGGGTGTTATTTTGGTACAGAGTGGCCATGGTCTCTGAGGAAGTGATCTTTGAACTGAGACCTTATGACAAAAGGAACCAACCACATGAGGATCTGGGGGAAGAATGTTCCAAACAGTAAGAACAGAGATTATAAAAGCTCTGAAGTGGCAAGGAGCTCAGAGTGGTACAGAAAGTAGGCCAGTGTGGCTAGAGCCAATGGGGTACCCAAGGTGGGGTGCCCTACCCTAGGGGCACCAAAGACCAGAATACCAAACTATGGCTGTTGGAAGACACTATTACGATTTCTTCTTCATTTCTTTCTATTGTATATTTTGTCATTTCTATGATTTTGTATGTTTTCTGTTATATATGACACTAACACAGTGGTATATGTGTATAATTTATAATGGGAATATACAGTCAAAAATTTTTACCATATATTTTTGTAGAGCACTGGGTCAGTGGGCAAAGAGGAGAGGGAAAACAGATGGAGAGTCCTTGTAGGTCAAACTAGGAGTTTGGTTTGTTCTCTGTGCCATGGGAAAGTATTTGAGGATTTTGAGCAAGGAGTGTAGGGCCTGGGCATTCTGACTGCTGTGTGAAGGAGAGATGGAAAGGCAGCAAGTCTAGAAGCAGGAAGACCAGTTAAGGACCAATGGCAGAAATCAGGTGGGCCGTCCTGGTGGGCTGGACTAGCATGTTAGCAGTGGACATAAGGAAGGTGGCTGGATTCAGCATGCATTTTGGAGGTAAGAGTTGTAGGACTTGGGACGCCTGGGTGGCTCAGAGGTTGAGCGTCTGCCTTTGGTTCGGGGTGGATCCCGGGATCCTAAGATCAAGAACAGCATTGGGCTCCCCGCAGGGAGCCTGCCTCTCCCTCTGCCTGTGTCTCTGACTCTCTCATGAATAAATAAATAACATCTTAAAAAAAAAAGTTATATGACTTGCTTATTAGGCTAGATGTGGGAATGGGTGGCATGCCAAAGAAAGGAATGAATGAAAAAAAGTACTCCAGGTTTCCACTTACAGCTGGGTGGCGCATGGTGCCATTTACTAACTTGACGAAAATGGGAAGGGTACCAGTTTAGAGGGAGGAGCAACAACCCCAAGCTCTGTTATGAAATGTGAAGTTAGGGATGCTTGTTAAACATCTAAGCAGAGACAATGAGCAGGCCTTAGGACCCTGCAGCCTGAAAGTAGGGGGAGAGGTGGGTGCTAAACCAGCTGAGAGGTCTCTTGACCCTGCAGTGTAGGTTCTTGCATCGATCCAGTTGTTCCCAGAGTGATTGAATTGTTTAAGTAAATAAATAGTTAACAAATCGCAAATATGACGGGATGAGCACTGGGTGTTATTCTGTATGTTGGTAAATTGAACACCAATAAAAATTAATTTATTAAAAAAAACAAATCACAAATAATCAAAATGCAAATAGTAAGAGTATAGAAAATTTAAATATTTTAACCTCCTTGGGATTAAGTTGAAAAACTCGGTTCAAGTTAGAAACTACTGAGAAGTTTTTAGGATTGCGGATTTAGTTCATTTAGTTCATTGCAGTCCTGAGGAATGACCGTCATGCTGTCCTGCCTGGAAGAACCCAGTGTTCCGCACCGTCTCTGTTTTCTTCAAGACGCTTTTTCAGTGGTTTTATTTTCCTCCTCCCAGAGAGGGTCACATGCTCTGCAAAGCGAAATAGTGCCATCAGGGTGCTCTCTGAAAATTAGGTGAGTCCAATACCCAAAATGGTTGCTGAGTCTCGGTTGGTCCAAGTTATCTTTGAGTCTCTTTACACCTTCTGAAGGTATTACAGGAAGCTGGCAAGGTTGCCAAAGACCACGCAGAGGCCAACTTAGACCTCTTCTTCGTTTACTTAGATCAAGTTTTCTCAATCTTGGCACTGCTGACATTTTGTGCTGCATAGTTCTTTTTTGTTTTTTGGGGTTTTTTGGTTTTCTGTTTGTATGTGTCATTGTTTTTTTTTTTTTCCTTTCTTATTTTTCCACACTAGATAGCCCCCTTCAGTGCTCACAGCCCACTGGTAAGGAGGTTGGGTAATGGCGTGGGGCTTCTTGCTCCTCTGGCACAGGTATACCATGAGGGTCCCAGAGAAGGGCCCACCATCAGTGCACCCCATGTGCTAGTGCTGGGTAGTTCTTGTTGGGGGGCTGTGCTGTGCACTGTAGGATGGTTAGCAGCATCCTTGGCCTCTACCCACTAGATGCCGGGAGTGCTCCCACACATGCTTATGACAACCAGAAGTGCTCCAGACATTGTCAGATGTCCCTAGGGAAGCGGCATGGGGCTGGAAAATCGCCTCAAGTTGAGAACCAATAACTTAAGAAAGGAGATGACCCTGGACACCATTGGTCTCTCATCATCACTTCCATTTCTTAAAATAAAAAATAAAAACAAAATAAAAAAAAAACAAAAATAAAACCATAGGAAGAAAAGATTAGCTTGCATACACTTAATACCACTGAGTCGTGAGTAAAAAGCCATCTGTGTTTTAAGGAATAGCACAGGTTATAAAATGTCTTTTCAGTTCAGAGATATAAACATTAGTGATCAAGGGAAACTATAGGCTCCCACATTAAATTGCCTTGGAGTGTGTGTGCTGCGGCTGCAGAGAGCAGGAACAGTCTCCTGCCTTGTTCTAGCTGAGCGAGGCCATGTCTATGGCTGGACATACATTCCTCCCTGGCCAAAGTACTAGGCAGTAAATGCTCAGTAAATGTTTGTCCCATGAATGAATGAATGAATGAATGGTCCCTCTCTGAAAAGTACAAGTAGTACAGGCTACCTCTCCTGAAGCCCTGTGTGCCTGCTGGCTATCTGGCCATGGAGTTGTCAGTTCCTTAGGTGCAGCCTCGGCCCCCAACCCCCAGAAACCAGGGGGTCTGGAATGGAGGCGCTGTGGGTGGGGAATCTGGCTACACTGGATGCACAGGCCTCCTTCCACCACTGAGCTCTTTTCTTTTTTGTATAGAAAACCCGCCCATCATGAAGAGCCTGACCTTGCCAGCCCTCTCCTTGCCCATGAAGCTGGTGAGCCTGGAGGAAGCTCAGGCCCGGAGTCTGGCTACTAATCATCCTGCTCGGAAGGAAAGGAGGGAGAATAGCTTGCCTGAAATTGTCCCTCCCATGGGCACCCTCTTCCACACTGTTCTTGAGTTACCAGACAACAAGTAAGCAGCATTCTCTTAAATTCTGGGGAATGTTTGGGTGGAGGCGGACAGAGTACGTAGTTATATAGTCTCAGAACCAACAATGGCAGCACAGGTTGTGGGGACAGGCTGGGTTGAGATGTGAGGGAACATTCCAGAAGAGAAGGGAGCTGCCTCTACAACTCTCTATCACCAGGATTGATGTCTTCCCTCACTGCCCTCAAGTCATGAAGACCAACTCTCCCCCGAGAGATCCCTAATGATGGGGGTGGGGCTCATAGGGGTCAAGAGTCATGACTAAAATCCCTTACTCCTTAGTTTAGACAAAACAGTCTTGACATTCTCAGAAGGACATCTGCTAAGATCAAAAACTTGACCCCCTCCCACCATCTTCCACCTCCAAGTGACATTATAAAAGCCATAGAGATGAATGGAGGATAAGCTGACAGGTAGTGCCACGCTAGAGAGCTCTGGGCATGCAGCACTTGGGGACACGTATGCCTGGCTTCCATTCTTCCTACCATACCTGTCAGAGCCCTCCTTCCCCTCCAAAACCAACCTGAACATCAATTTTATTCATAGGATACTTTCTTCATTGCTTCCTCTGTTGTAGCCCTGGTCTCCACACATTCTTCTTCCCTTCTCACCTTCACACCCGTAAAAAGTAGGCAGTGATTGAAGCAGGACCCCTAAACTCTAGGCAGACAGTAGGTGGAGGGGCTGAAAGGCAAAATTTTCATTGGAGACTGTCAACCTCAAAGAGGTTTGAAAATAGACACCTTGGACTTCTTGTCAGCATGACCCCCAAGATGGTGGGGCTGTTTCCATCCAGGGAGGGAAAAAGGGGCTCCACATTACACAACAGTAGGGGTGCCTGTCACAGTGCATGTGCATCATGGGGATGGCATGCCTAGAACTCACCTGGCGAGAAACCCCTCCATTACCTGGAGTATGTGGATCATGCTCTTATTAGACTGAGCCCCATTACTTTGCTCCCTAAATCCCTGGAGAATGAGACTTCCACCCAGAGATCAGAAAGAAGAGTACCTCAGGAGGACCATCAAGTGCATTTTCTCTGTGCCTTAACCACAGATGGGGCACACCATACCCCAAGGCATGCCACCCTATAAAGTAACCTCCCAGGCCAAGTGCTTGGAAAAAACAAACAAACAAACAAACAAACAAACAAACAAACTAGGCCCAATTCAAAAGAAAACCACTAAGCACTGCAGATCTAGCTCTGATTGATTATAAAAACATGTCGGGCTTGCGATCTGGATGCTCTGTGAGAACCCTGTGGAGAAAAGGTCCTTTGTGGAAGCCACAGGTTGTAGGGTTTCATTGAGTGCTTTATGAAGTCTGATAGCTGCAGGGGCCAGAGCAGGGCAAGGCCTCTATGGTGACCTCTGGTGGCACCAGGCTCCCCGCACCCAGTCTAGCACTCTCCTTTTCTTGCCTCCTACTGAGGCAGCCTGGTGGGAGACATCAGGGAAATGAGAAGGAAACCATGGACCGATGCACCGGTCAGCCCTCTGCTTTCTCTGCAGTGATCTTTGACCACACCCAGTGGCTTTCTCCCAGGCTGGACTCCTTTCCAGGTCACTTTCTCGTATGCCTCCTATTCAGCCCATGGAAGTCTCTGCTAGCCCTGTCCTCACCTGTGGGTGACCTAGCAGTATGGCCAAAGTGCAGGGGGCATAACAGCACTGAGCTCTTTGGTCTTTAGTGTTTACTCCTGCCAAAAATAAGTGTCTTTGAAAACCTAGGACTGCGGTGCTTACCAGAATTCCTACCAGAATTCCCAGAACTGTGTGTGCTCACTTGTGACCTCCAAGTCTCCCAGCCATCCCTGCTTCTGTCTGCCCTCACACCTGCCTTCATTAGCACACCTTTGCTCCTTCCCCCTGGGGAATATGAAAGCCTGCCCTGTCATCCACGACATTCCCCAGACAGGGCCATACTCAGGCTCAAACTGAATTTTATTTTATTTTATTTTATTTTTAAAGAGGTGCTTTCTTTTATTAATTTTTAAAGATTTTATTTATTTATTCATGAGAGATACAGAGAGGAGAGAGAGAGAGAGAGAGAGACAGGCAGAGGGAGAAGCAGGCTCCATGCAGGGAGTCCGCGTCGATCCTGGGTCTCCAGGATCACACCCTGGGCTGAAGGTGGCGCTAAACCCCTGAGCCACCTGGGCTGCCCTGAATTTTAGAGAGGAATTTCCTGAAATGTCAGAGCCATTTGTAACCAAGAGCATGATTAGGGCATGCATTCTTAATTTAAAGATCCCAAGGAAATGACCAGTTACCAAACTAACCCTTTATTATGGCTTGGCTCTTTTAGAAGAAAGCTCTCCAGTAAATCGAAGAAGTGGAAATCAATATTTAACCTGGGACGTTCTGGATCAGACTCCAAATCAAAGCTGAGTAGAAATGGGAGTGTATTTGTGAGAGGACAGAGGCTCTCAGGTAAGAATCACTAGCAATTATGTTTTACGAGATATATATTGTATTAGAAAAACTCAGTTCAATCTACCTCCTGCGTAGGAAAGAATCCACCCTCCTGGTGTAGATGTATTCACCTATCTGGAGACTCTCTGAACCCCATACTATTAAGAATTTATGGAAGGTTATCCCACAGGCATAATCACTCACTAACTCCATTTTCAGCCCTTCTCCCCTCTCGAGTATAGGCCACGGGGCTGAAAATTCCAAGCTTCCAATCATGGCTTGGTCTTTCTGGGGAGCAGCCCCCATCCAGGAACCTACCCAGAGTGGCCTCATTAGAGCTAAAGATGCTCTTATCACCCTGTACTCCTAAACCAGGGACAGATCCAATATAGATGTTCTATTTTATACGTATTTATTTATCATATATATAAAAGGAGATCTATATCTATATCTATATCTATATCTATATCTATATCTATATCTATATCTATATCTATGTCTATATTTGTGTTTTTTTCCTAGCTCTGTTTCTTAGGTCTTTGGTTTGATCATGTCAAACTCACTAGACCTGAAACATAAACTTAAAGATTAACTAAGGAGTCTTTTTTTAAAAAAATAATTTTAGATTTACAAAAAAAGTTGCAGAACTAGTACACAGAGAACCCTTGTACCTTCACGCGGCTGCTTTTGACGTTAACCGTAATACAGTGAGCCAAGCCAAAAAATTAACATCAATACAATACTATTAAATAATTTACAGACCTTATTCATAATTGACCAATTGTCCAACTGATATCCTTTTTCTGGTCCAGGAATGCATATTGCGTTCAGTTTTCCTGCCTCCTGAATCTCCTCCAGTCTAGGACATTTTCTCAGTGTTTCTGACCATGACACTCTGGAAGAGTACGGCCATTTATTTTGTAGACTATACTTCAGCCTGGGTTTGTCTAAAGGTTTTTCATGTTTCATGATTCGATTGAGGTTATGAGTGTTGTGCCATCTTAGCATGTCCTATCAGGAGGCACATGGTGTCAATATTTTATTGCTGGTGATGTTAACTTTGATCACTTGGTTAATGTGCTGTCTACAAGTTTTTGTTCATGTAAAGTTATATTTTTTCCCTTTCTGATTAACGAGTATATTGTGGGAAATATTTTGAGACTATGAAAATATCCTGTTTCTAATTATACTTTTATCCCTGAATTTTAGCATCCATCAGTGGTATTTTTTTAAGATTTTTAATTTATTCATTTGAGAGAAAGAGAGACAGAGACAGAGAGAGCACAAGCAGGGGGAGAGGGAGAGGGAGAAGCAGGCTCCCTGCTAAGCTGGGAGCCTGACATGGAGCTCCATCCCAGGACCACGACCATCATCCTTCCATCATTCCTTCTACATCGATCAATTGAACTGCATTATAAGTAAGATCTGTCCCTTCTCGTGTCCCATGACTCATGCCCGGGTTATATCTAATTTTTAAATAGGAGTGTTGCCTTGTGAGAATGATAACTGAATAATCAATGGGAATTGGTGCAGGAGGAACTGAGGGGATCACAGTACAATGGGGAATATAACCAATCCAGCTGAATACTGTCATAAAGGGAAGTACAAAGAAATTTGCCACAGTGACCTTTGAAAGTCTGATTTTTAAAAAAATGATGGGGGGCAATACTTATGGAAACAAGTTGTAAAAGGTAAATGTACAAATGCAATGAGAAAAACTTGATTGGAACCTTTGGGGGGAAGAGGGGGCTACAAATGATAATTTTGGGGACAGATAAGTTATTAGTCGGTAGTTACTAGATGATATTAAGGAATCGTAAATTTTCATAGAGTGCTGATGGTTCTTAGGAGGCATATGCTAAAGTTGAAGTATTTAAAGATGAAGTGTCAAAATACTGAAACTGACTTTCATATGATTCAGCCAAATTTAAGTGAACAGGTACATACAGATGCAAAAGGAGAGAAAGGAAATAAATGGTGAAGGTAAACCTGAGTGGTAGGTTTAGAGATCTTCAAATTTTGTGAATGTTTGAAGGTGCTGTGGTTTTTGTTTTTTTTTTTTTTTTTTTTTTTGAAGATTTTATTTATTTGAGAGAGAGATCGGGGGAGAGGGAGAAGGAGAGGAGGAGGAAGAGGATCTCAAGCAGACTCATGCTGAGCGGGGAGCCCAGTGTGGGGCACGATCACCTCAAGACCATGACTTGAGTGGAAACCAAGAGTCAGAGGTTCAAACAACTGAGCCACCCAGGTGCCCCCAAAGTGCCTTTTTTTTTTTTTAGGATTTTTTAATTTATTTTAGAGAAAGAGCACACAGGGGCGGGGCAGGGGAGGTGATGAGGGACAGAGGGAGAGAGAAACTTTAGCAGACTCCACAGTGAGTGCAGAGCCTAATGTGGAGCTTTATCCCAGGACTCAGAGATCATGACCTAAACCGAAACTAAGAGTTGGACACTTAACCCACTGTGCCACCCAGGCGCCCCTGAAGTTTTTAACGATAAAGATTTTTTGGAGGAAAATAAATGCTTATAGGAAAAATAAGAGAAAATATTTTTAAGGACTTTCCTTGAGCCCAGTGATAACTGTATGCCAAGTACAAATGTTAGAAGTCTTCACAATCTGCCTACTGGGGTAATGAGGGATGTCACCGGGTATACTGGTTACAATGATTCAGGCTGGAAATAATAGAACATCCAACTCAATTGGCTTATGCAGTGAGGGAACTCACCGGGCTCTGTAACTGGACACCAGATGTAGGGAAGGTTTCAGGGTTTAACACAGTGGCTCTGTCTCCATTCCCCTTTTCCTCAGCTAAGGCCTCCCCTGTGGGTCAGCTTCATCCCCAGACTGGTTTCTTTGCTGTGACGAAATGGCTATAGTACTTTAGGCTTTCCCTCTGTCACTATGTCCAGAAGGAGAAAGAACATCATTTTTGGTAGCGTGCTCCTAAGAGCAGGGACTCTTCTTTCCCAGCAGCCCCCATTAGAAACACCCCCCCACCTCACCACCATCTCCGTTGCCTTCACTGAGTCATATGGATCAACCCCTAGGGCCAAGGGAGTGCCCTGCGCTGACTGGCTTAGGCCTGGCTTCCTAAACCAATCACTGGCAGGAGGAATGGGATTACAGTGAGATGCACCCAAGAAGTACAAGGGCTTTGTGAGACGGAGGAAGAGAAACTGACTCTGGGTAGGCATCTACAACATTCACCATATGAGGAATATGCCTTTCCAAATGGAAAGATATCTCAGGCGAAGAGGGCAGGTGGCCACAATTATCGTAGATCAGATACACATCAGAAATTAGGATTCGCAAAGGAGAATTTGAGGGGAGGAGTTCTTGGCAAGAAACTCCCGATCTAATAATAAAGAGATTTGCTTAAGTACATCAAAGAGAATTCCGGGTACAGAATCGGTGATACAATGCAAGAAGTTTACCAAGTAACAAAAAGTCAAAAACAATAGAGCAAAACAAACAGCAAAAAATGAAATCAGTGATTCGCTTTGATCTTGCCTTAGGAAGATTTCCACCCCCTCCCGACACCCCCTCCCTCCATGTGGTTTTCAAAAGGAAGAAGTCCAAGGTGCCGGCTCAAATGGTAGTCAACTCACAGAATGCACAGGATGTCCCTGGCCAGGGGGTCCCAGCCCAACTGCACCCCAGGGGTTCACTCCCATAGCAGATCTGCCCTAGGAGGTCTGTGGGGGAACCAGAGTATTGGCCATTTTTAGAAAATTGCGCAGGTGATTCTGAAACACAGCCAGTATTGGAAGAAGCCACGGGTCTAAGACCTCGTGAACAAACTAATCAGAGACAGATCCTGGAATGGCTGAACTCTGAGGGGATGCAGGGCTGATGCAGGACCCATGAGTGCCAGTACAGGTGGCTTTCTGACCCTGCCTACTGCCGAAGTGCCCACTCTTCACCAGAGGAATGAATGTTGCTCAGACCCTCAAAACTGAAGACCGGGGGTGCGGGCAGCTTCTGGTCGCATCCACCCACATGGTCTCTGTAAGTGATGCATGAACTCACTATTTGTTGAAATGTGCATGTGAAAAAAGTCGGTAGATTAACATATGTAAATAATTTTAACAATCTTTTCTAAACTCCATAACTAAGGGAATTTTCAAAATTGATTCACCATGTAGAGCACTGGGGACTTTTTTGGAGGGGGGCACATGAAAGGGTCTTCACCCATATTTAGAAAGCTGAACAGAAATAAGAAATAAAGGAGAAGAAAAACTGGGGTATTTTTTTTAAGGTTTTATTTATTCACTCATAAGAGACACAGAGAGAGGGGCAGAGAGATAAATGGAGAGAGAAGCAGGCTCCTCGGTGGAGCCCGATGCGGGACTCGATCCCAGGACCCAGGGATCATGACCTGAGCCAAAGGCAGATGCTTAACCACCGAGCCACCCAGGTGCCCTGAAAAACTGAGGTATTGACCAAATGGAGATGCATAAACTTTGTGGTGTCCTGGACACTAACGTACTGGAATTTATGTATTATCCAACAGGGAGAGTCCAGGGAGGTCTCCAAGTGAACACCTTTAAGCAGGGAAGACCCAAAGCCATAGGGATAATCCAAGAGAGGGGGCTTGAGGACCCAAAGCTGCCAGAAAACTGGTAGATGAGCCTCCATGAGGTCAGGACAAGGTCTCAGACAGAAAATTATAATCTGAATATAGTCATGGGCCAAGGAGCCCTGAGCGCTTAGTCACCATCCAGAAACGGAGCCAGGGAATCCTTGGGACTATTCCCCAAAGCAGCTGCTGCGGCCACTGAGGCCACAAGAGGCCATATCATTAGAAGGGGGGTCTAGGATGCCTGGGTGGCTCAGTGGTTGTGCATCTGCTTTCAGCTCAGGACCTCATCCCAGGGTCCTGGGATCGAGTCCCACATCGGGCTCCCTGCATGGAGCCTGCTTCTCCCTCTGCCTGTGTCTCTGCCTCTCTCTCTGTGTCTCTCATGAATAAATAAATAAAATATTTTTAAAAAAAGGGAGGAGGTCCAACGTGGAAGGTGAACACTGGTGGCCGTGCAGAGAGAACTGCTGCCCATCCTCTGTGACACTTTGTGTCATCAGGTCACTGGCGCCGCTCAAGGGTGACATGTGAAATTGAGAGGAAGTCCAGAAGTGCAGCCTCTGGAAAACCAAGGCGGAAGCTTGTCTCCAAATGAAGGGGCACTGGCCAGGCAGCTGTAGGATAAAAAGTCAGTTTGGAAGCTTGTGGAAGTAGCAGATCTGGAAGGACAGGAGTTCTAGAATATAAGTCTCGAGTACAAGTAGAAGCACGGAGGTCGGAGGCAGCTGGCTCTCCAGGGTTGGGTGCAGGCAGAGAGAAGCCCCGAGCCAGGGGGGCCAAGGGGCTAATTCAGAGCCTCCCAGAGCAGCAGGGCTTGGGGCAAGGAAGAAAACGGGGGAGATTTAAAAGAGGGATGCCCAGCTCAGTTTGGGGTAGGGCCAACTCCGAGAGGGCTCCCTGCAGGCCATCTCCTGAGTCCCCCGGCTGCTGAGCCCTGGGCCATCCTGAAGAGCAAGACCAGCAAGGGTTCCTCCTTGCTGAGCATTTCCTCTGCCCTGGGTTAGTGCCACCTGATTGACACAACAACTCTATTTTTCCTCATTTCCCGCATGAGGAAACTGAAGTTTCGGGAGGTCAGTTGTGTGTCTGAGGTCACGCCGCGCAGAGTGGCAGGGTTGGGATTCGAAGCCAGAGTGACCTGACAGCCACGAGCCCTGGGGCTCCCACTCGGCTCCCAGGCTGTCCTCTTGCCCCTCCTGGCAAGCTGCCTGGGAGGAGCTACCTTCCAGCCAGCTCAGCAACCTGAGAACAAACAGCATTTCGAAGGCCTGAGTCCAGTGCCTGGAATCTGTGTTTACTTGGTGAAGTCACACCCGTCCCCAGATCTGCCTGGGTGGCTTACCGAGATGCACAGAGGACACCAGGCACATAGTGGGTGCTCAGGAGAGGCTTGGTTTGGATCTGCTCCCCGGTGAGATCATTTGGAGGAGCAACCAGCCTGCAGCCCTCAGGGGCAGAGCTGCACGGTCCCTTGGGTCCCCCTCACCTGCTGCACCAAATTCCTGCGTGCTGTCTGACGTGGCTGTAGTCACGAATCCTGCCCTCCAGCCTGCCAGACGGCAGGAGGTGTTGCTTGGAGCCTCGTGGAGGATTTGGTTCCCCCTGGACGATTTGGTTCAGCGCCTCTCATTGGCCAACAGCCATCAGACAAAATTGTAGTTTACCTTTACCTGTCAAGTGTCCCCAAAAACCTTGATCTGCAAATGCCCTGTTTTTATAAGCTCAGTCCCATGATGAAAATAAGAGCATCCAGGGTGGAATGGGGGAACGTCTTCCAAAGGGGAAAATGATAAATACTTGAAAAACTTTCCTGAAGAAAGTTCTCTTGTGTCCTTGCAGCCTGGCTTCTGTTCTGATCACTTCCTCTCAACATGCACTCATCAGGGCTATTTTTCTTCTTTTTGTCTTTAGTGGAAAAGGCTACCATCCGACCAGCTAAAAGCATGGACTCGCTGTGCTCAGTGCCTGTGGAAGGTGAGCTCTCACAGCTGCTTCCAGAACTGGGGATTGTCACTGGGAGACAGGAGCTCCCATACCAGACCTGCCTTCACAAGCTACCTGCCTGCTGGTCTCGTCACAGTCAAGCACGTGGCCTGGTCCCAAATCCCCCCTGACCCCACCCGAGCACAGTGACTTCACACAGCTCCCCCTCTGCCGCTGCCCCACGTCACACCACAGGCCTTGGCCTAAAGGGCCATGCTCCTCCTCCCGCCTTCCTCTAACCGCAGCTGGAGATGGCAAGCCTGAACCAGGTGAAAGGGCAATTCCTGTGAACCAGGGCAGGCGAGACTTCCCCCTTGGGTGTAAAGAAGAGCCCAACATTGGTTTTTACCTCACAGTTCAGTGCCTCGATAGAGAAGTCTTGAATTTGCACGCTCCCATAGGCATTAGCTCCCTCGTACCTGTTGGCTCATGATTTCGAGTTGTTGAGTGATTCATTCATTTACCAGTGGACGGCGATGGGCACCAGCCTGGCATGCAGCTGGTCATCCTGTGGCGGGGTGGCTGTGTGTAGTGCTGCCCACGAGGTGACACATCGACAAAGCGACACCATGTTGGTCTTAAGGGCTGACTTGCCTGTCCCTCTCGCTTCTGTTTTTGTTAAGCAGCCAACGGGCACTGCTTCGAGTCGTGAGGCACAGGGCTTCCCTGGCAGCAGACTGTTTAAACTCCCCACGCTTATCCCATGACATTCCAGCTCCTTTATTATTTTTTAAATTTTATTTATTTATTCATGAGAGACACACACAGAGAGAAACAGAGGCAGAGACACAGGCAGAGGGAGAAGCAGGCTCCATGCAGGGAGCCTGACGTGGGACTCAATCCTGGGTCTCCAGGATTACACCTTGGGCCAAAGCCAGGCGTTAAACCACTGAGCCACCCAGGGATCCCCTCCAGCTCCTTTAATACAAAATATTTTGCTCTCTGATAAGTGAGGCATCCTGAAACAATGCAGAAAACCTATAGAACAACCTTTTAAAAATAATTGTAAAATACTCAGGGACCTCTTTTTGAGCTGGCTGGATGCTTCTAGCATTTTCCTCACCTTCGTATTCAGCCATTTGCTTTGGTTCCAGAGCCTCTTGAGGCAGTTCTACAGAATTTAGGATTTTGAGATCGAGGTCCTCACTTCGATGGGCACCGGGCAGCTTGTCGGCCGCCCAGGGACTCGGTTTCCTCGCGTGTTAAAGGTCATGACACTTGTCCTACGTAAGCGGTCATGAGAACCGTAAACCCCATGCTGCATGGACCGTGCAGCGGGGCCCTTAGGACCTCGTGGGGAGTTACTGTCCCGATCCCAGGCGACTCATGTGTTATCTCGCAGCCTCTTTATTTCCCATACAGATTTTTCTCTTCTTTGCTTTCACTTTTAAGCCAGTCGCGAAATTGCTCCTCACAATTGGGCTTTCTAACTTTTAGTTAATTTACATTTCTAGTTTCTCATCCCCTGAAGCAGCAGGAAGAAGCCTGGGAAAAGGGAGGAAGGTCTCGCTGAGAACAGCATTTGTTTCCTTGCTGGGAAATCAAACCCCTGTTGGAGTCCATCTGCCAGAGGAGGCTTAAAACAATACATTTTTAAAGTTTTAAAGTAAAACAAAATTCTGTTATTTTGCCCTTTTTGTCTTCTCCTTCATTTTGAGCAAACGTCGTGCCGCCATCTCCCAGCTGTCTGTTTTATTTTTTCATGATCTACGGTCACCGGGTGGTGGAGGACTGCTCTGGCGACCTTAGCAGTGGCCGCCTTCTGGAAACCGCTCTACCTGCAGAGTTTAGAACAGGTGCATGCGACGCAGTCGCAGGTGGTCCTGCCAGGGCCTCGTGCCCGCATTCTGTGCTTGCTCTCGCGTCAACCACGTGCTGTCTGCCTGTCTTTCCAAGAAGGGCCCCGCTCTCATCAGAATGCTCTGCCTCTGCAGTGCTGTGCACCTCCCTTCCTGGAGGCTGTGTAGTGGGGTGTGGGGGTGCGTGTGAGTGCGTGTGTGCACGCCCCGGCTGCTGACCCCGTGTTTGCTCTTTCACTAGGGAAAGAAAACAAAGGAAATTTTAATCGAACGGTCACCACCGGTGGATTCTTCATTCCAGTGGCAAAATTGCATTCGACCAACCCCGGCAGCTCATGCGATCTCAGCAAGCAGGAGGGCGAGTGGGGCCAGGAGGGGACACCAGTGGGGGCAGAGGGGGGCTTCGACATGAGCGGTGACCGAAGCCAACTGCAGGGTGCTCAGGCCCGGCCCCCGCCCGAGCAGCTCAAGGTGTTCCGGCCCATCGAGGACCCCGAGAGCGAGCAGACAGCCCCCAAGATGCTGGGTATGTTCTACACGTCCAGCGACAGCCCCAGCAAATCTGTCTTCACCAGCAGCCTCTTCCAGATGGAGCCCTCTCCTCGGCACCAGCGCAAAGCCCTGAACATCTCTGAGCCCTTTGCCGTGTCCGTGCCGCTCCGAGTGTCAGCTGTCATCAGCACCAACAGCACCCCATGCAGAACACCCCCGAAGGAGCTCCAGTCACTCTCCAGCCTGGAAGAGTTTTCTTTCCAGGGGTCAGAGAGTGGAGGTTGGCCTGAAGACGACAAGCCACTGGGAGCCGAGACTTCTGCAGGTGAAGCACGGGAGGGAAGGCTTCTTTCTCTTCCTTCCTTCCTTCCTTCCTTCCTTCCTTCCTTCCTTCCTTCCTTCCTTTTTCTTTCTTTCAAGATTCTATTTATTTAAGAGAGAAAGTGAGAGAAAGAGAGAAAGCACTAGTGGGGTGAAGGGCAAGAGAGCAGCAGACTCCCCACTGATCAGGGAGCCCGATACAGGGCTTGATCCCAGGGCTCTGGGATCGTGACCTGAGCTGAAGGCAGATGCTTCATGGACTGAGACACCCAGACATCCCAGGAGGGTTTCTTTTCATTGCAAGGGATTTAAAAAACAGACTTAAACTTGTTTAAACAGAGTTTGCAAGACATTATAGTGAAGTGGTGAAGACTGTGGGCTCTGGAGCCAGATCGCTTGAGTCCGAGTCCAGTCTCAGCCATTCCACTGTCCCATCTCTATTTATTTAGTTTCTTAAAAAGACTTTACTTATTTATTCATGAGAGACAGAGAGAGAGAGAGAGAGAGAGAGAGAGAGGCAGAGACCCAGGCAGAGGGAGAAGCAGGCTCCATGCAGGAAGCCTGATGTGGGACCCAATCCCAGGACGCCAGGATCACGCCCTGGGCCGAAGGCAGGTGCCAAACCGCTGAGCCACCCTGGGATCCCCTACTGTCCCATCTTTAGCAGCTGTGTGCCTCAACTTCTTAAGCCATAAAATGGGAACGATGTTCCTACTTATATCTTCTTCAAAAGTTTGTTGCAAATACTAAATTAGTGAAGCTCTCAGAACAGTGAGTAATACATAGTAGGTACTCAGTAAGGTTGCCTATTATTTTAGTCACTCATATAGTGAGAAGGCAGTAGGAAAAGCTCAAAGAATTCAACTCATCTTGACTCAACCTCTCTCCATCCATCCATCCCTCATATCTGCAGAGAATGTGGCTAGCAACCCTAGCAATGAGAAAGGGTATCTTGCTCCCAATGACTATATATCAAATGCAGGGAAGACTCTGATTGGCCTGCTTGGGGCTCATGACCAGCCTTGGACCAATCATGGTTGCCTGGCACTGAGGGTTCTAAGACTGGCTAAGCCTGAGTCTCTGAACCATCTCTGGAGTTGGAAGGGGTTCTGTGGTCAACAGCCAACTGTGACCCACATAAAATGGAAGTAGGGAGAACCTCAAAGGAAAGGAAAACTGACAGACAAACCAACAAATGCTCATTGTGGTTTAAGAATATTTTCATTAGGGCAGCCCGGGTGGGCTCAGCGGTTTAAGCACCGCCTTCAGCCCAGGGCCTGATCCTGGAGACCTGGGATCGAGTCCCGCGTCGGGCTCCCTGCATGGAGCCTGCTTCTCCCTCTGCCTGTGTCTCTGCCTCTCTCTCTCTCTCTCTCTGTCTCATGAATAAATAAATAAAATCTTTAAAAAAAAAAAGAATATTTTCATTAGGGGCACCTGGTGCCTCAGTTGGGTAAATGTTTGCCTTCAGTTCAGGTCATGATCCCAGGGTCCTGGAATTGAGCCCCCATCCCTGCTGAGCAGGGAGCCTCCTTCTCCCTCTCCCTCTGCCTGCTGTTCCCCTTGCTTGTGCTCTCTCTCTGTCAAATAAATAAATACAATCTTTTTTTTAAAAAAATATTTTTGTCATTAATATTAGCTAACTTTTTTGAAACAACCGTTATGGTATCAGGCACTGTCATAAGTGTTCTACATGTGTTATCTCCATTCTCCACACAACAACACTGTGAGGGATAGGTAGTTACTATTAGCCCCATTTGCTTAGAGAGGAAATGCATTAACTTAGAGAGGAAATGCACTAACTAATGCCGAATGACTCATAGCAAGGAAGTGGAAGAACCAGGATTTTAATACAGATTTAAAAACCCATGCTTTAAAACACTCCAGCATGCTCCTTCCCATGTTTGCAATCAGCTGTAGAGCTACAGATATTGTTAAAACACGATCTCTTCACCCAGCAAGCTCATGAACTAGGAAGAGAAACTAAAACCGTACTGAACGGTAGCACAAGGTCAGACTGTAGAAGTAGCATAAGACCCTACTTGGGCTTTTTTTTTTTTTTTTTTAGAGTAAGAGCATAAGGGGGAGGGGCAGAAGGAGAAGAAGAGAGAATGTCAAGCAGACTCTGCATTCAGCACGAAGCCCAATGTGGAACTCGATCTCATGATCCTGAGATCACATGAGCTGGTCATTTAACTGACTATGCCTCCCAGGTGCCCCCCTCCTTGGGTTTTTTGAATGAGGGAGGGCTTCGGTCCCTGAAACATAATGAAAGAGGTATTTAGAAAGGATTGAAAGGGCATCAAGGAGAGGCAGTCCTTTCAGGAGGATTCCAGGATGGCTTCCCAGAGGAGGTGACATTTGGCTGGGCCTTCATGAATGGCTAGGCTTTCTCCATGCAGAAAAGATGGGGAAGTTGGGCAGCCTGGGTGGCTCAGTGGTTTAGTGCTGCCTTCAGCCCAGGGCATGAGCCTGGAGACCCAGGATCAAGTCCCACATTGGGCTCCCTGCGTGGAGCCTGCTTCTCCCTCTGCCTATGTCTCTGCCTCTCTCTCTCTCTCTCTCTCTCTCTCTCTCTCTCTCTCTGTCGCTCATGAATAAATAAAAAAAATATTTTTTAAAAAAAAGAAAAAAAGAAAAGGGGGAAGGCATGCTGGACTGAGAGGCAGCTGAATGTTGCAGGAGGTGTGTAGGTTTTGGACCGCACCTGGGACCATCTGAACCCTAGCTTCAGCACTTTGGGGCCGCGTGACAGTGGAGCATGGTTGATATCTCTCTGAGCCAGGGGTGGTCGCTCTCTCCAAGGCTGAGGTAAAGTCTGAATGGAAGAAGGTCCATAAAATGCCCGTTCACAGTCTGGCTCGCAGACAATGTGCAATAAGTCATTGTCCTTTTCTCCTCCCATTCTCTTCAGGACGAGAGCAGAAGACGAGTAAAAAACTCAGTGGTATCAAAACAAGCCCTGTCTGAAGAATGCTCTGTGCTGGGCTGGGCCAGGTGGAGCAGAGTGAGGGCTAGAGGAGCAAGTGAGGCCTTTGAGGAAACTACGTGATCAGTTAGTGTCCTAGGGGTTTGGCCTTTATTCTTCCCCGTGACAACAGTGTTGTACAACGAGATAGGACCTTCTTCATGGAGGTAGTAGAGGTTGACCTTGGGGTCTCCCCCCTCTCCACTGCCTTGGTAGACGTAAGACCAGGGCGTAATCACTTCAGGTACATCCAAACTGATGTGTAGATAACCTCTGGGGAGAGTCACACAGGAAGCTGTCAATCATAATGTAATACATCTTTGTAACTTGGCGTAAATAACAGATTTCTATGCCCTAGGCAACAGCTTGACTTCTCAGGATCTGAATTTACTTATATGTCAAGTGAAAGATTGGATTAGAACAGGTTTTCTCAGCTTGGCACTATTGACATTGTGGGCTGGGCAGTTTTGTTAGGAGGGGGGTGCTATTTTATGCTTCGTAGAATATTTAGCAGCATCCTTGGCCTCTTCCCATTAAATGCCAATAGCCACCTCCTCTACACACAAATGTCTCCTGGGGAGGGAAAGAGCAAATGGTGTCTGATCGCAAGCGCTTGGACTAGATGATCTTCAAGACCTCTCCCATCTCTGACAGTCGGGGACCCTGGGATATTAAGGCAGGGCACGGTTAGGAGGAAAGGATGGGGCTGTGAGAGCTCCCTCCATATGTGTGAAGCGGGGCTGGTCCAGGACAGAGACTGTGCCGGGAATGGCCTCTCTGCAAACAAAGTCTTCAACAAGTACCTCTCATCCTCATTGCAGCTTCTCTACCTAAGAAGGTGGCTCTCGAGGATGCCAAGCAAGGACCAGAAGCAGTGAGGACAGTGGAATGCAACAAGGACCCCTCCCTGGAGCCAGGCTCCCAACTGGAGGAAAAGAAGACCTCAGAAACTTCCCTGGGCTCTCAACATTCAAGTGAATTAGAGAAGAGGCTTGACCTGGAGAAGGCGGAGGAGGAGGAGGAGGAGGAGAAGGAGGGTGGAGAGGCTGGCCAGGTGGAGCCCAGCACTCTGCAGGAGAGCCCCAGGGCCAGAGCCGAAGCGGTGTTTCTCCATGAGATGGTAAGATGCAGTAGAATCCTCTTTGTCCCAAGGGTTCATGGTATAACTGAAAACAAGGATTGGGGGGGGGGGTTGTTTGTTTATTTTAAGATCCAGTTTCTGCCCAAGGAACTTTAGGAGACAATGTTCTAACCAGGTCTGGGATTTTTTTTTTTTTCAGCAGACTTTTCAGAGGGCCTGTGGTGATGGGAAGGCATCTTCCAGCTCAGATTCCCTAAGACAGACTCAACTCTAAATATTTCTGATCTGAAGTCACCATAAATGAGTGACATGTCCTTGAAGTATAATGACATTCAATCCCAGAAGTAGCACAAAAGCTGTTTGTCATATCCCAGTCCCAACTCTGATGACCATTATGGGGTCCAGCTTTCCTTCCAGACATCCTGGATGAACAGTTGCCTGTGTATGTTTGTGAAATCTTCTCAAAGATTTCCAGGATTCATGCCTTTTCCCTATGGCTTCCAGAGAAGCTAAAACATGATGCCAGAACTTACCACACCTCTTGTACTTTTTTTTTTAAAGATTTTTTTATTTATTTGGGAGAGAGAGAGAGAGAGCAAGAGCAAGAGCGCGCACAAGTTGGGGGAGAGGTAGAAGGAGAAGGAAAGAGAGAATCAAGCAGACTCCCTAATGAGCGCAGGGCCCACTGCGGGGCTTGATCCCAGGACCCTGAGATCATGACCTGAGCCGAAGTTAGATGCTTAACCGACTGAGCCACTCAGGTGCCTCACATCTTATACTTTTTAGAGACGAAGTTTTTCCAAAGTTTTATGAGGTGTCCTTGAATATAATGAAGGTGCGAGGAGGTTGTCAGGGACGTCCAGTGAGGAGTCCTGCGTTTGGAAGGCAGCTCTGTGATCTGGGGGTGTGTGCCAAAGGGGAAAAGGAAGCTCTTGGCCTTTTAGCTTGTTTCTATAGATTTGGTTTCCAGAAGGACCAGGTACTGGGAGTTAGGGCAGTGTGGAGTGCTGTAGAGGCCTCACGAAGGCTGGGAAAAGGTTCTTGAGAGATGTGTTTGCAATTGTAGAAGGTGAAGGAGACAGAGGTTGCTACAGGGATTGAATTCTGGGGGGATCAAGTATAAATAGTGCCACTCGGGCGCTCCTAGAATTTTATACTTTAAAGATCACTATTTTGTGAGAATGGCTTGGAAAAGGCAGGAGAGGTGTCAGGGAGGCCAGTTAGAAGGCTAGTATGTGACAGGCCAGGTGAGAAAAAATAGTGTCTTGGATGAGGGTGGGGGCCACAAGGATAGAAATGGAAGGCTTCAAGAGCTATTTGGAAGCTAGAATGGTGCTTGCTTTGGCAGCACATATACTAAAATTGGAATGATACAGAGAAGATTAGCATGGCCCCTGTGCAAGGATGACACACAAATTTGTGAGTGTTCCATATTGGGGGGGGGGTGGAATTCCTGGCTGGCTCAGTCGGTAGGGCATGTGACTCTCAATCTTAGCGTCATGAGTTCAAGCCCCACATGGGGCATGGAGCCTACTGAAATGAAATGAAATAGCAGTGTCTAAAATAATAAATAATAATAAAATAATATTTGTCACATAAAAAAGAAGCTAGAATGAACAGCACTTGGTGAAGTGATGTGAGTAAGGAAGAAGGAAGAGACAAGACACCTCATGGATTTCTGATCTAAGCAGAAAGATGCACTATGGTCCACTTAGATGGTGGGGGAGAGGAAGGGAAGTTTATGTGATTATTTATTTATTCAAATTTATTGATTTCTTAGTAAGAGGTCAATTAGTGTAGCTGCTGAGGAGAGTAAAGAGATGGGTAAAAGGCTCCCTCTGCCCTAAAGGTGCAATAGAGATAGATAGAAGTAAGTGCGAAACAGCAGAATCAGATCTCAAAAACATCCCTGCCTTTTGACCAAGGAGTTCTACTCCTAGAGAATTCTCTGAAGGAAATATCTCAAATAGAAATAACACAAAATAAAAACTCTTAATGAGCAACTACTCACAGTGTACTTGGCACCATTGGCCTTGAGGAATCAAAGAGGAATGGACATAATTCCTGACCTTAAGGAGCTCGTAGTCCATTGGGAAGAGCGTCCAATTAATTGTAATATGAAACATGTGATCAGAGCCAAGTGGGAAGTGATGTCAAGTTGGCAGCAGGTCAGATTTCTCATAAAGGCCTGAACCCCCCACAGGATGGATCTGCCTCCTGGAACTGCTCCTTGGGACAGATAGGCCTTGATACAAGAAATGAAGGCCACTGAAATGTGTTTCCCTGGCCCTGACCGGGCCTCCCTCCAATCCCTTTCCTGTCTGCACTTTGGGGCTTTGTGTAGGGGAAGGGAGGAGTCAGACAAAGAGAAACTACACTTGAGGAGAGATAAGGGGCAGCAAACAGGATAGAGGAGGAGACACCCTTCTAGGCCAACAGCCGTTATCTGCGGGTACTACGATTATAAGAATTTGCTGTTTTTATATTCTCCTTTAACACATATTTGGGTATTTTTTCCACATGAAATATATGTATTTCTTTGGTAATAAGAGAAGCTGGATTTGTTTATTTGGAAAGCAGATGTCGGGGTATGAGTTAGCATTTAGATTCCACTGGGAGAAGCTCATTCTTGTGTGTCATCTGGTAAACCTGAGGTTAAATGAGACCAGGGGTCGGTTTGTTTTATAAATCAACAGTGCACGGGGATTAAGCGTTTCTGTTCTGGTGTAGACATACCTGGATCGCAGTCCCAGGCTGCTGCTGTGGGAGACCTAGGCAAATTGTTTAATCTGTTTGAACATAGGTCTCACCTCTAAAATGGGAGTCGTTACAGGAGTCCTTATGCCTTAGAGTTGTTGGGACAATTAAACAAGAAAATGCAGTTAAAATGTGTTACGGCACGTGGTAAGCACTAAGGGCAGCCCAGGTGGCTCAGCGGCTTGCCTTCAGCCCAGGGCGTGATCCTGAGGACCCAGGATCGAGTCCCCCATCGGGCTCCCTGCATGGAGCCTGCTTCTCCCTCTGCCTCTCTCTGTGTGTCTCTATGAATAAATAAATAAAATATTTTTAAAAAATGAATGAATAGGGATCCCTGGGTGGCGCAGCGGTTTAGCGCCTGCCTTTGGCCCAGGGCACGATCCTGGAGACCCGGGATCGATTCCCACGTCGGGGTCCCGGTGCCTGGAGCCTGGTTCTCCCTCTGCCTGTGTCTCTGCCTCTCTCTCTCTCTCTCTGTGTGACTATCATAAATAAATAAAAATTAAAAATAAATAAATAAATAAATAAAAATGAATGAATAATAAATAAACATCCACGGTTGCTAATAATGCCGTGTCCTTTATTTGCTGGGACAGTGCACCTGCCACCGCGCCAGTCCCTTCACTGTCACTGGGAAATCGTGCCCCGAGCCCTGGGCTCTAAAATAATCCGTTTCTTGATGTCTTTCAGGATGAAGATGACCTGGCCAATGCCCTGATCTGGCCCGAGATTCAACAGGAGCTGAAGATCATTGAATCCGAGGAGGAGCTCTCGTCCCTGCCACCACCTGCTCTGAAGATCAGCGCGGCCCAGCCCACCGTGGGGTCCGGCCCGGGGCCTTTGGCTTCCCCGGAGCCCCCTGCGAGCTTAGCCCGCGGTCCCCCCGCAGGCCCCACCCCCGCGGAGGCGGGGACTAGGGAGCCGACCAATCAGAGCGCACAGGGGGCCTCCCCGGCAGCCAATAGGGAAAAGCCGGAGAGCCCGAGCCCGAGCACTAGCGCGAGCATCCTCCCGAGGCCCGAGCCCGAGAAGGGCCGGCGGCCGGACCCCACCGGCCTGGCTCCTCTGGAAATACTTCCTCTTGGGGCAGCTTCTCCACCAGCACAGGTGGACCGGGAAGGCCCGGGGGAGCTGTCTCCTCTTCTCCCGCCTGCTGCCCCCCCTCCAACTCCTCTGGAGGAGGCGCCTCGAATCCAGCCACCAAGGGGCAGCCCCGAGGGAGCAGACCCGTCCAGGAGCTCGAGGACTCAGGCTTGCACAGACCTGCCGAAGCCCGGGGGCAGCCCGGGGGCCCCTCGCCGGTGTCCGGGGCAGGAGGCCCCTCGAGGACAAAGGGAAAAGCGAAATTCGAAGAATGCTGCTCCGGATCCTGAGGGAAAAGGCTCTGGTTTGGGGAGCCCAACAGGAGAGGCGGAGAGCTCCCCACCAGGAGACGGGGAGGTGGCCCATTCCGCGCAGGAGCCCTCAGACTGTGACGAAGATGAAGCTGTGACCGACATCGGCCAGCATGGCCTGGAGATGGTGGAGCCGTGGGAGGAGCCCCAGTGGGTAACGAGTCCCCTTCACTCTCCCACCCTGAAGGATGTGCAAGAGGCCCAGGTGCAGGGTGCCCAGGGCCTCCGACTGGAGAAGAGGCTCCCGCACAGGCCCGGCCTCCGTCAGAGCCATTCTCTAGATGGCAAAACCACCGCGGGTAGGAGCCAGTGGACTCTTGAGGCTCCGTCCTCCAGCAGCTGTGCCAACCTCGAAGCAGAGAGGAATTGCGACCCTCTGCAGCCCCTGGCACCCAGGAGAGAGATTACTGGATGGGACGAGAAAACCCTGAGGTCCTTCAGAGAGTTCTCTGGCCCAAAGGGGACAGAGGCTGTTCCCAGCCAGAAGGGACCGGGTGGTTTGCAGCCCCAAACAGCCGAAATCATCCCTGTCGGCCTAGCAGAAGGAGAGGACCCGGGGACACACCAGGAGCAGAGCAGCCCTCAGCTTGAGCGAGGTGGGGTTCCTGGGCCAGACGGCAGCAAGGAGAGTTCACCTCGTGTGCAAGACGGCTCCTCACCTGGAGAGCGTCCTCCAAAGTTACAGCCGCAGAGCACTGAGTGTGGGCCTCCAAAAGGGAAAAACAGGCCTTCTTCTCTCAACTTGGACTCCACTGTTCCCATCACTGACCTCTTCCGGTTTGACAATGTGGCCTCATTTGGTTCACCTGGAATGCAGCTCTCTGAGCCAGGAGACACAAAAGTCACATGGATGACCTCATCTCACTGTAAAGTAGACCCGTGGAGTGTTTGCTCCCAGGACCCTCAGGACCTGGACATTGTTGTTCATGCCCTGACAGGCCGCCGTAACTCAGCTCCTGTGAGCGTGTCAGCTGTGAGAACCTCCTTCATGGTCAAAATGTGCCAGGCTAGGGCAGTCCCAGTCATCCCACCCAAGATTCAATACACACAGATCCCACAGCCCCTGCCCTCTCAGAGCTCAGGGGACAGTGGAGGGCAGCCTCTGGAGAGGAGCCAAGAGGAACCCAGCTCAACTGGTGGGACCTCTCAGAGATCTGCCAGAGAGGATTCTCTCTCCTTGGAAAGCCCAAAAGAAGAGAAGCCAAAGCAAGATACAGGAGCCATTGAGTCCTTGCCAGTGGATACCACTACATCCCACATGTGTGAGGGACCCACCCTTCCTCCAGAACCAGTCTTGGCTAACCTGCTCTCCACCCAGGATGCAACAGTGCAATGCAGAAAGCGCACATCAGAGACAGAGCCATCCGGAGACAACCTTCTTTCTTCAAAAATAGAGCGACCGTCCGGGGGTTCTAAACCTTTCCACAGGTCAAGGCCAGGAAGACCTCAGAGCCTAATCTTATTCAGTCCTCCTTTCCCCATTATGGACCACCCTCCCCCTTCATCCACAGTGACAGATTCCAAGGTTCTCCTGTCCCCTATCAGAAGTCCCACCCAGACAGTTTCCCCTGGCCTTCTTTGTGGGGATTTGGCGGAAAACACATGGGTCACACCAGAAGGGGTTACACTTAGGAATAAAATGACCATCCCTAAGAATGGCCAAAGACTAGAGACCTCAACCAGCTGTTTTTACCAGCCCCAGCGGAGATCAGTGATTCTGGATGGAAGAAGTGGGAGGCAAATAGAATGACATCAGTTCACCTGCTGGTGTCTGGGAAAAAGTGGCATGATTCATCATCTGGAAGTTATTCCAGGGCCAGCGTGGCCATTATTCCAGGAATAGGTTATCCAAGTTTGGGCTTATTTTGGCCTCTTTTCTTTCTCCAGCTTTCTGACCATTTATTAATTAGTCCATTTGCCAGAAGAGAGGTCAAGGGAAGGACCCAGGGATGAAATTTACATAAATCCATAACGGTAGGTGGGAAAAGGTCAGGTAAGGGAAGAAGATGGAGTGCTTGCTTCCACTGAGTTTGGGATTATGAGTTGCATTTCTCCCACATTGTCATTATCTATTATCGTTGAGAGTTGGCTAAAATAACGCGTCTTTTGAAAGAAAGAAAAATCCTTTGCCTGTGTTGGAAAATGTTGCTGTTGAGGTTTGAAGGCCTCCTCTTTACTTCACGCTTTTTAATGCTCCTTAAAGCATGTTTTCTTTTAGATCAGTTTTCTGATAAACTTTGTAGAAGTGTACACTCCAAAACAGAAGCAGGTTTGGAGGTGCAAGCTAATGTACACTTAGAGATCCAAGTGGGTGAGGTTACCCATGCTCTTTCCCTGGAATCTCTGCAGACCTGTCAGAGATGGTTCCATAAATCAGCGTAGAAAATCAGAATCGATACACGAGAGCAAATTCGTACTGGCTGCGGCTTCTTTTGTTAATTTGGGACTCTACCATTATCCTCACCTCTGATTTATAAATCCAGTAGCTGGGCAGGGTGAGGGCTGAGTTGAGGGTTACCTCAGTCAATGTGCTGACTTTTCACTTAGGTATGGAGTAGTGATCTGTGTGCTTTCCAAATCAGAGTCCGTGAGCAGGATATCATCATAGAGGAAAACCCCATGCATAGGTAGGACCACACGATGTGTTTAAAGAACTGTACTAATGTGTTCCAATCGATGGGGCAGTAGTAGAAAACACTTCTGGCTCAGCTTCCCAGTCTTCCCATGCTAGGCTAGGAGTATGGGAGAGGATAAGGAGGGAGCCCTAGCAGGGTGGCCATCACTACCACTCGGTGAGAGCTGCCTGCAGAAAATGTATTTCATTTTAGCCTGCGGGTGCCTCCCTTTCTCCCTCTCCTTCCATTACTCAGAGCAGATTTGAGGCACCTTCCTCCCCCCTGATGCCCCTCATCCACCACCCACCCCAGGCCCTCCCACTTGCCTTTCTCCTGTCTATATGCAAGCAGAAGCAATAAACCAATCTGATTTTATATCAGTTATTTAGAACTTCCAATGGCTCTTTCTTTTTTCAGCTGGTGAGAGGAAGGAAAACTAATATAACCTGCTGGCAGATTTTTGGTGCTCCCCCCAAAAGGGCTTCCCAAGAGCCCTTCTCAAAGCAAAACCCATTAGGGTATCAATAGTTTCAAACCTTCTAAGACAACAATCTTATTATTTAGGAACAAATTAAGAGAGACCTGTTTCTAGCCCTATTCACATCTTCTCAGGCTCAAGTCCGGCTCAACTCTGTTCACAAGCTGTCATTGCAGAAATTTCTCTAGGGACTGGCAGTACCTCTCAGCAGACCTCACAACCAAGGCCGAACTGAAGTTACCTCATCTGGGAAGAAATTAAAAGCCGATATCCCGCAACAGATACATATTCCTCTCTCCCTTCTTCCCTGATAAGCCTTAGTTTTGAAATCTAGTGCTAGGCCTTTTAAGCCAGTGTCTGTGGCAAGGGTAACTGGTAGGCCAGCTAATGAGTTCTTTCAGGGGGCACTGAGGTGTGTGAGCAAGAGGAACAGTGAAGAGGCAGTTCAGTGTCTTCCATTCTCATTAGGTGAGTGAGACCCTGGACCAGCAGCCAATGAGAAGTCAACCCATAAAAAACCGTCCTAGGGCATAGCATTTTTCCTCCTTGGCAAACAAGGTGAAGAAATATAGTGGTGACAGATGAGAAAGGCCATGTTCAGGAGATTTGGAAAGTACATTCCTGCCTTATCAGAAAATGTGGGCAGATAGGCTTTCTCCCATCGCAGTGCACTATGGTGTCTACACTTTGATAAAGACCACGTTCCAGTTAGAATGTGAGGGAAGAAAGGAACTGGACTTTGCTTCACCAACAGAGCTCTGAACCGAGTAACGAAATATTTAAACTATTTTGTGATCATTTTGAATTTTTGTTTGTAACACTTAGAGGATATATTTTATATGGGGATAGACTGAGAAGCCATGAAGTTCATATAGGGAGTTCCGCTCCAGGCGCCCAGGCAGATTCTTCAAAGGCTGCCCTGCTCCTTCGACTCTGTCATCTCTTGTTCATAGCGTCATCTTCAGGAGTTTGGGTATGCGGATGCCATCAAGAGACACAATGACAACTGTCTGGAGATACTCTCTACTCTGAGCTCTCCTAGCCAGTCAATCCGGAAGGCTGTGGAAGCTGACTCACCTTCTTGATTAGTGCCCTGCGGCCTAAATGTGGACTTCTTCGCTATAGCCCAGCCTGTCAACTGTCACAAACACATTCATAAACTTCCTGTGGGCTGGGCTAACTTGACGCTGAGGAAATTCCATTTCATGGCAGAGAGAACTCACATTTTTTTTTTTTTTCCCCTGAAATCGTTCCCTCAAATGCCCCGAGATTACCTATTTGGTCATTCATTTAGGACTGAAAAGTGACCCCTCTGAGAATGGCTGGATGGAAATCAAATTGCCTGCTTCCATCCAGAGGAGAGACAGAACAAGGGCTAGTGGTTTTAGGAGGATCTATCTGCATGGTGCCCTACAAAGGGCTGCAAAATCAAGATTCTCAAAGTGCTTCTTCGAATCAGTTACCATTCCTTAAAATGGGTGGTTGATTTTAAATGGTGAATTGGAAATGAAATGCATGCATCTCCTACTGTTTTCTTTCAGTTTTAGTGGTTGCTTATGATAATAATCTATATTTATTGGCAAAATGGCCCTCTCAGGCCATTTTGGGGGGAGAGGGGCAAAATGGACCAGATAGAGGGAATCTGGTTTTTATTCTTTGCTTCAGATGGAATGTGGACAGACCTCACCAAGAACCCCACTAAGCCTAATCTAAAGCCCTAAAATTCAAAATATTGGCCAAAATTCTGGATTCTGGGGAAATTAAAAATGTAAGCATCATCATCTTCAACAATATTTATCAAGAGCTTAGTAGTATTGCACTGGGTACCTTAGAACTCTTAAATCCCTGAAGAGTCTAATGAAAAAAGGGAGCAAGTGAAAAAAGTGGTAACAAGTGAAACGGTCCATAAACAAATGGGAGCAAGATTTAGAACCATTACCAAATGAAAGTCGAAAGGGAAAAATGTAGCAACTACCATCTTTTAATAGGATTGTTAATAGTGTTCAGGTTACCTGTTGGCTTTAATTAAACACAATGGCAAATCCAATAGAAGGTACTAGGGAGACACTCGGGCATTGAGAATTTTGCTTTGGTTGTTTAAAAAATGTGAGAGTGGTAATTAAGAACAAATAGTTCTAAAGTTATGTGTGGTCTTAGTTGGTTTGATTGTGAAGTCCTGCTGGATCTCTGCTAATGAGCCACTTCATGTCAGCATTCCAGGCTCCTGGAGAGGGGGCTTTAGAGATGTCCATCATCACAAAATAGGTTAACTCCTGTTGATGATGAAGTCATAGGTCCAAGATAAGATGTTACTTTCATGTCGCATGTTCACCGCATGCTAATCACATTTGACCAAAATTGGGTGGTACAGTCATTTGTCTACACAGGTCTCGTGTTGCTGCCTGAAGAGGTAGTGGGGAACATAAGACTCACTGGTCTAGAATTGGAGCGAGAGAGGTTCAGGACAGATCCAGTTCTCACCAGGATTGAGTAGGACCACATTCTACAATGGCTTGTCCTATCTGATGACAAAAATGAATCTTGGGGCTAAATGTTTTCAGGAGTATAATTTTAGGCACTTCCAGCAGAAGGTCAGCTAAAAATGTAGAATGACAAAGAATGTGTCCTCCTTTGTCAATACCTTCTTTAGCAGTCAGGCCAGAAGAAGGAGCAGGCACCTTTCCAAGCAGGGAGAGGCATAGGAAATGGAAGAAGGACAACTGCCTGAGATCAGTGTTGGTCCAGAGTGTAAAACTGGGGGCCACCATGGATGGGCTGGCGCACCGTAAGTCATTTAGCAGCCTTGAGGGTCATGAGCAGTGCAAAATCACGTCTCTGTGAGGATGAAGGAGGATGTAGCTAAGTCTAAGAAATCCGTGAACTATGCAGCCATGTGTTCTACTGGATGCATCACGACGCTTTGCAATAACTTAATGCCATAGTAATTCCTGGCTTATAATTCTGCAAGGTAAAGCACTTTTTCAAAGGAGTTTGTTAGAAATCCACATGGTTTCAGCTTGTTTGTTGAGCTCGACAAATATGTTTCCAAAGATATAATCAAATTTTTTCTATTGATTAAAGAAGTATAAATATTAAACCTATCCATAGAGACATTTAAGTGTAATTAAAACATTGTTACGCTTTAAAAATGTATTCTAATAAATGATATAAAGGATAATGCTTATGATGGCACTATGAACTAGAGGAGGACCTGGGGTCACCAGAATCAGTAGTAGGAAAAGTAGATTATATGCATCAGTCTCGTTGTTCTAGTTCGATGTTAGTTTTTACTTGGAGGTTTGGTCTCACAGCCAAAGTCCTGATGATTTGCTTCAGTAAATTTTTCTTGTTTTTGTTATTTTACCTCTTAATAATTGTCAAATATTTGCAACTTCTCTTACTGTTACAATCATACATGTTACCTAAGATACCCACTATAAATCAATGGATATTGTCATGAAAACTAAGAAAAAAAGCTATTGCTCCCCAAAAGTCCACAGCTTTTGGAGTTATGTGGATCCATCTGAACCGATGTGAACTCAGTTTTTCTCTTATTTGAATCAGTCAATCGAAGGGGACTACTCTTGCATTTGAATGATTATGTTAATGATGTTCTGGGGGAAAAGAAGCAGAATCCTGGCATATATTATCACAAAAACGGGGGAGAGGGGCACTCAATGGGTCTAAATCATAGGTCCTCAGGAAAACAGTCATGCAATGGAGGCTCACAATCTGGTGATAGCTGCAGTGAGAAACACCATTGCCAAGGGGATAAAAGTACTAGCATTTTGGCGACATTCTATTTAGAACTTTATGCCACCCCAGCCTGCTCCCGTCATCCGTAGTACTGCCCCAAATGCCTTATCCTTCTCCGTACTCCCAGATCTCCTGCTCAGCTGTTTCTCTTTCCTGTATCTGTGCCCACTGCCCCCCAGCTGGCAGCACACAGCTGCCCTCACTCCTACAGTTCCTCTGGAGTCTTCTCTCCTCACAGCCCTGGGGTCTTCCCTGAATGTTGCTTCCACTTCCTGGGCTTCCATAAAAGTTGACGTTCCCCTGAGGGCACTCCTGTTCCTACATTTCTCCCTTGTTACACAGACTACAAATTGCTGAGATGATGTTCTCGTTTCCAGCTTCTATTTCCGCACCACTGCTTCTTCCCAACTCCCACAAAAATCTCTCATTACCCAAACTCACGGAATCCAGCTACTTTAACTGTTTCCATTCTTTGTCGCCATGATGTAGTCAGTGTCTGTCTCCCAGTCTTTGGCACTGAGCTTCCGGTTTCCACCATTGTTCTGGACGATTTCAGTGATGCTAAGGAAAACCCCCTCCACACTCTTGGCATAGTTGCTTACAGCTTTAACCTCTCTTCAGTTTGGCCTTTTGCCTTCAGGATTACACATTATGCTGTTTCACAACCCAGAACTCTGTGATCCTAAACTCCTATATTCCATTCTGAGAACTTCTATCCTTGCTTCTTTATTCCTTCTGCCTGTTCAGGATTATTAATGCCTGACCTACCTCTACCTTTCCGACAGTACCCCCACCGGACTTCTTCCTTCCCTAGCCTTTCCAGACATCCAGACAGCATCTCAACTATTCCCACCGGCACCACTAACTCCCTTGACCACTTCAGCCAAACCTGCCTGGTGAACCTCCAAACTAGGACCAGGTCTCTTACCACCTGTCTCCACCCTTTTACTTACCTGTTGAGTTAGACCAGAGAAAAATCGTAAAACCGTGGCAGGAGCACCTTTGGAAATGTATGGTTTATCACCTCAGCCATACCTTCATTCCCAAAACTCACAAAAGCTATTCCACTATTCTAAGCCCCTTCCTAAAATTGATGCCACCAAACTGCCTCTTACTTCACAAGCTTCTGCTGGCAGATGTTTCTTCTACCCCAACCCCCCCACCAGCACTTCTCCTAAGCCATGTATGTATGTATCAAGCCTCCCTTCTAGCTCACAGAAATTGCTATTCCTCCTTCCCAGGGGCTCCCAAGAACACTTTCTAATTCACTGCTTCTTCATTCGCTACTCTGGACCAGCTGTTGCCCGCTGCCCCCATTGTTCCATTAAAATTTCTCTTATACAATCACCAATCATCTAGTAACAAAATTCAATAGTTCTGTCTTGACTTCCTTCTTTGATACTGCTGATCATTTCTTCCTTGAAATACTAGTTCACCTCATCTCTTAGAAGTCTCTTTCCTCAGTCTTATTCATTTGAAAGCTTCCTCTTCCTCTGCTCTTAAATGTTATTCACCAGAATTGTCCTTACTTCTTTTCATTCCACTTTTCCCATCACCCAGAGGGGTGATACCCCACCCCACACCCTCTCACCTTCTCTTACATGGACCTTTTAAATGGTTGGCTAACTAATTTCCCTACTGTCTCATTGACATCTGTCCGTTCTCCAAACAGATTGCACATATTGCTGCCAAAGTTGTCTAGGATAGGACAGTGGATCTCATCAAAATCACCTTGAGTGTGTTAAAACAGATATCTGGGCTCTATCCAGAGTTTGTGACTTTGTTGGGGGGAGCTTAAAACTTTCCATTTCTAACAAGTTCCCAGTTAGGTGATGCTGCTGCTGCAGAATCAGAGATTATATTTTGAGAACTCTTGATTTGAGAATTCTCTGGGTCATAAGTCCTAAATTTAAAATCTTTCACTAGCGGTCTTCAGTTCCTAGACTTCTGTCCGCTTAAGAATTACCTGAAGTACTTGCGAAAGGGGCACAGTTTTGGGTTTTACTCTCAAGATTCTGACTTAGCAGATCTGATGTCGTGTCTGGGGATCACACCTTTAAGAACCTGTGACCTATAATAAAAGTTTAAACCCCTTTAATGTGGAATTCAAGTCCTCCTATAACCTATTCTTTGCCTACTTCTCTAGCATCATTGAAGTAGTTAAGAACTAGTGCAAGTCCATGCCTTGGGTTTTTGCACTGCATGAACCATCTCCCTCATTTATGTGGTAAACTTCCAGTCCTCCTTTAAAATGCTTATGTGTTACTGCTGCAGTGAAGTCCTCCGACACTACTGCAGCTTCCAAGCAAAATTGATAACTCTTTCCTGTATCACCTCTGTATCTTGTATGTATACTTCCTTTCTGAACACCTTTGTGTTACAATTATTGATTTACTTACCGGCCTTCTATTAATCAACTCTAAACATCACTATCTCTGGCACCCAGCAGTGTCCAGTACATAATAATTGCTCAGTAAAGAGAAATGGGGGAGGGGTGGTGGTGGTGGCGATTGATAGGTTAGGGAAAGCAGCTTATGGAATAGAACATAGAACCAGAGTACACAGGATATTGGGGAACATTCCCATCATGCCCATCCCTGTCAACTACTTTCCTCTACTTACCTACCTTAAGCCACCCAAACTGACCAAGCACCTTCCTTTCTTTGTATCCAAAGTTCACCCAATTGATCTTTGCCAAACCATTTTCCACACACCACTTAATATCCCAGTAAATAATCACCAAAAGGCCACCCTTTACTGAGTATGCATCTCCTATCACTAAGCAAAGATGTCATTTCTCTCACATGATGCATAAGTAATAGGATACATAGGTAACTAGTAATTTTTCTCTTCCCCATCTGAATGTGGCACAAAAAAGGGCAGCTGAAGTGTATAGGAGCATGTTGAACTGAAAGCGATCTCCCTGAGAGAAATATCTGTCATTCAGCTGTCATATCTGGAAAGAGAGGAAGGCACTTTGCAATTCTTATAGCCAAAACTAGTTTTTATTTTGTATACTTCCTTTTTTTTTAGCCAGCCTGGCATCTGGTCCTCCTGTGCTAGTTTAGGATATGGCAAAGACAGGTCAAACCAGATGGGGTGGGGGGATTAGCTTACAAAAGTAGTCTGTTATCTCTAATCAGTTATCAGGGCTGTGTTTCAGAGGCAGAACCAACTCGGAGCCATTTTGATGAGACACATTTGCGCTAAGACCACCCATTTTGCTTTTAACTGTCAATCCCATCATCAGGATGTTTGTTAGGACAAAAGAAAGCCTATCTTTAAGATCCTCAGGAAAGAATACTGAAATGGCAACTTTCCTGCCACCCCTTCACTCCAAGAACCACCATATTTAGGATGAACCATTTACAAAAACAAAAATACACTGTGGTTACCTTGCTAGTTTTCCAATATACCTAAATTTTTCCCACTGTAGGCCACTGCCCTTGCTATATGGCTCAGTACTGCTTCATTGCTCTGCTCTTTGCTCAGAAATTATCTTCTCAAAGATGCCTCCTAGCAATGCCACTCTTAGTACTTTCTATCTCTTGCCCCGATTTTCTCTTTACATTTATTATTACTACCAGGAGACATTAGATATAAATTTATTTACGGCACATATTGCAACCCCCAAATTGCAAGTTCTATAGAGGGTAGGGCCTTTGTATCTCTTATTCACTGCTATCTATATCCTCAGTGCCTAACAAAGTGCCTGGTGGTCAACATGTATTTGCTGAATAGCTGAACAGACTTAGCTCGATTGCTGAATAATAGAACTTAAAAAAAAAGTATACACAACAAAATACTTAAGGAAACCATGGTTAATTTAAACATAGCAGTTACCCTGGGTAGATTATATATATATATATATATATGTATACACACACACCTACCCCTCATCATGCTGCCCTTGTTGAAAACCTATTGGGAACTCTTCTGCAAGAACTGTTTTCAGAGCCAGTTTATGAATTACGATTGGTCTTTTTACTTCATAAGTCATATTGTGTTTCATCAAAAAGTTCACAGTGTAAAAAAGCCAAACCAAGCACAGAAAACAGATGAGAATATATTTCAGGCTCTCAAGGCCTCAGAAATTTAGATGACCAGTCACATCAATGGACTAAGATCACCTCTCAAGAACACAGACATGGACTAAAATGGTTAGTAATGCTCACAAACGTAGAGGTTCTGGAATTTGAAATAAAAAACACACACATTTTAAGCACAAAGTATCAGAGAACAAAGAGGTAACTTCTTCTATTTCACTTCTGCTTGAAACTCCGAACATGCCGCTGTAGGTGGGCTGCTGCCCAAACTGCATCCAAGACTTGCCCATTCTTTTAATCAATCGGGATCTTCAACCTGCCCATCTGCCCATACTCCAGCCCACATGGCATTTGCACTCATCTTCTCCCACTGGTCCAGCCATACACCTCCTCCTTCGTGAGTGCAAGCACTCTAAAGACTTTGTCTTACAAAGTATTATTTCAAACACCTAATAACTAAGGAAAAATCTTAAGAGGCAAAAGAAGTGAAAGAATGGGGAAAATGACAGCTATATCCTCTGAGTTTCAGGATAGCAGCTGATTCTTAAGTATTTTTAAATGTCATTGGGCGGAACAAAATGCTGCATTCCCATTACACAGAAATGCTTGCTACCAATACGCAACAAAGACTCCCACCCAGAACTATAACCCACTCTGTGCCCCATGTATTCCAATACTATTAGGCAGCCAAAAAGAAAGAGAATGGCAACTGTCAGGCAACTCCACTGATCTCCCTTTTTGTAGCAGGAAGGCCAATGAGGACTAAAGATAATCAAGGGACTGGAAGGAAAGCAGACACACTAAAGGTACGGTATCAAGTGATATATGAGAGGTGTTCATAAATGAATGAGTTGTTCCACAGCCATACAAACAGATCAATCTCTTTACTGGAGAGGAACACCTCTTGTCCTGTGTATTATTCAAATGTACTAACACATGAAAGATCACATCACCTTGTTTGTGGATACATTTAATATCCCTTACCCTTCCCACCTTTCAAAACATAATAGTATACAAAATATAAAATATCTTAAATATTTATAAAAATCGCAAGAAAAAAATAGAACGTATGAAAATATTTTTATCTGAGTTCTCCCTCATTGTTGAGAGGCAGCTTAGTTTGCCTTGAGTTCGTAACTGTTGAGTGGGTAGGAGTATGCCCTGCCTAATACTATTCTGTCCCGAAGAAGTTTAAATAAAACATAGTAGTTGCAGAAGAGGATGAGAGCCATGGAAAGCGTGTGGTTCCACTTCTCCGACCGCAGCAAGGAATAAAGCTGGTAGAAGACGACGCTGCCTTCAATAAGGATAAGCAGATTTAACAGCCTTAATGGACGATGAAATAGGAACTGTAAGGAAGTCAAAAAGCAAAACATTATTTCACAGAAAAGCGAAGTAGTTATTCTCCCATTTTTCTCCTAAAATAATTTCATATTTATAGGTTCCTATATCAGTAACACATGGATCTGCTTACTGAACATCAATCAGGCTATTTCTTGCTGTAGAGACCCAAACTGTTTCTTTCCTCTTTGTTCAAGGAATAATGAAATAAATTTTATTTCAATGCCCTGAGACACGAAAGAGCATAATACCCAAAAGAACTGCCTCTAAACATTTTCTTAAATTATATCTTGGGTATATATCTTATTTGAGATGATCAAAAAGTACATTAATCTAAGACAGGAGCTGGACAAAGAATTGGATGGAAAATATCTTAGACTTTGCAAGTCAAGAGGCAAAAAAGTGAAGACATTATATAGGTAGATACTTACAGTATGTAAAATGAACCATTTAAAAAAAGCAAAAATCATTGTTAGTTTACAGGCTGGTCTAAGACATAAACACACTAGACAAGGCTGGAGGCGGGGGCGCAGGAAGCATTACAAACTGAAATATCAAAACAATAATTTCTTAATGTTCCCTTAAACTGTTTATCCATCATCATCACTGACTCAAATCCTCTACACTGTGGATTTCTGCTGTTGTTTTTTTTTTTTTCTTTTTTTCTGGATATTGAGAAGTAGAGTACACAGGACAATTAGGAAGGAAGGATAAATCAGTCAGAATTAGAGTTTAGCTAAAAACATGGCTGCTCACTGTTTTCACTCCCACCAAACTCTTTACTTTAAATGGCTAAATTCTGGTTTACTAATAAAAACATATTATGAATAGAAAGATAGAGGTCATTGGTTGCAAACTGTGGCAATGGTAGTATATCAGATCTAAATAAACTAATTTAGACCTGAACTTCAAATCTGAGAATAAAGTCACATCATCCTAACACCTCTGAAAGGTAGTCAGCCAGGTTCTTCTAGTCAGCCAGGTTCTTTGGGTCCTTCTTTGGGAGGAAGAAAATGTTTAACCTGGGTTATAGCATATGATATCCAGTAATATCATGTATAAAACTGGCACAGAATTCACCCAGCAGAAATGAAGCTAGGAAGTTTAATACCTTGATGACTTCACTCTCCTCCATCCTTCTGTTTCTTGCCAATGATTCCTGTTGGTCACATCACCTGGCAACAAATGGGCAAAGGAGCCCATTGATGCCATCAGAGAGATTACCCTCCTTGCACATAAGGCAAGCTCTAGAAGATGGCAAGTGGGTCTGGAGGTACAAGTGGAAAATATCCAGTACCAGAGATTTTTTGGGAGAAAAGTTCCCTCTTTTCTAAGAAAGAGATGCAGGACTATTAAGACCTGTTCTCTCTTTCTCCCCTGGATGTTGTTATATCTGGATACACAGCTTGGAACTGCTAAAGTCAATTGCTCCCTTTTAGAGAATGCACTGCACAGAGTCTGACAGAACAGAGAAATGGGATGATCCTGGGTCCTTGGTGATATCCTCAAACTCTAAATCAACTGCCCTTCCTCTGATTTCCCTGTTTGTGAGATAATACAATTAATTATTTTAAGCCACTCTGAGTGTGTTTTCTTTTACTTGAAACTTCTTACACCATAAATGGATAGTGAGCTGCCTTGAGTGGCATTCTTTCTAGCTACTAATGAATAAAGTTCTATGGACTAAAAAAAAAAAAAAAGAAAGGCTCAGAATTAATATTCCAAAAGGACTCAAGCAATGGGAGTTTCTGTAGCAAATATAACAATTAAAATTAAATGTGCCAGTAAGCTATAAACTGAATGAGTAGAAAGGTTGAGTTTTAACTTGTAGCAGCTATAGGTAGTCGGCACATTTATTTTTTTATAAGCCAATTAAAAAAAATTTTTTAAAGACTTTTATTTGTTTATTCATGAGAGACACACACAGAGACATAGGCAGAGGGAGGAGAAGCAGGCTCCCTGCCGGGATCCCGATAAAGGACTCAATCCCAGGACCCTGGGATTACACCCTGAGCCAAAGTCACACGCTCAACCCCTGAGCCACCCAGGTGTCCCAACTGGCACATTTTAAATGAGTGTTCTCAAATTTCAATGTGCCTAAGAATCATTTCCAAATATGTAAATGCTGCAAATTCCTGGAATCCTTTGGATGTTCTGATTTAGAAGTCTGAATCACTTCAAAGAGTGAGCCAGGTGATTTATATGCAAGTGGCCCAAAGAACACTTTGAGAAGCACTGATTTACCTGTTTGGTCATACAAAATCAGTAATAAGCTAACTTCCCTAATCCTTATTCTTTGAATTTCACCTGATTTTCCAGCTGTCCAATACACCAGCAAGAAAAATACTTATTTTTCAAACAGAAAACTCCAGTAGAATATCTGCTTATTACAAGTTTCAAGGGGACTGCAAAGGTCAACAGAAGCCATTAATGGCCTATGGAATACAGCTGATTGAATTAAATATACCACTTAGAAACCAAATGCTTACAAGTTGTGACTGAGGTCTACTCCTCTGCCTTAAGGCAATTCCAAAGGAGTCTAGAAGGAGTTGCTGGTAGTTTCCTCATTGAACTTTGTACCTGGCCCATGGTCCTCCCAGCCCCCACTCTGCCCAGGCCTCACACCCTCCCCCATAGTATTTACAAGTATCCAGCCTCGTGAAGTTCCCAGTATTTAACTGAAAGGCCCTTAGCAGCAAACATCTGCAGAACAGAAAGTCCATAAACCCTCACAAGGAACTGGGAACGAGTGAGAATGAGATTTAAGTATCTCAAAAAAGGGCAGCCCTGGTGGCACAGCGGTTTAGTGCTGCCTTCAGCCCGGGGTGTGATCCTGGAGACCCGGGATCGAGTCCCGTGTCGGGCTCCCTGCGTGGAGACTGCTTCTCCCTCTTCCTGTCTCTCTGCCTCTCTCTCTCTCTCTCTCTCTCTGTGTCTGTCATGAATAAATAAATAAAAAATCTTAAAAAAAAAGTATCTCAAAAAAGATCTCCAATTCTTTTTTAGACAAAGGCAATGCACTGTACTATGAACAGTCCCCTGAATGCACCTTCTTTCCCCCACTGACACTGATCAGCTAGCCTTTCTAGCTAGAAATAAATACTTCTGCCTCCTAGAGTCAGAATTTCCAGAAACTGAAAGATCAAATAGGACACAATCCAAGGCATAAATTCAAATGGAATAGAAACTGAGTTTAGTGGACATCTATTGCTTCTTCCTTTAAATTTTTTAAGTCTTTTTTCTCTTAATCCAGGAAAAGGTAAATGGCCAGACGTCATGGCATTTGTATTACTTTCAGAAGGGAAGTCAAGGTTGTTTAAAGAGGTGCTATGACAAATACCACCCCCCCACAAAAACTCAAAACAAAAACAAAAACAAAAAAAACCAGCCCCCAAAATAAAACAAAAACTCAAACGCAACAAAACAAAACCATTATTATTATATTAAATAAGACTTAAGAATACACAGACACAATATAACAAGGATACCACTAAACTATTAAAAATAAAAATTGTAAGATTAAAAAGGGAAGTCTTAAATAACCGTCTACTTGTTTCAGATAATACTAGATGCAATTCTGATACGACTTTAAACTGTTGAAGCTGGAATAATGGTATCTGATCTTCAAACTGTCTTTCATAATACATTTCCAAAAGATAAGGGGCATTATAGTAGTAGTAATAATTCCATGTATTAATTTCCTAGTATGAGCTACACACTGTGCGAGGTGCTTACACACATAGTGGCCTCCTAACACTTACCACTAAGTTTATGTTTGAAAAGAAATAAGTGGTACTTGCATAAAAGCGGGCATGGGATACGTCTGAAGGCACTGCCACGTTGTAAGGCCCCATGGCTCTATATAAGCATCTGCTGTGTCGCACCAGCACCCCCTGAGGCCATATTGTATTTTCTGACCAACTAAGGGAGAAAAAAATGCAACGTTAGCATATTGGCAATTACAGATAAGACAGTGTCTGGCAAGGCCAATTACATTTCTATGGAAGGAATTAAGTATTCAAAGCTTCATCTGCCTGAATTCTGAGAATATAGTAATTGCATAGTCAAACTGGAAAGTTCGGAAGGATCTGTTCTTATAACTTCATTGCTATAGTAGAGAGGTTGCAAAGTGATACAGTTAACTCAGTGTCAAAGGACCTATGAGGCTTAGGAAATTAATGTGTAAGGCACCTATGAGCCAGAAAATCGAGTGCAAGCAAGTGGACTGCCACCTCAATCCCAAATGAGCAAAAATATTGATGGAAATGCTAGAGAGAACAAACAAGAAGAGAAAATGCATAGTAGTAAGAATAGTGGAGAAATGAACACGCTGTCAAATTAGCATGACGTTTACCGCAGAATTACATCCCCCAAAGGTATAGAAAATCAGTCTATTTGTCACATACTTCAAATGCCTCATACATACGTGAAGCTATACAGAACACAGAGACACACAAGGTACTGACACACATACTTTTCTTTTTACCGCTTTCTTGGTTTATTTTTATAGAAGTTTCTTTAGCAAAAAGAAGTTATGGAAGAAGCTTCATTGTTTCCAGCACCAATGTGATGGAGTTGGGGTGGGGATGGGGATCTTCAGGTTAAGCTTTTTTAAAAAAAAATCTAAGTTAATTCATCTCTTCCTGATTTTGGAAAGGTTAGTTTCCTAGGGTAAGAACTGGGATAACATTTTAGATATATTAAAACAAAAAAAAAGGTCTAGCACCCTAAAGCTTTCCCAGTTCAGAAAATGTTCCGTCGGCCTTGCTCACACTTACCAGCATTAAAGTGATGATACACCTCATGGCCATGTGCCATCAGGAGCCTGAAGATGTACAGTACTAGTACTGTGGATTGTATTTTCAATTTTTATTGAAATTTTCCTTTGCCCACAGTCGGGTTTCTTTTCAGCCTGGCCCAATCTCTTTCAGTTCCTGGGCTTGAAGGCCTGTGCTAATCTGTATCAGACATCAAGGCAGATAATTGAAGGGATGACTCTGAGGGGGAGAGGGGAAGGGGAAAGTCCCCTCAATCTGTCCCACTTCATTAGGAAAGAATTTCTAGGTGATGAAATTTGTGAAATGTTCCAATTATAAAAGGGAGGAAGATGAAGATGGTCCAGGTCTGAGAGGAAGGTATGGCAAAGGACTCAGAAGTGAGAGAACAAAAGGGTTCTAAAGTTAACCACTTTGGATCATAGGGACCATGCACAGAAATGACTGATAAGGGGACACAATGAGAGGAATACTCACAGAGAACTCAATTAGGGACAGTTTTCATTAAATATGGGAAAAGCAGGGAAACATTCATTAGCAAGTTTAGGAAAAATAATAAAAAATGCAAGCAAAGAAAATTACTAGAACAAATTTACATTTATTAGAAAGGAAAGATGAGAGAAGCAAATTTTAGCTGTCTGAGTGTGAGATGATTAGCTAGCAACCATTAAGCTGTGGCAATGAAGAAAAGATGAATTTTACAATCTTCCAAAGAGAATTAAAAATATATCATGACTCTGTCAATCTGGGCAAAGGGTTAAGACTGAAAGAAAACTCCACTATTACAGCCTGGGAAACAAATTATACACTCCAGGGTAACCGGGCAGCTGAAAGGTAGGAGGCATTTAAGGAGGGACTGGGGATGGTGGTGGGAATGAGTTAATGTCCCCTGTGTTCAGTTTAGAGTGATGACAAGCATCCATGTAGACAAAAAACAAAAAATTAATGTTCAAAGCCAAGAACAAGAATGACATACAAAGCAAATAAACATGATCAGCAGCATGTAGAAAGGTGTTATATGGTTTTACCCTTTGGCTACTCACATGTGCTGTGGAGCATTGCTGTAGGACCCATGTTCGAGCTTCTGCCACTTGCCCAGGTGAGCAGCTGATTTATGTAGCAAATCACAGTATTTGGATGGCAGCAGTTGTGTGGTGAGCATGACAAAAGCATTGATCCACACCATAATGAGGTGCTCACATGACCAGCGCATGTCATAGTACTGGGTACTCTGGAAGAGATCAGAAGAGAGAGAAATGATCCATGCACTGTTAAGCAAGAAGGTAGGGGTGGGTGCGTGTACATACGCCCTGCAGACAAATGCCATACTGAGTCACACATGCATGGGTTGTCCTGCTGTCCGTGCAGAAAGTTCAAGAGCAGAGTCCTCCAAAATCCTTCAACCTGACTTTCTGGCTGTATGAATTAGGTTGGGAGGGAGAGGCGATTATATTTTAAGTGCTTCCTTTCTAGAAGAGGTGAGTGCCCTCTGTAAATGACCACTCCAGCTGCAGATGTGCTTCTCAATAGGTGAAAAAAGGGCACTAAAATGTCCCAAAAGACTTTGGGCCCAAGTGACATCCAGACCATTTCTCTCTTCTACTGAAGTAAATTGAAATTTAGATAAAGGTTAGATTAAATTCAAGGAAACTCCTGATTAACCATGTTAAGACCAACCACAGTAGGCTGAATTTTATTAAAACCTCAATCCTCTTTTTTTTTTTAAAAAAAAAACCTCAATCCTCTTAAGCTACTACATACTGATTCTATCATAAACACAAATTTTATTTTCCCCGGAAACTGGAAAAAAAATTAAAAAAAAAAGAAAACTTTAAAAAAGAAAAAAAGAGGGGACCACCACGGGTGCATCACATATATGGAAATACCTATCCGCCAACCAGGAGCGGTATTAGTGCACTCCGGATGCAGCCGAACTCCACCATCCAGGCTGCCAAAGGGGAGACAGAAAAAAGGGGGATTAAATAAGAAATACCCAGTTTATGTCATTCACACACAAATCCAGGAAGCACATAAAAGTAACCACTTACCTTCACAAAACACAGGGGGAGAAATGCAACATAGTAGGCACTGAAGAGGGAGTTGAAGAGAACTTCCTTGATTCTGTGGTTGAAATCTGCTTTCAGACATTCAACTTCATTGCGAATAAGGTCTGGAGATAGGGGGCAGCTGTGGGTGGGGATGGGCGTGGCATTATTAAACTGTTCTTTTAGAGACTCCAGCAATAGGGAGAGAAAGTCTTTGGATTTGGCCAAGCCACCCACAGTTGAGGCACTTTCTTCTACAGCCTGCTGCTGAACCATATAGTTATAGTCTGTGAGAAGAAGATGAGCTCTACTATCTTGGTGAAAACAGCAGAGAGGAACATAAACGCCAAACCTGCAGAAAACAGTAAATATGATAATGAGACCACAGACGTCACCATAGATCAAATCTGGTAACTATGTTAGTAAAATAGTCATTCACCAGAATGAACATAATATAAACAGGGACTCTGCTGACGGTAAATTCATTATTGGGGAAGTTCTTTAATTTCTTCTCACAAAGGCAATACACGTTCACTGTAGAGTAACAGAAGACTATACAAAATCACAATGACAAAACAGAAAACATGTAAAAACGATCGCTTTTAGAATTTTTACAACTGGGTGCACAGACTTCATACTTGTATACATTTGGCCTCATTAACTGTTTTGTATCTTTGTGTGTTTATGTATGGGTACCTATTTTGAGCATTTTTTCACGTCATTAAATATTTTTTCTATAACAATTTTTTAAAAATACTAGTAGTCTCATACAGATGTACCATAATTTACCTGTTTCTCTCTTGTTGGAAACCAGCGGTTTCTTACTTTGCATTACCATATGAATGCATGGATAAGCACTTTCCTACATGATCTTTGTGTCATCTGGTAATTTTCAAATGGCATGCCCTTCACCTCAAATTTCCCCTTCTTAATGAGGGGCTCCTCTGCCTCCCCACTACATCACCTACCTCAATTCTACAGGCACTCCTAGTTCCCTTCCCCCTGCCTAGTTATTTTTCTTCACAGATCTTACCACTTCATATATTTTACATGTCTATCAGGTTTTTTATTTGGGTGGGATTTTTTTGGTTGTTTTTTGGTCTATCTTCCCCTTACTACATTGTAGGTTCACTGTACCAGAGATTTGGGTCCGCTTAATTCACTGCTATACCTTGATGTCTAGAATAGTGGCTAAAACCTAGTCGGTACTAAGTAAATATTTGATATATTAATGAAAACAATTCTAGAAGTACCTTAAATAAATTTTTATAAATAGAATAACTTGGTTAAAGGACTGAATATTTTTGAGACTTTTCATAACTTCTGATAGTTATTTCAACCTCGGTTCCTTAAAGCTTTTTAAAATACTTTTCCCCAGTCCTCATAAGTAATGTCCACATTGTGACTTACATATTGTAAATAAAACGGTCATTTTGCAGGCATAAATTCAGGTATGAAAAATAGCAAATACAGGGCAGCCCTGGTGGTGCAGCGGTTTAGCGCCGCCTGCAGCCTAGGGTGTGATCCTGGAGACCCTGAATCAAGTCCCACGTCAGGCTCTCTGCATGGTGCCTGCTTCTCCCTCTGCCTGTGTCTCTGCCTCTCTCTCTGTGTGTGTCTCTATGAATAAATAAATAAATAATCTTTAAAAAAAATTTTTAAAGAAAAATAGCAAATACAAAGATATCCTATTTAGTAATTTTATAAAATTTTATAAAAATATTAACAAATTCACCTGTTTACAGTTTTCTATAGAGGGAGAAAGAATGAGCTTGTTATAAAGTAAGAGAATGGGTAGCAGCTCTGGGACCCACTGTGAATGTACCCTGGAGTAGTAGTGTGGGAGGGAGTAAATGCAGAGGCAACAGAGTTCACACATGTGCAAAACTGTGAAGGCCAGAGAAACCTGTCAATGTTGCTGAAACACAAACTACACATGTAGAGGTGAGACAAGAGGCTAGGGTGCTAGGGTGTGTGGCAGGTTGCAATAATGGCCCCATTTCTTAACTCTTCCTGTAGTCTTACTGCACAGCCCTCGCTCTGTGTATGAAGTGACCTTGCCTTATCCCCACAATGGGCTCAACAACGTGACCTGTTCTGGCCCATGGACCTCTTGGCCCACCATGAAACATGATGTGATCAGAAGCTTGAAATGGGCTTGCACACTGGGGCTTGCTTTCATGCCATTCGATCAATTTCATGTGTCCATGCCTAGCCTGCTAGAGCATGAAAGACATGTAGAGCAGAGCTGACTTTTCCTAGTTACTTAAACTGATAGTCAATCCCACAAGTGTGACTGAACCCAGCTAAGACCAGGAGAGCTTCCTGACTTCCAACTGAATCCATTGCATGCAAGTAAGTACATACTGTGGTATGCTACCATGGTTTTGCAGTTGTTTATTACAGCATTATATGGCAATGGACAACTGATATAGGGTACAATGAGAGAAACTAGAAAGACAGTATAGTATCGAAGGCTTAGACTTTGGAGGGCTCTGTAAGATGAAGAGGGTAAAGGAAACGATTCATTAAAGAATTTTAAAGAGGGTTAGTAACATGATCCAACTTCCATTTTGAAAATCATTACAGTTACAATGGAAAATGGAAAGGAGGGCAAGAATGGATCGCCAGAAAACCAGACAGAGGTTTAGAACATAATAGCAGAGGTTACAGAGAGCAGTAGATTCAAGATAAACCTAAGAGCAACAACCATTAGTCATTGGACTAAACTACCCCAAACTGAGAAGCTAGCTGAGAATCAAAAAAAAAAAAAAAAAAAGCAGAAAAGAATCCCTTTTTTAACTTATGAACAAACAAGAAAATAAAAATGTAGTTATTGTCATTGTCTAATATGTTAAATTTCTCACACTTTTTAAAATTTAAGTTATTGACTTTTAAAAAGTGAAGGCAAATATATTTAAACATAAAATCTGTTTAAATTATATGCTTATTTCATTGTTTTACAAGAGTGTGGAGAGCCTTCAAAAATAAGTTTCTTTATATTCCTAAATCAAAATGGAAAAGTTTACTAGCCATTTTGATATGGTAATCCTTTTAAACCTGGCCAAAATATTCCTTGATGTATCCATAATTAGCCCTTCAAATCAAATACAGTTAAACTTAACTGATTCAACCAGCTGTTGTTGAGAAACAGAATAATGACATCATTTGAAATCAAAGCAGTTAAAATATTAATCCAGAAATATAGAAACTGATGTAAAATATATACACCTTATAAGAAATATGAATCATGAAATATGATGTTTATAATATAGAGCTAATCTTGTAGGAAAAAGGGTAATACTAATGAACTAGGTTGATGACTGCCTTAAACAGTATAATTGGAAAAACAAATAGTATAATTAGAACTATTGTAGCACAACCAATAGACTCTTCCTGCCATCTCTGCCCATATTATCTCTGATTAGACCTTGATTTTATGCTATGTAACTACCCATTTAAATCCGTGCTTACATTTCAGCACTCTAAATGGTTATCTAAGGGATCCCTGGGTGGCGCAACGGTTTAGCGCCTGCCTTTGGCCCAGGGCGCGATCCTGGAGACCCGGGATTGAATCCCACATCGTGCTCCCGGTGCATGGAGCCTGCTTCTCCCTCTGCCTGTGTCTCTGCCTCTCTCTCTCTCTCTATCATAAATAAATAAAAATTTAAAAAAATAAAAAATAAAAAAATAAATGGTTATCTAAAGCAATGAATCTCAAACTTGAGCTAGAAAGAATCATCTGGAGGGCCTGTTAAAAGACAAATTGCTGGGTCCTACCTTCTGGAGTTTTTGTTTCGGTAGATTTGAGGTAGATTCTGAGAATTTCTATTTCTAAAAAATTTCCAGGTGATGCTGATGCCGCTGTTCTGGGAACCACATTTTGAGAACTACTAATTAGAGTAATGGTGCTGATAAGAGCTCTGGAATCAAAAAGACCTGAGTCTTTCTCACTAACTGACCATAAGAAAGTTTTTTAGCCTCTCTGTCTTTACCTGTGGCAAAGCCTGCTAATTGTCTGCCAATAGCCACCATTCTCCTGTTCTTCCACTGCAAAAGAATTTTTAGTTGAGATACAGCTGTTCTACTAAACACAAATTTCCAACAACCCTCATAATCTATCCTGCTAGAGAGGGTGGAGCAAGAAAGACAGCAGAAGCCTGGGTCCCAACACCACGGATCTAGCTGCCACAACTATCCAAGACAATTTATACACATACTGTACAGAAGAGAGGAATAAACTTCTCAGTTAAACCACTAGTACTTTGGATCTGTTATGTCAGACTAAATACACAGCCTCCTGGGTTATGGTGATGATTTCATGAGGTGATGCTTATAAACACCTAGCCCAGCACCTGGCACAGAACTTGTTGCTTAATAAATGGTAGCTATCCACTAATATCCAATGAAGAAAGTATTAGCCCAAGGTATACAAATTAAACTATGCAGAATAGTTTAAAAGCCAGTAACAAGATACTACTATTCACTTACCAGCACGGCTAAAATTTAAAAAACAGAAAACATCAAATGCTGATAAAAATGTGGAGCAACCAGAATGCTTACAGAATTGATGAGAGGATAAAATGATACACCTTCCTTGGGAAAAAGTCTGGTAGATTTTTATAAAACTGAACATATATCCTTCTACCTTATGGCTTAGTAAGGCCTCTCCTAAGTATTTCTTTCAAGAGAATGAAAAGATTTCTTACAAAAAAGATTTATAAGAATGTGCCTGTTTTATTTTTAGTAATAGCCCAAAACTAGAAACCCAGGTATTCAACAGAATAAATAAGTTTTAATATATTCATACAATGAAACATTACTGACACATGGAAGATTCTCAAAAGCAACAATATTTATCCCCACTTAGCTTTGAGACTCCTTGTTCACCCCACTCCTTCAAAATAAAGCAAGCGAATTCACTAGATCACCTGACCTTTGAGGGTCTTATTTATGTATCATTAGTCTATCTAAGACATTTTTGTATCAGAAGACTTCAGTGCCTCATATATCTTATTAAGTAAATTTTGTTACATTCTGAATCACTGAAAACTGGTTATCTGCTTATGATTTATTCTATAAACTGGAATATTTGATCCCTACGCTCCTGACTATTCTGAATTCTCACACTGTGTGAGAGAAGCCTTACAACTAAAGTGTATATACTGTAGGGTTCTATTTATATGAAATGCTAGAACAGGCAAACTAATCTATGGTGGGAAAAATCAGGATAGTGATTATCTCTGGGAAGTGGAGGATGGGTTTGGAAAGAGGCATGAAGGAACCTCTGGGATAATAGACCTCTGGGATAATAGTCATGTTGTACACTGGGATAGAGGTTTGACTTACAGGTATATGCATTTATCGAGACTCAGCAAATATACACCAGATTTATGAATTTGATTTTATGTATGAATCTTACCTCAAAAGAAAAACTGTAAACAAATATCAAATTCTAATAATTGATATGCATATACTGACCTATTTTGGAGGAAGTTGAGGTCTGCAATTTAACTTTGAAATGTACCAAAAATAAGATGGACTGATGGATGGACAGAGGACTAGTTGGACAGTTACGTGTTGTGCAATTATAGTAAAATATTAATGGATGGAATCTAGGTGGGGTAACACAGGTGTGTGCTGAAAAATTCTTTCAATCTCATGTTTAAAATTTCCATCATAAAAATAAATAAATAAAATAAAATAAAATAAAATAAAATAAAATAATTTCCATCATAAAATGCTGGTCAAAAAAAAAAAAAAAAAAGGACTTAAGTGCACAGGGCTTATTCCTGTTACGTGAACCCAAAGATCAAAGTAATCTGACCAAGAGTTAAGACTGGTGAGTCAGTTCATTGAACTAATTACCCACCATTTGTGCCAACATAGGCAGTATTTGCATGCTTTATTTGATAAAGAGCACCAATTAAATGCTCTCCATTGGTAGAATGGCCATACCTCTCAAGTTTCTTGGGACAGTCCTGGTTCATGCCTACTGTCCCAATTGTATCGTCGTATAAAAAATAATTATATGGTTACCCTACCCATGGGTTTTTCATATTTTCTGAGCTTTTGGTTTATATTTGAAGAATTTCATCTTCCTCACTTTTATACTATTATTTGCTTGACCCAAATAATTTCCTTAAAAACTTACTAATAAAATGGTAAAACTTGAGTACTCACGGGTAGCCAAGGAAAAGTAGATTGAGGACTGAATGGCTTCGGAAGAGATTGACGAGGGTCCAACAAAGTACCCATCCACATAAAGTGAGTAGCACCAAGCGAGCTGATATCAGAACCATGTAGTGAATCATAGATGCTGCACCCGCCTTAGTGGCCTGAAAGTTTGGAAGCACCAAAAGGAACACACTTTAGAAACTGCTGTATTCAAAAGCAATGTGACTCAAGGAATCAGTAGATTTAGTAGAAATCTGCCCCAACGGGGGAGGAAAGAAGAAAAACTGCCCCATTTCATCTTATCTTACTCATTTTTAAAGATTCAGACTTCTCCAGGCAATTCATTGTTTCCTCCTTGCATTCCCACAGTGTCTCATACAGACCTCACTTAAGTTCTTAGGACATTGTCTAATTTTTTTACATTGGGGCTTCTCAAAGTACGGTCCATGAACCACATTCATCAGAATTACTTGGGCTGCTTACTGAACTTGCAAATTCCTACTGTCAGTCCTTACCAGATATAGGGAACAAAACTGTAAGTCAGGGAACCTATATTTTAATAATTCACCAGGTGGTAAAGATAGTGAACCATTAATTTATCTGACTTCAGACTAAACAGTAATAGCCTCAATAGTAGCAACACTGTTTCCATTTTCCTTGGAATCCTCCCCCCAATCTATTTGCCCAATTAATGTTTAACGAATTACTGAAGCTTCAAAAAATAATCAGATCTTCTCTTACAAATCCTTATATAAATAAAAGCTCCTTTTCTGACTTTTGCAAACATGGAAATAATGGACAATCACTTCCGCTTCTTTATATCACAGCTATTCAAATATTTTCCCTTAACCACACATTTTAAAAACAGATTAAATATAGTAAGAAAGCATACTTGTCTAAACGTGAAGCTCTGCAATGTTATTCTCTTTCAGAATGAACTAGGAAGACAAGGAGCAAAATGCAGGGGAAAACGGCAGAATGCTACAACCTCAAAGCAGCAGTGTCCAAATACAAAGGGGAAAAAATTATGTGGGGTCGAGAGTAACGGGAGGGGGTAAGGAGCTTTTCAGGTCCTTCATCTTCATCTATCCATTTCTTAGTTTTCCCAATATACAACGCAGCATCTGTAACATATATGCGCTATGGTTCCTTATAAATGCAAAAAGCAGTTGAATTAATACCCTAAGCCTCAAACCATAGAGAAGGTTCAAACTAACCGTTCTCAGTAACAGCAGGGCAAAAATGCGTATCACTCCCGATACATGGTCTCACGACTATGTACCTTACATGTCAAAGCCTAAGGAAGGCATTTAAACTGCTAGGATTACTCTATTGCCTCCATTTTCAAAATTAAGAAGGCTGGGCTTCTGCCCTATGTCACCAGATAGCAGAACCTGAATGTATTTATCATTTCTGTCTTATTCCAGAGCCCAAACTCCTAATTACTATGCTATGTATGACAGATACCGTATCAGGTCCTAGGGATACAGTAATAATCAAGACAAGTTAGAACTCTGTCTTTATGAGGCTGCCCAAGAAAGATAAATACTAAACTTATATTTACACAAATAATTATTTTTACAATTGTGGTAAGTGCTACAGGAAAAGGCTGTTAGGGAAAGCAAATAACAAGAACCCAACCTAGGGAAGCCTTTCTGAGGAAGCGATATTTTAGCTGAGATCAAAGAAGAAGCAAAAATGAGCTAGGTAAGGAGTAGAAAAATATTCCTAATATGTTAACTGAGAAGTACAGTATATATGCAAATAAAAATTTATATATCAGCATACGGTCCTTTCAATAATGAGATTGTAATTAAAAATTTTTTCTGCTTTTTATTTTAGTGTATTCCAATTTTTTTCCAATAAAATGTACTACCTTCCTATTTAAAAGGTTTTTATTTTTTTTAAAGATTTTTATTTATTTATTCATTCGAGACATAGAGATGGAGAGAGAGAGGCAGAGATACAGGCAGAGGGAGAAGCAGGCTCCATGCAGGAGCCCGATGTGGGACTCGATCCCGGGTCTCCAGTATCAGGCCCTGGGCTGAAGGCGGCGCTAAATCGCTGAGCCACCCGGGCTGCCCTAAAAGTTTTTTAAAAAGGGAGTTGCCTCAGGTGGGTAGAAGAAGACTAGCTGAATAATTTTTTGGTCTTGTGGAGCAAGTCAAGAGGTAGAATTGGCCTGGAGGTGAACAGTCTTACCTAGTCGGAGGCATTCCGCACAGAATACTATTTAGCCTTCTGAATTAATTACCTCCAGCCTCTCCTTAAAAATTATTGGCCATTCTCACACAGGAATCCTTTCTGTGATATATAAGCTCTCCCCTGCCCCCCAAAGCAAAACATTTTAATGGAGGGAACGAAAGATGACTTAGGTCTTACCACCTATTTAGCTTTTTTAGGAAGAGAATCACTATACAGCTCCTATTTTTTATTTCTGAGTGGGTAATATATTCACCAAAATATTGTGAATATACCTAGAGATAAATTTATTCATCTAAAAGCAAATGTATTTTGTTCCTTCTACCCACCTTCTTTTAAACCATTATATACTTTTTTTTTACTTAGTATCTTACAGGTCAGTACATTTTCATTTTTTTAATGGCTGCATGTTATTCCCTTATGTAGAGATCCCATAATTATTTAAACATTCTTTAATTCTTTCTCATGGACTTCAAGGCACAGATATAAGTCTTTGACCAAAAATCTATTTAAACTTAGCTTAAGAATTACAGGTTTCCTTAGAAAACAGCTAATATACTACGTAAGGTCATATAAAACTTGTTAAGCTACTATTAAGCCATAAACAGAAGAAAACAATGGAATACATCAAGTTATAGCACTTGGAGCTCCAAGGTAGAAACCTCAGTTGTGAAGGATTTACACATTAGCTGGATATACTAATTTGACATACATATATATATATATATATATATATATATATACACAAGTATCATTTCTAAGTAATTGAAGAGATGAAACAAAATCCTGCCTGTTTTCACAGATAAAAACATAAAATTCCTCACTGAGTTCCTCTGAGCATCTATTTTCAGACCTAAATAATGAACCTGGGAGAAAAGATTTTAGATAGGCTTTCCCTTTGTGAAAAACAGGTAATCCTACCACCAGTGTTTTTCAGTTAACTTCAAATGGCTTTTAAGTAATGACTTAATGTTTGCAATTACTCTGTGCTCACAAGAAATAAGGTTCCTAAAAATCAGGGCTTACAGACACGAAACCTTTCAATGTAGGTTTTATTTTTTTTTTAATTTTTTTTTTATTTATTTATGATAGTCACACAGAGAGAGAGAGAGAGGCAGAGACACAGGCAGACGGAGAAGCAGGCTCCATGCACCGGGAGCCTGACGTGGGATTCGATCCCGGGTCTCCAGGATCGCGCCCTCGGCCAAAGGCAGGCGCTAAACCGCTGCGCTACCCAGGGATCCCTCAATGTAGGTTTTAGAAGGAAAAAAGTTGACTCTCAGTTATCTGTGTTTACAGTAATTATTAATTTAAAATTACACACTGAATTATAAGATCCAAGATTAAAATTATTAGCCACTTCAGCTAAGTTAACAGTTTTTTTGTTTTTATCATTTATAGGGCGTAAGATAATAAAATTGTCAAAGAACACATTTACCTCCTCCAATGGAGTTTACAAATAAAGAATCTTACCAATGGACAATTCTATCAACAACATTAAATTTTAAAAAGATCATATTAACATCTCAAGTCTTCCCTTACTGCCCACTAAGATTCTAATCTTTGAGATTAGTCTTAGGCAAATTTGGATGTTGTCGTTTTAAAATTCCAACTTTTAATAAACTCAAACAAATGACTCTCGCTAGCAACCCCACAAATGGTATAAATTTCAGTAAATATTACCTGAAACAGTTTTAGATACAACTGTTCATTTATATATAACTCTTCATATCACTAGTTACTTAAAATTCATTCTATTTTTACTTTATTAAAATTAGAAAAAAAAACTTTTTTAAAAATTTTTATTTATTTATGATAGTCACACAGAGAGAGAGAGAGAGAGAGAGAAAGAGGCAGAGACATAGGCAGAGGGAGAAGCAGGCTCCATGCACCGGGAGCCCGACGTGGGACTTGATCCCAGGTCTCCAGGATCGCGCCCTGGGCCAAAGGCAGGCGCCAAACTGCTGCGCCACCCAGGGATCCCCTAAAATTAGAAAAATTATACAGAACTTGGAAGCTAGAAATAAGCTCCTATTAAATGAAATTTCTAACAGTTCTCTTGAATTCTAGCACAATGAAGTACATTGTGGGAAAATCTTTTTAAAAAAACCTAACACATGGGGCACGTGGGTGACTCAGTTGATTAAGCAGCTGCCTTGGGCTCAGGTCATGGTCTCAGGGTCCTGGGACTGCCAGAGTAGAGCTCCCCACTCAACGTGGAGTCTCCCTGTGCTCCTGCCCCCTGCTCGTGCTCTTTCAAATAAATAAATAAAATCTTAAAAAAAAAAAAAAAAAAGGAAGAAAGAAAGAAAAGAACCAGCACAACTCACACGGAAGTAGAAAAAATTTAATTTGTAATTGTTTTCAAATATTTGCGCACTTCACATATTCAGCTTGAATCCATTCTACTAGTAACTCACTCCAGCTCCAAGTGATAAAAAATAGTGAATGAGCTGTTACCTCTGAGATGAGGGCCCATACCAGCCTCCTTGCAAGCATCACTGTGATGAATGCTGCCAGGTGGTAATCAATGAGATGAAAATTCTGTAAGAGAAACAAATCACTGCATCAGAAAGAAATATGTGTGTTCAGCTAGAACTACTACATCAAGAGATCTGGCCCTCAAAAGATCTTCCTTACATCACCTTACATGTACTGACCACAATAATTTGAGGTCGTAGAGAGATTACTTTCTACTTCTACCTAATTCTACTTCCCCTTTCATGAAAAATTGCTTTAACTTTTCAAACACAATTTTAAACTATCTGGAATGTACTCTCCTTTTTTTGAAAGTTTACTGTATTGAAAGGAAAAGACTATAGCTTTGGGGTAAAAAGTGATAACCTGCACAATTATGGCAAGAACAATTTATTTAAGGGGTTCCTAGGTGGCTCAGTCAGTTAAGCATCTGCCTTCAGCTCAGGTCATGATCCTGAAGTCCTAGGATGGAATCTGCACCAGGCTCCGGGCTCAGTGAGGAGTCTGTTTCTCCCTCTGCCCCCCTCCCTGCCCATGCGCTCTCTCTTTTTCTCTCTAATAAATAAAATTACATTTAAAAAAGAATAATTTATTTAAATGCAACATTTATAATGAGTGTCAAATTCAATGGATCAGATGGAACTCCCACTGTTCAGGAGTTCTTATTTTTGGTCTCTCTATGCAAGCTACGTTAATCTAATTGGGCATCTATTAACCTAACTGGCTGACATGTCAATTACTTTCTTAACTTGATTTAAAAACATGTCTTATATTTGACCTTTTCTTCCTAAGAAATGATAGTATTACCTAGATGCTGTATGGTTCCTTCTAGTTCTAAGCCTATATAAATAACAAGTACAATGAAAAGTCATCAGCAACAAACATAATTGGGATTATTTTCATTTTGATGGTCAAAAGGTCTGTTAAGTTTCCAGTGTCATTCTTTCAGAATCAAAAGCTGAATTTCTCAATTCATCAATAAATATGTACTGGACACCCACAATGTGTACCACAATCTTCTTCTTGATACTGAGGATACAGTGATGAAAAATGACAGACAAGCTTCCTGCTCTCCTGGATCTTATTTTTTACTGTGGTGTGAGAGGGAAAGGGGATAGCAAGGATTACGGGTTGTTTCTTCTGCCATCATTGTTGAATTTAACTGGACACTGACTCCTTCTTAACAAAGGTTCATTTCCTTGCCTCCCTTGCAAAAACTACTTGTAGCTAAGACATGTGAGGGGAGATGATATATACAACGTTCAAGCCATGCCCTTAAAGGAAGGAGCTATCTTTCTCCTTTCCTCCTTCCTGCTGGCCAGAAGTGCTGACAGTAAGTAGTTGGGGCAGCTATATCTTAGACCCGGGTTTGGAAGAATCATGTTAGGAGTAGTAGAGCAATGGAAACACAGAGTTTCCATGCTGGCGTATCACTTGCCTGATTCTTATTTAATAAGGAAATAAGGTTCTACTCTGTTTTAGCCACCCTATTACAGCAGCTAAAGCCATATTTTAATAAATGTGAGTGTAAGGCCAACGACAAGCTAACAAGCAAAAGCATTTTAGCTTGTTACAACCACTGTCAAGAAATAAAATAGTGATAAATAATAACTGGGAAGGGAGTTGCAGAGCCAATTTAAACTGCTGGTTATGGAGGACACCTCTGAGACTGTGACATTTGGGCTGAGAACTGAATGACAACAAAGTACCACTTATGACAAGATCTGAGAGCAGAGAGCCCCAGGTAGAGGCAAAATGAATCACAAAGGCCCAGGGCAGGAAAATATATGCCTGGTGTGTCTGAACATCACCAAGAGGGCTGGGATGAGGTAATGAGCAACAAAAGATTTAGTTTATATATATATATTTTTTACTAATGCAAAGTCATGGAAGTGTTTCATGCAAAGGATGCCAGGTTCCATTTTAAAACAATCACAATGACTGCTGGGTGGAAAATATACTGTATCAGGGCAAGATCAGTTAGGAATTACTGCTTTTAATGCAGGTAAGAGATGATGACGGACTGAACGGATTGAACAGGGTCAGTAGCAAGGGCAATGGAGTGGCCAGATTTGGGATACATTTTAAAGGCCAAGAAGCCAGAATGTTAGAGTGGCTTACCTCAGATCATTTCCTTTTGAACAATATTTATCCCCACTCAGCTTTGAGACTTCCTTGTTCACCCCACTCCTCCAAAATAACGCAAGCGAATTCACTAGATCCCTTACCTAACCTTTGAGGGCCTTAGTTATGTATCACCAGTCTATCTAAGACATTTTTGTTTCAAAAGATTTCAGTGCCTCATGTATCTTACAGTTAAGTACATTTTGTTATATTCTAAATCACTAAAAACTGGTAATCTGCTTATGATTTACTCTATAAACCAGAATATTTAATTAATCACCCTACACTCCTGACTATTCTGAATACTTTGCTACACTACTTTCAGCTTTTATGTTTCTGAGGGTTAAGACTCATTCAGCTAATTGCTTGATGGCTACAATGATACTTTACATATTCAGGGGTCCATATTTTCTTTTTGATAATTATTAAGATCTTGAAATGGGAAAAGAAAAACCTAATATATAAATCTGAAAAATTTCTGAGACAGACACACATAGTAGAAGACTTAAAAGAGACAGACCACTAGTTGAGATTTAAGTCCCTTCTACGACATCGCAAGCAGGTAGCCATCTCCTATGTCACCTTCAATGACAGGAACTAGGTATCTGGCAGCCCATTCACCTTTGAAAAGCTCACTGATTCAGCCCCTTTCAGACTGATGGGCTAAAATCTTATTTGCTATTCCACAGATGTTACTCTTAGTTTCACAATTAAACACTAAGGTTTGTGTGAGCTAAGACCGTATGTGGCAGATAAGTGACCCAGTCCACAGGATAACCTGCTTCAAGTGTGACTTCCTCTATTGCACAGACCGGAAAACTAAAAACTACATTTCCAGACTTTCTTGCAACTGAAGTTCTAGATTTGACTTAGTTTCTGCCAACCGTAAGCATTACATAAAACCTGAATTCAGAACTGAGTGAAGTAGGGAGCAAGGTAGGGTAAAAGGCAACCATTTTTGATGGTATGAGTCAGAGCAAAGGAAACATAATTCTGGACTCAGCAGCTCTAGCAGCAGCTTTCTGATTATAACAGGAGCACTGGCTCCCTTTGTTGCAAGGCAGCATTTGTAGGGGACTTTTAAAAGAACTGTCAGGAATAGTTGACTGAGAGAAGAGCTCTTTGATTAGCCTGAAAATTCAACAACTGAGAAGTTTCCATGGAATGTCAAAGTGAAAACTGAATAATGAACTACCCAACAAGTATTTACAGAGTAAATATAGACTAAATATAGGAAGTAGAAATAGCAGTGAGAGTACTCACTTCATCACTATGCGATTTTGAGCCAGTTTTGGAATTTCTAGGTCTCCTATTTCTCATTTATAATATTGGAACCAAACAGTAGTATCTACCTGTTTTTAGGAGTAAATGAGATAATACTTGCAAAGAACAGTAAATCCTTTAATGAATGTTTGCCAATGCCGTTGTTAAGATGAGAAATTTACATATAGAGCTACACAGCTGGAAGAAGCCTTAAAAGTCATCTAATCCAACTTCTTCATTTTACAATACCATGACCAAAGAAGGATGAAATACAGGTCCTAAACTCATAAATTCATAATCCAGGAAAAAAGATTATAAAAAAAAAAGCACACAATATGGCACCGAATCACCTCAGTTCTTCTTCTTTTTTTTTTTTTTAAAGGAACTCAAGTGAGAAAGTTTATTATTTTTTTTTCAAGTGAGAAAGTTCATTAAACCAAAAAGTACACTCTTGATAGAATAGGTAAGCTCAAGAAAAAGAGCTGCGCCAAATCATTGTAATTCTTAAAGAAACTGAAATTCTCTTTACTTGGTATTAAGTAGGTATATCATCAATATGGAAAGAAAATTCTTAATACTTAATTCCAGGAACAACCAAGTGATAAGGTCATTTTTAAAAAACTGTTTATTCCGTTCCCATATTATTTTGAACATTTTGGTCCACATTTGATTCCTTTTTTTTGTATATTTTTTTTTATTCATTCATTCATTCATCAGTTTTTTATTCATTCATTCATTTTTATTCATTTTTTCTGTTCGATTTGCCAACATATAGTATAACACCCAGTGCTCATCCTGTCAAGTGCACCCCTTAGTGCTCATCACCCAGTCACCCCGTCCCCCCGCCCAACTCCCTCCACATTTGATTCCTATGTTCACCAGGCCAAGAAGTTTTCTAATCATTGAGAAGCCCCCAAACACATACATAAACTATCTAGCACAACAGTCTTCTTTATCCTATAGTGTTATCTCCACCCGAATCTGCCACTGCCAACCATTTACCTATCAAGTAACCGGAGTAGCCTTACTCGTTATTTTACATACCCATCTATAGGGAACATTCTCTGCGTCAAGATTATCTAACCTCTCCTAAATAAATGGAAAGAGGGCAGAAGAGACCTACAATATATTTTGAGGAACTTCAGCAAAGACAGCTAGTTCTTGTCTCGATTTTGTTTTTTAACAGCGCGGTTTTATTCACGGTAACAAATCCTATGAAAGGATCATAGTTTCCAGTCTCCTTGCAGTTAGGAGTGGACATACGGGAATATGCTGTGAGCCTGGCCACTAAGAACCTCTCCTTTATCCTTCTGTATGCCTTTCCCCTTTCCAGCTGAAAGAAGTGACCCACAGTCAACTTGGAGACCACATACGGGAAGACAGCAGAGTCTGCATCAGTCTGAGTCCACTGACTGACCACATGGAAGTGCTACTCCTGCAAATCAAACAACTGCCTCAGACTATTATGTGTGTGAAGTATTACACAATTTGGGGTTTATTTGTTACAGAAGCAACTATCATCCTAAGGTAGTCATTAAAAGGGTAAACTTCCGGGGTGCCTGGGTGGCTCAGACAGTTAAGCATCTGCCTTAAGCTCAGGTCATGATCCCAGGATCCTGGGACTGAGTCCCACATCAGGCTCCCTGCTCAGCAGAGAGCCTCCCCCCATCTGTTCTCTCTCATGCTCACTCGTTCTCTATCAAACAAATAAATAAAATTTTAAAAAACAAAAGGGTAAATTTCCTGGAATTTAGTCATATTGGCACCTTAAGTCCAACAAATAGTGCAAAGAAAGCTAAACATCAAGACTCTTGATATTATTATAAGTTATTTAAATGTTTTCTGCATTTTCATTTGTATTTTAACTTTCCAGATACTTATATTTTAATGATCTTATGAGATTACAGTTCTGAAAGTAATCTGTGGTTTAACAGAAAACATTTTTTTAGAAGAAAAATTACTAAGAAAAGTATAATTTGTACACAGAGGCTTTCCAGCTAGTTTCTTGGTTAAGTAACATACTGAAATTAAAAGGCTATTAAGACTTACCAGTGAAGTACAAGACGCAGGATGATTATAAGGATACCACCACACTGTTTTATAGATATTGATGTATTGAATAAAGAGAGCAACCAGCAGGTAGATGAAAAAGAGAAATTCAAAGAGCAGGCTTCCATCTACAGGCAAATCAGGAATTTGGCAATGACGAACAGGACCTGGGGTGATTAAGGCTGTGATAGGTGGGACCGGAAGGCCAATAGCACTACCATTTCTGAAAGAGAAAACCACAATTAATTCAAATCGTGGTACCTTTCAATCTTAAACAGCATAAAGGGCCCCTGCTTCCTTCCTTCTCCACTTACTGCTTAACTGTTGGCCTTCCCTCAGGACTCTTCCCCCAGAATCTCCTGTTCTTGTCTTCTCCCTCTACACACTTTCTCTTAGTGCCCAAAAATGTGGCCACAGGTTCCATTCTCTTTAACATGTTGAAAACTAAAATTTCTCTCCGTATAGTTCACTGCTGAATTTCAGATCTATGTGATCAAGTTGTGTACTGGACTTTGCTGTGTTCTTCCTCCTAAAATCCTGACCGTGGTTCGTGGCCCACTCAGTAACTGCTTAAATTAGAAACCTGGGAGTTATATTAGAACTTTCCTGACTCCCCATATCCAGTCACTCTCTAAATCTTAAATATTCCACTTTGTAAAACTTTTCCCACTGCACCCTCCTCTCTAAACACATTGCTTAGTTCAATTACCATTTTTCACTTAAACTATTGAAGTAATCTCCCTAAAATTAACTTCATCAAATTCTCCAACCTACCTTCAGAGATCTAAGTGAAACTGACAGTGCTACCGTCTTGCCTAAAACCCTTTAATGGCTCTCTGCTGCCAACAGGATAACATCCAGAAATTTTTAGTATGTCCTATGCAGCTCTCTGCTTAACAGATTAGCCCAATCTCTTGTCACTCCTCCACATGCAACCTATAGACTTGCTATTCTATAGCAAAAAAAATTCAAAAGAGCAAATATGCTATTTGCTATTCTTTTGCATATTCTTTTCACCAGCAATACCACTCAAAACCACCTTCCTTAACCCCTCACCTACACATTTACTGACAAAATCCTTCAAGACTTTTTAAATTATTGAGCATATCCTCCATGAAGCTTAATGACTCAATCTAAACCAATTCATCTCACTCCTGTACCACCATTATACCTAAATTATGCCTTTACTATTGTACTTTTCATTATTATTACATAATTTCTTATATACTTTTATGTTTTGTCTATCAGATCATAATCTTAAGGACAGAGACTGTACTTTTCCTAGTTCAAGTCACATATATACCTTCATGTTGAGAAGGCAGCAGACTAATGTGGTCACAAAAGAGAGATCTTTTAATATACAAATTAAAATACAGAGATTTTACTCCCCCTCTTCTGGCTGTTCTTTCTTTCTTCCAGGCTTGCTTTATTTATTTATTTATTTATTTATTTATTTATTTATTTATTTATTTATTTATTAAGCTTCCAGGCTTTTTTTATAAATCATAAATAGATGGGCTATTGAAAACGCTAAGACGGAGGTGGGTAGGGAATAAGCTCTCCCATTGTTTACATAGCTGGGAATAGTTACAGATATCTAAGGGTCTACTATTATTTCAGAACAAGGAAAAGAAGCTTGTTTCGGATATTTTCAAAGAAGATTCCAGAGAAGGAACAATAATACTGTTACCTTCCCCTCTAAGATTTCCAAATATAGAATTATAACATTAGCATGTGACATTTATAGTACTTCAAGTGACTCATGGGAATATGAACTCTGCTCATTCTGACCAGTTAAGAATATCATGGCAGAGGGGCACCTGGGTGGCTCAGTCAGTTGAGCATCCGACTCTCGATCTCAGCTTACGTTTGATCTCGGAGGTTGAGTTCAAGCCCCATGGAGCCTACTTTAAAAAAAAAAAAAAAAAAGAATACCATGGTAGAATCTGAAAAGAGCTAGAAGGGAAGAACAGGAATAGGCTGGGAGAGGGTGGGAAAAACTGTAAAAACTACTTCCCCTCATTTCCAAATACTAATCGAATACAACAAGCTTACCACAGAGTAGGTTGTGAAGTACCAGCAGGTCTCACAACCTCACTTGTTCAATTATAAACCAATCATTAACACATTATTATTAACACATTGGCCACTGCACAACTCCAGCTTTCATTCATATAGAATACAATGTGAAAGGTGCTCTGTGGAGTTGTACAAGTTGGTGGACCTGAATGTAGGCGATTAATGCCAATAGTCAATCTATTGCCTCTCCCCAGTTAATCATGAGATAAGGAAATACAAAATTCTGATGAAAAGTTATAAGGTTAGGTGCCTTTACTCTAGAATAAGTTGAAAATTCTTATTCCTCTTCCATCAAAAATAATGAAGGGAGAAAGCATGCTAAATTATTTGTTACTATTTAAAGGTTAAAAAGATTCTTACAGAATTTTTCCCAAGTAAAGCAGACTAACATGCTTCTGCTGTTAACAAATAAATGCTGAGGTTCAAGAAATATTCAAAACAAAGTGCAGAAGATCTATATTTGTGAGATTTTACACAAGATTTTGGCTATTATATTTCAAGCCAAAAAAAAAAAAAGGGAACAAAGGTCAAAGTGATGCAGAGTATCTGAGGGAAAAAGGAAAGCTTTCTTCTAATTTGAACGCTTAATAGGAGATAAGATCAAAGTTCTTAAAACCAAAAAAAAAAAAAAAAGTTAAAATAAACAGTCTTGGTCTATATATCTCAGATAATTAGTTAGACATATTATTCAGGAAAAATGAAAACATTATTTCTCTCACAGGATATAAAAATAGATGCAAAAAAGGCAAAATGGCAGAAATATATTTGAGACACAATGTGGGATAGTCCTAGTCTAGATAGACCAGCTGTAGTCTTTGAGGAAGTAACTTTATATCCTTGAGCCTCGGTTTCTTCACTTAAAATACAGGAGTTGGAATATATTCTCTTTAAAGAATTCTTTTCAGGGACACCTGGGTGGCTCAGCAGTTGAGGTCTGCTTTCAGCCCAGGGCGGGATCCCAGGTCCCAGAATGGAGTCCCGCATCGGGCTCCCTGCGAGGAGCCTGCCTCTCTCTCCATGTCTCTCATGAATAAATTTTTTAAAAAAGAATTCTTTCCAATGTTAACATAGAATATTCTTTCAAACTGTGCTACAGGTCCCCAAGATCATGCCCAGGCTTGAGGGTTCATTAGGAAGATTCAAAGAACTTGGCATATAGTTGTGTTCATTACAGCAAAAGGATACAAATCAAAATTAGCAGAGGGAATAGGTACATGGGGCAAAGTCCAGAGGAAACCAGGTACAAAATTCCAAGAGTCCTTATCAGTGGAGTTACATAGGACTCACTTAAATCCTTCAGCAACTACCTGTGAAAACACATGTGAAATGCTGTCTACCAGGAAGGTTCATAAGAGGCTCAGCACCCTACGTTTTTACCAAGGTTTTGGCTAAGCATAGGGATAAAGCAAGAAAGAGCCTAAAGAATAAAAAAGAATTAGGAGGGATGGAGAAAGCAGTGAGCATTTCGACATGCTCAGGTCATATTATTAACAAAGTATATGCAAGGCCAAAACAAAGAAAAAAAAATCACTTAGTCCTTCTCAAATAAAATTCTCCCTCAACTAAACGATCTCTGGGAAACTCAGAAATTCACAGCATATCCTCCTTCTTTAGAAGGCAATCAAGTAAATACTTTACCCTATGAATAAATCCCTGCTCCCCAGAGGGAAAAAAAAAAGAGGACATGAAACTATGGATTTCAATCTTGATTGTGTCATCAAACTAGCTCTGACATTCCCAAGCTGACCTTCACCAATCTTGCTACAAACATTGGCAAATGCTCTCTCCTCCAGCTGACCTATGTCTTACAGAATCAAACATATCATCTAAATTATATCACGCTTAAGAAATTATCAATTTCTCTCCTTAGTACTCTACAAACACTCCAAAAGTGAGTTTTCCTCATCTTTCTTTGTATACATCCTTCCTAAAATTATTTTCTAGGCCTTTTACCACTGGTTTTATCCATATTTCTTATAACTCTTCCTAGGTGTTATATAATAACCTATTTTAGGCTTTTTCTTTCCCATCAAAAAACAAATATAGAACCATCTTCTTCCAAAATAACCTCTTTAGATAAAAATGTCACAAAATAACCACTCAATAATAGTTTTAGTGATTTTTAAAGCCATGAACAACTATGATCTTTCATTTCATTCAAATATGTTTGAATACTGTGGAGTGGAGAAGTAGATCAAGGTGACCATGACTGGAACCCTGAGAGCCAGGACAGAAGAGCTACAAAGAAGGCAGAAAAAAGGGCAACCCGGGTGGCTCAGCGGTTTAGCGCTGCCTTCGGCCGAGGATGTGATCCTGGAGACCCAGGATCAAGTCCCACATCAGGTTCCCTGCATGGAGCCTGCTTCTCCCTCTGCCTGTGTCTCTGCCTCTCTCTCTGTGTCTCTCATGAATAAATATTTTTTTAAAAAAGGCAGAAAAAAGAACATATGATCATAGCTACATCCTTTCAAGAGCACAGGTATTTTTCAAATGTTCCTAGGTCTTTCGAGTATTCTACCTGCAAACCTGAAGGAGGATTTTAGTCCACATTTGATTCCTATATTCACTAAGCCAAGGAAGAACCATCTAGAAATGTGATTTTCAATGCTTTTTTTAACTAGCAGAACACTTCATTTTCCCTCCCCCAAAGGACATTTTACATGGTATCTTGATATTTATTTATTTATTTTTAAAGATTTTTATTTATTTATTCATGAGAGACAGAGAGAGAGAGAGAGAGGCAGAGTCACAGGCAGAGAGAGAAGCAGGCTCCATGCAGGGAGCCTGACGTGGGACTCGATCCCAGGTCTCCAGGCTTGTGCCCTAGGCTAAAGGTGGTGCTGAACTGCTGAACCACCGGGCTGCTCCAGTATCTTGATATTGAAACACACAGGAGAAGGAGTTAGTCTGATTAAGAGAGGACTGGGAAACCTGAAGCCTGGACTACTAGGCCTGCCTAACTCTTCCTCCTCAAACAGTCCCCAAAACTGTGAGGAGGGATTCCATCAGGGCAGTCTGAGAACGAATTACTTAGGGGAATCCACAAAACCAAAGTAGAAGAAAATGAACAAACAACTGCCAGAGTTAATACAGAGAATTAGAATTTTTTAGCTAGCTACAATCCAAGCTAGGCACAGCTACAATTTTCCATTGCAATTGTAAACAACTAAATCATATATTGGTAAAATTAAGGCATGTACTTAAATACAAAAACATCCTTTACCTCAAAATCTATGTTTTATAGTACCTTTCTTCAAAAGCATTTTCACTTATTCTTTTTTCTTATTTTTAAAAATGTAAACTAATACAAGTTATTGTAGAAATTTTGGAAAATTTAAACTTTCAAAAAGTACTGCAGTTTACTATTTCATTTATTTTCAACATCTTACTACAGAGCAGTGTATCACTGTTTTTAACATCAAGAAATCCAAAAAACAATAAAAAATAATACTCTAGAATAAATTACAAGTGCTCTGTATACATATATAAATATAAAATTTGGATTGAAAATTAGTATAAGAATCAGAGACTAGAAAAATCCCTTCAAACTGGAATTTCAGGGAGAGCCCCACTGAAACAAGATCAGAACTGATTTTGAGGACCGAGTAGAACTTCGGTTGGAAAGTCAGAAAGAAAGAGGGAGGGCAGGCCAGGAAGAGAGAAGTGCACAAGTAACATCAGGAGAGCCTGAAAAGGCAACAGTACTGATTACTACTAGTACTGAAAACTAGAATCCAAGCAAGAGAAAACTATTCAGAGAGGAAGCAGAAAATAAGTGACAAAAATTATCTTGTTCAAACACTTGATATAAAGTAAAAGTCACTTCTTTCCACTGCTACATGACTGAAACTTCTCATGAAATGAGTTATCCTAGATAAGATTAGAAATAATTCATCCTAACTTTAAAAATTAGGAACAAAGATATATTTCCATTAAAAAGACCAAATTCTTTATTCTTATATACAAGTCTTACAATGTTTGGGTTACAATCGAGTTTATTCATTTCAAACAATTTTTTGAACAAAATAATTTTTAAGACTCTTAATAGAATATGACTTATAATTTTAGAATTTCATGTTAACTATCAGTTTTAATTCGTCCTCCTCTGCTAAAAAAAAAGAATGCTAGTAAAGAGTTAAACCACAACACTCCTCTAGTACTTTATTTATTCTTTTTTAAAGATTTTATTTATTTATTCATGAGAGACACAACAGAGAGAGAATGAGAGAGAGAGAGAGAGAGAGAGGCAGAGACACAGGCAAAGGGAGAAGCAGGCTCCATGCAAGGAGCCTGATGTGGGACTCGATCCCAGAACTCCAGGATCACACCCTGGGCCAAAGGCAAGCGCTAAACCACTGAGCCACCCAGGGATCCCCTCCTCTTGTACTTTAATTCACTTCTCCCTTCTTTTAATAGCCAAAAAGCTATTAATGATGATTAGATGATTAGAATTTCGATTATCAGCCATAGGTGAGAACTGGACTGCTTTCACTTTGTGGGCTCTATATCACAGCTTTCCACTCCAAAATATGCTGAAATACTGAGCTTTCAATCTTCAGGGCAGGATTCCCACTTCACTGCCAAGAAATAACCCTGATAAGCAAGTATCTGAATAGCATGATGACTGCTATGTTAGTCGTACTGATCAGAGTATATTACAAATTATGTATAGTTTCATTTCTCCTTTACCTGTTTCTCAGGCCTGTTCCATTGCCGCAGCCCCCACCAACCAAAGTCTGTAAAGAAGGTAAAGCTGAACGGCTTAGCTGCTGCCGACTAGGGCCCCTCCTTCCACCGGGCATGTCCGGGAACCAGTCTGCTTCCAGCGCCACCTGTAGTTGCAACCTAGGTTAATGGCTGTCAACCTGTTTCAACTGAACAAAAGAAAAGACATTTAAATATCAGTTTACTATTTTTAAACTAAGCAATGTAACAAAACAACAGAAAAACTGAGTGAGCAGGCCTTGTAAAACCAGATATTCAAATAAATGCTCCCCCAGTGTCTATTACCTATTTTATTCTAAAGAAAGGACTAGGGCGCCCCAGGGGGCTCAGTGGTTTAGTGCCGCCATCAGCCCAGGGCCTGATCCTGGAGACCCAGGATCAAGTCCCATGTCAGGCTCCCTGCATGGAGCCTGCTTCTCCCTCTGCCTGTCTCTGCCTCTGTGTGTGTGTGTGTGTGTGTGTGTGTGTGTGTGTGTGTGTGTGTCTCTCTCATGAATAGATAAATAAAATCTTTTAAAATAAATAAATAAATAATAAAGAAAGGACTATTCAGACTTTAATGGGTCAGAAGCCTAAGTTCTGATCTAAGCTTTGTTCAGCCTTACGTAAGTCACAGTTTGTGTCTTTCCTGAGTTGACCTGTGTCGTATGAATGATATGACACTCAGGTAAAAGTTAACAAGAAATGCCTAACATACACATTTTCAATTCATACGTAATACTTTACAGTAAACCACTGGAAATACAAGAAAATCAGCACTGTCCAAAATGTCGGGTTTTGTGATCAAAGGATCTGGGTTCAGGGGATTGGATCTGCTACATATTATGAGACTGTAGCTCAAGCATTTAACCTCCGAGTTTGTTTAGTCAAAAGTGTTCCTTGTCCTACAGAGGTTGCCGCAAGGACTGACAAGATGGAAGAAAGTATAGCAGTTGGCCTGTTAGCTCTTTAAAAGTAAACTGTTCGGGGGCAGCCCGGGTGGCTCAGCAGTTTAGTGCCAGCTTCGGCCCAGAGCATGATCCTGGAGACCCGGGGTCGAGTCCCACATCAGACTCCCTGCACAGAGCCTGCTTCTCCCTCTGCCTGTGTCTCTGCCTCTCTCTCTGTGTATCCCTAATAAATAAATAAAATCTTAAAAAAAAAAAAAAAGGAAACTGTTCAAATGGCAACTCCATATGTCAGAGTGAAAATATCAGAAGGGGCTATGGTGGATGCCCACTGCAGAAAAAACTGGTATAAAATCATCCAGAAAGCACTTACACGGTACGATTAAAAGACAAGGAACAAAGACCCTCACCGAAAAAAGAGGGTCTGTTTATATATACGCCCCCAAATCTGCTTCCTAAATAATACTGGGGGAAGAAAACTGAAAAATGGAAAAGCCCTGGTTTTCAAATGTTCCTGCAGACCGATCCGGTGTTCCGTATTCCTAACAGCTTCTGGCTGTGGGCTAAGAAACGCCAGAGGAGACGAAACAGCCAAACCGTTGGGCGTCAGGACTGCTGGTCCGCGCTCCATTAACGAGGGAAAGAAACGTGTGAAACTGGGATAGAAGAGGCGAGAGGATGGGGGGTGGGGGTGGGGGTGGGGGTGGGGGGCGGCTGACAAGGGACCACACACTTCCACAGGCTGGCCCCTACAAGGGGAACCACGACAAAGCGCTTCTTCCTGCGCAAACCGGGAGCCGCAGCAGGCCGAGACGACCCCGCGGCGCCGAGGCTCGGTCATACTCACGCATGGAGGAGGCCCGGCCGGCGGGGCGGGATCCCGGGGAGGCGGCGGCGGCGGCACAGGCTGGACCCCAGGCGAGAGCACTCCCTCCCCGCGTTGACGCGCTCCAAACCAGCTGCTCGCCCGCAGGCCGTCCCCGCCCGGGAAGGCGACAGGAGGTGCCCAGGCTTCGGGCTGCCAGCCCGCGCCCCGGCCCCAGGTCACTACCAGAGTCAGAGCCAGAGCTAAAGTTAGAGGCAGAACCCGGCCGGGTCAGCACTCATCCCCGGCCTCCATTACCGCGGAGCTCAGCAGACGTGGCAGCGCACGGAGATGACGTCAGCTCCGCGACTGGCGGCGGCCCGGGTGCCCAGCCGGCGTCCGGAACTCCGCACTGGGTCCCGGGAGCGGGCACCCCACCCCCTCCTGCGTGCGCCTGCGCAGTGGGCCTCGCCTGCCCCCGCGGCGCTGGCGGGCGGGTTTTCTCCCTGGGCCCCTGCGATGCGCTGGCTCCGCTTTGGGGGACCTGGGCTGTCCCCTGGACGCCCCTTAACAACCAAGTACAAAATGTCACCTCAGTTTTACAGATGGGGGAGGTTGGGAGATGTCACCGGAGGTCGCGTTCCTGCCAGGTAAAAGGACCCCCAAGTCGTGAGGTCATGCTTCAGCATCCAGTCGTGCGCCTATTGTAGGTGAAGGACTGGATGGGTGCGGAGTTAGGCGGATGCCACAGCTTGCTCAGGCTACCGGACACGGGGCACCAGGAGAACACAGTGATTGCAATAGAGCAGCTGCAACGACAGTATCCCCCAGGTCCAGATGGTAGCGTGCAATTCATCGTAATTTATTCAGAGTAATAAATTCTGCAGGATGGTAGTGGTGGCGATACCGAGGAAGACTTCACAGTGAGCTTGGGGGTTGAAGCTGAGACTTCAAGAATGAAGAGGCTGTTCGTGGAGGAATGGCTTTCTTTTCTTTTCTTTTTTTTTTAAGGATTTTTTTTTTAAAGATTTTATTTATTCATGCAGGCTCCATGCAGGGAACTCAATGTGGGACTCGATCCTGGGAGTCCAGGATCACGCCCTGAGCCGAAGGCAGACACTTAACCACTGAGCCACCCAGGCGTCCCAAGGATTTTTATTTTATTTATTTATTCATGAGAATACACAGGAGAGAGAGAGACAGGCAGAGAGACAGGCAGAGGGAGAAGCAGGCTCCATGGGGAACCCGACGTAGGACTGATCCCGAGTCTCCAGGATCAGGCCCTGGGCTGAAGGCGGCGCTAAACCGCTGAGCCACCCGGGCTGCCCGAGGAATGTCTTTCTAGTAAGGGAAGTGGCAGGATGAACGGGGGAAAAAGTGGGAAAAGGGAGGAATTCAGAAAACTGCCAATAGTTTAGTATTAGAAGAAGAATAAAAGTGTCTAGAAGAGCGTGTGTTTGAGATCTCCAGCTCCAGAGATTTTAAGCTCTTTTTCAAGAGAAAGCTCTTTGTATATGGTATATGATTAGTTGACTTTTATTGTGAGTTTTTGCTGTGCCTGGCACTACATTGTCATTTTTACATATTTCACCTACATCTCACATTGCTTTGAAACTATCATTGTTCCTTTTGTTTTTTTTTTTATTTTTTTTTTAATTCATGAGAGACACAGAGAGAGACAGAAAGAGAGAGAGAGAGAGAGAGAAGTAGGCTCCATGCAGGGAGCCCGATGTGGGACTCATCCCGGGTCCCCAGGATCACACCCTGGGCTGAAGGTGGCACTAAGCCACTGAGCCACCTGGGCTGCCCATTTTTCCTATTTTATAGAGGAAACAAGTTTTAAGAGAGGTTAAATAACTTGTTGAAAATAACCCAGCTAATAAGTGGCAGAGCAGAATTTAGAGCCAGAAGGACCAATATCAAAACTACTAAGCTTAGTAATATTCCAAATATTCTCAGTGTCCTTATGTGCTAGAGAATTTTCACTAATGAATACATAAACCCAAATGCAGAAAGCCCAGATCATTACATATTTCTGTAATTTTGTACATTTATTTTCCTATTTGCTCTGCTAACTGCTTCCTAGCTTGCTACATTGAAACACCTTTGCCATTTTTCTGTTGGCTCACCAGCATCCTTCATTCATTCAGCAGTTATTTGTTTAGCGCCAACTGTGTACCAGGTACTTAGTGAACAAGACAGATATGTCCCTGACCTCCTGGAGCTTATATTCTAACAGGAAGCATTTAATGAAATAATTACACATTATAAGAATTATGGAGACAAACAGGCTATGGTAGAAAATAAGGAAGGTTCTATTTTGAGGGAGGTAATGGCATCTCAGCAGAAACCTGAATGTTGGGGAGGAACCGGAGAGGCAAAGATGGGAGGGAAAAGCAGTTGAGATAGAAAACAAAACTTAATGCAGAGATTATAAGGTGGGCAAGAGCTTGGCATGTTTGAGAACACAAAGCTAGGTTGTGGTGAGCAAAGGAGAATGTGGCATGAAATGAATCTGAAGACGAAGGAAGAGCTTATATGTGGAGAATTTTGCATTTTAAATTAGGGGATGACACAGGACCCAGAAATCTGTGATTTTAATAGCTCCAGGATTCTGGCACTTAACTTACATATGGGAACCACTGGAATAAACCATCTCATCTGTTAAGGAAATGAAACAATTATTGTTCCATGCGGCTCATTCCTCCTTTGTACGGGGCCCACTAATCTCCCAATCTCTTCTATGTCTTCTTCCACATGGATACACAATGTAAAGTTGTAGAAAATACTGATTTATTCTTACTTCAAAGACATAACACAAGGTGATTTCCTTTTTCTTCTGATTACAGAAAACTGAAATAACAGAAAATAAAGACTCCTTTATTAAAGTTCTAAAAATTATCCTCCACTATATTCATTTTAGACTAACTCTGAAGCAAAGCTTACTCGGTGTTCAGCTATGTAACACCCTGTTTTAGTTATGTGCCTTCGATGAACCATTCATTTTGAAGTACTGCATACCTCCTGGAAGTACAAGAAATGAATTTCAAGTTTTCATTTGGATTCCTGAAGAAGTCTTGTATAATATAGTGTTGGAGATCCATGCTCTCTTCTTGCTTACTCACCCAAAGTAAGTGATATAACCCATTCCTAACTAATCAACATTATTGTATCTTTCATCATTACTCAGTGTACATCCTAAACCTCCACGACCATCAGTCTTTTCTACCCCCACCTTCTGCAAATTGTGGCTTCCCTGTTTTTAGTGTCTCCAACATAATATTCCTTAACTGCAATATTTTATTTTCATTTCAATATACCCCTCACACCCGTTTTCCAAATTTCCATCTCATATTGATCTTTCCACTGAAACCAATAGCAATTACATATTGCCTTATGTTGTAAATAATTTCTGGGTTAGTATATTTGTCTTCCCACTAGTTTTAAACCCGGCACAGATCTCATCTTGTACTTTCGTGTATTTCTACAGAGCCTAGGATGTTACCTTGCACATTTTAGTGAATTGAGTAAATTTACTCTGAATAAATACTCGTATGATTACTATATATACCCATGTATAGCTGTAAACCTGTACTGTCTAGTATAATGTTACCGATTTTTCCCATGTCTAAGTCACCCCAATTGTTATAAATTCCTATTACAAAGAGATTTGTGCTAGGCTATTTTTCACCCCTTGGGTTCTAACAGTGTTGTAATCATTCAGGTATTCAACAAATCTATACTATAAGAAGCAGTTTAATGTCATGCAAAGAACTTGCTAGCCTACGTTGTACCACTAACTGTGAAGTTGTGGGCAAGAAACATCCGTTCTGATCGTCAGTTTTCAGGCTGCAGAAAATAAGGTGCTTTAAATATGCCACAGAATGTAAGGAATTACCATTATTAGACATATTTTCCCAGGGGATGCCTTTTATTCATTCTCTCCTGGACTTCGATTGTATGAGAGAGAGAGACGGAGTTTGAACATTTTATTACACCTGGCGACGCCGCCCAGCACTCGGGGGACGTCCCGGGGCCGCCCTCGCGGAGAAATCGGGCCTCCGGCCGGGCTGGGAGCGGGTAGGCGGAGAGGTGCACGGCCAACCGTGTGCCGGCGGCCCTCCGCCCACCTGGTCATCCGCGTGCGGGGCGGCCCTCCGCCCACCTGGTCATCTGCGTGCGGGGCGGCCCTCCGCCCACCTGGTCATCTGCATTCGGGGCGGCCCTCCGCCCACCTGGTCATCCGTGTGCGGGGCGGTCCTCCACCCACCTGGTCAATGCATTGGGGCGGCCCCCCACCAACCTGGTCATCTGCATTCGGGGCGGCCCTCCGCCCACCTGGTCATCTCCGTGCGGGCGGCCCTCCGCCCACCTGGTCATCTCCGTGCGGGGCGGCCCTCCGCCCACCTGGTCATCTCCGTGCGGGGCGGCCCTCCGCCCACCTGGTCATCTGCATTCGGGGCGGTCCTCCACCCACCTGGTCATCTGCATTCGGGGCGGCCCTCCACCCACCTGGTCATCTGCATTCGGGGCAGCCCTCCGCCTACCCGCTCATCTCCGTGCGGGGCGGCCCTCCGCCCACCTGGTCATCTGCATTCGGAGCGGCCCCCCACCAACCTGGTCATCTGCATTCGGGGCGGCCCTCCGCCCACCTGGTCATCTCCGTGCGGGGCGGCCCTCCGCCCACCTGGTCATCTCCGTGCGGGCGGCCCTCCGCCCACCTGGTCATCTCCGTGCGGGGCGGCCCTCCGCCCACCTGGTCATCCGTGTGCGGGGCGGTCCTCCACCCTCCAGCTGGGGCGCCCACCGCCATCTTTGTGCGGGGCGGCCCTCCGCCCACGTGGTGCGGCGCCCACGGTCCTCTCCTTGTGCGGCGCCCGCCGCCATCTTTGTGCGGGGCGGCCCCCGCCCACGTGACGTGTCTCCCCGCCCCCCCCGCCCCCCCCCCCCCCCCCGGCCGGGCCATCTTTGTGCGGGGCTGCCTTTCCGCCGGCGCGGCCGCGGGGCCTCCGCAGTGGCGTGCGGGCGATGGAGCGGTGGGCGCGCCCGCGGCTCGGGCTGTGGCTGCTGCTGCTGTTCCTGCCCCCAGTGCCGGGCCGCCAGAAGGAGTCAGGTGGGCTCCGGGTCCGGTCCGGTCTGGAGGCGCCGGCCCGCCCCCCGGGCCCCCGGTGCGGCCGGCTGATGCTGCGGCCGCTGGGCGCAGGGCTGGGCCGAGGGCGCCGGGCGCCTTGGAGCGTTGAGCGACCGCGTCCGGGCGGCGCTGCTTGTACCCCCGCCGCAGGGACCCCGGGGACCAACCCGTCGTGAGGGATCTGGGTGGAGGGGAGGACCCCAGCGGGCGTCGCCCGCGCCTGGCTACACCGCTCCTCCCTGAAACGCGTGCGTGCGCGGTTCTCAGCGAATTACCGGAGAGGGAAGGGAGAGCTCACGTCTCTGGCTTCTCATTGATCCCTATATAGGGGTCGCTTTGATTAGGAGAAGGGGAGAATGCATGTCACCGGTTTATTCCCAGTCCTCCGAACGCCAGGCTGGGACATTTCCCCACTTGTTGGACACCCAATAGCTCAGTAGAGAAGCCGACTTGACCCAGGAGCTGGCGAGTTACAGAAAGCATCCTTCCTGGCGTTTCCTTCCCATCAGTGGAATAGGAAGAGTCGGTGTCTGCAGGTTTTGGCCTTCTCTTGGCTCTCTGCATGCCTCCTGCTGCTAGCAAAGGAGAATGCTCAGGATATTCTGTTAACTCTCGTTCGCTTCTTGAAGGTTCAAGGTGGAAAGTGTTCATTGAGCAAATTAACAGGTCTTTGGAGAATTACGAACCATGTTCAAGTCAAAACTGCAGCTGCTACCATGGGTGAGTTCTGGTCTCCGATGAGTGTCTTTTGAGAGTTGAGTGCTTGTCATAAGAATTCCCTTAAAATTCCCCCAAGAGACCTGGGTCACAGTGATGGGAGAGCCAAGCATGCCTAGATAAAAGGCAGAGTTCCTGTGGTGGGTTTCCGTAGGATAGGAGAGGCCCAGGCAGTCTCAGCAAGGCTGCTCACTGCTTAGAATGAAGCTGCGCGTCCTTGTCGGTGTTCCACACCGGACTGAAAGCTTCTTGAGGTCAAGGCCTAGGTCTTTTAATCAGTGTTGCATCGGTGGTGCTGGCCCTCAGTAAGTACTCAGTAAATATTGTCAGAGGGAGGCCTGTTTATAGATGGACCCAATCATAAATTTCCTACTGGTTATTTTTTAGGTATGCGAGTTATGGCTGAGAGGGTAGTGTGGTAGAGAGATGACTTTGAAAGCAGTCTTGGGGGCAGCCCTGGGTGGCTCAGCGGTTTAGCACCACCTTCAGCTCAGGGCGTGATCCTGGGGTCCTGGGATCGAGTCCTGCATCGGGCTCCCTGCATGGAGCCTGCTCCTCCCTCTGCCTGTGTCTCTGCCTCTCTCTCTCTGTCTCTCAAGAATAAATAAATAAAATCTTAAAAAAAAAAAAAGTCTTGGGGTCTAGTTGCAGATCTCCCACTGATTATCCATGTGGCAAGTCACTTAACTTCTCTGGGTCCTAGATTCCTCATCAGCTAAATAGCTGGGCCCTTGAGTTCCTCGTGTGTCATTCTAGGATTCCTCAAAAAATTCACCTAATGCTTATGACACTTACTGAAAACTAACTGCGCACTGAACTTTAAAAGGGATACAAAATAGTATAATTTCTGGTGACTACTGTCAGGTTCTATGTGAGGTGAGTGGGGGCCAGACAGACCAGAATAGGGGTGTCAGTCTGAGACCAAGGGCATCAGACAGTGTCAGACTGTAAGTCATAAATCATACCTTCTGTGGAATTGAGAGATCAGTGGGACTGCGGTGACTAGGAGCACATGGGTGTGTTGTGAGTATCAAAGGAGAAATTGCATCAATCAGAGGGTAGACAGTCCAGATGGAGAGAGGAAGAAGAGAAATTGACTTGCTTTTTCCTCTTTGTGGCTTTATTGTTTTGGTTTAGATTACCTATGTGCTTCTGGGGAAATGTTGCTCATTCCTGCCCTCTATTCTTTCCCTGGGGTACGGTGTTTTCTAATACTAAATCTAAACCCACAGATAGGTAGTAGGTGGAATGGTACCGCTTTCTTGACGCGCTTTCCTTGACGATTCACTTTCTTTCCCAGGGTCATAGAAGAGGATCTGACTCCTTTCCGAGGAGGTATCTCCAGGAAGATGATGGCAGAGGTAGTCAGACGGAAACTAGGGACCCACTATCAGATCATTAAGAACAGACTATACCGAGAAAATGACTGCATGTTCCCTTCAAGGTAAGAGTTATGAGATAGATATATCTTCTGATCTTTGTTTTTAATCTTTTTTTTAAAAAGATTTTATTTATTTATTCATGAGAGACAGAAGCAGAAGTACAGAGGGAGAGGCAGGCTCCATGCAGGGAGCCTGATCTGGAATTAGGTCCTGGGACTCCAGGATCACGCCCTGGGCTGAAGGCAGGCGCTAAACCACTGAGCCACTCGGGCTGCCCTCTTCTGATCTTCTTATATATGGGCTTACTTGATACTGTTCTTGTAGAGAAATTAATTAAAGGGATCCATCAATGAGTCTCTCTTCGCGTTTCAAAGAGAATACAAAATAGCGACAAGCTCTTCTTGGGGATTTTTTTTGCCAACTCCCTTTCTCCCATATTAACGTCTTGTCTCCTCCTTCTTCTTAAGGCTTGGGCACATCGCTGGTTGTACTGGCTGTAGCTCTGCACTACTCATCTTTCCCCAGATATAGAAGCTGCAGGGTACAGGCTGATAAGACCTGGCAGGAGTGAGCTAGGCTGGAGGAGCGGTACTGAGTGTTCATCACAGGCCAAGTATCGTTCTAGCTATTGGTATTTGAAGAGAAGTGGCAGAAAGTCAAGAGTAACTGGAGCTGAAGATTATGCAAGCTACACTAGCCAGGAAGGTGTGGGAGCTGAGGTAACATCAGTGGGCTGAGGGCTGGAGCCCATTGAGGAAAGGTCATGGACTGAGCCTGGAAATTGGATTTAGGTAGCATTATATGTTTATACAACAGATGAGAAACATCCCTTTTAGAAGACTTTTTTTTTAACTCAAATCTTTATAAAATTACAAAGTACAAAAATTCAGAGGCCATAGTTATTCCCCTGCCTAAGATCTTCTTTCCAATCTCTATTCTGTCATTAAAAGTAAAGTGAATGAAGGGCATCTGGGTGGCTCAGTCAGTTAAGCATCTGCCTTCAGCTTAGGTCATGATCCCAGGGTCCTGGGATCAAGTCCCATGTCAGGCTCCCCCCTCATCAGGGAGTCTGCTTCTTCTTCCTCTGCCCCTCCCCTCTGCTCCTGTGCACTTGCCTGTGCACGTACTCTCTCTCTCAAATAAAATGTTTTTTAAAAAAGTAAATGAGCAGTATTGCAAATAGCATCCATCGGTATGAACATAGGAATGATTCTTAATAACTTTATTACAAATTACTACATTTTCATTATCAAAAATATGTAAAAACAACAACAACAAAAAATAAAAATCACTTAGTGTCCTACTGTGAAGTAATCACAATTATACTTTTATTATCAAGTGTCAGGGGCAAATAAGGTGGTACGTGGGGAAGATTATTGAGGTATTTTATCTTATTTTTATAAAAAGATTTTATTTATTTACTTGAAAGAGAGAGAACAAGCAGTGGGGAGGGGTAGAGGGAGAGAGTGAGAGAGGCAGACTCACTGCTGAGCAGAAAGCTGGATTCGGGGCTCCATCCCAGGACCCAGAGATCATGATCTGGGCCAAAGGCAGACACTCAACCCATTGAGCCACCCAGGCATTCTTATTGAGGTATTTTAAACAGCTATTTTTTTTTAAAGATTTTATTTATTTATTCATGAAAGAACACACACACACACACACACACACACACAGGCAGAGACACAGGCAGAGGGAGAAGCAGGCTCCATGCAGGGAGCCCGACGTGGGACTCGATCCTGGGACTCCAGGATCACGCCCTGAGCTGAAGGCAGCACTGAACCGCTGAGCCACCCTGCCCTTAAACAAATATTTGTTACATTACTTGGGACATTAAGAGAGACTTTACAAATTATGAGTGTAGAGGAATTTTTGATTTCTACAAATGAGAAAGAAAATATGAGTATAGACACTGTTAGACTTTGAAAGCTTACTTTATGTTTAATAGCTGAGCAATTTTCAGATGAAGTTAAATACATTCAAAGTTTCTGAATGAGGGCACATACCTCTCGTTCCAGACCTTATAACATTTTGGTCAGAATCATGAGCTCTTAGAAATGTTTGTAAGGGAGTACAGACCGTTTATTGATGATAAAATAGTGTGTGTTTATATATAAAAAGCATGGAAAGTTACCTGTCCCAACTGCATGCACAACCAAGGAAACGGAGTTGAGCAAAAAAGAAAAAGTGAAATGTTCGGAACCAGTGTCCCTAATGAAATGGATATAGTTGAATAATATCTCAGATTCCCATCTAGCCAAAAATAGTATCTTTTTTTTTTTTAAAGGTTTTATTTATTTATTCATGAGAGACACACAGATTGAGGCAGAGACACAGGTAGAGGGAGAAGCAGGCTCCATACAGGGAGCTCAACATGGGAATCAATCCCGGGACCCCAGGATCACGCCCCGAACCGAAGGCAGACACTCAACCGCTGAGCCACCCAGGGGTCCCCTAGTATCTTTCTAGGTCTAGATCCTTTTAATTCACCCAGTTGGAGAAAACTACATGGCATTTAAAAATTTTTTTTCTAAACAAGCTAAAATATAAATTCAGTATTTCAGGGATGAGCTGAGAAATTTTGCTTAGGAACTAGAGCTCCATTTAATTAAATGACTGGAAACATGTCATTTCAAAGATGGAAAATAATGATATTTTTAAAATAATGACTTTAGTGAAATATAGCTGACATAAACTGCACATACTTAAAGTATACAACTTGATAAGTTTCTTTATGTTCATTATCTTTTTTAAAATTTATTTTTAATTGACGTATAGTTGACATACAATATTATATTTGTTTCAAGCATACAACATAGTGATTCAACATGTATATGCATTACGAAATGTTTACCATGATGCATGTAGTTACCATCTGTCACTATACAAAGTGATTACAGTATTATTGAGTATATTCCTTATGTTATACTTTTCATCACACTGACTTTTTTTATTGAAGCAGAGACATAAAGTTACCTTAGTTTCAAGTGTACACCATAGTGATTCTGGACTACTCTTATATGCTATGCTATGCTCACTACAAGTATAGTTATTGTCTGTAACCATACAACACTATTACAAAAGCATTGACTGTATTCTCTGTTCTGTAGCTTTTATCCTCATGACCTAAACATTCCATAATTGGAAGCCCATATCTTTTGTCTATCTTCTTACCTCCTTTTGCTTTGGCAAGCATCTCTGTACTTATGGATCTGCTTTTGCTTTTTGTTTTATTCATTTGTTTTCTAGATTCCATATGTAAGTGAAATCATATGGATTTATCTATTTATTACACTTTTTTATGTATGGTATTTGTTTTTCTCTGACTTATCTTACTTAGCATAATACTCTCTGGATCCATCCATGTTGTCACAAATGTCAAGATCCCGTTCTTTTTTATGGCTGAGTAATATTCCAGTGTGTGTATGTGTGTGTGGTGTGTGTGTGTGTATTTCACATCTTTATTCACCTATTGATGGACACTTATGCTGCTTCCATATGTACACTATCGTAAACAATGCTACAGTAAACATAGGGGTGTATATATCTTTGCAAATTAGTATTTTTTTTTCTTTGGATAAGTACCCCTTAAAAGCAGAATTACCAAATCATAAAGTATTTCTATTTTTAATTTTTTGAGGAACCTCCATACTGCTTTCTACAGTGGCTGCACCAATTTTCATTTGCCCCAACAGTGCACAAGGGTTCTCTTCTCCTCACATCCTTGCCAAATTTGTTATTTCCTATCTTTTTCATAATAAGCATTCTGACTGGTGTAAGATGATGCTATCTCATTGTGGTTTTGATTTAGTGATGTTGACTATCTTTTCATGTGTTTGTTGGCCATCTGTACTTCTTCTTTGGAATATGTTTATTCATGTCCTCTGCCCATTTTTTTTATTGAATTATTTGTTTTATTGGTGTTGAGTTATATGAGTTCTTTGTTTTTGATATTTACCCTTTCCCTTTACCAGATACATCATTTGGAAGTATCTTCTCCCATTTAGTATGTTGCCTTTTTGTTTTGTTGTTTCCTTCACTGTATAAAAGCTTTTCATTTAATATAATCCCAGTAGTTTATTTTTGCTCTTGATGCCCTTCCCTGAGGAGACACATCTAAAAAAATAGTGTTAAGACCAATGTCCAAGAGTTTACTGCCTGTTTTCTTTTAGGAGTTTTATTGTTTCAGGTCTTGCACTTAGATCTTTAATCCATTTTTGGGTGGTTTTTTTGATATATGGTGTTAAGAAAGTGGTTCATTTTCATTCTTTTGCATGTAGTGGTCAAGTTTTCCCAACACCAATTATTGAAGAGACTATTTTTTCTCCATTGTATATTCTTGCCTCCTGTCATAAATTGATTGACCTTACAAGTGTGGGTTTATTTCTTATTTTGTTCTGGTATTCTCTGTATTTATTTTTGTGCCAGTGCCATACTCTTTAGATTATTATTGCTTTGTAGTATAGTTCAAAACTTGGCTTTGTGTGTGTCTCATGAATAAATAAATAAAATCTTAAAAAAAAAATCCTGGGATTATGGTACCTCCAGTTTTGTTCTTCCTTCTCAAGATTGCTTTGGCATCCACAGTCTTTTGTGGTTCTATAAAAATTTTAGTTTTATTTGTGCTAGTTCTATGAAAAATGCTATTGGTATTTTGATAGAGGCATTGAATATGTAGATTACTTTGGGTAGCATGGACATTTTATCAATATTAATTATGCCAATCTATGAACATGGTATATCTTTCCACTAATTTGTATCATCTTAAATTTCTTCGATCAATATCTTACAGTTTTCAGAGTACAGGTCTTCTACCTTATTGGTTAAATTTATTACTGAGTATTTTATTCCTTATGATGCAATTACAATTTAATAAGGTTTGATGTATATATACACCAAGATAATGAACATATCTGTCACTCCCAAAAGTTTCCTTGGGCCTCTTTTGCAATCACTCTTCCCTATCCCTTCCTGCCATGCCGTCCTTTTACCCCAGCCCTCTGGCATCTGCTGATCTGTTTTCTGTCATTATGGATTATTTCTTAGAGTTTTATATAAATGAAATTATTTTTTTAAATATTTTATTTATTTATTCATGAAAGACACACAGAGAGAGAGAGGGGCAGAGACACAGGCAGAGGGAGAAGCAGGGGTCTCCAGGATCGCATCCCACATCGGGCTTCCGGTGTATGGAGCCTGCTTCTCCCTCTGCCTGTGTCTCTGCCTCTCTCTCTCTCTCTCTCTGTGACTATCATAAAATAAAAAAATTAAAAAAAATTAAAAAAAAAAGAAAGAACATGCGGTATCTTCTGTTCCACAACTTTTCTTTTCTATATAACAGTAGATTTTGAAATTGTTCCTTTAGAGTACATAGGGTATATCCCCCTTTTTCGTGACTACATAATAATCCATTTTATGAATTTCTTTATTCCACCCTCTGTCAATGGACATTTAAATTATTCTCCAGCACTCCCCTTTGAATCTTGACAAATGCAAACAGTGCTTCAGTGAACATCTTTGTACTTAAACCTTTGAGTATTCGTGTAGTTGTATCTGCAGGCTAAATTTCTAGAAGTAGAATTAAGTAGGTCAATTAATGTGTTTTTTAAATCTTGATAAATAGAAGTAAACTGTCCTCCAAAGGAGTTTTGCCTATTTTTTTTTTTTACATTTTTTTCTTTTAAGTTATCTCTGCACCCACCATGGGGCTTCAACTCATGACCCCAAGATCAAGAGTTACATGCTCTACTGACTGAGCCAGACCGCCACCTCACAGTTGTGCCTATTTTCACTTCCACCACTCTGTATCACGTGCTCAGAGTGCACTTCATATTCTCACCAATACTTTATATCTTTGGACTCTGATCTTTGCTAATCTGATTAGTGAAGACCAGCATCGAGCTTCACCAGCACTTTTCTGTCATAGCGATACTTTAATTTTTTAAAAGTGAAATATATTTAACATATAACATATAAATTTAAGGTATACAACATGTTAATCTGATACACTTATATATCATAATATGATTGCCATTGTAGCAATAATTAGCACTTCTATCACATTATGTAACTATCATTTGTTTTTTAGTAGTTGGAATGATTAATTTCTAGTCTCCTAGTAAGTATGATTATCACACAGTATTGTTGTCTGTATTTATTATACTGTGCAAGAAATCTCTAGGGCTAATTTACGACTTGTTGTAAGTTTTATCCTTAAACACCATCTGTCCTCTTCCCCACCCCCACCCCCCATAGTCCCCTGACAACCACCATTTCATTCTGTGCTTTACAAGTTGGTCTTTTGGGGCATTTCTTTAATACAGTTGAGCATCTTTTGTGTATGAATCACTGATACTTTTTGCAGTTACCTCCTTATATATAAATCAGTGTTTTAAATCAGTCATTTCCATGCTTCTGAAAAATTTTGGTCGAACCTTAGAATGCTATCTCCAGAATAGTGCTGGTCAGGACCTCAAAGGAAAGGGCAGAAAAGCTAAGCCACCAGTGTATCCTCTTCCCAGAAATCCTCTCAGGATTCCTGAGAGTCTAGCCAGAAAGCTATATGGGCATACCTTGTTCTATTGTTGCTTTGCTTTATTACATTTTGCAGACACTGCTTTTTTTTTTTTTTTTTTTTTACAAATTGAAGATTTGTGGCAACTCTGTGTCAAACGAGTCTATCGGTGGCATTTTTCTAACAGCATTTGTTTACTTCATGTCTCTGTGTCACATTTTACTGATTCTTTCAGTATTTCAAATTTTATTATTATTATATTTGTTATGGTGATGTGTGATCAGTGATTATAATTCATTGAGGGTCCAGATGATTGTTAGCATTTTTTAGCAATAAAGTATCTTTAATTAAGATACTCATGTTTTTTTTTTTAGATGTAATGCTATTCCTGAACATTTAATAGACCCCAATATAGTATAAGCATAACTTATATATGAACTTGGAAACCAAAAAATTCACTTGACTTGTTTTATTGCAATATTTACTTGATTGTGGTGGTCTGGAACCAAACCTGCAGTACCTCTGAAGCATGCCTGTATTATGGTTTCCATGATTGTATACGTACACTCTTCTTCTGGCTTGCATAACTGATTTTGATAGTGTTCTGTACTTAAGTTGAAGGCAATAAAAGTTTTCCTATCTTTCTTCCTAAATTATGAGACTTAATTATGGTAGAAATAAAAGAATATCATTGTTAGAAGCAAAGCCTAAGGGATACAATTAGAGAATTAGCTTTTTCCAGTTCCTGTCAAAATTTGTTTCTTGCTTACTAATTAAACAAAAAGGGAAACTTAAAAAAAAAAACTAGGAATGGATAGAGAAGAGGTGGTAGGAGTAGTATTAATACATCCTTCAAACTTACAATCTAATTGGAAAATTTCATTAAGTATTATAAGCGGGAGCAGTTAGCTAGGAAAATAACTCGTACAATATAAAAGTAAAAAGGTCCTTTTTGAAGTGTTGCTTTCAGGAAATTTTGCAGTAGGCTGATGACCTATCTGAACACTAGCTTTCAAAGTAGGAATGAGACCCTATTTTGTCCTATAGCAGGCACTGGTCTGGTGAATTTTGTGGTATTTCTGGCTGACAGGTGTAGTGGTGTTGAACACTTTATTTTGGAAGTTATTGGGCGCCTCCCTGACATGGAGATGGTGATCAATGTACGAGATTATCCTCAGATTCCTAAATGGATGGAGCCTGCCATTCCAGTCTTCTCCTTCAGTAAGGTAAGTATAGGGAGAACTGTATGGGGAGATGGAGGGTGGTCCTCTAGAGTATGAGTAGGAGGTAATTGTTCTATGACAGAGTTTGATGGGTAATGGTAAGGATGAGACCTGGGTTCCAGGAATTGGTCTGTGTCCCTCTTAGTTTCACAGTGGCTGAGCAATGACTGAGGAAACGGATAATGTAAGATAGCTTAAGTGTCTATAGGGCTTGGGATGAAGGGTAGAGAATGATGGAGGCCTGAAGAACCTATAGGACATTGAAGGCAAGGTACAGAGATCCTGTGGAGTGTGGGAGAGTAGCTCATGGGCTTTTAGTTAGGGAACACCTTTGTTCAAAAAATATTTGAGTTCATACACACACACACACACACACACACACACACACACACACACATAGTCCTATCTGTCCTGTCAGTCTATTCCAGGGGCTTCACATGGCTAATTGTAAAACTGAAGGTGGTAGATAACTCTGTACAGTTTGTGCCTGAGCAGTGCATTGAGGAGGTAGGTCTGGGATATCCAAGAAGGATATGTGAGAGGGTCTAGTTGTGGAGGAATAGGAGTACTAGCTCATGTTTCTGGACTTGGAAAACTTGGGACAGTTAATATCTTCTCAGTGTTCAGGTATTGGCAGGGATGGGCCTTGGTTCCCCAGAGACTAGACGGGATTTGGGGGCGGGGGGGAGCTCAAATTGAATGGATGGAAGACTCTATGGGGGAAGTATGGGTTTAGGAAAACCCTATGGACTTTGAGAAAAGGAACACCATCTGATTTGGTTTCTCCAAAGAGGAAACTTTTATCTGCACTTTTTCTTTATCACAGTTTACTTTCTCTCTAGACTTGGTTATTTCCTGTGTTGCAAGTGGGCTGAGACCACATTGGTGTTGCATTTCCCATGGTTTAAGCCTCATTTCTCAAAAGTGCTTGGTCTCGTTTATCATAAAACCCTCCCAGAAGAACAGATAGAGGCTCCCATGTAAGTCAGTAAGGACTTTATGTTTGTTATTTATTTGTTGTTTTGGTGGATGGCAAAGTATGACCATCACTATTCAGTATTCTAACTTTCCTTTCATCTTTACTTCTCTCCTTTTTTTTTTTTTGACCAGTGACTCCCAGGCCCTAGAGAGGGATTTTAGTCTTTCAACTTTATAGGAATTGTTCAGCTTCTGTTGAGCAGCTGATGATGTCTGAGCTGCTTGATGAATCACATGCTGTTTTTTAAAAGTATTTGAGAAAAGGCAAACAGCATATTGTATGTGTAATTCCAGTGAAGAAACCAAAGAGTTAGAGGTTTATCAGTCGCCAGAATTTTTTTTTAAAGATTTTATTTATTTATTTGTGAGAGACACAGAGAGAGACAGAGAGGCAGAGACATAAGCAGAGGGAGAAGCAGGCTCCATGCAGGGAGCCGGATGTGGGACTTGATCCCGAGACTCCAGGATCAGGCCCTGGGCTGCAGGCTGCACTAAACCACTGAGCCACGCGGGCTGCCCCAGTGGCCAGAATTTTAACAGAAGATACCATAAGAAGGGAACAAATGGTTTTAAACTTTTTTTTAAAGATGTGGGATAATATCCCTTTCTCCAATTCTGCCCACCAGCACTTCTGGCCCCAATCAACAAATAACCCAAAATCAACTGAGCAACCAGTGTGAGCTCCACAGTACTACAATATGACATTATCGTAATTAATACTTATTAAATACTTACTATGTACCAAACACTGATCCAAGCTTTTCACATGTACTAACTCATTTAATGCTCAAAATAAGCCCATCAGGTAAGTAATATTATTGATGTTATTTTTCCCATCATAAAGATAAGGAAACTGAGGCATAGAAAAATTAACTTCCCTGGAGTTAGAAGGAGATAGAATCATCATTCAAACTCAGATGATCTGTTTCAGAGGCCACGCTTTTTGGGGATCCCTGGGTAGCTCAGTGGTTTAGCGCCTGCCTTCAGCCCAGGGCATGATCCAGGAGTCCTGGGATCGAGTCCCACGTCAGGCTCCCTGCATGGAGCCTGCTTCTCCCTCAGCCTGTGTCTCTGCCTCTCTCTCTCTCTCTCTCTCTCTCTCTCTCTCTCTCTCTGTCTCTCATGAATAAATAAATACAATCTTAAAAAAAAAAAAAGGCCATGCTTTTAACCATTGCACTGTGATTCTTGCTCTCAAAAGACCCATCTAGGAAATAATCAGGAACTGGTAAGACAGCATATACTCCAAGTATAATAGCAGTTGAAAGATGAGAGAGCTCTGTGATCATTCGGAGTTAGATATTTTATTTCCTTAAAGTAAGTACCCTAGCAGTGTACTGTCCTCTAGAAAAAAAAGAACTTTGAGTAACTGGATTCACTGAGCCTGTGAATTTTAACCCATGGTCTAACTTGCCTTTTAATGTCTGGAGTCTAGACTTTGCAGACTAAGGAAAATATGTCTGTGGAGATGTAACACAAAGAAGATGTAACACTTTTGTCCAGATCTTATGGTATGACTGTAGTTTGTCTCTCCTGTCTGTCCTAAGACTGATTTAGAATAACCTTTCTGTTTCTGTTGAAGACATCAGAGTACCATGATATCATGTATCCTGCTTGGACATTTTGGGAAGGGGGACCCGCTGTTTGGCCAATTTATCCTACAGGACTTGGACGGTGGGATCTCTTCAGAGAAGATCTGGTAAGGTAGGTCCTTTAGAGAGGTTTTATTTGTCCTTCTTTGTGAGTCTTCTTCAAATAAACAGTAGGACACACATAATTACCTACTTTAAAATGACTAACTTTTAAGTTAAAAACAAAAGAAAAACTACTTACAGCATAAGCAATTTTGAATGTGTATTTACATATTTACATAACCATGGAAAAGAAGAACCTACCCTAAAGTATCAGCAATGCCTTTTTTGAAAGGATTATGAGAACCCTTTCTTTTTTCTTTAAATTTTTCTATAATTTTAAGATTCCTGTATTTTTATGAATTCCATTCATAATTAGAAAAAAAAAACCATGTTGTGAGGGAGAATAGAGAATTACTTGGAGGAACATAAATGTACTATAAAATTTAGAGCTAAGTCCTTGAGGTATGGGGATGGGGAGGGCATAAACATCCTTACAGGTATCTCTAGTACGAGCTGATTCACAACGGAGACCTGCCTGGGGCTGTTGACTCTATCTGTTATCATTTCAGAATTTAGATTGTCCAGGACATCCAAGCTGAGGTATTTCTTACATAGCTACATTTTACATTAATGATTCAATCAACATTGGTACCTAATTAGCATACTTCTAAAAAATACAGCCTTTATAGGTCTTCTCTCAGGTAGTGGGAAAGCAAAAATTTAATTCAGCTTTATTTCTACAAATATCTATCACCTGTACCACATATGGCTGGAGATTCAAAGGGGGCAAAAAGAATATCCCTTTCCTGAAGAAACATGTAGGGGTGCAGTCCTCAATGGCAGTTAGAGCTACTGGGTTAAAAAATGAGGCTATTATCCAGTAGATGTATTTTGAAATTTATTTTTTAAAATATTTTACTAATTTAAGAGAGAAGAAGAGAGAGAGAGCGCAAGCATGAGCTGAGGGAAGGAGCAGAGGGAGAGGCAGAAGCAGACTTCCCACTCAGCTGGAGCTCAGTGTGGGGTCTTGGTCCTAGGACCCTAAGATCATGACCTCAGCCAAAATCAGATGCTTAACCAACTGAACCACCCAGGAGCCCCAAAAATTACTTTTTAAGATACTTTGTTTTATACTTCATAGAACTAGAACTGGAAATTGTCCTTTTCAACTCTGGAAATGAAGGCCCAGAGAAATTGAGTGACTTGGTTAAGGTCAGGAACCAATCTAGGCCTAAAGTCCAGGTGTCCAAGTGCATTACTCTCTCCACACTACTAGTTAACCTCACCCATGCTCTCCAGTCATTGATACCATCATTTTCTATGTAGCTTTTGGTTTTAAACATTTGAAAGGGAAAAATCAAAAGGTCTTTAAACTGCCTTTCTTCAAGTTATTCTTGGCCTTAATTATCTAATCCTTTTTTTCCTTGCAAATACACTTTTCACACTTTTTCTTTTTATAGCTCTTTTTTGACCCGCTATCCATCTACTTTGTTGTTGTTGTATTTTTTTTTTTTTAAGATTTTACTATTCATGAGAGACACACAGAGAGAGGCAGAGACACAGGCAGAGGGAGAAGCAGGCTCCATGCAGGGAGCCCGACACGGGACTCAATCCCGGGACCCCAGGATCACGCCCTGGGCCAAAAGCAGCGCTAAACCACTGAGCCACCCAGGGATCCCTGTTGTTGTTTTAGAAGGAGCATGAGCTAGGTCGGCGGGAGGGGCAGAAGGTCAGGGAGAGAATCTTAAGCAAGTTTTGTGCTGAGCGCTGAGCCCAATGAGGATCTTAACCTCATGATCCTGAAATCATGGCCTGAGCCGAGTCAAGTGTTAAACACTCAACTGACTGAGCCACCTAGGTGCCCCCTATTCTGTCTCTTAAATCTTTAAAAAAAAGCTTTTTTTTTTTTTCTGATTATGAAACCTATACATGCTCATAAAAATATATGTTTAACATTGGCAACTTTCCCACCAACTTACTAATGTGTCTTAGAAATCTTTGCATATGGAAGATTATTTTTATCAGTTGCGTGATATTACTTTGTGTGGATAATAATTTACCTCATTATTTTCTGTGACAGACTTTTAGCTGCATATGTAATATATGAACCATTTCTTGTTTTCTGGACTATTTGAAAGTATGTTACACACCTGACCTGTACATCTTAAAATATTAGTGTGTATTTCCTAAAAGCAAGGATAGTCTCTTTTATAACCATGCTACAATGATCAAATTCAGGAAACAATATTGGTACAACATTTAATTATATTGATAATATCATATATGGCACATTCTACCTCCAGTACAGGATACAGTCATATGTGGCATTTAGTGGTCATGTCTGTTTAGTCTCCTGTGATCTGGAACAGCTCTTCAGTCTCTTTCTCTTTTATAACATTGACATTTTGAAGAATGTAGGCTGCTCATTATATAGAATGTTCTTCAGTTTGGTTTTGTCTGTTTCCTCATGATTAAATTCAGCTTATGTACCCGTGGTCTGAATACTTAAGTGATTTGCGTTCATCCATGCCTCTTTAGAGATGTTAATTTTGATCACCTGGTCATAGTGTTAACATTCCTCCACTGTGTAGTTACAGTTCTCTGCACCACCACCCCCATTCTGCCTTCTAAACTACTAAGCAATTTTTAGGGAGATAGATTATGTTTTAAAATCTAAGTTTAGGGATCCCTGGGTGGCGCAGCGGTTTGGCGCCTGCCTTTGGCCCAGGGCGCGATCATGGAGACCCGGGATCGAATCCCACGTCAGGCTCCCGGTGCATGGAGCCTGCTTCTCCCTCTGCCTATGTCTCTGCCTCTCTCTCTCTCTCTCTCTCTCTGTGTGACTATCATAAATAAATAAAAATTTAAAAAAAAAATCTAAGTTTATAAGAACATATTTTTCTTTTGATACCATCCCATCTTATTTTTCAGTTGAATTTATTTAATGGAGTGCCTGGGCAGCTCAGTAGGTTAAGTATATACCTTCAGCTCAGATCATGATCTCAGGGTCCTGGAATTGAGCTCCTTGCTCAGTGGGGAGTCTGTTTCTCCCTCTCCTCTGCCCCCTCCTCTGCTTGTGGTCTCTTTCTGTTTCTCAAATAAATAAAATCTTAAAAAGTATGATAACAGAATTACAATTTTATTGTTTAGAGCCCTCCATTCAGAAGCTCTAGCCATGTAATTTCATTTAATTTGAAACTTTAATAATCTGCTTGTTTATCTGCATTGAAACCTGCCTTCTATTTTTCTAATCTTTTGGGAGTTTGTCCCCACTGACTTATTTTTTACTCTGTAGAAGAATTCAGTGTTTCTGTTGATTTAAAGATTTTGGTCTTTACTGTCACAGGGTGGTGATAAAAGAGGTCTGAGTCAGCACCAGCATGTTACTTTTAGCACTTGCATAGGGAAAAAAGTCCTAACATAGGTCTTTTGAGGGGCAAGTAAGTAGATAGAAAGAATGAGGGAGAGGGAAAACAGAGATGGTACAAGTCTGTGAATATTAAATACAGCTTTCCCAGGGACCAAGGACATTGATACTCAAAATTGTAAATTTATACTTTTTTTATTAGGTAGTTTGGCAATATATATCAAAATATAAAATGTGTATATCTTTGACTCAGCCATTTCACTTCTAGAATTTATCCCGAAGAGTTAATTAGACAAGTATGTAAAGATGTGTACGTGAAGATGTTCATGACTGTGTTGTTTCTTAAAGCAGGAAGTTGGAAACTTTTTAAAAGCCAATGAATAAGTAATGAAGTAAATTATGACATGGCTACAAAATGCAATATTGTACATGAATGTGAAGTTCAGGTAGTATAAGGCTTAAAAACAGGTATTCTGGGCAAACTGCTTAGCCTCTCTGTAAACTCAACAGTAAAGTAGGGTTAATAAAACCCACTTAAAGAGGCTGTATCATATATATATGATCCCTGTTATATAGAGCAAGGTTTGACATTTTGGACTGGGACATTCTTTGTTGTACGGGGCTTGTCCTTGGTCTTAATGTCACTAAATGCCAGTAGCCATCCACCAGTAGTGACAATGAAAAATGTCTATAGTCATGGCCAAATGTCTTCTAGGAGAAAGGGGCAAAATCAACACCAGTTGAGAACCACAGACGTGTAGAGATGATTGGAAGGAAATTCTTCATGGAAACGTTAAATTGCTAAAAGTGGTTGTCTACAGATTGGGAAAGTTCCAGATGATTTTTTTTGTCTACTTTTACTTTATGCTTCTCCCTAGGATATATCATTCTTTATATTAAAAAAATTACAACCCCATAAAACAAAAATAAACTGGGGTTATGGTGTGTTTCTATTTTGGTCAAAGGGAGTGTAGGACACAATGACAAAGAGTTCTGGTCTTGGACTGGGGAGTCTGATAAAGATGATCCATGAAGAAAGAGTTCTAAGACAGGCCAGGAAAATGAACAGTGCTCTCAGCTGAGAGAAAATGAGTGATGGTCATCTGTACCTAAAAACTTTATTATATCCTAAGTCACTCCATTATGGTAAATAGTGTACCAATCTCTCATTAACTCCAGTTCAGCCCTTCCCCTCCTTTTTCAAAGGAAGACACTGTGCAACTTCTGTGCAGGGTTCCTACAAAGGAAGTTAAAAATGATGCATCTGTCAGCTAGCAGTTTCAGCAAGGAAAGCTGGTCATGGAAATGTATACTGAGACCTCAGTTTCAGGGATTTTGGTGGAGCACTTAGTACAGTCTCAAGAATATCAGGGTGCTTTGCAATAGCAGACAAATTTTTGGTGATACTGCCTGTGTATCCAAAACACGAAGTCAAAGAGTGATTTGTTTTCTTCCCCTTAAATCAATTTCTGATTTTTTTTTTTTTTGCAGTTCTCTTTGCCTGTTAAATTTATCAGTAGCAGCACTCTACTTATAAAGTAGAGAAGAAATCTTCATTGTATTGCATTTAACAGCTCTCAACATGTCATTTAGAGCTTGGGAAATTTTTTAAAAGATTTTATTTATTTATTTAGAGAGTGCACATGTGCATGCTTGTGCCTGAGCAGGGGGAGAGGGAGAGAATCTCAAGCAGACTCCCCGTTGAGCAAGGAGCCTGATGTGGGGCTCAGTCTCAGGATCCTGAGATCATGACCTGAGCTGAAATCAGGAGTCAGATGCTCAACTGACTGAGCTACACAAGTGCCCTGGGAACTTTTCTTTCAGTATTGTTAATTTATTAATGAAGCTATGGATTGTAGATTATTGGCTAGCATCTCCGGAGTGAAGTAACAACAAAAGGGAATATAATGTCTTTGAGGGCTTTTTCTTTGAGAGCCTGGGGCAGACTTATTTAAAAATGTAAAGCTCCGGACTAATCTTCAGAAATGGTTAAAACACAGGACACCTGGGTGGCTCGGTGGTTGAGCATCTGCCTTTGGCTCAAGGTGTGATCCTGGAGACTCAGGATCGAGTCCCACGTCAGGCTCTCTGCATGGAGCCTGCTTCTCCCTCTGCTTGTGTCTCTGCCTCTCTCTCTGTGTGTGTCTCATGAATAAACAAAGTCTTAAAAAAAAAAAAGAAAGAAATGGTTAAAACACATCCTCATATAGTTAAGAGAAAAATATAGAAACTAATTGAAATCTGTTTTTAGGTCAGCAGCACAGTGGCCATGGAAAAAGAAAAATTCTACAGCATATTTCCGAGGATCAAGGTGACTGTATTTTCTGATATTTTGTAAGATATTTGTAAGATATAAGTAATTTTGAGTGTGTGACAAACTAGTTCAAGGAGAAAGCTAGAAGAACTAAAGCAAATGTGGAATCATAGAATTTTAAACTAGAGAAGAACTCAGATTATTTGCCCAAATCACTTTTTTCTTTGTTTTTTTTTTTTTTTTTTTTTTTTTAAGAGAGCGAGAGCATGCGCATGTGAGCAGGGGAGGGGGTGCCGATGGAGAGAGAGAGAGAGAATCTTAAGGCTCCACACCCAGCACAGAGCCTGACTCAGGGCTTGATCTTAAAACCCTGAGATCATGTCCTGAGCTGAAATCGAAAGTGGGACACTTAACTGTTTGAGCCACCCAGGCACCCTTCACCCAAATCACTCTTAATTGAGCTGGAACTGAAAGAAGTAAAGTTCATTCATCTAGTCCTTCAACAGGTATTTACAGAGTGCCATGAGTGTATTAGGCATTGAGTATATGTTGAAGAGAACAACTGAGTTGTCCTCTTGCCTTAAAGATTGCAGTTTTCTGCAGGGAGCTTCTGACCTGGCCCTATGCTAGTCACTCTGCTAGTTAATGGCAGAGCAGGAACCATCACCAGATATCCTGATTGCCCTTCCTTCCTTCCTTTTCTTCCTTTTCTTTCTTTCTCTCTCTCTCTCTCTTTCTTAAAGATTTTATTAATTTATTTGAGAGAGAGTGAGTGAGAACAAGTGGAGGGAGGTGGGGAGGGCAGAGGGAGAAGGAGAAGCAGATTCTCCACTGACCAGGGAGCCTGATGCAGGGCTCAATTCCAGGACCCCAAGATCATAACCTGAGCTGAAGGCAGACCCTTACCTGGCACCTCTGACTGCCTTTTTCATGAGGCCATTTGGCTGCCAAATAGTGGTGGAGAGCAGAGACTGAGACTGCTGGAAACGGAAAGGGGAGAAAGGGAGGAAGAGGGAGAGGGAAATGTTGGGCAAGAACCCTCTCCATGTTGCTTAGACCCACATCCCATGTGCCAAGAACAGTACTTAGCATGCAGATACATGACTAAGATCTGCTGTACAGATGAACAAAACAGGGAGAAGGGTTTTATCATTTTCCTAGTCAGTCCTTGCACACCCTCTACTTGGGCAGTGAACTTGAGAATGTAGATGGGCCCAGCAGCCACTGTTTACTGGTCCTTATCAATGTCTCTGATTCTCAGATCTTGGGATCACAGCTTCTTAACCTGGGACCCATGTGTGGACTTGAAGAGTTCTAGGATTTCCTATAAAATATGTGGGGATATGGACACTTTTCTAGAGGTCCACAGGGGGTCCAGGGCCCTCAAATGTCAAGACCATCTGCTACTTGGACCATAACTAGGACTTTTTCTACATATAATCTTCAGGTTTTTAAGCCTTTTAGTTTTTTTTTTAATTTAAATATTATACTAGACTGTATAGAACACAGACAACAAATGTCGTGTAGCTATTTTGGTGAGGCATGGTGCTTACCTAGTCACACAGCTATGAGTGATTATAGAGGCTACATGGTGCTTACCTAGTCACACAGCTATGAGTGATTATAGAGGCTACATGAACCCTGCTAAAAGGGAACTCATTCCCTGGGATATGCCTGTAGTGCCCAGAACAACATAATCTTAAAGATTAGATGCAAGCAAAAAAGGGCCCAATACTCTCCGTCCCTGAAAGGTAAAGTAGGGAATAGCCAGGAACACCTATATGCTGCAGAGCCCAGTACACCCTTTCTCTGCTGTTAAAATAACCAATAAGTTATCTATGTGTACGGTCATTGCATTGATCCAATTACTGCTTACCTTTCAGAGATTGGGAACAGTATTATGGTGTAGGATACCTTGTTTTATATCACATGTTTCTTTTATAGGACAAGTCCAGAACGAGATCCTCTCATTCTTCTATCTCGGAAAAATCCAAAACTTGTTGATGCAGAATACACCAAAAACCAAGCCTGGAAATCTATGAAAGTAATCACCAATTGTCTGAATAGAATCATAGCAGGGAACATTCCTACTCAAAGAAATTGCCACCTGGGTAGAATTCCAGATTAGGTTCCCTCTCAGCAGTAGAGGAATGTAGAGAAAGTTCCACAAACTAGTATTAGGATATATGTAAATTATTATTTTTCAAATTCACGTTGCTCTTCTGGGCCATATTATGAGTAGTAGTTTTTAACCACTTTGAAGGTTTAAGCCAGAGGACACCAACTTTTTATGGAAAGGGCCAGATGGTAAATATTTTAGGCTTTGTGGATTGTATATGGTCTTGTTGTAGTTATTCATCTCTGCCGTCACAGGGTGACAGCAGCTGCAGAATATATATAAATGAATGAACCTGGATATATTCTAGTAAATCTTTTTCTACAGCACGGAAATTTGAATTTCATGTAATTTTCACATGTCATATTCTTCCTTAGGTATTTTCAAGGACTAGAAACATAAAATATTCTTAGCTTATAGGTTGTATACAGAAACAAGCAGTGGGCCACAGCATTTGGCCTCTGGGCTGTAATTTGCCAGCCCCTGGTTTAAACTATTAGTTCTCAACCCTGACTATACAATCTAATCCGAGAGCTTAAAAACATCAATCAAATGAATCAGAGTCTCTGGGGATGTCCAGGCATCTTCATTTGTTTAAAAATAGGGGTTTACATTTCAAAACTAATAAGGCACATGTAACTGAAATATTATAACTCAATGCCAGAACTAAGGTTTAGGTGAATAGGTAAAACCAGGTCAGAAGGAGGAATTGGGATTCAGAGAGGTGAACTGTAAGGTGAAGCCAGCAATGACTGGCTCCTTCAGGTTGGAGTTCATCTCTGTTCTCTTAACCTCTGTGACTTCCTGCTTTATTCAAAGAACTTTAAGTCTTAAATGTCCTCATTTGAAATTTCCATATACTATATGGGGATAATAAGGAAAAAAATTTTAAACTTGTGGGAAAACTAAGCATATCTGAGATGTATTATTTGATACTTTTAATCAAACAGGAGCAAATGAAATTTTAAGAAATTTTGTTAAAAAATAAAAATATGAAAAAATGTATCCATTCAGCACAGCCTCTACTGTGGGAAGCTGGGAAAGCAAGTAAGACTTGTTTCCCTCACTAAGACGTTTACCATCTGCCAGGGTAGCTGGAATATAGATGGAGGCTGGGGGGGGAGGGGCGGGTCTCAAACTCAAATGCCTCTGAGGGCCACAGGAGTGAGCAAGAGAGAGTGCTAGAGGACCAGTGATTGCTGCCAAGGGACTAGGAGTCCAGTTTACCAGATCTTCTTTTTTCTTTTTATGAGAAAAGTTGGAAATCTGGATTTTTGTAAGAAATATCTTACCATCTATGAGTGTTGGCAATGGTTTGAATTTTTATTTCTAAGTACTTTGCATCCCCAACAAAATCGTGTGTGCGTTACACCTCTAAGCCCACCAGCCACCCCCTAATGTCTTGTATGTATAACTTACGCAGAGTGAAACATGCTGTAAGTTAGGACCTCTAAGTACAGAGAAGGATCCATGTGGCTCTGAGAGCTTTAACCTCTAAAATCAGACAGGCCCTGAGTTAAAACCGTTGTTCCTCTACTTAGGCACACATGACCCTGAGCAAGGGCCCTCCAGCTTTTTAAGGCCATGACTCCTTCATCTATAAAATGAGATAATAATCTGAATTATTATCAGAATGTGTTTATCAGGGCACTGAGATGAGGTCATGTTGATGGAATGCTTAACAATGCTTGCTGCAGTGAGTGGTCTTCAATCAATACGACCACTCTCAATACTAATAACATTCTTTTTGCTTGAAGGATACCTTGGGGAAGCCAGCTGCTAAGGATGTCCATCTTGTGGATCACTGCAAATACAAGTAAGACTTCCAGGACTCCTGACTCTTGGTTTCCCTGTTGCATTTGGAGTAGCTTCACTTTGGGGGAGAACTTCAATACTAGGACCCAGGTGGGGTTTATCAAAGTCCTGTCCTTCATTTGGTTGTTTACCGAGACTATGCTATATGCACGAGGCTCTCACCTGAGTTCTGTGGGAACTGTAGGACAATGATAATAAAGGTCCCGGCCTCCATAGACCTTGCTGCTAGTAAGCAGAATGGTGGGACTCCCTCTCTCCAACACCCCATCCAGCCAAGAGGTGAAGTTAGATGAAGTATGTATCAAGTTAATAAGGGTTTACATTTCAAAACGAATAAGGCATATGTAACTGAAATATTATAATTCAATGTCAGGACTAAGGATTAGGTGAGCAGGTAAAACCAGGTTAGCAGGAGGAAGTGGGGGAATTCAGGTGAATGCTGATTACACTGCACAGTGGGAAGTATAGGGTAGAAACAACTCTAGCTGGAGATGGGGGTGCATGAGAAATGCTGAAAAGAAAATGTTCTAAGATAGCTTTTTTCCAGAGAGTATTTCTTTGAAGGTTGATGATGTGTATACCTGGTTCTCTTCTTCCAACTTGAGAAAAAGAGGGAACAGGGAACAGCGGAGGCTTTCAGTGGGGTACCTTATGGGAAAAACAAGGTTTTGGGGAGCCATGACTCATTAAAGAGATTAGGCCCAGGAAATCTTGTACAAAAGCCCTAAGATACTGTCTCCATCTGAGTCTTAACATGTCTATCTAGCACCCAGCTCATGGCCCTATCTGGGTCTGTCTGGAGAAAGAATTCTCCTTGCTCCCCTCACCCTGACATTACCTAAAACAGGCAATAGACCCTGGAAACCCGCAGGGACATGTGGATGTGTCCTAGAAAGCTGAAAATAGAAAGGGAGGGAGAGGAATCATAAAAAGAGAGAAGAGGAGGAGGGAACAAAAAGAAAAAAAGATATTTGTGGCAGACGTATAGTATCAAGTGTATTTTGCTCTTTCTTTCCCAGGTATCTATTTAATTTTCGAGGTGTAGCTGCAAGCTTCCGGTTCAAACACCTCTTCCTGTGTGGTTCACTTGTTTTCCATGTTGGTGATGAGTGGTTGGAATTCTTCTATCCACAACTGAAGCCATGGGTTCACTATATCCCAGTCAAAACAGATCTCTCCAATGTCCAGTGAGTAGCTCTCCCCCAAGCAGAGTGCCTAACTAATGATGCCCACAATCTGCCTCTCAGGCCCCTGCCATGTAGGACATTTACAACTGGTGACTTTTTCACTTGAAAGATTTTTTTTCTTACTTGGTTTGCATATATAGTGCCGCTATTCAACTAGGCTATACGTGAGATTTAATTTGAAAAAGTGCTCTAATGCTACTTTGAAATGTAACATTCAGACAGTATGCGGTGGAAAAGCTCTTATCTCTCAAAGACTAAAGATAGGGATGTTAGATGCTGTTATATTGTCAAAGAGACTTTCAGATACAATGTGAGAACTGACACCACTGAGACTAATTTTGTCACGTGATGGGAGGAGCTAAGAAGAGATAGGGCAAGGGGCCAGGAATGCGAGCCCCATGCCCTCTTCTGGGGGCAAGAGCAAGAGACAGAAGGGAAACTTCATCACTATTGATTTTTTTTATGTGTATCATTGAACATTTCTCTATTCTCTCAAGTATGTCCCAAATCTATAAACAGATTGCCTTTAGACTATGTATGAGCTTTTGTTATTGATATTGTTGTTGTTTTGGCCCTGTGAGGACTCTAATATCTTTGCTTTAAAAAAGAAATAATCCGGGGCACCTGCATGGCTCAGTGGTTGAGCGTCTGCCTTCAACTCAGGTCATGATCCCTGGGTCCTAGAATCAAGTCCTGCATCAGGCTCCCTGAAGGAAGCCTGCTTCTCTCTCTGCCTGTGTCTCTGCCTCCCTCTGTGTCTTTCATGAATAAATAAATAAAATCTTTAAAAATATAAAAAAGAAGGAATCCATTATCTACCTATCTAGAGATTAACCATAGATCTTGGTCTATAGTCTTTTTTTTTTTTTTCCAAATTTAGGGAACTGTTTCTATTTTTATTTTTAATTATTTAAATTTTGTTAGTTACCATACAGTGCAATATTGATTTCTGGAGTAGAATTCAGTGATTCAGCAGTTACATATAACACCCAGTGCCTATCACAAGACCCTCTTCAATACCCATCACCCATCTAGCCCATCCCCTACCCACTTCCCTCCATCAACTCTCAGTTTGTTCTCTGTCATTAAGTCTCACATATGGCTTGTTTCCCTCACTCCTTTTTTACTTTCCCCCTTCTGATATGTTCATCTGTTTTCTTTCTTAAATTCCACAAATGAGTGAGATCATATGGGTTTTTGTCTTTCTCTGACTGACTTATTTCACGTTAGCATAATACACTCTAGCTCCATCCACATAGTTCAAATGGCAAGATTTAATTCTTTTTGATGGCTGAATAATATTTCATTGTATGTACACAACACATCTTCTTTATCCATTTGTCATTTGATGGACATTTGGGCCCTCTCCATAGTTTGGCTATTGTTGATAATGCTGCTATTAACATTGGGTTGCATGTACCCCTTCAAATCTGTATTTTTGTATTCTTTGGGTAAGTATCTAGTAGTGCAATTGTTGGATTATAGGGTAGTTCTATTTTTAGCTTTTTTTTTTTTTTAAAGATTTTATTTATTTCTTCATGAGAGACACAGAGAGAGACAGAGACATATGCAGAGGGAGAAGCAGGCTTCCCACAGGGAGTCCAATGTGGCACTCGATCCCAGACCCCAGGATCATGCCCCAAGTCGAAGGCAGACACTCAGCTGCTGAGCCACTCAGGTGTCCCTATTTTTAGCTTTTTGAGGAACCCCCATACTGTTTTCTAGAGTGGCTGTACCAGTTTGCATTCCTATCAATAGTGCAAGAAGTTTCCCCTGTCTCCACATCCTCACCAACACCTGTTTTTTCTTGTGTTGTTATTTATCCATTCTTTCAAGTGTGAGATGGTATCTCATCATGGTTTTGATTTGGATTTCCTTGATGATGAGTGATGTTAAACATATTTGCATGTCTCTGTTAGCCATTTGGATTTCTTTGGAAAAGTGTCTGCTCATGTCTTCTGCCCATTTCTTAATTGGATTATTTGAGGGGGGGGGATGTTGAGTTTGGAGTTCTTTTGGATACTAACCCTTTATCAGATCATTTGCAAATATCTTTTCCCATTCTGTAAACTGCCTTTTAGTTTTGTTGATGGTTTCCTTTGCTGTGCAGAAGCTTTTTATCTTGATGACGACGTCCCAGTAGTTCATTTTTACTTTTGTTTCCCTTGCATCCAGCAATGTGTCTAATAAGTTGCTACCAAGGTCAAAGAGGTTGCTGCCTGTGTTCTCCTCTAGGATTTTCTGTCTCACATTTAGGTCTTTCCTCCATTTTGAATTTATTTTTGTGTATGGTGTAGGAAGTGGTCCAATTTCATTCTTTTGATGTGGTTGTTCAGTTTTCCCAATACCATTTGTTAAAGAGACTGTCTTTTTTCCATTGGATATTCTTTCCTGCTTTGTTGAGGATTAGTTGACCATATAGTTGTGGGTTCATTTCTGGGTTCTCTATTCTGCTCCATTGATCTACTTGTCTGTTTTTTTGCCATATATATATATATATATATATATATATATATAGTCTTTTTTTTTAGCTTGGTCTATATTTTAAAGTCTAATAATTATTTCAATTTTAGGGAGTTGTTGCATTTTGTAAAAGCAAATGATGATGTGGCTCAAGAAATTGCTGAAAGGTAAGTTCTGTTCATTTTTCCTTTTTTTATTTTACTTTAGCATCCCCAATTTGCACTCTAGCTGAAGGTATATGAATATTGTTATCATGGTGATAGGTAGATTACATCCTCACTACACAGAGATAATCAGAATTAAAGCTGTTCTGGAGGAAAACACACATTCTCATATGTCCCAAGCCCATTCTTTATAGAAATAGACTGAAATTTTTGAGGTAATTAAACAAGTACAGAATTTCTGAGCATTCACTCCTTATACATTTGTTTTTAAGAAAAAAGATATTAAGTTTATAAGTTTTATTGCTAAGTGCATGTATGTGGATAGGCTGGCTATAAGCTTGGCTCTGAGAATCAAAAGAATTCATATAAAGCATAAGAATTCTGTACAGTACTTAGTACAAAGTAAGCTATTACAATCACATGTAAGCTATTAGTATTATAAAATGCTGTGCTTTAAATGTTCTTGTTAATTTTGTCTCTAGGGGAAACCAGTTTATTAGGAACCACTTGCAGATGGAAGATGTCACCTGTTACTGGGAGAGCCTGTTGACAGAATATTCTAAATTCCTGTCCTATAATGTAACAAGAAGGAAAGGCTATGATCAGATTATTCCGAAAATTTTGAAAACTGAACTCTAGTAATCATCATCAGACCACAGTTCTCTCTGGCAGCAGCTCTCAGATAGCCTGTGGTGAGAAGCTTACCATGAATGTGGCACGATACCTTGAATACTTTTATCAAGCCAAATACCTGATTTTCCTTATCATGCTGCACCCAGAGCAACTCTCTAGAACGATCCAAAATGTGTATAATACAGACCTGAAGCAGCTCAAAGCTCTGGCTGAATAAGGACCAGAAATCATAAGATGTGGGTTTTGAACCCAGTTCTACTTTTTATTTTCTTAAGACCAATCACAGCTTGTGCCTCAGACCATCCATACATGTATGTCCATCACTGTGAAATTAACTGTGTCTATGGGATGGTACTTTGTCCCATTATTTGGAGCAGAAAATTGATCATTTGGAACTAGTACAACTCATCACCACAATTCTTTTTTTTTTTTTCATCACCACAATTCTGCAGTTATCCTAGGTTTTATCTCTGTCACTGTATTTTAATGTAGGAAGCCCTATAGGGTTTGTGAAAAATTCTTGGGGATCATTGCCTGAAAGGTCTAAGGAAGTAGTAGTTGTACATGCAGTGATGTGGCAGTTCTCTTTTGTAAAAGCATAAGCTTTTTGGTACTCAGGAGGTTTCTATAATGCCACATAGAAAGGGGCCAGTTGCATGAATAATTATTGCAACTGGATTTCAAGTTCCCCTTTTGTGCCTTCACACACTTGTTTTATGGTCTCTATTTAAAAACAAAAACAAAACCTCTTAATAAATTTAGGAAGTAGTCTTTACTCTTCAAAAGAACTGTGCATAAAACACCAACCAGTTCTTCCTTACTCCTTGCACACCCTTAATATTTTTCCTCTTTAAATTGGCAGTAGTCCATAGCTTCCAGAGTGTGTGGTGACCTCAAGGAGTCTTCACCTCTGAAATGTTACATTGGGAGCTTAGACATCCAGCTTGAGGATGGAGAAGATACTTCAGTGCAAATCCATGTTGGAGTACCTTCTTTCCACTTTCCATTTTTTGAAAAACACATTTGGATAGTAGCTTAATTGCTCAGGATGCTCCCCTAACACAGTCAAAAATAAAAAAAATATTAAATGAAAACCCATAGAGTCAGGGGACTCAGAATCAACTTCATTCCTTAGGCCCAACTTTCCCACACTGAAATCAACTCTTCTACTTTGCTTCTTAAGGAACCATTCAGTATTAGTTGGTTTCAAAATTAGTAAATGTGAGTGAGGTTCAGTCATATAAGATCAGGGATTTTATTCCATTAGTGAGAAATGTATTTGGTTTTTTAAACTTCGTTCCACAAAATTTTAAGGACAGTCATAGAGGAGTTGGATATCCTTGGTAAGATCATCGCATAGAATAAGGCAGACATTGAAAGTTAGATGTTTCTATGTATTAAAAATTCATGGGGACCATGTCTTCAGGTGCTAGAAGTCTAGCGATAAGCAATCTGGATTTCTGAGTTGTACTGTAGTTTTGCCTTGTCAGTATGAGGCCTCAGTAATGTTATCTTTCTCTCCGTGTTTTAATTTTCCTGTCACTAGACTAGAAACAATTTTCTGTCCTTTGGATTAGGAGCTGAAACTGCATTTCCCTGGGAATTTCCCATTTTGCTTCAAGTTCCAGCTCAGGTATCCCATCTCTGAACGTTTTCTTTCATTCCTCTATGCAGGTAGGAGCTATCATAAATAACTTTGCTCATGCCTGAGTTATATAACATCTCATTGCACCGCAAGTATTTGCCTATTTCTGGTACTGTTCTGTGGGCTTCTTGACATGTGGGAATCATGTTTTACTCATCTTGATGTCTCTATTATCCAGTACAGTGCCTCGCACAGAGTAGATACAAAGAATTATTGGGAGAATGGGTGGGTAGATGGATGGGTGGATGGGTGGATGGGTGGTTGGATGGATGGATGGATGGATGGAGGCAGTTGACTTAACTAGATCCTATTTACAGATAGCCTAGCCTAGCCGTTAGCTCCTAAGGGGGACTGGACAAGACTCTAAGAGTTGGATCAATGCAGATTCTTACCTGCTCTTTGAATAGTCAATAAGGCTATCTTTGTATTAAATTCAGGAAATGTTATTCGGATTTTCTACTTATGTGTTTACCTCAGTGTAGGTGGTATGAGGATGGTGTGTAACTATGAAAAATGTATGTTTTTGAAAATAATTTTTATCCCTGTAACTTTTGAAGGTTGTTGTTTGTTGTTAACACTGGCTAGGTCCTGCGGTGCCTGAGTGACTCAGTCATCTGAGCATCTGATTCTTGGTTTCAGCTCAGGTCACCACCTCAGGGTCATGATCATCGAGCTCTGCACTCAGTGTCGAGTCTGCTTGAGATTCTCTGCCTGTCCCTCTCCCTTCCCCCCCCCCAAGTAAGTAAATAAATAAATAAAATCTTTAAAAACAAAAAAACACTAGCTAGGTCCCACACTTACCTTTCCTCCTTAGAGCACTAAAGGTCATACTTTTCTTAGAAAAAAAAAAGAATAGTTTATTTGAATGAAGTAGGATACATGGGTAAGACAAGTAATGCCTTTCCTTTCTTTATCTGGAGAGTATCCTCTGTGTGATGTCACCAGTATCCAACCTTATTCTACTGTGGTAGTCAGGTTCTCCTAATTGCCAAGAACAGAAACTTCTAACTAGTTTACTCAAAAGAACTTATTAGAAGCATATGAGGGCATCTCAAAGAACCTTGACAAATTTCCTAGCAGTTAGAGGGATAGAAATAAGGGCAACTCCAGGAACCTCAACAAGAATTTTGGACTGCTCTAGAGTGCTGCTGTGTACAGTTCCAGAGACTGTCAGGCTCTCTCAGCCTGAGATTCCCAAGAGAAAAAAATTTAATGGGCTCCTTTGGTTCAGCTCCAAAGAGGATAGTTCCTTACACTGACTACAAACAAGAACACACAGAAGTACAGAAAAATCCATCTTCCCATGCATCTAAATATGCCATCACTTAAGATAATCCTACTGCATCCAGAGGTAATGTGCTGTGGGTGAGGCAGAGGGCTACAACTACAAAATTTAACATTTTTCAAATACTTCTTGAGCATCTACTGTACACAGAGTGGGAGATAAGAAAATGTTTACAACAGGCTCCCTAGCCTCAAGGGGCTCTGTAGTTGAAAAAAACAAATAACAGTATGAGAGGCATCATAAGCAGAAGGTGATTAAGGTGACATGAGGCTTTAATCAGGAGGCCAGTTATTCATACAATGTGAATTTGGAGTTGAGAGAAGAAAGAAATTTCCATCGAGTGCAGATGGGAATCTTCATGGTGGTAAAATCTGAGTTGTGCTTTGAAGGATGAGTAAACGAAGTGGTCCTGAGGAGTTCTCAAAATTTGTTTTTTTCTACCTATGAAAACAGTTTATGATCATATATAATACAACAAACTGTAATATATGTAGCAAGGGCAGTATCTGATGAACCTAGCAGGGAAAGGGAAACTTGTGACTCCTGAGAGAAAATTCATGTTTGGGGAGGAAGTGTTTGAGTTTTGTGCACGGAACTCAGCAACAAGGGCTGAGGGTAGAAGAATGGTGGTTCCAGATAGTGTGGTGACTATATCGAAATCCTTCCTTGATGCCTTTACTCTAGTAGCAAAGGCACATGCTGGGAAGGAGAGAGCTCTATTTAAACAGTAGTCCAAGCAACCTCAAAACACCTTTTGGGTTAGCATTGTTCGGAGTCCCCTCAAGAAGACCCCAGATCACACAGTAAGGAGGGTATTTCCCTAGTGATTAGAAAAAAGTAAGACCTGGGGATCTGAAAAAGTGGAAGTGTGACAGAAGGTAGAGTCTGAGTTGCTGAGATGGAATCGCAGCAACAGTGTGAGCAGTCACCAACGCTCTGGGGACTTGTCGAGGTACTACCAGATGGTAAAGGGAACCTTACAGTAAGGCTCCCAAAGTTAACCAAGAAGCAAAGAAGGCAGCTATAGAGTTCATGAAATTTGCCTGTTAATAAGACATCATTTGTATCTGCAGGGTACGCGTGTCCCTGGGGACATTTGAGTTGTATCCAAATGGCTTAAGTAGTAACTGCCCAACATCCCTGCTCCAAATTGCAAGTCCTCCCTCATCCCAGAATGACTCTGGAATCGTCACAAGCATTTTTTTATTTTTTATACATGTAGACTTGCAGACTTCACCACCATTTTCTTGGACTTCAAAGCCGTGGGGCTTCATCCTGGTGCCCACCTCTATCTATATGGGGTAGGCAGCAACCTGGAGTGAAAGCCAGGAGTCAGGGCATCTGAATTCTTTATGGAACAACCTATATGCCGGACCCAATGCTAGGTCCTGGACATACGGAGATGAAGATCCCTGGCCTCTGAGCTCAGAATTAGTCTACTGAGACACATCAGCAATTAGGCAGTTGTGATGCAATGTAGTAAGCGATAACGATGGGAGTTGATGGAACCCGGTCTCCCAGATAGCGGTCACTAATTCAGGTAGCCCCTGTAGTCAGTCACCCCTCCGGGCCTTATCAAAGTCCAGAGTTCCGTTTACTGTATCCTTCTAAAGAGTGTAGCAGTTCTCAATTACGTCTAGAAAGGAATAAAGGAGGGGTGGGGATCGGACTGGGTCTGGTGGCCAGCGAAACGAAATCCCACAAACCAGTTCGGGAGTATCATAAACGCGTGCGTTTTATTTTATTTTATTTATTTTATATTTTTTTAACGCGTGCATTTTAACAAAGACTAATACCTCGACTGCTATGTTAGCAGAGGCTGTACTGAAGGTAAATTATGGCTAGAATATGCAAGAAAAACACCTGATAGCAATTCCAGCACTTGTTCTGCCTTTTGAGAAAACAACAGGCATGTGAACTAACGGTGGTAAAATCCATCTTGTGAACGACACCCCCCGCCCCCGCAGCTGATTCCTCAAAAAATTGTTCTGGAAACCCCAGTGTATCTGGCACCAAGGCCCATCCATGCTCGATGCCGCAGCCCGGGAGGTCGGCGACAGGTAGGTCGGGCTCGTGCTTGCGCAGGTGGTCTTCCCCGCTCCACTTGTATCGACTGTTGCATTTTCTTTTTCATCTGTGCGGAATCCCCGGAGTCTTAAGGACCTAAAGTACGTAGCCTGCGACACCTGGACGCCCGGAACCGGCGAACGGGGGCCCAGAAAGCCGGGAGACACCCGGGGACGCCGGGCGGGAGGCGGGGCGCACTCGCCGCCACTCACATACTTCCGGGGGCGGGGCGGGCGTTGGCACCGCTGAGGGTCGCCCCGCCTGCAACCGGAAGTGTTTTCCAAGGGCTCCGCCGTCGCCCCGCCCATTGACCTTTGCCCCTGGCGGGGACGGCACTTCCGGTCTCGTGTATCCAAGGCCTCCCAAAGTGAAGGCGGGTTGGGAGGACGGGGATGTGAGGAGTTGAGGCGGCAGGTCGGGCAGCCGGCAGGCTGGGGCCGTAGCGCGCGGGGGCTGAGCCCCTCCTTGCCGCAGTTCTCCTGTGTCCTCCCCCGGCGTCTCCGGGAGGCCTGGGAGCCCTGAGAACCCAGGCGTGTGTCTGTCCTCAGGTTCCGAGAGAGCCATGGCGGTGCGGCCGCGGGCGCCACAGTGCTTCCTCTGCGGGCGGCTGAGTCCTTTCCCCCGCGTCTTCGCTGCTGGAGCTGTGGCCGCCGAGTCGGGGGCCCTCGCGGGGGACCAGGAGCTGCCCGACTACGCGGAATCCGGATGGGACCGCCTCCGGGACCTGTTTGTCAAAGAGTAAACGCGCCTCGGGTCTGTGGGGGAGGGGGCCGTGAAGGGCTGCCGGGCCCCTCAAGGGAGAGCTTCTTCTTCTTTTTTTTTTTTTAAATAAGATTTGGCATTTTAATATTTGTATCCCCAGCTTGCGTCCCCTGACATCCCCATCTGGTAGTCGTGTTGGTTGACAGGACAAGATTTCCAGTGGGAAGGGGGAAACGCACTGCATGTGGGAGCTCTGAGGGCTGTTGAGGGAGTAGAGCCTTCAGGGTAAGCTCCTGGCTTTGCAAGTTGGAAGAACTGGGCCGAGCCAGTCCGTGTCAGAACTCACCCCGCAACCCGCGTCTGCAGGGCTCCGCTCCAGTGTTGTTCTCACTTTATCACAAATTGGTATTTTGTAAAAAAAAAAAAAAAAAAAATGGTATTTTGTGATCATGACCCCTGCTCCTCTCCAAAACATGAAGGTCGAAGAGATGGCAGAGAGACCCAGAATATTCATTCTGTCAAATAAGGGGGAAAAAAATTATATATGTGTGTATATATATATATTTACATACATATATAAAATAGCAAATGTCTCATCCATTCATGGAACAAGATGTTAGCTGGATTAGCGGATAAGGTTATTTCAGAGTAAAGGATAACCCTTCAAGTGGAATTGACTTGAATGAAAGACTCCGGATATTTCAGTCGTCCGTGCATTCCATCATTTTTTCGTTTATCAATCACTGGTGAAAAATTTGCGCTTTTATGGAGTAGGTTCCCCTACAGTTGTCAAGCGGTTAAATGAGCTGAAGCTTTGTGATGTCGCTGAGGTTGTTGGGGCAAGAGAGCTTCAGAATCGTGTTTTAATTGCTTTATTGAGATTTCATCTTTTTTTTTAATTTTAAAATTTTTAGATTTAAAATTTTAAAGATTTTTTTAAATGTTTTTTTGATTTTATTTTTTTAAAGATTTTATTGATTTTTTAAAAGATTTTGTTTATTTGTTTTAAAGATTCTATGTATTCATGAAAGACACAGAGGAGAGAGAGAGGCAGAGACATAGGCAGAGGAAGAAGCAGGCTCCATGCAGGGAGCCTGATGTGGGACTGGATCCCATGTCTCCAGGATCGGGCCCTGGGCTGAAGGCAGGCGCTAAACCGCTGAGCCACTCAGGGATTCCCAGATTTTATTTACTTGAGAGCAAGTGAGAGAGAGAGTGTAGGCATAATTGGGGGGGGGGAGGGTACGGGGCAGGGGCAGAAGGAGAAGGATAAACAGACTCTGCTGAGCAGGGAACCTGTCCGGGGTCTTGATCCCAGGACCATGACCTGAGCTGAAGGTAGACGCTTAACCCACTGAGCCACCCAGGTGCTCTTCGCCTTTATTTTAAAGTCATTGAGGCAGCCTTTCTCATTGGTCCTTCCAGTAGTTACTTGAAATGCTTGTGAAAGAGCCTACTAGGATATAACAGAAGAGGTCTTTTTTTTTTTTTTTTAAATGATTTACTTATTCATGAGAGAGGCAGAGACACAGGCAGAGGGAAAAGGAGGCTCCATGCAGGGACAGTGATGTGGGACTTGATCCTGGGACTTCAGGATCACACCCTGGGCCCAAGGCAGGCGCTCAACCGCTGAGCCAGCCAGGCATCCCAGCAGAAGAGGTTTAATGTTGACCAGCTTTATAAACCACAGAAGGTTGGAGCTGAAAGAAATTTGAAGGTCATCTAGTGTAATTTCTGTGCTCCCCTCCATTGTAGATGAAGAAACTAAGACTTCTAGAGATTGTGATCTGGCTGCAGGTCACCTAACAGTGGGTGACAGAACCAGAACCACAGTCCTATTTGTAGTTTAGGTCCTTTCTACCACTGTGCCATTTCTTCACTTTTCATTGGGTATTTGAGCCAACTGCAGAACTTCTGAGAACCACTATTTCCATATCAATAAAATGGATAGATAGATAGATAGATATGTATATCCCCCATGTCATGGAATTTTTTGTAGAAAAAAGGCAAAGCATATACATCTGGCTTATTAAATGTTAAGCTTTTTACATTTTCTCTTTTCTGAGTTCTGCCACAGACCAGTTTTTAGGTAAATATTTTTTATCTTATTCAGTGTAAACGATAAATACAGGGTTCAAATTTTTTTTTTAAAGATTTTATTTGGTTTTATTTATTCATGAGAGACACAGAGAGAGAGGCAGAGACACAGGCAGAGGGAGAAGCAGGCTCCCTGCAGGGAGCCCCATGCGAGACTCAATCCCAGAACCCCGGGATCATGCCCTGGGCCAAAGGCAGGCGCTCAACTACTGGGCCACCCAGGGATCCCTACAAGGTTCAAATTATAGCAGTTTTTCCTATTGACATAAATATAAGAATTACAGTTTTCTAAGAAATTAGATTTCTCTTGTAGATGCAGGAACTGTTAAAGACTCCTTGATTCTGATTTCAGAAATGGGGTTCTTGACGGAGCACTTAGGTGGCTCAGTCAGTTAAGTATCCAACTCTGATTTTGGCTCAAGCCATGATCTCAGGGTTGTGGGAGCAAGCCCCATGCTCCCAGGGTCTGTGCCTAGCAGGGCATCTGCTTGAGGTTGTTTTCCCCCTCCCTCTTCCTCTCTTCTCCCTCCACTCATACTTACACACACTCTCTCTCATAAGTAAGTAAGTAAGTAAGTAAAGTAAATAAATAAATAAATAAATAAATAAATAAATAAAATCTTTTTTTAAAAAATTCAAAAAGGGAAATAACTGATCTTTGCATCCAGCTTACAAATTCCTGTTTCCAGAGATGTGGTTGAGTTGTAATAGTCATCAAATAAAAGTACCTGAGGAAAAAAAAACTTTATTGGAACATAATTTGCACCTAGAAAAATATTTTCACAAACCAAACATAGCTGTGTAACCAACACCAAGAGACTGTTAGCAGCATTTCAGAAGCTCTCCTTGTGCCACTCCTAGTCACTGCCTTTCCAACAAATAGCCTAATTTCTAACAGTGTAGATTAATTTTGGCCAAGTTTTGAGGTACTTGTAATATAACTGCATTGTTTAATGTATCAGAAGATTCTGCCCATAATGAAAAATGTGGTGATACTAGTATTGGGATAATTTTGAACGTACTGTCAGGGAGCAGTCTAATTCCAAACATTGTCTTTTTGATGTCTTAGTGAACAACAGAGAACTTCAAAGGAACTTGAGAATATTTATAAGGCAGCAGTTTCAGCAGGCATTATCGGCTGGGCATATGGCGGCATACCAGCTTTTATTCATGCTAAACAGCGCTATGTTGAACAGAGCCAAGCAGAAGTTTATCATAACCGATTTGATGCTGTGGTGAGTACTGATATTCTAAAGGTATAAGGCACACCAGTTTAGCAATTCACTTTACACTTAAGTAGGAGGGCTGGGAGGGTTTAGGATGTTAGGTTAAAGAAATAGTAACAGTGGAACTACTGATGGTAAATGCATACACATGGCTTGTCAGACCAGGTTTCTTATCTTCAGAAGGATTATCACCAAGGCTGTACTTTCTGAAATAATATTTCTAATCCCTAGCCAATCATCAAGGTTAGCTGTAGCATATTAACCCCATTTGCAGAGCCTCCATGGAAGACAGTAGTTCATACCTAACAATAATTAGCATTTATAACTTGACAGTTTACAGAGTGCTAACACATTTGTTAGATCTGTATATCACTTTTTGTTGTAAAAGTGAGGAAGTTAAAGCTCGTAGAGTTGTTTTAGAGTATTTTGAAATTATGTCAGACTTAACAAGTTGCAAAAGTAGTACAAAGAATTCTTTTATACCTTTAACCTAAATTCTGACTTATTTATTAAAAGCCATGAGTCCAGGGGTGCCTGAGTGGCTCAGTTGGTTGAGCATCTGGCTCTTGGTTTTTGCTTAGGCCATGATCTTGGGGTCATGGGATTGGGGCCTGTATTGGGCTTCCTGCTATGCAGGGAGTCTGCTTGGAGATTCTCTCTCCCTCTTCCTGTGCCCCTCTCCCTGCTCACATGCTCTGAATTTTAAAAAGATAACATTTGGGACTCCTTGGTGGCTTAGCGGTTTAGTGCCTGCCTTCGGCCCAGGGCATGATCCTAGAGTCCCAGGATCGAGTCCCACATCGGGCTTCCTGCATGGAGCCTGCTTCTCCATCTGCCTGTGTCTTTACCTCTCTGTGTGTGTGTGTGTCTCTTATGAATAAATAAATAAAATCTTTTTAAAAAATAAATAAAAATTAAAAAAAATAACATTTAAAAAACAAAACCAAACAAAAAGCCATCACTCAATACTGATACTCTAGAGGTTTCGACTTGCCCAATATCATATAGTAGTTAAGGATCTACTTAGGAATTCTCTCAAAATCTAGACTATATCCTCAGGATATTATACCAGACTTGCCCTATGGTGATATGAAAATGTGCTGTGGAGACAGACAACCTATTTTCCAATTCTGACTTTATTCCTTACTGGCTGAGTGATCTTGGTTAGAAACTTCCTTTAGTAAACTAGCTCTAGTAAAAACTGAAGCACCTGTCTCAAAAAAATTATAGATTAAATGAGGTAGTATGTTAACACAACTTTTACATCGAAAGTGGACGCTAAATATCAGTTCTCTTTTCTTTCTCTGTTCCTTTCCTGCATGTCTGTGTTACTATCATCCTTTCCCTTTTATTTACTGTTTAGTTGGTTGTTCCTTTTTATTTTATGGTTTCTTTTTCCCAAGATTTCTTGAATATAAAAAGCATGCCTAACACTGACTATATATTTGCCATGGCATTTGCTCTATAGATTCTCAGTTTATGCCTCATTGATAGATTACTTGGTTGACACTGGCAATTCTTAGTTCTTTTTCCATTTCTTCTTTTTTTTTTTAATATTATTTATTCATGAGAGACACAGAGCGAAGCAGAGATATAGGCAGAAGGAGAAGCAGGCTCCCTTTGGGAAGCATAATGCAGAATTCAGTCCCAAGATCCCAGGATCACGGCCGTTGAGCGCCGCTCTTTTTCCATCCTCTGATAGATTAGGATGTTTGTAGGACTTTGGCTTTATCATCTCATCACTACTTAAACAATGATATTGCTATAGGTTGTATGGTGTTTCTGTTTAGATGTCTCTACCTAATCCATAGCCAACATCCTTCTGCCAGTCTCAGAATAAAGAAGGTATCAAAGTATCTTGGAACTTCACAGCCTTTTCATTAACTTTAGCAATCTGCACATCGTGCTGCCACACGAGGCTTCATCCGGTACGGCTGGCGCTGGAGTTGGAGAACTACAGTGTTTGTGACCATATTCAAGTAAGTTCTCTCTAAATTGTGACAAAGGGTCTTGGTATTTCAGGAGCATATCTTTTGAGCAAGTGATATTTTTAAAAACTAAATACCCACATGAAAGTGACTCATAATACCCTTTTCCTCAAGAACTTTTATCTATCTGTGTAAAAGATTTGCAAATGTAGTTTTGCATCCATGGATGGAAGTCTATTAACTATTACCCAAATAAGTGCAAGGTTTCTTAGTAAGAGAAATTCTGCAGAACTCTTCTTTACATATCTTTTTCTAAGTGAATATTTTTTCCAGAAATTTGACTATTCTTTGGTTCATTCTTCAGCAGAGGAAGGCCTACCTAGAAAACCCGTAGGCATATTAGTAGTCTGGAACACATTGATGAGGCCTAGAGTAAGACTAGGAATTGACATAGTTGGCACTTCTAAACTAATACTACTTTAGTGAAAATTATGGTCAAGAAAGTAAATGAGATATGCTTTAAATTTTGTTTTCTTCCTTCCCCCTTCTTCCTAGCACAGTCAACACTGGTCTAAATGTGTACCGAAATAAAAATGCTCTAAGCCATTTTGTCATTGCAGGAGGTAAGACATTTTTGTTCTTATTTATGTTTTTCAGTCTTCTCAAATATGATTTGGGAAATATTTAAGGACTTCTAAATCAGAGCTACCGAATTCTTTGGTTGACTTCTCATCACATCTCATTCAACATTCATGTAAAATGTATAAAGAGCATTGTGCTTGGCCTTTGGTATACTTGGTGAACAAAACAGAAAAAAAAAAATCTGTTTTCATGGAGTTTTACCGTCTAATGTAATTTGGAAAAAAAGATTGCGGTGATAGAAAGTAACAAATAAGTGAGACAGTGGGATGGTCAAGGTGATCAGAGAAGGTTTTTTCTGGGGAGATGACTTTGAAGCTGATACCTGAAAAATGGGAAGAAGTAAGCCTTGAGGGTGAAGGCTCTAAGGCAAGAAAAGTTCCTCAAAAATAGGATAATATGACTGGAACATAGCAAGCGAGAGGGAAGAGTGCCTTGAGATAAGATTGGCGAAATGAAGTAGAAAGGGACCAGATTTTTTATGGTAAGAATTTGAATTTTATTTTAAAGCTCTATGCCTCTGGTAAATGTGACCTCTTTAAAATGAATGTTAAAAAAAAGTATTGAAGTATTATTTCCAGAACTATAAATAAAGTGCCACATATACTCAAGCATTCACTACCTCTTGTACATTCTCTTGCATACAAAAACATAGATATATAATGCACATAACATTTAAAAAATATTTAATTTGGAAATAATTTCAAGCTTACAAAGAGTTTTAAAAATAAAAGTAGTACAAGGAATAGCCTTCATATCCTGAGACTCAACTGTGGTTAAACATTTTAGTCCATTTGCTTTATCACTTGTGCTCTTTTTTGGGCGCATGCTATGTACATATACACACATGTAAAAGTATATACACATAGTTTGAACTTAATTTAATGGAAACATTTAAAAATAAATATAGAAATTTTAAAACAGGGATCCCTGGGTGGCGCAGCGGTTTGGCACCTGCCTTTGGCCCAGGGCGCGATCCTGGAGACCCGGGATCGAATCCCACGTCAGGCTCCCGGCGCATGGAGCCTGCTTCTCCCTCTGCCTGTGTCTCTGCCTCTCTCTCTCTGTGTGACTATCATAAAAAAATAAAAAATAAAAAATAAAAAAAAAAGAAATTTTAAAACATTTTAACATAAAACTAGAAATAGTTATTAATAGCATTGGAACGGTTGGAACGTGCCCTTTTTTAAACTTGCAGCCATTTTTCCATTGGTGTTCTGTAGACTCCAATGACTGTATCCAAACCAAATTCTGTTTTCCTCCCCTAGCTTCCATGCTTGTTCCTGCTCTTATGATCTCTATCATCTATCCTTTTAAATTTAAAAAACCTGGGATCCCTGGGTGGCGCAGCGGTTTGGCGCCTGCCTTTGGCCCAGGGCACGATCCTGGAGACCCAGGATCAAATCCCACATCGGGCTCCCGGTGCATGGAGCCTGCTTCTCCCTCTGCCTATGTCTCTGCCTCTCTCTCTCTCTGTGACTATCATAAAATAAATTAATAAAAAAATAAATAAATTTAAAAAACCAACAAAGCCAAGCAAGGATATGGTCCTGCTCTTCATCTCCTCCTTTACAAAGTTCTAGTCTTACCAATATATTTTTTTAAATATATATGGACCCCCATCTCCTTTTTCCTCTCACTGCTGCTATCCAGTCTTCCCAGTTCTAGTCTTGGTTTGCTCTACTTCCAGTGTTGCCTTCGTACTTTTTTGAACTAGAAATACGATTTAACACTTTTTTGCTTGAGGTTCTTCCATAGTTTCACATCATTCTAATGCTGATTCTTGATCTGGCCCCCATAATCTGCTCTTGCTCCACCCTTCTGACTCCGCTGTAATTTCCCAAACCCAGTATAATCTTGCTTCACATGTATGGGTTCCTCTTCTTGAACCTGCCTTACCACTACCATATACAATTTTGTTTAGCTCTTACTAAATCTGTCTTTCAAGGTTCAGCTTGTCTGTCAGCTTCAGTTTTCCTAGAGATCCTTCCTAGCCCCTATTTTCTTATCTTCAGGTCTTTTTTTCTTTTAATTAAAAAATATATTTCATTATTTCAGTTATTTTAATGGAATCTTTGGTTATTCTAATTACAAATTATTGATGGACAATTTATAAACACTGTGTGTGCACTGTGCCATTCTTAGTTTATTTATTTTTTATTTTTTATTTTTTTTGTATATTTTTTATTAGAGTTTGATTTGCCAACATAACAGCATAACAGCCAGTGCCCATCCCGTCAAGTGCCCCCCCTCAAGTGCCTGTCACCCAGTCACCCCATATCCCCCTCTCCTTCCATTACCCCTTGTTTGTTTCACCTTTAGGTCTTTATAGGTGTTTTTCCCCTATAGTTCAGTCTAAATACTTTAATCATAGCACTTAAAACACTATGTTGTAGCTGTTAATTTGTTTTGCTTCTCTACTAGATGACTTACTTGGTATCAGAAAAGTCTTTGCCTTTTATATCACAATTCTTTGATGCATAGTAGAGTAGAATAAATGTTTTTTGAATGTAAATTAAATGTAAAAATTAGGAAAAATAATAAGAATAGAAAAATAAATCTGATACAATATAATTCTTTACCTCAAATCAGCAACCAACATTGAACTTAATGATGTAACACAAAAGTAATTTCCCCTGAAGTCAGAATCAGACCAAGGATATTGGCCTCTCATTATTATTATTATTTGGCATTCATCTGGACATTTATAAATGTAAATGTCACTCAGTTGGCTGAGTGAGGAGCTTGGCAAATCCTTTCCACAAAAAGCAACAATAGAATTAGACAAAATTATCGAAAGCAACCATTTAAAGATGCTGGAAGTTGACCACAAGCACCCAACAAATCAGTAAGCATTTATCCAAGAGTTTCTACTGAGTCTTAGTAAGAACATTGAGAGTCTGTGGTGTTTCAGCCTAGGGTTGCTCCTGCCCCCTAACCCACAGTTCCATGATGCAGAAGTTTCACAAAGATAGGCTGGAGGACCAACTTTCTGTTGCTTGAGGTGGCTGGCTTTATTTGGAACAGAGAATAAAAAATTCCAAGCCAAAGGGAGTTGCTGAAAATAATTGTGACAGAGAAGGGTAATGTCACACAGCTAACCTGAGGTTTTGATACTATTTGGGGTAAGGAATAGACTGGCAGAGGAGACAGAATCTTAACAGGGATATCTAGGGGACAAGACAGCCAGAGAGGGCTTTAATAAGATCCTGCTTATCCCTAGAACCCTGGAAAGTTGCACACGTGTGTAAATATTCATGCACATTCAGGAGAAACTGGTAAGGGCCCTTGCAAGCTACTTATCTTTGGTTAGTTGTGAAGGTTAACTGTGAACACCAAAAGAAAATGCCATAAAAGACTTATAAACTGTCTAAACTTTGAATGCATTCTTCAACACAGATACATTGGCAAAGGATGGAAGCCTTACTGGCTTGAGATGTTTAAGCATAACCTCTAATGAATCATTGGCTGACTACTTAAGCCAGTGTTATGTCTAGGAAACCAGGCATAAAGATAAAAATTGAGCAAAGACTTTAGTGTCTATAGTCTGAAGACAAAAGACTCCATAAAATTGGTCCAGTCAAGTTGCTACATAAACAGAGAATTACAGCCATGCCCCTGGGATGTACCAATAACTCCAGAGATGTGTAATTTATTATCTAAAAAGTATAGTTTTCAATAACAACAACAACAAAATTACAAGACCTACAAAAACAGGGGATTAAAAAAAGTCATTAGGAATGTCTCTGACAGAACCCATCTGTTGAACCTAGCAGACAAAAAGGCTTCATACCTTTTTTTTTTTTTTTAAGATTTTATTTATTTATTCATGAGAGAGAGAGAGAGAGGGACAGAGACACAGGCAAAGGGAGAAGCAGGCTCCATGCAGGGAGCCCAACTCAGGACTCGATCCCAGGTTTCCAGGATCCTGCCCTGGGCTGAAGGCAGCGCTAAACCGCTGAGCCACCCGGGCTGCCTGCTTTATACCTTTTTCAAAGAAATAAAAGTATGATGACAGTGACTTATCAAATAGAGAATGTCAATAAAGACAGAAATTATTTAAAAAATCAAATGAAAATTCTGGAGTTGATAAATACAAAAACAGAAATTAAAAGTTCACTGGAGAGGAGGAGCTCAACACCATATTTGAAATAGAAGAGAATTGGTGAACTTGAAGATGGATCAATATAGATTGTCTCTTGTGAAATAATTTTTTTTGTAAAGACTTTGAGAGAAAGAGCAAGCACATGAGTAGGGGGCAGAGGGAGAGAGAGAGAGAGAGACAAATAGACTCCCCACTAAGCAGGGAGCCCAACATGGGGCTCAGTCCCAGGACCCTAAGAACATGACCTCAACTGAAGGCAGATCTTAACTGACTAGCCACCCAGGTGCCCATGAAGGACAGAATTTTTATTCTTATTTATTTACTTATTATTTTTAAGATTTTATTCTTTTTTTTTAAGATTTTATTTATTTATTCATGAGAGACACACACAGAGAGAGGCAGAGACATAGGCAGAGGGAGAAGCAGGCTTCCCATGGTGAGCCTGATGCGGTACTTGATCCTAGGACCCTGGGACCACGACCCAAGCCAAAAGCATACGCTCAACCACTGAGCCACCCAGGTGCCCCAGGACAGAATTTTTTAAATGAAGAGAAGTGACCTGACCCTCAGCAGTCTATAGGACACCATCAGAAATACCAACAAATGTGTGATGGGAATGCTTAATGGAGAGTAAAGAGAGAAAGGGGCATAAAAAAGTATTTTAAGAAATAATGGCTACAGACTTCCCAAATTTGATGAAAAACATTAATCCATACATCGAAGAAGCTTAACAAACTTCAAGAATAAACACGAAGAGATTCACACCTAGGTGTATAATAATTACACTATTGAGAGAGAAGAATCTTAAAACCAACAAGAAAAAAAAACAACTCATACAAGGAACCATTCCAATGAAAGTAATAGCTGATTACTCATCAGAATGATGGAAGCCAGAAGGCAGTAGAATGGCATTCAAAGACCTGAAAAGAATAAGTTGTCAACCAAGAATTCTATATCTAGTAAACCATTCTTCAAAATTGAAGACAAAAATAAAGACATTGGCAGATAAAGAAAATTTGTTGCTACCAGATCTAGAAAATACTATATAGGGAGTTCTTCAAGCTAAAAGGAAGTGATACCAGATGGTAACCTGAATCTACATGAAGCATTAAAGAACATTGATAAAGATAATTATATAATTAGTATAGTAAGGATAATTATATAAGTAATTATTAAAGACCATATAAATATACATTTTCTCAAGTAAACTAAAAGACAACACAAATAATAAAAGACAATACACAAAATAATAAAATTGAAGTATTAGACATATAGCATGTTTAAAGCTATAGATGGCATTAATATAGCAAATGAGAGGAAAGGAATGGAAGTATGTTGGAGCAAGGAGATGATACCAAATAGTAACTTGGCAGGAAGAAATGAAAAGTACTAGAAAAGGTAAATATGTAGGTTAATATAAAAGACTGCATAAACCTATAGTTTTTCCTTTATTTTCTTAACTGTTGTTTTTCCCTTCTTTAAAATACGTATGATTGTGTAAAATAATAATACTCTGTTGCTATGTTTTAACATACATATATGACATAAGGGACAATAGCACCAAGATAGAAGAGGATTGGAGCTGTATTGGAAGATTCTGTACATCTTACTGCAATAAAATTAGTACTGATCTGAAGTAAATTATGATAAATTAAGATGCATTGGGTAATCCCTTAAGTAATAAGAAAGTAACTTTTTTTTTTTTTAATTTATGATAGTCATACATAGAGAGAGAGAGAGGCAGAGACACAGGCAGAGGGAAAAGCAGGCTCCATGCACCGGGAGCCTGACGTGGGATTCGATCCCGGGTCTCCAAGATCGCGCCCTGAGCCAAAGGCAGGCACCCAACCACTGCGCCACTCAGGGATCCCAAGAAAGTAACTTTTTAAAGTAGTAACAAGGAATTAAATAAGATACATAGAAAACAGTAAGATGGCAGAGCTAAATCCAGCTGTATCAGTAATAACATTAAATATGAGTGGATTAAACACTGCAATCAATAGGCAGAGATTGTCCAACTATTTAAAAAAAAGATCCAATTATATGCTGTCTACAGGAGACAATTTTAGTTCAAAGAAACAAGTAAGTTGAAAGTAAAAATGGTGGAAAAAGATAAACTATGCAAACAGTAAGGAAAAGAGCTCAAGTGGCTCTTCTAGTATCAGACACGATAGACTTTAATATAAAAATGCCAGGGCAGCCCAGATCAATAAATATTTGGAAATTAAACAACATATTTATAAATAACCACAGGAATAAATAAACCACAGGAATCACAAGGTAAATCAGAAATATTTTGAGTTGAATGAAAATGAAAGCACATGCCAAAATTTCTAAGATGTATCCAAATTAGTATTTAGTGGGAAATTTAGTTACAAACACTTACATTATAAAAGAAGAAAGATCCCAAATGAACAGTCTAATTGAAAAGATAACAAAATAGAAAACCTTTAGCAAGACTGACCAAGAAGAAAAAAATACACAAATTACCAAGATTTACTCAAGAACAAATAGAAAATCTGGATAGCCCTATAAGATGTTAAAAAACTAAATTATTAATTTTTTTTTCCACAAAAGCACAGGACCAGATGGCTCCAATGGCTTTTGGAAAGTTTCTTTCTTTCTTTTTTTTTTTTAATTTTTATTTATTTATGATAGTCACACAGAGAGAGAGAGAGGCAGAGACATAGGCAGAGGGAGAAGCAGGCTTCATGCACCGGGAGCCTGACATGGGATTCGATCCCGGGTCTCCAGGATCGCGCCCTGGGCCAAAGGCAGGCGCCAAACCGCTGCGCCACCCAGGGATCCCTGGAAAGTTTCTTTCACAAACTTTTCCAGAAAATAGAGGAAAAGGGAACACTTTCAAACTTCGTTAGACTAGTATTACCTTGATATCGAAGCCAGATAAAGACAACAAAGAGAACTACAGATCACTATCACTGGAGTATATACTCCGGGGTGGCTGGCTGGTTCTCTTGGCAGAGCATGTGACTCTTGATCTCAAGGTTGTAGGTTCAAGCCCCATGAAAGGTGGAGAGATTACTTTTTTAAAAAAAAGTATTTGCACAAAAATTCATAAGAAAATACTAGTAAATGAAAACCAGCAACAAAGACTATTATATCATGACCAAGTGGAATTTATCCAAGGAATTTAAGGTTAGCTTAGAAAAAGCATTTGATAAAAACCCAACATTCGTGATAAAAACTCTCAACGAAGTAGGAATAAAAGGGAACTCCTCTAACCCAGTGAAGGTCGTCATCTATGACAAAACCTGCAGCAGATGTCATATTTAATGGTGAAAGACTGAATGATTTTTCCCTAAGACTGAGAACATGGCAAAGATGTATATATTTGTAATTCAAGTACTTGAGATGAATACAGTTATATATATTATACTGGAGACTTTAACCACAGCATTCAGGCAAGAAAAAGAAATAAAAAGTACCAAGATTGAAAAAAAAAAAAAAAAACCCCAAAAGTATATTGTCTTTATTCATAGAAAACAAGGTTATATGTAATAAACAGTCTAACTCCGTTTTTGGTGTTAGGCTGTTGACAGCTTATAAGCCTCACTACTCCCTCTCCCCACCTTTAATATAGTTTTAGGTTTGCAGTAAAATTGGGCAGAAGACACAGAGATTTTCCATATACTCTGTCCCCCCACTTACACGTAGCTATCAACATTTCACATCACAGTGGGATATTAGTTGCAATGGAAGAACCTACATTGATGCATCATTATCACCCAAGTCCATAGTCCCTTTAGGGTTCAGTTCACTCTTGGTACACATTCTGTGATTGGTACACATTGGTGATTTGTATCCAAACATATGTGTATGATATTGTAGTACCATAAAGAGCGTTATCATTGCCCAAAAAATCTGCTCTACATATGCATCCTGCCCACCAACCCCTGATAGCCACTGATCTTTCTTTCTTTCTTTCTCTTTTTTTTTTTACTGTTTTCATAGTTTTGCTTTTTCCAGGATGTTACATAATATTACATAGCTTTTTCAGATTGACTTTCACTAAATAATATGCATTTAAGTTTCCTCCAATGCCTTTTCATTAGTTGATAGCTCATTTCTTTTTAGTGCTAAATAATATTTCATTGTCTGAATGTACCAGTTTATTATATTATCTACTGAAGGACATTTTGGTTGTTTCCAAGTATTGACAATTATGAACAAAGCTGCTATAAATGTCTGTGTGCAGGTTTTGGTGTGGACATAAGTTTTCAGCTCTTTTGGATAAATACCAAGGAGCATGATTGCTGGATCATATGGTAAGAACATGTTTGGTTTTGTAAGAAACTATCAGACTATCTTCAAAAGGAGCTGTACCATTTTGCATTCCAACCAGCAATGAACAAGAGTTTCTCTTGTTCCACATCCTTGCCAGCATTTAGTGTTATCAGTGTTCTAGATTTTGGCTATTCTTGATAGTTTTTTTTGTTTTTGTTTTTGTTTTAAGATTTTATTTATTCATGAGAGACACAGAGAAAGAGGCAGAGACATAGGTAGGAGAAGCAGGCTCTATGCAGGGAGCCTAATGCGGGACTTGATCCCGGGACTTTGGGATCACGCCCTGAGCCAAAGGCAGAGGCTCAACCACTGAGCCACCCAGGCGTCCCTATTCTGATAGGTTTTTTAAAAAATATCTTATTTTTTAATAAGAGTAATAGAACTAAAGATGATTTTTGTTCTTGTTAATTTTAAAACTTAGAAAATTAAAGAATGAAAAAAAAAAGAAAATTAAAGAATGAATAAGTAATACTTAAATAAGACAAAAAAAAATCTCATTTATTTAAAAAGTATTTCTGAGATGGCATTAGTTGTGTTATACCTAGTAAGGGAGGAAAATGAATGACCTCATAAATAAATCATCCCAATGTGAAGGAAATAGGACCTGTGCACTGGCCACCAGGTGGCAGTGTAGGCCAAATGTCCACTTGTGGGTCTGCCTGAGGTGTGGCCCTACAGAAAGAGTGAGGCTGGGGGGCAAAGGTATAAACTGCAGGGGGTTTTGGAGAAAGCTTTTCTTGAAGAAAGAAGAAATGGAAGAGGTGGAAGTGAAGAAATTACAGATTTTTAAGAGGACGTGGGAAAAATGAAGCAGAATGAGAAGAGATTAGACCACTAGAACAGATGGAGAAATTAGGTTTATAAAAGGAATGTTTCTTCCCTTGAACCTCCCATATGGAAGAGAGAAGCTAGCCATGTGGCCTTTTAGATTCAGGATATCTAGGTTGTGGTGGTATATTAATGTTGGGTTCAGAAAACTTACTTAGTTGTTTATGTCCTTTTTATAGAAGGGAAATTTTAAAAATGGATTCTAGTGTTTAAAGATAATTTCATATTGGTTTTTTGTTTGTTTTAAAATAGCTGTCACAGGAGGTCTTTTTAGAATAAACTTAGGCCTGCATGGTCTGGTGGCTGGTGGCATAATTGGAGCCTTGCTAGGGTAAGTGTTCACATGGTTTCATTCGAAGTTAACACAACTTTAATTAATGCCGTACCTGTCAAAAATCTCATTCATTTCCAAAGAACAAATTCAAATCTAAAAGCCTGTAAAAGGTCTTTAGTCTTGTATTGGCAGTGGCTTTGACTGTCAAATTCTAATTCTACCCCAATGGTTGACTTTACTTCCAATTGTCACTAAGTAAAAACTGTTTAAATATCTCTAACACCTGAAAATACTTGCATTTTTTAAAGATTTTTTAAAAATATTTTTATTTATTTATTCATGAGAGACAGAGAGAGAGGCAGAGACACAGGCAGAAGGAGAAGCAGGCTCCTTGCAGGGAGCCCGATGTGAGACTCGATCCCGGGTCTCCAGGATCACACCCTGGGCTGCAGGTGGCGCTAAACCGCTGCCCCACCGGGGCTGCCCTTTTTAAAGATTTTTATTTAATTTATTTATTCATGAGAGACAGAGAGAGAGAGAGGCAGAGACACAGGCAGAGGGAGAAGGGAGAAGTCCCTCCCTTGCAGGGAGCCCGACATGGGACTTGATCCTGGGACTCCAGGATCACAACCCGAGCCGAAAGTGGCGCTAAACCACTGAGCCACCCAGGCTGCCCAATATTGGCAGTTTGAACAATGGTTTTTACAAGGAGCAGGAAGGAAAGTAAAACAACTAACAAGTACATTACATTAAAAACTTTTTTAGTTTGGGTTTTGTTTATTAAGAAGTTTGAAATTTTTTCTTCTCCAGCTTTTTACTTTGAAACATTTGGACCTACAGAAAAGTTGAATGACTTAGTACATTGAACACCCATATATCCTTCACTTATATTCACCAGTTGTTAACATTTTGCCAAATTCATTTTATATCTCTGTATGTAAGTACAGTTCTTTCTCTTTCTCTTTTTTTTTTTTCTTTTTGGTTGAACCTTTTGAGACCTCATAATTCCTCACCTCTGAATATATCAGCATGGATCTCCCAGGATGAAATGAAGAATATTCGTCAATGATATTACAGTGTAATCATCACAACAAATAGTTTAGCATTGATTCAATGTAGCTGTCTTAGGTAGGGTCCATATTCAAAATTTTTTAAACTAGAACAGTTCCACTGCCTTTTTTCCCCCAGAAAATTTCTCAATTTCTTTTGACTATTCCCTCACGATTAGATTTAGGTTAAATGTTTTCGGTGTAAATACAATATAGATGAAGTTGTTTCCTTGTCCATTTTTCACATCAAGAGATATATTGTATTGCCTATTATAAGAGATGTTAATTTTAATTACTTGGTGCAGTACTTTCTATTGCTGTGTGACAAATTACCACAAACTTCTGCTTGAAACACTGCCCATTTATTTTATCACAATTCTGTAGATCAGAAGTCTGAATAGGCTCAGATGGGCTCTCTCTGATCAGGGTTTTATAAGGCCAACATCAAAAGTACTGGTCACTCAGGGTCTTATTGGAGGCTCTGGGGAAGAATCTGTTCCCAAACCATTCTGGTTGTGAACAGGATCCTTGCGGCTATCGGGGCTGAAGTCACTGTTCCCTGGCTGGTTGTCAGCCAGGCACCACTGTTCATAGAGACGTCTCGATTCCTTATCCTAGTGCCCCCTCCATGTTCAAAGCACAACCAGCATGTTGAATCCTTCCTGTACTTTGAATCCCTCTGATTTCTACACTGCCACCAGAGAAAACTCTGTGCTTTTAAAGAGTTTACCCAGATCATTTTTTGATTCACTCAAATTCAACTTCTTACTGACCTTCAATACATCTGTAAAATTTTGCCATGTAGCATAATCATGGGTATAATATATTCATAGTTGAAAAATTAGGGCAGGACAATTTGGGGGGCCATTTTAGAACTCTGCCTACCACATGTAGCATCTACTAAGTTTCTCCACTGTAAAGGTATCTTTTTCACATTGTGAATAAATAATCTGTGGGATAAGACTGAACAGCCTGTTCACCTGTCTTTTTTCCTGGTGGTTTTAATGATCTATTATAATTATTGCTATAATCACTTACTACAAAAGTGATTGCAAAATGATTTGTTAGTTCTGTCTCTTTTTCTGTTTTTATTAGTTGGCACTCACCTGAATAAGAAGAGTTTTCCCTTTCCCTCTACCTATGCCCTCCCTTTTTCTATCCCCTTTTTAGGAGGAAGATATATGCATTCTTTTTAAAAATTCTTGAAAATTCCGCATGTCATAATTCATTGCTGACATTATTTTTATTATATTGTGGTTTTTTGTTTGTTTCTTAGCAAACTCTACCTCCAGTGTGGGACTTTAACTCAGGACCCCGAGATCAAGAGACATGCTCTACTGACGGAGCCAGCCAGGCGCCCCTTGTTATATATATGTTAATATATCAGCTTAGTCTGAAGGGAAAAATTGTTGAAATTAGCAAAAATAATTTATTTTTCTTTGTCATTAAAAATACAACATAAAATTTATAATCTTAACCATTTTTAAATGTATAGTTTAGTGGTGGTAGGTATATTCACATTGTTGCACAAAAGATCTCTAGAACTTTATCTTGCAAAACTGAAAACTCTATACCCATTGAACATTAAATCCCCCACCCCACCCCCCAGCCTTTGGTACCCACCTTTCTACTTTGTTTCTAGGATTTTGACTACTTTAGATACTTCATATTAATGGAATCATATAATGTTTGTCCTTTTGTCACTGGCTTATTCACGTAGCATAACATCCTCAAGGTTGATCCATGTTGTAGCATGTGACTCTTTTTAAAGGCAACATAATGCTCCATTGTATATACCACATTTTCTTTAACCAGTTGTCAGTGGACATTTCCACTTAGCAAAAATAATTTTTTGAATGAGCTACTTAGTTTGTAGTCAGGGGAAATTTAAGTTATATCAGAGTCAAAAACTCTTTCTCTTTGAGAACACAGGAACCATACCCTTGTCATTACTGTAATAATTGTTCATCGAAATCAGTTTCTCAAAGGGTAACTATTGACATTGTAAGTGAGACTGTTGTGCCAGACTTTTGAATTTGAGGATGTTTTGGTGGTTCCACCTCCAGAGGCTAGTAATATCCTTCCCTCCAACCAAAAATGCCCTCCATAGTTCCTGCCCTCTGCAGGGTTTGGTATCATTTCTGGTATTAATTTTGTTTCTGAGAAATCTTCAGTATAAAGCTACTTGCCAGAACTTGTCATAAGTATATATTTTCCCAGTTTATCACTCATTTATAAAACCCAGAGCCAAGGTATAGACCTGTTGTTTTTATACCAGTTAATTTTAGGAAGTTGCAGTGATAGCTTTTTTTTCTACGGTTTAGAAGACCAGGAAGGAAATTGCCATAATTTTTTCTTCATTCGACAAGGACACTTTGTCAGAGTTCCTATACCTGTCAGGGAATAGGAGGCTCGGTCGGTATTGCTCATGCCTTAGCAGATACTTACATGATGTGTGTTCTAATAGCTCCTGTTTCCTCAGCTCTCTTTCTGCTTTCACCTCAGCGCTCCTGTAGGAAGTCTTTTGATGGCATTTCAGAAGTTCTATGGGGAGACTGTCCAAGAGAGAACACAGAAGGATCGCAAAGCACTCCATGAGCTAAAACTGGAAGAGAGGTAAGGAGCATGTGAAGATGAGGGTAACTGATTTTCCTAAACATTGTGGTGGTCTCTTAACCCAGGTCTTCTAAACCACCCCTCAATTCAGAGATGAGTTTCTAGGGTACCTGGCTGGCTCAGTCGGTGGAGCACTCTTGATCTTGGGGTTGTGAGTTTAGGTCTCATGTAGAGATTACTTAAATAAAGAAAGAAAATCTCAAAGAAGAGTTTCCTTTTCTTCAACTTGTACCCTACCTGGTCTTTTAATCTTTTTAATGAAGGAATGAGAAAATGAAAAATACTAATTTTATTTTTAATCTGATGAGGCTCATTCTTTAGATACATTTTTTTAAAAGTTAAGATGTTGTAAATCTCATTAGATTGCATTTTTTTTCTTTTTCTATGTTATTGACTGCATAGGAAATTACCTAAAGGAAATGGACAGCAATGAATGAGTTTTAACTTGGCTTTATTTAAAAGATGATATCCCCGGTTACACATGCATCTGTGAACAATACAGAGCATGTTAGGTGTCTGCATTCAAAGATTCTACTTGCTGTGGATGCCCATGAATTAGGTAGTTATAGTGGCTGCTCATAGACTGGATGCCACTGAGGAGGATAAAAACTTTCACCTGTTCCACCTAGTCATTCCCTAGGGTGCAGTTATCAGACAGAGTGGATTTTGTGCTGATTCTTTGTAAGATCACCAGAATAGGCTGCTGTTAGCGCTCCTGGTACAAATGATTCTCATGGCTCAGCTTCCTGTGTACAACTAAAGCTTCTGCTGTTTTAGTAGTTGATAGTCTTTTTTCCCTCATGTTTTTACTTGAAGCTTCCATTTATGCTAAGCACACATGCACACATGGAAACTCTTAATATCCATAGATCAGTTATTCAGGGACTTAGGTTCGATAGGAGAAAAAGCATTGATTTTGCAGCCAGTGAAATCTTGAAAATGAATCCTAAATCCCAACTAGGCTATTAATTAATTTTGTGACTTAGATATTTTACTTAATTTCAAGCCCTCTGTTTTGTTTTCTCAGCCAATCTGAGGGCAGAATCACACCACAGTGCTCAATATGTGTTTGTTTCATTCACTCCTTTAGTAAGAGGGTAGATGGGATATGTAATTGTCTAAGTTCTAGGATAAAGCACTTAAGATTCTAAATGCTAGGATAAAATGTAATGTAGAGAATTAAAAGCATGAAAGCATTAGCTTACTTTTAGTTCTTTAGGTGTCATAAGAAACTTTTTTTTTTAAGAAAAGGAAGCTTTGAGAAAGAAATTGGAAAGGTAAGGAAAGTATATTCGATACAAAAAGTTACAGGAGAATTTACATTTGGAAAAATATGAACATAATAATTGTATCCCAATAAAAAAAGGAAAACAGAAAAGTAACTAGAGAGGTCGATCGGTTATTTAGAGATGGAAAACCCAAGATGGCTAAAAACAATAACTTGAATTGAATTATAGTACTGAAGGATACTTTAGAAGGAAATAAGGCCAAAAATTTATGGGGCACTTAAATGTCTGTGATCTATATGTGATATTCCTGAGGAGTTAATTTAAATCACAGTTAAGAGCTTATTCTATGCCTCCTTCTCTGCTTGAAAATAGAAGTCAAACAAAGTGAGAGTATAAATAATTGCCTTAGTGAGCCAAAAATGTGGAAAACTGTAGACATATGGAAGAAGAAATGGTCAAACCTGTATGAAGAGTCGAGAAAAAAGTTATGGATGACCTTGCTAATCACTTAAAGAAAGGAGGACACTAATACTAGATTTAGAAAAAGAACTGATGTTTTATTTGGAAATTGGATTTTAACTCCTTGTAAATAATACATTTATAATGTTGTCCCATCTGACTTTTCCATATTGAATTTACCATTGTTCTAGCCTTTGTGCAGTTCTTACAAGGTCTGGCAACAGAGAGTTAATGGAGTGGCAGGGGGCTCATATTCACCCCCAGCCCTGAGGGCAAGAGGACAACCAGTTTGCAAGGCTCACACTTGAGCATGACACCCTACAGGAACTCTGGAATATCTTAGGGATCAGAGCTGCTGCCACAGCACACACCATTTTGGTGATATGAGAAGTGTAGTTGGCACATGAATGGAACTAGTTAGGAGAACGAAGAAAGTCATTGTTTTTGAAGTGTAAGGAGCAGTGTTTGCTTTTAAGGTACAGGGAGAATAGACAAACACTTTGTTTAAAAAAAAATCTGAGAACTAAGAAACAGAGCAGTACATGATATATCCTTTTCTTTCTTTACAGTAAAGCCAGACTACAATTTACTCAGCTCCTCCCTGAAGAAATTGAAAGTAGCTTACAGAAAAATCAATCCAAAGATGATGTTAAGAAAATTGAAGCACTGCTAAATCTTCCTAGAAACCCTTCATCAACAAATAAACAAGACAAAGACTGAACTTAAAATTCATTGGTGAATCAAAGGGATCTATGTCATTGAATGCCAATAGTAGGCTTCTCCTTGGTCAGCCTGGTGACAAATGTAAGTGCAGGCACCTCTAGTGGCAATGGCCACTTACCTTTTTTTTTAACCAAGAATTGGGCTATTATATGGTCACTTTACTTATCCTTAAGTTTAAATACACACTTATGTCTTTCCTGATTGATCTATATATTTGAAATTATATCTGTACTGATCAATCAATACAATACAATACATAATTCTTTTCCCTGGATTTTACTACAGAAAATTTAAAATTTCCCAAGATTGGAGTTGACTTCTGAGGGTTGTATGTTTATTCTTGCGGCCCTTTATTTTTTTATTTTTTTAAAGATTCTATTTATTTATTCAGGAAGACACAGGGAGAGAGGCAGAGACACTGACAGAGGGAGAATCAGGCTCCTCTTGGGAAGCTCAATGCAGGACTCAATCCCAGGACCCCAGGATCACAACCAGAGCCAAAGGCTGACACTCAACCACTGAGCTACCCAGGCGTCCCTCTTGCAGCCCTTTAAAAGGATACTCTAGGCATCACTAGGAAGAGGAGAGGAAAGAACCAGGTGAGGCAAATGGTCTGTGATGAAACCTTTGTGCCTTTGGGTCCTTGAAACATCATGGGCCTAAGTGTGTAGGGACTCCTGGGTGGCTCTCCATTGAGTGTCCGACTCTTGATTTTGGCTCAGGCCATGATTTCAGAGTCATGGGATTGAGCCCTGTGTGGGGCACCATGCTCAGCATGGAGTCTTCTTGTCCTTCCTCCCTACCCCTCCACCCCTTCCCCCAAAAGCATGCACTCTCAAATAAATAAAATTTTTAAAAATAAAATAAAAAGATAATTCCTATGCCATTTGAAATACAATATAAATTTAACAAACATGAAGTAGATAAGCATTATTTTTTAAAAAGAGCCAGACTTTGTTTCATCTCTTAGTGCTGCTGACAAAGTATCTATGCAAAAGTTAGAATAGCTACACAGTCTTTATACTCTAGGAGCTTGCTCCTTAAGAAGGAAGCTGTCCTGCAGATTTTAACTTTTACTGAAGTGAGGGGTGGGGCAGCCCAGGTGGCTCAACGGTTAGCACCGCCTTCAGCCCGGGACATGATCCTGGAGACTGCATGGAGCCTGCTTCTCCCTCTGCCTGTGTCTCTGCCTCTCTCTCTATTGTCTCTCATGAATAAATAAATAAAATCTGGGGATCCCTGGGTGGCTCAACGGTTTAGCACCTGCCTTTGTCCCGGGGCGCGGTCCTGGGGTCCCGGGATCGGTTCCTGCATTGGGCTCCCAGCATGAGCCTGCTTCTCCGTCTGCCTCTGTCTCTGCCTCTCTCTCTCTGTGTCTATCATAAATGAATGAACAAATCTTTAAAAAAATAAAAAATAAATAAATAAAATCTTTAAAAAATAAAGTAAGGGGGGTGGGGATGTACTGCTTTAGTGTACTAAGGGGGAAAGACTGCTAGTATTTTGTTTCAGTGTTAGACCTCTTTGTTTTTAGTTCCTGCTCTAAAAATAACTATTTTCAGAAACCAGGTTTGTGTAGCTGTGGGATATAGTGGCTGAAACCAAGGGCTCTGGAGCCATCACTGTCTTGAAATCCCAGTCCTGTAGCTTTGCAGCCATGTGACCTATATAACGAAGCCATTTTACTTTTAAGTCTCAGTTTTCCCTTCTGTCCAATGAGATGGTATCTACCTCAGGATGGGTATGAAGTGAAAAGCATAGCACAATGCCCTGGTGCACAGGGGATGATAGATAGAACAACAAATATCAGTAATTATAAGGATAGAAGAATCTCTGCACAAGTCTATTTTTACCATGATTTACACGTTATCACCACACTCCATAAAACAGGTTTTTCTTAATTATCCCATTCATAAATTGCAGACAACTGGCAATTAGTTATTGTTTTATTCACATCCGCATATAGGTTAAGTTCTCCAACTAGAAATTATAAAACTAGATGATTGGTTTTAAAAATAATTTTATTCATATCACAAAAATATCAATAAAAGTATAATTCTTTGGAAAATAGTACCAACACATTTATCAAATGTAATAAGTAATGTAATATAATTTATTTTAAGTATAAATAAGCTGTCTCCTAGATGTGTCCTATTTTGTGATTTCTTCTTGAGGTCTCCTTTTGAGCATGTCTAAGGATTATTAATATTAATTAAATGCAGCAGTTCCCATTTTTTTTTTGTTTCTTTGCTTTGATTCAGGTCAGTCTCCAACTTTTATTTCTTTCACTGATTTTGTTCTGAGGGCAACCATTTAAAACTGTACTTCTGCTCCTTAGACTATATAGCATAATCTGGTCTCTTGATAGCTGCCAAAATTAAACATTGTAAACCCAGCTACATGTGAGAAACTTGGCCAACTTGCTGTCCAACGTCAAATTTTCAAATGAGAATGTCTGATTCCTCCAGTCAGGTCAGCCTCCAGGTCCACTGAGTTATGGAAGACAACTTCAGAGAAAGAGGAATCATGAGTAAGTAACACAGGAACAGCATTTGGCCACTTCTTTATTTTTAATTCTCTGCTGATGTCAGAAGGATCAGAAATACCAAGGAGGAAGAGCAACTTGAGGTATCTAGGGAAACCCTATGGAATGCTATTTTCATTACCTCAATCAAATTCTAAGGACAGCTACTGTTTAGTAATACACAATTAAAACCTATCTCATTTTAAATGAGAACTTTCTCATATTTTATAAATGAGTTTAGCATAAAGCCATTAAGGAGATTATCAGTCCAATATGAACCAGTAGGATGTGACTCTCTAAACCAACCTATCCCTCTCCAACGTGACTATCACTTTGAGGTGTATAAGTCATTCATCTTACATGTCAGCGGATATTAGTTTTGGATAGATCTACTTTCTCCAGAACCTGATGGAGAAGTGGGAAAGCAACAGAGGAGAGCACAATGAAAGATGTGATACTGGGTAAACCCCAGTAATTTTTCCATCATTCTCATATTGGTATATATACCAGCATACTACCCACACATTAGCATCAGATTGCTTTTGACAGCAACACAAAACCTTCTAGTGTTGCATCAGATGAAGTCTCTGAAGTTGACCTGACATTGGACATACTCTCTTTCCAGAAGCATTTTGACTGGTGTGTACACCTATACACACCAGTTAATAGCACAGAGCCAGACTAATGATGGAAAAGAGCACCCGAGACAGGAAATCTGGGTTCTAGCTCAGACCTTTATCATTCAGGTCACCCCCTTGGCCTTGATGTCCTTGTCATTAGTGAGACCAGTATTTTCCGAATGTCTCTTCCAGGCCCGAACAATTCTTTGACCAAGGCTACCAGAGCTACTTATGTCCCCACCATATTCCTCTGGTCACTTTCTGCAGGGCCACTGAAATGAACAGGCTCCTAGAGAACAGATGCATGAAGTGCAAGGTGGGATAATCCTGGCCATCTGAGGAAATTCAAAGATGAGGTCAATCTAAGATGGAGGTGGGACCTGAGGAAACAAAAAATAAATAAATAAACGAATACTTGAAACCCTAAATTCCCAAAGAAGGAAAGCATTTTAAAACTTCTTTTTTTTTACCATAAAAGTCTCCCAAATTGAGGTGACGCTGTAGATACTACTATTCATGGCCAAAGAATATAAAAAGAAATCTAAATTATGGGAGAATTTTGAGAATTTTATTACATGAAATATCAGGCAAATATTAAGCACCAGCAATCATCAAGCAACCAAATGTTATTGATCAAGGTAATACTCTTCTACATATGAGGCAAATAGATGTATCAGGCATGGTTGTTCTCAATAAGCCTACAATTTAGTAAAGAATATAGGGAAGCCTGGGTGGCTCAGTGGTTGAGCACCTGCCTTTGGCCCAGGGCATGATCCTGGAGTCCTGAGATTGAGTCCCACATCGGGCTCCCTGTATGGAACCTGCTTCTCCCTCTGCCTATGTCTCTGCGTCTCTCTCATGAATAAATAAGTCTTAAAAAATATATATATAAGGCATGGTACATGAAAATAACCCCAGAATGGAATGCTATGTACTAGAGATAGCATTACTCCAGTAGTTCAAAGGCAGCGCTGCTTGAACTGGACAAGACGGCCACGTAGAAGACCAGACCTATGGCTTCAATATGAGGTACCAGCTGACTGAGCAAAGGACTATTAACAAGGAAAGTAGGGAAGTTCTAGGTAATCGCAGAACTGAGGGAGACATCCTTGATAGGGCCTCCTGAAGAAGTTGAAAAGAAGACATGATAGGAAATGAAGACTACTATGGGGGAAATGTGCCTAGGCTGCTATGGTGCCATTAAAGAAACTGGTCTTAATACCCATTTTGAGTCCTGGCTTTGTTCCTTGCCTGCCTCACCTTAGGCAAACCACTCAACCTCTGGGAGGGGGCCTCAGGTTTCTCCAGAAAATGGAGATAAAGATCTTGCTCACAGATTTTTATAAGACTAAAATGTTTTTGTAAAACATTACCTATTATATAAGTCTCAGATGTTCTATTTCATTTCCTTTTATTTTTTAAAGGTAATTGCAGACTCTCATTTCTTATGCTTTTTCACCCTAGCTTCATAAGTCAAAAAGGAACTGTTGGGATCCCTGGGTGGCACAGTGGTTTAGCGCCTGCCTTTGGCCCATGGCGCGATCTTGGAGACCCGGGATCGAGTCCCGCATCAGGCTCCCTGCATGGAGCCTGCTTCTCCCTCTGCCTGTGTCTCTGCCTCTCTCTCTCTCTCTCTCTCTCTCTCTCTCTCTGTGGCTATCATAAATAAATCAAAAAAATTTAAAAAAAAAAAGGAACTGTTTATGGAGACTATAAACCACCCTGGACCTAGTATCAGTCACTTGGATTCCAATGTTTCTCTTGCATGAAAAGGCCTGGGTAGTTTAGAATAACACAAAATTGTTATAAGTTAATAGTGTGACTCAAAAAAGCTGCTGCTATGTTAGGCTTCCTTAACAGAACATTTCAGATCTCAGTAATTATCCTATGGTATGTAGAATTAGACCATATCTATAAAGTTTTGGACTCCCATTTATTGACATCTAGGGTGTTCACATAAGGCTTCTGGAAACTACCATGTGGAGAGTAGTTCAAAGAACTGAGAATGTTGGGGATGCCTGGGTGGCGCAGCGGTTTGGCGCCTGCCTTTGGCCCAGGGCGCGATCCTGGAGACCCGGGATCGAATCCCACATCAGGCTCCCGGTGCATGGAGCCTGCTTCTCCCTCTGCCTGTGTCTCTGCCTCCCTCTCTCTCTGTGTGACTATCCTAAGTAAATAAAAATTAAAAAAAAAAAAAAAAAAAAAAAAAAAAGAACTGAGAATGTTTATACTGAAGAGATCAACTGAAATATGGAAAGTTAAAAGTCTTGAAACTTTTCCTATAGGCATTGGGGTCTCTTCTGAGTTTTCGAGTGGGAAAATAACGTGGAGAAGGGATTCTTTATGAAATTTGCCTATTACTGGTTTAGTAGGATGACTCTGTTTGTAAGAGGCAGAGAGACCAATGAGGACATTACTGAGGTGGTACAGAGTGACCAGTAAGTGACCCTAATCTGTGTCCATCAGTAGTGAGGGATACAGGGGGAAAAGGAATGATCAGAATAAGCAGCTGGGCCACGAATATTACTTCAAGATGAATTTACGGTAGTGTTTTATAGATAAGGACAGACACTGAGTTGACTGACAGGAAGGGGACATTTCAACATGGTGGAATGGCAGAGCAAAGCGAGAGGTTATAATCCTCAGTGGGGAGAAAGGAGAGATCTCAATCATCTGTGTAGAGTAACCTGAACTAGGTTTTTGAGAAGGTGCGGTAGTAGGTAAAAGTTTAATCTGGTGCTGAGAGGAAGAAAACACTGTGCCTCATTATATTCCACCCAGGTAGAGAAGAGCTAGAGGTTACCTCCAGATGTTCTGCTCATACAGATGCTTGGGCAGATCCTATGTTTATAGGGGACATCTTTTCCAGGTCCATGTCCTCTTCATTCCTATTTCTCTGTCTCCATCTTGCAGCAGATCCTTAAGACACGCAAAAACAATAAAGATTTAGATAGGTGAGTTTCCCCAAAATTGTGCCCCATATATTTCAGCAAGCTTTCACTGGCTTAGAACTTGATCAGTGTTCTGTTCAAATCTTCCAGGAAGATTTCTTTTTTTCTTTTTTCTTTTTCTTTTTTTTCTTTTTTTCTTTTCTTTTCTTTTTTTTTTTTACCAGGGAGATTTCTAACTGTGCCCAGCACCCACCCCATCCTGGGACATTTGTAATGTAATAGAGACATTTTTGGTTGTCATAACTGAGGCAGGGGTGCTATTGGCATATAGTGAGTAGAGCCCAGAAATGCTGCTAAATAAACTACAATGCACTGATTAGAACCCTAAACAAAGACTTATCTGGTCCCAAAAGTCAGTAGTGTCAAGAGTAAAAAATCTAGTTCAATGGGTAAGGCTGGGCAGTCTGTATCAAAAACATCCTCAAACCACCAGACCTCTTTACCCTACCTGTGGGGGTGGGTTGTTGGTAGCAAAGAGTTTTAGTGACTTCCCTGTGCTTTGACAGTTTTTGTGCAGAAGTTTGGGGAAATCAGCTGATGGTGGTCTTCCAGTTTTCTTTGTTCAATGTACATGATTTCTACTCCAAGAAAGGTTGGTGCCCCTTCATGGTGACTATGGCCTCAGCTCTGGCCTAGCAGTTCCTCTTCATTTAAGTACAGAGATAGAGGGTAGCATATGTGTAAGGCCAAAATTTAAACTTGTAGGGAATACATCCTAGATATCTCTTCTTTCCTCAGCCACTCCTTATCTTATCCAAAAATGTATTCTGAGGAATTGAGAATTGGTAAAATCACTTGTGGCCATGTAATTTCTCAGTGTCATCAGTGCATCTTCGAGATGCTGATTTTCTCCTTCGAGAAAATGATTCTCGACCCCAAATCTTGTCGTTCTGACTTTTCTCCACTTGAAAATCAAATATTAGAATACCATCTTGTCGTTCTGACTTTCCTCCACTTGAAAATCAAATATTAGAATACCACTTGCATCAGAAGTGTTTTCAAATTAGTTTCCAAGCCCCAGCGCCTCCAAGAAAATATAAAGTTAGGGGAAAAAAAATGGACTCAAGTGGAATGTGTCTTGGGGGCACTGAGTCATTGTTAGTCACTCCTGTGCCTAGGAGAGAACTGGACACATAGTAGGTGTCCTTGAAATGCCTGTCCAGTGAATGAGTAGAACTTGGTGAGACAAGTAAAGAAGACACTAAAACCTCAGAGAAGTGCTGACACATACCAATAGAATTTGGGCTTCCAGAAATTGAGGTCAGAATGATAGCATGATAGTACTTACTGTGGGCTAGGCAGCCTCCTGTAATGGCAGTGATCACAGCAATCACACCACTTACTACTAAGATCAGGATGACCCAGAGCTGTTGCTGGTTACTGGGAGGGTGTGGCTCGACTGCTGAGGGAAAAGAACAGTGTCAGCTCTAACGTGTTTCCAGCTACCGTATTCTATGCCTCTTACATTAACACAACTGTAGAGAGTATTTTTTTTCACTTCTTTCTCTGCTCAGCCCTCCACTAGGCAGCTGCTAGCATTTTTCTTGCATAACTCTTTGATCAGACACATATTTATGGGCAACTAATATCCAATGTCAGATATCAAATGTGAAAAAGAAATTTTGAACTTTTGCATTTGCCGAATTAAGTTGGCATAAAAGAGATTCTAAGAAGATACTTTAGAAATATTCTTTTCTTGGGGCTGCTGGGTAGCTCAGTTGGTTAAGCTAAGCAGCTGGCTCTTGGTTTTCACTCCTGGGATCTTGGGGTCCTGGGATTGGGCCCCACATGGGACTCTGCACTCAGCAGGGAGTCTGCTTGAGGATGCTCTCCCTTTCCCTCTGCACCTTCCCCTGCTCGTGTGTGCACTCTCTTTTTCTAAAATAAAAATGAGGGATCCCTGGGTGGCGCAGCAGTTTGGCACCTGCCTTTGGCCCAGGGCGCGATCCTGGAGACCCGGGATCAAATCCCACATCGGGGTCCCGGTGCATGGAGCCTGCTTCTCCCTCTGCCTGTGTCTCTGCCTCTCTCTCTGTGTGTGTGACTATCATAAATAAACAAATAAATAAAATTTTAAAAATATAAATAAAAATGAAAAATAAATATTTTGTCTTGTATTTACATCTCACTTTTATAGTTGATATTACTATGTATTACTAATTATAGTGTGTATGTGTGTTAAAAGAATATACTAAGAGAAAGGGAAAAGGCATGACAGAAAAATAAGATCTATCTAGAACATTATGTTGTATCTTATTTTTCTCTCATGCCTTTTCCCTTTCTTTTAGTATATTCTTTTAACACACATACACACCATCCTTACAGTAGCTGCCTAAAGCTACAGGAGCTATTTTGCATTCATTTTCAGATGCACATTTAATTTTCACCATTCATCCTAAAGCTTCTGGAAAGATAGAAGAGGCCAACAAAGAACTAAGAGTAGATGTGGCTAAATGTTAGTGGGGTCAACCTGGAAGGGAGCTCTGCAAAACTGGCTCTCAGCTGTAGAGCACAGGGAATGGAGAGACCACAGGGGATACAAGTAAGGATGTGGGGGGAGAGTAGACAGGTATATGGGACTGCTGTCTGTTGCTCCTGATCGGGAGCAGCAGCTGCATTGTTTATTCTTCAACCCCTTTGAGGAATAGTTAGCAACAAACAGCATCTGAAGAAAGGGCCCCGGGCACAGGCGGAATATTAGCAGCTCATCTTCTGATTTCTCTGGAATAGTTTACAAATAAATATTGAACATTTACTAACTTAAGCGCTTTTCATTTTTCTGACTACCAAGCTTTGAGGATAAATTTTGGTCTTTAGCTTGTTGGACTCCTCATCAGCATTTGGCCCAGCTGAAACTTCCTCCTCCTCAGACCTCGATGACAGCACTTTCTTCTGTTTCTGTTTGTTGTGACTCAGTTTTTTTCATAGGCTCTTCCTCTTGTTCTTTAAATATTGCTGCTTCCCATGGTTCTGTCTGCGGTCCCATTCTCCTCTCGCTGGCCCCAAGCTTCTCAGGTGATGTCATCATCCACACCCAAGGTTTAAAATACCACCTGATTTCTAAACCCATATATCATATTTCTGATCTCATTTCTTTTTGTCCCCCTTAGACACATCCATTTTATTTAAAATGCACATTTTAATTACAGATTGATTTACTTTAAATATTGCACAGGCATTGTCACAAAGAAAGTACTGGGTTTGTTTTTTTTACTTTTAAATTCTAGTTAGTTGATGTACAGTTCAACATTGATTTCAGGAATTGAGTTCAGTGGTTCATTGTTTACATATAACACCCAGTGCTCACCTTAATACCAATCACCCACCCAGCCCATCCCCCACCCCTTGTCTCCATCAACCCTGTTTGTTCTCTGTAGTTAAGAGTCTCTCATGATTTGTTTCCCTCTCTCTCTCTTTTCCCCCTCCCGTATGTTCATCCATTTTGTTTCTTAAATTCCATATATAAGCGAAATCATATGGCATTTATCTTTCTCTGATTGACTTATTTCACTTAGCATAATACATTCTAGCTCCATCCATGTCATTGCAAATGGTAAGATTTCATTCTTTTTGATGAATGAATAGTATTCAATAGAGTGTCTATATATATATATATATATATATATATATATATATATATATATATACATACTGCTATAAACATCGAGATGCATGTACTCCTTCAAATGTGCATTTTTGTATCCTTTGGGTAAATACCTAGCAGTGCAATTGCTAGATCATAGGGTATTTTTATTTTTAGCTTTTTGAGGAACCTCTTACTGTTCTCCAGAGTGGCTGCACCAGTTTGCATCCCCACCAACAGTGTAAGAGGGTTCATTCCCCTTTCTCCCCATCCTTACAACATTTGTTGTCTCCTGTATTTTTGAACTCCAGGTTTGATTTTCTAGCTGCCAACTAGATGGATGGATGCCAGCATTTCCACCTGATTTAAAATGAACTCACTATATTCTTTCCAAAGCATACCTTCCATCTATATTCTCCCATTTCAGTGAACAGCAATACCATAGTTACCCAAATATGAGTGAAGGGTTTCTATGGACTTTCTACTTTGTATTCAGGATACTCTGCAATTGGTTCCTTTTCCCAAAATCCCATGCAGCAGCTGCCTTAGTTTAGATTTTTTTCTTCTCTTCCACCTGGTTGTCTCCATTCTGGTCCCTTTGCCTCTGGTTTCTCCCGCTCTCTCTCTCTGTCCCCTGCCTCTGGTTTCCTGGGCTCTACTAACTCCTACACATTGTGCCACAGTGATTATTCTAAAATGCATATTTGACTTTAGTGCACCTCCCACTTAGAGACTAAGGAAAGTTTTTTTTTTTTTTTCCTTTTCCTCTAAAACACCACATTGCATGAAGGTGAGTGATCACCAGAAGTGGCCTCTACAGACCAGAATGACAAGGAGGCTCTCGCTATTATACTGTGAGTCTAAAAGTGTCACAGGTTCTGACTCATTCCTGCCTTCCTCTCAGAGGCCATTCTCCCATCCTCAAGCCTCCCTCAGCCTAGAAAGAGGATATATGTTTGAGAGAAAGAAGGGGGAACTAGTAGTGACAAACTGGCTCTGTCATGATGCCAACTAGGAACCTAATAACGCACCAGAGAACAGACTCAGAATTCTAATTGCAGAGTTATGTGGGGACATCTGCACATATAGCATACTAGATGCACCATGAGTAGGACTCCCTGATTCACTCCCTTCCACACACATGCGTCTTCCAGTATATCGAGGGTTAACCAATTTGGCAGGCCCAGACTAAAAATATCATGGACCAAATCTGTTTAATTAATAAATTTGGGGGTTTTTTTAGAGTGGTTATTTATATAAAGCTTTATATAAATATTTTTTGAGAGAAAAAGCACACAGGAGCAGGAGGAGGGAGGGAGAGGGAGAGAAAGTATCTTAAGCAGGCTCCACACTCAGCAGGAAGCTGGACACAGGACTCCATCTTACCACCCTGAGATCATGACCTGAGCTGAAATCAAGAGTCACGCTTGACTGACTGAGCCACCCAGGTGCCCCTATGTAAATATTTTTATGTAAATATATTTATATAAAGCTTTACTCACATGTCTGGTAACATTGCTATGAACTATACACCTAATTTTTGTTTATGCAGCCAGCTCTTGACCACCCACAAATGCATTATTTGCTTTAGACTCTGAATGATGCCTGCAGTTCAGTTTGGTTAAGCATCTGACTCTTGGTTTTGGCTCAGGTCACAATCTCAGGGTGGTGAGAGCTGAGATCGAGCCTCATGTCTGGCTCCACGCTGGGTGTGGTGCCTGCTTAAGATTCTCCCCCTTTCTCTCTGCCCCTCCCCACCCCTAAAAAAAAGGAAAAAAAAAATGGTGCCTGTAGTTCAATTAATGAGATTTGAAGTATTTATATATTAAAGCACTCTATCATACGTAGCAAGATGCTTGGTATCTGATAACTACTTTAATAAAGACTGAATGAACAAAGAAATGAATAAACCCATACACTTAATCATCTTTCCATTAACTGTTGTAAATGTAGGGCAAAGAGCTAGTATTTTTCATTAGACTGAAAAGGGATATTGTTCATCCTTAGCATGAGGGAAGAATTGAGAGAAGGCATATCAGGGAAAAGATTAAAGCTGGGTGTCTAAATCATCTTTAAATAAGAGCTCCATTCTTTTATTTTAATGGGCTACATTCTGTTTACTATAAGTTAGCAAAAGTTTGCCAAACCTGGCCTACTGCCTCTTTTTTAAAATAAAATTTTTCAAAAAATAAAATAAAATAAAATTTTTCTGGTCACAGCAAAATTGAGTTTTTGCCAGAGACCATATGACCTACAAAGACTAAAGTATTTACTATCTGACCCTTTCCTGAAAATATTTGCCAATTGCTTTCCTAAAATATCATATACACTCATATTCCAAATAATGTCCAAAATAAGATGATTGAAGCTGCTATTACTATTTTGTGTGCAAATCCCTACCTTACTCATAACAATCTAAAATTGATTAAATAATGACATATTAGTAAGGTGAAAATTAATGCTGAATTAATAAACTATATGATTCCAACCTCATTTTTATAAATTTTTTAGAACACATAAAAGATGACTGAAAGAAATGAGTTTGGGCTATTAATAAATCATGTCGGGCAGCCTGGGTGGCTCAGCGGTTTAGTGCCACCTTCAGCCCAGGGTGTGATCCTGGAGACCCGAGATTGAGTCCCACGTCAGGCTCCCTGCATGGAGCCTTCTTCTCCCTCTGCCTGTGTCTCTGCCTCTCTCTCTCTCTCTGTGTCTCTCATGAATAAATAAATAAACATTTAAAAAATCATGTCAAAATTGTGTTTGTATTTGAACTAATTTCCCCAGGAAATTTATCTCATTACCAACTGGAGAAAATAATGAACGAGTCCACTTCAAGATGGAAAGACCTAGAGCAAATCATTCACTAGAATGTTCTGCTAGACCATCTAAAATATCTCTTCTACTACAAGTACAGATAAGAGGAAGACATGCTGTATATTATATATTATATATCCATGTGCCACTATATATAAAATTCAGTATATTGTTTATTACTCTGTAGCCACAAAATGTGTTGTTAAGAGTGGGTCTGGGGGGTGGAGGAGAGAGGCCTGGTGGTCTTCATATAATCAGCCCCACAAGTTAGACACTTATTTCAAGTATCTGTGTTCCCCCATTTTGGGTTCAACATGCATAAATTAATATAAGTTCAACTTATTCCAGTGTACATTTTCAAATGATTTCATCTCTTAGGCACAGAAAATTCTGTACATTTACTACCTGAAGGGCAAAGTATTTGGTCATGGTATTTGGGCAAAATGACCTCTATTTTCAGGCTTTGTCCTCAAGTAGTTTGTCATTTACCTTCTTTACCAGATTTGGTTCTGAATGAACCAGTAACTCTTTTTTTTTTTTTTAATTTATTCATGAGAGACAGAGAGAGAGGCAGAGACACAGGCAGAAGGAGAAGCAGGCTCCACACAAGGAGCCCAATGTGGGACTTGATCCCGGGTCTCCAGGATCAGGCCCTGAGCCGAAGGCAGACGCTCAACTGCTGAGCCACCCAGGCGTCCCTGAACCAGTAATTTCTAAAAGGCACATTCATCCACAAAAGGCAACGATTTGATGCCATGGGATGATGGGAAGGAGTCATCCAAAAAGAAAGTACCAAAACCCTGAGGGAAAGTCAAAAGAAGGACAAATTTTAGTGCTTTCAGTATCAACAATATTGTTATAATACTTGCTGACTACTTGATGGAGAACATTTTTTTGGATGTCTCAGTTTTAGAAGGTTTATTAAAGGAAATAAAATTAGTCTAGTAACATTATGGCCATACCTGTACAGTGACCTTAACAAGTCACAATATCACTTCATTATCGTTTATGGGTCTAAAAATACAAGAAATGCTATCAAAGTTAACATACATAATTCCAAAATGTATCTGGCTGAGTTACTGTCTTTTTAGATTCTATACAGTAGAAACTCCTCAGAACAATGTTACTTACATTTTTGCCAGTTGAAGATCTGTGATACTGTTAAGTCTCCATACTTGACAAGACACACAAAGCTATGGTTGTTTGTTATATTGAAATCCAGTTCACTACTAATAGTGTACAACTCAGTGTCCGGGTCTTGGGAAACTGTTGTGTTGGCAGCATTCAATTCTTCTTCATTTTCCCACCAGGAGAGGTGAGGCTTTGGAAAACCTCCAGAGGTTGAGCACATTATCCTTTTGATGTCATGGGATGGATTTCCAAGGTCAGTTATACTAGGGACAGGGAAGTCAGCTTAAGAAAGAAAAAGGATATAAGTACATATTATACTGGGGTGGGGATTGGGCAAGGGCTTTTTAAAAAAATTATCTAGCTTTAATAAGAATAATAAAATTAGATATAATTTGCAACTTCCCATAAATCATTAATAGTTATGTGTAAGCCAAAGATTACTTTGGTTTGAATTGGGTATGTCAATTCTTCATTACTTTTTTTTTCAAAGATTTTTATTTATTTAAGAAATCTCTACACCCAATGTGGGGCTTGAATTCATGACCTCAAGAGCCACATGCTCTTCCAACTGAGCCAGCTAGGCGCCCCAATTCTTCATCACTTTTGATGCAGGTAGAAGGGCACTTAGAGAAAGAGGTAGATCTCTGTGGATAAATAGTGGCATAGTATTTGGGATTTGTAAGAGATGAGGAGAAAAACAGACAAATGTATTGAGTTCTTGATGTTGTTAGATCTTGGACCCTACCTCATTTCATCTTTACAACAACCCTATGAAGCAGATGTACATCAAAAAAGATCAAATATCAACAACTTCATTTGATTTAACCTAATATGGTTTCCATTTTATAAATAATCAAATTGAAGTAGAAAGAAATCACAATGAGTAAATGGCAAAACTGGGAAGCGAATTCAAGTTTTTCTGATACTATAACCTTCTCTTTTCTTATCTTCTCTTCCCTTCCCTTGTCTTTATTTTCTTCTCTCTTCCTAATATTTGACGTATACAAAGTGGTTCTCTTATTTATCTATTTATGAATTAATATGCTAAAAAACACCTGTGAGCCCACCATTCAACTGGAAAGCTAGCACGTTGACTGTAGCTGATGTAAATCTACTCATCTGGTCTCACCTTCATTGTCTCCCCTATTTCCCACACTTGAGATAACCACTACTCTAAATTTTTCCTTAGGATTCCCTTCCTTTTTTAAAGGTAGTCTTTAGTAAGATAAACCTCTGTCCAAACTGTCCAATATTGAGCCTATAATCTCAACCACTCTACTGATTCCTTTGCTATTCTTGTGTGCATTATGAGGACAGAGGGGTCTTCCTAGCATTCCTCCAAGATACTTGAGGCACTCTTGCATTTGTATATTTGACCCCCAATAAGATATTAAAATATAAACACAATAAAGCATAGTGAAAATGACTACCGAGAACACAGGAAAAACTCCCTAACCCACTTTTTCCCTTATTCTTAGGCTTAAAGAGATTTATACTTTTCAGCCTGTGGGTGGGGAACCAAGCCCCGCATACTTCATCCCATCCAGTTAGATTTCTTTTTACAATTCAGAGTTCCACAGAGAGATTAGTATATAGCATAATGGTCACCAACTTTTTTTAAGAATTTATTTTGAAAGCTTCATAGTGCAAACAAATTGTACTACTTGGTTGTCATGTCACAAGACATATGATACAAAGCTGAGGCCATTCATGAGGACTGGACTTTTGTAGAAAGTTGGGGGTTTTTGAAAGAACAACTGTGAATCATACATACATAATTAATAAAGATTTCCTTTGAAGCACAGGCTGGCCAAGATCTAACAGGTTTTAAGACCAGTTTTGCCTTTTAGCTCTGGGCCAATTACTTAATCAGTTTCAGTTTTAGTTTGCTCATCTGTAAGATAGGGATAATAATACCGGCCTTCCAGAATTGTAAGGATTAAATGACATCATTAATATAAATCATGAAACACAGAGCTGGACACAGAGCAGATTAATTAATAGACTGAGTTAGTGGGTCTTAAACTTGCACTCTCTTAGATGAGTGCCCTCATTTAAATCAAGTTGCCCAGCGAAAACTTCCAAAACCACCCAGTAGCACTGTGAATAATAAGAGAAAGGGGAAGTTATGACAAGTGACAAAACTGCCAGGAAAAGGAAAAAATTGCATTTGGTAGGAGGTGAAGTCACCATTTTTGAATCAATCCTGTCTCTAAATTAAGTTTGACATTTTCCTGAGCCATTTTTAGCTGACATTTCCTACTCTTGCAATTTGTCTTATAAGATCAAATCACTACAGTGGTAGCTGACATCAAGAAAGAATATTCCCTTTGTAGGGTGCCTGGCTGGCTCAGTCAGTGGAGCGTGCAACTCTTGATCTCGGGGTTGTGAGTTCAAGGCCCACAAAATAAAATCTTAAGAAAGAATATTCCCTTTGTTTCTTACAACAACGTTATGTGTTATATATAGCCTGGAATAGGAAATCCAAGTAACCCATATCCTAAATTATGATTCACGTTAATTTCTGTGCTCTGCTTTTTTAGAGATACTTAACTACGAGAATATTTTAAAATATTCTGTATATTAGAAACCATCAAAAAAAAAAAAAAGAAACCATCTTTGCAAGGTCTGGCGAGGCTTAGCACAGCCTTAGCTGTCTTCTATTCCTTCAGTGAGATGATCCATGTCAAGTAACAGCAGTTAAGGCCTTATGAGCCTAAACTAGCAAAGAATTACTCCTTTGTATCTCATTTTAATGCATTAACCTACGTTTTCACCATTCCTAATAGGTAGGGTAAAAATATCTTATTAGGAAAGGAAAAGGTGCACATGTGTTAGAAAGGTAAAAATCTGTTACCCTAGTTAATCTGTTAACTAGTATAGCTAGTTACCCAAATGCTGGTTAATGGAGGCTTTTATATATTGCTGTGCTGATATTGTATCATTTTGTAATCTTTAGCAAATGTAGAGAAACCAACTTGTTCAGTGCCAAACCTGGTGAAAGTCTCAGGTGTCTGAGGAAACCTCTCAGTCCCAGGCAAAACAGGACAGTTGATCATCCTAAGCAAATAAGTGATTAATTTCTTATTTCTCAAACTGTGGTCCTCAGCAGCCATACAGGCATCACCTGGTAGTTTGTTAGTGCAGAATCCAAGATCCAACCCCACACCTACTGAATCTGAATCTGCGTTTTAACAAGATCCTCAAGGGAGTCAGAGACCTTAACACAAGAGAAGCACTGTTGTAATAGATGCAAATAGAAAAATCAGAATTGGTTGGTTCTGAGTCAAATTAAGCAGGCCAAGTTTCCCTTTTTGTCTTCACTTACCTGACTTTGGTGCCCAGCCCCTCCTGGCCCTTTCAAGGCCCCCAGCACTCTTGTGTTGCCCTTTTAGCTGTCCTCGGTCTCCTGCTGTAGTCTGCTACTAGGGCTTGCCCTTCCTGAAATTCTGCTTCTCCCTCTTGGGGTTTATTCTTTATCTTTCTATCAAAATGTACATAGTCCTGAGTCTACTTCCTTTTGGGCATTGTTAGAGGATTGCCTGTATCTAATGCAATTAACTAGTATAGGTTAATATGCTTGTGGTGCTATCCCCCCAGGTAACATTTTCATTTTTTACAGAGATCTTATAGGGGGAGAAAATGCTGAAACTGTCAGCATTTGGTAACAGTTCCAGCAATAATGGTGGGAATTCTAGGATTCAATGTGGGTCAGAATTTTGGACAGGGTGGGCTTTGTAGAACCCCTAAAATCACACCATCACATAATCATTGCTCTCTCCATGAGCAGGGAATACACAGAGTGAGGTTTAAGGTAATCCCATGTAACCGGCTTACCTCCTAAGCTTTAGGTGTGATTTGGATGCTATAGTGAAAGATTCAACATAGCTTTGTTCTTTGAAGAACAAAGCAGGTAAGAGTAGTGAAGAATTCACCAAGGATCCACTTACATTACCTGTTATCAAGGTTAATGATCATCTTTTATTAAATAATAAGTTCGGTTTCCACTAAAGGCCCAAGTGTCCAGGAAGAAAATGAAACGTGGTTAAATTTCAAATATGGGGGAAAGTTCAAGGGCTATCATTTCTCAGCAAGGGCTCAAGCTATATTAGTAACCACTAGTCCTATCACCTGGGATAAACACAAGGCTCCTTCCTACCCAAGAAATGCTTTCCGCCGCAGTAGATATAGAAGTAGGACTTTGATTTATGAATTATCCTTCTTTTCCATGACATAAATTATGCACCCAATCCTCTGATGTCTAACTTTGTAGGAATAGCCATTAGATGAGAGCTTCAAATATAATAATAAATATAAATAGTAAAATAGCCATAGCAATAGGCATTCAGTTACTATTTGAGAAATATTTCTGCCTGCATTATTCTTATACCTTTCAATATACTTTCACAGAATGTATTACTGGATAAAGTGCAGTTAATAGTACAGCTACATTAAATCAAGTGTATCCCCTTATGATTCAGAACGCACTATAGGTCATTCTAATGCCAGGATGACTGTCATGAATTTGGATTGTCAAAATGCAAGAAATGCACACTAATAGATACTTCCAGGATGTCTTGAGAATCAGTTAGGGCTTATTGTAAAACTACAGACTTATTTAACCCTAAACGAAGATACCTCCCTCTTTGGTAAGATTTTCAACCTAATCAATAGGAATATATCTTTAAGGGCATCAAGAATCTGCCAGTTTATAGTAAATCAGAAAAATCCCACTGACCTCTGACCAATAACATCACCGAAGTCATGTGTTTCACTTTGTAAGACCTTTTTTCAGTCTTTTGAACGATACAGGTGTATTTGCCATTGTCTGACAGGCGCAGAGCCATAATCACGATGGAGAGGTTATTGGTGAAGTCAGCAAAGGTGCGATTCTCATACTTGGACCACACTTTCGTTTGTCCAGATGTGACAGCCAGCACCACTTCATCATCCTTTTGCCAATAGATTCGAACTTTCATCAGTTCTGTAGTGGAAATGTTGTAATCACAGGACAGTACTGCTACTTCTTTCACTGTCTTGTTCACCTGGATGATGCCTAAGGAGAGGCAAACAGAAAGGATTTTATGTCTATTAAATATGGAGTCCTGCACAAGCAGGAATTCAGAGTTGGCAATAACAGAACTCAGGGTGTTGTATCTAGTGGCTATGCATGATCAGAGAGTTCAGTTTGATTTTGATAATTTTAGTCCCCAGTGCTTTTTTTTATTGTGGTTAAAAAATTGTAAAATACACCATCTTAACCATTTTTTAAGTGTACAGTTCAGTGGTGTTAAGTATATTCCCGTTGTTATGAAACAGATCTCCAGATCTTTTCATCTTACAAATCTGCAACTCTGTATGCATTAAACAGCTCTCCTTTCTTTATCCCCCAACCCCTTGGTAACCACCACTCAATGTTCCGTTTCTATGAATTTGACTACTTTAGATACTGCATATAACTGGAATCATGGAGCACTTTCTTCTTATGACTGGCTTATTTCATTTACCATAGTGTCCTCAAGGTTCATTCATGGTTTAGAATGTGCCAGAATCTTTCTATCTTTTTCCTTCCTTTTTAAGGAATAATAAGCAAATGATTATATATATATATATATATATATATATATATATATATATATATCATATATATCACATTTTCTTTTCTATTCATATGTCTATGGACAGTGGGGGAGAAGGTCCACTAGTCCCAGAAGAAGAAGGACTTTAAGAGACCTAGCACATGAATGCCAACTATGGGTAAACAATGTACTCAGCCCTGATGGGGGATATGGAAGTCACTAGAATGTGAGATCTTGAAGGGATGTCCATGTTCATTCATTTTGGTGTTCTTCTGGAAGGTTCTTAGGAAGCTGCCCCAGCTTTACAATTTTTGGTGCAGACCTTTCAGGCCACTTTCCTAGTTAACTGGTTTCCCCAATTTTTTAGGCCCAAGTTCCAGAACAGCAGGCCAACACCACCCACACCCCAGCCAAACCCCAATGTTGAGCTCTGCCTTGAGAAACAGAGTCCTTTTCTTCCCAGGCCTGGATTGACCTCATAACTTCAGGCTGAATTCTTCCCTCATCCCCACCAGACAAGGTATAGTTTACACCTCTAGACTATTTCTATCCTCTTCTCTGACCCTAAATTATCTATATCTCATCTTTATCTCTTTCAACTATCTGTAATCCATGTAACAGTTGGTCCCCATTTAAAATATTCTGCCAATTTTCCTATCAGTGTATTTCAGAAAACCAACATTTCAGCATCCAAACTCCATCTTTTTGTTAGCTCCTAAGCCTTTGTCAGTAGCACCAAACTCCCCACTGTCTTCTGATTTTTTTGGTCATTCTTCCTATGCTGGGCTTGATCTACAAGCAGAGTCCCTCAAGCCCAAGACCTTTCACAAGTAGCCACTGCCTCCCCCACTGGACACTGTCGTGTCATCATGCCCCACATCCCCCAGAGCCACACAGCATCCCCTGGCTGGGGTCGGCGGGGGGGGGGGGTCCTATATAGAGATCAAGTCTCCAGTTCCTCTCTCTCCTTATGGTGGGATCATGGAGCACTAGCCCCTTTCTATCTCAACAGCCATTCTTCAGGCCTTCACTTAAGAAGTGAATTTTGTGCTGGCAGTATCTTCACAGCAATATAAAGTAACTCAGAATGATCTAAGGCACCCCTTTCAGCACTTGTGCCAAATGTTGCCAACCCCAGCTTTAAGCAACATATCTGAAAAAAGGGTAGCCATGAAAAGATATACTCAAGGGGAGCATATAATAGCTAAATAACCCTAACTCTCTTTAAAAAGATACAGCAGAAGCAAGCTGATAGGTATAAGGAGCATGAACTATGGATTCCTATTGACTTGGATTCTAGTCCTGGCTCAGCCATTTGCTAATTAATCTGATTCCTCAGGGTATGATATGTACCTCCCAGGATCATTGTAAAATTAAATTCAGTTAAATGATATAAATGGAAAAGTCCTGAGTATATACAAGTCTTCTGTAAGACTTTCCTTTCTTCTCTTTCCCAACTCTTGCTCCCAACTTCTACCCTCTGGTCCTTTCATTGCCCTCAGGGGTTATGTCAGATACACAGGACCCTGGTCTTGCTATGGGCCAAGCAGATACCACTTCAGAAATCAGCTCATTTATCTGGGATTCTAAATAGGATATTTCCCTATGATCTGTTGGTTCCTACCCAAAAAGAATCCAGAATTTCTAATGATTTTGACATTAGCAAAAGAGGAATCTTAACTGAAAATGCGCTACTTTCAATGATGACTCTTAAGGAGTTTTTGTCCAGCCATCTGAGGAGAAGTGTGGGTGTTCCTCTAAAGGTCAGTAAAAATCAATGGGATCCTTAATGTTCCTATATGAAATCGGCTCACCACACACTCATGGTGAAGAAGAACCAGACTGAAAAGAGGAACTAAAAAAATCTTCTGAGCAGTTTGGAAATTCCACCAGGACCCGGCTTCCATACTCAGGCTTGCTGCATTTACAGATAACTGAAAGCTCTCTGAAGGGTTTGGTCTGCTTCAGTGGCTCTGAAGGGGAGAGTCAGGTCCCTGAAATCTGAGTATTACTGCCTAAACCCAGCTGAATTTTGACCTTGCTTCACCATTTTACAAATGGGGACACCTAGCAAAGTGGGTGTGAGAATTCCGCCCACATAACACGCCTCTGCTGTCCTGGGCACATGACAGGTACCAGTGCCCTCGCCAGGCATTCACACAGCCCAGTTCCTTGCTTCCCTCAGATTTCTGCTCTGGGACCCCCTTTGTCTGGTACTCTCCCTAACCAGCACCCCCCTCCCAGACCTCATCCATTCTGCTGCTCATTAGTCCCTTGTCCTGATTTATTTCTCTTCAAGCTCATCTCTAGCACTAGTTACTTTTGAGGCTATGAGAGTGGGGGCTTAATCTGTTTAGTTCATTGCTCTACCTGCAGAATCTAGAATAAGAACTGGCCCATAGTAGGTGCTCAATAAATATTTGCTGGATGCATGGTTAGGCATTAGGAGATGAGATCTGGCTCCATCTGCTACACATTAGAATCATAACCTTGACTGAGTTGGTTCCTTGGGAATTTCTGCAAAATGGGCATGATACATTCTCCTCTAAGATTTCATGGAATTATCATGGGGACTGTATGAGACCCAGATGTAAAAGTGCTTTGCTAACTATAAAACACCATACAGATTTTTAAATGAGGCCATTCCTCTCATTCACAGCACATGATTTGTTGAATGGCACCCAGGACAGGGCAGAATCAATGTGGTAATCGGCTGACGACTGGACTGAGCCAAGCTCCCAGAGCTGGGCAGAGCAGCTCATATCCCCATGTGCTGTGATGTGTGTTATCTCACTGGGCCTTAAGTGTGCTTTTGAAATAACGGTGTTCTCAGACTCTATGGGAAACACATGTTAAATTCGTAGAATAGCAAATACAGGAAAGCATAAAAGATATCTATAATCAATCCCATCATCTAGAGATCTACTGTTAATGGGCTGTGTATATCCCTCCAATGGGAGGGACCCTTTGGGACACTTCTAAGTGCTCTGCATGAGATGAACCAGCACCCATGGGGTTTGTGTGAGCCTTGGGCTTGGTGCTAGGAGAACAAGGAGAATAAGTATCTGCTCTCCAGCAGCTGACAGATTTGAGACCCGTCACCTGATTTTTGCACCACTTCTGACTTTCTCTCCTCTTGAGACCTAGCCTATACGCACTGTATAAATCTGATCCTTTATGTCCCCAAATGGTATTTAAGTCTCTAAAAAGCTCAGGGACACAGCAAGAACTTGGCTCATAGGACCCCTTGGCTAGCAGCCTTCAGATAGTACAGGACAACAGGAAGAGTCTCTGTGACACTCTGGGGGCATTATTTTCCCTCTGGCTCAGTCTCCCTCATGCCATAGACATGCAGGCAACACCTTTCCTGTGTCCCTGGCCTACAACCACCAAAGGCCTCTCCCCTTCCCTTAGGCTTGTGCTTCCCTGAAAATGCCCCACTTCTGAGAGAAAGCTGCCCATGTCGGCCCCCCTGAGAGCGACCTGTTAGACCCTATGCTTTATAACTACCAGTTTCTGGAGTACGTGAGTCCAGTGTCTTTACCTCCACAGACCAAACCAGAAGTGGAGAGTTCAGGCATCCCCTCCCTTTTCAGGACAAAGTGGTCACCTGTCCTGGGCAGCAGTGGGTGGGGATAGGTGGAGTGCAGGTTCCTGGCCCAGACCAGGAGAGGAGGGTGTGTGGTAAATCCCTTTCCCTGAAGCAAAGGCCTCCATGATCTCACCCAGCCTTGCCTCCCACAGGCCATATGCAGCTCCCAGCTGCACCAAGTCTGCCAAACCCTCCCTGAGACTACACCACACATACACTCTCCAGTCTCCACATCTCCCTCTGACTCCAGTCACTTCGTCAAAGCTCTCTAAGATAGCCTCCTGACAGGTTTTACACAATCCCTCTGGCAGCCCCACAAGCCATTCCTTATGCTTTAGCAACACTTCTTTTTTCAAACATCATTTCAGAGCTTTACTATTCAAACCGAAGGTCTGTGACCCAACAGCATTGGCATCACCTGAGGGCTTGTTAGAGATGCAGAATCTTAGGTCCCTCCCTGCCCCACCCTAGCAGAAATGTATTTTTCAAAAAATTATGCCGACTTTATTTCAGAGCATTTTAGGTTCACAGCAAAATGAATGGAAAGTAAAGAGAGCTCCCATATACTCCATCCCCTTGGTGCACACAGCCGCCCCTTCCCTAGACATCTTCTGCCAGAGGGTACATTTGGGACAATCAATGAACCTTCATTAACACATCATTACCACTCAAAGTCTGCAGTTTACTTTAGGGATCATTCTTGACACTATACATTTAATGGGTTTTCACCAACGTAAAATGACACGTATCCACCATTATAGTATCATACTGAGTCTCCTCTCCTCACTGCCCTGTGCTGGAAACTGCTTTCAACATACCAGGTGATTGGTATGTATACCTGACGTGTGAGCAGCATTGGTACAGACCATGTCAGTCCTTAAAACCCTTCCGTGGCTTCCCAGTGCCCTCCAGACAACATTCAAATTCCTGACCATGGCCTTTAAGCACTGTGGAGTCTGGTCCCTGCCTCTACTTACCCCACCATGTCCACTGTCTTCACTTCCCCTCTCCTCTGTTTCTTTCGCATGTGGCTCTTCCGCCTTCACCCAACTCACTCTAACCACCCTCTTCTCTGGCAGAGAAAGACACTGTACATCCTTCGTACATTCATTTGAGTGTTTCTTTGATTAATTTTCATGTTCTTCCTAATGACCGTAAATTCCATGAAGGCAAAAGCCATGTCAGTCTTGCTCACAACTTGTCCCTAGGACCAAGAAAAGTATCCTCCACATAGGAAATGCTCAATATTTCTTGAATTAATATGAGTAAACAAAAGAAAGAACCCTTGTGCCAGACTCATCCTTACCTTTGTGCCTCTGTCTGTGCTGTTGCCCCACCCAGAATTCTCCTACCATCACCCATCCTCTACCATAAAGCCTGCCAGCTGCCTTAGCCCGTCCTGGCCCCACTCTGTCCAGGTCTTGGCCCCTCACAGTCAGGACCAGACACTGCACTGCTCTTCACTTGCTTGTAGGTTAGTTTTGCCTTCTTCAACTAACACACTCAAATCTCCTAGAGGGCCGGAATCCCAGGTTCAGTTTTTGAGTACATAGTAGGTGTTCAAACATAAGATGCTCATGGATTTGTTTGTTGACTCGATACAGCAATAATAAAATCTGAATGTAACTGTAGAACAAAGTGCTTTCCTAAATATTTTTCTTTAGCTCAAAGATAATCTCCTTCTGCTTGCCCCTGACTAATTTCCCTGGTACAATTGCTAAAACCCTAGTTTTAATTTTATATTTTCTTTCTCTTTTTCATTGGTACTTCCCCCCCCCGCCCCCCCCCCACATACACACATATTTCTAGGAAGCCTGTATAAATTTCTTTCTAAATATTTTTAAACTCTTTGGACTCTCTCAGAAGATTCATTAGCTCCCCCAGCTTCCCAGAAGAAAATTAGAACTGTTGCAAATGTCATATAAGTGTAAAATATATACAATTTCTGATGCATAAATTATAAAACTTAAGTCATGGTTCTCTTGGTTCAGCAGCCATGTAAAATAGCAGGTTTTCCAGCCCAGGACAGAAAATGTACTACTAGCACCACTGTAGGCCAGTAATCCAGCACCCAAACTCCTCTCCCATCCCTCTTCCACCGTCCTTCACACTTAGACATTCCGGTTGATGCCTGCAGTGCAGACATACTTCAAGTGAGCATCTCGTAAGACAAGGAGCTCTGAAGCCAAGCTGTGCTGAAGCCAAAGCCTTCTCTTTACTACTTGGGAGAAACCAGGTGGCATGCTGATCAGCAGAAAGAAGATCTTTTGTTTTGACTTTAAAAATAAAGTCAGAACCATTCTTCAACAGGATGAGCCCCACTCTTCTTAACAGCCCCCTGGATCCAGCCCTTGAAGCCCAGCCTGGAGGGTGGCAGAGAGGGACAACACAGAAAACCCCACCTCCTAAACCGTGAAGCAGCAAACTGAGTCAAGTTCCTGAAAGTTTCTTACCTGAACAGAAGTAAAAAAGACTAGCTAACACCAAGAGCTGAGAGACCTTGAGATATGGGTGTTTGAGTGGTGGTGTTCTCCACTTCGCTGTGTTATCCATGGCTTCTGCTGCTTAGGGTAGAAAACGAAAACAATTTCAAACCAAGTGAAACCTGGGTACCTCCTAGTAAGCGCCACGCAGGAGCAGAAGACAATTCAATTGCCTCACACAGAGGGTTCTCCTATGATGTTTGCAAAAACACCATGGATGGTATACCTGGGTCTCCAAACTCCTGAATATAAAAGATTGTGGATTTATTTTCACAACTTGAAAAGGAAAAAAATTAAAATCACCCAGGAAAGAAGGTTGGCCTCATGTGGGTTATAAAGCTCCCTGGTTGTCTGCCTGAAATGAGTCAGAAGCCTTAATCTGAGCATTCTCTAAACCACACAATCTCAAGGGCAAAGCAAAGGTTGGGGGAACTCCGAGGAGGTGATCCTGTTTTGTATATGTTCCCAAAACTAACCGCAGGTCTCCCATGGAATTGTTCTGCTTAATGGGGACAATAAGACTTTGGTAAGAGGACAGAGGATTTTAAGAGTCCTCAATAGCAGTTAGCCAAAATTCAGAACCTCTTCAAAACATACCAAGAAACACATAGCACCAGTGAGATCCTATTTCGTCCAAGGCAGGACTGAAATTATAAAACTACTTCCTTCTCAACACATTAACGTAAAAGAAGTACCTCCATTCTTAAAGACCCCATGCAAAGAATACGTCTTAAACTGGCAGAGGATCTGAATCAACAGAAATCTGTTTGTAAAACGGGAAAAGATGTATTACAAAAAATACTTATTTATATTATGTATACCGCATGAGGAAGCTGATTTTTTTTTCAGTAAATTTACAAAATTTAGAACTGAAAATGAATGTCGTGCTCCACTGTGATCTTCTGAGGTTGCCACCACAGACATAGTCCAATGCTACTCAGAAGCCATTCAAGACCCCTCTTTGGGAACCACCCCAGAGCTCATTTTCCAGCCACACTTGACAATTTTATTAGCCACACTCCATTTTAATCAGGATTAGTTTGCATTTGCTTCTTCACCAGAATTTTTTGAGCCATAACTCTGTTGATGATTCACCAACCAAGCTGGGAAGCCCCAGCCCCCCGTAAGAATGAGACCCTAGGCAGGATCTTTTGGAAGTATGCATCTTGAAGATAGAAGTGATAGTATGTTTATTTAAAAAGCAGTCGGGTTGTTGGTAACTATCCCTATCAAGCTATCCCATATGAAGATAACAGTAAATGTACTTACCTGCTGAAGGATAACTCCTCTTTTTTTTTTTCTTGTGTTTAAACAGAACAAAACAAAACAAAAAAAAGTCAAAGGATGAGGCCCCAGTTCTGAGATGTTCCTTTCTTGCTGTCTCCAAAATAATGGCAAGTTGCTCAGCTTTTCTTTGGGTGATATACCAGAGGCAATCCCCTTTCCAACTTCCTTTTACTCGCTGGAAGATCTAGCTGATGTTCATTACCAGCAGTATTTAAGTCAAAGCAGGGGATGTGTAGATGTTATGTATAACTTGAGGAAGCTGGTTCTGCTGTCCCTTTTTGTCAGCCACCTCAGAGAGTGTGGCTAGGACAAAGCACACAGCCCCTCCCTCACCATCTCTCACCATCTCTCATAAAAAGTCTCAAGAGCAGAGCAGCCTGTGGGAGAGTGGGAGGGGCAGGCCCATTGGCTTTGGGTTAGATTGTGAAATCTGTGAACCAGCTGTTTCTTTTTTTTTTTTCCAAAGATTTTATTTATTTATTTATTCATGAGAAACATGGAGAAAGAGGCAGAGACACAGGAAGAGGGAGGAGAAGCAGGCTCCAGGCAGAGAGCCCAATGCAGGACTTGAGGATCATACCCCGAGCCAAAGGCAAGTCACTCAACCAATGAGCCACCCAGGCATCCCGAACCAGCTGTTTCTAAGTTGGTCTCAAGTTTTGTTTTAGCACCCAGTAACCACCTCGCTACTCAACAGTCATGTCACTGCAGGAGTGGGCAGTCTACCTTGTATGTAGTGGCCACTTTTTGGAGAGTGCTGGGCTCACTAGACGGCCCTTAACTGCACCTCTATTATCTTCACAGACTGGACTTTCCAGCAGCCATGTTGGACAGGAGTGCCGTAGACAAAGTTGAGGGCACCTCAGGTGAGCACAATGACAGAACCGAGGGATAGGGTGAGGAAGATTTTAGGTACTCTCCTAAACCCCCACCCCCCACCCCTGGACTCTTATTTTCAATCAGCCTGCTACCCCTGTGTAGAATTTTGGAGCATTCTGTGGGTAAACAGCTGACTCATGCTGGCCCAGTGAACCTGTTTTGCACAAATAGAACCTGATAGCACCTTGCCTGGGCCTGTACCTTTTACAGTCTGCTCCTGGCCCCAGGGCTCCTCTTTTGCTTTGGCATGAGATATCTTTGCAAGTTCTCTACTTAAACGTGTGCAGCCTGGGAATATGGTGGTAGTCAGTGCCCATGGAGTACTCCTGACCAGACAGGATTGGAAGCTGACAGCTTCCAGGTGGAGAGTTCTGAGAAACATTTCATGAGGGTCTCCAGAAGGTCCCAGTGGGATTGAGTACCAGCTGTCTGTGGTAGAGGTCAGTGTGGTAAACCACCCTTGTCCTGGAGTTTCTTTCTTCCCTGCCTAAGTCCTCCTGTGTTCACACCACTGGACTACATCCCCAATAAACTAGACTTTTGTTTCCAGCTTTGCTTTCTGAATACTCTAGGTTAAGGCAAGAGGGATGCTCTCGTGGTTTTCCATCTAAATTTGTAAAAGTAGGCCCTCATATCCCTCCCATCTTGTCCATCTTTCTGTAGAGGTAGAAACGTGGCACTGGAAACAGATGTGTTGTAATGTGGGGTGGCAGGGGTGGCAGCAGCTTTTAGTGAACAAACGTGGCCTCTTCTACTTCCTGTCTATTGGCAAACACAACGTCTCTCCCAAGGCAACCAGAAAGAGCAAAGAGAGTAGGAAACAGGGAAGGCAGAGGCACCTTGCTTCAACCCTGTGACAGGTTTGTGGCTGGGTTCAGTGGGTGGCTGCTCTGTCAATCTTAGATTTGGAATATTCAAGCTCTATAAAGTGTGCCAGGCACTTTATGACAGGGGCCCATTGCATTTTCATCTTTTCTGCGAGGAAAAAAAGCTTGGTGAGCATTTTCATGCATCTGTGTCTTGGTCTGTGCATCTCAGCTGCATTATTTTGAATAATGAGGAGGAAGGATGTAACAACTTCTACCTTACAGTTGCAGTGATCTTCAGCCTCTCTGTGGAGGGGCTGATGCTCTCCTCTGGCTCCTTTCACTGCTTCATTCAAATTTGCTTATAACCTGCACCCAGCATAGGGTGGCTAGATCTAGGCTTTAAGACACCATGGTGTTCCCAAGCAGTGCCACAGTATGCTAAAGCTGGTGGAAACGTCATCAATGTTAAGAGTGGTCACCTCTTCCTCTTTGAATATTGTCACACTCTTTCTGATTCTCTGAAACAGAAATCACTGGAATTCTTAAAGTGAAAAGAGAAGTGGAAATTCAGAGTTAACCCCTGTCCAAACTATCCCACTGCCCCTCCTCTGCCTGCATTTGGTGCTATATTCCCTCTGCCTGAAAACAACTGACTGTTCCTTAACTTTCTAGATGACTTTCCCTGTCTCTCTGCCCATCCAAACATTTTCCTTCCTGAAAGGACCAGACCAAATGCCAGTTCCTCAAGAAGCTCTCATTAAGTCTTCTTATCCCTATCTGCTCTTTCTGTTCTCATATATGCACCACTCCTTTGGCATGTCAAGACAATTCCCCTAAAATTTATTGAGTTTGTACTGTAAGCCTGGAACTGTGCCAAGGACCGGGCATACAAAGATGAGTAGAATGAGAAAAATAAGAACAAGATGGAGGGACCGTAAGCAAAAGAAGCAAGCAATAGCAGAAAAAAGGAGCAGAGCAATCAGCTGAATTGGAGTCTGCAGAATGGGAAGATGCCCCCCACCCCACACCTCCCCCAGAGCAGTAGCTCATGGCTATAAGTCACTAGTTCCTAACCTTGGATTGGGAGATCCAGCCACCAGTAGATTTTTTTTTTAAATATTTTATTTATTCATGAGACAGAGAGAGAGAGAGAGAGAGAGAGAGAGAGAGGCAGAGACACAGGCAGACGGAGAAGCAGGCTCCATGTAGGAGCCTGACGTGGGACTTGATCCCGAGTCTCCAGGATCAGGCTCTGGGCCGAAGGTGGCACTAAACCGCTGAGCCACCCAGGCTGCCCCCACCAGTAGATTTTAAGCCCTTCTTTGGCACGCTCCCTACCAGATGACCTCGGCCTCTCTGCTCAGCTGCCCAGCTGAATCCCCAGCTCCCCTCCCAGGGTTTGTGATGGGGCCCTGATGCTCCACTTCCACTGGCTGGCTCTCAGTGGGTAAAACTACAGCCTCCAGAAAACAGAAAGCACCTATTCCTGCGGTGAAGCTTGGGGTGGGAAATCTAAAAAGAGTGAAACCACTGACTTCACAATGGCAGCTGGTTTTGGCATAGTGGTGTCAGGCCCCTAGAGAGTCCCTCAACCTCCCCCCGCCGTAGCCCTGATAAATCAGTATGAAGCTGGAGGGAGTTATTCTGAGAGCACTGTTAAAGCTCTTCACTCCATCAAATGCTGCCTTCGTGGTGGGTACTTGCTCTCTGCAGAGGCTTCAAATAGTCAAATTCCTTCTCCCGTTCAAATAGCAGCTGAATGTCTGTGCAAGGTGTGCTTTAACAGGTGCCATTTCTGGGAAGCCCTGCTGAGAGATAAATTTCCCTTTCCATTCAAGCTATGCAATTTCTCTTTAATTTTATGAATAGAATTCAACTACTACTCTCTGTCCGCCTTTATGAAGCCTGGTGACCATGACCTTTTGCTTTGACCTTTTGGTTTTCCCCGTCAGTTTATATTACATTGTCCTTAAGAAACAAATGACAACTATTACTTCACTTTTCAGAAAAATATTCCACGAAGAAGAAAGAGGAGAAAGGGGAGGAAGGAAGGAGAAGGGGAGGAGGAGAAGGGAGGAGGAAGGTGAAGGAAGGTGTTTACTCCATTTTAGGGGTTGATAAATAGCTTAGTGTGTTTAAGCAGCAAATAACACGCTCCCATTAAATCTTTAATTCACATAACCTTTAATTTACTGAAGTTTGCTTTCGTGGCACTACACTGTCCCATTTTGAAAACACTAAGATCAGGGACACCTGGGTGGCTCCATGGTTGAGCGCCTGCCTTTGGCTCAGGGTGTGATCCCAGGGTCCTGGGACCGAGTCCTGCATCGGGCTCCCTGCGTGGAGCCTGCTTCTCCCTCTGCCTTTGTCTCTGCCTCTCTCTCTCTCTCTCTCTCTGAATCTCTCATAAATAAATAAATTAATTATATCTTTAAAAAAAATGAAAGCACCAAGATCATTTCTGGGTTCTCCTCCTGCCTGGTGCTTGACTTCTTACTGTGTTTCTCAGGGGACAAGGAAAGTGAAATAGAAAACTGAAAAGAGTGACTTTTTTTTTTTTTAAGATTTTTTATTTATTTATTCATAGAGACAGAGAGAGAGAGGCAGAGACACAGGCAGAGGGAGAAGCAGGCACCATACAGAGAGCCTGATGTGGGACTCGATCCAGGGTCTCCAGGATCACACCCCAGGCTGCAGGCAGCACTAAACCACTGCGCCACCGGGCCACCCATGAAAAGAGTGACTTTTGTAAATTTGTTAATGGCTCTGGTGGACAGTGTGGGTGAGGGAGTGGCAGCCAATGGCTGTAGTGACCCTTAATTCCCCCAAATCCTAGAACAAGGACTGGCCAGGATTCCAGGGCAGTTCCTACCCTCAGACACAGAAGCCTCAACTTTCCCCAACAGTGTTTGTCTCTTCTTTTCTTAAAGGGTCAAGCAATAAAACACTGTAAGCTCCTTTGACAGGTGCCCTTTCTAGTTTTGTCAGAAAAAAATTCTTTCCTAAACACAACCAAATTCTCTCCTGCTTTGCCTTAAGATTATGTTCTCTCCTTCAGTCATCCACAGAAGGGGTGGGGGGCATTTACGTCCATTACAAGCTCAAAACAAATTAATAGAAACACTGCAAGACGATAGAGAATCATTTCGAACCTCCTCAAAACCACTCCTCAAAACAACTCCGGTCTGCGTGAAAAAAAAACCCTCAGCTCTGCATTGCTCTTTTCTCTGAGTTACCAGTTTGGCAGCCTTTTTATTATTGCTTGTTACTTTTCTCTGCATCCATTTTTCTACCTGTAGTTTGAATCTGAATGTAATAATATATCAATAAGGATCTGGGTTCATTTAGAAAGAATCCACATTGGGACACCTGGGTGGCTCAGCGGTGTCTGCCTTTGGCTCACGGGCATGATCCTGGGGGTACTGGGACTGAGTCCCACATCGGGCTGCCTGCAGGGAGCCTGCTTCTCCCTCTGCCTGTGTCTCTGTGTCTTTCATGGAGAAATAATTTTTTTTAAAAAAGAAAGAATCCACATAAATAATTCCTGGCGATGGTATGTCATATTTTCACTCATTATTTCCACGATTTCCACTCAATATTTCCACATATTTCCGTGAATATTTTGTTGCCATTTTCACCTTCCTACTGATGTATATTTAGCTAGTTGCTTTGGGCTGAGAAAATGCCAACTTAAAGTTGCATTTTTGGTTTTACTTTTTTTTTCTTCTCCCATGTGTTTTTTTAGGTTATTTCTGGGCTTCTGGCAATTTTAGTTAATCTTTTTAATTATTCATCCAAAATCAGCCCAGGTGTAATTTTCTCTGGATGCCTTCTATGAACACTCTAAGCTGTTAATGTCTCTTTCATATCTGCCGATCTTAGATCTTGAACATTTTGTCACAGTCCAAGTGTCCTAATGTCATTATACCCTACCAAGTCTCCTGTGTCGCATGATTTTGGCCTTACCTCTGTAACTGCAAGGAGCACCTAGCAGAGTGCCATGCTATATTAGTAAGGATTCTCCAAAGAACCAGAACCAAAAAGTATACATATGGAGGGAAAGAGGTTTATTTTAAGGAACCAACTCACCTGATTGTGGAGGTTGGCAAGTCCAAATCTGTGAAGTAGGTAGCAGGCTGGATGGAGATCCAGGAAAGAGCAGATGCTGTAGCTCAACTCTTTCATTGCAAAATGAATAAACCTTTTAGAATTTTTGTTTTAAAGACTTTACTTATTTATTCAAGAGAGACACAGAGAGAGAGAGGCAGAGACACAGGCAGAGGGAGAAGCAGGCTCCCTGTGGGGAGCCCAATGTGGGACTCGATTCTGGATCCTGGAATTATGACCTGAGCCAAAGGCAGATGCTCAACCACTGAGCCACCGAGGCTTTCTTTTTTAGAATTTCTAAAAAAGAAAAGGAAGAGAGTTTTATTTGAACCTGAGTTAGGACAGCTGCCTGGGATACACAATCTTCAGAAAGACAGGGCTCCTGTAAGGGAACATTGAATAGGGTTATGTACTTTTTTACATAAAAAGTTACAAATTCTGGGAAGCCTGGGTGGCTCAGCGGTTGAGTGTCTGCCTTCAGCCCGGGGTGTGATCCCGGGGTCTCGGGATCGAGTCCCACATCGGGCTCCCTGCATGGAGCCTGCTTCTCCCTCTGCCTGTGTCTCTGCCTCCCTCCCTGTCTCTCATGAATAAAAATAAATAAAATCTTTAAAACAAAAAGTTACAAATTCTTAGACACAGCACTTCAGAATGTTGCAGACCTTAAGTTTCTAATATATGCAGGATCTTATGACTAATCTTCTGGGAAGGAGGGAAATTTCTTACTTTTTCTCGTCTTTTGTGTTCAGAACATACCTTTTTGGTGATTTTCTTTCATCAAGCAGATGTACAATGTGTGCTCTGGGCAGAAATAGAGCACGTGCTTTGAGGTCCTGCCGAATCAATTTGACTTGGTAAATATTAAAGTATAGCTTCCCTAGGAGCCCAGGAGCAGGGCCCACAAACATTAAAAGTTGAAAACTTGGGGCTCCTGGGTGGCTCAGTCAGTCAGGCACCTGCCCTCTGCTCAGGGTCCTGGGATCCAGCCCCGCATCGGGCTCCCTGCTGCTTCTCCCTCTCCCTCTGCAGCTTCCCCTGCTTATGCACACACACACTCTCTCTCTCAAATAAATAAATAAAATCTTAAAAATAAAATTTTTAAAAAAGTTGAAAAACTTCTTTTATCAAGTCTCAAGACAGTGTGCTGGCATTATTCCTCCGTCCATGGTGGAGGTCAGTCTTTTTTTCTCTTAAGGCCTTCCACTGATTTGGTCAAGATTGCTGGCATCATGGAATATCATTGGCTTTCCTCAATATCTACTGATTTCAGTGTTCATCCCATCTAAAAACTACCTTCACAGAAACATCTAGAAAAATGTTTGACCAAATATCTGAGTATCATTGCTTACCCCAAGGTAATATGCTCGCCGAGTTTTCTGAATTGAGTTGATGTTACAGGATCTGTGAACAGTGGCTTTGGGCTTCCAATTTCTCCTGTACTAGCTTTTTTTCTGTTTTCTTCTAAAAAGCCTCTACTTCATTTTCTTCTCCACTGTGTCATTTTAGCAAGAGTATATCGAAGTCCTGTTCTGTGGTATGATTTCCTTTGAATCTTTTTGTTATTTTGTGTCTGTTAGAGAGTTCAAGGGGCCCTGCCTATTAACCATTTCCTGTTACCAAGTGCACAAAGCTTTTTTTCTCTCTCTCGCTCTCAAGCTCTCATGCTTTAACTAGGTGTGGTATTACTTGGGACCATGAAGTGGCAAAGATTTGTTTAATTTCCTGTTTTTCAGTTATTTGTGCTTCTGTTTTCCTTGGAATGAACCAGCTTCAACTACCTTGGCTGGAGAACAACAAAACAGCAAGGCTTCATTTTCTTTGTATCGATATGAAAGGGAGTCTATTCCAGAGGCACTATCTTATCTGAGCATTTGAAATTAATGATATTAAAAATACTATCACTAATGACAGAAATGCTCACAATGGAAAGCTTAGTGGTTAAAAATAATATAAAGTTGTATATACAAAATGATCTAATTTTTTTTCAAGAAACGTGCATAAGATAAAGACTACATATAGTGTGAGTGAGAAAATGTGAGTGGTTCTGTTTTTTTTCTATATTTTCTAAAATTTCTTTATACACATAACATATAAAAATTCTAATTGTGAAATATTAAAAGTTTCTCCTTAGTCCTGGCAAACTCTCCCATTACTCTCTTCAGAGGTAATCATAATCATTAACAACTTGATGTGTATCCTTTCAGCCATTTTCTCTCACACACACAAAGAGTTTTTTTTTTTTTTTTTAAATAAGATCATATATATTCTTCATTTTCAGATTTGATTTTGGGGGGGACACCTGGGTGGCTCAGTGGTTGAGAGTCTGCCTTCTACTCAGGGTGTGATCTCTGAGTTCTGGGATCAAGTCCCGCATCGGGCTCCCTGCATGGAGCCTGCTTCTCCCTCTGCCTGTGTCTCTGCCTCTCTCTCTGTGTCTCTCATGAATAAATAAATAAAATCTTTTAAAAATAAATAAATAAATAAAATTCGATTTTCTTTTTTTACCTACAAATATCTCTAAGCTCTTTCCATGTAAGCTTATTTACCCAAAGTCTTATTTAAATGTCTACCTCATGGTTTTGAACAGTTACATAATTGTGCCATGATTTAGGAGAAGGAAATGCATACTCCCTACATGGGACATATTGAAGTTATTTTCAACTTTCTTCTATTAGAAACAATTCTGCAAAGAACATTCAGGAACATTTATCTTCATGAACATGTGTGGCTATTTCTTTAGGAGAGTTTTCCCAACATTTCTGCTGGAAGTATGTATTACTTTTATCATTAAAAAATGTAAACAAGGATGCCTGGGTGGCTCAGTCAGTTAAGCATCTCCCTTCAGCTCAGGTCATGATTTTGGAGTCCTGGGATGAGCCCCACATAGGGTTCCCTGCTCAGCGGGAAATCTGCCTCTCCCTCTCAATCTACCCCTGTCCTAGCTCATGCTTTCTCTTGCTCTCTCTCAAATAAATATTTTTTTAATGTAAACATTTCATTAAAAAGCATTTTTAAAATATCATGAGTCAGCAGCACATTGCCCTTTCATCCTCCAGTGGTCAAGACAGTGAGCTGCACAAGTATAGGGACCATTGCGAAAACTTCCTCATATAAAGGAGTAGCCAAGTGGTGCACATAGGGCTTCCTCAGAAGTATTAGCATTTACAGACCCTTTGTTGGTAATAGAGGCTTTAGCAGCATTCAGCCAAGACTCAAACCCTGTTATTATCACATGTTGAAAGACAACCCTAATACATGGGTTTGATAGCAAGCCTATAAATAGTCTGATTTATGCTGATTGCAGTATCATATATATATATATATATATATATATATATATATATATATATATATTTGATGCATATTGTTCTCCTACCGCAGGGTTGGGTTAAATTGAGGCAAGGAACAAGGGTATGTGGATTTAGTATTCTAACTTTATAAAAGGGATGTGTGGAACAATTTAGGCATATAACAGCATCTGGGATTTCAGCAAAATTCCTTACAGGGTAAACTAAGGAGTCACTGCTGTCAGGACAGACTGAGGTTTCTGATGACAAATCTAACACTTGGAGAGGCTTCCCCCTTTTACAAGGGGTTGGCAAATGCTGACAAAAGCATTGTCTTCCCATGAAAAAGAAGGTGAAAAAAAGAATGAACAAGGGAAAGGAGGTTTATAGGCTTGTTCTGGTCATCTTAGGTCAAACTTCTAGGAGCTGTCTTCTTTACCTGCCGTCTGCTTCAACTTTACTTTCAGGTCACCAGCTCATGTGCCCAGTTGGGGTTTGGTGGATTCTTTAGTGTGACACATGGATTATTCCCAGGGTTATTCCCTGGAGTTTAGTGACATTGTGGTTGGTTAACAGTACCTGATAGGAGTTCTTCCAATGAGGCTGAAGAGAGTCTTTCTGGAGTTGTCTTTTCCAAGAGACAAAAATCTCTGGGTTGTAAGGAATGATGCTTGAGGTCTTCATCTCCTGGGAGTGTACTATGGAAAGACTGTTCTACAAGAGCATGGTTATTTTCAACAGAAGCAATTAGGCCTTTACAGAATCGAAGTATACCTCCTTTTATCAGTTGTAGATCAAAGGAAACAGGAGCCATGTGCATTGGGCACCCTGCGATTATCTCAAAGGGTGAGAGTTTATGGGTTCCAGAAGGTATGGACCTGAGACTTAGAAGGACTGATGGCATTGCCTTTGGCCAGGGTATTTAAAGAGTCTCTACAAATTTTGCTAACTGAGTCTTAACAATGCTGTTAGTGCATTTAACTAGATGTGAGGATTGAGGGTGTAAGCACAAAGTGTCACAGAACTGTCCAAATAGCACAGACCTTTTTTGACCAATGAAGTGAGTTCTCCAGTCACTATGAAGTTCAAGGTGGGGGCATTCCCCAGGTAGGGATAATATTTTCTAACAGGATTTTAGCTACAGAAGAGGCAGTAGACTACCTATAGGGAAAAGCATCAGTCCAATGAGAAAACATACAACCCATGACTAAAACATCATTTTTATCCCTTAGGTGGGAAAAGCTGAATGAAATCCATTTGCCAAACCTCAAACGGCCCATTGGGGAATTTAAAGTGTCCAGGGACAGTTGTATTTTGTACTTCTCTAGGTTATGTTTTGGGCAAGTGGAGCAAACAAAATAGGCAGTTTTTGCAGCTCTATTGTTATTTCCCTGCCAGTATGGGCTCATAAATACAGTGAACCAATGATTCAATATATTTACATTAATCAGTAATGGGAATTTTAAGGCCTCTGGCAAGACTGAGTTTCTTTTTTTTAAGATTTTATTTATTTATTCATCACACACACACACACACACACACGCACAGAGGCGGAGACACAGGCAGAGGGAGAAGCAGGCTCCATGCAGGGAGCCCGACATGGGACTCGATCCCGGGACTCCAGGATCACACCCTGGACCAAAGGCAGGCGCTAAACCACTGAGCTGCCCAGGGATCCCCAATACTGAGTTTCTATTTGGGCCAAGCCAAAGTTCTCTTTTTACTGAACCAACAGTTATTAGATTTCCAATTTTGTTTTCCCTTTTCTGGGGCCAATTGCTGAGCATCTCTAGTCAATTTTTCTAGATTATCATTGGGGGAACATCCCCATGGACCATGACAGAGACTTGGTTCTTCTGAGTGCAGTGTGCATGGTGGAAATGTCAGCAAGGTGTTTGGAACACCCAGGGACCTGAAAAATAGCCAAAGTGACTAGTAGGAATATGGTATCTAATAATATTAGTATGACATCTAATAATACGGCATTTTGAAGGTAAGAACCACTTAAAATTTTACCTTTGTTGGAAGTTAAGGAAGCCTCAGTTTCCATAGCATTCCAAAGTCATGAGCTATTCCAAAGACCTATCTCAGGTCAGTATAGATATTCGCAGTTGGCCCTTGGCTAAATACAGGCCTCCGTGAGAGTGTACAATTCAGCCTGCTATACTAAGATAGCCAAAGGCAATGGTGCCACCTCAAGAGCTTCAAAAGGAGTTGCTGTTATATAGCTATCATAATATTTGTCATTTTCACCTTTTAAATAGGAAGCCTTAGTAAACCATGAAAAGTCAGCATTATCCAAAGCACTTTCCTGTAAGTTATCATGGGGGGTCAGAAGGTGATATGTCAGTATTGAGCAGTAGTAAGAGGTTTCGTCCGTGGAGGAAGGAAGAATAGCGGAGTTAAGGTTATTACGGTGAGGAAGAATCTGAGAAGTGGTTAGCAAGATTTTATAGGAGGTGAGGCGACTAGATGAAAGGTGTTGAGTATGGTGAGAATTTAGAAAAGCTTCTACCACATGGAGTGCAAGAATACTTGAGGGGAAGGGAATCTCATGATTAAAAGAACTGTGGTAGGAAGGGTCTGAGACAAGTTTAGGGTACCCTTATATTGTAAGGTCTAGCTATTGGCTATAATACCCTTGGGGTCAATGTGGTCCCCATGTTTTTGGATAGTACCATAAGAGCATTCCCATTTTTTTCTTTTAAAGATTTCATTTATTTATTCATGAGAGACACACAAAGAGAGGCAGAGACCTAGGCGAAGGGAGAAGCAGGCTCCTCTGGGGAGCCTAATGTGGGACTTGATTCCAGGACCCTGGGATCGTGACCTGAACCAAAGGCAGACACTCAACCACTGAGCCACCCAGGAGCCCCATTCCCTTTTTTTTTTAAACATACAAAAAAGAAGAAGAGAAATTGATAATTGGGATGCCAAGAGCAGAGGGATTTATGAAGTTTTCTCTTAAGGCTTCAAAGGCAAGGTCATCTGGCACCTGGGTAGCTAAGTTGTTTAAGCATTTGCCTTTGGCTTAGGTCATAATCCCAGAGTCCTGGGATCGAGCCCCTCTCCCTCTGCTGCTCCCCCTGCTTATGTGTCTCTTGCTCTCATTCTCTGTCAAATAAATCTTTATTTATTTAAAAAAGATTTTATTTATTTATTCATGAGAGACACAGAGAGAGAGAGAGAGGCAGAGACACAGGCAGAGGGAGAAGCAGGCTCCATGCAGAGAACCCAATGTGGGACTTGATACTGGATCCTGGGATCACACCCTGAGTTGAAGTCAGACGCTCAATCGCTAAGCCACCCAGGTGTCCCTCAAATAAATCTTTAAACAAAATCATCTTGATCTTCCTAAATAATATGGTCAAGTTTATTGTTTTTTAGGAAAACATCTAGAAGATAGGCCATAAGAGAGAAGTTTGGACAATTTCCACAGTCGGTAGCTAGGTAGCCCCTTAAAAACCTCATAGTTGGTACTTAGTTTTGGGTTTTGGGAAATTTCAAGATGACATGAAACCTATTTGGATCTAAATGTAGTCCTTGTTCCAAAATCAGGTGCCCTAGGTATCAAACCTGAGTTGTTTTTTTGTTTTGTTTTTTCAAACCTGAGTTGGAATAAACCAGTTTTTCCTTGGAGGCTTTATGTCCCTTTAAGGCTAAAAGTTTTAACAGATGAATGCTGTCTACCTACAAAGAGGTTTGGGCAAGGGATCAGAAAAGCAAGTCATTTACATAGTGTAAGAGGGTAGAATGTTCAGGAAATCTTTTGGCATCTAGATCAACCTTTAAGGTTTGTGAGAAGTAAGAAGAGGTTTCAGTACAGCCCTGGAGCATTACCATTCAGGTGTATTAATGTGGTTTCCAAGTCAAGGCAAAGCTATCAGCTGGCCTCATGCACTGGGGTGCTGAAGAAGGCAGCACATAAAATCAACCGCAGTAAATAATGTGCCTTCAGCAGGGATGGAGGCTAATAAAGTATGGGTGTTGGTAAAACGAGGCGGTGAAGGATGACAACACTGTTTATGGCTCAGAGTTCCTGGACAACACTCCACCTGAAGCCATTTGGTAGCGTGAATGAGTCAGCAGTCTAAGTGACAGCAAGGTTCACAGGCACCATTAAGTGAAGGGAAACTAATGCCTAAGAGCCTCCCCCACCCCCAGTTATTATTTATATCCAAGCCAAAGAAACACTTTTCCCATGGATTCTTCCAGAAAGAGCAGCATGAAATACAGACCATATCCTCAACAGGCATCTTAAACTGAAACAGTTAGGAGTTTGATAGGGATACTTATTAAAAATGTCCGTGGGTGGGGGAATTTTGATCACATCCTTGGAGGCTGACGGTGATTTGATTTTTGTAAATGATCAAAAGTCATTTTGGGGGCAGCCCCGGTGGCCCAGGGTTTTAGCGCCACTTGTGCCGAGGGTGTGACCCTGGGGACCCTGGATGGAGTCCCACCTCGGGCTCCCTGCGTGGAGCCTGCTTCTCCCTCTGTGTCTCGGCCTCTCTCTCTCTCTCTCTCTCTCTCTCCCCCTCTCTGTCTCTATGAATAAATTAAAAAAGATTAAAAAAAAAGTCACTTTGGCTCAGGGTGGTGGTGGAGGTGGAAGACAGCACAAGGGAGCACTCTGGAGTAATGAGAATCATCTGTGTCTTGGTCGTGGTTATGCAGGTACACACATTTATTAGAACTCATTGAACAGCACACCCAAAGGAGTACATTTGCATCTCGGTTAAAAATAAAACCCAAGAAACTGCCAGGCCAAGACTGGGGAATTACACCCATTAAGATAGGCACAGCAAATTAAAGTTCTGGACAAGGGTATGGAATACCTACAAACGGTGATTCTGATTCTTTTCAAGGGTGACATTATTAACTTATCCAGACTAAAACGCCGTTAGTTTTTCTTTGCCTTCTTCTACTAACAGGATGCAAAAAATCCTAATAGATGATGATGACCAAATAAATGATGCGTTAAAATGAATCTAATCCTTACAGCCACCATCACAGGTCAGTGCTATTTTCCCATTTTAGGAGAGGGGCTCGGACCCCCCCCCCGGGCCCCCCGGGCGCCCCTTGCACTCAGTGTCCTCTCTGCAGGGTCTGGCCACACCGGGACCCACCAGAATCCCCCAAAGCCGGGAAAAGGGCTGCAGGTGAGTCATCGTCACTCAGTCCGAGAGTCTGGTTCCCTGAGCCGCGACAGCCGCGACATTCCGACATGCCAGGCGGTGTCGCGGCCGTCGCCAGCCCAGGTGGCCGGGGACGCAGCCCGGGTAGTCCCCGTTCGGGCGCGGAGGGGATGCGCTGCCGGGAAGCCGGGGCCGGTACTCGCCACGGTCCGCGGGCCCTGCGCTCCCGAGTGCGCCTGCGCGGCCCCGCCCCCGCCCCGCCCCGCGCCTGCGCGCCCCAGATGCCGCGCGCCTTCCGCGCACCCGGCCCCTCGCGCGCGCCTCGGCACCTGCCGTCAGGTAACCCCTCCCCGCCGTCCTCCGCCTCCGCGGGCGCTCCCCACCCCCCGCTCCCTCCCGGAGGTGCCGCGGCCGCTCTACCCTCCTTCCCCCGACCCCTCCCCTCCTCGGCCCCGCGCGCGTGCGCGTCCCCCGCCACCTCCGCCGCCCCCTGCCCGCGACCGCGTCCCCACCGCCGCTTTAAAAAAAAAAAAAAAAAGGCGAGGGCTGCCGGGGGGCAGCTGCCAGCTGGGCCTTAGTGTTGAAGTTTTGAAGGTATTTGGATGTACAGTTCGGGGCCAAGGATGCAGACGGTAGGAGGGAGTTTAAGGGAGGACGGCGTGCTGGAGGCGGGAGGCTGAGCGCCGCCGCGCGAACGTGGGGAGAGAATTTCCGAGGACAGAGGTGGCCCTCGTCCCCCCGCCCTCGCTGGCAGCTCGGAAGAAGCACGCGTCCAGACGGAGCCGGGAGGGATTGCGGAGTAGGAGCCCCGACGTTGGGGGGGGCAGGCAGGGGGGTAGGAGTCGGTCCTTAGAGCGCTAGGGGCAGCCGGGTGGTCCAGCGGTTAGCGCCGCCTGCAGCCCGGGGCGTGACCCTGGGGACCCGGAGTCCAGTCCCGCGTCGGGCTCCCTGCTTGGAGCCTGCTTCTCCCTCTGCCTGGGTCTCTGCCTCTCTCTCTCTCTCTCTCTCTCTCTCTCTCTCTCTCTCTCTCTGTGTCTCATGAATAAATAAATAAAATCTTAAAAAACAAAAACAAAAAACAAAACAAAAAAACAACTAGGCTTGGGACGGCTGGGTGGTGCAGTGGTAAGGATCCCCCTTCAACTCAGCGTCCTGATGCCGAATTCTGCGTTGGGCTCCCCGCATAATAAATAAATAAATATCTTTTAAAATATAATAATAAATAAAAATCTTAAAAACAAACAAACAAACAACTAAGCTTGGTCTCCGAAGGTCGCAGCGCAGGATGGGAGCTCCTACTCTTTTTTTTTTTTTTTTTTTTTTTTTTTTACAGACGGGGAAATCAAGGTCCTAAGTGGCGTGGCTTGTTCACAGTCGTGTACCTGATTCTTGGCAGAGCCAGGAAGTCGAGTTCCTAGGCATCCTCTTGTAAATGATAAAATATGATAAAATAACGTTTTACAAATCTCCTTTGTAGGTCAAGAAAGTCAGCAGGACCAGTAACTTGAGTTTGGTGTGCTCAACCAGTCTTTTTTTTTTTTTTTTTTTTTTTTTTCAACCAGTCTTCATCATTCCCTCTTCTCCCAGTGCTTGCCAGCCTGACCTCCCTGGCCCACGGCAGTGCCGCTGGAGAGGGACTTCTGGAAGCCTTGGGACTTGACCTTAACCCAGAATAAATAGGGTTTTGGTAAGTGGAGGGGAGGAAGAGCGTGGTGGGGGGTTCCTGGAAAGAGCTTGAGCTCAGGAGAAGGTGAGCGAACCCAGCTGCAGTGGGCGGTTAAGAGGGCCTGGCCTGTGCAAGGGAAGTGGGTGGGTAGAATTGGTGACTACCGTGGAGGGCTCTGAACATGAATGCAGCAGGCAGTAGAGCATAAGGGAGAATTGGAAATGCACCTGTGGGAAAACCAGCACTTTACCCGGTATTAGATTCATGGAGGGAATATTAGCCGAGATCCCAAGACTCTAGAAGCCACAACATTTAGCAGGAAGACAAGATTAAAATATACCTGTTGCCAGGAAGGCCGTGGGGAGAAAGGATTCTAGTTCGATAACAGAAAAATCTTTTCCCCTGGTTGTGTATGAGTAATAAAAGTGGTGCTTACTGTGTACTAAGCACTGTTGTAAGTGCTTTACAAAAATTCCTTATTTATCACAACAAACCAATGAGGTTGTTACCATTTTGTCACCATTTTCGAGATGTTGAGGCTGAGGCACAAAGGGGTTGCCCAAGGTGAGTAGATCTCTGCTGAGGAGAGGTGGCATGCAATCAGAAGATTCGAGTCCCAGTCCCTCCAGCACTGGCTGTGTGATTACCCTCTGAACCGCAGTTTTCTTATCTGGGAAGTAGGTATTGTAATTCCTGCCTCCTGTGGAGGCAGAGAATGTGCAGATACTTTGCAAACTGTGCATTGTGGTGCTGGTGGAAAGTACTACCATTTAATAAACCAGGGGTGCCCTTCCAAGGCCAAATCCCAACTAACAAGAGAAAATGACAAACTTGGTTTGACTTGCCGAATTGAATGGGCTTGCTGCTCACAGAGAGGCAAAGATGGAGTCATAGTTAAAATCGTTGGCTGTGGAGTCAGATGGACCTAGACTGGGAATCCCAGCCCTGCCACTTGTTAGCCCTGTGACCCAAGGCAAGCCACATAACGTTTCTGATACTGCATTATCTCGATGATCCTCAATGTACTCAGCTGTAAAATGGGTCCAATACGTTTCCCCCTAGAGCAGTTGCGAGGATTAAATGAGATGCACTTAATATATTGCCTACAAGTAGTGAGTACTCAGTAACATGTAGATGGGGCCATTATATCTTCTGACTCTTCTTTTTCCTTATCCCCTGTGTGTCTTAATATTCCCGCAGAGACAGCCTCACCATGTGTGAAGGACTTATGGAGAGGTATGTGGCTGCCATGGTGCTGAGTGCAGCTGGAGATGCCTTGGGGTACTTCAACGGGAAGTGGGAGTTTCTCCGGGATGGGGAAAAGATTCACCAGCAGCTGGCCCAGCTTGGTGGGCTGGACGCCATAGATGTGGAGAGGTGGAGAGTCAGTGATGACACAGTGATGCACCTGGCCACTGCAGAAGCTCTTGTGGAGGCTGGCAAAGTCTCGGATTTGGCTCAGTTGTATTCTCTACTTGCTAAGCATTACCAAGACTGTATGGAAGACATGGATGGCCGGGCACCAGGTGAGTGCAGCCATTGGAGGTCACGAGAGGGGGGAAAATAAAGCAGGCCCAAGGTAGTCCTTAAAAATGTTTATTGAAATTTAAATATCAAGGAGACAGTTATTTTTGGTAGATGTGATAGAAATAGAAACAACCTAAATGTCCTGTAATTTATTTAATCATGGTGACGTGTTCATAGCCATTTAAAATTATGCAGGTAAGAATTTACTGATATGGAAAGATGTTGTAAGTAAAAAAAAATGAGGATTACAAAGGGCACCCAAAGGCACCTTGTTGCTCTGGACCCATTGCTCCTTTTCTGAGCCTGGTATTCGTCACTCTCGAACCTGCAGCCTCTTTCTGGGCATTCAGGATCTCCAATGGTCAGGTTCTCCTTGGGTTCTCTAAGGACTTGGGCTCAGAGTCTGATGGTTTTGGTGGGGCCACTAACTAGCTGGTTAAGTGCTTCTGAGCAAGGTTCTTAAGCTCTGAGCCTTAGCTTAGTTGTTTAATAAAAGACAGTAATTTGTTAAACGTACCTTTTTGAGTTACTGTGTGGTCTCAGTAATAACTGATAAAGATTCCAAGACTCTATATGAATCTGATTCTTCTATCATCAGTCTTATCATACTAGGAGTTATATAGAAAGTATGGAACAGTGTTGGCTTGGGGTTTGGAGGCATTCATCGTATTTTGGGGCTTTCCCTTTCCATCAGAGAAACTTTAGAGACTGAGCTTGGTTCTTTCCTCCTGCTGGGGCCTTTCCTTTGGTTATACCGAAACTCTGCTCTACCTGACTCTTCCCAGGGTGTGCTTCAGTGCAGAATGCCATGCTGCTGAAGCCAGATGAGGCCAATGGCTGGAGGATTCCCTTTAACAGCCATGAGGGTGGCTGCGGGGCTGCCATGCGTGCCATGTGCATCGGTCTCAGATTCCCTCACCACAGCCAGCTGGGCACACTGATCCAGGTGAGCATCGAGAGTGGCAGGATGACCCACCACCACCCTACAGGCTACCTGGGAGCCCTTGTTTCTGCTCTTTTTACAGCCTATGCTGTGAACGGCAAACCTCCCAGGCAATGGGGAAAAGAACTGATGGAGGTGCTACCAGAAGCTAAAAAGTACATTATCCAATCAGGCTACTTTTTGGAGAAGAATCTTCAACACTGGTAAGTTGGTAGGTGCACGCTCCTGCTAAAAAATGATTGAATCTGGGGGGCACCTGGTGTCTCGGTCAGTTAAGCATCTGCCTTCAGCTCAGGTCATGATCTTAGGGTCCTTGGATCGAGCCCCTCATCACATTGGCCTCCCTGCTCAGCGGGGAGCCTGCTTCTCCCTCTGCTTCCCCTCCCCTGCTCATGCTTTCTCTCTCATTCCTTCTTTATCTAAAATATATGAATAAAATCTTTAAAAAAAAATAGATGTTTGATTCTGAATTTCATGCACATGTAAGCTTAAGTAGCCATCTTGGTTCTCACGATCCATTTTTGCTATCTGCTGTGTCCAGCACCACACCCCACATCCCCGCCCCACCACCTGCTAAGGATTTCAGGTTTAATGCCAGCAGTGATTGCCACCAAGTAACCAGTGAAGACCTCGATGAGTAGTACCTGCAGCTCTTCTCTGTTGTGTAGGGATCCTGTTCTGTATTCTAACCTTCTATAACTTTTGTGGTTATCCTATATTGCTATAAACTTTCCTGCTTATTTCCTGGAACTTGTTTTTTCGGTGTTGCCATGACACATGTTTTGAAATACTTGATTACAGTGCCCAAGAAATAGATTTTTTTTACTAGTTAGTTAAAAGTAGTAAAGCCACAACTTCCCTTTTTGGTGAGTTCACGTCACATCACTCTTCTTAGAATAAAAAGGTCCGGAAGCTTTCTACTGAAATCACCTGTGGTTGTGATGTTCCAAAGTTCTATCTTGAAAAAACAATACAAGTATATAAGGAGATGATATGCTAATTAGCTTTACTATAGTAATGTATTTACTGTGCCTCTATATTCTGCTTATGTTATATCATCATGTTGTATGCCTTAAACATATACAAGTTTGTTAAGAAAATAAAGTATATGCCTTGGTTGGCTAAGCATCTGCCTTCTGTTGGCTAAGCATCTGCCTTCTGTTCAGTTCTTGATCCCAGAGTCCTGGGATCAGGTCCCACGTTGTGTTTCCTGCTCAGTGGGGAGCCTGCTTCTGCCTCTTTCTGTGCCTGAAGCTCCCCCTGCTTTTATGCTCTCTCTGTCAAATAAATAAATGAAATAAAAAAGAAAAGAAAGAAAGAAGGGGTTCTGGGCAGGTCAGTCAGATAAGCTTCTAACTGTTGATCTCTGTTCCATTTTAATCTCAGGGTTGTAAGTTCAGGTCCCATGCATTGAGCTCCAGAGAGGGAAACAGAGAGAGAGAGAGAAAGAAAATAAAATAAGTTGAATGATGACACTTGACACTATTCTCAAATCAGGAAAAATAGACCTTCATTTCTCACATTTAACTTCCTGTGTATCCTTTATTTAACAACAGTATCAGTGCCTTGATTATACAAAACCTTGGCAAAAATTTATTGAACAATTCCCACTTAGAGCTCATTCTGAGTTTTTCATACAATTTTGATGTTAGTACAAGAAGCTGAAGTCATCTTGGAATCCGCCTTGTTCACACATCTATCTGGTACCTTCCCTGATGGCTTTCAAAGTTATTTTTTCAATTGACTGCAGAATTTTTCCTTCCTACAGGTCCTACTTCCAAGACCAATGGGAAAAATACCTAAAACTTAGAGGGATTTTGGATGGCAGATCAGCCCCCACCTTCCCCAAGCCCTTTGATGTGAAGGAGAGGGATCAGTTCTATACCTCCGTGAGCTACTCTGGCTGGGGTGGCAGCAGTGGACACGATGCCCCCATGATTGCCTACGATGCCATCCTGGCTGCAGGAGACTCCTGGAAGGAGCTCGCCCACCGTGCCTTTTTCCATGGTGGAGACAGTGATTCTACAGCTGCTATTGCAGGCTGCTGGTGGGGAGTGATGTATGGTCTGAAAGGAGTGAACCCCTCCAACTATGAGAAACTAGAATACAGAAACCGGCTGGAAAAGACAGCCAGGGCTTTGTATTCTCTGGGGTCAAAGGAAGATACCATAATTGCCCTTTAGGGAGATGTGATGTCATTTCTTGTGGGTTTTCCTCTCGTGTGGTCCAGTTCCTTTTCGCTTTTTTCCAAAGTCAAGAGTTTTAAGCTTGTACTCCAGGAATTTTGAGATGACATGTCCCTTGAACACCTGAAGCTCGTCTTTCCAGATTCATCCTGTTCCCGCCAAATTTGACCCTCTTTTCTACCCTGAAGAATCTTGAGCTCAGTTGACAGGGTCCACGTCCTCCCAAACTAGAAGTCTTGTAGCCTCATATTTGAGTCTTCATGTTCATCGTCTAAACTTTCACTAAATTTTTCTGTTTGTTTCAGGTTGAGTTCCCCAAAAGTGGACTCTGAGATAAAGATTTAAGTACAAATAGTTTATTGGGGAGGTGATTCCAGGAAGCAGAGATAGGAGAATGGGGAAGTGAGAGATGAGGTGGGGGGAAGCCAGTACAAGGTGCATTACTGAGCATGTTACCACTCTGGGCAGTTGGAACTTAGTCTATCCGGGTTCTCTGTGTAGGCCACTCCCCAGAGTTGTCCCACTTGAAAGGCAAGCAAACCTGAGGTGTTTATCCGCCATCTTCCATCTGATAGTGGTTGAGGACCATTCCTAGGGATGCCAGCTACCCGGTTCTTCTTGGCTTGCCTCTTGTGCAAGCCAAACACAGATGTCTTCAAGGAAAAGACTCCGAGATGCTTGCAGTGGCAAGCTGTACAGTGCATGGGAACAGTGAGGGTGATTATATGGGGTCCCAATGTCATCTGCCAATGGTTATACCTCCTAAATATCCTTCACATCTACTACCTCTTTTACCTTCTTGCACCAGCTGTTTTTCAGCTGATTTCTGCAGTCCGGGCTACTCAGGTCTGGGGAGGTGCTGCTCCTAGCTGCACTCTGTACATTACTGGCTGCAACTCTTAATGCATTACCAGTTTTACTGTTTGCTTGTCTTTCTTCTCCTCTAGACACAACCTCGCACAGTGCCTGGGAACACTGGTGCCTGATTAGGTACCTAACCAGTGTATAATAAATGAATGTTAATTAACCTGTCTGGCTCCTTAACTACAGTCTTGCCTTTCTTCTTGCGCTCCAGAGTTACCTTTACAAATAACCAATCAATCATGTTGAACTTCTACTCATGTTCTACCCAATGAATACTCACCCCCTTCATTTCCTGGTGCTCTTCCCCTTGCACTTTGACTCAGTAGATTCTTATTCATCCTTCAAAGCCCAGCTCGGGTAGATCCTTCTAGGTGAAATCTGCTGAGTGTTCGGGCGCTTGGCCACTTTCTCCTTGTACGCCCATAGCCTTCTGTCTCCAGCCCCACCACCACGCTGATCCTGTCATGTGGTTATTGAGTGTCTTCTGAGGACAATCTCAGGTTCCTCGTGAGGACTCATTTATTCTCTTTGTGGCCCGGCCCATGGGAGACATTCAAATAAGCATTTACTTTGGAAGTTCATCAAGTAGTGTGGCTGTGAATGCTTTCAGCATGCAGTTCCACATCTGTTTCAGACCCCTGCCACTTCATGGCTGCTCAGAGTAACCTGCAATGCACTGTGAGAGATGGAGAGTCTGCTGCTTTAGCCATGCACAGGTGTGAACTTCCACAAGACAAAGCTCTCAGCTCTGTATTTACAGCAGGACTCCAGCAAAGGCATGCAATTTATAATTTTATATGTAAGAGGAGAAGGAAATTCCAAAGTTCATTTTATGGCTCAAAAAACTCTTGTATGTATTTATATATTTCAGAAAACAAATGTTTTAAATATTATGATATGAAAACATTCTTCAGTAAGACAACCAACTGGAGTTGGAGACTTTCAAGGGTGCTGGGCTGCAATTCACAGAACAATAATAACTTCTTAAATTTGGGTGTCTTAAAGATTCCTTTGTATAAATATGCTGAGGACAGCTTTAGAATAATAGAAAACATAGTATATACATTTTTACACAAGATTCCTGAGCAGAAGATGTAAGTTGGAGACCCTCATGACTACTTTCAATTTCCTAGTTGGTAAGAACTGACTTTATAGCACAGAATAGTAGGTGCATTCTGCAGATGTAAGAAAAAAGGAAACATTTCTCCTTGTCTTTCTGAGGTTTCTTTTCCCACTAGTTAGGCACCTGCACTTTCAAGGTGGAACACGAGAATTCTCTTAGCACTGACCAAACAACAGACCTGAGATTTTAAACCTTACAGTTAGCAAAGAGTAGAAGAGAATTTTAACAAGTGGAATATGAAACATGACCTGTTTTATCTCTGTACCTGGTTTGGTAAATTGTTTGAATTTATTGAGAAACAAACATAAAATTTTATTTTTTCTCCAGCCACTGCCTTCAGAGTGCTCTGTTGAAGCTGCTTTTCCTGTTCCTTAGCAGATCACATAATGTTTGGTCTTTTGGTGGAGGGGTGGGAGGTGGGGAGCATAGTAAAATCCCAGTCCAATATTTTTTTAAAATTTCAGCTTCACTGAAGCATAATTGCCTATAAAGTTGTAAGATTTTTAAAGTATGCTGATTTAAAGTATGTGATTTGATGTACATACACATTATGGAAAGACTTCCCCCATCTGGTTAATGAACACATCATCACTGCACATTTGGAGGGAGTGGACAGTGAGAACATTTAAGTTCAACTCTCAGCATATTTCAGTTATATAATAGTGTTATCAACTGTCCTCATCCTGTTTTACCTCAGGTCCTCAAACCTTATTGATCTTACTGCTGAAAGTCTGTACCCTTTTACCAACCTCTCCCTATTTCCCCACCTCCCAGTCCCTGGCAACCACTTTCCTACTCTGTTTCTATGAGTTTGACCTTTTTTGTTTTTGTTTTGTTTTGTTTTGTTTTGAAGATTCCACATATAAGTGATGCCATGCAGTATTTGTCTTTTTTTTTTCTGTCTGGCTGTTTCACTTAGCGTAATGCCCTAAAGTCTATCCCTGTTGTCACAAATGGCTAGATTTCCTTCTTTCTCATAGCTGGATGATATTGCATTGTGTGTGTGTATATATCACATCTTCTTTATTCATCTGTTGACAGACACTTAGATTGTTTCCATATCTTGGCTATTGTGGATAATGCTACAGTGAACATGGAAGTGGAAACCCTTTGAGACCCTGTTTTGATTTCCTTTGGATTTCTTTTTAAAAATATTTCATTCATTTATTTGAGAGAGAGAAAGCGCACAAGCCGGGGGAGGGGCAGAGAGACAAGCAGACTCCCTGCTGAGTGGGGAGACCGATATGCAGCCACTTCCATCAGATGTCTGACTGAGCCACCCAGGTGCCCCTGATTTCCTTTGGATTTCTACCTAGAAGTGGGAATCCCACTCCAGTTTTATCAGTTCTAGAACTTTAATGTGATGCCATCCTTCCCACCACTGTTCCTGGGCCCAAGGAACTTAGAGAAGAAATGGGGACATTCCTCTTGTCCCTTTACTGGGCTCCTTGCTCCTCCCCAGTGTTGCCTCGAGACCCTTCTCATTGGTGGAGCACTGGTAGGAAAGGCTCAAGACAACTGTCTTCCTAGGGGGTCACTCAGCCCAAGGGAAACTTGTCCTTCCTGCTCACATCCAGTAGTGGGAGTGCAGGCTTCCCACGTGCTGCTAACTTATATTGCCCCTCGTCAGTCTCAAATAGGCCCTGAGACATTCCAACTCAGAAAGATGCCAGTGTGACCTCGATGTGGTCATCTTCAATCTCAGCTGGTAGGCCCTCCCTCACTGGCTTATGAAGGATAAGAAAAAGCACCACCTCTCCTCCCCCTTCAAGAAGGTAAGGGAGCCGCTCCACAGAAGTGTAACTCTCTTTATTTTTCATTCAAATCACTAGTTTTTAGCTGGGGGAGGCGAGGGAAGGGAGGTCTGATAATAGAGCCTTTGTGCTAGCTCCTAAATCCTATGGGATTTGTCTTTGCAAGTCTTAAGTCTTCCCAGTCCCTTTAGAATGTAATGGAGGAGGTAGGAGGGGGAGGAGAGGGGGGCCTAATCGTTTGTTATTTCCCAGGTAGGATTTCAGCTACAACCAGAGACACTAGAGAAAGACAATAGAGATGCCTCAGGCTATATTTGCTCTGAGATTCTCTTTCTTCATCACAGGCACACTTCAAAAAGAGTTCAAACTTTCAGATTCTTTCCTCTCAAACCTCAAAACCTCGTCTTCAGACTTTATTCCCAACTGGTGACCTTGCTTTGCTATCTCTCTCAGAAAGGAGAGACAACCAGAAAAGAACAATTGCACACACACCTCACCACCTCTGCCCACCCACCTGCATCTGGCTCATGGTCTCCACCTTTGCTCCTGACTCTGAGTGTGTGTGTGTGTGTGTGTGTGTGTGTGTGTGTGTGTGTATAGAAGGAGGAAGAATGAGAATGAACTGACGGAAGAGATGATAAACTTATATGCATGTTAAAGTAAATTAGAAAATGATCTGATTAAAAAAAAGGCAAATGATCTGATGCACAGTATGAATTTAGCATGTTTATCAAGTTAATCTGTGTACTAAAACAGGCAACAGGTCATATGTAACATTACAGGAACTATAGATATATTTTTGACCTATATGATGGTCATTCACTTTCTTTGTTATCTAAGGTTGCTAGATGTTGTCTAGAAGTCTTGGCAATATTTTTTTTAAGATCTGCAAAATTAGCTTTGACCTAATCCAGCCTTCTCCAAGCTTCTTCAGCCACCATATTCTCCATTTACTCCCCTCCCTAACCTCTCAAGGGCATCTTTTTTTGAGACAACCACATTGCTACGGGAAGTGTGGGGAAGGAATGGAGATTCTGAGGATTTCACAACCAGCCAGCCTACTGGATCAGCTCCTCAAGGAATGGCTGCTAGAGTCTGGTTAGGAATCCAGGGATCATCCAGATAGGGCATAGTGGGGAGCCTTGCCATCATTTGTCATCTAAAGATGGGTTTGGGGGTTGGAAGAAGTAACATCTAGGGAGTAGGGTAGACTCTTTCCATTTGGAGAAGGAAAAAGGAGGAAGAAAGAGCTGCTCTATGTCAGATAGTTCACCACAACCCGCCAACAGATGAAGAAATTGGGCTCCCAAGAAGCTGCCATCTTTCCAAAGTCACACGTCTAGGGTGAGAAGGAGATGGGGTTTAAACCCAGGCCGTGTGTCTTCAGTCCTATCACACTACAGCTATTAGCTGTCATTAGAAAGTTTTCCTTAGACAAAGCCAGTATTAAACCCAAGAGTTACACGGTGATGGTAGAAGCCTGTGCCCTCTGTTTACCTTCCCACAACTATGAGAAGTCAGGACTTCAAATGTGGATTCAGATGGAAGGGTAGGGAGCGGCGGAACGGGGCCCAGGTCAGGCTGTGAGATGGACAGAGTCTCCACTCTCCTCCCAGCATCCCTTCCCTCCTCAGAGAGCCTTCTCTTGCTCTGACACCGAAGACACTCCAGCCAATGCCTAGGCCATGATTGGGACTTCTCTCTCCATACTGTGCTTGGTCACGCCTGCCCCACTTAAGGTTCCTCCTTTACCTCTTTGTGTCTTAGTATCATCATTTATTCAGGCAGGGGCAGACAGGCAAGTGTCCTCTCTCAGGGTCTCTGGGCTCGGTGCCCATGGACTTCCAACTCTAACGTCCAAAGAACATGAGTCAAAAATTGCGTCGTCTGAAGATTGGGAAAGAATCCAAGAAAGAATCCTATGGTTTCTCCCGAGCTACAGAGCTGCGGATAGAGCTTTGTGCTGTGAAGAGAGGGCTATGCTTCAAACCAGTGTTTTCCATCATTTTGGATGGTGTATGGGCAACCATCCCAGCCCCCCCTCCCCCGCCCCTGTTGCTAATGCCATCAGCTGGAGGTGACCCAGTCTGCTTGTCAGACCACTTCTGGGGCTCGTTATGTCTTCTTTTAATACAAATCATCCTACTAAAGTACATTTATTAAAGTTTACTTAAGTGAAAACTTGAAAGACATGTAAGACATGGTGGTAAGTGGACATGAAAAGAATAGGGAAAGTGGAACTGAATGAAATTGGGAAACATGGCCTTCATCAAACAAATGAATCTTCAGCAAGATGATTTCTACTGAAGACTGCTCTAGTGAAGGTGACATTTTGGGCTGAGATGTGGCTTTCTGGTGTCCCTCATTTCATACCAGCCCTGAATCTAGGAAAGTGGGAGGAAGGCACTCTCCGAAGGCATGCATTTTTTTTCCTTCTTGTGGGAACATAGTAATCAGACCTAAAAAAAGGCACTTTCTGTGCCATTTTGCAGAAAGACCTGCCGTTGAAACCTGGCTCTGCCCCTGGACATGATAGTTACCTCTCTGAGCCTCAGGTTGCTGAGAACTAATATACATTTGGGCTAATAAGTCCTCCCTTGAAGGCTGTGGTGAGGGTACGACTAGGTGTGAGATAATAGAAAATATGTATATTGGTCTCTGTCCTTGGGCCAGAGTTCCCCAAAACGCCTGTGATTTTCTACATTATAAGAGTACTAGGAGCATCTGTAGTTCTAATATTTGGTCTCTGACCCCAGTTCTTGACACAGGGCTCCTGAAACCCTTATAAATTTTGGGGTGATACAAGTGTTTTTGTTCTAATGAAGTCACTCTGAATGGGTTCCTGGATGGCTTCTGGATGAGGGCTGGTCACTAGCAAGATCATCCATGATTGGAAGCTTGGGTTTTTCAGCCCTGCCCCCCCTACATTCTCTTGAAGGGAGAGGGGCTGAAAATGGAGTTAGTGATTGAGCATGCCTACATGATGAAGTTTCCATAAAATCCCCAAAGAGGGCTTGGAGAGCCCTAAGTTGGGGGCTGGTGAACCCATGGAGGTGCTGGGGGACTGGCATGCCCAGGTAGGGCATGGAAGCCCTGCATTCTTTCCCACATACCTCACCATAGGCATCTCTTCCATCTGGATGTACATCTGCCTCCTTTTATAGTAAAGTGGTAAACATTAAGTAAACAGATTTCCTGAGTGCTGTGAGTTGCTCTAGCAAATTGATCAAACCCAGGGAGGGAGTCATGGGAACCTCCAGTTTAAAGCCAATTAGTCAGAAGCACAAGTAATAACACATACAGAAGCAATTGGCATCTGAAGTGGGGAGTATCATCTTGTAGGGCTGAACCCTCATGGGGCTGAACATATCTCTAGGTAGATAGTGTCAAAGTTGAGTTAAATTGTAGGACACCCAGCTGGTGTTGCAGAGAATTGCTTGGTGGCAGAAAATCCCACACGTCTAGTCTCTGCAGTACCATGAGTGTAGCAGTTGTGTGAGGAAAGGAGACACACAGGAGGAAAATTTTTTTCTGAAACACTAAGCAACCTATGAATCATTGTAGTGGATAAGGACATGGTCACTGGTGGCAGTTTTTCAGATTCAAAAACTTGTTCCACAGCTTATTAGCTTTGGGCAAATGATTTAACCTCACTCTGTCTCTCTTCCCACATGTGTAAAATGGGACTAGTAATAGTACCTTTTCTGTGGAATTGTTTTATGGGTCACATAGATAGTACCTGGCATCGTAAGCACTCAAACAGAAGGGTGGAAGGAGATGTGTCGAGAATACAGAGAATACATTTAAAAATATTTCTTGGTGTTTCCTTTCCATCAGCCTGTCATGAAATGGAGACCCAGGGAAGATCCCAGGTGGACCACTCATAGCCATTTCCTTCCACCACTTGGAAGACACAACCCAGGGAGACCCTGGAGCTTCCAGCCTTCTTGTACAACCTCCCTGCAGTACTGCACACCCAGTGATAAGCCCTTGAGGTTCACAAATAATTTTGCTTTGAAGTTAGGAAATCTAAGGAAACAAACATGAAACCATAGAATTTTAGTATCAAACTGTCATTTAAAAAACTACAATTAAGGGATCCCTGGGTGGCGCAGCGGTTTGGCGCCTGCCTTTGGCCCAGGGCGCGATCCTAGAGACCCGGGATCGAATCCCACATCGGGCTCCCGGTGCATGGAGCCTGCTTCTCCCTCTGCCTATGTCTCTGCCTCTCTCTCTCTCTCTCTGTGACTATCATAAAAAAAAAAAAATTATTAAAAAAAAAAACTACAATTAAAAAAAAAAACACTACAATTTTCAGTCGCTCTCAACACTCGAGACTTGGAAACACCTATGGAGTACACACTTCTCCATTCTGGAAAAACCACATGTGGCCTTTTGCCCCGGCAAGTGTAAAGCAGGCTCTACCTTTACTTCCCCAGAAAAACAGAGACAGGGCAGAGATGGTTTTAAAATTAAAGCAAAATTATGTGGTTTGGGGCACATGGGGCATGAAATATTCTTCCTCCATAAGCATATAGATTGTTCTATGCTCACACATTCTGGCTTGTTCTGAGAAGAGGGTGTGTGTGTGTGCTTGTGCCTGTGGATGCAATATTCACTTCAGATTGGAATGGAACCTGGCAAAACATTGGACTTCCCAAAAATTGAGTAGGATGAGGCTTGAGCCATTTTGAGTTGGGCACTAAAATTTCACGAGACAGTCTATCTAATGGGATTTTATGCAACCTTTAAGAAAAAAAAAAGAACGAGGCAGGTGTAAAGTATTTTGTTTAGTGTGAAAAGCAAGGTACAGAAGGGTTTGTGTAGAGGTTCCATAAGTGGGTAAAAAATTTCCAAAAGGATGAGATCGAATATATGTAGAGGAATATGCAAGAAAATGCTAACAATGACTGCCTTCTGCTGGGCCTGCAGGTGGCAGGGGTGAAGGTCATTTGCTATTTATTTATTTATGTTTTTTTATTTAATATTTATACCTCATGGTTTTGTGCTTGATTTTTAAGAAAGCTATATACATGTACAACTACTAAAAAACACACTTTGAAAATCAATGTGACTTCATTTTGTAGTCCTAAGCTGGTGAGGCCTAGAAATATTTTCTAGACTGAGTCTGGTTATGACATTAGTTCATAGGCCTGCGCCCCACCCCCCCAGCGAAGGCAGTGATTCCACAGACACGTGCGGACACACAAACACAAGTAAATAAAGGGATAGTCCCGTACGGAACTGTCAGCTAGGGATCCTGCCAGGAGTCGAGAAAGCTGGCAACCAGAACTGGGAACAGGCAGACAAGGAAGGCTGAAGGGGATTCAGTGGACTCCAGGGTGGCAGCCTAGAGGCCTCCCTCTCCTCTCCCCAGTCCCTCCCTCATCTTCCTCTTCTCTCTCTGTCTCTCTCTCTCTCTCATTTTTTTTCCAAACAAATATTTAGTGAGCATCTATTGTGTGCCAGGCAGTGTTCTAAGCGCTGAGCATGTAGCAGGGGACTCTGGGTACTGAACACACATCCTTGGACTCTTGTTTGCTGCCTCGTGTTCTTGGATCCCAGGCAAATGAAGCCATCTGACTGCACAAGACAATGGGGACCAAAGTGTTGTCTCAGATCAGGCCCGTTGCCACTGCCCTCTCCAGACGAGCACACTCTACCAGATGTACCATGCCTTCTCCCTTAGCAAATATTGAGCACCAGCTGTTGGCAGGCACTGTGCTAGGCTCTAGGGATACCTCACTGAGCAAAAGACATGAGAATTTTGTCCTGAGGCTGACATTCTCCTTGAGGGAGACAGACCGTATACACTGATTATAATTGGTGTTCCCTCGGGGTCTCCTGATAGAAGGTCTCTATCCTCACCTTCAAAAATCTGCCACCACCACCCCCTCCCTTGGTCCCTTCCAGCTGTGCTCCCCATGCTGCTGGGCTCTTTGAGCTTCACGCTCATCTCTGGTAAAATGGAGATGACTGTAGGAAGAGTTAGCAGAAAACTAGTGATTCTAGCATGTGTACAATCCTCTGAGGAGCGTGCTGGGACTGCAGAGTCCTGGGCCCAACGCCAGAGATTCTCATTCAGTGCATCTGGGTTCAGGTCCCCTGGATGAGGCTGAGGCTGGTGATCCTGTATGGGAGCCCTCCAACCCCACCTGAGGAGCACTGTTCTAGATGACAAAGGGGAGAGGGAAGGTGCTCCCTAAACGTCAGCTGTATTAATGTCGCTCCACAAGGAATACCGTGCTGGGATAACTGGAGTAACAGGCGTGACGTTCCAGCCTTGGAGGTGGTGTGAATGGCTATGAAAATGGAGCCCTCAATCTGCTGCTACAGGGAACCTCATCAATTGATGGTCCCAGTTGCTGCCTTTCTGGATCTACCCACGTCTTTGTATTGACAATGACCCCAACTAGTGACTGAGCCGGGTACAGATGCTCAGCCAGGTTCGTTCCTATAAGACACAGGACTGCGTTGACAAGAAACTTCAGTTTGAGGATTCCCCAGTTCCCTTGCCAGAACATTCCAGGAAATGAGGCAGCACAAGACTGTTCCTATGCCTTCCTCCTTCCCCCTCTCCTTCACAGGTGTCAGGCCTGCATCATGGTCTAAGGGTGGTCTCTAACTTCTCTAGCTCCCCTTATGCTTGACACATGTTACCTCCAGTAAATCTCTTACATGTCTAGTCTCATCTCAGCATCTCTTCTCTGAGGACCTGGACTGCCACACCTGGCCAGTGTGTGACCCCAGAATAGCCTTCAGTAGTGCCCTGTTTATCGCCCCCTTTCCTTCCTGGTGGCAGCAGTGCTTGGCCTGTGGGATCACATGCACAAAGGGAAGCAAGGGCTGCCCCCTCCAAAATCATTTTCTCCTCACTTGGGTAGGTCTGACATGGCCATGCTGGCATGGCACCCATGCCTCTCTGGGGGTCGTTACTGTCTGGTACATGTCAGACCATGGCCATTGGGGTTAGTTTGTCCTAACTCCACATGACCTTGTGCAAGTTACTCAACCTCTCTATGCCCTACAGCTATGCTCACCTCACAGAGCTATTGTCCAAGAAGTTTAGTACTGCCCTGTTGTCGCAGTGTGCTCCAAGGAGTGTTGGGCAAGTACCTTGCCTTCCCCTTTCTCCTGACCTACTTAAAACTCGCCCCCTGTGGTTTCTATCACTCCTTTGGGTGAAGAGGCCATATGGTATACTGGAAACGCCCTGGTTCCAGGCCAGCCCAGTCACTTCTAGCAACGGGGTTTCTATAGGTCACTTTCTTTCACTACTGTTCAGTTCCTTTATTTGCAAATTTTAAGAAGTTGAACATCTCTTTTTAGAGGTTGGGCTTTACTTCTAGCTCCAAGAGTCTATGAAGGGATAGTACTCTCAGAGGCAAATGTCATATTCTTCTACTCTTTCCTGTTAAATGTATACGAGACACGTATTGGTTCAGTTCTGTTCTAGGCCCTGGGGATCCAAAACTGAAAGGGGAATGCCCGGATGGCTCCATCTGCTTTTGGCTCAGGTCATGATCCCAGGGTTCTGGGGCTGGGCCCAAAGTCCTCCTGTGCTCGCTGCTCAGTGGGGTGTCAGTTTCTCCCTCCCCCTCTGCTACCCCCCCCCCACTCATGTTCTCTCTCTCTCTCAAACCAAAATCAAAAACCCCCACAAAAAACTGAAAGGAGATGGTCTTTGACCTCAAGTTGCTGAGTCTTCCTAGGGAGACAAACAAGTCCACAAATGATTCCAGTACGACAACGGTTTTGTCACCACCTAGAAGATGAAAGACTTCTGCCTCGATTTTTACTAACATTTTACAATAGGAAGTGGGAGAGGTACAGGAAATCATTTCCTGATGATGTTTGGCTCAGAGAGGAAGGACAATGTGTTTCAATGTCCCTTGCTTTAAAGAGAGAAAACAAAAGTGTACTTATTTTCATAGAGAAGAAGAAACCAAAAAACGGTGAAGGTTAAACAAATAGGGAGAGTTTTTTTTTTTTTTCTACAGGTCAAGAGGCCAGTTAATAATTACTGAGACCCAAGCTGGTATGTGGTGTCCAAAACTTCAAGAGGCCGGTTAGTAGGAGTCGGCTTCACCCCAGCTCTGGGACTTCCAGCTCAGCGATGCCCCCGGGCCTCAGGGAGAGACACTTCTGCTCATGGGGGCTCCTTCTGTGGCTCAGCATTGGAAGTGCAGGTAATTTGGGAGCTCGGGACTTGAGTGGCATTTCTTTCAGTCAGTGGTTCTGTTGCTTAAGCCATCTATTTATGCAGTGCTAACCTTTGGAAGGTCCCCTAAAAGCCCTCTCTTGAGATGAATTTAGAAGAGGGAGGAAAAAAACCCTACAATCATAAAGGGACTGATGACGACCAGGACACCTTCCCAAGTGTTTTCTTCTTGTCCTCTTTTCTCCAAAAGCTGCATTATAATCCTCTTTGCCCGGCACAAGCCAGGATGACCATCAGAAAATAAACCTTGATCGATTCCAAAATATGATTGACATCCACCCTAAAAATATCCACTGTGCCAAGATACATTTAATTTTAAAATTTAAAATTTCCTGACTAAAGAAGATTTTTGTCACTGAGAAGAGTAGATGTCCTTGCTAATCTGCCGACCCAAATCAAACACAGGTTTGTCGTCTTCCCTGGGAGGACTACGATAGCTCTGCTACCACCGATAACAGGATGGCCTTTAGAAAACATTCCCGCAGGTGCCACTTGCATCTTACCTTTCCCCAGGTAAAAAGTCCACCCACCACGCCTGCTGGTTTAATGTAGCAAATCTAAACACTCCTGTGGCCTGGAGGTTCTCCTGCTGATGAAGATCCCTCTCCTCCTGGCACCGGTCCTCCCTTGTGGACCCCCTCACACCCCAAGTTCCCCATACAGGCCCCCATCCAGTTGTGTCACAAGACATTTAATTGTCCCTGCCCAGCTTTAGAATGTGTCAGTCCTTCTGCCTGGAGCTGCTCATGCCTTTTTGTTCATCTATGCTCCTCACACCTCCCAGAAAGTCTGCCAGCATTCTCCCTCTCTTGCAACATCTCCTGCCTCTACTCCACACCCTTCACTGCCCAGATGTTCAACGGGTAGGACAGCATTCACCTCCAGCATTGAAGGGTGGCTTTTAAAAGGTGCTGCTTAGCTGCATGGGTGCTTTCCCTTAAGTACTTATTTGTGTGGGTGTATAAAACGGTCTCCTTATATCTGTGTGTGAAATTCTTCCATATGAACATACAGGGGACCCCTGGGTGGCTCGGTGGTTTGGCGCCTGCCTTTGGCCTAGGGCATGATCCGGAGTCCCTGGATCGAGTCCTGGGTCAGGCTCCCGGTATAGAGCCTGCTTCTCCCTCTGCCTGTGTCTCTGCCTCTCTCTCTCTGTCTCTCTCTCTCTCTCTATGTCTATCATAAATAAATGAATAATAATTAAAAAAAGAACATACACAGCTATCTTGTTATTTGAAATGGCTGTTCATACACAATATACTAGATCTGAAAGGATTTCTATCTTCTACGTTTTTGATAGACGTGGGAAATATTGCCCTGCAAAGAAGGTATGACCATTTACTAGTAAGTATGCGAGCATGGCTGTCTCCCCACCTCTCAGCCAATGCTTTGTAGTATCAGACATTTTTCATATTGTCGCCTTGATAGAAAAAACAGTATTACATTGTTGTCTTAATTCTTACTTCTTATTATGATTTGTGCTTCTGGTGTCTTGTTTAAGCAATCTTACTCTAAAGACACTTTTTCGAATTTTCTTCTAAAGCCCCATGTGCTAGCCTAATCAGACTAAGATCACCAGGGACAAATTCTTTAATCATGGTGTGTTTTTAAATACAATGCTGAGTTTTATTTTGCCACAATTTTAAAAAATTTTATATGTATTTACATGTATATTATTTTGCATATATGTCCATAAAAAATTTATCCATCAGTTTCTTTTCTTGAGTTACCTTTGTCCTGTTGATACTAGGATTATTATTACCTCATGAAATAAGTTTTTATTCTATAAACAGTTTATATAAGATAAAGATTACTTATATTTTAAAGCAGTGGAGTTCTCAAAACCACCTAGCTCTAGTGTACTTTAGGGCCAGAGAAGACTCTTGATTACCAATTTAATGTTTGGATGCTACTAGTTTTATTTGGGCTTATTATTCCTTCTTGATTCAGTTTCACTAAATCACATTTTTCTAGAAAATTATCCATTTCTTGTAAATGGTGCAATACATTTGGGAATTTTTAAAAATATATTTTTTTATCTGTGATGTTCTGCTGTTACAATCTACTGATAGCTAGATAGATAGACACATAGATACATAGATAGATACATAGATTTATTTATTTATATATATATACTTTTAAAAATTTATTTGATAAAGAAGGGGGGCAAAGGGAGAGAATTCTGAAGCAGACACCAGGCTAAGCATAGAGCCTAATGCGGTCCTCAATCCCATGGCGCTGAGCTCATGATCTGAACAGAAAACAAGAGTTGGGTACTTAATCGACTAAGCCACCCAGGCACTCCTATTTGTTTTTTATCTCACTCATTACCCCGAGTGTAATTTTTGATTGGAGAACTCATATGTTTTTTTGATTATGGAAAATTCTTAACCATTATCTTTTCAAAATATTGCTTCTTTTCCTATTCTCTTCCTTTAGAGAACAGCTACTGGATAAAAACTGGAACCTCTCCATCTATTGTCTATACATTTTAACTATACTTTCATGTTAAAAGCTTTTAACTTCTGTACTGAACATTATAGTATTAATTCCTTTTTTAAAAAAAATTTAAAGATTTTATTTATTTATTAATGAGAGATACAGAGAGAGAGGCAGAGACACAGGCAGAGGGAGAAGCAGGCTCCATGCAGGAAGACCAACGTGGGACTCAATCCCGGGTCTCCAGGACCACGCCCTGGGCCTGCTGGAAGGCAGGCACCAAACTGCCGAGCCACCCAGATGTCCCTGATTCCTTTTTTATTTTTATTATTTTATTTTATTTTATTTTTTTCAAGGTAGACTAAATGGACCTTTTCCTTTTTTTTATAATAAATTTATTTTTTATTGGTGTTCAATTTACCAACATACAGAATAACACCCAGTGCTCATCCCGTCAAGTGCCCCCTCAGTGTCCATCACCCATTCACCCCCACCCCCCGCCCTCCTCCCCTTCCACCACCCCTAGTTCATTTCCCAGAGTTAGGAGTCTTTATGTTCTGTCTCCCTTTCTGATATTTCCCACACATTTCTTCTCCCTTCCCTTATATTCCCTTTCACTATTATTTATATTCCCCAAATGAATGAGAACATACACTGTCTGTCCTTCTCCGATTGACTTACTTCACTCAGCGTAATACCCTCCAGTTCCATCCACTTTGAAGCAAATGGTGGGTATTTGTCGTTTCTAATGGCTGAGGAATATTCCATTGTATACATAAACCACATCTTCTTTATCCATTCATCTTTCGATGGACACCGAGGCTCCTTCCACAGTTTGGCTATTGTGGACATGGCTGCTAGAAACATCGTGGTGCAGGTGTCCCGGCGTTTCATTGCATCTGAATCTTTGGGGTAAATCCCCAACAGTGCAATTGCTGGGTTTAGGGCAGGTCTATTTTTAACTCTTTGAGGAAACTCCACACAGTTTTCCAGATCCTTTTTTATTTTAATGGTCATCTTTTTCATTTCCAATTTTCAAACTAGTGTTTTCCTAAATACCTTAATTTATCATTTATGCATGTTTTTATTTCATAATTTCTTATGTTCCATATTTATTTTTAACCTTGAAGATTCTCAGCATACTTATTTTAAAGTCTTTGTCAAAGGCTTTTAAAATATTATTTTACCTGGAATGAATTCATGGTTCACTTATTGGCTTTATTGACTATCTTGGTAACATTCAATTTCTGTATATATTTAGACACTTTTTTAAGATTTTATTTATTCATTCATGAGAGACAGAGAGAGAGAGAGGCAGAGATACAAGAGGGAGAAGCAGGCCCCCCGTGGGGAACCCAATGCAGGACTCGATCCCAGGACCCTAGGATCACGACCTGAGCCAAAGGCAAGCCACCCAGATGTCTCTATATTTAAACATTTTGTTTGCAGGATTTAAAAAAGTGAACTCATTACTGAAATACAGCATATATACAGACAAGTGCACAGATTATTAATATACAGATTAATGGATTTTCAGAGTGAATTCCCCTGTATAACTATCATCTGGATCAAGAAATAAAACATTACTAGGTTCTTAAAACCCTTTGCACATATCTCCTCTCTCTTAATCACTACCAACCCAAAGATAACTAGTATCTTGACTTCTAACATAATAGATGAGTTTCTCTTTTTTGTTTGTTTTTGTTTTGTTTTGTTTTGTTTTTGATGAGTTTCATTTCAATGTTTAATGAGAAGCTTGTGTCTGGCCTCTCCCTACTTTCTCCCATCAACCCCTTCCCTTCTCTTCTTTCTTTCTTTCTTTCTTTCTTTCTTTCTTTCTTTCTTTCTTTCTTTCTTTTTTTAGATTTTATTTATTCATTTGAGAGAGAGAGAGAGACAAAGCAAGAGTAGGGGTAGGGGGGCTGGGTGGACTCCCTGCTGAGTCCAGAACCCAACTAGGGGCTTGATCCCAGGACCCCTGAATATCATGACCTGAGCCGAAGTCAGACACCTAATTGACTGAGCCACCCAGGCACCCTCCCCTCACCCCTCATCTTTAGACTGTCTCCTCCAGTTCAGCTCAGATCTTATTAGTGAGGCCTCCTCTTTTCATCCTGCCTCCCTAAATAAAGCTATAAGCCCCAGTCAAAAAGTCAATAGCAATGTTTTTTTGGTTACATTGCTTTTGTTTTTAGCTTCCTTACTGAGTTGCAGAGCCCCTCCCTACCTCACAGGGGCCTGGTGCTGACCTTCCACACCTAACATGGAGCACTCTAGGATCCTGCTTACCTCACAGAGCTGAATTCTCACAACCATTGCCTTCTACCAAACTAGGAACCCAGCACCATACTGGAATGGTGACATAATCTTTATATTTAAGATTGGCTATGTATTTCTCTCTCTCTTTTGATTTTCAACTCTGATTAGTCTTTAGTTGGAGTGGTGGTTGGGGAGAGGGGATATCTGAGCATGATTCACTGTGCCACCTTCCATACTCCCAAGTGATCAAAAGTTTTATTCTATCATATGCAAATCTTGGCAATTTTCTCTCCTCCTTTTCAAACTTTGTAACTTTCATCCCATTTTATTGTCTTGTTTCCCTGGCTAGGACTAGACCTTCCAGTACAATATTTCATAGAAGCACTGATAACAAGTATTCTCATTTTTTCCCAGTTCTAAATGGAATGCTTCTAACATTTCATCCCAAGTATGGTCATTGCAATAGATTCTTGGTAGATACTTTTTCTTAAGAAGTGTTGGTTATTAAATTCTACTGTGCTTTTTCCTTCTACATCTATTAAGAGGAGCATATGGGCTTTTTTTTTCTTTAATTTTTTATATGTGAATTACATTAATACATCTTCTAATGTTAAGCCATCTTTTCATTCATTGGATTAAACCCTGCTTGGCCATGATGTGTGTTTCATTCTTGTTATCTTTGATGGGCTTAAATTTGCTGATAATTTATTCAGGGTTTTTATGTCTGTGTTAAATAGTGAAATTGGCCTTTCCTTTCTCCTGTCCTTGACCAGTTTTGATATCCTGGCTATTATCATAGAATGAATTTAGATTCTCCAGAACAGTAATAAGAATTGAAGGATTGGTAGAATTTTTCTGTAAAACTGTCCAGCCTGCTAGAGTTTTTTGATAAATAGATTGAAAACTATGGTTTCAATTCCCTAATGCTACAGTTTTAACATTTGACTTTCCATTTTTTCTTTCTTAAGTTTCAGTAAGGTAAATTTTCCTAGGAAATTGCCCATTTTCTAGGAAAATATTTGTATTTTGAACTTTTGGGTGGGTATAAATCTGTTCTTTTATGGTTTTAAAAATCTACAGTATATTTTAAAACTATATTGTTTACTTGTGACTTCCTTCTTTTTTTTCTTACTCTGTCTTATCAAAAGTACATCTAGTTTATTATTTTTTTCAAAGAACTTGCTTTTCATGTTTATTGTGTGTGACAGACACTATTCTAGGCAGCACAGTGAGCAAAATGGATAAAAATTTCTGCCTTCTTTGAAAGTATATCCTATTGTAGGGAAATCAAAGAATACACCTAAATAATAAACTAGTGAATTCCATGGGAGATTAGAAGGGGATGATTGCTATAAAAGGAAATAGATCAGGATGAGGAAGATTGAGAGAACTTGGGTGTGGGGCACAGGTAGATGGCAATTTAAACAAGGTAGTTACATTTGACAAGCAAAGACTTGAAGGAGAAGAGAGCGTTAGCCAGGTGGCTGTCTGTGGAAAGACATTCCAGGCAGAAGGGATGGCCAGTGCAAGCACCTTCAGGTGGTCTAAGACTGTGTAGAGGGAAAAGAGCTGGGAGGACACGTGGCCAGAATGGAAAAAGCAATAGTTGGACAGCAAAGTGCTCCCAGAGCCTGTGGCTTAGATCATTCAGGGCTTTAATCCATTGTTAGGACTTCAGATTTCATTCTGAGGGAAATGCCTCAGAGGCATGTTTTGCATAGAAGTGTGACCTTTGACTTAATTTTGGCTTGCTGTTGGCTATCTACTCTGTGTGTCTTCCTGTCTTTCCTCTATGTCTGTATCCAAATTTCCTCTTACAAGGACACCAGTTATACTGGATTAGGACCCATCCTGTTGGCTTCATTTTAACATAATAGCCTCCATAAAGACTCTATCTTGAAATGTAGTCACATTCTGAGGTCCTAAGTGGTTAGGACTTCAACATATGGAGTTATGGGGGCAACTCAGTTTATCTCATAACAATATCCACTTCACCATGGCCTTTAATCTGCTCTAGTTGAGTAACAGTCATATCCTTTTCTGGCATTGTATCTTTAGACATGAAAACTATTCACAGGTTTTGGTTACAGAAGTGATGTCTTTATTAAACTAGTCTGAATATTGCACTAGCTGATTTATAATAAATGCTTGTAAGCCCCTAGTTCTTTCTTCCTCTCAAGAACACTTTTCTTCCAAGAACAGATGAACTCACCTTGGTGATCTTTCTTGTTTTTCTTTTTGTTTTTTTCCTCCAGGAGATGCACCTCCTACCCCACAGACAAAGTGCACTGACTTCCAGAATGCTAATCTTCTCCAAGGCACCAATCTCAAAGTCCAGTTTCTCCTCTTCACCCCTTTGGAACCCAGCTGTGGGCAGCTAGTGCAGGAAAGTAGTGACATCCAAAACTCTGGGTTTAATGCCACTCTGGGAACCAAACTAATCATCCATGGATTCAGGTGGGAGTAATCAGCCAATAGAAACATCTCAGCTAAAAACTAGAGAGTGACCACATGCCATAGGAAGTTAGTGGGGAGCAAGAGGAGAAATGAATTTAATGACAGTCCCATGTTTCATCTCTCACCTCCTGTTGCCTTTGAAGGTATTTCAGATCAACATGAGCACACACTGCATTGTTTATTCTTGTTGGTCATGTGCATTACTCCTCTGCTCAGTCTTGTCCAAACGCACTCAAACACTAAATATGTATAACCCTGGGCAAATTGCCCTGGCACATAGAGCCTTGGTTTCCACATCTGAATAAAAGGGAAGTTGTAGAGATGGTCTCAGTGATCCTTTTCTCCCTGAAGCATGGGTTAGATGATTCATCTCAGCCAATGAGGTCAGAGGCTTTGTGCAATTGGGGTAACAGCATGGTGTTTTTTATCCAGGAGTTTATTTCCTCTTCTTCATTTCTTCCCTGGTTTCATGATTTAAGAAACTTCTACTCATTGGTGCTACTTCCATCATCTCCTGAGGTTAACCTTTCTCAGATGCTAAGTGCTTCTCTTCTTCAATTTCTTTGATGCCCTACAGTCCAAACTTTGTTATAATACTGAGTCTCAATTCAACCACCATCCTTCCTTCCAACAGCTTCTCTCTAGAGCCCATCAACAAGGCCAGAAACAGAAGAAGGTTGGTGGGAGGAAAGAGGGAGAATGCAGTGAAATAGTAGCAATATAGAGCAACTAGAGATGGAGGTGTCTGAGGAAGAGGTGAACACAAAGGCACTGCACAAAGGATCACCATTTCATGGTCTCTGGGTTCTCTCTGCTTCTCAAATCCCTGGACTCCAGGGACCCAGCCACATCTCTCCTTAGGCATTCTTCTTCGCTCTTGTGCTAAAGTATCTCCTCTAGCAAATCTTATATTCAACCACTATCCAAGGCTGGGTGTGTATCCCCAACCCAGAGATAGCTAAAAGAGCTGGAGAGCTCAGCAGGCTGTTACTGTGTCTGCTCTTAGATCCCCTGAATCTACATTTTATGGCACACACCTATTTGTGCTCCTCTGCCCACAGGAGCATGCTCTTACTGTTCCCTTGCTGTGGGCCATTGAGAAAACTTCTCCCAATTTTAATCTCTTGGGAAAGTTTTACGAAATTTTTTCTATCACTCTCCTTTTCCTAGAAAAGCCCTATTACACTGTAAGTTCCAGAAGAATAGAAAATGTATCTCGTTTTTCTTTATTTCTCACAAAGCACATAGCATACTGCCTGGCTCATTGAATTAATGAAAGGATGACCAAATGGACAAGTAAATAAAAACATCCCTCAAGGAGAGTGCTTATATTATAGAATGAGAATTAAGATTGCAAAGCATAACTCTAAGGTACAAAGTTACCTTTTTTCCCCTATGATTAATGCCTGACTGAGGGTTGTTTGGAGTTGAAATCCAACCTAAGTTCTGAGCCCTGGCATGAGGCTGCATCTACCTGGAACAAAAGGTACCCTTTAACAATTTACGCAAAGGTTCCATACACATAGGCAGAAGCCCTGGTGACTTTGGGATTGCACTCTTCCTATGCTCAAAGTGGTATATGATTTATTGCCCATATACTCCTCTTATTTGTTTCCACCTTTTTTCTCCCTGGGTTTGTTCTGTTAATAGAGAGTGGCATTGTAATTTCCATGACAATGGACATTGGCCTGGGAGATAATTTTCCTATCCTTTCTTGGCCCTGTCTAGGGCCTTAGGTACAAAGCCTTCCTGGATTGATACATTCATTGGCACCCTTCTCCGGGCAGCAAATGCTAATGTGATTGCTGTGGACTGGGTTTATGGCTCTACGGGTGTCTACTTCTCAGCCGTGGAAAATGTGGTTAAGCTGGGACTTGAGATCTCCCGTTTCCTCAGTAAACTCCTGGTAGGTGTTAAAGAGCTTGGTGTGAGTTTTGACTGGGAGGAGAAAGGGGACCCAAAGAAAGAGTCAACACATGAATGGGAGCTTCAGGGCGGTAGCAGAGCCACCAGTAGCTTGTGGGTCTTCCCTTCCAAGCTCAACTTTACCACTTACAGTGTTGACTTTGGGCAAGCTGTTGACCCTCTCTGAGCCTCCTGCTTCTCCTCTGTAAAATGTGCCACTCATGTCAGATAGGGAGTCTCTCAAGAAGGAGTGGCCATGGTCATTGCTCACACACTTTGGGCACCAAAGAGAAAGTGAGGCAGTCCTCAAGGTGGGGTGTCTAGGAAGAGGGCAAGTGATGAATGGGATGAATTCTGACTTTTTACCCCAAAGCATATGTGGGGCATGTGTCATGCCCAGAGCCCTTTAACTCTGAAGCTTCAGGGAAAAGTGTGATCCTGTGGGTCCAGAAGTCTGCTGTGGCCCAAATGCAATTCACTGTAAATGCCCCATTCTAGGTGCTGGGTGTGCCAGAGTCTTCGATCCACATCATTGGTGTTAGCCTTGGGGCCCACGTTGGGGGCATGGTGGGACATTTCTACAAAGGCCAGTTAGGCCGGATCACAGGTAACATTCTTGCCCATTCTCCCAAGTTTGGAGATAGAGAGAGAATGCCCAGGAAATGCCTCTGTTGAGGCAAGCAGAAGGGATCTTTGTTCTTATGATTATCTACTTCTGCTAAAATCTGAGGCCCTATGATCTCTAAAGTCAGTTATTACCTAATATTACCTAATATTACTCTAATGCCTCAGTTATTACCTCTGTAAAATGAGTTGTAATAGCTCATTTCTCCTTGGCCGACTATGGAAATCACCTTTAGACAATTATGCTAAATACTTACAAAAGCACTAGGGACTTTATGCTTCAGAAGCTACCCTCAACCAATAAAGGACTAGAGTTGTGTGGTAAATACCCTTACCTTCTGACCCTTCAGTGGGACAATTCTGAGTCATGTACTACAGAGCCTCTCAGAAGGGTCCCAGTGGGATGAGAACAAGTCACTCAAAGTGATAATCCATCCGTTAATTTTTTTTATACTCTGACTCATTTTTCTACTCCCTCACTATACTTCCTGTGATCAACTCCCAAATAAGCTACTTGTGCTTGAAATCCTTGTCTCAGGGTCTCCCTGTGTTGTTATGAAGACTAGCACAAGACCTGACACATAGTAACTGCTCAAAAAATTATAGCAGTTGTGATGAGTACATGTGGATTAAAATTACTTACATTAGCCCTTACCAAATGGTTGATGTTATCAAGCTTATTCCAGAGCCAGGGAAGCTGGGTCATTGAGAATCGGAGAGAACAGCGTGGGGTTTCCTGGGTACGATGGTCTTCTTGCCCTTGGGTCCTGAATACAGTTTACTCTTGTCCTTGGGTCCTTGCTGGGGGACTCTAAGAGCTGACCAGGAAGGGCTGCCCTGAGAGATATGTGGCGGATCCATGAGGGTTCCTGTAGCTGAGAGGAACAGGGCCCCTGACATCAATCTGTCCCAGCAGGCCTGGACCCTGCTGGACCGGAGTATACCAGAGCCAGCCTGGAGGAACGCCTGGACCCTGGAGACGCCCTCTTCGTGGAGGCCATCCACACAGACACTGACAGTGAGGGGAGGCTGACCTTCCTGGGGTGGGAGGACTGAGCACGGCAGGGACTAGGAGGCTGGCATCTATCTGTGTCACCCTGGGCAGCTTCCCCCCTTCCTGAGCTTCTGTTGCAATGAGGAGCTTATCAGTGTCATCTTGATCTCTGATTACTACTAAACCTTGTGATGAGGCTGTGCGGGGAGGGCATTGCTGCTGGGCTGGTAAATGGGAAAGTCACACTGCTTTTTCAGGGTGAATGTGGCCGGCCCCATGGGACTGGGACATTCCACTTCTAGGGCAGATCCTCAGGCCTGTCAGGATTTCCCTCCTCCCCAGGGAGGATCCCAGCCCTTCAGTGCAGTGAAGAATGAGAAACCTCCTCTCCAACAATGACAGGCATCGGAAAGACCCTCAACCCTAAATCTATTATGGCCAAATTAAGCTATTCTGACCATTGGGAAAGAGGATGGGCATTCCTCCTCATTTCTACTCTTTATGAAATGCTCAGGAGTCAGCCAGGCCTTGTGCTCAGCCTGGTGGGTACAAGAAGAAATAATGCCTATCCCCCACCAGAAGAGTGTGCAGTTCAAGTGACAGGTGTCTATGTCTCATTCTTTTTTATCAGAAGCCTTCTTTTAGCATCCAACACTCAGATTTATAATTCTGGAAGAAACCCAAGCAGTCACATTATTCAACCCTCTTTCTGACTTTCATCATCTCACAGACAGGAAAGCAAAGCCCACAGGCCTCCACCTAGCTGTTGGGTTAACCATGTTAATTATCAAGGTTAACCTCTTCTGTTTCTAAATTTGCTGAATAGGGGACTTATTAGGTCCCCATTTACCAGAGCTAGGCCTCGCAGTCCCCTTCAGAGTTGGAGCTTCCTCCTAGTGTGACCAGAGGGGAAAAAAGTATTCCTTTTGTCTAACTAATTTTTACTGAGCTATGCAGTCAGCCCGGAGAATACTGCAATGCACACGGCATTGAAGAAGGTCCCTGCCCACGTGGAAATATAGGCTTCATTGAGCCGGCATTCATTCATTACTCCCTTCAATAAATATTAGGCACACACATGTGACAGGCATGGTGCTGGTATTGGGGCTACAGCAGAGAAAAAGACAGGTAATGTCCCTGCTGTAAATTGCAGAGCTTACGGACAAGGAAGCAGACATAATTACACCCTGTGAGCATGATGATGGAGGATGTGGGGCAGAGGGTGGGGGTGGGGACCTCTTCAGGTAAGGTTATTGAGCGAAGTCTGCTCAAGGAGGTGATATCTGAGGTGATATTATGCGGGTCAGAATGAGCCAGCCCTGGGAAGCGCTAGGAGAACTTTCGAGGTAGAGAGAACAAGATGCCGTTGGGGACAGGAAAGCCAACCACGTGGCTACAGGACAGGGAGTGAGGCTGGAGCGGGGCAGGCTGGCCAAGGTGAGGAGCTGACAGCAAGAACAGAGAGGCATTAGGAGTTCCTGTAAAGATTACTGTGGCTGATGTGCAGAGAGTCAGCTCCAGGGGACACTAAGGGAGGTTGGAGGCTCATTAGAGGGTGTTTGCAGTAGTGGTGTGGGCGAGAGGTGGTGGTGGCTTGCACAGAGGTGGGCGCAGGAGAGACGGAGAGAAGTAGAAAGATTCAAAGTATATTTTGGAGGTAGAGCTGACCAGACAGGTGATGGGCTAAGTGTAGGGAGTGAGGGAAAGGAATGAAGCAAGGATGGCTTCTAGGTCTTTGCCTAACCCTTGGATCGATGCCATTAAACAAGTAACATACGACCAATCGCTTGCAGTAGCGATGGATGTGGGAAGGGGAAAGATGTTATGAAGGGGAAAGTTGGGGTCTTTGGTAACTAGCTGCCTCTGACCCAGTCTGAGAGGTCAGATATGGTCACGTGATGCGATGAGGGCGATAGTCTCAAACTAACCAGGTCATATTTTTGCTCAGTCAAGACAGCACAAAAATATGAGGGACACTGTGGAAATGTGGCTCCAAATATATATATATATATATATATATATATTCTATTGCTCAAAATAAAATAAACGCTTGCTTGACAAGGAAGTTTACCCAGCTTATGACATTTAGTGATCTATAAGAACTTATATTAAGGGATATTTTTCCTGATTTTGTTAGACAAATATGAATATCTTCTCATGGCGTTATTCTTCTTGGCTTCCTTTCAGTGTAGATAAACGCCTGTAGAAAACTGAGGGCATGTTCTGCAGTGTCACAGCACTTAAGGGTGAGGTGGGCACAGAGTGTGGGGGGCGGCTCTCAAAGTTAGAGTTCAGGCTTTGCTGCCAGGGGACCCTGCGTTGGGGCCTAGAAAACATGCCCCTGCAATAAGAAATAATGGGGTTTTGCCTTCTTTCAGATTTGGGTATCCGGATTCCTGTTGGACATGTGGACTACTTTGTCAATGGAGGCCAAGACCAACCTGGCTGTCCCACCTTCATTCACGCAGGTCAGAAAGCCAGAAAGGGTTGGTATTTGGCTGCCCCAGAGGCTGGAATTCACCAACAGTTTTCATGTTGAGTCAGCCAGTGTGGGCCACAGGAGGTCTTCCTTCTAGTGTCCTTTACTATGCCCCGTAAGACCTCTCGCAGCACTTATTGAATGGATGTCTATAGGAACCAGGGGAATTCTGGGGGAAGAGTGCCTGAAATTGAAAGCTTGCACCATACTTTTGCTGGTCTCCCCACTTCTTAGGTCCTACAGTGTATATCATCACTCCAGCCAATATTCTGTTCTTCCTGGGCCCCACTTTGTGGTATGGTCCACACTAGCTACATCTCCTGCAGAGCCTAGCTGTGACAGGAGTAGAATGATACACCCAAAGGTGGCTACCTGAAGGATCAATTCACTGATGACCATTTCCCCAAACTTACTAAATTTGACAGTTCTCCAAAATTGTTTTCAAGATAATCGTCTTGAGTACATTCAATGAATATACATTTCTTCTTTTCTAAATACACTATTCATCCTTGACCAACATGAGTGTGAACTGCACAGGTCCACTTGTACATGGATTTTTTTTATAAACACAATATAGTACTATAAATGTATTTTCTCTTCCTTATGGTTTTTAACATTTTCTTTTCTCCAGCTTACTTTACTGTAAGAATATGGTGTATAATATATATATATAACATGCAAGATACGTGTTAATCAACTGTTTATGTTATCAGTAAGGCTTCAAGTCAACAGTAGGCTATTAATAATTAAGTTTCGGGAGAATGAAAAGCTATACATGAATTCTCAACTGCATGGGAGGTGGGGTGCCCCAACACCCCTGTTGTTCAAGGGTCAATTATATTCTTCTGGAATGCTCTTTTGTTTTTTAAGATCTTATTTATTTATTCATGAGAGACAGAGAGAGAGGCAGAGACATAGGTAGAGGGAGAAGCAGGCTCCCTGTGGGGATCCTGCTGCGGGACTCAATCTCTAGACCCCAGGATCATGCCCTGAGCCCAAGTCAGATGCTCAACCACTGAGCCACCCAGGTGCTGGTGGAATGCTCTTTTTGAATACATTCTTCTTAGCATTATCTTAAATAACATTAAATTTGTCAAAAGCTAAGGATCAAGGGTTGTTTAGTCTTTTTATAGTCTTCTTATGAATATAGGCAACCTATCAGCATTTCTTTTTTTTTCTTAGATTTTATTTATTTATTCATGAGAGACACACACACACACACAGAGAGAGAGAGAGAGAGAGAGAGAGAGAGAGAGAGAGGCAGAGACACAGGTGGAGGGAGAAGCAGGCTCCATGTAGGGAGCCCGACGTGGGACTCGATCTCAAGTCTCTAGGATCAACCCTGGGCTGAAGGCAGCGCTAAACTGTCCTATCAGCATTTCTTATGAGAATTTTATCCTGATTTGTTTACTACGTTTTTAGTCTTTTCCTGCTTTACCAAATTTTTTAACGTTTTAAGGATTCTTTTAACAATGTTATTGAATAACCCCTAATCTGATTTACCAAACTTAGTGATTTTCAAAAACATGTTTATTTTTATAATTTATAGATTTCCTAGCATTTTTTATCAGATGGGATAGTTTGGTTTTATGACCTTTGTATATATTTCTGTGGCATTTTAGTTGGCCCTTTTCATTTTTCCTCATAACACAATTGTAAGAAGGGTTTAGCTTGTGTTCCCCAGCTCCCTATTGCAGCTGGAAGGAGCTTGCCCATAAAGAGTGTCCCAACCATGGGGGAAGGCAAGTTAACACAGGCTTAGATTTGGTTGCTGGTCCCAGAATAGGGGGTGGTGGTCCCAAGATGAAGGGAGAATGTGAAGACCCCAGAACCCTAAAGTGATGGCTCACCATAGACCTCTTAGCCCAGCAATTCATCCAGTGTGAGTTACTTCAAATTTTTATACAGTAAACAATAACAAGAAGACAAGTTTTTTTATTAAATTGGGACATTTGGCAAATTCAGTGTATCAGTCATTTGGCCAGGTAAACTCGGAAGCACACTGACTTTCAGATTTACCATGAACTGCGGCTGACTCCCTTGATCATCTCATTGCTAGGCTGAGTATCATGAGGTTGTAAAAAGTTTGATTGTGTAGGTGACTATGAAGAAGCTAAAATGTGCAGGCAGATATTCATTGTAAGAAGTTGGTCAGGATCACCAAATCCCCGTAAGCTCCCATTTTCCAAAAGAGCGTTTGCATGATTATGAAAGATGGGTCTCAATTTAAGTAATTTTTTTGATAGACTGAGCTTAGGTATCTCAGGAAAATTAAAAAGAAGAGGGAGAACGTAGTAACCATTTCCATTAACATTTTAAAATGTGGTTCAGGAGACATCCTGCTGGAATTTAAATTTTATAGCCTGCTGGAATATAAAATTCAATAGAATTACAATGAGTAGCATGGAGGGGTTTTCATTTGTCTTAAACTAAAACCATGGTTATATTTTTCCCCTGTTCAGGCTACAGTTACCTGATCTGTGATCACATGAGGGCTGTGTACCTCTACATCAGTGCCCTGGAGAATTCCTGTCCACTGATGGCCTTTCCTTGTGCCACCTACAAGGCCTTTCTTGCTGGACAATGTCTGGATTGTTTTAACCCTTTTCTGCTCTCCTGTCCAAGAATTGGTAAATGCCACCCCTTTGGCAATTTGGGGCAAGTTCAAGTCTTGCTAGTTGTCACCTCTGTAAGTCCTGATTTCCTATGGTCAAGAAGTCTATCCAACTGGATAAGGAAATTCACTGATCAGATGCTCAGCCTATTTCCATCTGGAAGATGGCATATGGCCTTCTGTGTCCCTCCCCTCACCCTCTATACTGCTGCCTGATGCCATACTTGCTCTGCACACACTCTTCACACACAGCCCCTCATCTGCAAGCCCAGACTCAGGACCTGTTGGAAACATTGGAATAGCCCAGAGCTGCTGCCCTCACTCCAAGACCAGATGCTTGCTATAGGTCTTTCTAGCTAGGCCAGCCATTCTCCAAGTCCTGATAGACTGTAAACCAAGGCTTTGTGAGGAATCCCCAAGAATGGTGTACATGACCCTCTTTAGAGGTGTGAGGCTGTGGCAACCATGCACCAACTAGAGGGCTGCCTCCTTGCTGGTTGGCTTGGGCACATTTCTGGAGGATCCAGGCCAGCCTGGGAGAAGGGCTTGGGAAAGGCTAAGGGATCTGGCCTCAACTCACCATGTGCTGGTCATTGCTAAGAACATCCTAGGGTTCTCCAAGATGGATTTCAGGAAGAACTCTGGGAAATATAAATGGTTCCTTCCTCTCTCTCATTCTCACTCCCCATCCCTGGTTGCCACTCAGAACTGCAGCAACCTGTCATTCCTTATATGAATGAAATGGATATCAGCTTGACAAAATGTTAAAGTAGATGTAGTTTCCCACAATAAAGCAAATCAACATTACTTCCTACTCAGGGGGCATATGCCACAGTTTCCCCCAATGTGATGGTCCTGCTGGTATAAACAGCCACCTCACACTATCCGCCAGCGTCACCTCTCACTTCACTTTGCCTGGCACTGAACACCAGGATGCTAACTACTTGTACTTCCAAGAATATTTCATGTTTCCTCACCCTGTGTGCCTTTGTCCAAACCATATTCTCTGCTTGGAATGCCTTTCCCTAACTTGTCAACCACTATTCTTCAGGTCAAATGCTTCCCTGTGCTTTGTCTGCAAAGGATATAAAAAGCCATTAAAACAACTGTCTTATAGATTGTTTTGCAAATTGGAGACATAATTTCAAATTTCTGATAAATACCTCCTGGAATGGGCCCAATGATCTGAAGAATGTGTGTCCTGTTTACTTGTATGTTTATCCTTGGCTGGACTGGGCATGGCATGTAATGAGCATACAGCGTAGTTGTTTATAGAATGATCGGGTACATGAATTAATCAATACATGGGTGGGTGCCAAGGGACACTGAAATGGTCTTCTCAGGACTCTGCTGTCTTTGTCTTTGCCTCTCTACTTCCAGGGCTGATGGAACAAAGTGGTATCAAGATAGAGCCGCTTCCCAAGGAAGTGAAAGTCTACCTCCTGACCACTTCCAGGGCTCCATATTGTGGTGAGTTGGGGGAAACATGTGTAGCTCAGCTCTGCTAGTATGCTGTCCTGCAGAGTCCAGGGTTTTGATTTGGCCTGTGTCTAGCACAGCATGGTAGCCAAGGTGGGAGGTGAAAGATTGGGGCAAAGATGCTATAGAAGGGGTGGGAGGGTGGGCAGCAGCTAGTCTTAGATCCTGAACTTTCAGAGCTAGTCCAACCCATCGCTCTACTGCAGATGAAGACTTAAGGACATCTTACTCTCCATATATTTATCCTAGTTCCTCCCTCCTTCTCTCCAGCTTGGGACTCTGTAGTATGATATTTGGGAGGACCTTCTGGTTCCCCACTTCTTGCATACTTTTTTACCCCTTCCTTGGTGCCCATCTTATGGGTCAGGATCTCTGAGGAATATTGAACCTTGCCCTCTGCCCTCCTCCCCCTACACATACATATTCCAGTTCTTCACTGTTGTTTCTAACCACTGCATTTCACTGAAGCGAAGATACCAGTAAAAGATGTGAAATGTGAGAGGAGAGTGTGTCTTAGAACCCATGAAATATATCACAGGTTGGAGCATCATCTTTTCCGGTGCTATTTGCATCTTAAGTAGATCGACTATGCTTCCTTTTTGACATTTGTTATCCTGGGATCTAGTCTAGTTTATTGTTTATTGAGTGTATAGGACAAGTATGCTGGTTAAGATGATAAATTGTATGGCCACACTAATTCCGACTGATTTTCTGATCTGCTTGTGTCTGGTTGGTGGAGAGATCTTTTATTTTTTAAAAAAAGATTTTTCTTTTTTAATTATGAGGGACACAGAGAGAGAGGCAGAGACATATGCAGAGGGAAAAGCAGGCTCCCTGAGGGGAGCCCAATGTATGACTAGACCCTGGGACTCCGGGACCATGCCCTGAGCCAAAGGCAGATGTTCAACTGCTGAGCCACCTCGTATCCTGGTGGAGGGATCTTTGTGGCCATTCCTTCCTTGTACCAAACTCCTAGTGCTATGTGATATGGAGCCCAAAGCTCAGATTGTAGTCACACAAACTTGGAGTTGAATCTCAGCTTCTACGCTTACGAGATATGTGATCAGGAGAATCTTACTTAAGTTTTCTGAACCTCTACATCCTTATGTAGAAAATGGGAACAATAACAGTATCTACTTCAAAGAATCAACGTGAGGATAAAATAAAATAGTATACAGGAAGTTGCTAGCACAGGGACTGGAACTTGATAAGAAATAATTCCTTTCCCTTTGTCAATCAGAGAATTGGAGGAGACTAGATGTGGGTCTTTATGATGCTAGAGAGAATTCTTGGCTACCTCCTACGAACAAGTGGGTTTCAAGAGTCAACTGTGGGCTTCTCACATATATCTACTCATTTGACAGCCCAATTCTTGGATTAGGTATGAGGAAGGGGAGGCTCTGAGACACTCAGCCTTGTGCCCAAGGCTACACAGTGGGGTGGGAAAAGTATAATTCAACTCCAGGTCTTGTGACTCCAAAATCTACACCCTTTCATGCCACCACCTGCTTCCACACTGGCTTCTCTGCCTCTGCTTCTGAAAGAGAATCTGTTCTTTACAGCCATATTTCTAGGTTACTCCTCTGTCCTCACTGCCTCCTCCTGAGGTCAGCTGGAAGGAGGATGCTTTGTCCAGTGACAGAGGCAGTGGTGCCAGGACCAGATGTCCAGTTTTACTTCCAGCTCTGGACAGCTTAACAGCAACCTGAACTGGCTCCTCTCTGTCTGCACAGCCAGGAACACACATGGTAGGGAGACTGGGGCACACTTGAAGTTAGAGGCATTTTCAGGTCCCTGCTAAGGCAGGTTCACATAGCCACAGTTTTTGTGACTGTTTCATATTTGTTGTGAGACTCCCTCTTGGTGCCCCAGAAGTATGGCCCTGTCTGTTCACAAACCTCAGAGAGGCACAGAAAGAACCAAGGAGCATAATACCTGTTTGCCTACATGCTCTGAGCCTTGCAGTGCTGAGCCTTTTGTTCTGACCATTGGAGCTGGGATCCTCCTCTACCTGGAGTTCGGGTGGTGCCAGCAGCCTGTAGCAACCTGCTCTTACCCACTCTCAGGCCACCACGGCACTGGGCTCCCATTGCCCAGTTCTCCTGGCCTGCCTGGGCTACAGCAGTGTTCAGCAGGACAGTGGTCACCCTTGACTCCTGCCAGGCATGTACTAGCAGAGCAAAGAATCAATCTTCTCCAAATAATAATTTTTCTGACAATATTACTTTCCCTAGTGTTTCACATGAAGTGTGTTCTCCCCATTACTTCACTAATCCTTGCCATGTTCTGTGAGGTCATGTCAAGGGTTACTGTTTACATATGAAGGGACCAGGACACAGAGAGGTTCAGTAACTTAGGGAGAGGGACACAGCGAGGAAGCAAGGCTGGGCCGTGGATCCAGGTCTCCTGACTAACTGTCCAGGGATCTGTGTGCTGCTTCCCATGTCTTACTCCTGCACTGATTGGATTCCACTCCCAGTTCATGCCCACCCAACATTAGTAGACCTGACTCTCCTGGGGCTTCCAGATAATGAAAGGGGAGAAGCAGAACCTTAGGAAACATACTTGATGAGGTGAGACCTGCCAGCAAAGGAAGAAGTGGTACAATATATCAAAGTCAGCCTAGGGAGTTAAATTCGTAAAGCTTATGCAATTTAGTGTTTTTCCCACATTGCAGTTATCCACTCCCCTTCTGCCCTTGCCCATCACCAGAACAATCTGCACCCCCTAGCAAACAACTGAAAGACAGACAGGAGGGGCATGGCATTGGATGTCTTTCTCTGTGGAGGGGAACCATACCATGCTTTCTTTCCTTCCTGTGGGTTCTTGGTATCTTAGCACCCATCAGTGAGTCTTGTTACCAACCCCATGAGCCCAGATGGATCACAGCACTCTTCTGACTTAATGCTCAGTCTACCTAAGTCCATTCGATGTTCCTCCTATATCTGCCTATTAAATATGACAAATGAAAAAGTACAAGTAGGGTAAGAGGTGAAGGACTGCCTCTCCAGCTGTGTCCCAATCACCAGAGAAGTATGTGAAAATGCCCCAAGACCAAAGATACAGCAAGATGCCACCAGATGGGCCACCCCCTTAATAAGGAAAGGATAGGATGTTCGAGAAGCTGTACTTCTTAACTTCTCTTGCCAAAGAGACAGCAGGTCACAGGGATATCATCATGAGCCAGGCTCCTCATCTAGTCTGTGTCAATGACACGAGCTTTGAAAGCCCCAGGATCCATGCTGCCTGGGAGGGTGGAGATGCCATATAGGCACCCAGGCTGCCACAGAGAGGAAAATAGTCACCTACACACAAGTGGGCTTCCTGAAACTGTGTGTAGGGTGCGGAGTCGAGGAGTATCATTACATTTTATGAGTTAATTATTTAGTATAAGAGACATGCTTTTCTTTCAGAATCACTACACCAACACAATGTCATCAAGCAGAGAGGAGTGGGACATTTTAGTGTTATAAGTAATAACAAGAACTAACATGCATTGAATGCTTCCTAGCCACAGGCATTGTCTACGGAATTTCCAGTATTAACTCATTTAACTCTCATTCAGACCTATTTTTATTATCCCCAGTTGGAAGCTAAGGATTTGGGGGACGGCAGGTAACCTGCTACTAAGAGGTAGATCTCAGATTCCTGCACTGCTGCTCTCTGGGGCTTTGTGGGCAGTTTGCACCGCTGACCTCTGGCCCAGGCATCTGCTCTGCTTCGGTTTCCCAGTGCATCACAGCCTGGTGGAGTTTTACTTGCAGGAGCCAAGGAACAAGGATACCTTCATCTCAGTCACCTTCCTTAGCAGCAACGTTACCTCCCAGGTCAAGATCACCATGTACGTAAGTGTCCCGCATCACACGCACACACATCTCCCACAACAGGCACTGTGTGATCACTAATGGGTGGCCCAAGCCTGCTGGGCTGGAGGTGGAGGTGAGGGCAGGACCTGCTGCAGATGCACCCACAGGCACATGCTGGGCAACTGTCCCAGGTTCATGATCAGTACTGGATCCAAGGGTAGTTTATTTAGACAACAGCAGATGAGGCGGGTGAGCCGAAGATATGGGGTGTCTCAACAGGTGGTGAGAACATGAGAACCTAGATAGGAAACATGAGTCAGGAATCCAGGAAGGGGGCATCAGGAATGTCAGCAAGCAGGAAGACCTCATCACTGGCCAGGGAGGCCTGACCAGAGCCTGGGAAGCACCTACTCCTGGAAAGTGGGGCCAGTACTAGGTGAGTTATTAGAAATGAATCACAGGCAAAGGGGCTAGTTAGCAAATGAGTACAAGGTGAGGCCAGCAGGGCTTGATGCCATGTGGTGCTAATATCTAGAAGCAGGCTGAGCATTCCTTCCCTTCTGGGGTCACATTTGGGCCTAGCATCTGGCAGGACCAGGCTTGAGGTGGGAAGATAGAGAACTTCAACTATAGGAAGGCTCAAGCCTGGCAGAGGATAGGAACAGCAGCAGAGGTGCATGTTTCTTTACAAAGCAATTGGTGAGTTACTCGCAAGCCAGCAGGAGCCGGTCTAATCAAAGAAGTCACTGTCTCAGCAAGCAGGGTCCCATCCAGAAACCAGAGCCCAAACTGGGAGTCCAACAGAAGATATTTAACCCAAGGAACTAATTACAAATATGTCCAGAGAGCTGAAAAGCCAAAAGGAGGCGGGGGGACAATGCAGAAATCAGCAACAGGGGGCAATCCTCCTGTGGGGTCGGAGGAACAAGGCCAGGTGATGTTGGTAGTGTGTCAGCAGGATCCACCGAGGTGGCTGTTTGGTGGGAGCTGGAAGCAGGCAAGAAATATAGCCCCTCTGAAAAAAAAAAAAAAAAGAAAGAAATATAGCCCCTCTGGAATCACAGCCCAAAGTGGTCTCGCCACTAAGTGTGCCTCCTGCAGGTTAGCTCTCACTGGAGTCTGCTGGCAGGGGAAGCTGAGAAGTGTAGTTTGCAGGTGAGCGGATGAAGCACAACCATAGAAATGCATGCTTTTCCACAGTGGCAGATGCCGTGAGGACAAGTAGGTCAGAGCCTGACCAATAGTGAGAAGGTGATGTTTCAGTAGTGATTTGACGGAGTTACCCAGTCCAGGGGTTAGTGAGAATGCAGAGAGGAGGCGGGGGTGGCAGAGGGAGTATGGGGCGGCCGCTCAGAGCCACACTGTGCCAGGTGTTGAAGGACAGCTAGGGATTTTGGGTTTTATCCTGAGAGCAGTTTGGGGAGCCAGTGGGACTTTTAAGGAGGAGAGTGACCAGATCAGAGTGGAATTTGGAAACATTTCTCAGGCTGCAGTGTTAGACATTAATGGTACCGAGAGGAGCACACTTCTGGACTCCCAGACACCCTGGCACTGGTCAGGGCTCCAGCTCACACAGACCACAGAGAGAGGTATGGCAGTCAGGGTCCCAACACGGATCTTCAGGGGCCCATGAGAGTCTTGCAGATTACAGCTGAATGATTTTCATTAGATCAGTTTAAGGTCGTGTTACTTCCACAAGGTGCTTTCATTGCCTCTCCTGCACCTTGAAAGATGAGCCACTACCGGCAGGGGTCAAGACAACCACACAACTGGTCACTGATTAGAATCGCCTGCAGAGTCCTAAACACCACTGACTCTCTAAGCCTCATCCCAGGCCAATTACAGCAGAGACTGGGCACAGCCTCAACCACTACACTTTTAAAAACTCCTTGAGTGACTGGAATGGACATCCACAGTTTCTTCCTTCTCCCAAAAGCAATTTGCATTACTTTTTTGAAGAAGACTCAAGACACAGCTATCTTCAATTCCTTGTTTTATTTTTTCTTCCCCCCCCCCCTTGCAGAATAGAAATTGAAAAAAAGGAGGGGGGTTTATGTGTGGTCTTTCCCTTCTTTGTATAATTTTGTGAAACCCCAGGATTTCCTTCTAATTAGAAAATTTACCCAAACCAAGTCCTTAGGTCACTCACTCCCAGCGTCCTTCATATCCTACTAGTTTGCAAGTCCTTCTATCCATGCAGCTTTCGAAAAAGAAAAATCTTATTTTTCCTCTGAAATATTTTAAAATACTTCTAAACTTAAAAAACAAAAACAAAACAGGAACGGCTCTGGAATACATACAGAATCTTCCTCAAAAGAAAAAAACAAACTCTATGACTAACCTTGGGTTAAAGAGTACACAAAGAAGACATTTTTTCACTCCGCAAAGGCCAGAAAGGAAAGAGAAACCATGTGGCTGAGCCATAACCCCTCTACTTTCGATGACCCCCAACGCTCATGCGTGAAGGCGAAAGCTCCACCCCCTCACTCCTCCTCCTCCAGTCCCCGTTGCTTCTTCCGAGGTGGAGGCCAAAGAGGCCCAGGCAGGGTCCAGGAGGCAAGTGTCTTTCCTGCTCCCCAGGACTTTGCCCACCTTAGTGACTTCCCGGCAGGCCTCCCTGCTCCACACCTGAATCTCCTGTCACCTCCCATGGATGGGTGACTTCATACTCCTCCTTCCATCTTGGGCCAAGAGAGACCTGGATTCTGCTTTTACTCTGGGTCACCTAGGCTGCCTTCAGAGGTGTACCAAGCCTGTGGGTCAAGCTCATGGCTCATGCATGGGAGAGCTGGGGTTTAGATCTAGGGCTGTATGACTCCAAAGCCACATAGTTGGGAAGACACAAAACCTACACAGTACCACACCAGCTCTGTCTGGTTTCAAGATCCATTTTTTTTTGTTTTGTTTTTTCCCATTCACACATTCATACTCAGTATAAAATACAAAAGTCCACACAAAATTTATGGAACTGAAAGCCCTGAAAGAGGGCTCTACTTCCAGTAGGTAGATCTGAAAGTGAAGATTTTCTCCAGTTAGGAATCTAAGAACAGGGACATTTTTCCAGATATGAAAATCCAAGAGCTACCATTTTGCTGCCATGTCCACTTGTTTTCTTTAAAAAAAATCAACAACTATTTTCTGAGCCATGTTTAAAGCTGTGAGTATACATGCAGAGGGCCTGGTGAGTGTGATATAAAAGATTGTGGTCCACACCTTCAAGGAGTTCTCTTGTGTGTGAGAGCTAACCAACACTACCTGCAGAGCCCCATAGGAGCCAAGGGGAGGCAAAGGCCAAATGCTCTTGGGTAATTTAATTTACCTCTCCTTTGCAGACCTAGACAGGAATTCCAGGGGAAAGGAGTCATAGCTCATGCCAACCCTCAGTGCCAGATAAACCAAGTGAAACTCAAGTTTCACTCTTCCCACCGAGTTTGGAGAAAAGACCGAACTACCATTGTTGGGAAGTTCTGCACTGCTCCTTTGCCGGTCAATGACAAGTAAGTCTACCTACCCCACCCCACTCTATGCTACCGTGACACACCCATGAGGACCAATCCTGACCTTTGATGTGACATTTGTTGAGGTGCAGTCTCATCACAGCGGTTAAGTTCTTCAATGGAGAAATGACGAAGACCCAGGGTTTTCTTGAATTTCCAGTGGGGCCATCTTGGTTTGGAGGTGTTAGAAAGCCAAAGTGGGTGAGGAATGGCTGGGGTGTGGGTGAGGAACAGAGAGATATGGCACGCACCTTCATCACTCTTTCCACAGCCCAGTACTCCCTGGATTCTTCCATACTTAATCTTTTCAACTCTTTAAAAAATCACTGTAATCATTTTTAAGTGTACAATTCAGTAGCACTAAGCACATCCATACTGTTGTACAATCATTACCACTTTCAATTTCCCATTCCCACTTCAGTATACGATATTTCATTCTTTCCAATCTATAGCTGGATTTTTATATAGAAATATAAAATCTGTTTTATGTATGTCTTACTTAGTTTCTACGTATGATTTTATTGGAACAAGACTTCTCAGTGCACAGCCTCCACTGGTTACATTCACAGGCATGGATCCTCCTGTGCCTCTAGCAGGGTTTTACACTAGTCTTACCAGCCCTGGCAAGAGGAGGACAGGAGTAGTAGACGCCTATAATAGACGATTGTAGACTTCTTGCACCTGACATCATGGAAACACAAGAGCACGTGACTGCTAGCCCTCTCTCCTGACCAATCAGGACCCTGCCCTGAGCTCTACTTTCTTGTTGCTCTTCTTTTGCAGCAAAAAGATGGTCTGCTTACCTGAGCCAGTGAACTTACAAGCAAGTGAGACTGTTTCTTATGACCTGAAAATAATGTGTGTTTAGTATAAACCTGGGCAGGATACATCTCCCTGAATTTCAGAGGAGGGGGGGAGCTATGTTCAACTTATTCTAGGCCATTACTATTAGAAGGAAGGCAAAAACTCTTGGTTGTTTTCCCTATAATTAGCCACTTTAGAGGGGAGAGTTAGCTCATCTAACAGAACTTTGTCTCTATTACCAATTTGAACAGCCTTACAAAAATACCTTTTGAACTTTTCTATTCATATTTAACTGCAATTGCCCCATATCCTTGAACATCTGTATCTAGGATTCAGTAGAAACATTCACAGGAAGAATGCTTTTTTAAAAAAATAAAATATCTGACTGGCTTCATTGTTTTATTGGAATGGAATTCTGTTATGTACAAAAATATGATTGTCTATAGGATTGGAGAAAACAATCCTACAAAAATTGTACAGAAAACAATACAGAATTCTCCGTATTAAAATAGCAATGGGAAAGAAGTTCTTGGAACAAGAGAGGGGAAGGAGGGCAGGCTGGAAGATGGAAGATCCCTTACCATTGCTTCCTCTGGGTAGCTGGAAGATTTTGGGGATCAGAGAGATCTTTGGGGAATATAGGTGGATTTTCTTTGGGTCATTGTTTCCCCAACTTTGTTATAAGTTACCTTGTATCAGCCATAGTCCAGCATGAAATAGATGATGTGCTCAAATTGGGTAAGTTGAGGAGAATTTAATAAAAGGACTGTTTACAAAGGTGTTAGTAGGAAGTGGGAAGACCACAAGGGATAGTGCAGTTCCAGGGAGCCAGGGTCATGGCAGCTGCTACTGGCCTAGGTGTGAAGAGGCAAAGGGAAAGAGCACCAGACTCCTGGGACTGAGAGGGCCTGCCAGGCCTTCAGAAAAGGGTCATGGTCACCTCACCTGCAGCAATCCTGCAGGGAGGAAACAGAGGAAATATATTCTCTGACCTCACTCTTCTCTCTGCCTCATCCCCTGCTAGTGCTCCCCATCGAATGACTCCAACCAGAAGCCAGAAGGCAAGAGGCATGTTGATGTGAGACAGGGCATAGAGCAGGACACAGAAGGGTGGAGAATGGGGAGGTGGGGCTGAGGAACAGAGATCTTCTCCAAGAAGATGTGAGGCACACATCTTCTCCACTCTCTCCACAGCATGGTACTCCCTGGTTCTTCCATACTGAATTGTTTTCTTTGACTCTTAAAAAAATCATTTAAATCATTTTTAAGTGTCCAATTCAGTAGTCTTAAGTACATCCATACTGTTGTGCAACCATTACCACTTTCCATCTCTAGAACTTTTTCAGCTTCTCTAATTGAAACTATGTCCTCGTTAAACAATGGTCCCATCACCTCTCCCTGCAGCCCCTGGTAATCCTACTCTATTTTCTGTCTCTGATTCTAGAACACCTCATACAATCGTATAATATTTTTCCTTTTGTATCTAGCTTATTTCACTTCGCATAATGTCTTTAAGGTTCACTCTGGTTATAGCAAGTATCAAAATTTCCTTCCTTTTCAAGGGTGAATAATATTCCACTGTGTATGTATATATATATATATATATATTTTTTTTTTTTTTTCCGTGCTTTGTTCATTGATTTATCCATCCAGGGACACTTGGGTTGCTCCACATTTTGGCTGTTGTGAATAATGCTGCTATGAACATAGGCATACATATATCTATTCAAGACTTAAAAAAAAAACTAAATAAATGTGTTTTGAAAGAAACTGCTGACTTGCTGACTCACGCTCCACAGTAAAGGCAGGAAAATGATGTAGGCTGCTGGCTGCAACTGCTCCACCTGAGCCAGGTCAACCAGCTCACCAGAATAGAGAACTTGGGCCTTTGTCTAAGTTGCAGAAATGCCACGAAAGGACAGGTGACACATTGGCTTTATGTAGGTGGGGATGTGTGGGGTTCTAAAAAAGGGAGAGGTAACAAAGAACTCTGCTTGACGGCAAGGCAAAAGCATGGGTCTCCCCTCCACACCTACATTGCTCACAACTTCTTTGAAGATCTTTTCATGAACAGAAACTATTACAGAAGCAACTCACTTTAGTAGTCAGCCTGTGTCCTTAAGTGGCACTACAAACATGGTTTCCAGACCCTTCTCCTCTCTGGTCACTCTACCTTGAATATGTTGTTTGTGCCATAATCCCAGGACTGGGCTCGATATTTGAGGCCTTCCTCTCACAGAATATACCAGGAGTGTGTCTTCACATGTTCCTTATTATAATCTTCCAGCAATTCAACCCAAGAGTCACTTCAGGGTAACTGTAGAGTCTTTATTTTTATAGAGTCTATATTCTTATTTTATATTTTTAAAGAGTCTATATTCTTATTGCTCCAGCTTGCTTTCTTTCTTATGGAGTTGATTTTTGAACCTGAATGAACTTTTCATATAACCCAATTCCACTACATATTATTGTTGTAGTCTCTCCAACCTGTCAAGAATTTCTTACATCCTGATTTTATCCTTAAGAATATTTAGTTCTAAAAAAAAAGAATATTTAGTTCTCCCTCCAAGTTTTATGCAATTTTTATGTATTTACTTTACATATATAAATATACCTGCACATTTATATATGACATTTTTATAGACTCCTTTTTTATATCTATAGCCAAGAACTTGAAAGGAGAAGCCAAGAACTTGAAAGGGTAAAGCCCTACCTCTAGAAGTTTCCTTAAGACTAATCAGTACCCTGGGTCTGAGCCTTCATACATATTTCTAAGTCATGTTTATCTTGAGTACTTACATATTATGAGAAAAGTTTCAGTACTTTATATCTACAATGATCCCCTGATTTGAAGGAAAGAGAGAAAAGAGAAATAATATGATTAACTGAATTTTAGCATGACTTAATTCCCTGGGGCCCATGTAGGCTCTCCTACTAATTCCTACTTCATTTCCTAAATATATACAAGCAATGTTTTTAGTGATTTGCTCCTGGACTTTGCTGGTGACACGCCAAACTTTCTAGGAAGCTGTGCTTTCCCTCTTTTTGGTTACTGGAGCAAATGTATCTACCCACCATCTTCTAACTTCTTTTCTTTGGGATTATTCAGTGGTTACTGAACAAAGAGCTCAGTTACCTTACAAAGTCTTTCTAAAGCAAGATTGTGATTTAGGATCTGGGTCCTGGGATTCATTAAAGCTTCTGGGTGATCTCTTTTCAATTTTGGTCTTCAGATTAATTTCCAAAAAAAAAAAAAAAAAACACCTCCTATACATTATTAAATATATTTTTTTAAACTACAGAATCAATAGATGTTCATTTTAACAAGTCAAACTGTAAATATATAGCTACCGTGGCCCTGTGGTAATCAATGTTAATAGCCATATATACATTCTTCTACACATTTCTCCATGTAAATACAAATATATACAAACAAAGCTTTTCTTAAACAAAAATTAAATCATAGCTCACCTATCATAGGCTCTGTAGTTTTTCATTATCATTTAACAACATATCATGACTTCACTCCAATTAGACATAGGTCTAATTTACTCACTTGATGTGTGATAATCCACACTATGGATCTGCTAAAACTCAGTCAACCATTTTCTTTTTGATGGATATTGAGGTTGTTTCAGCTACAAATGATGCCACAAGAGATATTTTTGTACATCTCTCATGTACTGGTACCTCCATTTCTATATGGTAGATTCCTATGTGAGAATTGCTAGGTCAGCAGATATATCAAGAGATGAGTAATGACGGGTTACTTTCCAAAAATATTATACCAATTCACATGATCTCTGACAATGGTTCAAAGAAACTGTCTCTTGAAATTACTTATCCAAGTATTTGTTTTCCTAAGATAAATTACTCAAATCCCCAAATTTCTTCTCTGGAGTTTCCATGTGGTATTCAACTGGTTCCAAGTTGGCTGATCCATACCCATCTGTGAAACTGGAATGACACTTTCCTTCAGAAGTATAGGGGCCTGAGATTTCATTACTTTTTAAAAATGGCATTCATTCAGACACCATCGTCTCTGAGCAGTGAAACCCACTGGGAGGGGAGATCTATAAAGAACTTTTAAAAAATAAAGGCTTACTTTTTTATGATTATAAAATTCAACTCATTTAAAAAATTTCAAAAAAAAAAATTAAAAAAAATAAAAAATTTCACCCAATGCAGAAAGTTAAGAAAGAGAAAGTGAAAAACGAAAACTTCCTGAGCATTTAGTATCTGCCAGGTAGTGGTCTAATTTCTTTATATAAATTATCTCATTGATCCTCCCAGCAATTCCATGTATTACCTCATTTTACATATGAGAACACAGAGGGAGAGGGGAATTTAGCAAGTTGCCTATGATCATGCAGCTAGCAGCGGATGAAATCAGGATTCACACCAAGACGTGTGCCTCCTAAACCTGGGCTCTAACTACTGAGTGAAACACGTTAGCCTGCTCAAATTGGTTTGTAGCACATGCAACCAACTGTCTTACTGAAATAGAAACTTCCTCAGTCTGGCCCCACTCTGCCTAACTAGAATTACCCGCCATGTCCCCAGTGTGCTGAAGCCAGTATCGCCCAAAACATACTGTAGACGATGTCACCTCCTTGCCTTTGTACCTGCTGACCCAACCATCCCCTTCAGAATTTTCCAGGCATTAAAGTTCCACTTCCAGTTCTATCTCTTCTAGTAAGGCTGGCCATCAATATGTCTTTTCAGTCAGTATCTATGCTGCCTTGTGATCGTGGTCAATATTTTCCTGCATGTATGCCAGGCTTATAAAGAGATTATAAGGTCCTTAAAGGCAAGGGCTATGTTTCTCCTTCTCTGGGTCCTCTACATTGTAAGCATGCAATAAAAAGACAATAAATGTCTGCAATAAATGACATGCAAATAAATGACATGCAATAAATGACAATAATAAAATGCATTAAAGACAGCATTCTAATGATGTAGACAAAAGCAAAGGGAGATTAGGCTTAACTGATATGAGAGGCTTAACTCCAACAAGGAGTTGGTGTCTTTTCATCAGTGTCAGAATGGCCTTCATTTATTCACCTTGTTTTAAAATTTTAATTGCCAGTGTTACATTTTAAGCTTTAAAAAGCACTACAGGGGGCACCTGGGTGGTTCAGACAGTTAATATATTCAGTTTGTGCCATAATGCCTTTGGCTCGGGTGGTAATCCCAGGTCATGGGATGGAGCCATTGGTCGGGCTCCCTGCTCGGGGGTGGGGTGGGGTGGGGTGGGGCGTGGGACGTGCTTCTCCCTCTCCCACTCTCCCTGCCCATGCTCTCTCTGTGAAATAAACAAAATATTTTTTAAAACATAAAAATTAAAGTCTCTGCAGGAGTGGGGTGCCTGGCAGGCTCAGTTGGTAGAACATGTGACACTTGACCTTGAGGTTGTGAGTTCAAGCCCCACGTTGGGTGTAGCGATTACTAAAAACGAAAAAAAAATTTTTTTTTAAATCTCTATAAAAGGAAGCTCTGAGTGTACGAAAGGAATTGTACTGAAACATAAATCTTCTCGAATTGCTGAAATCTTACCCAGTCCTGGTTCTCCCTATTCAGTGGTCCTGAGTGACCTCAGAGAGACAGACCCTTCTGTCCCCAGCCTTGAACATACCTCTGACCTCATTTCTGGGCACTCTCAGGCTCTGGGGCAACCATTACAGCCCTACCTTTAGCCCAGAGAGGTTATTTTCTTCCCCTCAGAGGGGAGCCTGGAGGTGATGTGACCATCCCTGTGCCTGAGTTCCTCCATTCCCCCAGGCCCTAAAATTCTCCCTATTCCCAGTATTCACCTTCTCATTTATGAAAATATATCTGTTTGCTTTATGGGACCATTCAGTGTTCTGACAACAGCCCAAACTGAACCCATCCAAAATCAACTCAACATCTCCCCCAAAGTTGTTCCTTCTGTCCTCAACAGTAATAGCCACAACACCATCATCCAACATCCAGGCTTGAAGCTTGAGTCATCTTTGGCTTAGAATACTATAATGCTTTAAAAACACACACACACAAACAGAATCATTATCCTCCTTCCTTCCTCCCAAAACCTTATTTACACTTAGACACTATGTCTCTCAATTTCTTCAAAATGTGTCTGATATTTGTCCCTTCCTCTCTGTTCTCTCAGACATGTGGTAAGACCCTGGATTAGTCAACAAGCCACAGAGGGTCAGAGGAGGAAACCAGAGCCCAGAAAGATGGAGGGAATTGCCTGAAGTACAACAGCCACTAGAGATAAAGCACAACCCGTTTGCATCACACTTACAAACTGCTTAGTAACTTTTTGGAGATTAACAAGGGACAGTGTTTACCTGGAAGTAAATGCCTGCTGCTACCTTGAAGTTCTGGGTCTTTCCCATCTATCCAGGCCTATACCAGTATTAAACAGATTCTTATTTTGGATAGAACCAGAAGGTGGAGAGGTAGAAAGAGATCTAGGTAAATATCCAGGGAAGGAGAGCCCGCTGTGTGAACCCCTCTCTTCACGGCACTGGGGTCAGACTGAATCAAGTGGAAAATGTCCCTTCTCTTTTGCAGTTACCAGCCCTCACAACTGTACAACTTCCGGTGTTCACTTGGCCCTCCTGGTTTGGACTTGAAACTCGGTCCACCCCAAACTCACGATCACTCCTTTTCACTCTCAGGCCAGGTTTCATTTCCAGAGCTGCCCTCTGTTGTATTTCTTCTCCGGAGAGTACAAGGAAATGGGCAAAACTGGAGACAAGTGATCATAAAACCAGAATGTTCTTTCATTCGTTCATTCATTCACTTATTTGGCAAACCTTTTTTATAAGCTTACTATGTGCCAGGCATGGTTTTCAGTTTCATTCAACTCCTACAACAACATATCAGAGTTGTTTTTTTTTTTTTTTTTTATTGCCATTTTACATATGGGCAAGCTAGGATGCAAAGCAGTTATGTAACCAGGCAATGAAAGTGGCAGCACTGAAATTCATACTGGGATGGTCTAGCTCCAGAACTTTGTTTTCTTAACCCTACACTATGTTGATAGGACATCCTAACTTAATGTCTACTTATGTCATCCCCATCTCCTTCTTGTTTTCTAAACATGATTTACTGGCAACAGCAAGGTGTCTGGCCATGTTGCATTAAAGTGGGTTTAACTGGGTCAGATAAAGTAACATAGCATGGATAGGAGGGTTTACAAAACATGTGTTTATATTTCTGATGAAGAAATGACAGGTGTTAAAATAACTTGAGAACTAACAAAGGTGGAAAAGGAGAAGAGAAATAGAAGTATGTGGTAAATAGCGAGGAATAAGGTTACAAGAAACAAAATTCAGGGAAAAGAGAAGAAACCACATTGGAAAAATTAGGAGTGACCAATGTTCTCTCCTCACACATTTCAGGGAGGAGCAGGCAAGCAGTCTGAGCTGTCCACAGGCAGGAGATGGGAAGACAGCAGGCCTGCGCTCCTCTGCTGGGCCTGGAGAAACCAAACAGAAGGCCCTCCTTCCTCAGTCACACATGAGTCAAAGACAAAGTGTCCTAGCTTGAATAGGGGGCAGAAACAAAAGAACACTGGAAAGCGGAACTAGAAGTTTCTAAAATCCTAATCTGACCCACATTGAAATGTTTAGCAGCTGAGTTTAACAAAGATCTAACAATTACCAACTAAATGCCAGGCACATGGCATTGTGTAAGGTGCTGGGACCACGGCAATAAGTAAGAATCTACCCAGCACTCAGGCGCCTGGAAAGGAAGTCTGGAGGGAGATGAGAGCTGAGGGAGCTGGTCCCAAAGGACTCTGTGAATCCTAGAGGAGACAGATTAATGCTGGCAGAGGTGGGGTAGATGGCAGGGAGAGCATGGGAGGAAAGGGGACATTTGTACTAGCTTTGAGGAATGAATAGGATTCAGAGCAGAGGGTGGCTGGGAAGAGGGCAACTCCAGGCCATTGAGCAACTGTCAGTTGGCAGTCGACAGTTGGCAATCATGTGCTGTGCAGGAGAGGACTCTTGGTAGGGATCACGTCAGAGGAGTGAACCAACACTGAAATAGTCTCATGATCTCCAGGGAAATTTCTGAGTGAGAGACGTGTCAGTGTATGAATTCCATGACAAATAGAAGTGAAACCACTGAGAGCATTGTTCACATTTTTCAGTCAAGATTTGTGGGGAAGTCTATAGGAAACCAAGGTGTCAAGAATATATGGGAAAGGAGATGTAGAACCTCTAAGATGGATTTGACTCTTTTCCCAAGCAATTCTCCCCAGGCCATTTCTCGGGTGTCTGCCTCTCTGTTGCCATCACCATCATATGTTCTGGCCCTTGGCACCTCACAACCCCAGTGATCATCTCAATGGCCAACACTCTTCTCCTGGCTTTGTATTCTCAAGTCTCTCAGGACATGAACATTTATTAAACAGCTATACTCACCAGGTTCCGTGTACACACTCAAAACCATCTCCCTCAGCACTGCTCTGGGTGTACCATTTTCCTGCTCACTTCTCATTGCCTTCTGATTGGAGCTCAGACTCCACAAGTAGTGACTAAGAGCTTGGTTCTCTTCCCTAGCTGTGCTTTTCATGTACCTTCCAGCCTTGCATCTTTGACTCACACATTTCCTTCCCCTGGATTGTTTCTGCCTTGCCTAACCCTTGTCTTTGAAGGCACAGCTCAAAGTCAGAAATAGGAAGTTATATCTTCTGCTGAACTTCTGTAGGTCATACAGTGGTTTCAAACACTCGCGTAATGTTTTCCACAAGTGGATTGACATAGTGCTTATTTGTATATACGTCAGGGATCCAGCTACACCTTAAACTATTTATGGGCCACAAGAAGCCTATTTATACAGGGACTGAGGAGTCTTCTGGGAAAAGATTAATCCTCAGTGGAGTCAGGCCTTGGTGGGGAAGGGACAGGTGCCTATGATTCATGTTTTTCCTTTGCTAGAGTTCAAGTTCCTTCAGGAAAGATATCATGAATTATTCACCTTTTGAAGTATGTGGTGTCCCACATAGAGTTTGACAGCAAGTGGATATTTAATAAGCATTCATGAGATAAAAGAATATTTACTATTTTCTCCTTAGGGTAAATCTGACTATATGTCAGACTTTATTGCTGAAAATATTAAGCTATACCCCAAAGATTTTTTCACAAGTGTGGACCTCTAGTGAGGGGTTAGTGTAGGAGGTTCACAAATCCATATCATGTCAAGAATTTTCCATAGACTGAGTAAATAAAATGCTTTATATCTACATGTCATGCTACATTTCAAATACATAAAGATACCATTGTTGTTAATTTTAAAAATCCACAAATTTATCTAAAAACCTTATAAGAATCCAGATATCTTTTGCCATTACATATACCCTTAGATAATAAAAGCACAACTTCTACCATATAAAGTCTGTTCCTTTTAAAAACAAATATACACACATTCAAAGGGGTTTGCATCCACTTTTGGTATATATCACATGTGTGTAACAATAGACTTACTTAGGCGGTCCTGTAGCTTGAGGGCTGGCACTATGTCCCAGGTACAGTTCAGTCTCAATTTAAAATGTATGAGCTTTTTGTTGATGTTTATTGCTTCATTTATTCTCCACAACAGCCCTCAAGGGTTGACAAGAGAGCTATTGAATTTCTCAAAATTGACAGGGGAGAAGTACATTGTAAAATATATAGGGAAGAGACAGAAATAAAACAAGAAAAGAAATACACAGTGTCATTTCAGAAAAAAAGAGAAAATAACACACTGAACAGTCCTATCAAATGCATAATTGGAATACCAAAAAGAGAGGAAAGAGGAAATAAGACTGAAGAAGGTTCGAGCAGGACAAAGGGACGATGGTGATGGTGAGGTGAGTGGATATCTTAGCTGAGATGGTGACAGAGGCTGAGAACAGAATGGCCAGAAGAAGTCAGCCAGGAGAAGTTATGAGTGAAAAGGATTTCAGAGAGAAAACACAACTGTAAGTGCCCAGAAGAATAAGACTCACCAATCAAGCCTTTTGCTTCCCCACATTTCCCAGTCTCTTTAATCAACAAAGCCCAAAGCTGATTATTAAGTGGATCCCCGTGACTACCTTTAGTGGGTCCATATGACTACCTTTAGCCAATGGGCTCTGGCCAGATGTGATTTGTATCCTTTCTTGGCTACAGCATCAAAAAGCTAGCACCGGAATGTCAAACTGTTTCTTTCTTCAGGTGACAGAGCCAGAAGGTCAAAGTAGATTGAGTCACTGAGTTGCAACATGATAACAGTTGCCATCATGAATCATGCAGACTCTCAGTAAACTTTAAGAGAGAAATAAACCCTTGTGCTATTAAGTCATCATAAGCTGATCCTGACTAATATCACATAGTAAGAAGTTTGGGTTTTATTCTAAATATAACAGGAAGCCATTTGAAATTTTGAGCAAGAGAGTGATGAGATCATATACATGTTTAAGTGACCACTTTGCTGTGTGTATAGTAGATTATGGGGAGGGGAAACAGGAGAGAGCACAGGGCCAGTTGTAAGCCTCTTGAAGTTAACCTAGGTATGAAATAATAGTAGCTTGAAATTAGTGGTCACAGTAAAGGTGAATTAAATTCAGGATATGTTTTGAAGATAAAAAGAAAATGGATGGAAAGACTGCAAGGTTTAGTGCATGGGCACCTGAGTGAAAAGACAACAGAAGAGAAGGTAAGGTGGGTGGGGTGGTACTCAAGAGTTATAAAACTGTTTGGCTTGAAGATCTCTTCCAAAGAAGAGGAAAGAAGAGAGAGAGAATACTTCCTAACTCCTTTTACAAAGACAGCATAACCCTGATATCAAACCTGACAATGATATTGCAAAATACATAGATGTAAAATTCCAAAAAAAGAAATTTGTAAACTAAGTTCAGAAATAGGCAAAGAGGAAAATACAACATAATAAACTTGGATTTGCTCCAGGATGCAAGGTTGTTCCAATATTCATATATCTATTAATATAATTCATTAACAAAATAAGGGAGAAAAATAACCTCAATAAATGCAGAAAATCATCTAATGCAATTCAATTTTCATCCATGATTTAAAATTAAGAATAGAACTTCTTTAATCTGAGAGGGGTATTATAAAAACCTAATAACACACATCATACTTAATGGTGAAATACTGAAAACATTTTCCCTAAGTCAAGTATGAAAGAAGGATGTCTTCATTATCCCTTCTATCCATCCCTGTCCTGGAAGTCCTACCCAGCACAATAAGCATCAAAGGATAAAGAAGGAGAGAGAGGAGGGGTGGGGAAGATATAGATTTGGAAGGAAGAAATAAAACCATCATTATTTACAGATAATATATTTGAATCTATGGAAAATCCTGAAGACTATGGATTAATGATTAGAATCAGTAAGTGAATTTATCAAAATCACTGGATGGAATTTGAAGATACAAAGATCAACTATGTTTCTATATGCTAGCAATAAAAAAATCAGAAAGTAAAAAAATGTTAAATGGTAGCATTTACAATAGTATCACATTCAACAAATACCTAGAAATAAATCTAACAAAAGTTGTACAAGGATATCTCCATGGAAAGCTACAGAACACTACTGAAAGAAAATAAAGAGGATCAAAATAAATAAAGCGCTATACTCTGTTCATGGTTTGAAAGTTAATATCATAGAGCTATCAATTATTTGTCAATATGATTCACAGGGTGAATGTAATTCTGATAAAAAAAAAAAACCCAGCAGAGTTTATATTTTTGTGGAGATTAACAAACTGATCCTAAAGTTTTTATGGAAATACAAAGGGAAGAGCCAAGAATAACAAAGATTTGAAGAACAAAGTTTGAAGACCACCAGATACCAAAACTTATTATAAAGTTACAATAATTACAACCAAGTCGTATTGCCTACGGTGGACGAACAGGCTGATGGAACAGAAGATCCGGAAACAGACCATACAGATATACGAAGATTTGGTTTATGACAAGGGAGACACTGGATAGTAGTGAGGATAGGATAATTACTTCAGTAAATAGTGCTCAGTCTATTGGATATCTACTAGAAAATAAATAATTTAATCCTTACTTCATACTATACACAAAAATCAAATCCAGATTGTCTGTAGATCTAACTGTGAAATGTAAAACAATAGAATATCTAGAAGGTAAAATAGAAGGATATCTTCAGAGGAGGAAAAGATTTCTTAAATATAACACAGAAAGGACTAATGACAGAGAAAAAGATTGATAAATTACTACATTAAAATTAAGAACATATGTCCAGGGGCACCTGGGTGGCTCAGTCAGTTAAGTGTCTGACTGGAGATTTCAGCTCAGGTCATGATCTCACGGGTTGTAGGATGGAGCCCCGAGTTGGGATCCATGCTCAGTGGAAAATCTGCTCAAAATTCTCTCTGTCTGCCCCTCTTCCCACTCATGCTCACTCTCTCTCTCAAATAAATAAAACAAACTTTAAAAAAAAAGAACATATGTTCATCAAAAGACACAATTTAAAGAAAAAAGAGAAAATTCACGAAGTGGGAGAGAATATATTTGAATATATATAAGCAATGAAGGACTTTTAACTTGAATATTTAAAGAAATTTTTTTTTTTTAGAAGCAGGCTCCCTGCAGGGAGTCTGATGTGGAACTCGATCCCAGGACCCCGGGATCATGCCCTGAGCTGAAGGCAGACGCTTAACCACTGAGCCACCCAGGTGCCTCTTAAAGAATTTTTTTAAGTTGATAGGCAAAAGCATACAAATAGTGAAATGGGCAAGAACAATTATAGACTTGACAATATCTATGAAAACATGAAAAGGTACTCAACTTACTACTCTTCAGGCAAATGAAAATTAAAACCACAGTGGTATGCTGCTACATACACCCAGATGGCTAAACTATTTTTTTAAATGACCATGTCAGCAATTGGGAGGATGAGAAGCATCTAGAACTCTCATATACTGCTGGTGGAAATATGAATTAATACAATCACTTAGAGAACCGTTTGATGGTATTTACTGTAGTCGAACATACACGTACCCAATACTTGAGTAATTTCAGTCCTACATATACCCCAGAAATGTACACTTGTGTGTTCCAAGAAATGCATTCAGGAATGCTGATGCCAGTACTATTCATAATCACCCCAAGCTGGAAAGCACTCCATGCCCATTAGCAGAATGGATAAATAAATTATGATATATTCATGCAACAATAATCACGACAGCAATTTTGCAAACAGCAAAACAAATGAACAAACCATTGAGAGAGAGAGAGAGAGAGAGAGAGAGAGAGAGAGAGATATGCCCGAGGACTCCCAGCTGTTTCAGTCCTCAGCTGTTTGAGTGTCTCCAGACTCCGCCCCACACACGAGTGAAGAAGGCTTGGAGAGGACTCTAGCTCGAGCCATTATCTGCACACGACAGCATGAGAGACCGTGAGTGAGAACAACCCAGCTGGGCTCACTCAAGCCCCACATGTATCAGAAAAATAAACTACTGCAGGTTACCATTTCAGGTATGAATATTACATGACAATAGATAACTGCAATATGTGTTGAAGTATTTAGGGAAAAAGTAAAATAGAACGTGTTAAATTTATAAATCCACTTTAAAATATTTAAGGAAATTTAATTGACTGAGTTTGTTCAAGTCCCCCTAAAAACTACTGTTTAATGCTAGGGTCCTGAACAGAACCAGAGATTTGGAAGTTGAACTTGAAAGCTTAAGGGAAAACTAGGTTTTAAAATATCCACTTCTATAAATTGAATCTAACTGGGAAAAAACAAGCAAACTTCTTGGCTAGTTGACTACAGAGACCCTTTCAGACAGTTCAAAGAAACCACATGGGAAAAAAAAAAAAAAACAACTGAGTGATTTATTGAGTGGTTACTCAGTGTCACACCATGTCTGAGGTGTGTTACCTAAGTCAGCTCATTCGATGCTCACAACCACCCCGTGGGATGGTTTCATAAATCCCAAGTTTACGGCGAGGCTCAGAGAGCCTATGTAACTTGCCCAAAATTCTGCAGTTAGTGGAGGATGGAATCAGTGCTTTTGCACTTTGGGGTGCCTTCTCCTGGAAGGACAGCTGGTGAAGGTAAATTTCCACAAGTTGCTTGGGGCCCTTGGTGTAGCTGTAGTGCCAGAGTCTTCTGTGTCTCCTCCGACCTGGCCAGTGGGCCTTCCAGTGGGTAAGACCGGGTGTGCACTCCAGTGACTCTCCTGCGAGGATTAGTATGGCCAGAGAAAAAGATAGTCCATGGATCCTTAAAGTTCGGGAGTGTGGGTTGGAGCCAAGAGGCCTGTCCCCTGGACATAGCTTGAGAATAGCTGTGGAGAGGACTTCTAGAAGCTGTGGGAAAAAAAAGAGGAAGGATTTCAGTGCTGTGTCTCCAGGTAGCTTGCCTAACTCCGCAGAGTTCTTTACAGTTTTATTTTTATTTTATTTATTTATTTATTTATTTATTTATTTATTTATTTATTTATTTATTTATCTATCTATCTATCTATCTATTTACTTACTTACTTACTTACTTAGTCATTCATGAGAGACAGAGAGAGAGAGGTAGAGACATAGGCAGAGGGAGAAGCAGAAGCAGGCTCCTCACAGGGAACCCGACATGGGACTGGATGCTCAGACCTGGGATCACACCCTGAGCCCAAGGTAGATGCCAACCACTGAGCCACCCAGGCGTCCCCCAATTTTATCTTCTTCTGCTAATTCCCAACGTGTTAGTTGCACCCAATGCCTGCCACGGTAGGGCCAGTCGTATCTTTGAATCATTTCATGCTAGAGTATTAGGATAAACCAGCTTTGAAGTTATTTAGTCCAACCTCTCGTTTTACAAGGGAAGAGGCCAAAAAATCCACGCCTGGGACTTCCTTTTTTTTTTTTTTTTTTTTAAGATTTTATTTATTTATTCATGAGGGACACAGAGAAAGAGGCAGAGGGAGAAGCAGGATCCCCACAGGGAGCCTGATGCGGGACTCGATCCCAGGACCCCCGGGATCATAACCTGAGCCAAAGGCAACACTCCACCGCTGAGTCACCCAGGTGCCCCTCCTGGGGCCTCCTATTGAAGAATCTATGGAACTCAACTTCCTGTCCAGCACTACCGAATGAGTTGCCAAAAAATCTGTACCACAAAATGATGAGTTTAATAAGGCCCCTGTCTTTTATTTTTACAAAGAGGGGGTAGGTAAATGAGGCCTGTAGAACACAAGTAGGAGAGCAACGAGCGGGCATGGGTGGCAGGCGGCTGGGCTCCAGAGGCCCGGGAGGGAGCGGCTGCCTCAGCTGAGCGGACCCAGGACAGGGCCTTGGCAGGCAGTGGTGCCACCACCCAGGGAACCTGAGGCCCCGGGGCAGCTCCTGCCAGGCCACCGTCAAGGGCACGTTTTCTGCTCCAGGAGTCTTTCCAGGGGTCCTGTGAGAAGAGTTGTAACCAAACTGCCAGCTACAAATGGACGTCAGAGCCCCCAGAGAGACACACAGAGCGTGGTGGGTAGAGTGTGAACGGAGTGAACGGAGTGTGAAACTGTTGTCTCCTCTGAGCCAATAAAGGACACAAGGTGAGGGACTGGCCAGTTCTTGGGTCCTTGGGGACTGAGGAGCTTGTCACGTGTGTTTTCTTTGGGTCACCACCTTTTTGCTGACCCTTTTGTTCTTAGGGGCCTCTGCCACTTGCTGCCTCCCCTGGAAAGCCAGACTGGGGGAAATAAGAGGGAAAATCATGGGACGCCTGGGTGACTCAGCGGTTGAGCGTCTGCCTTTGGCTCAGGGCCTGATCCTGGAGACCTGGGATCGAGTCCCACATCGGGCTCCCTGCACAGAGCCTGCTTCTCCCTCTCTTTCTCTCTCTCTCTCTCTCTCTCTCTCTCTCTCTGTGTGTGTGTGTGTGTGTGTTTATTTATCATAAATAAATAAATAGGATCTTAAAAAAAAAAAGGAAGGAAAATCATGTACCTCTGACAGAGGGAGAGGGAGATTGCCAAACCATTCCACACACAATAGGATATTGAAATTCCTTACACATCCATCCAGCACTTTACAGATTACAAACTACCTTTATATTTGTTATCTCAACTACTCCTCACAGCAACCTGCCAAGGGAGACAGAGGCTACCTGTCTACCTATGAGTAGGTATGAATTTTCTATGAGACCATTAGTCCCATTCTGCAGATGAGAAACTGCTCCTTATGGTGGTTAAGCGACAGAACCAGAGTCTGACCTCGGAAGCACGGAATCATAGCATCACAGAGTTAGAAGGCACCTTCACAGCAGTAACCCAGGGCATCCTTCTCTCAGAGCCTGAATCACCTTATAAGGTCTCTGAGATTTCCTCTTCTTCTTGCTTGGCGTCTTCCAATGGTGAGAAACTCACAATTCTTTGAGGCAACCCATTATTAACACTGAGCAAAGCCCTTCTCCTTGTAACATTCAGCTCTTAAGTCATCTCTGCCCTTGAGAACTGTACTAAAGGAAGGCAAATTCTAATTCCCCCTCTTTTTGAAATTTGGTGTCATCACTTTTGCTCATCTCTTCCAGGTTAAATACCTGCAGTTCTTTCTCCTGTTACTCATGATGGTTCATGATGTAGTTACTGGGTACAGTGCCTGAAATATATAGTGGATACTCAAATGTCTGTTGAATTGGTTCTCTGGCCCTTGGTCCTGTGCTCCTTCCCTGACCACAAATAGCCCCCATGTTGTAATCTGTTTCTCGTTTGTTTATTTAAATAATAGGGAAGAAGACACCATCATATGGTTTCTACTTTCGAATCACAGAGTTTTCAGAATAATTTGAAAACATAATCAAAACTGGCCAGATTTCAAATAGCTTTTAATTAATTTGGGCTAACAAGACTTGTTCTCTGACTTAATTGCTCATTAGAGAGTTGCATTCACTGAGCGTCTCCTGTACATAAGACGCCACATGGAGCACTGTGGAGAGTGTCCACGTAATTAAAACCTGTAGTGGAGGCCGGGTTAATGTGAGGTCTGACTGGAAGACCCTGCAGGAGTGTATCATGCAGCAGTGCTGTTTTGCCCATTAAAAGAAGCAGCATTCAATTCTGGGCACCACCAGATGAAAAGCCAGGCTCTGTCTTCCAAAGACAGTTCTAGTGGAAGCCCTGACTATTTTTAGCTGGTCTCGGTGTGAGAAACAAGCACCCGTGTCAAAGTGCTGAAGCTGTGTCATTCTCAATGAGGCAGGATGCAGCCAGTTTCGTGCCTCTTACATAAGCGCTGTGCCAGGACGAACAGCAAACAATCCTGGTAACTCAAGAGCCAGGGAACAGAGGGTGAGTCGTGCCCTGTGTGTATAAAGGAAACCAGAGTCAATGGCTCCCACTGCAAGGGACTATGCTTACTCATTAAAGTAATAACCCTAGAAGGGTTTTGATGGCAAATAAGTCAAACCAAGCACCCAAATACACAATTCTAGACAAGGCTCTCTGGTTTAAATTATCCCATTATCACAGACTGGATTGAAAGCCATTTGAAATTTGTACAACTTGATCAGGTTTTCAAGTCGTTCCCAAAACTCTGTGGTTTGGAAGTATATGTTTTTCCCTTTCTATTACCTAAATAATCAAATGTTTAAAAACTACTCTCTTTATATCGCCAGTGCTAATACTTTAGAAATGGAGTGATATTAGCTCTTTTCTCCCCTTGAGGTTCACAAAAAGCTGCATTTGCAAAGGGGTATTTCATATGATAGTCTTAAGGGCAGAGGAGCTTCGAGATTGAGTGGTGACCTCCCTTCACAAAGAACATCTGCTCTGTCATCACATGGGCGGTGATAGAATCTTGACAGGTACAGCATGGAGGGGACTTCGAGTCAAGTAGGACCCTCCATTCAGCAAGGAGGAGGACAGCCCTGAGTCAAAAGAGAAATTATAGCAAAATATGGCAGATGGTTCTTGCTGGAGGACACTTGGATGCCCTGGAGCCTGCGCCCATAATACTACTGACTGTGCTTTTTCTTTTCCTCTTCAGAACAACTCATCCATTGCCTTCTTACATAAACCCAAGGAGACCTTTGGGGGCCAGTTGGTCCAACACACTCAAACGAAGAAAGTGAGATTTGGCGAGGTTGTGTGGTTTGCAAAAAAATAGCAGACCCAGATGTAGAAGGCAGGACTGCAGCACCCAGTCTGGCCCTCTTTCTTGTTTATCATGCTGCCTCCTGATGTCTGGGAAGATTCACACAGTGAATGTGTAGCTGCCCACAGCTGGGCGTTTTCACCCCTTCACTTGAGTGGTTTTATCTACAGGTGGAGGGAGAGGTACCGATCTCAGAAGAGTATGGGTTAAAGACCGAGGTGGGGGTGCAGGGTAGTTTAGGAGGGAGAATAGACAGAGCGAGGCAGGAAAGTGGGGATAAAAAGGAAAAGAAGGTACTAGAGCAATACATGAACAATAAAATGGGGGACGTGTAAGGAACAAATACAGAGAGGAGAAATTGCCTGAGAAGAAGAAGAAAAGGACTTTTTTTCTAATTATGAGCAGCAAACTGAGGCAGCCCAGGACCGAACAGAAGTCAGAAAGAGGGAAGAAAGAAGAGCAAATGGAACCAGGGAAAGAGAAGGAAACAGGGAGAATGTGAGAACCCCAGGAGCTGCGTGGGCTGAGTGTGTACAAGCAGGTAGGCTGTACGGAGATGGGGTCCGCGGCGTGAAACCCGTAAGTGTGGATGGGGGGCCTAGTGGGACGGGGGGAAGGGCGCCATCAGAGTGGCCGGTGCAAACGGGGGAACTCAGCACGTGATCGCAGGTCCTGGGTAGATCCATGGAATTAGTCCAGAAGCCCCCCAACTCTGCTTCTAGGGACCCGGGGACTATAGGAGATGACAGATTGCGAGTCTATAAACCAAGCCATCTCACCTCTTATCACTCGCCTCCCCTGCCACTGTCGTCATTTACACGACTTGTTTGACAAAATCTACAGACATTCACTCGTTCACCTCGTGTCCCTGGAAACCTTCCTCACTGGGCTAGCTTCTTGAAAGGTGTGTCAGCACTTCCCAAAGGACCATGGGTCCCTTAGGCCCCTGTGCCACACACGCACTTGGAATCGCCTCCCCAGTTGGCAACGGTGGGTGGGATTTTCCTCAGGAAAAGCCAGGCCCCACCATGGCTGGGTGGAGTCCCAGAGGAGAAGGTCACAGCACTGTGAGAGCAACCAGGGGGAAGGTGAGAGCAGTTTCCCAGAACTACTCAGTACAGCCTTTCTAGGACATTCTCCTGAGCTGTGAGGGAAATCCTGCCCTTCCTTTTTATGTTTTTTAACTTTTTTTAAAAAGATCTTATTTATTTATTTATTCATGAGAGACACAGAGACAGAGAGAGAGAGGCAGAGACACAGGCAGAGGGAGAAGCAGGCTCCATGCAGGGAGCCCCATGTGGGACTCGACCCCAGGACCCCAGGATCACCCCCTGGGCTGAAGGCAGCTGCTCAACTCTTGAGCCACGCAGGGCTCCCAGATCCTGCCTGCCCTTCCTGTTAGGCCCTCCCACATGGTGCCCATCCACCTCACACAGGTGTGTGGTTTGTGGGGGGAAAACCAGGCGGCCGTGTGACCCGTATGATCAGAGTGACCAAGGAGCACCCAGTCCTCTGGCTGAACAAGAAGCGTACTCTCCACTGGGCAAGAGGACAGTAAGGTGGGCGATTTGCCTCCCGGGGTCATCAGCCTGTATCACAAGCCCCTTAGAAAGATATGATTTTAACAGAGATTGTTGCCAATCCCAGCTACAGAGCGGCTGCTTTCCAGAAGCTACCTTTAGGCTCGGAAAAAACTGAACCCATAGGAGTTAGAACCGTGTGAGCTTTCTTCCCCTTTAGACCCAGGCCACAAACGGACTCCCCTTGAGCCCTAGCGAGCTAGGCCTTGACTGCTCACACACTGGCGACCAATTTAGTGACCATTTGCTTGCTCAACATGTCACCCAGCCCCCTTTCCAAAGTGCGAGGACACTTAATAAAAAAGGCGTTTTTAAAAGGATCCCCCTCATGCCTTGCATGCACCTGGAGGGAGCTCCCCCCGCAAGGTTGGGTTAGGCCACCAAGGGGACGGGCTTCACGTCGGGGTTTTGCCCTTGCAATGGGAGGCCTCTGAGGGGCCGGGCTCCATGTAGGGGTTTTGCCCTGGCAATGGGAGGCCTCTGAAGGGACAGGCTCCATGTGAGGGCTTTGCCCTTGCAATGGGAGGCCTCTGAGGGGCTGGGCTCCATGTGAGGGTTTTGTCCTGGCAATGGGAGGCCTCTGAGGGGACAGGCTCCACGTAGGGGTTTTGCCCTGGCAATGGAAGGCCTCTGAGGGGACAGGCTCTACTGGGGGTTTTGCCCTTGCAATGGGAGGCCTCTGAGGGGACAGGCTCCACGGGGGGTTTTGTCCTTGCAGTGGGAGGCCTCTATGTAGGGGTTTTGCCCTGGCAATAGGAGGCCTCCACGGAGAGGTTTTGCCCTGGCAATGGGAGGCCTCCACCTAGGGGTTTTGCCCTGGCAATGGGAGGCCTCCACGTAGGGATTTTGCTCTTGCAATGGGAGGCCTCCGGGGGGGACAGGCTCCACTGGGGGTTATGCCCTTGCAATGGGAGGCCTCCACCTAGGGGTTTTGCTCTTGCAATGGGAGGCCTCCCCGAGGGGGCTGCCCTGCAAGGCGGGCTGGGGCCCAGGCGGCCGCTGCCTGCCGAGTACTTACACGGGCTGGCGAGGCCGCGGGGGGCGCCCGGGGGCGGCCCTCACCTCATGTACTCCCCATCACTCCTATAATCCATGAACGATTCTGATCCCGACACCTCCTCAAAATCCTCCAGCACCAGACTGGCGGAGTCCTCCCCCAGAAGGCCGCTGTCGGGCCTGGCCCCGGCGCGGGGCGGGGGCGCGGGCGGGGGCGCGGGCGGGGGCGCTCCGCGGGCCCGGGGCTCCCCGGGGGCCTTCTCGGCCTCGGGCCCGGCGTCGGCGGCCGCGGGCCCCAGCACGTGGTAGAGGCTGGGCAGACGGATGTCAAAGCGCAGCCCGAACTTGGCGAAGAGCTTGTCGTTGAGGGCGTAGAGCTTCTCGGAGATGTCGTAGCCCAGCAGGGCCGAGAAGAGCTGGCAGGTGTACCGCTCTTTGGTCAGAAGAAGGTGGAGGCTTTTCCGCGGCCAGGAGATGTAGCTACAGGGGGTCTCCGCCGTCAGAGTGACCTGAGGGGCCCGGAGGAGAGAGCGGAGGCCTCATTAGCACCCCCTTAGACGCAGGCAGGGGCTCTGCAAACAGCTGCACTTGGGGGGAAGAAGCCGTGGGAGCCGTGCCCTGGCCTGGCCTGGCCTGGAGGGGGTCACATCCTGAAGGGGACCTTGCCCCGAGCCCTGGCTCCAGCCCCCCCCTCATTGGCCTCACTCCCTGGAGCTGCAGCTTCACACCCAGTCTCCTCAGCTCTCAGATTTCTTATTTCTCTCTCTCTCTCTCTCTCTCTTTTTTTTTTTTTTTTGAGATTGCATTGATTTATTCATGAGAGACACAGAGAGAGAGAGAGAGAGAGAGAGAGGCAGAGACACAGGCCGAGGGAGAAGCAGGCTCCATGCTGGGAGCCTGACGTGGGACTCGATCCCTGGGCCCCAGGATCATGCCCTGGGCCAAAGGCAGAGGCTCAACCGCTGAGCCCCCCAGGCGCCCCTCAGCTCTCACATTCTGTGGTCCCAAAGCTGACCCCCTTCAGGGCCGAGGGAGGTTCTGAGTCTGTCATGAGAGAAACGGGGGCGTCCTCCGGCTCTGAAGCTAGGCTGGCATGCTGATGACAGTTTGTTTTGAGAATCAAGAAGGGTAATATATTGCAGGAGGGATTATGGAAGAGTTGGAAAGTGTCTCAGTCAGAGGAGAGCTCCTGACCAGGCATGCCAAGCTTCGTCACCTGGCCTGGAATTCAGGCCCAGGAAGCTGCTCTGGACTCGGCCATGACAATAACCAGGGAGATGTGACGGCTAAAGTCAGAAGAAGGGCGGAGAGGAAGAGGTGCTTTGAAGAGCACAGAGTCGAGGGCGCCCCACTTTCCATTTATTTAGGCACCGAGGGATTTCTGAGCGCTCACTACGCACCCACGATGCAAAGCTAAATTACACTTGTGGGGTAGGTAGGTAATGTGCGCCTGGCATGTAGCAGGTGCTTGATAAACCCTTCTTAAAACAATGATGAGTGGTAAACCTAGTGTTGAACTAGAAACACGCCTAAGATAGTGAAGGAATAGGGTGTAGAATCACACAATTTTTAATAATAGGATTGACCACAGTATTTTTTTAAACTGTTTTAAAAAGATTTTATTTATTTATTTATTTATTTATTTATTTATTTATTTATTTATTTATTTGAGAGAGAGAGCACAAGCAAGGTGGAGGGGGTGGGCAGAGGGAGAGGAAGAAGCAGGCTCCCTGCTGAGCAGGGAGCCTGACACTGGCTTGGACCCCAGGACCCCAAGATCATGACCTGAGGTGAAGTCAGACGGTGAAGAATCGACTGAGCCACCCAGGCGCCCCATGGCCACAATACTTTAAAAATGAGAAGGCCAGGGCAGCCCTGGTGGCGCAGCGGTTTAGCGCCGCCTGCAGCCCAGGGCGTGATCCTGGAGACCCTGGATCGAGTCCCACGTCAGGCTCTCTGTATGATGCCTGCTTCTCCCTCTGCCTGTGTCTCTGCCTCTCTCTCTCTGTCTCTATGAATAAATAAATAAGATCTTTAAAAAAAAATAAAAAATAAAAATGAGAAGGCCAGCAGGGCTCACAATGAAGGTTTGTGAATGGAGACGGTGGAGATGATGGTGAGGGTGACGGCAGCTAACATTTATTAGGAGGTGACTGTGTGCCAGGCCTGGTGTTCAATTCTTCATGTGGATTTTCTAACTAAAGGTCAGGTTGACTTCCAACCGTCCTTTATCAGAGATCTTCCATAGTGCTTTGAATTCCTGCCTCGTGTCCCGGACCCCCACTCCTCTTCCCTCCTCTCTCCTTCTGCAGTACCCCTCGTCCACTTTCTCCGCTCATTTCCTCCCCTCTGCTTCTCGCCCCCTACTCAGTAGCACCGAAGTCAGGCCCCTCAATTACTTCATCAAGGCTGGGATCTGACTTCAAGTTCCAGCCTCCCCCCTTGACCAGCTGTGTGGCATCGGACAAATCACTTAGTCTCTCGGGGCACCCTGCCTCAGGACAAAACCTGCTGAAAGTAATGCTCACAATCTGCCCGTTCCTAGCAGCTCAGCGAGGAGGTGTCACTGGGCGCCGGGCCCCTGCTGCAGGTGCACCTAATAGTAATTCCCAAACAAGAAATCAGAGTCCTGACTCGGAGGTGGATGTACATCAGAGCCACTCTGGACGTAACCAGGGTCCTTGACACCAAACACAAAGACCTTGGGCATGCTTATGAACGTGATCTTAACTTCTTCCGCCTTAGAATAGATCAGAATCCTTTTTCTTCACCCCCCTTCTCTGGCTAGCTACCACCTCATTAGTTTACCCCCTTTCTCAGCAAAACTCCAGGGAAAGAGTTGCCCGTACGTGGTGTCTCCAACTCCTCTCCTCTTGCTATCTCGGAAACCAACAAGGCTTTCCCCCTAGTGGGCCCCACACACTGCTCCTGGTGTGGTCACCGGTGACCTCTAAACTGTGGCGTGATGCCAGTTTTCCTGGTCAATCCTGCTGATTCTCCTTCCTCTATGATACACTTTCTCTTCTTGGCTCGCAGGGTACCCCACTCTCCTGGGACGATCACCTGGCCTCTCCTTGAGGCTTCCTTTGTCCTCCAGCTTCTGCACACTAGAGTATCCCAGGATCGCTCCATTCTAAAACCCTTTCTCTCTCTAAACTCACTCACTCAGCGATCTCATCCGATCCAATGGCTTTCAATATCACCTGTGTGCCAAAACTTCCAAATCTATATCGCAGCCCCACACTGCATCCCTTAATTTTAGACAGATATTCAACTGCCTGGGCAGCATCTCCATTGCAATGTCCAAGATGACACGAATCTAATACAGCCAAACAGGAACTTCCTCTCTTCCCCCCAAACCGATTGGACTTGCAGGCTCCCTTATTTCAGTTGATAGCAGCTCCATCTTTCCACTTGCTCAGACCAAAAGCCTTAGAGGCTTCTTTGGTCCCCTTTCTCTCACGCACACTACATCCAAAGCCTTAGGCAATCCTTTCTGCTCTATTTAAGAAATTTATGCACCAGCCCTACCTGATCTGGTTCCTCGTCCATCTTTGACTTACTCTCCTGCTATTCTCTTCCCTTCCTCTCTCTGTTCCAGCCACACTGGCCTCCTTTCTGCACCTCAAACATGCTAGTCCCTCCTGGCACAGGGCTTTGGCACTGGCTCTTCCTGTCTGATATGCTCTGCCCTCAGCTTCTCAGACCTCACACTGTCACCTCCCCCAGATGTTTGCTCAAGTGTCACCTGCTCAACACAATCTTCTATGCCACCTTCTTTAAAACTGCAACTAGGAGCACCTGGTGGCTCAGTGGTTGAACATCTGCCTTTGGCTCAGGGCGTGTTCCTGGGGTCCTGGGATCAGGTCCTGCATCTGGCTCCCCACAGAGAGCCCGCTTCTCCCTCTGCCTGTGTCTCTCATGAATAAATTAAAATAAAATAAAATAGCAACTAGGCCTTCCTTATACCACTCTATTTTTTTACTAGCCCTCATTATCTTTTAACATATTACTTAATTATTCATTATGCCTATGTCTTATTTTTTATCTCCTCTACTAGAATGCGAATTGAACAAAGGCAGGGAACTTCCTCTGTACTGTTCACTGATACGTCCCAAGCATCTTTAACAGTGCCTGGTATATAATAAACACTCAGTAAACATTACTTGAATGAATGAATGAATGAATGAATGAATGAGTCAAGTAAAGACTACAGATCTTACATGCTGCAAAACAACTGACTGTCACTTTCTCAGGTCCTCTATAAAATTCTTCCTCAAAGGTCTTCAGGAAACCTGCGTATTGCCTGGTTCCCACATATAGACGCATATGTCTATAGTAAAGTATTGACAACCTTTCTCTCTAATTCTCATTTCAGAGGCTGGTGAAATGGATTAAATGATGTAACATATGGAAAGAGGACTTGGGTCCAGTAAGGCACAGGGTAAATTGGAGACATCATGATGATTTCTGTGTGATGCTTCCTCTGCTATGTTCCCGGTGACTAAGGAGAGAGCCTCAGTACTGAATACTCCATAAATTCTTACTTAATTGGATCGCTGAGAGGTATGATGGAACATTGATTCATTGGTGGTAAACACGATGAGAATTAAGATTCAGACAGTCACTGTGGATTGTCCTATTAGTTCTCAAAGACTGTAATCGCAAAAGGCAAGGACAGAGTGAACCTGACATTTACAAAGAGGAAATGAGACTTTATACAGCCAATAGCGAACGTGTGGATCTCATTGCTCCCAAGGGAGGTGCTCACTAAAAATATAAATGGGAGGACTATGACAGTAGCTACATTCCAGGCTGAGAGGCCATCTGGGGTTATAGCCCCTTCTTTTAAGCAGAGCTTAGAGGAGGACACCCGGCTTATCCACCACCTGTTCCTTGGCGTCAGTGTCAGAAACAGAGCCTGGTCTGGCTGGCTCAGGACCTGACTCGGCCCTCCTAGAGGTTATTAGGGGCCTGAAAGAGTTCTCATAGAGAACTGCTGGGCTGGTTTGAGAGGGTGGGTGCATGTTCGGAGTAAGAGGAACATGATCAGTGGAGGGCAATGGCTGGTAGCCCAGCAGTGGGATCGGGATTGCCTCGCAGGGTCTGTCCTCATAGAGCCGGGAGTTAGGGTGGAGCAGAAACAGGCCCGGCCAGGTGGCCCAGCCATGTGTCTATTCTGGGGTTAGCTCATATGCTAGCTTGAGGGACTCCCCCAATAGAAGCAGTAGAAATCACATGGAACCCAGTACTAGCAAACTATCTGGACAGGGGAGTCCCTGTAACGGTGTGTGTGTGTGTGTGTGTGTGTGTGTGTGTGTGTGTGTGTGTGTACTCCACTCTACTGGTGACCTGCTCATTTTAAAAAAGAACAGAACAGAAATAGTAGAGCCAGACAACTTCACTTTGCCACTTTCTAGCTGAAGACCTTGGGCCAAGTGCTTGATGTTTCAGAGCCTAAATTTCCTTATCTGTTAAATGAAGTATTAATAATATCCAATCCAGAGGGTTGTTGTGAGAATCAATAAGGCAGTATAATATTTAGTGCCTGACATATACTAACCATTCAGGAAATGAGAGCTACAAAGCAGGGAACCAAGGTTTGAAGGATTGGCAGAGAGAAGAGCAGGGACCAAGCAACCAGGCCCCTGCCTTGGAGCATGTTGGTGAACGCCTCATAGAGTTCTCTGAGACACCAACTGCCCACTGCCAAGCCAGTTCAGCAAACCCTTATTGAACACCTACTGTGTTCAGGGTACTGTCTTTTGGAGCCTGAGAATAGAGAGGAGAGGAAGCCCAGATTTCTACCTCAAAGGCTTGGGAAAGGAAACCAGGGCATCAGAGCAGAGAGCAATCTGTGCACCAGTCAGCAGAAGTAAAAGGAATGGGAAGCCACACAGCCAGGAGCACGAAGCTGTGGGAATAGAGGCTGATGAGGTCAATCTGGGCAGGCTTCAGAGGAAGTAAGATGCCACTGCCTCATTTAGATGGGGGAAGTGCATTTCAGATAGAAGTCCGGTAGGGCCCAGCCATGGCCAGTGCAAAGACAATTGGGATGTGTTTAGGGAAGTGCTGGGGGTTCCATTCCGTGTACCTGGTATGAACAAAAACTGTGAAGGAGGAAGAGGTTGGAGATGTGGCTGGATATCACTAACGGTCTTAGGTTACTCTCTAAGGAGTGTGGGTTTTTATTTGGTGGTTGCTGGGGTCACTGGGGTCTTCTGGATATGCTGCGCCTATTAGGGTTAGTCCCTCCCTGCCCCAGCCCACCTCTGCCAGCAGCCCAGGCACTCTTTCCCCAGAAAGAGAGCACTCCCACCACCAGCATCACACAGGCAGCTGTTTCAAAGAACAGACGTGAGTGGGGAAAGTGGAGGGGGGCATATTATTGGGTGGCAGTGCCGCCCCAGGCTCCATATTACCTGAAATACTCCCTCCTCAGAGGGTTGCAGCGATTCCCACTCGGGAGAGTCCATGAACTGGTAAGGAAAGATGTAGTGCAGGAACTGCCCGTCCTGGCTCACACGAACCCTGGCAAAAGGAGAGAAGAGACCATGTGGAAAGAGGGAAGTGGCTACCCAAATCCTCTTCAGTCTAAATTCCATATTTTAAAATGGAAAATGATGGGATCCCTGGGTGGCTCAGTGGTTTAGCGCCTGCCTTTGGCCCAGAGCGTGATCCTGGAGTCCCGGGATCGAGTCCCACGTTGGGCTCCCTGCATGGAGCCTGCTTCTCCCTCTGCCTGTGTCTCTGCCTCTCTCTCTGTCTCTCTCATGAATAAATAAATAAAATCTTTTAATAAAATAAAATGGAAAATTATTAGGATCCAATAAGGGCTTTTCCCTCCTCCCCCCAGAAAACTCAGTTTCAGCTTCAACCTCTCTCAAGGGTTGAGTTATACAGGAAAGGAGGTGTCTCTGCCAAACAAAGGGAGGCAGATAAAAAGATCTCAGAGGCACACTCAGTCCATTGGGAAGGAGCTATTGTTCCTTTTTTTTTCTTTTCCTGGAGCTTTACTGAGTAAATAAATATGCATGGAGTACCTCCCGTGTTCCTGGAGGTCTAGAAAAACAGAGTTGGGTATGATCTGATCCTTGCCTTTAAGGATTTCACAATTTAGTGGAAATCACAGGCATGTACATAACTGGCTGTAAGTCAATGTGTGCTGTTGTGGAACAGGAGACTAGAGGAGGGACAGAGCTTGGCTCCCTTCGAGTGGCAGATTTCTCAAAGATGACATGAGCTGACTTTTGAAAAACGAATAGGATGTTGGGAAACCGATAAGGATGGGCATAGATGGAGAGCTGGGAAATGCAGTATGGTCACCTGTCTACCCATAGCTGCTCTTCCTCTTCGTTCACGGTACTAGAGTTTTGGGAGGGCTTGCAGCTGCGTGGCTAGACTGCATTTCCCTGTGGCCCCTGCAGCTAGGTATAGCCACGTGAAAAAGCTCTGGCCAAATGGAGTATTAGCCTCCAAATCTGGCTCCTGATGACTACATGCATGCATACAAATTACCAGAGACCATCACCGATTAATAAGCTATTGCCTTTTATCTGACAACCTAAAGATGGAAGACAGAAGGGGATGTGGCTCTCATGCTAAGCCAAGGATGTGTCAGCCCATGGTCTCTGATGGCAGAAGCAAGCTTGCTCCTACAAGACCAGGTAACATATAGAGGTAGCCGCCAGCACTTCCCTGAGTAATTAAAGGGCACAAGAGAAAATTAAGTGCCGTGCTTCTCCTACCTCAAGGTCTCCACATCGTCTGTCCCTCTAGCTAGACCTCGTCCCAATCTCCACTTTCTCCTCAGGTCTCAGCTTAAATGTTCCTTCTTCCAGGAAGTTTCGTCTGACTTCCCCCAAAAAAGTTAGCTCCCCCAGGTACATGCTGTCAGGACACTTGGTATTTCTCCTTGGAAATATGTCTTCGATCCACCACTATGTCAAACATTAATTATTGATTTTCTTGACAGACAGTGGGAACAGTATTTTTCATATTTTAAAAAATCACTGAATCCTTAGTCCCTTTCACTTTTAATAAATATATTTGGAAGGAGATCCCTGGGTGGCTCAGCAGTTGAGTGCCTGCCTTCGGCCCAGAGCGTGACCCTGGAGTCTTGGGATTGAGTCCCACATTGGGTTCCCTGCATGGAACCTGCTTCTCCCTCTGCCTGTGTCTCTGCCTCTCTCTTTCTCTCTCTGTATGTCTCTCATGAATAAATACATAAATAATCTTTAAAAATATATATACATATATATATTTGGAAGGGGAGGGGCACCTAGGTGGCTCTGTGGTTGAGCATCTGCCTTCAGCTCAGGATGTGATCCTGGAGTCTGGGGATCGAGTCCTGCCTCAGGCTCCCCAGGGGGAGCCTGCTTCTCCCTCTGCCTGTGTCTCTGCCTCTCTCTGTGTCTCTCATGAATAAATAAGTAAAATCTTTAAAAATATATATTTTTGGAAGGGGAGAAGTGAGAAAGGAAGGTAGGAATGAGGGAGAAAGGGGAGAAGGAAGGAACAATTGAACAGATGAACTCACTTGTGTCACCATAAAAGGGGAGCAACATCTCAAGAAAAAGCTTCTCATACACAGGAAGAGACACGACAAGTGAGAGCGAGGCTGCTGTTGGTTGGATACACTCGCTTCTCGGACAAGGAGTCTGATCACTCCAGCAAACTACTAGGAGTTGACATCATTTAATGTCATCTCTAATGAGCCCACGTGGCTCCCTGAAGCCATTGAAATTGGTATACTGTGCCCTTTATCATGGAAGTCTCTTCTTCCTTCTCGATCCCCTGGACAAGTACTTCCCCCTACATGAAGAGCTTAGTGAGGTGCCGGCTCAGGAGGCTGTGCAAGAGACAATTCTGTATGAGAGAAGCTCACCAACAGTAAGCCCAGCTTAACCGGGTGATAAACTTTGGGGAAGTCACTTGGCCTTTCTGAGTCCTAAGAGGGACTAGTCGCATGTATTAAAACAGGAAGGGCATCTGAGGTTTCAGCAAAGGGCTCCAGATAAGAGTCTGCACATGATAATGGGGAGGTCTGCACCGGAAGCCCCTATCCCTACCCTCACCCCTCCCCCACAGAGCTCTTGTTCACAGCTTGGAGGTGTTTGGTCTATAACCAGCCCAAGCTGCAGTGATTCTCCTTTAAAACTGGAGCCTGGTCATAGACAGGAAGCCTTTTCTCCCAGCTCCAATTGAGCAAAGTTGAGACAAGATGACATTGAAAGATAACAAAACTCTTACTCCAAACCTTGAAAAGCAAGAAAAAAATTGTCTAATTTCTGACTCAGGTTCTGGATGCCAAGTGTAGTAGGAAAAGCCACACTGAGGGGGCAAGCCCCTCTCCCCCATTTACCATGATACAGGTTCATGGTAAATCCATCATATAAAAAAAAGATGGTCGAATCATACAATAGTCGTAATACGCTTCCATAAATGTACACCATACAAATGCTGTGGGCCTTTCTCCCTCCTGACTCAGTGACCTCCTTTGAACAGAGGAGCTCCGAGCAGCACACACCATCCTGGATCTCCTGAATGACAACGTTTCTTAAATTGTCTTTATTTTAAGCATGGCTGTAGGTGGCAAACATTTTGGCAACAGTCATAATGTACTTGTATTTACACATGTATTTATTTACAAGTAATTGCATTTGCTTATACTTCAGTTTATTCATAGATGAAATGAAATGTCTCCCCGCAAAATCTCATGGATCATTCAACCCGGGACTCTGAGTCCAAACAAAATCACATGTACACCTAATACTTTTGATTCTACGCAGCAGTACGACACAAGCGCACACTGTTACTGTTGGTAGCCATTGTAGTTCCATCATTATCATTCCGAAACTTTGTGTTTTCCCACTATGTGGTTGGTACTCTTATCTGGTTCCCCCCCGCCGGCCCCCCGCCACCCCCTTGAATCAGAGCCCTCTGATAAGATTACTATCTTTTCTATCACCTTCTCCTGGTCTCAAAAAAGCAGGGAAGGAAACTGAGGACAAAACTCTCAAAATACTTTGCTTGCTTTTCACAGAAGCAGCCCAAGTGTATCAGGTTAAGTAATTTAATGTTGGATGCTCAGCCCCACATGTAAGTCCCACGAGGGTAATTATTTCAAAGATTCCACAACTGCCTACCAAAGGTACAGCATGGAGCCCCATGGTATTTGTCCAGAAGATGCCAGCCAATGGCCAGCACTCGCGTATAGGCTGATGGCGCATGCTCTAATCCTTACGAAGGCCACTTCTGCTAATTTCTGCTGTCACCCATCCTAAAAGACCACTTCTGCTAATTTCTGCCGTCAGTTAGGTATCTCCACCAAATTCTCAGTGAGACATGTCTGGGCACCACTACTCTTCCCTCACTGTGTGGTCCTCAGATTTATAGTACTTGATCACTGGTCTGGAAGAATCTCAACACAACAAATGGGAATGGAAAAGTGGACAAGGAATATTCTCTCTCTCTCCACCTGGTTGTATACAAAGTGGCTTTCCCACAGAGTTTATATAGGATATCCTCAACATAATTGGGGCTGTTTCCTTGATGCCCTGGCAAGGAACAGGTGCTGTTCCCTTCACATAGTTGGCCCTTAGGAAATCCTGAATCCATATAGAAGGAGAAAACCAGCCTTATTGAAATACTCAATTTGTCAAAGCTCCCCGAGACACTGTGGCAGCTTACGCAATGACCTGCTGGTGCGTGTAATACACGTGTGTGTGCGCTCATTTTAGACCCAGCTTAAGAAACCCCCACCCCACACCTCCCAAGACCAAGTGCACACACAGTCTTTCCTGCCAATGGAGAAGATGCCTCATGATCTTGTTTCCTCTTGGGAAATGCTGAGAAAGAGGAACCAAACCCCTGCTTCGAAAAATCTGTTTCTGTTTGTTTGACTTGCCACATCCGTCCCTCAATGGAAGGGGCCTCAGAATGGAAAGGGACACAGTAGGAAATGAGAAGCATGGGGATGCTGGGCAGCGACAGAGTAGCTTACCGGCCAGAGAGTAGCAGGGACAGGCGGTTGATGGGCGTCTCGCCCTCCACAGCGTACGTCTGCTCGGTGGCCAGAGTCAAGACCCGCTCCTCGCAGCAGCGAACAATCTCCTTGTACACCTGCAGAGGCACCTGCAGGGGTAGACACAGGGTCTTGTAGAGGACATCGAACTCCTCGGGGAGGGTGTTCTTGCGCAGGCGGTAGGCCAGGTGCGCCAGCTGGAGCACGCAGGCCACTGCCAGCAGGAAGCTCCAGAGGATGATGTCCAGGCCGCAAGCACCAAACCAGCCCCACATCACGCAGCACACGAAGCCTGTGCCCAGGAAGCCAAAGAGGTAGAAGCATCCATACACCCCGCTGCCCCCCATGAAGCCCAGGAGCAAGAAGCAGTTGGCCAGGTGGAAGACGGCCCCTTCCAGGTCCCGCTTCCAGCCAAGGCACGCGGGGCCCTGCCACAGAGGCTGGCCTGCGGGGCTGCTGTGGGCGCTCATCCTCGGGGGCTCGGAGCCTCCGGGCCCCAAGGCTGTCCCCACGGAGCAAACTTGCAAAAACGGATTAATCTGTCCTCCCAGGGGTCTTCTCACGTCTGGCTTCTGGCCCCCAGGGCCACCTTTCCGGAGAGCAATGCTCCGGGCAGCTTGGGGACTGAACGGCAGAGCACGGGACACTCCATGGAGGATTTTAGAGCCGCCTTTCCCCTCTCGCTTTCCTCCAGCAAGGCTCCGGGTCTCTCAGGACGGTCCTCGCATTTGGCTCTGGGCAAGAACCTAAATTGTCCTGAGGCAAGGAGAGGACCGCGGGGCGAACGCCTGAGCAGGAGGGACGGAGTGGCCACGTCCTGCTGTCCGTTGTCCCCCACAGTGAGCAGAGCCCGGCGTGCAGGCACACTTGTGTTCCATTTGGAATGCGTCTCTCTTGGCACCGGAAGAAAGGGTGACCCCAGACGGATACCATGTTTGGAATTGGAATCCAAGAGGTACTGGCAGCGAGAAAAAACAGGCCAGGCTCACGGGCAGGCTGGCAGAGCACTTCACATACCTCCCAGGGGACAAGGGCTCCCGAGCCGGTGAGGCGGCCAGGGGAGGACGGAGGAGAAGTCAGCGCGGAATTGACCACAATATCTCGGACAGGGCCGGGCAGGGCTCTTGTGGGGAGGGCTAGGGGCTCTCCTGAGGTAGGACACATCAAAGTAGGAAAGTATGGGACTATTACAAGAAAAAATCCTAACAGTGAGAACTGGAAAACCCCGCAGAGGCCTTTATTAAGTCACATTATAAACATCACTAGGCGTTTATTTGACAACCAGTAAACAAAAATGACTAGGCAGGGGCAGCCCGGGTGGCTGGGTGGTTTGGCGCCGCCTTCAGCCCAGGGCCTGATCCTGGAGACCCGGGATCGAGTCCCACGTCGGGCTCCCTGCGTGGGGCCTGCTTCTCCCTCTGCCTGGGTCTCTGCCTCTCTCCCTCTGTATGTCTCTCATGAATAAATAAATAAAATATTTTTAAAAAAATGACTTTGAAGTCTAAGCTGACTCTCTTCTGCACGTATCTGGATCTAGCAATAGTTAATACGATGGTAATGCATTGCTCAGACCATCCCTCTACCCATTATTTGCAAATTATAATAACTACCACCTATTAAATACCTACCAAGTATCAGGCTGTGATTAGGTACTTTAGACACAAATTATTTAGTCAGGGGATCCCTGGGTGGCTCAGAGGTTTGGCGCCTGCCTTCAGCCTAGGGCATGATCCTGGAGTCCCGGGATCAAGTCCCACATCAGGCTCCCTGCATGGGGCCTGCTTTTCCCTCTGCCTGTGTCTCTGCCTCTCTCTCTGTGTGTGTCTGTCATGAATAAAAAGATAAAATATTTAAAAGAAATTATTTAGTCATTACACAATCCTTCCAGATAAGTACTATTTTCCTTCTAGATCTGAGAGAAACTGAGGCTCACAGAGGTAACGAGTTCCCGTAGGCAACAGTAGTCCAGCCAGGACTTGATCCCAAGTCAGACTCACTGCTATGCCAAGTAGTTTGCACAGTAAGTGGAAATAGACTAGATCCATGACTCCCAACCCCACATGCACACACACACCCTGGAAGTCTGATGACGTCCAAAGAACTTCTGGATGAACGTGGGGACTGTTTTGGGTCATCAAAAAACAAATCTGGAATATGCAAACGTTAAGACATGTTCTTCTGGTTTCCAAATGACTCTGATTTTTTTCCCTTGCTGCTAGTTAGTATTCATTATCAGTACTCCTATTGCTCCTGAGATAGGAGAGGGGGGAGGTCCTAGTAACCTTCTAGAACTATTTGAGTACTCAATGCATAGGGACTTTTATTATACTGCTGATAACCTAACTATAATTAGTGAGATATTAGAAACTGGCAAATTTGCGGAGTTGAAGTTTAAACCCAACAGAGATTTACTGGATGCCTACTATGTGCACTTGGAGAATCAGATTCCTAAGAGCTTTCACTCTATTAAGGGAAAGATACCTCAAAAAAAAAATGGCAATTCAGTGTGTGAAGCACAATAATTAAGCTTAAAGAGAGGTGACTGCCTAGAAGGAAGGGTGGTGTACACAAGGGATGATGTAAGAGCGGTATACTGCTCTTGGGATTGGGGGCTTAGGTATGGAATTAACCAGGTAGGTAGAGGAAGAAGAGCATTTCTAGAACAGCAGAAGCACAGCCCAGAGTTGTGAAAATGTATGGCATGTTGAAGGAAGCCAGTTTTTTTTTTTTTTAAAGATTGTATTTATCTATTTGAGAGAGAGTGCAAGTGAGCATGAGCAGGGGAGGGGCAGAAGGAGAGGGAGAAGCAGACTCCCCACTGAGCGGGATGCAGTGCTGGATCCCAGGACCCTGAGATCATGACCTGAGCTGAAGCCAGACGCCTATCCGACTGAGCCACCCAGGCGCACTCTTTTTTTAAATTAAAATCAACTGACCAACAAATGTGTATCTTATTCCCTTTACTCTACAGTAGACTGGGGGAAAAATCGGCGGCGGTAAAGGAGAAGAGCTAGAGAGCGCCCAGAGAAGGAAAGGGCCTGCCCCCAGTCTCAATCACAGCAATGATTTGGATGTCATTTGAGCAGTAGAGTTTGGGGATTTCCATATGCTGCCTTAATGTCACCTGCCCGCCTCCCAACCAACCCACCAGACTTTAGCAAGCGGCAGCTGCTCATCCTTCCAGTTTAGTCATGCGCCCAGAGCCCCAGAGTGGCTGTTCCTGCCAGCTGTGAGCCAGGAAATCAGAAACAGGAAAAGAGAAGCACCCAAGGCTCTGCTCCAGAGATGATAGAATTTCAAAGCAGGTCGTCCATCTCAGCAAACCCGACCAATGGGCCACCCGGATCCATTTAAAGAAACAGGGAAAAAAAAAAAAAAAAAAAAAAAGAAACAGGGAGACCCTTTGACTATTATTCTCAGCCGGCCTTCTTCGTCAACCCACATAGGTGCTCACCTGAGCAGAGGATGCAAACATTTATCAAGCAGAGACTGTTTCCTCATGTCATCCCATGGTACCATTTTTCTTTTTAGGAGAGGTTAAGGAAGGTCGCAGAGCTGTATGTGAACTAAAGCATAGGTCACTTAAATTGTCTGCTCTCTGTGTTGTCCCACTCTGCTAGGGGCCTTTGGGCATTTCTGTGTACCCCTATAGAGGCTCCTTGATTGCTCCAGGGGATTTGACTATGCTGCTGGTGGTGTGGCGTCACAGCACATTACCCCACATGCTGCCTGCAATGACAGTGAGGGTGATGCCTGAAGGATGGGAGCTGTGATGGGAATACAACAATGCAAAGTTGTATCTTGTTTTTAAAACCACATTTGAGGGCAGCCCCGGTGGCTCAGTGGTTTAGCGCCGCCTTCAGCCCAGGGTGTGATCCTGGAGACCCAGGATCGAGCCCTGTGTTGGGCTCCCTGCATGGAGCCTGCTTCTCCCTCTGCTTGTGTGTCTCTTCCCCTTTCTCTCTCTGTGTGCCTCTCATGAATAAATAAATAAAAACTTAAAAAAATAAAGAACTCTTAAAAAAACCACATTTGATAGAACAGGGGAAAAATTGTGTAAAAATGGTACATTCTTTTTTAAAATTAATTAATTAATCCTTTTAAGTAATCTCCACACTCAACATGACCCAAGACCAAGAGTTACATGCTCTACAGACTGAGCCAGCCAGATGCCCCACAATGGTATGTTCTTCTAAGGAGATCCCCCAAACATGCAGCTAGAAGCACAGTAGAAAATATTGGGGGAGAATAAAAGGAAACAAACAGAAGTCACACCGTTACATCATTTGTTGAGTTGACTCAACGCAATAAGCATTTATTTAGAGCAAAGTATGTGTGTCAAGCACATGGGATATAAAGACCAGCAAGGGGCACCTGGGTGGCTCAGGGGTTTAGCCTTGGGCTCAGGTTGTGATTCTGGGGTCCTGGGATCGAGTCCCACATCAGGCTCCCCACAGGGAGCCTGCTTCTCCCTCCTTCTATGTCTCTGCCTCTCTCTGTGTGTGTCTCTAATGAATAAATAAAATCTTTAAAAACTAAAATAAAATAAGTAAGTACATAAAGACCAGCACGACAATTGTCACTTTAAGGAATTTTTGGTCTAATGAGGGAGAGTGACCCAGAAATAATTGCAATCCAATAAAATAAGTTTATTTGGGGTTCCAAGGAAGCACTAATAGGGGAGAAAGTATTAAAAAAAAAAAACTCACAGGGAAAGTGACATTTAAGCTGCTCTAAAAAGATGACTAGGTGTTCCCCAACTAGGGGAACATTCCAGGAAGGGAGAACAGAATGTGAAGTCAAGTCCAGAAGTAAAACAAAAATACATGACATATTCTGATGACAGAGTACAGCCTGCTGTAGGTGAATCAAAGAAGCAGCAAGACACAAGGCAGGAGGGGCGGGCCGGGGCCAGATTATGGAGTCAGCTGGCTAACCTGCTTCTCCAAGTATGGCTGTGAAATACGGATTGTCTGAGAACTGTTACTGGTCCATGAGGAGATAAGGGCAGAAGCTGAGAGAACTTAGACATTTTTATAGCAAGTTGACAGAGGAAATTATGGCCTTTTAATGCAATAAAAACTAGGGGCCTTATTTGGTACATGTGGTTTTAAAAGTGTGTATTTCCTGTCTTCCTAGGATCGATTGTTAAATAGAAGAAACTAAACCACATATAGTTTGAAAAACACTGAGCTTGAAATTAATCCTTTCCTAATATATATTAAAATAGAATAAAGGCACAATCTAGGCTTTGGACCCATACCGCCAAGTCGACCTTAGGCAGACACTACTGGTTGTCTCTCCTATAGTCACTCCCTGTTTTTCCTGAGTTTATGGAACTGATTTTCTTGGGCAATATGTTAAGGAGGGTGGGCTTTGCCCCAGTTGCCAGGGCCTAAAATAGGTCTGGTCAAAGCCAAGCACGATATCCTATTTCCCTTGATGGCAACTGGTTTACGAGTGGGCATGGGACTAATGGGATATAAGAGGAAGTGTATGTAGAAGCTTCTGGGAAAAAGAAGACTTCCTGACAGTGAGAAGGCCTGCTACCTCTTGTCCTGGCTTGAATACAGATGCGCAGCGATGTAATGCTTGAGCTACCAGGAGATATGAGGTACCTAAGGATGGGAAGGATAAAGAGCCGAAAAGCAGAACAAGTTATAGTTCTCCAAGTATTACTGAGCTATTGTCTCCAATCTGGAACTTTCAACCTCCAGACTTCATGAGAGGAGGTGAACTACATTTAATGCTTAAGCACCGTAGTGAGGTGTTCTGGTACTTGCAGTTGAATGCTTCCAGATTCAGATCTCCCTTAGGCTCTCTGTAAGGACCACTCTTCAGGAAACAGTTCTCTGAATACCCGATTGCTTTATTCTGTGAAAACTGAACATCAGACAATGTATTGTGTTCTACCAATATCTTTTTCTCAAAAGTTTAAGTAAACAGATGACACATTTAAACTCAATGTGGCCGCTCAGGATGACTTGGTTGTTAAGTGAACAAGGTGGTTTAGTGGAAAATTGGTTGCCTACTCAAAATCCATTTATCCCTTCCTCCTTGTTACAGAATTCCTGTTTTGTGCTGATATCTATAATTAGGCATGGATCAGAAGGCAGGGGGAGGGGGTTCTGTTGTCAATCAGCATAAGGCATTCTGTTTGGCAACTATTATTGGTCCATAAAAGTGCACATAACCTAATTTGGCTTAATCAGACTTATAAAAAAGTGGGGAGGATTTCATGCCTTAGGAATGGTTTCTTTCTTCTGTTCTACTTGAACAAGGAAGCACATGGTTTCGTCAGTCCTGTAAGAAATCGCTCTGAGGGATGCCTGGGTGGCTCAATTGGTTAAGTGTCTCCCTTCAGCTCAGGTCATGATCCCAGGGTCCTGGGATCCAGGCCCATGTTGGGTTCCTGCTCAAAGAGGAGTCTGCTTCTCTGTCCCCACTTGTGTTCTCACCCTCTCCATCACTCTCCCTCTTAAATAAATAAAATCATTAAAAAAACCCCTCTAAGATGAAAATAATTTGAGTCTTGGATGGTATCACTGAACCTATGATATCACTGCATCTAGAGCTCACCCTCTGAATTTCTAGTCATATTACTTCCTTTCAGAATCACCATAATTAACACAGATGGAACTACCAGCTAGCAGTTTTTGATAGCTAAAGGAAGAAACCTCAGGTAGTCACACATGCACTCTTTTTAGGAAAGTATCTTGGAATATTCACCATAGTACCGAGTACTCAATTTTACATGTTTATATTTTATATCTACTAGATTATAAGCTCTTTGAGAGTAGGGACCATGGTTTATTATCTTTGTTCACTACTTAGCACGCGGTTAGCATATATTATGACCTGAGTAAATAAATGTTGAGTCAAATAGCCTCTCGTCTCCTTGAGGATAAGATGTGTCTGATTCATACATGAATATTTAACACCTAGAGCAGTTCTTGCATCTGATAGGCTTTCACTAAGTATGAGCTGAATGAATAAATGAATTTAGAACTATGAATATGTGATATTTGTAGTAAATACTTGGCACAGGAAAGAACACTGGGCTTAAACTCTACTGACCAAGACTCACATCTCAGGTCTGACCAGTGATTTCCTTAGTGAGTACCTCTCACCTATAAAACGGGGAATATGTTTTTTCCAGGAGCCTTGCACCATTCCTTTTATCAGTAGGCCTTGCTTAGAGTCATGGTCCTATTCTTATCAACCTTTCAGTCAAATGTTTTAAGGTTAGACAAAAGGAAATGATTAGAAAGAATGGTGTGAATGTATCTGTATTGAGTTTGGGAATTACTGTGAATAGCAAGGGCTTAGGAAAGATATTGCGTCAGAATGTGGTGGTCACCTACCAGGAAGTGAAGTTCACTTTTCAAATTACTGTGGGAGCATCTCTTACTATTATTAGTACCAAAATGTTGTGTATAATCTTTGGGAAGGCTTACTTAAGTATTAGGGGAGGATGGGCAGAGGGTCTGTGAGATGTATTTTTAACTATGGTAGATGTCAAGGGTGCTTTAGTTCCTTTACATGTCATGTAAGCATATCAAACTGGCAAAGGTTGAAAAAATTAACCTTGCTGAGAGCTTAGGGAAATAGGACCCTCAGATACAAAGGTAAAAGTGGGTAACCCCTTTCTAGAGATCAGTCAGGCAGTACTTATCCAAAGCCTTGAAAACATGCATAGCTTTGGGCCCATCCTTAGCTAGTGATTAGTAAAGGATTTGTTGTTGTTTTAAAGATTTTATTTATTTATTCATGAGACACAGAGAAAGGCAAAGACATAGGCAGAGGGAGGAGCAGGCTCCATGCAGGGAGCCCAAAGTGGGACTCGATCCCAGGACTCCAGGATCACGCCCTGGGTGGAAGGCAAGACGCTCAACCGCTGAACCACCCAGGCGTCCCTATTAGTAAAGGAATTGTAAAGAATTTCCTATGGAAACTCCAGTGCAATGTTGTTATGGAGTAGCCAAAAAAAAAAAAAAAGTAAAAATAAAATATATACACGCAGAAAGAGACGAATGGCAAGGTCACCAAAAAGACCAGTGGGATTTCAGGTGATTTCTTCCTCATATGTTTCAATTAAACCAATCAACAAATCAGAAATAATTTAGGTATCAGGTATATATGTTCTGTTCAAGACTGATACTCAATTCCATGAATGGTATGACACATAGCAAGCAATCTACAAAACATTTGGTTTAATGCATGAATGTATAAAACAGTAGGGAATTGGTTAAACCACAGTAAGTTTAGAATGGATTTATACATAGCCAATACAAATCATATTGTGAGAACTATATTCACAGCTGGTAAGTTACATCAAGGGGAAAAAGTAACTAATATTATGATTTCATTAAAAATATATAGCATAAAAAAATAAAATAAAAAAATATATAGCATAACAAAAATAAAAATATATAGCATAGAAAAATGACATCATTTTTTATTTTAAAAGGATGTATAAATGCATAAGAAAAGTCTGAACAGCATACAGCAAAGATTCACACTGGGTGGTAAGTTTATAGATTTTCCTCCCCTTTTTTATAATCCAGGACATATTCAAGCAAAATCTGGATGACCATCTGCCAAATACTGGTGTTTGGTGGGAAGTTGATTTTTATCAGTCTTGGGAGTCCAAGATTCTACTCTTCATCTAGAATGCTCTGAAAGCTATAAATTACTTCCTAAAAATATTATATCGAAACAAATATTCAGGTGGAAACATGAGTATAGAATCAAAGAATTAGAGTAACACTAAATACTAGATACTATGCCAAATGTACAGTATATACACCATTTTAATAGTGCTCACAATCTTGTACACTATTACTACTATCCTTTTATTTTTTTATTTTTATTTTTTTTTAAAGATTTATTTATTTATTCATGATAGACTTAGAGAGAGAGGCAGAGACACAGGAGGAGGGAGAAGCAGGCTCCACACCGGGAGCTCAACGCGGGACTCGATCCCAGGACCCGAGGACGGCGCCCTGGGCCAAAGGCAGGCGCTAAACCGCTGAGCCACCCAGGGATCGCTCCTTTTATTTTTTTTTTAAGATTTTATTTATTCATGAGAGACACACAGAGAGCAGAGACACAGACAGAGGGAGAAGCAGGCTCCTTGCAGGGAGTCCGATGTGGGATTTGATCCTGGGACTCCAGGACCATGCCCTGAGCTGAAGGCAGCCGCTCAACCCCTGAGCCACCCAGGCGTCCCCCTTGCTTCTTTTCTTTCGGAGGAGAAAAACAGACCCAAAGAGGTTGTGACCTGCTTGAGGTGACAGAGCTAGCTGTTGAACTGAAGTCTGTCATACTTCAAAACCATGCTCTTAATTAACTAGGAATCCTAAGGAACAATTTAATTCAGCTCCTTTAGAAGAGAGGCAACTTTCCCATCAGAGAATGACATATGGACACTACATATTATTTTCTTCAGTATCTTTTGTTGTTGAGATTTGAAACTCAATTCACTTCAGGCAGAACGTGACCAATTGCTTCAATAGCCCGTAAGCAGCTAACAGGCCCAGGGGTTTGCTATAGTAAGCAAACCACACTCTATGTTCCATCCCAGGTATCACTACAGCAGAGCACTGAGCTATTTCACTGGTGACTTAATTATACTAGTCTAGCCTCTGGCCTGGGACAGCTTCTAACCAGTAAGAGACAATTATTTGGCCAGGAGGCATTAAATTAATGATCCTAGTTTATCTTAATATGTAACTAGACATCTACAGATTAATCATGCCAAACAGTTGAGATCTTCTAAGCCAAGGCACCCTAACGTGGTCCAAAATCTAAACAAATAACTTTCCCAAAAGAGAAAACTAAAAAAGAAAAAAAAAAAAAAGAGAGAGAGAGAGAACTAGCCAAGAATAACAATAATGATATAAAGCATGAAGACTGAAGGCTTGTCTACCTCTTGCCTTTAAGTAAGTTAAAAATGAAAAACAAAACATTGAATGAGATGGTATGGCTACCATACTCATTCTGAATTGGTAAAGGGTATTTCCTTACTTCTATGCCCTTCATTTTGGAGATTTCACTAAACGAGATTAGTATTTACTTTCTCCTTACAACACATATCTAGAGTTCCCAGAATGACACAAGAACAGAAGGAATTAATATTATGGGTTTTTTAAAAAAATACTATATCCTTTAAGGAAAATAGGTAAGTGCCATGTAGGGATGTATGGAACACAAAAAGAAAACACACCTGAAGATTTCTGACCAGTGATATTTTCCTTTATTTTTTAAATAAATTATAAATACTTTTTCCATTTATCAAAGTTCCTCAAAGAATTCTCAAAACTATTCAATCTTCTTCATTCTTCAAGGATTATTCATTTACAGAGTAAACCACCTACAAAAAAAAATTTATATTAGAAAATTAGATTTCAAACATCGTGCTACAGCTATGGAATTAGGGAATTAAGACCACTAGAAATGAATGCCTCATCCACCTACTATTAACTAACTGCCATAATTACTAAACCACAGTTTAGAATTAAAAAAACTCTAGTTTTAAATTCTAATTTTGTCTAACTAAAAAAATCACTGAAACTATTCAATCCAGTACATTTTTTAATCTTTAGAAGTCTTTGTTAAAAACTCTATATTTATTTACTAAAAAATATCTTCCCCAAAAGACTAGGGCAGTTTATTTTTACAGATAGTCAAGATAAGAGACTTGCAAAGCCCTCCTTGCTGATTCAAGTATGTTTGGCAAAGACCCATGAAGTGGAAGGCAGAAGGTCAGCTCCGCATACAAGGCACTTCCTGTGGAAAGTTACTCACTTTATCCCCAGAGCAAAATATGGGTAACCCTTTTGAAATCTATTTAGAAATCAGAAAAGGAAAATAGTGGAGGATAGGTTTGCTGGTCTAAGTCAATCAGTATCAGGCTTCTATCCATGTTGTTCTCACCCACCCCTACCCCCAGCCCCTATTCCAGAAGACAGAGAACAATGCTAAAAACGGTTAACTAAATAATCTGGGTTAGACAGCTCTTCAAACCCAAAGCAAGTGCTTCTTCCTTCATCTAGCTATTATTCCCTGCATGTGGTTTAGAAAAGGTAAGCCTCATCAATAATACAAACATCTAAACTCTCTTTTCTAAAAGGCTCAAAGGAAGAATATACTTAAGGAAAGGATTGAGCAGGAAAGATAAGCAAAAAAGGAGCCACTCAACACTGTAAGAGATAGCAATCCATAGCACTGCTGCCTCTCTTACCACCATGTATCAGGAGGGGCTATCCCGAAAGCCTCTGGGTGTAAACCTCTTGGTTATATATCTGGGTAGAAAGTCCTCGACAAAAGAGACCCTGTCTTTCTCATGCTGGCATTTTCTAGGGTATTCAACAATAACTATCTATTGAATGAATAAAAGTTTGAATAGCAAGAAATAACACCTTTTCTGGATTTTCTTGGGTTATTTTCATACATAATCAGTTGTGTATGTGTGTGAAATCAGCACATTTTAACCAACTATTAAGTTCTGTTAAACAGTAACTATTGAGTATCTCCACTACTCAGTGCTAGTCCTTTTATTTTCCTTCAATGATTTTAGCCCCCAAACTGAGTTCTCAGGGTTCCTTCTGACTCCTGAAGTCAGCAAGATACTAGCTACCATTTCCTCTTTACATTTTTAAGCAGGTTCTCAGTTCCTCTAGTTTCTTTCAGTAAGAATCTTAAGATAGAAGAAAGTGTCAAAAATCACCACCATCACACGCTTATTTTTCCTTAGGAGTAGTTTTCAAGTTTCTGCCTTTGCTACCATTAAATATTTAGACAGTTTATATTTAGCAATACCCTGGCTACTTCTTCAGCTTAACCCAGTGGTTCTTAAAGAAGGTTACATGTGAAAATTATCTAGGAGTTTCTGAGTCAACAGGAACAGATCAAGGCCCAGGGCATGTGAATTTTGGAAAACAGTCCTTAGGTGATTACAAGGTACACCTCTGGTTGAATGTAGCCTACTTTTAGGCTACTAAATTCAAGGTACAATAAGACCTATCTTACTTAGGATATAGCATTAAAATCTACAAAGGTTTTTGAATTAAATAACTTTTGTGATCATTACTGGGAAGATCTAGGTGTCAAAACTAGGTTTCCTTTAAAGCTATCCTCAGAAAAATGTGGTCTAAGTCTAAGAGATACCAACTTAGGTTTATCTTATAACAATGTAGACAGTAGTACTGGGTTTTACAGCCAATAAGCTGGTTACTGAGTTATATGTACCAACACATTTCAACAATAATAATTTTAATTCGCATTCAAAATAAGGTTTTAGGATTGAAGATCAAAACTATGTGAAAATGAGTATGTTGGCAATAAGATCTCATTAAGTGCAAGGAATGAAGTCTAAAGTGTGTTTTAGAGAACATAAAAAAAAAAATAGAGAACATAAAAGACCTACACTCTTAGTGTTAATTCCACCAGCTAGTCATTCTTAGCTTGAGCAAGTCTTTTTTTTTTTTTTAAACTTCACGGTCTTTTTATTTTTACTTCACTGTTCGTCCATTTCCCAATGGGAGTTGGGGAAACAGGACACCTGGGACCAAAGGAGATCCAAACACCTGTTCCTTTTCCAAAAGTACTATCATGCCGAAAACGAAAACATGACATTTGAATTCTAAGAAGGCCGTATGTGGATTCAGACTGTTCTCCTCATAACCAGGGTTCAAAAATCCATAATCAGGTCATATATTCAATAGACCTCAACTGAATGTCTGCTATGCACAATTCCCAAGATATGGGCTATTCCGTTCTGGTTTCTATCTAATAGTTTACAGATCCTATTCATACACCTGTCATTTAATCATCACAATGACTCTGTGAAGTAAAACTACGGTTCAGAAAGTTAAGGACTTGACAAAGACCACACAGTTAAACACCAGGTCTTGTAAGTCCAAAGCTCTTGCATTTTCTTCTACACACAAATCAAGTATATAGCAATCACTCTCATTCTTTGTCCCAATAATATAAAGACAACTAGGACATCTTTGAGTCCTTGTGAATTCATGCTAAGTACAACAACAGTTGGAACACCCTTGAAAATCACGCTTTTAATTTTTTAAAAAAGATTTTATTTATTTTACTTGAGAGAGAGAGAGAGAGTGTGTGTGAGCACAAGCAGGGGCTATGGGGTAGAGCAAGAAGCAGACTCTTTGAACCAAGTGGGGAGCCCAATGCAGGGATGGACCCTAGGACCCTGGGATGATGACCTGAGCCAAAGGCTGACACTTAACTGACTGAGCTACCCAGGTGCCCCCAAATCACCCTTTTTATCAGGTCAGGCTTGGTGTTAGCAAAAAGTTTGCACAACAACCTAGGAAGAAAGTTAGATTATGAACAAGGAAACTGTGTAAAAATGTTAAGATTTTAGGTCTTTAAAAATAATAAGTAAACTCACACTTTTAAAGAACACCCCCCTCCACACACATACACCCAAACTTACTTATTTTACAAAATGATTCACCATAGGATTTAAAGAAAGCCACTTAAGAGACACGCCTGGGTGTCTCAGCGGTTGAACATCTGCCTTTGGCTCAGGGTGTCATCCCAGATCTGGGGATGGAGTCCCACATCGGGCTCCCTGTGAGGAGGATGCTTCTCCCTCTATGTCTCTGCCTTTCTCTGTCTCTCATGAATAAATACATTTTTAAAAAAATCTTTATAAATAAAGCCACTTAAATATGTCATGTACACACAGATATACCATACCATATATAAAATCACAAAATGTATTATGGTTCTCTTTTTATAAATTAAAAAAAAATGAAATCCAGAGAGGATTAGTGTCTTGAATGTTAAATGTAGCTGAAGTAGAATACATGCTAAGCTAGAGGTCCAGAGAACCAAAATTAAGTCTCAGGGCTTTCAGCCTAGACTATTTTCCACTACATAGTGGTATTTCTTATCAGCTTGGAACAGGTTCCTTATCTGTCCTTTTTTTACAGCTCAAAGAAGACTAGCCATATGTGAAATTCTAAAGAGGCAGGAGAGAGGTGAAAGGGAAAGAAGCCAGACTTTCTATTGCTGTTATATTGGTATGTGACTTTGGCATTATCTCTCAGCTATTATTAAGTTAAAAGTGGCGGTGTGGTGTGGATGTTGAGCGGTGGGAGGGGGTGGGCAAAAAGCAAAGAAGTCTGCCTGGAGACAGAGGCTCCAGTTCTGATCTTGCTAACTCACTTTGGGAGCCATTCCACACCTACAGGCCTTAGTTCCTCATTTATTTATTTATTCATTTAATTAACAACTCTCTGTTGAGCACCTACTATGTGCCAGGCATGGTTATAGGGATATGACAGTGAGTAAAGCAAAAATTCTTACTTTCTCAGAGTTTACATTCTACTTGGAGTAAAGCAATGCAGATAATAAATAAATATCTAATATGCAAGCAGTGATGTTAAGGATAGCGTAGCCACTAGCCGTTTGTGGCTATTCAAATTAAAATAAAGAAAACTAAAAATTCACTTCTTCAGTTTTACTAGCCATGTTCCAGGGGCTCAATAATCACATATGGCTAGTGGCTACCACAGTGGAGAGTGAAGGTACAGACAGAACATTTTCACCATCACAGAAAATTCTATCAGACAGTACTGGGATAGCGTGATGGAGAAGGGATGCTATTTCAGATGGAGTGTTGAGCCAAAGCTTTTCCAATGAGACTTTAAATGTTTTTTTTTTTTATTTATTTATGTGAGAGAGAGAGAAAGCACAAGATGGGGAGGGGCAGAGGAGAAGGAGAAGCAGATTCCTCACTGAGCTGGGAGCCCCATGAGAGGCTCAATCTCAGGACCCCAGGATAATGACCTAAGCCGAAGGCAGACACTTAACCAATTGAGCCACCCAGGTGCCCCATAAGGTGACTTTTGAACAGAGACCTGAATGAAGTGCGGGAGGGAATTCAGGTGCTATCTGAAGAAAGAGCTTCCAAACAAAAGATCATTTATTTGTGGGACTGTATAATTTAAGGTCCCTTTCAGCATTAAAATTTAGGTTCAAAGTTCTTAAAAAAAAAAAAAAGTCTGAGGTTGTAGTATTATTAGAAGCCTAGTACAAAAGAAATAGTGAGAATTCCTTTTTCTTTTGCAGAAAGCAATGCTTCCATGTATTGCCTACTCCCTATTTAAAAGTTCCTACTAAAGACCCACAACAGGGCACTTGGGTGGCTCAGTTGGTTAAGCATCTGCCTTCAGCTCATGATCCTGGGGTCCTGGGATGGAGCCCTACATCTGGCTCCCTGCTCAGTGAGGAGTCTGTTTCTCCCTCTCCCATTCCCCCTGCTTGTCCTCTCTGTCAAAGAAACAAAATCCTTAAAAAAAATAAAAAAATAAAGACCCACAACATCAGAGACAAGAAGTAAAGATTATTTTCCTTTTAGTTCCTTTAAGTCAGACAACTGAATATTCTGAGCTTCCTAAATTATCTCTTCTGACTCTAACTAACTCTAAAGGCTTTTATCAAACCCTGTTTTAAAAGATAAATTCTCCCTCCCCAAATCCACTGAATGCCTCTCAACTTACTAGCATCATTTAGTCCCTACATTAGAAACTGAAAATTATTTTTAAGTGAGACTTGAGCATCTTAACCAGGTGAACTACACTTTGAATGGAAGCTTGCCCAATGACTGCTAAATCTGCAAAGCACAAATTTGAAGCAATAAGCTTATGTATTATCTTCCCAATCGGAAAGTATCACGCTCACCATTTTATATCTTAAATCCCAGGGCTCTCATGCACTCCTTGTGGGCCTCAATTAGGTGTCCACAGTGCTCCTCTCCTTTCTCAATGATGCTATAAAAACAAAATGTACTTGTTATCTAACAAAGTAGGCATTAAGTACATTACTAGTAAACAAGCAGCATGATAGTGATGGGGGGTGAGACAGAACATGGGTCTGATGGAATGTAGCTGAAGCTTTATTTTTTTTTTTATTTCTTCATTTTTGTATTTATCTTTTTATTGGAGTTTGATTTGCCAACAGTAGCTGGAGGTTTAAAAAAATGCTATTACATTAAATGGCTTTGTTTTTATTGGCTCTTGTAATATTTCTGTGCCCATGAAGATATTCCACAGACAATCGCTTCTCGGCCTTTTGGCTAAGATCAAGTGAAGATATTCCACAGACAACTAGCTTTTAGGGAGAATCTAATTAGAAGAAATAATTATGCCTATCAAATATTGCCTCTAGCTTATATCCAAGGAACATACATAGTTCTCTAATGAAATAAACCATCTGAACATTTACCTTCAATTTGCCTACTATAAAAGAATTAAATTTTTCATTCTGCCCTACATTCAAACAGACCCAAATAAATCTCCTCCTAATCAAAATACACCCAACCACAAAAACATCAAGATCTGCCAGCCAACAGCAGCCTAATGAGCCTCCCTCATGATGAGCAAAGAACTTTCTATTTGTAGGATGCACAAAGTAAAAACTAGGACCGTAGAGCTTGACTTCTAGGGCCTGAAAAGGCAATTTTAGTAAAGATGAAGTTAAGCCGAATCTAATTATAAGAAAAAAACTGACTACTAACTATAGATATTTGCGCATAGTGGTCTGAGGCAACTAACATGAAAACAATTGGAAAGATAGATTTTCCTTCTTTAAAGAAAATAAATAAATAAATAAATAAATAAATAAATAAATACCATACATCCTTCAATAGCTCAAGGGCTGCCTGCAAATGAAGGGATGCTGGGGATAGAGCCCCCTGTGAAGAGAACAGCTGGCGAGGCCCTCGTGTGGCTTGTATCATTGACCTGTACAGTAATCCTAGAGGCGGACACTTTTATTAGCCCCATTTTACAGACACAGGACGCAGGTACCGTAAGTGATTTGCTCAAGGTCACAAAGCTGGTGGACCAAGGATTCAAATCAAACCTTGACTCTGCATCTCAGGCTCTCAGTCATGACTCCGGGCTCTTTTTAAAATTCAATAAGCACTTACTGTTAACTAGGAAAGCCATTTCTGCATCAGACTGTCGCCTTTCGATTCTTTCACGGTATTATTTGCGAAGTATCGAGCAGTAATAAAAAGCACTAAGCTCCTTACAACTTAACCGCACTATGGCACTTTTGATTTTTTTTTTTTTTTTTTTTGGTGTGAGGATAAAAAAGGGGCTGGAGGGAGAGGTGTGCATTCACATTTTCTGCCCATTCCCCCGAATGAGGTTTGTTCCACAACGGAGGCGGTATCAAATGAAAAGAAACGAAACCTTCCGTGGGTTGATGGTAATTGGTCATTTAGATGTACTATTCTCAACACGGTGCCACCCTGCTCCACAGGTGATTTTTTTTCATTCATCTCTCCAAAGATGATGGAGGAGGAGAGGCAAAGGGGGACTCTTCAGTACTTTTAAGACACGTAACCGGGTCCCGCTGTGCTAAAATTTTACCAGAAAACTTTTACTCTTCGATCTTGCCAAGTCTTCTCTCCTAGCCCGTACCGCGTGGTAACAGCAATCATTAGTATAGGCTTCCATTAATTTTAAGCTCCTTTTTAAGTCAATTCTCATCTTTCATCTATTTCTACGTATTTAGGAGACCGAAGGGCAGCACTTGACGCGTTAACAGAGGCTCAAAGACCCTTTGCAGAAAAGCTGAACGGGTGAAGCGAGCCCGCTTCGTCCACGTCCCCCGGCTGGGCTACAGGGACAGCCGGCCCACAGCCCACGGGGCCCTACAACTCCCAAGGGCGCAGCACAGCGAGCCGGGTCCGGTACGAGCCCGAGGCCGAGCGGGGTACGGAGGCACCTGCCCGCCGCCCCCTCCCGCTTGCGCACTGACCACGCATCGCGCGCCTTCTTGGTCTCCGGGCAGGCGCAGCAGGGCTTCAGCGGCTTTTTCTCCTGTGCGTCAGATGGGGTAGGGCTTGCGGCCGCTAGGCCCGGCATCTTTGAAGCGTAGAGGCAGCAACGAGCACCGCCACCTTACACGGTTCCAGGCCCGGCGCACGCCGATTCGCTCGCCGTCACTTCCGGCGGAGCTCTACGGGGGACAGGAAGTCCCGCCCCACCCCCACCCCCCGCAGGAGACGGGGGGGGGAACTTGGCGCCTGCGCAGAGGAAGCTAACAGAGGCAATGAAGTGCGGGCGCTTCTTCGGCGCAGGCGCAGAGAGGCGCGGGGGGAAAGGGCAGGTTGTGAGGCGCCCCGGGGGCGGCTGGAAAGGCGGCGACCGGCAGGTATCTCCGCCCAGCGGTGGGAAACCGAAGCCCGAGAGGGTGAGATGACTTGTCCACGCCCACCAGGAGGAACCGCTGACGAAAGCCGGTTCCCCGCCGAGTCACGGATCGACTCCGCGTGTTTCCTGCTGTCGGACGGTCGGCCCGCTCCTCCCATTTTCTGATTCAGTTAAACTTGATGATCAAAGACATTTGAACAGTGCGACCCACCGGTGAGAGGGGAAAACGCGCCTGCCGTTCTCCATGCACCTTAATTTAAAAAAAAAAAAAAGATTTTATTTATTTATTCATTCATGAGAGACCCAGGCAGAGGGAGAAGCAGGCTCCACGCAGGGAGCCCGACGTGGGACTCGACCCCGGGTCTCCAGGGTCATGCCCTGGGCCGAAGGCAGCCGCCAACCCGCTGAGCCACCCGGGCTGCCCTACACTTTAATTCTTCGCGAAAAATTGTTCCTAGCTCCCTTTCTAAGTGATTTGATTTCACTATGACTTGTTCTCACTCGTAGGGCAGAGAAACCAGTTAATGAAGTTGAAAAATGACTATTTCCTTGGCACGTCTCGAATTCCATTAGGTACATAAGTAAACGGGTGCCTACTGTTTGCAGTTGTGGAGGGTTGTTGTGTGTTTTGTTTGTTTCGTTTTGTTATTTTCCTGCAGAGAATTGTTGGGAGAAAGGGATTAAACTTATTTTTTTTTTTTTTAAAGCAGGACTTCGAGGCGTCAGAGAGCTGCCTAGTGATTGATATTTTGGGTAATCAAACTTATCAGTATCCCCTAATCAAGGTTCGTTTCTGTATGCTAGAGATTTGGTTCGGGGAATCCGTAGGTATATACGGCTGTAAACTGGCGCTGTATAGAAATGATTTCTCGGTTTGTGCACCTGGTCTCGGCTGGTCTGCCCGAGACCCCCCTGAGCGCCAATCCCACCCCCTCCCCGCGCGGTCCCATTTCCGCTCCAACAAGAGGAAAGAAACCATCGTGAACCAGGAGAAACTCGCCAAACTGCAAGCACAGGTGCGCATTGGTGGCAAAGGAACTACTTGCCGAGAGAAGAAGGTGGTTCACAGAAGAAATGCAGCAGATGATAAAAAAAAAAAAAACAAAAAACAAAAACAAAACTTCAGTTCTCCTTAAAGAAGTTAGGGGTTTAAACAGTATGTTACTGAAGAAGTGAGTATGTTCACAAACCAAGGAACAGTGATCCACTTGAACCACCCTACAGTTCAGGCATCAGCGAACACTTGGACCATTATAGGCCATGTGGAGACCAAGCAGCTGATGGAAATGTGACCCAGTGTTTTAAACCAGCTTGGTGCAGACCGTCTGACTAGTTTAAGAAGACTGGCTGAAGCTCTGCCCAAACAAATCTGTGGATGGAGAAGCACCACTTGCCACCGGAGAGGAGGAGGAGGAGGAGGAGGAGGATGAAGTTCCAGATCTTGTAGAGAATTTTGATGAAACTTCTAAGAATGAAGCAAACTGCATGGAGTCAACTTCTGAAGAAGATAAAACTTGAAGAAGTTACTGGGAGCTGCTCTTTCATATTATGACTGCTTTTTTTTTTTTTATGACTGCTTTTTAAAATTTTGTTCATGGATCTGATAAAAATCTAGATCTCTTAATATTTTTAAGCCCAAGCCCCTTGGACACTGCAGCTCTTTCAGTTTTTGCTTATACACAATTCATTCTTTGCAGCTAATTAAGCTGAAGAAGCCTGGGAATAAAGTTTGAAACAAGGTTAATAAAGTTCTTTGCCTAGGAAAAAAAAAGAAAGAATTTCTGTGTATTTTCCAAATTACAAAAACGATCTCCATTTTGTCAACTAAAAACTTAATGAGCATGTTTTTTACTTCATTATGGATTGTACGTTTCATAATAAAACATATTGTCCTTATGTTTTCCTAAAATCACCCTTATCCACCATTATCAGTTTTTTCGACTAGATATTCACTACTGTTGTTTAATATCTTGCTATTCAAACAGTGCCTCTTGGACTGCCAACATCAACATCGTTTGGAAAAGTAATGTACAATAAACATGGCTGAATAAATCAATGGGGAAAAGAAAACAAATGGAAGAAAATTGAACACCACATCAGAAGGTGGGTCTCTGGGGGTCCCTGGGTGGCTCAGTTGGTTAAGGGGTGCTTTTGGCTCAGGTCATGATCCTGGAGTCCCCTGATGGAGCCTGATGTTGGACTCCCTGCTCAGTGGGGAGTCTGCTTCTTTCTCTGCCCACCCCACTCCTGCTGTCTCACTTGCTCACTCTCACATAAATAAAATCTTAAAAAAAAAAATGCATCTGTGGATGCATTAAAGGTCTACATATGAAAGGTCAAACTAAGAAATTAATAGAAGATAGTGATAGTAGAAGAGCTTTTCTTTTTTTCTTATTAAAATAATCATCCTAACTCTAGGGGTGCTGGGCTGGCTCAGTCAGTGGAGGGTTCGACTCTTAATCTCGGGGTCATGAGTTTGAGCCACACGTTGGGTATAGAGATTACTTACAGATCAAATTTTAAACAATCATCCCAACTTGTATAGCATGTCTCCGTTACTGAGGATTCCAAAATACATTAATGTAAAGTTGGTAGAGGTTATCTTTATACTAAGGAGTGGAGTACAACCTATTTGGCAACATTTCAAAATCACAAATTGTGAGTGCCAACACAAATTGAACAAACCATTTAGAATCTAATAGTAAAGAGAGACAGTTTTATCTGAGCCCACATTAGGACAGTGCTCAGGAAACACTCTTCACAGGGAGGAAAGTACTCTGGAGAATGAAAAGTTTTTACAGTTGTATCTTTTTCCATCTTGTAAAAGCTCAAAAGATTATAGATTAGCATATAGGCAGGAATCACGAGTTTTACTGTAAAGGAATGCAGGGAACAGAAATGTTGATTGATAACTCTGGGACAAGATGGGTTTTCCTTTAGGCTACTCGTTCACAAAGCATGTGTGCATTGCATGTGTGGCAGACCATATATCAAGCTTTTGTTTTGAACAAAGTTTATGTACAGTCATGCTAACTTAGAAAGAAATCTAAGGGATCCCTGGGTGGCGCAGCGGTTTGGCGCCTGCCTTTGGCCCAGGGCGCGATCCTGGAGACCCGGGATCGAGTCCCACATCAGGCTCCCGGTGCATGGAGCCTGCTTCTCCCTCTGCCTGTGTCTCTGCCTCTCTCTCTCTCTCTCTGTGACTATCATAAATAAATAAAAAAAAAAATTTAAAAAAGAAAGAAATCTAAAATGGCTTCCCTTGTATATAAGGCCTTTTAGAGAGTTTCTTTCATCATAATTAAAAAAAATGAAGTTAATTACATTAAAATAAAGGCTTGCCGTTTTCCGTAGGACATATTAAACAAAGAAGCTATTAGACTGATGTGGCACTAATGGTGGCACTAATGGTGCAGTGATGTACATTAAGCAAACTGAAAGTTAAGCCTACAAATACCTCAAGGTTACAAAATCAAAATGCTAAGGACAACCATTCACAAACAGCCAACTAAAGTTTTAAGCTGTGGCCAATCAATAATATCCTTTCTTCTGCCTTTTCTCTGTAGAGGCCTCTCTCTGAGCTCCTGTCAGTGGAGTGAGTGTTCCTAACCATTTCTGCTGCTCAATTTGTAACAATTTTTGTTCAAATAAACTCTTAAAAATTTTAATATGCCTCAGTTTATCTTTTAATAGAAACTATAGACAAAAATAACACACAGATGATGAATTGGTCAAAGATATTTGAAACATCTAAATCCAACAAGGGATTGATGTCTAGAATATTTAAGGAACTTACAGAAAGTAATGAGAAGACCAACCCCAACAGAGATATGGAAAAGAGATATAAACAGTATATAGAAGCAGAAACGTTCAACTTGTTTTTGTTTGCATACTTATTAAAGGCAAGAGAATATGTAGAATAAATAGAAAACTTGAGGCCAACATTCATAAAAAGAGCTCTTCCGAAAGTGTATTAATTGTAGAAATGGAAAAGAAAACAACAGTGAAATATCACTTTATACCCATTAGACAAATTAGAAAGCTGAATAATGCCAAGTACCTGTGAGAAGGCAGGTTACTGTTGGGAATGTGTGTTTTGGAAGGCAGTTAGGCAGTATCCAGTTAATTTAAGAATAGTTGCATAGTCTGTGACTCAACAATTCTGTCTCTGGATGTGTATTCCAGAGAACTTCCCAGGAAGTCCATAAGGGAACATACATGGGGATAATTGTCACAGCATGTTTATGTGGCAGAGAAGTAGAGGCAATGTGGGCATTCATCCCTGCGGGGTGGATAGGGAAGTGTATTGTACAGGGCACACACTAGAAGAAATTGACAGCATACACAAACAACATTTTTTTTTTTTAAAAAGTGTGGGTACTGAAAAAAAAGAAAGAGAATAAGTACATACCCCAATACCATTTACATAAATTTAAAGAAGGGGTACAAAAACCTGAAAATACCCATAAAAATACATATGTATAAAATGACTTGCTTTAAACAGAATGGTTGTTTAAGAAGGAAGGTAAGTATGGGAAGAGAATGGGGATAAATGCAAATGAATAAAATGACCTTGCAGAGACCAATGATGACAATGTGTCATGCACAGAGCAGGATAAATAAGTCAATTTTCTGTGCTTGAAAAACAAAACTATACTGGTTGCATCCCACTAAATGCAATCTGGAAAACACTGCTTCGTGGAGTAGTAATTGAATTTAATGATTTTGATGTCCTCTTTCACTACCCTTTTAGCTGGTGTGGAATAAAGTAAGTTTTATCCTAAGAGCTTAAGCCATGTTCTTGCTTTTAAGTAAAGAATAATCATTTTGTCATATAGACATATTGTGAATCTGTAGATGACATGCTGTGATCTTATACTCATTTTGGTGCCCTAACAGTAGTTAGCATGCAATAGACACCGCATGAAGTTTCATCCAGACAAATTATTCCAAAGAAAGCTTTATTTTGCCCTGTTGCTACAAAGAATCTTGAAGTATTTTTTCCCATAGAAAGATCTCTTATCTTAAATAAGTAGCGAGACAAAATTTTTTAAAGATTTTATTTATTCACGAGAGAGAGAGAGGCAGAGACACACATGCAGAGGGAGAAGCAGGCTCCATGCAGGGAGCCCAACGTGGGACTTGATTGCCGGACTCCAGGATCACACCCTGGGCCGAAGGCAAGGGGCCCAACTGCTGAGCCACCCAGGCTTCCCAAGAAAAGGTCTGAATGATTTTTGTCTCTAGTACTGTCCAATAACACTCATATTGGCACTGATAATTCTTAATAGAGAAGTCAGATTTTTAAGACGTGCTCACTTAGAATGTATAAGCAGGGGCAGCCCGGGTGACTCAGCGGTTTAGCACCGCCTTCGGCCCAGGGCATGATCCTGGAGACCCGGAACTGAGTCCCATGTCCTGGCTCCCTGCATGGAGCCTGCTCCCCCTGCCTGTATCTCTGCCCCTCTCTCTGTCTCTCATGAATAAATAAATAAAATCTTAAAAAAAAAATGTATAAGCAGTTAAAATGGCAGCATAATCTTCAGCTACGATGTCTTCCATACATGATGAGTTTGTGAACCATCATTTGATCTTCACAGTAGTCGAGCTTATTATTTACATTATAGATGAGAACACCGAGAGATGGACATGATTTGTTCAGTCACATAACTTGTAAGTGGCAGGCCTGAGGCTCAACATCTCCCTCTAAGGTCTGTGTTCTATCTACTATCCCATTTAATTTGTCTAAATGCAAGGTATTTCTTATTTTTAAATTAATCATTGATCTATATTTAATGTGCTACTATACTTTTGTGTCTAGGAAATCAACAAGAAGAAAAGAGAAAGAAATATCTAAGAATTTAGGTATAGAAAATTGAGATAACACCGTAGATGTAGGTTATAGACCAAAATACTGAAACAGCTTCTGCAATTGAGAAAAGATTTTTCTTGCTCACTCTCCTTCCTTGCTTCACTGAAATAAGGGTCCTGCAACCCTCCCTAAGACTTACTAGGGTAAACTAGTATTGGCAGGCCTGAGGCAAAGCTGGGTAGCTGCTCCTTCTTACCCTGCCCCCACTTCCTTTAATGGGCTGTGTTCCAGATTATTAGCAAACTCTATTTCTTCCTTGAGCTCTGTGACTTTTTTAATTTTTATTTTATTTAAATTCAATTAACAGATAGTATATGATTAGTTTCAGAGGTAGAATTCAGTAATTTATCAGTTGAGCACTGGGACTCTTAAAACCCTTCCAACAACTGCTTCTTCAGGATGGAATAGTCTTGAAAAAAGACCAAAGACATTCCAAAGTGAAATATTTAGTTTCAGAGTGGTTTACAGCTACCCTACACACATAGGTTGCTTTTTCTTCTGGCTTTTAACTTACTAAGAGGTAAGCTTTAAGACTAATGATTTTTACATAAACATTCTTTGCCTTTCTTACTCAGTCTAAATGCCTTCAGACTTGTGGGCTTGTCAGAGTAGGCATTTTGTTAGGCTCTATCAGGATACAGTGCTGGAGGCTAGCGCGGTGGAAGTCTAGGCCAGCTGGTGGCAAAGGCGGAGGCCCTTCCGGGCAGTACTCAGGCCCAAGATGGTGGAGACCATGACAGGAAACCCTGACCAAATTAGGAAGAAAAATGTTAACCGTTGTAATAAATATTCTGCCTCCCACTTAACGGTCGATAAAAGATAGAAAATGAAACCCCCAGGGCATGCATTGCTCCTGCTATTGTTCTTGCTCTCAAATTTCCTCAGGGTACTTTTTGTTGTAATAAGCTTTCCAGCTTCCGTTACTCATCCTCTGTGCTGCACGCCTGTCCTTGAATTCCTTCTCGTGACAGGACCAAGAACCTTTGGCAACTCCTTCAGGTCTGACTGGGTTGATGGCTCAGGAACCAGTTCACCCGGCAACATGATGGCCTTAGTCTTTGAGGAAAAATAGAGTATAGAATAATGACATTTAATGTTTCCCATTCTCTTCCCAAGAAAAATCTCAAAAACCCATTTCCCCCCAAGAAAAACACCATTTTAGAGAGCTGTAATTGGAGATTAAATCAGGGGTAGGTGGCATGTGGAGACTAACAAAGGATTAGATTCAAGCATCTGTTTAAGAGAGGCAACTCTTGAGGTTGGTTTGATTAAGTACTTTCATATCAAGTTCTTGCTTCCCAATGCTGATTCTAACCAGCAATATTTTACTATTTTAAGCCCTTAGGGGCTTTTCGCTATTGCTATTGTAACTGCTATATTAATAGGCAGCAAGAGTTGAAATGGGGACTATAATGGACTTTTGTATAGTACAGTGAATACGTTATTGTGTGGTACCGAATGGAAGCAATACCTGTGCATGGCACCATGTGGATGACAGCCTTGGTAATGTAACAAGCAACAAGTAAGGAAATACTCTCTCAGATCCCTCCGTGTTGAAAGTATTAGCTATTTTTCCTGCCTAACTAATTCCAGGTGTGGAGACTACCAAGGAAGGGTAGGTAGTGGATGTTGGTGGAGGAGTGACACCATATGCTGAGAGAGAAGAATTACATGGCCTGAGTTCTCACTTCCCTAGTTCGTAAGTGCAGAGGTAATTTTGTATAGTATTTACATTTCTGCCTCTTGGGGAAAAAAATAAAAGCTTTCCAATTTCTACAGATAAATATGTGTTATATATCATGTTCTATAGCTTTTCAAGAACTCTGAAGGGTTTGAAATTTTACCCTATTTGCCTATCATAGTCCCATGAATGCTACTAGAAGCCAGCAAACTGCTAGGTCAGAGATAAAGGGTAATTCATTCCTTACAGTGGTAGCAGCAATGCATCATATCGGCATTTTTGTGCCAGTTCTCTGAGCCTCAATTCCCACAGGGTGATGTAAAGAAGGCCAGATGGCATCTGCACACACTCTGAGTTGCATTACAGGAAAAAAAAATAGTGAACTTAGGAAACCCAAATCTTTAATAATGGGCAGTAGGAATGCCTGCCCTTTGCTCAAAGGGAGACTGACTTCGTAGGCTCTAAGCAAACTTGCCCTTTGCTCCACAAATGCACACTATCTCTCTTGTCCACGGTTGTTTCCTACACAAAGGAACAAAAGCAGACAGTACCCACCTCACAAAACAAGCAGAAACACGGCCAACTGTCTTCCAACATGGCAAAGTATAACTTTTTTTTTTAAGATTTTATTTATTTATTCATGAGAGACACACAGAGAGAGGCAGAGACATAGGCAGAGGGAAGCAGGCTCCATGCAGGGAGCCTGACGTGGGACTCGATCCCAAATCTCCAGGATCACACCCTGAGCCAAAGGCAGGTGCCCAACCGCTGAGCCACCCGGGCGTCCCTCGGCAAAGTATAACTTTAATGATTTTTTTATTAACTAGTACCCCTCTACAACATCAAAGTTACAAATAAACTGCATGACACAGAATGTAATTTTCTCAAGACTGCACATTATTTCTTTCTTGTGTAGCACTGCCAAAAACCTAGTGGTAATACACATTTATTATCTGTTTTTATAGTTGGCAATCTAGGCATGGCTTAAGTAGCTCCTCTGATGAGGGTGTCACAGGACTGTAATCAAGATATTGGGTGAGACTGTGGTCTTATCTGAGGTTCTAATGGGGAAGGATATTCTTTTAATCTCACTCGGGTTTGGCAGGGTTCAGTTTCTTCCAGTTGTAGGATTGAAGGTTTTGGTTTCTTGCTGTGGTTTGGAGGTTGCCCTCAGCTCCAAGAGGCTCGGTTCCTTGCTATGTGGCCAACATGGCCACTTGCTTCCTCCACCCAAGGGAGAGAGTGAACAACTCCAGTAAGATGGCCAGAACGGTCTACAGAAGACAATCACATAGTCATATATACCTCATCGTACTGGACATATTCTGTTGGTTAATGTCTTTCAGTGTATCAATGGAGGGGGCTGGCTGTTGGCTACTTAAGAAAATTTATGTGATTCAGAGAGGAAAAGTCTGAGGAGGGGACATTTTAGCTGAGAACGCAAATGATGAGCAGTCAGCAGTGAGAAGATGGGGACAGGGGTGAGCAGCATTCTGGGAAGAAGGGACAGAAAGTGGGAAAGGTAGCTATGCCCACAGACCATTATAATATTGTATTTTATTTGTTTCTCTGTTTTCCCCATCATTGAGTATGCTGCACAAATTATCTCAGAATCTTCAACACCTATTCTATAGTAGACAGTAAATTTTTTTCCATAAATGGATGGATTTATTAAAGTTTTTTTTAAAGACTTTATTTATTCATAAGAGACGAGAGAGAGAGAGAGAGAGAGAGAGAGAGAGAGAGAGAGAGAATGAGAAAGAGGCGGAGACACAGGCAGAGGAAGAAGCAGGTTCCATGCAGGTAGCCTGATGTGGGACTCGATCCCTGGTCTCCAGGATCACACCCCGGGCTGCAGGCAGCGCTAAATCACTGAGCCACCCAGGGATCCCCGGATGGATTTATTAATTTAGGTATCATAAGTTTTCATTTATCAGGAACTTCAAAGATACAAAATGAGCATGTGAAGGCCTGTGCCCACAACGAACTAACAGTTTTGTGGAGAGAGTTGCAAACAATTAACTAATGCAAAGTGGTCCGTGCTATTGGAGCTCCTATAGTGTTGGAAGAAAGAATGAAGCCTCACTCTATTTGGGAGATTTGTGAAAACTGCATAAAGGTAATAAAGTCAGCACCAAGTCTTCAAGGATGCCTAAATTAGTGCATAAATAGGAAAAGGCATTGTAAGCAAAGGAATTTGCTTGAGCAGGGGCTTGGGAGTGACAAAGCATATGGCTGGTTTGCAAACCCCCAAGAAGTTTAGGGGTAAACAAAACAAGAAATATGTGTGTGGAGTGATAGCAGGCCAGGAGGTTTATTCAATAAGTGACTATGGATCACATCAAAGGACAAAGAAGTCAACTCTAAGGTGTGTGCTACTAGCCTAATGGGATCATCTGAGTATCGTAAATAATAATAATGGATTAAAACACATCAGCTATGTAAAATGTATGCATTCCTAATGATCCTAAACAAACAAAACTTTACTGGTTAACACTGGAGGTTGCTAGGGCATCAATTCATTTCTCTGAAATTTTATAATTAAAGTGAAAAATCCCAGCATTTTTCTAGTCTTTCTTCTAGGATCCCTGTATTTCAGGATACCAATGAGTGGGTGAAAGTTCTTTTTACAAAAGCATTCCCAGGTAATAAGGAAAATCCACTGAAAGTATTAGAAAATCTAGTGTTTTGGGATAAGACTTACAAGATATACTAAAATACAATGGATCTTTTTTTGATAGGAAAAACAAACACTATTAAATGACATTTTGGCTTTGACCAGGTTAATTTGAGTACGTACTGAGTATGAGATGATATGAAGAAATGATTTTGTTAGATGTGATAATGGTGAAGTCAAAAAGCATCTGTTATCAGTTTGAGATGCACATTAATTTTAAGGGTAAAATACTGTCTGAGATTTGAAAATTGAATGTTTTCAAGATATTCAAGCACAGAGCATCTGTATCAGTTTGAGATGCACATTAATTTTAAGGGTAAAATACTGAAATTTGAATATTGAAGATTGAATATTTTCAAGATATTCAAGCAGAGCATCTGTATCAGTTTGAGATGTATATTAACTTTAAGGGTAAAATACCGTTTGAGATTTGATTATTGAAGATTGAATATTTTCAAAATATTCACGCACAGAGCAGGGGAGAGGACGAAACCAGATTGGCAACGTGTTAAATAATTGTCGATTCTTGGTGACGGGTACCTGAGGCTTATGAAAAGTGGATTCACTTTTCCCAATGTTTAATATCTTCCTTCACAGTTTTGAAAAGCAGAAGCAGCCCCGCGGAAAGGGGAGGTCCGAAATGAAAGACCCCAGTTATTCCTGAAGGTTCCGAGATTTCCCAGGGATTTCCGAAAGGCACGAACCGTAATTGCCGGATGGCTGCTCACTCGCGCGGCGGCCGCGGGCTCCCCAGGGGCGGTGGAGGACTCGCGGCAGTCGCGGCCGCCGCGGGAAGCGGGGACGTCGCTAGCCTGCCGGGCGCCCTCCCGCCCCCTCGACCCCCTCCTTTCCCATCTCTCTTCTCGCGGGGCTCCGCCCACCCTCCAGGCGCCTGCGCGCTCGCCTTCCCCTCCAGCGCCTAGCCCCGCCCCTTCCGCTCCCGCACCCTACCGGGGCCCTCTCCCACGCCAACCCCGCCCCTTCCTCCTCAAGCCCCGCCCCACCGCGCGCGTTCGCCCCGCCCCTGGTCCCGACGCGCGGACGCAGGTTACCATGGTTACCGTGCACGCCGCGGCCGGGCGTCGGTAGTGGGTCCCTAGCTGGCGGGACGGGAAGGGCTGCACCATGAGCCGTGTGGTGACTATCGAGGAGCCCCTGGCCAGCCCGCAGCTGCCTCAGACCCGGTGCAGGGAGAAGCCGGGGGCCAGCGGCAGTGTCTCCGCCAATCGACCGTATGATTTTCTGTACGGTAAGCGCTGCCCCGGACCTCCCTCCTGGGTCGTGGACTCCTGGGCCAGGTGGGCCGCGGGACCTGGGGCGCGGTGAACGGAAGATGAGCCTCGGGACAGATCCCCCGCCCGCGGGTGTCCTCTGTCGGTTGGGCGCTGCCCCGAGGTCCCCCCCGCCCCCGGCGGTGCTCCCCGCGGGCGTCGGAAGCCGCAGGTGCGCCCCGTCCCGGAGCCCCGCGCGGGATCGCCTCGCTGTTCCCACCGTCTTTTCCCTGGGGACTTGCACAGCCTGAAGCGGTCCCGGGTGTTCTGTTATCCAGGAAAGCAGGCAGTGATTTGCTAGATTTGGAGATTCTCTCAACATTCCCACATTCCACCTGTGTGAAGGGCCGGACCAAAAGGACGCTCCCGCTCCGGTTCTCCGTGCTGCTCCACATTTGGCTTTGTAGATAAGGAAGGAGCAGTCTTATCTCACCTTTGTTTTTAGTTTTCTCTTCTTAAAAAAACAAAAACAAAACCTTACTGTTACTCATCAGAGCACTGCTTATAAACTAGGTCCACTGGATTCTTTTCTGTCAATTAAGGCCCAGGTTGTCTTAATGTCCTGCTTGTCCGTTTTTGTGGTTTCTTCTACCGGACCTTAAGTTCCTGGAGTTCCTGAAGTACTGGTTTTGTACATTTTTGCAGCCTTTGGGTGTCTTCCAACCTATTCCAGTGTTGGTGCATGTGCTCGCTACTTCATAAATGTTTACTGAAACTTGAATTTATTATAAGAATTTTAATCAGTTAAACGTGAGTTTTTTTTTTTTCTAATATCGCCCTCCGCAGTCTCATGCTCTTCACCTGAGCCTTAGGTTGCTTTTAAACCATGTGGTAAAAAATAAAATAAAATAAAATAAAAAATAAACCATGTGGTATCTCCTCTAGGATTCCCAGAATCTTCTTTGAATGGGAATCCATCGGTTACCCATTTCGTGGTATAGGGGGTATGTAATGGTTGCGTAGCTATTCTGGCTGGTGGTTTTCTTTATTCACTCTTGGTTTCATCTTGTAAAAGAAGTCTAGTAAACTGTAAACACATCACTACCGTTTCAAAAGTAATTTGGGAATTGGATAGACCTCTTCAGTAAAGAAAGGCAAGAATTTATCAAGCTTGTCTCTTTTATTCTTAAAAGTCTCTCTCTCTCTCTCTCTCTCTCTCTCTCTCTCTCTCTCTCTTTTGCAGAAGGATTGCAAAACGTTTCCATATCCCTTGCAAGGAAGAGAAACCCACTCAGAATAGGCCAAATAAAGTTTGGATTGTTCCAATAAAACAGGCAGTCTCACAGCTATTAATGGACGGGAAGCAAGTATAGCCAGGACAAAGTAGAACCAAGACAGGGAAGGTTAGAACTAAGGTGTGGTACCCTTCTGTGTGATTTCTTGGGCTTTACGGTTTTTTTTTTTTTTTTAAATTCTTTTTTTTTAAATTTTTTATTTATTTATGATAGTCACAGAGAGAGAGAGAGAGAGAGAGGTAGAGACATAGGCAGAGGGAGAAGCAGGCTCCATGCACCGGGAGCCTGACATGGGATTCGATCCCGGGTCTCCAGGATCGCGCCCTGGGTCAAAGTCAGGCGCCAAACCACTGCGCCACCCAGGGATCCCGGGCCTTACGGTTTTTTACCTTGTTTAGGTTGTCAGATTTAGCAAGTAAAGATACAGGATGCACACAGTTAAACATAAATTTGAGATAAATAACGAATAATATTTTAGTATACATTTTTAGCCCCATGCAATATTTGGGATATGTCTATATAAAAAGTTATTCATTGCTTATATGAAATTTAAATATAACTGGGCATCCTGTATTTTATCTGGCAACTCTAACCCTTGCTTTTTTCTGTGCATATGTTTCCCTTCTTCCATCTGACAGAAAGCAACTTGTTTATGGATTTCTCTTACTACGACAGGGACTGGAATGGCAGTCTCTGCGACCTCTTGTCCTAAAGCTCACTACCAATTGTATAGAGTCCTCGTGTATCTTAGCTGAAAATTGAAGAGAGAGATAAGATGTGTTGTTGACAAGCCAGTGAATTGACTGGCCTGGGTCAGATTTTCACCCTGGCAGAGCTGTGGTGGTCAGTGGTACACATATGAACACCTTTCTAAGCCTTTTCACCCTTCCCTCACTCCCACCCCTCAAACCCAATGGCCTTTTTATCATAGTTAATTGTCTGCAAGGCTTTTGCTCCTCTAATCAGCTTTGGATGTCTTCATTAAATGTAATTACTCTTCTGATCATTCTAGCAATTAAGATAGATTCTAATACCTTGTTTTTCTTAGTATTAAAGTTAACATCATTTTCTTAATAGATTTTACCTCCTTTATATACCATTTTGCATTTTACTTTTTTTTTATTTTTAAGATTTTAAAAAAGATGTTATTTATTTATTCTTGAGAGTCACACAGAGAGAGAAGCAGAGACATAGGCAGAGGGAGAAGCAGGCTCCATGCAGGGAGCCCAATGCCAAACTCGATCCCGGGACTCTGGGATCATGCCCTGAGTGGAAAGCAGATGCTCAACTGCTGAGCCATCCAGGTGTCCCTGCATTTTACTTTTAGTTTTTTGGTAAATGCTTTGTATCTCTCAAGTGCCTCCCAGAGTGACCACCATACACTGTCACTTTCCTGAATTTGTATATTGATTAGTAGGTACACTACTGCCCTGATAATTAAAGCTTTTAAATATATGATATAGTTTTCCAAAAATGTTTTAAAATGCTTTCTAGGTTTGTCATAAACTCTTTCCTCCTTTCTTTTCCCCCAGAATATGCAATTCATTATACTTTTTCCTAAAAGTTTACATACTTCCTCTCTCATGATTACTTGGTTATGACAACTTCCTAGGCTTGTCACAACAGTTTCTACAGTATGGGTAAATTGGTTGAGGGACTTTTTCATGGTTTTCATAGGAAACTTTAACCCATAAAATTCATGGAGTATTGATAATATTACTCCTGGGAGCCAGAAGGATCGGAGTTGAAATTCTGTCAGTAAGTGGCTAACTTCTTGAAGCCTCAGTTTCCTTCCCTTTAAAAAGGAGCCCTAGTGCCTACCTCATTGGGTTTTTGTGAGAATTAAATGAAATATTGCACATAAAGCACTTAATACTTACCTAGGAATAAGCAAGCAATACCTGGTGAGTGCTATTATCTGGGCATCTCAGAGGTCCTACTGTTGCCTTTCGAGCACTGATTATGATCACACTTGTAGGACACGTCGCAGAATGTGTAGTCATAAATCATATGCTATTGTGCCATTATCTTCTATAGGTGGCAGGAGTGTTTCTGTAGATAGCATGCCTTTGTACTCCTTATGGGAAGAAGAGGAGGATGGCTTATAATTTATTATTCAGACTTAGGGGAAATGTAGGCTAAATTCATTTAAGAGGAACGACACAGTTAGAACCATAGACCCAGTGACATCTTTTAAATCACTTAAAATAAGAGTATGAATAGAAATTTCCCTTTGTCCCGTTCTGTTCTCAATATATCAGACAGGTTGAAGCTACAGCCTTCTTCCCTTTAAGCAAGTACATTCATTCGGTCTTCCAATACACTAGCCTGTTATTTGGGGCCATAAACTTTGCCTTTGTCATTTCTAATCAGCCCCATTTCCATTCTCAACTTGAATCATAGATATGGATTTGGGTGCTGCAGCTAAAGAAGAGTATATCTAAAGGTGATGATTCCCAAATACATATTCGCTGGTCCAGACTTCTCTCTCAAACTGTAGATTTGTGTAGCAAATTGCCTCTTTTGGGACGCCTGGCTGGCTCAGCGATTGAGCACTTACCTTCAGCCCAGGGCATGATCCTGGAGTCCCAGGATCAAGTCCCACATCGGACTCCCTGAGAGGAGCCTGCTTCTCCCTCTGCCTATGTCTCTGCCTCTCCCTCTGTGTCTTTCATGAATAAATAAATAAAATCTTTAAAAAACCCCAACAAATTGCCTCCTTTGTTTCTCTACTTGGACATATAATAAACACCTAAGGCCTGCTTTTCACATTCTCCCTACAAACCCACAGGCTTTCCTGTGTCAATTGATACCAACCCCATACTTTAGTTACTGAAGTCCAAAAATCTTAGAGCCACCATTGTCTTCTCTCTCTCTCTCTCTCTCTCTCTCTCTCATACACCATTCCAATCCATTAAAAATTCTTCTCTCTTCCACTTTATAAATAGATCTAGAATCCTGCCCCATTTCATCACTTCTATTGCCATCACCATCATCTCTTCTCTAGGCTCACTGCATGAGCCTTCTAATAGGTCTCCCTGTCCTTTTCATAACTTCCATACAATCTGTTCGTCACTGGGTAGCCACAATGAACATTTTTAAAAAATATTTATTTTAGAGTGTGCCTATGCATGAGTGGGAGAGGGACAGACAGGCAGAAGGGGAGGGAGAGGCAGAGGGACAGGGAGAAAATCCCAAGCAGACTCCTTACTGAGTGCAGAGCCCTATGTGGGGCTCAGTCCCACAGCCCTGAGATCATGTCCTGAGCTGAAACCAAGAGTCAGATGCTTAACTGACTGAGCCACCCAGGAGCCCCTACAATGAACATTTAAAAATGTAAGTCAGATTTTGCCCCTTCTCGCCTCAAAATCTTGCAGTGGTTTCCCACCTCACTCAGATTAAAAGCCAAAGTCTTTTCAGTGGCCCACAAAGCCCCATGTGATCTAGGCCCCTGGTAACTTGTCTGACCTTTGATCTGCTATATTTTGTCTCTCTTCCTCTGTTTCAATGCCATTGGTCTCTGCTCTTTTTCAAACATGTCAGGCATGCTGCCATCTTAGGGCCTTTGCTCAAGCTGTTTCTTTGCTTCACATGCTCTTCCTTCAGAGAACTGTGTAGTTAACTCCCCACTTGCAAGTCTCCTTAAATGTCACCTCTCAGTGAGGCCTGCCCTGACTACTCTGTGTAAAATTGCAACCCAATCTCCCTCACTTGCTCTTTCCCGACTTTTTTTTTTTTAGTAGCACTTACTATCCTCTAATGTATTATATAAAATGTTAGTTTGTTGTGTTGTTTATTGCCTCTCTCTCACGAGGTCAGGGACCTTTATCTTTTTCCTTGATATATTCTAGGCACCTCAAACATAGTAACCCATCAATAAATCTTTCATGAATGAAAGAGAGCTGAGCCTCCTGTAGCTTTCCAGCCATGGGGAGAATATTAAGTGTCTACATCTAATAAATCATTTTTGTTGGGTAACTGAGGAGTTTTAAGACTCTAGGAATTGACTCACGTAATCTAAATTAAAGTTACCTTTAAATCACAATAACAATTAGTAATTTCTGTGAAGATTTATGCTGCCAAGTATCTAGACTAGTTGGTCAGTGTATTTGTTTCTCAAGAGATGACTACTTAGGAAATCAAGTCTGTGTCTGATGGTAGCTTATGAATTTAATGTCATATTATTTAATTTTAAGGGATGGTATAATCCTAAATATTCTCTGTTGCTTTAAAGATATACCTATCAAGAATAAAGGGGAAAGGAAAAAAAAATGAGTGGGAAATGTCAGAAAGGGAGACAGAGCATGAGAGACTTGTAACTCTGGGAAACGAACTGGGGGGGGGTGGTGGAAGGGGAGGTGGGTGGGGGGGTGGGGGTGCCTGGGTGATGGACACTGAGGGGGACACTTGATGGGATGAGCACTGGGTGTTATTCTATATGTTGGCAAATTGAACACCAATAAAAAAGAAATGTATATTAAAAAAAAGATATACCTATCAAGCCCATACTTACAATAACGGAGTAATCTTTTGTTGAACTTTGGAGAAAAAATTTAGTCCATCATCAACATTCTTCTAAATTTAAGGAGGGAATTATAGCTGATTTTATTTATTTATTATTAGAGAATGACATTTTCTTACTATGTTTATCAATTCAGAGGTGACATGTTGTTAAGAGTTTGTACCTTTCCCTTGTACTGAATATGAGAGGTAGTGTTCCAGTGTGTTATTTCTTTTACTTGCAAATAAGTATAGTTAGTGTATGCGGGGTCTTTTGTCTTAGAGTATTTTCTGGGTTACCCAGACCCAGAAGGTAGTTTGTTCATAGGAGAGGAAAGACAATGTGTTTAGATTTTGGTGCTTGAGAATATATCAGAATATATCTTCTTACCTTCCTATTGAATAAACTGACTTTGGAATACATAGAGAAGAAATGCATCTAACAGACTCTCACTGGTGGTAGAGATGTATGAGCTGCTGTAGAGTTAGGCAATATCTAAATCTTGTAATTTGTTTTCCAATTAAGAAATTACATTGTTTTGCCATTATTCTCAGTCAAGAGTAGATATATTCTATTCCTTATACCACTTTATTGTTGATTTTGCAGATCCATTGTTTATTGTGTCAAGTGAGAAAGATCACACACAGGCAAATATCCAAGCTAACCTGATTCGAAACAGACTGGTAGGTCTAATTCATTCACTAAGGCAGCCTAATGAATTTCCACCACCTAGTTTTGCTAACCACACTGATCAGATTGACTAATCATCAGATCACCAGTGGATTTTATATTCTGCAGAAATTACTCTGCCATGATTACTAGGGGACATCTTGATATTTGTGGCCCAGTGTGAAGATTAATTAACTAATAGTGAATAAAAGAGTCATTATAACCTAATTTATTTCAGTGGGAAAAGTTATATGTGCCCGTGCTAAAGAATTCAAGTAGTACAAAAACATGTACAGTACAAAGGAATTCTAACCCTCAGCCCCCTTCTCATGATCATCCACTGTCATTAGTTTCTTGGGTATCTTTCTGGAGATATTCTGTGTATGTACAACTACCCTTCTTTCTGTGCCACATACACTGTTTTATAGCTGTCAAAAAATTTACAAAAATAAATAAAATGCTTTAGAAAATCTGAAGGTAACATTTTGTCTTTTTTTTCCCTGCCTCCCTGTCCGAATATTAGAGAAGAGTTCCCAGGTTTAGAACCATGTTCAGTAACTTGATCCATTATCCAAGGTATTCTCTGTATTGGAGCAAGGTTGACCCTGTCCCAGCATTCATGCGCCGGGAATGGAAAGGACAGGAGGAGAAACACAGAGAAGGCCTCTGGCAGCTTGCTATGTAAGTGTCTGGTAGCTTCAGCTGCTTCTCATGTTTTTAATGAATGCATTTTTCTTCTTAAGATTTTTTTATTCTGCACTTTTTTAAAAGTACAAGTGTTATACCTAGATCAATGGACCCCAAATTACTTCTCTTAAGTCCTCTGACCAAAACGAGCCGGATTCAGGGGCAATGGTTATGGGTTTACAGGTTAGTAGATGTTCTCAGAAGCTTGGAGTGAATATGTATATTAAATGACAGTTTGCTGCCAAAGGTAGAGGTAGAGGTGACTGAATTTGTTTCTTTGATCCATCTTAGAAATTGTAACTATATCCTTCTGCTAGTATCTAAATATATATATATATATATTTGGAGATTTGCAGCCAGAGCACCTTCAGAGATAAGTATCTTGAATTCTTTGTTCTTTTAATTATTTACAAGTCATACCTAGTAAAGTAAAAGGAAAAAAGCTACCTTTCAACCTGGACATAAAAAGTTGTCTCTTAAAACTCTGTTATTCCTATGGACTATTGATTAAATGCATGCTTTTTGTATGTGAGTTTTCATAAATCTACTCTTTTCTTACTCTTACTTCCTCTTGTTAGCTCCTAGTTTCCTGGTTCAGGGAAAGTAATTGTTATCTAGTCTGAGATGTAGGTCAGTCAGATGCACGTTATAGAAGACTTTGGTCTCAGTTTCATCAGATACCCTGTATATCTTCTACTTTGTAGATCTAAAACTATTAAATATAGAAATTATATTTGGAAATGACATGTTAGACTTTAATAATGTTTTCCTGCTTCATTTTAGAACGGATACATCTTTCCAGATGGCTAAAGAGGTTTATGAAGATCCTGATGTGACTGGAAAGAATCGCTATAAATATTTTGAAAGGTAAAAAGTAATTACTAATGAAAATGAGCCCTGGATTTTATTAGAAAATGTTTATGGGGGTACCTGGGTGCTCAGTGGTTGAGCATCTGCCTTTGGCTCAGGTCGTGGTCCCCAAGTCCTGGTATCCAGTGCCATATTGGGCTCCCTGCAGGGAGCTTGCTTCTCCCTTTGCCTATGTCTCTGCTTCTCTCTGTGTCTCTCATGAATAAATAAATAAAATCTTTTAAAAAAAGGAAGAAAGAAAATATCTTTATGATAATGATAGCAGCTATCACTTTTGAGTGCATGCAATGTGTTAGGTACCAGTTTAGTACTTTATATATATAAAATCAATTTTTTAGACTTTAATTTTAAGAAATTTCTACACCCAATGTGGGGCTTGAACTCACAACCCCGAGATCAAGAGTTGCATGCTCTACCAAGTGAGCCAGCCAGGTGCCCCTATATAATTAATTTTTACAACAGAAATGTAGGATAAGATATATTATCCCTATTAGTAAGGAAGCTGAGACCAAGAGAGGAGAAAACAATTGCTTGAAGTCTCTTAAGTTAGCAAGTGGCAGATCTGGGATTACAGCTAAATCTGCCTAACTTCAGAGGTACTAGTGTAAGTAAGAATGTATATTTGAGAACAAAATGAAGTGATCAAGTCAAGTGAAGTACAGCAGAGACACCGTGATAGTCATAGTACATGGGAAATTGTTACAAGTGGGCAAATAGGCGACATTCACTGTCTTTGTGTGAATCTTGCCAAAACTAACATGGTTGAAAGTTTCACTTTGTTTCATTTGTGATCAATAATCATGTGATAATCATATAGTTAGATTAAAGTAAAATGAAGATCTTCCTATAGGTCTTATGTTGTTAGAAAAATAGTCTTAGGGATCCCTGGGTGGCGCAGCGGTTTGGCACCTGCCTTTGGCCCAGGGAGCGATCCTGGAGACCCAGGATCGAGTCCCACATTGGGCTCCCGGTGCATGGAGCCTGCTTCTCCCTCTGCCTGTGTCTCTGCCTCTCTCTCTCTCTCTGTGACTATCATAAATAAATAAAAATTAAAAAAAATTTTTGAAAAATAGTCTTAATGTCACATGTACATAAGCTTCCTTGAGAAAGTAAATTTGTAGTCCACATTGTTATTTGTGAGCAACCTCCTTATAGAAGTTTTATAATGCTGACTTTTTAGAGAAATGGTAAATTTTTCTTTAAATATTTTATTTATTTATTTATTTATTTATTTATATTTATTTATTTATTTATGAGAGACAGTGAGAAGGAGAGAGAGCATAAGCAGTGAGAGGAGCAGAGAGAGAGGGAGAAGCAGACTTCCCACTGAGCAGGAAGCCCATGACTAAGCGGGGTTCCACTGGATCCCACAATCCTGAGATTATAACCTGAGCCAAAGACAGAAGCTTAACCAACTGAGCCAGCCAGGCGCCCCGAGAAATGTTAAATTTTTAACACAGGAGTGCCTGGGTGGCTCAGAGGTTGAGCATCTGCCTTTGGCCCAGGACGTGATCCTGGGGTCCCAGGATGGAGTCCTACACTGGGCTCCCTGCAGGAGCTTCTCCCTCTGCCTGTGTCTCTGCCTCTCAATCTGTGTCTCTCATGAATAAGTAAATAAAATCTTAAAAAAGAAAGACAAAATAGAAATCTTCCTACTCTCAGATCCCTGGGTGGCGCAGCGGTTTGGCGCCTGCCTTTGGCCCAGGGCGCGATCCTGGACACCTGGGATCGAATCCCACATTGGGCTCCTGGTGCATGGAGCCTGCTTCTCCCTCTGCCTGTGTCTCTGCCTCTCTCTCTCTCTCTCTCTGTGTGTGTGACTATCATAAATAAATAAAAATAAAAAAAAAAACAAAAACAAAAACCAAAAAGAAATCTTCCCACTCTCTAGTGATTCTGTGCCCAGATTTGAGGATTACCAGTATGGGATATTCAAGCTCTCTGATTTTCAAGGATGAATATGGGAGTTAGAGTAAAGCTCAGAGAGTACACATTGCAAAAGTCCCACGCATTTGTGTTCTTCTTTCTTTGCAGGCCTTTCCTTCCATTTCATCAACAGGTGCCCTTCAATATTGTTTTTGCAGCAACCAAGTAAGTAACCATTATTTTAACCAAGTAAGTAACCAAGTAAGTAACCATTGTAAAATAATATTGCTTGTTCCCATATTTGTTACAGAATTCCAATATTTTTCAAATTCCAGATCACAAATCATTAGAAAGTCATGACATATTTTACTGGGGCATGGACAGCATTTTTAGGAAAAGAGATAGAAAATAACCCAAAGCGTCAGATATATTGAGGATAATTGTGGTTTTTTGCTAATAACTTCTGTTTTGGGTAGATATATATACATAAGTTCATATGTCATGGTTATGATGTAAAATGTATTTATTATATGGTATGGTAAATAAAAATTAAAAAATGCTTTAATTACCCTCTTTTGCATCCCTGAAACACACACTTATTTGGCAATAGCTCTTTAGCATTTTATCAGGAAAACTAGGGGCACTGTGATCCCGGGGTCCTGGGATTGAGTCTTGCATCTGGCTCCCCTAGGGGAGCCTGCTTCTTCTTCTGCTTGTGTCTCTGCCTCTCTCTGTGTGTCTCTCATGAATAAGTAAATAAAATATTTTTAAAAATATTTTTAATGTATTTATTAGAGAGTGTATGAGTGGGGCAGGGTGGGGGGAAACAGAGGGAGAGAGAGAAGCAGACTCCCCATTTAGCAGGGAGCCCAATGCAGGGCTTGATCCCAGGACGCTGGGATCATGATCTAAGCCAAGGGCAGATGCTTAACTGACTGAGCTACCCTGGTGCCCCTGTCTTCTGATTTTTTTAAGACTGTGCATGGATACCTTTGGCTCTTCTATAGATGGAGAGTGAATTTCTCACCCTCTCCCTAAAGAGAGCAACTTTATGTGGTGTCAGTTTACCCAGGGACAGCTGCAGACTTGTTTTCAGTGAAATGCTCTGTATGAGAAAAGAGGAACATATGAGATCAGTAGATCCCTATAGATTCGTTTGATGATTTTTTAAAAGCAGACTTACTGGATCACCTTCTTTGGAGTTAATAATTACATTAGGTCTAAAAGTTGTTCAATTAATCTTGGGGAGTTCTAAGGTCTGTGGTGATGAACACTAGGCCTCTTCTTTTGTAAATAATTGTGACAAGAGGGACATCCTCTAAGAATTAAACCATAACAGTTGACATCTTAGATACTCTCTTTCTTAGAACTTTTAAAGGAATTAATCAGTATCCCTAAATGAAGTCAACTCTGGAATTCTGGCAGGGTTGAATTTTTGAGCAATGAGGATAATCCATCCTAGGTTAGAGGGATGGACTTGTCTGGGGGACCAGCTGCCTTCTCCAGGCATACCTTTTCATGGTTAGCTGATGGAGTCTTTACTTTGGACTCATCTAGGCATCTTGGTAAAAAGGATAAAAAGTTAATATTTTTAAAAAGTTCAGTGGTGGTTATTAGTTCCACATGTAAGGAGCTTGGCAGTTGCCATTTGTCCTAAAAACAAGTAAAAAGCTGAACAAACTGAAAAAAGCAACAACTTTTCTTGGATCTGTAGGAAAGGGGAAGATTTAGGGTAAATTGCTGCCCTCAGAGAGTCAGACAGGTTATCTATTTATTTTCTTAAAAGATTTTATTTATTTATTCATGAGAGAGAGAGAGAGAAAGAGAGAGAGAGAGGCAGAGACACAGGCAGAGGGAGAAGCAGGCTCCATGCAGGGAGCCTGATGTGAGACTCGATCATCGGACTCCAGGATCACGCCCTGGGCTGAAGGCAGGCACCAAACCGCTGAGCCACCCAGGGATCCCCAAGAGTCAGACAGGTTAATACAAGGAGGCAGGGCTTCCCAGAATCCCAGAGATTCATGAGCAGAAATCACGCCAGAAATCAAGTCCAGGTCTAGGAAAACCTGAACAATAATTTATTAATTGCTGGAGGCTCTGAGAATTAAAATTCTAGGGGGACCTAGTCACTGGGGCTCCCACAATTCTATGAGATGAGATTTACCTCCAAGAGCTCAACTAGCTTATCACAGTAAATATTGGGGAAAAAACCCCTCGTGCTTTGAATTGGGGGAATGGAAAAGGAACCATTTTGAAATATGCCAGAGCACTCTGTTCTTAACAAGGTCAGCTGTTAGGAGAAACTAGTTAACCAGAGCCTAACCTGATGGATATTATTAGAGCCTAACTGACCTGGTGGAAGGAAAATATGCAACTCTAGCCTCCTCTAGCAATCCTGCCCCACCTAGAGGGGAGAGAAAAAACTGAGAAACACTTAAGTTCACAGTCCCTATGCACAGGCTCACCAAAAGACTGTAACATTATCATGGGACAATAGAACACTTATCTTCCCCCTCCTCCCCATCTTACCACCACATTACTAAAGGCCTATTTATAGTAGTTCTTTTTACCCAGTACATTATGTATCACAGTCAAAAAACAAAAGGCATACTAGAAGGCAAAAAACACAATTTAAAGACACAGCATAAACTGTAGAACTAGACATGGCAGGTATGTTGGAATTATCAGATCAGGAATTTAAAACAACTATGATTAACATGCTAAGGGGCTCTAGTGGGTAAAGTGAGTAGCATGCAAGATCAGAGAGACAATGTCAGCAGAGGAAAGGAAATTTTAACTAAAAAAAGAATGCTGGAAATCAAAACTCTGACAGAAATGAAGAATACCCTTGATGGGTTCATTAGTAGGCAGGATACCACTTAGGAAAGAATTTGGAGCTAGAAGTTATAACCATAGAAAGCTATACAACTGGGAAGCAAAGAGAATAAAGACACAAAGACTGAAAAAAAAAGGAGTAGAATAGCCAAGAACTTTGGACAACAACAAAAATATAATAAATGTGTAATGGAAATACCAGAAGAGAGAAAGGAACAGAAGACATATTTGAAACAATGACGGAGGATTTTCCCCAAATTAATGTCAAACACCAAATTACAGAGTTAGGCAGCCCAGAAAACACCAAGCAGGATAAATAAAGAAGTACACTGAAGCATATCATATTCAAACTAAAGAAAATCAAAGATAAAGAAAAAATTTTGACAGAATCTAGAGGACAAAAATACCTATAGAGGAACAAAGATGAGAATTACTTCTGATTTCTCAGAAATCATGTGAGCAGGAGGAGAAAGAAGTGAAAATTTCAAGTGTTGAGAGAAAAAAAATGAACCTAGAATTCTGTATCCTATGAAATGACCTTCAAAAGTGAAGGAGAAAGAAAAACTTTCTCAGACAAACAAAAATTGAGGGAATTTGGTGCCATTAGATCTACCTTGCTAGAAATGTCAAAAGAAGTTCGTTAGGAAAAAAAAAAAAAGAAGTTCGTTAGAGAGAAGGAAATAATAAAGGTCAGAAACTTGGATCTGCGTAAAGAAAAGATTGAATAAATGAAGGTAAAATGAAAGGTTTTATTTTTTATTTTATTTATTTATTTATTTATTTATTTTTCAAAATATTTTATTTATTTATGCACGAGAGACACAGAGAGAGAGGCAGAGGGAGAGGCAGGCTCCTTGCTGGGAGCCTGATGGTGGGACTTGATCCCGGGACTCCAGGATGTCGACCTGAGCCAAAGGCAGACAATCCACCACTGAGCCACTAGGTACCCCAAAAGTTTTATTTTTTTAATCTAACAGTTGACAGTTTGTTCAAAATAAGAGCAACAGTGTATTTGGAAACATATACAATTGCTACACATACAGTTGACCCTTGAAAATATGGTGATTAGGGGCACTGACTCATGCATATTAGAAAATCCATGCATAACTTTTGACTTCCCTAAGACTTAACTTGTAGCCTACCCTTAACAATAATATAAACAGTTCATTAACATACATATTTTGTATTTTATATACATTAAGTACTATATTTTTATAATAAAGTGAGCTAGAGAAAAAAATTTCAAAATCTTAAAGGGAAAATACATTTACAGGACTGTACTGTATTTAAAAAAAAATTTAGGCAGCCCAGGTGTCTCAGTGGTTTAGCGCCGCCTTTAGCCCAGGGCGTGATCCTGGAGACCTGGGATTTGAGTTCCATGTCAGGTTCCCTGCATGGAGCCTGCTTTTCTCTCTGCCTATGTCTCTGCCTCTCTCTGTGTGTCTCTCATGAATAAATAAATAAAATCTTAAAAAAAATTTATTTATTCATGAGAGACATACAGAGAGATGGAGAGACACAGGGGGGGATTCAGGATCCCTGCGACAATCCTGATGTGAGACTCGATCCCAGGATCCCAGCATCATGCCGAAAGCAGATGCTCAACCACTGAGCCACCCAGGTGCCCAGTACTGTACTGTGTTTATGAAAAAATTCATGTATAGATGGATCCATGGAATTAAAACCTGTGTTGCTTAAGGGTCAATTGTATGTGTGTGTGTGCACGTGCACTTATATAAGTAAAATGAATGACAGGAATGATTAACAGATGGACAAATTAGGATTATTTTGTTATATAGCAGTCTGCTGTCAGAGCACAATGGAACTAAACTAGAAATTAATTAACAGAAGGGTAACAGAGAATTCCTGAATATATAGAGATTAAATGATGTATTTTCAAATAACACAAGAGAGAAAGAAGAAATCTCAACAGAAGTAAAAAAAAATATTTTGAACCTTGTGAAAATGATGATACAATTTAATCAGAATTTAGGGTGCAGTGAAAGCAGTGCTTAGAGGGAAATTTATAGCATTAAATTTATATATTAGAAAAGAAGAACTAAAACCAGTCATCTAAGCTTTTACCTTAGGAAACTAGAAAAAGAAGAGCAGATTAAATCCAAAGCAAGAAAAGAAAGGAAATAAGAATTAGAACACAAATCAATGGAATTGATCAATGAAATCAATAGAAAAAAAATTCAGTGAAACCAAGAGTCAAGAAGGTTACTAAAATTGATACCTCTAGCCAGGATAACTGAAAAAATAAAAAGAGAGAGAGAGAGAACACAACTTACTAATATCAGAAATAAAAGAATAGATTCTATTGACATTAAAAAGATAATGGAATACAATGAATAACTATGCTGCAAATTTGATAACCTTGATGAAAAGTCAGATTACCTGAGGTGCTGCATCTGTTAAGTGTCTGCCTTGAGCTCAGGTTGTGATCCCAGGGTCCTGAGATTGAGCTCTGCATCATCAGGTTCCCTGCTCAGTGGGGGAATTTGCTTTTCCCTCTCCCTCTGCCTCTTACCCTTCTTCCCTGTTTGTGCTCTTTTTCTTACTCTGCTCTCTCTTATAAATAAATAAAATCTTTTTAAAAAGACTAATTACTTGAAAGACACAGTCTGTCAAAACTCACACAAGAAGAAGCAGATAATGTGAACAGACTTCTATCTGTTAAGGAAATTGAATCAATAATTAATAACCAAAACATAAAGGACCAGACTCAGATGGGTCTACTGATGAATTCTTCCAAACACTTAAGGAAGAAATGATACCATTCTCCACAATCTCTGAGATAATAGAAGAAGAGGGAATACTTTCTTTTTTTTTAATAAATTAATTTTTATTGGTGTTCAATTTACCAACATACAGAATAACACCCAGTGCTCATCCCGTCAAGTGTCCCCCTCAGTGCCCATCACCCATTCACCCCCAACCCCCGCCCTCCTCCCCTTCCACCACCCCTAGTTCGTTTCCCAGAGTTAGGAGTCTTTATGTTCTGTCTGAGGGAATACTTTCTAACTTTATGAGGCCAGCATTATTCTAAATCCAAAATCAGACAAAGACATTAAAAGAAAACAGTATGCCAGTGAGCATAGGCACAAAAATCCTCAACAGAATATTAGCAAATGAAATCCAACAGTGCATAAAAAGAGTTATACACCGCGACCAGGCTGATGCAAGGCTGTTCAGCATTTGGAAATCAATTAGTGTAATCCATCATATTAACAGGCTAAACAAGAAAAATCACACAGTCATATTAATAGAGGCAGAAAAGTATTTAACAATATCCAATACCCATTCATGATAAAAAAAATTGAGTAAACTAGGAATAGAAGGAAACTTCCTCAACTTGATAAAGAACATGCACAGAAACCCTACAGCATAGTTAATGATGAGAAACTCAAAGCTTTTCCACAAAGATCAGGAACAAGGCAAAGATGTCTCTTTTCACCTCTCCTTTTCAACATCACAGATATTCTAGCTAATGTAATAAAACAAGAAAAGGAAGTAAAATTTATATGGATTGGGAAGGAAGAAATGTCTTTGTTAGCAGATGCTATGTTCATCTATGTAGAAAATCAGGGAAAAAAGGACTAAAAAAACTGGAACCGGTAAGTGATTATAGTAAGGCTATAGGCTACAAGGTTAACATATAAAAAGTCTGTTGCTTTCCTATATACCAGCAATGAAAACATGGAATTTAAAATTAAAAATACAATACCACTTACATTACCATAAAAATGAAATATTTAGGTATAAATCCAATAAAATGCAAGATCTGTAGGAGGAAAACTATGAAACTTCAATGAAAGAAATCAAAGAACTAAATAAGTGGAGAGATATTCCATGTTCTTGAATGAAAAGACTCAATATTGTCAAGGTGTCAGGTCTTTCCAACTGGATCTATAGATTTAATGTAATCTCAATCAAAGTCCCTGCAAGTTAGTTTATGGATATCAACAAACTGGTTCTAGAGCCTATATGAATAGGTAATATGTGTTGACAGTAGCTAACACAATATTGAAGGAGAAGAACAAAGTTGAAGGACTGACAATACCTGACTTCAAGACCTACTATTAAGCTATATTAATCAAGACAGAGTGGTATTGCGGAAAGAATAGATCAGTGAAACAGAATAGGGAGCCCAGAAGTAAGCCTACTTAAATATAGTCAACTAATTATTTAACAAAAAGAACAAAGACAATACAATGGAGCAAAGATAGCCTTGAAAAGATGCTGGGATAACAGGACATCTACGTGCAAAAAAAAGAAAAGAAAAAGAAAAAAAATCCAGACACAGACCTTAATTACCTTTCACCAAAATTAATTCAAAATGGATCACAGATCTCAATGTAGAATGCAAAACTGTCAAGTTCTTAGAAGATAATATAGGAAAAAACCAAGATGACCTTGAGTATGGCAATGACTGTTTAGCTATAATACCAAAGGTACAATCCTTTTAAGAAATGATGGATGATCTGGACTTTATTTAAATTAAAAGCTTCTGGTTTTTTGAGCAAAGATGACAGAGTAGTAGGAGGACCCTAGTCTTACCTCATCCCTTGAACACAGATAAATATCAAGTTGTTCTGAACACCCAAGAAATCTGAGTACTGACAGAATAGAGTGAACAACCAGAGGGAGAGAAGAGGCCACATTATGGAAGGTAGGAGGTGTGGAGATGTGATGTGAGGGAGAGAGGGGTGGCGGGTGTTGCAGAGGAGATGGAGCCCTGATCATGGGAGAGAGGCAAGGAGGGTTTTGCATAGAGGATCACACAAGGAAAACATTTCCCAAAGCCATTGACTGGGAAAATGAGAGGGGCTAATTATTGTGTTTTAAACAGCCAATGGAACTCCAAGGCTGAAGTTTTAGAGTTCCATGCTGTCACTGGTGTGGATCCTGGTACTGCAGTGCTCCTGTGAAGAAGGAGGGCAGAGAGCCTGGGAGCAGATGGTGTGATCTGAGGATACCCTGGGAGAGAAGCACTGAGAGAGATGGTTCGCCCTTCTTGGAGTGCATCTGAGACAAATGGGGGTCAAAAGAGGTGGCAGGCACCATTATGCTCCCTCACCCCTTAGCTTAGACACAGACATCTGCTGAAGGTGGCTAACCTGGACACTGGCTTTTTGTTTTGCTTTACTCCAAACTCTTGTGCATTCATGCTACTTCTGGGACAAACCTGTAGCAGCCCCAGTGTGGCAAGACCCTCCCCCAGAGAACTGGCATAGGTCCAAGCCACAACAGGTCCCTAAAGTTTTGGAACTTTAAAAGTCAACCAGCCTGCCTGGGTAAAATACAGGTACCCTGCACTGCTGGGTGGGCAGACATCTGGACACAGGGTGAAGGGAGGGATCTGAGGGATACCTTGGACACAGGGGTGTCTGAGGGGAGATTGTTCTTCTCTGAGGGCTTCCCAGACAGTGGTGGGCACAAACTCCTCTCTCTAGGATGACGGAGAGGGCTGGTGCCATTTTACTCCCTTGTCCCTCAACCTAAACTAACTTCAGTAAGCAGCATATGCCAATAGTTGCAGCATAAACTGCTTACACCAAGCCCTGCCTCCCTGTACTATGCAGGTGTTTCCTTTCCTTTCCTTTCCTTTCCTTTCCTTTCCTTTCCTTTCCTTTCCTTTCCTTTCCTTTCCTTTCCTTTCCTTTCCTTTCCTTTCCTTTCCTTTTTCTTTTTCTTTTTCTTTTTCTTTTCTTTCTTTCTTCTTTCTTTCTTTCTTTCCTTTCTTCTTTTTCTATTTCTTTTTATGCAGTTGTTTCTTTACTAGAACAAATGTGCCTGAGAATCTGAGCAGCAGGCCCCTCCCCAAGAAGACTATTGTAAATCCCATGTACACACCAAATTTACTGACCATAGAATGCTGCAAAGCATCAGGTCTCTTTTAACAAGCAGACTAGAGCACACCTAGTTAAAACTCCCCACACTCTGCCCAAGGTCTAAATAGTCCCCACTGTTGAGGTGAGAAGAAACTGTGGAGGACTGACCTGAGGGAAAGAGCAGCCAAAACACAGCAGCACAGTGCACACAGCATATACCAGAGATGCTTCATGAAGTGCCAGGCCCTGAACAGCATATGAGGCCATTACTCTCAGGAACAGGAAACCTAATAGGCTTTCTTAACACACAGAAGAAGACAGAGCCCTAGATAAATGTCAAGATGGAGGAATTCATCCCAAAAGAGAACAAGAAAAGGTCATAGTCAGGGATCTCACTGAAACAGATATAAGTAATATGCCTGATTCAGAATTTAAAACAACAATAATTAGGATACTAGCTGGACTTGAGAAAAGCACAGAAGACACCAGTGAACCCCTTACCACAGGATAAAAGACCTAAAAACTAGTCAGGCTGAAATAAAAAAATGCTATAACTGAGATATGAAACTCACCGGATGTAATGACCGCAAAGATGGAAGAAACAAAGAAATGGATAAGTGATATGGAAGATAAAAGTACTGAAAATAATGAAGCTGAAAAGAAGAGGAAAAGAAAAATATTGGATCATGAATACAGACTTAGGGGACTCAGTGACTCCACAAAGCATATAACAATCTTTTCATAGGAATCCCAGAAGAAGAAGAGGGGGAAAAGGAGGCAGAAGGTTTATTTGAGGAAATTTAGCTGAAAACTTTCCTAACCTGGGGAAGGAAACAAATATCCAAATCCAGGAGGCACAGAGAACTCCCATCAAAATCAACAAAAACATGCCAACACCAAAACATATTATAATAAAATTTGCAAAATACAGAGAAAGGAAAAAATCCTAAAAGCATCAAGAGAAAAGAAATCCCTAACTTACAAAAAGGAGCACAAGTAAGGTTAGCAGCAGATCTCTCCACAGAAACTTGGCAGGCCAGAACAGTCACATGATATATTCAATGTACTGAATGGAAAAATATGCAGCCAAGAATACTCTATCTAGCAAGACTGTCATTCAGAGTAGAAGGAGAGATAGTTTCCCAGGCAAACAAAGTCTAAATGAGTTCGTCACCATTAAACCAGCCCTGCAAGAAATTTTAAAGGGGACTCTTTGGGAAAGAAAGACCAAAAGTAATGAAGACTCAAAAGGAATAAGGACAAAACAAGCAATATAATGGCACTGAATTCATATCTATTAGTAATTACTCTGAATGTAAATAGACTAAATGCTCCAATCAAAAGACATAAGGTATTAGAATGGATTAACTAAACAAGACCCATCTAGATGCTGCCAACCAGAGACTCACATTAGACCTAAGGCACCTACAGACTGAAAGTGAAGGGATGAAGAACCACTTATCCTGCCAATGGACATCAAAAGAAAGCCAGAGTAGCCATACTTATATCAAAGTAGATTTTAAATAAAATACTATAACAAGAGTTGAAGAAAGGCACTGTATCATAATAAAGGGATCTATCCAACAAGAAGAGCTAGCAATTGTAAATATTTATGCCCCTAACTTGGGAGCACCCAGTTATATAAAACAAAAACAAACATAAAGGAATTCACTGATAATAATACAATAATAGTAGGGGACGTTAACACCACACTTACAGCAATAGACAGATCATGGAATCATAAAGTCAACAAGGAAACAAGGGATTTGAATGACACACTGGACCAGATGGACTTATATCTGGTCAGAACATTTCATTCTAAAGCAGCAGGATACACATTCTTTTTGGGTACACATAGAACATTCTCCAGAATATATCATATACCAGGTCACAAATCGGGTCTCAACAACTTCAAAAAGACTGAGATCATACCATGCATATTTTCTGACCAAAACATGAAACTCAAAGTCAACCACAAGAAAAAATTTGGAAAGACCACAAATACATGGAGTTTAAAGAACATCCTACATGAGGGAAAGGAACCCTCTTGCATTGTTGGTAGGAATGAAAACTGGTGTAGCCACTCTGGGAAACAGTATGAAGGTTCCTCAAAAAGTAAAAATGGAAATTCCCTACAATCCAGCAATTGCACTACTATTATTTACCCAAAGGGCACAAAAATACTGATTTCAAAGAATGCATGTACCTGATATTTATAGAAGTATTATCAAGAATAGCCAAATTATAGAAAGAGCACAAATGTTCATTGACTGATGAATGGATAAAGAAGTTGTGGTACACACACACACACACACACACACACACACACACTGGAATATTACTCAGCCATCAAAAAGAATGGCATCTTGCCATATGCAATGACATGGATGGAACTAGAGTGTATTATGCTAAGCAAAATAAGTCAGTCAGTGAAATACCATTTGGTTTCATTGACATGTGGAATTTAAAAAATAAAATAGATGAACATGGGGGGAAAGACAGGCAAACCATAAAACAGACTCTTAACTATAGAGAACAAACTGAAGGTTTTTGGAGGGGAGGTGGGCAGGGGGATGGGCTAAATGAGTGATGAGTATTAAGCAAGGCACTTATTGTGATGAGCACTGGGTGTTATGTGTATGATGAATAACTAAATTCTACTCCTGAAACTAATATTATACTGTATGTTAATTAAGTGGAATTTAAGTAAAAACTTAAAGAAAAAATAAATAAAATTAAAAACTTCTGCTATACGAAGGACAATGTCAATAAAATGAGAAGACAAGCCACAGACTGAGAGAAAATATTTGCAAAAGACATATCGGTGAAAGGACATTACTCAAACTATGTAGTGAACTGTTCAAACACAACAAGAAAAAGAATAACCTGATTTTAAAACAGGCCAGGGACCTTAATAGACACCTCACCAAAGAGGATATACAGGTGGTGAATAAGCCTATGAAAAGATGCTTCACATGATGTGTCATTGGGGAAATGCAAATTGAAAAAACAATACGATGTCACTATGCATTTACTAGAATGGCCACCATCTGGGACACTGATAACACCAAATGTGGAGCCCTGGAAACCCTCATTCATTGCTGGTGGGAAATACAAAATGATATAGCCACTTCAGAAGACAGTTTGGCTGTTTCTTATAAAACTAAACATACTCTTACTATATGATCCAGCCATCGTGCTCCTTGGTATTTACCGAAGGAGTTGAAAACTTATGTTTATACAAAACCTGCGCATAAACCCATAGATGTTTATAGCAACTTTACTCATAAATGCCAAGACTTAGAGGCAACCAAGATGTCCTTCAGCAGGTTGATGGATAAATAAACTATGGTATATTGAGACACTGTAATATGTTATTTATTACTAAAAAGAAATGAGCTATGAAGTCATGAGAAGGAGGTCATGGAGGAATCTTAAATGCATATTCCTAAAAGAAAAGCCAATTGGGAAAGGATATGTACTGTATGATTCCAACTCTATGACATTTTGGAAAACGCAAAACTCTGGAGATTATAAAAGGATCATTGATTGCCAGGGGTTGGAGGGGTATGGATGAATAGAAGGAGCACAGAATTTTTAGGGTGGGGAAAATACTCTGTATGATGGATGCATGTTATTATATGTGTATACCATATACTTAGGGATTTGTCCAAACCATAGAATATGTAATACCATGAGTGACCTCTAATATACACTATGGGATGATTATGATGTGTAAATGTATATTCCTCAGCTGTAACAAATGTACCACTCTGGGTGGTATGTAGGGATATTGATAATGGAGCAGGCTATGTATGTGTGGAGCCAAAACATATATGGAAAATCTCTGTACCTTCCTCTCAGTTTTGTTGGGAATGTAAAACCACTCTGAAAACATTAAATCTTTAAAAAATACAAATAATCATTAGAGTTCATAATTACAGAATAGGATTTGCTACTTTGTGAAACCGCTCTTTGTGTTTAGTTTTGTTGGGGCTGGGAGGAAAATCTAGAAGACTGTGGATATGGCAGACAGTGCATGCTTTTCCATCTAGTGGAGGAGGAAGGGCCCGGGAAAGGGAACGGAGCAGAGGTAAGTGCTGTCGGCACACCAAACCTAGAATAAGTGAGTGTGTGGATGGGATCCAGGGCTCAAGCCACATAAGAAACAGGTATGGGGTCTTTCTGGGTTTTGAGTCCTGACTGAAGTTGGGGAGGGGTAGGAAAGAGATCATTGTTCTTTCTTATTCCATTTATTCTCCCCTAAAACTAGGTTGGAGAAAAATAACAAGTTAGAAAAGAAACTGTATTGGGTTACTATAGGACTTCTGTCAAAGTATCATTTCCCCCTTTGTATCCTCTCCTCTGACCCACCTGTAAGGATCTTTTTTTTTTTAAGATTTTATTTATTTATTCATGAAAGACACACACACACACACACACACACACACACAGAGGCAGACACACAGGCAGAGGGAGAAGCAGACTCCCCACAGGGAGCCCAATGTGAGACTCAATTCCTGGACCCTAGGATCATGCCCTGAGCTCAACCACTGAGCTACCCAGGCATCCCCACCTAGAAGGATCTTAAGTCATCAGAAAGCTTAGAGGATTCATTAGGCTTTATCACAATCTTAGCATATTTGATCAGAAAGTTCAAGCATGTAATTTTTAATTTGGAAAACAGTTTATTCTCTTGATTCAAATTAATAGTGTTATATAGTAATAGTCATATGATCTGGGATGATACAAAGCTGATTTGAAGTTATTTCCTCAACTAGAATTTTGGTAGTAGAATAATTTCTGCTGAAAACATAAATTATAAATACCTAAATTATCTACATAGGTTAGAAATCCATAGCAGCTGCTGAAAAATACCACTTAATTCCACTTAATACCACTTGAATTCAGCATTAACAATTTATTATTTTTTAAGATTTTATTTATTTATTCATGAGAGACACAGAGAGTGAGGCAGAGACATAGGCAGAGAGAGAAGCAGGCACCCTGCAGGGAGCCCTATGTAGGACTCGATCCCAGGACCCTGGGATCGTGACCTGAGCCAAAGACAGATGCTCAAACACTGAGCCATCCAGATACCCCAGCATTAACAACAATTTAAAGTATTATTTCATTACAAGTTTAACCTCTCAGTAGGTGCTTCTTTCTAGCTGACTTGAAGTGCATTTTTCTTAGAGTTAAGCTCTATAAGTTTTGCTTATTATATTTTTTGACCAAAAAAAAAAATCACATTTATTTCAATAGTTCAAAGTGCAAATACAGCAAGTCAGTTCATAATGTTTCAAGATACAGTTTTAAGTATAATGAAAACTTGATATACAAAAATGAAAGGGTAAATAGCAGAAATAAAGCTCAATTTTTTAAAAAAATTCAAGTAACCCAAAAACCTTTAGACTAAAATATTCCATTTACAACAGTTCAGAAACGCCTTAATTTATAGATACCAGTAGTACATTGCAATCCAAAGGACTTCTCAAAGGAGAATCACCCCAAACCAGTCAGCTCAGGACAAGAGTGGAAGTTCTTGGGGCGGCCTGTTTCTGATTTGGCAGCCTCACTCTGTCGATTGATATGGTTCGACCCATGATACTTGGATGTTTAGGCAAATTCTAGAAAATATTTAAAGTTCAATGTGAAGCTAACACCCTGATAAGAGATACTGAAATGGCTACCATATATTTGCAAGATTTTAAAGACCTATTTTATTTTATTATTTTATTTTATTATTGTTTGTTTTTTAAAAGATTTTATTTATTCATGACACACACACACACACACACAGAGAGAGAGAGAGAGAGAGAGAGAGAGAGAGAGAGAGAGAATGGCAGAGACACAGGCAGAGGGAGAAGCAGGCTCCATGCAGGGAACCCGACATGGGACTTGATCCTAGGTCTCCAGGATTACGCCGAAGAGTAAACTAAACCGCTGAGCCACCGAGGCTGCCCTAAAGACCAATTTTAACTTCAGGCCTATGGTGTTACTGGGAGAAAGACACAGATTGATACTTCTTCCATTACTTAAAACCTTTCTGTAAGGTTAGCAACGTGGCCTTTACAACTTCCTCATGAAAATCATACTTCGTTATATATTTACTTATTTCTACACATACAGAACTTTATGTAAAGTAGAAAAAGTTCCCACTAGAAAGATAATTAAAGGTTGTTAATGTTCTTTGTATCATTTAGCAGTCAAGACACATGTTTATTTCTGCTCTGCAGAAGCAATGTTAGCTATTTGCTTCAATTCAGGAAAGGTGTGTGTTTTCAGGATGGTTTAGATGAGATATTTATTGAGTCTTTTTCTCAATCTTCTTCATCATGATAGGCAGTAAATTGAGAGTCTGTTCTGAAAATTCTATCCCACCATGTAAATGTGGAAGCATAGTTTCCGATGAAGTTCATGTGGTGGAAATCATGATGCCGACAACCAGCAGAGAGAGGGATCAGATTTAAAGGGTTCAGAGGAATGTCATAGCCACTATGGACATCAATAGTTTCTATCAAATGAATAGTCACCCATGCCCAAAGAAGGATGACATGATCACATAAAAGCATGATTCCTATGAAAAATCCAGTTCCAAGAATTAGAGTTTCCAAAGAATATGCATATTATTCAGCTTCCATTCCAAATGGAGTCTGAAACTCATGATGAACTTTATGAATATATTTATATATTCGTTTGTGATGTAAGAGCCTATGCAGGAAATAGTGCCAGGTATCCTCAATCACTGCACAGCCAAAGCATCTTGCCAAAAGCATATACCATCTTGGCATTCTTTCCCAATCATAAAGTATATTAAAATACTCTGTAAAATAATAAGCTCCACATATCAAAGGAAGCTGGATACAAAAGTGATTAAAGAGAACTACTTTAAAACATTTCCACTGGTTTTCCCATGTTTCTGGTTTATCCTTTGGAATTTTCTACTTTTCCATGAAAGGTATAAATTGAAACAAAAATCCAGGTAAACAGAACAATAAATAAAGAACCTCATGAACTACCAAGGATCCCCATGTTGCAATCTGGAACTTTGTATAATTCTTCAACATATAATTCCAAGCATTTTTAAATGGTTCTTGTAGAGGGTTCTCAGGTAAAAGTGAACCTACATACTCTACAGCCAAGGATGCTGAACTAAAGATGCTGATACTTTCATTTGTTACCATTTTTCAAATCTCTGCAGAAAGCCTTAGAATTCTGGCCGAGTGGTGGGAATGCCTGTTTTGCTGATTAAAAACATCTCCCATTGCCTTTGACTATTTTTTAAAATGTTAATCTCTTTTTTGTCATTATATTTAGGTTTTTAAAGATGTGATTTAACATACTTCTACCAACTGGAAAACATATTCCTTTACATGGAAATGGCAATATTGTTCTAATAGTACTATATGTCTAGGTTTAAAAAAATAGAAAATTTAGAAAACGATGAACATGAAAAAAAATTCTGTAGTCCTATCCAGAAATAATTGTTGTTAATTTATTATATATCCATTTAGGCATTTTTCTATGCACAAAACCCAGTTTTTAAATATAAAAATGAGCTTCTGTTGTACATCTTGCTTTACAGTATCTTTTGTTCCTACTTTACATTGAATCATGGACAATTTTTTTAAAATTTTTTTTATTTATGATAGTCACACACACAGAGAGAGAGAGAGAGAGAGGCAGAGACATAGGCAGAGGGAGAAAAGCAGGCTCCATGCACCGGGAGCCCGACGTGGGATTCGATCCCGGGTCTCCAGGATTGCGCCCTGGGCCAAAGGCAGGCGCTAAACAGCTGCGCCATCCAGGGATCCCCCATGGACAATTTTTGTATGTTCACAAATACTGATTACATTTTTACTTTTATTATTTTTTAAAAAGATTTTATTTACTTATTCACGAGAATATACAGAGAGAGAGAGAGAGAGAGAGAGAGAGGCAGAGACACAGGCAGAGGGAGAAACAGGCTCCATGCAGGGAGCCCGACATGGGACTTGATCCTGGGTCTCCAGGATCACGCTCTGGGCCGAAGGCAGAGCTAAACCGCTGAGCCACCCGGGCTGCCCGACATTTTTACTTTTAATAGCTGCATAAATTCCATTATATGGTGCCATATTTTTTGAAGTAGTTTTTCTGTTGGTCACGATCATTTAAGTTTAACTTTTCTTGAAAAAGAGCCACATGAATAGATTGGAAAGATTTCTATGAAGTATGATTTAGTTAAAAAAGCAAGATGCAAAAATGCATTCATGTTGGCACAACAATAAAATAATACTCTGTATATTTGTATGTAGAAAAATAAATGTGGATAAAAATACAGCAAGGTTCAGGGATAATTCAAGGATATATTCTAGATCTAGGATGTACATAGAGGGTACTGATAAAGGTGGATAAAGGAGGAAAAGATATTGAGGGAAACAAACTTTAAAAGGAAAAAGCACTGTTGGGTTGCCTGGCTAGCTCAGTTAGTAGAGCATGCAACTCTTGATTTTGGGGTTGTGAGTTCAAGCCCCACATTGAGTATAGAGATTGTTTAAAATAAAATCTTTGTTTTATTTTTTAGATTTAAAAAAATTTAAGTAGTTAACATTTAGTGTATTATTAGTTTCAAGGTAGAATTGAGTGATTCATCAGTTGCATTACAACACCCAGTGCTCATTACATCAATTGCCCTCCTTAATGCCTATCACCCAGTTACCCCATCCCCTCACCCAACTCCCCTCCAGCAACCTTCAGTTTATTCTCTTTAGTTAAGAGTCTTTTATGATTTCCCTGTTTTATCTTATTTTATTTTTCCTTCCCTTCCCCTATGTTCCCCTATGTTTTATTTCTTAAATTCCACATATGAGTGAAATCATATGGTATTTGTCTTTCTCTAACCTATTTCACTTAGTGTAATACACTCTAGTTCCATATGTATCATTGCAAATGGCAAGATGTCATTCTTTTTGATGGCTGAGTAATATTCCATTGTATTTATGTGGCACATCTTTGTCCATTCATCAGTCAATGGACATCTAAAAATATAATCTTAAAAAAGAAAAAGAAAAAACCACTAGAACATTAAAGCATATGTGCTATCATACTTGTTATAAAAATTATGTTTAAGAGTAGACATAGGTTTAAGTGAATTAATCTAAATTTTTTCTGTACTTAAAAATAGCCAGAATTAAAAAAAAGAACCAAAGATGAAAATATGAATCGAAGTTGATGCCTAATAACCTAAGGTGCAACCATTTTTTTTAAATGGGCCATTAAAATTTTTTTGTAAGTTTTTACCCTTACACATTAAGACTTTATGAATGTGTTTGCATATATCTCTGTACACTTGTCCAATTATTTCCTAGAATAAATTCCTATGAGTACAGTGGCTGGGGCAAAAAAGTATTTTAAAGGTCAGATATATATTGCTAAGTTACCTGCTAGGTTATATCTATTTGTATTTCAATCAACAGTTTATGTGAATGCCTGCTTTCATCACAACTTCATCAATCCTGGGTATTTTCAATCTTTTAAATCTTTGCTTATGTGATGTAATAAAACAGAATCTTTATCTTTTATTTTACTTTTCTTTGGTTACTAGTTATGGTCATTTTTTCATATGTTAGAAATTTTCATTTTTGTGACTTGTTATTTACTCATTTTTCTGTTAGTATTTAACTGTCATTGATTTACAAGGGCTTTTTGTATAGAAAGACTGTTTAACTCTTATCATATATGTTGCAGAACCTATTTCTAAGTGTGCCATTCATATTTTAAATTTATGATACTTTGAGGTATAAAAGTTTCAACTTAACCTTAGTTCTACTGATCATTTTCTTTTGTAGCCAGAGAGGCTTTTGAGCCATGCTGAAAAAGACTTGCACTCAAAGGGGGTATATTTACTTATGTTTCCTATTAATACTTTTATAGTCTCATTTTTATATTAAATACCTTAAAATATCTGGAATTAATTTTTGTCCAGGGGATGAAGTAACTTTTCTATAGCTAACCAAATAATCTGAGCATTAATTATTGAGTCATCTATCTAGAAAGAGCCTTGTCTTTTTAAAAAACCAGAAAGCATCTCTTCTCTTTTCTCTGCTCCTGAATTTCTAGAGGGAAACAGTTAAAATCGGTTGTGTAACTAAAAGCAGAGAAAAAAGAAACCAGGAAGTAGCAATTCTAAACAGGTTCAGAAGTAACTCTGTGACATCCTAGAATCTACTTCTTACGGTTCTATACTACAGTCCTGCCCAGTGATACACAGATAAATAGCTGCTTTTGTGAGTAGACCTGGACTTCTGTATCCCCTCGGGTTTTTGGCAGAGGTGAGACTAATAAGGCAGTTCTCTCAAGATAATTGGGCATAATCCTGGTTACACTGTATTCATGAATCTGTGCATGTTTAAAGGGGGAATGGGCTTATTAAAGCTAAGGACTTATTTCTACTTGACTGTGTAGTATTCTGAGTGACTGGATCAGGTTTTAATTTTTAAAATCATTTTCCCTTTTAGGACACAGGCATATACTTTTCTCCCTATTTCTGCTAAATACCCACCCGTACTTTCGAAGCATACTGTGGGTACTCAGACTGATTATCGGGATGCTGAAGTTCAAACTGATCCGTATTCTCCAGAATATGTAGTATGTCAGGATTCAATCCCTGAGCTCTTGACCCTGGCTACTCTTACTTGGGGTGAGTTGGTAATTATCTTGGATATTTGCAGATGTCTGTCCTGATCACCTTGCATACCTTTGAGTTCCTGGAAATGATGTGCTCAGAGGCAACTGTGGTACAAATGTTGCTATTTAAAATGTCTTGCTCAACAGAGCTACTTCTTAGATTCATACTTCTGCTTATACTTTTTTTCAAAAAGAGATACCCTTTTCACTTAAAGGAGGGTTATTGTACTTTATCCCTGAAGCTGAAGTTCTATTTCAGCTTAATTTTGTGGTTATTTGGTGACAACTCACCTTCTTCCTTTCACTGTTTTTCCTAGTGAATCAATTCCTTTTCATTGAGCAATTCTTACTCTTTTACACATAAATCTTTTTTGAATGTATAATACTGAATGTATATTCCACCATATGTAACAATATTGTCTTACTTTGCCCAAAGTATCTTGCAATTTATCAAATCTCTCTTACAATACCCTATTGGATGATTTGGATGATTTCTTTTGCTATTATTTCAGAAATGCTAATGTGGTTCTGACTCAGAAATTCACTCTTAGAATGCAATAAAATCTGACTGAGGCCTATATTATGTGAAATTAGAAAAATTAATCAGAAAAGGGGTTTTCAGAAATAATAGCTTCTTGAACTCACTTGATTGTAGCTGGGAAACTGAGAACCAGAGACGCCAACTCCTCCCTGGTGTTGGAGGTAGTTGGTACAATGTAATGGCTTTTATTAAAATGAGATGACTTTTGTTTCCCATTTGTGATGGTTTGCTGTGGTCAAGTCTGCATCACAGGCAATGAAGATATACATATCTGAACCCTAGTTTGATTCTCATTTCCTGGCTCACCTTAATGAATTCAGATGAAGCATTCTTGCCATCCATACTTGAAATCAGTGGCTCTACTTTCACTAGATGACAGATTAAAAAATATGCTGAAACTTTTCCCTTCTGCTCTGAATACACTAATGTGTATATTAGTGTATGTATATGTGAATATACATATATTCATATATTGGTTATGGGTATATTAGTGTGAGTTAGTAATTGTCTTGAATATTTGCAGATGTCTCTCCTGATAACCATGTGAGCTATTGAGAGAGGAGAGTGGAGAGAGGAGAGAGAGAGAGAGAGAGAATGTGTGTACACATAACTACACTTTTAAAAAAAGGAAGAAAATTTCCATAGTTTTGAAGTGGAGATTTCTTCCTAAAATAAAGAAATAGCTGGGAACCTATGATGATGAGGAGGGATTGTGAATGGTAGTGAACCAGATCTGAGTTACCTGCCTGAATTAGAGGAAGCAGGACTTTTCTCCTACCCACAGGTGGGACTAAAGCTCAGCGCCTGCCAGCACAGAGGTTGAGGTATCAGTAAAAAACACTGTGAGTCAGGCCTACTCCTTCATTTGTGAAGCCTTGCCTCGGAGTCTAAATGGAGTCCTATAAACTATATGTATAGATGTTTAAAAATTATAAATCAAGTTAATATCTGTTAAGTAAAATATGTTCTGTATTTTTCACAAATATATCTTTATAATGAATTGAAAGGACAAGTTTAAATTGAAAATTCTTAGATTCTTTGGGATTCTTTGGTAGAATGGGGCAGCAGGGGAGAGGCTGCCTGTGACTTGCTTTTTTCTTTGGCTGTGTTCCACATCATGAGGGGTCTGTCATGTACGCATGTGATTACCTCACCTTATTTTTCTAGTCTCTGTGTACATATCCCTGTAAACAGCCGCCACTTGGCTACTCCTTGGGTTTAAGGGTAAACAAACAGCAGGATATAGTCTGCCCTTGGGAGTCTGAATTCTGGGAAATGGTCCTTGTAAATTTTGGAAGGAGGCTTGGGCCATTTGTTCAAGGAATTCCAGGATCTTTAAAAGAGTAGAGTAGTTCCAGATGGGCAGTCTGTTAACTTGTCATCCTCAGGGCTCTAGAGAATGAGGCTGCGGAGCTGTTCCTCTTGCCAGGTCAGAGTGTTACTACCCAAGGTGATTGTGAGAGAAATCTTTGGATGATCTCAATCCAAGAATCACAAGGCATCTAAGGAACACAGACACTAGGAGTGACCCACAAAAAGTTCAAAAAAGGTGTGTGTGGGGGGAGCAGAGAATAAATTCCTAAGCAAACAGAGCACATGGAGCAATCTCAAAGGGACTTAGGAAGTACTTTTTATATCCTCAAAGAGATCAAGGAGAGTAGAGCATGAAAACAAGAAGGGGAGCTATGAAAAAGAACCAATTGCAATCCCTGGGAAGGAAAACTATGAAGTTTGAAATAAAATGAACTCAGTAATAAACTAAGTAGAGCTGAAGAACAAATTAGTGAAATGAAAGATTAAATGAACAAGTATTCCAGAATGTAATATGCAAAGGTAGAACAAGATAAAAAAGGAAAGAGCCACGGGGGATAGGATTATAAGATCTGATGGTAGAACAGTGGAGAAGCAATGCAAGAAAAGATAATGGCTAAAAAAAAATAATAAAAAAAATTAAAAAAGAAGAAAAAAAAAGATAATGGCTGAGAATTTCCTAAAACTAAAGAAAGATATGAGTCCATAGTTTGAAAGATTTCTTTGAAGACCATACAAGATAAAAAAAAAAAATTCATACCTACTAATAGAGGAAAAAAGAAAAAACTGCAGAAGCTTTTGGAGACAAGTCAGATTACCTAAAAAGAGACAAAAACCAAATTGACATTTCATAGAATTATTTTTAAAGTGTGGGAAAATAATAGCAAACCTAGAATTCTTTTACCAGCCAAACTTATTCAGGAGTGAAGGTGAAATAAATAAAGACTTTTCATAGGATAAGACATTTCATAGGATCTACCTTATAGGATATTGTATTGATTAAATAAACTCATTTATGTAATGTACTTAGACCAGTGCCTAGCATGTAAATAAGCATCTTGTAAATGTTAGCTATTAATCTGAATAAAGGAAGATGAAAGCATATATTTCAGTAAGAAGAAAAATGATCTCAAAAGGAGGAAGCAGGGTTTGAGAACATGATGAGCAAAAAAAAAAAGAGAAAAATATATAATTAAAATTGTTAGGTGTTGATTTTCTAAAGATGATATTTTTTAAAAAAAGATTTTACTTATTTGAGAGAGAGAGTGCACAAGTGTGAGGGAGGGGCAGAGGGAGAAGCAGACTCCCTGCAGAGCTGGGAGCCTGTTGTGGGTTTGATCCCGGGAACCCGAGGATCATGACCATAGCCAAAGGCAGATGCTTAACTGATTGAGCTATTGAGGCACCTCTAAAGATGATAATTTTTGAAAAAAGAAGCAAGTACTAAAACTCTAGATCAGGACTGGCACACTATGGTCCATAAGCCAAATTGGTCATGGAAAACTACATGAAGCCAAAATTTCAATGACGCTAAAGAGGTTTTATTGGAACACAGACACACTCATTTGTTTATATGCTATCTGCTTGCTTTTGTATTTTTTTTTTTTTTGGAAAAAAATTCTAATGTTAATTCCAGTATAATTAACATTCAATGTTATATTAATTTCAGTTGTACAATATAGTGATTCAACAGTTCTGTACATTACTCAGTGCTCACCACAGTAAGTGTATTCTTTAATCCTTATCACCCATTTCCTCCATTCCTTCCCTCTAATAACTTCCAGTCCTCTATTATTAGGAGCCTATTTTTTCTTTTTTCTTTGTTGTTTTTTTTTGTTTGTTTCTTAAATTCCATATTGAGTGAAATCATATGGTATTTGTTTTTCTCTGATTTCGCTTAGCATATCCTCTCTAGCTCTATCCATATTGTTGCAAATGGCACAATTTCATTCTTGTTTATGGCTGAATAATATTCCTATATATATTCATTCATCAGTCCATGGACACTTGGGTTGCTTCTACAATTTGCCTATTATAAATAATGCTGTTATAAACATAAGGGTACATATATCTTTTGAAATTAGTGTTAGCTTTTGTATTCTTTGGGTAAATACCCAGTAGTGGAATTACTGGATTATATGGTAATTCTAGTTTTCATTTTTTTTGAGGAACCTACATACTGTCTTCCACAGTGGCTGCAGAAGTTTGCATTCCCAGGGCACTTGGCTGGCTCAGTCGGAAGAGTTTCCTTAATCTATTTTCATCTTTTATTATTCTTTTTTGTCTCTCATGTTCAGCTTGATTGCTTTCCATGACTCTCTTCTCCAAGTCAATGATCTGTTCTACTTCCTCTACTGTACTATTTTTTCCCCTCTAGTGATTTTTAACTTCAGTTATTGAGTTCCTCATCTCTGGTTCTTTTTTGTGTTTTTTTTATCTCTTTGTTGAGTGTCTCACCAAATCTTTTGCTCTTTTCTCCATTCCAGTGAGTATGTTTATGACTATTACTTTAAATTCTCTATCAGGTATATTGCTTATCTCTGTTTCATTAGCTTCCTTGTCCAGTCCTTTCATTTGGGACATATTCTTTTGTCTCCTCATTTTGTCTAACTCTCTGTGTCTATTTCTATGTGTTATGAAAGTCAGCTACATTCCTGACTCTTGAAAGTCATGGGTGTATGAAGAAGTGGTCCTATGGTGTCTTGCAGTACAATGTCCTCTGTTTACCAGACATTGGCATTCAGGGATGTCTCCTATGTGTGTTGTATGTGCCCTACTGTTGTGGCTTAGTCATGTTTGCCTTCAGTCTAGTCATCTACAACGGTTCTCTTTGCCTGTTGTGGGCAAGGTTTGGTCCCTGTGTTGTAATTTGGCCAGTCTGGGGTTGCCTTGAGCTTGAGTTGAGTCAGACCAGGGGTTGCTAGAGCTTCAGTAGCACTGAACTGCAAGGTTTTCTCCCTGCGTTGTCCATGGCATGTGTGATTGGACTGACATGTGCAGTAATCTTCCCTTCTCCCTGGGGCAGGAATTGCTTGCAATGGTGGTGGTCCTTATTTGGGCTGCCTGCATGATGTCAGCCTTGGATGGACTAGGGTAGTTCCACAGGAGACATGAGGTAAGAGTGAGTGGTGTCAGCAATGTCTGTCAATATGCAGGGAAGTGACCTGCAGCTGCTTGGGACTACTCTGCTGAGGCAACTTGGTTGGAGTGGGCAGATCCACAGAAGACTGTGGGGTAGGGCATGCTGTTAGCAAGGTTGGTGGAGATTATTCCTGCTGTTCTGGTTCTGGCAGGTGTCCATGTATCTACACTTGGGGTGGGGATGTGAAATGGCTCCTGCTAGCTCCTTTGTTCCTAGAGAAGTCTCCCAAAAATCTCTGCCCCTACAGCACAGACTCTGAGATTAGTAAATAAATTTCCCTCTTGTATACCCCAAGTGTTTTTCAAATCTCTGCTTCTAGGCTGAATCTCAGTGAGCCTGTTTGTTGTGCAGTCTCGTTAAGGTGGGGGCTCAGTTTCCTCTCAACCTCCTCCTTGATCCCACTGACTTTTTTTAACTTTTGGGTACTCAGCCTCATTGATTTTAAGAGATTGTGAAGCCAGGCCCCTCTGGCTTTCAAAGCCAAATGTTATAGGGATTCATCTCCCCAGTGCCTGTCCCCTCTGCCTGGGGTGCCTAGCATGGGTTCTCCTCCTGCCTGCACTCACCACATTCTTCCCTTTTGTGGATAGTCCTGCAGGTCTGTTTGGCTCCCACCATGTCTCTGCCCTGCCTACCCTCCTCAGTGTGGGCTCTTTTTAGCATATAGGTGTGGAAAGTCTGTTCGTCAGTATTTGGGGTTTTATTCTGGTTATTTACACTGATGGGTGTATATCTGGTTGTATTGTGGGATGAGGTGAGCCTAGGATCTTCCTACTCTGCCATCTCCCCGTAAGTCGCTCTACATTTTTTAACGTAATGATGATTAGGAGGTGCTCCTGGCATTTATCACATGGGATGGGGTTTGGGAGCCAGGCTAGTGTGGTACTAAACATTCCTGTCCTGCATTCAGCAGTCCCATACAAGAAATAATTGTTTGCCCAATATGGCAGTGATGTCACTTTGGTTGAGAAATACGGACTCAGTGCAGTTAAGAGGAAAATATTGAGGTATAAAGATTAGAAATGAGAAGCAAAACTATTTATGATGTACTCATTTAGAAAATCAACCGAAATTACAAATTCTCAGAACTAAGAACCTGAGTTCAAGATGCCTGATTGTGGAATTGATATGCAATATTTAATTAGAAATATTTGAAAACATTATATTCTTAATAGCAACAAATAACAACTATGAAAATCACTTAACAAAAACATGTGCATAGCATTATGGAGAAAAAAATATAAAGAGTTTCTTAAGCATATGAACAAAGATTTGTTTTAAAAAAAGGCATACTGTTTTTATAAATGGAAGACTCATGCTTTAGTGCGTATTATTTTTCCTCTAAACATTTTATACCTTCAAGAAATTCTAATCCAAATTCCTGCTGTGCCTATGTAGATCAGTATCTGTCCTCTTCTCTTCCCAGAAATCACACAAAAGCAACAAGCACAACAGAACTTCCACAAATTACACTTTAAGTGAAACTAAAAAAAAAAAAAAAAATCTGTAAACGACTACTAACTTGTTAAGACTACAAAAAGCAACTGAGAGGGATGCCTGGGTGGCTCAGTGGTTAAGCATCTGCCTTTGGCTCGGGTCATAATCCCCGGGTCCTGGGATTGAGTCCTGTGTCAGGCTCCCCACAGGGAGCCTGCTTCTCTCTCTGCCTGTGTCTTTACCTTTCTCTCTGTGTCTCTCATGAATAAATAAATAAAATCTTAAAAAAAAAAAAGCAACTGAGATTACACAGAAACAATATGAGAGGAAGTAAGAAAACATGGGCTGTAGGAGAGAGAGCACCAGGGGAATCTCAGAAGGCTTGAGCAAAATTATACTTCTGGGAGACAAGTTTGGCAATATCCAGAAAAATTTTAAGTCGTTATATTTTATGATCTAGCTACTAGACTTAAGATCTTCTAAGAATCCTAGAGAAATTCGCATATGGACATAATGACCAGTACAAGGATATTTGTTGTAGCATTACTATGTGTAATCAAAAAACTGAAGCAATCTAAAACATTAGTTTTTAGAAGTTAGCTTAAATTGTGGTAGAGTCCTACAATGGCAGAATGAAATTAGAATTCTCTGTATCAGTGTGACCAGTGTCCCCAAAACTAAGTTGAGTAAAAAAGTTGCAGAATGATACAGTAAAGTATCATGGATATAGATATTAAATAAAAGACAATATTATATTTTTACTTATGTATCATTCATTTATCCCAGCTTTATTGAGATATATAATTCACATATTATCTAAGGTTAAGGCATACCATGTGATGATTTTATATACCTATATTTTGCAAAATGATTACCACAATAATATTAGTTGACACATCCATCACCTCACATAATACCATTTTTTTTGTTATGTGTGGTGAGAACATTTAAGATCTATTCTCTTGTTACCTTTCAAGTATGCAATACAGAATTGTTAACTGTAGTCATTATGCTGTATATTAGCTATCTAGAACTTATTCATCACTTAACTGAAAGTTTGTACCCTTTCACCACTTCTACCCATTTCTCTCACCTCCTCACCCCTGACAACCATCAGTCTACTCTCTATGAATTCAGTTTTTTAAAATTCCAGACATAAGTGAGATCATACAATATTTACCTTTATTTATTTATTTATATTTATTTTTATTTATTTATTTTTAAATATTTATCTTTTTATGTGTGACTTATTTTACTTAGCACAATGCCCTGAAGTTTCATTCATGTTGTCACAAATGTCAGGATTTCCTTTTCGTATGGCTGAATATTGTATATTTTACATTACATATAATGAAATTTATCACACATTAATAAGCATAAAATTTTATTATGTCAAAAAATTTTATGTCACATTAATTATATTCAATATAATATGTTAATTATATTTAGTATGTTATATAGGAATTGTATACATATATATCTTTTTTTATACATTGTCAATGAACAATGAAGTTGTTTCCATGTCTTGACTACTGTAAACAATGCTGCAGGGAGCATGGGAAAATCAGATATCTCTTTGAGATAGTAATTTCATTTCCTTCAGATATATACCCAGAAGTGGAATTGCTGAATCATATAGTACCTCTATTCTTGATTTTTTGGGGAACTTCCATATTGTTTTTCATAGTGGCTGTATGAATTACATTCCCACCAACAGTGTACTAGGGTTCCTTTTTCTCCATATCCTTGCCAGCATTTGTTATCTCTTGTCTTTTTGAAAACAAATATCCTAACAGGTGTGAAGTGATATTTCATTGTGTTTTTCTTTTGTAGTTCTCTGATAATTAGTGATATTGGGCACCTACCATGTACTACTGGCCATTTGTATATCTTCTTTGGAAAAATGTCTATTCAGGTCCTTTGTCCATTTTTTAATTGCATTATTTTGGTTTTGTTACTGATTTGTAGAAGTTCCTAATATATTTAGGATATTAACCCTTATCAGATACGTGGTTTGAAAATATTTTCTCCCATTCCACAGGTTGTCATTTAATTTTGTTGCTCATTTTTTTCTGCTGTGCAGAAGCTTTTTGGTTTGATGTGGTCCCATTTTTAATTTCTGCTTTTGTTTGTGCTTTTGGTGTCATATCCAAAAAAGTCATTGCCAAGACCAATATCAAGAAGCTTTCTTTCTATGTCATCTTCTAGGAGTTTTACATTTAAGTATTTAATCCATTTCAAATTAATTTTTATGACTAGTGTAAGATTGGGGTTCAGTTTCACTCTTGTACATGTGAATATCCAATTTTTCCAGCCCCATTTATTGAAGAGAGTATCTTTCCTCCATTGAGAATTCTCGGCTTCCTTGTCAATACTAGTTGACTATATTTGGGTTTATTTCTGAGCACTTGATTCTGTTTCATTGGTCTATGTGTTTTTTATGCCAGTACTATATTGTTTTGATGACTGTAGCTTTGTAATATAGATTGAAACCAGAAAGTATGATGCCTTCAGCTTTGTTCTTCTTTTTCTTTTATTTTTTAAAAGATTTTATTTATTTATTGATGGGAGACACAGAGAGGCAGACACGAAAGCAGAGAAAGAAGCAGGCTCCCTGCAGGCAGCCTGATGTGAGACTCTATCCAAGGACCCTGGGATCAGGCCCTGAGTCAAAGGCAGAGATACTCAACCACTGAGCCAACCAGGCACCCCTTGTTCTTCTTTTTCAAGATTGCTTTGGCTCTTTGGGTTTTTTAATAGTTCCATATGAATTTTACAATTGATTTTTTTGTTTCTGTAAACTAATGTCATTAGGATCTTGCTAGGGATTGTATTGAATCTGTGGATGGCCTTGGGTAGTATGTATATTTTAATAAATTATTTCTTCCAATCTGTGAACATGGAATGTTTTTCCATTTACTTTCGTCATCTTCAGTTTCTTTCATCAATATGTTTTATAGTTTTTTGTGTATAGATCTTTTATGTCCTTGGTTAAATTTATTTCTATTACATTATTATTATCATTTAAGATTTTATTTGAGAAGGAGAGAGGGAGCGCACAAGCAGGGTGGACTGGGGCAGAGGGAGAAGCAGGCTCCCTGCTGAATGAGGAGCCCAATGTGGGGCTCACTCCCAGAACTCTAAGATCATGACCTGAACTGATGGCAGATGCTTAACCAATTGAGCCAACCAGGCACCTCCCTATTTCATTACTTTTGATTCTTCTATAAATAGAATTGTTTTATTTGTTTTTTAGGTAGTTCATTGTTTATATTTAAGAATGCAACTGATTTTTATCTGTTGACTTTGTATCCTACAACTTTACTGAATTCATTTGTTCTGTTTTTGATAGTCTTTATAGTTTTCTATATATAAAATCATGTTATCTGCAAACAGTGACCATTTTACCTCTTTCTTTTCAATTTGGTTGGCTTTATTTCTTCTTTGCCTGATTGCTCTGGTAGGGCTTCTAGTACTATCTTGAATAGGAGTGATAAGAGTAGGCTTTTGTTTTATCCCTGATCTTAAAGAAAAAGCTTTCAACCCCACTGTTGAGTGTGAAATTAGCTGTGGGTTTGAATATAGAGTTCATTTTTGGTTTATTTCTCTAATGGAGAGGGAGTATAGAGTAGTAGATAAGACCACAAGTGTCAGATTGCCATGTTAAAATCCTGATTTCTACTTGCTTACCATCTATGACCTCTGTAAGCTACTTTGATATTTCCTTGCATTTAAAAATATGGATTTGTCTAATACAGGGCATTCCAAGGTATGATTATTCAGTAATATTCTTCAAACTGTCTAGCATCTCATATGCAGCTAAAATGTCTTCTGGCCAAATAACTAACAAGAGGTAATACAGGACACAGATAACAAGCTGTGAGGCACATCATGAGGATATTTCCTAATGTCATTTCATCCTTCATAACCCTTGAAGTTATAGAGGACAGGAGCTGAAAGAACGTAAACGGTACATGAATTTATCCATGTGTTTCTTTTTTTTTTTTTTTTTTTTTTTTTTTTTTTTTTTATATCCATGTGTTTCTAAAGTGCTTTGCTTCATCATCCAGGTCGAGGGCTCCCAGCTGGACAAGCTGAAGTTGAAATGATAGAACGTGCCCGGGAGAAACGTGCTTGGGAAGCCACTCTTCCCTGTCTGAGTGACACCTCCCAGTTTGAGAAGAGGAGGAGGATGATGAATGCAATGGAAAGGAAGGAGTGGGCCTTCAGAGAACAGGAGATTGAAAAGTAAGTTCTAGATTACTGAGACATCTGCACCTGTGCTGGTGGAGTAATATAAATATTTTTTATCTGTAAAGCATTTTCCCAAATGTATGGGTTTATTTTATTTTATTTTTTTTATTTTTTTTTATTTTTTTTAAATGTATGGGTTTAAAGGCAGCTCTCTACCTGTAGAGTTAGGAAGTTGGATTTCTGGTTCTTTTGGGAATAATAGTTCTACAATTTTCTCTCTAACAACATAAAAATGTATATTGCTCTCTTTGTATGTAAAGTTAAGCATGGAACCCAGATTTGAATAATTTCTCAAAGCATCTGTGATTCTTCTCTTTCCTTTTTTCTTTATTTTTATTTTTATTTTTATTTTTTTAAGATTTTATTTATTTATTCAAGACAGACACACAGAGAGAGAGGCAGAGACAGAGGCAGAGGGAGAAGCAGGCTCCATGTAGGGAGCCCGATGTGGGACTCGATCCCGGGTCTCCAGGATCAGGCCCTGGGCTGAAGGCGGTGCCAAACCGCTGGGCCATCGGGGCTGCCCCGCTTTTTTCTTTAAAGAAAAATCTAATCTACTATCATAGAATCCCACTGAAATGCCTTTTTTTTTTTTTTAAGATTTTAAAAATTTATTTGACAAAGCACAAGCAGTGGGGAGCAGCAGAAGGAGCTGCAGTGGGAAAGGAAGAAGCAGGCTCTCCACTCAGCAGGGAGCCTGACATGGGGCTCAGTCTCAGGACCCCGGAATCATGACCTGAGCTGAAGCCAAGATGCTCACCTACCTGACTGAGCCTGACTGACCCACCCAAGCACCCTTGAAATGTCTTTCTTTTTAAAAATTTTTAATTTAAACTTTATTTAGCTAACATATAGTGCAGTATTGGTTTCAGGATTAGAATTCATTGGTTCATTACTTTCATATAACACCCAGTGCTCATCACAACAAATGCCCTCCTTAATACCCATGACTCATCTAGCCCATCCCTCACCAACCTCCCTGCATCAACCCTCAGTTTGTTCTCTATTGATAAGAGTCTCATGGTTTGCTTCCCTCTCTTTTATCCCCTTCCCATATGTTCATCTGTTTTGTTTCGTAAATTCTACTTATGAGTGAAATCATATGGTGTTTGTCTCTCAGACTGACTTATTTCCCTTATCATAATACACTCTAGTTCCATCCACTTTGTTACAAATGGCAATATTTCAATCTTTTTTTATTTATGTTATTTTATTATTTATTATTTATTAATATTTGATCTTTTTGATGGCCCAATAATATTCCATTGTATGTATGTGTGGCGATATGCACACACACATGCACATACTACATCTTCTTTATCCATTCATCAGTCTTTCAAACTGACCCTTTCTGTTCATTCCCAGTGCACCTCTGCCTGGACCGTGGCCCTCTTTATATCCCTCAGCCTCCTAGCTAATCATCTTAGTCCCTTTGATACTGAATTCACAGTCAGGACATCCTGGGTTCTAGCTACAGTTAATGGGAGCATTTTCTATTTAAAAGACAAATTGTGGAATTCCTTAATTAAGAGATGAACTCACAGTGCATAAATAACAATATGCTTAGGTATTTCTGGTTTTCAATCATTTTAATGTATTTTCAGTAATAAAGCTGTCCTTAGAATGTGTGGAAATGATGAAAAGCCCAAAATTACAACTCCCTAACAATAAAGAAACATGGGATGTTTTTCCATTTACTTTTGTCATCTTCAGTTTCTTTCATCAAGATGTTTTATAGTTTTTAGTGTACTAAAAAGAAAGGGAACTTGTTGAGGTTTTCCTTTGTTCTATGCTGCACTGAGGCACTTTATTGCCCATAGCAATGCTACACCTTTCAGTGTACTTACACAAAAGAAAGCTAAGAACCAAGACGGAGACTTAGCATGGTTCTGAATTCAAAGTATGTTTATCTTTTTACAACACCTTCTATTAACCCTAAGTCCAGACTGTGTGATGTTTTAGTAAAAGCTTGCAATTAAAGAATGCAAAGTAGGTATCAGAAAATTAAATTTACTGCTGCAATTTGGAGAGGTATATTCTTATCAGAAGGGCACTAGGAACATTTATAATGTTTCTGGCTAGTTCTGTTTGAGATGGGTGGAGATTTGGGAGAATTACTGAGAGAAAGTAGCCTTTCAGCTGGGTGTTGAAGGGTTAGTAAAAGCCATCAGGTAGATAGTATTAGTGATGATGATGATATTCATAGAGCACGTTACACTTGTAGAAGCTTACTATGTGCTGGAGCTATGTTCCAAGCCAGTGGTTCTCAAATTGTGGTCCACAAACTAGCAGCATCGGTATTTCCTGGGAATTTGTTAGAGATCCAGATATTTGGGCACCATCCCAGACCTACTGAGTCAGGTGGTAGACTCCAAATTATCTGAGGCATGCTCAGGTTTGGGAACTACTGTTCTACCATTAACCCATTTAATGCTGACAACCTTATGGGATAGGTACTATTATGTCCGTTATATGGCTGAAGAAATTGAGGTAAGTGATGAACTTGAGAATGAACCTAGAATTTCTAACTCCAGAGAGAAAGGTGACAATTGGTTTTTGGCTTATTTTTAAAAACACCTGTTTTTCCATATTCACTTTTCACTACTTCTCCACCTTCTCCTATAAGTCCACTTTGAGAAGCTCCACCAGTATGACATGTTAGCTCTGTCTCTAGTCCTTTGAGTTGAACTTTCCTCTGCCAAGGCCTCACTTTTTCCTTGTCTATGTGGCAAATCTCAATCCTTGTTTATCTTCAAGACTACAGAGGTAATAGTTCCTGTAAGGGAGCCTTCTCCATCTTCCTGGATCCATTGGGAATAGCGCTAACCATAGTTGTCCTGTTCTTTTTTTCTCCCATGTTGTTCATTCTTTTGGTCTGGTATTTATCTCTTTGTTTTATAAAATGCTAGTTGGGGGATCCCTGGGTGGCTCAGCGGTTTAGTGCCTGCCTTCGGCCCAGAGCGTGATCCTGGAGTCCCAGGATCAAGTCCCACATCAGGCTCCCTACATGGAGCCTGCTTCTCCCTCTGCCTGTGTCTCTGCATCTCTCGCTCTCTCTGTCTCTCATGAATAAATAAATAAAATCTTTAAAAAAAATGCTAGTTGATATGCCTGCTCCAATAGAACAGTGCTTCTTGAGAGAATGTGTTTGATCTTGTTCATCATTGTTTGTTTCCTGCCTGGCATATGGTGAGGATTTAATAAATATTTGACAGATGAGTGACTGAATAAATTACTCTATGAATTTTTAAGTAAGCGTAAAATGTTCAAATGTCTATTTTTAGGAAGGAAAATCTTGACAGCTGTGTGGAGCAAAATTGGAAGGAGAGACTAGATTAGCAACTAGCGTCCAAGTTAGGAGAGGGATGATAAAAAACATGAGCTAGGGACTGGATGCAAGAAGTGTTTTAGAGGAGGAATTGTTAGGGGAGGGAAGAAGATGTAAGAAGGGGTAGATTTCTGGGAGAACAAAATAAGTGAATTTTTTTGAGATTGTCAGGGTAGCCGGAAATTCAAGTAGATAGGAATTCTGGTTCAGAAATACCTGGGCTGGAGGTACAGATTTTGAAGTCATGTGTGCATGGTTGCATAAACATGAGCAAGGCAACTTTAGGAGAACAAGATGAAGGGAAGGGGAAAGGAAACAAAGATTGATTAATGTCTATATGTGCCAGACACTGACATTTTCACGTGTATTTCTTAAAATAGCATGCTGTCTCATTTTCTCTTCACTCGTATTACTTAACTCTCCAGCCAATACCTGTGGACCTGGAACTGTGCACAGACATCTTCTTGTTCATTTAGACCCATCTGCCTAGAGAACCCTTTTATTTACTTGGCATACTCTTCTTTGCCTTTCAGAACTATGCCCATACATATTCCCTTTTTAAAAAATATTTTATTTATTTATTCATGAGAGACAACAAAGAGAGAAAGGCAGAAACGCAGGCAGAGGGAGAGGCAGGCTCCATGCAGGGAGCCCGATGTGGGACTCGATCCCGGGTCTCCAGGATCATGCCCTGGGCTGAAGGCAGGCACTAAACTGCTGAGCCACCCGGGTGTCCCATACATATTCCTGTTATAGAGAGATCCACTAGGAGTTGCCTCCCCCAAACACCCAATGTATCTGTCACACTTTGATAGAGTGGTCGTTTTAAATACATGAATATGGTACCAGCCCAAAGAGAAGATTCTGTTTATGGCAGGTGTTTCCTCTCTCCCTAGTAGAATAGTCTGAGATAACAAACACTTCTTTATGTTTGGTGATTTACTTAAAGATTACAGGAGATTCGTCTGGAAGTTCTAAAAGAGTTGCTGAAGAAACGTGATGAGAATCAAAATGAAGTGAACATGAAGCACTTGAATGCCCGATGGTCTCAACTGCAGGAAGCGAAGGAGGCAAAGTTGGCACAGATTCAGCACACACATGTAGTAGGTAATGATGTCATATTAACAATGAAGAGAATGGGAGGGTTGGCTTTGCTTTGAATCTTTGATCAAACCTCATTTAGATAGAATTCTTTTGCATCCTAATGTTATTAAATAAGTAAAAGAGATGAATTACTTCTCAAAAGTAGAAGAGTGGAGGAAAATTCTTCACTAAGAAAACCAAGTAATGATGTTCCAACAGGTAGTCAGGTTATTGACACTATGGGGTAAGTGTGTGTGTGTGTGCATGTGTGCGTGTGAAAGGGGTTGGGCTTCCCATATTCATGGGTTGAAGTCCTGGATAGAGAGCCCTATTTTCTCAACCTTTTTTATTACTGCTCCTAAGTGATACATTTAGACATCTTTTCTCCTTACCCCCTCCCATGAAATTTTAATAACATGGGTATGCTGTGTATCTGTTTATGTACTATATCTGTACACATAAAAAGAGCAGTCAGTGGGTGATTAAACTATGAAAAAAATTAAAAAAAAAGAATAACTATGTAATATTTTAAAATTAAAATTAAAAAGGGCCTGGGTGGCCCCGCAGTTTAGCACCTGCCTTCAGCCCAGGGTGTGATCCTGGAGTCCCAGGATTGAGTCCCACATCAGGCTCCCTGCATGGAGCCTGCTTCTCCCTCTGCCTGTGTTTCTACCTCTCTCTCTCTCTCAATCTCTCTCTCTCTGTGTCTCTCATGAATAAATAAATAAAATCTTTTAAAAAAAATTAAAAAGAGGGTACCTGCATGGCTCAGTTGGTTAAGTGTTGACTCTTGATTTTGGCTCTAGTCATGATCTCAGGGTCGTGAGATCAAGCCCCATGTTGGGCTCCTCACTGGGCATGGAGCCTGCTTAGGATTCTCTCCCTCTGCCCCTTGCTAGCGCCCCCTCCCTCTCAAAAAAAAAGTAATAATAAAAATTAAAATTAAATAAAAATTTTTAACTTATTATTTAACTTTATAATTTTGGTTGCTTAGTAACTTATAATGTAATTTACTTATAAAATAATATCAATTATATGTGCTAATTGACAATTTATATGCATAATAGATTAATCATGATTTTTAAAAAATCAAATTTGTTATTTTTCTAGCAAAAGTAAAACAATTATAAAAATTCCTTAGAATTATTTTTAGTTGAGAACAAAAAGAATTATTTTTAGTTGAACTTTTAACGCTTTCTTGATGTGAGAAAATAACTTTTAACTAGCTGCTAGGTATGCACTTAGATATTGTCAGCATTTTTTCTTTTCGGTACCTGATATAACTAATGATGATTGACTAACTTTTGTAGATAATGAACTGAGGGTTGCTGGAGGGGAGGGGGATGGGGAGATGGGATAACTAGGTGATGGTCAGTAAGGAGGGCACTTGATATGATGAGCACTGGGTGTTATATGCAACTGATGAACCACTAAATTCTACCTCTGAAACTAATTAAAAAAAGATACATAACAAACGTAAACTATATTTCGTTTCAAAACCCCAAGTCCCACACAAAAGCTTGGAGAACCAACTTAAATGCCCACGAGGAAGCAGTGGTGCCTGCAGCCACCTCTTAAAATAAGACTTTGCAGTCCCACAGTATGATTTTAATCCCATCCAGAGTGCACAGTGTAGAGCCCTCAGCAGGGATGGCTCTGTGATAGATCTGAGAGAAAAGGAACAGGCGGAGGTAGTAAGCATGACTCCTTAATGAGTAAACTCCCAGTGTGCACAGCTGAGCATTTTCCCTCCCACTGCCAAACAGTTCTGAAGAGCTCTGAGCTGGGATACATTGTGCTTTATTCTGGTGTGAGCCAAGATGGAAAGAGATTATCGAAGAACCTGTAGTCTTTCCTCCCTTGCAATTATTTTCCTAGGAGAAAATAATTTTCCGAATCTCCACTGACCATGGTTTTTTTGGGTTACTTTGAGTTTCTTTCATTAGCTTGACAAACTGTTACTGAATACCCCTTCTTGCCTCAGAGCTTGGAATGCAGTTATAAAAGATTTCTGTTGCATACCAACTGAGGACACTAATCGACTCAGCTTCTGTCACTCGCACTTGTCTCATGATGAAACTGGTCCACACAGATGACAGACCTCTGTTCTTAGTATTACATTCCGGCTGCAGTGAGTGGCCATCGTTGAAATTCATTTCGCTGAGTAGCTTCCCTGTGAATAAAAGTAGAACTGGCCTATTATTATGCATTTGTTCAGAACAATATTTTGAAGATAGTCACAGAGGTATGTTTTATTCTAGCAATCAGAAAACTTGCGGGAAAGGGAAGGAATATAGAAGGGAAGTTGGAGAGAAGAAATATCATCAAGGATTATTCTGATTATGCATCACAGGTCTATGGACCTCTGTCTCGTCTTGGTCGTTTCCCTGACAACAATTCAGAGGACTTTGTAGTAAAAAACTACTATCTCAACACCTATGAAGGTAAGCAATTTACATAATTACAAGTCCAGTAGTAGCAGTATTAAAGTACTAGAAATATTAGATTAAAGGCTAAACAACAAAAATATTTTCAAGAAATAGCAATGAACACATTTATTATTATTAATATAAGTTCATAAAAACCAATAAAAACTCCTAAGACCCAAGTAAACGAATCCACTGTATAACAATATATCAGTGTTTAGCTACTAAACATTTAAACGTGTTCAATATCACTAATAAAGTCACAGAAAAATGAAACCAAAAAAGCTTTTATACAAGCTTTAGAAAGTCAACAAGGAACTTATCATGAAATCAGCCCTTAAAGAAGAAGTGCTAGAAAACTAGTGGGTAAGGAAATGGATAACTAGGGGATAAAATTCATGGTGAGGGCTATACTTCTCATCAAGTCCCAGAGAGGCTTATTTAGATTAAATTTTCTTTTTTTTTTTTTTTTTTTTTTTATTTATGATGGGCACACAGTGAGAGAGAGAGAGGCAGAGACACAGGCAGAGGGAGAAGCAGGCTCCATGCACCGGGAGCCCGACGTGGGACTCGATCCCGGATCTCCAGGACCGCGCCCTGGGCCAAAGGCAGGCGCCAAACCGCTGCGCCACCCAGGGATCCCTAGATTAAATTTTCATTGACAAGTTGAAGCATACACATGGCCAAGATCATGAGTTGGTGGTCACACTGTTGAACTCTCCAGAGCAGAATATGATAAATCGGTGTACATCCCCGATAGAATGGTGGTCCCATGTACCATATGATCACTAAATTTCTGTTGGCTATTATCATAAAACTCATTCCTTTTTTTAGGGAAATATTTTATTAGAATGCATTTTGCATTTTATGGTCTAAATCACTGAGAACATGAGCTAATTTATGCACAAATTTGCTTTATGTTTTGGGGCCACTTCAATTATGTGAGCTATATATCTGATCAATTCCAAATGAAACCACTTGGCAAACAGCTACTAAAATTAACAATATGCTTTCAAACGCCAACTGCAGTCACTGAATATTAAAAACATGTACTTCATTCCTGTAGGATTAGTTGAACTTGAGTCAAGTCTCCCAGATTTTGTGACACACCCCCGAATCAGACCTCCGAAGCCAAAAGTCACTACCACGAAAGCTGGTTTTCTCAAGAGGGCAGCAAGGATGGACCATGAATTGGCAGAGGTTCATAAGGTAGAGCAAGATGCTATTAGTAGGACTTTTGCAGTGAGATACCCCATCTCCAAAACTGCAGTGTCCAGTAGTTCTCAACACATCACTCTACATTTTTTCTCCTCTCCAGACTTTCATCTTTTGGAATTTGCCAGTGCTATGCTGAACCAGTGTTTTTCCCCCTCATTTCAAGCTGTAGGAAAATCTGCTGGAGGCTCTTCTCCCGATTTGCAGGAGTCATGTTACTTCCTAAAAGTAGTTCTGACTTTGCATCTACATAATAAAACCTGACACTGCGTTTAGGGGTAGCAGGTTTCTAGTGTTAGGAATTACTGCTGTTTTTTTTTTTATTTATTTTTTATTTATTTATGATAGAGAGAGAGAGAGAGAGAGAGAGAGAGGGGGGCAGAGACACAGGCAGAGGGAGAAGCAGGCTCCATGCCCCGGTAGCCCGATGTGGGATTCGATTCCGTGTCTCCAGGATCGCGCCCTGGGCCAAAGGCAGGCGCCAAACCGCTGCGCCACCCAGGGATCCCTACTGCTGGTTTTAATAGTCAAAAAGACTTCATTTTCTCTCTTTTAGAATGTTCCCAGGGCATCAGGAAGAAAGGGAATCATGTTCAAGTGCTCTCTAATCTGGTTTAAAGCCCAACCACATGAAAAAGTGCAATGGTTGTCCTCATGAAACGAGTACATGGCATCTACCAGCTGTGCTTCCCTTTTGTTAATTGGACTACAAGTGTACAGACTCTTGAACTTGTGATTTATGAGCACGCTCCTCAGTCTTTAGCATGCATCAGAATCACTTGTTAAAACACATGTTGCTAGGCCCTCCAAAGTTCCTGATTCAGTAGGTCTGGGGTGGGGCTGGGGTATTTGCAGGTGTTACAAGTTTCCAGGTAATGCTGATCTGCAGGAACTACCCTTTGAGACTCACTGGTTCATGACATAATCTCATCACTGGTCCCTGTGTTTGTGTGTTCAGTTGGTTTTAGTAATAGAATAATCCACAGAAGCCCATAATCAAAATCAAAATTGGGACTTTGGGGCGCCTGGGTGGTTAAGCATCTGATTCTTGATTTCAGCTCAGGTCATGATCTCAGGGATGTACGATTAAGTTCTGCTGTGGCTCCATGTGGGTGTGGAGCCCACTTAAGATTCTCTCCCTCCCCCACCTCACCCCCCTTCCCCAGCCCTGCAAGGTACACATCCATGCTCTCTCTCTAAAAAAAATTTAGGACTTTGACAATAATTCATGTGTATCTATGTGGTTCTTTCTCACCTCATTCCCCTATCTCCATTTACCCATTCTGAACTGTGTTCATTATTCTCTCACTTTCTGTAAGAGTTTTTTTCAGACACTTTTTATTAGAGTATGGAAGTTCTCTTCTTTCCTCATTTACTGAAACTTTAATCATGGGTTCCTGCTGAATTTTATCATGTTTTATCTGTATGAATTGAAGTAATTATATATTTTTCTTTTTAAAATTATGGTAATAAGGAACATTTATAGGTTTTTGTTTTGTTTTTTACAAAATTCATCTATTCTTATGCACTGGGAATGAACCTAACTTGGTCAAGTTGTTTTATTTTCAATACAGTGTTGGGTATTAGGGAGGGCACTTGTTATGATGAGCACTGTGTGTTATATGTAAGTGATGAATCACTAATTTCTACTTCTGAAACCAATATTATACTATTTGTTAACTAGAATTTAAATAAAAATTTGAAAAAGAAAAAAACCAATACATTGTTGGATTTGATTTACTAATACGTTTATCAGAATTTTGATTCCATATTCATGAGTGAAATCACCTTTTTCTTTCTCATTTTGACTACGTATGGCATTGGTGTCAGAGTTATCCAGGTCTTCTGAAATGACTGTGGAGTATTCCTTCTTTTCTATTTTTGAAAAGAATTTAAATAGGTTTAAAATGACCTATTTCTTCAGTTTGGTAGAATATTCTTATTAAAATTATGAGACTGATGTTTTCTTCATGGGAAAATTCCAACCACTCCTTCAGATTCCTTACTGCTTACGGAACTATCTGCATTGTTTTGGTAAATTACATTTTATTTATTTTTTATTTCTTTTTAATTTTAAGTTTAATTTTTTTTATAAATTAATTTTTATTGGTGTTCAATTTACCAACATACAGAATAACACCCAGTGCTCATCCCGTCAAGTGTCCCCCTCCGTGCCCGTCACCCATTCACCCCCACCCCCCACCCTCCTCCCCTTCCACCACCCCTAGTTCATTTCCCAGAGTTAGAAGTCTTTATGTTCTGTGTCCCTTTCTGATATCTCCCACACATTTCTTCTCCCTTCCCTTATATTCCCCTTCACTATTATTCATATTCCCCAAATGAATGAGAACATACACTGTTTGTATAGGAGAGGGAGAGGAGGAGGAGGAGAGAGAATCTTAGGCAGGCTCCATGCCCAGTGCAGAGCCCAACTTAGGGGTTCAATCTCATGACTCTGAGATCATGACCTTAGCCAAAACCAAGAGTAGTACACTTATAACCCAACTGAGCCAGCCAGGTATCCTGAAAAATTACATTTTCTTTATAGATTTTGTTGCACCTAGCTTTTCATATTTTTTGACATATGGTTGTTGATAGTATTATTTAAAATCTTTTTAGTGTTTGTTGTACTATAATCATGCCTTTTTTCATTTATAATATTATTTGTGCTTTTACTCTTTTTCCTTATTCATTTTTGCTGGGGGTTTATTAATTTTCTTGGTATTGTTTTTCTAAAGAATGAAATTCTGACTTTGTTGATTTTCTCTACTTCAGTTGCAGTAACTCCCATTCATATATATCTTTCTTCTTTTTGTTTTGTAGTTCTTTTCCTAACTTAGAGTAGACATGTAGTTCATTAATTTTCAGGCACTCATCAGGTTTATAAATAAGTATTGAAGGCTAAGCATCTCCTTCAAAACACTGGCTTTATTTAGTATATTCCATTAGTTTTGATATGGAGTGTTTATTAATACTAGTATCTAATTTTTAAAAATATCTGCTACAGTTTTGAACCTATAAGTATTTAGGTTTTTAAATTTCTAAATTTGCAGGAATTTTCACTCTTTTTGAAATAACTTCTAACTCCTTTGCCCTATGGGCAGGAATCCCTATTCTTTGAAACTTAGGTATGTTTCTCTTGTGAACTAGTATATGAGTTTACATATAAAATAATCTGTTCACCTTCAAATAATATTATCACTTTACATGTAGTATATGTCCCTTATAGCATATTATTCCCCATTCATTCCTACTGTCTGTTGGCATTGCTGTCATTCATTTCACTGATCCATATGCTATAATCACCCAATACGTTTGTACTCTCGTTGCTTTAACAGTTATATTTTGGATCAATTAAAAATAAGAAAAAATAGTTTATTTTACCTTCATTTATTCTTTGTATGCCACTGTTCCTTTCTTTATAGAAATGCAAGTTTCTGACCTATGTCACTTTGCTTCTGCCTGGAGAACTTGTTTTACCATTTATTACAGGGAAGGTCTCCTGGCAATGAACTCTCTTTGTTTTTGTTTGTCTCAGCAAGTCTTTATTTCTCCTATATGATTTCTTTTTTAGATATAACTCACATACCATAAAATTCATTCTTTTAAAATATACAGTTCAGTTGTTTTTAGTATACATACTCACAAGATTGTTCAACTATCACCAATTTCTAATTCCAAAATACTCTCTTTATCCCAAAAAGAAACCTTGCACCCATTAGCAGTCACTCACAATTACCTTCTTCCCCCTAGCCCCTGACGACCACTAATCTTTCCTTTTATGGATTTGCCTATTCTGAACATTTCATATAAATGAAATCAAACAATGTATGGCCTTTTATGTCTGGTTTCTTTAACTTAGCATGATGTTTTCAAAGTTCATCTATGTTGTAGGTAGGTACCTCATTACTTTTTATGACTGTATGATATTCCATTGTGTGGATGTATCACATTTTGTTTATCTGCTCATCAGTTGATAAAAATTTGAGTTGTTTCTACTTTTTATCTATTATAAATTATGCTGATATGCACATTTGTGTACACATTTTTGTGTGGACATAAGTTCTTCAGTTCTCTTGGCTTTGTACCTAGGAATGGAATTCTTGGGTCACCAGATAACTGTTTTACTTTGTGAGGAACTACCAGATTGTTTCAAAAGGGGCTATACTGTTTTACATTTCTGCCAGGAATGTATGAGGATTCTGATTTTTCTGTACCTTTTTAAAAAAATTTTGTTTATTTATTCATGATAGATATATATAGAGAGAGAGGCAGAGACACAGGCAGAAGGAGAAGCAGGCTCCATGCTGAAAGCCCAATGTGAGACTCAATCCCGGGACTCCAGGATCATGTCCCGGACCAAAGGCAGGTGCTGAACTGCTGAGCCACCCAGGGATCCCCTTCTCTGTACCTTTGCCATCGCTTATTCCTGCCTATCTTTTTTATTTTAGCCATTCTAGTGTGTGTACTGTGATATCTCATTATGGTTTAAATTTGCATTAGTCTAATGATTAATGAGTTTTAGCATCTTTTTCATGTGCCTTTCGGTCATTTGTATATCTTTTTTTTAAAAGGTTTTATTTATTTATTATTTATATTATTATTTATTTATTTATTTGAGAGAGAGTGTGCATTAGCAGAAGGAGAGAAGACACAGGGCTTGATCCTAGGACCCGAGGATCATGACCTGAGCTAAAGGCAAACACTTAACCAACTGAGCCACTCAGGCACCCCAGGGTCATTTGTATATCTTTTTTGGGGTAAATGTCTATTCAGATCCTTTGCTCATTTTTAATTGGGTTGTCTTTTTGTTTGTTTATTAGAGACATTACTTTTAATGTCTATTTATTGTTGAGTTGTAGGAGTTCTTATATATTCCAAGGACTATATACCCTTGTCAGATATACAATTCACAGATTATCCTCCCAGTCTGTGGGATGTCTTCTTACTTTTATTTTTTGTCTTTTTATTTTCTTGATAGTATCTTTTGAAAGAAGTAAGTTTAAAATTGTGATCTTTTCACTTTTGAATAATGATTATATTGAGTGTAGAATTCTAGGTTGGTGGGAGTTTTTCCCAACACTTCGAAGATTTCCCATTACTCTCTTTTTGCATGGATGGTTTCTGACTAGAATTCCACTGTAATTTTTAACTTTGTTCTTCAATAGTTAAGGTGTGTTTTCTCTCTGGCGTCTTTCAAACTTCTCTCTTGGTCTTTGGTTTTCTCTAATTTAAATATTATATGCCTGAGGTGTTTGTGTGTGTGTGTGTATGTGTGTACACGCGTGTGCGTGTGTGTCCTGCTTAGTGTTCTCTAAGCTTTTTGGATCTGTGGGTGGTGTTTGTCATTACTTTAGGAAAGTTTCCAGCCATTATTATTATTTCAAATTTTATTCTGCATTCTCTCTTCTCCATCTGGTATCCCAGTTATACATATTATTCCTTTGATATCATTTCACAGTTCTTGGATATCTTGTTCTACTTCCTTGTTTCTCTTTGCATTTCACTTTGGGAAGTTTTTATTGACATATCTTCAAGTTCCTGGTTTCTTTTCTTTTTTTTGAGTCTACTGATGAGCCCATTGACAGCATTCTTCATTTCTGTTCCAATGTTTTGATTTCTAGCCTTTCCTTTTGATTCTTTGAGTTTCTATCTCTATTTACATTACTTATCCATTCTTGCATGTCATCCACCTTTTCCATTAGAGCCCTTAACATATTAATCATTGTTATTTTAAATTTTCTGTCTGATAATTCCAACATTTATATCATATCTGACTCTGGTTCTGATGGTTACTTCTCTCTTTAGACTGTGTTTTTCTTGCCTTTGGAATGCCTTTTAGTTTTTTTGTTGAAAGCCTGACATCTGTTATAAAGCAATAGGAATTGAGGTAAATAGTCTATAGGTGGGATTTATATTAATCTGGCTAGATGTTGGGCAGTGTTTAATGTTTGTTGTAGCTGATGGTATCAAAGAATTCACATTCTTTTACTGTCCTTGTTTTTATCTGAACTCTTGGCTTTGGTATAAGATGCTTTCCTTCCAGAGATATCTTACAGGCAAATATATCTGTATCTATGTATATCTCCATATAGAGATATGTATATGTGTATATTTAGAAATATATAAAAATAAATATAAATACCTATAAGTATCTTCAACTTTTTTACACAAATGTGTTTTTTTACACAAATGTTAATACATAATCCACACTGCTCTGTCTGTGCTTTTATTATTTAATATATCTTAGAGATCATCCCGTAATTGTGTTACATCATTTTTTGCATGGATACATCATAATATAAATGTAACATGTTTAACCAGTCCCAAGTTTTTTTGTATCAAAAATAACGCTGTTTGCATATCATTTAGTACATGTATGAACATCTCTAAAAGAAAATCCCTAGACATGAATTGCTGGGCCACAATATGCCTGCATTTATAGTTTTGATGGATATTGACAAATTTTCTTACATAAATGCATACTAATTGCTGAATATGTGAGAGTGCCAGTTTTCCCAGATCCCTACCAACATATTATAAATGATTGGTTTTAAAATGGTTTCATTGTAGTGCTCTTCAGGGCAACACACTCAAGAGATGCTTGACTTCAGAATTATTATTTTTTTAGACTGCTGCTGCTTTCTGTTGAGTCTGTTGTTGTGGTTATTGTAGAACTGTTATATATTAGAGCTGTTATGTATTTGGTGTCAGTTTTTATCTTGTAGAAACTCAGAGGGTTCTGTTAAAACCACAATAATTTCATGTGGTTTCAAATTTTACTCAATTTGCATATGTTTATTAGTTTCAAGATTTGGCTTAGTACTTGTTTTTATCTATGTTCTCTGTATTTTCTGTGGAAAAACTAATGTAAAAATTATATGATGAAAAACATGATTCTCAAGTATGATTTTTAAACAACAGAGATCAGGCTTTTTGATACTTTTACATTAAAAGTATCCCCATATGGCTGAAAACAGAAGCAATGAACAAAACCATTATAACAAATTATAATGTTGTATAATTTGGGGGACTTTTGGTGATCAAAAGTAAAATCAATAAAATGTATGTTGAAATCAAAACACACACATACTCTTTCGCAAGGAAACAAGTTCAGTTTCAGAAAATGTGAGCTGCAGGCTTTCATGGCCAAAGGAAAGCTCTTTCTTCACTTGGAGACAATTGCCTTTAATGCTCCTCAGTTCCTTCATAACAATAGAACATACCAGATTTCTGTCATTTATGGCAGGGGGAAATTTTCTGTTGCCCAGGAACTTGTTTTAAATAGTTAATTGGCTCTTGTAGAAGAAAAGGAGTCAGGGATTTTGCTTGCACACACACATGACCAAAACTTTTAAAATCTCAATTTTTTTTAAACCTCCAAATCTTTGATTAAAATGGATAAAACCTACGTGCCCTGTTTACTGAGTGTTTAGCTGATGTTTAGGAGTATCATACTATTCCATGGGTCATACAAGCACCCAGTTTTGGCCTTATTCAAAAAGTTCTGGCATAGCCATAGTGAAGATTGTTTCTGATTGATATTCAGACCTGTGTCTAGATCTAGTAGTGGAAGAAAATACAAAGGTAAGAAGTGACGCTAGTTGGTGTTATTCCAGGCAATATTGGATAAGAAGAATAAAGTTCTTGAACCAAAGAAACTTCTGCGCTTCCTTCAAAGAAAGGCTGTACCTCAACCTCGGCTTCCAACGCCAACCTTGGAAATGAGTTCCAATGTAAGTTTGAAACTTTATTCGAAATGCTAAATTCAGTATTGTTGTCTGTTTATCCTTAGATACTTTGGGTTAAAAACAAACCTAATTTAACAGGATTACCTTCTCAAGATCTGACTGCTATGGCATATATTCTTATGCTTCAAACATCAAACACACAAATAAGCAAAATGACAAGAAAAATAGGCATCAAAAGGTATTCCTAATGTGTGTCAAATAAAAAAAGATCAAATGACAGTCAGTTACCATAACCATCTTGCAACATAGGGAGGTGGCTTCTGGACAGCTGAAGTCAGAGAAGAGTGAAGTGACAGAGATGTCATGAGGACAGGCTGGCTTCTGAGGTAGGACTGGCTCAAAGAATTCACCCTGACCAGGGTCATACCTCACCTTCATAGATCTCCTAACCCAGTTTGGCCAAGATACCAGAGTTAGTCAGGATTTCGGACTGACTCGGACTTGACAGCCACCCTCTCCCCTCAAAACCTTCACCCCCAACCTGACCAAGAAACTCCTAGAGATGACACAATACAAATGTACTGCTCAATGGGAGGATAACTGCCTGTTAGATGGGGATATTCTTAGCAACCCTTCTTCTCAGCCCATTATCTCCCTGTTTAAGGCAATTCTCACAAGAAGCCAGATCATATTAATAAGGTTGTTGTCCTATGTCAGAGGGAAAGGAGTTGACAGATCTCATTAGCGCCTCTGACGGGTCACCTGTGTGACCTATGTAGAGATACTGTAGTACTCTCACTGACTGGCCAGGATATGCTTCTGGACATCCACCTTTCTAGATTTTGTGCCAATCACTCCCTATGGTTAACACATTGTCTATTAAATGTGTTTATGCTGTTGATTTCTGTTGCTTTCTTTTGTATTCAGAGGTACTTTAATAGATTTGCAGACTGTCAAAAGCAAAAAAACAGTCATTTAAGGTGATTTTCGTGGTGGCTAATCTTGTCCATTCTGATTTTACCAGTTTATCTAAATTCTTGTGAGAAGTACCTTACTCTAGACTGACATAGACTAGCTGTATTCCTAGTCTACTCTTGATCAAACATGAAAAAAAAAAAACAATTGCAAAAGGGATATTATAAGCAATACTTGTTGCTTCAAGAAAGATTTTGCTGGAAAGGAATATAGAAAATTGAAAATGGCTTAATTTGTAGGGATAGAATTAATTTTTTGCTTTTGATATGATTTTTTAATGATATCTTATAAAAATGATGAATTTTAACAATACAGTAAGTAACATTTAAAATACTCTATGTTCAAAAAAAAAATAAAATAAAATACTCTATGTTCAATGAGAGTGTAGGCCTTATTTATTTCTCTAAATCTTTTTGGCATCTAGCATAATCTCTTTTGCTTGATCTAAGTCTTCAAAAAACTATTTGATGCTGACCACTGCTGTTCTCAAGCTGCTTGATTCTTACTTTGTTCTTTTAGGAAGAAGAAGATATAGAAATGGCTGTGATCTACCTTCAAAAGTTACTTCGGGGAAGAGTCATTCAGAACATGGTGTGTAGGGTCCATCCACTGGTCCTGTGCTTCTCCTTTGAGAATAGATTTATAGAATGTGTATGTACTGGTTCTTTGGGGTGAATTCCCTCTTGCACCCTGCTCTCTTATGGAGCTATATACTCTTGCATTACCTGCTCATTCCTTTCTACTGTCATAGTTTGCCAAGTGGGCAGCACAGTGTCAAGGAAAGAAAGGACCTGCTTGCTTGCTGTTTGTCACAGTTGTAACCAAGGCAAGGTGAAATTAATATCTTCCTTAGAATTGCTAAATCTAGCGATTTTCTTGCTTGAATTTAGACTTTTTTTAAAAAAGTTTATTTATGTAAGTAATTTCTATACCCAACATGGGGCTTCAACTCAGGACCGTGAGATCAAGATTTGCGTGCTCTACTAACCAAGCCAGCCAGGTGCTCCTGAATTTTAACTATTAAGACATCACAAACCAAGTGGATTCCCTGATTTTCCATAAAGTTATAATTATTTGAGTTTGCATATAGCTAGCAATATTTGAATAATAAACAGATAAGTAATACTAACTACCGTTTTGAACCCCTAATGTAAGCTCACATTGTATATTCTTTACATCTATCATCTCATTTTTTTCCTTTTAGTTACCCCATTTTACAGGCAAGTGATGTGAGTCTGAGATTATGTTAACTGCTAGCAAATTCAGCTCTGGTCTTCCTGACTGTAGAGCCTTTGCCATGTTATTTGTACAAGCACACTTTAATTTTTAAAATGGACTGATATAAAGCACCAGCTAAAAAAAAATTTTGTCCTCTTATAGCTGTAACTTGTAAGAGACTCAGTTATAATTAGTATGTCCAGAGAAGCTGGGTGAGCATCTCGTGTCCAGCATTACTCTTTACTCTCCTTGAATATTTCCCCAGGAAAAATGTCACAGCAGATTGTGTATTATAATAGGGGCAGATCTCTTGGAAAAAGAAAGCATGACTATAAAAAATACCATCCTCAGTCTTCTTAGGGAAAGAGCACAGAAAATGAAGGGGAGATTCAAGTTTCTTATATGACACTATAGTAACCATTTTGTCTTTGAGAGACATTTTAAGAAATTGAGTAAACAACTAACAACTCTTTCTCTACCTGAGCAGCTGGATGTGCAGAAAAGAGGGCTGAGCTTTAAGCTCTGTGGTCCCAGAAGGCAGAACCAAACTCACCACTGTTCACAAGTGCCTCACCAGTCACAGCAGGAGTCCTTGTGCCTCGCACGAGGGATGCTAACCTGCAAGTTTCTTTCTGATTTGGTTTGATTTGCTACAGATGTTTGAAGGCAAGGAAAAGCGACTGGAGTTGATCCAGGAGCTACGCACCAGCCATGCACTGCAAGAGGACGATAGGCTGCTGAAGAAAGCCGAGAAGCAAGTGACGCTGGCCTTACAGCGGCAGAGAAACCTGCATGAGCACAAGGTTCTTTCCTTTATTTCTTGTGAATCTGTCTCCCCAGGTTGTTATTACTGCGCAAGCAGCATCATAAGAACAGTAAATGAAACGACAAAAAAGAAACATCCACCACCCCCATCCCATCACTCTATCAGTTGGCATTTTTAAACAATGCTGCTGCAGTCTAGAATTGGAATGGGGGGGTGGTGCCCTCACTGAACTGAATATGGTCTTATTTTACTTGCAAAAAAAAAAAAAAGACAAATCCCATATTTTAAAAAGGGTTTTCCTTCCAATTTTCTTAAGTATTTGATGAGTCTACTATATTTAAGTGGGAGTTTAGCAGTATGAAAATAAAAGCTAAAAAAAAAAAGACAGGAAATTTGTTTTAAAATATCAGCACTTATTTTATGAGTTTTGGAACTGTACCTAGCCCATGCTGGTTAAACTGCATGTTAAATATGTTAAGATCTCATGGTATTCTGTGGCTCTCATCATGTCATCTGACAACAGCTGGTAATTGCAGCTCTACTCAACAACTGTAAATGTTTTTCCTATTTTCTTCTGGCATTTGTCCATGTGTGCAGCTTTTAATGTTGCTGACCAAAGGGTAGACAGGATTTTACTATCTTTCCCACTTAACCTATAAATCAATATGAAAAAGAATCAATTGGCCCAGTTTGGTGTTATAAGAAAGCAAACTCACAGTGAAGTTAATATAACCCGCCCTTAGTAACACATGTACTGCTTGGGCCATGTGGGATTGGGCACAAAAGGTAAGCAGCTTGGAAATGAGCACATTAGTCCTTTTACGTGACACTGGGCTTATGGATGGTCTCTGAGTTTGGAGGAGCTAGTGTAGGCAAGGGAGGAGGAAAACCAAAGGCTAACAGACCCAACAGAGAGACTAGAGAAATAAGGGAATGTGGACACTAGAGTCTCTGAATCTGGAGGTCTGAGAGTCCTGGAAATGAGAGAGCCAGGGCCTGTGCTTCTGTTCAGATGGGAGCACCAGGACCCAGAAACTGGGTAGAAAAATGCCCTCCTTGGCCCTTTGAAGTTTCTGATTATAGACATTAGCAGGTGCACGTAAGCCAGTCCAGGCTTTTTAACTCATCTGTCCCAGTTAGTGGGCACATACTTAACTGCTATCATGTCACCTAACAGCTAAAGGAGGAGTTAATGGAAAGAGCAGTAACTTAGCAAAGGACTCTCACCCTGCTTACCTTCCGTCTACCTGGATACATCAGTGATATGCAGGAATCTGAGGGAGGGGGCACCTCACATATACCTCCAACTGATCCTCTCCTTTTCTCCTCCTTTTTTTTTTTCCTCTTGTATTTTCTATGGGGAATAGTGCAGAAAATGCACAGTTCCCTATTATGTAATATATTGCATGATATGATCACAGCAAAATCACCTTCCTAAATATTTTTACTTAATTTTCTAATTAGATTGCACTACCTTAGCATTCTCAAATTTCTTGCTGAGGGAGGAGGCTGTACATGAACAAGTAGCCATCTTGGGTTTTAAAGGTTGCATCTGCCCCCCTGCCCCCAACTGAAGGAGCTTGTGATCCTGAGACAAGGAGAGGATTCATTTGTGGTCTGTGGGCTGAATGATCAGTTTATAATGTAAGGAGTAGTTAGGCACTCTTCATGTGACCCTTCCTTTCCACCGCCCTCTATCATGTAAGTAAAGCTGAACTTTGTAGTTAGAAAGCATGTATGGGCTGGGAGGTGAGGGAGGAGGAGGAGAAGGGTGTTGGGGCTGATGTCCACACTTGAATGACAGTCTTACCAGTAGCTCCATCACCTTTGAGATCTGTGTTGTTACCTCCCTTCGATACAAACCAGAGAAGAACCCAGTACAGAAGGAGTACAGAACCCAGTACAGACTGGGAGAAGAGCCCTTTCCCCTTATACCTGAGGATAGGAGAAGGAACAGGATGAAGCTGCAAAAGAAGCAATCTTCTTCTTCTTTTTTTTTTTTTTTTAAGATTTTACCTATTCATGAGGGACATAGAGAGGCAGGGACACAGGCAGAGGGTGAAGCAGGCTCCGTGCAGGGAGCCCAATGTGGGACTCGGTCCCGGGAACTCCAGGATCACGCCCTGGGCCAAAGGCAGGTGCTAAACCACTGAGCTACCCAGAGATCCCCCGGAAGCAATCTTCTTAAACACTTTTATTCTCCAGGTGTCAAAGCCAGGACAGAAGGATCCATAAATAGATACTCCAGGCCCCAACTTTACCTCAACACTTACATAGACCTGTAGGCTTTTTCCTGCTCTGTTTCAAAGATAGTTCTTAATGACTTTGAAGTTATTTAAAAGAATAAAGAGTCCCACAGTTCTCTACTTTGATGATTCAAGAACTTAAAATTCCCCAAACTTGTGTCAAAGAACCAAGCATTAAAAAATTAAAGGGTGGGCAGCCCAGGTGGCTCAGCGGTTTAGCACTGCCTTCAGCCCAGGGTGTGATCCTGGAAATCCGTGATCAAGTCCCACATCAGGCTCCCTGCATGGAGCCTGCTTCTCCCTTGGCCTGTGTCTCTGCCTCTCTCTCACTGTCGCTCATAAATAAATAAATAAAATCTTTAAAAAAAATTAAAAGGTATCCTGAGTGAATTTCTTGGAGACTCCATTTTATTGAGCTCCAAAAAAATCTTTTTAATAAAAACCCTGACATTTCCCTTCTTGTCTGGGAAAATAGAAGCACGCTACCTTCTAGATAAAAATGAAAAAAAAAATTTGTGTGGATACTAACAGAAACGTTTTGTTAAATCCTCATCATAATTTGAGGAATCTAACCTGTCAGTGACTGACTGAGCAATCACTTTCTTATGACTAAGTTTGTATCATAAGTTTTCTTAGTAAGAACTCTTGGGATGGGGCCAGCCTAGTGATAATATCTCTTTTTAAAATTTTTTAATTATTCCTATCTTATTTAATTTAATTTATTTTTTTTGATTGAAGCTCAATTTGCCAATATATAGTATAACACCCAGTGCTCATCCCATCAAGTGCCCTCCTCAGTGCCTATCACCCAATTACCCCATTCCCCCCACCCACCTCCCCTTCCACTACCCTTTGTTTGTTTCCAGAGTTAGGAGTATCTCATGTTTTGCCACCCTCTCTAATTTTTCCCACTCATTTTCCCTCCTTTCCCTTATAATCCCTTTCACTACTTTTTATATTCCCTGTATGAGTGAAACTATATGATGATTGTCCTAATAACACTGAGTTCATTCTGAAAGTGAAGTGGCTGTCAGGATTCTGGGTAATCCAGCATCCCTCCTTAGACATCCCCATACTTAGTAGAATTTGAATCCTTAAAAATGTATTATTATTTTTAAGGTCTCACTGGTTGAAAACCATTTGGCTGGACTGGAAGGAAGGGTGCTGGCAGACATGTTTGACTTTCTGTCCAAAGAGCTGGTGAGACTACAGGAAGAGAGGAGGATTCATGCTTTTGCCATGCTGGCCGAGAGGCAGCGGAGGATGCGAGAAGCTGAAGAGAGTGGTCGACGCCAAGTGGAGCAAAGGCGCCTGCGGGAGGAGGACCAGATATTTAAGGAGGCAAGTGGGGGTGCAGCTGGATGTCTGGAAGCTATTTGTTTGTGAGGAGCTGAATCAAACCCGAGGAAACTCATGATGTGAAATGGCATTTGTCCTTTGTTTTTCATTGTGTTTTACAACTATGTATTGAGTTACTATGATATGCTAGTCACTATGAGGTACTTTGGAGGAGAGAAACCAGACATGGTCCCTTTTCTCCTGGAGCATAAGTTCTATATAGCATGCAAATATGTGTAGAATTAGAAAATATAGTAAAGTTCGTGGAGGAAACAGATGGGGCCCAGTGACACATTTTTAAACAGATTACTTTGCTTGCTGTGTGGAGAACAGGTTGGAGGGAGGACAGAGTGAGAACAAGGAGATCAGGAAGGAGGCTGTTGAAGTAGTTTAGGCCAATGAGAAATAGGGAGAATCAAGGAAGATGTCCAGTTTCTGGCTTAAGCAACTGGGAAGATGATACTGTTTTTTGAGGTGGAAAAGCAGAGTGTGGAATTAGTTTAGGGACAGGGGTGGAATCAGGAATTTGATTTTTATTAGGTTCAAGACATTCTAGTGGAGGTGTCATTTCAGCAGGTGGATAGACAAGATGGGATTTAAAAGAGAGGTTTTGACCAAAGATATAAACTAGCGTACCAGGTTGGTAAGTTAGAATTCTGACCAAGACATCATGGGTGTGAAATTCCAAAGTGAGCAAGATGTAAATTCAGAGGAAGTTCAAGGAACTAGTAAGTTCTCAAAGCATTCATCCTCATCAAGACTATAAGAGTTCAAGTGTGAAAATTGGAGGGGGTTTATGAAGATTTCCTTTAAAAGGAACTATGCTGTGACTACCCATTCCCCTCCCCAACACACACCTGCCAAAACACACCCAGAGGTTGGTTTCTTTTCCTATACTCATTGATGATCTTGATATGTATCTTTTCACTTAGAGTGTCTGACCCTCTAGAAATGGAGAGAAGGGGAGCTGGCGAGCTGGCTGTTTTGGAGGTGGGCATAGATGAGGCTGTGTGGGTGGCCACCACACCCAGAATATGTCAAGGCAAAGGCTCTGTGAGAGTTTCCCTTGGACCAGATGTGGGCCACATGGGAAAGAGAGAGAACCAATGGGGATCTTAAAAGATTTCCTGTCCAACAGGCAAGAGGGCTGTCTGAATTTTAAGTGTGGATACTCAATTTTTTTAAAAAAATGTGTCCTTTTAAGATCTTATTTAATCTGAGATTTTTAGGATTTACCTAGTTCTCATGGAATTAGGATTGATTCATGAATAGTATTTGCTCTGTGTGTTTCAAGTGTTTTTAAAACCAAACAGATTGTTCTCCCTCTACACAGCTTGAGGGGTTTTGAGTTACATATTGTCAAGTTCAGCTTTTTAACTGGAGTAGCAGATCATCTACAATTTGTAGCAGCCTATAATCCATATCCTAGCTTCCTACCATCCTAACAAATTTTGCTTTAGAAAGAGTTGCTGAGACTTAAAAAGTATTAGTAAACCAAAACTTACTACCACATCTAATATCACTAAGGAAAAACCAGCTGGGATGAGAAGAACTAGCCTAGGGGTGAGAATAAAAAGGAAAGGGACATAGAAATCACTCTGTTCAAAAACACAAGAAGGAAGGAGAAGGTGACAGCTTCAAGAAAGGTACCTTTTAAGTGGGAATGACCCCAGGAAATGTCAGCCATGTCTAGGAAGGGCAAGAAAGGGCTAAGAAGAACCTTCTAGCCTGATTTAAGGATCATTTATGTGAGTCATGTATCCACCTATGGACCCCGAGTTGAAATACCATCCATCATTTATTTTTTTATTTTTATTATTTTTTTAAGATTTTATTTATTTATTCATGAGAGACACACAAAGAGAGAGAGAGGCAGAGACACAGGCAGAGGGAGAAGCAGGCTCCATGCAGAGAGGTGGGACTCAATCCTGGGTCTCCAGGATCAGGGCCTAGGATGAAGGCAGTGCTAAACTGCTGAGCCACCAGGCTGCCCCCATCCATCATTTAAATTTCTAATCTCTCTTCACATGACCCTCTTAAAGATAAATATGCTTGCACATAAATATACCAAAAAACAGAAATGTTTACATTACATAAATTTCCAGAAAAATAAATATATTGAGAAACGTAAAGTCATTGACGTATATTTAAACACAGACACGTGTTTGTATGCACGTACTCAAAGACATTCAGAAACAATGCAGAGCACATAATTTTAAAGACATAGAGGAACATACACAATTCACAGCCACCTACACATTTCCTTATTCGTTCAAGCACAGACAAGCACAAGTGTGTCCAGAAACTTACACATTAATAAAGACATATGTAAGCATCCAAGTGCATATACTGCTAGAGGCAGACAACATTAAACTTTTCACTTCTGAACTCTTATAAGAGTCAGTTGTCTAATTATTTCACATAGGTGCGACTTGCCTCCTGAATAAGACTGTGGGTGGGCTCCATGAGAGCAAGCATATTGTATATATATCGCTTTGTGCCTTCTTCAGCACCAGCACAGGTCCCTGCACAGAAGACACTGAGCAAATATATTTTGGTTGATTGCTTGCTTGGTTGTTACTGTATTAAACTGGTCATTGAGTCTCATCCACAGGGAAGGCCTTGGGATTCCAGGTTATGGTCTTGGTGTTTTACAAGTAGATGCACAGTAAACATTACATACTCAGAGTCTTACTGTGATGCCAGTCAAGAAATAGATAGTGAGTTGTTATTGAGTACCAAAGCATTATCTCAGATACAAAGAACTATTCTGACATGAAATATAAAAGTACCTTTTGCCCAAGAAATACAAAATCTGTTCAGGAGACAGAATACATATAAAACTAAGTATGCTGCACTTGATGCCTATGATGCTTCTTGTCCATCTACCTACAAAACAGGGAAACTAAACTGTACTATTTATTATTGCATACTTAGGGAGGAAAACTGTAAAGAAAAGTGTGTTTACCATAAAATCATGACAGTAGAAAGGGTCTATGGTCAGGAAGAGCCCATAATGGCTGCCTAGAATTCTAGCAGTGGCTACCTGGGTACTAGCTTTACCCTAATTCATTACACAGTACATCTATCACTGTGCACTTTCAAAATGTGTGTTCTATTTCACAGTTTCAGAAACCTTAAAAAAGCAGCAGTCCAGGATATGATCATTTAAAAATTCATCAGAGACCTGGGATCACTCTAGGTTTCTGCTTTTCCGTCCATATGGCATGGCCCTCATGTCAGTTTAAGATGACTTCTGGTGCTCCAGTATTATGACCCCATGAAATGAGAAGTGAAGGAGAAAAAATAAATAAATAAAATAAGCTAGGTTTCTCCCTTAAATAATCCTTTCTAGGGGCATCTCAGTTGATTTTGACTCAAGTCATGATCTTAGGGTCATGAGATCGAGCCCCACCTCAGGCTACATGCCGGGTAGAACCTGGGTTTCTATCCCAGGTTTCTCCCCTCACTGGATTGTGTTCTATCTCTCTCTCTTAAAAAAAAAAAAAAAAAGCAAAAAGAACCTAGAAAGTGCACAGATGGCTTCAGCATATACTCCCTTAACCAGAACTATGGGTATTAGGAAATGTAGTCTTGACTCTAGACATCTGTTGGTGCAGCTAAAACTCAGGGGGCTGTGTTATGTAAGAAGAAGGAGAGAAAGGACATTGGGAAATACCTCTTAGTCTCTGCCACATATGGGTAGTTTGACCAAGTCACATTGCCAGAAAGAACAAAGCCAAGATCCAAAACAGGGTTATTGATTGAAGCCCATGATCTTTTTTTTTTAATTTTTATTTATTTATTTATGATAGTCACACACAGAGAGAGAGAGAGGCAGAGACATAGGCAGAGGGAGAAGCAGGCTCCATTCACCGGGAGCCCAACGTGGGATTTGATCCTGGGTCTCTAGGATCGCGCCCTGGGCCAAAGGCAGGCGCTAAACCGCTGCACCACCCAGGGATCCCGAAGCCCATGATCTTTCTGTAGTGTTGTATTGCCCACCCTAAGTAAGACCCATAATTCTAAAATGGGCTAGGTGGAGAGGAGCTTCACTGAATGAGTAGGTAAGTGGACTGGAAACAGACTGATTGGACAAGAAAACAAAAGGATTGATCAATGAGGGGACTTTTGACTTAATGAACAAATATAGATGTGCTTAAAAAAGGTCAGCCAATTGTTTGCAACCAATTTTGCTCATACAGTAGTATTCCTGTTCTCAGTAACAGGGTATTTTTGGGTTTTGCAGGTGATTAAAGTTCACCAAAGTACTATAACTTCCTATCTGGAAGACATAATACTGAATACCGAAGAGAATACTGCAGAAGAACAAGCCAGGGCAGAAATTGAGAAGATGGCTGAGGAAATCAATGACGTTGCTTATGAAATGGAGAGCCGGTTTGTATCAAGAGAACAGATGGCAGAATGGATAGCCCATTGGCTGTTACTCATATGTATTTTTCAAGAGCTTAAGATTTTACCACCAAGGAGAAACAAGTATATATCTCCTGCGTCAGTGTCCTTTGTTTTAATTGCATAACTCTTCAGAAGTCAACATGCCCATACCTTTGTATGGCAGGAGCACTGGGAGTAGAATTTTTAGTTATCCTCTGCAGTCTGGATCGCTAACATATTACTTTTAGAATACCACAAATCATGAAAACAATGTGAATAAGCATGTGCAGTATTACCTCACCCCAAAACGTTTGGCTTCTTGTATAAGTTATATCTTTAATGTTCCCTTCCTGGCAGGCAGGCTAATTGAAGGACAGGGTAAAATCTGAATTTGCATGAAGTTAACCAAGCCCACCAGGAGTGTAATATTTCAGACTACTTAATCAAGGAAAAGGCAGTGGTGGGACTTGGGCAGTGGAGTCCCTTACATAAGCAAGGAGAACCTAAGTAGAAATCAGCAGAAGTAAGGCAGCAAAGGAAATAGTTTACTTTTTTTTCTTTTTTAGTCGAACTCAGCTTCAGTCAGAGGAGATTGTTGCTGAGTTGGTTTATAGTTTCCTGATCCCAGAGGTACAAAAGGAGTTTGTCAAAGAAAAAGGTAAGCCAATGTAATGCTTTGCTTTGTGATTGCTTTGAAAAGATGTAAACTGTTGTCAGTATCCCTGAGATTTAAAATGAGCAGAAGTAGGAAGAAATTTTTGAAGGAGGATGACTGAGTTTTCTTATTTTAGAGTTTGTCAAGTTCTCTTCATGCTGATTCCAGAATATAATAATCTCTAATATAGATGGGGTGCAGTTCTAAGTGTGACAGGATATCAAAAGCCAAACCTTCTTTAAGAGGAAGTTCCCAAAAGAGTTGTATTTTGTGATTTGATTTTTTTTTTTAAGACATAAAGCAGATGTTGACGATAAATAGGATTTTCAAGTTGTGCTAAGCTTTGGAGGTGGGACACATACAAGGTGAGTATTGGAAAGCCGAGATGCTTGAAGGGCTTAAGTCTATCCTGCTGCTCTGTGCACAGATGTCTTCTGTTTCTGTCAGAACTATATGGAAGTATAAATATCTTCACTTATTTGTCAAAGGTGGCATGTTTTGAAGACTAATGCTTTTAGTCAATAAAGAAGAAAACTTTAAAAAAGAATACTTTGGGGGCACCTAGGTGACTCAGTCAGTTAAGCGTCTGACTCTTGATTTCAGCCCAGGTCATGATCCCAGGATCATGAGATCAAGCCCCACATTTGGCTCCACACTAAGCATGGAACCTGCTTGAGATTCTCTCTCCCCTCCGCCCCCACCCAAAAGCACCCCTCAAAAAGAATACTCTTCTGGAGCTTTCAGACTGTTGGTGACAGGTTACCAGAGAGGGGGGTGCAACCAGAGGACCAGGATTTAAGTGAAATAACTTCCAGGAAAGATGGCTGAGTAGGAAGATCCTAAGCTCACTTCTCCCATGGTTATTCCTAGATAAAACCCACATCAGTGTAAATAACCCAGAAAATGACCTGAAACCTGGCAGAATGCACTTTCAATGCCTAAATGTAGAGAAGAGACCACATCAGAAATGGTAGGAAGGGTGCAGACACGGTTGGGAGCCAAACTGACCAATGTCACTGTCCATGGAAGTGAGGGACACCATGAGCATTGAGAGGGGAGAGCAGCAGACCCCACACCAGCCACGCTAGCAAGGGGGAACCTGCACTGGGAAGATGAATCCCAGTTGCTTTGAAAACCAGAGGGGCTTAACATTATGAGTTTTACAATCAGCAGGGCTCAACACCTATAACTTTGTAAATCAGTGGCTTGGCCCTGGAGAGCCAGAGAGCTCTAGGAAACTGTCCCCACTCTTAAAGAGACAGCATAACACACAGCCCCACTGGGATACAGCATGGAAGCAACAGTTTAAGTCCAGTGGAAGGAGATTTACTAATCTCAGAATGTGTGATCTGTGGCAGGATCTTTAGGAGACTTCTCCAAAATCAAAATTGCTATCAGGTGCCATTTACCTCCCTCAACCCCAGCCTAGATAAACAGATACCTACAAGGACCAGTAAAGTGCACACACTCTCCACTTAGCTTACTGACAATGTGACCCATCCCCATGTTCCCCTGTGGACCCACCTTTTCCAAACTAATCCACTTATCAGGAGTTCATCCAAAGCAGTGCCACAAACCTGACATTATGCCAGCAGGCCTGGTGGGCTAGCAACACTCCAAAGTGACTTCTGCCCCAGGGAGGGGTAAGATAACCACACACACATCAATTCAACTGTAGGCCCCGCAGTGAGCAGACATCTGGTCTGACTACACCTTTGCCCACCAATGAAAGCCTCACAGGGGTCAACACAGGGGAATGCCCTGTAGTTCAGTGTGACCACAGCTCTGGCAAATATCTGGGCTGACCAAAATCAAGCCCAAGGTGATCCCAGACTGGCCCACTAAAACAGGGACCAAACCCTGCCCACACAGACAGAGAGCCTTTGCAGACAACTAAATTAAAGGCAAATACGATTCAGCCACAAGAGTAGGGCACATACAACACACATACAAGACACCTCTGAATGCCAGGGTCTGGTGAATAAGGGACATTGTACTGCAAGGCACCATAGGACCATTTCTTCATATGTGCATAACTTTCAAGAGCCAGAAATGTAGCTGACTTTCATAAGACATTATAACAGACATAGAGAGTTAGACAAAATGAGGAGACAAAAGAATATGTCCCAAATGAAAGGACTGGACAAAATCACAAGAAAGTTAATGGAACAGAGATAAGCAATCTGCCTGATAGAAAATTTAAAATAATAGTAATAAAAATACTCACTGGAATGGAGAAAAGAGTGAAGGACTCCATGAGATACTCAACAAAGAAAGATTAAAAAACACAAAAAAGAACCAGAGATGAAGAACTCAATAGCTGAAGTTAAAAATACACTAGAGGGAAAAAAAAAAAACAGTACTCTAGAGGAAGCAGAACAGATCAGTGACTTGGAGGAGAGAGTCATGGAAAGCAATCAAGCTGAGCAAGAGGAGAGAAAAAAAGAATAATAAAAGATGAAAATAGATTAAGGAAACTCAGCCACAGCATCAAGTCTAATAACATTTGCATTTTAAGGATCCAAGAAGGAGAAGACAGAAAAAAGAGGGGAGAAAATTTTACTTGAAATAATAGTTGAAAACTTCCCAAATATGAAGAAGGAAACAGAAATCCAGATTCAGGAGGCAAATGAGGCCCCCAACAAAATCAACCCGAGGAGGTCCACACCAAGGCACATGGTAATTAAAATGGCAAAAAGTAGTGGCAAAGACTTTTTAAAGCAGCAAGAGAAAAAAAAAAGTAGTTATATCCAAGAAATATCCCATAAAACAACTAGCTGGTCAGCAGAAACATTGCAGTCCAGAAGAGAGGGGCAGGATATGTTCAAAGTTCTGAAAGAAAAAATGTGCAACCAAGAATATTCTATCCAACAAAGCTATCATTCAGAATAGAAGGAGAAAGTTTGCCAGACAGACAAAAATTAGAGGGATTCATGACCCCTAGGCCAGCCTTACATGAAATGTTAAAGGGGACTCTGAATACAAAGGAAAGACCCCAAACAGGAGTAAGAAAAGCAGGGAGCACAAAACCAGTAAAATTAAGTATATCATGAAAGGGAATCACAAAATAAAAAGTATGTAAAGTATGACACCATGTACCTAAACATGATAGGGGAGAGGAATAAAAGTGTAGTGCTTTTAGAATGGGTTCAAACTTAAGCAACTATCAACCTAATATAGACTGCTACATGCATAAATTGTTACATATAAACCTAAAGATAACTACAAATCAAAAACCAATAATAGCTACACAAAAAAATAAAAAGAAGGGAATCCAAATATATCACTAAAGAAAGCCAGCAAACTGTGAGAGAAAAGAGTAAGAGAAAATAGAGAAGAGCTACAAAAACAACCATAAAATATGTTCTTATTGCTATTTGTTACTTACCTATCAATTACTTTGAATGTAAATGGACTAAATGTTCCAGTCAAAAGACATAGGTTCAAGACATAAAAAAACCAAGACCCATCTATATGCTATCTGCAAGAGACTGGTTTCAGACTTAAAGACACATGCATATTTAAAGTGAAGAGATGCAAAAACATTTATCATGCAAATGGAAGGAAAAGAAAGCCAGGGTAGCTATACTTATTGCAGACAAATTCGGCTTTTTTTTTTTTTTTAAGATTTTATTTATTTATTCATGAGAAACACAGAGAGAGGCAGAGACATAGGCATAGGGAGAAGCAGGCACCCCATGGGAGCCCAATGCGGGACTTGATCCCAGGACTCCGGGATCATGCCCTGAGCCAAAGGCAGATGCTTAACCACTGAGCCACCCAGGCATCCCATGACAAAATCGGCTTTAATACAAAGACTGTAACAAGAGACAAACACTACATAACCACAAAGGGAACAACAATTCAACAAGAAGTTATAACAATTATAAATATTTATGCATCCAGCATCAGAGCACTCAAACATGTAAAACAGATAGATATCTATCTATTAACATAGATAAAGAAAGTAATTGATGGTGATATAATAGAAAAACACCTCCCTTTTTCCTCTGGCCCACCAACATGCCATCCAGACTGAGGAAGACCCAGAAACTTCGGGCTACGTGAGTCATGGCCGCGGCTGCATCGGCAAGCACCGGAAGCACCCAGGAGGCTGGGGTAATGCTGGTGGCATGCATTATCACAGGATCAACTTCAACATATATCACCCAGGTTACTTTGGAAAAGTCGGTATGAGACATTACCGCTTAAAGAGGAACCAGAGCTTCTGCCCTACTGTCAACCTTGATAAACTGTGGACCTCAGTCAGTGAGCAGACACAGGTAAATGCTGCCAAAAACAGGACTGGAGCTGCTCCTATTATTTATGTGGTGTGATTGGGCTACTACAAAGTTTTGGGAAAGGGAAAGGTCCCAAAATAGCCTGTCATTGTGAAGGTCAGGTTCTTCAGTAGAAGAGCTGAGGAGAAGACAAAGGGTGTGGGGGGCACCTGCATTCTAGTAGCTTAAAGCCACACGGGGAGGTTCATTAAATGCTAACAAGTGCAAAAAAAAAAAAGAGAGAGAGAGAGAGTAATATAATAATAGTTGGGGACTTTAAGACACCACTTACATCAATGGATATATCATCCAAAGAGAAGAATCAAGGAAACAGTGCTTTGAATAACACAGTGGACCAACCAGATGGATCTAAGAGATATTCAGAACTTTCCCTCCTAAAACAGTGGAATACACTTTCTTTTCAAGTGCACCTGGAACATTTTCCAGCATAGATCATATGTTAGGCCACAAGATAATTCTGAACAAATTTAAAACATTTGAAGTCATATTCTGCATCTATTCCAGCTACAATGCTATGAAACTAGAAACCAACCACAGGTAAAAACTAGAAAGATGACACATGCATAGAGGTTAAATAACATGCTACTCAACAATGAATGGGTCAACCAAGAAATCAAAAGACACTTGGAGATAAATGAAACTGAAAACACAATGGTCCAAAATATCTGGGATGCAGCAAAAGCTGTTCTAAGAAGGAAGATTGGGGACAGGCCAACCTCAAGAAGCAAGAAAAATCTCAATCTAACCTTACACCTAAAGAGGCTAGAAAAATAGCAACAAACCAAACCCCAAACCAGTAAAAGGAAGTAATAAAGATTAGAGAAAAAAATAAACTAAAAAGCAATAGAAGAAGTCAAGGAAACAAGGAGCTGGTTCTTTGAAAAGATCAACAAAATTGATAAACCTTTAGCCAGACTCATAGAGAGAGAGAGAGAGAGAGGAGAGAGAGAGAGAGAGAAGACTCAACCAGAAAAGAAAGAGAAGAAATAACAACTGACATCACAGAAATAGCAAAGGTTATGAGAATATTATGAAAGATTATATGCTAACAAGTTGGACAACCTAGAAGAAATGGATAAATTCCAAGAACTATATAACCTCTCCAAACTAGATCAGGAAGAAATAGAAAATTTGAAGATTGAATATAGCATAGGAGATGAATCAATCATCAACTTCCAACAAAGGTTTAGGACCAGATGGCTTCACAGGTGAATTCTACCAAACATTTAAAAAAGAGGTAATACCTATTCTTCTCAAACTGTTCTGAAAAATAGAAGATGAAGGAAAGCTTTCAAATGTATTCGGTGAGGCCAGCTTTACCCTGATACCAAAACTAGATAAAAGATGCTACAGGCCAGTATCTCTGATGAACGAAGATACCAAAATCCTCAACAAAATATTAGCAAACCAAATCCAAAAATACATTTAAAAATTCACAGTAAGGTAGGATTTCTTCCTGGGATGCAAGGGTAGTACAATATTTGCAAATCAATTAATGTGATACATCACATCATCAACAGAAAGTATAAAAAAACCCACATGATCATTTTAATAGATACAGAAAAAGCATTTGACAAAGCACAGCATTCTTTCGTGATAAAGATCCTCAACAAAGTAGGTTCAGAAGGAACTTACCTCAACATAATAAAGGCCATCTATGAAAAACCCACAGCTGACATTATACTTTTCTCCTAAGATCAGGAATTAAGACAAGCATATCCACTCTTACCATATTATTCAACATAGTATTGAAAGTCCTAGCCATAGCAATCAGAAGAGAAGAAGAAATAAAAGCCGTCCAAATTAGTAAGAAGTAAAACTTCAGCTATTTGCAGATGACATGATAATATATATAGAAAAAACTCTAAAGACTCCACCAAAAAACTACTTGAACTAATAAATGAATTCAGAAGGGTTGCAGGATACACACTCAATATACAGAAACCCACTGCATTTTATACATTTCTAATGAAGTAACAGAAAGAAAAATTAAGATAACAATTCCATTTAGAATTGCACCAAAAAGAATGAAATACCTAGGAATAAACTTAACCAACAGGGTGAAAGATCTCTACTCTGAACACTGTAAAATATTAATGAAGGGAATTGAAGATGACACAAACAAATGGAAAGATATCCCATGTTCATAGATTGGAAGAACAAAATTATTAAAATGTTCATACTATGCAAAGCAATCTACAGATTTAATGCAATCCCTATCAAAATACCAACAGCATTTTTCACAGAACTAGAATAAATAATCCTAACATTTGTATGGAACCACAAAAGACCCTGAATAACCAAAGCAGTCTTGAAAAAAAAGAACAAAACTGGAGGTATCACAAACCCAGATTTCAAGCTATGCTACAGAGCTGTAGTAAAACAGTAAGTTACTGGCACAAAACAGATGCATAGATCAATATAACAGAATAGAAAGACCAGAAATAAACCCACAATTTTAATGGCTGTCAAGTTTTCCACAAAGGAGGCAAGAATATGCAATGGGAAAAAGACAGTCTCTTTAACCAATGATGTTGGGGAAACTGGACAGCTACATACAAAACAATGAAATGGAACCATTTTCTTACATCATACACAAAAATACACTCAAAATGGATTAGGGGCCTATGTGTGAGACCTGAAACCATAAAAATTCTAGAAGAGAGCACAGGCAGTAATGTCTCTGACATTGGTTATAGTAACATTTTTCTAGATATGTCTCCTGACATAAGGGAAACAAAAGCAAAAATCAGCTATTGCAACTACATCAAAATTAAGAGCTTTTGCAGATCAAAGGAAACAGTCCACAAAACTAAAAGACAGCCTACTGAATGGGAGAAGATATTTGCAAATAACATATCGATAAAAGGTTATAAAATATATAAAGAACTTTTACAACTCAACACCGAAAAAAAAACCCCACCACAAATCCAATTAAAAAATGGGCAGAAGACATGAACAGACATTTCTCCAAGGAAGACATAGAGATGGCCAACAGACACATAAAAAGATGCTCACGTCACTGATCATCAGGGAAATGCAAATTAAAACCATGATGAGATATCACCTCATACCAGTAGAATGCCAAAAAAAAAAACAAAAAACAAACAAACAAAAAAAACACATGAAATAAGTGTTGGCAAGGATATGTTAAAAAAAAAAAAGGAACCCTTGTGCACTTACAGTGGGAATGCAGCCATTGTAGAAGACAGTATGGAGTTTCCTCAAAACAATGAAAAATAGAATTACCAAATGATCCAGTAATTCCACTACTGGATATTTACCCAAAGAATATGAGCAGTAATTTGAAAATATGTATGTACCTCTGTGTTTATTGCAGCATTATTTACAATAGCCAAATTATGGAAGCAGCCGAAGTGTCCATCAATAGATGAATGGATAAAGAAGATGTAGTATATATCCATGTTGGAATATTACTCAGCCATAAGAAAAAGAACGAAATCTTTCCATTTGCAACAACATGGATGGATCCAGAGGGTATAATGATAAGTGAAATAAGTCAGAAAAAGACAAATACCATATGATTTGTCTCCTGTGTTAAATTTAAAAAATAGATCAAATCAACAACAACAAAAAAGAGATAAGTAACAAGACTCTTAAGTATAGAGAACAAACTGATGGTTACCAGTTGGGAGATTGGTAGGCAAAGAGGTGAAATAAGTGAAGGGGACTAAGCATTCACTTGACGTAATGAACACTGAGAAATGTTTAGAATTTTTGGATCACTATATTGTATATCTAAAACTAATATAACAAACACTGTTTTTTAATTGTACTGGAATTTTAAAAATTAATTTATCTTGTGTAAACCTCACATATTTACAATAAAAAAATATATAAAGAACCCAGATGTCCATCAACAGATGAATGGATAAAAAAGATATGGAATATGATTCAGCCATCAAAAAGAATGAAATCTTGCCATTTGCAACAATGTGGATCGAACTAGAGGGTATTATGGCAAGCAAAATAAGTCAGTCAGAGAGACAATTATCATATGATTTCACTCATATGTGGAATTTAAGAAACAACATGAAGAATCATAGGGGAAGAGAGGGAAAAATAAAGTGAGATGAAATCAGAGACGAAGACAAACCGTAAGAGACTCTTAACTATAGGAAGCAAACTGAGGGGTGCTGGAGGGGAGTTGGGTGGGGGGATGAGGCAACTGGGTGATGAGCATTAAGGAGGGCACTTGATGTAATGGGCACTAGGTGTTGTATACAATCACCAAATTGTACCTCTGAAACTAATATTATAGTATATGTTAATTAAATTGAATTTAAATTTTAAAAATCTAAGTGAAATAACAGCTTGGTTATTTCTAACAAGCTTTCCATGTTGTGCAGGGGATTTCTGGACAGGTTTAATAGAAATATAACATTTCAGATCACCTCAAGGAATAAAGGAATGGTGCAGCTCTGATGCATTCAAAGAGAAGAAAGAAATATCTTATTTTCCTATTACACAATTGTACTGTAGTTTTTAAACCAGTATCTTCTAGTGATAAGTATTTAGTTTGTTTCAGTGTGTTTTACTATAACTAGCAATGCTGCAAGCAATATATTTTTTTTTATTTTTTTTTCAAGCAATATATTTTATGCAAATCCTGATCATGCTACTGACAGTAAATTTCTAGCAGTATGGTGCTAAAAATAGGGTATGTGCATCTTACTTTTGCCAGGTACTAACAAACAGCCCCCACAAAAAGATTGTTCTCATTCATATTCCCTGTCAGCAGTATATACCAACAATATTTAATTTTCAGATAAAATAATCAGTGTTTCTGTGTCACCTTATAAAAAGGAATCATGTGTTTTCTGTGTCTTTAAGAAAATATGCAACTCCTTTTAATTTTTCTAGGGTCTAAAGTGAGGTCAGCCTGGCTCAAGTCAATTCTAACTGAGGGAATTGAAGGAGGCAGAGAAATAGTGTTTAGTAGTTACTAGTTTGATAACGCCTTCCCCTGGCTTCTCTGAGCTCCAAAGGAAAGAGGGAAAGATGCTGGAGGAAGCCCTTGAGCTGAAGCTCCAAAGGAAAGAGGGAAAGATGCTGGAGGAGGCACTGAGCTGAATGCAGAAGGACTTGTCTGTGAGTGACCTGGGCAAGTCCTTAGCCTCTTCTCTTTATATACATATACCAAGTGAGGAAAGCCATGTGAACAGGGACCACACAATACGACCTTTTGTTTTTCTTTTCAAATAAAAGAACCATATGAATTATATGTACTCTTTACCCCCAGGTTAAGATAACGTATACAGGCTGTTTGAGATACTTTATGATTGAAAAGACCTAGAAGAGACCTATTATAGATGTAAAATAACAGTAATTACCAAATTTTTAAGTGCATGCTAAGTTCCAGACACTGTACTAAGCGTTTAAAAACTACTTTATCTCAATTTCTTAAAGTGGCTGTAGGTGTATTCTCATTTTTTCAATTATGGGAATTATTGCTTAGAGATATTATACAACTTACAGATTTGAACCATGGTCTCTGCGGCTCCAAAGTCCCCATTCTTTCAGTATGAAGTGTAAGTTGCTGTGAGATTTATCCTCTATAAACTCAGATACCTGGATAGCACAGAATCCACAGTACTTCCTGCTCTCCTTTACTAGCTGTATGATTTGGGGCAGATTACTTAATCTCTCTGAGTCTCAGTTTCCTCATCTGAAAATGGGGATATTATTAATATTCTTTTTTAGGGTTGTGGGGTGGTTTAAATGAATATATGCCCACTACTTAAAACAGTGCCTGGCACAAAGTAAGGACGAATGCTAAGTGCTAACATCATCATCATCATGATTAGTTCTTTCCAAGGGAAATGGGAGGCTTGATAATAAATATTCTTAGAATATGGAGCAAAGGCCACCTTCTAAAGCCATAAGCTCAGAAATTCATCATCAGTCAACAAGTATCCTCCATGTCAGGAACAAAAGCTCCAAGAGAAGAATGAGACAAGGTCATTTCAATCTAGTTAAAAAACAAAATGGAACTCACATCATGTGCTTCAGTGCTCCATGGGTTTGTCTGAATTCCAGTGTGGCGATGGTAAATGTGGGCTGACACAATCAGAGGAGCCGTCCTGGAGGAGCAAGGAGCTGAGATCCACATTGGGCTTTGCAGAACGGGTAGGATTTGGAGTGCAGGCATTCCAGGGGAGGGCCGCTGCAGGGGAGAGGAATAGAGGTGAGCCTCATGGGGAAGAGTAGGACTGGATCGAACCAGAGTGGGAGCAGGGATAGGGGTAGCAGGGTAGGACCTCTGTCCTACTTTCTTGAAAATCTTTAGGAATGATTCTGTTCAGACTTTCAGAGTAAAAATTCTTGTCACTTTGTTACAGTGAGGAATGCACAGCAGAAGCATATCCTTGCGGCCCATCAGATCATCCACGGGCACACAGAAGACATGGTCAAGAAGAATTTTGTTGAGCAAGAGCAAGATGAAGAGGTCTCAGACACTGACAAGTCACCTGAGGAAGATACTCAAAATAAAGAATAGCAGCTAAGGTGGGTTTGATTTTTTCATCTGAAAGGAAGCAGAAAGTAGGAGAGGCAGCATCATTCAGCTCTCTGCTCTACCCCAACAGCCATGTGTTTAAGAAAGTGAGACACTCCCATTGAAGCTGGCACATTTCATCTAGGTTATAAAATCTACTATCAAAGATTCTTAGAGAAGAGAGTTGACATTATAGCAGTTGGACTCTTGTGTCCAGAAAACAGGATTCTAGATAATTTTTTATGGGTCCTTAAAGTATATAATGTTATTCCATCACAAAGCTGTAAAATGTGTCCATGTTATTTTTTGTGTGTGTGTGTGTGTGTGTCCATGTTATAAAAAGCAGCTTGTTCTTATGGAGTAGATACAGCCATCTCATCATGCTGGCTGTAAGCACAGCAGAAGGCATGTTTCCTGATTCTAGCCCAGGTACCTCCTGCAGTGTCCACCAGGAGTTGGTCTTAGACTCAACTAAATGTTCCTACTCACAAGACTAACATAGACCAGGTTTTAAATGATTTGAGTATCCATCTACTCAAAAAGATAGAAGATGGGAACCACAACTTCAAGCAGGGCAGCATCAGGTGTTTCTCTTCCTATGGAAGCTCTTACCATATCCACACAGACAAACACATAGCTGTTTTCTTTAGTCCCCCAGTTACAAAGCTCAGGTGCAAGGAAGAGAGATTTACACTGGGTAGGTACAGGACCTGCCTTGGTTTACATGCCTCAGGGGCCAGTGTATCTTATAATGATTCCATAGGCACTATTTCCAGGGTCCCCCTAATGGATTTGCCTGGTTACAATAGTCACCACCCAGGAAAGCTCAAACCTACGGTTTCCTGTGGTATTAATAATTCCTTTATCCTTCCAATCAAATGCTAGTTACCACTTGGAGGTCAAGTAGTGTTGCTCAGTAACAGAGTTGATATAAACGTCTTAACGAATTATTAGGAGAAGAGAGCTAGAGTCCATTTAAAGTAAAGTTCTTGGGGTACCTAGGTGGCTCAATGTGTCTGCCTTCTGCTTGAGGTGTGATCCCAGAGCCCTGGGGTCGAGTCCCACGTCAGGCTCCCCGCAGAGAGCTTGCTTCTCTCTTGGTCTCTGCCTGTCTCTCTGTGTCTCTCGTGAATAAATAAATAAAATCTTTTTGTTAAAAAAGTAAAATTCTCATGAGAATTCTCGTAAGAAAGGGAGTTAATCCTTTGCCTATACCTTCTCCCTCAACTGTCACCTGATGGGACCACATCATGTACTATTTTGGCCTAAGAGTATGCTACCAGGATAGAGAAGGCATAGGCTTGGGGAGAAATTTGTGACCAAAGACCCTCTGCAAAGGAATCTATTGAGGCCTTAAGTTTTAATCAAGGAAGACTGTGGAAGGAATATCAAGATGAGGGGGCAGTTAAGAAGGAAAGCAGAGAAAAAAACTGATAAAGGTACTCTTAAATACCAAGGTATGGCTATAAATTACAGCAGAAAGTCTTTTGTTTTTAATTAATAATGAAATAACCTGTGAAATTTCTGAAGATATAAACCATGTATTTACATGTAATGTTATCCATGTATCTATATAATATAAATTCAAGGGCCAAAAAATGAGATTTTGCCAATCTCATTATTATGATAAAAATCACCTTCAATATTTGGATAGTCCTTTTTCTTACATGAAAATTTAACAAGATTAATAATTTACATAGTTTAAATTGAGTATGTATGCCTTTACTTCTGAGTATAAAGTATCTCTTTATTTTGCTTTATTAAATGTTTGGAACATGATGCTTAGTTGCCCCCTTAATATGTTTTACTCTTTCTTTCTTCTCTGTGGGAAGGAGGGAAGGACAGATGTCAGATGTGAAATTATTTAACAATGCCTAGGGATGTAGAGATGGAACATTCATTTTAAAATATGTTTGATCAGCTTGAAGACAATGGAGAGCTAATAGTGAGGAATTTCTGGGCAAATATCTAAGAGAAGACAAATTCAGAGAGTTAGTTGGTTCTGGCATTTGGAGTAACTTCTTTTTTCCTGAGGGAATCGGCACATCCTAGAAAATGTGGCTAAAAAACTGAGTGATGCTTTCACCAGCTTTGTAAAACTAGAGGGACAAAGACTGTAGTCAAGGTGGAGGCCCTGGTAAGCCTCCTCCATTTGGTTTGCACCTTGGTGGCTCAGTCAGTTAAGCATCTAACTCTCAATTTTGGCTTAGTTCATGATCTCAGGATCCTGGGATCAAGCCCCGTGTGAGGCTCTGGGTTCAGCATGGAGTCTGCTTGGGATTCTCTCTCTCTCTCTCTCTCTCTCTCTCTCTCTTTCTCAAATAAATAAATCTTTAAAAAAAGGTACATAACTCATCTGATTCATAGATGGAGAGGAATTTGGCTCAAGATGAATCATACCTTGACTCACCCATACCTGATTTAGAGGATATTTAGATGAGACTTAGTTGATGCTCTAAGACTTTGGGGGCTATTGGGCTGGAATGAGTGTATTTTGCAGGTGAGAAGGACACCAATTTGGGGGTGGCAGTGGAGGACTACAGACTGTGTCCCTCCAAAATACAAATGTTAAAGCTCTAACCTGCAATATTATGACATTTGGAGATAAGTGCTGTGGGAGATTAGGCATAGATGAGGTCATGAGGATGGGTCCCCCCATTTAGAAGAAGAGACACAAGAAAGCTTATTCTCTTTTTCCTTGCTATGTGAGGACATGGCAAGGAGGCAGCCATATACAAACCAGGAAGAGAGTTCATCCCAGAAACCAGCTATGCTGACATTTTGATCTTGGACTCTTAGCCTCCAGAACTGTGAAGAAATTAAGCTTAAGCTACCCAGTTATGATATTTTGTTAAAGCAGCCTGAGCTTAGATACTTATGTTTAAAGAGATAAAAGTCAGTATTGAAATTTTCAGGATAACTGTAAATCATAAAAATGATATAGCAGATTTGAAGAAAATAGAAATTCTAGGATCTAGGGGTGCCTGAGTGGCTCAGTCGGTTAAGCATCTGCCTTCAGCTCAGGACGTGATCCCAGGGGAACTGGGGGGCACCATCAAACATCTGTCCACCCTGATACAGAATGACCTGAAAAAGAAAGGAAAATAAATAAATAGGCCACTACATCCCCATCTAGACACATAGTACATAACAATAACTATCTGGTAGATAGGAGACGGCACCAAACATCAGAAAACTTTACTTCTCCTCTTACAGTTGTCACCAAGTTTCTACCTCAGCACCAGTGCATAGGTCTATTCTGGGATTCTAAATTCTTATATCCCCAAACTGGAATAACACTGTTTACTTCTAATCCATCACAATATAGAAAATGTCTTTAATGCAATCTTACTATCAGCCCATACATATTTTTATTCAAATAATTTCAAAATAAAAAGTTTTTAAAAATTAGCACTGCCATTCTCATGCTTACTAGGTGACAAAATGATAGATCATAGTTATAGCCTGAATATAAACGAATGTCATAAGAGGGAAGAAGAGTTGTGGGTCATGATTGCTCTTATGTCAATTTCTATTATCAAAGTCAACTATTTATGAGAGATTGAAATTTTTCAGGATAACTGTAAATCATAAAAATGATATAGCAGATTTGAGGAAAATAGAAATTCTAGAATCTAGGGGTGCCTGGGTGGCTCAGTCAGTTAAGCATCTGCCTTCAGCTCAGGACATGATCCCGGGGTCCTGGATTGAGCCCTACTTTGGGGTCCCTGCTCAGCAGGAAGCCTTCTTCTCTTTCTCCCTATGCCTCTCCCCCTGATTATGCTCTCTCCCTCTCTCTCAAATAAATAAGTAAAATCTTTTAAAAAAAATTCTAGAATCTAAAAATACAGTAATCAATATGAGAAACTCAATGAATGGATTTAAGAGCAGGATAAATACAGCTACAGAGGAAAATCAATAAATTAGAAGATAGGGCAGAAGAATTTACTTAGAAAGAATAAAGGAACAAAAAGGTGGAAACTACAGAAGAAATGCAAGGTAGGATAATTTAATCCTTAGGAAGAGACAGGACAGGAGTAGGCATGGACCACTGATTCAAGAAATTTGACTACTAGGAGAAATATGTTAGGAAGTCATGTGTAATGTGAATTTTTTAAAAACAATGAAAGACTCAATATTTGACAAACCTTCTTAACCCCAAGCAAAAAAAAATTAAAAATCTATACCTAGATACATTTTAATATGACTACTGAAAACAAAAGAAAAAAATCTGAAGTTTTCAGAAGAAAAAAAAGTTTTCAGAAGAAAAGTATGTGAATTGTCTTCAAAAGAGCAATAATTAAGCTGAAGTTGACTTCTCATCAGAAACAAAGCCAGAAAATAATCGAATTATAGTTTCAAAATGCTAAAATAGATTAAAAACATAGGATCTATCCCATGCAAATATATCCTTCGAGAATGACAAAGAAAGACATTTTTAGATAAATGAAACAAAATTTATCACTAGGAGATTTTTCACTACAAGAGATTACTCGAGGGTGTTATACAAACAGAAGGAAGATTATCCCAGGTGGAAAATTGGAGATAAATAAAGAATATGTGGATATTTATTGACTGCATAAAACACAGTAAGAAAAAGCAACACTAGTGACATTAGAGTTAGCATAAGTAGTGTGGGAGTCCAAAATCCATACTTGAACTAAGTTGTCCTAAGATACTTGCATTATCTAGGAGGGGGATAAAATGCTATTTAATATTATCTTTGATGACTCAAGGCAACAGTCTGTAACCTCTAAGATAACTCCTAAAGCATAGTAGAAAGATGTATGACATCTAAACTAATAGAAGAAAATGGAATAAAAAAAACCCATTTAGTATAAAAGGAAGATAGGATAGGAAAAGAAAATAAAATGGTAGATGTTTATCATTGATTCATCACTCATTTATATTAAAGAGCTAAATGCTCAAAGTCAGAATTTGTCAGACTGAATAAAAACTAAATCCTGTTTGTAAGAGGCATATACAAAACCTAAATATACAGAATGCTTACAAGTTAAAGGGTAAAAAAAGATACCATGAAAACATCATCCACAGGAAAGCAGATATATTAATATTGAACAAAGACAACTTTAAGGCAGAACGGCCTATTAGACAAAACGGACAGTTCATAAAGATAAAGGTTTTAATTCATTGTGAAGGTATGAGTCACAAATAGGAATGTATCTAATAACCTGGCCTCAACTTTTTTAAAGCAAATTTAATAGAACGGCAAATCCAAACTAATTCTAGGAAATTTTAATCTCTATCAGAAGCTGATGGAGCAACCAGGGGGAAGAAAAAAGAAATGGAAGGCATAATTGAGAAATTTGATGTAATGCACATTTATAGAATGTTACACCTAACAAGTACTGAACGCATAATTGAGAAATTTGATGTAATGCACATTTATAGAATATTACACCTAACAAGTACTGAACGCACATTATTTAAGGGCACACACAACAAACACGTACAAAAACTGACTATATACTGTCCTAAAGCAAATGTCAACCATTTCAGAGTTGAAATCACGCCAAATGTGTTCTTTGATAAAAATGCAATGAAACTAGAAATCAATAACAAGATAATTCTAATATGTTTAAAAATTAAGAAATACAGACATTCATCAAAGAAAGTGTCAGAACTAGAAAATATTTTGAACTGAAAAATGACAAAAATGTTGTGTATGTATCAAACTTGTGGAATGCTGTTAATGTGGCACTTAGAAATTTGTAGTTAAAGGCATTGATTTGAAAAGATGAAAATAAGACTAAGCATCCTTTTCAATAAATTATAAAAAATGGTAAATTAGATACAGAAAAGCAAAAGGAAAGAACTAATACAATAACAGCAGAATTTAATAAAACAAAATAAAATTTGAAGACAAACATTATGCATAAGTTACGGGAAAAATTTAATAAAACAAAATAGACATATCTTCTGATTTTAGGTAAGATGTACGTAGCTGCAACATTTAGAGAAAACGATAGATAAATAGTAAACACCATATTTTCAAAGACATTGGAGAGCTGTGAAAATCAAAAGGACTAGATGAATTATAACAGCAGAGAGGAAAGTCCTTCCTCAGTGATCTGAGATACTGGCCATTTTCTTGCCTTGGGGATGGCCAAGTTTGGAATAAGCTTGGGCTCAGGTTTGCCAGGGGGCAGAGGGTCTTTATTCACTAGGGGAAACAGAAACCAGCAAGACTCTTAAAATCAGTACAGGCAAGCATGATGGATTGCAATCCAGAGGAGCTCCAAATGTAAGGGCAAATTTCCCCCACAGAATGTCAGCATTAGCTTTTGGTGGATAAACTTTTTACTAGTGAAAACATGTTTGAATCTAATGTGTGTTACTTAACCAGCTCTTTCTTCTTCTTTCTTTCTTTCTTTCTTTCTTTCTTTCTTTCTTTCTTTCTTTCTTTCTTTCTTTCTTTCTTCTTTCTTTCTTTCTATTTTACTTATTTATTCATGAGAGAGAGAGAGAGACGCAGAGACACAGGCAGAGGGAGAAGCAGGCTCCATGCAGGGAGCCCGATTGGGGACTCGATCCTGGGACTCCAGGATCACGCCCTGGGCTGAAGACAGGTGCTCAACCACTGAGCCACCCAGGCATCCCTAACCAGCTATTTCAATGGTGATCTTCACTCAGTCTCGTGGATTTAACCATTGTTAATTTATTGTTCCATGATTTTTTTGTTTGTTTGTTTTGGTCAGAAATAGCTGTATACCCTGACTTGCTTACCTCAATGATACTTGATGGCTTAGCAATCTTTCAGTGTGAGTTTTTCAGCTCAAACTAAGATTGAGATTTTTCTAAGTAAGAAAATTACCCTTATCTACTATTATGGAACAATGAAAGGCTTTGGAAATTAGCTTTTGCTGTCGACTTGATACTATTTTTAAATGAATCCAACCTAAAATTACAAGGCGATGGGCAGCCCCGGTGGCCCAGCGGTTTAGCACCGCCTGCAGCCCGGGGTGTGATCCTGGAGACCTGGGATCGAGTCCCACATTGGGCTCCCTACATGGAGCCTGCTTCTCTCTCTGCCAGTATCTCTGCCTCTCTCTCTCTCTCTCTCTCTGTGTGTGTGTGTGTGTGTGTCTCATGAATAAATAAATAAAATATTTTTAAAAAATAAAATGAAATTACAAGGCGAAACAGAGCTTATATTGCAGAATTTGCACTACGGTAAAGTCATTTCAGAATCACTAATTACTAACACTGAATTACAAGTAATGGCCAGCTGCTTTATATACTTGCTGTGCTGTCAAAAGTTAAAACAAGAAGCAAGATTTTAATTCCCACATATATCTGCAGTGAATATGTTTTCTGAGTTTAAACTACACCTCCAGGAGCATTTTTTGAAACCTGAAACAAGTGCAAAGGAAATTTTTCTATTCCAAAGTCTCTTTTACTGTGCAATGGAAGAATGTCCACTTAACCTTTGACTGGAAGTGATTACTATGTGTCGTAATGGCGTGCTAGGAGGGAAGTATCAAGAGACGGATCTAACGGAGTTCTGTAAATGCCTCCCAAGCAATAAATACGCAAAATCAAAAACATATGTTCATGGGTTGATATCAGTATTGGCAGCACCTGTCTGTATGTCAGACATTTTCAAAGCTGAAATGTGGGTGGAGGTCTCATTGCAAATGTTTGTCTGCTACTAGTGATATGTAATCAGTTTTGATGATCTGAACCTCAATTAAGCAAAATGTTATCCCTAAATAAAACTTCCATTTTTCTCATTAGTAGACCTATATTAAAAAATAAACCTGTCATCATTATTACTATCTTTTGAATTTTATCAATAAAAATTTTGTGGAAATTTGTTTTCTCTTGTTGAGGACCCACATAATATCCTTGATTTTGTTTACTGACCCACAAAGCCTAAAATTCTTACTATCAGGCCCTTTGCAGAAGTTTGTCAATTCCTACTATGTAGCAATTAAAATGAATGAAGGAGAACTAAATACAACATGGATGAATCTTGCAAATATAGTAAGTATCGAAAGAAGCCAAATCCAGGGATGCCTGGGTGGCTCAACTGGTTAACCATCTGCCTTCAGCTCAGGTCATGATCTCAGGGTCCTGGAATTGAGCTCCGCATCGGGCTTTCTGCTTAGCAGGGAGTCTCCTTCTCTCTCTTACTCTCCCTGTGTTCTCTCTCTCTCAAACAAATAAATAAAATCTTTTTTTTTAAAAAAAAAAAAAAAGGAAAGAAGCCAAATCCAAAAAGAAACCTATAGTATGAGTCTATTTATATGGAATTCAAAATCAGCACTAAACTGTGGCACTTAGGAGGTAAAAAAGAAAAGCAAGGAAATGAATACTGTAAAAATCAAATAAAAATCAGAATAGTGGGGCAGCCTGGGTGGCTCTGTGGTTTAGTGCCGCCTTCAACCCAGGGCATGATCCTGGAGACCCGAGATTGAGTCCCACATCAGGCTCCCTGCATGGAGCCTGCTTCTCCCTCTTCCTGTGTCTCTGCCTTTCTCTCTGTGTCTCATGAATAAATAAAATCTTTTTTTAAAAAAATCAGGATAAAAAAATAAAATAAATAAAAAAATCAGAATAGTGATAATTTTTAGAGGTTAGGGAGAGGGTTGTGATTGCAAAGGAGTAAGAGGGAGCTTATAGGACTTCTTCACCTGGGTAGTATTTAGACAGGTGAATATTTAACATGTATTCACCAAGCTGCACATTGGTTTTCTGTTATTTTCTCATATGTGTCATACTCTTTAATTAAAGCTAGAAATAGGGATCCCTGGGTGGCGCAGCAGTTTGGCGCCTGCCTTTGGCCCAGGGCACAATCCTGGAGACCCGGGATCGAATCCCACATCGGGATGGAGCCTGCTTCTCCCTCTGCCTATGTCTCTGCCTCTCTCTCTCTCTCTCTCTCTCTCTCTCTCTCTCTCTGTGTGACTATCATAAATAAATAAAAATTTAAAAAAATAAATAAAAGCTAGAAATATGTGTGCATATATACAAACATATATACATCCATGATGCTTGCAATACACATAAAATATTTCTGGACAGATCAAGAAATTGGTTAAGTATTGTCAGTAGGCTTAGGGACTGGGAGGAAATATATTTTCCTCATGTTCATTTCCTTTTGTAGTCTGAATTTTTTTACAGTGTACACATATTAAGTTTTCAGTTATAATTCAGCTAATATAAAGTTTATAAGTGCTATAATTTGGAAACTGAGACCCTGTGAGTTAAGAAACATTTGGATCATGGGGCTCATAAGTGGCAGAACTAGGATATTTCTGGTGATGTCTGCCTTTTGAACCAAGGCTCCGTATAATTGCATCACAGTAATTTTTTGAATGTATTGTTCTGATAATAATTATTTCTTAAAAGATGACATAAACATTTGTGGGTTTTTATGTGTTGTTTGTTTGTTTGTTTTACAGATTATCTTTCCTAAAAGAAGCTGTGCAAATCATCATAAAGAATTCCTATATCTGTGCTTCTTCCAAGATGTACAGCTCTTATGGACTTGTCAATGTGTAATTCATGAGGAAAGATCTTTATTTTCCATAAACTTCCAATAATTTAAAATGATTTTCAGTAATAATAATCAAATGAAGGAGTTTATTCTCTTTGGTGTTTCCCAGATGCTCTACTTCAAGAGAAAATTTTCTTATGTTTCATTTCAACATTTTGTTAACTACGAGGATATTCTGGCTTAATCAAACAAAAAGAAATGTTACTGAATATTTCTTACATAGTTTTGGCTTGATATTCATGGTACATTGACCTTATCTGCTAAGTTTGAAAGCATGCATACTCCATGACCTGGCATTTCACCTCCTAGATATATACTCAATAGAAATACATGAGTATATGCATCAACAGGCATAACAAGAATGTTCACAGCAGTACTTTTCTTTATAGCTCCTCAACTAGAAACCCAAACATTCATTGACATTGGAATAAAAAAATAAGCTATGGTATATCAATATAATGGCACATCAACTTAACCTTGAGCTTTAGATCTAAGAATATTTATGCAACACCCCTATAGAGAGGGTGCTGTTAGAGAGCAATCTGCCCACCCTGTGTGTTGACAAACATTAGGATCCCTCCTCATTTAAAGATTGGTAAATAGGAAACAAACAAACCCTAAAAACAAAAGTATCAACAACAAATCTACCTGAGCCCCATGCATGTTACTCTGAAAGCAGAATAAAAGCCTATCTTAGAAAATGTCCTTCTATAGGAAACAAGAAAATCTTCAGAAGCTACCTGCTGGTGATTTTAATAGGAGGCAAAAAGAAATGGCCTCAGGAAACTGAAGCAGAGAATAATAAGAGCAGATGCCAACAGAGAGTTGCAGGCTGGAAAGAAAGGAAAACTGGCTAATGTGAAAAAAAATGCAAAAAGATTTAAAAATCCAGTGAAACACATTTGGATGCAGTTTAAAGAACAAATTTCACAGCAGAGAATAAAAGAGGTGATGTTGCTAATGAAATTAAGTCATCCAGTATGGTTTGGGAAGGATAAAGAGATGAAAATGACAAAGAGGTTAGCTCTGGATGACCAATCCTACAAGCAGTAGGAAATCTTAAAGAAGAAACCAAGACAAATAAAATAGTTTTAATAAAAGATTTTCTGAGCTGAAAAAATACTTGATCATACAACTTTGGAAAGGTTTACCTTGTATTAGGATAACTGTGATCAAGGTAACTTTTCTTTGCCTGAGAATCACTGACAAACAGAAAAGCACTACACAATTAATGAGGGAGTTGAGTTTTGTTCCTTTAAAAATGCTAACCTGATTGAGGTAAAAGTTATTCACTTGTAAAATAAAAAATCAGGGACACAAGACAGAATGAGAAGAAGCAAATTAGGCAATGGGATAGAAAATGGTGGCAGGGTGGGCTGTGGGGAGTGAAGGTGCTATACTATAGCAGGCAACAGCAGACTTATTCTGTAAAGAGCCAGATAGTAACTATTTTAGGTTTTGTGGGTTAGTTTCTGTTGCAATTACTCAACTCTGCCATTATAAGGTGAAAGCAGCAATAGGTAACATATAGAAGGCACATGGTTGTGCTCCAATAAAACTTTACAAAAACTGACAGCAGCCAGATTTGGCCCTTGAGCTGTACTTTGCCCATCCCTGCTATATAGCAATGAACTGAAGTTGAAATCAATACCTACTTTCATAAAGTGTTTAAAGCAGCTTTTAATAAAGAACATATAATGAAACAATATTTTCTATTTTCAATTTTTTAAAAGATTTATTTATTTATTCATGATAGATGTAGAGAGAGAAAGAGAGGCACAGGCACAGGAGGAGAGAGAAGCAGGCTCCATGCCAGGAGCCTGACGTGGGACTCGATCCCGGGACTCCAGGATCACGCCCTGGGCCAAAGGCAGGCGCCAAACCGCTGAGCCACCCAGGGATCCCCTGAAACAATATTTTCTAAAACAATCTTTATGCAGTCTTCAAAAACTAAGATTTGTTTTTAGGCAAAAAGGAAAATACAAAGTAATACAGAATTCTCATTAGCTAACTGAAGTTTACCAGGAGGGGAAAATTTTCTGTTACTAGCAAACTTCTACTTATAATGGCTTTAGTTAAAACACCTAAACTTTAATAACCATTGCTCTTAAAAATAAAAGTGATGAGCAAAACTCATGTTTAAAGCATGCGGTCATGGCAACTGAAGCTATGTAGTTGGTTGGGACTAGTCAAATAATCAATAGCAATACACAATCACAATGAGCTGATTTTTAAAGTAGAAAATTTTTTTTTCATGGATGCATAATCATATATAGTGAACCTTCGTGCCACTTAACAAAGGCATTGCCTCTTCTCAACATGCTTAAGAACAGGCAAGGTAAAATCCAAGGAAGAAGTGTGTAGTGTGAGTAAAGGATCTCTTTGGGATGAGAAACCATTAAGTGCAAAATTGTTAGAGATTCCAAATCTTTAGGTGCAGAACCCGAGACAATTTAAAGGCTGAGTATACGTTGATTCAAGAGAACTCTCATCCCCGTCCTCAATTCTGGACCCTAGTACCTACCTGGGAGTAGAGTTGCACCTACTAAGATGACTTGGAGTACACTTTTATGCAGAAAACTACGCAGAGAAGTAAAGGCCCAGTTACCAGTAGAATGGAGAATGCTAGCTGGCAAGAGTGATATAGAAATGGCCTCCAACTGTGTTTACCACTTGGCCTTCATTCCACCAAGTGGTAAGCACAGTTGGTTTTTTTTGTTGTTGTTTTGTTTGTTTTTGTTTTTGTTTTTTTAAGTTTCCCAAGTGATCTAATGTACATTCAAGACTTAGGATAGGAGAAATCTTTCCCAAAGTAACTATCCCTCCCCAAGTACTGACCATTCAGAAACTTACTATAGGAGACATATCTTTAGTCTAGGCTTTAATGATATTTTATTTCTAAAGCCTCAAAGATTGAAAAGACTAGAAAAAAATTGTGGGAGCAAACACAGGCACTGAGCACAATCATAACACTTGTACTTCCTCTGCCGTAGCCCATATCACACTTGATTATAATTGCCTGCATAATCATCTCTCTCACCAACTGGACTGTTAGCTCTGAGATGAAGGCAGGAGCTATGCCTCATAAGTACATTTGTTTTTATTCCTGGTACCTGACACAGTTTCTGGCACGTGGTAATCTCTCAATAAGTATTTATTGAATGAAATTCTACACACTTAATATTTGTAAAAGCAAATAATTCTATGATTTGGAAGAACATTTGTGAATATTTTGGTATTTTATGCTATGAAATGAGTTTTTAAAAATAAAATTCTTGATTTATAATATTCATTTCTAGCAAATAAAGATATAACTTTTTGTGTTTCAACTGGTGAATATTACACAGGAACCAAGTAAGTCATAAAGGGTGTAGGAGCTTCTATACTACATCCAAAAGGGAGTTTATCCACTTATTCTGTACAAACAACATTAACAACTTTAAAAACCTCCGACAGAGGTTTTAGAGAAATGTTTTTCTCAATAATATAGAGAAAATAGAGGTTAAAGGCATCATATTAAAATATAACCATAATATCAGCTTCTAATTATGACAGAAAGAAGAGGCCAGCAATTCTTCTCCACTAATAGGTAAGTAGGTAGATAGATGATTGATTGATAGATAGATAGATAGATAGATAGATAGATAGATAATAGATATAACTAGACAAAATTGTAAAAAAAAAAAAAACTCACCCATTTTAGGGCCTAGAAATCTCAGAGATGGCCAACACTTTAAAAACCTACTAAAGATTCAGGTAAGAACAGCACAGGTCTACACTACCCCTAACCCCCATGCAGCTCAGTCTGCAAGAATGGCAGTCTTCCAGTCTAGCAGTTCTGTTGCCAGAGAGGAAAGACTTAATTTAGGGTGGGGAGATGGGGAGAAATCTTGTGACATTACATGCTAAAGGTATCACCTTCTCAGTAGTTGATAGAACAATTAAATAAGAAATCGGTAAAATTTTAGACAATCTGAACAACACTACTCATTGCCTTAAGCTAATGCTAATCAGAACACTACACCTAACTACCACAGGATATACATTCTTTTCAAATGTACATAGAACATTTGCTGCGATAGATCATATCCTGTGCCATTAAACAAGTCTCAATAAATTCAAAGAATTGAAATAAAATATGTTCTCTGGATGCAAATAATTAAATTAGAAATCAAAAGAAAAAAGTAAAGTTAGAAAATCCCCCAAACATTTAGACATTAAACAATAAATAGCTTTTGGATCAAAAAGACATCACAACAGAAGTTAGAAAATACTTTGACCTGAATGATTGAGCAAATATATCTTTGAAATTTATGGGATGTAACTAAAGCAGTCAACAGATAAATATATACTTTTATATGCTCATGTGAGAAAAGAGTTTTAAAACCACGTAAGTTTCCACATGGGAAAGACACAAAAAGAAAAAGCAAACCCAAAGTAAGTGCAGCAGATATTTTAAGAACAGAAATCAGGGCAGCCCAGGTGGCTCAGTGGTTTGGCACCTGCCTTCAGCCCGGGGTGTGATCCTGGAGAGCCGGGATTGGGTCCCACGTTGGGCTCCCTGCATGGAGCCTGCTTCTTCCTCTGCCTGTCTCTCTGCCTCTCTCTCTCTTTGTGTCTCTCATGAATAAATAAATAAAATATTAAAAAAAAATCAATGAAACAATAGAGATAACAAAACCAAAATTTTGTTCTTTGAAAAGGTTAATAAAATTAATTCCTAGCAAAACTTGTTTAAAAAAGAAAACAAATTTCAATGTCAAAATGAGAGGGAGTATCATTTTGGGGAGTGAAAGAAGGAATGTCACTACAGGTCCTATAGGCGTTAAAAGAATAAGGGAGTATTTGGAAAACTTATAACAGTAATTTGATAGCTTACATGGAATGGACAAAGTCTTGAAACAATTTACCAAAACAGATATAAGAATAAAATGCAATTTCTGAGTAGCTCAATACCTGTTAGGTAAATTGAATTTTTGATAAAAAAAATTTCCCTCAAAGAAACCTTCCAAACCAGATGGTTTCAGTGGTGAGTTCATCAATCAATCAAATAAATGAATTCAATCCCATAAATTCATCCAACATTTAAGGATACTGATACTAATTTTATACAAACTCAGAAGATAAAGAGGAAGCACTTCTTGATGAAGTTTTGGAATGTAGGTGAAGTTTGGTGGGGTGAGGTCCAGAACCGACAACCAAGAATTCTTGAGATGTCTTTGGTACAAAATGGTGGTTTTATTAAGGCCCGGGGACAGGACCAGTGGATAGGAAGAGCTGCTCTCCTGGGCCTGTGAGGGATGGCTGATTCCATCCCTCACAGGGGGATAGCATACTCTAAGGAATTTTGGAAGCAAGGTTTCCAGAACCTTGAAAGGGCTAGCTATTGTTGGGGAAACGTCATTTATTTTCGTCTAATAAAACCTGAGTCATAAGACCCTTCAGGTGTGTATCGGTGGGCCACGTGCTTGGGGATGATTGCCAACATGTATCTTACAGGGTAGAAATAAAGCAAATTTCTAAAAGTTTAGATTGCCTTTTGCCCTTAGCAAAGTATTAACATCGAGGCAGTTGAGTCTGTAGACTCTGCCTGTTTCAAGGACTTGTCAATGTGCTGCCCCAGGCTTGTGCGTTGTCTTCAGCTAGCCCTGTTCCCCCATCACTTCATATCACACTTTAAGAGGCCAGTAAAATCATAATGCCAAAACCTAACAAAGGTAAGAAAATAAGGTTAAATATCTATATCCTTCATGAATATAGATGCAAAAGTCATTAAGAAAATGTTACCAAATCAAATCCAGCACTACATGAAACAAAACAAAAACCAAGACAATACATCAGGATCAGTGGATTTATTCCAAAGATGCGAGGTTGGTTCAAGATTTAGAAGTCAATATAATTCACTACATTAATAGGAAAAAAGGATAAAAGCATTATGATTTTAATAATCAAAGAAAAATCAAAATGCCTCTCTCATTTGGGATTAGAAATTCTCAAAAACAAAACAAAACAAAAAAAAAACCTAGGAATAGAAAGTAACTTATTCAATCTAAACAAAAGGATCCATATACAAACGTGCAGCCTGCATAATATCGGATGGTGAAATACCGGTGGTGAATACCACCCACCTCAATACTGGTAAAAAAAAAAAAAAAGGCAAAGATATCCACCCGCACCATTCTATTCAATATTAATTAGCTCTAAATGGTGCAATAAGGTAAGGGGGAAAAAGCATAAAGATTGGAAAGGAACAATTAAAACTAAAAACATTTTGCAGAAAACATCATTGTTTACACAGAACAACCTAAGAAATATTAAAGAATGACTCCTGGACAACTACTATTTAACAAAGACACAGGACACAGGCCAATATACAGAAAAATATGTATGACTATATACTAGCAATGATTGGAAGATGCAAAAAAATTAAATTCTATTCACAGTAGTATTAAAAGACCTAGACAGTTAAAACTTAATAAATTTAACAAAAGACATAGAAGACCTCTGCACTGAAAACTACAAAACACCATGAAAAAATTAATGACCTAAATGAAGAGATATACAATGTTCATGAACTGGAACACACAATGCTATTATGATGTTGACTCTCCCAACTAAATCTGTAGATTCAATGCAATCACCAAACAGCAGAGGCATTTTGATAAGTTGATTTTAAGATTTACATGGTAAAACAAAGGGCTAAGAAAGAGCCAAAACAATTTTAAACTGGAGGGTATTATGATGAGCGAAGTAAGTTCAATCGGAGAAGGACAATCATTATATGGTTTCACTCATACAAGGAATATAAAAAATAGTGAAATGCATAGGGGAAGGGAGGGAAAATGAGTCGGAAAAATCAGAGAAGGTGACAAAACACGAATGACTTCTAACTCTGGGAAACAAACAAGGGGTAGTGGAAGGGGAGGCGGGTGGGGAGATGGGGTGACTGGGTGACGGGCACTGAGAGGGGCACTTGACAGGATGAGCACTGGGTGTTATACTATATGTTGGCAAATTGAACTCCAATAAAAAAATATACATATTAAAAAAAAAAGAGCCAAAAAGCCATTTTGAACAAAGTTGAATGGTCCATGCTACCTGATTTCAAAACTTGCTATAAAGCTGATTCTAAGACTTGCCAAAAGATAGCATAATGTTAGCATAAGGGTAGATAAATAGATAAATGTTACAGGATATGGAGTCCAGATAGTGGCCCATTCATTTACAGTTAGTTTTTGACAAGGTGTCAGAGCTATGTAATGGGAAAAGGAAAGTCTTTTCAACAAATGGTACTAGAACAACTGAATAAATGAAGGGAGGAATGAGTCTTGATACCTACATCACACAAACACAAATATTAATTTTGTATGGATCTCAGAATTTAAAGCTTAAACAGTAAAACTCCATGAATAAAACATAAGAGAATGTCTTCATGACTTATCTGCAGAGGATCCAAAAAATACTTATCACAAAGAAAAAGACTAATATGCCTATAGATCCTTCTGAAGAGGGGTTATTCACCTTTATGACCAAGATGGACACAAAACCCAATACACTTCTGAAATAGGCTTTCTTATTTCATTGATCACCTTTCTCAAAAGGACCCTTACCTGTATCATTTCCTTGTACAGAGAGGGGAACGGAGACATACACAAAGAAATGAGGCATCCCACTAGCATTGGTGATATCAGCAAAATGGCAGAGTTAGCAGCTCCAAATTCCTGTCCTTCCCTAGAAACATTAAAGAACAAACAGCAACTATTAGAACCAACTTTGCCTGGGCTCCTGAAAAAAGTCAAAAGTTTATAACAACCAAGCAGATGCTGAATCAAAAAAAGGACAACTTAAAAATGGTAGGAAAGCGATCACGGGACTTCTGGGGAAGATGGCCGAGTAGGAGGATCCTAGACTCACCTCCTCCCACAGATACACATATATAACACCCACATCAGTATAAATAACCCAGAAAATGACTCGAAGACCGGCAGAACAGACTCTCCACGGCTAAATGTAGAGAAGAGGCCACAGTGAAAAATGGTAGGGAGAGCAATGACGTGATTGGGAACTAAACTGACCCATGAGACTGTAGGAGGGAGGGACCCACTGGTGTGGGGAGGGAAGAGGAGCAGACCCCAGACTGGGAGGTCCAGGCACAAGCAATCTGCATTGGGAAGACAAACCCCCATAACATTTGGCTTCAAAAACCATAAGACCTAACTTTGTGCATTCTTTTTTTTTTTTTTAAGCTTTATTTATTAATGAGAGACACAGAGAGAGAAGCAGGCTCCTTGCTGAGCAGCAGGGATTCCTGCTAAGCAAGGAGCCCCATGCGGGACTCCATCCCAGGACCCTAGGATCATGCCCTGAGGCAAAGACAGACGCTCAACCACTGAGACACCCAGGGGTTCCAACTCTGTGCATTCCTACAATCAGTGTGGCCTAACATCTGGAACTTTAAAAAATCAGTGGGCCCACCGCTGGGAGAATTGGAAGGTTATAGAAAACTGAGTCCCTGTCCTTAAAGAGACAGTGTAACAAACAGCCCCATGGATATATAGCATAGAAGCAGCAGTTTGAAAAATACCTGGCATAAAGGGGAGGAGATTTGTTCACTAATCTCAGAGCATATGCTGGAGGGGTAGGGATATTTGGGAGACTTTAGCAAGAGCAAAAGAGTGGGTGGACATCCTTTCCCTCTCCTGCGCTCTAGCTTAGATGCAAGGACAACTGTGATAACCAGCACAGTGTGAACACTCTCACCTAGCTGGCTAATGTGTACCCTGCACCCCCCTTCTGCAGACTGCCCCCTCCAGCCCAGCCTTAGCAGGGATATTCCCAGGTGGCTACAGGTTCCCTCCTGCAGCAGACCAGGTGGGACCTTGCTGGCATTGCACCCCCCTCGCTCCCTCATTCTCCTGCAGATCCACCCCATCAAATATGGCCTTGACAGGAGTCCATCCAAACAGCACCACAAGGCTGGCAGTGTGCAAGCAGGCCCAATGGGGGTCAGTCCATTCTAAAGTGACTTCTGCAATCGGAGAAGGACAAACATTATATGGTCTCATTCATTTGGGGAATATAAATAATAGTGAAAGGAAATAGAAGGGAAGGGAGAAGAAATGGGTAGGAAATATCAGAAAGGGAGACAGAACATGAAGACTCCTAACTCTGGGAAATGAACTAGGGGTGGTGGAAGGGGAGGAGAGTGGGGGGTGGGGGTGAATGGGTGACGGGCACTGAGGGGGGCACTTGACGGATGACCACTGGGTGTTATTCTGTTTGTTGGCAAATTGAACACCAATAAAAAATAAATTTATTATTAAAAAAATAAAGTGACTTCTGCCCCAGAGAGAAGTAAGAAAAACACACATACCAGTTTGCAGCCCCAGTAGTGGGCTGAGCAAGACATCTGGTCTGACCACAGACCTCACTCCCCAAGGAAAACTTCCCAGGGGACAACAGAGGGAGAGTGCCCTGCAGTCCTACGACTCAAGCCCAAAGCAGTGCCAGACTAGCTCACTAACAACACAGGAACCAAGCCCTGCCCACAACAGACAAAGAAAGCCATTGCAGATGACTGGACTGAAGGCAAATATGACTCAGCCACAACGGTAGGGCCCACACAACACACACACCCCTAAAGCACCAGATTCTGGCAAAGAGGTGATATTGCAGTACAGGGCATTACAGGACCTCTTCTTCAAAGGTCCATGACTTTTAAGAGCAAGAGATCTAGCTGACTTTCCTAACACACAGAAACAGACACAGAAAGTTACACAAAATGAGGAGACAGAGGAATATGTCCCAAATGAAAGAATAAGACAAAATCACAAGAGAGTTAAATGAAATGGAGATAAATAACATATCTGATAGAGAATTTAGAGAAATGGCCATAAAGATTCTCATAGGACTTGAGAAAAGAGTGGAGGATCTCAGTGAGGTCCTCAATGAAAAGATAGAAAACATAAAATAAGAACCTTTTAAAGATGAAGAACTCAATAACTGAAATTTAAAAAAAAATTAGAGGGAATAAATAGTAGACTAGAGGAAACAGAACAGATTAGTGACCTGGAGCACAGAGTATGGGAAAGCAATCAAGTTGAATGAACAGGAGAGAGAAAAAAAATAATAAAGAATGAAAATAGGTTAAGGGAACTCAGCCATACCATCAATCATAACTTTCACATTATAGAGATCTAAAAAGGAAAAGAGAGAAAAAGAGGGAGAAAATTTTATTTGAAGAAATAATAGCTGAAAACTTCCCAAATCTGGGGAACAAAACATAAATTCAGATCCAGGAGGCACAGAGAGCCCCCCCCCATCAACCCAAGGAGGTATACATCAAGACACATTAGCGCTGCCTGCAGCCCAGGGCATGATCCTGGAGACCCGGGATCGAGTCCCACGTCGGGCTTCCTGCATAGAGCCTGCTTCTCCCTCTGCCTGTGTCTCTGCCTCTCTCTCTAGCTGTGTCTCTATGAATAAATAAATTTAAGAAAAAATAAAATGGCAAAAAGTAGTGATAAAGCAGCAAAAGAAAAACAGTTACATGTAAAGGAAACTGCATGAGGCAATCAGTTGGTTTTTCAGGAGAAAACAGGCCAGAAGGGAGACATGATATCATCAAAGTGCTGAAAGAAAAAAACTGCAACCAAGAGTACTCTGTCAAGGCTATCATTCAGAACTGGAGAAGGAGTTTCCCAGACAAAATTTAAAGGAATTCTAAAAACCAGCCTTACAAGAAATGTTAAAGGGGACTCTGAATGAAAAGAAACACCATAAGCAGGAGTAAGAAAAGTAGGAAGCACAGAAGCCATAAAATTAAGTATATCTACAAAAATCAACCAAAGGATTCACAAAATAAAAGGATGCAAAGTATGACACCATATCCTAATATGTAGGGGGGAAGAGGGGGAAAAAATAGTGTTTTTGGAATTGGCTCAAACTTTAGTGAATACCAAGATAATATAGCCTGCTATATGCACCGATGTCATATACTAACCTAATGGTAGCAACAAATCAAAAACCAGTAATAGATACGCAAAAAAAAAGAAAGGAATCCAACTATATCACTAGAGAAAGCCAACAAACCATGAGAGAAGAGAGTAAAAGAACAGAAGAACCACAAAAACTATCATAAACAAGTAACAAAATGGCAATACATACATACAATAATTACTTTGAATGTAAATGGACTAAATGCTCCAATCAAAAGGCATAGGGTCATAGAATGGATTAAAAAAGCGAGATTGAACCCCATGTTGAGTGTAGAAACTACTTAAATAAATAGAAGTAACTTACTTTTTAAAAGGCCTACCTATATGCTGTCTATAAGAGACTCATTTCAGACCTAAACATACCTACAGTTTGAAAGTAAAAGGTTTGGAAAACATTTATCAAGCAAATGGAAGTGAAAAGAAAGCCAGGTTAGGGCAGCCCCAGTGGCGCAGCGGTTTAGCGCCGCCTGCAGCCCAGGGTGTGATCCTGGAGACCTGGGATGGAGTCCCACGTCGGGCTTCCTGCATGGAGCCTGCTTCTCCCTCTGCCTGTGTCTCTGCCTCTCTCTTGCTCTCTCTGAATAAATAAATAAATAAATCTTAAAAAAAAAAAGCCAGGTTAGTAATACTTCTATCAGACAAAATAGACTTTAAAACAAAGACTATAACAAGAAACAAGGACACCACATAAAGGGAACAATCCAACAATAAGATGTAACAATTGTAAATATTTGTACACCCAACATGAAAGCATCCAAAGACATAAAGCTGCTGATAATAAATATAAAAAAGGTCATTAATAGTAATACAATAATAGTAAGGAACTTTAACACCCCATTTACATCGATGGATAGATCTTCCAAACAGAAAATCAACAAGGAGTCAGTGGCTTCGAATGATGCATTGGACTAGATGGAGCTAAGAGAGAGATTCAGAACATCACATCCTAAAACAGTGGAATACACATTCTTTTCAACTGCATGTGGAACAATCTCCAGAAGAGATCACATGCTGGTCCACAAAACAAGTCCCGACAAATTCAAAACATGAAAAGTCATGCATCCTTTCCAACTACACCACCATGAAACTAGAAAACAAGCACAAGCAAAATCTGGAAAGAAATACATACATGGAGGTTAAATAACATGCTACTAAACAATGAATGGGTCAACCAAGAAATCAAAGAGGAAATAAAAAAATACATGGAGGGACACCTCGGTGGCTCAGTGGTTGAGTGTCTGCCTTTGGCTCAGGGCTTGATCCTAGAGTCCCGGAATCGAGTTCCACATCGGGCTCCCTGCTTGCAGCCTGCTTCTCCCTCTGCCTGTGTCTCTGCTTCTGTGTGCATGTGTGTGTGTGTGTCATGAATAAATAAAATCCTTAAAAAAAATACATGGAGACAAATGAAAATGAAAATACTGGTCCAAAATCTTTGAGATGCAGCAAAAAGAGGTTTTAAGAGGGTATTTTACTCTGTAGTTAAGAATCTATTTCTTGGTTTGGCTCTCTCTCTTTTTTCCCCCTTTGCTATTTTGCTGATGGTTACCAGAAGGGAGGTGGGTCGGGGGACAGCTTATATTTCAGGAGTGCACTTATTGTGGTGAGCACCTTGTGTTGTATGGAAGTATTGAGTTACTATATTGTACACCTAAAACTAATATCACGCTGTATGTTAACTATTTTAAATAAAAACTTTTTTAAAAAAAGAGGGATGTTTATAGCAATACGGGCCTACTTTAAGAAGCAAGAAAAAATCTCCAACAACCTGACCTTCCATCTAATAGAGAAAAAGAATGAAACCAAAACCAATAGAAGGAGACAAATAATAAAGATTAGAGCAGAAACAAACGAAATAGAAACTGGAGAAAAAAAAAAAAGAAAAAGAACAGGTCAATGAAAACAGGAGCCACTTCTTCGAAAAGATCAACAAAATTGATAAACCTTTAGCCACACTGATCAAAAAGAAGAGAGAAAGAGGACCCCGACAAAACCAGAAACGAAAGAGGAGAAATCATAAACAGCGCCACAAGGAAAAATGCAAAGAAAGATTTAGGAAGTAACATGCTTGCCCAGGACGGGACACACGTTCAGAAAAGACATGTGAGGACCCTAAGCTTCCGCCACCTACCTGAGCACACCCTAGAGGGGTCCTAAGAGATTTTGAGGAGGACCACTGGACTGGTTGCTAAACACCTGCTTTCCTCAGGCTCCACCACTAGTGTGATACTCCTGTAGGAGACTTGCTCTGTTGTTCTTTCTAGACATAAATATTCCTTGACCAGGTAACACATTCCATGAATTCACACTAAGGAAACTCCCTAGGCTAAGTAGATCTGCTTTCCCCTAAAGAATGACTTAAGAGCTCCAGATTTTTGGTTCCTGCAACAGACAACGTGCAGAATGGAGGTCAGACACTCGAATTTCTCCTCCTCCCCAGCTGTGCTGGAGGCTGACTCAGACTCTGGTCGCGGGCATCCGTATGCTGCCCTGAATAACCACGGTGTCTTTTCTGGCTGGTTTCTTAGCTTCGAGGCGTGCCTAATGTTGAAGCTGCACTTGCAGATGGCAGAGGCCCTGCAGTCCCACAGCCATCCTCCTGCCTTCCGGTCCACGAGCTCACAAGACACCCAGAAGACCCCTGCAGAAACCTGCGGATAGCTTCTTTGCCTCAGTGATTTTAGAACCTGTTCTTACTTCCCTGTTTTTGCTGTAAATAATTCACCATTTTTATAAGCGAGATAAGGTCAGGCCCTTGTGAGCCAGGAGAGATTTGAGAGATGATGAAATCTACGTATTTTGCACACAACGCAAGGACTTCTGGCACACTGCCCCACTTGAACTGGGATCCTGCTTTCCTATTCTCCCCTAGACACAGAAACGCCTATCTTTCCAAAAAGGCCAATTTTTTCAGGACTTTTTTTTTTTTTAGAGTAGTTATAGGTTCACAGAAAAATTGAGAGGAAGGTACAGATATTCTGCATATGCTCTAACCCTGCACATGCTTAGCCTCATAGCCTGCCCGTTATCAACACTCCCCACCGGAATGGTACATTAGTTGCAACCAATGAACCGACCCTGCTATATCATCATCACTCAAAGTCTAGAGTTTACATTAGAGTTCACTCTTGGTGGTGTCCATTCTAGGTTTGGATAAATGACATGTTTAGTGACATGTGTCCGCTGTTACAGTATCATCCAAGAATGTTTACTCTGCCTTAAAAATCCTCGGTGCCCCCAGAAAGACCCTTTTTAATCTTGGAAACATAGGTTTTCTGGAGTGAGTCAGTCTTCTCACCCCCCGCTGTGGTCATGGCCTACTGGTCATAGCTACACAGGGTCCTAGAGGTGCCACCAGGCCCAGAATATAGCCCTCAGGGCCCCCTAGACAGGTTGCTTTCACTGGGACCCCAAGCCAGTGCTTCACCTCTTCTAGGTCCTCCCTGTCCAAGGCCCAAGTCAACCTCACAACCAGTGAGATTCATAATCCAATGCTCCCCAGTGCTAGCAGAATCCCCTATGGACAGACGGAAGCCGGCCTGAAAGAAAGGAGTCCCATCACCATGGGTGCCAGTCACCACCCCTGGCCAAGCTGACCAACAGTGCAGCGTGTGCACCATCTTATTTCTGCATTTGGCTGAGGAGAGCAAGGTGAGCAACCCCTTGATAAATGCTGACCCTAGACTCCCATCCTCTTCAAACATCTGGGAGGGGAAAACTGAGAGGAACAGAAGAGATCAGTTTAACTAAAAAGCAAAAACAAAAACAAAACCAAGAAAACCATACTTATTCTTACTTTTCTTATCAGGAGGGCTTGATGAAAATATCCAATTCAAGTTAAAAACAATTTAAATCAGAACCAAGTATAAGGAAGTCCGAATTTTCCCAAGAAGGCCTTGGTAATTGTTTGGAAATCCCTGGTTCTTACTCCTGCCATCTAACCCATCAGGTTCCCTTGCCCCTCCTCTTCCTCCTTCTCCTTCTCCTCCTCCTCCTCCTCCTCCTCCTCCTCCTTCTCCTCCTCCTCCTCCTTCTCCTCCTCCCCCTCTTCCTCCCCCCATGACCCAGCTTTACTGTCGTAGGAAGCAGGTGCCAAGTCTGCTCCCCACAACTGCCATAAAGCATCTTTTAAAACAAAGCAAGTAGAACATATCCTGTGAAACCCACTGCTTTTGGCTTTTGTCTGTTCTTTTTCCTTGAGAGCTAGAACAGCCATCAAGACCCACCGACCAGGGAACACAAAGGGTCATGCTGAGGAGCTGCTGGAGGAGGACAGAGCCTTTGGCCCATCCTCTGGCTCCTGCTCAGCCATCAGCCCTAAGGCTAAAGCTGCAGGTCCCACGCCCCTGCCCCTGCCATGGGCTCAGCCCCCTCATCCCTCTCTCCAGGTGAGGCCCTCTCTTACATAATAAACACACTGGCCCTCTCTCATCACCCAGGCAAGTAGCACTGTCCAGAAAGGTGGCTTAGACAAAGGAAGAAATACTAGGAGATCTAGGTTTGAATCAACTTTGCCCCAGGGGCCACAGCCCAGAGACCATCAGGTGCAGGGATTCACACAGAACCAGTTAGACAAAGCAACACTCCTCCCCTTCTCCTGTGTTTTACAGTGAAGACTTGCGTGAGAAAAAAGCAGGTGCATGTAATGAGAGTAAATACGGTAATGGGTTCATTTGCAAGTTGGAGCTCTGGACTTGGGACTTAGGAGTGCCAGGAGGGGCCCACTCAGAGCCTAGTCTGACCCGGACTGAAGTGTAGGTGAGAGACAAGGTTGGCTCACCTCCTGGGAACTAGGCTACGACTAGGAAAGAGGAAGCACGGCCTTAACTCCAACGGGAGCCACGGCCTCTGCCCCGCAAAGTGCTACTGAGAAAAGCAAAAGATTAAGGTAATGCTCCAGTCTTCACCAAGGCCACGACTTCAGAGGTACTGAGGTTTTGGTTGATCCTTTGTTCCTGGTTATTGAAAGCAGACCCCAAAGGAGAAGTCACAGCAAAGAAGTTGCCACAAAGCAGGTATGGATTTTCTTTCTTTCTTTCTCCTTTGCTGGGGGCAGAGTGCCTCCCCAGCACCCTGCAAAAAAAAAAAAAAAAAAAAGTATGGGAACACAAATATATCTTAACATTTGAGGCCAGCATCATATAGAGGGTTGTGTATCATGTTGGCCTTACTGCTGTTCGCATTTCCAGGATGGAAAAAACCATGAAGATAAATCACTGCGTTTTGAGTTCCATTACCCATGCTCCCTGGTCATGCAATTGGCCTCCTAGAGAAATAATCACAATGGAAATCTCAATTTTACATCAGCTATGATGTGTCCTACATACAATCAGCCCCCTCTCTGTTGCAGAGTTGGAGTCTCCTGATCCAGAATATACCAAGGTGTGGGACTGTGGGGGCTGGGACAACTCAGGCCCAGTTCCTCTCAGCTGCTTAGTGTTGGCAGCCCTTGGGACCAGGGCTCAGACACAGCAGCATGACAGTCACAGGGCCTGATCACCTCCGTAAGGGGTCCCCAGAGGTTCCTCCAACCCCTGCCCAGCCCTGGGGCTGAGTTGGCTTTGGCCCAGTAAGTTTCCTACCTTTACTTGCACCCAGGGTAGGCACCCAGTCCCCCAGAACAAAACCTCTCCTATATGTGCTCAGTGCCACCAAGACATGCCCCCCTTCTCCACACATCATAGCCCAGTTTGGCTCAGGCTATGGCCAGTGGCTTGGTTTTAAGGCAACACATATCTGGGGATGGTCAAGAGTTACCTTTGAGGCCATTGAACCTTGATTCAGTGAGTCAGCTGCAATAGGCATGCTCCTCCCACATGGGAGGGCTGTGTGACCCTGCTGCTGGGAAGGTCAATGATGGCCCAAGATGGCCAAGGTGACTGGATTATTTCCACTGTGATGGGTGTTTGATCCCTAATGATATGGCCAGAGTCAAGAATATTCTAAGCAGGGCCCCAGAGGCTATTATTTATTTAATTAGTTGGTTAATAGGAAAGATTAATTTTTCCAAATACTTATTTTTTAAGTATACTTTTCAATGTACTTTTAAAAATATCATGGGGATGCCTGGGTGGCTCAGCATTTGAGTGCCTGCCTTTGGCCCAGGGTGTGATCCTGGAGTCCCGGGATCGAGTCCCATGTCGGGCTCCCTGCATGGAGCCTGCTAATTCCCTGTGCCTGTGTCTCTGCCTCTCTCTCTCTCTCTCTCTCTCTCTCTCTCTCTCCCCTCCCCCTGTGTCTCTCATGAGTAAATAAATAAAATATTTTTTAAAAAACTAAAAATAATAAAAATAAATATCTTTACTTATATAATAAACTTAGTCTAAACCAGGGATTGGCAAACTATGGCACTCAAGCCAAATCTGAACCACTAGCTGTTTTTATAAACAATGTTTTTTAGAACATGGCACAGCCATGCACATTAATATCATCATTAATATCATCTACAGCTGCATTTACCCTCGGACAGCAAAATTGAGTAGTTGCAAAAGAGACAATATTGCCCCCAAAGCCTAAAATATTAACTATCTGTCCCTTTACAGAAAAAGTTTGCCAACTCCTAGTCTCAAGCTATCAATTTGTTCTTCAGTTATTATGGAGTGAACATAATAAACAACCATAAAAGTGACTAAACTATTATTAGTAGGTAATAGCTTTTTAAAATATGAATGTAACAAGTGATTACATGCTCTTTGTAAAATGATGAATCAGAAAGTTAAAAACAGAACTACCTTACAACCCAGCAATTGCACTACTAGGTATTTACCCAAAGGATACAAAGATACTGATTTGAAGGGACACATGCACCCCGATGTTTATTGCAGTATTATCAATAATAGTCAAATTATGGAAAGAGCCCAGATGTCCATTGACTGTTGAATGGATAAAGAAGATGTTGTATTTTTATCTATCTATCTATCATCTATCTATCTATCTATCTATCTATCATCTATCTATCATCTATCATCTATCTATCTCTATCTATCATCTATAATGGAATATTATTTGGCCATCAAAAGAATGAAATCTCGCCATTTGCAATGACATGGATGGAGCTAGAGGGTATTATGCTAAGCAAAGTCAGAGACAAATACCATATGATTTCACTCATATGTGGAATTTAAGAAACAAAACAGATGAACATATGGGAAGTAGAGAGAGAGAGAGAGAGAGAAGAGATATGCAAACCATAAAACAGACCCTTAACTATAGAGAACAAACTGAAGGTTGATGGAGGGGAGGTGGGTGGCAGATGGGGTGGATGGATGATGAGGATTAAGGAGGGCAGTTGTGATGAGTGCTGGGTGTTGTATGGAAGTGACAAATTGCTCAATGCTACTCCTAAAGCCAATATTACACTATATGTTACCTAACTAGAATTTAAATAAAAACCTGAAACAATAAATAAATACAAGTAAAATGATGAATCAGCATAGATAAAGCTAAATTCCCCTTAAGTCATCCTGCCAATGCTAATCCCTCGTACCCCCAAAAGTAACTGCTATACCCAGTTTGGTATATTTATTGCCAGTCTCCTTTGCAAGCACCTATACATATATATACTAATAAACTATGTGTTGTCATCTTATTCTGTTTTTCTACTCAACAAACATTCCGTATCTGTATTCCATATGGAGACTTTCCATATCCATATATAGCTCTACCTCATTAATTTTATACATATTATACATAGAATATGTGCATTTTATTTTGTTTTTGCCAAAGGTTTATGTATTTATTTTAGAGGGGTGGGGAGGGGCAGAAGAGGGAGAGAGACAATCTCAAGCAGACTTCTTGCTGAGCACAGACCCAGATGTGGGGCTGGATCTCAATGACCCTGAGATCATGACCTGAGCTGAAATGGAGTCGGCCACCTAACCAGCTGAGCTACCCAGGCGCCCCAGAATATGTACATTTTAATTCTTGATACTGTCAAATTGCCCAGTTTATACTCCTCCCCCCAACCCCAGCAGAGAATAATAGTTACTGCTCCTCCACACCTTGATGCTTGCTATTTATTAAGCATTTATTACTTTCCAATTGGATGAGTGAAAATAGTAACCCAGTTTTCCGAATATGTAAATGTCCCGGATTACTAATGTGTTAGTGTGCCAGGCCTGCCATAACAGAACACCACACACCGGACGGCTTACACAACAAACATCATATTCTCGCAGTACCAGGAGCTAGAAGTCCAAGATCAAGGAGTCAGCAAAGTTTTGTTTCTTCTGAGGTCTTTTTTTTTTTTTTAAAGATTTTATTTATTTACTCATGAGAGACAGAGAGAGAGGCACAGACATAGGCAGGGGGAGAAACCCACTCCCTGCACGCCCTGAGCCAAAGGCAGATGCTCAACCCCTGAGGCACCCAGGTGCCCCTCTTCTGAGGTTCTGCTGTGCCCTTGCATGGCTCTTTCTCTGTATGAGCACATCCCTGGTATCTTGCTTTGTGTCCAAATTTCTTCTTCTTACATGGACATCAGTCATATTGCAATAGAGCCCACCATAATGATGCCATTTGAATTTAATTACCTCTTTAGGGGATCCCTGGGTGGCTCAGCGGTTTGGCGCCTGCCTTTGGCCCAGGGCGCGATCCAGGAGTCATGGGATCGAGTCCTGCGTCAGGCTCCGGCCATGGAGCTTGATTCTCCCTCTTCCTGTGTCTCTGCCTCTCTCTCTCTATGTCTATTATAAATAAATAAATAAATCTTTAAAAAAATTACGTCTTTAAAGGTGTATTTGGAGATATAGTCACATTCTAAGATTCTGGGGGGCACACATCAACCCAGAACAACCTATGTGGTTGGGCATCTTTGTATATAATTCTTGGCCATTGTATTTCCTCTTAATTGCTTAGTCATATCCTTAGTTCATTTTATATGGGGTTATCTTCTACTCATTTGTAGGAGTCTAATATTTATTCTTGATACTAATCGTTTGATATATAATAAATATTCCCACTAAATCTGTGACTTGTTTTTTAACTTTGTTTACATGATTTTAGTCAACGGAAGTATTTACTATGATTGTTATTGCTATTATTATTATTTTGATTTAGTTTAATTTATTAATTTTCTCCTTTATGGATTTTGTTCTTTCAGTGTTATTTAAGGAGGCCTCCTCAACCTCCCAAGATTATGATGATAATAAAATGTTAGCACACTTTCTTTTAATACCTTTATCACCTAAAAAAATAGGCTTTTAGTCCTTTATTCCAAATTTTTTTAAAAATTTTTTTAAATTTTTTTATTTATTTATGATAGTCACAGAGAGAGAGGGAGAGGCAGAGACACAGGCAGAGGGAGAAGCAGGCTCCATGCACCCGGAGCCCGATGTGGGATTCGATCCCGGGTCTCCAGGATCGCGCCCTGGGCCAAAGGCAGGTGCCAAACCGCTGCGCCACCCAGGGATCCCCTTTATTCCAAATTAAGTCTGCCCTTTGCCTATTTATTTGAATATTGCCTCTATCGTGTACTAAATTCTCATTTTTACATGTCTGCTGCTGGATACTCTTTTTAAAATGTATTTCCTATTCTATTATAGAAAATATTATAGAGCCAATTTCTATTATAGCTTTACTATTTTTAATTGATTTTTTAATGATATATACAACATCTATTTTGTGCTAGTTTGGTCTTTTTTTTTTTAAAGGTTTATTTATTTTAGAGAGAGGTGAGGGGGAAAGGAAGGGGCAGAGGGAGAGGGAATCTTTTTTTTTTTTTTAGGGAGAGGGAATCTTAAGCAGACTCTGCACTGAACATGACACTCAATCATGCACTCAGTCGCACGACCCTGAGATCATGACCTGAGCCAAAACCAAAAGTTGGACACAACCAACTGAGCCATCCAGCCACCCCAAAAATCTATTTTGTGTTTTGATATTTTGTCTGGTCACCTTACTGAATTCTCTTAATACTTATAAAACTTTATCAGTTGATTCCGTTGCAATTTTTTGGTAGACAACCATATTATATATGTAAAACAAGTTTTGTTCCTTCCTCATCTTTACACATTCTATTTTTTTTGTCTTATTGCCTTTTCTTAGCCTTAAAGCACAATGCAGAGTAATAGTTAAGACTGAGGATAATCTCAGGGCTGATGTATACAGTTGTGAGAGTTGTACACTGCACAATTCTAGGGAAACCACTCACAAACTCTCTGATGTCTAGGTATTTTTATCATGTTTCTGATTTTTGTTTTAAAGATTTTATTTATTTGAGAGAGAAAGAGAAAAAGAGGACAAACTGGGGAGGAATGGAGGGAGAGGAATAAGCAGACTCCACACTGAACACAGAGCCCAATGTGGGACTCGATCCCACAATGCATGAGATTATGACCTGAGCTGAAACCAAGAGCCAGACACTTAACTGACTGAGCCGCCCAGGCACCCCAATGTTTCTGATTTTAATTCATGATTATTTCACGCTGTGAACTATTTCTTGGAGACTTCTCTGCAGGACTCTTTGACATAGGAGTGTGTGGGACTCTCTGCATACAGGGGCCTTCCAAGTGCTAGGATTTGAAGGGGCCTCGGAAGAGTTCCCCTGTCAGCCAACACCTGCTTATCCACCTGCCATATCTCTTAAACTTCTGTAAAACATTGCAATAACAATATCCAAATTAAAATTAAGATAAAGAGATACATCCAAATTCCTTGTGTAATGTCTGAAACAATTCTCCTCGGTCTGTATGAATTCCAAACAGAGTCATGCTCTGAAGCCCGAGGCAGTGGGAACACTGCACATGCATAGAAGATACAGGCAATTAGCTCAGAGGTCATCGTGCTCTGTTAAATATTGGAAGATGGTACGGGGTGTACTTTTGACTTGGACTGACACCAGCTCTCAACCCTGATCTGTGTCTAGGAACAAATTTTCTGACCCCTTGGATCTGATGACTGCATGCCAGAAAGCACAAAGCCCAAATTTCATTTATGGCCACCTGAAGATGGCAGTTGACCTCTCGCTTGAACTTATGCAATGTGACTTTTGCTGTCTGAGTTCCCTCCAGGTGCCTGTTCCATGCCAGGGCTAAGGAATGGGGAGACTTGTGTTCACAATATCTGATCCATTTCTTAAAAACTTTAAATATATGATCTCATTTTATCCCTGTGACCTTGGTGACAAAAAGGCAACTTACATAGTACATAGTGTATCCATTTGCACTGTAGGAGGAATCAGAATCAAGGGACAAATTCTATCACTTGTTGCCTTTATGACCTTGGACACACAGCCCCAATGTCCTCAGTAGAGAAGCAGATAGTAAGACCTGTCCGGGCCCTTCAACCGCGAGAGGCCCTTCTCTGCTGACCTCCTCATCAGCACCTCCACATGAGAGGATGATTTGGCAATCACTTCGTAAACCATAAAACCTGTATCCTATGAGTTAATAAAATTTGCCAACCTTCTCCCTTCACTGAACAAAGCCAATACTTTATAAGCTTCACTGTCAACTTCTAAGAAACTCAATTCTTATATAATTTCCCTTTACCTGCTTTTTTTCCTCCCTCTTTACCATCTGATCAGTTCTGGCATAAACACACACACATACATTTCTGATTTTATGCACTTATGAGCAGAGATAAATACATATATCTACACGCATAAGACATATCACACATAAAACGTGTGTATTATAATCCTGCTGTTTCCAATAGTTTCTATTCCTAAAATCATGAGCTTTCAATCATTTTCCCCTTCCACTTAGGTTCCTTGCAGCTTCAGCTCCAAGTTCCCCACTCTTGCCTCCACATAATCTTGGTGACCTGGCTCTAAAGCTTTTTGATTTGACTCATCATGCCCTTTTCCTGGGAAGGAGCTGTCTCACTCCCAAACACATATCGACTTTAAACAACAATTCATGATGCCAGTTATTTTGCACGTGTGTTTGATTACTTCCTCTACGTTCTAGAACCCTAAAATGCTTGAATTACCGTACCCTCTGCCTGCCCCTCGGTCGTCTTCTCCATCGTGTCCCTTTAGCGCACAGTGATTTTCTGTCTGGGTTAGCTGGATTTCTTAGGTCCTTGCTACTGCAAGTGTGGACACGGACCAGCAGCACCAGTGGCATCCGGACCCGCTGATCCGTATGCACGTTCACACTGACGAATCCTGATGTTAGAGTACAAGCACTTGCTCGGGGTGACTCCGTGTGGATTCTGAAGCCACAGCGATCTTACCTGTCACAGAGATTCCAGTGTCTTTGGAAGGCTAAGGTCTGCCAAGCGCAAATGTAGCTGGATTGTGACCCTGGTTTATCTTTTTATTCCTTAGTGTAGTGCTTTTAACTACTGTTGCTTCTTCTTTCCTTTGCTTCTTTAACTACTTTCCTAACCTTTGTCCCTGCCTCCTGCCTTCTGCTTCCTCACAGCCCCGCCTGGCTCCACCAGCTGCCTTCTCTGTGCATTAGACCCACAGAAACTGAGATGTGGCCACTCACATCAGTCTAACATTTTGGCTTCTCTTTCAACATTCTTTGAATATCTGATTAACCTTCACTTAGTGACAGCTGATGTTATTTTTTTAATTATGGTAAAATACATATAAAATGTACCATCTTAGACATTTCTTTAAGAGTACAGTTTAGTGATATTATGTATATATGGATTGTGGTGCAGTTGCTCTCCAGAACATTTCCATATTGTAAAACTGAAACTGTACCCATTAGACAACAACTCCTCTCTTTCCTTTCTTGCCGCAGCCTCTGGCAACTGCTCTCTTACTTTTTAAACTATCTTAAGGAATAATTACAAATATAATTCTATACATTTAAAATGTACAATGTAGGGGCACTTGGGTGGCTTAGTGGCTGAGTGTCTGCCTTTGGCTCAGGTCTTGATCCTGGGGTCCTGGGGTCGAGTCCTGCATCAGGCTCCCTGTGGGGAGCCTGCTTCTCCCTCTGCCTCTGTCTCTGTCTCTCTTTGTGTGTTTCTCATGAAGAAATAAATAAAATATTTTAAAAAATGTACAATGCGGGCAGCCTGGGTGGCTCAGCGGTTTGGCGCCACCTTCAGTCCAGGGCATGGTCCTGGAGACCTGGGATCGAGTCCCACGTCGGGCTCCCTGAATGGAGGCTGCTTCTCCCTCTGCCTGTGTCTCTGCCTCTCTGTCTCTCTCTCTGTGTCTCTATGAATAAATAAATAAAATCTTAAAATAAATAAATAAATGTTAAAAAAATAAAAAATAAAAAATGTACAATGTGATTAATTGATATATATATATGAATGATAACCAACATCAAAACACCTCATCCATTACCCCACAAAGTAGATATAGTTAAGTCTTTGTGTGTGTGTAGTAAGAAAGCTTAATTTCTACTCCCAGCAATTTTCAAATAAACAATACTGTGTTACTAGCTAAGTAGCTATATTAGCAATACTTTTTAACTATAGTGACTGTACATCGCCACCATTCTACTTTTTGTTTCTATGAGTTTAACTGCTCAGCATACCTCCTACAACTGAAATCACACAGTACTTTGTCCTTTTGGACTGACTTGTTTCATTAGCGTGGTGTCATCAGGGTTCACCCATGTTGTAGCTGTGACAGAAATTCCTCCCTTTCCAAGGCTGAAAATATTCCATTATATGTATATACTATTCATCCGTTGATGGGCATTTTGGTTGCTTCTACCTTTTTGCTGTTGTGAATAATGCTGCTGTGAACACGGGTGTGCAGATACCTCTTCAAGACCCTGCTTTCAATCCAGAAGTAGAATTGCTGGATCATATGGTTCTATTTTTAATTTTTTGAGGACCTACCATCCTGTTTTCCGTAGTAGCTGCACCATTTGACATTCCCCCCAGCAGTACATGAAGGTTCTAATTTTTCCACACTTTATTTTCCATTTTTGTGACAGCAGCCCTCCTAATGGCGGTAAAGGGAAGCCCCATTGCATTTCCCTAATGATAAGTGATGTTGGGCATCTTTTCATATATTTCTTGGCAAGTGATGCTTTTTAATGCAAAATGAGTATCATGTCCTTTGTGGTCAAAATAAGTAATTTATTCTGTGCTGTTTTTCAAACCAGACAGCTTCTTGGAAGGCCTGTTTAAGTTTTTAGATAATAAAATAGTCTACTCATTCCCTGCAAACAGCCCTACACCAACAGCCCTACACCACACGTTATTCTGTTTCTGGCTCTGCCGATTTTAGCAGGTCATTCAAGAGGCTTATCCTCAGGTGTTTGGCTGGAGGGGCCCAGTGTGACAGGCATATACCCCTGATCGCTCCACAGAGACTAGTCTGCACTGTCGAGGAATGTAGGAAAGGAAACAATTTATGGTTTCCTTCGTTTCTGAGTTATTCCAGCAATGTTTTGATGCCCTTTGAATATGGTGGCTCCCTAGGCAGCAGCTCAGCCCATCAGCCCTTTGAGTTGGCTCTGTGTATCTAACATTCAGCTAGGAGAGGATCTCAGTGCATCGATGGATCACTCGTCCCTGGGGGAGGCAGTCACGCCATCCCTCACAGGCTCCCCAGAACCTGGTCCCAGGAGTCCCTCTGAGGCTGGCTATGGGTGGGGCAGGCCCACTGAGCATCCTCTTCCTGCAAGGTTAGGTTGGGTGGATCTGTGAGTCTCCTTGATGAGGACAGAGATGGGAGGCTGTGAATACTTGTCTGTAACATCGTTTCTTCTCACGCAATTGTCTCACAAGTGTTGGCATTTTATCTGACACATCCTGTCTTCTGATATGAGGGGACGGGGTAATGCTTTTTTTCTCTCAAAAGCTTTCCTTGATCTCTGTGCTTAAGAACAAGTTATTTGATGAATCTCCTTTCAAAACCCCGGATCTCACTTTAACTCCCACCTTGCTGCCCAACCTCTTCTGTCCTAGCCAAAGTCAACTCTTCCCCCTTCAGAGTGGCCAGGCAGAAAAAAAGAAGCCTCAGTCCTTGTCATTGAAGAAGATTCAAGAGTTAACAGAGGAGCAGAGAGGCAGGACAGGGTCAACCACAGGCCGAGCAGTTGCATTCTGCTTGATTAATGGATGGGGCTTCTCTGAAGACTTCCTGTTTCCCACTTTTGTCAAGGCTTTTGGGCCTGACATCAGCCTCAGGCTGGAACGCAGAGGAGGCCGAGCAGTAAAGGCTCTGTTGGCTGGTCTGAGACGTGATCTCTCTTGGAGGCTCCAGCAAGTTGTGGAGCTTCGTTGGCGGGTATAACTGAACCAGAGCAGAGACCGATTTTAGCTAATGAAGCTTAGGCCTAAGCATTACTTACATGGACTCCCTCCCACAGTCCTACGCCTTTGTAGCATTTTCAAAAGTGAGATATTTAAGTATGGTGGTTTTTAGACAGTTTCTACTCTACTGTCATGTTTTCCCTGAAACCAGTTATTGATGGAATGGCCATGTGCTCCTTGGAGATTAGTCTAAAGGCAGCTGAGTTGGGGACACTCATATGGTGGCAGTTACTTGCATGTGGAGTTGAGTTGCTGCTAACCGCCCAGTGTCTTAACCAGTCCCAGAATGCCCCGCTCTGCTGCTCATCCACCATCATTGCAGGTGCCCAGAACAGGCTAAGGCAGGGAATGAGGTTTGAAATGTGTGGAGCCAGAACCTAGACCATGGAAAATTCTTCCAAATATGGACTCTAAGGGATCCCTGGGCGGCGCAGCGGTTTGGCGCCTGCCTTTGGCCCAGGGCACGATCCTGGAGGCCCGGGATCGAATCCCACATCGGGCTTCCGGTGCATGGAGCCTGCTTCTCCCTCTGCCTGTGTCTCTGCCTCTCTCTCTCTCTGTGACTATCATAAATAAATAAAAATTAAAAAAAAAAACAAATATGAACTCTAATATGAAAGAATCCTGATAGAGGTTTTCTTGTGTTTGACAACAATCCTCAGCTAAGATGTGAAAATGAAAATTTCCCCATTGTCATAACAAAAAGCGAATTTTGGTCAGTGATACTGGAGGGAAAACTTTATTGTCTTTTGGTTCTTTTTATCTAAAAGTGACATTACAAAGTCATGGTTATATGGGGGGGATAATTTGTTTTCTATTGCTGCTGCAATATTACCACAGATGTGGTGGCTTAATACACAATTTATTATCTTACAGTTCTAGATGTCAGAAGTCCAAAGTCAGAATCACTGGGATGAAGCCAAGATATTGTCGGGCTGGTGCCTTCTGGAAGGTCTAGGAGAGAATCTGTTTCCTGATTTTTGCAGCTTCTAGAGACTGCCTGGATTCCATGGTTCACGGCCCCTTCCTCCATCTTCAAAGCCAGCAACGTGGCATCTGACCACTTTTCCATTATTATGTCTCTTTCTGTGACTGGATCCAGGAAAGTTTCTCTGATTTTCGAGGTCTCTTTCCTCAATCACATCTCTAAAGACCCTTTTGCCATATACGGAAACACATTTACATGTTCTAGGGATTAGAACGTGGATATCTTTGGGGGCCATTATTCTGTCTCCCACAAGGGACCACATTAATATTTGTAATTTGTTGTAATTTCTTTTCTCAATCTTTCTTGCAAATACATATTCTCTTTGGTACCTAATTATGTATTTGCAATGTGCATTCTTGTATTTGAAGAAGACTCCTTCAATCGCACAAGCCTCACTTGACATAAGCTGCCTCGTGGCACCTCTACTTGCCCAATGACCGAGTTGAGAACCTGATGAAGTGTCTCTGACGTGTCCCCAGCAGGGCGGAGTCTGCTGGCGGCTGGAGTGGCTCTGCTCACTGGGCAATGGAGTCGCAGGGGAGCCGGGATGAGGGTGCCCTGGAGCCTGGCTGAGTAGCATGCAGCATGCCCACGTGCTACAGGGCGCTGCAATGGCCCCCGAGCTCTGTGGGCGCTGCTGCGGGGTGCAGGCTGGGGGGCCCCGGATCCGCTGCTCTGGGAGCTGAGTACATGTCCTTCTCTGGCAACTGCCACGATGCTTTTTTGCTGAGCCAGTCCTCTCTCTCTCCCTCTTATGGCTCTGAGGCAATGGTGGGCCCAGTATTAACCTGTGTCTCTCCTCTCTCATGCTGCCTTTTGAAAAACACCCATCTTCAGAGTCTCCCTTTGGCCATTTACTCTGCCCTCTTCTCATCTTCATGCTACCTCCCACCTCAGCCCCTGTGCCGCTGGTCATGCCCAAACGTCCTCCTCTCTGCTCTGCCTCGATGACACTCCCCACCCTCACCCCCTTAGTGTCATCTCTTTCCCAAATCTACTTCAGCACCCAGGCAAGGCCTTCTCTCCTGCTCATCTTTCCCCTTCTAGCATTTTCCTCTTCCTGCTCTGGTGAGAATTTTCTCCTCCACCTCCAGACATCTCTGCTCAACTTGGCAATCCAACAGGCAACATCCTGGGCCTTCTACCGGGCACTTCCTTCTTCTCTGGCCGCGAAGCTGCTTCCCACGTCTATACTCGGTGTTTGGCCCAGATGTATCCACAGCCCAGCTCGCTGTGGTCTCACACACAGTGTCTCAGTATGTGGCTCCAAGGGTCCCTAGTGGAGACTTCCCACCCCCACTCTCTCCCAAGCCACAGACTCTCTCCCCAGCACCTCTTTTGCATGTGCTCCTTCTGCAGGGGAGGACCGTGGTATCCACACAGGTTTCTGATTCTCCTGGTCTTTCTTCATGATCAGCCACCTACCCCATGTAGGTGTAAATACTCGCGCCGAGTGTGCTGCCTCTCACAGCTCAATCCCCCTTGATCAGCAGATGCCAACTCTGTGGACAGGGTCTCATTCGGCTTCATTTTGGACCCTGAAGCTGCGCAGATGCTCTGCAGGGGTGTGTGTGTGTGAGCCTCCTGCAGCCACCACCCCCGGGGTCTAAGCCCACCCTGGGGTCGTGCAGTTCTCCTCCTCCTCCCAGGCTGCCTCTGCAGCCCGTCCCCGGCCCCGCTTAAGGATCCTGGCTCGTCCCGTGGTAGAAACTTCCCTCCACGGTTCCTTGAACACTTCCCTGCACTACCGCCCTGGGATGCACCACTGTCCTTCCGTTCTGCCTCCCAAGTCAAACTTGTCCTCCCTGTAGGGCAGGTTTTCCCTCATGCTCGGATGCCCGAGCCCGGTGAGGAACAGGTGCAGCCCTCAGTCAAAACTGGATGCTGAATTCATCTTATGAGATTCACAGGAACGAGAGATGTGGCTGGCCTGGCCCCTACCGGTCACCCAGTTGCTGTCATTTTCCTGTCCATGGAGCACCCTGCTGTGAGGACTGATGGGGGGGGAGTAGGGTCAGAAGTGCAGGCATCAGCTGACACCCCCATCCACCCCAGGTCCCCATTTTATTTTCTGCATGATTCTGTGTTGACTGAGTGCAGCTACGAGTTCTGCTCCACATGGCATCAGCTGGATGCTCGACTGGACTGCGCTGGCTCACTGTCCTGGAACCTGGTGGGGGGAAGCCTGGTGCGGGTGGGCCCCTTGCACCTCGGCACGTCAGGGCTTTCCCTCTTCACATGGCCTCTCTGCACGATCCCTTCGGGTGGGCACCCCAGCAGCATGGCTAAACTGTCTCACACCTGGGTGAGGGACCCCCAGAAGGCAGGAGCAGAAGCTATCCGGCCTCCTTGCAGCTCCGGCCCAGAACTGGCACAGTATCAGGTCCCCGCGTTTCTACTGGTTGAAGCAAGTCACAGGCCCTTCCAGACTCCTCACGGGAGAGGACTGCCCCAGGCTGGGGACCTGTGGTTTGTTGGGAGCTGACTTCGGAGCCTAGTTGTCACGGATTCTCTAACTGGGGCTTCATAGGGATATGAGAGAATGAACTACACAATGTACCAGATCTGTTTATTTAACAGTGAACTCGGGCAAAACAAAGTAAAAGTTACACAAACGCTATGAAGGGAGACCCTGGCCTTGATCCTAATACCCCTTCATTATGGAGCTGGAGAATGTATCAGTCAGAGTGTGAGTTAATGTCTCTTTTGCAGACAATTCTTTGCACGTCTAATTGTGCTGTAAGCTGTTTCTGCTTGCCCTCCAACATCTCTTTATTTTTTTATTTTTATTTTTTTAAAGATTTTATTTATTTATGAGACACAGAGAGAAAGAGAGGGATAGAGACACAGGCAGAGGGAGAAGCAGGCTCCATGCAGGGAGCCCGATGCAGGACTCGATCCCAGGACCCCAGGTTATGCCCTGGGCCAAAGGCAGACGCTCAACCGCTGAGCCACCCAGGGATTCCCCCCCCCCCCCCAACATCTCTTTAAATCAAATCCTTTGCTTCAGGTTTTCTGGACGCTCTAAGTATACCCTTCGTGCACACGCCCTTCTGAGGTCAGGACTGCGAGGTGAAGAATCAGGAGGGAGTCCCCCCACACCTACTCCCTTCACGTTTCCCATCAACCTATTTATATGCGGTTTTCTGGAGGGGCAGGGCTGTGGGGCAGATGAATTTCCACTGCATTTTTACAACTGTTTGCTCTCCTCTATCGTCCCGTGTGAAATAGAAAGTTGTGTGTTGAAACTGCACTAAAAGTTTTATTTGGGGTTGAGGAAAGGCAACCCCTGTCTTGGGTGTGGCCCCGCCATCAGCGCCCCGAGGCTTTGGGGAGGAGTCCGCCGCAGGCCAGCGCCCCCCCAAGCCCCCGGCCTCCCGGCCCTCCAAGTAGAGGGCCCACCGTCCAGGGGAGGGCTCCGGGGCGAGCGGCGCGGGGGACAGGCCGCGCTTCTACGCCTTGCCCGCCGCCCCGCGCCTGCGCCGGCTCCGCTCCCTGCTCGGCTGGAAGCCCCCTTTCTGCCGCAGCCTATCGGCTTGTCCTGGGAGCTCGGGCCACGCCTGCCCGCCAGCCGGTCGCCCGGACCCCCCCACCCCGTCCCAGAACGTCTTCAACAGGTGACCTCCCCGGGCCCTCGGCGGGGTCGGGGGCTCCTGACCTCGGGCTCCTTGGACGGCTCCTGTGGGCCCACCGCGCAGCCCTTCCCTCCCAACCTCTTCCTCTCCCCGTCCCCTCGCCAGGTTCTCCCTCCCGCTCTACTCCGCGGCCCTCGCCAGGTTCTCCCCCTTGCGCTCTACCCCGCGGCCCTCTCCAGGTTCTCCTCCTCGCTCTACCCCGTGGCCCTCGCTAGGTTCTCCTCCTCGCGCTCTGGTCCACACCCCTCGCCAGGTTCTCCCCCTCACGCTCTACCCCGCGACCCTTGCCAGGTTCTCCTCCTCGCGCTCTAGTCCACACCCCTCGCCAGGTTCTCCCCCTCACGCTCTACCCTGTGGCCCTCGCCAGGTTCTCCTCCTCGCGCTCTAGTCCACACCCCTCGCCAGGTTCTCCCCCTCGCACTCTACCCGGAGGCCCTCGCCAGGTTCTCCTCCTCGCGCTCTAGTCCACACCCCTCGCCAGGTTCTCTCCCTCGCGCTCTACCCCGAGGCCCTCGCCAGGTTCTCCCCCTCGCGCTCTAGTCCACACCCCTGGCCAGGTTCTCCCCATCGCGCTCTACTCCGTGGCCCTCGCCAGGTTCTCCTCCTCCCACTGTACTCCGCGGCCCTCGCCAGGTTCTCCCCCTCGCTCTACTCCGCGGCCCTCGCCAGGTTCTCTTCCTCCTGCTGTACCCCGAGGTCCTCGCCAGGTTCTCCCCCTCGCGCTCTACTCCGCAGCCCTGTGGCCGCAGACACGCTCCCGCGTCTCCGCCCCCCGCCCCCCACAGGTCTCCCAGCACCGAGCCTGCCCCGAGGGGTCAGCTCTGGGTCCGCCCCGGCCTCTGTCCGGCGCCCTCCAGTCCCTGTGGTTCCCTCCCCTCTAGCCCCGCAGGCCCCGGAGCCAAGCTGGAGGCGAGACTCGGGGAAAGCGGGGACCATGCTGACCCTGCGCCCTCGCAAGAAGCCGCCACGGCTCCCGGGAAGGCTGCTGGGGGCGCGGACGCCGGAGCTGGGTGTCCCCAGGTGTGTCGTGTGTGCGGGGACAGGGCGACCGGCTACCACTTCAACGTCCTGACGTGTGAAGGATGCAAGGGCTTTTTCAGGTAGTTCCCCGCCAGCCTTCACCCACCTGTCACCCCCACGCTGCAGGTCCGTCCTGCGGGGTCCTGCCACCAGCCCACTGGGCGCCGCCTCAGGGGCCTGTCCTCGGTTTCTCCGTGTCCTTGAGCACACTGGAGAGCCAGGTCACAAAAGGGGAAAGGATCTGAAAAGCCAGGGCGGCAGGTGCTCACGTCAGCTTTAGGGGGTGGTTGTTAAGCAGAGGAGGGCGGAACAGAAAAAGAGGAATAGGACCAAACAGCCTCATCTAGAAACAGGCGGCGGGGAGGCCAAAGCCCCCGGATGAGCAAGCAGCAGTCCCCGCAGGCCGCGCCAGGAGCTGCACCCTGGCCCAGAGGAAAGAAGCCAGGGCGGAGGGGGGCGGGGGGGGGGGGCAGAGCAGGGGGCAGAGCAGGGGGCAGAGCAGGGCGGCAGGGGACAGGGCCCGGGGGGCTCAGGAGTTCTCGGGGGCCCCAGGAGGGCCGTTGCCACCCCCCCCCTTCCAGCTCCCAGGACAGCCAGGCAGCCTTGGCCCCTGAGCACTTGTCTCGGTCTGGGCCCTGGAGCCGGCCCCCAGGCTGCAATCCCTCCGACCGGCTGCGGGCAGGGCGCCCTGGGTGAGGGCCCAGCACCCACGGGAGGACCCAGGCAGGCGCTGCGGCCGCCCGGCGTCCCCTGGCTTCGGGGCTGACGGCGCAAGTCTTGAGCCACTTGCGGGTCCCGCGGGGTGGGTTGGGGGGGCAGTGCGGGCCCCAAAGCGGCCACGTGGGCATGAACACCTGTGTCCGGTCGCTCCTAACAGGGTCCGGAGAGAAGTGTCGCTGGGGCCCCGTGGCCTAGGGTCCCGGGTGGCCCCCAACCTGCCTTTCGCTCTCCGACCTCCCGCAGGAGAACCGTGAAACGCAACACGCGGCTGAGGTGTCCCTTCCGGAAGGGCGCCTGCGAAATCACGAGGAAGACCCGGCGACAGTGCCAGGCCTGCCGCCTCCGCAAGTGCCTGGAGAGCGGCATGAAGAAGGAGAGTGAGAGCCGGGCGAGCCCCGGGGGCGCGGGCGCGGGGGCACGGGGAGCGGGTGCGGGTGCACGGGGCGCGGGGGCACTGGGCGCGGGTGCACGGGGCGCGGGGGCACGGGGTGCGGGGGCACGGGGTGCAAGTGCACGGGGTGCGGGGACACGGGGCGCCGCGGGGGTGCACGGGGCGGGGGTGCACGGGGCGCCGCGGGGGTGCACGGGGTTCAGGTGCACGGTGTGCGGGGGCACGGGGCGCCGCTGGGGTGCACGGGGCGCCGCTGGGGTGCACGGGGCGCGGGTGCACGGGGCACCGCGGGGTTGCACGGGGCGCAGGTGCACGGGGTGCGGGGGCACGGGGCGCCGCTGGGGTGCACGGGGCACGGGTGCACGGGACGCGGGTGCACGGGGCGCCGCGGGGTTGCACGGGGCGCAGGTGCACGGGGTGCGGGGGCACGGGGCGCCGCGGGGGTGCATGGGGCGCAGGTGCACGGGGCGCGGGTGCACGAGGCGCCGCGGGGGTGCACGGGGTGCAGGTGCACGGGGTGCGGGGGCACGGGGCGCCGCGGGGTGCATGGGGCGCAGGTGCACGGGGCGTGGGTGCACGAGGCGCCGCGGGGGTGCACGGGGTGCAGGGGCACGGGGTGCGGGGGCACGGGGCGCCGCGGGAGTGCACGGGGCGCGGGTGCACCGGGCAACGCGGGAGTGTACCTGAGGGGAGGAGAGCCCTGGGCGCCTGGGTGCTGCCCAACCCCGCAGAGCACCCTTACTCCCTGCTCTGGGGGGTGCGGTGGGCCTCCGGTGCCCCCTTCTCCCCTCAGGTGCCCTTGAGTGACTCTTGTTGCCTTTACACTTGTCCTAAAGGTGTTTTAGCCAAATTGGGCCAGGTGAATTGGGGGGAAGGAAGCCAGAGACCCTTGGTGTGATATGACCCCCGGCCTTCCAGCAGCTAGCGCCATCAGCCTCCCAAACCCCACGACCTACAGAGGAGCGGGCTGCGGACAGGTGACACAGGAAGCTCTCCTCACTGTCAAGCGTTGGTGTATGATTGCCCTTGCAGGTCACTCTGAGGTTAAAGCTAGTAGGGAAAAGGCTGGAAGCTTCCAGCACGTGTCTCCACTGATCCGAGTGGGCAGCCTCTTTCAGGGCACGAGTTCCCTGGGCTTGTGGAAAGAGAGCCTTTCCTGCAGGCCACCGAGAGCCAGGCCCTCCCTGGGCTGTCCCTGCTCTTCCTGGCACCAACCCCCACCTCCGCCCTGCGCGCCAAGTAGGTTCTAAAAATCCATGGAAGGCCCTGAGGCTCCAGGCCGTGTAGGACGTGGCTGGAGCTGATATTTCCTGCTAAGCAGCGGCCCCAGCTCTCTAGGGTCTTGGAGACCCAGATGCCTCGGGGGACCCTACGGGGTCTTACTGGTGTCTAATTGCCCCCCCCACCCCAGACGACTGACCGTTTATCCTGCAGGCAATGCCTCCTTGTGGCAGCAGCGTGAGATGGCGCTGTGGCTCCAGATTACGAAGGTGACTGAAGCCCGGAGAGGTTAAGGAGCTCACCCAAGGTCACCGCTAGCAAGTGACAAAGCTGTCGCTCAAACCCAGCACCTTTTGATTCTGCAGCCCAAGCTCTTGCCACCCTTCCAAAGTTGTCACCAACCCGCTGACAAGGGCCACACACCAGCTGCACCTCTTTGTCCTTAACGCAGTGTTTCTCCAGGGGAGCCCACGGTCTAGGAAGGGTCGGGTTCTTTGTCACCAGCACTTCCCCTCTGCTGCCTGGGGAGGGTCACCTGCAGGTGCCTGAGCCCGCACCTGGCTCTCCCCGCAGTGATCATGTCCGACGCGGCTGTGGAGCAGAGGCGGGCTCTGATCCGGAGGAAAAAGCGAGAACGGATGGGTGCGTCGCCGCTGGGAGCCAAGGGGCTGAGTGAGGAGCAGCAGACTATGATCAGAGAGCTGATGGAGGCCCAGATGAAAACCTTTGACACCACCTTCTCCAACTTCAAGGATTTCCGGGTATGGGCCTTCGGGTTGGCTCAGCCATCATGCTAGCTCCTCCAAACCCCAGGGCTCTCAGAGAGTGGCCCCTGTTCGCCCGCAGCTCTGTCCCTGGGAAATTGTTAGAAGTGCCGCTTCCCAGGTCACCCCGGCCCCGCTGAGTCAGAACTGAGGGTGGCCCAGCAGCCAGCCGGTGCTTTGACAAGATCCCCAAGGTGACTCTGACACATGCTCCCTTCTCTCCTTCCACAGCAGGTGGCAAGTGGGGCTGAGCCCTAAAGAGAGTTTGGGGAGCTGAGTGGCTCCAGGGTTGTTGGCATCTGGCCTTTGCGAGGACAGGCTCAGGACCCGTCGGGGCTGCGGCCTTCGTGAACGGGTTTTACGTTTCTGTGCTCAACCACGTCAGCCAGTCTAATCCCAGGCCTCTCCTCCCGCTCTGTGCTCTCAGGGGTCCGGGGGACCTGCTCTGCTCAGAGAGCTGGAGCCAGGAACCGCAGAAGTCGGTTCTTTCCCTCTGTCACTCCCAGAACCTTTCTTCCCTCCTAAGGTGTTATTTATTTATTCATGAGAGAGGCAGAGACACAGGCAGAGGGAGAAGCAGGCTCCTCGAGGGGAGCCCAATGCGAGACCCGATCCCGGGACCCTGGGGTCACGCCCTGGGCCCAAGGCAGATGCTCAACCACTGGGCCGCCCAGGTGCCCTGAGAATCGTCTTTTAAGTAGGGATGCTTGGGACACAGCCACAGGCAGACAGTCCCCGGGTGGGAGAGCAGACCCGTTTCCAACCAGGCGGGGGTGGAGGGAACGTTGATACACAGATGCCGAGGTGCACCACCTGCCAGGGGAAGACCAGAGAGGAGAACCGAGCGTGTGTGCGTGTGCGAGTGTGCGAGTGTGCGTGCGTCCTCTCGGGCTGCGGCTGTGGCTGCACGTGCCCCGCCAGCCCGGGGGGGACCCTGCCGGGGACATGACACGCTGTCTCCCGCGCCCCCCGTCCACCTGCCGGCTCCTGTCTCAGCTGCCGGCCGTGTGCAGCAGCGGGCGCGAGGTCCCAGGAGCCGCGCACACTCCAGTGGGGGAGGAAGCTGCCAAGTGGAGCCAGATCAGGGAGGATCTGTGCTCCCTGAAGGTGTGCCTGCGGCTGCGGGGGGAGGACGGCAGCGTCCAGAACTACAAACCCCAGGCCGACCGCAGCGGCGCCGAGATCTTTTCCCTGCTGCCCCACATGGCCGACATGTCCACCTACATGTTCAAAGGCGTCATCAACTTTGCCAAAGTCATCTCCCACTTCAGGTAGGCCCCGGCGGCCGGGCGCGGGCGTGGAAGGGAGCGGGCAAGCTAGCAGGCCCCAAGGGGCTGGGGCGGATTCGAATGAATTTGGGGTCCCTGTGATACAGAGACCCTGCTTCTCTCTCATGGAGTCAAAGAACGGATCTCGCGGACAAGAGAGAGTGAGCGAAGCATCAGAAGTTTGTTAGGCAGAGATAGAGAAAGCTCTCGAGAGTGAGAGGGCCCAGGGCATGATCTCGGGGTCGTGGGATCCAGTCCCTCTCAGACTCCCCGCAGGGAGCCCGCTTCTCCCTCTGCCGGTGTCTCTGCCTCTCTGTGTGTCTCTCATGAATAAATAAATTAAAAAAATAATAATGCGGTGAGGATGGCCACGGGTCTGATTGTGGCAAATCATGTCAGGGGAGTAAGGAGACAGGCCTGCTTACGTGTGCGCATCCTCGCCTCTGACGCCTGTGGGCCACAAGGGCACACACGGTGTGAGGTCACTTTCCTGTCTCGTGAGCATGACCGTGAGCGTGTCCCCTGTGGGCCAGCATCACCATCGCCTTCATTCCACCCATGGGAGACTGAGGCCTGCTGAGGCCCAGGAGCTTGTGCGGGGTCGAAGTTCACGGGGGGCAGGTTTGGAAGCTGAGAGCACAGAGTTCAAAGCCAGCTACCTGCCAGGTCCTGAGCCGGGCGCCGGGAGACACGAGAGGTCACGGGTCTGAAAGGAGGGGGTTGGTGCAGAAAACAAGGGACTCCATTTCCGAGGAGCCCGGAGATAGGCAGGGCGCCCCCAGGAGCCAGCCTACCCGGCCTCCCTTCGGGGCTCCCGCGGAGTGGCCCTCGGTGGGAGCGGGGCCTGTCCGATCCGGAGGGCGCCGGTGCACCCGCGACTGTCGGAGGGGGCGTCCGCGTTGCCTGGGGAGAAGCCCAGAAATATTAAACCCAAGACCTCAGGAAGCAAGTCTTCCTGGGGCGGCTTGGAGGCCCAGCAGGGTGCGCTTAAGGGAAGCGAGAAAGGCAGTCATCCCAAGTGGGGAAATGGAGGCAGAGTGTGAGGGTAGGGACAGCAGGTGCCGGAGGAGAGGGGCGGCACTGGAGGGGATGCTGCACGGGGGGGGGGGGTTCAGCCCCCCTGTGGGTGAGGGGCTGCTTGCCTGGTGTGAGGGGAGGGAATAGAGGTGACGAAAGCAACTGTGGTACCCTCGGGGGAGGAGCCCTTCGGCCCCCCGAAGTCTGGGTAATGAGAGGGGGCTGGCCTGTGGCCCCCCGCATGGAGGCTGGCACCCCCATCCTTCTGACAGGGAATTGCCCATCGAGGACCAGATCTCGCTGCTAAAGGGGGCCACCTTCGAGGTGTGCCAGCTGAGGTTCAACACGGTGTTCAACGCAGAGACCGGAACCTGGGAGTGTGGCCGGCTGTCCTACTGCCTGGAAGACCCTGCAGGTGCGGGGGACGCCCGCCTGCCTGGCTGGGGCGGGGAGCAAACACAAGCGGAGGGAGGAGAGGAGCCCCCGGGACACGCGGGTCCCCGGGTGCAGGGCGGAGACTGGGCGACGGGAAGAAAGACCTGGGTGCTGCAAGTCTGAGAAGCTCACCTGCCCCTCCATCCTACACCCCCCTGCAGGCGGCTTCCAGCAGCTTCTCCTGGAGCCGGTGCTGAAGTTCCACTACAGGCTGAAGAGGCTGCAGCTGCATAAGGAGGAGTATGTGCTGATGCAGGCCATCTCTCTTTTCTCCCCAGGTGATGACCCCACCTGTCCTGCCTGCCAGGCCCCGCCCCCAGGCTTGCTTGCACCCCTCAGCGCTAGCTGGAGGAGGCAGCAGCCCCACCCAGACCCTCCCCAGGGAAGGTCCCAGTCCATGGCCTTGCCCCCATCCACTGCCTGGCCAGAAGGGCCCCCCCACCGGCTGGCTCCTCCTTGGGTTGGTGGGGTGATGCCCCCTTGCAGTGCTGCCCTCACTTCCTGGGTGCCCCTGGCTCTGGAAGGCAGTTGGCTGGCAGTTGGCCCTCCACGGGCTGGACTGATCTTGTCTTTGCCGCCGCGGCCTTGCTGGCCCCATGCCTTGGGCCCTGCAGACCGCCCAGGTGTGGTGCAGCGCAGCGTGGTGGACCAGCTGCAGGAGAGATTTGCCGTCGCCCTGAAGGTCTACATCGAGTGCAATCGACCGCAGCCTGCCCACCGGTGAGCAGCAGACCGGGAGGGGGTGAGGGGGCCCTCCGGCAGCCCGGTCCTCTGGGTCCCCGCCTGTTCTGGGCCTCTCTGAGAGGGCAGGCCCACTCCTGGGGCAGCCTCCTATTGCCAGGGCTCTGGGTCCCTGTTCTGTGACCTCCAATGAGGCATCCGGCCCTGTCAGCCGGAGCTCCAGCCCAACACTGGAGGAACCTGAGGAGGGCCTGGGGTCATGCCCAGCCCTGGACATGGCTCCTGAGGCCCAGGTCCTGTCTGCCCTTTTCTTTTTTTAAGATTTTATTTATTTATTCATGAGAGGCACACACACACACACACACACACACACACACACACACACAGAGGCAGAGACACAGGCAGAGGGAGAAGCAGGCTCCATGCAGGGAGCCTGATGTGGGGCTCGATCCAGGGTCTCCAGGATCACACCCTGGCTGAAGGTGGCGCTAAGCCGCTGAGCCACAGGGGCTGCCCCTGTCTGCCCTTTTCTGCTCCTGTCAGCGAGGGATGGGAACAGCCAGGTGCCCCCCAAGGCTCCCACAGGCTCTTCTAGCAAAAGGCAGCAGTAACTGCAATGTAGTACAGATGACCACGCCACAATAACGATGGCAACGATAAATGGACGTGCACTGAGATGTGCCAGCCGTGGCGCCAAGCAGTTGATGTGCATTGTCACTACGGCCTCATGAAATGGGTGCTCCTGCCACCCTGCGAGGGGCTGAGGCTAAGGATCCAGAGCCAGATAGCTGGGGTCTGGAGGTGGCCCCGGGCAGGCCAGCCCATGGCCCCCACTTTGAGCGCTACCTCCTCACCCAGGAACTAGGAGAAGCGGCCGGGGAGCTGCTGGGTGTGTGCCGGTCATCACCAAAGGAGGAAGGCTGCTCAGGGCCAGGCCGGACGGGGCCTTCCACCCTTCCCTGGCTCTGCAAGGCCCGCGGCCTGGCCTGGAGGGCTGAAGGCCGGCATAGGACATGCTGGCCGGGCTGAGAACCTCGAGTCCTTACCTGGCCGCTCACTTCAATCTGAGCTAAGCCTCTGGGCCACGTCTTGATTCACTAGGTCCTCCCCTGTTCAGAGCCAGGAGGCGGCATGCAAGAACTGAGGCCCGAGGTTTGTCTCAGACCCTAGGTCCCAGGCTAGATCCGGGAAGGATCTGCAGGGCAGCCTGCAGTCACTGCCCCCATGACGGCACCACCGGGTCCTGACCCGCAGCCGTTGGCCAAGGTGGTACTTTCTCCCTGGATTGCCCTGTGTGCATGGATTTTTCCCAGGGAAGGGGCAGCATCTGAGGGCTCAAGCCCAGGGCGTGAGGGGCAAGCAAGGAGGGGGAGTCCGCACCTCAATTCCCCCAAGCCTGCTCTGCCCCTCTCATCTCAGCAGAGCAAGAGATGCTCAACCGAGCCTTGTCTCTTGGCTTGCCTGAGATGTTCTAAGATTAATACCCCCAAACTCGTGTCCCTTCAGAGCAGTCCCAGGGTCGGTGGATGGGGGCAAGGGTGGGCTGCACCCCCAACTTTTCCTCTGGCTGGCCTGCAGGTTCCTGTTCCTGAAAATCATGGCCATGCTCACCGAGCTTCGCAGCATCAATGCCCAGCACACCCAGAAGCTGCTGCGCATCCAGGACATACACCCCTTCGCCAGCCCCCTCATGCAGGAGCTGTTCAGCATCACGGATGGCTGAGCCGCTGCCTCAGGAGAGCCTCCAGGGGGGGCAGCCAGAGCCTGAGCCCTCGGAGCTGCCATTCCCCAGGACTAGATAGACAGATGGACACCGCTGAGAGCTGACAATGCCCTACAGGCCCTGCCTCCCCAGGCATCTCCCAGCCACAGCTCTGGCAATGCTGCCTCACATTGGAAGGGGACAAGGGTCTCGCCAGCCCCCAGCTCAGTCTGTGGAGAGTGAAGGCACGGACACTTGGATGGAGAGCGCACGGCCTATCGGTCAGGCCATCCAGAGGCAAGACCACCCTCCCCTTAGAAATGGGCCTGTGCTCTGGGGGATCTAGTGCCATGGTGGGAGAGGGCAAGGGTGCTTGGGGCTGGACCATCTGAGAGTCTCCCCACACCCAAGTTCACTAGCTCCTTGGGTGCTTTCACTAAGTACCCCTGTGTCCCCCACCCCACTCGTTCCCCACCTGCAGCCTCCTGTCCTGAGCTCCTTAGTGTGCCCCAGGCCTGTGTTCATCAGCAGGTGCTGTGGGAGGTCAGTGAGAGACCCTGTGAGGGGCCGGCAGCAAACGTCAGAGGCTCGTCATGACCTCTTCTGCCTTCTGGGGCCCTCATTCTGTGCCTCTGCATCCATCTGAACACATTCAGGAGCACCAACAGAATGCAGCTTGCTGGGGGGTATACGCCCACTCAGACGTGGTTCCTGACCTTCAAGACTTTGAAGCTCAACCCAAGGAAACAAAGCAGAAACACAAGTGACTTTGATCCAAAGAAGTGACATAAGCAGCACAAGGACTCTCTTCCTGTGAATGCCAAGCTCTGTGGGACTCTGCATGCCCTTGAGGACCCAAGTGAGGGATCTCTGGAACGCGTGTTCATGGGAGGAAGGGTGCTAACCAGTGTGTGCACATGTGTGGGACTTGGTTAGGTCTGCTCCACATCTGAGCTGGGGCTTGCGTTTGCCCCTGACATCTGACGGCTGTTGGTGTAAAAACAAAAATGACCTAACTTGGTTTGCTCATAAAATGATTATTGCACGTAAAAATCCATATAGAAATGATACACCTCCCCAACATGCTGTATGTGTTTATATGTATATAGATGATAGATAGATGATAGATAGATACCAAAATTAAAAATGGAGAAATTGGGGATCCCTGGGTGGCGCAGCGGTTTGGCGCCTGCCTTTGGCCCAGGGCGTGATCCTGGAATCCCGGGATCGAATCCCACGTCAGGCTCCCGGTGCATGGAGCCTGCTTCTCCCTCTGCCTGTGTCTCTGCCTCTCTCTCTCTCTCTCTGTATGACTATCGTAAATAAATTTAAAAAAAATTAAAAAAAAATGGAGAAATTGAATTAAATACTCCTTGCCATCCCCCCAGATTTACCATCCTCTTCTGCCTCAAGGATATAGAGCTCATTTTTAAAAAAGAAACTGAGGAGAAAAAAGAGCTCCTCTTTCCAAATATGACAAATACAGATTTTGTTCCCAGTTTTGTCTCATTTGGAAATATAAATTTTATTCAACTGTATTCATAAATCCTATGCATCTCCTCTTCCCCATTGAGTTAATTTTAAATTAATTTCGGGCTCCTGAATGAATTCAAGGGCCCGAGATAGTTGTTAAATATAGGCTATAGTGAGGCAAAAATTGGGATGGGCTGTAAACTGTCCTGGTATTGATTTTAAAAATAGCTGGGCAGCTGAATTGATATGTACGTAGGATTTATATGTTTTATAAAAACTGTTGTAGTCCAAGTGTAGTTAAGATTCAAGGTGAGATACACCAAATTGCTCACACAGGATATTTCAATAACTTTGTGGATCTTGAGTTTATAGGGCTAGGAGCCAGATTGCACTTTCCTACTCTCAACATTTGGACTGCTCCATTACTCCCTCTCCTGAGCCTTTGAGTGCATAGAACTGTCAGTTCTGGGGCTGCTGTTCATTTTCTAGGTCTTGCCTCAGGTGAGGCAAAGCTCAGGAGAAAAGCTCTTCTAAGTTCTTTTTTTTTTTTTATTAAAGATTTTATTTATTCATGAGCGACATAGAGGCAGAGACAGAGGGAGAAGCAGGCTCCATGCAGGGAGCCTGATGTGGAACTCGATCCTGTGTCTCCAGGATCATGCCCTGGGCTGAAGGTGGCGTTAAACCACTAAGCCACCCGGGCTGCCCTCTCCTAAGTAAGTTCTGCTGGCCTTCTGGCCACCCCCACCCACCATTAGCCAGGGGCACTAAGCAGCCAATCTCTACCTGGCCCAGACTTTAAGGTCCCTTTTAAAGCATTGACATCAACAAGTCTTCCTGTGGGAAGGCTGGGGTGGCTTCTCCGTTCTGGAGAAGAGGATGTAAAGAGAAACAGACTTTTGACTGACCATCCCTTCCTGGCTTCTGACAACTTGGGGGCGTCTTAGTGCCATGTTACACAGCAGCTGGTTACCTCTGGTATATCCCCTTACTATATGCACAGTGCTCCTAAATCTGAAGGTGCTGGTGGGCAGATGAATAGCTTACTCCCAAGAAATGAGTGGCCACACTATCACTTTTGGTCACTTCCTTTCACAAACTTCTCCATGAGGAGCTCTGCAGCCTGATTCCTCCCTTTCTTGACTACTCTTCTAGAATACCTGTGAAATGGCACCTGCTACCAGTGCTCTCCTGAAATGTGATCCAAAGGACAGATTGGTTGGTACTTTTTGGAAGACTTGAAAACTGAAAATGCAGTCTTTCAGGCTTTTCGGTTAAAAGGGTATCTTGCTCCATTCCAATAGAAGAGCAGTGAATCCCAAAAGCACTTCAGTGCCATCAGGAGGCCCATCCCACAAGTCCCATCATTATATTTGCATTTTCCCTCTTTTCCGCCAACCCCATGCAACTGTAAACATGTTTACTGTAAACTGTAAACATAGTAAACATGTTTAACTATCTTTCAAGTTCTTTCAAGTATTAGCCAACCCCCTCCCCACGAGATAAATAAAATGAGCAAATAAAGAGCAGACTTTATCCAATATAAATTTGTTTTTATTGAAGCAGCAGTCACATGACTTAATATCTAGCCTTTAGATTAGGCCTGACAGAATGAGCCAGCCCTAAAAAAAATGATGTTTCTTTTTGCACTAAGAGACATAACATGTTTACATACATCATCCAGTATTGGAAATGAGCAGATTCAAACACAACATGTGTTGGTTACCTGGGAGGTACAGCCCCACGGTTCGTGGTGTTCATATATTTTACAGATACTCCCAAAGACCATTACTAATGGGATGAAAGTTAAAAGAAAATACAGCTACAGTAAACCATGAACACAGTAATCAAAGACTTTTACACATTTTAAAAATTTGTCCCTTTCAGGGATATTTTCTTTCTTTTCAAAGCAGTGTCTGCAAAGCTTCCTCTACACCAAATCCAAAGGTTTCCAAAATGGAAGCTGCACCTCTTGGGGCTATACAATGGAATAAGATAATTTTAAAGAACGAGAACTAGTGTTTGTATCTTGATTTTTTAACAAAGATCCATGTTTCTCTAATTGGAGGAACGGAGATGGCAATGTGACTACATATTGCAGTAGCAAGATAGGGTGAAGAAAAGAAGGTTGGGTACTGAAATAAAGACCACACACTTGTGAATTTTAATTTCATTTCCAGGCTAACCTACTTTTTATTTAATGCAAATTACAGTACCAGTTAACTATTTCCAAACCAAGTCACATAGAACGAAATGTATTTACAAGGGAATGGGGAAAGGGGAAAAAAAACATTGAGCATACTTTTCACAAAAAAGTTTATATTTAAAATGAAAAAAAATCAGTCACAGAGGCATTCAAGTAGTAATAATGTTATACAGATTTTGCTTTTCCTTTATATCAAGACAGATTTGCACAAGTGTTTGCAATAGTTTGTATACAACCCACAGTCCTTTATATATATATATATATATAATAAATTTTGTTTAGATTTGTTTTTAAGATGGAAGTGGTCACGCTAATTGGTATGTGTACAGGCCCAAGTGATCCATCGGCAACACATTTATAATGCAAATTTTACAGGCAAGCACATTTTCATACATCTATCTGTATCTGCCTGTAGACAGATATTAAGAAAAAAAACTGAAAAATGAACACAAGGAAGTCTACTTTGTCAAGCTAACCCCTTATGTACTGGTTGTCATTTTGCTTTTATTGCAGAGGTGCAAAACGGAGCAACAAACTTGAATAAAACGTCATAACCCTTGTGAAAATAATCCAAACCCCAGGGATTACTTTCAAAGCCTCTCAGACGTAGACCTTAGTCTGGGACTCTACTCTGCTTCTAGTTGTCTCTCTTATTTTCAGTGGCTCAGGTTTCTACCAGAAAAGACAGATTTTATTGTAAAGCATGCTTAGTTTATTTTTCTATATAGGGGAGAAAGTGTTCGGCTCTGTGATTAGATGATCACTAACATAAAAAATAGAAATCAGATACAATTTTGGTTTAAAACAAAGGATAACCCCCCAAACTCCTGGGGATCTGGCATTGGCCAAACTTCCTTTGGAAGATTTCCAAAGTTAAATCCCTTAAAAAGGAAAGGGAAAAAGAAATGCCAGTGTCTTTATATCCACAGGGATAGAGAATACAATAGTCCTCTCAGAAACCTTTGCATTGGTGCAGACAAGATGACTGGTTAGGCAGGCTTTGTTAAAACACAAACCAAAAATATGTGTCTAAAAATTAAGAGGACTTAAAAAATGGACACAACATGTCACTGGAAAGAAGGTGCAGTCTTCTGCCTTGCTGGAATGAACACACGATGTTTCAAAAATAGCAACCTTTGGTTTGGTAAAGTTTGTTTTTTTCTTCTACTCAAGACATCTTATATGGAGTACTTGGAGGCAAAACAAATGATTTTTTTTTCTTTCAAAAAAGGTCTTCATGATGGGCATACAGTAAGAATCAAACTTATTTAAGAAGGAAATGAAAATGACATTTCACTGAACAGGGATAGAGGTGGCAGGAGGGAGGGGAAAGGTAAGAGTTCTCTTGTTAAAACAACAGTCCTCTGTTGGCATGTCCTCTTGGCTCGGTGGCACTCGACGCAGTAACTGCTAGTAATTGCACTACAGCATTTCAGACCACTGATGTATCAAAACCTGGTACTATTAAGAAACTTGGATTTATAAAACCTGTCTCTCTCTCTCTCTCTCATTTGGGAAGGAAGTAGATAAGGGGCAGAGAGCATGGAAGGCTCCCGGAACCTGCTGTTTTGTAAGACCTGTGGTTGGGATTTGGGGAAGAGATGAGCAAACTTGAATTGATTCGGTCTCTTCCAGCTCTAGGGCTCCCTGGCACTACACAAAGTCCCTGGATGGACTAAGTATGAAATGAAACCGGTCACCGCTGACTGCGGAGGAAACAGCTGTTCAGAACTGAAACAAAAGCAGGGCTTAAATGAAGTGAGATCATGGACGAGGTTTCCTCTTTGCACTCCTGAGCATGGTATCACTGAAATTAACTGTGGAAGGGGCAAAGACACTGTTAGGAGTGAGCTATTATTTCAAAGGGAAAGGGGTAGGATAGGGAGACACGGGTAGAAAAACCAATTAAAATTTGAAAAATGATAAACAAAAACAAAAAACAAACACATGGAAGCGAAGGCACTCCAAACTATATAGATACACTATACATTGCTAGAGTTATTGTTACAATAATACAGGCCGGTACCTACTGTACAGAGTTAAAACTATATGGCTTTAAAAAGCTCATCTACATTTTGTCTGATTATTAAACAGAATCACTGCCCTGAACAGTAACTTTTTGCTCATTAATAACAGTTCCTGGGTCCACATATTTACATACAAAACAATAAAACTTAAATTTAAAAACATCGAAAGAAAATATAATGTACAAGCTTGAATTTGGTGAGGAGCTTTTTATTATTATTATTATTATTATTTACAAAAAGATTCAGAGACCTGGATCTCACTTGTATAAAAGAGTTCTGTGATACCGCCACGATCCTTGAGAAAGAAAAATCACGCACCTCAGCCCTCACACACAGAGAAAAGCATCTGCTTTTTCTCTCTTCTTCTCTTACCCCATTTATGGGGGCAAAGGAGGGGGGAGTGTTTCCTAGAACAAGCACAGATTTTTAAGGACTCTGGCAAGAATACCAAGTCCAGAGTAGTGTCTGGGTGCAAATGTCTGGCTGGGCAGTTTGGTACGAAAGCAGGTCCGCTGATCTGTCCTAGACCTGCTGTTCATCTTCTTTATAAATCCTTTCTGAAAATGGTCTACCAAAGCCATTCCCTTTAGGAATCACCTGGCCAAATACTCTCATTCAGACTTCTTCCAAATCTTAATTAGCTCTCAGAAGCGCATTATGAAATGTAAAAGTCAGTTTGCTCGATTTGGTTTGACTGAGTGTGTTTCCTTTCTCACGAACTCTGATATAACCAGAGGTTTGAGAAACCCCTTTTGTGGCCTAAGAGCTTAGCTAAACAGTGAGTGAAAACTAAGATGGCTCACAGTTGCCCTTCTGGGTATTGGTTCACTTCAGCAGGCAGTAGGACTCTCTTGGAGAGTCGCACACACTTGGTTAAGAAGCAGGACAGGGTACTGGGACCTGCGTTGAGGGTTGCCAAGAGACTCCACTTCCAAATCACCTGGAGGGGAAGACCCCTAACATGACCTAAGGTGGCAATGAGGAAGGTGAAGGGAGACTACACACATTCGAGGGCTCAGCTCTACAGCCCTATAGTTAGCAACTAACCTTGGAAGGTGTGTAGGGAAAGAGTGGGGAGAAGGGAAAGGCGGCCATCACTCAAGTGATCTTTAAATGTAAAGTACAACTGATTGTGCCTTAAAGATTCATAGGTCAAGTAATGGCCCATAAGCACCAAGGTGACTAAGGTTCATTTTAGAGTATATAAGGCCCACAAAGATGTCAACCTTAAAAGTGTAAAACAAACTAGTTGTGAAAATCTAATTCCTCACTGCAAACATAATCCTTCAATCCTCTTTGCTTTCCAAGGAATATTGCTTTTTCTTCAGAAACAGAGACTGAGTCTTACACCGTTCACTGATACACAAAGAAAACAGAAACAAAAACTCTTAACTGGGTGTGGGGGGAAACATTCTTCTCATGCTTCGACCAGCTGATTTTGATACTGTGGACAAAAACAAAAATTAAAGGCAGTATTGAATCTATGTATATATAACATATATACATACACACATTTATATAATCAGCTTTCCTATAAAGTCAGCAGGTACACGTGACTGTTTATACCATTTTGATGTGTAGTTCTTAAGATTCCTACCATCTAAAATCATATGGTCTACCTGACATACGTCAATAAATAAAATTTTAAAAGCATGAGGTTAAAAAAAAAGCTGAAATTAAATACAGATTCTAGATTTGGATTTAATATTAGAACTATGTGCAGAATGTGGCAATTTCTGCAAGCTCAATCTGTAATTAAAAAATATGAAAAATAAACCAGTAGACTGTTACAGTTCACATTATTTAACTATAATGTCCTCTCTCAAGTGTATCTTTCCAAGGGAAGCAACGTTAGAAACAAATCTGGACAAATTCATTCACAGTGGTGAGATCTGCTCTCGGCCTGTCCCGTTCCTTCAGGTTCATCAGCTTTCGGCATCTGCAGCCAGAGTGACTGGCTCAACATCCTTTTCAGTCTTCTGGTCACTAGTTTAAAACTGTACTAAGATTTGCAGAGAACCTTTGGTCAGGCAAACAGAGATCCACCCTCAGAGCACACATCTTCCTCCTCCTCTGATAGCTTCCAATTTAGGTTTCTTCACCACTAGCACTGATTAAGAGCAAAACAAAACCTTATCAAAGTCAATTAAGAATCTTTAAACTTTATTGACCTCCCTGGGTTACATACAAATGATACGCATTTCCTTTTTTGTCTGCCACACCTGCCACCAATATGCCAAAGGCAAGTCTTCAAATACCCGAGGATATGGATTAATTTTACAAGTGACATTTAAGTCCCCATTGAGTTACACCTGCTAAGCTCCCAACCAATTTCAAGCTGTGCACTATACCAAAGTCTTACACTTGACTTTTAAAGAAAACAAAGTTCAAAAAAACTTCAGCACAGAACAAAGTCGTCTTCTTTTGTGGAAGGGGCATGAGGCAGGAGTCCTGTTTTTAAAGTATACAACAGCAGACTTTTGATAAAAAAAGATTGTCGTGGGAGAGAGATTGTGTGTTCTAGTGCTCCGCTTCCCCTCCCCACAACCCCTCCCACCCCCTGGATCTCCCTCAAAGTGAGAATACAATGAAATTGGTTTGTATTTATAGATATTTTACAAGGTTAAATAAGAACAACAATAATAATAAAAAAATTGAACACTAAAATGAGCAGGTTTTTTTCTCTTTTTAATTTTCTTTCCAAACGTGACCAGTGTTGCTGAGTGACACTCAAGTAACTGGTGGTTCTTCCTGTGCAGCTGGCTGCTCGGGACTGTTCAGGTGGAGTTAGAAGCTGATGCAGAAGCGGCGTTGTTCGTCTGTCCACGGTCTCCGGCATTAGCATCTGCAAATCAAAAGCCCCAGGAGAGCATGAGCAATGCTTTAACACCCTAAGAGAAAAGTACACTGCCTGAACTGCAGATTGTGAGCTGTGTGGTCTTCTAAGGTGTATTTGAAAAGGTTGTTTTAGATGGGGCCAATACTAGGAAATCTGAATTTCCTTCTGCTTAGTGCTGAGTCCATGCCTTGGCCTGGGCCTGGCGCAGGGAAGATAGTGTCTTTGAATAAACTGGGGTCAGATACCACTTTTGTCAAAACTCCTTCTTTCAGCTGGGATTAGCAGTATGTGCATGAATACTCAGCTGAAGAGTCTGGTTCACCTGAAAATAAGTGAACAGAGGAAAACTAGGAAAACTTACTAAAAATTCTGAACCACGTTACAGTATGCCATCTGCTTATGGCACTGAACATAACATGGGCCAGCACTGAGAGGCACAAGCACTACGTGTAAATCAACCTCAGCTGCTTACTTTCTAAGTACAGTCCTTCTTCATTATTTGTATAAATGGAAGACAATCAGCAAAAAAGAAATAGCACTGATTCACTTATTGAATTCAACAAGCATCTTGTAGTCAAGTATCTTGGTGCTGAGCTTGCTTCACCTAATCCTCTGGAAATGTGTAACTTTATAATTAACTTTAACCATCCTAACCCCCTTTTTAAGGTCCATTATTATTTCACAGCCCCTATTAAAATTTAAGTGGGCATTTGGTTGCATCTGGATCAGCACTGCATCTCAGGTAGGCAACAGATTGCTATTTCAGTTGGCTAGTCCAGTCACATCCCTGTGTCATCATGTATGTAACTGCTAATACATACCATTGGGCACATTTTCTCCCAAACACTTCACACTGAGCCCTGAACAAGACGAGAAGTGGCTTGACTGGGATGGGTAACTTCTAAGAGCCATCTCCCTAGAAGTCATACTGCCCTTGATCATCAAAGCTGGTGACACCAAAGAAACAAGTCCAGGAGTTTTGTCTCCCTAGAGATTGAAGCTCTTCCTATATCCTATGATGAGTAAGCAGCTGTCATGGCTGAATGCAACATTTGGTCCTTGGATCTTTTTTGTTTGAATTTTTTAATTAGAGCAAGAAACAAAAGACCCCAAGGACACACAGGAATTCTTTACTTAAGGATCAGCTGTTAGTTTATCATTCCAATGGCTACTGTGAAAAACTACACTTCTTTTCTAATTTCCTGATTTTTCTGCCCTCAAAATACTCTGCCCTTACACACATTTAACAGCCTTTGGGGAAGAAATGTTTATACACCTCTCAATTTGGTTAGTTATGTTTAATTCATTTAACTTCCTTCAAAGCACTTATAACTGCTTCTAATCCTGGTTTCATGAAAATAAGTGTGGACATTACAGCATCAGGATCCATGCATGGAGTCATATTAATTCATTGCTATGACACATGGACAGGTGGCAAGGTATAGGACACAAAATCTTTCTCCAAAGGCAAGTACATGCCTTTTCCACTAATTCCTATATAACTATGTCTAATACTTCATTCATGACTCCTGGTCTTTCTTAAATATGTCTTTTTTAGCAGGAATTTCACTCTTCAATGATCATCCAAATTCTGTCATCAATGATAAACATCAATTTCTGTCCAGGCCACATGACCCTTTAAGCCTTTCTCAAGAAAAACAGTAATTTTCATAATTTAGGCACAGGCTGCTTTAACAACATGCCTAGGCCATGTTGAAAGGCCAACATGAAAGGCCACAAAGCTATTTCAGAATTATAATGTTCCTCACAAGTCCAAACTTACTGTAGCATTTCCCATGCTTTGGATGACACTAAGAACCTATGCATGATCATCATCAAATAGCACTTTTCTCTCATTTTTAGTATGTGAAGATGACAGGTAAAACTTTCATGTTTTGGTGCTCCTCAGGGCTTAAGAGATTTACCAATAATGAGGAATTCACCTGCTTGACCATGACATCAACAAATATACCGGCCCTGTTAGCAGCTCTGGCCCCACTGGAGGACACCTTCTAAGGTTCATCTACATGGCCATCCAGTTTGTTATGTTAATTTACTCTTTAGCAAAATCCTATTGTGTGCATGTAACTGAAACAAATTCAACTTCTGAATAATAAAATTTGAAAAGATATTTATGTTAATTGCAGGTTTGCAATTTAATGATTTCACATTTTTTCTCTTATCTCCAAACCCTGTGTGAAATAAAATTTTAACAGCTAAATATTTTGATTACAAATATCCTTGAAAGCTATAGTCACAGTACTGTATTCATTCATCAAACAAAACAAACACTTCTGTATAGTGCAACAAATTACATTTAAAGTAAAATTATATATGTCCTTTGTAAGAAAAAGAACAGAGATATTTGTTTTTCAGAGGCAAAGTACAAGGAAGAGAAACGCACAACAAATAAAATGTAAAGCTCTACGCAAGGGTAGCTCCCAACAGAACCTGGCCTACTGATGAAATAAAACTATACTTCCTAAATTCTTCTCAGTTACAAACTTACTTTGCTTCTACGGCCAATTCTGTAAATTTATTTTACATAGTTGAATTAATACGGACTTTTTTTTTTTTAAGATTTTATTTATTTACTCATGAGAGACACAGAGAGAGAGAGGCAGAGACCTATGCAGAGGCTCCCTGTGAGGCGTCTGATGTGGGACTTGATCCCAGGGTCCCAGGATCATGACCTGAGCCAAAGGCAGAGGCTCAACCACTAAGCCACTCAGGCGCCCAATATGGACTTTTTATAATAAAAATGTTCATTAAAAACTCACTGGATTTGGATGTTTACTGTAATTTCTATAACAGTTCTTCTCATATATTTAAACTCTTTAAAAGCAGCAAAATTCATTTTGCTCATTATTCCTGCATTCCCTTCCCTTTACACTCATACTGGTAAAAGTGATGCTACCTGACATTATGGTTTAAAAGACAGCTACCATCTTTTGATTATAAAGCGTCCAACTCAACTATGAATAACCAAAGACTGTACAGTCTCCTTTTTGGTCTTAAGATGTTCTCCTGAAATTCACAATGATGTATCTTTCTTCAATCTAATCCAATTCCACAAACACTGAGTATGAGACCTAGCTGTACCACTTAATAACTGTGTGATACTGAACAAGTTATTTAATTTCTCTATGCCTCAATTTCCACATCTATAAAATGGAGATAGTGCCATCTGCCTATGAAATAAGGCCTGGGAAGGGCTTACCACAGTGCTGAGGTTATAGTAATTGCTCTGTAAGTGGAAAGGCAAAAGAGACATCTAAAAATACATAAACATATAGTTTAGGGTGACTGCAATAACCATCATCACCACAATACATGTCAGTGGCAGCAACTGTTAACATCTGAATGCTTATCAATGTGCCAGACATCATACTAAGTATACTGCATGCCCACAGAGCAATCCTCCAAAACAGGTACAGTTATTGCAACTGGGGAAACAGAGACAGAAGAAATTAAGCAATGTGGGGCAGCTGAGTGGCTCAGTCAGTTAAGCGCCTTGGGCTTAGGTCATAGGTCATAGTCCCATAGTTCCTCATGTTCTCTCTCTCAAATAAATAAATATCTTTAAAAAAATTAAAAAAGAAAAAAGGAATTAAGCAATGTGCCCATGGTTGCAGAGCTAACAAATAGGAGAACTGAGTACAGAGGTAGTAGAGGATGAGAATGATGGCCTTTATGGGGACTCCAGGGGACAGCAGAAAAGATTTTCTGGGAGAAGAGAGCATAAGGGGAGTTTCATTCAGACCTAACTTCTACATAATCTACTATGATTTCTAGAAGCCTATTTCTATTGTCTAGAAGGGTTACTACATTAAAACATCTGTGATGATAAGAATAATTAAAAGTACAGTTACTTTATTTCCTAATTCTCAGTCTGTATGGGGTATGCAGAGATACAAATGATTTGGAAAGAACTCTAGAGGGGATATTTCACTGACTTCTAAGCTTCCTAGAAACCAATGCCCTTTACTCTCCTTCTGATGCTACTTCAGAACCAACCAACCAAAGATGGACTTGAGGAGGAATGGAGAGAATAATCAGCTCTGAGGGACAAAGGTATAAGATCATTCTTATATACTGTGGTAGCCCCCTTCTAAGATGGCCCTGATGAGTCAATGAGTCATGTCTTTTGGGTGTGTATACCCTAATGTGGTCCCTTCCCCCAGTAACAGGGCTGGCCTCTGTAACCAAAAGAGACAATGCTGTGTGACTTGCAGGGTTAGGACATAAAAGACACTGTTGCTTCTACCTTGTCCTCCTTTTTGGAACAGTTGGTCCAGGGGAAACTAGTTGCCACAATATGAGACACTTAAGTGGCCCTATGGAGAGGTATATATATATGGTAAGGGACTGAGGGCTCTTGCAGCCAGGACAGATTCACTAAGCACATAATGAGTCATCCTGGAAGTAGATCTTCCAGCCCTAGGTAAGCTTTCCAATGTCTGCAGCCCTAGCTGACTGACATCTGACTACCTCATAAGAGACCCTGACCTAGAACCATCCTGCTAGGCTGCTTCTGAATTCCTGACCCACATAAGCTATGTGAGATAATAAATGTTTATTCTTGTTTTAAGCTGCTAAATTTCAGGGTATCTTGATCTGAAGCAATAGATAAGTAACACATACACATAGGTCAAATAGGTCAAATGCCAGGTAGAATTTACATCCACAAGCCCAAGAGAACATCCCTGACCAACTCCCTCTAGAATATGTTCCTAATGAAGTATACATACAAAAGACAAGAAAAATTGCACTAGATGACCACTGTTTTTTTTCCCCTAATTCTAAGAAGAGTCTATGGTTCTATGGCTTTTATGATGGATATGGGGAAGTTAATCTGTACATGTATTTACTGTAATCAGTTTTACTCTGTGTGACTTCAGGAATAAAAATGACAAGTAGGGCAACCCCATAGTGAAATCAAGGGTGAAGCCCTGTAAGGTATCAGGTTCCCAATAGAATCCATGAAGCTGCAATTTTTGTCCTAGAGAAGATTCTGACGTGTAAAATACCATATATGATATGCATACATTTTCTAGGAGAGGACCCATAGTTTCTTCCCCACCTCCTAGATTCTCAGAGATCTGTAAGAGTTGCGACATAAGTGAGTCATGGATTTGTTGAGCAACTGTCTCAATACTGAGGAAAATGTCCTACCTAGTTGCTCAGGTCATAAACCAAAAGTTGTCACCATGATTCTCTCTTTTCCCTCTCCCCCAACATCTAATGCATTAACAAGTCTTGTCCATTTTTCCTCTAAATGTGTTTATAATAAAATGCGCTAATAGGGATGGGAAGGAGAGTGAAGAAGGGCCCACATTTATAAATTGTTGCCAAAGTGTTTAAATAAAAAGAGAGTAGCAAACAAGAAAACAGGCTGGAAGGAAAGCACAGTGAGTAAACATAGGAATGTCCTGCCACCATCAATCAGTATTCTGCAACTATAGATCTATAAAAGACAGAGCCGTTTAAGTGATACAAGTGTTTACTGTTTGGCCCAGCAGCAATGATGGAAATGTTCTATCTGTACTCTCTTATAGGATGGCTGTTAACTACATATGGTTACTTAAATTTAACGGAAATTAAATAACAATAAAAACTTCATTCTCTATTTATGCTATACACCTTTTAAGTTCTCAAAAGCTACAAAATCATTAAATTCTTAATATTTTTATTACTGGCAGATCAGTTATTATTTCAGATAATATTAAATCTTTTTTGTATTTTACACATACCTTATGTTTGGTTAACTTTAAGTATATTTTTATTTCCTTATTTCCCTTAAGCTCTCCCAGCCGTTTTATGTGTTTCTATTTTTTCTATTTATTACTATCTCATTCTATAATAGTTACAAATATTTCATGACAGGTCAACTTTTCTAAAAGATAAAATTCTGGCAGCCTAGGATATGTTATTTATACTGTGTAGCTAAAGGAAGTTCCTATTCAAGCTGTTTCTTTCTTCTTTTTTTTTATTCAAGCTGTTTCAAGTGGAAATGTCTTTATTGAAAACTATGTTTCAGAGATTAGTGTTATTAACTGACACAGGAACAAACAAGACCATTTTTCAGAGAATCAAATGTATACCCTAAACCTACATTTATTTTTTTATTTTTATTTTTATTTTTCTAAACCTACATTTAAATTGAAGCCATAATCTACATTAATGAGATAGAAGTATCACCTCTAAGGAAAAGGACTCAATTTTCATTTTTCCCTTTATAATGTCTACTATGATTTTCAACAATTTTGGGTGTTTAATAATGAAGGATCATGAGGGTGATCCCTCCTCAGCAAAAAATCATCACCTCTCTTTTCTTATTTTTCTGAGGAAAAGGTGTGGCACAAGACAGCAAAGTGGCTTTGGTCATTTCAAAAACAGAACTGCAATTCAGATGCCAGTGAGCAACCAATCCACTGATCAAGTTGGAGGGCTTGTCAATAAGATCTTATATCTTATCAGCCAGCAGCAGAGAGATCTTAGGTGCCCTGGGCTCAGGGGTAGAGCACATTTTATTTAGGAGGGTTGATTGTTCAGGGTAGGTAACTGAGGCCATGGGGACAAGGAAACATCTTCCCTTTCAAATTAAAAGATCTAATTTAGGAATAAAGAATAAGAAAAGGCATACAAAGGTGACTTCAGGCAAGGAACTGAGGAACATTTGAAGAACATCCAGAAAAAGTTTGATAGGACATTTACTGACTTAATTAAGATGATTTTACATCACTTTTGGAGGGGGAAAAATCCAGGTAAAAATTTTGACTCAATAGGAGAAAACTTGTTTTGAATAAAAAGAAACAATTTCTTTAAAGTGACACTTAACGTTGCTCTGATAAAAATAATGACTAACCTGGTTTGACTCTAGGTATCTACATACAAAATTTGCTAAGCAAACTTGAAACCTTAATGTAGGGTAGATACAATCTCATTGGTGTTAGTCTGTCAAACTGGCATATGTGGATAGAAGTCTCTATTTCAAATACAGAGCTAAAGGGAGGAAATGGGTATAGCACAGTACCTAAAAAAGACACATTCTTTGGCTACCAAGTTGGCAATACCTAAAAAAATACATGTGCACACGTGCATGCAGCACGTTCCCCACCCCTACTCTGGACTGGCCAATGTTAAGGTAATGGAGAAATGGAAAAATAATGTGCAGTGCCAGTGGGCAGTATAAACTGGGGCAAGCTTTCTGGAAGGCAATTTGATATGTATCAAAATCTCGAAAAATTTCTATTATCTTTTGGCTTGGCAATTAAACTTCTAAAGACTGAGATACAACTCAAATATCTAAGAATAAGAAATTAAGTTAAAATATGGTATAGGCTTAGAATGCGTAGTCTTATACCCCCATCCCCTGAAGAGCAGAGCCTATTAAAAAAAAAAAAAGGCACATCTCTGCCCATGTATATGCTGGTTACATTATAAAATGATTTTACCTTTTGTTGCCTTTTGAAGTAAGAATATGAGACTTTTATTTTCTAAAATAACTATATATTATGTTTTTAAGTAGAAAAATCCCCATTTTAAAAAGCTACATATATTATATATATATATATATATATATATATATATATATATTTAAAAATTCCATATATATTTGGGTTAAGATAAAGAAGACAACAGAAAGGACAGGTTTAGGAAAAGGAGCACTTGAGGGCAATACCCTGAAGATTCTAAAACCAGACAAGACATGGATACAGTTTTCCCAAAGCGCATTGTACAGTGGCAAAGAGGCATAGGATAATAGTATTTGGGGAGGGGATAAAAGGATGGTAACTGTATTTAAGAAAGTATTTGATCCATGGACTTAATTGTCTAATATTTCAACTCTCAAAATCAGTAGAAACAAACAATGGGAGAAATTATTTTGGGTTTAATTCTGCCCAACTAGAAAGAACTGGCTGGTGATGTAGGTGACAGGAATTATGGGGTAAAAATAACTGTAGTAGTAAGTAAAGGGAACCATGGGTCCTGGCTAAATCTGAGCCATGACTTCAGTAAAATGGATTTCAAAAAGTTCAGGTAATAATAGGTATGATTTTCTGGCTATAGTCTTCAAAAGGAGCTCAAAACTGACAAGAAATAGAAAATTAGAAAAAAACCAAAACTCTAACCAAGCAATTACAAATAATCTCAATGCAAGGTAAAGGGAAAAGAACCAAATAAACCAACTGAAAGGGTTTTCTCTGATGAGATCATCATTTCAAATACAGATAACTTAAAGACAAAGGGCACATGTCCAAGGAAGAATAGAAAATAACAATGTGAACCTGTAAGAACAGGCCAGATTTGGTTTAAATAAGGTGACAGCATAAGGATTTCAAAGCAAGGTCAAAAAAAGTTAAACCCCCTGACCAGGTAAAAAGACAGAGAAGACAGACCTTGTCCAACTCCTATCATGATTCCCTTTTCTGTTAGAAGGGTTTTCAACCTGGAAAGGATATAACAAAAATCCTAATAAACAAAATGCAGCCCAAAGGAGGTAGGGGCAATCTACACATTTTAAATGTCTTTAAACCCAGAATCTAAAGTCCAAGAAACAAATTCTAAAATGGATTATAGAAACTCACAGTGGACAAATAGTAGACACCAGAAATTTCCCTAAGTCTTAAAAAAAAAAAACAAAAAACAAAACAAAAACAGTTTAAGTTCCATTTTTAACAGTTACCTTTCGGATGGAAAAACTTTCTTGAAAATTTTCTTGACAACAAAGCATTTTACAAAGTTTTTCAAAACATTATTATACAAATGAATATTGTAAAGTTGGTCTGTAGGTAAGCAAACAAGAAGGGTAAACAGTCACTCAGAAATCAACCAAAGAATAGTATCCAGTAAACCCTGTCTAGTACCATTTAACTTATTTTATCAGTAACCTGGGAAAAGGCAAAAAAAAAAAAATCTCTGAGTAGGCCCTGTCTTGTACTGTTTGGTATTTTATTAGTTTCTTAAATAGAGGCAAGAAATTGTTATTTTTATGAAATGTGTATCTGATATGAATTATAAAGAAAACCTAATATCCTGACACTGAGAGAACATATTCAGGATTAGGATTTGAAACCCTCATTAATATGGATGGCAGTTAGCCATTACTAAATTTGAAGGACTTTTGTGTGTAATGCCAGAGTAGGATCACTAAATGGAAGAAAGCATAGGGTGACAAATTTCAGGGTGAAAAAAGGGTAAATTTTCTAAGAGAATGATACAAAGATGGAATGTGTTCATTTTTGCATTAATGAGCTTCCAGTTTACTGAATACACATAAGTATGGGATAGATGACTAGTTCTCAGTAGAAAGTAAGAAATGTAACTGAAATGTTTTAAAAATTTAATAGCAGAACCTTTGCACTGAAACCTTACCCAGAAGACTGATATACAAAACAGGTAAAGAGAAAACTGCTCTAGTTGAAATTCCCTACTGCATCTCACCCTTAACTCCTATGGCATAGGACCACATGATCTCTAAACTGGCTCATATTTGACCAGTAAAATTACTGTTTCTCAAGATTTATTATTCTAAATAGCTTAGGTGAATGGTCTCCCAGATGGAGTACATGAGAGGATCTGCTGCTGGTGGAGAAAATCAGAATTTATATATATACACTAAAATTATATACTAAAATTATCTATTAAACATATGTAAATTATATTTTATGGACTGAGAATAGTATATGTAATTTTCAAGAGTTTCTCATCAGAGCCGTGATCAACTATAATGCCCTGGATACTGAGGTATTTTAAAATCTTTTTTAATTATTAATTTTTGGTATCCTGAGGTATTTTTAAAACAATTTAGAAAGAACATGAAAATTTTTGAGAAAAAAAATCAACATCCATATTCACTAATTTTACATAACTGTTTTAATTTTTGTGTATTTTTATCTTGTCCCTATCTAACTGCAAACATTCATACTGGCAGTTACCAACATGGTACAGAAGATTTGGTGAATATTTCTACAAATGTCTATAAGTTACAGAATTGATTTTTTTTTATTACATAAAGATGGAGATTCTATAAGGTATTGAAACAATTTCTTCCTGCTGACCATTCAGATCAGATTGGCTCTCCTTTTTGTTAATATAATTATTCCTACTTATATCTCTGTACATGGTAGCTTTCTGATTCTCTATTAGAAGTACCCTGAAGTTAAGATCTCTAAAGTGGGATTAGTGAACTAAAAAGTATTAACACTGATGGTTCTTGATATATTAATAATGCCTTCCAGCAGGCCTTAATTCACCTGCAGTCACTACCTAACTCTGAACACAACACAAGCTAAGTACTTTGTACACTCTATATCTTACTTCTCACAAGTCTATGTAGTGGGTATTTACTATTCCTGTTTTATGGATAAAAAAACTGAAGCCAAGAGAGACAACAAGAGCGCTTATATTTTAAGATCTTTTTAGGGGAATCCCTGGGTGGCTCGGCGGTTTGGCGCCTACCTTTGGCCCAGGGCACGGTCCTGGAGTCCCGGGATTGAGTCCCGCGTCAGGCTCCTGGCATGGAGCCTGCTTCTCCCTCTGCCTGTGTCTCTGCCTCTCTCTCTCTCTGTCTATCATGAATAAATAAATAAAATCTTAAAAAAAAAATCTTTTTAAAGAATATAATCCACATATGGACAGCCATTAATGTTGCATAATCAATTCCTTCCTTCAGCATTTCCTGAAATATGTTTAGTAACATACTTGGTTCTCACTATTTTGTACTTGGTTCTCACTATTTTGGCCTCCAAAAAAACTGTTTTCCCCAGATCTATACTGTGGTGGTATATGCCTTTGGTTCACTGAGGGTCACTTAAAAAAAAACAAAAGTATCCATATGAGGCTCATTATTACATCCACTGTTGGAATGATGAAGGAAACGTCATTTAATTTATCTCTTATAGTACCAAATCTGAGGCCTTAAGGGAGAAAGAGCTCTCACACAGCAGGCCCAGAAAATTTTTGCTTCTCCTAAGCCATCAGGGTGCTTATCTAATGAACAATGGGAAATTTTAACAGGTAACATTCCTTTATTTACTTTAGCCACTAGGAAGCTCAAAGCAGTATCTGAAATCATTTTTGGTATTTATCAAGATACTCAAGGCAGGCATTTTTCTCAACTAGTTTTAATTCTGTCCTTAGCCTCAGTCTACTATTCCTCTGTTAAATTTGTCATATTCTAATGTACTCCAACTTTGAAGTAAACTCTCAGGATCAGAGTTCAATGTCATTTTCCATATTCATGTTGAAATCTGATTTGAATAGCTTTAAGAATAAAGAATACACACACACACACACACACACACACACACACACGGGGGGGGGAGGTGTTTGCTGTAACTTGTATCAAAGCAACATAAAAATCAGGTTATACTAAGTTTCTATCAGGCAATTTGCCCAAAAGCCTTACTTTAGTATCTCACACTAATGAAATAATTTAAAATTACCCAAAACTCACCAATCGTAACTGGTGCTATTATATTTCTACCTTCAGTTTTATTCATAGGCTAAAGCAATTCTAATAAAACTCCTGGAAACTAGCTCAACAAGTAACTGCATTAGTTTAGGGTTGGGGCTATTTCATGTTTTGAGCATCAACATAATCTAACTTGGGTTAGGGATTTATTAGGTTTATTAATAGCTCATCTAAGCAATTCTATCTTCCTTCTAAAAAATTGGACAGAGTCTAAAAAAAAACTTATATTTAAAACATTTAAAGCACAATTCAACACACATTTGATTTTTACAACATTAGTCTAGGAGAGCAATGCCACTCATTTTACAGACTGAAAAAACTAATAAGACATCACTAAAATTAATCAAGTTCAAATGACTTTCTCAAAGTAGCATGTGCTGACGGAACTCGAACTAAAGAAACCTTTCTTTCTGGACTCTTCCTGGAATTAAGGTAGGATATGGACTAAAATGCAATGTTTCTCATCTTTATTAGCAACATTCTAAAAAATCTTTGCACAGGAACAAACAACTATGTGTCAGACAACAGGAGACGGATTATGCTTTTACTGCAGAATATCAAGAACTAATAATGAAAGACTTTTATCTCCTGCAGCATCAATGCCCTTAGGCAAAAACGAGTCTGATCCAACTCAGTTCAATGTAATAGATTTAATGAAAACAGAGTTAGCTTCTAACATCTGCTTTTTTTTTTTTTAAATTTTTATTTATTTATGATAGAGAGAGAGAGAGAGAGAGAGGCAGAGACATAGGCAGAGGGAGAAGCAGGCTCCATGCACCGGGAGCCTGATGTGGGATTCGATCCCGGGTCTCCAGGATCGCGCCCTGGGCCAAAGGCAGGCGCTAAACCGCTGCGCCACCCAGGGATCCCTAACATCTGCTTTTTATACGGAGATAACAACGGTACTATATTCTGAGGCCAACTGTGCTACTGTATTTCTAACTTCATCTTCAACAGCGTATAGCCATTCTTTGGAGAACTTTTAAATTTATTCAAGGGTTGGATATTTTCAGAATATCTGCAATTCTCACCAAATCAGGCCCCATTAGTTGGCTAAGAGATCAGCAGTATACCCAAGCTCTAACCTGGGAGACCATGTGGGCATTTTTTTTTTTTTTTTGGATAGACAAGATTTTAAAAATCTTAGTTAAATATATTTGTATTATAGTTTTAGTCCTTTCAAATGATTAAATTTCAAATGATTAAATATTTTATACTTCTTCAAAGTTTGCCTCTCCAGTATACAAATATAATTTACATTCAGAGCGATGGAACTACAGTAAATTATCTTCAATATTACATTTGTACAGATTGCTTTCTGCTATGGGCATCTTGTCTGATGTGTTTTTACTCAAGAAATTATACAGATAGCGTGACTTTAAAAATGACTAAGATGATAGAATATAACATTATAATAAGATATTTATAATATCTTAATATATTATATTTAAATATAATACTTTATATATAAAGTACATATGGGGTCCTTTTATACTTTTTGGAAATTAAAGCAACATTTTATTCACATTTATTCATTTGGCTGTGCTCTATTTTTGAAACTCGGAGGGTATTAAATGTTCACATGCATCACATGAAATAAAATGGAGGTAATCATGTCTTTTTAAAAAATACGGAATTTTTTATAGAAGAGATCTGCATTCTCACCTGAGGCTGCTGTGGCATTTGTAGGGGTTGAAGCAGCTGCTTGAATCCGAGCATGAGGAGGAATAAGGATGGTAGCTAGAGGTGGATTACTTGACAGTTCTAAAGAAAAAGTAAGATACATATTAGAGCCCATTCTTAACTTTGTATGTAAAAACACTGTAGTAACAATAAATATAAAATACATTAAAACACTGGCTTAAAAAAGGTACAATGAACGTACATCTAAAACTAAATCAGTAAGCTAGTAAACAACTTAAAAACAAAGTCCACAGAAATGTTGTACATACAACTGAGGCACAATCTGCTAAAATTAGAATATTTCTGAGAACTAATGGTATCAGCTTGGGAAAATGTACAGGTCAAAAGTTTGAGAATAAGCCTATTACTAAGAAATATTTTTGCATCTTTCATTAACTTAAATGTACTAGGTTTTCTCATACTACTCTGACAATATTTGACTACAGGAATTGAGAGTGATGGTGTCATAGAAAAGAAAATAGAGGACTACTGTCCGTGTGTGTATGTGTATGTATGCACTACTGGTGCATGGACCAATCAGCCCAAGTATTAACGTGTCGTTGCTATTATTAAAAATAATAATGCTTTTAACTCCATTCTATTTTGCTTTTTAACTCAGTAAGATTGTTATTTTAATTGTTAGATACAGGCTTTTTACTTGCATGTGGGAGTTTCTGTCAATTCTATACAGAATGGCTTTCTTCAAAGAATCAAGTTCTATATAGGCCTTAAGAAGTAATTTAAGATGATATTGGATCTAATGATATAGACAGTAAGGAGTGTGGTAAGCTTTTACATATAAGTATCTGGTGTTAGCTTTAGGTAATGTGACTGTTCTCCTGGTCTGCCTGGGTTAACCCTGGTTTATTCTTGTTATTCCAGCATTTAGCTAATGACTGTTCCTTTTCAGTCTAATAAGTGTTGTAATTTGTAGGGATAATTATACAACCATATTACAGGAAGACATTATTTCCTGAGCACAAAAGCATACATTGTGACAATTCACAGACATGGCATGGAATAAAAAAAATTGAGTAATATAATCTTAAAGTAAATTTGCATAACATAACATTAACCATTTTAAAGTGTACAGTTCATTGGTTTCATAAATCTTGGCATCAGCTTATTGTTTTTGTTTTTACCAGAATCTTGTGTCATATATCTAATTTAGTACAACATTTAGATAGATAGGTGCCAACTTGAATAAGTCAATAATGGGGCTTTGCAAGACAGAGCTGATGACTCTGTGGTTCTAAAATAAAAATTAATGCAGGATGCGGAAATTATTCTTCATTAACCTAAAAGGAAGATTTACCATCCCAATTACAATTAAAATCTGCTAAAATAGAAAGGCTTCTTTAAAATCCATCCATCCACCCATCCATCCATACTCCCATTTTTCTATCAATACTGAGCACAGGGGATCCCTGGGTGGCTCAGCGGTTTAGCCCCTGCCTTCGGCCCAGGGCGTAGTCCTGGAGACCCGGGATCAAGTCCCACATCGGGCTCCCGGCATGGAGCCTGCTTCTCCCTCTGCCTGTGTCTCTGCCTCTCTCTCACACATCTCTGTGTTTCTCATGAATAAATATATAACATCTTTAAAAAAAAAATACTGAGCATAAAACAGTGTGTTAGGTTCCAGGACAGAGAAAAAGGTAACTGTCTTTGATGAACAGAAATTGTAAATAGAAGGACAAATGCACAAATAAGATAGCAAGAAAGGCATTCGACTTATTCAGGACAGGAGCACTTTTAAATTAAAACTCTCTATGACCAAGTGCCCAACATTTAAAAGAAAATCTAAAAAAGGAAAAGCTGACCATATATTTTAAGATAAGACATTTTGACAAAGCCACTTTTAAGATAATCCTTAAAATAAACTGAGTATCAGTGGTCTGCAGTCACTTTGCTTATGGCCCATGCTGCCTACTTTCTCCCATTCATTTAGTCTTTTTTATCAGATCATCTATCTTTCTATGTATCTGTATGCCCAGCTGAGAGGACATGGTGGCTTTATGTGATAGACAGACAGGCATACATACACAGGCACAGGGCTTGAAAAAAAGCAACTTTTCCTTAGGGAGTAGACAGCCATTTTGGTCTTGAGTAGGGAGAGAGGAGTAACCATTGTAAGGAAAGAAAGAAAAGTGAAGAAAATAAGAGGCAAGAAAAAGAAAAGCTATGGGATCCTGGAGGTTTTGCCATATCCAAAGACACGGGGGAGAATAAGTAAAGCACACAAAAAACAAAAACAACTAGATTCTTAACCTAGAGTCAATAAGTAGCCTTTGGGTGGAAGGAAGGGCTTTTGCAAATTTGTTTGAAACTAACATTCTTAAAGTTAAGGAATTCTAAACCTCTCCAAAACCTGTAACTCATTGTCCTTCTCTTCCTTAGTTATAGGAATTCCTTGGGGTCCACCGTTCTCCATCTATTAGCTTTTCTTTACTTGAGAAAGGTTATTGTTGTAACTTCTGCCTCTGTGAAAGAGGAAGCCTCCTTATATTCTTGCTATAAGTCCTGTTCTATACACTAAAGTGTGTCCCTTTTGTGGGGGCAGATTACGGGCAATTCTATGGGGTTGGGCAAAATGGCTGTAATGATTTTCTGCTCCTGACAATCATTACACTGCCATCCCAGTCTCTTGTCTATCCCTGACGGTGAGTAGTAAGGAAATTGAGACAATGAGTGTGGATATAAACTGCAAGGTGGGCACAAGAATGTAAAAAGGGATGGTATTTTAGAGAACAGGAACAGCAAAGCAACAGAACCTTTCAGAATCAGGGAGAGTGCATGTATTATTGAAGACAATAAGGAGTGTAGAAGAGACTGAAAATAAAAAGCGAGCTAATATTTACCGAATAAAGTATGTGCATTAGGTTTGAGAGTACGGAGAAATTAAGGGAACAAAGAAGTCCATAATACTGAAATGGGGCTAGGTTTGGAGAAGAGGTAGGAAGAATAAGATCATGTTATCTCAGAGACATGGCTCAAAATAACAGGGCACACCAAGTTAAGAGGTTTTAGAAAAGTTAATAATGATAGGGTTTTCTTTAACCAACTGTAGATGCCATGAAACTGTGCCATCAAAAAACCACATATCAGTTTATCAGGGAATATAAAAAATCTTTTGATGGTGTATCAATCATTACATGCTTCATAACCAAACATTTTAATGGACAATTTAAAGAAAAGCCAAGTGAATTAAAAAAATAGGTATCAATAAAACCAAGATAGGTATCAACCAAAAGGCCAACCAAATAACTAAATTTTGCTGCACTGTTGTTAATAATGCAAATTGAAGAAACATTACCATGAAAAGATAAACTATTCAACCATACCTGACTGTCTGATAAACCAATCTTTTAAAATATTAAAACAAAACATAAATCAAGTTGACAAAACCTTAAGTATTCCTTAAAGTTTCTATTCTTCCAAATATAAGAGTCCCAAATTTAATGGTAAGAGGTAGATAAGGAACCTTCCTGGTTGGTGGGGGCAGGGAGCAGTGGGTCAGTGGGCACATAGGGTTTATACGTTTGTTCAAACTGTGGACAGTGTGAAAGCTGAGGATAAATTTGAGAGAAGTAATCAATGTGTTAACTAGAAGGAAGAAATCAATCCCTTTGTTCACCAGACCTTCTCTTACAGTATGTAATAAAATACCAGTCATCAGGTAGAAAGTTATCTTCTTCATTAGCTTTGAAATTCAACCTGCAGATCTCCAGAAGGGAGTCACTAAAAAAGACAGACTTACTTTTTCTTCTGCAATTAGCTTGAGGTCTTGATGTATGTATCAGGCCTCCTAAGTACATATGAAAATTGCCAGTGGTAGTCTACATAGTTAAAGTGGTACTTCTCTCACAAAAAGGTTTAGATGATTTCACACTGGGATGCCCATTTTATCTGTGTACTTTTTTACAGCAAGAATTCAAATGCTGGGATGTGCAACTTGATCTCACACTACTGAATTCTAATGCTGCTTATTTGGATTTTTTTAAAAGATAAATAACCCTATCATAACTGCTCCTCCCCTCCCCTAACAATTCCAAAGTGCCCAGACAAAACCTGATCAAGTTTCTAACTAAATTCTAAAATTAAAAAAATAACTAATTAGAAGATCAGAAAAATAGTAAACAAATAATTACAAGGCTGACTGCTTCTTGGTGATACTAACAATGTTTAATGCGAGGACTACATAATATCTACACAAATCCATGACTACTTTGCCTTGGAATTGTCCAGGAGGGAGCATCACAATTTATATCAGTCACCCAAAAATGAATGAATTTAGTATACATTTATTTAAATATTATCTATTTATTCATGAGAGACATAGAAAGAGAGAGAGAGGCAGAGACATAAGCAGAGGGAGAAGCAGGCTCCATGCAGGGAGCCTGATGTGGGACTCGATCCTAGGACTCTGGGATCATACCCTGAGCTGAAGGCAGATGCTCAACCACTGAGCCACCCAGGTGCCCCCCCCCCAACCTATTCTCAATTCCGTTTTCATCACTTCCTATTCTGTAACATATACCTACACTCTTTTTTAAATCTCTCTAATCCTTTTCCTATTTCTTTTAGTTTTCTCTATTTTTGTCCCTTTTTCCACTTGCTTTCTGGAACCTCTTTGCTATTTCATCTGCTTTCCTCATGTGCAGATACTCTTGTCTTCAAATCGCTTGAGTTTGCATGCTGCTCTCTGGCAGCTCCAAATATCCTATGTTAAATCTTATTTAAGCAGTTCTCCCTTCTTCTGGCCCAGCCAATAAGCCATGCCTCCTCTATAATCTCTCTACAGAGCCACCAATCTCTCAAACAACCTACCCAAGTAATAGAACAGTAAACTCTTCAAACTAAATCATACTGACGTTTTGACAATCTTTACTTACCTTTGCCCAATCCCCAACTTGTCCTATGCCCTCCAGGGACAATACTTGATAAAATAACTTTACTTGATAAAATTTCATCCAAATTAGGTAGAAAACTGGTATAGGGGATGTAGGTGGGAGTAAATGGAGACTCACATTTAAAGATACAAAGCAACCTATTTCCCAATATATTCTAGCCTTGAAATAGGCAAGGAATTGGTAAATAAAGAAAATAATGGTCCGTGTTGAAACTTCCTGATTCCACCTGCTTCCTGAGGTCTGATTCAGTTATGCCCCATCTTTGAGATTCAATGATTGAAGGAAAGAGGGTGTGCCAAAGGTCTGTCCAGGTTTCCAATGTCTAGATGCAAATGGTATCATCAGTCAGAGGTCCCAGAACACTGAAGCCCCAGTGCCAGAAAAATGAGACATTTGATTATCTGACTTGTGGATCCAGGAGGTCAAAAGAATCTCCAAGGATGGAAGGATGTTCATCTCTCTTCCTCCTCCAGCTGATTACAGAAATACTTGCTTTAATTATATGAGTGTAATACTAATTATCATTTATAGCTAATGACTCATGGCATCAAAGTGCAGTTAGCTTTGTTGCTAAGCTTTACTTTAACACAACCCTGTGTTTTACTCAAGTGTTTAATCTTCATAGTTTTATTCAAAGGGTGGGTTTACCTTACTAATTAAAACAACACTAACAGCTGCTACAAGGAACATTAGAAATATCTAATACACATTGGTTGCATGAATCAATACTGTGTTTACTTAAAAGTGGCATTTGTCACTCAAACATTCATTGGGCAGCTACTACATACACATCAGGAATTATCTTTATTTCATTTGGGGGAATTAATACAGGCTTCATGAAAATTTGTGAGGATGGAGGAGTGTTTTACAGCAGAACTTCACTAACACTCTCCCATGCACAGTGTTTCCTATCTCTTGACTCTCTCTAGGTATATGACCAATTGGGTGACTTATTCTTTTTCAAGCTCTTGTATTACCCTGTTTTATTCTGGTCACTCATTAATTGCCATTAACTAATATGTGCTTTGAAGTTACATCCGAACAACAGTTACATCTTTGCCTTGGCAAATAAGATCATCATTTGGCAACACTGATCCAAAATCACAACAGAGAGGATCAAATAGAAAAACATCAACACTTTTTCCCCGGACAGCTGTGTCCTTATACAGAAACACTGTTCAAGTGTAATAGTGGTGTAGAAGGAAAGGGAGAAAGTACTACAGATGATCACAGCCCAGTTTCAGAATGGCTGCTAAGATAGGGCATTTTAATGCTTAAAAAGGAAGGGACATATCTCAAAATGATGGCACTTTTCAATTTAATGCATTCAGTTTTATGGAAAATCATATTTCAAGAACATATTTACAGAGTTTATTTGAATTGATACAGAGATTCATGTACATCCTTTTCACTGATATGCAATCACATCACAGAAATACTTGGAGCTGTAGAGATTGCACACTACATTTACACACACCACATTCAAATATACACATACTCTTTAAATCCTCAAAGATGTATATGTACATTTGGACATAAAGAGAGCCACAGTTATGTTTGATATTCTGGGCAAATATAATAATTTGAAATGTCAAAATAAAAGAATCTTCACTCCTTTTTAAAAATTTGTAAATACCAGACATTTGTAAATAAACTTTGAACTAAATTATTTATTCTTCAAATTGAACCTTTACTTTAAAAGGCATGTGTCAAAGCTGAAGTTAATACAAACTTTAGAGACTTCTAAAGATAAAGTTAGTTGATCCTATTAGTTTACAATATGAAAATTGCTCATTCACAAAAGTCTTTCCAATATTTTCAAGACCATATTCTAAAATCTAAGCCAATTTATATTTTCCTGCCTGTTTTCTTATGAGTGTAATTTATTAGAGAACAGGTAAATAGCATTTACTAGGTCATGATTCATTATATTGCAATAAACTTAGCACCACACTGCACAAAGAAATACCACTTCACACTCACTGGGATGGCTAATAAAAAAAAAAAGAGGAAAATAAGTATCGGTGAGGACTGGAGAAACTGGAACTCTTATACATTGCTGGTGAGGATGTAAAACATGCAAACCACTGTGGAAAATAGTTTGGCAGTTCCTCAAAAAGTTAAACATAGAATTACCACACGACTCAGCAATCAATACCCAAAAGAATTAAAAACAAATATTCAATCTTTTTTTTAAAATTTTTATTTATTTATGATAGTCAGAGAGAGAGAGAGAGAGAGAGAGAGAGGCAGAGACACAGGCAGAGGGAGAAGCAGGCTCCATGCACTCGGAGCCCAACGTGGGATTTGATCCTGGGTCTCCAGGATCGCGCCCTGGGCCAAAGGCAGGCGCTAAACCGCTGCGCCACCCAGGGATCCCAAAAACAAATATTCAAATAGTCCTAACAGTACTATTCAAAACAGCCAAAAGGTAGAAACAAACCAAATATCCATCAACAGATGGTGGATAAACAAAAATGCAGTGTTATCTATACACTATGGACTGAATGTTTGTGTCTCCCTAAAATTCATATGTTCAAGTCCTACTTTCCAATGTAATAGTATTCAGAAATGAGGCCTTTATTAGGTCATGAGGGTAGACCCTCCATGACTGGGATCAGTGGCCCTATAAAAAGAGACACAGAGAGGCAATCTTTTTATCATGTAAGGATACAATAAGAAGGTAGTCATTTGCAAACCTGGAAGTAGGCCCTCATCAGACATCAAATCTACAGCACCTTGATCTTGAACTTCCCAGCCTCCAGAACTCTGAGAAATAAATGTTTGTTATTTAAGCTACAGAGTTCTCTGGTGTTTTATTATAGCAGCCTGCACTGATTAAGACATAATACAGTGGAATATTATTCATCCATAAAAAGGAATAAAATATTAATACATTTCTATGACATGGATGAACCTTGAAAACATTATGCTAAGTGAAAGAAGCCATACACAAAAGGTTACATAATATATTATTTCATTTATATGAAATATCCAGAATAGGTAAGTCCAAAGGCAGGAAGCGCACTGGTGGCTGCCAGGTGTTGGAGGAGGAGTTAACAGGGACTGACTGACTGCTTAACGGGTGTGGAGTTTTCTTTAGGAGTAATGAAAAGGTTTTGGAACTTGAATGAAGTGGTTGTTGTACAACATTGTGAATATAATAAAATGCCAATGATTTGTTTACTTTAAAATGGCTCATCTTATATGAATTTATTTCAGTTTTTTTATTTCAGTTTTCAAAAAAACTTTAGAAATCCATATAAAAAGTTACTTTAAAATTTTATTTTCTTTAGTAATAATGAAACATTATTAGCCAGTGACTAAAGAAGCAAACGTAATTACTTTAAAAATGGTACATATGAACAGTGAAATGAAATTGTGGATTTTAAAATCTGATTAAATAAAATGTTTAAGTAATATCTCAGTTTTGATCACCACATACAGGTGCATTATAGTATATACCTATATGGCTGAATATAAGAAGCATTATTTCCTAAAATGTATCCATCATAAATATCATGTTGTGTTTGAGGTTCTACCAAGTTGCTTATTTAACAAAAGGCTTCCTTGATTCATGTTTTAAGAAACAAAGTATTTATTTGAGAAGATACTTAGTGTAAATAAAACCACAATCAATGCTAGTTCAGGAAACTCTAGGTTCACCTGACCAAAGTGGTGAAAAGAAAAAGAAAAAGAAAAAGAAAAAGAAAAAGAAAAAGAAAAAGAAAAAGAAAAAAAGAAAAAGGAAAAGGAAAAAGAAAAAGAAAAAGGAGATAAATAATTTAACATTAACTTAGTAGTTTCTGATGCCAAGATTCCACAGTTACAAGTGTTGCATGTCACTGTATACATAGCCTTTTAGAGGCCACTTTAAAAAGCAACCTAGCAGATAGTTCTATGTGCAGATAATAAAGATACTTATAGTACAAAGAAAGACCCCAAACCAAACATTTATGAAAATGGATACTTGTAGAATTTCCAGTAGTGGCTTCATATAGATTCAAAAGGTGCTTCATATCAAAAAATTTAAAAATAGTTCTACTGATGAGAAAGACACAGGTGTAAAAGATGCATATAAAAAGTATTAATAAAATTGTTTTATGAAATTTGAGGTTAAAAAGTTCCTGAATATTAATTTTATATAATGCATAATTTTATTTTTTTTCATTATTTTAAATACATTTGAGTTAACCCAAGAAACCCTTTTGGGATCTTTTTTTTTTTTTTCTTTTTCTTTTGGTATCTTCTTAATGGGAGAGTAGAGTATCACTTTATATTCATGGATTATCATAGTATCTATTAAAGACTGAAAAGAGCTAGACTATAAAATATTACAGTGATTAATTCAAACGCTAAAAGTGATCATTTGGGGACTGTGATTTTAATGTTCTCTATACTTCTTTTGCATCTTCAACATTTTCTTTAATATATATAGTGCTACTCTTAAGACAAAACAGTAAAAACTGAAAATAAAAAAGTTTTTTAATGACAGAGTCACAGAATCTGCTCTAGAAGAGTCTAACGTATTACCAAATTGGAGTAATCTTATCTATAACATTTGACATCATCCAGCTTTTTCCTAATACAGAGACTGGTATTTGGGGATGGTGGTAGGGTGGAGTGGGGAACAACAAACAACAAAAACAAAACCACACACACAAAAAAACAACAAATAAAAAGCACAACAAAGAAACCTGTTCCACTGTTAAATAAGTGAAAACTTTACTGATTCATCAATAATTTTATTTAGTCTCTATCTATGCCAGGGGCTGATATCATAAACTCAAATATGTACTATTCTCTAATTTTTTTGCTACTACTATTTTCAATTTTATAATCAGGAAAAAGAATACAGGTCTACATCTTTCTTCAGAAGATAATCTATGAGGTATTTTTACATCATTCTCAAAAGTTCCTTAAGTCTTCACTTTTCCAGGAAGTGGAATTCTGTTCCTTTATATACCCCACCTGCTATTTGATAACATCTTAAAATGGTATAGCTGGGACCTAAAACAACATTCCAGTGATTTCTGATCAGCCCTAAACAGTCAGAATTAATCCCAGGATATCTGAACATTTTTTCCTTTATGAATGTAGTTTCAGACGGTATCAGCACTACTAGTAGTTACACATTATTGACTGCTTAAGATTATAGTCAATGGAATCATCCAAGTCTATTTTGCCAGTAACTGAGGTCTTCCACATCTACTGGTTAGGCAATACATCTTCCCACTTTCAAATTTAGAAAAGTTTAAATATGGGGGGAGAATTCATCTTAGAATAAAGGAAATATAATTATTTCCTGGTCACAGAGAGCTCTCCATCTCCCTTCTATATTTTAAGCTTGACTAAGCTGACCAATCAATCAACTGACCACTTCTTGCTTGTTTTATCTATAGGAAATTGTACACTTTTAATGTGTAGTTTATGAAGAAAATCACAGCATCGAAGGCAGGGTAGTTGATTAAGTGAATTACTTAGGGTCTTAATCTGAAAGGAAAGAAAAGTGAACACAGAAGTAATTAAGAAATAATGATTCTTCCTGGGTCTTTTAGAAAGCACCAGTACACAAACTCTGTTTTTTCCTCTCAGTATTTTCTCAGAAGCAGCAATGGTGCCAAGCTCCAGAAGGGAAGAGAATCTCTCTATCTACATCTCTTATACAAGTTCTAAGAAAGACAGTTATATAGAATTCCAGTTTTCCTTCTGTTTATAAATAAGATATCTGACTTTATACAAATACAGTCACCAATTGATTTCCAGGTTTAAAAAACTTAATATAAACACTTGGAAACAAAATAAACACTTGGGAAGCAAGAAATGCTAATATTCTAGTCTCAAATACAAACTTGAGGGTTAACTTAATAGTGAAATCTCTATAACTTCTCATGTGCCAAGATTTATTATAATCTGCCAAAAAAGAGAGAAGCTATGTCTACTGGAAAAAATTTTATCTGCCACTATTTTGTTTAAAACCACACAAGTAGTAGCCTAATCAGTTGTTGGAAGGGATGTTTGCTACCTGTATAAGTACTTAATATGCCCACTTTTGTCCTACAGATTTTAATTAAAAGAATATAACCTCACACACATAGGTAGCTTTCTCAGAAATGGTAAAAACCAGAACTGAGTATCTGGAATTACCTTGAGTGGTGAAGTTGAAGAGTGCAGGTGTGTCTCGCCCATTTGGTAGTTTGACATTTGGGTCCCTTAATTCATCAAAAAACGAATGTGCACAAGCTTCCAGTGGTGTCAATCGGGCAGTTGGTGTATACTCCAGCAGACGGCTACACAGTGCAATTGCCTCCGGTGGAGTCCGGGGTCGGAAGACCTGCAGTACAAAAAAAGGTAAAGAACAATTAATGCTTTATTGTAAGAATCTTAGCAAATTATCCTTTGAGTACTGAGTTAATTCCCACCACGTACAACAACATGGTTGCATTTGTGAGAGGAACCTTCTAGAATGAAAAGAGTTAACTGCATATGATTCACTACATTGAGGTGAACAGCTAATTACAAACTATATGAAGAAAACTCAGAGAAAAAACTAGGGGAAATTAAAAAAAAATCTACACTTGCTAATCATAAAGCAGTATAATGAAATATGTACAAAATAGGATATCATAGGCACAAAGAAAGGCTGGGTTCTGGAGGCAAGCACCAACTAGAAGAATATTAAAATTTTCTAAAAGTTTTGACTACTGTGGCAGTAGAATAAAAGATTGCCTCTTGTGTGTGATTTTTAGCAGAATACTGTCAGTAATGGACAGCACTACTCAAATTTGGCAATCAATATTTTTTGGGAAAAAAAAGCTATTTACTTTTAGCCTTAGCAATGCTAATGATCTGCTATTATCTCTTCAATAAACAGTCTTATTTGAAGAAATTCTTGAATACCCAGAATTTGACAAAATGTCCAAAACTGTTTTCTCAAAGAGTAGCTGTTATTACAAATATGGTCAGATTACCCCTCATTTGGATGAATATTCTAGGGTTTTAATTAGGGAGAGAGAAATGTACTTTTCATTAAGAGCCGTAACTCACAGAAAAAGTCAACTGAAGGCTGTGCTGAAGCAAAATTCAAATAAATTAGTTTGCCTAAAAGAATAGAAAGCTTTCTACACATCTTTATCTTGAAACTCCAAATCAATACACAGAACTATGAAAATAGCTTTGCTCTAAATTATAGACAGTTAAAGAATAAAAGCAGAAAGGGGAAAAACAAACATAAACAGATGGACAGAAAGCCTTTGAAACTAAAGAAAAATGAAACATATATTCCTTGATAGGGGGAACACAGACCAAATAGAAGGTGTGGTAGTGGCAGTGGACAGATGTATGTAAAAAGAGAGGCAGATACGTATAAAGGGAGGGAAATTGTGAAGGAAGGACATGTAGATTGTGATGAGGATGGAGGAGCCTGGGAATAAGGTTTCCTAATGAGAATGGCTCATGTAACATCTGACTATTCACTTGGGCTGAATGTAGCAGAGACAGTTACTACTATAGAGCTCATTTCTTTTCAAGAGACTATTTACAAGAGTACTTCCTACAGTAAAAATCTCCCCCCCCTCCGCCGCCCGTTTTTACAAAGTTTATTAGTAATAAAGATATATTCCATGGAAATTGAGAAATCGGTTTGAGTAGGATCCTAAGAATTTATTTCAGAATGTCAAAGGCCTTAATTATTTATTTGACTATATTAGAAAACCCTCTATATGGTCAAAAATTGCTTTATATTTATTCTTTTGAGTGATTTCTGACTCCCCTTACTCAAGGAAACCTTAAAAGTATTCTATTATTGGAAATGGTTAGATTTTCCACTGTTCTTGGTCATTTTCCCCTCCCTTCCTTCCAGGCCAGGTCCATAATCAAACTAGAATATAAAGGAAAATAATCAGTGGAAAAACTCAGAAAATCTTTCATAAAAATATTAAGTATTACTGACATATTTTATCCCTGAGGGCTGTTTGCATTTATTTCACAGCATATGGATTTATTTTGCTAGCTAGTCTAAGAAAAAATGCTTTTGTACCAATATGGGAGTGCATAAGTATAATTAAGAAGTACTACCAAAAGTAGAAATAATTATCTCCTGCCAACATTCAAATGTAGGGTAGTTAGACAGTGAATGTATCTTAAATGAAAAAATTTCATGTTATATTACCTGAGGATTTTGGATTAAAGCTATTAATAAACCAGTACTATAAGCTTATCTCTAATTAATTATGAAAAAAATCATCCACATTTGTTTGGTATCTTGTTGGTACAAGTCACCATGTGTGTTGGTACTAAGACACATATTAGCCTATTTGGCCAGGGAATCCTAACTCATGGAATCAGAGTGAAAAATAATAAGGAAGAACTCATTCCAAGAGCCCACATTAAAACCAAGACTTAAATCTACCTTTTTAAAAAATTATTTTTTTAAATATTTATTTAAATATTGGGCATTATTATTTTAAACTCTTTGAGAGATTTCTGATGAACAAAGCCTTGGTTTAGTACTCTATGGATAAAGGTTAAGTGGGAAATTACGTGGAGTCAAAGCCCAGTGTCTTCCAAAGTAGCATGCAACTTCAAAAAATTACAGTCCAAACTAGAAAATAGCTCCTCTGAATTATGTTTGTGTCTAAAGAAAAGGAAACCAGTAACAACTGAGATATGGCTTTTAATAATGAAGTTTCTAATGCTGTTTTATTCTTTACCCATTTAAATTGCTTAACATTCAGAATTTTTAGTTCTGTGCATCTTTGTTTGTATTTATTTTTGTAAAGTAATTTTTAAACCTCTCAGGTCCTAAATTTCAGTCTAGATGTTAATACATCACTCAGAAGACTGACAATCTAAATATACCAGAAGTAAAACCTACCCCACACACAGTGGAAAAGAAATCACAGCTACCTACATTGTTTTTACTATTACACTTCTAGAATGAATAATGGTTTTAGCCTTTCTAAAAAAAGTTTCCCTCTAGTTTTATAGACCTGCCCTGAAATTTTGGGAAAAAAAAATTAAGTACATACCCGCACTCCTGAGGTGAAATGTCCTGCTCCTGACGAATCCTAAAGATGATAATGCAGTGAAATAATCCAAACAGGGGAAGTCAATCCAAAAGAGAATAGTCCAGCAAGGAAAAATATATCCAGTGTTATAAGAAATCCATGGTGTGGGGGGGGGACATAGAAAATGTTTATACAGTTATAAACTTTAAACATCAGTCTCCACAGTAGCAAGTCCAAGTTTTAAAAATTATTTCACCACAGTGTATGCAAAAAAATTTTTGATTGCGCAATGGTGAGGCACAATAAAGAAACATTTTAATTTTAATTTATTATGTTCCAATGCCAGTGCGTTTATTAAAAAAATACAAAACCAAAAAAAGTTAAAATCAAAATGAAATCTAGAAGTAAACTTCCCAAAGTAAAGTGGTCTTCTACGACCTGGATTCATCATCCATTGACATGGCTGGGAGGGGGCACATTAGCCTGCTTTTAAAGATATCAGTTCCCAATATGCTAATTTTAATCTATTAATATATTCCAGTTAGACAGTATAAACATTTTTTTGCTTAATTATTAGTGATGAGAGGAAAGTAATAAATAGACTTAATTTGTATCACTACAGATTTCAAGCCAGATATTTTCAATTTGTGTGAGCTAAGAAGGATCAGGCCACCGCGGATTATTCTCCATTTTGGATTGACTTCCCTGCTAAAAGATATTTGCTGACATTCTCATTATTTTAGGATTCTTCAGGCAATTGACAGATCACCTCAGGAGTGCGGGTATAAACTTACTTTTTCTATTGTGGGCTTTGCCCCCTCATACCCTTGCACCCATTACTTAGTGAAAATAAATATAGAACATTCTTTCCTTTTTGGAAAAACTCACTGAAAAAAAAAATCCTACATCTTTGAGCACTACAAATTCAACACAGTTCCATGTGCAAATATGCCCAATTCACCCACCAAAAGCTAAACAAAAAATATATACAATAAACAATACAACTAAGGGGCAGTCACAGTTATAGGTGCCATGCATAGTAATGTGCACCAACACCTAGGCACAAGGGAGCCAAGTACGCAAGGGAGGTAGTAGGGTCTATTATGTCTAGGCATTGAGAACAAAAAAATGGCAGAACTCACCAGTAGCTGTGAATTCCCTTGGCTATTCTAAGAGAATTTAACATTCTTTTAGGATAGTTTCCAGTGGGGGAATTAATATTTTGCTAAAATAAATAATCCGCGGATTACTTTTAGTCTGCAGACTAAAATTTAGTACACGGATTAAAATCCGGCCCATCAGAATAAAAATCTCTCATGAACTAAAACACAATCAAGTGGACAAAAATAGAAAGCGAGACTAAAACAACTGAGAGCACAAAGTAAGACTCAACTGGGCCAACTAACAATTAGTGCGCAGACTAAATATGGCCAGCCAAGTATATTAGCAAGGCCATGAAGAGCCCAAAACACCCCCTGTAAAAACTAAAAACAAAAGTAAATAAATAAAACAAAACAGAACAAAGCAAAAAATAAGTAAACAAAAGAAAGAGAACAGAAAGGAAAAATTGAAAAGAACCAAAACACTGACATGAACTTTTAAGTGATTCAAATACTACCTCACCTGTGCAGCAACTCATTTTCTTAAATTGAGACAAACTGTCACCACAAATACTAGTCCATAGAAGAAACTAACAGAAAAAATTCATTTTTTCAAAAAGAAAGTCTATGGTATTGAACAAATGCAAATGAGTCCTTAAATGAAGAATTATTCAAAATAAACTTGCATTTGGATAACTCAAAAACTGACAGAGGCAATTTTCCCCTTACATGGCCTAGAATAGACATTTGCCATCAAGTATCAACCTGGAGCTAACTATTACAACTGAATCTTAAGCCTTTTAAAATTACCATTTATAAAGTCATATATATGATATCAAGGCTTATGGCTGATTCTCACAGCATCAGCTCTCAATACTTCTACTGTATTTAACAGCCAACCAGAGCAGTGTAAAAATGCCTACAGGGAATGATAATTAATCTAAGTAGAACAAGTGCTGTGCCTGTTCCAAACAGCTACTCCTCCATAGATTTCATTGTGATAAATGTACAACACAGACACTGTTCTCTGGTTATACACAATATACACAAGCACACAATGTCCATGTTGGTAAGCCATGAACTCCTAAAGAGCAATCCCAATGCTGGCTCCAAAGTAATCTATTAATCGTCTAAAATTATTTGCAATTTGTAAACCTAAACACAGGATTAAAAGTGAGACAATGTCATGGATTTGTTGGATAGTTATGTTGATTAACCATGTTAAGTAGCTACAAAAAGAACTTAAGTCTACTAAAGAGTTTATATGTGGTACATAACTCATAAGAAACACAAACATCCTTTTCTTAGCCACAACAGAGCTGGCATTCAATAAATTTCATTTGTACTAATTAAAAGGCTTACTGAGTGTTCCTGAGCTCTATTACACATAAGAAATATTTATATGTGTTGATACCAGTGTTTAACTATATGCAAAATAGTAATGCAAGCTTATACAGAAGTACGATTTACCAAATGACTACTTACTCAATTTAATCTTAGTGTTCATAAAATAGTTTCCATAGTCAGACTGACCTTCTTAGGAATATAGGAACATTTTCTTTTCATCTACACTTCTTCATCTTAAGGGACAATGCCCTAGGCTACAACAATTCCTGGTTGTACCAACATCTAAGCAAATCTAAATCTTCCTTCAACAGCCCACCCCACCTAGTCCTTCCGTCACCTTTAAGGAGGAGTCCTCTTTTGCTCCACCACCCCCGCTGGAGAGCTGCCTTATACCTACAGCACATGAAACCTCTTTGAGCACCTACAGTACACGATCAAGTATATGGTTACATGTTACATTATTCAATACTTGCTTCAACTGAGTTAGTTATATCACCTGTAAGCTTTTCAAAAACAAGGGCTATATACTTTACTTTTTTTAGCATCCTTTTTATAGTATCTGGCACCATGCTGGGTACATAGGAGATAAAGGTTTTAAGGAACAAATGACATATTAAAAGTAGATTTTTGCTTTTTTAATCCACCAACCCTATCCCTCTATTCCCCACAAGTTATCTTGAAACTTATGCCTTAGTATTGTTTTATATTATTCCTCTTACACAGATGTTAGCCACCCTAGTGGCTAGATTTTAAAATGCACAGTTTCCAGCAAAGAAATGGGATTGTAGCCAGTATAACTAGAAAAGTGAAGTCTACTCACATAGGAAAATAAATGTTAGAGAAGGAAAACTGATTATTCTACAACTAATAAAGATGTAGGTAGAAAATTCAGTGGAGAACACAGTATATTTACAAGACAAGTGATAGTGGATTAGTAGAAAGTTCAGGGCATAGGGATGTTAAGTAATAATATAGAAACTAATTTACCCAAGCAATAGAACAAAACAGACAAGTACAATCTTAGGAACCAGGAGAAATTCCAACACAGTTTTATGCTTTCTGGAGTCCATGTGAGCAAAATCAGAAAAGGCTGATAGAGTTTACTTGCAAAAAAGAAGTCTGACTACAATTTTTAGTCAGGTATTTTTAATTTTTTTTAAAGATTTATTTTGAGAGAGACAATGAATGAGAGAGAGAGAGACAGTGAGCGAGCACACGTGAGTGGAGGAAGTGGCAGAGGAAGAGAACCTTCAAGTCACCTCCTCACTGAGCATGGAGCCTCCATCTCACAACCCATGAGATTATCTACCACCTGAGCAGAAACCAAGAATCATAAGCTCAACTGACTGGACTACCCAGCCACCCCTAACTATATGTAACTCATTTATAGTTTTAAACTATAAATGTGTTTAACTGTAGTTGAAATAGGTGTTTACCAAGTGAAAAATCCTGTATTGAAAGGCTCAGAAAAAAAAGGTAAAATTATAAAGAAAGTCTTAAAAACATTCATAGGAAAAAAGTAGGTATAGCAGGGTTTTATCTTTAGCTTTAAACATGCCCAGTCTAGTCTGGTACCTTTAACAGCTGAAATGACCTCAACCTCAATTTTCTGCTTACTCTTAGCTAGTTGTAAATAGTACTAAATTCGTTCATTTTTAAGTATGTGGACAGTGTTCTAAGAAACTGAGCATGTAAGGACTGACTTGTGGATACTGCTTTCTAGAATACTTAACCAATAATCTATGGTCCCACATATCCCAGAGACACTTAACTATTAAGCAAACTTATCATGTATGCCAAAAGCATAGTGACAAACATTTTGAAGTAACTGATACCCATTTAATTATTACCAATACAAAAAAAAAGAAATTAGGAACTGCTATAATACATATGGTATGAGTTGGAAGGTACTGTAAGAGTTACATGGGGGGACTTAACCATGGCGAGCTCAGATAATTAGAAAATATTTCATGGAAGGACTAATATTTGAGATCTTGAGAAAAGGTTAAGATTTGGTAAGCAGAGAAAAAGGTGATCATTCTAAGTGTGAAAAGACACTAGTAAAAGAGAAACATTTATGGTTTCTCTGGAGAATAATCAGAAGTTAGGAAGGTTAGGAATAGGACAAGAATAAACCTCTTGCTTCTCTGGAAAGGGAAGACAGAAACAATAAGCAACAGAATGACTATATAATCTGTTATCCAAAATAGGATACTTTTGAGAGTGAAGGAGCATTCAATTAATAATAACACTAGACAAGCATAAAGTGGGACATATGATCACCCTTGTCCTTATATGCATATTATGTAAGATTTTCCTAAAGGCAATTAAGTAAGCAGGGAAGATTTTTAAATAGGAATGACAATAGTTTTACATGTGCTTTTAAGAAAACTAATTTTGAGAGCAATGAGGATTAAAAAGGATGTGAAACTCTAGAAGGGAAATTGTTAGGAGGTTGTTTTAACAAATTCTATGAGACAATGGTGTCCTAAAGTCAGGGCAGTGGAGATAGGATAAATCACAGAACTATACTGGAAGTAATATCTTTATATTATTTAGAACCAAAATAAAATATTCCTTCACCTGCATATTACTATTTTCCAAAGAATCAGAAAAGATAATAGCTAATTGCTATCTTACAAAAGAAAAAACTTGAGGCACAAAGAGTAGAAACAGTGCTCAAGGTAGATGCTCACTTTATATCCAATAGACTGTCATTTAATCACACTTTCATATACTAAATGCAGAGTTTAAGCTTCCTCTCTTTTGCTAGTGAATCTCCTCCATCTCTATTTAATTCTCAAACTTCCTTTGCATCATTTGTTTTGCTTTCTATATGGTTATTTGTTCTTTCAAGTTTACAGCATGCACCAATGCAGGAGGTCTTTATCTTCCAATCCCCAATCCAATAATGGTCCCTGTTTCAAAACATTAGCACCAAGTTCCTTTCCTACTTAAACCATGGGTGCATTATCAATGAATTAGATTACTCTGGCTATTAGGTAGTAGTTAAGGGGGACTTACTGGATTTCCTTTTTTTTTTTTTTTAAGATTTTATTTATTTATTCATGAGAGACACACAGAGAGAGAGAGAGAGAGAGAGAGAGAGAGAGGAAGAGAGAGAGAGACACAGAGGGAGAAGCAGGCTCCATGCAGGGAGCCCGACATGGGACTCGATCTGGGGTCTCCAGGATCATGCCCTGGGCTGAAGGTGGTGCTAAACCGCTGAGCCACCTGGGCTGCCCCACTTATTGGATTTCTAAATTCTCAAGCTTCTTGCCATAAACCATGTTAGGCTCATCTCACTGTTTACTTCTGACCACATATCTGACTCCCTTTACCTCATTGTTTCCATGGAAGACATTTTCTTTCTTAATCTTTATGTCTACCTACTTTTTTGAATACATCAGCTTCCAATCATTGGGGATACAGCTGTACTACATATTGTAGCACAGAAAAGCAGGGTTCACAGAAAAACAGGAAATGGGGCTAAAGTGGGTTCTATCAGAAGACCAAAAAAAGGCAAAGCAGTTTTTGTTTGCAGACTTTGTTTACCTGCCCTCAAAGAGCAAGACGCTCTTTTCTTTAGAGAACAATATGTATTTCGTTAAAAAAAAAAATAACTTCATTGGCTGCCTAGCATAAGAGAACATTTCTCAAGTTGGTGTCCACTATCAAAACAAAGGGGACTGTGTTCTGGCTAGAAATTTAAAATTCTGTATTTTCATTTTCACAATAACCTATTGTAAAAATCAATACAAGCATATTTTGGATCACCTAGGTTCATCCAGATGACAGAGCAGTGCTATGGAATTTCTGTCTGAATATAGTTTTCTGCTTATACCATAATAACATCAACCTTGTTGTGTGCACTAATGAGAAATTAACATTAAGTGTGCTTATTACATAATAAATGCATTTGTACCAAGTGAAAATTAAATTATGTCACGGCAAACTATATAAATGAAGAGTTCACAGTACTTTGAACAGACAAAATAGGTGGGAGAATTGAGTCATCATTCAACACATGAGATAGGAATGGAAGCCTAAATAAAACAAATAAAAGGGCTTTGTATAGAATATTCAAGTTTGAAGAGCATTAGTGTAAGACATAAAACATCAGGAATCCAATGAGCAAAGGAAGATGTAAAGCACACAAACTGACCACAAATCTTCTGTTGACTGTGTTTTAATTATAATCCACCATTTCTCATATCCTGGCTAATATTTGAAAAGATATAATCCGGGGGAAAATGCAGAATGAATATGACACACACTAATACTGCTAGCAGTCTTGATTAAAAAAAAAAAAAGATAGGGACTGTTAAATAAAATTTCATGACCTCAATTTCAGCATTATATTGGTCAGATATTCTATATTAAAGGTAACATGTGAGGAATACTTAGATTATACCAAAAAGAACTTTATTTTTCTTTCTTCATAAAAATGACATGCTTATTAATGAAAATATGGAAGTACAAGACAAAGAATATAAAATCACTTCTTCTTACCCAAACTACTATTAGCACTTTGGACTATTTCCCTGTATTAATTCAATATACAGAATTGTCTTTGCTTTTTGCATTTCTTTAGCATGATTGAAATTATAGTATACTACAAATCACTTATGAACACTTTAACTTATAACAACTTCACTGGATTCAAACTGCAACTCAGCCTTTAAATTCCAATGGGCCACCCAGGATTCTTTGAGTTTAAAGCCAGTGAGAGACCTTAAATATCTTCTGACCCAGATTCAAAATAAAGTTTAAGTGTAAAGATCAAAGAATGGTTTATCTCAGAACATTTAGTGTTTATAATAAATTTTAAAAGGTGTGGTAGGAAAGGCAGCATCATGGTCAGTGAAAGCTAATCTACAATTCTGGCACTGAAATACTGAGATCTCTGATTCTAAATAATTAATTAGTAACAAGAGGCTCTTCTGCAATGAAGAGAGATAATAAAACTGTAAGAACTTGAAGGAAAGTAACTAGAATTATAATACAATTTAGAGATAGAAAAAGACATACTTTGAATCTGGGAATATAAATTATTTCACCTATAGCACGAAATTATTTTACTTCTTACCATAAAAGATCTATAGACAATTAAATGAGCCTAAAAATGCTCAAAACTGTTATATACATTTTTAAGTACAGAAAGTCTGCTTAAACTGTAAGAGTTGAACTTTGCTAACTCACAAAAATATATGATGAAATATAGGTAAATGTAAGAGAAGATGCATGGTGCATAACTACAAGTCTGGCATTACACACACACATACACACACAAATGAGCATAAATTTAATCCTGGTTTTGTCATGGCCACCTATGTAATCTTGAATAAGTCACTTGGTACCTCTGACCAAAGTTTCTAAATCTGTAGAATAAGGACACTAGCGATTCACTCCAGCAATAAGTCCTAATGAGATTTTTTTCTCTGCCCTTTAATGTCACAAATTAAATTGAAATGAAAAAAAAATTTTAAATAAAATCTCTCTTAAAGGATCATTTCAATTAAGTATCAAAGCAAAAAATAAAGTTCTGGTAAATTAGTACTTATGCTCTTCGAATTGGTTCCAACTAAAGAATTGGTTAGGCTATCAAATGGTTAATGACATCTCATTAACATATTGATGTTTTCAATGGATACTGCAAGCAAGATCAAATCTTTTTATTTCTCTCCCAAAACACCAAAAGGAAAGCAAACAAAAGAAGAAAAACAGTATTATTTAAGGCCTATAAACAGTTTTATAAAAAAGAAAATATATGAAATATGTTTTCATATGCTACCTGTGATATTAAAAGTACCTCTGTGTAAAGAAATTAACTTTTGAGTTTTAAGTAGTCAAAACTTATGCATAAGATACTACTCCTAATGAAATTCTATATTAATGATATAGGTACGCTGTCCTCATCCTAAAAATAAAAACCCAGGCTGAAAACTATCCATAGGAAATCAGTGGGGACAAAACTATATACAGTCAACAAAACACTGAAGTACACAACTCCCCAACTATCTTTACATTCAGAACTGCTGTGTACTTTGTATTCAGGCAGCTATATATACCAAAATAATTTAGTTTAAGAACAATGAGAAACCCAAGTTTTACTATTGGTTAATATGCTTTTTAAAAAACTCGTTTAGACTCACCTTAGTCCAAGGATGTGCCTTAATTTGAGGGAATTTGAATTCTGTGTAGTTTGGGTTCATTTCTCTAATTTGCTCCCTTGTTGGTGTACCCAGGACCTAGATAAAGAAAGCAAGTTATTGCTGTATTTTTCTATATACTTACAAATACAGTCTTTATGGTTTTTTTTTTTTAAAGATTTATTTATTTATTCATGAGAGACACAGAGAGAGAGAGGCAGACACATAGGCAGAGGGAGAAGCAGGCTCCATGCAGGGAGCCCAATGCAGGACTTGATCCTGGATCCTGGGATCACGCCCTGAGCCAAAGGCAGACGCTCAACCACTGAGCCACCCAGGCGTCCCCAGTCTTTATATTTTAATGTATTGGTTTCACTGGAAAAAATAATTCCCAAGTCATAAAATACATAATTCATTAAATAGAGCAGCCTTCGCAAAAGTCATTTTTAACTGACTAGAGATCCTATGCTATACTACCCTATACAGACTTACGGACTTTTATGATAATCATGTTAAACCAGAGTTTTATATATATATATAAAAGATCACTCAAACATTCAAGTAAAAATCAAACACCTTTGTTCTCTTGAGCAAAACCATCATTGCAATCACGGGCACCTGAAATGAGATTTTGTATTCCCTTAGTAAAGTATGGCCAAAGGTTTTATCATCAATAAATTAATCAGGAGAACCTTACTCAGACACTGTCATCAATAATTCCATTCAATCAATGAATATTTAGTGATTGTTTCCCGTGTACAAGGAACTATGCAATGACATACAGAGAATACAAAGAACAAGAGCTTACTTGTTATAATGAACTTACATATTTGTGTGTGGAGAAAAAGTATAACTACGAAACAAGATAAAAATACACTGAGCACTTCATTGCTTACAGAGATATAGTATGCACTGCACAAAGGAAAGCATACAGAACTCACTGCACAAGACAGGAAGAAACATTAATTACTAAAAACGAGCAATTTGAAGAAAGATGACACATATTACTCATCTTTATAATTCTAAAGCCTGGTATAAAAAAATATTCTGCCATTTACAATTCGAAAATAGTGGCACAGAAGGAGTGTAATGTAGTAAGTACTTGATTTGTGGTAGCAACCAATGAATAATCGGGACAAAGTAAGAACTTCAGGTATTTTTTTTTTGTTTTTTGGTTCTAATTCTTTAGACTTCATCAAAACCAGAACTTATAGTTCTAAGAGTTTTGTTCTTCCAAAGACACTCTAAAGAAAACACAAAGGCAAGCTATAGACGGAAAGAAAAACATTTGTAAAACATATATATCTGCAAAGGACTTGTATCTAGAATATACAAAAGACTCCTATAATTCAAAACCAAAAAGACAACCAACACCCCCCCCCAACACACAAATGGGCAAAAAATATAACTAGACACTTTATCAAAGAAGACACAGACAATAAATAAACAGATGGAAAAATGCTCAACACCATTGATTTTAGGGAAATGCTATTTAAAACTCTATGACATCATCTATATACCTCAAAGGCTAAAAAGTTAAAAAAGATTGTGTATACCAAATCTTGGTGAGGATATAGAGCAACTGGGGCTCTCATCCATCCACTGGTAGTGGAAATATAAAATTGTATTGCACCTTAGAAAATACTTTGTGTTAAAAAGTTAAACATATTTACCATACATCCATCATTCCCACTCTTAAGTATTTATCCAAGAGAAATGAAAGCATATGTTCATACAAAAACTTTTACACAAATGTGCATAGCATCTTTTTTGCAACTACCAAAAACCAGAAACAACTTAAATGTCCACAACAGATGAATGAATCAGCAAATGGTGGCATATCCATACAATGGAATGCTACTCAGTAATAATGAATCTAAAAAAATCATACCAAGTAACAGAAGCCAGACCAAAAAGAGTACCTACTGTGTAATTTCATTCATATGAAATTCTAGAAAATTTTGTCTAGAAGTCCAGCTCTATAGAAAGGAACAAGGGATTACCTAGTATGGGAACAGAAATCTCTGTCCTTTGCAGCTATAGATTTTATCAGACACTTATGAGTCAGGAATTATGTTCACTGTTAAAATATAAAGTTGAAAAGGGAACCTTAATTTTTATTTCTAAACAATAAAGCAAACACTTGTATCCTATTTTACCCCGTGATGAAGAGGGTGTGTAAATGTGCGTCTACTTGTGTGTGTATACGTACTAGGAAAGAGGGAGAGGCGTGGAAAAGGGAGAGCAAACTAATCAATAATTCTGCCCCCCAAATGCAGTCCCATTGGATTCTTTTAACTGCTGGAAAAAAACAACCAGCAATAACATGAATAAATGAGTATTTAAAAATGCATACCTTCAATGACCCTACAACTTAATAATTCCATTTTAAGGTATATACTCTAGAGAAACTTTTTATACATCCAAACCAATATTGTACATAATAAAATACTATAGGCACAAACAAAAAAGCAAAAGTAGATTAAATAAATAAACTGTAGTATAGTCATAAAATAGTATACCAACTAGCAATGAAAATGAATGAAGCAGAGCTACACATACCTTCTGATGAATCTGTGTCACAAAGTGGTGAGTTTTCACTCAGTAAGGATTACATATAATAGGACTAACTTATGTAAGGCATAAAAACAGGCAAGACTAAGCTGTATTTTATATAGTAAAACTGTAAAACTAAATAAAAAGCATGGGAATAATCATTAGAAAAATCAAGTACATATTATTTAGCCTCATAGAAAGATATAGGAGAGATTGTGACTAGGGCATAAGTAATTCCTCTAATTCTTAATACGACTGATAATTACATGGATATTTGCTTTATTAATGTGCTTTACAATGAACACATTTTAATATATTTTTGCATTAAGATATATATAATATACAAAATGACACTTAAGAAATGACCACTTTTTAATTTGTGAGTATTTGTTACACAGTCCCCTCTATTTATTCAGTACTTTGTTAACACAAGACACAGTCCTAACTCCACACGAGTTGGTAAGAATGTCAAGAGAATTGTATGATGTCCGCTAGTAAATGCATCCTTTTACTGTATGGACAGAGATCACAGAGATGACTTACCAGCCATTTGGTTAACTTTCTGATAGGGGCTATGTTAGATAAGTTTTAAAATGAAAAATTTCAAACACAGAGAAAAGTCGTACATTTTTTAGGGAAAACCCTCTTCCTTTATACCAACTACCCAAATACCATGATTAGTGTTTTACTATATTTAGTTCATGACATTTCCATCCATCTGTCCATACATCAATCCACCTTATTTTTTGATACATTTCAAAGTCAGTTGCAGACATAAGCACACACCAGCATACATATAATTAACTACGGTTCAATATTTATGACTTTTATTTAAGCATTTTTTATATACTTGGAATCTTCCTTCAATATACACAGTGTATATATGTGGAAAATCTATTTTATCACAATGGGAAATAATCTGCTTTGACAAACAGTGATATAAAAGAGATTCTTAATTATAATTCTAATTGATGATCAGAGTTTAACTGTGTCCTTTACTTTTAAAATACGTATATTTGTGACTTTTAAGAAGCTAATTACTAATCAGTAAATGGAATCACTGATCTATTCTCCCCATGCTGGCTAACACAGATGGAAACTAAATGGAAGACCCTCAAGAAAGGGGTCAGCAAACTTTTTCTGTGAAGGGCCAGAGAGTAAATACTTTAGGCTTTGTAAGCCATAGAGCCTCTGTCACTACTCAACTCTGCTGCTGTAGCACACAATGCAGCTGTAAACAAAAGTTTATTTACAACAACAGGCAACAGAGTGCATTTGGCTCCTGGACCCTAGATGTCAACCTCTGACTTAGTCCAAACATTTTTAAGGATGAGAAAAACTGAGGCCCAGAAGGAGCAACTTTTCAGAGGTCAGAACTAATTAGATCCAAAGCCAGCACATAATTCAAATCTTATCATTGGCAAACAAATTTTTAGGAGATAGTATCAAGAATCTGTTTTTTATTTGACTTGGAAGAGTAATCATTTCTATTTCTAATTTTGGTAGTTGTAAAAAGTTGATGCTATTAAGCATGAAGGCACAGAGCTAGAATAGAAATAATACTTAAGACAATCAAGAACTAAGTGGTAAATATGGGATATAACATTTAGAAGAGGGTTTGAGGGTAGAAAAACAAGTTTGGTAGTACCTGATGTACAGGTGCTGGGTAGCTGTGTAAGTGCATAACAGGTAAAGCAGGTTGAAGAAGAGTACTAAAAATGAGGACCCACGGGACACAAATATGTAGAAAAAGGGAAATTTAAAAAGAAAACTGAGAGAGAAGTGCAGTTTTACCTGTAATAGCCAAAACCCAAAACAAGTCAAACATCTATGTACAGGTGAAAGGATAAAAAAAATTACAGTATGTTCTAACAGAATACAACTCAGCATAAAATGTAATAAACAGGTAATATAAGCAATCTGGATGAATCTCAAAAACACGTTGGGCAAAAAAGAGCTAGATACAAAAGTAACATACATTTATGCGGGATTATAGAAAAGGAAAAACTAATCTTCAGTGACAGAAAGCAGACCAATGGTCACCTGAGATAGAAGATGGGGGACTAACTACAAAGGGGTATGAACAGAGTGGTCAACTCTCCTGGTTTGCCTGGCACTGTCCTAGAAAAGCACTCAGGTCCTGGGTACACTGGGATGTTTACTCACCCCTGGTTGTACACAGAAATATTTTTGGACTGGTGGACATGTTCTAAATCTTGACTGGATAGTTATATCCAGCTTTGTCGAAGCTTATTAAACTGCATAAAATGACTACTTTTATTTTATGTAATTTACATCTTGATGATGTTGATTTAAAAAGTAAAACAGAACATTATGTAATCTAGTACATTAAATAAATTTAGTACACTAAATAAAACCAGATGTTAATCCTTCTTATGTAGCTCTGTTAAGGCTAGCATTAAAAGTATCAGAGTCTATATTAAACTTACAATCAGTCTATATTAAACCTTATAATCAGAACTATTTTATATACAATAAGAATAGTCTTTAAGAAAACAAAGATACGATTTAAGATGCAAAGGAATTTAAGAATGCAAAGGTAAGGCAATCAAGAGGCATTTAAAACTTTTTGCTGGGGCGCCTGGGTGGCTCAGTGGTTGAGTGCCTGCCTTTCACTCAGGGTGTGATCCCGGGGTCTGGGATCTGGGATTGAGTCCTGCATCAGGCTCCCTGCATGGAGCCTGCTACTTTCTCTCCTGTGTCTCGGTCTCTCTCTGTCTCTCGAATAAATAAATAAATCTTAAAAAAATAAAAAATAAAAATTTTTGCTTAGTCTCTTACGTTATTCATTCATGTCATTTATTGAGTTCCTATCTTCAAAGAACTCTAGGGCAGAGAAACTTATACAATCTTCAAAGATCAGTACAACTAAGTAACTGTAAGTATGTGTGAGGTGAAAGTGCTACCCTGCACTAGAGTAAGGAAATGGTTCAGGAAAGGGTTCTGGAAGGAAAGACAAGAGCTGATTTTATGTAAAGGGTCTAGGAAGCAAATGAGTCAAAAGCACATTCTCTACACACTACTGAGAGGTAGAAAATGGCCTGATTTGGATAACAGTAACAGCGACTAAGAATTGGATAATGGAGGGACAGCAACGTTAAAGGGTAAAAGGTAAGCAAAAGACAGATTATGAAGAGCAAAGATTCTAAATGAATCATTATCTGCAATCAACACAATAAATATAAGACATTTTAACAAACTGACTATCCTATGTCTATTTGAGTATATCTTTAAGTTTTATATTAAATTTTATTATATACAGAGTGTATTTCTACCTTACTTTATTAAGAATATATTTCTACCTGATTTACTACAGCTGAATTATATATTTGGAATCTTTTGAACTATATAAATTTTAGAACCTTTTCGTTTTATAGATTAGAAAAACATTTGAAATGACCTCATCATTTCAGACACAAATCAAATCTTAGAGCTTCCTTGAATTTTAAGAAAAATATTTTCCCCCAAACTTTTAGACAAAGATACAGTTTTTAAACCCCCCCCCCCAAAAAAAAACCCAAAACCTTATTTCTGGATTTCCTAAAAACTGAATCCCTCCAATGACTTAAAGGAAATGAAACTGCATATAAATGTGGTATGTACCTTCTATAAAGTATGATAGTTCACACAATTAAAAAAGGGGGGAGATGTTAAAAATTATCACACCATTGTTAAGAGTGTATGTATTTTCAGTTATCTATTATTTGAATAAGACCTTTCCATTTATTGCAAAAAAGCACATTTTCTTTGGCCCATCATCCTAGACCATGAGGGGTTAGTAGTTTATCTAAAGAATCAGAGACAGGTTGGCTACATTCCTTTGGGGGTGCTGTGCATGGTTAGTTAAATCCATCATTTTATTTGTATCTAATCCCATCTGTATTTGTTGTAACATTTTCTCATTCATTTAGCTACATATGTACCTAGACAGTGATAAATATCAAATTAGGAAGTATGATTTATTTCTTCAAAGAAATAAAGCTAAAAATCATCTGACAAAAGCTACGAAAGAATAGTTTTCACAGCTTTATTTTTAATAGCTCAACACCAGAGGTCGCCAAACTTCAGCAATAGAATGCTGCAGTGCAGCCTTGAAAACAAAGGTGAAGTCAAAGAAATCCTATTATAAAGTTTTTACTCTTCTGCTTAAAATCCTGCAGTGGTTTCAATTACCTACAGGCTAATGTGGTCTGGCCACTGCTCACAGCTCCAGCCTTCTCTGCCCCAGTAAACTTGTATTCTACTATATCCACCATTCAGAATCTGAATCTCAAACCATAAACACACAACAGACCCGTAGGCATCTTTACCCAAATTCATACACATGTCCTCCGTTTCCTTCCTCTCTCTAAATGGTCAATAGTTCTCCATGTTTCAAGTCCCAGCTCAAGAGTTACCTATCCTATGATGCCTTACAGAGAGAGTACTACCTCCAAAAAGAATACTTCTGCCTTTGTACTCTGCCCTGACTTCTGGGATAATACCTGCCTTACTCCATTGTCCCCAGTTGTTCCTCTCTTCTAAGTCTCTGAACTCTTTGACAGCAAGGACCCTTTATGTTCTAACCCAGCACCTAACAAAACATTAGTAGTAAAGTGATATGCACTCTGAAAGACTAAATGGACGCATTGCTAGGCCTCTATATATATAATGAAGCTTTTTAAATAAGTGGATGAAACCTTAATTAGCATAGAGGCCAGAGAAATTATATGTAGCATGGTTGAATAATGAAACATCTTCACTTCTTTTCTGCAAAAAAAAAACACTTTTCAGTTTGGTTAATAACTCTCAGGTTCGCTGCCTATACCAGTAAACTTAACAAATGTCTCTGATTAAAAAACTAGGAAACATGCACTGAACTATTCTATTTCAAAATATCAGTATTCTAATGACACACACTGGAATCACTATTTTACATTTTTGTTCCCAGAAAGCTGATATAAAATGTCATTCCCTCTGGTATTTCCCTACAATTTAAAGGTTTTCCTTTTTCAAATCCACTAGGTAGTAGCTACAACACTTAACTTTCGACATACATGCAGATATTATCCAACTTCCACCTCTTCCCTATATGATTGAAATTTTGGTATAAGAAACCCTTGTTTTTATGGTGCAATATTTTGCTCTTCCAATTTTCAAAGGCAAGAAATAAAAAGTTCTAACGACAGCAGAATGAATTTTTAAATCCCATTACATTTTTATTGAAAAGGGCATCAAGTTATCACGCTATTTGAACACAACTAAACAATTTGGCTAGCTTAAAGTATTCAGCCGAGGGAGAATGAACTAGTGGAGGAGGGTACCTTTATGTGTCTATGTTCTAGTCCATTCACTCTTGCACCATCTGTCATTTCAACTGATCTGTTCCCCCTCTCTTTCTCAAAGCTAGAGGATAGACATATAAATATGGGAAGTCTTCTGGAGTCCTTTGCAAAATTATGGTCAGAGTTTATTGCCTTCCTTAAAATATGGTAGAGACAATAAAGCTACCTTATCAACAGTTCCACAGATAGATGCCTTCATTCTTCTTTAAAAATAGCATCTGTATTGAGATATACTTCACATATCATGAAATTTAATCCTTTAAAGTATACAACCCAGTGCTTTGTTAGTATATTCCCAGAGGTGTACAACCATCCCTGTCATCTAATTTTACAACATGCTTTATCACCCCAAGATGAAATGCTGTACCCAAGAACAATCACTTTCATCCCCACTTCTCCCAAGCTTCTGACAACCACTAATCTACTTTCTAACAGATCTAAACAGATGTTTATTCTGAGCATTTCATATAAATGAATCACATAACATGCTGCCTTTTGTGTTTGACATATTCTTTATCCATTCATCAGATGATGGACATTTGAAATGTTTCCACTATTTGGCTATAAATAATGTAGCTATGAACATTTATGTACAAGTTTTTGTGTGGACATGTGTTTTCAATTTTCTGAGGTATAGACAGACCTATGAATGGAATTGCTAGGTCATTTAGTAATCCTATGATTAGTATTTTAAACTTATTTAACATATGCAAACCATTTTTGGTGTGCACCATTTTACAATCCCATCGGCAATGTATGAAGGTTTCAATTTCTCCATATCCTCACCAATACTATTGTTTGGTTTTTTTATTCTAGCTATACTAGTGAACAAAATGTAATATTCATTATGGCTTCCTGGCCACCTGTATGTTTTTAGAGAAATGTTTATTCAGATCCTTTGCCCATTTTTTTATTAGGCTGTTTTTTTTTTATTGTTGTGTTGTAGGAGTTCCTTATATATTTTGGATGTAAGTCCCTTATGAAATATTGGATTTGCAGAACTCTTCTCTCATTCTGTGGGTTTTTAACTTTTTTTGAAAAAGTTTTCAATTTTGATGAAATTCAATGTACCTATTTTTTCTATTATTGCTTGTGTCTTCTGTGTCATATCTAAAAAATCATTGCTTAACTGAAGTTCACAAAGGTTTCTAAGAGTCTTACAGTTGTGGCTCTTTCATTGTCCTTTGATCCATTTTGAGTTAATTTTTGTAATATGGTACAAGATAGGAGTCCAACTTCATTGTTTGCATATGGGTATTTAGTTCCAAGCTCTAAAAAGACTGTTCTTTTCCCACTGAACTGCCTTGGAACCCTGTTCTATACCAAATGACCATAAATGTAAAGGTTTATTTCTGGACTCTCGATTCTAATTCTTTGATCTATAAGGCTACACTTGTAACATTATGTCTTTTTCTCTCTTTCTTTTGGCATGATTGAGGTAGAACTAACAAAACTGTAAGACATACAATGTGTACATCATGGTGATTAATGTACATATACATTGTGAAAGGATTCCCAACATCTAATTAATACATACATCATCACATATCTTTTTTTTTCTAGTGAGAATGTTTAAGTTCTACTCCCTTAGCAAATTATAATAATGTGGTGTTATCAACTACAGTTGCCATGTTTTACATTAGATCCTGAGATCTTACTCAGAGATGAAAGTCTGTACTCTTTACCAATCTTGCCTTATCTCCCCCACTCCCCAGCCCTTGGCAACTACTTTTCTATTTCTATGATTTTGACTTTTATCCTTTTTTTTTTTTTTTGGATTACACATATAAGTGATACCATGCAGTATTTGTCTTTCTCTGTCACACTTATCTCAGTGAGGGTAATGCCCTCTAAGTCCAATCATGTTGTCAAAAATGGTAGGATTTCCTTCTTTCTTAGGGCTAAATCCCATTCCATTGTATATGCACTAGTCTTGATTACTACAGTTACAAATAAGTTTCTAAAATGGGAAGTACAATTACTCTAGTTTCATTATTCTTTTAATTTTATTTTTCTTTTTTTTAAAGATTTTATTTATTTATTAATGAGACACACACACACACACACACACACACACACACAGGCAGAGACACAGGCAGAGGGAGAAGCAGGCTCCATGCAGGGAGCCCGAAGTGGGACTCGATCCTAGGTCTCCAAGATCAGGCCCCGGGCCGAAGGTGGCGATTAAACCACTGAGCCACCAGGGCCACCCTCATTATTCTTTTTAAAGATTGCTTTGACTCTCATTCTTTACTCCTTGAATAAAATTTTATACTTGGAAACAAGTCCCCTCCTCCCCACCAAAAGGCAACTATTGTTTTGATTAAGCAAACTACTGAATATAAGTAAAACAGACATTCCTGGCTGACACATATTCACAGGAGTCAAAAGATCTTTTTTTCCTAGAATCTCAACCAAAGTAGTATGCTCAACAAAGGAATATAAAGTAGAAAGGAGTGGCAGCAGTGTGTGTGGTGGGAGTGTGGAGGTGGGGAGAGATCAGCATCTCTTCACTGAAAAAATAAACAAAAACACTTCATTTTTCTAGCTTTAAAAATATCACACCCCCTTCTGAGACATCTATTCTATTCTATTCTATTCTATTCTATTCTATTCTATTCTATTCTATTCTATTCTTTCTATTCACATATCATCCAACTCTTACTTCCTTTGAGAATCACTACTGGAGTGATTTTCTTCATGTTTTCTATCATAAATCTCAATGAAACAAAATATTTTGTTTTATAAGTATAATACAGCATTTAGTATGTTTTTACAAACTATAAATGACCCTCTCCAAGATTCCAGTGTTTGTTCATATTTTTTTCACTGCTGAACTGTTAAGAATCATTGTCCTCAAAATTTCTAACTTTTTGTTAAAAAAGGAAGCAGAGATTTCTCAGTAAACATTAGTCTTGAAATCAGGGTCTGGATAATGAATGCGTTAATCTGACAGATTTCTGTCCCTGTTCCACTTCTCACCTGCCCCTTTATTTACTTTATAGATTATGCCAAAGAAAAATAATATATTAAACCAGATCCTTGAAATTAAGGAAATACTCAAAAGAATGCATAATGCAAGTATGCAAAAAAAAAATGTGTGGTTGATAAGTAAAGGGTACTATATTCCAAGAAGAGTAATCCTATCAATGGTTTTTTGACTCAGATCCTAAAATATGACCATCAGTAAATTAGTTTTAAGGTGACAATGTCATGAAACCTCATTTATGTGTAAAATTTTCCTTAAATAAAACATATCCTGGCAACTTATTAAATGATCTCACACTGCTTTGTTTTGAGGAAAGTAAAGATTTCAAATGGGTATCATTCTTCTCATGTCAAAAGATGAACTGGGTCACACTGCCAGGAAACCCACTTTCTCTGCCTGGGCACACATATCTATAGTGTACAGAGATTTAACCAAGTACAAGTAAGTTACTCTAGAGTGAGTAAAATTTCATAGTAATAAGTAAAAATTGATGTTTCTTTTGGTCAATGGAAAACATTATTTAACGTAAAAATGCAGATTAGTAATTACATTAAAATAATTGTTTAATGCCACCTCTACCCATTCACTTACTTTAAAAAATGCTGACATCATATTGTATATGTAATACCTATCAATGCTGCAGACAGTTACCAAAAAGTGTAACCATAGTACCTTGTACTAGTATAGACATATTTAACGTAGGGTTTCTGGATGAGCTTCAGAAAGCCCAAGAATCATCTGAAATTATATGGACAATTCTTGTGTGTATGCATTTTTTCTGGAGGAGAGTCTATTTTCTACAAACAAATTTTCAAAGTGGTCTATGATCTAAAAGTTATTATGAACAGCAGGGAGCTCACTCAGAATTCCATGTGGGGTAACAGTGAGAAAGTGGGGGCTTAGGAAAAAAAGCGCTTATATTGTTCAAGTGATGTTCAAAAAACTAATGAATTTGCTCTTTATTAATTTCATAATCAGATGCTTTTAAGAGTCAGGGTGAGATCCAAGCAAACTCTATTAGTAAAGAGGAATGGATACAAAATAAAACAAAGATAAGGAACTAGGGGAAAAAAAAGTTGCTGCTCCAGTCAGTAATAAACATGGAAAAATTTAAATAATAAAAGAATGGGGGTGCCTGTGTCGTTCAGTCTGTTAAGCATCTGCCCATGATCTCAGGGTCTGGGATTGAGCCCAACACATCAGGGCTCTCTGCTCAGCAGGGAGTCTGCTTCTCCTTCTGCCTCTGCCCCTATCCCAGCCCCTCACTTGTGCTCTCTCTCTCAAATAAATAAAACCTTTAAAAAATAAATAAGAACAGATTAATCACATATTTTGTTTATAATTACACACAATAGATTACAAGTGTATACCACAGTGTATAATGGGGTGTACTTACATGTTCTGGAAAGTGGAGAAAAGAGACAGAATTAAGTTTAACATATTGTTCCTGTAGTCTGTTACCAACACAAGACTCTATAATATAAGAAATGTCACCAGGTAACATTTGACTAAACCTCAAATGTATGTTAGCAAAGACACATCATGGATCCATCAAAAATCTTGGGAAAATGAAGTATTTTTTATACTTATTAAACCCTAATTTAATTAGTATCTTAAAGCTCTGTCTTAAAAAAAAAAAAAAAAAGCTCTGTCTGACAGACCATTTGACAGTGAAAATGTTAAGCCAGGAAGGGAGAATATATACCTACAGGTGCTGAACAAGCCATAATATGGGGACAGGATAACTGAAAACCTAAAACATGTGCTAAACAAAGATGGTGAAAGTTAAGGTTAAGCTGTACTTGAAAGCAAAGAGATCCACCAATGTTACAACTTTCATTACATTAAATGAAGCACAATAAATATGGCTCAATCAGTTCTAGATATCAAGTTAACATTATAGATTGTATTTTTCCCACACAGCTATAAAATTCTATAAGCAGAGGACACCAATTTACTAAAGACGAATCAGACAGAATTTTTCTATCATCCAGCCTCTCCAGGATTTGGCAGTGGTGGTGGTGGTAGTAATGGTAATCATCATCATAATCCTCATCACTTTCCTAGAATTAAGGTAAGCATAAATGCGGTAGTGTATGTTCAGTGCTTAGCTCAGTGCTTGATGCAAAGTAAAGTCTCAATGAGTAGCAGCTTTTGTGATTAGCAGTAGTTTCCCAATATTTGAAAATGCAGGCTTTTGAGGAGCCAATTTATTATTTATTTATTTATCTATCTATTTATTTATTTATTTATTTGAGGAGCCAATTTAGAGTTGTCTAAATTATACTACAGCCTTCAAAGTGGAAGATCAGGAAAACATTATTTAGACAAACATTTGTAATAAAATGGCTCTCTTAACTGAATGTTTTTGTTTGCTAACAGAAGATTCCAGCAGCAAACAAATGAAAATGTCTGTTTCCATAGTTTCTGCGACTTGTGCAAAAAGATAACAATGTTTCAAAAAGTCAACATCACAGAAAAATAAAGTGAAAATCCCTACCCCTTTCCCCATAATCCCACTCTCCACTACTAAATCTTTTTCCTTCTAAATATTTCTCTAGTGATAGGCATCATAAGAAATGAAGTCCATCTACTTAGCTGTAATAACATAATCAAATAATCAAAAGATTATTTGGATCTTATTATTTCCTACTTTCAAATTCTTAAATAAAGTTTCTACTAGAGATAAGACTTTATTGGCTCTTACCTTTGTAAGAGATATCTACATTGAGTAATTATTGCTAAGAGAAATTTAACAATTTAGTAAAGTTCTACAAGATAAATTAAGTAACTTTAATTGCCTTATAATACTTTTATTCCTACAAATAATTTAAGTATCTCTATGTTTAATGTCATGTTTTTCTAAAAGAGATATATCCAAATCTAAAACTATGGAAACTATACTGAAATTCTATGATGAAGAAATGGGACTCTAATTCTGCTCTAAAACTCTTCCATTAGAAATGTTGAAATTATTACTAAGCATAAGTAAATGTTTATGGAATAAATAAAAGCATATCTTTAGGAACATTAATTTAAAACTTGAAATTCTACAAAATTTGGTTTCCTTCAAGCTTTTAGTTTTGTGATATTTTAAGCCAGAAATTGAAATTTATGTTTTAGAATTTGGAGAAAGAAATTATTAGTGAAATCTACAGCATTCCCAGATCCAGAGCTTCACAGATTGCTTCAACTTCAATCTATTTGGGGAGTTTGGGGGTACATTTGTCATTTACATAAATTAATGATCAAATCTTTGAGAAGCCAAATATATCATGTAATTTCATTTCAAGGCAATAATATATCACTTTACGGAACTTCATAATGCTATTCTTTTCAATATCAATTAAGTAATTCAGAATATAACCATACAACAGAATCTATAGTCATTCTCAAAAATTACTTAGGTCAAAATATACTTCTTGTGAGAAATGAATTATTTAGTAAAAAAAAGTCTACAAAACAGATGGCATTTTTGTTTAAACATGTATTATGCCCAGAAAAAATATCGAAATATTTATAGAAGTTATTTTTCATGATGTGCCATAACAGTGACTGCTTTTTTCTTTTCTATTTGTGTACCTGTGTTTTCTCAGTAATTTCTCATAAAATTTAATGAACGTATATGATAACAACTTTCCTTATTAATTCCTAGGTAACTCCAAATTCATGAATGAATCATGATTATCTTGCAGGTTAAATCAACTTAAATCTCTACTGAAAACTATTTTGGTGCCCGTGGATAATAAAACATCACAATAAATAAAGTCCCTGTTCAGAAAGCTTATAGAATAATTAGGTAAGTCTACCACATATAAAATACTTGAAGTCTGCTGTATGATTTTCATTTTTTGCATACTCAGATTCAGAGAGATGAGTATCTATTTTTTCTGGAGGGTCAGCTACCTCCAGATACTCCAAAGCAATCCCCATGAAATTTTAAAGGGAGAAAAATAACAGAAAATAACAGATTTTCATGGATTCCCTAATTATTATTACCTCAAAAAACCTCAGAATTGAATTGGGCACTTATAAGACCACATTTCACGTAAGATTCAAATCTATTCTTGAACCCCTGATTAGCAACAGTATCTGTTTAAAATATAAAATGTGTTTAATAACACTTAACTTTGAAAGCTAACCTACACAACTTCTTTTCTGATTTACAACTTAGATCAAGAAAACTAGAATAGTTACATCAGAATTAATTATGAATTTTTATTTCAATGAAACAACACAAATATTAAATATTTAGGGAACAGATATACAGGATCAACAAGATTTTAGAGCTTTATTAAACACATACACAAAACCTGTACAATGCTTATTAACCTCCCTGCAATAGGATTTAGAATACTATTCACACACACCACAACACAATGTTTCTTTATCTCAATGTAATATATTAACTTTAGGTCACCAAATGGGTGGTAAACTAGTACTGGAGTTTCATTTATTCTGAGCAGTTATGCTTAAAACTGTAAAATGAATCGAGAAGCTGGATATTCCAAAGTACCCTGGGATCCTAATTCCCTTATTTCACATCACCTTCAAAACAGAAATCTTAAAATATAGCAGGGACGGGACTATGTTCCCTACATATAAATGCAAGATGACAAGATAACACACAAATGAAGAGTGTTTTGTTTTAGAGTTGACCTACTACTACGAAGTGACCATGGACAACTTACAATAAGCCCTAAACGAAAATGAAGTCTTAAACCATCAGTAACAAACTGGTAGCGTCTATACTAAAATCTATTAAATAAATACAAACCAATATTAGGAAAAAATTGAATTTAAAAGCACTGTAATGATGGTGGTGAAGAAAGCTCTAGATATAAAGGTTAACAAGATATGATGGCAAACATGAGACAGGGACTTAATATAGATAGCCACTTAGCTTCATGAGTAATTTCATTTGTATCATGTATGCACTAAAATTAATGACAATAAATCATCACAAAATTCTAAACTATAATCCATATAAAAGAAACATAATTCTAATAAGCTAAGCATAAGTGACAAAATAGCAATATGCCCAGAGAATTATAGTATGGTGAGCTTAAGTACATCAAGTCAAAGCCTGGGAATAAAAGAAATGCTGAATGCACAACAGTATGGGTCAAAATATGGCCCAATCTCCTGTTTTTTGTTGGGCCTAAGAACTAAGAATTGATTTTATAGATATTAATTTGCAATCTATTTGATGATAAAAAATACTAACTTTGAACCCCAACAGAAAGAAATGTTACAGCCCCCCTCCAAAGAATTCCAATCTTCTATTTACCAGACTTCTATCACAAAAAAATTGTACTCATTATTATATTTTGAATTTCCTCAATGAAAAATTTGCAGAAATTTCTTTTCTCTTGTTGCATCTCTCTATGACATCTTGATTCGTGTTTTAGCCTACAAAGCCTAAAATATTTAACTGGCCCTCCAGATAAAAAGTATGCCAACCTCTGTATTAGAATACTAATTTGAATAACGAGGAATGGGCTTTTAGAAAACCAAAAGACCAACCTATATGAACTTAGATCTGAGTGCACTGTGGGAATCAGGAAGTAGATCTGATGAACAAAGGTTAAAGTTTAATTTGAAACTAAAAAAAGACGGTTATCCTAAAAAGACTATAAATACCACAGAAGTATCATTTGCAGATCATAAGGAATCATGTGGATAGTAAGGAAGATTCTTGATCACACACTGGTCTTTTCAACCATATGCGTATACAATGATATTTAGCAAAATCATCTTATCAAAAGTAACATTTTTTATAGAATGAAGTACAAGGAGTTTTAAGTAACTTAATCATAGTCTTGTGTACAACTGGTAAAAGCTACTGAGGAATTATGGCTCAGCAAAGAAAAACTAAATTCAAGCTGTCTAGATATAGAGGAGACTGAATCCCAAAGCAGTGATTTGTTTTTGGAAGTATTTAAGGATACTGGGAATCCATCTGTCATGAATGTATGGTTCTTTCATTGATTGGAGGATTGGACTACATGACCTCTAAAAAGATTTTCAATTTTGCATTTCTAGGAAATATTTAGAAAATCAAGACTAAAACCCAAAAGACAGCCAGTGTTGTTGCTTTGGACAAACTGTAACCTTAGAATGAAGCAATCTAGCAGTCTAAATATACAGACACTAGAATTTTTTTTAAGGAGGTAGGAACTTTAAGGTCTCATATATTAAAAACTTTTAAATATTTATATATTGAATAAATGTAAGCATCATATGCTCAGCAGAATATCAGGAGAGGACACGGTAAGCAAAAATACACACAGCTTGTGCTTTTATTTGGTTTATATACATTTTAGTGATCTTTTTTTTTTAATTTTTTTTTTAATTTTTTTTTAAATTTTTATTTATTTATGATAGTCACATAGAATGAGAGAGAGAGAGGCAGAGACACAGGCAGAGGGAGAAGCAGGCTCCATGCACCGGGAGCCCGACGTGGGATTCGATCCCGGGTCTCCAGGATCGCGCCCTGGGCCAAAGGCAGGCGCCAAACCGCTGCGCCACCCAGGGATCCCCATTTTAGTGATCTTATGGCTATTAAGAACTTTAAATAACAAATATATCAATTTTTTGCACCAGGTATCTAAAAATACCTTTTGTAGGATCATATAACAGAAGAATAACTCAATTAGAAACCAAAGGGTAGTGTTCTTATACTTCCTCTATAGCTGACATTTTTTTGTGATCTTAGATCACTTATTTCATTTTTAGTTTTTCATTGGTGTGGGTGATATGGATTCTTAGAATACCAACAAAATTCACTGCAGTTCAAAAATTGATTCAAACTTCTTACCTTGATTATTTCCACTAACTGATCCACACCACTGTCCCCTGGAAATATAGGTTGTCCTAGCAACAGCTCAGCCAACACACAGCCTGCAGACCACACGTCTGTAAAGAAAAGAAAACAAGAGTTACTAATGCTTATAGCTTAAGTTGCTATGAAAACTACTTATAGTTTTCTAATTTTACTTTGATCACAGAGTAAATATCACAAGCAAAAAAACAATATAATCCCAAACCAAAGGAAGAAAGTGATCAAACTATCCCTAAAGAGTTAAACTTAGCAAAGAGGAAATAAGGCTAATAAGAAAATTCCAACAAAGGGTTTAGGTCCATTTAATTATCAAAGGTCAGGTGTCCAAATCTTCAACAACCAAGACAGAGGGCACCAAAACATAAGGCATGATTATCTACTTACCCTGCTTTAAAATAAGTGTAAGTGAAATAACCTTTGTACATTGGCAGTGCTTACAGAATAGCTACAAACAAGGGTTCAATCTCTATACGCAGTTTTTTTTTTATTTTTGTTTATACACAGAGTCTGAATGCAAATTCTAAGCCTTAAATGGTTGGGTTTTGTGTTGTAATATGACTGAAGGAAAAACGCACTTAAATATATTATCTTTTTAAATGCAAAGATAGAGGAATAAATTTTATTTCACAAATCCAAAAAAAAAAAAAAAAAAGAGAGAGAGAGAGAGAAAAGGAAGGAAAACTGCTAAATTAAATCTATGAGGCCAGCATTACCCTGATACCAAAACCAAATAAAGACTCCATTAAAAAAGAGAACTACAGGCCAATATCCCTGATGCACATGGATATAAAAATTCTCAATAAAAATCAATCAACTTGATACACTACATTAATAAAAGAAAGGATAAGAACCATATGATCATTTCAATAAATGCAGGAAAAGCATTTGACAAAGTACAACATCCATTCATGATAAAAACCCTCAGCAAGTAGGTTTAGAGGGAGCATAATAAAAGGCCATATATGAAAAACCCACAGCTAATATCATCCTTAATGGGGAAAAAAGCAGAGCTTTTCCTCTATGGTAAAGAACAAGACAGGGATATGCATTCTCACTACTGGTATTTTAACATAGCCCTGGAAGTCCTAGACTCAGCAATCAGACAACAAAACGAAATAAAAGGTAAGGAAGAACTAAAACTTTCATTATTTGCAGATGACATGATACTAACATATAGAAAACCCAAAAAATTCCACCAAAAAAATGCTAGAACCTATAAAAGAATTCAGTAGACTCACAAGATACAAAATCAATGTGCCACAATCTGTTGCATTCCTATACACCAATAATGAAGCAGCAGAAAGAAAACAAGCTGATCCATTTACAACTGCACCAAAAACTAGAAGAATAAAGCTAACCAAAGAGGTAATCGATTTGTACTCTGAAAACTATAAAACACTGAGGGAAGAAATTGACACAAAGAAATGGAAAAACATTCCATGCTCATGGATCAGAAAAACAAATATTATGTCTATATTTAGACATATATATAGACATATAGAAATGTCTATAACTACCCAAAGCAATCTCCACATTTAATGCAATCGCTATCAAAATACCACCAGCATTTTTCAGAGCTAGAACAAATAATCCTAAAATTTGTAGGGACCACAAAAAAACCCAAATTGCCAAAGCAAAGCTGGAGGCATCACAATTCTGGGCTTTAAGTTATATTACAAAGCTGTAGTGATCAAAACAGTCTGGTACTGGCACAAAAATAGACATAAATCAACAGAACAGAAAATCCAGAAATGAACCACAAGAACATGGTCAATTAATCCTCGACAAAACAGGAAAGAATATCCAATGGGGAAAAAAACAGTCTCTTCAACAAATGGTGTTGGGAAAACTGGAGAGCAACATGCAGAAGAATGAAACTAGATCACTTTCATACATCAAACAGAAAAATAAATTTAAAGTTTATTAAAGGCGTTAATATGAGACCTGAAACCATAAAAATCCTAGAGGAGAACACAGGCAGTAACCTCTTTGACACTGGCCATAGCAACTTCTTTCTAAATATGTCCCTGGAGGCAAGGGAAACAAAAGCAAAAAGAAACTACTGAGACTTCATTAAAATAAAAAGCTCCTATATAGTAAGTAGAAATAGCGAAATTAAAAGGCAGCCTACAGAATGGGAGAAGATATTTGCAAATGACAAAGCCAATAAAGGGTTAGTATCCAAAATGTATATAGAACTTATAAAACTCAACACACAAAAAATAAATAACTCCATTTAAAAATGGATGGAAGATATGAATAGACATTTTTACCAAAGAGAACATACAGATGGCCAAAAGACACATGAAAAGATGATAAACATCACTCATTATCAGGGATATACAAATCAAAACTACAATGAGATATCACCTCACATTTGTCAGAATGGCTACAATCAACAACATAAAAAACAATAGATGTTGACAAGGATGTGGAGAAAGGAGAACTCTCTTGCACTATTGGTAGCAATGCAAACTGGTACAACCACTCTGGAAAATAGTATGCAGTTTCCTTAAAAAGTTAAAAAATAGAAAGAACTACCCTAGGATCTAGTAGCTGCACTCTAGGTATTTACTTAAAGAATACAAAAACACTAATTCAAAGGGATACATGCACCCCAATGTTTATAGCGGCATTATCTACAATAGCCAAATTATGGAACCACTGACTGATGAATGGATAAAAGAAGATGCAGTGCATGTGTGTGTAGGGGCTATAAATAGAGTGACCATATAATTTAACTTGTTTTTAAAAGATTTTATTTATTTATTCATAGACACACAGAAAGAGAGTCAGAGACATAGGCAGGCAGACTCCCTGCAGGGAGCCCAACGCAAGACTTGATCCTAGGACCCTGGGATCATGTTCTTAGTCTAAGGCAGATACTCAACCACTGAGCCACCCAGACATCTCAATTTAACTTCTTATTTGGTAATACTTCTTAAAGAGAAAGAAGATGCTATTAGTAATTATCCCAGGACTATCTTGGGTAACTTGACTAATTTTTTAATCAAAAGTTTTGACTAACTTTTTACTGACCTAGGAAAAATAATCTCTCTCTCTCTCTCTCTCTCTCTCTCTCTCTCTCTCTCTCTCTCTCTCTCTGTCACACACACACACGTACGTACGTATAATATGGAATATTATTCAGCCATAAAAAGGAATGAAACCTTGCCATTTGCAAAGACATGGATGGAGCAAGAGAGTATCATGCTAAGTGAAATAAGTCAGAGAAAACAAAATACTGTATGATTTCACTCCTATTTGTAATTTAAGAAACAAAACAAGCAAAGGGGAGAAAAAAGAAAGAGGCAAACAAAGAAACATTCAACTATGGAGAACAACTTATGGTTATCAGAGATAGGTGTGGGAGGATGGGTGAAATAGGTGATGGGGTTTGAGGAGTACATTTGTGATGAGCACTGGGTGTTGTATGGAAGTGTTGAATCACTGTATTGTACACCTGAAATCAATATTACACTGTATGTTCAATAACTGGAATTTAAATAAAAACTTTTAAAAAAGACAAAAAAGGGGAAGGTACTTGAAGAGATCAAGGTTAAGACTAGAGCAATACTCATTAATTTTCAATATGTAAATTTTGATGCTGTAATGACATATCCAGGTAGTAATTTGGGTAAGAAGCTCTTTACATGTAGTATGTGGTATAAAAAATAAAATTTATTTCAGTGTGCACTGCTTATTTTAGCCAACTAGAAGTTTTCTATACTTAGCTTTTTAATAAATGAATTTTTCGTGTTTGAAAAAAAAAGTACAAGGTGATAGGAGGTTAGGGAAAAGGAGAACCGCATGATAGCATAGGAAAAGCACAAAGGAAAATAAGAGATGTGAGAACTAGTATCAAGGTACATAAAAGCAAGTAGAGTCAGAAAGCAAGCAGAAAGAGTAAGGAGAGGAAAAAAACATGGAAATACAAAGGGGGGGGAATGAAGTTAATGAGGGACAGTAAGTTCAAATTTGGATGGAAATGTGAGGTATCAGTCTGCCAGTATATTATTTTGTTGTAAAACATTTTAAGGAAAACAAAACAAAGTAATTCACTTTTAATTTTTTAAATATTTTTTAAAAAGATTTTATTTATTTATTCATGAGAGACACAGAGAGAGAAAGAGAGGCAGAGACACAAGCAGAGGAAGAAACAGGTTCCATGCAGGGAACCTGATGTAGGACTCGATCCTGGGTCTCCAGGATCAGGCCCTGGGCTGAAGGCGGTGCTAAACCGCTGAGCCACCCAGGCTGCCAGTAATTCACTTTTAAGTCAAAGTGGAAACTTCAATCCTGAAAGTAAAGTCTTAAAATAATTTAATTAATGAGTTTTAGTAATTTATAAATAAATTTAATTAATAAATTAAAAAATAATTTAACCTATACATTCCTGGCATACCCCAAATAGTCCTGGTTTAGATTTGTTGTCCTGGGATAATTATTTATAGTATAACCGTTCTCTTTTAAAAGTATAACCGGGAACCCTGGGTGGTGCAGCGGTTTGGCGCCTGCCTTTGGCTCAGGGTGCGATCCTGGAGACCCGGGATCGGGTCCCACGTCGGGCTCCCAGTGCATGGAGCCTGCTTCTCCCTCTGCCTGTGTCTCTGCCTCTCTCTCTCTCGCTGTGACTATCATAAATAAATAAAATAAAAAAAAAAAAAAAAAAAAAAGATTTAAAAGTATAACCAAATAAGTTAAATTATGTATAGCCCACCATTAAGACTTCCTGCAAGGAAAAGCTAATTTTCAGTTTCTGGATGCCTGAGATTTCTAGGTTTTGTATGAACCAAAAATCAAGTGCTTTAGAAGATGAACATAAATCATTGCTGGGCTTTCTCATCTAACATTAAGGAAGGAGAAGAATGGTGAATGGCATAGGGTCAACAGATAATTTAAGAGGTCTGATATGGTTAGATGCACTATCAAGAAGGATTAGAAATCCGTGCTCCAGTGACTAACTTTATACTGACCTAGGAAAATAATGACACAAAATTTATTTAAGAAATTGAAGTTGATTTTGTCCAGTTCCAAGAAATGATAACCAAGACAACTATTTTTGCAAATGCTGACCAAAAAGAGCCCTCCTTGATATACTAGGTAATTGCTAAATGAAGCAAATATCAAAACCTGCTAAGAAAACTTCACTCAAAGCTAACTAATATTAACTCTTAATATAACATGGAAAAGATACATATCTTCATTAACTTAAATGCTTTATTTTGATCTAGGTTTAAAAATATGCTTTTACTTAGCCAATTAGATGGAAGGTTATATGCACTCATTTCTTTCCTTTCTAGTAGAGGGTAATTCATCTCAGAAGACAAGGCTGGAAAAAATGCAGGGGAATAATTGAACTTTCATTAAAAAACCATGGGAAATACTTTCTTAGGCTGCATTTAGATCAAATATGGGAGGACAAGGAGTAAACCATTAAGGAACACTACTGCTTAGTGGTTGCCAAAAATTAATAATCCTGAAACTCAGGTGGCAACTATACCAGTGGTCCTCAATGTTAACTCAGGCAAACTACCAAAACTAAGATAATTATCATTCACTTTTTGGGAGATATCAGATCTCTTCTGTTCATACTATGCAGGACAAATGAAAGATATTCTCCAAATAAAATAAAACAGAAGGTACAATAGAATAAGCACTTTGGCCCAATGACCTATCTGATTATTTGAGGATTTCAGCCAAAATTGTGTTTGGCTTTATTCTTGGTAACTCTAATTCTTGGTAAAGGTGATCTTGGAAGACCGTCTACTTTAACATATTTAATTTACAGATAAGGAAATTGAGGCACAATAAAGATCAGGGACTTGTCAAGGTAAAGCTACTGAACAGCAGAGCCAGGCCTGGAACCAAATTTCAATTTCCAATTAAGACACCACTGTCTTGAGTAAGTGCCTCCCTGTCAGAGAATAACTAGCTGCTTCTTTGAGGGTCTATAAACTCAATTCCTTGTCCTGAGGAAGCTATTGTTCTCTGCCATTGCTCAACAAGACAATATAATCAGAGTCATCAGCCTGAGCTCTGGTTATATCCAAACAGGACAATAATTCACCCAGAATCAGCTACTCTTTCATTTCAAATATCATTGTTAAAAATATTTCTAAAATGTATCTGCATTAATACACTTCTAACTACTTCTGTTTCTGTCTACAAATCATCCAGTCATGAGAGGAAATATCCAAGTCTAAAAGGGAGATCAAATCCAGAATTAGTAGAGTTCAAAAGACTGCAGTTGAATCAGTGGCATATGGTGAGTCCTAAGCCTAGAAAGTCAGGTTTCGGCTTTAGTCATAAGAAGGAAGCTACTGAAAAGCAGGCACTCATAATATCCAGAGAAGTGGTTCTTAATAGAGAAAATGGACTAAAATGCTCTTCTTTTGCAAGATGATTCTAAAGAATTGCTAAGGCATGCGGATATTTATAGAAGTAATGCACTCTTAAGCGGGTTACAAGTTTATATAAACATGCTTTAATGTGCCAGATGATACGGTCACAGCTTTTTTAAAAGAAGCAAATTGCATTTATTTTAGGTGACCCTGGCACAACTCATCCCAATATCTGGTATGCAGATATCACAGCAGGTATTTGAATAAAATATAAAGTAGCTGAAAAACCCAAAGATATTTCCAAAGATAAAGGGCTGAAACTTGTTTCTACATAGTCAAAGTTAACAAATGCCACAAAACAAATACCATCTGTTTCGTCATTTCTTTTTTTTTCATTTTTATTTTAATTCAATTGATTAACATATAATGTATTATTGGTTTCAGAGGGAGAGGGAGAGGTCAGTGATTCATTAGTTTTATATAATACCCAGTGTTCATCACAGGTCCTCCTTATCATCCATCACCCATTATCCCATCCCTCCACCCACTCCCTTCCAGGGACCTTCAGTTTGTTTCCTATGATTAAGAGTCTTTTATGGTTTGTCTCCCTCTGATTTTGTCTTATTTTTTCCTTTCTTCCCCTATGATCCTGTTTTGTTTCTTAAATTTTCAGTGACATTGTTTTTCTTTTAAAGATTTTATTTATTCATGAGAGATAGAGAGAAAGAGCGAGAGAGAGGCAGAGACACAGGCAGAGGAACAGGCTTCATGCAGGAAGGCAGACATGGGACTCGATCCTGGGTCTCCAGGATCACACCCTGGACTAAAGGCGGCGCTAAACTGCTGAGCCACCCAGGCTGCCCTTTCAGTGACATTTTATTTAATCTTCACAGCCACTCAGAAAAGTAGAACTGTTAGCAACCTCCACTTCATAGTTTAGCTAAGTAATAACAAACCTGGAACTCAAATCTAATTCTACTCTAACCAAAATACCCTTTTCGCTATTTCTCATTGGTCCCTTATCATAGGCCATAAAACAGCCACAATGAAATTTTCATGATTACACTTACACACACACACACACACACACACACACACACACATTATTCTCTCTATCCTCCAGTGTAGCAAGTCTCAAAGCAGGGTCTGCAGAGCCCAGGGCCTCCTGAATCTTTTCAGAGGTCCTAAATGATAAAACTATTTTCTTTCTTTCTTTCTTTCTTTCTTTCTTTCTTTCTTTCTTTCTTTCTTTCTTTCTTTCTTTCTTCTTTCTTTCTTTCTTCTTTCTTTCTTTCTCTCTCTTTCTCTCTTTCTTTCTTTCTTCTCTTTCTTTCTTTCTTTCTTTCTTTCTTTCTTTCTTTCTTTCTTTCTTTCTTTCTTTCTTTCTTTCAAATAATTTATTTATTAATGAGAGACAGAGAGAGAAAGGCAGAGACACAGGCAGAGGGAGAAGCAGGCTCCATGCAGGGAGCCTGATGTGGGACTCGATCCCAAGACTCCAGGCCTGGGCTGAAGGCAGATGCCAAACTGCTGACCCATCCAGGGATCCCCATATTTTCATAAGAATACTAAGATGTAACCTACCTTTTTCACTGTGTTGATATTCACACTGATGGTGCAAAAGAAACGGTGGGTAAAACTGTAGGTCCTTTGACACAAATCAAATTGCTCTTTCGCAATTTTTTTTTTTTTTTGTCTTTTGGTAAAATAAGAGTGGTAATGTGTTTTTGTTTAGAGGTCTGTGTTCATATCAGATAATTTCCACTTGTATTAAAAGACAAAAACCATCCACATTCTGGTTGTTCTAAGTGTTCTGTAACTATGGCTGTTCTGTTTGGTTGGTGAGTTTGGTATTTGCATGCTCTTGTTCGTTTGTTGGACTAAGGAATTCGTCTCAGAAACAGCATATAACAGGGGCACCTGGGTGGCTCAGTCAGTTAAGGGTCTGCCTTTGGCTAAGGTCATGATCCCAGGGTACTGGGATCAGCCCTGCATCAGGCTACCTCCTCAGCAAAGAGTCTGCTCTCCCTCTGCCTCCCTACAAATTCATGCTCTTTCTCTTTCTCTCTCTCAAATAAATAAAGTCTTAAAAAAAACAGTATATAACAAAGAAATAATTTTGACCTTCATCTGTACACTTAGCCTAAGGTTGCTCCTCCTTTCTTAGCTTTACTATTCATGTCCAGCTGATAGTACTATGTCATGCTCACTTCTATTAGCGGGCTAAAATGGGGTAGAAGGAAGTCACTGAAGAATGAAGCAAATCTCCCTATTCAATTTGTGCTATCACTAAAGATCTTCTGTGAAGACTTCTACAGAATCAGTGGGTTTAGTCAAACTAATGAAAAGTCAGAATTATTTTTGTGACTGACTTAAAAGTAAATAACCAACTGGGACAGCATAGTGGGAATGTCAACACTATGGCATCATATCACTTGCATCATCAACATTATGGATGCAAATTCTCAAACTAATGATCAAGCTCAGAAGTTAGCATTTCAGGAGAATTAAAATTTTAATTTTTTTTAAAGATTTTATTTATTTATTCATGAGAGACAGAGAGACAGAGAGAGAGAGAGAGAGAGAGAGAGAGAGAGAGAGGCAGAGACACAGGCAGAGGGCTCCATGCAGGCTCCATGCAGGGAGCCTGATGTGGGACTTGATCCCGGGTCTCCAGGATCAGGCCCTGGGCCGAAGGTGGTGCTAAACCGCCGAGCCATCCAGGCTGCCCCAGGAGAATTAAAATTTTCAAAAAGAAAAGATATACCTAGGACTTACTTGAAATTTTAAGTTAAAGACAAATGTAATATAACAGAACCATGCAATCATAAAGGAACAGCTTTATTATTCTCTTGAAAAAATCCTAGAAACCTTAATATGAAATAGTATAAATAAACCTTAAATTCTGAAAGTTGACATTTAAAATACTCTACACATTTCTGCGTATCAGTCTTTAAGTAGAAACAAACTTTAGGTCATTTCTACTTTTATATTTAAGTCAAAATATTGATTAGTAATACTAAATTACTAAAAAAAAAGATGCAATTAATAATTACAAGCCATTATATTTATATCAGTACTTACCTATACTAGAGGTATAATCAGTGGCTCCAAAGATCAACTCTGGTGCCCTATAGTACCGAGAACAGATATACGAAACATTGGGTTCTCCTCGGACCAGCTGCTTTGCACTAAAAAGAAAAGAAAAGAAAAAAAAGCATAAATTCTTTAAGCGTAAACCTTAAAAGAATCTAAACTGCTATCATTTACAACTCTGAACATTTATCTAAGATTCACATACTTTAATTCCACAACATGCAAAAAGGAAAAATATGAACCCTATCTGACAAAAGAAACTTACAATTATAATAGTAATTTAAAAAAATAACAGTAGCTTTTAAAGAATGCATTTGTCAATTGTCACCTAAAGAAAAAGAGACAAAGTCATAAAAGGATAAATGCTCAATTTTTTGTTATCTTCTGTTCCTTGAAAACTACCCCTAAAATATAAAGAAGAGTAGAAAAAGAAAAAAGTATCTCCACCCACCAAAAAGCATAGTACTGGATTATAAAAATAAATAATTCTTACCCAATCAATATGTTTTTTTTAACAGAAATTGATCACTCTCTTATAATTTGACTTCGGCATCAGAGTAAATATCCTGGGGTTTACCCAATCTACTTTCTTTTTCTACTTTGTTGGTCAATTTATTACTTGCCTAAATATTCATTACCCTATAAAAAAAGACATGCTCTCTCCTGTAGGTCAGAGACGATTCAGAGCTTCTGAATTCGAATTCTGCTGTTCTCAGTTACATGTTCTCTAATACAAATTTTTTTTTAATGCTTGTGGCACTGTATATTAAACATTAAGTTAAATTTAGTTTCTTTTGAGATGTCTCTCAGGATAATTTAAAGACACACTGAAATAAATAAACTCCTGTAGAAGCTAACTACTTTAGCATACGATGACAGCAAAGATAAACACAGGCAATCAATACAAACAACAAAATCAAAATAGTAAGAATGTAAAGGAAGGGAAAATTTTGAAGTAAAGGTATAGGAAATCTGACTAGAGACAAAAGAAAGTAGTCACAAAGATTTCAAAGTTTGGGCTTTCTTTTCTTCCATTATTTCTGGTCAGTGATAACCCTTACCTGAACCTGTTCTTCCTTCATTACAAGTTTTGAAGGTGGGAGGCAGTTTATTCTTTAACATTCTCCCCAAGTACTGACACACAGCAACAATTTCATGAATTAATAAATATCAATCCTTGCTTTTAGACTGCATGAAAATTAAGATACCTTTCCAGCTTAACTGATAAAACTTTTCTACCTTATAAAGGGTTTTTTTTTTTAATTAACAAGACCGATTCCAATTACATAGTCAGAAAATTCACTATAAGACAGAGAAGGTAATACTGGAAACTCTGTATCCTATAGAGTTCAATACTTGATGAAGCTACCTTCTTTTCCTTCAGGTGAGGTTGGATGTTACTTTCCACCTTTTGAAGGATGAGAGCTTCCAATAGAAGGACCACAGAGAGTTCCGAGAAAGCCCAATCAGTCCTTCACCTACTTCTACAGGCCTTATTTCATCCAATAAAAAATTACTAAGAGAGTAATACTGTTTTTGTTCAAGTTACCACCAGCCTGGCCCTAAGATCCTAAAGTATATTAAAAACTCTACTTGCCTAAACCAACTGTTTAAAAACAAAAAAAGGCAGCTTTGTTATTTATCAGAGCAATTAAAAATGACCTATTATAAATACAAGTGAAATCTCTATTTCAAATATATTAGAACAAAGCAATTCCTATGTCCCAATAAAATGGTCCTTAGTAGCAGTGTTTTGACACTATGGTAAGAACAGAAACACCACTGAACTTGATGTCTCAGTCTTTTTACAACTCATAACAGTCAGTCGCTGTCAGTGGGGAAGATAACCCATAACAATAACATTCATCTGATTTTGGCAGTTTGTCCACTTTGTTTCAAGCATCAGATAAGAGTTTTGATTTGATATACTTCAGCTTTTCTTACAGTTGAAGAAAGACTTAGAGCCTGCAAAATAAGCTAAATCCTACGATAGGTGTCTGAAATCAGTTAACTGTAAAAAGGGGATGGTCTGAAGGAGCACACCATTATGAGACTAAGAATCGACTCATGATAAAGCAGATGTGCTTTTTTTTTTAAGACACTCTCAAGAGACACTCTATGGAAAATCTATCTTATGTTAAAACTAAAATTTAAACTGTGGGTTGATACAAAAGTATTAAAAAGAGGTGGAAATAGAGATATTAGATGTGGGTCAGTATCTAAAAAGAGCTGAATTGAAAAGAATTTGTGAGGATGAAAAAAATTGGAGAATCCAAGTTATGTGGCAATTATTAAGGGACTGAGAGGAGGGAGACTAATCTAGATGGAAAAAGGTTAACTGAGTTACTTGAGGATATAAGCTTGGTTTCATGTTGAAAGGATAGATCAAAGAGGCAAAAGATGCTGAATACTATGAAGATAAAAAGGATGGAGTCTTATTAACAATATAATGTTACCAAGGAATCATTTAAGAAAACAAAGTACACTGCAATTTGCAGGAAAGTAGAATAAGAGAATTACAGAGGAAAAGGAAGAATATACTGCTACTAAGGTTAACAGCGAAGTGAAAAAGAATGCGGTAACAAATGCTAATGTTTTTAAAAACTAGTTCTGGGGCACCTGGGTGGCTCAGTCAGTTAGGCAGCCAATTCTTGGTTTCGGCTCAGTCATGAGACTGAGTCCTGCATTGGGTTCCCTGATCAGAGCAAAATCTGGTTGGGATTCTGTCCTTCTGCCCTTCAATCCCCACCCCCCACTTGCTCTTCACCCTCACCAATGAATAAATAAAATCTTAAAAAAATTAGTTCTTATTAAGAAAAACAAATAAAAAATTCAAACAATACAAAAGTACCATCAAAGAAAAAGCAAGTTTCCCAAGCACACTATACTTCCAGTTTCCTTTTCTACTAGGAAACAATGTTATGGGTTTATTACATAGCATTCCAGAAATAAATAATCATATATCTATATACATGTAGCTATACTATGTTTTTAAAACACAGAAAAGAACATATTTTACATAGTTGTGACTTTGCTTTTAAAATATTTCTCAGACATCATTCCTTTTATTTTACTGACATTGATCCTTTTAATTTCATAGAGAGCTAGCTCTTTCTTTTTTACAGTTGCATGTATTACATTATATGCATATAATATATTTATCTGGTCATTTTCCTACTGACATTTACAAACAATGTTATGATAAAAATCCCTGTATACACACAATTCTAAAGTATTTTGGGGTAGCCCAGGTGGCTCAGTGGTTTAGTGCCGCCTTCAGCCCGGGGAGTGATCCTGGAGGCTCTGGGAACAAGTCCCATGTCAGGCTCCCTGCATGGAGCCTGCTTCTCCCTCTGCCTGTGTCTCTGTCTTTCTCTTTGTGTGTCTCTCAGGAATAAATAAATAAAATCTTAAAAAAAAAAAAAAGAAATACTTTATTTTTTTTAAAGATTTTGTTTATTTATTCCTGAGAGATAGAGAGATAGAGAGAGAGAGAGAGAGAGAGAGAGAGAGAGAGAGAGAGAGGCAGAGACATAGGCAGAGGGAGAAGCAGGCTCCATGCAGGGAGCCCAATGTGGGACTCAGTCCCAGGGCTCTAGGGCCACGCCCTGAGCCGAAGGCAGGTGCTCAACCACGGAGCCACCCAGGACCCCAATTTTAAAGTATTTCTAAGGGAATAATTCCTACCGATTAAATTGCTAGATAAAAGACTATACACATTTACAATTCTGACAAAATTTGCCAAACTACTCTCACAATAATCTGTAACTAGTGCATACTCCTTGAATAAGGACTATGGTATTTTTAGACTGATATTGTAAAAGGCATATAGTTTTTTAAAAGTATATGAGGTGGGAGGTGTGAAAAAAAAAAGAGAGCTGGCTTACCTTCCAAAGTCACAGAGTTTTAAGACAGCTGTATCAGGATCCAACAAGAGGTTCTGTGGTTTAATATCCCGATGACATATTCCAAAGGAATGGATATAGGCTAAACTTCGGAACAGCTGATACATATACAACTAGAAAAAACAGTAAAAATTAATCGAAGACAATCCTAAGAATTTCATGTCATTTCTATATTAGCTAATTAAAGCTCAATTAACTATATTTGCACCATTCTTTAAAAAAGGAAATGTCACAATGTGCTCTATAATTTTTTATTTTACTGATATCTTACCTCAAGACTCCTAAGATGGGCTTTATAAAAAAATACAAATGATAAACCCAGAAAAGTATTCTAGATGTGACTAATATAACAATATTTAGATCAGAAGCCAAGTCTTCTGTTTAAGTTCATTATTCTTTATAAATATTTATAATTTCATCTTTAGAAAAACATTTTTCTGAGATGTCAACCCTAGAGGTTATGGATACAAGGGACTGAGAAAACTCAAATGTGAACTGAGAAAAATCTATTATCAATGATCAAGACATCGGTAATTCTGTTACTAACATATACCACTCTTCCTGTATTATCCTTCAGAAATAAGTAGACTTTAAAATGCTATTTAAAAATACATCTTTGCTGATTATTGACATCAAATTAAAGGAATATTTTATTTCAATTCTCTTACAAAAACAAATACATTGAGAAACTGAGTCGGAATGGAAGAGACTTAAGACTTTTAGGTAGGGTAGAGGACTCTATGAGGAAAGTGAGATATCTTATATCTGTTTATCCCAAGGCTGGTGATTAAATTTTTCTGACTACTCACCTTCTGATCTCTACCTCAAAGTTATAATCATGAAAAGAATTTTTGAAGTGATTCAAATCAAGGATACCAGTATCTTGGTTAAAACAACAACAATAGCAACAACAAAGACAGTAAAAGGTCAGAAAAAGTACTGATAGAAGGCACCACCTTTCAAAGGATACTGGTAAGACTTAATAGTTTCTTGAAGTTAACATGAGGCCTACTTCCCTTAAAATGGGCATTGATAAAAACTAAGACAAGTGAATTTCAGTATATCCTTAATGTTATACTGAACTAAAGCTGGAAAAGTTTAAGCCTTTTTAAAAATGAAGCATGATATAAAATGTATAATTGAGATAATAGATAAGTCAGCATTTTGTCCCCAAAGTTAGAATTAAGGGAGTTACGTATCCATATAATGCTTTAAAAGTTCCTTATTCTATCATGGTATTATTGTCCACAGAATCCATCTCCAAGTCCTAAAGCTTACTCTCAGAGTTCTAAAAGTTTAATCTACTACCATTAAAAAAATGAGCTCCAATAAGAAACTGAGCTCACAGGCATTAATTTACTAAAGGAGAGATTGTACTAATTCTATGTCAGGGCGCTAATGTCTTGGTCAGCAATAATCAGTGGGAAAAAAATGTTTTCTTTGTCAAAAATGCTTAAGAGCTTAAATGAGGTTACGGTGTCTTTTTACCACATTCATTCATCTGATCTAGTTTATATCCATTCTCCTCATGTTATCTTTCAAAAAAATAAAGAAGAAATATGCAATTTCATATTTATTTTGTTTCTGACTCTGGAAAAGTATATTTACAGGAAAATGGAGGCCTTCTTTACTATAAAGATAGCAATAACAATAACAAGAAAAATAACTTATCACATGCCAGGCACTATTTTAAGTGTTTTGCATGTATTTTCATTTAATCTTTATGTAATCAGTATTACTATTTATTTTACATATAAAGTACTAGAGCACAAAGATTAAGAAATTTACCCAAATCAGATACTAAATATTCTACAGTCGCTTTGGCAAGTATGCCTCCTTAATAATGATTTCTGTATTTTATCATATTTTTTTCTATTAAAAGTGTAAAAATGTAATAACCATTAAAAAACTTGATTATTCAGGAGGAACTAGAATGATAAACTCTTAGAAACTCAGGAGGTATTTAGCACACTTTGAAATTTAAGATTTATTTATTATGTATAAACCAACCCTGTTTTACCCTTTTATTTAATTCTTGCAATCACTCTGTGAGATGCACACTTATCATTTTTATAGGTATGGAAACAGAAGCCCAATAAACAGTTTGATTAGTTATAAAGTTACCAAATCTAACTCAAGTCCAATGTCCTTTCTCCTCTTTGCTACAAACCTGTTTAAAAACAAATAAAGAGCAACAATTTTGTTTATGATTCACTAAAATGGTGTTAGCTTTCTTGTGTACTCAGACCATGTCCTCAAACACGTTTTTTTTTTTTCAAGTTAAAAAAATAATTCAAGTTCACAATGATGATTTTCCTGGCATCTGTTTCAGACTTGAATTTTAAAGCCTACTTAGTTATAAAAGATGCTCATCATAAAGCAAAGGTGCTCAAAAACTTTTTAAAAAAGATTTTATTTTATTGATTTTTTTGAGAGTGAAAGAAAGCATGAGCAGGCTCCCTGCTCAGCAGGGAACCGGTGTGGGGATCCATCCCAAGGACTCTGGGATCATGACCAGCCAAAGACAGATGCTGAACCTACTGAGCCATCCAGGTGTCCCAAAACCTTCTCAACTTTATATTAACCATCATCAACTATAAAGTGACCTGTACTATAAAAACTGAAGAAAGGGGCAGCCCTGATGGCTCTGCGGTTTAGCGCCACCTTCAGTCCAGGGTGGGATCCTGGAGACTGGGGATCGAGTCCCATGTCAGGCTCCCTGCATGGAGCCTGATTCTCCTTCTGCCTGTGTCTCTGCCCCCCCCCCCATCTATCTATCTCTCATGAATAAATAAAATCTTAAAAAAAATGAAGAAAGATTTGAAGCAATAATATAATATACTCAACTCCCCCAGAAAAAGTAAAAAAGTAGAAATCAAATAATTACAAAGGACTATAGCTGCCATTTTGGTGACATGTATGCTAAACAAGTTCTTATTAGATGGTGGATCCATGAAGGCAAGAGTTATATGTGTTTATTGCTTTTACTTCCAACTCCCAATCTAATATTTTTCACAAAAATAGTTTTTACAAAAGTAGGTAGAATAAGTGAATGAGAGTAACTTATCAATTTCAGACAATCATTTTTTATCTTTTTTAGATTCTTAAAACATAAGAATAGATTTGTGTCCTAAAATAACAATGTTCACGGCCAATAGCTCAGACTTGTGAGGGCTGTGATTATGCAAAAGAACCATCCTTTTTCCACAAGGGGGAAAAGTGTCAGATCTTTCTTTATATGCCCACTTTAATAAGCATAATAGTCTTTATTCTTTTTTAAAATACAATGCCAGAGATCTCATCCAAATACATGTTGTCAAAAACACAAACAACACAGATGGCTTGGTGGCTCAGTTGGTTAAGGGTCTGCCTTCAGCACAGGTCATCATCTCAGGGTCCTGGGATCAAGCCCTGCACTCAGCACAGAGCCTACTTGAGATTTTCTCCCTCTCCCTCTGCTCCTTCCTCCCTGCTCATGCTCTGTCTCTCTCTGAATAAAATCTTTAAAACAAAACAAAAAAAACCCCACAGAAAACACAACGTTTTTCACCACATTGTTTGTAATAGCAAAAACAAAAACAAACACCCGAAGGGAAAACACAATAGGTGACCAGCTGAATAAATTAGGAACAGCCATATAATACACTAATGTGAAGCTCTAAAAATGGTCAAATAGCTATGTCTGTCTGTCTATATAGAGTGATCACCAGAATATATTTTTAACTTAGTATGTATGATAGACGAAATGTACATTTGATGTAACTATTCACATAACAAGGAGGTGGAGGAATAATTATATATATTTGCTTATTTTTAAAATGGTAGGACTATAAAAATTTTAAATATTTAACTCTGAGGGAGAGAAGGAATAGTGTAGAAGAAACAGCTATAAAAGCTAAACTTATATGACTCTATGTATATACCCTGTTTTATAGATTTTATTTTGGAACTATGTAAATATTTTATATTAATGTGACATAAAACTTAAAGTAATTAAATTTTTTTTTCTGAGGGGGGATGGTAGGGTCAGAGGAAAAGGGAGAGAGAGAATCTTAAGCAGGCTCCATGCCCAGCAGGGAGCTTGGTGTGGGCCTTAATATCACAACCCTGAGATCATTACCTGAGTCAAAATCAAGAGTCAGACACTTAACTGACTGAGCCACTCAAGCACCTCATTAATTAAAAATTTTTAAATGCAATCTATAGTAAAAGTAATATGAAATAAAGCTTAATGAGGCATAATCACACAGATTTAATGCTTAAGAGAGAAATTTTACTGTTTACATCTAATAAAATATACCATGGGAATAAAAAGATGTATTTTATCTTTGAAAAAATTATCTATGTATTTTCTAGTTCTGTCCACAAAAAGAACCCAGAAAGAGTAACCAACTCCGTAGCAATTAACATTCTTAAGATCCAGACTGTGGTCTCTAAATATTATTTCTCACTAAAATAAGGTCTTGAAGAAAAGGCTGATTCCAAGTCTGGGGAAGAAATGTGTAAGATGAACCTAGAATATTACCATGCTAGAAAGAGAAGAAGCTACTATCAAAGATTATTGAGACTCATGCAAGAAGTTTTAAAACAAACATAAAATAACAAATCAATACCTCTTTGGGCACTCTGGAGTATGCTATGAAACCAACTAATTATTATAAATTTTGGTAAATAAAGGGATATAATCAAATATATATCCTGAATTTTTTATATAAACTGTACCTTAGGGTAATCAAATAGTTGACATGGGAAACTAGGTCAGCTTATAACCTTTTTTGCTGTTGTTGTTAATGATTTTATTTATTTGAGAAAGAGAGAGAGAGAGTGTGTCAGTGGGGAGAGGAGCAAAGGGGAAGAAATCTCAAGCAACCAGACTATGCACTGAGTGCAGAGCCTGATGCAGGGTGGATCCAAAGACCCTAAGATCAGAACCTGAGCTGAAACCAAGAATTGGATGCTCAACCAACTAGATCACCCAGGCATCCCCCAGCTTATAAATTAAGAAGGAATAGTAACATTTTGTAACCCTTGATAAATTAATGGATTTAGGCAATGATCAATGGTTACAAGCACCACAAAAAGACGGGACAATATGCTCTTCCTTAGGAAAGCTCTCAACAATACATATGAAGTAGTCTTGAATTTTACAAAAATGTATCTAATCACCAATTTGCAGGAAATACAGAAGACAAAGGAACACATTAATACTACAGTAATCCAATCGGCAAAATTCAGACCAAGAAACTGCAGGTCAACTGATCCAGTTTTTTTAATACCAAAATTTAAGAGAGAATGAATATATAAATGAATGTATACATTAAAAGAAACATTAGACATATATCAGCCAATTATAATATATGGACCTTACTTAGATTCCCTTTCTAATGAAGAAACTTAAAAGCATATGTATACAACATATTGGGAATAAACACAGTAGTTAGATATTTAATGATATTAATGATTTACTATTTATTTGTATAGATAAAGACAATGGTGTTATAACTAAACTTTTAAAAAGAAAGTCCCCATTTTTTATACATATATACTAAAAATAGTTACAGATAAAAATAATATCATCTGTGATTTGCTTCAAAATAAAGTAAATGGGGGAGTAGAGGGTGATACAGATGAAACAAGAATAGCCATGAGGGATGTCTGAATGGCTCAGTGGTTGAGTGTCTGCCTTCGGCTCAGGTAATGGTCCCAGTCAGGGGATTGAGGCCAGCACTGGGCTTCCTGCAGGGAGCCTGCTTCTCCCTCTGCCTATGTCTCTGTCTCTCTGTGCGTGTCTCTCATGAATAAATAAATAAAATCTTTTTCTTTTTTTTTAAAGGTAGCCATGAAATGATCACAATAGAAACTGTATAATGAGTATTTGCGAGTTCATTATTCCATTTTCTCTTTTATTTCTATTTGAATCCTCAATAATAAAAACAAATGTTTAGAATGACCAAAGAAAAGATCCTGAAATAAGTAAAATTTTTGTAGATACAGGAAAAGAAAGTTATTTGGCACATTTTATGTTAAGTGGTGGGAAAACAGGTATTGGGCTTTGCTACGGAGCAATACATGTCTGCTAGGAGGTAGGTAAATGTGGAGGGTTGATTCAACAGAGCTATTCTCTCTTGGGAACTCTACCAATTCAAAAGAATATTATCTATCTATTTTCATGATATTGCATTTTTTTCTTGTTTTATAGTTATTCATGTAGTCTTTTTTCTCCTTATTAGAGGAGGAATAAAATATTTTATTAAGCTTCACATTATTGTGCAATCATTTAGCATTTGTTTGCTAAATTAGAGTTGAAACAAAAACTGATCTAACCATTGAGATCTAACCATCTCTTATTAAATGTTCACATGTCATTTTTTAAATCTAGTGTTAAGATCTTCTCTTACTTTCTCATATGTTAAGTCCATGTTACAGACCAGCAATGTTATATTATGACAAGGAAAGAAATGAGTACAATTTACCAACACAGAAGCTAAGTAGAAAATGGATCAGTAACTGTCCAAAAGGACTTAACAAAGCAGCAAAGTTGGATCTAAAAACTAGGTCTTTAGGAACTAAACCTAGGACTTTTTCTGCTTCATAAATCTATTGCCATTCTAAACTGAGAAGTTCAAAGATTACTCTATAGAGATTTCCAAGGGATATTCTTTTTCTTTTTCTTTCTTTTCTTTTTTTTTTTTTAAGATTTTACTTATTCATGAGAGACACACACACAGCAAGGTAGAGACATAGGCAGAGGGAGAAGCAGGCTCCTTGTGGGGAGACTGATGCAGGACTTGATCCCAGGACCCCGGGATCATGACCTGAGCTAAAGACAGACAGATGTTCAACCACTGAGCCACCCACGTACCTATCAAGGGATATTTTATTGTGCAGGTTATCTTGAATAGGACACTGCTATCCTAAAACTAGAATAAAGTACTAACATAAATTTGCAGTACAAAAACTGTGTCTTTTAGTTTCTACTATCATCAATTTAACCACAACCTCAACCAAGATTCATAGGTCCAAATAAAATTATATTGGAATCAGATTTTTAAATTCCTAGCACTGAATTCAATAGGAATCCTGACTCCTTGTTATAATTATCTAGCTAGCAAATTCCTGCTTTGGTACCCATTTTATCACTATAAACTTTAAAATTCTAACTATTAAGTAAAATTCAATACTTAATCTTAAAACATTGAGTCAATGTCATTTTATTTTCTAGAGTTATTTCTATAAAGGATAAAATGCAAGAAATTATATTTAGATAACTAGACTTTGAAACTTAACTCCTAGTTAATTTTCACAACATCAATGGTTAAAAACTAATAATCTGAGTGTCAACCATACTTCGACAAATTTTTTTAAAGATCCGAACAATCTAATAATGATAATAATGATGATAATAATGTTTCTAATCAGCAATCACAACTTTAATCAGAATTATTCTGGATAAATTCCTAGTCACTCTGTCAGGAGTTCTTTCACAGAAGATAACATTAGGTAGTAAAAAAAATAACACCTTCATAGAGTCTGTACATACTTAAAATTACAGAATGTTTAAATTTTAGCTACAGTTACAATGTATCTACAAATGGCAATATAATGTTTAATCTGATCATATATATATTTTTTATAATGTTATATGATCTACCACATAAAAAGGTGCTATGGTCAGCAAAATTAAAATGCATTAAATGTCTGTGAAAAAATTTACTTGTCAGAAAAGTATCTTAATACATGAGTTATGAAAGTTTAAAAGGTGACGGTTTCACACTTTAAAATTATACAAGAATTTAATGAAGCTTTAGCAATATCTACTTTTGCAGCTTTCCCCCCTTGGTATCATATGCAATAATACAGTTAAAACATATCCAATACTTTCCTTGGTTCATATTAAATACTTTTTAATATGGGAAATTGTTCCATTTTTACATACCTTGACATAGATCACAGGGAGCGTCTGTTTGGCTCGACTATAGTGTCTGGCAACTCTGTATACTGTTTCCGGAACATAGTCCAGCACCAGATTAAGATAGACCTCATCTTTCTGAAAGAGTTTATTGAAAAGAAAGAGAAAAAAATTAGAAGCTAGTCTTTTAAATATTCAGAGTAAAATCTCTATATATTCACTTATTCCGATTTTTTTCACTTACTCAGATTTTTAAGAAAAGATACATGCATTCAATTTTAATTATATAAAAGTCATTCAGAATAAAACCATAATTGTAAAAACACATCTACCGCACCTTTTTACTAATAATTTCATGGAAAAAAACATAGCCATTTCAATTCTGTTAAGATTCCCAATTATATTTAAACTATTATTTTGGTAATAAGATTTTCGAGGAATTACCTGTCACAAAATTTCATATTTTCTAGTCTGTGAATCAGTGCCCTCATATCCTGTCAGGAAAGCTGTCGTGGTAGTAGAGTGAGTACTGAATTGAGAGCTAGATTCTGGCCCTTGCTCTGCTGCTAACTAATATATGCAAGTCACTTAATCTCTCTAGGCTTCAGTTCCTTCAACTAGAATATGAAAATTTGTATTAGATGTTCTTCAAAATTTCTCTAACCCTACAAAAAAGATTATCTGATGGCCTATAATTAATAGAATAACCACCTGTTTTCTACAAGTAACTGAAAGAAAAAGAATAATTTGTAAGGCAGCAAGTTACCATACTCACAAGTTTATTGCAGGTCATATGTTTAAACATCCTTTCTCAGCAGCCTAAAGACACCAATCCAAGATCAGTGGAGAGAAAGAAGGGAATTCCAGCTAAGTACCAAGTAGGAAAGAGAAACAGAGTGCTATCCTTACTCTGTTCTTGTGAATAATATCTGATAGGTAAACTGAGCAGAAAACAAAGTTGAGAACCACTTTGTTCAAGTCTAGAATTGGCTACTAAAGGGAAAAATCTGTAGGTAAACAAACTTTCACCATGTTTCCAATTTGAAATCATGTTACCTACCAAAATGAAGTGAAGAATTTCAATTTTCAGCATTTATTGAGCAGTTTCTATATGTCAGTAGCCACTGCAGAGGAAGTAAAGGTGGAGGTATAAAAGAGATGACATCTAAATTGAGTATGAAAGGAGCATTAACGGCATAGAGAAATTATATTCAAGATGTGGCGTCAATGAATACAGCAGAGCTCAGGAAACGATTTAGTGAGACAACATGCCATTGATTCTACTACCTTTTCATTATCCCTCACTCTTCCATGTTCTCCTCTCTTCTCTCCATATCCAGCTTCAAATTTCATGGTCTACCATTATCCTTACTCTCTAACACTGAGGTTGGAAACAACTAGCAAAGGCCTGCTGCCTGTTCTTATAAATAAAGTTTTATAGGAACATAGCAATGCTCATTCACATAAATATTGTCTATGGCTGCTTTGGGGCTACAACAGCAGAGCTGAGTAGTTATAACTGAGACCACAGCCTGCAAAATCAAAAATATTTACTATCTGGCCCTTTAAGAAAAAGTGTGCCAATTTTGCTCTAGCATAGAGCCTTTTGTCATATCCATTTGGTAAACCACAACCCTGGTTAAATCCAGCTGCCCACTCATTCCATGCCAGTACCCAAATTGTTGAACATGGCTACAAAGAAACCTAAAACTGTGCTGCTTGGTTTCACATGAAATTCAACATCAAGAAATTCAATTGGCCCAGCAATCATATATTTGCCTTAGTCCATTCACTTTTTCAAAGTACTTGATTTCTTCTTTCACTTCAACCTCCAAATACCTGTCTTCCCATCTTCACCCGCAGCTGATGACCTTGCTTGCATGACTACTTATGCCCACCTACAGCATCTAACCCCATATGCTCCTCCTTTCTTTCCCTAAGATAAAGTGACTAAGCTCCTTTTTAAGGTAAACTCTGCTATATGTAAAAAAAACCACACACACACAAAGTAAAAATAAACACAAAGCAAAAACAAACAAACAACAACAACAAAAAAAAAACCCAAAAAACTATTCTGCTATTCCTAATCACAATCAGTGCTTCAGTAATTTTCCTCTCTCTCTCCATTTATTCTTCTCTCTCTGTGGGAGCATTACAAACTCCCTGCTATTTCTCCCATTGTTAAAAAGAAAACTCTTTTTTTTGGTCGTTTTATGGTTTTATTAACACAGATACGACACGCACATAAGCTGTCTATTCATTTTCTTCGCTACGCAGCCTGGCATTGGGATTGGTGACCCTGATGGCCAGCTGGGCTGCTCTTTCCACAATGGCTTTGCGGTTCTTGGAGGATACATTGTGAGCAATCTCTGCACAGTAAGATTTGTTGCACATCAGCAGCACTTCAAGCTCCTTGATGTTGTGGACTAGGAACTTCCAGAAGCCACTGGGCAGCATGTGCTTTGTTTTCTTGTTGCTCCCGTAACCAATGTTGGGCATCAAGATCTGGCCCTTGAATCTTCTGCGTACCCTATTGTCAATGCCTCCGGGTTTCCGCAAGTTGCACTTAATTTTGACATATCGGTCTGAATGGTGCCGGATGAACTTCTTGGTCCTCTTTTTAACAATCTTGGGCTTCACCAGAGGTCTGAGGGCAGCCATGATGCCCAGCAATCGATGGCTGCCACCCCCGCAGGCGGCACCGAGGAAGAGCAGAAAACTCCTACTAATGTGCTAATTATCACATTTTCTGGCCTCCTTATCAGTAAAATTCTTCCAGAGAGATGTCTAAACTGGTATTCTCCAATACCAGTCTCTTCTCATTTTCTCCAAAACTCACTCCAACAGGACTTCATCACCACTGCTCCACCAGAATTGTTCCTTAAGATCAGTAATTTCCTTGTTGCTGAATCCAATGCCAGTTTTCAGTCATCATCTTATCTTTCCTTTCTACTTGACTTAGCACTATTATTTAACATAGTTGGATCATGTTCCCTTCTTTTGAATATTTGCTTTACTTGGATTCTAAAACACAATACTCTTCTGGTTTTAATCTTACTTAAAGATCACTCTTATTGCTCTCCATCTGCTTTCTCTCTTAAGAAATGGAGGATTTCAGGGCTCAGTCAGGTCTCTGTTCTTTATGTAAGCTCATTCATATGATGATCTCTTCCAGTTCGATACTACTCTATACTGATGACTCCTAAATTCATATATATGCTGGACCTCTGCTTTTAACTCCAGACTAGTATGTCAAACTGTGTACTTGACATTGCTCAGGCTGAAAACCTGAGAATTACCATTAATTCCTGACCCCCTCCTTTCTCTCACACATATACATACACCAAAAAAAGTATTAATGTTCTATCTTTAAAATTTATTTAGGATCCAACCACTTCTTACCATTGTCACTGCTACGATCCTGTCTGAACCACTATCACTTCACCTGGATTGTTGCAATACCCTCCTAAATGGTATCCCAGCTTTCATCTTTACATCTTTAGTCTAACATCAACAAAACAAAAGTTAGATTGTAGCTCTTCCACTCCACCTCATTAAGATTTATTCTCATAAGTGGTCTACAAGGTCCTCCACACATACAGACTTATTTCCCTCCCTGTCCTCTACTCTACTGTTGCTCTGTTGCTTGCTCACCTCTACTGACTATAACTTCCTGCTGTTTCTTGAACACATGTGGCAGGCTTTTACATGCAGGGCCTCTATACTGATCACTGCTTCAGCCTGGAATATTTTCCCCCAGATATACACACTGGCACTTGCCTCAACTCCCTCAAATCTTTGCTAAAATGTTACTGTTACTGAGTGGCTTTCCCTAATTTTTCCACCTCATACTCCTACCTGCTTTCCCTACTTTATTTTTCCCCATGATACTTATCATTTTCTAACCACACAGTTTACTCTGTATTGTTTGCTTCCCCCCCAACTAGACTAAGTTCAATGAGAGATAAGATTTTTGTCTATTTTGTTCACCACTCTTCTCCACCTGACATATAGTAGGTACTCAAGAAATATTTGCTGAATAAATTAAGCTCAAAAGCAACAAACATCATTTAAGTATTAAAATGACAGTCTTATAGGTCTGCTTTAACTAAAACAGCACTAAGAAAAGTGGGTATGGAGAGGGGGAAATTTCAGAAGGTGAGAGTGAAAGCAGTGTGAGTGTTTAGAAACCTCCTACAAGTATCCAAGACCTACATCAGGGCCTAGGCAGTAAGGACTGAAAGAAAAGGAAGGATGGAAGGGGCAAGTATATTGGCTACATAAACATGAGAGTAATAGAGAATCTGAGAAGCAAAGAAGTTGGAATTAATTAAACAAGTCTCTAAATGTGAGTGACAAGGCAGATAACGAAACAGGGAAAGCAAAAAGAGGAAAAGGGTGTGAGGGGAAAAGTTATAACTTACTTAATGGATCACGGATCTCTAAACATTTAGGCGGCTATATTCCACAGGTAGCTGGAAAAGCAGTTCAAATCAAAACTCAGGAAAAAAGAATGGAGTATGTCTAGAGATCTAGACAACAGCTAAAACTATGAAAACAGCCTCACTCACCCAAGAAGAGTGTGTACAGTAAGAGAGAGAAGAGACTGAGTGTGGAATACTGGAAAATGCCAATCTCAAGAAGCAGATTACATTAGGGGATAACTTTGTAAAGACTAAGAAACAGAACTAAGAGGCATGAAAAAGCAAAGAAATTTCAATAATGATAAAATGTAGGACAGCGAAGTGTTTCATCAGCAGGAGGGATAAGGACTGAAAAGGCTATAAGATCTGACTCAGTGGTACAGTGACAGTCCTGGAAAGGACAGTTTCAGACCATGGTTCCAGTAGTAACCAACCTACAATGAGATCAAGAGTGAGCAGATGGCAGGTGAGGAATTGGAGGCAGCAAATTAAGTTTGTTCTTACAAAATCCCTAATGGTGAAAAGTGAAAAGAAAGCTGGGAGCTGATAACTTGGGGAGAGCTAAAATCGAAGAGAGATTGTACAGAAATTGATGTGCTCTTCATTTGTATCTTTTAAATGTCTAAAAGAGATCCAAATTTATTTGTAGGCTGATTTTAGGATAAGGATGGAATAAAGTGATTAGAAAGATAAGAAAAGGGATAACTGATAAAACAATGTTCTAGAACATCATGAGAAAAGAGAAATAAGAACAGAGTGCTATACAGAGCAATTAAAAGGCAAAGTTAACATTAGTCACACAAAGCACAGAAGGCCAAATTCTGCTAGTACAAGTTCTGTGACCACAAGAAAGTTACTTCTTTCAATCTGTTTCCTGTAAAATCATGCTGATGATGGCATTCACTTTAAAAAGATTGTCTTGAAATTATAAGAAATAATCTATAAAAAGCTCCATATTACTTGGGAATTATAGATTCAAATTTTCACTACTGTCATCTTTAGAAAGAAACGATACCACATTTTTCTTCCTGTACATATAAACTAAACGATTAGGTTAGAAAGAATCATAAGTAAAATAAGTGTATGTCTGATGACCTTCCTTGTAAAATAAGAAATGAGGTCATATGTAGAACTAAAGGCAGCAAAAGTAATGCTTCAGGCTAAGAGAAGAAAATTTCAGAGATCGAGATTAGACAAGAAGTTCTAAGTGAAGATAAGGTCTAATAAAAGGAATACATAAATAGAATACCAAACTGGTACTGAAGTGATGTGTACAAACAACTGAAGGAATGGTGAGTCTTGGGTTTCAGAAAGATCAATAACACAGATGTAATAAATCATTTGACAAAGTTAATCACAATATATTTATGAATGACCTAAAGATGTGTATAGTGCTGTGTTACAATATTTTCATAAATGATTTCATATATTAGGGGTTGCAAAAGCAAATGCCTTCAATGACTAAGGAACAAATGTAAATGTGCGAAGCTAAAATGTGTAATGCAGTAAGGGGTAGTGGTTGATAAATCAGATAGTACTAAATGTAACTAAAAGCATCACAATTCATAAAAATATTAACAGAAGGGCTAGCCAAATAAAACACATCAGGGGATGAATCTGGCAGTCAGCTGACAATTTCTGATTTTAACATAACTACCAAAGATTGACACAAACCTATGAATGGCTTAAAATGGAAGACCAAATAAGAAGTTAAAGAATTCTAATAGTATGGAAAGCTAAGCCAAACCTACAATATAATATAAAACCCTATGATTAAACTCAAAGTATCTATTTATTATGTAGAATGACAGATAAGACTTGACAGTAACTCAGCTGGAAAATAAATGAGAGGTGTAACTGAAGAGAACTCAGAAGACAATCAACATTGAGATGCAGTTAATGAAAAACTTAACGCAATATTAGGTTACAGCTAAAGTATTGTGTTCAGATCAGTAAAGGTAATTCTGGTCTGCACAGTTCAGGCTTCATTTGACATACTGAAGATATCCATTTTTAGGCAATGTATTTTATTCATAATATTGACAACGTAGAATACATCAAAGGAAGGTTAAAGAAACCATGTCTGTCATAGGCTGAATATTCTAATCTACTACCCTATAAGAAAATGGGAGCCTAAATTATCGACTACTACTTTGCAGATTAACATGAACTTATCTTTTGCTCATATATATTGCTCATATATTCACTCAATTACCAAAAACTTACAATTTTTTTTTAAATTTTTTAATTTATTTATGATAGTCACACACACAGAGAGAGAGAGAGAGAGAGAGAGAGAGAGAGGCAGAGACACAGGCAGAGGGAGAAGCAGGCTCCATGCACCGGGAGCCCGATGTGGGATTCGATCCTGGATCTCCAGGATCGCGCCCTGGGCCAAAGGCAGGCGCCAAATCGCTGTGCCACCCAGGGATCCCTACAATTTCTTTAGAACCATACAGGAGGTCTATCCATTTTGTAGGTACAGTATAAATGATCATATGCATTTAAAAACTGGGAACCCTGGGTGGCGCAGCAGTTTAGCGCCTACCTTTGGCCCAGGGCGCGATCCTGGAGACCCGGGATCGAATCCCATGTTGGGCTCCCGGTGCATGGAGCCTGCTTCTCCCTCTGCCTATGTCTCTGCCTCTCTCTCTCTCTCTCTCTCTCTGTGTGTGTGACTATCATAAATAAATAAAAATTTAAGAAAAAAATTAAAAACTGCCATTTTGAGGACACCTGAGTGGTGCAGTCTGTAGAACATCTCTTAGTTTTGGCTCAGGTCATGATCTCAATCATGAGATGGAGCTCCTGCATTGGGCTCTGTGCTCAGCTCCGAGTCTGCTTGAGATTCTCTCTCCCTCTGCCCCTCCCTCCCGTGCTCTTTCTCTCTCAAATAAATAAATCTTTAAAAATATTTTTTTAAAAATTAAAACTGTCATTTTGAATATTTTCACTTTTTAAAAAGATTTATTTATTTGAAAGATGGCACACACATGCGCATGCAGGATGAAAGGGCAGAGAGAAGAGTAGAGCAGGAGACTCCCCACTGAGCAGGAGGCCAAAGCAGGGCCAATCCCAGGAACCCAAATACCTTCATTTTCTGAGACACTGAAGGTATCTCATTATACTTTAAAGCACTATGAACTACCTTTCATTTCACTGCTCTATGTTTGTATTCAAATCAAATCTACTTAAAAAAATCTAAAGGAGTTCTAAGACTGGAAACCAAAACAACCGACTAATAAACTACCACTGATCTTGATTTGAAATAAATGGGCTCAACAATATCATGTTCTTTAAATGCTCCTGTTAAACTTATAATCATGTAAATTAAATAGCCACAGGAATAACAGAGGAGAGAGGGCCTATCACTAGGAAACATCATCACAGTAGAGAAAATATTAACACTTTCACATTCCAAAGATAGTTTTGTTTGGAGATATATGCAAAAAATAATTCATGGGACTAAGCATGCTAATATTTTGAGAAGGAAGAGGGACCAGGACTCAGCATTTCTATCACTTGTAATTTCCTGGAATATCCCACATCTGCTGTTTTCTTAATGTAATTACTCTCTTTTAGGTTATTGGACAGAATATTTGAATACTCACAGATTAGCTCTAAGCTTAAAAAACCAAATATAAAAATACAACAAATAAAAAGTATCACTTAGATGGAGATACCTTAAAACAGTCTACTCACATATTGAGAAAATATTAATTTCAAAGAATATGCTTCAAAAAAAATTGCTTCCAAAAAATTTGCTAAGGAATCATGCCAGAAATCCTTTAAAATGAATTTTGCCGCAAAAAAAAAAAAAAAGGATCTTATTCAGAAATCTCCAAAGAAATTACATGATGTATGATTTAGGGAGTATTTCTCTCGGTGGTTCAGTTTTCCAAGTTATCACTTTTCTTAATAAACTACTCTCTAACTGTTCATAACCACTCCTTTATAAACTCCATTCTAAAACCATTCATTCAGAAAGAAATTTAAATGACAAAATTTTGATCACGTCTAACAACAACTAAAACAAGAACCAGGTCAATTCCATCCTACATTTGTAAAACAGGTACTACTATGATGTCCTTATCCCCAGAGGACTTTTGAGGTCAAGGAAACAAAATTACTTGAGGCTGCAGTTTTTAAATAGAATCATGCTATAACTCTAAAAATTTGATGAGATGTGAAGCAGCATATCATAGAATTCAGTAATAAGACATTCAATAAAGTATCATGATAGCCCAGGATTCTCCTCAGAATTGGGTTAGGGAACTAGGACTAGCAAAAAACCCCAACAAACAAACAAGAACTTGAAAATGGATGCCTTTTCTCCAATGTGTGCGCCAGGCTGGCTAAAAATGGTAATAACACTAACTGTACAGTGGGTATGGATTAGGAAATTAATGGAGTGAATAAACAAAATATATACAAGCATCTCTTTTGCTTGGGAGAAATGGAAGATGGGAATGGGGAATAGGAGACAGGCACTTGCATTCAAGATTATGGTAAGTTTCATCCTCATCTCATTCCATTAACATAAAATAAATAACAAAACTCTCAAAAGTTTTTTTAAAAACTATAAATCTACCAGATGAAAACATGTGTGTGTTTGCAATCTTAGAGGACAAAATATCTATAAGCTATTAAGGAAAATAATGCTAATTAGACTACATAAAAATGTAAAACTTCTATACTACTTTCTGAAAAAAACAACAAAACCAGAGCCTAATTTAAAAAATGACAACTTTTTGTCTACAAAAAACTATTAGAACTAATCAATGGGGATCCCTGGGTGGCAAAGCAGAAGCTGTTTGGCGCCTGCCTTTGGCTCAGGGCGCGATCCTGGAGACCCGGGATCGGATCCCACGTCGGGCTCCCGGTGTATGGAGCCTGCTTCTCCCTCTGCCTGTGTCTCTGCCTCTCTCTCTCTCTCTCTCTCTCTTTCTCTCTCTCTCTGTGTGACTATCATAAATAAATAAATAAATAAATTTTTTTAAAAAAGAACTAATCAATGAAGGACACCTGGGTGGCTCAGTGGTTGAGCATTTGCCTTCAGCTCAGGGCATGATCTCAGGATCTGGGATCGAGTCCCACATCGGGCTCCTTGCAGGGAGCCTGCTTCTCTCTCTGCCTGTGTCTCTGACTCCCTCTCTCTCTCTGTGTCTCTCATGAATAAATAAATAAAATCTTAAAAAAAAAAAAACTACTCAATGAATTCCGTTAGTTGCAGGGTACAAAATTAATATATAGAAATCTGTTGCATTTCTATACACTAGTAACAAAATAACAGAAAGAGAAATTAAGAAAACAATCCCATTTATAATTATATCAAGAAGAATAAAATACCTAGGAATAAATTTAACCAAGGAGGTAAAAGACCTGTACTCTGAAAACTACAAAACACTAAAAAAAAAAAAAAAAAAAGAAATTAAAGATGACACCAACAAATGGAAAGAGACCATGCTCACGGACTGGAAGAACATTGTTAAAATGTCCACACTATCCAAAGCAATCTACAGATTCATTCCAAAGCCTATCAAAATTCCAAGGAAACTAGAAAAAAAAAACCCATAACTAGAAGAAATAATCCTAACATTTTTATGGAACCACAAAATATCCCAAATAGCCAAAGCAATCTTGATAAAGAACAAAGCTGAATGTATCGCAATCCCAGATTTCAAACTATACTACAAAGCTATAATAAAACAGTACCGTACTAGTACAAAAATAAACAAATAGATCAATGTTTAGAAAACAGGGAGCCCAGAAATAAACCTACCTTTATATGGTCAATTAATCTATTATGAAGGAGGTGAGAATATACAATGGGGAAAAGACAATCTTTTTAATAAATGGTGCTAGGAAAACTGGACAAGCAAAAGAATGAAACTAGACCACTTTCTTACATAAACTATAAAACTCCTGAAAGAAAACACAGGCAGTACATTCCTGGACATCAGCCTTAGCCATATTTTTCTGGATCCATCTCCTTAGGCAAGGTCAATAATAGCAAAAATAAACAATTGAGACTACATCAAACTAAGAAGTTTTTACACAGTGAAGGAAACCATCAATGAAACAGCAAACTACAGAATGGGAGAAGATATTTGCAAGTGATGTATCTGAGAAGGAGTTAATATCCCAAATATGCAAAGAAATCATACAACAACTTAACACCAAAAAAAACAAATAATGCAATTAAAGATAGGCATAAGACCTGAATAGACATTTTTTCAAAGAAAACATAGAGATGGCTTACAAGGCACATGAAAAGATACTCAACATCACTAATTATTAGGGAAATGCAAATCAAAACAAAAATAAGCCATCACTTCACACCAGTTCAGTATCAAAAAGATAAGAAATAACAAGTGTTGGCAAGGATGTGGAGAAAAAGGAATTCTCATGCACTGTTAGTGGGAATGTAAGCTGGTGCAACCATTGTAGAAAACAGCACGGAGATTCCTCAAAAATTAAAACTAGAACTGCCATACAATCCAGCAATTCTATTTCTGGGTATTTACCTGAAGAAAACGAAGACACAAATTTGAAAAGATATATGTACCCTTATGTTTTTTGCAGCAGTATTTACTACAGTCAGGCTATGGAAGCAACCTAAATGTCTATCAGTAGATGAATGGATAAAAAAGATGTGGTATATATACACAATGACATATTTCTCAGCCATAACATAAATAATGAAATCTTGTTATTCATGACAACATGGATGGGCCTAGAGAGTATTATGCTAAATGAAGTCAGTCAGACTGAGAAAGACAAATACTGTATGATTTCACCTAAATGTGGAATCTAAAAAACAAAACAAACAAAACAGAAAAGGACTACTAAATACAGAAAACAAACTGATGGTTGTCAGAGGGGAGGGGGGTGGGGGACAAGTGAAATAGGTGTTAGGAGGAACAAACTTCAACTATAAAATAAGTCACAGGATGAAAAAGTACAGCATAGGGAATATAGCCAATAATACTGTAATAACTTTGTATGGTGACAGATATAGTGAGCATTTTGTAATGTATATAATTGTTGAATACTATGTTTTACGCTGAAACTAAACATTGTCAAATATAATTTTTAAAAATCTGACAATTTTGCAAAAATATTTCTGCTTACACATGGCAAACGATAGTTTTTGTTTAAAATGCAAACAGCTCATTAATTATGATCTAAGTCAATAAAACTAACAATCCAACAGAAAAAAAAATGTAAAGGGACATAAATAAATGGCCAATAATGTCCTACCAATGGCTATTAAAAATTAAGATACGCAACCCCATTCATAATTAAAGATATATAATAAAAATAATAACGAATAATAATTGTTCATCCAACAAATTGGAAAAGAAAATTCAATCTGAGGAAACTAGGTTTTGGAATAGGGTCATGTCCAATATGCATGTACCATCATACACTTCTGATGAAAACCCAAACTCTTACAACCTTTATGAATAAGATTTGACTAAAAATTAGTGTTTTATTCATGATTTAAGATATTATGTAATCTCCACAGTAATCAAAAGAATATCTCTAAGAATATGAATCTGATAAAAATTATCATATATATGGCATATTTACTTGATGTTTTAAATTAGTGTATGTTTTATAATGTATTAATACACTGGTACTAACTTATTGTGCTTACTTAAAATTTACTTACTGATGAAGTAAACAAAACAGAAGACAATCAGCATATGTTCAATTATTCCTTTTCAGTCTATCCCTCTACAATACAATATGAACTCACTATTGCTGGAAGTCTATTTTATTCATCTTTCCTATCTAGCATAACAATTTCACTAAGCTGTCCACAAAATGTAGGAAATAAGTGGGGAGCAGGACTTCTGGAATGGTAGAGAGCACAGGAGATTTCCTTAGCAGAGCAAAAATTTAACTGGTAAAATTAAAATTTTTTTTAAAGTATCTAGTAGTTTTTCTAAGGGCATACAGCAAATGAAGAGTCAAATCTCAATAAGAACAGCAAGTCTGTGGCATTTTAGTGACAATCTGCTCCCTTACCCTGATATCCTACTTCCATGTTTGGGAAGCTCTACCCAGCACTTACTCCAGGCAGATGTGGTCAATAAGATGGATAAGCTTCCTCTCCTCTCAGCTCTAGTCTGAGGCTATGATATCACCCCAGAAGGGACAGGCTGTATCTCAAGTTGCAAAAGATCTATTCCGGCTGGGCAGAGCCAAGAGGATTTTGTCTTCTGTTCCCCACCCAGTCCCCAAAACGAACTCAGAACCTCTACTCCAAGAATAGTAGGCTGGGGACCTGAGAGTGTCACCTTTAACTTGCTCATAGGGCAGAGTGCCTATGCTGGAGTAGCAAGGTGTGAAGAACAGGGGCTGCCACTGTCCATCCTTCATTGCTCACTCATAAAGTGGGGATGTTACTCTGGAAAAATTGAGTCTTCATACTGAGTTCTAGTGCAGTAGAATAGGGATTCTGTCCAGAGAGAAAAAGACAGGCTAGCTCTGCCTATAGAGATTGATTTGATTTGTAACACAGTAGGGAAAACACCATGCCTATGGGCATTGTCTAAAAACAATGGAGATCCTTGTACAGGCTGGTAGGTTCCTGACACAAGCAAACAGGCAAGGCATCAGAAGTTGAAAAGAAACAAGCAAAGTGATAGCCAAAAAGAGCCTATTTGGTAACAGTCATCTCTGGAGGTCATTAAGGATATGCACAGGTGCTAGTCTGTGCAGGATATAGGGGAAACAAAGCATTCCCAAGTTGCACAAAGATACATCAACACATGGTAAAAGCATTACTGGCAGAAGGATTTACAAGCAACCTCAGATCAAACATTGACTGAACAACAAGTTACTCTGACCCAAGAGCAACTTCTAGGAAATAAAATCACATTTATCCCTGGCAGTCAGAAAGGACGTGAATGCCCAAGGCTGCATCTTCTCAGGAGCAATCAGAGAGGAAATTCTAAGCTATTAGCATCTCATTAGACTTGTAGCAAATATAAATTCCCTGACCTGAGAAGCAGCACCCAGGCCACTCACACATCCAATGGTAAAGGATAAAAATATAACTGGCTAATAGAACTCAAAGCACAACTTCTGACCAATAAGTGACATTAAAAAGCTCTCAAATCAAGACTCCTAAGAAACTACAAAAGAAAGGGCAAAATAAACCAACAACAAGCTGCAGGAAGGAAATGACAAAGAGAACAGAAATAAGTAAATTACAGAATAGAGAATTAAAAAAAAAATCAATGAACCCAAAAGTTGATTCATTAAAACAAAAAAGGAAATCAAGAAAATTGACAAAATTTGGCTAGACTGACAAAGTAGGGGAAAAAAGACTCAAATTATGAAAACCAGAATCAAAGAAGGACATCATAACTGACTTTACAGAAATAAAAAAAGAATTAAGGGAAAAGTATGAAAAACTTTGTGTCAATAAATAAGATAATTTAAATAAAATGAACAAATTGCCAAAATGGACAAAAGAAATAGAAAATCTAAATACATCTATCACAAGTAAAGAAACTGAATTGGTAATTTTAAAACTTCCCACAGAGAGTGTCTGGGTATATTGATGGCTTCACTGGAAAGATCTACCAAACTTTCAAGGAAGAATTAATACCAGTCCTTCACAAAAACCTTCAAAAAAGAAAAAGGAAGGAAGGAAGGAAGGAAGGAAGGAAGGAAGGAAGGAAGGAAGGAAGGAAGGAAGAAGAGGAAAACACTTCCCAATTCATTCTATGAAGCCATTATTACTCCATACCAAAACCATCAGGGAGCAGAAGGGGACGGGGGCAGATGGACATACACAAGACTACTAATCAATATCCCTTATGAATATAGATGCAAGCATAACTCCTCTAAAAAAAAATACTACTCAGCAATGTATTAAATGATTATACATCACCAAATGGGATTAATTTCAGAAATGCCAAGTAGGTTTTAGCATTCAAAAAATTATCATAAATCACCTTAGTAATAGAATAAAGGATAAAAAAACACACAATCATTTCAACAGATGTAGGAATAAAGAGCATTTGACAAAATCCAACACGTTATGAAATGCTAAACAAATGAGGAATAAAAGGGAACCTGATAAATGACATCTACAAAGAAGTCACAGTCACAGTCTGAAATCAGGAACAAAATAAGGATGTTCTGTTTTCATCTCTTCTCAACATTGTCCTAGAGGTACTAGCCACGGCAGTGGCAATAAAAAGAAAATAAAAGCAATCCAAGACATCATATTTTGATAAAAAGGTCAATTCATAAATTTGATATATAATATAACAACAGAATCTCAAATATATAAAGCAAATACTGACAGAATTGAAGGAAGAAACAGACAATTCTACAATAGTTGGAGACTTTAATATACCACTTTCAATAATGGACAGCACATCTAGATAAAAGAATAATAAAGAAAATATCTCGGGCAGCCCTGGTGGCTCAGCGGTTTAGCACCGTCTTGAGCCCAGGGCCTGATCCTGGAGACCCAGGATCGAGTCCCATATCAGGCTCCCTGCATGGAGCCTGCTTCTCCCTCTCTCTGTCTCTCATGAATAAATAAATAAAATCTAAAAAAAAAAAGAAGAAGAAGAAAGAAAGATCTAAACAATTTTATAAACCAAAAGGATATCTATCTATCTATCTATCTATCTATCTATCTATCTATCTATCTATATTTATATCCCCAAACAGAAGAATACACATTATTCTCAAGTACACATAGGATATTATCCAGAATAGGCCATATATTAGGAAACAAAACAAATCTCAATAAACTTAAAATGAATGCAACCATATAAAGTATCTTCTCCAACCATAACAGAATGAAATTAGAAGTATCTTCTCCAACCATAACAGAATGAAAAAAATCACAAATGTGTGGAAAATAAGTATCACTCTAAACCAACAGGACAAAGAGAAAATTAAGTAACATTCTTTAAAAAGAAACAATATAATAAAAAAAGAAACATTAGAATACACTTAAGATAAATGAAAACAAAAATCCAACATACCACCCTCTGAGTGCTTATCTTCACTGCACTCAGTGAGAAATCTAGAGCTCTAAATGCCTACATTAAGAAAGAAGATCTCGGGGGGAGGGGCAAGATGGCGGAAGAGCAGGGTCCCCAAATCGCCTGTCCCCACCAAATTACCTAGATAACCTTCAAACCATCCTGAAAATTTACGAATTCGGCCTGAGATGTAAAGAGAGACCAGCTGGAATGCTACAGTGAGAAAAGTTCGCGCTTCTATCAAGGTAGGAAGACGGGGAAAAAGAAATAAAGACACAAAAGGCCTCCGAGGGGGAGGGGCCCCGCGAGAAGCCGGGCTGAGGCCGGGGCGAGTGTCCCCAGGACAGGAGAGCCCCGTCCCGGAGAAGCAGGAGCTGCACCAACCTTCCCGGGCGGAAAGGGGCCCGCAGGGAGTTGGAGCAGGACCCAGGAGGGCGGGGATGCCCTCGGGCTCCCGGGGACACTAACAGACACCTGCGAGCGCAGGAGAGTGCTCCGAGCTCCCTAAGGGCTGCAGCGCGCACGGAGGGACCGACCGGAGCAGCTTGGAGGGGCTCGGGCGGCGGCTCCGCGGAGGGGGCTGCGGGGCGGGAGCGCGAATCCAACAGCGCAGGCCCCAGAGCACAGGGCGCCGGGACACAGCCCAGGATCCGGCCTCCCCCGGGACAGGCAGAGGCCGGGAGGGCCCAGGACAGCAAGGACGCTCCTGCCCCGAGCTGAGCAGATCAGCGGCCCCGCCCCGGAGCCTCCAGGCCCTGCAGACGGAGAACCGAGAGCCCCGAGCCCCGTAGTTCCTGCGGAGGCTGAATCCAGGCTTCCAGGGTTGCCATAGCAACTGCGGTTGTTCCTCCTGGGGCCCCACGGGGTAAACAACCCCCGCTGAGCCCTGCAACAGGTAGGGGCAGAGCAGCTCCCCCAAGTGCTAACACCTGAAAATCAGCACAGCAGGCCCCTCCCCCAGAAGACCAGCTGGACGGACCAGTGATACTCCCCCGTGTTCCAATACAACTTGTTTTTGGCCACTCTGCACTGAGCAAAATGACTAGAAGGAAAACCTCACCTCAAAAGAAAGAATCAGAAACAGCCCTCTCTCCCACAGAGTTACAAAATCTGGATTACAATTCAATGTCAGAAAGCCAATTCAGAAGCACTATTCTACAGCTACTGGTGGCTCTAGAAAAAAGCATTAAGGACTCACGAGACTTCATGACTGCAGAATTTAGATCCAATCAGGCAGAAATTAAAAATCAATTGAATGAGATGCAATCCAAACTAGAAGTCCTAACGACGAGGGTTAACGAGGTGGAAGAACGAGTGAGTGACATAGAAGACAAGTTATTGGCAAAGAGGGAAACTGAGGAAAAAAGAGAAAATCAATTAAGGGACCATGAAGACAGATTAAGGGAAATTAATGACAACCTAAGGAAGAAAAACCTACGCTTAATTGGGGTTCCCGAGGGCGCCGAAAGGGACAGAGGGCCAGAATATGTATTTGAACAAATCCTAGCTGAAAACTTTCCCAATCTGGGAAGGGAAACAGGCATTCAGATCCAGGAAATAGAGAGATCCCCCCCTAAAATCAATAAAAACCGTTCAACACCTCGACATTTAATAGTGAAGCTTGCAAATTCCAAAGATAAAGAGAAGATCCTTAAAGCAGCAAGAGACAAGAAGTCCCTGACTTTCATGGGGAGGAATATTAGGGTAACAGCAGACCTCTCCACAGAGACCTGGCAGGCCAGAAAGGGCTGGCAGGATATATTCAGGGTCCTAAATGAGAAGAACATGCAACCAAGAATACTTTATCCAGCAAGGCTCTCATTCAAAATGGAAGGAGAGATAAAGAGCTTCCAAGACAGGCAGGAACTGAAAGAATATGTGACCTCCAAACCAGCTCTGCAAGAAATTTTAAGGGGGACTCTTAAAACTCCCCTTTAAGAAGAAGTTCAGTGGAACAATCCACAAAAACAAGGACTAAATAGATATCATGATGACACTAAACTCATATCTGTCAATAGTAACTCTGAACGTGAATGGGCTTAATGACCCCATCAAAAGGCGCAGGGTTTCAGACTGGATAAAAAAGCAGGACCCATCTATTTGCTGTCTACAAGAGACTCATTTTAGACAGAAGGACACCTACAACCTGAAAATAAAAGGTTGGAGAACCATTTGCCATTCAAATGGGTCTCAAAATATACCCTAAAAACTATAGAACACTTCTGAAAGAAATTGAGGAAGACACAGAGATGGAAAAATATTCCATGCTCATGGATTGGCAGAATTAATATTGTGAAAATGTCAATGTTACCCAGGGCAATTTACACGTATAATGCAATCCCTATCAAAATACCATGGACTTTCTTTAGAGACTTAGAACAAGTTATTTTAAGATTTGTGTGGAATCAGAAAAGACCCCGAACAGCCAGGGGAATTTTAAAAAAGAAAACCATATCTGGGGGCATCACAATGCCAGATTTCAGGTTGTACTACAAAGCTGTGTTCATCAAGACAGTGTGGTACTGGCACTAAAACAGACATATAGATCAATGGAACAGAACAGAGAACCCAGAAGTGGACCCTGAACTTTATGGTCAACTAATATACGATAAAGGAGGAAAGACGATCCACTGGAAGAAAGACAGTCTCTTCAATAAATGGTGCTGGGAAAATTGGACATCCACATGCAGAAGAATGAAACTGGACCACTCTCTTGCACCATACACAAAGATAAACTCAAAATAGATGAAAGATCTAAATGTGAGACAAGATCCCATCAAAATCCCAGAGGAGAACTCAGGCAACACCCTTTTTGAACTTGGCCACAGTAACCGGAGAAGGACAAACAGTGTATGTTCTCATTCATTTGGGGAATATGAATAATAGTGAAAGAGAATATAAGGAAGGGGAGAAGAAATGTGTGAGAAATATCAGAAAGGGAGTCAGAACATAAAGACTTCTAACTCTGGGAAATGAACTAGGGGTGGTGGAGGGGGAGGAGGGCGGGGGGTGGGGGTGAATGGGTGACGGGCACTGAGGGGTACACTTGACGGGATGAGCACTGGGTGTTATTCTGTATGTTGGTAAATTGAACACCAATAAAATTAATTAATTAAAAAAAAAAAGAAAGAAGATCTCAAGTATTACACCCTAAAAAACTAGAAAAGAAGAGGAAACTAAAAAAAACTAGCTAAAGGAAGGAAATAATAAAGATTAGACCAGAAATAAATAAATAAGAGAACAAAAAAATTCAAGAAAATCAAAAGGTGATTCTTTGAAAAGCTCCAAAAAACTGACCAGCCTTTAGCTAACTGACAAAAAAAAAAAAAAAAAAAAAACCAGAAATAACTAACATCAGAACTGAAGTTGAGGACATTACTGCTGAAATTAAAAGGACCATAGCAGAATGAGTGCCAACAAACTAGATAAGCCTAGATGAAACAAATTAAAGGAAACACACCAGATATTAAACTGAGTCAAAACAAAACACAAAACCTCAACAAAAATATGTAACAAGTAGAGATGGACTCAATCAGTAATCCAAAACTTCCCCAAAAAGTAAAATCCAGGACCAGATGGTTTCAATGGTAAATTCTAACAAACATGTTAAAGAATTAACAATTCTTCACAAGGTCTTCCAAAAAACCCAGAAGAGTTCAGATTAATGCCTGGTGTATATATAGTAAGCACCACATTAAGGTTTTGGCTATTATCATCACTACTACTACTATTATTGTCCTAAAACAGAAGGCTATTTATTCTTTTCTAAAAATTTTCCAAAGTAGACACCATATAACCTGTCCTTGTTTACCAATAGTTACTGAGATATTTTTAAATGTTTTATTTCTAATACACTGCTCCCAGAAAAATATACATTCTATGCTAAATAGTACAGCATACTATACAAACCCTGGACAAAGACTGCCTAGAGTTGACTCCTAACTTGCTGTATGACTCTCAGGTAACTTAACTGCATGTGACTCAGTTTCTTCTTCTATAAAACAGGGGATAATAAGAGTACCCATTCTTCACTGGGTGACTGTAAGGTTTAAGTGAGTTATAAAGTACATGTAAAGTGCTTAGAACAACATCTGATGCATAGCAAGTGTTAATATATATTTGTTATTATTAAACAATAATTTGTAAAGTAGCAAGTTAATGTTTAGTAAGTGTTAATTATATGCTGAATGCTACAATAAACACTTAAACATTATACTTTTTTTTTTTTTTTTTTTTTACAAAATCCCTACTTTGTAGAGCAGAAAGGGAAAAAGGTTTACTAAGGTAAGTATCTTGCCTAGTCATACTGCTATCAAATGGCAGAACTGGGAATGTAAACCCAGCTAAAACCCAGAGCTCTTCAATTTTCAGAAGAGATTTACCTCTACCCTTTCCTCTCCAGAGCTAATGACAAACAGGTATAATCAAACACAGCATTCTCTCTGCTCCCAGAAGCAGTGATAGAATCTTCTTCTGCACAGGCTTCTACACAGTTACTATCAATAGAACAAAGCTGGCATGAGAAATGAAATCAATTTGTCATCCTTGCTACTTAAATTGCCTTTCATTCAAGAAGAGGGAGACCTTTTTTTTTAAAGGAAGGCTATTTCTTTATTATTCAAGTAATCAATCTATGATGAACACAGGTAAAATATACTCACATGTAAAGTTACTTACAGAAAATTTTCTTTAAAAAAACAATTAAGGTAAGTAAAATTTAAGGCTCCTTGTAAAGACACAATGTGGTTTACATACTATACCCTTCAGAATCCGTGGGTTCTACACAGGTGAGCTGCAACTCAGGAAAGACAAGGTCAGCTGGTTCCATATACCCCAGTTTTAACCAAAGCAACTTTGCTTTTTATCTGTTCTAGTTATAGAGTAAGGTTCTTCATAAAATTTTATTTCGGGGGAAAGGAGTTTCTACTGCCAAATACTGATACTGAAAAACACAAAACTCAGAATTCACAGAAGTACCATAAGTCTATACTTTCAAAATATTAAAAAATATTTTTGTCTGGTCAAGGAGAAAGAGTGCTTTTACTGAAATAAATCAGAATTACTAAAATCTACTGGGTAATCTAAAGTATACTAATTGAATACATGATGCTTTAGTTACTATGGCAAACACTAGTAATTCCAGCCAAAAGACTATGACTAAGACTAATTAGGTCACATCTTTTGTCTCTGTCCTGACTTAATTCTTCCTTCTTTTAGTTACCCTAGAGTCCTTTCCTCAGTTATATGCTAAAAGCTGATTATTTATAATCCCTAAAGAAAAAGTCTTTAAAACGGCAGAATGGAGCAAAATAAAGACAAGTTCACCAAAATAGACATAACCTTTCAAACTGTGGTCAGTGGAAATATTTCCCAAATATTACAGCAATCTTCCTCTACCTTTACCCAGAGCTGAAGAGTGCTTATACATAAAAATCATGATGAAACCCTAGGGTAGCTTAGTTACAATTTTAAAATTAAAAATAACAGTGGAGAAATAGGGAGTATAAAGCAGTTCAACAATTCAATGGAGTATTATATAGGCAATAACTACAAATACTATGAGGCAACAGGGAAAGTTTTATGAGATCTTTAAAATTTATAAGATTGTAAATATCCACATAACTATGTAAAACATGTACAAAAATAAGATATAGATAGATATGTAGAAGTCAAAGTCAAAACAGGGAGTGAAAATTTTTTCTTTAAAGTTTTCCAGAAAGGAAAAAAAAAAAAATTCCAGAAAGGGAGTGATATAGACTCAAAAAGAAGAAACATCAAAAATAAGAATAAAGAAGGCTCAGGGCATATTAGAATCCATACAAAGACTCAGAATGATCAGATATTCAAAGAAATATCTAGAAACCCAACAACAGAGGGGTACAGGTAACCCAAAGAAGAGGTCGAAATCCACAGAGGAAGTAAATGAGAGAGAGAGAGACAAACACCAGAGTTGAAGAGGAAAAAGAAATCTGAGGGGGTGTCACAGACCAAGAGAGAGGGAAGAAACCCAGAGACCAAAAAATAGAGACCCAGAACCCAGAGTGAAAAAAACAAAAACCCAGTAAATAGAGATTCAAAAGGAAGGAGACAAAAGGCACAGAAGAGACTAAGAAAATAGTAGGGAAGGAGAGAGGAGTACAACAATGAAAGAGTTATTAAATATTCCCATATACAACTGAACTCATCCATCAAGTCTTTCATCCTTATAAACCTTAAACACTGAACTCTTTCTTCTCATCCTCACAATTTCTAAAATCATCCCTTTAATTGCCTCTTCACATTTCATTTAGGCATGTATTCTGACCACCGATCTCCTGTTCGGACATTCCCCTAAGCTCTGCGACAACCCGAAAAGAAACTCATCATGGAGTTTTGAATCCCAGCCTTTTCACAGAAGTTTTTTGTTTGTTGTTATTTGTTTGTTTTTTACTGCTTTGCAGTAAAAACCTGGATCCCACCCAAAGGGACTGGTTTCTTTCAGTTCTCCCAAATGAAGACTGTTCTCACATTCTAGGACCAGAAGGCAATACTTGGCAATCATCTGGTTCTTCACTGCCCTGGTCTCAACATCCTTTCTCCCTCCTCCCAGAACTCCTAAGAGCTCTACCACATGGCTATATGACTCTTTATCAATCCAACCTTGTCAATGTCCTTTCTCCTCTTAGCACCCCAGCCTCCACTACCACCTCTACCATCTATGAAGTCAAACATGTATCTATCTAATGGACATTGCTATTTGCATGTCCCAGACGCATCTCGAACTATTATTATTTCCTCCCTCAAAATTCTAATATATACCTAATGCTTGTTAGAAAAATGCCTACCTAATATAGGACTTCATATTCAGAGAGAAATCATCTTTAAAGATTTGTAAGAATTTCCTAAGACATTTAGATCCTTTTCCAAAACTGTAGTTCTAAGTTCATTCTCAGTGACTTACTCTTAAGAATTAGAACTGATAATTACAAACCTGAGCTCTCAATCCCCATCTTCTCATATGGGATATATTAATTTACTACCTGGTGTCTTTTTTTTTTTTTAAAGATTTTATTTATTCATTCATGAGAGACAAAAGAGAGAGAGAGAGAGAGAGAGAGGCGCACAGGGACACAGGCAGAGAGAGAAGCAGGCTCCATGCAGGAAGCCCAACATGGGACTCAATCCTGGGACTCCAGGATCACGCCCTGGGTTGAAGTCAGTGCTAAACTGCTGAGCCACCCAGGCTGTCTTGAGTGATGTTAGCCCTGCCAGAACAATTCAGAAGAAGGGAAGTGGAGATTATGAGTAAGGCAAGAAGAAATCATCTTTTTAGTGGCTAGAAGATTATGGGAGATCCTGAACCTGTGTATTTTTGCATATCTTCAGAAAACCTTCCTTTTTTGTTAAGGAAGGATCATTATTTTCAGCAATATGTCACAGCTTTTCTGTTTTTTTTTTTTTTTTTTTTTTAATGAAGCTATTCAAAATTAAGAGGAATCATTCTTCTCACTTTGGAAAATTTACAAAGCTCAAGACAAAGTTCTGAGAGAAATAAAACTTTAGAAAGTGTATTTCTTTTTTATAATAGAGGTTCAGTGTCTTTTTGGTTACCCAGACTTTGTGCTTAATGACTTCTCAATTGCTCTTTATCTGTAAGACCATTTATGCTGATAAAACAGTTCTGAATAGCAACACAGAGGAAAATCTATCCTCTGGGGTACACAGATAACAGTCGGCTATCACTCCCATGGCAGGATTAAGTGAGAGTGAGGGCAGACTATGATCAAAGTTTCCCCCAGACCAAAATTAGATAGAACCTTTATTCAAAAGTTTGACATTCTTCCTTTTCTGCTCTTTATCTTCATAAGCATTAAATGAGCTAATATTTATAAAGTACTAAAAACAGTGTCTGCTATACAGAGAAAACTATATAAATAAAGTAATCATGTTTAGGGTTTAGGGGTTTTGGAAAGGTTTAGGAAAAGGTTTAGGGGTTTTGTAAGGAGACCTTTGCAAACCAATCTCTATGTAATCCAGTGGTTCATGGAACAAATAATTCTGACCTTTACTTTCCTCCCTGGGGTATTATAATGTGTAGCATCTAATAACAAAAAGTCATGAGGATGCAAAATTCCATTATAAGAGTGCTGTGAACATAACAGATGTTCCATAATTTTATTTGAGAAGAGACAGGAAAAAGTAAAGACATGTCAAAACAGACTAAAGATTAAAGACATAACAGGCAGTTTGCTATGTTAAAAAAAAAAAAAAGCAGCATGAACCTCAAAACTGGCTTTAGAAACAAAAGAGCTCTTATACGTATTTTTTACAAGGGCTTACAGTCCTTAACATAACCACCTGAGAAATAAGAGTCACTAAGGAGCCAATTTGCTAATTGTGGTTGCTAAAACATTAGCTATGACTGACACAAACACATATCAATATATTACATTTACGTATCTACAAGAGGTATATCAGAATCATGGCTTAATACAAAAGTACCTTCCCATATTATAGGCTTTGCTATGAAAAAAAGAACTTCTAAGGGAATAATCTAAACAAAATTTAATGGAAAATGGTTAAACACTGGTATACTGGGAAATTATAGTTAAATGAAGTAAAAAGAACACTGGGCTTAGAAATCAAGAGGAATTATGGATCTAGGAACTTTAGATAGTATATACCAGAAATCTGAGGTCCAATATATTAAATGGACTTATCCAAAGTCATTTTTGTTTAGCTAAAAAGATTAAGTGTTTTATTATTTGCCCTGCCCTTTCATCCCAAACTAGTGAAGCAGAAATGTAAGGAAAATATTGAATCTGGGGAGAAGGGACAGTGAATGGGCAGAAAGTAGAAGGTAAAACAGAAGAAACTGACTTCTGCACTTCAAACTCCAATGAGCACAATGGCATTAGTTACTGTCATCTGAACAGAAAGACCAAAAGGGTTGGTGGATGCCCAGCACAAAGTCTCCTTTAATTATCCTTTGCTTTCACAGAATTACATATAATCATAAATAGTGACCACTTATAACAAGCTGTTTCCCTTTTCCCTCCAATACTTCTACTTAAAATGACATGATTTTCTACCCTCTAATAACAGGTGGAAGTATCATGGGGCTCCAGGAGCACGTAAGGAATACAGAAGGTTTAAAATATATGTGCGTGTGTGTATATATACAGAATTAAAGACAAATATTCCAAAAGAGAAAAATTCTTAAAAATTCATTCCCTTTATCATTTCATAAACATTTTCTGACATAACTAATGAGATTCAATGATTATATCTTGAGCTCAGAATCACCAGGGCTCAATTAGCAAAACTTCTGCAAGTTGGGCTAGGGTAGGGGATGGGGTAGAGAATGATGACTATCACAATATTCAGTACATACTTTCTGCAAGACCTACCTTCTCACCACTTGAGTAGAAGAAATAACGCAATCGGACTATGTTACAGTGGTCTAGCTTTCTCATGATTTGGAGCTCTCGGTTCTGAAAAGGAAACACATGAAAATATTTTTTAAAGGATAAATGCTATTCACCATATTGACTAAGATGCTAAGATTTCATAACATTAAACAATACAAAGAGGAGGCTATGGATATGTTTCCAAAAAGTATGGTCTGGGGGTGGGGGCCTGGACAAAATAAGTAGGGGAGTAGGAGGTACAAACTGCCCACGTGTAAAATAAATAAGTCATGGAGATGAAAAACAAAATATAAGGAATATAGTCTATAATACTGTAATATACTTATTGTGGTGAGAGTTTCATAATGTATATAATTGTTGAATCGCTATGTTGTACACCTGAAATTAATTTAATATTATGTCAACTATACTTTAATTAAAAAATTTAAAAATTAAAAAAATAACAAAAAAAATTTTAAACAAAATAAAAAGTATGGTCTATAAGACCACTGCTAACCTGCAACTGATTTGTTAATAGTCTGTTACTAGTCTAGTTTCTACTATTCTGCAAGATACAGAATTGAACATAAGTGCTTAGAATGTTTTAGAGCAATTTGACAGAATCATTTCATATCTGTGAATCTTATAATAAAGAGTGGGGCTTACATTTTGTATTTTTTTAAATTTCACTTTTCTAGTAACTGATTTGTATTTTACAACAATATCAGTCTTTGATGAGCTGGAAATATATATATTTATTATTTTCTATATATAGAAATATATTTTTATTTATATATAAAAATAAAAATAAAAAATAATATTTTTATTAAATAAAAATATTTTCTATATATAGAAATATTTTCTATATATATTTCTAATATGTATTAGAAAAGCTTTCTAAGGTTTTAAATAAAATATATAATATATAATATAATAAATATATATTTATTTAAAACCTTAGAAAGCTTTTTTTTTTTAAGATGTTATTTATTCATGAGAGACACAGAGAGGGGGGCAGAGACATATGCAAAGCAAAAAGCTGGCTCCCTGCGGGGAGCCTGATGCAGGAATTCATCCCAGGATCAAGACCTGAGCCAAAGGCAAATGCTCAACCACTAAGCCACCCAGGTATCCCAGAACTGGAAATTTTTAAACTAATACTTCACCACTAATAGCTTGAGAAGCAGTGCGTATAATATGTAAGAGATATCTGGAATGAACTATTACTACTGTAGTCTTTCACAAGTGTAATAAAAATCAAACTCCTCACTGAACAAATGAATTTGGGGGCAAAGGGCTCTGACAAGCCCTGCTATCTTCCAAAGATATGGTTTAAAAAAAAAAAGAAAAAGAAAGAAAGAAAAATCTGAGAACCTCATAAGAAGGGCTCAGTTGCTAAGTTAAAATATGGCATACTAGAAATTGTACAGTCCTGATAAATTTATAGACCACACAAATGATTTTTCCTTTGGGGAGTTTCAAAGTTATGTTCATTCTTCATGAAAAGAAAGCATTAAATAATATGATGCTTAAATAACAAAATAAGTTTCTGCAGTCATAAATTTGAAGAGTATATATTAACAAAGAAGATAAATTTTAGGGTCTCCTGCGTGGCTCAGTGGTTGAGGTTCTGCCTTTGGCTCAGGTCATGATCCTGAGGTCTTGGGACCAAGTCCTGCATCAGGCTCCCCACAGTGAGCTTGCTTCTCCCTCTGCCTATGTCTCTGCCTCACTCTCTGTGTCTCACTTGAATAAATAAAATCTTAAAAAAAAAGTAAAAAATTCTTTTATAGAACATCAATCTTTCATCACATTACTTGTTATAAAATGTTTATAGCTGAAGAAATAAGCAGACACCACACAATTATACAGTATAATTGCTTTGATAAAGATAGGTCACATTCTGAATTTTGACTGTGGTAGAGGAGAACACAAAAAACTTTAACAATTTCAAAACTATGTCTATTTGTATTTTAAACTGATGCTAAGTCTGGAAGTGTGTCTGCACTTTGCCAGTTCACATCTACGTAGCTAGTTTTGTGGAAGAACTGCTAGTAAGCTAAGACTCACTGCTCTCACGATGTGCATACACTTAAGATTGTTTTTCAACAGAGCCAACTATGTTAAAATAAGCTATTTTTCCGGACTCATTAAAGTTATAAAAGAGAACTATTAAATTCTCAGATAATGGAAGTTGTATACGTTTATGCATACTTTTACCGGAAAGAATGCATAAGTGAAGCAAATACATGGACCTAAATATTCATCTACCCTTACTTTATCAGATTCTATTCTTTTTAAGTCTTAAATTTTCTCATCTTAAAATTCCCTATAAGGTTTAAAATATAAATTTCACAGAGTAACATTTATAAGTATTAATCATGCCAACATTAGGCAAACAAAGTTAATGCCTGAATGAAATTAAATATACAACTATTACAAGCCTAGCCATTGTTACTGAGTCATTATTAATTCACTAATGGCATACTAATTCTATAGAGAACACAGCTATTCTACAAATATTGTACATCTATTCTATGCTAGACATTGTTCATAGTGTTAAAGATATGGCAGTGAACAAGATAAAGTTCCTATCTTCATGAAACTTACAGTCTATGAGGGACAGTGAGGAAGAATGTATTTTCATATACCGTAAGGAGACAGAGTATAAAATGGACAAGCAGCTATATTTTGGATAGGGAGGTCAGAGTATACCTCACAAAGGAGGTAAGATCTGAACACAAATGTGTATGATATGATGATGAGAACCATGTGAAAATATGGGAGAAGAGCACAGCAGCTTATAGGAACCTCCAAATGTAAATGGCTAGAGGTGGACGTGACATATTCAAGAAATAGCTAGAAGAATTACATGATTGTAGCACATTGAGTAAAGGAAGAGAAGAAAAGTTCAGAGAAAGTAGGCAGGGGGTAGGTCTATAAACTCTTTTAATATGGTAATAAACTGAGTTTTACATTAAATGTAAAGGAAAGCCAATGCAGTTTTGATCAGGAAAATGACATAATCTAATTTACCCTTTTTAAAAGATCATTCTAAAAACTGAAGAGAATAAATTTGATGGTGAAAGTGGTTCAAGATTTCTGTTTTCTATCTTTGAAGTTTGAAATGTTTACTGGACATCCAAGTGAAAATTCCATGATGCTCAAGGTAGAAGTTGAAGCTTGTATGTATCACCTTCATAAAGGAAACTTAAAGGGAACCCAACGGCATCATCTGGGGAAGAAGTTTAGACCAAAATACATAAATAAATATTCAGAGGTATGAGAAGGAGTAGATCACTTGGAGGAGTCAATGAAGTAGGATGAAAAACAGGAGAAAATGTTATCTTAGAAGCCAATTCAAAAACATTTTCAGAAAAAGGGAGTGACCATTTATGTGGACAGCTGCTGAAAGGTTGATTAAGATAAAAATAGAAAACTGATAATTGCAAAGAGTAAATGCAGGATGCTTGTGACTCTTACAAAAGTGCTTTAGGGGGAACAGTGGTAAGGAAAGCCCGACTAGAGTGAATTACAGTGGGCCTGGAAGACACAGGGGAAGGAATAAGAAGTTAGAAAGTTTAAAAAGAGACAATATTTCCAGCTGTAGTGGAATAAATAGATGTGGCAAATCCACTCCCCTTCAAAACACCTATTAAAGCTAGGGTTGTAAAAAAAAAAAAAAAAAAAAAGCTAAGGGTTCCTAGGTGGCTTAGTTAAGTGTCTGATTCTTGGTCTTGGTGCCGGTCATGATCTCAGGGTCATGAGATACAACCCTGGGTGGGGCCAGGATTCTTGTTCAGTGGGGAGTCTGCTTGAGAGTCTTTCTCTCCCTCTGCCCCTCCCCCAGCTCACACATGAGTGCGTAAGCTCTCTTCTTGCTCTCTCAAAAGAAAGAAAGAAATCTTAATTTTAAAAAAAGGACTACATTGTAGAAAACAAACATTTCAAGACTCTAGGAATCAAGGCAACAACAAATCGAGTAGCATTTACTCATGAAAAGCTGCTGGACACTGGAGTTGGGACAATAGGGATCAGCAGCTTTTTTTTGCCAGAGGATGCTACTGTCTCCAACCACCACTGCCCAGCTCACAGGTTGAGGCAGTTTTACCAGGGCAGAGTTGGCCATGAAAACCAGGAATTTTGCTTGGAAGGGCGCTACCATCATTTAGAAAAGAGAAAAACCCATGTCCAGTGGCACTGGCAGTAAAAATGGCAAATCTGGTAAGAAACAAAGTAAGAAGAAAGCTCATAGTTCTGGTCCCCTGAGGATAAAGTCCCAGCTGGGGAAAATGACAGACTTGGCATAACATTTAAGAAATGTAACAGGGAGATAGATCCTAGACATGAGAGGCCCAGAGGGGCTAAATAAGCCCTCCACATATTCCTGGCTGGCTGAAAAGCTATGCACACATGCAGGGGAATCCCAACAGGCCTCTGAGAAAGTAAAAGCTGAGGCCAAGTTAAAAGCTGGCCAAATTTTAAATGGACTCCTCCATCCATGTACAGAACAATAAAAAAGTGATGGAAGCCTTATAAATTCAAGATGTTTTAAGCATAATCTCTAACCAATAACTGGTTTCCTACTAAACTATACAGACACAGCATCTGAAAAAAAAATCAGGCTAAAAAATTAAAATTAGAATAAAAAATTTAAGACAGAATTAGGGGCTTCAAGTTGTGAAGGTATTCTACAGATTAGATGCAGATGAGTTACAAAAGAAAAAGAAAGATAGAAAGGAAAATCCCAAAATAACAACCTTCAGAGGATTAAAAAACAAAAAACAAAATAATCAGAGTTCAGAGTTGCTACAATGTTTCATCTGAAAATGTCCAACTGTCAAAAATATAAAAACTTTTTTAAAAGGAAGAAAAGAAAAAAGAAAAAAATGTGAGACATGCAGACAATAGAAAGAGCTAACCTACTCTTAGGTTAAAAAAAAAAAAGCAGCTAACTGAAAGTGACTCTGGGTAGACACAGTTGTTGGATTTAGCAGACAAGAATACAAAGTAGCTATTCTATTGGAAAACATAAGGACCTAAAACTATAAAACTCCTGGAAGAAAACATAGGGAGTACATAAGTTTCCTGGCACTGGTCTTGGCAATGAGTTTTTAGATGTGACAGCAAAAGTAAAGGCAACAGCAGCAAAAATAAACAAGTGGGAACTACATCAAATTAAAAAGGTTTTGCAGAGCAAATAAAACCATCAATGAAATCAAAGGCAACCTATGTAATGGAACAAAATATTTTTGAATCATATATGAGATAGGGGTTAATATCCAAAATATATAAAGAACTCAGACAATTCAACAGCAAGAAAACAAGTCAATTAAAAACTGGGCAAAAATCTGAATAGACATTTTTTGCAAAGAACATATAACAGCCAACAGATTAAATGAGATAGTGTTCAACATCACTAATCATCAGGGAAATGCAAATCAAAACCACAATGAGGTATCATTTCATACCTGTTAGAACAGCTATCATCAAAAAGATAAAGTGGTGGTAAGGATGTAGAGAAAAGGTAACCCTTGTGCACTGGTAATAGGAAATTAAATTAATGCAGCTACTATGAAAAATAGTATGGAGGTTTTTGAAAATATTAGAAACAGAACTACCATGATCCAGCAATGACACTTCTGGGAATATACTGCAAAATTAAAATCATTATCTTGAAGAGACATCTGTACTCTCACATTCACTGACACCATCATTCACAAAAGCCAAGACATGGAAACAACCTAAGTATCCATCAACAGATGAATGGGTAAAGAAAATGTGATATAGACAGACAGGAATATCATCCAGCCAGAAGAAGGACAACCTTACGTTTGCAACATGGATGGACCTTGAGGTCATTATACTAAGTGAAATAAATCAGGCCGAGAAAGACAAATACCATATATCACTTATACATGCGATCTAAAGAGTCAAACTCATAGAAAGACTATTCTCCAGGGGCTGGAGAGTAGGGCAAAGGGGAGATGTTGGTCAGAGTACAAACTTCTAGTTACATGAATAAGTTCTGAGAATCTCACCTACAGTATGGTGACTATAGTTAATAATACCAAATGTATATTTTAAGTTGCTAAAAGAGTAGATCCTACACATTCTCATCACAAAAAGAAATGCTAAAAATTATAGGGATGCCTGGGTGGCTCAGCAGTTGAGTGCTTCAGCTCAGGGCATGATCTCAGGATCCAGGATCAAGTCCCTTATCAGACTCCTTGTGGGGAGCCTGCTTCTCCCTTGGCCTGTGTCTCTGCCCCCCCCCCCCCCCGTGTCTCTCATGAGTAAATAAATAAAATCTTAAAAAAAAAAAAAGGTAATTATAAGGTGTGACAGTTAATGGTATGGTGGTAATCATTTTGCAATATATAAATACACCAAATGAATGTGTACACCTTAAACATACAGAATGTTTTATATCAATTCTATCTCAGTAAAGTGGGAAAATTTTTAAAATAGAGAATATATTCAAAGAGTTAAGGGAAATCATATATTAAAATTTTTTTTTAAAGATTTTATTTATTTATTCATGAGAGACACACACAGAGAGAAAGACAGAGAGAGAGAGGGAGAGAGAGAGAGGCAGAGGGAGAAGCAGGCTCCGTGCAGGCAGCCTGATGCAGGACTCGATCCTGGTCTCCAGGATCATACCCTGTGGCGCCAAACCACTGAGTCACCCAGGCTTACCCCCACTCCATGTATTAAAAATTAAGGGAAAATATGGCAATTACATAAGTAGGAAATTTCAATACAGAACATACTAACTTCTAAAACCTGGAAATACTAGAGGTGAAAGTGTAACAAAGTGAAAGATTAACTGTGGGCACAAGATAAGATTTGAGATGACATTTAAAAAAAAAATCTGTGAACTTAAAAATAGAGAAACAGAAATTATCCAGCTGAAAGAACAAAATGAAAAAAAAGACTGCAGAAAAATGAAGAGGGCCTCAGAAGCCTCATGTAGGATAACAGTACACCTACCAACATATGTATAAAGGCAGCATAAAAAAAAAAAAAGAGTAAAAAGAAAATGGAGAAAAAATATTTGAAGAAATAACTGCTGAAAACACCCAAAATTTGATGAACAACACTACTCTATTAACCACAAACCTTAATGAACCCTAAGCTAAATGAGCCCCAAAAGGATAAATGCAAAGCAATTCACATCTAGGCACATCACTTTTGAACTGAAGACAGAAAGAAAAAAAATCATGAAAGCAGTAACAAAAAGAAGGCTTATAATATACATGGGAAAAACAATAAACAGTTGATTAATCATTAGACTGATGAAGGCTGGAAGGCAAAAAATAAGATAAAATTTAAAAATCCTGTCAACCAGGAAGGCTATATACAGAAAAATTATTCTTTAAACATGAAAGGAAAAATACATTCCCAGATATATTTTTTAAATCATTTTTTAAAACATTTTATTTATTTGAGAGAGAGAGCACAAGCAGGGGGAGGGGGAAAAGCAGCAGAAGGAGAGGGAGCTGGGCATAAGGCTCAAACCCAGGACCCCAAGATCATGACCTAGGCCAAAGGTAGACACTTAACCAACTGAGCTACCTAGGCCCCCCTCCAGATTGCCGTTTAATTGGAAGGCCTGACTTTAAGAAATACTATGAGTGTTTCTCAGACTGAAAAGAAATGACATCAGGAGGTAATCTGATCCACAAGGAGAAAGGAGATCACAGAAATGGTAAATATAAATAGGAACATATAAAAGACTATATAAATATATTTTTCTTCCCTTAATTTCACCAAATATGTATATTGAATAAAGCAATTACAATAAGTGTTTTATTAAGTTTATCACATAAATAGATGTAACACACATGACAATAATGGTAGGAAAAGGGGGACGAGAAAATGCAGCTCTATCTGTGAAAAGGTGCTATGTTTTACTGAATTTAGTATAACCTGAATCAGACTGAAATGCACATTGTGATTCCTATAGCAACCACTAAGAAAATAATTTTTGTAATGCTAAAACAAACAAACAAATAAAACAAAACACAACCCTGGACCCTACAATGGTACCTTAAAAAATGAAGGCAATACATGAGAGCAGAGGAACAAAAACATGAGAGATAAACAAAAGAAAGAGCACCATGGCACAGGTAACTCCAACCATAACAAAAACCACACAATATGTAATTAACTAAGCACACAATCAAAGGGCAGAGATTGTTAGACTGGATAAGAAAGAAAACTCCAACTACATTCTCTACAGTACACATACCTTAAATTCAAAGACAGAAATAGCTTGGAAGTAAAAGGATGGAAAAAGATGTATCATGCAAATAGCAACCAAAAGAGATCTAGAATGGCAATGTTATTAGCAAATCAAATCCTGAGAGCTAGAGATTTTCCTATGTCCTATCATATAAATCACTTCATATTCTAATTCTTTCTAATTAGCTTCATCCTATCTTCCACTCATAACCAATGTAGTCATAACTAGATTCCACTTCTCACTCTTTCTGACCATATTATTTCATTCCCAATTCTAAGCCACTGATCACACCATCACTGGAATGTCTGCACCCTCCCTCCCACCTACACACATTCTACCCATCCTTAAAGTTCCTATATAACTCCCACCTCTTTCACAAGGCCATTCCTAGCTGCTCTAACCACGCTAATCTCTGATCTCTTATTTCCTGCAGTATCTACAAATCTTTTGGAATTTATCATATATTCTCTTGGTTTTATTTTTGCAAACTATACTTCAATGGTGTTATACAAAAGAATACTTTTCAAAAAGTACCCTACAAAAATCAGATACTACATTCTAGTAACTGTAGAGAAACACATATCCACACCCACACAACTTGTCCAACTAACCTACTATGTAAGTGCCTTATCAGGAAAGATGAATTTTTTTGTATATCTTTCTGTATTAGTCACAGAGTTCTCAAAGTTCTGGTTACTTTGTCTTTCACAGAGTAAATTCCCTGTTTCTGTAATCGCTTCTACCTTACAACTTGCCAGTATTTTCCAAATTGTGGGTTCAGCCAATCAGGATTGAGAATGGGGTGGTAAGGAGAAGAGAAGAGAATAAGAACTTTAATATAGTAAGATTAAGGACTTTTTCACCAAACTTGTTTCAGTTATTTTTCTGTGCACTGGACTGCAACGTAAAATGTATTCCTTACCATAGGATCATAATTAAAAATTTAAAATCCATTTTAGAAAAACAATCTGTCATTGCTTCTCGGCCTTTCGGCTACAATCAAGTGTAGAAAAACAATGTTTATATAAATGCATTTTTTTTCCAATATAGGAAAGATTAAAAAAAATTATAATTAAACTACATTCTTATTTAACATTCCCATCTAAAAAAAAATAATACTCAAGATGGAATAAATACCATACCTGTATAAGAAAACCTGAAAGCCACATTTAAAGGAAAAAATTATTCTTTTGGTTTAACCAATAGTGATTAAGATATATCCTCCACTAAACAGAGGCTATGGTTCATTTTCACATCATTTGATACCTCATACTTTAAAAAGTGGGGGGAAGGGTGTATGTGTGAAAACCTCTCAGGAGCTAAAAAGCAATCAGTCAAAGGATTCCCAAAAGGGTACTTTATGCACCCTTATGTGAAGTTCAATAAAGGAAAAGCTAACTTTTAGGTGAATTAACAACCAGCAAGCTTAATAATACTGTGGATACGGCTATCATCTTCTTTTCTTCACCAAATTTCATTCTACTGATCTTTCCTACCATAGAAAGCTCCACTTTCATAAAATATAGTAAAATAGGATTGACTTCAAAAGTTCTGCTTAAGGGATCCCTGGGTGGCGCAGCGGTTTGGCGGCTGCCTTTGGCCCAGGGCGCGATCCTGGAGACCCTGGATCGAATCCCATGTCAGGCTCCCAGTGCATGGAGCCTGCTTCTCCCTCTGCCTGTGTCTCTGCCTCTCTCTCTCTCTCTCTCTCTGTGACTTTCATAAATAAATAAAAATTAAAAAAAACAAACAAAAAAACCCACAAAAGTTCTGCTTAAAAAAAAAAAAGTTTTGCTTCAAGGACTATTTTTCCAAAACACATCCTCTTCTTCAAAAAAGAATTATCCAAGGGTGTCTGAGTGGCTCAGTCAAACGTCTGACTTGGTCTGGGTTCAGGTCATGATTTCAGTGGTCATAAGATTGAGCCTCAAGTCCAACTCAACTGAGCACAAGTGTTGGCTTAAAATTCTCTCTCCCTCTCCCACTGCCCTTCCCCCACTTTCTCTTGTGCATGCATGTTCTATCTCAAATAAAATAAATAAAATCTTCCTTGAAAAAGGATTATCCAAAGTTCCATCGACCATCCTTTGTAATCACACTAGGGCTGAAAAATTGTTTAATCCATCTCTAAATCTTTGATTCCACAGTAAATTCAGATGCCCCCAAATACCCTACAATTGGCTAGAATATCATCTCAAAATAACTCACATGTACAACAAATATTCTGAATGTGTCAGAGCCAGGGCTCTGAGTGTATGAAAATTCACAGTCCTTAAAGGTTTCAATATTCTAATGGGTAAGCCAATCCAACAATTACAATACAACGTGAAAACTCTAGCTCATTCACAAAGTGCTACAGGTAAATGGGGATTGGACCTAAGAAACAGTGGCTTAATCAGTACCTTGAAAAATTCTGGAAAGGGACCTAATGGAAAGTCTTAAATACAGCACTAAAGGTTTGAATACTACAAGCCATAAGGAACAACCAATCTGCTCTAAGCAAGAGATTTGTTTTGGGAAGATCACTGGTTAATAAAATAATTTTTTTAAGAAGATAAACTAGGCCCTGCACTGAGGTAGAAAGAGTAAAGATAGAAGGAAGAGAATGGCAGATCAACTGAGAGGCAGATCAACAGTTATTTGATCGCCTGCTGCCATGGGTTTGGTAACTGAAAAGAGGGGAGTGATAACTATCAAGCTTCTGACTCATGTGACTATAAACATGACAGTAGAGTTCACTAGCCTAGGAGGCTGTTTTGGAAGACGGAAGGAAGGAGTTCAGTTTGGGACACATTTATTGAAATGACTGAAGGACACATAAATGGAATGGTCCAGAAAGCAATCTAATATGTTCAACTTATCCTCTAGTAAGAGGCCTACATGGTTCTTGAAGCCACAGGAGATTAAAATTGCCTGTAAAATACAAAAAAGTAGTAGCCAGAGTTTCCAGCAACAGAAAAGTCTACAAAGGACACTAATAAACTAGTCAGGCAATAGAACCTAGGCAGTGGTGTCACATAAGCCCCATGACAGATAAGACATTCCCAAGAAGATCCTGGAGAATATCAACATGTAGGCAGACAGATGAAAAGCAATCATACAAGAAACTGAGAATGTGTAAGGCTGTAAAAGATAAACCACCAAACTAATACTCTAGTGCTGCAAGGGTATTATTATAAGGGTCTGCAAATATTTTCTATAAAGAGCCAGATTATAAATACTTTGGCTTGCAGGCCATAGTCTCTGTTGCAACTACTTAACTCTAGTGGAAAAGCAGTCAACAACGATATGTAAAGAAATGGGTGTGTCTATGTTCCAATAAAACTTTATTTACAAAAATAGGCAATAGGTGCACAGTTAGCCATCTCCTGCTCTAGAAGCCAAGGAAAGAAAGCTCCTTATATATTCTATCTCTTTTGCATTTAGTATATATATATATATTTTTTTTTTAATGTACTATCTATATATAGATAGACATAAACATATAGAGGACTTTCTTTTTTTATATATAAATTTATTTTTTATTGGTGTTCAATTTGCCAACATATAGAATAACACCCAGTGCTCATCCCATCAAGTGCCCCCCTCAGTACCTGTCACTCCCACCCCCCACCCACCTCCCCTTCCACCACCCCTAGTTCGTTTCCCAGAGTTAGGAGTCTCTCATGTCCTGTCTCCCTTTCTGATATTTCCCACTAATTTTTTCTCCTTTCTAGAGTGGACTTTCTAATTTCAATTAATCTTCTAGAAATTTACAATAACATTTTTCTTTGACATAACTATAATTAGATAGTATATAAATAAAAAATCTAAATTGTAAATTATAGTTCTAAAATACTGCTCAGGTAGGCTTAAAATTTTCTACAAAGAAATCCCAATTTTTTAAAAAAATATTTTATTTATTTATTCATGAGAGACACACAGAGAGAGAAGCAGAGACACAGGCAGAGGGAAAAGCAGGCTCGCTCCAAGAAGCCGGATGTGGGACTAGATCCCGGATCCCAGGATCATGCCCTGAGCCAAAAGCAGGCTCTCACCCCGCTGAGCCACCCAGGCATCCCAAAATCCCAATTTTATAGGAAAAATAAACAGGATTCATGCATGCGAATTTTCCCCCTCAGTTGCACAAACAACTTGACCAGCACATTAAAAGGAAAGGGAAACGACAGAAAGGATGCCTGGAGAGCCTAAAGGACTTCTATTCCCAGCCAGCTAATATGGATTGAAGTAAATATTAAAATGAGGGTTCTTAAATGCTTAGTGTTCAGAGGCCTAAGCGTGTTAAGTCAACGCTAACTTAACTACAACTCTGATTTAACCTTGTATCTCTGAAAGTCAGTAAAAATATTATTATTCCCTAACAATGACGGTGCCAACAACTACAGGATTACTAAGAATCAAGAGCCAGGTACCCTGCTAAGTTAAGAGCTCTATCTTCCTGACTTCATTTAATCCTCTCCACAAACCAACTGAGTAGGCAACAATATGAATTCCCACTTAGGGGGTGAAGGCATAGTGAGGTTAAGGAATTTGCTGGCAAAGAATAGGCACAAGATTTAAACCAGGTGAGTCAGATTCCTAAGCCAATGCTCTTAACTACCAAGACAAAATGTAACTCAACTCCATCAACTTCATTTATTACTATATGCTTGAGGAATACATGGACAATAAACCAGGACCTCAGTATTGAAAGCACATACAATTCAAAAATGAGACAAAGACACAAGTATCAAATAATGATACCACATAACAGAAAATGTTAAGTGCCTTTGGAGGTATCAAAAAAAATGTGAGAGTTCTGAAAAGATAACACTTCTTCATTAAATTTAAAAGGTTTTTCATGAAAGCGTACACAATTAAGTTGGATATTAACTAGCAATTCCTCCCTTGGACCATTAGCTTTTCTGAATACACCAACAAAAACTCAAAAACTCCTTTCTTCCTTACTAAAAAGAAACTAGAAAGGAGATATATTATCCTATATACCACCAGAATACAACTCAACTAAAATCTCACGCTACTACAGGGATTATGCCAATATGCTATAATTATGGTTTCCACAAAAATAGATGATCAGTTGGTCACTCTTTGAAATGCTTTCTCCACAATTTCTCCTTCCTCCCTAGCCAAATACATTGTTTCTTTTGCTAGTTCTTACTAATTTTCCTATTTTCTAAACAATGGAGTAGACAGAACTTGGTCTCTCACCGCTTTTCAGTACCTATTTGATCTCTTCCAATTTCAGGACTTTAAAGGCTGATGATGCCTCCCAGTTTTATATCCCCAGACTAGATCTGTCCTGTGTACTCCAGAATCTTTTAGCCAACTGACTACTTACCAATTCTCCTATGTCTAATATACATCTCAACTTGACATGTCAAGAGCAAAATTCCTGATCTTCCTTAAACTTGCTCTACCCATATCCTGTCTCAATTATTGACAATCTCACTCATCCAGCTGTGCAGATTAAAAATTTTAAAATCTTGAATCTTCTTTCTCTCTGACGTCACCTTCAATCTATCAAGAAATACTGTTGGTTCCACCTTCAAAATATATCCAAAAGGCATGTGGCTGGCTCAGTCAGTAAAGCATGTGACTCTTGTGAGTTTGAGCCCCATGCTGGGTATAGAGGTTACTTAAAAACAAAATCTTAAAAAATGTGTGTGTGTGTGTGTGTGTGTGTGTGTGTATGTGTATATCTCCAAGATTCTTTTTTTTTTATCTCCAAGATTCTAAGCAATTAATTGTGCTCTTAGGCATTTAGCCCACTGAAATGGAAATTTATGTTCACACAAAAACCTATAAATGAATGTTCATAGCTATATGATTCAGAATAGCTACCAGATGTCTTTCAACAGGTAAATAGATAAACAAACCATAGTATACCACACTATGAAATACTATACTCAGAAGAAAAAAAAATTGTGATATATGCAGCAATTTTAATTAAGCTCGAGAGAATTATGCTGAGCAAATAAAGCCAATTCCAAAAAGTTACATACAGTATTTGATTCCATTGATAGACCATTCTTGAAATAACAGAATTATAGATATGGGGAACAGACTACTGGTTGTTGCAAGGGTTTAAACCACGGGTTAAGAATGGAGGAATGGAGAAAAATGGGTACAGTTATAAAAGGGCAATATGAAGATCCTTGTGATGATGGAACTGTTCTAGTGAATACACAAAATTAGAAATGTTAAAACTGTATAAAAGTACACACACACAAATCAGTACAAGTAAACCTGGGGAAATCTCAATAAGATTGGTGGATTGTATTAATGTCAATATACCGGGTGTGATATTGGTACTATAATTTTGCAAGATGTTACCATTGAGGGAAACGGTAAAGGGTCCACAGGATCTCTCTGTGTGATTTCTTACAGCTGCAGGTATATTTACAATTATCTCAATATAAAAAATAATAAAAATACGTGTGTGTGTGTGTGTGTGTGCGTGTGTGTGTCTCCCCAAGATATTATCATTTCCCACCACCTCTCTAGTCTGTCTTCCAGCTTACCTGTGTTCAGCTATATGGTCTTTCAGCTTCCCTCTGCTGACCTTCCAGCTACATTCAACAAAGCAGGCATAGTGATCTTATGTTTTAAAATGTAAGATATATAAAATATAAGAAGCCCTTCCTTTGCTCCCCACTTTAAAGAGAGTTAAAGCCAAAATCCTTACTATGGCTAATGAGGCTTTTACTGACTACCCTACCCACTAGATAAAACATTTGTAGATTAATCATCTGATAAGGGATCTGTATCCAGAAAAAAGAACTCTATTCAACAATAAAAAGACAAATAAAATGAGCAAAGGAAGGACTTCTGGTCTCCAGTCTAGTATGTAAGGAGCTCAGGAGTCTTTCCTTTCATCTTCATAACAAGAGAAGAGCTAAACAAACTGAAAAATCAACAACTCTTCTTAAATCTTAAGAATTGAGGTGACATGGTAAAACTACTGCCCTAAAAACTGGAGACAGACAGGCAGATACACAGAATCACAGCTTGTTGAAGCAGAGGCCCAGGAGTAGAAATTGCCTACAGAGCCAGTACCAGTAGAGGAAAACTAAACTGTAATTGACATAGGAGCAGTATGAACAAGTCTAGGAGTTAAAAGCTCCAGAGAGGACCCCATACTTGTTTCAGTTTTATCTCTAGGAGCCCTACCAGGTTCTCACAGTGAACATCTAGGAAAAACCTACTGGAAGCAGATAAGAGGAAAGGTAGCCATTTACAAACAGGCCCGAGTATTCTGTTCTTAACACCTGCCTTCAAGGAAAACTATTCTACCAAAACTAATTGAACTGGGGGAGAAGAAATACCCAACTCTAGCATTCTCCAAACTTAGAAGTGGGGAAAGAGAAATACCCAATTCTAATCTCATCTAGCTTTCCATGTGCAAGAAGTTAGTTACAAAACTCCAGCCCCCTCTAGCTTTCTCACCTCACCTATGAGGGAAGAGGAGGAACAAAAAACTGAAAAGCATTTATAAAGGTCAAGCCCAAAGCACAGGCTAAGAGACTCATTTTAAGACTATAAACAACTATAAACAGACTGATTTTAAGACTACAGAACATTTTCCCTCTTGTCACACCTCATGTAAATAGGATTCCTCTATAATAATGGGGAAACACAATGGAAAGAAATGCATGTCTCAGAATTTATTTAAGAAGTCTCTCAGGAAATCCAAAAGCAACAGGAGACAAAATAAAAGGGATACCAGAGGAAATTTTAGTTTCTGACATCTACAGCTACAGCAAACAATAAACACAGTCTACCTCCTGCCAGATAAAAACTCAAAATAAAGGTCTAATTACCTAAGTAATTTTTACTGAATATATCATATCAGCTTTCAACATAAAATTACAAAGAATACTAAAAGACAAAAATGAAAGTGTGAATACACACAGCAGGCACCAAAATCACTGAAATATAGTGGAGATGTTGAAATTATCAGATGAGGAATTTAAAATAACTGATTTAATACACTCCGGATTCCAATGAAAAAAAGTGGGTAACACACAAAAACAGATGGGTAATGTAATCTGAGAAAGATGGAAACTTTAAGAAGATTTAAAAGTAAATACTAGAAACAAAGCCACTGTAATAGAAATTAGCAATGCCTTTGATGGGCTGATCAATACACTGGACATGGCCATGGAGAGAACCAGTAAGACTAAAGAAATGCCAGTAGAAATTTTCAACAATGAAATGCAAAGGGGGGGGGGGATGAAAAAGAAGAGAATATCCAAGAACTGTGAGATAATTATAAAAGTTGTAAAATATGCATAATGGGAATATCACAAGAGAAAAAGGAACAGAAAAAGCCTTAGTAGCAACAACTGAGAATTTCCCAAAATTAATGTCAGACACCAAACCACACATTCAGGAAGCTCAGAAAACACAAAAGAGGATTAATACCAAAAAAAAAAAAAAAAAAATCTATACCCAAGCATTTTCAAAATACAAAGATCAAAGACAAAGAAGAAATCTTGAAAGAAGCCAGAAAAAAAAAAAAACCAAAACAAAGAAATTGGGAATACTCTGTCATAAGGTAATTGCACCATCTGTGAAAGAGTTACTTGAAAGTGCACTTCATAAAGTTATAAGTATACACTACAGACTCAACTACAACCACTGAAAAAGGTTTTAAAAAACTATAATAGATCCTGTGAGAGAGAATAGAATCATAGAAAATGCTAAATCAAAAATAAAGCAGAAAAAGAGAGGAAAACACTGCCAAAAGAAATCCAAGAATACAGAAATGAGTGGAAAGGTATAGCCCATGCTTGTAGTTTATAAGACTTAATAACATTAAAATGTCCATACTATCCAAAGCCATACAGAGATTCAATGCAATCCCTATCAAAATTCCAATGGCATTTTTTGTAATAATAGAAAATCAAAATCCTAAAATTTATATAGACTCTCAAGGGACCCCAAATAGCCAAAACAATCTTGAAAAGGAAGAATGAAGTTGGAAGTCTAATACTTCTTGGTTTGAAACCAAACTACAAGCCAATAGTAATCAAGACAGTATGGAACTAGCATAAAGACAAATATGTAGACCACTGGAATAGAATAAATACTCATGTATGGCCAAATAATTTTCAACAATGGTGCCAGGACTAAAAAACAGGGAAAAGACAGTCTCTTAAGCATATGAGTGTTGGAAAAACTGGACCAAGAAGCAAAAGAATGAAGATGAACCCTTACTTCCATCACAAACAAAAAGTTAACTCAAAATTAATTAAAGACCTAAACATGAAACCTAAAACTATTAAAAAAACCTATAAGCAAATACAGGGGAAGAACTTCACAACACTGGAATTGGCAATGTACTTAACCTTTGGTGACTAGCTTGTTTCACTTAGCGTAATGTCCTTAAAGTTCATCCTTGTGGTGATAGGATTTCCTTCTTTTGGGGATACAGAAAACACAAACAACTAAAGCAAAAACAGACAAATGAAACTAAATCAAAATTAAAAACTTCACACGGCCAATGAGAACAATAAAGGCACAAACTCACTTATATGTAGAATCCTTAAAAAAAAAAAAAAAGCAAAAAGTCAAATTCCTAGACAGAGAGGGTAGAATGGTGATTACAAGGGGCTGGGGGAGTGAGGAAAATGGAAAACCTTCAGTTAAAAGATGCAGAAATTCTAGGTATTTCATATACAATATGGTAACTATAGTTAATAATACAGTATTATATACTTGATACTTGCTTAGAGAATAGATCTTAGGTGTTCTCACCAACATGCATATGCAAAAAAGATAACTATGTGAAGTGATGTGTTAATAAATCTGATTGTAGTAATCATTTCACAGTATACACATATATTAGATCATCATACTGTACCCTTTAAATATATGTAATTTGTCAACTAGACCTCAAAGAAGCTAAGGAAGGAAGAGTTCAGCAAAAAACAAACAAACCTAGAAAAAATAGTTAAGATGGTAAGCTTAATGTTATATATTTTGTATTTAAAAAATCTTTTAAAGTAAAGGGATAGAGAATGATACATCATTCTAAGACTAATCAAAAGAAAGCTAGAAAAGTTATACTAATTTCAGGCAAATCAGACTTCAGAGCAAGTTAAAGAGGGCCATTTAACATAATGAAAAGATCAATTCTCAAAGAGGACAACAATTCTTAATGTATATGCACCTTTTTTGATACAAAGAAGTATCAAAATATTTGAGGCAAAAACTAATAGAATCATAAGGAAAAATAGATAAATCCATTATTGTACTTAGAGACTTAAACATCCCTTTATCAGCTGTTGATAGATCCAGCAAGCCGAAAATCAATAAGGACATAGTTGACCTGAATGACGCTATTGATCAGTTCAATTTAACAAACATTTACAGAAAACTTTATCCAACAACAGCAAAATACAGTCTCAACTTGATAAAGAACATCTACAAAAATCTATAGCTGACATACTTAATGGTAAGAAACTAGGTGTTTTCCCACTAAGAACAGGAACAAGACAAAAAAGACTTCTCACCACTCCCATTCAACACTGTACAGAATACAGGAAGAACTAAAAGGAAATAAAAACTATATAAACAGGAAAAAGAGAAAACTACTTTTGTTTACAAATTACCTGATTCTCTATGTAAAAAAATCTTTGAGAATCAAAAACAAAACCTCCTGGAAATAAGTGATTATAAGAAGATCATAGGTACAAGTTTAAAGTAGAAAAGTCAAATGCTTTCTTATACACCAGCAATGAACAAATGGAATTTAGAATTAAAAACACAGTATGATTTTAGTACTCCTCCAAAATGAAATACTTAAGTATAAATCCAACAAAATATATACATGATTTACATGAGAAAATCCATAAAACTATTGAGGAAAGAAACCAAAAATCTAAATAAATAGAAACATATTTCATGTGCATGGATAGAAGGACTTAATATTAAGTCCAATAGCGAACACAACATTGAAGAACAATTAAAAAAAACTGTCATTAACTGACTTCAGACTTACCATAAAGCTACAGTAAAAAAAAAAAAAAGACAGTATACAAATGGATCACTAGAACAAAACATAGAGCCCAGAACCAGCCACCAAATATAGTCAAATGAACTTTGACAAAGGGTCAAAGGCATTTTAATGAAGAAAGGATGGTCTTTCCAACAAACTGTGCTGAAATACCTGAGAGCCACATGTAAAGAAATGAATGTAATCACAGGTTTTATAACCTTCACAAAAATTAACTTAAAATAGATCATAGACCTAAATGTAAAAGGCAAAACTACAAAACACATAGAAGATAACATAGGAGACGCTCTAGGTTTCCTTGGAGTTGGCGGTGACCTTTTAGATACAGCACTAAAAGCATAATCCATGAAAGAAAAAATTCACAACTTAGACTTCTGATTAAAATTTAAAACTTCTGCTAATGTAAATCAAGTCAGACTCAGGAGAAATCTCTGCAACACATCAGAGAAAAGCACTATTATCCAAAATATATACAAAGAACTCTTAAAACTCAACAGTAAGAAAACAAGCAACCATTAAAAATGGGCAGTAACTTGAAAAGATACCTCATCAAAGAAGATACACAGCATATAAGCATATGAAAAAATGCTCAACATCATATATCATCAGAGAATTGCAAATTAAGATGAGATACTATTGCTCTCCTATTAGGATTGCTAGGATTTAAAACACTGACAACACCAAAGACTGATGAGGATATGGAGCAATAGAAAATCTCTTTCACTGCTGGCAGGAATATAAAATCATTCTGTATAGTCACTTTGGAGGATAGTTTAGTTTGGCAGTTTATTGCAAAACTAAACAAATTCTTATACAATCTAGCAATTGTGCTACTTGGTATATATCCAAATGAAATGAATACTTATATCCACACAAAAACCTGCAAATGAATGTTTTTAGCAGCTTTATTCAAAACTGCCAAAACCTGGAAGCCACCAAGATATCCTTCAACAGGTGAATGGATAAACAAACTGTGGTACATGGATACAATGGAATATTATTTGGTGCTAAAAAGAAATGAGCTATCATGCCATGAGTAGCTTTGCAAGCATACTGTCTACTGTAAAGTGAAAAAAGCCAAAATGAAAAGGTTATATACTATATGATTTCAACTACATAACATGCTAGAAAAGGCAAAACTATGGAAACAATTAAAAAAAAAAAACAATGGTTGCCAAGGGTTGGGGAAAGAGGGAGAGGGATGAATAGATGGAGCTCAGGGAATTTTTAGGGCACTGAAACTATTCTGTAAGACACTGTAATACTGGACATCTGTCTTCATACATTTGTCAAAACTCAGAGACTATACAATATAAAGAATGAACTATTATGTAAACTATGGTCTTTTAATTACTAATAATGTATCAATATTGGTTTGATTGTAACAAGTCTACATTAATGTAAAATGCTAATAATAGGGAAAACTGAGGAGGAAGCAAGTATATGAGAACATTGTACTTTCCACCTGGGTGATGGGGGAAGGGTGAGATAGGTAATGGGAATTAAGGAGTGCACTTGTGGGATCCCTGGGTGGCGCAGCGGTTTGGCGCCTGCCCTTGGCCCAGGGCGCGATCCTGGAGACCCGGGATCGAATCCCACGTCGGGCTCCCAGTGCATGGAGCCTGCTTCTCCCTCTGCCTGTGTCTCTGCGCCTCTCTCTCTCTCTCTCTCTGACTATCATAAATAAATAAAAATTAAAAAAAAAAAAAAAAAAGGAGTGCACTTGTGATGAGCACAGAGTACTCCAGGTGATGTATGGAATGACTGAATCACTATATTGTACACCTGAATGATCAATAAACACATGAGAAGATGCTCAACCTGATTAGCCATCAGGAAATGCAACTAACTCAAGGATATACCACTCCACTCTAAGATGACTATGAAAAACAACAAGTAGTTGGCGATGATGCAGAGAAACTGAAAGGCTCATAAATTACTCATGGGATTGCAAAATGGTAAAGCCTCTTGGGAAAACAGGTTACCACTTCCTTAAAATGTTTATCATAGTCTTATGAGAGACTTCAGGTATTTACCAAAGTGAAATAATGAATAAAAAGTCTCCACAAAAACTTGTAGGCAGATGTTTGGAGCAGCATCATTAACAATAGCCAAAAAGTGGAAACAACTCAATTGTTCTTCAACTCCTGAATGTATAAACTAAATGTGGCATATCCATTAATGGAATATTATTTATCCATAAAAAGGACTACAGTACTGAGACATGGTACAATATGGATGAGCCTCAAGTACATTATTCTAAAAAAACCAGACACAAAAAGATCACATAATATGGTTCCTTGTATATGAAATGTCCAGAATGAACAAATCCAGAGACAGTAGATTAGTGGTTGCAGGGCCTGGAGAAAGGGAAGAATGCAGAGTGACTATTAGGAAGTATGGAGTTTCTTTTTGAGGTGAAGAGAATATTTTGGAATTAGTAGTGATAGTTGCACAACTCTGTGACTATACTAAAATAAGCGAACTGTATACTTTAAAAGGGTGAAATATATGGTACAGGAAGTATATCTCAATAAGCTGCCATAAAAAAAAAGAAACAAGCAGTTGATCAACAAAAATTTCAAATGCTTAAAGTAAAACTAGTCATAGGGCAAATCTAACTCCTAATACTAAGTATTTCTTTGATACTTATCATAGATGTACAGGAATTTGAAAAGGTATTAACACTAAAGAACAATAAAGTTAAAAAAAAAGGTGAGAAAACTTGCAAGTACATTATGCCTTATATTAAGGTTCTGTTTTTTCTTTTTATCTTTCGACCCCCTTCTCCCATTTCTTGCACCCTTCACACGTGCCCTGCCCCCATTTCTGGCAATCACCATCTATTCTATCTATAAGCTTATTGTCTTTTACTTCTTTTCCTTTTCTTTTCTTATATTCCACTTAGAAGAGAGATAATATGGTATTTGTCTTTCTCCAATGGACTTATTTTACTTTTACATAATGCCCGTGGGGTCGATCCATGTTGTCCCAAATAGTAAGACTTCATTCTTCTTTATGGCTGAATAATATTTCAGTGTGTGTGTGTGTGTGTGTGTGTGTGTGTGTGTGTGAAAGAGAGAGAGAGAGAGAGAGAGAGAGAGAGAGAGAGAGAGAATTTCTTTATACAACCACCAATGGATACTTAGTTTGCTTCTATTTCTTGGGTAATGTAAATAATACTGCAATGAACAGAGGGATCCATATATCTTTTCAAGTTAATGTTTTCCTTTTCTTTGGATAAATACTGAAAAATGGAATTGCTGGATCACAACAGTTCTATTTTTAATTATATCCCCTTCCCCCACAACAGAACACAGGGGTTTCTCCTTTACCACATCCTTACCAACACTTGTTATTTCTTCTCTTTTTGATAATGTCCATTAGAACAGGTACAAGGTGACATCTCAATGAAGTTTTGATATGCATTCCCCTGATGACTAATAATGCTGAGCATCTTTTCATGTACCTGCATGTCTTCTTTGTAACGATGTCTATTCAGATCTTCAGCCCATTTTTTATTATAGGTTGTTTTTGTTTTGTCATTAAATTGTGAATTCTTCATATGTTTTGGTTATTAACACCTTATCACAGATATATGATTTGCAAATACTTTATCCCATTTTACGCCTTTTCATTGTTGATTGTTTCCTTTGCTCTGCGGAAGCTTTTTATTTTTATTTATTTACTTTTTAGATTGTTATTTATTTATTCATGAGAGACACAGAGAGAGAGGCAGAGACATGGGCAGAGGGAGAAGCAGGCTCCCTGCAGGGAGCCTGATGTGGGACTCGATCCCAGATCCCAGGATCACAACCTGAACCGAAGGCAGACACTCAACTGCTGAGCCACCCAGGTGTCCCTGCAGAAGCTTTTGAGTATGATAGTCCTACTTATTTATTTTTGCTTTTATTTGCTTCTACTTTTGGTGTCAGATTCAAAAACTCATTGCCAAGATCTATGTCAAGGAGCTTACTATGCTTTCTTCTAGAAGTTTTATGGTTTCAGGCCTTATATTGAAGTCTTTAATTAATTTTGAATTAATTTTTGTGTTTGGTGTAAGATAGTAGTCCAGTTCCATTCTTTTGCCTGTGGCTTTCCAGTTTCTTCAACACCGCTTATTGAAAAGACTATTCTTTCCCCCACTGTATAGTCTTGGCTCCTTTGTCATAGATTAACCACATATGGACAGGGTTATTTCTGGCTCATTATTCTGTTCAACTGATCTATGTATCTTTTTTTTTTTTAATGCCAATACCATATTGTTTTGATTACTATAGCTCTGTAATAGAAACCAGGGAATATGATGCCTTCAGCTTTGTTCTTCTTTCTCAAGATTGTTTTGGCTATTCAGGGTTTTTCAAGATTCCATACAAATGTTAGGATTATTTGTTCTATTTCTTTGAAAAATACCAGAGGCACCTTGATGGTTCAGTTGGTTAAGCATCCAACTCTTAGTTTTAGCTCAGGTTGTGATCTCACAGTCATAAGATCAAGCCTTGCATCAGGCTCCATGCTCAGCACAGGGTCTGCTTGGGATTCTTTCCTTCTCTCTCTGCCTGCCCTTCTCCCTGCTTGTGTTTTTTTTTTCTCTCTCTCTTTCTCTTAAATACATACATACATACATCTTTTAAAAAAACACCACTGAAATTCTGGTAGGGATTGCACTAATTTTGTATTTGTATATTACCTTAGGTGATATGGACATTTTAACAAAACTGATTTCTTCCGATCCATGAGCACAGAATACCATTCCATTTATTTGTCTTCTTCAATTTCTTTCATTACTGTCATAATTTTCAGTATTGAGTCTTTCAATTTGTGGTTAAATTTATTCCTAGGATTTTATTCTTTTTTAATGCAATTGTAAATGCTTTATTTCTCTTTCAGATAGCTCATTATAAGTGAACAGAAATATAAGAGATTTTTGTGTGTTGGTTTATGTATCCTGCAAGTATACTGAATTAATTTGTTCTAAAAGTATTTTTTAATGGAGTCTTTAGGGTTTTCTATATATATCATGTCATCTGCAAATAGTGACAGTTTAAGTTCTTTCCAATTTGGCTGCCTTTTCTTTTTCTTGCCTAATTATTCTGGCTGCCTTATATTAAGTTTTATTTCTCATTCACTTAAACCATTCAAGCCACTGAAAGCCAGAAAAAGGGCATTCAAGACAAACATACTAATGTAGGAATAAATTAGGGGCAGATGGGGCTACGTAGAGAAAGATAAGGGAAAGGCCCAAAGTCAGGCTCAGGCTCCCAGAAATCTGTGGATTCCCATAAACCCCAAGGACATCAAAGGCCCAGAATCAGGCTCCTACTCATCCCAAGAAAACAGAGAAAAATAATAAACCTGGCTTCCTACCTCCAAAATGTTAGGGAGTATCTCCCTTTAATGGCTACTAAGTAATCACAGGAACTCACCAGACCACAAAGAAATATGTCATTAAAGTGTTATCAATAATCCCTGCCCAAACCAAGACTGCACAAGAAAATCAAAGGCCATGGTCTCCCTAGCTAGGTTCTCAATAAAAGACTGCCACTAAAAGCCCTCAGTGGCAACCCCATCAGGATCCCTCTCACTTCTGAGAGCTTTCTCTGTACCTCTGCTTAATACATTTCTATCACTTTACTCACTCTGTTGTCCATAAGATTCATTTTTTGACTCCATGAGACAAGAACCAAGCTCTCCTGTTATCAAATCCTCCATTTTTTGTGTCTCTAGAATAATCGATGCAATAAAACTATGTAATTTTAAGAGCAAAATCAACAGAACTCTTCCACACCAACCTTTGTACAGTCTCTAAAACTTCAATTAAAAAAAAAACATTTTTCTAGTTATTACCTACACACTTGGGAAAGTAGCATAAAAAGGTCTCTATCCTTACAAGGCTTGATGTGGTAATTATGAAAATGTGCCTCTCAGATCCCCAGGCAGGGAGCATCATTGATCAATGGTGCTGAGCTCTTAAAGCCATTCTTCTGTTCAAGCCATGCCAAGTTTCTCATGGGCTATTCCCAGAAAAATAACAGAGCAAGACAGATTTATTGAATGGAGACCTTTTCCCAGGTGACACTGTGGATTCCTCTGATGGTTCAACCTAGGGCTGAGACTTCCCCATTCCTTTAACTTTCCTAAAGCTGCATAGTAGTGTTAAGATTTTTCCTGCCTACTGTCCTTTCCTCTCTCCTTCAGAGTTAAAACCTGGTTTTTAGCCTCCCTTGATAATAAGTTTCTATGACCCAAAGAACATATAACATAACTCCATATGGCATAAGTAAAAATTATGGTTTTTTTTTCAAGTTGTCTATCAGTTTTACCTGGAGATAGATTTTCCACAAATGACTTAAAATAGTCATATAAATACAAACAATGAGGTGCCTCAAAATAAGTTTATTAAATTTAGGGGCACCTGGGCCTCAGTCAGTTAAGTGTGTGACTCTTGATTTCAGAGTCATGTTCTCAGGGTTGTGAGATTGAGTCCATGTTGGGCTCTACATTAGGTCTGGAACCTGCTTAAGATCCTCTCTCCCCCTCTCCTGTCTCTAAAAAAGAAAAAAATTTTTTTAATTACCAAATTTAAGAGCAAGTAAAACAAACAGGCTAAAATCCAAAGTGAATAGTCATTTGTAATAATTCAGATGCCTAAAAATAAAACATAATTTAGTCATGAGGAGTTTTAAAATTCAGAAAATGTTCTCATTAATACTTTGTTTCATTTGATTCATACAACATTAGAGAAAAAAAGGGAACACAATATTTATTGATTCTTTTCTGTTCCAAACAGTAGGCTGGGGCATTGCTGTAGTAGTAACATCCTCATTTTACAGATGATGAAACTGGGGCTCATAAAGTTAATGAATATGCTCTAGTTTATAGAACTACTAATAGTGAACAACTAAGGTCTTCTTTCTTCTGTGCTGTCTCCATAATATCTACGCAGAAAATAATAATAATGCCAAGGATCAGACATTATCTTTTCTGACTCTCCAAAGTGATATATATTAAAAGTAGGTGCCTATTCACTCTCTATTCACAATAGAAGGACAGTTATGCTTCCCACCTCCACCCTCATATCCTAACCACAGAACAAGTGAAACCAAGCAGGAGACCTAAAACCTATGACTTAGTTCAAAGGAGAACTGAAATTAATAGTTAATGAGGCTAAGATCACTAATTAATTAAAAATGCAACTTACCGATTTTCAAATTGGAAAGCCAGCCTCAACAACTGTCAGTAGGTTCTAGGACTGATTAATCTCTTTGTCTAACATCAAAGGTCTCCTATGTAAGGTATTTAGCTGGACTTTACCTGGACAAAACTGTCAAGAGCATTTTGTATCACAAGCACTCCCAAACCAGCCGGGAGAAGTAATTTAATTTCTGTTTAAGTAATCTGCCACAGCATGATGGGTCACAGAAGGAAAAAAGGCATTCAAATTATAGGTAAAACACTACTGAAATGAAGCTTATTATACCTGAAATTCCTAATAGAAAAGCTCAGTGTATTAGAAATAGTTTATGTGATTAGTATGCAGGGATAACTACTTTTAGTTTTTTTGTCTCTGACCATTTTCTATCTTGTTTTTTCACCAAAACAAATGGTCTTTCACTGACACTAGCAGGTAGAGCAGAATGGTTTATTTGGCTGGGCAAGGAAAAAACCCTATTTCAACCTTTCCTGGAAATATATAATTATTTAATGGAATCCTAGGCAACAGCTACATAATGACAGACATGAAACTACAGAATTTTCAGTTGTCATAAAAATTCCTACTATTTTTATCAAAAAATATCAAGATAATCAAGAAAAATGAATTGTTCAACATATTGATTTTTATTTGGGGGAGGGGGCAAACTTAACATTTAGTAAGGAGAACAAAATACTTAAGTTCCACAAAGGAAAGGTGATAAAGTAGAAAGAAACTTTATTTTAAACTTACCACTTTTTAGCATGTAGGAGAAAAAAATAAAAACAAAAACAAAATCATACAATAGCAACAAAAACAATAAATACTTAGGAATAAACTTAACAAGAAACATCCAAAACCTATGTAATAAAACTCCTGAAAGACACAAAAGTACACTTGAACAAATAGAAAGATATCTCTTATTCCTGGATAAGATAACTCAACATCACAAATAGGTCAGGTCTCCCTAAGTTAATTTATAAATTAATGAAATTCCAATTAAAAATATCAACCAGCTTTTTTATATTAGTCAAATCGATGCCAAAATTCATATGGAAAAATAGACACTCAAGAATAGCTAGAAAGACACAAAAAAGGAACGCTACAAAAGTAGATTAGCTCTAGGAGGCATTAAAACATACTATAAAACTCTATAATTAAAACTGTGGTAATGACATAGGAATATGCAAATGATCTAGTGGAAAAGAAGAATTCTTATTCTTTTAAGAATAAGCACATATGGAAATTTAGCATATAATAACAATACCATCTCAAGTCACTGGAGCAAAGATAGACCTTTTAATAACTGTACTGAGCAACTAACTGGTTAATGAGTTAGAGAGGCTAAAATTAGATCAATAACTCACACTGTGTATAAGAATAAAACTCCATGAACAGGAATAAACTTCAAATGGATCCAGGAATTTAAAAGTAAGAAGTGAAATCTTGTAATTACCAGGAAAAAATGTGGATGAATTTCTCTTTAACCTGAGGAAAAGGCTTTCCATAAGGAAAGACTTCATAAGGGAAAAGCTTTCTATTCATAACTTAAAATCTAAATATGATAAAAGAACAATAAATATGACTGCATAGGGTAGTGGAAGACTTTCATACAGTAGAAAAATAGAATACAAAAAGTAAAAACACTTCATATATTACAGATAAAAGACTAAATCCATAATAAAAAATGCTTCAGAGTTGAGAGGAAAAGACCAAAAACTCATTTTAAAAATGAGCAAAAAAAGAAAGGATAATTCATATACACTCACAAAAAGCAAACAAAATGGAACTTGAATGAGTGAAAAGATGTTAAACTACATTCATAATAAGATTATAAATTAAAACTACAATGAGTTACCATTTCTCACCTATCAGATCAGCAAAAATTGAAAAAGTTAGGCAATGCATGATGTCCACAGTGGGGGGGGGGGGGGGATAGGTACTCATATTACTGAAGAGAATGCAGATTGGTTCAATCCTTATGGAGGGGACTCTAGCAATATCAAACAAAACTATGTTAAGTGTTTACATTTTGACTAGGCAAACTACTTCTCTTAATTTACACCAAAGACATACATCTAATTAAAACAATACCTATGAAAAGGTATTTCACAGCAGTACTCTTAAGAGATTACAAAATATTGAAATGAAATTAAATACCCATACATAGAAGAATGGTTGAATCAATTCTGGAATACTATGCTGCTAGAAGAGAAAAATCTCTGAACTGATAGGCAATGATTTCTAAGAACTATAGGTAAGAGAAAAGGCAAAGTACAAAAGAGTATCCCTAATATAGAACCTTTTATGTGAAAAAGAAGCCAAGAAAATTACACTTACTTGCTCATTTGTGCAAAAGAAACCCCCCAAAAAATGAACCAAAATATAATGAGACTGGCTATCTACAGGGAGTAAATGGTAACAAGTCCAAGGGAACAGAGAGGAAATGATATTTGTATATTTTGGATCCTTGGAACCATATTAGTGTGTTTCACAGACTAAAAATAGATAATTTTTTTAAAGAAGTCAAAAAGAACAAGAGTAACATTCTAAGAAGAGATACATACAGAAACAAATGAACCAAACTGCATTTCAAATGAATAATTACGCTAAAGGGAAAAACTTTAATTAGAAAAAAGAAAAAAAAGAACTAACCAGATACCTTCCAAACAAAATCTAGTATTATGATGCAGTTGATGATAAAATGTTTAGTAAAGCACTCTTGGAGTCAGAATGCGTGGATTCAAATACTTGCCCAACTTTCCACATGCTAACTCAATGACCCTGGACAAGTTAATTTATAATCTCTGTGCGTAGGTTTTCTTATCCAAATAAAAAGGACCAATCTCACAGTACTAATGATAAGGCTCATAAAACTACTTGTGTAAAAAATCTTAGTAAAACGCTGAGAAAAAATTAAATAAATAAACCATTGAGCATATAACAAGATTTGTTTTTTAAGATTGTATTTATTCATAAGAGAGAGAGAGGTGCAGACACACAAGCAGAGGGATATATAGGGATATATATATAGATATAGATATAGATATAGATATAGATATAGATATAGATATAGATATAGATAGATATAGATGGATATATAGGGAGCCCTACGTGGGACTGGGACTCGATCCGGGTTTCCAGGATCACGCCCCGGGCAGAAGGCGGCATGCTAAACCCACTGAGCCACCCGGGCTGCCCATATAACAAGAATTTGATAAGCATTTGCTATCATCAACTACTAATCCAAAAGAAAAGAAAGAAAGAAAAGAAAGAAAGAAAAGAAAGAAAGAAAGAAAGAAAGAAAGAAAGAAAGAAAGAAAGAAAGAAAGAAAGAACCAAACACTGCATGTGTGGACACCCAGGATACACACAATAAAAATGGAGTCCTTATCACGAAAAAATTTGGAATTTCCTAGTTTATGGACAATAAGCGGTCAAGGAATTTAGAACAATATCCATAGCTGGCTGGAATCATGTGAGAAATTTCATAAAGAAGGACTCTGACAAGGACCTTTACATGTGCACAGGATTTAGATGAGCAAGAGAATAGGAAATTCTAAATAAGAGCTAAATAAAAGCAAAAAGGCCATAAAGACAAATATATTTCAAAGACGTATCACAGAAGGTTTGGAAAGCTGAGTATCTGGAGATAAGGCAAGGCTATGAAAGTTCCTGAATGCAGTATTGAACTAGGCAGGCTTTATTTTTTAGACTATGAGGAACCATACATAAATTGTATGTAGGAGAAACAATATGACCAAACTGAACTGTGGGATTATTCTAGTGCTGATATGCAGATGGTCAGAGATAGAGTTACTAGGTAAGCCAAATAATGGAAAGGGCCTGACTAGAATGGTAGTGAGGAAGAAGGGAAAGATGTCACATGTGGATCAAGGCAGTGAAGAAAAAAAAAAAATCAATGAAGTTTTGATAATGACTGGATATAAAGTATGAGAGAATAGAAAAGTCTGAATGACAAGGTGAATAACAAAATCATTAGAAAAAAAGGTAAAAAGGAATGGGAACCAATAGAAAGAATTTCCATTGGGTCTTAAAAATCAGGTCAGGATTAGATAAGAAGCTTTGCCAATTTGAGATAACATATCAAGAGCCAACAATCATTTGACAACAGGGGACTAGTATTTAGGAGAGACAGTAGGAATGAAGACGAAAGGTATAAGAATTTTTTTCTTTAAAAAGAAAAAACACTTTAGAATTTGAAACATTCTAGAGCAATGAGCTGGGTAGACTGTATGCTGTTTCAGAGTGGTCACTTTTTATTTTTATAGCCCTTCATGTTTAGCATAGTTGTTAGCACAGAGGAGACTCTCAGTATAATACTGCACAGGTGGGAGAAGTAGAGAACAGAAAAGAGCTGTAGGGCTTGTTAGTGCTGAGCCTACATTAAAGCCCAGGTCTCCTGACTCTACCATAAAATAGAGATGACCTCTGAACATTCATGCATAGGATACTCTAAAGAGCTGGTGTAAGAAATGAACATAAACTAAACTATAGGGATGGGTGGTTTCTAGGGGTAGAGGAATGAAGACATAAGAAAATAGCAAAGAAAAGTTAGTTATTAGGAAAAAATAAATGATAGCGTTGCATCACAAATTCAAAGGAAATTTTAAGAAAGCAAGCATAGGGATCTCTGGGTGGCTCAGTGGTTTAGTGCCTGCCTTCGGCCCAGGGGATGATCCTGGAGTCCCGGGATCAAGTCCCACATCAGGCTCCTCATGGGGAGCCTGCTTCTCCCTCCGCCTGTGTCTCTGCCTCTCTGTCTCTCTCTCTCTCTCTCTCAAATAAATAAAATCGTTAAGGAAAAAGAAAAAGAAAGCAAGCATAGTCAATTGTTCAAATGATCAAGCACTACAGGTAGTGTTTTTCTGATCTCCTACACCAATGAGATCCAGGTCAGTTTTTTAAAGTAGAAATTAAGAAATTCTAATTATTTTTCAGAACATTTTAAAATCATATTATCATGCACAGCAGTGGTTTAAAAATAATACTGCAGTCTTTAGTAAATTTTCTCTCTACAAAACACACAACAGAAAATAAAGTATCTATAATAAATTTGCACAGTAAATGAAACTTAACCAAAGACAAATGAATAAAAAAATACTCATTGACATCTATTGATAGCAACAAAATACATGAAATACCAAAGGTCTTACCTTAAATCTCTTGTCCTGCAATACTTTCTTGATGGCAACCAGTTCTCCTGAATCACAAAGTTTGGCTTGATATACCACACCAAATGACCCATTTCCAATCACTTTAGTGTCTGTATAGCTGACTTCTTGTGGCCTATCTGGACCCTGCCCAGGAGTTGCCACCACTGTGGTCACCTTGCTGCCATCCTTGTCTCCTAAAAGAAAGAAGAGATATGGAAAATGAGAACCTTAAGGAATTAAACAGGAAAAACTGCTGAGGTATACAAAGTAAACTACATTCTTTACTAAAAATTATTTTTCAATGTTCATCTTAGCTTATTATATAGAATTACTTCAACTATTTCAATTATGAGTAATTTTTTTAACCACCATTTATTCATTGTGTAGACCAGGCATCATGCTTAGTTTATACATATGACTTCATTTAATGGAAACAACAACCCCATGAGGTATAGAGAGTGTACTGTTCCAATACAAAACTAGTGGAAAGAATATTAAATTTTTGCTTCTCTGCCATCTTATTTCTTTTTAAGAAAATAGAAAACCTCTCAGAGAAAGGTGAGATGGGGAAAAGGAACGTGGGAGTGTTAATTTGGGGTAAGAGATGTAAACTTCAAAGAAAAACTAAACCTATTCTGAACTGAGTCTCATTCATAAGTAGCTCACTGTTTCTGTGGACCCTGCCCACTCAATGGCTCTTGCGCCTCAACTTCTGTGCCTTTCCACCCCTCCCAGTAAAAATCCAAAGACTCCTCAATTCAAGGTCAGGAGGCACATTCTACTTGACTAGGCAGGGTTCACAATCCTCTTGTTCTCCAAATTCTTAAACTATTCTAAAGTCATACTATTCTACCTAGAACCTGATTCTTTTTCTTTTTTAATTTGAATTTTTAAAAAAGATTTTATTTATTTATTCATGAGAGAGAGAAAGAGAGAGGCCGAGACACAGGCAGAGGGAGAAGTAGGCTCCACACAGGGAGCCTGACATGGGACTTGATCCTGGGTCTCCAGGATCAGCCCCTGGGCTGAAGGCAGTGCTAAACCGCTGAGCCACCCAGGCTGCCCTAGAACCTGATTCTGAACAGCTCTGAATTGTTCTTTCAGTGATTTCAGGATACTACAGATTCTAGTGAGTAAAATCATTGTGAAGTAGCAATTATGATTTGTGCTTTTCTCTTGCATGACAATTCTAAAACCAATTCTCAGTATTTAGACTCACTGACTAAACTGTACTTATCCCTTTTTTTCTCTTCTACTCTTCCATTATATCATTTTTATGATGCTAACTGAATTCATATTAACCTAATAAAAAATGAGGTAGTTTTCAACTCTAGATACCAAGCCTAGATTATAAAGTATTCATTTGTAACTCACATGCAGAAGATTAAAAAAATATGATCTCATTTTCCAATGGTTTGAGTATTTTTCCCAATATAAAATTACCAGGTAAATAAATGTTCAAATGTCACTGGCATATTTAATCAATATAGCTACTTTAGTTCATAGAGGTACCAATATAGACAAAAGCCAATAAGCAGTATCTGTGACTGAGTAATTCTTCTGCTTATGAGGCAGCCTCCATGATAGTAACAAAAGCAGTGAAGCATTCCTACTTAAGATAGCTATGTCAATTACAGGCAGTCTCTATTATATATTATAGCATTTATGTTTTTGTTTCCAAGGTATAACCCCCAAAAGATACGACAGCACAAATCCAACACCTCTTGTGGAAAGATAATTCAAATCTTGTCAACACCACCATTTTTATTCATAAAATATTATATGTACTTGAAATGCATGCAAATCCCAGCTCAAGTCCATACATATATAGTTCTCAATGCTTTCAAATGATCCCTTCACATTTCACTTCCTAGTAAGATACATCTCAAATATATTTGTAAAACCTAGTTTCATCGAATCTCAGTTCTAAATAGTCATGCTCAACTCCCCAAATATTTCACATTATTTCTGAGAATGTTAACCACGACTTTTCAAGTTGACTATAAGCTTTATTAGGAATTATTTTTTTCATTTATAAAATAAACTTATCTTTACTTATAACATTCTTCTAAAGATAGAATCAATCTTCTGAACGTAAACTCTAAATGAAGAGATCTAGAAAGGTTAGGTTCTTAAAAAATAAAATCCATGGTATTGAACACATTTTCTTATCACCCAATTGCCCAAAGAAAATTAAAAAAAGAATTGATTTCAAATAGTCTGACTCTTCCCTAGATCATCCAAATCAAAACCATATCACCAAAAAGTATGTGTTTCAAGAACTATAAATAATTCTATCAAACAAGTTGCTTGCAAAATCTTACAGGTCTAATTCACAAAACAGAGCATAATTATCTTTTAATTTAAATAAATTAACAAATTTTAAGAATGGCTGTTGTATTCTATCATTTTAATTGAAAACAAAAGCTGAGGTATAAATAAAAATTATGCTTTTCTACTGTATGACCATATTTCAATAAAGAAAATAACCACAGCTTTGTACTTGCCTCTATAAAAGAACTTAATATAAGAATGTGTAATGACTTTCTCCACTTGCCGCCTCCGGTTGCATTTCTAAAGAAACCACAGCATTTCAGACACAGGGCTTCAAGAATCAGCTGAGATTTAAAAATTTAAAGTCTCTGCAACTCAACTACTAAGCCTAGGGAACCTCTAACATCAAATTGTGCTTCTTCTCATATGTAAATTATAATTCATAAATGAGATATTTCTGAAAAAAATATTAAGGCAGGGTATTAAGATAAACAGGTGCTACAGATGCTATCACTAGAAGAGACTCTTAAGGCCTCTTAATTTTAATTTGTGAATGGATGTGGACAAGGACCAATCCTTTCACCCTCTTTTACATCTAGTAAAAAGGGTAGACTTATCATCTTAGCAGATATTAAAGATTTATTCTCTTTTGGGTAGTTACAGAAACTGCTGAGAACTCTTAAGGGCTATATTCTCTACTAATATGAAATGCTTAAGCATACTAGGGACAATGGTTTCTACTTCAAGCGTTCTGGAATTTTTATTCAGAAATTATCAAGCTCTTCAGACTGCTTCATCAGAGATCTGAAATAGCAGAGCCGTAAAGAATGGCAAGATAACACTGGGGATGACTTGGCATGAACATTATTAGCACATGGGACAGTCAGCAGCTAGTGTGCCAGGGAAAAGCATGACACCATTTGGCATTGTAATTTGCCGACTTTGCAATAAAACAGCTATATAAAATTTCTCTGTATAAAGAACCATCCAGTTCATTGTTTCATCTACTCTCATAATATATACAGGAAGACATTATTACAGTACTATGCAAATGAGGAAAGTAAAACTAAGAGAGATTAACTTATCCAGTATCATAAAGCTGTAAGTAGCCAGAACTCCTCACTTGCTCATACTGTCTCCGCTATATTTTACAACCTTAATACAGCTGAAAGACTTAACTTCATATACTATTGCTCCCCCTAAAAAATATAATGTAAAATTATCAGTTCCAAAGCAATAATAAGAGAATAAATGATAATCCGTTACAGTTTTCAGGCCCAAATCTTTGCTTATTTATGGCTACAGAGCTACTTCAAAAAATACTTTGGTAACCTTAGATTTCAAAACTTATCCAAAAGCAAGAGCATATGGAAAACAATAATGTGAAATAATCAATTCTGTGATATTCAAACAATTTAACGTCTGCTACTAGAAACTGTAATTTTGGATTGTAGCAACAGAGCATTGTAAGTACTGCTACCAACAAGCCAAAATACTCATGAAAAGCTGGAATCAACAAATCTGCCTTATTAAAAAAAAAAAAAAAATCACCACTCTGCCCAGTACTAAATTTCCCAAAACACATGGTATAGTGTGAGTCTCACACCAATTACAACTAAACTGTCTCCTAAAAAATGTCACTGTTTTGTGGGATAACAACAGAACAGTGGGAACAGCTCAGCTCCTGGAAGCCCTGTTTCCTGCCAGAGGATTCTTGGGATCCTCTACTACAATTAAAATTCACTCAGGGAATATAAATTTCCTATTATAATTAGAAAATAGAATTTAATCTTAACTATATAAACAACAGACTCTTTATAAAGCAATGGAAAGATGACACACAAAAGAATTATCACTTTCTATTAAAGGTGTTAAATACAGAATATAATTTTTTAAAAACATTAGGCAGGCATATCCTCAAATAATATATGTAACCTAGTACCCAATTTCTCAAACACAGGCTTGTACCTTGTAAGCAACACCCGGTGGTTACATTTTTTTATGTCTTCTGAAGTCACTCCTCAAACCAATTCACTTTGAGAGGAACAAATGTTACAGTGTACCACTGACCACATCCAAAGTGTGGCACGAGCATCCCCAAAACAAAAGGCCACTTCAACCGTATTTAAATATTTAGGAGGTATCTGATACTGACATTCTAATTTTATATGAATGATAAATCTCATTCATACTTTGGCTGTTTGATTCGATGTTTCTTGAGATTCAGAGTTGAGGAAAAGCAACAACTACAACACTTTTTAACTATAAGGCTTGTAAAGGCGTCAATAAGCCACACTACCTACACAAAATGAAAAAAGTTAATAATGGGTCTAAAAATCCTCCTTTAACTCAAGAATAACCTCTCCATTTAGAAATATCTGAAAGTTAAAAGTCTGTAACAAAGCACAGAGAAACCAGCACACCACTGTGACTATAAAGAGATGTGAAGTATTGTTAAGTGTTTTTCACCTAACAACAGTATAGTAGGGTAAACACTACACATTGTTTCTCTATATCAAATAGAAATAACAGCTATTTTTATGTATATTTAAACAACAGGGCAAAGACTCTATTAAAAAATATATAAGTAACTCAAAAGAATCAAAAAGAACCTCATTTTAAGGCATGATTAAGATTGTCTGAAGGGGAAACACTGTCAAATTTTCAAGTTTTAATATCAAAGTTCAAATACTCTATCTTAAGTGACTGGCTAATGAGCATCTATTAAAGGCAAAGTGTTCTCCCCAAACAAGAGTTTAAAAACATGAAAACATCAAAATAGGCAAGATAGGGGATCCCGGGGTGGCTTTTTTTTTTTTTAAGGATACATCTATAATTTTATTACAAAACCATTCTTTTGGCATTAGTTGGTTACAGTGATAGCCAGATACTGTGAGTGTGGCATAGCAGCTCTAATGTAACAGTTGCATTCCCTGCTTCCTGAACCCAAATTTAAGTTACCTTATATCCATTACATACAAGTTACCTGCTTTCATTAATGCTGCAAATCCTGACGCATATACTCTTTAGGGAGGAGCTGATGCTAAGGGATTGGAGTAAATGTTGATAAGACTACAAAAGTTCTTTCATGGGACTTTCTTTTCCCTCCCCTCAAATTACTTTGCTTTAAAAGAATCAATTACTAGTCTGAATAGCAGCAGCACCCAAAGAGCATCACACTTAGTTCTGTTAAAAAGCAATACCTGTGCAATGCACGTTTTGCACCACAGGCAAAGGGAATGATCGCTTTAAACTCCTGCATTAGAGTCTCTTAAAAAAATAAAAGCAATCCAGCGGTTTAGCGCCTGCCTTTGGCCCAGGGTGTGATCCTAGAGCCCTGGGATATAGTCCCACATTGGGCTCCCAGCACGGAGACTGCTTCTCCCTCTGCCTGTGTGTGTCTCTCTCTCTTTCATAAATGAATAAATTTTTAAAAATCTTTTAAAAAACAGGCAAAATATATAAAAAGTAAGGAACTGAGGGTCCATAGAATGAGTGTTGGGACAAATTCAAAAATAAACTTATTCTTGTCATGAAATAGGGACTCTATGACCCAGAAGCTCTAGCCAGAGTGCATCTGCTCACAACCTTGGAGTGAGACTTGAAGGAAGGAAGGAAGGAAGGAAGGAAGGAAGGAAGGAAGGAAGGAAGGAAGGAAGGAAGGAAGGAAGGAAGGGAAAGAAAGAAAGAAAGAAAGAAAGAAAGAAAGAAAGAAAGAAAGAAAGAAAGAAAGAAAGAAAGAAAGAAAGAAAGAAAGAGAAAGAAAGGCTAATCAAGCAGCTCCATCAGCTCCATCAGTCAAATCAACTCCAATGATCAAGAGCATGATAAAAAAATTCAAAGCAATTTCTATGAAACCTAGATATGATAAATATCTTTTCGGCAGAGCCTTTGCCCACAGGCACCATTTATTTCCACATGATTCTCTGTAAAGGATTGGAAAAATAAAACAAAAGAATTACTAAAATTTCCTTTGGGGATAGAAAGAGTAAATAAAAGGAGAGGCAGGGAAAACAAAATGGACAGAGGTCACCCATGGACCGACTTTTGGACAAGTTTCCTTATATGCCACTTCTAGAAACAGAAAGGAAAACAGTGTGGCAAAGGATAACGATCAGACACAAGAGATTCCAGAATCCCTGACAGTAGAATAGCACCACATTTTTTTGAAAAGATTTTATTTATTTATTCATAGACAGAGAGAGAGAGAGAGAGAGAGGCAGAGACACAGGCAGAGGGAGAAGCAGGCTCCACGCAGGGAGCCTGACGTGAGACTTGATCCCGGGTCTCCAGGATCACACCCCAGGCTGCAGGCGGCACCAAACCGCTGCACCACTGGGGCTGCCCAACACCACATTTTAAATCACAGGAATATACCATTCCAATGGGATTAACAAGTATCAATTCTGAAAGACCCAAAATTCCCTTTAAGGAAAAAAAAAATTCCGTTAAGTTTTTCTGCTGGAGGCGTAATAGTATGACATGGGCTCTAAAGTCTTATCAAGGTTTGAATCACATATTTATTCTACCACTTTGTATCTATAAAATGGAGATCGCTGCTACTTCATAGGGCTGTTGTAATGATTAAATAACAGAAGTGGGGCATGTTTTTAAGTGCATGCTCCACAGAGTGCGCTCAGTAAATTATAGTTTCTCTGAACTTTGAATTATTGGCAGTGGAAATAGAAAAAAAAACATTCCTTTGCCCTGCTACTCTCTTTCAACACTCAGTACATGCCCTACTACATACAGTGCTTATCACAATGTTCTATAATTATTAAGAGTCTGAGTCCCTCAACTTGACTAAGGAGCTCTTAGGAAAGCAGACATTATCTGAATCATTTACATTTCCCTAATGCTTATTATTAGCACAGGGTTCAGCACAATGCAAGTGCTCAGCAAAGGTTTGCTGTTGAATTTATGTAGAATTATTCAAGCACAATTATTAGGATTTGGGAACTATTTAATGCCGAACATTAAGCAGTGTGTCTACTTGTTCTTATGCTTGCCATCCATCAGATACAAATCTCTAGGGATAAGGTATATAGAATGGCTTTAAAGAAGAGTGGAGATCCGGGATCCCTGGGTGGCTCAGCGGTTTGGTGCCTGCCTTTGGCCCAGGGCGCGATCCCGGGAATCGAGTCCCGTGTGGGGCTTCCAGCATGGAGCCTGCTTCTCCCTCTGCCTCTCTCTCTCTCCCTAAGTCTGTCATGAATAAATAAATAAAATCTTTAAAAAAAAAATAAAGAAGAGTGGATTGCTTACTGGAAATCTGGTGACAACATGAACCCAAAACAAATGACCTAATTTGCCACATGTGTATTTATTTATAGATAGAATTAATCTGTTCATAACCATTTTCTAAGTAATTCTGGTTTCTTTGAGGCGTCAATATGCAGCAATGAATAAGAACTGGGTAGGGGATACCTCTGAGGTCTGAAGTTCAATTTATATCAATTTATATATAAGTATATTCTTTTTTATTTTTAAAGATTTACTTTTTTATTTATTTGAGATGGAGAGTAGGTGTGTGCATAAGCAGGGGAAGGGGCAGGGGGAGAGGGAGAGAGAGAATCTCAAGCAGGCTCCCTGCTGAGCACAAGAGCCCAACCTGTGGCTTGCTCCCACCATCGTGAGAACATGATGACTCAAGCCAAAATCAAGAGTTGAGTGCTTAACTGATTGAGCCACTTAGACACCTCTATATGTAAGTATATTCTTTGACTACCACTTACAGTTGTAAGAATCACTCACAGCAGAGGAATAAGCACCGGGGAAAGTTTACTGAAAATGAAGAATGTCACCCCAAGAGAGACTCAGCAGGTGTGCAGTGGGGCTCAGAAAACTGCATTTTCAATAACTACCCCCAGTAATCCTTTTTTTAAAAAACATTTATTTGAGAGAGAGCGAGAGCACACATGCTCAAGTGGAAGCAGCAGGGAGAGGAAGGGAGAATCTCAAGCAGACTCCACGCTAAGTGTGGAGCCCAACTTGGCCAGATCTCATGACCCTCAGATCACAACCTGAGCCAAACCAAGAGTCAGATGCATAACTGACTGTACCACTCAGGCACCCTATTCACCCCCTAATTTTTAATGCAGTTCCAACAACCATACTTTGAGAAAGAATCAGAATACCATTTAATCCCTACAATAACCTTGTGACGTACACATGAAAATCATTTAACAAACGGAAGAAACCAAGGTGTTCAAAAGGTTTGGTTAATTTACCCAAGGTAACTACTCCCTTCAACAAGTTGCACCCACAGGATTCAGAACTATTTAAAATCAATACCCTACTACATTACTTTGCTTTAAGACCATCCCATAAAGCAATACATAGGAGCTGAGGTCCTAAAATCAACTTTCCATTTTCAGCAAAACTGAAAATTTCAAATACTTTACAGAAGGTTCTGATACAAGTATCTATTAGATAGTGAAAAGTTTTAATTCAAAATATCCATATTTCTTTCAAACTAATTTTAATTGACTCAATTTTTATAGTTTCTTTAAAAATGTTTTACTTTAAACCAAACCAAAACCCAGAATGAATCCTGCTAATTTCCAACAGCCTAAACTTAAATATTATTTTACTTATGAACCATGAAATGGAATCAAGCATATTTTTCCTTTTTTCTAGCTCCAGTGAATTGGAATAAAATCAAACCCAAAATGAATAAATATTTCACTTGGTCTTAAGCCTTCACTTGAAATAATATCAAGATGCATTTTAGAAACAGGTATATTTCCAATGAAAGTCTAAAAGGCTTTTGCAGCATGTGTGTAAAGAGCTTCAGCTTTTAGCAAGTTACAATACAATCTTTAAGTTTTGGGATGTCTGCCTTCGGCTCAGGTCTTGATCCCAGAGTCCTAGGATCGAGCTCCACATCTGGCTCCCCACTTGGAAGGGATCCTGCTTCTCCCTCTGTTCCTCTCCCCCACTTGTGCTCTAGCACACATGTGCTCTTTCTCTCTTAAATAAATAAAAAAAAATATTTTAAAAGAGAGAATCTTTAAGTTTTAAACATTATTTACCTGTTTGATTTATTAACTGCCCACATTTGGGGGAGAGGGGGGAGGGACAGGCAGTATATTTAAATTTTTAATGAGGAAGTTTACCATATTACCATTTATACAATACATGGATAGAAAGAATAAACAACAAATGCTTAGACAAAAGAAATAATTATTTTAAAAAACACAATGATTCACTGATCCAGTTGTCACGCTTCTAGCAACTTCAGTCTTAAGCAGCAAAAAATCCAGATGCCAGAAAACAAGCTCTAACAGAGCTGATAATATTTTAGTCTAGTCTTTAAGTGAGTGTAATATTAAAATCAACACTTCAAGTTTTTAAAATAAATTAGTCTGTTTTCAGCCTGCCACACACACCTCCTTCATCCTCAATACTGCCTTCTGACAACCCAAATCCTTGCAATGTAACAGCTCATTCAGTCTTGCTTTCTCCTGAACTAGGCACCAAGTTATCCCTACCTCTAAATCCAAATTGATTTTTCTATAGCACAGCATACAAATTAACATACATTTTGACATGCACTTTCAAGTGGCCGTTATTAATCTAAAGTTTTCTGTTAAATTTCAAACAGGGATGCCTGGGTGGCTCGTGGTTGAGCGTCTGCCTTTTGGCTCAGGGCATGATCCCACAGTCCGGGGATCAAGTCCCACATCGGGCTCTCTCCAGGAGCCTGCTTCTCCCTCTGCCTTTGCCTCTGCCTTTCTCTCTGTGTTTCTCATGAATAAATAGATAAAATCTTTTTTAAAAAAAATTCAAACAGCAGTGGGGAAAGAGGGCAGAATGGGATTTATTTTCTCCTTGAAGACTTGCTTACTCTAGATTGGTCCTATATGCTTTATCAATTACAATTTAACAATATTCAATCTATCAGGGCAACAATTCTGTTTATCACATGTTTAATGCTGTAGCTCCATTTTATGTCTTATGCATACTGGTTGTAAAATATTTGTTCATTTGTAAGTGAATGAATTCCTACAGGATTCCACTATACTTTGGAAACCACTAAAGGTCTGAAAGTCAGTAAGGTAAGTAAGTACCTCTACCTCCTCTTCTAAGATGACACAGGACTCTGTAATCATCTTTCAAAAAGGCTGAGTCATTCAACACACTGAGAAACAAATGCAAAGGCAAATTCACAGATTTGACAATTTTCCCTGGGACCAACCTTGACCACCATACACCATCATCACCCATCATCATCACAAATAACATATTACCAATCGCTTTACAGTTTATAAACATATTTACACCCATTACCTCACTGTATCCAGGCAATAATCCTATGAAGGAGGAGAACAAATACTAAATGGAGAAGAGAGAACTGAAGCTCAAAAGAGAAGTAAAATTGTTCTAGGTTATACAGTGATACTGAAGTAGTACACTTTCCAATACCTATAAAAATGGAAGCAAATCAAGCCATTTATTTCTGTTCCAAAATAAATTCACAAAAATAACAGTCCAATATAACCACACATTTTAAGTAAATGTCCTCACACCTTTTAAGATGTACTGCAAAAATATCTTGTACTATAAAACTGCTTCATTTTGCCTCAGATATAAGGTTCCATGAGACAATCTAAAATGAATAAAAGCCAGAATTCTGAGGAAAATCAATATCAATGAACTGACAGCATACATTTAAGTACCTGAGCAGATATATCAGAATACAAAGTAATAATTCACTGGTTAACAAGACCTGCTACTTTTGCAGAAATACAAGGAATGTTTACTGCCTTTTTTTGGTGGGGGTGTGGGGGCGGGGTTTATTCTAAATAGGAAATATTGGGAACTGAAAAAGCAGAAGCATGAATTTTCTGATCAATAAACAAAAAAAAATGAATGTGAAGACTAAACCTCTCTACATTATATAGTTTTGGGAATCTACTGTTGATTTGGCTAACCTACATTATTTTACTTTTCAGAAGTTTAAAAATAGAGCATACCTGTTAAAGAAGAAGGAAGAGGAGGAAGTGGAGAAGGAAGAATTGGATTTATTTTTTTTTAAATATTCCAAATGGGGCACTGAGATAGCTCAGTTGGTTAAGCCTCTGCCTTCGGCTCAAGTCATAATCCCGGGTCCTAGGATCAAGTACTGAGTTAGGGTCTTGTATAGCAGGGAACCTGCTTCTCTCTCTCCCTCTGCTCTCCCGCTACTGTTCTCTTGCTCCCTCGCTATCTCAAATGAATAAATAAAATCTTTTTTAAAAATAATAATTAATAAATAATACTCCAAATGTATATGAGTGGTGGCTGCTGTCCCACATCACGAAAAACTAACTCTGAAAATAGATGCATATATAAACACCAAAGTAGCTCACTGTTCCTTATACACAGTGCTGATCAGCTTCCAAAGATACCCAGGACCAGCAACTAACCAATTAAGGGATATCTAACCCAGCACACTTTCTTATCATCTTCTCTCTACCCCAACAGGAATCTTCATATTGTTATGTTCTGCCCTCCCTTAAATTTGCATTATTCTTCTGTCATTAAATCCACCTCAGGTAATATCCTAGGTTACTCTACCTTCTTTTTTTTCCCCTTAAGTCTTAGAGGAAACCTTTCTTTCTCTTCCCTACTCTCTTCATTCCACTCAAAAGCTAAAATAGTAAAAATAATAACAACAACCACTAACTACAGCTGGTAGGCAAAAGGATAGCACTTTTGCTGTATAGCACTTAAGAGAAAGTAAAGCCATGAGATGAAAAGCCAATGCCACCAACCTATAAAACTCCTGAAAGTAACCAAAGATCTGTCAGCCTGACATAGGTCTACCTATTCCTTATCTCCCTCAAATTAAATCTCTTTATCAATCAAGTATCAACATTCAGAATTTTTTCAAAGCTAATTTTAGGGGGCTTTTAGTTTTGTTTAATTACTATCCCTGAAATATTACTTTTCTTTTACTATAAACACATAAATATCTGAGCTAAGTCATGGTTTAAGCTTCTGTAGGACAGACTGCCTGAGAACCTATTCATTTTTATTTTGCATACTTAAACTTTCAAAGGAAAAAGATGTTCTAATTTCCAAAGCAAGTGATGAATTTTTGGAACACAATTTGTTAACAGGCTAAAACTTTTATGTATAACCTGAGGGGAAAATACACCTAAAATATTATAACTTATTAAACTGTTGAAGTGGAAATGAGGTAGGGTAGCTCATAAGAGCTTTACAAAAATCTCATGAATTCAGTGATTAATTCCATTTCTGCAAGGGGTAACACACACTTTCAAATAGTGATTAATTTTTAGTTTACAGTTACAACTATATGAATAGTGATGCTACATTTATAGTTAATAATGAATATACTTATGACATAAATATATTAAATAACATTGTCCCCACTGATTCTAATCAGTTGGAATAAAATACATATTGGTTTTTATATTTGCCCCCTCTTCTTCCCTCTAAAAACTAGCTTAATATCCCCTCAAACTCTCCCCATAAAGATGGACTTTAGAGAACCTAGCAGTATCATTCAAATAGGGCAAAGGACAAGTCCTAGGCTCATCACTCCACAGAACAGTACCAACAGATAACTGGGTAAATTCACAAAGCAGAGTCCACTTAGCATTTCTCCCTACAAAGCTCTGTTAGAAGAGATGCTAACTGGGTTCTGTTAAATAAAGGCCACTGGAATGATAAATTCCTACACTCGCAGTGGGACTATAATAAGTCTTGGTTCCTATTGTCACTAGCCTAAGAAGTATGGCTAATCCTCTTGCCAGTGGATCTTAGAAGAGTATGCTGAGTACACCCCATGCCAGGGCAGTGTACTTTCCACACTGCTGACTCATTACTTCAAGTGACAGAAGTCAAGAGGACTTAAAGGTAGGAAACACTTTCTCTTGAAAAATAACTTTTATCTTTGGGAAATGACTATATATTCCTAACCTTGGTCCTTATCACCTCCTACTATTACCTACTTGACCTAATGATAAACTGGGACAGGACCAGCATGAGTCAGCTAACACTGACTGCTGGAGAAATTCCTTTTTTTAACCATACCTCCAACAACGCTTCTGCGCTGTTAAAAGGAAATCAGTGGAAAAGTGAGTTCCATTTAAAATGAAAGCAAGAGATGCAATCCTATACTTCCAGTACTTGTACTGGAAATAAATCACACCTATGTAGCTTTGTAAATTAGTAATTCTTATATACATGTTTATGTTATGCATATCCTATTTTGTAAGTATTCTCTCCTATCAATGGTGAGTGTTAGGATGACAGAAAGTTTCAAAATTCTAAAGAACAGAAAAGGAAAGAATATACAATAGAATTTTTGGTTCAAATACATTGTCATTATTTATTAATTCATCACATGCTTAATAAGCACTATCTGTGTACCAGACTGCTAAGAACTAGGGTCACAAAAAATGAGATCATGGGAATTTCTGTTGTAAGAGAATTTATTTACTTATTAATGAATCCAGATTCAATATTTATTGAAAATCTGAGTTCAGTATTTCTTATAATAGGGCCAGATACCTTACCAATTATTTTCACTAAAGCCTCACTTAATCGTAACAATCCTGTGAAATGTATGAAATTACCTCCATCTCACAGATGAGGAAACAGATTCCAAGAAGTTAAGAAACTTATTAGAGATTACAAACTATTAAGAAAGGCTACATTAAAACAGCTGTTCTAATTCCAAGTGTCAACTCTATCACTAATGTATCAACCTGCTTCTAAGAAAAGGCCAAAGAGGAAAGGATACTAACTAGTCAATGCCCAGATTACTAAATTAACTCAAATCATGTATAGAAATAAAAATATAAAAATCTTTAAAAACATCCTTGTATGAACATATGGAAATAACAGAACCAAAAATCCACTGAAAACTTTTCCAAGCTGAGCTCCTCCAAGATTCTATCCAATATAGCTCTCCATTCTGTACAACACTCGTACTTCACAGACAAAATATATTTTAATAAAAGTTAGCTACAAAATAAATATTTGTAGAGTCATCCTATTTTCTCACTAATTTCCATCATAAAACTGAAACTACATACCCATTGAAGAATATTACAGTAGATGTAGTTTAAGGCTTCAGAGATTTGATACAGTAAATAGTATAGATCGGCAAGGTCAATAGAAAGCCATCTAATCCATTACAGTGTCACTTTAAATTTCATCAAGAAGAAAAATACTATTTACCCCATATTGAGACCCTATACACATAACCCACCATTGTACTCCTCTGTCCAAGTACCTACATTACCCAAAAGAGAGCAAAGTAAACAGAGAAGAGAACAAATGGACCTAACAATCCAGGCACCATGGCAGATAGAGAAGAAATGGTGAACTTCAGAAGCCCATAAAAGCAACTGAACCTCACCAATTTCATTAATAACATCCATCAAAAAGCAAGTGAATGCCGTCAGGGAAATACAAATCAAAACCACAATGAGATACCACCTCACATCAGTGAAAATGGTGAATATTAACAAGACAGGAAGCAATAAATGTTGGAGAGGATGTGGTGAAAGGGAAACCCTCTTGCACTGTTGGTGGGAATGTGAACTGGTGCAGCCACTCTGGAACACTGTGTGGAGGTTCCTCAAAGAGCTAAAAATAGAACTGCCCTACGACTCAGCAATTGCACTGCTGGGGATTTACCCCAAAGATACAGATGCAGTGAAACGCCGGGACACCTGCACCGCGATGTTCATAGCAGCAATGCCCACAATAGCCAAACTGTGGAAGGAGCCTTGATGTCCATCAAGAGATGAGTGGATAAAGATGCTGTGGTATATGTATACAATGGAATATTACGACAAATACCCACCATTTGCTTCGACGTGGATGGAACTAGAGGGTATTATGCTGAGTGAAATAAGTCAATCGGAGAAGGACAAGCATTATATGGTCTCATTCATTTGGGGAATATAAAAAATACTGAAAGGGAATAAAGGGGAAAGGAGACAAATGAGTGAAAATATCAGTGAGGATGACAGAACATGAGAGACTCCTAACTCTGGGAAACGAACAAGGGGTAGTGGAAAGGGAGGTGAGTGGGGGTTGGGGTAACTGGGTGACAGGCACTGAGGGGGGCACTTGACGGGATGAGCACAGGGTGATATGCTATACATTGGCAAATTGAACTCCAATACAAAAAAAAAAGCAAGTGAAGCAACATCCTCCTGCAATTAACTGTGTCCCAGGTAGACAGGATCTGATGATTTACAAATGTCCTTAGAAAACTGAATTCCAAATAAAGAGAATATTTTAGTTGTGTTATTCGACTTCTTGGGTAAATATTCCAGACAACCTGGCCAACAAAATAAGTGGACTCCAGAAATTAATCTGGACATCTTAGGTTTTCCTAATAAGAAATTTCCCAGATTTCTTACTTCTGAAAGAGTGTGAAAACAATTCTTATGGTATCGGTCCAATACATGTACACAAAGCCAAATGAACCACTAACTTTCTAATTTTCCAGCTTACATTTTCAACTATGAATAGCATTCCTACATGAATAGTTAATACACATAAACCCTCCCTCTTCTCTGAAAACTTCTTTCCCCTTCCACTGGGTTGAGCACATGAATATATTCCCTCAAGTATTTATTTCTCCCTAGACTAGACTGTCAAAATTCAACAATAAATTATAAACTCCCTCTCTCATGGACATACAGCCTAATAATAACAACAAATATTATTTACACAATAATTGCCCAGTTATGTATTAACTGAGGTACGATTATATAAAAGAGAATTACCGGATGCAAGGGAGCCTATAATGAAGGATCTGAATCTAATCAGGGTTGGGTTGCCTTCAGTTTTAGCTTGAAAAGTTGAAGGGGACTTAAGGACAATGAGGTGGGAAAAAATAATAAAGGCACAGAAAAAGAAAGACACTGAAGGAATTCAGCAAAAGATGGGAATAAAAAAGGGTAGTCAGTCACAAAAGACCATATTATTCATGATCCTATTTATATGAGGTTCAGAATAAGCAAATCTATGGAAATAGAAGGTAAGTTAGCGGTTACCAAGGGCTGAGGAGGGAGATGGGGAGGAAACAGGGAGTAACTACTAACTGGGTTAAGATATTTCCTTTGGGGATGATGAAAATGTTCTAAAATTAGATTATGGTGACAGGTGCACAACCCTATATAAATATTGAAAAGTAACTGAATTGTATACTTTAAATCAGTCAACTTTATGGTATGCAAATTGCATTTTAATAAAGCGGTTAAAAATAAGATAAAAATATATCCTCCCTAAAAAGTGGAGGCTACAGCTAAATGTTTTTTACAAAAAGCCAGTGAACGTCAGCAAAGACAGAAAGGCCATCATCCGCCAGGTTAATGTATAATGTACTAAAGTTGAGAAAAGAAACAAAAACCCGCAAAAATGGGATGTACTCCTGGCTTGGTGGTGGAAAAGATGTGCAGAAAGGACTGCACTGGCTAGGCAACTTCTCTATTTACCTCACTACCACATCCCCTCAAACTACAGAAAAGTAAGTTAAAAACAACAGCCACATTCTTAGATCATAAAGATACCCAAGATAAGGTGAAAAAGAGGAAGAACTCACTAATGAATATTATATCACAACAAAAGTTCTCCGCAGAGCTGCTCAATTTAACCATAAGAAAGTTGAAAACAGGGGAACCTGCATGGTTCAGTTGGTTGAGAGTCTGCCTTCGGCTTGTGTCATGATCTTAGGGTTCTGGGATCAAGCCCCAAGAGTGGGGAAATCCCTGCTCTGTGGGGAGCCAGCTTCTTCCTCTCCCTCTCTGCCCCTCCCCCTGTTTATCTTGCTCTTTCACTCTGTCAAATAAATAAAATCTCTGAAAGAAAGAAGGAACAAAACACTGACACGAACACAACTACAGGAAAAACATGCAAAAGCCATACCAAAAACTGTATCTGGAAGAAAATAATCTAAAGACAGGAAAAAATTCCTTCTGAGAGTTCAGTGTTATAAGAGAACTTGGTAAGAACATAAAATAAGTAAAACAAGAATACAAAGATAACATCATAAGACAACATGGACAACATGGAAAATTTTTGAAAAGAAAATTGTTTTGGTCCTTGTATTTGTTTCCTGTGGCTGCAGTAACAAATTACAATAAACTGGGTTGCTTAAAACAACAGAAATTATTCTGGGCTGTATTCCCTCTGTAGGCTGTCAGAATCTATTCCTTGTCTCTTCTAGCTTCAGGTAGCTGTCCATGTTACTTGACTTGGATGCTTCATGGACGCATCATTCCGACCAATCTCTGACTCGATAGTCACAGAGCCTCCTCCTGTGTTTGTTCTCTTCTGGGTATCTCTTATAAGGGGACCTTTCAGGTGGATTTAGATCCCACCCAGATAATTCAGGATGATCTCATTTCAAAATCCTTAAATTAATTGCAATCTGCAAAAACCCTTTTTCCAAATAAGGTAACATTCACAGATTGCCAGAATCTGATGTGAATATGTTTTGCAGGGCCATTTTCAGCTACCACAGTTCTCAATTTGTTTCTTAGTTTACCCAAACTAGCAGAGATCTAATAAACTAGAAACAGTAATGGACAGAACAGACTGGGTAAAATATCCATACAGGGAAGAAAGGAAGTCACAGTAGTGCAGAGGGAATCAATGAAGAAACTAAAATAATTCTGGAGATGATAATAAATGTGGAAAACAAAAACGATTCAACATAATGATAATTATTGTTTCAAGAATGCATTTCAGCAAGTGAACAGAAAAAGTATTCAAAGATACAAATTTCCTTGAAAATGAGCAAATTGTACCTATAGGACAAAAAGATATAAAGTATACCAAAAAGAATGGACTCAAAATGACTGAATTAAAAAAAGATTCTATAAAGCATCCAAAACAAAAAAAACTTAGTCACCTACAAGCAAGGAGGGGACAATTATGGAAAAAACAAAAGACTAGTTACAAAAAAACAGGCCAAGTTTTTTTCTACTACTGTTTGGCTCATGACTTTGGGAAGTCAAGGAACCTCCTTTGTAGACCTCAGTTACCCTCTGTAAACTGAAAGAACTGAATAAATATAAACTTTTATATCTCCTCTCAGCTCTGAAAATGGATGGGTCCATGGCAGCCAAAAGAAGGGCATAAATTTCAAACACTAGGTTTTATAGCATATTTCTCACCTTCCAATTTCTACTCAGTTACAGGGTGAGAAAGAAGGAACTTATTCTTTTAGTCATTCTTCCCATCCCCAAATCTACCATATTTTACCTAGCAAATCAACAAATTCTTAAAATTTTATTTATTTATTTTTAAAGATTTTTATTTATTTATTCATGAGAGACACACACACACAGAGAGAGAGAGAGAGAGAGAGAAAGAGAGACATAGAGGGGGAAGCAGGCTCCCTGTGGGGAGCCTGATATGGGACTAGATCCCAGGACCCTGGGATCATGACCTGAGCCAAAGGCAGGCACTCAACGACTGAGCCACCCAGGTGCCCCAATCAATTTTTTTTAAGTCAATACTCAAAGTAAAATAAAACTAGGCATTCTTGAACACAATTAATTAGCTCTTGCCAAATGAGTTCTTAGAAAGATTTTATCAGTTTACAATTTTACTCATCATTGTTGGAGGATTAATATCTGAAAACTGTTAAAAATGCCTTTACATTGTTCCTACATATCAAACAAAGATATTAGAAAAAAAAGTCACTGAATAAAGTATTAGGAACAGCAAGAAGGTATCTGCTGGAGCAAGAGTCATAAAAGGTAAGGTGTACATAAGGAGAGAACTGAAGGTTTAAAACTCCAGTAGTAGTTTTCAACATGAGCCAAGAGCCCCTGTAAGGATTTGCTATTTCAAGGGGATCTCCAAGTCTATACACAAATCAACCATGGTTGGAATAGAGCAATAAATAACAACATACACACATACACACGTATATTCTTAAATATGAAGTCCTGTTTTATATGAGCTCCTGCTTTAAGTATAATATTCCTAAAAAGTAGCAGCAGCAACAACAAATAAAGCCTTTCACCTAGTATTTCCCTTGCCAGGAATATGGTGGGGAAAAAAGTAATCAAAAACTAAGAAAAAATGATTGACTTCTACTATAGATACTCAATGAAGCACTATATATAATATCACTAAACTGGAACCAATATACACGCCCAATAACAGAATCATTAGGTAAATATATGTTCACACTGACAGAGTATTTAACAGCCATTAAAATTACATTTTCAAAGAATACTGAAGGAAGTTTGTAAGAAAATATTCATGATATAAGATTACATGAAAAAGCAGGTTACAAACTGCTATGCACTATGTGATTCCAATTTTGTAAACAAATGTTACATAGACAATTACACCAAAATATAAACAGGAGTTTTCTCTGGATGATGAGAATACAGGTAAATTTTATTTTCTTTTTTGTACCTCTCTGTAATTTTTGAATTCTCTACAACTAAGTATGTAATTTTTTTAAAGATGAATTTGCTTAAAGTTCTAAGAAGATAACTCTTTTCATAAAGTATTATTATAATCTAACATTTCTTCACTGGGGTCTAAAAAATCCAAGCATGCTTAGGGAACTATTTAAAGTAAAAATGAGGGATCCCTGGGTGGCGCAGCGGTTTGGTGCCTGCCTTTGGCCCAGGGCGCGATCCTGGCTCCGGGATCGAATCCCACATCGGGCTTCCGGTGCATGGAGCCTGCTTCTCCCTCTGCCTGTGTCTCTGCCTCTTTCTCTCTCTGTGACTATCATAAATAAATAAAAATTTAAAAAAATAAAATAAAGTAAAGTAAAAATGAGCAAATGTATACTACCTGAATAACTTATCCTTAGTTCTAAAATTCAGCATAAAAGCATTATGAAGAAATGGATTGAGTGCCTCCTTCATGGTCAATGTTTACTGTTCCAAATAAGCACTGATTCTTGTACTCAATACAGAAAAGAATGACAAGAACATAAGCTTAATAAATCATAAATTATGATGTCTAAAAAATTTCCTAAACAGTTATATCTGTATTCAGATTCAACTTTTATGAACCATCCTGTGACTATTCTTTTAAATCCTAGAACAATCAAGGAGATATTATAACTATTTAACAGATGAAAGAATTGAAGAGGCCAGCCCAGAGCCTTACCACATCACAAGTGGAACCTGCTAAAGCTGATTTACCTCACCAAAAACTGTTCCTCCCCCAAAAACTATTTAAAACTGTCTCAACACTACAGCCATAGATCCCTCCAGCCTATGAAAGATTTCAAGGACTAAATCTACCACGTCATATCTTTGTTTACCTAAGTCTTCACCAGAAATGCAAGCCTTTCCCATTTGTTATTATATATTCCTGAATCTACTCTATATATCCATCTTATCTGAGTCAATTCCTCATTCCTGCCCTTTCTGGAATGTCCTCTCAATTACCAGTCTGTAACCAACAAACTCCACCTTCCAGCCTTAAGAAAAATGTAACTACCTCAAAGACACTACTTTCATAAATCTCACAAAGGCTAAGGTTATTCAATTACTCCACACATCTCAAGATAACATCCTCCTTGCTCTTTATTCCCATTTCAGGACCTATGGTCATCTACAACAACAAAAAACCCATTTCTGATTACTTGAGGCCCTATGTTGCTTCCTCCTCTACCAACTTCTAAATGTTGGAGTTCTAAGTTTGTTCCTAGATTTCCTTTCTCTTCTGTCTCTATAATCTCCCTAAATTATTTTAGGCGTTCCCAGAACTTAAAATACTTTGGTTCTGAATTATCATTTGAGACCTGTTGGTTCTCCAACTTACTTCGGTAGCCCAGACTATTCTTTGAACCTTTACAGACTTTTATAATCCACTTTCTACTTCAGAATTACACTTGTCGGGGCACCTGAGTAGCTCAGTCAAGCACCAAACTCTGGGTTTCAGCCCAGGTCATGATCTCAGGGTCACAAAATTGAGCCCTGCATCAGTCTCTGTGCTGGATGGAGCCTGCTTAAAATTCTGTCTCCCTCAGCCCCTCCCACCCTCACATGGGTGCTTGTTTTCTCTCTCTCTCTCAAAACAACAACAAAAAAAAGTCACACTTGTCTATCTCATTCCTCTGATTAAAACATTGGCAGGGCTTCAAAATGTTTTACAAGACTGGTGTGACTCTCATCTCAAGCCATTCTTCCTCTTGCTCACTATAATTCGTCACACTACGCTTCTTTCAATTTATTGAATACACAAAACTCTTTGCCTCTTCAGGACTTCTTATATGATGTTTCACTTTGCCTAAAATGTTTTTTCTAGCCCATTAGCCCATTCCTTTTTATCCTTTAGGCTTCAGCTTAAAAGTCACTTCCACAGAGATGACTTCTCTATCCAAATCTAAATTTCCTCTATTGTTATCCTCTCACAGTAACTAGTTCTTTTTCTTCAAAACACTTATTATTTGTAAATAAGTAAATACACAAATAATATCCTAACCATATTAAGCATACAAACTACATCTTTAGAATGAATAAAAAAAAAATCAATCAATGAATGGGATTACCCACAACCATATAGTTAACACACAAAAGATTCGATCTAAATTTTAATATACAATAATGTCCCTATAATTCATCTCAAACATATAGCTACATTTAATATTTAGATTTAATAATCCTTATTTTAAAAGGATATGGGGCAGCCTGGGTGGCTCAGTGGTTTAGCGCCGCATTCGGCCCAGGGCATGATCCTGGAGACCCGGGATCAAGTCCCACATCGGGCTCCCTGCATGGAGCCTGCGTCTCCCTGTGCCTGTGTCTCTGCCTCTCCCTACCCTCTCTCGAATAAATAAATAAAATCTTAAAAAAAAAAAAAAAAGGATATGGTATAGTTTTGAGATATCTTATAATGTAAAAATACAAGGACCAGAATACTAAGAAATGTAACAGAAGGTCCGGATTTTCAAAAAAAGTTTTAATTTCAACACTTCTCAAAATATTCCTAAAATGCTTTCTAATGTGAATAAACAAGAGACCACTAATATAGAGGTTTCATATTTTAAATAATATAATATTTTGGAATGAAATATACATAAAAATTTCCAGAAAAAGTAGTAATCTATATTCTTAAAAGAGCCCATAAAAACCCACCTAACAATGGTTAAATAGGCCTTAGTACTAATTGCACAAATCTGAGTTCTGGGTCCAAGAAGCAGGACTCTAGGGAAGGAAGGCTGAGGATAAACAGAAGAGCTCATTTGAGTCCCTGGGTAATCAGCTTGTTTTTGGACTCTGCCACATTCTAACCCTCTTTTCCCCATGCCCAGACTGATGCATTCAACAAGGGACACAGTATGAAATAGAAGGAGAGAAGGAAAAAAGTACTTATTAAACACCTGACAAGTGCAGCGTTGGGTATATCGTACTTCACTTACTCCCACAATGCAGTTATTATCACCTTTTGTTTCCCACGGAGTGTTTAACCCTAAGCCTATAAACTCTTTCCACTATTTCTTAAGCAACCTACTCTAATAATTGTATAATTAACTGTTCAATGTGCTGTCCACAAAGAGTTAAGACATGTCTGCATTTTTCACCAATTTTCATATAAAGAGCTCAAAATCTCTCAGGTGAATGGATGACTGAATCAATAAATGAATGAATGAAAGACCAAAATAAACTCAAGTATCATATCCTCTGTGCTTTCCTAATCATTCTAAACTACAATGATTATTCTTCCTGCGAGTGACACTGATTCTACTTGTGCTGTTTAATGCAATAGTCACTAACTAAAATTGAAGCTATTAAAGACCAGAAAGTGATTAGTCTGAATTGAGATGTACTATAATACCTAACAGATGGTGAGACTTAGTATAAAAAATAGAATGTAAAGTATTTCAATAATTTTTATATGTATTACATGTTGAAATGTTTTTATATATGGGGTTAAATATATTACCCAAATTAATTGTATTTAATTTTTAATGTGGCAATTAGAAAATTTTAATTATTTATGTACCTTGTAATATATTTTTACTGAACAGTACAGATCTATACCATCAATCCATATATACCAGCTTATGTATTACCACCTCTTTTGTTATTTAAATATCCATGTGTTTATGTTTCCCTAAAATGAAGTGTCCCTAGGCTTATAATATTACAATACGAACTGGAATATACTTTTTCAAACAGATGTATTAAGTTGTAATTCACATAATTCACCCACTGAAAGTATACAATTCAATGACTTGTAATATATTCACAGGATCGTGCATCCATCATCACAATTTCAGAACATTTTTGTTACACAAAAGAGAAACTCTGCACCCCTTACCCATCATCCTCAAATCCTTCCATCACGCTATTCCCAGGGAAACATTAATTCACTTTCTAGCTCTATAGATTTTGCTGATTTTGGACACAATATATAAATGGAATCACGTGGTCTTTAATGACTGGCTTCTTTCACTTAGAGTGTTTTCCAGTTTCAACCATGTTATATGGTACATTTTGATTTCTTAGGATTGCTCAATAATATTCCATTGTATGGATATAACACATTTTGTTTCTCCTTCATCATCTGACAGACATTCCGGTGTTTCTACTCTCTGGCTATCATAAATAATGAAGTTATGAACATTCATGTACATGAACACTATTATATATCTGAAACTGCTGGATCATATGGTAACCTGATCTTTAACTATGTAAGGTACTATCTCGTTGCTTTCCAAAGCAGCTGCACTGTTATCCATTTTCATCCATAGTTTCTGAAGGTTCTAATTTATCTACATCCTCACAAACACTTGATATTGACTTATGATTCTAGATATTCCAGTAGATGTAAAGTTGTATTTCACTGTATCATTGATTTAGATTTTCCTAATGGCTAATGATGTTAAACATGTTTTCATGTGTTTATGGACAATTTGTTTATTTTCTTTGTAGAAATGTCTGTGCCAAATTTTAATTGAATTACTTTGTCTTTCTTATTATTGAGTTGTAAGACTTATTTATATTTTCTAGGTACAAGTTCTCTATCAGATACACAATTTGCAAATATTTTCTTTCTGTGGATTGTCTTTTCTATTTCTTGACGGTGTTTTGAAGCATAAATGTTTTTATTTTTGATAATGTTCAATTTATTTCTTTTTGTTGCTTGTGCTATTGATGTGACATCTAAGAAGCCACTGTCTAATTTAAAGTCACAAAGATTTAACTCCTTCTTTCTCCTAAGAGTTTTATGGTTTTAGTTCTTCACACAGGTCTTTAATCTATTTTGAGATAATCTTTGTATATGGTATGAAGTAGTTCAACTTCACTGCTTTTACATGTGGATATCCATTTGTTCCAGACTGTGGAAAAGACTATTCTTTTCCAACTTGTCTTGGTATCCTTTTCAAAACCAACTGATCATAAATGTCAGGGCTTATTTTTAAACTTTCAAGTCTATTCCGTAGATTTGTCTATCCTTATCCCAGCTGCACATCCTGATTATTGTAGCTTTGTACCAACCTTTTTTTCAACACTTTTTGACGATTCAGGATCCGTTATGGGTTGAATTTGGTCCCCTCCCCCACCCCACCTAAAACGAAACAAAAGTTATATGGAAGTTCTAACCCTGAGTATCTCAGAATGTGACTTTAGAAACAGGGGCTATCGAAAGATGAATGGATAAAGAAGATGTGGTTTATGTATACAATGGAATATTACTCGGCCATTAGAAACGACAAATACCCACCATTTGCTTCAACGTGGATGGAACTGGAGGGTATTATGCTGAGTGAAGTAAGTCAATCGGAGAAGGACAAACAGTGTATGTTCTCATTCATTTGGGGAATATGAATAATAGTGAAAGGGAATATAAGGGAAGGGAGAAGAAATGTGTGGGAAATATCAGAAAGGGAGACAGAACACAAAGACTTCTAACTCTGGGAAATGAACTAGGGGTGGTGGAGGGGGAGGAGGGCGGGGGGTGGGGGTGAATGGGTGACGGGCACTGAGGGGGACACTTGACGGGATGAGCACTGGGTGTTATTCTGTATGTTGGTAAATTGAACACCAATAAAAATTAATTTATTAAAAAAAAAAAAAGAAACAGGGGCTATAGAGGTAATCAAGTTAAAATGAGGTTATTCGGGTGGCCTCTAACCCAAGGTAACTGGTGTCCTAATAATAAGGGGCTTTTGCACACAATCACATACAAAGGGAAGATAATGTGAAGACATACAGGGAGAAGACATCCAGGTGAACGGAGTGATGCACGTACAAGCTAAGGAATGCAACAACTGTTGGCAAATACCAGAAACTATAAGAGGCAAGGAAGGATTCTTCCCTATAGCTGTCAGCACATCGCTTGTCCAACATCTTGATTTTGGATTTCTAGCTTATGAAACTATGAAACAATAAACTTCTCTTGTTTTAAGCCACCTGGTTTTGGGTACTTTATGTCAGTCCTAGAAAACTAATACAGATCCCTTACATTTCCATATAAATTTTAAGATCAGTTTATCAATTCCTGCAAAAAGGGAGTTGAAATTTTGATAGAGATCACACTGAACCTGTGAATGACAAGAGTACTGTCACCTAAAACAATATTAAGTCTTTTAATCTATGAACATGGAATGTCTCTCCATTTATTTAGGTCTTCTTTAATTTAGGTCTAATTTAATGTTTTATAATTTCCAGAATAGAAGTTTTGTGCTTTCATTAAATTTATTAAACAATCAAATTTATTGTTAAATGTTACATATTTTACTTCTTTTGACGCTACTGTAAATTGAACTGGTTTCTTATAATTTATCAATTTTACTACCTAAAAATACAACCGATTTTTTTTAACATTGATTCTCTATCTTGCTGAACTCATTTATCAAATTTAATAGTGGATTTCTTTACATATCTGCAAACAGACATAGTTTTACTTTTTTTTTTTTTTTTAAGATTTTGTATTTATTTATTCATGAGAGACACAAAGACAGGCAGAGACACAGGCAGAGGGAGAAGCAGTCTCCAGGCAGGGAGTCCAGGCCTCCAGGATCCCACCCTGGGCCAAAGGCAGTGCTAAACTGCTGAGCCACCAGGGCTGCCCAGTTTTACTTCTTTCTGACCAATCTGGATGCTTTTTCTTTTTCTTACTAAAGTGCCCTAGCAAGAACCTCAAATACATGCTGAACAGAAGTGGCAGAAGTATATATCCTTATCTTGCTTCTGATCTTATGGGAAAGCATTCATTCAGTCCTTCACCATCAAGCATGATGTTTGCCCATGGTTTTTTCATAGCTGCTCCTCATTAGGTAGAAGCTCCTTCCTATTCCTCACTTGCTGAATATTTTTATCATGAATGGAATGTACTTTTTAAAAGTCTCTGTACTTTACGCATATATAGCTTGTCGGTGCTCTGTGGTGTACTGAATGACTAACACCAGCATCAGGTACAACTTGTCAAAAAAAAAAAGTCTTGGGTGTTTTGTTTTGTTTTGTTTTTTATCTAGAAGGAAAATATAAATACTGGTTTATTCTGATAATTCAGAAGATATCCTCATTAAGAATATTTATGTTGTCTAATTCTGATCACTAGAGTTTTTTTGTTGCTTTATTTTGTTTTGCACATCCTCAGGGTATCACCAATATTAGTTTCTAAGAGAAGGGGTACCATGAGTCATTTAGTTGCCAAATGATTCTGAGAATAAAGACTTAATTTAAAAAACAAATCTGGAATCCGACTCTCGGTTTCAACTCAGGTATGATCTCAGGGTCATGAGATCCAGCCCCCTGTCGGGCTCTGTGCTCAGTGTGGAGTCTGCTTGGAATTCTTTCTCTTCCTCTCCCTCCTCCTGCTTGCTCTCTCTCTCTAAAATAAATAATTAAAATATTTTTAAAAATATTTTTAAAAAGAAATCTATGCAGGAGTGCCTGGGTGGTTCAGTCAGTTAAGCATCGGACTCTTCATTTAGGCTCAGGTCATAATTTCAGGGTTGTGAGACTGAGCCCTGTGCTGAGCATAGAGCCTGCTTAAGATTCTCTCTCTCCTCTCTGCAGCTCCCCCTCACTCTTGCTCTCTCGCTCTCTCTCCCTCTAAAAAATCTATGCCACATAGCAATTTTAAGAAAGGAATTGTTTACACAGAGATCAAAGTAACAGTATACCTTGATAAAAGGTTTAGAAGTCACATTTACAAATTCTGTATCATATAAACAAATGTAACCTAAAAATCAAATTTGCTTTGACAAAACTCCAACATTCAATTATCATCCCAATATCTTATTTACCAAATACACAGAAATGCTGAGTACAGAAGTATGGAAATACCCATTATTCATTAGCAATTACTCAAAACAAATAGGGAACTGCTTAGCTTTTATTCAAGGTGTTACCCCTAAAGAACCCTGGCTCTATCTTACCCAGTCCTAACTTTAAAAAATAGACAAGAATTTCTTAGTTACATTGAAAATGGTTACTCTATCTACTCTTTTTTTAAAAAATCAAATAATGAGATACTAGAAAAGAATACTTTTAAAGTAATACCTTAAAAAAATAAATAAATAAAGTAATACCTTATCCATAGCAATTAAGAAACACATGCTTCTCTGTCCAGAAATTCTGTGACAGATACTGAAGAACTGAAGACGTGTTACCTTAAAGAACTCAAACACTTACTGGAGAGAAAACTCAAACACGACCTAAATAAGAAATGATTCTAAATATATAACCAAGCAGAGTATATAATACATCATATGCAAAGGAATGAAATACATTTTATAAAATGCTATAATTCTTCTTTCACCATCTTCTTATATACTTTGGTCTTAAGCTATTTGATGGTATTTATTGATTTTAAAAAATACTAAGCATGTTGAGTGAAGCACTTTTTTTTTATTTAACATTTTATGCTCTTTAAATGATGGTATTCTAGGTCATTCATTAAGCTCCCTTGTGTAAATCTGCTTCTGCCAGAAAGTTCTCAATAATGACAAAAAAGGTCCAAGTGTATTGTTTATTTCTGTTTATATTATTTCTCTACAATACACAATAAGGAATAATAGAGAATAGAGAATTAAAAGTATATAAAACACTTGACGGTTATTATTAATAATATTGTTCCATAACTGTAATATAGGCAAACTATTATCCTAAATACAATTATTTAGTATAAAAATACCTTTTATAGATGAGGAAACTGAGGCACATTTAGGTAACAGTAGAGAGGTCCAAGGTCAAGCTAGTAGAGATGCTTGGTGGCTCAGTGGCTGAGCATCTGCCTTTGGCTCAGGTTGTGATCCTGGGGTCCTGAGATCAAGTCCCATATCAGGCTCCCTGCAGGGAGCCTGCTTCTCCCTCTGCCCATGTCTCTGCCTCTATCTGTCTCTCATGAATAAATAAAATCTTAAAAGAAAGTCACAGCTAGTAAATGGCATATTCAGAATCTTATGAATAAAAGAACTTATTCCAGAGCCCAAGCTCTTACTTCATACATTACTACCTCCTCAGCTATTTGTAAGTTCTGTATGTCAAAGTGAAGATGGTAATCTCAGGTTTCTTATTTTAATAATCATAATTCACATTTGAGCATACTCCATTGAAAGAAGACACCAAAAGCAGGACAGTCTTCTCTAAAAATTGTGTTAGATCAATTGAACATCTACACACAAAAAGAAAAAAAAATAGAAACTGAACTTACACCCTCCACAAAAATGAACACAAAATGGATCACAGACCTAGAGTAAAACAGAAAACTATAGAGCTTCTAAAACATAACAGGAGAAAATCTTAGGTTTGGGGAGGGAGGGAATATATGAGAATGCTCTGTTCTTTCTGTTCAATTTTTCTGTAAACTGGAAATTGCTCTAAGAAATAAAATCTAGAAGAAAGAAGAGAAAAGAAAAGGGAAAGGGGAAAAGTAAGGAAGGGAAGGGAAGGGGAAAGGGGAAAGCAAAAGGGGAAAGAGAAAGAAAAAGAAAGGAGAATGGGCATTATAGCACAATGGCCCTAAGCCACTAGAGTCTGTGTCACTTGGAAAATCAATGTCATTAAAAATTTGAGGGGATAGCATGGTTTGAATTTTTATCTTGCTCTGTTTTTGTTATCTCATTACACATGCCTTGCCCTCAACTCAATCTAATAAAAATAAAAACCTTTGGGAGTAGGACCCTAAGTCATGTATGTTTACAAAAACTCCCAAATGATTCTACCACCAACAAATGATTCTATTCACCAACAACTGAATTTCTTCCTCCTTTTGGTTTTATTTTGTTGGTTTATTTTGTGTTTTTTCTCCTTTTTTGGGGTATTCAGAGTGGGCCGGGCCCCTGGGCGAGACACAGCTACCTCTGTTGGCATCTTTTTAATACCAGGAACCCAGCGGCTCCAGCCACTGAGCAGCTAGAATGAAATAAAGTGGAAAAAAAAAAAAAGGAAAAGAACCAAAAGCATAAAAACCACAGCAAATTTCTTGATGAAAATTGAAAATAAAAATTTCCTTGTATTAAAAAAAAAAGACGTAAAAGGGCCTTTTAACTTTTGAGATAAACAAACTGGTTAGATTGCTGCTTTATACTAAGTTAACACATGGCACAACTTCTTAGCACCTCAGTATTCCCAATGTAAAATGAAAGGATTAAACTTGACAGACAAGAGCATTAACCAGAATATTAGGGTCACATTCAGTTCAAAATTTCTTTTGGCTTACCTGAATGTAAGTTTGAACTTAAAATGATTTCTACACCACATACTCCTTTACTTATCTTAAACCTAATCAAGATAGACACAGAATTTTCATTGTTTTAACTAAGATGATACAAAAGACCTTTAAACTACAACTAAACTGCCTTACCTGATCAAATAAACCAAAGCTTTTTCGATCACAATTCTCTCTTCACGAAAACAGGAGCATTTAGTCTTTCCCATCTCTTTGAGGTATTCGAAAAGAATATCAAGAGTGTAAGTTAAGAATATGAGATAACTATAAGAAATCAGATATTCTCAAGAAGGCAATTCAATAGATAGGCTGCCAGTATTTTCTAACTTTCAACGTGAGCAAAGACCAGCACACACTAAACCCAATGCCAGCATGGTGCAATTTCCTTGTCTTAAAATTGGCTTACTGGGACTGCCTGGAGACTGCTTCTTCCTCCGCCTATGTCTCTGCCTCTCTCTCTCTCTCTCTCTCTCTTTGTGTGTGGCTATCATAAATAAATAAAAATTTAAAAAAAAATTAAAAATAAAATAAAATTGGCTTACTACCATGCTGAATGTCAAAAGTCACTTCCTAAAAAACTAAAATTTATGATCTACCATCAATACCTAGGACACAAAACAGCACCTGTATACCACATAACATGGTATGTAGTGGACAAGTATTTTTCAATTAACTTATAGCAACCTAATGGTTGTTGAACATTTACTCTATGTCAGACACTATGCTCAGCAATGGAATAGAACAGTGAACAAAATCAAGTCCGTCTTCATGAACTTTATTTATACTCCAGGAGGAAAAACAGACTAATACATGCCAAGGGGCAATAAATGCAATTTTAAAAGATAAAACATGGTAAGGGGTAGGGTATTTATTCACTGAGAAAGGCCATTAAGAGAGCTCTCTGACAATGACGAAAATGTTTTATACTTTGCTTGATCTGAGGGGTAGGGTATTCACTGAGTTGTCCGTTAGCCTTTATGCAATCTGCTGTAAGTTATACCTCCAAGTGTGTTTTCAAGTTTGCTGAAAACATTTAAAAGACCAACCCTGGGCAGCCCCGGTGGCGCAGCAGTTTAGCGCCGCCTGCAGCCCAGGGTGTGATCCTGGAGACCGGGGATGGAGTCCACATCAGGCTCCTTGCATGGAGCCTGCTTTTCCCTCTGCCTGTGTCTCTGCCTCTCTCTCTCTCTCTCTCTCTCTTTGTGCGTGTTTCTCATGAATTAAAAAAAAAAAAAAAGACCAACCCTATCCAGCTCCAATGATTTCCTCTTGATTACAATATAATTCCAGGTCAAGGGACTATATAACCTCATAGCTACATAGAAGTACACTTTCTAGAACATACATCATCTCATGTTTCACTGTTATATTCAGCTTTCCAACTGTAATGTGCTTGCCTCTACTGCCCCACAGTTCTTTGCTTAAAACCAGATCATTTAGAAAGATCATTTAATAAGCATCTACTATCCTCATACACATTAAGGCAAACCACATTCTTGCCTTATCTTCCAGTAAAAGATAAAAATGGAATAATGCTAAAAAGGAGTCTACAACTAACCATGGTAAATACAGTAAATCCATCTTTAACCATTTAGTACCATTTAGTACTTCCTTCTTTCCCCACTACCCAAAATCCCAGATTTTCTGGTTTAAAGAGAAACATAATGAATGCAAGAACTGAGCACTTAAATCATTCCATGATCCATAAAGAGAAAGTCCAGCATAGTGACCAAGAATATGTAGTCTGGAGCCAGACAACTGGAATTAAATTCTGGGTGTACCACTCACTACTTATTTTATCTTAGCCAAGTTTATTTATTTAATTTCCCTATGCCGCAGGCTGCTCATCAATAAAATAAGGATAACAAGACCTGACTTTAGGTTATAAATGAGTTAACCTATAAATTGTGCTTAAAACAGCAGCTGGCACATATAAAGCACTAGACAAGTGACCACTACTACTACTGTTACTTCTATTGCTGCTGCAGCTAGGAATCCTACCAGGGCTGCCACCTCAGTACACACAAACAGGCAAACTAACCCAGTAAAGAAAAAATATAGATGGCTAACAGCTAATGGTAAGAGTAACAATCTATTTGTTCCCATTTACACCCAGACTAATTCAGTACTTTTAGAATAAAAGTACTTAACACATTCCCATTCCATCTAAAATTCCTTATAAATTTACTATGTAGAACAAATCATATAATGCCTAATGGATGGCAGAAAGTATTCAATAAAATCAAATTCTCAAGTACAGAGGGGGTAAAAATGCCTATATATGACAAGGGGGAAGGTGGTAATTAAGGCAAAGAAATCAAGTTCTTTTCAATGGGTTTAGCTACATAGTTTCAGTTTGATGAAAGCCCAACTCTCCCCAAAAGGAATGTTTCTGCCTCTTCACTTTATTGAGGTGATAATTCAATCAGTATTTTAACAACTACATGTACCTACTATGGACCTAATATTTCCTTAGATATAATCAGAGGATGTAAAAATAGTTTGAGATTTAATCCCTGCCTTGGCAGACTAGTTAGGAAGAATCTAACACAAAAGCCATCGATCCATTCAGTTAACAAAACTTCTCAAAGGAGTATTCAGTGCCCAATTCCAGGCCTTACAAAAGACTGGTGTTCAGGTCTACTAGAGGAACATTGTTAAATGGGTAAAACTGCACAACAGTATGGTAAGCACAGCAAAAGATGTAGAAAGTATGAAGAAAGCAAAGAAGTGAATAATCTGAAATGTCAAAAACTTCAAGTAGGCAGGGACTTTGTTATGATAAAAGAGGGTCTTAAATTTTACTGTGTTAAGGAATGAACAGTAAGTAAAAGATTCATGCAAGCGGATATATGGTCAGGCTTCTGAAGATTTACCTGAGGTAGGAAAGAAGGGTAGACAATATTAAAGACAGAAAATCAGAGTCCAAGGGTAGGCAAAACTTTTCTGTAAAAGGATAGACAATAAATATTTTAGGCATTGCAGGCCATGTGGGCTCTGTTGCAAGTACATAACTCTGTCTTTCTAGCATAAAAGCAGTCATAGACAACAAACACCTAACTAATGAGCAAGGCTGTATTCCCACAAAAGCTGATCTACAAAAACTGGTAGCTGGCTGTATTTGGCCTGTGGGCTATAGTTTGTCAACCCCTGTCTAAGAAGAGTGATAAGGCCCTAAACTAAACTGAGGGCTATAGAAATTGAAAGAAATAGTATTCAGAGATATTTAGAGGTGGGGTAGACTAGAAGAATAACTACATGTAGAGAATTAGGTATGAGGAAGAAAAAATTCTGACTCCTAGGAACAAACCCAAGGATCTCTATGGATGATGGTCCCATTTACCAAGACAGAATGGTAAGAAGAGCAATAGCTGAAGTTTCATTTTGATTAAAGAAGGAGAGAGGGTGAGAAGAGAAAATTATTTCAATTTTAACACGTTCAGTTTAAAGTAGATTGGAAACATCTAGGTGGAAATTCCAGCAGGTCTGGAATTCTGAAGAGAACTGGGCTACTAAAGATCTAGGTTCATTACAGTAAGATCCCTCAAGGAGTAACAAGGTAGGAAGACTAAGAACAAAGGGACACAGTCCAAATACTAACAGTGGGGGAGGGCCCTCCCCTCGCCCCATCCTGCATGGAATACAGAGAGGGAACAATCTGAGAGACAGGAAGGCAGATCAGTGACGTGGAGTACTAAGGGTCACTGTAGCCAAATTTAACTACAGGACGCAATGTTTGTGCAGAGGTTAATTAGTTGGCCAGACACTGAAAAAGTCTAATGCGATTTAGGGTACTCTAGGCGGAGAGAACATAACAGAGAGAACATAAACAGAAGCACAGTGGTTAAAAACAAAGGACAAAAAAAAAAAAATTAAGGGACACCTGGGTGGCTCAGCGGTTGAGTGTCTCCCTTTGGCTCAGAGTGTGATCCTAGAATCCTGGGATGGAGTCTGCTTCTCCCTCTGCCTATGTCTCTGCCTCTCTGTGTTTCTCATGAATAAATAAATAAAAATCTTTAAAAACAACAACAACAACAAAAGATACCCCAGAACAGGTAAATCCCCAGGGAAAGAAAGCGGATTGGTGTTTGCCAGGGGCTGGTGGGAGGAGGGCGTGGATAGTGGCTGCTAATGGATACAGATTTTTCTTCTGAGGTGATGAAAATGTTTTGGAACTTGATAAGGATGTTGGTTGCGTATTGTAAATGTAAATGCCACTGAACTGTACACTTTAACGTGGTTCTTTTTGTTGTTGTTATTACAACAATTTCATTATCAATTGGGGGAAAAAAATGATAGGGGAAAAAAAATCAGTGAGCAAGCCAGAGAACAGAACACTGGGAAATAAAACTGGATAGACTGTGAGAAATGAGATTATTCAAAGGCTTCAAGAAAGGCAGAAAACTTAATCAGATTAAAATAGCCAGCAGAAGATAATTTTAAGCATCTCTTCCAGTTTTTTTTAACTAGAATGGGAATAGCTCAACTGTCTAATTAGGGAACCCAATTTGCATTATTTGGAGAAGCTGCAATTGCAAAAGAAATAAAAGCTGTTGTAGGTACTGGACAGCTATCCCGAGGAGTAAATATATGCTTTATCAATAAGGGTTTTGAAAAGTATATGATTTGGGTAACTGAGAAAAGCACTATATTAAATGTGGGAGATTGAATTCCCATTCATTTTTTTAAAAGATTTTAATTATTTATTTATTCATGAGAGACACAGAGAGAGAGGGAGAGACACACGCAGAGAGAGAAGCAGGCTTCCTACAGGGAGCCCAAGGTGAGACTCAATCCCACGACTCCAGGCTCACACCCTAAACTAAAGGCAGATGTCCAACCACTGAGCCACTCAGGCATCCGGAATGCAAAAGTTCTGCCAATTTTTCAGGTCTCTCTATATTTATATCCTTTGCAACATGACTTTGTAGTCCTTCCCCATCTCTTGAATCTGAACTGGACTGATGCATGTTTTGGCCAATAGAAAGCTGTGAAAATGACAGTTTGCCAGTTTTGAGCATGGCCCTCAAGAACTCCAGCATGCTTCCGTAACCTCTCTTGGAAAGATGTTCTATCACCATGAAACAAGCCCAAGATAGTGTGAATACCTAGAGATCCACTGCCCAGTCCCCATTAGCCCAGCTGACACTCAGCCAACCACCAGACATGAGAGTGAGACTACCCTAGCCAAGTTAGTTTTAGCCAACCTATCCACTAAGCCACAAGAAATATGAGCAAACCCATATAAGATCACTTAAGCCTGACCCAGATCAGCAGAACTACCCAGCTGATCCAAAGACTCATGAGCAATAAAAAATGGTGGTTTTAAACTAAGTTTTGGAGTGGTTTGTTACATATCAATAGCTAACATACACTAATGACAATAGTGATGACAGGAAAAGACCATTAATTTGGCATAAAAGCTAGATATGTGTTATCAAATACTAATTTGTTCATGTGATTTGGGTTTTAGAAATACACACCTGTAACTTAAAGAGAAAAGGAAAACCTAATTATTAAATTCCTATGATTACTCTGTGATTGGGAATCTGAAAACTGATCTAAGCCACAATTACTCCCCTAAAATTACAGCAACTTAAAACCATTAAAAACATAAATGCAATTTTTGGTAACATGATGTGTCTTTGAAAAACTATGACATGATAGTAACTGTACTGAAAAGGGAGGTATTTTTATAACTAAAACTGTACTGAAAAGGGAGGTATTTTTATAACTAAAATTGGAGATTTTAGGGGTTTCTTATTGTTGTTTAAATAAGGAAATTCTCCAAAAGTTTCTAAATTTTTCAGATGTTACTATTGTGACTTTTAGTTTTCAGAAACATGGTACCATAAGAGTAACTTTTAAATACAAGACAATCAAATCTTACTTACAAGTCAAAAATAAAAAATACTAAGCCATATTAATTCAGTACCTCCCACAAATAGCACAGTCATTTTCTCAACTGACAAGCATCTATATTTCAGCAAATGACAGAGACTTCATTTCTTCTCCCTTCAATAAAAAACTAGCAGTGCTTAAATTGTCAAACCACTGATCTATCATTGCCAATGCCAGCTTTAACTATTGCTAAGAGGATAATTTTGTACACAAGGCAAGAAATAAAGCACTCATGAATCATTTGCATTTGGTGTGACTGCAGACATGGAAAAATTTACAAATACGAAATACTTTTTTTAAAAAGACAATGAAAACTTTTAACAGTTTTTAAAATCATTCCTGAATTTAACACAGTCTTTTTGCTAAAGTAGTTATCAATAAAAATAAAATCTGTATTTACAGCATTCGAAACAAGTCAAAATTCCTGTGTGAATTTAGCAGCAATAAATTTTAAACACCATTAACACACCTAGGAAAATTCTCAAAAGGAAACAACTTAGTTTACTATTTTTAAACGTACTAAATGCTTCTCTCCTTTATTAAGGCAGTCTGTGGGTGTTAGAGAAGTTTAATGGTGACAGCTACCTTACAAATGTACTTCTATGTTCACAAAAGCTTGAAAACAGGATTCTCCCCGCTCATTAATGCTTTATTATACCAAAGAGGTACTGATTCTTAACAGGACTCCAAATGTTTAAGAGAACTGTACAATTTATTTGATAGAAGAAAAAGAATTGACTAAATTGATGGTTACCAAATATCCTAATTTCACACTCCACATCTCTCTTTTAAGAGTACAAGTCTCATATAAAAAGGTGAGTAAGGGGGGTGTGCCTCAGTGGCACAGTCAGTTGGGTATCTGACTTCTGTTTTCGGCTCCAGTCATGATCTTGGAGTTGTGGGATCAAGCCCTGGGTCAAGCTCTGCGCTTAGCCCAGAATCTGCTTCTCTCCCTCTTCTCCCTCTCCCTCAGCCCCTCCCCACCATGCATACTCTCTCAAATAAGTAAATGTATCTTTAAAAAAAAAAAAAAAAGGTGAATAAGGGCTTTCTCAGACCATGGCACAATCCTAACTTCCTGCCCTCCAAGTATTGCCTTGGGTTAAATTACAGGTTACTGAGCAGTTTTGATACTAAGTCTGCAATAGTCAAGAACCTCCCCAGGTTACATTAATTTCCTGTCCTAAAATAGCTAGTTTACAAACAACCCCTAACCACTACCCCCCCCACACACACTCAAGTAAAATATCCCATATCATAATTCTATGTCATCTTTTACCCTCTCTCTTTTTAAAATACTTTTTAGTTTTCAATCCAAAAATTACCTGCTTACAGGACCACCTCAAGAAAGGACAGTGTTTCCAAATGCCTCTAAGAAAAAAAAAAAAAAGCTTCCCTAAGAGGCTCTAACAACCTACACCAGGAAGTAAATCTCCTTGTTATTATGTTACAAATTCTCATTGCCCTGCCATATACATAAAATTTATGGTATGACTCTATTTGAATCTATTTCTTTTTCAAATATAGTAACACCTCTCTAATCAAGAAGACTACCAGGAACATCAAGCTTAGAAAATCAAAATCCTGGAGTCAGAAAATAATTGTTAACAGCTAACATTCATTGAATCTATCCAGTCTGTGCCAAGTCATATTTTTCCACAGTAGTTCTGTGAGGTAAATACTATTATCATTTTAAAGAAGACGACAGCCAAGTCTTCAAAGTAAGTCATTTGTTCAAGTTCAGAGTAAGTGTTGGGAGTTAGGATTCTAAAGGAACTGTAAAATTCTACATTTTTAAAGTGAAACAGCAGAAAACCATATATATATATATAACAGACTAAGCTTTATGGAAGCAACCCCTCAGATCTTCCTTTCGATCTACAGATTAAAATTAGTAATCTCATTCAGAGCCACAATTCTAACAATTGGTAATATGGATTTCCCAGTTTACAGTTACTTAGGTACAAGCACACACTTGAAGGAACAAGTGATATGACTGTTAGGACCAACCACGCTAATGAGCTGGGAGGTAGGGGAGTAGATATCCACAAGGAAAAGATGAAATGGACTATAAAAAGCTACAATATGAGTAAATAGTCCTAAACTGTTATATTTTAGAATGAAGCTATTTCTTAATCCTCCAATAGAACAATAAAGTAACTGATATTCATGACAACTGTAGTATAAGGAGGTATCAAAAATCACACTATTATCTAAAATGTATCTTTTCCCCACATTTTACAAAAAGAACAAAAAGTTTGAAATCATTTCTCTAGAAAGTTTAAAATGTTATTTCCTCATCTCTCCATAGTCTCTCAGTCTCTTCTTCCTTTGAACATAAACATTCTCAAATCCCTGTTTTTGTCTACTTCACCAGCTTCCTAAGCTTCTTAAAAGGTAGCTAAAACTCACTATATTCCATTTCCTCACCTCTACTCACTTTGCTAACAGCTTCTGTATCCAACTTCCCAGAAAAATGTTTTTAAGTTATCAATGCCTCCTTATTCCTAAATCTAATGAACAATTTTCAGCTCTCATTTGCCCTTAAACAGGACTTTGAACATTTCAGATCCCTTTCTCGCCTCCTTCTTTAAATTCTGGTCATTTGTCTTTTACACCCCCACTCTTCTGTTTTCCCTCTTCTGATAACTTTTTGCTGAATTCACTTTCCTCTGCCTATCCCTCAAATGCTAGAGGGTCTGGGCACCTGGGTGGCTCAGTTGGTTAAACGTCTGTCTTCGGTTCAGGTCATGATCCCAGGGTCCTAGGTCAAGCCCAGCGTCAGGCCCCCTGCCCCTTTGGGAGCCTGCTTCTCCCTCCCTCTTCTTCTGCCTACCACCCCCCTTGCTTGCACTCGCTCTGTCAAATAAAATAAAATCTTAAAAAATAATAATAATAATGCTGGCAGGTCCCTGGCCTTCTCCTCTCCTGTTAAGAATTCTCAAAAGAGGATCTTAATCCCCATTCAACCATGTATGCTACACCACTAACTCTAGCCCACACCACTCTCCTGGCAGCTTTATGACTCCCAAACATCTCCACCTGAGTATTTCCACGCCCCTCAAACCCAACATGGCCACAACTGAACTCATCTTGGAAAGCAAAAGAATAGAGCCTTGGAAAACGCAGGTGTACAGGGAGTTTTATTTTGTTGGGAGTGGGGCATACTCCTTATTTTAGTAAACATTTGTACACCCTAAGTTGTTGAGCTGGGAGTCATTTTTGACTCCTTCCTTCTCTTGACCAGATAGCCAATAAATCATCAAAAACTAAAGGAAGACTGTACAACCTTAATCTTGATAAATCCAGTCCTCTTTGCTCCTCCATCATTTCTCAAGAACAGCTTGCTTAGGTTCTCCCATAATAGTAGTAATTGCTTGTGGCTATAGTATTACTTATCACAGAACATGTACACTTCTTCATTAAGCTGCAACCTTAGTGACTGGGGAAACTATGTCTCACTTTTTTATCCAAAGCACGTAGGAACACTCAAAAAGTAATAAACATAAGTCTAGTGAGGAATCCTAGGAAGTTAAACAATATACCAAAAGTTATACAATTTAGGGATGCCTGGCTCAGTGGTTGAGTGCCTGCCTTTGGCCCAGGGCATGATCCTGGAGACCCAGAATCGAGTCCCACATCGGGCTCCCTGCATGGAGCCTGCTTCTCCCTCTGCCTACGTCTCTATGCCTCTCTCTCTCTCTCATGAATAAATAAAATCTTAAAAAAAAAAGTTATAAAATTATTAACCAGAGAGTAGGAATTTAGGTATAGTTCAACTTGCCAGCATTTTTCAATACTGAAATAACTTCCTTTAAAGTACGGTAATAACAGCATATGAGCAGCATTCTGCATATTCAATGGGACAAAATACTCTTTTCTTGTTCATACTTCTATGTACATTTTAAATTTCCTACAATGATAGGCACTCCTTTCACAACTGGTGAGGAAAGAGTATTTGTTAAAGTGCCATAATCAACATGAATAAAACATCTCTAAGTTTTTAGGGCAATAAGTTGTGACACTGGAGTCAGGATTTGGAGGATGCATCAGGAATCTAAGAAAATATAAATTTATCAAAATAAAGACAGAACATTAGACAAAGATTGCTAAGACTACTACTTTCATTGTGGTTAAGTTCATTCAGCAACTGAGAAAAAGTGGATAGGTTTACAAGTTTCATCGGTCAGTCAATGATTTACAACAGAAATGGATCTTCGAACAAAAGAGGATGGCTAATGGGGAACAGGTGGTTATAAATTTACACTCAAATTCATTCCAGATTTAAATTCAGTCATAAAAATACAAGAGTAAAATATAAGCAAATATTTTTATCAGCAGTTCTCAAAGTATAGTGCAGATCTCTGGACCCTTTCTGAGGTTCATATTTCTGCCAGCAATAAGAGGACATTTGCTTTTTCACATTCATTCTCTGGAGTATACAAAACAGTTTTCCAGAGGCAATATGATAGATATCGCAAGAGATTAAATGCACAGACATAAGAATACAGCTATCTTCTATTAAGCCAAAGAGATTTGCAAAAATATATTTCTCAATGTTTTTATTTGGAAAAATATAAGTATTTTTCATTAAAAATGGTGCTTATGTTAACATGTAAAATTTTATTATTTCTAATAAATTAATAAATATTTTATGAATCTTTCAGTTTTAAGTTCTAATGTGGCAAATATCTACAATTGGAATCCACATGAACAAGAGCTCTTTGGGATCCTCAACAGTTTTTTTAAGAATATAAAAAGGTCCTAAGACAAAAAAATTTGAGAACTGCCAATTGACATAGTTTGAGGACCATGACCCCAAAGCTAGAATATAACACAGGTTGACATACATTTTTTAAACTTCTATACATCCAAAAATAAACATAAGCAGAGTTACATGAAAAATTGATAAGCTAGGGGGAAGTACTTGTAACATACAACAATGAGTTCACAGTACTCATATATGAAGAGCTCTTTCCATCACTAAGGAAAGGATAAACACCCTCCAAAATGGAAATGATGAGGACTTTTGGAAAACAGGATACTACACAAGGCGCCAATACACATGTAGAAAAATAACCCTCAAACTTAGTAATCAAAGCAATGTAAATTAAAACTGATCAAATCAACGATGTTTTAAAATTAAAATATGTAATTCAGTAAAAATACAGAACAGGTGACCGTACAAATTACTGTCAAGAACATAGTTCTAATTTCTTCAGAAGGCAATCCAGCAACATGCATCAGAAATCTTAAGTGTATGTACTCTTCAACCTCCAGCTCCATTCTAATGGGATAAAAACATGTGTAAAGGTCTGCTACTAGAATATTTACTGAAACATTATTTGTAACTGCAAAAGATAAAAATTAGAAACAATTACATGTCTACCAAGAAGAGGATGATTAAATATACTGCAGCATCTCACTGAATAGATAAGTTATTATCTGAAAATTTTAAATGTAATTTATATAGAAAGATATCTTTGACATATAGGTTTTTAAAAAGACAGTTACAGGGTGCCTGGGTGGCTCAGTCAGTTAAGTATCTATCTGACACTAGGTTTCTGCTCAAGTCATGATCTCAGGGTCCTGAGATGGAACTGAGTCAGGCTCTGCACTCAGTAGGGAGTCCACTTTTCTCCCTCTCCCGCTGCCCCTCCTGCTTCCCCTCCCCATTCGTGGACTGTGAAGTGTGCTCGCTCGCTCTCTCCTCTTCCTCTCTCTAAATAAAATGAATTTTTATAAAAAGCACAGTTACAATTTTCGAGAATTCATTTCAGTAAAAGATAATAGATCTACAAGCAAAGAACTAGGATATGCCTGGAAATTTAGGTATGTACCAAACGTTTTAGATGTCTTATCACATTTAATCATCAAAACTCTATCATGCTATATGATACAGGCTTCTCTAAGCCTCAGTTCTCTCATCTGCAAAACTGAAATAAGTAATTTGCCCCAAAACCACAAAAACCATTAGATGGTTGAGCTTACATTAGATTCCAGGTCTCACAGACTCTGGAACCCAAATTACATTATGTTAAAGTACTGCCTATACACCAAAAATGTAAATGGGTCAGTAAGACTCTATTACTATCCCAGCTACCCTTCTTTTCTCTTTTCTTCCTCCTAATCTTACATTTCTTTCTATAATGAACATATTTTATTTTTTTAATACAAAAAAAAGAGAGTGTTTTTATTTTGAAATATGCTGGCTCAAAAGCCAGAAATTCATTTGGGGGAAAAAAAAAACATTTCCAGCACAGCTTTCAAATTTAGTAGACCTTATTATTTAACATTATCTATGGACAAAGAAAAAAAAAACACAGTAACATCAGCTTCCTTTGGAAAATATCACAAAAAGCTTATGGACTTTAGCATCAATAGACCTGGTTTAAAATTCACAGCTTTTAAGCTATAAACCTTAAGCAAATCATTTAACCTTTCCAGAACTCCATTTTCTTATTCACTGAATACTGATAATAATTCCTCTCTCTCAGGATTGTCATAAACTAAAAGATACATAAATGATAAATGCTAATTCCTTCAAAAGACATTTATACACATGAACTCTAGCTGAATAGCAAGTTAATATGAAAATTACACTGTAAAAGAAATTACAATTATGTATATTTTCCATACTTAATGGCTCCTTCTCACTTTCAATTTAAATTTAAATTAAACCTAAAAATATCCAAGAAAATATATTCTCCTGCCTGTTGGGAAACCCCAAGCTTAGGAAAACCTGTATGAAACAAACATTTTTACTGTCTCTTCATTACAAAATCTGTCTTACTTGACATTTGTATCCTCAGGAGTCTATCAGAGTGCCTAGCATACAGCTGGTCTTAAGCACTGAAGGAATAAATGTGGAGACCTTGGAACACCTAACACACCCTCTCTCTAATAATGAGTCTCATTATCACCCAGTCTAAAAGTCTTCACACAAAACTGTGGCGCTAATTAACATTCAGCAACAGTTTTGATTTCAAAAAAAGCAATCATGCAGCAAGTTTCGTCAACTCACTTCCTTATTTCAAAAAATATACCTAATAACACAAAGTCCCTGGTATGAATCATAAAGTCATAGAGAACACGAGAACTCAAACCTTGGTCTAGCTCCCTCACTAGGATTAAAGTTACTTAAAGATTTAAATTATTACCGAAGGAATTCTTTTTTAAAGGTGCTTAGGGAATGCTCTGTTCAGGAATCCTGAAGTAAATCCTGCAAAATCTAAGGACCCTTTAAAAAAAAGACAAAACTCCAGATTCTCATTAGACAATATATGTTCACTAAAGAAAAACTACAAAATAAACAGAGGAAAAAGAATAAAATTAACATATTTGAGTAACAGATTATAATTCATGAATGAATTATAAACATTTTGGAGAATAGTCTCAGTATGGTTGCACATACTCCTTTGCAATGCACTATTTTCACTCATTCTTATTATGGATTTAAATCCATGTTAAATATTCTTCTATAAATCATCACTTTTAATCCTATTGCATGAATATCATAAGATTATTGAGAGGATTAAATAAGCATAAAGTATAGCATGGAAAAGACACTACTATTTAAGTAGTAGTATTGTTATTTGTCCCAGAATTAAAATTTGCATAAAATTCATATATATCTAAACTTGTGAGCCTATCCTTAATTTTTTCCCTTAAAATATAGTCTTACTATATATATATATATATATATATATTCAGAACTTCTGAAATTCTGCCAAACTGCCTTCCAGAAAGGACATACAAACTTCTGTTTCTTCTGCAACGTTATCTCCCAAAACCTTTGTCACCAACTATTATATATCTAAGCTTTGCCAATTTGTCTGGGGAGCAAAGGGTACAATTATTTTCTTTTTATATATGCAATTATACTAAAATGAACACTTTCACACATTATTATTTCTCCTTATGTGAATTGCTTGTCAAAATATTTTAAAGCCATTTACTCGTACATTCAGAGTCTGAATAATCATATTAGATCTGTTTAAGGCATGTTACATATACGCCATTCTACATATTTATGTTGCACACTTGAAAAAAGGGAGATATACACTTTCACTCCATAATAAGCCTCAACTTAGTATCTTCCACTATATTCTAAAAACACAACACTAGTGCTCAAGTCTATGGGGGAAAAATGGTTCAAATTAAAGTCTTTAAACTACCTAAATATAGTTAAGGTATTTCCATCAACACATTAATTTAAAAGAAAAGACACTTAAGACCTAATTGACATAGAAAATGTCCATGATGCATTAACAAGTGAGAAAAGAACATAGAATAGTTTGCATAGCATGATCCATTTATAATTTATATGGTAAAAATAAAACAAGTCAGAGTGGGAAGAATTAAGGAAACAGTTGCTGTCCTAGGTGCTAGGGACCCAGCAATGAACAAGATAGGCCAATATTTTTCCTGCTTTTACAAAGCTTACATTCAGCCTGGTTGTTAATAAGTATCCTGACTTTTAGATTCACTTTTAGTATTTTTAAAGGATTTTAATTAATCTATTTATTTATTTAAGAGAAAGAGAGTGTGCAAATGAGCTCAAGCAGGGGGGCAGGGAGGGAGAGGACAAACCAACTCTCCACTGAGTGCAGAGCCTGACTCGAGGCTCCCTCTCAGGACCCTGAGATCATGACCTGAACTGAAATTAAGAGATGGAGACCCAACCTCCTGAGCCACCCAGGCACCCCTAGATTCATTTTTAGTATTAACAACAAATTCCAACAATAAAAGCTAACACATATACTACACTTTGAGTTTTGTTTGTTTTTTTTTTACTACTTTCTAGACTTTAGAGCAGTAATTACAATACAGAAAATTTAGGAAGTTAAACACAAAAATATGCTACCTAGTGTTAATAAAATAGAAGAAAAAAAGTTTCAAGACTATTATTTAAGTCTTACCTATACTCAAGAATCTCTTTTTGTTATCCAAATTTAAAGCTCAATTGATAATATACTAAAAAATGAAGTTGCAGAATATTCACAGTATGATCCCAATTTTGTTTAAAAACCATTTGTGGGGCACCTGGATGGCTCAGTGGTTGATCATCTGTCTGCCTTTGGCCGGGGGCATCATCCTGGGGTCCCAGGATTGAGTCCCACATCAGGTCCACACTAGGAGCCTGCTTCTCCCTCTGCCTATGTCTCTGCCTCTCTCATGAAAAAATAAATAAAATCTGTTTTAAAAAACTGTGGTATATAGAAATATTACTCCAAAAAAGATATACAAAGGCCACCAAGCCCAAGAAAAGATGCTCAACATCATTAGTCACTAAAAGAATGCAAATCAAAATACAATGAGGTACCATTTCACACCAACCAGAATGGCCATTATCAAACAATGGAAAAGAAGTGTTGGAGAGGTCTTGGGAAAAACTGAAACCCTCATACACTGCTGGTGGGTACAAAATGGTACAACCACTGTGGAAAACTGATTGACAGTTCCTTAGTAAACTAAACATAGAATTACTGTATGACCCAGCAATTCCACTCCTAGGCAAATACCTCCAAAACACTGACAAGCATTCAAACAAAAACTTACAAATGTTCACAGCAACACTATTCACAATAGCCAAACCTCAAATATCAATCAACTAAACAGATAAACAAAATGTAGTTTTCCATACAACAGAATATTATTCAGCCATAAAAAGTATTGATACATACTGCAACATGGATGAACCTTGAAAACATTATGCTAAAGTGAAAGAAGTCAGACAAAAAAAGGTCACATATTGTATGACTGACTCTATTTTTACAAACCGTCTAGAACAAGACAGTCGTGTGGACACACAACAGTAGGAATGTACTTAATACCACTGAATTGTACACTTTAAAATGATTCAAAGAGGGGAGCCTAGGTGCCTCAGTCAGCTAAGCATCCAACTCTTGATCTCAACTCAGGTCTTCATTTCAGGGTCGTAAGTCCAAGCCCCACATTGGTCTCCGCATGGAGCTAGCCAGCCAATCAATCAATCAATCAATCAATCAATGTTCAAATGGTCAATTTTATGTTATGTATATTTCATCACAATAAGAAAAATCCCCCCACACACACACATATCCATACAGACCCCACTATGTCCACTAAAAGGGCCTAGAAACAATAACCAATGCATAGCAACAAAGATTCAGACTATAGTCTTTAAATACTATCACAAATAGGAATCAGAACCTCTTAGAGAAGTAACTCCTTGTGGACCTAAGGCAGGTGATACATGAGACAAGACTGAAATATTCTGTTAAAGTAGAAAATAGAATTATCAAAGATTACTGAGGTTCTATCTACGGATACAGGAGCCAACATGAAAGGGCTCTCACTGGCTAAAAAGCAACAACTTGTAAATTAAAAAGAATGCTACAATGGATTAAAACATCAAACATATTCAAAACCAGGGGCTCATATAGATACAAAAAAATGAAACAATCTCACTGGCCACCTCTATCAAATAATAGAAAAATACTGTTCCTCAGAACACTCATTTAATTGAGGTTTAAAAAAAAAGTTGTTTTTTTAAATAGAACTCCAACATATAATGACAGAATATACATAATGATCTAAATATGAATCAGTAATCTTTTATAAGTGACCAGACAGTATATATTTCAGGCTTTACAAGCCTCTGTATTAACTACCAATTTTGCCTCTGTACCACAAAAGCAGCTATAGACAATATTTAACAGAACTATTGTGGTCATATTCCAATAAACTTTTATTTACAAAATAAGCAGCAAATCAGATTTGGCCTGTAGTTTGCCAACCCGTATGATCTACACAATGATCATCAATGACTGATAAACCATTAGATGAAAGGCTCATGGGGAACCTCACAGTGGATGGTGAACCAGGCTGACAAGAATAGACCCTGCTGAGATCAACTGTAACATCACAGAATGAGAGAGAGAATCTGATAATATGTGGTGCAGATACTTAGCACCATCTACGAAAGTAATCTGACTAAAAATCTAACAGTTTGCAGGAAATACAGGAGGGATTAGCGGAACATCCCTTCCATTAAATGACCACAGGGATACAATCAGCAAAATGTGGTAATGTGTAAACTGCTAAATGACCACAGGAATACAATCAGCAAAATCTAGAATGTGGGAAATTCCAAAGTACAGATGATCTGATTTCTTCAATAAATAATGGCAAGAAAATGGTGAGAGAAAAATTAACATCAACTGTAAAGAAATTTAAAAAGAGCAACCAAATGCAACATATGGACCATGTTTTGGATCCTAATTCAAACAATTTTAAGAGGAAAAAGATAAAATCCGGAAATGTGAACAATGACTAGAAATCTGATTAAGGAAATTTTTAAATATTTGAAAGGTAAAATCATGGTCCTATAGCTATGTTTAAGTATCCTTGGAGAGATATTTCCAAAAAATATAATTATATGATATTTGAAATTTGTCTTATAAATACATTGGGTAATGGTGAGGGTATGAATAAGACTGACCACATACAGACAATACAGACACTAAAAATGGGTACATGGTGGTTCATTACATAATTCTATCTACTTTTATATAATTGAAAGCTTCTTCATTTAAGAGTAATTTATGAAGAAACACCCCAAATAGAAAAAGTACTCAACACCTGTTTGGGAACACCAGCTCCCCTAAAAAATAAGTTTAATGAAAATTACCCCATTCTACTAGAAGCACCTGGTTCAGTACCCATAGAGCTAAGTGGAAAGAGAAGAGAAAAGAAAAAGGAGAAAGTAGGAACCTGTGACTCATTCTAGTGAAAAATGCTGTGAGGTGCTTCAGGCTGCTCCTTAAATGCCTGGCAAGGACAAAGACTATTTTACTTTGTAAGAAAAGGTTTCCCGTGAAAAGCACTCTGCCTCAAGCTGTGAAAGCAGTCTGATATTGGCTGTTTGAATGGAGTAAATAAAAAGTGAGGAAGGGAGTAGAAACTTTTTTGGGGGGTGGAGTTTCTCTCCCCAATCTCCTCAAAATAGAGAAGTAATCAAAACTGAAGGGAAAAGAACACAGTATTCTGCATAATTCAATTCACAGTTAATAGCCTCAGTGGTTTTGAATGGTTCTAAATAGTTATGCAAATTTTCAGGGAGCACTTGGGTCATTTAAATTTAACTTTACCAAAAAAGACTGTTAACACCTGATTTGGAGGGAAGAAAGATCTTCACAATCCATAATATTCCGGTGTGCCCATCACAGTTAAACATTTAATAATCTAATGGTCAATGCAAACCCAGCTGCCACTGAATACAGACTGGACAAAAATCGTTTTCAGAAGAAAAATATGCAGTCTACAAAGACTGACAACATATTCACCAGATCTACTTAAAATATATATCTAACATCAAAAAAAAAAAAAAAAACCTTTATAGGCACCAGGCCAACATCTACTTATTATAAATAGTATTCACTGAAAAAGTGCCGATCTCTAATGGGAACTATAACTTTCTTAATGTCCTATAACCACATTTAAGATGGAATTTCCACTACCTTAAAAGGCATCCAGTGATGGTTTTTCCTCAAATTGTAAAAAAAGAAATAAAAGATGTGGAGACTTTTCTTATGACCACCCTACACATGCCTGTTAAAAAAAAAAGTTAATGGGATGCCTGGTTAAGTGTCTGCCTTCGGCTCAGGGCGTGATCCTGGGGTCCTACGATCGAGTCCCACATCGAGCTCCCTGCACGGAGCCTGCTTCTCCCACTGCCTGTGTCTCTGCCTCTCTCTCTCTCATGAATAAATAAATAAAATCTTTTAAAAGAAAAAAAAGTAAACAATAGATACACAGAGATAGCAACCTACATCTAAGCTTTTATTATTTTTATTACTATTAATAATAGCAGCTAAGATTACTATGTGCCAGACACTGTGCTAAGCACCTTAAATGCATAATCACCTCTTTTAAGCTTTACAATCACCAAGAAAGGTAGGTAGCTTTGATCACTATACTTGATCAAAGACAGGGCTCTGGCCTTAGGACGTCAAATATAGATATAAAACTATAAATACCTAAAGATAATATCAAATCTCAAACAGCACTTTAACTTACAGAGTATTCTCTAAAACCTTCCCATCCCAAACATGGAGTTCATCATCTACGCAAAACAAAGGATGCAGGACATACATCCACTGGTCAATTTATTCTCCTTTCCTTCTTCTCTAAATAGAGCAGTTTATACTCTTTCTTAGTACTACTGATAAATTGCTGTTTCTAAGTAAAATTCAGAAGTTCATTACAATCACATAGCAGCATAGTAAGATCAAAAGAGCAAAGATTTAGGAATCAGAGATATTAGGGACACATTTCCAGTTCTGCCCTGCCCTGCCCTTCCAGTTCTTGCTTTGCATCCTTTACTCTCCAGAAGTGCCGTGGGTTCCTTGTCTGCAAAATGGAGACACCACCTATGCCCTGTGGAATAATGCACTTTAAATGCCAGCTCCCTTCTCTTCTAAAATAAAAGCAAGGTCCAAATACCAAAGGCAGAGCTTCCGAAGTGTGATCCAAGGAATACAGGGATCCTAGAAGATTCATTTTCTAAATTTCTTTGGCCACAGACTATTTTATTATAGCATAACATTGACTAGAGTAACTAGTGTAGGAAACACTAACCAAAGGAATTTCATACAGGCTAAAAAATAAAAACAAAACAAACCACTTTGCTTCAGATTTTATGATAGCTCTTTTGGCTCTTTAGTGTTCATTTCTATCCATTATTTAGTTCCTGTCTTCATTATTTAGTTGGGCTGGCAAAGTAGTGCCTTCCAGATATATGAATACTGGGTGTATTAAACACTGTACATTAAAACTCAGATATTCTTTAATAAGTATGGTCCAAAAAATCTAGCAGCATGAAAAAAGGACTTAGTAGTGTAAAGTTAACAGAAAACGGTATTTTTTCCAATTGTTTTCCAGTTACAGAATAGGGGTGACAGGTAAGAAAAAGTTCATATATCAGTTTTCATTTACCAAAACTGTATGAAATAAGCCAATTATTACAAACAAAATTTATACCTGGCCTCACTGGCAGAAGGTGGGAACCAATCATACTCTATCTGGATTCTGTATGTATCATCACAGGATTTCATTATAATCTGACACTTAAAACACTCATCAACTAAGAAAAGTTGCTCAGAAGCACAGAAAATTTTCTCCAAGTCATGGGAATCTTAAATCAACCTTTTAAATTAATATTTAACTACACTCAAAACCTACAGAAATTCTTAAAGAGAAAAACATGGTTATCAATGGATGTGATAAAATGTGGTCTCTATACTTAAGATTAACTATTTTAAATTTATTTTTCAACATTCAACATTAAGTGCCAACTTGATAAAGAGTATCTTCATTTTTAAGAATAATATTAAGCAACAACAACAAACATTGAGACAAGTGACCACAGGAAATAATAAGGATGGAAGCAGATGAAGTCTAACACATTTGCCTTGAGTCAAACTATGATATGTTACCTGCATTCAAGATTTGCGTCTTCAAGTTATGAGAGGTAGCAAGGCTCCATTTCTGCACAATCATTCACATGCTATTAGGCCAGTAAAGCAGTTAAGAATAAGAGTTCAAGCCTAAATTACCTGAATTGGAATACAGGCTCTGCCATCTGCTGGTTCTAAAACTTTGGCAAAAATTACTTAACCACTTCAAGACTCAACTTCCTCAAAGATAATGAGATCTGGCTCAACACAGACTTTGCAGTATGGATTTCAACTATATTTTTTACCCATTTCTTATAGACACAGCTTTGTAGATAGCCTACATTAATTTTGAAAGCAAAGTATCTGCTCTTAAAATTTTATTACAAAAAGTACTTAAAATTTTTAACTTTAGGGCAGCCTGGGTGGCTCAGTTAAGTGTCTGTCTTGGATTCAGGTCATGATCTCAGGGTCCTGGGATTCAGCCCCATATTGGGCTTGCTCCCTTCTTACAGAGGAGCCTGCTTCTCCCTCTCCCTCTGCCTTTCCCCCTGCTTGTGATCATTGTCAAGTAATAAAATTTTTAAAATATTAAAATAAAATAAAATTTTAATTTTACTTGTACTTTAACATTTATGTTCCTCTTGGTAAGAAACATTATACAAAGTGAAAGTTTATAAACTCTACCCATAGAAACCTAATTCAACCGATTTCACACTATTTTCCTATTCTCTTTCCAAATTATAAAGGCCACACAGTGAGAGTTGAGAACAAACTGAAAGTATAGTGACAAAATTTGCTACGTAAGGTCCTCTCAGCCTGAAGTTTACTCATTTATAAACTACATTTGCCTAACCAGGTTGTGGTAAAGACTGAAAGAGATACAAGTAAACTGTTTAGTACAGTACAATGACTTAGTAAGTACTCAAAGCTTTTTTTCTTTTATATGAAGTCTGGTGTCCTGAGTTCAACATGCTGGACCTATTCTCTACTACCTATGAGATCCTGAATAAATTTTTTTTTAAATTTTTTATTTTATTTATTTATGATAGGCACACAGTGAGAGAAAGAGAGAGGCAGAAACACAGGCAGAGGGAGAAGCAGGCTCCATGCACTGGGAGCCCGACGTGGGATTCGATCCTGGGTCTCCAGGATCGCGCCCTGGGCCAAAGGCAGGCGCCAAACCGCTGCGCCACCCAGGGATCCCTGAATAAATTAATTAAAGTATTTTTAACTTAGTTTCTTCATCCATTAAATGGATATAATATTGTCTCAAAGCATTATGAAAGTTAAATGAAAGGATAGTGCTTGGCACACAGTAAATACTCAAAGGGTAACTGAATCTGAATTACGCTAGTTCTAAGATCTGGGCTACCATCAATATAGCATCCACAGAAACTCAATAACATTTTTCATAAGCATAAACATTTTTTAAAAGATTTTTTAAAAATTTATTCATGATAGAGAGAGAGAGAGAAGCAGAGACACAGGCAGAGGGAGCAACAGGCTCCACGCTGGGAGCCCAACGCAGGACTCAATCCCGGGACTCCAGGATTGCACCCTGGGCCAAAGGCAGGCGCTAAACCGCTGAGCCACCCAGGGATCCCCAGCATAAACATTTTTCTAATTAACTTATTTCCCAACCCTCATTTCCATGGTCCACAGCAGCTCTGCTCATCTCTTTCCTAAACTTTAGAAAGCACACAGGCTTTCTCAGGTATATGTGAGAAAAAGATTTAATTGGGACACAGCACTTTTAAACAATATTTTACACTTAAATTAATGCTGATAAGCTGTACAATTTACATTGAATATTGAATAGCTCTGGTTTAAACAACTGTTTAATATTAATATTGTTCAGATTTCTGTGACTTGGTTTAGCCTGTCACTTCATGTTGGCATGGTAATCACTTGATTACATGATATAAAGTAACCTCCCAAACATCTATGCCTCAGTGTCTAGACACTGAAAAGATGAGAAACATGCCAAAAAAAAGTGTGTCAGCTTAATTACTCTTTTGGAGCAAATGTGCAAAAAACAAACAACAAAAAACTTTTCAATATGCATTTACCAAGCAGTTAATTTCTGGGGTACTGCTGGCTGATGTCATGAGATTATGTTAAGTGCTCAGTAAAAAAAAAAAAAAAAAAGATAAGTGCTCAGTGATACAGAGATGGGATCCAGGGAAATAAGAGACTGGACCATGAAGAGCAATGAAGTCAAAGTGACAGCTGTACAGTGGGGCCAAGGGAACTAACAAGCCAGATCTCAGCAATAAGATGAAGACTCCAGAAAAGGACAGACAGTGGAGTAGAATCTAGAGAATCTCTGATAAAATTTGAGGGGTAAAAAAACCAAGATTATGATAATTGCAAACAGTACAAGAAAAAAGAAAATGGAAATAAACTATTAAAAAATATTCAAAGCAAAGGAAATTGACTGTCACTTTGGAAACAGTTTGATAGTTCCTTAAAATATTAAATAACTACCATACAACCTAGCAATTCCACTCCTAGGTATATACCCAAAAGATAAGAAAATATATGGTCATGTAAAAACTTATTCACAAATGTTCACAGCATTATTATTCATACTTGCCAAAAAGTAGATAACTATCCAAATGTCCATCAACTGAAGAATGGATAAAAAAAAAAGATGGCATTTCCATAAAGGAATGAAGTAATGATAAATGCTACAACAGAGATGGACATAGAAGACATTATATGAAATAAGCCAGTACCAAAAGCCACAGATTGTATGATTCCATTCATATGAAATATTGAGAATAGGTAAATCCATAGAAACAGAAAGTAGTTTAGTAGTTACCTAGAGCTGGGAGGAAGGAGAATGTGGGGAATACCATTGGATACAAGGCTTCTTCTTAACAAAAATGTGCTAATATTAGTTGATAGTTGCACAACTCTGTAGACATACTAAAAACCACTATACACTTTAAATGAATAAATGTTATTGTATGTGAATGAGATCTCAATAAAGCTGTTTTTAAAAGGTTATGGATCATTGTACACTACCTGCTTCTGCTAAGAATACTGCTTAGTGTCTAGATATTGAGTATTAATTATTTGAATTGTTATTCAAATACTAAAAATAGTAAAATTATATTAGCATGTTAGCAAAAGGACAACAATGATGAGAATAATATCTATCATCATGAGAAAATAAATAAGATCAAAAAGTAATTTTAACAAATAGGTAAAAAGTATACTAATTAAAAATATGACAAAGACTAGAGGCAGCCCAGGCGGCTCACAGGTTTAACGCCGCCTTCAGTCCAGGGCGTGATCCTAGAGTCCCGGGATCAAGTCCCATGTCGGGCTCCCTGCTTCTCCCTCTGTGTCTCTGCCTCTCTCTATGTCTCTCATGAATAAATAAATAAAATCTTAAAAAAAAAATCTAAAAAAAATATGAAAAAGACTAATAGAGAAAAACAGCTGTCATAGTTAAGTTTGCCTATGAGAAACAGAAAAAAAGAGTAGCTTCCATAAAAACTTTTGCACTACTTGATTTCTTTAAAAATGTATGAATGTGCTATTTTATAAAAATATAAAATTCTTGGGGTGCCTGAGTGGCTCAGTTGGCTGGGCATCTGTCTTTAGCTCAGGTCACAATCTCAGGGTTCTGAGATCAAGCCCTGCATCAGGTTCCCTATTCTACAAGGAGTCAGCTTCTCCCTCTCCCTCTGTCTGCGGCTCCCCCTGCTTGTGCTTTCTCTCTCTCTCTCTCTCTCTCTCTCTGTCAAGTCAGATAAATAAATAAAACCTTTAAAAAATAAATAAATAAAACAAAAGATTCACTTTTTAAAAGACTAAGGAATGCCTGGTTTAGAAGCAGAATGAAACCGTGCGCTCTTAAAGAGGTAAAAGGCACAGGCTTCATTGACATTGACGCACTCTGCGCCTCTGATCTCTCAAGAGAACAGGTTTTTTCTCAAGTAAGATATTAGAAAAATAGAAAGTTAAAGGAAAAAATGAATTTTCCTTTGTGTTTTCCTTTACCATGACAAATAAACAACTACTTTCAGCAAGAATGATAATACCTATGTGATGCTATAGATAATTTCTCAAATTTAGAGTAGGAAATACATTAAATGTGCTAATTGTTCACTGGTTATGACTATCAGCATTTTACTTATTGCCAAAAGAAGCATTCTTATATTTGCACTTACTACCCATCTAATTCACATTCAGAAAAATAAGGGTTTAGTAACCTACTACAATGGAAAATAATCACAACTTTTTAGAATTATTGATTTAAATTTTAACACTCTTATGCTAAAACTGTGATCATTTAGGCATGAATACACAAAATATAGTTCCATAATAGAAATAACGTGTAAAGAATCAGGATATCTACAGAAGGATACTTAAGACATTGAGATGCTATCTCCAGGAAAGGGAACTGGTAGTTAAAAAGCAGGAGTAAAACACAAAGGCATCACTGAAAACCTTGAAAATTTGGTATCACACGAAGAAATTCCATTTTTTAAAGCAAGATATGTAAATAAGACTAGCATGTAATTGTCTATCTATGACAGCCAATTAGTAATATTGTGGTTATTGCTGTAATTATATAAATATGATATATATATATACAATCATGTACTATTATTGAAACCCTACCGGGATGCCTGGGAGGCTCAGTGGTTGGGCATCTGCCTTGGGCTCGGGTTGTGATCCCAGGGTCCTGGGATCGAGTCCCATATCAGGCTCCCTGCATGGAGCCTGCTTCTCCCTCTGCCTAGGTCTCTGCCTCTCTCGGTGTGTCTCTTATGAATAAATAAATAAAATCTTTGAAGCCCTACCAACTCAAACCTTCCCCATTCCCTTCAGAGTTTAATAAACACGGCGTAAAAACTGAAATTCCAATCAAGCAGCAAATACACCTGCAATACTGGCAGTCTGATGCCAAGCATTAACTCCAGCACCTCAAATTCTTTAGATGCTGCCTCTACAGACTTAAAAATCTAAAAATAGTAATTTGACTCAGCTCAGTAACTTCAACACACGTCGTGAAAAAGGATTAATCAATTCAAAAGAATTAACTAGGGTGCCTGGGTGGTTCAGCTGGTTGAGGCTCCAACTCTTGATTTTAGCTCAGGTCATGATCTCAGGGTCCTGATATTGAGCCCCAAGTGGGGACTCCATGCTGAGCATAAAGCCTCCTTGAGATTCTCTCTCCCTCTACCCCTTAACCCTGAGTACACACACCCTTTATAAAAAAAAATAAGAAGAAGAAAAATAAAAGCAGCTTAAAAAAAGAATTAACGGACTTTATGGAATAAGGGGAAAAGGAGTTAACATATTTTTTTTTAATTTTTATTTATTTGACAGAGAGCAAGCATGAAACGGGGAACAGCTGGCAGAGAGAGAGAGGGAGAAGCAGGCTCCCAGCTGAGTAAGAACACCAATCAATGTAGGGCTTGAGCCCAGGGACCCTGGGATCATGACCTAAGCCGAAGACAGAAGCTGAACCAACTAAGCCACCCAAGCACCCCAGGAGTCACATTTTTAAGATCGGTTAGCCTTCCTTGGAAAAAAAAAAAAAAATCTAAAACACCAAATATTTTTTTAGCTGCATTAGCCAAGTAAGCCCCTAAGAATTTCTTAAGCTTCCAAAAGATGATCGGATTGCCACAATTGTCCTTTTTCTTCAGATCAACAATTGAAAAGATCACCTTTTCAATCTCATTAATAGTCTTAAGTGTGTTTGGTAGTTATTCTCTAACACCTAATCATAATATATAAGGAAACTTAAATAACCCTATGCAGTGCCTTCTAAGCATTCCACAAATGGAAGATAAAAGCAGGTTAAAATCCAAACAGCAACACCATAATACCACAAAAGAAAAAAAAATAAACAACCTTAAATAAGATAAAACGCTGTTGCTGAGTATTAAAGTATCTCGGCCAATATATTAAAAACTTTAATACCTTTATCCATATCACTGAAATACAAATAAAGTTGGTCAACCAGACAGTGATGACCCAGTTATCTTTCTCATCACTTCAGTGACCAACAAATTAGAGAATGTTTGATGTAATGAGAAGTTACTGCAGAACCCTAGGTATCCTTCTGCCCTTTTAAAAGAGAGAGAACTTAACCTTCTCTAGGTCAATATTTTGAACAATTATCAGAGTTATTGCTCCTGAAGCTTGTAAGCCTACACTAAGTAATCCCAACATGCATGCTTTTCCTTCTATTCTTTCGAGGAGGTGTAATGCTTAGTATCAGTGCTCATTCATTCTCTTCTAATTTGCAGTTTTTAAAAAACAGGCAATTGAATGAATTACAACTGTGTTAAATAATATAAAGAACTGTAAATAACAACCTAAAAAACCAACGATGAACAAAGCATTTGCACCATTTGTCTGGGGATTTCAGATGTTCAGGAGCCTTTTTGGTTTACTTCCTGATTGCCAAATACCAACCAATTCCAAAAAAAAGTGATGTTCCAAACAACCCAATTCCACATTGATGCACTGCTGTTATTCTTTAAACAACAACAACAACAAAAAAAAACCCTGAAGACTCACAGTTATAACAAATGTCCGAGACACTTAACTAATTGTATATACATTAAATCGCAAAATTATATATATATATTACACATATACACACACACACACACACACACACTCTCACGAAGTTTGGTATCAAATACTAAAAGGAGAAAGAGAACACTTAGAACACATCACAACCTATAGGAAGAGATAGAAATAATAATCCTTAATAATAGCTAATTTGAAGAATCACATTCTAATATTACCTGAAAATATAAATATACCAGATTTACTTATGAACAATCAGTACTTTTCAATAAAAAGTTCTCTGAACATTAAAAAAAATGTTACTTATTTTTTCTTTTAGACTGGCATAAAATTCCTAATATTTCCACTCTCATGTTTTTCTTAAATTTTCCTGAAATCTTAAGAGAATTTACTTTTTTCAATATAACTATAAAAACTGGGGCACCTGGGTGGCTCAATGGTTGGGCATCTGCCTTTGGCTCAGGTCGTGATCCAGGGATCCTGGGATCAAGTCCCACATTGGGCTCCCTGCATGGAGCCTGCTTCTCCCTCTGCCTGTGTCTCTGCCTCTCTCTGTGTGTCTCTCATGAATAAATAACATCTTAAAATATATATATAAAATTATAAAAACTGAAGTACTGTATTTGCTAACAGGCATGCCTGAAACTAATTTCAAAAGCAGTACTAATCATGAAAGTCTTACACATATACTAATTATCAATGAAAAACAAGCCTATAAGCAAAAGGCACTTTAGCTTATCTCCGGAATCCAAGTAACAGGTAACACCATTACAATTCTCTAAAACATATACAATAAAGAGCAAGAGCTCTAGAATCAGAATGCCTGGGTTTAAATTCTAGCAAAGCAACTTTTTTCCATGTAATCTTGGATAAACTGCTTCACCTTTCTAAATTTCATTTACCTAATCTCTAAAGTGGGGATAAAAAGGACGCTTGGGTGGCTCAGAGGTTGGGCGTCTGCCTTTGGCTCAGGGCATGATCCTGGGGGGGCTCCGGGTTCCCTGAGGAGAGCCTGCTTCTCCCTCTGCCTGTGTTTCTGCCTCTCTATGTCTCCCATGAAAAAAAAATTTTTTTTAAAGTGGGGATAACAGCATTAGCTACTTTGTAGAGTTACAGTTATGATTACACTGAAATACTGTATATAAAAAATTTGGCAAAATGCTTATTTAGAACACAGTAAACATTCAATAGGCATATCACATGTCAATCACATTATTATTTGTTTCAACTTTCTATTAAAGTAGCCTATTTATTTTTAGCTTCAAAAGCCAAAGATTTCACATGATATAATTAAGGAAAATGAAAAAGATAACATTAGTGCTTCATACCAGTGTTACTATTATTTTTGCCTGCCTACCAACCTCTCTGACTTTAGGGCATGTCTGTTCAATCCCAGGCCTGTAAATTCATTTAAATTTCACCACCATTTGAAATACAATTTTCTAGGAAAACAGTTCCTCTTCCATCATAAGTGTTTACTTTTTATTATTAAATTGATTTCAAAGGACAATCAAGAAATTAATAACTCCAAAATATGTTGAAAAGGGAACATATTAAGAGATTTATATTTTATATGACAGTTGGCCATGGTACCCTGAAGACAAAGGAAAAGTTGATTTGAGAGAATGAACTGAAAAACAAGAAAATACATCATTGTCTCAATCTAATCAAACCAAAATGCTTCTCAGAAAACTATTCAAGGGGCAGCCTGGGTGGCTCAGCGGTTTAGCACCCCCTTCAGCCCAGGGCAAGATCCTGGAGACCTGGGATCGAGTCCCACATCAGGCTCCCTGCATGGAGCCTGCTTCCCCCTCTGCCTGTGTCTCTGCCCCCCTCTCGTGAATAAATAAATAAAATCTTTTTTAAAAAAAAGAAAAAAGAAAACTATTCAAATGCAAAAAAAATAAGATTCAACTATTCACCAAATTTTAACATGCATATCCTTCCAAAGTAGCCCTTTCTACCTAAAACATAAGCAAACGTGGGAAGGAGGGCTGTAAATTAAGAATCCAAATCTACAGAGTTGTATCTTCATATTTTATATCAGACCAAGCACATTACAGACACAGTATACACTGAAATAACTTTCTGAATGTCCATGTGCTGTGTATTAACTAATTTTTGAAAACAGAAAACTCAGTAATAAACAGAATAGCATAAATGCCCTTTTTAAAATCAATTTAATGGTAAAAACCTTAGGGAAAACAAATTGTTCTCCTTTAACTCTACTGTCAGTTTTTCCTTGTACTATTCAGAGGTCTTCATGTGAATATATAGTTCTACATCACATTCAACCAATTTCAAAGGCAATTCACATTACCAAGATTTGTACAATCCAAGACAGAAGCAAAGACTGCAATCTCTCCTCTAAAACCTGTACACCACAAAAATACCTCTACCCTTGAAATCATGGAAGATTCCCTTTCCACCACACCTCCCACCCAAAAATATGCCAGAAAATGATGCTAAATGTTCCAACAAATTTCTTTACTTATGGTTATTATGTTTTTATAACAGTATCTGGGAAATCAGGTTGGTCCTGTTAGCACCAGCATATACTCCAGTCACACCCACGTGCTCTGTCCCTCCATTCTCCATTGTAGGGTGGAGCATCACAAGAGACAGCACAGATTTACAGTCTGCCCATCTCTATCCCTATCCCACAATCCCATTAGTCTCATTAAAAAGTATGGAAATGTGGCATAGGTCAGCAAGTTCCTGTTTCACAGCATTCTCTATACATAAACCATACACAAAAACTGAGATCCTCCAGTCTCAGAACCTGCTGCTGACACTTAGAAAGCTCTGGCTTCACCAGCCTTGCTGTTTCTCCAAAACAGTAACTCACAGTTCCAAATGAAGTCTAAAACGAGGGGCAGACGGCACAGGGTGCAAGAACTGATTTTCCCTACACCAGTGAAATGAATGTCACCTCATTTTCTCAATGCCATTCCCAATCAGCCATAAATTGATTTGTGAATCTCTGGATTCCCTTGAAGTTTTGTCCTAGTACCTGTGTCTTATAGTCATTTCACAATTAGCATTCTACAGGTACATGCAACAAGAGAGCATGCAATTCCTATGAGAAAGTATTAGTGTTTTAACAACTCTGGAAAGGTCTGGTCGGAAAAGGAATGGAAACTTAATGAAAGTAAAGCTTTCAGTTTCATACACAAGCTCTCATCCACATAAATGCGAATGATCTAGAAATTAGCTAAATTCTAATAACCTAATTTTTAGGTGCAAGGAGATTAAACTACCTTGGGAACAGAGTAACTAAATTGCCACGTAGTCTTTGGTGTTAATACAACTAAATACTGCACAGTAGTAATATGCAACTACTATTATGTATTTTCTCTTCATTAAAAAAATTGATGTAAAAGTTTTATATGAGGAAATAAGTGATTCTCACTGATTTCTTTTCCTCTTTTCCAAACCTTATATGTAAAAATTAAACCTAGCCAATCAGCTAAATTTTTGCCAATAGTATACCAAAAGGATTTATTACTAATATTTTAATCATAATCACCATAGACAGTCCTCTTTGAGTAAAATATCACACAATTCTACAGGAGGAACTGTATAGCTGTTAAGATATTTTTAATAACACTTGCATCTGGATGTGAACCAAAAAGAAATACTGGTTTCACCTTAGTAAGTAAAAATATTTCAGATATACAATTTAAATACATGATTTAAACTCGGGATGAATGTGGGGCGCACGGGGTGGTGCAGTTAAGCGCCTTACTCTTGGTTTAGGCTCAGGTCAAGATCTTGGTGTCCTGAGATCCAGCCCCACTTCAGGCTCTGCCCTCAGTGTGAAGTTGGTTTGAGTTTCCCTCTCCTGCTCATGCTCTCCCTCTCTCTAAAATAAATAAATAAATCTTTAAAATAAATAAGTCAATATATAAACTTGGGATGAATGCTTACTTAATTCAACTAACGAGGCAAAAAATATTTTTATAAAATCAACTTTTGGGATGGCTGGGTGGCTCAGCAGTTGAGCGTCTGCCTTCCACTAGGGCGTGATCCCTGCGGGGAGCCTGTTTCTCCCTCTGCCTATGTCTCTGCCTCTCTCTGTGTGTCTCTCATGAATAAATAAAATCTTAAAAAAACCAACTTTTAATTTCTGCTGGAGCCTTCACAAACCAAATAAAAACTATTCTTACTTGTATTATTATCATTACTTTCAGTGCAAAGTTTACCTAAGAATAACCATTATTTCAGAAAAATAGGCTTAAACATACCAAAGATTAAACTAAAGGCTATTTAAAATACCTAAAGTTTTTATGTCATAGTTTAGTCCAAAAAATTTCCATTGTTTTTCAAAACCATGGAACCGTTGTTATAACTAGGATCAAGGGTGAGGCTTTTGAATCTACATAAAAAATTACTTTCTTTCTTAAGACTTTAATAGAAAGCATTTAAGTAAAAACCGTTAGTTTACTGCTCCCAAAAATAAATCCAACATTTTTAGATGAAGAGAAATTAGAAATTGTGCAATTAATAGACTGTAAAGTTAAATATCATTGCCAGTAACCAAATGCTGCCTGCTGAACTTCAAGGGAACCTATTGTACATCAAATTTTTAAAAAGTGAACTCATTTACCTTCTCATCTCAGCACTTTCTCAACTTTCCCATTACAATTGACAATATAACTCAACGGTCAAGTCTTCCAGACCAACAACATCAGAATTTATTTTTAACTCCTGACTCCTTCCCAAACATTTCCCTTCGATCCAATCCAAAGTCCTGCCAGTTCCTCATTCACACTATCTCTCAAATGCATTATTTTCATACCACTTTCACATTTTATTTTATATTTCTTCATGATTCACAACACACCCTACTGTCTCCCTAAAAGGGCTCTAATGTCTACTGTAATCCATTAACACAGCTGCCCAAATCACTTTCAAATATCTTGTTCATCAACATACAATAAATTCCAATGTCTCTTGAACTGCATCCAAACTCTTTAGAGGCCCCCTCTGCTCTCCATCAGCGATGGTTAACATATTTCCCATATCCTATCTCTTATTTTCCTATTTAGGCCCCTTTAATTCAAATTTACCAATTTGCTTGGTAAGTACAAAAATTATCTACTTGCCATAGAAAAACCAACATCTCCGTGCCTCTGTCCATTCCTTCCATCTAGAATCCTTTATGCTTCTCTATCAATTCAAGTGATTGCCTCCTTTAACACCAGTCTTAAAACACATCTCGGCAGCAAGTCTTTCTTTCCTCTCCAACCCGAAGGCCTCACCCCTGTATTCTTCATCCCTCTGAACAAAGCATTCTATTTGTATTTATAATCTTGCAGTCATCATGCTATTGTTTTCATATTTTGTACCATACTGCTTCTACGACTAAATGATAAGCCATTGGGGCCATTAATTTCTTTACATATCTCTGTTTTGAACAAGGGTCGTTTATAAAACAGTAGCACTGTAACAAATGTTTAAAGATACTTCTTTCTTCTAAAATGTCCTTACAAGAAAAAAAAAATCCTTACAGTTAAGGTTGTCAAAAACACAGAATTAGCATTGAACTCCAATTTTTAAATGTTGACCCATATGAGAATAGAAAATTAAACACCTTTAACCTATGCACTTTACAAGAGTTACTCCATCCTCAGTCAACATCCACATTACCAAGAATTAAGGAGTCATTTTCAAAGGAAATCTTGGAAACAAAATGAAAAGTCCAAAAATTAACATTATAAGCCATTCTGTTTTGCTCTCTGAAATTGATCTAATAAAATAATTACCTAAAATTGATTTCAAGTGGTTTTTAAACTATATTACCAAGATGAAAAACATACAAACACTCCAGTACCACAAGAGGCTCTTAAGTAGCTATTATAAGATTTGCCTCATCATAGCTGAAAATTACCCCAGAATTTTAAAATATTCCTTTCAAATGACCCCATGAAGTGCTTAGAAAGCTTGATTCTTCTCTGAAAAATGCATCATCAGCCCCTTTCTTCACATATCCTGCATTCTGTACTAATCACAAAAATAAGTAACTTTAAAAAATGACCTGCTATTCAGCTACTACCTTAGACCACCCTGTTTCAGCCATGTCCAAAAGGCAACATGAAGCGAAATCCTGAGCTCAATTAAAAGTGGTAAGTTTATATTGCTTAAGGATATAATCAATTTCACATAACAGTATTTACATATTGTTTTTAAAAATCTCCGTTCTTTCCTTATCCTAGGCAGCAAAATAGTTTCTTTGCCCTCACTGTGCCCCCTTCCAGAGGAATAAGGAAACAATGTAGATATTTTTGTCAAATTCTGGAAGTGCGGTTTAAATAAGCTGTCGCTAAATACCACATAAACATATCTACAAATAGAGATACTTTGGAACACTAGATACTTAGTATACCAAACACCTCAAGAACACAGACTATTAGCACAAATCTGGGACAAAGTACAGTCTACCAACAACCCTGAACACAAGCTCAAATACCTTATTATGTCCCGAACTACAGCTTTCTGCAAAACCTGTGACAGAAAGGTCTAAATCCAGATTGTTATAACTAAATCCATAGTTTTATCTAACTGCGGCAGGAAACCAATGCAAGAGTATTTTAAATACTATGGTAAATAGTCCTTAGAAGGGGTCCCTTGAACTCCAGATCATTGAACAAGTGCTGAATGCAAATGGCACCCCAAAACTGAACTTAATGATGAGTCAGTGACAATTAACATTCAACTTAGTATTTGGCAACATGACAAGACAAACCTCAATCAAAACTTGGCCCTACTTCCAAGTTACCTTTTGATTAAACATAAATTATATAGTGGTAAATTGGTAGTGTCAAAACGAGGAGGTTAAGAGATAACATTAAATCGTGTATCCAATTAAAACAATGCCTGTTAGCAATACAACTGCTACTGGGTCTTTATCAGCTCCCACGGACCCCTTTCTAAAGGGAGAACTCGAGGCTCTCCTCCAAACGTGAATACGAGTTACTGAGCAAGTTCATCTCCGGATTAAGAACAAATACTTTGTAGTCACACAGGCAACAAACAAATGTCAGGAGACTGTGACACTTACAGTGTTTCTAGCAAGTACACGAAACTACGATAATCCCCGAGGCCTAAGCTGAAATAACCCTCCTTCTAAAAGACACCTACTCGGCAAATGTACATAATAATTTGAATCGTCTTGTCCTTCTTTTTTTTTTTCCCGAAGGGATGAGCAACTATTTACTTTCATCGCCGTTTTAACATGGAAACACTCAAGCACACTTGATAAGGCTGACGACTAACCGCACAAAAAGTGTAAGAAACAAGTTCCAAATCAAATCGTCCAAATAAAAAGCATATTCTCTCAATTCAAGGTTAATGAGACCGGGGGAGGGGGGGGGGATTGGGAGGTGGTGCGGGAGGAGAAAAAGAGGGAGCTGCCTAACCCTGGACTTAAGACAGGTTTTTGCCCTTTTCAATACCTCTGATTATTAGTATCAGGAGGTCTAATGTTTTAAGATCCTGGTTACTAAAGGTTTCTTATTTTAAGGGTGAGGTGGAGAAGGGGCGTAAAATAAAATCAATACTCACTGCTAACTTTCATGCTGCCAAAAGCTGAAGGCTGCTGCACTGGCTTGCAGCTCTCCGCAAAGGAGGTGGTTCTGGGCCGCCCTGACATGATCACTCTCTTCCCGAATCACCCTCTTTTTCCTTCCTTCCTCCTTTTCTTCCTTTTGTTTTATGTTGGGGTGTTAGGTTAACGATAAATGCAGCATTAAGTTCTCCCAGGAGAAGATTAAAAAAAAAAAAAGACTTCGTCCTCTTGGCTTTTCGCTCCTTTTGTACAATTAAAAAAAAAAACAAACGAGTGATGTATTTCTCCTTCAAGACAGACCAGTTTGGATATTTAACATATAGATGATTTGGGGCTGGGGGGGAAAAAATACAATTCTTTCCCCTCCGTTTCCTTGGAAGGGAGGAAGAAGGGAGGGGGGGGGTCTTAAAAAAATATCACGTGAAACGGGGGCAAATACTTGATTGAAAAGAAGTACTTTGAATATTATATTTTCCTCGGGGATTTTTTTTCCGAGTCAATGAAGAAGGGAAGCGGCGGAAGGATCACGAGTCTCACGCTTGAAAAGAAGGGGGGATGGGAAGGAGGGAGGGAGAGGGAGGGGGTGGCTCGGTGATGCGACGGGAAACGCTGCGGCTCCGGCGGCGGCGGGATCCGGCGGGCTGGCGGCGGGGGCCCGGCGAGCTGGAGGGCGGCGGAGTCGCGAGTCAGTCAGAGGCGGGCGGTGGCGGCGGCTCCTCGTCTCATTGCGCCAGGAGCAGCTGCAGGCGGCGGCTGGATCCAGCGGCCATGGCGGCGGCGGCGGCGGAGGCAGCTCCCTTCAGACCCCAGGCAGCGGATCCTCGACTGCTCCCCATACGCCGGGGACATGGGAACCCGGCAACCGCTTCCGTCCCCGGGGGCCCCCTCCCCCGTCCGCGGCACCAGCGCGGCCGCCCTCCCGCCCCTCGCCTCTGCTCGGTGCCCGCTCAGGAAGTGTCCGCGCTTTGCCCCCAGCCCGGAGCCCTGTCAGCGGCTGTGGGGCCGGCTCCTCCTCGCTTCCTTCCTTCCTTCCTTTGTCACTCGGCCCGGGCGACGGCGGCGGCGGCGGCGGCGGCGGCGGCGGCGGCGGCGGCAGCACAAGCCTGCATTCGCCCGGGTCGGGGGCTGCTCTGTGTGAGGAGCGCCGTCTGCGCAGCCGCCTAGCTCTTCCCCACTCCCCCTCCCCCCTCCTACTCGGCCTCCGCCTCCTTCCTCCCCCACCCAGCCTTCCACCGCCCAGCGCCCCGCCACCCGCGTAACAGGCGTCTGGGAATCGCCGGCCGAGGTCCGCGCCCGCCCGCTTCGGCGACGGCACCGAGGCCGGAGGCACAGCCAATCACGGACGTCGGTTGCCTGCGGCTCCTCCCGGAAAAAGCCGATCGGCCTGAGGAACCAATTACAAAGTGTCGCCGGAAGTCCACGCCCAAAGAGCGGAAAGTGCCGAAGGCCGCCGAACGAGAAGAAGGTCGGGGCTCGTCCCGCGGCTGGCCAGCGGGGGAATCCGACAATGGCCGCGGCGGCCAATCACAGCCGCCGGCCCTCACCGAAAGGCTGGAGGAGTTAAGGACGGCGAAACCCGGAGTCACTGGTGAAACGGCGCGGCTGGGCGCCCCGGCCGCCTTCGCTAATTGGCCGAAAACTCCGCTGGGAGTGTACCTGCTTCGGGGATTGGCGAGGCGACGGGGGCTTCCGACGACAGTCTGGCCAGTCAGGACGTCTCCTCCCTCGCCGAGGCGGGGAGAAGAAGAAAGAAAAGGGAGGACGTCTACAAAGCGCCTTCTCATTGGCCCGAAGCTTTGGAGCTGGAGTGGGGGCGAAAGGGAAAAGGAGGGAGGCCGAAGCCCGCAGCGGCAGCCAATCAGCGCTCAGGGCCGTCCAATCGCAAGACCTAGCTGCGCTGTGATTGGCCCTCCGCCTGCGGCGGCGGCGGCGGCGGCGGCGGCCCCAGGAGCTGAGGGGAGCCGCGCCGGGGTCGCGGCGGCCGGTGCGCCGGGCTGGTCTGCGGCCGCTCTCGGTCGTTGTGGAAACCGCAGCTGGCGTGCGCAGCGGGTCCGAAACTGCTGCGGTCGGCGGCGCCCGGCCCGGAGCGCTCAAGCGAACAGAGCTGCTACAGGGGCTTCCCCCGCCCGCCGAGACTGCGCGCCGGAGCCTTCCGTCCGCCCCGGGAGAGCGCGGCCGAAGAACCAGCGTCTTCCCCGAAAGGGCCAGACGGGTCCGGGGCGCCTGCCCCGCCGGGCGCGAGCCCCCTCAGACGCTAAAGTAGGAGGGAAGCTTACAGACAGGCAGCGCCCCCGGGCGCCCGCGCCCTGCCCTGCCCAGCCCAGCCCAGCGGCGGGGGCCTTTGATAACGTGAGGCCGCCTGCGCCTGCCGTGCGCAGCCGGGCTGGGCCTTCTGGAAACGCCCCTGAGAAATGAGCTCATGCTGGATGCGCGCGCTCCTTGGGCGCGACGGCCCGGCGCAGAGCGAGCCCCGAGAACAGGTATGGGGAAACGCCGTCGGGCCGGATATCCTGAAGCCTCCGAGGAAGCGGGGATTCAGAAGAGCCCGTGGCCTTCTGCCCTTTGGAACTAGGGCAGACCGTAAGAGCTCTAGTTACGTAGGTTTCACACAGAAGCCCGCGTGCATTGTTCGGCCGAGAACCAAATTCCTTAGGTTTGCCTGAGGACCGTGAGGTATGGCTAAACCAGGATAGCAAAAAAAAAAAAAAGAGAGAGAGATAGAATGGACAGTTGCCATCCTGACCGTAATCCCGTGGTGCCTGTAATTTCCACCTGCAGAGTCATCCTTTTTGTGAAGATACTATCTCCAGAAAGCACATGTGAAAATACTCCTAGTCCATCAGATTACCTCGCCGTTGCTTTGAAAAACTTGCGAGGGACTTGGAACAAAGTAAGCTTTGATGGGAGACAGGAAAAGTCCAGATAGGGTTTACAGACTCAAATGCCTACGGGGCCCGGAAAAAGAAAGCAAATGAATGAAACTGGCCTGGTGTGAAACAATGAAGAGTAATAAGAAATATGGCAAATTAGTGCCCATGCTGTAACTGAAAAGAGCGGCTGTTAAGCACCAGCGGATTGTTGCCCACAGGGATGTGGGTCCAATACTCTGAGATACGATTCCCCCCCCCCCCCAGAGAAACCCTAAAACGATTTTTGTGCGAGATATCTGGATTTTTAAGTGTTAGCAGCCAATATTCAGAACCCTGCAGGCCAAACTCAAAATATCCAGGTAGAGACCTGGCCAACATGCAGTCGATTTGTAATATTAAACCTCAGCATAGCTTTTATAGCCAATAGAGTCTCTTGCTCTTTGCAATTAAAAGAAAACATAAGGTCTCTGGATGTCACAGAAATGGATAAAAATGTTAAAAGCAAATGCAGTGCATGGCAATTTTGTCAGATGAATGTTATCTCTCTGTGGCATTATGAAAGACCTTTGCCTCTGGTACCTAAAATGTTGTGAAGCAAAGCTTTGAATCCTGCCTTCCTCTTTACTCTCTACTCCTACTTCCAATTATACCAGCAGGAAAGTGAGTAACAAATGTTTAGGTTATACAAATTGGAAACACGGCTGTTCTTCTACGTACAATAAAGTAGAAAAATAGCAAACTTAAGGTTGTAATTAGTAGCTTTACTGTTACTGCCTTCAAGTATTTTGAACTGATACTGTTAAAAAAAAAAATCTGACCCAAAGAGAGAAATTTTATAGGAAAAAAGAAAAGTATTTCAATCTAGAATTAGGGCTTAAGAAGGGAGAAGTTTATGAAATAGAGCTACTGAAATTAACATTCAGTGTTTCTCTGAACTTTCAAACTCTTGCTTTATCTTCCCACCTGATGTTAACCACATAACAGTTTATAATAATTTTAATATTTGATATATACTAAGTGTTTACAATGTGCCAAGCACTGTTCTTAAGAACTTCACACATATTATCTCAAATTCATAGTACTATGATGTAAGTACTGTTACCACCTCCACTTTTCAGATGGGGAAATTCCAGAAGGGTTTACTAACTTAATCTAAAGTCCATGTAGCTAAAGTAACAGCTAGACTTCAGATGTCCTGTTCCTAGGCTCTATTCTCTTTCAAACACAGTCCTCACCTCTTCTGGTCTTTTTTACTTTATCTTAAAGTCTAAGCCTTACATCTTGAACTATGTGAACATATCTTGTGAACATATCTCTGGTTTCCTCCAGGGCTCATCAAATGCTTCCTTGCAGAGATCAGTGATTCTGAGCCACAGTAACAGTAAACCAAAGGATTAGAAAAAGACAAATGTAGGAAAGCTGAGTGATGTAGTAGAAAAAAAGAGGTTGATGAATGTGGCCACAAGATAATAATCATGAATTAAAATGCACAATGAACTAACTTTTGTAGTAATAAGAAATTTGTATAGCAGTTTGCAGTTAGGAAGTACTACTTGAAACTATTCTGTTTTTACTGTACACTACAGTAAGCGACTTGCTTAAAATTAGCTGCCTTTTTTTTTTTAAAGATTGTATCTATTTATTCATGAGAGACAGAGAGAGCAGAGACATAGGCAGAGGGAGAAGCCGGCTCCCCTCAAAAAGCCCAAGGCAGACATCCAACCACTGAGCCACAGAGGCGTCTCACTTAGCTGCATTTTTTTAAAAAAAGATTTATTTATTTAGAGTGCCTGCATGAGCAGGGGTATGGGGGAGGGAGAAGGAACCTCAAACAGGCTTCCTGCTGAGTACAGAGCCCAACTCAGGGCTGAATCTCATGACCTTGAGATCATGACCTGAACCAATATCAAGAATCAGGTGCTTAACTGACTGAGGCACCCAGGCACCCCACTTAGCTGCATTTTTAATTGAAACTAGAAGAAAATATAAGCAGGTTTGAGAATGAAGATAGCAAATAGAATATGAGTTTAATTAGATGAACTTAGTCAACCATTCCAAATAGAAGTCCGCAAGGAAACTCTTCTTTGTAATACCTCATTTATTTAGTCAAAATATATTAAACACCTAAACGTTGATGTTTAAGGAGAAATAAATTGAAGAAAAGTTTTAAAAAGGAAAAATAAATTTATATTCATTGAGTACCTATTTAAATTTTCTCAAAACCCCAAGAAATAGGTATTATTAGCCCTTCTTTTAATACATGGAGGAAAAAATAAGTACTCAAGGTCACGTAATAAGTAAATGACAGAGCTGGAGGGGCTACCTGGGTGGCTCAGTTGGTTGAGTGTCCAATTCTTGATTTCAGCTCAGGTCATGATCTCATGGGTCATGGGACTGAGCCTTGTATCAGGCTCCGTGCTCAGCAGGGAATCTGCTTGAGGATTCTCTCTTGGCCCCTCCCCCCATTCACTTTTGTGTGTGCGTGCTTGTCTGCACTCTTTGTCTCTCTCTCTCTCTCTCTCTCTCACTCTCTCAAATACGTAAATCTTTAAAAAAAAAAAACTGGCAGAGCTGGGATAGGATTTATTTATACCTCAGTCTCTTTCTGCTAGATTACTCTGCCCTCCATGAAAAAGTAACGTTTATCTCATTTACATAGAAATATCCATGCAAGCACACAGATGTCTGGAAATACTAATTTTGATGGCATTTTGGATGATCTTTATTATCTCTGTGCTTTCCAGTATTATCTTCATTTTCCACTTTTACATAAGCAAAACACTTAAGGAAAAACAAAGGTAGAATTGCAGAAGAACCAAAGAAAAAAATGAAATTTCTCAATTTGATTAGGAATTAATAAACCGAAACTTACAGAGGCACCCTTAGTCAAAATTTTGATAAGTATTCCACAGGAAAAATAAGTAGCAGATGCTAGACAGGGGTTCAAGGTGGCAATTTCAGGGCTGAGCAGAAGAGGGAACTAAAAAGGGGGCATCTATAGAGGTTCTGAAGCAATATCTGAAGTCTGCCCCTCCCTAGGTAGTAGGTTTCGATGTCATTACTGACACTACCATGTAAAGGCGTCAATGTTATGTCTAAGAGAGATGAAGCAATCTATTGACTATACTGGAAAGCATCAGCAGGAAAATAATTTGGCAGTAATATCAAGAGCCATTTTAAAAATTGTGCCCTTTTTAAAAAAAGTTTTTATTTAAATTCCAGTTATTTAATATACTGTGTGAAATTAGTTTCAGGTATACAATATGATGATTCAGTGCTTCCACACAACATACCGTACTTATCACAAGTGCACACCTTAATCCCCACCACCTATGTAACCCATCCCCCCCACCTCCCTTCTGTTAACCATCTGTTTCTTCTCTATAGTGAAGAGTCTGTTTCTCAAGTTTGCCTCTCTCTTTTTTCCCTTTGCTCATTTGCTTTCTTTCTTAAGTTCCACATATGAGCAAGATCTATGGTATTTGCCTCTTATTTCACTTAGCATAATACTCTACCTCCATCCGCATCATGGCATATGGCAAGATTTCATTCTTTTTGATGGCTGAGTAATATTCCATCCTATATATACCACATGTGTATCCACTCATCAGCCAACAAACACTTGACTGTTTCCATAATTGGCTATTGCAGATAATGCCACTATATTCATCAGGGTGCATTTATGCCTTTGAATTAGTATTTTTGTATTCTCTGGGTAAATATCTAGTAGTGCAGTTGCTGAATGGTAGCATAGTTCTATCTTTAACTTTTTGAGGCATGTCTATTTTGTTTTCCAGAGTGACTGTACCAGTTTGCATTCCCAACAATGCTCTTTCCCTTTTCTCCACATCCTCACCAACACTTGTCGTTTCCTGTGTTGTTGATTTTAGCCATTCTGACAGAAGTGAAGTGACATCCCATTATAGTTTCGATTTGCATTTCCTTGATGATTAGTGATGTTGAGCATCTTTTCATGTGTCTGTTAGCCATCTGGATACCTACTTGGAAAAGCATGTACTCATGTCTTCTGCTTATTTTTTAATTGGATTATTTTTTGGATGCTGAGTTTTATAAGTTCTTTACAGATTTTGGATGCTAACCCTTTATAGGATCTGTCATTGGCAAATATCTTCTCCCATTCTGTAAAGTGCCATTTAGTTTCATTGATTTCTTTTGCTGTGCAAAAGCTTTTTATTTTGATGAAGTCCCACTAGTTTGTTTTTGCTTTTGTTTCCCTTGCCTCAGGAGACATATCTAGAAAGAAGTTGCTACAGCCAATATCAAAGAAGTTACTGCCTGTATTCTTTTCTAGGATTTTTATGGTTTCAGGTCTCACATTTAAGTTTTTAATTTGTTTCTGTGTGGTGTAAGAAACAAATTAAAAAATGCATTGCAGGGATCCCTGGGTGGCGCAGCGGTTTAGCGCCTACCTTGGGCCCAGGGCGTGATCCTGGAGACCCAGGATCGAATCCCACATCGGGCTCCCGGTGCATGGAGCCTGCTTCTCCCTCTGCCTATGTCTCTGCCTCTCTCTCTCTCACTGTGTGCCTATCATAAATAAATAAAAATTAAAAAAATTTAAAAAAATGCATTGCATTTGCATGTTGTTCTCCAGTTTTCCCAGCACCAATTTATTGAAGAGACTGTTTTTTTCCCATGGGATATTCTTTCCCGCTTTGTTGAGGATTAATTGACCATATATTTGTGGTTCATTTCTGGATTTTCTGTTCTGTTGATCTGTGTGTCTATTTTTGTGCCAGGATCAGACTGTTTTGATCACTACAGCTTTGTAATATAACTTAAAGTCCGGAATTGTGATTCCTCCAGGTTTGCTTTGTTTTTTCAAGTTTGCTTTAGCTATTTGGGGTCTTTTGTGGTCCCTACAAATTTCAGGATTATTTGTTCTAGCTCTGTGAAAAATGCTGGTGGTATTTCAATGAAGACTGCATTAAATGTGGAGATTGCTTTGGGTAGTATAGACATTTCAACAGTATTTGTTCTTCTGATCCATGAGCATGGAATGTCTTCCCTTTTCTTTGTATTATCTTCAATTTCTTTCCTCAGAGTTTAATAGTTTTCAGAGTACTTTCACCTCTTTAGTTAGATTTATTCCTAGGTATATTATGGTTTTTGGTGCAATTGTAAATGGGATCAATTCTTTGATTTCTCTTCCTGCTGCTTCATTATTGATGTATAGAAATGCAACAGACTTCTGTGCATTGATTTTCTATCCTGTGACTTTACTAAATTTAATTATCAGTTCTAGTAGATTTTGTTTTGTTTTGTTTTGTTTTCTAGTAGATTTTTGATGGAATCTTTTGGTTTTCTATATTTAGTGTCATGTCATCTGCAAGTAGTGAAAGTTTTAGTTTTTCCTTGTCGATATGGATGCCGTTTCTTTTTGTTGTCTGATTGCTGTGGCTAGAACTTCCAGTGCTGTGTTAAATAACATGGTCAGAGTGGACAACCCTGTCTTATTCCTGACCATACAGGAAGGACTCTCACTTGTTCCCCATTTAGTATATTAGCTGGGTGTGTGTGTGTGTGTGTGTGTGTGTATAATAAAGGATATATATATCCTTTATTGTGTTGAGGTTTGTTCCCTCTAAACCTCTTTTATTGAGAGTTTTTGTCATAAGTGAGGTTGTACTTTGTCAAATGCTTTTTTTAAAGATTTTATTTATTTATTCATGAAAGACACAGAGAGAGAGAGGCAGAGACATAGGCAGAGGGAGAAGCAGGCTCCCTGCTGAGAGCCCAATGCGGGACTGGATCCTAGGACTCCAGGATCATGACCTGAACCCAAGGCAGATGCTCAACCACTGAGCCACCCAGGAGTCCCGGTCAAATGCTTTTTCTGCATCTATTGAGATGATCATATGGTTCTTATCCCTTTTTAAATTAATGTGGTATGTTATATTGAACCACACTTACAACCCAGAAATAAATCCCACTTGATCGTGGTGAGTGATTTTTTTTTAAATATTTTGTTGATTTGGTTTGCTAGTATTTTACTGAGAATTTTTACATCCATGTTCATCAGGAACATTGAATTGTAGTTCTCTTTTTCTTTTTTTTAGTGGAGTCTTTATATGGTTTTGGTATCAGGGTATTGCTCGCCTTATAGAATGACTTTGGGACTTTCCCTTCCTTTTCTATTTTTTGGAACAATTTCAGAAGAGAGGGTATTAACTCTTCTTTAAATGTTTGGTAGAATTCACCTGTGAAGTCATCTGGTTCTGGACTTTTATTTGTTGGGAGTTTTTTTATTACTGATTCAATTTCTTTGCTTGTTATAAGTCTATTTACGTTTTCTATTTTCTTCCTGTTCCATTTTTGGTAGTTTATATGTTTCTAGGAATTTATCCATTTCTTCTAGGTTGTCCAGTTTGTTAGCATATGGTTTTTCATAATATTCTCTTAAAATTATTTGTATTTCTGTGGTGTTGGCTGTGGTTTCTCCTTTCTTATTTGTGATTTTATTTGGATCCTTTCTCTTTTCTTTTTGACAAATCTGGCTAGAGGTTTCTCAATTTTATTATTTTTTTTTCCAAAGAACCAGCTCCTGGTTTCATTGATCTATTGTTTTTTTAGTTTCTGTATCATTAATTTTTGCCCTAATCCTTATTATTTCCTTCCTTCTGCTGCCTTTAGGCTTCATTTGTTTTTCTTTTTCTAACTCCTGTAGGTGTAAAGTTGGGTTCTTTATTTGAGATTTTTCTTGCTTCTTGAAATATCTGTGTTGCTATATACTGCCCTCTCAGGATGACTTTTACTGTGTCCCAAGGGTGTCAGAAGTGTTGTGTTTTCATTTTCATTTGTTTCCAAGTATTTTTTTTTTTAATTTCTTCTTTGATTTCCTGGTTGACTCATTCATTGTTTAGTAGAGTGGTATTTAACCTCCATGTATTTTTGGTCTTTCCAGACTTTTTCTTATGGTTGACTTCTAGTTTTATACTTTTGTAGTCACAAAAGGTGCCTGGTATGGCTTCAGTCTTGTGTTTGTTGAGGCCTGTTTTCTGATGTAATATGTGGTCTGTTCTGGAGAATGTTTCATGTGTACTTCTTTTTTTCTTTTATCCTTTTTTTTTAAAAAAGATTTATTTATTTATGATAGAGAGAGAGAGAAAGGCAGAGACACAGGCAGAGGGAGAAGCAGGCTCCATGCCGGGAGCCCGATGTGGGACTCCATCCTGGGTCTCCAGGATCGCACCCTGGGCCAAAGGCAGGCGCCAAACCGCTGAGCCACCCAGGGATTCCCCGTTTCATGTGTACTTGAAAAGAATGTGTATTCTGCTATTTTATGGATGGAATGTTCTGAATTTATCTGTTAAGTCCATCTGATCCAGTATGTCATTCTAAGCCATTGTTTCCTTGTTTATTTTCTGTTTAGATGATCTGTCCATTGATGTAAGTGGGGTGTTAAAGTTCCCTAGTATTATAGTATTATTATCAATTAGCCCCTTTATATTTGTTATTGATTGTTTTATATATTTGGGTGCTCCTATTTGAGGTGCATAAATATATACTTACAACTGGATTGTCCCCTCTATCTCCTTTGTCTCTTGTTACAGTCTTTGTTTGATTGATTGATTGATTGGTTTTGAGACAGAGAGAGCAGGAGAGGAGGGGCAGAAGGAGAGGGAGAGGGAAAATCTCAAGCAGGCTCCCTGCTCAGTGTGGAGCCTGACATGGCGTTTAATCTCACAACCCTGAGATCATAACCTGAGCCAAAATCAAGAATTGGACACTTAAATGACTGAGCTACTAGCCACCCCACAGTCTGTTTTAAAGCCTACTTTGTCCAATATAAGTATTGCTATTCCAGGTTTCTTTAGACATCCATTTACATGATAAATATTTTCCCCCCCTCACTTTCAATTTGCAGATGTCGTTAGGTCTAAAATGAATCTCTTAAAGGAGCATATAGACAGGTTTTGTTTTTTTATTCATTCTGACACCCTATGTCTTTTGATTGGCGTGTTTAGTCCATTTACATTCAAAGTAATTATTGATAGATATGTATTTATTGCCATTTTATTACTTGTTTTGTCATTTCTGGAGATTTTCTTTTTTTTTTTTTTTTAAGAAAACCGCTGAAGGCGGCCACCTGGGCTGAGCTACCTGGGCTGCCCTCTGGAGGTTTTCTGATATCTTCTTGTCTTTGTCACTTTTAGTCTATGATTTCCAACTCAGAGTCCCCATTAATGAAAGTTGTACTCTTCATTAACAATAAAAGTTGGGCAGCCCGGGTGGCTCAGCAGTTTAGCGCCTGCCTTCTGCCCAGGGTATGATCCTGGAGACCCGGGATTGAGTCCCATGTCAGGCTCCCTGCATGGAGCCTGCTTCTCCCTCTGCCTGTGTCTGCCTCTCACGCACGCTCTCTCTGTGTCTCTCATGAATAAATAAATAAAATGTTTTTTTAAAAAAGTTAACTCCTTTGAGGCACCCTGGCAGATGTTTGGGGCACATTATATAATAGATGAAATTTTTCTCTATTTTACTAATGAGAAAACTGAGGAACAAGAAAAGTAACTTGTTCAAGTTTACACAGAGAGAAAGTGGTTTTCAAGCCTATAGCTTAACTCTTATGTCCTTGCCCTGGAAATTTCTCTTGGAAAATCACTCAAAAGAAACAATCTAGGAGATCCCTGGGTGGCGCAGCGGTTTGACGCCTGCCTTTGGCCCAGGGCACGATCCTGGAGACCCACATCGGGCTCCCGGTGCATGGAGCCTGCTTCTCCCTCTGCCTGTGTCTCTGCCTCTCTCTCTGTGTGTGACTATCATAAATAAATAAAAATTTAAAAAAAAAGAAACAATCTAGAAGAAGCTTCACTTAAATTCATTTAGAGTTCATTTATTCAGCTCTTCATCTCTTTGTAGGGCACTGTGCCAGACCTAAGAATACAGAAATATAGAGATAAATAAAAGCCATTCAGAGATGACTGCTGTCTTGTTCCAGTCTTAGAGGAGCTTTTGTGGAGTGGAGACATGTAAACAGACAACATCATAATGTCATCTGGGCAGCTATGGTAGCATGGGAGAGAGATGTCTCTTAGATCATTTTCTAAGTTATGTTTAAACTACTGGTCTCCAAAATTGAGTATATGTACTGAGATGTTGTAACAATATAATATTTTATAGTGTTAGAACTGGGTGCCTAACTGGCTTATTTGGTAGAGATTGTGACTCTTGATCTCAGGGTTGTAAGTTCAAGCCACACATTGAGCGTGGAACCTATATATAAAAAAAAAAGACAATAAGCTTCTAATATTTTATAGTGTTAGAACTATTAAACTTATTTTTATATTTAAAAGGTAAGAAATTGCCTTTCTGAAGGTTAATTAACGGGTAGATACTGGTGACCTCCTCATACTGTATGTCAGAAGAAGACACAGCTTCACGCTACGGCTATCCTAAAGGAAGAGGGAATCCACAGCCTAGAAGGGGTTGTAAATACAAGGTGCCCTCTTGCTTTTTTAAATCTTCACCAATATATGGCATTTTATTTGTGCTTAATTAAGTGGATTTTCAGTCATATTTGACTTTTAACTAAATCAACCCTCACAGGTTGAAATCATTCTTACAAATATAGATGACAGATTTTACTAACAGTGCAAGAGTAAGTGAACAAACAAAATAGCAAAGTTGATGTTCTACTCTTGGCAGGAACTCTCCATAATTCATATCATTAGGTAAAAACAATATGACCTAATCAAATTTGACAAGAAATGGGCCCGAATATTTTGAAATTCTTGGGAGGAATTTTGGAAGTATGAAATTACCATCCACTATAGGTAAAGCTTACCCTAAATTTAAGTATGATTGAGATGTAGCTAATGCCAGTGTGAAGTCTTCACAATTATCAATACAGTTACTAGTTTTGAAGGAGTTGAGAACAAAAATGTTTGAGGCCTTATTAAAAATCAATTTTTAAATATTGCTTATTATACCTTATCCTTTTTATTCTTGTATATCTTATATATGCATATCACATTAGGTCAAGAGTATATGTTTTATAAATATGCAGGTTATATTGGAGCTGATATTAAAAATTTTTTTTACTAGTAGGGTATAAGATCAAAAATGTTTGTGGGCAATTATTTTAAACAAAGTTCAGTTTTCCAGATGGGTAAAGGGAGGAACATACCAGACAAAGAGAAGAGGTTATACAATACCAGAAATATATGTAACAAGGTATTCAGAAAGCTGGAGGTAAGCTTATAAGCTTACCATATAAGATACAGACCTAGAGAAAATAAAGGAAAACAATATCGGATAATAGAGATGTAGTTATGTAAATTATATTAAGCCCATATTTTCAACCAGTAACAATGTAAAGACTAATTGCAACTCAGAAACAATATATGTTACCATATTTCCAATTCTAAATACGTGTAGATTAGGATCAAGATTGAAAAGGAAAACAGAAATTGGAATAATTTTGTTAATATATTAGCATATTTATAGATGAAAATATTAACCTTAAATGTTTTCATTTAATATTTTTATAATACATTTGTTTGGTTTTAATGGAAATTCATCCCCAAACTAATTCATTTCTTCACTGTGATTCACATATTCCTCAGAAAGCCTCTGATTACAAGGAATTCTTAACAAAGGCTCCAAATTTCTCAGCAAAGCTATCCAACATTTTTGATAACATTTTTACTGATAATCTTTTGTAATGTGAGTTAAATAAAACTAGCCAATATCTACTAAGTACATACTGTATGCAAGACATCTGTTAGACACCTGATATAAAGAGGTACATGAGCCAGCCACATGAGGGGCTCTGTGCCCTTGGGGAGCTTATCCTCTAGGGAAACAAACACATGGAATATTAAATAAATAATTATTTAAAATCACATTTGAATCCATAAAAAATTTATGAGGCAGAACATAATTTGCTCAAACTAATTGCTTATGCTGTCCTATTTATACTAGGTGAGTGGAAAACACTTCAATCTAAAGTGGATCTTAAAGGATGAGTACTAGGATTTGAAGATGAAGAAAAGAGAGAGGAGGTAAATTATTTTCCACCACTTCATTTCTAACCCACCAGACAAACCCCCTTCTTAGTAAACTCCGAGGTGGGTGGAGCTGTCAGAGCAATTAAAAGCAATGTGAGTCTGTTCTGACTTTGGAAAAACCAGTTTGGCTAGAACAGAAAGCTGATAGAGGAGACTAATGGAAGATAAGGTTGAAAAGTCAGTTTGGGACTGGATTTGACAGAGCTTTGAATGTTCCACCAAGAAATCTGGGCTTTGTCTTGTAGACAATGGAGAATTATGGGAGGTATTTTAGCAGATATAAGACATTGTCACTGTAGGAAAGCCTCTGAGAGAACACACTTGTGTGGATGTTGAAATATCCTCAGTAAAAAGCACATCATACTTGGATGTGCTTGTTCCAACCAATGAGGTTTGCCCAAATGGAAAAGTAATGGGTAACTACCCAAAAAGAAGGACCATGTTTGAAATATTGCCATTGTGAAGTAGACTCTGGTTATATTAAAAGTTTCATATCAAGCCTTTGACAGATCATATATTAATACTCTAATTTTAGCATCCAAAGGACTTTTTACTATCTAATGTAAAAGGAGAATAAAACCTTGATTTTTTTTCTGCTTATAACACATACTTGTGTTGTTAATATATTGATTAGATTATTTTGAGATGTTTTAAAAATAGTATTTTTATTCCATTTCTATTCACATTTTTTGAGAAAAGCTTTGACAAGTGTAAGTATATTCACATGAATTAATATAAAACAATATGTGTTGATTGAATACTTTTACTTAAGCATACTTCTTTACAACAAATTTTAGGCAATTCAGCCTTGTTTTATGTGCATTAAAATGTAATAGTGTCTGCCTTTGGTTCAGGGCATGATCCTGGAGTGCCGGGATCAAGTCCCACATCAGGCTCCCTGCATGGAGCCTGCTTCTCCCTCTGCCTATGTTTCTGCTTCACTCTGTATGTATCTCATGAATAAATAAATAAAATCCTTAAAAAATGTAATAGATATATGTCTGAGAAGTTCTCATTCAGAACAAAAGCTTGGGAGCTCATTAGCCAGCATCAAATCAGAAATGGTCAAAATTTTCTTCTTCATATGGAAATAGGACTCACATTCCAGAATAGAATAAAAATCTTTAGGTTTTTATATAATAGTGATGGTAAATGTGAAAGCTACAAAAAAAAAATGGCATTCTGTTTCTTGGCTATTGAATATCTTGACTCGGAGGGGGAAAAACTTGAAAAAAAATTTAAAGCCCCATGGATTATCCAAAAAAGAGATTCCAGAATGCAGAGTGTCTGTCTCCCTCATTTGGTTGTGGCCATCAAGACGACCATGATTGCTCTGACTGGCTTCATTGCTGTAACTGTAGGATGGAATTCTGAAAGGAAATGGGAGAAAAGCACAAAGCTCCAAGGAATGTGTGTTCCTGTGTAATATCCCCACCAGAGTAATAGGAAGTGCCAAATATTAAACCAGAAAGGATTTTTGTGAGAGAGTTATAGTTCAGTTTGTAAACCCATTAATATTTCGCTATGTTTGTGGTTCATTATTTTTATAACATATTTTTTATTCATTAGTAGTGTCTAATACTTGAAGATAAAAGTAATAATTTAGGGAAAATGACCAATATTTCCTTAAATGAATCTTAATAAATCTTTTGAGAGCACCTGGGAGTCTCAGAAAAGTACTCACTCAGATAGTTTGTAGACCACGATTTTAAACAAAGGTCAGTTTTCCAATGGGTAAAGGAAAAGCCATACCAGGCAAAGAGAAGAGATTGTGCAATCCGAGAAGTGTATGTAGGGAAGTATTCAGAGAGCTGAAGGTAGCTTGAAATTATGCATTTAAGATTAGCATGTAAGGGATCCCTGGGTGGCGCAGTGGTTTAGCGCCGGTCTTTGGCCCAGGGCGCGATCCTGGAGACCCGGGATCGAATCCCACGTCGGGCTCCCGGTGCATGGAGCCTGCTTCTCCCTCTGCCTGTGTCTCTGCCTCTCTCTCTCTCTCTCTGTGTGTGACTATCATAAATAAATAAAAATTAAAAAAAAAAAGATTAGCATGTAAGATACAGACCTAGAGAAAAATAGGGAAAACAGTATCAGAGAATAGAGATGTAGTTAGGTAAATTATATTAAGTCCATATTATGGAGCCAGTAAAAACTCGGGTTGGTTTTTTTTTTCTTTTTGAGGAATAAGCAAGTCTGAGACTGTTGAGTATATCCTCCCTTCAGTATTCTCCTTGCTCTAAACTTTTCTGAGAATTTGAATACAGTTTTCCCATTTAGTCGTCTTTATCAAAAATGATCCAGTTATCCTAATTTTTACCATTAAACTCTTGGCTGTGATTTTATAAATTTTATAAATTTTGCTGCTCTGTGTTGGAAAACATATGAAAAGACCCAAAATTGAATATCCTGATTCCACTAGGAAGTGTTTATTGTGTGTCTACTGTGTGCCTAGAACTATGCCAGATATGGTGGGAAAACACATTTGCTTGCAGCCAATTGAAAAAACTGCTGTATATGTTTTAAAACCTAACTATGGTCTGTTTATTTGCATTTTTAAAATATTTTCAAGGTCAAAGGGTATGGGCCTTTTTAGAATTAAAAATAAATCTCTTACAGAGCCAAGTCAGCTGGAACTTTAAGTAAGTAAACTATTCTGTGGAGGCTAAGCTTTTAATCTGGCATGAAAGGAGTTAAAGTGAAGGACTTCTAAGTGCCACAGAAGCCATCCAGTGAAAAATATTACCAGGAGTCACCCAAAAAGGACATACACATGGTTTACCTTTATATCTAACTTTCTTCCCACATAAATGAAACTACACGAAGATGCAAAGCATTTCTCTTGATCTCAGTTGATGTACACATGGTAGGGACTCAGTGTTGGCAAAATGAGCAATATGATTGTATTTGAAAAGTGAGACTTAATTATAATTATTAAAATTACAATTTTATCAAGTATTTGCATATGGACAAGGATTCAGAGGAAATGTCTAAAAATAAAAAGTTTGATTCATTTATTGGTTTTCTGAATTTTTGTGACATTTTAAATGTTTTCATTATTTAGAAATGATATAGAGTATCATTTTTTTAAATTAAATACCATTCAGATATATCAGAGAAGCACAGTAGGACAAAGCTCTGTCTACACTGGGATTCAAACATGTTTTGACATATCTAGCAAATTGGTGAGTTTAGGCAGCCAAGAGGTTATTTGCATAAGGGTTTTAGGAGAAAGATTGTCAAGAAGTGTGGGTACCACTGACAAGGAAGTTTCGCTAGGCTACTTTTACTCCATTTGCACTGCTACAGTGCACTAGGCCAGTGTCCCAATTGGTCAATGCCCATGTCATCCTATATCTTGGATGTCACTCTTGGATTAAGGGGACAATGTCTTACCTATCAAGAAGATTCATTCTCGGGGATCCCTGGGTGGCTCAGCGATTTAGCACCTGCCTTTGGCCCAGGGCATCCCATGTCAGGCTCCCTGCATGGAACCTGCTTCTCCCTCTGCCTGGGTCTCTACTTTTCTCTCTCTCTCTCTCTCTCTCTTTCTCTCTCTCTCTCTCTCCCTCTCTCTGTCTCTCATGAATAAATAAATAAAATATTTTAAAAAAACAAATGAGATTCATTCTCTAGTGAAGCTTCATGGACTCTTCTTAGAAAGCACCATAAGCAGAAATAGGAGTGCATTGAAATCTTTATTATGTCACAAAATATAATCAATAGGTGAATGATTAGGACTTGTTTCCACTTCTGCAGGAAATATGACATAATTTTGCAGTCTTGGAGTCTCCAGAAAACACAGAAGCATTTTAATTTGTTGAGGGCCACAATGGAGATCATGAAAATGTCCAATAGAAAGTGGTGGTGACCTGGTTTTATGGGGCTGACTCAACAATTAGTACTAGAAGTTCTCAGAGACAACGGAAACTTCAGCAACAGACATCCATGTGGCCACAGATAAGTCTTATTCTTGAACCCATGTAAAACACTGTCTTGGGGCTCTTAGAAATTATGAGCAGAGGTTTCTGTAAGGAGCTTGAGGTCCTGCATCAGCAGGCAACAGCAGGGGCCAAGGAAATACGGATTATAAAACCATTAGTAATAAGTTAATAATTATGGGTTTTAGTTCATAAAGAATGTGAGAAGTGAATCTGCTATTCCTTCACTCAGTGGTCCTCATTCCTACATGCTTATTGTATGAACATTTCAGGGAACTGAGGGTACTGATAGTTCTTAAAAATATAGGGCATAGGGGATCCCTGGGTGGCGCAGCGGTTTGGCGCCTGCCTTTGGCCCAGGGTGCGATCCTGGAGACCCGGGATCGAATCCCACGTCAGGCTCCCGGTGCATGGAGCCTGCTTCTCCCTCTGCCTATGTCTCTGCCTCTCTCTCTCTCTCTGTGTGTGACTATCATAAAAAAAAATTAAAAAAATATAGGGCATATTATTTGTATAACTTGACCCATAAATGGAAATTAAATACAATTCTTCATCTGGTGTTCAAGCAAAGCAACAGTGAGATGTTCCAATCCTGGGAGAAAAATAGCTGGGCTGAATTTATTGATATTTAAGGTCTTTTAAAGGGTAACTTTGGATATATGTGATTTGCACCTAAAATACTGTTCTTAGAATCTAAACCTTGTCAAAGAGGCAACTCCAGGGTTTCACTTTTCATACAGTGCTTAATAGGTTATAAAGAACATTATAGTCTTCCTCGGTGCTGCCTGCGGAGGTGGCAGCCATCTATTGCTGGGCATCATGGCTGCCCTCAGACCCCTGGTGAAGCCCAAGATCGTTAAAAAGAGAACCAAGAAGTTCATCAGGTACCAGTCAGACCGATATGTCAAAATTAAATGCAACTGGCGGAAACCCAGAGGCATTGACCATAGGTTACGCAGAAGATTCAAGGGCCAGATTCCTGATGCCCAACATTGGTTTTGGGAGCAACAAGAAAACAAAGCACATGCTGCCCAGTGGCTTCCAGAATTTCCTAGTCCACAACATCAAGGAGCTTGAAGTGCAGCTGATGTGCAACAAATCTTATTGTGCAGAGATTGCTTGCAATGTATCCTCCAAGAACTGCAAAGCCATTGTGGAAAGAGCAACCCAGCTGGCCATCAGAGTCACCAATCCCAATGCCAGACTGCATAACAAAGAAAATGAATAGACAACTTATGTGCGTGTCATATTTGTGTTAATAAAACCATAAAACTACAAAAAAATTAAGAACATTATAGAATACTATAATGAGTATGTAACAAAAGCCTATAAAGTAGATAGCTAATTCTATTCCCACTTTACAGAGTGAAAAATGGAGGCAAAGAGAACTATAATTAGTTTTTCTGGCCCAACTTTACCACATTGATCAATGATTGTTCATTGAGCATAGATATATGACATCCATTATGCTCTCAGAATAACATTTTTTAAAAAAAAACGATATAAAAAAAAACAAAACGATATGAATATATGCTCTGAACAGGCAAGAGAAGTCTCTCATGAAATGAGGGTAGTTTATAAGGTGACATCCGTACTTTAAAAAAAAAATCATGGTTCTCTTTCTCATCAGCCTTTTTTTTTTAAAGATTTTATTTATTTACTCATGAAAGATACAGAGAGAGGCAGAGACATAGGCAGAGGGAGAAGCAGTGGGATTCGATCTGAGGATTCGATCTGAGGATCCCAGGATCACAAACTGAGTCAAAGGCAGAAGCTCAAACACTGAGCCACCCAGGCACCCCCGCTCATCAGCCTATTTCTTTATGTGTTGTAGTGACTGGTTTAATAATTGCATAAAAATAAATAGATGCCTTGGAAACCAATACACTCAGAGTATAGAACAATTTTAGGGCATCTGATATATGAAATGGAGATTTTTAAAAGGAAAGATATACATACAGAGTCCACCAGATTTGAAATATGGTTACAACTAGAATTTAATTAGTGAACAAACACTGAGCATCTATTATGTGCAAAGTATTGTTCTTAATGAAACTGAATCGAAAAACAATATAAGACATGATCACTACCCTTTATAATTTTTAATCTGTCTAGAAAGGGATAAGATATAGACTCGGTATATTGAAGGTCCTCAACAGATATTTGTTTAATGAATGATTGCATGGATGACTATGAGATTACTATTGGTCCAAGGTAGCATATGATACATACCAAGAAAATGAGGGAATGTGCATGTGAGTGTATTAAAAAAAACCCTGCAAAATGATATATCTTTAAGAAGTTATTAGAGTCCTCTATATGTAGAGTCATGAAGGTGAGGTCAGGTTGCAAAGCAATTTTGAATAGATAAAAAAATAATTAAGCAAAGGAAATCAGGGATTAAAGGTAGATAAGAGTATACTAAGAAGATAAGGGCATACTGTTATCTTAGAGGCAAAACTGTCCTGACTCTCATAGTATCTTGAAGGAGCAACTTGAGCATGTTGATCACTCAGGAAGCTAAAAGCTGGCACAGGACAAGTATTCCTCTAAGTTAAGATTCACGTTACTTGCTAATACAATGGAAAATTGAGTACTAGTTTGTAATTTCCCTGATGAAGAAAGTACAGATTGAGATAATTCACACTGAGATTTTGTACATTTGCAGAGACAGTGGTAATCAAAAGGATTATGGCAAAGATACACTAAAATTTATCTCCAAAGTGAATGGGTCAAAACTTGCAAATTTTTGACTGAAATCTCATCAAGCAATATAATAGATTTTTTTTTATTCCTCTGGAAAGTGGCCCAGAACCCAGTGTATTTGGGGACAAAACTTCAGTGCTCTTGCCAGGTGGACATTTAGAGGACCAGTCCCTTGCCTTGAACTTTACTGTTGAGGCTATTACCTATTGGCATCCAGATGACAACTCATGAAAGAGACCTCATCGTGCTCCCTAAAGAAACAACTTGTTCCCTGCCAAAATTAGGATTACCTTGCTTTAGGAAGAGGATGCATACTATTCTGGCAGCCAAATGATAAGTTGCCAAAAATATCATTCCATCATGAATGGAAAAGTAGACTCCTATAACCCAGAAGAGAGAGGGTATTATAGATGGCCTTCCAGACAGTTGATGAGGGACCTGCTGAAGGCTGTGCCAAAGGCAACAGTAGTACTAGGCATTACACTAACTTAATGACCTGGCAAATTAGAAACCACATTGATAAAGATAAGTCCTTGGGTGAGGTTTTTAAGCCCTACGTGTTAAGGCCTAAGGATAGGCATAGCAAAGATGAGTACCTGTGACACCATTTATTCCATTTCTATACCCATGGCCAACATGGATAATAGATAACTCCGTCTCAGGGTCCTTCTCAACTAACACAGCACTTTAAGTAGGCCCACTTATCAATGGGAACTGTCAGGTCATTTAAAACCTATTTCCTTGCTGATGGATTGCTCCAATGTGACAGATGCCTACTCCATCTTCAGATGAGAAGATAATGGTCCTGAAAAGCACTTGGCCGTGGAAGGAGCTCTCATCTCCCAAGAAGTTGGGGAGCATAACTGAGTCAATATACACTCAAGGAGGATGTCTAGGAAGTCAGGGATCCCGTCTACCATTCAGCTGACCCCAGAAGGTGGACTTCCATGCATCATTGCTCATGGCCTACTGCCCAAGAGTACCTCTGAGTAGCCAGCAGGTGAGTGAACCTTTCCATAATGAAATTCTAATACAGCCAGATTGCCTAAAAGAGTCTGGTTAGTTGCTACTTGGGCCTTGGCTTAGGACTGTTTTTGTTGTTAGAAAATACTTGGGTTTTGTGGGGATGAAATGAGATAGCACCTGTGAAAACTGTTTGGAAATTTTAAAGGCCTTGAACTCATGCAGGGGTATAGGCGAGGATGATTACTGAAGATAAGCCCTGCATTTTTCCTCAGGCTTACAATTTTTTACTTAATTGGCTCTTTTCAATAAGACCAGAAAGGAATCTTTTCCTTTGTGGGAGGCAAAAATAATGAGATATTTATCTTGACTTAGCTATCATTATGTATGTGTGACATCCCTAAATCCACTCCAGTGCACCCTCACACTAGTCAGAATTATCTTTTTTTTTTTTAGTCAGAATGATCTAACTTTCATCACTTCACCTAGCTTCTCAGGAACCAAAATTGATTCCCCTGCCTGTTGTAGAAAATTCAAGCTCTTAAGTCATGCATTCAAAGTCCTCTTTCAACTACCCATCCCTGCCACTCACCCACCAGTTGCCACCACCTTTCCAATCTCACCTCTTCATGCTTCACATTGTAAAAGCAGGTACCATTGGAGCTGGCAGTCATCAAAAAGATGATGCTCATCTAATCCTCGAATTTCTTGGTTGGGAAAACTTCAGTCCAGAGAGGTGAGGTGATATTTCCAAGGCCACACATAGCTCTCCCACTATGGCCAAGATAACATGTTTTCCATTCCCCACACAACTTGTTCCTTTGGTCCTAAGCACCTGGACAGGATGAGTAGAACTGGTACCCAGGGAACAGTGTGGTATGGGATAAATGATGCATGAAGCAATAATGAGAATTTAAAACTTAGTTCTCTTGCGACATAACTGTGTTTGCAGCAAATGACCTTTATGTCGAATATGCCACCCTCCTAATAGGGAATTCATTAAAGTTGGGAATTAATCTGTAAATTTTTGTTTTGCTGACTTTGGAAGGGAATTTTGTGACAATTCTCTTCTACCTAAATAGAATAAATGATTCAGGGCTAGAAATGATTAATATCATTTTTAGGCATGTCAGGATTTCCCTGGGGAACGGCCCTTGGGTTATTATTGTTTGCCAAGATTTTCATCTGAATTGAAGCTAACAAGGTCATTCCAAGGGTAACTGTACTGGGGAACCTTAGTACAATGACCCTGTTACAACTTGCCCAACTAGAAGCTAGGAAACCACACCTTCTTTAGAAGGTTTATATGGTAGAAAATGGGAGGTAGTTAGTGATTTAAAACCTTACTGATTATCACAAATGGCAGGAAGAAGAAAAAAGTAAAGGAAAAGCCTTGATTATAAGAATATTGTTAAAGAAAATGAAAGGAAGTTTTGTAAAAGTTCAAATACATAATGCAATTCAAAATGAGACTGATCAGCTTTCTACATCTGCTTCGATTAGTAGATAAGAATACTTAAAATTTGTGTAGTAAGTCTCTGAATATAAATTACTCCTTATAAACTGTTTGAGGGTATTTTTTATAAGTTTTCTTTAGTATTTAAATAATCACCATGAACTTATAAATATCATTTTTATATATACACACACTATAGTACTTTTTCAGATTATTAAAAATTTCAACAAATGGAACCTGAATTAATGAAGCTTTTTTTTTTAGAGATTTTATTTACTTATTCATGAGAGACACACAGAGAGAGGCAGAGACATAGGCAGAGAGAGAAGCAGGCTCTCCACAGGAAGCCCAATGTGGGACTCGATCCCAGGTCCCCAGGATCATGCCCCAAGCTGAAGGCAGATGCTCAACCACTGAGCCACCCAGATGTCCCTAATGAAGTTTTAATATGCCTACAAGTAAGTATATTAGTCTAAATATCCATATTAAGCTTTAGTACCTTTCAGACCTTAGCACTTAAAAACATATCTCTATTGCACTAGGACTTGCCTATAACAAAATTCAAAGGAACAAGCTTTGTCCTCTACTCCATAAAATTGGAAATAGTTGTTTGTTTTAATACAAATATTCACTTTACACCCCCGGCTTCCTAAATCCTTAAGTAATTGACTCTTCAGGAAGATGTTTCATTTCATACATGGTTTCCCTTTTTCCTGGCTCATGGCAAAGTGCACCAAGAGCCCCCCCAAACCCAGAGTTCATTAACATCATTAATTCAGGCTCCATTTATTTGAAATTGTTAATAATCTGAATGAGTACTATAGTCTCCATGTGTAAAAATGATGAGAGATTTTCTATTTTTTTAATTCCATGGTGATGATTTAAATACTAAAGAAAACATAAAAAACAGCCTCCAGCAGGGTGTGCTTGATCTATATTTAGGAAAGACTTTAGAGGTCATGTCATCCAATCTGAGTGGGGAAAAGTAACTGCAGTTTGCATAATGAAAAACTCCATGAATGTTAAACTGAACTTGTTGACTATTGAAATAATAACGAACTAAATAAGTCTATACAAATATAATAATGCATTTTTAATATAAAGATCAATGTTAGGCATTCAATCTATTTGCTGTGTAATTCTTTTAAGCCCAAGACTCAGGAAAAGGAAAAGAGGAAGCCTCCCCTTCCTCTCAGGTGGCCATCAGTTTCTTCTGTTTTCTCTAACCTCTGCAGTGAATATACCACTCTTACTTGAGATCAAAGTAACTCTGCCTCCTTTCAGTTCTTTGTTAACATTTACACGAATTCTCAAAGAGCAAGGGGGTGAGAGAACTATCCCTTCCTGCTTTTTGCTTCTTCCTCTAAAAAGATTAAAAATCCTTTTGCTTGTCTTGACCTTTTGGGTGTGACATGATACATTCTTGTGTTTGTCTTGCTGCACATGCTAGATGTAGAACCATGTAGTGTTCTCCCACTTCTCCTAGGCTAAATGCACATCAGGCTGGCCTCAGATCCTCTCTTTATCATGTCTCCAGCCTTTCACAGATAGAGCCCCACATAAGCTTCACCTGCAGGCCCTAGCCTGTCTGAGCCCCTGAGTCAGTTCTCCCTAGGGCTAGAGGAGTATCCGCAGTCTCAGCCCCATCAGTCTGAAATTACGTTTGCTGCCTATAGAGTGCCGGCAATGGAGAACTGGGGCCTGCGAGGCTGTGGAGTAACGGCATCTCCAATCTGTGTTGGCCTCAGCCGTGTAACCAGGAGGCAGCAGGGCGCAGTGGAAAGAGCAATAGCTAAGGAGCCACAGAGACCCGGAAGGTTATTAGTCTCCCCATTCTGATGTCAGCTGTATTACCTTGGACAAGTCACTGAACTTTTCCAGATTCCTGCTTCTTTACCTGCAATGCAAAGGAAGGTTGTCTCTACTGCCTGTCACCTACAGGAGTTCTTGCTGGTAGCCATATTCAGTCTTGCTATTACACTATTTTCCAATTCCGTACAAATAGAGACTTCTTTCTTATTATACCTCAAATTAATTTTGCCTGATAGGATGGTGGAAACTTTACCAAATATAAAATCAATCATCTGCCTTCTTTTGTAATTTCTATTTTTTCATACCCTTAAACAATACATTTAAACCAAAATTCTATTAGAGGGGAAGAATGTCTAATCATAATCATAATAATTGCTAATTTATAGTGAGGGTTAACTCTACGATAGGTACTGACATGGTGCTTGACATGGATTGTTGTACTTAATTCTTGCAGCACTCTTATGAAGAAAGGGTTTTCAGTTAAAACCAATAGGTTATTCTTTTTCCTACTTCAAGCAGTGGTCATGTCTAATTCACTCCTGATAATGAGTGCATTTATTGCCTGGTGCCATATTCATTTACTTGTTGAATATCTTCTGGGTGCAAAGGAAGATTAGGAGATTTGCATCTTGAAGCATTATAAAAGATGAAAGGTATGGTCCCTGCCCTCAAAAAAACCAAAAGCTAGTAGGGAAGCAAATTGAGAAATAGTGAATTTCAAAATAAGTAAAATAAAGTAAATGCTTTAACAGTGCTACCAGCTAAATGCCACTGGGCCCAGAAAGGGAACAACATATTTCAATGCTTTCCAGAAAGCTTGATTTCAAGGTTTATCTCTAAGTGAAGCCTTGATGAATAAGGATTTTGAGAGGCAGAGAAGTGAGAGAAAGACATTGCAGGCATAGGAATCACATGGGTAAATACTCACACTGAGTCACTATTGACTCACAAACCTCAGTGCAGGGCTTGTTCCTGGAATAGCAAGGAGTTTGGGGTTTTTAAACCTTAAGGTATTTGCAAGGAAGTCCTAATTTTGTAGATGATAGTAGAAAGGCAGAATCATAAAATCTTAGGGTTAAAGAGTACCTTAAGGTCATCTAATCCAATAGCCCATCCTATACCTAAATCTCTTCTAAAACCTTCCTGCCACATGGTCATCAAAGCTAGGCTCACATATTCCTAGCAACAGATACCATATTATCTTCTAGGGTAGCTGATCTCATCATTTTCTGAAATTATTTATTTATTCAATTACTGTCTCTATCAGACTAGACCTCAAGTTCCGTGAGGGCAGGGACTATTTTGCTTGCCATGTATCCTCTGTGCCTAGCACAGAGTAGGCATATGATATTCATTGAAATTAATGCATTTCATCTCAGGATAACTCCATTTATAAAATTCTTTTTAAAAAAGATTTTATTTATTTATTCATGAGAGACACGGTAAGAGTCAGAGACATAGGCAGAGGGAGAAGCAGGCTCCCTGTAGGGAGCCTGATGTGGGATTTGATCCCAGGACCCCAGGATCACAACCTGAGCTGAAGGCAGATGCTCAATCACTGAGCCACTCAGGTGTCCCATTTATAAAATTCTTAAGTGATTTCCACAAAATAGTCTTTTACATACATGAAGACATCTATAAAATCCCTCGTGTATTTTCTCCAAGTTACATATCTCCAGTTGGTTAACAATTCCTCATGAGATATAACTTTGAGATCCTTCACTATCCTGATTACTCTCTCAAATTCCTTTTTGTCTCTATTTCTTTTAATGTTCTTCTGCAGTAACAGAAGACAGCATTCCAACTTCGTAGCATCCTTCAACTAAGCAGGTCTGATCATCTCTCTTGTTCTAGGTCTTTTTTTTTTAAAGACTTTATTTATTCATGAGAGACAAAGGCGGAGGGAGAAGCAGGCTCCATGCAGGCAGCCCGACATGGGACTCGATCCCAGGACCCCAGGATCAATGCCCTGGGCTGAAGGCAGCACTAAACCGCTGAGCCACCCGGGCTGCCCGTCTTGTTCTAGGTCTTACACTATGACCCAAGATGGCATTTTTTGAAGCCTACTTCACATTAGTGCCTCCTGTGTCTCTAATTGTTAGATAACCACCCTCCTTCCCACTCTCTATACCCCCTGCTATGTTCTACTTACTACTTGCTAACATCTCTTCTGTCTCGACTTGTACAGAGTTTGAAAACCAAGCCCATGCCTCACATTTAGGGGGCTATTAAAATGACCCAGGACAAAAGATACAAGGTACTGAACTAGTACAGTGTGGCCAGAAAGAAAGAAACAGAAACATACTCAAGGCATGATCAATAGAACTTGCAATTCACTGATTTAATGACTGATACTTACTTTCTTAGTGGACGCCTCTCTTCCCAGACTGCTTATGAGTTAGGAGTCAATTCCCAGCTTCTCCCAAGCAAGCATACAACATAGTCTTTTTAGTCTATGTATTTTTCCTAGTTACAATTTAAGCACATACTGGAAAAAGTCAAAGGTAGCAAGATTTCTAGCCTGGATGTTTGAGAGAATGGTAGTCCTATTAACAGAGTTAGGAAATCCAGGGATAGAGTTTAAGGTGATGATGAAGCATTTGTTTTGGGACATGTTAAATTTGTAAGCTTGAAAATATCTAGAAGCAGTTAGACAACTTTTTTTAGTACTCTGGATTTGGAGCACAAAGCTGAAATATGGACTTGTGAGTCATCAATGGAGATACTCGCAGATTTCCCAGACAATGAGAATGTTGAAGATCATCTGGACTGAAAAAAGACATGACTAAGAACAAAACCTTTACTATTGGCCTCCTATAATGGTAGAGGAAGAATCTCTCAGAAAGAGAGAGGTGTGCTCCGAGGGTATGAGGAAAACTTGATGAATTTAATGTTGGGTCAACCAAAGCTGGACATGATTGCAGAAGGAAGATAAAATCAGTCACATCAAACACAGCAGAAAGCTCCTGGAGAACAAAAATTCTTAAGATGTTACTGAGTTTGTCAGTGAAGAGGTAGTCTGATAACCTTGAGGAGAATAAGTCCAGTGAAGTTGGAGCCTGGCTGCAAGTTGTTAAGAAATAAATTGAGTAAATTGTAACAATGAAGTCGAAGCAGTAAATGTAGACTGCTATTTTGAGAATCTGTGATACAGTACATGTAAAATAAAAGAAACAAATCCTTATGAGATTCATATGATCCACATATTCTAAAATATAATATGAAGTTAACTACCGTTTTACTGTAATTTCCAACTGCCTCAGAATTAGGCACTTTATGGGCCTTTTGACTGTACCAGGTATTCAGATCTCACAATATTAAAAAAATGGAAATACATGTTTATATAGACTAAATTGAATTTAAATGGGGTTACATGTATTTTCTTGTTTTTCACCCCCACCCTGGATCCCTCTTAGGTGTTCAATTCTTAGATGTCCAATAATTTTCTTTAAGTTCAGTTTTCACCTAATGCTGCCCAGGCTGGATGGCAGGTCAAGCTCTTTCGACTTTAATGCAACATAGATTCTGTTGGAAATACTACTATGTCTAATGAATTTCTGGATCCCTTCTATATTGTCTTCTAATGCCACGGGATACGAACCTCTGGGAAGTTCACTCCAGCCCTGGTCTCCACCACACATAGATTCATAGGATGTCAACTCCGGAAGTGGCTTTATAATTCTCCTTGTTCATCTTCCTTTATTTCATAAGTGAATGAACTGAGCTCACAAGTGGGAAAATGACTTGTTCAAGTAAGCATTGGCACAGAGTGACTGCACTGTGGTCTTTAGAGTTAGGACTGAATCCTGGATTCATAACTACCTAATTTTATGACATTAATCTAGGCTTCCTGCACCCCAGTTTTCTCATCTGAAAATGGGGCCAATGACCATTACACTTGCTTCATAAAGTTGCTGTGTGACTGAATAACATATGAAGCATCTAGTCAGTACCTGGCACATGGTAGAAATGCATAAAATGTTGATTCCCTCCCCTTTGTGCAAGTTTCCATGGAAACAAAACTCAAGTAAATTCAGGTCTTCTAAATTCCAGGCCAGCACCCTTTTCATACATAGGGATCTTCAAATTGGGGTGTACAGGGGCATGGACAGTTTCAAGAGAGCTGATTTCCAGATCCTCAAGTTCTGTATGAACTATTCCCTAACTTTTTTTTTAATTTTTTAAAATTTTTATTTATTTATGATAGTCACAGAGAGAGAGAGAGAGGCAGAGGCACAGGCAGAGGGAGAAGCAGGCTCCATGCACCAGGAGCCTGATGTGGGATTCGATCCCGGGTCTCCAGGATCGGGCCCTGGGCCAAAGGCAGGCGCCAAACCACTGCGCCACCCAGGGATCCCCCTATTCCCTAAATTTGGTCTGACTATGCATCTGCAGTTGAGAGTTTCATTTTCCTCCTCATATTTCACAATGATTTTTCTACTTTGTAAAAGACAGACATGTCAAACGTAAGTTGCACATCACCATGAAGTGGTGTATCTCCAAAACAACAAAGGGACTTTGGGTAAGTCCTTTGCTCAGGATACCATACACTGCATCTCAATCTTATTTAGAGGTACAGTTCCAATAAATTTTTTCTTTTTGGATTTAGTAAGATTATTAAAATTTGTGATAATGTAGTCTGCTCAATTGTGCAATTCCAATAATTGCTCAGTGTAAAAGAAACTTTTCAACACTTAGAACTTTATGGTCACAAGTTTTTTTTTAACTTTTAGTTCACACACATATATATTTTTGTTAAGGAACGATAGGGTGACTGATAAAAGACTTCTGAATAAAAAAAAGACTTCTGAATATAGAAATATGTTACATTAGATAATTTGTGGAGGAAGTGGGATAAAAATACAAGTTCTAGGAGAGAAAAATCATATAAAATATTCAGCAGTCAAAAAAGAGCTTGTTGTAAACTTTTAAATTGGATGAGGTGGGTAGTATTTATTATACACTGCAAATTATGGCTTTTACTTCTATTTTTATGAAAATATTTAAATGTCAACTTAAAAATGGATTAGAAAGAAGATATTTTTTCAAAATTCTTTTAGTGAGTACTACCTAGATTACCCTGGAGAGGTCCATAGCCCCATAGCCATTTCAGAGTTTTACCCTTATTCTAATCTGTGACTGAAGATCTTTCCCTTTTTTGATTTTTGAAAAGATACACACACACACACAAAAGCAACAAATCCCCAGGGCTCTAGGTCTTCTTCCTTTGACCCCACATTCTCTCCTTTGCCATTTAGGGATGTCTTTTGCTCCCAACCCTGTGAGTTTACACCTTGTCAGCCCCAATGCTTCTTCTCTCGCCAAACTCCATACACACACTTGCCCATTTTCTTCTGAAGTTGTTCCAGCCATTAGGAAACTGTCAGATCCTTCTTTCATTTGTTGTTCCAACACGAATTCTGAACTTTCAGTATGCATCAGAATCACCTAGAGGGCTTGTTAAAACACAGATTACTGGGTCCCACTGCTAGAGTTTCAGATCCAGTATTTTCGGAATAAGGCCATAAAATTTGCATTTTTAACATGTTACCAGGTGTTGCTGATGCTGCTGGTTTGGAGATCTCACTTTAAGAAACCACTGCTCTGTGCTAATGTCTGGTCAGTTCCCCAGAGATCATGTGGTCTAAATGGCAGGTATCATCATGTCTAAAGCTAAGAGTGACACCAAAAGAGATTATACTAGACAAAAGCATATGAAGCTTCTTAAGCTGATTTCTCAATCTAAATTATTTTTAATATTGTATTTATTTATTTATTTATTTGAGACAAACAGAGAGAGGCAGAGACACAGGGAGAGGGAGATGCAGGCTCCTCGCAGGGAGCCTGATGTGGGATGCGATCCCAGAACTCTGGGATCACACCCTGAGCCAAAGGCAGATGCTCAACAGCTGAGCCACCCAGGAGGAGTCCCATACAATCTAAAATTTATTCAGGATTGGATTGATTTAGAGCAGAATTCAGAGCAAATGCCACAAAGAGGAAATATTGACAAAGTTTCATAGCAGCTACTAAGAAAAGGAAAAAATAGAGGAACTTACATTCACGGTGGGTCTTCTATATACCAGGCATTTTTCTAGGTAGATTCTCAAATGTTATCTCTTTTAATCCTCATACTATTTTTGTGATCTGAGTTTTATTTTTTATTATTAAATATATACTATTTATATACTCTATGTTATACATAAATAACACTTATTATTTATTCTCTTTACCCATAAGAAAACTGAAGAACTATGTTATACATAAATAACACTTATTATTTATTCTCTTTACCCATCAGAAAACTGAAGAACTGAAAGAGTAAATCCACCAGAAATTGTCCTTTAAACTATTCACTAATTTCAGGTGACCATATAGAAGAATGAAAAAATCGTCAGTTTTTCAATCTGCTACTATAAGCAAATAAATACCTCAAGAAAATTATATGAAATCACTTAAAGAATCAATACAAGGAACAAGCAGATTTTATTAAAGGATAAACAATGGCTCCTACCCTGGTCATTCATCAGTCAACAGAGAACAGAAGAGACTCTAGCATCTCTTCCCACCCAGTACCCTTTATTGATTTAAAAAAGAGGCATTGGATTCCATCAACCATAACTCAGTTCTTTCAACACTATTGGAAAAAAGAAACCACCAATAATAGTGTATTATTTTAAAACTCAACATACATAAATCACAAAAGAGCATTAGGTAATAGAATATTCTAGTATCCTAGAGAATGGGCTAATAAAGACTAATAATAGAGTATGTTTCCCATTGCATGGAGAATTTGCATAGTGGTGTGTGTGTGTGTGTGTGTGTGTGTGTGTATGTTTGTGTAGTGTGTTCTCATATCATTATTATTCTCAATTTCCAGAATCCAATACAAAATTACCAGGCAAGCAAAAAGGCAGGATATCTTAACCCCTAAATAAGTAAATAAAACCCCTTTTATTTATCAAAACATAAATACATCAAAATCAACCCAGAACTGATATAGATTTTATAATTATTGGATAGAGATATTAAAATGGTATTCCATAGGTTCAAAAATTTAGGTAGTGACATGGAAGTTATATATTTAAAATGATCAAGTCAAACTTTTATTTTTTTATTATTTTAAAAAGATGTTATTTATTTATTTGAGAGAGAGCACAAGTTGGGGGAGAAGGGCAGAGAGAGAGGAAGAAGCAACTCTTTGCTGAGCAGGGAGTCCCACATGGGAGGTCCTCAGGATCCCAGGATCATAACCTGAGTCCAAGGCAGACACTTAACCAACTGAACCACCCAGGTGCCCCTAAATCAAACCTTTAAAGATCAAAAGTATAATGTGTGAGATGAAAAATACAATGGGTGTGATTAACAGCTGATTAGATATTGCCAAAAAAAAGATTAGTGAATTTGAAGACAGCAATAGCAGCCACCCAAAATTAAACAAAGAGAGAAAAGAGAACTAAAAAAATTATGATGGAGCATCAGTGAGCTGTGGGTCAATTTAACAGTGATTGGAACTTCCTGAAGGAGAAGTGGGATGAACAGAAAGATATTTTAAGAAATAATGGCCAAAATTGCTCCAAATTTGACGAAATTTGTCCAAAAGGCTTGGAAAATCCTAAGCACAAGACACAAAGACACATAATAAGTTGTTCAAAACCAATGATTAAGAGAAAAACTTAAAATACATCAGACATGTTATAGAGAAACAAAGGTAAGGATTCTAAATTTCTCGTTGGAAACAATACAAGTGGAAGGGAGTGTAACAACATCTTTAAGGTACTGAAAGGGAAAAAATAACTATTAACCTAGACTTCTGTATTGGCAAAATATCTTTCAAAAACAAAGGTGGACTTATACTGCTGGTGGGGATGCAAACTGGTATAGCCACTCTGGAAAACAGTAGGGAGGGTCCTCAAAAAGTTAAAAATAGAGCTACCCTACAATCCAACAATTGCACTATTTACCCAAAAGATAGAAAAGTAACGATTCGAAGGGATGTATGCACCCTGATATTTACAGCAGCATTATCAACAACAGGTAAATTATGGAAAGAGCCCAAATGTCCATTGACTGATGAACGGATAAAGATGTGGTATATATGTACAATGGAATATTACTCAGCCATCAGAAAGAATGAAATCTTGTTATTTGCAATGACATGGATGGAGCTAGAAAGTATTATGCTAAACGAAGTAAGTCAGTCAGAGAAAGACAAACACCACATGATTTCACTCAGATGTGGAATTTAAGAAACAAACCAAATGAACATATGGGGGGAAAAGAGAGAGAGGCAAACCAGGAAACAGACTCTTAACTATAAAGAACAAACTGAGGGTGCTAGAGGCTAGGTGGGAGGTGAGGGAGGATGGGTTAAATGGGTGATGGGTTAAGGAGAGCACTTATTGTGATGAGCACTAGATGTTGTATGTAAGTGGTGAATCACTAAATTCTACATCTGAAACTAATAGTATACTATATATTAACTAGAATTTAAATAAAAACTTGGCCACAAAAACGAAGGTGGAATAAAGAAGTTTTCAGACATAGGAAAGCAGGAGTTGAAGAATTCATCATTGGCACACCCTCACTATAAGAAATAAGATTTCTGTTTCCACCTTTCTAATTCAGAAACCTTTTATTTCTATTTCTTGTTTTATTGCACTGAGTAGAAGCTCCAGTAGAATATTGAATACAGAACAGACATTCTTGTCTTGTTCCTGATCTTGGTAAATAATCCTTTCATCAGACTCTCTTTAGTCATCCATTTTGAATGTACTGTTTCCTATAAAGATTACACTAATTTCTTCCCTATGTAGAAGGCAAATAAGAATCTGAGGATGAAATTGCAGAAGACAGAACATGACTTGCCATTAAAGAACTAAACAAAAACAAAAACAAAAATATACTTTCTAATGAAAACCATTAAGAAATGGAAATGGTTGAAATGGAGAAAGTACCTTTCTAGAAGTTCCAAAGGACCACATTCTATGAGAGAGTGGTAGTGATTCTCAACCTACATGGGAAAAGAAACTTGTTGCCTCTGCCATTTCTGCTGTTTCCTTATGGTTGTGATGATCTTGTGATAATCTGAGGTCATGTGATGTCTCAAAAGAAGGGAAATTATAAACAAACTATGCGTTTCAATGCTTATGTAATTATGTACAGTGTTACATATAAATAATCCAATATACTGCTATTTTATTTGAGCTTTTCTATAGTTTATTAAAGCCAAAACATTTTTGTAGCTTTGTCCCTCAACTTATTAACTAGATTCATCTTTCTTTTAAAATATTTTATTTTTTATAGAACAGTTTAGGTTTACAGTAAAATTGAGAGGAAGATCTAGAAAATTTCCATATACTTCCTCCCCTGCACATACATAGCCCTCTGGATTACCAGCACCCCACTAGAGGGGTACATTTGTTATAACTGATGAACCTACACTGACACATCATACTCACCCAAAGTCTATAGTTTACACTAGGGTGTACTCTTGATGTTGTACAATCTATGCATTTAGATATAACTACTAAATTTTACAGAAATACTTTCATATTGTGTTTAAAATGTCCTCTTGAAATCTTTTTCGGGAGGCTTTAGCAGCCAATTTATTGTAAATTCTCAATGCTTCACTGCTCAATAAAGAAGTTCCATTGCACACAAGTGTTGTACCTGCTAGGATTCATGAAGCTTGCTAGAAGAAAATCTGGTTGCCAAACAAATCTCTAAGAATTCGGAACAAATTCTGATAAGAAAAGATGGTGCTGAGTGTTCTGATGGTATTGGGCTCTGGGGTGTGTTTATTTATTTCCTCTGGTGGGTGTCTCTCTGACCTGTTTAGGTCAGTGGGAAAAGAACAAAGGCCTTTCCTCTTCCTGATTACACCACCAGGAAGCCCCAGGTAGCTGAAATGAGAATGCTTCAAGATACAGGAATAGATACATTCCCATAGAGAAAATAGGACAAACAACCAATTAAGCACTGACACCGGAGGAAAGACCAACATAACAGCCCTGGAAATCAACACACTGAAGTGAATGAGGCCTTCAAGGTTTGTAGTGAATGTCAAACTTTAATCTGGATTGACATCCCAGATAACTTGGTAATAATGGGTGAAATTTAGGTATACTGGGATTCCATTTGTACATAATTGTTTGTATTTTATTACTTAAGAATTAATACATGCAGGGGTGTATAGTTAAAGGTAAATCTACCCTTTTACCTAATCACTATAACCTTAACCAAGTCTGGTACCCAGAGGCAACTACCATCAGCAGTTTCTGATGTCTCCATTCAGAGATGATCTATGAATATACAGGATGGGGGAGGGGAGAGGGCATAACTGCAATACAGTGGACATACTGTTTTGTACCTCACATTTATCTTTTAACAATGTATCTCTGAGAAATGTCCTATTTGTACATAGAGTTCTGCTCCATTTTTTTTGAAACAGTAGCATAGTTTTCCATTGTGTGGAAATACAATTATTTATTGACCAGTCTGAAAATGATGGATATTTAGATCATTTCTAGCCTGTTGCTAGCATTTTTCTGCTTTTTAAAAAAAGTATGCGTTTTAATGATGCCTTTTAATGAATGTGTTCAATAAAATGGATCAGCTAGGAAATAATACTTCATATCTATCAAAATAGCTAAAAATAGAAGATTAAAATACTTTATTAAAGGGGCTATGGAAAAACAGGCACATTGATTGGTTCTAAGAATATATACATATTTGTTGAAGTAGCATTGCAATTATTCTCAAACATTGCCATTTACCAGAATTTCTTTAGTTTTCTCTTAAAGCACAGATGCTAAGGGTTTCTTCCCAGAAATCCTGATTTAGAAAGACTGAGTTAAGTTCTCTATATCTAGAAGCAGGGTTGAAAGAACCACTCTACCATCCTAACCCTAGGCTCAGATGTGCACATATTGGCAGCTACCAACACTCTAAAATTAGTTCTTAGAAAAAAAAAAGGCCTTTATAGACCTTGCCTCGTGAGTTCAGCTTTATTAAGGGATGATATACCTCACTTTCCTATTATTACACATTAAAAGCATTTTTTATGGAAAAAAACACAGAGTTGATTGTATTAACACAGCTATTTACATAAATCTCAATTGTTAGTATCTTTGCTGAAATATAATCCATAATTTAATGCCAATGTATACATTAGCTTGGTTCTTTTTCCACTTAGCTTTATTTCGGATGCACATTTACATATACAAATAGATCACAAAGTTATTAGTTAATAGTTCTGTGCTTACATTGTTTTATCTTATATTTTATAAAACCAGTCATTGAGTCAGGTCATTTGGGTTGTGCCTAGTTTTTCCCTAATGTGTAAGTGGTACAGATATAAATATCATTTGCAGACTTTTTTGGTTTTAAATTATTTCCTCATTCATTACTAAAAGAAGCAGTTGTGCATAAAAGGGATAAATGGTTTCAATACTTTTGCCTGCAGAGACTGCTGTACAGAAAGATTCTAAGTTGCTGTGAATGGGCCAGTATGCCTGCTTTCCCATAAGCCCCTCCAACAAGGGTTCTTATTCCTTCATTTTAATCCAATAAATATTGTTTTGTTTCATACCTAAAGAATTTATTAAACATACTTATCAAAATGGTTTATTTATTATAACATATTTTATTCAAATAGATTATTATTTATTTATTTATTTATTTATTTATTTATTTATTTATTTATTTCTTATGATGGTTTAAGTTGATTCTGGCACCAGACTGCCTGGGTTCAAATTCTTGCTCTGACATATGGCTTTTTTTGTGCCTCAGTCCTCTATGTTTAGAATGGCAACAATGATGGCACCTACCTCAAATCCATTTTGTGAAGATTAGGTAAGTTAACTGGTTGGAACTGTTCTGGTATTTGGTAAGCACCACTTAACAGCAGACCATTATGAGTGTCCATGAACGCCAGGAACAGCGCTAGACTTCTGAGATACACCTGTAAAAACCCAAACACAGCAGAGATGCTCACAAACCTCACAGACTATTGGGGACACACGCAATTCCAATATGTATGACAGGTATGTGACAAGGGAACACAGAAAATTCTTCTAACTTGAATATTTGATTTTTGCATTAGAGAAGCTACACAAATATTCTGAAATGTTGGTTGAGGTTATGTCCTTTCTGATGTGAGCTGTTTAGTCCCTGCCATAGTCTATTGCCCATGAAGCCTAAGTATTACGGATGTGTTTTCAATATTTTTCAATTTATAAAAGCAATGCCTATCTTGCTCTAGACACACTAGTATGCTCCATCCTCAGAGAAGCTGATTTGCTGTTCTCTGTGTCTGGAAATCTCTCCTCCCAGGATCCACATGATTTGTTCCCTCTCCTCTTTCAAGTTTGCTCAAATGCCACCTTCTGTGGCAGATCTTCCCTATTACCCTGCTTAAAATTGCAAACTTCATCTCCCAGGACTCTATTCTCCTTCCCTGATTTTTTTTATTCTTTGTGTATTTCACATCTGTACTAGAAAACTTATTTAATTTTCAATCTCCACTATTAGAACAGAAGACTCACAGAGTTAGTAGTTTTGTCTATTTTATTCTTCACTAGGTCCCCAATATTTGAAATAGTTTCCAGCACTTAGTAGGTGCTCAATAAATATTTGTTGAATAGACAAATTGTCATTTACACAAATGACATTAGTATTATAATATATGTATCATTCTGGAACTTATGTTCTCTTTGAATAGTACATCTTAGGTATCTTTTCATGTTAGTACCTATAAATCTTCCTCATTCTTTTTAATAACTATCTAATTGTCAGAGTATTTGGCTTTTCATTAATAGGCATTTGAATCATTTCCATTTGTTGCTATCACAGACATCGCTGTAATAAATAACATATCATTATACAACTGTGGTTTTCTTGTAGGAGTTGAATATTGAGCTTTTTTCCATTACATTTATTGTAAATATTTTTCTATTTCTTACATTTTTATGTTCCCCATGTGGTAAAAACTTCAAACTGAAAATGAAAATAAATCTCCCACCCCATTCTCCTTGTTTTTCACATATATCAGAGATAGTGCATATAATAAGCTATGTAATTAAAGCAAAAGTTTCATGAAATATGTTTCTCCCTTCTATATTCAGTATACTTTGATACTTTCTATTCTGTTCTATTCATTCCATTAGAAAAATGCTTATAGAGACCCTTTAAATTGATTTTAAATCACTAGTTCATTGAGAACCACAGTATGAAAAACTGCTCTCTTCTCCCCTACCCTGCGTTGAACTAGTCTATGGAAGCCGTCACCTATTTAAGCTTCCCTGCTTGGCAGGTTGGTACCTTATCAGAACTGGAGACCTCCCTTGAGCCCTAGCCCAATTAAGTAGTCTAGCTTACTTTTCCCAAGAGTTGAGACCCAGCCACCGTACCTGCCAAAAATGAACAGATGGTCTCAAACTAAGCCACTGCTACAGATGGCAACTACCTGACTTTGAATGTCACTGTCTGCTGCCATGCTTTGTCCACCAGATTGATATGAGCTACACTCATACCCCATCTGCCATGATAAACAGGGATATCATTTTAAGACTTTTGGCTCACTTTCATGTTGATACTTAAGGGAGTTCACTCTGTAGGACGGGAACTGTTTCCAGGTATTGCTAATATTTAAAGTCAGGAAGGGACAGAATTATAACTTTCAAAGTTCTGCTTATTTAAATTCCTGCCCAACTTGAGTTTGGAGGTACAGGGGGGAAATGGAAAAGTGCTGCTAGGATCCAAATAGAGTTGGGGCTCTAGTGAAATGGACTAGATTCAGGACAGAACACTCAGCAAGCAGGATGAGGTCAACTACAGCTGGGTAAACACTGCATGTTGGAGTATGCAGTAGCGTAGTGGACGCTTGGGTTGCTGATGCCCACCTGAGACTCACAACAAATTACAAGACTGTGTTTAGGCCCCACCAGGTGGTGAGGCTAGTCTCTTGTCTTGGTCAAGATTAGCTCAAGGACAAGATGACTCTAAGTTTGTAGATTAGGGACATCCATACTTACAGCTGAGAGAACGAGGGCATGCAGGGATTTGTAGGAAATAAGCAAGAAGAAAGATTCCTCAACTCCTACATTAAATCCAGCTGAGAACACAACTGCTTTCCTTGGCATTTGACTCAGGACGGGGGAGGAGATCATGTTGGGCAAATAATTTAAATGCAAATTGATATGACCGGGACTTGAGCAGACCAGATCAGACAAGCAGATTTTTCTCCATTAGGAAAAGGAGGTCCGCAAAAAAAAAAAAAAAGGAAACACTTTTACTTTTTAAAATATTTTATTTGACAGAGAGATAGCACAAGTAGGGGGAGTGGCAGGCAGAGGGAGAGGGAGAAGTAGGATCCTTGCTGAGCAGGGGGCCGGATGCAGGGCTGATCTTAGGACCCTGGGATCCTGACCTGAACCGAAAGGCAGACGCTTAACCGACTGAGCCACCCAGGCTCCCCAGAGGAAACACTTTTAAAAAGAAAAATGTTCTATTCCTGGAAAGGGTTTTCTTAAGGGTGGGTTTATTCACTCACTCCCCCAAACATTCATTTGTGTATTAGGTAGGATCTGTTTACTCACAGATGCCTGTCTTCACTCACTCCTGCACGATCAGCTGTGCGCATTCCCAGGTTTTCTCTCTTTGGCTGTCACAGGCGGAGGTGGGCAGGTTTAAGGTACTCCTACAATGAAATATGCAACTTCTTAGGCAAAATTGTTTGACTTTAGTGTCAGTGGGGCCCTGATGACTAATGAAAAGTGTTCAGGAAGTCAGTTCTACATGAGAAGTTTGTTGATCATGCTCTTCTCTTTGGGCAAGTGACACTCTCTATGTATGGCAGCATAACACAGAGATAATGACAGGCTCTTGAAAAAGTAGATTTTAGGAAATGAAAATATTCAGTATCTAAACCCAGATGCCAGCAAAGGTGACTGTCCTTCTAGATTTAAGAAACATCTGTCCCTGTGCCCCACTCCCTGCCTACGTTCTGTGGAAGCAGCTCTGCCTTCTGGCATCCTGGGTTACAGGGACAGGAAGCCTATATTGTCAGGGTCCCCTGGCTCCAGTCTGATTTCTATTTGTCTCATTTTAATCTCATCTTGGGCAGCTCTTCCTTCCCTGTGTTCTGTCCCACCCAAAGTAGAGCTCAGTTCTCTCTCTTGTGCTATCTTCCTTCTTTCCCCCACATCCCCAAATCTCACATGAGACATTGGAGTATGCAGTAGAATCCATTGAAGATTTGGGATGAAATGGAAGCTTCTACAGACACTACATATTGCATATCCTATTCCCTTCTCTCCCTTTGGCTCCTAACCCCAAGCTCAAAGACCCTCAGCCTGGGGTTAGGGGAGATGTTGGTGCTTATTCAGGCTCATTAAAGCTGCCTAAAGGATAAGCAAAGGGTCCCTTTCTGCAGTTAGCCGTACCCAATAACTAATGTTCTGACCATTCAATCTTTCTTTTTATCCTTCCTTTATGAATTGGAACAATTCATGCCACCCTGTAAAAGGGGAAAAAATGGTCAGTTGGGTTTAAATATTATTTTAAAAATCATGCTAATATAGATAAACCCTATTTAGCTGCTAATGGATTACATATGGTCATAGTTATTACACTTAAAAAACATAATTTTTTAGTGTAGACAGCTGTAAAGAGGAAAATAAAAATTGGCTCATAATTTTCTCAGATTGTCTCTGTTGATATAATACCCAGATTTTGATGATTTTTTTTCCCTGCTACTTTCCTTTTCCAGGCTTTCCAGAATTATAGAGTATTCATTGCTACAAAGAGAAATGGTATGTTGACACAATTCTTGGCACCAGATTCAGGGACCATGGATCCTGAGATGGATCGGCAGTAGGACCCAAAACACCAAATCAAAGTCAGGAGCTGGCTAAGGTAAGGCCAATTAAAGGTGGAAATTCTGTGAGAAAATGGTGGAATTAAAGGTGGTCCTGGGACACCTGGGTGGTTCCGTTGGTCAAGTATCTGCCTTTTAATTTCGGCTCAGGTCACAATCTCAGGGTTGGGATATAGAGCCCTGTGTTGGGTTCTGTGCTGGGCATGGAGCCTGCTTAAGATTCTTTCCGTCTCCCTCTGCCCTTCTACCCCCTGGCTAAAAATATGATGGTCGAGGGCCAGAATTTAAGACAATCATAGAAGTTGTCAGGGCCAAGAAAGGACAAGCCATGGGAATCAAGATCTGAGGGATACTCTTAGATCTAAGCAGGAAGGGTCGCAAAGAGACCAGGGAGGAGAACCAGAATGGGTGTCATAGGACCAGATGGCATAGTCCAAGACGGGTTTGCTCAGCCTCCTGAGGGTGGATGTCTGTTGGTGCAGAAAGGCTGGGGCTCTGCAGGCAACTGCTGGTACCACACTCAATCAAGTGGTGGTCACTGTGGTTAGTGGAATCCAGGACTCCCTGACTCTATAAAATGATATTGGTAGACTCATAGTAGACAAGTCAGGATCCTTGAGGATGGCCAGGAGTATTCTTTAGTCTCTGAGGGCTAGGTAAGGTTAAAGTTCAGGATGCCAAGAATAGCAGCTATGTTTTATGTATAAAATTATTTATAATAATTTGACTTGAGTTTCCTGTTATTTGCATCCAAAGCACTCAAACTAACTGTGGGTGTGTGCACCGGTATGTATTTTAATTGTATATAGTTGTGTAAAACAAATTCTAAATGGCTATTGAAGCAATGTTAAAGGTTATCATAAAGGAAATTATGAGCAATTTCACTTTTTTGCTTTGTCTATATTTTCTTTTTTTTTATTAAAGATTTTATTTATTTATTCATGACAGAGAGAGAGAGAGAGAGAGAGGCAGAGGGAGAAGCAGGCTCCATGCAGGGAGCCCAACGTGGGACTCAGTCCCGGGTCTCCAGGATCACACACAGGACCGAAGGTGGCCCTAAACCGCTGGGCCACTGGGGCTGCCCTTTCTTTTCTTTTTTAATTTAAACAATGGACTTGTCATATCAGCCAAATTCTTGCAAGCTTGAAACTAACGAGGGCTGATTTAGATGGAAGAGGAACTTATTGAGAAGATATTTGGAATTCACAAAACCATTTGGTAATCTATATAACCGAATTTGGAAGGAAGGCATTACCAGGGAGCCCCAAACTTCACCAAGAACCATTCTGGTAAGGACACTACTATTTCATTAACCCCTAGCCATGACAACCTACAGTGTTGTCCAGCTTTACTTGCCAGATACCACTGCTGCTGACCTGGAAGCTCTTCTGCCTTCACCTGTCTCCAAAATGGGTACCTGACTCTTTTTGACTATAGCCCTTCCTTCAAAGTCCAGGGGGTTCACACCTTTTTGACCAAGGTTAGGATACTTTCCCATGCACAAGGACAAAGGGGCTAGAAAGTAAGAATCTTAACTTCCAGCTTCTAAAGTGGAAGGCAAATTATGCTCCCACTAAGACTTATAGGTAGGGAGTTTTCCAAATATAGAAAGGCAAAGTAAAAATAAAAAATTTCCTTTACTTCTGCAAAATTTTGGAAAAGGTGATAATGTAAAACAAAAGAGCTTGATACATACCAAACCAAACCAAAATAAAAGTTTAACATAAATGTAAGTTCTTTAATAAAGGTCACTTATTCTTTAAATAGGAAAAATGGATGCACACTTATTAGACACATCTTAGGAAAAAAATTTTATGAGGCCAACTGAATTTAGTCCTTTCATATTTGGAACACATTTAACCTCATATTTTATGGTTTTCTAGCCAAGTTTGATTCAGAATACCCGTCATTTTTTTTTCAAACTCTTTGATGAATTTGATGTTACTAGAAGCTATTTATTCTTCTACCTACCAACAGGTAGATTAGATGTAGTAAATTACATATAGTCTAATAGTCTGGTAAGTTAGATAAATAGTCTGATGTTTTAAGCAGCTGAGCTTCCAATAAGGGTGTTTGATGGAATAACAGAGTGCTCCATCACTCATGTATTTTTTGCAATCAAATACAGAATTTTTTAGATTGTCAAGAATAATGTGTACTCAATGATACCTGTATTTCAACAAGCAATTTAAAGCAAGATTCAGAGAAATCCAAAGACTTAGGTACAATTAAATATATTTGTCTCTATCTCCTTCAGATTTTCTCCCCTATATTTTCTGAATACAAGCACCAGAACAATTTTCTTTAAAATACCTATTTCATCATATTATTCACATCCACAAAGTATTTCAGTATTTCTCTGCATCTTCAGCAAAAATCCAGACTCTTGAGCTGGCATTAAGATTTCTCTTCAATGTGGCAGCCTCAAATCTTTCCAGTTGCATCTACTACTGTTTCCCTACATGAACCTATAGTTAAAGCCAAATGAGTCACTGAATAAGCCTTGTACTTTCTTGCCTCTGTGCCTATGTTTATACCATCTTCCCCACATGAAAGACTTTCACCAACTCCTCTTACCCATAATCAATTTTACTTATGTCTAATAACGAATTCTCATGTGTTCTGTGTGAAAAGCCGGCTTTCATAGCCTCGTTGAGTCAATTCTTTGAATTACTACAGAAAAACGATCCAACTTCCTAGTTCTTAATGGAGATTTCAGGTTGTGAGGGGTGTCACCATTTGTTACCACTAATCATTAAAGCAGGAGATCATAAATTTTAAAATAACTAATTAGAGGAAGCAATTTTAAGATTCTTTCCCACATTAACACCACTACCCATCACTTGAGTCTTGATAGGCTTTCAGGATAGGGAGCTACTTCTATAGCACTGGTGATTACACACAACCAAGGGTCTGCCTAGAAGTGAGAGTGTGTCCACTTGTATGATTCTAAGTGCAGAACCTCATCATTCACTCAGGTTGTCCTTTAGCCCTGTACTTATGGATCATGTTGGAGAGCCAGTATCTTGTAAGACATTGAGAGGCTCAGGCAGTGATGAAGGCTCCAGGAGGACCTTTGAGAGGACTCTAAATCTATAACAAGCCTAGTAGGGCCCTATGGGGTGGAGATGTTGGGGAATTAATTACAGTTTGGGTGTAGAGACATGTAGGAGGATAACACAAAGCTTCCAGAACAAGGAGGAGTGGAGGGATGGTAGAGATACTTTGTAACTAAAAAAACCTTGTTTGGGAAAATGCAAGAGATCCTCCCCATCTCCACTCCTGCTTAGTTTTAGGGACTCCCAGAAATAGTTGGGTGGAATTTGAGAGTGGTCAGATTTCCCAAAATTGAAGGTGACAGCAGAGCCAGAGAAATGCCATTTTTACCATGACTAACTTTTATTTTAGACAGGTGTGGCCTGGGACAACATGAGTAATATTCAGATGTGTTTGTCATCTTAAAGCACACAAAAATGATAGATAAAAATAGTTGGATTTAGGTGAAGGGCTTATGGGTAATTTTTGTGGTAATAGTTTAATAACAAATATTAGTATTAAACTGTTACCACAAAATTAATAAATATTAAAAATATGAAAGTGTTATTAAATTGTTATCATAAAATTTATGTATAATATATATTCATCTATATATCTATATATGTATAATTAAAGATACATATATGCTCATATTGGTCTAGGAACCGGTTTCTAACTGGTCACTTCATGGATCAATGACAGTTTCCACATTAGGGACTGTTGGTACCCATCAGATTCTGTTAGGAAAAGCCAATGTGGTTGGAGACAGAGGAGGAAAGGGGTCCATTAGGACCTGAGCAGGGAGGCAAAGAGTCACTGCCTACACACCAAGGAAAAGATAAATAAGAAACTAAGTGATACAAGCTTTCTAGAGACCGAGGTCAACACTTGATAAGATCGAGCTGTAGACGGAATAGTCTTCAGTTCCAATCCCATCCCATGTTTTCCTCCTTTGACCTCATTTTCTTCCATTTCTACTTTTATGGACTCAGTTCCTATCATCCCTGAGAACATGCTCTGTTTTGACCCATAATTCATCTCACCTTAGGAAGGCCTGGAAACAGTGTCCTGCACCAAATACAGAAGGCAGAGTGTGACTGAAGTCAGGGCAAGGCCATCCTCCCTGGACCTACTGCACTGTGGAGGATTTCTGGCATTTACCATAATTTGGTCAGGGGCCTCTTCAAACTTCATGAATATGAAACACGCCCAATCAATATCACATGACTTCCTCACTCCCACAAAAGTGGTTTGCTAATTCTCATACTTTGCTGCAGTTACTAAGAAAACCTCAACTGGACTGTAGTGGTTCTTCGGAGCCTATGAGATACCCTTCATGTTGTCTTTATCTGGTCTATACACTACACCAGGTGACCACAGGTATCATGACATAGTTTCTGTTATGGAATCTTCTGAGACTCTGACAAAGACCTCAGTCTGGGCTCCAGGATTCCATCATTTGGGATGTTTAACTCTCAATATCTTGAAGAAGTGTCAGGGTTGTTTAATGCCCCAACACTGCCAAATAATGGACTTTCTGCTAAATAATTGAGGTGGGCAGAATTTGACTGATCCCACCATGATCCTGACTTTTGGGGACAAGATAGAGCACTCCAGAGTTTACAAAGATACCACACTCCCATGAAATACTGTGGCCTCGAGATATGTTATAGATCAGTCTTCTCATATTAATGTGCATATGAATCACCTGGGGATTTTGTAAAAATGTAGACTGATTCAGCAGATCTGGGTGGAGTCTGAGATTCTGCATTTCTAGCAAGTTCCCAGGTAATGCTCATACTACTGGTCCCAGGACTACCCTTTAGCTGCATGACTTTGAAGGAAGCAGAGCAGATGAAAAACATTCTAGGTTGTAATTCAAAATTATGTTCTTCTATGGATATATGTTTCTTGCAGCTGGAAAGGAAGTCACCTCTAAGACAAATGAAAATAGCCTTAATCTACCTGGCCTTTGTAATCTCCTCCCAGACATGTGACATTTCTTCATGAGCAAGCAGGGATAAAGGAACTGGTTAGTGTCCAAGAGGAATCCAGACATATGTTAGTATTTGTACCCCGCTGCATATATAAATCATCACCTACACACACTCATTCCTCACCCACCTACCCAGTGATGCCGACTGATTCAGCTTTTCAGGTCCTAGGACAGGGTAGAAGAGATGATGTGAGATTGCTCAGTGACTGGATAATGGTTAGTTCTGGACAGCTGGGACTTACAGAGAAGGTAACAGGGTTCTTTTCTCTTTAATATCTACCTGCTGTCCAGGTGGTAGTTGGCAGCTTGCTGGGCTGGCACTGTGGGAATCAGAAATAAATACATAAGACTTTATCCCTGCTCTCTAGACACTTGCTGTCTAGTGAGGAAGATACCTGTGAGCAAATAGCAATGGAATGATGTATTAACTCTTTAGTAGTTGTACAACAAATATGGTTTGAACATATATGGTAAGAGGATGGGATTAAGGTTTGGGAAAAAATGTAGGAAAGACTTCACAGAAGAATGGCATGGGAGGGAGCTAGGACTTTTCCAACTGAAAGAGAGGGGCAGAGACACAGACAGAGGGAAAAGCAGGCTCCTTGCAGGGAGCCCGATGAGGGACTCAATCCCAGGACTCCAGGATCATGCCCTGAGCCAAAGGCAGGCGCCAAACCGCCGAGCCAGCCAGGGATCCCCTATTTTCCTTAACATAATGCCCTCAAGGTCCATCCACATTGTTGCAAATGGTAAGATTTCATTCTTTTTTTATGGCTGAGGAGTATTCCAGTGTGTGTGTGTGTGTGTGTGTGTGTACATTACAATATGTATATTCATCCATCCATCAATGGGTGAATGAATAAAAGAAGATAAACAAGATGTCTTTATCCATTGATCCATCGATGGACACAGGTTGTTTCTGTATCTCGGCTATTGTAAATAATGCTGCAATGACCATAGGGGGTGCATAAATCTTTTTAAATTAGTGTTTTCATTTTCTTCAGATAGGTGCTCAGTAATGGAATTGCTGGATCATATGGTAGCTCAATTTTTAAATTTTTTAGGAAACTTCATACTGTCTTCCATAGTGGCCACACTGAGTTAGATGCCACTAACAAACAATGCACAAGGGTTCCCTTTTCTCCACAACCTTGCCAATACTTGTTATTTCTCATCTTTTTTATTCTAGCCATTCTGATAGGTGTGACGTGGTATCTCACTGTGGTTTTCATTTGCATTTCCCTGACGATGAGGGATGTTGAGCATCTTTTCATGTGCCTGTAGCCCATCTATATATTTTCTTAAGAAAAATGTCTATTGAGATATTCTGTCCTTTTTCCTCTTTCCTTTTTTTTTTTTTAAGATTTATTTATTTGAGAGTGAGCGCAAGAGAGCATGGGAGCAGGGGGTGGGGAGGAGCAGAGGGAAAGAAAGTCTTAAGCAGACTGTGCTGAGCATGGAGTGCAACATGGGTCTTGATGTGGAGCTTGATCCCAGGACCCTGAGATCATGAACTGAGCTGAAACCAAGAGTCAGATGCTTAACCGACTGTGCCACCCAGGTGTCCTTCCTCTGTCCTTTAAAAAATTGGATTATTGGGGTTTTGGGGGGCTATTGTTATTGAGTCATATGAGCCCATTATATATCTTGGATATAAAAACCTTATCAGATGTCCAGTTTGTTGATTTTTTAAAGATGTTATTTATTTATTCATGAGAGACACACAGAGAGAGGCAGAGACACAGAGGCAGAGGGAGAAGCAGCTCCCTGCGGGGAGCCCGATGTGGGACTCGATCCTGGGACCCCAGGCTCACAACCTGAGCCGAAGGCAGATGTTCAACCACTGAGCCACCCAGGCATCCCCAGATGTCCAATTTGAAAATATCTTCTCCTGTTAAGTAAGTTGTCTTTTTGTTTTGTTGATGGTTTCCTTCACTGTGCAGCTTTTTAGTCTGATGTAGTCCCATTTTGTTTATTTTTGCTTTTGTTTTCTTTGTCTTTGGAACCAGAGCCAAAAAATATTGCTCTGACAGATGTCAAGAAGCTTATTGCCTGTGTTTTCTCCTAGTTGTTCATAGTCCCTTCAGGTAAGGAACCCGCCTGGCCTCTACAAGCCATTTAGTATAACCTCTTCCGCCCTCTTCCGCCCTCTTCTGAAGGCCCTGGCTCCTTCGTTTGCTTCCTGGAGAATATGTGCCCACTGATAAAAATGTCAAATGGGCAGAATTACACAAAAAATTAACTCATACAAAAGTGTAAAGAATTACTCAGAAAATGTCAGTGACTGCTGCTGCTCTCATGTCCAATCTGGTAGAGGAGAGGGACTGATGTGGGAGTGGGGGACAGCAGGAAGGGCTGGGGTGGGGGTCAGGGAGCCGGCTGCCCTTGAGAGACAAGAAACAAATACAGGAAGAGGTGGCCAGGCAGCAGCTGCCTTTGAGTTTACTTGTTTACCTTCTCCTGGGAAGGAGCAAATAGAAGCCGCTCAAGATATTATTTTTAGAGCTGTTTTCAGCATGGCCAGAAAGGGCTGCGGTACTATTTGGCTATAAAGAGTGCTTAGCATGCCTCACTTTCTTATAGAAGGGCTTTGTTTCTGGGAGCACCCACATGTTAAATTAAATGCTCTCAAGAAAGAGCATTTAGGGTATCGGTGCCCCTTGAATGATGTGGGGGCTCTCTGGCATCAGGAGGGGTCGGCATGGCTCTCTTCTGCTGCCGGTTTTCCCGCCGGCCTCTACTTCTCTGCGGTTCCTTACTGTTTGCCAAATTCTTACATTTGACAGAGGGCTTCTGAGAGCCTAGGGCTCCTCAAGGCCATGAAGAGGTATTTTCAGATGAGGAGGCTGATGTGCAGCAAGTCGGAGCCATTACAGAGCAGGTGAGAGGGAGGATTAGAACGAGTCCACGGTGGGGGTGGGCAGGGAGGAAGGGGCAGGAAACGGGATTTTGTGATTGGACGGGCCTTGTTCTCATCCTGGCTTTTTCTGAGCTGTGGGACGATTTAGGAAGTTGGCTCTGGCCTCAGTTTCCTTTTTTTTTTTTTTTATAAAGTGGAGATAAAACAGTTAATGTTATTGTGAAGATTTTTAAAGGTGATAAAGAATGTAAAGCACCTCTGGGTGCCATTTCCTTTGAATGTCTACCCTGAATCTCCTCTAATCACCCCATTTCCTTCACTGTGCCTCCAGACCTTCCATTTCCTTCACTCTGCCTCCATCTCCAGTGTTGCTCAAAGGTTACCCTCTTTCAGAAGGAGGAGTTCCCATTTGGTGTGGGACAAAACCCGAATGAGGGCACGTTAGGGATGAAGCTTTTGAGGCCTGTAGGTGATTGGCATTCTTTCAGAACACCTGGCCTTCTCTTTGGAATCACCACTTCCCTCACATGCTCAGGGGTTGTAAGGGGCCCGTTACCAAAAGTCCAGGGTGGGTGGCTCAGGCTGGTGCTGCTCTGAGTCTGAGCAAGAGACAGTCAGATGCTCTTCTCCTGGGTGCTAATTCTTTGGTGTCCCTTTACAAAAGGGCTCTATTTACCTCTGAGTATTAAAACCTCAAAGGTCTAGGTTAAGCATCTAGGCCTGAGGGAAATTGTCCAGGGAGACCTTCAGCTGCTTTTGGCTTGGGCTGGGATTTGGGAAAGGTACCAGACTCTCTCTCTTTTTTTAATTTGATAAAATATAAATAACACAAAATCTACCATTTTAACCATTTTTACGTATAAAATTCCATGGCAGTAAATGCATTCATATTGTTGTGTGACCATCACCACCATCCATTTCCAGAATTTTCTCATTATCTCCTACTGAAATTCCATACCCATTAAATAATAACTCCCTAATTCCCTTTATCCTCAGCCCTTGGCAACACTATTCTACTTTCTGTCTCTATGAATTTGACTATTCTATGCACCTCATGTCAGGAACCATACAATATCTGTCTTTTTGTGTCTGGACAGGCCTCTTTTAAAGGAAAAAAATTATATAGTACAGATTTTCTCTACCACCTATTCTGATCTTGCTTATGCACACACACACACACACACACGAAAATGTACATATGAATCCTACACTCACAGCTTTATTTGCAGCTTACACAATTAGCAAACCAAATTATCAAACTAAACCTAAAAATCCACAAAATCCTGTATGATTAAATTTAATGTGAGAGACAATGTTTTGCTGAAACAAAACCCCCAAATTGATTAATAATCAAAAGACTTTGGGTTTTGGCTGTATATTTAATTTTTTCTGCATTTTGACTTCAAATGTTTTAATGCAGAGAATAACTGCATAAGTATGTTATAGAAAATGTCACTAGTAACATCAAAGCTTGGTTTGATAGTGCAAGATAATCAGACCACACACTTACCCATAAGATGCCAGCAAGCAATTCTTGAAGACCAATTTTAATGAGGTGTTACTAGATAATAATGTAAAATTTTCTTTTCTTGGAAATAAGATTAGCATTGTGATGTTATTAAACTCTGAATTACAGGGGGCATCTAATCTAATTCTTATTAGAGTTGGGAATGGAAAAATCCTTTATTGCAATTATCTACTTCTTGCTGCTAATGAACTGCTGCAAGTTGGTAAACACGAAGATAAGCTCTAAGCAGTAGAATCTGATTATGGAATCACCTACTTTGGCCAAGTCCTCTTGAAAACAGCATGCTTATTAAACTGTTTCAGTTATTTATTGCTATGAAACAAGTAATCCCAAGTTTGTGGCATAAAACAACACTTGTATTGCTCACAAATCTATGATTTGGGGAGAGAGTGGTAAGGATGGTTCATCTCTGCTTCACTAGGACTTACCTGAGGTGGCTTGAAGATTGGGAGCTAGAATTCTCTAATACAGAGACCAGTAAAGTTTTTCTGTAAAAAAAAAAAAAAAAAAAAAAAAAAAAACCAACAATATATTATTTTCACCCTTGAGGACCATATAATTTGTTGTAATCACTAAACTCTGTCATTGTAGCACAAAAGAAGTCATAGACAAATATATGGGCATGGTAGTGTTCCAATAAAACTATTCATAAGATGGCCGATGGGTCAGACTTGGCCATTTCAGAACCTGCCCTGATATAAAGCTTGCTTGCTGACATGCCTGGCAATCAGTGCTGGGTGCTCACTGGGACCTTATCTGGATCTTTCAGCCAAAATACCTAGGTGTGGTCTATTCATGGGTCCTGACCTTCTTTGCAACTTAGAACTATGTTCCAAGTACAATGATTCAGATAGAAAGAGCCAGGAAAAAGTGCTCTTCTTTATGACTTAGCCTGGGAGATCATGCAGCATTATTTCTACCACATTCTATTTGTTGAAGCAGTCACAAAAGCCCATGGAGATCAAAGGGGAGGAAATACAGGCTTTGCCTCTTGATGAGATAGTGACAAGGTTCTGAAGGTGCATGTAGGACGAGGAATATTGCTGAGCCCATCTGTGGAGAACACAATCTTCCACATTTATCATTTGCCATGTGATGACTTGTTCTCCCACTACTTTGTTTATAGTCAGACCATTCCAGTATCCTTACTATACAGCAGGCCTTGACACCATTTAAACTTGGCTTGTGAAAACCTTCACAAAGCGCAACCTTAGGTACTGAAATTTCACGGAGCATTCTAAAGCACCCAGATGATTGAGAACAAGCTAAGAATTATTTTTAATAGCATCATTAAAATAAAAAGCCTAATTAAAAAAAATCTCAGCGAAACCTTATGATTCTCTGCAAACATCTTCTTCATTTCATTTGAGAAACACTAATGTAGGCTTTTGGCTAGAGTGGAAAACAAATTCCTCCCAGCTCTTACATGGTCTAGTCCAACTTCCTGGAGTGAAGATTACAATCATAAGCTGTGTGCATTTGCTGCAAGAGTTCTCTCCCCAGAGCTCCCTTGGGAACCTGTAGTTCAAGGATTTGGTCTTGGCCATCTCTGGTCTTTCCCTCAGAGGCACTGTTGACAACTCCGATTTAATGGTTTTTAACTGTTTTCAGCTGCACTGTGGCTCTTCTGTAGCCTCTTCACAGCAGTATGAGGAAAAGATTCTCTTCTTTATTTGGTATTTGAAATTCTGGTTGACCTGTCTTAGCTTTGTGGATCCTCTTTCAAAAGTCTTCCTTAGAGTTTTGTTTGGTGTCCAACCTGGAGGACTGATACCTGCTGCAGGCTGCCAGTTGATAGAAAAGAAAGCATGGGAACTCTTTCTTGCTTAACCATCTGATTTCTCTTTCTAGATTTTCTGAATAGATCTTAAGAATGCTGTCCACTCTGATAAAGCCTTGCTGAGTGAGATCTTCATTCAAAGCTTTTAGTGATGAAAGAAGACATGGGAAGCATGTCCTTAGGTAAGGAATACCCACATTCAGAGAATCTTTGGTGGCTAGATTGAATGACCCTATCTGATCTGTAGGGAACAATACAGACACACAAGAGGTCTCAATGAATCAATGATTGTGAGGCAGGATGGTGGTAAGAGCTCATACCTCTCATACCCACCATGTCTTCTTTCTGGGTTGTTGGATGTTGAGCTTTCCACAGCTGGTCCAGGGACTGAGGGCAAGGGCCCAGTTGGTATGGGGCTTTGGAGACCTTTTTACTGAGACCTTTTTGAGACCTTGTACTGTTGAAAGGGAAATAGCATATTTCCAAGATGGGAAGACACTCGGTTAAAGCTATTTTGCTCTTTCTGCCATATTTGTAACTGAGAGGCTGAGCTATGGGCCCTTCTTTTCTCTGTATATTCTGATAAGGGATCTCTATCTTAAGATGTTTTCCCTCTTTCCTGCTGTTCATTCCCCCACTGAGAGTCAGACCTTCTCTCAGTGACTCATGTAGTTGCTGTAGAGATACTTCTGATGTCAAAGGCTGAGGCCATTGATTTGAGAGGAGAGAAAGCAAGTCTCCTCTCATCATGCAAATATCCCTAATTAAGAAATCCAGAGACAGATTCTGTGTCATGGAAACATAATTTCCTTTTGACTCAGAGAGTTTCAGGAATTGCTGCAGGCTATCAACCTATTTTGATTTCCTGGGTTAAATGGCTTCTTCACCCTTTGCTCTGAGTCTTCTTGAACAAAAGTGAATTCAATCTAACATTTGTGAAATATCTTCTATGTGCCAGGCGTGATCCTAGTGACTTGAAAAATAGGTATCAACAACAGAGTTCCTGCCCCCAAGGAGATTAAAACTGACTGAAATAATCTTGAAGTGGTAAACCCCAGTGGCATGTAGATCCTAATGGAAAGGTGAAAACTTTGTGGACACTGTCATGAGCTGAATTGTGTTCCTTCAAAATTCATATGGTCAAGTCCTAACACCCAGTACTTCAAGTGTGACATTTTTTGGAGACAGAATTTTTTACAAAGGGAATTACGTTATGAAGTAAGGTCATTAGGATGCATATTAGAGGGATCTGGAACAGATCCCTGAAAGCCTGTTGAAGGAATCAATCCTGCGGACATTCTGCATTTGGACTTAGAACTTCTCGGCTGTGAGACAAAAACGTTCTGTAGTTTAATCTACCCAGTTCCTGGTACTTTGTTGTACCAGCCTTAGCAAAATAGTGTGAGCACCCAGTGGTTTTACAATCTGGTAGGAAACCCTGGCTGGATATAAATTAAATGTTTGTGGAATTCAAATTTACTAGACATTTGATAAATTCATTTTTGTATTCATTCCCCTATCTTTACTCTGGTTTATTTCTTATTATACTTTATATGGGAAATTATTTCATCTTTTATTTGTTTACTGTTTACCTGCTTTATGATAGATGTGTAATACATCTCTCCACTCAGTATTCAGGTACCTTTTATGTCCATTCCATGTTCATACCTGTCTGAACAAAAAGAAGTTCAAAGAATGGCTATTGTCTCTGAGGAGCTTGTGATTTCAGGAGACAAAGAATGCCCATGTGAGGGGCTGCATTCCAGTGCCACGTGATGAGTAAGTATGTGCTGGACAGATGTTGGATCATAACTGTTGCAGAGGGCAGGTGTAGTGGGCCAAAGTGTACAGGAAAAGGCTCATGGAGGACAGGGAATCTATGCTTGAGATGAAAGAAGACCCCAGGAGAGAGTATAGGAGAGTACAGAATATTCAGAGCCCATCTGCTTTCCTTAACACCTGGGAGCTGTGCGATTGCTCCAGACCAGGGCCTGGAGATGATGGATGGAAGCGGGACCTTCACTGTGTATCCCAGGAGGCCAGAATCAAAGCCCAATGGTTCTCAATTCTGGCTGTATATGAAAATCAACTTGTGAAGTTAAAAAATATATATATGTTGGGACGCCTGGTTGACTCAGTGGTTGAGCACCTGCCTTTGGCTCAGGTCATGATCCCGGGGTCCTGGGATTGAGTCCCAAATTAGGCTCCCCACAAGGAGCCTGCTTCTCCCTCTGCCTATGTCTCTGCCTCTCTCTTTGTGTTTTTCATGAATAAATAAAATCTTAAAAAATACATATGTTAATATAAAGATCCTATCTTCTTTTTTTAAAGATTTTATTATTATTTATTTATTTATTTTATTTATTTATTTATTTATTTATTCATCTATCAGAGAGAAAGAGAGCGTGCGCACAAACAGGGGGAGTGGCAGGCAGAGGGAGAAGCAGGCTCTCCGGTGAGCAAGGAGCCTGATGCAGGGCTTGATTCCAGGACCCTGAGCCGAAGGCAGACACTCAACTGACTGAGCCACCTAGGCATCCCTAAAGATCCTACCTTTATCTGGGATGTCCTGGAAACTGCAGGCAGGGCTTCCGAGAGAAGAAATCCCTTTAGGATGTGGATTGACAGCAATGGCTTTTAGTGCAAGACCCAAGCTACTCAGCCCAGTCAGTCATGAGATTCTTGGAGTTCTGGAATAATAGGGATAACTGCTAGAAAGAAGACATCTGGCTGCATTCCACTGGTATGGCCTCCTTTTCCTGAGTGTAAAAGTGCCTCCTTGTGACATTAGAATTATGTTTAACAGATCTGTATCCTGTTTCCATTTCTGTGCTATATTTTATGGTGGGAGCAGTAGCAACAGCAGCTGAAATAACCTGGTCTCCCTCTTTTTAGGACCATTATGCTTCCTGAAGGTATTCATAGGAACCATCTAGAGAAGTGGTTTTTGCGTTGCTGGTTTTTATCTGTTTGTTTTGAGGCTGTTGGGGAAATTAGGTCCAGAGTTTAAGGGATCTCCCAAGTTGGGTCCTGTCGGCTTGATTTTGTCCAGCATTATCTGTGAGGCCCTATCATAATGCTTGGCACATAGTGGACTTTCACTAACGAGACAGCAGGGATCCTCTGAAACGCTAACCTCCAGATTCAGTATGAAAGAAAGATACTGCTGGGTTTCTTTTCATTTGCTCGAGATCCTCTTGAGCAAACAGAAAGGCAGGAGCAGAAAGAGAGTTGATCAGTATTTAAAAACCTAGAAATGTTTGGGATCTACAAGGCACCAGGCGGTGGGCAAGATACTGTGGACATGAACTAGTGAACATAAATTAGACGTTGCTCTTGCCTTCTAATCCCTGATAATTTAGTTGGAGGGGCAAGAAATGAACATGTGAAAATTTAACAACAAAGGATTTATTTAACAACTCCAAACAATAGAATTGTTGTCCAGGGCATCACAGGAGTATATAATTCATCACCAAATGCATTTTGAAGCCAGTTGGAATTGGCCAGGAAGGAAGCGATGTCACTTCAGGCCAGGGCAATTAGAATGAGGGAGAGATGGGTTGGTGTGAACAAAAGTTAGGGCCCGAGGCAGTGCTGGCATGCTTTGGTAACAGAAACCCATGTGGCAGAAGCAGTTGGGAGAGTTTTAGGTGAGTTGAGAATGAGGTGGGGGGGGGGACAGAACTCCATAATGGAGGGTCTTGAACCCCAAATCAAGATTTCCTCTTGAGGAAGTGGGAGCAATGAAAGTTTTTCAGCAAAGTGGATTTGAGTTGAAGGGATTCTATGGCCCTTCTTGAGTCTCAGCAGAAGATCTGTGGTCTGCCCTGTTCCTAGTTGTCATAGGGCCTTCTAGAACTCTTGTCCCTCTTCATCTTTTTGTACCGCTTAAAGGGCACGATGTTTGAGAAGAAACTTCGACCTTGGAGGATTGGCCATAACTTTGTTAAACAAGAGGGGTACTTGCTTTCAGTATCAAGTGTATTTGGCATTGAACTTCTCTAAGGGGGTGGGAGTGACCAGGTAGCTTTAGAGAGCTGCCTTCCAGCCTTCATGACACTGTTCAATGACTCAGCAATGGAGGTTTTGCAATCGGCTTATAGAACTAGACCAACTTGCTTTTCCTAAGGAAACCTTGGTGTCCTAAGAAAACCTCAGCCTGGGTCCCTGCCCTGCCGGATTGAAATTCCTTCTGTCTTCTGGTAGCACGCCTGTAGCACATGCTCTGGAACTTGTGTCAGGGAAAGCCAAAACGGCTTTGGAATCAAGTCAGATTTCAGTTCAAACTCTGGCTCTGCTTCTAACCAGTTGTGTGACTTTGGGTTAGTTACCTGGCCTCTCCCAGTTACAGTTTCCTCATCTGTAAAACAGAAACAATAACCACTTTGTGGGGTGGTTACAAGTCTTAAATGAGACAAGTATTAAGCGACACATAGTAGGTATTTTTCTATTACAAAGTACATAATATTTCTATAAAGGAAATTAGTTGTGTCTTTTGGCTCCACCCAAAACAAAATCAGATTTCTTGACTTTCCAACTATACCTTTTCTTCTAGGCCTGCCCTAATATTTGAGTCCTACAGGTGGCTGTGTTCCCCAAACTGTGCCTGACCTAGAAGGGGTTCAAGGAGAGACTTCTGTTGCCCAAGAAGTGGGCTGAACCAAAGGGTTACCCTTACTTTGCCAGATCTATTTAGAAGACCCTTCCCTCAGGAATTAATTGAACACAAAGAAGGGGGATTTCTATATAAAACAAGAAAAACAGGATTTCTAATCTTAAATCTGTGTTTCCCAAACAATTTTCTAAGACACATGCTTATATAATTTTTACTCTGTTCCAGGCACAGTTTAACCACTTTACAAGTATTAATTCATTGAGCCCTCATAACAACTGTATGAGGTAGGTGTTATTATCCCAGTTTACAGTTGGGGGAACTGAGCCACAAAGAAGTTATGCAACTTGCTGAAAGCCACACAGACACATGGGTGACTTTAAGCCCTGGCATCGCAGTGGGGAAAACTATTGCACAAAAATTAGTGGAGAAGAGAGTTCATTTAAAATGCTTTCTTTTGACACAGCTTTCGGGTATAGTAACAGGGATTTAAACTTAGGTGAATCAACAACACTGTCATCCATGATGAGATACCTGAACCTGGCTTCCCAGGTGACCTCAGCCCCTGTGAGTGGCCTCACTAGCATCCCCCTTAAGACAGTTCTGGCTCAGCCGCTCTTCTTTTCTTGATTTATTTCTTTTGACAAACATCTGTTGAGCATCAACCATGCACTGGGCATAGTGCTAGGTGCTGGGGACACCAAGATAATTATAAACAAGTTGTAGGCTCGAGAAGGTCATGGTCTCATGGGCAAAGTTGAGAAATGAACCAATGGTCACATACATACCGAAGAAGGGGCTATCCCTGCCTTTCTTCACAAGTGAGCCTCACTTTCTCTGAGAACTGGAGCCAGCACATTCATTTACAAGGGAGGCAATTGCCACAGTCTGTCCACACTGACCAAGCTAAGCAGAATGCCTTTTGTTCTCTGCCCTCCTCCCTCCTTCCTTCACCACACCCCCCTATCCCTCACTGTTTTTTTTTTAAGATTTTATTTATTTATTCATGAGAGAGAGAGAGAGAGACAGAGAGAGAGAGAGGCAGAGAGAGAAGCAGGCTCCGCACAGGGAGCCCGACAAGGGACTCAATCCTGGGTCTCCAGGATTAGGCCCTGGACTGAAGGCGCGCTAAACCGCTGAGCCACCTAGGCTGCCCCCCTCACTGTTCTTTGAACTTGTTCTCCTTCCCTTCTTTTTTCCTGTCCTTTTGCTTTTCTCTTAGTTACCTGCAGACCCTTCCAGGGCCTCTCCCAAGCACTTATTCTCTGAGAACTACCTGTCTTTTTAGTATATTTAGACATCCAAGGGTAAGTCAAAGAATGAGAAGGGTTAAGAAACACTGACCCAGATCTTGTCAAGCTCACAACTGGTTATTTTGCCTCGTTACACTGACATTTCCTGCCTCTTTGTGACCTCAATAGTGAGTTGAACATTCCAAGGCGCTCCCTTGTGCGAATGCTCCCTGGGACTGCTAAGGTGAAGAACATTTCAGGGAGAAAGAGACCAGACTAGGTACCAGAGGTGAGGAAAAGCCAAATCTGAGTACCTCTCCCACTTTCAGCCCCCAAATGCCATCTCTGCCTAGACCTCCCTTAACACAGCCCAGATGGTGTTACTGGGAAAAGTGTAGCAGTCAGAGGGTACAGAGAAAGTGCTTTGTTTGGGGCTTTGAGAAAGGGGATGGAGGAAGCTGATGGTGAAAAAAATGAACAGATTGTCCTATTAATGCTGCTTTTTACTCAGTAACAAGCCTGTGAAGAAGGCATCTTTAAGAGAAGACCTTAATCTCAGTAACTTTCTTGTTTCTCTTCCATTAACTCTATCATTCTAGCCCCCTTCTCCCTAAGGAACTTAAAAGTGTCATTTTCAGAATTCAGTTCTTTCTGGGTCTTTTTAAAAAAGATTTTATTTATTTGAGAGAGAGAGAGAAAGCATGAGCAGAGGGAGGGGCAGAGGGAGAGTGAGACGCAGACTCCCTGCAGAGCAGGGAGCCTTACACGGGGCTCAATCCCAGGGACCCTAGGATCATGAACTGAGCTAAGGGCAGATGCTTACCTGACTGAGCCACTCAGGCGCCCCCATTTCTGGGTCTTTCCGTGATATTGTTTCTTGCTTTTAATTTATTGGAAGGCAGTGAAACCAGATGGCTCTGCCTCCCTTTCTGCTGCTTTGCTGGCCCAAGAACTGGTTCTCTGCCTTCCTTTGTTTCATCTACTTATCTGTTCAGAAACCCATCCATCAAACATTTATTGTGCTTATACTTTGTGCAAAGTTCTCTGATGGCTACTCTGGAGGACTCAAAGATGCAGAAGATACATTCAGTGCTTTTAGGAACTTGTAATCTCTGCAGGAGATACATCTAAATATGATAAAAATAAATGCAGATACAGAAGAGATTTTGTGGAACTTGCATTGACTTTTCTTTTTACCATTTTAGAAGTGACATGGTTCTTTAAAAACAAGCCTCCTACATTCTGATGCTTTTTTCTCTGCTGTGAGCTCCAGGAAGGCCATGTTGATCCTTTAAGGAAAGAGAGTTTGTCACAAGCTGATAGAAAGGAATAGACTTTGGGATCAGGATGGACACCTTCAACCCCAAGATTTTAATCAGCAGGACAAGATATGCTTGAGTCAGAATCGGGTCTGGCTCCATGCCAGATCTTAAAACCAAGAGACCAAAACCATGACCCAGAACGCAGTAGTAGATGCAGTGTTTCCTTCTCCGGGATTCATTTGCAGAAGTTCTTGCCCTTTATCCAAGGGCATAATAGTCAAGAGCTTCCACAAGTCATGACACACTCATCCCTTTAAGAATTTCATCACTGGATTAGCTGGTTTTGGGTAAAAGACCTAGGAAAGGAACTAGTGAGGAGTGGGGGTGGGTACAGAGTAAACAATAGATTTGGAGACAGTAGTTGAGGCAGGCAATCATGATATTGGACACATAGTTGTGTGTGTATGTGTGTGTTTTAAGATTTATTTATTTGAGAGAAAGAGAGAGAACTCAAGCAAGTGTGATGGGGAAGGGGCAGGGGAAGGAGAGAATCTTTAAGCAGACTCCCTGCTGAGCATGAGCCCAACACAGGGCTCAATCCGATGACACACAACACCATGATCTGAGCTGAAATCTAGAGTTAGATGCTTAACCAACTGAGCCACCCACATGCCCCTTGGCACATAGTTTTTGAACCAGATGATAAACAAGGACAATTCAGGGTAGATTCTCCATCTCTTCAATCAAATCTATCAAAAGTTACAAAGTCACTGAATTCAAAATGTGGACCCCAAAATATCCTTCTTTAACTAGGGGATCAGTCCATTGTATTTGGGGGCATTCAAGACTCTTGAGTCTTGAAGGACGAATAACTTACAAGGTGTGCAAAGTGGAGAAAGAAATTCTAGACAAAGAGGGATGGAGATGTGTAAGTGCTGAGATGGTGGGACCAAGGGTATAGTTGCAGAGCAAGAAGGCAAGAAGGATTGCCAGGCGTAGAGCCTGCAGTCCACGTTAATGACTGGGAGGCCACTAGGGGTGACATACTAGGAGGAAAGAAGCTGAAGGGGGTGAAGCCCAACCACAGGAGCCCCTGCCACGGGAAGAGTCGAGGTTCTCCATAGTTTCCTCTAACCCCTGGGGCAGGTGTTTCTGGGATAGGAAGCCACACAGGGAGACCACAGAAGAATCTGTTACAAACGCAAGTTTGGTAGAAGACATAGTTGGAACCTGTTGTGAGCCAGGGGCAACTCTGACCGCTGCTCCATGTCCACTCCCTTGGTGGTTCACTCTTCCTTGTTTCTCTCCTCTGCGGCATGAGACGACACTTTCTGAAGAGACTTGCTTGGGGAGCCATTTCTCGTTTATTAAGGTATCACTTGGACAGCATACAAACAGCACAAGTAGAAACTACAAACCCACACACAGAATAAATTATGACATTTGTATTTAAAAGTAAACGATAGAGGAATCCGTGTCACCAGAAGGGCTTCCCAGTCCAGTGTCTGGAGATTCATGAAGTGTCGGCAGCCCTGAGAGTTCCGGATAAATCTTCTGTGAGACATTTGGAGCCAAACACCCCCTTCCGTGCATATCTAATGAGGCCCAAACTCCTGCACACAAACATGTATATGCAAAGACAAACACACAGTGAGTGGGGGCAGGGGACAGCCTGTAAACAACAGTTGCTTAAAGCAAAGTGAACCCAGTTGCATTTTCCCTGTGGCACTGGTGGCGCTTAAGTTCCTGGCACTCACTCTCCACCAACTCCCTCGCTCCCTTAGGAGTGAGTGTGGGCCCCTGGGGCAGCGAGGCAGTGGAAGGCTGCTGCCTGAGGCCAGGAACCCAGTTCTGTCTTCTGGAACTGCAGGGTGAGCACCTCATGGCCTTCCTACGCTGCACTTGCTCCGCTGTCTGGCCTGCTAAGCCCTGCTGGCCACTCCCAGGAGAATGAGTGAAGTGACATGCCCTCAGGGAAATCTGCCAACTTGGGAGTCCCGCAAGTCCCCTGGGGGCCATTCTCTAGCAGTGTGATGTCTGGGGACGTTACCTCAGTTCTCTAAGCCTCAAATTCCTCATATTTCCCATCTGTGAAATGGGAACAAGAGTGCCTACTTCACAGGGTTATCATAAGGAATTACTGAAATTTTATATCGTCAAGTACCATGCTAGATGCAAGTTAAATACTCAAAACCTATTTTCTTTCCTGCCTTCTCCCCCATTTCTTCATGTTTCCCCATTTTCTATTTCCAGGTTTATGTAGCTTTTGGTGGTCATGTAATCCCAACAGCACCAAAACAGGGGCTCTTGATAAACAGAGCCTAGAGCCTCTCCTACCTACCCCATCAGAAATTGCCAGTGTATGCTTCTCCCACCCCTTGCCCCTGCCCAGTACAAAACTGTACTGCTGAAGAGTCAGAGGGATGGGCCACAGGGACCAGGAGGTGGTCTGGGCCCCTGGTGTCATCTGAGTTCAGGAGCAGGACCTGGGCAGCCTATGCACACATGGAGACCTGACAGGCTCAGGGATGATGGGTGAGATGCCATCATGGCAGAAAGACTTGCACCTCAAATAGTGGTGTAAAGGGGACTCTGAGTCTGGCCAGAAGCTGGCAATGAGGGGTGGTGTTGTTCACAAGCTTCAGCAGAAATAAAACCATCCCATGCCAAGAGTGGGGTACCCAAGAATATGAGACTTCCTTCCTAGCAAGTCTATCCATCAGAAGGCCAGTTTGATGGATACAAACAGTTGTACATCTACAACTCTGGTTCTGCAGAAACTTTCATCTCTCCATCCGTAGGTCTACACAGTTTTCCACTTGGTATATATGAAGTGTTTTATAGAATACAGACTGACCAGGACAGAAGACTGTCTGTGCTCATTTAGCACCTTTTTTCTAAAAGTTATTTTTTTATCGTCACTCAACCAGAGTCTTTTATAGGAATGCTGTGAGGTAGTAACAAGACAGGCAATACCCCTCTTTTGATAAACGGAGAAGTGCTCAGGGTAGCACGGTGCTCAAGGGAGCAGAGCTGAGACGTGGTAAAGGCTCGATCAATTCAGGGCGCGGTGTGTTCCCCAAAGGCCAGAGCTGGCCTTCCACCTGCGGGCCTTGGTGGGGCTTGTCCTGAACCCACCTCTAGATCCGGACCCACTCCGCACGCTTTTCACACCAGTGTGGGTTTCAAGTCATCTTTGAAGTTCACGATAGGCTTTGAGCAGGCCCACAGCTTTTCCCAGGAAGCCAGCCCTCCGGCGGGGTCAGGGTCACTGTCGGACGAGCCACTGCCACTGGAGTCAGAGGAGCTCTGGAAGCAGATTTCACAGTAGGGCCGGTGGCAGCGGCAGAAGAGCTCGTCCGAACTGCTGGATTCCGTGTCCAGGTAGGGGCCGCGCGCGGAGCCCGGGGCCAGCAGCTGCCGCCGCTCAGGAACACCTGGCGCGGCCCTGGACAGGTGTGGGGCCGCGGGATACTGCGCCTGGTCAGGGCCAGGAGGCCGGTAAGGACAGGCTGCCTGGCCCCCGCTAGGCCCCCGGGGCTCTGTCCCGCTTTGTTTGCCGCCCTGCGGGGGCCCCGGCTTACCCTGGGGATCTGCGGGTAGGGAAGTCTTCCCAGAAGAGGGTCTGGGGGCTCTGGGCTCAGCACTTTGCGGGGCCAGGCTGGCGCTGCCCCTGTTCTGCACGGTTAGCCGCCCACTGCGCACCCCAGACACAGTCCGATTTGCACGATGCCCCACGTAGGAAGGTACAGAGCCCGGAAAGGGGGGGTGAGCCCGCAATGCTGCCCGCCGGCTCCTCACCACGTGTGGGCTGCAGCCCAGCTCCCTGGAGGGGGGCACCTGCTGGGGGCCGTGGGTGGCACTGCTTGGCCAGGGCTGCAGGGGACAAGGCAGGGGTGAGGGGAGGGGGGCCTCGGGGCCCCGGCCCAGATCCCGTAGGACTTCCTGAAGCTTCTCCCTGATGACTGAATTGACCCTTGACAGCCGCTTGTGGGGCTCCTCTGAGTCTTCCAGCTGCCCCTGTCTCCGGGCCCCGGGGCCTTCGTCACCGGGTATGAGGCTCTGGTGGGGGGCCATGGGTACTTGGGCTCTTCCTTCTTCACCTTGGCTTTGCTTGGGCCGTGGCTTCTGGCTGCAGCCCAAATTTAAATGATCAGAAAAGTCTTCCAAATTAGAGGTTTTCTCCTTGTGCCCCGGAGAGGAGCTGGTGTCCTTGACCTTCCCTTCCAGGCTTTGTCCATTTGAGGAGGACACTGAGGTGCTCCGGGAGCCCCGGGGGGCCACACTGGTATCGTCCTGAGGGTCAGAGGGGCCTTGCGAAGGCGCTGGAGCTGCCAGGCTGTGGGCAGAGGCTGCAAGCGGGCGGCTCCTGCTGCGGGAAGAGTCGGGAGAGGCCGCGCGCTCTGGGGGGTCCAAGGTGCACTCGGCGGACATCAGCCTCACTAGCTTCTCTTTGGCGTTGTTTACTTGTTCCTGCAGGCTTTCAATCATAGCATTTTTCTGCGAAACAAAAGCGAAACCATCAATAAAGATGCCTCCGAGGCTTTTTACATTGTTTCCCAAGCTGGAGAAAGCGTGGCTCCACAACCTCCGTCTGAATCCTAGTCCCTCGGCGTCCTGGCTGGTGATCTCAGGCTCTGAGGATGGGAGTGAAGTGCTTAGCGCAATACCGGTGCTCACAAAAGGTTAGCCAGGGCTTACCGTTGGGTGATCTTACCCCCCCCCCGCCCCCATCCCCAGACTGCGTGGCACTGTCTGTGAGAAGGGAAGTCAGAGGAGGCACAGGAGCTGTTTGCTGGCTGCTGCAATGCCCTCTCCCCTTTCCTCAGAACTTAGAGGGTCAGATCGCTCTGTGGGACACATTCTGGATAATGTTTGAGATGGCCCAACTCGGGGGTTTATCACAGTTTTGCAAAATACAGATAAATTTCAGGAATATCTCAAGGGGATGGATGAATGAGAAAATATGTATTTTGCCTCTTGCTAAACAGACCAGAAAATTGGGGAGGAACACGGAGAAGAGTGGAAATTCTTGCACCAAAGAGACAAGACTGGAGCTAGGGGTCGGGAGGGGTGCAACAAGATTCTCAGGTTGGTGTGATCACCTCCCCGGGCTGGACCTCAGGGGTGGGCGCCAAAGCTACCACGTGGCACTGTTAGCTGTTGGTATCTGCTAAAGAAGAGCTGGCACCAGAATTATTGGAGAAACTTTTTTTCTTTGTAATGGAATAGTTGGGACTAAATCTCTGATAGCTTGATTTAAGATAGTAGATCTGATTTGATAGTAGATCTAGCATGGAGCCTCCATGAATGAGCCTGGGGCAGTTCTGTGGAGCAGCCTACCTGCTGCACGGCTGTCAGCCTGATAAACAGGCTGCACCGGGAGGGCTGGCAGGTGAGAGCTGCTGCGGTGTGCCTGTCCTAACTGCAAGATCGGGGGCAGGAAGGAGGAGGAAGGGGCGCTGGTGGGTGTGCTCTGAGCAGCCTCTGCTGGTGCAGCAGGTGATTGTCTAGCTCAGAACTCCTGTCCACCTTCTGAGGTCTCTGATGTTCAAAAGTAGTGGAGCACAGAGGAGAATGGATGATCTTGGGGAAGACAATTCAGGGTACAGAGTGTGGGGGTAATAACACAACACTAAATTCCAGGAAGTGCGAGTCCAAATACCCAATGTTACCTCCTTGTTGTCATCCTCTCTAGAAGCTGAGGGGGAGCATCTGGACCTCCATTTATTATACCCTAGAAATAAAAGGTTTCCCTTCTTTAGGCTACCTGAAGCAAGTCACCTGTGGACTGGACCTATATTTTTTTCAAGTTGATATGGGAGTGTTGCCCAGAAGTGACCCTTTAAGGGAGCAGTAACTTAAGTAAACTAGTCCAGGACAGTCCTCTGGCAGCAACTCTAAGCAGGTCTCCCATTCTCTATTATAAGCAGGAGGGTGATTTTCCAAATATTGGTACTCCAGTGTCCTCCTGGCTTAGTCTCCTTCTTTTATCATCAGAAGACAGTCCAGGACCAGTGAGTAACTGGTGAATAAGCGGAAGGGACTCGCAGCTGAGCACCTGCCTCCTCCCGCTGCTGCCTCCATCCTCCCCTTGCTCACCTGCAGAGTGGTAAGGCCGGGGGAAGTAGATGACTCAGGGACTCACCAGGAGCAGAGCGGATGAGTAAGACCACACCATTCACTCGGGCTCTTCATGATATCTGGGCGGTGCCAGCTATCTTTCTGAGAATCTCATGGGCATGACTGAGCTGGCTGCCCAGGAGGGACCCCAACCCTCTTCCTCCTCACCAGCCCCTCCCCCTGAAGCCCACCCCGCACTCTCTCATACTGGTTTCAGGAGGTCGCCACTGCCCCATCGAGTTAGGAGGAAGCCATCAGCTGACGACAACCACCCCAGTGAGTGAACTCCTAGCGCTGAGTTTTTGTGCCACAAATTCCTCTGTGTAGAAAAATAGGGTAAACACTGAGTTGGGAAGAATACTTTTCTTCCAACAAACCAAACATCTGAAGCTGACTGGTGACGGATTTAGAAACGTCAACCTAAACAGTAAATTTCCCTTGTTCCAGAAAAGGAAGTGGGACTCTGGTCTTCGCCGAGGCTGCCTACTAATTAAAGGCGTGGTGTGAGGCATTGCCATTGCGACCAAAATCGGACCTACCGTGGCAGCTACATTTAAATGAGCTTATTAATTATTACTTTTGGAACATCTGGGGAAGCAAAACATCCACAGGTGTGTTTCACGAGATGCAGGCCATATGGAGAAATGGAGTCACCCTCTTGTCTCTGTGCTTCAAGGAAGAAAACGAGCCGGTGAACTTCCTCTGCTGGAGTGTAGAAGGGAGGTTCTTCAACCTCTGGGAAGGTTCTCTCTGCTGGCCTTCCCGCAGCCTGGCAAGTCAGTGACGCGTGCTGCCCACACAGCCTCTGGGTGACCTCTGGCCACAGGGTCGGGGGGGGGGCAAGAGTGAGAAGATGGACTGCCTGCATCATGGGACAGTGAAGAGGACACACGGAGACAGAGGGGGCTGCGGAGCGGGCTGCATAGAAGGGATGTGCAGCGGAGGAGCTGGAGACAGGGTCTGTGCACATCCGGAAGCAGGAGGGATCCTTGTGTTGACCCACCAGGCAGTGCTGGAACTGGAAACTCAGAGGCTGCAAGCTCTCTAGGCCTGCAAAGGGGCCCTAGGACAGGCTGCCTGTTCTCAGGCCTGTTCTGGGAAAGACGTTCCAGGTGTAGGGCGTCAGGAGGAGGCGGCCAGGATTTTACTGCCTGTGCATCTGCTCCCTATTAGGGCCCTTCCTCTGCAGCCTCAAAGCATCTTTTTGGATGGAGCAGATTCAGTTACTGCGTGGGAAACAGGGTAGCATGGCAGAGATACAAAAAGCACATCACAAATTACCATAAGGCTAAAGAGTCAGGCCACTTGGCTGTTCCAACATTAGCTGATTGTGAATAAAAACCATCCTGGCTGTTCTCGCCAAGTTTCCAGCCTTCTGTTTCGCTGGAGAAAAAAATGCTTCTTTGAAGACTTCACAGAGTATCAAAGGCAATGCTACTCACTCCCTTGCCAGGTAGGAAGAAATCTGGCTTTGAAATAAGGTCCCGGATGCTTCATAAATAGCAAAGAAATGGAGAAGTATTACTCTGATGGATTAAAAGGCTCCAAACTGAGGGTGTGGTGTGAGGGAGTAGAGGAGCCCGGGTGGTGGGTGCGTGGGGAGGCCAACCCCTTCCCTGGCTGTGTTTCTTAGGTCCCCATCACACCGTCCTCTCACACAGGGACAACTGATACCCAGGGGTCAGGCCAGTCACAAACAAGTGTAGTTTCCCACATAGCACCTATGCAGGTATGTTCTATGCTGAAAAAATATGAAATATAATTTAGTTAGCGTGAAAAACGAATTCCTCTGGGTCCTGCGCCTCCTTTCTGAGGCAGTGCAGCCTCAAGCTTTTCCAGGTGCTTTCTTCAGGCCCACATCACACTGCCCAATTCTGGGAGAGGTGCCAACTCTGGCCCAAGAACAAAGGAAAAAGGGGCTTGGGTTTGGCCCAGTCCTCCCCTGGTGCTATTATGATATTCAGAGGCCCTATTAAGCCCTCCACCTCATCTTTGGACACGTCTGGACTTTCTGGGTTGGTAGGATGATTGAAATCTCTAGTTCGAACCTGGGAAGGACAGTAATGGGCCCCATAAGATCTTGGAAATGAGGGCACTACTCTAAGTAAAGAGAATTATACCATATGGAAGAAGCCGGGACCCACTACTACTCAGGGCCTTTACAACACTGTTCCCCCTGCGTGGAATGCTTTTCCCTGCACCTGGCCAATTTGTACTTAACTTTTAGCTCTCAGCTCAGAGAGTCTTTTCAACCATTCTAAATTAGGTTTCTTTGCCCTGGCCCATTATTCTGGTTTCCCATTCTGGTTTCTTCCTTCATAATTCTTCTCACAGTTTATATGTTTACTTGGTCAACATCTATCTCCTCCAGTAGACTTTAACCCCCGTGAGGATAAGGTAAGGACTCTGTTTTGTTCATAAGCACTTTGCACAATGCCTGGCATACATCTTGGCCAGTGAATGAATGCAGTGGGTGAGGGTCAGTGATGGGAGGGTCCCTGGGGAAATGCTGAGCTTTTTTTTTTTTTTTTTTGTCTGGGACTGAGAGAAGCAGGAGTGGCTAGGAAGTGGGTGAATAGAAAAATAAGAAAGAATGCTAGCAATGAGACATCTGAGATCTACCATGGCATGCTGGGAGTTCATCTTGATAGAGAATCCAGCAGCCAGGGCTCTAGCTTACTTCTGTGAGGAGTCTGTCCATAGAGTTTCTCTCTCCTCTAGCGTGGTAATTCTGCTCCTCACCATACTGGGCATGGAAGCTTTTGCTGGGAGAGCTGAAATATTTGGCCATGCGTCTGATTGTTTGGTCTTCCTCTTCAAATGCCTTCCACTGCTTCAGCTGTTAGATATAAGAACACATGTTATTTATTTAATTACATTCCCCAGAAACACATTCTCTTGCTCTGTTCCGAAAACACCAAGGAATGACAGTGTCACAGATACACACATACATTCAAACTATTCTCTCCTCAAAAGGTACTTCACTCTGGAAAATTCCTAAATGGTAATGACAGAAGGTATAGAGAAGGTTAAGGTCATTATTAAAGAATGCCAAAGGAAAAGAATAATAAAAAAAATTTTTTTTAAATGCCAAAGGAAGATGACAGGTAGATCAAGTGGAATCATCTTACTTGACCCATCCACCTACCCATTGCTGGACTGCTCAAGGCAAACCAGAGTTGAAGGATACTTCTAGAGCCATACTCTCAAGCCAGAGTTTATCACAGGGTTAAGCAATCTAAACACTGTATGTTTCAAATGAAACTGCTTTTAGTTGTAAGAAACTGTTCTTAATTATTCTCATTTGTGGAGTAATGGTGTGCTTACTGCTACTGAAAGCCCACTCCCTGCCGGAGGACTTCTAACCCAAATCAATAATCAAGTCTCAGACAGATGGAAAACCACAAATGTCAATAAAAATCAAGAGAAATGATAGAACATTCGGTCTGAGATCTCACTGTCCTTTTTACTTGACAAATGAGGAAAGACTCAGAAGGAGTATGACCTTTCAAGGCTCAGCAGCTAGTTAGCGGCACGGCCCCGGCTGTAACCATGACACAGTGCTACACTGCACATCCTCACACAGCCAATGAAGACAGACTGTGAATTGTGGGGGTCCTAAGGAAGGGTTTTTAAGAGAAACTGGCTTTGAGAAACAATCTGTGGAAGCTTGGGTTGGCTTAATTTTGAAAGGACGGAAGTGAATATAGAACCCTCACAAACAGGGGCATGCTCCTGGGCCTTTGGGGTGTTTGTCTCCATGTGGCAAATGCCAGTAATGTGAAGGCCAGGAGGGGGGGGGAGGGGAGCAACAGCCCGCTGGACCCTTCTTTTCTCCCCTAAGGAATTCTCATTATCAAGAGTCCTAGTCATGTACGCTGGGCACTCTGGTACCTGGGCTCTAGACATGATGCTAAGAGGTCTGTGGGGAGCCTCACAGGGATCCTGGAATTTATTGCTTACTCATCAAACATTTATTAAGCTTTGACTATGGACTGTAACCCAAATTTGGTAAATCTGACAAGATTCTAAATTCCCACCATCGACTGCAATACATTCTCACCCAAGTCCTCTTGGGTCCTCTGTTGACTCAGCATGAGTCTGTCATGGTACCAGGAGTCTGGGTGGTCTGGTCTGTGCTGGGTCAGCCTAGGACCCTCCCCTCTAGATGCCCTTCTTGAAGTCCCCCTCCCCAGGGGGCCATCAGCTCCGGTGGCTATTCTGGAGTCATTGGAAGCTGGTACCTCAGGCTCACTCTGTGGTCTTCAGTGGGTACAGCAGCCTCCCAGTGTTCTTCTCCTGGCACTCACCCTAGAGTGCTGCGGTGTCTCAGTTTCCTCATAGGGCCTCTTGTTTCCTTAGCAGTAGAGCTTTTCCTTTCTCTCCCCCAGCACTCCCAGTCTGAGCCCTGTCTGCAGGGCTGCTGCTGGAAAAACTGCTCAACATTGGTGTAAAGGCACCACCAGGGCTTCGGGGCTGTCTCACCCTAAGCTAGAGGGTGGAGCCAGGGGTGCCTTGACTAAATCCTCTTCCTCCCCTTTCTGGATCCTGGCCCTTAAGACCTGACCCTTCTGGCTTTCTGGACTATGGCCATAAATGACTCTCAGGTCACAATTTCAGGGCCTCTCTGTGGCACTTCCTCAGAAGGACAAGCGTTTTCTTGTTTTCTCAGCATCTGGGCTACGTGGGTGTGGTAGGCTGAATAATGTTTCCCCCACGATATTCTTCCCTCCTCATCTCTGAAACTTGTGAATACGTTACTGCGCATGGTGAAAGCAAGCTTGTAAATGTGACTGACTTAAAGATTTTGAGGAGGGGAGATTATTTTAGATTACCTGGGCCAGGCCAATGTAACCACAGGAGTCCTTATAAGAGGAAGGCAGGAGAGTCAGAAGAAGAGATGTGACCATGGAAGCAGGAGTCAGAAAGAGAGATTTGAAGATACCACACTGCTGGCGCTGAAAATGCAGGAAGAAGCCAGGAGTCAATGACAGCAGCTTCTAGAAGCTGGAAAAGGTGCCGAAACACATTCTCCCCTAGACCTTCCAGAAAGAACACACACCTACTGAAACCTTGATTTTCATCAAATAAGGCCCATTTCAGATTTCTGACCTCCAGAGCTACAAAATAATAAATATGCATTGTTTTAAGCTACTCAATAGTGGCAACAGGACACTAAACAGTGGGACTGACTCTCAATCTCTACCAGGTAAACCAGGGCCTCTGGAAGCTCACCCGATGGGCCCCTCTTATCTGCTGCCACTCTCCCCTCATTTCAGTTTGTGCTTCAAAAAGTGCAAACTGCACTTAACGCATGTATTATAATTCCTCTCACATCTGCTCCCCACTAGACTGGGAGGTGGGGCCGTGTGCTGAACTACGGGTTTCCTGCAGTTAATGTGGGATGTACAGATACATGAACACATGAAGAAAGCTTTCCTTTAGAAAGCTAGGGGGCGCTGGGATGTATACAGACGACTCCAAGGCAGAGTAGACACCTTCATGGAGGAGCAGATGACACACTTTGGGGATTAAGGGGGGAAAAACCATGTCCCATCTCAGAACCCACCTGCCTCTCAGAGAGAAAGGGATGGAGGGGGGTGGGGAGCGTGTCTAGGGATGGGGTCGCGTTCAGGTCACAAAAGCAGAGGCTGGCTCATTGCTGGTGATGACCTCAGTGTGTGGCATAAACACTTAGGCATTTCCTGAGGGTCCGTGTAGAGTGCTCCTGGGCCCACTTGCCTCTTCAGTTAGGTCACCCATTTCACTTAGCTCTCCAGCGCCACCTAGCTGCCCCGGAGGCATCCGCGCCTTTGCTTTCGTGAGCCCCTCCCATCAGTCCAGTCTGAAGGCTTAGTAGCTACAAGAAGGCAGTCCACCTCCTGCTGCCTCCCTTCCCATACAGCTCTCCTCACAAACCTTTCCAAATATGTTCAGCTGTCCTATTTTCCTGGAAGACACAGTACAGGTCTCACAGGGAGAATCTTTCTTCTATCAAAGGCCACTGAGCCAGAGGGGAAAGTCAATTCAGAGGCATACAAAAACCCGACAAGCCTCAGTTCCTTTTATATTTTGAGAAAGAATTTACCCCCTAAACCTAAACTACAATAAGCTAGAAAATCTATTTTTTGGTTTTAGATCATGGTCAGTTCAAGAGGAGAAAAAGCATGAGACAGAAAATAGAAGAGGAAAGACAGAGTGAGAGAATGGAAGCTCAAGACCGCTAGGAGGAAAAGGCAGAGTGAGTCGGAGAGAATGAAAGAGAAAGGCCCACGCTGTTTGTCCATCCAGTTCCTGTATCTCCTAATATTTCCATTTCTACTCCCACTTTTTTTTTCTACTCCCTCTTTAACAGACCAAGTACTTGTTGCTTAGGTCAAGCCTGGAAGTTAGATTCGACACTGAAATTTGTCCTGCATGTTTAGGTCTGTGTATAGATGAGAGTGTCCCTAAATATCACCACTGAGGAGTCAAACACCAAGGAGAGTGGAGGTCTTACATCTGAGGCTCAGGATGCAAAAGGGACAGAGGTGGGTGTAGAGGGGGAAAACACAGTAGGGCCACGTCATGGAGGTTGTAGATTGACTCAATTTTCAGATAGTCTTGTTTAGGTCAGGAGGGCTTTCCTCTAATAATTCTTTGGTGATTATTTCTGCCCCAAATTATCTTGTTGTCTTTCAGTGACTCTTATCAGCTCTAAATTGTATCCTAGATCTGTTCTCCATATTTTCTTTTTTTTTTTTATAAAAAGGATGTTATTTATTTATTCATGAGAGACACACAGAGAGAGGCAGAGACACAGGCAGAGGGAGAAGCAGGCTCCTTGCAGGGAGCCCAATGTGGGACTCGATCCCAGGACTCCAGGATCACGACCTGAGCTGAAGGCAGACGCTCAACTGCTGAGCAACCCAGGCGTCCCTGTTCTCCATATTTTCTTAACTAATCTCTCATTTTTTATGTCTCCTTGTTTTCTGTTTCCTTAAATTCACTAATTCAGTATATTGCCATGTCCAATTGCCTCGTCAATGCTTTTATGGGGGTTTTAAGTTTAACACAATAGTTTTCACCCTTATTCAGTATTTCATGATCTAAGATTATGTCCTTTTCATGATGGTTCTCTTTAGTTGAAAAGAGGAAATATCCTTTGAATCGTATTGACAAGACAAATCAGATCTCTTCTAAGAACTATCTTACTTCAGAGGAAGTTTGCTCTCCAAATCTTCAGAAGTTTGGGGTCCTCTTCTTGTGAACTTCAGAATGTCTTCATAGGTCCTTTCCTCCTGAATTTATAGTCTTACATGAGAAAAGCTATAGTTTCCTAGTACAGTAAATATAATTTGCTTTGCTTTTCACTTGTGGTCACAAGATGGCTGCCATAGCTCCAGGCATCACAAACATTCAAGGTAGGAAGAAGGTAAAATAGGTGATGGTGCTTTTTAGGAAAGCAAAAGTTTTCTCATAAGCCTTCCAGGAAAACTTTAGTGTTCAAAATGGTATCACATGGGTACCACTAGCCATAGGGAGGTTGGCAAAGCAAGTGTTGAGCTCTTTCAGCTTGTGTAGTAGAGATGAGCAAGAAAGAAAGGGGTTAGCAATGGATGGATGGGTTACCAATCCACAACAATGGCCACAGAACCTAAGGGGTGGGTCACACAAAAGGCCCCTGCCCACATCCCTTTCCCCATCTCTCAGAGGGGAACAGCCCTTTCCTGCTATGCCCCAGACAATTAAGCCTCAGCTCTCATGGTTTCCTCCCATCTAGTTCTTATAACATAGAGATTCAGCAAAAATTCCTCTAGTTTCTAACACAGATGCAATTCCCATCCTTGGTGTTTAGGGCTGCTGCTACAGATTTTTCCATACTTGTTTATTCTGTAGAATATTTCAATGAAGATTTATGAAAGGGAAGAAGAGTAAAGGCCTATATCTGTGTCACACCATCGTGCCCCAAAGTGCAGTCATGACCCTTCCTCGGCCAACACTTTAATTATCAGTTAGCTCCCTCATGAAGTCATTCACAGTCAACTTCAAGCTGCAAAGGGAATCAAGATGGAGTCTAGAGGGAGCAGTGGGATGAAGGAGGCCTCGGGGGAAGAAAAAGAGATCTAGAAGGGAAACAGGACAGGTGCCTAATGCCAAGTTCATTAACTCAGATATATGTGGCTCAGTGGTACCCTAGGGCATAACATGAATAATTTAACATCACTTTCAGAGCCCACGGATTCCTTCTCCTTTCTCTCTGACTCTTTCTTTCTCTTTGCTGTCTGGATATTTCTGCTTCTATCTTCCTCCCTCATTTGATTTTTTTCCCCTTAATTCTCATATTATACATATTATACATTTTAATTCAGTTTTTATTTCTCCTTATGGTAAAAATGTTCTATATTTTCTTCTAATAAAAAGAAAGAAAAAGCATTTTAAATTACGTACATTTCTGAATGATTTTTTCTCTGTGAATGTGCCATCTCAAATAGGAAAGAAAGAAAGGTTCCTCACTCCCAGGCTAGTGAAAGAAATGACATTATCAAAGAGAAGAGGGAACTGGGGATGAGTGGAGTCGACTAGAGGGTGGGTGGAAAGGCAGGTCTGTGAGGTCACCCGCCAGGGGTGGACACAAGCTGCCACGGCTGCTCAGCCACTCGGGCCTGCTCTCCTTGCTGAGTGAGAGCAGAGTTGTCCTCGTCAGGAGAGCGAGGAGGGAAGAACAGAGAGAGCTGGCTCATGAGGAACTTGCCTTTCTTTTGACTCTCCAAGAAATGGTACCCAAAAATCTCGGTAGAAAAGAAAGCAAGCAGTTCATCACGTCCAGGGAAGCCTCTGGAATGACAGAGGACTAGCCTGCCAAATTCTCCCCCTAGACTATACCTGGGGAATGAAGATGAAGCAGTTGATTGTGGTTGTGCAAACGAAGATACCTCCAGATGTGAGTCCAAAGACCAAGTTGGGCCAGGAATGCAAGTATCTGGTGACCACGAGGAGAAGCCCAGCGGTCACTACTACGAGGTTGACCCCAACCATGATGGTTAAAGACTGATTCACAGGAGGAGAACTGACGTGGTCAGTCAGGCCAGCCAGGTAGGCGCCGTATAGCAGCAGCAGGCCCTGGAGATGGAGAAGAAAACCAGGGGCTGAGAGACCTGTAACAACAGGCCCAGTGTCAAAGAGCAGTAGGGTTGGGACCAATTTTCTCACCTTTAAAATATGGATAATAATACTTACCTTAAAGGGTTGTTAGCAAGATTTACTAAGATAGCACATGAGAAGACCCTAAGGGCTGCCCCTTACACCTAGTAGGTGCGAAATTAATGTTATTTTCCTTTCTTTCACTGGGAATTAGTTTATTATTGGAGGTCAGCAAGTCAGCCATCCGACAGGACTCTGCTGGGACAAGGCACAGGACAGGATGGTGTAGGTGGGTGGGAGGTCTACAGGACGGGCTGCTGGGCCCCAGGAGGGCAGTGGGCACATGGTGCTGTTGGTGGTAAGAATGACCACACCCGTTGTGTGGTTTTGCACTACATGGAGCTGAGAGGCACGGAGAGGCTGAAACAGCCCGTGGTCTGCTTGTCAAGCCATGTGCCGCACCAGGGGCAGCGCCCGAGGAATGGGCTTTTTTTTTTTTTTTCCTAATGTTCCCAAAGGCACCATCTGCTTGCCAAGCCCTGCACCTGCAAGATTGCATCTGTCTAGAAGGGATGCCTTTTTCTAATTTACACAAAGGATCTCTATAGGCTAGCAGTGGCTCTGTGCCAGTGGGTGTTTATGGGAGATAGAAAAAGAGAACAAAGGCAGGCTGGGACCTAAGCAAGACGATAGAGCAAGCACAGGCAATAAAGGCTTCATCCATACCCTTCATCCTGTGTGTGACACTCCCTGCCCCCACCACCAGGAACCCAGGGCCCTATTCTTTTTTCTTTCCCCTGAATTTAAAACTGCCTTCAGATTTTTCACTTGTACTACAGAGAAAATTACTCACAGCACTTTAAAGTGTTTCCTCTCTTAGAGGGAGCTGCATTTAAACAGAAATCAAAGCTGTAATCAATAATACAGAATGTATAGCTTCAACATATGTTCGTCTGACTACGTACAAAGTATGATGTTAGGTGCCGATAGGCAAAGGTGTTACAAAGAATAAGTCATGCTCCTGGCTTTCAAGAAGCTCAGTCCGGTAGGGAGATTTAAGGCAAGCACACAAATGTCTATGTTTTGTCAGAGAGGGTGTGACAAAGCCAGAGGACTGAGGTGGGGGTGGGAAGCATAGATATTCAGAGGGAGAACTAATAATGAAAGCAAAGTCAGGTATCAGCAGGGTACCTGCCAGTGACCCTAAAATCACATGATTTGACCAACTCCACCTGCAAGGACAGCCCTACAAATAATTTTTTGGAGGACTGGCTGAAGGAGTCAACATGGCAGGGATGCATTCTGGGTGTCCCTAATGCCCAGTGTCCCAGGAGGAGCCTGAGGGCCAAAGGTGGCCATCCTGAGATCTTCAGTGACTAGAAGACACACAAGTCAGGCCAGTAGGGCCTGAGTTTTGGGTAACTGACACCTTCAGGTGACATGTGGCAGATTGGATCATTAATAATTTAATCAAAATTAATTCTATGATTTTGAAATATTCACATCTCATTCTTCCAAAATGTTTTAACTCCATTAAAACTCTTGCCAAAACAGAACTTGGTATAAATAAAGCCTCTCTACATCCATGACTTGTGTTTGAGTAAATCATGTCCAATACTTGTATGTCATTGGCATTCATGGCTGAGAAGTGTGGGGTTGGGGTAGTTGTCAGGCTCGGTGGGGGGTCCTGGACCTTAATGTGAAGATTTAAGTCATCCTCAGGAACTGCTCATTGACCAGGAAGCCCATGGAGGGCTGGCTCAGTCTGTTTCCTGATGCTTAGCACTCTTTTCCCCCTTTTCTTTATTTGTCCTTCAGAAAGATATTACAGTGAAATAAAATGGAAACGGGGTTATATAAAAGGCAATGGAGAAAATAAATAAACTTGAATCACGAAGTGAACTGCTATAGAGTAAGTGCTGAGTTTCTGTCCTGGGGAGGACATATTTTTTTCTTGAGCTCAAGAAATTGAGAGAGGCACTGTGTTTTCAGAACAGTCTATGGGGCAGTGGAGGATTAATAATAATAATAATATCTAACATTTATTGAGCTCTTCCCATAGGCCAGGAAAGGGTGAAAACTATTAACGTGCACTTAATCTTTTGAAATTCAAAACAGTTCTGAGAGGATGTTTGTCATCATCCACGTTTTAGGAATGAGGGAACCCAGGTTTAGAGAGGTGAAATGAGGTTTAGGGTCAGCTAGGAAGGGGCTGAATCAGAATTCAAACCCTCTCCTGTCATATTCTGAAGTTCATTTTCTTAACTGTTAAGAAGAAACTAGAGACCAAGAGCTGTTTACTTCCCAGTGTTCTCTTTTAAAAACATTTCTATCAAAGTAATACATGCACATAGTAAAAAGAGCAACATTTCCCTATCCCAGTCCTATTTCTCCGAAGCAGCCACTTGAACACTTTCCTAGTGGTAAAGTGAGTAAAATTTACCTTTAAAGACCACACATTTCTACAAAAATTCCTTCTCTGCCAGCAATCAGTCAACTGGGCCTCTCTGTCCTGAGCATCAACAGGTAGCCTCTTGCCACTCAGGACTTGCCCTATTCGTTGAAATAGACCTGCCCTAGACCCCTCACAGCCAGATTTTCTGTTTATCCTTTGCTGAAAATCAGCTAATAGGATAGTTGGTTTTAAGAACCTCCTTTAGTGCCCTGTATAGGCATCCTGTACCTGCTAGAAATAAAATCCTACTTTTGCTGTCTCACAGAGACAAATGAGGTTAATTGTGGGAGATTCAGGGTAGCATGGGGACATTTTGAGGCAGCTGGAACAACTCAAAGGACACCATGGATGTTGCCATCTGTCTGAGGGCCAGCCCTCCTTCCAATCAGAGTGAGAAAGGTTGGTGGAAAGCAGCAGGATACTTTGACCCAAATCTTGAAGAAAAACACAAGGAAGGTAATCAGGGCACTCAAGAGAACGAATAAAGCTGGATAATATGCCTCCTCATAATCTCCCTTGCAGGGAGTTGGGGAGAAAACTGGTATTACCAAATCAATTAAAAAATCAGATGAAGAAATGGGAAAAACAGTGGGTGAATTTAACATGATTTAGGGGAAAATTGAATCAGGGAGTCCAAAGAGTTGGAAAAATGACCCCCATAGCAAGTAAAAAATAGAGAAATAATAAGGGTCATGACTTTGAGATTTATGCATCATAGAAGTTTCCTCTGATTTCAAGATTCTTTGCAGAAATCACCTCATTAATTCCTATAATTCCCTTTTTGTGGCTATTTTGTTGATGACAGATAGATTATATACCAAGGAGATGTGGTTACCAACCTTGCATACCAAAACAAGAGCAATCCAGACATCAGAGTACCGGGAAGCACAAAAGTGTGAGCTGGTCAGAGAGCAGGACACATCTCTCCCTGTCACCTAGGAAGTACACAAAGTCAGGACTTAGAGAACCCACAATTACCAGCAACACACAGGAAATCTTTGTGGACATCTGGAGCACGAACTCTTCCTCACATGTGATTTTCCCCTTAAAATGTAAAAACTAGGGGATCCCTGGGTGGCTCAGGGCGTGATCCTGGAGACCCGGGATCGAGTCCCACATGGGGCTTCCTGCATGGAGCCTGCTTCTCCCTCTGCCTGTGAATCTGCCTCTCTCTCTCTCTCTCTCATTAATAAATAAAATCTTTAAAAAATGTAAAAACTATAACATTTAGGTGACTCTATTAGAATCTAAATGAAAGTGACTGTGAGTGAAAGGACAAGATAATAAAGTCTGGCTGACATGTGGATGCTTAGTAGTGGTGGGGTTTAATCCTCATGTGTGTTGCTACCACAGTGACTCATTTTAGCACATCAGCAAAATTTCAAATTATTTTCATATCATGCTTCTGCTGTTGGTTAACAGTTGAAAGTGTATATATATTAAATCTGCAATATCAAGATTCCACTGTATTCTTCAGCTTCTTGTGACGCTGGAAACTTATAACACTTTCCATTAATTGAACACTATGTACTGGGTACAGCTGAGCCCTTTCCCTGCATTGTTTCACTTCATCTACACCACAGCCCTAGGAAAGGGGAAGCACTATCATCGCTACTTTACCTATGAGGAAACAGAGCCTTTGAGAGGCTTAAATGACTTTGTCAGGGACATATGGCTGGTAAATGGGACTGGAATGAGGGCTGATTGACTCCAAAGACCACCTCAAAATACTACTCTTACTTCTCAATAACTAAGGGAAGTCATCTTCCTGTAGCTGAAAGTTCTCATTATTGGTCATGTGAGAGCAGAGATAACTGCCCAGCAGTGCCAGGACACTGACATCCCAGTGGAGGCTGTTGGAAGACAAGTGGAGCCGAGCCATGGGAGTGGTCTACAGGGCCTGCAGACAAGCGGCAAGGCATTCACCGCAGCCACAGCTCCTGACTTCCCCTCATTCTTGGGTCATTTATCTTCTTGATGGGATGACCACAGAGTGAGTGCTGCTGGGAGAATGACCCCCGTGTACCCACAGAAGCCAGTTCTCCCAGTTTGGGCAGTAGTTTCTCCGGGGATAGGGCCCCTCACCGTCATACTGACGCCAAGAATCTGGAGGCACTGGATGGGATCAGTCAGCACCCACGTCACAAGCAGGATCACATCAGCTACCACCAGGGCTGCCACCAACCCCAGTAGCTGCAGGTCTTTGATTATCTGCAAAAGAGTCAAGGTCATAACTTTCTTTTGCTTGTGGCTCTACGACACAGGAGCTGCAGTTTACTATGGGCTCTGAGCTAAATGTTCCAGCTCTCCCAGGGGGCTTCACATTCAGCCATCAAAGATGAAACACACACACCAAAGATATGCAATGGTGTCTATGTCCATATCATCACCTTCACCATCAAACGTTTTCATTTGTTTATCTTTTCCATATCCTGCCTTTTCTCACAAAGGATTAAGGGGTCTTATAAAATGAACACACTATTATTTCTAGATATGTTTATATGAGCATATAGAGAGATACGGAGGTTTTCACAGAAAACTGTTGACAACCATTAACTTGGAGGGTGGGATTGAAAGTTGCGAGTGGTGGAAGAGAGATTACTAGCATTTTCTTTATACATACACAAATCATTTGACTTAATACAAAGAGGATGTTACTTCTGTAACTACAAAAATAAAATTAATAAAAATATATACTATGAAAGGATGAAAAATATCAAGGGAAAGAGAAAATCAGGTGAAAGGTTGATGAAAGGTCAAGTGAGGAGAGTACATAGCCTTCATGATTTGGGGCAGAAATGTGGATCTGAGTTTTTGATGACCAATGAAAAGAAGGAAGCACAACCAGTTACATGATTCATGGTGTTTGTAAGATAAAAACACATCAGTCATCGGTTGCTTCATCAAACTGCTCAAAACCAGTGATAATAAGAAAATCAAATCAACAAGCAAAAAGGCACATTATGTGTAGAGGAACAATGACAAGGATGACATCAGATTTCTTATCAGATACAAGACCAAGTGAGAAGACAGTAGAATGAAAAGTTCAAGATACTGAAAGTAGAAAAGAGAGCTTCAACCTGTAATTCTACATCCAGCAAAAGTAGCTTGTAGAAGGGGGAAATAAAGACTTTTTCAGATAAACAAAAGCTAAAAGAATTCAGCATTAGAACACCTGTATGAGAATGTTAATATCCTTAAACGAAAAGGAAAATTATAGCAGGTGAAAATATGAATCTATTCAAGGAAATATTACTTTCGTGGAAAAAATATATGTTGATTTTAATTATCTAAATATCTTTAAAAGATAACCGTTCAAAAATGAGTAACAATTGTGTGGGGCTTATAACATATGTAGAAGTGAAAACAACACAAAGATCTGGAGAGGGAGAAATGGAAGCATACTATTGTGAGATATTTATACCATATGGGAATACCAATTATACGCAAACTCTTCCAGAAACTGAAGAGGAGGGAGTGCTTCCTATTCATTCTATAAGGCTGGCATTATACTATATGAAAACCAGAAAAGATTTTATAAGAAAAGAAAGCTATAGAACAACATCCTTTAAGAACATGAGTATAAGGACGCCTGGGTGGCTCAGCAGTTGAGCATCTGCCTTTGGCTCAGGGCATGATCCCAGGGTCCGGGATCAAGTCTCACATCGGGCTGCCTGCATGGAGCCTGCTTCTCTCTCTGCCCCTTCCTGGCTCATGCACATGCATGCTCTCTCTCTCTCAAATAAATAAATAAATCTTCTTAAAAAAAAGTACATACTGTGTGTTGCCATTTATACAAGATTCTGGAAGATGCAAACTAATCTATAATGACAGAAGGTAGAACAATGGTTGCCTGGGAATAGGGATGGATGTTAGGATTGGACAAGAGGGGAAGATGATAAAGATTTATGAAGAAACTTTTGCAGATTACACACATTTCATGGGTGTATACATATGTCAAAACACATCAAATCATACGCTTTAAATATGTGCAGTTCAAGCCATTTTTTTTACAAAAGAATCTGTGTTCTAAAAGGATAGATGGATTTCTTGTCCTTTAGTCAATTTTTTTCACAGTATGGTTACTCATAGCTGAGCTTTTCATAAATATTCACTGACTAATGACTGAATAATGTTTGCAAAAAAAATCATTCCAAAGAAGTAAATTTCAATTGAGTGATATATTGGTTCTTGGTAGGGCCTATAGCCAAAGAATTTGATGATCAGACTTTGAGGTTTGGGCAGGGAACCTGATAAAATGGGGAAATGTGGTCAGAATGACATCTGATGTCAGGGTAATGTAGGTGATCTGGCTGCTACACAGCTTCTAGGGTTGATTCTATCTGCTGAACGGGTATTTTCTTCCTTGCTCACTGCTCTGGGCTCATTCTTCTTAGTGCCAAGAATGGCCTTCCACATGGAAAAGAACTGGGCTCTGGTAAAGGCAATAACCGCTTACTTGCTACAGCTTCTCTGTAATCACTGTCCCTCACTCCACTTTCAGCTCACACTTGTGCCAGGCAACAGTCTCTCTCAGCATCTTGTTCTCCCTCATGCTGCTTTCAGATGTTGGCCAGCTTATACAGTACCAGCGGTACCAAGCCCTGGGGTGCATATGAAGCAGAACTATGTTCAAAGAGCTATCTCCCAAGAGCACTGATACATAGCTTTCCACGTGTGGGGACTTAGGAGGCCACACCACTCAAAGATATGAAATGAGAAGTAGGAATTTCAGGTTGCCCTAAAAGGGCCTACCCAGCAATTGGACACAAACTTCTCTAGCTTCTAATCAATAATAAAGCTGCTGTTTGCAATCAAGCGGTATGTACTTGCTAACTACTCACCACTCTCTTGTCCGGGACCCTCTGGGTAAACACCTTGTAGAGTCGCCAGCTCTTCCCCAGAATGGGGCCAAACACAAGGGAGGTCCCAATGCACAGCATGGATAGTCTTATCTACAGGGGGGAAAGGACAGAAGCAAGAGGCATGAGAGGGACCTTTGTCGTTCTCCACATTCTGATCTGCAAAGCCTCGGTCCACATAGGACTGGGGCAGGATGTCTCCCAGAATTCCAGTGATCATCTCTGAGAGGGCCCATTCCAAGGATAAAGATAACCACCACCTACAAGGATGCTGATTCAAAAGATGTCAAAAGTTGGACATTTTGTTCAAAACAAAGACTTGAGATTTAACCTACCTGAATGAGAGTTTCCATTGAGCCTCCTCCTAACGCATCTTGATCTTGAATCCCAAAGAGGTAAACACTACTGTAAGTCAGACAACTGCCAAGTAAGGTCACAATGTTCAGATTGGGACTGGACATCTTCACAATCCTAAAGTGAATCAGGAAGAAAGACACTTACAGTCATGATCCTTTGCCGTGGGAGTGAACAGAGCTTTCCCGCCAGTATAAACTCCAATACAACCTCAGAGTGAAGGGCCATTGGGAAGAAACTACTTTATAACCTTGTAAAAAATTGTTATGATTCATTTAAATTTATTTTCAAAAAGAACTAAATTCTGGCATTTCTTGCTTATATAACTCCAAGCCTTCTTTTTTTTTTTTAAAGGGCCAACTTCTAAAAAACAGGTGGTATCAGAGAAGAGTTAGGATTTTTCCATGAAATTTATGGTTGCTAAGAGACTGCTATATGCAGCCTAGTGAATAAATAACTAGCAGGTAGATACCTAAAGAGATACAGTTTGGAGCCTTTAGAAATGAGCTGTAAGGTAAACTACTATTTGGAAAAGCTTTGTGATTTTTTTCACTATTTATTTGATATGTAAAATTGTTCTTTTCTCTGCTTGACCAAAAGAGAACAGGGAAGCAGGATTGAAGGCAGGAAATTTGGGAAGGGTTTTTTTGGGTCAAATAGTCTTAAATGAGTTTACAGAATAATTCAAAGATTAGAGGGAGGTGTGGACAGTCAGGGTGTCAGACAGACCCTGGGTACCAACACAGGCTCAGGACAAGGTAAAATGTGTGAATTGGTTATCTTAAGAGCAAAACCAGGCTTACTTTGGACCGTGATTGATAACAATTAAGAAGGAATATAATTGTATTTAAGAGTTTTAGTCTAAAAAATAAAGAGTTTTAGTCTAAATAGTGAATTCTACATAAATTCAATATTTATATTGAGTCACTTGATAATTATACTTAGTTATACTTTTATTTTAAAATAATAACTAAGGAGGAAAGCATTCCTGTCTATGTACCTGGATTACCTGGCTGACCACTTTAAAGTCCCGAGCCAAGGCAAAACCAGCTATTTAAGGCAGCCTACTTCAATGACAGATGAAGTACTCAGAGGCATTCATTAAACAGTTTGGCAGTGCTAGACTTGCAAACATCATAACCAACAATGGCCCAGCTTGATTACTTCGTGGCTGGGAGCATAATTACATCCCCACACACAAAAACACCAAACCATTGCCCTGGGACTCAGGTCCCAAGTACAGACAACATAGGCCAGTAAGTCCAGTTGAGCTTTACCTTGTCTTGGAGCAAACACCTTGATTTTTTTTTTCTTCCTCTAAAAATGAGAACAAGTTTCACGTATTCCCCTTCTAAAATGGGGATAACAATAATACATCCCTCTCCCTCCACCAAAGAGTTGTAAGGATTCAATGAGGCAATACAGTATAGTGTGTGGTAGAGTGTGTGGCACAGAGTAAGCATGTAGCCAACATTAGCTAATGATATTATTAATCCCATCATCTTCAGACTTTAGAAACCTGCAAATCACATTTTCCTATCCGCTTTCTTTTCTTTTCTTTTTAAAAGATTAATTTATTTGTTTGAGAGAGAGAGAGTGTGTGAACGAGTGGGGGGAAGGGCATAGGGAGAGAATCCTCAAACAGAATCCCCACCAAGTGGGGAGCCCGACTTGGGGGTTGATCCCATGACCCATGAGATCGTGACCTGAGTCGAAACCAAGACTCAGTGTTCAACCAACTATCTGCACCACCCAGGCACCCTACCTCTCCTGCTTAATCCATTGCCAGTTTCTTTCACTTGTTATTTCAAAATATCTCTGAGTTGTCTCTTACTTTCTGTTCCTGCATGCATGATACAATCATGTTAGGAGCAATGGAAGTAGGATCAGATGTGACAGATGGGAATCCTGGCTCTGCCAATCACAGGTGTGTGACTTTGGGCAAGTCACTTAACTACTCCAGCTTCTTGTCTCATCTGTGTAGATACTATCTTTCATATCCACCCCACACATTATTGCAAAGATCAAATGAGGTGTGTGGCAAAACTCTTTGCAAGGTGATGCAAAAGTATTAATTTTTAGATTTTTGGTGTAACCTTTAGCTCTCTGTAACACCATTTTTTTCCTTGTCCTAATACATTTATATATTACTTTCAGACTTAATTTCTTAAAATACTATCCTCATCACTTAGGAAGAGAGCTGCACGTGTACAGATCAATTTTACCTTAAGTCTCCTGTATCCAAATTTAAAATCTAGCCCTATCCTCTCTACCCATTCATCTCCTCTGTTAATAGGTCTTCAAATTGTAGACTCATGGGGAATAATCATTACTACTTTGTCTCTTCCCACAAGAAGGGGAATTATGGGGTGAATACTGGCTGCCAAAGCAAGACCAGTGTTAACCAGCAGCTTCACAATGCATTTGTTAAGTAACACCATAGACAGACCAGTGCTGACACTACTTTAGAAACGGGGTCACTGCTGCCCTGGGACTGGATCCTCAGTGCAGTCAGAAGCTTGTACATTGGCACAACCACTGGGTGGACTCTTGCAGGACAAATAACTGAGGCTGATCTTCCCCATGGCTACCCCCAGCATGAGCCATGAATATCTGATGATGATCTCCTTGCCAACCAGCTGCCTGAGTTTCACAGCCACATGTTTGTGTTGTCCAGATCACTGAAGGGTAGGTTTCTTTCTTTATTCTTCTCTTGGGTCCATTTTATTTGAACACCACTTCATAAGACGATCTTCTTCGTGTTATTCAGTACTGCATGCAACCCTGATTTGGAATTTCTCCCCCTCCTGATTTAGTTAGGAGGAACTCAGTTTAGTTGTTTTTGACAAAATATACATTACATAGTCTTCACATCTCAGAAGTTGATGCAAATTCATTTTCTGAATGGACATGTTGTGTACTTATATATGTATATTTTTATATTTTTCATAAAAATTTTTACTTAAAACTTGCATCGGAGAAAAAAATGAATGGAAGATGATTTAACTATTTTGTTTGACACCTGTGAAGTCACTGAAAGGTGAATCATCTCCTATTCAGCAGATGAATTATGTATGCTTGGGAAATGTCTTTGCTACTTTAATAGGAATTCAACCACTAATGTCACTTATATTTTTCTGTTGAACTAAAAGATGAAATCTATACATGTTGAGTATTTTTGACCAACCACAAACATATAATTTCCACAAAGCAAGAAGATTTCAATATTATAAACTAAATTATAAATATCCAGTTCCATGGAGATTACCTAGGTTGCATTCATAGAGTTAAAAGCTTGGACTCAGTTACTAGCACTCAGAAACAAAGTGATTTTTTTAAAGGATTATATAGCTATCTCATCTTTTTCTCTTCATTTAGTAATTGGCAATGTAAGATAAAAGCTTTCTTGATTTTCTATTCTCAAGCAAGTCTTAATACAAATAGATAAATATCCATCTATATCTACAGAACCTGTATAAACCTGGATTATCATTTCAATAGTCTTTAATGAATTCTGATGCTTATATAACATCTATCAGCTCACAGGTATGATATTTTTTTAACAATTTACCTTTTTTTAAAAAAAGGATTTTACTTATTTATCTAAGACAGAGAGAAAGAGCACATGTAGGGAGAAGGATCACAAGGAGTAGGAGAAGCAGACTCTCCGCTGAGCCGGGAGCCCGATGTGGGGCTCAATCCCAGGACCCTGGAATTATGACCTGAGCTGAAGGCAGATGCTCAACTGACTGAGCCACCCAGGTGCCCCCAGGTATGATGTTTTAAAAGTCTCTATCAAAAAAAAAAGTTTCTATCAAATATCAGTTTCTGAACTTAGAGGTTTATTATACCTGCTTTAGAGGACTGACTTGTCATCCTTATCGTTTCTTCTTAATTCTGGTTAAGAACTGAATTTGGAAACATGACTTGCAAATAGGGTTGAGGGTACTTTTCGTGGCTATTGGAAATTTTCCTAAAATGTCACAGGACCATGGTTTCTAAAATGCTATATGGTGTCATTAAGCTTTAAACATATCTAAAACCCAAGTATGAATGTCTTTCCAAAAATGTTTTTAATAAAGCAGTTAAGATTAAATTGTACAAGTTAACTGAATTTCTTTTTCAATCCACTGTTTTTGATCCATGCTACAGTGGGATTATATAAATCTACCTCATCTGGAGATATTCCTTTTTTTTTTAAGATTTTATCTGTTTATTTGATACAGAATGACAGAGAGAGAACAAGCAGGGGGAGAGGCAGAGGGAGAGGGAGAAGCAGGCTCCTCGCTGAGCAGGGAGCCCAACGTGGGGTTTGATTCCGGAACCCTGGGATCACAACCCAAGCCGAAGGCAGATGCCTAACTGTTGGAACCACCCAGGCATCCCCTGGATATGTACAGCTTTATTGTAATATGTTCTTGTGTGTTTCAGCAAATGTGATTATTTTACTACTTTGCTTATTTCTGATGTTTTAGATTCAAAATCTAAACCCGATTCAAATTCTGCACACCTCAAAGCAATGTTTGTGTGACTTCTAACCATATATATTCTATCTCTGTATCCTAATGGTGAGAGCAGCTTGACCCTGTTCCTTCCTCACCTGGCTGGGCCGCCATTCTAGACCATCCTAGGAGATTTCATTAGCCTTTCAATCTCCAAAGTTCTAATTCTTTTATCATAATGACTTCACTTTATTTCACTTTTAGATACCCAACTCCAAGGTCACACCTTGGATGTTACCGTGATTCAGAAGGATTCCACCTCAGAAATTTTGAAAAGCAGTATCCCCCTCTCTGATCTCAATGCATTCAAAATTGAACTCTTAGTTTTCTCCCTGGACCTGTTCTTCTCACATTCTTTCCCAGTTCAAACAATGGCAATTCTTTCTTTCTATTTGGTTGGACCAAAAATCTTGAAGTTATCCTTGACTCTTGCTCACCATCCACATCCAATCTGTCATGAAGTCCTATTGGCTCTAACCTTGAAATACATCCAGAATCTAACTACTGACCACCCTTGCTGCCACCACCCTGATCAAAGTCTGACTTTTCTCATTTGTATTATTACCATAACCTCTTAACTGGCCTCCCTGCTTCTACTCTGGAGACTTGCTAAGTCTATTTTCAAGACAGCAGTCATAGCAATCCATTAAAGGTAAATCAGATCATGTCACTTCTCTGTTCAGAAGCCTGCAGTGCCTTTCCATTTCACTCAGAGGCAAACTCTGTCTTTACCAGAGTGTACAAGGCTTATATATTTGGTCCTCATTATCTCTCTATCTCATATCCTACTTCTTCCCCCTGCCCACTCCACTCCACACAGGCCTCCTTGCTATTCCTTGAAAATATCAAGCACTTGTGCACTTCAAGGCTTTGAAGTGTCGGTTCTCCCTGTCTAGAATATTCTAATTCATATATTTGCATGGCTCATTCCCTCTATCCTTTTATGTCCTTGTTCAAATGTTACCCTCTCAATCAGGGCTACAACCCCATTTAAAATCAGACTCTTTCTCAGTATTCTAAATCCTTCTTATCCTGTTTTAGTCTATCTCCATCCTACCACAACACTTCTTACTTTCTAAGCTATTACATAATCTACATATTTATTATCGTTTATTGTCTTCTCCTCCCAATTAGAATTGTTCACTATGTATTCCCATCACTAGAACACTATCTAGCATATTGAAAGCACTCAGTAAAGGGGCGCCTGGGTAGTTCAATTGGTTAAGTGTCTGACTTCAGCTTAGGTGATGATCTCAGAGTCTTAAGATCAAGTCCTGCATTGGGCTCTGTGCTCAGCAGGGAGTCTGCTTCTCCCTCTCCCTCTGGTGCCTCTGCCACTCATGCTCTCTCTCTCTCAAATAAAATAAATAAACAAAATCTTAAAAAAAAGAAAGCACTCAGTAAATACTTGATGAATGAATGGATAAGCCCCCTACCCTCCAGCCCTCTCATCTGCTCACTTCTAACACGCTTGCTCGCTGACAGCCTGCAGACCTCCAGTTCCCCAGTTCTTCAGTTTTCTCACAGTCCATTAGTTCCTCTTCCTTTTTGTACCCAGTGTGAAACCTCTGGTTGGTCACCTGAACTTTTCTCTCTCTGCAACAACCACTTCCTTTTCCAAATAAGCTCCTTTGCTGCATCTGCCTGACAAAACTCCCACCAACATTTCAATCCATTGCCTGCCTTTCTATCCAAGCACCTGTGTGTTGGGGGAGAAGATTTTATAACCTTGCAGACTTGCCACCAAAATCAATGACTTCTAACATTACTTAGCAGGGCTAACTGTACCATTCATTCTATGAGGTATGCTTAACATTTTCTTTGTGAGTGACCCAACTCATTGGATTCACAGAAACAAGAGCATACATATCTGTCTGGATGATACCCTTGGTCTAGGTTTGGTGCCCTCCTCTAAGGCTTTATAACACCCCAGGGTATATGTGCATCAGTACAGTTGTCATATTATCAGCTTTTTATGTTTGTCTCCCTAGACAGTTTCTAAAAAGCCAGGCTGTTTCTTATTCATCTGTATACAGCTGCTAGTACAGTCTTTGCAAAATGGCAGGTTTTCCATAACCATTTGTTGAATGAATGAATTCTTTAATAGATATGAAAGGCCCATTACTTCTTCCTTTCTTTATCCTCTTTCCTAATCTCATTTTTCCTTGGCAATGCTCTCCTCTGTTAGGCAGAAGGATGAGGCTCTCATCCTTCTAAAAGGGTGCCAAATGGCTCAACAGTAGCAGAGATATCTGATAGAGCAAAGTCCAGAGTTGGTTCAATGTCTGTGCGTTAAGACAAAAGGGGTACATTCTGGGTTATGGTAGGAGTTTCAGGAAGCCGCTCTTGGAATGGCTAAGATCTTCCTGGCATTACTAAAAACGAAAGGGCCGAGATATTTTGGGTGCCATGGACTTCCACAGACACTGGGTTTTGACAAATCTCTGCACCCCAAACTGTCACTGAAAAGCCTTGTCATTTAGGTGATCCACTTCTTTGCTTCCCGACTCAGCATGGTGCTGAGGGAGTCTAAAAATAAATGAAAGAAAGAATCCAAACAGGATGCTTGTGAAGATTTTTGCTCACCCATTCTCTTTGTTTCTAGGAAAGTGCAGCGTCTTGGGGATGTGTATATTCATATATGCACACACACATATGTGTTTACTTGTCTCCAATGAAATCAGACCACTTGAAAGATTCCTTTCCATTGGCTGAATCCCTCCTGGAGAATTCCCCCAGGAAATGCTTTTGTCCAATATGTCTCTTACATCATGTGTCGAGGGCTATGGAGGCCCAGTGATATGATGACAGCCCTTGTCAAGCAGCTGATGGATGAGACCTCATCTTCACGACCACACAGACTACAGTCTCAGCTGACATCTGCTCAGAGGTTAACAACATGCATCCCATTCCCTGAATTCAGAAAATCTGCTGATCTTGGATTGATTTGCTGCTTGTAGTCAGGCTAGGACACATGCCTTCTCTTTACATCCTTGCAGCCACTATATTCTGTAGCAAGCTAAAACACTCGGGCCTGCCTCTCGTCCAGGGTGGGCCTGGCCTCTCTAAATCTGCCTGCTTTCCTGTAGTTGTAAGTGCTTGCACAGCTTTGTTTTACACGGAGAGAGCGAGCTCCTACCGCTCTCCTGTCAGTTCAGGCCTGCAGCTGCTGAAGCTAGAGATGAACTGGAAGAACAAAGACATTGTCCCTGCAGGACAGCTAAGTGATTAACAGAGGCTGGACTTGATGACATCTACTTTCCTTTCCAGCTCTCCCCTTCTCAGCTTATTACGGAGGCAAGTTTTTTCCATGACTGTTAGCTTATTAATAAGCCAAACTTTGTATCCTTGCCTCTCTACCTTAAGCAGGACGACAGGCTGACCTGGTTATGAGAGATGCTTTAGAATTTACATCTCGATCAATCAATCAATCAGTGGATCTATCAATCACCAAAATGTGTAGCTGAGTGTGAAAGAAAACCTGTTAATGACGCCGCCCCCAAGCTCCTCTTTAGCAGGGGTGACCTCAGTGTTTCCATGTTTTATTAGTTATTATCTTTTTGATGATCTTTCTGTGTCAAACACATGTTAATTCAATGATTCCTAAATATCTGTTTGTTAAAGTATGAAGAACTGGAGCTAGGAAGGCAAATGAGGTACAATTTCTGTCCTCAGCTCATTCGGACACCACATCCTTGGTTTCTGACTTTTTCACTACAAAGACAATTTGCTTACTCTATCTTTTCTCCTTTAGAATAGAATGGCATTTTAATTTAATATTAGCAGTTGTTGGGACCCCTGGGTGGCTCAGTGGTTTAGTGCCGCCTTCAGCCCAGGGTGTGATCCTGGGGTCTCGGGATCGAGTCCCACGTTGGGCTCCCTGCATGGAGCCTGCTTCTCCCTCTACCTTTCTCTCTCTCTCTCTCGTGAATAAATAAATAAAATCTTTAAAAAATATATTAGCAGTTGTTTTCTCAGTATCCAATGGGCCATTTAATAAAACCTATATATATGAATGTATGCTCATTATAAATATGTGTATGTGACTATGCATATAAATTTCCAGAGAACAAATTTCAGAATACATAGCTCTCCTAGACTATATAAATAGGCAAAGGATCACTTAAACAAATGCATCCTTACAAATATTTATAACCTGAAATATGGAAATTTAGATATAAGGGTAAATACCTATTACTTCATTTTTACCAGCTCACATTTAGGACAGGAATGAAAAGGCATACTGATAGATTAAAGACAAGCTTGTGATCGGGGGGTGGGGGGAACAGCCTGAAAGAGTACCTAGAAAGGAGCTTGTATGGCTTTAATTAGCAGTACTATGGCCACATTCCACCACGATTTATAATTTTTTTTTATTTTTTATTTTTTTTTATTTATGATAGTCACAGAGAGAGAGAGAGAGAGAGGCAGAGACACAGGCAGAGGGAGAAGCAGGCTCCATGCACCGGGAGCCCGACGTGGGATTCGATCCCGGGTCTCCAGGATCGCGCCCTGGGCCAAAGGCAGGCGCTAAACCGCTGCGCCACCCAGGGATCCCTCCACCACGTATTAAAAAAAGATTAGTTTCTAAGTATATTTTTGCCATGGCTCATGCAATTGTAGTATATTTTAAATGTGTTTTAAAATGCCAAGGGGGAAAGCGCTAGAAACACAAAAATCCTCTTCTCTCATATAACCTCAGACCCTAGAGTGTAGGCATGTATTGTAATTTTATGAAGCAGTGATTTCAACTTCCTTTCTCCCCTTAGCTGTGGGGGAAGGCCTTGAGCAGTTCCTAGCCGGAGACTTGTAGCCCTTCCCAAGGGCACAGCGATGCCCTGATTTTAAGTAGAGCATAAAGCATAAGCACAATTGGCCCCACGAAACATCCAATCACAGAGAGTCTCCTGTAAACCAAAATATTATCTATTGTCTACCAGGTGACATGTAAATTGATGTCTTTGAGGCACAAAAGATTTGCCAGCCATGCTGGGAAGGTTTCCTTTCTCTCCTTTTGCTTCTTTCAGGTCCTCAGGATTGTGGCAGGAGAACTTGGGGCCTTGGTGAGTCTGAGAGGAAACGTGGGCAGGTATGGCTGCTGGAATCACTCCCTGTTGGGCCAGAATCTGGGAATTCTTGATGCTGGGACTGGGTTGTAATTACCTAGCTTTCTCCATTAGTACCTGATGTAGGACCCTAAGCCTAGTGGAAACTTACTGTTTGTTATCCTGGATAAATCATTAGAATTAGAAGGCTCTTAGAGGTCTAGTACTTAAAAGAGCTAAAAAGGAAGACTGCTAGCAAGGTGCAACTTGCTTTTTCCCTACCACTCTGCCCCCAGGAATTGCCTAGGATAGGCTTTGAGTCTCAGGGTCATGAGGAATACCACTTAACCCAGTGATTGGGCCCAACTTTCTCATTTTACAAGGAAGGGACCTGCATGGCAGTTTTACAGCCAGATAGGGACTACAATGGGCCAGCTAATGCAGATGTCCTGACTCCTGGTTCCCTCCAGTATTCTTTTACTTCCCCCCCTAGGTTACCCTGGCCACCCGGGACCCTGTGTCCATCCTACTGACAATGAATTTTGCCAGGGGCCTTTTGACCCTGGCTTCTAATGTCCAGCAGTAGCATGTGTGGTAGGCCAAGGGTTTTTACCTGCCTCCTCAACAAGCCCCTTCCAAGGCTCCATTGGCTAGCATTTATCGTCAAGAAGATAGAGGAAATCCTGAGTACTCTGCAGTGCTTTCTGCTGGGCTTTGCCTGCCCTTTCCAGTTCTGAGTGCTAGCCTGAACCTTGGACATTGGCAGGGCTCCCTTCATGGCTCCTGACTTTACCTTCTGGCTGGAACCCCAGACAACAGGCTGGGGGAGGTGTTACAATGGGTTTTGGGCTCTTGGTTTCCATCATTGCCTAGAGTCTCCAAGTTTTCGTCCCAGCAGGGCCTGGAAGTGCCTGCCCTAGGCTGTGATAGGAGTTGTGTGTTCTGTCCTGTAATCTGATGTGAAAGGAACAACTGTTAGAGAATCTGTGTGTGTTTAGGCAGCTTTTATGGATTAACGCTGAGGTCATCATGATGTAGTGGGAAAAGCATGGGGTTTGAAATCAGACTGACTAGATTGACTAGCTGTGTCTGGTGGGTGATTTGTCTAACCATGCTGAGGTCGTTTCCTTATCTGAAAATGGGAAAAATAATATTTATCCTCTCCACTGCTATAAAGGTCAGAGATAACATATCTAAAATAAAAAGTACATAAGAGGCCTGTAATAGAAAGTAACACCTTTATGAGTTTGAAGTACTGAAGGATCCTGAAGTACCTCTTAATCATCAAAAATCACATTGTAGTTAGAATCATTTGAATGTATGTTTTTTCTATATCTTAGAATATTGACAACGATATGGAATAATATTAAAAAGAGTAGCCGATATTGATTATATATTTAATATTTGCTAGGCAGTTGCTAAGGGCTCTACACACACTATCTAATGCAATCTTCACAGAATTCTGAGATACACAGCATCATTACCCCTACTTTTACATAGAGAGATGGGATTCAGTTCAGCAAAGTTCAATAAGGCGATCAAGTCACATGCCTAGTAAGACACAGGGCTGGGATTTGAAGTAGAGTTTGATTCCAGAGCCTGTCTTCTTTCACCGTTGACACATTTAACATTTTGTAAACATTGTGAAGGAGCAATCCTTATACTCCTTTGTCTGCTTTCCCACTGAGGCCTTTCGAGGAAAGGTTTCCCTTCCTCTCTGCCCATGTGGGAAGCTGCTGAGGAGGAAGCTTTCACCTACCTCTCCACCCCAGAACCCACACTCCCCCAGGTGAGGAGGGGTGAGCACCCAAACTGCAGAGAGGCTAACAGGCCTGGGACAAGTTCTTCTACCAACTGGTCTCCTAAGTAGAAATCTCCACTCCTCTCTTCTCCTTCCCCACTTCTCCCAGGCAATGAGCTCTCCTCCACCTCCCAACCCCCATTTCACATCATGTCAAGGAGGGCTTTCTAATTAGGCTTTCACCACAATCCCTGTGCTTTCTTTTCCTCAAAAAACTTTTAATTTTGAAATTATCTGAGACTAATAAGAAGTTGCAAAACAGCTTGACCCTTAACCCAGCTTCCTCCAAAGACAACATCTTACATAACTAGATTACATTATCAAAACCAGGAAATTGACAGTGGTGCAATGCTCTGAGCTAAAGTATAGACTCTTTTTGAATTTCACCAGTTTTTACATGTGTTCTGTGTGTGTGTATATGTGCGTAGTTCTATGAAATTTATCATATATACAGATTAATGCAACTACCACCATAATCAGAATACTGAACTGTTTCACTTGCAAACAAAACTACCATCAAACTATCCCTTTATAGTCATACTCTTCCCCCAGCTATAACCTCTGGCAACCTATCATCTGTTCTTTATCACTACAAATTCATCTCTTGAGCATATAATATAAATAGAATCATATAGTGTGTAACCTCCTGAGATTGACTTCTTTTATTGAGCATAATACCTTTGAGATTCATCCAAGTTGTAGCAATGTATTAATAGCTTGATCCCTTTTATTGTTGGGTAGTGTTCCATTGTATGGATGCACCACAGTTTATCCATTCATCCATTAAAGGATGTTTGGGTTGTTTCTATTTTTTGATTATTAAAAATAAAACTGCTGTAAACATTGTTTTTGTGTTTTCACTTTTCTAGGAGTAAACAGGAGTATTATTTCTGAATTACACAGTGAGCACACGTCTGATTTTATACAAATCTGCCAAACTGTTTTCCAAAGAACAGTACCATTTACTAGGCAAATACCTAGTAGTGCAGTTGCTGGGTCATAGGTTAGCTTTATTTTTTAGTTTCTTGAGGAACTTCATGCTGTTTTCCAGAGTGGCTGTACCAGCTTGCATTCCCATGAACCGTGTAAGAGGGTTTCCTTTTCTCCACATCCTTGCGAACATTTGTTGTTTCCTGACTTGTTAATTTTAGTCATTCTGACTGGTGTGAGGTGGTCTCATTATGGTTTTGATTTGTATTTTCTTGATGCCAACTGATGTTGTAGTCTCTGAATTCTTATCAAGCATCTCCTATGTGCCAGACGCTATAGCAGGTGATAGGAAATACACAAAACATTGTATTTGATTTGGAGGACTCAATTTGTAGCAGAGGAAATGGAGAACTGTATGGGTAAATATGATTATGAAGCAATGCAGTAAGTAATATAGGTATATATAAAGTGCTATGGGCATTGATAAAGGAACTGCCTTAGAACAGTAATTCTTAAATTTCAAATTGGTTAAGAATCACCTGAAGAGTTTGTTAAAATACAAATCTGGCCATCATCCCCTAGGGTTTCAGATTCACTAGGGTCTAGGGTAGGGCCCCAAGAATTTGTATTTTTAACAAGTTCCCAGAGATACTGATGCTCCAGGACCCACAGTTTGATGGATAAGAGTTTGTCTTAAAGGATAAATATAAGTTTGTGAGGTGAAAAATGAGAAGAGTCATGAAACAAGGAAGAGCATAAACAAAGGCATGGTGATAAAAGTAGTGGTGTTCTCAAGAAACAGTTACTATCTTGTATAATGAAAGCACAACTTACTTTAAAGGGAATAAGTAGAAATTGTAGATTAGGGCCAGACTACAAAAGATCATAAATGCTTATCTAAGGAGTTGAATATGCAGTAGAAGTCTATGTTTGAAAATAGGTCTATGTTTGTGGAAAAAATGCTGGCAAGAGAGCAGTAGCTCAATTGGAAATGGGCTAGACCAGCTAGGGGGCTACCACAATAACCCAGATGGAAAGTAGATCAGGGCTACACTTGGGCATTGGAGATGGGCAACAGAAGACAGACAGATATTTGAGAAGTTAACATCTAAGAATTGGTGACTAACTGAATGTATGGGAGACCAAGGAAGCTAGAATGAGGAGTGGATGGATGGTAATGTTCTTAACTGAGATAGGAACTACACAGTGGTAGAGCAAGATTAATGGTAAAGTTTGAGTCTGGTTTTTGGTCACTGAATTTGAATTGACTAAGGAACATCCATCTGAAAATATCAACTGTAAAGTTAGCAAATGGGATTTGAAAGAGGTAGGGTTTGGGGATATATTGCAAGAAGGATTAAGGCCAGGGGAGGGATATAGCTTAAAAGTGAATGAAGACTGGAACTCAGGGTGATAGCAATATTAAACGGGTAGATGGAGCAGGAGCCAGTGGAAGCAGCTAGGAGGAAGCAGAGGGTAAGTCAGGACATTCGTGTATGGTAAAGTTAAGGAAAGAAGCTTTCAGAAAGGAGGAACAGAGGAGATGGTTAAGTGTTATATGGCTTGAGACTTACTAGGATGACGTCTAAAAAGAGATCAGTTAGTTTAATGACCTCAGCAAGGGTCATTTCAGTAAAATAAAGGCAATGAATGGGAGGTGAGAAAGTGGAGGTGGCTAGTAAAAGGCCGCTCTTTTTTTTTTTATTTTAAGGCCACTCTTTTAAGAGGCTTGGTGGTAAGAGGAGGGAGAGGCATGACCAAGGGAAAACTTTCTTCTAGAGGACTTCAAAAATAATCTCAAGAGGAACATCAACAGTTTCCAGCAAGTACTCAGTATTCATTTGTTGACCTAACTTGAAATATGCAAAACACAGAGAACTATTTGAGCAACTTCTGATCCATTTACTGGGAACAATTTCAGTGTGGTAATCACTCTAGTATCTTTCTCAATAAATTCAGGGGCACATAATTAGTTTAGTCTTATTGTCTTTTGGTCTCTGACCACTCCCTGTGGCCTATATTAGCAGCAAAAGATTCCACTGTTATTCTAGCTTCTTCTTTTTAATCCATTTAAATAATCCTCTTATGTATTTTGGACTCTCTTCAAAGGTGCTTCTCAAAGTCCTTTTTCCTATTTCATACCTAACCTGACAAACTCTGTGGGCTCCCTGCTTTCCTCTGGGGAGCTTTCTACATTCTTTGAGAGATGTCATTTTCCCTCCACTGTGACTGTCACATTTTTAAGTGCTTGGATTTTTTTTTTCTTTTTTCTTTTCAGTTACTCTTTCCCTATACTTCCAATAAAGTCTCTTAAAATAGGCTTCAATCTCCTTCTGACTTTCAAAAGCCTAAATTTCAATTTTCTCCTAGTTAATACTTACATTTTGTCATACTTTCCTTTTGAACATTGAATAGTTGAGATAAATTTTCTGGGCTTATTGATTTGTGTTATGATTAGTCACATTTATTGGCTTACCAATGGTTACCTCATAAGATCTACTTTCAGACAGTAGGCAAGAACCACAGCCATGACATTTTTGGTGTCCTTGGTTTAAAACTTCCTATTATAGGAAAAATCCTATTTTAAAAAATCCTTATTAAAAAGGTCACCTCTGCCTCTTGACCTGATTAGGCTTTTTACAATTCACATTTAGTTCAATTTCTAAAACCTGACATAATTTCTAAGCCTTTAACATTTCTATATTGGTATCATCAAGTTGGTTATCTAGTCTATAACACTGATTGTCAAACATTAGAATCACCTAGAAAGAATTTTTTTTTAAAACACTGGTATTCCACCCACAGATATTTTGATTTAACTGATCTAGAGTGAAACCTAGGATTTTTAAAAGCTCCTGAGGAGATTCTAATGTGAGGCAACTTTGAGAAATCACTGGTTTAAGTATATTCCTAAGATAAATAATCTAAGTTTAAAAATTGTCAAAGGATTTGAATATTTCTCCAAAGAAGATATTCAAATGGCCAATAAGTAATGAAAAGATGCTCAACATTATTAGTCATCAGGGAAATGCAAACCAAAACCACAAGGATCTGAGTAAAATCAAAACCATAAAACCCCTTTATATCCATTAGGATGGTGATAATGAAAAAGACAGATAATATTAAGTGTTGGCAATGATGTGGAGAGATTGAAACCTTCATACATTGTTGGTGAGACTGTAAAAAGAACAATCACTTTGGAAAACAGCTCAGCACTTATGTAAATATATTATAACCCAACAATTCCACCTCTAGGTATAAAGGATAACATGTACACACAAAAACCGGTACATTAATTTTCATAGTAGCATACTATTCATAATGACCAAAAAGTGGAAACAACCAAATATCTATGAAATCATGAATGAAAAAACAAAATATGGAATATCCACTTAACAGAACATTATTCAGCCATAAAAATGAATGAAGTACTCTCTCTATGGATGAACCTTGTCTTGTAATCATTATGCTAAGATGATGCTAAGGGACAGAAGCCAGGCACCAAGGGCCACATGTTGTATAATTCCAATTATATGTATTGCTGAGATTAGACAAATCTATAAAGGCAGAAAATAGAGCAGTAGTTGCCAGAGGCTTGCAGGGAAGAAGGAAAAGGGAGAGACTGCTAATGGGTATGAGGTTTCTTTTTTGGAATAAGAATGGTCTGGAATTAGTGCTGATGATTGCCCAACCTTGTAAATATACTAAAAACTACTGAATTATATACTTTAAAAATGTGAACCTCAAGGTATGTGAACTGTATCTCAAAAGAAAAAAAGAACAAGTATATTCCCATTATTACCTAATAATAATTCTTACCCATAGAGATTTGAGTAAGATTCCCTTTGCCATAACATTTCTACTGTACTATTGTTTGTTGTAAGTCTTACACAAAACTAGGCCACCTCCTACCCTTTCTTCTGAGAATCTAAAGTTCAGGGTAAAGTCTCATATTGTACCATAATAAATTATCTGGCTTTGGTCATATGAGGAATGTAAATAAATTCTAGAGAAGGAAAGCTGGAATGGCAGTCTTTACTGAATGAAAACAGACCATTCTGCAGCCTGGAAAGGGCAAGGTCAATGGGGATGTGAACAAAACCTACTAAATCAGAGATCCGAGGTAAGATAGAATGAAATCTCAGACTACTTGAAAGAGAGGATATCAAAGATTCAGATATGCAAATCTGCGACATGAAAAATAAAAGCAACAAATCACAAAACACGCAGTGACTTAAGAATGATCATTATCCTCTAAGAGATGGTGTAAGCAATACAAAAAAAATTTTTTTTAAGATTTTATTTATTTATTCATGAGAGACACCGAGAGAGAGGCAGAAAAAGAAGCAGAGAGAGGAAGCAGACTCCATGCAGGGAGCCCGATGTGGGACTCAATCCTGGGACTCCAGGTCGTCCCTACAAAATGGTTTTAAAGAAATAGCTCTATAATAGATTTGCCTAAAAGGAGTTATTACTAATAGGTGTTTTTGTTCTTTTCCTTTAAAATAAAAAAAAATGTTAATTGTGGTAAAATACAAATTACATAGAACATAAAAATTATCATCTTAACCATTTTTAAGTATACAGTTCATTAGTATTAAGTATATTCACATTGTTATGCAACCAATTTCCAGAACTTTTTCATTTTGCAAAAGAGAAACTCTATACTCATTAAACCATAACTAACTGAACATTAACTGAAACTCTGTACCGAATAAAAAAAAATAATTCCCCATTTCTCCATTTCTCTAGCCCCTGGCAACCACCATTCCATTTTCTGTTTCTTTGAGTTTGACTATGCTAGATACCTAATATAAGTGGATTCGTGCAGTATTTGTCTTTTGTGATTGGCTTATTTCACTTAGTATAATGTCCTCAAGGTTCATCCAAGTTGCAGCATGTGTTGGAATTTCCTTCCTTTTTAAGGCTGAATAATATTCCATTGTATGTATACAGCACATTCTATTTATCCACTCAACTGTTGACAAACACTTGGTTTACTCATTTCTCTTTTTCGGAGAGGTGGGCCCAGTCATTAAGACTGACATCTAAAGGATCAACCTGTCTTAATAAAGCACTTAGTATCACTGTCAGAAACAGAAAGGCCACCAGAAATGGGGCTCAAATGGTGGCTGAAAAGATTATGCCAGACAAGTCTAAATTCAGGAGTCTAGGCAGGCTTATAAGATTAAGACACATAAATTAGATGCTAAGAGCATCAACGTAAAGAAAGTACTGGTAATTTAGGGACTGAATATGCAAGGATGTCTAAAACCTGGAATCATTCTGAGAAAGACTCAACAAAGGAGTAAATCGTGAGAGAGAATACAGCAGGGTCAGAGAGTGCAGAAAATAAGCAGAAGTCCCAGGAGTGAGGGATTGGTATCAGAAAGGCTAAGGTGGAAGTTTCAGATTCTGGTAGGTAGTGGGCCCACCAAAAAGGAACAGACTGCCAATAGGCACTGGCTGCTTCCCCTAAACCTCTCACCTGGAGCATGCAGACCCGACCAGGTAGAGAGAAGGGGGTAAAATGAAAATAGATACACCAGGCCCTGGAAATTTATACTAGATTTTAGAGGTAATTCCCAGTGTCCAAAAGGCTGTGGCTACTTTGATTTCCATCCCAGCTAGTGTCAATATCATCAGGGGTTAGATTTTTGGTGAGGCTGCAGGGATATCTATGTACTGGGGATGCTTGGGGTCTAGAGAGTGTTAATTATGTTCTGAAGGTTGTAGTGGGGCCTGCTATAAAATGAATTTAGTACTAATTTAGAACACTTATTTTCATGTGCCTGGAGTCAAAGTATGCCCAGATTCTGGGAGTGGTACTAAACTAATAGTTGGGAGTTAAGGGAGAGTCCTGGTTGCAAAAAGAAGAGGATAGAGGTTAGAAGATAGTTCTTTGCAATTGTAGAATACTGGTCTGATGTGAAATTTCTCATGATGGAAAATAATTGATCAGTTGTTACATAAACAATATTACCAGTTTGTTTCTTTTTCTCTTTTTCTTCTTCTTTTAAAGAGTTCAGAGTATATAGGGACAGATGTGTAGGAAAAAAGATGTTTCTAGAAAACTATACTCACAGATAAGCTTCTCTAATTTGCCAGTTCTTCTGTGCTGAGGCATGTTTGCTAGCAAATAAATACACTAATAAATCTATCAGGGGCAGAAAGGCAGTGGAGGACAGCTGCAGCCACAGCATCCAGGAATGACAGTGATTAATTCCTACATCTGCTCAGTCGGATAGAAACAAAGGTCAGTGTGCATAGATTAGCATCCTGAGCACCACCTCCTCCCAACACCCAACACAGAAACATGAAAGAATAGCATCTTTCACCACCGAAATGGCAAAATTCAAAATGCCTGAGAGATGTTTGCCATCTGACACCCCCTTTCGAAAAAGCAAGCTTTTTAGTGGGATGGAGATGGACTAGGCATAGAATAGGATAAAAAAGTGATTAATGTCATATAACTGTCTAATCTTGTTAGCATCCAAATTACGCAAAATTTCGATGCTCAGCTACATTTACAAAAGCAAAAGAAAACAGAAAACTTAAAAACAAATCTTGATGCAGTAATACAAAGTAAGAAAGGCTATCACAGTGAAGCAGTTGAACACATGTGGACATTTGATTTTATGTAAATAAGGTATTTGGAAGTTGATTCTGTCCTCATGTTCAAAGTCCCCTGAAGACATTACCACTTCCTACCCATGATTCTTTCAATTACAGAACCCTGACAGGCTGAGGGTTTTTGCTTTTGGGCTATGATGAATGCTGCTGTACAAGTTTTTGTGTGGACATACATTTTCATTTTCTTGAATATATACTCCAACATCTAATTACTGGATAATATGGTAACTCTTCATTTAACATTTGGAGGAACTGCCAAATTATTTTCCACAGCAGCTGTACCATTTTACATTCCCACCAGCAGTATATGAGGTTCCAATTTCTCCACATCCTTGCAAACACTTGTTTTTCTCTGTCTTTTTAAATTCTAGACATGTTAGGGGGGTATAAAGTCGTATATTAATTTCGTTTTGATTTTATTTCTCTCATGGCTAATGATCTCATACATCTTTTCATGTGCCTATTGGCCCTTTACAGATCGTCTTTGGAGAAATGATTATTCAGATTCTTTGCTCATTTTAAAATTGAGTTGTCTTTTTTTATTATTGAGTTGTAAGCGTTCTTTATGTATTCTAGATATAAGTCCCTTGTCAGATATATGATTTGAAAATATTTTCTCTCATTCTGTGAGTTCCTTTAATTTTCTCAATTGGTGTTTTGAAGCACAAATTTTGTGTTGGGTTTCACCAAAAAAGGAAAAAAGTTGGCTCTGTATTTCAGTTACATTGAATCCATATATCAATGTGGGGAGAAATGATATGTATCTTTACAATATTAAGTCTTCTAATCTATAAACATAATGTATCTTTTATTTATTTGGAACTTCCTTAACTTCTCTCAAAAATGTTTTATGATTTCCTATGTAGAGATACTGCATATTTTTTCCTAGTATTAGTAGGGTTCAGTCAGAGAACAGAACCAGTTGGAGATAATAGGGATTTGTTGCAGGCAATTAATTGGCTTACGCCCTTTTGTCTTAAATTCCACTTTTAGCCATTTGTGTTCTAGAATTAAGGCACCCAAAGAACATGACTTTTATCTAAGGGAATGCTATAGGTATTTCTTTCAAATGTTAAAGATCTATTCTCAAAGTAGCCATTTTTCCTCTTAAATGTAAGTCAGGTCATGTCATTCATCAGTTCCAAACCCTACAGTGGCTCCCCATAATACTTGGAGTACTGCCATGGTCATTACATTGACCTACAAGGCCTTACATGATCTTCCCCCTTTCCCCTTTACTCTCTGTCCTCATTTTTCCACATTTTTTTTCTACTTTCTGCCTCATTTACTCAGTTCTACTTTCTGCCTCATTTACTCAGTTCCAGCCCCATTAGTCCTCATTCCTTCCTCATGGACCTTGAGTATTCTGTTCTTTCTGCCATTCTGGAATGCCATTCCAGAAAACCATTCTGGAATGGTTTTCACTTCATGACTTGTTTGTTTGTTTCTTTCGTTTTTTTTTTTTTTTTTTAAGATTTTATTTATTTATTTATGAGAGACACAGAGAGAGAGAGGCAGAGACATAGGCAGAGGGAGAAGTAGGCTCCCCATGGGGAACCTGCTGTGGGACTTGATCCCAGGACCCTGGGATCACACCCTGAGAGGAAGGCAGATGCTCAGCTACTGAGCCACCCAGGCGTCCCCATGACTTGTTTTTTATGCCTTTTGATATTACCTTCTCAGTGAGTTCTTCCCTGACCAAACTTCAAAATAGCAGCCAGCACTCTGATATTCCCATTCACTTTCCCTGTTTTACTTTTCTTTCCTGCACTAATCACTAATATTCCATATATTTGACAGTTGATTTTGTTTATTGCCTGGTCACCTCTGTAGGAAAGCAAGGTCCATAAGGGAAGAGATTTTCTGGCTACTTTGCTCTTTGATGCAATCTCAACACCAAGAACAGTACCCGACAGATTGTTGACTAATTCAATAAATACTTGTTAAAATAAGAGGCACATTTTTAAGAACTTAACTATGAGAAGGCCTTCTAAAAATACATCACTCTCTGGCCAATAGGGTATCAAAAGCAAATAGATTTTAATGGTATGATAAGACTGAAAGGATAATTTAGAGTAAAAGGCCACAGACAGGAGCAATGGGAAACTGAGGCTCTGGATGTCATTTCTTGGGCTCCTGCAGGGAACAACCACTATGAGGGAGAGAAAAGAACAATGGAAAGCAAATGGAAAGCAATTGCTTACCTATGGCACAATTTTACATAAAACTGCTACCATATTAAAGTTAAAGGATAAAACATCCATCTTCTAAGAAATTACCTTTATTGTCATAGTCTATATTCTAGTTCACTTAATTTGTTTATTCAGGAAACATGGAGTATAGTCCAGGCACAATGGAGATAGAGATTAATAAGACGTGGTCCTAAACTCAAGGAGCTCATTATCTGCTAAGGGAGACAGTGCTTTCTTCTTTCCAATCCAGTGAGCTGTGATGGGTCAATGACATGCTTAACTGTAACAGTGGGTATGCAAAGGGGTATGTATCAATTTCATCTAGGGGTCATAGTGATTTAGGCCTGACTATAGGATGGACAAACAGCATCAGAGGACTGTGTAAAAAACAGTCCTATCCATTAAGACTGATGCTCCCTCATTAACTTCTTGCTAAGGACCCCTATTCCATCTCCCAGCCAGTACCCAAGAAAACCCCATCTGGGTTCCTAACCCTAGATCTATCTTGTCACCTTATTTCTGCTTCTCACCTCTTTTCCAGCACCATTCCTGAATGCCAGTGGCTTTTGACCTCATGATATACCACTTTTGGCTCTATGCTCAATCCTTTGATGATGGATAGGAGTTTTTTTTTTCCCCCCGACTATAAACCTTAGCTTTCTTTTTGGGTAAGTTCTTGAAAGATCTGCTCCTGTCACTGCCTCAATTCAGTCCCAGGCTCTGCAACCCTATCCCTAAATCAGCTATACGAGTGGTTTTTATCCTGACTGGATCTTTTTTCTTGGCCAATAACCATCAAACTAAGGATTACAGAGAAGATACCAAAAATCTTTGTAGAGCATAATATGAGTGCAAACTTCCTCATATCCAACAAGATGCCAACTGCTGTCCTTTCTTCCCCATCACCTTTCTTTCAGCTCCAATTACTCAAACCACAAAAAGGAGAGACCTGAAACAATCAATACGGAAAGAGCATAGCTATCCCGGCAGCAAGTCATTATTTTTTGAAAAGCTATTTTTAAAAAACAGAATGTATTTTTTGATTTGCTCATATTTTTCCACCCGGGCGATGCATCTGAAGCTCCCAGGAATACTTAAATTACATTTTACACAAAATCCTGAGCACAGTAGGTGTGCAGCTCAGCAAATATTTACTGAGGTAACTTCTCTCCCCAGACAAAGATCAGGCTTGTTATGACTCACTGTAAAAATAGGGAATTCCTCAGGTTCAGATTCCTCTCCTTTAATGACAGCTCCCTATGTATGCATGCCTCCATTAAGAGCCCTGCATCGTCCCATGGGACTTGGGGGCATAGAACCAGCACAAATGCAACATGAAGCTCTGACTACTGGGTTGCCATGAATAATAAAGTATTTTGTCACAAAGCCTGAGTCTCACGTCTTTTGCTAGCATCTACAAGACAGTAATGGGTTAACTTGTTAACCTGCAAGTACAGCAAAATCTCATCCCCGCACGTTTCTTATTACTCAAATTTCTTGATTTCCCAGTCAGTAAAATCCAAGATACTGGGGGTTATTGTGCAAATGCCACTTTCAATTCTGAGAAATAACAATATGTATATAAGAACTAATATCAATATTAATTATCACAAAGGACAGTGAGATAAGCTCTTGGAATAAAAGTCTAATTGAACAAGTTTAGTTTCATATAGAACTTATGACATTGCCCTTATTTTATAAATTACATAAGAAGTACTAGGAGAGCCTTTGGGCCTGAAATATCTACTTCCTCCAAGCTAAGTGATTATTAAACTGTAAGGGAAATCTAGAAAAAAAATGCATTCTCCCATAATCGTCATTAATATCTAGTACAGTTATCAGATAGATTTTAGGTCACTTAGCAGGGCCCTTTGAAGAAGGACACGAGATATAGTACACTTTTTTTTTCCTTCATGAGAACCTTCTCAGAAAAAGAAGAATGTTTGTAGACTACATTTTGAGATAGCTTTATTGAATATAACTGCCACAGAATAAACTGCGCATAATTAATGTACATGATTTGGTAAGTTTTGATATATGTAAGTATCTATGAAACACCACAATCAAGGTAATGAACATCCATCACCTCCAAAAGTTTCCACACGTCCCTTTGTAATGCCTCCTTCCTGCCACTCCCCCACCTTCAGGCAACCATTTATTTGATTTCTGTCACTACAGATTAGTTAATAACAGATTAGTTTAATTTTCTAGAATTTTGTATAATTGGAATTCTATGCTATGCAACATTATCTGCCTGGCTTCTTTTACTCAGCATAATTACTTTGAGATTCATCCATGATGTACCAAGTATCAATAATTCATTCTTTTTCATGCTGAGTAGTATTTTATTATATGGATATACCTAATTTGTTTATCCATTCACCTGTTGATGGATATTTCTTCCATTTCCAACCTTTGGCTATTAAAATAAAGTTGATATGAACATTGATGTACAAATCTTTGTACAGACACATAGTTTTATTTTTTCTTGAGTAAAAGCCAAAGGGCAGAATGGTTGGATCATAGGGTAGGGTGTGTGTTGAACTTTTAAAGAAACTGCCAGACTGTTTCCTAAAATGGTTGTACCATATTGCAGTCCCACCAGCAATGTATACCAATACTTGGCTTAGTCAGTTTTTAAAAACTGTAGCCATTGTAATAGTGTATAGTGGCATTTTTTAAATAAATTTTTATTTATTTATGATAGTCACAGAGAGAGAGAGAGAGGCAGAGACACAGGCAGAGGGAGAAGCAGGCTCCATGCACCGGGAGCCCGACGTGGGATTCGATCCCGGGTCTCCAGGATCGCGCCCTGGGCCAAAGGCAAGTGCCAAACCGCTGCGCCACCCAGGGATCCCTGTATAGTGGCATTTAATTGTAGTTTACATTTGCATCTCTTAGGGGTGCCTGGGTAGCTCAGTCTGTTAAGCACCTGCCTTCGGCTCAGGTCATGATCTTGGGGTTCTGGGATTGAGCCCCATGTCCATCCAGCTCTCTGCTCTGCAGGGAGTCTGCTTCTCCTTCTCCCTCTGCCCCATTCCTCTGCTCATGTTCTTTCTCTCTGTCAAATAAATAAATAAAATCTTTAAAATAATTTGCATTTCCCTAATGTCTAATGGTGTTGAACCTCTTTTCATAATGCTCATTTGCCATCCACATGTATGTATTCTGTTGAAGTGTCTCTTCAAATCTTTCTCTTTTTAAAAATTGGATAGTTTTATTACTGAATTCTCAATATTCTTTATGTATTCTGGATATAAGTTCTTTATCAGATACATAATTTGCAAATATTTTCTTCTAGTCTCTCTCTTCATTTTCTCAATATTTTCTTTTTTTTTTTAAAGATTTATTTTTATTTATTTATGATAGACATGGAGAGAGAGAGAGAGGCAGAGACACAGGCAGAGGGAGAAGCAGGCTCCATGCTGGGAGCCCGACGTGGGACTCGATCCCGGGACTCCAGGATTGTGCTCTGGGCCAAAGGCAGGTGCGAAACCGCCAAGCCACCCAGGGATCCCCATTTTCTCAATATTTTCTTTAGAAGAGGTTTTGAATTTTTATTAAGTCCAATTTATCACTCTTTTCTTTTATGGTTTGTGCTCTCAGTGTTATGTCTAAGATATCTTATTCCAAGGTCACAACATTTTCCTTATAGATTCTTTGAGAAATTTTAGTTTTAGCTTTCTCAGATCTATGATCCATTTTGAGTTAATTTCTGAAAGTGGTGTAAGATGTAGATCAAAGTTCATATTTGCATGTGGATATCCAATTGTGCCACACTATTTGTTTAAAAGATTGTCTGTCCCTTCTCCGCTGACCTCCTTTTGCACATTTGTTGAAAAGCAGCTTCCCTTATACAAGTAGGTTTATTTATTTATTATTTTTAAAGACTTTATTTATTTATTTATTTATTCATGAGAGACACAAAGAGAGAGGCAGAGACATAGGCAAAGGGAGAAGCAGGCTCCCTGCAAGGAAGCTGATGCAGGACTTGATCCCAGGACCCTGGGATCATGACCTCAGCTAAAGGCAGACACTCAACCACTGAGTCACCTAGGCACCACAGGTAGGTTTATTTCTGAATGCTATTTTGTTCTGTTGATATATATGTCTATTTCCTTTTTTTAAAAAAAAGATTTATTTTAGAGAGAGTGTGTGTGTGTGCAAGTGGGGGAGGAGCAAAGAGAAGAGAGAAGTGGACTCCCCACTAGGCACAGAGCCCAGTATGGGGCTTGATCTCACCACCATGAGATCAGGACCTGAGCTGAAATGAAGAGTTGGATCTTAACTGACTGAGCCACCCAGATGCCCTATTTGTATCTAATACCAAACCACTTTCATTACTATAGATTTAAAATAAGTCTTAAAATCAGGTGGTCCTAATCCTCCAACTTTAGTATTCTTTTTTAGAGTTGTTTTGACTATGCTAGGTCCTTCATATTTCTGTATGAATTTTAGAACTAGCTTGCCAATTTATATATATAAAAAAAAGCTGGGGTGCCTGGGTGGCTCAGTTGGTTAAGCATCTGCCTTCAGCTCAGGTCATGATCTCAAGGTCCTGGGATCAAGCTTCATGTGGGGCTCCCTGCTCAGTGGGGAGTCTGGTTCTCCCTCTCCCTTTGCTGCTCCCCTGCTTTTTCTACTCTCTTTCTCTCAAATAAATAAATCTTTTTAAAAATGCCAGCTAGGATTGTGATGGTAATTGGGCTTAGTCTGCAGATCAATTAAGAGAGAATTAGCAATATTGACTCTTCCAACCCATGAACACAGTAATTCTCCATTTATTTAGTATGTATGTATGTATTTATTTATTTATTTATTTATTTTTATTTAGGATTTAACTTCTCTCAGCAGTTTTATAGTTTTAAACATATAAGTATTTCACAGTATTTTTTAGATTAGCAACATTTTGTAGTCTTTAGTGTGTAAGTATTTTGCATTATATTTGTCCCTAAATATTCATATTTTTGATGCTATGGTAAATGGCACTGCATTTAATTTCACTTTTCAATTGTCTGTTTTTAGTATTTAGAAATACAGCTAGGTTTTGTTCCTTGATCTTGTATACTCCAACCTTTCTAAACTCATTTATTAGTTCTAGTAGTCCTTTAAGTAATAGATTCTACTGAATTTTCTACATACACAATAAGGTTAATAAAGGGTAAAGCCATTTTAATTCTTCCTTTCTAAACCATGTGCCTTCTATTTCTTTTTCTTATCTTATTGCACTGGCTAAAATCTCCACTGTTCAATAAAAGTGGTGAGAATGGACACCTTATCTTGTTTCTGATCTTAATGGGAAAGCAGACAGTCTTTTACCATTAAAAAATGATGTTAGCTATAGTTTTTTTCATAGATGTACTTTGTTGGGTTGAAGAAGTTCTCTTTTATTCCTAGTCTGTTGAGACCTTATCAGGAATGGATGTTGAATCTTGTCAAAATCTTTCTCTCTCTAGAAAGATGATCATTGTTTTAAATTGGTAAATATGATGAATTATATGACTGATATTTGGATATCAATTCAATCTTTCATTCCTGGGATAAAACTCACTTTGTCATGATGTATTATCCTTTTGGTATTTGGATGGACTCAACTGGTTAAAATCTTGTTTAGAATTTTAGACCTATGATCATGAGGGGTATTAATTTATGGAGTTTTTTTACTCTAATGTCTTTATTAGGTTTTAATATCAGGGTAATGCTGTCCTCATAGAATGAATTAGGGAATGCTCCATTATTTTCAGTGTTTCAGAAGATGTTCTGTAAAACTGGTAACATTTCTTCAACAATATGGGCACAGATTAGCTAGGTGCCTCTAGCTCAGGATCTCACACAAGGATGCAGTCAAGAGGCCATCCATTGCTGCAATTTTCCAAAGCTCAACTGGAGTAAAATCTGCTTCCATGCTCATTGCTGTTAGCAGGCCTCAGAAGACCTGTTTTCAGGTTCATTGATATGGCTGTTAGTAAGCCTTAGTTCTTGAGGGATGTAGACTAGAAATCAGTTGCTTGCTACGTGGGCCTCTCCACAGGGTAGCTCACAACAAGGAGGTGGCCTCCCTCAGAGAGAGCAAGTTAAAGAGTGAGAGAGATCCAAGAAGGAAGACACAGTCTTTTTTGCAACCTTATCCAGAAAGTGATATCATATAAGCAAGTCAGTAAGTCCAGCCCATATTCAAAGAGAGGGGATTTCACAAGAGTGTGACTATCAGGAGGTTGGAATTAATGCAGAAATGTTAGAGACTGCCTGCCACAGTTGTTCTTAATATTACCTTAGTATCTTTCTAGTATCTGTAGAATCTTGGGTAATGTCACCTCTCCTTTGTTATTTAGGTAATTATATATTCTCTTCCCCTCCTAATCATTTGAAGTAGAGGTTGGCCAATTTTATTGATCTTCATAAAGAGCTTTGGTTTCATGTTTTTTTTCCTGATTTTTTTTGTTGTTGTTCTATTTCAACAGTTTCCACTTTCATCTTTATTATTTCCTTTCTTCTGCTTATTTTTGGGACTCACTTGCTCTTTTTTGTTGTTTCATAAAGTAGATCTTTCTCCTTTTCTAATATGGAGTTTAGTGCTATCATTTCCCCATAAGTACTGCTTTAATGGCATCCAACAAATTTTGACATGTTATATTTTCATTTTCATTCATTTGAAAATACTTTCTAGTTTCTCTTTTGACTTTTTCTTTGACCATGAGTTATTTTAAAGTGTTCTATTTAGTTTCCAAATATTTCAAAATTTTCCAGAGTTCTATCTGTTATGGATTTCTAATTTAATTCTATTGTAGTCAGGGAACATACTCTGTATGAATTGAATGCTTTTAAATTTAATGAGACTTTTTCTATGACCCAGAATATGATCTATCTTGGTAAATGTTCCATGTGTACTTGAAGAGAATGTGTATTCTGTTGGTGTTGGGTGTAAGATTATATAAATGTCAATTAGGTCAAGTTGGTTGACAGTGCTGTTCAAGTCTTCTATATCTTTACTAATTTTCTCTTGTAGACTACATTAAAAGTTTTTTTAAAAAATATTTTTAAAATTTATTAATGAGAGACATACAGAGAGAGGCAAGGCACAGGCAGAAGGAGAAGCAGGCTCCCTGTGAGGATCCCAATGCGGGGCTTGATCCCAGGACCCTGGGATCACAACTTGAGCCAAAGGCAGACACTCAACCACTGAGCCACCCAGGCACCCCTACATCTAAAATTTTTATCAAAAATGTAGTATCTACAACTGAACTTGAACATTACTATAATATTTATATCTTATTAAAATATTTTTCTTCCTCTGGTACTACACACACACACACACACACACACACACACACACACACACACACTCACACTCACAAATTGAGAGACCAAAGAACTGAATGAAATGAAGCATCTGTGTTGCTGCACCTTTGAACAAATCTTATTATTTAGGAAAGCACTTTGAAACTGGGCTATTTTATCTTTCCTTGTCTGAACTTGTAAGCTACTTAATTGCAAAATGTGTTTTTATTCACAGTGCCTCTTATTTTATTCTTTATGCCAAGTCATGTTCCCACTGCAAGCAAGACAGGCATCAAAATCTTCAATGGAATGAAAAAAATATAGGTGTTTCTACTATAACACTGTTTACAAGTGTTCCTACTTTAACAGGATATATAAATGCTTTAAAAACCTTGCATTCTACAAAATTGTGTATAAAAATAATGGGTTATGGGGAAATAGTATGGGGCCATAACAGTTGAAACATATTTAACTTTGTAACCAAAATACTAATAAAAATAATGATTATCCAATCAAAATACTAGCACTCAGCAAATGTCAATTACCACCATTTGTATGCAGATCACAATTGATTTTTGCAACCTTAAATCTACAAGGCATAGGTACTTGAGGACATTCAACAATCAATTGTTTTTAAACACACGGGAAATATCTTCTCTACTTCTCCATCTACTCCTACAGCTCATCACACAGCTTCATAACATAGGAAGTATACCTGTTCTTTTTTTTAAATATTTATTTATTTATTTATTTATTTATTTATTTATTTATTTATTTATTTATTTATGATAGTTACACACACACACAGAGAGAGAGGCAGAGACACAGGCAGAGGGAGAAGCAGGCTCCATGCACCGGGAGCCGGACGTGGGACTCAATCCCGGGTCTCCAGGATTGTGCCCTGGGCCAAAGGCAGGTGCCAAACCGCTGCGCCACGCAGGGATCCCTATACCTGTTCTTAAAGCCATTAAACCAACTACTATTTGTGCAGTTATTGGTAGTACAATATTCTTAGCTTAAGGCTTCCTTCTTTAATTGTAGGAAGGCTTGCCCCTGAATGCTTTAAACTACTGATCTGCTGGGGGAAAATTACATATGAACCAATGATATTATTTTCTTACTTGCCAATTGGGTATTAATATGTACTATAGTAATAGAGAAATGTGTTGTAGCTGCAAAGTCTGTACTCCATAGTTCTCTAACTTTGAAATGCATGATTTTCCCAGTCATTCTCTTAGCAGTAGCTATCATCCTTCCTCCCAGGGTCACTGAAAATATATTTATTGAGCACCTACTATGTTCCAGAGTTTGTTTTAAATGTTGGAGACAGTGATGAACATGACAAAGTCCTGTGTTCACAGGCTATACATTTTGAAGGGATATATAGACAATAAACAGTCAAATCAATAAATATGATAATATCAGAGAGTTATACTTGGTATGAAGAAAATAAAACAGGGTGATAATATATAGGAATGAGATACTGGGGCTGAATGGCCATTCTGTAGACAAGCTACTTCTGGATACAGTGATAAGGGAAGGTTTCTCTAAAGAGGTGATATTTGAGCCAAGATCTAGAAGATGAGAAGGAACCAGTTACAGGGAGATCTGGAGAAGACTGTTGGGCATTGAGAACATAAGGGCCTTGAGATGGGAGTAGGCTTAGTGAATCTGAGGAGCAGAATGGAAAGTGGCTGGGGCAGCCATCAGAGGAATACTAAGGTTTGAGTGCCATGCGGCATGGCCATGCTGAGGTTGACACAGCAGATCCAGTTACTGCTATTTAACAATGCCATGTATTCCATGACTCAAATGGCCAGTGGTGCCCCAAAATGCCTGCTAGAGAAATTCAACTAACTGACCCTCATCTGAATGCCAAACTCAGGCAATGGAACACAGGTGATCATCAAAAAGTATAAGGTTGAAGTGGGGCTAGACAAGTTTGACCTCTCTGAGGGGTTGAAATCTGATGTGGGCTCCATCCAGAATTTAGCTGTGAGCCACAAAGAGAGAGCTAGAGCAGGGCTTCTCAGGTTGCAGCCTGGGACAGTAGGGGCGGGATGATGGTAAAGAGTGTTGGTGTGGGAGAGGTAGGGTGGGTCCTGAGGGAAGAATCCAAGTACAGTGAAGACGGAATTTTGCAACTCCCTTCAGAAAAAGTCTTCATTTAGTTTCTTTTGCCAGCCCTGGGAGCCATGGATATTTACCCTGATGAGCCAGTGACCTTCTAACCAGCCAGAACTTATCTAACAGAATAGCCAAGTAGTAGGGCTTCACTATTTTTCAGAAACCTTAGCCCACCTAGTCTGGTTCCAATCGTATTTATCACAGACTCTAATGTTGCTTTGGAATATTTCTCTACATGTTCTCTGTTACAGGCCCTGTAATACAAATACAAATTTAATACAAATACCTCATTTTCTATGATGAAAACAGAGATAGAAGCAGGAAAACCATAAGAGACTCATAATTCTAGGAAACAAACTGAGGGTTCCTGGAGGGGAGAGGGGAGGAGGTATGGGGTAACTGGGTGATGGGAATTAGGAGGGCACTTGTTGTGATGAGCACTGGGTGTTACATGCAACTGATGAATCATTAAAGTCTATCCTTAAACTGATTAAACAAACAAGAAACTCCAAATATGTAATTTTCTCAGAAGGATCATACTTTCTTTTATGAGGAGAGACTCTTCATTCTCCTATTTGGATATTCTTGTAGTAGTTGCCACAATACTGGGTTAGATTTTTTTTTCCTGAGGAGGAAACTGTACTGCAAGGCCAGGATGATTTCAGGGGAACTTCTCACATAGTGCCACAGTAGGAGAAACTTTGCTGATACTACCTACTAGCTCATCATGTCAAAATGATAATAACACTTTGGGATTCATGATTCAGGCCAATGAGGATGAGAAACTAGGTATGGGGCTGCTTACCTGTTATTCCTGCAGCGAATGGTGAAGCCAAGAAAGAAGACTATTAGAAGAAGTCCACAGCTGAGAAAGGTCCAAACAATACCCAAGAGGACAGGAGATAATGAAGAAATGGTCTTACCGCTGTAGTGGGAAGAGGTCTGAGAATAAAATAAAGAGAAGCTATTAGGAATGAGACTCTTTTATAGATCAAACATGAACTGCCCCATCATCCCCAAAGCTGGGAAATATATGTCCTGCATGAACATTTCCTTCTCCTCTTCCTCCTTCCCCTCCTCCCCCTCTTCCTCCTCTTAATTTCTTCCTTCTCCCCCTCCATCACCACTACCACTGTACCACCACCACTAATAGTAACAACAATAAGAACAACATGTATATCTGAGCAGCCCTGACATTCTATGACTATTCACTCACAATTGTCCTGCAGAGATTATGAAGAGGACTCCGATCCAGCTCCTGACCAGGAAAACTGTCACACAATTCGGAACAGTTTATTTCAGGCTCCATGTCATCACGTGCCCCTTTTGGTGTGTGCTTATTCAGTCTTGGTTACCTGCTGGTTGTTAACCAGCAGATCTTAGACTAAAACACAAGAACAATTCAAATCTTTTCTTTATAGGCACCATTTTGGATCTGGCTCTTGGCTCAGATTCTGGGATGAACAACTGGTTCAGGTGGAAGTGAAGGGTTATTTCACTAGTCTCCTTCATCAGATACCCTCCAGGCTCCTCTTGTGCCTTGCTGGCAGTGCATACCATGTGAGTCAAGAGTGGGCATCTTAGTAACCATTAGATTACACAAAGTGATGATTCTGGCTTGCCACCAGATGGCAGTCACTGCTCCAAGTACTCTCACACAGGTCCAGAAGGAAAGGAAGGCAATTAAACCTGTTAACAAACAAATTATGTCTGTATATATATATATATATACACAAATACACGCACACACATATATATACACACACATTAATATATAAAACATAGATAATACAAAGTCCATATTATATATTAACATATAAATGGTTTATTGCAGAGGTTTAATATTATTTTATATGTTTTAATTATACAGTTATATTTTTATTTTATATATGTACTTTATTATATATAACAATGGCTTAACATTTATTTAAATCAACATATTTTTAAGCCTCTATAATAAAAACATTTTAAAAACAAAGACAAAGCTCATCTAACCATTTATAAAGTTCAACAGTTTCTTTCCAGATCTTTCCAGATCCTTTTTTTGACCTAGCCCTGTAAGAACTGTAGTTTAAACATGTGAGGTCCATCTTCTTTTTTTCCCTACTGCAAAATCCCCTGTCCTTCCAAGATCTTTCCATGCAACTCATGGCTTAAGCTGTGTCTGATCCTGAGTGGCAGTGGCCTTGGATGCCCCATGCTGTCTGCATGAAATCTCTTTCAGTCATTGGAGTTCTTGTTCACTCAGTGAGTGGAGAAACCTTCTATGTCCAGGCAGCAGGGGTCTAGAATGATACACAATCCCTTTGCCAAGAGGTTTTGTTTGTTTTCACATTTGTAGACTATTAGAAGTGGGAGAATTTACTCAGGTAATAGGGAGGGAAATTGCGAAGCTCTAGGAATTTTCTAGAGTGAATGGGTGGCCAGAGGACAGTGTTATTCTTAGAAGATACTTGCAATATAAATACTGTGATCTAAAAAGAATTTCTATTTACAGAACAAAAGTAGAAATGCAGAAAGGCTCAGATTAGCCTCAGCAGAAAAGGTAGACCTGTTCCTGATTCTTTAAAGCAATCTACCCCTCGATAGAGAAAACAGATTGCAAATTTTACCAATAGGAACTTAAAGGAGGGTGCCACTTCTGTTTTATGTTTCTGAAACAGCTTGGCAAAGTTTTTTTTATTATGGAGGAAAATTGAAATAGGAAAAATATCAATTATTATTATTTCAATAGTCACTGAACATAGAACTTGTGTTTAAGCCAGAACAATAGTGACAGGTATAGAATGCCGTCTTTGGATTCTGCATGCTTAGGCATGAACAATATAGCACCAGGTGTTGCCCATTCATTGGCCTCTCATATGTTCCTGAATTATTTACCAGGTTCATTACAATGAAATCCCAAGAGAACTAAAAGCCACTATTTCCCTTCAAGACATTTAAATTCTTGTACAGACTATCCAATCACTGAATGCAAAATTAAGAACTAAATATACAAACATGGCTATTTGCATCCTAATTTGGTTGAAATTTTATTGCTGCTAAGACTACTTTTTTTTCCTTTTCCTCTTTTTAAACTTAGACATCCCCTATGAAATTTTCTAGCAGACAATGATAATTGTAAGCCAAAGAGAGGTTATGCATGATAGGCTGAAATATTTATTTTTCCTATATTGCCCTTTTAATCATACTGGAAAATAAATATACCTATATTTGAACCATTGTTAAGTTCATACTAGTTTATCCTTACATCATATAGAAATATACATCAGTGTGTGTGTGTGTGTGTGTGTATAAAATCTTATCCTTACTACAACAATGTCATGTAAGGTAAACAACACCATTCCTCATCTTTATTTTTTAAATATTTTATTTATTTATTCATGAGAGACACAGAGAGAGGCAGAGACACAGACAGAGGGAGAAGCAGTCTCCTCACAGAGACCCCAATGTGGGACTCACTCCCCAGACCAGTATCACACCCTGAGCCAAAAGCAGAAGCTGAGCTACCCAGGCTTCCCCCATTCCTCTGAAGAGCAAAGAGGTAGAGAACCTGGATTCACATTTGCAGAGGCAGCACTTGAATACAGCAGTTTACGTTCCAAGGTCCATGTCCATCCAGTGTCTACCATAGATGGGAAAATTCTCAAAACTGACCTCTTCCAAGAGGACACCAAATGGCCTGATGGGTTTCTTCATGTTAAGTTCCCTGAGCTTAACTTCTATGAATTCCCTGGAGTATGGCACATAACAATGTCTCTATACCAGTATTTTTCAAGGGAAACAATTTTGCAGAGAATATTTGGCAATGTCTGGATATTATGATTATCAAAACTGAGACAGGGTGCTACTGACATCAGTAGATAGAGGCTAGGGATGCTGCTAAACATCCCACAATTCATAGGATAGTCCAAACAACAAAGAGTTATCCAGTTTCAAATGCCAATAATGCTAAAGTTGAGAAACCTTAGTTGACACTGGGTCCTAGAAGTGCTAACAATCTTAAGCTCAAATTATCTTTGGGAGATTCTATGAACATGATGGGGTAGTCTATATGAACACAAATTTCCTGCGGGATAAATTCCAATGGTTCCCTTGGACAGACTGAAATTTCTGTCATGGAACTTTGAGTGCTAGGTCCCCATTCAATCCATAGATATCTAGTGTAGGAACTTATATACCACGCTACTGCCATGGAGCTGGCATTCAACTCCAACATTAGCACACATTTAGAGATTCAGAAACGAGGATCTGGTGAAACAGTGAACGGCTTAGTCACTGAGAGGAGAGTTGAATGATTTCAAAAAGTGTTGAGTGACTGGGAAATTGGGGAATAGTGTGCCAAATAGGATAATGGTGAGGGATTTGACAACAAGATAGATACAGGACGTAAGGCACAAAAAGAAAGATTTGCTAGATTCCTCCAAGAGCAATCCTTGCCCTTGCCCCCATACATAAAATCTCTAGAAGTAAACTGTCTAGGCCAGACCCAAGACCACACATGGGTGGGACTTACAATTTATTTGGCAGATTACAGTCCTGTCCAGTTATTACGATCAGGAAAGCAGACGTTGCATTAGCTACATCTTGAGTGCAAGATAGTCTTTTACAGATTCATGAGTTTGAAAGTTCCCCCATGTCTTTCTATAAAATCCCTTCTATTCTTCTACACATTATTTCTGGCCATTGAAAAACTAGTCCTACAACTACTGTCTTTTAAAAAGTTGTGCAGTTGATGGGACTTCTGCTTCATGAAGAGTTAACTGCTATAGGAATTGCCTTCCTACTGTAAACTATTTGAAAACTAGACAAAATATATGAAACTGCCCTTTTCAGACACTGGATAGCAGATATAGAACTTGGAAAACAAATGAGGTGGACCCTACAACTGACTGACATACATACAGTGAAATATAAAAAATATTCTTTCAATGATTATAATTGACCTAAAGTTATTGCCTGGAGGCAGTTTCTAGGCTACATCCCAGGAAGGAAACCCAAACATAGCCTAAGTCTTGCTGAAGTAATGAGAACAGATTGGAGTTTGGGGAGGTCAAAGCAGATAGAATTTGTGAGGCAGAGGAATGAAGAAGAAAGAAATACAAAGAGAGAGAGGCCTTTGGAAATCTGCAGGGTAGCTTCTCAGTCTTTTGCTGAGTACTGAACTAGGCATGAATGAGAGGCAACTACTTGAAATGGAAGACAGCCACTGCTAGGCAGTTGCTGAACAATTCCTGGAGCTCACACAGGGCTGGCTGGAAATACTTTGTGTTCTCATCAGCCAGAGTGGAGAAACCTCATATTATATAAGACATTGGATAGAATCCTCAGTACTATCATATCTTAGTAGTGGAACTAAACCCTAGAAGCTAATCTAGTCTAGGTACTACTGGACTCTAGTTTTTTGGGAGGATATGCCCTAATAAGGCTTAAAAGAAAGCCTCAAAAGGATCACAAAAAAAAAAACTGGACTGATCCATAAAAAATTGAACTGCTTTCCAGGACACAACCCAATGCCCTTTAAAAAGGAATACAGGATGCAGCACTCAAAAACATAAAACTCAAAATGTCCATCATCCAATAAAAAATTACTGGGCATGCAAAGAATAAAAAATATGATCTACAACCATACATTAAAAAAATCAATTGGGGCTGAATGGCTCAGTTGATTAAGGATCTAACTCTTGATTTCAGCTCAGGTCTTGATCTCAGGGTTGTGAGACTGAGCTCCATGGTGGGCTCTGTGTTCAGTGAAAAGTCTGCTTAAGATCTCTCTGTCCCTCTCCCACTGCTCCTCCATCCTCCCACTCTCTCTCTCTAAAATAAATAAATCTTTAAAAAAATAAAAAAATCTATAAAAACAAATACAGAAATGATATAATTAGCACACAAGGATCTTAAAACAACTATTATAAGTATGATCAAAGAAATGAAGCAGAACATGAACAAAATTAGGGGAGAAGTGAATATAAAAAAGACTCAAATAGAATTCTAGTGATAAAAATTAATCCTGAAAGTAAAAATGCAAAATTAATCCTGAAAGTAAAAGTACAACAGATTAGACACTACAAAAATAAAATACTGGTTAAAGGCAGAGCATTAGAAATTATCCAAAATGAAGCAGAGAGAGAAAAACAATTGATAAAAATGGACATAGCCTCAGCGACTTATAGAATAGCAAGTGGTCTAGTACACATGTAATTGGATCCCAGGGAATAAAGGTGGGAGAGGGGGGAAATAGAAAAAAGTATTTGAAAGAAATGGCAAAAAATGTTTGTATTTGATTAAAAAGTATATACCTATAGATCCAAGAAGCTCAACCAAAACCTGAGCAGAATAAATGTTAAAATACACATACATACACTAATGCACATTATAAGGAAATTAGTGAAAACTCAAAATAAAGATAAAATCTTAGCGGCAGCTAGATTATGTACAGAGGAATAACAGTAAGACAACATAATTTGAAATTATGTAAACCGTAAGAGAACTGAAAGATATCTTATAGTAATGAAATAAAAATAAAGTCAACCCAGAATATAATACCCAGTGAAAATGTGTTTCAGTGAAAAGTTTTTTTTAAAAAAAAGACATTTTGAGACAAAGAAAAACTGAGAGACATGTACTATAAGAAATATTAGAGGAAGTTCCTCAGGCAGAAGAAAAAATGTTATGTATCCAGATGCAAATCTGGATCTGTATAAAGGAATGAAAGATGCTGGAAACGGTAAATGTACTGGTTAATGTAAAAAAGTGTTTTGTTATTTTTTTAAGATTTTATTCATTTATTCATGAAAATACACAGAGAGGAGAGAGAGAGAAAGGCAGAGACACAGGCAGAGGGAGAAGCAGGCTCCATGCAAGAGCCTCACGCGGGACTCAATCCTGGGTCTCCAGGATCAGGCCCTAGGCTGATGGCAGCACTAAACTGTTGAGCCACCTGGGCTGCCCTGTTTTGTTATTTTTTAAAGCTATGCTTATAAGCATGTACCTACTGCAAAAATACACATATACCAAATTCTCCTTTACACTCAGATCCTCTCTACCCTCTTGTTTTTCAAACACAACTGCCTTGGTTCATATTCTCATTGCTAGTTGACTTGGTGACTTCATTATCAACAATAAAGCTGAATCCTAAAAGGCTTTCAGGGTCATGAAGCAAAGAGATGAATGTGAAAAGGAAAGTGGCATATACATTAATGCAGAACTCTATGTTTACACATCCCCTTTCCCCCAAAACTCTGTTGCTAATATTCATTCAGTTAATTTTTTTTGAACACTAACAATGTGACAGGCACTGTTATAGGCATCTGAAATACACTGGTGCACAAAAGAAAGATGCCTATCTTTACAGAATTCATATTATAATGGGGGATATCAAAACAATAATCAGTGTGCATAATAGCTAAATAAATTAGCGATTGAAGGTGTTAAAGGCAATGGAGGAAAAGGTAGATCAGGGCAAGAGTATTTGGAAATGTCACAGGTGTAATGAAGCAATTTTAAATGAGGTTGCCATGTTGGCCACATAAATAAAAATATCAAAGGTTAATTCCACAGTGAAAATTATGACAGTTCTCTATAGTAATCTCTCTCCTGTTCTTGAAGAGAATATCCAGAGTCATCTGACAATGATCAGTTAAGAAAACAAAGTTTTGGGAGGGTTTGCTTCTTCCCTTTTCATCAGCAATTTCTCACATGTTAGGTAACCCTCAGAGTGTTTAGAGCTCTCTGTTTAGGCCCAGCTCCACCATCTACAGAATCTTCTCATGAACATCCTCCCTGAACTTTCCCTCTTTGATCTAATTCTATTAGATATTCATATTTCAGTGATTCCTGAAAGTTTTCCTTTGCTGTTCTTGTGTGCAGCTGCATTTAAAATTTCTTTTAAATTCATAGATATTTATGAAATTCAGAAAAGTACAAGGAAGAAAATATCAAACACCCAGAATGTTTTCAAAGGTTTTATTTATTTGAGATAGATAGATAGATAGATAGATAGATAGATAGATAGATAGAACATGCACAGAGGGAGATGGAGAAGCAGACTCCCTGCTGAGCAGGGAGCTCAATGCAGGGCTTGATCACAGAGGACCCTGAGATCATGACCCAAGCCAAAGAAAGACACTCAACCAACTGAGCCACCCAGGCACCCTGAACACCCAGAATTAAATACTAACACCTTGGCATATTCTTTCCATATCATTCTTCCCACCCACCAGTACCCTCACCTCCTGAGAAAAAGCAATCTATTGCTTTTGTATAATATTTAGTTTTTTAAAATGAGGAATATCTCAATTTTTGAAAAAGAATGAGAAGTTACCTATATACTGCTGATTTCCAGGACAGATTCTTTTTTTTTTTTAAAGCAAGATGCAACACAACATATATGGTGTGTTACCTTTTGTATAATAGAGATGAAATCCCACATAGGTCATTAGATTATTTTCAAAAAGAAACAATGAAAAATAAAAGCATTATATATAAGAGGAGGAAAAGAACAAGGGGGAGGGGACAGGGAGGTAAAATAGACCTCGCAATATTTATAGTTATCATGAAGTCCAACCTCTTCACTTTATGGGTGAGGAAGTAGCCCTCAGAGGTTGAGAGGCTCAGGATCACCTAGTGTACAAAGAAAATCTAGGTCTCTCAAGTTCAATACTTCTCTATACTGCTTTAAAAACCTTCAAAGGAAGTTGTGGTTGGCCTTTCCCATATTTAGGACAGCTGGGCAAGGCCTGGACTTGGGGAAGCAGGCAGGATCATAGGGGTAAGAACTCTAGGGCTGTCGTTAGAAACCTGTGGAGGAGGTCCAAGAGAGAAAAGGAACACATCAGAAGAAGAAAGAATATTCTCTTGGGAGATTATAAATTTTGGAAGAACTTATATTTTTTTCCCCAGCAGTGTAAAGATTGAATTAATCTGCTTCTCAGAACCTCAGATTTGCCTTATAAAAAAGGGAGAGATGGAAAGTTTCTTTTTGAAGTCTTTGAAGTTCCTCCAATTAAGTTTTCCACATACTTGGTTTCTGAATGATCATCCCAAAAGGACCCTGGGGCAGGGCTTATGTAGGGAGTCTTGATTCACTGGAGGAAAGGTCAGGGGAGAGATGGCTGGTGCAAACACATCCCTCTCAGGGGATTTTAAAAGCAGAATGGAATCACTGGGTGTCCCTTGGCAGGGTTGGGAGATGGGCAGGGAGTGAGGAGGGGGAGTGGACTTGATTCACTCCCTTAGTCTGGTGTGGATTTCAGAGAAAGCAGAGCTTTGGAATCCTTGGGATTTGTATACATTCCTGAAGTATACCACCGTTCTTTCCTAATTCCTGTGTCCCAAAGCCTCTTTCCTCTTGTGCTTCCCAGCCCACATTTAGTGATCTTTCTGAAATCTGGAGGACATTTTTACTCAACATTATAGAAGATACTACCTGAATCTTTAGTTTCATATTACTTACAACTTTTCCTCTACTAAAACCTGATTTCTCCCTTTACTATTAACTGGCTACTTGATAGAATTATATTGAATCAGACTGGCTATTGGATTGGGTCCCCCACAGGATACAGGTGTTGTAAGTAGTAAGTTTACCATAAACGTAGGTCAACTGAATACTGGGCAAATCCCAGGGCCCCTGGGCAAATTCAACTCCCCATCCCAGTACTTGGGAATTTGGTTTCACTTCACATATCCTTGGACCATTGGCAGTAATAAGTAGCACTGGAATGGACAAAGCTGAGGCTGAATTTAAGCCTCAGAAACATCATTTTCTATTTGTGGTGCCTTAGGCTAGTCATTTCTCCAATTCTTAGCTGCCTCCTCAATGAAAGGAAGATAATACTATCTACACCTCATAGGTTTTGCTGATGATTAAATCATATGATGTATAGGACGTATGCAAATATAACTAATACATACTAGATCATCAATAAATAGTGGCTTATTTCCATGATACAAAAGGGTTATTTATAAGGAAGACTTGAGGATGCATAACTGAGGTTACTTATCTTGTTTCTCTAAATATCCTAACAGAATTCCAAGTCCTGAATCATTAATGTATCTTCTAAGTAACGACCTTTATACCATATTTACAATCAGATTCTGTAAGAATAATGAATTATATATCCCCAGTGGTAGAAGACATGTTCATTAATTCAACAAATACAGATCGATCAACTATTATGCAAGAGTCACTGTGCTAAGAGCTAAGGATGCAGCAGGGAACAACATGGCCTTGCTCTGGCACCTAGCACAATGTCTGGTACATAGTAGGTGACAATAGATATTTGTTGAAATGGACCCAGAGACATTTACAAACATCACAGAGTTTAGAAGTCCTAGATTTCTAGGAACAATCCTCAGGATCATATAGATATTCCTATAACCCAGAAGAAGCAGGAGGTTTGATTCAGGGGAGGCTAGAACACCTCCTCACTACAGTGGGAGCATCTCCTGCTTTTAGACCCCTGTCCTGATGTGTTTTGCTGACTCTCTGCTCTCAGTACAGACACAATCACATAAACTGAGCAGTGAGTCATTACCGCCTTATAGACAGGTCCTAAAGACCCCTTTCAGACGAATCCTAGAGACCTGTTAATATTCCAACACTATTGCCAGGGACTGGAGCTGGGAATTACACCAAAAAAAAAAAAAGTCAAAAAACAACATACTAAAACCGTTACTAACTTCTCAGAGTTGCATTGTTACCTAAAACACTTAGGTACTATTATGCAAATTATACATGCATGATTTCCATAAAAACCAGTCACAAATGTCAATTGGTGCTCATTAATATGCAATAAAATTCTCATTTGAAAACTATTAAGAGCCAAGAATGAATTCCACTTGGTTGCCCTCCTTTAATGAGAACTGCTGTGAAGTGCTCTATGCCATTATTCATCAACAAAACAGTAAGGTGTCACAACAAATCAAGCTTCAGAAGGTAACAAAGACCTGAGAATGGTCATCTGACATTTCAGAGGCTAGATTTAGGCAGCTCAAGTTTTATGCTGCTATAGCTAAGACCTCTCCGTTTGGGTACTCAGAACATAAGGCTGAGTGAACTCTTTAACTTACTTTGCAAACAGAGCCAATGGTGTGATACTGAACACTCCTTTAAAGGACATTTGTGAGGGTGCCACACAGCTAGAAAAGGGTAAACAAAACTTTGTTCCTGAGGTTCAGTCAGTTTGGGAGACTGAATATTCTCCTCCTCAAAAGAAGTGGAGCTCCAAGGCTGTTGTATTTACTGAGACTTTTTTCTGAAAAGCCTCCATGTCAGAATTTTTATGAGTGAACTTTCATGCTGTGTCTTTAAATTCCTTCAGTCAGACACTGATTTTCTCTAAACTGTTGTTCAGTGTTGCTGCACAACCCGATATACTCATGTGAGAACAATTCTGGCTCTGGGAGGATAAAGAGATGGAAAACATAAGCCATCAAACTAGACTGTCCCTTCTGCAGCCACTTCTGCTTAACAAACTGTCCTGAACTTGGCCTGGAAGCAGGTGGTAGAGAATGGGGTTTTCTAGGTATAGTTTAATACAGTGGGTATCAAACTTCAGTGTGTATCAGAGTAACTTAGAGAGCTCCTTTAAAAACACTGATTGTTGGCCCCTACCTCCTCCAAATCAGAGTTTCCTGATTTGGTAGGGCCTGAGAATTTGCATTTCTAGTAAATTCGCAGGTAATGCTGCAGCTACCGGTGTGGGAACCATACCATGAGAATCATAGTCTAACTAAAGGAAATACAGGGCTTTCATCAAAGTTTAAACAACACAAACACTTGGAATAACCTGTAATTTGTTACTCTAAGCTGCTGTGATGAGGCTCATGTACACATTTACAGATCAAGTCATTTGACTTGTTTGCTAGAAATTAATTTCAGAGAAATACTATTAAGAAATTAGACACTTAGAACAGCACTCAGTTTTTTCATTCTTCAAATCAAGATTCTTATTTTTTTTAGACATGAGATACTGACGAAAACTATAGACCTTCTCCTGAGAAACATACAAATGTGTAGTATTTTACATGTAAAATCACAGGCCACCCATCAACCATCCCCATAAACCTTAATCAACCCAAGTGAAGCGGTTAATTTCAAACTACAACTCAGCTCAAGCCAGGATAAAAGAAATCTTTTGTTTGTTTTTATTGAAGTATAGTTGACATACAGTGTTACATTAGTTTCAGGCATACAACATAGTGATTCCACAACTCTATCCTCCATGCTCACCACAAATGTAGTTACCATACAACATTATTACAATACCATGGACTATATACTCTCTATGCAGTACCTTTCATTCCCATGATTTCCATAACTGAAAACCTGCATCTCCCACTCCCCTTCACCCATTTTGCTTGTCTTCCTACCCACCTCCTCTCTGGCAACCATGTTTGTTCTCTTTGTGGGTCTGTTTCTTCTTTTTTTTATTTGTTCATTTGTTTTGTTTTTTAGATTCTACACATAAATGAAATCATATGGTATGTGTCTTTCTCAAACTTATTTCACTTAGCATAATGCCCTCTAGCTCCGTCCATATTATCACAAATGGCAAGATTCCATTCTTTTTATGCCTGAGTAATATTCCATTGTATAAATGTGTAACTATATATATATATATACATATATATATTTTAATAGATTATCTATCTAATCTATTTATCTATTGATGGACACTTAGATTGCTTCCATAACTTGGCTATTGTAATAATTCTGCAATAAAACAGGGGTGCATATATCTTTCCGAATGAGCGTTTTCATTTTCTTTGGTAAGTACCCAGTAAAAGAATTACTAGATTGTATGTATGTCTATTTTTAATTTTTTGAGGAAACCCTATGCTATTTTTCACAGTGGTTCCAACAATTTACATTCTCACCAGCAGTGCATGAGGGTTCCTTTTTCTCCATGTCCTCACCAATACATGTTATTTCTTGTCTTTTTGATACTAGCCATTTTGACTGGTGTGAGGTGATACCTAATTGTAGTTTCTATTTGCAGTTCCCTGATGATGAGTGATGCTGAGAATATTTTCATGTGCCTGTTGGCTCTCTATATGTTTTCTTGGGAAAAATGTCTAAGAAGGTCCTCTGCCCATTTTTAACCTGGATTTTTTTTTTTTAGTGTTGAGAAAAAAGTTTTTAATTGTTTTTCTTTATACTGTTCTCATAAATCAAATATTTCTTTGTGGCTACCCATAAAGTGTGGTAAAATAAGATGATAAAGGCTATGATAAACACTGTCAGCAATTAAGATATTTTAATAATCATTTTAATGTTTATTCTTTAATACAATAATTTTATTTAATTAAAATAGTATTTTTATTCTTAAGATAATTACTGACATAAGTGAATTAAATATCTAATATACTATTTGTTTTGTTTTTTTCCAGCTTGTTCTTTTTTTTAAAATGTATTTATTTACTCTCATTTTCCTATCCATAAGGTTTTTTTAGAAAGCAGCTCTATTGAGGTACAAATTCTATATAATAAACTGCCAATATTTAAAAGTGTCAATTTGATAAATCCTGACTTGTAAAACCATTCTTTTTTCTTTTTTAAAGATTTTATTTATTTATTCATGAGAGACAGAGAGAGGCAAAGACACAGGCAGAGGGAGAAACAGGCTCCATGCAGGGAGCCAGACGTGGGACTCGATCCCCAGTTTCCGTGATCACGCCCTGGGCTGAAGGCGGCGCTAAACTGCCAAGCCACCCGGGCTGCCCATGTAAAAGCATTCTTGCATTCAAAATAATGAACAGGTAGTAATAGTCCCAATTTTGTTCCTTAAAAAAAAAGTTGCTTTGACTATCCTAAATACTGTACATTTTCATATGAATTTTGGAATGCAGTTATCAATTTCTATAAGAGTATCTGGGATTTTGGGGATCCCTAGGTGGCTCAACGGGGATCCCTGGGTGGCTCAGCGGTTTAGCGCCTGCCTTTGGCCCAGGGCGCGATCCTGGAGTCCCGGGATCAAGTCCCATGTTGGACTCCCAGCATGGAGCCTGCTTCTCCCTCCTCCTGTGTCTCTGCCTGCCTCTCTCTCTCTCTCTCTCTCTCTCTCATAAATAAATAAATAAATCTTAAAAAAAAGAGTATCTGGGATTTTATGATTGCATTACATCTATAGATGAATTAGAGGAAAATCAACATTTTAACAATATTGAGCCTTCTAATCCATTATCTTGGATTGACTGGTACAACAAAATACCATAGACTGGCTGGCTAATAAACAGCAGAAATTTATTACTCATGATCTTGGAAGTCGAAGATCATGATACTAGTATGTTGAATTCTGGTGAGAGCCCTCTTCCAGTTTACAGATGGTGGACTTGTATCCTCACATGATGGAAAGAGAATTACCTAGATCTCTGGCCTCTTCTTTTAAGGGCACTAATCCCATTTATATGGGCTCCATCCTCATGACTGAATTACTTCCCAAAGGCCCTGCCTCCAATAACCATCACAGTGAGGACTAGATTTCAACAAATGAACTTGAGGAGGATACAAACATTCAATTCATACCATCCATGAATAGGGTCTATCTCTCCATTTATTCAAGGTCTTTTTTTCTCTCAGAAAGGTTTTGTAGTTTTCAGTGTATAGCTCTTACATAATTTTTATCAGATATATCCCTAAGTATTTCATATATTTATGCTATTATAATTTTTTACTTTGAATTGTCCTTGTTTAACATTATATATCTCCACAATTGATGTTTGTATATTGATACTGTATTCTTGCAATCATGCTAAACTTATGTAATAGTTCTAGTAGCTCTTTTGTAGATTCCATTGAATTTTCTATATAGAAGATCAGGTTACATGCAAATAAAGGGGGTTTTAACTCTTTGTTTCCAAACTGGATGCTTTTCATTTATTACTTTTTTTTTTTTTTTTTACTACATTGTACTGGCTAGGACCTCCAAGATAATGTTGAAAGAATGAGTAAGAGTAGTCATCTTTGTGTTGTTCCTGAACTTAAGGAGAAAGTATTTGGTCTTTTATCAGTAAATAGAGTATTAGATGCAGGTTTTTTATAGATTCCCTTTATCATGTTAAGGAAGTTCTTTATTTACTTATGGAGATAGAAGTTCATTGAATACACTGCAAGACATCAGAGGCAGGATAGCAAAGGAGACTGTCTGTTATGAGGCAGTGGTAGTGGAGGAGTATAATTAAGGGGGAGACTGAGGAGGTATAGGAATGTATAGAATCTTCTTGTGCCTAGTTGTAAGTAGCCCATTGGTCAGCTAGGTCTTATGGATATTTTGAGGTGGGTTGCCTAGTGAACCTGTTTGCATTCAGCCCTGTGAATTCGCTGGGGGCCTTTTTTTTTTTTAATCTTTTTAAAACCTTACTCAGGTTTCCATTGCTCAAACCTGTTGCCTAAAAGTGGCCCCTGCGTTCTCCCTTGACAGATCAACAACAAATCTTTGGCATTTGGGCAAAGGTCTCATCTTCTGCAGTTGTTTCATGCTGGATGGGGGGGTGAGCTGTCCCTACCTAAACTTGTCAGTCCATCAGGGGTTCTGAGTAGTTACTAACATGCTGACTGGCAATGTGAGTGAAATTCACCGGTGGCCAGGTCCATGGGATTTGGGGGGGGGGAGCCCTCTGATGGCATGGGCTGGAATCCTTGTTGAATCATAATTTGTATATGGAATTGTTAGATTCACTCAGACAAGTAGGAATGTATTTTGCCTACAGATCAAGATGGTGGCTGGATCTGCAAGAACAAAGGAAAAAAGCAGGTGGCAGGTGGTGGTGCAGAAGGCTGAAAGAAGCAAGGTGTCTGAGAGTGAGCCAGTGTCAGGAAAGGGTCCCAACTAGTCCACAATGTGTGCAGATTCCTGGAGGAGCTTCTACTGCCAACTGCTGAGTACGTTGGGAATGGAGACCTCGGGAATGGAGTGGGAGAGGCCAGGAAAGGGGTCCTCTGCCTCGTCAGGCATGGGCAGTCTGACCTGTTCACCTCAGACCTCCATACCATACGGGGAGCTGCCTTGGCTAGAGATCTTCAGTTGTCTGAGGAGTAGTAGGGTTAGACCTCTGAAGGGCTGAGAAGAGAAAAGAGACAGAGGGAAGGATTCCTCCAAAGTGCAAGAGGGGAAGTCCCTTACTCTTTTCGGGCAAGGGCAGTCCCTCTGGTTCCCCCTGGGGCTGTAACCTCACTGAGGAGTAATGTCTCCCGGAGGTGGTTAGTTCTCCAAGGAGTACTAGAGTTGGTCCACTGAGGGGGAAGTCTCAAGAAATTCCCAGAGAATCTAAGGAAAGTCCTAAGCTGGCAGAGGGTCCCCTGTATGGGCTCCACCAAATGTGTGGGGGGAGGCGATGGAGTGGAGGCTGATGTGTGGGTGGTGAATTCATCCAAGGGCAGAGCAAAGGAGACAGAAGTGTATTGAAAATACAGCAAAGAAGCAGTGGGCAGGACAGCAAAAGGAGAGACTGCAAGGAGTTCTATTCCTTGTTTGCTGAGACTTTTTTTTTTTAAGATTTTATTTATTCATTCATGAGAGACACAGAGAGAGGGGCAGAGACAGGCAGAGGGAGAAGCATGCTCCCTGTGGGGAGCCCGATGCAGGACTCAATCCCAGGACTCTGGGATCACGACCTGAGCCAAAAGCAGATGCTCAATCACTGAGCCACTCAGGCGTCCCTGCTGAGATTTTAAAAAAATAGATGTGGGCTTTTATATTCTCTAATATTTCTTTCTTTTTTTCTTTTTTTTTTCTCTAATATTTCTTGAATGAACTTTGGTAGTTTTTTTCTTTCAAGGAATCTGTTCATTTTACCTAAGTTGATAGAATTATTGGAACAGAGTTTCTATAATATCTATAGAATTTATAGTGATGTCACCTCTTCAATTCATAACATTAGTAAATTGTGTCTGCTCTCTTTTTATCCTATCAATCTGGCTAGAGGCTTATTGATTTTATTCATAGTCACAATCAATCAGCATTTGCTTTCATTGATCTCTATTGGGTTTTTAAAGTCTATTTTACTGATTTCTGCTGATATTCATTACTTTCTTTGCTTACTTTGGGTCTCATTTCCTCTTTTTGTTTTAGTTTCTTAGGATGGAAGCTGAGAATATTAATTTGAGACTTTTCTTCTTACAAACCCTCAAGCACTATAAATTTTCACCTAAGTACTGTTTTTGATACATTTCTTTTCATTTTCCTTCAGTCCAAAATAATTTCTAACTTCTCTTTTGATTTCTTCTTTGACTCATGAGCTATTTTGAAGTGTATTATATAATTTTCCAAATATTTGATGATTTCTGTTATCAGTTTCTTAACTAATTCTATTGTGGTCAAGGACATACTCTGTATGACTTGAATCCTTTTAAATGTACTGAGAATTGTTCTATGGCCTAAAATATGGTCTATTGAAATGTTCCATGTGCACTTGAAAGGAATGAATATTTTGCTGTTGATAGGTAAAGATCAATGAGGTCAAGATGATTCTGTAGGCTTCTTCTTCCATATCTTTAATTATTTTCTATCTTCTTATATCCATAACTGAGAAGAAGCCAATGAAATTTTGGACTACAGGGGTGCCTTGAGTGGCTTAGTCAGTTGAACATCCAACCCTTGATTTTGGCTGAGGTCATGACCTCAGAGTGGTGAGACGAAACCCCCAGGGGATCTCTGAGCATGGAGCTTGCTGGAGATTCTCTTCATCCTTTCCCTCTGCCCCTTCCCAGCTCACACTGTCAATCAATCAATCAATCAATCAATCAATCAATAAAATCTCTTTTAGGGATCCCTGGGTGGCGCAGCAGTTTAGCGCCTGCCTTTGGCCCAGGGCCTGATCCTGGAGATCCATGTCGGGCTCCAGGTGCATGGAGCCTGCTTCTTCCTCTGCCTGTGTCTCTGCCTCTCTCTCTCTCTCTCTGTGACTATCATAAATAAAAAAAAATTAAAAAATAAAAAAATAAAAATAAAATCTCTTTTAAAAAAGAAATGTTGTAGTACTATTATGAATTCATCAATTTTTCTTTGAAGTCATAGCATTTCTACTTCACATATTTTGAAGCTGTTAGGTGCATAAATGTTTATTTTTTATTTTTTTATTTTTTTTATTTATTTACAATAGTCATACAGAGAGAGAGAGAGGCAGAGACACAGGCAGAGGGAGAAGCAGGCTCCATGCACCGGGAGCCTGATGTGGGATTCGATCCCAGGTCTCCAGGATCGCGCCCTGGGCCAAAGGCAGGCGCCAAACCGCTGCGCCACCCAGGGATCCCTGCATAAATGTTTAATACTGGTATATCTTCTTGATGAATTGACTATTTTTTAAAAGATTTTATTTATTTATTCATGAGAGACACAAAGAGAGAGGCAGAGACACAGGCAGAGGGAGAAGCAGGCTCCATGCAGGGGGCCCAATGTGGGACTCAATCCTGGGACCGCAGGATCACGCCCTGGGCCGAAGGCAGGAGCTCAACTGCTAAGCCACCCAGGCGTCCCTATTTTATCATTATGAAACACTTTTCTTTATTTATAGTAATATTTTTTGCTCTGCAATCTATATTTTGATTAGTGTGTTAGCATGGTAAACTTTTCCATCCTTTATTTGTGTCATAATATATAAAGTGTGTTTCTTGTACATAGTATATTGCTCACACTGCTTTTTAAAAAAATCCTCTCTGGCAGTTTCTGCTCATTAGTTGAAGTGTTGAGATCATTTATATCTAAAGTAGTTATTGGTATATTTAAGTTTCAATGCATTATGTTGCTATTATTTTTTATTTATCCCTCTTTGTTCCTTTTTTTCCTCCTTTTCTGACATCTCATAGGCAAGTTGAGTATTTTCATGTTTCCATTTTATCTCTGTTGGCTTATTAGCTATGCTTCTTTGTTTTATTTTGTGATTGTTTTTGTGTTTACGGGTACATCTTAATTTGTCACAGTCTATCTTCAGATGATACCGTATCAGTTCACATGTAGTATAACAATATGCTTCCATATCTCCTTCTTAGCCTTTGTACTCATTTTCATACATTTCCTTTTACATACATTATAAACCCCATATTGTTTATTTTTCTTTAAGCTGTCAATTGTATTTTAAAAGAGGTTTAAATCATAAGACAAATAATTGTAGTTACCATGTCTGGTGTTCTTTCTTTTTTTTTTTTATAGATTCATATTTCCTACTGATATCATTTCCTTCTGCTAGAAGAACTTCCTTTACCATTTCTTGTAGTGCACATCTGTCGGTGATGAATTGTTTCAGCTTTTATATATCTGACAAAGTCTTTATTTTGCCTTTGTTTTGAAAGATACTTTCACTGGGCATAGGATTCTAGGTTGAAAGGTTTTGGGGTATTTTTTTTTCCAGTACTTTAAAGATGTTGTTTCACTGCCTTTTCATCTGCATCATTTCTGATGAGAAATCACTGCTATCCTTGTCTTTGTTGAAAATGTTTCACTCATTATCTCTTCAAATATTTTTCTGTGTCCTCTAGGGCCATTCCAGTTACACATAATATTAGATTCATATCCTCTAAATATTCTTGAACATTGTTCTGGCATGCAGTTAAATTAATTGGGAATAGTTTGGTCCCTTTGGGTCTCCTTTTAAGATGTTAGGCAAGATCAGAGCAGTGCTCAGTGTAGGGCTAATTATTCCCCACTGTGAAGGCATCATCTCTCAGAGCACACTACCCAATACCCTCTGAGTTATTAGCTTTTCTAGTATGGTCAGTGGGACAGCCCTGGATGGGCAGCAAGTATTTTTTCCTCTAATCCTTTTGAATGGTTCTTTTTCCATCTCTAGGTAGTTTCCTTACAGGCATGTGTTGACCAGTACTCCATTTCATGCTTGGTGTACTGTGTAGGGATCTCTGGAATTCTCTGTGTACTCTTCCCTTTGATACTCTGTCCTGTAAACTCCAGCTGCCTTGGTCTCCCTGGACTTGAAACTGTTTTCTCAACTCAAGCAGTCTGCATTCTCTCTTTCTGCACCATATTCCAGAAACTGTATTTTTAGTATGCCTGCTTTTGTTTTGTCTCACCAAATATCAGAAACCATTTAATGAAAATATAGTAGTTCTGGGTCATTTTTTTCTCCAATGAATATGTTATTTATGTTTTCTAGAGTGCTAGAATAAAAACAAATAATTTTAATCCAATCTGATTTTGACCTGATTAGGAATTATATTTCAATTTCAATAAGACCAGGTCTATTTCTGCGCTAACTCCTAGACATAGCTCTTTAGAAGTCCCAACTGAGAGCTTAGGATGTTTGTATTAGTTAGGGTCCTCCAGAGAAACAAAACCAACATTTTATGTATCAATAGAAGAGATTTATTATAAAGTTCTGGCTCATGGAAATAAGGAGGTTGAGAAACTCTATGATCAGCTGTCTACAAGCTGGAGCCCCAGGAAAGCTGGCAGCATAGTTTGAAGGCCTATGGATCAGAACGCTGATGGTATATATGCCAGTCCAAGTGCGAAAGCCTGAGAACCAAGAGCACCAACGACAGGAGAAAAATCAATGTCCATCTCAAACTGTCAGGGAGAAAACTTTTAACCTTTCTCTGCCACTTTGTTCTATATAGACCCTCAATGAATTGGATGATCCTCACCTACGTCCGGGAAGACCTACTGCTTTATTCAGTTCACCAATTCAAATGCCAATCTCTTTCAGAAATCTCAGAGATATACCCCCAAATAATGTTTAACCAGATATCTGGGCATCCTGTGACTCATTAAAACAGATAAGAATGTAACCATTACAGTGTCTTTCAGGCTCTTCCACCTTGGTGAACCCCACACTCCAATTTTTATCTCCCCAGCACAGTAAGACTGTAAGTACCTATGATTAGCTTCTTGGCTTTTTTAGCATCTGCTTTCTGTTTGGCTTGTTTACCTCTTCATCTGTGCTACTTATAAACTGGCGAACAACTTGGAAGGAAAATTGCTCCGATTATTGGGCTAATTCTGTCTCTCATCAGACGGTAGAATGTTCTGCTCAGCTTTTCTCTTAGCAGCTGCCTTTTGCTTGGGAATCTTAGCTCCTCCTCACCTGTTACTCAGTAAATAGTAAATGTCTCAAGGAAAAAGCAACCTAGTATGTGGGGCACTTTATATGGGTTAGCTCTTAAGTTCTGGCTGCCTTAGGTCTTTTATGAAATCAACTAAATTTTTAAAATCTATCTTTCGGGGCACCTGGATGGCTGAGTCAGTTAAGCATCCAATTCTTCATTTTGGCTCAGGTCATGAGCTCAGGGTTGTGAGACTGAGCCTCACGTAGGGCTCCACACTCAGCATGGAGTTTGCTTGTGCCTCTCCCTCTGCTTCTCCCCCTACTTGCACACTCGTTCTTTCTCTCAAATAAATAAATAATCCTTAGAAAATATTTTAAAAAATAAAATAAAACCTAGCTTTTTCTGGAAGTCCTCAACAGGAGCAGCACACTGCTACCAGATAGTCCATTATAGCCAGACACAGATGCTTAATGTCTTGTAATATGTTTAACCTTAAATTTTTTTTTTACTGACAAGACCAAGCTGTTTAAAGATCATCTTTACAGACACAAATGACAGTGCAAACAGTATAAGATATAACTAACCTTACTATTAACTATGAGACCAATTAGGATACATTACAGAATTCCTAAGTTATAAAAGACAAACCTATTATAGGGACTGGTTTTACTATCATTATTACTGGTCAGTGTGTATTTGAAAATTAAAAGTTTCCATAAAAGCATGTGTTAACACAAAGCCTAATGCTCATTCTACAGGTTTATACAAGTTCAAACTAAAGTTAAGATTTCTCCTTAGAAATTCATTGCAATAACTTCTATTCTGGTTTTTCTTTTCTTCCTTTAGTTTTCAGTCTAGGGCACAGAAATCCATTTCAAAGCTACTGAGTAAAAGTTGCAGTATGTGTTACGAGTGCCAACAGCAAAATGTCTGCCATAGAACATAATTTCTTTCCCTCTATTTAGCTAATGTTTGCATTCTGAACACAGACTCACAACTGGGTTTCTAATAAGAATTAGAGATCACAAATTTCTATAAAGTGTCTATGAGCTCATAGGTCCCTGGTCACATAGCAGCCTTTATCTGAGGATTATAAAATCTCATTTACTTCTATTTTGTTAGTTTGCATTTTGTAATTCACTTGTTTGTACTCACCAGCTTCCCTTCAGGCTTCTCGACTATTTTCTCCAGCCCTGGTGTGATGGGAATCCCACTCCTCTCTGGTCTGGTGGGCCAGACTACAGTTTCACATCCAAATAACAGTAAAACTAAAACCGAAAGCCAAGTGGTGCTGGGAAGTTCGCTCCTAATACCAGGTTTGTTAAAATCATTTGTTTAAAAATGTTCACATCTGTTGCTTGGCACTGATCCTTAAGCTCCAAGACCCCTACCTTCTTAACTAATTATCCTCATGTCAAATAATCAGTTGTAGTTGATTGACTACATACTCATAAAATCCCCAAATCCCAAATCCCTCAAAATAGAGGGAAACAATTGGGATAGAATTGAATAACTTTTCTCAATTCTACCATTAAAGAAAAGACATAAAAAGGAACATAGCAGATATGATGTTGTGAGAAAGTATTGTAACAGCCTATTTTCTCTGAAAGCCCCCCCCCAAAAAAAAACTGATCACACTGCTCCTACCACAGATGAAGACCATGTATAATTCCACAGCACGGAATAAATGAGCAAGGGGAACTGTAAACAGTCTGGCCAACCAGAAGCAATAGACACACAATGCAACCAAGACACTGCAGACCCCGTTTCCCACTGAGCTAATATAATCCTTCCACTTGGCAAGTAGGAGTTCTCACTGCAGGGCTCTCCTGCCTAAAGACACAGGCTCCTCTGAAGAAAGGCTGTGGGAGAGGGGAGAAGAAGACAAAAGAAGAGGGGGAAACAATTGCTGTAAGAGAAACCCACAAGAGAAGTAAAATTGTGTGTAGTATTCCCTTTGGCCCAGAAATGCCAGTTTGGGGAATCTACCTATGGAAATGGAAACCAAAGTGTAAGGATACATGTAAGATGTTTACTGTGGCATAATTTGTTGTGTAAAAAAAATGGAGGGAAACCGGAATATCTATCATTATAGAGATCATGGGAAAAATTATGTAACTTCTACAAAGAAATATTAAGTAACTATTAAAAATAAGAAATTTGATCAATTTATATATGTAGAATAATGTACATAATATAACAAAATGAAACAAGTAACAGAATAAATGGTATTATATGATCTCATTTACATATTAAATAAAAAATAACTACATATTTGAACATAGAAAAGGAGTGAAGGAATTCACATTAAATTTTAAAGTGGTTTTGTCAGGTAGATAGAGGGAAGAAGAGGGGGACATTAATAACATCTTCTTTATAGACTACTAAATTACAAGACTGGTTACAACGAGTGTGTATTGCTTTTAGAATTTAAAAATGTAATAAATTTAAAATATAAAAAGGATTTACTGACTATAATTACAAGTAATGCCAGACCCCAGAGTTCAGTGGGGTTTGTTTTAAATTTGCTCTGGCATTTACTTTAAATCGATCCTGGTGGGGAGAGGTAAATAGTAACTACTGCTCTCAGAGAGAGGCCTCACCTTGTGTCCCTAAACAACAGCCAATTAGAGCACAGACTTGACAGTGCTCCTGGAGAAGGCCAGTGGCTGTGAAATGAAAACTATAGGTACCTCTCCAAAGCCTCAGCCACAGAGCCTCCCAAGGGGCTGCCCGAGCCAGTAAGCAGCCAACAGAAGCATGGATGAGAATAGAACAGGCTTTTGTCTGGAGAAATCCCACTACTCCAACTCCTGACAGCCTTTGTTGGCTTCTGTTCCATACTTCAGAGATGAGAGCCATAAGCCTGGCCCAGCCTCTGCGGGGATAAATATTAAACTCTGTGGGAAAGATGCTGCTGCCCAGCTTTGAAGTGTTCTGTGTTAGAGCTTTGGTGGAAGATTCTTTGAGGACCACTGGAAGTTAGTTGTGGGCCTTCCAATTCTTACCCACAGGACAGAATTAAAGCCCTGGAGGAGTGACACTTGGCTCAGTTTTTGTATTTGGTTTCATGCTGATAGAAGCTTCCAGACCTTCTGAGGGGTAATAGATATACGATATTCAGTAATAAAATAATGTGCTAGCAGCCTGTGAAGAACTTTTTTTAAAAAAAGATTTTATTTATTTATTCATGAGAGAGACACACACAAACAGAGGCAGAGACCCAGGAAGAGGAGAAGCAGGCTAGACACAAGGAGCTGAATGTGGGACTTGATCCTGGACCCTGGGATCACACCCTGAACCAAAGGCAGATGTCTGCTCAACTGCTGAGCCACCCAGGCATCCCAAGAACTAACTTTTTTGACCACTCATTCATCTTTCAACATCTTTTTTCTCTTCTTGAACAATCCTACTGTCTTATACCCATGCCTCTTCTTCTATTTCTCTACTTACCTTCTTTAATAGATTTTTTATTCAATGTTTCCTGATTATCATAGAAATGCTACAGCGTTCATGGAAAATATGGTTACATTTTTTTAAAAAAGTAATCATTTATAATCCTGCCACTGATAATATTTTGGAATAGTTTCTTTTTGTCATTATACTTACTTTTTCTTTTTAATTCTTTATTTAAATTCAACTTAGTTAACATATAGTGTATTACTAGTTTCAGGGCAGAATTTAGTGATTCATCAGTAGCATATAATACCCAGTGCTCATTCCATCAAGTGCCCTCCTTACAGCCCATCACCTAGTTTCCCCATCCTCCCACCCACCACCCCTCCAGCAACCCTCAGTTTGTTTCTGAGAGTTCAATTTCTTCTTTTCACCTTATTTTATTTTTCCTCCCTTTTTAGAGCAGGTCTGCATTGTGTAGCTTCACAAGTGTAGATGAATGTCTTACATATATTACCTAATATTACAAATAAATATGAGAGAATATGTGAAGTGGAAAAGGGGTTTGGACAGCATGTTACTGTTATCATTCTGCACAGCTGTGGTGTGGCTATGTGTTCTGTGCGTCAAGCTGGTATTCATATTCCTCAGACTAACTGCGACAGGAGCCTTCGTGTCTCAGGCCTGCTTTTCTCCTTATGGCTGCGTTGGAAATCAGCAACATTTGCATGTAAAGATCCCCTTGGGTAGTTATTTGATCTTCTTTCATTCCCACTTTTCACTTGCAGGTAATTGGGTACCTAGGATCCCAGCAGGCCACTATTCCTCTTCCCTTCCCTGTCTCCTGATATTACTTTTTCTGTTCCCTCTTTATTGGATCTTCTGGGTTTATCCTAACAGCATAAAAAAGCAGACAGTCATCACCAGCCTGGGGACAATCAGAGAATCATCAAAATTTGGAAAAGACACTCAATTAAGCATGCATTCTGTTCACATGTTCAGAGTAAATACTCCAGATGATATGGCCTTTAGAAGACTCCACTTCATGCAGAAAACCAGAAATATATCAGATTAGAGGCAAGAAGAACCTTGTTGGTCTGGAGTCTTGCTCGACCATTACTTTAGACCCTTACCACACTGCCAGTCCAGACCACATCTTCAGGCCCTTACCATTTCCCTAGTTAAGACATCCACTTCTGTCTTTTCTCTCAAGGTCTCCCCAGTTACCCTTGGAGACTCAGGATGGATAGCTGGCAGCGCCAAGACAGTGTGACACTGCAGCATAGACACATGGCAGTGAGAAAGCCCAGAGCACTCTTTCCTGGGTATTCCCACTGTCACTCTGGAACAGGTATCCATGGCAGTAAGAGAGCAATTTCAACCAACAAAGCTCTGGACAGAATCTTGAAGTTTCTCTAAGAGGCCCTCCTGTGCTCTTCCTTGTCCTCATACCAAGAAATCACTTCTTTCCATCAGAACCCCAGAACTTTCTGCTGATCTATATCTATGCAAAGCTCCCCATTGCAGCACTGAAAACTGAATTCCTCAGAGCCATTATTTCTACAATGATCTCTTCCTTATTACAAACATCATAAAGTACAGATGCTGAAAGGCTTAACACTCTTCACTATCTCCCTCCCTATTTTCATTATGAGCTAAAAAGTAAACATCTTGGGGAAACTTTTGAATAGAAACTTACAATATGAAGGGAGAATACAGGTGAAGGGGGCCAGGCAGCTCTACCTATAGGTTATCAATCTGCATGACTTCCACCTTCTACTGCCAGTCGCCTCTCTGGTCACTGCCTGGTAGCCTGGTCAAAGCAGGCTTGCATTCTGCAGCGATGGTCTGACAGCCTCACTGCTTCATCCTCTGTTGCCTGGCAACCCACATCTGAAGTACACTGACCCAGATTTGGGTTCAGGTATTAAAGGCATACTTAGATCCTCTCAATTCTCCCTAAGAGGCAAAGTGGCCATGGAGAAGAGCAGAGGATAAGCATACATATAGCCTATGAATTCAGTTTGACTTGGCACATTCTGAGTATGTTATATGGGGAAAGAAGGTAGCTGGTGAGACCTATTTCTGGTCAATCCTAGGAGTATATTGAATGAATCTTCCTTCCCTCTCATTTGCTTCCTCTAGATTAGACTGCACAGTCTCTAGACTGGACTGGACACAGGAAAATAATCTGGAAGCGCCTTGGACATAAACAGACCTCAAAGTCTTGCCTGGGTTGGATGCATCTCCCAGGAATTGCTCAAATTTTGACCCAGTCTCTGGTCAAAAGTTACATGGTTCCCTACAACAAACAGATTAAAGTCCATACTCTCGTGTTCTTGACAAGCTGGCCTATAGTTCTCCTGCTTTATCTCTTACTGAAAATCTGCCCTGACCTGACCCTCTCCACCTCTTTACCTCACTCAAACTGCACCAGCACTTTGGCCCGGACTCGAATACCGAATACTGGCTCAAGTTACTGTCTTTCAGGGAACAGTTCTTCCAACTACAGCTGCCAGTCAAAGCACCACACCTCCTCCAGAACTCTACTCAAAAGACACTTCTTCCTTGGAGGAAAATAACAATCCCTCCTGAAATAGCTAGTTCTTTGCTCTCCACCTGGAAACCCTGGCTAGCCTCCATACCTTCCCCATAGTTTCATAAGTTGTGATAATTATAGCATTCAGAATAGTTGTCATATATGAGCCTTGTCTACATCAGTGTCAAACAGACTATGTCTTTTACAGGCTGGTTCCTTCATGCTTCTATCTGGAATGAATGCATCTCACCTTCATTAATTCTTCCTCATTCTAACAGGTTCTTTACCACAATCCCCTCTGGATTCACATCTTTAGCAGTGCTATATTAGCAGGCCCTTCTTTTTTCAATCCATTTTCAACAACACACACCGTCTTTCTCTTGATCCAGAGATCACTAATGCCTATTTTTTTTCTGTGTGCTCATCCTCCCGCACCTCTGCAAAGCAGGGTATGCTGCAAGGTGGGGTTCAATAACCAGCTATTCTCTGGCTATATCATCTATCTCTGTCTGAATATCTCATGATTATGACAAGTGCCTCAGAAAAACACCTTGAGAAGTCTAGATGGAAACCAATGCCCCATGGAAACACATAAATATTTTATCAGGCTCTGAATAAGACTCTTGCTCATAAATATTTAAACTCCCTGATAGCATAATGTTGAGTGGCTGATTAGAGTCAACTTGTACGGGGGTAGGGAGCTGAGAGGAGAAAGGGAACATAAGAGCAATGGCAGCAGGCATTTTATAGAGTCCCATATAAGGATCGAAAAACACTGAAAATGTTCCTGAGGTCTCCCCAGTTTGCATGGACATTCATTTTCCAAATGTTCTCTCTCTGGAGTGGGAAGTAAGCCAGTGCCCAGTGGAGCTGTCTAGAGAAGGCACTCACTGCAACATCAGTCACAGCCCCAGTAAGCTTGCCACACTTCCCTCAGCACAGCTGGCACAAAGATTTTCAAATAAAGTACACAGGACTCAAGATGAAGCAGATCCTGTAAGAATATTTATGGCAGCTTTATTTTAAAAAGTCCTAAATTGGAAACACCCCAAGCGCCCATCAGTAAGAGAATAGATAAGCATATGGTAGGTAGATAGTCATGATGAAATATTATCTTGAAATAAAAAGAAATGAACAACCAATATATTCAACAACACAGATGAATCTCAGACATCATGTTGAGCAAAAATAAGTCAAATGCAAAAGTACATCAGTGTGAATGCACTTCCACGGGTGTTCAAGAATGCAAAAACAGATCTATGATAACATGGATCATAACAAAATTTGCTTCTGGATGGTGCAGATGACCAGAGAGGGGCATGAGGGAAATTTCTGGGATTGAAATTTTTTGTCCCTTGTTCAGAATGTGAGTTTGTCAAAACTGGCTGAGCTTCTAGCAAGGATTCAGCTTAGAAGCACTGTGAGGATACAAGAGGCCACTGATCTCCAGGATCATCATTTACCTATAAAATATTGATTGACTCGAATTACCTAAAAGGAACTTCTAGTATTTTACCAAGAATTCTACAACCTTTATGGGAGTTAATGCCTTGTTTGTGTCATTTAATTGCCTAATTAATTAAACAATTATGTATTAAGTGCTTATAATATGCTAAACAGGAATATAGCCATGAAGACAAGAAAAAAATTTCTGGTCCTTATGGAGCTAACATTTGAGTGGGGGGGATATTGGGCAATTAACAAAGAAACAGCTATACTATAAAATTCCAGGTAATGATAAAGCAATGAAGAAATAAGGCAAGGTCAGAGGACAGGGACTGACAAAGGCCTGTTTTGGATCAGGTGGTCAGGGAAGCCCTGATCAAGGAGGTCACATCTGAAAAGAGACCTGAATGAGTTGAGGACAGAAACAGTGCAAGTATCTGAAGGAAGAGTGCTCAGGGAGAAGAAGGAAGAACAAGAGAGGGGAAGAGTGACAAAATATGAGGTCAAACAGGTCAGATTGCATCAGGCTTTGGTAAACCCTGGAAGAGAGTTGGATTTTATTCAAAACGTGAATGGAACCATTAGAGAGTGTAAGCAGAGGAGTAACACAATCTAACTGATGTTTTAATAATGGGTAAAAGGAGGAAAGTAAGGGAGCTGCCCTATTCTTAGGGAAAAGTCAGAATAAGATCCAGATTTTGTGCCCTTCAAAATCTTAACATCCTTCATACATCTATTTCTTTCTTTTAAAAAAGATTCTATTTATTTATTTTAGAGAGAGAGAGAGAACACAAGCAGGGAGAGGCAGAGATACAGGGAGAGAGAATCCCAAGCAGATTCCCTGCTGAGCAGGGGAGCCCAACGTGGGCTCAATCTCACAACCCTGAGATCATGACCTGAGTCAAAACCAAGAGTGGGACACTTAACCAGCTGTGCCATCCAAGTGCCCCCACACATCTATTTCTTTTTTTAAAAAAGATTTTATTTATTTATTTATTTTATTTATTTATTCATGAGAGAGAGAGAGAGAGAGAGAGAGAGAGAGAGAGATGGGCAGAGACATGAGCAGCGGGAGAGGCAGGCTCCATGCCGGGAACCCGACGGGCACTCATCCCCAGAACCCCAGGATCATGACTTGAGCCGAAGGCAGACTCTCAACCGCTGAACCACCCGGGTGTCCCTACACATCTGTTTCTTAACTGCCTTCTGATTCCAGCTCTGTCTAGGGCCAGATCACATGTTTCTGGATTTCAGACTCTGATTTTCACTAACAAATATATGTATCAAGATGGTTATAAATTCATAAAAAGTAAGGCAGGGTAACTCTTCCTGTGTCGGAAATTTTTTCATAATAAATCGTTGGAGATAAAAAGAAAAGAGAGGGATTTGTGTCCTTTACTAGGCAAAATTAATCAGCAATTAAATATGAAAGTTATAATCCTCAACACTTCTCTGCCAAATAAAGATTCTGATTTTTAACTAAATGTGGAACATTCCAACTTTCAGATCCAACTTCTCTGCCCCAGCCAGCCCATGTTCCATTGTCTCTCTGGCAAGTCTTGGGGCTTCTTTCTTCTCTCTCCCCCTGCCCCCAATTAATTACTCTCTGGAAACCTACAAGGGAGTGCAGTAAAATGTGCATTTGTGCGGTGGGAGGGCACACTCCCTCAACCCCATCTGGAAATGCCCTTGTGTTCAAACAACAAAAAAGGGGAATATCAAAATCCTCAGCAGGAAACAAGTTGTAAGCACCTATTGTCCTCCCCCAGAGAATCTCCTTCCCTCAATCCTTATTTTCCCACTCTTTGGAGAGCCTTCTAGGCTGAAAGTCTGTGGCTTCATCCCATTCACCCCTCAGATCCCCCTAGGCCACAATTCTGCTTTCACTGGCCTTGATGCTGTCTATCCCCAGGCTACCATAACTCTGCCTCTGACCAGGCTCAACTCTAGACTTATTGAGCCAGAGGGAGAAGCTAAAAGCTGGCGGTAGAAGAGAAAGGTTAATGCAAGGAGCACTCCAGAGACAATGGTGGCCCGAAAGTGGAATTAGGCTGCCAAAACAGAGACCAGAGAGCACCCTCCACCACCACCACCACCACCCCCTCCCCAGGCTCACAGATCCCTAACTCAAGTAAAGCCTGCCCAACGCATTTTATTCTCCAGGCTCAAACTGACTTGCTACCACTACCTCTCCTGCAGGAAGGCCTTCTGTGCGGAACGCCCCCATTGAGGGAGAACCATTAATTTTCCTTTGCAGGCCTTGCTGCCTAAGACAACTACTCAACAGTCTGTCCAGCTTTTAACCCCTACTCAAAAAAAAAAAAAATCTTTTCGCTTTTATCTAGGGGATGCAATAATTCAATGTTATCCCCTAGATCCTGGTTTAAAGGACTGTATATCAAGAAAGACGTTTCATAATTGAACTCCAATAAAAAAAATTCAAAAAAATAAAGAGGTAAAAGATAAAAAAAACTAAAATAAAATAAAAAGAAAGACGTTTCATGAAAGGCTAGGATGCAATTTGCCTGCTGTTCACGCAAGCTCGTTCCTAGACAGCCGACAAAGGGGAGAGTCAGCGCCTGCTGGTTTCTCTTCTGAAACGCGAACAGAACTCCGGTTTCAAAACGAGGCGCATCATCTGCGGGGGGGGGGGGCCCCCAGTAGGCTCAGGTCGGCCCCCGGGCAAACGCCGGGTCCTAACACGCGGCCTCCAGGTGAGTTAGAGACGGGCGCTCGCAGGGGTGCTGCAGGGCCTCTGCCCGGAGCAGGGCCGGCTGCCAGGGGCGACACTTCGGGGCGCGCCCTCCCCCCCCCCCCGCCCCCCGCGCCCCGGGGTCGACGCGCTCCTGCGGGGCCGGTGACGAGGCTGTGGAGGGAGATCCCGGCTGTGGGCTCCCCGGCCGTTCGCAGGCTGCCGCTCACTGGGCACCACCGCCGCGGCTGCAGCCCCCGCCCCCCCTCCCCTCAGGAGGCCGCCGCCGGCGCGCGCGAGGAGCCTCCCGGGGCTCGCCTCAGGTGCCGGAGAGTCGCTCGCCCGCCCGCCCGCCCGCGGTCCGGAGGGGACCGTGCCCTTCCCTGTCAGCGTCTGACGTTCCGCGGCTACGTCGCGTCCAAGGAGGGCTCCCGCCGAATCCCGCGCTCGGGATCCTCGAGGGCGACTGCTCACCTCACCGCGTCTCCTCCCGCGCCGCGCGGGGCTCTCTCGGGTCCGCCGGGCCTGGGGGTGGGGGCGCGCCCATGGCCGCGCCGGGGGGCCGGGCGTGGAGGCGGCGGGGCGGCGGCGCCGGCCTCTGCGGTCCGCGCGGGGCGCTCGCCGCCCTCCGGCCCGGGGCGCTGCTGGGGCCGCGCCTCCCGCCCCTCCCCTGGCGCCGCCCCGCGTGGCGCGCCGGCCCCCGCGCTGGCTGCGAGGTCGGGCCCGGGGCGAGGGCGCGCGGGCCCGCGGACCCCACGCGCCGCCGCCCCCGAGCTCCGGGCCTGGCGACGCCTCAGCCCCGCCTCGGCCGCCGCGTCTGAGGAGACCCTCGGCCGCCCCGGACCGGCGCGCGGGGAGCGGGGCTCAGACGGTTCCACGCAGGGCTCCTCTTCGGTTCCCGCCGTGCGGTCTCCAAGTAGTGTTCTTGTTTTATGCTCTCTAGGTTTCCCAAAATCTTTACCGCGGCTAAGTACTAATTTTTTAAAATTTGTTTTTTAGATTTTATTTATTTATTCATGAGAGACACAGACAGAGACAGAGACACAGGCAGAGGGAGAAGCAGGCTCCATGCAGGGAGCCCGACGTGGGACTCGATCCCGGGTCTCCAGGCTCACGCCCTGGGCTGAAGGCGGCGCTAAACCAGTGAGCCACCCGGGCTGCCCTAATTTTCTTTTTCTTTTTTTAAGATTTTATCTATTTATTCCTGAGAGACACAGAGAGAGGGGCAGAGAGAGAAGCGGGCTCCCTGTGGGGAGCCTAATGTAGGACTCCATCCCAAGACCCCGGGGTCACGACCTGAGCCGAAGGCAGACGCTCAAGCACTGAGCCACCCAGGCGCCCTGGGTTCGTACTTACTTAATAATCAGAAAGAGGAGGGCGTTACTTTCCCCAGGAATGCTAGAAGGAAACCACAAACCAGATGTCCATTCATTCAAAGATGAGCCTCTGCGTCTAAGACACCCTGAGGGAGTCATAGGGTGGGAGATCTGGAAAGGGTCTCTGGAATCTGTTTAGACTTTTCATATTTCCATTTATTCTAGTTTGAAATCTCAGACGTATTTATGCTGGTTGGGAAATGCCACCTGTTTAGGAGTGCCTTGAGGATACCCTTGGCTGGCAAGGGGGGAAGGGAGGAAAGCCAGCTGGGGCCGCTCCCTCCCCAGCAGGACCCTAGTGACATTCTGAGATGTCTCATACACGAAGTTACTCAGAAGAATTCTTTTCACAGGGAGGGTTCTACCGAAGGAAAATAAGAGGAAAACTGGAGAGCCAAGGGTTATCTAAAAGCAGTTAAGCAAAAAGCCGGATTGCCCAAGAGCAAGAATTATGTGTGAGATTGTTTTGCAGGACTTTCCAGAGCACTCATTCTATACCTCCGACACTTTCATTTGGAACATGAACAACCTAAGGAGGACCCATCTGATCCTCCACTTTGGGTGTCGCTCTAGTTAAGGCTTTGGGGTTCATCTTTTCCTTAGGACAGCCAACTTGAGAGAGCAGACCTAGATCTTTGGCTCTATAGTTCTGTGTTGAGGATTTGTCTTTCTGATCTCTGTGCAGCTTTTATTTTACCTCAGAATTTCTCTCTGCTTTTAGGTCATCATTCTCACAGTTCCCTCTACATTCTGCAAGATACTGGAATCTTTGGCTGTGGTCCCCACATCCAATCCCAGCATTCTCTTTCTCAGATTGAAATAGAAGGTTTTCCATCTTCCACCAAGGCCTTCCCTATTTACCTCAGGTCTGTTTCTGGAATCTTTTCCCTCCTATACATTCCCACGTTGGTGCTCTTGTTAGACTTTTATTACCTTGGGTTGAATCATTTTAAGTTTCCTAACTGGTTTTCTTGCCTCCTGTCTCTCCTCACCCCCAACACAGACCTAAGAATGTCTTAGCTCTCCTGATAAAATATTCCTCTTACCTTTACCTATCCCCCCAGCCAAAACCCAAACTTGCAGTAACTTCCCTCTGCAATGGAATAAATTCTAAACTACTCTCACAATTGCAAACCAGCTTCCTACCTTCTGTCCACTTAACACCCGTGTTCCAGTTATACTAAACTGGGTCAGTTGCTATCCTTTGAATGGCCCCTGGGTCTTTCATGCCCCTCTTTATTTCTCTGACCCCCCCCCGCCCTTATTCTGGATTTTCCTTTATCCCCATATTTTCCTGTTGAGTTTCTCCCAAGCCTTCCAGATCCAACTCAGATGCCTTCTACTTTAATGAAGATCTCCCAGTTCTTTCCAGTCAGCTGTGAGATGAATTAATGTCTCTCCCAGCGCTCCGTGTTTCTGTTGCAGCACTAAGTTCAGCTGTATGTTACAAATGGTTGTGTCTTCTTGTCTCCTCACAGTCAGGGCCTGCAAGGCAAGGTATATTTCCTGACTCGTCTTCATCCCCCATGGCAATTGGCCACACACACATTTTAAAATAAATAACTATTCTTTGGTTGTATATAAACTCTGTGCTTATTATAAAAGTTCAAGTCCATAAAAGCATAAGGAAGGACATAAACTCCCACACCCTGAAATAACCACTGTATTTCAGTGATCGTATATTTGTGCATCTTTTATATAATTTCTTTTTTTTTTATTTATGATAGTAACAGAGAGAGAGAGAGGCAGAGACACAGGCAGAGGGAGAAGCAGGCTCCATGCACCGGGAGCCCAACGTGGGATTCGATCCCGGATCTCCAGGATCGTGCCCTGGGCCAAAGGCAGGCGCCAAACCGCTGCGCCGCCCAGGGATCCCTATTTGTGCATCTTATTATGTACATTTCCATCTTCTATATGTGCCTATGTGGAAACATTGTAGGCATGCTGTGTTTTCTTTCAGACACACTGTTTTCTAATCTTTTCTGATCTGACTCTCCCCCTCTTTCAACTGTTTAAAAAGTTAACCATGTGAACATAAATAACTTCATATATATATATATAGTAATATATATAGTAGCTTTTGTCTTTATTTTATGAAATGAGATATCATAGTGTGTATACATACTTCTCTGCTTCTTTTCTCATGAAATAATAAATCATTTTTAAAAAAACATTTATTTATTTATTCATGAGAGACAGAGAGAGAGGCAGAGACATAGGCAGAGGGAGAAGCAGACTTCCCACAGGGAGCCTGATCTTGGAATTGATCCCAGGACCCCAGGATCATGACCTGAGCCAAAGGCAGACACTCAACCACTGAGCCACCCAGGCATCCCATGAAATAATAAGTCTTAAAATCCTTTCAATTCAACTCGTATTGCTTTAATCCATTTACTTTAGAGGCATAATGTTTGTTTATTTATTTATTTATTTATTTATTTATTTATTTATTTATTTATTTATGATAGTCACACACACACAGAGAGAGGCAGAGACACAGGCAGAGGGAGAAGCAGGCTCCATGCACCGGAAGCCCAACGTGGGATTCGATTCCGGGTTTCCAGGATCGCGCCCTGGGCCAAAGGCAGGCGTCAAACCGCTGTGCCACCTAGGGATCCCTTAGATATACCACAATATATTCACAAGTTCCTCTGTTCATGGCAAATTCTTTTTTTAAAAAAAATTGCCACTGCCATCAGCGTTTCAATAAACCTCCTTATATGTGTCTCCAAATGCTTTGGTACTTTAATTTCTGAGAGATTAATTCCTAGGTATGAGATTGATCCATTTAAAATGTTAGCAGTTTGCCTTTTAAAAGGCTGTAATGATTTGCTCTGTAGCACTTTAGCCATTTTATCAAGTGAATAGAGGTAGTTTGTAGTTCTGACTAGTGAAGCTATTTTTCCTGCTTTGGATTTTCTGTTCTGTAATTTCTTATTCATATACATAGCTCATTTTTCTTTTTGAGTTACTGGACTTTTTCTTTTCAAAGTGTAAGAACTTCTTACACATTAAAGATAGTAACTCTTTAATATGTTGTATGTGTTGCAAGTACTTTCTGCATTCTCTTTATTATCTTTTAACTTTGGAATTCTAAAAATCAACTACAACTTATTCAAGTTGATATCAAGTTAATTTCACATGCCTCATGATTAGAGACAATACACGGCTTAGGAAACTAGACCAGATTTTGCAACTTCTTAGGAAACCAATCTTCTATTTCAGTGTCTCATAATTTATTCTAGAATTTGACATATCATCCTACTCTTTAATGCCATATTTAGTCACGATTAATCCACTTTTCTCCATTGTGTTTATATTATAGTACAAATTTTCTGTATATTATTATCTGGCAGAGTCACATTAAATAGACTATTTTGATAATCAAAATTGTTATTAACAAAGTGTTAACACATTTAGTGGTTATCATTAATTTTTTCTGCCAAAATTCACTCCTTTGGGAAAATGCTTCCTCCTGTCCTTCCCATGCAATTTGGAGGTCTTCCAATCTTGGAACCCCACTCTTTTGACCCTAATGGTGGTCATAACCCACACTAGAACAAATGGACTCCCTGTTGCAGGAATTTGAATTTTGAGTTTTTGGTTGGCATTGTTTTAAAATGATTGTCCTTAATTCCAGGCACTAAAATCCTCAGATCTACCCTGTTGCTTTTAATTTTATATATTTAATTATTTTCTTAGTGGTTGCTCTGAGCATTGTAATTAACATCTGAATTTAAAATAATCTATTTGGAGTAATACCAACTTAATTTTCATAGCATACAAAATTTTGCTCCAGTACAGCTCCATTCCCTCCTCTCTCCTTGATGCTATTGTTTTCACACAAATATTATTTGTATTTTATGATTAATTGTATATATTAATTGTATTTTATAATTAATAACTGCTATATGTCCTTCAAAGAGTTAAAAATGTTTTTAAAAGAGCTATGTTTATACTGTTTTATACATTTACCTATGAAGTTTATCAGTGCTCTTTATTTCTTCACGTGGATTCTGGTTACTGTCTAGTATCCTTTTATTTTAGCCTTCATGACTCCCTTTAACATTAGTTGTGGGGCAAATCTGCAAGCCACAAAATCTTTGGGTTTGTTTTCTTGGAATGACTGAATTTCTCCTTCACTTTTGAAGGACATGATTACTAGATACAAAATTCTTGGTTGACAGTTTTTCCTTTCAGGACTTTGAATGTGTCATCCCACTGCCTTCTAACCTCTGTAGTTTCCAGTGAAAAGTAATCTGTTAATCTTGTTGATTCCTTGTATTTGAAGAACCATTTTTTTTCTCTTTTTGCTTTTAAGAATCTCCACTTTTCCACAGTTTGACTGTATGTTTGAGTATGGATTGCTTCATGTGTGTTGTACTTGGAGTGTGTTGAGCTTGAATGTGTAGATTAATGCTTTTCATCAAATTTGGGACTTTTTTTTAAGATTTTATTTATTCATGAGAGAGAGAGAGAGAGAGAGAGAGAGAGAGAGAGAGAGAGAAAGGCAGAGACATAGGCAGAGGGAGAAGCAGACTCTATGCAGGAATCCTGACATGGGATTCAATCCCAGAACTCCAGGATCACACCCTGAGCCAAAGGCAGACACTCAACTGCTGAGCCACCCAAGCACCCCAAATTTGGGAAGTTTTAAGCTATTATTTCTTCAAATATTGTTTTTGCCCTTTCCCTGTCTTCTTCTTCTGAGATTCCCATTATGCTTATGTTGGTACACTTGATGGTGTCACACAAAGTCTTTGAAGCTTTGTTCATTTTTTTCTCCTTCTTTTTGTTTTTCAGACTGGATTATCTCAATTGATCTATTTTCAAGTTTGCAGATTCTTCTACCTGTTAAACTTGTTAAGCTTCTCTAGTGAATTTGTCATTTGAATTATTATAATTTTCAATTCTGGAACTACTTACTTGGTTCTTTTTTATAATTTCTTTGTTCATATTCTCTATTTTATGAGACCCTTATTCTCGTTCTTTCTTTCAATTCTTTACATATAATTTCCTTTTATTCTTTGAACATATTTATGATAGCTGACTTGAAACCTTTGTCTAGTAAGTTCAAAATCTGGGACAGCTTTTTTTTTAATTTTTATTTATGATAGTCACACACAGAGAGAGAGAGAGAGGCAGAGACACAGGCAGAGGGAGAAGCAGGCTCCATGCACCGGGAGCCCGACGTGGGACTTGATCCCGGGTCTCCAGGATCGCGCCCTGGGCCAAAGGCAGGCGCCAAACCGCTGCGCCACCCAGGGATCCCTGGGACAGCTTTTATTGAATGCTTTTTATCCCCCTGTGTATGGGTCATACTTTATTTCTTTGTGTGTCTTATAATTTTTTGTTGTTGTTGAAAATAGGGCAATTTAAACTGTATACTGTGACAACTCTGCAAATCTGGTTACCTCCACCGACTTTAAGGTGTGTTGTTTATTTTTGGTTATTTTGTTGTAGTTACAGCAGTTGTTTGCTTGTTTAGTGACTTTCTTGGACTTATTTTGTAAAGTCTGTGTTCTTAGGCTTGTGTTGCTACTGAGGTTTCTGCTCAGTTAGCTTAGTAGTTAGCTAATGATTGAACATAGATATCCTTAACTACTTTGAAACAATAAGTTTTCCATCCTGTGCATAAAACTCTGTGTGTGTGTGTGTGTGTGTGTGTGTGGCAAGACTTTAATGCTCTAGCAGTTTACAACTCCGATTTAGCCTTCACTTCCTGCTTTTCAGAGCCTCCAAGTCATCCAGAGGTGAAAGAGTAGGGTCTTCTCAGGTCTTTTATGGGTATGCACACAGCTTCATATATATTTGGCCTTCTACATCTCTAGAGACATGTCCAAACTTTTCAAATCCCCCCTACAAGCATCTCATTCTTCAGATTTTTCTTTTTAGTTTTTTTGGCTGGCCTCTTGTTTTCCCCAACTCGCATTGCTGTGTCAAGTGGCTGTAATGTTAAAAAATTGTCACTGATTGTTTTTGACAAACACCCTGGGATTAGAGATTCTCTCAGTGATCAAGGTCTGAGTCAGGTCAGATAAAGATAAGCCTTATGAATGAGGCTTTTTCTGGGAGCTACCAGATGGTCACATAATGACAGTTTGTTTGGATGGGGCTTTTGGGAGAGTTCCAACTGCATTATGCTTCCTCCAGTGCTTGCTAGACTGCTGCTTTCCACAACTACTATAGTTGTAAGGCTGTTGGTTTTTCAGTCTACTGCAGAACTATAGTGAGGCAAATAGGACTAGGGCAAGTTAAAATGCCAGAAAGTTTGTTGTTATTATCAAGATTCAGCCATTTTATTTGAATAAATATTCTTCAGATTGTTGTAGGCTTTTGATTAACTTCCACAGTTATGAAAAAGTTGATTTTGATATTTTTTTTAGTGTTCTTGTTGTTTTATAAAGGTGTGGATTTTTGGAGGTCCTTTACTGCTATCATGGAAGTGTTACCTCCATTCTAGTTAACTTATTACTAAATATTTTATAGTTTTGTCACTATTTTGAGAAGAATATTTCCCCTACTTAGTTGACCTTTGTAGAGAAAAGAATTAGGTTTAAAAATTTATTTGATGTCTACTCATCTTACCCAACTGTATTTTAAGTCCACTGTGTTTTCTAATAGTCTTTTGAAAATTCTAAACAATCATATCAAAAACAAATAATTAAATATCATCACAGTATTTGTAATAATTTAACATTGTTTTCTCATCTTATCACATTTTCCAGGAACTACAAAACAATTATGAACAACGATGGGAAATTTCTTGTATCATGACTGATTTTAACAGAAATGGCTTAATACTTTCCACGTTCAGAATAATTGATGTTGCTTTTTATTGAATAATTTTATCATATTTAATACTTTTCTTCTTCCACCAATGAATGTTGAATTAAAGTGAACTTCCGGTTCACAAGATTTAGGGGAATTTTTAAATTTGAATCTTAAGATGACTCTGGGTTATTATGTAAAGGTGACTTGTGGGATATCTCATTACCTGGAATTACTTAGGCATACAGCTGAATTATAAATTGAGGTATTACTGCAAGTACCTTGAAGAGGGCTAGAGAACATATCCATGCATGTTTTAATGGAAACTTTCTGAAAATTAAATTTCTGCCAGGATTTTTTGTGACATTAATGACTCTACTTAATTGGAGTGAGGGAATTCAAGGTAGATCAGAAGGAAGGACACCCCTGCAGTGGACTGGCAGGTGTGTTTTGGGATAGGCAGAGCCATTATTCATGCGATAGACTCCCTCATGTTATTAGCTGAAACCCAGAACATTGAGTCAATGAACTGGAATTAGCAGTAGAACTCTAGGTAAAGACCTAAAGATCCCTTTTTCCTGTCACCCATGCTAATCCTTCTCCTGAAAAAGGTAACCTCCTTTCTTCACTTTCCTGGTTCCTTGCCTTAACTCTCCTTTCATTTGCTTCATCTGGAACTTAAAATAAGGCTCCAGAATTTTTACCTTGAAATTGACCTGGAAGTCACTAGAATCCCCAGGCCTTATCCTTTTTAATCAACTAGTAGCATCAGCCATTGAGACTCAGCACCCAGCTCTCATTCTCGAGATGCTCCCTGCCTCGCCTCAATTGGCCTCCAAAGGCTGGCTCCACCTTGCTCTTATACCTGGAAGGCTGTGGGTAGTTTGTGAATGCTACATTCTAAGAATGGATTGTTGTCAGAATGGCATTTATTCTTCTGTTGTTATTTTTTCAACAAATATTTATCAAGAGTAAGAGATACCAACCTCTTCCCTTCCATGTTTTCTTACCTTGGCCCAAAACATAGTCCTTCTGCTTTCTTGGAAGTGTTAGGGAGAAGGCTGCAGTCCTTCTTACTTTCACTTCTCACCTGTTGTCTCTTGGTGGAGGTAGAATGGTTTGTATGATTATTGTTTTAAAAAAAGATTGCATTCATATGGCCAAGTCCTTGCTTGGCTTTCTTTTGGGATGATGCTGCCCATGGGAGATATGCATTCTTCATTTCTTTGTACGGTAGACTAGTTAAAGCAGACCTTATTTCTGTAGATAGCCTATGGTTGTACAAGTTTTACTTATGCTTGAGTGGTTAAGTTTAATTTGGGAAGAAGGAGTCTGAAGCTTATTTTGGCTTCTAATCTAGGCTTTGATCTTTAATCTACATGCCATAAAATACTCAGGCCGACCAATAGAGCCTAATGGTTAAGTGTCTGTGACCCTGGGTAGGAAAAAAAGGGTCCCAATAGAGGCTAAAGAACTTAAGAGAAGAAAAATGTCCCTCAAATAAATACTTTCCTCTAAGGGCACATGGGTGGCACAGTCAGTTAAGTGTCCCACCCTTGGTTTCAGCTCAAGTCATGATCTCAGGTCCTGAGATTGAGCCCTGTGTTGGGCTCTGTGTTCAGCATGGAGTCTACTTGAGTTTCTCTCTCCCTCTGCCTCTGCCTCTGTACATTCCCTCCCTCTCTCTCTCTCTAAAATAAATAAATAAATCTTAAAAAATACTTTCCTCTATAATTTACTTGGTCTATAATCACAGAATATCAAAACTAGTAAAGCTTTTTATTTTATTTTTATTTATTCATTTTTTAAAAGATTTTGTTTATTTATTCATCAGAGATAAACACACACATACAGAGAGAGAGAGAGAGAGAGAGGCAGAGACAGAGGTAGAGGAAGAAGCAGGCTCCATGCAGGGAGCCTGACGTGGGACTCGATCCCCAGGTCTTCAGGATCAGGCCCTGGACTGAAGGCAGCACTAAACCGCTGAGCCACCCAGGCTGCTCAAGCTTTTTATTTTAAAAATGAAGAAAGAAGTTCAGAGAGATAAAGTGAATATTCATATGAACACTAGAAGCATACATAAAAAAAGATGATGCCAACTTGAGAAATCCATCCTAAGAAATAAAAACAGCAGCAGTATCATCTTTGACCAAGAACAGCAGAGGAATTCTAGTAACACAATGGGTAAGAACTGTCTCAGGAACACAAATTAAATAACTTCCTATAAAGTGAGTGGGAAGATTTCTGGTCCTTACATGTGTGGATACTGGTCTTGTATGAACCAGAGGGACTGAGTCACAGTAATTAGTAGATTATTGTAAAAGGTTTTTTTTCATGTTACAGTCATGTACCTAAATGACTTGTAGGTTAACTTTTCAACCCCCAACCAGCATTTAAAAGGTAAGAGACATCTTTTGTTGGTGCTTGCTGGGGTGATGGGAGGCCAATGGAAAGTGTTGCCATTATGAGTCTTAGCAGGGAACCTGTTTCCTAGGCCTCACTTGTTAGACAATGAGTTCCATGGGACAGGCAGGAACAAGATATAGAGGGGAACACCTGTGGGAAACAAAAGTAAACATTGTATTAAGAATAATTAAATTAATAAAAAGGACATTCTCCAACCCACTTTAGTCACCCAATGTTTAATGCACTGTGGCCCCACGCAGCCAGAGGGAGAGTTTTAATAAGCACCAGACTCCCCGAAACTAGATGTCCAGATCCAACACAGTTGACGTAAACTGCCAGTCCTTTGAGGTTGGGAAGCTTGCTGGTTGTCCAGCCCTTTTTGGGGATGAAAGTTGAGACGGGCTCAGCCTTAGCGCTCTTAAGCAAATATCTTTTTTGCTTTAAAAAAAAAGAGGTGGGCAGCCGCAGTGGCTCAGTGGTTTAGCGCCACCTTCAGTCCAGGGCGTGATCCTGGAGACCATGAATCAAGTCCCACATCGGGCTCCCTGCATGGAGCCTGCTTCTCCCTCTGCCTGTGTGTCTGCCTCTCTCTCTCTCTGTGTCTCTCATGAATAAATAGATAAAATCTTTTTAAAAAAATAAAAAAGAACAGGTATGTTAATTTATTCAAATAACACAATTCACCCATTGAAAGTTTACAATTCAGTAATTTTTAGTATATTCACAGATATGAGCAACCATCACCAATTTTAGGGTAATTCTATTATCTTGGAAAGAAACTCCATCTGGTGAGAATGAAATGTGGAATTACCATATGATTCCAGTTCTTTGCTTCTGCCCAAAAGCATTGAAATCAGGGGCTTGAACAGATACTTGTATACTTATGTTCATAGCAGCATTACTCACAGCAGGTAAAAGGAACTCAAGTGTTGTCCATCACCAGGAATAGATAAACAAAACATGGTGTATACAAACAATAGAATATTAATCAGCCTTATAAAAGGATGACAGTTTGACTCTTGATACAAAATGGATGAACCTTGAAGACATCACGCTAAGTGAATAAGCCAGTTACAAAATGATAAATATGATATGATTCCACTTATATGGTGGACCTGGAGCAGTCAGATTCATAGAGGTAGAATGGTAGTTGCCAGGGGTTGTGGGGAAGAGGGGAGAAGAAAGAGGAGTTATTGTTGAATGAGCATTGAGTTTCAATTGGGGAATACGAAGAAGTTTTGAGAGAGGGATGGTGGTGATGGTTGCACAAAAATGTAAGTGTGCTGAATGCTACAGAACTGTATAACTTAAAAATGCTTAAAGTGAGTGGTGCCTGAGTGACTCAGTCAGTTAAACGACTGACTCTTGTTTTCAGCTGGGGTCATGATCTCAGGATCAAGGGACTGAACCCTGCATCAGGCTCCAAGCTCAGCGCAGAGTCTAAGGTTCTCTCCCTTCCTTCTGCGCCTCCCCCTTCCCACCCACTTGCCCCTCTCACACACTCTCTCTCTAAACAACAACAACAAAAGGTTAAAGTGGTAAATTTTGTTTTGTATATTTTGCCACATTTTTTTTATAAGGGGGGACATCATACAGCCCTCTAGAGGAAAGGATTTCTAACCCATCTTCAACCTTCAATGAAAGGTTACGTGCAGAGAAGGCATAAGTTTTGGTGACAGACAGGCTTCTTGTCTCTAGTTGTGAGCCGTGTGATCAACACACTACTTGCTCTCCAGCACGTTTCCTTATTTAGAAAATGGGAATAATGAAGCAGCATGGATCTGACAGTTGCCAAGCTTTCTGGAAATCTAAAATTCTCTTAAACCACTGTAGCATATATTCACTAACATAAGTGGCATAAAACATACAAGAAAATATTTCAGTAAAAAAAAATGGAAGAAACCTCACACCCTTTAGCTATCACCTCCTAGTCCTTATTTCCCCTCCCCATCACTCTTCAGCCCTAAGCAACCACTAATCTACTTTATATATAGATTTTACTATTCTGGGATTCCTTATGAATGGAATCATAAAATATGTGCTCTTTGTGAATGGGCTTCTTTGTCTTTAAATATGCTGCCTCTGTTTGTGAGGCACTGCATTTCCACGAGGCAATGGCTTGTAGGCAAGCCCTGGGCAGGGCGTTTGGGACCATTAGAGCAAAAATGAAAGTCCTAAAATTTAAAGTAATTTTAACTTTTTAATTATAAAGTCACATATCTATTGTAAAAATCTCAAAAAATATTGAATAGCGAGAATAGCAAAATAAAAATCAGCCCTAAGCACATCACCCAGAAATAACTGCTGCTAACATTTTGATATTCTCTCAGACTTTTTGCTGTCCATATGATACTTTCACATACACATATAATTTATTAGATTAAATGTTTTTACATTTTTTCTGCTATAAAACTTACAGATGTTTGTTGTAAAGCTATTGAAGTAATATAGAAATATAAATTTAGAATGTACTTTATAATACCTCCAGATAGATATGTCTTCACTTAAGAATATATCATAATGATTTTCATGTTAGGTCATGGGATTTCATTTCATTCTTGTTAACAGTTTCTTTAACAGCTCATTACATGAAGGTACCATTATTTGTTTTAGCATTTTCCATTTATAAAATTTGTGTAGCTTCTAATTTTTCAGGGCACTGACACAACCAAGATATTTATACTTGTTTCTTTATGCTAGTATTTCCTAGAAATGGAATTTACTGGATCAAAAGATATGGAAGTACACCGTAATATTATATATTACAAACTTCATTAAATATTTAACTGCCTCATATTATAACCTATGAGTGTACTAATATTCATTTTCCTAATCTCCTAGCACTAGAAATTGAGTTGTTTCTAGATTTTCACTATTCTACACAACTTTCAATAAATATTACTTAGCTACATCTTTGCTTGCACACTTAAAATTATATTCTTTAGATGAATTCCTTGATTTAGAATTGTTCATTCAAGGAGTATGCATATTAAGAATAATAACTTTTATTGTTTTTTCTTATTAAAGAAATGATATATTGTTGTCCTAGATTAGAAAATACAGATAGGCAAGAAGTCAACCATGTGATAACCTCACCATCCAGGGGTAACTATTGGGAATGTAATGGAGGTGACCACTGGTAATTATTCTGACTGCATACTTTTTTTACATTTATACAAACACAGAGTATATGCTGTTTTGAACAATAAGCACATTTTCATATATTTCTATTATCATTTTTAACATGTACATAGTATTATATCTAATAGATGCACCAACATTTATTTGCATAATCATTATTGTTTGGCATTTAGCTTGTTAATGTGCATATTTTAAAAACTTTTCAAGTGAATGCAGTACATGTGAGAGGAATCATCTCACTGTCAAGAAGACCTGAACAGAAGGCTCCCACCTCTTTATGGACCTTTGGGCCAGGGGGAAGGAGAGAAAGGGAAAAGGCAGTAATGGAAAGGTACTGAGTCAAAGTGAAGGACAGTATCTCAGCCAAGCCCAATAAAGAGGGCTCTAAATGGAGGCATTTGATTTAGGAATATAGACTTGGGCATGAGCGTGGCTGGTTGGGGTGGAGAGAAGGAGGGCTGAGTCTTCAACTACAACTCCCAGCAGCAAATTGTAGTGCTTTGACAGTGCAAGTCTGGTGTGGGAAGGGCAGCTTCTCCTCATGAGACCAACCAGGCAAAGTCTTGTAATTTCCTATAATTGAGAATATTGTACATAGGATTTTGGCCTGGAGCTGGATTCCTCAGTAAATAATGACAAATTGCCAACATTTGTCCAGTATACCTTCCCACCAGAGTATGTGAGAATGCTAATTGAAATGAAAGTTTGTCAGGGACTCTGCAGGGAGGACTGAAATGATTTTTTGGGGGGTATATAAACCAACATTTGAGGGCAGGACAGAGAGTTCAGCATGACTGGGCAACTGAATGAGCCCTAGAAAATTCTAAGCAGGCTAAGCCAGGATCTGAGGTAATGGGTCTCCTCCCTTTGGGAGATAAGACTGAGTCATCTCCATTATCCCCTTAGATGAGGGCTCTACTTTTGGAGTGAATCCTAAGCACATACCATGGGAATGCTTGGCTCTGTTCCATGACCCCAAAAAGTTATGATAAATCTTTTAATTTTTTATTTTTTCTTAGGAAATAATCCATTTTGGTTGGTCCTTCTTGAGTTTCCTCTAAACCCTTTTGATATTTTCAAATTGCATGATTTCTCTGAGTAATGGATTTTCTTAGTCTATTACTCATTATGTTTATTTCTTGTATTAAATTTTCCTGCTTCAAGCTTTAAATACTATGAAATTTAACAGAGTAAGCACTCTCTGGTTACCTCATCCACACCCTGCATTGTTTCATAAACTTTTATCACATCTCCTTTCAGTCTTCATTGTTTTGGTGTGGTCTATTCTTTTTTAACCCATAAGCTGGATGATTCTCAAGCCCTTAGGCCACCATATGTGGACCTTCCTGAGTTTTATTAAATTATTATTATTATTACTTCTATTATTTTGAATAACTATAATAGGGAAGAACTGTTGTATGTTCTCAGTGAGGGACACAAAGTTGAATAACTTATCGTCCCTGATGAACCTACTGTTCTTTTCCTTTGGCTTATAGAAGTAGTCCATTGAGCCAAGTCTTTGGAGCAAAGAGGATAGGACATTGCAGGTGCACAATCTATTTGCTAAGCCCCAGGGCTGTTTGATTCTTCAATAATGAGCAGAAGAACTGATGGAAATTAATTTTCTTAATTCTTTTTTAAAAAAATATTTTGTTGGGGCACCTGGGTGGCTCGGTGGTTCAGTGTCTGCCTTCAGCCCAGGTTGTGATCCCAGGGTCCTGGGATTAAGTCCCACATCAGGCTCCCTGCAGGGAGACTGCTTCTCCCTCTGCCTATGTCTCTTACCGCTCTCTCTCTCTCTGTGTCTCTCATGAATAAACAAGTAAAATCTTTGAAAAAAATAATTTTGTTTATTTATTTGAGAGAGAGACTGCAAGAGAGAGCACAAGTAGGGGGAGGGGCAGAGGAAGAAGCAGATTCCCTACTGAGCAGGACCCTGGGATTATGACCTGATTGAAAGACAGGTGCTTAACCGACTGAGCCACCCTGGCACCTCTAATTTTCTTAACTCTTTGTGTCATGGAAAAAGATTCTCCACAAGAGTAAGGGTAACTGGACTTCATCATTCAAACTTTTGCCTATAGATTCTGTCTCCCTATAAGGAGTTCTGACACCAACTACCCAGAGTTAAGCCAAACTCCATGGGCTAGGGGCACAGGTGTCCACAAGATTGCCTTTACTTTAGATACTGGCTGCAAGTTTGGGGGTTCCCAAGCCAAATTCTCACCTGCTGACTGCAAATTTAGGGGTTCCACTATCCTCTCAGGTTTGATAATATTTTTAGGTAGACAGAGAATTCAAGAAAATGCTGTACTTACAATTACAGTTTTATTATAGCAAAAGGATACAGAACAAAATCAACCAAAGGAAGGAGTTAGGCAGGTCAGGAGGGTCTGAAGAGCAAAACTTCCATTATCTTCAAAGACACATTGCTCATAAATGTGTGACAATACACAAAGCAGAGGAAAACTTACCTGAGCTTTTGTGTCTGGAGTTTTTATTGGGATTTCATTATATAGGCGTGATTGAATTATCATCCATGGAGCTGAACTCAATCTCCAGATCCCTCCTCTTCATGGAGGTTGAACTGTTATCAGATCCCTTAAGACCCCAACTATCTAATCACATGGCTGATCTTTCTGGCATAACTAGTCTCCATCTTGAGCCATTTCATTAGCATGAACAATATAGGGGCCCACTGTCAATCACCTTGTCAATACTAACTATCAGGTATGGTCTGAGGGGCTGACCACAAAGTCTCTCGTATCACTCCAAAAATTCCAAGGATTTAGCGATTACCTCCCAGGACTTGGGAACAAAGGACAGCCAATTTTTTTTTTTATTACATACTTCACTTGGAGTCTCTTTCTAAGTATGTTAATATTGGCCTCAAGGACTGATGGTTTCTCCTCTACCTTCAGGCCCTGTATTCACAACAGGTACACTGGCTTCTAGTAGTACCTGCTTTCAGGCTGGCAGAACCAAGACATTATTCTGTAGCTAATTATTAGAGATCAAGCAAATCCACACAAAATAGTACAACATTGAGACACCTGTGTGGCACAGTTGTTTAAACATTTGACTCTTGGTTTTGACTCAGGTCGTGATTTTAGGGTTGTAGAATTGAGTCCCATGTCAGGCTCCATGCTTGATTCAGAGTCTGCTTAGGATTCTCTCTCCATTTCCCTCTCCCTTCCACTCCCCCACGCCCTGCTCTTTTCTCCCTCAAATATAGAGATAAATAAATCTTTAAAAAAATTAGTCCAATATCTACACAGAAAATACTCACATGATAGTAGAAGGATTGGTGTTCTGCCTTTTTAATCTGGTTTCTTTTTCTTCCTCCTTTTGTAGAAGACAAAGAAAGCTGAGAGGTTTGGTTCTGTTGGAAAGTTTAGTCTTAAAAAATGTTAAGGGAGAGTTAGAGAGGGCTTGGGCAAACCAGGCATTCCCATATGCTGTTGATGGCATTACTTTTTGGAGAGTAATTTTTAAGCAGCTAAATGCATGTAACAAGCAATTGAGAGGGGCTTCATCTGTTTCTAAATTGCAGTTAAAACTCAAAGCTGACACCATAAGACATTAGGTAAGAAAACTAGATATGTATACATTTTCAAGAGAACCATCAACTGATCACCTTGAGATGGGGTCAAGTACCTCTGTAGGTCTTCTGGAAGGAAGGGAAACTGGCACTACCACCACCAACAACAACCCCCCAGCAACATTCTGAGTCAATTTAAGAAAAGTGGGGACGAATGGAAGAAAGGAAGTGGTGGTCTTGTGAAAAAAGACTACAGTGATCATGGTGAGAGATTTTACCCTTCTTTGGGTGAGGGAAGAGTGGGTGCTTTCTCTTCCCTGAATCCAAGTGAATGGGTATGCCAAGAGAATCATTAATAGAAATTAGGAGCACTGGCAAGAAAGAGATATAGACATTTCATTCCCTAATGAAAGTCTGCTTAGGCATATACAAGTCTGTCTTCCTCTGTGTCTACCTAATATGGGAAAAAATGTTAGAGAATGTATATAGTGCCAGCTTTCCATGATCTGGTGTGGCAAGGACATTTGGTTGTCCTATGGATTGAGAGGACCCTTAGAAAGTAACTGTGCTTGAATTATCTTGCCAGTACGCCATCCAAGAAGATTACCCGTTAAGGGAGCAACAGCTGTAGAATGAAGGACCCCAGTGGTCCAGTGTTAGAATCTAAGATGGAGAATGAATAGAAGGCTGACAATTCAGCCAGATCATCTATTATGTCAGGGGAAGTGTGCAACAGAAAGGGAGGCCTCACCAGACCCCTTCAAAGAAATCAAAATTTTGATGGCTGCCACACAGATCACATCAACCATCTGCTTGGGTAGGTCAGAGAAAGCAGGACACCCAACGATATGTTTAAAGTCAAGAAGTGTTTACCTTTTCCCCAGCCTCCATTCCATTTCTATCATTGAAGGAGCTCCCCAAGTCTCTTAAGGGAAGGGGAGAGCTTTGAATCAGCTTTGAAGTTTTAAATGGACTGGAAAGTTATGGAATCTGCTCAAGATACCCTTAAGAGCCTGACATGTATTCAGTGTAATATAGTTAAAAGTGAAGATTGGTAGAACAAAGCTACTTCTTGTTTATACCGTATCAAGAAGAGAGGCTTTAAAATAAACCAGTTACATGCTTATCCCCTTTGATCCTGCAGTTCGACAGTTAGGAATGAAGATGACAGATAAAGCAGCTAGTATATGACAAGCTATATATACAAGGATGGTTATTGCAGCATTATTTGTAATAGCAAAACCAACAGTAATGAGAAAAACAACAGCAACAAAAAACTAGAAACAACATAATACTATCAATAGGATACTGGCTAAATCAGTTGTCTTCTAATCTCATATTTAAAACAACGAGATTGAGGTAGAGCTGTATGAGTTGACACAGAAACAGCTCCAAGATTATTTTGTTAAATGAAAAAAGCAAGGGGCAGCACAATGTGCTCAAATCTCTAAAAATAAGAAATTGCTTGTATAAATATTTTAAAGTATTTACTATATACATATATACGTATTTATGTATAGTATGTATAAAGTATATAATATATATATATAAATACTTTAATAAATACTATATATAGTAAATACTTTAAAAATATTTATACATATATATATATATAGACATATAAATTAAAAATGTTTCTGGAAGGATCCAAAAGAAACTTAAGAGTGATTTCTTTTGAAATGAATGACTGGGAGACTCTCATTTTTCATTTGATACTTTTAGGTGCTATTTGAATTTGTTACTAAGGGCATATGGTTATGTTTTTAATGAATAATTAGTAAATAGGTTGTACAACAAGGTGAATGTTTATTTAATTTAAAGTTACTGAACTGTACATTTAAAAATGATTAAAATGGCAAGTTATAAGTTATGTCCATTTTTCCACAATAAAAAAGTAAGGAATTTTAAAGGAATGAAGTATCAAGAGGAAGAGAGCGAGCTGCAGGAGGAGAAAGTGAATGTGTGACGGAGCTCTGAGGTGGCAGTAAAAGCAAGTGCAATGCTTTGTTTGCCTTGTGACTCTCCCTGAAGCACAGGCCTATGGAGGCTTTTATGGGGGATTCAGAGAGGAGCCAGGACATGCATGTTTGTCTGGAATAAGTTGGGGAGGGGAGCCTGGTAATTTTTTATTTCCATTCGAGTTGTGATTAGACTCTGCACTGTTGTGTGAAATTAAAGAGCACGAGGATTTATTGGGCAGTGTGACCAGTTTTCTACCTGAGTAACCAAGGGTTTGACTTGCACAGAGCTCTACACAAAACCCGGGCTGGATTCCTGGTGGATGATACAGTGTCCTAGACCCATGGGCGCCCAGGACATCAGAGCTTAAAAGGACCCTGGGCATGCATGTTCTCCTTTACTTGAGGATGCTGAGACCCATGTACGGTCTGAGTTACACAGATGCTAAACGACTGAACTAAGATTGTACTTCTGGTCAAGTACTGTTTTTCTAAAAAAGTGATACCAGCACTGTGCTAGTCATGGCTTGACTATGTTCGCTCAGTTTCTCTTCCTGTTAATTACCCAAGTGCTGCTCAGAATTGAGGGTCTAGTGTTGAGTCATTGTTCTTTTGAGACACTGCAGGGTTCTGGTTGCTAATACCTAGAATGTTTCCACCTGTATTCCATATGTGAGCTTAGTGTGTAGTTTTCTAGTTTTGTCCTACTCTTTTTCACTGAGTTGGTGAGATATATATATTTTTTGTATTTTAGTATCTTGGAAATAAGGATGTGGCTGACAATTGCTGGCATCCAGGCCTAAGTCACAGCTGTCATTGCCTGTACCTATGCCTGTGTGAACTTGTCTGAAACCTTCCACTGACACCTGAAGCAAGAGTAAGACAGCTATGGCATTAAATTTGTGAACACCAAGGGAATGTCCACATTTGGAAAGAAAAAAAAAAAACCTCAGCCAAACCCAGACACAATAATGGACCTCCTTTTGAGAAAGGTAGCATTGCTATTACTTTTGATGGTATGGAGGACAATATTATATGGAAAAAAACAGATACCAGGAGATCTGAATTGAAAATGATTCAAAGAGCTTGAGTATGAGTATGAAATATGGCTTCTTCTTTTTGTTAAAAAAAGATTTTATTCATTTATTCATGAGAGTCTCAGAGAGAGAAGCAGACACAGGCAGAGGGAGAAACACGCTCCCTGCTGGGAGCCTGATGTGGGACTCGATCCCAGGACCCTGGGATCATGATCTGATCTGAGCTGAAGGCAGATGCTCAACCACTGAGCCACCCAAATGCCCCGGCTTCTTCTTTTTTTAATGAATGCACAAGAATGATAGAAGATAATTTTTTTTTAAATAAGACTAAGGCACTGCTTTCCATAAATTTAAAATACGAACTGTAAGTGCTAAGAAAGTATTTTTTAGTGGTACACAAAATAATGTGAATTTTACAATCATTGACATCTTAGATTAGATGAAATATGCCAACAATGTCAAGTTTTGATAAAAAGAGTCTCATTTTTTTTTCTCTTAAAATAAATATGGTCCCATTTTCTTTTTCTCTGGGCTTTAACCATTTAAAATAATATCATGATTTCTAAAGGTCAACTAACACTTAGTTCTGAACTCACGTAATCCTGGGGTCTTCTCCAATGCAATATTTGGATTTTTTCCCCCAATTTTTCTTTTTTTTTCTTTCAATATTTTATTTAAATTCAAGTTAGTTAACATATAGTGCAGTATTAGTTTGAGGAATAGAATTTAGTGATTCATTCCACTGTAAAGTTTTTAAGTATGATTTTAAGTATTTCTGTGCTAGATGGTCTGTTTATATTTTCATTTCAGGATCCATTTTGGTAATCTGTATTTTTACTACGAAATTACCTATTTTCCTTAGGTTTCCAGTTGTTGCCATAAGTTTCTCTTACTATACTTTTAATTTCTCTTCTATTTGTCATTTTCTACAGAATTCATAATTTAATCTACTTTTTGTTTATTTTTTTCTTAATCAGGTCAGTGCAGAGGAGGACTTTTATACTTATTTGTATTTTCTCTCTCTCTTTTAGGATTTTATTTATTTGATAGAAAGAGAAAGCACAAGCAGGGGAATGGAAGAGGGAGAAGCAGGCTCCCCACTGAGTAGGGCTCCATCCCAGGACCCCCCAGGACCATGACCAGAGCCAAAGGCAGATGCTTAACTGACTAAACCACCCAGGTGCACCTTATTTGTACTTTCTACTTCTTTTCTATTACTTTCATTTTAGCTCTAATCTTGATTCATTCCTTCTTCCTAATTTCTTCTAGTTTACTTTATTGCTCTTGTTTTTCTAATCTTAAAAGAGAACTTTATTTTTGATATTTTCTTTAATAATGACAACATCTAAGGTATATACTTAAGCTTCATATTTTCTTCTGAGTACAGTTTCCATGTGACATTTGGGTCCTTTTCATGACTTTATAGATACATTATAATTTTGTTTTGATTTCTTCTGTATATGGTTTTTAGTCACTCTTACATTATTTATTTTCAACTTCATTGAATTAAGAGAATGCAGTTTTTAGAATCTGTTAGTTTTCTTTGTGGTCAAATATGAGTGGTTTTGTAAATATTCTATGGGTACTCCAAAAATGTTCTGTTGTTTGATGGATATTAGATGCTATACAGAGCTATTACTTCCATTTTATTAATTATATTATTCAATTCCTATGTCATCTCATATTTGTTATATACCAGATTTGTCCAATTCTGAGATAAAGTATTAACTCTTCTGTTATAATTGCATTTTATCAAATTCTTTTTGTACTTCTTATAATTTTTTGCATTTTTGACTGTTAATTTTGTTTGGATTATACACTTATCAAAAGTTGAGAAATAACAGAATTAAAACCAATGAATTTATAAAAATAGTAGTAAAGTTTATTGTACACATACCAAAGAGATGGTTTGCAAAAAAGAAGCACTTAAACCAAAATACAAAATGAGGCTCAGGGGTGTATTGTTAAAAAGCAGAGCATGTAGTGAGAATGTAGTGACTGTTTATTCTTCACAGCAATTGGTTATAATATTAGAATCTTCTTATATGATACATAATTGATCAGTGGTTACTCCAGATCAACCTTGGCAGACAGTTCAAGTTTTGCTTATGATTTCCAGAGGCATAAGCAAGAAATGACCCAGATCAAGTTAGTATTATTGCAAAATAAGCTAAATTAACCTTTGTATGATTTCCCCAGTTTTGTCTGCTCGGGAGGGTTTTCTTTTTCTTTCTCTCTTTTTTTAAAGATTCCATTTATTCATGAGATACACAGAGAGAGGCAGATACACACAGGCAGAGGGAGAAGCAGGCTCCCTGAGAGGAGCCTAATGTGGGACTCAATCCCAGGGGCCCAGGATCACAACCTGAGCCGAAGGCAGACACTCAACCACTGAGCCACCAGGTGTCCCTGCTCAGGGGAAATTCAAAGCTGACCTTTGTTTTTTAACAGTTTACACATTGCTAGCCTATGATTATCTACATATATGTATATATTTTTTCTATATCTATGTCTGTCTTTATATTGACTTATTTATTCTTTTTTTTAATAAATTAATTTTTTATTGGTGTTCAATTTACCAACATACAGAATAACACCAGTGCTCATCCTGTCAAGTGTCCCCCTCAGTGCCCGTCACCCATTCACCCCCACCCCCCGCCCTCCTCCCCTTCCACCACTCCTAGTTTGTTTCCCAGAGTTAGGAGTCTTTATGTTCTGTCTCCCTTTCTAATATTTCCCACACATTTCTTCTCTGACTTATTTATTCTAAGTTTTGTTAATTTCCTTCCTTCCTTCCTTCCTTCCTTCCTTCCTTCCTTCCTTCCTTGCTTCCTTCCTTCCTTTATTTATTTATTTATTTATTTATTTATTTATTTATTTATTTATCTATCATCCTGACTCTTGTTTGGCTTCAGCCTTTTCTTAAGTATTTTCCTTAGTGGGAAAATACGGGTGTTACTCTGTCTTCTTACATATCTTTAAGTTTCTTTCACTGAATTAGATCTTGGCTAGACATGGAATTCTTGAGGTGCAGTTCTTTGCTATCAGAAGTCTATAGATGTTCTATTCATTTCTAGCTGTTGGTGATGCACAGAAGAGGTCTGATTCTGTTTTCTTTATAATTAGGCAACTTTCTATGTGGAAGCTTCTAAAAAAAAATTCCCCCTTGAGTTCAAAAATTTTACCAGGATGTTCGTGTGATGTGTGTGTGTGTGTGTGTGTGTGTGTGTGCATTTTCATCAGTTCAACCTGGAACTTGCAGATCCCATTCAATCTATAGACTCAGGTATTTCTCAGGTATTTCTTGGTCCAAGAAAAATTTCTCCTTTTATATGTTTAATTATTGCCTTTCCTCCATATGTGCCTTTTTCTCCATCCAGATTTCCTATATTGTCTGCAGAGTCTCTTGGATCTATCCTCACATCCCTTGTCTTCCCTCTCATGATTTCAGTCACTTTTTATCTTTGCTCTGTGCTTTGAGATATTTTCTCCATTTGATCATCTAGCTCACTAATCTAGATCTTAGCAGAAATCATTCTCTCCTTTCACTTATGCATAATATTATTTTAAAAATCTTTTCTTTTTTTCTTCCATTTCCCATTGCCTCCCTCTCTTTCTTCCTCCCCTTCTGGTTTCCTCCCTCCCTCTTTCCTCTCTCTCTCTCTCTCTCTCTCTCTCTCGGTCTCTCGTTAGTGCTGCAGGTTTTTTTTTTCTCGCGCTTGTATCATCTTGGTATTTGTTTTGTCTGTTCTGATTGACTTTCTTCTCTGCTACTGAGTCCTTTTGGATATATTGCTATTTCCTTTGTTGACTCAGCGGGGCTCAGTCTGGCTGTGGAATGTCTTAAGAGGCAGAGGTGTGGTGTGGTGGACGTGCTGGACGTGGTTTCCTCTTTTTGAGTTCATTGTGTAGAGAGAAACTGCCCATTAAGACTTGTACTGAGATACCCTTCTCCCTGGTCTTTGGGGATTCTCTCAGCCTCAGACACAGGGAAGACACAGCTCACCATTCAGTTCCTTCTTGTCTTTTAGGGACCAAAAAAGGCCACACATTCATGTACAGCTGAAATCAACCTTTACTCAGGATCCACAGATCTCAGAGAGCCAAGTTTTCCCTGGATTTATTGTTTTGTTTTGTATTGAGCACTTCCAATGATGGCCTGCCTTGTAGTCTTGGTAGGGGGATCCTGGCACACCTGTCCTCTCCAGAACTCATACGGTGCCCCCAGCCTCACATGTATTCATATACTTATAGGGCTTAGCTGCCATTTGACAAAAGATTGGAGTTGCTAGTTGGAGAGAAGGCAGCTGTATTCAAACTGCCATCTTCTTGGTGTTCTGGTCCTCAACTACTTAGTAAGCCCTTAGAAGGCATGAGTACCTCTTGACTTCCATGTCTAAGTCTGTGACCTACACATCATTATTATAATGAAGGTGGAGAAGGAGAAAGAAGAGGAGGAAGAAAAGGAGGGGGAGGAGAATAAGAGAATGAAGAGGAAGAAAAGGAAGGAAAGCAGGACACCTGGGTGACTCAGTAGTTGAGCACCTTCCTTTGGTCATTATCCTAGGTCCTGGTATCGAGTCCCGCATCAGACTCCCGCAGGGAGCCTGCTCCTCCCTCTGCCTATGTCTCCGCCTCTCTCTCCGTGTCTCTCATGGATAAATAAAAAAATACAATCTTTTTTTTAAAAAAGAAAAGAAAGGAAAGGAAAGCAAGACACCAGTGCCAAAAGGCTTTAGCGATTCAGCTATCTCTTGAAGGCTGGTTCTTGGTACCAAGGGATTTCCTTAAATCAGCGTCTGCATCTAACGACCTTTTTACTTTCCTAACTGCCTAATTTTATAAGGTGTGCACCCGTGGGCCCATATTTCTGGATCTGTTAGTGTACCAATGATTGCCTAACCTTGCCCTTTATGCATGGTTGCATAAAGAAAAGAGATTAAATGCTAGCTATCTGGGGCTAAAGGGCGCACACAGAATAATGATCCTCATCTAGGTAATAGACTTATTAATAATAAGCAGATCTCTTCAAACCCTGATTTGCTTTATGTCAGATCTATTTCTTGGCCTTTGTCATAATGATGGCTTTGGCGTTGCATCTCTCAAAGGAGAAAAAAACCTCCAATGCTATCACACAGTAAGCCCAGCAACTCCCTGCAGGATCCCTGGCAGCTCATTCATTCCTCTCTGAGCCACACAGTCAGGTGAAAGTGACAGGCACATTTTGGTCTCTGTGTCCAGTGATTAAACTTCCATTTTTGGGTGAGCAGATGTGTATGTTTGCTAGGTATTGGTATGTGGGATTGTACAAAGATTTGGGCTTATCTGAATATAAATACTTGATTTTACCCAACTCAAGTTCCTCTCCTTAGTGGCACCTTAAAGAGATTATATTACCTGAGAGTTCATAAGGATAACCAAAAATATGTAAAAGAGTGAATCTTCTCTTGGGGATAAGTTTACAACAACATGTACATACATGTATGTGGCAACTTACAAATAATATTACATAACTTCACTGTGGTTTAGGTGAAGGTATCAGTCACCAACCTTCCTTACTGGGGCATCCATGAAAACACTCAACCAGGAGTGGTCGGGAAGCATTTGTCCCTCTCTCCTCCTCCTAGATACATCAGCTTCTGTGTCTGCACTAGTCTGGCTGTTTCTTAGTGTCAGGATTGAAAACTTCACTGTGAAGAATTCTCTTTTCTCAACTTATCACAGGTTGATGTCCAGTTCTTATATTATTGGGTTTATGTGTCAACTGCATAGAGCTGTGATCCTGTTGTTTTCTCACTTTTCTCTTCCCAGTCGAACAAACACAAGGGAGGGACTGTTGGAAGGGTGACTCCTGTGTGCACTGGTTTTTAGAGTGGTGGGAGGAATTTTGGATTAGAAGAAAGGACAGAGAGAAAGTGCTGAAAGGAAGCAAGAACATTTTGGGCCAAAGGTACAAAGCAATATCATGAGTAGTGTACATGTGTGCATGTATGTGAACATGTGCATGTACACACACACACACATACTTCCATACTCTATTATTAGTGTCACTGTGCCTCTATGCTGACATAAATAATTTAAAAGTTGCCTCCATAATCTGGCTAGCACACATCACTTTTGCTACATCACTTTTGCTACACATCAGAAGAACCTTAGGGAATCCTTCCTCTAGCAACAATTGTTAAACTTCAAAATTGCTAAAGAAGTAAAATCTTCTCTGACATACTTAAAGATACGTTTTCACTCTGATAGTTGAATTGTCCTCTTGTATAAAGTGGTGCGATGATGAGTTCTCAAACTCTCACTGCTACATCTTTGATTCTGGGATCACTTAGAACTAAAGGGAAATTCCTATATCAAGCCAGAGTTAAAAATTAATTATAATTACCCCATAGCCGAAGTCACATGCACCTGGTATCCATCTGATTCCTTCTTATCCATTAGTCAATCACACACATGCCTTTTCTGAATGACATGCTGCCCTCAGTAGAAATAAAAAAGATTGTTTCAAAGCTGCCCATTGGCATGTCATGCACTAAAACAAACCTTTGTTAAGTTATATAAAGGGTAGAATTTTAATTGCAGATTCAGGGGTAAAGTTCTCATTACTAACTCTGCCCCTTGTCTGCGTGTGCGTTGGCCTAGGAGGAAAGATGAAAAGACCTAAACAGAGGTGATTAAAAAGGGTGTAGGGAATGATGCAAGAACTTACAATATTTGAGAGCTACAAAAATAGGAAGGGTTTTGAGCACAGATAATTGTGGATTTAAAATTTAGAAGAACCTCAGAGACCATTGTCAAAGTTACAAAAGGTTAAAATTAATAATAATGACAAAGTTCTAAAATTGTAGCTTCCTAGCTGTAACATAAGCTTAATTTCCTTTTTTTCATAAGCCTAATTTCCTAGTTAAACTTATTTCATGTTTCTTTATTTAGTTCAGCTTTTTTTTTCAGTTCAGCTTTTAAAACTCCCAAAGCAACATTTTATATCCAGTCTTTACATGTAGGAATAAAATACTCATAGCAACATTTTAAGAATATCTTCTTTTCTGTGAGTTTCTATGGCATCATGAACAAGTTTACTTTTCCATTTAAATATCTTATATTTACAAAGGTCTTCAAAGTGCATTAATATTCTGATTTGAGCAGTAAAATCATATGGTCTCACAGCTGGATCTAAACGAAACTGCAGTCAAAATTATGCATAGTGCTTATAATAAATGTGTAGTTGAGTTGAACTTACTTTCTTATGGAATCTAGGTTTATGGATTGACTATAGTGTTCTCCTCTGGGCAGATGTCTACATTTTCATATCTTTACTGGTAATGTCAACCTGTTCCTCACCGCTGCTTAGGATGTTAGCCATATGTTTATCTGGGGTCAAAAGAACCAGTACACTTGGTAATGTTTTCCTTACCCATGGAAAGACTATCTCTTACCTTGTGGCTATAACCTGAAATATTTGCCCAAGCCATCCCTTTATGAATTCTGATAAAGTTTAACTGTTTGCTACTTTTGTGTTCCACAATTCAGCAGACACTCTGATGTAGTTGAAGCTGTATTCAATGACTGATCCACATAAATATACCATCTTACATCCTCAAACACTTTCAGTTCAGAAAAGAGAGTGACTAACACCGAGAAGCAAAGAACATTAGATTAGCAGTCAGTGCCTGGTCTAAAGTAGGTGCTCAATTAAAACACACATACATAGACATTAAAAAAAATGGGGACACCTGCCTGCATGGCTCAGCGGCTGAGCGTCTGCCTTCGGCTTGGGGCGTGATCCTGGAGTCCTGGGATCGAGTCCTGTATCGGGCTCCATGCATGAAGCCTGCTTCTCCCTCTGCCTATGTCTCTGCCTCTCTCTCTCTGTGTCTCTCATGAATAAATAAAATCTAAATTAATTAATTCTAGCCCCAGCTCTGTGACTATTAAATAGTTTAAGCTCAGAGAGACTTGTCTAGGATTCCAAATGTCTAAGAGACATAATGTTCTAAGAGAACTTGGGCACCTCACTTCATCACTTTGGGCCCATTTCTTCATCTGTTAAAAACCCCAGTCCACTGAGAGTTACCATGAGGGAACTTTAACTTGAAAATTATCACCCTTGCTGGGCAACCGAGTCACTTACAACGTGGGAGCTTCCACAACTATTGATGCCCGGACTCCACCTCTAGAGATCAGGTTTCAGTTGTTCTGGAGATGGGAGTCTTACGCACTTACATATTCTGAAAGCACCCATGATGATTCTAATGTGCAAGTAGAATTGAGAACAGCTGCCCAAAAGAAAGCTTTCTAGCATCTTCTTCCTCTCTGTGGGAGAAAGACTAATTCATCTGCTTAGATGGCCAAGGTCTGGTGATAATTGTTCCAGCTTTCTCTATTGGGCAGCACTATAAGGTTTATGGTTTGACCTGACCTTTGGATCTGTGGGGTGTTCTGGTCAGCCTTGTGGAATGCCACTCAGGGGTAGAGAGCTCCTGCAGGGCAAGTCTGTGATTTTGGTTAGTTACATTCAATTTACAGAGAATATAAGAAGCTCAATTCTGATATGATAAAGCTGATATTTAGATCCTTTTCTCAAGTCTATGTCAATTTATTAAACTCATAGGTGGGAAACCACAGCAACAAACTTCACCAAATCTAGTCCTACCTCAAGTGTCATGAGGATTAAGTAAGGAAGGTTCTTTTTTCTAAGATTTTATTCATTCATGAGAGATACATAGAGAGAGGCAGAGACACAGGCAGAGAAAGAAGCAGGTCCCCCACAGGGAGCCCAACGTAGGACTCGATCCCAGGACTCCAGGATCACTCCGAGCCTAAGGCAGATGCTCAACTGCTGAGCCACCCAGGTGTCCCAGTAAGGTGGGTTCTTAAATGTGTTTTGTACAGAGTAACAAGCTACCCAGATATTTACTCTTATTTATGGTTTCCTACCAGATCTAAAATCCTGAATACTTTGAGAGGTACTGCAGACAACAGCATCACTTTGATGCTGGTTGGTGAGTTACAATGCGGTATCAATAACGTTACTGATTTTAAATAAAGCAAGCAGAATGCTACCATGGATAACAGTGAAGTGGGAACCCAGAGGCTTGGATTCAAGATTCAGACATGTGGAACCCTGGACAAGTCTGAGCTTAAATGTTTTCATTTCTCAAACAAGTGACTCAATTTCAGACCTTTAAAGTTTCTTCTAACTCTAACATTCTAGAGATACTGATGGAATTGTTCATGAAGCTGACAGTGACTGATGTGATGGATAGGACAACATTCAAGTCTCATTATTCCCCGAAATGTTCTGGTTTCCTATTTGGTATCATCTACGGTTAGATAAGCCATTAAAGAAAATTTTCTTCTGACAATTGTTCTAAGGAAAACATCCCCAACTGGGCAAGTTAGGGAATAGTTTTAGCTTCAAGAAAGTTAAGAGATCAGTTATACCCAATGTTTTTTTCTCTTGTGCCTTTCAATTTCTGACCCTATCCTCACCAAAAGACCCTCCTATATGCGAATCAGGCAAGTGTTGAGCTTTTTCCATCTCAGCAAATTCAAAACATTATGTTTTGCAGAATGTGTCATTCCTACCCATTCTGCTTAACTCATAACCAGCCACAATTCTTCCAAATTTTGGAATCTAGGAAAACGGCATTTTAAGGAGGGTCACCAAAATAATGACAATAAAAAACAATACTAAATACTGTTGTATTAGTGTGGTCAGTCAGCACTCGACTACTTTGTGTTAAGATTGTTTGATCAATTAAGTACCTGAACTTCATTAGCAAAATGACTTCACTAACTTCTTACTAGAGCATGCATCCAGAAGTCTGGTTAAGACTGTGGATGCAGAAGGAACTGTGGTAGAAAGGCACCTGTCTAATTCATCTTTTATCCTTTGTAGCTAGCAAGAGAGTAAATGCTAATACATGCCTAATGTATGTATTCATGTAGTGAAGAAACTGAACAAATGATGAACTGTGGTACAGCAAGTAATCAGGCGAATACCAACATTATAAGGATTTTAGATTTTTTTTTAAATAAATTCAATTCAGTTAAAATAGTGTTACTTTTCCAGAATACAGAATCAAGTTCCAAGAACGTACTTTTAATAAAATAAGGCACGATGTTTAATAAGGCAAAATTCACACAGAGGGTTAATATAGCATCACATTTTGTGTGTCCTGTGGGGAAAATGGAGGTACAGAATTGAAGTAGCTTAAATATTTTTTTAGAGCATTTACCATCACAAAGTAACTTATAAATTTGATGCACTTAACTATATCTTGTCCTGAAAAGAAAATTTAATTGTTGAATCATGTTGCTGAATTACATTATGTTTTAAATATCTATATATCTATATGCTTATATAGATATCCCTAATTCATAAGATTTCAAATACATAAAACTAAGAGATCAGACAATGAAAAATAATTTGACTAAAGTAAAAGTACATATATTTTCAATATCCTCTGTTGACAAAGTCCCAAACTTTTCATAAAATGTTAAAATACTGGTAGCTTACAATATTCAATAATATTTTTGTTTCTCATGAATACAAGTGGGCTCAGAAATGCAACAAACACCAGTTGCAGGCACACAGGTCTCTCCATGATTGTACTGTACTGTTATTGTTGAAGTTAATATTCCTTCTCAATAACATATATTACATCACATTAATGACCACATAAATGCCGACTATTTAATAAAAGGATTCTCTTAAAACATCAGTTGTAAACAGAAGAATTAACCAGTTTAGTAATATTTTTGTAGTACCAGCAATACCACTTTCAGTCTCATCTCGGTTTCTTCTAACCACAAATTAGAATAAAAGTTTTTATCCAATTTATTCACAGCCAAAGAAAGTAAGTTCTGGTGAATGCACCTAATCCAACCATGGCTTCCTGGTACAATGGTATATAACTGTCATTAAACTAATAAATTTTAATATTTACTAGATTGAATACTATACCTTAGGATAAATTGAGACTGACAAATCTCAGATAAGTCTAGTAGCACCCAAATCAGTATTACCCTGTGAGTGTTCAATGTTTGTTGTTAGTGAACTATTATTTTCTATGTCAATTCTTAGCAAATATGAACCAAGGAACATAGAAAAAAATGGAGATATTTACATGAAAATTGTTAAAACATAGCCCCTTGCAACCCAGTGTTACAAAGAAACCACTCACAAAATATCCTAGGCCTCACAGTAATATATTTGCATAATGCTAGTAATACAAGGTTGGTTAGGAACTGCTGTCATCCTTTCGTGGTACCAGATAAATTTTCTTTATAAAATAATATAAAAAAGAATATACCTTTTCACTGATTTGATTTCAAGGGACTCTGATCCTTATGGCTTGACTTTCTCCATAGTATGCATAATTGAGATTCCCTCTCCAGAAGCCCTAGACTCAGACATTAAGCCCTGTTTTAGAGGAAGGAATCCCTCAGAGGTCACTTGCAGTCTTTCTCCCTCAAGTCAAATGCAAAGGCTCATTATTACCATCTCACAACTTACTAAATGACACAGTTCCCCAAACTTTTCTACAGTGGAGGATTTAAGGCACACACTTTCTTAGCACAAATGAAGACACTGCTGTCTTTAAAAAGGTCATGACTATAATGAAAATACAAAAGTGGATGCTATTAAATTCATCAAATTAATGTTATAAGAATATAGTACTTAATACAGAAACAGTGAGTCAAGTACTTTTCTATACAGAGGGATCAGAACTATGTATCACAGATCATGTTGCCTAAAAACATGCACATCACCCTTTATTACTAACACCCAACAAAACTTAAAAGCTATTTTGGACTAAATGAGGAGTAATATTTATACTAACTATAATAAAATCTCTACTTTGGATAAGAAGGGGGTTAAGTAAAAATTAGGTATTTCTAAATAAATGCAGCTTAACTAATTATATATACATTTTAAAACTGTTATTTTCCCTACAAAGGGTCTTTTTAGAACAACTTTTTAAGGTATAATACTGCTAAAATGCTTTAAAAGATCAAACTTTATTTGCACTAATTATTTGCTTAGTATTTTTTTTTTCTAGATAGTGACACAGTAAACATTAACCAGGGCCGTACCACAAAGTCTAGGTTAATGAAGTATTACCTTCTCCCTTTGGAAGGAGCAAGGTTGGCTGTAAGACAGTCCTTTTTTTTTTCTTTTTTTTTTTAAAGATTTTATTTATTCGAGAGAGAGGAGAGAGAGAGATGAAGGCAGAGACATAGGCAGAGGGAGAAGCAGGCTCCACGCAGAAAACCTGATGTGGGACTTGATCCCAGGACTCCAGGATCACACCCTGAGCCGAAGGCAGATGCTTAACCGCTGAGCCACCCAGGCGTTCCAAGACAGTCCTATTTACTTGCTGGCCCATCATTAAGGAAGGATGTGGACAATCTCTCAATAGCAGAAACCAAAAAAATTTAGTGATAGAGGCTTTCAGATGGTAGTTAATAGGCCATGTGATTTTAAAACAATTCACTATTACTTTAAAGAACTTTCTTGGTTCAAGGAAATCCCTGGGAGTCTGGTGACTGAGAGAGAATCTCCCTGCCCTTTGGTACTTTTAAAAGATTTCTTTCATTTAATACTCCAGCAATCAGCCTTTTCCTTCTTCTCTTTTGCCTAAATTGATATTTACAGTGTTTGGTAGAAGTGGTCTGCAGCATTACACAGCACTAGGGTGGACTGCCTTTAACTTTTATTTACATCAATATAAAAATTTCTCGAATTTGAGGTACAGTTTACAATGCATCTTTACTTTTAAATTTGGTAACTTAAAGTTCTAAACAGTAAGAATTTCAGAATAAGAGACTTCTGTGGCACACATTTAGAAGTAAAATATGAACAGTAATTCTCAGATCTACCTCTGGTATTCAAATGCAAGGAATTCTAAGAACCTTACTAGCTTATCCTTGAGGGTCAGCCAATCTCTGGCACTATGGAAGCAAAATACTGTATTAGCTAATCTTCCTATTTCCTAAAATCCTAGGACTATGCAAACTGAGTTGGTGACACTGAGAATTGTATTCTAGGAATAAAGATTACTAAGAATGTTCAATGTACCCATTTCCATTTCAAATATTAACACTGAAGAATTCCATTCTAAACACATTAATGCTGTGGTTAAATAGTTTTATCCACAGAAGTTCTGGTCACTAAAATTATCCAACTGGAGCAATATCAAAAACTTATTTCATTATGATAATTAGTGCAGATCTGTAAGTCTCAAAAAATAATTAAAGTTTATTAATTAGTTTAACACAAACATGTGACTTAGCAACTAAAGAGACTGTGTATCATTTCAAATACACAGTCAGCTATATGGTTCAGGAGTTGACTATCTGGTTTCTAAATTATCAAGTCCCTTATATTTCATCCTCTGGCTAATTTCTATAATCACCAGTTATAAAAAAGAGAAGGTAGAAAAGAGAAACAGGGAAAATCTTAGAAATTATTAGCAGCTCTTATAAAAGGTTAGGTCAAAGATTAAAAAAAAAAAAGAACTAAATTGAAATGCAGATTTCAGTAAAAGTTACTAAAGACAATTGCACACTGATCTTAGACTTTCAAATGTACATGTACAACAAACATTTTGTCGTACATTATGGCATACATCTGCATATATAGCAAAGGCTAGAAATTATTTCTGGTTGGATCTATTTACATCTATAAAAGATCAATCAGTAAACCTTTCTGGAAAACTGGAATTGTACTTACATACCTACCCATTTATTTTACAAAGACTAACTCTTGGAAGGCTACCCAAGCTGTTACTTAGGTCAAGCTGGTAATGGATTAGGAAGTAAACTGAGGCATTTAAGTCAGAAGAATTTGGTCCTATCACTTTGGATATTTTACTATGAATACATTATTTTCTATGAAAATATTTTATGTATTGGTATTAACTAAATCAGTTACAAAACATCTTGGGCTTGTCACTTAGGCACTGCCTAAGTCATCTTTACTTTTCATAATTTTGTAGTATGAGCCATAGCTTGCCGTGGCTCAAGTGGAGAAGTAAACAAAGCCTTTACATTATTTCCATTTTATGATATAATCACCCATGTACTACTTGGCTAGGTAGCAGAAACATAATAGATTACTTCTATAGACCTAGAAAATTTCTGAATCAAAAGGAAAAAAATATTATTACATCATAACAAAGTGAAGGGATTCACTCTATAGCAGCGTTTCACAACTGCAGTCATGAAACTCTCATGTTTCATGAATAACACATAATAAACTTTGAACTATCCTACAGTATATTTTCTTCTAAAACAAAAAAATATGACAAAAACCTAACATATGTACATATTATTATTATACAACAATCTGCTTTTAAGAAATAGTGTGCCCCAGTTGTGAATGCCAGGAAGTCAGAAGGGAGATCCTCTGATGTTTTAATGTGTTTTTGACCGGCGTATTACTGTATAGGTAACATTTACCAATAAAACATCATTTTATTATTGGATATCTAATAACTCCTACTATGTGTTGTTTATTTTATAATATCAACTTCTAATTGTACTATTATTCAATACTTATTACAAATCAAACTAGTTAATAAAAATTTGGTCATTTCTAATAGCAATTAATTTGTGAAATATTTTTCTGCTACACTTTAGGGATATAGTTAAATTTCTTATGTTATCAATACATTACTTTCAAAAAGTATTACATGATTAATCTAGTTTTGGAAATTATCCTCTTTCACACAATTTAAAGACTGCTTTAAAGTCTTTACACAAATGACTGCTGCCCACAATTTTACTTGGCTTGCTGTAACGGTTTTCTAGTTTTTCTTTAAAATGTAGAGAAAGTTACAGTTCAGAAAACACAGGCAAAGGAGTCAGGTATGACTTAAAAATTTTAAACTCATTTTCTTACTCCTTTAATGCAAGATACAAAGAAGCTTTCCAAGCATACATCTCTTTTGTTAGAAGAAATCTGACAGATTCTTAAATCAAAAGCTATCACTCTGTCTTATGATGAAAAGTTTAATCAAGACACTACTTCCCATTAGTGTAAAAGTTATTTCCTTACAAGGGATTACTTCGTATTTAAACAAAAAACACAAGTTAAGGTGGCCATGAGCTCTGATGTTAGATATACAGCTGTTTATCTAGTTCTGTTAAAGCATATTTTTTTTATTTTTTTTTTATTTATTTATGATAGTTACACAGAGAGAGAGAGAGAGAGAGGCAGAGACACAGGCAGAGGGAGAAGCAGGCTCCATGCACCGGGAGCCTGACATGGGATTCGATCCCGGGTCTCCAGGATCGCGCCCTGGGCCAAAGGCAGGCGCTAAACCACTGCGCCACCCAGGGATCCCTGTTAAAGCATATTTTAAAGTGTCCTGCATAGTATGTCAGGTTATATAGGCTGCTCTGGCATCATTCCTTGAATAAATTTCTAAAACCTTGCTTGGATTAAGGCACTCTAAAAGTCATTGCTGGATTACAGAAGGGCAACAACAATCATAGAGAACAAAAGAGCACTACTGAAGAGTTTTAAAATCCCACATAAAAATTATATCCCTCACTTTACCAGTTAGGTCAGAAAGGGTTAGATCCTATGTAATATCTGTGAGCTTATCTGAATAGCTCTAATCTAGACATGTGGGCAATATAAGAAGGGAAGGTTAATCCTGTTATAGTCTTCAGTCTAAACGCAAGGACAACTCTGATAATAATTACAGCTCTAATCATTTCTTTCTTCATCTCCACTGTCACAAGTTACACCACTCATGGTTTATTGTAGCACTGCTCTACAGAATGCTCCATTATGCTGTGTGATTCATGCAAAACTTGAGTGAAAACTGCAAACAATCAGCTAAACTTGAAACCACTATTCAGAGTGAATTATATTCAAAGAATCCAAACATGGAACTGGACTCATTCCTGTTGAATGCGAAGATGAAATACAAAATCGTTTCCATCATCTCTAGCTCTCTCATGGAGATTCAAGATGAAGATATGGTTTCTAGTAAACTTTGAAGTCCATCTTTTTTTCTAATCACCTTTGCTCAGTTCTTTTAATTGTTTCATACCACCCTGCATTCTTTTCAACCAAGAAGAACTTTCTGCATTCTGTGTGCAGCAACACTAGCTTCGTCCTCTGAGTCAGATTCGCTCTGCGATGTGGAGCTGTGAGAGGCGGAACTGCAAGGGGAAGAGCATTCTGGAGAACATAAGTAGTGCATCAGTGGGAGGCGGTACTTCCCACAGAAGTCCACAAACTTAATTTGTCTGACACAGCAGTCAAAGTAGACTCCTGGAGAAAAGAAGGAATTAAGTACAAAATAATTATTACAAAGCAAAGAGCCATTTCTTTTTCAACTCTTTCTCCAGCATTCTAAAGAAAAGTCATATACAGTCTTCTTTTTTGTGAATTATAAGCAGAAGCAGTAGTTACTTCTATAGCTGTTTATAGAAATACCAAAGGTCTTAGGGATGGCAATCTGGCTACAAAGAGAAGGCCAGATAAGATTTATCTTAAAGGGAGCTGGCATTAAAAGGATACTGTTTACTTAGCTTGTTTTCTCTGGATGGCTTGGTGGACAGTGGCTGATTATAGGATACCTAAACATGTTCTTCTTCCATACCCAAGCCACTCCTGGATACTACCCTACAGTCAAGAAATTAGGGAAAAAAAAAAAAAAAACCCACAAGGGGTGCCTGGGTGGCTCAGTTGGTTAAGCGTCTGCCTTTGGCTCAGGTCATGACCCCAGGGGAGTCTGCTTATCCCTCTCCTTTTGCACCTCCGCCCGGCTAGTGCTCTCATGCTCTCTCTCTCAAATAAATAAATAAAATATTTTTAAAAACCCCACAAAACTCCTTTAATAATGATCTTACAAGATTAGTTGTCATACACAAAATTTGCAGAAAGGAGATGAGTTCTAGTACTCCTATGTATTGGGAAGGCAAGATTCAAAGAAACAAAATACCATCTTATATTTCCACAGGTTCTAAACCTACAGGTTTCAAAGTTGTTTTACTAATGATCTCACTTGATTCTCACACAATTATACACTGTTAGGTAGACTGAAACAGTATTTACCTTTTTTGATTTCTAATTTACTGCTCCTGAGCTGAGGCCCTTCGGCTAAGTAAAAATACAGCTGGAGCTGAGAGGAAAGCAGAGGTCATTGTGGCTCAGGGTTCAGTATAACCGGAGCATCTACAAGTCTGGGTCCTATCACCTTTCTGCAGAGCAATCTCAACTTTCTATACGCTAAGATTCCTCTGGCACCAACTACTCTGTATTACATAAGGGTCTAAACTAAAAAGATATGCTTCAAGCAAAGGAGAAACATGATTTCTATTTATCTTTTTCCTAATACTTCCCTCATTAACTTTCTAATTTTCTGATCCTGTAGTCAGTATAATCCATAGTTTTAAAAGGGGATTTCATGGTATGTTATTTTGAACAATTTAGGAAAGTATATATATGCAATAAACTGATCAATCAATATTGATGGTAAATCCCCCCTAATGTGTTAACATTCTAAAAAAAGATGGCGTAATAAAGTATTATAGAGTTACCATGAGAAAAAAACGATACAATACTGTCTTGTCATTTCTAGGATCTCAGACTCTACAAAGGCAAAAAAAAATCTCTGAATATAAATGTGCTTTTGTTGGGGCACCTGTGTGGCTTAGTTGGTTAAGACTGACTCTGATGATGGCTCAGATCATGATCTCATGGTCGTGAGATCCAGCTCCCCCTGCCCTCACCCTCTGTGTTCGGGGTGGGGCAGGGAGTCTGCTTAAAGATTCTCTCCCTCTGCACCTCCCCCAACCCCAACACAACTCAAGAATGTGTGTCCTCTCGATCTAAAATCAATAAATAAATCTTTAAAAAAAGTTTAGTTTTATTTAACTTAGTGTTTAATAGCTAATGAGTCTGAGGTGGAAAACATTACTGGTTTAATTTTTGTATAATCTTGCTTTTTAAACTAAAAATTTTTATTTTTAAAAAATATTTTATTTATTTATTCATGAGAGACACATAGAGAGACAAAGAGACACAGGCAGAGGGAGAAGCAGGTTCCCCTGCAGGGAGCCTGATGCGGAACTCGATCCTAGGACCCCAGGATCACGACCTGAGTCGAAGGCAGATGCTCAACCATTGAGCCATCCAGGTGTCCCTAAACTAATAATTTTTAAAGTATACTTATCTCTAAGATAAATGACGTATTAGTACACTAAAAAAAGTCATTAAGAAAAGCATTTTAAAAAGAAAAGATAATTCTTGTAGAGGTCCATTTTTAGAAAAGAATAGATTCAAAGAGGAGATCAGACATAGATTATTAAGCCATAAGGTATGGTATGAATGCTGTCTCCCATCTATGTTAAAGTCAGCTTGGGAAAGGAGAGTCACAGTGAAGAGCTTAAGCACTTCTAATCTGACACAGCACAGCACCTTCTATTTCTAAGAGTGAGTAGCCAGAAATGGCCCAGAGTATCATCTTTTTTAAACCAAGTGTCTTTTCTATTTTTTAACATTCTTTGAGAAATTTAAATCATTTTCTCTTTTAACCTTCAATTTCAAGGCACGATGGGACTTTCAGGGAAAATCTTATCTGGTTCTGATCATCATTATGCAGAATTTCCCCCGCAACTACATTTCTGCTATTACAGTAAAAACCTTTCTGTACCCCTATTAGGTTGGATTTTTAAAAAGTAGTCATTTATGAGAGAGATAAAATAAAACGACCTGCTATCAATCACCAGCTCCCACCCACACATCCTGGCACTTCAGGCCTTCATAACTGGGCCTCAATGTATCCTTTATTCCTCTCATATACTTCCCTCACTGTACATTTGAGCCACATTATTTAACTCCTCTGATACTGTACCCCATCTAGTATTGTGTCTAATTTTGCTCTCTCCAACTGAAAAGTTTCCTATCCTAAATCTTACTTACCATATCAAAATCCAACTCAGACTTCAAGAAATCAGCTCATTTTTCCAGATCTAATCAAATGTACTCTCTCCCTCCTTTGATTTCCAAGAGTACTCTGAATTCTTACTTTACTCTGCCCTACAGTCTACCCTTTCTTTAATCCTAGAGATGCTCTAAACTCAATAAATTTTGAATCATGGATTTACAAGAATATAAAAGTCTAGAGTACACTCCAAAATTGATACATTCAGCCTATTCTCCTATATCCTGAATCATACTCTATAAAGGTACCTGATACTTAGAACAAACAGTGGGTCTAGGAGAATGTCCTACAAATAAATATGAAAGGTGGCCAAACATTTTGGAAACTCTTTTTAAACTGTTAGGACTATTTATGCTTCCTTTGTGTTCCCTCTAATTTTACCACCTTATTCTACTATCTTATGACAGTTCCAAGACATGAGGAGACTTTCTGGTTATTTTCCTTCTGTATGAATTGTAAAGTACTAAAACAAAACAAAACAAAACAAAAAAAAACGGAGGAGAAAGGAAGAGAGAAGAGGGAGAAATATCTTACTTTTCTGATAAAAGGATGAAAGGATAAGGGAAACAGAGACTAAAAAAGCCATCTCTGAAAGATGACTAATTAGATGACTAATTAAAAATTTAGATCATCAATATAAAAAATAGCTAAATGAGGGCAGCCCTGGTGGCTCAGCGGTTTAGCATGGCCTTTGACCCAGGGTGTGATCCTGGAGACCCAGGATCGAGTCCCATGTCGGGCTCCCTGCATGAAGCCTGCTTCTCACTCTGCCTGGGTCTTTGCTTCTCTCTGTGTGTCTCTAATAAATAAATAAAAAGTCTTTAAAAAAATAGCTAAACGAATAGGAAACATATACAATGAATTAACTTACCTCCACACTTTGGGTTTGGGCAATTGCTGGCTAAACTCAAGTATCTAAGAAGATTCCCAGGAAGATCGTAGGGAGTGTAGGAAATATTTCGAATTTTAATGGTCCGTGCAGCTAATTCCAGGAGAGTTGGAGGGTCATAGGTTAAATCTCTAACAAAACGAACAACCAATGGATTTCCTCGCAAACTCAATTCTTCCAAATGAACAAGGTTGAGAATCTCTCGAGGCAGGTATGTCAGCAAGTTATTGTGAAGACTGAGAGAACGAAGCGAATGCAATCTACAATGAATGCAGTACAAAAATCAATGGCAGCGAGCAAGCTAACTACCAAGAAAGTTAAGTGAAGAACTTGATTTCCCTTGAGGATGAGCAATTAAGGTCAACAGAAGTAAAATAAAAAGGAGCTGAAACTAGACCAAGTGCAGACTTGTAAATATCATGAACTGACATTTGCCCATAGAATCCTAGAGAGTCTAGAATAATTATTAGTATTCTGATGTGCTAAGCTGATATGAATGCTAGATTTAAAGGTTTTTTTTTTAGCATGCTTTATCATTCAGATACCTATAAGAAGAAAGATTTAAAATTCAACAGAAATCAAGATCCTTCACATTATTTCATCAGGATAGGAATGTTTCATATTAAAAATAAAATTAGTAAAATACCATAAAACCTGGGAAAATCTATACCAAATTACTCTATTTTTGATTAGAGAAAACAGGCTAAACAAATATGTTGAGAAGTAAACCAGGGCATTTAAAAGTAATGTTAAAAATAAGCAATTCAACTCACAGCAAACCTTAGAACTGTAATTCTCATGGATCATTTACCTTGAGAATGCCTAATTCTCTTCTACATATAAAACACATGGAATGAATGCAAGGCAAAAATTCCTAAGCAAGGATCTCTGTGTATACTTAGACTGCCTGAAACTACTCACTGTGAAAGCTGAGGAGGCACACTTTGGATTTTGTTGTCACATAATACCAAGTAACTTAGAGAAGGCAGATTTGCTAATTCTGGTGGAATTTCTTTGATGAAGTTTCCTCCGAGATATAAACACTCTAAACTGTAAAAATAAATGAACAAAAACAAAAATGTAAACAAACAAAAGTCAGACAAGACATCCCAAGGTCTTTATTACAACAAACAGATTTCATTTATTCATTCAGCAAATATTTTACTTCGAATCTGCTATATGCTATATAGGCACTAGAGAAATATGCAATCTTCAGAGAGCTTATATTACGGGTAAGCAGGTAAGACCAACATTGTTAGACAACATTATAACTAAACACAAAACAAGGCCAAAAGTAAGTATACTATGATTAAAATATTAAAATAAGCAGAGCAATCCATAAATGATAGAGTTAAGTAGAGAAGTAAGAAAAGGACACAGTACTTGAGACTGGGAAGGCTTTGCAAAAGTGTTGTTACTTCAGCGGGACCATGAATTTATGAGCTCATGCAGATGGGAGGAAACAAGACACTTCAGAGGTTGGAGGGGACGGCTTTTATGGGACAATGGACAGATCTTTTAACACAGAAGAGTAGAGTTCCTGTTGAAGAACCCAGAGAAAAGGCTGAAGGAAAGCCAGATTATATGAAGCCTGAATTCTGTGCTGATAGGCATGGCTTTGATGTACTATGAGGCAATGGGACAACCACTAACTAACCTTTTTCTGAAAAGAGTGGAAAAACATGGCTGAACTCAACATTTCTTCTTTGTTCTTACTGTAGCAAATGCATTCTTCAAGAGCCAGCTAAATAAATTATGTAAAATTGACCACTATCATGAAACTAAAGCTTCAGATAGTTACCTTACTTTCCACCAAATTAACAACATTTTAGACATAGCATACATTGCACCAAGATGTACTGTTACTTTTTGTGGTGATGACTGTAGAAAGGCTCTCTCCAAGATGTTTTTGCAGGGAGTGGCAGAATCAGTTCTTACAACATATGTAATTTTTAAATATATATAAGTATTGCTAAAACATATACATACAGAAAAGAAAGAAAAAAAGAAAATGTATACATACAGATCTTTTCCATTACTATATTACTTTTGTCTTCCTGCTAAATCCGCTAACTCAACAGACGCTAGGATTCTTTTAAGACACCTTTGAATGTGGCAGAAAATAGCCTACTAAACTAATACCAAAACTCCCAGGGTAAGGATTACCTGGGATACTTTTAAAGCTATGAATTCCAGGCCCCATCCAGATTCACCACATCAGAGCTCTAGGGGAAGATTTTAGGATGTAAGGTTAAAAAAATAGGATAATGTTAAAAGGTAAAGCCACATTACTCTCTGCAGAGCTACAGCTAATTACAAATCCACAATTAGCAAATTAAGAGTACTTCTTACCATATAACCCTGCCAACACTATCATTTGCTTAATTTATTATTTTTATTACTTTTACTATTTGTGTGAAAAATGGTACCATTCTGTTCTTTTAATCTGCAGTTCTCTAGTTATTAGTGAATTAATTAGAAAAAACAAGTGTTTTTGTCCACTTGTATATCTTTAGAGAATTGCCTCTTTCTATTCTTTATCCATTTTTCTCACAGGTTACATGGTTTTGTCTTATTAATTTGTTGGGAGCTTTGTTGTTAAATATATGTTCTGCATAATCTTGCTTCTCTGCGGCCTAGGGAATGGTCTAGTTTTTGTTCACATTTTGCATGTGTAAAATGAATGTGGAGCTACTAGGATGAAACTTATTAACTGTGCAATTCAAAATTTGTATAGCATTACTTATTATTTTGTCTTGCTCTTGTGGTTAGTCTTCCACCAGAACCAGAGTTTTCCTTCCTCCTTTCATAATTACCAAGTTTTGCTCTTTCCCCTGAAAATACAGAAGCAGATAAATCCTTGAACTGTTCCTTGATTCACATGAAGCATTTCTCTTTTTCCCTTTTAATTTATTTTCCCTTAAAACCTATTTCTTTTAACTATCAATCTTGCCTCCTGGTTTTATTTTTGTTCGTATTTATTTCATTTAATCCACCATTCATCAGTATATGTACTTAGGCCGGTATTCTTGTTACACCCTAGTTCCTTCTCCTTCAAAATGAAATAATATTAAATATTAAAGTGCCTCATTAACAAATATGAACTAGGCACCTACCATGTGCCAGGCACCAATCCAGGGACACACTATAAATAAGACCAAGTTCTTGACCTTACAATCTAGTGAGACAGACAATAAATCAGTGAATGTGTATGTATTATATCAGATAGCTTTAAAAGTTACCTCTATAAAAGGGGTGGTAATCAGATGGTGATGGAAGTGAAATTGTAGACAGGGTGGTCAGAAAAAGTTCTCTTAGATGACATGTGAACAGAGATATGAATGAAATGAATGAGTAGAAAATGCTTGGTGTGTTGTCAGCTGTAGGTACATCAGAATGGTAGAGGTGAGGGAGATGTGATCAGAGATGTAGCAGGGGAAGGCCAGATCACAGAGGGCCTTAATTAGAATTTTTTTTAAGCCAATTGACTTTCTTTTTTTAAAAAAATATTTATTTATTCATGAGAGACACAGAGAGAGAGAGAGAGACAGAGACACAGGCAGAGGGAGTGGGAGAAGCAGGCTCCACGCAGGGAGCCTGGTGTGGGACTTTATCTCGGGTCTCCAGGATCAGGCCCTGGGCTGAAAGCGGTGCTAAACTGCTGAGCCACCCGGGCTGCCCTTTAATTAGAATTTTGAATTTTACCCTAAGTAGGAAGGATTTCGAACAAAGTTGTGTAACTTGACTTATACTTTAGAAAGATCACTGTTGCTGCTGTATGTAAAGTAGCTTGGTAAGTGGTGGGAAGAGGAGTAAGGTAAGAGGAGTGGAAGTAGGATGACCAGACTGGAGCCTAATGCAGTAGGGCAGATGTGAAATGGTAGAGGTTTGCTTGGTACATATCTTTTTTTTTATCCCATTGCTTTTAACTTATTGGGGTATTTCTATTTTAAGTGTAACTTTTTTTAAAAAATATTTTATTTATTTGAGAAAGAATGAGAGATCACAGAAGGAAAGGAAGAAGCAGGGATCCCTGGGTGGCGCAGCAGTTTGGCGCCTGCCTTTGGTCCAGGGCGCGATCCTGGAGACCCGGGATCGAATCCCACGTTGGGCTCCTGGTGCATGGAGCCTCCTTCTCCCTCTGCCTATGTCTTTGCCTCTCTCTCTCTCTCTCTCTCTCTCTCTCTGTGTGACTATCATAAAAAAAAATTAAAAAAAGGAAAGGAAGAAGCAGACTCCTTGCTGAGCAGACAGCCAGATGCAGGGCTTGATCCCAGGACCCCAGGATCAGGACCTGAGTCAAAGGCAGGTGCTTAACCAACTGAGCCACCCACACACCCTTAAGTATAACTCTTATAAGCAGTATGCAACTTGATTTTGATAAGTTTAGACTTGTGTTTTCTATTACCATGGTATATCTCAATGTCTTTTTTCTCTTCTCTTCTTCTGTTTCATTCAAGTTTCCTTTCTTCTCATTCCCCCTCTACTATTTTGAACTGTAGGTGCTATTTTTACCTTGCTAGTAGTTACCCCAATTTCCTTTGCTCTCCCTCACTCCTAAACACACATCCATGCCTTCTGTCCTTCTCTCTGTATCATTTAGAATTAGTTTTATCTTGATCTGAAAATAAATTTAAATTTATTTATGATTAATAATTATTCAGATTTATCAATATGTTTTACTAATTTCTTTGTTCACCATTGTTTTTGGAACTTGTTATTTCTTTTTCTTTATAATTCTGAATTTTATTAAAATGAGTTCTCATACCCAAAAATAGGTTGTTTTTAAGCTGTGGGCTACAAGCCTGGGCTAGTAAAGAGCTTGCTATTTCTTTTAAAGTCCATTTTTCTTGGAGTATATATTTAACAAGTTCTTTCAGCAAGGACCCACGGTTGTTAACCTTTGAGTCCTTTGTCTCCAATGTTTTTATCTCTTTCCTTCACAGCTGAGTAACAGTTTGGCTGAGCATAAAACTCTAGGTTGATGTTACTTTTCCTCAGCACTAGGAACTGTTCCATTATCCAGTACTGTTCCATTAATTTACAGCCAATATTACTTCTGTTCCTTTGTCGGTAATTTTTTTTTTATATTAGGAGCTGTTAGGGTCTTTTTTTCTCTATTGTCCTAAAGTTTTATTATGATGCTTCAGTTTAGCTATCAGTTTAGAGTAATCTTTCTTTAATTATGGGAAATTCTCAGCTACTATTACATCAAACACAGCTTTTCCTACATTTTTTCTATTCTCTTTCTAGAATTCTTACTAAGCAGCAGTTTGAATTTTAGGATCAATTTTACATGAAACATTTCTTTCATATTTTCCATTTCTTTATCTTTCTATGCTGCATTCCAGAAGAATGCCCCAGTAAGATCTTTTAGCTTATGATTCATTTATCAGCTAACTTCAGTCTACTAGTCAACACACTGAGTTCATAATTACATTTTTTATTTCTAGGAATTCTAACTGGGGTTTTCATAAACTGTAAATTTTTAAACTTATTTTTGTTTCATTGATGAAGTTCCTGCCTTTACCTCTCTGAAGTTAGAAAACACACCTACTTTAAAGTCCTTTCCAGAGTTCCTTATTATATAAATTTTTTCAGGTACAATTTTTCATTTGTTGAATTTCTATTTGTATTTCATAATCTCAGACATCCCTGTTATGTAGTGACTTAGAAAGCTAACCTGAATCTGAAGTTTTGTCATTTTAAAAATATACTGATACTTTTTTCCTGACTATGCAAATCTTTCCAAGGTTGCATTTCACTCTCTTGAACTATAATGCTTAGTAAAAGTAAGCAGACAACTTTAATTCTGATGTTATATTTTTCTCTTTCAAAGATTACCTAGTAGCAAAAATCAACTGTTTGGATAGGAGAGTGAATTCTCTCTCCTGCACAGAAGTGTCTAAGCACTGGTTTAAATTGGGGGGGGGGGGGGGAGGAGATTCCTGGGCAGGAATTTTTGATCCTACCAAATATGGTTAATGCTTGGTTACTCAGAAATCTTTCTTTTTCAATGAGGGAAGCTACTAGAATAGAACAGAACAAAACAGAATAGAATAGAATTGAACATTTGGAATCCAAATCACAGAAATTATCCTGGAAAAGGAACTATTTTAATGAGAAGGCTATCTGGGGGAAAATTTAACAATCCTGGGAGTCCTTTTATAAAGATTTAAAAAGTTAAAAAACAATTTGCAACATAGTCTAATGATGGAGAAAAGAAAATAAGGTGAAGGGAAGCAAATGCAAATATTGTCCTTTCTACTTAAGGCCAAGAACTAAGAGAAATTAGTGTCTCATTCATTGTCAGCTCTGATGCAATGTCTCCTTCTATCAATGCTTTGGAGTATATACAGACAGAAGGGATGCCAAACCTTAGTAGTAACTGTGACTTTATCAGAGTTATGTGATGTCCTAAAATATAACAAAGTCTGCTATTTCAAAATCATATAAATTCTCTGAGGGTATCATTAATCATAGTACACAACCAGCGTATTAAATTTACACTTTCAGGCTTATTTCTCACTTCAAAACTCAATTTCCAAAGTTCTAGGGACTTAAAGCCTTTCAATGATTTGGGGGAATTAAATTTCTAAAACATACTCTACTTTTTCCAAACATGCTTTTGAAAGGAGAAAACAAACTACTATTGAATTTGAAGCAAAACTGTAGTGTTTAAAAGTTCCTGTGATGTGTATTTGTCAACACTGCACTTCTGTTCATCTGGCTTAGAACAATTCTATTTTTTAGTGTTTGATGAATATTGAAAAAACCCATTCATAGAATTTATAGAATTCTTCTTTTCCTTTCTGTTTAGCATTAACAGACCAACCTTAAATTTGCTTCTTGGAAAGTATCCCTAGGGATTTAAGTAGGTGTGACTTTTCTGTAGCAAGGGCCAATGACCCACTGAAAAAAATAGAGGCCCTTAGTGCCAATAACTTTAAAGACAGATATAAGTAGAAAATGTTTTGCTCCTCCACCCAATAAAAATGACATTAAGAATAACAAAATATAAATTAGTCCTACATTACGGTTGGTTAAAGGGAGATGGAATTAGTTAGACAGCTCTGTACAAAAAGGCAGGAAACAGGAAGAGATATACAGAAAGACAAGAACCATACATTTGTGGATAAAGGAAGTACTTTTCTTGAGGTAGCGTCCCCAGATCAAATCATTTTCCTTTTTTTTTTTAAAGGAAATAATTAGTTCTTAGCTCTTATGTTGTTTTTTTTTTAATTTTTTTATTTATTTATGATAGTCACAGAGAGAGAAAGAGAGAGAGGCAGAGACACAGGCAGAGGGAGAAGCAGGCTCCATGCACTGGGAGCCCGACATGGGATTTGATCCCGGGTCTCCAGGATCATGCCCTGGGCCAAAGGCAGGCGCCAAACCGCTGCGCCACCCAGGGATCCCAGATCAAATCATTTTCAAATACTATCTCTCACCAAAAGCTTTTAAAGAACATGAACCACATGAATCTCATTGCCACTATCTGGCTTCAAGCAAGTGACTGATACTAAATCTCAGTGTCCTCATCTGTTAAAAAAAGGGGGAGGAGGTGAAATCAGGCCACTGCCCAGGTTGTTTATACTTCTAAGACTGTATTTTTATATGACCCTTTTAGCTTACATTCAACTAGAATTTAAATTTGGAGCATGGCCTAAACCTGTACTGATTCTTACTAGTAAAGAAAAATGGAGCATAAAACCGAAAAATGAAAACGCTGACAAAAAAGATCCCACGTACAATTGGAGCCAAAGGTACAATGACCAAAAAGCATAGTTTATTAGCCTAGAAAATCAGGTCAACCAGGTAACAGCTTTGACTAATCCTCCTGATCACATATGCAACAGAAGTCAGAAGGATTAGGTTCTAGCCCTATTCTATCACAGTGGAAAATTCTTGGGTTTGAAGTCAGAGACCCCAGAGGTCAAATCCAGTTCCACCACTCAATGGCTTTAGTATCTTATAACTTAACCTCTCATTTCTCTCATCTCACAGAAACACTGTGAGAATTAAAAAGCTGTATACAGAGCCTCTACTATAGGGCCTACAGTATTTTAAGTATTCAATAAATACGATTTTGCCTACCTTTCCCCCCATGTGATGGAAATAACTGTTCTAGGTCCTTCTCAGTATATTAAGACTCAAATGAGAAAGCTGGAATTATGTAACTTTAAAATTAGAACCAAGGACTGGACTGTCAATTTTCTGTTTTTGTTTTTTTTTTTTTAAGATTTTATTTATTTATTAGAGAGACACAGAGAGAGAAAGGCAGAGACACAGACAGAGGGAGAAGCAGGCTCCATGCAGGGAGCCTGATGTGGGACTCGATCCCGGGTCTCCAGGATCATGCCCTGGGCTGAAGACGGTACTAAACCGCTGAGCCACCGGGGCTGCCCTCAATTTTATGTCTAAATCTCTTTCCAACTTTTCTATTTCTTAATATCTCTCCTACCACCACCCAGATATAAGCGACCGTCATCTTTCATTCTAGAATTACCTCCTTCTAATGAGCCCTCAAAATCTCTTCTCATCTCTTCACCCTCTCCCCACTCCATTGCTGTGCAACAAGACAGATGTGCTTAAAACTCTCCCGTGTGTACCTAGAATGAAATCCACACTTTACCATGGCCTTCAAGATCTGCCATGGCCTGGGACTGCTCCACGTTTTTATGTGCCAACTTTCCCTCTTGGCCACTTTCTCACTATGCTCTAGTACAATGTCCTCCTTTCAAAATGTTGGCCTTCGGTCCCTCTTGCCTTCCGGCTTTTATATGCCCTGTTCCTTTTACCTAGACTGATTCCACCCCACCTTCTCCTTGTTAATTCTTATTCTTCCTTCAAAATTCTCAATTCTCCATTCAAATGTTATTTGCTCAAGGACCAAACTAAGTCAGGCCCCTCTGTTATTTCAAGGCATTCCATTTGTCTTCAAAGAACTTATAAAAACTGTAATTAAATAATGAGGTTTTGGGGCGGCCCGGGTGGCTCAGTGGTTTAGCACCGCCTTTGGCCCAGGGCCTGATCCTGGAGACCCGGGATCGAGTCCCACGTCGGGCTTCCTGCATGGAGCCTGCTTCTCCCTCGGCCTGTGTCTCTGCCTCTCTCTCATGAATAAATAAAATCTTAAAAAAAAATACTACTGAGGTTTTATAACTAGTTATTTAATGTCTAGCATGTTAGTTCCATGAGAACTGGACCATATCACTGCTGTATCCCCAGTACCTAGGACAGTGACTGACACATGGTAAGTACTTCATAAATATTTGCTGATGAGTCAACGAAGGGACATCTTGTCCAAATGCCTCATTTTGCAAGATTAGGTCGCTGTGGTCAGGATATGTTAAGCGACTCGCCTAAGGCTGGGACACCAAGAGTTCTTATTCTCAGGCCGCCATTCTTTTCACTAGATTTACCTCTTTCTAGCTCAGAAAACTCAATAAAGGATGATGTGAAAACTGCAGATGACAAATATTTTTTCCCCCACTTTGGACAATACATTTGCTCTGTTTCTCACATCCCTGCGGAGCACTTTTTAAAGCACTTTTAGGAGAGTCTGGCTATCCTGCTTCTCTGCTTCCCCCTTCCATTTAATTCAACATATATTTACCGAAAAATCCCGTGGGTGAGGCAGACCTCTGAACAAGAAATTATAATCAATAAGGTAAATGCAACGGCAGGATGGATGAGGTACACAGGGAAGCAAGAGTTCCGGCAGGAACTGTCCGGGAGCCGGTAAAGGAAGGAAACAGGCAACCCTGGAGATGGCTTCTGGAGGATGAACAGGAGTTTGCCAGGGGCAGGCAGCCTTCCAGGCAAAGGGGACGGACTGCATCCATTCACCACGTATTTCCTAAGTGCCCATAAGGTGCCGGTAAACTGCAGGGCTCTCCGCATTTCACAAACCGTCGTTGCTACTAGTGCTACAGAGAGAGGGCAGAGTGGAAAGCCAGGGTCTGGTCAGACTACCTTGTTTGTCAGACACGGACAACCATCGAAGGCGTCAGGGCAAGGACGTGACCACCTCAGATTCACGTTTGAGTCCCTCCTTCTCCCTTCCCGGGACCCAAGAAGACAAAAAAAAAAAAAAAAAAAATTCCCAAACCCTCCTCGCAAATCTGCTTAGGGCACAACCGCAAAGGCTGCCAGTCTCGCGGGCTTCCCGGGCCTTCCCTTACAGCTCGCCGCGGTGGCCGGGCAGCGCTCCCGGCCAGAGTCACGGAGCGAGCCTGCGAGACCATCGGTTACGTGACCAAGGAACCGCGCCCAGAGCGGGCCTAGCGCTCCGGGGCTCCGAGGCCCCGGGACACCGCCCCCGGCTTCCCTACCCTGGGGCGGGGGGGCAGGGCCCCGCTCACCTCCGCAAGTTCTCGATCTCGGCCGGGATGCTCTGCAGCTGGTTGCCCCCCAGGCTGAGGGTCTGCAGCGCGCGCAGCTGCAGCAACGACGCGGGCACCTCCTGGAAGCAGTTGCCGCTGAGGTTGAGCACCTGGAGGCTGCGGCAGAGCGGCGACCGGGCCAGGCCCTTGGGCAGCGCGCCGGGCCCGCCGAGCCGGTTGTTCTTGGCCAGCAGCGTGCGCAGGCCGCTGAGCGCGAGCAGCTCCGGCCCGAGCGCGGTCAACGCGTTGCCGCTCACGTCCAGCAGCTGGAGGTGCGGGAAGCCGCTGCCCAGCGCCCGCGGCAGCGACGCCAGACGGCTGTGAGGCAGCAGCAGCCGCAGCAGCGCCTCGCGGGCCCCGCGCCGCTCCTCGCCCCGCGCCTCCAGCTCCGACTCCAGCGTCTCCGGGGACAACGTGAGGCGGGACAAGTTCAGTTCGGCCTCCCCCGCTCCGGCCTCCTCCATTCCCGCCGCCGCGGGCCGCGCGGCCCCCCCGGAACCGGAGGGCGCGGCGCGCGGTCCACAGGCCGGGAGCTGCCCGGCGCCCCGGAACCTGAACAGGAGGCCGCGTCGGAAGTGGCGCGGGCGGGCGCTTACTCCCGCGCGGCCCCGGCGAATCACGCGACGCTGGGCCGCGGGGTGCGCGCGCGCGCGCGCGCGCGCGCTCGGGGGCCGGGCTGCGTCTCACGAGGCGCGCGGCGCGGGCGGCGGCCGAAGGGCGCTCTGAACCCGGGAGGGTTTGAACGGCCGCGACTTCTAGGCCGCGGGGTGCGTGGAACCGCCTGGGTCGACAGCCCCGGGATGTTTGCTTCCCGGCGCCGAGGGTCTGCGTCGTGGCGCACCGCCCTCTCGGATCCCGCTGTGGGAGTGGGGACCCCGGAAGTCGGGTGAGGCGGCTGCCTCACGGCTCGTCCCGGAGGCTGAAGGCGCGGGCGGGGTGCACCGAGCCGGCCCCAAGGTGCGCGCACAGCCGGACTGGAAACCGCAAGCCCCGGATCCGGCCTCGGGTTCTGCTGTCGGATTGGCCTTGTGTCCCTGGACGAGGAGTTTGCAGTTTGTCCATCCGTGGAGCGGGGCTAGGGCTTGCCGCGTTCGCCCTGCAGGGTTGAGTTATTTTTGAACATGAGGCAACAAGTAAGGTAGATGTCAAGTAAGGGCGTTTCTACATTTTCTTATTTATATATTTTTTTAAAGATTCTATTTAATTTATTTATTCATAGAGACACACACAGAGGGAGAGAGAGGCAGAGACACAGAGAGAGGGAGAAGCAGGCTCCATGCAGGAAGCCCGACGTGGGACTATTTTTTTATTATTTATTTATTGTTTCTACATTTTATTTTTTATTTTTATTTTATTTTTTTAAGATTTTATTTATTTATTCATAGAGACAGAGAGAGAGAGAGGCAGAGACACAGGCAGAGGGAGAAGCAGGCTCCCTGCAGGGAGCCCAACGTGGGACTATTTTTTTATTATTTATTTATTTATTTATTTTTGTTTCTACATTTTATTTTTTATTTTATTTTTATTTTATTTTTTTTAAGATTTTATTTATTTATTCATAGAGACACACACAGAGAGAGGCAGAGACACAGGCAGAGGGAGAAGCAGGCTCCATGCAGGGAGCCCGATGGGGGACTTTATTTATTTATTTATTTATTTATTTATTTATTTATTTATTTATTTATTTATTTATTTCGTTTCTACATTTTAGCTGTAGAAGCATATCTGTGGTTTTTTGGTTCCAGTCGCAGTGGCGAGAAATGAATTCGGGAACCATTGGAAGAGGTTCGTTGACCTGAGAGAGCTGAAATGGACTGATCGCTTTAAAAACTAAGCAGCGAGATTTATTTTTTTTTTAAGATTTTATTTGTTTATTCATTCATGAGAGACACTGAGAGGCAGAGGGAGAAGCAGGCTCCATGCAGGGAGCCCGACGTGGGACTGGATCCTGGGTCTTCAGGTCACGCCCTGGGCTGAAGGCTGCGCTAATCCGCAGAGCCATCCAGGCTGCCCTAAGCAGCAAGATTTTACCGCAGGTTGCAACTACGATTAACTGACTCGCTTTAATTTAGTACTTCTAATTCGCATAGTTACCCCAAGATCAGTCTTTTTCTTTTTCTTTTCTTTTTTTTATGATTTTATTTGTTTATCCGTGAGAAACACACACACACACACAGAGGCAGAGACACAGGCAGAGGGAGAAGCAGGCTCCATGCAGGGAGACCCACGTGGGACTCTATCTGGGGTCCCCAGGGTCACACCCTGAGCTGAAGGCAGACGTTTTAACCGTTGAGCCCCCCAGGCGTCCCCCAAACTCAGTCTTTTGTGAAATTACTTTTTATGATTTTGGAAAGTCATGAGTTGAAATGAAAAAAAAAAACATTTAGCAAATTTTTACAGACCTTATGCATGTTAGATGTTCAAAGATCACATATAATCAATGACATTAAGTTGCTTGCCTCCTAAAAGGAAGAATAAAGTAACTTTTTTCTTGCCACTCATTTGTGTGAGAAACTTTCTCCCTCTTACCTGCTGCCAAACTGTAATTTCTACTTGGAGAAAGCGGGAGGATATACTTTGTCAGTGTAAACCAGAAATAGAAAGTTTTTAAAGACCTAATGTCCCTGCTTTTGAAACCTGTTTCAAAAGGGTCCTTTTAAACATTAGACTTTGTTTTGGCTTAAGATCACATACTGGCAGGAGCCCTCATGTGTGAAAATTTGCAAATGGTTAATACAGTTTCATGCTTTCAAAATGTTACGTGCCTGTCATAAAAATTAAGTGACAGGAATTTAATATGAGAAGAACATGATTTAAATGTGATTCAGAAATAGTTAAGATTACTAATCAGTGAAACGAAGGGGGGAAAGATGGAAGTAGGCTCAAGTAATAGAGAATGAAGCTGCCTGATAGGAAGTTTTGAAGAAATGTTCAGATTAATGTGAGGATCCCCTTATTGCTCATTATAATCCCTACCTCAGTGACTACGGATGCATCTCTCTTCCTTGTGCCTGATAAGTCTAAATTCAGCAGCATCCCCACACACAATAGTAGGGCCTTAAAACTATGCAGGCAGCCTGGAGAGTTCTGAAAAACCGTGGGAGGTGAAGGAGCATTGGTGGCTTCTTGTTCTTCACGGTGATGCACTCTGTCTAAAGGAGCCGCCAGAGAGACAGTGCGGACACTGGAGAATGTGAAGGGAAGAGGAGACAGTGTAATGTGTTACCTAGGGAGAGGAATAGGGATTTCAGGGAATTGTGAGAGTATATGGCATATTTGTCCAGTTATTGAAACTTAACCATCAAGCTTCTCTTGGGTCAAACTGACTATGAAATATAGTAAGGGTAAGTCTCCTAATTAGGATGTTATTAAAAAAAAAAAGACGGAGATCAAATGAAGGATGATTCCTCATTCAGCCACCTTTATGTTTCCTGAAAGCAGGCACCCCTCTCTGAGACATAAATAGTTGAGTAAATGAAACAAATGCATGAGTAGATTCTGGCATACCTGTTTAAGATGGCCCTATTAGCTAATTGACTGCAGAAAAACCAGGAAATAAGCTGAGTGGATATCCTTTCATAAACCCTACTGGCTGAGAGGCAACAGACTGATGTAGTTAAAGCATGGGCTTTGGCTCTTACGAGATCTAGAATTCAGATCCTACATCTGGAAATCAGATTGCTCTTATTCTTGATTTTGCTATTTAATCTCTTAAAGCTTTGATTAATCATCTGATTATGAAGAATATTGTCTGTTTCATAGAATCATTATAAGGCTAAAGCTGAAGTGCTTACCATAGTGCCTAATTCAAAGTACACACTCCATGAATAGTGGCAATTATTATTTTTATTAGCAATAATAGTAGTTATTTTTACAACTGTTACTCTCTCACACTTGTTTTATCATGATCAGGGTAAAGAGAAAGTTGAAAACATTCTTTGCTAACGATGGCATAATTTTCCTGCACAGACTGGTTCTGCCTGGGTCATGCCTTGTTTTAGGGATTGCAGTTTGAGAGGTTGTTCTGAACTCTCCTTGCCCCTGAGTTTTGACTTGCCAAATTTATGCTTATTGTCCTGTTCCCTAGTTATATCAAGACATCGGGCCTCCTACACTGGATTTCTACCTTCATTCCAGCTTCCTTTAGATTCCAGTAGGTGTTCTGAGGCACTGCTTTCATTATTTCAATATATCTCTCTCCTCCCCTGTCTCCATGTTTCCTCACTAGTTATCAGATGAAGGTGAGTTCCTTAGCCTGGCTTGCATGGTTTTGAGTTCTTTCCACTACTGAATCCCTCTCAATTTGGCTTGTCCAGTTTGGCCTGGATGGTTAAAAGTTCTGCCATCTTCTGGAGCAACTGGATGGCTCAGTTGGTTGGGTTGTTTGCCTTTGGTTCAGGTCATGATCCCGGGGTCCTGAGATGGTGCCCTGTGCTGGGCTCCTTGCTCAGTGGGGAGCCTGCTCTTGCCTCTCCCTCTGCCTGCCACTCTCCCTACTTGTGCTTGTGCTCCCTCTCAAATAAATAAATAAAATCTTTAAATAAATAAAGTTCTGCCATCTTTCTACCAACTGTAGTCCAAATCTCAAAAAGCCAGTTACTCTCTGTTTAAAGCAACACTGAAGGCAGAGGGAGCTGTAGTCTTCAAATCCATCATGAGAAGGCAGTGGCCTCTTATTTACAGGGGCCCAGAGTGAGTCTGCAGCCAGTTTTGTCAATTAGGGTCTACAGTGTGGTTGTCATTAGCAGTGTCTTTCCCTGCCTTCGTGTATTCTTGCTGTAGAATTGATACGAGTAAGAGGCTTTCCTGAGTATCTTTTCCCAAACCAGTCTTCTTTATTGAAATTTTTGAAGATTCAAACAATGACATTTTTGGATCTGGAAGTCTTTGACTATATATTTGTCAGAGCTGTAAAAGCATCCTGCTGATTACTCCCATTGAAGTCACTCCAATTAGGGTTTTTCTCATACCTGTTGAGGTGTTTTCCTTGGCGATTGTTTTGGGAATATGAGTGGTATGTATCTTTTTAATTTTATCCACTTGCTCAGCATGTGCTCTATAATTGAGTTGTTTTACCTTTTCATAGGTAGCTAATCATAGTGACAACTATAAACAAGTTAAAATACTTCTAGTCCCTGATTTGTTCATTCTCAAATACTCATGGAGCACCTCTTGTGTGTAAAAAAAAATGAGCTTTATGTTGGAAATGTATAGAGATAATTAAAAATAATGGCTAATAGTTATTGGTTGTTTTCTAAGTGCCAGTCACTATCCTAAGGGCTTTGCAGCCATTATTTTATTTAATCTTCATACTCATTCTATGAGATAAGTATTATTATCCCTATTTTACCAGTAAAACTGAGGTGTGGGAAAATTAGGTAACTTGCTAAGTCACACAGTTATGATGGGGCTGGATAACCAAATAGTGGAATATGACTCCAAAGTTTATGGTTTCATCCAAATACAATCACTGCCTTTAAGATACATGTATCAACAGAGATTAAACATGAACCCATAGTACAAATAATCCAATTTTAAAATGCACCAAGGATCTGAAGATATTTCTTCAAAAAAGATGTACAAATAGCCAACAAATACAGGAAAAGATGCTCAATATCATTAGCAAGTGCAAATCAAAACTACAAAGAAATACCACTCACAGCCACTAGGATGGCTAAAACCCCAAAATAATGAGCGCTAGTGAGGGTGTAGAGAGATCGAAATCCTCCTACACTGCTACTGGGGATATAATATGGTGCAGTTATCTTGGAAACCAGTCTGGTCGTTTCCCAAAAGGAAAGAATTACCGTGTAACCCAGCAGTTCTACTCCTAGTTTAGATCCAAGAGAACTGAAAACATGTTCACACAAAAATTTGTACACAAATGTTCATAGCAGCATTATTCACCATAGCTAAAATGTGGAAACAACCCAGTTCTGTCAACTGATAAATTGACAAATAAAATGTGGTTATTCCATACAGTGGAATTTTATTTGGCAATAAAAAAATAAATGAAGTGCTGATACATGTTACAACAAGGATAAATTTTGAAAACATTATGAGAACATGTAAGTGAAAGAAGCCAGTCACAAAAGACCATATAATGTGTCATTCCATTTGTAGGAAATGTCTAAAATAGGAAAATCTATAGAAACAGAAAATAGATTAGTCTGCTGCCATGGACTGAGGGAGAAGGGAATGAGGAGTGACTACTTGGCACAGAGTTTCTTTTGGGGTGATAAAGATGTTCTAAAACGGAGTGTGATGATAGCTATACAACTTGTGACTATACTAAAAATGAATTATATATACTTTAAGTAAATGAATTGTATGGTATGTGAATTTCATCTCAATAAAACTGTTACAAATCTAAAGTTTCTAAAATAGAAAGTAGCACTTGGTAGCCGGCATACAGATGCATAACCAAATACTATGAAAATTCAGAGAAGACACCTTTCCAGGTTGCTGCAATTAGGAAAGCTTTTGGTAGAAATGGGATTAAGCATATGGAATTGGAGGAGAGGAAAAGAAGGCATTTCTTGAGAAAGAATGACAAAAACAAGAAGGAAATTACAGCCTATGTCTGGGAAATGGTGAAGGGTCTGGTTTGGCCGATAAGCTTTGCGCTGATGGTTACAATAGCCAAGTATTGCCACACTTTGGAGAATAATGGGAGAAAGCATTTAAAATTATGACTTTGCCCCCCTAAATCTAAGATGTGTGCTGTTATGATATATTATAAAGGAAGAGTAAAGCTTGAAATGATAAATTGATCTAGATGATAGTGGGAAAGGTATGAATACCAGGTAAGGAGATCATCTCTGATGCTTTTCTTTCAGGAAGCTCTACATTCCATTTTCTTATTAGCTCATGTAGACATACTTGAAAAGACTGCCGGGCTTGGGGCATTCTGTGGAAGGTAGCACCTGTAGAAAGAGCCTTATATTTGAGTACAATGTATTTTTCATGGTATCTCAGTACAGTGTTAGCGTCAGGATGTTCCTCCTCGGCATCAGAGTGGAAGTCAAATATGTATCAAGCCACAAGCCCTGTAGCATGAGTTAGAGAGATGATGTAAACTGATCACAACTATTTCACTCCATTGTGTTCCATTTCATAGTTATTTTACCGAGCTTCCTATGTAAAAAAATATGCTACATGTTGTAGGAGCTTAAAAAGAGACCTCGATCAACAGTTCATGGTAATGGATGTAGTTTTAAGTTTATTTTGAAACTTCATAGGCGTCTCCTTTACTCAGCCATTAAGAGTGATTGGAGGAACTGAGAGGTTCTGGAGATCCAAATCGAAGAATGAACTGCTTCCTATACGGTCAGGTCGGGTGTAGGATCCAGGGCAAAGCTGCCTCTGGCACCCATCCCCAGCAGGAAGCCTCCTGTTCCTGTCTTTATCTTCTTAGCTTTGTTCTAACAGGTCTGCTTACAAGGAGAAGCGTTCCTTCAAACACTGAGCTGTAGTCCGCAAGGGCTGCGTAGTGAGTGTAAGGATGGGGCAGCGGAATTCAGACCCAGACCCAGTAATCCGTATGCTAGGAGGGAAGGGCACCGTAGTAGAAAGCTGGCCACTATGGAAGTTGAGCTTAAAGGTTAATGGAGATACAAATTACACTTAACCCTAAGGAAAGAGGATAGAGACTAAGTTTCATTTCCTCTCCTTCCTGGACCTTCACTTTCTGGACAACATTATGGGTATAGGTTCTATCTGTCCATTTCCTTATTTTTCCAGTTATAACATATTTATCATAACATAAATATAAAAGGTCACCATAGAAAATTCAGAAATATATAATGGAAACAACTAAAATCACACATAATCTCGCCATCCAGAAGTAACCACTGCTAACATTTTGATGTCTTTCCTTCCTTTTCTACATGCACTTATTTTTTTTCTACAAGGTTGTAATCATACATATGTGTAAGCATATATTTTGTATTTTATTTTTCACTTAAAATTGTATCGTGAACATTTTCCGTGTCATTTATTTTTCAAAAATGTGATTTAAAAAAAAACGAGGGATCCCTGGTGGCTCAGTGGTTGAGCACCTGCCTTTGGTCCAAGGTGTGATCCTGGGATCCCAAGATTGAGTCCCACATCAGGCTCCCAGCATGGAGCCTGCTTCTCTCTCTGACTGTGTCTCTGCCTCCTCTCTCTCTCCTCTCTCTCTCTCTTTCTCTCTTTCATGAATGAATAAATAAATAAAATCTTTTTTAAAAAATGAGTGCAGAATGATTCTCACTCTTGGATATTATAACGTTCTTTTAATTTCAGTCTTTCATGCATAACATACAAACATTTCCTTTTTTATCTCACAAATGCAACTATTAGAGATATTAAGTCTCATGGAGCTCTTTAGTGACCTTTTGCTGCAACAACTTGGTAGCAACAGTAACACCGAACCTTCTCTATGGGGACTGCCATGTGACTGTCCCTTCAAAGACATGCTGACTCCTCCTCAATTTCTTTTCACCTGGTTGATCAGAGGGACCAGCTTGATACAGGTAAGCTCTCTCAATAAACAGGCTATTTAGAGAAATTGTTAGCTATGATTGTGAATTGGAGAGCCAAATGAAGGGTAATGTGACTGAAGCATTTAGGTATCCACTCCAACTGTATATCTGGTTCCTTTACACGTATGTTTCTGCATAGAGCTAGTTCGTAGACTTCTCATAGTCTCTCTATAAATGAGTCATGAAAAGGGTACCACCCCTATGGCAATACCACGGTACAATACTGGAATTCTCTGTTTCAGTAGAATAGTTAACACTTTAGTAGTGTTTGAATTTCTTTTTTTTTTCTTTCTCTTTCCTGTTATATAGTAAATTTTGTAGCACCAGATCCAATTTAATTTTAATAATGTGTTAAAGTTATTTAGAGGCACCTCAAACATGGAACACCATGATGGACATATGGAAGACAAAGAGAACCCACCCTTGCCCTTAGGGAACTTACAGTCCAGGAGGGGTGATAAGATATGCAGACAAAGAACTATAAAAAAGTAGACCTGGTTGTAAGAATATTTTTAGTGATGTAGAAATGCTCACAAAACAGTGTCTTGAGGAAGATTAAGCTGGGCACTAAATTGTATTTACAAACTGAGTTCTCTTAAAAAGTACACATTTAAAAGACTGAAAGAAAATATTCCAAAATGCTAAAAGTGGTTATCTGGTTATTGGACGTAAGAGAGATTATAACATCGTTTTTTTGCTTTCAAATGTGTTTTTACAATGAATCTGTATTACTACCAGAATTACTAAAAATATGCTTTTTTAAGTGAGGGAGTACTATATAAAAGTATAAAGTACTGTGGAAGTAGGGAGGAACAAAGACTAACTTTTGGGGTGGGGCCATCGGGAAGGCTTTAAGATTTATGTCTTTCGTAATGATGAAAAACATCCCTTGGGAAAAAAATATCTTGGAAATAGATAATGAAAATGTATTGAGTTGAAAGGCATAGTGCATTCCTACAACTTTTTTTTCCATGACATTTGACTATAATCTCTCTCTGTTGACTATAGCTCTAGTAGCTGCTAGCTGCTTATTGCCTTTTAAATTTTGCATTATTTTAGATATGTCTTTCAAAATTGTACTACATATACCACAGGGAGATATTTTCTGATTCAGTGGTGGTTGTCATTCACTAGTTGTATTCCTGGTTAGGATATATAAGCTCGGTAAAGAATCTTTCCACTTGTCTCACTGACCCCAGAAGTGTTTAGTTGGTTGTTGTCTGGCAAGGGCTGCTCCTTTATTCTCTCACTTTTCAGTATCTGTTAATAGTCAGCTTCCAGCGCATATTGCCACCTGCTTCATCAGTTGACAAGCTTCCTCTTCTCTTGCTGGATGCTCTGGGTAATAGGCCTACCCTCAGTGGGTGGCGAAGTTGCAAAGATTTGTCTGGACAGAATTTGGGTGTTATTCACAGATGTCAGCTAACCTCTAAGGTGAGAGTTTTGATTCTATATAACCTTGGATGAATTATTTGCCCTCCCTATGCTTTAGTTTCCTCACTTGTAAAGTGGAAACAATAATAACACCTCATAGGCTTATTTTTAAGATTAAATTTGTCATTCATAGGTTTTCGATATATAGTTGCTATTAGTATGGCGTACCATTGACCTGGAGGACTGTGGTGGAATTTTTTCTCCTTAATAGATTATAGGAAGAAGAGGTGGCAGGAAAGTATGCTGAGAGGATATGATAACCTTACTTTTCTTTCTTTCTCTGAAATAGTAAGGGACAAAAGAACATGTACAGAAATAATTGCCATACAATGTGACCTATGCAATGACAAAAATATGTTCAACATAAAGAAGGGGCAATGATGGACTGGAAATAGGGAGGACTTTGGGAGGATATGTTACATGGGCAGAGTAAGTGGGTATGAGGGGCAGGTGAGGGTGGTGGTGATGGGGGATGTGCCAGGTGAGGAGGGTTTGGTTAGCACCATGACTTAGGGATGGTACTGGTGGAACTTGGGCTATAGGGGAATCTCAAGAGATCAGACAAGAGAAAGGGAGAGAGAGAGACTGTATCCAGCCAGTAAGTAAGATTGACATCACCTGTATGGAGATGTACATTTGTGTCAGGGCTTCTCAAAGGGACTTAGTGTTCCAGGAACCCTTTCTCCTATCTCTTCCAGAGCTGCCCCAGGCTTATTAATTCCATTCCTATTAAAGTGCAGCCCTGGGTGGGCAGACAGGTTTAGTACTGTCTCTTGATTAAATTTCTCTGTTTGGGAAACATCAGTCTGTAACTTCCCAGACACACTGCATATCTACTGTTATACCTTCTCCACTGCTGACTTTCCCCCAGCAACATCCAGAAGGTCAGCAACAAATGGGAAACTGTCCCTGACCCTTCAAATATCATCTCAGGGCTGATTCTGATCCAAATGAATTCAAATGTGACTCACCTAGAGAGACAGATTTACACATTATAGAAATAGAGTTCCAGGTTTACATAACAAATCCAACAAATATGCATAGTATCAGCCTGAGTGAACTTGATCTGGTGGGCATCCCACATAGGATGCTGAGGTACTGTCTGCTGACAGTATATGTGGCAGGTATGTAGCCTGAGTGGGTGTTCGTGAGGCCATCCTCAGACCCAGTATGGCTGGGTTATGCTGGCCCATACTCTTCCTCAGCTGAGACAATTTTTTTTTCCTTTCTTTTTGTCCTTACAGGATGTCTTTCTTTTTGGTGATTGTCAACATACTGCTACTAGTTCATGATGCAATTGAGCCACTTTTCAAAAAAACTTCGTGGGTATTTCTGAAACACATTGGGAATAGTGAGGAAAATAGTGATTTGGAGATTTTAAAACAGCAAACAAATGATTTAATCTCTCTGAACTTCAGTCTTTTCATTTGTTTAATGGGAATAAAAATGCTATATTTGTTTCATGGGTAGTGTTGAAGAACAGATGGTAAAATCTAACAGACACAAATTGTAAAGCATTGTTTTTGTTTGTTTTTTGGTTTTTTTTTAATGAGAACCCCTCCTCCTACTTTGGTTTGTCCATTTGAGTACATATTAGATAATTATACTTATTCACACCTGTGATTTGAACTTCTCTAACCAAAACAAAAATATCTAGATTTTTCCTCCCCACTTCAAGTGACTCTGACAAGTGTCAATTTAGGGTATAGTATCACAGAATATTTGAAATCAATCCTGTCCTGAAAAATCTGGATGGGTAGTCAACACAGATAATTGTGTTATAATTATAACATAATTTATAATTATAAATTTATAATTCTTTGTTCTCCATTCTTCAGAAATGTTGGAGATGAACAGCGTACAGATGTTGAAACTGTTAATGTAATTCAACTAACCAAAAGTATCTGCAAAATTTCTTTATGGAAACACATGTGCCCAAAACTTGCAATATAACTACTCCACAAAGTGATCAAACATATTTATAATTTTCAGGCATAGGCCATCTCTCAGGGACCTGCAGCAGTTGTCCCAGTCTCGAAGCTGACAGCAGCTTGAAGACATCTTCAAGCTCCAAAGATCGACTCAGAGTTAGTGCAAGGCTGTTCCATCCAGATTATCTTTATTGGCTCTTTCCTTTTGATGCTTGGTTACTGTGTGCATATGTAGGGAGGCAATCCACTCATAGCCAGGAAAAACCCAACCAGATAAAAGAATGAGTGTGTATGTGGGTGAGAAAGAGAAACATTTTACAGCAATATTGATAGCCTGATACTGTGTGCTAGGTACTATAAAGTGCTTTAGACACTTAGTAACTTTCTACAGTTTTGAAAGTGTATTCTCACATTATTAGTTGTTTACTGAGCTTTTACCTCAGGTTCTTGGGGTTGAGAAGCTAAAGACACAATAGTCTCGAAATAACATAGGTTGAAATAGACAAGAGTGATTCAGATTCAAGTAGCACCATCTGCAGACACATCAGTCAGAAATTGGCTTTTTGTATTACCAATTACATCATCACTAGATTGTGTTTCACGAGTTTTTGGTTCCTGAGTTTGAGACCCTTTCCCTTGGGACCGGAAGGGGTACAGCTGTAGCAAGACCTCCTGGGTATAGCCTGAGAAACTAGGATCAAGTAAGCTATATATTTTTAGAAGAGATTGGGAAGAGGGGCAGCTTACTAAGGTATCCATCCATCCATCTGGTCCACTCTGTCTCTCTGGAAAATGACTGAGCCATGTCATATAAAAAACAGCCCCTAAGATCCCAAGGTATTTTGTAACAGCCCCAGGGCAGGTATTTTTTTTTATCATAATTATACATTAGTAAACTGTAACTCAGAGAGAATAAGTGACTTGCCCATTGCTAAATGACTAGTAAGGGGAGCTTAGAACTAGAATGTAGGAGGTGCCTGGGTGGCTCAGTTGGTTAAGCATCTGACTTCTGATCTCAGTGTAGGTCTTGATCTCAGGGGTGTGAGTTCAGGGCCCATGTTGGGTTCTATGCTGGCTGTGGAGCTTACTAAAAAAAAAAAAAAAAAAAAAAAAAAAAAAGAACTAGAACTTAGATTTACAAGTCTTCAGACTCGGAATTTTTTAATAACTATAATCCGCTGCTTCTTGATTGTAACCACATCAGACGTAACAATTTGAGCAAGAAAACATTTCATGTTTTATATGCATATCCATCCTTGTAAAGGTTATGCAGGTGGTTTCTCTCTGCCTTCTTCTTTCCATTGTCATCTGTCTTCCTTTATATTCATTCATTTATTTAGTTAGTCGATTCATTCATCACATTTAGGATGAGTGTCTACTGTCAGATGGAAGAACACAGTTCAGATGGAGGATTGTGGAGCCAAACTGCCTGGGTTTGAATCATAGCTCTACCACTTACTAGCTGTGTGTCCCTTAGCAACTTACTTCACTTCACTGTGCCTTGGTTTTCTCAGTAGTAAATTGGGGATAATAATAGTAACTACCTCTGCATTAGTATGAAGATTAAATGGATTAAATTCAGGAAAATATCTTAGAATATGTCTAACTCATTGTAAACACTTAATAAGTAGCACCTGATATATTAGAATTCTCCAGAGCAACAGAATAAACAATCTATATAAAGAGATCATGTGATTATGGAGGTGAGAAGTCCGAAGACCTGCAGTGGGCAAGCTGGAGACCCAGGAAGGTGATGGTATATTTCCAGTCCTAGTCTGAAGGCTTAAGACCCAAAAAGAGCCTATGTTCCAGTTTGAAGTACAGCTCAACAGCCAGACTGGAGTTCCCTATTACTTAAGGGAGGGTCAGCCTTTTTGTTTCAACTGATTGGTTGAGGGCCACCCACGTTAGAGAGGGCCGTCAGCTTAGTTTACCAATTCAAATATTGACTTCATCCAAAAATACCTTCAAAGGCGTGCCCAGAGTAATGTTTGACCAAATACCTGGGCATTCTGTGACCCAGTCACGTTGACACATAAAATCACACTGGATTTTTTTTTTTAACTGTGTCAAGTCCTGAGCTAGTGCTAGTGAAACAAGATGATTAGCATATGGTCTCTGCCCTTTGGGGACAAGCTATGCCCAACCCCACCAAGAACCATATGATTGCAACTGATGAATGAGCAGATTGCATCTATTTATTGTTCAGCTGGAATGTACCCAACTGTATATCTCTCTGGCTGCTTTTTGCTGGGCGGATGGCTTGGAAGCTTCCTTGCCTATGAACTTCTACTTTTTGGATTTTCACTTGGCACTTCACCTATTTTTTTCTTCTATTTCATTTCACCGCATTATATCAAACACTATCCTCACTGAGGCTCAGGCTGACCAGCTCTTCCTCCTCTCTGATGCTTGTTCCCTGCACAGTGTCTCTAGGGAAAAAAAAATTGCCTTCTTATTAGAGTCCCTACTTTCATAATGCTTAAGCTTTGTTATTCTATCTTACTCAGATCAGAAGTTAATTGTCTTCTAGGCTCAAAAGTGTGATAACTGTGACTGAAACTTTTTTTTTTTAAGCTCTGAGAGGTCTCGTTTCTTTCTGTAGTGCTACTAGTTATCTTACTTTCTGATCCTGAGCAACTTTGCTTCCAGAGTTTCAGTTTTGTCTTTTAGTAGCCAAAACATTTGACAGGAAGGATTCTGACTTGGAAGCCAAATTTATAAAGAACATTAGAGAGGGAGTGTTCTGATTGAATTGGTGCAGAAGTGGAGGTCCCACTAGTTTGGTCTTCCCCTGGCTGTCAGTGACAGCTTCTGGGCAGTGTGGGAGTGGGGGGACTTGAGAAAAAACGGTTTTTGAAAAGATTGAATCAGAAGATCTCTAAGGTTCCTTCCAGCTCTAACATATCAGGAATCTATTCCATGAATAATACAGAGTGCGTGGCTATATTCTTTACAATTCTCAGCTCCTACTTATAAAAACTCTGCCCAGACTAGTAGGTACTTGTGGCAGGAAGAATAGACTGACTTACTAAAAATCTGTTTCTGCCTTTCTGATTTGCCTTCCTGGATTTCTGAGACTAGAGAATAAAAAACTACCTTTCCAAGATTTGCATTCTGGGAATGACCTAAAAACTCTGCCAATCAGATACATTTGCTCAAGGATTAAATTACCAACTGATTTAATTGGGGAGAAAGGCGATAATACATGTGGCATCCTTTCTTTTGCTAGTGTGAACCTAGCAGGTGCAGTTTGGCTGTGGAGTCTATTTGCAGTGATGACTTCCCGATTTACTAGCTTCCTGATATGAAAGAGACAGCAGCTCCACTGACCAATTAGCTCTGAAGTGCTGTTTTGAGCCCTAGCTTAATGTGAGGAAGGACTGAACATACACATTACAAGTCTCACCTATGCCCTACTTTGGGCTCATTCCTCCACCCTTCCAGTGACCTTGTAGACCCCTAATTCTCTACCCAATTCCTTACTGCTTGAAATAGCTAGAATGATTTATCTATTATTAAAACCTATCTGTAACAACATTCAGTGGTCTTTACAAATACTTTACTAGCTTCATTTCTTCTTGACATCCTCAGTGTCTACAGAAGAGTTATGGGTCCACCCTTTCACTGATGTTACCCTCTCCTGCCATTTCTCCTTTGTAGAAGTTGGTTTACCAATTTTGTAATAACACAGAGCAACTAGAGGATCAAAACTCCTTGTATGAGAGAAGAGTCTCTGTGGATTGGGCTGAAATTTCTGAGGGGACTCCATCACTTTTACTAAGAAATGTGGATTTCACAGATGAGGCTATCTACAAGTGCTCAGCTCTCACACCAAATAGAAGAGGTGAAAGTATAATTAAGCTAATAGTAGAAGGTAAGGAAATTTTTTTGTTTTTTTTTTAAGGTAAGGGAATTTATTAGATGAACTTGTTTTCAAGCTCACTCTCTGTTTATAGGGATGAAATTTTAAGTTTCCTCTTCTACCTTCAAAACAGAAGGTGTTCTGTTTTTTTCTTTTTTCTTTTCAGATTATCACAGGCTCTTCTCATATCCATCATGAAATTCAGGTATTTGCAATGTCAGTTCATCTTAGCTGAAAATATTGCTCTGAACCAAAGTTGCTATATCTGTACCTGTCTATATTACCCATTCATTCAAACAAGCAAACAAAATATATATACAAAAAAAAAATCACCCCACAACATGTTGGCCTTATCCCAGATTCACCAAACAAATTTTAACACCGAAAACCCAAAATGTTACATAACATAATTCTCCTACGTGAATTATACTTTCACCTCTTCCATATGGTGTGATGGCTGAGCACCTATAAGTGGCCTGGCTAGAACTTCCAGTACAGCGCTGAATAGATGTGAGAGTAAACATTTTTGTTTTGTTTTTTATCTCAATGATGAAGCATTCATTCTTTAATTATTAAGTGTGGTGGTTGCTGTGGATTATTTATAGGTGGACTGTTATCAGATTGAGATTGTTGTCTTCTATTACCAATTTACAGAGTGTTTTTTTTTATCATGAATGAATTTAGGATTTTGCCAAATGCTTTTCCTGTATGTATTAAGATGATTGTGTTATCTTTGTCCTTTTTTTAATAAATTAATTTTTATTGGTGTTCAATTTACCAACATACAGAATAACACCCAGTGCTCATCCCATCAAGTGTCCCCCTCAGTGCCCGTCACCCATTCACCCCCACCGCCCACCCTCTTCCCCTTCCACCACCCCTAGTTCGTTTCCCAGAGTTAGGAGTCTTTATGTTCTGTGTCCCTTTCTGATATTTCCCACACATTTCTTCTCCCTTCCCTTATATTCCCTTTCACTATTCTCTGGTAATATGGTATATTATACTGATTTTTGCATATTGAACTAACCTTCCTGGAATATATTCCTGGAATATATCACATTTGACAATGGTATGTAATCCTTTTTAGATGCTACTGGATTCTGTTTGCAGGTATTTTGTTAAATATTGTGCCTATATTTATAAAAGATATTGGTCTGTAGTTTTCTTGTGATCTTTGTCTGGTTTTGGTATCAGGATAATACTGGTCTCATGGAATAAGTTGAAATGTATTCCCTTATCTTCTGTGTTGAAGTTACTAACTTAAGTTGAAGGTTAGGTTATTGATTTAAGATCTTTCCTCTTTTTTATTTTTATATATTTTTTAAAGATTAATTTATTTATTAGAGAGAGAGAGAGAGCACACACATGAACAAGGGGAGGAGGAGAGGGAGAGGGGAGAGAGAATCTCAAGCAAACTCCCTCCTGACTATGGAGCTGGATGCCAAGGTCAGTCTGATGACCATAAGATTACAACCTGGGCAGAAATCAAGAGTCGGATGCCTAACCAACTGAGCCACAAGTGCCCCTCTTTCTTCTTTTTTAATTTGTGCATTTACCATAGTAAATCCCTCTGGGCACTGATTTAGCTACATTTCATACATTTTGGTATGTTATGCTTGCATCTTCATTCTTCTCAAAGTATTTTCTAAATTTCCCTTGAGATTTCTTCTTTAACCTATTGGTTATTTGGGATTGTGTCATTTAATTTACGTGTACTTTTTATTTTCTAAATTTCATTCTGTTATTGAGTTCTAATTTCATCACATTTTAATAAGCTTTGAAAATGTGAAGTGCAAATTCTCCAATTTTGGGTTTTTTGTTTTGTTTTGTTTTGTTTTGTTTTTACTCATCCTCCCACCTACCTCCTCTCTGGCAACCACCAGTTTGTTCTCTGTATTTGAGTTTGTTTTTTGTCTCTTTTCTTCTTTGTAACTTTGTTCTTTGTTTTCAAAATTGTTTTGGCTATTCTGTATCCCTTGCCTTGCCATATGAATTTTATGATCAGCATGTCAACCTCTGACCAAAAGCAAGATGGGATTTTGATAGGGATAGCAATGAATCTGTAGATCCATTTGGATAGCATTGCCATCTTAATAATATTAAATTTTTGACCCATGTGATACTTTTCCATTTATTTAAAATGAAAAAAATTTCTAAAAATTTTAAGTGAAATGTGGAAGCCCTTAAGTCTAGCGAACTTGGAAAGAAAAAGACTGCTATGCGACACACAAGAGTAGTGAAGTCAACATTAGTATAATCTTGTTACTATTGTATTCTTGAAAGGTGTAATGGCTCAGGCCCATCCTACTGCAAGGAAGAAAGATAAGAGAAAAAAATGAGGAAGAAAAAAGAGGAAAGAAGGGAAGACAAAGGAGAGGGACAGGGGCATGGAAGGAGAGAATGCAACATGTATTGAAAGCTTAGATAAAAGAAAATATTTATCTCACTTAGTGGCTTATAGATTTTTCATGACCTTAGCAAGAAATGTTCAGGAGAGCAATCATCCAGCAACCAGAGCAGAAAAGATTGAAGATTGATAATAATTGTATCTTTTTATGGCATTTCTTATGAGGATTAAAATATTTAATAAAGTCAGATTTCCTAGCATAGTTCCTGGGCATTGTACCTAACAATAAATGTTAGGTGTTATTGTCATTAAAAATGTTCTTGTTTTTATTTTTATTAGTTAATCATGTCAAGAATGTTTGTTTTTAAGAGAATAGGATTATAGATTGTGCCCTTTATGCTTTGCTCCAGAGCCATAAAACCACTAACTAATAATGGCAAAATTAAAAATAAAAAATCATGAAAATCTGTTTAAACAAGCTGATCAGGCATAATTGGGTATAAAAAGGCAAAAACAAGAAGAGGAAACTAAAAAAAAAGATAAACTTATTTTACTTTACATATGTACTGATTATGGAAAATTCAGACAAGACTGTAAGAAGAAAGAATAATTTTTCCTTCCTACGAGTTTATAATAATAAATATATATTTTCCTAAATAAAGAAAAACATAATATGGAGGAATTAGGCTTCAGAGAAAAGGAACAGATTCATATAGTAAAAGATCGAATAATTAGAATCTTACCCTAAGATGAAAAAATTAGAAGATTATTTTATTTTGGCCTTAGTTATTTCAAGGATCTTCATAAAATAGATACTGACTTGCTCGTGATATTTATGGAGGAAATAATAAAATGACATAGTAGTAAGTTAAAGCTTCAAGATTTTAAAATATCATTTAACATTTTTTCAAAACTGGAGTAGGTTAATGATAAAAAGGATTGAATCTCAGGATCCCTGGGTGGCGCAGCAGTTTGGCGCCTGCCTTTGGCCCAGGGCGCGATCCTGGAGACCCGGGATCGAATCCCATGTCGGGCTCCCGGTGCATGGAGCCTGCTTCTCCCTCTGCCTGTGTCTCTGCCTCTCTCTCTCTCTCTGTAGCTATCATAAATAAATTAAAAAAAAAAGGATTGAATCTCTAACCAGGTGTGTGTGTGTGTGTGTGTGTGTGTGTGTGTGTGTATTCTATGGGTACAATAAAAATAATAGTGAATAGTTAAAAAGAACTCTTAATTGGTTTCAGTTGCTGTTCTAGGATTTTACATATATTTATTTATTTAATCATTGTAGGAACCAAATGAGGTAAGTCATATTATTATCAACATATAAGTAGGTTTAACAGATTTAGTAAATAAAAATAGAGGATTCCCAGTTAAATTTGAATTTTAGATAAACAACAAACATCACTACAAATGGCCAGAATGCTGTTATTTATCTAAAATTCATATTTAGCAGATTGTCCTATATTTTACCTGGCAAACCTATATTTAATAGATGAAGAAGCTGAAGATTAGAGATGGTGGGGATGGAACATGCAGACCTCACTGGAATGCAGAAGAGAGGGAATTGGAACCATGTTCTTTGGAGACCCCTCCCTATCCTATTGTTCTGTGTCTCTGGGAAGCCAGTCGGAGCCATTCATCTATTAATTCAACAAATATTAGTAGAATGCTTAGTTGGTTGCAGACATTGGCATTGCACCATGAAGATAAACAAGACTGAAGTAGTTCCTGCCCTTTGTGCTGTGGACAGGTTAGTGGGGAAGACAGATTAAATGAGTGCACACTGCAGGATGAAAGGAGTTACGATGAAGAGAAATTGGGTGCAGCAGGAGCATGCAGAGGGCCTTCTCATTTGGTTTAGGAGGATAGCATTGGGTAGGGTGGTGGTACTCAAGCAGTGACCTCAGACCAGCAACATTGGCACTATCTGGGAGCTTGTTGGAAATGCAGATTTTCAGGCCTCACCCAAGACCTGTTGAATCAAATACTCTGGGGGGTAGGCTTAACAATTTGTGTTTTAACAAGGCCTCCAGGTGATTCTGACCCACTTTTGAGTTCAAGAACCACTCCTACAGGGCACCAACTCTCAAGGATGGTGAAGACACTTAAAGAATCTCTGGCCTATCTCTCTCCAGGAGAAACGGTGCCATCTCCTAAAAGTCACAGGCAGCAAGTAAGGAAAGCAGATCTCCTGGCTCCTTGCTCCATTCCAGTAAAACAAAGATAATTCAACAGACTCAGAGACTTAAATGTTCTATTTTGAGTTGTCCTTTCCTTTAAAGGGGAAAAAAGTAGGAATTACTTATTCCCCAGACTATTAAGCCTTTTTCATATATTCAGAAATAGAGGTTTTTGATCATTACAGTGGGAGCCACAGATTCTTTTCTGAGATACTACAAAAAGTTATTAATAAGCTGACTTCAAAGAAATCCCTGTTTTTGTCCCCCTAAATGTCAACACCTAAAAATGCCTTGGTATCCTAGAAATGCCTAGAAGGCCCCTATATTTTACTCTTCTTCCTTTTTAACTCCATTCATGGACTTATTTGTATAAAGCCCTTTGAGATCTGGCACCTGCCTGTTTTTCCACCCTCATAGCTCACTGGTTTTCAACATGTGGCTATTGTCATCACTTTCAGCTGACTGACTTATCATAGTTTTTAGATTGTTTTTAGTTTTTCATTCTACCAAGTCCTTGCAGAGACTCTGCCTATGCTTAGGCCACCTTTCCTTTTTGGACTGCCTCATGGACTTCTAGTCATACTTCAAGATTTCACACAGATGTTAAGCCCTTCTTAAATCTCCTCCTGTCATTTCCATTTATTCAATATTTCATTCATTCATCAAATATTTGTTGGACTATAACTTTGTGCCTGATACTCTTTTAAGCATTGGGTGTACAGCAATAAACAAAACAAATTCCTTCCCTTACGGAGCTTATATACTAGTAGTGGGGTAAAATAGGCAGTAAGTAAAGAGATCATTAAAATATGTAGTATGTCACTGTATAAGTCCATTCATATGAGATACAAAAACAGGCAAAATTAATCTATGCTGCTTACCCTTGGAGTGTGTAAGGGGGACAGTGGCTATGAGAGAGCATGAGAGTATCTGAAGGTGTTGGTAATATTCTGTTTATTGGTCTGAGTGCTGGTTACATGGTTGTATTCGGTTATGAAAATTAATTGAGCTGGACACTTACATGTACTTTTCTGTATGTATATTATATTTCAGTACAAAGTAAATATGTAGTATATCAGATGGTGAAGAGTCATACAGAGAAAAATAAAGCAGGGAAGGCATATTGGAAAAAGGAGAGTGGAGGAGGAGGGAACAAGGGTTGTGATTCTCCATAGGCTGTCCAAAGAAAGCCTCACTGAGAGGCTAAATTTTAACAAGGATTTGTAAGAGGTGAAGGAGCCAGCCCTTGGGGTGGGCAAGGGCTGGTGGATTTGAGCAACAGCAAGGAGGCCATTGGTTGGAATGGAGAGAACATGAGGAGAGTGTAAGAGATCAGATCAGAAAGATAACAGGAGGCTGGAATGTGTGATGCTTTGACACTGCAAGGGTTTTGCTTTTGTTCACACTATGAGAAGCTATGGAAAGCTATAGGAAAGTTTTCAACAAAGGAGTAAAATGACCTGACATATTTTAAAAGTATGTTTCTGGCCACTTTTTAGAAAATATTCAAGAAGGACAAGGATGAGAGCAGGGTGACCAGTTGGAAGATTATTATAATAATCTAGGTAAACAAAAGATGATGACTTGTCCAAGGTGGTAGTAGTGGAAGGGGTGAGAAGAGTGGGGTATGTACATATTTTTGAAGGCAGAGCAGGTAGGACTTACTGACAGATTAGATGATGGGTGTGCAGGAAAAGAGGAATGTCTGAGGTTTTTGCCCTGCAACTGGGAATGTGGAGTCACCATTTATTCTGATCAGGAAGTTTGGAATTTGGTTTGGGGTGTGTTAAGTTAGAGATGCCCATTTCAGACTATTGAAGGGCCATGTTGAATTGATGGTCGGATATGAATTGGAGTTTAGGAGAGAAGTCCAGGCTTGCAACATACAATTGAGTGTTGTCAACCTATAGATGGTATTTCAGATTGTAAGACTAGATGAGTTTACAAGGGAGCTGTCATAGATAGAAAAGAGTAGAGGGCCAGGGACTAAACCCTGGAACCCTCCAACATGTATATGTCAGGGGGATGAAGAGAAACCAGCAAAGGGAAATGAGAAGGAGAGGATAGTAAAGTAGAAGGGAAACTAGGAATCTGTTGTGACCTGGAAGCCAGATGAAGGAAATGTTTCAGGGATGAAGGAGTGATCACTTGTATCAAGAGCTGTACACAAGTCAACAAGAGGAGGACTAAGAATAGATTATTTGAGAGAAGGAACATGGGTAGCTGGGGAGGACTAGTAGATCACTGGAGAAGTAACACAGAGGACACCTTGCTCCAGAGGGGAGCAGCACAGAAATGTGTGTTACTGAGAAAGTTATAGGGTTTCGCTTTTTCTTTTTTTTAGATGAGAGGAATAACAGCGTGTTTGTATGTTGATAATGAACAAATGGAGAGGGTAGAGTTGATGTAGGAGGGAGGGAAGAATTACTGAGTAATGTCTCTCTGTAGGCAGAGGGATGGGGTCTTTGTACTGGGAGAAGGGTTTGCCTGGGTAAGATTATGTAAAAGGGGTAAGACAGACTGTGTGGTGAGAAAAGTGAATAGTATGGTAGTGGGAGCTTCTACCCCACTAGTGGGGGTAGTGGGAAATTCTCATCTGTTGTTTCTAATTTTCTTAATGAAACAGAAGGCAAATCATCACTAGATGTGAGGCTGAGAATGATGGTATTGGAGGTTTGAGGAGAAAGAAAGAATGAAATCGTCATCTAGAAGAGGAGGTGTGAATAAAGAAACATAACTGGCTTCCTGGGCAGCACTGAAGGTACTTTTGAGGTTTGTGGTAGTAAATTGAAAGTGATAGGTACTTAGTGTGGTTGTGTGTTTTTCTCCAGCCACATTCAGTTGCTTGTGTGTGGGCACAGAATGGGAGGAAAATGGGGTTAACCAGACGTTGGGGTTTTGCCTTGCAAGTATGACAAAGGAAGACAGATATGTGCTAGCAAGTGATGATATACTTAGTCATAGGATCTAAGCTGGTTTAGAAAAGGGAAAGGTTGTAAAGCAGAGGAAGAGACAGTGAGAAAGCAGTAGGATCGTTGGGTTCAAGGTCCTAATGGCTGCCAAAAAATGTTTAGAGTCACTACTAGAGATAGTGAGCAGGAGGGGTAGAAAGTAGTGGTTGGAGAGTTTCAGTGCTTGAAATTGAGATAAGAGAGTGATTGTGGTTATTGCTAATGACAAAATCTAAGCTCTAACCATGGAGAAGATGGGTAAGGTGAAAAGGAAAACAAGTTCCTTGGAGGAAAGAAGGTCCAGGTCTAAAGATGGTCAGTGAGTTGATCATACATGAGATAGTGACACCAAGAATTATGACAGAAGTAATGTTGGACAGCATGGCAGGGCCAGCAGCTAAAATCAAGGAATCATGGTGGAGAGCAGTAGAAGACTGTACATGGAAGGGTAGTGAACAGAAAAGTCTAATGAGATGAGATTATAAGCTAGATGTGTTTAGAGAGGAGGGAGAGAGAATGATGTAGAAGCCACATGAGAAGGAATTCACTTACGTCAAGTGTGTGAAGGATGTTAGAAAAAAACCAGTACCACTTGAAAGGACTATAAGGGGAAGACATGTCCTCAGAGGAAAGACTGAAACTATAGAGATCCCCTATTTTGTCTCTCAAAGTCCTATATGTCAAAGTCTTGTTTCTTTATCTCTAATTCTGTTTTTGTTATAAGATTTGCTTTCATTTGAATTTATGTCGCTCACATGTTAAATGCTCTGAGTAGCATTTAAAAATCTTAACTGCAAAATAAAAGACAACTAAAAGCCTGACGAACTATCTGCATTGTGTATGTTTTATTGATGTGGTATTTCAGGGACAATTTATTGGAGAGTACAGGGCAGAGCAGGTTTCCTCCTGGCCACTTTTTCCTTTTTGGTAATGATAGTATATCGGCACTTTGCTAATACAGAGGAGGACCTGGACAAGGGACATCTTCCTAAAGCTGATTTTGGATGGGATCATTATATTTGTAAAAGCCATCTCTGGGCATTATTGGACAAAGGCTACGGAAATCTTGGAAAATCAAAGAAAGTGTAACTCTTCAACTTTACTAACTTTCCCAGTTGATTTAAGCTTTATTATTCCTAAGTCTCACCTTCCAATCTCTCCCTTCTTTATGCTTTTTGCACAGATTCTCCCTTTCTGTTCCTTTTGGAAGTGGTAGAGGGTAGAGGATGGTATCTGTCCTGGGCCTTGGAGGGATCAAGATTAGGTTATAAGAGGGGGGAAAAAAGCATATAAGAGAAAAGCCATCACAGAAAACTGTCTAAAAACCAGAGATTAAAAAAAAAAAAAAGAACCAGAGATTTTAATTAGCTCACAACCCATTTTTTTGGATCAGCAGATTCAGGTGATAAAATAATTTCAGTGGAGATAAGATACATACTGCTTCTCAAACCTCTGTGTAGAATGTCACAGGAAGGCACAACCAAGTAGATTGTGATCTGCATTCTGAAGGTAAGTTTTCCCCAGGCCAACGCTTTGAGATGTGTGCTAGAGGTTGTAGGGAACCCACAATGATGGGCATGCCTCTTGGATGTCTCATCTCTGGGGAGACCAAGTTGGACTGGGGATCACATTTCAGGGAACTTCAGAGGCCTGGCCTGAACTTCACCCACATATTGTTAAAACAACAATAATAATGCAACTGATGGATAACTTAACTCTACATCTGAAACTAATGATATACGATATATTGGCTAATTGAATTTAAATTTTTTAAAAAGTGAGAGATTGTGTAGACAGTTATTAGAACTAAATGAAGGAACTTATGAATTACTTATATGTACTCAGCAGTTATATAATAGTTTTTAAAATAAAGGGAAACATTGCAGGAAGGTAGAATGAATATGAGAGGGACCCAGGTTTGAATTCTGATTCTGCTCCTTGCTAGCTGTGTGGTCTTAGAAAAGTTCCTGAAATTTTATGAACTGCATGTTCCTTATCTGTAAAATATATTTTTACAGGGTCATCATGAGAATTTATAAGAATATATAATAGGTGGAAAATAATTGGTAGTAATAATAATACCTGACACTTACATAGCAGTCTCTTTGTGCCAGGGATTATTCAAAAAAATTGTATACTCATTGAATTATATGCTCATTGAATCCTCAAGAAAAGAAAAAGAATGAGTTAAATACTATTATGATGCTACTTTAAAGAGAAACCAGACAGGGAAAGGTTCAATCACTTCCAGAAGTGTAAAGGGCCTGGTCAGTCAGAGCCAGGATTTAAACCCAGAAACCTGGTTGTTAAACATATTGTCTCTCAATAAGGTATTAATCACAAGAACATTGTTTGGGTATAGGTTGATTAGAAAGAACTTGAGACATGAGACTAGAGATGACTGGCATTTATGAAAGACAAAGAGTATGTGAGAATATAATATTACTGGCGACCAGCTTTAACTGTGGAATCCAGTGGAAGAATTTTGGAACAGACTTTTTGTTTTGAGTGGTCCCTGCTCTTTGGAAAAGGACAAATTCTGCTGACTTGTATGATTTAAAACTGGGCTAGGAACTAGAAGGATAAAGTCCCTTTTCTTTTGAAGGCAAAAATTTCCTTTCAAGCATGTTTCATCTTTTTTGATAGTTTTATACAAATTTCTCATTTAAATACTGTATTTTTACCATTAACAATCTTGTCTCTTATTTTCTTGACATTCTTTTTTACAGGCCCTAATTATTGTCCAGTTTCTGGGTGTTTCATATCTGACCACAGCAGGTCAGATAAGACCTGTATATGCCAGTAATAACCATTAGGTGCATTTCTTGTTGTTTTCTCCTACATTCATCTAGCCTGTTCTCCAGCAAAGTTATACTACTTTATTTCATACATGTGTGGTGGTTCCTTCTCAGTTTTGTCCTCTCCAAAGAATCCACAGTATCATTTCCCATCTGAATTGTCTACATGCTGTGTATGTGAATCTCATATATGAATCCAGCCCATTATGCTTTTCTTCTGTGTATACTTTTTGTTAATGATGCCATGAGGAAGCAGAAGAAATATACAAACCCAAAGTTTTGTAAAGAGTTCTCTTTCTCTATGGTGGATCCTCCCAACTCAACATTTTTTCCCTCACTTACACATTTTCCATAGACTGTCTTGTCTACACAAAGGAATACTATCTCTACACTGTCTATTCCCGGATTTGCACCTCCAGGCCAGAGCTCTTCCAGAAACTGTCGACCTGTTCACAAGGTATCTCTATTTGGATGTCTTAGGCAATTCAGATTCAACCTGTGCAAAACCTAATTCGTCATTTTCCATTCCTTCTTTCCTACCCCAACCAAGCACCTTCTCCTGTTCCTTACCAATCTCAGGAAATGGCATGACTATCTACCAATTTGTCCAAGCTGGACACTTGGAGCCATTCTTGACTGTTTCCTGTTCTTTAACTCCCATATGAATTTTTTATTAATCCCCACTGCCTATTATCTTAATTCAAACAACCATATTTCTCATTCCTGAAATAGCCTTCTATTCAAGCTACTATTCCTAGGTCTTACCACCCTTGTGAACAGACAGAGAAAATAACAATATATGAAGAACTATTACAAACCAATTAGAAAAAGACCAACAATCAATAGGAAAAGGAATTAAGGGTATGAAGGAAGAGGACAAGAACCAGTAATTCATAGAAAGATGCTTACCGGGACACCTGCACCCCGATGTTTATAGCAGCAATGTCCACAATAGCCAAACTGTGGAAGGAGCCTCGGTGTCCATCGAAAGATGAATGGATAAAGAAGATGTGGTCTATGTATACAATGGAATATTACTCAGCCATTAGAAGCGACAAATACCCACCATTTGCTTCCACGTGGATGGAACTGGAGGGTATTATGCTGAGTGAAGTAAGTCAATTGGAGAAGGACAAACATTGTATGTTCTCATTCATTTGGGGAATATAAATAATAGTGAAAGGGAATATAAGGGAAGGGAGAAGAAATGTGTGGGAAATATCAGAAAGGGACACAGAACATAAAGACTCCTAACTCTGGGAAACGAACTAGGGGTGGTGGAAGGGGAGGAGGGCGGGGGGTGGGGGTGAATGGGTGACGGGCACTGAGGGGGGCACTTGACGGGATGAGCACTGGGTCTTATTCTGTATGTTGGTAAATTGAACACCAATAAAAATAAATTTATTATTAAAAAAAACTTTTAGATACAAGGTTGAGAAAAAAATGGGGCAGAAGATAATTTTTTGATGGAGAAGGAAGGAATTTGAATTTGGGGATCTGAGAAGGAATGTCCTGCAGAGTCAAGATCACTGATTAATTGCCTAAGTAAAGGGATTGTCAAATGGCAAAAAAAAAAAAGAAAAAAGAAAAAAGAAAAAGAAAGAAAGAAAGATGCTTAATCTCACAAAGGGAGTAAGAAAATAAGTTTAAAATAAAGCAACAGTGGATTACCATTTTTCCATTATAGGAGACCCAAAGTTGAAAGACACGTGGTTCCAAAAATGTAGGTAAACAGACATCAGTGTATGTATTTTTGGTGCGAATGTAAATGGGTGCAATTTCTTTGAAGGACAATTGATAATTATAAGTAAACTTACAAATGTACACATCTTCTAAGAGGATGGATCTTTTAATTGTATTTTCTTTGACACAATTCTTTTTTACCATGTGCATATATTACTTTTTCAGTAAGAAATGTGTTAAATAGTTTTTAAAAATTAGCTTCTGTTGAAAGGAAGAGTCTTTCATTAGGGCAGTAGCATGATGCCTCCTGTTACATCATGGCACTGCCCCCCAGCAGCAGTAGCCCTGATTTCCTGTCTTCACGTCACATACCTATCCCATTTACTTCAGGGCTCTGATGGCATCTGCTTGGAGCTACTCACTTACTCATTCTTTTTCTTTTCTTCCTCCTTCCCCTTATTTCAGAGATAATTTAAGAGGACTGATGGGAACTTGATATAGGTACTCCAAAACTAAAGCTTATCAAAGTAATTTCTATTAATTTACACAAATCATAATACTACATTTTGATTACAGGAAACTTGCCATCTGAAGCTTCTTTCAGGCTATTTTTTTTAAAAGATTTTATTTATTTATCCAAGAAAGAAACAGAGAGAAGGCAGGGACATAGGCAGAGACATAGGCAGAGGGAGAAGCAGGCCCCTCACAGAGAGCCTGATGCGGGCTCAATCCCAGAACTCCGGGATCACGCCCTGAGCCGAAGCAGATGCCCAGCCACTGAGCCACCTGCGCGTCCCCCGGCTATTTTTAATTCATTTTCACTTCCTAACACATACATACTGTACTAGCAATGTCCCAGAGCATGGTAGAAGATTGGGAGAGGTCAGCCGGAATTTAAAAGTGGTTGTGGACAAGGTACTCTTCAAATTGGGTTTAAAGTTCCCTTCTGGGAATAAAAATTTGAAGAATCAAATTAATTATGAGCCCCGTAATCTATAAGCACTAACATAACCATGGGTTGCCTTTTAATATTTGATTAGCATTTGAGTAATACCCCCAATCCAATCAAGGTGATCTGGCTCTAATTCCAGAACAGCAAGACTTCTCCACGTAGGACTAAAATGAAGAAAGCTTAAACCTCCTGAACCGGAATGAACTCTTTTGGAAGATAGAATTCTTGGGGGTGTCAGACTTGAACAGGGAGGTGGAAAGCAAGCATTGGTCATGTGTCTTCAAGATGAACAGGGCGTTTTAACCAGCAATAGAGTTCATTTGGACGTGTTTACCCTTACGGGTTATGCATCAGGTGAGAGCCATCAAGGCTGTCCAGTCAGAGCCTGGCTCCCTGGGCCACTTGGTTTCTCAGTTTTACCTGCAGCCTGCCTCACCTGGTGTCATTTCACTCTTAGACCTTGGGGGCTTTCGGGGCCATTTAGTTTAACCTCTTCCCAATACAGGAATGCTTCCTGACTTCTCATCACTTCCTATTCCGGCTCCACATTAAGGATTCTTCTAAATAAACTTGTTCTATTAGTCCCTGAGTAAGCTTGCCCTCCCAGCTGCAGATTAAATTCCCAGATTTTATCGGGAGAAACTCTTCAGGCCACTCTTAAGGCTACTGAAGGCCAAATCCACTCTTTTAAGGTAAATGGTTAATATTCTCACAACAACTTTATTTGGTCTTAATGGGGGGGGGGATGAAAACAATACAATGACTATTTTAATTTCTTTATTTATCAATAGTATCCAAAAAAGGGGGAGGGGGGAGAAAGAAAAGAATCAGGAGTTACAAAAACAAGTTAAATGCAATATGGAAGCCTACTAATACAAATACATTTCACAAACACATAGGCAACAGAAACATGTTCAAATTGCTTCTTGAAATTTGATTATTTAAAGACAAGTGTAAAGGAAAGACATTCAGATTTGTCCACATGGGCTTACTAGCAGGTGGAGGAGCCCTGCTTTCCAAAAACAGTGATGGGAGTCCAGAGTCATGGCATGTGAGGTTTCCATGAACACTGAATCCTAACAGGCGCTATAATATGTTAGTAAAATCATATACACACTGAGAAAGCCCAAGGAAGCTTGCAGTCTAAGCTCTGTGCTTGTAGAGAGCTGGAGGAACTGAACCTGATTTAATCCTATTTGCTCCATGCAAAGCTCTATGCAAGACTCCCCAAACTAGGCTATTTAGCAGCTTTCCATGAATGGTCATCAGATTGTGTGTTTCTGTGGTGCAGACAATAGCGTCCCTGCTTACAGGAGAATGCAGATCGCTCTAGGGAAATCCATATTGCAGGGTAGGGTGGTCTTAGATGGCAACCACTGTCCTAAATGTAACTGGTGAGGAAACACTTCTTGCTTTAAACAAACTGGTATTCCCACCCTCTCTCTCTCAGGGTCCAAGGGCCGGCAAAACTCAGTCAAGGTGTGCTGCTGGGAGTTCTCCAAGGCAACCGGAGAGGGAGGTACATTTCAGAATGCACAAGTGGGGCTTGAAGAGAGCTTTTAAATGGAATGTATACAAAAGCTCAGAATTCTAAACAAAATGGAACATTCACCTTTCGAAGGAGAACAAGGAAACTTGTTTAGAAGGAATTCCACATTGAGCACAACTTTCTCAGAGTTACCTATGCAGTGCAATCTATGTAATTTCCCCCTCATGGTCTGTAATCTGCCTCCTGAAAATGAGATCTTGTGTCCAGTTTTTAATCTTAGTTGTTCCAAATGCATCTTAAACATGGTAAATAGTGGGGTTAATACTCAGAGTCCAAAAGACAGGAATGATGGACTTCTCCCCAGTCACAGTTTGAACACTCAATTTCCATTTTTCCCTCCTCTTAAAATGTGAAACCATCTTTTATCCTCATCTTGAAAGGGTAAAGCTATTTCTGTTTCCAAGAAAGTTAAAGATGGAGCACAGAAGTGAAGGCAAGGTTGGGAGTGGTTCTCTTTTCCATTCTCTTCCTGGACAGACTTTACCCGAGAGGGCTGTACATCGCAGCACAGCCCAGGCAGCCATCCAGACTGAGGTAAGATTTGGTCATCTTGGTTTTGGCCATCTGGCCCTTTTGATGTAACAGTAAGGTTTCATTTATCCTAAGAAGAAGGAAAATCATAGGAACCTGTACTCTTCTGGACCAATGATCAGAACCACAGAATTTATAATTTATCAAAGTGATAGGTTAATGCACTCCTACTTGCTCAATGAGGAAAACAGAGGCCCAGAAACAGGAAGAGACAGGGCCAAAGTCACTCTCCTAGTTAGTGGTGGATCAAAGAGCATATTAATAGGCACACATATCCGAGCTCTGCTTGGCTGCACTTGTCTCCATCCTTTGGAATACTGATTTGCATGAACTTATTAGAATAAATGGAAACAACAAATTAGCTTTTTGGACCTTAAAAGGTTTGTACGGAGACGGAGACGCTTTGTATTCCCCTGGCTTCTGTCTGAGGCACCCACTGGCAGACTGCTGATACAATGGAAGCCAGGGGGACAAAACTCTGGGCTGCATCTAATATGTTGGAAGGTGGGAGGAGTCTGGGTTATAGCGGTCCCTGCACCAGAAAGAACCCCAGACTCTCCTATCTCTGAAATGGTAGGACTACTGAAAAATAATTACAAAAGCTTAATTTCTAGTCAAGAAAATAAAATACTAAAAAAAAAACAACAATAATATAATGATAATAATTGAAGAATGAAGTCAACTTGCCAAAAAACAATTTTACAGAAAAATAGCACCTTTGGTAAAAAGTATTTCAAAAATTTGGTTAGGTCTCTAAGGGACTCAAAGTATACAAGTATCTGCATCATTTGTGTGCACCCTCCCAGAAACTCCAAGTCTAAGGGACACCAGATAACTAGAAGGATATATCTAGAAGCAGTGGTTGGGGCCATGAGAAGCACAGATGCTGGAGGTCTATTATGCTGATGGCAACAGGAAGGGCTGGACGCAGAATGTGTTCCTCTCCCCTGAGCTTCCCAAACCCCACCTCTGGGGCAGCCTGCAGAGTTCTCTCTGGCATTGCTTGCACTACCCGCAGCATGTTTATAGCTGTGGCAGACTGTGGTTCAGATCTGGGTCCGCTCCTCTCCTAACCCTGATGCAGTATCCTTACTTGTCTCCAGCCCCTGAGCACCATTTACAGTTGCTCTCAAAGCACTCCTAGAAATGAAGGCTATGGCCCTTCCCCTCCTAGCTGGCCGCCCCCATTTCCTTTATTGCAAAACAAATAGACAAAATAAAAACTCATTGCTATACAAACAAATACTGGTGATTTGGCGATTGTAGCAGACACTTGCATATATTGGACTCAGCGCTGAAGTGGAAGAGAAGGTGCCAGACTCTGGACACCTTCCCAGGTGCCTCCTCTTTAGATCTCTTTGGTGCTCATTTTCTTGGTCTTTTCAGCTGTTTCCTTTGAGAAGCAGGAGAAAAGCACAATTTTAATTGTGAATTATTAAAAAAAATCACTGGCATCTATCTAGTCCTCAAGATTTTATACAGTATTGACAGTATTATGCCCCTGCTAATATTAGTTCTGTTTACTTGTCTGTCTCTTCTGTGGATGAGAACAACCTGAGGACAAAGATCATGTCTTATTTTTGACATGGTCACACCAGGGCTGTCACTGAATTAAAGGCTGACCCTATCTGAATGCCTATGGAACAACAGGTCGACAGGATTATCCCCATTTTATTTTATTTTATTTTATTTATTTTTAAAGATTTTATTTATCTATCATGAGAGACAGAGGGAGAGAGAGGCAGAGACATGGGCAGAGGGAGAAGCAGGTTCCCTGCAGGGAGCCTGATGCGGGACTCGATCCCAGGACCCCGGGATCACAACCTGAGCCGAAGGCAGACGCTCAACCACTGAGCCACCTAGGCGCCCCTAGTTTTGCTAGATGAGGGAAGTCCAACAGAAAATGCCATATGATTTCTGTTATGATGGTATATGATTCTAGTATATGATAGTATAGTATATACTATACTATAGAATAGTATATGATTCTATTTGTGTACGTGCAGAACAGGCAAGCCTGTAGAGTTAGAAAGTAGATGAGTGGTTGCCAAGGGCTGGGCGAAGAGAGAATGTGGAGTCATTTCCAATGGGCCTGGGGATTCTTTCTGGGATAATGAAAATGTTCTGGAATTAAGCAACAGTGATGATTGATAATCTAGTGAATATACTAAAAACCACTGGATTGTATATTTTAAAAGGTGAATTTTATGGTATATAAAGTCTATCTCAATAAAAAAATTAATTAGGAAATAAAAAACAACAGTGCCGGGCATCCAGCAGACACTGTTGGTCTCCCGTTCGTAGCCCCTTGCCTTTAACATTTCTAACTGGCATGGCTTCTTACTGCCAGCACCTGCAACTCTTTGCCTGAGGCTTTCCCTGGCTGCTGGAGCCTGCTCTGCCCACACATGCTGGCAGGCCAGAAATGCCAGGGAATTCATGTTGCTGGTGGCAGCCCTTGCCTTTGGCAGATGGGAGTCTGTGGAGGAACACCCCCGCTCGCTTCCCCGTCAGGCATGGGAACTCTGTCCCCGAGCTCCACAACAGGACAAGTTCCACACGCCCACAGTGGTTACATGCCTGGATATACAATCTTTATTGCTTCCTTCCCTTCCTGGGCTTGCTTCCCAACTCCCCTTCTGGTGTCTCCTAGGATTGCTAAATCAACTATTTGTACTCGAGTCCTTGCCTTAGTGTCTGCTTTCTCAGGGAACTCACATAAAACAGAGACCCAGAAAAATGTAAGCTATTATAATTTACCCCCCCCCACTGTCTACTCTGATCATTTCCCCCACCCCAGGGGGAAGGAATTTCTTTTAGGTTCTTTTTTTCTTTTATGTGATCAGACTCTTCTGGAGACTCAGAGCTAATGAAATATGGAAAAACAGAAGGCTAGGAGCTTCTGCTTTGGCTTAAGAAACTGACATGAGGTTTCTATGTTATCAGTGACAATAATGCCAAAATGCATATTAAAAACTGTCAATGAATATGAGCAATTATTTTTGAACAATTAATATGAATAATTATTTTCAAGTCCAATACTTCATGTCAGTAGTTTAGCAGTTCTTATGACTGTTACATTCCCTCAGAACTTAAGGCAGAGAGAAGGCTTGTATACCAGACCCAGTCTACAGACAGGTGACCTGAGGCACAAGGTCCTTTGTTCACTACATGGTAACCCAGCGGGAAGACAGACTTCAGAGCCTGCACATCCAAGTTCCCTCTCCAGGCCCTTACCCAAGTACGGCCGTGAACTGCTATTCTGCCGAGAGCCTTCTCCCCAAGAAGGCCTTTGACTTAATGGCACAGAACCTGAATAGAATTCTTATTTATTGTCTTCTCAAGTCCCAGGACACAGAATCTCTAAGTTCTCCGGGTTTGTCAATCTCAGGCTGTTTTCTAACCAGCTTGGCATTTAGCTGAAATCCTTTCTGCAGTGGTCTACTTTCACTAACTTCCTGCTCATGGCCTCCCAGGAGCTCGGGGTCTTCGGTTCGGGTCTGGGCATTGGTTGTGACAGGGAACAGTAACAATGCTTCAGCCCCTGCTCACTTGCAAGCCACTGCCAACCTATTTGCAGATCACCACCTGCCTAATTCTTACTTATAAAGCCATTAACCAAGTTGTGACCTACATCTGCTAGGACCTGCTGGACCCTGCAAGGACTCCATCAGGGACCCGTCTGTATCATGATTTGATACTGTGGGTTCATCGTTCAGGACTTACTGTATGGACCAGAGTAACCCCTTGGTCTCCTGGAGCATTAGGCAACATCTGAATGGTGGAAGGGTTGAGTGGCAGGATCAGAACCTGAGCCAGCATGGGGGCTGCAACTCACCTGGTGCTTCTGGAGCTCCTGGACATATCTGGTCATCTCCTCCTCTGTCTGGGTCTGGGTCCCCTTCTGATTCTTTCCTGTAAGCACCAAATTTCAGAGCAGTGGTCACTGAGGGAAGCCAGTTTAGGATTCCCCCAATAGGCGCCTGGGTGGCTCAGTCAGTTAAGTGTCTGCTTTCCACTTAGGTCATGATCTCAGGGTCCTGGGATCGAGCCCCGAATCGGGGGGGGGGGGCCCTGCTCAGTGGGGAGTCTGCTTCTCCCTCTACTCCTCCTCTCTGCTCATGCTCTCTCTCTCTCAAATAAGTAAAATCTAATAAAATAAAAAAAGGATTCCACCAATAACCACCTTTTAGGCTCTCAATTTCATCTCTCATTTAACCAATGGAAGGAATGGTGAACTGCCTGCATTTCTCTGAATATGAAGGGTCCCAGGGCAACTGGCACCTTTGTTCACACCCTGTGAACAAAGCAATCTCCTTCACTATCCTCTGGCCGCTCCTATGTCTCCTTTCACTCCTCTGGCACATCCACGCCAGGCACTGGCCCTGCAATAAAAGCTGTGGGGGTATCTGGGTCTTGACTCAGGAAGATCTTCTAGGCTAGCGAGGCTCAACCATTCACGCAGCCGAAGTATCTACAAAACTTTTCAAGATACAGTTATTTAAATTCCACTTTTAGATTCTATTTTTAATTGTTGTTGGGCACCAGGATTTTATAAGGATTCTAAATGATTCTAATGTGCAGCCAGAGTGGATACCTACTGCATCTAGCAATGTTGCCCAACCTTACAGGGTGACCAAAACAAAACAAAACAAAACAGAATTATCTTAAAAATGTAGGTTCCTAAGCTGCTCTTTTGTGGATTCTGATTCAGTAGGGTTAGGATGGAATCTGTATGTTTACCAAGCATAGTGTTTGCTGTTAGGAAACATCACTCTGCCATGCCTTCTTGAGTTTGGCATTAACCTGCCCCTCAAGGCAGTTTCCTAGCTCTGACTCTACTTGGCTTCACATCTTGATGCCCCCTTTTTAATTTTTTTTTAATTTTTAAGATTTTATTTATTCATGAGACAGAGAGAGAGAGAGAGAGAGAGAGAGAGGCACAGACATAGGCAGAGGGAGAAGCAGACTCCATGCAGGGAGCCAGACATGGGACTTGATCCCTGGTCTCCAGGATCAGGCCCTGGGCTGAAGGCGGTGCTAAACCGCTGAGCCACCTGGGCTGCCCTTGATGCCCCTTTTTCTTTGTCCCCTTGTAATTTATGATCTAAGACCAGACTACCTTTCAGGTACTGACTTTGGAATGCTGCCCCTACAGTGTCCTCTCAGATCATGGCCCACACACCAAGACATGCTTACCCTGGGGCCCCACCATCTCCAATGTTCTTTATACCCACACACGGCCCTGAACCTGGGCCATGCAGAGAGGAAGGGTGGGCATGGCTGTGAAAATGGGCATTGTCCCATGGAGGCCATCGTTTGGCGTTTGTCTGATGCATGTGTTGGAGGTTATAACCCAGATGATCATGCTTATTCTGTAAACCAGCTACTTAACAATTGCCTGTGTCTTAGGAATGGATGGTTACCTGTACAAAGGCAGACCAGGAACAGTTAGGTGTGGAGAGCTACTGCAGGGGCTTTTGGGAAGATAAGTATAGGATGCTTCCTGATTGAGGCAGGTTGGGTAGTATTTTGAGATGTTCTCATTTGGCTTCAATAGCTACTGTGTGCTTAGCCTAGCTACCCTAATTTAGTTTTGATTTCTAGCAACTTCTAGGATTTCTAGTTTCTAAACCGCCTCTTCCTGCTCTTCCATTTGTCTCTGGAATTGTCTTGGCTTCCTGCCTTCCCACACTGAGAAGAGACTTGGTCCTGGGGAGTGAGAGACTAGGGATGCCCCGGTAGGACTGAGTTGCATTTGTACTGTTGCTACTGCCTAGGCTTCTCATCTAGAAGGACCTCTTCTGACCTCTGTCTCTCAGTTACCGTCTAACTTGACCTTCCTAAACATGATCCTAAGATGAGCCTGTTCTTTCTTATCTCAGTTTTTTAAAAAGATATAATTTTAAACTCACCCATCTGGTATAAATTTTGGGCTTGGTTCCTACCAACTGACATTTCTTCTCAAACCCCATGTGCCTCTCCATTCTCAACTTGGCTTCACCTTTCTCTTTTCTGTAATCTTCATCTTTTGTCTAATCTGAATGTTGCTTGTTTTTTTCCTGTGACCTGGCTCTGATTCAAGAGTTTCTTCTGATCTTTGGGATCATTCCAACATGCCATGTGGTTTCTGCACTAGTCCCTCCAAACTGTCTCTGATTTTTTTTTTTCTTAGGGATAACCCAAGTCTGTTAATTCAAAGAGGGCCTAGAAACATTTGTCTTTTTCTGCTGAGTATGGACAGCAAGGCGGGAATCATTCTGTCTTCCAACCACCAGAGTCTTTTACATAGATGATTTCCTCAGCTGTCCTAAGGATTAAGAAGCTGTCATAAGGTCATGGGTTAATATGTGAAGTGCTGAGAAGAGTGCCCAGCACACAGTTCTCACTAAGCATTTGCTTTCATTGTTATTATTATTCTTCCAATCTCATCAACATTTGATCTTGCCCTGCATTTTAAACCCCTCTTATACCAAGTCTCTGGAGTGATTTTTGAACTTAATGGATCTGGCGGAAGTGCTGTGCCCTTGATGCTGCCCACTGGGCACTCTGACGCTACAGGCTGGAGGCTGTTACTTGCTCCCCAGCTTCCTTGCTTCTGGCCACTATGCTCTTCTCCATCATCCCCACTCTGACTTTTCCTATGTTGAATTTGCAAAGGAAGTTCTCTTCCTGCCATTCCTTCTTTCTGCCCTAGGGACAGCTCACCATCACAGGTCATGGCTGTGCAGACCCAGTTTCCACAGGCACAGACGCAACGGTTACAGTCCACCTCGGTCTCTGCTCCGTCTGCATATGTCTCATCCTCCAAGGCACATTCTGTTGGGATCGGAAATAAGAGGCAACAGTTTAGAGTGAGGGTGGAACAGGACATCTTGGCTACCGTCTGTGCACTTTGCGTTTGCTTATCCTTCAGATGCAACATATCTGAGTGAATGACGCCATGAATCCAAAGATTTTTGAACCCTAACCTCAGCATGTAAACGATGGACTAGGGCCCAGTCTAGAATTGTGGAAGGAAGTTTTCTTATCAAGCTCTGGAAAATTCCATCAAGACTCTCTATCTTGGCCCTCCCCAAATGCCCCCATTCCCTACAACTCTGTATTTCTTAGGTTAAGCATACTCTTCTCTGGAGGATTGAAGGTCGGGTTGAGACACTTCAGAAACTCTTGGAAGCTGAGTTTCCAGTCGGCATTTTCATCAGACAGTTCAATGAGAGCATCAACACAGAGTCCTCTGGAATAAAACATAGGAGAAATGTGTCAGCAAGAACTCAGCTTCACGCCAATGGAAAGGAACTAAGCATAATGATCACATACACATGGGGCCCCCCATAGGAGGCCAAGGGGTTGATTGTTAACTGAGGAACTTTCTTTACTGCCTTCCCACAAGCATCATCCATCTTGACTCCTATGAGCATCCAACCTTTACTTTGTTATGCTTGATGTCAGATCACTAGTGTTGTTCAAATGTTCCTCCCAAGAAGACTAAAGTTTCCTGAGTGGTTCTGTCCACTTTAATAGACGTACTCACTGCCCACACACCTTCCATGAGCAATTGCCTTTCCCCAATGTACTGGGGTCAACCAAACTAGGAAAATCAAAACAGAAGGGAGATTGGGGTGCCTGGGTGGCTCAGTCGGTTAAGCATCTGCCTTTAGCTCAGGTCATGATCCTGAGGTCCTGGGATCCAGCCTTGCACCCATCTCCCTGCTCAGTGGGGAGTCCACTTCTCCTTCTCCCTCTGCCCCTCCCTCCGCTCTCTTTCATTCTCTCTGTCAAATAAATAAAGTCTTGAAAAAATCAGAAGGGAGATGAATAGGTGATAGGAATGGAATATGTGATGTAAAGAATATGGCGTTCAAGCAGGCATTGTCACTATCATTATTCTAGAAAGAGAAACGTATGTTCAGAAAAGTTTATGGAGCCACAGTTCCCTCATGCTCCTCTTGACCTGGATTTGAGCCCTGATCCAATCACCTCCTATCCAAATGGCCTTGAGCTAGCTCTTCAACTTCTCTGAGCCTGATCTCTCATCTGTAGAATGAGGACAGGGAGCCCTCCTTCACTGGGATGTTAGGAAGATCAAATGCTGAACTTCTAAAATATTATCTAATTTCAAGTTATCAAAATATGAAGGATTTTCAGATATTATACTGTAAGGTCATGAACTATTACTAAGAAAAAAGTCATTCTAGAATCTGGGCTTCATGCTTTCTACTTCTTCAGAACAAAAGAGGTGCTGTTCCTATTTTTAAATCTTGCTGATGTACTGGAACCACATCGGAAATTTCTCAGGGATTAGTTTTTATTAATATTTACTCTGGAATAATATCAGAAAAGGACAGGGACATGCTCTCATTTGTGACAATTAGGGTTCTCTATGTGAAACAGCACCAATTATCTTAAAAATCAGAACTAAAGCTATTTTTGATTCGCAGTTAAATAATACAGAAATGTAATTCCTTCAGAAAATTAACCATTAAAACCTTCCCCACGATACTCAGCAACACTTTTGCTCTGATGTGACCTTGATAATTTACTTTAAGATTACATCGTATTCCTTGCAAGTTGGGCCAAAAACAACAACTATTTGATCAGATACCAGGAGTGCTCAATATATTAGTTCATAATGTTCACAAAATAGACCAGGACAGAATTCCTATTTGCACTGTAGCTCCTTGCAGATAGGAAGGGATTCAAATCCCCTTTCCTATCCACCCAGCCTTCACCTTGTGGACCACTCCTTGATCCCTCAGCTCCACTCACCTAAGCAGCTTGTTATTCTCCTGGTCTGCATAGGTAGTGATGTTGATGGCAGTCTCATTCTGCTCCACAAATTTCAGTAATTCACTGGAGTCCAAGCGAGAGTCACCATTATCAACGTTCTAGAAAGGGGATGAAGAGATCTTTCAGGAACACTTTGTAGGTCTGTCTCCCACTCAGCTTGGCCCATCTTTGGTTCATCTTGCTCTCGATATACTCTGACCCTGCCCTGGCCTGGCCTCAGAGCTACAGCAACAAAGGCTTGAAGACTTGAGAAGGCACTCACTCCTCAAAACATACAAGTGAAAGTGTGTGGGCAGAGGCCATGGAGGGCCTTTCAAACCCAATACCTTGCTCAGAAGGGCGGCCAGGGCATAGGCCTGTGTTACCCAAGCAGCCCTGGGTGCTTGAGGGCACTCTGCAGCCTCCTCCCTGACACTGCCGTGCAGACATTCTCTGCTTAACATCTTGGTTCGGGCCAGCCACCATACACTGTTCTCATACCTTAATGGACTTGTAACAGGATGCATATCTCTAACAAGCTGCTTGGGAAGAGCAATGCAGGTGACTCTCAGAGCTCACTCTGGGAGTCACAGGACCATGTTTTGCTGTTTGATTTCCCTGGTCTGCTCTTGTGCTTAACATCTATACCGGTACCTCTAACCAAGCACATCAGTGAGAAGTCACAAGCAAAGGCCCTGAATTGATCACCTACAGGCAGAAGGTGGGGGACCCCATCGCAGGCGTGTGCACAGGTCCTTGGCTTACTGAGCACAGGCTGTCCTCATGATCCAGCTGACATCCCACAAGCACAGGATGAGGGTACGGTGAGCTCAGGCATTACCCCCCTCTTTGGCAAGATAGTCCTAGACCATAGCCATTTGGGACTATTCAAAATGCCCAGGTCCCAGCTGCAGGAGGAAGGTGTCGATTTCAAGGTCTTATCAAATTCTAAGTTGATATGGCTGCTCTCTTAAATAGTTCCAATGGGGGGAAAAATGTTTTTTAAAAAATTCTTTCCCTAGGCTGCCTCGTACTGCTGCCTTGGGCGATAACCAGCATTCCCATGTTACTTTCAAGGTGGGTCCCCAGGTGGTGTAAAGGCTTCTGGAAGAAAAGTCGGTCCAGTCTTCCTGGTAGAAGGGACTCCCCTTCCATGACTGTCATGGGTCACATGCATTCTACTCTAAGGTTGTAAATCTTTCCATGGTGTGTATAATGACAGGTATGTATAAAACAAACTATGTCAGCCCTTCCTTAGTACCTCTTCATTCTTGTCCCAATTCCTAGCAACAGGTCTCAGATGTTTTCTAGTCACTATACATTCACCCTGAGGAAACTGCCCTTCACCTTGTGAAGGTTCAATTAATTAATGGAGAGAAATGATATAAGGTTGGCCAGGTGTCATTCTTAGCAGGGCAGGACTTTCTTGATTCCAAATGTTCTAAGTGCTAGACAGACAGAAGCAATTCTCATGGACTCCAACGCCATCACGGCCTGAGGAGAGAGTGAGCCTGAAGACCTGGTGCCCTATGGCACCTGGGGACACCAGGAGCCTGTGACACATGGGCCAGGCAGCTCCCAAAAGACAGTGTTGCGTGCACACACTTCATATTCAGGAGGGCCAGAATCCAGGCCTAAAGCTGAGAGGAGAGCCAGCCAGGCCTCCCCAGGCCAGCTCTATTGTGGAATCCACAGACCTCCACCAGCCGCAGAAATAGCCTGGATTGCCTGGAAGGCTCGCCTAGGGGGTCATGAACTTGGATCATGGATCAACGTAACTCGCTCCACTTCTGTTCAGCCAACCAGTGACAAAAGGCACAGTACCTCTGTATGCCTGCATTTCCCAGCTCTATCTATGCTTGATGTAACACCCCTTCCTTCTGTGTAACTGTAGGGTTGTAGGAAGGCAGGAATACATGTGATACAAAACTAAATATGTTTTGGCTTAGTGCAAATTTAGAGACTATTCAGTGGATGGGCTACGTCAGGCACTCGCTCACACACAGCACCTATGGAGCTAGGGGACATGACACCAGAGTAAGGGAGGTAAGTCTGGCTCCACTCGTGGCCTTGGCCACCAGGGGTCTGCCACCAAGAGTCCAGCGTGTGTATATGATGTGGCCATGACAGGTTCTCTCTACCCGGGTCTGTTACATGTTCACTGGAGAAATCATGAATGAATCACTAGGTAAGGTGAGAGTCTGGTTTTGGTCTTATCCAAATTCTGATTATATTTTCTTTTCAACTAATTTTGATATAAGGAATACCAGCTGAGTTGGAGGGCAGTTCACTGGTTCAGAAACAGTTTCCATGAGATATCAGATCTCTCACCGATAGGCAGCTGTTTGCCTAGTGGGAAGGAATCTCCCTAGGAAGACTGCACCACACAGGACTCCAATATTCATCAAAAAGTAGATAGTGAAACCCTTTCACAGAAGACACTGCCAGAGTGTCTGGCATAAGCAAGCGTGTGTGTGTCAGTCATGATCAAGCTTCCTTGGTCAGGAGTGGGAATGCCCTAGAGGAAGCTACTTTCTCAACTGCCGGAGCAGGTGAAGAGGTGTCAAGGGGGGTGTGGGGCCCAGGTACTAGGGAATCAAAGTAATAACAGGTGCCATTGGTGCCTGAGGTAGGGTGTCACCAAGGGGCTACTATGAATGATTACAAGGTCCCAAGAGGCCCCTTGGAAAGAAGGTCCTGGGTCTCCTGGGCCTTGGCGGCCATGGCAGATGTGGCTCGTGCTCCTCACTCAGCTTCGGAAGAATCATTTTCTTCAAGTTACTTTCTGCTCCTGGCTCAGCACTATAACATATTTTTCTGTATTTGAGGAACCACCCTCTGCCCCAAGGGCTCTGTAGTGTTGGCAGATTGAGACAGAGGACAGATGAGAAGGGCTGTGCTTTCTCCACCAGGTGCGATCTCAAACACTTGGAACCCAGAGAGAACTCGCTAAATGCAGTCACACAAGTGAAGTCTTAAATGACCAAATACCCAGTCCAGTATTTCTTTATCCATGAGGTCCATAATGTCAGTTAGGAAGAGGAATTAAAAAAAAAAAAAAGGAAGAGGAATTCACAGATGAGGCTGGTATTGAGCATGTGTGTTGGCCACAGAGCTGCCAAAGAATCCCTCATGTGCTGCCAAGGAATCCTTCAAGTGTCTGGGGTAGCTTCTGAGTCCAGGCTGGGTGTGGCCTGGGACAGGAGGCCCTGGAAGCACGTGAGAACATATACCCCTGTGGATGAGCATGAGGGCATCTACCTAGAGATGTGCATCTGGGGTAAAGGGGGCTTTTTTGCTTAGCTGGGAATGTGGGTATCTGAATGTGTGTCTGTGAGTAGGCTGTGTCTCTGTGTGGGGAGTGCATCTCTGTATGTGGGATGTGTGTGTCGTGTGCATGGTCTGCTTGTGGTATTTTTACCCCTGGGTGTGACAGACATATGTGTGTGTGTGTCTGTGTTCTTGTCAATCAGCTGGAAGTGCGCCCTTAACTGCTTCTTCTAACAATGTCTCCAGCTCTCTGAAAAATCTACGTGCCATGGGAGCCCTACTCATGGCAAAATATTATTTCCAACCTTTTCCAAAGCAGGATCTCTCCTGTCCCCAAGTGGAACAACCTGTCTCCTACACTAAATGATGAGACAAGCAATATCTAGGTTCATGAAGAATCCTAGATCCATGAAATGCCAGTCCATCGACTTCTCTGATGAGGAGGAGCTCTACAGGCCAGGGACAGTCAAGCTAATGACTTAGAGAAATGATAAACTGAGGGGGAAGGAGGCTGAAGCAGCCTGGGTCTGGGTGAGATCAGAAGTCATAGTGTATCAACAGCTAGCTCTAGGAGGTAGAGGGTGGGGGGATACATACAGGATAGGGGGACAGAGCCTGGCCATATACACATGCAGTAGATCCCAAAGGCTCTACTGCTGGAGTCCCAATGATCAAGCTGATCAGAAAGCAACTATCACGGCTTCATGGAGTGATGGAAGATGTGATGGGGCAAGGGAGAGGAAGTCGGGAGAGGAAGTCTCCCCTTATCTGGAGCTGAAGAGTTAACCCCAACTCTGGATTACCTTAAAGTACTTGTCTAGGATTTCACTGTAGTTGCTGCCTTTGGAGAACCAGCCATCTGGAATAATCTCTGCTTCCAGCCACTGGATGATGCGACGCCGGAGCTCATCGCGGTTGGACTGATAGCAAACGACTGCAGGAGAGGGGAGGGAGGTCAGCTGAGCAGTAAGGACCTCAGTGTCACCCAGCAGCCATTCTGTGGGAGGTTTGGCGCTTGGGGCTCTGTATATGGCATCTTATTGAATTTCCACAGCACTCCAGGGACACAAAACTATCACACATGTTTGACAGGAGTCAATACATAATGGACAACGGAAAACGTCCAAACCAGGATTCAAGCTTATGTTTCTTTCTTTCTTTTTTTTTTTTTTAATTTACGATAGTCACACAGAGAGAGAGAGAGAGGCAGAGACACAGGCAGAGGGAGAAGCAGGCTCCATGCACCGGGAGCCCGACGTGGGACTCGATCCCGGGTCTCCAGGATCGTGCCCTGGGCCAAAGGCAGGCGCCAAACCACTGCGCCACCCAGGGATCCCAAGCTTATGTTTCTAAAAAAAATTTATAACAATCGAGAATATTGAAATAAAGAGACAATGCTACTTAGGTGAGGAAAACATAAAGCAGAAAAATAAAGGGCATTTTCATTAACTTCAGGAAGCTGAGGGGGAAAAAATCAATCAATCAATCAACAGCTCTCTTGGCTCAAAGCTGAGCTGAAATAATAAGTGAATGAAGGAGCACATTATAATTTTTCATGCCACCAGATTTTAAATTCTCTATAGCTTTTTCCTCTGCCAACTGGGTCTATCAAAACTCTCCTACTTAAAATTTTACACTGTCTGCATTATCCTTTGTTCTAAACTACAGAACACAAGGTCAAGAGAGGGCCATGCTGTAATCCTGCTCTGAACAGCTGTTGTAAGACACATGGCAATAACAGGTGGGATTGAGGGTTGGGTAGATGGGGGACAGAGAAGGGAAAGCCTTGGCAAGAGGAAATTCCTGGAAGACAACACACACTGGGATGTGCACAGGGCCCTGAGCCAGGGGAACAGAAATGTGGGTGCCACTTCCAAGCTCTGTAATTCAGGGAAATTCACTTAATCTCCCTAAGCCTCAATTTCCTCATCTATGAGGTCATTACAATAAAGATGACCTCATATTATTTAAAGAACTAAGGAAAAGCATACGATAAGATTCTGTACTTATCATGATGAAATTTTAATTTTTACCCATAGAAAACCATGGAAAAAGTCTTACTAGCATTTCCAATTATCTCCCGTCAAAAGAAGTTGTGCTTTCTGATTCCTCTAGTCCTGTGACATCAGCATGAATTACAGAGCACTGAAGGAAAGATTCGGTGGCTTTTCTGTTCTTTTAATGCAATCACTACTCAGCAAAAATGGAAAACACAGCCAACATTCTGACCCAACCAGCTGCTTCAAATGGCAAGCACAAAAAAAATGCAGTTTTGCAGCTTTCCCGAGCTGTGTTGAGGAGTGACCAGTTCTGGGTCACAAGTTCTGACAGACAGATCTTGTGAGCTTCAGCAGAGACCGTGAAACACAAAATGCCCTCATAAAAAGAATGTCTTTCCTAAAATGCACCCTGGAGAGAAAAGAGGCACTCACCTGGGCTGGCAGATGGACTCACGGATTTCTTCTCTGCAAATCAAAAGGAGGACACGCATAATACAAAGTGAAGACAAAAGAACATTTCTGTGTATTGCGAGGATTAAAACCATCCCATGTTAAGGGGGCCACTTACACCCTTTTCGTCATTTTGTCCTGGACCCTGTCTCCTTTCCTTCTTCCAGGGCCTGAGCATGGGGATTTTTTTCTTCGCTGCTTTATTTGACATTTTTGGGAATCGAGTTGCCCTCCAGGTCTCATACCTCCTCCTGTGAGGCTGAGGGGTGGGAATGGGTTGCTGGGACTCTGGGTATCTGGAATAGGTTTCTGGAATCATTTTAGAGAGGGAAATAGAGTGGAGACTCACACGTGGGAAACAGTTTCTTATTTCACCAGGACAGGTCAAAGCTGAGAGGGGCTGAGTGGGGCTGTGGCTTGGCAGGCTAATTAGCAACGAGCTTGGGAGCCCCTCCCTCTTATCCTAATGGCAATGATTTGAGTGCAAAATAGAAGAAATATATAAATCAGAGTTGAGACATGCCCAAATTTAAAAAGTGAAATTCAGGGCGCCTGGGTGGCACAGTCAGTTAAGCATCCAACTCTTGGTTTCAGCTCAAGTCATGATTTCAGGGTCGGGAGATGGAACTACACATCGAGCTCCATGCTCAGTGTAGTCTGCTTGGGATTCCCCCTCTCCCCCTGCCCCTCCCAACTGTACTCTCTCTAAAATAAATAAAGAAATCTTTAAAAAAAACAAATAAAAAATGAAATTATCTGCTTTAAAAAGGTAAATAATTCATTTAAACCCTTCTTTATTATTATCGATTACTGATGTGGTCCCCTATCCATTGCAGACAGTCCTGGAAGCCCCCGGGGGAAGCTGATGCAGGAAACCCTGCGCAGAAGCCAGTAGGCTCATGAGCGCCAAGAGCTAGGTGGCCTCTGTGGCTTTGGGTGCTGTGGTCAAGTGGAAAGGGCTCTGGGAAGCCAGGTCACACTGCTGTGTTCCCTGGCTCCTCTGGCTGGAGCTGGGAGATGGTGGTAAGAGCACACCTTACCTTTGCAGTGTCCATCATAATCGACCTGGATTTTGGATCCAGTGAGGCAGGCGTCTCGATGCAGCTCACAGTGGTTGAGGTAGGTCTTGCCGTTGCTGCCGCACACAGGCCTCTTGTGAGGTTTGCATTGCTGAAACAGACCCAAGGAGGATGTCCGTGCAATCAGGGTGCCAACACACGCATGCATACACACACACACACACACACACACGCACGCACACACACACACACACGTGCAGCCTGTGGGTGCACCCTGATAGGGAGCCTCAGCTCTGGCATCGGGAACTCTACCCCACTCGGGGTTGGAGGCATGCATCATTTTGCAGCCCTGCCTGGTCCCCTGGGCTGATCCCGGTTCAGGGTCATCTCTTCCATTCAGGGAAGAAACAGACCACCCTGACCCTATCAAATTAGCAGCGGGGGCATTTTATTAGAAGTCAGGAATGTGAATGCTGTGTCACTTTGGAGAAAGTCACTCAAGGTCTTTAGATGAATTCAGATCCTTTAAAACACCAACATTCTATGACACAAGAGCCAGATTGAGAGCAGGGAACGTGGAGACTGATAGGCAGGTGCACGCATGCGCACACGTGCCCACACACACCCTCCCTCCCTCCCCCAATTCTTCAGTTCCTTCGGGGTTTAACTAGAAGGATTTTTGCTCTCTTGCTTTGTGTAGTATTTGGGGGCCATTCTGTTTTCCTCCTGCTCTCACAAGGCCTGTTGGGAGGTGGGGCTGGAGACGCCTGGGTCTTTGTGAAGTGCTACAGGGAATCGTTATGGACAGGGAAATGGACTAAAGTTCACTTGGCAAGTCGGTTCTCTGTTGGCTATTTCAAGGGCCATGGCCACAGGGCAAGCCCGATGTCTTTAGGCTTTTGTGGTTTTTGAAAGGTGGTAAGGGGGAACCACATTCAGCTCAGCCCTGATAAAGGTACCAAAGCAAGAAAGAGCATATCTGGTAAGAAGCAGCATGGAACACTGGAGCTGGAAGGTAGCCCTGCTTCTCTGATTTTAGATGAAAATACCAAAGCCTGGGAAGACAAACTTCATTTAACCAATATCAATTACTGAGTTCTTGCTAAATATTCCACATGCTAGATAAACATGGTCTCTTGTTTTCACAGTGTCCAGTGACAACTGACTTGCTCAAAATCACACAGATCTTATGTGGTCAAGGTGAGGCTAGACGCCAGGTTTCCTGACTGTAAGTTCAGGTTCATACCACCACACAGTGGCCAGGTACACCTCTGGCAAGGTCCTCCTAAGGCTCCCAGTATGTCCTGTTTTCAGGTTTCTAAGCTGAGGGGGGGGGGGGGTCTTCCTTTCTGGACAATGCTCAGGATCCTTCACCTGGGGACTAAATTGGGTGTATTTATTTGCAGAAAGACAGATATAGTTCTAGGTTTGTGTTGGTTTGACAGAAAAGGGAAGGAAGGTATTTATGTTTGCCTGAAGAGTGAGACCTTGTTAGAATCCTACTTACAAAAGAAGTATTTCTCAAATGCTCACATTGCATTTTATACCTCATTAAAAACAAGACCCACTAAAAAACAATCTTCATTTCATCTAGTATTTTTCTTTTTTTTTTTAATTTTTATTTATTTATGATAGTCACAGAGAGAGAGAGAGAGGCAGAGACACAGGCAGAGGGAGAAGCAGGCCCCATGCACCGGAAGCCCGACGTGGGACTCGATCCCGGGTCTCCAGGATCGCGCCCTGGGCCAAAGGCAGGCACCAAACTGCTGCACCACCCAGGGATCCCTCATCTAGTATTTTTCTAAAAACATGCATATCCTTTGACGTGGCAAGTCCTACTGGGAGTCAATCCTATAGAAACAAAGCAGCAGCATTAAGGATAGTTGTATAAGGGTTTTACTGTCTGTAGTGGTAAACAACCTAAATGTCCATCTATGGGGAAATTATTGCATAAATATGATGCTATTACAAAATATTTATTATGATCCTATTTTTGTATAAAATAGGAGGGGAAACCCTATATACTTATAGTAGCATAGAAAAAAACGTGGAATAATATATACCAAGCCATTAACACTGGTCATCTCAGACTAACTGGATTTGAGGGTTATGGGGAAGATTACTAATTTTATGTTTATACAAATGTATTAACTTAATAAAGCATTACTAAAATTTTAAGCTACAAAATCTTATAAAACTAAACATTTTTTTAAAAAAAGAATATCCCTTGTCTTTCAATAGATGACGTATGCTTTTATAAAGGTGATGAAATTGTTGGCACTGCTCTGCTGACAGCCGCTGCAGCAAGGTAGCCGTCTGGCCTATTGGCCTCTAGCTTGTGACCTCAGGACTTACCTCAATGCAGAGGCAGGTGGGCTCTCCCTTCTCCGTGACTGCACATTCCCGGCCGGCTCCACAAAACACATTGGCACAGATCTTGGATTTGCTCCTTAGTTCTTCCTAAAACACAAAGTCATAAGGGGAACCAGGTCACAGAGATGAGCCTGTCATGGCATAAGCCAATGGCGGCAGTTACTCTTCAGGCTCTGGTCTTAGTCTGGAGTTGCAGCTCATGGTTGCCAAAGGGTCCTGAAACAGCTAGAATCTGTCCCCAACAGCCAGTCCTGGACTTGCTGGTACTGCTCCAGCCCGGGCCCAGCTACCTCCGAGTCCCTCAGATTGTTTCTTAAAGAGCAAGAGTCTCTTTCTTATGTGCTTCCTTTCTTTTAAAAACGGTTACTGAATACCCCCCTCTATGCCAACACTACAGTAAAGAGCTATAAAGGCACCGTCTCTGTCCTCAAGAAGTGCCAGGACTCTCTGAGGAAGCTCACAAATAAAGAGACATTTAGAAATCAACATGCAAGTGCAGCAACAGGACACCAGGATCCGGAAAAGGGGGAAGGAGGGCAAGAATCAAATGAGACTTTCTAAAGACAGGATGCTTAACTAATTCCTAAAGGATGAGAAGAGTAAGTTAGATGGAAATAGAGACCTGTGAGAGAAATATGGCTATCTGGAGGACCACAATCTCGCTGAGTAGTGATCAAGGGAGTATCATTTCAAAAGACAAAAGAAGGATCACTAAACCATCAAAACATGGAATTGGTATTACTTGATAGGGTCTAATTCAGCCCCTGTCCACATCTGCCTCTGGCTTCAAGACCAAGAGGGCCAAACCACTCGACAGACAGTAGAATCATCCTCAAACCCCGTGTGGTCAGACATTCCTGTTCAGACGTGTGCAGCAGAACCTACAGGGAGGGAGTGGTCCCAGTCTCTGCCACTGAAAATGAGTCTTTACAGGCCCTACTCTGTCCATGACACATTCCTTCCCTCCCATTGACTGGTGGCTAAAAAGCAGCCCCACCTCATTCGTCACACAGGCCAGCAGTGGTGGTGGCTGAACAAAGGAGAATGTGATTCCTCCAGCCCTTGTGTGACTGCTGAGCAGCAGTCACCACAGGCCCCCAGGCCCCCCGCCCACTGGGGTAGCACTGGCTGTGTGACAAAACCAACAAAGATGGCAGGCGCTGTGGTGGGGGCGTAAAGGCAGACAGGGAGCCTCAGATGCCTCCCTTCAGGCCATGTCTACCATGTCATGCAAAGAACTCACACCCGCAAAGCTTGCAATACTAAAATTCTTGTAGTTGGTATACGTTTCCTATCTAAGAAGTCAAAGAAAACAACAAAGTGGATACTGAGAGCTGAGGGCTGTGCCCAATACAGTTGGTCTGCTGCCACCTGGAGGCTGCTTTGCAAACTCCAGGTTATTATTGTCTCTCCCCAGCCATCTTGCCTGTCATGCCAGGATCCCATTGGTCCAGAAACTCTTGCCACACTCACACTTCATTGGTTCAGATGCTGTTGCTAAACCCATTCTTTTTTGGATGTTGCTAAGGCGAATTCAATAAAGCTGGCAGGCGGGGAAGAAAAGAGGAAGTAATTCTCAGAATGCTGGGAAGCCTGGAGAGCTGTTGTTTCCTAAACCAGGAGCGGAGATAAATCAAGCATATTCTTGGGGCAGGGCCCTCCTAACTGTGCCTGGGAAGGGAAAAGCAGCTCTAAAAAGGAAGGGGAAAGGCTATTGCTGACCAGGGTAAAAAAAAATCTCAGATAAGACTATCTTCTTTCCCCTTCATGAAATAACGCTCTTGCCAAGAGATACAGACAAATAAATCCATAAAAGGACATGACCGGCATATGGCTACGCTCTAAAGACACCAGTTCACAGCTCCACGGGCCGACCTTTTACCACTTAGCTGTGTGTCTCTAAGTAGCGACTTTAATTCTTTGAACCTCACTTTCCTCATCTATAAAATGGGGGTCAGTCCCAGCCCTGACTTGTGCAGATGAAACAGTGTTGGGAAGGGCATCACAAACTGAAAAGCAAGCAGAGCTTCCTGCAGACTAGCCTGTGGCATGTACAGAGCTTCTTTTACCTTCTGTTACTGTTTTTAAAGTATGAAAAAGAAAAGCTTTAACTTCCAGGTTGAATTCAACCCAAGCCATTTTTTCAGAAATGGTCCTCCAAAATCACGTGAAGAAACAGATACTCTTTATTTAAAATAGAAAGCTGCCTTTGGCTCAGGTCATGACCCCTGGGATTGAGCCCTGCATCCCTTGCATCAGGCTCCCTACTCAGCAGGGAGCCTGCTTCTCCCTCTCCCTCTGCTTGCCATTCCCCCGCCTGTGCTCTGTCAAATAAATAAATAGAATCTTTAAAAATATAAAATAAAAACTAAAATAAATAAATAAATAAAGCCTAATATTTGAATAGTCCAGTTAAAATTTACAAAGTGTTTTCACACATATGATTTCATCTTACTGTAGGAACAACCCTGCAAGGACATGCCTATTATTAACCTCATTTTATAGATGAGGGAGCTGAAGATCAGGAAGGTCAAGTAACTTACCCAAAGATCCCAAAGCTAAAAATGAGAGGAGCTAGGATTCTAACCTGGATCTTCAGACAGCAGACAAGTACATTCCCATTTATAAATACCGGGCTCTCTGCTTAGGTGATTTGGATTATACGTTATCTCCCTTAAGCCCTAAGATAACGCCATGAGTTAGACATCCTAACTTTCCCCATTTCATGGATGAAGGAACTGAGCCTTAGAGGTTAAGTAACTAACACGACAGAGCTAGGATCCTACTCAACAAAAGGGAAAGCAGTTCCTTTATCCTTGATTGACTTTCATATCCAGAAGATTTAAGGTGAAGGAGATTATGACAGGGGTGTGATTTGCATAATTAGCAAATGTGAGAAAGTGCTTACAAGTGCCTCAGAGAACTACATTTGAATTCCCACATCCCACCTCTGCTTCTTACGTTGCCATGGCAACGGGCAAGGCACTTTCCTTAGACCTCGGTTTTCTCATGTGTGAAATGGGAACATTAATCCCCGCAAGGGGTGTGTGGGCATTAGAGGAGGCAAGCTGCCTGCAGCAGAGTGCCCGCCACTTGGCTGAGAGCTGCCGTAGCTACTGACTCTGGACAACTGCGTCATTGGGTGCCGTTACCACCTTGGTGGTCATGTCCCCACCCAGCCTCTGTCACCCTGGAATGAGGATACTGAGAGCGGGAGGGCTGGCTGAATGGAAAAAAAAACAAGGGTGAACAACCCCCGTCCCTTCCTATTTAAGACCAAAGAGAAAGGGGGGCAGCGCTAGTCACACTGGCATCCCTCTTTGCAGGTGGCACATCTGTCAATAGGTGGCAATCTCTCTCTGTCTTGCAGAACTCAACGCCGCAATGCAGAGATGCAGCCTTGGCTCCTGCAGCCTCACCCTCCCAGCCAGCGAGATGTGGGGTGGGAGGCGGGAGGGCGGGGTGGGGAGAGCACCCCACAGCCACAGGCAGCAGATACAAAGAACAGGATTTTTGCCGGCTTGGGAAAGAATGTCCCACCTGAAGCCGTCAATCTTCCCCAGTTGTTCCCACTCACAGGCGTGCTTTAGTGCAGAAAACAATGAAAATTTTCTTCCTAGAGGTGGCCTCTTTGTACCATTTGAAAGCCCTTCTCCAAGTCGTATCTTCTTGGGGAATGGGATGTCAGGAGCACCTCTGAAGCTCCTTGGCATAGTAAGTGGTCTTACGCCTCTGCTGAGTGGAGATGATGCATCTGGCATAAACAAGCTCATGGAACAAGTCTGCCTGGTGGGGAGGGGTGTGGTGAGTAAGGCAGAAAAGAAGCAGGGCAGCAGGTGAATGTGGTGCTTTGGAATATTAAGGTGTCTGGTCCCTTCCACCTCAGAAATTCAGACTCAAAGTGGAGGGCAGCCTGGATGGAGAGAGGCTGGAGGCACCAGTGGAGGGTGACAAGGGCCTACGGTCCAATGCTAATATGAATTATAGCACCTACAACTGAGTGAGGCCCTTCACAGATACCTCTGTCCTCGCAGCATCTGTACGAGTTTCCATGTTTTTAGTCCCATCTCACAGATGGGGAGGGATTTAAGATTCAGAAAAGCTCCATGACATACAGAGGCCACATGATGAGCAACAGCCAAGTGAGGACTGAAAGACAGGTCAGCCTGGCGCTGGAGCCTCAATATTCCCTTACAGGGAGGGAACAGTCAAGGGAGGGAGCTGTGGGCAGAGGGGACAGCACAGGGAGAGGCCACAGAGCACCATGCAGTTCTTTTAGGAATTAGGTCCCAAGGCTATATGAGAATTTCATCTAAATAGACAACCACACTCGCATATGAATTGCTCTACGAGCGTGAGGTCACAGATGTGCAAACCCCTAAGTTGGGGTATTCCTGTGAAAATGTGATTCACTGAGTGGGGTCGGGAGGGGTGTGTTTTGAAAGTGTGGACACTGATTATGTTGATAAAAGTCAACAAAATACTTGCTTCCAATGGAGAAGCATCGGGTTTCTGGCTTTGACTTTCTGCATCATCTCCCTGACCTGCTTCTATGTTGTTTTCGTTACGTGTTGTAAACCATGTTCTGGGGCTTTGGTCTCGAGGTTGTTAAACTTCACAACGCAAACTCCCCCAGGTAAAGGGCTGACGGGGAACATTGTCAAATGTTACTAGGGGAACAGCTTTCTCCCTGGGCAACCGTTAGCCATTGCATGATAATAACACTTTATACCTGAAGAGCAATTTCAATTAGTCTTAATTTTTTACTCTCATTTTTAATTCTCCAAATCCTTTAGGATAGGCAGGCAGGGGTTACCTTTAAGGCACTTCCAGACTTAACATCCAATGATGGAGAAGAAACTGAGGCTCACGGCTGCGTGTGACTGGTCTCTTCAGACCTCATAGTTGCAGAGCTGGGTCCTGGCCTAAGGTCTCCAGACTTTAATTCCAGCCCTCTTGCCACAAACCACTTTGCCTCATTACAAATCAAAGCTAGAAAAGGTGTTGCTATGGATCCAAAGTCTAAAAGAATAAATTAGTTTTGCTGTTAAAAGAGATCCTTTGCAAGCAAAGTACAAAGCAAGTTATCTGCAAAGCTACCAGAAGAGGTGATGGTGCGTCGGGGTCTCTGGGCCACCCAGCATTAAGTCTGAATATAAACTACGCTTTGAATGTTTAAAAAAAGAAAGTCTTCTGAAGTAAAACAATTTCTGGAAGAACAGTGTGCTTTGGCAGGGGAGGAAGCTTGTAAGCAAAACCATAAAACCGTCAGCTTAATATATCATCATTTCACTAAAGTGAACTGGGTCGGCTCTGTACCCCCCATTCTTTTCTTCCTTCCCAATTTTCTTTTTGAAAAGAAAAAAAAAAACAGTCCTACTTATGCCAAGGTGGAATTCTGGCTCCCCTGGCCACTATTTTGTGACAGAGCGGCTTTGTTGACATGAGAAAGGCTCTCCTTGCTTTGCCAGAATTAGTCATGGAAACTTCACAGGAACACCAGGGCCCCTCAGATATGCTGAGCACCACGAAGCTTGGGACAAAGGCATTCACAGAACTGAGGCGGGCAGGAGGCCTGGGTGGGGCGCAGGGTGGGACGCAGGGTGGGACCCATTCTGGAATGGAACCCAGTAGCACAGGCTTGAGAAGGCCAAACCCCTTCAGACCCTGAAATGTAGCTGGAGCACCATGTGACCCTGTTCTAAGTCCCTCCAATTCGTTTTGTCTGCAAAGGAATACACTGCTGCATCCCACACATGTGAAGGAAAGAGGTGGAAGGCGACTTCTAGCAGCTGTTCTTACGCGCGTGGCCATAGCCTGTGCATCTGCAGGGACAGTGTGCGTCTCGCACATGTGCTCACAACTAGTCCCTCACCTCAAGCGGAATGCACCAAGGCAAGATCTGGGGTCCCTGGATCCTGAAGTTTTAGCAGTTTGAGGGGCCCTCCATGAGAAAAAGAATACATGCCTAGGACTGCAAAACTGGGCACCGTGCCTCGGGAAGGGGCCTTGTGCGTAAGGTCGAAAACTAAAGCTTAATTGGCTCACAATAAATCCGACTTTCCACCTACCGTATTATGTTTTTCATAAGCAAGAAGGCATTGGGGCCTTTAGCATATTAAAGTCCTCTTCAATATTTTATACACGGGTAGCCTATCTCAAGTGAACTCCAAGTGCCTGCACATTTTGGATCCTGACACACCCACCGCAGTGCCCTGCCTGAGAAAAGCTGCAATAAATGTTTTTTACATTGAATTTCACTGGGAAGGAGGGGTGTTTGAGTGAGTGTCAATGCCAGTGGCCAGTAGCAGCGCTACTCAGGATGTCTTGGGGAAGATGTGGCCAGCCTTCGGGACATCAAAATAAGGGCCGTATCACCCCAAGAGGATGAGCTTTAAGGTAAAAGAATCAATATGGACCCGTCATTGAAGAACTACCTAACTCTCCTTTGTATTAATTTCTATGTTTAGCTTCTATCACAGCTTATGGAATATCACATTCCTGACATTTTCTTCTCATTGCGTGATACCGTGTTGCGTGTCTAAAAAGTACTACTTTCAAAATTCAAATGGGACGAGGCTGTTTACCTCACCCATTGTCTTTATTGTCTCGCGGATTCCATCACATTCTCTAAGTGTTCGCCTCTTAGACTGAAGGATCTAAGCTGCCACCTTCAGAGGGAGGCCCCCTCCCTTTTCCAGCTGCACAGTCACCATCTCTGGAACGCCTCCACCCCGTATCCTGAGGCCTTGAGGTGGCCCAGCCCCAGCACAGCAAACTAGATGCTTGGTTTCTACAGAATGGTAAGTTGAGGTTTCTGTAATGGCCTTGTCTAGTCATTGTAGAAGTACAGCAGCACTTAGTAAACACAGAGTTAGAAATATGTTAGGCCCTCTCTCCCAGGACTGAGAAAAATCTCCTACGGGTCTATGAAGTCTGAGGATTCACCTCTGTTGGCCGTGAGAGGCTCTGACTCGAGCACCCCAGGGGGCTCTCATGCCTTCAGAACACGGGCCACGGTGATGCACTGGGGGCGACACTGTCACACTGCCTCCCCGACTCAGGCACATCCAGTGTCTCCACTGTGACTGACGGGTCCTACCAGGCTCCCCAGTATCTGCCTACAGTTCTCAGAGTGATCTCTGGGAGTTCCCAAGATATCCTGTTGGTCTTCCTAAGAAGTGCTTTTCGTAAGCCCCCTAGTTGTACAATTGTACCCTTGTTTCTTTAGAATTCCTTGGTGGGACCTTTTAAGCTAAACCACTTTTTGCCCAGAATTAGTCTGTTGGGTTTGATTATGGTATTCACTTTCCATCCTCCAACCATTTGCCTAAGACTTGTCCACTTTAAAGGACAATGTAGGGGGCATGGATAGTTCACCGAAGGCCAGGGCAAGTAAGTAAAATCCATTAGAAAGCATATTTGATAAATGTGGGTAGAAACAAACACGAATGATAACAGCCTGTGACCAGCATGATGCAAGGTCCATGTAATAAACCCCAAAGGAGGACGGCATCGCGGCCTCTACCTGCATAGGAGTTTCTAACCTCATTGGGGCGACGAGACTCACAAAGGCAGATCAGTGGAGTCCTGAGTGGGGGGGGGGGAGGAACTTCATGAATGAGATGGGATTGGAGCTGAGCCCTCATAAAGCCTTGAGCTGACAGATCTGGATAGAAAAACTGTAGGTTTGGAGCAGGAGGGCCTTAGGACCAGTTAGGCAGAGGTATGTGGGAGGAAGGGGGTGAGGCGGAACTGGGGGCACAAGGCAACCGGGTAGAAGGTGCCTGGGGTGGTGAAAGGTCTCATGTATGTTGGTGGCATGGAAGCAGAGGAAGGAGGGACTCAGGAGAAAATTCTAAAAAATAATGAGATCTGGCAACAAACAAGATAGAAGAGAGGAAGGTGAGGATCCAGGGAACTGCCAAGACTCTTGGCTTTGAGAGCCCGTGTGCCTGCCAGGGTCAGAGACGGCAGAGGCGGGAGGGGTCACTGGTGATGAGTTGGTTACGGACTCAGGTCTAAGGAGACACTAAGACGTCCTCCCGACGGCTGAAGGCGAAGGACCAGAGAACACATCTGGGCCTGATCCATGTAGGAGGGGAAACAAGGCCAAGGGAACAGATGAGCTCAAGGAGAGGGTGGGAATGGAGGGCTGAGGGTGGCCAGGGAGCAGGAAGTACAGGCTGCCCGCACCCCCACGGGAGCTTTCCGGGGTGCATGCGACCCCGGAGCAAGTTACAGCGCCCAGCACGTCCTCCTGCAGTGAGCAGCCTGCACAACTGTAATGAGGGCTCTGAGGGCAAAGCAGCCAAGGAAGCAGAGCAGGCACGTTGAGAAAATTGGGAGCAAGATTGGGATGTTTAGAGAGCTCCAAGAAACGGATGATGAATGCCATTGTATGAGAGAAATGATTTGGCAAATGTTGGGATGAAACAGCAAAAAAAAAAAAAAAAAAAAAAAATTCAAAAAAGTCTTTGAAACCTCTGCTGAAACCTGAACCAGCAGCCGGACCAGATGAAGGCGGGGAGGTCCTATGTCAGAACTGATCCAGGAATTTGGAGAGAGGCCCTGGACGTAGCCCTCTCGGCCTCCCACACTGTGTGACTTAGGGCAAGGGCCTTGGTTTCCTGATCCATAAAAGGAAAGAATTGTAGATGATGCCAAAGTCCCTTAAACTGTTAAGATTCTTTTAACTGGAAAGCACAGGAATTTGCCATTTCAGATGTTCTTGAGTATCAAGGTTTAATCTCCCAAGGAAGTTAACCTAGACTTGCCCAAACTAGAGGCTGGTTATGTATAGAGCCTCCTGTGAGTGTTTCAGGGTCTTTCCTGGGTTTTGGTGGTGGAATTAAAGTTGGCTTTTGCAGTCAAAGAATTTTCATAAGCAATGCCTTTTCATTCCCTCCTGGGTCATGACAGAGGAAATCAGAGGAGTAGTAATGGGACCCCAATTGCATGGCCTGATTTCACTCTTGGTTGACTGGTTGGAACCCACTACTCCCTTTGAATGCCATTAATGACATTTTTATTCTATTTGTGTTTGCCTTGCAAGAAGAAAAGGGGAGAGAATGGCTAAAGGAAATTCACATGAGATTCACAATTCTTCATTCCTGCCAAGAACCTGTCACTAAAGTATGTCTGGGACTGCCAGGGCTCACATTTACTCAGCATCCATGCTCTAATTATTTCCACATGTAGTTCAAGGCAAATGGTTGATTAAAAGTTAAAAAAAAAAAAAAGCTCCAATACCCACACACCTAAATCCCAGTACCCTCCACTGAAGAGGGAGAGAGAGCTCCAGGGGCAGGTACAGGAGACCTCTGAGAGAACATTTTGGAAGTGTCCCCTTCAGTGCCAGCCACATCTGGATCAACATCACCGCACATCCCCGCACATTCCCAGCACTCCATCCCAAGCCAACCCTCCACCTCCCCAAGCGACCCCAAGCACTGAACCAAACGGGATTCACATTCTTTGAACTTCTGAGTGGAATGTAGGATTTATTCCTGCTTTGGTGGAGGAGAGAAGTGATGGATCTAGGCTAAAAGCTACAAATTCTCTCCCCCCCACCTTTTGTCCTAGGCTCTACTGAATTTAGGTAGACTCTGGGTAGTTCCCAATATCACATACTAAGGAAGACAGCCAGTGTGCAGAGAACCTGGGTATCTTCCCCAAGCTGGAGAGCAGTCCCCACCTCTGCAGCTCCACCCCAATCTGCATGTGGCTCCCCCTAAAACTGAAAGTGAACCCACTGTTCTCCAAGGTGGTTCACACTGATCCTGATACCGTCATCTACTGACATCTACTTGGCCATCTTTAACAAGGTCTTTGGCAGTGACCCAGTCTTCTTCCTGTCTCCTGAGTGATTTCATTGTTGATGTGGCCTCAAGATCCTTGACCTCCGCACCTCCAGGACCTCGCTTCTGAGGTCCCCTGGCTACGGGGAGCTTCAGGAGATATCGGAGAAGAGAGCAGGTGGCTGCAGCAGACTAAAAGAAAGGGTACAAGGCTTCCTGAGGTCCTACATTTTTTTTTTATTTATGATAGGCACACAGTGAGAGAGAGAGAGGCAGAGACACAGGCAGAGGGAGAAGCAGGCTCCATGCACCGGGAGCCCGACGTGGGATTCGATCCCGGATCTCCAGGATCGCGCTCTGGGCCAAAGGCAGGCGCCAAACCGCTGCGCCACCCAGGGATCCCAGGTCCTACATTTTGAAATGAAAACTCATCACCCTTTGAAAATGTCAGCACCATGAGGTATTGTTAGATGCCTCTCTAACCTTCAAATGGGCAGAGCATGTCCCACAAGACCAACCTAAAAAAATAATGTCACCATCTGGGAAGTCTGATTTATTGTCTGGATTAAACAGATTATTCCTGTCCTTCAAGGCTCAGCTCAGGTTACACAACTCCATCCTCGGTGACCTTTACCTTCTGAGTGGTATGAGCTCCTCCTTCCATCCCTACACGTTCATTCTTCTCTGCATGAACTTATTATTTTGATCACTTTTTTAAAATTTTTATTTATTTATGATAGTCAGAGAGAGAGAGAGAGAGAGAGAGAGAGAGAGAGAGGCAGAGACACAGGCAGAGGGAGAAGCAGGCTCCATGCACCGGAAGCCTGACGTGGGATTCGATCCCGGGTCTCCAGGATCGCGCCCTGGGCCAAAGGCAGGTGCCAAACCGCTGCGCCACCCAGAGATCCCCTATTTTGATCACTTTTTAAAAAATATAACTGATTATGCAGGCTTTGTCTTCCCAGCTGAACCTAAGTTTCTAGAGTTCTACAGTCTTTTGTAGGGGGCACTTGGGTGGATCAGTAGTTGAGCGTCTGCCTTCAGCTCAGGCCATGATCCCGGGGTCCTGGTATTGAGTCCCACATCAGGCTCCCCGCTGGGAGTCTGCTTCTCCCTCGGCCTCTCTGTGTGTCCCTCATGAATAAATTTTAAAAATCTTTAAAAAAATAAAAGAAAGTCTTTTATAGGGCTGGGCATAGTGCTCTGTGCCATGCAATCAACTTTGCTGCAAGTATCCATCCAAAGGTGACTGAGCCACATTGCCCTAAGGACCTAGAGCAGGGGCAGAAAGACAGCCCCCAGGCCAATTCCTCTCCTGGGGCTGCCCCCTTTCAGGATCAATACTTTAGGGGGAAACAGCCTACCTAAAGACCTCACCCTTTTCCACCAGGCAAATTAAATTTTTAGCCTGAAATTTCCCTAGTGAGAGACAGTCTTCGGCCCACAGAAAGACATTGGGGTATGTGTTGGGGTGGGCGGCAACTGAAATGGCTTTCAGGAATTTCCTTTGTCCACAATTAATATATAATCCTTCAGACATGCTCAGGGAAGGGGAAAAGGGAAAAGGATGGAAAAGGTAGCAGTGTGGGAATGTAGGGGGACCTCACAGGAAGGCAAAATTGAGTGGGACTTCAGAGTGTAGGGTAGAGGTCACCGAAGAGCAGCTTGACACCTTGGTGACCCACACAAGGGAGAAGCAGACACAAAGATAAGCAAGAGGGGCCAAGAGAAATGGTGACAATGGGCTATTACCCAAGGCAGCTGTTTTATGTTAACTCTTCTCAGGAATCCTGTTCCTACATTGTCCTGAGGTAGAAGGGAGGCAAGATGGTCAGTCTCCCTAAACGTGAGAAAGAATGCATTGCCATTGCCTGATCCTACCCGTCCCCCATGTGCAGAACGTTCTGGGGGTCTCCAAGCACTCCCTTCTGGCTTGTCTGCTAGGCTGACCTTACTGCGGGCTGGAATACACTCAGATGTGAGTGGCCAGGGAAGGGCCAGGCCATTGCTGTGCCCAGGTGTTTTGTTGTCCAGGGTGCTGGGCATCTTGAAAGGAACTGTGATGTCCAACTGAAAGCTGAGGCCAGGGACTGATGGAGGGGGGCCGGGGGAAAGAGAGTTGAGGGTTTACTGGAACAAAACGGAGCAGGGAGACCAGAAACCCCGCAAAGCATAACGGTGTAAGTCTCTGCTTTAAAAACATAGACAAAGCCCTGGGATTCTGGGCGCAGTGCGGCTGCAAAGCAGCTGTCAAGTTTCTAGCATCCTGGTAATTATTCTCCAGCCTGTGGAATGCATAAGGGGTTAAAACGCAGCAAGAAACTCCACGCTAAATGCAGTCACCATATGTGTGGCTCGGTATGGTTCTAGGAAAAGCAGACAGATGTAATTAGAAGTTCTTAAGACACTGTGTTGCCATGGCAACTGTCGGCCAGGAGAACCTGGAGTCCGAGCAATACAGTCTTCCAAGGAAATGCCAGAGACAGGTGGTGTTCATCATCCTGGGCTCCACGGGCAGGGCTTGTTCCTCCCCCTTGCCCGGTCACCCCCTCCAATTCCTCCTCATCCCCACTTTCTATGCCCCAGATACGCACCCAGAGCAACTCCAACTCCAAATGCAGATGAAGCACTCCCTTCAGATGGCATCCAAGGGAGGGAATGAAATTAAGGAGAAGTCGGATCTTGGGAGAGTTTATGCAGGTGATAGCGTTCTGTGGGCAGTCTCTGGTCCCAGGGGCTTTCTAGATCGGAGTTTGGATCACTAGGGGAAGCAACAGCTTAATCTGCCTGTCACTACGGAACCCAGCTCCTCTATGAGGCGGATGCTGGCCAGGTACTCAGGACAAGTAGGGGTATGTGAGCTTGAGCAGGGGAATGTCTTCTCTTAGTAAGCAACCATACATTCTATCAGCCACACTGGAACATTTTGAAAGTAAAAGGATATACTTGGACAACAGGCACAGACTGTGGCATCTGGTCACCTGAATGAACAGGCTACCTAAAGAAAAATTATTAGTTTTATTTTACAAAGTGGAAATTTTAACTTGATGACTTTGAGCCCCCAGAAACCCAGCTATGGATTTTGGGGCTGAATTTTCCTAGAGCATAAACTAGGAAAGATGAGAAAGTACTACTCAGGGCATGAACTAACTGCCTCTTGGAGCCTTACTCTCCCTTGATTCAACTGCCACATGAGGATATCCATGGGGTCCTGCTGTTGCAAAGCTGGGGAACCTGGACAGACAGGACCACTTTCCTTCAAGATCTTGGTCCAACTGCTTCTCTAAAGAGAGAAACATTCATTTCACACATTGTTGCCAAAGAAGGATGATTCTCTCTGGATTTATGGCAATAATGTGGTCAATAGAGTGGGATCATTCCACAGCAGAGAGACCTAATAAATCTCCCCCTGAAGAGTAGAGGTTTCCAGGTATACATTCTTACACATTCCTTAACAACTGAACCAAAAACAGTGGCTCAGGGATTCTGTGGTCACGAAACCCAGGGAAAGGTTAGACTCTCCCAAGGCACTAGCCGAAATGACTGTATTTTAGGCACAATATAACCAGCCCAGAAATTATGAGAATGTGGTTCAGCCACAAGCCCAGTTACAAAACTGTGGGATGTTTAGAGGTAAGGCCCACCCAGGATGCATCCCCTAGTATTTTCTCAGGAACTGTGGGAATCACAGCAATTTGATAAAAGTTCCTGGCAGTTCCTTGACAACAGTAACTATTAATGGTCATCTTCTCTCAATTCTGGCTCAGGCTGGGAACCACGAGGGCCGACTTGCCTTATTTACCTGCACCAAAATGCAGACAGGTCCCAGATAGTGGGGTACAAATCTCTGAGCTTAATGTGGACTTTCTCCAAGATTTTTGGTTAGCAATAAGGGTCCTTACAACCTGCAATCATCAATTAACACCACTGCTCTCTGCTAAGCATGAATACCAGGAAGTTCTGACACCCACTGCAAGTCCCCTGGATTTTAACAGTCTTATTTATTTATTTATTTATTTATTTATTTATTTATTTATTTATTTATTTATAAAGATTTTATTTATTTATTCATGAGAGACACAAAGACAGAGGCAGAGATAGAGGCGAGGGAGAAAGAAGCTCCCTGCGGGGAGCCTGATACAGGACTTGATCCCAGGACCCTGGGATCATGACCTGAGCTAAAGGCAGTTGCTCAACCACTGAGCCACCCAGACGTCCCTTAATAGTCCAATTTAGAGGAACAGTAACCTTTCTGGAACAGATGAAGAACTTTGTAAGATCAGTTCCTTTGGAAAAAAAGCAACACTTCAGACACAAATTAATCTGTATTTCCTTACCACTGCCCAAAGTGGAATTGGACAAAACCTATCTCTAAGCAAGTAACTGAGCAACAAATACCAGACATCAAGTTGGATGCTGGGGACTCAAGGAAAAATAAAGCACAGTCCACATCCCTAAGCTGTGGACAGTTTAGTTGAGGAGTTGAGGCAATGGGGCACAAATACAAATACACGGAATTTCATTGACTGACTGACTGAGAGGAAGAAGGGGTAGGAGGAGCAGAGGGAGAGGGAGAGAGAGAATTCCAAGCAAGCTCTAAGCCCAGCACCACGGAGCCCGATGAGGGGCTCAATTTCATGACCCCAAGATCATGACCTGAGCCAAAATCAAGAGTCCGGTGCTTAACTGACTGAGCCACCCATGAGCCCCAATACATGTAATTTTAAATAACGACACAGTCTAATAGGCAAAAATTCAAGACAATGTGTAGCTAATTGTGATTTGCAGTTAAGTGACAAGTGTCTAAAGCGGCACTGCCCAATAGCAATATATCAGTCTCGCAGAGGATTTGAAAATTTCTAGTAAAGTTCTAGAAACTCAAAAGAAGCAATTATTTTAAAAATTTGTTTTACATAAGCCAATATAGTCCAAATATTACCATTTCAGCTCGTAACCAATAGCACTGGTGAGGCGTATTACATGGTTTTTCCAAAGTAAGTGTTTGCCGCCTGGCATGCATTTAATATAGCAAAAAAAAAAAAAAAAAAACAAAACAGCACATCTTAATGAAACTAGCCACACTGCAAGAGCTCAATGTCCACTTGTGGCTCGTGGTTTTTCCTACTGAACAGCCCAGCTCTAATAAGTTCTGAGTGCTGACGTATTACTGAGGGCTGAATTGAGGAGGAGAGTTTAAGTAGAAAGGATAAGACTTTCTTGAACAAGGAACGTCTTATAAGCGGTGTATATAATTGAAGTCAACAGATATTTGAACAGCTCAGTAAGGCAGCACGCTGGGCTACATCTGGGACCAGCACACCGAGGTAATGAAGATCTAGTCCCCTGAAAACAGGCAGGCGTCATGGCCACTTAAGCCTAATTCTGGCTCTGCTTTTAATGCCTTTGGACAAGTCACCCTTCTAGTCTCCCCCAGAAGATAAAATATGTGCCACCTCCTTTAGTACTTTGTATGGCTTATCTCATAAAATAAGGGGCTAATCAAACTACATATTTTAAAACTTCTCTTAACTACTTAAATTTTTTTTTCTTTCTTTCTTTCTTTTTTTTTCCATAAATGTCCATGGACAAATTTGGCAATGTAGTGGATATTTTTCAAACTTTTTTTTTTTTTTTTTTAGTTTCTTGGCTCAACTACCACACTCTTTTGCTGCCAAGTTTCAATATTACACACACACACACACACACGCGCGCGCGCGCGCGCACACACACACACTTTTAGTGCCTTGAGATTAAAGTCAATGAAAATATGCACATTCTATTCTTTTTGAGACATTCCTGCCTTGCATTCTTTCCTTGGAGCAGTTGGGAAGCCACAGCTGGGGGGAAGGAGCAGTAAAACCCACTGGGGCTGGCCAATCAGGCCTTATCTGACTGAGTCAGGAGACCCACCAATGAGAGACTGCCAGATATTCTGCTCCACTGTAGTAAAACTCTCTATTTTTGCAAAGACTAAGATCCTGTGAGACCTTCAAACTGTACCAACAATGCACAAACACCTCTTTTTCTGTTCAATTTGCTTTCCCCCAAGGACTACCTTAGAAACTCTACACAAAAACATAGCATAGTTGCTACAGATAGATTATCATTTGCAGTAAAAACACTTCCTAAGTATTATGTAGCTGTTTAATTCTCAAAGCCCTATTTTTTATTTTTAATTGATTAAACACTAGAGAAATGCCACATATTTAACTGCTTTTGATTATTATCCTGACTCCACTGAAAAGTGGAGCAAAATGCTACGGAAGTCAACAAACTGGCCTATCGGTCAAGTAAGGGAGTTTAGAGAATAAGACTGCAGGTAAGTAAGGGTGTCTGCTCCCTAAGACCCCACCCACTGCTGATCACTGTGCCATCTGTGGACCCTTCCCCAGGATATCTCTGAGATCTAATGTGCAAGTCCAGGGGATATGCTTTTGTCCATCGGAGTTGCCATTCAAATGAACAGGAGACAGAGCAAGGGCAGAAAGGATGCCCAAAAATAAAGGTCTCCGTGAAATGTGATGTCAGACAACAAAGCGACCAAAGGCTCTGGAGCAAAGAATCACTGACAACAGAATTTAACTTAATGCTTTATTTTATATTCCTTGGGATATCAGCTTACTCTGGAACGATGCCCACTTAAATCAGAATTGCTGTTCATGGAAGGAAAGCAAACAAATATTTACTATTTAGTAAGCCTCTGCTTAAATTGCAACTTCACCTGGAGCTGAGAGAATCAGAATCCAGGTGCGAGACTAAGCAAGCCCACATTACTACCATGTCCAAGGTTAAGCAAGGTGTTGATAGGCAAATGCTATCAACAGTTGTGCCAGGTACACAAATACTTGCAGAATCTAACACAGAGAACAAAGATTATATAGGCAGGAGACTCTGCATCTCCTCATATTACATACGAGACATTTGGATTCATTAATTAACCCATTTGACCAGGGGATCAAGTCAACAAATATTTGCTGAGCACCTAGTATGTGCTAAGCTCAGGTCTAGGTGCTGAGGATTCGTTGGTGAATGAGATGGAGAAGGACTATATCTAGAAGTACATAATCTAGAGAGAGGAGAGTGAAAATAAACACAATTAACAAGATCATTTCAGAGTGTGATGTACATTTAGAATAACACAGCATATGCCTGACAGAGAAATCTGGGAGAGGCGACGCCACTTAGACTGAATGAGGGAATGCTCTCTTGAGCTGAGACCTAAGGATGAAAGGAGCAGTTCAGACAGCGGAAAGAAAAATGCAAAGGCTGTGACACACGGCTGAATGTTATATTCCCAAACAGAAAAAGACTAGCGTGGCTGTGACATAGGGTCTAGGAGGGAGGATGGTGAGAAGTCAGTTGGAAAAAGCAGTCAAAGGTATGCAGCGTCTTGTACGCACTGGGAAGAACTTTGTATTCTATTCTTAATGAAACAGGGAACACTGGAGGAGAGGGATGTGATCAGATATGTGTTTTACAAAGATTACTCAGGCTGCTGTGCAGAGAAGTAGATGGACAGAGGCAAGAAGGAGAAAGGGGTGAGAAGGCTACTACCGCTACTACAGCTACTACACAGCTACTACAGCTAGGAGGCTACTACAGTCGTCCGGTCCAAAAGGATGGTGGCTTAGACAAGGGTGGTGGAGATGGAGACTGAGAAGAGGTGATATATTCTCACAGTAGAGCCAACAGGACTTGCTCATGGAACAGGAGTGGATAGGAAAAGTGAAAACCTGAAAGGAAGATTCCTGGGTATTCTGAGTTGACAACAACAACAAAAAAACACCCAGGCAGTCCTTGGTAGGTATGGACATGGCCGTGCCAATGGTCTGGTATGGAGTCAGTCCCAGAAGGATCTTCCCTTGGACTGGCCTTAAGTCCCATACCTCCCATACTGCGTTAGTTTAGGAAGTGAGCTCAGCAAGTCCACTAAGACCTGGGGTCAGATGTAAACAGACTCTGCTTATGAAAGTCCAACCCATGTTCCCAACTGTTCCACGGAATACAGCATTGAAGTAATTACAGTATTTTTGTAAATGGTGCCCTACAGTGAAAGGTCTGGGAAACGCTGCTTACAATACTCTCCTCCTATAGAAGAAAAGAAATAATGTACACGAACAATGTCAATTTGTAAAAAAAAAAAAAAAATCCTGCAGCTAAAGAACGACTTAACCTAGCACATACATCAACATCATTCATTATAGTTTGAAAAACACAGGTCTAGGCTCTGTAGGTTTCTCCTTGTAGTTTTAACTGAAGCAAAAACAAGAGGAGTAGCTACTATTTACTGAGCACTTGCCTTGTGCAAGGTACTGTAGATCAACATTTCCCTTGCCATACACACCGTATACAGGTGCCGTTTTAATTTAGAGCTTTTACATTAATATTTGTCCTCGGGAGTTTTGCTTTAAGGACCATGTGTTCACTTAGCAAAAGCAGACATATCTTCTCTGATCATATAGATCAGCAGTGTTCATTCATAATATTTCCTCATGCTGTGCTTTATCTTAAGCCAGAAATTCTTCTCTTTATCATCCCATCTTCACTTACCCCACTACAATTAACAGGGAGAATTTCGTGCTCTCATCACTGCCTCTCTCTTCCTTCAGGCCTCCTCTTCACTGGTTTCCTTCTTCCTATTCATTCTACTTATTTCTAAGACAAGGACCATTTGGAGACAGTTCACATGCTTTGAACACCCTTGGGCTTAGAATTCCCTACTTTCTGTCTCTCTCTCAAAATGTCATGGCTTTCAGAATATGGCTCGTCACATGTAAACAAACCCTCAGATTGGTAATCTGGAACGCATAAGCTATCTGGGAGACAGACACTGTCCCTTCCAAACACACCCCCTCCCACTTCACCAACCTCAGCAGAGAGAAGATTTTTTTCCTGGAGTTAAACACTAGATCACTGGGGAATGAGGAGGTCTCTACATTCCGGCTACTGTAACATGAGTCATTATGGCTACTAAGTGACAATGCTATTTCTTTTCCACCAGGCAAAATAATTGTAGCATTACCTAGAAAAATAACCCAATCACCAACTGAAATATAGCCACTGGGGAAGATCACAGCTTGCTCTAATCCACCAGCCATCCTATGATCCAACTTAAGCAGGAAATGAACAGCCTTCTATTTGATCACATTTGTAAACAGAAATTAGAGGGAAAACGCAATGACCTAGCTCTAAAATGACCAACAGAGTAAGATCAACAATCCTCAGCATTAGGTTGTTCTTTTTTTTTAAAATTTTTATTTATTTATGATAGTCACACACACACACAGAGAGAGAGAGAGAGAGAGAGAGAGAGAGAGAGGCAGACACAGGCAGAGGGAGAAGCAGGCTCCATGCACTGGGAGCCCGACGTGGGATTCGATCCTAGGTCTCCAGGATCATGCCCTGGGCCAAAGGCAGGCGCCAAACCGCTGCGCCACCCGGGGATCCCCCGCATTAGGTTGTTCTTAGAGGATATCACATCTTCATGGTTTCCTTATTTTTGTCTAGGCAAAGGGAATGCCTACATAAGGCATGTGACAAAAAAACAACTTTTACAGCTTCTTATTATCCAGGTTGTATTGTACATGTTTTTTCTTTCATTTTTTCCCCGAAGTGTAATTCACAAATTATTAGTTTCAGGTGTACATCATAGTGATTTGGTATTTTTGTGCATTACAAAATAATCCCTACAATAAGTCTCATTAACCTTATACGTTCTTTTACAAAAAACAAAAACACAAAGGCTGCTGCCCAGTTGTATCTCTCAGAGATAAAGCTATTAACTTGGCAATTGTCCTGTAAGCAATATGGCCCATAAGTCTTTTGGAAATTTGTTAAGAAATAAGTCTGGAGGGATGCCTGGGTGGCTCAGTGGGATCGAGTCCCACATTGGGCTCCCTGCAGGGAGCCTGCTTCTCCCTCTGCCTGTGTCTGTGCCTCTCTCTGTGTCTCTCTCATGAATAAATACATAAATCTTAAAAAAAAAAAAAGAAGTCTGCAGTGAGTACTGTATTATACCCAACATTTAGCAAAAACTTCAATGTCTGGCCTTTTTACTCAAAACATTTCCCAATGCCATTCTCCCTTCTAGTCCCTTCCTCCCAAGAAAGGAAATTGAGAAACCTGTAATGAATTCATACCTGAAGTAGGTGTCCTTGTGCTGGGGCTTTCTTTGATCATTAGCCAGCCCTTAGGGCCATGCAGAAAATTATGCTTCGGTTAAACATGATGCAGACACCAATTAATGCATAAAGTGGAAGGCTTTAGCCTCAAAACTAAATAGCTAAACCAGGAAGTCTGCTTCTCTGCATGTGACTGTTGACAAAGCCAAGGTCACACAGGATAAAAAAGGAAAGAAAACAGAAAATGCCAAGGACAGAAGACTAGAGGAGGGGTGGGGGAACAAAGCACAAATGGACACATTCCTGAATGATTTTTAGGACTCCTAGGGGAAGCCAACTCAATTTCTGCCTTCTGACATAGACCTCAGCCTGCCCCCAATCAGTTGTAGCATCGTAATGATAGCATAGAGTGAAGACCAAGGATAAAGATGCCCTTGGACGAATGAGGCTGTTCTGAGCATTCTGAGCATTTGTGACATCTGCCTGCATCCCAAAGCAGACTTTCGTCAGCTGAGGCAGGCCATCCTAGAAAACCCTACCTGAATCCTCCTGATAAGGACCTTGTCCTTGAAGGGAACTCAGGTATGTCTGAGTCGGTGTTCAGTTCAATAGCTTTTAGCTGCTCTAACAGAAACTCCACACATTATCAATTTCTTACTAAACTTTAGATGAGCCAAGTATCCTCATGAGAGTCACCAGAAGTTTTTCTGTCTTGGAGTTCTTTATCTATTTTATTTTTCTCTGGTGCAAATATGCCACAAACTTGGGTCCTTCTCCATAACTGAAACTAGCCTATCCCTAACCCTAACAGAAATGAGCAGGACTTGTGAGCGATGGGATTTGAAAGGAAAACCTTCCCCTTATTTTTGGAATGAGGTAGGAAATGAATGAATGAACAAATGAATAACACACTGATTACATTAATGTTCATTAACCAGCAAGCTTCACATCCACAAAAAAAAAAAAAAAAAAAAAAAAAAAAAAAGCCCTCCTCATCACTATTTTCTATGGGCCTTGGTTCAGAAAGGAATCAAGACAGTATAATGGAGGTCAAATACTAAACTAAATTACAACCGTCCCATTAAGGGAAATTTAATAACATACAAGCTTCTTTTCATTAGTTCCAATGGGAATTTGGGTTTCTTTTTGTGAGGGAAGTATTTTGGAGCTATATGTAGACAGTCCTATTCTCCAAGTAGTGAAATATAACTCAAGTAATGTCAATTAAGTCCATTAAATAGTGAAATTTATGTGTGTTTGTGTATACGGCCCATTGTGGGGCACAGCCAATTTTAATTCGATTCTGACACTGAACGAGTAGACTTATTAGGAAAGCCACTGGTAACACTCGGCTGCCCCCCCCCCCACACACACACACGCAGAACCGATAAAGTAGCATACTGGGCTTATCTCCCAGGATTTAGGAATTGAAGTACAGTTAAGGTACTAAGCATGGAAGCAGGACTAAAGCATCTGTGTTGGTCTCTGTTTCCTTACTGAGTTCATCCTCGCAGGTCATTTGATTTATCTGCTGAGGTCAAGGCCAAAGAGCAGTGCCCTCAGCTGTAAAGGCCTTGATTTGGAGAAGGGCATGGGGACCAGGGCAGCAACTTCAACAACACCTGCTCAGGAAATTCAGGATCCTGGTCCCAGGCCAGGCAGCATGGTGCGAAGAAGGCAAGACGTGTTCCAGAGAAGAAAATTAGGGTCCACACAGCATTTCCAGACAACTATTTTTGTAAGCCATTTCAATACTGCATCATTATTTTTAAATGAACATTTACAAAGACTAGAAGAAAATTTTGTTTGTTTGTTGGTCCGTTTAATAAGCTCAGTAAAAGCTCAAGTTGCACACTTTAGAATTCTGAGTTGTCTTCCTTTTAAAACATTCTTTGCTCCTCCCCAAGGAGACCCAGCAGTCTTCATTTCTTGCCCGGTGCTGCTGGGCGGCTGGTTTCTGAAGTGGGAAATCAAGTGATTCCTTTCTATAGAGTAAACAGCATTTGGGATTCTCGGGCATGGACTGCTTGGGGGCCACATGCTGTACTCCTTATATTGCATTCAGTACGCACAGGAGGAAGTAAGAGACACAAAAGGCCTGCTGCTTGTAGTGACTCTTTTTGTCCCATTCCAGAGCCAGCTTCTCTTTCCAAACCGTTCCTCCTTGGGCCACCAGTTAAGACAAGAGCTGGTCACATATCTTAACTCCCCTAAGAACATTTCGACAATCCAACCTCAAATGTCTGCCTCCTCGCCTAGGGACAGGATTTGTGGGCTGGGTTCTAGAGCTCACCTGCTCTAACCCCCAAATTCTGCAGACGAGGGATCTGGTGACTTGCCCAAATTCATACCAGCAGTGGAAGGCACGAGGCTCACGACCTGGGTGCCTCCGCCTGGCATGAGTGATTCACTCCAGGCCGTCCCCAGCCAGTAAGAGGAGGCTGGTCTGAAGCCGGCACACGCCAGCAATCTCTGGAAGCTCGGCCACAGCTTCGGCCAGCACTGCTGGCACTGCCGCAGCTCCGAGCCTCGCAGACAGCTAAAGCCTGACAGTCTCATAAATACACTCACCTGCTTGTCATGTGTGCGGCTCAGGCCAGTCCCCCCGAGACAGTCTGAGGCCGGCTCAGAAAACCGGGGAAGTGAGCGAGGAGAGGCAACCCAAGTCGGAGCCACAGAACTGTGTGGATCACGCTAAAAAGGCGCAGTGCCAAGCAGACACTGTCTAGACTTTAACCGGCCCCTTCAGAGGGGGGTGCGGGAGGAGGGGGAGCAGGGCCGGAAAGCCTGCTTGCTTTTTGTTCAGCTAATGCAAACACATGACACAGCCTCTGACAGGCTCCAGGCTGGGAGTTCACTCCGTCTAAGACATTTCTTCCTCGGGGCTGGAATTCAGCTGTGGGCTGAGGGAAACTGTGCTAATCCAGCAGTCAGAGAAGAGGCTGGGAATGCTTTTCCCAGTTCCCAGGGAATCATAGTTCCCAAACTAGGTTGAGTTGGACAACAGCTGAGTAGCACATTTGTGGGTGCAAAAAGGACACATTTCTAAAATTTCCATTTGTATCATCTTAGCTAAACCCATGAGGAAAACCCACAAAAATACAGAACTGGCTTCTGATGGAGGCCCTGCTACAAAAATTTTGTAAGATTAATGACGTCGATTTATAAAATGTACAGATGCAGAAATGGCCACCACGGTCCCATAAGCATCACACATCTGAGCGAAAATGTGGGTCTGGGGAGCTCTGCTATCAGTTCGGAAGATCGTATCCACTCCTCTGGGTGGACAGACAGCTCTCTGCCAGGACACATGGGGTACAGGAGGGAGTCAGCCCCATTTCCTCCTTGGCCAGCTGCACTGGTGCTGAGTTTTAGAGCTGTCTTGCACTTGGTCTTATTCAATGTGGAACAGTTGTGAATGCATCTGAAGGACAAAGAAACTGCCTTAAAACATCTCCTGAATCACTGACCACAATGCTGCCAGTGCTCTAATGTTAGAGACGCAGCTGAACCTGAACCCAGTTGAGGTCATACCCCCATCTATGGGGTCCACACGGCCAGGCCTGGCCAGGCCTACAGTGTTGCTCTAGGCACTTACGCTGATAAAACACGAAAAGGCCTTGTACAGCCTTTTGGTTTGGGGTGTTTGTTTGTTTGTTTTGTTTCCATGTTACCCAGAAAAAAATGTTTTTGGTTTGTTTTCAAACCGTAGCTCAGAGAATTCAGTTAGTTACTCAAAATTAGCCCCTCACTAAATAGCGAAACAAGGATGCAAATCCAGACTTCAACTCTCAAAGCAACTGCTCTGAGTCCTAGGCCCACTGTGTCTTATTTTTGAAAGTGACGTTGAAAACAAACCAAAAACAGCGTAATTTTGAGTAACTAACTGAATTCTCTGAGCTACGGTTTCTTCATTGATGAAGAATGAAGATTATAATAACTTCTATCAGGTTGTGAGAATTAAATAAGACCAAGCTCTTTCTCTCTCCTCCTGCTGTCGTCTGGCTAACCACCACTCATTTCCCAGGATGCAGGCCTCCAAGAGGCCTCCCCAGAACCCCTCGCTTCCGTGCTGGCTTAAGGCCCCGGGCCCGCCCTGGCACCTACCCCACTGGATCCCTCTGAGCCTCTGTCTCTGTCTGTCTCCCCCACTGGACTGCAGGATTCTTGGGAACAGGGTCTATGTCTTAACCAGCACTAACTCAGTGCCTGACAGAGAACAGGCTTGTGATACTTTTCACTTTTGTTCCTCGAGTTAACTTTGTACCTTTGTGAAATTTTACTTTGTCCCAGATGGGTGAAGCAAAATACTGCATGCAAACTTTGTGCAGTTTTCTGAGTAAGATGTGAACCTGGTGGTCTGTGGATGTTCTGACAGCTGCTGATGCAGCTCGAACACTCCAAGATGACTTCTCTGTAATGGTGAAGGAGGGAGAGGAGACATAAAAGGAGACACAGGAAGCTAGAAGGGAAGGATGCTGGGGAGAGTAAAGAGTGACACGGGGAGCAATAATGATCCAGCTCTGGGGCTTGGGATCAGTGACCATATAGGCTGCCATCAGGGCTGGCTGCCAGACACAGCAGAGCCAGCAGAGGACTCAAGGTTTGTATGCAAAACACCTAGAGGGTTGCCTTGGTTCCCAAAGGGACAAATCCCAGCCTGCTCCAGGAATACTTCCCTACCCTGTCTTTGAGAGTAGGTATTTATTTTTCAAGCAACAAAAGCAAAGAGTTCTATTCCTTTGCCTGCTCCTATTTTCCAAGCCCCAAATTTAGAATTTGTGGCCCAGTAACAGGTGTGTGCTACAGGGACTATAGTAAGAATACATGAAAATGACCATCCCATAAAAAATACAAGATATCTCTTGGCCACCTCCACATGTAAGAAGGAGAGACACAGGGGAGAGAAAAACTGAATGTGGAAAAATAGAATTCCAGGAGCTTTAGTCTCTCTCTTCTCTGCTTTTCCTCTTCTTCCCTTTCTACCTTTAGGGAGAACCTGTGCTGGTTGGCACAGCCCACTGCCTGTGCACAGAAGGTGCTCAAAGAATACCTAATTCTTTTCCTGCAGGAATGATAGGGTTGTGGCTTCACAGAGGAAACACTATCTCGAAGTTTGAAAGCAAGATTGGCTCAGTAAAAGCAAGGGTTCTGATACAAATTCTGGGTGTCAAAGCATCTCCTGAAATAGATATCCTAGTTGTCTTTTAAAAAGAAGACGATTCTTAATCTCTGGAGAGTATAAAAGGGCAAGGAGAGTTTTCTGCAAGCCATGGGTGTGCGTACACACCCTCCATCTCCATCCCCACCGCCCCGCCAGGGTTTTGGAGCTCTTCCAACAAATAGATGCCACAAGAATGATGATCATAACTAACACTGCATTCTATGTGCTGAGCTACTCTTCCAACTGCTTTACGTGTAGAGCTTTTTCAATTCTCACAGCTTACCTCATGGAGTAAATACTCCATAGTAAGCCCATTTTATAGATGAGGATACAGATCCAGAGACGTTAAGTAACTTCCCCCAACTCACAGGGCTAGTATCGGCAGTGGTAGGATTTGAATTTAGGTAATCTAGCTTCAAGGTCCCAGCCCTATACCATTATGTTAGAATTCCTCTCAAGAATAAATCAGTAAACGAAATACAGTGACAACCTGAACCAGCACACAGGTTGTACAAACATAGATGATGCCTAGTGGGTGTTAGTATGTAAATTGAGGATTCTCTTATAGAAATCATTACAGAGTCGAAAACATTCTTTGTCAGTGCCTTATAGGGGCTGATAAGGGGCATTTTATGTCTTGTTTGGTTCCATGAATAGCGAAAAACTTTTCCATTATCTAATTGGATAGACAGGCAGAGAGATGGCCATTGTTCCCATTTAACAGATGAGGAAAGTGAGTTCATGGAGATTAAGGAACTTGCACAAGGTCTCATATCTAAACCAGGGCAAAATTCACACCCAGACCATTACCCAAAACCCTTGCTCAGAGATGTGGCTAGAGGCAGAGAAGGACTTTGAAGTCAAGGACTCTCATTATTTTATAATGTGCTTCTTAATGAGGAGGTACTGTAGCAGGGCCGGCATCAGAGATAAGACTTGGAAACACCCAGATATGCAAACAAGAGAAGAGAATGAAGAGAGGGACTCCGTAGAAGGCTTGAGTGACGTAAACATGGGAAGCAAGAGACAACCATCAGCACTCCAACAACGGACACAATTTCCACACAGAGAGCTGCCACCTACTGGATGGGCCGATCAGGTGGTCAGACTGTAAATGGCCCCAGTAACTCCAGTGGAGCCTCTCAAGTTCTGAGAAGGTGTCCATCCCGCTGCATTGCAGGGTTTTCCGGGCTGGCGGCAAGAGGTGAGGAAGGGGGTGGTAATTTCTGTGAAAGCCATAAGCCCCTAAATATGGCCAGGTCCATTTGAGCTGAACAGAAGCTATGGTAACAGCAATTCCTTCAGAACATGGTATTGCCTTGTAGTTCCACACTGTTCTCAATAGCAACATATGTGTAAAGAGACTGGCATAATGCCTGGCACTTGTGTAGATCAATAAATTACCCTCATTTAATATCCTTGAACGATAGAATGAAAGACTGTGGGGAAAAGACAAATTTTACCTCAGACACAAAAATTTTAAGTCTTGAGCAAGATAAAAAGTAAAGACAGAGAGGCAGTTTCCTTATACCAATTCAAGCCAATAACCCATGACACACAAACGTATAAATCAGGGCCTGCAACATGTCATGGCTTTTGCCATGTGTCACATGACTTGTTTGGGCAACAGTTAAGCTGGTCAAAAATAGTGTCCGGATTATTCAGGGAACATTTTAAGGGTCATAAATTCAGACTTAATCCTGGGAATAGCTTATTGGTGACGGCTTCCAAATGAGCACATAAAAAGTCTGTGAAGAGATTTCATGGAAATCCTCCAACCACAGCAGAAAATGCAGATTTATAGGATATATTTTGTACTCCAACTACCCAAAGAGCTTTCTATTAGCAAGTTATTGCCAGATGGCTGCTAATGCAGGGGCTGTTATCTATGACAGCAGCAGCGCGTAGAGCCTTAGCAAGAACAACTGTTTACTCCATCAGAACAGCCAAGAAAATTCTCATTATCATATTCTTGTTGATGGCCAACATTAGAGGGTTTGGCTCACTTTTAGATGTTCGAATTTGCCTAGAGAAGTTAAAAGCTTGGGTCGGGAATAAAGTGCTGGGTGTTTTTTGGGTTGACATTTTCATCTATTCACTACCCTAGTCTACCACTTATCGCCCCAAGTTTTCTTTATTTCACATAGTTCCGAACTCTACCTTCTAATCACCTTACTTTTGCTAAAAGATACACCAGTGTTTGTCAGATTGGATTGATGTTTCCAGAAGGAATGGCAAATATCTTTTATCTCACATACAGACTAACTAATTGCTAGTGGCTGAGGATTTTCAGACCTTCTCCAGACTCAGGAGGACAGAATTCTAGGATTGATTAGCAATGTCTCTCATGGGTAAGAGAGAGGGCAGTAGTGACACGCATGCCATGTTTGTATCATTGCTGCAGCCATTCGTGTCCCAGGGTTGTGAGATACTTATTTTTATTGCCTACAGTGTCTAGTAGGCTCACCCCATCTACATCTGTCGATTGATAATTTCTCTGAAAGGAGGGATGAAGGGGTTGATTTATCTTTAGGTGGTGGGATTATGGTTAATTTTACTCTTTCCTCTAGTCTTTTCTATATTCTGTAAGCTTTTCATGAGCATATTTTTATATTTTATCAGAAAACAACTCAATTTTAAAAATTTAAATAGAATAGCATATATTAGGAGGGTAAATTCCTCCTAAAAAATGAAAGGGGGGTCACAAGAATCCTCAAGATGGATTTTAAGACATTTTGTTATACTTCTCTGTAAGTTTGTACACAGTTGTAAGGATAATGCACAGAGTAGAGGGTGTTCTGCTTTTCAAATGAAATCAATCATTTGTCAGAACTTAAATTTTTGTAAACACGACTTTTAGTGACACGTATTGTTGTTAACCCTTAACTCTTCTCCTGTTGTTGGATATGCAGATTTTAAGTTTTAAGCTATCATAAATAATATAATGGACATCTTATGCAGTCCCTCTGAAAGTAATAATGGCCAGGGCAAAGTGGTCAAAAATAATTATTTGAGTTTCTTTCCTTGATTTAGTTTCTCACTGTAGATTTTATTGAGCCCTGGAATATCCATCTGCAAAATAGCCAAGTCAGGCTCCCCCAAAGCTGATCCAAAGTCTGCTAAAATGGATTCATGTCAATAAAGACTGTATTTAACTGTATTTGTTGTATGTTTTCTACTATAAGCACAGTTAACTACAAACTACAATGCTTACAGTAATATCAAAATTGTAATTATCATATGGAGAGGGTTAATTTGCCTTTTCATTAGTTACTAAAGATTTATTGTTAAAACATGAATTAAAAGCTTGCCGAATATTACTAGAGCCAGACGCGAAGAGATTGGACTAATTAAATCATAATCCTTGAGTGATAAAATGTAACTCTCATCATATCTACTCCTCACTCTTCTCATTGGAACTGTTTACACACACCACGAGTTCACAGCCTACTCTCTGCACCAACTCCCTCAGTCTTGATTGCGTGGTGACTACATGGGTGTATCCACATGTGAAGTTCACCGAGCTGTATCTTAAGGATTTGTGCACTGTACTAATGTAAAAGAAACATTAAAAATCAAGGGAAGACCTATGTTAATGTGTAATTCATCATGTAATTATAATAATATTACAGCTGCCATGGTTTTAAAGCATCTGGCCCATCATTAGATTGTAAGCAACCTGAGGGCAAAGACCATCCCTTGCACTTCATGCATGACTCTGCCTTGTGTGTAGGGCATGCTCAGCCCCTGGCAGGGACACCACCGATGGGCCCTGTGAAGAGAAGGCCTGTGCTGTTAATGACTCACTCCTAGGGAAAGCACCCACGTCAAGTCATAGGCAGAAGACAACACCTTAGCAAAAATTATGCATTTGACCTGCATGACATTAATCACCTGGCTTACAAAATGAATCTATCTCAGTGTAAGGTTTTTCCCAATCCTCTAAGAGCTGGTGTCATTATGTTAATTCTATTGGTGGCTGCTAGAAATTTTGTCTTGATGTCCAGGTATTTGAAGAGGAGTACGAAAGCGACACTGACATTTTCAATTCATGCTATGTGACCACTGGTATTTATAGTTCATTCTTTACTTTTTCTGGTTTCCTAGAAACACATCTTTCCAATTCACTGACTTTGAAGACTTTATTTTCTTCTCCAGGACATTACATCCATCATAGCCCATGACCCTCGATCTCCTCCCCAACTAGCTCCTTTGAGCTTGAGAACTGACTCTTGCTTTCTGTCATCCAATCCGGAGACTTCTATGGGAATTGTTAATAGGTCCTCTTTCTACAGACATCTCCAGCTGCCAGGGCCTTAGTCTGTAGGGTGCCTACCTATCTGTTCTGGCTATTCAGCAGAGTCCTTGCTATGTTTTAACATTCTAATTTCCAACAATGATCTTTAGAATCTCATCTAATAGTTTATCGGCCAATTGATAAATAAACAAGATATTATCCTAGTGGTTAATGTACAAGATGGATATTAAAATCCTATTTCTGCTGCAGCTCCAAGAAGAAGTCAGAGGATGTGGGTCAGACTCTAAGTTTCCCCAAATCCACCATTAGAATAATTCTAAAGGATATAAAGGAGATCCCACATCAGCCAATAAAATCCCTATTGGTTGATTAACTTGGACGTTGATAATAGGGTGTAAATGAGAAATCTGGCTGCAGAGGGACAATGATCTAATAATCTTCTCATCTAGCTGTGTAATTATTATTACTCTTGTTACTGTTGTCTTAAGTGATGCACTCACAGTTCGTGGGTCAAGTTTTTCCTTGGAATGAGTGTTCTGATCTGTGAATCAGTTCCCTGCATATGCGACTTATCATGGTGAATTATATAGACCTGGAATGCCGGCAATCAGAGTGCTATAGCAGAGACAACCACCAAGGAAGAGTGGAAGTGTGCTTGGGTGCTTGCCAAGGTTCTTTCAGAAGCAGGCAGCTGGGCCATAGGGTCCCCTTCAGCCTGCCATGTTAGAATGGACTTGGATTCTCCTACTGAGACTCAAGGGCACATGCTCCACAGCCTGACTGTCACTTTCCTAGCCTCCATCAACACCTCACTGGGCTGCAGTAATTCTCAGTGGGAGGGGGATGGGTGAAGGAGAACGAACAAGCCCACACAGCGCCCTCCGACTGAATCTAGAAAAGGGGTAGCCCTGTTGTTAGTTGAAGCACTCCCTCAAGCTGCTGCCACCCCCCTCATTTCTCACCTATACAGATGCTAACACATGTTCTTCAACAGATTTGTGCCACACTCCCCGACACCCACTCTCAAGCATAGACTGTGAGGGGCCTCAGAGTGAGCTCAGGTGGGTGGAGCAGAATTCTGTGGGAGGCTGCCAGAAGGCATGCATTGGTGGTAAGAGTATTAAGGCAAAGAGGAAGTAAGAGAGAGAGGAAGCAATCAAAAAGGCAAGTAGTGCCAAGTAACTAAGAGACCATGGAAAACATTCAAAATATAACACTTTCCTTAATGAGATTTGTTAATAGTTTCTTGAAGCTAACCGAACAGGATTTACAGACTGGCATTAATAACGATGACAACCACCTTTTCCCAAGCTTGAGACACCTCTGATTCTGGAGGTCTACTATTGCAAAGGCTTGGCTCCTTCCAGTATCAACATGATTTGTCAGGGAATCACATTTAAAAAAAAAAAAAAACATGTTGAGTTGAATACTTGTATTAAACCAAAAAGCACCAGGAAAACTAAGTTTATGTTCTAAATTTCAATTTTTAAAGAAATCCAACAATATTTGTACATTAGCCCTAAAGTCTACTAATGTGGATTCGTATCAATAAAGGCTATAAACATCATTTGGCTTTGTCGTATGTTCTTACAGTTAGCAAGGAAGAAAAAATTCTACTGCAAGCACAATTACAAGATAAAAGGCTTAAAATGATATTCAAGTTGCTAGGGCTAATTTACCTTTTCATTAAGAATTAAAGATATATTATTATTAAACACCAATTAAAAACTTGCCCTGTGTTACTCAGGCCAGACATCAAGAGACTGGGTTTATTAAAAGATAATCCTGGGGGCACCTGGGCAGCTCAGTCGGTTAAGTGTTCAATTCTTGGTTTCAGCTCAGTTCATGATCTTGTGGTGGTGAGATTGAGCCCCAAGTCTGGCTCTGCACTCAGCACAGGGTCTGCTTCAGATTCTCTCTCCCTCTCCTTCCCACTTACTCTTCCCATCTCTCTCAAATAAATAAATAAAATATTTAAAAAAAGGATAATCCTTAATAACTGAAGCCATGAAATGTAACCTGGATCATACCTATTCCTCCTCACTCTTCAGGTACCCTGAGTTCCAAGCCTACTTTCTGCACCAACTCTCAGTGTTCCTGCCTCAGCACCTCTTGATTTTGTCTGAGAATTTGGTGGGAGTACTCTCTGCTCTTCCACCTGAAGCAGGAAATTGCTGCTGGGGGAGCTTCCTATGAGAGCAAAACTTTTCCCTGCAATGCTGATAGGGGCGAGGGGTGTGGTACGAACTGCCTAGAATAGATCCTGGGCCTTGGGTCCCACAGCCTTGGGCCTACAAACTCATGGTGTGGAAACCAATAGCCTCCTACCTCACATCTGCATTCCAGCCTGCTGAGTGATTTCACACACTAGCTGGCAATTCCTAAGCCTGCCATAAAACCAACCGGGGATTCACCTCATCCATCACTGGACTGTGGCTGCCTTTTGAGAGCCACAGCAGGGATGGAAGGGTGTTCCTTAGCCAGGGCTAAATAAGTCAGTGAAGAGATCCGCTCTCAAATTCAAACCCTGGAAAACAAAATGCAGGAGACGCAGATCTGCAGTTCAAGATGGGCCCCAAACATTGAGGGAGCTCGATTCAGGTCCTTCTTCACAACTAACTAGCTGTGTGACTTTGGGCAGGTTACCTAATCCCATAAACCTGTTTCCTTCTCTGTAAAACGGGGATAACAAAACTGACCTTATAGGGTTGGGGAAGATTTAAAAGAAATGATCCACACAATCCAATGTCTTCTATGTAAGAAGTGCACCAAATGTGAACTCCTTCTGTGGGACAGCAGTTAAGAACCAAGGGTATGATGCCAGACTATTTGGGTTCAGATCCCTGTCCCTACCACTGAACAGCTTAGGGCACTGGATCAATTATGTAACCTCTGTCTCAGTTTCCCCATCATTAAAATGGGGTTTATCACAACATAAAGTACATATCCAGTAAACACTAGCTATTTTGAAAATTTCATAGTGAGCCTGTGTTTCCAGTGCAACCAGTAGTATAGTAGTGAATTAAGTGGGAGTTTATGTATCAATGAGGTGAGAGTAATAGAAGTGTATTTAAAAAAAAAAAACTCAGGAAGACGTTGCAGGCTTTTATGATTTTTTTTTTTCTGGGCAGAGTCAAGCTGTGATGCAAAGGGTGGGGCTAAACTGTAATATGAAGAAAAAAAAACTAAAGAGGGAGAATAACCACCCACCAGGGAGCTATTTCTTTTGTAATGTACATTCCATTTCTTCTCCCTCATGCTTTTTAATTCCTTCCACATTTCCTGCCATAATTATCAAATGTTTGGTTTCTGACCTCACTCTTCTGGAGACTGGAGCCCAGGGAATTTGGAATTGTTTATTTTCTGTCCATAAACCTTTGAGTTAATGGAGGGGCTTGTGAGTGCAGGGTTTGTTGGTTTGTTTGTAGTGTCTCAGGAAGGTCACTGAAGTTGAAAGGAAAACATTACCCCCCCACACAACAAAAAAGCGCTGAAATACTTTGGAAACGCGGAGCCCCCCAAAGAGCAGAGCAATGGACCTCTTAACACTTGCGCAACGCTGGATTAAGGGGAAACTGAGATGTTTAAAAGGCTGTTATATGGCCCTGATAGGAACACAAGATCCGAGGGCACTTTACAAAGGAAGGAAAAAAAAATTCTGGGGACTCATAATCTTACTTTATAAAAAAAAAAAAAAAAAAAAAAAAAAAAAAAAAGAAAGAAAGAAAAGAAAAAAAGCATTCCGCCCTAAAGAAGAATCTCCCCACCACCCCCCTTCCCCCCTCTTTTCCCCAGAGGGGTCAGCCTGGGAAGCAAAAAGCCCCCAACTATTCTCGATTTCCTCTTAAGTCAAGGAAAGAACTGCAAGGCGCCTTTTTGGACTCGGCTGCGGCCGGGCTCCCCCCCCCCCCCCCCCGCCGCTCGCCCCGTCTCTCCCTCCCGCCCTCCCTCCACCCTCGCCGCCGCGGGGCTCCCGCTCGGGGCCCCAACTACTTTTCCCGACCCGGAGGTCGGAGTTTCGCAAGTAGCATTTCTGCTCGCAGCGCCCCCTCGCCCCACGCCGGGAAACTCCCAGTCCCAGCCCGGGGTGTGGCGTGGGATGGGGCGGGATGGGGGGGGTCCCCGGGGCGCCCTCCCCCGCGGGGCGCCGCAGCCCGACCTCCCACCTCCGCGGCCGCTCCCCTACCTCGGCGTGGACCCAGGCGACCGCCACCAGCGCCAGCGCGAGCCAACGTGTCCACATCTGCGGAAGACAGAGCAGCGAGGCTGAAGGCGCCGGCCCCCCCGCCCCCCGGGAAACTTCGCGGGGTCCCGCAGGCCGCCCCCGCCCCGCGCGCCCGCGCTCACCGTGGTCCCGTCCCGGGGTCTCCGGAGGGCGCGGGCCAGGGCGGCTGCGGCGAGCTCGGGGGGAAGCTGGCAGCTCCGCGGCGCGGCAGCCTCCGAGGAAAGCCGACCTGCGCTCGCCGCCCCTTAAGACCCCTCCTTCCCCGACTGCCGGCCCCCCAGCTCCTCCCCGTTCTCCTCCCCCTTCTGCAGCAGCGGCCTCCCCGCCCCTCGCTCTGGGGAGCCCGCGTGCGTCCTGGCGCCGCCCCATCGCCTTGTGCTCGGGCCCCCGGGACGTGCAGGCGGAGGGGGAGGGGGAGGGGAGGACAGGGGGGAGGGGGGAGGGCGCCCCCCGCGGCTGGTGGCTGCAGAGCCCGCGGCTCCGGAGCCCGGGCGTCCGCGCCCAGCTAGCGCGAGGAGGAGCGCGCAGGGCCCGGAACGCCAGCCCGCGCGCGGCTTGCACCGTGAGCCTCCTGGGGGACAGGTGGGAGCCGTACCCCTCTGCTGAGGTCTGCACCCCTGCGTTCGCCAGCACCCGTCCTTCCCCGAGGTTCGAGAGCGGAGGCCCCCTCCTCCCTTCGTGCGCCCCCCTCCTCCCCATCACCTGTGCCCTTGCTCCCACCCTTGTCATCCCAGGTGCGCTCCCGTACCGGCTTCCCATCTGCACCGGTGTCACCCCAGGGGCCCTCAAACCTACGCTGCCTCTGAAGGTGTGAACCCAAAGCCCTCGCAGCGGCTCGTGTCTGGGGTCCCCGGTGCTGAGAACAGTCCACGCGGCAGCTCAGATTTAACAGCCCCGCCTGCCCACCTGGGTCGGGGGACGCCATCAGAACGGTCCCCCCCACACACACACACACACACTTCCCAGACCCTGCTTTCACTTTTCTGGCACTTTTCCCCTGTGAGGGAAAAGTCACTCACCGCCACTCCCATTTCCACCTCGGTAGTAGGCCAGACCTCCATCCTTCCTCACTCGGGGATTCTGGAAACCACCTCTGGTTGCTTTCCAGCTCCGGGCGCTCTTCCCCTAAGTCTCCACTGCAACCGTCATTTCTCTACCTGATTTAGACACTGTCTTCTCAGGCTCTTCCCCCTCCCCTGGTGCAGCGCTCTTCTTCCACGTGCATCCAGTCTCTCCAACTTTCTTGAAAGTCTTCCATTACTGGGGCCAACCTCTTTATCTAACTGTACTTCAAGCACTTAATAGACTCCCTTTGCTCAAGTCAGGCCAGTGTTGTCATTGTCCTCTGAACTTTTCATATTCATTGGTTTGTTGGGTGCCTACTGTTGCGGATTTTAAGGGGTTCCAGATAACACCCATATTCCCCACGCAGGTTCCCAGTCCATTGGGATAGCAGCTGGAGTCCGGCTGATGGAAAGGAAAATCTCAGCTTTGTTCCGGGCTGGCCCTGGAAGGGGGGCCTTGGCTTTAGATCTGCGAGGACAGCGGACCTGCAGGTACTCCACCCCAGAATAAATAAAAGAAGACCTGTTCAGTGGCTCTTGTGGAACCTAACAGCCCCAAGCGGAACTGGACAATTTGCTGTGTAACATTGGGAAGCCGGGACTGCCCTTCTATCCCCTAAGACTGATGGAGGGCTGGAGATGCAGAGGGACCTCTTTGGTAAAAATCTGCTTTTGTAAAATTGACTGCGGTTTTATAGTTTCTGGAAAAGCAGAAAACACATGATTTCTAGGGCAGGCAAGCTCCCCAAACTTGAGGAGTAAGAGCGACACATATTCAGTTCCTCTTTCAAGCTCACCAGACAACTAATTCCTGCTTCCTTGATACGGAAAAAAGAGAAGTATGGAATAGATGTCCTCCCTGCCCTCTGTCCCAGTCTCTGTGCTAGGGATTGAAGGGAAATGTGATATATATAAGGCTTTGCTCCTGCCCTCTATAGCTCACAATACTTTTTATCCCTCACACTTGAGCTGCATTTCCTCAGAATCTGGCATGATCTCCTTTCTTCTCTTCTTCCTTGTGTCTGTTCAAAGTCAAAGTCTGTCGTTCTCTCCCCAGGACACAAATGAAGTTTCTTTGCTTTTCTAGCACCATTTCTGACAGCAACTTGGCATAGTGGAAAGCTCATGAGGTTTGAGGTCTAACAAACCTGGCTTTCAATGTGCTCACTACCACTTACTAGCTGTGTGACCTTCATTAAATTACTTAAGTTCTCTGAACCTAGGTTTCTGCATCTGACAGATAGCAATGATAATGCCCTGCAGAGGGTTGTGAAATGTAAATGTGGTAGGTTATAGAAAGTGCTGGGCCAGTAGTAAACATCTATAAATGGTAGCCATAATTTCATTGACCTGCTTTGCATCTGAGTTGCAGTTGATACTCTGTACTAGGTACTATAGAGCCATTCAACATGTCTATTTTACTTAATTATCATAACAAATCGAAAGGCATTTTTTTAATTGCTTCCATTTTCCAGATAAGGAAACTGAAGCTCAGAAAAATTTGGATACCTGTCCAAGGTTAACAGTTGACTATACAGCCTTACAACTTGGCTTTTAATTGCATATTGTTATGAGATGTTTAACACTTGTTCACATAGTTTTTGTTCTTGATTCTCTGGCTAGATTTTAAGATGCTTAGGACATAAACAGTTTTTCCCCCCTTGTATCTTCTTTCTATGTTTGGGGCATGATCAATCAATTTGATTTTATCAAAATTACAGACTCCTTTTCAGGCAAGGGCACCATAGAAAAAAATGATAGATTAGGAGATACTCAATATCTTTTTTTAAAATTATTTATTTATTTATTCATGAAAGACACACACACAGAGACAGAGAGAGGCAGAGACATGGGCAGAGAGAAACAGGCTCTATGCAGGGAGCCCGATGTGGGACTCGATCCTGGGACTCCAGGATCCCACCCTAGGCCAAAGGCAGACACTCAACTGCTGAGCCACCCAGGGGTCCCTCAATATCTTTTTTTAAAAGATTTTATTTATTTATTCATGAGAGACACAGAGAGAGAGAGAGAAGCAGAGACAGAGGCAAAGGGAGAAGCTGGCTCCATGCAGGAAACCTGATGTGGAACTCGATCCCAGGACCCCAGGATCACACCCTGCGCCGAAGGCAGACGCTCAACCCCTGAGCCACCCAGGGATCCCTGGGAGATACTCAATATCTAAAACTGACATGGAACTCCTAGTAAGTGCAATAGAAGTGTAACTCCTGGAAATCAGTAAGAAAAAGACTGGAAATGCAATAGAAGAATGGTCAAAGGTATGAACAGGCAGTTCCCCCAAAAAAGGAGTCCCAAGTGACCAACAAGTGGAGAAAGGATGTTCAAAATCACTGTTATTTAAACTGCACTACAATCCTATGAAATCAGTATTATTACCTCCATTTTACAAGTAAGGAAATTGAGACGTAGAGAGTTTAGGTAGTTTGTCCAAGGTTATACACTAAATGGTAAATATTGCTTTATAATCATTGCAGAGGCAAAAATTAGACAGTTGGACAACGCTAAGTGTTAGTATGTGGGTAGTGCAGTCTTTGTGTATTGCTGTGATTAAGAGCATGGATTTAGAAGCCAGATTGTTGGTAGTAAATCTTGGCTTAACTACTTACTATGTAACCATGGGCAAGCTACATACCCTCTCTGCATCTCCGTTTCTTCACTTGTGAAGTGGGGATAATAATAGTACTGATTCCATAGGGTAAGGTTATTGTACAGATCAAATGTGCATATGTAAATTACTTTTAATAGTGCCTCGTACCTAAGCTTATAATTATTGTATGATACTAAGGGAGTGATTCAATAGAAGGTCCTTGCAGGTACTAATGATAATTCTGTGCTACAGAATGGTTAATGTAACTCTCTGCAATAAACAAAAAGCAAAACAGATAACGGTAACAAAACAAACTGCATAAAGGAGTTGACAGTTTTAACAGTGAGGAAGTTTTTTGGTTGCAGGTAATAGAGAAGCTGACTTAAGTAAATGGTACTTATTGGCCACATAGCTGAGAGATCCAGGAGGTACATTTGGCTTCAGGAAAGACTTCATCCAGGAACTCAACTAAGGTCACCAAGGACCCAGTTTCTTGCTATCTCTTACCTTTATCTTAAACAATCTTATTTCACCCCTGGGTTTCACATAATTGGCTTCTGGAAGTTTCCAGTCTATGCTCTGAGGGTGAGCAATTGGCTGTAGTGCTGGCCTCCTCATGCCCTTGGACCACACCATCTGGATGAAGGAGAGAGCCTCTTTTGGGAGCTGCTACAAAAGTCCTAGGATTTTTTTTTTAAGATTTTATTTATTTATTTATGAGAGACACAGAGAAAGAGAGAGCCAGAGACATAAGAAGAGGGAGAAGCAGGCTCCCTGTGGGGAGCCTGATGCGGGCCTGGATCCCAAGACCCTGGGATCATGACCTGAGCCAAAGGCAGATGCTAAACCAGTGAGCCACCCAAGTGCCTCGGATTCGTGTTTTTTAAAGTCTAAATCCAGTTTCTTAACATCCTCATGCTGATCACTGTGAGTAGGGGCCTGGGCTGGGCTTGACAGGCTTAAGCCAATACAGACGACTCAAAAGAAAATCATACTAATGTCAGGAAAAGAAGGGACTGAATGCTGGGACTAGCCAAACAGTGTCTACTGCAGCAACAAATCACCAACCTACACTACGAACCCAGTACTCCCCTAAGAAGGGGGTGTAGGTTCCCCAGAGGGCATGAGAAAAGAATATTAGAACTTCTATTTTTACTTATTTCCAATCCAAAAATAGAAATTGACTTTGCAAATAAGTAGATAGACTCTGGCGCCCATATTTAATCCATATGTCAGGCAGTCATGAGTTATGCTCCATTGCCAAGTACCATGAGGAGAGTGGGTGTTCTCCCACACAAAAAGATCGACAACAGCTAGTTCCTTTTAACATATTGTAATAGACTGCAGTGTGCCCACTTAAATGGATTTACATATTATACTATTTAGTTTTAATTAAACTAGATGAAAAACATTTTGGCTCTGAAATCATAAATTGAGGATACAGTTTTTCTATTAATAAGAAAAGGGCAGAGCTGACATGTTTGCTACTTCCAAAAAGAGTTGTCTTTCATATAAACAAGGCAAAAACAATAACTTGATCATGTCTGACAATAAGTCAGTCAAAAAACTCGGGAGTAACAATAAGGCTATTTGAAATATGGGTTCACGTTCATTGTCACTAATAATAACTTCATCCTAAGTAGGCTTTGAGATATCAGTTAAAAATACTTAGGATTGTCAAGAGCTTTAGAAACTCTCCAGAATATAAAGACAAATACCCACCTTTCTGTTTTCTTGGTGATGTCCGAAGATACGCAATACTCAGTTCAAGCCTTTAGAAAATTTCTTTCAATTTTTCACAAGTAAATAAACCACTGGAACTTTTTGTTGGAAGATTTTTGAACAGACTACAATTTTTTGTTGAAGTTTTAAAAATGTGCACATATGAGCATTTTATGGATGCCACATCTTTATTGTTTTAGACAAAATCACCTAATGATGAAACATATTTGAATATCCAATTTCAGAATATTTTCTCCACAGCAGAAGTTTATTTTTAAAAGTGATTATATTCTCACTGATTATTAGCATCACAAATTTTTCTTGAAGTGGTAGATTGCTCATGGATTTTTTTTTTAAATTCTGGTAGACAGCATTCTACTTATCACACAAAAAGACAACAAATTTGGAAGAACTGTCTTATGTCAAACAAAGATTCAGGTTCAACAACATTTACGGCTACTGTCCCTAGGTAATCTGTGAGCCTCAGTGTGGTATAAAATATTTTTGTATCCCATATCATTTCATTGCCCATATTATTTTTTTTAATTTATGTATTTGAGAGAGAAAGAGAGAGGGAGAGAACGTTAAACAGACTCCCAGCTGAGCATGGAGCTCACATGGGGCTTGATCCCATGATCCTGAAATCATGACCTACGCTGAAATCAGTAGTCAGGTATGTAACTGACTGAGCCACCCAGGCACCCCTCACTTCCCATATCATTTTTAAGTATTACAAATATTAGCTATATGTTAATTTATAAAATTAACCACATCAGTGTCTTCCTGTAGCATGCAGTAGCTCAGTTGTGAATGGTGCAGCAAAGCATTCCATGTGTAAGCATAGCAGTGGAACTTAACCCTGAATCCTTCAGCTCCATTCAAGAAGCCATTCCTCTGTTGCTTCACTTACATGGTTCTTGCAGAAACTACTGCTTTCACTAAAGAAGTCATTTATTATTTAGAATGTATCTTTCCTAGTAGACCTTTCTTTAGTTGCTCACAAAAAAATAAGTTCTTGAAATAAGTTCATTATTGAAACAGAATGTATCCAATAGAAGAAGATGAGAAATATTTGAAACATCTTAATTTTCATTCACTATATGGTAAATCTGCATGACTTTGCTCAAATATGTGTTTTCCCTGCTAATCTTCATATATATATGAAGATTATATATATATATACACACATATATGTATCATATACATCATATATATATACATGTATATCTTTCATTGAATTTTTTCTAATTTCACTTGTATATGGTGACCAAAGAGCGCACTTAACTTGTTACCATATTGGTTTCCATGTACTATTTCTACTATTTCTGATTAGAACAGAAAGACAACTGTTTTCCCTAAAGGCATGTCTTTTGCCATTAAGTCAGAAACTTAAAAAGATGTGTTGGATATCTAATATAAATTTTGACAAAATTTCTATGTATATTTAGAAGGTATTGGTCTGCTAGGACTGCCATAACTGAATACCATAACTGTTGGCTATACAACAGCAATTTATTTTCAGACAGTTCTGAAGGCTGGAAGTCCAAGGTCAAGATAAGATGCTGGCTGGGTTGGTTTCTGGTGAGGGCCCTTTCCTTGGCTTGTAGGTGGCTGCCTCCCGGCTGTGTCCTCACATGACCTTTTCTCTATGTGCATGCATCTCTGGTAGCTCTTCTTCTTCTCATGGGGACACCAGTCCTGTGGGGTTAGGACTCCACCTTTCTGACCTCATTTAACCTTAATTATCTTCTTAAAGGCCCTATTTCCAAATACAGCCACAATTGGGGGTTGGGGCTTTGACATATGAATTTTGTGGAAATGCAATTCAATTTATTACAATGATTTGACTTTTTCACCTTTGATGGTTGTAAAACCAAATATCGAAATAAACTAGACTTAGACGTTCAATTCTCTCTGTCACAAAATGTTAAGCAAATATTTCTGAATGACATAAAAATATCACTCTCACTGAATCTATTATTTTTTCCAGTGAAAAAAGTTTTTTTGGCCCTTAATAAGCAAAATGAGGTGCTTTTAAAATGTTATTTTATCTTTAACTCATTTGTTATTTTATATATGTTTATAGTATGTATACCATATTTGCTCATTGTTATTGGTGGAGGTATGTGACCATAATGTTTGAATATCATTGCCACAGAAAACCAAATCTCACATAGGCCAAAGAACAATTCTAGAACTGAGTACAATATTTGTTACTTTTAATCACATTCATTGTGACAGTAATCAAATTCATTGTGACATTTTGTTTAATCATTGAGAACACCTGTGACAAGATGCTTTCATCAGCAACCTCAGGGAAATAAAATATTTATTAAAATATTTATGTGTGTATTGACATATACAAAGTAATATATAATTTAAATGTATGCCTATTTTGCTCTCTCTAAAGATGCTAGATCCACATACTCTCCTTCAAGTTAATTTGTGAAAGTTCCATGCATGTTTTATTCACAAAACTATGATGCATGATAATCAATATACATCACAGAGCTTGTCACGAGCTTGGCAGGCCTCTTATTTGGATGAATACAAGAAATTTATATAATGAAATCCTCATGATATTCAGCACACATCTATTCCTTTTGCAGCCAGCATGTTTTCACTTCAGGTAACCATAAAGTTCCCCTCTAAAATATCATTCCTTTTCCACTCTCTCTCTGTGTTCTACTTGATGCTAGAAGAAAAGCAATGATCTAGAGTAAGCCAATCAGTGCATTTCATTCCCGTGGTCACAGTTCAGGAGTAGGTATTTGACAGTAGTCAGGCCAGATTTCACACGCCAAAAGAACACTTCTAGAATTGAGTACAATATTTATTATTGTTAATCACACTTATTGTGACATTAATAATCTTCATTTTGACATTTTGTTTAATCAATGAAAGTACCTGTGACAAGATGCTTTCCTTAGCACAGGAAGTAAAGTATTTATTAAATATTTATGTGTTTATTGACATATGGGCCAGTGAGGTTCAATTCCAAGATTTTTGTTCTATCCAAGAGGTAAATTAACCCTCTCTTCCACTGTCCCAAGTATAAGGCATGTGAGTCTAGAGCCGCAGGAGGCCACCTCGTGGGGCCAGAGATTCTGCTAACTCTACAGAGGCAGAGGTGGGGCCCAATAATATCATTAGGGCCCCCAACTGAGCTTTATCTGATTAGTCCCAGACTTTTTAGCTTTGTTGTCTGCTTGTTTTTGCTCAAACCTCTTAAGCCGGTATTTTTGTTTGTTTGTTTTTGCTCACAATTGACAAAAATCCCAGCTGATCATGGGGCTAATAATATAATTACAGTGTTTAAAACAATAAAATAGTTAGCATGAATGACAGTCCTTTAAGTCTAATATTTGTAAGAGTTAGAAAACATCAAACCTGGAAAAAGGAAATGATTTGCTCAAACACTTGTAGAATAGCAGACATTCTGTCCACTGCATGGGGCTGTCTCCTCCATTCTCCTTCTCCAGCTGCTGCAGACATGGGCATGTGTATTATGTAAGACATCATTAATGCAAGTTGCTAAACTCAATTCATACTAGCCTAAGCCAAGAGGGAGCTTATTGGCTGATGAGGATACATGGGCTTAAAGGAAGAGCTGCAGGAATTCAGGTCTCAGGGACTCAAATGAGACTTATGGTAGTCTTAAAAAAATGCTCCCTCCATCTTTGTCAAGATATTCACTTCCTAATGTCCAGAACCTACAAATGTTGCCTTGTGTGCAAAAAAGAGAATATTATATGGCACATCTTGTAAGGAACTTGACAGGAGAAGCTTACCTAGGTGGGTCCTAAATGCAATCACGTGCATCCCTAATAGGAGACAGGCAGAAGGATAAGAAGAGGTGAGGAGACACAAAGAGAGAAGGCAACAGGATGATGGAGACAGAGACTGGAGTGGTGCTGCCACAAGCAAAGGAACACCTGAGAATGCTGGCAGCCACCAGAAGCAGGATAAGGCAAGAAACAGATTCTCCCCCAGAATCTGCAGAGGGACCACTGCCCTGCCCACACCTTAATTTGAGGCCTCCAGAACTGGGAGGAAGACATTTCTGTTGTAAGCCACCAAGGTTGTGGTAGTGTTCTATGGCAGTCCCAGGAAAGGAATACAGGACTCAATGCTATAGGTTTTCTCTCTCTCTCTCTCTCTGATTAGACTCTCAGCTTATTCTGCAGTTTTAGTTTCTCCATATGGCTGAGGAGATGGCTAGTGTAAGTCCCAAAATTGTATCCTCCCAGCTTTGGAACCTTGACAAAAAGAGAGCATTTATTTTCCCAAAGTCCTTACATCTAAGCCAGGAAGGGTTCTGACTGGTCCTATTTGTGTCCTGTGCCTCCCTACCCTCCTCAGACAAAGCATACTGACAAGGGGGAAGTGCTGTGTTCAGCTGTGTTTGGATCATGATACCATCGCTGTAACAGGCAGCACACTCTGATTGATCGCTTCACAAACCACATGGCATGAGGGAGGAGGTCTTTCCAAAGAAGGGACACTGGGCAGACTAAAACAACAAATATCAACGGCAAGGCAGTTGGCCAGATTCCTGGGCTTTGTCCCAGCCTGGGACCCCATGAGGGCATGTAGGGGTCTACGGCCATACCACCCCAAATACCCCCAATCTCGTCTGATCTCAGAAGCTAAGCAGGGTTGGGCCTGCTTAGTACCCAGTACTTGGATGGGAGGACATGTAGGGTAGTGGACAAAAGAACAGCAGACTTGTCCTGAGATGTGGGACATTGGATATTCCCTCCTCTAACCCACACATGGATGTAAACAACTGCCCTTGGAATTTATGTGGAGACTGGAATAGCTGCATGTTTGATCACAATGATGGCCCCACCCCTTTATAGGTTCCAGTCAGAATGGAACTAGTCTAGGCTAGAGAAGAGGGTGGCCTCAGTGGCACCATGAGGCATCATGAAGTTAATTGGCAGCATCAGGTTATGGAGTGGCTGAGGCTCTCCTGAGAATATCCCTGTGGAGAGGGGTTTTCATGGCCAGAGCCCAAAGCTAAAGAGAGTCGTTCCTTATTCTCTGGCCACTTCATGTCCCCCTCTTTCTCCCTTCTAGTCCCCGTCTCTCCAACTCCCTCCCTCCCTCTTCTTTCTTCTTTCTCATCTCCCACCCTTGGGAGAAGAAGCAGGATGCTTATGCACCAGCTACGGGCTTTGCAGAAAGCAGTTTATGCTTTTAATTTTTTTATGCTTTGAAAAGAAAATGCCTTCCCCTGCCTCATTTTAGTGGAACACTCTATTATCAGCATAATCACTGACATTTATCACAAAACCTCACTGACTGAAATTCTCCCAGGGTCTGGGCTACTCTCTGGGAGTAAATGAAGCACTTTTGAGCAATGACTGGGCTCCTTTCGGACCCTTAGGTATTATTTTTAATGTACCAGCAAAAGCTAAGAATGGAAATGAATAAATGCAGCTGTTTAAAGGAACCAATCTGTACATGAAGGTCATGCAGTAGAATAATTTGGCTCATTAAGAATGTGTGAATGTGACGGAAAATGCTCATTTTTTTACTGTCTTTTCATAGTAAATAGAAATGCTGCCATTAACCTGCTGAATGCCACTCAGATTGAGCCTACCAGAGATGATATTGCTTGCACACCCCATCCAGCTGGATCTGCTCCTTCAATGTCTCCTCTCTGCCCTTGTTAAATTTGTATTCACTTACGGCTACTTCCAAAGAAAGCTGACTCTTTCAAGTTACTGACTTAAATAGCTGTAATGGAAGTATGGGGGAGGAGGATGTAATATCTCTGCAAGGAAGAGACCTTTGGTTTCTTTCTTTCTTTTCTTTTCTTTCTTTTTTTATGTGAGGAAATAGTGCTACTCTAATATGAATGAAAATCTCCGAACCTGATTGCATGTTGAGGACTCCCAAGACCACTCTCAGATTTCGTGATTCACCAGAAGGACTCCTAGGACTGGGCACATACATGTGTTCATGGCTGTGATTTGTTACAGTGAGAGAATACAATGCAGCAACAGTGAAAAGAAAGGGCAGATGGGGCAGAGATCAGAGGAAACCAGGTGCAAGCTTCCAAAAGTCCACTCCAGTCATCCAGTGGAGTCACATGGGAATCGCTTCACTCCTCCAGTTACAACTTGGGACAATATGTGTGAAATGTTGTCTACCAGGGGAGCTCATTAGAGATTTGGTGCCCACGATTTTTACTGGGGCAGTCATGTAGGCACTCTGCCTAGTACATACCAGAAGTCCAGACTCTTAGAAGGAAAGCAAGTGTTAGCCTAAGCCATACTCTTTGCACAATTTAGGACCAATGAACCACTCTCATATTTCTGGCGATGGTGAAATCCCTCCTGAAATCCAAGCATTCTGATGCCAGTCATGGACCACCCTTGCAGTTAGGGGTTTCCAAGGATAGAAGTCTCAGGCTTGCTATGTTAACTCTTTAATTTCCACAACTTGTCAGTGGCCATAGCATTTTCTGCATTAAGGAAAACATGAAGTTATAGAGCAGGACTTATAATATAAATTAGGAGATACATCATGCAGACTCAAATGTCTTTCATGACCCCAGCCTTCTTTCAAATGGTACTTGTATGCCATGTGTCTATCCTGCTATCCTGGCCATAAATAATGGAATAAGAGATTTCTCCTTGAGTCAAAAGCTAAGAGATATAGTCGGACATAATGGGGACCAAAATCACAGAGTCTGACCAGTGAAGGGAGCTCCAGAGTGAGGGTGTATGTGTGTGACAAAATGACCCAAACCACTGTTTTTAGAATAATAAATGCTAGATGGAGAAAGGAAAATTGGATGACGAATGCTCAGACCGAGTGAGAACAAATATTGAGCTACTGTTCCAGGTCTTCTGTGAAGCGTGGTGTGCTCCTCAGTCTTGGAAGTCTATCATCAAGATAGATGAAGGTACACATTATCCATATTCTTGCAATGAATACATTTCCTTTGCTAATGTCTTTTCCAAGCAGCCTGAATGAGATTAGCCAACACCAGAGTAAATATTCCCTTTAAAAAGGAATTTGGCTACTGAAATGACCGTAGTTGTATTAGAGGGCATCCAAGGACACTTGGAAGAGTATATAGGTCAATAACAAGAAGTAGTACCTTACACTGCAAAAAGGAAGTTTCAGAACACACTCCACTCTCCCAAAAATAGAAAACATAAGTAGGCTTAAGAAACACTTTAAAAATTATCTGTGTGGTTGAGTCACAAGGAGTTATTGGGAAAGGTTCAGTGTGTTGGGACTATATCCTTTCCTATGAGATGGATATCAAGAAAGAGTGATGATCTCCGATGGCATAACTCTCCTGTCCTTGGCACAGCCAATGCCAGGCAGGATGAAACCAGGATGGTCTAGAGCAAGGATTCCTCTTGACAGGGCTGCTGGCAAGGGCTGTGAAGTTGAGAATAGCCCCTGAGATTTAAGCCCAGAAGCCCCAAACCAGACTGAAAGGTGAGCTGCAGCAATCTGATGGATTCAGTGGGAGGCAATATTCAACCCCTGCATCCAAATCAAGCTCCGGGATAGGAGTTTAGTGTATTTATCAACTTGTCTGTAGATTAAATATATCTTGAGTCAACATTTTTGGACTCTGCAAGGATGAGGATAATCAGAAGCGTACCCCATGAACACTGCTTAGTCTAGGATGTTCTTGTAGCAGGCCCTTAGAACACACAGTTAGATTAGGGGAACATACCACCTGCCATCAGACTAAACACTTCAGAGACTCCCATTCACATGTCCTTGGCTGAGGCAGGCCTGTGATTAGAAAGGATGGTTTTGTTCCAACACTGCCACCTTCTTAAGGAAAGGATAACCTCTCTTTATCTGGCATATGACCTTTCGGTTGTACTTGAAGTATTTGGGGCTGTTCAGGGATAGTGCTAAGTGGCATAAGAATACCTGCTTTGGAGTGATTGTTCCCTAGTGAGCTTCCTACAGTAAAAGTCTCAGATAAGCATTGTCTGAGACTATCCAATTTTAGTACTGGGGCTATTTCCAGCCTTTGTTTTGAGAATGGGCTCCAGTTTTCCTTCTCTACAGGGGGAGGGGAAAATGAATAGCTTCCTTAAGCATTCAGGGCATGGTTATGCTCTTATATATAGGACAATGGCTAAGATTACATGTAGAGTATTAGATCCTACAAGCCTGGGATGGGGAACTGGATCACCAAACTCTGGAATTCCTCTCAATTTACTGCTTATGGACATTTCCTTTTAACACTTAGTGTTTTGGGGCACCTGGGTGGCTCAGTGGTTGAGCATCTGCCTTTGGCTCAGGTAATGATCCGGGGATCGAGTCCCACATCAAGCTCCCTGCAGGGAGCCTGCTTCTCCCTCTGCTTATGTCTCTGCTTCTCTGTGTGTCTTTTATGAATAAATAAATAAAATCTTTAAAAATAAATAAATAAATAAAACTTAGTGTTTTATTTTTCCTAGAGTACCTGCACAGAAATAGCGTTTTATTTTTTTAATTACAAAATAACCAGAACTAAGACTTCCCATATTGCTCTTTTAGAAACATGAAGTTTACAATTTAATCATTTATAATATGATATGATTTTAATGCCCCATCTTTTTGTGTATTAGCTTTTGATATCTAAAGACCGAGCATTTGGATCTCAAAATGTTTTTCTTCGCACAAAGCCTATTTTGAAAAGCAAAAGCTAAAAACTGACTTTGTTATTTGCATTTTGTTGTAACAATCCTACCCTGAGGCAATGACAACTTCAGATCTACGTCAAATGGAGACTGGTCAAGGGGCATTAGGAAGTATGAGGAGTGGATAAGAGGTGAACATATCAGGTTATAGTATCTACTCTATATGCCAATGTGGTAGTCATGAATTGGGGGATTTAAGTAGAGTTTCCTTTGCTGATGTCAAGTTTTTCCTATATAGAAAGGTAGAGGAGTTTTCCTTGAGAGATTCTACTACATAGTAACATCTCATCTGCTGCTTAGTTTGGATGGGGCGACCTCCACAATCTAAACACCACTGAAGTTAGGAGACAGAAAGCAAAACCTCTAAGTTACTAAAACAGATTTCACAGAAGCCACACACCAAAGAGTTCATTCATAGGAAAACTCTTAAGCCCTCAAATAAAGACTATTTGTTTTAATTTACATGTTCAAACACTCCGTTATCAAGTTTCTGGGCTGGGCTGGAGTTAGCAGGTGACAGAGGGATCTAGTTGTATATTGCAAACAGCAGGAAAAACTGCTGATAGCATGATAAGCCACAGAGAAGTCAAAGTACAACAAAAAAAATCAATGCCATTTTGGGACTTTAGTGTCAAGACATGTCAGAAATTTCTCATTTCTTCCTGTAGCCAGTACTGTGATTGATAAGTGTCATAGTGCTCAGTGGGAATTCGGAAGAATCTAATCCAAGTATGAAATATGAGATTGATAATTTGATAATATGACTTAATAATAATAGTGTGACATGATGTTATGGCTTTGAGGGCACTAGCTTTTCAAAACTGAAAGTCAAGCTTTTGGATCTCCAAAACCATTTTTTTTTTTGGCAAGGTGAAGACTGTTATAAACTGAATTGCACCCCCGGAAAACTCATGTTAAAGCCCTAATCCTCATGCAATTAGGTACAGAAATACATTCTGTACGTCAGAATGTAATTGCATTTGAGGATAGGATCTAGGAAGAGGTGATAAAGTTAAAATGAGACTATTAAGGTGGGCTGGAATCCAATCTGACCAGTGTTCTCATAAGAAGAGATTAGGACACAGGGGGACACCCAAGGATGTGCACACATCGAGAAAAGGGCATGTGGAGCCACTGTGAGAAGAGAGCCATCTGGGAGCCAAGGAGGGAGGCCTCAGAAGAAACCAAACCTGCTGATGCCTTGATCTTGGACTTCTAGCCTCCAGAATCTCGAGGAAATAACTCTTTGTTGTTTAAGCCCCCCTCACCCCCTCCTCTGTCTGTGGTGCTGTGTTATGGCCACATGTAGCAAACTCATACAAAGACTATTTTGAAACCTAAATGCCAAGAATCAACTTCTTCGTTATCTGCATTCTACTGAAAAACAGCCCACCTGAGGCTTTATAATTTAGTCAAAGAGCAGTCCAGCAGATTTTCCCAGGTCTCCAGGAAGACACAGAACTGACCGCAGCGCTCTTCTCTCTGGGCATGTGGCTTGGGATAGCAGAAGGAACATAAGGCTTCAAGTTCAAATCTAGAAGATGGGCTACACTTAGAAGATGGGCTACAGTTTAAACTCTACTTTTCTGAGTCTCAGTTTGCTTATTTATAAAATGCAAATGAGCTGTAGAAATCCTATGAAATTACATTCAGGCTGCTTATGTAAAATTCCCAGCACAGGTCTGGCACATATTAGGCAGAAAGCAAAATATGGTTCTATTACTATTTCTACTCACCTTATTATGATCTTGGTATTCTCTGTTGAAAAAGGGCAGGGAAGCATGTCATTTTTAAAATAGATTTCTAGCCTTAATGTATTAAGATTCAAATGTCTGGATGGTTAAAGGGATGAGCATTAGGTGTTCAGAAAGCTGGATTATCCAGAAGTGTTCTCCAAAGATGGTCAAGAGTTGAGACATTGGCATAAATATTTTGTGTCCTTTGAACTGCTTCCAATTCCTATTCTCCTTGTTTAATTCTCAACTCCAAGTGCCCCAGTTCTCCCATATATGCTTCATAGCTTATCGGAATCCCTCAAAACTTTCTTTTTGCTATATTTTATTCTTTCTGTCATTTTCCAAAATGTCTATAAAGGCTTAAGCCAAGAAAATTACATCATAAAATCTACCACGGATTTAGCTAAGAGAGTCCATGATGAATTTGGTAGTTTGGTTATTGCTGGCTTGATGGAGGGTATTTAAATGAGTGACAGCAGCTGATGCCAGAGTGTGCAGGTGAAAGAGTGACAAAGAAGCAAGACAGACATGCATGGATGGGGGTGGGGGAAGCTGAATTGAGGGAAGCCCTCTCTCATATGGGAGCAGACTGGGAATGTATTTATAGGTGGACAGAAGTAGCTCCTGGAGAGGGTAAGATGATAAAAATAAAGACAAAAGAGGAAAGACTGGGAGAGGCAGAAGGAATTGGGTTTGAGGCCCACTTAGGTGAGGAGGCTAACCTGGCACAGGAAGGCTGCAAGCTCTTCTTCAGGGGCAGGGAGGTGGAACGTTAGGGACATAATAGTAGGGTTGGAGGCAGAGGGAGGAGAAGTTGAGGGGCTCCTGTCTGATAGCTCATTTTCTTTGTGACAAATGATCTCAACTGCTAAGATTAAGGCCACTGGGCTGGAAAAGGGGCTTATGGAGAATGTGTGGAGTTATCAACATGAAATGGGAAAGGACAATTGATAGGAATGAGTGAAACCATTGCTAGTCAGGGCAGAGACCAAGGTTGAGAGAAAATAGGGTTGTAGAGACAACTGTGAGTCACTAAAGGTTTTTGAGGAGGGAATGTGATAATAAATATATTGGAGGACGCTTTTTAAATGCTGATGTTGCAGGTAAGCTTTACCAAATTTTAGGGTGGCTGGTAATATAACCAAAGAAGGAATGGTAAACAGAGTTGTTTTAAAGAAAGGCCATCTAGACCTTTATACAAAACGAGATGTCATTTCTCCTTGGCCCGCTGGATCCCTGTGACACTCTGATGATAGGGAATGTTAAAGGGAGACTGGAAGCATGGAGGAGATTTTTGGGACAGTGTTACTTTCTGTTCCTGTCAGTGTTACCCCAGGAAAGGATCTCCACCCTGTCGATGGTAATCACTTCTTGTTTCCATTTTTTCAACCTCACAGCATTGCCTTGGAGATACCATCCTAGCCAGCTGACTTCCTCTCCTCAGAGATGTAAGTGGCAGCTTAAAGATCGCTCCTTTGAGCTCGAGGGACACCAACTGCTGACAGCCGACCCCCAGGTGTGGGCCCCAGCTCAGCAGGCCTGTCCTTTAAGCTTCTAGATTCTGATAACCCGGACTTTCTCCCTTTCTCCCTCCCTTAGCCCTAGGAGTAGTAGCTGTTTCCCGCAATTCCTTTTTTTTTTTTTTTTAAAGATTTTATTTACCTACTCATGAGAGACACAGAAAGAGGCAGGGACATAGGCAGAGGGAGAAGCAGGCTCGCTGTGGGGAGCCTGGTGCGGCACTCGATCCCAGGACCCCAAGATCATGACCTGAGCCAAAGGCAGATGTTCAAGCACTGAGCCACCCAGGTGCCCCTGTTTCCTGAAATTCTGTGTTCCCTCAGCATTCCCCCTTTACCTTCCAGTCCTCAACACCTGCTTAATCAGTTTCAGATAAATACTTTCTATAAAAATCCATACTGGTTCTTGTTTTCTTGATTAAATCCTTAGCATAGTCACTGCATTAGTTTGCTAAGGTTGCTGTAACAAGTTACCAAACTGGGTGGCTTGAGCAACTTAAATATGTCTCACAGTTCTGGAGGCTAGAAGTCTGAGATCAAGATGTTGGCAGGGTTGGCTCCTTCTGAGGGCTTGCAGGGAAGGTTGTAAATGCCCTCCTCCTCCTCCTCCTCCTCCTCCTCCTCCTCCTCCTCCTCCTTCTCCTTGTTCTTCTAAAATTTTATTTATTTATTTATTTATTTATTTTTAAATATTTTATTTATTTACAATAGACATAGATAGAGAGGCAAAGACACAGGCAGAGGGAGAGACAGGCTCCATGCCGGGAGCCCGACGTGGGACTCGATCCTGGGGCCCAAGGACCACGCCCTGGGCCAAAGACAGGTGCTAAACCGCTGAGCCACCCAGGGATCCCCCAAATTTTATTTATTTATTTGAGAGAGAGAGCACAATCAGGGTGAGCAGCAGAGGGAGAGGGGGAAGCAGGCTCCCTGCTGAGCAGGGAGTCCCATGTGGGGCTGGGGCTGGGGCTTAATCCCAGGATCCTGGGATCATGACCTTAGCTGAAGGCAGCTGCTTAACGGACTGAGCCACCCATGCACCCCAATGGCTATATTCCCTCTATGTGTCTCTGTCTCCAATTTCCCTTATCTATAGACGGCAGTCATATCAGATTAGAGCTCACCCTAATGGCCTCACTCTAATTTGATTACCTCTGTAAAGATCCTATGTTCAAATAAAGTTACATTCTGAGGTACTGGGTATTAGGACTCCACCATACAGAAACTGTAGGATGTGGCGGGAGGACACAAATCACTCTCTAACAGTGGCCTTCAGCATAAGGAATAGCAGTCATAGAAAACTGTGTTTAACTTTTGGTTTGCCCACTTCTAGCTCTATGTTCTTGGGCAAGTAGCTTAATCTCTCAAAACCTCAATTTTTATCCTTTATGAAATGGATGTAGTAGTTCCTACATCACATTTCAAATGAGATAATATTTTTGAAAATCTCAAATTCTCCTCCCCCTTCTCTCTTTTTTCTTTGTTTCTTCTTTTTTCTTTCTTTTTGTATTTTTCTAAGAGAAGATAAACATGTTGCTCCTTCATCTTGCCCTATTCATTCTATTATTCTTATCCTGTTGGTATGAAAAGATAGAGCGAGGGCTGTTCTTAGCCCTGGAAAGCTACACCTCCACTAACAACCCTTACTCTGCAACCCTTATTCTAATTTAAGTGGTACTGTGGGGGCTTCCTCCTGGCCCCCCTTTGCTCTGTAACTCATTTCTCTGATCCCTTTAGCTTGATCTGGGTGTGTCCTTGTTAGAGACCCTACTTTCCTAAATAAGTCTTAGCCAAGTATCTTGCTGCTAACCACACCCATCTCTCAGGGGAGAGTGCTTTTCCACACACTACTTTGTTTAGAAATCCTTGTTCCTGGAAGCTGACAAGCTGTGCATTTCTTAAAATGTAATGATTACCTATGAACAGTACAGCTAAATATAGTCATGCAAAATGCAATATTTTAAAACAGAAGAACATTGTTTAGATAAGATTTTGTATAGTTTTCTACTATGTACAGTGAGAGGTCTCTGTGAAGTTTGTATTATATAACATTTTGAAAAAAATGAAATTTTTAAAGTGGCGTGACAATTAATTTTATGTATCAACTTGACTAGGCCATGAGGTGCACAGATATATGGTCAAGCATTATTCTGGTTGTTTCCATGAAGGTGTTTTTGGGTGAGATTAACATTTAAATAAGTAGATTGGGTAAGGTATATAGCTCTTCCTAATGTGGGTGAGCCTCACCCAATTATTTGAAGGTCTGCATCAAATAAAAAGGCTGACTTTTCCCAGTAAAACAATTCCTCGAAGGTAGTCCTTTGAACTGGGATATCAGCTTTTTCCTGACTTTGGACTCAAACTAAAACGTTGGCTCTTTCTGGGTCTTGAGACTCCTAATCTTCAGATTGGAACTGCACCATTGGCTCTCCTGGTTCTCAGGATTTCAGACTCTTACTGGAGTCTGAACCTTTGGTTCTCCTGGATATCTAGCTTGCCAACTCGCCTCGTAGATCTTGGGACTTGTCAATATAACCATGTCAACCAATGCTTTATATTAAATCTTTCTACATATATATATCCCCCTGGTTTTGTTTTTCTGGAGAACACTGTTTCAGCCTGGAAAGAATTTTAGCAGTGCTTTTCAAACTCCAATGTGAATACAAATCACATGGAATCTTATTAAAATGCAGATTCTGATTCAGGATGTCTGGGGTGGGGACTAAGATTCTGTACTTCTAAAAAGTTCCTAGGTGATGCTGATACTGTTTGTCCACCGACCACACTGAATACCAGTGCTTTAGGGATCCTAAAACAGAGGTTCTCAATTTGGCTGCACATTAGAATTATCTGGAGTGCTTTTCACAAATATTCATGCCTGGTTCCCAGCCCCAAGAAGTTTAACAGATTTAACTGGACTGTGGTTGGACTCAAGTATCAGTATCTTTTTAAAAAGTATTCCAGGCAGCCCAGGTGGCTCAGTGGTTTAGTGCCGCCTTCAGCCCAGGGCGTGATCCTGGAGACCCGGGATTGAGTCCTGTCGGGCTCCCTGTATGGAGCCTGCTTCTCCCTCTGCCTGTGTCTCTGCCTCTCTCTGTGTGTGTCTATCATGAATAAATAAATAAAATCTTTTAAAAAAAGTATTCCAGGTGATCCCAGTGTACAGTCAGGGTTGAGAATTGGTATTCTGGTCCAGGGTTTGTCAAAACTTTCTTATATATGAAAATCACCTGGGAATCTTGTTAAAATGGTTCTGAGCCCGGAGCCTGAGATTCTGCCTTTCTTTTTTCAAAGTTTTATTGATTTATTTGACAGGGAGAGGGGAGAGCACAGCAGGGGGAGCAGACTCCCCAGTGAGCAGGGGGCTCGATCCCAGAACCCTGGGATCATGACCTGAGCCAAAGGCAGACATTCAACCCAGGCGCCCCAGATTCTACATTTCTAAATAGCTTCTAGGTCACTTCAGGGTTGCTGGTCCACAAACCACATTTTGAGTAAGGATGTAATTCAGTGTTTCTCAACCATGGCATTGTTGAAATTTTGGACCAGATAATTAGGGAGCTACCCTGTGCATTGTAAGCTCTTTAGTAGCATCCCTGGTCTCTACCAGATGTCAGTAGTACATTTCCTCATCCTGGACCAGTTGTGACAACTAAAAATGTCTCTGGACATTGTCAAGTATTCCCTGAGGGGCAAAATCACTACTACTACCACTATGCCCAACTGTGTTGGTCTAAACCAACCTCCTCGTTTTATTGGAAACTGAAGTCCTGTTACAATGTTCCCATCTTCTAAGGATCTCAGTATCTCTAGATATTTGAAAGCTGGCAGCTCACAAAGATGACAGTTGCCTCAAATGGAGTATCATAGGTAGAACAATAGCCCCACCCCAGGATGTCTGTGCCCTATTCCTGAAACTTGTGAATATGTTACTTTGCATGGCAAAAGAGGTTGTACAGTTATGATTAAGTTAAAGACCTTGACACAAGGAGATAATTCTGGATTATCCAAGTTGATCCAATGTAATCACTAGGGAGTAGGAGGTGCAATGATGAAAGAAAGATCAGAGACAGAGAGAGAGAGAGATGCTCTTGGCTTTGAAGATGGAAGAAGGGACAACAATGCAGACATCTTCTAGAAGGTGAGAAGTCACAGGGAACAGATTCTTTCCTAGAGCTCCTAGAAGGAATGCATCCTTGTCTATATCTTGATGATGGCCCAATGAAACCCATTTCAGATTTTGAAACTTCAGAATCATAAGAAGATAAATATGTGTAGTTTTAGGCCAATAAGTTTGTGGTAGATAGCTACAGCAGCAATAAACTAATACACAGGAGAACATGATAAGCAGGTAAATAAATAGTCCTTTGTTGTGAGAGAACCTTTGTTTAAGGTCAGTATCCATAAAACAAGGGAAAGTCTCCAGGAACCCATGAACCACCAGAGCCTTCACAGGTATAACTTTCCCTGGCATTTCAAGGCATATCTTAGAGAGATACCTCCAGAATCCTCCCCTAACCTCCAGGTCTGAGCTAGAGCCTCCCTTTTAAAGCACTTACTAGCCTGCCATGTGTAATCCTTCGGCCTGTGGTATGATGGTTAAATGATCCTCCATGCCCTCAGGCTAAATGTGATTTATGTAAAAGCAATGCTACAGCCTGTGAGTAAAGTCTATTTATTATTTTATAGCCTCTGGATAATGCTAAACCATGCCATTTGTGGCAGAGTAAGACAGCATATCTTGAACCTTGATATTAAGGAAAAGGAAGATGAGAATACAACCAGGGTAGGTAATTAGGCTAAAGTTTCAGGGTAATGTGCCCAAGGGCCTTTCTTTACCCTGATAGGATTCACTTCCCAACTCCCCACCCCAGGCTGGCCATTGCCACCACCAGAGAGTATGTGTTCAGGAGTGCCTAGAGGAGATCCCAGAATTTGTGCCGATGAGCATCTCCTGTTGATAGTGTGTATCCTTTTCTGACAGCTGTAGCCTTTCAGCCTATAAGAGCCAAGTAAAATTTGCATATAATCTATCTATTTGAGTATTAGTTTTTACTGATTCTAGAACCCAGTTTTATGTTGGATTAGTGACCACTTTTTACTCAGTGTTATACTTGCCTGTTTAACTGCGTAAGCCCTCCACCAAACTAGAGTTTTTAAGGTGACAGAGAACTCTATCTTCTTTACTCTTTTATTTTCATCATGAGCATAGTGCCTATCATGCAGTAAGTGCTTTTTTATGTTTGTGGAAGCATTGAGAATGAAGATGGGTTTTTGGCATGTTGAATTTGAGGAGCCCTTGAGACTAGACCTCGAGTTAGATACCTGCTAAGCAGTGGGTTGTGTAAAGCAGAGGTTCAGGAGGTTGTTCTGAGCTGGAGTTACGGAAGTTGGTTAAGGCCATGGACGGGAATGTTGTCATTCAGTCAAAAAGTCCAGAGCGGGGCATTTCTGACATTTTGGGCTGGATGATTCCTCATTGTGGGAGGCTGTCCTCTGCATCGTAGGATATCTGAGAGAATGTCTAAACTCTACTTACTAGATGCCAGTTGCACTTCCCAACTTGTGACAACCAAAAATGTCCCCAGATTTTGTCAGATGTTGCCTGGAGGGAAAATTTGCTCCTGGCCCTGGGTGAACAAAAGCATCCAAAGGGCCGCACTTATTTGTGTGCACGTCCCCAGACACTTGGCTGTGTAGAGTCAAATGAGGGGCTCTTCCTCATTGCCTCATGATCTCATCCCTGCTTCCAACCCCTTACTCCAACCCAGACACTCTCTCTGATATTGGAAGTAGCAATGTGACATTAACAAAAGCAGTAATTATGACTATGCTGTGTAGTATTTTTAAAAGAGAGAAAGTTATGTTCTCAATCCTATAAAACTGGGGCTCTTTTTCCCTTAACCTCATTTCTCACAGAAATGCCTCCTTCCTAAGCGGGATCCCCTTACTAATATGTTTCACAGCTCCTTGGAACTCTTGGGTCCCTGGATAGGAGCAGAGACTTCTGAGAGAACCTAGGTCTGCCTGGGGCTGGGGTGGTTCTGAGGAAGGAGTTGGAGCAGGTGCCAAATAAGATTTTTCTTCTGAGGCTCCACACATTACAACCTTTTCCTTTCATGCTTGGAAGTATGTGCTGAGCTAACCACACAATAGCCCCAGTCAGGCCAGTGAGTGATGTTTCCCAAGATGGATTTAATCACTGAAATACTGCACATAAGTTGAAGTCTCAAAATGAATTCACTGTGTCTCACAAACTATAGAAACATGAGAAATAAAGCCACAGGGCAACTCAGAGAGAGTAGATGGATGTCACCTTACAGCAAAATTGGCAGGGTGTTTGGAGGGCTTCCCTTTAGGGTCCATTGGGAGCAAGACAAGAGGGCTTGCTTTCCTCTCAATATCCTTTCCTGTATCTCCCAGAACATTTGCCATGTCTGGAAAAACCTCATTTTGATATTTTTTGACAAAAAAAAATCAAGCTTATCTAAGAAAACACTGCTGCTTTTCTGTTTATGGTACTAAGCATCTCATTTTTCACTATGTCTCCTGATGAAATATTCATCATAAGATGAAAGAAATCACAGTTTGAAAGTAAGAAATGGAGAAGGAGCCAGTGATCTCTGTCAAAAGAGCAGTATAATGAGGCTGGGTAAATGGGGCACTTGACCCTCATATCATTCAACATTTATAGGGCTTCTACTATGTTCCATGCTGTGTGCTAGGCACAGGAGATATAGGTGGAAAAGATAGTTTGGAACCACAGATTCTAAACCATAGGTAAATAGCTGACTGCCAGCCAGGACAGTAATCCTAATGACAAATAAGGGGGCCTGTGGGTACACATATGGGCTACTCTAGATGAGATGGAGTCAGGGAAAGGGTCCCAGAGGAGGCATCATGTAAGCAGATGGGAGTTAGATAGGTGATGATGGGATGGTGGGATGGGCAGGGAGTGGGGATTCCAAGCCAACGGCAATTAAGAGGGGTCTCTTTCTGGGCAGAGAGAGAGACCACAGACTAGAAGCAATTTAGTCTGGCTGGAGTAGACAGTGTCAAGCGTTGGGGGTGCAGGATGCTAGCAGAAGACATTAGAGAGATTTGACTGGTGGAATCCATGGAAGAAATTCTCTGGTTAGGAGCAGGAGTCAGCTGGAAGCCAGGTCTAGAGATACAGATATCTCCAGCATTGGAGTCTAGTATGGCCTTAGCAAGAAAGCCCTTTGGGCTTCCTGCTGACTCCAACCCAGAGATCAAGCTCATTAAGTAGCTAGCAGGCCACCAGAGGGGGTTTGGTCTTGGCAGGTGGTGGAGTTGGATTTCTTGAGCTCTGCATGGGCACAGATGTGTCTAATCACACTGTAGTTCCAGGGCCAGACTGACCTTTGCTCCAGGGCTGGTAGGAAGTGCTCTGAGGGAATACATATGTAGAATGCAGCAATATCATTCATTTCAAAAGAGGAAGGAATTCATAAATAATTGATGCTAATTAGAGATAAGTGACAACTTAGCTGAAGTTTCTGTCAGCCATCAAGGATAGGTGGATAGTGCCAGCTTAAAGGTGGAATGTCAGGGCGAGCCCTCCTCCACACCACCTGTCAAAGTCTCTTCTCCCATTCGGTCAAGTCCATGATCTCACCAGACCCCTTAAGAGATCCCAGTTCAGTACTCTGAGCCTCACCCTGCAGCTGCCTTGCCTATAGCACTTCTGCTCTGTCTCACTTACATGGTTGGCTCTCTGTTCTTCTGGATCCCTCCTGGCACCCACCACAGGGGACTCCTAATAGAATTCCACTAAATTTAAGAGGAATACTTTCAGTTATAAAATAAGTCATGGAGATGTAGTGCAGAGCATGGAGAATATAATCAATAATATTGTAATAACCTTGCATGGTGACAGATGGTAAGTACACTTACCAAGGGGATCATTTTGTAATGTAGAAAAATATCAAATCACTATGATATACACCTGGAACTAATAGGATACTGTATGTCAATTATGCTTCAATAAAAAGAATTCAGAGCCAGAGGGAGTTTGCAGAACAAGGTATCCAACTTCTTTATTTAACAGCTGAAGAAACACAATTTACAGCTGGGAGCTGTTGGAAGAAGCCATGACCTGCCAGGCAGGCAGAGGAACAGAGAAAGCCTGCCTGCAGCAAGAGAGGCTATGAAGCAGAGAGATTCTTGGAAAGGAGCAGAGCTGAGAGATGGTGAAAGAGGATGCCCAGGTTGCTCGGTTCCACCTCTCCTTGATGTCTAGCTGCTTGCCTGCCTTCAGGCTCCATGAGATCCCTTGAAGCCTAAAGGGCAAATTCCCATTTCCCTTACGGTAGCTAAAGTCAGTTTGTTACATGTAGGGCATACATAATGAATCAGGATTCAGGTATGTAAAGTCACCTTTTTCTCTTACAGGTATTGGTGTTAGTTTCTTGTGGCTGCTGTAAAAAAAGAAATGACCAAACAAATGATCTTGTTTTCTTAAAACAAGAAAAATATATTTTTTTCACAGTTCTGAAGCCAGATTTCAAAATCCGTATCACTGGGCTAAAAACAATGTGTCAGAGGGCCATGCTCATGCCAGGACCTTGCTACTTCCAGAGGCTCTAGGAGACGGTCTGTTTCTTGCCTCTTCCAGCCTCTAGTGGTTGCGACCATTCTTTGACTTGTGGTCACTTCCTACTCTGCCTTTTGTCTTCTTTTTATGCATTGAATCTCCGTACTCTTATAAGGACACATGTAATTGCATTTAACTTCTTGCCAGATAATCCAGGATAATCCTTCATCTCAAAATATTTAATGTAATTCCATCTGCAACGTATAAGGTAACATTCATTCACAGATTCTACAGATGAGGATATGGATATCTTTCAGGGGGACACTATTCAGCCTATTATATTTGGAATATTTAAAAAACAAAATGCCAATTTAAAAGGATGATAGCTGGCAGTAGAATGGTAGAGAAAAAACCAGGTCAGATAAAGGCACCCAGACCCAGAGAATATAGGATCTGACTCTCCAGGTCAACATAGGCCCCTGGAAGAGATGGACGCATCATTTTAGATCCTGGTCCAGGTACCAGCCATCATGAGCACTCAGCTAGCATCCCTTGTTTGGATTTCAAGGAACTTTCTAAAAATTTGGCTCCTCATGTAGATTAACCAACAGTGAAAGAATGGACTGATAAGTATACCAAAGTAACTAGTTTGCGGGATCATATTTCTCATCATAAATGTAAAAATCAGAATTCCATTGTTTGTTTTGTTTTGTTTTTTGCTCATTAGTTTCTATGAGTTTGAGTAGCACATATTAGACTCGTAGATTCAGGCTGTCTTGTTTATAAGCTTGGAAATATAATTTGCCAGCATACTGATAGTAAATCCATCCCCGAAGGGGCAGTCAACCGGAGTTGTAGTACCTTGATCCTAATTCCAAATTCCTAAGGAGATTTTTTTTTAAAGATTTATTTCATTTATTCATGAGAGACACAGACTGAGAGAGAGAGGCAGAGACATAGGCAGAGGGAGAAGCAGGCTCCTGGCAGGGAGCCCGATGCGGGACTTGATCCTGGATCCCAGGATCACAACCTGAGCCGAAGGCAGGCACCCAACTGCTGAACCACCCAGGCGTCCCGATAATTTTTTTTTAGGTCAATTTCCCAGCCTCAGGCAATCAGCTGTGGCTAGGGAAGGAGGCCCCTTTGAATGTACTGCCTTTATTTTATGCTCATTTGGGAGGGGTAGGTTAAAAGTTGGAGTATATGGCAAACAAAGGACATAATCATCCCCTGATATCTGTGTTGTACTTAAATTCTCAGAGGGCATTCTATTTTCAAATGCTCCTTGTACCATCTATGAAGTCTTCATGATTATGTATTTGTGTGTATTTTCAGGATTCATGGTAAAACTATAGTTTCTCCTTCCTACCATGTATTCTTCTTACTTCCACCTATTAATCTCTATGAAATACCTTTGATTTATAATCTACAATGACTATTATTCATATTCAATCTCTGTTTTTAGCCTTATCTATGTATCACCTGTATTTATTGTTTAATATTTTGAAAAAAAATCAACTCACTCTATAAATACATTAATTTAACAAATAAACTCCCTATCTTAAATGAAAAACTTTCCTTAAAAGGAAGGTAATCACACCAATAAATGTAGCAGGATGTTAGAATGCAACTGAGGCCCAGTGCAATACCCAATATACAATAGATATATTATCAGAGTATAGACAGACTCCTCCCATGCAAGTCTACACAGGAAAATATGGAGAACTGGTTCTATGGTTTTTGCATCCCTTAGTCAGATCAGTGATATTTAAAAATGAGTTGGGAGGATGACAGGAGAGCAAGACCCGAGAAGGATCTCCTAGGTCAGAGACCCAAGGGAAAGAGCACTGACTTCTCTTCCAAGCTAGCGTGACAAGCTTCATTGGGACCACACAGAGAACTGCAGAAGGAGTTCCCTGCAGTCAAGGGACACAGAGCAATGGCGACTGACTCTATCTCGGAAAGGTGGAAGTGGCTATGTTGGAAAGTTAGGACTTTCTGGGCCATACTAGCAGAGTTTGGGAGATCACGGAAGTGTGACATTTCCTGTGTACCAGAATAGGCCACTTGGGAGAAAGACAGCTGGAGTGTAGTCAGATCATCCTGGGTATTTCCAACTGAGTGTCCAGGAGGAACTCCAGCAAGAAGAACTAGGAGAAATGCTGGCTTCTTAGGGGCTGTGAAAGGAGTGGTCAGTGGCCACTTAGACCAAAAATGCCTCAGTTAAGTCCCGCAACAGGGAGTGATAGAAATCTCTATGACATGGCTGGACGAGGAGTCCTCTAGCGTGAAAGACACCTCAGCAGAGGAGGGGCGGTCTAATCACTTTCCCCAGCTCTTCAATGATGTGCAGCCCTGCATATTTGCTTCGAGGCACCTGGCTATTCCCAGTTTCCTGGGTGTAGCCTAGGGATGGTGGCCTATAGTCATTCAATAGCTGCCAGTACTGTAAGGACACTGATGTTCCAAGGACACTGCTGTGAAGGTAAAAGGTGAGTGGGTGCTTTTAGCCTTGTTGAAGGAGGCCATGGTCATTTGCAGAGCCAACTTTAGTTTGCAAGACATGCCTGCCCTCCCCCCACCAGGGGCAGACAGCACCTGGGTGAGGCTGAGGGCCAACCTGTGCATGTAGCATAGCAGTGAGGCTGGACCAGCCGGCAGATGGAAGTGGTGGTTTAGTGGCCCTGGCGTTTGTGTGCTGGTTTGCATATTCACGTGGGCACCCACCAAGCCCTGAGAACTTTTTATTGTTGCCATTTTATTTTCTATTTTCTGTTTTCTCTCTCTGATTTTCATTTCTCTGGGGTTTTTTTTCTTGCCTTCCTATGGACCACTTGAACATTTTTTAGAATTCCATTTTGATTTATCTGTCGTGATTTCAAGTATAACTCTTTGCATAGCTTTTTTAGTAGTTGCTCCAACAATTACATTATAGATACCTAACATGTCAGTCTGTTGGTGTCAGTCTCCCAGTTTGAAAATAAAAGAAAAGCCGTACTTCCCTTTATATCCCATTACCCTTCCCCATTTATGATATAATTGTCTTAAATTTATGATATATTATCATTCCCCATTTATGATATAATTATGTTACAATTTTTTGAAGATTTTATTTATTTATTTGAGAGAGAGAGAGAGCACGAGCAGGGGAGCAGCAGAGAGAAAGGGGGAAAAGCAGGCTCCCCACAGAGCAGGGAGCCTGACTCGGGGCTCAGTTCCAGGACCCTCACATCATGAGATAAGCCAAAGGCAGACACTTAACCGACTGAGCCACCCAGGTGCCTGCCCCTTAAATATTTTAAACTTAGAACTGTATCAGTGTTATAACTTTTAAGGTACTTGCCCAACATCACTTTGAAAACTCCAGAGAAGAAAAGTTTATTGGATTTACCCATTTTTCACTTACTGTGTTGCTCTTTGCTGATGTTCCAGTTTCTTTATTGTTTCCTTTCTGGTTAGAGAATTCTGTTTAACCATTATTTTACTGTGTCTTCTGGTGACAAATTCTCTTAGTTTCTCTTCACCCGAGAACATCTTGATTTCCTCTTCATTCCTGAAGGATATTTTTGCTAGGTACAGGACTCTGAAATTGAAAATTCTTTTCTTTCATCACTTGAAAAATACTGTGCCACTTTCTTTTGGCCTTTATGATTTCTGATGAGAAATCTGCTGCTATAAAAATTGTTTTACTGCTGGGACGCCTAGGTGGCTCAATGGCTTGGCACCTGCCTTCGGCCCAGGGCACGATCTCAGAGTCCCCAGATCGAGTCCCGCATCGGGTTCCCTGCATGGAGCCTGCTTCTCTCTCTGCCTGTGTCTTTGCCTCTCTTGCTCTCTGTGTGTATCAATAAATAAATAAAATCTTTTTTTAAAAATTGTTTTACTGCTATAGGTAGGATATCATTTTTCTCTGGCTCCTTTCAAGAATTTTTCTGTCTTTAGTTTTGCAAAGGTTAATTATGGTATGTCTTGGCATGGCTTTTTTTGGGTTATCCTGTTTGGAGTTTCCTAAGCTTCTTGAATCTGGAGGTATATGTCTCTTGCCAAATTTGGGATGTTTCTGATTATTATTTCTTTGAATAATTTTTCAGTCCTATCCTTTTTCTTCCCTTCTGGGACTCTGATGACATAAATGTTAGATCTTTTCATATGATTCCACAAGTCTAAAGATCTGCTTAATTTTTCCAGTCTGTTTTTTTCCTCTGTTGTAAAGATTGGCTAATTTCCATTTTTCTATCTTTTAGGTCATTGTTTCTCTCCTAAGTCCCCCCCCCCACCCCGCATTCTGCTGTTGAGCCCATCAACTGAAATTTCTATTTTTGTATTTTCAGTTCTAAACTTTCCATTTGGTTCTTTATGTCATCTGTTTCTTTGCTAAGTCTTTCTCTTTCTTTCTTTCTTTCTTTCTTTCTTTCTTTCTTTCTTTCTTTCTTTTTCTTTCTTTCTTTCTTGATTTTATTTATTTATTTGAGAGAGAAAGAGAGCATGGCAGAGGGAGAGGGAGAAGCAGCCTCTGTTGAGCAGGGACCCCAACTCGAGGTTCCATCCCAAGATTCCAGTATCATGACCTGAGCCGAAGGCAGATGCCTAACCCAACCAACTGAGCCACCCAGGTGCCCCTTTGCTGAGACTTTCTCTTGTTTGCCCGAGATTTTCTAGTTTTCATTTGCTTCAAACATATTTCTAATTATTCACTGAAACATTTTTATCATGGCTACTTAAAAATCTTTCTCAGATAATTCCAACATTTCTGTTATCCCAGTGTTAGCATTTATTGATTGTTTTATTTCCATTCAGATTGAGATATTCCAGGTTCTTGGTATGATGAGTGATTTTTAAATTGATATCCAGACATTTTCATATTATGTTTTGAATCTCTTGATCTTATGCAAACCTTCTGTTTTGTCTGGCTTTTTTTGGTAGGAGAAAGGGACTGCCACCTTGTTACTGCCAAGTGGAGGTAGACATCCGAGCTCCTCACTCAGTTTCTACTGATACCCAAGGTAGTTGAGCCTCTTGCTACTGTGGAACAGGTCAGGAGTTCTGATTCTCCATGTGTTTTCCACCATCAGTGTGGTGGAGGTGTCTTGGTTACCACAGGGCAGAGCGATGGTGACAGCTCTGACTCTACACTAGGCCTTCTATGATACCACCAGAGCAAGGAGGTTGAGGGATGTCTCATTACTGTCAGCTGGGAATAGAAGTCAGACTGTGCACATGCAGCAGAAGGGTTGGGGTGCCTCATTACAGCCTCCCAAGGATACAAGTCTAAGCTTTCCATCAAGACTTTGCTGGTATGGGAGATGTTGAGACATGGATTTTTCTTTGGTGTTTCCCTGGAGAAGGGGGTGTTTTGCCTAAAAACTGTCTTGCTACAATGCCCTTTTTCTGGTCCTTTGGCTAAGACATCAGGCTTTTGTTGAGGGCTGGTTTGTTTGTTTTTCTCTGCAACTGTTTGGCATTCTGAGTTAGACGCTTCCTCAGCTCCATGTCTCAGTTGTATGAGGCAAAAAGAAAACCCAGGGAGTTTACTGCCATTCCATTCCTTAGATCTCAAAGTCCTTTTTTCTCTCCATGTTTCAGAGTCTTCTTCTTCTTCTTCTTTTTTAAAGATTTTATTTAAAAAAAATAAAAAATAAAGATTTTATTTATTTATGAGAGAGAGAGACAGAGACACAGGCAGAGGGAGAAGCAGGAGCCTGATATGGGACTCCATCCCAGGACTCCAGGATCATGCCCTGGGCTCAAGGCAGGCGCTAAACCACTGAGCTACCCAGGGATCCCTCCATCTTTCAGAGTCTTCTTATGTTTGTTTTATATTTTATGCTCAGGTTTACAGTTATGCTTACTAGTGGAAATAGAGAAAAGTACATCTCCTCTGTCTTGCTGGATACAGAAGTCACAGGGTATCTTTTCAATGTTAATAAATACTTGGTGATTTCACTTGAGTATATCATTTCGTCCCTCCTCACTCCTACCCTTGACACAAATACAAAGGAATAAAGGCACCAAATTAGTACTATATTTATATTACTATATACAAGGTACTATATTTAAATTAATTAATAATATAAATATTTTAATTAGGTGATTTAAAGAAAAAAGTAAAATATGGGCAGCCTGGGTGGCTCAGCAGTTTAGCACTGCCTTTGGCCCAGGGCATGATCTTGGAGACCTGGGATCAAGTCCCACATCGGGGTCCCTGCATGGAGCCTGCTTCTCCCTCTGCCTGTGTGTCTCTACCTCTCTCTCTCTCTCTCTGTTTCTCATGAATAAATAAATAAAATCTTTTTTTAAAAAAGGTAAAATAAAGACATAATTTAAGACATAGGTCTATCTACCCATGTAGATATTTTTATGCACATTTTTACATGAAAGTTAACAGATTAAAAAATGTATACACACTCATGTTACAAATTGGTGAACCATGGGTATCTTCTAGAGGCTCTCAGTCTTTGGACACAGAAGCTGATAGTTTTACTGGACAAAACAAACAAACAAACAAAAAAACCTGGGTAGAATCAAAAGTAATATGTTCTCTATTCTGTGCAGACAGTAATAGATCAGGGCACTTTGGCCTTTGATTTCCTAATGCATATATTCTTATCTATCTGTCTTCCAGGACAGGTATAGCAGTATAGTCAGAAAGGCAGATAGACACACATACTATGAAACACTTGAGCTAGACTAATAGAAAAGTGACTAAAATGGTTTTAATATAAGAAAAGAGTGTGTGAACAATTCATTAGGAGGCATTGTGTGGAACAACACCAGCATTTGTTGATCTTACAGTATGTATTGGATACTCTCTAAGTATTAACTCATTTAATTCTTAAAGGTTGATATTATCATTCCTTTTTAACAAACAAGTAAACTGAGGCATAGAGAAGTTAAATAACTTGCCTAAGACTACATCTCGTAATTGCAAAGCCCAAATTCAAACCCCACTCTGTCGGATTTGAAAATCTGCTCTGCTACCTATCTCTCATGGAAGAAGGTGGGGTTTGAGAAAGCAGTGTTAGGAGATAATACAGATGCCCAATCAGTTCATGAGGTGACCACAGAGGATTGATTGATGTAATTGGACTTCACTGCATTTTTTAGTCTCTTATATTCTCACAATTAAGCTGTACATTGTCTCAGAGTCCACAGCCTTCCTTTTCCAGGATGCACTTTTATTTCAAGGGGAAAATCTGGGCTGGTTCTGCTCTCCTCTCAGATTTGAAGGGAGTTGGCCAGGTCTTCTCTTCCTGTGTGTATATGACTAAGAGAGATGGGAGGGGGCCCACAGCATAGAGACCCATTGCCAAGAACATCTCAGGGTGGAGAGACCTCTGGAACATTTTTTCCACTCTGCATCAGACAGGGTAAAACTGATTAGCATTTAATTGGTTTCAGCTGTTCTTAACATGTTGCCTAGAAAACTTCAATGTACTTTGCTAAATTCAATATTCCTTATGGTTAATAGATTAAAAGGCAAAAACACTCTTGAAGATCCTTGCTTTGGATCACACTGAGTTTTCTGCTATTGTTCACCCATTTGGAATGCTCTAAGAATGCTAAATATTTTGGATTGGGTATAAAAAAAGAAACAAACTTATGTCTGTTAAGACTAGGGTAGACAGCTTCCTAGGAATCAAGATACCTAGATTGCAGTCCCGACTTATTCTGCATAGCCTGTGACATTGGCAAATCTCAGGCTGCTAATCTAGAAAATGAGGAGATTGAGCTCAAGGATCATAAAAGTTGCTTCCATTTTTCAGGTTCTGTAAATGTTTTCATTGTTCTGACGTTTCAGCACAATTCTGAAAAAAAAAAAACAACAACAATAGTATGATAGGTTCTGATTAGGAATGGTGCAGAACAGCAATGGCGGGTTGAACCATGGAATGTGCATTGAGGGAAGGATTTCAAAGAGCATAAAATGGATAAGGCTTAATCACTAGGCATTTTATTCTTCAAAGACCAAAGGACAAATGAAGGGCTAGAAGATCTCTATTTCACTGTGTTCTTGGGCAAGGACACTTTAGTCCCCACCCTTCATGTCTCTATCTATGAAATGCAAATAAGGACACCAACCTGTTAATGAAAACATTTTGGTTAAGAGGTTTAGTCAAAAGGTGGGATGCAAATAGTGTGTATCAGACCCTGAGGATCACAGCAGGGGCTTAACCCCAAGGCCTGGGGAACTCCTGACCCAGCTCTAGCAGACCCAGGAACCTCCTCACTTACCCTCAGTCAGGGCTGTGAGACTGAATGTAGACTTACTTAAGCTTGAGCTGAGACAGAGATGCTTTCCCCATCCCCTAAAGCTAAAGACCTCCCTATGCCTCCACCAATGAGTTTATTCTTGAAATAGCTCAGGCTGCTGGACCCATTGCTGGTGCTGCTACATCCATGGTCCAGGATGATTTAGAGTCGCAGGCTTTCATAAAGGGGGCAAGACCAAAGCTGGCTCTAAAAAATGCTAGAGCCTTGCTGCAAGTGGTAATGTTGAAGAGCTATTGGCTTTGGATGAAATGGTTCTCCAGGAGTTCATGCCTCGCGTAGATTTGCGTTAGCAACACATAGAGCTATAATATTGAAGGCAAGATTAGATATTGAAAGTCATAGGCTGCTTGTAAAACTTTATGAGGAGGACTATACCAGTGTGGAAACTTCTTTCCTAGAGACATCATGCACTAGGCGTCTAAAGTGTTAGAGAGAGTTTAGTTTTGATCACTCACTCATCTATTTGGGAATGTCAGCCTTTCTAGAATGGAAAATGGATGAATAGTGTTTTATTATGGAAATGTCATGTGTGCACCTGGGAGAGGAATGAAGGCTTGAGACAAAAGGGTTTTCCAAGTTCCATCTGGTGGCTCTTTGCCATATCTGGGTAGGACTAGTCTACACACACTCTTCTCCATAAGTGGTGGAGCATTATAGCTCTCTGAACACCCCCTCGGAGCAGCAGAACAAAACTGAACGCACCAGTGCAGCAAGTCCACAGTGTGTGCTGACTACTTCCTCAGAACCTGGGTCTCACATGATTGTATATAGAACTCCTTACTGAATCTTTCCCTTGCAACTTGGAAATTAAGCTGTATTTCAGGCATCATTTGTCTTAAGAGTTTACCCATGGTTGGAAATGTGAAGAGTCCATGGAATAAAAATGAAATCAAAAGAAGATGAAAGTGCCTTGTGTATTCTTTTGTTGTTGCTGTATAAAACCCCATGGCCCTCCCGCAGTGGTTCCTATATTCTGTATGCTGAGTCAGGGAACAGAGCCCTGTCAGCTGGTGACTTATATGCTCATATTCCCTGAGGAGAAGCCCAATCCTGTCCTTGGAGCCTGGCCAGCCTTGGCAGGAGGCCCAGGCTCATTAGGTCCTGATTGTGCTTTTTCTTCTCATAGTCATAGTGAAGCCCATACACGTTGACCCCCGGCACTTTCCCTCATTTCCCAACCTGGATTCACCTTGAGTTACACACGGATGATGGGAGATCACAGTTTTCTTCTGTTTGGTTATAAAGAGAGAACACGAAGGAGCATTTATTCTTGCAGTCCCTCTGTGCTCACCACATGCCATTCTGGCTCAGGTGTCAGAGGGGAGGGTGTGGTTGGAGTCATGCCCCAAGGTACCCCCCAGCTCTCAGCACAACCTCTGTGTCTCTTCTGAGTCCCCTTCCCAGCCCCTTCTGAAAGCTTCTCTTTCTTTCTCTGGCATCCTTTCAGTTTGAACTCATGTAAACTATTAATGAGCCAGACAGCGTTATCCAATTTTTATAAACTGCACGATAGAGGTTTGTAAGAAAACAAGCCGTAGTTGTGAAAGTTGCCATGAACATCAATTTTTCATACTGCTGCTTTAGAATTGGCCTTTCGTAAAAACTGGTTATAATTCTTCTGGGGTAAGGACAGCTAAAAATTGACTTGGAAATTCTATGCTTTCATTATGCCCATTTCCCCTAGTTATTTGTTTATAGTCAGAAAATCTGACATATCTTAAGATATATTGCTTGCTTTTGCCACAGGTCATAAACTTAATTTTCAGCCGCTCCACCTTGGAAACCCAAGACACTTAAAACACTGTTATTTATTTTCAGAAAAAAAATTTTAATCAATCAGATTTACTTTATCAGTAATTAGCTGGGATAAACCTGCATTTTCCCCCTCTTTTTTAGTGGTGATGAAATGATGAGCACTATTATAGCCCATCGTGCCATCGAAAGATACCAACAAAAGAAAAACAATGAAATGAAAGAGATAAGAGAAAAAATTCTATCCCCCTCTCCTTTCCCATGCCCCTTGTTGGCTATTTGAACATAAGCAGTGTTATTAATGTCCAGGGGAGTTTAAATTTTTCTTGTTAGGATGACTATTATGAACTCTTCCCTAGGTGAAGATTTGTGTTCTGAAGTCATTGTATTCTTGGGCTTTGGTCCAACGTGACTTCATTTTCCGCCTGCTGGGATTTCAGAGAGACTGCTAATGTAAGGGCGGCAGATTTGTGAGCCAAAGATGTCTGCTTTTTCTGACTCGTGTTAAATGAGCTGTATGTTAAGATGAACTGTGTGTTAAGATGCTACCAAGTTTCTCCAAAATTTCAATTAAGTATGGCAGGATTCTACTTGGCCCAACCATGGAGGTAATTAAAATGTACATCATAGATCAGATAAACTTAACAATAAATTGGCACTGGGAAGGCACAGGGACAGCTACTAGAACTCTAAAAATAAGAAGTTCTCAGAAAACAGTTCTCAGGCGCATATTAAACATATTAAAATTAATTTCAGTTGGATCAAAAAGTTGGCATGCAAGTCAGTCCAGGATTTGTTTTTTTTTTAATTGGTTTGAATAGATTGGCAAAATAATTCTAGGGTTTCAAGATGGAAATGAAGAGTTTACTATTCATGAGCCCATTTATTAAGAATGATGCAACATCTCAGCCAGTAACATCGAACCTTTTAGTATTTGATACCACTGTGAACCCGAAGGTCAACACTCCAGAGAGAGCCTGAGCTAGGGAAAGAAAAAATGGCACTTAAAAGTTCTTTCTCTTGTGCTTGCTTTGGCAGCACATATACTAAACGTTCTCTCTCAAGTCAGTTACTCCAGTCTTCTGGAAGAAGAAACGTTTCAGAAGTCACCTTAAAAGATAATCCAAGATATGCAGAAGCAATTTTTGTAGAAGGGTGTTTATTGCAATGTTATTTATCATAGTGAGAAATTGGGTTGGTTAAACAAATTATGGTACATTTACACAATGGAATACAACAGAATCATAAAATAATGTTATGTTGTATTAATGTTAAAATTCATAAGAAAACTTGTGATATGGTAAGCTGATTTTTACATATGTTACCAGAAAAAAAAAAAGCAGGCTAAAATATAATAGACTCCAAATGTTAATTGTGGCTATCTCTTGGGCAATGGTAAAAAAGATGAAATTAAAAAAAAAAAGATGAATTTTTTTTCTCTTTTTCTATAAGTCTTTTGTAATCAAAGAAAAGCAAAATAAATGCCATAAAAAGATATTTTGTTTGCAAAATCTGCTGAGAGATGGTGCATATTTTAATCTCTTATTTTTAAACTAGAACTCTCAAATTACTTAGCTTTTTTAGAGATTCATCTACTTTTTATATTTCTCATCAATTTTTAAAAATATCTGTCACTTCCTATCATATTCGGAAGTTTTCTGCTCTCCACTGATGCAATGCTTTGGGGAAATTAAATTTGATTGTGTCAAAGTCATAAGAAAAGCCTTAATTTGGTTTTTGTGAAGCCTCTTTAAAAGTTGTTAGGTGGTGTTAATAGACTGAAAAATTGGTCAAGAGACCACCAGCACTGAAATAAAATGGTTCTTTATCACTGCAAAAACCTCCACTGACAAACTCCACCCTCAGAGCAACATGCAAACTCCAGAACCTGAAAAGAAGACACACATGCTAAACCAGGATGCTCCTGTATGCAGGGCACAGATCAAGCTACTTATCCGAAGATGGAGGATTGAAGCTTTAACCAGAAAGATCAGGCCTTAGGCCAAAACACAATGTGTGGGAGGATCTCTGTCCACTACAAATTCATAGCACAAATGAGAATAATTCTTGGCCTGATGGAAAATTCTATTAAAGTCTATTGTCCAAGATTGTCAGGAAAGTACAGTGTCATTGTATTAATTGCTCTTGATTTGAGACACATATGTTAAAAAAAACTACAAAATTCCTCCCTTCCCCCAAAGCAGCGCAACGAGGGACATTCAAGGTCATGACTCATTATCGCAATAGTGGGAGTTCTCAGTGTTCCTCCTATCACAGCTCTCTAACCATGACCTTGGAGCTCCTCCTTTTTTCCCTGGCACTCGTGTTTCTTACCTCCACTCCACCCAGTGTACAAACCCACTGCATGAAGGATGATGGGGCAGCATTTTTCTATGCTTCCAGCCTAGGGTGGCCCAGCTTGCATGCTCTAGGGGAGGAGGGAAACTCCAGGCCCCAGAGGCAGGGCAGGCTGGCTGGGTGTGGTGGGATACAGGAGGATGCGGTTGCCTGGTGCCTGTACCATGGAGATAAGGAGATCAAGGTTGGAGAAGGGGAAAAGTAAAGTGAGGAAGAGTGGGGAGAGAGAGAGAGAAACTGGAGAGAAGGGGTTAATAACGTGAGCCAGGTCAGGGCACCATGCATGGCTTGGGCAGGGAGGAGAGTGGGTGGGGAGCCCAGGAGTGAAGAACTGCCGGAGGGGACAGGCAGGAGGCAGGGCTCATAAAGCAGAGGTTCTTTCAATGGGAGTCTGTGGATTATAGTTTTAGTTTTGTGTGCTTGAAAATGTCTTTATTTTTCTCCATCACTTAAATTGTGTGCTAGCTGGATATAGCAGTCTGAGAGTTTTGCTCATTTAGTTTTGTTTGCCTTGAAGACTGCTTTTTCCAGCATTTTGTGTTATTTAACGTGGCTGTGGAGAAGTCTAGTAGTATTCTGTGATAATCTGTATTTTCTTTCAGACACATTTAAGATTTCCTTTTATTCTTTATGTTCTGAGTCCCATTACAATGCTCCAAGGTAGGAATTTATTTTTATTTATTCTTTTGTCACATAGAGACAACTTTCAATCTGATGACTTCTGTTTTTCTTTTGCTCTGGGGAGTTCTTAGTTATTACTTTTATGCTAAGCAACTTGACATTGCTTCTCTGTTGTTCTTTTCATTCCCTTTTTTGGGGTCTCATGTTATATGCATGTAATCACTCTTTTGTATATTTAAACTCTTTTCTCTTTGTGTTGAATTTAGGGTGAGCATCTTAGTTTGATCTTGCCACTCACCAGTACTTCTTTTAGTGAATCTAAAGGCCATTTCAACTATTATTTTTTAAAATTCCAAAGACCACCTTTTCATTTCCAAGACTTTTATTGGTTATTTTGCTCACCCATCTATTTTTGCTTCATTTATGCCTGCTTTTGCTCCATATGGCTAGTTCTTTTTATAACTGTAATTCTCTTATCTCTTTGGACTTCCTTGTTTTAACCAATTTGTTATACTATTCATTAAAATTAATTTTTTTCTGCAGTGAATTGATGTTCTGAATTAATGCTTTATTGACTGTATTTTTAAGGATAGAATTTCATCGATTTTAGAATTTTTATTTGGTAGCTTATTTTGAATTAGAATGTTTTTATTGTTGTTTGCTTTTAATCTGTTTTTTTTTCCTCTCTCTCTCTCTTCTCTTTATTTCTCTAAATCTATTGATTTTGTGGTTGTCTCTTTACTTGGCCCCCTGGAATTCTATTTCAGGACCACATGCTATAAAGGCAGTTCAGGGCTCTTGAACAAAGTGATTTCAGAGATAACTTGGGTCCAGTCACTGGGCCAACACATGACTTGGTTCTTTTTCTGGTTTCAAGACTGGATCTCTATCTCCCCAGGTACATAGACTCTCCAAGCTCAGACAGCCTCTCTAAGTTGATCACCCCAATTTAGGTCCCTTGTTGCAAGTGGAGTAGGCTCCCTGCCATGCAAACACCACCACCTGCTTCTGGGCCTGGAGACCAGCAGGCCCATGGCTTTAGCCTAACTCCCTCTTTGGCATTCTGTTGCTTTTTCTTGTCCATGGAGATAATAATCTTTTTCCCCCTTGAGCTCTGCAATGTCATTTTTTCCTCCTTTTTTATAGTTTATCTTTGCCATGTTTAGGGGAAGAACAGCAATGCCAAAATGTGAACTTCTTGCCCCATCTTATTAGAAATCCAGCAGTTGTTTTTAAGCATTTACCTTGCCATGCTTTCACTTTACTGTGACAGACGAGTGACCTTTAATTAGTACACAGGCTGTGGGTTGTAATGTTTAAGGACTAAGTGGGAATTTTGTATTTAGCATTAGAACAACTTGCTGGCAGGAGGCCTGGGTGGCTCAGGGCATGATCCTGGGGCCCCGGGATGGAGGCCCACATCAGACTCGCTGCGTGGAGTCTGCTTCTCCCTCTGCCTGTGTCTCTGACTCTCTCTCTCTGTGTCTTTCATGAATAAATGAAATATTTTTTTTTAAAGAGCAACTTGCTGGCTATAAAAATAATAGGGCATAATTTTCCCTATCAAGGCCAAACTATTCTTACCGGATCAAAAGCTATATATCTGAACTGATTTGCAAATTCAGGGGTCCCCTAAGACCTAAAATCCAGAAAAAGCTAAGGACATTCTCTTAAGATTTGTAAAATGATATGTAATCATAGAATTTTATAGCTCAAAGAAACATCAAAGATCATATATCATTAGCCCCTCATTTCTGGACCTGAGCAAGGAGACTTAGAGAAATTAAAGGTCTTGCTCAAGGTTACAAGGCAAGAAAGCTAGAGCTTGAATAATTGGGTTCTCCTAGATTTATATTTCTTTTTTTTTAAGATTTTATTTATTTATTCATGAGAGATACAGAGAGAGGGAGAGAAGCAGAGACACAGCCAGAGGCTCCATGCAGGGAGCCCGACGTGGGACTCGATCCTGGGACTCCAGGATCATGCTCTGCACCGAAGGCAGGCGCCAAACCACTGAGCCACCCAGGGATCCCCTAGATTTGTATTTCTTCAACAAAGTTGTCTATACCATATATCAGAAGCGAGAGAATTAGGATACTTGATAAATGATTACTCCTATGATGCTTAAATATTTACAAAGTGGAGCATTTCACAGAACAAACCACATTCAGATTCCTGAAGTTCTCAATTTCAATCTACCCTATGTTTTTCAAACGCATATATGTGCATACCAGCATTTCTTGCTCTGGATAGAAAAGAGAGTTAGCCAGGATACTCCTTATTCTGTCCTTCACATGGCTATATCCAATGAAGTATCTAACTTATATAAATATGAGAATAAAAAATAAGAAGAGATATGAAAATAGTATTGTGTCTTTCAGGGTCCACAGGTACAAGCATCAGAAACTGACTCTGGGTGAAAGTAATTTATTACAAGGATTTGGTGTAGCTCACAAAACTGTTGGGAAGGCTGAAGAGTCAGGCCATAGGGTACGCTTTCAGAAATAGGGTCCCAAACTTCAGAGCCAGCCTGCTGAGAAAACCACTACTGCTTAAGTACTGAGTACCAGATGCTGTAGAGAGCTAGATGCTTACAGAAACTGGGCTTTACAGTTGTCACCAGCATCAATGCCATTGGCGTGCAGAACATACTGGGCTCTGAATGATACCTTTTGGAATTGTGCAGTGTGTTTGCACTGCTCCAGTCATGGGAGCTTGGCTGTAACCCTGCTGATCCTGAAAACCAGTCTCCTCTCTCACCATGCTCAGCAGCAATACAGATTCTATGCAGAGCTTTCTTCTTCAAACAGAAATCTGCAGTGCTTAGATATGTCTAGTTGATGTACTCTGGTTCATATGCTAATAAGCTAGCTGTAAATAAGGGGTTGGGGAAGCAAGTTTCCTCTGCTATCTCAGGGAGCTGGGGCTCTGAATATGGACATTTCTCCAAATTTAGCAACAATGTTCAGGTACTAGGTAGCTAGAAAGTTTGCCAACATTTACTCCATTTAATAAAATACAGTTTCTAAAAAATGAAGCAGTTGAAGTGCCCATGGAGTTGCATATGAGGCAAGACCATCCATTGTGCTAAATATTCTCCATTTACTCCTCTGAATCCACTTTCCAGCCTTCTTCACCCTGCACTGTGCTCCTTGGAGATTGAGCTACATACACTGCATCAATCAATCAGCTTCCTTGTCCTCTGCTTCCTGTTGAGTTTGGCCAGTGGGAGGGGCTGGCAGAATTTGGGAAGGTAGCAGATCGCCAATTCCCTCCTGGCTGGATTCTCTCCTGAAAGGTCTCTGTTGAGTGGCCTTCTTTTATAGTTGGGGTTCTGGCTACACTCCTTTTTCCTGCCCCATCAAGTTCCCACTATTGCTAGCCCTGGGGCACTTACCCAAAGTTTCTGGCTTCTCTCCACACCTTATAAATAGCTTCATTTAAACTCTCCTCAATTATCCCATTAGCTTGTTCTATCAGTTCCCTGCCAGGATCCTGAATAATACCTCCACCCCACTGTGACATATGATGAGATCTCATTTTCTCATCTCGCTGATCAAAGTACTAGAATATATTTCCTTTTGTTTCCTTCTCAAACTCAAATCACAGATTAATTGAGTTTCATGAAAACAATATTTTAAATATGATAGTAGGAGAAATCTGTCATTTGGGTTTCAAAATTTATTTTTATGGCTATAGCTTGGCCATACGCCATAAAAAGTGCCCCTCCACCCTCAAAATCATGAATTTGGGACTCCATTTCAGATCATGAGGGAGACTGTGCCATATATATATATTTTTAAAATTGTATTGGCTGGTCCTGAGGCAAACAAATAGATGTTAAGGAAGAAGGATTCACAGAGACAATACAAAATGATACTGCTCCTATCTTTCCACATATTCCAATGGATGTATTGCCTCCTTCATGAGTACCACAACTATGAGAAGGCTAAAAATGAATATACCCTGAGTGGATTTTCTTTTACAGAGAAAAAAATTGTATGTGTCTGAATTCTCATAAAACTCTACAAAAGACTTCCTTGCTGAAACAGCTGTTTTCCCCAGTTGCTTCTGATTGATGGATAATTTCCTCTCACATTCTAACAGATGTCTTAGCCATTTCTGCCACCTGTAACATGAAATCTTTTGCACATCAAGCCTTTACTAATATGGTAATAGTAATGAATCATTTGAAATTTACTCTACCTTTCTTTAAAAAATTTTCAAGAATACAAGGTAGATATAAAGGTAGAAAATTTTTAAAAATCAATTGTTAGTATAGGTTCAACTGGCCCTCTTCCCCATCTACTCTTAGAGTTACCTATGTGATCATGGATCTTCAGAATAATGGATGGGGGAACTCCATTATCTTTAGTCTCAAAAAATTGTTTGATTATATTTAATGCTTACTGAATGCCTTTTATATGCCTAGCTCTTCTCCAAATTTTTTTAAAATTTTTATTTATTTATGATAGTCACAGAGAGAGAGGGGGGGGGCAGAGGGAGAAGCAGGCTCCATGCACCGGGAGCCCGATATGGGATTCGATCCCGGGTCTCCAGGATCGCGCCCTGGGCCAAAGGCAGGCGCCAAACCGCTGCGCCACCCAGGGATCCCCTATTCTCCAAATTTAATGGGGAATGAAGAAATATGATATGTGACACTTATAAAAAGCATACAGCATAATGGGAATGACAGTGAAAATTATTGAAATATTAAATGCTTAATTGTGTGGCATTCAATGGAGGGAAGTTCAGAGAACTCTGGTATGTTCCTGTATAATATATCTCATTATTCCTAATTGGTCAACCAGCTTAGACCAGTCAATCTTGGTGGGTGACCCAGTTGGCAACAGTGACCACATCTCACTTCCCAAGCCTTCTCTTTATATGGCTTGAAATTGTGTTCCATTTTTAACATTCACATCAGATGACTGCTTCTAAAAAGCTTTACAATAATGATTCTAACAGTAGTTTTCTTATATCCTGTACTTATGCAACTAATTTTCTTAACCTATCGATAAGATTTCATACTCAACCCTATTCCATTATGCTGGTTCTTTGAGGCCTGTTGTTCCAATTAATTAAACTAATTTGGATCTTATTTTGATCATTCAGTTTATAAAAAGATTCCTTTCCCAACTTTGGTCAGCTGAAGTTCCATTTTGGAAATATCTTAATTGTAAGGAATTATAGTGTGCTGTGGAGTTTGGAAACCTTGTTTACATTATCTCATTTTATCATCAATGTCTCCGGGCAGTACTTACTCTTTCTTATAGTGTGGCCACTGAAACTCAGAACAGCAAGTGCAGAGCCCAGACAAGGATACATGTCTTCAGACTAGTGCCTGGGTGTCCTTTCTTTCTTTAAAATATATTTTTGTTTTTATTTAAAATTTTATTTATTCATTTGAGAGAAAGAGAAGCAAAGGGAGAAGGGGGAACAGACTCCCCACTGAGTAGGAGCTCAGTGTGGGGCTGGATCCCAGGGCCCTGGGATCATGACCTGAGCGGAAGGCAGACACTTAATTGACTGAGCCACTGAGGCACCCTAAAATTTATTTTTTAAGAAGAGGTCTTTCTTTTGTCTCTAATATTCCAGGTAATATGTTCCCACATTAATATTGCATAAAACCAAACACTGGATTAATTGAACAGTCCCTTAGTCCTTCCTGCAACCCCTCAGGCCTCTCCAGAGGTAAGCCAACTCAGCTTGGAATGCATTCTTCAGGAACTTTTCCCATGCACTGCTTCACTCTTGGATATAGTTCATTTTGTGGGGTATCATATTGTACTTATTTTTCTGAAATTTGTCCTTTCCACTTCATAACACATTTTAGAGCCCTTTCCATGTCAGCATTTACAAATATTACTCATCTCTTTACCTGATGCACAGTGCTCCTTTGTAGGGATTTGTACAATTTATCTTTCATTGTAATAAATATCATGTACATGATTCTTTGGGTATATGTATGGGAACTTCTTTAGGCTAGATACCTAGAAATGGTATTGCTGCTTGAAAGTATGTGCATTTAAAACCTTGATAGCAAATGCCAAAATTGTCCTCCAAAAAGGCCTACCATGTATGTTCCTGCCAATGTGTACGAGGATAGTGTTTCCACACATTTTCAGTAATATTGATTAGTGCTAATTGCTTTAGATTTTACTAATCTGAATTGCTCTCATTACTGAGTTGAGTGTCTTATATTTTTTCTTTTATGAGTTGTTTTGTTCTTATTCTTTTCATAATATTCTCTCTATTATGTCTTATATTGTCTTTGTACACCTCAAAAATGTGTTGAATGAGACAAGGACATGTACAGAGCTATAAAGAGCTTTAGAGGCCTTTCTCTATGATTGGACATCGATCCACTAACAGATATTTGAATGAAATTGTCTGGCAGGCAGTGGATCTCTCTAACCAGTTTATAAACTGGGCAACACCCTTCATCTTGCTCAAGTAAATATTATGAGCATCTTTGCAAGATATTGTGTTGAGGAAAAGATTGTGCCTGGTACTCTTATATTCTATCTTTTAGCTCTATCAGAAAATAATATGAAGTTATTTTAACCTGACTTAATCATTACCTCACTAATGTTTATGTAATATGCATTCTAGAGCATTGCAGAATGCAACAGTAAGCTTGTTCACTCTGTAGATTCTATGATCCATTTTTTTCTCCTTTTAGAAAATCTGTATTTATGCCTGGCTGAGATTTCTGGCACCTGTCCTATTTTCTATTTCCCTGAGACGGGAGGCAGTGTTTCTGAGACCTATAATCTTTGATTCAGTTTGCAGAGCCTGTATACTGGGTTCTCCTCATTTAGGTTGGACTCCAATTTATTCTCTGTGGTATCTGTTATACCCTTGTAAGTTGGAAGATCATGTTCCTTGCTGGAGAAGAAAGAAGCAATTGAGTAGCTCTGCCTTTTTTTTATGTTATCATTTAACAGAAGCTTCTCTAAGCAGTTAGCTTAAACTTGCCTTCATCTTCTTGCTTCAAACTGTGTGTGTGTTTTCAAAGCTCTCTCTGTGATTCTTATCATCTAACACTCTTCACGACCTTCTGTTACTCCTTACAGGATTTGTATAATTTTCTTATTCACCTTGATTGTTGTCTTTTCTTTCATCTTTTGTCCATGTCATTTCAAATATAGACTCATCAGAAAACTCCACGTTGGGTCATGTTGGTTTCTGCAGGTTATGATTACACCACAAAGTTTAATTTTTCAGAGTATCACAATTTAAAAAAACTAAATATTCCTTTTTATCACCTATGGCCTTGGGGTTATATTTATACTTCCATGAGCTTTTGGAAGTTTATTTTCCTAAAGCCTCAATTACATGTCTACTATAACCAAAGGTTCTTCCCCCGCCCCCCTTCAGATTCTAGGATGGTGTGACTCCTTTCTTTCATCTTCAGGAAGGCAAGGACTGCATTTTATTTCATATGTTCATTGAAATATTTTTATCATATGAAAATCACCATCAAATCCTTCTTTCTGCTCAGAACTGAGACTAGTGTAGCACTTCTCTTCCTTCTTTCTTTTACTTTTTGAAAGATAAAATTATCAGGAAGGCAAGTCAAGAATGTATTAAATTTTAAGATTGTTGTAGAGATTTTGAACAGATGTCTGAGTACTTGAAGTAACACATCAATATTACAACTTGCTTCTGTGACATTTTTATCATTTGATTTAGGAAAGCATCCTCCAGCTCTTCCATTTAGCCTGGCATTCTTAGCATGCTCCTACAAATAGCAGTAATCTCTCACTCATGTTTCATCTTCTCCATATGCTATATGCTGTACTTGTGGATTCCATATACTTGCAGTTTTGACACATGGTGGTACTATATATCCATTTTTATCAGATCTGTTTATATTGAAAAACATATACCATTTTATTGCTTAAACCAGTTCTATTTCCCCCAAGTTTCAGGGACATCTAGGAAATTGAATTTATATGTGTGGTACATTCACACATGATGTGTTACCCATTTCCCTTCAGAAATAAAGGAATTATCCCTCAGTTAGCCAAACTCAAATTGGGAGACATTCTATGATATGCCTAAGTCTTTCTCAAAAATGTCAAGGTCATCAAAAACAAGGAAAGTCTGAGAAATTGTCACAGCCAGAAGGGTCTTAAGACAGGTGACTGGGACTTGACTTCATGTGATATGTTAGACAGGATCCTGGAACAGAAAAAAAGGCTAATGAAATCCAAATAAGGTGTGGAGCTTAGTAATAAGGTATTATATCGCTTTGCCAGTTGTGATCAATGTGTGATAGTGATACAGATGTTAACCACAGGGGCAACTGAATGTGGGATATACAGGAATTCTGTATTAACTTTGCAACTTTTCTGTAAATCTCCAACTCTTCTAAAAGAAAAATGTTTACTTAAAAAAAATAATAAAGGCATTTTTACTTCAGTTCCTGGGAGAGCCACCGAGGCTGGTCTTCACCTGTCTCTTCCAGGATTGCCTCAGTTGAAGAGAGCTGCTTCATCTCCAAGGCTGTGTCTCTTCCAGGGTGGCCTGTGTCCAGTGACTGATTGATGTGGGGATGAAAGTCAAGTCATCTTGCCCCAATTCAGGATGGCTCTGAAGGGTTATCACACCCTCAGAACTACTCCACAGGCTGAGGCATCCCATGGAGGTGGCATCAGAGCCCCACCTCTGGCTCTGTTTAGTTTGTTTTTTTCCTTCCCATCCACAGGTGTTCGTACCAAGGGCACTTGCTCATAACTCCCTGCAAGCCAATCTCCATCTCAGGGTCGGCTTCCTGAGAAACCCAACCTGGGACAATCTGCCTGTTTGAAAGTTTCACTTACACTATATTATCTTGTATGTTGAAACGTGAGTAATTGAACCTTAAACATTATTCCTAGTCTGGTTCTCTGTTATTTTCTTAGAATTACTAGGCTTCTCTTTCTCCTGCTGTGGATCTTCTTTCTATGCCACTCATGTTAACTTCCATTTATGTGATTTAGAAGTTTCTTCTGAACCTTTTTTTCCCTTCCCTTCAAACTTTACATGAAACCCCTTGACTAGTAACCTTTGTCCCTAAAACATTTTTTGTAATCTTCTTAACATGCATTTCTTGCTTTGCCAAGAAGCTATTATTTTGGTATTATAAATCAGAGTTGGGAAGAAAAATATTGACACCATCTTCTGAAATACCTTTTCACTTCCAGTAAACTTCTTAATCCTCCAAAGGCACAGCTTTCAGCTGGAAGAGCCAAGATTGTGCTGCTGTGGTCAGTCCTCTGCCTGTCACCAACCCTCCCCACCAGCCAGCAGCTCAGGGTCCTCTGTCCGAGGGCCTTCCCCTGAGAGGCATGAGGCACTGCCTCGCAAGGGAGGATCCAGTGGACTCACATCCTTGGAGGAGTCCTTGGGGGCCATGAGCCCTGTATGTCAGCCTGGGTCCTCTGGGGAGCATGATGGGACAGAGTCAGGAGTCAAGATAAAGAGAGAGGAAGCGGCTGGGGCAGGGATTTCAAGTGCTGAAACTGTCTGACACCTGTGAGAGGGAAGTAGCACAAATGCAGAATTGGGCAGCCAGAGCCTCAGACTGTGCTGAGCTCTAGCAGAGTCTCAGAGAGTCTGCTGGGGGAGATTTGGAGCAAAGCCTGCTTATTAGGGTTAGCCTGCAGTGGGCAGAAGTGATCCAGGTGCTCAGTCATCGACTGGAGGCCGCCTGGGAAGCCCGGCCTGGGCTTGGAACTTGAGGCAGATCCTGAAGGTGCTACAGCTGGAGGTGCTCAGGGATCCACTCCTTGTAGCTGCATGGCACCTTCTTTCTTGAAGAGAGATCCAAGTGGTGCACCTCCGTGGCTGCCACAGTCCTCCCTGTGTCATTTAGGATCTCATTCTCTATACATGTTTTGGGAGCAGTCCCTCCATGATTCCAGGGCCCCTCTTCCTGAGGGCAAATGAAGAACAGGGAAGCTAGTGGAAGAGCTGCAGCCCCCATGGCACACCATACCATTCAGAATGGGGTTCTCGTTGCCAGCAAGACAGTGAGGATCCAAGCACAGCACCTCATCTTATGATCTGCTTTCCTGAGCCATTGTCTACATTGCCTGTGACAGGTGGGTCCTCCACGAAGCAGATGCTGAGACACAACTGGAAGTGCAAGACTCTTATGGGAGGTGGGAGGTGGGACAATGACTGAGAAAGATAAAAGGAAGGAGGAAGGACAAGGTAGGGCAAGCCTTTAAACCATGATGCAGGTCTGATGTCTGGGAAATGAGGGAGGGAAGGAAGCAGAATTAGGAATCAAGAGCATCAGGCTGCAATGCAGATCTGACAGTCTTGGCCAGCCCCGTGGGAGCTCTGCATCAAAGATGGCCTGTTAGAGGAGTCCTGCACGTGGTAAAAGTGGCCAGGCCCTGGCCCTGCCATGCTCAGCCCTCGACTGGGGCTGCCTGGCGAGAGCATGGCCTTGTCCCTCAGCTGCAGGCAGCGGCAAGTTCTATGTTGAAGGAAGAATCTGAGCAGAAGGTCTCTATGCCCCCCCCACAGGCTCCAGCAGGCTCAGGCTCTGCTTTTCTGATAGAACGGTCACATGTCCTTGCTTGACCAAGCTTTATGGGGTAATATCTCATCGGGGGGCCTAAAAATCTAGTTTGGAGTGGAAGGAGGAAGCCCTTGTCTGTAAAATAAAGCATTTAATCTTATGGGGAAGCTATCTTTCTAGGATGTGAAGAGAACATGTGCTCCTCAGTATTCAGTGGAGTAGGTTGTGCTGCTGCTGCGTTTTTTTGGGGTTTTTTTTTTTTTTTGGATTTTTTTTTTAGCTTTTTTAAAAAAATTGAAGGGCATCTGGGTGGCTCAGTTGATTAAGCGTCTGACTTTGGCTCAAGTCATGATCTCAGGGTCCTGGCATGAGCCCCGAGTTAGGCTCTGTGCTCAGCAGGGAGTCTGTTGGTCTCTCTCCCTCTGCCTTTTCCCCAATCATGTGCACACTCTCTCTCCCTAAAATAAATAAATAAATCTTTAAAAATTGATAAATTTGACATTTATTATTGTGTAAGTTTAAGGTGTACAGTGTGTTACTTTGGTACATTTATATGATGTAATATGACTGCTAATGTAGCAATATTTATCACACTACATAATTACAGTACAATAGTATTGTCTATATACACAATACTGTGCATCAGATCTCTATAATTTATTTACTGTGAAGAATGCCTTTGGTTATTTTGATGGGGATTGTGTCAAATATATAGATGGCTTTGGGTAGTAGGGCCATTTTAATGATATTAATTCTACTGATCCATGAACACAGGATGTCTTTTTATTTGTGTCCTCTTCAGCTTTTGTCAACAAAGTTTTGTAGTTTTCAACTACCTAGATCTTTTACTTCCTTGGTTAAGTTTATTCCTAAATATTTTATTGTTTTGATGCTATTGTAAATGGGATGGTTTTATTCCTTTTTCTGATGCTTCATTACTAATATAAAAGAATGCAAGTGATTTCTCTATGTTGATTTTGTATTCTTACTGGAGTCACTGAGTAATAGTTTTTCGGCTGATTCTTTAGGATTCTCTACATACAGAATAATATCAGCAAATAATGACAATTTTACTTTGTTCCTTTCCAATTTAGATGCCTTTTACTTCTTTGTCTTGCCTGATTGCCCTAGCTAGGACTTCCAGGGGAGCGGTAAGGGGTGAGGGTGGGGCCTTGTTCCTGATCTTAGGGGAAATGCTTTCAATTACTCTCCACTGAGTATAATGTTAGTGGTGGGTTTGTCTTATATGGCCTTTGTTATGTTGAGGTATGTTCCTTCTATACCTGTCTGTTAAGGCTTTTATCATTAAAAAATGTAGTGTTTTGTCAAATGTTTCTTCTGCATCTATGGAGATAATCATGTGATTTTTATCTTTCATTTTACTGGCATGATGTACTACATGTATTGTTTTGCATATGTCAGATCATCTTTATATCCCAGGGATAAATCTTACCTGGTCATAATAGTATATAATCCTTTTAATGTGTTCTTGAATTCAGTCTACTAATACTTTGTTGATAATTTCTATATCTGTATTTATCAGGGATGTTGGTCTATACATTTTTTTTTTGTGGTCCTTATCTGGTTTTGGTTTCAAAGAATGAGTTTGGAAGTGTTCCCTTCACCTTGATATTTTAAAAGAGTTTGAGAAGGAGTGATGTTAATTCTTTAAATGTTGATAGAATTCTCCAGTGAAGCCATCTGGTCCTGGAATTTTCTGGGTTGGGAGTTTGATTACTTGTTATCAATCTGTTCAGATTTTCTATTCCTGATTCAGTCTTGGTAGGTTGTGTGTTTCTAGAAATGTATCCATTTCATCTAGGTTTTGTAATTTCTTGGCCTATGATTGTACATATTTCTGTAGTATCAGTTGTAAAGTCTCCTTTTGCATTTCCAATTTCATTTACTTGAGTCTTATCTCCTTTTTCTTAGTTTGTCAATTCTAAAAGTTTGTCAGTTTTATTTATCTTTTCAAAGATCCAGCTCTTAGTTTTGTTGAAATTTTCTATTGATTTTCTGGTCTCTATTAAATTATTCCTACCCTGGGTCGCCTGGGTGGCTCAGTGGTTGAGCATCTGCCTTTGGCTCAGGTTGTGATCCCGGGGTCCTGGGATCAAGTCCCGCATCAGGCTTCCTGCAGGGAGCCTGCTTTTCCTTCTGCCTGTGTCTCTGCCAATCTCTCCGCGTCTCATGAATAAATAAGTAAAATATTTCTAAATAAATAAATAATTTCTACCCTAATCCTTCCTTCTGATAGCTTTGGGCTTGATTTGTTCTTTTTTTCTAGTCCCTTGAGGTGCAAAGTTAAGTGTCTATCTGAGATCTTTCTAATTTCTTAATATATGCATTTATCCCTATAAACTTGCCTCTCAGAACTGCTTATCTAATATGTTGTCTTTTCATATTAATTTGTTTTGAGGTCATTTTTTATTTCCTTTTTTATTTCTGCTTTGACCCAGGGGCGTTTAGAAGTATGTTGTTCAGTTTCCACGCATTTGTAGATCTCACTTTCCTCCTGTTGATTTCTAGTTTCATACCACTGTGGTCAGAAAAGATGATTTTTTTTTGAGATTTTACGTATTTATTCATAAGAGACAGATTGAGAGAGAGAGAGAGGCAGAGGAAGAAGCAAGCTCCACGCAGGGAGCCTGACGTGGGACTTGATCCTGGGTCTCCAGGTGAAGGTGGTGCTAAACCGCTGAGCCATCTGGGCTGCCAGATTGGTATGATTTCAATCTTAAATTTGCTAAGATTTGTTTTGTGGCCTATTATATGATCTATCCCGGAGAATGTTCTATGTGCACTTGAAAAGAATGTGTATTCTGCTGCTGTTGGATGCAAGATTCTGTATATGTCTATTAAGTCCAGTTATTCTAAAGTATGGTTCAGTTCCATATAAATTCTTTGTTGATTTTCTGTCTGGGTGGCCTATCTATTGTTAATAGTGGAGTATCAAAGTCCTCTATGATTTTGCACTGTTGTCTACTGCTCCCTTGATATCTAATATTAATTGTTTAATATATTTTAGTGCTCAGGTGTTAGGAATGTATATATTTATAGTTGTTACATCTTTTTGATGTGTAGACCTCTTTATGTATGACCTTCTTTGTCTTCTTTTACCCTTTTTTAGCTTGAAATCTATTTTGTTTAATTAAGTATGGATACAGCCACCTTCTTTTTATTTATATTTGCTTAGAGTGTCATCTCCCATCCTTTCACTTTAAGCCTATGTGTGTCTCGAGAGCTGAAATGAGTCTCCTGCAAGCAGTATACAGGTGGGTATTGCTTTTTATACATCCAGCTGCTTTGTGCCTTTTGATTATTGAGTTCAATCAACTTACTGTTGTTAGCCCCATTTTGCAGATGGTGAAGTTGAAGAATAGAGAAGTGCAGTGACTTTTCCAAGGTCCTATCGAGAGAGTAGGCAGTAAAGCCAGTGTGTATGTAGATCAAAGCAGCCTGACTCCCAGTCCTCCTAGGAACTCCTAGACTACACTGCCCATTAAAAGAGTCATCAAGCCTCCCTATGATGCCTCAAGAAATCCTACTGGAAGTTTCATCCAGTTTCCTGGATAAAATTTTAACCAAAGAAAGGTCTTTTGCTGGGAGTAATCACCCTCTTTTTTCTCCCAATGGGAGCTAATATGCCAGGAATCTTCATGAAGCTTTCTAATTCCAGTTCTTTTGAGATAGCTCTTCTCAGTTTGAAGGTTTGTCTCCCTCTAACTGGTTACTCTCCACTTCCCATTATATGTGGCCATGGCAATTAACTAAGCAATTAGCAAAGCAATTAACACCTGGAAAGGAGCTTATTTCCCTGGTGGCATTCTAGAATAATTTATTAATTTCTTCCCATCTCTTTGCCAGGAGTATTCATTCAGTGAGCCTCTTGGTCTAGGGGCCTGTGAGAAGCCTCTAAAATTCACGTTGGTCTTTTCTATATTGTTATTTCCTACCTTTAGGAAACAAGCAAGGCAATGAACACTTAATAATAAATTAACATGGGAAGTGCATTAATTCATTTTAGAAAGGTTTTCTACTGGAAGGTTTTTCCAGTTAACCTTCCGTCTCTTATTACCCAGAAAATCAAATTAACAAGAATGTCCAATTCCCGGAGCAAGCTGGTCAATCCATATTTCAATGTAAAACAAAGTTAATATTTATAGTCATTAATCTAATTTTTCTCTAGAGAGTCTATTCATTTGATTAATGTTTTTCCTTGCAACTCTCTTACCTGGCTTATACATCTTTCCAATCTAGTTTCTCCTTGTTTGAAAATGGTTTGAGAATTTTGTCCTGAGAGGGATGCCTGGGTGGCTCAGTGGTTGAGTGTCTGCCTTTGGCTCAGGGAGTGGTCCCGAGGTCCTGGGATACAACCCTGCATCAAGCTCTCTGCAGGAAGCCTGCTTCTCCCTCTGCCTGTATCTCTGCCTCTCTGTGTGTGTCTCTCATGAATAAATAAATAAAATCTTTGAAAAAAATTTTTGTCCTGAGTATAAGAAAATGTCCATGGAATTGGTCCATGGGATAAATATTGCAGAAGAGCTACTCATGGGACATGGAAAGCCACATCATTATTCTCATCACCTGAGGAAGGACAGTTAGACATCTTTGAGGTTCTGGTTTGTGTTTCAGCACAGGCTCTACAATGCTGATTGGCCATAATATTGTATGAGATATATTCTTGCTGTTAGATTTAACTGTGAAAGCAAAGCTATATCCTTTCACCAAGTTTGTGGATGTAATATTTATAGATTCTTCAAAGCCTGTGGAGAGTTTCCTAGGTTCCAGGCAGTCAGGACCATGTTTCTCAAATCATGGTCTGTGACCATGTATATCAGATAGTTTTATGGATAATGTTAAAAATGCAAGTGCCCAGGCTCCTGGCAGAACTATTGAATGAGAATATTCTGAGTCAGGCCCAAGTACATGCATTTTTATAATTCTTAAGCACATTAAAATTTGAGAACCACAGGTCAGCCAAAGTAAACAGTTTAGGGTAAAAACCAAGAGAGGATAGAACTTTTTGGATATTCACAATCTGGCTCTAAAATTTATCTGGAAAGGCAAAAGAATTAGAATGGTCAAAACGGTTCTGGAAAAGAACAAGGTTGGAAGAATCATACTACTTGGCTTCAAGACTTACTAAAAAGATAAAGTAATTAAAACTGTGTGGTATTGGTGAAAAGAAAGATACATAGAAGAATGTATGGTGGAACAGAATAGAGAACCCAAAAGTGCTTGTCCAATTCAACAAAAGTTTGGATGCCAGTAAACAAAAAAGTGAACTTCAGACTATATTCTAAACCTTACACAAAAATTAGCTCAGAGCTAAATATAAAATGTAAAACTGTACAACTTTTAGAAGAAACAATAGGTGGAAATCATGATGAACTTCAGTTAGGCAGGGTTCTTAGAACAAGACAAGCATGATCCCTAAAAGAAAAAATTAATAAGTGGGACTTGATTTAAAATTTAAAATTTTGCTTTGCACAGACATTAAGAGAATGAAAGATAAGTTACAGACTGGGGGAAAATATTTGCACACAACACATCAAAGGAATAATATCCAAAACACATAAAATTCTCAAAACTCAACAGTAAGCAAACAACTCAACTAAAAAAATACATAGGGGCATCTGGGTAGCTCCACAGGGGGTCATGAGATCGAGACCTGCAACAGGGTCCCTGCTCAACATAGAATCTGCTTGTCCTTCTCCCTCTGCTCCTCCCCCAACTTGCTCTCTCTCTCTCTCTCTCTCAAATAAATAAATAAATAAATAAAATCTTTTAAAAACAAAAAATTAGGTAAAAGATTTGAATACATTGTGTCATAAAAGATAATACATAGATGCCAAATAAACACATGGAAAGATACTCAGTATCATTATTTATTAGGAAAATGCCAATTAATACTGTAATGAAATAACATTAAATTCCTTTCAGAACATCTAACACAAACTGACAATTCCAAGAGCTAATGAGGATGCAGAGTAACTGCAAATCTTATACATTGCCGATAAGAATACTATGAAATGGTACAGCTCCTTTATAAGAAAACTTAAAAGTTTCTTATAAAATTATATATACATTTGTCATAACATGCAAAAATCCCATCTTAGGTGTTCATTGAAAAGAAATGAAAATTTATGTTCACATAAAACCCCATGTGCAAATATATACAACAGCTTTATTCATAATTGCCAAAAATTGGAAACAACCCAACTATCTTTCAACTCGTGAATGAATAAACAAACAATTGGACAGCCTACAATGGCTACTCAGCAGTGAAGAGTCAACTACTGATACATGCACCAAAATGGATGACTTTCATATGTATTTTTCTAATTGGAACAAGACAGATCCAAAGGCTACTTACCACATGATCACTTTTATATGGCATCCAGGAAAGAGCAAATCTATAGTGACCAAGAACCGACTAGTGGTTGCCAGGGACTAAGGGAAAGGGGAGTTTTTGACTACCACGGGGTAGTATGTATAAAGAAGTTTATTTAGTGTAATGGAATACTTTTGTATTTTAATTGTGGTGGTGGTTACATACCTCTATGATTCAGAAATATGCCAAAAAGTATGAATTTTACTTATGTGAATAAAAAAGAATCAGCTAAGACTTATCTGATTTTAAACTCCAGTGAGTCCAAACCAATATCTATTGAGCACCTATTATAAGCAGGACCTGGACTGGTGGTATGAGGAAGACAAAGCTTTATAATAATCTCCTTCTCTCCATAGACACCAATCCACTGCATGGGGCAGTGGGGGATATGTGCCCAACAAAGGAACAAAGAAGGTATAGCTAAAGAACGTTGGATTCTTACAAGGAGAGCTCTAAGTTTGGAAAACCATCTGTCTGAGTCATAGTAGAAAAACATCAAATTGCACACAAAAATTAGATAGAATAAAGTTATGAGCATGGAAAAAATGATTATTGATCAGGAAGGGTAAGGTAATAAAAAGCAAACTCTAAATGTCATGAAACTCAATCAATGCATGTAATGCTGTTTTTTAAAACAGCAAGTCAAATAATTCAGTATTGATTCCTCCCAAAGAAGGGAAATGAAGAGCTATGGATATGAGGTTTTGGTATGAGTTGTGTTGACTTTGGATTCCATGAGCAATTTCTTCATTCCCTCCTGCTCCATAAAAATGGTTCCCTTCTTTGAGAACTACTGTTGGAAAAAGAGGCAGGTCTTCCATAGGAAGAATGTAAAGGTTATTATCAGGAGAGACCTTTGTCTGTCTTGGCTGTGAGGGAGTCATCGGTAGTTAGATCTTAAAGAGATCTGCAAAGCTTCATTTGGGAACTTGTTAGAAATACAGATTCCAAGACTGTATGCCAAAGCAACTGAGTCAGAAACTTAGGTTGGGCCCAGCAATCTGTTTCTGCAAGCCGTTGGTGTGATTCTGATGAACGTCTGAGAAGTTTGAGAGTTTGAGATGTCAGCTTGATCTCTGTGCTTAACTATTGTAACTAGCTGGAGGTGAAAAAGAAATACCAGGGATGCCTGGGTGGCTCAGCACTTGAGCACCTGCCTTTTGCCACAGTCCTGAGATCGAGTCCCACCTCGGTTTCCCTGAGAGGGGCCTGCCTCCTCCTCTGTCTATGTCTCTGCCTCTCTCTCTCTCTGTGTCTCTCATGAATAAATAAATAAAATCTTTAAAAAGAAAGAAAAAATATCAACTTCTAGTGACCCCCCCCATCTAGAGTCTTACTGGGCCCAACTAAAGGCTCTCCACACCTATAAACAATGGGGCTTGTTTTAACCAATCAGGTAAGGCCTTTGGACTGGCTCCATTCTATCTAGAACATTAATTTTCAGTGCTTAATTAGTATAAATACCTTGAATCTCTTATGCTTTTCTAAAGCAAAATTATGACTTTTCCACCTCAGCAAGCTAGTCAGTGTGTGTTGTTGTTGTTGTTGTTTTTCCAATGAGTGTCTTCTTGTCAGGCAAATAAGTAAACTCTAAAGTCTGCTTTCTTTTTTAAGGGTGAAGCTCTGATGATCTGGTCTTATTCCTTTACAGATGTTGGGCAGTCAGCAGGTTACTCTAGACTGTAAGCGTACTTTTTCATCCCCAGACAAGTATGTTAGAACCAGAAGCCCTATATTCTAATCCCTGTACCAAACCAAATTGTGGAAGGCCTTGAGCAAGCTATTTAACATCTCAGAATGTCAGTTTTCCCATCTATATAAATCAAGGAGGTAAACATTAATCAACAGAGGGGCTGTGAAATTGCTTAGTCAAGTAGAAAGTGGATATACATGTAAGTAAGCATTATCACCCTGTGAGCCTTTCTCAATACTGCACTCAATACTTTCCATTTTTGCCCTTGTCATCAGAGCACCCCACAGGAGAAGCCTGCAGCCTGGGCATGGTCCAGACTCCTCTGGAGGTCTTGCCAAGCAGGGCAACCATCATTGTTTTGGAATTAATCTGGGTGAATGGAATAGGAGAAAATATGCCAGCTTGAGGGATCATAGATAAAAACATTAGATGATTATAGGAATACATTATAGACTTTCCATCAGAACTTGGAAATGGCATTGCAAATTGGTGTGCAATTTACAATAAAAAAATGTTCTAATCCTTGGAATGAACAATTGGCTTATAGCAAGCTTTCTGAGCCTCCTTAAATGAAAGCGTTCTGCATGCAGAGCATCTCATTACCTGACACAAACAAATAGGGTACAGCTGATGTCAGTGTCTAGCAGTCCAAGGAAATAAACTGCCGCTTCTGGTAAATAAGTGGGAATTCATATTGAGTTATTTGCTAAGGGGCAATTTAGTCCCTTGTAGTATATGCAACATTTCTCAAGAATAAAAAATGTTTTTCTGCTTAAATAATACCCTGACTAAGGCAATTATTATTGTAATGTATCTGACATAGGAATGATCCTGACACTTCCCTATGGTCTTTAGGAATAAGAGGATTTTTCTAAAGCATGCTAAAAGGAAAGGAAAGTCCCTCTCTAGGCAAGCAGAGAATATATTTAATGGAGAAGGGAAGGTGACATCATTTGTCTAGCTCTTATTGTGTGCCAGGCACTGCTCTAAATGTTACCAGTATTAACCCTATCCTCACAATAAATCTGAGAGGTAGGTATATTCCCCTTATTTTAACAGAATAGGACACTGTGGTTCAGAGCAGCTAAGTGGCTTCCACAAAGTCACATAGCACACAGTTTATGGCAGAACTGAGATTCAAATTCAGCAGGTGATCTTAACCTAGACAGTTGCAGCAGACTCCAGTGCCTGATAGCTTCCCTATGCCCATCCAGAAGCCCTCTCCGCTCTTCTCCATCTTACTCTGTCTTGGAGAGGCTATCCCAACCTGCTTTCTGGTTTCCAGTTGTGTTTGACCAATGGGGAGTATTGGCCAGAGGTGAAAAGAGGGAGGAGAGTAAGGTAAAGGTTTTTATGCTCCCTTCCCCAGCTCCCTCTTGCTCCTCCCTGCTCTGGGGACCCTACAGTCTGGCCACATCTTTCCCAAATCCCCCAGTCTCAGTGTGCTGTGCAGTTAATTTTAGTTTGACCAGCTTATAACACATCAAGGCTTAGCAATGACTGCCCTTCCATTTTGTGGTTGTTTTGTTGTTCGTCCTTATTCAAATGAAGTTGTTGAATGATGGACTCATTCTGCTTATCCGACACAGAGATCTATCTGAATAGCGCCCTGTTCAACGTTTAGAGAGTATGTCTACGCCTGGCTACAACTCCCTGAGAAAAACGGAATGGTTTTTTATGAACAAAAGCACCTCACTGAGCCATATGCGGTTTCTGAATGATGACATTCAGAGTTTGGTGAAAAACAGTAACAGACCCTGACATTTATATAAAATTCTATAGCTTTGCATTCATTACTTTCTATTTAAGGATATATTAGTAGCTAGGTGTAGACCTAGGAAAAAATAGCTGAATATGAGGTTACAGTAAAGTTTTTTTTAAAGACAAGTAATAACTGAACTCTGATCAAGACACCGAATAGCTGTTGAAGGTCTTGCCCCAAACTATTTTCACAAAGCTAATGAAATTGGTTTGTTTTGGTGGTGCTAACTAACTCTTGTTTTCTGAGTGAATTTATTTCCCATGATTTCAGAAGAATAAAGAGGAAATAGAAATAGACTATAAAACAGGACAGATACAGTGAATATTTTTACACATGTTAGTGGTATAGGCACAAATAAAACCCTTGGTGATCAAGGTGTCACTTTTGAAAGTCTAATGTCATGAATGCATGGGCAATATTTTTAAAAAATCAGTTTTATCATACTTTTGTACTTGAAATGACAATGCATTTTAAAATCATCATCTTACCTGTAGGTAGTTATTCTATTATTAGATAATTATGGCACTTAACACAAGAAAGGAAGACAGAAACAGTATTTTAAAATATCTTCCTATAATTATGAAAAATCCCTTTTAGTCTTTAGCAATACTTCTTACCTCAAAGTCTGCTTTGCTGATATTACTTTAGTGACATCAGATTTACTTTGACTAGTGTTTGGGTAGGATACCTTTCTCATTCTTTTATTTTCAAATTTTCTCTATCTTTTTACTTAAGGTGTGACTCCAGTAAATAAAGAACATATAGCTGGGTTTTGCCTTTTTAAAAATTTGGTCAGACAAACTGTCTTTTAATTGGATTACCACTGACATTTAAAATAATTAATAATTAATGCTATGGTTTGAGTCTAACATCTTGCTATATATCCTCTTGTACTTTGTTCCTTTATTTCTCATTCCCTGCCTTCTCCTGCATTATGAAAACATCTTTTATCATTCCATATGTCTTTTTTCATTTTCTAGTTATACATCTGACATAGTTCCTTCAGTTGTTATGCTAGAGACTACAACAGGCATCCTTGATGTATTACAATCTACTTTAGATGAGTACTTTTCATTTTACCACTTCCTAAATAAGGCAAGGACACTTGCAACAGTTTAACTGTATTTAGAGCCCTCCACCATTCATGCTATTGTTGTCATCTTACTTCTACTTTCATTATTGTTTTGTTGTAAACAGTCACTATTTTTTTATATTTAACCATACATTTACCCTTTCTAGTGCCCTTCCATGCTACCAGCTGGGGTCATCTTTTTCAGCCAGAAGGACTTCCTAGTGTTTCTTTTGGTTCACAGCTGCTGGCATTGAATTCTCTCAGGCTTCACAGGAAAACTTCTTTACTTCTTCATTTTTATTTGCATTTGCATTATGGCATGATTTATATATAATAAAATGCACCCGTTTTAGGTGTATAGTTTGATGAACTTTGGTAAATTGCATTGCATGTATATGTGTATATAGACATGCATCCAGCCCCCCTCTCCAATCCAGTTTTAGAACACTTCTATTGGGGGATCCTTGGGTGGCGCAGCTGTTTGGCGCCTGCCTTTGGCCCAGGGCGCAATCCTGGAGACCCGGGATCGAATCCCGCGTTGGGCTCCCGGTGCATGGAGCCTGCTTCTCTCTCTGCCTCTCTCTCTCTCTCTCTCTCTCTCTCTGTGTGTGTGTGTGTGTGTGTGTGACTATCATAAAAAAATAAATAAAATTTAGAACACTTCTATCACCCACAAAAAGTGCTCATCTGCCCTTTTGCAGCCTATCCTTGACCCCAGGGAACCAATCATCTGCCTCAGGTCATAGTTTTGCCTTTATCTAGAATTTCATATAAATGGAATCATATAGTATGTTGCTTTTTGTGATTAGTTTCTTCCATCAAGCACGGTGTTTTTGAGTTTCATCCATGCTGTTATGTGTATCAATAGCTTATAATTACTCTTAAGTACTGGGTAATAGCCCTTTGCATGGATATACTATAATTTGATTTTCCATTCACTAGATGTTGGACATTTGTATTACTACATTTGTGGCTATAATGAATGCTTAAGCTATAAATATTCTATACAAGTTTTGTGAGGACGTGTCTTCATTTTTCTTGAGTAGATATCTAGGAGTGAAATGGTTGAACCATATGGTAGGTATGTGTTTAATTTTCTAAAAAACTGCTAAACTGATTTCAAAGTGGCTCTACCATTTTGCACTCCTGCTTAGAATGTATGAGGACCCCAATTGCTCTACATTCACCAAGGCTTAATATTGCCAATATTGTTAATTTCAGCCACCCTTCTGAGTAAACTGTAGTTTTAATTTGTATTTTCCCAATGGCTAATGATTTGAGACATCTTTTCATGAGCTTGTGGCCATCAATATACCTTTTTTGGTAAAATATTTGCTCAAATCTTTTGTCCAATTTGTCTCTGTCATGTCTTGAGAGGTTTATCTTATAAATTTATATTTATATTTATATATTTTGAATATAAGTCCTTTGTCAGATAAATGTTCTGTTTTGCAAATATTTTCTGTCTGGAGTTTGCCTTTTCATCGTTTTTGGTATTAATATGATGGATTACATTGTGCAATTTTGAGATATTGAACCAATATCACATTACCAGGATAAATGACCTTGATTGTGCTGTATTATTCTTTCTGTATATTACTGGCTTCAATTTACTAATATCTTTTGGGATTTTGTGTTTCTGATTATGGAGTATGTTCATTTCTAGTCTTTTTTTTTGGTATCAGGATAATGCTGGTCTCATAAAGTAAGTTGGGAAATGTTCCTTCCTCTTCTATTTTCTAGAAGAAATTGTGCAGAAATTATGTTATTTCTTCTTTCAACATTTTGCAAATTCACCAGTGAAACCATCTGGGTGTGGAGCTTTCTTTTTTTGAAGATTTTAAACTATGAATTCAAACTCTTTAATAGCTATACTACTAAGCAGGTTAAAGAAGTTAGTCCATCTCATCTAAGTTGTTGAAATTTTGTGTGTAAAGTTGTTCTTCACTGTATTCCCTTATTATTCTTTTAGTGTCTTTTTAGTGTATGCAGGGTCTATAGTCATATCCCCTCTTTCACTCCTGTTAGTGGCAATTTCGTTCTCTTGCTAAAGATTTATCAGTTTTGTTGAGCTTTTGATCTCATTGATTTTTTTTTCTATTGGTTTTGTTTTCAATTTCATTGGGTTTTTTGCTCTTATATTTATTTTTTCCATCCTGCTTATTTGAGTTTTGTTTTACTCATCTTTTTTTAAGTTTCTCAAGGTAGAGTTTAGAATATTGATTTGAGAACCTTCATCGTTGCCAATATAAGCATTTATACTATAAATATCTCTCTGAGCAATGCTGTAATTGCATCCACATTTTGTATGTTATGTTTTCATTTTTATTCAGTTTTAGGTATTCTCTAATGTTTGCTTTAGAAAAGCATTTGAAAGAACTCAAGAGGAGAATGGTCTCTTATATTTACCCATATATTTGCTATTTGTGGTACTTTCTCTTCATTTCTGATGTCCCAAGTTTCCTTTTGGTAACATTTTCCTTTTGTCTGAAGGACTTTCTTTAGCAGTTATTTTTGAGCAGGTCTACTGGCTTTTAGTTTTCCTTCATTGAAGAAGGAATTTTTTATCTTACCTTCCTTCCTAAGGATATTTTACTGTATATAGAATTCTGGTTTGACAGTGGTTTTTCTTTTAGTACTTTATGAGTATTGTTCTACTTCCTTCTGTCCTCCATAGTTTCTGATAAGAATTCCACAGTCATTTGAATTGTTTTTTGCCTATAAGTAATATATCCATTTCCTCTGGCCACCTTCAAGTGTTTGTCTTTGTGGTTAGTTAATAGGTTCGCCTATAATCTATCTGGGCACAGATTTCTTTAGCCTTACCCTGTTGCGGTTTGCTGAGCTCTTTTGAGTCTGTAGATTTATGCCTTTGACAAAATTTGGGAAATTTCTAGTTATCATTTCTTCAGATACATTTTCTACACTACTTTTATCCTTTCCTGTGGAACTCTAATGGCATCAATGCTAGATCTCATGGTATCATTTCACAGAGGTCTGAAGCTCTATTCTTAAACAAAACAAATCAAACAAAAAACCAAAAAAACAACTCCTCTTGTTCACTTTGGGCAAATGCTATCGATCTATCTTTAAGTTCACTTACACCTTCCTCTGCCATCTCTATTCTACTGTTGAGTCCATTTAGTAAGGTTTCTTTTTTCCATTTTATATTTTTTAATCCTAAAATTGCTCTTTGTTTTTTCTTTATAGCTTTAATTTCTTTGCTGAGACTTTTTAGCTTTTTATATTTAACTTTGACTTTATTTTTTGGAGTATTTTTTATAATAGTTGCTTGAAAGTTTTTATCAGATAATTCCACATGTGTGTCATCTTAGCATTGGCATATATTATCTTTTGTCACACAGGGTTGAGATTTCCCTGGTTCGTTATATGTTGGTTACTTTGGGTTGTATCTTGGACATTCTGAATATTATTTTATGGGATTTTGAGTATTTATTTTGTTTTAACAGACAGCCAACCCAGTTTGGTTCAGGTACAAGTTCCAACCAGCTTTCTGTGGTTTCAATGTAATGTCTAATTGTAAAGCTTTCTCAATGTTATTCAGATCTGTCTTGCATGTGAACCCTCCAGTGGCTAGTTTGGGACCCTGGCAATGGTCATAGACCAGTTCTTATGGTCTATAGTATGCTGTTTAGGGCCAGATCCATGAATGTACACTTGGAAATGAGCTCAGGAGTTCAGAAGCAATTTTGTGGGGCTACTTTCCCAATCTCCTCCCTATGGTAATCTCTTCAGTATTTTCTGGTTACCTGGAGTTCTCCAACCAGAATTGGAACTATATTTATCCACTCTGTTGCACCCCTCCCCTTTTTTAAAAGATTTTATTTATTTATTCATGACAGACAGAGACACAGGCAGAGGAAGAAGTAGGCTCCACGCAGGGAGCCCGATGTGGGACTCGATCCCGGGTCTCCAGGATCACACCTCAAGCTGCAGGGGGCGCTAAACCGCTTTGCCACAGGGGCTGCCCTGTTGCACACTTTTTGCAACTACAATGATATCCATGGCTAACCAGTAGGAGGACACAGAGAAGACAAAAAGTAATGGGTTTTTGTTTGTCTCACCCTCTGAGAATCATAGCTCCTCTGATCCGGGAGAAAGGCTCCCCTCCCTCAGCATTTTAGAATCCTGTAGATCAGTTGTCACCACAGTTGCTGCCACTGCCACTGCCATCCTGGAATTTCTTAGAGGCTGAGGTATGAAAGAAGGAAGAAAAGATAAAAGGGAGGGAGAGAGGGAGTTTTCCTTCATTCTGAGCATTAGGAGGCTCTTCCTTGCTCTTTGAGCCAGAACTAGACAGCTTCTCCTGGAGCTCCTTCTGTCTGTGCAGATGTTCACATTCAGGTTTTGTGTTGCTTACAGTTCAATCTGATATATTGGAGGAAAAAGATAATAAACTCACCACCAGTTTGATGGTACTTCAAATTCAAGTCCTCTTCCCTAATAGCAGCTACTACTTGATTTTCAGAGTCCTTGAAAAGCTGCTGTATGCCTTCTGTCCAGGTGTTGTTTTTTTTTTTTTTTACCTGCATCTAGTGTGGAATATGTTTGCACTATTGAACCCAGAATGTGAAGATTCTATCATGTTTAAATGATAAATTATTGTTGAGTCCTTGGTTACAGCACTGAAACCTATCCTAACTTATTGGGTCATTTCCACCATTTCTTTTTTTATTTTTATTTTTTTTATTTTTTTTTCCTTATTTATTTATGATAGTCACACACACAGAGAGAGAGAGAGAGGCAGAGACACAGGCAGAGGGAGAAGCAGGCTCCATGCACCGGGAGCCCGACGTGGGATTCAATCCCGGGTCTCCAGGATCGCGCCCTGGGCAAAAGGCAGGCGCCAAACCACTGTGCCACCCAGGGATCCCATTTCCACCATTTCTTTGTTTTGCACTTGTACCTATTCTGCAATTCTTTAATCTTGGATTAATCCTAAAATCCACCTTTCTGACCCCTTTCTGACTCCTCATCACCCAGAATGATGAGTTGGGCTGGAGAAAATTCATTCAATCATCTGGGCTGGTAGTCCTTTACTTGTCAAGTATCTCTATACATAGAGCTCTCTCCTGTTCTTCACTTTTATTTGCTCCTCAAACCTTTACTCTCACTTTCTCAGCAGATGTCTTCACCTCCTACTTCTTAGAGAAAATGTAGCCACTAGGCAGTTTCTTATTGCTTACCTATAGCTGTATTTTTTTCTCCTGTTTTAAATAGAGGCCTCACTCCTTCCCTTCTCCTGTCAAAGGAGATATTGCTCCCAATGCTCCAGATCCTATCATCTTCTGTCTTCTTAATATTATCTATAAATTATTATCCCTCTTCCTTCTATCTTCCATTTATCTTCTTCAAGGCTCCTATACTTCAGCATATAACATGGGAAATTTTTATTTTTATCTCAAGTATTGCAAACATCTCCTAATGCTCCTCCTGCATTAGAGGAATCCAACAGTTTTAAAAAAAATAATATTTAGATCTCTGTGGCTTAGCACAAAAAAAAGCTTATTTGTTTATTCATGCAGTTCAACTTAAGTATAATTGGCTCAGTGGCTCTCTGGGGCACCTCTTTTCTAATTCAGGGATCCAGGTTCCTTCCATCTTGTGATACAACTGTTTTCAACACAAGGCCCTCAGGTTTGCTGTGGAAATGAAAACTGCATAGAGTAAATTCACTTAACCCCCTTGGCTCAGAATGACCTACACATGTTAACTCACATTCCTTTAGCAGAACTAATGACATGATTCCAATTGGAGAGAGATGGGAAATGACCCTTGTGAAGCAAATGTTTCCTAGCATCCAATCTGTACTGTAGAAGAGGAATGTGTATTTTCAGTTAGGCAGCCAGCTATTTCAGTATACTCCCTACCTCTAGTCTTCCCACATTTCTATCTACATGGAATCCAATGTGATCTTATCTAACACAGTTATGATTGTGTCACTCCCCCATTTAGCACTCATTAATTACTGTCCACTGACAAGTGAATGACATCCAAGCCCTTTGTCAGGGGATTCAAGGCCATTTAGGATCTAGCCCTTCTAGCCTCATCTTTATGAGGTCTTATCTTAGGCACCAGACCCATCAAACTGCTTCCAGTTCCCAGAAGCTGCATTGTTGCTACTTGCCTGTGCACATTAGCAAATGCTCTTCCATCTTTCTGAAATATTCCTCTTTCCTATGTCTAGTGGGAAAATTTCTACCATTCCTTCAAAACTCAGTATAAGTACCTTCCTCTGTGAACCTTCTCTAGCCTTTCTCCTTTGAAGTTGATCATTTAGTTTTTTTGTGCTACCACTGAACTTTCATCAGACTTCCTTAGTAGTATCCATTATATTGAATTGAAATTTTATTTTTACATATCTGTCTCTCCTTGTTTAAACTGGGAATTCCTTGAGAATTGGAACCGTGCCTTACTATCTTATTATCTCCAATGCCTAATACAGTGTCTGCCACATGATGGATGCTTAATGTAATGTTCATGTAATGAATAATTGAATGAATGAATAAATGCGGTACAATTTCAGATATTTCTTACAGTTAAATTTCAGTTTAATGTTCATTCAATATTTAAAAACTCCTAGAGAAAATTATGAACTTGTGCTATATTTACTGCCATCTTCTTCTAATGGAGAAGAATGGAAGGCATTAAATTAAAGCCTTACAGAAATATACTAGCATAAATTCTTGATTTGGTGAGGGAGGCTTCTTCATACTCAGTCAACAAGCTTAATGAAAGAATGGGCTGCAACCTTTTAAAGGTAAAGTGAGGTTCTTACTGATGCAAATGTAATAATGGAAGTTTTAGCTCTGTGAAGTCAAAGAGCACAGAAAACACTAATAAGGCTGAGAGGGTTTGGGTGATTGACATGAAAAGCTTGAGGAAACGTTATTCAAAAGCAACAAACCAAAAATCAACCCCTCAACCCACAAAACAAATACCCTGAAGCTTGTATTATTTCTTCTGACTCATAATCAGTTACTGTCATAATTCAGGTGGTCTCCAGCTTGATTTATGCTAGAAGTTTCCCACCTAGGGTGGCTGGGGGCAGAAAGGGGTCAGTGGGAAGCTGAAGGGAGGTAGGACTATTCTTCTTCAAGTTGAGATAAGAATCAGAAAAAGTGTCCCAGCTATAGGGACTAGTGCGGAGCAGGAAAAGAGTCTGAGAGGGAGTTAGCCCTCATTTCTGACATTAGGATATGGAGGCAACAGTAGAAAGTCAGCCTTTCCATGAATTTGGAGATCATGGATATAAGGTCACCTTCTGAGTTGAATTAGTGAAATTCACAGACAATGGATATGATTAGTCATACGTGGGAGTAAAACAAGAGACTGTGAAATGCATGGACCTCACAAAATTCTAATCAAGGTAGGCGATTTGGTGTAATCAGAGGAAGGTAGGTCCAGAATGTGAATGTCGTGTAATAGAAGGTATTTAATCAATTGAATTGTACATTGCCTGGAGGAAGACTGTGTGAAGGTGAGTGGAGGTGTGGATAGAAGGTGAAGTAATCAACGGGGCTACAGAAAGTTAAAACCCAAGCACCATGCAGAAGAGAGACCCTGCCCTTTGAAGCTGCTGGAGAAGTATGCTCTGCTGTGGGATTGGAGTGCTTCTTCTGATCTCTCTTCAGTATCCTGTGTGCTCTTTGCTCAGCTTTCATGCTCATTTTGTTCCTAGGACTGGCTGCCCTGGACAGCAGACATAAGCTTTTTAGTCCCTGGGAAGAAATGTCTTCCAATGTAAATTTGTAAGTTGACTACAGGTGACCACGTGGAATTGCCTGATTCAAGTGATCTTTAATTCTGGAAACTGCTGAGTTCCTGATGAAGACAAACAATAAAATTTAGAAGATGATCAGTTTTTCAAAGGGACACTACCCATGAGACCTCTTAATAGGCAGCCACAGCTTTCTGCTGGGAAGGCACTGACCTCATCTTCAGTACATTCTTGCTACAATATCCACTTAGATCAAGGATTCTTAATCTGATTAAACCCAATGATCTGATTTTTTATTTTTTTAAGAAACTGTTTATTCTCCTTCAACCTTATTTCCATTTTGTTTGCCTTTGTGGAAGAGCAGCTTAAGACCACTCAGTGATTGTTCCCACCCATTCAGTGGTCTGAGCAGTGGTTGTTGCAGACCAGTTTTTGGTGGCCTGCTGAGTGCTCCAGTCTTCAGTAGGGAACTGCTGAGTAGGCACAGAGGACACCTGCATGCCTTCAGACCAGTCTGCAATTTCAATGGTGACTCAGGAGCTGGAGCAGTCCATTCACCCTGAAATTCCTCCTTGGTCACAGCCTTTTCAGCAACAGCCTGCTCTTCCTTTTCTATGTATTCAGGATTTTTGTAGAAGTAGAACTCAGCATGACCTCCCATGGGTGATCACAGGGAAAATGGTGCCACACATGCACAGAAATTCCTGGGCCAGCATCCACATCACACCCACTGAGTGAGCTCCCTTGTTGTTGTAAGGGATGGCAATGTGCATATAGCCCAGCAGAGAGTCTGTGTTACATAGAGTGATGAAAGGCAGGTTAACATAAGAACCTCTGTGAGAGGCTGGTGGTCAGCCCTGGGATCAGTAAACACCAGAAGTCTCGGCTCCCAGAAGGCTGCCTGGATCTGGTTAGCAAAGTTTCTAGGAGTGAAGCAGCCAGCAACAGGAGTGGCTCCAGTAATAGCAGCAAACTTTGGTACAGCTCTCTGGTCAGTATTCCCAGAAGATATGACATTGACAACCACTGGGTTTTCATGGCAATAATGGCATGAACTGCCAGCAGAAGCTTCTCCCAGATTCTCTTCAGATTTATGATGTAGATGCCATCACTTTTCCTTTTGTTGGATGTACTGTTCCATTTGGATGTCAAAGTTGGTGCCACTTAAGTGGGTTCCTGCTGCAGGGAAGTTGATGATATCTTCCTCTTTCATTTGCAGGACACCAAGGTCTGCAGACATTATGGAAGTTTCCCTTTAAGTTATCACAGGAACATAGAACAATGCTGTATGGACCCCTCCCTGGGTAGCATGGAAAGCCAATGACCTAATTTTAAATGAACATTTTGTTAAGCTCCATTTATTATCCTGAAAAGAAATTCATAGATAATAAACTGCCTAAACACATATTTTCAATATAATGTCCTAAGTATCAAAATAAAGAAAAATACTGGTGGGAGAGGAATAATTTTTAATAAAATAAAATGTATTGGAGTATGAATGCTTGGGGATGACTAGAAGACAGAATGAAGGAGTCCATTGCTTCAAGATCAGAGTGAGTGTGACAGAGACAAATGTAGACAGAGACAGGTGTGCTGGCAACTCAAACCCCTAGAACAACGTCACTGCCAGTGAGGTGCTTTTCTGAGATTGTGACTTTGCTGGTAAAGTTCTGAACCAAACACAGTACAATCTCTTCCTTTAAAAATGCTTAGAGGGCATTTATGGAAAACTCTATGTCTATTAAAACTATGCAAAAGTAATTGTATTTGCAAGTAAAATGGTATTGAGTTCCACATCCAGATAATTATAAACAGGTTTCCCTACACAAACATGTAGAGTGAGTTGTGAAGCTTACCCAGGACACATGACATTTCTTGGTTAAGATGCCTGTGGTAGACAAATGATTGGAGAATGGCATCCTGGCTTCCCTCTTGCTAAATGCCACTAGCGCCTCTCCCAAAACCTGTGACAATCAAAAATACCCCTTTGAGTTTCCACTCGTGTTGAGAAACATTGAATTAAGTCAACAGGAATCAGTCATGAGGGTCCAATAAGACAAATGTGCCCTGTCCCAAGGCACAATCATTCCATGACCTGACATCACAGAAAACCTCAGCTAGTGGGGAGAAGGGACAAGCACATTGGAAGGGTGCGTAGAGTATCTAGTTCTAGAAGGACCAGCAGACTTCCAGGCAGGGCAAGAAGTAAGAATTTAGGAGAGGAAACCAGGGTAACAGTTTACCAAATCTCTGGGAATTGGAAGGGCCAACGGAGAAAGAACTTCGGCTCTGGAGCCACACAGGTAGTATCCAGGTTAGTTCTAGGGAGCAGTTACCCCAGACCTGGCTGAAAGGGAAGGATTTAGGTGAACACAGGAGCTTGGAAGTAGTAACTTGGTTCCTAGGACTTGGGTCTGGGAATGTAAATTATATCCAAACCCCTTACACACGGCGCCAGCCAGCAGTGACTCAGCGTCAGGCACAGGCTTAAGCCTTCTCAAATTGTAGCAGCTGAGAAGATAGCAAAGGAAGGAAAGACCAGCAGTCACAGTTTATCAACACCACACATGTGATTGGAGGGGTGATGTCTACACAGCATTTGATTTCCTTACATTAGAGTGCTTTTTGCCCTCACTTAAACACAAACTAATCAACTCATTCTTCGACCAAAAATACATGTTTAGGGAACAAAATGTGGGGATTCACAAACCATTTCACCCACCCCCACATCACTTATCTGTCGGCTTCCTGTGCGTGGACATAAAACAGCTGCTTGGAACTCAGGTTTGGAGTCTATTTCCCAAAGTGGGGTCATGAAGGCGTGGCCATAAATCAAGGCAATGGTTACACTGAATACCACAAAGATAAATACATACTTTCTCCTGGAGCCTGGATGAAGGCCAGTCCTATAACCCATGTTTTGTGACTCAGGAGCCAAACAACACTCATACAAAACCAATATTCCCTAAAGACCCTCCCAACAGGATGATGCCTCATCTCCTGTGACCATTCCCAAAGTCCCGACCAAGACAATTATCTAATCTCTGCTCAGAAATCAAATTATCTAATGTTTTTACCCTATTGGTTTGAGCAGGCTTCTTTGTACATACAGTTCCTGGAAAATATAAAAAAAGATGCTCTTATTTCAATCACCAGCCTTTCAAAGTTCTTATTACTTGATCTGTCCCACGTTCATTAGAGTGGATGGTCATGAGAACAAATTCAGCTTTATTGTGCTTGATAGAATGTATTAGCAGGGGATCCCTGGGTGGCGCAGCGGTTTAGCGCCTACCTTTGGCCCAGGGCGCGATCCTGGAGACCCGGGATCGAGTCCCACGTTGGGCTCCTGGTGCATGGAGCCTGCTTCTCCCTCTGCCTGTGTCTCTGCCTCTCTCTGTGTGTGTGTGACTATCATAAATAAATAAAAATTAAAAAAAAAAGAATGTATTAGCAAAATTAAGTCCTCAAAGAAAAAGAAATAAAAGCATTCTGTGTGTGAGAAAAGATTTTCCATTTTTAACATATAAAAGGATGGAAGTGACTAAAGAGATCATCTGCTATTACAAAATAATCAAGGACATAACTGACAGTATTTTTTTCCTCTTCTAGAAGCTTTGATTCAGTCATGCCTAAGATATTGCTGAATTGCACACCCAAGGTCCCAACTCATTTTGCTGACCTCTCACTTGTTGTCTGACATCTTCCCCCCATTCTTCCCCACTCTCCCGACCTGATGTCTCCTAGCTCCCTATAAACACTATCCTCAAAAAAATAAAAAATAAAAAATAAATAAACACTATCCTCTAAGCCTGTCTCGGCCCTTAGCTTTTGAGTACATGCCTGGGTAGATTTCAGGGCTGTTTGGCATTTTAGTTGCACCCTCAGTACCACCAATCAAGGATTCGATCCCCTAGTAGTTTAAGATCTAAGAGGCCACTGGAAGTAACTCCGGACAAGGCTCTTTATAAAAAGGAAGGACATCTTTATCTATGGGCTAATTTATTTCTCTATAGTTTTTAAAAATATGAAGGCGTCCTTAGGAATTCCTCCCTGTGTGTGTCTCCGCTTAAGACCCTAAATGTGGATGCACTTCTCTGCTCAGGAACTTTTAAGGATTTCCTACCACCCACAAAACCAAGCCACGTTTGTAACATGGTATTCCAGATCCTCTGTGATCTGCTCCCCACATACCTTTCCAAGAGATCTTCTAGCCCCAGTGAGAGCAGAGGCTGACTGCGGGGCTCTGTGCTCGAATTACAGCTCAGCCTCTCACCAGCGGTGCCCTCAGGGAAGTTACTTAAAACCTCTCTATGCCTCAGTCTCCTCTACTGTAAAAATGTGATGATAGTAGTAATAATTTGAATTGCATGAGAATCAAGAGAATAAAAAATGTTAGCTGCTGAGAACAGTGTCTGATACATGATAAGCATCATCTGCTACTGCAATTAGCATTACTTACTACCCTCAACACACTTGCATTTTTCTGTTTTTGTGTGTCTTTTCTCAGTTCCTCATTTCTGGAATGCTCTTTCCTTCTCTCCACTCCTCTGAATTATACCCATTCTTCAAAGTCCTGATGAGATTTTTTTTTTTCCTTCTCCAGAAACTTCCCTGGACTGTTCAATTCCCAGTGTTCTTTTTTTTTTCTCTGTGTACCAATGCACAGATCATCTACTCCAGTAATTTTGCAAATGGTCTTTTTTTTTCTTTACGGCACTTCTTGTATTGTTACCTTGTGGTATTAACTTAAAATGCAATATCACCTGGTTTTCCCCAGTTCTCCTGGGACACAGACATGTCTTTGCATAGAGCTTAGCATCTGGACATTATAATACCTCAATTAACGTCTGCTTATTTGACTTGATTTGATCCATAGGTTGAAGGTAAGTTTGTTGGATGCTTTTGGAAATGGTGAACTGAAGGCAGTATAGAAGAGTAGGAACCTTAGTTATTTACTTGTAGAACATTTATGAAGTGTCTGTGCAAGATGCTGTACCTGACAGGGCATCACCCCGTTTGTTCCAGGAGGAGGTACCAGGACTGTGGGGTGGGTGGAGATACACCTGGGTGAGATCAGGTACTGTGTTTGGCCAGAGGGGGCAGGCTTGGCAGCCAGAAGGGCTTTTAGGACAGAAATTTCTGTTGTCTCCCTGCAGGTTGCAGGTAGGGACAGAGTCTCCAGTGCTGGCTGTGACATGAAAAGTTCTCCTGAAGAACAGTAGTTCCCACAAAGAAGTTTCACAAATTCAGACCTTCCTTCCTTTAGGTTGCTCAGAGTTGCCCTTGGGTGAAAACCTTTGGCATTTAAAAGGGCCGGTGTAGGTAAGATAAGGGCTAGTGTGATATTAGGTCAAGACTTCTGGGTTCTTTAGTTAGCCTTTCACTAACTTCCTAGTGGCCTGGACACTGATGTCATCACCATAACTTAAGTCCCCTCATCTGTAAATGAAGTCATTGGATCAATATGTAATCTGCAGAGTCCCAGTTCTCTCTAATATTCTATCATCCTGGAATTCCTCTCATAGTAAAGTTATTGTTATCTATAAGGTGGGAGACAGAGACCTCCTTTGTCAGAAAATCAGATTCTCATGACCAGTGAAGTTCAACTGAGTCAGTCCCCAGGGCATGGGATGGTCTCATTTATTGGGAGTGGCCCACTTACAACAGTCTTGGAACCCTTTTCTTTCTCCACCACATCTGGGGAAATAAGGACTTGAGATACAGGATAACAAAGAGATGGCAGGGTAATCATGGGACAAAGGTCTTAAATTGGGGCCATCTCTGTTTATCTAGTCAATTGTCCTTGCCTTTGGATTAGCACTGAGTGTTTCCTCTTTGTAGTCCTGGTGAAGGGACTGGGTAAAGTTGTAGGGAGATGAAGCAAGATTGCACTGAGACTTGGTGCCAAGTGTGCACAAGTGGTCAGAGAAGCTACACTGGCCTTGGGCTCAGCCTTATCGATGCATTCCCCAGGCCCACCATCCCCTCCCACTCTCTCCTTCTAGCCACCCAGATGTCCCCAGCGGCTTTCTTCAGATGCTCCAGGCTGTTCCTGCTTTAGTATCACCCTCCCTGTCAAGCTCCCACGGAGTCACCTCTACCTCCCCAGCTGAGGAAGTCAGTCTCCCTTTTTTACTTACATCAGATTCCTGGGGTATGAGATCACTGAGGTCATGTCTCTCCGTGCCTATGTGCCCATCTTGTGCCTGGGTAATCATGTTGAGGAGGAGGATACTGCTGCTGCCACCATGGGAAACTGTGCTGTGTTCTAGGACTCGGGGACTAGGGTGGCAGACAGAGGACTGTCTAGGGCAGAACATGTACAAGGATAACGGTTCTTGTAGGACAAGTGGTCAAATGTGGAAGTAGACATCTGTCCCACTTACTTAGTTTGCATTCTTTACTTGGCCTGGCCTCTTCCTGGCAATGCAACAGCCTTGGCTAGGTGTTTGGCTCTGCGACAGTCACTGAGGGAGTGGGAGGGAAGAGAAAACACATGGTCTGAACCTCCAAGGACCTCGCAATCTGGTCAGAGAAGCAAGGCATACATGCATTTGCAAAAATTCATCAGGGTGGCCAAAGGTAGGGGAATTTTACCCGGTGTCTATGTTGAGCTTAAGCATCTAAAAAATCTCAAGTTTATCTTTCTGGAGAGATGATCCATAGCTATCTGATTTTAAAGGCACACTGGACCCCTAACAAAGATGAATAACCGAGCTCCAGTTGGAAGACCTGAGCTGCAGTCCTGGATTTCCACTTGTCCATGGACGGTACACTGTCTAACCACCCAGATCCTCAGTTTCTTAATCTCTAAAATAGGAAAATAATTTCTGTCATACCTGTCTTAGAGCATAATTGTGAAGATCAAACAGGACAAGTGTGTAGAAGATATAAAGCACCATACTGGTGAAAGGTGTCTTTAATCTTTAAAACCAATTGGCAAGGCCATACAAAATGACAGAACATAGAGTTTATTGGAAACTTGGAGATGTTTAATGAATATCCTCCTCCTGCAGATAATAGATTGGGACCCAGACAGGGTAAGTGGCCCAGGGATAAACAGCTTGTTTAGGGCACAGCCACGACCAGAGGACAGTCTCGCCAGGGCTGTGCCCTGGAGCCACAGGGGAGCCAAGCAGCCAGTGTCCAGCATAGCGCTCTGTGCCTCTGGGGCCTTCGGCCTTTGTTTGCTGAATGCAGGGCCTCTTGCTCCCTTGGCTGCCTGGAAAATCCTCTGCGGCTAAACCTGGAATTTTTTTTTTCTTTTTTACCTCTTCACTCTCTCGTGCTCCAGTCCCGTTTCCATTCCTTACCACCCAGCCAACCTCGATGAAAATGGTTTCCAGGGGGAATCTGGGTTTCAAGTTACATCACTAGCAAATAATTCATGCCCCTCTGGAAGAGACCCAGAGATAAGTTGGAAACGACTTGTGTGGAAAATGAGAGGCCTGGTAGCCAATCCAAATAATGCAGGCCAATCCAAATATTGCGGACAGAATTTTTGTGAGCGAGGGCTTTCTAAAACACCATTTGCCAAAATGGCTCACATCTTTGCAAGGGAAGATCTAGGGACAAGTTCAAGAAACAAATGACACAGAGGTGGCTTAAAGCAAGAGGCTCTGGTGTGGTGGTGGGAGGTGGGCCAGTGGGGACTGTGGGCCTTCCAGCTGTCCATTTCACTCCAGCCGCTGTGAAAGGCCTCTGATCCTAGATGAGTTCTTGTCTTTCCCAGTCTAGAAGAGAACCTGGGGAGCTAGCTCATCCACGACATGCCTCTGTCTCTACACTGGATGAAACTTGCAATGTTGCAGAACCCAAAGGCTCTGTTCTTTCCATAAATAGCCCCAGGGGAGAGTGCCCAGCCATCCTCTGTGGCCCATTCTAGTGTTGAACTGTTGTCAAATCTTGAAAAGTGGGCCTCACAGTGACCCACAGTTAAAATACCATCTTGACTGTTTCTGTTTATTTCCTCTGTTTCCTCCGGCTCCTACTGATTAGAGGTGGGGAATAGCCACTCCCCAAGTTTTCCACTTAAATGTATGCCTTTAAATACTTGATCATAATGGGCCCCCTTAACTGACATTTATCTAGACCTAATAATTTAAAAACATTTTATGTACTCACTAACTGGGTTATAAACTTCTCTAACCATCCTATAATCTCTGCTACCTGACCTCCAGCTCCCCCTCCAAGAACTCCCCTGCAGTGTTCCTCTCTCCTTTCCAGGCACCCACCTCTTTTCCCTTCCTAAGAACCTTTTCATCTTCAATTCCCCAACATTTGAACAGCTGTACAAGCACAAAATGTTTAATTTGGGAACAGTGTCTGTGGGAAGGAATGCTTTGTTAATTTCCAAAGTAATGCTAAAGCTTAATTTAGAAAGTCATATAGCAATTCTTTTGGTTCTGAAAGTCACAGAGATTATAGATTGCACTGCAGAAGCAACCTGCCTGATGATGTTAGCACTTTACAGCACGGAGTTTTTTCTGCAGCAGTTCCATTTTCATTCCGGTTCAGAGACACAGCAGGTCCTTCCAGTAGAAGCATTTGCTCCCTGAGGACAGGGCCTATGTCTTGTTCAGGCTCTCTGGATGGCCAGGGCCTAGCAAGGGCAAACAAGGGGTAAATGTCTTTAAATGCTGGATTGCACTGCATTGCCTGTCTGCCCCCTTAGTCCCTACTTTGGTCTTAAACTTGGTCCAAATGGGTTCTGGAACTAGGAAATGATTATGTTTACCAAAATTAGGCAGGGCAGGGACAGGTGTGATCAGATCTTAACACCACCACTTTCCGTGAATCCAGGAGTTTAAAGGAAGTTAAAATGCTCAGACTGAGGAGTATGTCATCCTACCAGATCTAATATTAGAACCCGCCTCTCAGGGACACATATGATTCGGATCTTGAAAAATAATGAGAACCTGGATAGAACAGAATAGGTTTGGAGGGTAGGGACCACAATATGTTGGATGAGGAGGATGCCTCGCCACCACCACCATAGTCCCCAAATATGGGGAAACTGAAACTGAAACAGCTTCTGTTGAGCATCCCTGCCCCAGGAGCCATCCAGACACTGTACATGCTCAGGGCTCAGGCAAAGCTGCCTTCCTTCAAAAGCTGGGGGAGCTTCTTGACGGTCATGGGATGTTCTAGAACCTTAAAACACACGCTCGATTGCATTTCTTAATTCTCCAGGGCTCAAAAGCCCAGATACAAAGAATTGAATCTCTGTTTCCCCACAGGGTCAGATGGGCCCAGATTGTGTGATAGATTGGCGGGGCCCTGAGGGTCAGTCTGGAAAGAAAGACATGAAAGAAAGTCTCCGTGGATGAAGATACTCTGGCAGAGTGGACCAGATACAGCCAAGCACCTGAATGTTGGATAATGAGAGGCTCTAGGCAGAGTGCAAAGCTGAGTCTCTCCCCTTTCTCCCCGGACGCCTCTCAACCCCTCATCCCACCAGAGTTCCACGGTGTTCTGGAAATGAGGGGCCTGGGTCTTACCTAAGAAACAAACTACTGAGCCACAAGAGCTACAGCTGTTCTGCTGCGGGCATCTTGCCTGGGAGAAGACCTTGTGCAGTTGGCCAGGGAAGGAGACAGCTACTGTGGGGCACGGGTTGGGGGCGGGGGGGGGGGGCGCAGGCCTGGAGGTCAGAGACCCGGGAGCAGACGCAGGGCCGGGATGCGCAGCCCGCGCAGCATCCATCGTGGTCTGAGCATCACCGTCCTGCGGAGCTCGGCTTGCAGACGGGCTCGCTCGCTTCCCCGCGTTCTCGTGCACAGGACGATCCTCAGAGCTCGGAAGCAGCACAGACAGAAACACAGACTCCGAGGGAACCGGAGTCACAGACTGGGCTCCTGAGAGAGCTTGAGAAAGGGAGGCCAAGGCCGAGAAGACAGTGTGTGGGGGGGGGGCGGGGGGCAGAGGGAGGCCTGTGAAGTCGGTGCCCTGCGAGGTGCCAACGGGGCCCCGAGAGTGAGGAGCAGGCCGCCCTGCACCGAGCCGGTGCACCGAGCCGGTGCACCGAGGCCGTGCACCGAGCCCCCCCCCCTCGCCCCCCTACTCCCGGGGCGAGAACCCCAGAGAGAGCAGAAGGGCCGCGGCTGGGCCCGACACGGCCCGAGCTCCCCCTGCCGGCCGCGCCGCGGAACTGCGGCCCTGCGCCGCGAGAGCGGGCGACCTGTCCCGGGCTTTGCCCACTGGTGCCAGCTTCCTTGTAATTCCCCGAGATCCTAGTGTCTCGGAAGCCTGGTGTCTGAGGCTGGGTCTTTTTTTTTTAAAGATTTTATTTACTTATTCATGAGAGACACACATAGAGAGAGAGGCAGAGACACAGGCAGAGGGAGGAGCAGGTCCCTGCAGGGGAGCGGGACTCGATCCCAGGACCCCGGGATCACGAGCAGGGCTGAAGGCACCCGGGCTGCCCCGAGGCTGGGTCTTCAATGCCCGGATGGGTTCCCCGGGCTCCAGGCCCAGGGAGGGCCAGTCGGGGCGCAGGCGGGGGCAGGCCGAGCGCACCCCCCGCTCCCCCCGCCCCCCCCCCAGCACAGGCCAGGGGCTGCGGAAAGGCCTAGACCGAGCTCGCTTGCCCTTGGTCTTCTGGCCTGCAAAATGACCGCTGGAATGACACCGGCCTTCTGGGGCTGGGCTGAGGGCACTGCACCTGGACCAGGCTTCCAGAAGTCCCGAGGAGAGCCTCCCTCCTCCCCCTTCCCTTCCTCCCCTTCATCTTCTCTGCAGGAGGCAGAGGCAGGGCAATGGCAAAACCCCGGGGCGGAAAGGAGAGAAAAGCGAGGCTCCCCAAATGCCAAGCCGATTTTACTTGCTAAGAATAGCTTTTATCTCTGGGAGGAAAAGCAGAAGACCTGGTTCTCTCTTCTCCCCTTCAACTCCCCCCAACAACTGAAGGTTGATTTTATTCTATTTTATTTAAAGGTTTTATTTATTTATTCATGAGAGACACACAGAGAGAAAGAGGCAGAGACATAGGCAGAGGGAGAAGCAGGCTCCCTGCAGGAACCTCAATCCCGGGTCCACAAGATCAGGCCCTGGGCTGAAGGCAGGCACTAAACCGCTGGGCCACCCGGGCTGCCCTGAAGGTTGATTTTAAAGGGGCAGCGCTCAGCCAGGGGGACCCAGTAGGCCCTCTGTCTTTCCCCCCAGATGATTGAATTTGGAGTCACTGAGAGCTAGAATCCAGAGAACCAGGGAAGGAGGTGAAGGAGGAGGCAGAGGGAAGTGGAGAGGAAGAGAGAGATCAGGACGCAGGATCGCTGTCACCCCCCTAAGTCCCGGGTTCTGCAGTCCCAAGGAGGCTGACAGGGATAGTGGGACTTTGGGGTCCAGCAGCCGGACCAGCCGGGGCTCTAGGCAGCAGAGACCCCTTGATGGCTGTACTTCAGCGAAGAGGGACAGATTTCTAGACCTCTGGCTAGGATGTATGCTCACCATACCAAATCCTTGTGAGTCCCCTGCCTCCCAGCTACTCGGAGGTTAAAAACCCAAGCAATCTTCCCCAAAATTGCATTTTCTTTCATAAAAGTGCTGCATTTCTTTCAGGGCAGAAAGTGTGCATGTTTCTAAAAGATTAGGTCAGAGTCATAGGGTTATTCTCAAGGACTCTGGATGAGAACATCAGAAAGGACTCCCTTTCCTTTATTAGCTGAAAACAAAAAAGGTTTTTTTGTTTTTGTTTTTGTTTTTTTTTTTTTTTTTTTTTTTTTTTTTACAGTTAAATGTATTGTAGAAAGCAGGGATGGCCCTCAGGGAAGCAGTCGCTAGTCCCCTGCGCTGTCCCTGCATGCGTACCTTCCATCCTCTGGCTCCCTCCTTTCCTCCTGTCACTGGGGCAGCCTTTTGCTCACACTGTCTCCTGGTCTCCCCGGGCTCTGGCTTCCTCTCCAACTCACCTTTCACGTCCCTCCTGAATCTATTTCCCCGGCCAGAGTGCCCATTTGGAAGGAAGGGAAAGAAAGGGTTGCCCTGTCTGCTTGGGATCCCCCAATGTCTGATGCCCTGCAGCTTTCCAATAGGGCAAACAGATATCCCACAGAACTTGAAGAGAATCGGTCTCTGTGTCTCAAGGCAGTCTACCAACCACCTCTGAAAAACTACTAGATAGACAGTTGACAGCCCACACTTCATATTAGCCCCCTTCTCGACTAGCCCTTGGCCACTTCTACTGTAAAAGAATATCGTAGTGACTCATGAGTCAATGGGAGCAGAAGGGCCTTGGCAGGCACTGCATAAATACAAATAATGGTTATTTATCACAAGTGAAAGCGGCTCATAGGTAACTGAAACTGGCCCAGCTCAGCTTCTGTTGAATAAAAGGGGGAAAAAAATTCACAAACATCAAAAAGTAAAAAAATAAAAGAGAAACACTCTGCGGAAGATGTCCTTTCTTTGTATTGCTATCAGCTGGATCAATTGTAGCAATTTCCTAAATGCTCCTGGAGAAGAAGAAATGATTTTAGAAGAAACCTGCTCAGCGCTCCATGTTGCGGGTCTGGGCTGCCTGTGACCAGCAGAGGGCAGACTTCAGTTAGAAACAGAAGCCTGCAGAGTTGAAGGGGTGGGGAGGGGGGGTGGCATTTAGGATTCCAAGGTTGCAAATTGCTTATTTCATGCAATGCACAACCCTGGAGATCAGAGTCCAAGATTCTGGACACCATACGAGAGACTAGGTTTCAAGGAATCAGTTCTAAGCAGGGAATGACGACTGTACATGTTCCTCTGTTTATAAGATGCAAGCCTGGGCAGAAAAGGCTGGTTCTGCACACCCTCTCTGGGCGCTGCAAGCTGCTCTTCAATGTGAATCACTGCAGTGACTCGCCCCCATCCCCAGGCCTGCCACAGTCACTCAAAGCCACATATTGTGTAGAGTGGAGGCGTAAATGACTTGGGAAAGCAGGGGCTGTGTCCAGGACTCGGTGAAGGAGTTCTTGCTGTTGGTCATTCCCTTTTGTTTGATGAATATAGAGAAACCGTATTCCCTGGGAAACACAGAGGAATGAAGACTATTAGAAATGTTTCCTTAAGATTTCAGCCAGCCTAGCAATTCCACTTCTAGATATATTCCCAAGAGAAGTGAAAACATACGTCTGCACAAAAACCAGTACACGAATGTTCTTAACAGCCTTACTCATCACAGTCCTAAAAAGGAAACAACCCAAGTATCCACTGACTGATAAATGGAGTCTATCCATCAAAATGCAGTATATCCATACAATTGAATATTATTTAGTCAAAAAAGGGATGACATACTAATACATGTTACGACATGGATTAACCTCAAAACTTGCATGCTAATTGAGAGAAGCCAGTCGTAGAGGACTACATATTGTATGATTTCATTTATATGAAAAGTCCAGAATAGGCAAATTCAGAGAAACAAAATAGATTAGTCGTTGCCCAGGAGGAGGGGAGGATGGGAAGTGACTGTTAATAAGTATGGGATTTCTTTTGGGGGTGATGAAAATGTTCTGAAATTAGTGCTGATATGCAACTCAGCAAATATACTAAAAGGCACTGAACTGCATGCTATAAAACTGTTACTTAAAAAAAAAAAAAGATTTTGACCAGGGCAGATGTTCTAGAGGGAAACTCAGAGCAGGAAATAAGGAGACTACAAAGAAAATATTTGACCTCTGAGAGACCCATCCTACCACCAAGCAAATATATATGTATATTTAGTAGTTCAGTGTAGGCTGGAAGTAGAGGTGGCCAAAGCCAGTATGGAAAGCAAGGAGAATTATCCACCAAGCTGAACTGATTCTGCATCTTCTCCAAGTGGCTGACTTATAGAGGGTTGACACCTCTCTGATGGTGCAGGCATGGTAACATGGGTGCTATTTCATTTAAGGCAAGAGGGCCACATCTACATTGATGTCCTGGTGTCCCCCTGGACAGAGGGATATAAGAGAGAACCACACTCCTCAGGCTACAATAACCAGACAGACTTTCCAAGATCTCAGGAGCTGATGAGGAGGGAAGGGGATAGTAATGAAGTCAGCAGCTCAGCTGCCAGGGGGGCCTCGTGGTCACACCTGAGTTCCAGGTATGCAATCAGTAATGGTCACAAAAATCTAGAGGCTCATACCCTGTTCTTACTGTAGCTCCCACAGCACCTCAAAGAGGCTGAGCCCACAAGACCTCTTGGTAAATATGTGGGAAAGGTGGAGGAAGGAAGAAATAGATGAGTGTACAGCTGACAAGGCCTAGGGAAGTACCCTGGTTTGGTCCACATCCCAGAAAGGAAGTGTCCCTGAGTGAGAAGGACAAGGAGACAAGACTTTGCTCACTGTCTCTATCAGAACCACCCATTCACACATCACTGGGCCCGCCTTGCTAAGTCCTGAAGCATTAGTAGAGCAAGATCCCAGGCACACGGGAGCATGCCCTTCTAGTGCAACAAGCTTGAAACATCTTTCCTCTCTTACCTTCACCCAGGTCCTGGACAGAAAGTGTAATTCATTAACAGCATTGTGTACTAGTGAGTCAGAACTTGCTTCATTTTTAAGATGCCCTGTGAAAAAACTATGAAAGTGTGCCTTTTAAAATTTGTGTTTACTGATTTAAAAAAAAAGAAGCTCCCTTTTGTTCTATAATTGCTTAAGGCGAACAGGGACAGTAATGATACTGGAGTATGATAAGATATTTTCCAGCCCTGTGTTATTCTTCAAGTCTGGTCCTCTGGGTGATTGCTACGCATTTTAGGGAACCTGGGACTATGTCTTTAAAAACTTGCCTAATTATAGATTCAGCCAGGGGATGGGAACTCAGTAACTAATTATGTAGCTAGAGCTTCAAACAGACATTGAAACCAGAGGTCACAACATTTCCAATTACGTGGTGAATAAGGGGTTAAGAACAACTGACCAACTACCAATTGTTTTTCAGAAATTATATATGTTCAGTGGTGGTAAGAGTTAGATTTGGGAGTTGAGCAGATCTGGATTTAAAGCTTGGTCTTTTCCTTCAGTTATTCCTTTGGTAAATGTGCATCTATCACCTACTACGTACCAGACAGTGTTTGGCATCGATGATGCAGCACGAGCGAGAAAGTCTCTGTCCTACGGGAGCTTACAGTCCCAACAGCAATAGCTACACAAAATACCTGTTATCTTTTTTTTTTTAAGATTCTATTTATTTATGAGAGGGAGGGAGGGAGGGAGGGAGGGAGGGAGAGAGAGAGAAAGAGAACAGGAGCAGGGGGAAGGACAGAGGGAGAAGGAGAAGCAGACTCCCTGCTAACGATGCAGGGGGCTCCATCCCAGGACCCTGAGATCATGACCTGAACTGAAGGCAGATGCTTAACCACTGAGTCACCCAGGCACCCTAAAATACCTGTTATCTTAAAGGAGTTGTTAAACCTCTCCACATCCAGATCTGTAAAATGGGGTGGAGTGGGGAAATGATCCTTATTTTGAAAGTTATAGTTAGGATTAAGCTGAAGAACACAAACAAAATGCACAGGATTTGCATTTTAAAAAATGTTGCTGTACTTCCCCTTATAAAACACCTGGTATCACTTTATCATTTGCTACCATACCCGACTGTCTTTATGTGAACATTCCTAGTTTAAAGTGAGACCAAGTGGGTCAAGGCCTTGAATAAAAACTCCAAGGCAAGTCCATGAACAACATTCAGGGGACTTCAAGGTAACAGGTGTCACATAAACATACAGGATGGATGCTGGCCAAAATTTGGTCCCCTGATGGATGAAAGGAGAGCCTTTCCTTTTCTCTGCCTTCGCTTCCCTCCTCCCTCTTTCCTTTCATCCCGCAGCTGTCTCCCTCTGAGCTGCTGCTTGGCGATCCTCCACAATAATTGTGCTGCTAGGGCGCCCGGCCTGGGAGACAGAGACCTCTGTTGTGCAGGACACAGGCACAGCCAGGGCTGGCTGACCCAGCGCACACTGGGAAGTTCTGTGTCAGCGTTCCGTTGAATATTGACTTTTCATGAACTTAATGATTTAATCATTTTGTAGATTTTTGAAAGAAGCTTGAGGTTTACAGAGGTTCTGACTTGCTCAAGGTCTCACCGTGGACGTGGAGCCAGAAATCGGAAGCACCTTGTGCTCTGCTCTGGGAGCCAGGGTCTGGCCACCTCCACGTGCCCTGAATTTCAGATTCCTTTCTTACTGTGCCAAGATATTAAAAAATAATTTTTTTTTCAAATACTAAGTTGTTGTCATTGTTTTAGGTCAGTGTTTTGTTTTCTAGAAGGCACAAACTTGTTAGACTTATCCTGGTTTGAGAGACCATTAATTTAGCAAATCTACTCAGATTTTGTGACTGCCATGCTAAAAGTCCTAAAAATAAATGTAATAAGAAGATGCACTTGGGTCCAGCAGTCAAGAAGATGGAATTGGATTCTTCCCAAAGTCAGTTATTTTGTTTGGATGCCTCTTGTTTTCGCCTTTACTTTACCAAGCTATTTCGTGAAGCAACTTTATTTTTAAAGATATTTTTTCTTTTCTTTTTTTAAGCAGAGATGGTTTATAGGAGAGAGCAAGGAACTTACTTACACTCAGGAGATTTGGACTCTACTCCCAGTTCTGCTGGGTGACCTTAGACTAATCACTTGCCCTTCTTGAGCCTAAACTCCTCATCCTCACTCCATGGGGTGGACTGGCCTGGAGGTTTTCCCCCCTGCTCAGGTCAGTGGGATTTCCAGGATATGTGTTCTGGGCCAGGCAGATCTAAAGTGGAGGCTGGGAGAAGAGGAGGCTGGGGCCTCACAGGCCTCTACCCTCCACTATTCAGAGCAGCGTCCCTTTTGTTTGCTTCCCAGAGGGAGAGTCTGCATGAGGCTTTATTTGAAAGAAAGGTTCTGCTATTTCTTTAGCATTTAAAAATCACCAGCACAACTCAATTATCTGAAAGAATCTTTTTTTGGTCTCACATTCTCTAGTTTCTAAGTTCAAAGATTGGCTCCTGATTTTTCTTTTTAGAGGTTTCTTTGCTGCTGTGGACACACTCACCAATCACCCCTTAATTATAAACAGTTTCTCTGCTGACCCTAGCTGACTGCTAACTATGTATTATGCTGGCTATAAAGATCCTGGAAACCAGCTTGTCTGGTAATCCTGCCCTAATAGCATTGCCACCAGCAGGGAAGAACCTTTGCAGCAGTGTTCATTTGCTGACCAGGGATTTTATTTATTATTATTATTATTTTAGCTTGCAGGCATTTGTTCCAACCACCTTGGAAAAACAGTTCCAGAATTGTCCCCCAGCCCTGGCCGGCACAGCAGCGCCCTCATTTGTATGCAGTGGCTTTGGGCTTTGTCTCTCAAGGACGTTCTGCAACGCCATTCTCACCGCTCACCACAGCGCTAAGCAGCCTTGCAGAAGGGATCTCACAGCCTCTCCCCACCTTGCTGTTTTCCGGGGGCCATGCGCTCACTGAGTCACCCCTGCACGCCAGCGATCTTTGGCTGCAGCACTGCAGAGGGTGCTGAGCCAGGCTGTGCCACCCCAGCCCTTCCTGGTATGGATTCATTTCACACACGAGGTGGCTGCTTTGCCCAGAGTGGAGCAAGAGCATTTTTCCTTTTTACAAAGAACTGATTTGGATTTTCATCTAAAGTCTGCTAGTGTTATAAGGAGATAAAGATAAATCAGCATTCTCTGCTCACTGCAGGTCAGTAAGGTTCAAGAACTTACTGCCAGATGAGTAAAATCAGGATATAGGATGGGGAAGGCGAACAGTGACTCAGGGACTGTTATGTATCACACCGAGTGTTCCTCACCTCATTTAATCCTTATAATAACCCTCCTGGGTAGGTATTCCAATCCCCACTTGTTATAGGAAGAAACTGAGGCTTGGAGAGGTAGAATGACTTGTCTAGCACACAGTTAGGAAGTGACAGATGCAGGTACTGAACTTTCTCTCTGGCACCAAATGCCATGTTCTTTCCACTGCACCATGCTGCCTTCTTGATGAGCATGCTGACTCATTTGGGAAGTTATGTAAGCTTGTAAATCACATTGAGATTCCCAGATAATGTGACTGCATAAAGAAGAACAAAGTAATGCCGCAATAGCTTTGGTGCCCCAGTGGAGGGAGAGATACCCCACAATCTGGGAGGGGTTATAGAAAACTGTTGAGAGGTACAGGTCTGCACCAGTGGAAGCCAAACCAGAGGCAATCATTTGTCCCTTCCTCTCCCAACCCGTTCCGTAAACAAACAAGGTTTTAATTATAAACAAATGAGTAAAGCTATCTATCCATTGAACTCGCAAGTAGGTACTCAAAGTCCAACGCAAACTTTGGCCACCTGTGATAGGTATACCGAAGGTGCTCAAGATCATATGGTTCAGTACCACTCAAGACAGCCACCTCCTTCAGGTCTTTAGCATTATCCACATTTCCTTTTTATTGATTAGAGAAGTTCCAGAACCAGATCGGCACTTTAGAAAGCTGTCCCTGGCTTACGTGAGGGAGAGAGTGAGATGGGAGGTAATGTAGTGCTGTTGGTGGCCTGCTCATGTTTCCTTGGTATTCACTGTTATACACTGCAGGCCATGACCCTCTGAGTTCTGGTTGGCCGCATGCTCAGCCCATGCACAGTGCAGACCAGAAGTGCTAGGGACTTCTTGCCCCTGGAGCAGCCATAAAGCAATGATGGGTGAGGAGCTGATAGATAAATAGTACCCCAGTTCCCTTGCCTCTTGGTTGGGATAATGCTGATGCATATTCTGTATTTTTTTCCAGACTTTTCCAGTGGGATGGAGCTCCAGTGTCCTTCAGTGCTTGATACCGCACCCTGTATGGGCTTCTTTCACTTCCCCTGTCTCCTTTCTCAGCTCGGCTTCCAGGTCTCCTGGGATCACCTCTTGAATAAATTATTTATACTCAAATCCTTGTCTCAGGCTCTGTTTCTGGGGGAAATCCAAATGAAAATCTTTCAGTAACTTCAGTGTAGAGATAGAAAACAGGGGCCAAGACAAAAGGAGCAGAGTGGGAATGCAGAGAAGGGGATGGATATGAACAATAGCTACCCTGAGATTTAGGACTTCAAACCTGGTTAAATGGAGTGCCAAAGAAGGGGGAAGAGAGGAGACTCTCCAAGGACTCTGGGTCTAAGGCTTGAGCTTCTGGGTGGTTGATGATGCCTTGAATTGAACTAGGGAATATATTTGGGGGGTAAGAAAGCAAATCCAATTACGGATATGTAGGAGAAAGTGGCATCTGGCTCTGTGATGTCATTTGCAGGAGTGAAAGTACCCCTTTTGCTAAAAGCATCTTCCCAAACTGCTTACCATAGTGCCTGAAATTCTGTATTACTCATTCCTTTGGCTTGCTTTTTCCAGAATCCTATTTTTAAAATGCTCCTGAGATTATTGATAATTTTGTTACGTGTGATAATAGCATTGTGGTTATGTAGGGAAAAAAAACTCCTTAACTGTTAGAAATATATGCTAAAGTATTTATGGGTAGAATGAAACAGTCAGGAATTGCTTTAAAATAATCCAGCAAAAAGAAAAGTGAAATGTATATATAGGAGGATAGATAAAATGACATTGGCAAAATATTTAAAATTGTAAAAGCTTAGGATGAGTATAAGGGGTTCCTTATATCATTTCCTCTACTTTGGTGTACATCTGAAAATTTCCATAGTAAAAGAAATAAAAGTTACCCCAATATTTTAAAAATGGGAAGATATAATATCCAACTGTTTTTATCACTCGTGAAAATCACAAAAATGTATATTAAACTTTGGTTGGATTTTATGTTTTTGGAATATTTAGAAGAGAAAGAAGGCTGGTCCTTTTAAGAATTAGACTTGTTAGGAGCTGGATTTGCCAAGTGTTTGGTCTTTACAACCACTTTCCTGAGAAGAAGGCATCTAATAATTTTTTCTCATGCCTTGGCACAGTGGTTCTACATCAGGTGCTTTGAACGAATTACTTCATTTTAAGAAACTGAGGCTAAAGAGATCAACTCTTTTGCTTAAAGACAATAGGATGATAAATTGCAGGGGCATTGGGAGAGAGTCAGGAGTCTGAAGCTCCATATGTCTGGCTTCAAAGTTTGCTATGTTCCACAGTCTTCAGACTCACTCAATGTGGTTGGTTGTAGGTCAGCTCACAATGTGGTCACTCACAAACGTGCTCCCACTGAATTGACTTTCTGGGATTGGCCTGCTTCTGTTTAGGTGGAGCCTAAACCAAGAGAAAGTAAGAGTATGTCCTCCTGGGCAGAGAGGACAGGGTGATAAAAGCTCATAGGTGAAGTGAGGAATGTCAAGGAAGCACAGAGTCTGTTTAACTCAGAGCCTCGTGGGGATGACTGGGAGGGGGGGTTCCCAGAAAAGCCAGAGGTGGGCATGGCAGCCAGAGAACCAATAGGGGCAAGAAGCAAAGATTAAACTGTAAAAAAGCAAATAATTCCATGAGTAAATGTAAAACGTTTAGAAAAATCAGTGTTTAAGTACTTTTTATACTTCTTTTTCTGTAACCAACGTTAAGGTCAAGTAAAAGAGATAATTAAGTTATAATAATGTCAAAAAATTATAATACTGTTTTCTAGTTGGAGTATTACTATCCATAATAAAGGCTACAGAAAAATGCTTATTTAAAAACTTAAGTGAAAAAGTAGAATACAGTATATCTATAGAATTATTACAATTTTCTAAAAACATCTTCGACATGGAAGGAAAACATTGGAAGAAAAAAGTCAAAAGGCTTGTGGATTTGGTTATAGAAATATGGATTTTTTGTATCTTAATTTTTCATTCTATAATTTATATGTCTTGTTTTCATATAACGAAATGTATTACTTTTAGAATGTAAAAAATGGTTAAGAAGTAAACCAAATAAATACATTTTACTTTTTTTTCCTTAAGATTTTATTTATTTATTCATGAGAGACAGAGAGAGAGAGAGAGAGACAGGCAGAGACACAGGCAGAGGTAGAACCAGGCTCCATGCAGGGAGCCCCACATGGGACTCCATCCCAGGTCTCCAGGATCACACCCTGGGCTGAAGGTGGTGCTAAACTGCTGGGCCACCCGGGCTGCCCTACATTTTACTTTTTATCTTGTTTAATCCAGGGTAATGAAGATGCTTATAGGAATGAAAGAATTGAGACATATTTATGGCTTCATGTTGAGAAGAGAAACATTGTTTGGTAGAAAATCTGAGCAAGTGATGGTAAGTTCCATCTTAGCTGCCCTCAGACAGCCATATGCACATGCAGCAAACCTCCTGACAGGGCCTCCACCCTCTGTTTGACCAAGGTGGCCGTGGATTACTGAGAGATCACACCAATGATAACAGAACACAGACTGCTGGCCACAGGTCTCTCTCTCTAGACCTCGGGAGCTTAAATTCATATGTCAACATTTTTATTTAGCCATCTGCTTGGCATTTTTAAAAAGTCATCCGAGTTAGACTGTCTCAGGGGTCCTGACAGTCTTTCAGGGGCCAGAATGTTGCTGCATTTTGGAAAGCCAGAGTCAACACAGGCAAAAATGTCAGTAGTATCTTTTACCTGAATAGAGGCCTTCTCTCCAAACCCATTAAACCAAAAGCTATACTACTCCCTCCTACAGTTTGTACGTGTTTCTTCTCAATGGGGTGGGGGGAGTAGTTTCTGGTAGCTGACTCTGAAATGGTAATACTGGATATCAGTAGCTTTCTCAAAGAGGCTTTTACCAAAACCTAAGAAAAGAAATATAAAATATTTTGTTCTAATTCAACCAGCACTGGAGCCTGCAATACAGAGTTTTGAGCCACACTCTTCAGGAGACATGTAGAGTAAGAAACATAACCTGCTCTTAAAGGAGAGGGAGAAAAAAAAATCCTAAGATTTCCTATAATACAAAGAAAAATAAAAGAAATAGTGGGCATATTTAGGGAAGAGAAAAATCACTTCAATTTAAGGGGTCTTATGGAAAGGTTTCCAGAAGTTAGGGCATTTGAAATGGGCCTCGATGGATATAAGATTTCAGTCAGAAATAGATAGCAGGGAGGGAGGGCATGGATGGCATTGATGGATGGAATATCAGCAAACAAGAGAAAAGATGAATAAAAGTTCAACACTTTCCATTCCAAATTTTTATAAATGCAGGTGACCCTATGAACTAAGCACCCAGGAGTCATGGCTTGGCCTATGGCTATGCTTTGTTTTGCTGAGTATAGACTTGGAAGCAGGTGGAAGAGGAGGCAGCTTGGCTGGAAGGATTCCCAGAACACAGTTGCCAGGGGAGCGAAAGAAGGGGTATAAGACTGTTCCAGCTGCTGTAGGCTGGGGGAAAGCAGAGATGTTAAAAGGGCATTGTTAGGGCATTTTACTTTATAATGTACTCCCTCCTCTGCAACCACACAAAATCTTCAGTAAAAGGCTACATTACTGACAATGCTTTTGGACTTGACTTTTTAATTCATGGGTGGAGGGGAGTGAAAAGTGGAGGATTGGTAAGTATGGAGTATGGCTGGAAGTAAGCAGGGGATGAAAGCAGAGGCAGCAAGAGGAGTGAAGGTATATTTGGTTAATATACTCACTTTGAAGTAAAGAAAGGCAACTCATCATTCAGCCTGGCACCACTGCTGTGATTTGCCAAGCACTGTGCCAGTGTTGCGATGCAGGGTGAGTCCAGCTGGCTGCAGCCTGGCCTTCAAAAAGGCTACATTCTAGTGAGGGGTGGGGCAGGAATTAACTAAATAACAAAAAATGTAAAATTAGAATTATAGTAAGTGTTATAAAGGAGAGGTCTACAATGCTACAAAGCTTGTAGAGGGATTGGATCTTGTTGATTAGTTAAGGGGCTATAGAATTGAGTGAGTGCTGAAGGATAAATAGAAGTATAGTGTGTAATACTTAAGGCAGAGTGAAGAGTAAGTGCAAAGGCCTATGGAAGAAAGGAAATGAGGAGAGGTCAATGTGGCTAGAGCACAGACAGTGATGGGGAGCATGGAGCCAAGTGCAGCTGAAAAGGCAGGAAGCAAATCTTAGTGGGTCTTGAAGTCATGTAAGAGTTTAAATGGGGGTGCTAGGATAATGTATATTTTGAAAGGTCACTCTAGGGGCACCTGGATGGCTCAGTTGGCTAAGCATCCAACTCTTGGTTTTTGACTCACGTCCTGATCTCATGGGTCTTGAGATGGAGTCCTGCCTCAAGCCCCTCCCTTCTGTGCTCAGTAGGGAGTCTGTTTGAAGATTCTTTTCCTCTGCTCCTCCCCCTTCCCTGTGTGCATGCCCACGCACTCTTTCTCTCAAATAAATACATACGTCTTTAAAAAAATAAAAGTTCATTCTAGTTGCTGTAGGGAAAAGAAATGAGTATGGTAAGGATGGATGTAGGTAAGAAAACCAACCAGGAGGCTATTGGTCCCCCCAAGCAAAAGATGATGATAAGGCAGCATTTTATACCACAGAAAAAGCATGACACAGCCTCAGCTAAGAGGATCAACCCTCTTTTATGTTAAATCGACAACCTGCAAGAAAATGTCACCTTACACTCTGTAGGAAACTTATTGTTCCTTTCAAGTACAAATATATCCTTATGTAAGTGACTTTAGTAATAAGAACAGATATATGCTAAGACTAGGAGGAAAAGACTGTCTCTGAAGGAGAGAAATGCAAAATGTAATATTCATAAGCTTTTGGATATGTCTACATGACAGATGTGTTTCTAAGTGTACTGTATATTTTAAGCAGAGATCTTTTTTTTTTTCCTGGTTGGTTTGTATACAGCACACTAAATGGATGGAATGAGCAAACCATTATGTATGAGTTGCTTTGTCTTTTGGTAAAAACAATTCATAGATGCGTGCACATTAAGATGTTTCCATATCACCTTCAATTCACCCTGTGTATTCCAATCTTACCCAAGGAGAAGTGAACAAACCACAACTGTATTGGGAAATTATATGCACTTCTATATTGAAAATAGATCAAGGACACATAGGTGAGGTGAAGAAAGATATAAGTGATCTAACCCACATAATTAACAAACTTGATCTAACCTAGTACTTAATGACTACAGAGTATACATTCTTTTTAAGCTCACATAGAACTGTTATAAAAATGACTATGTATGATTACAAGGCTTTGTTCACCCTGTAATAATTCATTGAACAACATATGTATGATTTGTGCATTTTTTTCTTTTTATATGTATGTTAAATTTCAAAAAAGTTTGTTAAAAAACAAACAAAAACTGACCATATATGAAGACCCAAAGAAAGCCTCAGGAAATTCAAAGGACTAATATTACACAACGCTGTGATTAAATTAGAATTTTTTTAAAGATTCTATTTATTTATTCATGAGAGACACAAAGAGAGACAGCCAGAGACACAGGCAGAGGGAGAAGCAGGCTCCCTGTAGGAAGCCCGACTTGGGACTCGATCCCAGGTCCCCAGGATCACGCCCTAGGCAGAAGGCGGAAGCTCAACTGCTGAGCCACCCAGGTGTCCCTAAATTAGAAATTAACAATAAAAAATAGACAAGACAAAACAATCTTTGGAAAATGGAAAATGCATTTTTAAATAACTTATGAGTTAAGGAAAAAACATAATAGAAATTAAGAAATACTAAGAACTACATGACAATGAAAATACTAATAAAAACTTAGGGCTTTTTCTGCCATCTCTCTGAGCCGCCACAATGGTGCGCATGAACGTCCTGGCAGATGCTCTCAAGAGCATCAACAATGCTGGAAAGAGAGGCAAGTGCCAGGTTCTTATCAGGCCATGCTCCAAAGTCATCGTCCAATTTTCACTGTGATGATGAAGCATGGTTACATTGGTGAATTTGAAATCATCGATGATCACAGAGCTGGGAAAATTGTTGTGAACCTCACAGGCAGGTTAAATAAGTGTGGAGTTATTAGCCCCAGATTTGATGTACAATTGAAAGATCTAGAAAAATGGCAGAATAACCTGCTCCCATGCCTCCAGTTTGGTTTCATTGTACTGACAACCTCAGCTGGCATCATGGACCATGAAGAAGCAAGACGAAAACACACAGGAGGGAAAATCCTGGGATCCTTTTTCTAGGGATGTAATTCATACGTGCAAATAAAATGCCTCAATGGACAAAACAAAAACAAAAACAAAAACTTAGGGATATATGCTAAAATGAAACAGACAAAATTACATGCATAAAAAGCTATAGTACATGAAAATGAAAATGAATAGGTAGGCATGCTGCTTAAGAAACTAGAAAAAGAACATTAGTGTAATCTCAAGAAAAATAAAAGAAATAAGCATAAGAGGAGAAACTGATTAGAGATAATAAACAAAATAAAAAGTGAGCTCTCTGAAAAGACAAAGTAGACAAACCCCTAGCAGGATGGATGAAGAAAAAGAGAAGCAATAAACAAACAATTGGTGTAGCCATTGTGGAAAACTGTGTGGGGTTTCCTCAAAAAATTAAAAATGGAACCACTTACAATCCAGGAATTGCACTACTGAATATTTACCTCCCCAAATACAAGAACACTAATTCAAAGCGATACACCCCTATGCACCCCTATGTTTATAGCAACATTATCTGCATTATCTACAACAGCCAACCTATGGAAGCAGTCCAAGTGTGTATTGATAGATGAGTGGATAAATATGGAAATTATTCAGCCATAAGAAAGAATGAAAATCTTGCCATTTGCAACAACATGGATAGAGCTAGAGAGTATAATGCTGAGTGAAATAAGTCAGTCAGAGGAAGAGAAATACCATCTCACTTATATGTGGACTTGAAGAAACAATACGTGCGAAGGAAAAAAATAAGAGAGAGACAGACAAACCAAGAAGCCGATTCTTAACTATAGAGAACAAACTGATGGTCACCAGAGGGGAGGTAGGTGAGGAGATAGGGGAAATAGGGGATGAGGATTAGGGAGTACAGGGAAAACAAACAATATTAGAAACAAAAAGAGGATCACAATTATAAAGACAGTGGAGATTCCCCCCCCCCAAAAAAAAACATAACATGAGATTAGAAACTCTATAGCAGTAAGTTCCAAACAAGATATTTAAGAAAATTTAAATGACCAGAATTCATTCTAGGGGAGATAGGAAACCTGAAAAAAACCTAAACCATTACAGAAATTGAATTGATAGCCAAAAATCTCCCCTGAAAATAAAAAGGAAGACCCATATAGTTTTAAAAGATAATTTACAGAGTCTTCAGGGAATATAGTTCCTGTCTTAAACAAATCGTTTTGGAGAATTAAAAAGAAAAAAAAAAGGGAAATCTATCCAATTAATTTCATGCAAATATATTACCAAAACTACACAAGAACAAAGTAAGAAAAAGACAGTTATAGAGCCAATTCATCTATGAACTTAAATGGTAAAATTCTAAGTAAAATGCTAAGAAATTTAATTTAGTTTAATTATTTAATCAGTGTATTAAAAAAATCATACCATGAAATAGAGTTAATTTCAGAGTGCAAAATATTCCACATCAGAACAACCTACTAAGGTTCTTTGCATTCTTAACAGAGTAACAGAAAAACCATATGACTATATAACAAAAATGTAGAATTGGTATTTGATCAGTTATCACTCATTCATGACTAAAAAACAATTTTTGGCAAGGAACATAAGAGGATTTTCTTAACCTGATAAAGGGTTTCTACCAAATTCTGCAGCAAACATTCAATGGTAAGACCAGATTTCCTGTTAAAGATAGGAACAAGATAGGAGATTCTCTATTTCTACTATTTTTTTTAAGATTTTATTTATTTATTCATGAGAGACACAGAGAGATAGAGAGGCAGAGACATAGGCAGAGGGAGAAGCAGGCTCCATGCAGGAAGCCTGATGCGGGACTCAATCCCAGAACTCCAGGATCACGCCCTGAGCTGAAGGCAGACACTCAACCGCTGAGCCACCTATGTGTCCCTATTTCTACTATTATAAAACATTGCACTATAGGTCCTAGCTAATGCAATAAGAGAGAGAAAAAAACAAGATGAGATTTGGAAAAGAAAAGGCAAGATTGGTATTTTCATAAGGTCTGACCAACTACATAGAACAATCCAAAGGAATGAATGGAAAAGCCAATAGAATAAAAGATTCAACAAGGATATTGGTTCCAAGATCAGTATACAAAAATCAGTAATATTACTATACACCATCAATAACCATTTAGGAAATGTAATAAGAAATGAAACAACAACAGCAATGGAATTTATAATGTAGCAGAATTAATCTAATAGAGGAGGCGAGAATTCCTTATGGAGAAAGTTACATAATATGATAAAAGGGCATAAAGGATCTAACAGATGAAAAGATGCAATACTATAAAAATGTCTATTCTCATATCAACCTATACATTTAGTGCAAAAATGAACTATTGGGACTTCATCAAGATAAGAAGCACAGCAAAGGATACAGTCAACAAAACTAAAAGACAACCTACAGAATGGGAGAAGATATTTGCAAATGACATATCAGAGAAAGGGCTAGTTTCCAAGATCTATAAAGAACTTATTAAACTCAACACCAAAGAAACAAACAATCCAATCATGAAATGGGCAAAAGACATGAACAGAAATCTCACAGAGGAAGACACAGACGTGGCCAACATGCACATGACAAAATGCTCCGCATCACTTGCCATCAGGGAAATACAAATCAAAACCACAATGAGATACCACCTCACACCAGTGAGAATGGGGAAAATTAACAAGGCAGGAAACCACAAATGTTGGAGAGGATGCGGAGAAAAGGGAACCCTCTTGCACTGTTGGTGGGAATGTGAAGTGGTGCAGCCACTCTGGAAAACTGTGTGGAGGTTCCTCAAAGAGTTAAAAATAGACCTGCCCTATGACCCAGCAATTGCACTGTTGGGGATTTACCCCAAAGACACAGATGCAATGAAACGCCGGGACACCTGCACCCCGATGTTTCTAGCAGCCATGTCCACAATAGCCAAACTGTGGAAGGAGCCTCGGTGTCCATCGAAAGATGAATGGATAAAGAAGATGTGGTTTATGTATACAATGGAATATTCCTCAGCTATTAGAAATGACAAATACCCACCATTTGCTTCAACGTGGATGGAACTGGAGGGTATGATGCTGAGTGAAGTAAGTCAATCGGAGAAGGACAAACATTAAATGTTCTCATTCATCTGGGGAATATAAATAATAGTGAAAGGGAATATAAGGGAAGGGAGAAGAAATGTGTGGGAAATATCAGAAAGGGAGACAGAACATAAGGACTCCTGACTCTGGGAAACGAACTAGGGGTGGTGGAAGGGGTGGAGGGCGGGGGGTGGGGGTGAGTGGGTGACGGGCACTGAGGGGGACACTTGACGGATGAGCACTGGGTGTTATTCTGTATGTTAGCAAATTGAACACCAATAAAAAAATAAATTTATTATTAAAAAAATCTCTGTGTATTGGGTTTATTCACAAGTTTACTTATGATTCAACCCAACTAAGAGAAGGAATGCTCTTCATATTGCTGCAAGCAGGAATTTATCTGCTTCTTACAGTTTCTGTATTCACCTGTTTGTCTTCTGTTCCCTGAAATCCTGTCCCATTCTTATAACTTGACCCCTGCAAAGTTGCATTTCTCTCCACCGCTTTACCATTTCATCCTCCCTCTTCTAGCCAAATACAGGTACATATACTTAGTCCCTGTAACCCATCTCCCCCAAAATTCTGATAAATTCTAGTAGGAGAAGCAAAAGTCTTTAAAACATGAAATGTTCTTTGGTGAAATGACCACTTGTGAAATTGTTCCCCGCCTTAACTCTTCCATCTTCCACTACATCCACTCCATCAAAATCTTAGTCATCTGTTTGGAAATATCTAGTCCTCAAAAACAATAGATGTCTATTGCACATCTTGCAAAAGATATAGACTTTCATAAAATTGGTGAAAGTGATGTGGGTAAACTGCTGGATCCACACACAAAGTCACTAATAAAGAAGGATCTCAAAGTTGAACCAGATAATAAAGGAAGAAAAGAAAAGCAATAAGAATGATGATGATATCAATGCTTCAAAAGGAAATAATTTAGTTTCAAAGGATGAAGAGAGGACTTTGGGAAAACTGGATAAAGCCCTCCAACATTTCTGCAAATGTGACCCTGTTGCAAAAATCAAATGCAAAGTGAAGGATAATAAGCTATATAAAAATAACTGTGCCCAGAAATTAACACTTAATCTATCAAAATTAGCACACAGTTGCAACTATAACTTTAGATGTTAAATATAAAATAGTTTTCATAATTTTTTATTGCATTATTTCAAGATAAAACCCCAATCAAGTCTTTTTCTTTCATTATGGAATCTACGTCCCCGTCTCAAATAGGTTCACTCTGGGAGGACCTTTCTTGGAAAAAGGAAGAGGGAAGAGAAGACCTCTTGTGCTCATCTCTATGTCTCCCAAACACACAATAGTATAAGAATCCCCTCAGGAAACTGTAAAAATTACACTCTTGAGTTCCCCTGCCAGATCAGTTTGGAATCTTCAAGAGCAGAACTGAACTTAGGACTCTTTTTGACAAACATCTAAGGGAACCTTACGATAAGCAAATGTGGGAATAAATACCTTAACTAGTCCAAAGGGGAAATAATGAAATTTATTCTCTCTTTGTCATTCTCTCTCTTTCCCTCTCTTAACTTTAAAAAGTCTTTTAAAACTTTGTAATGGGGATCCCTGGGTGGCGCAGCAGTTTAGCACCTGCCTTTGGCCCAGGGCGCGATCCTGGAGACCCCGGATCGAATCCCACGTCGGGCTCCCGGTGCATGGAGCCTGCTTCTCCCTCTGCCTGTGTCTCTGCCTCTCTCTGTGTGTGTGTGTGTGTGTGTGTGTGTGTGTGAGACTATCATAAATAAAAAAAAGATTTAAAAAAAAATAATAAAACTTTGTAATGCGTAGTCATTGTATTCTTTTCTTCTTTCTTTTATTCTTTTGCATGCCCTTCTTCCCTGATCAGTGTCTAATCTATGACCAAAAGGCTTTTGAAACTTTATCAAGATTGTCATTAGAATTTATAACCTGCTCCTGCTTTTCATTTTGTTTCATCCCTTTAAAGTTGAGTATAAGTGATTTGTTTCAAACTTCTTTTTTCTACATTTTCCCAGCCTCCATTCTCATGAGCCCATTTTGCTCTATATTCATTTGGACATTAAACTGCTTTGCAAATATTATCATATCCTGTCTGTTCTTTCCGTACTGCCTGTACTGTCAGTTCCTTGAAGACAAACATCATGTCCTTCATTTCTTCTGCATTTTTCCCACTGAGCTTAGAAGATTGACTAAGATTGACTAGTGTGCAGTATGCTTCACCCAGTGGGTGCTTAATAAATATTTAAAAACCGTATTAAATTGTTGAATAAGTCTGACAGCAGTGCTGCTCCTCATCACTTCAGATGCCAACACTTTCTAGTCCCTTCTCTGCCTAGCAACCATTTCCCAACATACCTATATGTCCCTAGACATTTCATTCAACCTGAAGCTCTCTTTGGGTCCAGTTTTCCTTGCCTGAGCTATGGAAATATCGTTTGCATGTTTTCCCCTAAGGAGTTTCTGATTGGTACCAAAAGACCCTGCTATGCAACTTGAAATTGCTTTTTTCCCTTGGTGATAGTGGGGGAAGAAGGACAGTAGGGACGAAGGTTTCCTTTCCGTACCCTTTTTTTTTCTCCCCAAACCATCTTTCACATTAAGATACAATTCCCCCATGCATAAGGGCATCATCTAAGGAGATCTTTATTCTGAGCACCTAAAGAGTGCTAAGGATTTTAGGTAAGAGGTTTTAGTATTTTAACTAAGATACAGTTTCTTCATGAGCTCTAGCCAGTACTTCATTTGTTAATGACTTATTACTACAGTAGGCAAGCATCATTTCTCTTTTGGCATCATTCTATTAAACATTATTTTGTGCCCATGAAAAACACGCCTTTACCTAAGGCTGTACCAATCTCAGGTGGCAACGTACAGAAAAGCTTTCTTTTTCTTGGGTAGGGCACTGTGTTTTGCAAACACGTTGGCATGTATTCCTTATCTTATTTAATCCTCACAACAGGTTTGCTAGGTGGATAGGATGGGGGTCATTATCCAGGATGGAAGGATCCAGGAGGAAACTCAGAGTGGGTTAAATGACTTGTCCAAAAAAAAAAAAAGAAAAGAAAAAGAAAAAAGAAAAAACAAATAAATGACTTGTCCAAAGTCACACTCCCCCCCCCCCGACCCACACTGAAAACAGCATCCTAGCTACAGCCAGTCCCCACATCCTGTGCGTGCCATTCTCCCACAGCTCAACCTCACAAAATAAGCTCTGTTTTGTCCGTAGAGATGAGCCTCGGTGCTAGGAAGAAGCAACGAGCAACAACAGCAATAATAGATCGGGTGTAGCTAGGCGGCCGCCGGGTGGGCCCGAAGGGGCAAGGGAAGCACACTGCGCATGCGCAGAGCGCCCCTCGAGGCCAGGACCTTGACTCCGCGGGGAGGACAGAGGCCGAGCTCCGGGTCTTCAACTCTTCTCGCCTCCCTTCGGCTACTGCGCAAGCGCACTTTCTCGGGCGGAAGGTCGGCGTGAAGGGGGCGGGCCTCGGAGTCGCGCAGGCGCGGTTGTGCGCGGGTTGCCAAGATGTCGGCCCCCAAGTACCAGCCGTCGTCTCTGGCTACCCTGCCCGCTACCCTCGACCCAGCCGAGTACGACGTCTCTCCGGAAGCCCGGAGGGCGCAAGCCGAGCGGTTGGCCATAAGATCCCGACTTAAACGGGAGTACCTGCTTCAGTACAACGACCCCAGCCGCCGGGGGCTCATCGTGAGTCGCGGGGGTGGGGGGGTGGGGGGGGGCCGGGGCGCGCCGGCCGGGCGGGGGCGGAAGACAGGAGTCTGCGGCCGGGGGACGCCGCGCGGCCCGGGTCGGTAGCTTAGGTTTCGGTTTTCTTCAGGCTGAGGGAGGCGGAGAGCTCGGAGACGGAGACGACGCTCCGGGATCCGCGGCGCGCTGGGTTCGAGCCCCGGCGGGATCACTCCGGAAGTGGCCCAGCTCCCGCCCGGAAAAATGGGGCCAACACGATCCTTCTGCCCCAACGCGGCTGTTAGGATACCGTGAGATGGGGCCCCCGGGCTGGCCGACACGGAGCCTGGGCTGTGTAGTGAGTGCTCAGGAAAATGTTTCCTGTGTGTGACCTTGTGTGACTTTTTTTTTTTTTTTTTTTTTTTGAGAGCAATTTTCCACCTCTCAGTTCACAGGTCATAGCAATGCTGCTCTCACCTGATGGGAATCATAGTGATTTTTTTTCTTTATTTTTTTCTTGTTTTTTTATTTTTTCAGTTTGTATCTTTTGAAGACACCTCCCCCCCACCTCAAAAAAAAAAAAAAAAGGGACGCCTGAGTGGCTCAGCGGTTGAGCATCTGCCTTTGGCTCGGGGTGTGATCCTGGAGTCACGAGATCGAGTCCCACCTGGGGCTCCCTCCGTGGAGCCTGCTTCTCCCTCTGCCTGTGTCTCTGCCTCCCTCTCTCTCTGTGTGTCTCTGATGAATAAATAAACGTTTAAAAAACAACAACAGAAACTCCGCAGCTAGTTGAAACTTTAAAGTCAGACACCAAGGCAGAAGGAACACAAGGGCAAGCTCGACGACCTTAGTTTACGTTGGTCTTCTGGTCTTATTTACAGGGGAAAAGTAGTTACATTCTTTACAGGATCATTGTAAGGTTGAAGGAGATAGTTTGTAGGACGTCACAGGCGCTTAAAACCACTGGGCCGACAGCTGTTACTTAGTGAGTGGCTTTTCGGTTATTTTCTGCATAAGCGCTATGTAAATAGCATGTCGACCGTGATCTTAAAAACAAAACTTTCCCCAGCGGTTGCACTGGTCTTGTGTAGGACTTTTTTGGAAGTTGTGAGAATGGAAGGAAATTTACATCGTGCCAACATTGTCTAAACCCTTTCTGAGGGCCTCCCGGGTTGCTCAGAGGTTTAGCACCTGCCTTTGGCCCAGAGCCTGACCCTGGAGACCCGGGATCGAGTCCCACGTCGGGCTCCCTGCATGGAGCCTGCTTCTCCCTCTGCCTGTGTCTCTGCCTCTCTCTCTCTTTCTGTGTCTCTCATGAATAAATAAATAAAATCTTTAAAAAATAATAAACCGTTTCTGATTATCCAAACGTCACAAGTATTCAAAGCATTAGGCCCTGTTATGATCCCCATTTTACAGGTGAGAAGACAAACATGGGGAAGGACACGGAGGTCACAGAGTAATACCCCCTTAGCAAGTGAGTTTAAACCCTGAACTACGTAACCCAAAACATCTCCTTAACTAGTTGGCTGCACTACCTCAAGTCAGAACCTTGTTTACTTGAGAAGAAGGTGCGGAGGGAGACATTTGTTATTTACGTACTCACACAGGGCTTGATGTACCAAAAAGCTGAAATCTAAACCCCAGATTTTCTTTTTTCTGGTTCTGTGCCCTAAAATAGTTTTCAATTTTGTCGTATGAAAGAGCCAGTAGGGGATCCCTGGGTGGTTCAGTGGTTTAGCGCCTGCCTTTGGCCCAGGGTGTGGTCCTGGAGACCCGGGATCGAATCCCACGTCGGGCTCCCGGTGCATGGAGCCTGCTTCTCCCTCTGCCTGTGTCTCTGCCTCTCTCTCTCTCTCTCTCTTTCTCTCTTTCTGTCTCTCGTGAATAAAAAAAAAAAAAAGAAAAAAAAAAGCTTGTAATAACTTGCCTCATTGGTTGTTCTGTTAATTAAATGAGTGCCTGGCACTTCATCGTTTAATAATCGGTATATAGAAATTCCTTGCATAATCTTTACAAATGATCAATTCCATGAACGAGTAATTGCTGTTATAGGGCCAGGCCCTGTTTTGGTTGCTGAGGTGACTGTGTCGATTCCTGTCTGTGAAGAGATTTCTTTCCAGTGGGGCAGACAAGTAATAAACAGGTTAAAAAAAAAACAAACTACATTGTTTAGCATATCGATGGCAAGTGATAAGAAAAATAAAGCAAGGAAGGGATTAGGAATGTGTGTTGTGTAGTTGGAAGGGATACCAGCTGAAATTGTAGATACCCCTAGGGAAGGCAACATGAAGGAAGTGAGGAGATGGAGCTAGCCACACAGCTGTCTGGAAAGTAGCATCTGAGGTAGAGGGCACAGCAGGTGTAGGGGTCCTTAGACAGAAGTGTGCCCGGTTAGTTCCAGAAATAACTGAAGAGACGATTGTGAGTAAAGTGGAGAAAGGTGAGAGCCAAGTGGGAAGAGATGAGGTCAGACAGGTACCTGGAACTAGATCACACCAAGCTTCATAGGTCATTGTAGGTCGTTTACCGAGTAGGTAATCTGCCCTTACATTTGAACACCTCTCTGGTTCATTGGTTGAAAATACATTATGGAGGGGCAAGAGCAAGGAGACTGTTTAGGAGGCTTTTGAGGCAATCCATCAGGGTTTTGGCGGTGGAAGTTGGTAGGAAGTGGTGAGTTCTGAGTATGTATTGAAAGTCAAGCCAATCAGATTTGCTAGCAGATTGGATGTGAGGTGTAACAGAGAGAAGGATCAGGGATGACTTCAAAGTTTTTTGACACAAGTGATTAAGTTGGTTTTTACCAAGATGGAAAAGAATGTGAGAGGAGCAGGGATGGAGATGGAGTAAAATATTGGGAAATCAGTTTGGGATGTGTCACCTTTGACATGCCTGTTAAACAGCATGACAGTGTTGAGCAGGTAATTGGATATCATGTCTGAAGTTCAGGGTAGAGGTCTGGGAAGGTACAATTTTGGGAGTCATTGGCATATAGATGGATATTTAAAACCGTGTGACTAGAGGAGATCATCAAGACAATAATGTAGTCAGAAAAGACCAGCAAGGTCTAAGGTCCAATATTGAGAGATTGATGAAATAAGGAAGAAGAGCGCAAAAGAGACCAAGAGGGAATGGCTGTCGAGTTAGGAGGAAAGCCAGACAGGTGTGTGCCGTGGAAACCAAAAGAAGAAACAGTTCCAAGGAGCGTTCGTGTCAGATGCTGCCGATAGTCCTGAGGACATGGAGTGGTGTCAAAGAAGAAGTCTCCCATGGAGTGTGTCTTGGAGTCTCTCTTAACCACAGTTCCAGGTTCAATGAACTATGGTCATGGGGCTGTTGATATTTTTATGAAATGAAATGTCTGTTTCTGGAAGACAGATCTGAGAGAGAAATATGTAGAGAGATGACTGGCAGATTGAGAAATCTGTCGTAGGAGCTCATTCAAATACGTCAATAGCAGAAGGGATGGATACAAGAATAGATGTTTTTATACTTTCAGGAATTAAGCTCAAACATCCCCTTGAACCTGTCTATATCTTGTATCTTCACCTTTTCTGCAAACACTTTGGTTTAAAATGCATCTGTGGAAGATCCAGTTTAATTATTTTAATCCTACCAATCATAACTTCTTGGTGGAGTATAGGACTTTGAATGTTCTCCTTTGGTATTAAAGTTTTAAAGCTGACTTCATTTGCTTATTTTTAATCTGCCTATCAGTTAATTGGAGTAAATAATTTTATAAAGTCATTTGGGGATTTAGCTAGTTAAATTTAATTATGTGTTTGGGGCAGATTTGTTGTCTTAACATAATTGTTCTAGTTTAAATATATTACAATGGACAATTTTTTTTTCTTAACCAAGACAGTCTGATTATTTTTCTTTGATAACAACCTTGTCCTCACTATAAATTATTTTAAGTGTGAAATGTAATAATTTTATGTCATGTAAAATATCAGCCAAGTCAGCTTTATATTTCTTTTTTTCTTTTTTAATTATTTATTTACTCATGAGAGAGAGAGAGAGGCAGAGACACAGGCAAAGGGAGAAGCAGGCTCCACGCAGGGAGCCCAATGTGGGACTTGATCCCGGGTATCCAGGATCACCCCTTGGACCGAAGGTGGCACTAAACCGCTGAGCCACCTGGGCTGCCCCCAAGTCAGCTTTAAAAACTTAAAGTTCAGAGTTAGCCTACCTCAGCCTTCACCTTCCTGCAATTTATTTGAAGCCTGGAAAGACAGAACAGGGTGCGGGATAGCATTAGAAAGGATCCTGGAACCGAAGCATGATAGAGCATATGAAATCTGTCCTCGTTAGGAATACTAGGGTTCAGTTGATCACAATTCAGCAAAGACAAGCTGCAAAACAATCCAGAAAAAAAAAATGATCAAAGAGAAAAAAATGGCCTCTGCCGGCTTAAAAAGATTAGGTTTCTTAAGTAAATAGAAAGCTGAGGGGTGATATAAGAATCTTTTAAATTCCAAAGGATTTGAACAGGATTATCAGAGTATTCAACAAATACTAGAAATGAAAGATCTTCCCTGAAGCTATTTAGGAATATTCAGGGTACACTCTTAACGATGATGGAACACAAAAGGCATCTCCTGTGCTCCCCCATAAAAGTTTTGTTGAGATTGTTTCAGTATGGAGTTTCAGACCTTGCTTAACGTCTTGTAAATTTGTTTTTTTTTTTTTTTTTGAATTTTAGGAGGATCCTGCCTTAATTCGTTGGACCTATGCAAGATCAGCAAACATCTATCCCAATTTTAGGCCCACTCCCAAGACCTCACTTCTAGGGGCTCTGTTTGGAATTGGGCCCCTCTTATTCTGGTTTTATGTTTTCAAAACTGACAGAGTAAGTATTTGGACCTGATGTTTAGTTTCTATGCGATAGGTTCCCTTTGTGCTGGCTGTAGCTCTTTCTCTTGGCATTTGCCACTAGTGCTTCTCCCATCCTGGTCCTTTACTCTTCCTTCAGTTTCCCTCTCTTTTTTATCTTTGTTCCTTTCTAGCAGGAGTTAAAGTTTCAATTACGTGTTTGATTTTATTGTTTTATTGTTTAACTCCTATTGAAGTATACTTTGCTAAAAATGATAGTCTCTGAGTCTTTCAAATTTAATTTAATAGCTGCTCTAGAATTTAAAAAGTTAATATAGAGGGGCACCTGGGTGGCTTAGTCAGTTAGGCATTGGACTCGATTTCAGCCCAGGTCATGAACTCAGGGTTGTGAGATCGAACCTCACATCTGGCTCTGCACTGAGCATGGAGCCTGCTTAAGATTCTCTCTCTCCCCCTCTCCCGCGTGCACACACATGCACTCTCTCTCAAAAAACTTAAAAATGGTTAATACAGAAGTTAAACTTTACTATTTTGATTTACCTTTAAATATTATCTTTGAAACCTTTATATTTAGTTTTCTTAGTTCATTTATTTTAAAAAGCTTTTTTTAGGGGGGTTAAGTATTAGCAGAATGCATAAATCATTTAGTATGTTCCCTGTTTGTATGAATTCTAGTTATGTTGGTCATGTTTTGTGGATTACTGTTAAACACCCTAACAACAGGAAGGCAAAAGCAGACTGTGGTGGGAATCTGCCATCAGAGGCCATGTGATCGCAGAGAAAGCCAAGCTTATCTTTGGCACTAGGCCACTCTGGTAGTAGACCCCCAGCAGGCCTTGAGTTGCCATCTAGACTGGAGCCCACTGTCTAGCTCTGCCTTAAACTGGTCAATCTACTCTCCTGTTAGAGCTTATATATTTTGATTGTCTGATAAAGTATCTGCTTAACTAAAAGGAGGCCACACTTAACCAGAAGATGTTTGCATTGTGCTTTTGACATAGGCTTTTTAGTGGGGTAATAGAATTCTTCCAACATATGCGTAAGATGTTTTCCAATAGGATGGTTGTCTCATCGTCCCTTTATTTCTTCAGATTGCTACTTCCTTACTCATAGTCCCTAGGCTTTGGACAACGGGGAGATTGGAATTCGGTTTGAAGTATTTTAGTCCTGTTTTTCATGCCATGGGTTATGCCAGAATACATTGGTTTTTTATTTTTGTGTTTTCCCATACCTTTTTTGTTTGTTTGTATATTTTGCAAAATTGTCACCACAGTAAATCTTAGCTCAGGTGACTCAGCAGTTTAGGGCTGCCTTCAGCCCAGGGCGTGATCCTGGAGTCCCAGGATCGAGTTCCACATCGGGCTCCCTCCATGGAGCCTGCTTCTCTCTCTGCCTGTGTCTCTGCTTCTCTCTCTCTCTCTCTCTCTCTCTCTCTCTCTCTCTCTCTGTCTCTCATGAATAAATAAATAAAATCTTAAAAAGAAAAACTGTCACCATACATAGTTTAAAAAGACCATCTTCTTATAATGAGGATTTAAGATGAATTCTTTTAGCAACTTTCAAATATTCCATATTGTATTACTTGCTTATAGTCACCATACTGTATATCGCATCCCCGTGACTTATTTACTTTTTATAATCAGAAGTTTGTACCTTTTGGCCTACTTCTCCCATTTTGCCCACCACCCACCCCCTGGCTCTGTCAGCTACCAGTCTGTTCTCTGTATCTATAAGTTTGTACCTGTGAAATGGCAAATTCACTCATCCATTGGTGAACACTTAGATTGTTTCTGTATCTTGGCTTATCTTGGCTATTGTGAATAATGTTGCAGTGAACACAGGTCAGAATGTATTGTTTCTAACAAAGCTTTTTTTTTTTTTTTTCTTTCTGTCTCTACAGGATAGGAAAGAAAAACTTATCCAGGAAGGAAAATTGGATCGAACATTTAACATTTCATATTAAGTCTGGCAATGATGATAACTCTATGTATTATTGTTTAAATAAATCTTCTATTAATCATTAAATACTTTTTCTTAATATTACCTTTATTCAACAAACATTCGCTGGATAATACAATGTAAGAGTCAGCTTCATGAAGAAACAGATCCATGTTCATTCATTCAGTCATTCAACAAATGAGTGTCTACTATGAGCCAGGCACTGTGCTCTGTACCCACCGTACAGTAGTCAGTAAGACAGGCGTAGGCCCTGTACTTAAGGAGTACATACTGTGACAGCTGTTTATTCAGTGATTGTTACTTAAGTGCCCATAGCTAGTACACTTAATACCTAAACTCTTGTCTGGCTCCAGCCCCAGTGGGAAAATGCAAGAGAACAGTAGCAACAGTGTGGTAAGATATAGGTTAGGGATTCAGGAAGTGATGGAACAGCAATTCTCTCTAGGGAGATGGCATTGATCTAGGCTCTGAGGATCACAGGGCTAACAGGACAAAATGGAAGCATGAAAAGGCAAGGTATGTTGGGTATGGTGAGATATAATGCCACTGTGGGGTGAGAAGACAGAGGAGGCCAAGCTGAACTGAACAGAAGTACATGGGCTTTGGAGGTTAAGTTGGGGTCAGAATCCTAGCCCAAGCTTAACAGTTGGAATATGAGGCCTCCTGTTGCCTCATCTCTGGCATGGAGATAGTAATGCATACTTCCTCATAAGGTCATGAAGATGAAAGTGAGGTAACCGTATTGCTCAGTAAAACAAAGCTACATGCTCCACAGTTCAGTGTTGAAACACCAGGGTGACTATTTGACCTATGAAGGTGAAGTAAGATGCCGTAGGGAGAACCTGCTCTTCAGGGCTGATTCTGTTAGTACTGTGGCTTTAACACAGCATGAGAGACCGCTTGTGTGCAGGTAGTTTATAAGAGGGAGTGAGCTGAAAGAACAAATGGGAGGCTGGTACGAGTGAAACAGGGCTAGAGGGACAGCCCTTTAAGTGTGCTGTTTGGCCTGTTGCCTCAGAGTAGTGGGCTCCATTCCACTAGGGACCTGAGGAGCCATGTGGAATGTACACAGAACGTTCCCTGTAGACAAGGAAAAAACCATTACCTACTAGTTCCTCCTCCAGGTGGTCAAGAGTTGTCTCCTGCAGTTAATTTCCTTTCACTTGCAGGTAGGTGTGCACCTCAGAATGGTCGAGGGTCCTTACAGGCTTCTCACATGGAGGGGGAAGGAAGCTTAGGGCAGAAAGGAAGTGATGTGCTGTACAGCTCAGGTGGCATAATGTCAGGTCACACCTACAGGAGCTCAGACCTGCAGCAATTGGAGTAAAAAGATTGGCCAAGAGAAAAGAGACACGAGGTAGACGGTTTCCTCGTCCACTCCATGTACTGCTTGGATCTGTGCACACATTAATTTGGAACGTGTCATTTACAGTGGAGAGTTAGCGGGACAAGTTCAGTCCCCCACTGTTGAAACTGGTCTGAAGCTATAACAGATTCACCAGGACCTTTATCTGCAAATGCCAGGACCTCAGTTACTCTTGCGTTATCGGTCCTCAGTCACAGCAATTGCCCGTTTACATCACCGGACATGGAAGCACCAGAAGCACAGTGACTCCTCTGGGTTTCCCGACATATCCCTTTGGGCCCTGTTGTGTAGTAGCAACCCTAGTCCTCGTTAATGAAGGTCATTTAGTGCTGCCAATATGAAAACTTTTTGTTTTTCTTTTTGTCTACTGTTTCCAAGAAGGCCAAAATGACCAGGAGGTAATCACAGCCTCAGACTAAAGTGAAATTCTAGGATATTGTAATTTATAACAATAATATATATTTAGTCTTTGTACTGGTTTCTGGCACAGAGCTCCTAAAATCCTCAGGATTTCCTAAGTAATGAGATAGAGATTCTTTTGCTATATTAATGAGGCAAGTTTGGGGCCACACCTAAGACTGGGACTGGTTGCTAAGAGAACCAACTGTGTGATTAGAGGGTTGGAATTTTTTAAAGACTATTTATTCACGAGACACAGAGAGAGAGAGAGAGAGAGAGGCAGATACAAAAGCCGAGGGAGAAGCAGGCTCCATGCAGGGAGCCTGATGTGGGACTCAATCCTGGGACTGAGATCACTCCCTGAGCCAAAGGCAGATGCTCAGCCGCTGAGCCACCCAGGCTGAGCCACCCAGGCGTCCCAAGGGTTGAAACTTTTAATACCACCCCCCCACCCCCCCCCGCCGCCCCTCACCTTGCCTTTGTATCCCTGCTCTGTCACTTACTGGTGAAGTAACCTGGGAAGTATTTAAGTTCTTTGTGACTCAGTTTTCTTATCTTTAAAATAGATCTACTAATGATACATTGTTATTAAATTCAAAATAGATCTACTAATGATACATTGTTATTAAATTCATCATTACTTGAGTTACTACTTACAAAGTATTTAGTACATAGAGTAGTTCTATTTTCAACTTTTTAAGGAAACTCCATTCTGTTTTTCACAAGTGGTTACACCAGTTTGCCTTCCTACCAGCAGTGCACAAGAGTTCCTTTTTCTTCACATCCTTGCCAACACCTGTTGTTTCTTGTGTTTTTTATTTTCTCCATTCTGACAGGTGTGAGATGACATCTCAATGTAGTTTGGATTTGCAGTTCCCTGATGATGAATGATGTTGAGCATCTTTTCATGTGTCTGTTGGCCATCTGTACGTCTTTGGAAAAATTTCTGTTCATGTCTGTCCATTTTTTAACTCAATTATTTGTTTTTTGGGTGTTGAGTTGTAAAAGTTCCTTATGTACTTTGGGTACTAACCCCTTATCGGATATGTCATTTGCAAATATCTTCTCCTGTTCCATAGGTTGCCTTTTAGTTTTGTGGATTGCAAAACATTTTTGTTAACATTGAGAATTATTGAACAATGTGTTCTTAAGAGTTTAATCAATTTCTGGAGATTTTTTATTACCACAAACAATGCCCCAAACCACACCCAGAAGTGGTCTGGTGAGAATACCAATTGCCACCTCGTCTGAGTGCTTAATGTTACCATGTGTCTGACTGATACTGCTGGCCCTGATCACTGGGCACAGGAGCCTACGTGGTATTGCTGCCTCTGTTGGCCCAAAAGCTCAAGCTTGTTACAATCACAACCACCAGAAAGAGTTCCTTAAGGTCCCTATGTCTTCCCATCATTTGCTCTTGAGTTTACGAGCGTATGATTGGCTATACCTGGCTTCTAGCTACAGGGAAGGCTGAGAAAGCAAACATATGGCATGTTCAGCTCTAAAATGTGAGGCAGATAAGGAATTCCCAAACATAAGAAAGTGATTCAAATGCTGAACATCCAAAAATGACAAGGAACCAGAACCAGATCATAAGGCCCTTATCACAATTAAGGAGTTTAGACTTCATCCTTATGGCAATGGGAGCCACCGAAAGTATTAAGCAAGAATAACCTGACGGGATTTGCGTCCCCTGGAAGATCATTCTGGATCCTGGAGGAGGATCTCAGGGCAACAAAGCCTAGAGGATGACCAGTAATCAGGCTGTTGTAAGACTTTAGGCTAGAAATGATTTTCAGTTTTGAGACAGATCTTTATGCAGAACAAAGCAGTCCCTGCTGATCCCAGGATGACTCATTTGGATGTGAACTTGCTGAAAGCTCTATGAAAGTCTAAATATATTATCTCTATTAGTTCCCCTTTTTGCACATGCATGAGGAGCCAGTCTTCTTAATAATCTCTTAACCGTGTATGACATCCCTTCCCCTCTCTGGGACAATATTGCTTCTGTAACAGGCTGGTTCATTTAAGTACTATGTCTTTTTAGCCTTTATTATGGATCCTGCCCAGAGAAAAAGCTTATATTCATGCTCTAATCAAAATCCCATTGGGTTCATTCCCTGATTTATTTTCCATTTTATTTTTTTCTTATTCTTGGTGATGCTTGACACAGCCTTCTCACAACTTTGGGGAAGATACAGAATATTGGTTATTTCTCCATTCTTTAGGATCATTAATGGAATATTTGAAAAGATGAGAGGACTGTAGGAGAAACTATCTTGATCAAATATGCATGATTTTAAAATATGGGCAACACTTTAAAATTAGTAATTATATAATGCTATAAATATATTAAAAGGCTCCGAATTTTCAAAGTTTCTGCTGCTACTTTCTACCTTTTTGTGAACACAATTTTTTTTAAGATTTTATTTATTTATTTATTTATTTATTTATTTATTTATTTATTTATTTATTTATTTAGGAGAGAAAGAGAGCACAAGCAGGGAGAGTGGCAGAGGGAGAGGGAGAAGCAGGCTCTCCGCTGAGCAGGGAGCCTGATGTGAGGATTGATGCTAGTACACTGGGATCATGACCTAAGTTGAAGGCAGACATTTAACTGAGCCACCCAGGTGCCCTGTGAATGCATTGAATTTTATCGTGTTTCTGTTAGAGGATCCATTTGTACCTATGCTTGTTAATACTTCTATTTGTTTCCCCTCCAGCTGCCTTGTTTACTGCTATTTCCCTAGTTGAGATAGAGACCTGTTCTGCTGATACTGTAACCTGGAGGGATGCTAAGCCATGTCATCTACCTGGACACCCTTCAACAGCCCAAGAAAGTACAGTGTGCACTGATATATTAGCCAAGCTTTAGGATTTAAAAGATTAAAGTCAAGCTGAAAGTTTGACATCCAATTTCTGAATGTCCCCAGTGAAACATCTAAGATTTCTGGAGCAAACTTACCATTAGAATTCAAATTCTTGGGCAGCCCTGGTGGCCCAGCAGTTTAGGGCCGCCTTCAGCCCGGGGTGTGATCCTGAAGACCTGGGATCAAGTCCCACGTCGGGCTCCCTGCATGGAGCCTGCTTCTCCCTCTGCCTGTGTCTCTGCCTCTCTCTGTGTCTGTCATGAATAAATAAATAAAATCTAAAAAAAAAAAAAAGAATTCAAAATCTTTTCCTCCATAATCACGCGTATCACCTTATCAGGCTTTAAAAATTAATTTATTATATTTTAAATTTTTAAAAAGATTTTATTTATTTATTCATGAGAGACAGAGAGAGAGGCAGAGATGTAGGCAGAGGGAGAAGCAGGCTCCTCACAGGAAGCCCGATGTGGGATTCGATCCTGGAACCCCAGGATCACACCCTGAGCCAAAGACAGACCCTGAGCCACCCAGGCATCCCACACCTTATCAGTTTTGAGTCAATTCTTTACTTCTATCACCAGTTGCATTTAAATCCTTCCAAATTTAATAATTTGGCTCTAAAAAAGTTGGGGATGGGTTAGGGGAAGGAGACAACTGGTGGAGGCTGTTCCAGAAATCAATATAGGAGGGACTCGGGGGTTGCAATCTAATATGAAATTGTTGTGGGTAGGAGGAGAAAGCGTAGACTCTTGAATCTACATTTGCACAGTTAGGCACATTTTTTTTCCCACTTACATTATGTTTCATCATTAAAAACACTAAGTTTGTTAGGGAAGTTTTATTTATACTTTATATAGGATGGAGACAGAATCAAAGAGTTATTATTTTTTATATGAAGTGGCTTGAGTGAGGGTAGATGGAGATAAGGGTGGTCAATTACCCTGAAGCCATCTATTAGAAGCTGGATAGACAGCTTCTTCTCCAAAATCATGCTTTACAGAAGGAGTGGTACAGAAGTATTTGGTGCCGTCACGGTATTTGGGAGGAAACACCAATGTAGGCTACAAGGGGGAATGAGCTGCTATTGGTCTGCAGGTACTGGGGTACTGGGTTTCCTGGAACCACTGGGGTGAAGGAGCCTGTGTCCTACTGAATTCTAGTAGGACACTGACTGTCAGGTCTCCTGCATTGACCAAACACTACTAAACATTGAGGATGCTTGTATGAAGACCATATAGCTCCTTCTTAGAGGAACACACACTGGAGAAAAACAATTACAGCAGCCAGCACTTAATTAAACTTTTACTTGTATTCTAGACAGTAAACTGAAGTAAAGGCTTTACACACCACACAACATACCTTAAAAATCCTCATTATGCAAAGCAGATTTGGAGAGGTATTAAATAATTTGCAGAACAAAGTTCTGACTATGTTAAGTTAGAACTTAAATTTGGGCAGGCTGACTCCAGAAAGCATATCTTTAACCATTCTTTCAATGTGATAAAGACTGATGCTGTTCGGAGTCCAGTAGTGAGAAAGAATTGGAGGGTCTGGAGAGTTTAACAAGTGGCGCTTTCTAGAATAGGGGCTGCCCCTTGCATTTTAAGATTTTCTAGTACATTCATGGGGGTATAAGATGTTAGAGCCAGAAAATTCTTTAAAGATCTGTTAGTTTCAGCCTAATTCTATAGGAAATATTTGAGGAGGAGAAATAAATTGTCCTATTCTTCAGAGAACCCTGCTAATTTGAGGATTAGGAGTCTAGGTTTTGATTAACAACAATGGTTCTGATTGTCCATGTCACTTGTTTGTGATTAAAAATGAGACTTGGAATGATTGAGAGACAATTGCTCACCAACCTCCTTACCTCATACATAGAGATGACTCAAAAAACCATTTTAATAGGATGTATTTGGAGAAATCAGGCAGATGTTTGGAGCATTTCCTTTCTAAAGCAAGTATTCACAGATTTGTCTCTTGAGGTTGCAAGAGTGAAGATGTTAGATTCAAACTCAATCTTGATGGATTCCCTCAGGAAGGTATCCCTGGCAGGCACCAGCTTGCCCACCAGCACCCACTACCCCTCCTTTCCTTCTGATAGAACCCTGACTTGCTCAGGAGGTTAGTGGAAGTCCCTTTACCTCAGGTAGGATAGGCATGACCCCAGCCCCAAAGAATATATCTGGGATTGGTTTAAGGGTGGACATGGGACCCAGTTCTAAGCATAAGACATCTGGAGAATCTGGGAGGGAGGGCTTCCTTTCCTGAATAAAAAGACATTTCCCAAGAAGAAACCCTTTCTGTCCCTTCCTGCTTTTGCTTTCTTCTCTTATTCTGACTAAGAACGTGGATATAAGGCCTAGCAATGAAATGAAGATAAAACAATTTGCCAAAAATTGTGGAGCAGAAAACCAGGATGAACTTGCGTCCAGGATCACTTTGTGTCCTGACCTGCCAACCTCAGATTTCTTTTATGAGACAAAGTCCTAGTTGTTAAGCTAATGTTAGATTTTTGGTTTGTTTTATAGTTGAGTGCTCTTTTAACTGATACCATGTCTTTTTATTAGAGAAGCCATATCATACAACATACCTGTCCTTCAGATTTTAATTTGATTCATAGGATCCAAAATAAAGGCAATAAATGCTCGTGAATGAGCAAAACTGCTCTATTTGTTAAATTTCTCTTCCAGGGAATATATGGAATTGCGTACATTTGGTTTTTACAAAGTATTGCTGCTAATAGCGCTGTGGTAAGTTATGTCAAAGCTTCTGACATAATATTATATTTATTTATTACATTTATTTGTTTTTTAAAAAGATGTACTTATTTATTTTAGAGAGAGAATGTGAACAAGGGGAGGGGCAGAGGCAGAGGAAGAGGGAGGGAAGCAGATTCCCTGAGCACCTGGGTGGCCAAGCTGTTGAGAGTCTGCCTTTGATTTGAGGCATGATCCTGGGGTCTCAGGATCCAGTCCCATATCGGCTCCTCGCGGGGAGCCTGCTTCTCCCTCTGCCTATGTCTCTGCTTCTCTTTGTGTCTCTCATGAATACATAAATAAAATCTTAAAAAAAAAAAAAGAAGCAGATTCCCCACTAAGCATGGAGCCTTACGCAGGGCTGTGGGGCTCCAGAACTTCATCTCCCAAGAGATCAAGAGTTGCAATGCTTTTCCAACTGACCCAGGCAGGCGCCCCATAATTTTAGATTTAAAAAACCAAGAGTAGGCTAATTAGAGTCCCAACGGCCCACATGATTAGGCAAGATTCCTCCAGGAAAAGCTCTGTAGCTAGTCATATGCAAACTACTTACATCAAAGTGTAGAGTCTGTCTTAATTTTCACATTAATTGAGCTATTAATATGCACTGTTGAGATCTTAAATTGAGCTTTAACATCATTTTCTTGTTTTAAGACCTAAAAGATGGTGAAAAGAAGTACTTATAAATTTTCTACACTTTGGGCTTCTGTTACTTATTGCCTTAGAATCATCAGCTAAATGGTTGTTTATTTAGCAACAAGGACCTTGGCTTATTCGTTCCAGTGCCATTTAAGGTAAATGGCACAATAGCCTCACTGAGGCAGGGATGAAGAAGTATTCACTGAGTTGCAATAGCAGCAATAAACAATAACAATAGTAAGAGCTAATATTTCCCTATGTGCCAAAATCAGCATGGGTGCCTTCAGTGCATGGTTTTATTTCATCCCCTGTGAAATAAATCCCTGTGAAATAAATAATTTCCTTCTTTCAAATGAGGAAGGTGAGGCCTAGGAAGTTTATGTCACTTGCTCAAACTTATTCAGCTATGAAAGCACAGTCTTAATTCTAGAGTCTTGGACTTCTTATGAAATACCTACGTTTTACAGCTGAGGAAACAGAGGCTCAGAGAAGTTAACTAGCTCAGGGTCACATAGTAATAGTTGGTAGAACCTGGATTTGAACCCAGGCAGTCTGGCTCTAGCATCTGTTCTCTTAACTATGCACTATGCTGACTCACAGAAGGATAAACTTTGGGCATACCTCAGATTTGTGATGCAATTATATAAAATTGATTATATGAAATTGAAGGCTAGTTGATCACTAAATGTAATGCAGAAGTATAAATGTCAGCTTTCAAGTCTTTTTTCTTTTTTTCGGTACTAAGATATCTTTCCAAGATATAACTTACTTCAAGTCCATAGTGATAACTCTTTCATCACTCTGGAAAATCATAACACAGAAACTGCACACTAACTTCTAACTTATAAAGAATTTACATCTAGGCCTTAGGTTTCTTAACTCCTCTTCTCTTTCCCACACTCTCCCTGTGCCCCACCTGGGCACCAAAACTCCCTCTACTGTGTTTAAAGTAGTTTCCAAAACTGGTCCTCAGTCTTGCCTGTGCATTGGAATAACTTGAGGAGTTTAAAAAAAAAACCCTCTCATTCAGGGCAAAAATATGCAATTAGGAAAAAGTCTCTTCAACACGTGGTGTTGGAAAAACTGGACAGCTACATGCAGCAGAATGCCACTGAGCCACTCTCTTACACCATTCACAAAAATAAATTCAAAGAGATGAAATACCTAAATGTGAGACAGGAATTCATCAAAATCCTAAGGAAGAACATAGGCAGCAACCTCTTTGACCTCAGCCATAGCAACTTCTTACTTGACAGGTCTCCAGAGGCAAGGGAAGCAAAAGCAAAAATGAATTATTGGGATGTCATCAAGAAAAAAAGCCTCTGCACAGCAAAGGAAACAATCAGTAAAACTAAAAGGCAACCTATGGAATGGGATATGCAAATGACATATCTGATAATGTATTCAAAATCTTAGTATTCAGAGCAGCCCTGAATACTGAGCCCTGGTGGCTCAGCGGTTTAGCAATGCCTTCAGCCCAGGGCATGATCCTGGAGACCAGGGATCGAGTCCTGCTTCAGGCTGCCTGCATGGAGCCTGCTTCTTCCTCTGTCTGTCTCTGCCTCTCTCTCCCTCTCCTCTCTGTGTATTCTCATGAATAAATAAATAAAATCTTAGAAAAAAAAAACACAAAAAACCAAAATCTTAGTATTCAAAATCTATAAAGAACTTACACACTCCACACCCCAAAACACTCCAACAAACTCAACATGAAAAGTGCTCAATATCACTCATCACCAGGAAAATACAAATCAAAAGTAGAATGAGGTATCACCTCGCACCTGTCAGAATGGACAGAATAAAAAACACAAGAAACAAGTGTTGGTAAGGTTGTGGAGAAAAAGGAACCCTCAGGCACTGTTCGTAGGAATGCATACTGGTACAACAACTGTGGAAAGCAGTACGGAAGTTTTTCAAAAGGTTAAATATAGGGGGTGCCTGGATGGCTAAATTGCTTAAGCGTCTGCCTTCAGCTCAGGTCATGACTGCAGGGTCCTGAGATTGAGCCCCACATTGGCTCCTTGCTCAGTGGGGAGCCTGCTTCTCCCTCTCCCTCTACCTGCTGCTCCCCCTGCTTGAGCTCTTTCTCTCTGTGTGTCAAAGAAATAAATAAAATCTGAAAAAATTTAAAAATAGAATTACCCTGTGATCTAGTAATCGCACTACTGCGTATTTACCCAAAGAATATGAAAACACTAACTTGAAAGGATGCATACACCCCTATTTTTACAGCAGCATTATTTACAATAGCCAAGATATGGAAGCAGCTCAAGGGCCTCTTGATAGATGAATGGATAAAGAAGATGCAGTATATATACAAAATGAAATATTATTCAGCCATAAAAAAAGAACAGTCTTGCCATTTGCAACAACATGGTTGGAGCTAGAGAGTATAATGTTAAGTGAGGGCAGCCCTGGTGGCTCAGCGGTTTAGCACCACCTTCGGCCCGGGGCGTGATCCTGGAGACCCGGGATCGAGTCCCACGTTGGGCTCCCTGCATGGGGCCTGCTTCTCTCTCTGCCTGTGTCTCTGCCTCTCTCTGTGTGTCTCTCATGAATGAATAAATAAAATCTTAAAAAAAAAATAAAAGCTAAAAAAAGAACTTCACAAAATTCATCTGGGCTCCATCCTCAGCATTTCTAATTTAGTTGATCTGAATAAGAGCCCCTCAGGCTCTTGGAGTTTCTGAAGCTGCTAAGAGATATCCAATGTACAACTGAAGTTGAGAACCACTGTGGCCCACAGCAGGGTGTCTCAGCCTCAGCACTATTGACCTTCAGCCCTGGCTAATTCTCCGCTGTGGAAGTCTGTCTTGTGCACTACAGAATGTTTATCAGGGTCCCTAACGTTTCTCTGCTAGGTGCCAGTAGCAGCTTCCCCAGTTGTGACAACCAAAAATGTCTCTAGGCTTTGTCAGATGTCTTGGGGGAAGGTACAAAATCGCTGCTCTTGAAAACCAATGCTCTAGGGCCATTGCTGCTGCCTGCCCTGAGAGAAAAGTCTCTCAAAGAGAAAAAAGAGAAGGGTGGCTTCTAGTGCACCCCTGCAGACAGGAAAATATATAATGATGCCAAGGGAATCTGTCAGAAAACCCTCTTGTCATTGGAGGAAAGGTAATCAGAGTGCCCCCTGCCTTTTCAAGAATTTTTATTTCTCGGAAGAGCTGGGATAGTTCTTCAGGAGCATGGTAGAGGAAGGTATCTTCGAGAACAGGGAATTAGGGAAAGGATACAGATCTTTCTTGCTGATCTGAAGCACAACAGAAGGGAACTAAATCTTTTTTTAATTAGCGTGAACAGCCCGGCCTGGTGAAATATGGTCTCTTGCTGAGGAGTTGCTGCCAACAAGATAAGGTGGAGAAGATAAAGCACAATGACTTAGGCTGAATGGACGCAAATACTGGATGTTTCTTCAGCTCTGGGGAGGCTTGGCCACCAGACTGATGATGGATGAGAGTCTGGGTACGTGGGTAAGAGCAGAGTTAGAGGAGTTTGTTCTGGAAAGGTTGGAGTTTGGGAAGAAGTTATGTGAGTGGTTGTCTTAGTTTGGGTCATCTGGGGGGAGTGCCCAGGAAGCACTGCAGAGAGGGGAAGGGACAGGGAAGTAAGGAAGCTAAGGAAGCTAATAAGAAGGGCATTACTGGGGCAGCCTGGGTGGCCCAGCTGTTTAGCGTCTGCCTTCAGCCCAGGTGTGATCCTGGAGCCCTGGGATCAGGTCCCGCGTCGGGCTCCCTGCGTGGAGCCTGCTTCTCCCTCTGACCCCCTCTCTCTGTGTCTCTCATGAATAAATAAAATTTTTTTTAAAAAGGGCATTATTGGACACTGCCACCATGAGCGGTAGAGCTTAATCCTTCTGGAAGTTGCAGAGGGCCAGGGCCAAACACAGGCCTCAGAGGGGAGGGCAACAGAGCTGGTGTGTTTGTCCACCGATGCCCGTCTGTCACTGGTTGAGGGCTGCGTCTGGGGCCATTGGATCCCAGCACCTCTGCTGGGTTCTGGTTGGGGCATTGGGCAGAGTTGCAGGTGTGGTGCAGGCAACTGGAAGTGGCTGGTCAGCACCGGATGGTGCTCACTGGTGGGATGTAGGCGGGCCACTAGCAACTTCCATACTGGTTAGTTTCAAAAATTGGTTTAAAGGTATTAACTGCTTTACTAGTAACAAAGTTTAATTTTTCATCAAGACCTCTTTATATTAAGGAACATTAGGAAGGCACTCCAGCCCCCCGCACCATCAGAGATAACCACCTTACTGCTTGAAACCATGAAACCAGAACCATGAACCAGAAGCTAGCAGTCATCTTGGTTCTGCCTCAAGTCCTCCCCTCACCCCTTGCCTGCGGATCGCTGACCAGGCCCTTCAAGTCTACTCCAGAATGCTCAGGAAATGACCCACATCTGTCCCTGTGGATATTAGTCCAGGGCAGTGCTGTCTTTTGCTGGGACTGTTGTAACAGCCTGCTCCTGGGCTTTGTGCACTCACTTTTCTTTCAGTTTCTTGAACCTACAGGCTTTTTTGGGGGGCGGGGGGAGGGGGGATGCTCCTCCTCTCTACTACATCCCAGTCCAACTCTAACGATGATTTGCTTGTTCTTATCTTTTAGGTCTGGCTGTCACTTCTTCACTAAAGATCTGCCTCTCTAAAGAACGATCTCCCCTTCCCAAGTCAGTTCCTGTTTGGCTTGTTTTGGCATGTTTCACAATTCTTAATTATTTTGTTTGTTTATTTCATCAGTCTCCCTCTTCAAGATGTACCCTCCATAAGGGCAACGATCATATCTATCTCCTGCACCAGATCCCACAGGGGGTTGCCAGATTTAGCAAATAAAAATACAGGCTTCTATGTCCATACTTGTACTAAAACTTAATTCAGGTTTTATCTGAAATTCAAATTTACCTGGGCATCTTGTGTTTCATTTGGCAACCCTAGTTCCTAGGCCCTGATACATGGCTGACTCTCACTACATGTTCTTAAATCAAAACTTGAGAGCAGCATATCAAAATTGCTATAAGGGTAACAAAGTGGGAGGAATGTACTAAAACTATCAAACTAAAGTAGTGAAAAACACACTTGCCATTCTTTTGATTCTGATTTGATAGTCTTCTCTCCCCCAGAGAACCTAATCAGCTCACCCTCAAAGTCTTGGACAGCCTAGTGCTCTAGCAGGGGTGCTGGCCACAGGCGGGGGCTGTTAGCAACAGTGTTAGTGCACTGTACTGCCTTAATATTCTGTGGCTCTGTGCTGCACTGGGACCTTGATCTTCTTTGGCCCTGATCTCCCCTGACTGTGAGCTCGCTAAGGGAGGGGAGAGATGACTCCTTCCTTCTCAGTCATTCACCCTCAGCATCTCACTCTGTAGACGGCACATAGCAAGGACTCACTGAATGGTTGCCAAATGGACTGATAAATGAGTGCATAGTAGGGGAGCTAAGGGAGCTAACCACTCTGGTTTGACCAGACCTGAAAGTTTCCTGAGACATGGGACTTTCAGCGGGAAAACCAGGGCATTTGGTCCCCTCAGTGAATGATGCTCATTCTTCGTGGCTGGGCTTTTTGTCCGTAATCATTTATATTGGCTGCTACATGACTATCATGATTAGATAGCCTGCTGGCCTGGCTGCCCATGTGTTTTAGGAAGACACGGGATGTTTGGAGCTCTGCTGAACTCTTGTGCTTCTCTATGCCTGGGACCATGACCTTGGCTTCAGCCTCCGTTCATGGTCCTTCCTCGTGACTTGGTCTTGTGGCCTGTGGTAGACACTCTGGGTTTGCACTCCTGGGATAAAGGCATTCAGGTTGAACTCATGTGAAGGGCTCTTAATCTTGAGACGATCTCATGGGCCCCTAATGTGGCCATGACAGGTATCATCAAGACCTGATTATGACCACTAACTACTTACCCAGAGCACCAGCCAAGTATTTATTGAGTAATTAAGCTGACACAGAACTTTCCAAATACATTTCTACAAATGTCTGAATTACTTGACTGTGAAAAAATGAGTTCTCATTTTAACCAACCTCCCCACCCCATACTACCAGAGGACATGAAATTCTAAACAAAACCACACAATTCCATTTTTAATTTTGGCAGCAAATGCTCCAGTCTCAGTTAGGTCCTGCTGGTTTCCTGGAATCAGGGGTGAAGTGGCTCTTGAGAGGTTCCCAGCACTTATAGTAGTTCTCATCCAAACAACTAGAGGTCTTGAGCCCCCACTTGGTGACGGCCATACTTAGAGAAGATTCAAACATAAATGCCTGTAGGAAATGAGGAGGGGGACGAGAAAGAAGAAGTGAGATGGATAATAAAACATATTTGATTACACGTCAAAGAAAAAGATGTAGGTAGGCAGAATCTGAATAATAAATCGCGGGTGCTGACGTGGGGAGGACCGCAGGCCTTGGGTTCTGACTCTGGCTCGGCCACTTATGTAACTGAGACTAACTTCTCTGAGCTCCACGTTTCATTCTATAAAACAGAATTGGGCCCATAAGCCTCACATTGTCCTTACGGCATTACGGAGCTAAATTTGCTAGATCCAAGGGCAGAAAGGGAGAGTTCGAGGACTGTTCATCTTCTTAGAAACCATCACATACTGAGGCTATGTCCTTGTGGGGAGGCCCTGCTCCCCATTTTGCAGAGGAGGAAACTATGGCTCAAAGCCGGGAAATGGCTTGTCAGGTGATGGTAGTAAGAAGTGGCAGAAATGGGATTTGAGTTCTCTTTTTCAGGACTCCAACCAAGAGATGGGCTGGGAAAAGAGGAAGGAGGAAAAGGGAGAGTGAGGAGGAGGAGGAGAAAGGAAGGAGGAGGCAGGCAGGACTGTAGCACTTTCAAGAACCCTATTCTAGAAGACTCCGAATGGTGGATGCCCTGCTGTGTTCAGGTTTTTGTCTCCAACAGAAAGAATATGCACATGCTCTGTGCAGCTTAGACATTCTGGCTTCACCAATTGCTGATTTTCCTATCCACTGAAGCTTTTAAATATAAAATAAAAACAAAAACGGAATAAAACCCTACAATTCTTTTGTGTTCACATTACTGGAAATTTAGAAAATATAAATGCACAAAAGGAAGTTAAAGTTCTCTTGTGTCACACCCCAGAGAACCCGTGTTAGTACTGGTGTCTAATGTACATGAGCCTCCCTATACCTATAAACAAGGGAGATGATTGCCCCTGTCTGCCTTCCCATGACAAGCTTAACGTGAGGACCAGATGAGATCACATGGAGGTGCTGTGCATGTTATGAACACTATCTGGAGATAAGGGTTATTATTATGGCTGTTCTTGTTGTATTTCTGAGGACTGCTTAAGAGCCTTGCTGTCTGACTAGAGCGACAAAACCCCATTCCAGTTGAGCTGTGGAGGCAGTATTGAACAAAGTTTATTTATTCCAAACCGGAATAAGGATAAGGTGTATAGATGGGCCTAGGTCCCAATTATATAATGGGAAATGAGGATGGAGACCCAAAGTTAGGTCTAGGCAAAGTGACCCTAACCTGGACCCTAACCCTGCCAGGTATCCTGAACTCCCTACCCAGCTTCTGTCCTGCCCTTAATCCCTTATAAGGATAGCTCTTTCTGGCTAGTTCCCCAAGCCTTAGGCAATTCCCAAGGTCTTGCTCCTCATAAAAACAGCCCTGTCATTGCTTCTCTGATGCAGAACACTGCTCCCTGATAACACTAACTATCGAGAGCCAAGTTGGGCACCAAAGGTTACTAAGTGGCAGGTCTAGGGTAGCCCATGTACCCCAAAGAGACTTTGGAGGCAATAGCTTAATGGAAATTGTCAAACCACATCTCACAGAGAAGTAGGGTTGCACAGAAATTCTGCAAAGGCTCTTGGATAGGGAAAGAGCCAAGGTCAAGTAGGTGGGACTTTGCACCTTTCCCCTTGCAGATCAGCTCCATCAACTCTGGTCCTGGAACTGGGACTGAAATCAAACTTCATTGGATAGAGAGACAGATAATGCTCTCTGTTTGCAAGCTAGGCATGGAGTCAGGCAGGCCTGTGCTATTGATTTTATTAAAGTCAGGTTACACTGAAGGCATTTGTTTGAAAAGGTAAAGCAAATTTGCATATGATTTAGCATAAAATTACTCCTTGTGGTCCATAAACTCCACCTCCAAGAATTCAAAAGTAAAATAAAAATCAAGTACCGCAGCCAACTGCAATTGTGTTCAGCCTCAATGTTTATAGCTTGATACAGGAAGAATACAAAACAGGTTTCAATCCCATCAATTTCATCCCATGCCAAAGGAGAGCAAAAGAAAATGAGAAAGCCACTGAGAACCGCTGCTCACAAGCCCTGACTATAGTGAAGAAAGGCTTCCTGATTCTCCTTGGCTTGAGAACGCCACTGAAGGTGACATCCTGCATCCCTGGGTACTGTAGTGTAGCCCTAGAGGGTCACCTCAAAAAGCAGAGATGATTCTGGGACACAGCGTATATACTCTGGGCTGCATACAGGTAATATTCACAATATTCCCTTATATCTGAACAGTGCTAGACAGTCTGTAAGGTTAAATATAGCCACCTGCTGAGGTGGACACCACACCCATTCTACAAATGGGGAAAATGAAGCACAGAGAAGTTAAAGTGACTTGTTCAAGGTCATGCAAGAACTAAGAGCTAGGATTTGATCTCAGATCTGACTCAAGTCCAAAGTTCTTTCCACCCTTCCACATCAGGAATCTAGTATACACACAGGGGTGTGTGCATACACACATGGGAATAAATAAACACACAGACACACACTCTCCTCTCTTGACTCCTCTGTGACTTTGGAAAAATGAAAAAAAAAACAACAACAACAACAACAACAAAAAACTAGCCAGTACTCTCAAGAAAGTTGGGGAGCCCAGAGACTGCCAGAGCCTGGCATTCAATTTGCTTACCATGGTACCATCAGCAATCCTCTCGGGTGCCAAATTGGCTTTGCTGGCCTTCTCAAAGCAGTCAGCATCAGGCCCGTGGGGGGTCATTGAGCTGTGCAGGCTGCCTCCTCCTGGCAGGAATCCACCCTGCTTTGCCTCATAATGACCTTTGATAAGTCCCATGAATTCACTCATGCAGTTCCCTGGGAAGGTTGAAATAGTATTATTTTTAGTATCCAATCAAGACTGGTAAAGTACCAAGACCTCTCAAGCATTATGTCTATGGAATGCCAAGAAGATAGGAGAATTTTATAATTTTTTTTAGGATTACTAAAGAATACAGATAGATGGGAGGGAGGGGAACCTGCAAAACATTCATTAGTGTGGAACTCCTGGTGGGCAAAAGTCTACTTGATAGACGTGCGGATTATCAGAGGTCTTAAGCTCCACTGCCTGAAAGAAAGAATGTTGGATCTAAAGAAAACCATAGCCCAGAGAAGAATTTTAATAATAATTAAAGTGAAAGTTATAATAAAGAGTGGTGGGCTCTGTCATCTAGGCTTATAAGCCCTATATTAAAACCATCTTCTTTTCTTTTCCTTTTTTTAAAAGATTTTATTTATTTACTCATGAAAGACAGAGACAGAGAGAGAGGCAGAGGGAGAAGCAGGCTCCATGCAGGGAGCCTGACATGGGACTTGATCCCAGGACTCCAGGATCATGCCCTGAGCTAAAGGCAGGTGCTAAACTGCTGAGCCACCTGGGAATTCCCTCATCTTCTTTTCTAGATCTGATCTGATCCTCCTCCAAATAGCCTCACAGTAGTACATGGTATCACCATATTTCTGGTTCCCAATTCAGAAAACTGAGATGAAATGTGTATGTGTGGGAATGTGTTGATGGAAGATTCATGTAATGGAAAGAACCCTGGACTTGGAATCTATTACCAAATGATAATCTCTGTGAAAGTATCTTAGCAGCTGTAAAAATTGTCCATAAATGCTATATAGTCTAACAAACATTATCTTCTGTATCTGAACAGAATATAATATTTCATCTTATATTCTATTCTCCAAAATGCCTCTTAGGTTCATTCTTTTTTTCTGTTTCCATTGATATTCTCTTTATAGAATTCTAAAATTTTAAAATTGGAAAGGATCACTATTTCTACTCAATACAGAAGAATATTCTATATCATTCCTGACTGATTACTTCCTGGGGTCTGCCTGCATGCTTCCTGTGAATGGAAGCTCTCTACTCAACAAAGCAACCTAGTATATTATTAAAAGCTCTGGGTGTTAGTAATTTCTCTCATATTAAATGGAAACTTGCTTTAATCTAAGTTAAGCACATTGGTCTTAGTTGTGCTTTCTGGAGTCAACAAAATTTAACGAAAATCACCACATTCCCACTCTTTCAATCATATGTTTCTATTGAAATAAAGCTCTTTTTTAAACAAAGAAATAAAGCTCTTTATTAGAACAACAACACACTTAGAGCAAGAATTAAATACAATACCTGAGAAAATTTAAATGCCTTTTCATTCATTCACCCATCTACCCACACTTGTCCATTCCCTACCCCATTCATCTGTCTATCCATCCATCCATCCACATACGTAATTGGACACTGTGCTAAGTGCTATGATAGAGAGGAGTAAGTCACAGCCCCTCCAAAGTTACTCTAATAGTCTTTCCTGTGAGAGGGCTGAGAGTGCAGACTATGAACAGAGCAGAGAGCTATGGCATTGGCAACCCTTGCAAAGCTGGACATTTGGCATGATAAATGCCCCAGCCCTCTTCCTTACATGTGAAGTATAACTGAGTGCCAAAATATTTCTGTCATTGCCTAGGCAACCATGTTCATCTTGCCTAGGAAACAAAATGCTGCTGCAGGCCCCTATAGAAAAGGTAAGACCCAGATCATAGCTCTACTCATTGCTCCATGAAGCAGACATAGAGGAAAAGAAGTAACTATAAGCATAATGTGCCTATATTTTTTTTTAATTTTTTTTTATTTATTTATGATAGTCACACACAGAGAGAGAGAGAGAGAGAGAGAGAGAGAGAGAGAGAGAGGCAGAGACACAGGCAGAGGGAGAAGCAGGCTCCATGCACCGGGAGCCCGACGTGGGATTCGATCCCGGGTCTCCAGGATCGCGCCCTGGGCCAAAGGCAGGCGCCAAACCGCTGCACCACCCAGGGATCCCCAATGTGCCTATATTTTAAAAACAGTTCTGCTCGTGACTGAAATATGCTGTCACACTCCTCAATCTAGGTGTCCTCAGGGTCACCTTCATGGTTTAATTTTAAGAAGAGAGCAGTACAGAATTCAGCTTTGATCTGAATATGAATTTAGGTAGCAATGACTTTGGTGATGACATTTCTATATCGTTTTCTATATTTCAAAGGACAGAGGGAGGGTAGACCTTGCCTCTCTGATTAATGTTGAATCCAGTTGACTCAAATACATTAAGATGACTGGAGGCAATATTTCTACAGAAATAATTCTCCACTTTTCCTATAAAGTCACATCAAAGTAGCAAAGATTTTGATTATTGCTAAAGCAATAGTTTTAATATCTCTGGAAAAAATAATCTCTAACTTGGGGTTCTGTGGCTTTTCCCACTAACACAGGCAACCATACCTTTCAGATATTTATCTATCCTGGGCCAAATGTACTTGAGAGTCTTTTAAAAAAATTATAAGAGGCATTTCACAAGGTCATTTGTTTCAGGTGACTGAACTACAAACCAAAGTAGCTTGAAAGCTGTAACATAATAGCAAACGTGTCTAACTTAGATGGTGGCTCTATTGGCCTTCTCCTTGGTTGGGTGATGAGCCACAGGCCAGTGCTTCTCAACATGTGGCCTATAGACCTTCTGTGTCAGAATCCTCTGACTTGTTAACTCAAAATGCAGATTCCGAGGTTCTATCTCCGAACCAACTAATTATACTCTCTGAGAGTGGGTGCTGGGATGAATTTTTTTTAGTAGGCATTCTAAGTGATTTTTATATTCTCAATGTTCTGAAAGTGTGGTTCCTGAAACAGCAGCATCAGCAACATATAGGGACTTGTTACAAAGGCAAATTCTCATGCCCCACCCCGGACCTACTGAAGCAGAAATTCTGAGGGTGGGGCCCAAGAATCTGTGTTTTAACAAGCCCTTCAGTGACACTGACACATATGAAAATTTGAAAACCTCTGTATAAAGTAACCTCAACACAATAACTCTGTGAAATAGTGAATTATCAAGGACTAGCATGTAAGGTACAGGCTAAGCTAAAGTAATTCTCTCTCCTGGACAGCAGATCCTCTAGGGGACTAACTTCCAGGAGAACAGTCAGGGCCTGTGAGGAGCCTGACACTCAGAAAATATAGTAGTTTGCTTTGACTGTATTTATGAAGTATCTGGTGTCTTTGTAGTGGTAATTGATTGTATCCTTTTCTCCACCATAATGGTGTCACCTGAAAAAGGTGGTGCTGGAATTTGACCATTAAGTGCCTTTCTTCCATACTTCCATACCTTCTATAAATGCCTAAATTGCCAATTCAGTGCACTGCTATGTCTTGGGGAGCTGGGGGACCTGGGAGCTAGTATATATAAGTCAGAAGGCCTGAGGTTGACTAAGGAAAGGGAATTGTTTTTAAGACTGTTCCAAATGAAATGCACCTCAGAGTCTTTCCAGAGCTCTGTGTACAAAAATGCAATCTCCAGGAAGTGGAATTGTACATTGACCTTTAGGTTGGATTTACAGCTGGCTAGTGTACAATTAAAAATGCCAACTTCATTAAGTGTGGCTATGAAATATCTTATTCATTCTTGGTGATGCATTTAGTGATTAAAGAAATGTTTATTAGATGGTGAAATAGAGACTTACTGTGATAATAAGGAGGCCTGAAAGTCTTGTCAGCAACCCCCCATCGAGGCGGGAAGATGACAAAATCAGCAACAGCCACTCCAGGACGGACAGATTTGGCGGTCAACACTGTGAAGATGGATGGGTCCTGTGAAAGCACAGAGACACTGAGCCCACAGTAAAAGGGTGGTGACTGGACAATGGTACACATGTCATCCACATGGAAAAAGGCTTTCTGAGTTGGCTCTAATTTTTTTAATTTTTTTTTTAATGTAGGCTCCAGACCTATAGCCTAGAGCCCGCATTGTGCCCAACCTGGGGTTTGAAAACACAATCCTGAGATCAAGATCTGAACTGAGGTCAAGAGGCCAAGGCTTAACCTACTGTGCCACCCACATGCCCCAACACTGTAATTTCTGATCAAGCCACACAGGGCAGGCTAAGAAGTCTGGGCTTGTCGTTGAGGTGCAGAAATCACTCATCTGACTTTCCCTTCTTGCTGTGCTTGAAGAAAAATGAATTAACACCAGTTAAGAGGATTTGGAGCTGCTTTTTCACCCTGCTGAGCCCCCATTTCAAGTGAGTATTACCCTGTGGTCTGAGAATCAGTCGTGCCTGCCTCCCAATCTCAGGTCAGGGTGACCAGAGCTGGTATGTGCCACAGGGAGTTCTCCACAGAAAGGATGCTTGGAGTGAGGTGGAAATAGAAATAAAATAGTACCCAACTTTTGGTATAGTTGTAGGATATAGTTCTCTTTGGGTGCATCACGGAGATTCCAGGTGGTACCCTCATTACTTTCTTTCCCTTGTTTGACTCTCAGGTCTAAATTATACCAATTACATCATTAGTTTGGGGAGTGGTAATGTAGAAGGCATAGGCTGGGGGACAATATTACGATTTCAAAAGAATTTTGGATTTTTCAATGGAAAGATTGAGATTCAACTTAATTGAAATCAATTATCATGTTTGCTTTCACATGCTGGGGTCTGGGATTCAAAGATGGTTGAGATCAATTTCTTGCCCCTTTAGCATTGTTGGTGGCAGTGGTCTGGGGGCTGGAGGAGTCATAAAACAGGTAAGTAAACAACTAATCACAGTAAGGTGCCAAGGTCAATCTAGCCTTATAAATAGAAATCCAAGGGAGTATAGAATGCCTGCCTACCTGAGAAGATCAGGGAAGGCTTCAGAGAGGAGGTGGTATTTGAGGAAGTTCTTGAAAAATGAAAGGAGAAAGAAAAAGGAGGGCAAGAGGAAGGAAGGAAAGAAAGGAAAAGACATTTTAAGCACAGAAAATAGAAAAGGCATCAAAAAGCACAGAAATTTTGCTAAAAGGCAAAAAGGCTAAAGCCCAGAATTCATTTACAGAAGGGAGAGAGGGTAAGAGCTGGTACTGGAAAAATGAGTCTAGGGCCAGATGGTGGAGAGCATCCAACACCACGCTTCAGAGCTCAGAAAATCCTAAACCATGGGGAGGCTGCAAGGTTTTCTCATGCAGCAGTAGAATGGTCGGAGCTGGATTTTGGAAGAATAACTGTAGCAGCACTACAGAGACTGAACCTGTGCAAAGGCAAGCCCCGAACCCACCGCTATCACCATGAGACTTTATACTTCTTCATCTGTCTTGAGAAATGATCTGAAACTGTTAAAGAAAATGTAGTGAGGCTCAAATAAAGCTCTATCAGTGTCTCTGGATCACTTTTCATGCTGTTTTGGGCTTGATGCCTCATTTTCTATTCCCTTTTGGTTTCGTTACAAGTTGTCTCTCTTCAAAAGGTAGTTTTGTTCCCCTAGAGATAAGCTGAACTGGCTTAGAGTAATCTTTCTGTCTTTGGTTCTCTGGCTCCTGCTCTAATTATCCCTCCAGCTTTTGGGTTAAGTTAATCTATCATGAACTAAGCTACAAAATGAACTTTCCCACAGGGTCTCAGAGCTAGCACTTTATCACGAATGTGGGGCCTTGGGGGCTTAGGGACCTATTTGTGGCCCTCTAATTGAGTGAAAAATATGACCGAGTTCACATTTTAGAACATCCTTTGTTTTAAATTCAAGCACTGAACATTCTGAGGAACTTCAGAAGAGGACTATCTGCTCCATCATTGCTAAAAACAGCCAGGAGTGGAGGTACCTGAGTAGGCAGCCGGACCCAGCAGACTCAGCATTTGTGAGCAGGACAAGAAAGAACTTTCCAAATCCAGAGCTGTTTCTTTCTTATCACTTTATCACTAACATTAGCAGTTGGTTTCTTTTGGGGATACATTGGCCAAGAAGATACTAAGTTTTAACCATCTATAGGAGTTGCTGTGATACTCTATAAGAACTAAGCTGTGTTCAAGGGTGAGTGTTGCCTGTCAGGCTTGGCTCCCCCAATAGCTTGTTATTTCCTCTTTCATCAAAGCTTTGCTGCAGATGATTCAAATTCCTGTCAACACAATGACTATATCTTGGGCTTCCAAGGGTGACACTGGAAATGCTAAATCTGTGAATATCAGGGACCTAATATGGATACCTCCCACCCATTGGCTGCCCTATCCTCAGGGCCCCTCCATGGTCCAGACTTACTGCATGGTCAAAGGCCACCGAGTTAATGACCATGAAGTTCTCCAAGTTGTACTTGTAGGGGGTGTAGTTCCCATGCCACGCCACGACATTGAATGGGGAGACATTCTGATCAAAAAACAAAACAAAACAAAATAAAAAACAGGAAAGGGTAATCTTAGCGTTTAATGCCTTTGTAGCTGTGCTTCCACAGTTTGTACTTGGCATCATGGTCTCGCTTTTTGATTTGATTTTGCTCAGAATTTAATAACACCATCCTTTGGGAGAAGTATAACCCCGAATCATTTTGTGGTTGCTTCACATGCCTTCAAACCATCCCCTTCCTGCTAAACCACTAACCCTATTTTTCCAGTTCATAAGCTGCAGCTGCCTCTGATTCCATGTGCAGCAGAAGCACAGCACATTCTCCAAGTAGTGCCTTTTCAACAATTTTTAACACAGTTGTGAGAAACTGTGGATGTCAGCAATTCTCCGACAATCTGGGCCACCGTCTGGGTTTCCTGGTGCACTTGCTGGGACTGCTCTCCAGGTAATTGCTGCCTAGAGAAGCTTCTGGTACACTGTCTGGGTTGGTGAGTTCAGGAAGGTGAGATGGTATCTAAGAGTTCCAGCCTCAAGAACTTAAGTTTTCAGAGCAATCCCAATGTGATCCTTCTTGGGCCTGCTCTGGAATAGGAGAGGATCAGCGCTCTGTTACACAAAGGTGGTCCCCACGGCAACTATGCTTCTGTTCTGGAAACAGAATCTAACTCAGAATATTCTAAAAATTTTACTGAAGAGCCTACTTACAGAGGAGAGATTAGGGTTCAGTGAACTGGCTAGATACGCTGAGGTTTCTGAGCCTAGTAACAGTGGGAAGACCTGGCCATTCCAGGGCCTGTGGGATATGGGAAGAACAAGTTGTTACAGGATTCCAGCAACAGCTAGAACCATGAAGGGGCTGCCTGGTGGTGTGTTGGTAAATTATTTAGCAACTAGCAACTAACTCTCAAAAGAAAAATGCACTGTTTTTATAGCATTTGCTAATTTCTTGGGTATAAATATTCTTACCACGATCAGTTTTGAGCTACTATTGTAATGTTGCTGAACACAAAGCTGGGAAGAATGTGTGTATCAGTTCTTGCATGCCAGTATGAACTGGCTCCAGCATGCCACTGGGGCTATCCAACAAGAGCTGAGATCATGGAGGGTTGCAGTCACACATAGGGAAGAAAAGGAGAAGAAAAACTCCCAACTTTTTTGTCTTTCCTCCTGCCTTCCAATTTCCTGTGAGTACCTCGCACTGGTTGAACCCAACCAAAAACCAGCTGGCTGGGGAGCCCATGCAGGTCAAGCTCCTAGGGTACAGGTCATGGCAGAGAAGGGATAATGGATCAGTGTGGGTGCTCAGATAGAAAATAATCAGCAGAGTCCACTTAGGAAGCAGAAACCCATGGAACTGCTGGCCACCTCTGGAATAGTGGTTCTCTATCAATTAAATTCAAAAATAATATGGGGAGCATGCCTCTGATGAATGTAGGTTTTCACACCTCATGCCCAGAAGCTATCGTTTTTGTCAAGCTGGAGTAGTATCGAAGGATCCACATTTTAAATAACTTCCCTTAGAATTTCTGATGCAAATGGCCTCTAAACCACATTTTGAGAAATCCTGACCCAGACAATATGAAGGTGACAATGTGTCAACGAGGCTGGCAATTAACTCTCAGGGGTTAATTTTAAGTGCCAAACTAGTTGGCCTCTGCTGATGAGCATACCTTCTAAATGCTGTACAAGGAAAATAATATGCCTTGGAAATAGAAGCTATAGGTCAAAAAAATAAAAATAAAAATAAAAAAAAAAAAAAAGAAGCTATAGGTCAAAGGGGCCAAAATAGTGGTAATAAATAATGGTAAAAAGAAGAAATCTTTGAATTATTTTGGTTATATAATTACATTCTGCAAATATATATTCAGTATATTAATAATATAATATATACTAATATATCAACAATTACATGTTATGTTATTATTATTATCCATTCTTTTACCTATCTCCTGAGTTTACAGGCTACTGGTATAAACTAAGTCAAGTTAATTAACTGAGTTCTACTTATTTTATATTAGTCATAGCTTGTATTTGATCTGCTTGTTTACTCATTTTCCTTTTCATAACATATTACCCTGCCTGTATATTATATTTTACACACCATTTTAAAGACCTACATTTTTCCAGGATTTTTATTGCTTGGTGAGGAGAAAGAGCACAACATTTGGAGTCAAACAGATATAGGTTCTAATACTAGTTCTGCCATTTACTATGACATTTGGTAAATTATATGTCACTACCTTTTCATGCCTACAAATGAGGCAAATAGTACCTTATTTGTAATATCTTAGTAGTATGGTAAAGACAAAAGGATATAATATATGTAAAATATTTAACACTGGCCTTAGCAAACAGTAGGTGCTTAATAATTCCCTTTCTGTCTGCTGACCTCTCTTACTTTACCTGTTTGGCAGCAAATAGCTTCCCCTGGTATTTATTAATCACAGTGTAGCCACCTGGTACTTGGCGATCTTCATACCAGGCAACAGGTATCAAAAAATCACGAGGATTGGCCAAGCCATTGGCTCCTAGAACACAGAGACCCAAAAGTTTTTTAGACAATAGGAAAGATGCCCACAGTTGCACAAAGAGAAAGGGTTCTCTTCCACGTCAAGAGCCGTTCCACAATTTGTTTTCATTGTTCAAAGGCTCATTGGAATCCCAGTCTGGTACCGTTCTAGGAGGAGCCAAGGAATTTGATCAGGAAAAAGAATTATGAAAATCATCATCATGATCACCAGCATCACCTCCTAAAGTTGTAGAGTAAATATGGTTTAGCAACCGTGTTACATGCATTATTGCATCACGGCAGCTGAGGGGAGAGGATGAGACTAGAAAAGAGGTAAAGGGAATTTCTGATAGAATACTAGAACTTTCCTCCAAGAAAACCATGATGATTCTAGAACTCATCTCCAGTCCTTGATCTCAGAAAGGAAGGGTTACATACTGTTGCCTCGGCATGCCTCTACTTCTCAGAACTCAGAATCAATCCAAGTCTGCAAAACTGCTCTCCAGCCTGACATATCTGTCTGCCACTCAGGAGAAAAAGCATTCAGGACTTGCTTGCTTACCTTTGCTTAGGAGTGAGTGTTGCCTCCAGAGAAAGAAAATAAATCAAAAGACCAAAAATAAAAAGTGTAAGTGCAAAAACATAATTTAACTCTGAGAGGAGAGACCTGGGGAGTGTTTTATCATTTCCATCTCCTGGGGTTAAAAAATATAAGCCCCCAACTGGTTAGTAAATTATATATATTTTTGAGGGTACATGTTCCATGGAACCTGCAGTCTATGCTGACTGTAGAGCAGCAGGAAGCCAGACTGAAGTGGGAAGAGCGGGTGGTGAGCAGAATGACAGACGGCCCACCATGGCTCCAGCTGCCTCTCTGCTGCCTCCCACCTTCCTCTGACTATTTGGATCTCCCCAGGGGAGTGACCAGAAGGCACATGCTGGCCTGTCCTGCTTTACTCTAAAAAGCTGTTGACAAGGAAAGGAAGAACTGGGAGGTGTGGCCACCACCTTTAGCAAACATGTCAAAGATGAAACCAAGGGCCAATTTTCGCAGCCACTCTTTTCACTCTAAGAGATGTTTTGAGAACAACTCCTCCTACCACCTTCACTTCTTTCCTGCATCTCCTGCCTCCAGTTTGCCAGAAGAATCGGGGGTGGGGGGACCTTGATTCACTTTTGAAAGTTTTAATCTTACCTCATGGAGGCTGCCTCATGGAGGAGATTTCCAGCTCCTTCATGGCTCTGAATTAATGTGTAGATTTTGTGGAATGTGCCGAGTGGGAATGTTAGGTATGTAGATGATACATCTTTTGGTCTATATCCCTTTCCATAGGAATATAGCCCTTGTTTAATGGCTTTCACTATGTTGTTGTCTACATACAACTTATTGACTTAAGAACATAATCTCCTTCCTATTCACAAAGTTCGTTCCCACATGTATGTCTCTGCTTAAGCAGTTCTCTTTCCTTTTTATTTGTCCTCAAATTTTCATCAAGATTTAGTCAATCTTACCTCTTCTATAAAGCTATTCCTAGTGACTTTGGCCCCTAGTAACCCAAACTTCTACATCCTTTAGGGTATATACTGTATAATCAAAAATCTATTATATACCTTCTGTTCTCCAACGGTCTATATGCTACTCTAGAAAGAGATTTATAATGGGTTGACTTTGGTTGTTTACTTTTATGTATGTATTTTATGAGGCTTTTGTTACCCCTGGTGTGATTCCTATCAGTACCCTTAGCACAACATAGAGACAAGACTAGCTGATGGATAGATATACACTGATGAGCTAATTAATGATTTCATTTCATCAGCTGGGTCAGCCATTGTAAAGAATCCCTGACCTTGGAGGGCTGAAAAAAAGTGTCTTGGATTGCTTAGAGAGTTTTAATAGGTTTCTGAAATTCCCAGCTACACTTGGTCTAGAGAAGTTGTCTAGACAGGAAAGTTGAAATTTGAGTGAGATAATGAGGGGAGAAAGATAATGAAGGAAGAAGGATGTTTAACTCTCAGGCGATTATCTGTCCTATATCTCAAGGGAGCCTAAAAGCTTGTAGTGAGGATTTACCAATTGGTCCCAGGTCAGGCAACTCAAAGTGGACACCGTAGACTTCCAGGATGTAGCCCCTGGTCTCCTCGAAGACATCTATGCTGAACCGCATTCCTCTCTGGAACGGGAAGTAGATGGTGGTGTGCACTCCCAAATCATACCTGTAGCTATAAAGAAGCTGCCCCAGGGACACCTGGATGGCTCAGTGGGTGAACATCTGCCTTGGGTCTGGGATCGAGTCCCGCATGAGGCTTCTTGCGGGGAGCCTGCTTCTCTCTCTGCCTGTGTCTCTGCCTCTCTCACTCTCTCTCTGTGTGTGTGTGTGTGTGTCTCTCATGAATAAATAAATAAAATCTTAAAAAAAAAGCTGCCCCAGAGCCACAGCTATCCCCAAATGCAAAAATAAGGTTATAGTCTGCTAAGCTATGTTTGAGAGGTGACCAACTCAAAGATAAGTTAAAATGAAAATTTTAACTCCTAATCACATCTGTGACCCAAATCAATTCTAGTCTAATCGCTCATTAGGTTCAGAGATACCAGTGCTCTAATATAGCCAAATTTTTAAGAAATTGATCTTCACTGCACCCCACCCCCCACCACCCGCATCAATCCGTGGGAACAGAGCCTTATCCAAAGTGTATATAAGTATTTAGGAAAGCATATTGACAATGCTTTTTGCTTTGTGATTGTGTCCTATTTTAAAACAAATCATGCACCCAAGCCTGCTTACCCTTCTGCACAGGGAGCCTCCTGCATGACTAAATTCCCTCCCTTTGCTCAGACACGATCCACCAAGAAATTTTAGGGTTGGAAATGACAGTAGTTACAGCATCTGATTGCTCCCAAATTAGGGATAGGCAGGGGAGAAGGGGACACATCACCAACCTGAATGACGCAGATCTCGTTGGGCTGCACAAGCATCTTGCCAAACTCAGTGTAAATGAGAAGTTTTCCTTTCTGGGGAACTAACAAAAAAGACAGGGCCCAGTGAACAACTCTTTTCTCATGAAGGCCACTTCATGAAGAGTAAAAGGCTCAAGGGCTGCATTTGATTTTCATTCCAAAAGAAAAGAGCTTTATTGAGTCTCATGTGGGGAAATGTATATTCTGAGAACTTAGGTTAGCAATTTTATTACCTAGAAGAAAGTGAATGAAAAAAATCGACTCTGCTTATTTTTGGTTGCCAGGCTAGGAGTTTTTATATGCACAGTTCTGTGGATTGACCAGAAAGGACAGCAGAAATAGGATGGAAAACTACTCATTTCTGATAGTTCCAGCAAGTCCAGTATTTGCATATCTAATATCTACACCAAAATAGTGATTACAAAATATCAATACTGAAACCATCAAATAGAACAGGTAGACGAGAGGACTCTCTAATAGACATTCTGTTTCAGATAGCATCATGAAAATTTCTATCTAAATGGCAGATATCAATGACAGATGGTCTTGGGCGGATTTGAAGGCAAATAGAGTTATCTTAATAAGTTAATCACATGTTGGTATTATTCTATTTCTTTTCAGCTTTCCAGATCTCCCGTATTAGAAAGGTCTGGCAGGGATGGGCCGAGACAGAGAGACCAGGAAATAGATGAGGGGCTTTGAGGTACACCAGGAATCTTTTCCAGACCACTCATGGCCTCTAGATCTCAGTCTGTAGATTGTACTACATAAGACAGACTGAAGGACAAAGGAAAATAATATATATAAAATTTAAAAGCAGCTTGTGACTGGAGATCAATTCATACTGAAATCTTCAGAACTTACCAATCAAGAAGTCCCCATCTGAATTGTAAAAGCATCTAAAACATAGAGAATAATTCCTGTGATTTTCAATTTTAACACTCTCCAGACAAATGAATTCACTTCATGTATTATTGATTACTACCCACCATGTTCCAGGCTCAGTGCTGGATATGAACTGGTGAGCAAAATGACCCCTTCTCTGTCCCCAGACATCTTAGAGTCTGGTAAGAGGTCAGATAGCAATTAAATAATTACAGAACTCTGTCATCATAAACTGTAATGGCACTATGAAAGTCAAGTTCAGGGAAATGAAGGAATAATGAACTTGATCTAATGTGACGAGTCAGCAGAGGCTTCCCTGAAGAAGGGACGTTTGGCCTGAAAACTGAAGGAATTATCTAGGCAAGAGTTTGGGGAGTGGGGAAAACATTTCAGGCAGAAAGAACAGTACATGCAAATGGTCTGAGGCAGGTTGAAAGAACTGAAGGAAGGCTAGTGCAGCTCGAGTGAAAAGAAGGGGGTGCTATGATATGAGGTTGGATCCAAAGAGACATCTGCAGGGCCTTGTCATGGCTCAGAGAAGTTAAATGCCCAAGATTACTCAGCCAGGAGGAGTGGCATAGGGTTTTGTATAGAACAGTCAGGTTCCAGTGATAATGCGCAAATCTACTGTGATATTTTGCTTCCCCAAGAAAGGTAGAATGCCATTTTCATATTTTTTCCGATTAAAAAATCCAATATGTAAGCTCCTCTATTGAGGAATGTCAAACTTACACAGTTATTAGCTGAAGCCAAAGTCTCAGATTGACCCGCTACCAACTGGTGGCCCTTAATGGCTGCTCATGCAGTATGACTTTGGACTCAGTTGAAGAAATTAGAGATATTCTGACCCAAATCTGGTTAAAGTGAAAATGCCTCTTGGACTACTTCCACTTCCCAATGCCCACCATCTCTTTTCTATTTGCATTGTCATGTGAAATTCTTGTTTATGTTCTAGGAGTCAGTCATGATTGAAATGCTCACTTATTAATAAATGTGCATCAATGTTGCTCTGGGAAAAAAAAACAGTAACATAAAACAATTACCTAGCTTCCATTCTCTGGCCAACAGCTCTTGGGAAATCAGGATGTTCTGCGCAAGCATCAAGCCGCTTACCTGTTCCCCATGGAGGTGTTGCAGAGAAAAATATGGATGGCAAGTCCATTGTTAGACCTTATGTCTCCAGCTCCACACAAGGTATGCAGGCCCTGGGAGAGACCGCAGGAGAAGGAAGGGTGTATGTAAGTCTCGTCCAAGAGCCTGGCCCTCTTCCTGGTCTGGAGAGCCATGAGGCAAGGTTCTATTCCACAGGACAAGTGGACATTTGGGGTCCAGTCTGCTCTGGACAGCTCGAGATTTGTGGATTTTGTTTGGTAAGTGGTGGCTCTCTGTAGTGGCTAGTCATGGCCCTAGATCTGGATTATCTCAATGGCTAAAATGACCTTACTTGGCATTTTATCAGTTTGGTGCTTAAGATGAGCCTAGAGGAGAGTTTCTTTCAAAAGTAAAACCGGGCACTTAGGAAGCCTAAGGAGGAAGGTTGCCACATGAGGGACCAGTTAATGCCCCTCAGCTACATGCACCTTATCAGGTAGGCAGCCCTGTGCTTATATATGGGATCAGCCCTAATTTTTCCACAACAGGGAAGTGGGAGCATTCTGACCAACGATAATCCCGTCTGCTGATAATCTGCAGTTGAAGAAACCTTAACACATGGGTCTTCTCAAAACCCTCAGCCCCCCCCCCAAAAAAAACCCTCAGCCCCAAACCTGCAGATGGAAAGGAGAGAGCTCCGCTCCTTCAGATATCCATAATTCGTCCAGAGTGGAGGATTTCTTTTTGTATTTTAACACAGTTTGCCAGTTTGGGATCTATTTAGATGGTTCTACACAGAGCTTGGGGCACTTAAAATATAGATAAGGAATTCCGCATAATCCAAACAATTTGGCCTGTGGCTGGGCACCTGGACTCTCCCTAAATAAGCCATGGGCTGAGGTTGGTCTGCAAAACTAGCTTCTTTGAGGCCCTCTGCCTTGTAGCTCTTTTCTTTCTCCCCTACATACAGTTTGCTCTGAGCTCAAGTATTCCAATACTCTCAACACCTATAACTACTGAGCAGAACTTTTAATCAGCATTGCGTTAACTTGAGCTGTCACCCTGAGTTAATGTTATTCTAGCCCAAGGGTCTATTTCATGAAGTTCATGAAGTTGAACAGAGAAAAAATTATATATTTATATTCACTAACCTCTGAAATGTATCATTTTCCTTCAATTAATATGAATGTAAGCAACAAAGTACAGAAGTATTAGAAGTACCTGTGACCTGCTCACTGATAGAGATCACACATATTTTTAGATCACATTATAGTTGTTACACTTTTCCAGAATATTGTTTATGCTCATACTTCTATCAACTAAAGTTATTAGATCTTTTCATAGAACTTGTGATTTAGAAGCATATATGTTACTATAAAACCAAATTTATTATTTTAATATGTTTATCATTGTATTTCAATATGACAACTTCTTTGTAATTTTATGTAATTTATTTAAAACCACAAGCTTTACCAGACAATTAAAGGAGTCCATGGAGAGGGAAACAAATTAAAAGTGACTCTTAGCTATAGAGAACAAATTGAGGGCTGATGGAGGGAGGTGGGCAGGGGATGGGCTGGACAAGTGATGGGTGTTAAAGAGGGCATTTGTGTTGAACACTGGGCTGTATGCAATGAGTCACCGAACTCTACTCCAGAAACCAATATTGTATTGTATGGTGACTAACAAAATTAAAAAAAAAAAAAAAAAGGAGTCCAGGGGTAAAAAGGATAAGGACCCCTGTTCTAGGCAAAAACAAAGAAACCTGAGGTAGGCAAATGCTCAATTTCCATTGGCCAGTCAGAGATGTTGTAAATAGCTCACCAGTGCCCTTTGGTGTCAGGGGCCATTTGGTGCCTGGAAGTAAGACATCCCTTGGCCAGCCCTGGAAGCAGAGGCAGGTGATGCTGTCTCTGCTGCCAGCCTCTAAGTCTGCTTGCGCTTGGCATTCAGCCAGCAAATGGCTGAATCACTCACTTACTGGGGGAGAAAGGAGAGCAGAAGGAAGGTGTGGATGGTATTGACTTACACTCACAAAGTCCACTTTCTTCTGAGATGCTTTTGGAATTTCAAATGGTTTCCATCGAAGCTAGAAAAAAAATTACATATAACAGGAAAATTTTTTTAGAAGGAGAAACCATCGGCTTTCTAAATAAATAGCATTGATTACACAGAAAAAGGATAGCTGTTCTTCTGTGTGGCTCCAACTCCTTGTAATTTTGTTATTTTAAAATTAATAACTACCCATTATTTCCCAGGATCTCAGTTGGGTTCTGTGTGTGTATTTGTGTGTGTGTGTTTAATCTATCATCTCTATCTATCTATCTATCATCTATCTATATTGTTTTCATTCCTTAGCACTTTTAAATTAAAAAAGTGAAAAAAAGATCATTGCTTCTTATTTCAGAAGCTGTTTGTTTCTTTTAACATTTCGCTCAGGCACATCAGTGAGTTTTGACTGATGCTGCTTTTTATGCTATTTATAATCGACTCTCTTCCTGGCATGCCAGCCTCTCTGTGTGGGCTCCTGACACTGCAGGGGAAGGTTCTACTTCTACTTCCAGCCTTGGGAGTTTTGAATTATTTCTTTAAGAGGAAAAAAAAAAGCACCCAACTGAGGTTGGATTTAGTAAATGCAGTACCAGGTTCAATTTTTTAACCAAACCCCACGTTTGTCCCCAGGCTGCCTGACAATTCAGTTTAAATCACAACAATCTTTAATTTAATAATGAAATGATCTAAGGAAGTGGGAAGAAAAAACAGCAGGTCTGGGACCTACTAGAAGTAAGGTCCCAGCACTTATTAATCAACTTGGCAGCAGGCCTGACCCAGCCAGGCTGGCAGCAGATAAACTGAGCAGCCTGAGGACATCTCACAGAGTGGCCTGTGCCCCAACAGCTGGCTCCACTGGCTGCAGCGCCTGCTCAATGCAGGCAAGGCAGGGCCTCTGCTAGGTCATGGGGCTCAGCTCATTTTGTATTTCAGAAAGGCAGCCAAGAGGGAGAGGAAGCAGTAAGTGGGAAAGATGGCACTGGGGTTATTATTCTGCTTCCTTGACATACACAGTCAGGTGGCAGTCTTTATTTTTTAAAAGTGAAGTAGGATTATCTCATCCTGGTACTACATAAAAAGGTTGTAAAATGTTGATTTGAAAAATGTTGCTGAAATCTTGCAGAAAGAAAGAAAGGGTTTAGGGTTGCCTGGGTGGCTCAGTTGGTTAAGCATCTGAGTCTTGATCTCAGAGTCACGAGTTTGAGCCCTCGAAGAAAAAAAAAGAAGGAAAAAAAAAAAGAAGAAGAAGAAGAAGGAAAAGGTTTAGAACTAATTTCATTAAAGATGATATTTCCTGGGAGGAAGGGGAACCTGAGAGCAAGGATCTAGGAAAGTTTTCTCAACCTTGGCACTATTGACATTTTGCATTGGATAATTCCTCACTGTGGGAGGCTGTTCTGTGCACTGTAGGATGTTTAGCAGCATCCCTGACCACTAGTCACTAGATGCCAGTAGCACTCCCCCAAGTTGTAACAACCAAAAATGTCTCCAGACATTGTCATATGTCTTTTGGAGGACAAACTTTCCCTGGATGAAAACCACTGATCTAGGAGGATAGTCCCCTGACATCAGGAAGGGCCATGGCTAAGTACTGCTAGCTTTATGAGAGCAAGTTCTAGTCTACTATTAATCACTACATGTTGCTTCTCTCTAAAGTAGCAGCACACAGAGTTTGTATACCTAGGAAGACTGGAAGACTAGGTTACCTGGCGTCTTGGTCCCAAGAAGAGTCATCATTCCAGATTTCCCAATGGAAGGAATTTAAGCATCAGGTCAATTGTTGCCTGGGCAACCTTTTAGACCTATCCAGAGGTTCTGAACTGATTACCCATGACAGTTGCCCAAAAGAACTTTAAGACCCAAGACTAAATTAACTCAGAATCTGTTCAGTATTTTATAAAAACTTCATTTTATAAAAGTTCTACGAATGGAGCAGCTACAGTTTAAGAATCACCACACCCAGCCAGATTCTGTGATTCTTATTTGCTGAACCAAGCATCATGTTCAGAAAAGTCCTCTCAATCAACCTATCAACAAATTAATTAGTCAACTAAATTGTGGTATCTTTGGCCAAATGTGGCAGTGACTTGCTACCTACCAAATAGCAAGGATATTTAAATAATACAAGTGTAAAGATTTACAAACCCAAGAAAAAGGAGAGCAAGAAAGGAGAAGGAGCATATGAGTGGCTCAGTTGGTTAAATATCTCTTGGTTTCCACTCAGGTCATGATCTCAGGATCATAAGATCAACTCCTGCTGGGCCTCTGCACTCAGCAGGGAGTCTGCTTCCCCTCTCCCTCTCCCTCTCCCTCTGCCCCTCCCCCATGCACACACACACACACACACACACACACACACACACTCTCTCTCTCTCTCTCTCTCTCTCTCTCTCAAATCTTTTTTTTTTAAGAAAAAGAAGGAAAGAAAAAAGAAAAGGAAGGAAGGAAGGAAGGAAGGAAGGAAGGAAGGAAGGAAGGAAGGAAGGAGAAATTCCAGTAATAGGAGGAGCACTACCTATTTGTTGCATTGAGACAATATGTTTGTAGATCTTTCTGAAATTGAAATACCTGTCGTCGGTAGAAATAAAGTCCTGACCCTCAAAGAAGAGGTTTGTCTCTGTGAATGGGAAAAACTAAATAAGAGAGGCTAAGAGGTTGGTTTGATTGTTTTTGCTGGTCAGTTTTTCAATTTTCTATAGCATATCAGGGGTGTCAAGTGGACAGGCACCTACATGATGATGTAGGGAGCATGCTTTCAATAGGGCCCACGCACTAGATGAGACAGTGGTCCTGAAGAACCTTTTTCTAATGCAAAAATAATAGCCTTCAGATGGAGATAGTATAGAGAAAGGAGTAATTTATCTGCTGGGTCTGATAGCAGCAGATTGTACAGAATCTATATTCAGTGTATTATGAAGGATAATAAAAACCGAAGCTGGTTCTGATAAATCCAGTACCCACAAGAAGAAGCCAACTTTTGCTTTTCAGGCAAGAGATTTGTGTCAGGAGCTTCGGTGTGATATGTTATTGAATGTGAGGAGGGAGATTTGGGGAGATGATAAACAGGAAGAACCCATGAAGTGGAGGGTAGAAACATCTTCTGCTAAAGCCAGATGTTCAGCTTAATTGCATGCTGTGGAGCAGTAACCCTTTGATCCAAGGCCAGCCTAAGGGGGCTGTGCATTGGGCTGAGCCAGGAAGGAGATCTGGGTCTTGCTACTGTCTCTGTTTCCATTTATTCTATGACCTCAGGCAAATCAAGTAATTTTCTCTCTTTGGATTGTATTTTTCTCTTACATGTAACAATGGGATACTGGAGGAAACTATAATTTCAGAATTCTCTTTGGAGAAGAGCTTCTGAAAGTGATAAATGATGCTTGTTAGTTGATTTAATCATATAACTTTTTTAAGTTTTTAAAATTCATACTCTATATTATTGCTAAATAACCCTCCAAACAGAATTTAATTATTAAACATTTCAAAAACAATGAAATCAATTGTAGTGCTCAATGCAATGTCTTGACTTTAGAGGATGTTAATAAATTTCTGTGGAATGATTGAATGAATGAATAAATACAAGGCACTAAGAACATTGCTAATATCTCAAAGAATAAGACTAACATAAATTTGTGAGATTATTTGTGATCTAGTGACATTCAGGCAATAGTAAATTGGGAAATGTTTCTTTATTTAAAAAAATATTTTATTTATTTGAGAGAGAGACAGAACAAGTAGGGGGAGAGGGAGAGGGAGAGGCAGAAGCAAACTCCTCACTCAGCAAATAACTCTACCCAGGCCTCAATCCCAGGACCTAGGGATCATGACCTGAGCCGAAGGCAGATGTTTAAGTGACTGAGCCACCCAGATGCCCACAGTGTTTCTAAAAGTCCAAAGATTTTTTTCTAGGATGTAAGTCAATTCTTTATGTATGTGCAGAACTCTCAGTTCTTCTATATCCTGATTTTTCTGCCTAGTTGTTTTATCAACTGTTGAGAGACAGATGTTGAAGTTTCTAACTGTAATTGTGGATTTATCTATTTCTCCTTCCAGTTCTAACATTGCTTCACATACTTTTGCAGCTGTATCCTACAAATTCTATTGAAAAATAAACTTTTACTTACTAGAAATGAAGTAGTTAGAAATAATTTGAAAAGCATCTTCAAGGGAATCCAAAGTTAGAATTAAAAATTTTTTAAGGTAGGGATCCCTGGGTGGCGCAGCGGTTTGGCGCCTGCCTTTGGCCCAGGGCGCGATCCTGGAGACCCGGGATCGGGCTCCCGGTGCATGGAGCCTGCTTCTCCCTCTGCCTGTGTCTCTGCCTCTCTCTCTCTCTCTCTCTCTCTGTATGACTATCGTAAATAAAATAAAAAAAAATTTTTTTAAGGTTACCAAAGGAGAAAAACAGAGAATCAGTGGCAACATTTAATGGTCAAGATTGAAAATGCATGTTCAGGAATGAAGAGAATTAGAAAATTGGCCTCAGTATTTCCAGAGTCAGAAGAATGGGAGTTGGGCTGGATGATCTGAGTATCCATTTCAACACTATTATTCTTTGATTTACTGAAATTCCCTCCAAAATTGCCCTGGATTCAACTAGAATGAGTTGGCTGAGTTAGATACTCTCAACAACAATGACTGTCTAGAGGTATACATATCATTAGAGGCTGATACCATCTATCTAAGAATTTGGAAGTAACTTATAGATACAGAATAATCACAATTTGTAAGCAACTATAAGCAGTAGCTATGGCTAGGAGAGGCCTAGGGTAAACCCACTACAGTGAGTTTTAGTACAGACTTGGGAAGGTATGTGTATATTTGTGTATGTGAATAAAATAAAACAGTGGTTCATTGAATTCTTCAGCAAATCTAGTAATTTAAGAGAAAAGCCAACATGAGTTATATGGAGAGAAATCAGGCTTTGAGTGATTCTCTTCATTTCTCTCTCACTGGAGTTCTTCGAGGTAATAAGCAAGAGCACAGGTAAGGAGGATGCAAGTTACTATACTTCAAACTTTCAAAAGTCTTTCATGAAAAGAAAACAGATGAACTGTTTCTTCATATGGGAAGAAGGATTGGAGAGAGGAAAACAAAGCATAAGAGACTCTTAATGATAGAGAACAAACTGAGGGTTGGTGGAGGGAGGTGGATGGGGAATGGCCTAGATGGGTGATGGGTATTAATGAGGACACTTATGATGAGCACTGGGTGTTGTATGTAAGTGATGAATCACTGCACTCTACTTCAAAAACAAATATTGCATTGTATATTAACTAACTAAATTTTAACTTTAAAAAAGTCTTTCATGAAGCTACAAAAAAGATAACCCTTCATGGGATTTAAATGACATTTTTTCATTAATAGAAACCTGGATTCCCATTTGACCTTGCCGTTAAGTGTAAAACTAAGAGCATTACAACCATGACTCAGCACCTAGCATACAGCATGGAACTCAATCACTCCATAAATATTTGTTGGATGACATTGAATTCTCATGACAACCTTCTGCGATGCCTATGATTATCATCTCTATTTTAGAAGTGAAAGAACTGATGATGGTTTAGAGAAGTTTTCTCTACTAAGAACAGATACCAAGATTCTCCCAGTCTCTCTCAGTAACCTACAGCCTTAGCCCTTATATCTCAGCCTATCCTGATCTCCTTCCCAAATTATTCATGATCCGTATGGCTTCTAAATCCAGGCTTTGCCTCCTGTTAATGGTCTTATACTTGGTCTCACCCTATCTACTACACATTTATTTACTACTACTACTACTACTACTATTACTATTACTACTACTACTACTACTACTACTATTACTATATACTACTACTACTACTCAGTGCTAAGTTGCCCTGGCCCAGTCTGACTCCTGGGATCTAAACCTGCTAAGGTCATTTGCTATCAGCATTTTTGTTCAAGCCTCTTATATTAATCCATTCAAATGAATGAATTCAAAACTCCAGTTTTATGCTAGGTGCTAGAGGTAAATATGACAGTCTCTGACCTCAGGGAATCTATTTCAGAAGACCCTGGAAGTGTGGGCACTTTCTGATAGGAAAACAAGGAAATAGGTAAGTAGAAATGACTTTGGAAGAGAAATGTTCTTGCAGGAATAAGTCATGGCATAGGGGGATATTTAACATTCGTATACATGGAAAATAAGAAATACACACAATGAAATATTCTGGTCTTCAGAAAGTCCAACATCCTTCCAAGGAGTGAAATGAAGTTGATAAAGATTTACTATAAAAAGAGCCAGCAAGCTATCCAAAAGGGCTCAACACGCACTCTAATATTTTTGGCAAACAACAGATTAGGAAAATGCAATCTGTTTATAGGATGATTGGATCTGAGCTATCAGGGAGTTAATTCAACAAATACTTGTGGTTCTACTATTTGCAAGGACACATGTGCTGAACATAGAAGGTCATATGAAGATAATGGAGACATGGATTCAATTCTCAAATACCCTGAGAAATATAGATAGGGCTCAAGGAAGAAAGTGGTATTTAAGATGAGTCTTAAATTATGGGTGGGATTTGGATGGGTAAATACTTGTGAGGGAAAAAGAGAAAATTCCAGGTAGATGAAAGAGCATAAAGTGCTAAGGCAGGAATACTTAGGGTATTGCCCTGAAATGATAAAAATTCCAGTATGGCTGATGAGTAGGGCACATGGAAGTGAGGAGAGGGTTTGGAAGACATGATAATAAATTAGGGCTCTTGATTGCCTATCTTGGGAGCCTGCACAGGAAGAAGATTTATGATTGTACACTTGATTTTAGCCAAAAGGCCGAGAAGCAATTGACTTAAGATTGTAAAAATGGAAACACTCTAAATATCTGACAATAGAGGAATTATCTTATAAACATATATTGGATTATAATGCTGCATTAAAAGTTACCTATACTCAAGGAATTTCCTATACATGGGAAAAGGCACAAAATATGTTTAAATAAAAAAACCCCACAATGTAAAGCTATTACAGCATGATTTTCAATAAGTATAAATGTAACTGATTTATTTTTAATTGAAGCATAGTTGACACACAATGTTACACTAGTTTCAGGTGTACAACTTAGTGATTTGACAAGCCTATACATTATGCTATGCCCACCACAAGGATAGCTACCATCTGTCACCATAAAATGCTATCATTGACTATATTTCCCATGCTGTGCCTTTTTCCCCCATGACTTACCCATTCCATAACTGGAGCCTGTACCTCTCCTTCTTTTCCCATTTTGCCCGTGTCCCCACTCCCTTCCCCTCTGCCAACCATCAGTTAGTTCCCTGTATTTATGGATCTGTTTCTGCTTTTTTTGTTTGTTTGTATAACTAATGTCTAAAACAACATTAACATATGATTATTCACAGCCCTTCCTCTACTCTTCCCTGCTCCTTTGGAAAATTATGATTTGCCTATTCACACCCCCCTCAAGCTTGTGAACTCCAGCCTCACCATGTAGATCCATGTTTCATGTGTAAGTCTCCTAGGAAAAGGGATGGTGACCTACACTGTACACTCATTCTCTAGGGGCAGAAAAGAGGAGGAGGGGGCATACTGTGATCCAGAGGCAGGGCTGAGGAGCTTGGGGAAGATGAGCTGTGTGGGTGTGAGAGGACTGAAGTCTAGGGGAACTGAGGAGTTTACCAAATGGTCAATTAAAGAATTGAGTATTCTTTAATGTTCTCAAGAGAAGCAAATGAAGATTGGAATTATTTTCAATTACTTTTGGTTTCTGGCTGCATGGGACCCCAGATCTTATTTATTTACATATATGTACAAAACATTAAGACTGGAAAGAAAGAAGTTAAAACATTAGAAGTGGTTAGCTTTGCATTGATGGGATTATTGGGCATTGGCACTTTTATGTAAGTTTTGAATAAAAACATGTATTAATGATGGGGAGTGCATTATTGCTTAAAGAAGACAAGTTTCAATAGGGTGTCCTGGGCAGGCTGAACTGTTAAAGGGTTAAGGGATGAGTAGGGATAATAAAATGGGTATAGATTTCTTTCTCAAGAAATCTGGTGTGAATAGGAGAGACATGGTCAAAAACTTAAGGAAGTGGGAAACTCAGGATATTTTTGGAGAGAGGGGCTTTTAGGGATTTTGGAACTGAATAGTTTGACAAATTAGACAGCAAATCCACTAGGAGGGGGTATTTTTTGGAAGCATTTTTGGTAGTTTGAATGTCCTGGAAGCAAAGGGAATTTTATGGTTTGGTCTTTAATTAGATGTAAGGTGTTTATCACTTCGTCCAAATAACACTGGGTGAGAACTAAGAGGTAATTCCCTCAGCTGAGGCTTAACTGGCTCAGAGTCTGACTTTCCAAAAGTTGAAAGATTAGAGATGTAGTAATAAGAAAGATACACTTTAAAGGATTCTCTTCTTGGGATCCCTGGGTGGCTCAGCGGTTTAGCGCCTGCCTCTGGCCCAGGGCGTGATCTGGAGTCCAGGGATCGAGTCCCACATCAGGCTCTCTGCATGGAGCCTGCTTCTCCCTCTGCCTGTGTCTCTGCTTCTCTCTCTCTCTATATATATATATATCTCATGAATAAATAAAAATCTTTAAAAAATAAAAAAAAAGGATTCTGTTCTTTAAAGAGGAATGCTGATTCAGGAATGCTAATTGAAATCTGCAAAATCACAGGTAAATTGGATGCAGATTTATTTGTTAAATTCTGTGATTCCAGAAGTTAGAGGAAAGGTATATGATGAACAAAAATAAGTATCTTTCTTATGTGAAATACTATTGGAATGAACTTGTTATGTCCACAGGCTGAATCTAAATACGCTCAAAAAGAGCATTAATTCTTAGACAATTGATTAAATAGACACTAGGAGGAAATAAAGGTTTTGGGAACATTGTTCTCAATCTTCCCGGGAAAGTATCAAAGATGACAGTGATGATAGCATATCCCATGATACTATCTTGGAGGAAACATTAGATAATTCTCAAGTCTTAAAATTCCCAGAGATGACTAATGTGGGGAGATGGTAAAGCTGATGAATTATTTATTTTGGTCTGTGACAGGTGAAGATATACCTACAGTACAGGCTTCAACAGAGAAGGACTGTCAGATGGGTACCTAAATATAATTTTCTGAGACTTTCTTGATGACAGTCTAGTGTCCATATTTGGAAGAGGTTGTGAGAGGGGAGAAGTGATGAATGCAGATTGCTGTGGTTATTAATGAAGCATAAAATTGGAAAGAGATATTAACTTGTCAAGAAGGTGTAAATGAAAAGACAAAAGGATAGAGGTAACATGAACAGCCAGGATGTGTGTCTTGGGGCAAAGGAGGCAGGATGGCAGGGGATGTAAGTCACAGAACAAGAGGATGAGAAACCACTACCTTATCAGAGCTATTGCTCACAGAGGCACTGTTCTGGAGCACAGCTGTTCCAATGCGTGTGAACCAAGGTCATAAATGGAAAAAGGGAGACACTAGAGAAGAAATTCATTTGGTGGCCATCATATTGAATGTGTTTGAAGGAATTCAAAACAGAAGAAAGGTAACAAGTTCAAGGAGGAGTGCAAAGGAAGGCTAGAATGGGAAAACACAGGGAAGGAGAGAAAATAAATGTATATTGAGTATCTACTAGAAAGCAGGCAGAAACTTGATGCAGCTCTTTTGATGCTTCTACATTAACACAGGCTTTTTAATGCAGTTGCCTCAGACTTGCCTCTCAAAATGTATGTTAACTAGTTATGAAGTAATACGCAAAATGGTATGCAAAAATGGTACACTTGACTCTCACCTATGATGAGAGATTTCCATTTTCTCCTGTTAATTTCTACATCATTTGAGTTTTTATAATTATGTATTACTTTAAATAAGACAAAGCCAGAAAAATTCTGTTGGAGTGAGGTTAGTTAGTGATAAGCCACCTGTACTACAAAATAAACTATAAAGGGGCTATATTCTTGTTAAATAAAATGTATCAATAGCCCTAGAAATAATAATAATATGTAATAAAAGGATATTACTGAGCATGTTACATATCCTACTCACAGTAGACTCACATCACACCATATTTTCCTTAAAGGTTAGACTTAAAATCTAACCCCCAGACCAAATAAATTCTATAAAATAAGCATGGTTCCAATGTTGACCACATGTCCATAAACATATCTATGAAGATATATTAAGGTTATAGAAGCTCCGAGGACTGGTGTGGATGATATGAGCAGGCAGGGGTACTGAAACTTCCCACTCTGCCTTATTTACCACTAGTTATTTAATAGTTGTTGTAAAGGCCCCATGATTTGAATTCCTGAATATTTGCTTATGACCCTTCCCTATAATCCTTCATTTAGTCTAGTTCAATTTAGCATAGTCAGTTCTCAAATTCAGTGTACATAAGAATTACTATATAGGGTGGCATATGCAAAACCATGTATCCTATAATTTGCAGGTGATTCAAGGGATTTTTCAGAGATAATTTTGTTTGTACTTAATTTTTGTCTTACTTGCTGATTGGATTGTAGAACCACCCTATTCCTTTGTATAATTTGAGATTTGGCTCCACTTGAGAGAACTATCAGAAACTTAATTGGATGTATTCCCTTATGCTGCCTTAAGAAAAGAATAGAGAAACTTCTTGTGGCTCAAATACCCTCTCAACCTTCCAAAACTAGTGTATATTAAATGCTTAATTTATTTAGCCTGACCAGGAATCCTATCAAAGTACAGGTAGATGATAGAGACCTAACTAACAGAAGATAGAGTCCTATTATTAAGCAGTCTGGTCTTAATATACAGTATATATACAGTCTGGTCTTAATATACAGTAATATAATAACAGTCTGGTCTGTTATTGGTCAAAAACAAACAAGCACAACCATGGTAACTCTAAGAGAGAAATTAGTGAATTTGAGATGTAACCCATTGAGAAATCCAGCGGATTCCCGGAGAATGAGCAGTGACTTTGGCTAGAATGATTTATGGCCCTTTATGAGCTGAATGGGCAACTAGATGGTTAAATGAGGATGGTCTGCCAGAAGCATTCTTAACCTGAGGGTGGGAGAGAAAGTGGTCAGATGGGACTGGATTAGGAGGCCGGGTGAGACCCAAGGACTAGATGAAGATAAGGTCCCCAGGTTGGTTGTGCAAACTGTGTTCTGCACAAAAGTCTTGACTGGAGGAAGGGGAAACAGGCAGGAGTGGAAAACCCGGCTTTGGGTCTTGGTAGAAGATGGTCCCTGCAGGGTTGGGGGCTGGAGCAGAGACTAACCCTTTCCTTTATGCTGAGAGGTAAAAATAGAGCAGTGGTGAACAGGGAGGATTAGACAACATATCTTGGTCTTGAAATGGCTGTGAGATGGCTACATTTTAAGTTGTTAACTCACATTTTGTTTTTCATTCTGAATGTCTCCTATCTGTCCTTGTTGGAGAGGAATAAGTTGCATTCAAACAGGTACTCAGTTCCCTGAGATTTCCATAATTAGGAAGAGATAGAGCAGATCAGGAAACCAAAAGTGACTATGATTATTCTGGCTTTTGTTCTACAAAAAAGTCTAAGTATTTAGGGGAAAGGGATTTGTAGGTATAGACATAACGTCTTGGTAAACCAAAGGGAGGCATCAGATTTCCTTGGGCTGTGGGAAGGAGAGAATGAGAAAGAGAGAGAGAGAGAGAGAGAGAGGGAGAGATGATCTGGCTGATGGATCTGTGTGGACTTTGAATACAAAGGAGACTTTTTTTTTTAAAGATTTTATTTATTTATTCATGAGAGACACACAGAGAGAGGGGCAGAGACACAGGCAGAGGGAGAAGCAGGCTCCATGCAGGGAGGCCGATGAGGGACTCGATCCCGGGACTCCAGGATCATGCCCTGTGCCAAAAGCAGATGCTCAACCACTGAGCAACCCAGGCATCCCTACAAAGGAGCCTCTTGAATCTGTACTTGGCAACTCTTAGAAGGAGGGAATAGTTGTGTGGCATATCCAGGACAAGAGAACCAGAAGTGGACTTGTAGATGATTCCATGCCCAAGCCTCTGCATGATAGCAGCAGAACAGTGGACATCTCAACATTATCCAGTGAGGGAGGACCAACCAGAAAGGCCCAACCTCTACTTCTACTTTGGCATTGTTTAAAACCAGTGATTCCCAGGGAAGGCTGAAATGAAGTTGTATATTTGACCTATATATAGGGACCTATTAGATAGGGACCTCAAAATAAAAAAAAAAATAAAGTGACAGAACAAGGGCAAATGGGTGGCTCAGTCAGTTGAGCATCTGCCTTGGACTCAGGTCATGATTCCAGAGTCCTGGGATCCAGCCCGGCCTCTGGCTTCCTGCTTAGCGGGGAGTCTGCTTCTCTCTCTCTCTCCCTGTGTCTGTGTCCCTCTCCCTGCTTGTGCCTTCTCTCTGTCTTTCAAATAAATAAATAACATCTTTTAAAAACATAAAATGAAAACACAAATTTACCCGAATATGAAATTTGAGATTTTATACTTGATTTTATGATGCTGCCTTTAAGTGAATATATCAAAATGGTTGTATCAGAGTCATGAATCTTGCCTCCTGTGTGCCAGGCACTGTGTGAAGCATGGTCACACCTGTTCTCTCATGTAATCTTCACAACATCACTGCATGGCAGATGTTGTGATCACCCAGTTTACACTGGGGCTCAAAGACCCAGAGGGTAAGTAAAGGAGCAGGGATACAAACCCAGGTCTGCTTAACTTCCTGCATTATATACCTGTTATCAGTGGCATGTACCTAAGTTTAGAGACAAAAGGAATATACTGGAATTCTTGAAGGTAAAAAACAAAAACAGAGCTCAGTCCACTATAGTATTGGGTCTCATTACTGAAAGCAGAGTATGTAAACACACAGACACACTCACACATACGCACAATCAATTCCAAAATTCCCACCCAAGTATGAGCAAAAAACCAGACATATATTAGCATTTATTTTTTTTAAATATCTAATTTCTCAAAGACCCAGGTTTGCCTTAAATATTTATATTCAAGGCTTTGGGTGCATGGTATGTTCCAATTCACAGGATCAGTTTACCTGGTTAGGGTCAGGATCAACTTCATCCCAGTTGTGAGTGACATGGCCTTGGTCGATGGATTCAAAGGGCTTGTGACAAACTGAAGGTAGAATTCTATACAGCCAACTGGGGGAAAACAAGGACAAGTAAGCTTTGTTTTGGGTGATGTTATGAGAGATACGCAGACTGGCTCAGGAAGTACCATCAGGAAGATGCTCAAGTCAACAACGATCTGTGGGCTTTAATGTGAGCAACAATGACACAGCATCACTTCCTAATAGCCACTGCTGCCCATAGCCCTGGCCTCTTCCCACCTTTCCACTCTACCAATCACTCTTCAAATTGAGGCTCTGGCTCTTGGTGGTTCCCATTCTGACAAAAAAATGAAGAATTGTTTTTCCCAAGGACAATTATAAAGGAAGGGGAAGTACCTTGAAGGATATCTGTACAGGAAAATCCATAGAAAAACATTAGTGTATATACGTCATTGGATACTAATTTTTGCTTTGGAATGTGCGGACAACGACTCCTTATGTAGATTGAAAGAATATGGGTAGTTTTTTGAAATGTAATTTAAAAAAATATAAAAGTAATACACGCTGGTGGTAGAAATAATTTAAGTAATTCAAAAGTCCCTAAGGGTAAATGGCTTCTCCAATTTCTCTTCCAGTTTCTTCAGGGCCAATTATTAGAAACATCAGAGCTTAACCATATTCTTGTATATTCTCTCAGATGTCATCAGTGCATGTATAAACAGAATTGCCAAATCACAGTACCACTTTATTCTCACAACAATAATGTGTGAGAGTGCCTAATGGCTCACATCTTCATATATATGGGGTATTATTAAAAATAATTTTGGCTTTAGAGGTAAAAAATAATATCTCATTTTTATTCTTTATTTCCTTCATTATGAGTAAGGTCGAGGAGCTGTATGTTTATTGGTCCTTTGTAATTTATCTATGAATTACTTGCACAGGTCCTTTACTATTTTTCTATTGGGTTATTTATCTTTTTTGATATTAATTTATAAGAAGTTTAGGAAATTAACACTCCGTACTCCAAAATTGTAAGATGATCTGTCCATATAGTCTTATAGTTAAGTATATTTGTAACTTGGTTTTCTTTTTTCCTTCCTTCCTTTCTTCCTTCAAGTTTTATTATCTGTATATGGCAAGGCCTAAGCCAGAGATCTCCGCCAGGACCCAGACCTCAGGCTTCTCTGATGCAAGAGTCCTGAAGGACATCCAGAAGTTGAGAGGAACACTGAAATTTGCTAAGAGGGACTCAAGTCCTTTTAGAGGCCATTACTCTGGCAGCATACAGAATGACAAGGAGTACTACCTCTGACAATGGAAGACCAGACCTGCTTGAATAGGCTCTGGCCACTTAAGCCCCAGGACAGTGTACTCCAAGGGGCAGAGTCTGTCTGGCCCCGCACTGAACCCTTTGGGAGATAAAAGGGCTAGATTTGTCCAGTTTCCAATTGATTCCTCCAGTTCTAAATGATGTGACCTCAGACCTTGGACTTCAGGCTATGAATAAACTAAGCCTCTGCAGCTTCCAGTAGTATATGGAGTTAAGGACATGTATGTGTACCTTAGAAGTAACTGTGTGATCCTGGGCAAGTTACAAAAATGTCCTGATCCTTGTTTCTCATCCTTATCTCCTAGGATTGTTGCAAGGATTCAGCTTGTATATCTAGAATGCCCCCCTCACAGTAGGTGCTCACTTACTAGATATGAGTTGATAATCCCAGATAATCATCTGGGTTTTTATGATGGTCCAAATTTTCCACATTCCCTATCTTGACTCTTCCCTCTCAGTACAAAGGGATCAACTAACTAATCTGATAAAAATTAACCGTTGGTAGGTATAATCTCTGATAGTTTTTTGAGAGCCCTCTATTCTGTGGTTTAAATGAGTGGTGACTCACTTTAAGAATTCCAGGCTTGCTCACCTATGGATGGAACTGGTTCTTTCTTTCCTTGGAATTTTGAGCATTTTCACAAAATTACTGTGGATACTTTTGGAGAGTTCTAAACAGATGGGTGAGCCATGCCTAGTGTCCCTTATTTTTTAGCTGTTTATAAACCTCCCCAGGCAGCACTACATTGCCCTGGACAGAGATTTAATTCTGATTCAAGGAATTGTGCCAGCTTCTTAATGAAATGCCAACAGCTCCTTTTCAGCCTCCTGGAACAGAGTTAAGCTCCTGCTGGCTGAAGATATCACTGAATAAAGGGGTAGGCAGCAGAATCTGGAGCCCAGGTGTCCCATTAGTGAATGGGCCATAAAGTCAAGAATATAGTCATGGAAGCTAGGTTGTCATAAATTAGAATGGACAGGAATTGTCTGCGTGCTTACCTTACCTGGACTGTTTGGGATTGCAGAAAAAGAGAGAGCAAGAGATGATTAAAGAGCAATAGAATTAACCCTAGATTTTGGCAAGTATGAGAAACTATCTTTTCTTCCCTCCATGCACATAGTTATCAAGAGAAAAGCAATATTGATATGGACGTGGAAGCATAATACTTGCCATAGCTCACATTCAGTTCTCTGACAGCCTCCTAAGGGGTACCCTGTACTGGAGAGAGAAACTCTGCTACGGTAACAATAATAATGATTGGAAAAATTGTTACCATGTGCCAGGCAATGTGCTAAGTACTTTATAGGCATTCTTTCCTTTAATCCTCACTACAACTATGAAATAGATACTATCATTATCTCTTTTATAAATGAGGAACCAGAAACTCTGAGAAGGTAGATGACTTGCCCAAGGTCACACAGCTGAAGAGAGAAGGAGACAGGATTTAAACTCAGGGGACCTTCTTCCAGAGTGGGCATAATTAGCTGCTAAAGAAAACAGCTAATCATTTGTGTGATCCATTGTGGTGTTGTACTTGTTATCTTACTTGCTTCTCAGGAGGAGTCTGTGGCGGTAAACCCCGTCTGTCCCACTAAGCAGTACCAGATCAACTGCTCTCTCTCTCAGGTCTCCAATATTAGGAGCAGCCCTCTTCACAGAGGCCCTAGCCTGATATTCCTATAGTTCCACACTACTTGTTTAAGTCACAGCACTTACTGCCTCCCCAAACCACACATCTATTGTGTTCAACCTATCCCATGGGAGTCAATCAAAGGAGTAAGTTCATTGACCTGGGTTGTGAGATTACAGCAAACATGGAACATGACACATGGTGCTAATGAATATGCTGGTTTCCAGCAAAGGCAAATTCCAAAGAGTAAAACCTTATTAATTCAAACCACAAGGGGCAATAATTCATGACTGTTCAACTGCCCAAGCTTAGTTATCCAATATTTTCATGCAAAGAACCTAATACTTCGTAATACTTCTATCTTCTGAAGAAGGTATAATGAATCATCTGTAATTTTGAGTTAACTGTTATTTAAAAAACAAAACCAAACCAAAAAAACCCCAAGTAAACCAAAATTGAAAACCCAACTGGATGACCCTTAGGGGAAAGCCAGTTTACTGGGGACATTTTCTTCTGAATAAAAGTGAGAATTTGTAAATCGAGTTGGACATGTGTGCTTCCCAGACCCTGTGCAGATATTTCTTCCTTTCTTCCATTAGTCACTTCCACATCTCAGCTGGAGATAAGGCCCATCCCCTGACTATTACACAGAGCACAGCCTGAGAAAAGCAGAATCTTGGGCAGCCGTGGAAGGCTGTAGGAGCCAGCACTAAGTATTAGTCATAAATCCCACAGTCTGCAGGTCAGAATTAACCTAATCCTGTACCTTCTCTTATTTGTGCTCCGTGGACAAGTGAAAGCCGATCCTGAGAGCTGTTCAGCATACAGATTGTAAGGGCAGACTTGAGGATTGTTCTGAAAAAAGGGGGGGAGGCAATAAGCAACATCACTTCAATCAGAAAAGCATCCCACCTTCCCGCCAAGCAATTTAGTGTGGGGAATTCTGTCCTGGATGGGGATGCTCTGGGGCACTGCACATGACCATCCCCAAACCACACATACTTTTTGTAGCCCTGTTTAGGTGATTTCCCCCCTGATTAGAAAAGCAATACATGCAGAATGTAGAGCATTTATAAAATACAACCCAGTATCTCACCATCCAGAAGTAACCCAATGTTGATATACTGGGTATTTCCTTTCAATCTTATTCTCCAAAATGGGGATCCAGTGAAGGATGATGTGTGTAGTCCTATAATGATCATGACTTTCTTTTGAAAGGGGAAATATTATATTGTGAGCATTTTGCCATGCCATGAAATATTCTTTAAATTTTTTGAAAAAAATTTTTGTTGCCATATTTTTGCTATTGTAACCAACACTAGTGTAAACATCTTTGTGAATACATTTTTAGGACTGGCTATTTTCTGATCACTCTCATATCTTATGCTGTTCAAGGGAACTACAAGGAAGTCCTCTTAACCTTGAGCCTAGGGATCCTCCTGAAAGCTCCTATAGTTAGTTTTACTATCTCAGATAGGGTGCTTTGCCATAGGTGACCACTGTCCCACTTTAATCTTTGTATTGCCATTGTTCTATATCCTAATTATCTTCAAGATTTGTAAAACTTCTAGACAATTCCCAGGAACAATGGTGGGTGGAAGTGATTTGGCCTGAGGGCTGGTTATTTGTTCCTAGAATTCAGAGTTCTCTGAGCTAATATTCTAGTCATTCATACCTGTCCTTCTGGCAGGGCACCTGGGCAGCGAGGGTCCTCTGAGGCACACTCATTCCCAAATCCGGGGATGTACTGCATGTGACAAAGACACAAAGGGTATCATTAACAGGATTTAAGGAGCATTTCACAACATTGATAGTCTAATGAAGGTAAGAATTTCTATATGGACATGTGCTTGTGTATGATGTTCCATATGTAATATGTTTGCTGTGTTGTAGCATGTAGGCCATTCAGGAAAGGAAATACGCTCTGTGTGAATTTTAAAGACCACCAATTAATTGGGAGAAGACTGTTAGATATAGTATAGACTTTCCACCCTTATCTGTACTTAGTTGATTTATGGGCTCGTTCTTAATGACTCTACTCCAAGGACAGGTTCTTTAATTCTTCTTCCACCAGGGAGTTCTGGAGAAAAGAGATAACTCAGGCATCACCTCAACTCCAAATTCATAGGAACTTGCTGGGCCTGGATGGCAACCTTCCTGAACATGGAGCTCCATTCCCCTCCATACTCTGAAACAAGCAACCATAAAGAGGCATGTGGATCCAATCTACAGCAAACACATAAGCAAAAGTTCTCCAAACTAATATTGCTGCAGTCAGAAACCTACGTTATCTGGTTCACCTATGGAACACTTGTGTATGTATCTGTATTTTTGTGGATACATGAAAATGAAGTTTGAAGATATGAGAGGCTTTCAAGAGAAGTGCCAAACCAGTCTGTCTACAATGGTACAATGGCATCTATCTGATTTCTCTGCTAGCGGATAAGCCCCATGGAATCTGTGACTATGGCAGTCTTGTTTACCTCTATTGCTCTGTGTCTGGTTTGCCAGAAGATACTCAATAGATTGATTTAGCCTTTCATTTAGAGCCTATTCTGAGTGTATGTATGCTGCTAGAAGTGGGATCATAACCCACTTTTCTCTAATTTAAATATGAAAAAAATGTCCATTTTCTTCCCATCATTGTTCCTAATGAATGCACTTAATTTTAGCCTAGGATAGTGCAAGTGCAGCCTTGCTCAGTGAGTGAAACACCACCATCTGAGCCCTTGTCTTTAAGAGATATAAGAAGGATGTAAGTGGGTGGAGGGTAAGCCCTCCAGAGTTCTCAGCAGCATGGAGAAGGATGAGCTAAATGCGATATGCCCGGATGTGTAAGCAATGATCAGGCCGGTAACTGCTATATTTGGAAGAAATATAAAATGTGAAATGTTATGACTTAGAAAGCAATGGAAGTGAAATTATTCTTTTTGCCTCCAGACACAATTTTTTAAAATATATTTTTGAAGATCTATGAGCACTAAGAGAAAATGAATCCTATTAAACACAGATAGGTTAACAGCAGCAGCAGCAGGCAGTTTGGACTGATTTCTTTGGGAACCAGCACTCTGGCTCTCCACTAGATAAAATTTTCTTCTCTCAGAATGGATCTCACGCTCACCATCAGGGATTCAATCCAAGGATTGAATTTGAAGTGCTGATAAATGGTAACGACCTCAAATTATCTTCAATTCTGTGGAATGGACCTTCGGATCAATCTGTGACTGAAGTCACTAAGCGTTACAGGGCCTTCACTCTGTTCAACAGCCACATTGTTTCTCTCTGCAAGGGAGGCAGGGAAGTTGGAGGGCTCCAACTAGACAGCGGAACCTTCTCTAGGCATGGGTGGGTTTACTTACTAACCTTCCCCATTCTCCTCTGCTGGTGGTCTCAGAACAAGAACGCAGGGTTGTATATATTTTTTGGGACAAGGGAAAGGAGACTTAGTATAGGTAGTTCTGAAGCATTTGTTTCTGACTGCTTTAAAAAATAGAAAAGAAAGTAGAAAGAACAGCTGGTGACTTGGAAGGGAGCCACCCAGCTCTGAGAGAGGTGTGAGTTCTGAGCCGGTTTCTGCATCTTAGCTGTGGTGCATTGGCTGAAGAGGAGGCGGAAAATGCTGACTCACTCTCCAGTCAGTCGGTTTTCCTAATCCTCTGAGGGAAGAATTACAGATGAGTTTATTAGAGCTTTCAAATGCCATGTCCCCTACTGCCGAAGGCATCTGACTTGAGGAAGCAGTACTCTGCAGCTGCTTTCCCAAGGTGCTGAGCTCAAGGGCAGAATCTGGACTCTGCTTATATCAGCTGTGAAAATCCAAGTGTTCAACGGCACCTGGTTCAGTGGCTATGTACAAATACACCTTATGCAAGAAGGAAAGAAAATCTAATATTAAACAAATGAGTTTGTATGTTTTCTTCAGTCCAGGTTTCTGAATAGCTGGACCCAGCATAAAAATATGATTTCACTTTTTTCCCAAGAGAATAGTATGAATCTTTTCTAAATGAAAGGACAAATCATGGCAACTTCAGTGCCATCGGGGGTCTGGCAACTGCCTAGTACACAGCTTTTTAATCCTCCCCTGGTTCCCGGCATGTGCTCTGTGTGTCAGAGTAGGTTTATGACATGCTTTCTCCCGACTCTGATTGTGGGTAACACCCTGATGGGATGAGCAGATGGTGCACCTCACTGCCTTTTACTGAGCTTAAAGGAAAGAGAGAGAAGTCAGGGTAGAGATGCAACTAGAGCTACCTTGTTCCTGTGGAAAGAGTCCAGCATTTCCAACGAACTGTGTTGGGAACAGACAATAGAGATTGTTGGGAGCTTGCAGGTCATTGTGGGAGGCTGAATAAATGACCCTCAAAGATATCTCTGTCGGAAGCCCTGGGACTTGTGTTACTTCATATACTCAGAGAGACCTTGCAGATGTGAGTGATGTAAGAATCTTGAGATGAGGAGTTACCCTGGATCATGTGGGTACACCCTAGATGTAATCACAAGTGTCCTTAGTCGAGGGAAGTAGAAGGAGATCTGACTACAGAAGAGGAAGAGGCAGTGTCATGACCGGAGCAGAGGCTAGAGTGGTGCACCTCGCAGTTGGAGAAGGAGCCTCAGTCACAGAATGCAGGCAGCCTGGGGATGCTTGATTTTAGGCCCATGAAACTGATTTCACAGTTCTGACTCCTAGAACTGTAAGAGAATAAATATGTGTGGTTTTGAGTCACTAAATTTGTGGTCATTTGTTACAGCAGAAACAGGAAACAAAATGACAAAATTAGTGGGTCCCATCTCTAGCTAATAGAATCACTCCCAGAAATTTGTTAAACACAGACTTACTTGGACCTAGTAAATCAAAATATTTTGAGTGGGGGCAAAGTCTGGATATTAAACAGCTCCTCATTTTTGAAATGAGGAAATAAAGATTTGTAGAAGTGAAGCAACTTAAGAACAGGGGGTCGTGGATTTGAAAATTATTTTTATTATTTTATCTTTTGAATTTTCTTCCCCCAGTTGGGCTGCTTTTATGTAAATGTGATTTCATTTGAGGCTTTGTGTTGCTATATCCATTAAAATGAAGAAATAAAAGCTGAGAAGTGTATTTTTTGACTTATATAATGTTTATTGATTAGAATGATGCAATCTGGCTCTCGTGTTTGGATTCCTGATCTCTAGAGCTAACCTTTGCTTGTGGAGATTAGACAGCAGGCAGGCAGGGAAGAAAGCCTTTGAAATTGAGAACAAAGACCAGCATGCAATTTACATTGGTCTGCTGGTGCTATGCATAATAAGTTGCTAAAAATTTCAGCAGGATAGGATTTTAGATATAATTTATTTATAAATGGTAAGAATGTTTCCAACCTCTGCTGAACTTCCTCATAGGATTTTCATCAGGAAACATTTTTTATGGACTCTCCTTCTTCCAAGACTTCAGCTACAACCATTGATACGATGACATGCTCTAGTATCTATTCTCTTGGCCCTACCCACTCCCCTGAGATCCAGATCCATACATCACACTGCATCCTGAGTATCTCAACTTAGCTGTCCCTACAGCATCTCAAATTTAGCTGAAACTCTCTTGGCTCCCAGAACGTTCTGGGCTATCTGCATGTGCTGTGACTTTGTACTCACTGTTTTCTCTGCCTCCCAACTCTTTTCACTTAGCCAGTTTCTACTAATCTCTTATGACTTAGCTCAGGAACAGCCTTCTTCAAGAAGTTTCTCTTGACTCTACCTAACCCAGACTCAGTTCCTTTCCAATATTAATCTATGGCATCAGTACTAAAACACAGTATTTGCTGAATCAACGAATGACAGTTCTTTTGCAGCCTTTCTCTTAGTCAGGCATTAAGATAAATTCATTTACCTCAGTGTTGAGTGTTTTCAGGATCCCTGTCAGCTAGGGAGATGTTTGATTCTTCAAACTCCTATCAGTTGAAAGGCATTAGGGAAGTGCTCAAACTATGTATCCTGAAAGAAGCCTACAGTGTGGCCCTCCTGGCTTGAGTCTAAGTTCTGGGCAGTTCTAATCAATTCCACATGCATGTGTTGGGCACTGTTCCAAGCCCAGGCTGGACACTAGGTGTGGTTTGAGACACTGGGAAAATAATCCCTTTACCTGGACTTAAGACACAAGTTCATTAGATGCCGATAAGGCTCCTTTTGGAGCCTGGGATATAGATTCAGACAAACCAGGTTCTGATTCAGTCTCTATCATCTATAAGCAGTGACCTTGGGAAAGTCACTTAATCTCTCCAAACTTTCCTTCCCTTATTGGTTAAGTAGAAACAAGACTGCCTACAGTCCAGATTTATTTTGAGGATAACAATATGAGTTAATTCATTAATAGCACATAACCCACACATACTTTTCAATTGCACATTAAATCATTAAAAGGAATTATTTCCTAGAGGAAGTGCTAGGGCTTCTACTGGCCAAGGGCTGATTGTGGATCCTCAAAATAACTGAATATTTTAAGCAAATCTAATTGGTTGGCTGGACGCAGTCCAGGAAGCTGCAGCAACAGGAAGATGGCAGGGCATTGGGGCTGAGAAGCAGACAGTGAGAAATGTGTCTGCCCATGGTGGAGGGGAGCTCTTATGTCTATGCATTACCAAGACAATATTTCAAATGAACAAAGGCAAGAGATAGACAATGAAGGCTTCATCTCTTTTCTTTATCACCTCTCCTGCAACCCCCCAGCCCCAGCCCCAGCTATGCCTGCAGACATGGCAAAGCCTCTAGAACACAGGGGTTTGGAACAGGGCCTTGCTAAGTCCTCTCTGATTGTGACACTCTGGAATTCTCAGAAGCTTCCATAAGTTTTGGCTGAAGAATCCACAGCAAACTTAGCACAGAGTCTCTTACCTTTAACTCGGCCATTTTCCCTCTGCTGCTGGCGTGATGACTTCAGGAAATGTGGGCCCAGAGAAGGTATGGAACCAAAATACTTCGGTTTCTCCTTCAACCCACTTTCTGGATGTTATTCCCACCACTTCACTGGGCTCACTGGTTAGCAGGCAGCTCAAATCAGCCACAAGAATTGGTTAACTGATAACTAGGGAGAAAGTCCAGAATGCTTATTTCCAAATGCTTACACAATTGCCCTTTTTACTAAACCCAGCTGTTTTTGGAAGAGTTTGCTGAAGCCTGTCTTCTCTTCACCTGAGGTAAAGATTAGCCAATTACGTGTTCCAGTGAAAAGAAGGAGGCTTATTACTAAAGACAGAGAACGTAAAGCTCTCCAGGAAAGGAACTGTGGTAGTTAGAACCTGCTGTGTGTGACACAGTCCTGACTCAGGCCCAGAAGGAAGAGGGCAGGATGTTCACTCTCTGCAGAATGTGACAACGAATTGTGCTCTGACATAGGTGTTTACACACAACTGCTTGAAATGGTGATAGGGGAGAGACAGATGTCCAGAGATGTCTCCAAGGGATAAGCTGGGGGAACTGCCCAGACCCTGGAGTGCTTCACTTAAAGCAAACTGAGATTTTTACTACTGTTCCTCTTCATTTCTTAAATATATGTAGTGTTTTAATAAATTCTTTAAGAATCTTGTTTTCTAAAATCTTTATCCTTCTAAAAACAAAGAGATTACTACTTGGCCACCTTTTTTTTTAAAAAAAAATATTTTATTTAGGGATCCCTGGGTGGCGCAGCGGTTTGGCGCCTGCCTTTGGCCCAGGGCGCGATCCTGGAGACCCGGGATCGAATCCCACGTCGGGCTCCCGGTGCATAGACACAGAGAGAGAGAGAGAGAGGCAGAGACACAGGCAGAGGGAGAAGCAGGCTCCATGCAGGGAGCCTGACATGGAACTCGATCCCGGGTCTCCAGGATCACACCCCAGGCTGCAGGCGGCTCCAAACCACTGCGCCACCAGGGCTGCCCCTGGCCACCTTTTCTATGACTCCCTTGCCCTTCATCTTGGCTATTCTCCTTAGCCATAGTCAGATATCCACTTCTTAGCTAATTGTATTCAGAAAGAAAGAAACCATATTATCAAGTACCTGTTTGTTCAAGATTTTTCCACAGACATTATCTCATTTAATTTTACAAAAACAATCTTGTAATCTAGGCTTTATTATCACAGACACAAGTGCAATAGACCAGGCAGGAAATGTAGATCGGCTAGGTCATATTTCAAGATAAGACTTCTATATGAAGCTCTAAGTTTTAAACACTGGCAACTAAAACAAACGAATGAATGGATAAATCCATTGTGGTAGGTTGCAAAAATTCTCTCCCATCCTTGTATGCATGCTCTTTTGTAATGTTGACTTTGCTGCTCTTCCCAGTAAGAGATGTAGTCTTTCTCATACCCTCCTTGAATCTTGTTTTAGTTAAGAGCAAATACAACACATGTAGGGGCTTGAAAAGTGCTTGTGCCTTAGGATTTGTCCATTTCTCTCCACTTGAGATTACCACACAGAGAAGCTGAGCTAGTCTTCTTGAGAATGAGAAACCCCTTGAAAGGAGAGGTTAAGGCAAGATAGTCCAGCACTAACTGCCAGACATGTGAATGAGGCAATCTGGCTGCAAGATAATGTGAATGCCAGACATGTGAATGATCTCAGGTGAAAACAGCAGGAGAACTACCCGCAAGGCCTAGTCCAAATTGATGTCTCATAGAATTGTAAGCAAACACAATGGTGTATTTTATGCTATTAAGTTTTGGGGTAGTTTGTTAAGTGGTGAGAGATAACGGATACAGTGATGTCAATGACATGCATGCAGGTTTGAAAAGATTATGGACTGCCAGTTTAGACCCTCTGCTCCATATACATGGGTCTAAGTTACTTCCAGAGGTCCCCAGTAGCAGCAGAATGATTTGCCTGTGTATGAGGTGTTAGCAGGGAGAGGGCCAAAAGAAGCAACAAATGACAGGTTGGTAACAAACTGTGCGGCTTGATGCCTGGGTTCCAGGCAATTATAGGACATCTCAGCATATGTCAGCATAGACAGATGACTTTGTGGTATTATGCAAGCTTCCCTGGAATTTATATACACACCTGGGAGGAAGTGGTATGTGTTGGGGGTGGCCCCAATTTTACTGAAGCTAAGTTTTTGCTATTACTGTAGTATGCAGACTCAAAATCAAAAAATGAATTCAAGAAAAAATATTTCTTACATCTGAGTTTGAGTACTTTGGATCTTAAATCTATTAATCCTGGAGATTAGTTTTGGTGGTTAGGGGAAAAACATGAATGGGAATCAATAAAAGATAAGAGAAAAGCTTTACTTCTTTATTTTTCTGTAAACTTCCTATGCTCTTTCCACTGAATCAGTTGGAAAGGCAGATTTAAGAAGTTGGGAAAGCAGGTTTAAGCTCTTTCCTGAGGTGTGGGAGATTTCCAAAAGAGTAAGAAAGTGGTCACAGATCCCTGACTGGATGAAAATTACTTTGAGGGGCTTGAAAATATTTGCTGGTCTAACTGTATTGCCTTTTTTTTTATAATTATGATGCAATAAAACAAGTATTTGCTTTGTGTAACTACTATGTGCCACACACTGTCGAGGGTTTAAGAATAAATAAAACTCAGGAACTATCTGATTTTATGTCTATGGTTTCCCATTTCAATTAATGTAATCACGCGGTCATTGCTTTATTTTACAATTTTCGAGGACCTGCTATGTGCCAGATCCTGTGAGATGCAGGGGGCACAAAGATGACTCAGTTCTGTTCTCTACTAGAGCAGCATACCTAAGAAGACTGAAATAAACAGGCCATTACAATAGAGAACCATACTTGCTGTGACAGGGAAGGGCCCCGGTGCTATGGGAGGGATTGAGGGGCACCTCCTCCTGAATAGGAGGGCGGGGAAGCCTTCCCAAAGGAGATGATACCTGAGCCAAGTTGCATAGAATGAGTTGGATAGGGCATTGAGCAGAGGAAAGAGTGTGTGCAGAGAAGAGGAAGGGCAGTGTATTTAAAGAGATGTGTTTAGGGCAGGACGGAGGGGTCTATGAGGGAAGACTGGGGAAGGGAGAGTTTTGGCAGACATCTGAAACAGGGGGAGGTGTGCCTTTTGGCCAGGGTGGTTTTTTAGTATTCAAAAGGACATCCAGCAGAGAGAGCAGGTTGTGTAGGGACAAGGCGAACATATACTGAACCAACTGAACCAGACAGAGTCAACAGTATCCAAGTTGTGAGCAACAAGAACAAAGATGCTAAAAACCAGGCAGAGAGAACAGATTCAGTGAATTGATAAAGGGAACACATGAGGTAGGGAACTTGAAAAGGACCAGGAACTGCAGACATTAGGTGTCTGCTTCTCTAAGATTCTAGTACAAATTAGGTTTACTCTTAACAGAAGCTCCAGAAGAAAATTCAGCGAAGTTCCAGACTCACAAACACCAGGAAGTGGAGCCTAAGTCCAAAACCCAGTGTAATAAGTGATTATGAAGCCTCCAGCCTCCTTCCACTAAACTGCCAGAGAATGCCAGCCAGGAGACTGGAAGATTCTTCTCTAGGACAGTAACCCATACATAGTACATATTTTGATAAATAATAAATATAAAAGGTAATTTTTTTTGGAAATGCTTCTTTTAATAAGGTGGATGCCTCTCCCTCATTCGTTCATATACCCATGAATTAATAATTTTTATTTATAATTCTTATTTCTGGAAGAAGACAGGAGTCAGCATCATTTAATCTTATTTTTTGGTTTCACAGATGTGTTAAGAAGATTTGTCATAAATAAGTAGGTAAGAATGGAAGGAATTGTTACAATGTCACTTCTCTTTCTGAATTAAATATCAAAAATCAGATAGGAATCTATCATTAAACATCATTTTTAATGACCTATCAACAACTCAGTTAGGTTCTTATTTAATTTGGTTGCAAGGAAATAATAGGAAACCTGATTGGAAAAGGCTTGGTTATTCAGCTACTGGAATCGACTTTTTATTTTTTTAAGATTTTATTCATTTATTCATGAGAGACACACAGAGAGAGGGAGGCAGAGACACAGGCAGAGGGAGAAGCAGGCTCCATGCAGGGAGCCCGATGTGGGACTCCATCCCGGGACCCCATGATCATGCCCTGGGCCAAAGGCAGGCACTAAACCGCTGAGCCACCCAGGGATGCCTGGAATCACTGACTTTAATTAAATGTTACTTTTTCACTTAGATGTGCCTTTTCTAATTCATTTACTCAGAAAGAGCTGAGAAAATAGATGTTAATTTTATTCCCCTTTGCCTGTGTAATTATTTTTCACAAAAATGTTATTTTGAGGGGATCCCTGGGTGGCTCAGTGGTTTAGCGCCTGCCTTTGGCCCAGGGCGCGATCCTGGAGTCCCGGGATCGAGTTCCGCGTCGGGCTCCCAGAATGGAGCCTGCTTCTCCCTCCTCCTGTGTCTCTGCCTCTCTCTCTCTCTCATGAATAAATAAATAAATCTTTTTAAAAAATGTTATTTTGATATTTGAATAGACCAAGGAAGAAGCCTTGCTGTGAAAGAATGTGCCACAGCCTTGGATATTTCCTACCAAAACTCTCTTTGCTTTGTTCTCAGGAATTCTTCCTTGAGAAGTCTGAATTTTTTTTTTTAAATAATTATGTGAGTAGAACAGAGTCCTTAAATAAAGCTAATATTGAGAATTGTCTTTTTGTTGGCATCCTAAGACATTTACAACCTGGGGCAATATAACATATTCCTGTTAACAGGTTCCGTTTCTGTTGTGGGAAAAAGATTTTTTTTTAAAAGATTTTATTTATTTACTCATAGACACACACAGAGAGAGGCAGAGACACAGGCAGAGAGAGAAGCAGGCTCCATGCAGGGAGCCCAATGTGGGACTCGATCCCGGGTCTCCAGGATCACACCCCAGGCTGCAGGCGGCGCCAAACCGCTGCGCCACCGGGGCTACCCCAGAAAAAGATTATGAAAGCATTCCCAGGTGGGAAGTAATTGGCATTGAGTTGCTGATCGATTTTAACATATGTATGCAGATTGATGACCTGTAAAATGATTTCCCTAAAACTCTTTGTGCCCATGTACCTCTTGGAGGGGATACTTGTACCCATCCCCGTTGGATGACCACTGATCCACACCAGCAAACTGGAAAACATTACATCCTAGGAGCTAGGGATTGTTACAGGGTAATGGTGAAGGAATGTGATGCAGAGCAATCACTCCAGGATGGACTTCGAGGAGTTTTAGAGGGTCTCCAAGAAACAGATGGAACTGAAAGATGTACTTGCTGAGACTGAGCCAGGTTTTACAACTTTGTTGGGAGTTTAGGGATTTTGTCTTTCACCAGTACTTACTGATTACCTTGGTAAAGCTTAATAATTAGCCAGCTGAGAAAACAAATGTGGTACAAGAGAGGACTGTGCACACATAAGATGGCAAGACATCTTAATAGAAATAGATACACCTGGAACATAATAAAAAAGGCAGTAGTACGTCACAAACAACCATTTCCTGTTTTGCTAATAGAGGATGTGACAACCATTTCATGATTGCTGTGGCACGTATAACCTTGAGAGGAATGAATGGCTTATTCATTAAGGTGAGGGTGAATTCTGATGTAAAGGTGCCATTAAGTAGAGTCTACATTCTTTGTATTCTCTGCTTTGTGATATGTATTATCTTTACCAAAGCATAGATCCTGGACTACTTGCATCAGAATCATCTGGTTTGCCTTTTAAAAAACACAAAATCCTCCCCTATACCATATATACAGAATTGGGCAAGAGGGGGCAGATGAAATTCCAAGATTTACATTTTAAATACTTCAGAGGATTTTTATGCACATTTGAACTTAAAAGCCATTGAGTCCTTCAATGGAGGTGCTAATAATAATGGAAAGTCAGACCCCTGTCATACTCTATGGAGCAGCTCTGGTAGGCTCCAAGTTTGCCTCAAACATACCAGGGACTATTTTGGAGGCTCAGGATTCTTTCAGGGCTGGATCATCTGGAACCTTTCTTTCCTTTCCTACCACAGCGATTTAACTCAGTCTGGGGACTACAGAGGAATGAATTTTTTATTTCCTTCTCCTCCTTCCCCCCAAACAGTATCCTCCTTTGAATTTTAACAGATATTAAATCAATGCAGATATCCTGCTAGACCTTCAAACTTCTTAAAATAGATGGTACACATGCTTTAAAATTTTCAATTAAACCAACATTTATTAAAAACCCATACAAGGTCCTCTCTGGGCTGGGTGCTACAGCATACACTATTGAAAACAGACACTCAAGCTTGGTCATGGCAGCAATTAGGGGTTCTTCATCTCAGTCTGATGGTCCAGTACATCCGTTCCACATAGTCCATTTTCAGAATGGACAGAAAAACAGCAGTGTCAAGGCACTTGGAATCCGCCATGGATGCCTCAAGTTTAGGGACTTCTGAGAACCCGAGATAAAGCTGATATGGATCAATCCCTTTGGGAGCAGCAATTCTTTTCAGAGCACAGAGTGGAGAGGACAACCCAAATCTTTAGTTGGTTTCCAATGAGAGGCCCTGTCACCTGAGGGACAGATGAATGACCATATATGCCTTCACGTCTGGTTGCCTCCACAAAAAATAACATTGGTTAGACATCTAAATCACAACAGGAAAGAAAAAATCTTTCTCTATTGCTAGCCACTTGTTCCATCAAGAAAATTAAAGATTTAATTAATACTTCTCAGGAAGTATGTTGGTATTTACATTTGTTGATTATCCAAAAGCAATTTTGATGAGCACATCTCAGGAAATCTTAGCAAAAATTATGCTTCAAAACATTCTTTTTGAAGAACTTTGGCTAATAACATTCATTTTGGCAAAGAGCCTGGTCTTGCTGATACTAATACTTGCAATAAATTCACCATAGATTAAAAACTGTTTTTTTTCCTCAGAAAACTATAATCCGGGGAGTCAAGTCTGACAGCAAGAAGAAATGGAGTTGTGGAGTACTGTTAAGATTTCAAGGCTGACCCTGAAGCAATCAGTGATGGGTTAATTTTTTTTTTTTTTTAATAAGGGAGAAAATAAATTGAGATAGATTTTTAAATTAAGGGCAAGAAAGAGGAAGAAAGGGGGGAGGAAGGAAAGGGCTATATATTGATTTTTGCATTTGTGTTGTATTTTTTTTTTGTAAGTATAACTTTCTTTTAATTTATTTTTTAAAAACAGAATACAAAGAACTTTAGTTGGGTCAGGTCTTTGTGTATGAATTTGGTTTCTGCTGCCTACCTGCATGGCCTCTGTCACAACAGGCTGTGCCAAACTACGCATACGGAGCCTGATTTGCATGACTCTCCTTTGTATCAAAAAAGAAATCAGGGTTAAGTCTAGTGGCAAGGATGCAGAGAAAGAATATTCTGGTTGATGAAAAGTGCCTTAAAAATCCTTTGCCAAATTCCTACAACTGCCTTTCTAAAAGCACTGGCTAACATTTTTATTTTAAGATCCTCTTTTAGCATACCTTGATTTCCAAAGTATTTCTGAAATGTAATTAAAATGGAATAGAAATGAATTTAGTGGTTTTTTTGCCTAGTTTTAAAACGAGAAGCTGAAATTGTGTGATTATTATTATTTTTTTAATATGGAACAAAATCAGGAGTGCAAAGACCTGCTGCAGAGCCAGAGAGCGAAAATGGGTGTTAAATAAAGCAGCAAATTGCAGTTTTTGGAAACCAGGTCTATATATTAAAGAAGAACCAGGGCATAGAGAATTAAACAAGCAGAAAAGATGGGTAAAAAAAGAAACGATGAATAATTATGCATACATACACATATACACCACCCCCAAAAGATGTTGGATTATGAAATCTAAGAATCCTAGTCCATAATTCATGTAAATGTGTTGCTGTGGAACTTATTTTTACTTCTCCCCATAAATACATTGTTGACACAGAGAATAATATTCTTAGTTTACCGACTGCACTTAAGAGACATATCAGGAGTTGACTTTTCCTTTAAAAACATGGAAACTGAAGAGGCTGTAAATCTCTCTTGCTGCCCTCATGCAGGTCTAGATCTCACCCTACCTCTTTCCAAACAGAAATCTGTAAGACAGTGCAGACAACTGGAACCTAGAGTGAAGGATTTAGGGAGGTGTCCATTTCTCGGAGAACTCTTCTTTTCCGGTACTGCTGTTCTCTATGTATTATTAATCTATTTATATTTAACTCCAGCTCTGAGTCCGCCTCTTCTAGCCACTGAACCACTTGCAAAGGAGAAGAGAGGGAGATGAGGGCTGCTATTATTAGGCATCCTTGTGTGTGATGAGAGTGGACGCAATTAAATAACACAATTTTGCTTATTTGAAAATGAGAGAGGCTGTTTGGGGTGCACGATCCAGGGCTGGTTAACATAACCTTTCCCCTCAAAAGGGTAAAACAACAGAGCTACATTTCTGAAGTACTTAATTAGGCCTTCAGCAAGGAGTGTGGGAAAATTACAGACCCATAAAAACCTTCCAGTTCTGGAAAGAGTAAATTTTCTCTGCAGCACTCTGTCACTGCTCATTTCCTGCATCATTTTGACAACATCTCATATTTCCATGAGGCTTTGACATAATCTATAAATGGGGACAGAAAGGTGAGGAACAGAGATGATGGGGACAGAGTTTGGACCTCCCACACGGTCACTTCCTTTCAGCTTTCTATTAGAGGGTGAGGCTGAAGGGCGGCATTTTAAGATGGTTCTGTGAAAAGGCTGAAACATTAATAATCAACACAGCAAGAAGGAAGCTGTGCAAAACTGCCACTGCTTGCTCACTCTTCCAGAGGATGAGTGTAATTCAGTCATAATGAAGGCTCTTTAATGTTCCTCCCCCAAACCTTTTCCGATCTGGAAAGCCTGGAATCTGTAGGCAAGAAAGATAATCATGTTACGTCTCAGCATGCAGAGTTCAAATACTAATAGCCTTTTCAATTTGTTCCCTTCTTTTCTGTTTCTGTATGTTGGCCTGTTGTTCCTCAAAGAACCATCTCTTTGAGGTTTTACTTAGATTAAATAATAAAATAAATTCTATCAAAATGGAAAATATTTGCCAACAAATTGGTGATAGTGTCATCTAAATCAGGGAAGATGAAGGTGACTCTCATAACATATATCAATTGCACTTTTATATGAATTGTCTGGATTGTGACAAGTTCTGGATAGATACCTATAGAGTCTTAAGAAAATGATTTTCTTCTATTAGTTTATAATATAACCTTGTCCCAGCATTCTTTTTGTTTCTTTGAACCCTATTTTCCCTTGATCTGATTTTTTTTCTTTTGTGTTTAGCAAGACAGAAGAAAATAATTGTGCCTACAAAAGATTTTACTTTTTTTTTAACCACTTCTGAAAGTAAATTTCGAAATCACTTATCCAAATTTAGAACCCACTTTATCAAGAATACAGACCTGATTGCCTTCTCTTAGAAAGTATCTCTTCTCTATGACCTGTGAGAAACAAATAAAGATTTTAAGGGCTTAGCAAACATCCCTGGAAAAGTGGTACACTGCAGTTGCCACTAACGGGACTAAAAGGCATATCTAAGGTAAGAGTCTTTTCAACAGTTATGGACATCCAGTACAATGAGTTAAATCTAGTGCTAAGATCAGGAGTGTGGGCGTATTTCCATAAAAGCTTGCCTTATTCCCCAAACCATTAATAATAGATCAAAAAAATAAATGAATGCACAAAAATGACTAAATAACCAGAGAATGACATAATAATCCATGCAGTTTCCAGTGTACAGAAGCAAATCTTGCTCAAAATTTCCTACTAGTCAGCCCAAAGATACAAAATAGAATCCATAAGATAAAAGCAGAGCACTTTTACCGTTACTACAATAGTACAGCTATTCCTTACAGAGGAATGTGTAATGTAGTCAACTGCCATGTCCCCTGGAGTAAACACAGTGATAAATCTGGTAGGTCAAAAGCATTCAATGAACTTCCTTCCATGGACTGAATCTGTATCCTTAATTCAGTAGTCTTAGAACTGTCTGTATTTGGTCAACAGGAGAAACGAGGTAAAGCAGTGGATGTATCTGCACAAATCCATCACTACTGCTGGAAGAAAACCTCTTAAAATACAGGCCCTAATATAATGAGTTTAAGAGCACTATGTTTTCAGATGATAGCTGTGCTCTCTCTCTCAAATAAATAAATAAATGTTTAAAAAATAATGAATTTTGTTCTAACACTTGAGAAACTGTAATGCTTACAGAGGCAGTATGATTTTCTTTACACAGAGCTGTTGTGATTAAGAAAAGCCAATCAGAAAGGAATACATATTAGCTGCAGATTAACTTTAAGATGCTGGAATCCAGAATTATGAAGCTAAGAATTTCCCTGAATAAGAGCATGGTATCTTCTTCCAGGGTTGTGCCACCCTGCTTTCACTGGCTTGATGGGCAAATTATCTAGATTCTATCTTTCAGTCTATGGCTGGGTTACTTTTAGCCACAGGTGAACCAGGGTAACGTTGCATTCACTGGGCCAAAAGGTGGAAAAGCTGATTTGTGATTGGTATATATCTCAAAATACTCAATCCCACACACAAAAAAGAGGGTGACCTTCTTTCCCTCCATAGCAGGTCAGGAAAATTCTATCATTCTAAAGTGGGGAGGAATTACTACTTAAGGAGTCTGGAGGAGGAGATAGATTCCCTCTTGGAAAAGAAATCTTTATACCAAATTCTGGAAGATCTGATAGAAAATGGGCAAAATTTAGTTGCTGGCTACTGTGGTTTCAGGCAACCACGTAAGTCTGGAAGTCTGGCCACCCTCCTAATCCACATACGTTTCACTGTGATTCAGGTAATGAAGAGAGAAGCTACCTTTTCGCTTTTGCTCCTAAGTCCTTACTCTCAACTTGCAGTGTCTTTCTCTTACCAAATCTTGCTCTCTTCTTGGAACTAACCAAGCTCGCTCTGATTTCTTTTGAATCAAGTCTTCCCTGACAACTCAGGTCACACTAGTCTATAACCCATTGTTTCTCTAGGATCTAACTTACTACATTTTTTAAAAATTATTTTTTGTTGAAGTATAGTTGACATACAGTATTATATTAGCTTCCGGTTATTACAACATAGTAATTTGACAATTATTTACATGACAGAACCTCACTATAGTAAGTGTAGTTACCATCTGTTTCATATAAAGCTATTACGATATTACCATCTCTGTGCTGTACTTTTCATCCCTGTGACTTACACATTTTATAACTGAAAGTCTGTACCTTTTTATTGCTTTCAACAATTTCCAAATTAATAAATTATTAACAAGTTTAAGCAATATATTGTAGGATCTTCCTGTTAGACAAAGATTTATAAGCTGTTGCTCTCAGGCAACTGAAGAGAGTATCAGATGGGGGCCCCGGATCTAAACTAAATGGAAGTTCTTATGTTTGAAGTTTGAAAATAGCATGGAAAGAAGATCCAGTCCCTTGCACTGCTTTGCAAGATTTTTCATGTCATGGTGCATTTAGAAAATGCTAATATTTGCACAGCATGTTGGGCCAAATGAAGGGGGTTACTGATCACTCAGCCTGGGGAACCCTTGCTGCTCGAAATGAGGGACTTGCTATCTTGGCACACCTGTACTGTATCTGCCACATTCTGGGAAGTTCTGAGATGAAGCAAACATTTCTCAGGGGTCTACTATTAAATAGGGAGGGGTGTGGGGCTTATCTTATTATGACATTATGGACAAAAGGGCCAAATATTAGATCCCTAAGTGGGTAAAAGAAAAATGATTATCATAAAAAGCTATGAGGAGGGCACTGTTTTTCTTGTATCCTTAAAGGAAATGTAATACAGAAATTAGTCTTTTTCAGTAATACAGACAGAAATATACTCTCTTTTACTTTACTACGTAAATCCAACATTAGGCAAACACTTTAGACTTGGTCAATACTGTGTATGATGCAGCCACATGGCCTTGTGAAGGAAAGACAAACAGTGCCCTAAATTACCAGTATGCTGAGTCATTCTATACTTCCATTCCAGTTCAGGACATAAGATGATGCTAGCAAGAGTCAATATTTGGAATGCAAGTGTTCTGAGAGGGAAAATGAGGGAATCAAGGAGATGACATAACCTTAAAAGTAAAGGTGACATTTATGTGGAGAACAACTATGATAGCTGGGAGAGCAAAAAGAACTCAGAGCTTTAAGCAGAATCTCCTGGGTTCAGTGCCTTTTGTGGGGGTGGAGGAGATGTGAATAAGTAGAGAAAGAGCTGGAAAAGAGAAAAACATAATTTGTTTTAAGGAGGGAAATTAGGTATCTTTTAAAATAACTCACTTAAATCCAGTAGCTTTCATCCTTTGCTTAGAGAACACTGGTGATAAAATAAATACGTCAGCAAGCCTTGAGCAATTATACCAACAGATAAGAGAGATCAAAACAAGTATTCAGGCTATCAAGTTCAGGACGAAGGAATAAAAGGACAAAGCATTCTACAAAGAACTTAACTCTCATATTATATAAATTAAGTTTAAAAATAACTTAATTGAAGCTATTACCTTATCAAAAAACCTACTGAGCTTGACAGCATTGGAAGAACCTGCAGCTAAGTACCGTGGATTTGTGCAATCCTAGAAGATAAAGCATAAGATGCATGATTAAAAGTTAAGAAACATAAGCTCTTTGTTAGTCATTACTTTTCCTGTTGCAATTTCTTTTTTTTTTTAATTTTTTATTTATTTATGATAGTGAGAGAGAGAGAGAGAGAGAGGCAGAGACACAGGCAGAGGGAGAAGCAGGCTCCATGCACCGGGAGCCCGACGTGGGACTCGATCCGTGGTCTCCAGGATCGTGCCGTGGGCCAAAGGCAGGCGCCAAACCGCTGCGCCACCCAGGGATCCCCTTGTTGCACATTTCTATAATCAAATGTTAGGCATAATACTCTTCTAAAATATTTAAGTAATTTTCAAATTAGGATGCACAAAGCAAAGAGGAAAGTGCTAAAGGAAGATAGGGCCACTTTTGGCTATTTATTGAATTTTATAGGACATTGAACCAATGTATTCATCATCAAATAATTCATAAAGGAAGACAGGATTGCTAATTTTACTAATAACAAAACCAAGACACTAATCAAGTGACCTACCCTAAAAACAGAAACAGCCATTAAAAACTGTTAATACTTCCCTTTTTAGTACTAGTTATTAACCAGCACCATCTAATTAAGTACTGTGCAGTTCATATGAACAGCAGGAATCATGGAAATAAGGAGTTAGAGCAAAGAACACACACAACTGCTGCCAGGTATTTCTCACTCATTGAATTGCAAAGTACTATACCACCTGGTAGGCCATAAAAGTAATAATAGATACATTTTTTGATAATAATAAACAATAAAGAGTAAGTTTATTATTACATATCATTAAGTATTAATAATAAATAATAGATGCATTACTATTAAATAGGATTTTGAAAAATAGGAAAAAAATGGGGCCCAGAAGAAATGAACATTACGAGATAACTAGTAAATTACAATGATCAGTAAAGATCTTAAAAGGTTTATTATCCTTTTCCTGGAATTCTAATGTTAAGTAGCTTTTGCTTGTAATAATTATCTATTTCCAGAGACAGAGCACTTTGAATTTTACCACAAATGCCACCTAAGACCAAACTATGAGGATATTGTGTAGGCTCCATTACAAAGATGGTATTTGTCTTCCAGTTGTAGATGGTCTGTGTCCCTTGGGCAATTACTGAAATCACTGTTGTTGCATTTATTCTGTTTTGTAATCTCTAAGACACGAGTCCTTTCTGGTAAATTTTGTAATAACTACCTATTTTATCTACATATAACATTTCGAGGCTCACATTTTTAATTTTGGCTGGAAACTAGAATAAATTTTCCAAAATCACCCAAAAAGGAGACTATGAGAAATTTTTCAAAAATCACAGAGTACTAGAAAAATTAGGTCTTTGAAGCCACCAAGTTTTGAATCTGAGTATCAGTCCCAACATCTCTAGATTGTGTGACATTGGTTAGGTTACTCTGCCTTTAAATTTGAGCTTGCTCATTTGTGAAATAAGGATAACATAATACTTTTTCCACAGGATTTTTGTGAAAATTAAAGAAGATAAAGAAGATAATGCACATACATAGCAGGTACTGAAATATTAGTTCCCTTTTCTTTTCATTCTAAGAAAATGCTACCAGATTGAATTTTCAGGTACAAAAGCACCTAACACAATAAAAGTTAATTCCATGTATGGATCAAATAACCTGAAACATCACAGTATAAACTGCTGTACTTGAAATAATGTCTGAACACATTCATATGGCAGCTGGGGCACATAAGAGACAAACCTGAGGTAGACTCGTGCTGCACGTGTTTTACAAAATGGATATTGATTACATAGTCACCACGGTGTCAAAAGACTTTAGAGATGATTCCAAATCGAGCTATAGTGCTAAATATAAAAACTAAATCAAACAGCAAACAAGCAGAACCTCCTGAAACTTAATTCTAAGGGCTCCCAGTTATAGGTTGAGTAGGCTATAGAAACCCTATGATTTTAGGATTAGAATTTTAGAGTTTAAAGAGCCATCTGCCACTGATCATGGCTGAGGGCAAAGATTGAAGATTAATAGCTTTAAATAGCTTAGCTAAGCTTGAGAAAGGAATATTAAGTAGGGAAGATGCTTCAATATAATCATTTTGAAGTAAAAAGAAAAATTTGTCCTAGACACAATAAGCCTAATAGGACTTTAAAAAAAAAAAAAGCAATTGTCTCCCTATTTATAATTTAAACCAATTTGTTTTTCAGGCACGAGATGGTAACTTTGAGTTCATCTCTGATATATACATTCGAGTCTTCCTTTTTTCTAATATATAGTTTTAAGTAAATTCATACAGTAACCGAAGATGCTAGTGCTAATACTGTCACCTTACATTTTTACCTGAGGCTTTATATTTACTTGCTAAGTCTTTCTGACTGTTGTCTCTTTTTGAAGCTTGTATCAAATTTTCCTCCTCATTTTTCCTTCCTCTGCATCCTCAAAACCCTCTTATTTCTGCTGTGTTCTTGAAGCTGTACACTAATAAAGGCCAAAAGTATGTTGTGTGTGAACTCTGTGGAAACCACGTGTGTCAAAGTACCATCACTTGAGTACCTTTATATCTTATTAACAATTAAGAGATGGCCCTGCCTTTACAAGAAAAATAGGAAAAATGCGTATCAGGATAGTGTCACAGAAACCCACAGGCACTACAAAGAGATACATTCCAAAATACATTGAAAGTAATTACTGGAACAAATTAAGTATATTCAATGGTAATTTCCATGGGAAATAATGTTCAAACAAAGGAACTTCAGCACTTCTTCAACAAGGATATTATATACTCTATGTAACAGGAGTCCTCTGGAATACCATGGTCCAGTGTAACTAGCTGGGACATTTACACCGAAGATTCCTTGGTGGCAGGTGAGAAAAATAAGGCACCCACCCACTGCAAAGCAGAATGTAAAAAACCATGGAATGGCAGGCAGAAGTTGATTCAGTTATGGGATATAGGTTGGTTTGAACCAACCAGTGTTCACAAATGTTTATTCACAGAGTAAGGGCATCAGAATTACCTGAGTCATTAATTAAAATTATGGAGTCTTGGTCCTCCTGTCAGATCTTATGAATAAAAAGCTCCAGCTGTGGAACACTTATTCAATTTTTTTCACAGCTACATTGATAACATGAGTTTACAGTCAATTTTGGGTATTAATTAGTGATCTAGATGATTTCTAAGAGTTCTTTCAGCTCTAAGGTTCTAAATGTTAGCTGGAGAATAATTAAGTGGAAAATAGACTTAATTGTAGAGCATTGGCCCTGGAGTCAGAGTGCCTGACTAGGTCTAGTTACCTCTCTTTGGTTCTAATCATCTTTAAAATGGAAATACTTACAGTACCTACCTTATAGTGTTGATATGACGACAAACATGTGAGAAAATGTACATAAAGCAGAACAGGGTGTGGCACATAGTAAGTGGTCAGTAAATTATAGTCATTAGTATTATTAAACCACCACTACCACCACCACTACCAATTCCACCTGGAATTGCCAGGGCACTGAATATGTTACAGAAATCCTGCCTGTGAATAATGACACATAAACCGTGACTGAAGCACTGGCCAAGATCCTTCTCTAGGCAAATCTATCAAGCTTACGTGAGAACTTTTCTTATCCTTTTTAGCATCCAGTTCTAATTGAGCTATGTATCTCAGGAAGAAACTCAATGCTCTATATACATACAAGTTTGCCTACTGCTCGTGAAGCACTCCTAGTTTTCTCATTTATCTATTTATTTGCTCTTTAAGTTAAATTCTGTAGTTTAAGAAGCTTTTCTAAAGCAAGAATAATCAAAGTGTCAGTGACCCTTGTTACTTTAATTATTTTGATTTTGGTGTGATCTTAAAGTATCTTTTCAAGAAAAAGCCCATGTTTATATTATTCATAGAACAAAGTTTGAACATTCTAACAGATCAGCATATTAGGAAGTTGAACTGCCTGTCCTCCTCCAATCTTCACTACATTTTGGACCTGAACCCAAATGCCTGATTTTAGTATAAAGCTTCTTTTGTGAGAATTTATGACTTGTTAAGTCTTTAACTAATGATAACAGAAATATGCATTAGTGAAAATACATACCAAATTAATTTCTTCTGCATTGAAATCCTCAGCCAGGAAAGCAGTTCTAGTTAAAACTTCATGGCGCTTGGTTTCATGAATCTGATCCAGTTTAGTCCCTATTACCAACAGTGGGATTTGGTTATCAGCAAACTGTTCCCGGTCATAATCCCTGTGATAAGTAATAATGAAGAGGTGAATAGAATTTACCTTTCTGATATAGATGTCTAATGTTTAAATGCAAGTAGCTTATACTATTTTACTGATATTTTACTGACTCTTACTTGGCCCCCACCTAAACCTATTTTGTCCCAATTTCTTCCATCTACTTGTTTATTTATCAACCCATCCTCACCATCTACAGAGTTTGCAGCTATTCATCTAACTACTCAAATTTTATTTTCTTGACTCTCTATAGACTAACTGAATGCCCACCAGGTATATGAAAGCAGGCTGATTTGACTTCTCCCAAAGCTCTGTCTTCTAAGGCTAACAACTCAAGAATTTTTCTAGGTAGATACAGAGAGTGGATTCAAACTTCAGTGGAGTGAAAACATAGGAATCTAGGATGATACTCAAACCTTTGGTCAGAGGGAAAAATGGCAAACTTCAGGGGTATGCATAAATTCTATACCTACCACCATACACATTTCTGTCTACAAACAGTAAAGAGAAATATATCATTTTATGAAATTGAGAAATAAGGATGCTGACGACCAGAAAAATTGACCACAGATGATGCTATAGCCCAGGGAAAGGTAGATTCAAAACATGGAAAGGAAAAGAAGCAGCTGAAATGCAAAATGAAGAGTAAAAGAAAAGAATTAAGCACCAAATAATTTTTTTAGAGCCATGGAAGAGAGCGGCGATATGAATCACTTAGGGTTAGGGGCCTTGGGTCAGTGGCTATTACAATCCTCCTCCCCCTCCCTATTTTTACCCAAAGGACAGAGTAGTATTCCTTCTACTACTGAAAGGAAGTTAGAGCCCAATGTTGACCATTTAATTTAAATTCTATTCATGTATGAGAAATAAAACAGATTTGGATTTCTGACATGTTATAAGCTCAATTTACAACAGTCAGTAAAATCTGGCTGCAAACACCTTATGACAGTAAATCAATATTGCATGATACAATCAATATAACCCAGTTAAGCATAGCTTTTCTTCTTCCTTTGACATTATTTTTCTTTCTCTTTGAATAATCTAAACCAGGGGTGTGTAAGAGGGTATGTGCAAAATTACCAAATCTTTTTGCCCTTCATAACAATCTTACAAAGCCTCAGCTACTGTTTGGCCTTGGAACATAAGTGTTTTGAACTATGTAACATCCCCATTTTTTTTTAAACCTTCCATTTCTTAAAAATATCATCATTCTATTTATTGCATCAAAGCCAATAATAGCTTGAGTTCAAGGCCTCTGATTCTGTTTACCAATATCAACAGGAGACAATATCAATTAGGAGACATGGTCCAAAGTTGAAATTTGCTTTATTAGAGAATAAAATTTTGAGAGTGTCCTCTTTAAGAATATTTCCTTTTCCTACACTCACTCCGGCTCACATACAAATTTGTGTATATATTTATCAACCATGATCTTTAATAGACATATATCTCTGTCACTGGTATTGTATAATCTCTCATACATTAACAAATATATGTACTGTATATGTAACATTTTTTTATTCACTTTTTCATTAATCTTACATCCAATTTGAAATTTGATCTCAAAATCCTTTTTTTTAAAAAAATACAATAGATGAAAAACTAATAGGGAATTTTATCATGGATGGATAAGGCTGGTAACATGACAACATCACAAAGAGACAGACAACCAGGTGTTGTAATTATATACACAATACTTTGGCAAGAACAAAAAACCAAAAACCCTGCATGTTTTAGACCTTCTTTTTTAATTTAATTATCCTCTGAGGGAAGATTTAGGATTCAGAGAAACAAATTAAGCAGACACTCACTACAGGGAAGGAAACTCGCAGGACAAGCATGCTGTACCATTTCACACTAAAAGTGAAGTCATCTGGGCTTACCCATTTGTCACCAACACTCCAGTTGGCACCAAATCCCTGTTGAGAGCTTCCAATGACCAACGATACAAGTTTTGCGATGACTTCTTATTTGTTAAGTCATGTACTAAAATAATACCTAAAATAATCAAAGCAAATGATGTCAGTACTGCAGCAATTCCTCTTCATTTCACAACTGGCAAAGGGAGGCTTAGTGTATATGAGTTAGGTTGCTGAATACACCTAGCATTTCAGTATGATTAACAAACTCAGACACAATTAATTTAAAATGTCATATACAAATTCCAACGAATAACTAATGACAAAATTTTCTGTCAGTTATATAACACTTTTTAATTCTACAAGGGCTGACAAAATGTCATTAAGCTTTTAGAATGTCTTTTCTTTTTTCCCCTCATTCACCACTTAAAGAGTGCCTGCTCTGTCTGGTCCTAATTGTAGAACTACCTCATCAATAAAAGGAATTGAAAGTACTTCAAGTATATAAGAAATTATATTTCCACAAAAGTTCAGTTTCTCCACTGTGCATAGTACTGTCATAGATACTACACACACTCTATTATTTATACTCAATAAACTATTAAATCTAAAAAGATCTTGATTTAATTGCTATTTTTCAGCTGACAAAATATTTTCCTATAAATCACCTGAGCCTAATCAACTGAAAAGTTTAGTTTTTTTTAGTTCTTTGAATTAATGGCTAGCTATAAAAGCTCAATACCTTAGTTAATAGAGCAAAAGATATATGTCACTAGAAGAGGGTAGGAAAAGATATTCAAGAAGTGTGAGTAGTAGAAAATAGATTTTTCAGAGACTGAGCAAAATAACAAAATGATGTTCAGAAATACAATTAAATTGAATCAGATATGATAGCAGACAGAACGGCAAAGCAGGTAATGATTACAATATTATAGACAAAAGAAGAAAAGTTTTAATGCCCTAGTGGAATTTAGAGTATGCTCTTGTGGTCAAAAGACTTTAGATTTTCAAACCCCTAACCCTTTCCTATGTTACCTAGATTCTACCATGAAGAGAGGACGTGAAACTGATGATTCTTCTTTCTTCAAGATGGGAGATATGTCAATTTGAAAAAGAAGGGCAGAAGAATTAAAATTATTTGGCTCCTCTGGCTTTTACAGATATTTGTGCAAGTTACAGTTGTCTTGTTCTAGCTAGCTCAGGTAAATCTGTTCCCCCTGGCATCTGGGACAAACAGAGAAATAGAGATCTGACACTTGCCCCATATTCTACTGCACTCCCTAATAAGGGCTTCTATCAGGCATTAAGGACACAAGACACAAGACAGATTTAAAAAAGGAATAAAGAACTGCCATTAAAGAATATAGTTAACATCTATTCAGCACTTATGTGCTACATGTGGTGCCTTACATGTGTTATCTAATTTGATAGTCTTAATGAAAATCATCTTTTTTACATATGTAGAAACTAAGGCTCAGAGGTTGAGTAACTTGCCTGAAGTCACATGATAAGTGAGGGAGCCAAAATTTGAACTCAGGTAACAGACAGTAAAAGATTGGGGGAAAGCAGAATTAAGTCATTTTAAGGCAAAGTTGTGGTAGATATTTTCTCCTCTCCCTTACTTCCCAGATAAAAATATCAAAAAACTATGGGTGAAACTTTTGGTTAAGAGGTGAAAGGATTACAAAGACCTAGATGAGCTATTAGGGAGGAGTCTATTCTTTGAGGGATCTCTCTTAAGGATCTCCCTTTTCCCTTATTGTCCCACTTTCATATGGGCTGAGAGTTCTTGGTCTGTAGACTGTGGGCTAGGGGGGCCATAGTGGGGCTCAAAGGAAAGAAGTCAGTGTGATAGTTGATCAGAATATGTTCCGACCTTAGAAAGAGGTCGAGATACTTGACAGGTTTCCTCCTATAGGGATTGCCAGAGTAGTCTTATCACAGTGGGAGGACGGTAGGATATTGAGAGAAGAATGTTAATGCTAAGAAAAAAGGCTGCACATTTAAATGGACTGATCCTTATGCTCTGTTTCTTAGGAAACTAAGGATGAGAGATAGAGTAAGGAACCTTTAGTGCTTCTACCAAGGGAAATGTTCCAGAGTTAGGATAAAAGAACATAAAAACTGGGTCTTTCTTAACAGGAATTTCTATTTAAACTTTAAATAGGAATACCTCTCAGTCTTATCTGTAAAATTAACATAGGGTAAATGCAATTATTTCAATAAAATTCAAGGAAGAGACAAATCACTAATGAATAGTAGGGATAAAAAAAGATAAATATGGATTTAGATGGCTTTCTTCTTCAGTACTTAATGAATATGCAACTCAGAACTCCATAAAGTTTCTAGGATTTAAATGGTCTTTAACTTTATAATAATTTATTTATAGTTTTTAAATTTAACTTTTTAATTTTTAATCTTAACTCTTTCTCAAAAAGATCTAAAAGGCAAAAGTGTTATATATCCAAACTTCTCTTTGTCAGACCAGATTGATATCAACTTTGAGAAGTCATTTGGCTGATATAATCCAAGTTTATCACTTGATTTTAGATCAAAGTCAGGCTTCATTTCTTTCTCTCCTATTCTCTAAGTCACCTAACACTATACCAGTCTTATCTATTTTTCTCACTTATATACATTCTATTAATATATGCCGTTTATCATGTACTTTCTTGCATGACAATGTCATATATTTGTGTCAACATCTTATAACCGTGTTTTGTTTCATTTATGAATGTCTTGTTTCTTCAAATAGATTGTGACACTTTCAGATAGAGTTCTGAGCTAAGTGGGAGACAGTTCTGAACTAATATAACTCATCCTGTATTTTATAGTATGTATCCAATGGCAAGTACCTTCTCTACTTCTTTTTGTATCCACAACACAATATGATATGGGAAGATAAGATATGGAAAGAGGAATATAAGGAATAAAGAAGATACCAATTACAATGTTTACCTGATAGTATGATCTAAGCAGTATAAATGAGGTGCAACTAAGAGCTAAGCATCTACCAGAAGGAAAAGGGTGATGTGTAAAATCTTGGACATCAATCAGGGACAACTTGAAATCATATTTCACAGTAAAAAAAGCTTTTAAAAATGAATGAATGAATGAATGAATAAATAAAAATGAACTAAAAAGGGGGCAGAAGACAAAAAAACCCTCCATAGGTAAACCATAGCCAGTGGTTTAGTCCCTTGACACAATAGGTACCTTATGAATTCCAATTATGTCCTCCATTATATACCTCCATCTGGAAGAGTGTTCCACGTATTTGACTATCTGCATCCTTAAACACACTCTTAGGCAGCTCTTTATAATTACATAGGATTCCTTCCAAGGACTAGATGAAAGAAATCCCTATATTTCTGCGACATTGGCTTAGACTATGGGACTCCTAATGGTTCTACTGGAACTACTCCATTGACTGGAAACATGGCACTCCCAGGGGACAGCGTTTAGAAAGTTCTGCTTTTTTTTTTTTTTTTTTTAAGATTTTATTTATTTATTCATGGTAGACACAGAGAGAAAGGCAGAGACATAGGCAGAGAGAGAAGCAGGCTCCCTGTGGGAAGCCTGATGCAGGACTTAATCCCAGGACCCCAGGATCACGTCCTCAGCCAAAGTTCAACCACTGAGCCACCAGGCACCCCAAGAAAGTTCTAAATTTTAGGTCAAGTACCCAAAATAAAATTTTATTTATTTAGTTTACGACAATGATATCAATACAAAGAAATAATGTTCTGAGTTACATGGTTAGAATCTACAAACAGGAATTCAAATGTGATATGCAGATATAAATTAAGAGTTGGGAGTGTATCAGATCTTTCTTAAAATAAGACCCACAGCATTCTATGTCAGATTATTTATACTCCTAGGTCATTAATATATGTTAGAAATAAAAATGTTTTACCATTTACAGAGTTGTAGAACACTGCTCTTGTGCTCTTGACACTGCTGGCACTGCCCACAGAGCCTCCAACATCCCATAATTCTATATAGTAGGTCTTCTCTTCTGGGGTTCCTTCTTTGTAGTCATGAACCTGACAAATTAATCCATCAAAATAATTATTATGGCCAATAAGAGCACTGGTAGCACCCTCATGCTAGTTTAGAACACTGGACATTCCATATCTGCATGACTTTTTCATCATTCCCATACCACTTGACTCTGATTGCCTCCTGTCTTTCAAGCTTCCTTCCTTTAATACTCTAGCTCTCATAATAATCCTACCACTATTTACAGCTCCCCTTCCACTTCCAAATTCTCACTTCCTTCCTAAGTATAAATTCCGTGATTCATCAATTTAGTCACTCCTTTGCCCCTCTTTCACATTGTATTCATCAGACAAAATTCCAATCTTGACTATATCTACCTTTTTCCCCAATTCCATGTCTGTAAACCAGCTAACTGGATGAGAAGCTCACAAAAAAACACATTCAAGCTGACTAGATTAATTTTATTTTCTTAAAGATTTTATTTATTTATTCATTGGAGACACAGAGAAAAAGGCAGAGACATAGGCCGAGGTAGAAGGACCTGATCCCAGGACCCAAAGATCATGACCTGAGCCAAAGGCAGACACTCAAAGCACTGAGCCATCCAGGTGCCCCTGCCTGGATTAATTTTAAATTCAAGTCTACCTTTGGAGCTGAACTTTAATCAGTTTTGTAGGCCATTTCCTCTTTTCCTCTCCTAGATAACCACTTCATATTTTCTCTTCTTTTTCAAATTTCTAATTTCTTCCCTACCCTTAAGAAGGATAAAAACTAAGATAACAGCTAAGAACCTTGCTTTTGGAGACAGAAGCAATCAGAAAAGAATTTCTACATCCTGCTTTTCATATGTCTATCCACCACCCTGCATCTGTGTCCATATAATCTGCTTTCCCTCCAGTCATTACAGATAAGTTCTCTGTATCCCCATGGCCAAAGTCCCTTCTTATGCATGAGATCCTATCTCCTCTTTCTTATCAAAGGTGAAGCTCTATCAATTCTTCCTTTTTACATCAACCCTCCCCGCCCCCAATTCCCATCAGCATACAAACATGCCATAATTTTTCCCATCTTAAAATAACCTCTTGAGGGATCCCTGGGTGGCGTAGCGGTTTAGCGCCTGCCTTTGGCCCAGGGCGCGATCCTGGAGACCCGGGATCGAATCCCACGTCGGGCTCCCGGTGCATGGAGCCTGATTCTCCCTCTGCCTATGTCTCTGCCTCTCTCTCTCTGTGTGTGTGTGTGACTATCATAAATAAATAAAAATAAAAAAATATATAAAATAAAATAAAATAACCTCTTGAACTCATGTCTTCTTTCAGCTACCACACCACTTCTCTATTCCTTTTTACAGCAAAAGCCTCCCAGAGAGTTGTTTATTCTCGACAGCCTCTAATTCTTTTCCTTACATTCTCTTTTGATCTCATTCCTATTATACTTGTGCCCCAATCATCCACTGAAATATTCCTTATCAAGATCACTAATGGCTTCCACATTGCTAAATCCAATGATCAATGAGTAGTTTTCATCTTACTCTCCCATCTGATACAACTAAATACACCTCTGCCTTATAGTACTTTTTTCACTTAGCTTCCAGGTTATCACACTCTTCTGGTTTTCTTTCCATTTCACTGGCTAATCCTTTTCAGTCTCCATTTCAGTTGTCTTTGCCTCTCTTGACCTCTAATTGTTGGAGTGTCCCAACATTTAGTTCTTGGATCTCTTTTCTTCTCTATTAATACTGGCTCTCTTGACAACTTCATCTAATCTTATGATTTTAAATGTCATTATTAGGATGAATTTCGAATTTATAATCCATCAACTAGTCCCTTGAACTTTAGGCTACCATATCCACCAGACTACAATTTAAAAATAATTTCCTGATCTTCCCTTTTAGCCTATTCTCCCAGTAAAAGGCAATTCTATTCTAGTTGCTTAAAGGGCCAAACACTTACGAGTGATCCTCAACTCTTTTCATATGACATATCTGATTTGTCAGCAAATCTTGTTTTTGCCTTACGAATATATCCAAAATTGGTTCATTTCTCACCATTTCCATTATTAACATCCAGATCAAAGCCTCTATTCATCTCTTTGCCTGAATTAATGTAATCATATCCTGAATGATCCCTACTACAGCCTTGCCTGCTTACTTCTCCCCCTTTCACACCCCCCACTCCATTTATTTTCCATATAGTAACTAGAGTGATCCTTTTAAAATGCAAGTTAGATCATATCCTCTTCTGCTCAAAATGCTTTAGCAACAGCTTTTAATTCAGAGTAAACTCAAATCTCTCTTTTTCTTGTAGTCTAGATTCTATAGACATTTATTGACTGTACTATGTAACTATTCAGAAACAGATTCTGATATATGGCAATCATATCTATTAGAATATATCTAAGAGCCAGATTACAGCATGGTGGTTGAGAGGTATAAATCAGAATCTTTCAAGAATTTTTAAGATTTTATTTATTTATTTGAGAGAGTGAGCAACAGAGAACATATGAGCAGGGGTAGAGGGAGAAGGAGAAACAGACTTCCTTGCAGAGCAGGGAGCCCAATGTGGGACTTAATCCCAGGACCCCGATCAGGACCCAGGCCAAAGGGAGATGCTTAACCAACTGAGCAACCTAGATACCCCAAGAATTTTTTTTTTTAAATATACATGCCAACAAAAGCAAAGATAAGCAAGTGGGACTACATCAAATGAAAGAGCTTCTACACAGCAAAGGAAATTATCAACAAAATGAAAAGACAATCTATGGAATGGGAGAAAATATTTGTAAATTATATATCTGATGGGGGTTAATATCCCAGTATGTAAGAACTCACATGACTAAATAGCAAAAACCCAAGCAATTTGACTTGAAAATGAGCATAGGAACCGAACATTTTTTTTTTTAAAGACATACAAATGGCCAACAAGTACATGAAAAAGTGCTCAACATCACTAATCAGGGAAATGCAAATCAAAACTACTATGAGGTATCACCCCACACTTGTTAGAATGGCTCTCATAAAAAAAAGACAAGAGATAACAAGTGTTGGCAAGGATGTGGAGGAAAAAAAACTCTGCACACTGCTGGCAGGAATATGAATTGGTACAGCCACTATGGAAAACAATATGGAGGTTCCTCAAAAAATTAAAAATAAAACTACCACACAATCCAGCAATTGCACTTCTGGGGATTTATCCAAAAGAAATGAAAACAGGATACTGAAGAGCTATCTACACTCTTCTGTTCATTGCACAATAGCCAAGATATGAAAACAACTTAAGTGCCAGTCAGTCTATGAATGAATGATAAAGATGTGCTGTAAACACACACACACACACACACACACACACAGGAATGTTGTTCAGCCATGTGAAAAGGATCCTGCTGTTTGCAAACACATGGATGAACCCTGAGCAAATTATGCGAAGTGAAAAAAGCCAGACAAAGACAAATAGTGCATAGTACCACTTACATGTGGAATCTAAATAAAAAGTCAAACTCATGGAAGCAGAGTAGAAAAGTGCCAGAAGTTGGGGATGGTAAAGGTTGGTAAAAAGGTCTCAGTTATAAGATGAATAATCTTAGGATCTAATTGATAACATTCTAACTATAATTGATAACTTTGTATTGTATATTTGAAATATACTAAGAAAGTAGAACTTAAATGTTCCCACTGAATAAATAAATAAATGTGAAGTGATGGATTTGTTAATTATTTGGATAAGAGGAATCTTTTCACAATTTATATTAAATTGTCATGATAGGGCAGCCTGGGTGGCTCAGTGTAAACCAGTTTAGCGCCTGCCTTCGACCCAGGGCGTGATCCTGGAGACCCGGGATGGAGTCCTACATTGGGCACCCTGCATGGAGCCTGCTTCTCCCTCTGCCTGTGTCTCTGCCTCTCTCTTTCTCTCTCTCTCTCTCTCTCTCTCTCTCTGTGTGTGTCTCTCATGAATAAATAAAATCTTTTAGAATAAATAAAATCTTTTAAAATAAATAAATAGTCATGATATACGCTTTAAATATCTTACAATTTTATTTATTATACCTCAGCAAAGATGAAAAAGAGAGAAAAAAATCCTTAGAGAACAAAAAGAAATATATAAGCCAGACTTACTGAATTAGGACCTTTGGGTTTAGTTCTGGGCATGTGTAATTTGAACAATTCTCCAAATGATTCTGCTATAACCCCTAGTTAAGAACTGCTGAATTTTATAAAATAGAACTACTTTGGTTATCAGGAGACCTAAACTAAATTCTTGATCGCCATTATCTTTGGCCCTCAGTTTCTTTACCTATCTATACAATGAAGTTGCATCATGTATTTAGTGTCTTTGAAATAATAAAAAGATAGCAGATAAGTTAAAATAGATATCAGAAAAAGTACTAAAATTCACATATTATACTTAACAGAATACGTCACACTTTTTACTTACAGTTTTTTTTTTTTGTCCAAATACTTTTGTCTAAGGAAAAATTTAAGTAAGATACTCTACAGACAGCCACACTGACAAGAGAAGACAATTATTAGACTGACGACAAAGAGGACAGGACAGAAAAATGAGAATAGCAAAGTCATAGCAGTTGGGACTCTTGTGGACAATGAAAGTTTCTCCTGTATACTATGATAAAGGTATCACTATTTTGTTATATGGCAAAATAACTGATTAAGATAAGATGTGATCATGTCAGGTCATCAATAAAAAAGTTAAACTACAGGAGTTTTGTTTGAAAAAGCAGGGAAATTTATATCTTATAATGATTTCTAAGCAAAGCCACTGAAACGATTAATAAGGAGTCAGTTATCTGCTATTGAAAACCTTAGTCACTTTAGTGAAGCCTTCTTGATTCTGCCTCCCTTCCCTGCCCCAAACCAACCAGAGCCAGTTAGGTACTACTATTTGCTCCCACCGCACCCTGATAAGACATTAAGATCCATCTATTATTTCGCTAACCATATTGTTTTATTTATCTGCTGATGTATATTCTATTAGATTGTAAGCATAAGGCAAGGGGCTGCGCATTATTCGTATTGGTAGACCTAGAAAAGAGCATAATACCTAGCACATATTAGATGCTTATATATGTTTGTTTAAATCAGTGAATAAATTCAGGATATTTCATCTTCCAAGGTTTTATTACATTAAGCTTATTATTTTACTGAATTCCAGTGCTTCTCAAGTACAGTTCTGAGAACAAATGAAAACAGAACCAATAGAAAGCTGGTTAAAAAATACAGACTCAAGTTGCATTTTTGATTTAATAAATATAAAATTACAGATTCTTAGATCGCTCCTGAAGCTTCTGGGGTGAAACTCAAAAATCTGTATTTTTAAAGAAAGCTCCCTATGTGATTCTGTAACATAATTAAGTTTGGCAACCAATGCAGTACATCACCTTTTTTCTCTAAAATTATTTCAAATGTCTAATTTTGCCTCCCCTAAAATATTTTAGTGACTCTTTTAAGAATAGCCACCATGTAATACACCAGGTAGCATGCCGTCTTAGTCTTGCAATGTACTAAGTCTGTTAGCCAGCTCCCTTAGGCTACGTATACTCCCAAGCCACACTGACCTCCTCAACTATATTCTTCTCTACCACAAAATATCTTCCCTAATCAATTCTTTTCATGTCTCCTTGCAGAGTTACAAGAGAAGGTGCCCTTCTTCCTTTCCAATTTGCTCAATCAATATTTAGCTTTACTTATTTCAAATGGAATGAGTCTAAGAACTTTCAACCAGTAGCTTATAGCTTGTAGCTATGATATTATATCTTTTATATGGGTGAATGATCGAAGGGAAAGCTTGACATTACAACAAGTATTGCTTTGGACATAGTAAGTGGTAAGCTGGTGCTAGGCTAACAGCCCAACATGATGGGACAGTTATGGCAAATTATAAGAAATATGTTTTATATTTAGATCAGGTCATCAAGGATCTGATATACTTAAAGTCATTACAGATTGACAGCTATACAAGGAAGGATTTTCTCAATAGGTAGCAAAAGTATGTGCTGATCATTAAGTGGGAAAAGGAACCATACTTCTCAATGCTGCTGTTACTTTGGTACTTCTCATTTACTCACCTCGTGATTTTTTATTGGAAACTAAATCAAGACTGAGCACAAAATGTTTTGCCTCATTTGAAGAGTTTACTTATTATTTGTAACTTTTAAAAAGCAGAAAGAGGCTCTCTGCTCTTACCCAATTGACAGACAGCTACCCCTTCTGGTGCAGTGACAACCAGGACCCTGAGATGCAATGGTGAAAACTGGAGTAAGCAGATTTGGCCATATTGGGCACCTAGTCACTAGGGCTGCTTTTAACTTTGGCAAAGTGGATAACTGTCACCATCAGTGACCCCTTCATTGACTTCAACTACATGGTCTATAGGTTTCAGTATGATTCCACTCATGGCAAATTCAACAGCACAGTCAAGGCTGAGAAAGGGAAATCTGTATCAATAGGAAGCCTATTTTCATCTTCAAGGGGTGAGATCCCACCAACATTAAATGGGATGATACTGGTGCTGAGTATGTTGTGGCATCCACTGGGTCTTCACCACCATGGAGAAGTCTGTGGCTCACTTGAAGGGTAGGGCCAAGAGGGTCATCATCTCTGCCCTTTCTGCTGATGCCCCCAAATTTGTAATGGTCATGAACCAAGAGACGTATGACAACTCCCTCAAGTTTGTCAGCAATGCCTCTGAACCACCAACTGCTTGGCCCCTCTGGCCAAGATCATCCACGACAACTCTGGCATCATGGAGGGACTCATGACCACAGTCCATGCCATCATTGCTACCTAGAAAATGATGGACAGCTCCTCTAAGAAGCTGTGACATGACGGCCAAGGGCCATCATCCCTACTTCTACTGGCACCGCCAGTCTAATAGGCAAGGTTTTCCCTGAGATGAGGAGAAGCTCAGTGGCATGGCCTTCCATGTCCCCACCCTCAGCGTGTCAGTCATGGATCTGACCTGCCACCTGGAAAAAGCTGTCAAATACAATAACATCAAGTAGGTGGTGAAGCAAGGAGCATCTTGGGCTGCAATGAGGATGGCTGTCTCCTGTGACTTAAACAGTGACATCCACTCTTCCATCATCGATGCTGAGGCTGGCACTGCCCTCAGTGACCACTTTGGCAAGCTTACTTCCTGGTATGAAAATGAATTTGGCCACCATGCCAATGGGGTAGTGGACCTTATGGTCCACATGTCCTGCAATGAGTAAGAGCTCCCTGGACCACTAGCCCCAGCAGGAAGAGAGAGGCCCTCAGCTGCTGGAGAGTCCTTGGCCCAACTCATCCACCAACACACTGAGAATCTCCTGACTTCTACACAGTTTCCATTCCAGACCCTCTAAAGAAGAGGAGAGGCCTGGGAAGCCCTACATTGTCACATACCATCAATATACTGTACCCCTCCCCAAAATAAAAAGCAGAAGGAAATTTAGTAAAGAAAATGATGCACATTAAAAACACTGGATGCTGTAAATGCTCTCTAATAATGTGGTTTACTATGTATGCCTGCAAAGTTACTAAAGAGAGACAGAAAGCAAGAGGTTTTAGGAGAGAGTTGGGAGAAAAGGGGAAGGATAAAAAGAGCAACTAGGAGAGTGTACTAGGGGAGTGGGAATCACACTTTTATAATTTGCTGCTATACTTCCAATTCCTTGCAGTGTCTGATACCCAGGAGGTATGCAATATATGTACTAAATGAACAAATGAATGAATAGAAAGGTTACTGCTAACGATCTCTTCCTTTCCAGTAATCTTATGCTGCTCTAGCCAAGCTCATGTCGCCTATTACCAAAAAAGCAACTTTTCCCATGTATTCTGTACCCATTCACTCCTTTATCTAACCTCTAAACTGTGCAAGATAGATTAAAACTTGTCTCTATTTCCTCTCCGCCTACCTGCATCATTTGGTGTCTGCCACTAACATTCCATTGCACTTTCAAAGGTCAGCAATGACTTCATCACCACCATTTTTTTTCCTCTCAATCCTTATACATCCACAGTATTTCATAGCAAAACTCAATCCCTCCTTCATGAAATTCTCATTTCCCTTTGCTCTTGTGGTAGTTCATCATCTTTGTTATCCTCTTACCTCATTGATCAATCTTTCTCTGACCCCTCTTCTCATCTGCAACTTCCCAAATCTACCTCAAGGTTTTCCCTCAGCTCTCCTCTTTCTAAATTTGCTTTTTGGAAAAATTCATCAACTCTCATGATCTGGGATTATTTCCATGCAGATGATTCCAACTCAGAATTCTCTCTTGAGCTTCTCTACCTCATCTCTGAATGCCTTCTGGACAGTGTCAGTTTGATAGCTTCATCATGTCCAGAACTGAATTTATTATCCTTTATTTCCCCTTTGCTGATACTGTATATTCCTGTTCTTGAAGAAATAGTCCATTGAGTCGTTAACACCCAATATAATTTTCCATTCTTTATAAACACCTCACTTTTTCTCTTGAACTGCTGTAACACTTATATTCTCTATCAGTGCTGTCACAGAACATTCCATAATGATAGAAGTGTCCAGTATGGCAAACTGTGATTGTTGGGCAGTTTAAATGTGGTTAGTTCAACTTAGGAACTAAATTTTTCATTTCAGTTATTTTAAATGTAAATTGCCACATTAGTCTAGTGGTTACTGTATTTAATAGCAGTAGAATAGTTTTTTCTTAATACTCTTCTGGAACAAGAAGCAGGACAGAGTAGTACTCAAGAGCATAGGCTCTTGAACCAGGTTGCCTGGATTTGAATCCCAATCCCATCATTTACGAGCAATGTGACCTTGAACAAGACATTTAACACCTCTGTGCCTCCACTGCTTCAGGTATCAAATAGGGGCACTAATAGTACCTCCCTCGAAGGGTTGTTATGGGAATTACAAGAATTAGTATGTAAATGGGTGCCTAGGCAAAGTAAGCACTAGGAAATATTAGCCATCTTCCATTATTATCATTTCTAAAATCATTCACATATATAAACCTTATCTCACCTACTAGATCCTACTTCACATTTTTAGCAAGGATAGAGATTGTCTTTGCTTTTTAAATTTCTCCCCAGTGCTTGCACATTATTATGCTGCCCAAAGAGGAAGTCAATAAATATTGATTGTGTGCAATGTGTAAATTAGAGTTAAAAATCCCATTAAAGTGAACTAGAAATGACAAGTCAATTTCCTTTTTTATAATTTGTGAAAAGATTAAATTCTGTAAGTCTTGTTTTCATAAGTAGGAGTAGCCATGCATTTATATTAGTCACATTAGACTTGGGGCAACAAAATTAGAAGACAGTAATGAATGAAAAATACTGCAAAACAAAACTTTTCTTTTTTCCTTCAATTCAGTATGAACACCTCTCTACCGCATACTAAATCCAAAATGTTAGTAATTACTGAGTGCATACATTAAGCTCATTAGTTTCCCCCAGTACTTGAAATTAAACAATTACATTATCACTTTTATCATCTCTATTTTTAGTTGGTTGTTAGATGTGAAATGAGCTAAAAGGGAAAATTGTTTCAAACAGTTTTTGAAGAGGGTGTATTCATGGATCTACAAGGATTCTGGAGATACCCTCCCTCAGCTTTCAATAACACAGAAGCTGGAACTGCAATGTAAAGTTGCTACAGGAGAAAGTGTTCTTCCAAGCTATTTAGGTAATGGTTTTATCATATTTAATCATTCTTGCTAGAGGAAAGAACTGTTCCCTTTATTATGACAATAGTCAAAACAATTTACGTCTATGACAACTTTACTTAAGATTATCATTTTAAAATGCCTTTTACTTATGTTGTCATTCAAGAAATGCATTCTTCTCAAAGATGGAAGACAGACCAACCAGCCCAAGATACAGTGAAGAGTAATAAAAGCAAAGTAACTTTCACCTCCATGCCTCATTCATTGACAACGCAATTCAGGCAGCCTGGCTTTATAGGAGTTAATTAGTACTACACTCATTCTGGTAAAATTAGTCACAGTAAACACCACCCACAAACCTGTAGGCTAGCTAAAGCAGGTACTATTTACCTCTATTCTGTAGAAGATACACTAAAGTTCAGAGACTGATTAGTCTAAGGTCACTCTTGAGTGGTCACTGACCCAGAAAGTAGAAGTTTAATTTTTTAAAAATTCTTTATTTAACTCAATTTACTTAACATATACTATATTATTAGTTGCCAGGGTAGAATTTAGTGATCCATCAGTTGAATATAACCCTCATTGCTCATTACATCAAGTACCCTCCTTAATGCCCATCACCCAATTATCTCTTCCCCCTACCCATTTCCCCTCCAGCAACCTGTTTCCTAGAGTTCAGTGCCTCTTATTGTTTGCCTTCCTCTTTTTCATGCTTTATTTTCCTTTGCTTCCTCTATGTTCATTTTTCATTTTTTAAAGATTTTTATTTATTTATTCATGAGAGACACACACAGAGAGAGAGGCAGAGACATAGGCAGAGAGGGAAGCAGGCTCCATGCAGGGAGCCTGATATGGGACTTGATCCCAGGACGCCAGGATCACGCCCTGGGCTGAAGGCAGGCACTTGCTTAACCGCTGAGCCACACAGGCGTCCCATCTTTTTTGTTTCTTAAATTCCACATATGAGTAAAGTCATATGGGATCTCTCTTTCTCTGACCAACTTATTTTGCTTAGCATAATACCCTTTAAGTCCACCCGCGTCGTTGCAAATGACAAGATTTCATTCTTTTTGATGGTCAAGTAATATTCTATTGTGTGTGTGTGTATGTGTATATACACACATATGTAACCATATATATAACTATATATACACACACACATATATATATATATATATATATATATATATATATATACTACATATTCTTTATCCATTCATGTATCGATAGATATCTGGGCTCTTTCCATAGTTTGGCTTTGGTGGCTATTGCTGCTATAAACATTGGGGTGTATGTGCCCCTTTAATCACTGTGTTTGTATCCTTTGGATAAAAACCCAGTAGTACAATTGCTGGGTTGTAGGATAGCTCTATTTTTAACTCTCTGAGGAACCTCCATACTGTTTTCCAGAGTGGCTGCTCCAGTTTGCATTCTCACCAACAGTGTAAGAGGGTTCTCTTTCTCCACATTCTCGCCAACATCTGTTGTTTCCCAACCTGTTAATTTTAGCCCTTCTGATTGGTATGAGGTGGTATCTCATTGTGGTTTTGATTTGGATCTCCCTGATGCTGAGTGATGTTGAGCATTTTTCATGTATCTGTTGGCCATTTGTATGTCTTCTTTGTAGAAATAACTGTTCTTGTCTCCCTTCTTTTCAATGTTATGCCCTCTCACAGAAAGGGATTTAGAAAAGTCCAAAAGGAAATTTTTTCCAGAACTTGCTATTGGCAAGTTGCCAACTGAACTCATTCTCTAGTATTTGTTTTTCTTCTACATCTAAGAATTTGGGAATGTGGCAGATGGAAATGACGTCGACATTCATAGACATTCTGACTTCAAATTCACTGAAATGCTACAAAAATATTTTTTAAAAATAAAGAGGATAAACTCAAGAAAATCAAAGGGAAATCCTCAGATGCTAAAATCTTTTAAAAGCAAATAGAAGAAATTACCTTCAGAAGAAATAATAACTGAAACGAAGAACTTAAAAACAGAGTAAGAAGTAAGAACTGATCCAGAGATCAGTTAGCTTCAGGGGCCAGACCCTCCAGTTTTAGTATCCATTCAGGAATGGAGATCTGTTTTCTGGCTTTAAAGGCAAGAATATATATGGGGGAGTGACAAAGACTAGACTATAGCTCCCTTCATGAAATCTGGACCCTTGGTGAGTTGCCCAGTCAGTGACAGATAGTAGTAAAAAACTATCCACTGGAACCTCAGGTAAGATTGGTACAGAATAGATAAAGAGTCTACAAAAAATGGAAACCACAGGCCCGTACTGTAATTAGATATTTGGAGAGTATACATTATCTAGACAGCATGGAAATTCCTAGCTTTGAAATTTTAAGTACCACTGAAATCCCTAGGGCTCTGGAAGCAACAGAAATGAAAGAGTACTGCACTTTCACAACACAGCATACAGATCTTCCATAGGGAAGAGGAAAAAAATCCTGCTGAAGGTGTAATCATCTTCAAAGAATTATAAACCATACAAAGAGATACATTTCCATGAGGTACAGTCAGCACACACAGCAAGTAGAATATCTACCATTTACTCAATAAATAAATAAATAAACAAATAAATAAAACAATCCAAAAGAAACCATAAAATAGTATGTTAAAAATGATTAAAATAAAGAGTAAAACCATAATGAAAAATCAAGATATTGTGAAAAATTTTGACATTTGAAAAAGAACCAAAAGGAATATTTAGAAATAAAAAATTACAGTTACAAAGGTGAAAAGCTTAATGGATATATTAAAAAACAGATTAGACATGGTTGAAGAGATTCTTAATTAACTGGAAGGCAGATAAGAGTACATGATCCAGAATGCAGAAATAAAGGAGAAATAAAGAACAAAAAACATAGAAGTAGAATGAAGATAGGACAAAAATCTAACAGAAGTGCAAAAGAAGATGATAGAGGGTTGATGGAAAACAACAGATAATGGCTAAAAATTCTGAAAAATGAAGACAGACATGAGAGCCAAAACTTTCTGATAGAATGATTAAAAATGAATCCATATATAGATATAAATTAAATTAGTAAAACTACAGAACATTAAAAAAGGGCAGCCCTGGTGGCTCAGCAGTTTAGTGTAGCCTTCAGCCCGGGGCATGATCCCAGAGACCTGGGATCAAGTCCCACATCGGGCTCCTTGCATGGAGCCTGCTTCTCCCTCTGCCTCTCTCATGAATAAATAAATAAAATTGAAAAAAAAAAATAAAAGAACATCAAAAAATCTTTTATTTTTTAAAGATTTTATTAGTTTATTCATGAGAGACACAGAGACACACACACAGAGAGAGAGAGAGAGAGAGAGAGAGGCAGAGACACAGGCAGAGGGAGAAGCAGTCTCCCTGCACAGAGCCCGATGTGGGACTCGATCCCAGGACTTGATCCCGGGACTCCACCACCATGCCCTGGGCCGAAGGCAGTCGCTAAGCTGCTAAGCCACCCAGGGACCCCCCTGGGGTGATTTTAAAAATCTTTTAAAAGCAAATAGAAAAAATTACCTTCAGAGGAAATAATAATTAGGCTGACTAAAGAGTTCCAATCAGCAGAAATATAAGTCAGTCTGTGGAACAACATCTTCAAAGAACTAAAGGCAAAGAACTGCCCACTGAGCTAACTACCATTCCTTTCCTATTTTTTTTTTTAAAGATTCATTTATTCATTCACAAAGGCCAGCACCCAACCTCTGAGCCACCCAGGCATCCCTATTTATTTCTTAACTCAATGGAGAGATCTATACTAGTAGAAGAGACATTTGAACAGGACTACCTGGGATTAGCAAAGACCAACAGTATCTGGGAAGACATTTAATTTGGTAAAAACTGCGCCTGAATTTCCTAAATTTGAGCTGCAAGAAGACCTAGATCTTAGGCTCCAGAAGCTTCTGCCTTTTCATAGATTTGTAGCGAAACGTTGTCTGTCTTAGTGCCAAAGTAAACAGAATTATTTATGGAGCATCTCAAGTGAACTCTAGATACATAGCACAGTAATTAAAATTGAAGTCTCTGGATTAAGACTACTTAGACAAGATCGGGTCCCTTCAGGGTAGTAGGCCGTAGATTGGATTAAGACTATATAGGATTACATCTTGATTTGGCTTTCTTTCTGCACTGAGTCAATTTCATCAAGGTACTTCTCTATGCCTTAGTTTCTATAGTTATACCTCACAGTTTAAAAAGATTTAATTAGAAAAGACATGTATGGCATTGGCATAGTATCTATCACAGAGTAGGTGGTTAATAAAACCCCAGCTATTATTATTAGTTTTGACTACAATAGTATAATTTGATCATTGTAGTTTAAAGGGCTTATCTTTAATATGATTATAGAAAAACTAAAATATCAGAAACACATACTCTGACATCTACTGAACAGCCCACAGTCCATGATGGATTTCCTAGTACTTGATTTTGGCACAGAAGATGAACCAGTGAAGATTTCCCGACACCTGCAAAAGATATAAGAATTCTAGTCATATAAGAGATATGCTGAAATATTTATTATGACAAAAGTAAGTCTGAGCATATGCAGTAATAATGATATGTAAAGTATGGTTGTTTAAAGGGTGGTCACACTATACCAACCATTTAATTAGTTTTAATGATAAAAAGATGGTTAAATCCAGCTTTCTCTCAAATTATTCTTGAATACTGTCAGTGACAAGGATTCACCATTTTACAATACGTTATTTAGACACTCTAGTTCTCCCCATATAGTGATTTCTTTCTTTCTTTTTTTTTTTTTTTTTAAAGATTTTATCTATTTATTCATGAGACCAAGAGAGGCAGAGACACAGGCAGCGGGAGAAGTAGGCAGGCACTCAACCACTGAGCCACCCAGGTGTCCTGTATATAGTGATTTTTAAAAGGGAGCCAAAAACTTGGCTCAGACTTAGCCCTTTGGAAAAAGAGAAATACTCTGTTCCCTCTTCGAAGATAGCACTTTGTTTTCTTGTAAATCTCTTGGGTTCAAGGTAATGTATTTTTTTTAAGATTTTATTTATTCATGAGAGACACAGAGAGAGAAGCAGAGATGTAGGCAGAGAAGCAGGCTCCATGCGGGGAACCTGATGTGGGACTCAATCCCAGGACCACGGGATCACGCCCTGAGCCAAAGCCAGGTGCTCAACCACTGAGCCACCCAGGCGTCCCGGTAATGTAGTTATTAATGCTAGAACTAGCATTTAGGACATCCAAATGAAGAGGAAAGGAAGTTCTGATGCCTGTGTGTCGAATCACTCATTAGATTAACAGCATTTGGGGATGCCATTATAACAAGCAGAGTTGGTGAATCTTTATGCCACACTAGTTGTATCAAAAACTTAGACCATCTCTTTGTGTGCATTACTGTGTATGAACCTATCAGTTACGTTTATTTATTATAAAAAGCTGTATTTACAATCTAGAAAGAATTTTTAAAAAAGGAAAAAATTTACTGAAGAGCCCTATAGGCAATATGTAAGATTATTTATATCATAAGCAGGGTTTTTCTAAAAGCAGGTTGTTACTGTGAATATGTACATGGTGTACTTAAAAACAATAAAATATATGCCTTTGCTTGCACAGCTGGTCCTATCTGGAATATCCTCCCCATCCTCATTTCATTTTCCCTTCCCCATTGGCCTGGTGAGTCAATCCTTCAAGACTCAGCATCTGTTTAGTTATAAAGTCTTTTTGAATTCCACAGATAGAACTACGGACACTATCCACCATCCTCTGGGTCTCCACTGTACCCTTTACATTTTTCTACAAAGCACTGAAAACACATTATTACATTTCTTAGTTAATAGGTTTTATTCACTCTGTTTAAATTTTTTGAGGGTTGGGACTGGGTTTTACCTGTCGTTTTTATCTTCAGTATTCAGAACAGGGCCTTAATTAGTATTTATTTAGTGGTAAAATTTTCCATGTTATTACAGAATCTTCATAAACATTTTTAATGCCTCCACAGTAGTTCAGAGAGTAGACATAACAATTTACTTAACCATTCCTTCTCGCTATTAGGTATTTAACTTTTTCACTATGCTAAGAAAAGACTTGTTCAAATTAAAATTATTTCCTTAGTATACCTTCCCAGAAGCAAAATTAATATGTAAAAGGAAATGAACATTTAAAGTTCTTGATATATATTGACAACTTTCACCTGGTTAATCTGTCACCAGCCATACATATGAGCCTGCAGGTCTTGTTGCACCTCAACAGTATTCTGTAGTTACTTTTACATCTATGTTAACTTTTAAAAAAAATTTATTTATCTGAAAGAGAGAAAGCAAGAGCACAAGCTGGAGGCAGGAGAAGCAGACTCCCCTCTGAGCAGGGAGCCCGCCTCAGGGTTACATACCAGAATCATGACCTGAGCCACGGCAGATGTTTCACCAACTGAGCCACCTAAGCTAACTTGATAAAAGAAAAAAAGGGACATCTTGCTTTACTCTGCACTTCTTTATCTTCTGGTAAAGATCTATATTACAATTATCTGTGTTAATCAGTTCTTTCCTCTCTTATGAATTATCTGTTGATGATCTCTGCCCATTTATTTCACGGCTTTTAATGTTATCAATGTGCTTAACTTCTCTATATATTAGCTGTCTCCTGTAATTTAATCAAATATTTTCCCAGCTCTCTCTTTACTTTTTGTTTTTTTTCAATACAGACATTTAAGATTTTTGAGTACACAAATTTGGCACTGTCTTTGTATCTACTGCACTGCATCGGATATGTGATCTTCAGGGCACAGTGTTGATTTCTGTGTTTACATGTAGGCTGTTTATATATGAGGCATGTATCTTGGAACTTAGTTATGAGCCTGATGCAAGGCTTGGGCGTTCAGTTAAGCATAACTTGTGTCAGTGAACATATCTATGCAGCAATACTGTATAGTTCTCCATGAATTCACTGCTTTCGGTGATAAGAATTGACTAACACTGGATAGACTGTCAACAGAACAATTGAAGTACCAGGAAAATTGACACAAATTCATTTCTTTCTTTTTTTTTTTTAAGATTTTATTTATTTATTTGACAGAGAGAGAGAGAGAGAGAGACAGAGAGAGAGAGAGAGCAAGCAGGGGGAGTGGCAGACAAGAGGGAGGAGGAGAAGCAGGCTCCCTGCCAAGCAGGAAGCCTGATGTAGAGCTCAATCCCAGAAGCCTGGGATCATGACTTGAGCCAAAGGCAGACGCTTAACTGACTGAGCCACTCAGGCGCCCCTAACTATTCTTTTTTTTTTTTTTTTTTTAAATTTATGATAGTCACACACACACAGAGAGAGAGAGAGAGAGGCAGAGACACAGGCAGAGGGAGAAGCAGGCTCCATGCACTGGGAGCCCGACATGGGACTCGATCCTGGGTCTCCAGGATCACGCCCTGGGCCAAAGGCAGGCGCCAAACCGCTGCGCCACCCAGGGATCCCTACCCCTAACTATTCTTTAAGAATTTTGGGAGGTGGGACTCCTGGGTGGCTCAGTGGTGGAGTGCCTGCCTTCAGCTCAGGTCGTGATCCCTGGGGTCTTGGGATTGAGTCCCGCATTGGGCTCCCCATGTGGAGCTTGCTTCTCCTTCTGTCTATGTCTCTGCCTCTCTGTGTTTCTCATGAATAAATAAATAAAAATCTTTAAAAAAAAAAAAGAATTTTGGGAGGTGCTAATTCTATATTTCCATCATTACAACCAAATTAGATCAAATGACACGATTCGCATGGAGAAAAAAAAGATCCAATATAATTAAATAAGTACCAGTTCCAAATTTAGTTGTCAGTAATATGTAAAGCTCATTCCTTATCTTGGAAAGAACAAAGAAGAAAAAGATATGTGCATATCAATGAGACTTTCGGGATTCCTTATTAAATTATCAAATATCTCTATGGGATACAAAACCCATCTCTAAATTTCAAGTCATTCTTTCATGTATTTATTAAATCCTCAAAATTTCACAGGGGAAACAGCCTTTATTCATAAGTAAACTCTGACGTTTGAATACAAAGGGAGATGAGTGTAAAAAGTCAGGAGATCAATGTTAAAAGGGAACTGATAAAAAGGCAGTAACTGCACACATGGCCTAACTTCGTAAATGTGTGATAAGATCAACCGAGTGGGCATGATTATGTCTTCTGTTTTACAACTAAACTATAAGGAAAAAGAAAAGCTTATTAATTGCCTAATCACCTTCCCACATTTAATGCAGCAGCCAATTCAACCCTGTTATGTAATGCACTGATTCCACAGTTACAGCCTCAGCATTTACTATAGTGCCTGCCGTGTAGCAGGTACTTATGTATTTCTTGTGAAAAAGAAAAAAAAAAAGCAACTAGTTCCAACAATATGTAACATCAAAGGTTTGTTAGATTCAACAGAGAACTGAGTTAAAAATGAGAGAGAACACCCACTTCCAGGTATCATGAACCGTATTACCTCTGGATTCCAGTCTCAGATTCTACTTGGTGATGATACTCTTGCCAAGTCCCTTTGGACCATCATTGCTTTGTTCATCTGTATAAAACCGAGTGGCTTCATTAAATTAACTTCAGCACCACTTCAAGCTCAAGGACTGGAGTTGACAAACTGGATTATATTCATAGAATCTCATAATGCAGCTTTCTTAAGGGAATATTAAATAATGCTATCTATAAAATATTTTGCAATGCAAATGATCTTCAGGCAACGTGGAAACGTTCTTAACCTCCTGCCCTCTACCACAATGGTGCACGGTCTGTGAGGCTAAGTTTTCAAGCTGTTTCAAGCTGTTTGGTATGTGCCCTCTCCACCTCCGAGCATCTGGTACAATGCCTTTGCTCACAGCACACACATTCATAGGTCGACTCCAGAAAAGCGCATCTGCGAAATGCAAGGTTGGCATTTATTCCGAGTTCTTAAAGAACAACAGATGTGGAAGTTATCGTTAAGTAAGAGAAGGGTGGTGGGGTGGGAGGGGGCAATGCAGACTTCCATTTTAGTTCTCAAAAGTCCAAGGTGTCAAAAGAAGAATTTTAACAGCTAAGATTATTAAATTGCGCTCGGCATTAAATCCCAGCTGTCTCGTGATACGGTTTTTTAAATCTTAATTGCTCTACTTCTTACAACCTAGCACATAATAGGTTTGCAGTTAGGGCTACAGAGAGCAGAGAAACCAAGAAGCTCCGATGAGAGTAAAACAGGACTACCACCCACGATTTCATTTCATTATATGGTTCAGTGCTTAAGGGTGCGGACTCTGGGTTCAAACGGGTTGTCATTTACCTCTCTTCCCTCTTCAGTTTTCTCATCTGTTAAATGGGGTTAAGAGGGCTGCTCTCGGGTTACATGAGTCAATATATGGAAAGCACTTGGCACAGTGTCCTCCTCAGCGCATGTTTTGAGTTCCGCAATGAACAAAAAGCTCTTGAAGGCACGACCCCAACTTACGTATCCTTAGCCGAGCGCCCAATATAATACTCAACGTCTGCGTATCTTTTAAAACAAAAGGACTGACAATACTAGGCAGGCCTACGGTCGCCGGGGAGACCGACCCGCAAAAGCGCGAAGGCGGAGAAAGGCCGGGGCTCTGCGCCTGCGCAACGCCTCCTGCTTCCAACCGAGCAAAGTCCTCTGGGAAGTGTAGTTTTTTTTTTAGACCTTGAGAGGGCCTTCAGCCATGGCCGGGGCCAGATCGTTAGAGGAGGGGGGGGAGAGTTATGAAGGAAGAAGGTCATTATCAGGCAACTCGAAAGTGTCGGGAGCCCGAGAGGTGGATGAAACCGCTCACCTGAGTCTCCCAACACCAGTACCTTCACCCGATCCAGGGACGCCATCTTGCTACCGCCGGAGGTTAAAGCCTCTTCCGGGATGCCAGGCCAACCAGAGCTCCGTACGGAAGGGACCACCTTCAATTTCATTGGCTAATCGCGGGCACGACTGTTTTGATTGAAGGCTTCGCTGTGCTGATTGGCCCGCTCGGTTCACAGCGGGGGGGCGTGGGGTGGGGTGGGGCTTCCAAAGCCGGTCGCAGGAATAAGGCGTTTTCTTCGTCGCGCGAGTGGCGTGGCTCTTTTAAGCCGGTAGTTGAGGCGCTGAGGGGAGCTGTAGTGGGAGTGTTCGAGGATTCGTTTTGGTAAACCTTGTTCCCCTGTTTTCTTGTTCTGGATTCCCTGGTCCGGCGTCGCATTTCAGGGCTTCTTCCTCTTTTATTTTTCCCCCTTTCTCCCTAGCGACCCGCTTCCCCTTAGGTACTCTCTTGACCTGGTCCTCCAAAGAGCCATTGACCCCGGAGCGGCCCTGTGTGCGACCTCGGGTAGGACGGGCTCGGCGGCGCCGAGTGTGACCCCAGGACTCCCCTGGCACAGTCCGAGGGAACTTAGAGGCTTGGGGGGCGGGGGGCGGGTCTGTCATTGGGGAGGAGAGAACATTACTGAACCGAGTTCGCGGAGGGCAGCTGGTCCGCAGGTTTTGCTGGGTTAACGCCGCGTTCTGTATGAAGGTATGGAAAGTACCATGAACCGTGGTGACAAAACAAAAACAAAAAACAAAACAAAACAAAAAAAAACAACCAAACAAAAACCCCCACAGTTAGACGTGTACGATCCACGTTCTAGAACTGGAATACGGGTATCCTGAAATAATGTAACCGGACTCTCGCAGCCGCTGCTTTTCTCCTGTATCTCCCATCCTGCCGTCCGCATAGTCTGTTAAAACAGCGAATTCGATCCTATCCCCTCCCTCCTGCTTAAAAAACCACTTGAAGTTTCAGGAGAGGGTTTTCAGTAGCCTGCCTTTCTTATACTCTGGAAGCAGCAAGGGAGGAAGTGAACTGGGTGGGTGGGGGGTGGGGGTGGGGGTGTGTGTGGGGGAAGCTGGCAGGGTGGGCATACTGGGTGAACACGTGCTTCGGACGGACTCAGGGGAAGTTTTATGTAAGTACTTGGTTAGCCGGGCTGGAGCTGGGAAGTGGTGAACAAGAAAAAAGAGACGAAGAAGCTACCAGTCTGCTCGCTCACTGCAAGGTAGAAAGGGAAAGCACTGTATGAAAGGGGAACATTTTTAAGCTACTAAGGGGGCGGGAGATCTGGGAAGGTCTCGCTGAGAAATTTTAGACGTGAAGGTTGATGAGAAGAGAGTTTGAGCTTAGCTTTGTGGGCAGAAAGAACAGCAAGTGCAACAGGCCTGGAAGTGGAGAAAGCATGTGTGGCTCCTGGAATTGAGGGAAGGCCAACGTCGCTGGAGATGAGGCTTAGAAGGATGTGTAGGGTGCTGCGGAGAAAGCGTGCATTTCAGCTTTGTTTCTCCAAACCTGTGCCTGGTGCCTGGCTAAATTTTTGTATGATGAAAATACGTAGGGTTCAGAAATAAAACCAACGTGTCTTTGAGGGTCTGGATGGATAGGGAGGAAGCTGAGGCTGGGAGGTCACTGATGGGCCGGGGTTGGTACTAAAAGGTCACACTTTTTGAAAGTCTCCAGAGACCCAGTCCATCTCCTTCCCTGTTTAAAACTGTCAGCTGCCCTTGAGCCGCAGGTGGTTTCCATGTGGGAACACAAGTCTCACTTTTTTTTTTTTCCTTTAGCTATTTTCACTTTTCAAGCTTAAAGTTGAAATTTATGTGAAATCTCAACGACTTTTAAACGTTGACAATCAATTCAGGAAGTTTTCAGAATGTTTTTTGGGTCAACCTATGTGACAGAGGCTGCCAGTTACTGAAGACCTCTGACTTCAGTAGCGTAACAAATCCAAAGACTGAGTAGGAGATTCATAGTAAGTGGGGAAGAGGTGGTAGAGGAGAGAACAGAATGGTCATGAAGGATGATTTTAGAACGTAGACATTATACGTGAGCTGGAACAGCATGCCTTCTTTTCCTGAATCCACTTTTCGTTCGTTCAGCTACCTGCTGGACATCTTCACGGAATGTTCTGTGGTAGTTCCTCAGAGATAGGCATTTAAAAAAGTGAATGCCTCATTTCTTACAAAACCTGTTCCTTTTTCAGGGGTTAACCCATTTTTCATAGTACTAATCTCTTCGTAGCTACGCTGGCTCAAAGCAGATAGGTTTATGTTAATTGTTTAATAGCATTAAGTATATCATTGCTTAACGGGTGTAGCATTTCAGTTTTGCAAGATGAAGAGAGTTATGGAGATGGGTGGTAACGATAATTGTACATTATGATTGTATTTAGTATCACTGTATACTTAAAAATGGTTAATTGATAGATTTTGTGTTACATGTATTTTACCACAGTAAAAAATATTGTCAAAGAAAAAAAACCCAAATGGCTACTTAAAATTTTCCCACTCTGTTACTCCATTTCCCATATATTATCAGATTCTTTTAGTTTTGTTTCTAAAATAAATTTCATTCATCCTGCCCTCTCTTCCTTAGTTTAGGTTTGGTTACTATGACTCCTAATACTTCTGCTGCAGTGCCGCCATCTTCAGTACTTCAATCCCTTCCTCATACTGTTCTAAGAGTCACTTTTCTAAATAGAGGGTCGTATTAATGCCAGTGTTTAATGGTACTCTTATGATTCCAGCCCTGAAAGCAGAACACTTTATGTGAATTATTTCATTTAATCTTTACTTCAGATCTATGAGGAAGGTGCTGTCAATCTCTTTTGTATATGAGAAAACTGAGAATTTTCTGGGGCCACAGGCTAGGAAATGGAATTGGAATTCAAAACCCAAAACTTTTGTTCCAGAGTCCCTCATGACACACTCCCTGCTCAGATCTTTAGGGCCCTCTAAGGCATTTCAGGCAAGGGAAACAGGAAAAATGATAATGTGCATTGGCGGGATGTGCAATAGCCACCCACCAAATTTGTCTGCAACAGTGGCCAGAGACTTTTCTCTGTACTGGAGTCGCCTAAACAGCGTGTACAATGACATGATGCCTACTCTGGCTCTCCGAGATCAGCTGAAACAGAATATCTGGGAATGGGGCCCAGGATGGGTATTTTTAAATGCTCTCCAGATGATTCTGTTTTATAGCCAGGATTGAGAACCACTGGTCTAGAAAATGGAATGTATGGGGTGACAGGTCAGGGAGGGCAGTATAACAGTAAGAAATAATACTGAAAAAGTAATTTATTTTGACATTTGTCTGCCATTTTTCATGCTTGGATGTTTCAGAGGTTTTATGTTTTATTGTGCCAGCTGTTGAACGTGTGAAACAAAGCAAACAAAAATGGTATAAAGTATAATGTATAGATTAAATTGGAAAGGAGAACAAAAAGTATCCAGTACTATGCTATGATACTACTATGGTTGAACCCGGCACTTGCTCAGCATCCTTAAGTGTGGGGATGACAGGAAGGTTCTAGGACGACAGATTTGGATCTAAGTGCTACTTTATCTTTTGTGTATAGTCATGCTTGATTATTTACAATCTGAAATATTATAACTGACTTTTCTTTCATTACACATAGGGTGTTAAATTTTTACCAAAAAATATGTAAATAGGTTAGTTGTTTAGGAATACCTTGATACTGTAGTGCTGTGGATATAAAAATACTTTTTCTGAAAAAGATTATTAAATCTGATTGCATTGATAACCACTGATTATAAATATAGGATTCAATATAAACTAGTGTTAATAACAGAATACAGTTTTGTATTGAAGTAGTTCAGTGGAATGTCACTGTTAAGAATTTCCCTATAATGTAGGGGAATTCCATTAGATGTAGTGTGTTTATATAGCCTGGCCATATTTAGTATAAGACATATATTAAATCAATATGAAAGCTATCCTTATCAACAAGTACTTCCTCATAAGGGTATTGCTTAATATTCTCATTTATGTACCATAACAACCTCAGTGAAGTAGTTGTTATATTTATTTCCCCTTGACTAAAATGTGAAGTTGTTAAGGAATTTGCTCAGGATTGCACAGCTACTAAAACTCACGCTAACTGAATTCCAAAGCCTAGACTTTTTAGCAGCCACATGAGTCTAGCCCGTGACTGTTTGGGCTTGTGGAAGAGTCTTCTGGGTCATGACATGAGAATTGGGTACAGTTAGCCTTTGCTTGCTTTGTCCTACAAGAAGAGATCCTGTATTTAAATATATCTTGGGCTTTTTTTTTTTTTTGAATAACTCTTTACTTAATTGGTCATCAGATGTAACTTTGCGAGGTTGGTTAAGCTATCTGGATCTAAGTGTTAATTTCTTTCAGATTTATAACAGGAATTTTGCTAACACCCATCTGGGGATTACTTATGTGATCACTTTGTTGTGATCTTATTGTGAGAGCATGACTATATAAAACATCCTAGAATAGATTTTGGTAGAAAAATTTTACTCGAGAAAGGAAATAAAGGCACTTTAAGAATATGCTGACTGATGGGTTTCTTGGGGGTTTTCCAGTGTTCCCAACGATCTGTAGCATTAAGGGTAGTGAGGTCTCATTTATCTTTTTTGTTTCTCTTTCCAAAATAAAGTGGGCTTGATATAATATATCATTCCTATAAGTAGTAAGTTACTTTGTAGAATCAAGCACTGTAGATTATGAAGATTAACATTTAAGAAATATGTCAAGCTTTTTAAGTATAATATTTGTACTCTAGAGGAAAATCTTATTCTTTGTTTAAATGCTTAGGCCTTAGGAGTCTTTTAAGCAATGTCTTGATACCTTTGTGGCTCTTCAAGGGTGGTAGCTGCCAGCTAACAAATGGGTTGGTTATTCTGAACTTAAAATGATTACTATGTCCTTATAGTATGCTAGAAATTGTGTAATCTTTTTTTTTTTTCCCTGAATTTGGTTTATTTAGAGTTGAAGTTTGCTGCTAAAGATGGCAGATCCTGATGTCCTCACTGAGGTTCCCGCAGCATTGAAGAGGTTAGCCAAGTATGTGATCCGGGGGTTTTATGGCATTGAGCATGCTTTGGCCTTGGACATCTTGATCCGGAACCCCTGTGTGAAAGAGGAGGATATGCTGGAGCTGCTCAAGTTTGATCGGAAGCAACTTCGATCAGTTTTGAATAATTTAAAGGGAGATAAGTTCATCAAATGCAGAATGAGGGTAGAGACTGCTGCAGACGGGAAGACCACTCGCCATAACTACTACTTCATTAATTATCGTACTCTTGTTAATGTGGTAAAATACAAATTGGACCACATGAGAAGGAGGATTGAAACTGATGAGAGGGATTCCACCAACCGGGCTTCCTTCAAATGTCCTGTCTGTAGTAGTACTTTTACTGACTTAGAAGCTAATCAACTCTTTGATCCCATGACAGGTAAGATTTTGCCCAACTTAATGAGTGTTTTAAGTAATTTAAGATATGTATTGTTTGTCTTAAATTGATTAATTTTTAAACCAATCGTGCATAATCATTATAAAGGTGATTGAATTATTGTAAGTCCACATAATGTCATTCTTAGTCTTTCAGTCATGTTTTGATCATCATGTTACTTTTAGAAGCTTTTGCAAAGTCCTACCTATGGCTCTCTTACCTCTGTCCCACCCTCACCCCTTATATACCCTTGAAGCCTAATATGAAAGGTTGACTTCTCTACCATTCTGAAGCCATCCTGACAGGTTTACTTTTAACCTCTTCATTCAACAGTTATTTGAATGCCTTCTTGTGCCATTTGCTGTCAGAAAGTTATAATACAGTGTATTTAAATGCTTTGTTAGTGGAAGTACAAAGTGTTAATCGGTAGTATGTGTAACTAGGGCATTTTGGAGAAAGCCTCTGGAAGAAGTTCAGTAACAGCTGAGACCAAAAAGATAAGAGTTAGCATGATGAAATTAGATGGACACATCTTCCAAATTAATAAGTAGATAGATATTTATTCTCTTAGCCATTCATTAGTGGAAGAGAACTATCAACATGATCTGTAATTTGCTTCATTTAATTAAATGCTTTAGTTAAGGATTTTTTCTTACCAACATAAAATTGTAAAACATGCATTTTCTAAAATTGCAATCTATCTAGTATTAACATGAGAAACTAAAGTGCCAGGTTGTATAGTAGTGTTGTCTTATTGTCATAACAAGACATAACTACATATGTCATACAATGTTGTCCATTTGTAAACTGGAAAAGAGACTACAGTTTTTTGCTACTCAGTGGTATTATAATAATTGTGTATTATTTTCTAGAGGCAAAAATCTATGGAGAGAGCAAATGTTGTAAAGTTAGATTGTCCCTTGTTATGGCAGAATTCAGGAATATAGGCTACTAGTTCATAGATATGCCTTTTAAAAAATTATTTGAGGGGCACCTGGGTGGCTCAGGTCGTGATCCCAGGGTCCTGGGATCGAGTCCTGAATCAAGCTTCTTGCGGGGAGCCTGCTTCTCCCTCGGCCTGTGTCTCTGCCTCTCTGTGACTCTCGTGAATAAATAAATAAAAATCTTAAAAAAGCTATTTGAAAAATATAATTTGAACTTTCACACATGAAATGTTTTAGTGCCAAAAAGTTAAAGATTTATATACCTGTAATTTTCTAATTTTTGTACATGTTATGTATTGTATATCTTAAAGAATTTTACAATTATTTTTTAATGGGAAATAGTCCCAATACCAATTAAAATTATTGACCTAAGAGCTAGAAATAGCTTATTTATTGTGAAGCAGTCATTTTGGATGAAAGGTGATTTAAAGCACATTTGTATTAAATGTTTAATTTGTCAGAACCTCACTGTTTACCTTAAAAGGGCTTAACTAGGAAGAGATCTTGGTTGTAAGAAAATTTTAACCATCCTTAGTAGAAGAATTGCTTGAGTGTGTGCTATAGAGGAATGTTGTGGAATATATCTGGAGCTCTTTCAGAATAGACTAGAAAAGTCTTGTCATTTTTGCCATTCACTCTAACAGATTTCTTAAAGGAGCTCTGGGTTTGGGTTTTGTGATTTTCTGCAGATGCTGGTGTTACAGTGGTTGTTTTCATCACTCTTGACTACAGTGGAAGGTATGATCCAGTCCCTCAGAGAAAGCAGTCTAAAGTAATGTGCTGCTACTACATTTATTCATTTGATTCTTATTTAATTTCCTGAGACTTTCTAAAGGGAAGTATTCCCACTACTTATATATCAGTATTTAGGAAGTTGATCCATGAAGCTCTTTGTATTTCACCTAGGGTTAGTGTCTGAATGAAACTAGCTGTCAGTTGACTTGTGTAGGAGATGGCCTAACGCCGAAATGTAGTCAAGATTATTTGAATCAAGGTTTTTGAATCACTCACCGATCAGCCAACACTAATAGTCAACTTAATTGTCATTTATGTCCCTACAGTGAAGCCTAAGGTACCATGATTGAAAATTCTTAGTCATTGGGAAACTTTGTTCTGTGACTATACCTGTCTTTTGATTATACTTTAGCTTTTCATTTGGACTTTTCCCTTAAGGAGAGCATGTGCCAATTGGGTGATATTAGGCTCCAGTCTGTCAGTTCTGGTGGTGTGTTTTGTGTTTTCATTTGCCTTGATGCCTTGGGACCATTCCTTGATTGTACATTCCCATTAGAAATCTTGGTCTTTTTCTCTCTGCTCCCTTATGCTGATTTTTTCAGAAGTAAGGGAGAAGTAAGTAAGTTTTTTTTCATAAGTGAGTTTTTAAAGAAGATGGGAAATAAACATTTGGTGTATGTATCAGAGGAGGAGGGAACTTTTTCTGCTGTACTATTTATGCTCTCTTTAAATTGATAGGATTATAGTTTTCATTCTAAGCCCAGTCTTGTACAGAACTGTTTTACTTCCTGGTTGTTATTGGAGATTGATGATATTTCTGAAAAAATGTTGGGGAAGGGGATAACTGATGGACATCTATCTCCATTTCCATTTCAACAATTATTAAGTTGAACTGTGGTTTATATTAGCAATCAAGGGGCCTTCAGGAAGGAGATTTGAGGCTTTCTAGACTTTACTGTTTCCCTGTTAGAAAGTTTTTCATTCAAGCATATGGGCAGCTTTCTGCCACTAGACAAAGGGTCATGACTCTCGGATGAGTGTCCAGAAATCTGGGCTCAGGAAATTCTGAGTTTAGCAAGAATTATTTTACTAGTGTTAATAGACAGAAACCAGTGATCTTTCTTTTTTTTTTTTTAATTTTTTATTTATTCGTGATAATCCCACACAGAGAGAGAGAGAGAGAGGCAGAGACACAGGCAGAGGGAGAAGCAGGCTCCATGCACCGGGAGCCCGATGTGGGATTCGATCCCGGATCTCCAGGATCGCGCCCTGAGCCAAAGACAGGCGCTAAACCGCTGCGCCACCCAGGGATCCCACCAGTGATCTTTCTACTTCAGTCTGTAGCTTTTCCCTATCCATCTCCTTTTTTTTCCCCCTAGGGATCATAGGTTCTTTTCATACTTTATGTTTGGATTTTGCCATTGCTGTTCTTGGGTTGAACTCTCTACAAATATTTGGTGCTTGGTATGTGTGAGATAACAGAAAATACATACTGGTCTCTGCTCCCGGTTCCTTGCACAGAGTTCTAAAACTCTTGTAATTTCATAAGTGGTAAGAGCACTCAGCATCTTTTATTCTAATATTTGGTCTTTAGCCTTGGTTCCTGACACAGGGCTCCTGAAACTCTTGTAATTTCCTGGGTGATGAGTGTCTTTTGTTCCAATGAGGTCACTTTGGGTAGATTCCTGCATGGCTCCTGGATGAGAGCTGGTCATCAGAAAGACCAAGCCAAGAACAAGCTTGGGATTTTTAACCCCAGCTCCTCTTCTCTTAAGAAGGGCTGAAAATGGACTTAATGAGTGATCATGCCTATTCGAGGAAGCTTCCATAAAAATCCCAATATTATGGAATTCAGGGAATTTCTAGGTTGGTGAATATGTGGAGGTATAAAGGAAATTGGTACACTTGGAGAGGACATGGAAGCCCTGCACCCCTTCCTAAATAGTTGGCCCTGCACATCTCTTCTATCTGGATATTCATCTATATCCTTTATCATATCCTTTAATAAACTGGTAAACATAAGTAAGTATAAGTTTTGTAAGCTGCTCTAGCAAATTAGCTGAATCTGAGCAGAAGGTCATTGGAACCTCCCATCTATAGCTTGTGGGTCAGAAACACCCATGATAACCTAGGCTTATGTCTGGCATCTGAATTTGCAGGAGGGGGTGCAGTCTTTTGGGACTAAGCCATCAACCTGCGGGGTCTGATGCTATCTCCAGGTAGTCATGATCGAGTTGTATGTTAGGAAACCCAACTGGTGTCATAGGGAATTGCTTAGGGTAAAACCTCGACACACTTGGTGGTCAGAAGTATCATGTTGTGTGTGACTAGTAAAGGAGACATACAATATAGAAACAAACAGTAGGAAAAGCTGGACTTTTCCCTACATAGAAAAAAGACTGAGGTTTTTCCATTATAGTATGTATGTATACTTTATTTCATTAAAATAGAATGGCCTAGCCTTTGCCCACTAGTACCTGGTTTCAGAAACTTAATCAGGCAAAACCAGCTGTTGTAGTGAAATATACCAGTTTCATGTAATCAAAACAAAGACCACATGACATGAAATTTCTCAAATCAGCAAAAGAGTATCTGTGGTTCATAAATGTGTGCTTTAGATTTAGCAAGCTTTGTGACCATGGAGGTAGATTTAGTATCTCTGTTTCTACTTCGATAGTCTTAACTATAATTTAGTTAATGGCACTTCTAAGTTAATTCAGCAACATGCTTCACCAAAAGAAAGGGGGAGATCGTATTCTCTTTTTAGATGTTAAGGTTAGAGGATATGGAAATAGCTTTATATTTTTCATTTTTTTTTAAAGATTTTATTTTTTTCATGAGAGACCCACAGAGAGAGAGGCAGAGACATAGGTAGAGGGAGAAGCAGGCTCCCTGCAAGGAGCCCAGTGTGGGACTCAATCCCGGAACCCCGGATCCCGCTCTGAGCCAAGGGCAGACATTCAATCACTGAGCCACCCAGGCTATATTTTTCATTTTTAATTTAAAAATTATGCAACCATAATGCCAGAGAAAATTTTGAAGAGAAAAAAAAAATTACCCACAGAACCACTGTCCTTTTGCATATTACCTGTAATTATCATAGCCAAGAATAGTGTGGTTTCTTGGTTCTTTAGTATACCAAACCCTCTTGTTTTTTTCTATCGTTCAAACTATGTTTTATTTTTTTAACGATTTTATTTATTTATTCATAGACACAGAGAGAGAGAGGCAGAGACACAGGCAGAGGGAGAGGTAGAAGCAGGCTCCATGCAGGGAGCCCGATGTGGGACTTGATCCCAGGTCTCCAGGATCACACCCCAGGCTGCAGGCGGCGCCAAACCGCTGCGCCACTGGGGCTGCCCTCAAACTATGTTTTAATTGTTATGATTTCTTCCCCCCTAGTTTTCCTTTCAATCCCCTTTGGGCACTTTGATTGTATCTGTATTTTGTTGGTAAGATACGATGCTTTGAACACTTTTGGATATAGCATTTTATTCCTATTGAAGTTTTTCCCTAAGAAGAGTTCTCAGCAGTAGGAATAGTGGGTGAAAGAATAGAGTTTTATACTTCTTTAAAGGCATTTATGACACTGTAGTTTTAACTGGGGCTGAGGAGGAGATAAATCATTAGGGGTTTGAATTAGAAATAGTTTGGGAGTTCCTATTGCTGAATTTACTTAGAGACCCAAGAATCCCATTTTGAATAAACTTTTAAATAAGTTAAATTTTAAAAAGAAGAATGTATAACTATTTAATAAGATCTTAGAAATAGGATTTTGAGAGTATTTTATCTAGTTAGACTCATTAAATGATGTGTGGGCAGGTACACTTTCATATGCCTGTGTTTTACTCTAGAGTTTGGAGGATCTTACAAAGTAATAAATCTAAGGCTACATAGGATGTTTACAATTAAATATTAAGAAAAAATACTGAGCTTGTTTTGTGTGGCTCCATGGAAAAGACTTAGAGACAGATTTTAGGATTAGTATAAAAGAAGTCTTTGATAACTAACTGTAAAAGAAAATAAGTGTCTAATAAATAACTCTTAAATATAGTCACAATGTTGTAACTCTTCTACTGGTTATATCTGAGTCACTTGGAATAGTCAAGTAAACTTTATATCTACTTGGGATATTCATATATAAATTTGGGGTTAAATCATATGAGTCCTTTATTGCCTTGTGACTGCAGGTAAAGGTTTTTGGTTTATAAGCAGATCAGTTTCTTGATCCCCATATCATTAAAATTCCTCAGTTTCCTTAAGTGGATATCTTTAAACTGTTAGGGTCCTGTGTTTGTGAGACTCTTAAAGACTTGTTAATAATATTTACATTTCATACATCAGACCACTTTTTCCTGTCTTCATCTCTTTTTGCTTAGGACAGGAGATGTCTCAAAAATAGTATATTCAGTTTCTGAAATGCTAACAACCACACACACACAAATCTTTCTAGAATTATTTTGCTCATTTGCTGATTTGGAATCTTGCCCAGGGTGGATTCATCAGAAAATCGTACTGGAAAGTTCAGAGGTGTGGATTTGTTTCGGATGGGGGATAGATGATTATCAGAATAAATTAACAAATAAAAATAAAAACAAGTTATGGAAAGATAGTAAGGGACTACTATCCTTCCTACCTCTCTCAAACCTTTAAGTCTGATTTTTAAAAAAAATTTTGTTGCTTTGATCTTGAGGATTTGAGGGCTTCTTTTTAACTAAAAGTTTTTTATCATTTTTGTATTTTGATGGTAATTACATAGAAGCCAATATGTAAAGAGTTGCTTTTTAGTTTGATGTTGTCATATAATATTCTGTTGATTATTGTCTTTCAAATAGTTATATCAAAGCCACAGGTTTTTTGTCTTCTCACTGCATGTTGAGATAGATTCAATTTAGGCCTAACATAGAGAAGTTATTGCAGGCATTAGTATTTACATAAGTACTATACTTCAATTTATTGCCCCCCCCACCCCCCCACCCCAGGCATAGTACATTTTTTCCCCTTTTATAGTGAGTTCCAGAACCTGGGAATGTTGTATGATTATACCAAATCCAGATGTGTCCATTTAAGGGAGGACAAAGGCCAATTTCATTGATAATTGACCTTTTAGAGTGTGGGGTTTTACTATGTACATCACAAATACATTTGAGATGTTCTGAATTGAAACAAATGAGTATTTTACAGTATTATGTGTTCTACAGTGAATTGTTAAGGGATAGTTTTTCAAGTACCTTTTTATTATAGGTGAAATAATTATAGGAAATATCTATGTTCTTGTCATGTCTGTATCTATTCTGTAATAACAATTCCTTTTTCCATACATTTCCCCTTGGCCAATTAAACTGAAATTTGCTTTATGAAATACAGTTTGGAAATTAGAATGAGAGGTGACTTTTGAGACTAGCATTTTAATATATATGCCACTTGAGTATTTTGAGTTATAAAAGTTATAACAAAGGACTTAATGATGCTTTCAAAGAATAATCCAAGAATGTGTGACTTCCTCATATTAGTTAAGAGGGAGTTGAGTGCTTTTGGAGAATTCAGAATAACATTTGTTTTCTTTCTGCTAAAAATACATAACTAATATATTAATGTAAATGTATTAAGGACTCCAATAGTAGAAAAATATGTAAAATGAAATGGCAAACCTAGTTTTTCCGCACTTTGCTCTCCCACTAACGTACCTAATCCCCATTCTCACCACCTTTCATTGTGTTAACAACTATTGTGGGACGCCTGTGCGGCTCAGTGGTTGAGCATCTGCCTTTGGCCCAGGGTGTGATCCTGGAGTTCTCAGATCAAGTCCTGCATCAGGCTCCCTGCAGGCTCCCTGCATGGAGCCTGCTTCTTCCTCTGCCTGTGTCTCTGCCTTTCTCTGTCTCTCTCATGAATAAATAAATAAATAAATCTTTAAAAAAAGCAACTGTTGTTTTGTGGTTATCCTTCCAATTCTTCTACCTTACATCCCAACCCCACCTCATTGCCCCCAAGCCTTTTGAGGTCTAAGAAAGCAGAGTAATTCTTAATTAAATATGTTGTTGCTATAACAGCTTATGGATATTAAATTTGGTCAATTCTGATAGTACTGTCAGGGTTTTTTTAGGGTACTTATTACAATGGAGTCATTTTGCATAATCAGTGTGTTCAGCAGAATGTCATTTTTAGAAGTTTTGTTTTGTTTTGTTTCTTTAAGCAATGACTCCAACACAGTAAAGTGACAGTGTATTAGGATTCCAGAGTCTTGACTTCTAGTCTTGGGTTGTGTTCGTAATTATCACCTTGGGTGATTCCTGTCATCATTCTAGGCCCTCTTTTTTTTTTTTTTTTTTTTAGCATGTGTGAAATCATAAGTTCAGTCTGTTCTATACCATATATGGTTTCTCTCAACTCTAATTTCAGAACACCCTTTGTTTTGGGGAAGAGTTGATATTTTAAAAGTATATAGAGGCTAGGGTTTTATCACTGCTTTTAGAAGATGATGTTAGTCATTTTGAATTCATTTGAAAGCCTTGGTTAGGAATTGAAACTCTTGGTTATAGTAGTGTTCATGTAGAAAATATGCTCTGTTTAATATTGCCATCTTCAGAAACACTTTGTGGCATGATGGAAAATAATATTTACAATTTTTTGTCAGTTTTATTTTCCCAAGTTTCCAGTTCACTCCCTTTCCCCATGTTTACATAAACCATAAAATATTCAGTGGGAAGGGAAACAATGTCCAAGTATGCTTCCTAAGGTATATATGTATGGTGACTGGATTTTTACAGTGTGGTAAAATTAATCCCATATGTTAGTGATCTGTCTTGAAATTTTATAATTTCCTCTTTATCTCATTAAAATCCTAGGAGTTCTCATCCTTGTTACTAGGTTTTAAATGGAACTGTTAATTATCTTTTTTTTTTTTTAAAGATTTTATTTATTTATTCATGAGAGAGACAGAGAGAGGGGCAGAGACATGGACAGAGGGAGAAGCAGGCTCCTTGTGGGGATCCTGATGTGGGGACTGATCCCGGAACTCCAGGATCATGCCCTGAGCTGAAGGCAGACGCTCAACCGCTGAGCCACCCAGGCGTCCCAATTGTCTTTTGTTTCTTTTTTCTGGAATTTTTTGAGTGAGGGGGAGTTTTTTCAGTTTTTCACAGGATTGTCCAGAAAAGTTATCTTGGCCATTCTCTCTTGCTTAGATTTTGCACTATTCTCTTAGCTAGTTTCCTTGCTTTCACTCTTGCTGCCCATATGGACTATTTGTTACAGTAGCCAGTGACCCTTGTTGAAAAGCACATCAGACTCTGTTACTCTTCTGTAAAACCTTTAAAGACTTCTCCCATCATTTTGAAAAGTCAAAGTCCTTAATAATACCTATAAGGTCTTTTATCTGCCCCCTAACCCACCCCCCAATTTTGGACACTATTTCTACCACTCTCTCTCATGTTGTACTGGTCATCTTATTTGTGCCTTGTCTGCATACCTTCACTTTTCTTGCCTTTTTACATGCCGTTTCCTCATGCTCAAATATCTGCTTGACTGGCTGGTTCTTTTTTTTTTTTTTTAAGATTTTATTTATTTATTCATGAGAGACACAGAGGGGGCAGGCACAGAGATAGAAGCAGGCTTCATGTAGGGAGCCTGATGTGGGACTCGATCCCAGGTCTCCAGGATCAGGCCCTGGGCTGAAGGTGGAGCTAAACCGCTGAGCCACCGGGGCTGCCCCTGGCTGGCTGGTTCTATTACATCTTTCAAATCTCTTCTCACTTGCTGTATCAGAGGGGCCTTCCCCAAGTTTCCTGCGCAATAGAGCATACCCCTTTCCTTTGCACTCATTTTTCTTTATCCTCTTTTTCTGCTTTTTCTTTATTACACTTATCAACACCTGATGTTATTTTTTTTTTGTCTTGACTTATTCCACTAGAATGAGAGCTCTACAAAAACAACTCAGAAGATGATGGGCTAGACTTAGGAAGGTGGGAAATCGGGGTGCCTTGGTGGCTCAGTCAGTTAAGCATCTGCTTTCAGCTCAGGTCATGATCCTAGGATCCTGGGATGGAGCACCACATCAGGCTCCCTGCTCAGTGGGGAGTCTGCTTCTCTCTCTCCCTCTGCCCCTCCCCCCACTCATGTGTTCTCTCAAATATATAAATAAAATCTTATTTAAAAAAGGAAGGTGGGAATCTTAGACATCAGTCCCACTGTGCTGGGGTGAGAGCTGTTTAGCAGCAGACATTTGCTCTTCCCTGTTTCCTTGGCTAGCCTTGAAAATCTGGGCTGCAGCATGACTCTAGCTTTAGTACTGTAGCACCTGTGCCATATCAAAGCCATTGGGCATATTTTGATTTTTTTTGTAGGAAAATGGCTGAAAAATATTCCATTTGTAATTAATACTCTTGGTAAATCTTTGACAGTGAATTCTGGGCATTATCTGATGACCTCATTTTATGTACCAGAGTGAAGAGGGAAAAAATATAATTTTAAATAATGTCTAATTGTTTAGGGAGTTCACTCATATCTTCTGCCCTTTTCCTCAATTATGATAAACTTCCAAAACATTTTCTCTTTTTCAAACTAAGGAAGATAAACAATTTTTTCAGTATTTTTTTTATACTTACTATTCCATAATTGAAATCAGTGTGATGTTTGCTAAAATGAATAACATGTTTGAAACAGTTAAGTGGAAGACCTTGGCCAGTCCTTCCCATGAAGCAAAAGAAAAACATTGTTTGAATTTTGTTTAACTTTGCTTTGTTTTTTTTTTTTCTTTTGTTCCCAGCCCTTCTTTCCCCTTTCCATCTCATCATCCACCTGCCCTCAATTCATTTTTGTTTTGACATTTTTTTATTTGGGGAGAAAGTTAAAATTGTATACACCTCTTTCCTCCCCCCTTTCTTTCTCCTCCTCCGTCTCATGCCCACAATTAGGTCTCCATTTCTTTTCTCATTTTGGAGTGGTAACTAACCTTCTTTTGAAGAATCTTGAGTCAGAATAGGGGTATTCATATGTTAATATTTAGATAACCCTAGACTATAGTTTTGAAATCTGTATTTGTAAAAGATCTTTTTTCTCCCTACTTTCAATACCTATTAATTATCTACAACCTGATACATTTTGATCCTCTGGTGAACCTGATGCACTAAGACTCAGCTGAGTAAATGCTGGGCATGTGGGGCATGTGATAGGCACTTTACAAATCCTCTCTCCTATTTTATATTTTGAAATTAGAACCTATGTATATACATGGGGAGAGTTTGCTAAATTGTAGCTGCAAGGACAATAGAAAGTGGGAAAGGGATGTGCAGCTCAGATTGTGAAGTGCATTTCGTCTTTTGAGTCAGAAGGATTTATATTTGTGTCCAAGCTTAGTGCTTTTTGTTTTTAAGTTATGACCTAATAAACCTAAAACTCTGAGTCTTTATTTCCTCATATGCTAGATTTGGATAATACTGTTGGCAAAGACTTGGCTTGTGATGAACACACGGGAGTATTTGTGAATAGCTTTCTTAGTTCTTTTGTAGTTTCTGAGTGTAGATGATCAAACAAATGTGTGATTGTTGAACTGTTCTCCTAATCCCATCATTTATCACGCTTTGCCTAAGAGTCTTTGTAGACTCATTTTCTTCTTGCTGCCACATTCTTAGATCTAGCTTGCATATTCTCCTTTATGTGGTTTGGATTTGCTAATTTCTGATTTTTGCCCTTTTGGTCTTGAAAGATGATACAGAGCTCTGAGTTTCAACTTGTTTCTTTTCTCATGCTTAAGTAGTACATTCTGTGCACCCTACTTAGTGCAGAGTGGTCCAATTACAAGAAGAGTTAGGATATTTATTATATTATTTAACAGCAGCTGCCACCAGGAGTATGTGTTAAACTTCCTTGTGGAACTTTCAAAATTTACATTCCTGAGTCCCACTCCAGACCTATTGAATCAGCATGTCTGGGTGGAACTTGAGTATTATTTTAAAATTCTACTAGTGATTTTTGTGTTAACAGTTAAGAAATAGCTTGTTAGAAGACTATCACAAGCCTCTAAAGCCCATCAGTATTTATAAATGTTAGTTTTGATCGCCTTGTATTCTTTCCCAAAATCTTTCAGTCTCTTTCCTTTTACTCAAGAATAAAGTTAAAGTAAAGGGTGGCATTCAAGACTCACTATGACCACATTAGTTTATCCTGTTAATTCTGTCTTTCACCATTCTTTTTTGATAACTCTATTCCTACTACACCGAAACCACAGTTGAGCATTATTTTCAACTACCTATTTTTGATGATCTAGAATGTCCTATTCTCTTCTCCCTTTCCTTGAACTCTGTAACAGTTGCTTTTCTTCTAAATTCTACTTCAAAAGGCACACTTTCCATCATGCTCCCAGCTAGAAGTCCTATTCCTTCTTTGAACTCTGGAACACTTATGTACTTTATTTTTGCACTGATCCCAGATGTTTATCTCCAGATATCTTTCATCTCTACTAAACTTTAAGCTTCTTGATGATAGATTTTGTGTCTATCTGTGTTCTACCACCACCCACTCAGTAGAAGTGTACTTAGTACATAGTTTGTGCTAAGTCCCTCATCCCACCCCCTCCACCACGACCTCTTATTTTGGGAAAGCTGATTGGCACTTTTTCAACTTTTTTCCCTATATGTTGGCTAAGTGAATTTAAGTAAATAAGAGAGGGTGGGAAAGGAGTGGGGTAGAGGGAGAGAGAATCCTAAGCAGGCCCCATTGCCCAGCATGGAGCCCAATGCTGGGCTTCATTTCACAATTCACATTGTGACCTGAGCTGAAATCAAGAGTCAGATGCTTAACTGACTGAGCCACTCAGGTGCCTCAAGCTGATTTCCATTTTTTAATGTTCACTGAAATTCTTAAAAATGCTTTTATTTATTTTTTTTTTGCAACTGGTTTATTAAGGTAATCTTAAATCTTTCTCCATAAAATGTACAATCTTTTATTATTTTTCTTCTTGAATGCCAGACCTGGCTTTTGACAGGATGGTTCTTGTTTACAACTCCTGTTTTTGTGATAAACATAGGACTCAAGATGTCAGGCTATCTTTTCCTCTTATAATGTTATCCAGACATGATAATTGTTGGGAGACAGTACATGATTTTGTTACATGTTATGCATGTCTGGAATATCTTTTCTGGAATATCTTTTTCATGGATGTTTATTTAGTGAGCAGCCTGGGAAGATAATGTTGTTTCTTCTAGAGCAAAGGGCAAGTTTGCTTACTGTTCAGTATAATAAAAATAGTCTCCCTCCAGAGCATATTTTCTTAGTGTCCTGTATAATAAGGATAACATCACCTTCTAGAGCAAAGGACAGGCATGTTTATGCCCATTATAAAAGAGTTGGGTTCCTTAACTTCAGAGTCTCCTGTAACATAACCCACTGCATGTATAGCTGTCACCTGGCCCTCTTTCTGTCACTTAGCAGGAATTTGGGCTCAGGGAACTAGCACAGAAGCTGACACTGGCTTTTTTTTTTTTTTCCACATTTTCTCCAGTAAACATTTATTAATTTTTTAAAATATTATATTTACTTATTCATGAGAAACAGAGAGCGGCAGAGACACAGGCAGAGGGGGAAGCAGGCTCCATGCAGGGAGCCCCACATGGGACTCGATCCTGGGTCTCCAGGATCACGCCCTGGACCAAAGGCGGTGCTAAACCGCTGAGCCACCTGGGCTGCCCAACATTTATTAATTGATAAGAAGTATTTCTACAACACTTGAGACTCCACTCAAATGCCATGTCCACTCAGAAAACTTCTCTAGACTTTCCAGCACTTATTCCACCCCACAGATCTCAAGACTTGTGTGGGTCTCTCATAACAAGGACTTCGTGGACTTCAACCCTGCATCTCCCCTCAGCTCCACAGGGCCCACTGTGGGGCCCCGAGATGAAGAATCCAGTCCAGGAAGTGGGCATGCAGAACATAAAGAGTACACTCACCTAGTTTAAAAACACTCAAGATGCTTTGCCCTGAATTTTAATCAGCACATGTGACCTGGTCCATTCTGGTTTCAAGTTCAGAGGCATTAGGCCAGTCCTGTGGGTTAGCAGCTAACATATCTTCCAAGAGCTGCTTGATCCCCTCAGACATGGAAGTCCTGCATTTCTGGGGGATATGCAACTCCATTGCATACTTCTGTTGCCATGAGTAATACAATTCTTTACCTCTGACCTAGGAGTATTACGTCTTCCTCCAACATCCATGAAACTGCCAGAATAGCTTAACTTACAAGTAGGGTAAACATCTCAGATCTTCCACTGTTTTTGACAGTAATATAAAAGCCACTCTTTTCAGAGCTGCAGAATAGGCCCTGCTGAAAATAACTTGTTAAGTCTTAGTCTAAATTAAGCCTGGTCTCTGGAAACTTACCTGGATGAGGCTAGAATTCCTTATGACTACATACTGTCTTTTCTTTTCCCCCTATTTTGCTTTCCACCAATCAAGTTAAAGGACTGATTTCTGAGATTTCCTTCTGTCAAATGATGGTGTTAACAGTAATCTCTTTTCTTCTCTTTTTCCAGTCTAAAAGCGTTTTGCTATTTTATATGGAGGAGTTACATTGACAGGCATTTTGATTCATATACTTAAAGATGAAGTTTGGAAGGTATGCTGTCTTCAAAAGAGAATTGGGATATCTGAGAAGATTTTTTTTAATTGGTTGTAACATGACAGTTTTAATGATAAATAACCTAATAAACTAGATAAATAACATAATGTGTTGGATGGTGACACATAAGGGGGAAAAAAGGGAGGACAGAACAGTGCTGAAATTTTAGATTTGTTGTCTAAGGAAGGCCTCATTGAGGTGACATTTGAATAAAGAACTGAAGTAAGTTAGGAGACTAGCCATTTGACTATCTAGAGGGAAAACATTCTGTGGGCCTGAACAGTAAGTACAAAGGCTCTGCAGCCAAGTGTGTCTGGTGCAAGACATTGAGGAAGTTGGGCTGTAATGCCTTTGAAGACATATACTGAGAGGATTATAGTGTTACAATTTGTCTTAGCTGCCTTTTTGTATCTCACCAGAGCACTTGCTTTTTTGTTTATCTGTTAGGTACTTCTTCACTTGAGGAAGGGGTTTTTTTCCTTTAAAAATAATTTTGAAGACTACTGAATTAGATAACTTCTGCATTTTTCTCTAGTTTTCATTAATGGTCTCTATAACTGCCCATCTTTCAACAATGAACAGTGTTTTTGTTTTTGTTTTTTTAATTCAGCAGGTATTTGAATGCTGACTTGGACCTTACTTTATATGATTTATTTTTTCACTTTCACATGGTTTATGTTCTTTATGTTTCTGTTGAAGAGAAGAGGCTGAGGCAACCTGGAATAGTTAGAGAATAAGAAAGCATACCAACTAAAACCTCTCTAGCCACGGTTGCTAATTATCCTTTGTTACTAAATGTAACAGCTGGTTTTTAAATTCTTAATGACTTTGAAAATTAATACCATATCATTTCCTCCTTGAAACACCATCCTATCCTTCTGGTTATACCATTTATCTCAAGACTTCTTTCCTTGGGTTTATTTATTGACCACCTATAGTACTCTTCTTATCTCTTTAGATACTCTGACCTACTTTACAGCATTAGTTACCTCTACGTTGTTGAATCTCCTGTCAAATTTTCTGTCTTGGGCAGCCTGTGTGGCTCAGTGGTTTAGCGCCGACTTCAGCCCAGGGTGTGATCCTAGAGACCCAGGATCGAGTCCGAAGTCAGGCTCCCTGCATGGTGCCTGCTTCTCCCCCTGCCTGTGTCTGTGCGTCTCTCTCTCTCTGTTTCTCATGAATAAATAAATAAATAAAATCTTAAAAAAAAATAAACTCCATTCTTGAGCTCTACGTAGTTATAATAAGTTGGCTTCTAGCATACCCATTTTGATGGCCAGTGGACAATAGGAATTCAGATATCTAAAACAGCTTTTTATCTTTTCCCTACAAAGCAAAAAGAACTTGTTCTTTCTCTCCTTATTTTGGTAAATAATATCCTTGTCTAATTGGTTAAGCTAAAGTCTTTATGCTGATGTCCATTTAGTTAAAGACCATCAGGTGCACACTCACAGGTAAACAAAGTTGGGTTTATTGTTGCTTTCTGTAGCAAGGGAAACCACATGGGGAACCATGGAGTGTCTCAGTAAGACCATGCTGGACAGACTTAGAATTTGGGCTTTTGTTAGATAATTTGGGGAGAATTCAAGGAAGTGACGGTGGTTTGCTTTGCATTGGTACCGTCCAGAGTGGGGATAATTTTATGATATGAATGTCTTAATAAACCTTATCTAGGAGTTGAGGACAGTGTGAGGCTAGAACCATAATTGGTAAAAAAAAAAAAAAAAAAGCCACAGTCACTTGTGGTAGCTGGGATTTTTTTGTAATTTTACAGAAACCTTGCTTTTGTTTGTACTCAGACTCAGGCTTGTTTTTGCCTCACTTCTATGATGGGCACACAGAAGCCATCTGATGTTGGTAACCTATGAGATTTTGTCTGACAGAAGAACATCACAGCCTTGCTCTGAGTGCCGAGCCACCTCCTTGCTGTAAGGGGCTGCTTTTCTCTCTAACTTATTTGGAGTAGATGTAAAAGACCAGGAACCATTTTGGCAGTTGGAAGATGGATGAAGAGTGTCTTAGATGGGGTATAAGAACAAAGAATTTGCATGATATTGGCTGTTTATGTGTGAAAAGCAGCAGAGAAACTTACTCTACTGGAAATGTATCAGGAGGATCTAGTTTTATGTTGAGACAGAGATGCCTGGTCTGTTTATTCCTTGACCAGAAAAGAGGGGTTAGAAGGTGTATCAATTATATAGAGAGCTTTTTAAAGCTAGATGTGCATGCTTATTGTGTGGCAGGCACTAAGTATGTAGATGATCTTTTTTAATCCCTCAGGTAAATTGGGTTAGAAATGAAGGATGCATATCTCCAGCGCTGGGGATAAGAACCAAATTAAAAATCCAAGTGGGGCTACTGGTGTAGACTATTAAGTAATGTTCAAGAGTGTGAGTTTCAACATAATAATTTGGATTCGAATCCTACCCACTACACACAATTAGTAGTTGTATGATCTTAAGCAGATTACTTAACCCCTTAGAATCTCTGTATTTATACCAACCTCAGAGGGTTGGCAGTAACTTAATAAATACAAGGTATATAATAGTTTTCATAACTGCTTTAATTGGCTTTGTGACTTTGGATCAGTCACAAAACGCAGAGCCTCAGTTCTGATTTTACTTTACAGGTTTGTATAAGGATCAACAAGTGTATATGGATGCATTCTATAAATGGAAAGCACTAAACAAATAAAATAAATATTAATGTCTAGGATATTAACTTTCAGGTGTTTGAATTTACCTGACATGTAAAGGACTGTGGTTGGGTTATGATGGTTTTGGGCCAAATTTTACAGGGACTTGAGAGACTCCTAACTCTGGGAAACAAAGAAAGGGTTGTGGAAGGGGAGGTGGGTGTGGGGATGGGGTAACTGGGTGATGGGCTCTGAGGTGCGCACTTGATGGGATGAGCACTGGGTTGGCAAATTGAATTTAAATTTTAAAAAAATGTTGGCAAATTGAATTTAAATTTTAAAAATGTAAAAAAATGAATAAATAAAAGAAATTTAGATTTGATGCTTGGATTTTAGAATTTCAGCTACCAGATAGCCTTAAGAGCTAAGGGCAGGGGAATGAGAGGACAAAAGTGGTGATAATAGGAGATGGGATTGAAGAGTGAGAACCTAGGGATTCAAAGACCAGATTGAGGCAGCTGTTTCAGGCTAAGTGATAGTAGCCTAGATGAGTGAAGTGACAGGAGAAGTGAAAAATCTGAGATGTTTCTAAGGAATTACTACAATTTAGTTATAAGTTGAGTGTGAGGGATATAGAAGTAAAATCAATAAAGACTTCTTGCACTTTAACTTTGGAAATGGATTGATTAAATTTTGTTTAGATATAAATGGTTAATAAGTTTGAAAAAATGGCTTTGTGACAAGGTACAGGATGCCTCAAGACTTGGCTTTAGGTATTTGGCTTTCCTCGTAATGCAGGCCCCAATTTGTTGTGCAAAAAAGGAAGGCTGTTGGAGAAGGGTACAGGTTTCAGTGGTAAGTTGTAAAGATTTTGGTTTTAAGTTAGAATATGTGTAAATATGTTAGAAATACGATTAAAAACAACTTTGCTGTACTGCACGTAGAGGTGAAATTACTTTGAAATGCATAAAAAATGATGGATATTTGATAAATGCTGATTGTAGAATCTCATTGGTGAGCACGTTGATGTTCACTATAAAATTCTTTCAACTTTTCTGTATTTGAAAGTTTTAATAATAACATGTTAGAGAAGGATAGAGCTAGAAATTGTTTGCTAGTCTTGATAATTTCTCTTGCTTGACCTGAGACTTTTGTTTTCTCTGTAGGAACTTTCCGCTGTACTTTTTGCCAAACAGAGGTAGAAGAAGATGAATCAGCAATGCCCAAAAAAGATGCACGCACACTTTTGGCAAGATTTAATGAACAAATTGAGCCCATTTATGCTTTGCTTCGGGAAACAGAGGATGTGAACTTAGCCTATGAAATACTTGAGCCAGAACCCACAGAAATACCAGCCTTGAAACAAAGGTGAGTGTAGACCCTGTGTTCTTACCAAGAAAACTTTTAAGCTTGCCCTTTTTTAAACTACCTGTACTTTGGAGAACAGGAATGTGTAAGTTATATACCCAGGAGACTAAGGACAGATGTTAAATAGATTCTCAGTTTTACCACATTTGTCTTATTAGCTTGTGCCTGTGATGAAATTTGTTTGTATTGAATGCAGAACAGTGTGGGCCTTGGGCAAAAATCTTTAAATAGTCAAGTTTGACTTCAAGTATGGACTCTGCTTGGGCCTGCTGCAAATCAGCCAATTGTTAGCTAATCCTAAATTGGAAGTGCCTCTTGGGAGTTTTTGAATTTTCTTAGCCAACTTTGGAAGGATGAAGTTCTTTAAGGAATACAGCATTTGCTTTTTTTTTTTTTTCCTTTGAAGCATTTAACTGTACATTTCTTGTCTAAATATGGGTTAATACTTTTTCCTATGGCTCCCTACTTAGTGTACTCTAGTGTTTGAATTATAGAGGCAACCTTTGTTTTGGCATGCCATAGACAGTGGTTTATGTTCTTTGTTTTGAAAAACAAATGTGAATTGGGGTCAAGAAGTGTCTCCTACTCTATCCCTTTTCTTTTTTCTTTCTAGTGTCAAGCTGAGGGCTTACAGTTTATATACCCTTCCATAGAACCCAGTGTTGTGTAACTGTGGTTTTCAGGGGCACTGTCAGTATTTTAAATGCTGTGGTACTGATGTTATAGGAAAGCCAGTTCTGGGCAGACCTTAGCAAATTGAGTTTCTTTTGGATGGTTAAAAACAATCCAATTGTAAAGAAAGTTTTGTATCTATATAAGTTGTTAGGAATTTTCTGGCCTAGCATCATGGATCATTTAGGATGCCTTTACCTGTGATAACAGAAAACCAAACTATAAGTGGCTTAGACAGTAAGAAAAACCTGTCTGACTAGAAATGCTAAGGTGTACAGCACAGTATAGTTCAGAATCAATTTCACAACTCAGTTACATACTCAAGGATCTAGGTTGTTCCATGTTTATACTCTGAAGAACTTAGCCTTTTGGTTTTCCTCTTGGGACCACAAGAGGAACTAGCCTAAGATGTATGTGTCTTTCTAGGTATCACATGTAGAAGAAAATATCCAAATGTAGAAAAAAAGGACTCTTTTCCTAGTGTCCAATTTTAAGACTGAAGACGGCTTTCCCAGAAGAAAACTTTCATCCTACTCTGTCCTCCAATGCCACACTAGCTAGAATTTCTGTATATGTTTATTTCTAAACCAGCATCTGGCAAAGGAAGTGGGATCATGTGATTGCTGCTTAGACTAGTTAAGGTTTACCTCCTACGGCTGGGGAAGGCCCCCGAGTCCTTTGGAGCAAACAACCATCAGTATTTTTTTTTTAAGATTTTATTTATTTATTCATGAGAGAGAGAGAGAGAGAGAGAGAGAGAGGCACATAGGCAGAGGGAGAAGCAGGCTCCTCACAGGGAGCCCGATGTGGGACTCGATCCCTGGACCGGGGACTATGCCCTGAGTTGAAGGCAGACACTCAAACCGCTGAGCCACCCAGGCATTCCAACCATCAGTATTTGAATAAGATCAATAAGCAAAGAAAGAAAGAAACCACATTTGATAGGCAACTAATATCATCCACATCACAGCCTTAAATTTTTTTTACTGTTCATTTGGTATCTTATCAAGAATTTATTTTTGTATCTTTTTCTGTTGACTTAAGTAACACCATAACTCTGGCATAGAAGCCTATGAGTTAAAATTGATTTTATAAAAACAATTTTTAAGCCTGTGGGTTATTTCATGTTGAAGTATGCTTCATCATTTTCTGATTGTTTTTTACACAATGTAATCCTATCAGTGAATTATTCTTGTGTTTCCTCCTCTAACTATAGATATTTTCCTATTTATAAAGATGGTTTCCCATTACAATAATACTCATTTAACACCACCATTGACATCCCATCTCTAATATTCTCCTCCTACCACAGTTCATCTCCCATTCCAGGATCTTTCTTTATAAGGCTATCTCTCACTCCATGCCAGAAACAAGTCTTAGTGGTACAGCAATGCTAGAGGCCTGATGGCAGTTCTGTATCTAGTCACCTGGTTTCTCATTAGGAATGATGGTTACTCCAGGGATGAAGAAGAATCAGGAAATAGAGGAAGTAAACTGACCAGAAAAGGCTGACAAGTTGGTCACTAGGGAAGAAAGGCAGAAATGGAGGCAAGCAAGAGAGACAGAATGGGGTACCTGGAGCTGACGACCAGAACTAAATCCAATTGCTTCCATGTGGTCAGAAGAAGGACCATTGGAACTACATTAGAAGGTGTTACCCTGGCTGAGATGGCCTCACCAAGCATTTGCCAAGCTCCACTGCCCGGATATGACATCTTGAAAGTGGTATTGACTTAGCCTTTCTGCACTATAGGATCTGTTTCAGAGCATAATGGTTCTATAATAGCTGTCTTGCCCTATGTATAAGAAAAGAAATATCAGTAGAGTGGCATGAGAGCTCAGAGATGATAGTAATTCATTGACTTTTTTTTTTTTAAGTGGCTTCATTGTTACTTTGGTTACTGATCTGTAACCAATTAAATTGTAGCTTATCCCTAGATTAGAAACCAGAGGCTGCCTCTGTAGAACTGTCAGTAGACTTACCTAAGAGCTTGATGGACAGTTCCAGCCTTTCAGCAAGTCAACTCACTGGTGATAATCAGAGTCTTTCTTTTTCTTTCTTTCTTAAATGGAATTATTTGTCAGTAATGTCTCCTTTTTTGTCATCTCTTACCTAACACTCACCTTAAAGATCTTTAAAATTTTAGTTTTGAAATAATATTCCACCCTCATCCCGGGTGAGTTATATGTCTTGAAAGTTCTAAAATTTCTTAAATAATGTAAAAAAATTCACAACTGAATCGTCACTTTTGTCGTCTTTAAGTAGAATGTGTACATTCTTTTCATAGAAGAAATTTATATGTGTAGGACTGAAACTACCTGTCTATCATGTGGATTTTCCTTAGTGTCACATTTACTGATAATTTAGATTTGTCTGTAACTGTGGTAAAGGTAGAAATAAAATCTGTGCAATCAAGTCTCCATGGTTAAAATTCTCTTTTAGGGCAGCCCGGGTGGCTCAGCAGTTTAGCGGGGCCTTCAGCCCGGGGTGTGATACCGGAGACCCGGGATCGAGTCCCACGTTGGGCTCCCTGCATCGAGCCTGCTTCTTCTTCTGCCTGTGTCTCTGCCTCTCTCTCTCTCTCTCTCTGTCTCTCATGAATAAATAAAGTCTTTATAAAAAAATAAATAAAATTCTCTTTTAAAAAAATTCTTCCAAATTTAAAAAATTGTTTAGGGGCACCTGGGTGGCTCCGTCAGTAGAGCATCTGATTCTTGATTTCAGCTTGGGTTGTGATTTCAGGGTTGTGGAACCGAGCCCCACATCAGGCTCCGTGCTCAGTGGGGAGTCTGCTTGGGATTCTCTCTCCTTTTCCCTTTGCCCTCTCCACAATAAAATAAATAAATAAGTCTTTTAAAAAATATTGTTAGGGAATGCCTGGGTGGCTCAGTGGTTAAGAGTCTGCCTTCAGCTCCAGGTGTGGTCCCAGAGTCCCAGGATCAAGTCCCATCAGGCTCCCCTCGAGGAGCCTGCTTCTCCCTCTGCCTATGTCTCTGCCTCTCTCTCTCTGTGTCTCTCATGAATAAATAAATAAAATCTTTAAAAAATATATATTGTTTGACTTGGGGTCAGATCTCTCCTGCTTCTAACTGGAGTAAAACCAACCTTGAGTTTCTGTAATGGAGTAGTGAAAACAAAAGACTTTTTAAAAGTAACCTTATGCTAACATTTATGTTACATTTCCTGTTCTTTTTCTTTACTCTTCTAGTTCTCTACTCAAGTACTGAATACTTGCTGACCTTCAGAAGATAGTCTTCAGACTTAATACTAAAGATAGAGCATAGGTGAAAACTATATGTTCTAGGCTATATAGAGGAGAAACAGTAGCTTCAGAAAGGAAATCATTTAAGAGTCTGAATGAAGGATAGACCAATAAGGACAGGGGTGTGTAGTTGGTCAGGTCAAAGCTAGAGAAATATTGAGTGGGTGGAGAGAGACAGAAAAGGCATATGGCTAGCTCATGGAGACATATTTGAGGCCCAGTGTAGCAAGATAGGATGCTGGCTAAGGTTGGAAGAGACATGAAAAACAGTCAAGGAAACTGGATGAGAAAGGAAAGGGTCAAAATATAGAGTGAGCACAGAAACATACAAACACAGATCAGGCCAAGAGAGAAAAGAAGAGAAAGAAAAGTGAATGCTCAAGGGAGACCAAAATTCAAAAAGTCTTACCAGAGTAAGCAGAGTCCGATTCTAGTGAAGGCAGTGACGCAGCCTTTTAGAAGACGTGAAGCAGGATAGAGATAGAGAGTGACTGGGAACAGATAAGGATAAAATTGAGACAGACATAGTAAGTAGTGCAAAAAGTAACATTAGATGAATGTAGAAAGAAACAGGTAGAGAGAGACCAGTTATTTGCATCTGTAACATACGACTTTTAAAATATAATGTGCAAAAAGCTGGATTGGGTACGGAGAGATGCCTAGTAGGCCTAGACTTAGAATGGGAGAGCACATAACTGGTCCAAAGGCTATAGGAAAGAATGGTTTACAAAGCAGCCCTGGGTATAGCTACAGGCATGGATCAGCATGGTTTGGATGACTGGAAAGAACATATATATATATATATATATATATATATATATATATATATATATATATAGCGCAAAAGTGACAGTGGGCTTATAAATATCCAGAGGAAGAGTGGGAGGAATAGGATAAGCCCACAGTTACCTCCAGGGGATGATCAGACATAGTGTTCTCAGAGATGTAATGGGCCAGTCAGATACATGGACAGAGATACACATCAGAGAAACCTCAACCAAGCATGAGACAAAAAACTCAAGTAGATATGAGTGGGTCCAGGAGGAAATGAAGAGCCATGGAGTAAGCAGAGATGGAGTAGGACCAAAGGAAGGGTGAAAATAGTGAATGGTTTCAGAGAGAGAGAAGTTATACAGAACATGAAACCAAATGAAGAAATACTCATTAGGCTCAAATGAGACAAGGCTCCACACAGGAGACTCTAGGACCCATGGAAGAGAAAGAAGTAAAGGAGAAGCAGGCCAAGAGAGTCAGTCAGTAGGGACCTACAGGAATACAGCAAAACGTATCAAGAACACACAGAGAGCAGTTCGTGAAACATGAAGATAGTTTATGGAATAAAACAGAGTTGTCTAAACAGAGATCGAGGGAGAGTTATACATAGGAGTTGATGCAGAGAACACATCTGTAGCAGGCAGAAAAAGACAAGGCATGAGCCTAGACACAGAGAATCAGGTACATCTAGAAAATGGGAAATGGATTGAAAGTGAAACAAGCAGATAAAATAGACTTTCAGCTGAAAGTCTGAAAACTAATAGAGATGAGGAAACGTAAGTGACTAGAGAAAGATAAGGAATGATCAGGCCTGGAAGAGGCTAAGAAGATCATGGGTGGTAGTGGTAAAATACAGAACAAATCATACTGAGTAATAGATCACAGTTACTACAGAGTAGAAATAATGGGTGGGGATAGATATGAGCATCGGCGTAGGTACAGAAATGGAAAATACAGCTCAATAAAAAAGTTAATCATGCATAACGATATACCTTATTTGGTGGATAGGAGGAGCGGAACATTAATTCTGAGTTGAGGCCTGGTTTTATAGAATGCTATTTTAGCTTTTCAGCACACAAAGAAAAGCACACAGAACCACCCTCAATCAATCTTGGTTGAGATGCAAGAGGTTTTTAGAAATGTAATGTGTTTTATTTGGGGGCTTTTTGTTTTTAAACAGAATGCTCATGAAAGGTGTGACTGTGAGAGATTCTTGTGACTGGTGTCTTTAAGTGGATTGTGTCACCTCTATTATTCTCCCCTCTCCTTACCTAGATTTATTGAAACATCTTAAGTTATGATACCTCATTCATTTGTATATACACCAGAGGACCCAGTGTTTGAGGATTGTTAAATACAAATATGATACCCTGAGTTATAAGAGGGGTTTCTCAGAATTGCTGAAGCATGTATGCATGATTTCCAGATAGCATTTATTTGTGATTCTTCAGTAACCACCTCCCCAGCTGTGCTTCTTTTCCAACACCAAGACTTTAATTTTTCTTCTGCCCTCATCTTTTTTATAGCAAGGACCGTGCAGCAACTACTGCTGGAGCTGCTGGCCTGGCAGGTGGGCACCACCGGGAAGCATGGGCCACCAAAGGTCCCTCGTATGAGGACTTATACACTCAGAATGTTGTCATTAACATGGATGACCAAGAAGATCATCGAGCCTCACTGGAGGGGAAATCTGCCAAAGAGAGACCCATTTGGTTGAGAGAGAGCACTGTCCAAGGAGCATATAGTTCTGAAGAGATGAAGGAAGGTAAGAGTAGAAGTCAGTAAAATGAAGTATGTCTTGGATTCAGTGGAAAATGAACTGGACTTAGTGGGCAATTCTTAGTTTTATTGGTAATTCATATCTGTTTTACAAAATAATTGCATTATAGCAGGAAGGAAGAAATTAAGCAATAAGCATTAAAACCAACCAATATATCCTTGTATTATCCTTCAACTTAGTTGAAATAACAAGTAGACACTTTTTAAATCTCCATTTTTAGAATGAAGAAATTATCATTTCTTTGTCTTAATTTCATGGAAAAGTGCTGTTGCATTCAGAGTGGCTAAGTTCACTTGTTCTTTATTCTTCTGTTGCCCTAACGTATATCCTTTTTCTTTCTCTGAATTGGGACCCAAAACTATAATACTGCTCCAAGCTTTTTTATGTTGTTTTCTTATAAATACCAAGATGATTGTGCTACCTAAAATATATGAATGAAAAGAAGCCACCTGAGTAAAGGATTAAGTATTCTTACCATCCAAGGTTGACAGAACTCCATCCTGGAGGATTTTAGAAATCTCACTGATCCCTAAACACTTAAGAATTACGTAGTAACCAGTAATTTGAGAACTGTAGCATTTTACTTTTTAAAACAATTGTTTTAGATCCTATAGGAGTCCAGGTGTCACTATTTAGTAGGCTTGTTTTCTCCAACGTGGTTTCTTGCCTGTTTTTAAAGCTACCAAACCTTTGTTTCGAACTTAGAAACAGAATTGAGTAAAATAAAACTATTGTTAGCTGGTATAATATATATTTAGGTTCATAAGCTTAACAAATTGGATGTTTACAATTCCTAGAATGATAGAATTTGAATCATAAGGGGCTTTTAAAAAGTTATCTAGTCACCCAATTCAAATTTGTGAATATTTTCTTTCTGTATAAAACAGGATAGTATACTCTCATGTCTGAATTTGCCTTCTTATTAAGTTTTATGATAGAATAGGCTCTAGTGAATGTGAGAAGTGAGTCTTGATTGTCCTACTCTTAATTTTCCTCAGACTTCAAGTTATTTTAATATTTTTTAGACTTAATTATGTGCTCATTACTATACTGAAAGCATAGTAATCTATTCTAATTCCAATTGCCTCTATTTTCCTTACAAATAATCCTCTTCCCCCCAAGCCACCTCAGTCTACCTTTTGTTTTATTTTAATTGTCTTTCTTTTTGGACCATCTCCAACCATAATCTACTGTACTTGAGCTCTATTAGCCAGAGTAATACATGTTTATGTATGGATTCCTCATTAATGATTTGAGTTTTACTTCCAATATCTTCCAATATCCTTCTGATGCTTTGTTGCTTTGGGTCTGAAAGCATATTAAGACCAACAACTTCAGAAACATGTGCAGGGATTTTTAAAGACCCTCACCTGCCCTGTATCAGATAGCTTAGACCAGGTCTTTCAATATACTTTATTTATTTTTTTGTTTTAAAGAATTTATTTATTTATTCATGAGAGACACACAGAGAGAGAGAGAGAGGCAGAGACACAGGCTGAGGGAGGAGCAGGCTCCATGCAGGGAGCCCGACGTGGGACACGATCCTGGGTCTCCAGGATCATGCCCAGGCTGAAGGCTGCGCCAAACCGCTGAGCCACCGGGTCTGCCCTCAATATACTTTAGATTGTTTTGCTATAGGCAGATTTTCTTACACTTTCCAGTATGGGAATAAATCTGCCAGTTTTCTGCCCACTTATACAGCCTTCAGCTCTTCCTTTGTATTTTTTACCATCAGCCTGGCCTTTCAGCATCCAGAATTACTTAGCATCATCAGTGAACTTAACAATTTCTTGTCTTTTTTGTGACCTATAACTCTGTTATAAGACTGTTCCTAGAATTAGGGTTTCCACGTTACTATCCAGAAATTTGCTCATTTATCCTTCTTTTTTGTTGTCTGTCTTCATCTGTAACAGAGCAGTTCCTTTTCCCCCCAAACTTCTCAAGACCTTTGTCATAAATCTTTCAGATATGATGATTTAGTTTACAAAATTAAATTGCTTTTCCCCTCATTTTATATTTACATTAATCAAAATACTGTGTTGGTAATATTAAGCTTATTGGAAAATTCTTATAGAAGCAATGATTAACTTAGACAATTTTTTGTCTTTTTTTCCCAATTGAAATACTGGATGGCAGTGAGGACTCTAGGGGTGAGCCTTAACCTTTGGTAGTGTTTTAAAGTAGTGAAGTTTGATTTTAATTCTCATTTTTACATCCAGGTTATCAAAAGCCTGTTTTCTCTGACTTGAACTTTTCACTTCTCAACTCCTGTTTCCCTTTCTGTCTCTTAGCTGCCCAATCTCATAAGTGTCTAAGGTTACATACACTAATCCATTCTAATGTGTTAATGAGAAGATGCTCTCACTTCATTCATGGCCAAATTGGTCATTTCTGAGCCTTTTCTTGGTGACGATGATAGATAACACTGAGCTAAGTGCCAGGCTTAGTCTAAACACTTCACAGATATTCACTTAATCACTACAATTATCCAGTGAGGTATATACCCTTATTTACCCCCCCCTTTTGTACTTGTGAAAATTGAAGCGAAGTGAGATGATGTAACTTGGCCAAAATCATAGTTAATAAGTGTTAGAGTCAGGATTTGAATCAGGGAGTTAGGTTCCAAACAACATTTTTAATCCTTTTATATGTTTTAAATGGCAGTATATTTGGTATTGAGAATACAGAATACAAATGGTTTTCCTTAAATTTTTCAGGCCTGATATATACACAGAATGATAGGAGGTGTGTGGTAAGAGAATCTTCATTCCTGATACCAGATTCCTTTTTATAAAGAGTTCAAAGTGCACTTAGTTTGTTTCAGGAAAATAAGACTGCATTTATTCACTCACGTATTTATTTGGAGGCTAATAAGTGATAGGTACTATTTCGGGTGCATGGGATATATCATTAAATAAAAAAGATAAATATGTTTGTGGAGAACCTACATCCTGGGAAAAGAGGTGACAAAGACTATAGACATGAGTTATTTTGTTAGAAAGTAAGTGCTATCAGGGAAAAATAGAGCATTGGGAGTGTGGGATAGGGTGAATTAAAAGAAGGTAACATTGGAATAAAAACATAAGGATGTGAGAGAGTTATATAACATTGAGGAAGAATATCCTGGGTAGAGGAAACAGGCAGTACAAAGACCCTAAGGTCGGAGCGAATGTGTTACATACAGGGAATCCCATGGGGTTAGCGTGGCTATAGCAGAATGAGCAAAGGGAAGGAGAAGCGGGAAGTATGCGAGCAAGTGAGCAGGAGGGGTTCCAGGTAATGTAGGACTACTCTATAGGCCATTGTAAAGCTTTTGGCTTTTATTCTAAGCAAGACGAGGAGCCACGTTTTGATTTCCTAATTTCCTAACTACTGTACTTGATCCTTCGTAGATATAATTACATATGTTCTTATCCAGAGTTCTATAAGGTAGATGTTTTTATCATTCTGCTTTACAGGAAAAGATGCTGAAGTTCATAGATCAAAACTTGCCCGAAATAATACAGCTTGTGTATAAAAGTTCCAAGATTCAGATCCAGACTATGTCATTCTTAAAACTCATGTGTACTTAAACCAGGCTACTTAAGTTCCAGTTTGTGAGAAATATTTTGAATATCTTATAGACAGTTGCCCCAAAACTGGAACCAGTGAAGTCCATTAGTTATAAAGGAATGGCTTTTATATTGAAGGACACTGACTTTCTGGGCTTTTCCTTCCAGGTGGCATAGATATAGACGCATTTCAGGAACGTGAAGAGGGCCGTGCAGGACCAGATGATAATGAGGAGGTCATGCGAGCACTGCTCATTCACGAGAAGAAGACCCCCTCTGCCATAGCAGGCTCAGTGGGGACAGCTGCTCCCGTGACCACTGCCAATGGCAGTGACTCAGAGAGTGAGACCAGTGAGTCAGATGATGACTCCCCACCTCGACCGGCAGCTGTGGCAGCGCATCATCGAGATGACGACGAGGAGGAGGATGATGAGTTTGAGGAAGTAGCAGATGACCCCATTGTTATGGTGGCTGGCCGTCCATTCTCCTACAGCGAAGTGAGCCAGCGGCCAGAGCTGGTGGCCCAGATGACACCAGAGGAGAAAGAAGCATACATAGCAATGGGACAGCGCATGTTTGAGGACCTTTTTGAGTGAGCTTTCTCTACCTTTTCTTCCTTTCTCTAATGCTCATTTCAAAAAGAAATTCTCTACCTTTGAAGCAAAGTGTTTAGTGGCATTCTGCCCTTCTCGAAGAACATAATGGGAGAGAAAGTTTGATTTTCTAATGCCAGAAGCTTCCCCATAGGTAGGTTGGCTATAAGCATTTCCTTCCCTGCTATCTATACAGTATTAATATCTTACTGTATTTCATATTTACCTAATCTTTTTACTTTTAAGACCCATTTTTCTCCCTTCTGAAATGAATGCAGGAGACCTGTGAGGTAAACTCTTCCTGTGTGCCCACTAGTACAAGTTACAGTAATTAACTGATCACATCTTTTAAAAAATGTGTTCTGACTGAGCATTCCAAACAATCCCTGATATTGCTGTAAGCAGCTTGGCAACAGGCAGATCATTGGTGAGAGACAAAAAAATCTTAAAACTTCATGTTGCCCTTTGTAAGGGGAGGAATAGGCCTAAATCTCATGATTAATATCTAAACCAAAATTTGTGTCTTTTGAACTGACTTGATTAATAGTCTGTTGTTTTGCTTAATGCCTTTTGGTTTGGATGTTGGATGTTACCAAGTATACTTGGTAAACCCTTACAAAGAAATTAGGAGAAAACATGGATACAGGACAAGGAGTTCCTGTACAGGGTTGAAGAGTGGAGAGCATTGGGAACAGTGCCTTTTAGAATTGCCTGAGTTTGTGCTGATTTAGAAATCCCTTATGGAAAGCTGAGACTGGTCCCTTTCCTTTTCCTGTCTTCTACAGTGCTATAAATTGTTTAATGAGGCCATTCCAGCAAAAATCAGCATATAATAATTGATTACTCTTCTCTTTCTTTTCTCTCAACATCATCGAAGTTTTCTTTGTCTCTTTTGATTCTTGTCAGACATGGTGTTTTAGAGTGCATCCAGTACTTTGTTGAACCTTGTAACCTCAAGGAACATAGTTTATTTTTGGTTCTGATATGTAGCATGGTATTATTTGCTATAAAGCAGAACTTTAAAAATAAAGAACTGTCATGCAAGGGTCTATAGCAATTGTATTTTTTGTAATATTTTGCCTCGCATTGTAATTTTTAAGTATTTATCATTTTACAGTACATGCGTGAAGATAGATTTTAGAGTATCTGAGCCTTGTATGAAGTGATGTTTCATTTACCTGGGTTGTAGTAATGGCTGAATATTGACAATAAATCTATTTTGTACTGACTGAAATTTGTTAATTTCTGGCTCTGTAACATCTTGGAGCATAATTAAAATGAATACTCTTCCCATTAAAACAGTGTTTCAGACTTCTTTCTCTTAATAGTCATATTTCAAATAACAGATGGAATGGTATGTGGTCTAAATTTTTTCTGGCAATAAGCTGCCTTAAAAACGACTTTTATGTATCTTGTACATATGGGTCTATTCAACTTTTAAACATTATTTTTAAACTTACATGGTTCTAGAAAAGTTCATTTAAATAAAATATTAATCAAATGTTTCAAAACAAAACAAAAAAAAACACGTAGTTTTGGGGGCGCCTGAGTGGCTAGGTTGTTTAAGCCACTGATTCTTGATTTCTGCTTGGGTCATGACCTCAGGGTGGTGGGATTGAGTGCTGTGTTGGGCTCTGCACTCAGTGGGGAATCTGCTCAGGATTCCCTCTCTCTCCCTCTGCCCTGCTCTCTCGCTCGCTTGCACTCTCTTTCTCTCTCTCAAATAAATAATAAATCTTTAAAAAAAAACAAAAAACAGTTGTACATGAACTGTCAGCTCTTCATTTCAGTGAATAAATGTTGCTATTTTTTTCTTGAGCCTAACTTGCATGTTCTGCTTCTTAGGGCTACTGTTTTAGTTTTTCCTTCCTGTCATCCACCAGCTTCTTAGAGAATCATGTAAACTGGTTGCATATTTCTTTCCCTCTTGCAGTTTGTGTCTTGCCCTATTATTATGCTGAAATGACTTTTTCCAGTCATAACTGTCCAATGTAACAGCCCTTTATTCCTCAGTCTTTTTGACTGCTTTTCAGTCTTTGATGCTGTCAATTCATTCTTTCTTCTTGAAACATTTTCATTTGGTATCCCAGCCATTATGCTGTCATGGTTCTACTTGCTTCACTGGCTATTTCTTCTCAGTCTTCAGATTTTATTTCCTCCTCTGCTGTATGTATGAGCATACCTCAAGGCCTTGTTCCTTGTGTGTGTGTGTGTATATGGAATTTATGCTACAGAAAAATGTCATAAGTGAAGACACAAGTATTTATTGCAGCAGTATTAGAATATAGATATATAGATATACTAAATATGCATTGATCAGTAATTATGCTCCCATGAAGTCCTGTAGCTGTTAAAAAGCATGTATTGATAGGAAAAGATATCCATTATGTATTAAGAATTCTGTTTTTCTACATATGTATGTATAAAGTATCTAACACAGTATTTACTGTATGTCTTTACATATGTTGACTCATTTAATCCTTTATAACAAACCTGTGTGGTAGATATTTGTATTTAAAGATTATATATATATATATATATATATATATATACATATATATATATATATATATATATATATATATTAGAGATGACAATTACCTGGTCTTAATGCGCTATAATGGAAGAGATATTTCCATTTTGAAAAAAAAATCAAATGGATGTTTACAGAAGTTCATGTAGAAAATATGCAATAGAATTAAATAGGGTAACAAAAGCAAACTTTTATATTAATACTAGGACTTTCAGGTGTGACTTACTTTTTAAAAATTCTGGGTTCATCTTTCTCCTCAGAGAAATATCTCTGATTTTATGCTCAGAATTAGTAGGGAAATATAATTCAGTATGCAAAATTTTGGACATTACTCCCATATTTCAACAGCATACTAAGGACTCAATAATTGAGTTTGATATTATTTAATCAGACAAATTTTTGTCTGTTGAATGGCACAATCTGTTGAGAAGAGCCAGTTAGTGACAGAAATGACCAAAAATGGTAACCCTGCCACTTAGCCTCTGAAGCTCTAGTGAGGGCAAGTTCACACACGAGGTTGATTGATAGATGTAGTCATGGTGTCTGTTGATCTCAGGATGGCTAGAATTGTTACTACCCACCACCCATGATAAGGGATGGCCAGGAACTCGTCTCTGAATGGAGCTGACTATATTATTATAACTCCAGTATCAGCTGCCCAGGCGTCCCAACCTTTCCCTCTCCTGTAAGATTTAAATAGAACACTTTTATCTTAATATCATGGGATACTTCTTCCACTTTCATTTCTCTTTTTGATGGGGAGAGTTGTGGAAGGGGCTGGTGGTTTATATCCTTCTGCTCTGCCTTCTTGCTTCCCTGGTTTCTCTCCTCCACACCACCTATACCAACTCCCACAGTGCCATCAGCACAAGTCCATGTAGCAGATATTCACTGAAGTTTTTACAGTAGTGGGCAGGAGGTGGGCAATGAATGTTTTATCTCGGCATTGCAGAGTCAAGGAATGTAAGAGTAGATCATATACATCCTGTTCTTAAAGAGTTTCTACCATCCTCCTTTGTTTCATCCCAAGTAGAGTCCTGCCTTCAAATCTTGCTAAAATTTCAACTTCCTATTTTCTTCTCTTTATCAGCCTTTTTTCCCCCAAAGGCCTTAGAAAGTTATAAATGTGTTAGAGAAAATAATGTCTTTATTTTATTCCTAGTTCAAGTAAGGCCTTGAAAGCTCTTATATCCAAAGTGGCCTTTCCAAGATGTTTCCCTAACCAGGGTCCCATCTTCCCACTGCTAAGAGTCAGCATGAGAGGTTAATGCTTTCAAAGGAACTTTTTTCTCTTCCTACCACACTAAAAAACATTATTCATAACAGTCTGGGCCTTTAGGTAATCATAACCTTATATCTTGTGGAAAACTACTTTCATTCTATCTGTGCTTGAAGTGGAAGCCTTTTTCTTAGTTGCCCCTTTTCCCCAAAACAATGCTTAGGGAGTATTTCCACTACTTAAGGAGTATAAGTTTAGATTATTAAAAAAAATGTATCCAATTTGGCATGCCTGGAACTCAGAAGACTAGGTCTGGTCCCAGCTGCAGTTAAATAGACACTTGCACGTCAACACTGTTACCTGATGCAGTCTTTCTGGGCCAGTTTCTCAGCTGTTAATAAGGAGAGGATTATGCTAGGATCACAGTGATTCTTTTCTGCTCTGCTGTCTTATGGAGGTAAGTGATAGGTCAAATATATATATATATATATTTTTTTTTAGGTCAAAGATTTTTAAATGCAGCCTAACAACAACACAAGCCAGGAAGTTTTCTGATATGCAAAAAAGCAATTCCAGCCAGGTGAAGGATATTTCAATTAAGGGACTAGTGTAGGTGGTAGGTTTAGGATTTAAAAGGTAAAAAAATAAAATAAAATATAAATAAAATAAAAGGTAGCAAACCTCATCCTAAACAATTGCTAGTTAGGTTTCTCTTTTCCTATCTTGCCAAGATACTTCATTTCTAATCATCTGAATGACTGAGGAAGAGATAATTGAATATTTCATAACTCTTTTTGGTATCATTTTGAGAGAATTGGATACTGAATGGGGAAACAAGATTGGGAAGAGCAGTTCATTTTCTTTTCTATCAGTTGGCTCTAAGGCTAGATTCCCAGCCAGGACAACAATAGAAAGACTTAAATATGTACCTTCTTGTTCTCGTTTTTCTTGAGTTTAAAAAAAAATGATTAAGAAGTGGAAATCAGGGGCACCTGGGTGGCTCAGTGGTTGAGCATGTGCCTTTGTCTCAAGGGTGTGATCCTGGGGTCCTGGGATCCAGTCCTGCATCTGGCTTCCCACAGGCATCCTGCTTCTCCCTCTGCCTACGTCTCTCCCTCTCTCTGTGTCTCTCTCATGAATAAGTAAGTAAAATCTTAAAAAAAAAAAAAGTGGAAATCAAAAAACATATGAAAATCTTTAGAATTTATAAATTGTTTTATTTGTTTAACATTTTGTTTCTACCAAAGCTATTTCACATGTGTTATCTCTAGGAGATCTCTAGCGGCTGCTATCACTTTGTTTTTCTTTACCTAAAAATTGCTTGGGGAAATGAGGAAGATTTTCAGAAAGGAACTGGTGTTGTGGCAAATTTACTGTCTATTCTGTTGGCTTTCTATATTGTGAAAGAAACAAACTGAACAAGATCAGTACAGGTCCTCTTAAACCATGTAAAGCCAAACAGGTTGAGAAAAGAGTCATGAAACTTTCTTTCTTTCTTTGAAGAGTTAAAGGAATGAACTGATTCTTCTGTGCCCTCAAGGAAAGAAATGAGTACCTTAACTTCTCTTTAGAAAAAGCTTCACATCCTCTGAGTACTAGACGATGCCTTTCTTCCAGTTGCAAAGCAGATAGGTCTAGTACACAACCCAGTTCCAACAATCAACCCACATTTCCCATCACACAAAAGTACATTATCGCCCACCTAATGTAAATAAATCTGAGGAACTAGTCTGAAAAAAGGCTAGTGCCAGGTCCTAAACTGCCTTGAATCATGTTAAGACACACAGGATGGTTGTACAGTTTTGTTGTTACATAAATGTATTAGTAATTATTTAAAAATTCATCCAATAATAAATATATATAGTTTTAAAAAGTAGAACCCCTCCCAGCCCATCCCCATTCCCATCTCACTACCCTGAGGCAAACAATTATTGATAGTTTAATGTGTATCATCCTGGACCTTAAGGCCTTTAGGAACAACACAGACACCATGCCCCCAGATGTACTGCAGTGCTTTTTCAATAATTGCAACCACATCCACATTGCCATTTGCTTTTGAAGTATCTTTTCATATCAATATATTTAGATCTACTTCATTTAAAAAAATAAGTACTAGGGGTGCCTGGGTGGCTCTGTCAGGCATCTGACACTTGATCTTGGCTCATGTGGTCTTGATCTTGAGGTCATGAGTTCAAGTTCCGCAATGGGCTTACACTGGGTGTGGGGCCAAATAAATAAGTACTGGATAGAATTTTATAATGTAGTTGTATTATAGGTTGGTTTATGTAATAGTTTCCTTATTGAATGGCACTTAAGTAGTATCTATTTTTTCACTGTTAATGTGCCCTCATATTTTCATTCTTTGAGTATTTCTAAATGATGGAATCATAAAGGAGGGTCAACCAAAGGGCATGTCCATTTTAAACTTTGATAGGTAATGCCAAATTACTCTTCAAATAGATTGTTGGAGAATTGCAGGCAAGGGAACAATTTGTAGCATTGATGTTAAGTTGGAGTTTAAAACTAGAGATTATTAAGGGCCGTTTCAGTAGTCTTGGTGAGTATTTTGGTCTAATGAACTGTCCAAGTCAGTGGAGATCGAAAGGAGGAGACAGATTTGAAAAACTGGGGTGATAGAATTAATGGATTTGGTAACTGGATAGGGCAGTACCTTGGATGAAGATCAGGCTTCTGACTGGATGGTGGTTCTAGTTATCAAGATCAGAAATACAGAAGAAGGGGCAGGTTTTGCTCCTATTTCAGCTCCGCATCTCCATAAGTGGCACCATCATTTCAACTCTGTACTCAAGGCGAAATTATAATAGCCATCCTTCCCTTTTTTCATCTCACATGCAGTTCACCAGCACGTCCTTGTAGATTCAAAATATAATCTATATAATCCAATTTTGAATGTAGAGCTGATAGGACTTGCTGGTAAATTGAAAGTATATTGTAAATCTGACTTCTCACTACTGCCACTACCAGCCTACTCCATGCATGCCACAGCACCTCTCTCGTTGGCTACTGCAGCAGCCTGCCAGTTGGTCCCCCAACTTCTACTCTTAAACTACCACCCAAATGTACGGGGGGGATTTGATCATTCCCACACACAGACTTTTTAAAATGTAAATCAGATGATTCTCTCCCCCCCTTAGAATCCTTCATTAATTTTTCTCTTAGAATAACTTCCAAACTCCTTACTAACTCTTTTCCTTAGACCTTAAGTGGTCTGGCCTCTGACTACTTTTATGACCACATCCCCTACTCTCCCCTAGTTAACTACTCTCTAACCATATTGACATTCTCTCTGTTTTGCAAATATGCCAAGCTGCTTTCTGCCTTAGGTCTTTGCCTTGTTTTCTTTGCATGAAACACTCTAATCCATCCTTGTCCCTCTTACTTTATTTTCAGGTTAAATGCCACCTTCTCAGAGAAGCCTCTGCGCTATTAACTAATCTCTTCCATTCATGACAGTGTTTTCCTGTTTTATTTTCTTCATAGCAAAATTGCTATTTGAAATGAACTTGTTTATTTCTTATGTTATTTATGCCTCTCACCGTTTCCCCTAAAAGACTGTAAACTCTCTGCAGGCAGGATACTAGCACATAGAATTAATTCTGGCATGTTGCAGGCCTAATCAATGTTGAATGGATGGATGGACTGATGTATTGGCAAGGCGAACAACCTTCTCACCAAGACTGATCATTTTTCCCTGCTTGAATTGTGAATATATGTATAGTCTTTTAATCAGTTAATTATGTTTACTTGTGGTTCACAGTACCTAGGCCTGTGAACCCAGGACTAACAGTGGAGGGTGCTGGTATATAGCTTCTTGGGCACAGCCAGTGAGACATCTAGAAGCTTCAATTCTGGTGAAACAATTAGCTTTCATGTTCATGGAAAAGGCAGTTTAGTGAGTATTTTTTTCTAGGGCTGCATTGTCCATTAGGGTAGCGCCTAGCTGCATGTGGCTACTGAGTACCTGAAATGTATCTAGTCCACATTGAGATGTGCTGTAAATATAAAATACATACCAAATTTTGGAGACTCAATATGGAAATACAGAATGTAAAATACCGTATTAATAATGTTTCTATTGATAATGTGTCTAAAAATCATACTGTGTAGATATGTTGGGTTAGAGGAAATGTACTATTAAAACTAATTTCACCTGTTTTTACTTTTTATGTAGCTGTTAGAAGATTTAAAAATTGTAAAATGACTCACATGTGTAGCTTGCATTATATTTCTGTTGGACAGCACTGGTCAGGGCATTTTCTTCATGCGCTAGAGTTACATGTACTGTACTTAGTATTTGCATTTTTCCCTATATACAAGTTTTTGACCTGAATGTCGTGTGTGCCCTCCTTCCCTCCTTGGCTCTCTACCATAAAGGTAGGCTTCATTCTGCTTTTAGGCTCTTTGTTCTTGAGAACAATGATGGATTTTGCTTCTGGTTTAATTTTTCGCCTTTTTGGGGTGGGATTGGTTAGAGTGAGGCGGAGGGTTTTTCATCTGTTTTTTTTTTTCCTGGGGATAACGTCAGCAGTGGTGGTGAGGAACTGAGACGTTCTGATTACTGAGATCAAGGCTGCAGTGTTGAAAGTACTGCTGACTTGTGGGGGACAGAGGGGTCCGAGGACCCTGCACAACCATGCCAGAGATGGGAGAGCTAAGAGCCAGTACTGAAATCAGGATGGTTGGAAGCCCTATGCATTGTATTAATATATAGTGTATGGGAAATTTCTTATGTGCTTATTGTTTGCATCTCCCTCTTGCTAGAATGTAAGCTCCATGAGGGCAGAGACTTTATCTTCCTTGCTCACTGTAGTTTTCTGGCTCATATCTCTGACTCAGTGGTTGGCACATAGTAATTAGTCATCAATACATACTGAATGACCACACGATTATTTTTATTCAGGCCAGGAGTAAAAACTATGGCCTTTACATAAAGACAAGTTATTTTCAGTTTCTGTTGTTGCTTGTAGATCTAATGTTTGTGATGCTGTTTTGTATTAATGATCTTCCCTTTTAGAATGCTTACAGATGGGGAGTGTGGATCTGCGTAGCAAAGGGCATTTTCCAAGCAACTGGGGAAACCATCTAACCAAAAGTACATATAACAAATAAATCTAACCCAAGGCTGACGTGTGAATTTGTTCACTTAGTCTGTGTTATGGTCATTTTTTAAAGAGGAAGTTTTTAAGAACAAAGACTGTGCTGTTTCAACTGGGGGTTTTATTTGGCTCATATTAAAATTGATGTTACCATAGTTTCCTTCATGATATCAAAGACCCAGATTTCTTTTATCTTTCTGCTTTGCCATTCTTGACTGATCCACCTACACCTTCAGGTAGGAAGAAGGGAGGGAGTAAGGGGATATGCCAACTGAATCAGTATCCCTTCCCCCTTTTTATCAGATGTCTTTATTGTAGTAAAATTTCACATGACATAAAACTAACCATTTTAAAGTATACAATTCATTGGCATTTAGTACCTTCACAAGATATTGGAACCACCATCTCTACCTAGTTCCCAAGCATTTTCATCATCCCAAAAGAAAACCCATTAAGCAGTTGGTTCCCATTTTCCCCTACTCCCAGCCCTTGGCAACGACCAGTCTTCTCTCTGGATTTACCTATTCTGGGTACATTGTATAGATGGAGTTGTACAGTATGTGACTTTTTTGTGTCTGGCTTCTTTCCCTTCTTTAGCATATTGTTTTCAAGATTTATCCATGTGGCATATATCAGTACTTTGTTCCTTTCTATGGCTAAATAGTATTCCATTGTGTATATATACCACAATTTGTTCATTCATTCAGCTGTTGATGGACATTTAGATTGTTTCCACATTTTGGCTATTGTGAATAATCCCGCTATGAACATTTGTGTACAGGCACTTGATTACCTATTTTCAACCTGGGAGGGTGAAATTGCTGGGTCATACAGTAATTCTATGTTTCTGTGCTATTTGTTTTTAAAGTAATACACATCTGCCAGAACTGTGTGTGATAGTTACTGTCATTTATTGGGGAATAGAAGTGGGGCTTATAACCCCAGATGTCTGTTTTGGATGTGAGGGTCATCAGAGAATACTAGAACTCTAGAGTATCTGACCTGAGAGCCTTTCTGGCAACAGCTACAGAGAACACAGTAATAGGCCAGCATATGAGGTAAGAATTCAAGAGTTCTGGATTTTCTTTCCTGGAGGAACTTCTGAGTTCCTCTTTACATCTGTTTCTGGGATTCGGACTCTAAGTCATAACAGGGAGTAATCCTGGCCTCCCAGTGCCCTCACTTGGAACTGTGATCTCTTTGCTCCTATGCTCTGTCACATAGTCACACCTTCAAGTCCAGGGTCAGAAGTGGACTAACCTCTTCATTTGGTTAAGCAGGAGGTGAGGCCCTTCTTTTGAACATGCTTGAAAGCATACCAGTCTGGGCTGGTGGTGAGGGCAACTGTTAAGATCCAGAGGTGGGATCCAGAACTAAACTGCCTTTCACAAGTATTGGCTCAGTAAGCAGTTAGCTTTAAGCTGCCCTTATTCCACCGGCTTCAAAAAAACAGGAGGCTGGCAGCTTTTCATTTCAGGGTAGTGACCTCCCCGGGAGGTCTAAAGAATGATTCTGATAGTGTTCCAAGAGAATGCTTCCCTGCTGTTATGTGCCTGTGTGTAGGTGTAATGTGTATGTAAGAGGATGGAAAAAAGGCAAAACAGGGTGGGCCTTTATGTTTGGGGGGGGAAGGGTGAAGAGTACTCACCATGCTGTGTATGTCAGTCACATTTCACATCTCTTTGACAGGCTATAACTTCTAGTAAATTTAGTGATAATTTCTTCGCTGCTTTTCCTGCTGAGCAATAAAATTATGGCAGTGTTATGGGCATCTGTGTCCATGCCTCCTGCATTAGTCTACTCCTTCAAGACAGACACTGTCTATGCCCTCTCTCCCTCACCCCTAACAGGGACAAAAACACCTACCAAGCAAAGAACTAACTGAAAGTCTGTAACAGTGGCTACTCTTGCCTCCTAAACTACTTTTTCTCAAAGAGTGCATTGGCCACTCTGGGAATTCTTAACTATGTCCTTTTGACTGACAGATCTGTTTCAGCAGCTGTCTCATTACACACCACCTCCACGTCCCGAGTGCACTTGGGGAGTTCATTATTAAACTTGCCTTTTTTCCATAAGTGCAACTCTTCCTCTGCCTTGAATTCTCCCTTGATTTTCTTCCCTCCTCTGTCCTGTGTCTCCACAGTCATCACTCTGGAACAAGCCTTTTAGCCTACTTCCTTATGGTAGGAGTGGGTGGTTTTCATTTACTCCCCCATGTTCCATCCATGTGATTCAGCTGGGATTGATGCCAGTCATAGTGATCGATTTGAGAGGAGCATGTGATTCAGGCCAGACAGAGCTACCTCAAGATTTTTGTTGAAATGAGAAAAAGGCACTCTTTTTTTTCTACTAGAGTTACTTAACTGGTAGCTGCTAGTGGACAATCTTTGTCACCAATTGAGGACAGCCTGTCTGAAAATGAAGCCAGCATAGAAGAAGGCAGATACTAGAAATAGTGAGAGACAAATTTCTAACCATAACACTTGAGTCCTGCCACACTCAAAGTCATTTTACCCTTGCAATTATTTCCATTATGTGAGTTGATATATTTTATTCTTAGGCCAATTTGAGTTGGGTTTCTCTTTCTTGCAATTAAGTCTTAGCTTATTTAATATTGCTTTCACTATTCAAGGTCTTTTTTGGTTCCACACAAGTTTTAGAATTGTCTCTTCTAGCTCTGCGAATAATGCTGGTGGCATTTTTATAGGGATTGCTTTGAATGTGTAGATTGCTTTGGGAAGTATAGACATTTTAACAATAATTGTTCTTCCAATCCGTGAACTTGGAATGTTTTTCCATTTCTTGTGTCTTCCTCGGTTTCTTTCATGAGTGTTCTATAGTTTTCAGAGTTAGATCTTTTATCTCCTTGGTTAGGCTTATTCATAGGTATCTTATGGTTTTTGGTGTAATTGTAAATAGGATTGATTACCTGATGTCTCTTTTTGCTGCTTCATTATAGGTGTGTACAACAGACTTTTGTGTGTTGATTTTGTATCCTACGAACTTTGCTGAGTTCCGTATCAGTTCTAGCAATTTTTGAATGCTGTCTTTTAGGTTTTCCACACAGAGTATCATTCTGTCTGTGAAGAGTGAAAGTTTGACTTCTTCCTTACCTACTCAGAAGCCTTTTATGTCTTTTTGTTGTCTGATTGCTAAGGCGGGGACTTCCAGTATTATGTTGAGCAACGTTGGTGAGAGTGGCCATCCCTGTCTTCTTCCTGACCATAAGGGAAAAGCTCTGTTTCTCCCCATTGAGGACAATATTAGTTGTGGATCTTTAGTATAAGGCCTTGTGATGTTAAGGTGTATGTTCCCTCTATCCCTACTTTCTTTAGGTTTTTCTTTTCTTTTTTTTCTTTTTATCAAGAATGGATGCTGTATTTTGTCAAATGTTTTTTCTACATCTATTAAGAGGATCACATGGTTCTTTTATTAATGTGGTGTATCAGGTTGATTGACTTGCGGATATTGAACCACCCCTGCAGCCCGGGAATAAATTCAACTTGGTCGTAGTGAATAGTCCTTTTTAATGTACTGTTGGACCCAATTAGCTAGTATCTTATTGAGAATTTTTGCATCCATATTCATCAGGGATATTGGTCTGTGGTTTTGGAATCAAGGTAATGCTGGCCTCATAGAATGAGTTTGGAAGTTTCCTTCTATTTCTGTTTTTTGGAACAGTTTGAGAAGAATAGGTATTGATTCTTTAAATGTTTGGTAGAATTTCCCTGGGAAGCCATCTGGCCCTGGACTCTTGTTTGTTGAGAGATTTTTGATTACTGGTTCAATTTCTTTCCTGGTTATGGGTCTGTTCAAGTTTTCTATTTCTGCCTGCTTCAGTTTTGGTGGGTAGTATATTTCTAGGAATTTATCCATTTTTTCCAGATTCCCTAATTTGTTGGCTCAACATCACTTATCATCAGGGAAATACAAACCAAAACCACAGTGAGATACCACCTCACGTCAGTCAGAATGGCTAAGTTAACAACTCAGGAAACAATAGACATTGGTGAGGATGCAGAGAAAGGGAAACCCTCTTACACTGTTGGTGGGAATGCAAACTGGTGTAGCTACTCCGGAAAACAGTATGGAGGTTCTTCAAAAAGTTAAAAATAGAGCTACCCTATGATCTTGCAATTGCATTACTAAGCGTTTATTCAAAGGATACATAAATACTGATTCGAGGTGGCACAAGCACTCCAATGTTTATAGCAGCACTACCCACAATAGCCAAAATATGGAAAGAGCCCAAATGTCCATCAAGTGATGAGAGGATAAAGAAGATGTGGGGTGTATACACACACACACACATATATAATGGAATATTACTCAGCCATCAGAAAGAATGAAATCTTGCCATTTGCAATGATGTGGATGGATGTAGAGGGTATTATGCTAATCAAAATAAGTCAGAGAAAGACAAATACCATATGAATTTACTCATATGTGAATTTAAGAAACAAAACAGATGAACATAGGGGAAGGGAAGGGAAAATAAGACAGAGGGAGGCAAACCATAAGAGACTCAAATATAGGGAACAAACAAGGTTGCTAGAAAGGAGAAGGGTGGGGGGATGGGGTAATTGGGTTATGGGCATGATGTAATGAGCACTGGGTGTTATGTGCAACTGGTCAATCACTAAATTCTACACCTGAAACTAGTACTACACTATATGTGAACTAACCTGAATTTAAATAAAATCTTGAAAGGAAAAAAAAGTCTTAGCTTAGATGATGCCTATGAGCCCACTGATAGCTCCACCTTCACTCTGTACTTCCCTTTGGGCCCTATTCAATTGAGACAGCATTTCACCTAAATCTAAACTTCTTCAACTCTTCCCACTGATCCACATCAGTGTTATAGTCCCATACATACATTTCTCCAGGGCTTTGTAGTCTACCAAGACATTTTTCTGTCTCATTCAATCTTCACATAAAGCTCTGAGGTAGGAAGAGAAAGGATTATTACCTTCTTTCTTCAGCTGAGGAAACAAGTTGAAAGAATTCATAATGACTTGCCCATGTTGTATTTGGGCCTCAACCCCAAGTTTTTTGACTGCTGATCTAGAAGAATTCTTTATTTTGTGTTGCCTCCCCTGGGTACAAACATGGCTCTCCTCTAAATTCACACTCCCTTCTCCCATGGAGACCTTCTTTTTCCAATATCTGTAGGCCCAATGGGACAAAAGGCCTCATCTTTATTTCAGTATCTCTTTCAGATTGGCTGCCCTCCATTTTTCCTGATTTGGATTCCATTCCATCTGTCTGTACCACTTTCCACAAGTCTTTGTTACTGTTAGAGGTTACTTCTCAAAGACTTAAAACTAGTTTGAGAATGTGACTGGTTCTGGGTTATATTATGACTTTGGCCCCACTGCCCATTTGAGAACCCCTTGACTTCTTCAGCTCTCCACCTTCTTTAACAACTGAAGATCTCCCCCAAAGCCCCTCAAATCATATATGCCTAATCTGCTTTCTGTGCTTCTATGCCTGGGCTGGGAAGTGCAGCAGCAAAGATACTAACGCATGCACTCCAGCTTATTTTTATCTGGGCCCTTCCTGCTGTTCAGATCTCTAGGTGGCTACATTCCTACAGTGGTTGCTCCTCTCCTTCTTGACCTTTGCCAAACTGTTTGTGGTCTTGCTTTCTCCATTTATTTGATGTCTGAGATCAGTTTGCCTTCATATAACCTCTGTAATAAACATTATTGATTATTGGTTGCCTATTCAATATCCATTGCTCCCTTCTTAGTAATACCTGATTTTTGCTAAGGGATCTCCTTTCCAAAGAAGTACATGTGCTTCAGGCAGAGTCATCCTTAGAGTTGGTCCTGATTGAGCCAAGAGTAATGTAGTCATGATTGGGGCTATTTGTAAATATTCTAGTTCTCCTAGACACCTAGTAAGACTGCATTTCGTAGCTTGTTTCAGTTAGATGTGGCCATGTGACTTGCTTTGGCCAATAACATGTGACTAGAAGTGATCTATATCACTTGCAGGCAGAAGACTTTAAGAACCAGTGTAGGATTCACCAGGTTCCTTTCCCCCTGCTGCAGTGATTTCTAAACCATTTGCCAAGGTAAAGCCTCCATCAGACTGGGTCCCAGAGTGACCATAATGGTAGAGCTCCCCCTGCCGACCTACACTGGCATGTAGAGATCAAGAAACAAATTTTTACTATATTAAGCCACTGAGATTTGGGAGTTGGCTGTAACTGCAGTATAAGCAGGCTATCCTAATTGACAGTAATCTCATCCAGTCTGCACCTGGAACCTAGCCTAAACCTAGCAATCTATGACAGTCCTTGGTCAAGGAATTGGTTAAGAAAAAGGCTTTTGACTCACTTGGTACACTGAGGTAAGAAAGGAGATTTGCTGGAGTCTTGAGGAAGGAAATTTCCTTATTTTTAACAGAGCCACCAGAAGAGATGAAGTCTCCCTTCCTCTGGATGTTATGTGTAAATTTGAAGCCTGGAATTACTAGAGTCATCTTGCAACCAGCCTGAGGATAAAGCCAACACACAAAGAGGTAGTACCGAAAAGAGTCATAAAGAGATGAAGCCAAAGCCCTGATTGAATCATAACCAATCATCATTGTATCTCTGGTCTTTCTCAGTTAGAAAAGCCAATAAATTCCCTTTGCTGCTTAAGCCATTTGATTTGGGTTTTCTGTTACACACCTCCAAACCTAACAGTTGTAGCTTCCTGTCTCCATTCGTTTTTTTTTTTTTTAAGTTTTTATTTATTTATTCATGAGAGAGCCAGAGAGAGAGAGAGAGAGAGAGAGAGGCAGAGACACAGGCAGAGGGAGAAGCAGGCTCCATGCAGGGAGCCCAATGCAGAACTTGATCCCAGGACTCCAGGATCACGCCCTAGGCCAAAGGCAGGTGCTAAACCGCTGAGCCACCCAGGGATCCCCATCCATTCTTCTCTCTACTTTCCACCCTCCCATCCAGTTTCAGCAAAATAACTAACAATGGTGTCCATTTTTAGAATACTTACTATGTATCTGACACAATGATAAGTACTTTCTGGGAGATTCTGATTCCATTTCAGAGAAGCAAATGTATATGAGCTCTTTGAGAGCAGGAATCTTATTTATATTTGGTTTTCCTACAGTGGTGACTTGGGGCAAAGTAGTTGCTCAACAAATATTGATTATACAAGTATGAATTGAGTTTTACCCTCAAAGAGCTTACAATATTGATTATACAGGTCTCACAAACCTGAAAGATTAGAAACCAATGCAAGACAGTATAAGCTGTTAGGTACTAAGTTGAAGGTTCTAAAGAGCATGTTACTAATAAAAAAAAAAGCTGTGAAGAAGAGATACCATTATTGCTGGAGAGTTAGGTGTAAAAGGTTTTTGGAGAAGGTCAGATTTGATCTAAAGAAGAAAAAAGATGACATTTGAATAAGCATAAAAGGAAGAGTGAATGTCACTTAAAGTCAGGGCAGTAAAAGTAACAGCATGGTATCAAGAAGGAACATGATGCATTGAAGAACATTCAGTACATTCAATTTAGGTGCTCAATAGGGTTTTTTTCATATTTCTCATCATGACACAAAAGAGCCATTTTCCTTGAAATGTTTGATGTAGGCTTGATATAAACATGGTATGGCCACTATCCTATTTAGCTGCTTACTTGTGCAAACCTCTTGCACCTAGTAGGCAGTCAAAGATGTCTGTAAAATTACAAAGACATTCATGCATGTACCATTTCTCCCCAGAAAAAGAAGCTTCCAAGGGCCTGTCTGCCAAGCATTCTACTTCTTTCCTGGCTCTATTAACTCAACACTGGGCACACTGGCGCACAGTAGGCCCTTAGTTAAGTACTTGATTGAATTGATATAAACTATCTGGTTTGAGAAGAAGCTATTTGCCTAGTAAGCCTTGTTTCTTAGCCCATCAACACTTCATCAAACCTCTGTCAGATCAGATTCTCAATAGGGCATCTTAAATACATGCTATTAAAATACCTAAATAGAAGTCCCATCTGTTTGAATAGACTGAGCCTGATGAATCAGCCCGAGAGGTGGGAGGCTGATCCAGCCAGACATGAACCGATCGGGTGGGGAACAAGCAGCTCTTTCTCCCTTTGCCACCCCAGAGTGCTCACATCAGAATGTACAGATTTATACAGAGAAAATGGAATCAACCAGTTAGCAAAATATGAGGACTGACGCAAGCCACAGGGCAGCGTTTGTGAGCTAATTAAAAGAGGTCTGGCTGCAGCCCCTTGTCCCAACTGTGGGTCATGATGGAACATGGGTCAATGTAGGAGAAAGAGCTGCCCCAGGACTTGCCCCTTTCATAATTCTTATGCCTCTGAAATCTGGATTTTGTTTTTATGCAGTTATAAAAAGCATTTTAAAAAACAGGACTTATTTTGGGAACTGTCACTGGTGAAGTTACCAAGGACTTAAAGATCTAAGATAAAATACAATGATGGAAAAGTGTTAAGGAAGCTGTATCTTTTTTTTATTTCCCCAAGGATTTTGCACAAGCATCTATCCCTGGTGAGATGTTATCAAGCCTGTGTTTCCAAATGATCTTGTCTGCCAGAGTTCTAATCATAGTCAGCCTCTTAAGGACCCCAGTCTCCCCTCTTCCACCTCCCTATAAACAGTCTGGGTATGGGTTGCAGTCTTTTGATGCTACCATAAAGAAGAAAAAAATTGGGGGGTGGGTTCCTCTTCATCACACCAAAATACATGTTAAAAAATGTTCTTTCATAAGCTTTGCTCCTCTTGGTAGTACCCAGCACAAAAGGCTTTGCACACAATAGGTGCTCAATAAATAATGTGTTCAATTAAATTGAATCATTTCTCAATTCTCTTGGCTAAAAAAAAACTTTGATGTGCTTTCTTATCACTACTGATTTCTCTTCTGCTCTTCTGTCGACTTGTCTCTCCATATCTGTGTCCTTAACCCAGCCCCCATGCACACATGTAAACACAGTCCCACTCTTAATTAGGTGTTTGTAGTACTCTATTAGGGTTCTGTCTAGGGTATTCTCTTTATTAGAGAGGAAGTGAGAAAAAGAAAAGAGTCAAAAGATCCGGATTCTGGTCCTAGCTGTGCCATTTACTTTAGGTCTGAGGTAAGTGATTATGCCCGGATTTCTCATGTTCGAAATAAGAGTAATAATAATATATGCCTGACTTACCTCCTAAGCTAGTGCCAGCGTCAAGTAAGCGATACATATGAAAGCCTTTTGACAACAGAAAAAGCATTCTGAATAACTTTCCTATTATAAGAATCTAATCCCTTTTTTCAAATTCACGTACCCGGTAAGGCATATACAGTATTAAGAAAGTTGTCCATAGTGTGTTTCCCCAGGAAATGGGCTCCTTTTCACCCCTTTCCCCAGGAGAGGGTAACTGGCTCGCTTCCTGGGGACTGAATGGGATACTTTCACTTCTAAGAATTCATTGGGGTCCCAGGTCATGCCCTCAGTTTTACAGCATCAGAAATTTGATCTTGGCAGAGACTCTGTGTTGATTAGACTCAGGGATGCTGACTCATACTAACTCACAAGAGACTGATGTATAACCAGAATGCCAGTTTATTAATTTACAGTTGGAAACACTTGACCTGATCCGCTCCTTTTCTCCCTATTACCAGTTGCAAGGGAAGAGAGATCATCAGAAGGTTGCTCAGTGAGCAAGGAACTTTGACTAGGGGAGTTAGGTGATTCAAATATTCAATATGTCAGGCTCATCTGGCTCGGTATCCCCTCAACAGGAATCTGCCCTCCAGATGGTCTAGATGTTTCTGTTAGAGGACCCAATTCCAGAATCCGGCTTGCCTTAGCTAGAGTGTGCCAAGTATGTCCTTTCCCCTCATTTCCTTTGCTGAACAACCCTCTTCTTACCTACACATTGCTCTTCATATGTGCTAATCCTTTTCATACCTCTTACAGTGGAACTATGGTTCCCAAAGCCAGTCTACTGGCTAGCGTGCAGCTGATTGCCCCCAAAGCACCTGGAAGACTTTAAGAAATAAAGACCTTTTTGGCTCTAGAAAGTCTAATTTATTGGGTCTGTGGAAGGGTTTAGGAATCTGAATGTTTAAGGGATCATTAGCCAGGCTGGAGAGCAACTGATATAAAAGTTTTATTTGTCTAAGAATCTACACTATTGCTTTCAGATGACTTTGCGTATACTGATCTGATCCATTATGGATGGATTATATAGGTTAATTCTCAGAACAAAACATTATTTCCTAGTTCTCAAAGGCCAGTCACTGGCCTTTGAATACTTTGAATACTTTGAATACTTGAAACAACCCTATTTCCTCCCTTCTTTCCTTCCTTTCTTTCTTCCTTCCACAAATATTTATAAATACCTAATGCATAAGCTTTACCAAGGGAAGGTTGTGAGGATTAGGATATATTATCCTGATGCATAGATGGCTCTATGTCTAGCCAATAAAACCAAGGCCCAGCACTGAACAATCTAGAGACAATATCCCCATGGTAAGCAACCCTGGGTCTTGTCATACTTCCCGAGTTGATGTTCTCTACAAAACAATCAAATGCTCACAAGAAGACTTGCAGGAAAAATCCAACTACCGTGTTTCCATTCCACTCATGACAAAGAAAACAGATCATTGTCTTTCCTTTCAAGCATGGTTCCCATCTCACAAGCACCTGACAGTGTCTTACTTCCAGCAGAACACCAAAATCAGGGGAATCAAGAGGAAAGCATCTAAGGAGGGGTGCCAATGTATGATGGCCATTGTGCTCCCATACTGGATATGCCATATGCATCACAAAAATACTAATAGGGGCTAATACCCCCATTTTCCAGATGAAGAAATTAAAGTTCAAAGTGGTTGAATAAACTGCTAAAGGTCATGGAAGCAGTAAGAAGTAGAATTGGGATTTGAATCTAAACCTACTCAATTCCAAGTTCTATGTTCTTTCCATGATTCCATAGTGCTTAGTAAACAGGGTTTTGAAGTGAGAGTCTTCAGCATAAGATTCATTGTGCTATGCATATGCACAAGCATTATAGATAATACTATAAATTTCTCTATACAGAATTATATATAAATAAATATATCATATATGCCAGTATCTAAATCTGCACTTGGCTATACAGCTAATTCTGATTCCTTCCTGGAAAAAAAAAAAAGTCTATAACTGAGGACAGGATTGGGGGTTAGGGATCAGGATACCTGGTTTAGAATACTGGCTCTGCCATTTACTCAATGTGTGCCTTGAAAAACTCCTTTTTCCTACCTGGGCATCAATTTCTTCATCTGCAAAAAGAAGGCTCATACTAGATCTCTTTCTTTCAGATTTGCAATTCATCCTACATTTTTAACCATGAACATGAATGGGCCACTTTTTGCTTTAGTTTCCTCCCTACAGCCTGCCACGGAGTGTAGCAAAATGCACTTCACTGATTTGGGCGGGGGCTTGGAACTGAGAAGGGATCTCCTCTTTCTTTAACTCAGCCTGAAAAGATCTCCTGGTTTTGGGAAAGGGTAGCTCAAGGTAGAAGGGGACCCAGTGGTCTCTCCCCAACTTCTTACACTAGTCATTCATGGAGCCATGTCTGGCTCTCCTTGTTGGATGTCGTAAATTTCCACTGAGATTCCTAAAAAATCACGTGAAGCTGCTTAGTGGGAACTAGTGGGTGACCCATTCCAGGGGCCACCTGGTGCCAGCCTGACCAGGCACTGGCAAGCTTCCTCCTCGCACATGGGGAGGGGCCCCTGGTGGACCTGGTGCCAGACCTGGGCCCCACGGTCCTGCCTCCAAGCAGGACCTGAGGCTGGCTGCATGGCGCTGACCGCTGCTTCAAGCTTTCTGGCAACGCTCTTCTCTGGGGTATCATGTTGTTGCCACGGTGGTGTTCAGGTTCTCTGCCCTCGCCCTGTCCTCCAGTTAACCATGGACTGTAGCCCTTCCTTTTGTCCCACATATGCAATGACTTTCATTTCACTTTTGTAGTTTATTTTAACTCTTTGTATCACAACATGAAGTTTAGTCGCATATATGGACACAGGCTTGGGAGGACGGGTCCTGTGTCCTTCACTGTAACATGTTTTACTCACAAGTAAAATTCTTTAAGCAGTTAAAAAAAAAGAGTCTAAGAGTCTCTTAGAATTATTACTATTACTATTACTATGTCTCTTAACTGTTTTAGATCAAAGCATAGCAACTAATTCCAAGAGAAAAACAAGCTGGGGGAGCCTGGGTGGTACAGTTGGTTAAGCCTCCAACTCTTGTTTTCAGATCAGGTCGTGATCTCTGGATTAAGACACTGGGCCCCACATCTGGCTCCACACTCACCACAGAGTCTGCTTGAGATTCTCACTCTCTCTCTGCCCCTCTTGCTCATGGTCTCTCTCTCTCACTCTCCCCAATACGTAAATAAATCTTAAAAATAAAAGCAAGCTGAACATATATATTAGAAAACTGTTTGAAAATAACTAATATTTACTAAGTACTTTATAGATGCCAAGGACTGTACAAATTACAAACTTGAATAAGTCTTATCATATCAATTCTACTACTTCTTTCTGCCCAGGATCCCATGGCTGGTCGATAGAGAAGCCAGTACTGAAATCCAGGCCTGATTCTGGGGCCAGCTCCCAAATATTCTCCTGTCCCCTGTATGCTTTTGTTTTATGGCTCCCACTTTGATGACTGTGTAGAACAGCTATATCAGCTCAGATAAGGAAACTTTCTAGAGATGATTGTTATGATTATGTCTCTTTGGGAGGGGAATAAAAGGCTGAATATATTGAGATTCAGAGTACATTTTCAGTTCAATGGTATCAGAGAAATTATTATACTGGTCAGCAGACCCTGGCCATAAAACGGCTTCTGTTTGTTAACTTTATTAGTACGCTTTGTTTTCCTAGCCCTAAGCTAATAAAAGTGAGGCTCCAGTTCCTCTGATTGGGTTGAATTAAGAGGAAATAAATCCATGAGGGAACAATTCCTTTTCTGTCTGGTACTGATCTTGTGGAGGTGAAGGGAAGAGGGAGGAAGTGATGGTTCTGTCAGGAAGATGAGAACAATCAGAGGCTTGAATCTTGCATAGACAGGAGCTGCTGCATTTATGATCATTCTGTTCAAATGATTCCCTGATACCAACCTGTTGCATCTGATCTTCCTGTACAGGGAAGTGGAGTGGTCATGAACTGTGGTCTACAAGGAACTATAAGCACATCATCAGTCTCATCTACCCCCAGAGGAGGATACCTGGATCAGACCACAAGAAGGTCCAATCCTGAGACCAAAAGTAGAAGAATAGGGAGTAAGATGCAGGTAGTGTCACTACTTTCTGTTTTCTTCCTTGCTCACTATGCACACTAATGAGGCCTCTTTTCCTTCTTTGTGAGCCTTGTATTATATGTCATGCAGGTGGGCTGGAGAGAATTGAAAAACGCTGTCTATAAATTGCTCAACCTAATTTAGAAGTCATTCTGCACAGTGTACCCAAGCCTACACTTTCAATAATGTCAGAAAAGTTTGCTTTATTTTGCAATGCATCAATAGGTTGTGGCATTTTTACGAAACCTACAAATGACACAAAGCTGGAAAGTATAGTCACAGAGCTAAATCAGAATTCAAAATTGTCTAGACAGTCTAGAGTGTCTTGTCTATCTCAATAAGATGAAGTGTATCAGAAATATTGCAGGATTTTATATCTAGGATAAAAAAAGGATGGAGGAGATTACCTGGACAGTGCTCATATGAAAGAACTGGGAATTTTAACTGCAAGTGGAATATTTGCCAACACCATGATGTGTCTGCTGGGAAAAAAACAACCCAATCTTTTACTGCATGAAGGGAATTGAAGTGGTGATAACAGGCAGCGCTGGTCCTATTGCAGTGGGCTGTGGTCAGACCACACTGAACTACTGGGTTCTGTGGTAGGTACCACAATTCTTGGGGGATATTAACCAACTAGAGCAAGGCAAATAATGATGACAGTCAGGAAATCAGAGATAGTTGATAGAAATGGTCACTGTTAGAGTGGAGGAAAAAAAAGTTAACCAAAAAAACACCATGTCATTGTCTGCAAATATTTCAAAGGCTTTTCTGTGACAGGTGGAATAAATTTGTTCTCCTCTGTCAAGATGTAGAGCTAAACCGAAGAGTAAAACTTAAGGCGGCAGTATCAGTTTAACATAGGAGCTCTTTAACAGTTGAGCCGTTGTCCCAAAGAGAAGGAGCTCCTAGATCCTAGAAGTACTGTGGGAAAGGCCACCTGGGGGGACCTTACACCTTACTTACACAAGGCAGAGGCAAGGTGAGAGGTGAGGAAGCATTGTTTGTTTAATTTATATTCCCTAGACAAAAGGAGCCACCACTGTCTTTGTTTTTCCACAGTTGGATTCATTTCTCTGATTTCACCTGATATTTCATATTTTCTTCTTGGGCCTCAACATGGAAGCCACTGACATCAGCCGGAGGACCAGGCCTGAGGATTCAAGGCCTGTGACTTTCTGAGCAGAGACCACCGCTAAGAATGAGGCCCTTAGGCATTCTCTCAGTAGAGAAACTCAAGCTTTTGTACTTAGACATTTCTTTATAACAGAAAGACTTGCTTTGCTTTTTGAGCATATATTAGGCAATTATTGTTCTTGCTGCAGAAATATTTTTATTATTTCATATATTGGGCCTTAATTTATTTGAGTTTTATTTGATAATTCCTAGAAACTTTCTTCCTTGCTTTTAAAAAGGATGAACAGACTTTTGATAATATAGTTCTCACACTAATTAAATGTATTACATGAAAGGGGGAAAAAAAAGATGAACAGGAAGTTTCTGCTCTAAGGCTTGCAGTTAAAAGATGGCAGGAGATTTCTCCCCGCAAATTGCTTCCATTCAACCCCCCAAAAGATTGATCATGCCTTATCTTATAGTTATCCCATAGGGAGAGGCAGGCAGTCTCCTTCTTGAAAGCCTTGATTCAGGAGCTTCAGAGAATTATAGCCCAAATTTCTTTTCAGGAGAAAACAAGCCTGGCTTCAAAATCTTTTGGAATAAAATACCAATAATAATGAACAACAAGAATAACAACAATAGCACTTATGTGCCAGGCACTGTTTAAGCATTTTACAAATATAATTCATTTAAGTTTCACAGTAACCCTGTGGTAGGTGCTATTTTATCTCCATTTAATTGATGTATAAAATATGGCATGGAGAAGTTATGTAACTTGCTCAAAGTCACAGAGCCAGCAAGATGAGAGGCTCAGAGTTCACCAGTTCAGGTTCCAGAATCCACACTCTTAACCACAATACTATATATACTACCAAACCTTAAGATAAATCGATGAATAAAGTTCCTATGTTCAACATCTTACAATGTTTTCTAAGAATGTATGGTTTTGGGGCACCTGGGTCTCTCAGTCAGTTAAGTGTCTGCTTTTGGCTCCCAGGGTCCTGGGATCAAGCCCTACATTGGGCTCGCTGCTCAGTAGGGAGTCTGCTTCTCCCTCTTCTTCTGCTGTTCCCCTTGCTTGTACTCTCTCACTCTTGCTCTCTTTCAAATAAATAAATAGAAAAATAAATAAATAAATAAATAAATAAATAAATAAATAAATAAAATCTTTAAAAAAATATATATATATATATAAATGTGTACTTTTTCCATTATAAAAGTATAGTGTAGTAACTAAGAGAGTTGACTTTAATATCAGATAAATCTGGCTTCATATGTAGGCTACCCACTGATAAGTTACTTAATTTCTTTAGTTTCTTTACATGTAAACCCATAGATTTGTAAAGAGGAGTAAGTGAAATAAAATATATAATGTGCTTAGCAGAGTGCCTAGCCCAGTAGTCAGTACTTAGGAAATGTTAGGGCTCATTAATATGTAATATAATCAAAGAAAATACGGGGAAACTGAAAGTAGAAAGATAAAAGAAAAAAGTAACCACCCATAGTTCTACCCCACCTGAACTGATTTGGAGCCATTTTCTTCATGTCTTTTACCTATGTGTAAGAGAAAGTAATGTTTTGGTATTTAAAATTCTGAGAAGGTCCTGGTAGCTAGAATGCTCTCTGCTTGTCAAGTCATGATGGGTGACAGGGTTAAAAGTTGGGGAGGGGGGTGTGTGCGTGCGCGCATGCAGGATTGCTCTGCATTATACAGGGAGGTAAATGACATTCCCCAGAGAAGAAATGATTTAATTTCTGGATTAGATCTTCCGAGCAGTGCCTGTTAAAGACAGAGAAGGAAGCCACTGAAGGCTCCAAGTTTTAGAACTGTCCTCACGGGAATGGACTTACCTTTGTGATGTATTTTACACCAGTTCTCAATTCACTGAGAACAATAAGTTTTTGAGAGCCAAGCCTGAGACAATTGTGCTGAGAGCCACTTCTCTAGCCCTCCATCTCCTCCAGTTCAGGCTTCTCTGACCCACTCCCCCCAGGGGCAGCCAACAAGGTCTCGTGTTCATTTCCTTATCTCAAGCCACATAGAAGTGTGGAACACACATGAGCCAACTTAAATCACATTAGTTAATAGTCCTGTGTGTGCTTTATTATTTGGAAACCTGGACCAGAAGATCACTTCCCTGAGGGCTTGGGTTATGCATGGCCACCAGAATCTAAGGAGAAAACACTTGACCAAACTAATTTATAATCACAGGCTGATGTTGTGGAGTGATAGCCTAGGGAAGAATTTTACTTACCACTGAAATCCAGGCACCTATGTTACTGTTTACTTTTCTGCTTTACATGTTTATTTCTAGCCATAGCTTTTAAAGAAAGTTCTTACTATCTGTTAAGTAAACCTGGACCCCAAGGATTGCAGATCCTGTGGTATCAGAACTATAACTCAATGAAAAAGATTAAGGGATAAAATAATAAAATGAAATAAGGACCTCCCTATTTCTTTTTTTTTCTTTTAAGATTTTATTTACTTATTCATGACAGACAGAGAGAGAGAGAGGCAGAGACACAGGCAGAGGGAGATGCAGGTGCCATGCAGGGAGTCCAATGCGGGACTCGATCCCGGGTCTCCAGGATCACACCCTGGGTTGAAGGCAGCACTAAACCGCTGAACCACTGGAGCTGCCCAGGACCTCCCTATTTCTATGGCTAACCTTTGGGAGAAAAAATTTCATAGAACCAGAAGCTTCTTCATTAGCCACTTATGGATAGATTTTAAGCTGGGTCTAATCAGTCATGATTACCCCTTCCTGGAAGTATTTGGGAACTAGTCAGTTTGCTAGAGACTGTTAGGAAGGGAAAAAATAAATCTGGAAATTCTAGGTAAAATTTAAGAAGACCTTAGAGGATATCCTACAAAGAAAGACTACATGTAAACCTTCTGCTAAGCATTTAGTGGTAAGTTGGTCAGAATGACCTGTAGCAGGTACACAAACTAAATTGAGAAGAGGGTAGGAGTGACAGGATGGTGAGGTTTAGAAGGAGTAGGTAAAGCCAGGCCTTTTTCAGAAATGCAACTTGAAATAGCAAAGGTAAGAGGGAAGAGTCCAGCCATGTGAGTCCAGAGAGTCAAGTCCAAATTGTCCAAGGTGTGAGAGTCTGGCTTTGCCAAGGCACCAGTTTGGGTGGTAGGGATGCAAAGGGAGGATTGGGAGATCCCAAGTAACCAAAAGATCCAGACTTAGAAGAACCATTAGAGCAACCAAAAAAGCATTCAAAGAGAAACTCTTGCTGGAAACATTTCAGGGTTGTTTGGCCCTGGTATCAATTTGTAACGTTTACAAGAAGAAAGAAGGAAGGAAGAGAGAGAAAGAAAGAAAAAGAAAAGAAGGCAGATGAAAATGTGACTTAAACCAGATGGACACATACTTTCTCTCAAATAACATCAAGTTGGGAAGTTGGTAGTCCAGAGCTAGTGCAGTAGCACCAAGACGTGACTGATGTCCCAGTCTTATTCTTTCAGAGGCCAACATCCCTAGCCTGTAGTTTCCATCTTCAAGATTGACTTGTGGTCACAGTTGATTTCTGCAGCTCCAGCCATCATATCTACAATGCAGGCAGGAGGAAGAGGGAAGGGCACACACACTTATCAACAAGTTAACCACTCCCTGCAATATTATACCCTGTGATTTCTACTGACATCTTTTCACCAAATCCATTTCTTATGACCTACACTAGCTGAAAGAATGTCTGCAGAAGTATAGTTTTTAAGTTTGGCACTTGGTTGCCTTAAATAAAATTGGTGTAAGTTAAAAGGGAATTATGGATATTAAGAAGTAGCAGTCACTACTTCCCACACCATGAAATTGCAGAAAAAAATTATTTCAACTCCCAATTATGTGTTGGGTAAGGCTCTAGATGTAGGTGTTCTCTGGACGTCTTTTCACCATTCTGAGGAAGAGCAAGACAGTATGTAGACTGTTTATTTCAACACTGAGGTGAGCTAAATCAAGTTGAAGATCAGATACAAGGATATTAAAAAGTGATGCCTAGGACAGCCTGGAGAAAGTATATCATAGTGATTATTTACAGTGAAAGGTAAAGTAATGATAGCATGACTTTTCTAGTGTTCTGTTGTGCATTTGTTTTATTTTAAATTTTCTTTTAAAAGATAGAAGATTTTCTCTTGAGTTCCTTTTTCCTATTTTAAGACTCCTTGTAGAAGGAAGGCATTTGGGCCAGCCTACTTACAGTGAGACATATGCCCAATGTGCAAAGTAGGCCAAAAGGCCACAAAATGTGTTTAGGAAACAAATCAGGGCATTTGAGATTGCCCTTGCATAAACATATTGTGTGTGTGAGTCATAGTGAGTTCCATGTCATAGGGGAGCCATAATGAGCTGGCAAAGGCCCCCAGGAGGGAAAATTAGAAGATGAGAGAACTGCCCCTGGAAAGCTACTGAAAACAGGTAGCACAGCAGGAAGCCTGTGGGAGGGGGCCCTGGTTCTAGGACTTTCACCACTCTTGCCTTCAACTAGCTGCACAATCCTGGGAAAATTAACCTATTTTGTCCTGGTTTTCTTACCTATAAAATGAGAGAATACGACCAGATGACTGTTACCGTTCTTTGCAATCCTTGTTTTATTTTCTGTGATTGTTGAACAAAGAGAAAACTATGAAGTGTGTTTCAAGATAGGGATAAGAGAGAGTGAAAGGAAGGTTAAGTAGCCTAACATATGAAAAGGCTTAGCCAAAAGTAAAAAGAGTTGGAAGAAGCACATGAAAACAAGAAAACCCTTTGGGGGTGGTTTTTGGTGCATGGTAGCTATATGGAACCCCTTTGGATTAGGGGATTTACCATACCCCAGTAAAGAATTGAACATGCTGATTGCAATACTAGCACCAGGAGAGGATCTCCATATACATCTGATTGTGGCCACCCAATTAAAATTCATGAAACAAGGAATTAGTTTTATAATCATCTACTTGATGAAATGTACTAATTCCTTTAGAAAGATTTTTAACATAATTATTTTTAAATAACATTAATTCTATAAGTTTCTTAACCTTGTCATATAGCTTTCCCTAATGTTTTTTCCTCTAAACCCGCTGTTCTTTTCTCTTTAAACCCCCACAAGTCTTCTTCTCTTTAAATTTAGGAACGTCAGTAATCAATTTATCTTTCTTTCTGAATGCTTTTTAATTCAAAAAAGTATGTATGTACTTTTAATTGGAAAATTAAGAGTGTGCATCTGTGTGTGTGCATGCACATTCAAGAGACTGCTGTGGCTGTTCTGAAATACTTTCCTGGAAAATATCTTATAATCTAATATACTGCTCTAATGAGATTTTTTTCAAATGCAAATAAGGCCCTGAATTTTGCAGAAGAAATGGAGATTCTCTCCCTGCAGTATCACACTAATTACAATTATTTAGTTATAATAGCTCTTCTTTGAGCAAAGCTTCACTCATTCTTCCTGCCACCAGCAACTTGAGGATGAAGAGGTGAAGTCTGCTTCTTCGGTTTGGGGGAAAGTCAATGAGTAGAATGTTAGGGAAGAGAAAGCAGAACAGGGCAGATTTAGTCCCATTTCAGTGGATATTTAGGCTCCCCACTTACATTGTGGCCTCAAAGTAGCCTCTATTCCCTGGTCTCCCTAAGCCTTCAGTCTGCTTTCATAAACTTGGAGATGCTAATGTTTCTGCTCCAAGTCTCTGCTTTTATTTTTAGCACATGGCACTGACGTCATTCCATGAAGCTGCTCTTTCAAAATCTTCCTTCACTGACATAGAGAAAACCTTCCCATCCTTATTTCTTCATCTAACTCTACAGATCCAGGGAAAGAGGTGTCTCCCTGTCTAAAGTTAATTTCCATAATTCACACCTTCTTGATGTTCTTAGAGACCTTACCTCCTGATAAATCTGAAGGAGCTGGACTATCTAGCTCTCAACAAGGCCAGATTCAGCACTTTGGTAGAGACTAAAGAAAACCTGAGGCCGAAAATTCTAAAGGGCAATGTAGATCTTCACTAAAGTTTCTTAAGGAGATGGAGAAGGGATAGGCAAACCTTCCTTAAAATAGCTTGTGAACTCTTCTCCTTTCCAAATCCTACTTCCTTCATATCTGCCTCTCCTCCCTGCACTTCCCACAGCCCCTTTACCTCTGGGAGTCAACTTCACTCTGAAGTCATGTGGCTTCCATTAGCTTTTCCAGTGATCCTCTCCCCTCCACCCCACATGGTACAGCTAAGACTCAATAACTATTTGCTAAAGAAGATTTTCTTTCTCTTCAGAGCTCAGGGTACTGGGTGATCTTCATCATTTGACCTTATAAATAGGAACAAGAATCATACTTCATATAGTTGTTGTGAGAATTAAATGAGATAATATACATAAAGTTCTTAGAACTGTGACTGGTACAAGGTCAGTGCTACAAACAATTTTGTTTCTATTATTATTATTAGCTATTTTTTCCTGACATGTCACATTTGTTTTTCCTTTTCTGTCAGTTTTTATTTCCCATTTGCTCCTGTTCTCTATCTCAAAAATCTATACTGACCATTTGTAACTCTTCTTTCATTTTTTTAAAAGAAAAATTTTAAATGATAAACTTCTTGGAAAGATAAGATATTCTATATTTCCTTATTCTAAGTGCCTAAAATTTCCTAAAGTCCTTGGTTTCTAGGAGTTCAAAAGAAGTGAAAATAATGTGAAAGGAACACATTATAATACCATAGCCTCACAGAGAGATCTATTAGTGCCAGAAAGATAATGCAATGGAAGGACTATAAGGCTAGGTAGAGTGCACTGGAAGACTTTATCAGAGTTTGAGAAGAGAAGAAAATAATTTTTGGCAGAGAATGGGATAGGGTATTCAGATAGACATGAGCTCTGGTTTGGAGTAAAAATGTACAAGTTGTATTAGGGCAGTAGTAAGATCCTTATAATGAAACAGAATGTTTAAAACAAAGCAATAAAATGAGGTTATTAAACAGTGTAATTTGTGATGAAGCCTAGGCCAATTGGTAGAGAGCTTACAGCAAATGCAGAAGTGTCTAGATTTAATGCAGGGAGCAAAAGTAAGATTAAGCCATTCAAGCTTATTATTGTTAACAATGATGATCAGTCTTATTTTTTGAGGGCTTACTATGTACAAGGTATTTTGCAAGAACCTCCTAAGTGGTCTCCCTGCATTTCCTCTTGTTTTTCAGCTAATTCTTTCCTCAACATAGCAGCCACAGTAATTTTTTAAAATGCAAATCTGATATGTTATTGACTCCTCCCCTATACTTCTTAAAATCCTTTACCAGCTTTCCTTTGCTCTTATGATAAAGACCAAATTCTTAACATGACCTAGGTCCTGCCAGATCTGGCTCCAACCTCTTGAGCTTCAAGTCTTGTTCTCTTTTGATCTCTCTGGTAAAAAAAAATAATTCTTTATTTTAGAGGGAGAGAGAAAGAGAGAGTGCATGAGTGGGGAGAGGGGCAGAAGGAGAGGGAGAGAGATACTCCTCAAGCAGACTCCCTGCTGAGCGTGGAGCCCAATGCAGGGCTCAAAGTGGGACTCAATCCTAGGACCCTAAGATCATGACCTGAGCCAAAATCAAGAGTCCGTGGCTTAACCACCTGAGCCACCCAGCTGCCCCACTTTTGGTCTCTTAACACAAGTCCTGCCCTCTCCTGGCTTGGTGATTCACAGGTGCTCTTTCTTACCCTGGACAGCTCCCGCTTGTCCCTCTTGGTCTAGCTCGTACTGTCTGTCCTAAACATCTTCATTTGAATAATCCTGTCAGGGAAGCCTAGGTTAGATTCCACATTAATCTCTCTTATAGCTTTCCTTCATAGCATGGGTACCCATGGAGGTATGCCAAGTGGATCTCCCTTCAAGAATTGCTATTCAGCTGCAAAAAGTGCATTTGACTGACTGCCTTTTTTTTATTTTTATTTTTATATATATATTCATTTTTATTTTGAAAAGAAGATGTGGAGAACACAGTTTAGAATCTATGCCGTCCATAAGCTCAGAAGCCACATTCTAGATTCCTGCCATGCTGTAAGGCAAGAGGTGCACATCAAATGCCCACAGGGCTCAATCTTGACATCTTTGTCGTTCTCAGCACAAATTTTACAGAGCTGAAAAGTGGAGCCCATTTCACAATATAATTCATATTGTTCCTGTGTAACTTTTATATGGTCATGTGGTGTGGGTTCACATAATCCAGTTAAATCAGGATTATAACTCCTCCCATCAGGATAAAGATAGAATCCTTCCCTGCTGCCATCAATCAGGGCTTGAAACAAGGGCTTGTTATGTGGTATGGTCTGTAAGATATTGCCATCCCCTGTCACATAGCCGATGGCCCACTGTCCCAATCTGGTGCAGCTTAACCGGAAAATGTAGCTTCCAGGTTTGGTGCTGTATTTCTACAGTCGTGCTTTAACTTCATCGTATGTGAGAAATGCCATGTAACCTGGATGTGTTACAGCTAAGAAATTCCAATTCCGTAAAATAGAGCCCCAAGGCTGAAAGAGCCTGGTAAAAATATCAAATTCAAAAACTGAAATGTAATCATTACAAGTTAAATCAATTGTTGATTTCAGAGCCATTGCTTCCAGGCCAGAGCTAATCTGATGAACCTCATGAAGGCACTGTCTGAATACTTTCCATGGTACAATAGTTTTGTCTCCAAAAAACTTTCTCCAGAATTCAGCAGCATCTGCTTTCGTGATACGAAAGTTATCTCCCTGGAACTGCCCATTGGGAAAGATTGCTTTGATTTCTGCCAGCATGTGACTGAAGATAAGGGACAGTTTTGTGAGATTTCGTCTGTCCTGTGACTGCTCGTCGTACATCCTCTCCTTGCCTTCTTTAAAGAGTCTTATTGCCCGCTTTGACTTTTTCATTAGACTATCAATGTAGATTTTAAAATACTCATTCTGAGTTGGGCAAGTTTCTGGTTGTCATCATATTTACTCAGTATAAGTCGTAAATGCTGATATGTATCAGGTAAGATATCAAGTATATATGGTGGGCTATTTTTCAACTGAAGCTTGGGATTTTGGCACAGTCTGACCACTTTGTCCATGATTTTCCAAGTTTTCTCCACCGTCCTGCGATCTGCTGCTGCTTGCTTCGGAGGTCCAACTGCATCTTGAATAGCATCAATGATACCCAAAATCCGTCCTTTTCGGAGGTTTCCTCCTCGACCACCAGGGTTTCTGCCATTCATAGAATTTGCCATCTGGAACCTTAGTTCGTCCAGCGCGATCCACAGCCGCCCTCCCCGCCCGGCCGACTCCCTGCGAGGCCGCGGGCCGCCGCACCGCCGCTCCAGGAGGCGGAGCGCCTTCTTTTTTTCATTGAAGTTTGATTTGCCAACATATACTATAACACCCAGTGCTCATCCCATCAAGTGCCCTCGTCAGTGCTCATCACTCAGTTACCACATCCCTTTCTTTTTGTGCCTTCAGGCTCAGCTTTCTAGCCAAAGCCACATTCTTCCCGGGCAGCTCCAAGCTAATGACTGGACATAGTGGGTGGTCCTAGTGCCTCATCATTTCTATCTGATGTCGGATTCCTTAAATGGGCAACCTATGCTTCTAAGTCCTCTCAAACTATCTGAGCCTTTGACAGATCTGCATTGCAGTCTGAAGCTCTTCCTGCCCAATTCTGCTTCCTCTGCTCTTAATGGTTCTCAGGCATTAACCCCAGTAAATCTCTTATGCTTCTAATTCTGTCTTCTCATCTGCTTCCTGAAGGACTCAAATGATACATAGTACTTATCACTCTTTAAACATATATATTTGTATCGTATCTAATTAGCATTTGCACCACACTAAAAAAATTCATGAGGGGAAGGGCCACTTGTCCACTCCAAATTATATACTTATCTTCCAAAGTACATAGAACCCCTCAAAAATTATTTGTGGCAAGACAGTGAAAAACTTTTACATGCATTATCTCACTAATACTTTGAGAGAGGTTTTATTATTGTGTCATTTTGAAGAATGAGGAAACTGACAGAGATTAATTTGCTTAGATTTTAATCCAGGTGTGTCTGATGTCAAAGATCTTCTGTACCTCTACTTAATTCCCCTCCTGAGCAGTGAAAAAGAGGAGCAGAATGACTCTTCAAGCAGGACTCTTGGGTTTTTACCTTGCTAGGCCCTTGCTCCTACTGTATATCATGAGCTCGATTTGAAAAGGAATCTTACTAATTTTTGCATTTCTCACAGTGCTTGGCACATGAAGTGCTCACTCCACGTGTAGTAACTGGAGGGGCAGTGGAGGGTAGGGATGATGCTTAAAGATGATTCTTGCTGTCTCTGTAGACGCCAGTTGAGGAAGGTGAATCAAGGCTACAGATTCTCAAGAGGAATCAGTGTCCAGTGACTCTGGAGCATAACTTTCTTTAATCATAATTCTCCCCACCCCCCACCATGTCTAAAGCTACTTAGCAATGTCCTCTGTAAAGCTTCTGTTTGTCTTGTGAAGAGAAATCAGTGCATCTGAGAGCCATTTTCCTCTGGCCTTCAGAGTTGTGGTCTACCTGATGCACCTAAGAATGAATTATTACAGCAGAGCCTAAAAGGAAACTAAGAGAAAGATTTAGCCTATTTATTTTGTAGCGACAAGAAATCGAGACCAAGAGAGGTAAAGCAACTTGCCCACATAGCTGAGGTATAACTGGTACCAGATCATATGTCTCTCCATTCCTGACTTCCAGCCTGCAGAGGAAACTACGAATCTCCATTTTGTTTCCTAGCAGTAAAGCTAAAGTTTGCTTCAGAGAGAGTCATGCTGCCACCTTTTGATGGGCTTGGTCCAGGGGCAGAGGAATGTGCCATGGGGATACTTAGAAGGTTCTAGAATAGCAGTACTTGCAAGAAGCAGTATTTCCTAGATGAGCCTGACTTCTGAAAATAAGATACCCTCCCTGGAAAGAGAAGAACAATTGCTTGACTACAAAGTTACCTAATCTAGTTTGGATCTTATTGTGGAAAGTCTGACCAGATTTGAGTGCTCCTGCACTACTTTCTCAAATCTTTAATGGTTCTAGCCCAAAGCAATCCCTGCTTTTTTCCAAGGAGCTCTTGCTACTGCTCTGACATTGATTGTGTCTGTGTGATTGCTTTCCTGGTTTTATTTTCATCTTATACATAAATGAAAAAAAGGAGGCAAAAATAGGTCCTGCCAAAGGTCACAGCACCTTGATATTAGGACCAATCTCTTTGTTTATAAGGGTCAAGGAGATTCTCAGACTAGGAGAGATAGACCAGGTAGCCCTGGTTCTCTCCCAGCCACTGGTCCTCCCCAGTGCCTGTCAGCCTGCCAAGAGCCAGTGCTGCAGCTCTCTTAGTGCCCATTATTATCCTGGTTGGCGAGGAGGCCCTGCTGGGTTTGGAGAGGGTCAAGGCACAGGGCCAGCCAAGATGAGAGGCCACAAAGAAAAAGTGAAGAAAAAAAATCCTGGGGAAATGGATCCAAACAGTGCTGAGAGCAAAACTCTGGCTATGCACCGAGGATTGGCAAGAAAGTGAAATAGCCCTGTTCAAGGTCAGAGCAGTGAGGACATTCTCAAGTTGGAAACTAAAATCAATTCTTCTTTCCTTTCAGCCTGGCAGTTGCATCTGGTGGGTGCCTAGGAAGCTGAGACACTAAGAGACAGCCCTGGCAGCAGCACCAGTAAAAGGTAAAAGAACCCACAGATGCTAGACGAGAGCCAGAAAGGAACCCATTCTTTGGCCTTTGCCATGGGCTCCTTGCTAATAAAGAGTGCTACTCCATGGCCTATGGAGGGCATCACGGCAGGAGCTATTCTTGTGGGGTCCCATTTTCATCATGATTAGTTTTTCATAAGTTTGTTTTTAAAACTTAGGAATCATATGCTTTTGTAGCAAAAGCCATTTTTAAATGAAGTGGAGGTAAGAAGAGATGCTTCCTGTATTATGAAGCTTAAAATTCAGGGCAGGGAAGCTGCAGCACTTGCCTCAGTCAGTTTTTGCCAAGACAAGTCCAAGTGTTTTGAATCGATAGAGAGGAAGGGAGATGGGGAATATTGGAAAATAAAGCCCCTTCTCTCTCTTCTGTTTCACTGCTTGGCAGAGTGCATAAAGATAAATATAATTTAGGGACGGGGGAAGGGGCGAGGTAAAATATTGTCCAGAGAAGAAAAGTATCACAGAGTGAGAATTTCTAGGGATAGAAGAAAAGCCATATTTTCAAAATTTCTCTGTTAAAACCACATTTTCACACACACATAGTTTATGTAGATCCATAAATGAGCCAACAAAATGAGAAGGGAAAAAGAATATAATGGCTCAAACAATGTGGACTGGAGTCAGAGCTGACGGCCTCTATGATGCAGAAGAAAGAGAAGAGATGTGGCGGAGGTTAATAGTTGGCTTTTTTTCACATTTCAACTCAACCAACATTTATTGAACACGTATTAGGTGCTAGGCATTGTACAAGGCATTGGGCATTTAAGATGAAGTTTAAACCACTAAGGAGTTCACATCTAGAGGAGGAGGTAGATATTTTGACAATCTCAAAGTGTAATTCAATATAAGTACAAGCTGCATGCTAGAGAAGTTGGAGGAGGATAATATTAATTTCATCTAGCAGATCATGAAACCTTCACAGAGGAGGTGACATTTAATCTGGAATTTGAAAGATGATTTTCTGTAACATTGCTCTTTGCATTGATTTTTTTGCTTATTTGAATAGGTAAATTTATTAGCTTAAGAAAATTAAATATCTCCATTTTATATTAAATCAACAGCAGCAGCAGTATATGTGATGACTCCTTGAGGATATTATCATTATCTATAAGAGCTAAGGTTCGGGATGCCTGGGTGGCTCAGCGGTTGAATTTCTGCCTTCAGCCCAGGGCATGATCCTGGAGTCCCGGGATTGAGTCCCACATCAGGCTCCCTGCATGGAGCCTGCTTCTCCCTCTACCTGTGTCTCTGCCTCTCTCTGTATCTTTCATGAATAAATAAATAAAATCTTTAAAAAAAATAAAAGAGCTAAGGTCCACATTCGGTTGCTCCAACTATGGTTGCTCAGCCATGCAGAGCGTCTAATGGAAACTAGAAAATGCACAAACTAGAGAGAACACAGCAAACTACAATAAGAAACAGGAACTTCTCCAGGGCAAATGACAACACATTATTTAAGAAAAGAAATATTGCCCGTTCTCTAATAATACTATTGCCTCCTTGTGATCACAGCTTGGATCTTATTTATAGTCCACTGAAATTGCTTTAAAAACATAGAAAGTATTAAAGTTAGAGCTTGAGCTGTCTCATTCAGGTATTTTAACCAGAGGTCAGCAAACGTGTTCTGTGAGGACCCAGATAACAAACATTTTCATTTCAGCTTTGCAGGCCACATGGTCTCTGCTGCAACCACTCAACTCTACCATTACAGCAGCCAGAGGCAAGGAGAAATAATAACCAACATGACAGAAGTAATGAGGCAATATAAGAAACTATTATGAAAAATTATATACCAACAAACTGAACAACTTAGAAGAAGTGGATAAATTCCTAGAAACATATAATCTTCAAAAACTGAATCAGGAAAATTTGAAAAGACTGATTATAGCAATGAAATTCAATCATAAAAACAAACAAACAAAAACCCCTCCCAACAAACAAAAGTCCAGGACCAGATGGCTTCACAGGCGAATTCTACCAAATATTTAAAGAGTTAAAACCTATTCTTCTCAAACTATTCCAAAAAATAAAAGATGAAGAAAAGCTTCCAAATTCATTCTTTGAGGCTAACATTACCCTGATACCCAAACCAATAAAGACACTACAAAAAAACAAAACAAAACAAAACAAAACAGAACAAAAAAAGCAAAAAACTTCAGGCCAATATCTCTGGTGAATATATATGCAAAAATCCTTAACAAAATATTAGCAAACCAAATCCAATGATACATTAAAAAATTATTCACCACAATCCAGTGGGATTTATTCTAGGGATAAAGTGTGGTTCAGCCTTTGCAAATCAATCATTGTGATACATTATATTATAAGAAAAAGTATAAAAACCATATGATCATCTCAATATATACAGAAAAAACATTTGACAAAGTATAACATCAATTAATGATAAAAACTCTCAACAAAGTGGGCTTAGAGGGAACATACCTCAACATAATAAAGGCTATATATGAAAAACCCACAGCTAACATACTCAGTAGTGAAAAACAGAGAGCTTTTCCTCTAAGGTCAAGAACAAGAAAAAGTTATCCACTCTCACCATTTTTATTCAGCATAGTAGTGGAAATACTAACTGTAGCAATCAGACAAGAAAAAGAAATAAAAGACATCTAAATTGGTAAAAAAAGAAATAAAACTTTCTGTATTTTCATCTGACATGAAAAGATTACATAGAAAACCCCAAAGATTCCATTAAAAACTACTAGAACTGATAAATGAATTCAGTAAAGTTGCAGGACACAAAATTAATATATAGAAATCAATTTCCTTTCTATACAGTAATAATGAAGTAGCAGGAAGAGAAATTTAAAAAAACAATCCTCTTACAATTACACCAAAAAGAATAAAATACCTTGGAATAAACTTAACCAAGAAGGTGAAAGACCTGTATTCTGAAAACTATAAAACACTGATGAAAGAAATTGAAGATGACACAAACAAATAGAAGGATATTCCGTGCTATGGATTGGAAGAACAGATATTAGTAAAATGTCCATACTTGAAATAAAATGTCAAAGCAATCTACAGATTTAATGCAACCCTTATCAAAATACCAGCAGCATTTTTCACAGAAGTAGAACAAATAATACTAAAATTTGTATGTAACCATAAAAAACCATGAATAGCCAAAGTAATCTTGAGAAAGAACAGAGCTTGAATGATCACAATTCCAGACTTCAGGATATACTACAAAGCTGTAGATCAAAAGAGTATGTTACTGGCATAAAAATAGACACATCAGTGAATGCAACAGAATCAAGAGCCCAGAAATAAATTCATGCTTATATATGGCTAATTAATCTATGGCAAAAGGAGGCAATAATATACAATGGGGAAAAGACAGTCTCAACAAATGGTGCTGGCAAAACTGGACCACTTTCTTATACCATCCACAGATATAAACTCGAAATGGATTAAAGACCTCAAGATGAGACCTGAAACTGTAACACTTCTGGAAGCAAACATAGGTAATAATTTCTTTGACATTATCCATAAGCACATTTTTTCTAGGTATATATCCTCAGACAAGGGAAACAAAAACAATAAACTATTGGTACTAGACACTAAAAAAAAGCTTTTGCATAGTCAAAGAAACCATCAAGAAAATAAAGAGGCAACCTACTGAGTGGGAGAAGATAGTTGCAAATGATATAACTGATAAGGAGTTAATATCTAAAATATATAAAGAACTCATACAACTCAAAAAACAACAACAAAAAATGGGAAGAGTACTGAATAGATATTTTTCCAAAAAAGACATACAGATGGACAACAGACACATGAAAAGATGCTCAACATTACTTACCATGAGAGAAATGCAAGTCAAAACCACAATATGATGTCACCTTATACTTGTCAGAATAGTTAGATTCAAAAAGACGAGAAATAACAAGTTTTGGCAACTATGTGAGAAAAAGGAACCCTCACACACATTGGTGGAAATGTAAATTGGTATAGTATGGAGGTTCCTCAAAAAATTAAAAATAGAATTATCATATGATCCAGTAATTCCTCTACTGCTTAGTTATGCAAAGAAAATAAAAACACTAATTAAAAAGATATATGCACCCTATATTTATTGTAGCATTATTTACAATAGCCAACCTATAGAAGCAACCAAAGTGTCCACCCACGGATGAATGGAAAAAGAAGATGTAATACACACACACACACACACATACACACACAGAGGAATATTATTTAGTCATAAAAAATCTTGCCATTTATGACAATATGGATGGATCTAGAGGATATAATGCTAAGTGAGGACAGAAAAGACAAATACCATATAATTTTACCCATATGTGGAATTTAAGAAATAAAACAAATGAACAAAAATAAAGGAGACAAACAGAAAACCAGACTCTTAAGTACTCCTAACAAACCGGTGGTTGCCAGAGGTGGGGGTTGATGGGGGTTGGGTAAAACAAGTAAAGAGGATTCAGTGATTAAGTGATGAACTGAATAATGTATAGAATTGTTGAATCATTATATTGTATATCTGAAACTAATGTAACACTGTGTGTTAATTATTCTTAAATAAAATAATAAAAATAATTTTTAAAAAGATGTAAATGATGAGTGTGGCTATGTTCTAATAACTATTCACAAAAACAGTGATCTGAATTTGGTCCAGGGGCCATAGTTTGTCAACCCCTGCTTCCAATCGTCATTTTAACATGCCCCTCCCTCAATCTGCTACCCTCTCACTTCCATAACATGAAGGGTAGTTGAGGTATTCATTGAGCATTGCCTTCTTTTCAACTCCCATTTGTATTTTTTAATCAATAATTTCCTTTTTATTTTAAACTCAAAACATTCTATCCCTGCTTTCTAACCTAAATGTTCACCCTCCACTTTTATTCTACTTCTAACCAGGCATATCTTAATGATTACATGAATTAATCTTCTCATCTTTAGCAACAATTGTGGCTAATCTGCTCAGGAAACAGGATTTCCAGAGTTCTATCCTGAGGAGTGGCACAGACCGCTAGTTATTAACCTCAATATTTATTCTTTTCTCTTGTTAATAATATAACTCCCAATGTTTATCAAGATATATAGCCACTCCGAGTATAGATATTTCCCAGTCTCCTTGTCTCTTTGTAGCTGGGATGACCAGGCGATTAAGTTCTAGCTAATGTGAAATAAAAAGAAATATTGTGCATCATCTTCCAAGAAACCATCTGAAAAGCCACCGGTTAAGTGTCTTCTCCCCTTTTTCTTCATACCTTTCTCCATCATTCTATCTGAAAAAATGATGTGATGACTGAACTCTAGCTACTCTCTTGGACCTTGAAGACAAAGACTTTGTTACAATGATGTCAAAACAGTGAGCTGGAAGGAAAATTAATACCTGAGGATTGTGGACTCTCATACTAGCCTGGGCCACCTTACTTTTACCAGATAGAGAAATAAAGCTCTACTTGGTTTAAGTCACTGTTACTTACAACCATACCTAATACGAATGAATATATTTAGATGTTCAAATTTTCAATCCGAAAAAAAAAATGGAAACAAAGACTGAGATGAGCTTCATTATAGTTTTTAAAATGACTATTTTAAGAAAAAAACAATGATCATTTTAAGATTTAAATCATTGAATATTCATGATTGTTAAATGCGGCAGAAGAGAGCCCAGGTGTCTATTTGAATTTATTGAAGTCTGTACTATAGCTTATAAACTTTCATTGCTTCTTACGAATTCAAATAACAAATAGAGGCAACTGGGAAACATTTACTAACACATCGAGCGATCCGGGGATCTGGAGCCTGCCTGATTCTCTCAACAACAATTGTTAAAACAACAGGGCAAAGGTTATGCGATATAACCAGGTTAAATTGACACCACCAGGATGCTTGAACAGAACAGTTACCTCTAGGAAGGACCCAATGGGTGTATACACAGTTCATCCATTGCCTACTTGCACTCCAGGCTTGCAATCGGCAGCAATGCCTGCTTCCTCTTGACAAGCTTGCACTCCAAGGCCAGCTTTGTTTGGACGGTAGGATACAAGATAAAGACCAGGGGATCCCCATAGGTATCAGTTTACACTCCCCATTTTCTGTAGAGGAGTTTGTATTTTGGATGCCAGTCATGCTGCCTGAATTCTCATGCTATTGTAGGAGTTACCTGTGAGGGAAATTCTCACACTATTGTAGGAGTTATTTGTGAAGGAAAACCCTGCAGAAGACCTTTTCTTCCTGATACTCCAATACTGGGCAGAATAATTTGTCTCTTCATTGCATTTGGTGTGGGGGATCCCTACCATGTTGATTTGTAAGAAATAGGACAGAGGCAAAAAAGAGTACACACTGCTCCTGTTTTTCTCCATCTGCAGCCAGCTGGGCAACCTAGAAACAAAGATTGCTCCTTTCCTGTTGCACTTAAGAAAGTGAAAAGTAATAAACTACTGTTCTTTACTTTCATTCCTCAGAAATGCTCTAAGGCAGTGACCACAAAGTTCCTGAAAAATTTGTCTTTTCATGACAAATATCAGGGGCCCAAGATATCCCAGCCCATGGCTTATCTTTTCAGCCTTAAGGGTAAACTCCACACTTCCACCTTCTCATACTAAGGTAAGGAGATGCTACTGCTCCTTACCCTGGTAATAGGCCAGAGCCACACTTTCTTCAGGCCTATTATTTGACATCCTAATTCTCCTAACAATTTCTGGAAGCTTTTTTTTTTTTTTAATTGTAAGGAACAGAGACAAATGAGGAGGAGGGCTGGCTGGCTATTCTGAGGACATACTTGGACTATAACTGAGCCTGGAAATCTGGTGGGAGCCAAAGCGGTCCTGGAGACTGGCTGCTTTTCCCAATTCTCTAAGAAACATATGGATTCTCTAAATAATATTGTCTTTGCTACTTTCTTTTTGCTCTCCTGATTGGAGTTTTCTTCCCTCATTTGCCAAATATTTGTTGATTACTTACCACGTGCTGATTAATGTTCTCAGCACCAAGAATGCAGCAATTAACAAAACAGACAAGATCATGTAGTTTAAACTTGAATGGGAAGAATTAGACAACAAAAAAGATAAATGTGCAATGTCAAGTAACAGTAAATGCTATGAAGAAAAATAAGCCAGGATAAAAAGATAGAGTAGAAGAGACCTATTTTAGATAGAATGGTCAGAGAAAGCCTCTTTGAGGAGGTAACATTTGCATACAGATCTGAGTGAGTTGAGAGAGGGAGCTATGAGGGAAGGTGTTCCTGCAGAGGAAACAGCAAGTGCAAAGACCCTAAGACAAGAATATGCTGTCATGTTAGAGGATCAACACAGTCCGAAATCAATTGTGGCGGAAGCGCTGAAACCAGGGGAAAAGTTCCTAGATAACAGAAGTCAGAAAAGTATCCAGGGACTGGATTATGCAGGTAAGGCATGGAAAAACAATCATGATCCGATTTACAATTTAAAAGTGTGATTCTGGGGTGCTTGGGTGGATCAGTCAGTTAAGTGTCTGCCTTCAGCTCAGGTCATGATCCTGGAGTCCCGAATTGAGCCCCACGTTGGGCTCCCTTCTCAGCGAGGAGTCTGCTTCTCTCTCTCCCTCTGTTCCTCCCTGTGCTCATGCTTTCTTTTTTACTCCCTCTCTCAAGTAAATAAAATCTTTTTTTTTTTTTTTAATAAACATGTGATTCTGGCTGTTGTGTGGAGTCTAACATGTACGGGAGCAAGAGTGAAAGCAGAGAAACCAGTCAGGAGGTAGCATGGTAATTCAGAAGAAAGATGAGGAGAGCTTGGACTAGCCTACTACTGCTGAGGAGGTAGGAAGTGGATAGTAAGGGATGATTTTTGCAGAATTTGTGCATTGAATATTGAATATGAGGGGAAATAAAAAGAAATCAAAGAGAACTTAAAGTTCTTTTTGGCCTAAAAAACCATATGGTGTCATTTTCTCAGAAGGAAAACATTTGAGGAAGAGTAGGTTTAAGTAGGGGATATCAAGATTTTGATTATAGTAATTTTTTCTCATATTGATGAGTTTATTTTAACTTCTGAAATCATTTATTAATTCTCAATACTATTCCTTTTTTATTTATTTTTTATTTTTTTTAGTTTATTTATGATAGTCACAGAGAGAGAGAGAGAGAGGCAGAGACACAGGCAGAGGGAGAAGCAGGCTCCATGCACCGGGAGCCCGACGTGGGATTCGATCCCAGGACTCCAGGATCGCGCCATGGGCCAAAGGCAGGCGCTAAACCACTGCGCCACCCAGGGATCCCCCTATTCCTTTTTAAAAAATTTATTTAAACTTTTGTTTTTGTTAAGAAAAACAAAACAATTCACCCATTTCTCCTACCTCTACCCCCTGCCTCTGGCAACCACCGATCTATTCTCTGTATCTATGAGCTAGGAGATACACACACACACCTATATTTAGATTCCACCTATAATACAGGTCATACGGTATTTTTCTCTGTCTGACCTATTCACTAAGCATAATGCCTTCCAGGACCTTCTGTTTTGTCACAAATAACAAGATTTCATTATTTTTGCATAATATTCCTCTGTGTGTGTGTGTGTGTGTGTGTGTGTGTGTGTGTATCTGCAATTTCTTTATCCGTTCATCCATCAATAGACACAGGTTGTTTCCATATCTTGGCTATTGTAATGCTACAACAAACATGGGGACCCATATATCTTTTCAAATTAGTGGTTTTGTTTTCTTTAAATAAATATCCAGAAATGGAATTTCTGGAACATATGATAGTTCTGTTTTTTTTTTTTAACTTCTTGAGGAACTTCCATTTTGTTTTCCTTAATGGCTGTATCAATCTACATTCTCAACAACAGTGCTCCCTCTTCTCCACATCCTCACTAATACTTCTTATTTCTAGTCTTTTAGGTAATAGTCATTCTAACCAGGATGAGATGATATTTCATTGTGGTTTTAATTTCCATTTCTCTGATGATTAATGATGTAGACCATCTTTTTATGTACCTGTTAGCCATCTGTATGTCTTCTTTGGAAAAGTGTCTACTCAGAAATTCTTTTCATTTTTAATTGGATTTTGTTGTTGCTGTTTTGCTATCGAGCTGTAGAAATTCTTTATGTATTTTGGCTATTAGTCTTTTACCAGGTATATGACTTGCAAATATTTTCTCCCATTCAATAGGGTGTCTTTTCATTCTGTTGATGTTTCCTTTGCTGTGGAGAAGCTTTTTAGTTTGAGGTAGCCCCACTTGTTTGTTTTTGCTTTTGGTGACAGATTTTAAAACTCATTGCTAAGACACAGTCGGGGTGCTTATTGCCTATATTTTCTTCTAGGAGTTTTATGGTCAGGTCTTATTTCAAGCTCTTAATCCATTCTGGATTAATTTTTGTGTATGGTGTAAGATAGTTGCTCAGCTTCATTCTTTTGCTGTCTCATTTTCTCAGCACCATTTATTGGAGAGACTCCTTTCTCCATTGTATATTCTTGGCTTTTTTGTTGTTGTTGTTGAAGATTAATTGACCATTTATATGTGGGTTTATTTCTGGGCTCTCTATTCTGCTCCACTGATCTATGTGTCTGTTTTTTATGCCAATATCACACTGCTTGATTACTGTAGCTTTAAAATATAGTTTGAAATCAGAAAGCATGATGCCTCCAACTATGCTCTTCTTTCTCAGGATTACTTTCATAATTGGAGTCTCTTACAGTTCCATACATATGGAAGGACCATTTGTTCTAGTTCTGTGGAAAAATCATTAGAATTTAAAAAAAATTTTATTTATTCATGAGAGGCAGAGAGGAGAGGCAGAGACACAGGCAGAGGGAGAAGCAGGCTCCCTGCAGAGAGCCTGGCATCAGACGGGATCCCTGGTCTCCAGGATGACTCCCTGGGCTGAAGGTGGTGCTAGACCGCTGAGCCACCTGGGCTGCCCTCATTAGAATTTTTTAAATCAGAAATTTTTTGGGGGGCGAATTTATTTATTTATTTATTTATTTATTTATTTATTTATTTATTTATTTATTTGAGAGAGAGAGAGCAAGCAAGGAGAGGGGCACAGAGGGAAGGAAAGAGAGAGAGAAAGAATCTCAAGTGGACTTCACACTGAGTTCAGAGCTCCTGGCAGGGCTTGATCTCACAACCCTGAGATCATGACCTGAGCCAAAACCAAAAGTTGGATGCTTAAGTCATCATACATACAGGGCAAAATCAGAGCTTTTATATTTGAGTTTATTCTTCATTTAACTTTTAAAACACTACTATAGTTGAATATTAAAACAAAAACAATATCTCTTTGAACCATGATAAGCTTCAGAGTAATGACTTCAGGAGCAGGGTAACTTAGAGTGAAAAGACATTTACGTGGAGAAGTTAATTTTCATGTGTGAGACAGGAAGGTGTCTTCTAGGTATGTGACGGGCTTACTTTAAACCATTTAATTTATGCTCTGAAGTAACTGTAATTTAATGTTGGTAGTATAGCAAATTATGATGAATAGCTTTAATTGTATGTTTAGAAGTCATGTTCACAAGCTTAAATCTGGAATCAGAATTAAGCAATTGAAATATATGATATCTCTTTAATATACTGATTACAAAGCAAAAAAAAAAGAGTTGGATGCTTAATTGACTGAGCCACACAGGCCCCCTACTATTAGAATTTTGATGAGGATTGCATTGAATTTGTATATTGATTTGGGTAGTATGGACATTAACAGTATTAATTCTTTTAATCCATGAAGCAGAATATCTTTCCATTTAATTGTGTCTTCTTCAATTTCTTTCATTAATATCTTGTAGTTTTCAATACACAGGTCTTTCACCTCTTTGGTTAAATTTATTTCTAGGTGTTTTTACTCTTTTTGATGCAATTGTGAATGAGATTGTTTTCTTAATTTCTCTTTCTAATAGTTCATTATTAGTATATATAAATACAACAGATTTTTATGTATGGATTTGTATCCTGAGTTTTACTGAATACCTTTATTAGTTCTAGCAGTTTTCTGATTGAGTCTATAGTTTTTTATATATAATATCGTGTTGTCTGCAGATAGCAACAATTTTACTTCCCTTTCCAATTTGGATAGTATCTATCTATCATCTATCTATCTATCTATCTATCTATCTATCTATCTATCTATCATCTATATCTATCTATCATCATCTATCTATTTTAAATTTTTTGAGGAACCTCCATACTGTTTTCTACAGTAGCTGCACAAATTTGCATTCCCAGTGAACCAGTGTACAAGGGTTCATTTTTCTTCTCATCCTTGCCAATACTTGTTGTTTCTTGTGTTTTTGATTTCAGCCATTCTGATAAGTGTAAGGTGATACCTCGTGGTTTTGATTTGCAGAAATGCAAATCATTAGGGAAACCTAATGATTAGTGATGTTGAGCATCTTTTCATATGTCTGTTGTCCATCTTTATGTCTGTTTTGGAAAAATGTCATTTAGGTCCTCTCCTCATTTTTAAATTTGATTATTTGGAGATTTTTGGTGTTGAATTGTATAAATTCTTTACATGTTCTGAAAATTAACCCTTTTTGGATATATCAATTACAAATGTCTTCTCCCATTCAATAGGTTGCCTTTTTGTTTTGTTTTTTGATCGTTTTCTTCACTATGCAAAAGATTTTATTTGGGGTTACTCCTAATAGTTCAATTTGATTTTGTTTTCCTTACCAGAGAAGACATATCTAGAAAAAAATGTTTATATGACTGATGTCAAAGAAATTACTTTGTTTTTTTCTAGGGATTTTCTAGTTTCAAGTCTCACATTTAAGTCTTTAATCCATTTTGAGTTTATTTTTGTGTATGGTATAAGAAAGTAGTCCAGTTTCATTTTTTTGCATGTAGCTGTCCCGTTTTCCCAACACCATTTGTTGAAGAGACTAATCTTTTTCCCATTGTGGATTCTTGCCTCCTTCATCATAGATTAATTGACCATGGGTCAATTAATTAATTAAGCATGGGTTTATTTCTAGACTTTCTCTATTCTGTTCCATTGGTCATTTTATCTTTTTTTGTGCCAGAACTATACTGCTTTGATTACTACATCTTTGTAGTATATCTTAAAACTGTGCATTGTGATATCTCTAGTTTTGCTCCTCTTTTTAAAGTTTTCCTTAGCTATTTGGGGGGTCTTTTGTGGTTCCATACAAATTTCAGGATTATTTGTACTAGTACTATAAAAAATGTCATTGATATTTTGATAAGGATTATATTGAATCCGGTGATCACTTCATATAGAATGGATATTGAACAATATTTATTCTTCCAATCCATGAACACAGGATATCTTTCCATTTGTTTGCATAATTTTCAAAACATCAGTGTTTTATAGTTTTTGAAGTACAGGTCTTTCAGTTCTTTGGTTAAATTTATTCCAAGGTATTTTCTTATTTTTGGTGCAAATGGGATTTTTGGTTTAAATGGGATTGTGTTTTTAATTTCTCCACCTCCTACTGCATTATTAGCATATAGAAAGATGACTGATTTCTGTATTGATTTTGTATTCCATAACCTTATTAAATTCATTTATCAGTTCTAGTAGTTTCTTGGTGGCATCTTTAGAGTTTTGTCTCTATAGTATTATGCCCTCTGGGACACCTAAAATGCATATATTGGTCTTCTTGAAGTCCCATACTTTTTTGTTTTGGTCTTCTGATTGAAAAACATCCACTGTCCTATCTTTGAATTCACTAATTCTTTCTTCCACTTGATCTAGTCTTTTGTTGAACCCCTCTACTTAATTTTCAGTTCAATTATTACATTCCTCAGTTCTATGATTTCTGTTTGGTACTTTAAAAACATTTTCTGTTTATTGAAATTCTCATTTCCTTTCCTGACCTCAGGAAGCATCTTCGTGACCAATATTTTGAGATCTTGATCATGTAAATCACTTATCTCCATTTCACTAAGGTTGGTTTTTAGAGATTTATATTGTTCTTTCATTTGGACATATTCCTCTGTTTCTTCATTTTCCTTGAATTTTTGCCCATTAAATTAAAAGCCACCTTTCTTAGCCTTGACAGATTGCTCTCATGTAAGAGATGAGCCTCATCAATTGACCCAGCCCTAATTCCTGATTGCCTATCAAACCAGAAGTTGAGGTTGCATGGAGACCTGTCAGTGTCCCAAAGACATGGGAAATGCCCATATGCATGCCTGCTCAGGCTCCCAGAGGACCTTATTTTGCTTGCCCTTCCAGTTACATGGTGCAGGCTAATTGGAAGCCTGACTTTTGGGCAGTGGCTTGGAAAATTAGGACATTCAATATGTAATCTAGCCCTATTAGGGAGAAACCAGGAGCAGGGATTTTTGTTTTTGTTTTGTTTTGTTTTTTTGATACTTACTCTTTACTGAAACAGAGGGAATAGGTTACTTGGAGTGTCTATGAGCTCAAGTAGAACCACCTCCTTGTTTTGTGTGATTCTGGGGGACTCCTGAATGCTGAACCCTGTTAGCTCCTAGAGATAGGTGATTTAGAAGGTAGTCTCGGATGGCAACCATAAAATTTGGGTTTCTAGATGTGTGAACAAGCTTCTTCCAAGGAGAAGCTGGGGACTTGGTTTCACTGTTGAAGTGAGACAAGGGGAGGCAGTGGGGAATATGCCTACTTAGACTTCTGGAAGGATTCCAATTAGCTTCCACATTCAGGTTGATTAGATGCCAGAATTTCAGGCAGCATCTGGTAAAATATGCAGGCAAAAGCCTTCTAGGGATTAACTGGGAGGTAGGCATTTTTGCTTGCTCCCTCTTTGCTGAGCCTGGGAGTGTGTGAGGGTGTAACTCCATTTGAAAACTACTCCTTTTTTGTTTTTTGTTTTTGTTTGTTTGGTTTAATTTGGTCCTGGGGGAATTGTGAATACTACACTCCACTGGCTATCAGAGAGAGATAAGTGATTTGAAGGTCCACCCTTTGAGAGGCAGATGCAAAAGTTGGGATGCTAGGTATGCGGACAAATTCCTTCCAGGAGAAGCTGGAGACTTGTTCCATTGTTGGAGTGAGCCAAAAGTAGAATGTAGGGTAATCACCAGCTCTTTTGGGCTCCCAGGACAATCCACATCATTATCTATCTAGGCTGATTGGAAACCAGACCCTCAGGCAGCAGCTGGTTAACTATGCAGTTAACTTCTTCTAAGAAGAAACAAAGATGGCATTTTTTGCCTGTTCTTTCTACACTGAACCTGAGTATATATGCCTATTTAAGAACTGCTTCTTTATTTGCAATTACTTAGCCTGTGGGACTCTGAAAACAAACCCCATTGGTTATCAGAGCTAGGTGATTTGGAGATCCGTCCCTCAGTTGGCAGCCATAGAAGTTGGGGTTCTAGATGCATGAACTAGTTCCTTCCCAGTTGATGGTGTTTTTCACTGTTGGAATGAGCCAGAGAGAGGTGAGGGAAGTGCCTCCTGGCTCTTTCAGGCTCTGGGGAGGATTCCAGTCAGTCTCTAGATGTGGGCTTATTAGAGTCTAGACTCTCAGGTAGCTGCTGATAAATTATGCAAATTACATTCAGGGGAAAACTGGGAAGTGGACATTTTTATCTATTTCTTCTGTGCTGAGCCTGAGAGGATAACTCATGTACCTACTTAATAACTGCTTCTTTGTTTGCTATTGTCCTGGCAGACTTGTGAATGCAAATCCCATTGGCTCCCAGAGATAAGTGACTTGAGGTCCACCTCTTGAGTGGCAGACTTAAAAGTTAGGGCATGATATGTGTGGTCCCAGCTCTTCACTCCTCAGGGAGACACTGAGAGTTGGGGATTCCTTCATGATTATAAAGCATTATGTTGATTTATGACAAGAGTGCGTCTCAGCATTTCCTACCTATTTTGATGTATGTAGTTTCTCAGTCACATAATGTGTAGGAATCATTCGTCTAGTTCCTCAATTTTTTCTTAGAGAGATTTGATCCTTATATATCTATTTGGTGCATCCATGGGAGGTGGAAAATTCAAGAGTCTCCCGTGTTACCATCTGGGAGATGTCACTCCTATGTTTTTTTTTTTTTAACATACACACAGCTATAAATTTTGCTCTAAATACTACTTTAGCTGCATTCCATAAGTATTGGTTTATTTTGGTTTCATTTTCGTTTATCTCAAAGTACCTATGATATACTTTGTGATTTCTTCTTTGATTCACTGGTTATTTATGAGCATGTGGTTTAATTTCTGCACATTTATCAATGCAACAGAATAGAAAACTGAAAAAAAGAACCCACAACTACATGGTCAACAAATCTTTGACAAAGCAGGAAAGACTATCCAGTAGGAAAAAAGACAGTCTCTTCAACAAATAGTGTTGGGAAAATTGGATGGAACATGCAGAAGAATGAAACTGGACCACTTTCTTATATTATACACAAAAATAGACTCAAAATGGATGAAAGACCTAAATGTGAGACAGGAAACCATCAAAATCCTAGAGGAGAGCACAAGCAACTACCTCTGTGACCTCAGCTGTAGCAACTTCTTACTAGACATGTTGGAGTCTTTTCTTGCCTCTTTAGAGGCAAGATAAACAAAAGCAAAAATGAACTATTGGAACTTCATCAAGATAAAAATTTCTAGGGGCACCTGGGTGGCTCAGCTGGTTAACTGTGTGCCTTCAGCTCAGGCCATGATCTCAGGCTCCTGGGTTTGAGCTCCACATTGGCCTTCCACTTCATGGGGAGCCTGCTTCTCCTTCTACCTCTGCCCCTTCCACTTGTGCACTCAATATCTATCTATCTCAAATGGATATATAAAATCTTTTTTTTTAAAGATATCAAATTCTACACAGCAAAGGGAATAAACAACAAAACTAAAAGGCAGCCTATGGAATGGGAGAAGATATTTGCAAATTACATATTTGATGCAGGGTTACTATCCAAAAATCTGCAAAGAACTTACCAAAGTCAACACCCCAAAATAAATAATCCAGTTAACAAATGGGCAGAAGACATGAATAGACATTTTTCCAAAGAATACATAGAGATGGCTAACAGGCACATGAAAAGATGCTTAACATCACTCATAATCAGGGAAATACAAATCAAAACCAGGATGAGATATCACCTCACACTTGTCAGAATAGCTAAAATTAACAACACAGAAAATAACAGATGTTGGTGAGGATGTGTAGAAAGGGGAACCCTCTTATATTGTTGGTGAGAATGCAAACTGGTACAGCCATGCTGGAAAACAGTATGGAGTTCTTAAAAAAGTTAAAAATAGGGTCACCTGGGTGGCTCAGTCAGTTAAGCACCTGACTCGCAGTTTTGGCTCAGGTCATGATCTCACGGGTCATGGGATCAAGTCCCACATTGTCTCCAGGCTCAATGAGGAGTCAGCTTGAGATTCTCTCCCTCTGCCCTTCCCCCCCACTCTTTTTTCTCTCTCCCAAATAAAAAAAAATCTTTTAAAAAAGTTAAAAATACAACTACATATGCTCTAGTAATTGCACTAGGCATTTACCCAAAGGATACAAAAACACAGGTTCAGAGGGATACATGCACCCTGATGTTTATAGCAGCATTGCCAACAATAGCCAAATTATGGAAAGAGCCCAAATGTTTGTTGACTGATGAATGGGTAAATAAGATGTGGTATAGATATACATTGGCATATTACTCAGCTGTAAAAAAATAATGAAATCTTGCCATTTGCAATGACATGGATGGAGCTAGAGTATATTATGCTAAGTGAAGAAAGTCAGTCAGAGAAAGACAAAGACCATATGATTTCACTCATATGTGGAAATTAAGAAACAAAGCAGATGAACATATGGGAAGGGGTGAAAAAGAGACATGGAAATAAACCATAAGAGACTCTTAATGACACAGAACAAACTGAGGGTTGATGGAAGGAGGTGGGTGGGGGATGGGCTAAATGGGTATTGGGTAGTAAGGAGGGCATTTGTTATCATGAGAACTAGGTGTCATGTTAGTGATGAATCACTAAATTCTATTTCTGAAACTAATATTACACTATATATTAACTAACTAGAATTTAAATAAAATTTTGAAAAACAATTATGCACATTTATGAATTTCTCAATTTTTTAAATTATTGATTTCTAATTTTATTTCACTGTGATTAGAGAGCATAAGTTGTATGTTAAGAATTTGTAAATACATATTGAGGCTTTTTTGTGGTAAAACATATGGTCTATCCTAGAGAATGTTTTATGTGCATTTGCAATAAATGAGGATTCTACTCTTGTTGAGTGGAGTATTATATGAATGTCTGTTTGAGTTGGCTTATAGTGTTGTTCAAATCTTTATTGCCTTGTTGAACTTCAGCCTAGGTATTCTATCTAGTTTTGAAAGTGGGATATTGAAGTCTCCAACTCTTATTGCTGAATTGTCTATTTTTCTCTTCCATTCTGTTTTTATTTCATATATTTCAAGGCTCTATTGTTAGATGCATTTATATTTATAATTATTATATCTTTCTAATGGATTGACCTTTTGTCATTTTAAAATATTTTTGTTTGAAAAAAATATAATATTTTTGTTTGAAACAAACCAAATGAACAAAGGGAAAAAGGAGACAAGCCATAAAACAGACTCTTAACTATAGAGAATAAACAGGTTACCAGAGGGGAGGTGGATGCAGGAATGGGTAAAATAGGTAAAGAGGATTAAGAGTACTTTTATATTTTTTTAATGTTTATATTTTTGAAATTTTTAAAATTTAAATTCACTTAATTAACATGAACATGAATTCACTTAATTAACATGATTAAGAGTACATTTATTTTTTTAATGTTTATATTTTTGAAATTTTTAAAATTTAAATTCACTTAATTAACATGAAATGTATTATTAGTTTCAGAATACAGAGTACATTTATATTTTTTTAATGTTTATATTTTTGAAATTTTTAAAATTTAAATTCACTTAATTAACATGAACATGAATTCACTTAATTAACATGATTAAGAGTACATTTATATTTTTTAATGTTTATATTTTTGAAATTTTTAAAATTTAAATTCACTTAATTAACATGAAATGTATTATTAGTTTCAGAAGTAGAGGTCAGAGATTCACCAGTCTTACATAATACCCAGTGCTCATTACATCAACTGCCCTCCTTAATGTTAATCACCCAGTTACCCCCCTCCCACTCCCTCCCTTCTAGCAACCCTGAGTTTGTTTCCTATGATTAAGAGTCTCTTATGGTTTGTCTCCCTGTCTGATTTTGTCTTGTTTTATTTTTTCCACTCTTCCCCATAATCCTCTGTTTTGTTTCTTAAATTCCACATTATGATAATTGTCTTTCTCTGATTGACTTATTGTGCTTAGCATATCCTCTAGTTCCATCCACATTGTTGGCAAATGGCAAGATTTCATTTTTCAATGGCTGAGTAGTATTCCACTGTGTGTGTGTGTGTGTGTGTGTGTGTATACACATATACACCATGTCTTCTTTTTCTTTTTTTAAAGATTTTATTTATTTACTCATGAGAGACACACACAGAGAGAGAGGCAGAGACACAGGCAGAGGGAGAAGCAGGCTCCATGAAGGGAGCCTGATGCAGGACTCGATTCTGGGGCTCCAGGATCACACCCGGGGCCAAAGGCCGATGCTCAATCGCTGAGCCACCCAGGGATCTTTATTTTCAACTTTTTGAGGAACGTCCATACTGTTTTCCAGAGTGGCTGCATCAGTTTGCATTCCCACCAACAGTATAAGAGCGTTTCCCTTTCTTTGCATCCTTGACAACATCTGTCATTTCCTGACTTGTTAACTTTAGTCTTTCTGACTGGTGTGAGGTGGCATTTCATTGTTGTTTTGATTTGTATTTCCCTGATGCCAAATGATCCCTTTAGCTGATAAGACATTTTCAAATATGTTCTTCCCTTCTGTCAGTTGTCTTTTGGTTTTGTCAATTATTTTCTTTGCTACGCAAAAGCATTTTATCTTGATGAAGTCCCAGTAGTTCATTTTTGCCTTTGTTTCCTTGCCTTTGGAGATGTGTCTGTCAAGAAGTTGCTGCAGCTGAGGTCACAGAGGTTGCTGCCTGTGTTCTCTGCTAGAATTTTAATGGAGTCCTGTCTCACATTTAGGCCTTTCATCCATTTTGAGTCTATTTTTGTGTATGGTGTAAGGAAATGGTCCAGTTTCATTCTTCTGCATGTGGCTGTTCAATTTTCCCAACACTATTTGTTGAAGAGACTGTCTTTTTTTCCATTGGGTATTCTTTCTTGCTTTGTCAAAGATTAGTTGACCATAGAGTTGAGGGTCCACTTCTGGGTTCTCCATTCTGTTCCATTGATTAAGGAGTCAATTCCATTTACAATTGTACCTAAAACCGTAAGATACCCAGGAATAAATCTAGCCAAGGAGAGAAAGGATCTGTACTCAGAAGACTGTAGAACACTCATGAAAGAAATTGAGGAAGACACAAAGAAATGGAAAAACATTCCATGCTTATGGATCGGATGAACAAAGGTTGTTAAAATATCTATGTTACCTAGAGCATACAAATTTTAGGAATATTTGCTCCAGCTCTGTGAAAAATGTTGATAGTATTTTTCTAGGGATTGCACTGAATGTATAGATTGCTCTAGGTAGCATAGATATATTAACAACATTTTTTCTGGTTTTCTATTTATTCCTGTTTTAGTTTTGGTAGTTTATATGTCTCTAGGCATGCAACCATTTCTTCCAGGTTGCCTAATTTGTTGGCGTAGAATTGCTCATAATATATTCTTATAATTGTTTGCATTTATTCAGTGTTGTTTGTGATCTTTCCTCTTTCATTCATAATTTTATTTATTTGGGTCCTTTCTCTTTTCTTTTTGATAAGTCTAGCCAGGGGTTTATTGATTTTTATTAATTCTTTCAAAGAAACAACTCCTAGTTAGGTCGATCTGTTCTACTGTTCTTTTGGTTTCTATTTCATTGATTTCTGCTCTAACCTGTATTAATTCTCTTCTCCCGCTGGGTTTAGGCTTTATTTGCTGTTCTTTATCCAGCTCCTTTAGGTGTAAGGTTAGCTTGTGTATTTGAGACCTTTCTTGTTTCTTGAGAAAAGTTTGTAGTGCTATATACTTCCCTCATAGGACAGCCTTTGTTGCATCCCAAAGGTTTTGAACAATTGTGTTTTCATATTTATTTGTTTCCATGCATTTTAAAAATTCTTCTTCAATTTCCTGGTCGACTCATTCATTCTTTATTAGGATGCTATTTAGCCTCCACGTATTCGAGCTCTTTACAAATTTCCTCTTGTGACTGAGTTCCAGTTTCAAAGCATTGTGATCTGAAAATACACAGGCAATGATCCCAATCTTTTGGTACCAGTTAAGACCTGATTTGTGACCCAGTATGTGATCTATTCTCACGAATGTTCCGTATGCACTCAAGAAGAATGTGTATTCTGTTGCTTTAGGATGGAATGCTCTGAATATATCTGTGAAGTCCATTTGGCCCAGTGTATCATTCAAAACCCTTGTTTCCTTGTTGATTCTCTGTTTAGATGATCTGTCCATTGTTGTGAATAGGGTGTTAAAGTCCCCTACTACTTTGTATCATTATCAATGTGTGTCTTTAATTTTATTATAAATTGGTTTATATAATTGGCTGCTCTCATCTTAGGGGCATAAAAATTTACAGTTGTTAGATCTTCTTGTTGGATAAACCCTTTAATTATGGTATAGCATTCTTCCTCATCACTTATTATAGTGTTTGGTTGAAAATCTAATTTGTCTGATATAAGGATTGCCACTTCACCTTTCTTTTGATGTCAATTAACATGATAAATGGTTTTCCACACCCTCACTTTCAATCCGGAGGTGTCTTTGGGTCTAAAACGAGTCTCTTATAGACAGCATATCAATGGGTCTTACTTTTTTATCCAATCTGATACCCTGTGTCTTTTGATTGGGGCACTTTGCCCATTTACATTCAGAACAACTATTGAAAGGTGTGGATTTAGTGCCATTGTATTACCTGTAAAGTCATTGTTTCTATATATTGTCTGTTCCTTTCTGGTCTATATTATTTTTGGACTCCCTCTTCTATTAAAGGACCCCTTTTAATATTTCTTGCAGAGCTGCCCTTGCAGATCACTAGGGCTTAGTGATCACAAATTCTAGTAGTTCCTATTTATTGTGGAAGCATTTTATCTCTCCTATTTTAAATGACAGCTTACCTGGATAAAGTATTCTTGGGCGCATATTTTTCTCATTTAGTACCCAAAATATGTCATGCCAGCCCTTTCTGGCCAGGCAGGTCTTTGTGGATAGAGCTATGCCAGTTTAATGTTTCTACCCTTGTAGGTTATGGACCTCTTGTCTGGAGCTTCTTTCAGGATTTTCTCTTTGTCTCAGAGATTTGCAAATTTCACTATTATGTTGGGGTTTTGACCTATTTGTATTGATTTTGAAGCGAATTCTCTGTGTCTCCTGGACTCGAATGCTTGTTTCCTTCCCCAGATTAGGGAAGTTCTCTGCTATAATTTCCTCCAATATACCTCCTGCCACCCTCTCTGATTCTCTTTTCTCTTCTGTGATCTCAATTATCCTAATATTATTTCACGTTATGGTATCACTTATTTCTCAGGTTCTCCCCTCATGACCCAGTAGTTATTTCTCCTTTTCTCAGTTTATTTTCCATAATTTGTCTTCTATGTCACTGATTATCTTTTCCTCTTTTATCCCAGCAGTTACAGTCTCCATTTTTTATTCCATCTCATAACTAGCCTCTTTTAATTTCAACTTAATTAGATTTTAGTTATTTCTCTAGAAATGGATTCTCTAGCATCTTCTATGCTTTTTTTTTTCAAGCCCAGTGAGTACTTTATAATCATTATTCTGAACTCTAGTTCTGACATATTATATATATCCATACTGATTAGATCTCTGGCAGTCAGTACTGCCTGATTCTCTTTTTCAAGATGAGGTTTTCTGTCCTGTCATTTTTGCAAATGTGGTTATTTTTCTATTTGTAGAGTTGCAGCTATTTTCTGAGCTCTCTGGTTGAGTTTGCTGTTGTTCAGACTGATTTGATAGCTATCTAGTTGAGTTCCTGGGACCAGATGAAACTTAGGTCTCCTACTCCTCCACTATCTTGGGTTCCAGTCAAGATTACACTTATCTTGATGAGCACTAAGTAATATACTAAACTGTTGAATTATATATTGTATACCTGAAACTAATATAACACTATATGTGAACCACACTGAAATTAAAATGAAGAAATAAAAGTATTTGTCTCTGTCTCTAGTATAAATTTTTTCTTAAAATCAAAATAGTCTGGTAATGTTATAACCACTTCAGCTCTCTTTTGGTTATAGTTTGCACAATATATTATTTTATACCTTATATTTAAAATAAATTTTTGTCTTTCAATCTGAAGTATATGTGTTTTATTTTTGTCTTTCAATCTGAAGTATATCTCTCTTTTTTTAATTTTATGTTTTATTTATCTCTTTTGGACAGTATAGAGTTGTATTATGTTTTTTAAAATCCAATCTGCCTATTTCTACCTTTTGATTGAAATGTATTACTGATAATGTAGGATTTATATCAGCCATTTTATAATTTGTTTTCTATGACTCATGTATTTTTTATGCCTCTTTTCCTTCATGACTTTTTTGTGTTAAAGTATACAATTTAAATTCTTTTCTTATTTCTTTTACTGTCTTTTAAATTTTCTTAGTGGTTACCCTAGGCATTACTATTAAATTCTTAATTTATAACAATCCAGCTCAGATTAATACTAATTTAATTTCAATAATATATAAAAAACTTGTTCCCTATTCTGTTTTTTTCTCTAATTGTCATACAACTTCTGTATTTATTCATTATAGACTTGTCAATGCAGTTTTATAATTATTGTTTTATGCAGTTGTCTTTTAAGTAAGATAGGACAAGAAAAGAGTTATAGTTTAAAAATACATTTGCATTGCTTTTCATACTTAAATAATTAACTTTACTGATTCTCTTTATTTTTCAATGTGGATTTGCATTATTGTCTAGTATTCTTTTATTTTAGCCCAAAGATCCTCTCTTTAGTATTTTTTATAAGGCAGATGTGTTAGTGATACACTCTCTCCATTTTTGTTTATCTGGGAATGCCTTAATTTCTGTTTTTAAAAGAAAAGCTGGATATAGAATTCTTTTTTTTTTTTTGATATAGAATTCTTTTGACTGGTTTTCTTCTAGCAGTTTGAATACATCATCTCACTGTTTTCTGCTCTCCATGTTTTCTGATAAGAAATCGGCTGTGAATCTTATTGTGGCCTTCATGTACATAATGAGTTGCTTGTTTTACTAATTTTGAGATTATTTGTCTTTGGCTTCCACCAGTTTGATTATGATATGTTAGTGTGGACTTCTTTGAGTTTTTCCTACTTGGGTTTTTAAGTTTCTTGGATGAGTTGATCAATGTTTTTCAACAAATGTGGGAAGTTTTCATCCATTATTTCTTCAAATATTCTTTCTGCCCCTTTCCCTATCCTCCTCCTTATGGGACTCCAGTTATGCATATGTTCATATGTTTGATGATATCCCACAGGTTTCTGACACCCTGTTCATTTATTTCATGCTGTTTTCTTCCTGTTCTGTAAACTGGATGATATCAATTGACCTACCTTCAAGTTTATTGATTTGTTTCTTCTGCCATCTCAAATATGCTGTTGAGCCACAGTAGTAAATTTTCCATTTTACTTATTGTACTTTTCTTTTTTTTAATTATTATTATTTTTATTTTTTTATTTTATTTTTTTATTTATTTTTTATTGTACTTTTCAACTCTATAAATCTATATTTGTTTTAAAAAAGTATAATTTCTATCTCTTGATTTTTTCCATTTGCAAAGATTGTTCTCATATTTTTGTTTAATTATTTAGACAAAATTGCCTTTAGATCTTTGAACATATTTATAATAGCTGATACAGATTCTTGTTTAGAAAGTCGAGGCTCCCTCAGGAAGATTCTACTGACTATTTTTTCTGGACTCTTTGCATGTCTCTTACTTTTTTGTTGATAATTAGGCATTTTAAATAATATAATGTGGTAACTCTGGACATCAGATTGCCCTCCCCTTTCTTAGGGTTTGATGGTTTTGCCCTATTGCTATTGTTGCTGTTTGTAAACTAATTCTGTAAATTCTGCATTCTTTGTCATGTTCCAATTACTGAAGTCTCTCCTTGTTTATCATGGTGGTCAGCTAATGATTGCACAGTGATTTTTCTTAAATGCTTTGAGCCAATAGGTCCCCTAGCCTTCGCTGATAGGCTCTGCATACATATTGTGGTACACCTTCAACGCTCTGGTAGTTTGCAGTCCTGCCTTATCCTTCACTTCCTGCTGAGGTAGTCTCAGTGTCAGTCAAACTCAAGAGATTAGGGCCTTCTCAAGTGTTTCATGGGCATACATACAGAGTTGCACATGTATGTAGCTGGTCTAAATTTCTAGGAATATGTTGGAGCTTTCTCACAGCACCCCATGGGTATTTCATTCTCCAGCTCTCTCTCTCTTTTTTTTTTCTCTTAAGTCTTTTGGTCAGCCTTTTATTTGTCCCAACAGTTATCTTCCTTTCAGGCAGTTGTGACATTAAGCAATTACCAGTAATTGTTTTTGACAAGTGCTCCTGGGGAAAGGCTGTATCCACTGAATGAGATCTGAGACAGATTAAATAAGAGCCCATGAGTTGAGGCTCCCAAGGAGCTGTGAAACAAATCAAATAATGATAATTTTGATATGGGGGTGCTTCAAAACAATTATATCTCCTTCCAGTGGCTGTTAGGCTGCTGATTTTAACAGCTAATGTATTTGCAAAGCTATTAATTTTCAAGGGTACTGAGGAACTGAGAAGAGGGGGTAGGAATAAGGCAAGTTAGAACACCACAAAACTCACTTACCAAGATTTGACCATTTTTCTTGAATAGATGCTTCTCAGATTGCTTCAGGTCTTTAGTTAATCTTCAAAGTTCTAAAAAAAGCTGATTTTGACTATTTTTTTCCCTAATGTTCTCTTTGATTTTATGGAGGAATGGATGTCTGCTCCATCATTCCAGAAGTGCTTCTTTTGAATAAGTTAAATTTACTATTTATTAGCAAAATTAATAGCATATAACCTGGAACCAGATTCTCTTGTTTTTGCTAATTTCTAAGTTCCATGAGGATTTTTGCCTCAGTTTCCTCTTCTATTAAGTGAGTATATTAACCTATCTCATTGGGTTGTTGAGAGTATTATATGAGTTAATCATAAGTAAATCATGTAGAACACTGGTTGCAAACTATGGGTTGTAGGCCAATCCTGTTCACATTTTCTTTTTTAAGAGCCCATAAATGATCTTTACATTTTTATTTTTTTAATTTTTATTTATTTATGATAGTCAGAAGAGAGAGAGAGAGAGAGAGAGAGAGAGAGAGAGAGGCAGAGACACAGGCAGAGGGAGAAGCAGGCTGCATGCACCAGGAGCCCAACGTGGGATTCGATCCCGGGTCTCCAGGATCGCGCCCTGGGCCAAAGGCAGGCGCCAAACCGCTGCGCCACCCAGGGATCCCCGATGTTTACATTTTTAAATGGTTTCAAAATCAAAAGAATATTTCCTGACACATAAAAGTGTATGAAATTCAAATTTCAGTGTCCATAAATATGCTAATTTATTTACATATTATCTATGGTTGCTTTTGCACTAAAACAACAGAGTTGAGTCGTGTGATCAAGTCTGTAAGACCTAGAAAGTTTCAAATCCTTACTATCTAACTATTTTCAGGAAATTTGTAGATTTCTAATACAGTATATTGACAGGCATGAAAGGACTCAATAATCACTAGCTATAAGTTTTACTAGATAGCTCATAGTTACTGTTCAGTCTCTGGTTGGGTTCGGAGCCAATGGCCAAGAAAGAATTCTTGAGATGATTTCAGTACAAACAGGTGGTTTTATTAAAGCATGGAAACAGGACCTTTGGGCAAAAGAGCTGCACTGGGGTCATGAGGAGTGGCCCATTACATACTTCCAAGTTGGGAAGGGGTTAGGGATAGCATAAGTCTCTAAGGAATTTTGGAAGCAAGGTTTCCAGGACCTGGAGGGGGCTAGCTATTGTAAGGAAAAGGTCATTTATTACTGTCTAATAAAATACTCGTCATGAGACCCTTCAGATGTATAATGGTGGGTCATATGCTTGGGGGATGATTGCCAACATATGTCTTGGGGCGATAGAGATAAAGAAAATCTCCAAAGGAATTTTTATATGTTAAAGTAGACTGATAGGATCCTGGGGCATCAGGATAATGTTAAGATTGCCTTTTGCCTTAGCAAAGTATTAACATCAAGGCAGCTGAGTTCTGAAAGAGAGGTTACTCTGCTTGTGTGAAGGACTTGTCAATGGTTTCTAGACAGTAAGGAAATTTATTTATTTTTTTCTTTTGCCTTTGTTTCCATTCTCAGTTCACACTAGTCTCCACTGTATCTCATTAGGTCATAATGACTCAACATGGCCTCCCAATCTCAGCATAGTCTGGCCCCTGTCTTCCTCCCTGAGCTCATCTTTCTCTCTTGCTTACTCTAACCTAGTTGCCTTAGCTGCCTGTCCATTCTGAGAATGTGCCAAGCAATTTTCTTCCTCAGGGTTTTTGCATTTGCTTTTCTCTATGTTTGGAACACTCTTTCTCTGAATCTTCACAAATCTGGATCTATATCACTTTTCAGGTCTTGGTTTAGATATCACACCCAGCAGGGCCTCTTCAGACCACCTTATCTTGGGAACTACTGTAGATTCCCTCCTCCTTGCTGTTCCTTATTCAAATATCCTATTTACTTTCTTCATAGCAAAGTAATCTGTAATTATCTAACTTTTTAAACTGTTTTTTCGCTGCTTCCCCACTAGAATGTTAGCTCCCTTCAGAACAGGGACTTTTTGTTTCTTATTCTTTATTATAACATGGTATTTAGGGCCTTCATTAAATATATGCTGAATGAATGAATACTGTTTTAGCTTCAACTCCTATGATTAAGTATATTCATATTCTTCTTTTTCTTATATTTCCATGCAAGGAAATTATTTGTCCTGACTTATCTTTTTGTTCAAAGGCATGCTACAGGTCTCTGGCTGAGCTATTGCTTGGCTGAATTTGATCAGATACCCTTCCCTGTGTAATTAACTATGGACAGGAATTGGGAGTGAATTGGAGTCACAGGGGGCAAAATGTGTCTCTCTAGGGACTATTTTATCAGCAGGAGCTGTGGACATATAGAAAAAATTAGGGTGATATAAGAAAACAACTTTGTACTCTTCCTCTACTGCCTACACTCTGTGCAGTTATATCTTCCTCTGCTTGCAAATGAAATCTTGGGCAGACCTCATAATTTATATGCTCACAATTAGATAATAAAATCTTGTTTCCTCTGGTTATCTGAATTCCTAAAACAGTCTTTGTTTAGTAATTAATATATATAGGCCAGTGTAATAGTAAAAATTCTTAACTTCATTCAGTTACATCTTCTTTCCCCTAAGTTGGATCTGCTTCAACTGGAAGCTTGCTATGCAGGTGGGTGTGGATTATTTCCTTTTCTTCTGCCCCACTCACTAGGCTTGCTCTGGTTCCTTTACTATTGAAATCTGGGGAGGTAGGAGAGATGTGGAGCAGAGAAGTGTGACTAGCACCACTATAGTGGTCTTAATTTCCCCTAGCTGTGGCAGAGATGAAAGCACACTCTCTACTGGTGTTTTGTGGACTCTTTAAAGATCCCCCCAATGAAAAAAAAAGAAAAAAGAAAAAAAAGAAAGAAAAAAAAAAAAACAAAGATCCCCCTAATGGGTAGTCAACTGTGGCTCTTTCCCCTGGTTGCTGCTGATTTCTCTCTGTACCTCCCCAGAACTTCTATACCCACTGATATTTCTCCTTCTGCTGAAAGTTGTCCCTTACAGAAAACCCTCCTGGGCACTATTCTAACCAGTTTCAGGTCAGCAGCCTCCCTCCTGTGTTTGCAAACAAGCTCCTTGGCTCTGTTGTCAGTGGGGATACGGTTACCTATTAGGTACAGTGCTCTATCCTGCTGTCTCAGGTTATATCAAGCAGTCTCTAACCATTTAGATTTCTCTAAGTTAACCTGGAGACACAAAGTGAACTCTGGTGTTCTTGACACACCCTCATTGGGCTTGAAGCGCAAAACAGAGCTCTATGTTGGTGCAAGGTAGGCATGATGGGGAAGGAAAATGCTACCACATTTCTACAACTCACTCTAGAAGAAATCCTTTTCTCAGTCTCCCAAAAACTGTCTCAGCATCTTCAAACTTCTTTTTTCTAGGCAGAAAATGGGTGATCAATGAATGCTTATAAAGCATCAAGTCCTAGTTAGGGGATCTAGCACTTCATCCTGGAATGTAGAAATGGTTGGCATTTATTATCCTATAGGCTTCAGCCGAAGGCAGACAGAGTCTCATTTTAACATCTCATTACACATGTCTGGTACCCTCTGAAACATTACATGTCTCATGCATGAAACATTCACTTAACTTGTGTGTGTGTATGTGTGTGTGTGTGTGTGTGTGTGTGACAGTTTTTATTCTAAAGATTGCATCTTACACTTTCAGTCTATTCTGGAGAGGTTGCAAAGGCCTGTGGTCAAAAAGTTTTAGCCTCATTAGCAAACTTACTTAGACTGCTGGGTCTATATTAAAATATTATGAGCAAAAATTAAACATCTTTAGAATAGTTTCAGGTGCACTAGGTGGGGTGCTGTAGTTCTATCACATGGCAGATTCTACTTGTATCCCTTGAGGCATCATTTTTGTAACACAGCTTATAAAGGCAGCAGAAGGTAGTTCTGCGTTTATTACTTATGTGTTGGTGGAGTGAGAAAGAACAATTTCTAATTTCTGCCAGTAAAATTCTTTTCTGTTCCTGTCTGTTGAGCTTGTTCTGGCAGTAATCATATTCTCCTCCCATTATCCCCCCAGCCTTAACAGAGATACATTTGTGTTCATGCTGGATTGATATAGGAAAAGTAGAAAAACTTCTTTTTTTGGAACCATTAATTTCTTCTTGAATTCAGAAATTAGGATTGAGTAGCCTACACATCTAATTGTCTTCTATGCTATAAAGTGGAGAGAATTTATGAAGACTGATGGAAATTTAAATGCTTTGTGGCATTTTATTAACAGCCCATATCTCTTTAGCTCTCACCTTTCGTTTTCCTTCTACTCCCCTATCTGTTTTTTGACTTACTTTTTTTTAGAACCTCTTTTGTCGGGTATGAGTGACATTGTGCATGGATCAGAGTTAATAAATAGACGGATGACTTTCTAGGAGTATCTGCCATGGGTACTATAGTATTTAGGAGGCCTCAGGTTAGAGCTGCTTGATTAGAGAGCTGTCCAGGTATATTGAGCTGAAGTCAAATGGCTATGAAGTTGGAGAGATACTACAAATACGAAGTCCCTATTCCAGTTGATGCTAACTCCCCATGGATTCAGACCAAGCAAAAATAATTTGATTCACACTTAGATGACTAGGAGGAGAATAATGGAAGACTCTTACAGATTCTTGCTTTAAAAAGGGGGGTGCCTGGGTTAAGCAGTTCAGCATCTGCCTTTGGCTTAAGGTCCTGGGATCAAGCCCCACATTGGGCTCCCTGCTCAGTGGGAAGTCTGCTTCTCCCTCTCTCTCTCTGCCGCTCCCCCCTGCTCCCTCTCTGTCAAGTAAATAATAAAATCTTTTAAAAGGGGGGAGGATAGATCTGAGGGTCATATTTTATATCACTTTCAGCTAATGCCTGAATCATCAATTAAAAAATTCTCAGTAATTCAACACACTAACAAAGCTGTTAATACTCAATTCTCTTTATGGTTTGTAAGGAGTTTTGTGGAAATGATCTTTGGGAGTCTTGGAGTACATGCACTAAGGTCTGACTCCCTTACCATGAAAGCTACACTTTCTATCAGAAAGCCAGGCTAGTATGGTTCACTACGCATGCTTCTCTCCTTTGAAAGCTCCTTGCTTGCCTTATCTTTTAAATATGTGGGTTCTTGGGGATCCCTGGCTGGCACAGCAGTATAGTGCCTGCCTTCAGCCCAGGGCGTGATCCTGGAGTCCCAGGATTGAGTCCCGCATCAGGCTCCCTGCTGCATGGAGCTTGCTTTCCCTCTGCCTGTGTCTCTGCCTCTCTCTCTCTCTGTGTGTCTCTCATGACTAAATAAATAAAATCTTAAATAAATATGTGGGTTCTTAAGTATAGTAAAAGTTGTCATTTACTGATCTTTTACTATATGCCATCCACTGTGCTAAGTACTTTACATATTTTTTCACATTTAATTATCCAACTTTCCTTTTTTAAAAAAATATTTTTATTTATTTATTCATGAGACACACACACACACACACAGAGGCAGAGACACAGGCAGAGGGAGAAGCAGGCTCTACGTAGGGAGCCCAATGTGGGACTCAATCTTGGAACCTCAGGATCATGCCCTGGGCTGAAGGCAGGCGCTAAACCGCTGAGCCACCGAGGGATCCCTAATTCTCCAACTTTCCATCTTAAATCTCTTTTCTCCATTCATCAGGGGAGCTCATCTGTTTGTTCCAATGGCTTCAACTGTCACCATTTTACTTAATCTGCATATGTCCACACCACCAGGTTCACATGCCAAAAGCTCAATTAATATTTCCCAATGGATGATTTGCCATCACCATTTTATAATTCAATATCTTGGAAATCCTTTCTTTTCTCCTCTCCCATTCTTCTTTCTGTGTGCATTACATCATTGTCTTTGCCACTACCCCGACTTAAAACTTGCAGTCATCCTTGACTCATCCTTCTCTTCCTTTCATAGATAAACATGAGGAAGACTCATCAAGTCCTACGGATTTTCTTCCTTGTATTCCCTCTGCCATAATGCCACTTCAGATCTCCTCACCTCATATATAAATTATTGCACTTCCCTTCTGGGGAAGTATCGCAATTCCAGGCATTTTGCTCTCTGATACATTCTGCTACCATCCTTGGCCAATCTTTTACACACCTTCTACTCAGGTTCTTCTGACTGCCAATGGCCCATTGGATTAAGCCCATATCTTTATTCTGGCTCTACTTATCTAACTTTACCAAGCCACCTCCCCCCACCCCCCTCCTTGTTGTTTCTGCCCTAGTCAAGCCCAAGATCTTCTGTCACCTTTACCTCCAGTTCTCGGTTCATAAAGTTCTAGTATTTTCTCCCTTCTTTCTTTTTTTTTGGGGGGGGGATGAAAAATCCAAGGCTCAGAGAAGTTGAATGATATTCCTGAGACTGTACTACGAATGATTCAGTGGATTTAAGCCTATTCTTCTGATCCTCCGGACAGTTTTTTCTTTCTTTAACCCCAACTGCTGGTTTCAGAATCAGATTAATATAGGATAGAATCCATAGATGGAAACTCAAAATGCATTTGTGGTGTCTGCCTGATAATAAAATACTACCAGCTCAGGACAACATTAGCCTCTGAAGACTGTCTCCCTTATACTGGACCCTAGCCATGGTAAATGGAGACATTTTGACATACCCAGCCAAATTATTCTGAAAAATTAATTTTAATAGCTTTTCATCTGTAGTTCCTTTTTTTAGGTGTTTTTTTTTTTAAATTTATTTATGATAGTCACAGAGAGAGAGAGAGAGAGAGAGAGGGGGGGGGGGCAGAGACACAGGCAGAGGGAGAAGCAGGCTCCATGCACCGGGAGCCTGATGTGGGATTCGATCCCGGGTCTCCAGGATCGCGCCCTGGGCCAAAGGCAGGCGCCAAACCGCTGCGCCACCCAGGGATCCCTCATCTGTAGTTCCTTAAAGAAAACCTAAAATTAAAAAAAAAAATGATCATGGGTTGCCCACCATGGTTTTCAAAGTCCTGAATTATCCAAATTTAAATTAAATTGTAGGGGCATTGCTCCTAGTTGTCTTAGGTTTGTACTTTAAGCTGCACCCAAAGTTCCAGCACTGTTTTTTTTTTCATGAGTCTAAAAAAGGATCAGATAGCATATGTTCAAGCTGAGCAAGCTACTAGGATGCCAATAGTATGTTTCTGTAAACTTTTGATTGTAGATTTCCTATGCAAATAGGACTTCTCAGAGTTCTGGTTAGTGTTTTTTTTTTTTTTTTAAATAAAGGCATGACCTTTTAAACAGATATCAAAGATTACTAGACTCATCCAAACTCTTTCTTAGGTGTCCTTAAAGTGCAGAGATCTGTATTTGTGATCTGGCTGCAAACTTGCTGAATAACTAACAGATGTCTTTCCCCATCTTCATTTCCTTTTCTAATGAAGGAAAGTAACACTTGTCTCTTTTCATTCTCCCAGGGGTATCAAAGGATTAAAGATGTTGTGAACATTATTAAAAGAGAGGTTATATTTTATTACATATAATCTCATGAATATAGTAACGTTATGGCAATAGCTGAATTTTATTCCAGGTACATACAATGGGCAGTTTTTGTTGTTCATTTAGTTTAGCTGCATTTTGTCATCATCACATTGATGTCAGTTTGAAAAGTCAGATTCTCAGAAACATAAATATCAAAGTTGACTCAAATTCTCAGAAACATATGTATGAAAGTTGATTCAAACTAACAATACTAATCGCCCTGACAGAATTTTGAGGAGAATTAGAAACTAGACAATTGTTAAAATCTATCTCAAGAATATTCTTCTCCTTTCTTGGATTTTAGTGTTTGAGTTCCAGAGGCTAGTTGCTAATAGTAGCAGATGTCGACCTCATTACAAACTCTTTAAGCCATGATCAAAAGCTAATAATCTTCTGTAGTGAACACAATAACTTCTTTCCAATGTCTTCCTAATGCAAGAAAACCACACATTATATCACAAGCCACTGACCAGTCATTCTTTTTTTTTCTTTTGTTAATTTACCACCTACATAGTGTCAAATATTCTTTGTAATTATGGGGGTGGGAAGGAAGGTTCAAAACAGAATAAGACAGTCTCTGTCCTCTAGGAACTCATAATCCAACAAAAATTTCATATCTAATAACTGAATTATTTTTTGCCTTTCTTTCTTGTTATACATAGAATAGTATAAAAAGCTTTAGACAGGTAGTCCAAAAGCTTGGGTCTTAGGACTGGCTCTGCCATTGACCAGTTTGTTGTACCTTGATAAGTCATTTTGCTTCTCTAGGCTCCAGTGTTCTCATTTATAACATTCCAAGCTTTAGAGTTCTACTCATTCCTCCAATATTCATCAGCTATTCTTAAGGGACCTACTATATGTGAGGTACTGTTCCAGTTACTTAGGTTACTTTAGACCTAAACAGATATATGTTTCTGCCTTCCTCTTCTCTGACATCCTCTATGGGAGGAAGACAGACAATGAACACAATAAATAAATAATATAGTATATTAGAAGGTTGTAATGCTGTGAAATAAACAGCACAGTGTAAGGGGAAATCTGGAATGTAGGCTAGGGATAAGTTGTAATTCTACATACAGTGATCAGGTAGGACTGAGAAAATGCCATTTAAGCAAAGATTTGATAAAGCCCTGTCCAATGTCCTCTCAAAGTATTTTCTTCCTATATGGTAAGAAGGGAAAGAATTAGAGATGTGCTAGCAAACACCACAGAGATGGTTCAAACTTTGCTTTGCTTCCTTTCCTTACAGCCAAAGTTAAATATGTGACCTAGAACTTCTCTCTCTAGTATGTTAGAGTAGCCACTAGCCACATGTGGCTGTTGAGCTCTTGAATGTTAAGTCCCAACTGAGATATTCTGTTAGGGTAAAATATAAACCAGATTTCAAAGAATGTAAAATATCTCATTTATGTTTTTGTATTGGTTAAATGTTGAAATGGTAATATTGTGCCTGTTGGGTTAAATAAAATATATTTAAAAAATACATTTTACTTATTTTAGTATAGTTATCAGCAATTTTAAAATACATGTAGTTCACATTATATTTCTATTGGGCAACTCCTATGTAGAACAGGAAGTTTTGCTGTTAGAGTAAATGTCAGTCTTGCTGTGCTCCGTAAGTCATCTCTCATTTTGCTGAATGTCCTTCCGCTGGTATTCCTCAAAAGTTTTCCCCTTGTGGCTTCTGGGTCAAGGGATGCAATCACAGGGTTCACATTTCTAGAATTCAGGATTCTTTAGGGCTATAATTAAGATACAATGTGGTAGCAGCAGGAGAAGAAAAGGAATTTAGATTCCTGGGATAGAACATAGATTCACAAAGGCATATCTTAGCAACTATAAGACAGGCCATTTTGATTTGGTTGTTATGCTAATTAGAGAAAATTATTTCTATCTTTAATCTTCATTCCAAGCTTAATGATAGAAAATGCTGGCTGTCATAAGAAAATGCTGGTATAAAATAGAAACCATTTTTCCAAATCACAGCTAATCTCAAACCTTTGAGAGTCAAACTTAAAATTAGAAGAAAGGCTTATGTAGGTGCCTCTTGTTTTGTGTGTTTGGTTGTTTGTTTAGAAGGTCAGTTTATAGCTGGGAATCAATTCCATATACAGCTCTAAACATTTCATTTTCTAAAATGCTGGTTTTCCTTTAATCATGTTTTTGGCAGAATTCTAGACCGGGTGAGAATGCTGAAAGATTGTCCAGCTATCTTTCTTTAAGGAGGTGAAGAATTAAATCTTCCAGCTCAAGGAATTTCCTGTTCTCTTTATGATGATTCCCCAGGGATAGCAATAGTTACTGAATGATTAGAGATTTCCCAATCTCCCTCAGGAGCCCATCTTAGTATTTAATCTTTCTGATAGTAAAGAGCTTCGTTGGTATACAACCAAAAATTATATTCCTTAAGCCAATTTCTTTCTTTTTGTCTTTTTTTTCTTTCTTTTCTTCCTGTCAGTGGAGAACAACGGGTGAGCACTAGTCTCTTAAAATTTTTCAAGTATATAAAAAGTTTTAATACAGTTAATTCTTCTTTTCTTCTTCTTTTCAGAAATTATTATATTAGCTGCAGAGTTCTACACAGTTGCACAGTATTGTTCCCTACCTGACATTTATATTTTTGTGCTTCTGTCTTATAAATCAACTTGAATTTTCTTTTTTCAATTTCATCCTGTTATTCTACTTTCTCATTTATCAAGGTCACTATGAATGGTTTTTCTTCACCTCATCTTACCAAATAGATGTGTACTTGGACCTGTAGTATCAGAAGGTCATAAACCATGGCACTACTAACGTATATGTTCCAAAAGAGAATCAAGAAAAACTAGGTTCCACTGAAGAACATAGATGAGAAGGAACAAAGAAGACAATATTATGAGAAATTCAGTAACTGAAAATCATATAGGAACCACTCACCAAAGAGTACCAGGGAAGAGGAAAAGAGAATTTATAGAAAATAAAATGATTCCTAAGTATCCAGAGTTAAATTATATAATGTGGATTATCTCAATTAATAGGCTATTTAGAAGTCCCCTGCTCATCCAATTTAAAACAATTCAGTTTAAGTGATGCTATTCAGAGCACTATTCTTTGTGATCACTGAAGAATAAATATTGTTCAGGTTCTAAAGGCTCTTCTAATCATTCTTTTTATTTATTTATTTATTTTTAAAAAAGATTTTATTTATTTATTCATGAGAGACACACATACACACTCACACAGAGAGAGAGAGGCAGAGACTCAGGCAGAGGGAGAAGCAGGCTCCACGCAGGGAGCCTGACCTGGGACTTGATACTGGGTCTCCAGGATTACGCCCTGGGCTGAAGGCAGCACTAAATCACTGAGCCACCCGGGCTGCCCTAATCATTCTTTTTAGACCAACATCACCATTGGTTGCTTACTCATTCTAACTGCTATTGTTTTGTTGGGTACTAAATAAAACTCTGAGGGGCACTGAGTGGCTCAGTCAGTAGAGCATCTGATTCTTGATTTGGGCTCAGGTCATGATCTCATAGTTGTGAGACTGAGCCCTACATGGGGCTCGATACTGAGTGTGGAGCCTCCTTAAGATTCTCTTTCTCCCTCTCCCTCTGCCCGCCCCAAGAATAAAAATAATTACAATAATAAAGCAACTCTAACTGAGAGAAACATAACCTTTTTCCATTAATGTGAAGAATCATTGCTTCAATAAAAATGTAAAATGCTCTTGAGTCAATTGCTTACTGATGGATCAATTATCTTGGGAGAAGAGGGTAGGTAATACTGTCTTTTTTTGACTGTGTGGGTGAGTAAGGAAAGAATTGCTGCAAAGTAGATGATAATTACAGGTGTCTGATACACTTGCAATTATCTAGATTTTTTTCTGTCTTCATCACAAGTGTATAAGCTCATTGATGGTGGTAACTGTGTCTCCTTCATTTTGGGATCTCCTAATTTCACTTCAGAGTTCAGGACAGAAGGTATGTAATAAGTAACTGATGAGTGAATGAATGAATCCACAAATAAATGAATCAGGTAATCTATCTATTCACAAAGAAAAATGAGTGGCAAATTTCAAGGGAAAATTATTTAGTTCTTCCAAAAATGACATACTTCATGTATAATTCCAGGTTATAATGATGAAATATTAAAGTAGTAAAGTCTCTTAATTTTACATAAATTAGTTTGAAAGGTAAATAATACTAATATGTAAAAAAGAACTATATATAATACATTATGTATATCCATTTAGATATGGATGTATATGTGATAGTACATGAAAATGAAAATCAAGGTTATTATTAGTGTGACTTACATTTAACTGTAGCAAGTATACCTTGAGTCTGATTGTAACTTAATGATGGCCATGAATTGATGGAGAGATACTGAGAGCCACCCGAGCAAAGGGAAAATCATTAAAAAGTGAACAAAAAGAAGAATTACCAAGAGTGGGAAGGAAAATGGTAAGACTATCCATTTGACTTATACCAAGCAGAGAATACTAAGAAATGAGGAAATATTAATACATAAACTCTACCTATCCATTTATATTTGAGTCAATAGGCAATTAGAAGAAATTGGTTCTTAAGCAAGAGAATTACAAGATGAAATAGTTGGGTTTTTTTGTTTTTGTTTTTGTTTAACAGTGAGCCAGGAAGAATTGAAGACAAGAGAAAAAAGTCCAGCCAAGAGGATATTGTGATCATATAAAGGTGAAGTGATTAGGGCCTATACAAGCATGACTGTTGGCTCAGATAGGAAAAGAGAAATGAAAGACAATTTAGAAAACAAACCATAGAACTTTGTACCAGGAAGAAAAGTAAAAGTAAATTTGAGGTTGCGAGTAAGGGGAGATTGAGGATACATGCGTTTTTTTTTTAAGATTTTATTTATTTATTCATGAGAGTCAGAGAGAGAGAGAGAGAGAGAGAGAGAGAGGGAGGGAGAGACACAGGTGGAGGGAGAAGCAGGCTCCATGCAGGGGAGCCCGACCCCGGACTCATCCTGAGTCTCCAGGATCACGCCCTGGGCCCAAGGCAGCACTAACCCGCTGAGCCACCCAGGCTGCCCAATACATGTGTTATTAGTGAATAGGAGAATTTAGGAAGGTATACTATTTTGAAAGGAACCTATTAAGTTTTAGTGTCATTAAAATAGCTACCTCTGGAAGCAGCTGGAAATTTAGAATTAACAAGGAGAAATCAAGGCTGATTGCTGTATCTTCCTTCCTCTCAGTCTGATTGCTTATCTACTCTAGGAATGGTTTTCTGTTTGTTTGTTTGTTTGTTTTATGTTCTGGCTTTGGCCAAATTTTAGACTGATGCTTACCTTCATAGGAAGACTGTATAAGCCTCTGAGCCAAGGCAATTCTTTGATTTATTCATTCATCCAAGGGATATGAACTGTGTAACTTTCCTGTGTTAGGAATAATGCTGAAGGCTATAAACACAAAGATGAAAAGATGGCCTCTTAGTAGTTATCCAAACAGTTATACAAAATATAATTACCAGTGAAACCTTACTTTTATCCTTCTTTGAGGGTGAAATTCAGGATACAAAATTCATCATAAAATTATGTCTCTAATTCTGTCCTCAACCTGCTTAGCAGAAAATCTAGCTTTTTCAAAAGCCTCCAAAATAGTTTAGGATCCCTTAGAAGTGTCACATGTTTTCTCTCAGCTACCACATGGCATCTCTTTTACATACTAAGGTGCATGGAAAAGTCTGGATCTAAACCTACTTCAATATTGCTAGAATATAAAGTATGGAGTGAAAGCCTAGTAGCATATAAAGATGAACAAGCAAGGAGAAGTCAAATATTCATACTGGATCTCTTTGATCTCTGTAAGATTTCTTCATAATATGGTTTTATGAAATGGAACCTAGTCTTCCACAGAATATTCCACAGAACTGCTCTTTGTTCAGGGGAACAAAGAAAAGCAAACAGATCTCTTTGTTCTGCATACTTGGAAATCTTTTGGTGTGAGTTGGGCTGGCTTTTTTTGATGAGATGCTGCCATTTGCCTTTTTTGGACTCTCCATCTTTCTGTTCCTTTTTTTTTTTTTTGGTCCTGTAACAAAGTCTGTCACCAGTTTATCTCTGGTTCTCCATGGCCATGTAAACTTCTCAGAGTCCTCTACCTTTAGCCTGAACACTGCCTTTGGAACTTTGTCCTGAGAGGGTCTTGAGAGCTTTCTGATATTTTTAAACTCTTGCTTGACTTGCTGGCCAAAGGAAGGATCTGTTCTCTCACCACAAGGTGCCATCCTACCCCATTCCTCCCTCTCTATTTTCAGGTTTTCCCAAGTTTAGCTTTGTTTCAAACTGAAACTCATCTAACCTCCAGTTCCTCAGATTAACCCCTTTCTCCCATCTTCTTTTTACATAGTCTGTAATCCTCTTTTAGATTCTCCAAGGATATCCTAGACCAGTGCTTTTCCTACTTTAAATTACATAGGAATCACTTGGGGGTCATGTTAAAACATAGATTTTAATTTAGTAGGTCTGGGGGCTGAGATTCTGAATTGGTAATAGTATCCTAGGTGAAGCCACTGCTGATAGTCCATGAATCACACTCTAAGAAGCAAGGTTCTGAAGATTTTCTTCTTGGGGGCCTATCTTAGCTCAGTTCTAAGTAAGCTACTTCATTTGAAGATGAGGTGGTGGTCAACCACTGTATCCGCCTGGCCCAGTTATGCTTCCTTTCACTTACATTCCTGATCCCTGAGCTTCCAGCTATACCTCTTTAGGGATTCAACATGAGTCCAGGTAGAATTAACCTCATGTTTCTTCATCAAATGTCAGGGGACTTCACACAGCACCCCCTCCCACCCCCATCACTGGGCTTCAAAGTTTCCAAAGCAGTTCTCTGTGTTCTGTTTTTCTTTCTATAGCTATTGCCATCCTTGGATATCTGTTTACTCGTAGCTTGGTCACAGAGTGGGACACAGGCTTCTTAGCTCTTTAGTCTCAAAGCCTCTTGAGGTCCACAGGCACTATTGCTTTTAAGGGCGTTCTTTCTGTTTTGGCAAAACAATTTTTTTTACTATGTTTATAGCAAATATTATAAACATAAGGAAGTTACAGAGATTTAAGCTCTTAAAATTCTGGTCCCTGTTTTGGAACTGTAGCTCTCTTCCTCTGAGGTGATAAAATGAATGCCTAAAATCTCTTTCCTCTGTTACCAAAATTCTACTGTCTTCTTGATGCTTCATACCAATTATATTTGGTTTTCTCCCTGTTTAGTTTTGTGACCTCCCTCCTTGGTTGCTCTCCAATATATGACTCACTTTCTCATGATATACTTCTAGTCCCTTACCTCTCCAACTCACCATTTGCTTCCTTTGCAAAGAACTAAGAAAACCCTGTTGGTCTGATAGCAATCTTTTAGATGTTTTAAAATGCTAACCTTTCAAGTCTTACTTGACTTTGTTTCCCTTGACTGCCGCTCAGGCTCCTGACAAGTACTTTGGACCTCAGCTCTGTTAGCACTATGTCTTTGGCAACTGCCTAGGTGTGCCATTGAAATGATTATTTTCTGCCACTTAATTTGGAATCCTTATTTCTGTCCCCATTTTCTGTTTCTAGTTCACAGACCTGCTGCTAAACCACAAAGATTTGGCATAGAGTAATTAGGGACAACCCTCACATTTGTACATGACTATTAAAAAACTGTCTTGGCTACCTTTAAAAAATGTTGGAAAACTCCAAATTTCATATTATAGATTCAAAATAAAGTGAAAGGGAATATGCATTTCTTTAAAAGATGACCCACTAACCCTCAACTGCACTGGCCCTTTGCATATGCTGTTTCCTTTGAACACTTCCCCCCACTGCTCTTTGCATGGTTCATTCCTTCTTATCATTTATGTCTTAGCTTAAGTATCACCTTTCAGGGACCCTGCAGTCCTATATAAGAAGTTTTCATGTTTTTGTTTCATCAAGCTTACTTTACTCTGTTTGTATTCTTCATAGCCCAATCACAAATTGAGCATATATATTTATTCATCTCTTATTTATTTATTTTTTAATCTATTCACTAAGCTATAAATTCTATAGGACACAGGAACTAAGTCTGGTTAGCCAAATATTAAATCTCCAGCATACTTATTCAAATAAATATATAAATCAGCATGTTATATTATAGGTATTCAATAAATATGTGTGAATAGATGCTTAAATTGAATTTAACCTTGGTAGAAGACAAATATGCCTGAATTAATTCAACCAAAAGAGTGCTTTAAGAGCCTCTCAGTGATGATAGAGGTCCAAAACTCTGAGTTGAAATAGGCTGAATGGGAAGGCCGCAGAGTCATGTGGAGTTCTATAATTCCAAAAACCCAAATAGATTTCAAGACTAAGCAATCAAGCACAGTTGGTCTCTTAACCCAGTTTTTACTGAGTCCCTCCTGAGACCATCAAGCATGATCAATTGCTGATTAACAGACAAAGGATTAATGGTGCCTCTTGGCTCAAATGTTTGAAAAGTTCATATAAGGCATTTATATTCTCTTAGTATGTCCCTTGAAAGATTATTCTTTTTCTCTGCCTTTAAATTATTTGCTGTAGTTCCTGTATATGACTGAAAAGGTTACCCCCTATTGATTTTTAGATTTTTTTACAGTACATTTAAAGAAACAGATGTGAGGTCTCTAGGTGAATCAAGAAGTGAATGGAGAGAAGTACAGCATGGCATGATTAGGGAATGGAACTCTGCATAATTTTAGAAAAGTTAAGTATATGGTTACAGCACCCTGAAAACAGCACTGAACAAAATTAAGCTATTTTTCAGTCATAGTTGTGAGAAGGGAAAACAGGAACATGGTGAAGGTTTATAGGCAACATTCTCAGTCTCTGTTCTCAGAAGACAGCTCCATTAGGATTAGACCACTCAACTTTATTAAACCCAGGAAAGGCAAATAAACTCTAAGTAAAAGAATAACACATATATGAAGGTGGGTAAATGTGAATATAGTGTGACTATAAGAGGGGAGGAAGAGGAATGTCATTTATTTGTGTGTGCACAGGAAAAAAATTCTTTTCCTGGAGTGTGAAACCATTACAATTCCAACAGTTCCTCTTGAACTAAAGCCAAGTATGTGCATACCATATGACTCAGCAATTCCATTTCCAGAATATACCCAAAAGAAAGGTGTACATATACTTACCAAAAAGCATGTACTGGAAAGTAAATAGGAGCACTATTTATAGTAGCTTCAAACTGAAAACTACCCAAATATCCAATAAAAATATAGAAAGGAAAAATAAACAAATACTATCCTGCGATAGAGAATTAAGATCTAAAACTGTACACAATATAAGACTTCACAAATGTAATAATAAGCAAAAAAAAAAACCCCAAAAACAAACCCCCCCATGAGGTAGTATATGATATGATTCAAATGATATAAAATATTAATAAAGGCAAATCTATGCTGTTAGAAATCAGGATAGCAGTCATGTTTGAAGAGAAAAGTAGGGACTAGAAGGAAGCATTGGGGCTTAGGGTTTCTAGAATGCTAATATTCTGTTTCTTGATCTGAGTATTGGTTAAATAGCTGTATTCAATTTGTGAAAATTCATCAAGGTATGTGCTTATGATACATGTACTTTTCTATATATTATATGTTAATTTTTAAAAAGTTCTCTTTGGGGACTAAGGATACTCCATTCTCCCAACTATCAAATAGTTACTCTCTTTTCCTTCTACTTTCATACTTTTTGGTTGTTATCTTGAAAGTTTAAAAGAGGACCAAGAAACAAGAATTTAAACGGCTAAATGCAAATGAAGAGAGTCAAATATATGTGTGTGAGTGTGTGTGTGTGTGTGTGTGTGTGTGTTTAAGGATAAAAAGCAAGAAAGATAAAGAAAAGCAAGAAAAGGAAAAGGAAATCCCATCACCTAGTGTCATCTCTTATCACCCCCTTCTGGTGCCTGAGCTACTAAACCTTTTTTCTCAGACAGCCTGCCTTTTTCCTCCAGCTTATCCAGACAGTATCACAGAGGAGCCAAATTCCACATAGTCTGGGGGCTTTGTCAGGAAGCCATGGCTGAATGGAGAAAGGAAAAAGAAGGGTAGGAAAGGATAGAAAGAAAGAAAGGGAATCACCATCTTCAGTGAAGCTCATTACCTACATACTGCTCTGAAAATTTTATTATTTTCTTGTCATTTAACTGTTCAATAGCCACTCTGCAGAATACACTCAATTAAAAACGTTAGATTGTAGTTTTCAAATTAAATACATTTAAACTAGATGTAAGTTATCCATTTATTCTTTAACCTAAGCAATAACACTAAACTTACTTGTTCTTTCAATACCATGACCAAATTTTATCTTTTCTGTCTTTCAAATAGTATTTATGTAAGTGAATTGCTTTCATTCTCATTTATTTCAATGGCCTACAGGAGATAAAACTAAAAATTACTTTCTGATAAAGACTCTTTACAGTAGCTGAAAACTGACCTGGCTGGGGCTGGTGAGTTAAACCACAGAATAAAAAACAGAGTCAAAGAGTTTGATCCCAAATATCACTAATGTATAGGAAGAGATGTATAAGTTGATTTGTAATGGTTCTTACCTGTTCCTGAGGTGTCTACATATAACATCTAAATGAAGAAGCCGGGCATCCCCGGTGGCCCAGTGGTTTAGCGCCGCCTTTGGCCCAGGGCGTGATCCTGGAGTCCCAGGATCGAGTCCCGCATTGGGCTCCCTGCATGGAGCCTGCTTCTTCCTCTGCCTGTGTCTCTGCCTCTCTCTCTGTGTCACGAATAAATAAGATTTTAAAAAATTAAAAATAATAATAAAAAAAAGTAAATGAAGAAGCCCAACTGGCTCTTTGCCTACAGAATACCAAACCTTCAGAAACATCTGGATGATCCATTTTTCATCCAGAAATGAAGCATTAACATAAACACTGTTACTATTTTCCAATTAGCTGATAAACAAACTCTCAAAAATCAAAATAAACACTATGGCCGTAGTCCTAGGTAGAAAATACTCCAATAATCACCAGCTGCCAATTCCTCATTTTTATAGATGAGGAGGGAGATGTGAAATAGCTCATTCAAGGTTACACAGGGAGTTGGTAACTGGAGCCCAGGCCAATCCAGCGGGCCATTCCTGGGCAATATGTGATGCATGTTATCATACATTATTTTTAAGTATCTAATTTCAGCTTAGTTTCAGGGCACAGAAAAGGATTAATTATTTTCAGTTTTGAAATTGTAGATATAATTATCATAGAACCATGAGTACAGAATGTAGAATAAATGGTCCCCAAAAGGTACCTCTTTAAAAAATGTGTTCCTACAAGGATATTTTCTCTTTAATCTTTTCTCCCATAATATTTTCCCTGCTATTTCCCAATATCACTTAGTCTTTCATTACCTATTTTTATTCATCCATTCTTCTCATTTTGAGGTTCAACTGAAAGATGACTTAAAAATAAACTACTGAAAATATTTACATCTAGACCTTTCACTAGTTTAAAGGACCTAGTTATAAGAATATTGAAGTAAGAATACAATTATCTTATATAAAATTTTACCCAAATTCTATTTCCTTTTGAAAAATATTCAGATCATCCCAAATTTTAAAAAATAATTTTCTCCTTAATCTTGAACAATTGTGGAAATTTAAGGAATATTTGGTAGTAAATAAATATTATGTTATATAAGTAATTTTTACAAAGTTTTTAAAATAAGAAAGCATTAATTTTTCTCCTTTGGAAAAAAACAAGGTTTAAAAGAGTTGTCTTAGAGACTAGGGTATCATGACATGAGGATGTTATCTTTTGCAGTTTACAAAGTATTTTAACACAAATTAAACTTGTTTGATCCTTATGAAGTATGAGAAGCAGAAGATACAACATTATTCCCATTTCACAGATGAGAAAACTGAAAGTAAAAGAAGTGAAGACATCTTTGCACAGTCATATAGCAATTTAGTGATAAGAAATGACTTAAAACTAGAATTTTGGTCTATAAAGTTCCTTTTTTTTTAAATGCTGTGTGATGGCTGCTACCCTCTCCCTTGCTGGCCCACCAATATCCAGTGCCTTCCCCATCCCACACGGTGCTTCTAAGGTAGACTCTACAGAGAATATACTCAGGAAGACATATTGAATTAAGAATTCTGGCTGTACAAGCCTCCACCCTCCTACCCAAGTAAAAATTCTGGCAAGGCCATCTGTTTAGTCAAGCATGTGCCTGATGGCTGTGGGAGGATCGACAACTGTACCACCATGGATTCAGGCCCTAGAGAGTAAATATTGAAACATGTGTTTGTTTTTGTACATGTGCCTTAGGGTTCAGTGATGGGCACATTTTAAAGATCTAAATAATAATAGTGATGGTGTTGCTGCCAGCCCTATTCCTATTGCAGTACCTGAGCTTCGCTTGGAGGAGAGATGTGGTCATTTTGCTGATTACACATTCCCTTTCCCATTCATGCAGTATCTCTAACCAAACCCCTCTTGTTCTTATACTTGCCTTGGTTCTTTTCTTCCTATTCTCCCAGACATGCTTTCTCTTTTGAAAGGTCCACTGTATGTTCCCATGGATTCTTGACAATTGATTTCTTCCAAGAAGATGCCTAAATTCTTTTTCCTCTCCTCCAAGTAATGGGCTACCTCACTCCTTGCATCAGTAAGAAGCAAATAACACAGTCATGAAGGATTTCTTGAGTAGGGTAGGTGTCAGTTATCATGGAAATATACAAAACAAATAGAAAGCTGTACCAGCTCTCAAGTACCAACGCCACTGGTTTGGAAAGTTAAAGGATGCAATCACCTAAGAAAAGCAATCTTTAAATAGTCACCTAATATTATATGTGATGGTACATATAGGATGATCAAGGCAATTCTGAGTAAAGGAATCAGGTGGGGTTGCACAGGGGTAGCTTTTAGAAAGAAGAGAAAATGGTGTCAAGTGATGATTTACTTGGGCCTAGACCCAATTAACTCTATCAGTACTCATTCCCAAAAACCCCAAATAAACATACCATCCAACTTTTTATTAAAAATGAATTTTCCATCCACCTCAGCTTAGGATAAGACTATTAGCCACTCCCCTCAGATCAGATTGCCACATAAACCAAGTTGCTCATACTTAGAAGTTCTGTAGATGCACTGAGAAGAGGTGAGTTTCAAAGGAATAATGCACATAGAACTTTAGAAAAAAGATTTGGAGAAAATGTTTCCAATTGGAGATAGAAGTTTGTACAAAGCCAGTAGGAAATATAGAGAAAGGAGGTGTAGCTAAAGCAAAAGAAAAGCCATGTTGGGTTGCAGAGAAAAAGAAATCAGAGATTGGAAAAGCAGGGAATAATGGAAGTTCCTAAAACCAGACTAATGAAAACAATTTATCAAGCTTCAATTATATCCTGGGCTCTGTTAAGTATCAAAATCACTATCTTATTTTAGTTTCACAACAATCCTATGAGAAAGTTATGAATCTGTTTTACATGATACAATGAAATGGTGAAAAATGTTGACCAAAGTCATGCAGCTATTAAGTTATATCAGTCATACATATGTCTGAATCTGCAGTTTGCACTTTTCTCCTTTTCATAATTTGAATAACAAGTGTTTATGTTAGGTGGCAAGTTCTGGAGTTTCACCGGGTGTAATCTGAAGCCAGTCCCTTACACTAAGGGCAGGAAGAGACTATAAAGAAAGAGGCAGTCCACTCCAGATTGGTAGGTGGCAGATTTCATAAGCAAGAGAACTTACCTAGGAGGCTTGTCTTGGGCGGCCACAAAACCAGTAGGTATCTGCACCCAGCTGCCAGAATCTTAGAAGTTTATCATAGAGGCCTGACTTGGGCTCAGTCATGCATGCTGTCCAGATGGTCTCAACACTATGTTCCTTTCTCAAGGCTATGTCCTTGGAGCAGCTTCTGGTTGCAGGAAAGGCAAGCAGAATACACATTCTAAGGATAGAGGAGAGGGTGAAGAGCCTCGGATTGCTCAGTTCCAGCGTATAGGTCAATTGGTGGGCACATCCTCTCGATGACCAACCCCCTCTCCACCCACTGACTATACAAGGAAGTTCAGAATCTTATGGGTTTTGTTTTTCAATTTAATTTTATTTTTGTCAGAGTAATATAAGCAAATAGCTTAAAAAGTTAAATATAAGACCTAAAATTTAGCAATTCCTTGCCCACTCCTCCCTCTCCATCTCTAGGTACTGCTCCTCAGAGGCAACCATGTCCATTTCTTTTAGCTATTTTCATTCTACTCCATTTTATGTATTTCACAATTATATGCATAGATTGCTACTTATTATTTTATCATTCTTAAACATTATTGCTATCTTGTCTTTATAGATGAGGATTTATCTTTTATATACTTGCATTCTTCTTTCCCTCTCCACTCCATCCTCTCAACTGTTACCTAATTTGGGGAGGTAAATTAATATTTAATTTTTATAATATGATGACATAAATACTATTTACTGCCTAACTAGGTAATGTACCCTCATTATGTTTCCTTTTATATAATGTTTTGCTTTTTGTGCACTAAAAAATTGCCTTGGTTTTTAAATGACTTTGTTTCCTATACACCTATGGCTAATTCTTTCTAAACACTCCATATATTTTTTAAAACATCTCACAATACTATTTCCATATGGTTCAATGCATCAGGTTGTTTTTTTGTTTGTTTGTTTATTGTCTTCAAGAAACTCTCTCTTTCCATCTCCTGCACTCATCTGGACTGGTTGCCCAACTCTCGTCCTTAACTGCTCTCCTGTATTGGAGTTCATGTTTCCTGAATTCTATATTTTCTAATTTCTAGTTGACTCTATTGCTCTTGGGGGGAATATTTCCCATAAGCATCCTAAGAAAGAGTACCTTGAAGGTCCAGTTTCCAGTCTTTGAGTGCCTAAAAATATCTTTAGTCTATTCTCATAATTAATTGATAATTTGACTTAGCATAGAATTTAATACTAAAATTTCCCTGAGAATTTTGAAGGTAATTTTTTAGCATATAAAAGTGTTGATATTAAAAAGTCTAATGATTTCCAATCATTTGTGATCCATTTTTTTCAGATTTTTTTCTCTTATGCAATTATTTTCTACACGTCTTGGTGCGTGGGTCTTTTTCTTATTCTTTCCCTTCTATTATCCATGGAGTCATTTATTCTATATTTTATAGTTTTCCATATCTTTGTCTTACAAGCCTTCTACTACATTTAAATTTTCATCATGTTTTCATTTACAAAAAGTTCTCTCTCAGCCTCTAGTTGTTCTTTCCTCCCCATTTTTATACTCATACATATGCAATAGCTTCTCTTCCCCTCCTCCCAAATATTGTTATGAGTATTTTGTTTTTTGGAATTTTTTTTTCTCCCTGCATTTTCAGTTTCTTCTATGCTTTTTCCTTTGTTTGTTTTGGTCTGTTTTTCATATTGAAGCTTTTCTTCAAATGTGTGGTAGTCCTTGCCTGACTATTCATATTTAAGAATGAAGAACTATAAAACTGGAAGCTCTCTGTGTTGGGGCAGTGTAGGGTGATAGTACAGCAAGATCGCTTTTTCCTCAAGGACCCCAAATGCCAGTATTGGGTAGCTATGTTTTCTCTGGAATCATTCAACTTCTACAGAGAAAAAAATTTCCAATTCTGAAGGCCAATGCCCTGGCCTTTGTAAAGACAGTTTATAGGAGGAAACAGAATAAAAGGGAGCAGTCTTCCTAGTCAACATAGAGACTTTGCTTTCTTCCTCTTATTTTTGATTCCAATCCTCACTCTTCCTCTAGTAATTTTATGTCCTCAAATTCAGAGTCTCTCTCTGATCCATTTTCCAGCAAATAAGTCTTTAATATTATGCAATGATAAAGAAGTAGACCTAGGAGCTATAACCATTTGGCATATTGATTTCAATCAGTCCCTTTTTATCAGCTTTGTTCTTGCATCTGCCTTCAGGGACTTCCTTTTAAGTCCTGAGTCTTTGAGAAGTTCCATACAAGAGATTACAAACTTTTCACTGGTATCCCACTCTACAGGCATTTTTTGTTGTTTCCTTCTTTATGCTAAGACATTTATTCCTTCATCTATCAAATTTCTTTCCTGTTCTCTTTGACTTAATGAGTTAAATAAAATAACAAAAAAATAACAAAATTACTTTACCTTCATTTTGGTGGGGTTCCTGAGATATACAGATGCCTAGTGTGCCATGTTTAACATTTTCACGAGTTTGGTTCCTTGGAAGCAGTTGCTGAGATATTTTGGGTTCTAAGGTTTGAGAGTAATACTTGTGTCAAGAAAGAGGAGGTAGCAAGTTTGAACAAAAGGAAAAGCAAACAATGATGCAGGTCTGACAGGGTCTCAGCCAATCTAGCAAGGAGTTTGTAGGAGAAGTTTTAGTCAAAACTGTCCTTCATCCAAGCAGAAATACTTAAGCCTTTATACTCCCTGTCTCATTGGGTTATGGGTTGCCCTGGGAAGGTTATAAAGTTGGCCAAGCTAAGGCCAACACTGAAGGACCTGACGGCTATAGGAGATCTGCTGACCATGCTCCTCACACCTGGGCAGCAGGTCCTTCTATGAAAGGGGGATTTGGGTAGCATATCTCTATGTCTACTACAAATAGGGACCCTTCCATAGATTTTCTTTTAAAATATCTTTATCAAGATACAATCCACATACCAAACAATTCACCCACTTAGAGTATACAATTCAATGACTTTTGGTCTATTCAGAGAGTTGTGTCCATCGTCATAATTTTTATTACCACAAAAAGGAACTCTATTCCTCTTAACCATCACTCCTCAGTCCTCTTACCATTCTCATCCCTAGGCAACCACTGATCTACTTTCTATTTCTATAGATCTGCCTATTCTGGACATTTCATATAAATGGAATCATACAATATAAGTCCTTTGTGACTGGCTTCTTTCATTTAGCAGAATGTTTTCAAGGTTCATCAGTGTTGGAGCATATGTCAGTTCTTCACTTTTATTGCTGAAAAATATTCTATTGTATGGATTTATTTATCCACTTATCCATCAATTGATGGACATTTGGACTATTTTCACTTTATGGCTATTATGAATAATGCTGCTATAAATATTCATGCATAACTTTTTGTGTGAACATGTTTTCATTTCCCTTAGATATATACCTAGGAGTGGAATTTCTGGGTCTCTCTATATTTAACTGTTTGAGAACCTGCCAAAGTTTTTTTCCAAAGCGACTGCACCATTTTATATTCCTACCAGCAGTTCATAAGGGTTCCAACTTCTCCATATCATCATCAATATTTGTTATTGTCTTTTTTAAAAAAAAACTATAGTCATTCTGTTGATGTGAAGTAATATCTCTGTGGTTTTGTCTGGCGTTTCCTTGATAGTTAATAATGTTAAGCATCTTTCAATGTGCTTATTGGTCTTTTGTATAACTCTTCAGAGAAACGTCTATTCAAATCTTTTGCCCATTTTAAAATGGGGTTGTTTGTCCTTTTATTATTGAGTTGTAATAGTTCTTTGTAGACTCTAGATACAAGTCTTTTATCAAATGTATGATTTGAAAATATTTTCTCCCATTCTGTAGGTTGTCTTTTCACTTCCTTGATAATGTCCACTGAAGCACAAAGTTTAAAAATTTTGTTGATGTCCACTTTAATCTAGTTTTTCTTTTGTTGTTCTTACCTGTGGTGTTATATCTAAGAAACCATTTTGTAATCCTGTAATCCTTACCATTCTGTAAGGTCATGAAGATTTACACCTATGTTTTATTCTAAGAGATTTACAGTTTTAGCTCTTACGTGTAGGTCTTTGATCCATTTTAATTTTTGTATGGTATCAGGTAGGGGGCCAAATGTGACTATCAGTTGTCCCAATCACAATAGATGTTAAAACTTGAGAATTGCATAATTAATTTTTAAAAATATTTAAGAAAATCCCTATCAAACATCTATTCTGTATACAGCTCTTTGTTAGGCACTATGAGATATTAGGTCAGTGTTCTAATGTCTAAAATCCCCTTCTGGTTATTAGTGTCTGATTCTTATGCACTGGATTACTTGCCTTTAAAAATTTTTTAAACTGCTACCATAGAGAATTAAGCAGGACAATGGTCATGCACAGAGTATTTAAAATATGTCACTAAGAATTCTTTTGTGGTAGACCTGCATCTATTAAGCAGTTCATCTTATATAAATTTGTTTAAGTGTCTATGAGCTTAGGAAAAATGGATTATTTGTTTTTTGTCAGACATTGAATTAGATGCCAGAGATACAAAGAAATATAAAACATGTTCTTTTTCTGTTATTGAGTTCACAGTCTAGTGGGAGAGAGTGACACATTCTAAAGAAATTTCAACCCACTATCTAAACCATCATCCTATCTTCCACCAAATCATCTTGTCCATGACATTCTAAGAGATTTGCTGAAATCATAATTTGTCTTTAGAATTCCTTTTTTTTAGTAGACCTCTAATCTTAAAGAAAATAACTTCTTTTAGGATCTCATGCTGTTTTCTGATGGTGGTCTTTATCAATGTGCTTACAAACCATTATAAATAAATCTCCTTGCAATTTTATATTCATTTGTCCACAATCTCTGTGAGAGAGAGAGAGAGAGAGCGAGAGAGAGAGCGCTCTTTTTACCATGCCATTTTTGTTAATTGGAAAAAAAGTTATCCATTTCCAGTCTCAGCCTCCTTTACTATTTTCTATGGTTACTAAACATTAATGTGCAATGATTCTGTGAAATTGACTTTTCTTACCAATTTAATTAGGAAAAAATTTCAACCTTATATATGTTTCTTAACATAATAGTCTTTTTCATCTTAGTGAATGTAACCACATAACAGTAAGCCAAGTAGGGCTAGGAGATGTAGTTTAAAGTCAAGGGCTATGACGAAGAAGTTACATTATACAAAGTAGGAAAAACAATTTTTTAAAAAAGATAATGGATGAAGGTAACTCTCTATGGAATGAGAAAATAGATAAGAATGAGTATTAGCCATCATAAGAGATGAATACCCACCATTTGCTTTGATGTGGATGGAACTGGAGAGTATTGTGCTGAGTGAAATAAATCAATCAGAGAAGGACAATCATCATTGGTGATTTCACCAATGGATTATAAGGGGAAGGAGGGGAACTGAGTGGGAAAAATTAGAGAGGGAGACAAACTATGAGAGACTCCTAACTCTGGGAAACAAACAAAGGATTGCAGAAGGGGAGGTGAGTAGGGGGATGGAGTAATTGGGTGACGGGCACTGAGGAGGGCATTTGATGGAATGAGGCACTGGGTGTTATACTATATGTTGGCAAATTTAATTTAAATTCTAAAAAATGTAAAAAAATGATTAGAAAGACCTTTACAATAATATAATTTTTAAAGTACAAAATATATTTTTGGTACTAAGGATTGTAGAAAAGATAGCAGACTTATCTGAGTCTCAAGTCTCCTTATCCTAAAATAAATTCACTTTGGTCCGAAGGTCTGGTGCAAATTCACAGTGTATCTTTTCTACCTTCCCTTTCAACTTCTAGCCTTGCCTTGGCTATATGGATTGATTATATTCTATTTCCTAGAAACTGGCTGAACTGGCCTAACTGGTCTTCCGAACTCCTCTCAGAGCAAGGTTCTTTTTTTTTTTTTTTTTTTTGACTCAAAACTCCAGAATTCTTTGAGTTTTTGCCTTGAATTTGAGGTTCTCATTTGAGAGATGTGATTATCCATAGTCATGATAAAAGTAATGACATGTGTTCCCATTTTGAGCTCAGGTTATTGATTCTTATAACTCTTGGTAATTTGAAGACATGGAATTACCAGAGAATGTAATTAATGTTTCTTCAAAGTCTGAGAATTTTGTAGAATGAGTGAATTTTTCTGACCATCCATCACTTATTGTTATTATAGATGATACACACAGCAGAGGTTTATAAGATTGCACTGGTTGATTATCAACTTCAGGATATGCTTTAAAGTTGCTTTTTAAAAAATTTGATTCCATAGTGTCTAGTTTTTTCCTTGTTCTTTGTCTTCTTCTAAAAATACAGCCATAGAAAACACCCTTGAGTGAACTCAGCCTCAGTAGTTGAGTTCCTATTAACGGACATTTTACTGTAAGAAAACTCATGAAATCGAAAGATTTTAAAAATAAACAAGTGCTTGTATTCCAAGCTCTATCAGTGTTCCCATCTTATGGTTAGAAGTGAAATATTTTAAGTCTTCCCCTTGATTTTCACATGCAGACAAAGAGTTGTATAAGCAGTATTTCTACTTATCCTTTTTATTGTGATTTCACTGTTTATGCTGCACCATGATGAGAGGAGATTATATGTGAAGTCATTATGAATTATTGTTGGCAGGAAGAAGAACAGCCAGAATAAGTGATTAAAAAGAGAATGAAGCAAGGGTCTGCTGGGGATAGGGGTGGTGCTGCAGCTGCTACCTCAGCATGAGAACACAGACCTGTTATGCATGTGGGGGGAACACATGGTCTGCTTCCATCCTTGCACAACCTCTATTTCCGTTGAGTTCTCTGCTGATTCTAGTTCTCAGTCCAGAAGGAACTGGCACAATGTTTACTACCTGGAGGGATTAGAAATAAAGACCAACACCCCCACAGTGCCTTTGAACAAGTAAGCTTAGAAAGCCACAGAAGGGTGGACAGATTGCTAATAGCAATGGGAGGTGGGTATGCCTTCTATATTATGGTCCTAAGGGAATACTATCAATGGGAAATCGGAAGAAAAAGAACCAGATTGCTGCCAGAAAATAATATCATTGCCTGTGTAGAGACTGATCAGAGACACTTGCCCCGTGTGCACCTAATGTTTAGAGGACTACTTAGGAAGAATAGGCCACAGAAGCAGCCATACCCTTGTTGGAAATTGCCTCTTGGCAATTTTCTTCCCTTAGCGTGGTGAGCCCCTCATTTTTTCCCTGAAGCACAATAACACCTGAACACAAATTTTGAGTGTGCTTTCTGGGACATGCCAGGCTTATGGTAGTCAGTTAGAAGCACAGAATCTCAAGAATTAAAAAGCCAGAAGAAACCTTAGAGGTTATCTGGTTAGCTGTGTATGCCCGACTGATACTGAGTGAATCATGAGTTTCCATCAAGTTTGGCATCTGCCTCTGAATTTATATGATGTCATTTCAATGCTGACAAATGAACAGTCTGCCTAGAGCCAACACTTGTGTGGGATGCTTCGTCCACAGGCATTAGCTGGTTAATTTGATGAGAAATCAGTTTTTTCTGACTCAATGGACTGCAGCATCAGACTTTCACCTGGTCTGGGCTTCATTTTCTTGTCACTGTCACTGTGATTGCTGGGGCTCTCATTTTCTCCTTTCCCCATTCTGCTGCTGACTTTCTGGTGGGTTAGCTATTTAGCTCACTCTTCTCATTGCCTGTCACAATCTGTCCTCTCAACTCAGGAAAAAAGAGAGGCATAGCTCAGGCCTCAGGTCTCAGAATGAGGGATGGTTACCCATCTTCTCCAGGAAGAATCTAAAGTTCTTCCCTTCTCTTCTGGGATCAGGATCTCTCCATTTTCCCCATACCCTACCCCTTCAGCACATTGGGAGGATTAGGAAAAGGGAAGGACTGCAATGGTCCAGATTTTAGGCAATGGGTCAGGGCCTGAGACCAGGCTAGATGCAGAGAGGTAACTGCAGAGATTTACTTCCAAGGTATACCTTCAAATGAGGTAAACACACAGGACTTTGTATCCTTAAATTAAGGGGACCTTCTAGCTACAGAAGAAATGAACCAAAGATGGGGTAGGCTGCAGACCTTTCTCTTAAAACCCACTTGACCAAAACCTGTCTTCTAACCCAAGACCATGAACCTGAAAGAAATACATATCAGAGATGGGAACATTAAGAGAAATGACAGAGATGATATGACTGAGATAAACCAAAATAGGAAGAGACAAATTTTACTTTGGGAATGAATAAAAGCAAAGTTTGTTCATTCTACCTCTGAGTCAACAAGTAATCCTAATTTTGTCAGAGAAGCTTAAGAGTTCTGTGAAACATCTATATTAAGCATAGGAATTCCTATAAATTCTGAATCAGTGATATTCAACCTTGGCTTCACATTGGAAACATCTTGGAAGCTTTGAAAAATACTGATACCTGGCTGGATTCTCTCAGAAATTCTGATTTAACTGGTTTGGGGTGCTACTGGGCATCAGAATCCTTAAAATCTGCCTAGGTAAATCTAATCTAACAGTCAAGGACATTCTAAAAAAGAAAGGATATGTAGCAAGGAAACTTTTTGGAGATTAAGTTTCCTTTTCTTTTCTCTGGAAAGAGGAATGCCATAAAGCACCTTACAATTACTTTAGGACTCTCCTTTTAGATGCACTTTAGGATTCACCTTAGAATCTGAAGGGATCTCTTTCAGACAGGTGTATAGGAACCTCTGGAGTCTGAACTCAGCAGTCACTGTCTAGAGAAGAAGGGATATGATCAGATGCTTTGGGTTTTGAAAGTTCAAAAGAAAAGTCTACTCAACCTTTAGTAGCAGATCCTCACTGGAGAAAAGGGATAGTAGTTCACAGTTAACTGATGTTTTGGCAGGTATCTGTATATGATTTGCTTTTGCTGTTCTGTGCCTGAAATTTCCTTCTCCCTTTTATCAAGTTCCCAGCTCAAATATCAACTCTCCTCCCTGCAGCTTTCCCTAACCACCTCACAGGAGATTAATTCATTTTGCATTCCTAAAGCACTCTATGCATATTTGTATTCATGCACTTGTCACATTGTATTACAGTTATTTGTTTACCTGCTTGTCTTCTTTCCCAGAATGTGAACTTAGTGAAATCAGTGACTTCACTTTTCATCTTTATGTAATAAATATTGAGAGTGCCTGACATAGGGTAGGTGCTTCACAAATATTTATGGAATGAATCAGAAATAAGAGATGAGGTTCCTAGACTAGTTCAACTTATAATGTGATAGGTATATAAGTAATGAATAGTATAAAAATAATGTGGAATAATCTTTATCTTTAATGACTATGAAGTTTGTTTAAACACACAGAATAAGTAAGAATGTAAATATGTAAAATGCAGATATTTCTTAACATGCAACCCTACCAGGTCTACTAGGCATCATATGCATGAGATTGAAGAATAGCTGGAGCTTGGGACGCCTGGGTGCCTCAGTGGCTGAGCATCTGCTTTCACCTCAGGCATGAACCTGGGGACCTGGGAGTGAGTTCCACATCGGGCTTCCTGCAGGGATCCTGCTTCTCCCTCTGCCTAAGTCTCTGCCCTCTGTGTGTGTGTGTGTGTGTGTGTGTGTGTGTGCGTCTCTCGTTAATAAATAAATAAAATCTTAAAAAAAAAAAGAATAGCTGGAGCTTATTGTGAGAAGTTGTTTATGCTATTGGTGGTGGAGCAGTGAGGTGGGGTGGGGTTGAGGGGTGATATTTAAATTTGAACTTTACACTAAGATGTTGTGGAACTGGAGGAGTCCTCCAAGCAGGAAATGACAAAATCAGATTTTTCATTCAAAAGAGGGTCACTGATTTTAAAAAAGAATCAATCTGGCAGATTAATCAGTGTGGCAAAGTGGGGACCAATTAGGAGGTAAGAGATGGGAAAATGTGTTTTCTATTCCTAGTTTCAAATAATACTTACCAAGTGTTATGAACTGGACGGTGTGAAAGTCCTGACTCCCAGTACTTCAGACTGCAATTATGTTAGGAGATAGGGTATTTAAAAAGGTAATTGTTATTTTTAAAAGATTTTACTTATTTATTCATGAGAGACACACAGAGAGAGAGGCAGAGACACAGGCAGAGGGAGAAGCAGGCTCCCCATGGGGAGCCTGATGCAGGACTCAATCCCAGGATCCCGGAATCATGACCTGAGCCAAAGGCAGACACCAACCACTGAGCCACCCAGGTGCCCCTAAAAAGGTAATTAAATTAAAATGAGGTTATTAGGGTAGACCTTAACCCAACATGACTGGTATCCTTATAAGATGAGAACATTAGGACACCGACAGACACACAGAGGGAAGACTATATAAAGATAGGTAAGAAACATCATTTGCAAGCCCAGGAGAAAGGCCAAAAGAAAACAACTCTGCTGACACCTTGATTTCAGACTTCTGGCCTCCCAAACTGTGAGAAAATAAATTAAACCACTCAGTCTGTGGTACTTTGTTGTGGACAGCCCTAGCAAACTAAAACACCAATAAACTCTTAGGACATAATCCATTGGTAAGTTGTATAATGTTGTCATGTATTATTTTTCATGGCCAAATGCCCTAGAGCTTAGAGCAGTTTAAGGGTCAGAGATTATATATTTTAACATACAGTATTTTATTAAACTTTAAAATAACATCTTAGAAATGCCCCGTAGAAACCTAGGATTGGGGTACCTGGGTGTCTCAGTTGGTTAAGTGTCTGATTCCTGATTTTGGCATAGGCCATGATCTCAGGGTTGTGGGATCAAGCCCTGTGTCCAGCTCCACACTGAGCAGTGAGTCTCCTTGAGATTCTCTCCCTCCCCCTCTCTCTGCTCCTCCCGGCCACTCTCTTTCTCAAATAAATGAATAAATATTAAAAAAGAAAAGAAAAGAAAAGAAAAGAAATAAACCTAGGATTTGAACAAATAATATGAAATTGCCAAAAACCTTGAATAAAGATAATTTTTCATCCATTTTAGGTTTCTCTAAATGAATTTATTAGAAATTGATATTTGTTCTTTTGGCCCCCTCCTCCCAACCATTTCAAACCTCAAGCATGCACTCATATAGACTTGAACGTATACTTATTTAAAGAATCTACAGTATAGCCCTGGCCATGCTGTTGGTAGAAAATAAGCACACAGGAGTTGTCATTTGACTCAAAGTAAACCAATGTTGAAGCTAGGCTGACAAATCAGACTCTCTCTCTCTCTCTCAACTTTCTCTCTCCTTTTTCTTTCTCTCATTCTCATTTGAAACAAGAAGCCTAGAAATTGAGGGTATTGGCAGCTGAATAATGTTCATGGTGGAATTTTTGACTGAAAACTGAGAATGGCGATTGCTGAGGCTTCTAGATTTGGTTTTTCTGAAGCCTCTTGGTTGCTTGGAGATCTGTGCCCTTATTATAAGCCCACATCTTCCTTTATTGTGCTCCTTTAAGTAGATTTATCTTCCTTGCAGCCAGACATTCCCTAATACAAAAGATAAAGTGAATTCTAGAGGTGAGATTAAGCTTTAGAGACTAAAACCATACATAACCACTGATATACCGCAGAATATATGTAATTCCACATAACCCTTTATTCTTTAAAGCAAAGGACAAAATTTGTACAATATAGAAGAAACAGTAGACAAAGAAAAAAGTGGTAAAATAGCTGCTTCTCTGATTCATGTAAAAATTCTTTTAAAAATATTATTTTCATTTATATATGAATACATATGTATAAATATATGCATATGCCAAATATACTAGAAACATGGATAGAGTATTACTTAGAAAAGAAAGAAGGAAAAGAATATGGAATTGATGCATGAAGTTCCATGATAAACATAAAAAGTGAACACTTTGAAATCTATTACTATAATACTAAAATGTATATTGTCTAATTTCTTTTTTTATAGATGTTATTTATTTATTCATGAGAGACACACAGAGAGAGGCAGAGACACAGGCAGAGGGAGAAGCAGGCTCCATGCAGGGAGCCCAATGTGGGACTCGATCCCCGGTCTCCAGGATCACGCCCTGGGCTGAAGGCAGATGCTTAACCGCTGAGGCACCCAGGCATCCCCATCATCTAATTTCTTTTCAAGAAACTTAAATTCCTAAATTTTTCGTTTTCTTCGGCAATTTTAAGTGTTATAAATAATCAGTAGAAAGACCTTATCTATACCCATTACTTTATCATTTTAATCAAGAAAACTTCTAATAGCTTTCTGAATGGATATCAAATTTCTATATGTGAGCATTTTAATCATTCCTATTTCCCTGAAAATAGTTGGCTACTTGATTTTTGGAGTGTGATTCATTTTTCTCTTCTCTTTGACTCAGTTTTGCCACATGAGCATTGCTTTCTATGGGCACTGGTGTCCATTTAGGCTAATGGCCTAGTTTTCTCTTCCTTTTAAGAATGTGTGAGGAAACTTCTGGATCCAGTGGGATATTTCGAGGCAGGGTTCTTCATTCAAGATTAGGATCTGAAAATGGGACTCTAGGTTTATGAGGTGTGACTTTCTGAGGGAGAACCCTTGGTGTTTCTACCTCACTGACTTAGGATCAGCTGCCCTTCAGGGTACCCCTTTAACTAGCTCTTTTTAGGATAGAGAAGCCAATTGAGCTGGATCTGGCCTTTTCTTCTCAGGATCTGTGACAGAAGAAATAATTGGGAATTAAAGATTACGTGACCTGTCCAGGGTGAGAAACATGGAGGCCAGGTTAGCTCAGAGAACAGAAGAGGCAAAGCAACAACTACATGAGGATAGGATAGAATGGTCTAGTGGCTAAATGCATAGGTCCTGAAATCAGGCTACTAGATCTCAAACTCCAAAATGCCACTTATTTACTGAGTCTCTTGACCACTCTAAGTCCTCATTTCCCCACCTGAGCAGACACATGGTTATAAGAGTACTTTCCTCATAATGTTGCTTTGAGGACTAAATGCGATAATACATGTAAAATGATTTGATTCTCATGTGTGACAAACGTTTGACATCAGTATTATAAAACTTTCCAAACTACAGGAGACAGGCAGTGAGGGAGAGGGCCAGGGCAGTACTATGGAGAGGATATAGGGTAGGAATGGGCTGCGTATCCTACTACCTTGTTCTCTATCTGTGCCTGTCACAGACGTAAGCTGCTCTCTTCGGCTTAGGCAGCTGCACCAATACGTAATAAGAGATTTGGAGACTCCTCAGAAAGCAAAGAACAGCTGTGCCTTTCTCCTCTGTTCGGCTTATTTTTGTTCCCTGTGAAGGCCACTCTAGCTGCTAAGATTAAAAACACCCCCCTTCCCTCCCACCCCCCAAATCCTCTATCCAGTGAACCAAGAGATTTAAGTGGCAGCACCAGTGACAGAGTATCTGGCTGTCTGGCTCCTGTGTGTTGGCACCTCTCCACCCCCGCCCATCTCCATCCTAGTTTTGGCTTCCCTAGTCAGACTTCTCTGCATAGCAGCAGAGGGTGTGCTCAGCAGCTCTGCCCAATGACTGACGGACCTGCAGCAGCCCCCGCTGAGGAGGCCAGGCTGTGATTCAGACTTCAGAGCACATTTGGAGGCTATTGCTTTTCAGCTGCCAGTAACAGCATTAGATTTTGTATTTTGTGGCACTCTGTGGTCACTCTTCTGATTAATCAGTTCTCTTATCTATCTAACCCTCCTCCCAACTACCCCGTATCTTTACCCCTCGCTCCTCTCTCATCAACCTCCTTATTTTACCTTGTGAATAGCTACACATTTCAATGCATTTGGATATAAAGTCTTCTCTCTAATCTGATGGACAATGGAACTGAATTGTGAATCCCTTTGGGAGGGTTCTCCTTCATAAAAGATGAGGCTATTCAAAGGAAGCCTCTTAGCCTACAAACCCAATGTCTGTCCAGGGATTACGGAGGATTCTCAGCTGGCCTGTAACTTCTACAAACATTTCCCTCAGCCCTCAGACTCCCAGATTCAGGGGGCCCCCTCAGTATGATCATATGTATAATCAGATGATTCTTTCCAGAGCTTGGGGCCCTGCACCTTCAGGGACATGTCTGGTGCCTCTTATATTGTGGTAAGTCCAGGTTATCTTATCAACATATATATTGTATTTTTTAAAAGCATACGGACTTGTGACTGAGATATTTATAACATAGGGGCTGGACCCGAGAACTAAGGCTCAGCAAAGAAAGGTGCCCCAGAGATTGTTGTGGTGACGGTGAGTGATTAGAGAGATAGATAAGCTGGCAACTCTGACTCCCCCCACCCTAGTACACTAAGAGAAGCTCTGCTTTATAAGTTTTACATATTTGATCTATTTGTCTTTTAAATCTATTCTCTGCTCTTCTTCCTCTTGCTCTTTACTGCCTGGAAGCTGACTGCTATTAAGTGCATCATTTGGGCTTCCTTGCCCTCTAGCTTTCCACTGGGTTCGCCAATGGGAGGAACAGCAAGAGGTTGGAGGGCAGAAGGAGAGAGAAACATGGTCATTTATTCCTTTGAATCTTTCCCTTTAGACTCTGGTTTGGCAATGGCAACATTCCTCTATCAAAGCCCACAGCCCCTATTTAGTAGCCCCCTCCTGTAGCTGCATTCTTGCCAGAACCTGGCAAGCACTCTGCCCAGTATCTTACCCCTTCAGGCCTAGGGATAGCCATGCCATCCCACCGTGGCTAGCCCTGTGGTACTTTCACCTTCCCGTGCTGGTTTTCCTTTATCTCACCCAGACTTTTGTGAATAGACCTTTCATTAAACTCTCTTCACTTAACCCTTTTTGGTTTCCATCTTTGTTTGAATTTCCCATGCTAGTTGTGACCGATTCAGGCTTCTATTGTAATATTTTGTTTAGGAAAAGATTCTACTGCTAAATAAAATTTGGGAAATCCTAACACTGGATCAATCAGAAGCATTGTAAGAACAAATATTATATTCTTTGCGAGCATGAATTATTCAAACTGGCTGTAGCAATGTCTTAAAAAAACACACAAAACACTGAATTAGATAATGTTTACCATACATTGTAAAGTTCCTACTGATGAATATATTTAATCAGTACTAAATTTAGTTACTAAATGGAGGCGAAAATGACTCTGGAATTAGACTTGAATTTTGACTCTGGCACTTAACATCTGCGTGATTTTGAGTAAGTTATTTAACCTCCCCAAGCCTCAGTTTTCCCCTCTTTGAAATGAAAATAATAACACTCCTTACCTCATGGAATTGTTATGAGAATTAAATGAGATAATGTATATAGAATACTTAATAATGAGTTTGATACTTAGCTTAATATCAATAAATTTTAACTTTTGCTATTATTATTTATAACAATAAAGTGCAAAAGAATATATCAAATCAGCAAAAGTCAACAGTTTGAAGAAACAGTAGTTTGAAGATCTAAAGGTCTGGATGGGGAAGCAACAAGTACTTCAGTTAGATAAACACCAGAACTATTTCTTCCTGTGTTTAAATCTGCCTTCCTATTTAAAATCCAAACTAATCAACATGCATTCCATACCAGCAGAGATTTGCTGGTGCTATCAGTATATTCAGCCAAATATATGTATAAACATACATAGAGACATATGAAAGGCAGTGAAGGTAGAAGTTACTTGAGGAAGTTACCAATGCTGGAGATCCTTCAAGTCTTGGCTCAAACATGGAACTCTCAATGAAATCCACCCCTGACCTATTTAAAACTGCAGCTCACTTCCAATCCTCAGAGTTCCTCATCTCCCATGTCCTGTTCTATTTTTCTTTACTCTATTGCACTCATCAATTTCTAACATTTTGCTTATTACATTTCTTGCTTATTGTCTGTCTCCTCTAGTTAGAATATAAGATTCATAAAGGGAAGATTTTTTTTTGTCTTACATGCTAATGTTTGCTAACTTGGTAGCCAATAAATATTTGTTGAATGTTGTTGAGTCATCTCTGCATTACACTGTGTGTGAGATTTGGCTACCGAAGTATGCTAAATGATAACTTCTGAGTGATTATTTAATTGTATTCAATGGATGTTTACATCAGTTTAACAGGTCAGTTGTCATTTATGTCTAGCCTCCACTCGAATTGTGTCTGCTTAGCAGTCTGGCAAAAAGTGGGCACTCAGAAGGTGTTCATCCTCCTGTGTATTTAGCTGTGTTGGATATAGATAGCTTTTTGTTTTAAATTTAAATCAGTCTTTGTGTACATGTATCTGTGTAGGTGGGTATACCTCAAGGCACATTTGTGCTTGAGAACAATGTTAAAAGCTTTCAACTATCTATTTGCAGCTTATCAGAGAGAAGACATTAATTGCTTCTTTAGCATTCCTTTCTCACTTCAAGTGTCTCCCCTATTTCCTTCCTCCCTGTAAAAGCAACACATTTAGTTTTCTAAATTTTAACTATTTAGCTTGTTTTCCACATTGAATGCTTGATAAGACAGAAATAGTCTAGCAAGACTTTCCTTAGACAACATGGGTCCTGTCTGTGACTGTTTTTCCTATTATTGAAAACCTTGTGGTTCCTGTTCAAATTATCTTCTAAGATAATCAGGAGCCCCTTCACCTGCTTTTGCTCATAGGTGAGGTTGGAAATCAACTTGCTAGTTCAAAGTATTAAGTCTAAAAGCATAGTCCAAAAAGCTGGAACTAAGGGGTGCCTAAGCGGCTCAGTTGGTTAAGCACCCAACTAACTCTTGGTTTCGGCTCAGGTCGTGATCTCAGGGTTATGAGGTTGAGCCCTGCGTCTGGCTTTGTACTCAGTCTGCTTGGGATTCTTTCTTCTTCCTCTCTCTCCTCCTTTGCCCCTCCCCACCTAAAATAAATTAATATAATATATTTTTTAAAAAGCTAAAACTAAGTTGAAGACAAAGAACTCGTGATGGAGAATACCTGATACTGAGTGGACTTGGAAAAGAAATCAGAAGTTTTCTCAATTAAAGGGGAGAGAGCTTTTATAGAACACCTGTCATATAAATTGTTAAGGGTTCTCATCTGCTCTGGATGACTATTACCTGTTTTCTGAAGACTCAACGGAGATAATGGATCCTAATAAGAGATAGAAAATAGCTTCCATCTTATAAACCAACTATGTTCAGTTATTGTGGTAATTGACTCAGAATGTGGTCGGCTAACCAGCAACATTAGTATCACCTGGCAACTTGTTAGATATGCAAATTCCTGGCACTTACCCCGGATCTACTGCACCAGAAACTCTGAGAAAAATCTCTATTTTAATAAGTCCTTCAGATGATTCTGAAGCACACCAACATTTGAGATAAACTTGATTAGAGTACTGTGTTAAGAAGGATTCTAATCTGAGCCCAGTGGAGAAAAAAATGACATCGATTTGTGATGTCAACTATGAACAAGGGAGGGAGGGATGGCAATTAGTAGGCCATGTACTTGTGATCTCATTTCCAGAGTTGATAAAATATAATGCAAATGAGTTATCTAAACAAGCTACTCAACTTTAGCTACTCAAAAGTTCTGAAGAATTAAAAAGAACAATTGGTCAAAGTAAATAACAAATGTAGATGGAATGGTGCCAATGGACTGATTGAGAACCACAGGACTCCTTATCCAAGACAGTGCTCTGGAAGAAACTCTAGAAAATATGTTTCATTCTAAATTTGGCAAGATGTGATGGCAATAAACATAATATTTATTGTGACAGGAAAAATAACAAGTATTCAGAACTTTTTTTTTCTTCACAAGGAGAATTATGTGTTCACCATTTGAGTTTATGGGTCTTTTTTTGTACAGAATTAGTGTGAGAGTGGAAGATTAAAAGAGACCCAGAGAGTAGGGCTTGCTCTATAGGGGTAAGGGGATATTAGCAGAAATGTAATAGGCCCAAAAGGTAAAAGGAGTGTACAATAAGAACCAAAAGGTGCTGATTTGGAGAAGAGATTTATTTTGAGTTTTGAATGTGTTTTGGAAATAGAATTTAAGGAGGTAAAGGTAACATGGAGAGAGATGAAGAAAGAAAATTGTAAGACCTTTCGCTATGCATTAGAATAAAGTTGGTATTTTTGAGAGACTTCTGTAAAGATTTAAATTGCTTTTTAATTATTATTATCATGGGATGCCTGGGTGGCTCAGTGTTTGAGTGTCTGCCTTCAGCTCAGGGCATGATCCTGGGATCCCAGGATTGAGTCCCACATTAGGCTCCCCATGGGGAGCCTGCTTCTCCTTCTGCTTATGTCTCTGCCTCTACTTGTCTCTCATGGATAAATAAATAAAATCTTAAAAAAATTATTATTGTCACTATCATAGCATTTTAGTTGCTGAACTATTGTTTCAGAGTTATGCCATACTAAAATAGTGATTTATTTAGATTAAGTATTTGTAAATTTATTATTTGTTATTCCTCTGTCTTCCTCTATAAACACTTTAAGAAAGTGCACAGACAACAGTAATACTAATATCTTGCATTTGTTTAAAATTTTGTGATTATAAAACTGTTTTTTTTGATAGATCACATTTTCAGAACATTATGGTAAGGCAGGTGGGGTGATATTATTATTCCCATTTTCCAGATGAGGACACTAAAGCTCATTTAAGTTAAATCCCTTGCTCTGAAATAACTAATAAATGATGGATTTGGGCTTCAAACTTGGATCTCCTAACTCAAATCTGGTATTCTGTTTATTACCTCAGATGGTAACAAAGAGTAGTATAAAGGTACAAGTCTTCTGTTAGGGAAGGTAATTTGTCTTAAACTTTAAATTTACATGATGTCTCACAAAATATGGCTATAGTTTTAGCCATGCCTTAGTATGTAATGATTTGAGATCTTGCTTGAACGATGAGATTATTGATGGTTTTTGTGATTGGGAATGAGGAAAGTTTTTCAGACTGAACTGTAACAATGACAGGTTGAAAGCAGAAGTCTCCCAGTCTAGCTTAATCTAGCTACAGAGGATTAAAATGAACTTTTTTTAGAGATTATTAAAAGAGGGCTTTTAGAGAGTGGGTACAGATGGAGCAGAATAGAAAGCAAGCTTGGCTGCAGGACTATCAGAAACCTGTGCTTTGTAACCTGCATTGCTTTTATGCTCCTTTGTGTTTATCTCCCTTTTTCTTCTTCCCTTCCTACTTAGTAGGGTTGTGTTGAAAGTTCTATCCTGTCTAATGGAATCAATAAAAGGGATTTGGTCCTATTTGGGTTGGAGCTTTACCTGTTCACCTCTGAGAATCCAAAATAGTGATGTGAGTGGAAAGGTGAATCTCTAGGAGACAAAGGTAAGGAGACGTGGTCTGTTAGCTCTTCCTCTGTATAGATTCCCCTTCCTTAGGTAAAATGTTGGAGAAATGCAATCTTCTTATTTTTGTTTATTATTTCTTCCCTGAGAGAAGGATAATCTTCACATGATCTATGGGAGAATTGAGGCAGGGTGAAGGAGTGGTTGGGAGGAAAAAATATCTTATAAACGCATACTTTAAAAAATATGTTGATACTAAATTTATTTAAATGATAGATAAAATGTTTAGAACAAGGCCTTTCTTTATTGATATCTGGTCTTTGAACTTCCCAAATTTGAAGGGACTATTTTGTATTTTAATTTTTTACTTTACAGTGTCAGGTGACAAGCAACAGAGCATAGTTCTCAAATGCAAGAGTAAAACAGATTTCAGGATATTTTACCCTTTTTCCAAGCTGAAGAAAAGAAAGTATTAAGGGCTTTCTTTGCTTATAGACTTCTAATTTAAAAGTTGCGGAGTTTTCCTCTTCTTGATTAGGCCTTGAAACCGGGAGTTAAATAGTGGTTGCATCAAACATCTCCCCTTAGAGACTATAGTCCAGAGCATCTTGCCCTAATCCTTCAAACACCATTGAGAAAGAGAGAAAGAGAGAGAGGAAGGGAGGAGAATAAATGAATCTAAAGATATAGTAATTGGAATATGACTTTTCCTGATCCATGGAGTTGAAGGATCATCATTGACAAGAGTTCAAATACACATAAATGAAAATACTAGACTGTATTTGGATAAAATTAGCATATTTTCCTAAACTACATAAATTGTCAGGAAAGTTGTGTTTATCTGGTATTATTGCAAAATCACATGCTAGACCTTGGCAGTGAAGTGAAGCATGTAGGACTAGAAGTTTGTTTACATAGAACTCTGTAGAGACCCGTTCTTGTATTGGTACATGCTGTAGGTTGGCATTTATATACAAACTAGTTAATTATTCATGTTTATCTTTGTTTCCCCTATAGCAAAATGTTGAAACCAATTTCTTGCATTTATAATTCTAAGAATGAATGTAGTTCTAATGGAAAAAAAAGATTCACAAATACTGTGTAATAAAATGTACAGTTCCTATGCTACCAGATGACCAAGCAATTTTTATATGTAAGAAGCATACTGCAGTTTAAAAAAAAATAAATCCTTCATGAATATAAAAGAGGAAATATCATAAAGAAGAGATAAAAGTTGCTTTTGCCACTATTCTACCATCAACTGTTCTGTTGCTACTTCTGCAAAGTGAACAAAGAAAAGTACCCAATTAACTTCCTCAAGTAACCAAATATTTAAAACAAGTGAATACACAAAACCCTTTCAGCAACCTTCATTTGTAGGCAAGGTAACCACGGAGAATCAATAAGTAAATTGACCAAACATCTGTAAGAAGAATGTATTTGTCATAGGGCTGTTGCTTATGGACAGTATACCTGACTGGCTTCCTGTCCCTAGATTCCCCTAATCCAGGTAACTGCTTCTTCCCAAATCCACCTGGAGGCTTTGTTTCCTCCCAGGTCTTGGAATAAGTCTTACTCAACTCATTGATTTGAGATCAAGTCAGAGTTGTTGATGGACTCACCTCTAACGCTGGTGTTTGTCCCAAATCTTCCAAATTGGGTTCATTTCCTATCTCCTAATTGCATAACTGACTGAGTTTCTTGCCATCATGTTTCTCTTTTCTCTGACATTTATATATTAGTTTGCTAGGGCTGCTGTAACAAACTACCAGAAACTGGATGAGTTAAAGAACAGAAATGTATTGTCTCACAGTTCTGGAAACCAGAAGTCAGTCAGGTTGGCTCTTTCTGATAGCTATGAGGAAGAATCTGTTCCATGCCTCTTCCTCCTAGCATCTGGTGGGTTATTGGCAATATTTGATGTTCTCTGGCTTATAGAGGTATTATCCCAATCACCGCCTTCATGTTTACCTAGCACTCTTCCTGTGTGTTTATTTTTTCACATGACATTCTAAGGACACTAGTCATATTGGATTAAGAGCCCATCCTATTCACCTTACCTAATTATATCTTCAACAACCCTATTTATAAATAAGGTTTCATTCTGAAGTACTGGGGAGATGGCTAGGACTTCAACATATGAATTTTGAAGAGACAAATTCAACTTAAAACAGCTTACTTAACTCTTTTTCTAGTTTCTAAATGCTGTTCTGCTTAACTTCTGCCAATGGTTCACCTCTGATTGCTTATCCTTTGCAATGGTTCACCTCTGATTGCTTATCCTTGCAATTGAATTGCAATTGCAATTCTTTGATAGGTACCTTCAATTTGATTTGAATTTCACCTAACTATACTCCTGGTCTACCTTCTCTCTTCTTAGGACATTAATGTCCTAGGTCTACACCTACTATGGGAATCATGTCTAATTATGCCTACTCCTATGCAGCAGGCAGTATAATACCCTTCCCTCCTCCCTGCACCCCCTCCCCCCTCCACATGCAGATATACAAATCTTAATCCCTGAAACCTGTGGATGTGTTAGGTTCCAAGGCAAAGACTAATGGAAATTACAAGCAGAATTCAGGTTGCTAATCAGCTCATCCTAAAATAGGGGGATTATACTGGGTTATCCATTTACACCCAATATAATCAAGGGGTCTTTAAAAATGAAACAGGAAGTCAAAGAATACAGTCAGGGAAAGAGATACGATTAGGGAAGTAGGGCCAAAGAGATGCTGTGTTGCTGCTTTGAAGATGCAAAGAAGGGGGCTGTGAGCCAAGGAATTCCAGTAGCCTCTAAAGCTGGAAGAAGTAAGGAAATGGATTTTCTCCTAGAGCCTGCAAAAAAGGAACACAGCTTTGCTGACAGACCTTAATTTTGGTCTAGTAAAACACATGCCAGACTTCCAGACTTTAGGACAACAAGATAACAAGAAAGTTAATACACCCAAGAATTAGAAATTCCTGGACACACTCTTATGTTTAGGTACCAGTCTTTTTTTTTTTTTTTTTTTTTAAGATTTTATTTATCAGGCTCCACACAGGGAGCCCGACGCGGACTCGATCCCAGGTCTCCAGGATCACGCCCTGGGCTGAAGGCGGTGCTAAACCGCTGAGCCACCCGGGCTGCCATAGGTACCAGTTTTTGTGTGATCCTGAAAATTCTCCTATTCCCCTACTTCTATGCCTCCACCACTGTGAACCTTAGAATGAATGCAATTGGCACAGCACTGTGTAATTCACGCACTAGAGCTTGCATAGGTATTAGAGTCATAGTTGACTATAAATTCTGGTCTTGCCACTCTTTAGCCATATGACTTTAGATAATTTATTTAACCTTTCTGAGCTTTCAATACTTTCCCCTTATTTATAAAAGAGAGATAATAAGGCATACTCTTATAAGGAGGATAAATGGATATGGATCCAACACCATGCATTATATATACTAGGTACTCAATAGCTAGCTATAACTAAGGCATTTAAATTCTTAAGACCACTGTTTGATTTTTCTACTACATTTTATTTTTAGTCAAGAAGAAAAACAGATAATGGGATCTTGAAAGGAAGAATCGGGGAGATGTTGTATTTTATAGTACTTATTGGTGGATGGATGGGTATTCAGGAATAAATAATCATCATAATAATCATTATCCACAAAAAGATCTTTAGAAAAATGGAAGTTATATGACATCTAAAACCTACTCATAACAAAAAGTAGTTAATTAAGAGACAATTTAAAAATTTTTCTTCTGTTTCAAAAAAAGGGAAAAATGCAAACAATGCTAAAATCTTGTAGTAAAATTTGATAGGGTAGAAAGAGAGTTAAAAAAACTTTAAGAAATAACAATAGTTGTTGATGATCTTAATGTGCTTATAAAAACATGGGAAAACCACCTAAAGCAGTACTTTCTGAGTTTAACTGCAGAGCTACAAACTCGAAAATATTTTAAAACCATGATGTTTAGCAATGATTATATCTGAATCTAATAGTACAGTTTTGTTAGATATTTGTCATCTACATGATGGATAAAATCAAAATATGTTTTGAGACTCAAAATGTACTTCTAATTTTAAGAACATAAGCAGTAGACATTTATTAAGAAATGGGCATGGTTGTCATTAATTAGTTCCTGCTGCTGCAAACTTCTTAAATCTCCAATTCAAAAAAGAGAAATATGGGGCCAGTCCTATGATCATATTTTATAGCACTGGAAAGCAAATAGTACACATGGGATACAAAGGATAATTTCAGTTGCGGAGAGCAACCATAATAACTGGGGTGAAGCCAGAACAGTACTTGTAAGGCAGAAGCTCTCCAGAGGGTAAGGGAAGCTTCAGGATCAAGTGGGGTAGAAAGGAAAACATACCTCCCTCCTGGGAAGGAGCCAGATGCCAAGTGCCATAATATGGCACCAGAACACATGTGATGGGGTACCTGGGTGGCTCAGTCAGTTAAATGTCTGCCTTTGGCTCAGGTCATGGTCCCAGGGTCCTGAGATTGTGCCCATGGCTGGCTCCTTGCTCAGCAGAGAGTCTGCTTCTCCCTCTACTCCCTCTCTCTCCACCCCTGCTCATGTGCACTTGTGCTTGCGTGCTCTCTTTCTCTCTCAAATAAATAAATAAAATCTTTTAAAAAAAGAAAAGAATACATGTGATGGACAAGGAAGTAAGTGGGACTTATGAGGAAGTAAGTTGCTGGGTATGTGTAGGGGAGAGAAGAATAAAATAAGCCAGGAACAACATGACATTACTAAGGATCACTGATCAGGAACAGCGTAGGGTACACACCATGGCACTTCAGAATCTAGCAGGCAGTTACTTCTAAAGATGAGCTTGTGGGCATGACCCAATTTCCACAATGTCAGCCAGGACCTTCTGCCCACTGTTCTCAATTCTTAACATGGTCAGGCCTGGCTAGGTGAGCAACAGTATGAATCATGGCAAGCAGGATTTGTGATCTGATATTGCAAAAACAGAATGTCTTCAGGTGGTAGGTCCCAGAATACAGTCTAGGATTCTGCTAAACAAATATGTCCTGAAATATGCTGAAAAAGTCTTTGCACAGCAAGGCTACTGGCACCTCTTGCTTTGTGTCTATGATGTCCCCAACTTTTTCAGCCAGTGACAAAATTAAACCTTCACTCCAAGCCAAGATATAACCTAATTTGTGATGAAGCAGAAAATTTTTTCAACTTAGGCAATCCTGTAATTTTTAGAAGTCTATGAAGGGAGAAAAATGAGATATCAGATGCCCAGAGTCAATTAGGAACTTCCTAATTCACCTCAGTTATTGATTTATGTAATTATTTCAGGCAAGTGACCTTGGACAAATAATAGTCCCCAAATACATTTATAATTCTAAGCGAAATATATTGGTGTGATATCTTGTTCTTTGACTTGGGAACACCCTAGCCTCATTCCAAATATTGATAGGAATAAAGGAACTAGAAGTGTTTACTCTAGTTTACCTAGATGAACAGGTAAGGTAAGTATTCCTACCTAAAATGAAGAAAAATGTCAGAAACATTGTGGGATGATGCTACATGCAACCTATATCTAATTAGAAACCATGTTATTTCAATTTTGCTTTCCAGATATCTTCTAAATCAATCTACTTTTTTTCTAGGCCCTTTAAGGACATTATCCTAGTTGAGGGCCTATCACCCAAATTATAAACAGCTTCTTAACTGGCCTTCAGTCTTTCATTCATTTCTTCCAACTTCTCCACATTACAGGAATTATGGTTTTTAAAAATATCTATACTGATCACTTCATTTCCCTGGTTAAAACTTTTAATGGAGCTCCACTTTTCTTAGAGTAAAGCCCATATTCCTTAAAATGGTCTACAAAGATGTTTATGACCTGCCCATTATTTACTTCACCAATTTGAATTCCATATTCTAGTCACACTGGACAACATTCAGCTTCTACATGCCATGTTCTCTTACCTCTAGGTCTTCAACTTTATGTTCTCTCTTTCTGTAACAGTCTTCGTTGTATCTCACCAACTCCTCTTTAATTGCTATTCACCTTTCAGGTTTGGGTAGGCATTACTTGTGCCTCAGCAGTATTCAGCTTTCCATCTTCAGCCAACACATGGCTAGACTACATTTCCCAGCCTCCCTTGCAATTAGGTGCGACTGTAACTTAAATGTGATGGAAGTGATATGCCACTGTCAGTCCTGGTCCATAAAATCCTGCCACAAGCAAACCTTGCTCTATTTCTCCATCCATCATCTAACTGGAAAGGATTCAGTAGACTTTGAGGAGGATGGAGGCCCAAGATGAAAGTGTCTGAGACTTGCATGTAACTTTAATTTGAGCAATAAATAAATCATTCATATATTAAACTGCTGAAAATTGGGGTTTATTTCAGCAGCTGGCATTATTTTCCTTAAGCAACACAAGGTCTTAGCTTAGTTTATATTTTCCTGGAAAACTTTCTTTGAATAACAAAATCTGTCTTCTCCACTCTACTGTAAGCTCAGCAAGGGGAGGGACCATTATCTTATTCATTATGGTGCATTCAGTTTTCTTTACAGTGTCTGTACACAGTGCATGAACAACCAAAAATATCTGTTGAATATTAAATGAATGGGCTTTATATTGAAGCACAGAAAATTCAAATTTGAGTTTTCAGAGATTAAACATATAGGATTAAACTTGGAAAAGTACATTTAATTCCTTTATAGAACAGAGAGGAAACTATGAAAAAGTGGAAAATTCTTACATCTATGCAAGCAAATAACTTAAAAGACCAAATCAGCATGTTGGGGATAAGAACATTAATACAAAGGGCCTCGGTTTGGCACTCTAGCTGGTCTGCTTTATGATTTTACTTAGAAAACTCCGATGAGGATATCTGTCACCTGGAGTGTCAAGAAGCTTTTGAGAAGCTAAAATAGGCTCTGATTTTTCTTATCAGTTTTTAGAGCTCCAGGCATTTAAAACCTGTTCAAAATGGCAGTTGGCATGTCTGATAATGGTTGGAGCACTTTGTTACAAGACCACAAGGCAATAGTCATCTACTTATGAGAAAAATGTCAAGAGAAAGAAACTTGTCTTCTCTGCAGCATCAATATAAAGCAATTTGCACTACTTGGATAAACTTGATCTCTATCTTTGGTCAATATTTTTTTTGTGTGTGTTAAGTGATCATCAGGCTCTCTCTGAATTAGGGTACACTAGACCAAACAGCGGCCTATAGAAATAACTTTGGATATAGCAGTATGAATAAATTTTCAGAGTAGGAGAGAGAGAGAAAGAATATTCACATACTAGAATATTCTTTGTGTGAATAGAAAGCATTTTTGTATGTCATGGACCTCCCTCAACTAGTAAGAGTTATACAATTGATTTTCACCAAAACTAATTATGCCATGGATAAGAAAGGGTAGGGATAATGTGGTATTCATAATTTATTTTGGTTTTGTATTTTTTTTTACTCATAAGAAATTATTAGATTCCTATTTCACTTACTTGCTAAAGAAATGCAGAAAACACAATTTTGGATTGGATATTTAAGGCAAACACCATTAGTTTTCTATTCTAAATCCATTCCTGTTACTTCTTTCCTATTAGAAGCCTGACTTTGTTTATGCTCAGTCTCAGATGACGAAGCTTGATAGGTAAGCCAGTGAGCTTTCCTTTCCTAGTCTGTCTTGCAGCTCAAGCTCAGGTGGTTATGTCATTCAGTTGTAGCAATGAAACCAAAGATGAAATCTTTGGAAAAATCTTTTTTTTTTCTGATAATAAGGGACATATGCTGCTGGCACTGTTCTCCCCTAATTCCTGCCTACTTCCACCCCCATTTTTCCTACTCTGCATGCAGATGTGCAGTCTAGAGCTTTAAAGGCCATTTTCCTGCCATGAAGCAATTAGCATGAAGATAAAATCCAACACACTATAGGTGACAGAATGGAAAAATGGAAAGAATCTATATTCTTGGCATTGTTTAACAGATGAACTAATACCAATAAAGATAAACACTCATTTCTAGGCTATTTGTAATATGAGAAAAATGAGCCCTTATTTGTTTAAACCTTCATTAGTCAGGTTTTCAGAAACAAGAAACATAGGTAGTATATAGAGAAGAGTAGAAAATATATTGAAACATATTTAAAATGTACACCAGATTTGAATGCATACCTTTCTCTCACTGGTGAGCCAAAATCGACTCTGGGATACAAGACATATGCATTCGGGCATTCAGTATAAGGGTAGAACTGTGAAGACAGGAAAAAGGAGTATAAATCATTTAGTTAAATGCTGTTGCCAGTTACTTAAAAAAAGCCTCTGTGCATTTTTAAAACATCTTATACTAAATCATGGAGAAATAAATAATTTGAACAAACCAATAACAAGTAAGGAGATTGAAGCAATAATCTAGCACCTCCCAACAAAGAAAAGCCCAGAACCAGATGTTTTCACTGGTGAATTCTACCAAACATTTACAGAATTAACACCAATCTTTCTCAAACTCTTCTTAAAAACTGAAGAGGAAGGAATCTTTCTAAACTCATTTTATGAGGCTAGCATTACCCTAATACCAAAGCCAGATATAGACACTACAAGGAAAGAAAGTTGTAGGCCCATATTCTTGATGAATATAGATGAAGAAAATTCTAAAAAGAAAATAGGAAACTGAATTCAACAGCACATTAAAAGGCACACATCATGATCAAGTGGGATTTATCCTTTGGATACAAGGATGGTTCAATATATACTGATTAATAAATATGATGCACCACATTGATAGAATTAAAGATCAATACCATATGATCTCAGACACAATAGATACAGAAAAAAGATTTGACAAAATTCAACATCCTTTCATAATAAGAACTCTCAACAGATTGAATGTAGAAGGAATGTACTCCTACATAATAGAAGCCATCTACAGCAAATCTGCAGCTAACATCATTCAGTAGTAAAAGTTTGAAAGCTTTCCTGCTAAGATTAGGAAGAAAACAAGGGGCCCACTCTCATCATTGCCATTTAAATAGTAGAATAGGACTCTGAAAGTCATAGCCAGAGCAATGAAGAAAAAGAAACAAAAAGCATCCAAATTACAAAGCAAGAAGTAAAATTTTGTTTGCAGATGATATGATCTTGTGCATAGAAAATTTTAAAGAATACAGCAAAAAACTGTTAGAACTAATAAATTCAGTAGTTACAAGATATAAAATCAACATATAAAAATCAGTTGCATTTCTATACATTAACAATGAACCACCTGAGAAATTTTAAAAACCAATCCCATTTATAAGAGCATGAAAAATAATAAAGTACATTCTTGATTTCAAACTGTTTTACAAAGCTATATTAACTAAAACAGTGGAATACTGGCATAAAAACACACACATGAACCACTGGGACAGAATTGAGAGCCCAGAAGTAAACCCATGCATATATGGCCAACTAATATTTGACAAATGAGGCAAGAATACCCAGTGGGGAAGGGAAAGGATAGTCTCTTTAATAAGTAGTATTGGATGTTTTCTAATACATAGGAATGGATAGTCACATGCAAAAGAATGAAGTTGGACTCCTATCTTATACCTCTTACAAGAATTAACTCAAAATGAATTAAAGACTTAAGTAGAATACCCAAAATCATGAAGCTACTAGAAGAAGACATAGATAAAAATCTCTTTGACATTGGTTTTGGTAACAATTTTTTTTGGATATGACAACAAAAATACAAGCAACAAAAGCAAAAGTAAGCAAGTGGGACTACCTCAAACAAAAAGCTTCTATACAGCAAAAGAAACACCAGCCAAATGAAAAGGTATTCTACCAAATGAGAGAGACTATTTGCAAACCATCTATCTGACAAGGAGTTAATACCTGAAATATATAAGGAACATACAACTCATAAAATAGCAAGAAAAAAAAGTCTATTAAAAAAATGAGCAGAAGATGTGAATAGATATTTTTCCAAAGAAGACTTACAAATGCCCAAAGGTACATGAAAAGATGCTCAACATTACTTATCATCAGGAAAATGCAAAATCAAAGCCACAATGAGATATCACTACATACCTGTTAGAATGGCTATCATCAAAAAAGATAAGAGATAACAATTTTTTTGGCAAAAATATGGAGAAAAGGGAATGCTTATGCACTGTTGGTGGGAATGTAAATTAGAAAACAGTATGGAGACCCCTCAAAATATTAAAAATAGAACTACTGTATAATCCAGCAATCCATTCTGGGCATATGTCTAAAGAAATTGAAATCAGTCTTTTGAAAAGATGTGTGCACTCCCATGTTCACTGCAGGATTATTCAAAATAGCCATGGTGTGGAAACACTCTAAGTGTGAGCTGATGGATCAATGGATAAAGGAGTTGTGGATAAAGAAAGAGATATATAGATATATAATGGAATACTATTCAGCCATGAGAAATCCTGCCATTTGCAACAACATGGTTAAGCCTTGAGGGCATCACACTAAGTGAAATAAGGCAGAGAAAGACAAATACTATATAGTCCCACTTATATGTGGAACCTAAAAATGCTGAATTCATAAAAATAGAGAGTAGAATGTAACTTCTCATGGGATTAGGGGATGAGGAAAATGGGGAGATGTTGGTCAAATGGTATAGACTTGCAGCTATAAGATGAATAAAGTCTTAGGATCTAATGTACAGCATTGTGACTATAATTCACAATTCTGTATTATACACTTGAAAGTTGTTAAAAGTGTAGGTCTTAAGGGTTCCCATCACCCACAAAAATGTTGTAATAACATGGGAGCATAGAGGTATTAACTAACCTTATTTGTGGTAATCATTTCATGATATATTTGTAGATCAATCATCATGTTGTTCACCTCATCCATCATATGTTATACGTCAATCAATACCTCAAAAAGCTAGAAAACTCACATACTTTCTCCCTCAGTGAGGATGAGCATATATGTACCTCCTTAAGATGCTAAGGCAGATGTCATCACATCAGAAACATCTTAATGAGAATTCACTGAGGAGCCCCTGCTGGTCAGGAATATGATAAGGTTGCCTGCTGCCACCATTATCACTTAATATTTCACTGGAGGCATTATTTAATTCAATTGTATGAGAGAAAAAATTAGATGTATAAAAAATGGAAAGAACAAGGTAAAATTATGGCCATTTACAGATGGTTGGAAAGCCATGAGAATCAAATGACAAAAAAGATTACAAATTAGAAGATAAAAGTGTGTTGCTGGGATGAATTAAAAGCTGAAAATAATGTTTAAGAAACATCTGATAGTTACAAGAACATAGGTACTATATTGGATGGGTCTAGTGGTCAGACAGATAATATAGAATATGCTGGAATATTATTCTCACATGTAATATTATTCTCACATGTAAGCTTTTTAAAATAACCTATGATTGGGACACCTGGATGGCTCAGTTGGTTAGGCGACTGACTCTTGGTTTAGCTCAGATCATGATGCCGGAGTTGTAGGATCCAGCCCGGAGATGGGCTCTGCACTCAGGTTGGAGTCTGCATGAGATTTTTCTCCCTTTCCCTGTCCCTTTGCCCTGCTACCCCCTTCCCTGCTTGGATGCAAGCTAGCACTCTCTCTCTCTCAAATAAATAAATAAACCTCCATGGTGGTCTAGTGGCTAGGATTCAAATAAATAAATAAATAAATATTTTAAAAAATAACTTGTAATTAAGAACAGGGTTGCTCATTAAGCCAAGGCCATGGACAAACCCACGGACCAAGCTGGGTAGGTAGACTTAAACTGTGGGATTAGGGAAGGTAAGTCACTGGCAGATAATTGTCCAGAAAAATTTCTGGTAAAGTATACCTATAGATCTCTATCAACCTATTATGAGGATTAGAGATGTTCAATTAATTCTTAATATTTTGAGGGTTGGTATCTTAGAACTCCCTCATCAAATGCTTCTCAATATGAGAAGCTGGGCAAGTTCAACCATTGACCTGACCCAAAGCATATTAAGAAAGAGTGAATGTTTGAAATCAGGAAAACTGATTTCTCCAAAGGGGAAATAACTCAGTTTTCTCCATGACTATACTACTGTATTTTCTCTGTTCCTTCCAAGATTTTTGTTAGGCTGAGGTAAGATAATGTATACAAGACATTTTTGCATATTGTTAAATGTTACATGAATGTTAATTGCTATAGTGATGGTGATGATGACAATTAATATAACCAGTGTGGTGCTGATTATTACTCAGGAATTGCTAATCTTTTAATTATTTCCTTATAGAAATCACAGCAGACTCCTGGTTACTGTCATGCTATAAACATTGCTGGCTGGGTTCAGAAAATAAACAGAAATCTAGGGTCCAGTTGTTGGAGTCATGGCTGCGCTATCTGCTAGCACATTTCTGGCAACCACTCAATGTTCCTGCCAGCCTGAGGTGTGCTTTTCAGCTCACAGTCTCCTGTCATCTGTCAGAGGCTGAGAGATTTTTAGTGAAAAGAAAAGTCAAGAGCCCTTTCCCTTCTTGCCCTTGTAAAGAAAATATAATTATTTGACAGAAAAACCAACCATTCACAGGTCTGACAAAGGTTTAATGTTTATTCTTTCAAAATGTTATTATGAAAAAAGTCTTATTACAAAATAGTTCAGACTTATAAAAATTTATAACAATTTACAGGGAACATTTACATACCGGCAACCCATGTTAAAAAATAAAACACCAGCAGTATAATTAAAACTCTTTGGTAATCCTCCTAGATTGCATCTCATGTAACAAGTATCTTGAATTTTGTTGTTTATCATTCAGGGCACTTCTCTGTATTTTTGCTAATAAGCAACATTAATTCTTTATAAGAACAAATCTTACCAGATTTATCATACTTCTTTTTTTTTTTTTTAAAGAGAGAGAGAGTGGGCAGGGGCAGAGGGAGAGAAAGAGAGAATCTTTAGCAGGCTCCACACCCAGCATGGAGCCTGATGTAGGGCTCAATCTCACTACCCTGAGATCATGACCTGAGCAGAATTCAAGAGTTGGACACTTAACCGACTAAGCCACCTAGGTACCCCTAGACTTATCACAGTTCTATATCCCAATATTCCTTCTTCATCTCCTATTTTAAAGGTTATAGCACTTTTTAAAATTGTTTTTCACTATCATATGTTTTTGACATCCCAAGAACTCAGTTTGGTGGGGATATATATATGTTTTTTCTTGGTAAAAGATAAAGCATCAATACTCATTAACTTTATACATTGCAGAATGTTTCCCCCACTCTTCCCCTCTTCCTGAACCTCTTCCTCATTCTTGATTTGCATTGGCATGTGGACTTCTTGTTCCCACCAAATGAGTCAGTTGAGATAGAACGGATGTCAATGTCTCCTGAAAAAAAAAGATGCCATACTGTCTTGTAAAGTCACAAAAAAGCATTATTTTGAGCCAACACTAAAAAAATTTGGGAGAGCTCACATAAAAGTCTGGATTTCTGCTTCTTTTGGAAAACTGAAAAGACTGATAACACAGTGCCCATATTCCTAAAAGGCCATAATCCACTTGACCCAAGTAGCAGCTGCTTCTTTTTTTAGGTGGAGCACTCTCCATTTCACTGTATTTCTATCACTTCTTTTTTCACAATTGACTAAGACCAATGCCAGTTGTTATGTATTATCATAATTGGACAGCTGATATTCCTCATGGTAGAGAAAAGGTTTTATCTTTACCCGTATCAGTACTATCAAAAGTGGTAAAACAAAAAGATCCATCAAAAGGGCCACATTCACTCTGAAGCTACCCTCAAGTAAAAGCAGAAGCCTAAAAAAACCCCAGGATGCTCAATTCACAACTTTAAGAGAAGCCCCTTTGTCCTCTTATCAATCAGAGGACTACCTCTAGGGCCCTTTTCCATACAAATATTCTCTAGTAACTCCCCACCCCTCACACCACCCCCCACATACAACCACCAGCCTCTTCCTTTGTCTAGATTCATATGTAGTTTTAACATAGACCTGAAACAATAAAGGCGGAAAATGAGACAAGAGAAACATAGGATAAGGATCTATGTCAAAACACTGCTAACATAAGCTACAGCTCGAAATTTAGGAGCGAGGCACAGAAATCAACACATACCAGATAGGATTATTCACAAAACAATTTCACAAGGAGACCCACTTTAAATATGATTTATAAAGTGTTACTGGTGAGATTAAAGTGTCTGCTTTCCCAACATCTCATCAGGAAGCCAATCTAAAATGGGATGATAAAGGATGAGCTCTAACCTTGGAAATTATATTGAGAGGTAAGGCTGTAATGACCAAAGCACTTTGTAGACTAATAGGGGATATTAAAAAGGAAGAAGTAAAAATATTGTGTCTTTCGCAGCATCCTGGGAAAAAAAAGCATTGTGTGCCTGGCAGATAGACACAAAAATTATAGCCACAAGCAAGGTGTTCTCTGGGCAGAACAGGGATAAATGTTTTGGATTTTGCATTAATTATTTAAATATCTTCTATCTGGTTTATATTTAAGAAAAAAATCTTCTAATTATTATTTTGGTTAGAGTGTGGCTTAGTTTAGTATCAGGACAAGTACTCCCTGATGTAAGAACATAGGATTTACAAACAGGTAACCTTGAAATATTTTCTCAATATTACTCACAGCCATGTTCTACATACGACTCTTCCCATATGTGATACCCCTGCTATTTGTTCTTCCATTGTAGGTCACATGGGAGGTGAAGAATAGAGATGGTAGTGTATTGACAGCATGATACTCAAGTAGGTTTTTGAGCAGATCAATCATTTTGATTTAGCCTAGAGCTCCAAAAATAACTGAAAAATATATTCCACACTTAAAAAAAATCTATGTACAAATGGGACTTTGGAAACCTTCTGAATTTGGGAGATGTCTTTGCCCTGTCACTATTATAAATTATTGCTAACAATTTATAATCACCCTGGCTTTGTTATCTTTAAAATCTCTAAAAAAGATTGTAATAAGGAAAGCTGACCTCCCCTTGGAGTTAGAGAAGACTAAGGAAGGCTAATTTGGGCATTCTGTATAGTGCATTTCTATATCATAACTAGTAGTATTGTGCATAATGAATTTCTAAGTCCATGTTTGGAGTGAGGCCTTAAAACAGAGGATCATTGTGTCCCACAGTGCCTCCCAGAAAAAATGACTTTAACTTCTTGGCCTAAGGAATAAATATAGCGACTAATGTTTTCTTTATTTCATCTTAATCTTTTAAAACCTAAATAATTTATCAATGTTTCTAGTAGCCTCTAAGCCCCTTTCTAGAAGTCTGACAGGAGTTCAGAATCTATGTCAACTTTTTTAGGCCACTAGGAATTCATTTAGAAAACTGAAGTGGCAGTTTATTAGCAAACTGTCATGAAAGCCTATTTTCTTATCTTTGTATTTGTTTCTGCATTTGGGCCATTCTGCAAAGTAGCAGTTACTTACGGCCTGAAGGAGTAAATAAGAGTGTCCAGATTGCTTAATTTATAACTAGTGAGAGATTCTACTGGGAGAATTTGGTTCATTATAAAATGCTTTATATTATAAACATATCTAGAGAGTCTTTGGAATCAGTCTCTTAAAAAATTAAATAAATAAAAGTAACAATATAATTCAAACCTACTCCAGACTTGTGCTATTGTCTTTTTCTCATATGTGCACAACTCTCTCTGATTATCCAGAAAGCTCAGCCTGCAGAAGCAATGTTTGTGGGGGTGGGGTGGACAGAATGGGATTTTGGCCCTTCATTGCAAACTGCTGCCTTTTCAAATGATACACACATGCTTGGTCCATCTGTCTTCAAGGACTCAGCAGAGTAGTCAGTAAAACTTTCTATTCAGTGTTTGAAGCTGCATTGCCAAATATTAATAACTCACTTTATTTATAATTGATTCTCCAAAGTAGGAAAAACAGGTGGTACTTATGAAGAACTCACTAGTAGCCAAATCTCAAAGGTCAGATGCTACAAGTGTGGAATGAGAGAAAGCATTTTGTGTTAATACTCTAAGAATGTTTGCCTATGGCTTTTTTCCCAATCATAGTACTAGTACTCAAGACTGCCTAGGACCTCTCTGTGGAGCTGACCTTGCTTCCCAAATCATCATTCTCCAGGAAGTTCTCCAGGATGCAGAGAACTCATGGTCCTCATGGTTCTCCAGTTCTTTCCCACATGGTCTTGCTCTGATCAATTATGGCCATCTAATCTCACAGATTAATCCATGAATTGTTTTAATAATAATGAAGTCCCTCGACTACACAAAACAACGTCCATATTGGTGAAAGATTTCAGCCATGTGGCATGCCAGTAGGAAAGATACTTGTGGGCAGACAGGATCTTTCTCTTCTAGTCTCCCATCCTATGGGTCATGAGGACAAAAATACATTTCTGAAGAATCGAGAAGAGGTGCCAGGAGAAAGCTTAATAAAACTTGAATTTTCAAAAGGGAAAAAAGTTTGCATTTTGGCTTTCAAGTGTCCCTCTTTCTTTTCACAACAACACTGGTTTTTCTTACAGGAAATTACCTCTTTCCCCACTGGAATGGGATATTATGGTACTTGATGTCCCCTAGCCATGACCTGGGCATGTGATCCAATAACCAATCAATTTTCATCCCTTGCATAAGCATCAAAAAGACTGCATTTGTGTAGACTTTATTTATTTATTTTTTGTGTAGACTTTATTCACTCCATGGGGAAACCTTGAAGAGGTCATTCATTTATTTTTTTCTACTGGTACACCCAGAACTGCACTGGTTTTTAATCTTTTTGAACTTGATTATTTACTCTTCTCTTTACAGTCCTTTCAATGAATTCCTTTCAATTGCATATTAGCTAGGGCCAATTTGTGTTGTTTGCAAACATACAACTTTAATTGACACAAATGTTAATTCTCAACTGGCATTCAACCTGTAAAATTCTTGGGATACAGGAATTCATTAGTATTACCCACCCAGTCTTTCCAATTCCCCATCACTTACGTGGTAGGACAATTCTTGTCCCATTTGAAGGTATGGCCATGTAAATTTTTTTGGCTAATGAACTGTGATTGGAAATGATAATGTAGCATTTCTAGGTGGAAACTTTAAAAAGCCAATATGCAATTTGCCGCTATTCTGATGATCACGGAAACCCATGTTCAGATGAAGGCTATTAGCATGAGTATCTGAATGACTATGATGAGAGATTCTCTGCTGATATGCATGACACTTGTAGTATGGTGATATAAACTTTTATTTTAGGCTATTGAGATTGGAGGGGGTGATGTTACTAACTACTATAAGAGTGAATTGGAAGAAAAATGTCTAATTTTCTGGTTGCAAGCATGGACTCATAAAGAAATAAGACATGTTGGATATTTTACTCTCACTTTTTAAAATCCGAGCCATTGGACTAGAAATACAGGGAGAACAAAAAAGATTGATATTTCTTCAACTTGAGTAATAATTAAACCCTATTGAGATGAAAGAAGATAGAATCTAAATTATATATATATATATTAATGATAATGGAATAGAAACTACATATTGAGATCACTCAATATAAATGCTAATATAGCCATAAAACTAATATTATTTAAATTCATCCCTAAAATTTCATGTGATAGTTGATATTATTTAGATTGACTAAACAGATTATATTAATCAAAATAGATTTGAGATTAAAATCACCGTTTAGCAATATGAATGTGGTACTGACTTCCATGGGCTCCAATTCTACCACATGCCATGTGATGATTCAGGTCACCCACGTCTTTTCTTTATTTGAAACACTGCAAAATCATCATTTATAGAGGACACAATGATGTCATTTGGCCTGCTTTCTGTATGCATGCATCATTTAAGTATTAAGGCATTCTCTGTTTTTTATTTTTTTAACAAACAATTAAAATAGTACCAGTATGAGGATAAATGCAGACCAAGGAGCAGAAGTGTGGCAGTTCTCAATTATAAAGAGGTTATCCAAATTATATTGAATATGTGTGTATTGATTTTAAAAATAAATTTAATTCGTTAACATTAAATAACAACAGGAATTTGAGGACTTCTGAGGATATATCTGTAGACTGATGACTAGGGGCAGCATATGCTAGTCTGAAAAATATTGCACTTGATATATCAACATTTCAATAAGGCATGACATGTCTCACAACACTGGACATTCTTATGGATGGACAAGATAATGAAATTATTAAACCACAGCTTAATTAGTTGGACGTTTATTAATGGATCAGTATCAGTGGACGGGAACTCTATCCTTAGGCCTGTTTTGTTCAACTTTTTATAAAAGTCACAAATAAAATGTAGAATATAAATTATTAAGTTTATCAGTGATAAGCTGGAGATGAAAACAAGTATGTTGCATAAAGAAATATTCAGAACAACTTCTGAACTGTCTCCCTCTCAAGATTTGATTCTTATGTCATCAGATGTCTATTCCACCCACTATCCCACCTGTTTACAGTCATGTACTGACTGACCCTCAGAAGATCACTCCTCCTCATTTCTGTCACTCTCTCCAATTTTACAGCTGTCTTGATTCTTTATGATTTCTTTATGCAGATAGATGATCCTTCCATTTGCCTGATTTTTCAGTTTATTGACCTCCTTTCTTCCAATGACCTTGTCTTCCACCACATCTCAGCCACTCTACATGTTATAGCTTATGTTTGTCAATAATTGGAGTCCCCTGTATGATCTCAATTTCAGGCTCTCCACTCTGATTATCACCTCCTCTAATCTTTCTGGTTGGTTCCTTTCTGTATTTCAATTCCAACAATCCTTTGAACCCACGAGGTCAGTAAAGTATCTATCCTACTTCCTTTTCTCTATCACATTGCTCATGTCTTCACTTCCTTGGTTATTCAGCTTGAATTTTATAGTCCATCACTATACCAACTCCCCTATATATTCTCTCAGCCTCTTTCTATTTTTTTACTACATTATTCTCACTTGTCTTCAATCCTGGTTAAAACCAATTTTATGCTACTTGCTTTCCTGAGCTTGTTTAGTTGATATGACTGAAGAAAAACACACAATCCTGTTGACGGTCTCACTTTATGTTTATGATCATTAACCTTAAGTGGGCCTTTAGAGCTGCTAGCAATTATACTCCCACTCTGATAGACTTAGATAATTATTATATCCTTTTTCCTCAAACCTCCAACACTTCTACCCTTATTCTCACTGAGCTTATGATCTTTCCAACTCTTTTCCTGAGAAAATGGAAGCAATCCTTAAAGAACTTTCAAAAGCATCACCACCTTTTCTATCTACCCTATGCATCTGTGACCATCTACTCTGCTTTCTCCCGTTATTATGAATTAGCTCTATGTACTTTTAGGTGAGGCCTGGCCCTCAGCTTGTGTTTCATATCTTTTCCCTTCTCTCTCATTCAAGGATATCCTCCAACTATTCTCCCTACTTCTCATGCATCATTAATTTCCTCTTCTCTAATGGATTTTTCCTAATAGTAAATAAATATGCTTTCTAAAACTCTATCTCAAAAAAACTACTCTTCTCTTGATCTTACTTCCCTTCTATTTATATTCCATTTCTCTTCTTCCCTTTATAACAAAACTCAAAGAAAAACATGTTTGTACATTTGATATTCAAATCCTCTACTACCATTCTTTTTTGAATCTGATCTAAATAAGCTTTTTTCCTTGCCACTCCACCGCAATCATTCCTGATATCACTCAGGACCTCAAGTCTCATTTTATTAGAATTTCAGCAGTGTTTGACACAGTTCAGCACTCTCTCCCTTCATTTGACATGCAGAATGCACAGTATTGGTTTTTCAACCATCTCAATGACTGCTCCTTTTAGTTTTTTTAATTGAAGTGTAATTAACATACAGTGTTATAGTAATTTCAGGTGTACAACATAATGATTCAATAGTTCTATACATTACTCAGTGATCACCATGCTAAGTGTAGTCACCACCTGTCACCAAACAACGTAATTACAATTGTATTGACTATATTCCCTATGTTGTACTTTTCATTTCCACAACTTATCTTATAATTGGAAGTATGTACTTCTTAATTCCCTTTGTCTATTTCACCTATCTCCCCACCCACTTCTCTTCCAGCAACCACCATTTTGTTCTCTGTATTTAAGAATCTGTTTTTCATTTGTTTCTTTTTTTTGTTGTTCATTTGTTTTGTTTCTCAAGTTACACATAAGTGAAATCATATGGTATTTGTCTCTCTTTGTTTGACTTATTTCACTTAGTATTAATCCCTCTAGGTCCATCCGTGTTGTTGCAAATGGCAAGGTCTCATTCTTTTATGGCTAGCATTCCATTGTGTGTGTGTGTATCACATCTTTTTTATCCATTCATCTACTGATTGACACATATGTTGCTTCCAAATGCTGGCTTTCATAAATAATGCTGCATTAAACACAGGTGTATATATATCTTGTGGATTAGTATTTATCCAAAGAAAAGGAAAACATCACTTCAAAAAGATATATTCACCCCTATGTTTAATGACTGCTTTTAATTCTTGTTTCTGGTTATTGTTTCTATATGTTGTAATGCTCTAGTACTGCCTTTGCACTCGTTCTCTTTTCTACCTATACTCATTCCCTTGGTGGTGTCATCCAAAATCATCACTTTAAGTACCATCTTAGTATTGATAAGTCACAAAGTTATATCTTTCTAATACTTATAGCTCCAACCTCTCCCATGAATACCTGACTTAAATATCCAACTACCAACTAATAGGCAGCAAAATATTAATAGGTCCAAAACTAAGTCTGTCCCAAACTTTCTCCTTCCTAAGCTCTCCACTAACCAGTTAATGGGAACTCCATTCTTTTAATTACTTAGACCCAAGACTATAGACTTTGGAACAGTGTACCTTCATGCACTAGTGGATTATCACTTATTTAACAATTCTTCATTATGGTAAATTTTTTACAATTATTGATCAACTACTTATCTCAATGTTTCAAGTAAGAGGAGATCTATTTTGTTGTATCTAGGACCAAGAAGGTAATCTCAATATTTCTGGGAACCATAATTAAGAGGACTATAAGTATCTGCTGAGGAATGGGAGGAATGAAAACAAGATATTAAAAGTAAAGCCATGTTTTATGTATTATGACTATAAATCATAATAGTCAAAGATTTTGAGGATATATTTAACCTAAAGAAAGAAATTGAAGAAGTGGTATCTGTTATTAAATATTTCTAGAGTCCTTCATGTAGAAGGGTGATTACCACACTTGGACTAACCATCTTGCTTCAGAACATTAGGGATTTGACAATGGTTTCTTCTTCTGAGACTAGATGGACTTGATAATCAGCCACTACAACATGATACTGATATATATATATCAAAATGGGAAGGGAACATTATCTTGCGATGTTTTACACTCTCAAAATCTTACTGTGTACCCTGAGGATTTTTGCATGATTTATACTTTGCAGTATCTCTACTAAAGTACAGAAAAAGCCTATAATTCAGTGTCCTAAAAGAAAACACTTACATATTTCACCCAAGAAAGAGATGGGCAGGCATCTTAAGATAGGGTTTTCTGCTCAAATGTGCAAAATTTAAGGCAAGGTATATTTCCTTCAAAGGTTAAAACATAAATGGCACTTATATGATGCCTGTCACTTATAGTTCTGAACCCTTAACTCATGCTTTATAAAAATAATCTATTATTTAATTTTTTATCTGCCAAGAAAAGAATTTTTCCCTAATCTTCAGCTGAGAATTCCCAAGCAAACTTCTTTCAGGACCAGTAGGTCAAAGTTGCAGAGTGACTAATTCTGGCTTCCTAGAAAAACAATTTATTATTTTCAGATGTGTTGCTTCTCAAGAGGTGATTCTCAATCTTGGAAGCATTTGTAATCACCTTGAAAGTGTTAAAAAATGCCTCTGATGTCTGGGTTCTAAGTCCAGAGATTCTGATTTAGTTGATCTGGTCTGCAGCCTCAGCTTAGAGATTTCTAAAAGTTCCTAAGGCAGGACCCCTGGGTGGTGCAGTTGGTTAAGCATCTGACTCTTGGTTTTGGCTCATGTCTGAGATCTCCTAGTCTATGGGATCGAGCTCTGTGTGGGGTTCCCCACTCAATGCAGAGTCTGCTTGAGACTTTCTCTCCTTCCCCTTCTGCTCCTCCCCACCTGGGTGTGCTTTCTCTCCCAAGTAAATAAATAAAATCTTAAAAAATATTTCCAAGGATGTTCTGTTGTGCAGCCAAGTTTAAAACCATTCTCTAGAGATAGTTTATTCCTTCTTGCTATTGCTAGGGATAGTAAAAGGTAGGATGTTGAGGGAGCAGAGAGTGTTTCAGATACATGTCAGATGACCACTTGAAACAAATGTTGTTAAGATAATTTAAATATTAAACAGTTAATTATAGTAGATGCCTTTTTGTATCTTTTCTACCCTTGAGAGTCTATCATATATATATATATGATAAAAGAAATATATACAGGGACACAAATTCCACTGCTTTATATAAATCAGGATGATTTTGCTAGTATAGCTGTATTCCTAGTTGCTGCCTCTTTGGATAGGTGAACTATTTTATTCTCACTGCTTCTCAGTGCACATGACACAGTTTTATTAGATTACATTATGCACAGCATCATTGAGTCAAAGTGATGTTATTAGCCTGGTAGAAGAAGCTTCTTACCCAGCTGTGAGGGCTCGTTAATATACATTATGATGTTAATAGTGCACAGAATATGTGTGAGTAGGTGGTAGGGGACAGAAATGTATACCAAATAAAAAATGTGAGAGAAACTGCAGCACATGGGAAATAAATGCTCATTGCTACTAGTCTCAATTATTTTCATTACTTTCAAGGTCAAGCTGGCAATTTTTCACAACTCCTACCCACAAATGCCCTTCCCGATTGATTGACTCTTACAGCTAGAAGCTCTCCTTACACCCAGGAGGCAAGCCTGCTTTTTTATTGTATTAAAAAATCTAAATGCCAAAGTGAAAAGAATACTGGGCTTCTGTTTATTTTTATCTGAAAATCTAAACACCATGCAAACTCTAAAGCAGAGATTTTTAAAGAAGTTTAATCTGGGATTTTTTATTTATTTATTTTTATAAGATTTTATTTATTTATTCATGAGAGACACACAGAGAGAGAGGCAGAGGGAGAAGCAGACTCCATGCAGGAGCCTGATGCAGGACTTGATCCCAGGACTCCAGGATCATGCCCTGGGCTGAAGGCAGGCACTAAACTGCTAAACCACCCAGGGATCCCCCTAGTCTGGGATTTTAAAAGCAGTTTAAGTGATTCAAAAAATAATACAAAGATTTTTAAAGAAGTTTAAATGATTTAAAAAATAATATGGTGAAGAAGTTGTTATTCTAACTGAACCTAAATAAAGCCTATCATAACCCTGCAAGGTAGGAATCTTCTAATTTTTCCTCCCTACTTGATAAAGCATGCTCTCTGGTGTGGCAAAAGAAAGAAAATCTTTCCTTCACCAGACATTCACCATTCCTATTATAGAATGAATAAATATCTTATGTTCACTTAAAATTGGGTAGGACTTATTCTTTTTCTCATGGATATTTTTGTCCCTCACCTTAACCATAGCTTGGAGAATCAGGGTAAATTATCATAATTTTGCATGTAGAGAAGGTGAGATATTCCCAGGGATTCTTAATTGTTGTACTGATAAAGAGAAAGACATAAGAAGTTTGGTAGAAGTAGAAGAGTGTAAGGTTAGATGGGAAAAGGTGGGAACAGGTGGCAGGTAGGGGCTGTTAGTAGAAGAAATCTCTCCGAAGTTATTGTCTTAAAGTTTTGACGGTAGGAGGACTAGAACATTTTCACTTAATGGCTTCCAATTTCTCTGTTCAGAACGAAGCCTTCAGCTATGGTTGCAGTGGGAGAGAAGCTGGAGGTTGGGAAAAGTATGAAGGTTATGAAATAGCTGTTGTAGACTATGACCTTGTTTTATGGTTATCTTATATTACTCTTGAATCTTTAATCATTTGTTCCCTTCTTTTACTTATCTGTCCCGAAATATTATTCATTCCTATCTCAACCAGCTCCTCCCTTTCTATGTTTCATTTTTTTTTTGCTTTCCTCTTTTCCTTTCCTACCAAACTTCCTGAAATAGTAATTTATGATAACTACCAATTCTTACTCATATTCCACTTGCTCCTTAAATCTCTAGGAGTTGGAAAAAGGAAGATGATCCAGTGAAAGAGATAAGAGATCTCAAAGAAGTGACCAACATAGAGCTTTGTTGAGGAAGTACAGTACAGAAAAAGATTCAAGAAGACCCTAAACCCTTCTCAATCATAAACCCTTTACTGAGGTACATGGAAGAAATAATTGGTTATTCTTTCAATGCAATCACAGGGCTCTGGTTATACCATTCACATTACTCTCATAACCTCATAGCAGTGTTTTATAATTATTTGTGTCTGTTATGCTCAATTATGCTTATACTCAATTATTATTAGTCTGTATTACTCTTTTTGTTTCCTTGTCCCCTAAAACATTTAGCTTTCTTAGTGCAAAATAGGCACACAATACATATTTGTTGAATAAGTGAAGCATTTTATCTAATTTATGGCTTAATCACATCTTGAAATTCAGGCTTGAAATTCTAGTAAGCATGAATATCATGTACTAGTATTGTTGTTCAGCAAATATTTATTAAAAAACCTGCCATGTGCCAGACACTATTATAAATACCATGGATATAACCAGGTACAAAATAGACAAAAATGGCTGTTTGTAAGTCACTTTACAGATTATAAAGCTGACTCATATCTATTCTCAGTACTTTTCCTCTTTATTCATCCGGCACTATCATAGGCTAAGGCCTTCATTAAGCCTGGTATGCATAAGGGGAATATGGCTCTTTCTACATCATGTCCTTTGCTTCTTAAATCTTTTGGAATATATTCTTTCATAGCTACACCTTTGAATCCTTCAGCCTACTTTCCTTTTTGGACTGTGAGAATCTCTGTTAAGAATTAATAAATTATAAATATGGTGACCACATTTAAAAATGTACAAATCAGAGCACATATTTTTGTGAAAGACTTTTTAAAATTTGTAAATATATATATATATATTTTTTTACCTGAGCATGAACTGGTAACTATTATGAATTTCTCTTTCAAGTAAAATCATCAAAAGTCTTACAGTGGTATAAAATTGAAATCACATTTAATTATATATCATATAATGAAACATTCAGCTAAGACATATATTAGTAATATAATATTTGCATTGTCATTTTCATCATCTGCTGTTGAAGTGATGGCACATTATTCTCCTATAATTGTTTGAAGAAATTGTTTGTTCTTTCCAGTTTTTTTTTCCAGCATTTCTTGGCAAGTCTCTGAATACTTCATGTGGATTATCAGGAAAGATTATATAATAATCAATGAGTGCCAGTGGTAATTCTAATCTCAAAAGTTGTTAATAAGAAAAATAAAAACAAAAACAAAAGCCACAAAACAACAACAAAGAACAAGCAAGCAAAAAATAACAGTAACAACTCTCTTCCATTCTGGAGTTGGGACAGAAAGATGAGGTTTGCACATTTTCTTCCTGTTTGGAAGATTAATGTTTCCATGTTGAAAATCTTTAAACATATTTAATCATTATTGATCTATAGATACATTTTCTTTTGTTCTATTTTGCTAGTAAGTTCTCATTGGATATGGCCTAAAGACATGGTATTTAGTAAATAGATACAGGACTAACTTAATTGCCTATTTTCCAAGATTTGCCATTCTGGGACTCCCCAGCTGAACCCATCAAGCTTAATAGTTTCTATGAAGATTTCCTTTCTAAAGGACTAGTTAATTATCAATCTACAAATGCCCAGTGAACTACTTCCCAAGTTTCAAACCGTAACAAATAGCATTTTAGTAGTTTTCATGTTCAGGTCTTTTACTTATGTGGTAAATTTAATTTTTTCTGTTACAATTCTTTTATGATTATCAATATTCATATGAGACATCTGAGGCTGAAAATTAATAATAGCTAATGTATGTGGAGGATTTCCTATGTGCCAGGTAGTGTGTGGAATCACTTAATTTTCATAACCATACTATGAGGTTGTAATTTTTATTTGAGAGGCAGAGGGAGAGGGAGAGAGGGAATCTTAAGCAGGCTCCATGCCCAATGTGGAGCCTGACATGGGGTTTCATCTCACAACCCTGAGATCGTGACCTGAGCAGAAATCAAGAGTCAAATTCTTAGCTGACTGAGCCACCTAGGAGCCCTGAGGTTAGCAATTTTATCTTCCTTTTATAGATAAGAAAACTGAAACACAGAAAAGTTAAATAAATTGTCCAAGGTCACACACTGAATAAGTTGTAGATTTTCATCTGTCTGAAATCAGAATTCCTGTTCTTAAAAATACACCATTGTGTATCTCCCTCCTGTATAGTTTTTGCCACTCAAGTTTAAAAATGGCATCATGGAAGTCAGTGGTATTTGTTGAGGAACTGTATGGGTTATGAGATGGTTTTGATGATTTACAAGAAAGATGGTACAAGAATATTTTAAAGAGCAACTGTGCGAGAAAATTCAAGAAATTTGTTTCCATAATTAAAGCACAATAAGCACAGACACACTTGGAGAATTATGCAAAATAAAGTAATACTTGCATTAAATAAAGAAGGATTGTGGCTAAAGACAATAGAGAGTGGGAATAATGGTGAGGGAAGAATAAGGCAAAGACATAAAATTTGTTTTTCTTACTGAGGAGAGCTAGAAGAAGCTATAAATCACTCTGGCTGTTACTGAAAAAAATACTTGTAAAGTTCCTTAGCTTTACAAAGGTTAAGAGAACAACGATGTTTTGTCAGCCAAGCTAGCCAAGGAGCTGATTGAAACAGAAAGCTTATCCTACACGGCCAGACAGGACCTACTTCAAGGGTTTTCTCTGTAATTGGACAGGCAAAAAGTCACTCATCTCCCTTCCTACTTTCCTGACCCTGTTTTGGAACTTTTCTTTATGATAAAGCAAAGTCATGCTTGCATCCTAGCTTATTCTCTAAAACTCTAGTGTGCAAATTTTAGCAGGGCTAATAATATAGATGTTTACAAAATTTTAACATGTTAACCCTTTATTAGACATCATAAAAAATGTTTCAGTATATTGTGATTGCCATCACAAAAACAAATGCATATCCCTGCTTAAATGGATGCAATCATCACAGTCATTGCAAACCCAAGACAGGCTGTCAACTTTGTATTTTTATCATCTAGATGAGAGTCAGAGAATCTATAATCTTTGATCTGCATCTTGCTTTCAGTTTTAATTTACATAACAAATTACAAGGGTTCACATTTCTACTTAGTCTATAGTGGCAAAACCCAACTTAGTTTTAAGGGCCTTAAATATTCTTTTAAGATTTGGTTGTTTTCTTTCTTTCTTTCTCTTTTTTTTTTTTTTTTTTTTTAGATTTTATTTGTTTATTCATGAGAGACGCAGAGAGGGAAAGGCACAAACACAGGCAGAGGGAGAAGCAGGCTCCCTGCGGGGAGCCCAACATGGAACTGGACCCCAAGACTCCAGGATCACACCCTAGGCTGAAGGCAGCGCTAAACTGCTGAGCCACTGGGGCTGCCCGATTTGGTTGTTTTCCAATGAAATTATTCTTCTGTAGGTCTAGATTTCTTTGTCTACTTTTTAAGCTCTCCTTGTGTTTATTTTCTCATTATTTCACCTCAAATAACAGTATGTAAAAATTATAACTTTAATTTACTGATATAATTGAATAGAAGTTTATTACTTTTTCAATATAGAAATCAAACATGAATTACTAATCTTAAAGTTCTATGAAAACTTTTATTTTTTTCTTCTAGTCTGAAATTATAAGTTTTACTGAAGTATGTTTTCCTTGTCATGTTTTCCTGCTTTGTTTAGTAATTATACTTAAATTCTTATTATTTTAAAACTTTCCGAATTGTTTTCAAAACAAAACAAATATAAACAAAAAATGTCGATACAGGTGGTATGGGATATCACTTTACAAAAAGGTTCATTGTTGAGTTCTGCACAGGAACCTAAGCTCTTAAAGAAGGTATGAATTGGTGTAATCTTTTAAAAATAAAATTTAAATTTAAATGAAATCTTGCCATTTGCAAGGATGTGGATGAAGCTAGAGGGTATTATGCTAAGTGAAATAAGTTAGTGAAAGACAATTATCATGGTTTTACTCATATGTGGAATTAAGAAACAAAACAGGAGCCTAATAGGGGAAGGGGGAGGAAATAAAACAAGATAAAATCAGAGAGACAAACCATAAGAGACTCTTAGTCATAAGAAACAAACTGAGGGGGAACGCCTGGGTGGCTTAGCAGTTGAGCATCTGCCTTGGGCTCAGGGCATGATCCCAAGATCTGGGATTGAGTTCCACATCAGGCTCCTCGGAGGGAGCCTGCTTCTCCCCCTGTCTATGTCTCTGCCTCTCTCTCTGTGTGTCTCTCATGAATAAATAAATAAAATCTTAAAAAAAAAGAAACAAACTGAGGGTTGCTGAGGGGAAGGGGTGGGGGGATGGGGTCACTGGGTAATGGACATTAAGGAGGGAACAAGATATAATGAGCACTGGGTGTTACATAAGACTAATGAATCACTGAACTCTACCTCTGAAACTAATAATACATTATATGTTGATTAATTGAATTTAAATACATTTAAAAACAAATAAATATAAATAAATAAAATTTAGAACCAAGTATGAAAACATTATTTTGACATAGTAATACCCTCTAAAAAACTGAATTGAGGATTTCCTAAGAAACTAATATTATGCAAACTTTTTTTAAAGGATTTTATTTATTTATTCATGAGAGACCGAGAGGTAGACATAGGCAGAGGGAGGAGCAGGCTCCCTGAGGGGAGCCTGATGTGGGACTCAATCCCAGGACCCTGGGATCACAACCTGAGCCAAAGGCAGATGATCAACCACTGAGCCATGGAGGTGCCCCTATGCAAACATTTAATATAAGCATAATTATGAAAAAAAATAAAACTTGAAAATTTACCAAAATGACTAAGAAAATGTTTAAGCACATTGTATAAATATTCATATGACACTCAAAATGGTATTTGTGAAGAATGTTTAATGAAGTGGGAAAAGCTCACAACAAAATGTTTTTTAATTTTTTTTAATTTTTTTTAAATTTTTATTTATTTATGATAGTCACAGAGAGAGAGAGAGAGAGAGAGAGAGAGAGAGAGAGGCAGAGACACAGGCAGAGGGAGAAGCAGGCTCCATGCACGGGAAGCCCGACGTGGGATTTGATCCCGGGTCTCCAGGATCGCGCCCTGGGCCAAAGGCAGGCGCCAAACCGCTGCGCCACCCAGGGATCCCCAGCAAAATGTTTAATTAAAAAATGTTTAGTCCTGAAAAAGACTAGAAATAAATGACTAAATATTCTAAAGTTTTTTTTTTTCTAAGTAGGCTCCATGCTGGGAGCCTACTCACAACACTGAGATCAAGACCTGAGCTGAACACATCACTCACAACACTGAGATCAAGACCTGAGCTGAAATCAAGAGTTGGATGCTTTATCAACTGAGCCACCAGGTGCCCTCTAAAGTTTTCATAATCACACCTTATTTTTATAATCAGATATATGTGCAGTGTACATAAATAGGACTATTAATAAAAATGTGATCTCCAGGAATCTCTAATTGGTAGATACTTTTTAGGATTTCTTTATCTACTATAGGCTGTAGTTCATCTCTTGGTCAGTACCCACATATGTATCATTTTAATGATCTTTTCAATAAGGCTTGGTAGTATTTAGGAAAAGAATGCAGTGAATCTTGAGTAATAAATCATACAAAGGCAGAATTTTGGATTTGAAAGATTAAAGATCATCTAGTCCAAACCCTGTTCCTCTCCTCTAGTTTCAGCAACAGTCAATCCACAGATGCAAAGGACTTTTATATCAATAATAATGGAAAAAATTAATTCAACTCAAGTCAATTCCTATAAACAGTTTCACTAAAGCAGAATAATAGTGATAATGATGTATTTGTATAGTGGTTTGCATTCTACAAATCAGTTTTACATACACAATCTCATTTTCCTTAACATAACCTATATAAAAGGAAAATTGAGACTTAAAGGGCTTGTTAGCGTACCAGCTAGGAAACCTAGTCCTGTCTCAACACTAAATCCTTCTCTTACCACATCCCAATGTGATTTATAGATATGTGAAAATATATTTTAAAAGAGGCACAAAGAGCTGATTTTAATTACATGTTTAATAGCAAATATTTGAGTTTTGCCCTAGAAGGCATGAGTTCTGTTTGCAGTTCTGTCATTGATTGTGTGCTGAGCCATACTTTGTATGTTCTGGGTCTATCTTAATGACCTCTGCCTGTTTGTCATGAGAGCTATGACATTATTTAATTAACCCTGTGGTTTCTCCTTTGGTGCACTTGGAGTAAGCTGAATAAGATACTTTAATGCTGGTTGCTATTTCCTGCCATATCACAGAAAGCTGACAACTATCAACCAGCACCCCTCCTGAAGGATGTATAATAGGGTCAGAAAAAGATGAAAATTTAGTAAGGAAAGAGAATTCCTAACCCTCTTGAAAATTTTGCCAGAAAGGGTATAGGTAGAACCTGTTTTTCAATTGAGCTCTCTTAATGAAATTCTAATTCCTAGAGGGGCAAATAATAAAGGATAGTACTATAACTTGATTAAGGGGTTGGAAATGTGTGATAAATTAGGTTGGTGAGTTCAAGATTTAGCACCTCACAGCAAGCAGGCTGGAAATATTCACACTAACTGATGTCAACAATTGCCAGTCTGGCCTTAATGTAAGTCTTGTGTCATTGCCCTTCCTCTACCCAAATTCTCCTTCCAGCTATTCTGATATTCACTTAGATTACAGCCTCTCTGAACAATTTATGACTTCCTTGCTATGTTTAATTAGTTATTAAATGATGGATTTTATGCTATTTTAGTGGAATACTCCCTGGGACTCTTAATATATTTCAAATTATACTGAGATTTATTGTGTGGTAAGAACTTCCTATTAACATGCCATCCAAAAAGTTCTTTGCTTCTAGTACCATTCCCCCAATTCCCAAATGTCTGTTTAGTTATAGTATCTGAACTCCTTAGCATATATTTTCTTTTTTTTTCTGTCCTGTTTTATCTGAATATTTAAATTTTATAATTTCTCTTTCTAATATCAAATATCTATAATGGGATTTTTTTGTTTGTTTGTTCAAAAATGGGATTTTTGTTTGTTTGTTTCACACTAACAGCATGAAGAAATAGCTCTGGGATAAGATTTATATAAATTCACATTCCTATTTCACAATCTATCAGGCATGTGATATTGAACATATTATTTAATCTTTCTTTGTTTCCATTTTCTCACCTGTAAATTGGGGCTATCAATAGCTACCATACCTAATTATTGTGAGGATTAAATGAAAAACTGAATGTAAAATTGTTTGTACATTTCTAGCTTATAGTAGGTATTCTCTTCAAACAATGTTGAATTTGATTGTCATATTGTTGTGGACTGCATGTGTCCCCCTCAATACCTCAGAATGGGACTTTATTTGGAGTTAGGGCCTTTAAGAGGTAATTAAATTAAAATGAGGCCATTAGGGTTGGCCTTAATCCAGTATGACTGATGTCTTTATAAGAAGAGGAAATTTGGACACACAGATATCAGGAATGTGTATGCACAGAGGAAAGACCATATAAGAACATAGTAAGAAGCCATATACAAGCCAAAGAGAGAGTCCTCAGAAGAAGTCAAACCTGCTGACACTTTGATCTTGGACTTCCAGCCTTCAGAACTGTGAGAAAATTAGTTTCTGTTGTTTTACCTTTTCTAATTAGTAATAGGATAGTAATTAAAAGTATAGAAGATAGATAGATAGATGATAGATAGATAGATAGATAGATAGATAGATAGATAGATAGAAGATAGCCTTAAATTTGAAGTCTGGGTTATCCACCTAAAGGACTTTGAATGAATTTCTTATATGTTTCAGAGTCTCAAATTTCCTTACCTGTAAAATGAAATAACACCTGTCTTGTAGAGTTATTGTAAGTTATATAGAGGATCAAATTAAAACGGATGATTGTAAATTTCCATAGTCTAGTGTCTGGTATATCAGTGCTAAATAACTGGTAGAATTAATTATCTTTATGTATGACAGACCATTTGTATGTGTTTTGTAAATTTGGCTTAGTTTTCTTGAAGCCTAATCAGTTTAGCAAATCTTCTCTGTGTGAAGTGCCATACATGTACATCCTTTCTACAATTATTTAATTGAGGATGTGGAAAATCAGCTTCTATTAGCTTCATTATTGTCTTGAATCCAAGATCACAAACACTTAGATTGAATTGTAGTATATTTTTAACATATATTCTAAAAATCCTTCCAGTGTATTAGATATGTTTAAATGATTTGATGATCTTGCTCCAAGGACCAAGGTTAGACTATTTTTCTTTTGTGCAGTCTTTATTCTTGCCAGTTTAAGTAGATATTATGGCTTATTAGAAACTCCTCGCAATGAAGTACTCTAGTTTGTAGTAGAATAAACAAAGCTCTCCTTTATTATTATCTGGACCAATTCTAGAGTTCTCCACATCATTTTTTAAGGTATATTTCATGGTCTGGTGTCATTCTCTTTACCACACGATTTATAGGGTAACATCTTATTTTTCTTTAGTTAATTAAGGATGGAATTTTCTTCTATAGCTATGTCATTGTGCTTCTCTCATCCCATAAGATTTTCAGGCTATAATTGTTTGTTATGTCTTCTCACATATATAATGCACTGTCTTTTGTTCATTTCTAGCCCTTGCTTCCAGTTTGCGAATTGGCATTACAATATCCTCTATCCGCAGCTTCCCAGTCTGTGAGATTGCAATTATGTTAAAATTTTACTTGCTGTCACTTATTTAAATTAATAGTTATGGGGCACTTACTATGTACAAAGCACTGTGCTATCTTTGTGAAGGAACAAAGATATTTAAAACAATCCCAAAGATTCCACAATTTCAGCATTCTAATCATATTTTTTAGGCTTCTAATATTTGTTAGAAACATTTACATATTCTGACTTGGCTTCTCTTTCACTTCCCATTCCTATTTGTTGTCTTATCTGAAGGAATATCTACCCTGTCTCCTCTCTTAACTCAAGTAGGCCAATGAATTCCCTGTGGAGTCTTAAAGCAGATTTTTTGTCAACCTGTTTTGTGTCCTTTTTTGTTCTCAGTTTCTCCCCAGTTTTTAGAATAAAACCACCACCTAATTTGCTAAGATAGTACAGTGTAAGTGACCGGTTTATGGGGTTTTCTTGTAAACATTACATCTCCTTTTGCTGAATCAGGGTATCTTCTTTCTTCGCTCTCATCAAAAGACCAAACCATCATTTGCTACAGGCTTACTTTCATTTGCTGAAAATTAAGGAGTTGTCAACAGAGTTGTTGATGAAGGGATGGACTGCATCTAAATCCATTATTTTAGACAACCATGCTACTTCTCAAAGAGAAAAGTAAACTCTTTAGCCTTAATAGACACCAATGCTTGGAAGTGAAATGGGCCAGGAAGAAAAGAAGAAAAAAGTGGAAAAAGAGTAAAGACAAAGTTACATATTGTTAGGAATCCAATATAGAATTTGAAATCCTACCAAGATCTAGTTTTCATCAGACATGGCATTTGTCTCCACTCTTATTTTTATCCCTCCCAAATAGGATGTAATTGGGTATCAATCAGCTCTTACTTAAATCTTTTACTTAAATCTTTTAATAACCATTAACAAACTGTTCAAAACCCTTTAAGTGCCTCTTATATGTGAAACATTGTGCCAGGTGCTAGACAAGATAGAAGAAACATATAATTCCATGCCTGCCTTCAAAAGTGTTACGGTCTAGATATGGCAATTGGGGGTCTTTGAAAGGTTTCAAAAGGAGTAAAATAGACATCAAGTACGGAAAAATTCAAAAGGAGAAGGTTAGCATTGAGCTGAGGATCCGAAAAACTGGTCTCTAATCCATCTCTGTTTCCTTGCTATGTGACCTTGGACAAATCATTTTTCTTTCAGGTCTTCCCTTTCATTCCATCCTCTTCCTCTACCAGAAAAAAAAAAAAGTCACCCTAGAAGATCTCTAAAATGTCAGACTATATGAGATGATTAGTAATGAGCTCTTTCATGTTGCCCAGACTGATGTCTATGGGCGACATAGCTAGCTATGATCCCTGAACTACTCATTGTCATAGGCGAAGAAATCAAGGTCTAAATTTTCTCCAACTCAGTATCAATTCAGAGCTCAGAACTAATTTTTTCCATCCTGATCCTGATGCTGTTATTATATATATTTTTAATTCTGCCCCAAATAGTGCATCTTTCAAATGATTACTGTGACTCCTAGAAAAAGCTTAAAATATATTCCCGACACGGTTTACTCAGAGAAATGTTTCTTTCTTTCTTTTTTTTTTTAAAGTGTATATGTGAAAATGGGGAGGGGGTAGGTAATTCTTCCTATTAAACAATTGATTCCTTAGGATCTGGAATACTATATAGATCCCAAAAGTCTACTGGAATACAATTCTCTCTGGCAGAGGTGACTTGTTAAGCAATTATGCAAGTGGCAGGGCAGGGAGGGAGGCCCAACGGATGGACCTGGAGAACAAGCAGAGGTGATAAACTGCAAAATCACCTACCCCAGTTCACAGTACCGTCCGGGGTCAGCCCTAGGGAAACCCTTCCAGCAGCCTCGGACTCCGAGCGCCCAAGTTTGCACGCTTCCACGCATTCTATTGATTCGCACTTGCGTCCTTCAACAGGTAGCGCCAATTACAGCCCCCCACACACGGGCCCCCCCAGCATAATGGCCAATCTCGCCGTCAATCAAATAACTTCACCTACCTTTTCTAAATTCTCCCCTCCCCCTTTCATTGGCTTTTCCTCCGGCCTATCCCCAAATTTCTTCCGCGCCTCGCGACCGCGGAACTCGGCCCTGCGGAGCCCAGGATTGGAGCCGAGGCTACTCCCGCCCTTTGACGTCCCCGGAGCTCTCCGCCCCTTTCGCCGGCGCCCCGCGTCCCGAAGTGGAGGGGGCGGGGCGAACGAGGGGGCGTTCCGGGGGGCGGGGCTTGCGGCCCACGGCGGGAGGGCGGAGCCTTCTGGGAGCCTGCCTGCTCGGTTAGGACCTCGGAGAGCGCCGGGCGCCGCGACCAGAGGGACTGGAGAAGCGGCCGCGGTCGGGCGGGATTGACGCCTGAGAGCCCGCCTCCCTCCGCGCCTTCGGCTTCTCGGGCTGGCTGGCAGCTAGCGGCGGCCGAGGAAGGTGCCTAAGTCGGGAGTCCGATAGTCATCCCTCTGGGACGCCGCCGCCGCCGTCCAGCCGCGGCTCCCTCACACCTGTGTGTGTGTGTGTGTGTGTGTGTGTGCTTGAGCGTGAGCGCCCGCGCGCGAATTTCTGTGAGAGGCTTGCGTGTGCTCCGGCTGGGCGCGCGAACGAACGTCCGTGTGAGGGAGGGGGTTTGCGCGAGCTCCGCGCCTAGGCGCTCGACCCGGGGAGACCCCGCGGGAGCGGCGGCTGTGCGCGCGCCCCGCCGGCTGAGGCGGGACTCGGGCCGCGGCCGGGGCCGCCGCCGCCTCACGTCCCGCCTCGAGCCGCCGCGGTGCTGCGGGGAGAGCGCACGGGCGGGCGAACGCGGCGGCTGCGGCGGGCCGAGCGGGGTCGGGGGTGAGGGGTGAGGGGAGCGGGGACGGGGGAGAGGAGGGAGGAGGGCTGGAGAGGCTGGGAGGGAAGGGGGGCGGGGGGGAGAAGCGGAGGCAGCCGGCGCCGCCGTTCGCCCCTCCCGTCGGCTGTCGCTGTGGGTCACCCGCAGATGTTTTGGGGTCCGGCTTTTTTTTCGGGGGGGGGGGAGATTGGGGAATAGAAAAAGGCCTCCCCCTCATGACCTACTGAGGAAAAGGGAGCGTGGGAGATGACGGGGGAGAGCCCAGAAGGTGGTAGTAAATACCCGCTCTCCCACCGCGCGACCTCGACATCGCTTATCTGAAAATATTCTGAGCTGAACCCTTTAGAAGGAAGGCTCTCCCTGAAGAGAAGACAGAGTCTTGGTCTTTTGGACTCCGGCTCGATTGTATAATAATAATGATGATATAATGCTAATGACGATGATGACACTGCCTTTTATTTTTACCCCAGTGCTGATAAAGCGTAGCTACAGCTGGGGAGAAAGCCCTTGAAAATGGGGTGTATGAGGAGGAGATACTGTTGCTTTTAGAGTCATTATTTTATTATCTCTTTTTTTTTTTTTTTTGAAGGATGTTCTTTTTTGGAATTAAAATTTGACACGATAAAGTCTGACTCTCTCCCTTTTTCTCTTTCTTTTAGTCACTTAGAGCCAAGGCTCTTAAAATGGGGACTGGCTACTGCCTTGACTGATGAAAAGCTGAACACTTTCACGCAGGTGTAAGTCCGTGTGTTAAGTCACCTTTTTTTTTTTTTTTTTGCATTTCTCAACAGTTTTTAAAATGAAGAAGTTTAATTTCCGAAAAGTTTTGGATGGCTTAACTGCCTCCTCCCCTGGCAGTGGTAGCAGCAGTGGCGGTAACAGTGGTGGTGGGCCTGGAAGTGGTTCCGTACATCCTGGAGGGACTGCAGGGCTTCTTAAAGAGGAGATTCAGGAAACCCTGACTTCAGAGTATTTCCAGATATGCAAGGTAAGTTTTGAATTGGCTTAAAGCTTGTCTTTCTTTCTTTCTTTCTTTCTTTTTCTTTCTTTTTCTTTCTTTCTTTCTCGTCGTGAGGAAAGAAGAATTAAAAAAACAAAAAACCAAAACAAAACAAAAAACAACAAGGCTGGCACTAGGGACTGGAAATTGTTGAGATGCCAGCATTAGAGAACTCTATAGATAGATGTTTGAATTAATAAAGATATTCTAGGCATTGACTTCAGCATCAATTTAGAAAGCTATGTTAGTTTGAAGTGGATATAAGCCAACATAAGAAGTAGAATTTGCAAGACAATGGTAAGGCCCAAATTGTGGACAAAATTTTTAATGTAATGTTTATGTAGAAGTAGTAAACTGACAGAAAAAAATCATTCTAGTTGATTCTTTGTTGACATTCAGAGAAACTATTATTTTATTTCACTGTGGAGTATAAGATGATTATGGCTATTAAGATGTTTCTAGAAGTAAGTAGATAATAGCTAAATAAATATATCCATTTTACAAGATCTAATGGTATGGTTTTATATTTGTTGTTTAAAATTCTGTGGAAAAACATCCCCAGATTCTTAGATTCTTAACAAACAACTTGCCATGGACTTAATATTTGTAAAAACTTAAAATATAGCCTGTGTTCTGGTTTAGTGAGGAAACATTTTAGGTAATTATGCTTAAATGTTCAACTTCTAATGAATAAGCAAAAGAAAGAGTTTTTGATGGGGAGACACGAGAATTTACAAAGCAAACATTTTGCTACTAGACAGTTATATTTTCTGACATAGTTTATAATTTTTATTGTTCCTTTTTGGAGGGAGGTTTCTAGGAATGTGTTTTTGACCTGCCATTGTACAATTAAAAAAGCTACTAAGTCATTCATATGATACAGATGAATATAGCTTTAAAATATTTGAATACATAAGAACAAATCATGAATTTTTGAAATCACAGAAATTATTAAATTTTTTGGTACTTCAAAATAATTTTTTTGAAATTATTAAAATTATTTTTGTAGTAAATAACATATAATGAGATAGGTTTCAATTATTGTCTTAGTCTCCATTTTCAGTAAGGTCATTATAGAAACATTTAATCTGTAGTTATTAAAGTATTATATATTACTTTACATAAAAGTGAGTTTATTCAGAATTAGGTCAGATTATTGCCAGATAGATGTAGTTCTACCCTGTGAGGTTTGTATGCATAAAATTTTGTATACAAAGTTGTATATAATTTCATTCTCATTTTGAAATAATAGATACTTTGTCAGATTAGGGCTTAATATCGGTCACGAGACAAATATATAAAAGGGTCTTAGCAGTCATATTTGAACTGCTAATCAGTTGAATAATGCCCTGATTATCTAATCTTTGGCATATTACTGTTTCCACCCCCAGATTCTGAAAAAATTTCCAAATTCTTTTAGTTCATGAATGTGAGGCAGGAGAATTTTGGTAAAGATAAAATTGGTATACAAAAGATAGACCACTGTAACAGAGTTGCATTGGACTGTTGAGGTTTTGAACCTGGTAGAGAAGGTTTTAAATTAAAAACTTCAGGGGAAATGGATGAATGCAAGAGAGGAAAATAGGATATATAGTTATTTTCCTATTCAGATAGGAAATAGACATGAAAAGTGGCATAAGTTAAATATGTATTACTTCAAAAACATATGGCATGGTAGGAACACTGGCCTAGGAATCACATTGTATTTTATTTAAAGCTCTGTCACTTTCCAGACATGTGTCTTGGGCAAGCCATTTATCTGCCTTGAACCTTGATTTTTCCCATATAGTATGATAAGTATTTCTGCTCTTCTGACTTAAGAAGGTTATTGGGAAGATCAAATAAGACACTTAAGCGAAGGCAATGTGTAAATTGGGAAAGACAATAAGATGTGTATTTTTATATCCTTATAGTTTTAAAATTACCTTGTTGAGATGATTATAAGCAGTGGGCTATAGTAATATAGGTAACAAAATTATACTTTCAAAGTAATTAGAAAGATAGAGAGTTATATAAGTGGAACACTAATAGTATTGAAATGATACTAAATGGGGAAAGTACTAAATTATCTTTGGATAGCAATACAGTTAATTTTAAAAAGTGATTTTATGATTGTACTTTAGGTTACCTGGACTATAACCTAAAGAATAAAATATATAAAAATGGATTAAGGAAGTTTCAAAGTTAGAACTGTTACTAAAATGGGGACTTCATTTGGACTCACTGATTAAATGTGCAAAGAACATTCTATTCTGAGTACTAAGCAGTTGGCACCTTTTGGGTACTTGTACCTTTTCCACATGGCCAAAATTAAAGTACAAATCTGAAATCCGCTCTTTTGAAAAACATCCTGCTCTCTATTTTCTGATCAGTCATCAAATCCTATCTATTCCATTTCCTTAGTATTTCTGAAATCTGTTCCCTTTTAGCCATTTCCAGTACCTGTTCATTCTATCGTATTTTCTTGTCCAGTCTCTTGAACAAATCACTTCCTCCCTCATCTTCTTACCTCTTGTTTTACCCTATTCCAAGTGATTTTGTTATATGAATGGTTATTTCTGAACTCTAATGTTCATTATATCATTTCCCTGCAAAAAATTCTGGGTTGGTTTCCTTAGTGCAGTGACGCTCTACAAACAAAAGTCTAATGTGAAACCCTGTAAATAACATCTATTAAAACAGATAAATATACTTTATTGGCACACATTTAAAGAATAAATTACATAGCTATTCAATAAAAATCTTTTTTTTATATTTGTTTTTTGTTGTATAATATTAGCCCTGGAAGGTAGTAGGACTTTTGCTGGCCTTAAGGTAAAAATATAAAGCTACAACCTTTATAATCAGTGACAAATGTAGAAGAAGTTCAAAAACACAGAAATGATAGAAGAAACTTTGGTTCAAGATTAGCAAAACAATACGTTGGTTTACTGCAATCTCAGTTCAGTATGTATACATTTGAATGTCTATTTGTTCAGATATTTGTGAAATACATGAAATGCCTTTTCTGAACTTGAATTCTATGAAACACGGTTTGAAATGATTGCCCTTAACAATAAATGTCAAACTGCTTAACTTGCTCTCTATATAGTTCCCTTTAGGTAGGGTTCCTGTTTACCTTTCCATCCTCATTTCCTTGATTTCCTAAACATTACATTACCTGACAGCACTGTATTTTCATATATCAGTGCCTTTTCTTAATCTCTTGCTTCTGACTACAATATCCTTTCCAGGTTTAATAAAATTGGAGAGTTCCCAATTATTTTTTTTTAAAAGACTTATTTATTTTAGAGAGAGAGAGCTAGAGAGCATGCACAAGCATGAGGAGAAGGAGATGGAGAGGGAGGAGAGAAACCTCAAGCAGATTCCCTGCTGAACAAAGCCCAAGGAGGGTTTCAATCCCAGGACCCTGAGATCATGACCTGAGCTGAAATTATGAGTTGGATGCTTAACAGACTGAGCAACTCAGATGCTTGCCCCAGCTACTTTTTATTTCATAGTTAAAATACCACCTCCATGAAACCAGCTCTGACCACTGCCTTCCTTTTTTACTACTCAAAGCAGAGTTAGTTTTTTGTGTTTGTTTGTTGTTGTTGTCGTTTGCTTTTTCTGGTTTCCTGTAGCACCTGGCATATTCCTATAGAGTTAATTTAGCACCTTATTGTGATTAGAAATTTTATTTTTTCTGTCACTATTATATTGTCAACTCTTTGAGAGGTAAATATATTTGTATCCATATAATTGCTAGGCTGCTCATTACCTAGCAGACCAGTAGTTCTCAACTCTGTGTAAAAGAGAGATTTCTAGTTTCACCCATCTTAGAGAATCAGTACCTAGGGATTGGGCCTACGCACTTGGATTTTTTGAAAAGGCCCCACAGGAGATTTTGATACACGGTCAGTACTGAAAACAATTATATACTTTATGAATGAACATGGTTGGTTGATTAATTGAAATGAGATTAAAGCAGAAAGTCATTAATAATGATAAATGTCTTAAACATTTTTTTTGTCTTAAACATTTTATTTAAATAGAAAACATGTAAATATACATCAATTTACAAATCACTTGATAAATGAACAAGATTTTTTTGTTGAGCATTGATTCTCTAATTGGAGTTCTGTGTGAACTTTTCTTCCACAAATATCCCAAATTCATTATGTATAATTTTTTATTTTAATTTATTTAAAGTAGAATAAGAACTTATATGCCTTGAAGCAGAATGTGAGGTCCTTCTAGACGATTCTTACAATATTCTTACAATAAAGTAAGCTGGAGAAAAGAAAATATTATTAAGAAAATTATAAGAAGAAATACATTTATAGTACTATATTTCTTAAAAAAATTCCAAGCATCAGTGGACCCATGAGATTCATTACCATGTTGTTCAAGCACCTGCTATATATTTCACATATATTTAAAAAGTATAGATGAGTGTATATATACATGAATGTGTATATATACACACACATACACATGATGTGTGTGTATGTATATATAAAAACTAGATATATATCTAGATTTATGAATATATTATATATATATATATACACACATATATATGCCTATAGTTAACTCACCTACACTTAATTAGGCTGGAAGTAGGAGAGTATGAGTATGCTAGCTAGAGTTTCTAGTAGTAAGTATTCAGGGAATCATTAATATCAATCTATGTTTTGCAAAGAGAATGGGAAGTTTTTGTTAATCTAGCAGGTTGGTAAAGTTAGAGAACTTCATCTGTAAGATCTCCCATTTGACCTTCATAATAGTTTTATAAGTAAGGCAAAGAAAGTCTAAATATTTGTATTTTACTGGTGAGACATCTGAGGCCAGTGAATTTAAGTGGTATCCTTAGGTCTCCAAGTTGGTAGGAGGCATAGCTAAGTTTAAAGCTCTGTTCTTCCATTATTAAATCCAGCATTTTTTCTGCTTTATTGTTCTTATTAAAAAAAATCAACATGATCAATTGTTTTATCATTCTTATTAAAAAAATCAACATGATCAATTGCTTAGGCATAGCTAAGTTTAAAGCTCTGTTCTTCCATTATTAAATCCAGCATTTTTTTCTGCTTTATTATTCTTATTAAAAAAAATCAACATGATCAATTGTTTTATCATTCTTATTAAAAAAATCAACATGATCAATTGCTTAGGAAACATAGAGACTTTGAGAAGACAGACTTTTCTGTTGGCTCCCCTTCAAAATACATCCTAAATCTGACCACATCTCTTCACTTCCATGATATCTTTTGCCTGGACTACTATTCTATAGCTTTCTAGGTGTTTTATGTTTTCACTCAGTCCTCACTACACAGTATCCTCACATAATAAGCAGCAGAATCCTTTTAAAATTTGAATCGTATTATGGGCTTCCTGCTCAGAACTCTTCAATGGCTTTTATTTCTCTTAAAAATAAAAACAAAATTCCTCTTAATGTCTTATAAAGATCTAAATGATCTGGTCCTGATAAGACATCATTTTCAACTGTACTTCCTGGTACTTAAACTGTACCAGGTACATTGGCTTTCTTACCATTTCTCAGACATGATTTCTGCTTCAAGGCTTTTGCATTCGTTGTTTCCTTTACCTGGGACACTCTCCTCCCTGATAATTATATTACATATTCCTTTTACATTATTCAATTCTTAGTTCAATTGTTAACTTCTTAAGAGAGAAGAAGAGAGATCTTTTTTTAAAATTTATTTTTTATTGGTGTTCAATTTGCCAACATGTAGAATAATACCCAGTGCTCATCCCATCAAGTGCCCCCCTAGTGCCCATCACCCAGTCACCCCCACCCCCCGCCCACCTCCCTTTCTACCACCCCTTGTTCGTTTCCCAGAGTTAGGAGTCTCTCATGTTCTGTCTCCCTCCTTAGAGAGATCTTCATTGATTGCTGCTCACTTGCTCTCTTTCTGCCCTTATCCTGATTACTTATTCTTGATAACACAACTATCTGCTATTACATTATATATTTGCTTGTTGTTTACTTCTATCATAATTTAACTTCATGAAGGTGGGGCCTTCTTATGTTCACTACTATCTTACCAATTCATAGAACAGTGCCTGCCATATAGAAGACAGTTAATTATTTGTTAAATGAATAGATGAATAAATAAGAGCAAGGAAACTGATAGAATGTAACTAGAGGGATACCTGGGTTGCTCAGTCAGTTAAGCATTCAACTCTTGATCTCATCTAAAGTCTTGATCCTCAGGGTCTTGAGTTTAAGCTCCATGCTGGGCATGGAGCCTACTTTAAAAGAAAAAAAAAGCAAATTAGATATTATTTTGAACAGCCTCTTGGAAAAGGCTCTTATGAAGTAAATGTATGTTATATAAAGACATGGAAACCATTCAGTGAGTGACACCACTTTAGGAATATGGTGTGTAATTTTTAATAAGATATGAAAAAGAAGATTGTAGAGATACTCAAGTTTCAGTTTTTATTGAGGAAGATATAAGGGATATTTTTGTTTCTAAATGATCTTTTTAGGGGAACAATTTCAGAAGTACTAGATTGACAGTGACAAATACATGGAATGCTCTAGACCTAATTAATGAAATAGGCAAAAATAAATATATTACAAGAACCAAATGGAATAATTCCTAAAGTTTTGAGTAAACTCTTAAATTAGCCAACTTCCTATCCATCATATTTATAAGTTGTTTTTATAAATGGTCTTGGTGTCAGAGATAACATGTAGATAACTGGTGTAACTTCTGTAAGGAAATGGATTTGTAACATGATCCTCATACCAGATATAACATTAGATCTTCTCAGATCAATGGCTATAAAATCAGGAACATAGGTGTGGAGGGCACCTGGATAGCTCAGTTCATTAAACATCTAATCCTTGATCTGAGCTAAGGGTACTGGGATTGAGCCAATGTCAGGCTCCCTGCTCAATGGGGAGTCTGCTTGAGAATTCTCTCCCCCTTTTCCCCTCCCCCTGCTTGTTCTCTCTCTCTCTCTCTCTCTCTCTCTCTCTCTCTCTAAAATAAATAAATCTAGAAAGAAAAAGAAAGAACGAAAGAAGGAAGACTATAGAGAATTAGGCTTTCCAGGACCCTAGAAAGCTCAAGAAGGACAAATGCCTAGGTATTCCTATTATTATCATCAGTCTTTAGGTTTTCCATTGTCTCCACATTCTTTTAATTTCACACCATTTTATTTGGGAAGGTTTTGTAACTGAGTTTGGCACAAGACCATGATCACAGGTCTACATATCTGCAATTTTCATTCATTAAAATATTCCCTGAGATGTGTGAATTTCTCTCATTCTACACTATAACTGGTAGAACAAAAGATAGTACTGTTGACACTGCAGGATAACTTATAATGGGTAAAGCATCTGACAATGACTTCATGCTTCTGTCACCAAAATGAACAGTTGAGGGTAGGCATTTTTAAGACTAGGAATGGAGGCAAACCAGAAGACTTAAGCAACCTTGTTAGGGTTGTGATGTTAACAAATTTAAGTATCAAAGGAATTAAAATTATTATTATTTTTTTAGAATCTGAAACAAAAGCTAGATTATTCAGTTACTTTGTTTATCTTTATCTCTACTTTGTTTATCCTAAGAGCATAAGGGTGCAGGGACTGGCTCATGTAAGGGATTATAGACTTGTAGGAAGTATGTTTATAAATTTTTTTATTTAAAGATTTTATTCATGAGAGACACACAGAGAGAGAGGTAGATACAAGCAGAGGGAGAAAATTATGTTGCCATTGTGGAAAGTGGCATGGAGGTTCCTCAAAAAAATTAAAAATAGAACTACCATATGGATAGTGATTTCATTACTGGATGTTTATGCGAAGAAAACAAAAACACACTAACTCAAAAAGATCTATGCGCACTGATGTTTATTGCAGCATTATTTATAATAGCCAAATAGGCAACCCAAATGGCCATTGATAGATGAATGAATAAAGATGTGATGTATATATAGTAGAATATTACTCACCCATATAAAAGAATGAGATCTTGCCATTTGCAACAACATGGATGGACTTAGAGGGTATTAATGCTAAGTAAGTCAGACAGAGATAGATACCATATGATTTTCTCTTATGTATGGAATTTAAGAAACAAAACTAGATGAAAGACAAAAGAAAAACAGACTCTAGAGCAAACTGGTTGTTGCTGGAGGGGATAGGTGAAATAGAGGGGATTAAGAATACATTTACTGTAATGAGCACTGAATGATAGGATGGAGCTGTTGAATCATATTGTGCACCCAAAACTAATATAACACTGTTAATTATACTTCAACTAAAATATATATATATTAAAAAATAGCACTATCATACTTTATGTATGTCCCAATATAGAACTATCTTAAAAACTTAACATAATTTCCAAGTTTGTTTATGCATAGGATTATTACTAGTGATTAAAATGAATTCTTATATCTTGAAGTTTAGTGCATTTCTGTAGACTTCCTTCTGCCTTCACTTGAAGATTTGCCTGCAAAAAATCATAGGGTTAAGTTACAGTTTACTTTTAATGATAGAATGATTGTATTGCTTTCTAATATCATATTTCTATATATCATTTACATATTAGCTTAATAGCAATAACTTTGTATTCATTAAAGGTTTGAAGTAGAAGCCCTGTTTTAAGCTTTATTTTTTTTAATAATAAATTTATTTTTTATTGGTGTTCAATTTGCCAACATACAGAATAACACCCAGTGCTCATCCCATCAAGTGCCCACCTCAGTGCCCACCACCCAGTCACCCCCACCCCCCGCCTCCTCCCCTTCCACCACCCCTAGTTCGTTTCCCAAAGTTAGGAGTCTCTCATGTTCTGTCTCCCTTTTGTTTTAAGCTTTAAATTGAGTTTTTTTCCTATTAGAGGAAACTGAGTTTTTTGTTCCTACTTAATTGTCAAAATAATGATCTTTATAAAATATTTTGGTTATAGCTGCAGTGCTCTTTTTTATTTTTTATTTATTTTATTTTATTTTTTATTTTTTATTCTTTTAGGGCTCTTTTTTAAATTAAAAAATTTAAAGCATCTTTTTTTTAAAGCATCTTTTTAATATTTGAAAGGCTAATCCCTTAATGTGTATAATATACTGGGGAATCATGCCTAACTTTCTAAGTAATGCTAAAATTCATCGATTAAGACTTAGAAAATCAGTGATTAAATTTTAGAAAGCCAAAATTAGAAACCATATTAAAAGGATTTAGAGAAAGTAGTTGTAAAGAATAGACTACAAGACCTCCAGAAAGTACATAATAGGCCCACTGTGATACATGTGTAGAGGCTTGATTAAATGACTGCAATAATACTATTTGGTTGATTTATCAATAAAATCACTTAAGATATTTTCTGGACTTATATAAGATATTAGAAAGGAGAGTATGATTTTAGTTCCATTGGAGGCCTAAAATTACCAGTTGTTATTAATGGTATATGGAATTATTTTGAATGTAATGATATAATCATTATGATATATAATGATATATGATATAATCAATGAATGTAATGATATAATCAATATAATGAATACGAAAATGTATATATCATGTTTTAACTTTAGATGGGTGCCTTATAATTGGTTTATATATATATCTGGTAAACATCTTTTGGATTGAAAATAGCATAAAAACATCATCATAGTATATGACATTTCATTATAAATAAAATTGATCGTTTTGTAATGGTGGTTTTAAATGTAGATTTGATGCCTGGATTCCGAAAGGTAAGGATTGGTAACTAGAGAAAACTGATAGTTTTAAAAAGATTTTTTTTCTTTGCTAATCATCTGTAAATTTCAGTGACATTAAAAACTAGTACTTTACCTAAATATATACAACAAAATTAGACTGTCAAGAAAATTAATTGGATTGGTTAATGTTCATATAATGTTCAATTCATTATAAATTGACTAAATATCTTTCTATAAATCTGTAAACCAAAAAAGTTTGAAAATCAGTAGTACAATCAATTGAGAAATTAGAGTGAGTCTAGGGAAATGCTTACAGTTTGTAAACATTTGAGTAAATGAGAAATGTAAACCTAACAAGGAAAAAATAGAAGTAATCAGAATACTAAGAGGAGAACTCAAAAGTAGAGGTAAATAATCTGATGCTTTCTTCAGAAAGAATATTAAGAAAGAAACTCAGGAATGTCTCAGCATTGCAGAGAGGTCAAGGATAGTGAAAACAAAGCTGACAAATTAAAAACAAACCAGAACTGAGAGAACCTATTTAGATCAGGAGGAAGTTAAGGTAAAAATATTTTCAGTAAGATGATGAATAAAATTAAGGGCACACTATAATGGAGGATAGAGTTGATACAATTAATACTTTTAAGAGATGTGTTGGGATGTCTGGGTGGCTCAGTCAGTTAAACATCTGCTTTTGGCTCAGGTCATGATCTCAGGGTCCTGTAAGTCGGGGTCCCTGATCAGTGAGTGTCTGCTTCTCCCTCTACTTGTGCTCTACACCACCACACCACTGCCCCTGCTCATGAGCACCCTCTCTCTCTCTCAAATAAATAAATAAATAAATAAATAAATAAATAAATAAATAAATAAAATCTTTAAAAAAAAGAATAGATGTATAAAGGGGTGCCTGGCTGGTTCAGTCAGTAGAGAATATGACTCGATTTTGGGGTTGAAAATTCAAGCCCCAGGTTGGGTGTAGAGATTACTTAAAAATAAAATCTGAAAAAAAAGGTACATTTAAAAAAGCGAATAGATGTATAAGAAGAATACAAATTTATTAGCTTACAGTTCTGGAGGTCAGAAGTGTGAAATGGGTGTCATTGGGGTAAAATGAAGGTGTTATTAGGGCTCTAAGAGAGTGTTTTCTCTAGAGAATTGCTTATAATTCCTTCTATGTTCTTCCCATCACTGGCCATTTGAATTTTTCTCACACTGCATCACTGTGACACTAACTTTCCTGCTTCCCTCTTCCATATTTAGAGACCTTTATGATCATATTGGGCCCACTGGGATAATCCAGATTAATCTCCCCATTTCAAGGTCTACTGATTAGCAATTTTCATTTCATCTGCAACCTTGATTCCCCTTTGCCATAAAACTTAACATATTCACAGCTTCTTTAGGGGGTCATTATTCTGCCTTTCACAAAGATGTTCATTACTTTCATCTATCTGTTGTTTTTTGAGTTACCTTATTGAAAATAAACAGGAAATACCATAATAAACAGTTTCAATAATTATCAACTTTGCAAATCTTGATCTGTTTTATTGTTTTAATGCAAATGTCAGTCATTATGCCATTTCATCTGTAAAAACTTCTGAGATAACATCCTCCCTTTCTCCTTTTCAAAAATATAAACTTTCTCCCCTTCTCCTCTTAAAAAATCTCCGGTACGATTATCACATCTAAAAACATTAACAGAGTTTCTTTATACACTCTAATATGCATTTAATGTTTAAATTTCCTCAATTGTTCCGTATTTTGTAATTGATTTGTTTCAATGGGAAACCAAACAAGGTTCACACTGCATTTTCATCTGGCTTGAAGTTATCTTTAACTCAATTTGTGTAAAGTTACAGAGTTTTGTTTTGTGTATCTTATGCTTTTGTGTGTGTTGTTGAAAACAAAACTCTTTGCCTATTGCCTTTTTAAACTGTTAGATTATATGTGAGGAATAGATTTCAGACTTTTAAAATTTATTTTCTAGAGATGGTCACATCTTTTAAGAAATTGGAAAAAGTATTTTTAAGTAAGTCTAAGCTACTCCTCCTACTTCATGATGTAGGGTAAATTTCCCTTAGATTATTGGAAAAGAGGAAAATATAAGAGACATAAAAGACATAGAATATGTGAAAATAAGACTGGAGTTGATTCTTTAGGTTGCATCCGATGGTATTAATTTTTATCTATGACGTAAGTTATTGGAGGGATTAGGATGGGAGCCAGTTTCACATATCTCTTGTTTTAATAATATTTTAAAAATAGATGAAAAAGTAAAACATTTATTTGACAAAGACTCACTCTGTAGTACTTAGAATTATATAGCAAGAAGCTGAGGAGAGCCTGGGTGGCTCAGTTGGTTAAATGTCTCACTCTTGGTTTTGGCTCAGGTCATGATCTCCAGGTCCTGAGATAAAGCCCTGCGCGGGGTCTGTACTCAGCAATGACTCTGCTTGAGATGCTTTCTCTTTCTTTCCCCTGTCCCTCTCCTCACTCGTGCTCTCTTTTTTCTCTCTTTCTAAAATAAATAAATATAACTAAATGAAATATTTTTTAAAAAGCTGAAAGTAGGGTATCCCTGGGTGGCACAGCGGTTTGGCGCCTGCCTTTGGCCCAGGGCGCGATCCTGGAGACGCGGGATCGAATCCCACGTCGGGCTTCCGGTGCATGGAGCCTGCTTCTCCCTCTGCCTATGTCTCTGCCTCTCTCTCTCTCTGTGACTATCATAAATAAATTAAAAATTTTAAAAATAAAAAATAAAAAAATAAAAAAAAAAGCTGAAAGTGGATTAGTCAACTCTTTTTTTTCTCTCAAGAGAAGTTATTGGAGAAGAGAGAGTTTTCTCTCTCCTAAGTTATAGGATATTTAAGACTCAGGTTAATAGGCTAACTATACTTATAGAACTAGACTGGAGGGCAGTAAGGAAAGGATCAAAATACTTATGAGGAACATACTTTGATTTATTGAGAGTTCCATTTTTAAATAATCTGTATATTATTTTTATTGATTATTTATATAATTCAGAAGTTTACTTACTCTAATTCTCTTCCATCCTTAGATAGTTATTATTGGAACTTTCTTTGCTTTTTTCAGTTCTATCTTAACCAAAATTTCTTTGCTATTTGAGGTAATATTCAATACTCTTGTGTTTTGACAGTTACTCAGCATAGGTATTAGGTGAATTCATTTACTTTTGTGTATTACTTACTATGTACTTTTTTATTGAAGGCCTATTTTATATATAACTCTATACTAGGCACTTTGTAACTGGGCCATCATTTTTTTTTTAATTTGTGAGGCCAGCACACACTAAATGAACCACTTATATTTTTATGCAATTAATGATTTGCAACATGTGTATTTAATTCATTTTTTGTAGCTTTTATGAAATTTCCTCTTTTAGTCTTCTTTAAATGGTTTAAGTTCTTTTCTCCCTTACCACTTTCCTCCTTTTTACCTTGTATTTCTATTTTTAAAATCATGTTATAGTATATTTGCTATCTTTCTCTTTGTCCTTTGTTTATCTTAATTTCTATTTATAGTCTCTTGGCTAAAAGCTCTTTTATTCTAAAGTGAAAGAATCTGGGAGATATTTATTTTAAGATTTTAAAGATTTTATTTATTTATTCATGAAAGACAGAGAGAGAGAGAGAGAGAGAGAGAGAGAGAGAGAGAGAGAGAGAGAGAGAGGCAGAGACACAGGCTGAGGGAGAAGCAGGCTCCATGCAGGGAGCTGGAAGTGGGACTTGATCCCGGGTCTCCAGGATCACGCTGTGGACTGAAGGTGGCGCTAAACCTCTGAGCCACCCAGGCTGCCCAGATTTTATTTATTTATTTGAGAGAGTGCAGAGCAAGAATGAGAGCATGAGTGAGGGGGAGGGCAGAGGAAGAAAGATGAGCAGGCTCCCCACCAAACTGACCCTGGGATCATGAAGGCACATGTTTAACCAATTGAGCCACCCAGGTGTCCTGGAAGATATTTAAAATGTATTTCTTTTGCCACAATTTTATTCTCCTAACAAGTCTAATACTCTTATTGTACTCTTAATATACCAAAATAGCTCTTTAAGTCACCATTTCTCTTTTATTACTAATTTTTCTCTGAAAGGATTGAAAAGTGTTTAATCTTGATCTGTTAAGTGTAATCTTCAAAGAATAATCTTCAAATCATGCTTTTTTATTTCTTGATAACTAATGTAATTTCTGCCTTCATACAAAACAGGATTATACATTTACCATAAATGTAATTTATTTAATTTTAACATTTTCACAGTGTCTGTATATTTCATTCTGAGGAGAGCTATAGGATTAAAAAGCTTGGAGCACAACTCAAATTTTGAGGGGATATAGTGCTAATAGTTGAACACCTAAGATTTGACAGCTGAAAACAAAGTTGGGAAGAACAAGGAAAGAAGAATTTGAGGTATAATTTACACATAATAAAATTCATAGGTTTTATTTTTTATTTATTTTAGTTTTTAAAGATTCCATTTATTGGGGATCCCTGGGTGGTTCAGCGGTTAGCGCCTGCCTTCGGCCCAGGGCGTGATCCTGGAGTCCTGGGATGGAGTCCCACATCGGGCTCCCTGCATGGAGCCTACTTCTCTCTCTGCCTCTGTCTCTGCCTCTCTCTCTCTCTCTCTCTCTCTGTGTCTTTCATGAATAAATAAATAAAATCTTAAAAAAAAGGATTCCATTTATTTATTCATGAGACACACAGAAAGGCAGAGACATAGGCAGAGGGAGAAACAGCCTCCTCGCAGGGAACCTGATGCTGGATTTGATGTGGGACTCTATCCCTGGACCCTGAGGTCACACCCTGAGCCAAAGGCAGATGCTCTACCGCTGAGCCACACAGGAGTCCTAAATTCATAGGTTTTAAATACTCAGTTCAATGAGTTTTGACAGTTATATATAGCTATGTAACCATCAGTCAAAATATACAGAATACCTGAAATTTTCTTAAAATTTCTTCTTGCCTCTATCCAGTTACTTTCCCACTCATACCCCTTTCTTGAGGCAACAAATTTCTGGCTTTTATTATAGCTTTGGTTTGCCTGTTCTTGGACTTCATATAAATAGAATCTTACAGTATGTATTTGTGTGTGTGTGTGTGTGTGTGTCTTACATGCAACGTAATGTTTTTGAGGTTGTCTGTGTTGTTGAATGTATCAGTACTTTGTCCCTTCTTTATTACTGAAATGTAGTCCATCAAAATATTTTTATTGAAAAATTACATTTCCATTGTAAGTATAGATATGCTCATTACAGAAAATACAGCAGGCTAGAGAGAAAAACATTATCAAATTATCCATATATTGAATACTCAGATACAGATAATAGTGATTTTTTGGGGTGCATTTTATCTCAGTATTTTTGTATGTTTAGTTCTTGTTATATGGACATAAATGACCATGCAAACAAAAACAGAGGGTATTCATTTAGAGCTTGCTAAAGTGAAGGAGTCAGCCATCATTACTTGCATTTGGAAGAGGCTCAAAGGCAAGTAGCAGAGTAGGGAAAGCTTTACAGTGGAAAAAAAGAGTAGACTTCAGATATGCTTTAATAGGAAGTTGTTGATATGAGAAACTGGAGGCAGGCTAACTAGAAGTGGGGCATTCTGTGTGATTGGTTTGGAAATCACATTTGTTTTTCTCTTATTCATACTGAGTTTGAAGTGTTGCGGGGGGAGAGATCTGCAAAAATCAGGGAAACTGGCAGTCATTGACCAAGTCCTAATGTTCTAGGCTGATTACTGCAGAGGTTGTGGTTTGGCTTCCTGGAATGGTTGCTGCAGGGATTGTGGTTTGGTTTCCTAGGCTGGTTGCTGCAGTTTCTGGGGCAGAATTTTGTTGTCATACCTGGTCTGGCCATTATATATTATGTGTTTAGTATCTCAGTTATATCATGGGTATTATGTTATATTATGTTATGGATCTTACAGAGAATTTTACATCCTAGTTTTTTTAGATTAACATTAGAACATAAACTTTTTTTATGTTAGGAATTTTTTCTTTACGTAAGTTTAATGGCTTTATAACATTCCATCTAGTGGATACACACTCCCTTCATTATTGGAAATTCAGGTTGTTTCCATTTTAAAAATAATGATCTAATGTATGTATGATCATTAAGCCTTCAGCATATACAGTATTATTTTCTCAGACTAGATTCTTAAAGGTTAATATGGTTGAGTTGTACACTCATATATATCTTGCTGAATTATTATCTAAAAGGATTCACCAGTTTAAATTTACCTTAGTGATATATAACTGCCAGTTTAATGGTTTAGGGATACTGTCACAAACTTTAGGTATTTAAAAATATTTTCTTTTTTTTTTTCTTTTAAAGATTTTATTTACTTATTTGAGAGAGAATGGTAGAGAGAGTCTGAGGGGCAAGGGAAAAGCAGAGGGAGAGGGAGAAGCAGGCTGCGGGCTCCATTCCAGGACCCAGGATCATGACCTGAGCCGAAGGCAGATGCTCAAGCAACTAAGCCACCCAAGCGCCCCTAAAAATATTTTTCTTAATTTAGTATATGAAAATTAGAAATTATAGTTATTTTAATTTATTTTTTGGTTATTAGTGATCTTGGTTATTTTCCTATATACTTATTAACCAGTTGAGTTTCTTCTAACATGATTTTTTTTCATATCTGTTACTTTCTCATCTCTTGGTTGTTAGTAATTTTCTGTTAGTTCGTATAAAATTTTTATTTCTTAATTTTTTAAAAGATTTTATTTATTTATTTGACAGAGAGAGCACAAGCAGGGGAAGCAGCAGAGGGAGAGGGAGAAGCAGACTCTCTGCTGAACAGGGAGCCTCATGTGGGGTTTGATCCCAGGACCCTGAGATTATGGCCTGAGCTGAAGGCAGAAGCTTAACCAAATGAACTACCCAGGGGCCCTTGTGTAAAATTTTTATATATAAAATATATCAATCTTTTGTCTGTTATATTTTTGTAAAAAAATTTCCTAGCTCATTTTTTGCTTATTCATAATTTTCATTATATATATTTTTGTATAACTAAATTTATTGGTCCTTTCCTTTTTATCTGCTTTAAGCCAAAGAATTGCCTCTGAAATTCAGAGTTTTGATTAAATAATCATCTCTATTTCACTTTATTTTCTGGTGTTTTGATCTTTTGGGTTTTTTTATTTTTTAAAAGATTTTATTTATTTATTTGAGAGAGCAAGTGTGAGAGAGAGTATGAGAGAGAAAAAGAACGAGCGAGCGAGAGAGACAAAGAGAGCACATGCGCACGAGCAGTGGGGAGAGGCAGAGGGGAAGCAAACTCCCCGCTGAGCAGGGAACCCCACAAGGGACTCAATCCCAGGACCTTGGGATCTTGACCTGAGCCAAAGGCAGATGCTTCACTGACTGAGCCACGCCGGTGCCCTGATCTTTTATATTATAATTTTTTAATCCAGTTAGAATTTGTTTTGGTTTATATGGTATGACTCTAAAATGACTTTTTCCTCCTTATAACCCAGTTTTATCATATAATTTATTAACTGATTCTATCTACTAGTTGTGATAATCCTTTGTCATAAATTAATGTTCAATAGGTACTAGAATTTGAATCTGGGATAACAATGTTCTTCCATCTTTCTGTTCTTATGTCAGTACTATATTAACTTAATTTTTAGGCTAAAGACTGGCCAAAATAACATGTAGATTGGGTTTTGGAACATTTGAAAGGAAGTGCAGTATCTCTGCCCATCAACCAGACTGTATTTCTATAATCAGACAGAGGAGATTGCATATGAAAGGGAACCATGAAACATCTCAGTAAGAGGGTATTAGGACTTGTACAGGATTTGGGTGCATGTTAGTTGGTTTTAGGAAAGGTCAAAGAAATGTGAATTGAGTGTTGTCAGAAAGTGGGGGACAATTCTGTCATTTGAATCCTAAGAATTTTTATGTAGGAGGGCTAAAGTATAATTGCTAAAGAAGCAGCAGTTGCTTATGTTATTTTTTTTTAAAGATTTTATTTATTTATTTATTCATGATAGACATAGAGAGAGACATGGGCAGAGACACGGGCAGAGGGAGAAGCAGGCTCCATGCAGGGAGCCTGACATGGGACTGGATCCTGGGACTCCAGGATCACACCCCGGACCAAAGGCAGGAGCTAAACCGCTGAGCCACCCAGGGATCCCAGTTGCTTATGTTAGTTGGATGTAGGAAACAATCATTACTGTGGTTTGCACAGTGTTCTTACATGTATCAGTACCCAGATGTGATTCTCCAGTGTTTTTTTTTTTTTTTGTCTTCATGTGATCATAGAGTGACCTTGTTTGATGTTGGTTTTCTATGAAACTGTTCATGTTCAACTGGAAAACACCATCGCCTAGCTTTTAGTGCCAGGCAAACTCTAGTTGATAGCTGCTAGAGATTGCTTTCTTTTTCTCTTTCAGCGGTTTTTTTAAAGTAGCTTTTGTAGTTAAAGTTGCTATAATATCTTGCTAATTAGGCCTGGTTCAAAACCCCGATAAGAGAATTATTTTATTAGTTGACAGCTAATAATCTATATTGGTTGATTTTAATTTGTTACATAACTATTCGACAACTACTATTTAGTATAATATACTTGAAATAGTGTACTTGAAAACAAGTATCCTAAGTTGTATATATATATGTGTATAACAATCGCTTGTGCTCTTTTCATTTGTACTGTTTCTCTATCATATTTTTTTTCTCTCCATTTTGAAAAAAATAATGCAAATTTTATTTCTTCCATATAATTTCCTAGTATATGCTCATTTTTAACTCTAGCTGATAGAAGATTTGAAGTAACTCTGGTTTTTCTGAGAGTTCAACACAGCACATCAATCACTTCAGTATTTTTATTTATTTATTTTAATTTAGTATTCTTATATAGCTGGGTAATATACAAAATTCCATATGCTGTGGAAATCAAACCAGTTTCCAAAAATAAAGCTATTTGTAGAAATAAAACTGATTTTCAAAAATCCTATAGGGAACTTTGTTGTATATATATTAGTGTGAATAGGTAAGCTGCCTGTAATATCCTGATTTTTCACCTGAGCTGTGTGACATCAGTTTAAACCAGTTATTTAACCAAATTACAGAAGAGGATTATTGTCTAGCCTGCATCAGTGCAAATATTTTACAATGCTAGGAGGCTCTCACTTCCATTTTTCTAAACCTTCCTTTTTAGTCACTTCTATACTGGCAAAAATAGGTTATTCGATAAAGGGATATTATGTGAGGTAATTCTAAAATCTTTAGCAAATGTATATTTTGAGGAGAGCATTGTATTTAACAGAAGGATGGCCAGACTCTTGAATATATCATACTCACAAACTTAATTTACTGAGTCTGGTGAAGATTCAGGCAAGGAAACACATAGAGCATAGTCACAAATGACAGTTTGTTTAAAGATTGGTTTAGTGTGATCAAATACAGGCAGAGATTAAGATTCAAAATGAAAGTTACAGAACCTGGAAGAGTAGAGGAAGAGTGATACAGGAGGAAATGTGAGTCTGGACAAGAATCCAAATGTTCAGATTGATCTTGAGGAACCAGGATTAAAGATCTTTGGGGGACCAGCAGCAAAGCTAGTTTAATTCCAAATCTATTGGCCAAAGTTTTCTTAATCTTCTTAAAGGATTACTTTTAAAGGAATCGTAGTAGTTTTCTGAAACTACCAAACTGTGTTCTTTTGTAACTTTATACTACAAAAAATTTTTTTGAGACTTTTAATTTTTTTCATATCCTTTTATCCTCCCTACCCAGATTAGTTCTAATGTGCTGTTGTTATTCCTTTTTCTTCATGATTTGTTTTTTTCCCCCAGGTTTTTTCTTTCTTTGTGTATTTTGCTGTCTCAGTTGTTTTTGCCAAATCATATTCTGCCTCTATTCCCAAATGAATAATAATTTTTGATGCCAAATTTCTTTGAAGCATTTAAAAATTTCTTCAGTATCTTTTAAATTTCTCTTAAGATTTCTTCTTTGACTCATGTACTATTTGGAAGTGTATTGTTTAATTTCCAAGTATTTGGAAATTAATTTTTCCAGCTTCTTTCTCTTATTGATTTCTAGTTTAATTCCATTATGGTTTTATAGCATACTTTGTATGATTTCAGTCCTTTAAAATTTGTTAGTAAGTGTCCAGTAGGTGGTTTATCTTGGTGAATTTTCTGTATTAGCTTGAGAAGATTATTCTGTTGCTGGATGAAGTATTCTATAATTGTCAATTAGATCTACTTGATTAATCATATTATTCATTTCAACTATGTCCTTACTGATTTTTGGCCTGCTAGATCTACCACTAAGAGGGGAGTGTAAAAGTCTTCAATTATAAGAGTGTATTTATATATTTCTTATTGTGATTCTGTCAGTTTTTGCCTTTTGTATTTAATACTCTATTGTTAGATGCATACACATTAAGGGTTATATTGTCTTTTTGGAGAATTAATCCCCTTATTACCAAATAGATCCCCTTTTTGTCCCAGATAATCTTCCTTGTTGTGAAGTCGGTTTGCCTAAAATTCATATAACTACTCCCACTTTCTTTTGATTAGTATCTTTCAAAGCTGGTATCTTTCTCTATACCTTTACTTTTAGTTAGTCTATGTCTTTATAAAGAGGGTTTCTTGTGGACAACATATAATTGAGGTCCTTTTTTTTTTTTTACCCACTTTGACAGTCTCTATTTTTCAATTGGTGTATTTTGTCCTTTGTTGTTTAATATGTGGTTATTTATATAGTTGAGTGAACATCTACCATATTTATTACCATTCTATTTGTTTTTTTTATTTTTTTATTTTTTTATTTATGATAGTCACAGAGAGAGAGAGAGAGAGGCAGAGACACAGGCAGAGGGAGAAGCAGGCTCCATGCACTGGGAGCCCGATGTGGGATTCGATCCCGGGTCTCCAGGATCGCGCCCTGGGCCAAAGGCAGGCGCCAAACCGCTGTGCCACCCAGGGATCCCTTACCATTCTATTTGTTGCACATATTATTTATTTTTTCTTATACTATTTTTCTGCCTTTTCAAGTTTTACTGAGCATTTTATTTATTTATTTAAAAAGATTTATTTATTTATTTATTTATTTATTTATTTATTTATTTATTTATGACAGACAGAGAGAGAGAGAGAAAGAGGCAGAGACACAGGCAGAGGGAGAAGCAGGCTCCATGCTGGGAGCCCGACGTGGGACTCGATCCCGGGACTCCAGGATCACGCCCTGGGCCAAAGACAGGCACTAAACCGCTGAGCCACTCAGGGATCCCCTACTGAGCATTTTATATGATTGAATTTTCTCTCTCTTCTTGGCTTAGCAATTACACTTTATTGTATACTTTAGTGTGCCTGTCCCTTAGACTGTGACTTTCACAAGTACTTCTCAGTCTTTTTTCCCCTGAAGTGAGATGGCAAGGTCAGAGTTGACATATCCCTTCCACATATTAAGGAGTGGGAGACTGGAGTGAATATTTCTCTTTCCCTAGTTGATTAGGTTCTGATAAAATAGTTTCTCTTGAAGGTAGGACTTGTTAAAAACAACAGAAGTTCTGGTCATATTTCTAAATGTATATTTTTCCCTTCTTGCCAGAAACAGGAGGGAATTTTCTTGTCTTCACTATGAGAACCTGGTAAGGGGATGCCTGGGTGGCTCAGCTGTTGACATCTACCTTGGGCTTAGGGCATGATCCTGGGGTCCAGGGTGGAGTCCTATATCAGGCTTCTTGCGGGGAGCCTGCTTCTCCCTCTGCCTATGTCTCTGCCTCTCTATGTCTCTCATGAATAAATAAACTCTTTAAAAAAAAGTGTGAACCTGGTAGGGCTTCTGGAGATAAAACTCAAAAATAGCATAGGGCCTCACTGAAGGTCTATTGAAGTTTTTTTACTCTCAAATTTGTCGACAGGGAACTTCAAGCAATTTGTCAATAACAGTTTAGATTTTCCTTCTCTGGTACTGGTCCTTATGAAGAGGTCTTTGTGATTAGGCTTCTCTTCCAGTAAGTTGTAGTTCTCTATATCTTCCTGTCTTATCTCTCCAGTTTTGGTAGCAGTTGTTTGTGCTGTGACCTCAGTTCTCTTAAAGATCTTAGAAAAATCGTTGATTTTTAGTTTCTTCAGCTTTTTTCTTGTGTAGATGAGACTTATGACTTCTAATTTCCTATATGTCAGACTAGAAACTAGAACTTCAGTTTTTTTAAAATAACAAAGGAAATCTTTATGTCTACACTGAAGTTAATTGAAATAGTAAGAAAAGGGTTTTAGCATTATAATAATAGTAAATAATTGTTAGTTTTATACAACCTACAGGGATATTCGTAGTCTTTAAATCTGATTTTGAAACCTATGAGTAAGGGTATAAATTTAACTTTTTCAATTATAATGAGGTTTACTATGAGTTATTTTAAATTGAAGAAGTGTAGTGAGCATCTAAATGTACATAGAATTCTTTTTCATTTAACTTCTATTTTTTTAATTATACAAGTAATATGTATTCCTTGTGGAAAAACTAGAAAATACAGGTAAGCAAAAAAGGAAAGAAACCCATTATTTTACCCAGATATTACCACTACTAATGTTTTGCAGTATTTATTTTCAGATTTTTTCTTTGTTTATGGTTACATGCAAAATTTTTATATAAAAATGGGATCTATACATTTTTTGTAACTTTTTCCTACTTAATGTGTTATAAAAATTTTTCAGGTCTGTTTTTTTCCCCCATATGGTTGAATGGTTACCTAGAATTCTTTTATAATGTGGATTCTAGGTTATTGAAACAGATCGTCAATTATTCATAATTTTTTACTTTCATGAAATACTATATCTTTGTGCATTTTTATTTGCTTAGGATTTTTCCTTGTGATAAATTCCTGGGAGAACAAGTACATAGCTAAAGGGTAAGCATATATTTTTTAAAGATTTTATTTATTTATTAATGAGAGAGAGAGGCAGAGACACAGGCAGAGGGAGAAGCAGGCTCCATGCAGGAAGCCTGATGTGGGACTCCATCCTGGGTCTCCAGGATCACGCCCTGGGCTGAAGGCGGTGCTAAACCACTGAGCCACCAGGCTGCCTGGGTGAGCATATTTTTAAAATATTTTTGATACATATAATCAAATTGTCCCACTTGATGAGATATATAAGTTTGTATTTTTATTAGAATTTTCTATATATTTGTCAAGTATACCTCAGTAAAGATGGGAAGTAGGGAAGAAGCTGACTTGTTTCCTTTTACCTTTGAAAACCCTGGAAATTCTCATTATTTCAGAAACCTGACTATATAATTGGCAAGAGATGATAACTCAAGATTGGTTTAATTTGTATTTCATTGTTTAGTAGTGAATTTTGCATATAAAAATACTTATTGCTTGGGGATCCCTGGGTGGCGCAGCGGTTTGGCGCCTGCCTTTGGCCCAGGGCGCTATCCTGGAGACCCGGGATCGAATCCCACATCGGGCTCCCAGTGCATGGAGCCTGCTTCTCCCTCTGCCTATGTCTCTGCCTTGTCTCTGCCTCTCTCTCTCTCTGTGTGACTATCATAAATAAATAATTAAAAAAATACTTATTGCTCATTTGTATTTCTTCTGTAGTGAATTAGATGTTGTCATTGAATATTTCATTTTGGGTCGTTTGACTTTTTTTACTCTTTATGAAACACTTTATATAGTTAAGATTTTAACATTTTTTCTACTGTGCTATGTATAAAAAGCTGTTATAGCACTTTATTATGTAAAAAGACCCCCTTAATCTTATATGAATATGGGCCAAAACCAATTTGTAATATTTTACTGCTTTTGTTTTCATATATTTTTTATAGTAATGCATTTTAGTCCATTTTGAATTTTATTGTCATATGGTATAAGAATAGTGATTTAATTTTGTTAAATAATCAGCCACTTTTTCTACTACCAGTTATAGATTGACCCTTTTTTTTCACTGATTTGATTGCTGCTTTTAATCATATATTGTTATTTTATTCAGTTGACCTGCTTTTCAGCATTTTATTTCATTCTATTAATCTGTGTCTTCCTATATTAGTACCACAATTAAAATTATGATTGTTTTATGTTTCAGAATTTTATAGCTCGCCCACTGTTTGTCTTTCCTTTTACAAATTTTTTGGTAGTTTCAGGTTTATTTTTACTCTAGTCTTCTTTTTCTGAATTTTCATAAAAAATCCAAAAGGGATTCTGATTGTTCTGCATTGCATTTTTTCCCCTTTTCCCCTAAAGTTTTAATTTAAATTCCAGTTAGTTAACATACAGTGTGATATTAGTTTCAGGTGTAGAATTTAGTGATTCATCACTTATATAGAACACTCAATGTGCATCACAAATGCCCTCCTTAATACCCATCACCTATTTAACCCATCCCTCCAAGCACCTCCCCTGCTGTAACCTTCAGTTTGTTCTCTATAGTTAAGACTCGTGGTTTGACTTTCTTTTCTTCCCCCCTATGTTCATCTGTTTTGTTTCTTAAATTCCACGTATGAGTGAGATCATATGATATTTGTCTTTCTCTGACTGGCTTATTTAGCTTAGCATAATACTCTCTAGCTCCATCCACGTCATTGCAAATGGCCAGATTTCATTCTTTTTGGCATATATACACATACCACATCTTCTTTATCCATCAGTTGATGGACATTTGGTCTCCATAATTTGGCTATTGTTTATAATGCTTCTGTAAACATCAGGATGCATATATCCTTTCAAATCAGTATTTTTGTATCCTTTGGGTAAATACCTAGTAGTTCAATTGCTGGGTTGTAGGGTAGTTCTATTTTTAACTTTTTGAGGAACCTCTGTACTATTTTCTAGAGTGGCTGCACCAGTTTGCATTCCTATCAACAGTTTAAGAGATTTCCCCTTTCTTCATATCCTCACCAAAAACTGTTGTTTCCTCTGTTGTTAATTTTAGCCATTGTGGCTAGGTGTGAAGTGATATCTCATTGTAGGGTTGTTTTTGTTTTTTTAAATCTCATCATAGTTTTGATTTGCCTTACCCTGGTGATGAGTGATATTGAGCATCTTTTCGTGTACCTGTTGGCCATCTATATGTCTTGTTCAGAAAAATGTCTATTTATGTCTTCTACCCATTTTTTAACGGGATTATTTGTTTTTAGGGTGTCGAGTTTTTTAAGTTCTTTATATATTTTGGATATTAACCTTTTATCTGATATGTCATTTGCAAATATCTTCTTCCATTTTGAAGGTTGCCTTTTAGTTTTGTTGATTGTTTCCTTTACTTGGTGCAGAAACTTTTTATCCTGATGAAACCCCAGTAGTCTGTTTTTGCTTTTATTTCCCTTGCCCCTGGAGATATATCTAGTAAGAAGTTGCTACAGCCAATGTAAAGAGGTTACTGCCTATGTTCCCTTCTAGGGTTTTGATGGTTTCCTGTCTCACATTTAGGTCTTCTTTCCGTTTTGAAATTATTTTTGTATATGGTATAAGAACATGGTCCAGTTTCATTCTTTTGTGTGTTGCTGTCCAGTTTTCCCAATACCATTTGTTGGAGACACTGTCTTTTTTCCATTGGATATTGTTTCCTGCTTTGTCGAAGACTAATGGACCATAGAGTTGTTGGTTCATTTCTGGGTTTTCTATTCTGTTCCATTGACCTTTATGCCAGTATCATACTGTCTTGATTACTACAGCTTTGCAATAGTTTCGGTAGTTTGTATATTTCTAGCTTTGCAATATAACCTGAAGTTCAGAATTGTGATGCCTCCAACTTTTCTTTTTCAAGATTGCTTTGGCAATCTTGGGGTCTTTCATGGTTCCATACAAATTTTAGGAATGTTCTAACCATGAAAAATGTTATTGGTATTTTGATAGGGATTGCATTAAATGCGTAGATTTCTTTGGATAATATACGTATTGTCTTTCTAACCCATGAACATGGAATGTTTTTCCATTTCTTTGTGTCATCAGTTCTTTGATAAGTTTTCTATAGTTTACAGAGTATAGATCTTATACATCTTTGGGTAGGTTTATTCCTAGGTATCTTAAGGTTTTTGGTGTATTTGTAATTCCTTGATTTATCTTTCTGCTGCTTCACTATCAGTGTATAGAAATGCAACAGATTTCTGTACATTGATTTTATATCCTGCTGCTTTGCTGAATTCCTCTATCAGTTCTAGCAATTTTTTGGTGTAATCTTTCAAGTTTTCTACATAGAGTATCATGTCACCTGCAAATAGTGAAAGTTTGACTTCTTCCTTGCTGATTTGGATGCCTTTTATTTATTTTTGTTGTCTGAATGCTGAGGTTAGCATTTCCAGTACTATTTTAAATAACAGTGATGAGAGTGGAGATCCCTGTCTTGTACCTGACCACAGAGGAAAAGCTCTTAGTTTTTCCATTGAGGATTATATTAGTTGTGAGTATTTCATAGATGGCCTTTAGGATATTGAAGTGTATGTTCCCTCTATCTCTATTTTTTCGAGGGTTTTTATCATGAATGGGTGTTGTAGTTTGTCAAATGCTTTTTCTGCATCTCTTGAGAGGATTATATGGTTCTTATCCTTTCTTTTATTAATATGATGCATAATGTTGATTGATTTGCAAGTATTGAACCACCCCTGCAGCCCAGGAATAAGTCCCACTGGTCATGCTGAATAATTTTTTAATGTGCTATTAGATTGATTTACTAATATGTTGTTAAGAATTTTTACATCCATGTTCATCAGGAATATTGGCCTATAGTTCTCTCTCTCTTTTTAAATATTTTATTTATTTATTTATTTGGGAAAGAGAATGAATGAGTTGGGGGGAGGAAGGACAGTAGAAGAGGTAGAAGTATATTTCTCCCTCATTAGGGAGCCTGATGCCAGGCTAGATTTCAAGACCCTGAGATTGTCACCTGAGTAGAAGGCAGACACTTAACTGACTGAGCCACTCAGGTGCCCCTATAGTTCTCTCTCTTTTTTTAAAGATTTTATTTATTTATTCATGAGAAACAGAGAGAGAGAGAGAGAGAGAGAGAGAGAGAGAGAGAGAGAGAGGCAGAGACACAGGCAGAGGGAGAAGCAGGCTCCATGCAGGGAGCCCCATGTGGGACTTGATCCTGGAACTCCAGGATCACACCCTGGGTCAAAGGCAGGCACTAAACCACTGAGCCACCCAGGGATCCTCTATAGTTCTCTTTTTTAGTGGAGTTTTTGTCTGGTTTTGAGGTCAAGATAATGCTGACCTCATAGAATGACTATAGAAGTTTTCCTTCTGTTTCTGTTTTTTAGAACAGTGCGAGAATGAGTATTAACTCTTTTTAAAATGTTTGGCATAATCCCTCTGTAAAGCCATCTGGCTGTGGATTTTTGTTTTTTGGAGATTTTTTCAAATCAGTGATTGAATTTCTTTGCTGATTATCAATCTGTTCAAGTTTTCTATTTCTTCCTGTTTTAGTTTTGGTAGTTTGTATATTTCTAGGAATTTATCCATTTCTTCCAGATTTTCTGATTTGTTGAGATATAATTTTTCAAAATATTCTCTTATAACTGTTTGTATTTCTGTGGTGTGGGTTGTTATTTTTCCTCTTTTATTTGTGATTTTATTTATTTGGTCCCTTTTCTTTTTGATAAATCTGGTTAGGAGTTTATCAGTTTTTTTAATTTTTTCAAAGAACCAGCTCCTGGTTTCATTGTTCTGTTCTACTGTTTGTTTTCTAGATCATTTATTTCTGCTCTAATCTTTATTATTTCCCCTTTCCTGCTTCAGTCCTCAGGCTTAGTTTGTTCTTTTTCTATTCCTTTATGTCTAAGGTTAGGTTATTTATCTGAGATTTTTCTTGCTTCTTGAGGTAGGCTTGTATTGCTATATGCTTCCCTCTTATGAACACTTCTCCATCCTGAAGGTTTTGGATCATCGTATTTTCATTTTCATTTGTTTCCATGTGTGTTTTTATTTCTTCCTTGATTTCCTAGTTGACTCATTTATTCTTTAGTAGGATGTGGTTTAACTTTCCATATATTTGTGTTCTTTCCTGATTTTTTTCTTGTGGTTGACTTTTAGTTTCATAGCATAGTCAAAAAATATGCTTGGTATGATCTCAGTGTTTCTGTACTTATTGAGACCTGATTTGTGATCTGTTTGTGATAAGGAGAATGTCCATGTGCATGTGAAAAGAATTTGTATTCTGCTGTTTTAGGATAGAATGTTTTGAATATATCTGTTAAATTCGTTTGGTCCAGGGTATCATTCAAAGCCATTGTTTCCTTGTTGATTTTCTGCTTAGATGTTCTGTCCATTGCTGTAAGTGGGGTGTTAAAGTCCACACTATTATTGTATTGTTACCAATGAATTCCTTTCATTCAGTAAAACAATGTTATTAATTGTTTTGTATATTTGGGTACTCCCAAGTTGGAGACATAAATATTTACAGTTGTTAGATGTTCTTGTTGGATAGTCCCCTTTGTTATGATATAGTGCCGTTCTTCTTCTCTTGTTATAATCTTTGGTTTAAACTCTAGTTTGTCTGATATAGGTATGGCTACTCCAGCTCTCTTTTAACGTTGATTTGCTTGAATAAATGTTTCTCTGTTCTCTGATTTTCAATCTGCTGGTGTCTATGATTTAAAATGAGTCTCTTGTAGGCAGCATATTGGTATAGAATATCCATTCTGACACTCTATCTTTTGATTGGAACATTTAGTCCTTTTACGTTCATTATGGATAGATATGTATTTAGTGCCATTTTGTTACTGGTTTTGTCATGGTTTCTGGTATCCTCTGTAATGTTTCTTGCAGGACTGGTTTAGTGGTCACTAACTCCTTTAGTTTTTGTCTGGGAAACCTTTTATTTCTCTATTCTGAATGATAACCTTACTGAATAGATTATTATTGGCTGCAGATTTTTTCCCATTTTAGCATATTGAATATATCGTGCCACCCCTTTCTGGCTTGCTGTGGAGAGATCGGCAGTTAGCTTTATGGATCTTTCTTGTAAGGAACTTCTTTTGTCTTGCTGCTTGTCGGATTTTTTATCAATATATTTTGCAAATTTAACTGCAATATGTCTTGGTGTGGGCCTGTTTTTGTTGAAATCAGTGGGAGTTCTCTGTGCCTCCTGAATTTGGATGTCTGTTTCCTTCTCCAGATTAGGGATGTTTTCCACTATTATTTACTCAAATAAACCTTCTGCTCCCTTTTCCCCCCCTCGTCTTCTGAGACTGCTATGATACAAATATTACTACATTTGATGGAGTCACTGAGTTCCTTTAGTCTACTTTTATGATCCATAATTTTTTCCTCTCTATTGTTTAGCTTCATTATTTTCCATAATTCTGTCTTCTAAATAACTTATTTGTTCCTCTGCTTCTTCCATCCTTGCAATCATTACATCCAGATGGTTTTGAATCTCAGTTATTACATTTTTCTTTTCTGAATGCTGTTTTAGCTGTTCTATCTCTGTGGTAAGGGTCTCCCTGATGTCTTCCATGCTTTTCTCAAGCTTAACAAGTATCCTAATGATTTTTGCCTTAAATTCTTTATCACTTTATCAGACATATTGCTTATATTTGTTTTGGTTAGCTCTCTGGCTGTGACCTTTTTTTGTTCTTTATTTTGGGATGAATTCCCCCATCTTGGCATTTTGTCTAGGTTTCTGTCTTTTTCTGTGTTAGAAAAGTCTGTTATATTTCCTGTTCCTGAGAGTAATGGCTTTTTGAAGAAGAGGTCATATAGTATCCAGGGCCTGGTGCTTTAGGGAGCATATCTGGTGGGTGCTGCATACACTCTGCTGCTGTGTTTGGCTGCTCTATCTTCAGGTCTGTCATCTGGAGAAGTTCTCCTTGCCTGTGGTGGGCAGTGTTTGGACCTTGGCCAGTGTGTGGTGAATTTTAACTTGCTCTGATCTGCCTGTTAAATGAGACCTGATGCTATTTCCAGTAGAACTGAAACGTTTCAGAACTCTGTGGTCGGTAGACTTGGTTTGTGCAGAAGTTTCTGCTGGTCTTTTGGGGAAGCAGCCCACTGCCCTGGTCCTTAGGCACACTTGCCTGAGAAAAGCAGTACCAGCAGCGAGCAGGTGGATGGGATTTGGTGTAAGAAGGTTAGGCAGCCAGTGTTGGTGCTGTGCTGTTTACTGATGTTGGTTTATGCTGGGAGGGAAATAGCACTGCCAGCTCCTTTGTCTCCAGGGATGGAACTCAGTGCTTGCTCCTCTCAGGGTAGTACTCTCAGAAGAGTAATTTCCCCTAGTGCATCCCAGGCATTTTTCGTATGGCTGTTTTCATGCTACTTGCCTGTGTTTAGCAGCACAGTGCACTTTGTGCTCTATCCCAGCCAAACCTGCTGACTTTTAAAACTCCCAAGTTTCAATGATGTGCTGTGGCAGAGGCCTGTGCCGGTCTTCTGGAGGAGGGTCTCACCATACCGGGACTGATGCAGGTTTCACTGAGAAGAGCAGTTGCACCAGACAACAGAGGCACGGGATTTGGAGTAGGAGGCTAAATTGCTGGTGCACAAGTTAGCCTCCCTCAGCAGATGTTTCTGTGCCTTTACTGAGGGGTGGGGGTGGGAAATGGCACTTGCTGGCTCTTTTGTCCCCTGAAAGGCAATTCTGCAAATGTCACCTTTCACAGATGTGCTCCAAGATGAGCAAATAGTCTCTCCCTGTGCACTTTAGGCAATCCTCAGATCGAGCCTTCTGCCTCGGGGTTGCCTGCCTGTCTTCTCCCCAGTAGTAAGGCACTACCCTCCAGTTTCTATCCTAGCCAAGCCTGGGACCTCAAAAACTCCAGTCTTTGAGCCCTGTTGGTTGAAAAACTCATAAAAATCAGTCCTGCTCATTTTGTCAGTGAATGGCCTTGGGGAAGTGTTCTCCTTGTCAGTATCCTTGTACACTACCCTCTATCTTGCTTTTTTTTTCTGGAATTAGGGCTCCCTTTCCTCTGCAGCATCTGGGATCTGTTTTCCCCAAACCATGTCTCTGTACTTCCTACCTTCCTCAATGTGGCCTCTTCTTTACCACTAGTTGTGCAGTTTGTTCTGTCAGTCTTCAGGTTGATTTCTTGGGTGTTCAGAATGATTTGAAAATTATCTAAGCTGTGTTCAAGGGAGGAGGCAAGCCTAAGGTTCTCCTACTGTGCTGCCGTCTTAGCTTCCCCCACAATATTTTTACATTTTCTTTAACATTTTATGTTTAACATTTACATTTATTTAACATTTTAGTGTTAACTTGGGGAAAGCTTGACATGTTTTAAATATTGACTCTTCTGAGTTTATGGTATACCTCTCTAGTAATTCATTTTTTTTACATTGATCAATGTTTTGTAGTTTGGTTGGTTGGATATAGCTAAGTGACACATTTCTTGCTAGGCTTTATCCTAGAATTTTATTTTTGTTATTATTTGTTTTGCTATTTTGAATAGGAACTCTTCTGGTATTTTTTATTGCTAATTTAGAAGAAAGCTAATATTTTGACATATTTGTCTTATAACTGTTTCAATAAATTTACTAAATTCAAGTTAGGATAGAGAGATCCCTAGGTTTCTTGGAGAGAAATTTAAGAGATTGTATTGATTTGTGTTTCTTAAATAAACTCTATTTAATCACATTACACTTTTAAAAATATACTAAGTAAGGGGCACCTGGGTGCCTCAGTTGGTTAAGCATCTGCCTTCAGCTCAGGCCATGATCCTAGGATCCTGGGATTTAGCCCCAGATGGAACTCCCTGCTTAGTGAGGAGTCTGCTGTTTCCTCTCCCTCTGCCGTTCCCCACCCTGCTCATACTCTCTCTTTTCTCTCTCTCTCTGAAATAAATAAATAAATAAATAAAATCTTTAATAAAAATAAAAATACAATAGTAGAATTACTTTTAAAATACTTTACTTGGAACTTACCTTTATATTTTAAATAGAATTGATGTGTAATTTGTGTGTGTGTGTATAGTGTATGTTAGTTTTTTTTTTTTAAAGATTTTATTTATTCGTTCATGAGAGACACACACACACACACACACAGAGGGGAAGAGACACAGGTAGAGGGAGAAGCAGGCTGCATGCAGGGAGCCTGATGAGGGACTCGATCCCAGGGCTCCAGGATCATGCCCTGGGCTGAAGGCAGGCACTAAACCGCTGAGCCACCCAGGGATCCCTATATTAGGTTTTTGAATTTGAGCTTAATCTCCTTATTTTTTTCTATCTGAAACAAAATACCTTGTTCCTTGAAGATTTGAAAAATACTCTTTTGGATGGGATCAATATTTTGAGGGAGTGTTTTTTTTTTTTTTTTGAAAGAAAAACTTTATGGTAACTGATCAATTTGGATTATTGCCTTCTCTTTATTGATTTATTTTTTAAAAAGGTTTATTTATTTATTTATTTATTTATTTATTTATTTATTTATTGAGAGAGAGAGAGAGAGAGAGAGAGAGAGAGAGAGAGAGAGAGAGGCAGAGACACAGGCAGAGGGAGAAGCAGGCTCCATGCAGGGAGCCCGACTGGGACTCGATCCCAGGTCTCCAGGATCACACCCCGGGCTGCAGGTCGCACTAAACCTCTGCGCCACCGGGGCTGCCCTATTGCCTTCTCTTTAATGAAATTTTTCTAATTTATATTTTCATAGTAAATCCCAAGTTTTATCCAGTGTTTCACATCTATTAGTACAGAGTTATATATTCCTTTTATAATAAAAACTCCTTTGTAGCTATGGCTATATTTCATACTTTAACATTGCGTGTTTACATATTTTCTCTTTTTCTTTTTGTTAACTTTTCAAGAAGTTTGTCTGTTTTATTGGTCTTTTAAAAGAACTAGTTCATGGAGCTGATACTTAATCATTTAAATTTTACTATTTTTTGCCTTTCACTAATATGTTCTGTATAATATCTGATCTTCGGAATTTGAGATTTTTCTTTTTGTACATCTGTCTGTGATAAACCATTATAAATGTTTCAATAACACTGGAAAGGAGCACTAGAAAATATTTTCTATTTGGAGCGAGCAAATTTCTTAATATATTTCTAAATCTTATTAATTATGTACATAGTGCCTCCATCCTTGTTTTTGGTTTACTAGATTAGTTAATAACAGATGACACATTATTCCACACAATTGTTTCTCCCCATACTTCTTCTTTTTATTAATTTATTTTTTAAACAAATTTTTTAAGATTTTATTTATTTACTCATGAAAAACAGAGAGCGAGAAAGAGAGGCAGAGACCCAGGCAGAGGGAGAAGCAGGCTCCCTGCAGGGAGCCCAAGGCAGGACTCGATCCCAGGACTCCAGGATCACGCCCTGAGCTGAAGGCAGGTGCCAAACCACGGAGCCACCCAGGGATCCCCTAATTTATCTTTTAGATTTTTATCTAGTGATATTTGTGCCAAAGCATTATGATAGATCTCTGTTGTAAAGTATAACCTTTAGCTATATGAAATACTTGCTTTCCCATTAATGTGTTTTGCTTTGAATTCTGATATTAATAGTGTGATCCCAATTTCCCTTTTTTTTTTTTAAGTAAGCACCATGCCCAGCTTGGAGGCCAATGTGGGGCTTGAACTCACGACCCTGAGTTCAAGACCTAAGCTGAGATTAAGAGTTGGACCCTTAACTGACTGAGTCACCCAGGCACCCCTCAATTTTCCTTTTGTTCCCATTGGTTTAACTTAATTTTTGGTTATTTTTTACTAGATTTCTGGTTTGTTCTAGGTGTTCAACTTTTGACAATATTATAGTTAGATTTTGCTTTTTAACACAGACTGAATGTTTTACTCTTGTTAATATATGCTTAGGTAAAATGTCTGACAATTCCTCTCTCTCGAGGTAATTGATATTATCAGTCTTTAATATATCCTTCTTGAGATAACTTTTGCATGTATATGTAGATATATTTTCATCCTGTGACACAAATTATAACATTTTATACACACTTTGCACTGTATTCTGTGTTAAAGATTTTATCTATTCATTTGAGAGATAGAGAGAGCATAAGCAGTGGGGAGAGGATAAAAGCAGGCTCTCCACTGAGCAAGGAGCCTGGCGTGGTGCTCAATCCCAGGACCTTGGGATCATAACCTGAATCAAAGGCAGATGCTTAACTGAGCCACCAGGCACTCCTGCACTATTCTTTTAAAACTTAACAAATATCTATCATTCCAACAGCTCTACCATACTTTTCAATTGTATGGTTGTACCATAATTTATTCTACCAATTGCCTATAGATGGACATTTAAATTTTAAAAGCCATTTACTATTATATGTTGTAATAAGCTTCCTATATACAAGACTTACGTATGTATTTTCCTTGAAATGGAATTGCTTAATCAAAGGAGATGGATATAATAAATTCGTTTTTTAGTGTTTAAAATGTATCCCATTTATATTTAGAATTATAATTAATATGTCCTTTTCCTTTTGAATTTTATGGTTTTTACAGCCTTATTGAGATATAATTCACAACCATACAATTCACCTACTTGAAGTGTGAATTCAGTGACTTTTAGTATATTCAGAGTTGTGCCTCCTTTTTCACAGTCAATTGTAGAACATTTTCATCATATTAAAAAGATAGTTGTTACTTTCTAGTCCTCTCATCCCACCCTTCCACTACAGGAAACCAATAATCTATTTTCTATCTCTGTAGATATGTCTATTCTGGACATTTAATAAAATACCACTATATGATATGTGGACTTTGTGACATAATAATTTTTAATACTTTTTTCTGTCTTTTTCTTGATTTTTGCTATGTGGGTTATATTTTCTTAGCGTTTTCAGTGTTAAGGAATATGTGAGTGTGTGTATGTGTGCATGTATGTGTATACATATGTAGACCTACACATGCATAGACAATGAAGAAAGGAATTGCAATAATGTTTGTGCATCTATATTTTTTATTTTGTTAGTGATGACTTCTAGATTTTTCAAAATCATTAATTCTTCCTTATCTAATTGTCAGAGTTAAGTGTGAAATGGAATCCTCTGGGGTCTTTTTGCCCTACTTTTCAACTTCATTTTGAGTTACGTAGTTTAGCATAATTTTATCATATATTCCTACTTACATATAAAGCTTTTATTAATATAGATCTGACTTTAAAGTCAAATGTTATTTTTATAAGAGCTATGTTCAATTTAGAGACAGTTCTTGACTTTTGTATTATTTTATAGCTGGTTTAAAGTAAATTAAGTTTAAATAATTCAATATAAATAAATAACTGTTACAATTTATTTATGTCTATTTTTCTTGTTTCCATGCCAGCCATTAATCTTTTTATACCAAGACTTCTCTATTCATCTTGTTTGAGATTTTTCTTACCTCTTGAGGTAGGCCTGATTGCTATAAATTTCCCTCTTAGAACTCCTTTTGTTGCATCCCAAAGATTTTGGAACATGGTGCTTTTATTTTCATTTGTCTCCATGTATTTTCTGACTTCCTCCTTGACTCCTTGGTTGATGCATTCATTGTTTAGTAGCATGTTATTTAACCTCCATTTATTTGTGGTCTTTCCAGATTTTTTCTTGTGGTTGGTTTCTAGTTTCATAGTGTTGTGGTCAGAAAAGATGCATGGTATGACTTCAAATATTTTTGAATTTGTTGAGACTTGTTTTGGGGTCCAATAGGTGGTCTTCTCTGGAGAATGTTCTATTTGCACTTGAAAAGAGTTATGTATTCTGCTGTTTTAGGATGGAATGTTCTGAATATATTTGTTAAATCCATCTGGTCTAATGTGTTATTTAAAGCCAATTTCCTTTTTGATTTTCTGTTTTGACGATCTACCCATTGCTGTAAGTGGGGTATTAAAGTTCCCTACTATTGTAGTGCTATTGATTAGTTCCTTTATGTTTATTAACTGTTTTGTTTTATGTGGGTGCTTCCATGTTGGGTGCATAAGTAGTTATTACAACCTCTTGTTGGATTGTCCTCTTTATGATTATATAGTGTCCTTTGTTTCTTGTTACAGTCTTTGTTTTAAAGTCAATTTTGTCTGAAATAAGTATAGCTACCCCTCTTTCTTTTGACATCCACTTGCATGATCAATGTTTTTCCATCCTTTCACTTTCTATCTGCATGTGTCTTTAGGTCTGAAATGAGTCCCTTGTAGGCAGTAAAATGGATCTTGTTTTTTTATCCAATCTGTCACTCTATGACTTTTTTAAAAATAAATAAATAAATAAATAAATAAATAAATAAATAAATAAATTAATTAATTAATTTATTTATGAGAGAGACACACACACAGAGGCAGAGACACAGGCAGAGGGAGAAGCAAACTACATGAAGGAAGCTCGATGTGGGATTCAATCCTGGGACCCCAGGATCATGCCCTGAGCCAAAGGAAGATGGTCAACTACTGAGCCACTCAGGCATCCTGACTCTATAACTTTTTTTTTAAAGATTTTATTTATTTATTTATTCATGAGAGAGAGAGAGAGAGAGAGAGAGAGAGAGGCAGAGACACAGGCAGAGGGACAAGCAGGCTCCATGCAGGGAGCTGATGTGGGACTCGATCCCAGGGTCTCCAGGATCACACCGTGGGCCGAAGGTGACGCTAAACCACTGGGCCACTGGGGCTGCCCGACTCTATGACTTTTGATTGGAGCATTTAGTCCATTTACATTCAAAGTATATTATTAATGTGTGTTTGTTGACCTTAAATTTTGTTTTATGATTGTTTTTGTAGATCTTCTCTGCTTTCTCACCTATAATTGGTTTTCTTTAGTTATATGGTTAGATTCCTTTCTCTCTCTCTCTCTCTCTCTTTTTTTTTTTTTTAGTATACTGCTTTTTGCTTTATGGTTGCTATTAGGTTTGTATGTATACATATAGCATAAGTTATATATATATATAGAGAGAGAGCTTTATATATATAATATAATAATATATATATTATAAAAATATAATATATCAATCTATAGTACATTGATGGTCACTGAAGCTTTTTTTTTTTTTTTTGGTCACTGAAGCTTGAACTTATTCTTTACTTCTGTCACCCAACCCCCTACCCACATTTTAGGTATATGGTTTCAGACTTTGCATTCTTATATTGTGTGTCACTTGACTGATTTTTACCAATATACATATTTTTACTAATTTTGTGCTTCCTACTTTTCTCACTCTTACTTATTATCTTTCCTTTGCACTCACAGTCCCTTTTAATATTCTTGTAGGGTTTATTTAGTGGTCATGAATTCCTTTAACTTTTGTTTGTCTGGAAAACTCATTATCTCTCCTTCTGTTGCTGGATAGTATATCTTGGCTGCAGATTCTTCTCTTTCAGTACTTTGGATATATCATGCCACTTTCATCTGGTCTGCAAAGTTTCTGCTGAAAAATCTGGTAACCTTCTGAAGGTTTCCTTTGTATACAACTGTCTTCTTTTGACTTGCTGCTCTTAAAATTTTCTCTTTATCACTACTTTTTGCCATTTTAATTACTATGTGTCTTGATGTAGACTTCTTTGGGATGATTTTGTTGGGAGTTCTCTCTGCCTCCTAGATCTGGATTTCTGTTTCCTTCCCCAGATTAGGGAGGTTTTTAGCTATTACTTCTTCCAAAAATTTTTCTGTCCCCTTTTCTCTCTCCTTTTAGGATATCTATAAGGTGAATGTTATTAGGCTAGATGGAGTTGCTGAGTTCCCTAAGTCTATTCTCATTTTGCATAATTTTTTTCTCTCACCTTTTCAGTTTGTTTTCTTTCCATTACTCTGTTCTCCAGGTCACTGATTCATTCTTCTTCCTCCAGCCTGCTATTTATTCTATGTAGTGTATTTTTAATTTAATTTGTTGTGTTTTTCATCTCTGATTCTTCTCTATTCATCTTGTGAGTGATATTACGTACAACACTTTCTGAGCTCTTTGTATCTAAGAATATCTTTCTGTAGTCTTACTACATAAATAAAAAACAGGAAGGTTACAATTCCTCATTATAGTTTTCCCCTCAAAATCTATGTTCTTCCATTTTTTTTTTCAAATTTTTTGAGTAGCAAAACTTCAAGACCAACCTTAGGCTTCACAAAAAATAAGAACTAACATATTTTTTGAATTGCTTGACAATAAGTAAACCTACTGATAATCCATCTTTCCCTCTTGGAGATTTAAATTATCTTTTTATATGATAAAATATATGAGAAATCCTGTGGTATAGAAAGCCATTTACCTGTATTTAACTGAGCACTTTCTAAATTTATGTGACCAATGTCAAAATTCACCACCAATTTTCAAATTTATATGATTTATGTGGGTGGTTATATGACTTTTTAAAAACAGTTTTTTTTAAGTAATCTCTATATGCAAAGTGCAGCTTGAACTCACAATCTTGAGATCCAGAGTTGTACACTCCTCCCATCAAGCCATCCAGGCATGCCTGGTGACCTTTTTGATATAACTTAATATCCTATGGGACTACTGTTCCAAGGAGTATACTTTGAGAAATTATAATTTAGTGTATTTTCCCCATAATTAAGTAATCTCTTTATGCATAACATTATTGAATATATGAATACAAAAATTGAATTCAGGACTATTCTACCTGACTTGTGCAACTGGGATGCAAATTGAAGACCTCCAAATCTTGGGAAACCATTGAATCCTTTGTAAAAAGTTTGAAATCATCATAAGATTTCAGACTTGGAAGAGAATTTAGTGATAAATTCAAATCAAATATGTGCCTTTTGAAGGTGCAGAAGCCAAGCTCAAAGACATTAAGATTACATTAAGGTTAGATCATGTAATTTTTATATTTTTTCCAGTTTTTTTTTAAAGGAAATAATGTATTCTGTGTTCTTGATGTAGAGATAGAGCTAGGACTCTATTTGAATAAATACCTCATAATGTATAATTCAATATAACAAAACTATTCCATATTCCATCAATGTCCTTTTGTTAATATTAATCTCTTGAATGTTAATTCTTATTCAAATACTGTTCTCATATGTCTCTTTGCTTTTAATAATCTGTTCAACAAAGCTGAACTTTTATTATGCCATTTTTGTACTTAGCAACTATATTTTAGAATAACTTTTTATTTTAGGTTTTAAAAATAAGAAACTGACATGTTTTTCAAAATTCTGTTGACAGTAAAAATGATTACTTTATTTAAAATTATAGTATTGTGTGATAGAGTACTTACCTTATCCTTTTGATAAAATGTCTGCTTCATGCATGTCATGAGTAGAAAATATCAGATTTCACAGGAGAAAATTTTTAATTTGAAAAAACTATAAACTTAGTTTTTGACAGTTTATATCAAGTATGCTGTTTGCTTTTGGTGGGTAATTCAGATAAATGACATTTGACATGCCTCTAAGATATTTGAAGTTAAATGAGAAGAGGAAAAAAGTTGAAAGTTACTATTGCTAGGTTTACTGTGAAAAGGTAAATCAGTTTCTTTTCTTTGCTTCCTACCTTAACTTTTATAAGTAAGCTAGCAACTGATAATTACTTTACAAACAACTTAATGATTATTTGTATTTTTTTTAAATTTAGGATTGGGGGATCCCTGGGTGGCGCAGCGGTTTAGCACCTGCCTTTGGCCCAGGGCGCGATCCTGGAGACCCAGGATCGAATCCCATGTCGGGCTCCCGGTGCATGGAACCTGCTTCTCCCTCTGCCTGTGTCTCTGCCTCTCCCTCTCTCTCTCTCTCTCTCTGTGACTATCATAAATAAATAAAAAGTAAAAAAAAAATAAATTTAGGATTGGTCTGAAACGAAAACTAGATATGTTCTTCTCTTAGTCTCGTTAACAAAAGAAATTTTAAAATAATTTCAGATTTAGGAATTAAAATTCTGTGAATGCTAAGTGAATGAACTCCACTGCTTTTTATGAGCTGGAAATAGGAAGAGAACTCTATGGGGAAATTCAGTAAGCCTACAGTGGCTTTCAGTGAGGGATTAGGGAAGCTAAAGATATATTTTGGGGTAATATGTATGTTTTTGACCTCTTGATATAAATTTTTACTTCATTTTCTTGGAAAGGTTTCTAACTGCCTCTGTGATAAAGAGGGTGCTCAAGAAGTTCGGGAATATGAAAGGGCCTCTGTTTTGGATGAAGAGGACCTTGGTTACTGTATGAAGTACTATATGACAGTAGGAAGCATGATGGGTATATAATATGGCAATTGGCAAAGTAATTTGGGTGAGTTTTAATTGCTTGGTATCTTGCTACCACCTTAGGGTAGGTCAGCTACCTAAACTGCCCAATACCACCTTCAGTTTTAGCTTCTGTTGGCATTGAGTTAAAACAATCTCTGAAAGCAGATACTCTGTATAATATCCCAAGACATTGATAAAATAACCTTGTGAAAGGTGCACAGTAGGGAGGAAAACACCCCTGCTATGTAGCACCCCTTTCTACAATATCTTTCTTACCCCACTTATTTGGAAAATATGTTTATTTGATGTTTTCCTCATGAAAACCAACACTAATAAGGATAGTGAATATCTTCTACATAATATAGTATTGAGCAATTCTTAGTGAGATTTTATTTATTTATTTATTTATTTATTTATTTATTTATGAGATTTTATTTTTATTTTTTTTTTATTTTTTTTTTTTAAAGATTTTATTTATTTATTCATGATAGTCACACACACACACACAGAGAGAGAGAGAGAGACAGAGAGAGAGAGAGAGAGAGGCAGAGAGAGAAGCAGGCTCCATGCAGGGAGCCTGACATGGGATTCAATCCTGGGTCTCCAGGATCGCGCCCTGGGCCAAAGGCAGGCACCAAACCGCTGCGCCACCCAGGGATCCCTATTTATGAGATTTTAAAGCAAATTTGAATTGTCAGAAAGTATTTCAATTTTATCTAATTCCTTTAAAGGACAGTACTAATCTGATTGGTAAAATAGTAAATATTCCCAAGGATCCTTTAGATAAATAAATTGAAAGACAGGAAAAGACTATTTACCCTCTGATCTATTCATTTAGCCAACTAAGCATTATTTGTTTTTTAAAGATTTAATCTAAGTAATCTCTATAGCCAGTATGGGGCTTGAACTCACAACTGTGAGATCAAGAATCACAAGTTTTACTGGCTGAGCCAGCCAGGTGCCCACCGACTGAAAGCATTCTTAACAAAAAATTATTTGGAAAAATTTAAATGTATATGAAAATAGAGTAAAAATGTATTATCCATCACCCATTTAAAAAAATTACCATATTTTGCTGTCCTTATTTTATCTATTCCTTCCACATTTTCACAAACATGCAGGTTTTAAAAAATTACAGTATTTTTAACTTTCCTTTTGAAATAAATTCAGACTTAGAGAAAGGTTGCAAAAATAGTACAAAGAATTCCATATATTTTCACCTAGGTTTGACAAATCTTATTTTGTCATACTTGAGTTCCTGTTTTTTCTCATTTTCTGAATTGTTTGGGAGTACTTATAGACATGATACCCTTTTGTCCCTAAATACATACGTTTTCATTTCCTTGATAAACGGAAATCAGGACATTTACATCACCATAACATTATTATCTAATATATAGACTTTATTCAAATTTGCCAGTTGTTTCACTAAAGTCCTTTATGGCAAAATAAAAAGATATATATATTTTTTCTGAGCCAGGATCCAATCCAAGATCACATATTTAGCTGTGATATCTTTTTAGTTTCCTTTAAAATGGGTAAATAACTCAGTCTTTTTTTTTTTTTTTTGCTTCTATCATCTTGGTATTTTTGAAGGGTACATACCAGTTATTTTGTAGAATGTAGAAATAGTTTGGTTTCACTGGAGTAATTTAGAACAAATTCTAGATATTTATTATTTCACCTAAAAATACCTATGTATCTTTAACATGTAAGTTTTTAAAAGAAGCAATTTTAGTGCCACTATCACACTCAGAAAAATTAGTAATTCCTTAATATTATTTAATATCTAATCCTTGTTCAGTTTTCCCCTATTATCTCAATGATTGTCCCATTGCCTTTTTATAATAGATTTGTTTGGATAATGATACAAGTTCTACATTCTACTTCTTTGTACATGTCCCTTAAGATTCTTTTAATTTATACTAGTTCCCTTTCCTTTTTTCCCTATGCTATTAATAGTTGGAGAAACTAGGTCATTTGTCTTACAAAATTTTTCAGTTGTGTATTTGGCTGATGCTCAACTGATGGCTCATATCCTCAAGCTTTTTAAAAATGGAGTTGGTGACTTAAGAAGGAGATAATGGTACAAAGCATCTATTCCCCTTGATCTATACCCTTGGTTCCAAGGTGTGTTATTTTTTCATGATGGAGACATTCTTTATAATTATTATAATGTTGATGATGACTCTTAAATCATGATTTGTCTTTGCTCTTCAGTGTCTGTCAACAGTACCTCATATTTTTATTTTAGACTGGATCAAGTCCAGTCTAAAAGTATTAGTTGAATTAGCATGATGGTCACTGTAACAATTTTACTATATAATCAGGACTTATTTAGTCTTATAATTCTATTCCATTCCATCTAATACAAATGTGACCTGCTCTGCTCCTAGTCCTAAAGTCGTTAAACAAAAATGAAGGATTATTTTTCATTAGCTTGTTCTACTAAGAATAATTTATTTAGAAGCAGGGGCCTAATTATTATTGACTCATCTGCTTTATCTTGGCTAGGATAGACAATTGAATAAAGTAGTACATAAACTATCCTTGCCAGTAATGACAGTTCAAGCTAATGCCTTTCAGCCATTCCATAGAACTTAATTGACATTTCAGTTTTTTTTTTCATTTTTTTCCATGCTTCATCACACACAGAAACATAAACATACCCACATTCCCCACTAACTAGTCTAGGTCATTAGCCTGTCAGGAAGAGAAGGTAATGATAAATTGAGAGTCTAAACATAGAGAAAGTAGATTTTAAGAACCAGATGAAGCCAAGGATAGTCCAAATAAATGTTTGATGTAATTTCTGATATTACTTTTAAATACTAAAAAAAGGCAATTATAATAATAGTTAATACTTATTGAGTGCTTCTCCCCCCCCCCCAATCTCCCTTCCTTCCTTTTGGTATTACAAATAATCATTTATTTTGCTTATGATTCTGTGAGTTAGCTGGGGAAGTTTTCTGGTTTGGACCCATGAACTGACCACAGACACAGCCTTGGCTCTCTCCCATATCTAGGATCAGTTGGTGGGTTGGCTGGCAGCTGTGATGATCTAGGATGGCCTCACTCATGTCTGCTGGTTTGTGCTGGCTGTCAGCTCTGATATAGGATTGTTCTAACCATGAAAAATGTTATTGGTATTTTGATAGGGATTGCATTAAATGCGTAGATTTCTTTGGATAATATACATATTGTCTTTCTAACCCATGAACATGGAATGTTTTTCCATTTCTTTGTGTCATCAGTTCTTTGATAAGTTTTCTATAGTTTACAGAGTATAGATCTTATACATCTTTGGGTAGGTTTATTCCTAGGTATCTTATGGTTTTTGGTGTATTTGTAATTCCTTGATTTATCTTTCTGCTGCTTCACTATCAGTGTATAGAAATGCAACAGATTTCTGTACATTGATTTTATATCCTGCTGCTTTGCTGAATTCCTCTATCAGTTCTAGCAATTTTTTGGTGTAATCTTTCAAGTTTTCTACATAGAGTATCATGTCACCTGCAAATAGTGAAAGTTTGACTTCTTCCTTGCTGATTTGGATGCCTTTTATTTATTTTTGTTGTCTGAATGCTGAGGTTAGCATTTCCAGTACTATTTTAAATAACAGTGATGAGAGTGGAGATCCCTGTCTTGTACCTGACCACAGAGGAAAAGCTCTTAGTTTTTCCATTGAGGATTATATTAGTTGTGGGTATTTCATAGATGGCCTTTAGGATATTGAAGTGTATGTTCCCTCTATCTCTATTTTTTCGAGGGTTTTTATCATGAATGGGTGTTGTAGTTTGTCAAATGCTTTTTCTGCATCTCTTGAGAGGATTATATGGTTCTTGTTCTTTTTTTTTTTTATTAGCAAGATATATCGTGTTGATTGATTTGCAAGTATTGAACCACCCCTGCAGCCCAGGAGTAAATCCCACTTGGTTGTGGTAAATAATCCTTTTAATGTACTGTTGGATTCAATTAGTGAGTAACTTGTTGACATTTTATGCATCTATGTTCATCAGGGATTTTGACCTATAATTCTCCTTTTCATTGGGGTTTTTGTCTGGTTTTGGTATCGAGGTAATTCCCTTCCATTTCTAATTTTTTGGAATAATTTGAGAAGAATATGTATTAACTCTTCTTTAAATGTATGGTAGACTTTCCTTGGGAAGGCATCTGGCACTAGACTCTTTGTTGGGAGGTTTTTGATTACTAATTCAATTTCTTTGCTGGTTATTGGTCTGTTCAGATTTTTTATTTCTTCGTGTTTTGATTTTGGTAGTTTATATGTTTCTAGGAATTTATCCATTTCTTTCAGATTGGATAATTTGTTGGCATATAATTGCCTATAATATTCTCTTATAATTGTTTCTGCAACAATTATTAGTGTTGATTGTGATCTCTCCTCTTTCATTTGTGATTTTACTTATTTGATAAGTCTGGCTAGGGGTTTATCAATTTTGTTATTTCTTTCAAAGAACCAGCTCCTAGTTTCATTGATCTGTTCTACTGAGTTTTTAAAATGTCTTACACCTTTAGGTGTAAGTTTAGGTTGTGTATTTGGGACTTTTATCCCTTCTTGAGGTAGGCCTGTATTGCTATATACTTCCCTCTTATGACCATGTTTGCTGCCTCCCAAAGGCTTTGGAGTGTCATGTTTTCATTTTTCTTTGTCTCCATGTGTTTTTAAAATTTATTCTTTAATTTCATGGTTAACCCATTCATTCTTTAGTAGGATGTTTTTTAACCTTCATGTATTTACCTTCTTTCCAAATTTTGTCTTGTGGTTGCTTTCAAGTTTCATAGCATTGTGGCCTGGAAATATGCATGGTGTGTTCTCAGTCTTTTTGTATTTATTGAGGTCTGTTTTGTGAACCAGTGTGTGATCTATCCTGGAGAAAGTTCCTTGTGCCCTTGAAAAGAATCTGTGTTCTGCTGCTTTAGGATGAAATGTCTGAATGTATTTATGAAGTCAACTTGGTCCAGTGTGTCATTTCAAAGTTTCCTTGTTGGTCTTCAGCTCATATGATCTGTCCATTGCTTTGAGTGGGATGTTAAAGTCCCCTACTATTATTGTATTATTATCAATGAATTTCTTTATGTTTGTTAATAATTGATTTATATATTTTCCTGCCTCTAAGTTGGGGGCATAAATATTTACAATCATTTGATCTTCTTACTGGATAGACCTTTTTAGTATGATATAGTGCCCTTCTTCATCTCTTGTTACAATCTTTGGTTTAAACTCTAGTTTGTCTGATATAAGTAAAGCTACTTCAGCTTTCTTTTTATGTCCATTATCATGATAAATGGTTCTCCACTACCTCACTTTCAATCCAGAGGAGCCTTCGTGTCTAAAATGAGTCTCTTATGGACAGCATATAGATGGGTCTTGTTTTTTCCATTTTGCTCCCCTGTGTCTTTTGATTGGAGCATTTAGTCCATATACATTCAGAGTAATTATTGATAAATATATGAACTTAGTCCCATTGTATTACCTGTAAAGTTGCTGTTTCTGTAGATTGTTCCTTTCTGGTCTTTGTTACTTTTGAGTAACACAGTTACTTTTGAATTACTTTTAGTTTCTCTTTCCCACTCAGAGAGTCACCTTTAATATTTCTTGCAGAACTGATTTAGTGTTCACAAACTCCTTTAGTTTTTGCTTGTCTTGGAAACTCTGTCTCTCCTTCCATCCTGAATGACAGTCTTGCTGGATAAAGTATTCTTGGCTGCATGTTTTCCCCATTTAGCACATTGAATATTTCCTTCCACTTCTTTCTGGCCTGCTAAGTTTCTTTGGACATATCTGTGCTAACCTTATGTGTCTACTCTTGTAGGTTAAGGACCTTTGTCCCTAATGCTTTTAGAATTCTCTGCTTATTCTTATATTTTGCAAGTTTCACTATGATATGCCTTGCTGTTGACCAGTTTTTATTGATTTTTAGGGGGGTTCCTTGTGCCTCTTGGACTTAAATGCCTTTTTCTTTCCCCATATTAGAGAAGTTCTCAGCTATCATTTGTTAAAATAAATATATATTTTTTCTCATTAAACTTTTGTTTTAATGGGTCTCAAAATTCTGTGACAGACTTTTGGTCAAGTTGTTTCCATTAAAAAGTACTGATTTTAAAAACTAATAACTTAAAACTGCCATACACGCACACACACACAAAAAATGGTCCGCAAAACATTCTCCTTTCCTTCTGAAGGTTTTACGATGCATTGTTATCATTAACCAGTCTTTTATTATTAAACTTAAATGGCCAATTGACACAAATAGTTCTGAGACCATTCTTCCACCACTGATTAAGACTGGGGTGGCAGGTATTGGGGATAATATTCATTTAGCCTTCTGAGCTTTCTGGGCAGACTTGGTGACTTTGCCAGCTCCAGCTGCCTTCTTGTCCACTGCTTTGATGACACCCACAGCAACCGTCTGTCTCATGTCACGAACAGCATGGCCCAGAGGAGGATAGTCAGAGAAGCTCTCAACACACATAGGTTTGCCAGGAACCATATCAACAATGGCAGCATCCCCAGGTTTCAAGAACTTGGGACCATCTTCCAGCTTCTTTCCAGAACGACTATCTATCTTTTCCTTCAGCTCAGCAAACTTGCAATGTGACAATCCAGCACAGGTGCATATCCAGCACTGATTTGGCCTGGATGGTTCAGGATAATCACCTGAGCTGTGAAGCCAGCTGCTTCCAATGGTGGGTCATTTTTGCTGTCACCAGCCATGTTGCCATGACAAACATCTTTGACAGATACGTTCTTGACATTGAAGCCCACATTGTCCCCAGGAAGAGCCTCACTCAAAGCTTCATGGTGCATTTCAACAGACTTTACTTCAGTTGTAACATTGACTGGAGCAAAGGTGACCACCATACCAGGCTTAAGAACACCAGTCTCCACTCGACCCACTGGTACAGTACCAATACCACCAATTTTATAGACGTCTTGGAGAAGCAGACGCAAGGGCTTATCAGTTGGACAAGTTGGTGGCAGAATGCAATCCAGGGCTTCAAGCAGTGTGGTTCCGCTGGCATTCCCATCTTTACGGGTGACTTTCCATCCCTTGAACCAATGTATGTTAGCACTTGGCTCCAGCATGTTGTCACCATTCCAACCAGAAATTGGCACAAATGCTACTGTGTCGGGGTTGTAGCCAATTTTCTTAATGTAGGCACTGACTTCCTTAATGATTTCCTCATATCTCTTCTGTGTAGGGTGGTTCAGTGGAATCCATTTTGTTAACACCAACGATTAGTTGTTTTACACCCAGTGTGTAAGCCAGAAGGGCATGCTCACGGGTCTGCCCATTCTTGGAGATACCTGCTTCAAATTCACCACCAGAAGCAACAATCAGGACAGCACAGTCAGCCTGAGATGTGCCTGTAATCATGTTTTTGATAAAGTCTCTGTGTCCTGGGGCATCAATGATGGTCACATAATACTTGCTGGTCTCGAATTTCCACAGGGAGATATCAATGGTGATACCACGTTCACGTTCAGCTTTCAGTTTATCCAAGACCCAGGCATACCTGAAGGAGCCTTTTCCCATCTCAGCAGCCTCCTTCTCAAATTTTTCGATAGTTCTTTTGTCGATCCCACCACATTTGTAGATCAGATGGCCAGTAGTGGTGGACTTGCCCGAATCTACGTGTCCAATGACGACAATGTTGATGTGAGTCTTTTCCTTTCCCATTTTGGTTTAGGTTTAGCAGTGGTTTTCACGACACCTGTGTTCTGGCGGCAAACCTATTGTGAAAAAGCTTAAATAAATATTCTGTCCCCTTTTCCCCTTCTTCTTCTGGCACTCCTATGTTATGGGTATTATTGCACTTTTTGGAATCACTGAGTTCTCTAAGTCTATATTCGTGATCTAATAATTTTCTTTCCCTCTTCTTTTCAGTTTCATTATTTTCCATAATTTTATCTTCTATATCACCTATTCATTCTTCTGCTTCTTCCATCGTCATTGTGATTATATCCAGTCAGTTTTGCATCTGTTAATAGCATTTTTTAGTTTAGTCTGACTAGTTTTTAGGTCTTTCATATCTGTAACAAGGTTTTCTTTTCTAGTGTCTTCTGTGCTTTTCTCAAGCCCAGCTAGTATCCATATGATTGTTATTTTAATTTTTTTTCTTTATTTATTTATGATAGTCAGAGAGAGAGAGAGAGAGAGAGAGAGAGAGAGAGAGAGAGAGAGGCAGAGACACAGGCAGAGAGATAAGCAGGCTCCATGCACCGGGAGCCCGACGTGGGATTCGATCCTGGGTCTCCAGGATCGCGCCCTGGGCCAAAGGCAGGCGCCAAACCGCTGCGCCACCCAGAGATCCCGGATTGTTATTTTAAAATCCAATTCAGACATATTACTTATATCTATTTTGTTTAGCTTCCTGGCCATGATTACTTCTTGTTCTTTATTTTGGGATGTATTCCTCTATCTTAGCATTTTTTCCAGGTCTCTGTCTTTTCTGTTAGGAGAGCCTGTGACGGGTCATATTTCCACAGGAGCTGAAGCTTTGCAGTACTCTATGATCAATAGACCTGGTGCTTGCTAGGGGTTTGTGCTAGTCTTCTTATTGGATAGTGTCTTTATTCCCACTTCATAATTACATCAGGTGTGGAAGTTCCCTCAAGCTGACCTTCTACCAGGTGGAAGGGCCAGCTGGCTAATGAAGGATGGAGACTGGGATGGGGGGCAGGAGCCTGAGCATGGAGAGCTTTGCTGTGTGGGTGCCATCAGTCATCTACAGATAGGACTGATTTGCTTCAAGTCTCGGCTGGTAAACTGGGGCAACCTCACTTTACCTGTTGCTGCTCTGGCTCTCAATCATACTTGTCCTAGTAAAAAGACACCTGCAAAGTGCAGGAGAATGGGGCTTGGTGTAAGCAGCTCAAGCCTCCATTGTTTGTGCCATGCTACTTACTGAAGTCCATTCATGCTGCTGGGAGGGGTAAAAAATGGTGACAGTCTGCACTTTGCCCGGGGGAGGGGAGTTAACACCTCCACTGTTCAGGAACCCCTCACAGAAGAACACTTTCCCCCTGCTTTCTCTTCCCCACTCCCACCATGATCAGAGCTCCCTTCCCTCCACAGCACCCATGATTCTTCCCCCACACACACATCATATCTCTGCACCTTCCACCTTTCACAATGTGACCTCTTCTTTCCCTCTAGTTGTATGGTTTGTTCTCTCAGTGGTCAGATCAATGTCCTGGTTGTTCAGAAAGATTTGGTAATTATCTAGCTGTGTTTGAGGGACCAAGCAAGCATTGGGTCCTCCTACTACTCTGCCATCTTAACTCCTCCTCCTCAACTTGACCTAGTTTTTTCTTGTTATACTTTTTTTAAAGTGTATATATTATTGAACTGAAGAATCTCCAAATCTGTCTCCTCCAGCACACATAAAATGCATTGAGATTTAATTTAAAAAATTGTATTAAATTTATACATCAATTTGAGAAACAAGTAATAAAATAGATATTTCCTATCTATATGGGAATGTGCTATCTTTCTCTATTTGTTAAAATCTTTAGTCTTTTTTATCCCATGCTTTTCTTGTTATGATTCTTTTATCACAGAATTCTTGTTACTTTTTGCTGGTATGAATAAGCATGGTTATCCTGAATCTAGATTGTTTAATTGAAATAATTGATAGGTTTTAAAATTTATTTACTTATTTTTTGCAAAAGAAAAATTGTGATATTTAAGATATACAGCATGATGTTATATGCTACCACAACATTATGAAATGATTACTACAATCAAACTAATTAAGAAATCCATCACTTCCCATACTTACCTTTTTTTTGTGGTATGTGGTGCTAACACTTAAGATATTCTCTTAACAAATTTCAAGTATACAAAATATTATCATTAATAGTTACCATGTGGTACATTGGATTTCTGGAACTTATAACTGAAAATTTGTACCCTTTAATCAATATTTCCCCTTTCCTCCTACTCTCTAGCCTCTGATAACCACCATTCTACTATTTCTTGGAATTTGATTTTTTTAAAGATTTCATGTATAAATGAGATCATGTGATATTTATTGTTCTGTGTCTTGCTTATTTCACTTAGGATAATGACCTCTAGGTTTATCCATGTTATCACAATGATGGGGTTTCCTTCTTTTTAAAGACTAAATAATATTCCAGACTGTGTATATGTATTTGTGTCTCTGTGTGTGTGTATACAGCATATTTTCTTTATCCATTCATCTATCCATGGGCACTCAGGTTGTTTCCATATGTTGGCTACTGTGAATAATGCTGTAGTGAATCTGGGAGTACATATGTCTTCGAGATAGTGATTTTGTTTCCTTTGGATAACTTCTTTATCCAGAAGTGGGATTTCTGGATCATATGGTAGTTCTCCTCTTAATTTTGAGGGGCTTCCATATTATTTCCCATGATAACTGTATCAATTTACATTCCAACCAACAGTGCACAAGGAAGGGTTCCTTTTACTCCACAGAGTCACCAACATTTGTTATCTCTTCAATATTTTAAATATTAGCCCCCTACCTTATTTATGGTTTGCAAATACTCTACCATTTCATAGGTTGCCTTTTTATTTTGTTGATGGTTTCTTTTGCAATGTAGAGGCTTTTTAGTTTGATGTAGTCCCACTTGCTTATTTTTGCTTTTGTTGCCTGAACTTTTGGTGTCAAGTCCAAAAAATCAGTGTTATCACCCATGTCAAGGAACTTTTCCTGTATGTTTTCATTTAGGAGTTTTATGGTTTCAGGTCTTATGTTTAAGTCTTTAATCCACTTTGGGTAGTGTTTTATGTATAGTATTAAGATAATACAATATCATTATTTTTAAGGATTTATCTGTTTTAGAGAGAGAGAGAGAGAGAGTGAATGAGAGAGAGTTGGGAGGGGGAAGGGTAGACGGAGAAGGAGAGATAAACTCAAGCAGACTCCATGTTCATTGTGGAGCTAGGTATGGCGCTCAGTCTCAGAACCCTGAGATTGTGATCTGAGCCAAAACCAAGAATCAGATGTTTATCTACTGTGCCACCCAGGTGCCCCACAAGATTATTCTTTTGAATGTGGCTACATAGTTTTCCCAATACCACTTATTGAAGAGAGTATTCTTTCTATATTGAATATTCATGATACCGTTATTGTAAATTATTTATGTATGGGTTTCTTTATGGACTTTCTATTTTGTTCCATTGGTCTGTGTCTATTTTTATGCCAGCACCATACTGTTTTGATTAATACAACTTTGTATTATAGTTTGAAGTCAAAGAGTGAGATGCCTCCAGCTTTTGTTTTTACTCAATATTGCTTTGACTATTTAGGGTCTTTTGTGTTTCCACATGAATTTTAGTGTTAATTTTCTATTTTTGTGAAAAATGCCATTGGAATTCTGATGGAGAATTGCTTTGAATCTGTAGATTGTTTTTTATAGAATGAACATTTTAACAGCATTATTTCTCTCAATTCATGGACACAGGATATCTTTGCATTTATTTGTGTCATCTTTTATTTCTTTCATCAATTTTTAAAGATTTAATTTTGTTTTTTTTTGGGGGGGTTGGGGGGAGAAAGTGCACAAGAACATGGAGGGGCAGAGAGAGAAAGGGAGAAAGAGAATCTTAAGCAGGCTCGACGCTGGGCATGGAGTCTGATGGGGCTTGATCTCACAACCCTGAGATCACAACCTGAGCTGGAATCATAAGTTGGACACTTGCTTTACTGAGCTACCCAGGCACCCCTTTCATCAATATTTTAAGAAAACTACAAACCAGTGTCCCTGGTGGTGTGTATAAATGTAAAAATCCTCAACAAAATACTGGCAAATTGAATTTAACAGTACATTAAAAGGTTTGTACACTATGTGCAAGTAAGATTTATCCCTGGGATACAAGGATGGTCAACATACACAAAACAATAAATGTGATATAATACATTAACAAAATAAAGAGTAAAAGCCATATGATCATTTCAATAGATACAAAAAACCATTTGATGAAATTCAGTATCATTTTATGATAAAAACTGTCAACAAATTAGGTATAGAAGGAATGCACTTCAACATAACAAAAGCTGGCTATGATAAACCAAAGGTAGCATCATACTCAGAGATGAAAAGCTGAAGGAAGCACTTCTTCTAAGATTTAAAGAAGAGAAGGGTGTCTACTCTTGCCACCTCTATTCAACATAGTACTGGAAGTCATAGCCAAAGTAGTTAGGCAAGAAAAAGAAATAAAAATAAAGGAATTTGGAAAGGAAGAGGTAAAATTAACTGTCTCTATTTGCAGATGATATGATCTTACACATGGAAATCCCTGAAAACTGTACTAAAAACTGTTAATTCAGTAAAGTTGCAGGATACAACAATAAAAATAAACATGAAAAAAATAAACATGTAAAAATCAGTTGCATTTGTTTATACTAATGACAAACTAGCCAAAAGATGTTAAGAACACAATACAGTTACAATAGCAACAGAAACAATAAAATATTTAGGAACAAATTTAATCAAGGAACAAAAGATCTACACACCAAAGATGTCCTTGAGGTTTCTTTTTCTTTCCTTTTTTACAAAAAGATTTATTTACTTATTTATTTGAGAAGAGAGAGCATACACACACATGAATGGGGGGGAGGGGCAGAACAAGAGGGAGAGAATCCCAAGCAGACTACCTGCTCAGCACAGAGCCTGATGCAGGGCTCGATCTGCTAACCCTGAGAATATGACCTGAGCCAAAACCAAGAGTTGGTTGCTCAGCTGACTGAGCCACCCACATACCCTTTGAGGTTTACTTTTCTACAGCTTTTCTGTGCTAAAACTGGGTAGTGAGTATATCCAGTGTCTTTAAAAAATTTTTTTTAATTCAAGTATCTTTAAATACCACCTTTGGGATTAATGTTTTCCAACATGAAAAATACTTCATAGCTTCTACCTCACTAGATAAGCTTGATCTTCAGGTACTAGTCTTCTTTTTTTCAACTTTTCTCCTACTATTATACTGACCTCTTCTTCTGCCTTAGGAATAATAGCACTGCTACTCATTATAAGGTCCTAATGTGAAAAGATATTTAAGTCAATGTATTATTTTATAAAATATCTCTCCCGGATGTTGTCTTTCCCAGGTTTTTGTTTTTTGGCTTTTTGTCACTGGTATAAAACTATTTCTGTCTTTCTAAGATTTGAATTTTGGGTAACAGACTAAAATAATGGAAATTTGGGTGATATATGGGGCCAAAAAACATCTATATTTCTCCTGAGTTTGGTCAGTAGAACTCTCGGAGTCAGAAAAAATAGCTCACACTTTGTCCCTTCAAGTATCTTCTTGCTTCTTAATTGTTACCTTATGGATTGTACTGGCTCAGTTAAGACCTATTAACCAACAACAACTTGACGTGAAGGTGGCCCTGACAAAGCACAGGATCACTAACTTATCATTTATTTTTTTTTGTAATCTCTGCCAATATTTTCTTTTCTCTCTGGGCATGGACCTTGTCTCCCATTCTTAATCATAAGTTTCTTGAGTTCTTGGGTCCATTTTTACTGTATCCTGAACCACTATACTTTTGCCATCACCATGGTCTCCTTTTTTCTTGCCCTGTATTTGCAAAATGAACTGTTTTTACACATTCCAGGAAAATTAATACAGTAATACTTTTGACTTTTGCCAGTACTTTGAATTATAAAGCCATAAGAACTCTAAAGCCTTGTGTGGATCAGTTTTTTCTTAACCTGACAATCCAGAATGGTCTTGTAAGTAGGAGGTAAAAAACATTTGCTGGTCTGTAATGCCTTTTTTTCCTGTACTCAGTGACTCAAAGATCAGAAATAACCATGTCTCATCCTTTTTTGATACAGTCTTACTATTTTTTTAAAAAAGGATTTTATTTATTCATGAGAGACAGAGAGAAAGAGGCAGAGACATAGACAAAGGGAGAAGTAGGCTCCCTGTGGGGAGCCCGATACAGGACTCGATCCTGGCACTCCGGGATCACGCCCTCAGCCAAACGCAAACGCTCAACCACTGAGCTACCCAGGTGCCCCAGTCTTACTACTTTTTTTATTGAAACATTAAGCATAAGGATCACTTGATCTTACTTATATCACTTAATGAAGTTAGGAGAAGTGTTTGGTTATTGTCTTTGTGGTTGCTCTAACTCAGTGGCTAATCTTGATTCTATCCTGAGTTGAAGCTCTGTTATTTCTTATAACCTTTTGAAAGCCATTTCTGTCTGTCTCTAGTTTTATATTCATATCATGCAATATTCTTTCATCTTGAGGCATGATTAGACTATTGAAACATTACATAGCTCTCATTTCTAAAACTGTCAATCAAACTGTGTATTCACTAGTTTGGTGACCTTGGACAAGTTGTTTAACCTTCCTGAGCTTCAGTTTCATCTGTATTGACACCACCTATCTCATGGGGCTATAGGAATAAATGACTATTAAGTTAGCTAATCCATGTAAAGTGTTTTTTATTGTACCTTGAACATAGTAAACAAATGGTGGTGACAGCAGCCTTGGGGACAATGATTGTATGCATATAGTCTTTATTTTTTATTTCTATAGTAGGAAGAGGAAAACCTTCATTTTCAAGTTTTTTTTGCAACTGACAGTAGATAGGCTGAGGAAAGAAAGACATTGCAAAATGCTGTTTTAGCAAGTAGATTTTAAATTTAGATCTTATTTCATTTGTAATGGAGACTCTAAATGTCTATTCTCCCTATTATTGGATATCTGAAGAGAGTTAGCCCTCAAATGATTAATGGGTATTTATGCTTATAGAAATAACAATCGTACTAGATATCTCAATGGACTGTTTAAAATGCAAGTGTGTATTTCACAAGGGAATCAAACTAAATAAACACGGAATCATCTTTAATAGTCTAACACCATAACTAGTTAATTAGTCCTTTTGAATCAGGGACCATAACACTGAATATAAGCCCATTATTTATTTATTTTAAGCGATACATTCTTAGTGAGAGGTATAGAACTACCTGTCTATCATGTGTTTTTAGGTCTTCCATAGTTCTTAGTGCAAATATTTGTATTAGGAGTATAATAGAATTGAAAAGGATCTTGAAATAACTTAGTTCATTCTTTCTCTCTCTTTTTGGATGGGGGTAGATGAAGAAATTGAGAGCTTAAGTGATATGTACAGGTTAGATGATGACAGAGCTGGGACCTAAGCTAGCTCTCCTGACTCCTAGCACAATATTCTTCCATGTAACCCTGTCTATAATTTTGCTTCACAAGATTTTTTTTTCTTTTAAAAGTGATTTTTATTTTGGGGTGTCTAGCTCAGTCAGGGAAGTGTGTGACTCTTGATCTTGGGATTATAAGCTTCAGCCTCACTTTGGTTGGTAGAGATTACTTAAAAAGGAAACCTTCACTTACAACGTGATTTTTAGGGAGGTCCCTGGGTGGCTCAGAGGTTTAGTGCCTGCCTTCAGCCCAGGACATGGTCCTGGAGGCCCGGGATTGAGTCCCGCATTGGGCTCCCTGCGTGGAGCCTGCTTCTCCCTCTGCCTGTGTCTCTGCCTCTCTCTCCCTCTGTGTCTCTCATGAATAAATAAATAAAATCTTTAAAATAAATAAATAGAACGTGATTTTTATTTTGCTCTGTGGCCAAATTATTTTTCTGACTACTAATTTTTCTTTTTTATTACATATCAATGAGAAGAGATCTTTATGTTAACAGAAATTTGATATCTATATGGGCACATAAAGTAGATTCAATAAAAGATGTACATATTTCTTTCAAGCATGATACAAAATTAGGTTGCAATGTATTGAATTGTTGAATAGAGGCTAATGTAGCCAAAAAGAAAATAAACGTTTCAGATAAGTAAACAGGGTTAAGTGGAAGAACTGATACAGAAGATGGAATGGAAGTCGTGACAGGGAAAGATCCTGTGAGTGAACAAGGAAAATGGCAAATTTGAGTTCTTCAAAGAGGTCTAGAAGTGTGTGATGATGAGGCTGTGTTCATTTGAGGCTGAAAATATTAATTGGCGATGGTCGGATGAGTTGAAATTGAAGGAATAATGATGTATTCAAGGTGTATGAGGGATCGAAGAAAGATGTTAAAGACAAGGCTGCTCAGAGGGTTCCAAGTAGAGAGAAAATGTGTAAGCCAGATGGTAGAATCGCCTAAGAAGATAAAATCGAATCCTAGGGATGGGGAAAAAACAAAACAGTTGAAGTACTCTGGAGAGAACAATCTGGCCACATTAAAGACTATTCTATTCTTTGATTCTCTGGCCTTACCGAATAATAAAGATGATAGAATTGGATACCCTTTAGGGTATACCCATGGTTAGTTCATGTTATTAGTGTGCTAGTATTCATGTTACCTCTGTCATGTATATTTGGGTATATATCTCTTTTCAGTAGTGAGAATTGGAGCTTTTCATATACTATGTGGTGTGTTTTTTGAAGGTATATGTTAACATACCTGCCTACATGACAGTATGAGAGAAGGCAATAGTACGAGAGATAATGAGATAATATTAGGGAAAGTAAATGCATTTAATTTGGACTTGATTCCCTCATATTTTGAAAGGACACTTCTCTGAAGTTTAAGAACTATAAACTTATAAACTGTATAGTATGCTCAACGTATAAAGCATATTTACATGCATTATCTCAGCTATCACCATGCACTGGTAAGACTAACAAACTATAGAATCGAAGTTACTGTGTGTGTTAAACTGTTGCAATGAAAGTCAGTAGTTTTTTGATACCTATAAATCTCTTAGGCTTGAAACAACAGAATCTCTGATATCAAATGGTTTGTAATATAACATGGTAGAAAGAAAAACAATTAGATGGTAAAGAATAACCCACTTTTATGTTAGATTTAGTGATCCTTTAGTGTCTACAATATATCCTTAATTAAATAACTGTATGCCTTAAAAATATTATCCAAATGTAGGTGTTTCTTCTGTTCTAATGCCTTAGCATTATATAATTCAATTGCATATAATTACAATAATCACAAAGGTGCTTGGAGGGAAAAAGGTGAAAATGATAGCTTTTGAACTTTCAAAAAAATGTCAAATGTGCTTTTATTCCTGTGGAAAGTTGAGAGAGATAATTATTCTAGATAAAGATTCTATTTCAACATTTACATAATGTTTGGTAAGAATCATTCATCTTTCTTAAAAAATATAGAGAATAATTTTTGAGGGAAATACTCCTTATATGCATAAATTGGATTGATGAACTTAAAAAAAAATCCCTAAATAATCATAGCACTAAACTAGCTAAGGGAAGGGGACAAATTTTTTTATATATATTTATTTTTTATTGGTGTTTAATTTGCCAACATATACAATAACACCCAGTGCTCAGCCCATCAATGCCCATCAGTGCTCATACCCTCAGTGCCCGCCACCCAGTCACTCCCACCTCCCACCCATCTCCCTTTCTACCACCCCTAGTTCGTTTCCCAGAGTTAGGAGTCTCTCATGTTCTGTCTCCCTTTTTGATATTTCCCACTCATTTTTTCTCGGGAAGGGGACAAATTAAAGGCATGGTCCCTGCTCACAAAACTTAGAACTTATATGGGGAAACAAAAGGGCAAAAATCTTTCGTCAGTAATTTTTAGTAATTGTTAAACCTGTTAAACCAGGGTTTTGGCTCTGAATTTTATTTCTTATTTTTTTAAATTAATTTATTTATGATAGTCACACACACACACACACACACACACACACAGAGAGAGAGAGAGAGAGAGAGAGAGAGGCAGAGACACAGGCAGAGGGAGAAACAGGCTCCATGCAGCAGGAGCCCGACGCGGGATTCGATCTCGGGTCTCCAGGATCGCGCCCTGGGCCAAAGGCAGGCGCCAAACCGCTGCGCCACCCAGGGATCCCTGGCTTAGAATTTTAGCAAATACTTCATTTAGGAGCGATCCTTTGATCTAGGATTTGAGAGATAAATAGAGGAATATTTTATTTTTGAAAAATGCTAATAATTAGGACCTCATTTATTTGTCATGATGTATAAATGACTTTTCCGCTAGTAGGCTTTTGTAGATACCTTGAAAAGAGATGCTTTTAGTAGCTTGAATCACAGAACAATAATGAAAAATGTATATAAACAAAGAATTGCTTCTTGAATACTAAATTCTAATGGGATTTTGTTGTCCTAGCTACAACACTAACTAATTACATCAGCTCTGTATATCTAATGGAATTCTAACAGTTGTATTGTAACTTCTATGGTATTGAATAAACCTTCTTATACATGAATATAATCCTACTATTAATCAGATTAAATTCAGTCTAGTGAAAAATATTTTGTCTCCCTAAGCATTTTGTATATTAGGAAGTATATTAACCAATGCTATTGAGTAAAACATTTGCTTTTAGGCTTTTAACAAATTTGACAGACTTCAAATTAACAACTAAAAATAAAAATGGTGATTTCTTCCCAATTTTATCAGTAATTGGTTATTGCTAATAGAAGTTACTGATTTTTGTTTACTTGTGTCTAGGCAATTTGCTACATTCTTTTATTTCTAAAATACTTTTAAAACTTATTTTCTTAACTTTCCTGTATCTATTACTTCAGTTTCTTGTCTTACTGATTAGTCTATTAAGTAAGCTGGATAGTAGTGGAAACAATGAATATGTGTGTCTTCTCCCTGATTTTAATGGGAAGGACTATAGCTTTTTGTTGTTTAGTATCGTATTTGTTGTTATTTTTGATATTGTTAATATTTATCATCTTTAATTTCCCTCTAATTCTGTTTTACGTTAGATATTTACTTGGATTGACTGCTGAGTTTTATCAAATACCTTTCCAGAGCCTATTGATATAATCATAATGTTTTATCTTTTATCGAGTTAATGAATATCAGTACATATCCTGATACTGAGCTATCTTTGTATTAATTTAAATGAGATTAGACAGTCAAACTCTGTCTAACTCAGACATAATTTAAAATTTTCTTTTCTCTTCCATGCATATAAGAGAAAATAAAATGTGCCAATAATCCTCTTCTGGCTTTATAAAGAATTCACATGCATTTATATATATATTTTGAAAATGCTATGTTAACTTAAATATTATTACCAGGGGAATGCGTTATTGAGTAAAACAACCAATCAGAATTGTATACTCCTTAGAAACTAAAGATTACATTCACAAGAGGTAGCAGCAATCTGTAAAGGACAGATTCCTTTTTAGAAATAACATTTGCAAAGACATTTATATGCTGAAGAATATTATTTGCTTTTCTGTATCTGTATCTTGCCAACATTTATTCTGTGAACAGTTAGAAGTGTCTCTAGTTTTAAGACTGAGGCCTGGAAAACTTAAATTTTAAGTTAAAGAAAGGCAAAGGATGAAATATGTGTTAGTAACATGGAATTTGAGGTATATGTATTTAACATGTATACTTACATTTCTATAATAAACTTCATTTGGTCATGCTTATCATTGTCAGTATATATTACTGGATTTAATTTACTAATGTTTAGTATTTTGTATCTATATTTGTAAGTATTTACTTTATAACGCTTAAAACAATATGAAATTATGTATATTGTGCTATGTGATGAGGTTCCTGTGAAATCACTATCCCAGTAAAAATAGAGAACATGCTCATCACTAGTGGTTCTTCACAGCAGCCCTTCTCTTTTTCTGCCCCTGGATCCAGGCAATAACTGATTTGGGTTTTTTTGTTACAAGGGATTGCTTGAATTTTATATAAATACTCCCTTTCTTCTTCTTCTCCTGTCTCTCTCTCTCTCTCCTTCCTCTTTCTGAATATATATATACCTGATGTGTTTAACATACTGAAAGATGATTTGGGCAACTGGGGAAAGAGTTTGGGGTCGAATTAGTGACCAGCACATAAAAGCCTAAAGAAATGAAACTTTAAAAAGAAGTAACCTCAGAAAACAGAAAAATTTATGAGGTTGGGACACCTGGGTGTCTCAGTTTGTTAAGTGTCTGCCTTCGGCTCAGGTCATGATCCCAGGGCCCTGGAATTGAGTCCCCATTGGGTTCTCTGCTCAGCAGAGAGTCTGCTTCTGCCACTTGATCTGGTGCTCTCCTGCTTGTGCTCACTTGCTTTCTCTCTGTCAAATAAATAAAATATTAAAACAAAACGAAACAAAACTTATGTGAGGCAAAATAAGAGGTTAGAATCAATAGCATTAACACTGGCTGTTATGGAGGCTGGGGAGATACTTGTATGTATAATGAAAGTGTGGGTGAAAAAGAATCTTTTTTTTTTTTTAAATTTTTATTTATTTATTTATTTACAATAGTCATGCAGAGAGAGAGAGGCAGAGACACAGGCAGAGGGAGAAGCAGGCTCCATGCACCGGGAGCCTGACGTGGGATTCGATCCCGGGTCTCCAGGATCGCGCCCTGGGCCAAAGGCAGGCGCCAAACCACTGCGCCACCCAGGGATCCCAAGAATCTTTTTTTTTTTTAAGTGAGTAAGCAGCAACATAAAAATGTTATTTTGAGATGTATTAGGTAAATACCAAAATAAATAGCAGAAACATTGAAAAGTGATTGCCTCTGGAAAGTAGAAAATGGGAGAGGTAAGGGGACAGATTATTTCTAATTTTCAGATGTCTTTTAGATTTGTCTGATTTGTTAAACTGTGTGCATGATTAATATAAAATAATAATAGAATAAAAATAAAAGAAAAAAGTATAAAATTTCATATTAATAACTTAATAAGCATTCTATTTCTATTATATCTTTTTGCAGATATTTTATAAAATTAGGGTGTATTAATGCCTATTCTTTGATTTTAATATCAACTGCTTTTAGATCTTTGAACATGATAGTTTTCTCATTCTTTCAAAAGATTTAAAAGTCTTACTGAGAACTGGTAAAAATACCTCAATTACCAAAGGCGTCCATATGAGCAGGTTCTTTACCATATAGATTAATTTTACCTTTTTAGCACATTATGATGGGGATTCATGGGAATTTGCTAATTTTGTTATCACTATGCCACTCGGTGTCATATGCCTGTCATAGTGCTTTTACTGTCTTTCCTTTATCCAAGATAGTAGGAACTTATTCAGCAGTACTTTCAGGAGTCCAAGATGACATCAAATTTAGGGAAGAGTTATAAATTAACTCTATAATTCGAGGGAATTTTACTAGCAATATGAGTTGCTCCACAGTTACAATAGTAATTGGTTTTTGCTTACCAAAATATGTTGTCCATGTGAGTTCTTTTTTTTTACAGGAAAGTAACCAGATATCTCAAATTAATTATGACTTACTGAACAAATTTTGAAACTGCAGTTAATTTCCAATTTTTGGATTCAAAATCAGGAATGATTTACCTTACTATACCTATTCCCCAGAGTGTAACATTTGTAGACCAAAACAGGGAAATGAAATTATATTTAAAAAACATAAATCCTAAAAAAGATTTATATAATCATAAATCTTTAAAAGCAAATTTTTATCTGGAGGAATTTTTAAATAACAATTTTTTGCATAATTATAATCTATACATGTTATTTTTCTCTATACACATCCCCCCCCCCCCCCGAAAGCAGAGCATTCCTGTGAAACCTTTCATAAGCCTAATTGGCATAAAGCAAAGAAGCAAATATCATTAATTTATATGGAAAAGTTTTGGAACATTATGAGACCCCAAAAATAACTTCTTTTAGACTTTTCTGATACTTTAGGACATATCTTGCTAACAGATGCACAAAGTAAATTGATATAAAGCACAGATGCTCAAAGACACAGTTTAAAGCTATGGCAGCTTAATGCTGAGATGTGGAGTATGGTTCCTGGGGAAGATGCTTGATGGTGTCACAACTGCTGCTTGAGGCATGCACTGCGTCTATGATGGCTGGCTACAAAACAATCACTTAACTCTATTTTCACTTTTTGCTTTTTTTATAAAAGCAAAAATTCTCTTCGTATTTCTTTTGCTTGTCAAAAACAGATACTAATGGAGGTCTTTTGTAAAAGTGCAGTGGCATGCATGAACTTTCAAAAAATGTGGGATATGTGTATCTGGGAGTTTCTAATAGTCACATCTGTGTTATTAGATGTAACTTGGTGCGTGATTTTAGAAATTTTATGCTAGATTCTGGAAATGATAGATTTGGCCTATCAGTACTATGTGACAATGATGAATATAGGCATAAATCACCAATATGGTAGAGAGCTGGAGTCCTTTTAGTATAGAATCAAAAGCCATATTTATTTCATTTTTAGAATAAAAAACCATATTTATTTCATTTTTCAGACTAATGATCAGTACTAGGGAACTTTCCTCATAAATTAACTTGGTGGTCTAATAAATATTTAGAAACAACTGTTTCTAAACAGGACAAACAGGACTGTTTGTGGTGGGTGAGAGGATGCCAGTTAGGGTGTTATAATAGGCCATAATAACTGTGGCTTAAAATGGAGAAATTTATTTCTCTTTCATGAAATCTGTGTAAGCTTAAACAACCCAGGACTGCTTCAATGTCCTTATTATATCAAGAACCCAACAAACCTCTTTGTTTTTATGAAACACCTTTCTATTTTGTTACTCCGCCATCCTTAATCTGCACCTTTCATTTCATGCCCTAAGATGGCTGTCCAGCTCTTGCCATTGAATACATTTTCCAGTCAATGGGAAGGTGAGAAATAAAGAAGTATTTGTTTTACTTTTAAGGCTTTATATCCTTTCTGTTCTCCTTCCTTTGTTCATAATCTAATCTAGCCTTCTCTGGCACTGAGAAATATAGTGTGAACTGGATTGCTATGTGCTGAACTCAAAATTTTATTACTATAGAAAAAAGGAAAAAAGAAATTTGGGAATTGCAGGGTATCTGTCACAGGTGATTTTGAGGCTGTTTTGAAATATTGTAATAATATGAAGCCTTAGTCAACCAGACCAAATATGAATTCTGCTTTGTCCTATTCTGCTCTCAGTTCTATGCTGGTTGTTCTGTGTTCTCATTTATACGCTGAGGAAATTAAAATTTGAACTAAACTAAAACTCGAGCTGAGATGTTGAAAATTCCTTGTTACCTGGGCTCTGTTTAGATTTTGCCAGTGGGAGGCACTTATGTCAGATTTAAAGATAGGAAGAAAGTAAACATGTTGCTTCTGGTAGTGCTTGGTGCAGTGTCAGCAGTGAAACCAGGTTTCTTTCATCTCAGAGGTGGTAGCAGCTTCCTTAACTAAATGGTAATAGAACCAATATTTCCACATATTTGTAACCTATTCTCTATTATATCTTTCTTTGCTTCAAGTATCCAGAAATATTTATAAAACTCTTGGTACAGTTGGCCACCTCACCTCACTCCTTGTAATAATTTCAAAGGAGAGTGCTATGGACTGAATTGTGTACCCCCCAAAAATTTGTATTTTGAAACCCTAACCCCCAGTGTGATGGCATTGGAAGAGGGGACCTTTGAGAGATAATTAGGGCTAGATGAGGTCATCAGAGTGAGGCCTTCGTTATGGAATTAGTGACTTTTTAATGAATAGGAAGAGAGAGATCACACTCTCTCCTTATCATGTGAAGATACAGAGAGAAGGTGGCTATCTGCAAGCCAGTAAGGAACTGAATTGGCCAATAACTTGAACTTGACTTCCCAGCTTCCAGAACAGTGAGAAAAAAATATTTTGTGTAAGCCAGCCAGTGTATGGTATTTTGTTATAGCACCCTGAACAGACTAATACAGAGAATGAAACAAAAGAAAACAGGTGAAGCAAAAATGACATTAAGAAAAAGAAGATATTTTAAAACCTCATTTTATTGTTGATCAGTTTTGCTGTCATTTTATTTCACCAGCTGAGCATAAATTATAGTATTTCAACAATCCTTCATAGCACTGTCTAAAATTGAGAATTTATTACCTTGACATGGCTGTCTTCAGACTCTATTCTGCATTTTTCTCTTGCTTCATTTATTTTTACTGCGTTTTGTTGTTCTAATTGATAGCCTTGATTCTTTCAAAATCAACCAAATACCCCAAGTGATTTAACTTCTTACAGCATACTTTGATGATACAATATCAGAATATTTGATATTCTTGAGGGAAATATTCTTTTCCTTCAAATTGATATATAATTTACCTACTATACATTTTACCCATTTAAAGTGTACATTTCACTGGTTTTCAGTATATTCACAGAGTTGTGCAGCAGCCACCATAATCAATTTTAGAACATTTTACGACCCCCAAAATGGTTGCCTTTACCCTTTAGTAGTTAATTACTGTTATTCAGAGTCCTTGTCCCCCATGTCTAGGCAACCAGTCATATAAGTTATGTTTCTATAGATTTTCCTATTCTGTACATTCCATTAAATGGAATTGTTTAATATGTGGCTAGCTTCTTTCAGTTAGCATGTCATTTTCAAAGTACATCCCTGTTGTAGCATGTGTCTGTACTTCATTCTCTTTTATTGATAAATAATATTCCATGTGTGGCTATACTATATTTTATTTATCCATTCATCAGTTAATGATGAATATTTGAATTGTTTCTACTTTGTGGCTATTATGAATAATGCTTCTATGAATATTTGTATTGAAATTTTGTGTGGATTTCTTTTTCATTGCTCTTAGCCAGGAATACAGTCACTGGATCATAGGTAACTCTATGTTTCATATTTTGAGGAACTGCCAAGCTATTTTCCCAAGATTTTATACATATTTTTACATTCCCACCAGCAATGTATTAGGACTCAAATTTCTCCACATCTTTGTCAACATGTGTTAACATCTATCATCTTTATTATAGTCATCCTAGTGACTATACAGTTGTATTTCATTATGAATGTGATTTTCTAATGATGTTGAACTTGTCATCAAGTGCTTATTGGTCATTGGTATATATTCTTTGGAAAAGTGACTATTAAGACCCTTTGCCCATTCTTAAATGGTTTGTCTTTTTATTGAGTTGTGAATTTTTTATATATTCTGGATGTAAGTACCTTATCAGATGTATAGCTTGTAAATATTTTCTCCCTTTCTGTGAGTTGTCTTTTTTACCTTCTTGATAGTATCCTTTATAGTACAAAAGTTTTTAATTCTCACAGAGTTCAATTATTCTATTTTTAATTTTATTGCTTATGCTTTTGATTTCATATTTAATCCCAATTCACTAAGTTGTAACCATATGTTTTCCTCTAAGATCTTTATATTTTTGGCTTTTTACAGTTAGGTCCGTAATATTTTGAGTTAATTTTTGTATAGAATAAATGAAGGGTTTGACTTAATTCTTTCACATGTGAACATCAGTTGTTGTAGCATCATTTGTTGAAAGACTTCATTATCGAATTGTCTTTTAATTCTCATTAAAAATCAATTCACTGAAAATGTGAGGATTTGTTTCTTGAATTTCACTTTTGTTCTATTCATCTGTCTATCCTTATGCCAGTATACTTCATTGTCTTGATTACTGAGATTTGTTTGTTTTGAAAAAACTTTGTTCTTTTTCAAGATCCTTTTGGTATTATGGATAGTTCAAATATCCATATGAATCTTAGGATCAATTTGTGGATTTCTGCAAAAAATGTCAGCAGAGATTTTTGATAGGGATTGCATTGATTTGAAAGATCAGTTTGGGGAGTAATGTCACTTAACAATAGTAAGTCTTTTAATCCATAGATATGGAATAACTTTCCTCTTTAATTTTTTTCAATGATGTTTTGTAGTTCTAGCATGTAAGTTTTGTACTTCTTATGTTCATCTTATTCTTATTTTATTCATTTGGAATGCTATTGTAAATGAGATTGTTTTCTTAATTTCATTTTGGATCATGTGTTGCTAGTATATAGAAATAAAATTGATGTTTGTACACTAACTTTCACAAACTTACAGAACTCATTCTAATGATTTTTCAATTTATTTCTTAGACTTATATATACAAGATGATTTTTTTTACCAGCTTAGTTGAGGAATCTTTAGAGATTATACTATAGTAGTTGATTAACAACTTATTGGTACATTTATACTATGATAAGTTCTGCAATCTTTAAATACGTTGAAGCACATCTATGCATGTATTTTGTGGAAGTATTTCTATGATATACTGTTGAGTTAAAAAAACATTTTCCAGGTATCGTTATATATTGGGTAATAGGTATATGCATATATATTGATATAAACTTTAAATGAAAATAGGGAGGTTATGTAAGGAAATTTTTGCATTGTTTTCTCTGAGGAATAAAAATTTTAGATGAACTGCATGCTGTAGTTTATCTTTCTTTTCATCTCTGAATATTTACAAGTGCAGTATTTTATTATAAAAGTATATCCATTAAAATAGTGCATGGAGCACTAAATGTCTGGCTTAATGAGATGTAGACCTCTCTCACTTTTTTTTATAAGATTTTATTTTAATTCTAGTTAGTTAACATACAGTGTTATATTCATTTCAGGTATAAAATATAGTGATTCAGTAGTTCTATACATCACCCACTGCTCATCACACGTGCACTCCTTAATACCCACCACCTATTTAACCCATCCCCCCACTCACCTCCATTCTGATAACCATCAATTTGTTCTTTTTCTATAAATTTATTTTTTTATTGATGTTCAATTTGCCAACATATAGAATAACACCCAGTGCTCATCCCATCAAGGGCCCCCTCAGTTCCCATCACCTAGTCACCCCCGCCCACCTCCCCTTCCACCACCCTTAGTTTGTTTCCCAGAGTTAGGAGTCTCTCATGTTCTGTCTCCCTTTCTGATATTTCCCACTCATTTTTTCTCCTTTCCCCTTTATTCCCTTTCACTATTTTTTATATTCCCCAAATGAATGAGACCATAAAATGTCCTTTTCCGATTGGCTTATTTCACTCAGCATAATACTCTCCAGTTCCATCCACATCGAAGCAAATGGTGGGTATTTGTCGTTTCTAATGGCTGAGTAATATTCCATTGTATACATAAACCACATCTTCTTTATCCTTTCATCTTTTGATGGACACTCAGCCTAATACTCTCCAGTTCCATCCACGTCGAAGCAAATGGTGGGTATTTGTTGTTTCTAATGGCTGAGTAATATTCCATTGTATACATAAACCACATCTTCTTTATCCTTTCATCTTTCGATGGACACCTAGGCTCCTTCCACAGTTTGCAGTTTGTTCTTTATAATTAAGAATCTGTTTCTTGATTTGTCTCTCTCTTTTATTCCCCTTTGCTCTTTTGTTTCTTAATATCCACATCTGAGTGAAATCATATGGTATTTGTCTTTCTCTGACTTATTTCACCTAGCATTATACTCTCTAGCTTCATTCATGTCGATTTAAATGGCAAGATTACATTTTTAATGGCTAAATAATATTCCTATCTCTATCTATATTACAACTTCTTTATCTAGCTATAAATCGATGGACACTTTTCCTGATTCTATATCTTGAGTATTGTAAATGATGCTGCTGTAAACATAGAGGTGCATGAATCCCTTTGAATTAGTGTTCTTATATTATTTGGGTAAATACCTAGTAATGCTATTGCTAGATTTTAGGAGAGTTCTATTTTTAACTTTTTGAGGAACCTCCAAATAGTTTTCCACAGTGGCTGAACCAGCTTGCATTCCCACCAAGAGTGCAAGAGTTCTCCACATCTTTGCCCCACATTGTTTCTTGTGTTGTTGATTTTAGCCATTCTGACAGGTGTGAGGTGATACTTCCTTTGTATTTCCCTGATGGTAAGTGATGGTAAACATTGCTTCATGTATCTGTTGGCCATATGTATGTCTTCTTTGGAGAAATGTCTGTTCATGTCTTCTGCCCATTTTAGAACCGGACTATTGGTTTTTTGGGTATTGAGTTGTATCAGGTTTTTAAATGTTTTGGTTATTAACCCTTTATCAGGTATATCATTTGCAAATATCTTCTCCTATTCTGTAGGTTGCCTTTTAGTTTTGTTGATTGTTTCTTTCTTTTTTTTTTTTTGTTGATTGTTTCTTTTGCTGTGCAGAGGCTTTTTATTTTGATGTAGTCCTAATAGTTTATTTTTGCTTTTGTTTCTCTTGTCTCAGGAGAAATTTCTAGAAAGAAATTTCTAGAAAGAAATTACTTCCTGTTTTCTAGGATTTTTATGGTTTCAGGTCTCACATTTAGGTCTTTAATCAATTTTGAATTTATTTTTGTGTACAGTGTAAGAAAGAATCCAGTTTCATTCTTTAGCATATGTTGCTGTCCTATTTTCCCAATACCATTTGCTGAAGAAAGTCTTTTTTACCACTGGATTTTCTTTCCTGCTGTGTTGAAGAATAATTGACCATATAGTTGTGGGTTTATTTTTGGGTATTCTGTTCCATTGATCTATGTGTCTATTTTTGTGTTAGTACTATAGTTTTGATTACTACAGCTTTGTAATATAATTTGAAGTCAGAACTGTGATACCTCCATCTTTGGTTCTCTTTTTTCAAGATTGCTTTGGATATTCAGGGTCTTTTATGGTCCCTACAAATTTCAGGATTGTTTGTTCTAGTTCTATGAAAAATGCTGTTGGTGTTTTGATAGGGAGTGCATTAAATGTGTGAATTGCTTTGGGTAATACAGACATTTTAACAATGTTTGTTCTTATAATCCAGGAGCATGGAATGCCTCTCCATTTCTTTGTGTCATCTTCAATTTCTTTCCTCCATGTTTTACAGTTTTCAGAGTACAAGTCTTTTACTTCTTTGCATAGGTTTATTCCTATGTATCCATTATTTTTGGTGCTATTGCGAATGGGATTGTTTTCATAATTTCCCTTTCTGCTGCTTTATTATCCATGCATGGAACACAACAGATTTCTGTGCACTGATTTTGTATCTTGCAGATTACCTGAATTCATTCATCAGTTCTAGCAGTTTTTTTGGTAGAGTCTCTTGGGTTTTCTGTATAGAGTGTCATGTCATCTTCAAATAGAAAATTTTTTACTTCTTCCTTACCAATTTGGATGCCTTTTATTCCTTTTTGTTGTCTGATTGCTGTGGCTAGGACTTCCAGTATTATGTTAAATAAAGTGATGAGAGTGGGCATCCTTGCCTTATTCCTGACCTTAGGGGAAAAGTTCAGTTTTTCTTCATTGAGAATGTTAGCTGTGGGGTTTTCATATAAGGCCTTTACTATATTGAGGTAGGTTCCCTCCAAACCATCTTTGTTGATGGTTTTTATCATGAATCTATGCCATACTTTGTTGAATGCTTTTTCTTCATCTATTGAGAGTATCATATGGTTCATATCCTTTCTCTTACTGATATGGTTATCACGTTGATTGGTTTGCAAATATTGAACCACCCTTGTAACTCAGGAATAAATCCCAATTGATCATGGTGAACGATTCTTTTAATGTACCACTGGATTTGGTTTACTAGTATTTTATTGAGAATTTTTGCATCCATGTTTATTAGGTCTGTAGGCCCTGATGTCTTTATCTGGTTTTGATATTAGGGTAATGCTGGCCTCATAAAGTGAATTTGGAGGTTTTCTTTTCTTTTCTGTTTTTTTGGGGATAGTTTGAGAAGAATAGGTATTAACTCTTCTTTAAATGTTTAGTAAAATTTGTTTATAAAGCCCAAATTTCTGTTTGTTGGGAGTTTTTTGGTTACTGATTAAATTTCCTTACTGACTATTGGTCTGTTCAAAATTTCTATTTATTCCTGAGACGCCTAGGTGGTTCAGCTGTTGAGCGTCTGCCTTTGGCTCAGGGCATGATCCTGAGCCTGCTTCTCCCTCTGCCTGTGTCTCTGCCTTTCTCTGTGTCTCTCATGAATAAATAAATAAATAAATAAATAAATAAATAAATAAATAAATAAAATCTTAAAAAAAATTCTATTTATTCCTATTTCAGTTTTGGTAGTCTATATGTTCTCAAGAGTGTATCTGTTACTTTTAGGTTGTCCAGTTTATTGACATATAGTTTGTCATAATATTCTCTTATAATTGTTTACATTTCTGTGATACTGTTTATTATTTCTCCTCTATAATTTGTGATTTAATTGAATCTTTCTCTTTTTTTTCTTGATAAGTCTAGCTAGAGGTTTAATAAGTTTATTGATTTATTCTAAGAACCAACTCCCAATATCATTGATCTGTACTATTTTTTAAAATTTCTATATCATTTATTTCTGCTCTAATCTTTATTATTTCCTTTCTTCTGCTCGTTTGGGTTCTTGTTTATGGTTCTTTTTCTATCTCCTTTAGGCATAAGGTTAGGTTGTTGAGATTTTTCTCGTTTAGATAGGTGGTATTGCTATACATTTCCTTCTTATGGCCATCTTTGCCGTATCCGAAAGGCTTCAGATTGTTGTGTTTTTATTTTCATTTGTTTCTATTTACTATTTAATTTCTTATTTTATTTCCTGGTTAACCCATTCATTGTTAAGTAGCATGTTATTTAACCTCCATGTATTTGTGATCTTTCCAGATTTTTCTTGTGTTTGACTAACCCTTAGACCTAACCCTAATGTTTTATAGCATCGTGGTCAGAAAAGAACTATGGTATGATTTCAGTCTTCTTGAGTTTGTTTGTTGCAGCTTGTTTTGAGAGCTAATATTTGATCTTTTCTGGAGAATGTCCATCCCATGTGCACTGGGGAAGACTCTATTCTGCTGTTTGGGGATGGAATGTTCTGAATATATGTTAAGCCCATCTGGTCCAGTGTGTCATTCAAAACCATTGTTTCCCTGTTGATCTTCTGCTTAGATAATCTGTCCGTTGATGTAAGTGTCGTGTTAAAGTCCCCTACCATTACTGTATCACTATCAATGATTTCCTTTATGTTCATTATTAACTGCTTTATGTATTTGAGTGGTCTTATGTTGAGTGCGTAAATGTTGACAATTGTTACATCTTATTGTTGGATTGTCCTCCTTGTAATTATAGTGTCCTTTTGGTTTCTTGTCATAGTCTTTGCTTTAAAGTCTATTTTGTCTGATATAAGTATTGGTACTCCAGTTTTCTTATGACATCCATTTGCATGATAGATGTTTCTCTATCCCCTCACTTTCGATTTGTAGGTGTCTTTAGGACTGAAACCAGTCTCTTGTAGGCAGCATATAAATGATTCTTGTTTTTTTCCCTACTTTGTAACCATATGACTTCTGATTGGAGCATTTAGTCCATTTACATTCAGAGTTATTGATAGATATGCATTTATTATCACTTTATTATTTGTTTTGTGATTGTTTCTAAAGATTTTCTTTGATCCTTATCTTTCTCTTTTTCATGTTTTATTGGTTTTTTTTAGTGATATATTTAGGTTACTTCTTTTTATTTTTTTGCACATTTATTTGTCATTTTTGTTACATGATTACCATTAAGTTGGTGTATAATCTCCTCTGCATATAGCAGTCTATATTAAGTTGATGGTCATTTAAATTTGAACCCATTCTTTACTGTTCTCCTCCCCATGTTTTAGGTATATGTTGTTATGTTTTGTATCCATTTAATTTGTGAATTTCTTGACTGATTTTTTTTTACAGAAATATTCATTTTTACTGCTTTTGTGCTTCCTACCATCATAGTGTTAGTTTTGGTCTTTCCACTCAGAGTCCTGTTTAATATTTCTGGTTTAGTGGACATGAACTCCTTTAGTTTTTGTTTGTCTAGAAAACTCTTTATCTCTTCTATTCTCAAATATAGCCTTGCTGGGTAGAGTATTTTTTAGCTGTAGACTTTTCCCTTTTGGCACATTGAATATATCATGCTACTCTCTTTTGGTTTGCAAAGTTTCTGGTGAAAAAAATCTGTTAGCCTTATGGGTTTTCCCTTGTATGTTTCTGTCTTCTTTTCTCTTGCTGCTTTTAAAATTTTTTATTTTTTCAGTATATTTGGTAAATTAATTACAATAGGTCTCAGTGTGGGCTTCTCCTCCCCCCCTTTTTTTTGAGAGATAGAGGTGTCAGGGGGAGAGGAAGAGAGAGAATCGCAAGCAGGCTCTGGCCCAGTTTGGGTCTGACATGGGGCTGGATCTCACAACCCTGAGATCATGGCTTGAGCCAAAATCAAGACTTGGACGCTTAACCAGCTGTGCTACCTAGGCACCCCTGTGGGCCTCCTTTTTTGATCTTGATGGACGTTTTCTGTGCCTTCTGGATCTGGGCATGTTTCCATTCTTGGATTATGGAGATTTTCAGCTATTATTTCCTCAAATAAATTTTCTGCCCCATTTTTCTCTCTTTATACTTTGGAACTCATATAATATGAATGTTATTACTTTTGGTAGAGTTATTGAGTTCTATAAGTTTATTCTCATTTTGCATAATTCTTTTTCCTATCTTTTGTTCAACTTGATCACTCTGTCATCTAGGTCATTAATTCATTCCTCTGCTTCTTCTATCCTTCTCTGCATTCCATCAGGCATGTTTTTCAGTTTGTTTATTGAGCCCTTTATTTCTGTTATATTATTCTTTATCTTGTATTAAGGGTCTCATACATGTCTTTCACTCTTTTCTCAAGTCTAGGACTATACTTATATTCATTGCTCTAAATTCTCTATGAGGCATTTTACTGATGTGTTTTTCACTTAGATCTCTGGATGTGGCCTTGTCCTATTCTTCCATTTGAGATAAATTTCTCTGTCTCATTTTTTTGTTCCTCTTTGTTTGTTTCTCTGTGTTAAGAAAGTCAGCTATGCTTTCTGTTCTCAAAAGTGGTGACTTTATGAAGAAGAGGTCCGATAGTGCCCTGGAGTGTAGTGTTCCCTGTTCACCAGAATCTGGCACTTCAGGAGACTATCCTATGTGTGTTGGTTATGCCTTGCTCTTATGTCTGAGTTGCTTTTCCTTTCAGTGCAGTTTTCTGGACTGATGCTTTCCTGTTATGGGCTGTGGTTGCTTTCCCTGGTGTGAGTGAGATTCAGGCAGGCCAACTCTGAGGGAGTGTGGCTTTGAGGAAACCTGGGAGTAGGGCAACAATGTTCGCAAAATTGGTACTGGGCTACCGGTCCCATGCCAGATCCCCTAAAGTGCTGCAGAGGCTGGAGGCTGCATTTCTTTGGTGGCTGGGGCCACATGGCTGGGTACCATGCACTGGCTGGGTGTGATGTGCAGTGGTGGTGGTACATTGAGAGATTGGGCAGGACACATGGACAGCTTTCATAAAATTGGCCCCAAGCCCAGGGCCAAAGCTAACAGGCTTGGAGTGGGTGAGTCCTTAGGAGAACTCATGGTCTTAGCATACTACTAGGAGTTTAGGTAGCGAATGTCTGTGCAGCCTTACTTCCTGCAGGTGACCCTGTGTTTATGCTGGGGGGGCGGGGAATGATGCCTGCCAGCTCCCTCATTTTCAGAGAAGCACCCCCAACACACTCTGAAATCAGTATGAAAAAAATCTGTCTCTCACTTGTCCCCAGTATTGTGTAAATTGCTGTTTTTTTGCTTCCTATCCATGCAGGCTACTGTCTCTTTAAGGGCAGAGACCCAGCTATCACTTGCACTCCACGCTATCCCAGTGCTAGGTCAGCTGACTTTTAAAGATCTAACTCTAAGTCCCATTAGTTAAACAAACTCACAGAATTCAGCACCTCTGATTTTCAAAGTCAAACATGATGAGGATTAGTCTTCCTCCTTGTGGGCTCCCTGGTTCTTTGGCCTTTTCTCTGCCCTCTGCACATGCTAGCTCCCTCCCTCCAGCTGTCAGCCCCTGCCTTTTTGTCTTTCCTAACCTTTCAGATGCAGCTTGTTCTCTATTTTTAGTTATGGAAGTTTTGCTTTCTTCAGTTCTGAGGATTTATTTACTTGCATGTGGATGATATCTACTTGTAATGAGATGGTGTGAGTTCAGCGTCTTCCTTCTCTGCTCTCTTCCCAAGCTCCTTCTAGAATCTCTTATTTCTGACCTATGTGGGTCCTCTATTTCTTTGAAGAGTTATATTTCATATTGAAATTAATTCCTGTATATTGCTACATATTCTTGTGTTAGTCATTTCACCTTTTTTATATTGTGAACTCTTTATATTTTTCTTTTGTTGCCCATTGTGTGACTGTGTAAGTTTTCAAACACACAGAGTTGGAAATTTATAGTATGAGCATTCATATATGTATGTATATAAACCACACACACATATATACTCACCACCTAAATTTGAAAATTATCATTTTGCTATATTTACTTTATTATATATGTCTATCCATCTGTGTAACCATAATACTTCTATGGATACATTTTGAATTAAGTGCAGGTATCAATAGACCTCTTAAAACCTCAGTATGCAAATCATTAACTAGAGCTCGATATTTTTTATAGTACTTTTTCCCTAATTTTTTATGACATTCAATTTACACATGGAGAAATAATAAATTTTATCATACAATTTGATGAGTTTTTAACCATTGTATACACTTATACACTGTGTATACACTTATGTAATCCAAGCCTTTATCAAAATTTAGAATATTACCTTTACTCATACCCCCCTTCAATGAGTTCTCCTCAAGTCAACCACTGCTCTGATTTTTTTTTCACCATAGGTACATTTTGCTTATTCAAATTCTAATATAATTATATTATATACACTGTTTTATGTATTGCTTATTTTATTTAACATAATGTTTTTGAGAATCATCCATGTTACTGCATCTGTCATTAGTGTTTATCTTTCAACTGGTGAGTGGTAATTTATGAGTGTAGCATATTTTTGCTTTTGATTCTCTTGTTGAACAGCTGGACTGCTTCTAGGTTGTTATGTATAAAGCCATTAGGGTCTTACACAAATTATTATGTGGCCACATGCTCTTTATTTTCTGGAGTACACACATAGGAGTGAATTTATAGGTCATAGGACAGATAGTTTTATAGAAAACTACAAGACAATTTTCCAAAGTTCTTGTGTCATTTTATACTTCTATCAATATTTGGTAGTAGTGTTTTTTAATTAAAATAATTATTTCAAAAAATTTTAGTCATTATGGCAGTTGGACAATAGTATCTTGTGAGTTTAATTTTTATTTCCCTGATGATTATTTTTACTATCTGCTCTCTTTCAGACAGTTCGGCATGGTTTTCCTTATCAGCCCACAGCATTAGCCTTTGATCCAGTTCAGAAAATCTTGGCTATTGGGACAAGAACAGGTGCTATACGAATGTATCCTTAATTTTTGTTACATTAATACCAATTACATTTTCTTAAATATTCAGGTAAGTGGAATATGATCAAATAAAGTTGATTTCTTTGAAATGAGTAATGATTATGAAAGCCCACATTATCCAGTTTATTGGCATATTTTTAATGTCTGTGAGATAACTCTTGATGTCCTTTCTTTAATTCCTTGGGATAAATATGCAGAAATGGAATTGCTGAGTCATAAGGAAGTTCTAGTTTTAATTATTTGGGAAACATCATACTGTTTTCCATGTGGCTGTACTAATTTACAGTCCCACCAACAGTGTACAAGGGTTCCCTTCTCTCCATATCCTCACTAACAGTTGTTATTTCTTATCTTTTTGGTAAAGCCATTCTTACAGATGTGAGGTGATATCTCATTGTGGTTCTGATTTGCATTTCTCTGATAATTAGTGATGCTGAGCAAATTTTCATGTACCAGTAAGCCATCCATAGGTCTTCTTTTGAAAAATGTCTATTCAGATCCTCTGCCCATCTTTTAATATAATTGTTTTTTATTTTGTTATTGAGTTGTATGAATTCTTTGTATATTTTGGATATTGACTCTTTATTATATGTAATTTGTAAATATTTTCTCCCATTTATTTTGTTGATGATTTCCTTTGTTGTATGGAAGTTAGTTTCATGTAGTCCTACTTGTTTATTTTTGCTTTAGGTATCAAATCCAAAAAATCATTGCCAAGACCAATGTCTAGCAGCTCACTGCCTTTATTTTCTTCTAGGAGATTTATAGTTTTAGGTCGTATATTCGGGTCTTTAATCCACTTTGAATTAAGTTTTGTGTGTATTTTAAGATAATGGCCCAGTTTTATTCTTTTGCATGTGTCTGCTCAGTTTTCCTGACACCATTTATTGAAGAGACAGTCTTTCCTCCAGTGAGTAATCTTGCTCTCTTATCAAAAATTAGTTGACCATGTATGCATGGGTTTATTTCTGGGCTCTTGGTTCTACCATTGATCTGTGTGTCTGTTTTATTCCAATACCATAATGTTTTGATTATTGTAACTCTGTAATATAGTTTGGAATTAGGAAGCATGATGCCTCTAGGTTTGTTTTTTTTTCTTTTTTTTCCCTCAAGATTACTCTGGCTATTCAAGGCCTTTTGTGTGTGTCTGTGTGTGTGTGTGTGTGTGTGTGTGTTTAAGGATTTTATTTACTTATTCACGAAAGACACACACACACACACACACACACACACAGGCAGAGACACAGGCAGAGGGAGAAGCTAGCTTCCTGCAAGGAGCCCGATATGGGACTTGATTCCAGGACCCTGGGGTAATGCCCTGAGCCGAAGGCAGACACTCAACCACTGAGCCATCCAGGGGTCCCCCTTTTGTGGTTTTATACAAATTTTAGAGTTGTTTTATTTCTGTAAAAGATGCCTGCCTTTGGAATTTTTTTAGAGGTTGCATTGAAGCTATATATTGCTTTGGGTAGTATATATACTTTAATAATATTAAGTCATCCAATCCATGAGCATGGAATATCTTATATTCATTTGTAACCTCTTCAGTTTCTTTCATCAATATCTTTTTTTTTCCTCTTCCCTCCCCTCCCCCCTCATCAATATCTTATAGTTTCTAGTGTCTAGGTCTTTCATTTCTTGGTTGAATTTATTTCTAGATATTTTATTCTTTTTGATGTGGTTGTAAATGGGATTATTTTTTTAAATTTATCTTTCTGATAATTTATTATTAGTATATAAAAATGCAGCTGTTTTTTGTATATTGATTTTGTAAGATCATTTTCTTTTTGATCTATGTGAATCTACTTTAATTGGTATATTAAGATAACTTACTATAAGGTAATTGTTTATATGTTAGAGCCTAATTCTGCCAGTTTACTTCTTTGCTTTCTGCTTGTTTCCCTGTTTCTTGTTTCTGTTTGACTTTCCTATTTTCCTATGGGTTATTTGAACATTTTAAATAATTCAGACATGATACATTTATATTGTTTTTGAGTATATTTATTTGTAGTTTTCTCAGTGGTTGCTTTAGGTATTACAATAAATGTACATAAATTTTCACAGTCTACTGGTATCAGAATTTTTTCACTTTGAGGGAAATGGAATCCTTACTTACAATTAGGTCCCTATACACTGTCTTCTTTTAAAGTATAATCATCTTATGTATTTCCTGTAAATGCCTCAAGCAGCACCACATCAGATGGTGCTATAATTTTTGCTTCAGCTATCAAATGTGACTTAAGAAACTCATAAGAAGTAGGATAATCTATTATATTTATCCAAATTTTTACCCATTCCTATGTTATTTCCTTTCTGAAGTTACCAGAAAACCCGTTTTCCAGGGTTTTAAAGGTGAAGATATGGGATGCTTATTTGAGAACTTCCATTTCTTTCTGATTAGAGCACTTTATTTAGACATTTTTTAAGGATATATTTGTTATTTGAAACAAATTGTCTCAGTTTTTCTTCATCTGAGAATGTATTTATTTGTCATTCCTCAAGGATATTTTTGTTGTATATACACAATGAACAATTACTTTCTTTAATTACTTGAGAAATGTTGTAAAACTTTCTTCTGGCCTCTGTGGTTTCAGATGAGAAGTTACTGTCATTCAAATTCATGTTCATTTATAAGACTTTGTCTCTGGCTGCTTTCCAAAGCTTTTCCTCTTAGTTTTCAAAAGCTTAATTATGATGTTTCTTGACATGGATATTTCTGGGTTTATCTTTTTTGGTGTTTGCTCCACTTAACTGCGTCTGTAGGTTTATGTATATCATCAAATTTGGAAGTTTTCAGCCATTACTTTTTATTATAGTTTCTCAATTCCATCATCTTTTTGCTGTCCTCTGGGACTCCAATTATATGAATGTTAGATCTTTTTTCTTGTCCCACAGACCCCTCACACTGTTCATTGTGTTTCCCCACTTCAGTCTTTTTTCCCTCTGTTCAGATCAGATACATTTTATTGATCTTTTCCCAAGTTTACTCATTTTATCCTTGTCATCACAACTCTACTACTGAGCCTATCCATTTTTACCTTGGTTATTATATTTTTCATTTAATTTCTTTTTTAGAATTTCTATTTGCTGATCTTATTTGTTTTAAGAAGTTTCATAATTGCCTATTGAAGGATTTTTGTCATGGCTGTTGAAAACCTTTCTCAGATAATTTTTCAGAACATCTGATTCATTTTGATGTTGGCATGTATTGGTTATCTTTCCTCATTCAAATGCCATTATCTTGGTCCTGAGTATCATGAGTGATTTTCAGTTGTATCTTGGATATTTTGAATATTATATTATGAAACTTAGATGCTATTGATCATTTTTTTTAAACCAGTAAGCTCCCCTGTTGAGGTATAGCTTGAGGGCAAAGTGGGTGTATATATTCAAGTTTTATGGTGAGCCCTGTCAGCACACATACCCTAGCAAATGTAAGTACTGACTCACCCAGCTCATTTTCTGATGTGTGGGAATGGAAGTTCATATTCCTACAGGGCCCCAATAACATTGGGAGAGATAGGAAACGTGGTATCAACCACTCCTCTTTGCACTACCTTGTTACAACTCATTGATGTTAGTAGAGTGGTTCAGCTTCTGATAGGATCCTGACACCATGTGGGTGCTGACTAGCCCTGGTTTCCCCACCTTGTTCAATCTTATTTGTGTCAGGTGGATGTGGATATTCACATTCCCAATGACCATTCTACTGACATAGAGAGCTAGGAAAGTGTGTGTGAAGCCTAATGTTTGTGTGAAGTCCCACTTTATATCATCTCATTAAATCTTATTGTACCTGGACTCCAGTGATGCTATCTTGGCAAGAGAATTAGAACACCTTTTTTTATGCTAGGAGGGGAATGTAAGATCAGTCTCATTCAGACTCACTAATACTGTCCCATCAGAGATTGGATTGTTCCCACTTGCATCCACTAGTCTGGAAATGGCAGATCAATATCCTGTGTGGGGCACTAATACCACTAATACCACTTAGTGCACTTAATGGAACAGTGTTACCTGGTTCTGCCAGGTGGGGGAATGGGTGATTATTTTCCTGTTTGTGCCCTTAAACACTATCTGCTGAGGGAACTGAAGTGTGCTTTCTGCAAGATGGGAGCAGGATGAGGTGAAAGATCAGTTCCCCCAGTCAACCCTGTTGAACTGTGTGGAATTAAGGAGAGGAGAATTTTTTCTTTGTTGTTTGCTAGATTTGGGTGAGTGAAGCCAAAATTTGTTTTTAGGCTATTCTGTCTTCTCAGTCCTTTGGGAAAATAGCCTTTTCTTGGAGTTTTGTTTTTGTTTCTGTTTTCTTGTTTGTCCTAGTTTGCATTGGAGACATTTTCTAGGATACATAAAACACCATAAGTAAACCCAGGGAAATCACTGCTGTGTCATTTCTCAGGTACTGAGTTGCTTTGGCATTCCTCCTTCTTTCTTTCAGATTTTGGAAAGGAGGAATGGAGCTACTTATCTTCACAGATTTGAAATTCTCCACCCCCAGTTTTTAATATGTTGTGTTTTCCTTTTACTATGCTTAAAATATTTTCTAATTTCTGCTTGGTTTATTTTCTTGACCTCTGGCTTTTTATGTGTTATTCAGTTTCCAGATATTAGATGCTCTAAGATCTGTTATTGATTTCTAATTTAATTCCATTGTGGTCAGAGAATATACTCTGTATAACCTGAATCCTTTTAAATTAATTGAAGCTTGTTTTATGGTCCTGTCTGTGGTCTGTTCTGATAAATGTTAAATGCGTATTGAAATGAATGTGTATACCACTGTCCTTGGATAGATTGATCTGTAAATATCAATTACGGAAAATTGATAGTGTGCTTAAGATCTGTATTTGTACTGATTTCCTGTTTGTTACCATCTATTTCTTCTTACTGAAAGTGTTATTAAAATCTCTCAGTATAATTGTAAACTTTATCCTTGCAGTTCCATCAGTTTTGTTTCATTTCATGTATTTTGAAGCTTTATTATTAGCTGTATGAACATTTGGTAGTATTAAGTTCTCTTTATGAGTTGACTCTTAACATTATGAAATGACCTTCTTTGTCTCTGGTAGTATTCTCTAATCTGAATTTTTCTTTGTGTGATATGGATGTAGCCACTGAAACTTTCTTTTGATTAGTCTTAATATGGTGTATTGTTTTTCTTTCATCGCTTTTATTTTAACCTATTTGTGTCTTCATACCCCAAGTGTGTCCTAGGTGGCATAGAACTGAATGGTTTTTAAAAAATCTAATTTGACAATTTATGTCCTTTAACTTATAATTTTAAAATTTATTTTTATATTAGGGATTCACATTTTGAAATAAGATTATTTGGGGTTTTTTGATGTTGAGATGTCTAAATTCTTTATATATTCAGCATATTAACTCCTTATTAGGCATATCATTTGCAAATATCTTCTCCCATTCTATAGGTTACCTTTTTGTTTTATTGACAGTTTCTCTCTCTGTGCAAAAGCTTTTTATTTTGGTGTAGTACCTGTGTTTATTTTTGTGTTTGTTTCCCTTGCCTCTGGAGACATATCTAGAAAATGTATCTATGGCTGATGTGAAAGAAATTACTCTCTATGCTTTCTTTTAGGAGTTTTATGGTTTCAGATCTCACATTTAGGTCTTTAATCCATTTAGGTTTATTTTTGTATATGGTTAAAGACTGTAGTTTAGTTTCATTCTTTTGTATGTAGCTGTCCAATTCTCCCAACACTCTTTGTTGAAGAGACTGTTTTTCCCCATTGTATATTCCTATCTCCTTTGTTGTAGATTAATATGACTATATAAATGTGGGTTTAGTTTTGAGCTCTCTATTCTGTTACATTACATATTTATATATTCTGTTACATTACCTATTTCTGTTTTTGTGCTAGTACCATATGTATTTTGTTACTACAGCTCTGTAGTATATCTTGACACCTAATATTACACTGTCTGTAATTATGCTTCAATAAAAATAGTTAAAAAATAGATTGATAATTTAATATAATGCTTACTTTTTTTATAATGCTTACTTTTAAGAAATGTTGCTTTTCTTGTTATAAACTACATGACTCAATTTTAACTTTATTTTTAAATATTATCATATAGCAATTTGACATTTTTCTTTTGATATACAGTTCTATGAATTTAAATACAGTTTGTGTAACAAACACAAGGATATGGAAGAGTTCCATCACCCCGAAAAACTCCCATATGGTATCCCTTTATGTCTCTTTTTAACCTATTTTCCTACCCATAACCATTGGATCCTCCGATTTTTTCCCCCCATTGCTATAAATTTTTTTGGAGAATGTCCCATTAATGGAATTGTTATGGATGAGAGAGACTGCATTGTGCGAATGGAGGTCTCTGTCTTTGGATTCCCCATAAGAAGATTTATGTGGGGGGTTCATGCTGGAATAAAGATAGCCAGAAGGAAAGTAGCAAGCACAAAACAGTGTCGTAAGGCAAAAATATAGTCTCAAGGTGGGAGAGGGGCAGGTTCCACCAGATAGAACCCACCCCATGTTATTTTGGAATGGGATATTTGTTGCATTGCTCTGGGCTTGGAGGATCTGTGTCCTTCAGGGGATGGTCTCTAATGGAAGCTGTTTCCAATCATTTGGGAGGGAAGTTTTTGACCCAAAAAGGGCTTGTACTGGAATGTCATGGCAGCTTTTCTCCTTGGTGTGGGGGTGCTGTACTTCCAATGCAAATGCATTATAATGAGTCTAGGGGTTACCCTGGGGCAGAGATAGAACAGGAGAGTGCATATTCTGTGGCTCTTGATCTGTGAGTCCCAAGGTCTTGGAAACCACAAGGTCAGAATGTTGTACCCCTGGGCCTTTAATATGTTGCTTATTGATCAATGTCCTCACAACTCATGTCTCTATTATTCCCTTCAAGGATTTGGGACTCTGCCTCTAGTATTCCTTCCACCACTCATGTCTAGCTTCTACCTAAGAGAATCATATAGTATGTGACTCTTTGAATCTGTTTTTTTTTTCCCACTTAGTGTAATGTCTTTTAGATTCATTATAGTTATATGTGCATTAAAGGGCAATTCTTTTTTTATGGTGTAGTAGTCTTCTGTTACATAGATATACTACATTTTATTCATCCACCTGCTGAATGATATTTGGATTGTTTCTAGCTTTTAGGTACCATAAATAAAGCTTCTTTGAACATTAATGTATAGATTTTGTAGAAATATAACTTTCCATTTGTATGGTAAGTCTGACGAGTGGGATTGCTGGATTATATGATACTTTTAAATTTATGTGAAACTGAAATCATTTTCTAGAAAGGTTGTATCATTTTGAATTTCTACCAGCAATATGAGCTGCAGTTGTTCCACATCTTTGCTAGCATTTGGAATTGTCAATATTTTTATATTTTAGCTATTCTAATGGGTATAGTAGTATTGCAATGTGGTTTTAATTTATATTTTCCTAACAATTGCCTATTTCTGTCCTTACCTGCCATCCTTATATCCCTTTTTGTTGAATTGTCTGTCTTTGCCCATTTTAAAATTGTATTGTTTGTTTTCTTATTGCTGAGTTTTGAGTTTCTTTATATATTCTGGACATAACTCTTTTGTTGAATATGTGTTTTGCAAATATTTTTGCACATTCTGTAACTTCTCTTTTCATTCTTTTAATGATTTTTTTTTTGCAGAGTAAAGTTTTAAAATTTTAAGTTCAATTTGTCAATTCTTTTTAATGATCTTTTGGTGTCTTGTCTAAGAACTCTGTATAATCTGAGGTCAGGTAGATTTTTTTTGTGTTATATTCTAATAGTTGATTTGTTTTTTTTTTGTTTTTACATTTAAGTCTATGATCCATATGCAGTTAATTTTTCCTTTGGTGTTAAGTATGGATCATGTTTTATTTGATGACATATAAATATTTAATTGGTCCAGTATTTTTTGTTGAAAAGACTATCCTTTTTCCACCAAATGGATTTATACTTTGGTGAAAATCAGTTTTACATAACTGTGTGGATATATTTATGGACTCACTGTTTATTTTATACATATTGTATTGATTATTTTTGCCTTAAAATAAGTCTTGAAATCAGGAAATTTATTCTTTTTCAAAAATTTGTTTTTTAAAGGTTTATTTATTTACTTATTTACGAGAGACCCTCAGAGAGGGAGGTAGAAACATAGGCAGAGAGAGAAACTGACTTCATTCAGGGAACCTGATGTGGGACTCGATCCCAGGACCAGGATCATGCCTTGAGCCAAAGGCAGATGCTCAACCGCTGAGCCACCCAGGCATTTCTCTTATTCAAAATTTTTTTGCTTTTCTACATTCTTTGACTTTACATTATAATTTTAGAATCACATTGCCATTTTATACCAAAGCATCTATTGAGATTTTGGTTGGAATTGTTTGAGTCTGTAGATTAGGTTGGGAAGAATTGATATCTTAATGATTTTGACTCTTTTAATAATCTTTAAAATATTATATTTCTCCATTAATTTGTGTGATTTTTAAATTTTCTTTATCATAGTTTTATAATTTTAAGTATTTATAGCAAAGTTAAATGTGTTGACAGTAGTCTGCATATGATATCTTCTCATTCCTGAGTTAATGTCTTTTATAATTTAAAAAATACAGAAAATCTAAGTATACTATGACAACTTTTGATGTCTGATATCTAAAAGGAACAAATGTTAATTTCTTGTAATATTTATTTTTTGTAATATTCCTTTTTAAGAAAATAACTAAAATATTACAGATAAATTTGAGAGCTCTAATTTCTTTTCTCAGCCCAGTTTCAGTCTGTTTCTACACAAAGCTAGTCATTTATCATGATTTGGTATTTCTTTTTGCTGTTTTTGTTCAACTTTTTAAAAAGTTTTTTGTAGACTATAATTTACCATATAATGCAACCATTTAAAGAGTAAAATCTAATGGTTTTTAGTATGTTCCTAGAATTATGCAGTAATCACCATAATAACTCTTAAAACATTTATATCACCCCAAAAAGAAACTCTATTAGCAGTCACTCCTCATTTTCCCTCATTCCTCCCAGTCCCAGGCTAGCACCAATCTAATTTCTATCTATAGATTTTTTTCTATTCTGGACATATCATATAATGGAATCATGTAATATGTGGTATTTGGTGACTGACTCACTTATTAAAATGATTTCGAAGTCTGTCTGTATTATAGCATGTGTCAGTACTTCATTCCTTTTTACTGACAAATAGTATTCCATTGTATGAATATACCAACTTTTATTTACCCAGTTGCTTCTTATTTTATTTACTCAATTGAAAGACTGGACTGTTTCTACTTTCTGGTTCTATACATAATGCTGTGAACTTTTGTATATGAGTTTTTGTGGACATATTTTAATTTCTTTTGGGTATATAATTAGAAGAAAAATTGCTGCATTATAGGTAACTCAGTATTTCACATTTTGAGGAAACTTGATATTATGCTCCAAAGAGGCTAGATGATTTTAATTCTCACTAGCAATGTATTAGGTTTCCAGTTTCTCCTTTTGGATATCCTTGCCAACACTTGTTATCTATCTTTTTGATTTATAACCATCCTTATTGGATCTGAAGGTGGTATCTTAGGAATTTCTCTTATGACTAGTGATGGTGAACATCTTTTTATGTATTTGTTGGTAGTTTGTATATCTTCTTTGGATAACTGACTTTTCAAATCCTTTGCCCATTTAAAATTTTTTTTCCTGCTTTTAATTAATTTGTAAGATTTCTTTATAAATTCTGGATACAAGTTCCTTATCAGATATATGATCTGTAAGTATCTTCTTTCAATATTTTTTGCATTGTATTTTCAATTTCCTGATAGTGTTTCTTAAAGCACAAAGGTTTTTGATTTTTACGAAATTCAGTGTGTGTGTATAATATTTTTGCTTGTGTTTTTTGGTGTAGTATCTAAGAAATAATTGCCTGTAAGGTCACAAAAATTTACTCCTGTTTTCCTCTAATAGTTTTATAATTTTAGTTTCTATATTTAAGAGAGTGATCAATTTTGAGTTAATTTTTAAATATGGTGTAAAGAGGGGATATATCTTCATTCTATAGCACGTGGACATTCAATTATAGCACCAATTCCTGAAAACTAAACCCAAAAGAATTCTATCTTCATTAAGTTGTTTTTATATCCTTATGGAAATTCAACTGACTGAACATATAAGGATTTCTAGAATCTTACTCTGTTCCGTTTATTTATATGTCTGTCCCCACTCAGTACCAGTTTTGAATCCTGTAGCTTTCTTTACATCTTTACATTGGGAAACTTGAGTCCTCCAACTTTATTCTTCTTTTTAAAGATCATTTAGGTATTTTGGGTCTCTAGACTGCTCATGTGAATTTTAGGATTAGCTTTTCAGTTTCCGTAAAAGCAAAAACTCCAGCTGGGAATTTTATAGGGTTTCACTGATTTTGAAGATCAATTTACTACACTAATGATATTAAGCTTTGATCTATGGAGATGGGATGTCTTTCCATTTAGGTCTTAATTTTTTTTGATGGTGTTTTCTAGTTTTCAGAATGCACATTTTGTACTCTGGGTATTTTATTCCTGAATATTTATTATTTTGGATGCTGCTATAAATGGAATTATTTTCTTATTTTCACTTTTGGATAATGCATTGCTAGTATACACAAACATAGCTGATTTTTGTACATTAATTTTGTAAACTGCACCCTTGGTAAACTCCTTTATTAGTCCTAATAATTTTTAGCATATTTTTAAAGGATGGTGTATGTTCAAGATCTTGTCATTTACAAATAGTTTTAGTTACTTCTTTCTACTCTGAATGTCTTCTATTTATTTTTCTTGCCTAATTGTCCTAGGTAAAAATTCCAATACATTGTTAAATAGAAGTGGCAGGAGCAGGCATATCTGTCTTCCTGATTTCATAGGGGAAGCATTCACTGTTTCACTAGTATGATGTGAGCAGTTGGGTTTTTTTGTATATGTGCTTTTTAAGATTGAAGAAATTTCCTTCTATTCCTAATTTATTGAGAGTTTTTTTAAGGTATTAAATTTTTTCAAATGCTTTTTCTGCATCTATTGAGATGACCAAATTATTTTTGTCCTATTGATACAATATCTTAATTGATTTTCCAATGTTAAAACAATCCGGCATTCCTGGGGTAAATCTCACCAGGTCATGATAAGTAATTTTTATTACATATTGCTGGATTCAGTTAGGTTATATTTCATTGAGGATTTTTGTGTCTATGTTAATAAATTATTGATCTTTACTTTCCTGTTTTTGTCATGTCTTTGTCTTTTTCTGGTTTCAGGATAATACTAGTATAATAGAGTAAGTTGGAAAGTATTTCCTCTTCTGATTTTTACAAGAATTACTGAAGAACAAGTATAAATCTGCACTTTTCATTCTGAATAGTTATTTGATTACTAAACTAATCTTTTTAAAGGTCTATTTAAATTTTTTATATTTCTTTTTGAGTCCATTTCAATAGTTTGTGACTTTCTAGAATTCTATTTAATATCAATTTTCTAGTTTTTTGACATATAATTGTTTTTAGTATCCCATTATAATCTTTTTAAATCTTTGTATTTGCTTAATTTTTCACTAACTGATTTTAGTTATTTGAGTGTTCTCCCTTTTTCTCTTAGTTGATCTAGTTAAATGCTTGCAAATTTTATTGACTTTTTTGAAAGAATCAACTTTTGGTTTCATTGATTCTCTTTATTTTTCTATTCTCTATTTATATCCACTCATCTTTATCATTTCTTCTTTTGACTGTCTGGGTTTAGTTTGCACAATTTCTGTGGTTTCTCATTGTGGAATGTTAGATTATTGAATTGAGATCTTTTGTATAGGTGCTTACAGCTATTGATTTCAATATAAGAACTGCTTTAGCTCTATCCCCTTTTATTCCTTATTAGCAGTGTTTTCATTTTCATTCATCTCAGACTATTTTTTAAATTTTCCTTATGACTTCTTTGACCTATTGGCTATATAGGAGTATGCTGTTTAATTTCCACAGATTTGTGAATTCCTCCAATTACTTTCAGTTACTGAGTTTGAACTTCACTGTGGTCAGACAACATAATTTATATGATTTCAATCCTTCTTAATTTATTGAGACTTGTTTTATGGCATATTTGATTTCACCTTTTGCATGTAAATGGCTTGGAAATCATCATTCCCATCCTTAGATCAATAAAATGTTGATCGGACTTAAAATTATCCTTTCCTGGACCTATTAGAGAACTGAGGTTACAGGGAAAATCTCTACCCCAAAATCTGGAAAGAAGAACAAGTCCAGAGAGTCACAGCTGGTATAGAAGCTGCTGGAGACATAAACTGGTAGGAACACTCAAATCATAATTTTTTCAAATTGTTGGATACTAAATGTGGATTATCATGAAAGTAAGTTCTCCTGGAGGCCAAAGTATTAGTGGAATCCCCATATTTTCAAGGGTTTTACCTCCAAGAGGTATACTAGGCTCTCATGGTAAAGATCTAAGAAGGATCTCTTCAGGACTGTAGAAAGGGAAGGAGAAGAATAATTGTTGTAAAATATACTCAGGGTATATTCTCTAACAAAGATCTATTTTCCTGGGGAAAAGACTATGAGAACCTTATCCCAACTATGGGAAGGGCAGTTTCCAACTTTATCTCCAACTTTACCTCCTTTTAGCTTTCCTCTCACCAAAGTGTGTGAAAAGACTATATCGCTGCAGGAACACTTGTAAAGGTCATACACCTGACATACAGGGTTACTAAAAGACTGGAATGTAACCACACCCCCCCCACCCCGAATACCTTATCACAGCACTAACCAGGCTCTAGTTTAGTGACAGATACAGACTCTCTCTAAGGAGAGAGTATTACTCTCTAAGGAGTAATAGGTCTAAAGTCAACCGTGGTGACAAAAATAGACAATAGAGATATTTGATGTCTCTGACATAAATAGCTACATAAACCACCAAATAGACCTAGAAAAATGAACATAAATGATCAGCTAAAGGCCATTGACCTCAGTTTTTATTAGCTTATACCAACATAACTAACTCAACAAAAAATTGCAGAGCATTCCAAAAGCAATTAAAAATGCAGTCTAAACAGATGAAGCAAGTATCATAACCAGACTGAGCTATGACAGTTATGGAATTATAGGACAAGGAATTTAAAATAGCTGTGTTTAGTATGCTAAGAACTCTAATGCAGACACTATAAAACACATTTAAAAGTAGATATCATGCATGTAAAATGGGTAATGTAAGCAAAAAAGGTGAAAACTCTAAGAAATAGTTCAAAAGGAGGGGTGGCCAGGTCGTTCAGTTGGTTGAGCATCCAACTCTTGATTTAGGCTTCAGTTATGATCTCAGGGTCATGCAATCAAGCCTGTGTCAGGCTCCTCAATCAGCATGGAGTCTGCTTGTTCCTCTCCCTCTGCTCCTCACCCTTGCTCATGCTCTCTCCCTCTCTCTCTAAAATAAATACAATCTTTTTTTAAAATAAATATTCAAAAGGAAATGCCAGAAATCCAAAACACTCTAGAGAAATGAAGAATATGCTGGCTGGTCTTATTAATAGGCTGGATTCAAGGCAGGAAAAAAATCACAAAGTTTAAAGATAGGTCAATAGAAATTTCCCAAATGGAATCATAAAGAGAAAATAATGGGAGAAAAACACATCTGAATATTCTAAGAAATGTATGACAATTTTAGAAGGTGTAATATAAATGTTATTGAACTACCAGAAGGAACAAAATGGACAGAAGAACGATATTCAAAGTAATAATGGCTGAGAACTTTATTGAATTAATAACAGAAACCAAATGAAGACCAAGGAATCTCAGAGAACATGAAGCAAAATAAATTTTTAAAAACGGAAAATTGCAGTAGGAATATCATTGTCGATAAGCAAATGCAAAGAGAAATTTTGAAGGAAGCTATAGGAGGTAAACCACCTTACTATAGAAGAACAAGGATAGGAATTACAGTGGACTTTTATTTAGAAGCCATGGAAGAAAAAAAGGAGTGGAATAGAATATTTAAAATATTGAAAGAAAAACTCAACAGCATATAATTATTTAGGAAATTATCTTTCACAAGTAAAGGAGAAACCTTGAAGCTTCTGCACATACAAAATTGTTGGAACTACTAAATGAATCCAGCAAAGCTGCAGGATACAAAATAAACAAACAAAAATTAGTTGTTGTACAGTAACAATGAACAATCTGAAAAGGAAATTAAAACAACTTCAATTACAATAACATGAAAAAGGCTAAAATATTTAGGAATGAATTTAACCAAGGAAGCAAAAGAACTGTACACCAAAAACTATAAATTGTTTCTGGAAGAAATTTAAGAAGACATAAAGAAATGGAAAGATATTCTGTGTTTATGTGTTAAAAGGCTTAATATTGTTAAGATGTCAATACTAACCAAAGTGATCCACAATTCAATGAAGTCAAACTCGATATTTTTTGCGGAAATAGAAAAATTCATCTTAAATTTCATATGGAGTCCAAGGGACCCCAAATAGCCAAAATAATCTTAAAAGAAGGGGTCCTCTCTGACTCAGTTTGTAGAGCATGTGACTCTTGATTTTGGGGTTGTGAGCTAAGGCCCACAGGTCTTAGGTCATAGTTAGGTGTAGAGCCTTACTTTAAAAAAAATCTTGAAAGAAAGCAAAGTTAGAAGTCTCAGACTTCCTGATTTTAAAACTTATTACAAAGCTACAGTAATCAAACCAAAATGGCACTAGCACATACACAGATAGATTTATAGACCAATGGAATAGAGAGCCCATAAATAAACCCTTGCATATATGGTCAAATGATTTTTTTAAAAGTTTTTATTTAAATCCCGCTACTTAACATATGATATATTAGTTTTAGGTGTACAATATAGCGATTGAACTCTTCCATACAATATCCAGTGCTCTCCTTAATTCTCATGACCTATTTAACCCATCCCTACCCCTTCCTTCTGGTAACCATCAGTTCTCTATAGTTAAGAGTCTATCTCTTGGTTTTCACTCCCTCTCTTTTTTTCCCTTTGTTCTTTTGTTTCTTAGTATCCACATCTGAGTAAAATCATATGATATTTGTTTTTATCTGACTGACTTATTTCACTTAGCATTACACTCTCAAAGCTCTATCCATGAAACTGCAAGTGTCAAGATTTTATCCCTTTTTATGGCCAAGTAATATTACGTTGTATGTATGCCACATCTTTATCCATTCATCACTTGGCCACTTGGGCTGTTTCCGTAATTTGGCTATTGTAAATAATGCTGCTATAAACATTGGGGTACATGTATCCCTTTGAATTAGTATTTTTGTATTCTTTGCTTAAATACTGAGTAATGCGATTGCTGGATCTTAGGTGAGTTTTGTTTTTAACTTTTTGAGAAATGTCTATACTGTTTTTCACAGTAGCTGCCTCAGTTTGCCTTTCTACCAATAGTGCAAGAGGGTTCCCATTTCTCCATATCCTTGTCAATCCTCATTGTTTCTTGTGTTTTCAATTTTAGCCATTCTGATAGATGTGAGGTGATATCTCATTGTAATTTTGATTTCATTTCCCTGATGACAAGCAATGTTGAACATCTTTTCATGTGTCTGTTGCCCATCTGTAGATTTTCTTTGGGAAAATTTTTATTAATAACTAATTTTTTAAATTGGATTGTTTGGGGGGGGCGTTGTGTTGAGTTTTATAAGGTCTTTATATATTTTGGTTACCAACCCTTTATCAGATATGTCATGTGCAAATATCTTCTCAGATAGGTTGGTTGATTCAGTAGGTTGCCTTTTAGTTTTATTGATTGTTTCCCTTGTCCTACAGAAGCTTTTCAATTTTGATGTAGTCCCAATAGTTGATTTTTGCTTTTATTTCCCTTGCCTCAGAAGAAATAATCTAACAAGAAGTTGCTATGACCAATTTCAAAGAAGTTAGTAGTGCCTGTGTTCTCTTCTAGGATTTGTGTGGCTTCAGGTCTCACATTTAGGTTTTTAATTCATTTTGAGTTTATTTTTGTGTGTGATGTAAAAACATAGTACAGTTTCATCCTTGTGCATGTAGCTGTCCAGTTCTCCCAAAGCCATTTGTTGAAGAAAGTGTTTTTTCCAGTGGATATTCTTTCTGGCTTTGTCAAATATTAATTAACCATGTAATTGTGGGTTCATTTTTTAGTTTTCTATTCTGTTCCATTGATCTATGTGTCTGTTTTTGTTCCACTACTGTACTCTCTTGATTATTACAGCTTTGTAATATAACTTGAAGTCTGGAATTGTGATACATCCAGTTTTATTCTTCTTTCAAGATTACTTTTGCTATTTAGGGTTTTTTGTGGTTCCACGCAAATTTTACAATTGTTTATTCTAGTTCTGTAAGAAATGTTTTTGGTATTTTGATAGAGCTTGCATTAAATATAGATTATTTTGGGCAATATAGATATTGTAACAATATTTGTTTTTCCAGTCCATGAGGATGGAATATCTTTCCATTTCTTTGTGTCATCTTCAGTTTCTTTCATGAATGTTTTATAATTTTCAAGGTACAGCCCTTTCATTTATTTGGTTTACCCATTGATATTTTATTCTTTTTGGTATAATTATAAATTAGATTTTTTTCTTAATTTCTCTTTCTACTGCTTCATTTTAGTGTATAAAAATGCAACAGATTTCCATATATTGACTTTTTTATGTTGTGCCTTTACTGAATTCATTTATCAGTCCTATCAGTCTTTAGTTGTTTTTTATTATATGCTATCATGTTATATGCAAATAGGGAAAGTTTTACTTCTTCCTTAGCATCTTGGATGCCTTTTATTTCTTTTTGTTGTCTGATTACTGTGGCTAAGACTTCCAGTATTATGTTGAATAAAGGTAGTGAAAGTGGACTCCTTGTCTTATTTCTGACCTTAGGTGAAAAGCTCTCAGTTTTCTTCACTGAGTATGATTTTGGCTGTGGGTGTTTTATATGAGACCTTTATAATGTTGAGTTGTGTTCTCTCTTATTTTGTTGAAGGTTTTTATCATGAATGGATATTGTACTTTGTCAAATGCTTTTTCTTCAACTACTGAAATGATCATACCCTTTCTCTTATTAATGAAATGTATCATGTTGATTGATTTCCAAATATTGAACCACCATCACAACCCAGGAACAAATCCTACTTGATTGTAGCAAATGATTTTTTTAATGTATTGACGGATTTGGTTTGCCAGTATTTTGCTGAGGTATTTTGCATCTATGTTCATCAGATATTGGCCTTTAGTTCTCTCTCTTTCTCTCATGGTGTCTTTATCTGGCTTTGATAACAGGTTAACTAACACTGGCCTCAAAGAATAAATTTGGAAATCTTCCTCTTCTATTTTTTAAAATAGTTTAAGAAGAATGGGTGTTAACTCTTCTTTAAGAGATTGATAGAATTTGCCTGTGAAGCCATCTGGTCCTAGACTTTTGCTTTTTGGTAGTTTTTTGACTACTGATTTCCATCTCCTTGCTAGTACTCAGTTTGTTCAAATTTTCTATTTGTTCCAGTTTCACTCTTTGGAGGTTATATGTTTCTAGGAATTTATCCATTTCTTTAGGTTGTTTAATTTGTTGATGTATAATTTTTCATAATATTCTTAGAATAGTTTGTATTTCTGTGGTGTTAGTTATTTCTCCTCTTTCATTTCTGATTTTGTTTATTTGAGTCCTTTTTTAAATTTTTGTGTGTCTGGTTAGAGGTTTATGAATATTGTTTATCTTTTCAAAGAATCGGCTCCTGATTTCATTTATGCATGTTATGACTTTGCTTTTTCTGAATTTGTTGAGACTTGTTTTGTGGCCCAATATGTGGTCTATTCTGGAGAATGTTCCATATACACTTGAAAAGAATGTGTATTCTGCTATTTTAGGATGGAGTGTTGTGAATATATTTGTTAAATCCACTTGATCCAATGTATCATCCAAAACTACTGTTTCCCTGTTGATTTTCTGATTAGATGGTTTATCCATTAATGTAAGTGGGCTGTTAAAGTCCTCTATAATCATCCTATTAATATTGATTAGTTCCTTTATATCTGTTATTTACTGTTTATATATTTGTTGAGTCCATAAATATTTACAATTGTTATATCTTTTTGTTGGATTGTCTCCTTTGTGATTATATAGTTTTGTCTCCTGTTACAGTCTTTGTTATAAAGTCTATTTTGTCTGACACAAGTATTGCTATCCCTGCTTTCTTTTGACATCATTTTCTTTTTTTTAATAAATTAATTTTTATTGGTGTTCAATTTACCAACATACAGAATAACACCCAGTGCTCATCCCGTCAAGTGTCCCCTCAGTGCCCGTCACCCATTCACCCCCACCCCCCGCCCTCCTCCCCTTCCACCACCCCTAGTTCGTTTCCCAGAGTTAGGAGTCTTTATGTTCTGTCTCCCTTTCTGATATTTCCCACACATTTCTTCTCCCTTCCCTTATATTCCCTTTCACTATTATTCATATTCCCCAAATGAATGAGAACATACACTGTTTGTCCTTCTCCGATTGACTTACTTCACTCAGCATAATACCCTCCAGTTCCATCCACGTTGAAGCAAATGGTGGGTATTTGTCGTTTCTAATGGCTGAGTGATATTCCATTGTATACATAAACCACATCTTCCTTATCCATTCATCTTTCGATGGACACCGAGGCTCCTTCCACAGTTTGGCTATTGTGGACATTGCTGCTAGAAACATCGGGGTGCAGGTGTCCTGGCGTTTCATTGCATCTGAATCTTTGGGGTAAATCCCTAACAGTGCAATTGCTGGGTCATAGGGCAAGTCTATTTTTAACTCTTTGAGGAACCTCCACACAGTTTTCCAGAGTGGCTGCACCAGTTCACATTCCCACCAACAGTGCAAGAGGGTTCCCTTTTCTCCGCATCCTCTCCAACATTTGTTGTTTCCTGCCTTGTTAATTTTCCCCATTCTCACTGGTGTGAGGTGGTATCTCATTGTGGTTTTGATTTGTATTTCCCTGATGGCAAGTGATGCGGAGCATTTTCTCATGTGCATGTTGGCCATGTCTATGTCTTCCTCTGTAAGATTTCTCTTCATGTCTTTTGCCCATCTCATGATTGGATTGTTTGTTTCTTTGGTGTTGAGTTTAATAAGTTCTTTATAGATTTTGGAAACTAGCCCTTTATCTGATATGTTATTTGCAAATATCTTCTCCCATTCTGTAGGTTGTCTTTTAGTTTTGTTGACTGTATCCTTTGCTGTGCAAAAGCTTCTTATCTTGATGAAGTCCCAATAGTTCATTTTTGCTTTTGTTTCTTTGGCCTTCGTGGATGTATCTTGCAAGAAGTTACTGTGGCCAAGTTCAAAAAGGGTGTTGCCTGTGTTCTCCTCTAGGATTTTGATGGAATCTTGTTTCACATTTAGATCTTTTATCCATTTTGAGTTTATCTTTGTGTATGGTGAAAAAGAGTGGTCTAGTTTCATTCTTCTGCATGTGGATGTCCAATTTTCCCAGTACCATTTATTGAAGAGACTGTCTTTCTTCCAGTGGATATTGACATCATTTTCATGATAAATGTTTCTCCATCCCCTCACTTTCAATCTGCAGGTGTCCTTGGTTTGAAATGAGTCTGTTAGGCAGCATATAGATGGGTCATGTTTTTTTTTCTTAAAGGTTTTATTTATTTATTCATGAGAGAGAAAGAGAGAGAGAGAGAGAGGCAGAGACACAGGCAGAGGGAGAAGCAGGCTCCATGCAGGGAGCTCAATGTGGGACTCGATCCCAGGTCTCCAGGATCACGCCCTGGGCTGAAGTCGGCGCTAAACTGCTGAGCCACCAGGCTGCCTGGGCCATGTTTTTTACCCATTCCATCATCCTATGTCTTTTGATTGGAGTGTTTAGTCCATTTACGTTGAAAGTGATTATTGGTAGGTATGTATTTATTGCCATTTTATTACTTGTTTTATGGTTGTTTTCATAGTTCTTCTCTGTTTCTTTTTTCCCTTGCTGTCTTGTCTTATGGTTTGCTGGCTTTCTTTCATGACATGACATGACAGTATGTCATGACATTTACTTCACTTTCACTTTTATGAATTCCTTTCTCTTTATTTTTTTGCATATTTGTTAGTAGCTTTTGATTTGTGGTTGCCATTGGGTTTTTATATATCACCATCTGCACATAGTAGTTTATATTGATGGTTGCTTAAGTTTGAACATATTCTTTACTTGTTCCCCTTTCCACATTTTAGGTATGGGATCATAATTAATGTGCTTTTATTTTTTATTTTGTGATTTCCTTTACTAATTTTTACAGATATACCTTTTTTTTAAGAAACGGTTTTGTTCTGGGACGCCTGGGTGGCTCAGCGGTTGAGCGTCTGCCTTTGGCTCAGGGTGTGATCCCCGCCCAGGGATCGAGTCCCACATTGGGCTCCCTGTGAGGGGCCTACTTCTCCCTCTGGCTATGTCTTTGCCTCTCTCTCTCTCTGTGTCTCTTATGGATAAATAAATAAAATCTTTAAAAAATGTTTTTGTGCTTCCTACTTTTCTTACTCTTCTTACTCATGGTCTTTCCTTTCCACTCAGGGTCCCCTTTAACATTTCTTATAGGTCTGCTTTAGATGTCATGAACTCCTTTAGCTTCTGTTTGTCTGGGAAATTCATTATCTCTCCTTTGTTTTGTTTATTTTTAAGACTTTATTTATTCGTGAGAGACACAGAGAGGCGAAGACATAGGCAGAGGGAGAAGCAGGCTCCCCGTGGGGAGTCAATCCCAGGACCCTAGGACCGTGACCTGAGCCAAAGGCAGATGCTCAACCACTGAGCTGCCCAGGTGCCCCATCTCTCCTTATATTCTGAATGATAGCCTTTCTGGATAGAGTATTCTCGGCTGTAGATTTTTTTCCTTTTAACACTTTGATTATGCCACTCCCTTTGGGGCTATATAGAGTTTCTGCTGAAAACTCTGATAATAAACTTTTGAGGTTTCTCTTGTGTATAACTGTCTTCTTTTCTCTAGATGCTTACAAATTTTTTTCTTTGTCACTGCTTTTTGCCATTTTAATTACTATGTGTCTTGGTGCATAGTAATGGGTTGATTTTATTGGGCAATCTCTGTGCCTCCTGGTTCTTGATTTTTGTTTCCTTCTCTAGTTTAGGTAAGTTTTCAGCTCTTATTTCTTCAAATAAATTTTTTGCCTCCTTTTCTCTGTCCTTCTGGGATCTCTGTGGAGCTTAATGGAGTCACTGAGTTCCCTAAGTCTATTCTCAGTTTGTATAATTCTTTTTTTTCTCACTTTCTCAGCTTTATTAATTTCCATTACTCTCTCCTTCAGGCTACTAATTTATTCTTCTGCTTCTTCTAGCCTGCGATTTATTCCATCAAGTGTATTTTTAATTTCATTTATTGTATTCTTCATCTCTGAGTGGTTCTTTTTTATCTTTGTTAAGTGTCTCACTGCTTCTTCCACTCTTCTCAAGTCCAATGAGTATCAAGATGATCATTACTTTAAATTCTCTATTCAGCATATTACTTATATCCATTTTAATTAGGTCTCTTATTGTTATTTTGTCCTGTGCTTTAGTTTACATATTTTTCTGTTGTTTCATTTGGTCTTACTCTCTTTGTCTGTTTCTCTGTGTTAGGAAAGTCAGCTATGTCTCTTCTCTTTAAAGTAATGGCCTAATGAAGAGGTCTTATACTGCCCTGCAGTGCAGTGTCCCCTTTTCACCAGAACCTGGAGCTCCAGTATTGTCTCCTATGCGTGTTGCATGTGCCCTGTTGTTTTTTGGCTGCTTTTTTTCTCATTCTAGTCATCTGCAGTGACTCTCTTTGCCTGTCGTAGGCAGTGTTTGGTCCCTCTAGAGTTAGTGGACTGCCTTGGACTTGGGTTTAGTCAGACCATGGTGTTTGCCAGATATGCAGTAGAAGGAAACTGTGGAACACTTTCCCTGTTATCCCCTGAGAAGCTTTCATTAGTGGATGGGGCCTGCAATCAGATCAACTATCTTCCCCCAGCCCACTGGTAGGGTCCCCATTTGACTGCTCTGTGGCTATCTTCCCTTCACCCCATGGCAGGAGTCACTGTGGAGTGGTGCTAGTCCCTGTTGGGGCTGCTTGCACACTGCCAGACTCATGGTGCAGCTTGAATGGTCTCTAGCCAAGAATATTTTGAAGGGGATTTTGGGGCACTGTGTCCTTAAGGCTTGCATGCTGGTGAGACCAGCCATGTGAGACATGCGGTTTTAACAGGATGTGAGCCAGTCTCTTTGTACAATAAGACCTGTCAGAGTTGCCAGGACCTGGGCAGGCTGGTGCTGATCTGTACAGTGTGCATAGTGGAGCCCACAATTTTAACATGGTGCATGGAGATCTTCTGTGATAAGGTACCCACCACTGCCAGAGGTGGCTAGACCCACAAGGCATGCAGGTTAGGAAACAAGGTGTTGGCAGGGTTTGTGCTGGTCTTCTGTGGGGCGGAAACCCATAATGCTATGGATGAGTCAGGTGTGACTGGAATGGGTGGATCCATTGAAGCCTGGGGATCTAGGTTCAGTGAAAGCAAGTTAGGTAGTGAATGTTGGTCCTGCAGTGGTTCCCATATGTGGCAGTAGGTTCATTCCAGGGGGCAGGTGGAGGAAAGAAATGGCACCTGCCAGCTCCTTTGTTCCTGGAGAAGTCCTTCGATGAACCCTGCCCCTCCAGACATGCTCTAAGATTAGTAAATAACTCTCCTTCCAGTCTGCCCCAGATGTTTTTCAGACTGTTGCTTCTGTTCTGTATCCCTGTGGGTTTTTTGTAGTGCTGTCTCTTTAAAATTTGGGGACTCAGCTTCCTATGCCCTGTGGGCTCTCCTAGAACTGAGTAGCTGGTTTTTAAAATTCCAGCGTCAGATGCTTGACTGATTGTGCCACACAGGTGCCCTTATTCATTTATTTTAGAGAGAGTGAGAGGAAGTGAGAGTATGAGTGTGAACATGGGGAGGGACAGAGAGAGCGGGAGAGAGAATATCAAGCAGACTCTGTGCTGAGCATGAAGCATGATGTGAGGCTCGATCTCATGACCCTGAGATCATGACCTGAACCAAAATAAAAAGTCAGATGTTCTATCAACTGAGCCAATCAGAGTGTCCCAAGGGAGGTTTTGATTATTGCTTCAATCCCTTTAGTCATTATTGTGTTTTTACATCTTCCATTTCTTCATGATTCATTCTTGGTAGGTTTTATGTTTCTAGGAACTTATCCATTGCTTTTAGGTTATACAACTTATTGACATGCACTTGTTCAAAGTAGCTTCTGTGATTCTTTGAATTTCTGTGGGATCATGTGTAATGTCTTCTCTTCCATTTATAGGTTTATTTGAGTCTTCTCTTTTTTGATTGCTCAGTCTAAAGATTTGTCAATTTTGTTTATCCCTCCAAAAAATGGCTCTTAGTTTCATTGACTTTTTCATTGATTTTTTTCTATTATCTCTTTAGCCTCTATTTTAGTTATTTCCACTCTGATTTTTATTATTTCTTTTCTTCTGCTAACTTAGGCTTAGTTTGTTCTTTTTCTAATTCCTTTTGTTGTAAAATTAAGTTGTTTATTTAAGATCTTTCTTTTCTCTTATTTTTGGCATTTTTTGCTATAAACTTGTAGGAATGCTTTCCTGTATCCCATAAGTTTTGGTATGTTTTGTTTTCATTTCCAGTTGTCTCAGGATACTTTATGATTTCTCTTTTGGTTTTTTTAATCCATTAGTTCAGAATTTTGTTGTTTAATTTCCACATATTTGTGAATTTTTTCAATTTTCTTCCTGTTATTGATTTTTTATTGTAATAGCACTGCGGTCAGAAAAGATACTAGAAATAGTTTCAATCTTCTTGCTTTGTATTCCAGCATATAATGTATCCTGGAGAATATTTTGTATGTACTTGAGAAGAGTGTGTATTCAGGTTTTTTTTTTTTTTTTTGTATTCAGGTTTTTTGAATGGAATATTTTTATGTGTCTGTTAGGTCCATTTGGTCTGTAGTGTTATTTAGGTTCACTGTTTTCTTATTAAGTCTGTCTGGATGCTTTCTCTAATGTTGAAAGTAGGGTATTTAAGTGTCCTACTATTATTGTATTGCCTTCTAATTCTCCTTCCAGTTCTAATATTCACTTTAAATATTTAGGTGCTCCAGTGTTGATGCATATATATTTATAATTGTTATATTCTCTTGATGAATTGACTTCTTTATCACTACATTGTGACTTTTTCCTCTTGCCACTGATTTTGACTAAAAGTTTGTTTTATCTGTCTTCAGTATAAGCACTCATGCTCTCTTTGGGTTACCATTTGCATGGAATATCTTTTTCCATCCTTTCAACTTCTGCCTATGTGTATCTGTAAAGCTAAAGAGAGTCTCATATAGACCATATATCATTGGATCTTTTTTTTAATCTGATTAGCCACCATTGTATCTTTTGATTAAAGAATTAGTTCATTTACATTTAAGTTAATTATTTGTTGGTAAGTACTAGTATTGCCATTTTTAAATTGTTTTCTGAATTTTTTATTTCCTTTATTCCTTTGTTCTTTTTCAATTCTGAATTTGTTATTTTTTTGTGTATATATATCTATATATGTATATACACACACACAAATATATATATATATATATATATATTTATGCTTTAATCCTTTTCTCTTTACCTTTTATGTAAATACTATAGATTTTCATTTTGGTTATAATGAGGCTTATGTAAAACATCTTAGAGATATAACAGTCTATTTTAGGCTGATAACAACTCACTTTCAATCACATACCAAATCTACACGTTTACTTGTCCTCCAACATTTTATCATATTGTTGTCACATTTTATTCTTTATATATTGTGCATCCATTAACAAATGATTGTAGCTATAATATTTTAAATGTTTTTTTTAGTTTTTATAATAGAGATAAAAGTGATTTATATACCACCATTATAGTACTGGGGTATTCTGAATTTAACTATATATTTACTCTTACCAGTGAATTTTACGCTCTTATGTTTCATCTTGTTACATAGTGTCCTTTCATTTCAGCTTGAACTCCCTTTAGCATTTTTTGTAGCATCAGGTTTAGTGGTAATGAAGTCTTAGCTACTGTTTGGGAATGTCTTTATCTTTCCTTCATTTCTGAAGGACAGTTTTTCTGGGTATAGTATTCTTGGCTGGCAGCTTTTTTATATCATTACTTTCAATATATCATCACACTACTTCCTGGCCTTCTGGGTTTCTGCAGAGAAATCCACTGATAGACTTATGTGGGTTCTTTTGTAGTAAAAAATTGCTTTTCTCTTGTTACTTTCAAAATTATCTCCTTTTCATTATCTTTAAGCATTTTGGTTATAATGTTTCTCAGAGAAATCTTTGGATTGATCTTGCTTGAGTTTCTTTCAGCTTCCTGTACTTGGATATATATAGCTTTCCCAAGATTTGGGAAGTTTTCAGCTATTTTTTTCTTTAAATGATATTTTTGCTTTTTTTCCTCTTCTTTTTTCTTCTGGGACTCTCATGATGCAAATGCCCATTTGCTTGTTGGTATCCCATAATTTACTTAGGCTTTCTTCACTCTTCTTTTTGTTTCTCTAACTGGTTAATTTCAGATCATTTGTCTTTGAGTTTGCTAAGTCTTTTGTGTGATCAGGGCTGTTATTTAGGCTCTGTTTTTGAAATTTTCATTTCTGACATTGTATTCTTGAGCTTCAGGATTTCTGTTTGGTTCTTTTTATGGTTTCTGTTTCTTTATTAAATGCATTTTGTTCACGAACTGTTTTCTTAATTTTGTTCAGTTGTCTATCGGTGTTCTTTTGCATTTTCATTCACATTTTCTTAAGATGATTATTTTTATTTCTTTGCTGGCAAATCATAGATTTCCATTTCTTTGGAGTCCATTGCTGAAATGCTATCAGTATTCTTTGGTGGTGCTTTATGTTTGTTTCTTCATGATCCATGTTGCCTTGTATTGATGTCTGTGCTTTTGCAGGAGCAAACCCTTCTTTCAGTCTTTATAGAATGGAAGATAAAGTCCATCTCTTGTTCCATTCCCTGAGCTGATAGTATTATCTCCAGAATTGCAGGTGTGCTGTGTTGGAGCCAGTTACAAGGCTGTCACTGGATCTGCAGTGGAGTCTGTTGTTGGGTTTGTTACCAGGGCTTAGGCCAATGTGGATCATTTCTGGCCCCTGGGTGCATACAACTGCCATTAGTGCCTTGTCAGTAGGGTGGTACTGGACAAGGGCTTATATGTGGGTCCTATTATCAGGTAAATAGACAGCGAGCCTATGCTCAAGTAAATGGCGGGTGTGATTACCACCATATCCCTGGTAGGACTGCTATCTAGTTACTGGATGGCTCCCTGGGTGGGCAGGATTGACCCTGATCTGTGGCTGAGAGGTGCTGGAACTGAGCCTCAGGGCTGTTTCACATTCCACAGCCAATATTAAGTTTGCAGATCTGGCCCTAGGGGCACAGATGGGTATGTCTCTCTCCAAGTCACTTGATAGGCTGGATTGGTCCCTGACCATGGCTAGAGGGGCTCAAACCAAGTATAGGGCCTTTTCAGGATCTTTTGGGGTGCAACTGTATCTCTTACAAGGTCCTTGTGCCTATAGGACTGCTCATAGATTGAAGCTGAGAGGGGCTGGTACCCAGTATAGGGATCTCTGGGAGTACAAACAGGAATGTCTTCTGCTAGGTCCCTGTGGCAATAGATGGCACTGCCTAGCAGATGGCAGTTGGGTGAGCTGGAACTGAATATAGGGCCCTTTCAGAGTCATCAGGGTTGCAGCCAGGCATGTTTCCTACTGGGACCCTGGACCCAAAGGACTGCTGGCTGATTATGACTGTTAGGCGGCTGGGATCATGTTTTGGCCCTTTCAAGGTCCCTGTAAGCACAGATAGGAGTGTCTGCAGCCTGGTTCTCATGCCAGCAGGCCTACCTGTGGATTATGGCTGGAAGCGGTAGGGAGTAGAGAGTATGGAGCCCTTCCTAGATCTTCAGATGCATAGATGGGAATGTCTTCTGCTGGGACCCTGGACCCTCAGGACTACTAACAGACTGTTGCTGTGAGGAAGATGAAGCCACATATAGGGCCCTTTTAGGATCTCTAGGGGCATAGGATCCCTGTGCCAGCAAGACTGTTCCTACACTATGGCTGGGATGGGCTAGAGCCCAGTTACAATGCCATCTCAGAATCTATGGTTTGCTTGAGTTTGCTGGGGTTACCTCCAGTGGCTCCTGCACTGCAGCCAAGAAGAGCTAGAGCTGGTTCAAATACCACTTCTGGGTCCACAGCTGAAATGAGGTCTGTGTGACTACCATCTGATGCCTGGGTGGGAGTGACTCTTCCAGATCTCTTGGTATATAGTGCATATTTGTGACAGACCCCAAGCTGCATGAAACTATAGCTGAGTTCTCAGGGGTACAGAGCCATTTCTGTTTCTGTAGCTGAGACTATAATCAGTAAATCAGCTGTCTTGGTGTAAGCCTACCTCCTCAAAACAACTCTCTTCATTCTTGGACTGCATTGGAGTTTCACAGTCTCCTATCTAGAACTGGGAGCTTCCTGGGAGGCACTTTTGTCTGTGCATGGATGGCAAATTATTGTTGTTGAGGAAGGGATATGTGCAAAGATGCCCTATTTGGCCATTTTGTTAATGCCCTGTACTATATATTATGTAATTTGCATCAACTAAGATTTTTCGACTATTTACAAAAATAAGGATAACTAAAAAGCAAAACATTAGATGCTAAGTAAGTTAGTTTTTACTTTACTCACTAATATTAGTACTAATTAAAATGTTAGAATCCTTGACGTTTATTATATTAGACTCGGGAGACCTGGTGTTGATTGTTATTGCCAACATGAAAGTGGTGCAGCTGTCCTGCAGCTCCAATTCTTGATCAATGAGGTAAGGATTTTCTTGACTGTCACAGTGATGTGCACGTACACACTAGATTAGTTGATGTGATCTTTTTTATATTATGATATATAAAAATATATTATTTAAATGCTATTTTTCATATGTTTTAAATGTTTAAAGATATATATGTATGCAATATTTTTGTTCATGGACATATTTCTTATAAAACACTATATCAGTATTTGTGAATTTATTAAATTTTAAAGGAAAAGGTTGCATATGCCAAAAGATTGTTATTTTTATGTAGCATAATTTACAGATTAATTATTCACATGCTTTTAAAAATTATTAAAACTCTGATTGCTTCATTGACTATTAAACTTTTCTTTTGCCTACCAACTTAAATTTATATACTAGCTTCATGTTTTGGCCTTATCTTTCCTGAAATAACTTTTTCAGTTATTTACCTATGGGTTCTGCTATCTGAATACATATTCAGATATATTTATTGGTACTAGATGCATTTGTATTTATTTATATATCCATAGCTATTATGACATTTGGCTCCCTATCTTATCCCTTATTCTTAATAGACCTATGGTAATGAACTTCCCAAAGACAAATATATACTTATAAAGCTCAGAATGCATGCAGATCTTCTATAGGTTGAAGACTTATTAAGCCTTCTGGACTCATTTTTATTAATATTTTAAATGGATCATTATGTCTTTTCGAGCTATTTTAAGTTTAGTGAGCCAGTCATTGCAAAAGTGCTTTAAAATTTGTTTCATACCAAATTCAAGCACTTAGCAGATTAAACTCAATGCCTTGAGAAAAAAAAATGAAGTACTACTGGTTGTTTTCTTATGGTATGAATGATCTTTTATTCAGTATCTCCATATATTTTCATATATGTTTTTCTCTAAGAATTTTATAATCCTAAACATCAGTAAAATGGTTCATAGGAATTTTGTATCAGAGACCTTTAAGACATGAAAAATTTGTGATGTTGGTGGATGTCCACCTTTTACTTCTCTTGGCCCAAAATCTTTGTCAGAAGGCAGTGAGATTCTCCTTATTGACAAACCTAGCATATTTTACATTGTAGGCGTACTTGCTATGAGGTATCACAATGAGAGAGGGAGATAAGGAAGAAAAGAGAAATTAAATATTTTATTGTAATATTTGTCATTAGTATTTAGAACGCCAACCTTTTTGAACTCTCCGTGTTACTCTGTAGCTCCTCGTGGAGAGATCTCAGCCTTTGCCCTCTGCATGGCTGTGTACTAGCAGACATGACTTGTTTCTAGGTGATTTTCTCTAGTTTCCATCCTCTGAGAATCATCTTAAAGTCCCTAAGTTTGCTTCTGTGCTGAATAACTAAGTAAAAAGACAAACCATCAACATCCTTCAGATGTTACATTGCCTAGCCTGAAATAATCACCCTGATCCATCTCACATCAGTTTCTTCCTTCCTTCCTTCCTTCCTTCCTTCCTTCCTTCCTTCCTTCCTTCCTTCCTTCCTTCCTTTCTTTCTTTCTTTCTTTCTTTCTCTTTCTCTCTCTCTCTCTTTTTAAAGATTTTTCTTATTTTATTTATTCATGAGAGACACAGAGGGAGAGGGGAGGGAGAGAGAGGCAGAGACACAGGCAGAGGGAGAAGCAGGGTCCACGCAGGGAGCCCGATGTGGGACTCGATCCCAGGTCTCCAGGATCAGGGCCTGGGCTGAAGGCGGCACTAAACCGCTGAGCCACCCAGGCTGCCCTCACATCAGTTTCTTTACCTTTTCCCAAACTTCTTAGTCTCTGCCTCATGGCTGGTGTTTTTATTCAGTTTTTAATCTTTTTACAGATCTTTATTATTTGTGCTTCTTATAGATTTATTTTGCTTTGTAAGTAAGCCCTAGACAACCTGCTGGTGTGCTCACTTTGATGTGTTTTATAATCTCTTTTGGTATTGTTATGCTCAGTGGTCCTGTTCGCATCCCTCCAAAATGGTGTTACTTCATATTTTACCTTAGAATTAATAATACTAACTTCCTTCCTTAATTTATTTGGCTATCACACTGATATTATTGAATATATGCTGCTTTAATATATTGTCTTTGGCATATTATATCTTTGGTATAGCACATAACTATTTGAGAATGTTTTATTAATTTCATATATCATGTTCTATTCTCACCCTAATACTAAGCACATTTCCATTGTCTTTAGAAAAGCAATCAGTATCCTGTATCCAAACAAACAAACAAACAAACAAAAAATGAGCTTATCAAGCACTTGCATGCAATTCCAGTAACATTTGAGTTTGTATATAAGTAACATTTGGGGATGGTTTATATATAAAACAAGCAAACAAACATAAAATTCCTCAAGGCACGTATAGAGTATATTTTGTTGAATGGAATATAATCTTCTATGTGTTCATGTTAAAATGTATATATCAATATATACCTCTTTTAACATGTGGATTTATGTACTTACATACAAATATGCAAATTACATTTAAAAATATATTTTTTAAAGAGTTTATTTATTCATGAGAAACACAGAGAGAGAGAGGCAGAGACATAGGCAGAGGGAGAAGCAGGCTCCTCATAGGGAGTCCAAAGTGGGACTCCGTCCCTGGACCTGGGATCATGCCCTGAGCTGAAGGCAGACGTTCAACCACTGAGCCACCCAGGTGTCCCTTAAAAAGTATTTTAATGGATATACTCTGAGATTATGATTTGTGTTTTAAAAGATATTCTCTGAGCCTAAAACCGTAGGTACACAATATGAAGTGAAGCATGATAGGATACATGAACATTTTCATCTTGGGAACCTATACGGTCTTCTATAACAGTTTCTATCTTCTTTAATTCCTAAAGAAATAAAATCTAGGAACTTCAATATAACTATATCTGATCCTCTAAATGGGATAGTCATTTTGATATCTGTGGTCAATATTATAAACTATGAAAGGTTATACTTGTAGCAGATTACTTTGCAAAATCTGAAAAGAATTTTGGATAAATCAGGATACCATGATTCTGCAAGATCTCTTTTATAGAACACATTTAGTACTCTAGAATACTGTCAGGCTTTGTCAGAGGGCAAGCATTGGCATTTTTAGCTGGGAAACTCATAATAGTAAAAGTTCTGACCAGAGTTTAAGATGTTACTTAAATCAAGGAAATAACTTAAGCATATATGTTTGAAATCATATATGGCAGTTAGTTATCTGCCCTTATATGCCCTTATGGTGTTTGCCATATTAAGAGGTAGGACACATCCTATTGTATTTGAAATATGATTCATCTGTATTTGGATGTAATATAAAACATATCTTAGTATTTTTTTAGTTATACTGAATGCTAGCTGGATAAATGTTTTCTTTCGTTAAAGATGTTTTCTTTTATTATTGATGAAGCTTCTTGGAACAAATTACTTATTGAAAATAAATTATACCAAATATACTTTGTAGAGAGAATATGTATTTTCCAACTGTACAGAAAGTTCTTATAATGGTGAATTTTTATATGACCAGATTGCAATTTTAAAACTGGGTTGGATATTTTCTTTTCTGGAAGCTACATAATATGTGTGTGAATATTAGAAACAAGAAATTTAAACTTAGTTTTTCCCAAACAAAATACAAAAATCCTTAATATCATAATGATGCTTCAATAATTGTTTCTCTCTAGTGTTAAATGCATATTCCTTGAGCTAGTTATTCTGACCGATTTATATGCAGTAATTTATTTCCTCATCTACTCAGCATTCTTAGCCTTCCTGATTGAACTATATACAATTGTTTTTCCTTGTATTTCTAGGTTATATAGATAGAAATAGCTCTTCAAGTAGTGAAAACTTCAGTAAATTAGCTTATTGTTTTTGCTTAACAAAAAACTCTTAAGGAAGTAGCTCACTTTGTCTTCTTTTTGTTTCAGGGTGCTCTGGTTAGTGCAAGTTCAGATGATACACTTCATTTGTGGAATCTTAGACAAAAAAGGCCAGCTATTCTTCATTCTCTTAAATTTAACCGAGAACGGTAAGAATGTCTGAGTTAAACAATTTCCTGAAGTATGAAAAAAGTATTTCCTGAGAAGTTTCAGGTTAACTTTTGAAAGACTAGTTTTTTTCATAATCTTAATATCTAGAAATAAGTTGGTGTTATGCTTGCTTTTATAGTAGTTTATTTTCATAGATAATTCATAATTAATTAGATTCAATCTAATGGGGGAACTCCTAACATTTTTGTTTTTGCTATAAACTGGCACTGCAGCAATGATGTATTTTTTTTTTCCGTAGGCCTTGGTGCTGAAAACTCAGACCTAAGGTTAAAAGTCAAGTAAATGCTAAAACCTTTTTACTCCTTTTGATCATGGAAGTTATGTCCTACACTAAAGTCTTTTACTTAAATATGTTAACATGAAAAAAAATACTGAGTCAAAAGTGTCATACAAGACACTTAGTCCAAATATGTTGGTACTAAGTGTTGAACAGTACTACACATCCAAGCTTAACGTTTTCCAAGATGATAATTTGATCAGAATATAGATTCCCTCATTTTAGAATGAAATATTAATAATCGAAAGAGAAAATTAATTGAATGGATATGGAGAAAATTACTAGATTTTATTGGTAACAAACTACCAAATTTTATTGCTTCTACTGTTGGTGTCAGTTAGACCTAGAACATACTTCACATCTACTTAATTGATAATCCACCTGGAGAGGAAGTAAAATTTGTATTTTATTATCTATCTCTGTAATTTAACTGAAAAATAACCTGATATTTGTTTATTATTTGGAAAACAATCTAACTCTTTGCAGTGAATTGAGAAGGGCCATCACAGGAAAATTTGATGTTAATGAAAGAAAAAGAAACCCCTGAGAAGTAAATTTACAAAGATTAGCAAGTACTATTCAAACTGAGGTAGGTGAATAATGGAGGCAGGCAGTCACTGCTGAGGACTCAAGACAGTGCTTATTTTAATTTGTTGAATGGATAGTTTAATACAGAATCATCACTATATGGGCAGAGTTTAATGAAGTAAATCTGTTTTTCTAAGTATGTAAGAAAAAAGGATGGCAGTTATGCATTTTTGATCTAAAGTTTTGCTTTTTCTAATTTTGTGCATACTATACTATTTAAATCATTCACCCTCAATATTCTGAGTAATATTCATAAGTATTATGTCTATAGTATTTTAGGATTCAGAATCAGTGGAAATTTTTATTAATTCCAGTATATTTTGAGAGGAGGGAATTTATATATTAGAGTCTGCTAAAACCAGATAGAATTTCTTTATTTAGATTAGATCTAGTTTTGGTTATTTTATCTTAAATTTTAAATTAAGTAATGCAGCAGAATTTTCAAGATATTGAAAAATGTAAAGATCACTTAAGAGTTGTTACACTATTCCTGTTTTTTACCGCTAAAAATATTACCTACCAGATGTTAACATATTGATTTTATCTCTTTCTCTGTTTGTAAGATTTTGTTTGTTTCAACAATTTGAGTAGATCTGGCCCCACACTTTTGTGTAGATGGACAAAATAGGTTTTTTACCCTTACAGTTGGAATGTTGAGGGAAATGTTCCAGTCCCTATATGGTCCTTTGGGAGGTAGGGTAAAGAAATAATTGATGGTGATGATTTTCAGTTATAATTTTATTATCTCAATTGATGTAGATTTAACTGTTAGCACCATAAAAGACCAAGCTGATATATTTTGGACAAGTTTAAAATCATAGAATTTTGCAGGCATTGCTCATATTAATGCTTACAAAAATAGGATATTTTTTGATAAAGATAAATTCATGATCTTGAATTTGAAGATAATCATTATTTTAAATTGAAATAATCATTTCAATAATCATTGCTGTAGGAGGAAACATTTTTTAAAATTCTTTTTTTTAAATTTTTTTTATTTATTTATGATAGTCACAGAGAGAGAGAGAGAGAGAGAGAGAGAGAGAGAGAGAGAGAGAGAGAGAGAGAGGCAGAGACACAGGCAGAGGGAGAAGCAGGCTCCACGCACCGGGAGCCTGACGTGGGATTCGATCCCGGGTCTCAGGATCGCGCCCTGGGCCAAAGGCAGGCGCCAAACCACTGCGCCACCCAGGGATCCCTAGGAGGAAACATTTTTAAATGTATGGTGGATGGAAGCTTAGGTCTGTAAAGGATAATTTAACCAAGTATCTTTTGGGACTCTAAGGTTTCTTCAATTAGCCAGTTAACTATGTAAATTTCTATATATCCTTATGTTTGTATATACATATTTAATTTACACAATTTATGCTATACATTTTAGGTTTTTATTTATTTTTTTTTATGGGGAACCTTTAGTCCTTGGTCTTACAGTCTTTGAAGGCAGTAACTGTTAAGAAATAGGTTTAGATATTTCATCTGCTTCTGGGGAATTATCCTTGGATTTCTTTCAAATCTGACTTTATTTTTAAAATTTTTTAAAAGATTTTATTTTATTTTTTTTTTTTATAAATTAATTTTTATTGGTGTTCAATTTACCAACATACAGAATAACACCCAGTGCTCATCCCATCAAGTGTCCCCCTCAGTGCCCGTCACCCATTCACCCCCACCCCCCGCCCTCCTCCCCCTCCACCACCCCTAGTTCATTTCCCAGAGTTAGAAGTCTTTATGTTCTGTCTCCCTTTCTGATATTTCTCACACATTTCTTCTCCCTTCCCTTTCGCTATTATTCCTATTCCCCAAATGAATGAGAACATACACTGTTTGTCCTTCTCCGGTTACTGTGGCCAAGTTCAAAAAGGGTGTTGCCTGAGTTCTTCTCTGGGATTTTGATGGAATCTTGTCTCACATTTAGATCTTTCATCTATTTTGAGTTTATCTTTGTGTATGGTGCAAGAGAGTGGTCCAGTTTCATTCTTCTGCATGTGGATGTCCAATTTTCCCAGCACCATTTATTGAAGAGACTGTCTTTCTTCTAGTGGATCGTTTTTCCTCCTTTATCGTATATTAGTTGAGCATAAAGTTCAGGGTCCACTTCTGGGTTCTCTGTTCTGTTCCATTGATCTATATGTCTGTTTTTGTGCCAGTACCACACTGTCTTGATGAACACAGCTTTGTAGTACAACCTGAAATCTGGCATTGTGATGCCCCCAGATATGGTTTTCTTTTTTTAAAATTCCCCTGGCTGTTTGGGGTCTTTTCTGATTCCACACGAATCTTAAAATAATTTGTTCTAAGTCTCTGAAGAAAGTCCATGGTACTCTGCGCCTTTTGATGGGGTCATTAAGCCCATTCACGTTCAGAGTTACTATTGACAGATATGAGTTTAGTGTCATCATGATATCTATTTAGTCCTTGTTTTTGTGGATTGTTCCACTGACCTTCTTCTTAAAGGGGAGTTTTAAGAGTCCCCCTTAAAATTTCTTGCAGAGCTGGTTTGGAGGTCACATATTCTTTCAGTTCCTGCCTGTCTTGGAAGCTCTTTATCTCTCCTTCCATTTTGAATGAGAGCCTTGCTGGATAAAGTATTCTTGGTTGCATGTTCTTCTCATTTAGGACCCTGAATATATCCTGCCAGCCCTTTCTGGCCTGCCAGGTCTCTGTGGAGAGGTCTGCTGTTACCCTAATATTCCTCCCCATGAAAGTCAGGGACTTCTTGTCTCTTGCTGCTTTAAGGATCTTCTCTTTATCTTTGGAATTTGCAAGCTTCACTATTAGATGTCGAGGTGTTGAACGGTTTTTATTGATTTTAGGGGGGGATCTCTCTATTTCCTGGATCTGAATGCCTGTTTCCCTTCCCAGATTGGGAAAGTTTTCAGCTAGGATTTGTTCAAATACATATTCTGGCCCTCTGTCCCTTTCGGCGCCCTCGGGAACCCCAATTAAACGTAGGTTTTTCTTCCTTAGAGTGTCATTTATTTGCCTTAATCTGTCTTCATGGTCCCTTAATTGATTGTCTCTTTTTTCCTCAGTTTCCCTCTTTGCCATTAACTTGTCTTCTATGTCACTCACTCGTTCTTCCACCTCGTTAACCCTCGTCGTTAGGACTTCTAGTTTGGATTGCATCTCATTCAATTGATTTTTAATTTCTGCCTGATTGGATCTAAATTCTGCAGTCATGAAGTCTCGTGAGGCCTTAATGCTTTTTTCTAGAGCCACCAGTAGCTGTATAATGGTGCTTCTGAATTGGCTTTCTGACATTGAAGTGTAATCCAGATTTTGTAACTCTGTGGGAAAGAGGGCTGTTTCTGATTCTTTCTTTTGAAGTGAGGTTTTCCTTCTAGTCATTTTGCTCAGTGCAGAGTGGCCAAAAACAAGTTGTATTGGAACACGGGGGAGTATCACTGGTCCCTCTAGCTGGTCTTCTGGGGGAGGGGCCTGCTGCGCTGATTTTCAGGTGTTAGCACTTGGGGGAGCTGCTCTGCCCCTGCCTGCTGCAGGGCTCAGCGGGGGTTGTTTACCCCGTGGGGCCCCAGGAGGAACAGCCCCAGTGGCTATGGCAGCTCTGGAAGCCTGGATTCAGCCTCCGCAGGAACTACGGGCTCGGGGCTCTCGGTTCTCCGTCCGCAGGGCCTGGAGGCTCCGGGGCGGGGCCGCTGATCTGCTCAGCTCGGGGCAGGAGCGTCTTCGCTGTCTCGGGCCCTCCCGGCCTCTGCCTGTCCCGGGGAGGCGGGATCCTGGGCTGTGTCCCGGCGCCCTGTGCTCCGGGGCCTGCGCTGGTGGATTCGCGCTCCCGCCCCGCAGCTCCCTCCCTGGAGCCGCTCCCGAGCCCCTCCGAGCTGCTCCGGTCGGTCCCCGCCGTGCGCGCTGCAGCCCTTAGGGAGCTCGGCGCACTCTCCTGCGCTCGCAGGTGTCTGTTAGTGTCCCCGGGAGCCCGAGGGCATCCCCGCCCTCCTGGGTCCTGCTCCAACTCCCTGAGAGCCCCTTTCCGCCCGGGAAGGTTGGTGCAGTTCCTGCTCCTCCGGGACGGGGCTCTCCTGTCCTGGGGACACTCGCCCCGGCCTCAGCCCGGCTCCTCGCGGGGCCCCTCCCCCTCGGAGGCCTTTTGTTCCTTTATTTCTTTTTCCCCGTCTTCCTACCTGGATAGAAGCGCGGACTCTTCTCACTGTAGCGTTCCAGCTGGTCTCTCTTTACATCTCAGGCCGAATTCGTAGATTTTCAGGATGGTTTGAAGGTTATCTAGGTAATTTGGTGGGGACAGGCGATTTGGGGACCTTGCTCTTCCGCCATCTTGCCCCTCCCCCCCTCAAGGAATACTTCTAATCCTATTTGGATCTTTTTCATGTATTCCATCGTTCTTATACTGTGAAGATTGTCTCTATTGGAATTTTGCCTCTTGCTTTAGGTCTCATTACTGAAACTTGGCAGTTTTTAGACTCTTCGTCTTAAACTTGGAAATAATTATATTGAAGTTTGCTTTTTATCTACCTGAACTCCTAAATTTTTGTCTACTTTTATGGAATTAGTGTTTTTTTTTACTTTCATTGTGATTCAGAAAGGATCGTAAACCTTCTTTTAAAAAATCCTCTTTTTTTCTAATTATATTGAGTTGAGAATAGATGCTTCATGGCCGAGAAACATGATCATCAAGTTATTTCCTCTGGGATATTATTAAATAACCCTTGGCAACAGCAATTCTAGACTCTAGGTTTTAATCAGAATTGTCCATTATCATATGTGAATTTTACCATTCACATTCCCCCCCCCTTTTTTTTTTCTGTATTGGTGTGTCTGCCTGGCATCAGAATTCTGTCCTCTTCTTCTAACACTTTACCAGGTTTTTTTTTTCTGAATAAATTCTATGAAACATTTTGTTTCAATAACAGGTTCTGGCAAGGGATAACTGAATTTATCTCCCTTGTCTTTTTATGAGCAATTAAGGAGTGGGAATAGGCAAACTAGAAAGAGTGATACACTATGAATAGAATATTCTGGTAAATTCCCAGATTTCATTTGCAGGAGTCATGGTTTCTTTGGCTACAGAATAGTTTCCCAGAATTGGTTAGGTTAGAAACCCCATTGTGAAGATAAAGTCAGAACAAAAAAGAAAAGAAAATAAAGGAATAGTAGAGTAGATCTCTGACTTATAAGCTTTCTTTATACTATTTAAATATCAAGGATCTGAATAAAAAGTAAATAACTTATGATAATATATAAAGCTAAAAATTCTCTGATAACTCTGAAATGTATGTTTCAGATATACCTAATTTCTATTTGAAGTGAATATTACTAAATAAAAACCACCAGTGTAGAAATTTGCTAATTTTTCAACCAATCAGAAATAGATTTGAATCCTGAGGTTGCCACTTACTAGTTGTCAGTCCAATGCAAGTATAAATAAAAGTTCTTGGCCTCAGTTTCCTCTTCATAAAATAGAAATATATATCTGTCTTGGATTATTCTTTTCAGAATTAGAAATAATATATGTTAATGCCCATGGTATATACTTATTTTAATAGTGGTTGTTATTATCATTATTGTTTTTAATGGTATACTTTTATTTATCCTCTACAGTCTATAAATGCTACTTGAGTGTATAGTACATTTTATTGTTTATATAGCTATCACTACCTAAAAAGTATAAGGAAATATAATGCTGACCAAACATAAAATTTAGATATTTTAATTGTAATTTTCTTTCTTTCAGAATTACTTACTGTCATCTACCTTTCCAGAGTAAATGGCTCTATGTTGGAACAGAAAGAGGAAATACACATATTGTAAATATTGAATCTTTCATTCTTTCTGGATACGTTATCATGTGGAACAAGGCAATTGAGCTGTAAGTTTAAACTTAAATATCACTTTACTTGACTTAAATATTTCATGTGGTTATGTAAAACACGTCAAATTACAGAGTAATTTGAAACATAGCTAATTTATGGTTAATTTGAATGAAAAGTTTAGCAAAAATAATTTAAAACCATAAAGACTTTTAAAAATAGATATTGTAGTATTAACATATTCTAGTTTTAGACTTTCTGAATACTTCAGGATTTCTGAATAATTAAGGGTTATATATGCAAAATTTGATGATAAAATATTAAGGCTCATTCTAAAAGTTATACATGGAAATCATCTCATTTTTTTACAGTCATTGTTAGTATAGCCACTTCCAATGGGAATGGCAAGTGAATTGTGACCACATTTAGTTTTACGTAAAAAGAATCATGATCAGTTCACATATTTTTTATTGCTCATTCTTCACTTACCTCACTAACATATTATTCAGGGCTCTAAGGAGAATCAATTTATCAATATTTTTTGTGTGGTCATATATATATAGCTATTTGGATATGTGGTTAGTGGTAATAATTCCTTTGACTTTGGCATTGATACTTAAGTTTATGCATATATAAAATGTGAAATTTCCCAAATGTGAAATGTTATGGAATTCTTTTTTTTAAATTTTTATTTATTTATTTATGATAGTCAGAGAGAGAGAGAGAGAGAGAGAGAGAGAGAGAGAGAGACAGGCAGGGGGAGAAGCAGGCTCCATGCACCGGGAGCCGGATGTGGGACTCGATCCCGGGTCTCCAGGATCGCGCCCTGGGCCAAAGGCAGGCGCCAAACCGCTGCGCCACCCAAGGATCCCCAATGTTATGGAATTCTAAGCCATTTTTTTGTAGTATGACACAAATAATTCTCCTGGTCACTGTGTTAATCAGAAAAACAAATTTTCTTTAATAAATGTTTATGCTCTGTACATATTAGGTCCTTAATAAGATATGTTTGAGGCTGGCATACATACATATGCATATCCTGAGGTATATAATAATTATCCAGAACTCTGATTAAAACTGCTTATTTTCATGAGGCTTCAGTCTGATCTTTATAATAAATCTCCTATTCCCTATTTTTAATGTTTCAGTATGCTTGTATATATAAGAAAGGTTGTTACTAATTATTTTCTTGTTACAATATTCCTTTTGTTTTATGTCTTAATGGGTCTGTTTTGTTTTGTTTTGTTTTGTTTTGATTTTGTTTTTCTAATGGGTCTTTTGTTAGGTAATCCTTCTCCTTCTTGATTAAAAACTGCTCCAGGGAAGAATCTTTGTTCATTGCTCCTTTCTTTTTCTTTATACTTGGCTTATTTTGATGCTTTCCACAGAGTGGCTACTCTAGAGTGACCATTAGAATAGTCATTCTAATGGTGACATTATTGAAGAATTAGTATGATAGTTACATACTATTGACGTAGAGCTTTCATTTATAATTTACATGAGCTATTTTACTCCTATGTTTTAATGTTCTACATGTGTATTTTTTAAAAAAAATTTATTCCATAAACTATATAGAATTAGAACTCCTAAAAAAATTATTTACTTTTTTAGCTATTTGGGAAATGTTTTCCCACTATAATCTGAGTTCTATAAAAGTAGTAAATAAGGCTGAACTTACTTTCATAATTTTCTTAGGATATTGATAAAGATGATAAAGGATATTGATAATGTTGAGAGATTGAATTTTAGAGCTTTTATACAAATTTAATATTAGTACAAATAGTAATACATATATTGTTTGTGTTCAGTTGAATCCTCCTAATATAATATCTAAATAGGACCAAATATTCCACCACTTTTGCTATTTTGTTTCCATATCATATACTTAACAAATACTTTCTATAGTTCAAATTAATACTACCTGAATTAGTGACCTATACTTTATCTCTATGTATTTACATAGTCTGTACTTTATGATTTCAGGATTAATGATGAATTTAAATACTATAAAAGAGAGTAAAATTAAGAGGAACTAAAATACAATAAGGAACTTACGTTTTTCATAGTATGATCTTAGACATGTGATACAGGATTAGAATAGAATCTATCATTTATATCAACCTGATCTTTTAGAAAAGAGTTGTACATGCCTCTGAAAATGTCCTGAAGTATCCTCTAGAAATTATTAGTAGATAACATCACCTCCGAATGTTTCTTAGTTTACTTAGACCAGTTTTCCAAAAGTGTATCCCATAGAATTATAGATCCATTGCTATCTATGTAGTTTTAAATGCCAATTGTTTTAATTGCTCTCTACCTCTTGAGATATATCAGAAAATGCATGTCAATTCCTGTTGATACGTGTCAAGTGTATGCGACAATAATAAAATATTTATTTAAAAGAGACATTTCAGGGGGATCCCTGGGTGGCGCAGCAGTTTGGCGCCTGCCTTTGGCCCAGGGCGCGATCCTGGAGACCTGGGATCAAATCCCACGTCGGGCTCCCGGTGCATGGAGCCTGCTTCTCCCTCTGCCTGTGTCTCTGCCTCTCTCTCTCTCTGTGTGTGTGACTATCATAAATAAATAAATAAATAAATAAATAAATAAATAAATAAATAAATAAATAAATAAATGAGACATTTCATTAATAGAATTTTAGACCCAAGTTTTAACAATATATTTTCTAAGTATGCAAATGCAGAATTGTCTTTAAGAGATATGTGAAATTATTTCTATTTAAGTTCTTACTCAAAGTACTTTTTATTCAATGTCATTTTTCAGTTTCTATTTTTTAGTGAAGTCTCTTAATTATAATTATAGGTAGTTCTCATTATTATAAATAGCTTGTGTTCCCAAAATGCATATATTCATTATTTAGAAACTGAAACACATTGTCCATGGAAACAGTTATGTTTGTAGAATACCTCATAAAATAGTAGCATAGAACTAAACTGACATTAAAATTTTTTTCTATTGGAAAATATATTCCAGATTATGGTACAGAAAAAGATGTTTCTGCAGGGCAGCACTTAGCTTTTAAAAAAATATAACCTATTATTTTCTACATATGATTAAAGTTTGATCATGAACTTGATTATTAAATCATAAGTGTAGGGCTTGTGTTTAACAATCATTCAAACATATTTATTGTGCACTATGATATATGCTAGATGAAACCAACTGTGAACTGGGAAGATATAATTACTATCTTCTTGGGGCTTTCAGTCTAATAAAGGTGAGATTAATTTAAAAGGCAGTTACAATATATTGGAAATAAAATGTGGCAATTCCATGAGGACACCTAACTTCTCAGGGAAGTATCTATAAAGGAAATTACATCTATGTTGAGATCCAAAGGATGAGAATTTTAGTTAGCTGAGTGAACAATTAGGAGAGAGGGGTAGGAGTATTCTAGGAAGAGGGGACAGAAGGTTTAAAGGATGAAATGTGAGAGAGTCTTTCTTACATGTACAGGAATTTTAAGTAGTTTAGTTGGTTGGAATACCTGAGAGAATATGACAAAAGATAAAGCTAGAGGAGAGATAATCATGGTATTTAATATGAAAGGCCTTGTAGGCCAGTTTGAGAAGTTTGGACTTAAAGGCCAGGAGCTAGAATTTGAACAGTTTTTAGGAGAGAATTGACTTGATCAAATTTGCATTTAGGAAGATGACTCTGAAGGCATGTATAAAGAAATGAGTAAAGAGAGAACAGACTGTATTCTTGATAAACATTATCATTGATTTAGAGACAAGCTGACATAATTAAATATTAATAGAAGGTAGAAAAGCAAGACTTTGGCATTATGGGAAGATGTAACAATAATAGAGAAGAATTAAGAGTAACACCCAGGTGTGAGGCTTAAGCAACTGTGTATAAAAGGGTGTCATTTAGTGAAAAAAATGAGGAGATTGTGTGGATTGGGAGAAAAACAATGAAGTCAATTTAAGGTGGGTTGATTTGTATGTATTTATAAGACATGCTAATGGAACTGGTATGGGAAATGGTAGGAAATGTAGGATATATGGATCTAAAGGTAATGAAATAGAATTTATGGTCATGAAGAGATGAGATTGTTCATGAAGAGTATATAGAAAACAGGTAGCAAACTAGCAGACAGTTAACCAATTCTGGCTCACAGATATGTTTTGTTGACTATCAGAGTATTTAAATATGTTCTGAGTTATTTCTAGTATTTGAAGATTGGTAGAGTAGAAATAAATAATCATCTGAAACTGAGTAACAACTAGTTTATCATGGAGTACACTTTTGTATTTGTTGTTCTAATTAAACCCAAAAGACAGGAATTTGTAGTTTGTTGGATATTATTAGTTTCCAAAGGATAATTGAAGGACATTGTTCCTTACCAGAGGCACTTTACTCTAATAAAACATTGTAGTTAGAATGCAGATGGTAATCTGGTTTCCAATTATTTCAGTGATTTACAGAAGTCAATCTACATACTATTCATTGAGTACTTACTATGTTTTGGCATTATATTAGGTGCTCTATATAAATATTCCTCATAATTAGTAGGGTCAGTACTACTATCTCCATTTTTAGATAAGAAAATTTAGGATAAAACCAATAACAAATAAGTGTTTTGTTCCTCTGAGTTACTGAGAGGAGTCAGTATCTGAAGAAGCTGGAGTTAATTTTCTATTCTCAAAAAGTTTTTAAAATTTAATCTTCTTTACTATTTTGTGAATAATCTTTTATGGTTTTCATGTATGCATAAGAAATAAATTATATTAAAAAGAAATTATAACTGTCAACATAATCATAATAGGATTAGCCTGGCACAATTAGACTGTTGAAGAAAGAATGTGGGAAAATGAGCAATAATAAATCTATGGTCATATCAGGTCATATTGTCTTTAAACATGACACAACCATATTCAACAATGATATGTTAAAGTAGGAAATATAAAAGAAACATGCCAGATATCAGAGTAGAATAAATTAAAGGTCAGATTTACAGAGCACAGATCCTTTAAAAATACACATTTAGACACATAGTTATCTGTTATTGATTACCCTGGATGAGCAAATAAATGAGACATAACTAGCAAACTATGTTTCCCCAGTTTGTCAGTTTTCTGTAAGCTGGCTATCACTAGAGAAGGTTTCTTTGTAAATCAGAGGAGCTACCGTACTTTTCTTACGAGAAAAATCAGAGATTTTACGTCAAAGGAAAATGTAAATCGGTTATATACTTTGCAATTTGTCTGAAACAGACTTACAGCATTAGCCTTGTGGCTATGTAAATTCCCTTTTGTCTGCATAAATTCAATTTCAAATTTTTAGAGCCTCAGATCTGGCAACAAACATATAGATACTAACTCATAGATTCATAATTTAATGAAAAGACATAATTCATCTTGGTTATTAATAATTTTTCTTTGATAATGAGGAAATAAAGTTGATAACATTAAAAGATCTAAAGCATCATTTTCATTATTAATATTGTCTCTGTGTATATAATTTTTGTGCTATAGAAATGAGGAATCCTGTTGTTATGTGGATTTGTGCTCTTAAACCTGATTAAAAAAAATATACCTACTTTAATAGAATTATTAGGAGAAAGAACAGTAGTCTTAAAGAAAAATAACCAAAACTCAAATGACTCTAAGCTTAAACCTCAGAATATTGGGAGTGTATTTTAGTGTAATTTTTTTGTTCTCGTCTATAATGGTAAGGTGTTTTAATTTTATTTTTTAATTACTATATTTTGAATTGATTTAACAGATCCACAAAGACTCATCCAGGTCCAGTTGTACATTTAAGTGATAGCCCAAGAGATGAAGGGAAAGTGAGTATTACAGTACCATTATTCTTGCATTTATTTTCCTCATTCTGGAATTAAGGTGTTTCTTACTATTATTTTGTACCTAACTTCTAGCACAGTTCATATTTAATTCAATTCATATTCAATTCAAACATTCTATTCAATGTTTTCTAAAAGTAAAATATGTTGAATGAATGAATGAGCAAATAAATGAATGAATGAATTATACTAATAATGCTCCCAAATTAAGTCTTTATTTTCACCTAGAGATAAAGTTGGTATTTAATTCTAGAATTTTGAGGAGGATATGGAATATGTGGAACAACTTGAATTTTTAAATAGTCTATGCTTGAAGTTAATATGATTATCAGTATCATTAGTCATTGGCCTCTACTATTCAGTTTTGGTAATGATACATGGCCAATACACACTAATCACAAATTACCGAATCTTGATTTTATAAATAGGTAATTATATAGAAAATATTCTGAAGTTACAGAAATAATCCTTATTCATTTTAATTATTCATAATTTTCTTTTGATGATGAGAAAACAAAGTTGATAATATGAAAAGATCTAAAGCATCACTTTCATCATAAATATGGCCTCTTCAAGAATTTATTTTTAGCTGAGTACCATAGAAAACACCTGAGTAAATTAGATAGTATAGGTTTGCTTCTTTATTTTTAAATGATAGAACCTGAATTTGCCTATTAAATACTGAGCCTGAATGTCAGGTCTGCCTGATAGTAATAGAAAGAATATTGAATTCCTTCAAATTGGTCCATGAATACAGTGTCATTCCAATCAAATGTCATCAGAATTTACTTATTTTTAAAGATATGATTCTAAAATCCATAAGAAAAAGAAAATGTTTTTCTCCATATCCTTACCAACACTTGTTATTTCTTTTGTATTTCATTTTAGCTATTCTGACAGGTGTAAGGCGACCTCTCATTGTGGTTTTGATTTGCATTTCCCTGATGCTAAGTGATGTTGAGCATCTTTTCATGTGTTTGATTATCTATCTGTATGTCTTCTTTGGAAAAATGTCTATTCAAGTCTTCTGTCCATTTTTTAATTGGATTATTTCAGCATTTGGTGTTATATCAGTTAATATATTTTGGATATTAACCCCTTATTACATATATTATTTGCAAGTATCTTCTCCTATCAGTAGATAGCCTTTTTGTTTTGGTAATGGTTTCCTTCTCTGTACAAAAGCTTTTCTTAAGGTTTATTCACTAATTTTAGAGAGAGAGAGAGAGAAAGAGCAAGAGCAAGAGGGCATGAGTGTGAGTGGGGGAGGGGCAGAAGGAGAGAATCTTTTAAGCAGACTCCTCACTGAGTGTGGCAGCCCACCCTGGCCCAATACCATGACCCATGAAATCATGACCTGAGCCAAAACCAATATTTGGATGTTTAAATGACTAAGCCACCCAGGCACCCCTGGACAAAACCATTTTATTTTGGTGTAGTCCCAATAGCTTAATTTTGCTTTTGTTTTCCTTGCTATAGAGCGGATGTCAAAGAAATTACTGCCTACATTTTCCTCTAGGAACTTTATGATCCCAGGTCTCACATTTTGATCTTTAATCAATTTTGAGTTTATTTTTGTGTATAGTGTAAGAAAGTGGTCTAGTTTCATTCTTTGACATGTAGCCATTTAGTTTTCCCAGCACTTTCCTCGCTTTAACAGCACATATACTAAAATTGGAATGATACAGAGAAGGATAGTGTGGACCCTGAGCAAGGATGATATGCAAAATTAGTTTTCCCAGCACCATTTGTTGAAGAAACTGTCTTTTCCCCATTATGTGTTATTGTCTCCCTTATCATAGATTAATTGACCATATAAGCATGGGTTTATTTCTGGGCTCTCTGGTCTGTTCATTGATCTATGTGTCTGTTCTTGAGCCAGTACTATACTGTTTTGATTACTACAGCTTTGTAGTGTAACTCAAATTCTGGGATTGTGGTATCTCTAGCTTTGTGCGCTATTAGCAGGAATGCAAATTGATATAGCCACTGTGAAAAACAGTATAGAAGTTCCTCAAAAACTTAAAAACAGAAATGCCACATGATCCAGTAATTACATTGCTGGATTTTTATCCAAAAAACCCCAGAACACCCATTTGAAAAGATATGTGTTTATTGCTGCATTATTTACAATAGCCAACATATGGTAACAACCCACATGTCCATCCACAGATGAATGGATAAAGAAGATGTGGTATATAAACACAATGGATTATTAAAAAAAATGAGATCTTGCCATTTGCAACAATATAAACTGTTATAGACATCCAGCAAGACCAAACAGATTCACCTGCTACGTGATTGGCTGTGCTTCTGCTGCTTCTCCCCATGAAATAGTGATTAGTGTGATAATATATCATCTTTTACTTCTTTGCTTTACTTAACTTTCCCTTTTTTATTACAGCCCTCAGATTGTACTTCTCAGTGAAACTTTAGCACTTAAGCCTAGCCTCAGGCTGTTTTTACAGAATCCTGGTTAAGACAATAATTATGAGAATTGTTCTAGATGAAGGATTACAAACTACAGCCAGTGGGATAAATCTGGCTTGATGCTTATTTACACAATCATGCTCACCATTAACATATTGTCTGCGGTTGCTTTCTAACTACAAGAGCAAATCAAAGCAGTTGTGAGAGAGCTATAAGGCCTGCAAAGCCTATCTAGCTCTTTACATAAAAAGTTTGCTGATGGGGTACCTGGGTGGCTCAGTCAGTTGTGTCTGCCTTTGGCTCAGGTCATAATCCTGGAGTTCTGGAATCAACCCCCACATTGGGCTCCCAGCTCAGTGGGGAGTCTGCCTCTCCCTCTCCCCCTCCCTCTCCTTCACCACCCCCCATACCCCTGCTTATGCTCTCCCTCTCTCTCTCTCACTTTCTGTCTTTCAAATACATAAATAAAATCTTAAAAAAAAAAAGAGTTTGCTGACTCCTGTTCTAGATTGTAGGCCCTCAGGGTAGAACTTTGGACTTGAGTTGTCTCCTGTTTAAAATCAAAGAAGCCATTGAAGGTGCCAGGTGAAGTGGTATTATCATGTAGTGACATCACAATTACTTAAACATTGTCCTATGATTAATTGGGAAAGGGGCTGATGTAAAGGTAAGACAATAGGAGATCAAGTACTGTGGTGGTTAATTGATAAAGGGCAATGGTGATTATAATTGTGATGGGAAAAAAACAGCTTCCTTTGATGCCACTTATATTATTTCTTATTATGATATAAATTATCACAAATTTAGTAGTTTGAAACAACACAAATGTATTATCTTACAGTTCTGTAGGCCAGAAGTCCAATACAGGTCTCACTGAGCTAAAATCAAGATATTGACAGGGTTTTTCAGCTTTTATTTTTTTATTATTTTATTTATTTACTTATTTTTTAAATTTTTTATTGCAGTTCAATTTGCCAACATTTAGCATAACACCCAGTGCTCGTCAGTGCCCATCAACCAGTCACCCCAACCCCCCACCCACCTTCCTTTCCACTACCCCTTGTTCATTTCCCAGAGTTAGGTGTCTCTCATGTTTTGTCCCCCTCACTGATATTTTCACTCATTTTCTCTCCTTTCCCTTTATTCCCTTTCACTAATTTTTATATTCTCCAAATGAATGAGACCATATAATGTTTGTCCTTTTCCGATTGACTTATTTCACTCAGCATGACACCCTCCAGTTCCATCCATGTCAAAGCAAATGGTGGGTATTTGTCGCTTTTAGAAACAGTATACATTTCTAGGTTTGTAGCTCCCTTCCTCCATTTTTAAAGATAATATAGCATCTCTCTTTAACCATAGCTGGGAGAGGTTCTCCACTCCTTTTTAGGGATTCATATGTTTAGATTGGGCCTTCTTGGATAATCTAGGAAACTCTCCTTATCTCAATACATCTTAATTACAATGGACAAGTCTTTTTTTTTTTTTTTTGTCATGTAAGGCAATATATTTATAGGTTCTGAGGATTAGGGCATAGACCTCTTTGGTGGCCGTTATTTTGGCTACCAAATCACTGGAAACTATGAAAATAAGATGATTAACGTTAATTACAGATTTAAGGCATGTTAGATCCTCTTTAAGGGAGCTTTATTTATTTATTTTTTTAGAGGGAGCTTTAAAGGAACTCTTCCTACAGCTCTAAGGCAGACTGTGCTAAAAATAGGCCTGTTTATAAGGAGATGAATACATAGTTTAATAGGTCTTATTTGTTAAAGTCAAAGCCCTGATAAGAAAAGAATGTGACCCTGAGTCCTGATATATCAATTCTACCTATATACTAAGTGACTTTAAACAATAGAAATTTATTATTTCAATTTGGAGGTCAGAAGTCCAAAATCAAGATCTTGGTCAGGCCATTCTCTCTCTCAACACTCTGGGAAGAATCCTTCCTTGCCTCTTTCAGCTTCTGGTGGCTCCTAATGTCCTTTGATTTGTAGCAGCATAACTCCAATCTCTTCATGTATCTTCACATGACCTTGTTCCCTATGTCTCTGTGTCCTTTCGTCTTTATAAGGACACCAGTCATCGGTTTTAAGGCCTATTCTAAATCAAGGATGATTTTATCCCAAAATCATTTTTTATTTTTAAGTAATCTTTAACCAATAATGTGGGGCTCAAAGTTACAACCCTGAGATCAAAACTCTCATGCTCCACCGACTGAACCAGCCAGGCACATCTCATCTCAAAATTAACAAATTACATCTATAGAGACCAATTTCCAAATAAGGGTACAATCTGAGGCTCTGGGGGAACATTATTCAACCACTACACCTGAGATAGGGGAATTTGTGTATATAAGTGACAAATATTGTAAATGCCACCCTCTCCAATTTCTTTGAACACTTCTGGCCAGCAGAAATACCTCTTGCACTATTTCCAGAGAATGGTTTCCCCTTTTCTAAAAGACTGTAAATGACCAATGCAATGAAGTAGTTTTCTTGCCTGATGATGTTTACCCTCAGAAGATCAACATTCAATTTTATTACCTCCAGGCCAATAATCCGAATCAGATCTCAGATTTCAACACAGATGTAAGCCTGTTTTCCTCCAGGAAGAAATAGGCACTACATAAGAAGCCCTCCCTGTCAAAGGGATTTAGGACCTGGATAATACTGTTAATCATCAAGTGTATAGGAATGTGTTTAAGGATTTGACCATAGGGGTTACATAGAGGAGAGTTCATTTACATGGAGGCATTCAACTGTGGTTTGAGACTTAATGCTTTGAGAAGGACACCTGGATCTGGTCCTATTCATTTGTCGGGATGACTCCTTGAAAATGGACTCAACAAAGGCATATGATAAATAAAGTAGAGAGGCTAGAGCTTTTTGGTATACTATTAAAGAAAGGGTCAGAAGACAGAAAGATGAGAATATTAAAATGGATATAATACATTTGTCCTGGGGATCCCTGGGTGGCTCAGCAGTTTAGCGCCTGCCATTGGCTCAGGGCATGATCCTGGGGTCCCAGGGTCGAGGCCTGCATCGGGCTCCCTGCATGGAGCCTCCTTCTCCCTCTGCCTGTCTCTGTCTCTGTCTCTCTCTCTCTGTCTCTCATGAATGAATGAATGAATGAATAAATAAATAAATAAATAAATAAATAAATAAATTCTTTAAAAAAATACATTTGCCCTGGAACTCACCTCCTGACCATTTTCCCTAGAGGGCTCTTAAGGATACTGTTTTCACTTAATGAAGAAAGATGAGTACAAGCATATTTGAGAAATTTGGTAGGTGTTGTCCTTGTTTTCTTTTTTTTTTGTGGACAGTGAGAGATGATGGCAGAGATCCAGACTCCAGAGTATCTATAGTGATTAGATATTATGGATTGGTAGAGGCCAGATGGTAATATTTGACCATCTGGCAATATGAACATAATTACCATAACAAGCAGTAAGCCTGGATGGCAATGCAGAAATCTATGGTAATAGCTAGTATATCATGCTGTTTCTAGGAGAAAAATTAGGTGAGCAGCTGACTGGGAAGTTGTTTGATTTGCAGAATCAGAAAAAAGAAAAAACAGCTCTTGACATTGGCCACCAAAGTGGAAACTCACAGTACTTCATCAGATTTCCAGATATAAGCCAGCTCATAGATCTAGAGCCCACTGATAGACAGGGAGAGGCCAGTTACCCCCGAGGAAGGACCCTAAAGTACTTCCATAAGTACATATAGTAATTATGGAAGCATCTGTGATCATTTGCAGAAGTAACTATTTACTTTTCCAGGACTGTTAACTATAGGGTTGTAGTAAATATTAATATTGAAAGATCCAAAAAATGTGGTCCTCCAGTTAGAGTCATGGTATATGGAGCTAGGTAACTAGGTGATAAATGATGTTTTGACTCAGGTGTATCTCATAGTAAGTCCAATGGGTATTCTGACTCACCTAGTTATTTTATACCCCAATTGTATAATCTGTATAGATATGCACAAAAGCTGGCATAATTCTCTTATTGGTTTTCTGACATTGGAATTAGAGTCATTACAATTGGAGGGGACAAATGGAAACTCTTAAAACTTGTCTTTCCTTGATTGTAAACAAAAGCCAGAATGTATTTCTGGAGGAGTTAGAGATAACAGTAATTAGACTTGAATGATGCAATGGTAGTGGTCACTGATATATCCTTGTTGAATTACATTGTCTGGGTTCTACAAAAAATAAGATGGATTGAGCTTGCTGTTAGTAGACCACTGTAAAATTAACCAACTAATTGCCCCAATGACAGCTGCTTTGCTGTTGGTACTTCTATAGGTACAGATCAATAACAGGCTGTTTCCAGTAATCAAATGATTATTGATTTAGTGAACTCTTTTTCTCAAGGTATCAGCAGAAAAGATCAAAAGCAGCTTGCTTTAAAGAAACGGAAAACAGTATAACTTCATAATTTTTCCCCAGGACTATGTTATTTTTTGTTATTGTTGTTATTTTTTTAAAGATTTATTTATTTATTTATTTATTTATTTATTTATTTATTTATTTATTTATTTATTTATTTATTTATTTATTCAGAGAGGGGGAGAGAGAGAGAGGCAGAGATACAGGCAAAGGGAGAAGCAGGTGATCCCCAGGCTGCACCGCTGCAACACCGGGGCTGCCCAGGACTGTTATTTTTCATACTCTGTCATAATATAGTTCTAAGGAAACTTGAAATTCTAGGCATTCTTTAGAAAGGATACTAGTTCACTTTCTTTACTATATAATACTAGTTAGATTGCACCTATATAGCTCACAAGATTCATGTCAGAGGGCCAGAAGAAAATCCCATAAAGATCTACGATCCTGTCTTCTAAGTGATGGTTTTGAGGGCTTAATGGTCTGGGGCATGCATGGGGTACCTCCTCTAAGGTAAAGCATTATTAGCTTTTGTACTTTTCCTTGCTAAGAAAGGGTCATATCACTTGATGGGCCTTTTTGGATTCAGATAATAGTATATAATGTCTTCAAAATTACTGTTTAAAATCATTTTTAAAGATCATCCAAAAAGTCTGCTAGTTTTAAGTAAAGAAAGGGCTTTTAACTAAACCCAAGCTGCTTTGTAGGCCACCTTACCACTTGGTGTCTATGATCTAGTAGATCTGATGGAGCTTAATGTATCTAGTAGATAAGGATGGTCTGGTGGAAAGCCCAATAAGAGAGTTACAACAGCTATTCTCTATTTTCAAAGCAAATCCTGGCATGCTAATAAGCACTTGTAGAGACTGAACACCTAACCATGGGACATCAAATGACTATGTAACCTGAGCTCAGTCTATTTGAATTAGATGTTATAATACACAATGAATCATATGAGTGAATGAGGGAATTGACAAACCATTTTACAGTGGAAATAGTTTTTTCAGGTAATCAGCTGTCAGCTGTCTAAAAGGCATAATTAGATAAATGGAGGTCCTAGAATTCCACCTTTTACAACAATGCCTTTCACTCAACCCAAATATATAGTCTTATGGGGTGGGGGTGGAATACCTAAAACCTAACTAATGGAGAAGGACGGAATACAGGCCTGTCTCATATGTCAGATGTTTGGTTGATAGACACTACCACTCAATTATATCTCCACTTAGGGGTGATCTTGAGTGATCTGATGAAGAAAAAATGCTGATTCCCCAAGCAGTATAATTGATTATGCATTTCATATAAAGATTGAAAAAGAATAATTAAAAATCCAAAAGCAATTCTTTTCCACTTGGAAATTTAAAAACTCTCATTAAATAACTATTAGGTCAAATTGAAAATACAAATCAGAATTGAAGAATATATATAAAAATTAACAATACCATAATATTACAAATGAAATATATAATTTCTATGAAATATAATTGACAATTATAAAATAATACATAGCATTTAATACTTACATGAATAAAAATTAGACATTTAAATACATTCAGTATGAAACAAAAAAGCTAGAAAAAGAACAAGAAAAATGCAAAAGGAAACAGGAGGGAAATATAAAGATAAAAGCAGAATTTAGGGAGTTCGTTCTTCTATTTTTAAGCTGTCATATAAATTAATATGCTGGTTCTTTGCATAGAACATAAACAAAATATGCAAACTACTATCTGGCCTGATGAAGAAAAATAGGGGACTACAAAGTTAAATGGTAACAAAACAAGAAGAAATACACTAAAACTGAGGAAATTTTTAAACATCCAAATTATTTTACACAACTCTAGCAGATATATTTAAAAGTATAGGTAAAATAGGTAATTTCCCAGGGAAATAAATTTACCATCATTGACAACAATAGAGACAGAAAGTTTGAGAAAGTGAGGAAGTTATTTATTTACTATGCACAAATAAAAGTACCAGACCCAAGTGGTTTTACAGGGAAATTTTACTAAATTTTTAAGTACTATATAATACGGTATTGCATCAACTATTTTAAAGCAAGGGTTGCTGCTGTGGCCAGTGGAGCAAATCTGGCCTATTTCCTGTTATTGTAAATAAGTTGTTTTTGTTTTTGTTTTTTGAGATCGTATAGTCTGGAAAGTGTAAAATATTTACTATCTGTCCCTTTAGTGAAAAAGTTTACCAACTCCTATTCTGAGTATAGTTTATTTTTTTTTATTTTTTATTTTTTTTATAAATTAATTTTTATTGGTGTTCAATTTACCAACATACAGAATAACACCCAGTGCTCATCCCGTCAAGTGTCCCCCTCAGTGCCCGTCACCCATTCACCCCCACCCCCCACCCTCCTCCCCCTCCACCACCCCTAGTTCATTTCCCAGAGTTAGAAGTCTTTATGTTTTGTCTCCCTTTCTGATATTTCTCACACATTTATTCTCCCTTCCCTTATATTCCCTTTCACTATTATTCATATTCCCCAAATGAATGAGAACATACACTGTTTGTCCTTCTCCGGTTACTGTGGCCAAGTTCAAAAAGGGTGTTGCCTGAGTTCTCCTCTGGGATTTTGATGGAATCTTGTCTCACATTTAGATCTTTCATCTATTTTGAGTTTATCTTTGTGTATGGTGCAAGAGAGTGGTCCAGTTTCATTCTTCTGCATGTGGATGTCCAATTTTCCCAGCACCATTTATTGAAGAGACTGTCTTTCTTCTAGTGGATCGTCTTTCCTCCTTTATCGTATATTAGTTGAGCATAAAGTTCAGGGTCCACTTCTGGGTTCTCTGTTCTGTTCCATTGATCTATATGTCTGTTTTTGTGCCAGTACCACACTGTCTTGATGAACACAGCTTTGTAGTACAACCTGAAATCTGGCATTGTGATGCCCCCAGATATGGTTTTCTTTTTTTAAAATTCCCCTGGCTGTTTGGGGTCTTTTCTGATTCCACACAAATCTTAAAATAATTTGTTCTAAGTCTCTGAAGAAAGTCCATGGTATTTTGATAGGGATTGCATTAAACGTGTAAATTGCCCTGGGTAACATTGACATTTTCACAATATTAATTCTGCCAATCCATGAGCATGGAATATTTTTCCATCTCTTTGTGTCTTCCTCAATTTCTTTCAGAAGTGTTCTATAGTTTTTAGGGTATATTTTGAGAACCATTTGAATGGTAAATGGTTCTCCAACCTTTTATTTTCAGGTTGTAGGTGTCCTTCTGTCTAAAATGAGTCTCTTGTAGACAGCAAATAGATGGGTCCTGGTTTTTTATCCAGTCTGACACCCTGCGCCTTTTGATGGGGTCATTAAGCCCATTCACGTTCAGAGTTACTATTGAGAGATATGAGTTAAGTGTCATCATTATATCTATTTAGTCCCTGTTTTTGTGGATTGTTCCATTGGACTTCTTCTTAAAGGGGAATTTTAAGAGTCCCCCTTAAAATTTCTTGCAGTGCTGGTTTGGAGGTCACATATTCTTTCAATTCCTGCCTGTCCTGAAAGCTCTTTATCTCTCCTTCCATTCTGAATGAGAGCCTTGCTGGATAAAGTATTCTTGTTTGCATGTTTTTCTTATTTAGGACCCTGAATATATCCTGCCAGCCCTTTCTGGCCTGCCAGGTCTCTGTGGAGAGGTCTGCTGTTAACCTAATACTTGTCCCCATAAAAGTTAGGGATTTATTGTCTCTTGCTGCTTTAAGGATCTTCTCTTTATCTTTGGAACTTGCAAGTTTAACTATTAAATGTTGAGGTGTTGAACGGTTTTTATTGATTTTAGGGGGGATCTCTCTATTTCCTGGATCTGAATGCCTGTTTCCCTTCCCAGATTAGGAAAGTCTTCAGCTATGATTTGTTCAAATACATATTCTGGACCTCTGTCCCTTTTGGCGCCCTTGGAAACCCTAATTAAACGTAGGTTTTTCTTCCTCAGGCTGTCACTCATTTCCCTTAATCTATCCTCATGATCTTTTAATTGTTTGTCTCTTTTTTCCTCAGTTTCCCTCTTTGCCATCAATTTGTCTTCTATGTCACTCACTCATTCTTCCACCTCGTTAACCCTTGTCGTTAGGACTTCTAGTTTGAATTGCATCTCATTCAATTGATTTTTAATTTCTGCCTGATTTGATCTAAATTCTGCAGTCATGAAGTCTCTTGAGTCCTTTATGCTTTTTTCTAGAGCCACGAGTAGCTTTATAATAGTGCTTCTGAATTGGCTTTCCGACATTGAATTGTAATCCACATTTTGTAACTCTGTGGGAGAAAGGACTGTTTCTGATTCTTTCTTTTGAGGTGAGGTTTTCCTTCTAGTCATTTTGCTCAGTGCAGAGTGGCCAAAAACAAATTGTATTGGGAAAAGGATAAAAAGAGAGAAGAGAAAGAAGGAAAGAAAAAGAAAAAAAAAGGAAGAAAAAAAGAGAGAAAAGGGAAAAAAAGAGAAGAAAAAGAAAAAAGAAAAAAGGGGAGGGGGAAGCAAACAGAAATCAAAAAGCAAAAAAAAAAAAAAAAAAAGGGGGAGTATCCTCAGATTCTGTATACTGTAAGTCCCTTGACTTCCCCTGGAACTTTTTTTTTTTAATAAGTTAATTTTTTATTGGTGTTCAATTTACCAACATACAGAATAACACCTAGTCAAGTGTCCCCCCCAGTGCCCGCCACCCACTCACCCCCACCCCCCGCCCTCCTCCCCTTCCACCACCCCTAGTTCGTTTCCCAGAGTTAGGAGTCTTTATGTTCTGTCTCCCTTTCTGATATTTCCCACACATTTCTTCTCCCTTCCCTTATATTCCCTTTCACTATTATTTATATTCCCCAAATGAATGAGAACATACACTGTCCTTCTCCAATTGACTTTCCAGTGCTGCTTGGTCAATAATTTGTTTTTCCCCTGTCCTTCTAGCTGGTTTTCTGGGGGAGGGGCCTGTCGTGCTGATTTTCAGGTGTTAGCACTTGGGGGTGCTGCTCAGCCCCCTGCCTGGAACAGGGCTCAGTGAGTGACGTTTAAGCTGCCTATCCGGTGAGGCCACTTTGAGGCTCAGTGGGGGCTGTTTATCCTGTGAGCCCCAGGAGGAACAACCACAGTGTCGGCAGACAGCTCTGGAGCCTTGGATTCAGCTCCTGCAGTAACTAAGGAGCTCTCAGTCTGCAGGGGCCTGGAGGCTCCGGGGGCGTTGCTGCTGATCTGCTCAGCTTGGGGCAGGAGTGTCTTTGCTGTCCTGTGCCCTCCTGGCCTCTTCCCTGTCCGGAAGGCCGGATCCTTGGCTGTGACCCCGGCGCCCTGTGCTCCCGGGCCTGCACTGTTGGATTCGAGCTCCCGGCCGGGCAGCCCCCTCTCCGCGGAGCCGCCACCTGAGCCCCTCCGAGCTGCTCCCGGGGCCGCACAGCCCCTTCCGTGCGGAGCCTCTGCCAGAGCTGCCCCCGAACTGCTCCCGGGTCCAGCCATGCGCGCGCTGAAGCCCTTTAGGGAGCTCTCCCCGGGGCACAGGTGCTCTGTTAGTGTTCCAGGGAGCCTGAGGACATCCCCGCCCCTCCTGGGATCCTGTTCTAACTCCCTGCGAGTGCCTTTCCCTCCAGGAAGGTTGGTGAAGCTCCTGCTTCTTCGGGACGGGGCTTTCCTGTCCTGGGGACACCTGCCGCGACCTTAGCCTGGCTCCTCACAGGGCCCCTCCCCCCTTGGATGCCTTTTGTTTATTTCTTCTCTCCCTCCCCCCCTTCCTACCTTGATAGAAGCGTGAACTCTTCTCACTGTAGCATTATAGCTGTTCTCTCTTTAAATATCAGGCCAAATTCGTAGATTTTCAGGATGATTTGAAGGTTATCTAGGTAATTTGGTGGGGACAGGTGACTTGGGGACCCTACTCTTCCACCATCTTGCCCCGCCTTTAAGAGATTCATTTTAGATCTAAAGACACTTGCAAGTGGAAAGTGAGGGGATGAAGAGCAATTTATCGTGTTAATGGATGTGAAGAGAAAGCTGGAGTAGCCATACTTAGACAAACTAGTTGTCTCCTGCTGGATTTAAGCTTTGTCATTATTTTTCTAGCTCCTTTAGATATAAGGTATGGTTGTATATTGGAGACTTTTCTTGCTTAAGTAGGCCTGTATTGCTATAAAATTCCCTCTTAGAACCACTTTTGCTGCATCCCAAAGGTTTTGGCTTGTGTTTTCTTTTTCATTTGTTTCCATGTACTTTTTAATTTGATCTTTAACTTCGTGATTTACCCATTCATTCTTTAGTAGGATATTCTTTAACCCCTATGTATTTGTGACCATCCCAAAATTTTTCTTGTGATTGACTTCAAGTTTTATAGTGTTGTCTGAAAATACGCATGGTATGATCTCAATCTTTTTGTACTTATTGAGGGCTGATTTGTGACCCAGTATGTGATCTATTCTTAAGAATGTTCCATGTGCACTCAAAAAGGATGTTTATTCCACTGCTTTAGGATGAAATGTTATCAATATATCTGTTAAGTCCATTTGGTCCAATGTGTCATTCAAAGCAATTGTTTCCTTGTTGAAATTCTGCTTATATTATCTGTCTATTGACATAAGTAGGGTGTTAAGTCCCCTACTATTATTGTATTACTATCAATGAGTTTATGTTTTTTATTAATTGATTTATATATTTGGCTCCTCCCAAGTTGGGGGCATAACTATTTATAATGCTTATTAGATCTTCTTGATGGATAGACTTCTTTATCATGATATAATGCCATTCTTCATCTCTTGTTATATACAGTTTTTGTTTTAACATCTAGTTTGAAAAAATTAGACAATCTGAAAGAAATGGATAAATTTCTACAAACACACAAACTACCAAAACTGAAACAGGAAGAAATAGAAAATTTAAACAGACCAATAACAAGCAAAGAAATTGAATCAGTAGTAAAAAAGTCTCCCAACAAACAGAAGTCCAGGTCCAGATAGCTTCCCAGGGAAATTCTACCAACTTTTTAAAGAAGAATTAATACCTATTCTTCTTAAACTGTTCTAAAAATATAGAAACAGAAAGAAAACTTCCAAACTCATTTTACAAGGCCAGCTTTACCTTGATTCCAAGACCGGACAAGATTCCACTAAAAAAGAGAATTACAGGCCAATATCCTTGATGAACATGGATGCAGAAATTCTCAAGAAGATACTAGCAAATTGAATTCAACAGTGCATTAAAGGAATTATTCACCATGATCAAATAGGATTTATTCCTGGGCTGCAGGGCTGGTTCAATATTCACAAATCAGTCAGCATGATACACCACATTAACAAAAGGATAAACATGGTACTTGGAAGTCTTACCCTCAGCAATCAGACAACTAAGAGAAATAAAATGCATCCAAATCAGAAAGGAAGAAGTCAAACATTCACTATTTGCACACAATATAATACTCTATGTAGAAAACCCAAAGGACTCCACCAAAAAATTACTAGAACTAATAAATGAATTCAGCAAAGTCTCCAGATATAAAGTCAATGTACAGAAATCTTTTGCATATCTATACACCAATAATGAAACAGCAGAAAAAGAAATCAAGAAATTGATCTCATTTGCATGCAAACCAGTAAGATACCTAGAAATAATCTTAACCAGAGAGGTTAAAGATCTGTACCCTGAAAACTATAGAACACTTATGAAAGAAATTGAAGAGGACATAAAGAAATGGAAAAACACTGCATGCTCCTTGGTTGGAAGAAAACATTTTATTTTTATTTTTTTTAAGATTTTATTTATTCATGAGAGACACACAGAGAGAGGCAGAGACATAGGCAGAGGGAGAAGTAGGCTCTTTGCTGGCAGCCTGATGTGGGAGTTGATCCCAGGACCCTGGGATCACAACCTGAGCAAAAAGCAAATGCTCAACCACTGAGCTACCCAGGCATCCCAGAAGAAAAAATTTTTTAAATGTTCATGTTACCCAAAGCAACCAACACATTTAGTGCAATGCCTATCAAAATACCACCAGCATTTTTCACAGAGCTAGAACAAACAATCCTAAAATCTGTGTGGAACCACAAAAGACCCCAAATAGCCAAAACAATCCTGAAAAAGAAAAAAGAAAAAAACTGGAGGCATCACAATTGCAAATTTCGAGCTATATTACAAAGCTGTAGTCATCAAGACAGTATGTATTGACACAAAAACAGACACATAAATAAATGGAACAGGATAGAAAACCCATAAATGGACCCGTAACTATATAGTCAAATAATCTTCAACAAAGCTGGAAAGAGTATTCAATGGAAAAAAGAAAGTCTCTGACAAATGGTGTTGGGAAAACTGGACAGCAACCTGCAGAAGAATGAAATTGGACCACTTTCTTAAGCCAGACACAACAAAAATAAATTCAAAATGGATGAAGACCTAAGTGTGAGACAGGAAACCTTAAAAAATCCTAGAAGAGAACACAAATAACAATCTTTTTGGCTTTAGCCATACCAGCTTCTTACTAGAAATGTCTCTAGAGGGAAAGGAAACAAAAGCAAATAATTAAACATCTATTTCTGATGAAATAAATTTAGTTTAGAAATGAATCAATTCATACTCTATTAGCTACTTATGATAAATATATAGGGAATCCAGGATCTAACTTAGTAGGGAAACCTAGAGGTATTGGCACTAAAGTCAGAAAGAAAGTGAGGATGCTCACCTTGTCCCTATTTTTAACACTATATGATGTTTTAGTTAAGACAAATGTGAATAATTAGAGGCATAAAAATTGGAAAGGAAGAAGTGAATGTCTCTATTTTTGATTATATGATAGTGTGCCTGGAATGCTTAATAAAATCAATATTAAAATGAATATTAAAAAAATAAAATGAATATAAATAATAAAAAATTTATAAGGTAACATAATAAAATCCAATGTAGAAACAATATCCTGTCAGAAGATGTAATGAAGAGAAGATCTAATATAAAATAGCAACCAAAAAAATTCAAAATAATAAGCTATAAAATTAGGAAGAAAATCTGTATATGGAAAACTATCAAACTTCCTGAAAGATATAAAAGTATATTTGAATAAGTGAGAGATCTACTTCACTCTTGGATAAGGTGACTATGTTTTTCCATCTTTTTTTTTCCTTTTTAAAGATTTTATTTTGTTTTATTAGAGAGCACACAAGCAGGAAGAAGGGGCAGAGAGAGAGCGAGAATCTCAAGCGACTCCCAGCTGAGCACAAAGCCCGGTGTAGGGCTCAGTCTTACCACCCTGAGACCATGACCTAAACTAAAACTAAGAGTTACACTCTTAAATGGCTAAGCCACCCAGGCACTCCTCTTTTTTCCCATTTCTTTAAGATTCCTCTTTTTTCCTTGACTTCTAAAGTCAAACTTTTATGTCAGTAAAAAATGTGAAATTTTTATTTTCATATGCAGTTATAAAACAATAAATTTCCCTCTTGATGAAGCTAAATCTTTATCTCACAAGTTTTAATATAAGGCATTTTTGTTCAATTCTATTTTATACCTTTCATTATATTTTCTTCTTTGACCATAATTACTTAGAAGTATGTGTTTTAGTTTCCAAAATATTTTTGTTAATGATTTCAAATTTTATTTCATAGTTGCTAGGGAATATAGTATCTGTGATTTTGATTTTGTGGTATTTAATAATTAACATATATTTATCAGATAACTATTTTCTTCAGTTAATATTCCAGGTCCTAATGATACAGTAATCAGGAAAGCACCTTACTTCTTTGTACCTAACATTCATACAGTACTTAAATTCTATTGTGAGAGATAAATTTTTTAAATTATATGTATATATTATATAAAATATATAATTATTTAAAAATATATGTAATATATATTTTTGTGTCCTCAGTGATATTCATGTTTTGGTATGGTTAGACATGATTGCAGAGTGATCTTGTTTTTGTCTTGATCATGGTCACAGAGTGATCTTGTCAGATGTCTGCTGGATATTAGGAGCTGCTTTTCTCTTTCTCAATTTTCTTATTGATTCTAATATTTTTTCATACTTCATATATCATAATGGTGTATAAGTTTCTGAATAATGTATGACATTTTAAGGTTAGGCAGTTTATATTTTGTGATTTACTGTGGCTATTGCTAGTAATGTTTTATAAACAACACAACTTCTACCATTCAGATGTATCTATGAAAAAAATATAATAGCATTTTAGATAATGATTTCATTACATCTTAGGGCTTAAATTTTGAAAGGTTATATTATTCAATATCCTGCTAAATGAGATTTTCCAAAACTTTTTAGACCTACAAATCTTTCCCTGGATTCCATAGGAATTGGTTTAATGATATATCATTTTCTCTAGTATTTAAAAAGAGCTGATTTAATGTTAAAATGCATCTTAGTGTTTATGATGTTACATACATTTTAACAAATATTTTTAAAGTTCACTCTTAATTTTAACTTTTTTAATTTAGCAAGTCACTATGCCATTTAATTTTGTATGTAAAGAAGCTCAATTTTTTTTGTCCAATTTTCAAATTTATTATATGTGATTTAATAATGAAATTTTTTTTTAATTTTAGCCATCTGACAGGTGTAAGGTGATATCTCATTGTGGTTTTGATTTGCATTTCCCTGATGATTAGTGATGTTGTGTATCTTATGTGTCTGTTGGCCATCTATATATCTTTTTTTGGAAAATGTCTATTTAGGTCTGCCCATTTTTAATCAGATTGCTGTGTTCTTTAGAAGGAATTGTATTTATTTGAGAGAGAGAGAAAGCAGCATGAGCAGAGGGAGGAGAGCTACCCATTGACCAGTTCTGGGTTTGATGCCAGGACCCTAAGATTATGACCTGAGCTGAAGGCAGATAATTAACCAACTGACAGAGCCACCCAGGCACCCCGTTATCAGATTATTTTTTGGTGTTGAGTTGTATAAATTCTTTATATATTTTGGATATTAGCCCCTTATCATATATATCTATTTGCAAAAATCTTCTCCCATTCAGTAGGTTGTATTACGTACTGAATGGGAGAATACCCATTATAGGAATACCATATAACCCAATAATTCTACCACTAGGCATTTACCCAAAGAAAACAAAAACACTAATTCAAAAAGATATATGTACCCCTGTGTTTATTGCAGTATTACTGACTGCAATAGCCAATATGGAAGCAACCTAAGTGTCCATGAATAGACAAAAGGATAAGGAAGATTTGGTATATATACACAATAGAATATTATGCAGTCATAAGGAGGAAATTGTTATATTTGTGACAGTATGGATAGACTTAGAGGGTATTATGCTAAGGGAAATTCATCAGAATAGGAAAGACAAACATGACTTTACTGACTTTACTCATATGTGGAATCTAAAATAAACAAATGAATAGACAAAAAACCAGAATCTATAAGTACAGAAAAAAAAGCTGATGGTTACCAGAGGAGAGAGAGGTAGGGAATGGGCAAAATGAGTGAAGAGGAGTAGGAGATCCAGGCTTCCAGTTATGGAATAAAGAAGTCCCAGGAATAAAAGGCACAGTATAGAGAATATACTATAATAGATTTGTATGGTGAGTGGCTACACTTGTGGTGAGCATAGCATAAGATATAGAAAATTTGAGTCACTAAGTTCTGCACCTGAAACTAACATAACATTCTGGACCAACTATACTCAAATTAAAAAATTAATTAAAAATAATAAAACTAAAACCTTTAAATATGGTATAGCTTCAAAAATATACATTGATTCATGAACTGTTATTTGAAATTTTTAAATTTCCTGTTAAAAGTGGCCCACTTATTTTTGTCATTTTTTGTGTGTGTGTTCTAAGATATTGAGGTAGGTGACTAGGTCTTAGGATGCTGTACAGGAGTAGCTTATGTCTACTACTCTATTTTCTATTTATATCACTGATGTTTTGAAATTATTGAAACATTTTTATGCAATGTATAAGAATTTGTATCAGAAATAACTACTGATGGGTTTCAAAAAATCATCTTAAGGCAGATTTGCGGGAAATATTATTTGAACACTGGTCTATTTTTATCCTGTCTTTTCTTAAACTAATGATAGAATAAATTTAACAAAATATAACAAAATATACAAATAAAAATTCAGTTATATGATTAAAAAACCATCAGCATGGCTAGCAGTATTTAACTGAATGAGTCTTGAATATTATCTACTCTCAAACTATTTTAAAATGAAAACATGTATTTTGTTGTCTTATTTGTTGATTTATAAGTAAATATCCACCATGTTTAATGGTGTGAATCTCTAGAATACCTTTGTGAGCTTCTAAGACTTCATAAATCACCAGTTTAAAATACTGACATAAGTCAAAGAGAAAACAGGATTTTGATACAAAGAAATTAGAAGCCAAATTTGTGGCCATAGTTTTCAAGTGCATAGGGCTGAATGTCATATGCATTATTATTAAACTTATGCCATTTCATCCTTTACTTCTCTACCATTTTTCTTTTGTTCCAATTTTCTTATTTATTTTTATGTTCCTATATTTATATACATGTATCTTCAACTTCTCTTGGAAATTGGGAATGAGGACGATTTCATTGGTAAACATTTATTGAAGTAGAGTTTGGCATTTTTCTTAAATGTAGGAAATCTATATTCAGGTTTTGGAAAAATTGGCATTCTAAGTAAAATCGTATCACATAGTATGATTTTACTTAATTGTATTAACATTAAACTTTATTTCAAGCAAGTTAAAATTAATGTTAGAATTACAGAAATGATTATTCTAATGTTTTCCAGCTGCTGATAGGTTATGAAAATGGTACTGTAGTATTCTGGGACTTGAAATCTAAAAAAGCGGACCTGAGAGTTTATTATGATGAGGTAAGTGGCTCTACTGAACTATATGAAGAGTATGATGACTTTGTGCCTGTCTTCTACTTGTAAGCTTTGTACATTGCCAATATTTTTATCATTAAATAACTGGTTCTGACTCAGTGTCTCACATTGCCTGTTGGCATTCGCCCAAGTTCCAACTCTGAGTTGTTCTCCTGAATGAGAATTCTGCCTTGACTAACTGTTTTGGGTCCCTTTTTGGCATCTTATATTACCTATCCTTTTCCTTCCATTAAATTACATTAAGTCATGTCTTGCCTCATTGTCCTTAAGATCTCTAAATACACTCTTCAGAAATTCTTTTTCTGTGGCAGATAATTTAAGAGGTCAGTTTGAAAGGCCTTATCATGTAATACTTGCCTTCTCAGAATAAAGATTGATTTTGTAAATGGTAATATTTAATAATAAGGGTCAGTAAGGTCTTAAAGTGAGTTTTATTGTACATAGCTGAGATTTAATTTGGCTTTCATTTAGAGAAAGCAATGAATTGCTATCTATCAGCATATAGTCTTTGAATTGATACTTTAGTTGTTCAAAGATTAATTCTAGGCCGTTAATGATTTCCCCCTTCAGAAGAAGCTAATGTGAAGATAAGCTGGGACAAAAAAGTAAAAAAAAGGGTAATTACCTCTTGTAGTTGTGGGAATAAAGGTGATCATGTAAGCTCTCTATTCAATTTTAAAAAATGGTAGAGTAGGGAGAGATAGGAAAATACAGGTCCATATTCGTTATCTGGTATTACCTGCACTTACATGGGGAAAATGCAGAAGAATTTAAAGCAACACTGATATAAATAGAAAGGAAATTTTAAAAATCACATTTCTTTGTATGCTATCACCCATCCCCTTGTAACAGTTGAATGTTTAAGTTTTGGTGCTTAAACGTGTAAGCCTTTGGCTATGTCATAACTACACTCATAACTACCCCCCAATTCATTTCTTAGTAGTTCTGGCAAACTAAGATTTTATCATATATACAAGGTAATTGTCATAGTGACAAAGACTTCAGTGGTAAATGATATAGCAACTGGGTCATGATTGGTGAAAAATACTTTGTCAGGTAATGTCATATAATTATGCTCTTTATGATCAACCTCTAGGGCATCTTGAATCATGACGAAAGAAGGCCCTAGGGAGTTAAGCTACATTTTCCTTTTATTAAATATACAAAATATAAAGATAAGTTTAGATATTGCTCCCTCTCTCAAGACTAGTAACTAGATAAGAGTACAAATATTATCTGAGTAGTCAGTTGGAAATAGAGTAGGCCATCTAAAAAGGAAATCCAGAGGAATATGCTAAATCAGCTAGTTATTTTTTTAAGGCCTAAAACAGTATAGAAGGAAGACTTCTAACCTTAAAAAGTGAACAAAAGTAATTTTTCAATTAAGTGTTTAAATAAGCATTAGCAATGTTTAAGTAGAGTACCATTTGGCTTTACATCAGGCCCTCCTTTTTTCTTTTTTTAAGATTTTATTTATTTATTCATGAGAGACAGAGAGAGAGAGAGAGAGAGAGAGAGAGAGAGAGAGAGAGACAGGCAGAGGGAGAAGCAGGCTCCATGCAGGGAGCCCGACGTGGGACTCGATCCTGGGTCTCCAGGATGACGCCCTGGGCCAAAGGCAGGCGCTAAACCACTGAGCCACCCAGAGATCCCCAAGCCGTCCTTCTTAAAATAGTTTCTTCCTCTATGTCTTTCTACCTCATTCTACGCGTCTCCTTTCTCCATCACTGATTCTTTCCCTGCTTTCCTTTAAATTACAGATACTCTTCAAGATTTTATGTCTTCACCCTCTTCATTTCACCTCTAGTTTACATTTATATTTATATCTTCTCCCATTTCAAATATCAATTTTATTCTAATAAATTTAAATCTATATATATATATTCATTCCATATATATATATACATATATATTATATAAGCCCAGATAAATATCTCATTGGCCCTGAATTAACATTTAAAGACCTAAACGTTGTTCTTTGTTCTCCTTTTCAGTTTTTAAATTTTGATTATTTTTTCCAGTCTGTAATCCTCAGAGTCATATTTGATCCTTCTTTATATATCATATGCGATCCATTTTATAGACTCTTAATTCTGTTTTAATACTGCCTTTCATTCCTCTTTTTTTTCATTCCCACATTCAATGTTCTAGTCTAAGTTTTTATCTTTTGCCTGGAAGACTATGGTAGCCTTTTTAACTAATTGCATTTCCTCTGATATCTTACCTTTTCAGTATATCTGTCACTAGTAAGAGTATCGTTTTAAGACAGATCATGTATCTCTTTACCGCAGAACCTTTGAATGGCTCCCAATTATCAACAATACAAAGTCTTTATTCCTTTACATGAGATTCAAGGCCCTGATGTTATCTTTTCTTAAGTTTAATTCAGTGTATCCTTCCACACACTCCTCACACCTCAGACATATTACTGTCTCCTAAACATATCATTTATTTCCTACCTTCAAGTGTTTGCTCCAGCTAATTCCTTATCATGAACTCCCTTCTTTCCTCTCTTGCATATCAAAATCCAATTTCCTTTTTAGCCACTATAAACTATTTGGACTACTAAGTAGCCCCTTGAATAGCCATGGATGAATTGAAAGATTTGTAAATCCAGGACAATTTTTAGAAATAACTATATGAATTTACATATTAGCTGTGAAATTTTTGTTTTATTATATCAATATTTCTAAATAATCTCTCACAGAAAAAACCCTCAGAATTTGACATAAGGATAAACTTTTAATTCCTTGAGTAGCTGCTGTTTTTCCTTTTTTTCATATGGATACCCAACTTTTTGGGTTTCCTTTCTCTTCTGTTTTGGAGAAACTCAATCACAGCCACTGAGTTGACCGAACTAGCTAGTGCTTTATCTTCCATATTTTGCTTTCTATCTTTTAAAATTCTTCTTGAATTGATTGTAATTTTTTGTTGTTGTGTTTTTGTTTTGTTTTTAGTAAACCTTTAAAGTACTTTTTAAAGAAAGGAGTCAGGTATGATGAAATTAATTGAATTGGATACTTATCCATTAAATCCATTCAAATGCCAGCTCTTTAGTAATGCACTATTTGACAGTCTCTAATAACAAGCTGGTTTTATATGCCTACTCTTTTGTACAATAAGCATACTTATGGTACTTACTTATTTTGCTCTTGTGTTGTAGCTGTTCTTTTTCTATTTGTCTTCCCTAGTAGGTAGAAATTCAGTAAGACAGGAAAAAGGCTTAGGGCTGCCCACACTGTTCGTAGCAAAGCAGTCTGAGAGAACTTTAAATTGACTGAGATTCAAGTTAACACAAGAGGCCTGAAGTGGCATTTCCCTTGAGCCACCTACAAAAATGAGAATAAGCAAAGGAGATGATGAGTGTTTCCTCTGTCTCTCTTGAACTCTGGCAAAAAAAAAAAAAAAAAAAAAAAGTCTTTACCTAGTAACGAAGAGCATAGTGAGAGAAATCACCTAAGTCTAGAGTTTCATGTTATCTTTTTTATTTAATTGAATCTTACTTATCTTGAGGTACAGCTCTCATCCTACATCCTTTATGTTATGTCTAATGATTACTCTAGCTATCAATTATCTGTAACTCTAATAATACTTATTATTTTGAAAACAATAGTTTTAAACACATAAACCTTAGTTTAGTATATAGTATATATATACATAATTTAGTTTTCTATATAAAACTAAATGTTTAAAGTCCCAAACAATAACTATTATTAATATTCATTTATTTCCATTTTCTCTATCTTGCAGTTTTGAAAGTTCCTTTAAGTAAAGGATAATGTTGTATACATCTGTTCAGGTTTATGTCTACTAGAGCTTCTCTCTTTGTGCTTAGCACTTTACCCAAAGCCCATGTAAACTTTATGATTTACAAAGAATACCAGCGTGTGGAAATATGTGACAACATTAATTATTCATTCAAGAGATATTGAGTATCTACTCTATGTCAGGCACTGTGCTACCACTGGGAATAAAACAATATATGAAAATGGAATAATTAATTTTTAATTTTATGTAATTCACATCTTCAGAATAAACTTATAAATTAAAAAAATTTGAACCCTTCTTGCTTAAACTCTATATTGCCAAGTTAATTTAAATAGTGTATATTAGAGGCAATATGGTAAAATGATTGAGAATATGGGTTCTGTAGTTAGATAGACCTTGGCTTTGAACTGTGTGACCTAAGCATGTATATCAGCTTCTGTAGGCATATTTCACTATGTGCTAATTGGAAAAAATAATACCTGCTTTATAAAATTAATAGATTTAATATAAATAGTTTGCCAAGGGGTCTGGCATATAGTAAGCTCTCAGATGGTAGCTCTTAATGTAAAATATTATTTAAATTGGCTACTTTAAGTGGAATAAGCCTCTACCTTTCCAGAAGTTATCTTCTGATAACCTTGCTTTTACTTCTATGTAAATAATTTTTCAAAGGAATGTATAGGATACAGAGAGGATATAGAATTTACAACAAAAAATTCTCGGCTATAATGATATTATGAAATCTATTTAATTAACTTTTCTCTATCTCAGGAGATTAATTTTTGTAGTCTTCTGTAAGCCTATAGAGGATTGAAATGGAAGATAGTATGATATGGGTCAGAAAAATTATGTATATTTCTTAAGTATTGTTGTAATAATTTTATCTACGAATATTTTCCCTTTGGAATATAGAGTGCTATAATATTAAACTTTTTCCCCCTCTACTTGTTTTTAATTGCTATTTCATTAGGCTATTCATTCAATTGATTGGCATCATGAGGGCAAACAGTTCATGTGCAGCCATTCCGATGGTAGCTTGACCTTATGGAACCTGAAAAGCCCAAGTCGTCCTTTCCAGACCACAATTCCACATGGTAAGGTGTATGCTTTCAAAGAAATTAACTTTGGAGAAAGTGCCTTGACTTGAAGTAGGACATGTGGTATCAGTGAGTTTGGAAGAAAGTGATAAGATGTATCTTCTGATTCTAAAGACCTCTTTATGTCTTCTTCAGTTCCCAACGTTATACCTCAAACTTTCCGTACTTTCCCTCTCCCTATATATCTACTTTCCTACTTTGTGATACTTATATAAAGACCTTTCCAACCAAAAATAGGATAATGGATAGTTGATGTATCTGAAGCAGAGGATATAATGTAGGAAATTTGGCCAGTCTTAAGGGTTAAGGAGGTAGTGAGGATGACATTATTAGATCTGACTTTCATACTTTGTATACTGCTTTATAGTTTGTCATTTTCTAGATTCTCTCATTTATTCCAATTTCTTCCATTTGATTTCACTAAATATGAAAAATTTGGTTTTTATTGTAGATTGTATTTCTTATTATCTTCCTTATCAAAAGAAAATATTGGAGGTATATGTTCTACCTGTCTCCCTAACTGGGCAGAATAAAAAGTTCAAATGAATAAATATCTTTTATTCAGAAGATCATATTATTTCTGAGAATACTGGTGGTGATATGGGTTCCATACTTACCTTATATCATTGGTTGTTCTAGGAATAGAGGGGTCAAAACCTGGCAGTTAGTGAAACACATTCTCTTTTTTTTTAATTTTTTTTAATTTTTATTTATTTATGATAGTCACAGAGAGAGAAAGAGAGAGAGGCAGAGACATAGGCAGAGGGAGAAGCAGGCTCGATGCACCCGGAGCCCGATGTGGGATTCAATCCCGGGTCTCCAGGATCGTGCCCTGGGCCAAAGGCAGGCGCCAAACCGCTGCGCCACCCAGGGATCCCAGTGAAACACATTCTATTTTATAGTTTCTGAGCATTTATTATAGTGTCACATTTAAAAAAATTAGTCATATTTTTTATAACTGGTGATATAAAAATGGAATTATTCCATATTGTGTTAGTCTGCCCTTTTTTGCACCACAGTTGCATGCTCCATCTTCAAATGATTAAGTTATTACAACATTTAACCTAGCAGCTTAAAGGTTTTTTTTTTTAATAAATAAATTTTTCTTGGTGTTCAATTTACCAACATACAGAATAACACCCAGTGCTCATCCCATCACGTGTCCCCCTCAGTGCCCGTCACCCATTCACCCCCACCCCCCGCCCTCCTCCCCCTCCACCACCCCTAGTTCGTTTCCCAGAGTTAGGAGACTTTATATTCTGTGTCCCTTTCTGATATTTCCCACACATTTCTTCTCCCTTCCCTTATATTCCCTTTCACTATTATTCATATTCCCCAAATGAATGAGAACATACACTGTTTGTCTTTCTCCGATTGACTTACTTCACTCAGCATAATACCCTCCAGTTCCATCCATGTTGAAGCAAATGGTGGGTATTTGTCGTTTCTAATGGCTGAGTAATATTCCATTGTATACATAAACCACATCTTCTTTATCCATTCATCTTTCGATGGATACCGAGGCTCCTTCCACAGTTTGGCTATTGTGGACATGGCTGCTAGAAACATCGGGGTGCAGGTGTCCCGGCGTTTCATTGCATCTGAATCTTCGGGGTAAATCCCTAACAGTACAATTGCTGGGTCATAGCGCAGGTCTATTTTTAACTCTTTAAGGAACCTCCACACAGTTTTCCAGAGTGGCTGCACCAGTTCACATTCCCACCAACAGTGTAAGAGTGTTCCCTTTTCTCCACATCCTCTCCAACATTTGTGGTTTCCTGCCTTGTTAATTTTCCCCATTCCCACTGGTGTGAGGTGGTATCTCATTGTGGTTTTGATTTGTATTTCCCTGATGGCAAGTGATGCAGAGCATTTTCTCATGTGCATGTTGGCCATGTCTATGTCTTCCTCTGTGAGATTTCTCTTCATGTCCTTTGCCCATTTCATGATGGGATTGTTTGTTTCTTTGCTGTTGAGTTTAGTAAGTTCTTTATAGATTTTGGAAACTAGCCCTTTATCTGATATGTTATTTGCAAAAATCTTCTCCCATTCTGTAGGTTGTCTTTTAGTTCTGTTGACTGTATCCTTTGCTGTGCAAAAGCTTCTTATCTTGATGAAGTCCCAATAGTTCATTTTTGCTTATTTTACATTCACGCATTTAGTTTGAGATGCTTCCATTTAAAGATCGCCATTATGGAAACCTTGCAATAGGTGTTGCTATACATCCCACTCAGGTAGAATTATTTGTTTCTATGATGAGTTTACTTCCTCTCCACACCCCCTACCCCCATTCCTTTTGCCTTTTATTTGTATGTATGTAATATGAATTACTCAAAAATTTTCTACTTCTATTCATCTCAACAGTCAGCTTCTATACAAGTTCTTTTTGGCTCCATTGGATATTTGGTACTTTCATGTTTCACCATATCCGTATTTTTCACGTTGATTTGTTGTCTATGTAGTTGACCCTTGAACCATATGGGGGATGGGGCACTGATCCCTGTGCAGTTGAAAATCCTCATAAAACTTTTGACTCCTCTAAAACTTATCTATTTATGGCCTGCTGTTGATTGGAAGCCTTACTGATAAACACAGTCATTTAATACATATTTTGTATGTTATATATATATATATATATATATATATATATATATATATATATCATATACAGTATTCTTAAAGTAAGCTAGAGAAAAGAAAATGTTAAGGAAATCATAGGAAGGGATGCCTGCGTGGCTCAGTGGTTAAGCATCTGCCTTTGGCTCAGGGCGGGATCCCAGAGTCCAGGGACTGATTCCCCGCATCAGGCTCCCCGCCGAAGGGAGCCTGCTTCTCCCTCTGCCTATGTCTCTGCCTCTCTCTCTCTCTCTGTCTCTCATGAATAAATTTTTTTAAAAAAGAAAACAAAATCATAGGAAGAAAAAAATACATTTATAGTACTATACTTATTTTTATTTTTATTTTTTTCAAAAATTTTTTTTTAATTTTTTTTTTTTAAATTTATGATAGTCACAGAGAGAGAGAGAGAGAGAGAGAGAGGCAGAGACACAGGCAGAGGGAGAAGCAAGCTCCATGCACCGGGAGCCCGACGTGGGATTCGATCCCGGGTCTCCAGGATCGCGCCCTGGGCCAAAGGCAGGCGCCAAACCGCTGCGCCACCCAGGGATCCCGATATACTTATTTTTAAAAAACCTATTCCTTTGAATTAGTGTTTTTGTATTCTTTGGCTAAATACCAAGTAGTGCAATTGCTGGATCATAGAATAGCTCCATTTTTAATTTTTTGAGGAAACTCCATACTATTTTCCAGAGTGGCTTGAAACTAATATTTCAAGCCGCCTGAAACTAATATTAACAGTGTGTGTTAACTAACTGGAATTTGAATACAAATTTTAAAAACTCTGTGTATAAGTGAACCCACACAGTTCAAACCCATGCTGTTCAAGGGTCAACTGTCATTCTATTTTCCTGTTGAAAGAGATGAAATTCTGGTCACAGGTTGCTCAAAACATCAGCATCTGTGTCTCATAACATATAGATCAAGTTAAATTCCTGCTGCCTCACCACGATTTGAAGCAAACATCAGTGATTTTGACATATTCTTCAGTTTCATCTGTTAGATTTCATTTCAACTATTTTTATTTAATTTCTCTAAGTAGTACTTTAACTGTATCCTATAGTTTTTATTTTAATTTTATTAAAAATATGTAATTTTCATTAATATTCAGCTTATTTTCTAATTTCTATAAAAATTTTCCTTTGACCTATGAGTTAGATATTTGTTATTTAATTTCTAAAAATATGTTTTGTTATAGATTTTTAAATTAATTGTAGTCAGAGACTGTGGCATGGTACTAGTTCTACAAAATTTACTGTGATTTACTTTATAATTAGACATACACAATTAATTACATAACATTCCAAGTATGCTTGAAAATAATGTACATTTCCTGTTACACAAAGGTCCAACTTGAAATTGTGGGGGTTTTTGCACTATAAACCTTTTCTTAGTTTTTGTTGTTTGATTTTTCAATTTTGAGAGAGGTAAGTTAAACTATTATAATGGATTTTCCTTGTAATTCTGTTCCTTTCTGCTCTATATACTTTAAAAATCAAGGAGGTCAAAGTTGTTTATAAGCATTAATCAGATCCTCTGCTTTTACTAATATTTGACTAGTGCTATCAATTTCTGAGAGTGGCATTAAAATTTCCTAAAAAATATAGAATTATATACTTTTCACTTTATTTCTGTCCTTTTTGGTTTCATGTATTTTTGAGGCTTATTAGGCATCCATATGTCTTTATAGAGAGCATATATTTGGGTTTCTTTTATTCAGTTTTATATCATTTAGTTGAAGTGTTCAGTCTATTAATATCAATGTAACTACTGATGGAATTGAATTTAGGTATACCAAGTTACTATTTGTTTTCTGTTGGTCCGAACTTTTGTGGTGGTGTCCTTTTTTTCTCCCCTTTGTGCCTTCTGGATTATTTGAAAGTTTTTATTAGAATATAATTTTAATTTACATATAGGCATTTTATCTTCAGACGTTCTTTTCCCCTAACTTTTCAGTCTATTGCAGTTAACAATGTAGCACTTCACAAAAAAGTGGAGAAGCTTCACAATCATATATATATGTTTACTTTTACAATAGGTATATGTATTACTTTTAAATACATTGTTAGAATTAAGGAAAATATTCTTTTGTATTTAATTTATAATTTATCTTAATATAATTTTATATTTATGAATTTTTATAATTCCATTTGTTCTTGAGGATTATAGGAACATCATTTAGCATTTCACTTAGCTTTCCTTTATCTAAAAATTCCTCCTTTTGGCTTTTATTTTTTTTTAAGATTTTATTTATTTATTCATGAGAGACACACACACCGAGAGAGAGAGGCAGAGACATAGGCGGAGGGAGAAGCAGGCTCCATGCAGGGAGCCCAATGTGTGGGACTCCATCCCAGGACTCCAGGATCACGCCCTGAGCCAAAGACAGATGCTTAACTGCTGAGCCACCCAGGAATCCCTTGGCTTTTACATTTTTGCTGGATGTAAATTTCTGGGTTCAGTTTGTGTATGTGTTGTTTAAAAGGTGCTGCACATTTTTTAAATGTTTCTAGTTTATGAATGAGAGATGTGTGGGTTTTAGCTTTTGGTTCCCCTATGTATGTCATTTTTCTCTGGCTACTTTCAAAATTCTTGTATCTTTTATTTCCAGTAAGTCCTTTTGACTATAATATGCCTAAGTTTGTTTTCTTCAGGTTCATTCTGTTTAGGGTTCTACTGAGCTACAGAACTTCCTACATTTAGAAATTTATATCTTTCCCAAAATTTGGGGAAATTTCAGCCTTTTATTTTTTCAAATATGTTTCTCTGCTCCACCTACTCTCTACTCTTTTTCTGGGACACCAGTTATTTGTCTGGTAGAATTTTTGGTATGTCTTACATGTTTCTAACTCTGTTTTTTTAATCATTTTTTTCTCTGAATTTAAAATTGGATAATTCCCATTGATCTATCATTTATTTAATTGCTCTTTCCCTCTGTAATCTTCATTCAGCTATTAAACCCTTAAGTTATTTTTATTTTAAATATTCTTCCATTTACTACCTTTTTAGTTTTTCTATTTTTCTGCTGAGATTTTCTCTTTTCAGTCATTATGATTATTTTGCTTTGCTTTGCTTTCCTTCCCTTCCTTTCCCTTTCCTTTCCTCATTGAGCTTAGTTATAATTGCTGCTTTAAATATTTGTTTGATTATACCAAAATCTACTTCCCCTTGAAGTTGGCCACTGCTCATAAGAATGGCTCACATGTTTCTTCTTCATATATCTAATAATTAGAACTGTATAATGAATATTATGGGCATTATGTTGTATATACTATAGAATATATTCTTGTTACCCCATTCCTCCCTAGCCATGTGTCTCCTAAACTTGGGAACCATATCCAGATTCATTATTTTTCTACAAATCAGTATTTTTTATATGACAAAAAGTAGTCTTTATCTGAAAATCAGATTATTGGACAGCAGTGGGAAAAGAGGGAGGACAGTGGTCATAGATGAGTTTACTTTAGTACCTATTTCACTTGAGATTAGCATTGTGGTGATATTGCCCTTGTTATAGCTGGTTTTCACTAATACTACAGGCATCATTTTTTCTTTCACAGTAAATTTTAATCATTTCAAATACTTATTCTTCAATTATAATGCCCTCAACTATATACACAGACATACAGTCTACCTACATACATGATCTTAAACCAAATCCCATCTAATACTCCATAGTGACATTGTTACTCAGAAACAGGACAGAGATGTCAACAATTATCACTGTAATTTAACATTTTCCTGAAAATATTATCCAATGTATTTAGACTTGAAAAAGAAATATATTTAAAAGTTTAGAGAGTTCAAAATTATAGTTATTTTTTGATAATGTAATTGCACAGCTAAAAAATAAAAACTAATTAGGAATACTATTAAATATAACATGAGAACTCTGTATACAAAATGAAACACAATGGATGAATAAAACCATGTAAAAAAATAGCATCCGCAAAAAATACCTGAAGTAAACCTTAAAATAACAGTGAGGTATTATTTCTTCTAAAGGACATAAAGAAGGATTGAATAATGAAAAACATACACTATGTATGCATGGGCAGACTCAATATTATTAAGATGTTAGCTGTCCACGTATTAATTCAAAATTCAATTTGTTCCCAAGAAAAATAACAGGTTTTAAAAATTAGACAAGCTTATGTGTAGCAAAAGTAAAGATGAAAATAGAAAAATTATTTGAACAAGGAGTAATGGTAAATTATAGGCAGTTTGGAAGGTTAGACGCCCTAGACAATTCTTGCTGAAATAATTACTTACTGATATTAAATGAATTTATTTTTTAAAATGTCATTGAGCTAGCAACAATAAAAACAAGGTAAGCTTAAGGATCCCAAAAAACATTGTTAAGCTAGAAATGCTAAGAGATAAATGGTAAAGATAGAATTTGTATTGTTTTAAATATTTTATTCATTTATTTGAAAGAAAGAGAGAGCACGAACACAAGGAGGGACAGAGGGAGAAGGAGAAGCAGACTCCCCAGTGAGCACAGAGCCCCATGTAGGGCTCCATTCCAGGACCCTGAGATCATGACCTGAGCTGAAGTTAGACCCTTCACTGACTGAGCCACCCAGCACCCATTGTCTATAGTTTTATGCTACACTTCAGAGAATTTAAACATATATTTTAAAAAATACAAATTTATTGAAATATAATTCACAATTCACTAGCTTAAAGTGTACAATTCAGTATTTTTAGTTTATTCAGAGTTATGCAACCACCAACAAAATCTTAGAATATTTTTGTCATCCCCAAAAGAAACCCCATACACATTGACAGTCATCCCATCCCTACTCCTCCAGCATATATATGAAACATATATATGAATGCTTATACGTCAAACAGAAAATGTAACATCAAGTATACATAAAATATACAAATATTTAATTAGAGATTGAATAATTCTTATATAAATTAAAGTATGTTAGGGTACAAGGGAGTAAGAAACAACCTGAAAGTCCCCATAGCCTGCTGAAGGCCGATTCTCTCCCTCTCTCACACCCATCATGGAGATGTCACCTGTATGTCCAGCAAAGAATCTGCATCCCAGCATCAATTCCAGTCTGGGCCCAGGCTAAGGAGGAAGCCACTCTCTGAGATAGGTGTCCCAGTAGGATGTTAATGTCATACATTCCTCCCCATTCCTTGGGATCAACCCAGTACCAGCTGGTATGCCTGAAGTGTCTTCTGCCTCTATAGATTTGACTACGTGGACATTTAATACCAATAAACTCATACTATATATGGTCTTTCATGACTGGCTTCTTTCATTTAGCATGTTTTCAAGGTTCATCCATGTCTTAGCAAGTCTTTTATTTCTGTTAGTTGATGAGTAATATTCCATTGTGTAGATATACCACTTTTATTAATCTTCATCACTTGATGGACATTTGGGTTTTCCCATATTTTGACGATTCTGAATAATTCTATGAATTTTTATATACAACTTTTGTGTCAACACGTTATTTTCACTTCTCATTGGTATATATACAAGAATGGAAATCCTGGATCATAACTCATATTTAACATCTTAAGGACCTGCCAAATTGTATTCCAGAGTCCTCGGGCTTTTACATACTCACCAGAAATATTAAGTTTCCAACCTCTCCACATCTTCACAACAGTTGTTAATATCTTTTTTTAAAGCCATCATAGTAAATACGCAGTAATATCTCATTGTGGTTTTGATTGGCATTTCCCTAATGAATAAAGATATTGAATACCATGTGCTTATTTTCATTTCTAATATTCTTTGAAGAAACATTGATTCAGTTCCTTTGCACATTTACAAATTATTTATTATTATTGTTATTGTTGTTGTTGTTACAATTCATTATACAGTTGATCCTTGAACAACACAGAATTTGAGATGCCAACCCTCCGTATAGTAGAAAATTCACATATAATGTTTCTATAATTGAAGTATAATTAACATACAATATTATATTAGTTTATGTGTAGAGAATAGTGATTCAACAACCTATTGTTATGCTACACTCGCCATAGTAACTGAAGTTAACATCCATCACCATACAACATTATTACAATATTATTGACTATATTCCCATGTTATACTTTTCATCTTCATAATATATTTATTTTATAACTAGGAGTTTGTACCTCTTTATCTTTTTTTATCTATTTCACCCATCTTCCACCCACTTCTCCTGTGATTACCATCAGTTCTCTGTATTTCAGTCTGAGTTTGTTTGTTTATGTTTCTTTATTTGTTTTGTTTTTTAGATTTCACTGTAAATAAAATCATATATTTGCCTTTCTCTGTCTGACTTACTTCACTCAGTATAATAACATCTAGGTTCATCCACATTGTCACAAATGGCAAGATTATCATTTTTTATGGCTGAGTAATATTCTAGAGTGTGTGAGTGTACACACACATAAAAACTTTTTTATCCATTAATCTATGGATGGACCCTTCCATTTTTTTGGATATTGTATATAATGCTTCAGTAAACATAGAGGTGCACATATCTTTTTGAATTAGTGTTTTTGTTTTCCTTAGGTAAGTACTCAGTAATGGGACTATTGAATCATATGGTATTCCTATTTTTAATTCTTTGAAAAACTTCTCTACTGATTTCCATGGTGGCTACACCAATTTCTATCCCCAATAACAGTGCACTAGGGTCTCTTTCCCTCCACACCCTTTCTAATGCTTGTTATTTCTTGTCTTTTTTATTCTAGCTATTCTGACAGATGTGATGACATCTCATTGTGGTTTTGATTTGCATTTCCCTGATGGCTAGTGATGTGGAGCATTTTTTCATGTGCTTGTTGGCCATGTCTGTGTCTTCCTCTGTGACATTTCTGTTCATGTCTTTTGCCCATTTCATGATTGGATTGTTTGTTTCTTTGCTGTTGAGTTTAATAAGTTCTTTATAGATCTTGGATACTAGCCCTTTCTCTGATACGTCATTTGCAAATACCTTCTCCCATTCTGTAGGTTGTCTTTTAGTTTTGTTGACTGTTTCTTTTGCTGTGCAGAAGCTTTTTATCTTGATTAAGCCCCGATAATTCATTTTTACTTTTGTTTCTCTTGCCTTCATAGATGTATCTTGCAAGAAGTTGCTGTGGCCAAGTTCAAAAAAGGGTGTTACCTGTGTTCTCCTCTAGGATTTTGATGGATTCTTGTCTCACATTTAGACGTTTCATCCATTTTGAGTTTATCTTTGTATATGGTGTAAGAGAATGGTATAGTTTCATTCTTCTGTACGTGACTGTCCAATTTTCCCAGCACCATTTATTTAAGAGACTTTCCTTTTTCCAGTGGGTAGTCTTTCTTGCTTTGTCGAATATTAGTTGACCATAGAGTTGAGGGCCCATTTCTGGGTTCTCTATTCTGTTCCATTGATCTGTGTGTTTTTGTAGACAAGTACAAGACAGTGGTACAAGACAGTACCACACTGTCTTGATGACCACAGCTTTGTAGTACAACCTGAAATCCGGCATTGTGATGCCCCTGGCTCTGGTTTTGTTTTTCAATATTCCCCTGGCTATTTGGGGTCTTTTCTGATTCCACACAAATCTTAAGATGATTTGTTCCAATTCTCTGAAGAAAGTCCATGGTATTTTGATAGGGATTGCATTAAATGTGTAAATTACCCTGGGTAGATTGACATTTTCACAATATTAATTCTGCCAATCTATGAGCATGGAATATTTTTCCATCTCTTTGTGTCTTCCTCAATTTCTTTCAGAAGTGTTCTATAGTTTTTAGGGTATAGATCCTTTACCTCTTTGGTTAGGTTTATTCCTAGGTATCTTACGCTTTGGGGTGCAATTGTAAATGGGATTGACTCCTAATTTTTCTTTCTTCAGTCTCATTGTTAGTGTATAGAAATGCCACTGACTTCTGGGCATTGATTTTGTATCCTGCCACACTACCAAATTGCTGGATGACTTCTAGCAATCTTGGGGTGGAGTCTTTCGGGTTTTCTAGGTACAGTATCATGTCATCTGCAAAGAGGGAGAGTTTGACTTCTTCTTTGCCAAGTTGAATGCCTTTTACTTCTTTTTGTTGCCTAATTGCTGAGGCTAGGACTTCTAGTACTATGTTGTATAGCAGTGGTGAAAGTGGACATCCCTGTTGTGTTCCTGATCTTAGGGGAAAGGCTCCCAGTGTTACCCCATTGAGAATGATATTTGTTGTGGGCTTTTCGTAGATGGCTTTTAAGATGCTGAGGAATGTTCCCTCTATCCCTACAGTCTGGAGAGTTTTGATCAGGAATGGATGCTGTATTTTGTCAAATGCTTTCTCTGCATCTATTGAGAGGATCATATGGTTCTTGGTTTTTCTCTTGTTGATATGATCTATCAGGTTGATTGCTTTACCAGTGTTGAACCACCCTTGCATCCCGGGGATAAATCCCACTTGGTCATGGTGAATAATCTTCTTAATGTACTGTTGGATCCTATTGGCTAGTATCTTGTTAAGAATTTTTGCATCTGTGTTCATCAGGGATATTGGTCTATAATTCCCCTTTTTTGGGGGGTCTTTCTCTTTCCATCTCTATCTTTCCAAACAGCTTTAGTAGAATAGGTATTGTTTCTTCTTTAAACGTTTGATAGAATTCCCCTGGGAAGCTATCTGCCCTGGACTTTTGTGTCTTGGGAGGTTTTTGATGACCTCTTCAATTTCCGCCCTTGTTATTGGCCTGTTCAGGTTTTCTATTTCTTCCTGTTCCAGTTTTGGTAGTTTGTGGGGCTTTCCAGAAATGCGTATATTTCTTCTAGATTGCCTAATTTATTGGCGTATAGTGGTTCATAATATGTTTTTAAAATCGTTTGTATTTCCTTGGTATTGGTGGTGATCTCTCCTTTTTCATTCATGATTTTATTAATTTGAGTCTTTTCTCTTGTTTTAATAAGGCTGGCTAATGGTTTATCTATCTTATTAATTCTTTCAAAGAACCAATTCCTGGTTTTGTTGATCTGTTCGATAGTTCTTCTGGTCTCTATTTCATTGAGTTTTGCTCGAATCTTTATTAACTCTCTTCTTCTCCTGGGTATAGGTTTTATTTGCTGTTCTTTCTCCAGTTCCTTTAGGTTCAAGGTTAGTTTGTGTATTTGAGTTTTTTCCAGTTTTTTGAGGGATGCTTTTATTACAATGTATTTCCCTCTCAGGACTGCTTTTGCTGTATTCCAAAGATTTTGAATGGTTGTATCTTCATTCTCATTAGTTTCCATGAATCTTTTTAATTCTTCTCTAATTTCCTGGCTGACCCTTTCATCTTTTAGCAGGATGGTCTTTATAAACCTCCACCTGTTTGAATTTCTTACAAATTTTTCTTGTGATTTATTTCTAGTTTCAAAGCATTATGGTCTGAAAATATGCAGAGGACAATCCCAATATTTTGGTATCGGTTAAGACCTGATTTGTGACCTAGTATGTGGTCTATTCTGGAGAAAGTTCCATGTGCACTTGAGAAGAATGTGTATTCAGTTGCGTTTGGATGTAAAGTTCTGTAAATATCTGTGAAATCCATCTGGTCCAGTGTATCATTTAAAGTTCTTGTTTCTTTGAAGATGTTGTGCCTAGAAGATCTGTCAATTACAGAAAGCGCGTGTCGAAGTCTCCCAGTATTAGTGTGTTGTTATCTAAGTATGTCTTAACTTTGGTTATTAATTGATTGATTTACATGCAGCTCCCACATTAGGGGCATAAATATTCATGATTGTTAGGTCCTCTTGTTGGATAGATCCTTTAAGTATGATATAATGTCCCTCTTCATCTCTTGCTAGTCTTTGGGATAAACTATCTGATATGAGGATTGCTACCCCTGCTTTCTTATGAGGACCATTTGAATGGTAAATGGTTCTCCATCCTTTCGTTTTTAGACTGGAAGTGTCCTTAGGTCTAAAATGAGTCTCTTGTAGACAGCAAATAGATGGGTCTTGCTTTTTTATCCAGTCTGAAACCTTGTGCCTTTTGATGGGATCATTAAGCCTATTCATGTTCAGAGTTACTATTGAAAGATATGAATTTGGTGTCATCATAATACCTATTCAGTCCCTGTTTTTGTGGACTATTTCTTTGGACTTCCTCTTTCTTTTACAAAGTCCCCCTTAATATTTCTTGCAGAGCTGGTTTGGTGGTCACATATTCTTTGAGTTTCTGCCTATCGTGGAAACTCTTTATCTCTCCTTCTATTCTGAATGAGAGCCTTGCTGACTAGAGTATTCTTGGCTGCATGTTCTTCTCATTTAGGACCCTGAATATATCCTGCCAGCCCTCTCTGGCCTGCCAGGTCTCTGTGGAGAGGTCTGCTGTTAACCTAAAACTTGGCCCCATAAAAGTTAGGGATTTCTTGTCTCTTGCTGCTTTAAGGATCTTCTCTTTATCTTTGGAATTTGCAAGTTTCACTATTAAATGTTAGGGTGTTGAATGTTTTTTATTATTTTAAGGGGGGATCTCTCTATCCCCTGGATCTGAATGCCTGTTTCCCTCCCCAAGTCAGAAGTTCTCAGCTATGATTTCTTCAAGTATGCTTTCTGGTCCTCTCTCCCTTTCCACATCCTCTGGAACCCCAATTAAACGTAGATTTTTCCTTCTGAGGCTGTCATTCATATCCTTAACCTTTCATCATGATCTTTTAACTGTTTTTCTTTTTTTTCTTCAGCTTCCTTCCTTGCCATCAACTTGTCTTCTATGTCAGTCACTCATTCTTCTACCTCATTAACCCTAGTCGTTAGGACCTCCAGTTTGGATTGCATCTCATTTAATTGATTTTTAATTTTGGCCTGATAAGATCTAAACTTTGCAGTCATGAAGTCTCTTGAATCCTTTATGCTTTTTTCCAGAGCCACCAGTAGCTTTATAATTGTGCTTCTGAATTGGCTTTCTGACATCAAATTCTAATCCAAATTCTGTAACTCTGTGTGAGAGAGTACTATTTCTGATTCTTTCCTTTGTGGTGAGTTCTTCTTTCTAGTCATTTTGCTCAGTGCAGAGTGGCTAAAAACAAGTTGTACTGGAAAAAGGAAGGGAGAAAGAAAAGAAAAAAAAAAAAAAAACAACCCACAAACAAACAAAAACAAAAAAAAGGTGGGGTATCCTCTGGTTCTATATACTGTAAATACCTCGACTTCCTCTGGAGCTTTCCAGTGCTTCTCGGTCAAGGACTTGCTCTTCCTCTGTCCTTCTAGCTGGTCTTCTGGGGGAGGGACCTGCTGTGCTGATTCTCAGGTATGTGCACCTGGGGGAGCTGCCCCACTCCCTGCCAGGTGCACGGCTCAGTGGGAGCTGTTTATCCTGTGAGGCCTCTGTTCCCTGGTGGCCCCACTCTCCCAGGCACAGGGTGACACCAGGAGGAACAATCCCACTGGTGGCGGCCAGCTCTCTAGCTCTGGAGTCAGCTCCCACAGTAACTACTGCAGCTTCCAGTCCACACTGGCCTGGATGCTCTGGGCGGGGGGGACCCTGTGGCAGGAGCGTCCTCGCTGTCCTGGGCTCTCCCAGCCTTTGCCTGTCCCAGGATCCTGGGCTGTGTCCCCCGGCGCCTGGGATCCGGAGCCTGTGCCGCTGGAATTGCGTTCCCGGGGTAGTGCAGCCCCCTCCGCGGGGAGCCGACGCCTGAGCTGCTCCCGAGGCCCCTCCAGGCGCGTGCTCCAGCCCTTTACTGCAGTCGCTCAAGGTGTGTGGCGAGCTCTCCCCTGGGGCGCACTTCCTCCATTAGTGACCCCGGGAGCCAGGAGGCTCCACTGCCCCTCCTGGGATCCTGCCCGAGTTCCCTGTGAGTGCATTTCTGTTCGGGAAGATTGTAAAATTTCCTGCTTCTCCTGGACTGGGCTTTCCTGTCCTAGAGGTTCTTGCTGCCTGGCCTTAGCCCGGCTCCTCGCGGGGGCCCCTTCCTCACTAGATTCTTTTTTATTTTTTATTTTTTTCTGTCTTCTTACCTTGTTAGGAGTGTGAACTCTTCTCTCTGTAGCATTCCAGTTCTCTCTTTAAATCTCAGGCTGAATTCATAGGTTTTCAGGATGATTTGAAAGTTATCTAGGTAAGTTGGTGGGGATAGGTGCCTTGGGGATCCTACTCTTCTGCCATCTTGCCCCACTTAACATCATTTTTTTGGAGACCATCTTTTTCCCACTGGATATTCTTTACTCCTTTGTCATAGATTAATTGACCATATGAGCATGGGTTTATTTCTAGGCATTCAATTCTGTTCTGTTGGATCATGCGTCTATTTTTGTGCCAGTTCTGTACTATTTTGATTATTACACCTTTGTAGTAAGTCTTGAAATATGGAATTCTGATACCTCCAGCTTTGTTTTTCCTTCTCAAGATTGTTTTGGCAATTTAGGGTCTTTTGTAGGTCCATACAAATTTTAGGATTGTTTGTTCTAGTTTGTAAAAAATGCTCTTGGCATTTTTATAGGGATCATATTGAATTTGTCAAATTGCTTTGAGTAGTTTGGACATTTAATGAAATGCTTTCTATCCATGAACATGGAATATCTTTACATTTGTTTGTGTCATCTTTAATTTCTTTCATCATCTGTTAGTTTTCAGAGTATAGGCCTTTCACTTCCTTGGCTACATTTATTCCTAGGTATTTCATATTTTCCAGTCCAATTTAAATGGGATTTTTTAAAACTTATTTTTCTACTTCATTATTTGTGTATAGAAATGAAAAAGATATTTATATATTAATTTTGTGTCATGTGACATTATTGAATTCATTTATTACTTCTAATATATTTTTTTTGGAGGCTTAGGATTTTCTATGCATAGTATCATGGCGTCTACAAATAGTGACAGTTTTACTTCTCCCTTCCAAATTTGGGTGCATTTTATTTCTTCTTCTTGTCTGATTGCTACAGCTAGGACTCCCAGTACTATGTTAAAAAGTGGCAAGAGTGGACAGTCTTGTCTTGTTCCTGATCTTAGAGGAAATGCTCTCAGTTCTTCACCATTGAGTATGATGTTATCTGTGGGTTTTGTTATATATCGATTTTATAATGTTGAGGTATATTCCCTCTAAATTCATTTTTCTTAAAGAGTTTTCATAGTGAATGTATGTTGAATTTTATCAAATACTTTTTGCGCATCTATTGAGATGATCATATCATTTTTATCATTCATTTTGCTAATGTGATATATCACATTGAGTGATTTGCATTTTTTTTTAGATTTTTAAAAATTTATTATTCATGAGAGACAGAGAGGCAGAGACACAGGCAGAGGGAGAAGCAGGCTCCATGCAGGGAGCCTGATGCAGAACTTGATTTCGGGACTCAAGGATCACGCCCTGGGCAGAAGGGAGGCACTAAAGCACTGAGTCACTCAGGTGTCCCAAGTGATTTGCAAATATTGAACCATCCTTACATCCCTGGAAAAAACTCCACTTGATTATAATGAATGATCCTTTTAATATATTGTTGAATGCGGTTTGCTAATATTTTTTGAGAGTTATGCATCTGTGTTAATCAGGAATCTTGCCCTATAGTTTTCCTTTTTTGTAGTTTTTTTGTCTGGTTTTGTTATCAGGATATTGTTGACCTCAGAGAGTATATTCAGAAGCTTTCCTTTTTCTTTTATATTTTGGAATAGTTCGAAAAGAATATACATTAACTCTTCTTCAGATGTTTGGTAGAATTCACCTGTGACTCAATCTGGATGTGCATTTTTTTTGTTGGAAGTTTTTTGATTATCTGTTGAATTTCATTAATTATAATTGACCTGTTTAGATTTTCTATTTTTTCCTGATTCAATTTTGTAAGTTTCTACAATTTTTCGGAATTTATTCATGTCTTCCAGATTGTCCACTTGTTGACATATAATTTTTTAGTCGTTTCTTACAATCCTCTGTACTTCTTCAATGTCAGCTGTTACTCCTTGGCTTTAAGACTTTGTTTATTTGGGTCCACTCTTTTTTTTTGCTTTTGATGAGTGGCTAAAGGTTTATCAAGTTAGTTTATTTTTTCAAAGAAATAACTTTTAGTTTCATTGATTTTTCTATTGATTTTTTAGTCATTTATATCTGCTGTTATCTTTATTGTTTTTTTTCCTTCCACTACCTCTGAGCTTTGTTCTTATTTTTTAGTCCTTTTAGGTGTATGGTTAGATTATTTGAGATTATTTTTGTTTCTTGAGGTAGGCCTGTATCACTCTAAATGTCCTGCTTAGAACTGTTTTCACTGCATCAAAGATTTAGACTTACTGTGTTTTCATTTTTATTCCCCTCCATTTTTTTTTTTTTAGAGAGAGAGCAAGCATGAATGGGGGGGGGGCAGAGGCAGAGGGAAACTGAGAATCCAAAGTAGGCTCCACGCCCAGCATGCAGCCCAATTTGAGGACCTATCTCATGACCCTGAGATCATGACCTGAGCCTAAATCAAGAGCCTGATGCTTAACCAACTGAGCCACTCTAGCGCCCCATATATTTTTTAATATTTTATTTGATTTCTTCATTGACCTATTGATTGTTAGTAGCATGTTGGTTAGCCTCCTTGTGTTTGGGTTTTTCCATTTTTTTCTTGTCACTGTTTTGTAATTTCATGCTGTTGTGGTCAAAAAAGATGTTTGAGGGCAGCCTAGGTGGCTCAGTGGTTTAGTGCTGCCTTCAGCTTCCCGGTGTGATCCTGGAGACCCGGGATCGAGTCCCACATTGGGATCCCTGCATGGAGCCTGCTTCTCCCTCTGCCTGTGTCTGTGCCTCTCTTTCTCTCTATGTGTCTCTCATGAATAAATAAATAAAGTCTTTAAAAATAAGCTTGAAATGATTTCAGTGCTTTTAAATTTATTGAGCCTTGTCTTGGGGCCTAACATGTGACACCCATCCTGGAAAATGTTTCATGTACACTTGAACAGAATGTGTATTCAGTTCTGTTTGGATGGAATGATCTGTATATTTCTGTTAAGTCATTCAAAGGCACTGTTTCCTTATTGATTTTCTGCTTAATCTATCGATTGATATGTGGTGTTTTATAGACCTCTACTATTTTATTACTGTCAATTTCTCCCATTGTATGTTAATATTTTGTTTCATGTATTTCAATGTTGGCTACATAGATATTTACAATTGTTATATCCTCTTGTATTAACCCTTTTTCATTGTGTAGTCCCTTCCATGTCTTTTGTTACAGTTTTTGTTTTAAAGTCTATTTTGTTTGATATAAGTATTGCTACCCCATGTTTTTTTTTTTCACTTTCATTTGCTTCAAGTATCTTTTTTCATCCTTTCACATTCAGTCTGTATGTATCTTTAGGTCTGAAGTGAGTCTTTGGTAGGCTGCATGTAAGTGGATCTTGTATTTTTATTGATTCTACCACCATGTGTCTTTTGATGAGGACATTAAGCCATTTTACATTTATAGTAATTATTGATAGGTATATGCTTTTGCATTTTCTAGTGGTTTTGTAGTTTTCTATTCCTTTCTTTTTCTCTTGCTCCTTTATAATCAATATCTTTCTTTAGTGTGATGATTGGTTTTCTTTCTCTTTATATTTTGTATGTGTCATAGGTTTTTGGCTTGTGGTTACCATGAGTTTCATATATAACGTTCTAAGTATATAGAAGTCTATATTGATTTGATGGTCATTTATGTGTGAATACATTCTAAAATAACTTTATTTCTTCCTTCACGTTTTATGTATATGTTATCATAATTACATATTTTTATTATTTGTATCCCTTAACTAATTTTTTAGATATACTTAACTGTATTACTTTTTTCTTTTAACCTTCAAACTAGCTTTATAAGTGATTGCCCTACTACCCTTACTGTATGTTTGGTTTTACTCATGACTTTTTTTTTCTTTTGTGATTTTTTTTACTTCTAGTTATGACACTTTCTTTTCCACTTAAAGAAGTTCTTTTAACATTTATTGCAAGGCCACTTTAGTGATAATGACCCTTTTTTTCTTTGAGAAATTCTTTATTTCACCTTCAATTGTGAATGATAACCTTGCTGGATAGAGTATTCTTGATTGTAGGTTTTTTCTTTTGAGCACTTTGAATTGTGTCATGCCATTCTCTTCTGGTCTGCAAAGTTTCTGCTGAAAAATCATTTCATGGCTTTAAGGGGGCTACCCTTGTATATAACTAGTTGCTTCTCTCTTGCTGCTTTAAAAACTATCTTTAGTCTTTTTCCTTTTTTATTTCAATTTTTATTTAAATTCTAGTTCATTAACATATGGTAAGATTGGTTATAGGTGTAGAATTTAGTAATTCATCACTTACATAAAACACTCATTGCTCATCACAAGTGCCCTCCTCAATGCACATCACCCATTTAGCCCATCCCCCACCCACCTCCCTCATCAACTTTGGTTTGTTCTTCTCTATAGTTTAGAGTCTCTATGGCTTACTTTACCCTCCTCCCTCTCTTTTGGGCTCTTTCCATAATTTGACTATTGTTGATAATGTTGCTATTAAAATCAGGGTGCATGTGTCCCTTTGAATCAGTATTTTTGTGTTCTTTGGATAAATCTAGTAGGTCATAGGGTAATTCTGTTTTTAACTTTTTGAGGAGCCTCCATAGTGCTTACCACAGTGGCTGCACCAGTTAGTATTCCCATGAAGAGTAAAAGAAGATTCCCCTATTTCCACATCCTCACCATCTGCTGTTTCCTGTGCTGTTAATTTTAGCCATTCTGACACATGTGAGGTGGTATCTCACTGTGGTTTTGATTTGCATTTCCCTGATGATGAGTGATGTTGAGCATCTTTTCATGTGTCTGTTCGCCATCTGGATATCTTTTTTGGAAAAATGTCTATTCATGTCTTTTGCCCATTTCTTAACTAGATTACTTGTTTCGAGGGTGTTGAGTTTGATAAGTTCTTTATAGATTTTGGATTCTAATCCTTTACCAGATATGTCATTTGCAAATATCTTCTCTCATTCCATAGGTTGTCTTTTAGTATTATTGATTGTTTCCTTCACTGTGTAAAATATTTTTATCTTGATAAAGTACCCATAGTTCATTTTTGCTTTTGTTTCCTTGCTTCTGGAGATGTGTCTTGTAAGAATTTACTATGGTTAAGGCCAAAGAGGTTGCTGCCTGTGTTCTTCTCTAGTATTTTGATAGGTAACCTCCTTAGATTAATCTTGTTTGGAACTCTACTTCCTGAACCTGGATGTCTGCTTCCTTCTCCAGGTTATTAAGGTTTTCAGCTATTATTTTTTTTAAATAACTTTTGTACCCCTTTCTCTCACTTCTCCTTCTGAGATGCCTATAATGAGAATGTTTGTTTGCTTGATATCCAAGGTATTCCTTAACCTATCCTTATTCCTTACAATTATTTTTTCTTCTTTTCACTGTTCAGGTTGGGTACTTTCTATTCCTCTGTCTTTCAGATCACTTATGCACCTTCTCTTCTACTGTTGATTTTTCATTTCAGTTATGGTATTCTTCAACTCTAATGATGATTTTTTATATATTGAATCTCATGTTAAAGTTCTCACTGAGTTCATCCACTCTTCTCTCCAGTCCAGTGAACATCTTTATGACCATTATTTTGAACTCTGTCAAGTAGATTTTTCCTTTGTTTCATTTAGTTCTTTTTCTGAGGTTTTGATTTATTCCTTCACTTGGAACATATTCCATCTGTCTCCTCATTTTGCTTGACTTTTTTTGCTAGGTTTTCTTTATTTCTATAAGTTGGGTGAAACAGCTACTGCTAAATTTAAAGGAATGATCTTACGTATTGTCATCCCCTGTGTAGATTGCACATGCCTAGTGACTTTGGTTGGCTTGCTGGAGCTGTGGTTTTTCTGTACTATGGGTCCTGGAGCATTCTGTGCTGGGAACTCTCTGAAACTGAAATGGGTGTTGGCCAGGGTGGTCCTACGGCTGTCCACACAGAGTGCTCTGTCAGGACAACTGAAGATAAAGTGAGTATATACTGTATTGGGGTATGGAGTATGGATGACTGAAGCTAAAGTTGGTACAAGCTGGGATGTCCTGGGGCTCTCCACACAGAGCACCCAAGCAGGATAGTTAAAGCTGAAATGGATGCAGGGTAGGGGGGTACTCTGGCAGGATGGCTAAAGCTGAAATTGGTCCAAGTTGGGTATCCCAGAGTGATTTACACAGGGGGAGCCTTGGTGGGAGGCTGGAACTGAGGCAGAGTGTAAGCCAGGGTTTCCCAGTGTGCGCCATGTAAACGAAGCCCTAATGGAGTACCTGGAGCCAAAGTAGCATGGACTAGGGGTTTCTGAGGTGCTCCATGCAAGGGGTGCCTAGTGAATTGTTTGGAGTCAACATTATGTGGGCCTGGAATGTTCTGGAGTGCTTTGCACATGTGTCACTTTGGCAAAGGATTTAGTGAGCACTGACCAGGAGTGTTCTGATTGTGCACTGCACTGGGGCTATCCTGATGGGATGGCTGGGCCTGGTATAGGCTAGGGGCCCAGGGTCATTGAGGTAGTAGGCTTGCTAGGGTATCTGGATCCTGGCTTTTGTCCATGCCATCAAGATGGAGACAAGAATTTAAACCATGGTGCTTGCCAGCCCAGAGAGTGTTTCAGCAGCTCCCTTACCATTTGGTGGAGTTCTAGGGGTTGACCTATTATATAGTATTTGTTCTTTTAAATAGTAGTGGCTTTTTTTCTGTGGCCCAGGTCATCAAGGGCTGGCATGAGCTAAGGTGGAGTGGGGAATCATAAATAGTGGTAACTGTTTAATTGGCTCTCAGTTCTTCTTCGGGAAGAATTGCTCTATAAGTAGGTGTAGATTTGGTGTGTCTATGGAGGGAGTGAGTTCAAGGTCTTCCTATGTTACCATCTTGGACCAGAACTCCCAAGTTCTATCTTTTAATGCTTAATCTAGCTTCTAGAAGGTAATCTACAAAAATCTGGAAATTCTTCTATCATAAAGTGAAACCATAATATTCTTAACTTCTACTTCGTGTACTCCTACTATTCTCAACACCGCAGGTGTATCACTTGTTTATGGTACATCATATTGTCAGTTTTATACTTGCTTTGCTTAAATTAGTAAATTTTAAGTTTCCTGCTGGTCAGTTTCTTTTTACCCTGCCATTTAGTGTAGTACTTTGAACATAAAGAGTAGCAATAAATGCAATTTCTGATAACAGTTTTTTACAGTATGACCTATAAGTATATTTCAATTACTAACAGGTAATGAACATAATCAAAGTTGAAAACCTCAGCCAAAAATTATTGGAGTTGGAAATTGAAGTAAATTATTAATTAATTTACATATTATTCCTTTTTACTGAAATCAGTGCATAATACTAATGTGTATTGATTGAAAAATTATAATTATTTACACATACATGTATGTATAAACAACAGCAAATATACTATTTTGATCTGGTTAATGATTTGACAATTATTAGAGAAGCAATGAATGAAAAAAATATAAATTGAGGAAAATGGATCTCTTTTCTTGCTGTATTATTTCCTTCATTTCTCTGTTCCCACATATTACCCAAATCAGTAATCACCAACCAGCTGTTTCTTACTCCAAGAACACTGTTCAGAGTGTCCCTGAACCAAAGTTCTTTCTTTGTAAGGCTGAATCATCATCTACATATAGTATCAGCAATTCAATTTCTTTTTGTATATTATACAGATACTTTTAAATCGTTTTTACAATGTGAATGATTATGACCAATATTTTATTGATTGCTTCTTTTGTTGACATAGAGTAAAAGAAAGAGAAAGCAAATTCAGAAAGCATGTCATGGAGCAGATAAGGTATTTAATATACTGACACTCTGCTTTTTAAGCAAATTAAATAAAACTATGTCGACATTCTATTTGGATTATGACTGTGCCATTCTGAAGCTATCCAGAAATTTTAAACATAAATGCACATAGATGTCTGTCTACAATAATAGGTATCTGTGTCTATAAACTGTTGTAACAATACAAGAATACATAAGGGTACTTATTGAAATAAAAAAGAAACAAACATCATCTCAAAAACATAAATTTTATCAAAATGAGACATAGAATTATAAGTAAAATCATAACTAGAAAGATGTTATATGCAGAAGTAGCGTAGCTTTACTTCCTTTTCCTACTCCTTTTGATCACTTTTCCAAATCCATGGAGTCTAAACAACATAAACCTTTCCCTATAAGAAAACATTTTTATGCAAATATAGTATATTATTGAAACGTACCATCTGTGTTTTATTGTCTAAAGGATTTTCCCTTAAATTAATTTGATAAAAATACAATGATTTTGATAGTCTATCATAAGTTTTAAATGGCAAATCTTTCTACATGTAAAAAGAGTTTTCTTGTATTATAGATAAAATCTATAATGGGCCTAGTATGGATTTTCATAATAATATATTTCATTATGCAGTAACTATGTGTATGTGTCTAATTCTAAAGTAATCTTAAAACTCAAAAGATTAAAATAAGTTTATATGAGACTAGATTTATATATGGAGAATATAAAACAATATAGATATGATAGATTTACAAATAATTTTATTACTTACCTAGCAGTCAATTATTAGGATTCAAAAATTGTTTACAAATTCAACAAATGTTTGGATGTAAAGAATTGTATTTATCCTATTATGAAAAACATAATTACCTTATTTTTTTCTCTAGACTCTTTTTGTCAAACTTTTGAAATTGTCATGAATGTGTAGAATTTAAATGTGATTTAACAAAATCCTTTTTCTTTCTTTAGGAAAAAGTCAAAGAGAAGGAAGAAAATCTGAATCTTGTAAACCAATTCTTAAAGTAGAATACAAGACCTGTAGAAACAGGTATGCATTTTTTACTTTGAGGGATATGGGAAAATATATAAGAAACAGACAAGCAAGGAAATAGCCTTTAATGTTTATGTATTATTTAAAGTTTCATATAATTATATAAGTATATTAATTGGCTAAATCCTCTTCATTGATAATAGCTTTTTTATTGCTTAATAGGAGTATCTATGATATTATTATTATGAGTATTTCAATAGCGATTACTAAGTATTTTAACTTTCAATGAATATTCAGATGAATATTATATACATTCATTTTAACAAATTAAGACTTTTGGGCCATGCATATTTAAGTAGCAATCATTCAGTATTATTAAGCAGAAGCATACCTATTGATATTGCACATAAAAGAATTAAAACATTCCCAAGTCTTTGTACTCTAGGGTTTTACATTCTAAACTTGGAAAGATTATAGTTGGGTGGAAAGATAAAGAGTTATGTATATAGCATAATAAAAAAGTACTAAATTTAAAGAAACAGAAAACTAAATTAAATAATAATATAGAATAAAATTTTATCATGTATATATAGAAGCCTTATCCTATAAATCAAGAATTTTCTTTTTACTTACAATAATTATTAGTGATTAATAATCACTAATCACTAATTATTAGTGGCAATATTCTCATCTGAATTACCATAATTTTAAATCTTGCCTAAACCTTAATTTTATTTTAACTCTAAATTGTATAATTCTACTTTGTATTACTTACATGCTCATACTGGAGTGTATTCTCAGTATTATAGATACATTTAATGTTTGTTTACACTTGCTCTTTGAAAGATTTAATAGTATAAAATTATGGCCATTTTTAATGAGTTTATATATATAAACTATCAAATATGGTATATAGTTAAATATATAGACATATTTTATGTATATATTTTTATAATAGTTTATATATATACATATTTATGTGTGTTTATACACACACAGTAGATCAATACTTGTTTAGTAACAGCTGAATGTTACTATGTATCATAAATAGTAAAAATGACCACAGTTTTGTACAACTATAGTTAAAGTATTAAAACACTTTATTTTTTATTTATTGTTTTAAACACTTTAAATTTAATTATTATAGATGGAAACATTTTACATATGTCTTATATACATACTATATATGGAAACATTTTACATATATTATATACATATATTGTTATGTACATATATTATTAGTTATTACTACATTGTACACACTGTACAACTTGTTTAGTTTACTAAAATGAAAGAGAATGCTGCCTCCTTTTGAATCTATGATTATCTAGTAGGAGAAGTAAGGCCATAAACTAGTGGTTTCCATGTAACATGTGAGGTGTTTTTATAGAGATATGCTATGAGAGCACAACAAAAAGACACCTAACTGAGACTAGATAGGAGAAGAGAACAGTGAAGTAAGTTTCTTCTTGGGAAGGGTGTATCTGAGATGAGGCATAAGGGATAATAGGATTGTGGCACACAAAGTAAGGAAAGGATGCAGGTTAAAAGAAAACACTTTCAGAATCAAGAATTCAGGTCAAGGCAGTGTAAAAATAATAAGATCCTTGGCATAAGGGGTAAGACAGCTATGTGACCTTGAAATTTTTAATGAACTCTTTTAGACTTTAATTTCCTCATCAACTATACCTATCTCATCGTGATGTTTGTAAAGAATAAATGAAATTATGGAGTTTGTAATATCATAAGTTTGATGAGTGGTACATAGTGGATTTCTTGATAAAAAGAAGTTATCATTATTGTCATTATTAAAGCCATGGTGTTTCACATTGTGAAAATTATTCCACTGATCTTAATTTAATGATTTATTCTAGTAATTGGTAACCCAACTTTGTGTAGAAATAATTCTTTAGATTTCTAATGTGAAATAATTATGTATTATTGATCATAATTACCTTCATCCCATTTACTGTGCACTTTAGTACATTGTGTTTGTTTAGATTACCAGTAGATTAGAAAAGTCACCTCTAAAAGCAGTAGTTTTCACAGCTCAGAATGCAAGGAAACTAAACAGCAGAGGAGCACCAAAGTTAAGAGTACTGAAAAGTACTGTGACAGCAAAATAGGCCATAGCCTGGAACTAAAAATAAACAGCTCTATTTCTGCTTCAACTAGTACACAGTAGAAACTTTGTGAAGTCAAAAATTGGGATGTCTGTGGCAGGAGCAAGAACTTTAAGAAGAACTCTACCAAATATGCAGCAGCAATAGAGTGCCTTAAAGGATTCCATAGCTAGCAGATGCAAGGGGTATGTTTTCTTCTTAGTTTATCTTAGATCAGCCATTCACAAGCTGGCTTTAAATTTCTAGGGATGAACAACAATTCTGCTTAGTAATCATTGGTCCCCAGTCACCAAATTGCTTATTGGCACCCCACCCGCTATGGTCTCTAGGCTTAATAAATGTATCCTCTTCAAAAAAGGAATAATGATCTCTACCTGCTACCACTAACATTATCAAGTTCTCTGTGGTTAATAAAAATTACTTTCTGCTAATTTTTAATTTCTATCATGGCCACTTATTGATAGACTTCATGCATAAAGTTCTCCAGGCCTCAGTATAACCATCTGTTAAATGATAATAATAGTTTTCTCATTGAGATATCATAAAGATTAAATACAATAATGCAAGTAAGCATTCTTCACACAATACCCAGAACATCATAAATACTCCACAAATGTTATTTTAATATATTATATTATGTTGCCCAATTTATTGCTTAATCTTGTTGCCTTCATTGAGACAAAATTTTAATGCTTTTTCTATACTATACTTATTTTACAAATTATACAGTACTTTTTTCTTTTGGTTGTACGATACTGTGGATTTTGAAATATGTATAAATGCCTGAAATCACCACCACAATAAGATTACAGAGTATTTCCATACCCCCACAATTCTCTCCTGCTGTTCCTTATAGTCACACTTTTCTCCACTTCTAACCCCTGACAACCATTGATTTGTTCTCCATCACTGTAGTTTTGCCTTTTTAAGATGTCATATAAATGAAGTTATGTATTATAATCTTTTGATCCTAGCTTCTTTCACTCAGCATAATGCCTTTGGGATTTATCCAAGTTGTTGTCAATAATTTTTAGTTTGTATTAATGTTTTTTCATGTATGAAGACATTTTTAATCATATTTATTTATTTTGTAATAGTCCATCTGATCAGTATACCAGCATACACTTGTACTAAATAAATAGTCAAGGAGGCAGTTTTGTGTGTGATATAGCATTTACCAAATTGTGTCTCTTTGATCACTAACTGTATTCATGGAAAAAAAATAGGAATCTGTAATCAAATGCATTTGAGAGGTATGGGAAATTCTGGGTTATATAAAAGTAAACAGGACTATTTACTGTATAGTTTCTTAGAATCTTTGCTATATGACCTGAATTATAAAATTTCAAAAGGGAGATATTGTTTGCAAGTGTTTGTCAAATTTTATATTAAAAACTTTTTTTTTCAGAACATTTGTTGTTTTCCAGTTTTAGAAATATTAGTTTCTAAAGTTTTTTCCACATTAGGCTAGAAGTGAAAAACATGTACATGGGCACTGGATTTGAATTTTTATCCTGCCACTACATAGCTCTGAACAAGTTTACCTACATTAATCCCAGAGTCATCTGCTATAGGCAGTACGGACCACTCTTTAAGAGAATAGACTTCAAAATCTGGGAGATCTGTTTTCTTTTGGGTTTTTCTGCTTAGTTGTTATTTAACTTCATTAATGAGGATTATACTTATGAGGATTTAATGTTATAATTAATTTTCTAATGCAGTTATTCATGAGTGGTTTCCTGAGCATTTTCCTGAGGAAATAACTTTTTGTTTAGTTATTCACTGGTTTACAGAGAGTGCACATAAATCAGTTAATAACTTCAGACCCAGTGTTTTCTGATGCAGAGTCCTAATAAAAGCAGAAAAGGTGCAAAAACACTTACTCATTTCATTAGAAATGACTTTTGAGTCTGGAGAAATCTTAATATAAACATAGGAAAAAGCTTGCTGCTCAAAACCTACTATTACTAGGTCGGTAATTTATGCCAAATTACTGAAGCAAGACTAGCATCAACTTATATAGGACTCAAGGAAAATAAAATCAGTATAGACATTTTATGTGTAGGTTTTAATAGAAGTTTTGTAAAAGCTCTTTTTTTCTTGTTATATAGTCAGCCTAAGATTAGCAAATGCCTCATTGATAATGCTTGGTTCTATGTACAGTACAAAATGAAAGAAAAAGGAAAATTTATTGAGTGATTTTAGAAACTAGTATATTCTTCAGTGAATAGATAGAAATGAATTATTTAGAGAAGCATATTTTCTCAAAGAATTTGGTAAAATAAGTAGTCCTTTTTAAAAATAATTTTTAGAGAAGGATATTTTCAGTTTGATATTTGCTTATTGAAAATACTTCATTAGCGGGGCACCTGGGTGGCTCAACGGTTGAGCATCTGCCTGGGGCTCAGGGCTCAGGTCGTGATCCCCGGGTCAGGGATCAAGTCCCACATCCGGCTCCCTGCGAGGAGCCTGCTTCTCTCTCTGCCTCTCTCTGTGTGGCTCTCATGAATAAATTTAAAAAAAATTAAAAAAAAAATACTTCATTAGCATATTTTATATACATAAAGTAGAGATACAGGTATTAATTTGAGAAAAGTGAAAAATTATGACACTATTTCATAACTTTATGACAGATATAATATTTTATAGTCACCTCAGCCCCATTGTATTTATCTAATTGTATCTAGCAAAAACAGAGCCTAAAATATTTGATTTAGTTTTATTAGCTAAATAGAACCAGCTGACCTGGGCATGTGGGTGGCTCTGTGGTTCAGCATCTGCCTTTGGCTCAGGTCATGATCCTGGGGTCCTGGGATTGAGTGCCACATCGGGCTCCCCTTGGGGAGCCTGCTTCTCCCTCTGCCTATATATCTACCTCTCTCTGTGTGTCTCTCATGAATAAATAAATAAAATCTTTAAAAAAAAGACCTGACTGACCCTAAGTAAAATTTGTAAGATCACATTTACTCTTCTTGGTTTTCTCCATCTTTTTATCATAACTGTTTTCCCACAAAAACTCCCTTATATAGAATTTTCATGTTACCTTTTACCACTCTAAGCTTGCTATTGTCACATTTAATTTTATATTAGAATTTTCTTCTTTTATCCCACATGCCAAATGGTTAATATGATAGACTAACATAGCTTAATATTCTAATTGTAGTGATACAGAGTTTTGGAAATTAATACTGTGAAGATATCCTTTTGAGTCAGTGAGCACCTCTACCTCCCTCCAACTTCTCTACCTTCCCTCAACACACCTTATCACCTTTAGACTGATTCATTAGTAATTTTATTATTGGGGAGGGAGAAACAGTCTCCCCACAAGGAGCCCAATGCAGGACTTGATCCTGGATCTCAGGATGATGCCCTGAGCCAAAGGCAGATGCTCAACCACTGAGCCACCCAGGCATCCCCATTAGTAATTTTAATGGTGAGAATTCACATCCAGAAAAAGGGAAATGGTAGAATAGTAAGTCTTTTGGGTGAGATATTTTGGGCCAGGAAAAATGTTTGCTGTCAAACTGCATTGTATATAATCCCCACCAAACTTATTGTTCATCAGCTCAGTTCTATGATATTGTATGATCTTAAAGGATTCTCAATCTCATAACTTTTTTTTCTATATAGTGAACCATTCATAATATTTTCTGGTGGATTGTCCTATGACAAAGCTTGCAGAAGACCAAGTTTAACCATCATGCATGGAAAAGCAATTACAGTGCTTGAAATGGATCATCCTATTGTTGAATTTCTTACTTTATGTGAAACACCCTATCCAAATGGTAAGTAACAGAAATGAAAATACTAATGTTAAAATTCATTTTTGAAGCAAGTTCCTAATAAAATTAAGCTTAAATATTTTTAGTTTTGGCAGCTGACATCCACTGTGGTACAACATTGTGAGCTACAGGTGCTGGAGCAAGTTCCGCAACTGTACCTACTTGACAAACTGGAAGTAAGACAGATGTAGTACAGCGGTGCTGGAGTTTCAGGTTCTTATATCAGGTAAGTGCTTTAAACTTTGATAAGGATGGTGGAAGCTGAGCTGGGAGGGTCCGATAGGGGTCCAGGGTGAAATCACTTGGGGAAACTGAGGTCTCCTAATAGCCTCTCCTAGACCAGCTCCACCCATCCCATTCCAACACTAATCAAAGTTAAAGCACTTACCTGATATCAGTGATCTGTAACTCTGGTGGTAGTGCATCTGTTTCACATCTGGCTTTGCTTCAGATGCAACTGCAGCACCTCTGATTACTCTAGGATTGCTGATGTGTGGTTAGTGATTTATTTTAATTTTGAGAATAATTAGAAGGGCATTTGGGAAGAAGGATGCATCCTGAATATAAAGGCTTTTTATAAACATAAAAATTAAACTTATGTACAAACTGTATGATAAAAAAAACTGTATGATGAAATCTAATAATAATAAAATATTTTAATAATGAAATCTAAAAATTGAGAAGGGTGAAACATAAGCGAAATGAGTTTATGATTAAAACAACATAATATATGTGTATATAGATATATAACTATAATTTCAAGAAGAAACATATAAGAGAAAGAACACTAGACTTGGAGACACAATATTTGGTTTTATGATTTAGGTTTGTCATTCACTAGCTAGGGTAAGTCATTTTACTTTTATGAGTTAGAGTTATCATTTTTAGAAATAGAATAATAATATTAACCCCACATGATTATTGGAAGGACAAAATGAACATATTTTATAACTATGAAGATCTATAAATTGTTTTATTACAATTGTATTAATTTGCTTTAAATTCTTTAGTTTCATATTTAAAGATAGGATAAATTGACATGCAATAACAGTCAATGTGGCATTTTATTTCCAGAATTGCTGAGACAGACAAGTTACCTGTGTTGTTAACGAATCAACAAATATTTATTAGATGCTTCTATGGCCTCAGTATTACAAAGACTTATTGAGAATACAGATGAAGCATGAAAGTGATCTCTGATGTCAAATCACATAAAATCTAGTTGGATGAGGGAAATAATTATGACTTAAGTTTTAAAAATATAACACTTAAGTGTTGAGTTATGGGTCAAAGTTTAAATAGTGTACTAATTTAAAGGCTAGTCAGATAGTCAATAGCTGAAATATTCTTGCAAAGCCTCATGGAAAAAGTAGACTTTAGATAAACTTTGAAGAATGACTTGGCACATGAAAAGGATATTGAATAAAGGTTTTAGAATTTATAAGGTTTGCTAGAGTGAGATCAACTTAGAGAAAAAATTGAAAGCCTTTTAGAGGTATTTGGAAATAGCAAGCTACAGAGAAGTTTTGAGAAAATATTGAAATGGAAGAAAGCAATGTTTTTAGTAAAATTGGCCAAAAAGGGAGTGTATGGGTTGGGGATATAGGATACTGAAATCTTAAATTCCAGATTCTAGCTGGGCAGTTTTTACGACCATGTTCATTAAAATGGTCCAGATCTGAAACACAGTGGTGCCTGAAGGCATGGAAGAGGAAACCCACTGAATTTGGTCACCAATGTCATAGAGAGTGGCATGATAGATGATAGATGAGTCAAAGATAACATTTTAAGAGTAGTGGTTTCAGTGATGGCTCAGTTGGTTAAGTGTCTGCTTTAGGCTGAGATCATGATCCAGCGGTCCTGAGATAAAGTCCTGTATCTGAGCCCCTGCTCAGGGGGGAGCCTGCTTTTCTTTTTCGCTCTGCCCCCTCCCCCTACTTGTGCTCACTCTCTCTTCTCTCTCAAATAAATAATTTTTTTTCAAAAAGTAGTAGTTTTATATGCATTAACAGTTTTTGGAAAGAGAAAGATAAGTCTGTTATAAGTCAGTAGAGTTGCTTAGCAGAAAAAGAAAAGGAAATGTTTTTTAATATTTATTTATGACTTATCAGAATATAGATGTTCTTTAGAGTCGTGAGAATGCATGATAAAAGAACAAAGGGAGAAAGAACAAACGGGATCCCTGGGTGGCGCAGCGGTTCGGCGCCTGCCTTTGACCCAGGGCGTGATCCTGGAGACCCGGGATCAAATCCCACGTTGGGCTCCCGGTGCATGGAGCCTGCTTCTCCCTCTGCCTGTGTCTCTGCCTCTCTCTCTCTCTCTGTGTGTGTGACTATCATAAATAAATAAAAATTAAAAAAAAAGAAAGAACAAACAGAAGACCAAAAGGATTTAAGATTTAGGAAAATGCCTCCTATTAAAGACCTTAGAGAAAAATGTATGTGCCAGTAATAGAGACTGACAGTGTTTGAACTCTGCAACCACACATTTTATGTGTGTGTATGTAAATTTCTGCACATCAGTAGAGATGTTAGGATAATTTCTAATAATATTAAGTAAATTATGTCTAATCACTTCCAAGCAACAGATATGTCTTTGTCTTTCAGAGTAGTGGTAATGAGGATGGAATTTTTATTTGTCAGGAGCTAAGGGAAATATTTTAACTTTACTCAGCAAAATATATTTTATTAATATTTCTGGTTAAATCACTAATACATGAAAATGACAGAAAAGACCCCATAATGCACATTAGTGTATAATGAAAACTTACTGCCCTTCCAGAAATGACTATTTCTAAGTTTCTTATGTATTCTCCCAGAAAGTTTATGCCCATGTGTATTTATCTATGTATGCATTATCTCTTTTTTGTACAAATGACAGCATATTCTATGTGCTATTCCATATTACACCTTTTTTTTCACTTAGTGTATTTTGATTATGATTCCATATTAGCAAATATGGAACTTCATTCTTTTTTACAGTCACATAGTGATAAATTTTACACATATGTTAAACAAAAATAAATTTACTAACAGTTTTTAATATTGATAAACCATTTGTGATATCTGACAATTCAATTCAACTTGTTTTTCAAAGAGCAGAAATTTCTCATCTCAGGGGTATTGCTCAGAGTAACTAAGCAACTATACTCAGAATTTGTCAATTTCACATTTACATTTAACAATATCTGGTCCTCTACAAGCACAAGCAACTAATGCGTTTCTCTTCAGAGAAATAGTAATTATGATGAGCTTTTTACCTGTTGGGGGCTAGGGTTAAAAGACTGGGCCTGCTCAAAAATAAACCAATCTAATAGAGGAAGTGATTCTATTGGCATCTACTGATCATGTACTATGTGTCAGGCTTTGCATTGAATATCTTCATATACATCTAATCTTCATAATAGTCTAAGGTAGTTATTTTGCCATATCAATAAATAAATAAATTGAATTTAATTGAGCTAATAAGTTAATGAATTTCCCCATTCAAACTGTTAATAAATAATAGATACAAAATTGAACCTAATACTGACTCCTAAGGAAATCTTTTTATTCAGAGGTTACTACAGTACACCAAGTACTTCTACAAAGGTAAAACTTTTGCCACCAGTTTTTATTATTTGAAAAGAAACAACTAAAACTGATATACCTACTTAAAGTGATAAAATAGATATAACTACCTAAAATGATTATGAATTTTTCTTTCATGCCAGTGTCTCAACTATTTTATTTTTGTAGCAGTTGCTTCCCAATCAATGACTGTCTTAAAAAGAAGACCAATGAGTAGTACTATAGAACTCCAGTGTTCTTTCAACTGAAAAACAAACCAACCAAACAAAAAACAACCATTTTTTAACCCTAAAACCCCTAAATTCAAAAGTACTAAAATATGTTAAAAACTTAAAACAGCTGTAAGAGAAACAGAGGAAGCCTCAATTCAAGAACAGATTGAATGGCAAATAGTATGAAGACTGCATACTGTCCTATAAATGTGCACCCAAACAAGGGTATACTCCTCAGTTTTGGGGCTTCTGTTTCCAGTTTTTCTCTCATGGCATGTGACTTGTAAATATGAATAGGTTCTATAGCTCCTCAAGACTATAAAGGCCTGTGAAGGACTGTGAAGGCCATCTCTTCCAGTTTCCCCCTAAAACTTGAATATTCTGAATAAAATTCCTGCCAAATGACCGTTGAGGTTAGGATTAAATACTTTTTAAGTAGCTAGTAGAAACTACTGGTATAATGAAAATACATGGGAATTTAGAATCAGAAGGCCTGGGTTATAGTTCCAGCCTTTTCAGTAAACTAGCTTTGCAAATTTGTGCCAATCTCATAACCTCTTAGGACTTCAGTTTTCTCTATGAAATGAAAAATAGCAATACCTGTTCTAGCTACTGCGAATCAAATATCATATATGTAAGACATTTTTGTAAATACGTTTTTTTCTTTAAATTGAGAACACTTTATGCCTTTCCTTTATTTGTCACTATCATAGATGGAAAGCAATGTCTTCCCTGACCACAATAACTAAATTAGTGCTCTCCAACTAACCACAAGTCATTTCTTATACCATGACCCTTGACATTTTTTTTTCATAGCTCACATTATTTTCTGAATTTATCTTGTTTACTCCTTCATGGTTTGTATACATCCCTACAAAGCCCTAGAATGTAAACTCCATGAAAATAAGGACGTTGTCAATTTTATTTTCCACGTATCCTTTGTTTTAAGAATAGTTGGTGGAACATATTGAAAGGAGGAAGTGGGGGGGGTTAGATTTAAGAACTTGAAAATCCTAGACTATCCTCAGATTCCCTGCCTTTTTGAGGTATATACTCTTAGGCATATCTTTAAATACATGTTAAATAACACTGAATTGAAATTACATTTTTTAGTATAAGGAGTGTTGCTCTCATCGGGAAGGCAGAACTATTTTCTTAGAACAACTCCTTGTACGCATGAAATCAGATCTAAAATGGAAGGTTATGGAATAAGATAAATGTTTGTGAGACAGAGATAACACTGTCTTCAAATAATCTACTATTATTACCACCTCATGATTATTGAGAAATGTTTAACTCTATGCCTATGCAACTTCTCATTTTCATATTCCCAGTAATGATCTTAAAGTCTGAGAAACACAATATTTTTTTAAAGTGCTCTTTGTTTTTCTTATTTTGGTTCATATTTTGGTCTTCTGAAACAATTTAAATAAGTTTTGTGAGGAGATAAAAGAAATGAAAGTTTGGTGACTTTATAAAATATGAAAACTTCCACTTTTTATTTTTTACTTGTAGAATTTCAAGAACCTTATGCTGTTGTAGTACTTCTGGAGAAAGATCTCATTGTAGTTGATCTGACACAAAGCAAGTAAGTTATTCATTTACAGATTAATACTATTTTTATACTCTACTCATTACAACTAAAATACAGGAAGATGTTATAAAGAATTGACATTAGTATGTTAGATGGTAAATATTCTTTATGTGGAACATTGTTAGGCTAGAATTTTAGAAATGTAATTGGTTTAATAATAAAAACTAAACCAAGAGAGTTTAGGAAACAAACACAATTGTAACACATTTTAAAGGCAACACCTGTTGTTTGGAAAGATGCATTTAGAGTCTGAGGATACATAAAATGGATCACATTTCTGCCATTAACCTAAGCAAACACAATTGTTACGAAAATTTTTATGGTGTACTACATGGCCATCTGCTAGACTATTGACTAAAGGAAAATGGCACATTAGAATAGTATTATTGGACTATTGCAGCAACAATACAGAAGAGCAGGATCTCAAGGGTAGAGAAGATGGAAGTCTTTCACTTTTTTATTTTTCATTATGTTGTAGGCAATGAAACAAATATAAAATATTGCTGTTAAAGTGGCACTCTCAGCTCCATTACGTGAACAGTAAAAGCAGATAAAATTGATGAACACTGTCTTCTTGCTGCACATTTTCATAGTAAATGATGATAGGCATGAAACTGATTTCCCCTCACTTTTTTCTTTTTTAATTGAAGTATATTTAACAGATAATGTTATACTAGTTTCAGATGTACAGCATATTGATTCAACAATTCTATACAATACTCAGTGTTCATCACAATAAGTGTAATTACCATCTGTTGCATTATGATATTATTACAGCATTATTCACTGTATTTCTATGCTGTACTTTTCATCTCCATAACTTATGTATTTCATAACTGAAAGTTTGTAGCTCCTAACCCCCTTTATTTCATCACCAGTCCATTTTGTCTCTTTGGCAATCACCAGCTTGTTCTTTGTATTTATGAATCTTTGTTTTTGTTTCTTTGTTTACTTGTTTTGTTTGTTAGATTCCACATGTAAATAAAATTACATGGTATTTTTCTGTCTGACTTATTTCACTTAGAATAATACCCTCCAGTCCCATCCATGTTGTTAAAAAATGGCAATATCTCATTAGTTTTTATGGCTGAGTAATATTCCAGTATCTATCGATCGATTGATCAATTGATCTTCTTTATCCATTAATCTATCAATGGATGTTTAAGCTGCTTCTATATCTTGGATATTGGAAATAATGCTGCAGTAAACATCGTGGTGCATTTATCTTTTTGAATTAGTGTTTTTTGTTTTCTTTGGGTAAATACCTGATAGTATGACTACTAGATCAGATGGTATTTCTATTTTTAATACTTTTAAAAACCTCCATACTGTTTTCCATGGTGCCTGCACCAATTTATATTCTCACCAACAGTGCACTAGGGTCTCTTTTCCTCCACATCCTTGACAACTTTGTTGTTTCTTGTCTTTTTTATTCTAGTCATCCTGACAAGTGTAAGATGACATCTCGTTGTAGTTTTCATTTGCATTTCCCTACTGATTTGTGATATTGGGCATTTTATCATGTGTCTGTTGGCTATTTGTATATCTTCTTTGGAAAAAGGTCTATTCAAGTTCTCTGCACATTTTTAATTATTTGGGGTATTTTTTCGTGTTAATTTGTGTAAGTTATTTAAATATTTTTGGATATTAACCTTTTATCAGATACATCATTTGCAAATATCTTCTCCCATTCAGTAAGTTGTCTTGTCATCTTGTTGATTGTTTCTTTCACTGTGCAAAAGGTTTTATGTTGGTGTAGTCCCAATAGTTTATTTTTGCTTTTATTTCCCTTGCTGGAGGAGATATATCTATAAAACTGTTTCTATAGCAGATGTCAGAGAAATTACTGCTTATGTTTTATTCCAGAGGTTTTTGGTTCCAGGTTTCACATTTAGTTAGGTCTTTGAATTTGTGTGTGTGGTATAAGAAAGTGGTCTAATTTCACTCTTTTACATGTAGCCGTCCAGTTTTCTTAGCACCGTTTTTTAAGAGACTTGTCTTTTCACATTGCATATTCTTACCTCCTTTATTGTAGATTAGTCAATCATATAAGCATGGGTTTATTTCTGGGCATCCTATTCTGTTCTGTTGGACTTGTGTTATGTATCTGTTTTGTTTTGTTTTGATTGCCAGTATCATACTGTTTTGATTATTACAGCTTTGTAGTATATCTTGAAACCTGGAGTTGATGAGACACGTACAGTCTTATTCTTCTCAAGATTGCTTTGGGTGGCGCTTGAGTGGTGCAGTCAGTTAAGCATCCAACTCTTGGTTTTGGCTCAGTTTGTGATCTCAGGGTTGTGGGATTCAGTCCCACATGGTGGCCTATACATTTTTTTTTGTACTCTGTCTACTTTTGGCATCATAGTAATGCTGACCTTATAGAATGAATTTGGAGTTTTCATTCCTCTATTTTTTAGAATCATTTAAGAAAAAATATTTAACTCTTCTTTAAATGTTCGGTAGAATTTGCCTGTGTAGCCATCTGGTCTTGGACTTTGGTTTGTTTAGAGTGTTTGATTGCTGATTCAACTCCATTAATAGTAACAGTTCCGTTCAGATTTTTGATCTTCCTAAATTAGTTGTAGAGAATTATGTTTCTAGGATTTATTCGTTTTTTCTAGGTTGTCCAATTTTTTGGCATATAATTCTTCATAATATTCTTATAATCCTTTGTATTTCTGTGGTGTTGGTTGTTTTCTTCATTGCTGATTTTGAGTTGTCTTTTTTCCTTGATGAGTCTGGTTAAAAGTTTATCGGTTTTGTTTATCCTTTTAAAGAACCAGCTCCTAGTTTCATTGACTTTTTCTTTGTGTGTTTTTTTAATCTCTTATTTTATTTATTTCTCTCTAATCATTATTATTACCTTTCTTCTTTCTGGCTTTCAGCTTTTTCTGGCTCCTTTAACTATAAGGTTAGGTTGTTTAAGGATTTTCATCTCTTGAAGTAGGTCTGTATTGCTATAAACTTCTCTTAAAACTGCTTTTGCTGTGTCCCAAAGATTTTGGACTATTGTGTTTTTATTTTTCTTTGTCTCCATGTATTTTTTTATTTCCTCTTTGACTTCTTGGGTGTATAGCCTTCATGTGTTTGTGTCCTTTCCAGATTTTCTTACAATTGATTTTCATTTTCATACCATTGTGTTTAGAAAAGATGTTTGATATATTAGTCTTCTTAAACTTATTGAGACTTGTTTTGTGACCTAACATGATCTATCTTGGAGATTCCATGTACAATTGAAAAGAATGTGTATTCTGTTGTTTTTAGATGAAATGATATGTATATATCTGTATACATCTGGTCTGTTATGTCATTCAGAGGCACTATTTCCTTTAGATTTTCTGGCTAGATGATCTGTCCATTGATATGTGAGGTATTAAAGTCTCCTACTATTATTGTATGACTGTCAATTTTTTCCCTTTATGTTTTTTAATATGTGCTTTATGTATTTGGGTGCTCCAATTTGGGTACATAGGTATTTAAAATTGTTATATCATCTTCTTAGATGTTCCCTTTATCATTATGTATTGTCTTTCTTTGTTTCTCACTAGTCTTTGTTTAAAAGTCTTTTTTGTCTAAGTATTGCTACCCCTGTTCTCTGTCTGTATGTGTCTTTAGGTCTGACATGAGTCTAAGCAGCATATAGATGTGCCTTGTGTATTAACCATTCAGTCATTCTATGTCTATGATTGGAACATTTAGTCCCTTTAAAGTAAATTGTTTTCTAATTGTTTTTGTAGTTCTTCTCTGTCCCTTTCTTCTCTGTCCCTTTTTTCTCTCACTCTTTTCTCTTGTGATTTGATGGCTTTCTTTAGTGTTATGCTTGGATTACTTTCTATTTATTTTGTGTAGGTTTTTGATTTGTGGTTACCATTAGGTTCATATATAACATCTTATGAGTATAGTTGTCTATATTAACTTTATGGTCACTTAAGTTCAAATGCATTCTAAAAGCATTAAATTTCTACTCTGTTTCCATGTTTTATGTATATGATGTCATAATTTACATATTTTTATTCTGTGTATACCTTGAATGGTTTTGTTAGATGTAATTATCTGTTTTTGTGTTTTAACCTCCATAATGGCTTTATAAGTGATTAATCTACTACCTTCATTAAATGTTTACTTTCATCCATGAACTTTCTCCCTTTCATAATTTTCTTCTAGTTATGGACTTTTCTTTCCACTCAAAGAATTCCCTTTAACATTTATTATAAGGCTGGTTTAGTGGTAATGACCTCTTTTAACTTTTGTTTGGGAAACTTTTTACTCTCCTGTTCTGAATGGTAATTTAACTGGATAGAGTATTTTGGTTGCATGTTTTTTTACTATATCATGCCACTCTCTTCTGGTCTAAAAAATTTCTGCTGAAAAATCAGCTGATAGCCTATTGGATTTCGCTTTATGTAACTTTTTTCCCCTTTTGCTGCTTTTAAAATACCATCATTACTTTTTGCCATTTTAATTATTACATATCTTGGTGTGGACATTTTTGGTTTAATATTGTTAGGGGCTCTCTGTGATTCCTGTACCTAGATGTCTGTTTCCTTCCCCAGATTAGGGAAGTTTTTAGCTATTATTTCTTCAAATAAGTTGTAATGCCTCCTCTTTTCTTTTGGGATCCCTATAATATGATGTTAATACTCTTGATGATGTCACTGAGTTCCCTTAACGTATTCTCATTTTTTATTATTCTTGATTGGTTGCTTGCTTTCCAATATCCTGTCTTCCAGATTACTTGTCCATTCTTCTGCCTACCCTAGTATGCTGTTTATTCCCTCTTGTGTGTTTTTATTTTGGTTATTGAATTTTTCATCTCTGCCTTGATCTGTTTTATATTTTCTATCTCTTTATTGAAGTTCTCACTAAATTCATCCATTCTCTTCTGAAGTCCAGTGAGTATCTTTATAACCATCACTTTGCATTTTTATCAGGCATACTGCTTTTCTCTTTGCTTTGCTTAGGTCTTTTGCTGTGATTCTGTTCTTTCATTTTGTTCTGTCTCATTTTGTCTAACTCTATGCTTGTTTTACTCTGTTAGGAAGGTCAGTTATATCACCTGGTCTTGAAAATAGCACCCTTGTATGGAAGAAGCAGTCCTGTGGTGCCCTTTAGTGATATTACCCCTAGTCACTAGAGCTAGGTACTCCTTGGGTGTAATCTCTAGGGGCTGTGTGCACCCTAGTTTGTGGCTGAGCAGCATCTTCCCTCAGCCTAGTCAGCTGCAATGATCCACTTTGCCTGCTTTGAGTGCACTGGATAGGGTTTGGTCCTTGTGCTGCTGAGAGGCCTACAGTCTCTGTGGGCTTGTAGCCGGGTGGGGCAGCAGTAAGGCTAGCTGTCTACAATTAACCTCTGCAGAGGCACAGCCAATGGCAGGGCTTTCTCTCTGTTTGGTCCACAGAGGCTTTTATTGATGGGTGGGGCCAGGAACTAGATTAGGTATTTGCAGTCAGCCTCTTTACCATAACTGTGGGCATACTGACCAGTAGGGCGCTCTTTCTTTCTCTCTCTCTCTCTGCATAGCTGCTAAAAGGCTTAGTTGCTGGAATTGTAGGTATGCTGCTGTGTGGAGTTATCTCTTCCTCTCTCCAGGGCAGGAGTCATTTTAGAGTGGCACTGATCCCTACCAGGGAAGATTGTAGGATGTAATTGGTAGGAGCTGCTTTGTAGGGATATCTGCAGAGGCAGGTGGGTTGGATGGGGTATGGCACACAGTGCTAGTAAGATAGGTGGAGAGTGTTAGGGCTGGTTTGCAAGTGTCCAGCTATCTAGGCTGGAGGATGGGAAGAAAAAAGACATCCACTAACATTTGTTCTTGGAGAAAACCCTGAAGATCTCTGCCTCTCCATGTACATTCTGAGATTAGTAAAATTTCAAACTACTGCTTCTATGCTGTGTCTCATTTGGGGTTGTTTATTATGCTGGATCTTTAAGGGCAGAGATTCAGTTTCCTATTTCCCTCTGGCTTTCCTGAGTTAAGCTCCACTGGTTCTTAAAGCCCTGTGTAAATGGAGATTCTTCTTCCCAGAGTGGAACTCCAGTGCCTGGGATGTCTTATATGGGATCTAATCTTCCTTCCCCATGCTTTTGGTATCCCCTTCATTTGTGTTTAGTATTACCAGGGGTTTGGTTCTCAACATATCTCTGCCCCTCTTATTCAAGAATGGCCTCTTCTCTACAATTAACTATGGAAAGTCTATTCTGCCAGTCTTTATTAGATCATTTTCAGAGTTAGTTGCACAGATGTAGTTGTTATCTTGGTATGTCCATGGGACAAAGTGAGCTCAGGATCCTCCTACTCTGTTTCTGATTTTTCCATCATTCTATACTCTAAGCCCATGCAGAAGTTTTGTACATTCTGTCACCTCTATATTATTGATTTTCCCTTCCTTTTTCTTCTCATTAACATCTTTTCTGTAAGAAACTCAGCTCAGATATCATTTCCTCATTAAAATTTTTCATTACCTATGTAATTTTTTCAAATACCGTCACAGACTCTCATATTTCCCATGCTACTCTCCTTCATAACTCTGAAACAGATAAATTTTTTTGTTTATTACTGCTTTAAAGATTCTCTACTAGACTGTAGGTATCATGGAGGAGGAGCTTTTTCTGCATATGGAGTAGGTTCTTAGTAAATTTTTGTTGCATAACTTACAGCCTGAGTGCTACTTTCTGTGTCATTTAAAAATGTTAGGGACAGGGACCCTGGGTGGCCTAGTTGATTAAATGTCCGACTCTTGATTTCAGCTCAGGTCATGATTTCAGGGTTGTGGGATTGAGCCCCCTTTGGGCTCTTCACTCAGCGGGGCGTCTATTGGACATTCTTTCCCTCTGCACCTCCTCACCATGCTCTCTCTCTCTCAAATAAACAAATCTATACCAAAAAAGTCAGAGCCAAAGTTATTCTTTATGCTCGTTTATAGTATATTTTAGTTTTTTGAAAGGGATATCGGATTAGGGCCATAAGATCATCATCACTGATTCTGCCTAGCTATTCTATTTTAATCAACATTAAACTTGATTAAATTTTGTATACATGTATGGATTTATGTCTCTTCCTCTAAGTTCTAATATTGGTTTTGTTAAAATGTACTCTTCTATTCTTAGTGGTATTCTTTGTTCTGGGCCATATTTCTTGCCTTCTTATATCTTATCTAATTGGCTAATAGCTTTCAAGACCCACTATACCTTTAATACTCACTGTTTTCAGTATATACATTTATTCTTATGGTTTTCATTATTAAGTATTTGAATTGACATTTTGCTTTTTATTTAACATTTCATCTTTGGCAACACCATGTTTTAAAATCTATGTGACATTCTCATTTCATTGTCTATTACAAGAAATTTAACATATTCTCTTTCCTTTCAAATAGTTCCTTTCTAACCATGTTTCATGTTATTATATTGCAATTTTGTACTTTTCAAATTAAATTCTTCTTCCCTTCCCCCCTTTTTTCCATTTAATTGTTTATATGAAACCATGCATTAGGGCTTACAAGTTTTTCTTCTTCTTGATTCCTTGGATTTATATCTTTGCTTACATCTCCCTATCTAAATTCTTATAATACATTATTAGTTATTTTTTACTTAGCTATCTTTTTCTTTGCCAATACACTAATTTCGCCCATTTTCATGATATTGTTTACCTTGTCAAAAGTCTACCATTGTAACCTCTTGCTGTTATCAAATCCCTAGTTGTAGATGCAGTCATTAAGGTGATTAATTTATTTTACTTCTAATTCATCAATCTCAGAAATGTTTGATTTTTTTTTAAGATTTTATTTATTACTCATGAGACACACAGAGAGAGGCAGAGACATAGGAAGAGGGAGGAGAAGCAGGCTCCATGCAGAAAGCTGGATGCGGCACTTGATCCTGGCTCTTGAACACTCTGGTGTCCAAGTACCAGCAGTACCAGGATGCTACGGCCAAGGAGGAGGGGGAGTTCGAGGAGGAGGTGGCCTTGAGCTGATACCTGGTAAAGCGCGTGAAAGCTGTGTGAACTCTATTCGCTCACAACCTGTTCTCTGATAGCCATGTTTCTGTGTGCACTCACTCTTTTTCCTGTCTGGATGTCACATGCTGTGCAGACGCCACCATTTTCATAGTGGAAAAAAAAAAAAGGCGTGAGCCAAAGGTGACGCTCAACCACTGAGCCACCCAGGTGCCCAGAAATGTTTGATTTTTACCCTGAAATAGAGAACCTTTGATCCATATATTTTAACCTACTTGCTATCTCTCTAATTTAATTAAATTTATTTCTGGGTCCAGGTAGTACTTTAAAGTTTTTATTTAAATTCCAGTTAACATATAGTGTAATATTAGTTTCAGGTGTACAATATAGTGATTTAACACTTCCATACAATGCTCATTGTTCATCACAAGTGAACTCCTTTATTTCCATCATCTATTTAATCCATTCCTTCACCCACCTCCCCTTTGATAACTATTGTTTGTTCTTGATAGTTTACCGTCCATTTCTTACTTGCCTCTCTTTCTTTACCTATGCTCAAATTCTTACATTTGAGTGAAATCAGATGGTATTTGTCTTTATCTGACTGACTTATGTCTCTTAGCATTATTCTATCCATGTCATTGCAAATGGCAAGATTTCATTCTTTTTATTACTGATTAATATTCCATCGTGTATATACTATATCATATCATCTTTGTCCGTTCCTCGGTCAATGGACATTTAGGCTGCTTCCATAGTTAGGCTATTGTAGATAATGCTACTATAAGTACTGGGGTTCATGTGTCTCTTTGAATTAGTATTTTTATATTCTTGAAATAAATACCTAGCAGTGCAATTGTTGGATCATTGGATAATTCTAACTTTTTGAGGAACCTCCATACTGTTTTCTCAAATAGCTGTACCAGTTTGCATTCCCACTAACAGTAGTAAGAAGCTTTCTCTGCATCCTTTCTCTGCATCCTCGCCAACACCTATTGTTTCTTCTGTTGTTGATTTTAGCCAATCTGACAAGTGATAAGTCATTGTAGCTTTGATTTGTGTTACCCTGATAATGAATGATGTCAAACATCTTTTCATGTGCCTCTTGGCCATCTGTATGCTTTCTTTGGAAAAAATGTCTTCAGATCTTCAGCCCATTTTTTAATTGTACTATTAATTTTTGGGGTTTTGCATAATTTCTTTATTTTGGACACTATCAGATATATCATTTATTAAATATAATGTGCTCCTTTCCACCTGATTTTGTATATACTACTATTCTTTTATATACATACACACACACACACACTACTATTCTTATCTGAAATATAAATCTGCAGCATTTCAAATGGAAGGCAAGTAAGAAAATCCTTGCCAATACACACACATACACATCATACTCTCCAGAGATTGGACTAAGTTTTAAGTAAGTTCCTAATAATTAGGGAAAAATTATTTTACTAGACCTTAAACCCTCAGGGGAAAAAGACCTTATTAAGTAACATGAACTTATGGATCTAGAACATATGCAGCGTAGACTAATATTCAGTGCCCTCTACTACAGTACCTGTTACATCTGGTACCTAAGAAGTGCACAATATATTATAACTATAAGAATTCTTAATGTGGTTCTATACTGATACTCATTTTAAATATTATAGTGAGCCTGAGGATATGAAATTTACTGCATGCATAAGTCTGTATTCCCATTATGTTCTCTAGTTAAGTTTACATAGGAAATTATCTGAAACATATGTAATCATACACACAGCAAACTCATCTTTCAATTACACCTACCAAAAAATCACAAATACTTGCCTGTGTATTACCTCACTAGGAAACACATGTCAAAATTACTAAGATATTTTAACATTTCTATTATGTAAATATTTACATGAAATTGTACATAGATAAAACACCTGACATGCTTTAATACATTGACGAAGTCAATTTAATGAATACATTTTCAATTTGATATAATTCATTCTCTCCATATTAGCAAAGTGGTGTCACTGTGGAATTTTAGAATTACAGAAAAGACAATGAATTTATTCAAGTAAAATTCTACTAGTATTCATATTCTGCTTTATAGATAAATATTCTTAAAAGACCATTCTTGTTCACGTGATCCTTATTTATATTTTTATGATATTTATTTATTTATGATATTTTATGATAATTAAGTGAAATACTTAGAAGATGCTAGGATTTGTTATAAAAGTTATTTCATTTTTTCTCTTTGAAAAATATACTAATATATTGTCTTCATCTGTTAGTTTTCCAATCTTTGAAAATCCATATCCCATGGACATTCATGAATCACCAGTTACATGCACAGCATACTTTGCTGATTGCCCACCAGATCTGATTCTAGTACTCTACTCTATAGGAGTCAAGCATAAAAAACAAGGATACAGTAATAAGGTAAAAGTAACAAATTTCCTGTTCTTTTCTGACCTTCCCTATAAGAAGACTTGAACTAAATTCTTTTGAGGTCATAAGCTGGTCTCCATAAAAGACATAACTTGTGGAATTTAAAATTTCTAAATACTATATAGCCTTAAATCTGCAAGAATATAAATTTCTTATATACTTAGTATATGCTTATATAATGAGATATACTTATTTCTCATACATATTTATATACTAAGTATATAAACGAGTGTAGTTTTTAATTATTTTAGGACAAGGAGTATGGTTTACAAAATTCATGAGTCAACTCTTTTCAGTTAATTATTTCTTATTCAGTGGTTAACAAGGCATAATTAACAAAGTCATTTATTAAATAACTATCTAAATTAATTCCATTTTTTTGTATTTAACTACAGGATTCAAATACTTAAAACAGTAATAGACTATGATTTGTATTTGCACAAGGCTGTTGGAATGGGCAACTCTGGGGGTACAATTTACATAGTATTCTGTGTTAACAGAACTATGATATTTTGGTAGCACACAGGCTATGTTGCAAATGTAGCAACACTGTATCTGTATGATTAAAATACTTTTAAAGTACTTTGAATATATATTATCATTTATATAAAAATTTATATTTTAATGAGATGGAATTGTACATTTGGGATTGTTCAATTAAAGAATTAAAAGATAGCATACACTTCATCCTTGTTAATATACAACTATTTCTTTGTAAAGTGAATCTTTTTCTGTATTTTAAAATGTTTTTATTTAAAATTTTTATGCCATTTAAATTTTAAAAATAAAACTCATAAATTCTTCCTGGATAATCTATTTAGGAGTGGCCCATCAGTGGAGGAGCGTGGAACCTTGGAACACAAACATATCCAGAAATTATTATTACTGGGTAAGTGGGATGTGATTTGTGACTTTATCAATTCATCAGCAAAAAGATGTTCTAGACAATACCAGAAATAGCACTACTTCCTATAGCAACTGACTTCATGCTCTAATATTAGGAATGAAATTAGAGACATAACAACAGATATAGATGACATTTAAAAGATTATAAGGGCCTCTGTTTATGAGATACATAATAAATATACTTTTTCCTATAGTACTACCCAAAGCCCTGGGTATTATATATTAAACAAACATAAGATGACTGGAAAAGATGGAGAGAAGTGAAGGTGTTTAGAGCCCCCAACACTCAAGAAATGATATGGTGGTAAATGTCCTGGGTTTTCTTTTTGCTTCATATATCCCAGAATTGGAGCTGAGGAAGCTGGCAACTGCCAATGGGCACAGACAAAACAATAAAAAAGCCCAACAAAACTAGCACTCTCTAGCCAAATGATGAAGTAAGGGGCAACCTATCAAGACAGAAAATTGTTAGAAATTAATCTCTCTAACCACCAGAAAAAAAACTATGCCCTACAACAACCCACTCAAGCAGAGGGAGCATCAGTTTCTGACATTGAGCAAGAGCTGAATAGGGAACTTTCTAGCCCTTCTGGGTGGTAATGAAACCCATCACCTATGGTGTTAGAGGAGATCATGTGGGCAACCATAATCAACCACTGCCCAGTGGTACGAGGAACCACACATTTTCCTCTTCTTGGGCCACTGCAAGTCCAGTGAGGATGGAAAGAAGAAAGAACAAGACTGAAAAATTACATGAGGAATAATAGCTGAAAACTCCCCAAATTTGGCAATAAACATGATCCTATAGATTCCAGAAGCTGAATGAACAAGTAATCTACAAGATACATCATAGTCAACAAGAGAGAAATGATGCTTTACTGATAGTGCAAAACCAATTGGATGACAGTGGATTTCTCATCAAAAACCATGGAAGCCAGAAGAAAATCTGATCTGTTTGAAGTGCTGCAATAAAACAATTGGTAATCCAGAATTTTATACCTAACAAAAATATCCTAGAGGAAATATTTAAGGCAATTACAAATGGGAGAGGATAAAGTAAAGTGAAGGGAGCAGGTTTTTACACTTACCTCAAAATGGTAGTATGATACCAGAAGACAGTGACAAGTTATAAATATATAATGTTTTAAAAAGTTTTAATGTTTTAATATGTTTAATGTTCACATTAACATTAATTAAATTATGTTAAGTTAATTTAAACATAATGTTTAATATGTTCACATATTTTTAATGTTTTAATAACCATTAAAAATATGTGAAAAGATACACTAAAAGACATTATTGGCACGTAAAATGCATGCATTAAATAATTGAAATAACCTATAGGAAGTCAGGGGAAAAGAGTGGGAAAAAAACCCAAACCAGACAGACTGAAGCCCTAACATATCTATGATTCCATTAAATATAAATAGTCTAAATATACCACTTCAAATGCACAAATTGGCATAGTGGATTAAAAACATGACCTAACTATATGCTATTTACAATATACTTCAAATATAACAGATAGCCAGGAGAGAAACAATGGGAAAATACTCCATAAAATAATCAATGGAGAGTGACATCTGTAAGATGTTAGAATAAATAGCCTAGATGTAACAACAAGATATGTTAAAAAAAAAAAAAAAACTACTTAATGAAAATTCCAGAAATTAGTTAGGAAATCATAGTACCCCAGCCAGGATGAAAGCCTAGAATAGCCACAGCCATCTCATTTCATCTCAACTGTGTCTGCTCTTCCTCCAAATTATTACAGCTCACGTTCAGGAAGAAAGTAGAGAAGTGGAATATACATTCAGTGTTCCTCCTTTTCTGGGGGGAATCCCTAAATGACTAATTCAGGCAAGACAGAATCTAGAGTACTGATGAAACATGGATGCCTGGAGGCAGAGAATAAAAGAGTTTAGTGGTTTGTTGAAGCACCAAAAAAAATTGCAGTACTGCCAGCAGACAGTAAAGGGAGCAAAAGACTGCAAGCCATCAAGATAAAGAAACCAGAAACCTCTCTAATTAGGAAATTATACACACAAACCCAAAGAAGACACATCCTCATTAAAAGTTTGAGAAGTCCCCAGGATCTCTGCTACCTGGACTGATTGGTGAAGGTCTTCTCCTGTACAAAATCTATTCATAAAAGATAGCTCTAATGCTAAATTCAAAATAACAAGAAATAACAAAAAACACAAAAAAATAGTAAAATATGGCCCAATCAAGGAACAAAAAACACCTCCAAAAGCTGACCCCAAAGAAATTGATATCTGTGAATTACCTGACAGTTCAGAAGAACTGTCTTTTTTTTTAATAAATTAACTTTTATTGGTGTTCAGTTTACCAACATACAGAATAACACCCAGTGCTCATCCCGTCAAGTGTCCCCCTCAGTGCCCGTCACCCATTCACCCCCACCCCCCGCCCTCCTCCCCCTCCACCACCCCTAGTTCATTTCCCAGAGTTAGAAGTCTTTATGTTCTGTCTCCCTTTCTGATATTTCCCACACATTTCAGAAGAACTGTCTTAAAGAAGTTCAATGCACTCTAAGAGTACAAAGATAGACAACTAAATAAAATCAGGAAAATGATAAATGAATAAAATGAGAATATTAATAAAGAACTACTACAAAAAAGAACTAAAAAGATATTTTGGAGGAAAGTACTGAATTGAAAAATTTTATTATGACTGAAAACTTCCCAAATCTAAGTAAATGAACATACACATTCAGAACCCCCAAATACTCCAACGAAGGTGAACTTAAAGAGGCCTACATTGAGATAGATCATAATTAAATGAGCAAACACAAAGAAATAATCTTGAAAGCAGCAACAGAAAAGCTATTCATCATGTATATGGAAACTCCCACAAGATTCAGTAGATTTCTCAGCAGAAACACTCTGGAATTGAAGGGAGCAGGTTGATATATTCAAAATGCAAGAAGAAGAAAAAAAAAGGCAGGTTTGAATACTGTATCTGGAAAACTACTTTAAAAATAAAAGAGAAATAAAGACCTTCCGAGCTAAAAGCTGAGAATGTTTATCACCAATACACCTGCCTTACTAGAACTGCTAAAGGGAGTCCTTCAAGTCAAAATGAATGAATGTTAGACAGCAAAATGAAAGTATAAGAAAATATATAGACAAAAAATCCTGTAACAATATAGTGGTACTATATAAATAACTTTAAATTCAGGTTTAGAATTTAGAAGATAAAGGAATTTAGAAGATAAAGGCATTTTTAAAAAATTATATAAAACTACATCAATAAGAGAGAGGATTAAAATCATGTGAACATTTCAGTAGATGCAAAACATTTGACAAAGTACAGCATCCATTCACAATAAAAATCCCCAAAGTAGGTCTAGAGAGAACAAACTTCAACATAATAAAGGCCTTATTTGAAAAATCCATTCCTGACATTATAATGGTAAAAAACTGAAAGCTTTTTCCCTAAGATCAGGAACAAGACAAGGATGTCCACTCTGACCACTTTTATTTTATTCAATATAGTATTGGAAGTCCTAGCCACAGCAATTAAGCAACATCAAAAAATAAAAGGCATTTTCCATATTGGCAAGGAAGAAATAAAACTCACTATTAGTAGGTGCCATGATACTATACAGAGAACTGATAAATGAATTCAGTAAAGTCCCAGGGTACAACATCAAAGTACAGAAATTTTTGCATTCCTATATACTAATGATGAAGCAGCAGAAAGTGAAATTAAGAAAACAATCCCATATATCACTGCATCAAAAACAACCAAAGAGATAAAAGACCTATATCCTGAAAAGTATAAAACACTGATGAGAGATTCAGGATGGCACAAAGAAATGGAAGGACATTCCATGCTCATGGATTGAAAGAGCAATTATTATTAAAACATCTATACTACCCAAAGCAATTTACAGATTTAATGCAATCCTTATCAAAATAACATCATTTTTCACGAGGTAGTAAAAACAATCCTAAAATTTGTGTGGAACCACAAAAGACCTCAAATACCCGAAGGAATCTTGAAAAACAAAAACAACAACAAAAAAGAAAAAAACAAAAACAAACAAAGTGTCACAACTCTAGATTTCAAGTCACATTATAAAGTGGTACTAACTAATACAGTATGGTACTGGCATAAAAAATAGATACATAGAGCAATGGGATAGAGCAACAATGACCAAAAAAAATTTAAAAACAGAAATAAACCCACAATTATTTGGTCAATTAATCTTCAATGAAGGAAAAATGAATATAAAATGGGAAAAAGACACTCTCTTCAACAAATTGGGAAAACTAGACATCCAGATACAAAAGAATGATCCTGGACTACTTTTCACCATTCACAAAAAATAAACTTAAAATAGATTAAATACCTAAATGTGAGACCTGAGACCATAAAAATCCTTGAAGAGAGCACAGGAATAATCTGTCTGACATCAGGCATAGTAAAATTTTCTAGATATGTCTCCTGAGGGACAAAGTAAAAAATAAACTATTTGGATTATATCAACATAAAAAGCTTCTGCATGGTGAAAGAAACAATCAATAAAACTAAAAGGCAAGCTACAGAATGGGAAAAGGTATTTGCAAATGACATATCTGAGAAAGGGTTAGTATATAAAGAACTGGTGCAACTCCAGGTCCCCAAAACAAATAATGCAATTAAAAATGGGCTGAAGACATACAGATGACCAACAGACACATGAAAAGATGCTCGACATCTCTCAGCATTGGAGAAATACAGATCAAAACTACAAAGACATAGTACCTCACACCTTGTCAGGATTACTAAAATCAACAACAAAGAAAAAGTGTTGACAAGGATGTGGAGAAAAACGAACCCTCTTATACTGTTGGTGGAAATGCTAACTAGTGAAGCCACTCTGGAAAACAGTATGGCAGTTCCTCAAAAAATTAAAAATAGAACTACCCTATGATCCAATAATTGCAGTACTGGGTGTTTACCCCCAAAATACCAAAATATTAATTGAAGGGATACATGTATCCCTGTGTTTTTTGCAGCATTCTTTAGAATAGCCAAACTATAGAAGCAGCTCAAGTGTCCATTGATAGATGACTGGATAGAGAAGATGTAGTGTGTGGACTATTACTCAGCCATAAAAAATAATGAAATCTTGCCATTTGCAACAACATGGATAGAGTTAGAGAGTAAAATGCTAAATGAAATAAGTCAGAGAAGAACAAATACTATTGAGTTCATTTATATGTGGAATTTAAAAAAAAGAAAAAAAGAGACAAATCAAGAAACAGACTCTTAGCTACAGAAAACAAATGGATCATTACCAGATGGGTAAAATATGATCTGAGGATTAAAGAGTACACTTATGATAAAAAATAAAATGATAAACTATATAAAACTATATTAATAGTTATAAAATGTAAAAAGATGTAATTTGTGACATTGGTAACAAAGGACAGTTGTAAAGGAGTGGAGTTTTTTAAATGCAAATGAAGTTAACTTGTTACCACTTTAAAATAGATGGGTGTAACTATAAAATCTTTTATATAATATACATGGTTATGACAAAGAAAATGTCAATAGAATACACACAAAAGAAAATAAGAACAGAATCAAAGCATGTCACTATAAAAAGTCAATGAAACACACAGAAACGCAGGAAGAGAGAAAATGTGGGACAAAATAAATACATGATAAACAATTTTAAAATGGCAATAGTAAATACTTCCTTGTCAGTAAGGTCTTTAAATGTAAATGGATTAAATTTCCCAAATCAAGTGGTTGCATATATTAAAAAACAAAAAAGATTCAACTCTATTCTGTCTTCAGAAATTCACTTCAGGTATAACATATATAGGCTGAAAGTGGAAGGATGGATATATTCTGTGCAAATGCTATCCAAAAGAGAGCAGGGATGACCATACTTAATGTAAGACAAAATACACTTTAATCAAAAGTTGTCATAAGAGACAAAGAAGCATATTATATATAATGATAAAACAACCAAGGACGCTTGGGTGGCTCAGTGGTTGGGCATCTGCCTTTGGCTCAGGGCATGATCCTGGAGTCCCGGGATCAAGTCCCACATCGGACTCCCTGCATGGAGCCTGCTGCTCCCTCTGCCTATGTCTCTGTATCTCTCTCTGTGAGTCTCTCATGAATAAATAAATAATCTTTACAAAAAAAAAAGATAAAGTGACCAATTATAAGAAATAAAAATTGTAAATACATATGTACCTAGCACCAGAACACCCAAATATATAAAGCAAACACTGATTGAATTAAAGGGAGAAAGAAGCAAAACACAAAAATAATAGGAGATTCCAATAACCCATTTTCAATAATTAATAGATCTGCCACACAAAAGAATAAGGAAACAGAGGATCCAAACAACACTACAGACCAACTGGATGTAGCAGACATGTACAGAACACTTCATTCAACAAAAACAGGATACATATTATTCTTTATAACACATGAAACATTCTCCAATATAGATGATATGTTAGGTCACAAAATAAGTTTTAACAAATTTAAAATTGAAATTATAACAGTATCTTTTACAACCACAAAGAAATGAAATAGAAATCAATAACAAAAGAAGACTGGAAAATCCATAAATACATGGAAACTAAGCAACACTTTCTTGAACTATCAATAGATTAAAAAGGAAATCACAAGGAGATTGGAAAATGTCTTGAGACAATGAAAATAAAAATATAATATACCAAAACATGGGATTCAGCAAAAGCACTACTCAGGTTTATAAGTAAATATCTAAGAACTTTATAGTAGAAAATGCTGATGTTATAAAAAGAAGATCTGAAATCAATAACCTAACTGTATATCTCAAAAGATTAGAAAAGGAAGAAAAAATATAAACCTGAATTTGGTAGAAAGAAGAAAAGAATAAAGACTACAGCAGAAATAAAATAGAAATTGTGAATAGGAAAACAGCACAAATTTTGAAAACTAAGTTAATTTTTAAAAGATCAACAAAATTGATAAAGTGATAGACTAAGAAAAAACATCAAAGACTTAAATACCAGAAATGAAAGAAAAGGTATTGCAATTGATGCTGCAGAAATGAAAAAGTTCATAAGTGACTACCCTGAAAAATTATATGCCAACAAACTGAATAACCTAGAAGAAATGGATAAATTTCTGGAAACATACAACTTATGAAGACTGAAACATGAAGAAATTAAAAGATCTGAACAGGCATATAAACTATAAAGGATACTGAATAAATAATAATAAATTTAATAAAATAACAAAGAAAAGTTTAGGACTATATTCTCTAAACAATTCTATCTAACATTTAAAGAAGAATTAACACCAATCCTTCTCAAACTCTTTGGAAAAACTGAAGATGAGGGAACACTTCCAAACTCATTTATGAGGCCAGCATTATCCTGATATGAAAATCAAACAAAGACACTACCAGAAAACTGCAGACCAATATCCCCAAGAATATCAATGCAAAATCCTCAAAAAGTTACTAGCAAATTGAATAAAACTACACATTTAAGGACTGTACATCATGACCCAGTGGAATTTATCCTTGGAATGCAAGCATGGTTCAACATATGAAAAATCAATCATTGTGATAAACCGCATTAACAGAACGAAGGACAAAAAGAACACAATCATCTCAGATAATGCAGAAAATGTATTTGACAAAATTCAACCCTTTTATGATAAAAACATTCAACAAACTAGTAATAAAAGGAAATTTCTCCACCATAATAAAGGTCATATATGAAAAAGCATATAGCTAACATGATACTCAATGATGGAAGATCTGAAAGTTGTTCCTCTAAGATCAGGAACAGGGGGAATGATGCCCCCTCACAACTTCTATTCAGCAGAATACTGGAAAAATCTATTCAGAGCAAAAGACAAGAAAAATAAATAGTACCCAAGAAAAGAAGAATTAAAACTATCTCTCTTTGTAGAAGACATGATCTTGTATGCAGAAAACTCACAAGTTGACACACACACACACACACATAAACACACTGTTAGAATTTATAACAAAACCCAGAAAAATTGCAAGGTATGAAATCAACACACAAAATTAGTTACATTTCTATACATTTTGCTCTGTACACTTATAACAACATGACAGGAAATTAATCCCATTTACAACAGCATGAGAAAGAATTTAAAATTTAGGAATTAAACTTAACCAAGTAAGCAAAAATCTTTGTATAATAAAAATTACAAAGCACTGAAGAAAGAAATTAAAGAATACACAAATTAATGGAAAGATACCGTATGTTCATAGATTGGAAGCCTTAATATTCTTAAAATGTTCATACTATCATAGTGATCAACAGATTCAATAAATTTTAAAATCCCCATGGTATATTTTGCAGAAATAGAAAAAAATCCTAAAATTAATGTAAAAATTAAGGTATCATGAAAGTGAAATCAGGAGGTCAGCCAGGCTAAGTTCTCATTGGAAGCCCTGAGAGAAAAATAATTTGCTTCCAAATGTACTCTTTTGTTGAAAGAAATTAGTTCCTTCTCATGTCCCAAACTCAGAATTCTTTTTATTTTTGACCCCTAGACCTATATTTGTAGGGATCATATGATCAGGTCAGATCCATTCAGATAGTCTCCCTTCTTAAGTCTATCATAGGAGTGATGTATTATTTATTACAGTCACAGTCACAGGGATTATATAGGATTATAATTCCTGGGAGGCAGGAATCCTGGGGAACATTTTAGAATTCTGCCTACCACAGTAAAAACTTTAAAGCAAGAAGTATTACCAAAGGTGAAAGGTACTATTTCAAAATAAGAGGATGAATCCACCAGGATTTTGAATTTAGAGCCTCAAGTGAAAATTGATAGAAATCTCAGACAATTTTGCACTAAATGAAAGAAATTATTACAGATCTTTCCATGAAACTGATTTAAAAATCATAAAAGAATGAATAATAAAGAAGTTTTGAACAGAATTTATAAATCTAATCTAACTGACATATTTATGGTGCACCTTGGTGGCTCAGATGGTTAAACGTCTGCCTTTGGGTCAGGTGATGATCTCTGGGTGCTAGGATCAAACCCCACGTTGGTCTCCCAGCTCAGTGAGGAGTCACCTTCTCCCCCTGCTGGTGCTCTGTTTCATTCTGTCTCAAATGAATACGTAAAATAATCTTTAATTTTTTTTTAAACTGACATGTTTAAAACATGCTCTACAACTCAAGAACGTACATTCTTTTCAAATGCACAAGGGACACAGTCCAAAATTGATCATACACAGGGCCATAATACAAATGCCAATAAATTTCAAAAAAATTGTGTATAATAATATAGGATGTTCTCTGACCATGGGAGAATTAAACTAGAAATCAATGACAAAAATATATAAAGAAAATAATTTTTCAAAGTCAAGCAATTTATTTCCAACTAATTTACTTGTTAGTGAAGAAATCACAATAGAATTTTTTTTAAAAAATCCCAAACAGGGGATCCCTAGGTGGCGCAGCGGTTTGGCGCCTGCCTTTGGCCCAGGGCGTGATCCTGGAGACCCGGGATCAAATCCCACGTGGGGCTCCTGGAGCATGGAGCCTGCTTCTCCCTCTGCCTGTGTCTCTGCCTCTCTCTCTCTGTCTCTGTGTGACTATCATAAATAAATAAAAATTTAAAAAAAATCCCAAACAGAACGATAGTGAAAATACACTATATCATTATTTATGGATACATTTAAATTTATGTTTAGAGAAAAACTTACATCCATAATGGTATGTTAATAAAAAGAAGTACTAAAATCCAATGATCTCATTATCTTAAGACTGTCAAAATTATCCTTCCAAAAATAAAAAAGAAAATAATGTTAAAAAAAATTAAATTAATGAAATAGAAAACAAATGTGTAATAGGAAATATCAAAGAAGCTAGAGTTTGTTTATGGAAACAAATTGGTGAACTTTTTTAAGACTATTAGGAAGAGTAGAAGGAACAAACAACGTCAAGATTGAAAAAGGATTCACTACTGTATACCATCAATCAAAAGGTAATAGGATATTTATGATCAGCTCTATAGTGGTAAAATTTAAGAGAGAAAACTATAAAAAAATACAACTTACCATATCTGGCTTTAGGAGAAACAGAAAATATGAATAGTCAAATATCTATTAAAATAATTGAGTTAAAGTTAAAAATATTTCAGATAAACAACCCTGACTCAGATGTCTTCACTGGGAACTTGTCTCAACAGTTAAAAAAGAATACTATCAGAGTATTCTCTTCTATTTAATTAGATAAAATTAATTGATTAATTGATTCTAGCTGGATCAGTCAGTGGAGCATGCAACTCTTGATCTCAGGGTCATGAGTTTAACCCCCACATTAGGCATAGAGCTTACTTACAAATAAAAAATAAATAAAGAATAATAACAATTTTTCAGAAAACCTTTCAGAGAATGGAATAGGGAATATTTTTTTCCTGAAAGATGGAAGATTATATTATTTCAGAACAATATTTCAGAAAACCTTTCAGAGAATGGAATAGGGATTTTTTTTTCTTGAAAGAAGGAAGATTTTATGATTTTGTTTTATGAGACCAGGATATTTTTTATACCAAAACCCAACAAGCACATCACAAGAAAGGAAGGAGACTTTAGGCCATCTCTTTTATAAATATAGATGTAAAACTACTAAGTAAAATGTTAGCCAATAAAATTTAGTGATATATGAAAAGGGTGATATCTCAGAACTAAGTCAGCTTTATGCCAGGAATGCAATGCTGGTTTCCCTAAAAAAAAAAACAACTATCAATGTAATTTGCCACATTAAGTAAATCACTTGGAAAAATCTAATGATCATATAATTAAGTGAGAATATTAAATTCATCATGTATTCATGAAAAAAGTCACCCAGCAAGCTAAGAATATAGGGGAAATTCTATAGTCTGAAAGGGATTTTTATTAAAAAAAAAAATAAACCAAAACTGAAGCAAACATTGTACTTATTGATGAAGTATTTAATGTTTTTCCTTATATGCTGAGAATAAAACAAGAATGCCTTCCGTCACACCTAGTGTACAACATTAAACTTGTAGACCTATCCAGTTAAGTAGGGCAAAAATGGAAATCAGTTTATATCTTCCTTTTCAATCTATTATTGCACAGAGACACCATAATAATGTATGTGGAAAATGAAAAATAACATACAAAAAAACTATTTTAATTAATTTGAATATGTAGCAAGTTCCTGGAAACATCCATATTCAAAATTCAACTCTATTGTATATAATGGCAACAATTATAAAATAAAAAATACAAAATTATTCCATTTAAAATAAGATAAAAAAAATAACAAAATCTAGAAGTAAACCTAACAAAAGATATGTAAGACATCTATAATTAAAATTGTGAAACAGGGCAGCCCCGGTGGCGCAGTGTTTTAGCCACCTGTAGCCTAGGGCTTGATCCTGGAGACCCTGGATCAAGTCCCATGTCAGGCTCTCTGCATGGTGCTTGCTTCTCCCTCTGCCTGTGTTCTGCCTCTCTTCTGTGTGTGTCTCTATGAATAAATAAATTTTAAAATCTTTTAAAATTTTTAAAAAAATAAAATTGTGAAACAAATTTAAGAAATAGGAAAATACTTAAATACATGGAGAGATATATCATAATCATTAATTCCACTAAAAAATGTAAAGATATCAATTTTTCCTAAAGTGATCTAAAGATTTAATGTAATCCTGATAAAAGAATATCAGCACCAATTTTTAATGGAAATTAATGAGCTGATTATAAAATTTGTATAGAAATATAAAGGGCAATAGCAAACTATATGGCAAAAAAAAAAGTGAGAAATTAATTTACTAGAGAAATTAAAAAAGATGGCCGCAGAGGAGGAGTATGCTAGGCTCTGCCTTATCCCATATATACAAATACATAACTATATAACTATCAAATCATCCTAAAGACCTTAGAAATTGACCTGAAGATTGACCGAACAAGCCACAATTAAAGTGAGATGAGAGGCCGCATCAAAGAAGGTAGGAAGTGCAAAGACATGGTTTAGGTGAGAAACAGTGCTACCTGCTATGGAGGGAAGGGAGTCATGGTCAGAGAGAAGGGCAGGGGAGAGGGGACCACATAGGGCAATGCACAAGGAGAATATCTCCCTATAGCTATTGGTTTAGAAAGTGAGAGGGGCTGAATTTCAGAGTTCTCAGAACAAGTGGGGTTTAAATCCTGGAGTTTTAAAAGTCATCTGGCTTGGCTGGAATAGAGCCAGAGGCATTGTGCTGGTCTTGGAGAGAAGGCAGGTAAACAACCTGGTGGCATATGGCATTGAAACAGCAATCTGAAGCTTTCCTGGGGGCACACAGTAGGGAGATTATTTGCCATTCTCAGGGCATGACCCTGAGAGGTGGCATTCAAAGAGACACCTCTCTTGGAACAGGGGAGCTAGGTGGGCACCATTTCCCTTCCCCTCCCCCTCAACATAAACACAGAGCCACCTGCAGGAAGCAGCATAGCACAGACACTAGCTGCCTAACTTGCTTCCCAGGGGAACTGTTCTTCTCAGTCATGCTTACTTCAGCTCTAGTGTGACAGACCTGCCCCCAAGAGACCAGCAGAAGCCCTTGCTGACACCATGTCTCCTGACCAGTGAGTTTTGCAGGGCCTCAGTTCCAAAATAAGTGGTGACGTATCTCATTTCAAAAACAGACCAAATCAAACATAGTTAAAACTCACCACATTCATACAAGGGACCAAACACTACTCACATCAGGCGAAGAGAATCTCTACAGATAACTGGCCTGAAGTATAGAGGAGCCAGAACACACAACACAGGGTATGCAACACACCCTGGATGCACTCCCTGATGCCTTAGGCCCTGGGCACTACACAATCTCTTCCTCATAAAGCCATTACTTTCAGGAGCAGGAGAGATAACTGGCTTTTCTAACACACAGGATAGCAGAGACTTCAATAAAATGAAAGGGTGGAGGAATTTATCCCAAATGAAAGAACAAGGTAAGGCCATGTCCAAAGATCTAAGTGAAACAAATATAAATAACATGGCTGATAGAGAATTTAAAGCAATGATTATAAGAATATTCATTGGGCTTGAGAAAAGAAGACATCAGTGAGACACTTATTACAGAGATAAAAGAATTAAAAAGGAATCAGACATAAAGAGTGCAATAAGCAACATTAGAAACCTTGATGCAATGAACAGCAGGCTGGAAGGAGCAGAAGAACAAATTAGTGACCTAGAAGACAAATTAATGAAAAGAAATGAAGCTGAACAAAAGAGAGAAAAAATTATGCAAAATGAGAATAGATGAGGGAACTCAGTGACTTCATCAAATGTAATAACACTCATAAGAATCCCGGGAAAAGAGAAAAAAAGTAGGCAGAAAATTTATTTGAAGAATAGCTGAAAACTTCCCTAATCTGGGTAAAAAACAGACATCCAGATCCAGGAGGCACAGAGAACTCCCATCATAATCAACAAAAAGCAGGGCCCACACCAAGACATAATTAAATTTGTGGAATATAGTAATAAAGAAAATTTTAAAAGCAGCAAGAAAAAAGAAGTTATTAAAATAAGGAAAACCCATAACAGATTTTTCAACAGAAACTTGAAAAACCAGAGGGAAGTGGTATAATATATTCAAAGTGCTGAGAGGGAAAAATCTGCAACTAAGAATTCTTTATACAGAGGAGCCTCTGTGGCTCAGTCGGTTGAGTATCTGACTCTTGATTTTGGCTCAGGTCATGATCTCAGGGTCATGAGATCAAGCCTCGTATCAAGCTCCACACTCAGCATGGAGTCTGCTTGTCCCTCTCTATCTGTTCCTCCCCCATTCAAATAAATAAATAAATAAATAAATAAATAAATAAATAAATAAATAAATAAAACAAATAAATAAATAACAAAAATATTAAAAAAGAGTACTCTATCCAGCAAAGCTATCATTCAAAAAACAAGGAGAAAGAAAAAATTTCCCAAACAGAAACTAAGGGAGTTCATGACCAATAAACCAGCCCTACAAGAAATATTAAAGGGGACTCTAAGTGGAGAGAGACCAGAAATGACAGAATAGAGGCAGGAAAACTCAAAAGCAGTAAAAATGAATGTTTTTATTCATTTTTTTTCATTTCATTTATTCATTTAAAAATTAGTTAAGGAACTCACAAAAACAATGATATAAAATATAATAACATATACCTAAAATATGGGGCAGGAGAAAGGAGAAAATAATAGGTTCAAACTTAAAAGACTTAAACTGCTATATGCAGAAGAGTTCATATACAAACTTACTGGTAACCATATTCCAAAAACCACTAATAAACATGCAAAGAATAAAAAGAGAAATCCACATATATCACTAAAGAAAATCAGCAAAATATGAGAGAAAGATAAGAAGGGATCAGAGAAAATCTCCAGAAACGACAAGTAATAAAACAGCAATGAATACATATCTATCAAGAATTACTTTGAATTTAAATGAACTAAATGCTCCAGTTAAAAGACATAGGCTGTCAGAATGGATAAAAACAAACAAGACCTATCTATATGCTGCCTATAAGAGACTCATTTTAGACCTAAAGACACTTGCAGAATCAATGTGGAAGGGAGAAACATTTATCACATGAATGGATGTCAAAAAGAAGACAGAGTAACAATACATCAGACAAATTGGACTTTAAAACAATGACGTAACAAGGGACAACAAAGGAAGGACACTATATATATAAAGGGAACAATCCAATAAAAGCTACAACAGTTGTAAATATTTATGCACTTAGCACAGGAGCACCTAAATACATAAAACAAACATGAAAGAATTAATCAATAATAACACAATAATAGTAGAGGGACTTTAACACTCCATTTATGTCAATGGACAGGTCATCCAAACAGAAAATCAACAAGGAAACAATGTTTTTAATGACACTCTGGACCAGATCAACTTAACAGATATATTAAGAACATTCCTTCCTAAAACAGCAGAATATACCTTCTTTTCAAGTGCAATGGGAGATTCTCCAGAATAAATTACATATTAGATCACAAAATAGGCCTAAATAAATACAAGAAGATTGAAGTCATACCATGTGCCTTTTCTAATTCTGACTCTATGAAACTAGAAGACATCACAGGAAAAATCTGGAACTACCACAAACACACGGAGATTAAATGACATGCTACTGAACATTGAATAGATCAACCAGGATATAAAAGAAGAAATACAAAATACATGGAAACAAATGAAAATGAAAACACAATGGTACAAAATGCTTGAGATAAAACAAAAGTGGTCATAGGAGAGTTTATAGCAATACAGACTTACCCAAAGAGGCAAGAAAAATCTCAAATAATCTAAACTTATACCAAAAGGAGCTAGAAAAAGAATAACAAATGAAGCCTAAGCCAACAGAAGGAAAGAAATAAATGGTATGGAAATTAAAAAACAATAGAAATGATCAAAGAAGCAGGACATAGTTCTTTGAAAAAATTAATAAAATTGATAAATCTCTAGCCAGACTCATTAAAGAGAAAAGAGAAATGACCCAAATAAAATTGCAAATGAGAAAGATAATAACAACCAATATTACAAACAATTATAAGAGAATATTATGAAAAACTATAGGCCAAAATTGGACAACCTAGGCAAAATGGATGAATTCATAGAAAGATATAAACTGCCAAAACTGAAATAAGAAGAAATAAAGAACTGGGATCCCTGGGTGGCTCAGCAGTTTAGCGCCTGCCTTTGGCCCAGGGTGTGATCCTGGAGTCCCAGGATTGAGTTCCATATCAGGCTCCCTGCATGAAGCCTGCTTCTCCTTCTGCCTGTGTCTCTGCCCTCCTCTCTCTCTCTCTCTCTCTCTCTCTCTCTCTCTCTCTCTCAATCTCGAATAAAAAATAAAATCTTTTTTTAAAAAAAGAAGAAATAGAAAACTGGAACAGAGAATAACCATCAGAGAAATGGAATCAGTAATCGAAAAACTGCACAAACAAGTCCAGAAACAGATGGGTTCACAGGGGAATTCTACCAAACACTTAAAGAAAAGTTAATACCTATTATTTTCAAACTATTGCAAAAAAAAAGAAATGGAAGGAAAACTTCAAAATTCATTCAGTGAACCCAACATTATCCTCATTCCAAAACCAGATAACACCACAAAAAAAGAGAACTACAGGCCAATATCTCTGATGTATATAGCTGCAGAAATTCTCAACAAAATACTAATGGAATCCAACAATATATTTTAAAAAATCATTTACCACAATCAAGTGGGATTTATTCTTGAGTTACAAGAGTGGTTCAATATTTTCAAACCAATCAACATGACACATCACATAAATAAAAGGATAAGAACCATATGAACATTTCAATATATGTAGAAACAGTGTTTGACAAAGTACAACACCCATTCATGGTAAAAACCCTCAAAAAAGTAGGGATAGAGGGAACATACCTCAATATCATAAAGGCCATAGTTGAAGTAATCCACAGTTAATACAATCCACAATGGGCAAAAACTGAGAGGTTTCTGCTAAGATTGGGAAGAAGACACGGATGTTCATTCTGACCACTTTTATTCAATATAGTATTAGAAGAAGTCCTAGACACAGCAATCAGACAAGAAAAAGAAAAGGTATCCAAATGGCAAGAAATAAACTTTCACTATTTGCAGATGACATGACACTATATCAGAAAACCCAAAAGACTCCACCAGAAAACTACTTGGATTGATAAACAAATTCAGTAACATTGCAGAATACAAATAAAAGTATTGAGAACTGTTGCATTTCTATACACCAATAATGAAGCAGCAGAAAAAGGAGCTAAGGAATCAATCCCATTTAAATTGCACCAAAGTAATAAAATACCTAGGAATAAACCTAACCAAAGCAGTGAAAGACCTGTATTCTGAAAACTATAAAATACCGATAAAAGAAATTGAAGATTACACAAACAGAAAGATCCTGATGGATTGGAAGAACAAATTCTGTTCAAATGTCTATATTGCCCAAAGCAATCTACACATTTAATACCATCTCTATCAAAATACCACCAGCATTTTTCACAGAGCTAGAACAAACAATCCTCAAATGTTTATGGAACCACAAAAAACTCCAAATAGCCAAAGCAACATTGAGAATGAAAAACAAAGCTGGAGGCATCACATTTCCAGACTTCAAGTTACATTACAAAGCTTTGGTAACCAAAACAGTATGGTACTGGCACAGAAATAGATACATAGATCAGAGAACAGAATAGAAAACACTGAAATAAACCTGAAATTATATGGTCAAGTAATCTCTAAAAAAGGAAGAATATACAATGGAAAAAAGTCTCTTCAACAAATGGCATTGGGAAAAATGGGCAGCTAAATACAAAAGAATGAAACTGGACCACTTTCTCACACCATTCACAAAAATAAATTCAATATGGATTACAGACCTACATGTGATACCTGAAACCATAAGAATCCTAGAAGACAACACAAGCAATAACTTTTTTGACATAAACCATAGCAACTTCTTTCTAGATATTTCTCCTGAGACAAGGGAAAACAAAAGCAAATATAAACTATTGGGACTACATCAAAACAAAAAGCTTATGCATAGTGAAGGAAACAACAAAACTAAAAGAAACTTATGAATAGAAGATATTTTCAAATGATGTATCTTATAAAGGGTTAGTATGCAAACTACATAACTTCCATCCAATTTATATAACTTAACACCCCAAAAACACATAATCCAATTTTTAAAAATGGGCTAAGATGTGAATAGTTATTTTTTCCAAAGACATACAGATGGCCAACAGACATGAAAAGATGGTCAACATCACTCATCATTAGGGAAATGCAAATCAAAACTACAATGAGATATTACCTCACAGGTATCAAAATGGCTAAAATCAACAATACAGAAAAAACAAGTGTTGTATTAGGGAAATGCAAATCAAAACTACAATGAGATATTACCTCACAGCTATCAAAATGGCTAAAATCAACAACACAGAAAAAACAAGTGTTGGTGTGGATCTGGAGAAAGGGCAACCCTCTTACACTGTTTTTAGGAATGCAAACTGGTGCAGCCACTGTGAAAAACAGTATTGGACGTTCCTTATAAAAAATTATAAGTAGAACTACTTTACAAACAATTACAGATCAAGGTATTTATCTCCATAGAAAAATGCTAATCAAAAGTGAATAAATTGATGTTTATAGCAGCATTATCTACAATAACCAAGTGATGGAAATAGCTCAAGTGGCCGTCAACTGATGTATGTATCAAGTTGTGGTATAAATATACAATGGAATATTCCTCAGTCATAAAAAAGAATGAAATCTTGCCAATTTTAAAGATGTGGGTGGAGATAGAGAGTAAAAGAAATAAGAGAGCTAAAAAAATAAGACAGTCAGAGAGACAAATCCATATGATTTCACTTATATGTGCAATTTAAGAAACAAAATAAGCAAAGGGAAATAAAAATAAATCAAGAAATAGACTCTTAACTATAGAGGACAAACTGATGATAACCAGAAGGGAGGTTGGTGAGGGGATGGTTTAAATAGGTGACAATGATTAAGGAGTAATTGTGATTAGCACCTAGTGATGTATGGAAGTATTGAATCACTATATTGTACATCTGAAACTAATATTTTACTGTATGTTAACTAATTGGAATTTAAATTAAAACTTAAATTACTAGACATTCAGAGTTATTATAAAATAATAGTGACTAAGATTGTGTGTTGATGGCAGAAATATGGACTCTGCCAGACAACAGTGAATGAAAGAGAAAGTCCAGAAACATCAGAGAATTGATTCTTTATGAACCTGACTCTGCAAAGCAGTGAGGAAAGGAACTTTTAAATAAATTATTCCGGTTAATTAGATGTTTATATGGCATCTTTGTCTTTACCACACATCACACTAAAAATTTATTTCAGGTAAATAAAATTAAATGCTACAAGAAAACCATATGTATTCAGGAGGATAATAGAGGAGAATATTTTTTTGTGGTTTGGGAAGATTTAATTAAAAAAATATAATTAGCATTAACCAAAAAGGAAAAAATTATAAATTAGATTACATTAAAATTAAGAACTTCTCTTCCTCAAAAGACACCATTAAGATCCTGAAAATACAAGTCCAGGGAAGATTCTTACATCATATGTATATAGTGAAGTGCTTATATCAGATGTATAAATAATTATGATAAATAAATGAAAAAGAGATAGTCAACTCAATAGGAAAAAAATGGCCAACTGACCTAACAAAAGAAGTAATCAAACGGTCATAAGTGTAGAAAGGTGTTCATCACTCATCAGAGTAGTATAAATTCAAACACAATGAGATAACATTGCATATACCCAGCAGAATGGATAAAATTTTAAAGAGACTGACCAGACTTTTTCTGATGTTGTAGAACAACTAGAACTCCTTCAAAGTTTTAGTGGGCATGCAAATTTGTTATACCGTCTTTGGAAAATTCTTTGGCATCATCTATTAGCTTTTTGAACCACTAATTCACTCCCAGATATATGTCTAACAAAAATTTGTATATGTGTTCCAAAATACAGGTATCGAAGGTTTTCAGAGCCACACAATTTGTGACAGTGCCAAAATAGAAACCACTTAAATTTTAACAACACAGAGTGGATAAATATGCTGAGGTGTTTTCATACAGTGCCATTCTAAACAGCAATAATGTTTTACTCTATCACCTCACACAATACACAAATCAATTTGACATTATGACATGTATTACATTAACACATATTATTGACCAAAAGAAACTAGACTCAAAATACTTGGTTCCACTTACAGATATTTCAAAAACTAGTAAAACTTATATAGAGGTTAAAAGACAACAAAATGGCTACTATTGGGGAAGATACAGGAATAGTGATTGGAAAAGAGAATGAAAGTGTTTTGGTTGATGTTCTATTTTTTAATCTGAGTGATTATTCAGATGTATTATTTGTGATACTTCATTGTGTTATAATTTTATGATTCATGTTATAAGTGTGTTATAGTTAAGTAAAAAAATATTTTGAAATGTCAGGAAGTTACATTATTGAAAATGTCAGAGTAGGAGTGGTTTCTCTACTAAAATAAGTATTAAGCTGGCAAAAACAGAATAATTTTTTTAGAACTCTAGAATCTAATAGAAAATTTATAACAACCAGGGGAATGTTTAATGGAGAAAGAAGTTGCTATAAAAAAATCATGGGGATGTAATGCATAGCATGGTGAGTATAGTTTATAATACTGTGCTGTATATTTGAAAGTTGCTAAAAAGGTAGATTTCAAAGCTCTCACACACACAAAAAATATTTGTAACTATGTATGGTGATGGACGTTAACTACACTCCTGGTAATTATTTTACAAAATGTACAGAAACCTAATTATACTATACACCTGAAACTAATATAATGTTAAATGTCAACTATATATCTCTTTTTTTTAAAGCTGCTAAATTTTGGTAAGAGAGCATATGGCATTTTACCTTACCCATTTACAATCTACCACTCCCACCTCAGTGGTGGCCATGAATATATAGCAGCTTACATTCCTCTGGTGTCAGAAAGAGTAATAATACAGACTTTATTCTTAAAGAATTGTAGTTGTCCTTGCCCCTTTTGTTTACCTGTTTGATGCCTCCCTGTAGGATTAGCTCAAGGCCTTATCTTTGTTTTCCCTGTCTCAGAGTTTTCCCAGGGCTAGAGCTTCCAGGGCTTCCTGGAAGGCATTTATTGAGTAAAGGCAGATGTACCAGTTCCAGTGCACCTGGGACAGGGGCAAATAATAGTTTGTACTCTGGAAAGAATAGGCCTTATAAGAAAATACATGAGGGAAGAAAGGCTTTGTAAAGCTCCCACATATACTGCAAAATCAGGATGTCCACATGAATGCCTACAGCTGAATACATGCTAAGAAAATACCTGAGAAATTCTAAGAGTTCCCTTCTAGATGAACTTTAGGCACCATGCAAACAGGAAGTGAAAGCGAATGCAGAGTCGGAAATAACCTGGCTTTCATTGCAGCAGTTTCCTAATAGAACTAATTTGCTAAGACAAAGAAACGGTTTATTATTGTTGCTGTTGTTGGGTACAGTCATTTAATGAAATTGCTGTCAAATCACTAGCTAACCAATAAGCTAATAGAGCAGAGATTTCAGAGGCCACATACAATGAAGAATACAATCTTTAAAAAGACTGTTTACATAGGGACTTTTCTAAACTAACAACAAAAACTTACAATAAGCATCAACAGAAAAGCTTGGTAAGGGGAAGAATCTAATTTTCAGTTTCCTAATTAATACTCAAAAGTCCATTTTTTTCAACAACAGCAAAATATGAAACATATAAAGAAAAAAATCATGGCCCATTCAGAGGGGAGAAAAGAATTTAATTGAAACTGTCCCCGAGGAAGCCAAGACATTTTACTTACTATGTGAAGATTTTAAGTCAACTATCAAATATGCTTAAAGAGCTAAAAGAAATCATAAACAAAAATTGAAGGTAATTAGAAGAATTAGTCTCACCAAACACAGAATATTAATAAAGCAAGAAAATTTGTTTTAAAAGAAACTAAATATAAATTCTGGTGCTGAAAATTACAATAACAGAGATGAAAACCTCATGAGAGGGATTCATCTTCAGATTTGAGCAGGCAGAAAAAAGAATAAGTGAATTTGAAGATAGGTCATTGAAAATGATTCCATCTAAAGATTAAAAAAAAATAGGATGAAAAATAATAAAAGTATCTAAGAGACCTGTGGGACACCATTAACCTTAACAAAATACACATAATGGAAGCACCAGAAAGAGAGAGGTTAAAGAACATAAAGAATATTTGAAGAAATAATGACTTGTAAACTTCCCCCATTTGATGAAAAGTTAACATATATCTAAGAATTTCAGTAAAATATGAATAGGATAAATTCAGAGAGATCCACACTGAAATACATTATGATCAAATTGTTGAAAGACAAAGACTGAGAAAATCCAGAGAGAGGATGTTGAAGGCAGTGTGAGAGAAACAATTTATCAAGTACAAGGGATCCTCCTCAATAAGATTAGGCCAATTTCTCATTAGAAACCATGAAGATAGAGATGGTGGGCTGATGTATTTAAAATTCTGAAAGAAATAACTTTTAACCAAGAGTTCAATATCCAGCAAAACTATTTTTCAAAACTGAAGAATTTAAACATTCTTAGATAAACAAAATATGGGAAAATTATTGCTAGTAGATCTGCCTTAAGAGAAATGTTAATGGGAGTTCTTCAGGCTGAAATGAAAACACATTAGATGGTAATTTGAAGCCCTATGAAGAAAATAAGGAACACCAGTAAAGGTAAGTACATAGGCAAATATAAAAGCCCATATTATCTTACTTTTGTTTTTAACTCAACTTTTTTTCCAAGTACATAAAAGCATAATTATAAATCCATGGTGATAGTGAGCAAGACACATGAAGAATTTGTGACAATGACAAAACAGTGCAGTTATATAGCAACAGCTATATATAGCATATAGCAATAGAGGTTTGGTATTGAAGCTAGCTACCATTAATTCAAACTAGATTGTTTTAAATTTAAGAGCCTAATTTTATGCCCAAAGTAACCACTAAAGAAACTAAAATATTTACAGAAAAATAAATTTAAAAAAGAAAGGAAGCAAAATGGTGTTTTTAAAAAGTCAATTAAGCATTAAAGAAGGCAGCCTTGGAGGCACTGAATAACAAAAAAAAATATGACATATGGAAAATATATAACAAGGCAGCAGAAATCCTTCCTTTTTAATACTTTAATTAATTAGAGAATTACACTCTCCAATTATGAGGCAGAGATTGGCAGAATAGGTAAAAACACATGATCTAACTGTGTGCTTTCTATAAGAGACACATTTCAATTACAAAGACAAAAAATATGTTGAAAGTGAACGGATGGAAAAAAGCTGTTCCGTGCAAACAAAACTAAAGAAAGGCAGAGAGAGAGTGGCTACACTAATTTAATTTCTGTATTCATTTTTTTGTGTGTGTGGTTATACTGATTTTTAGACAAAATCAATCTTAAGTCTAAAATTGTTACAAGAGGGACGCCTGAGTGGCTCAGCAGTTGGACATCTGCCTTCGGCCTGGGCATGATCCCGGTCTGGGGATCAGTCCCCACATTAGGCTCCATGTGGGAGGCCTGCTTCTCCCTCTGCCTGTGTCTCTGCTTCTTTCTCTGTGTCTCTCATGAATAAGTGAATAAAATCTTTTAAAAAATAAAATTGTTACAAAAGACAAGAGATTATATATTGATAAAAGGATCAAATGCATATTATATGGGTATATTATACACATACGATAATAGAACTCCAAAATATGAAGCAAAAATGGACAGAATTAAAGTAGGAAATAGTTTTACAATAATAGTTTCAGCAATTAATGGAGAAAACTGGACAGAATATCACTAATGAAACAGAGGACTTGAAAAGCACTATAAGTTAACATCGATCTAAGAGACAATATATAGGGCACTCACCCAACAACAACAGGAACAATAGAACACATATTTTTTTTAAAAGGCCCATGAAGGCCCATTCTCCAGAACAGAGCAGATGTTAGGCCACAAAACAAGTCTTAATAAATGTAGGAAGACTGAAATGATATGGTTTCTTTCCCAACAAAAATATAATGAAACTTGTAGTTAATAACTGAAAGAAAATGGGAACAATCACAATACGTGGAAATTAAGCAACATGCTCTTAAACAATAGACCAAAGAAGAAATCCCAAAGGAAATTAGAAACTACTTTGAGATGAGTAAAAAGAAAAAGTAATGACATGCAGCAAAACCAGTACCCAGAAGGAAACTTAATAGCTATACTGCCTACATTAAAGGAAGGAAAAGTTCTCTAATCAGTAACCTATCTTTACATACAAAGAACTAGGGGAAAAAAAAAAAAACAAACCTAAAGCTAGCAGATGTAAGAAAGAACAAAAATTTAAGCATAGATAAACAAAACAGAAGTCAGAAAAGCAATAAAGGAACTCAATAATACTAAAACCTGGCTGTTGGAAAATATGGACAGAATTGACTATACTGACAAAAAGTATAACAAATTATTAAAATCAGAATTAAAAGTATATTATCGACCAAGAAAGGGTTACAAAAGAATATTATGAACAATTGTATGCCAACAAAGTAAATGACCTAGATGAAACGGATAAATTCTGAGAAACAAACTACTAAAACTGACTCAAGAAGAAATAGATAATATGAAGAACTTTATAATGAGATCAAATCAGTAATCAAAACCTTCCATCAAAGAAAAGGCCAAGATCAGATGGCTTTATGATGAATTCTACCAATCATTTAAGGAGGTAACTCCAAATGTTTCAGAAACATTTCCAAAAAATAGAAAAGAACACATTTTAACTCATTCTATGGGGCCAGCATTACCCTAACACCAAAGCCAAAAACATCACAAGAAAAGAAAACTATGCAACAATATTCCTTGTAAATACTGATGCAAGTGTATTCACAAAATAGTAGCAAATGATCAAGTGAGATTTATCCTAGGAACACAAGAGTGTTTCAGCATATACAAATCAACATAATACTGGCATCAATAAAATGAGAGGAGAAAAAACACGGTCATCTCTCGTAGAAAAAAACGTTTGATAGATGCCCCTTTCATGATATAAAACCCCCACAACAGCAATATTCAGATAATTGAGGAAGTTCCTTAATCTGGAATCGAACTTCCTTTACCTGGTAAAGAGCATTTTTGCAAAACCCATAGATAACATTGTATTTGATGGTGAGAGACTGAAAGCTTTCCCTCTGAGATCAGGAACAAGACAAGGATCCCTGCTTTTGCTACTTTTATTTCTTATTGTACTGGAAATTCTATCCGAAAGAGGCAAGAAAAATAAAAAGCATCTATGGTGAAAAGGAAGAACATTAGCTCTATTTGCAGACGTCATAATCTTATATATGCATTAGTGTTTTTTTACATACTAACAATGAACAATTATTCACCAAGGAAATTAAAAAGCAATTCCATTTATAATAGCATCAAATAGTAAAATAAGATACTTAGAAACAAATTTAGCCAAGGAGATGAAATGTTTATACACTTTCTAGAAACTATAAAACATTGCTGAAAGAAATTTAAAAACACAAAAATAAATGGTATGACATCCCATGTTTATGAATGTAAGACTTAATATTGTTAAAATGGCAATATCTCAAAAGTGATATGTGGATTCACTACAATCCCTATCAAAACCCCAAAGGCCTTTTGGCAGATATGAGAAAGGTTATTCTAAATTTCACAAAATTGCAAGTGACCCCAAATAATCAAAATAATCTTGAAAAAGAACAAAGTTGAAGGACTCACACTTTCCAGTTGTAAATTTTTCTGCACGACTACAGTAATCAAGACAGTGGTAATCTCTTAAGATTAGAAATATAATTTAATGAAACAGACTGATTTTTCATAAGGCTACCAAGACCTTTAATAGGAGAAAGTATAATCTTATCAACAAAAGTTGCTAGGAGAACTGAATATCCACACACCAAAGAATAAAGCTAAACCCTCCCCAAAATCTGTCAAGAATTTATCTATCTCAACACTCAAAAAATATATATAACCCACTTAAAAATTGGGCAGAAGACATGAATAGATCTATTTTTCCCAAGACATATGGATGGCTAATAGACACATGAAAAGATGCTTAAGCATCACTCCTCATCAGGGAACTCCAAACTAAAACCATAATGAGATACCACCTTACATCTTTTAGATGGCTAAAATTAACACAGGAAACAACAAATCTTAGTGAGGATGCAGAAATAGGGGAACCTAATTACACTGTTGGTGGGAATGCAAACCGGTGCAGTACTGTGAAAAACAGTGTGGAGGTTACTCAGAAAGTTAAAAATAGGACTATTCTAGTGCCCAGCAATTTTATAGCACTACTAGCTATTTACATAAAAGATACAAAAATACGGATTCAAAGGGATACATACATACTGATGTTTATAGCAGCATTATCAACAATAGCCAAATTATGAAAAGAGCCCAAATGTCCACTGACTGATGAATGGATAAAGAAGATGCGGCATATTATGTATACACAATGGAATATTGGCCATAAAAAAAGAATAAATCTTGCCATTTACAGTGAGTTTATTATGTTAAGTGAAATAAGCCAGAGAAAGACACTCATATGTGGAATTTAAGAAGCAACATGGATAAACATAGGGGAAGGGGGAAAAAAGGAAAGGAGGCAAACCGTAAGAGACTCTTAGCTATAGAGAACAGAGAGTTGCTAGAGGGATGGGGGGGATGGGCTTGATAAGTGATAAAATCTTAAAAAGAATACCTATTTATTTGTGAGACACCGAGAGAGAGGCAGAGACACAGGCAGAGGGAGAATCAGGCTCTAGCAGGGAGCCCGACTTGGGACTCGATCCCTGGTCTCCAGGATCAGGCCCTGGGCTGAAGGCGGCGCTAAGCCACTGAGCCACCTGGGCTGCCCGATAAGTGACAGGTATTAAGGAGGCCACTGGGTTTTTTTTTTTTTTTTTAATTTTTAAAATTTTTTTTTATTTATTTATGATAGTCACACAGAGAGAGAGAGAGAGAGAGAGAGAGAGGCAGAGACACAGGCAGAGGGAGAAGCAGGCTCCATGCACCGGGAGCCCGACGTGGGATTCGATCCCTGGTCTCCAGGATCGCGCCCTGGGCCAAAGGCAGGCGCTAAACCGCTGCGCCACCCAGGGATCCCCGGCACTGGGTTTTATATGTGAATGATGAGTCACTAAAATCTACTTCTGAAGTTAATGTTACACTATATTTTAAGTAACTAGAATTTAAGTAAACACTCAAAAAAAAAAAAAAGACTCCTACCTCATATCATATATAAAAATTAACTCAAATATGATGAAAGACTTGAATTAACAGCTAAAGTTATACAATTCAAAGAAGAAAACAAAGGGGTGATCTTTCATGATATTGATTATGGCAAAGATTTCTTAAATATTACACCAAAAGCATAAACAACAAAAGGAAAAAAAAAATAGATAAAATGGCTTTTATCATCAGACATAAAGATGACACAGTTGAAGAAAATTTTCAAATCATATCTGATAGGGTGTAGTATTCAGAATATATAAATAATTCTTAAAGCTCAACAATGAAAAGACAAACATTTTTTTAAGTGAGCAAAGGATTTAGGTTTACTTTTTTTTTTCTTTTTCAAAGAAAGAAATACAAATGGCTAAAAAGACATGAAAATATGCTTAACGTCATTAGTCATTGGGGAAGTGAAAATCAATGCCACCAATTATATATACCACTTTATACCCACTAGGATGGCTAAAAAAATTTTAAAGAGGAAAATAACAAATGTTGACAAGGATATAGATTAATTAGAACCACAGACATTGCTAGTGGGAATATAAATGGTGGAGCTAATAGGGAAAATGGTTTGGCAGTTTCTCAAAAAGCTAAACAATTATCATATAATTGAGCACTTCCACTTTTAAGTATATACAAAACTTGTACATGAATGTCATAAAAGCATTATTTACAATAGCCAAAAGATAGAAACAAATGCTTTTTTTTGTATTTATTGAGATGATCATATGGTTTTTCTTCTTTAATCTGTCAGTATGATGCCTAACAATACGGTGATTAATTTTTTTTTTTTTTTACTGTTTAACTAGTCTTGCATTCCTAGGATAAACTGCAATTTAGTCATGATGCATTATCCTTTCTATATGTTTTTTATTTGCTAATATTTTGTTGACAATTTTTATACCTGTTCTTGAGGAATAAGGTTTTGTAATTTTCTTTTTTGGTTTTGGTGTCAGGATGAAGCTGACCTCATAAAATGTTGGGAGTTATTCTACCCTTTAAATTTCTGAATGAATTCTTATAGAATTGCCATTATGTTACTACCAACTAATGATACAGCTCCAGATAGGTTTAAGGATTTGCTTTTTATTTTTGAAGCTTAACTTTAATTTTGCTATGATACTCACTTCAAAATTGTTTTAATGTAATCAAAATTACTTCAGGTATTTTTTATTGTATAAAAAATTTTGTAAAAAAATATATTGTTCATTCAAGCCAGTTTTCATTGTTCTCTATTACACATAAATTCTACAGTAAAATCTAAGCAATTTTTGTTCTTTTTTAAATCTAAATATTAGTGCATTTTTTAAAAAGTAAACCATTGTTATGAGCATGAAGATGGTTTAACATATATTCTCATTGGAATGGAGTTTTTAAATCAAATTTTAACAAGAACTCAAGTTTTTATGCATTTAGAATGATTATGATTTTTTAAATTTACTATAATTAATACTAATGTATTTTTTTATCTAGTCATGCAGATGGATCAATAAAATTTTGGGATGCTTCTGCAAGTAAGTTTAAGTCTCTTGTTCTATAACAGAAATATTTGGTTAATATTTACTCAGAGCCATTCACCACTTTTTAGTTTGGACAATTAATATTTCAGATACATTTTTAGCATATATATATGACTGGACTATAAAAATTCATTTCCTATGTTAGATCAATTTAAAGTACTATCTCTTCTATACTTTTCCTTTATAATATAAACAGGACTGAATTCACTGTCAGTAACTTATTATATTTACAAAAGGTAAGGTATGTTGAAAAAGTACCAAAATTTGTCAGATCAACTCTGTTGAAGGAATTTCCTTTACCTTCAGCTCTGGTCCTGGAAAAGTTCTTTTATCTCATTAGTCCACTTTTCTTCTTGTCTACCAAGCCTTTGTAAATCAAAAGAAATGATTTGATAAATGTAAATTTTAAGATGTTTGAGAATTATATAAGGAATAAGGTATTCTGCTCAGTTGTTGAAAGGAATGCAGAAATATTTCAGGCTTCATTATATCCATATATGCCCTTCATGCAAGTTATATTTACTAAATCAGATAAAGAACTGCACAAATATGACTAAAAGGCAAACAGTATAAGAGCTCTAAATGCAATACAACTCAAATTCTATTACCAGAAATTTGAGATTTGTTTGAACCAGGTCGATCTAGAAATGGTTTTTTGATTGAGTAATATTTAATGTGAGTTTTGGAAGGTAGTTAAGATTTTAATAGAAATAGGAGAAGAGTAAGTGAGTAATGACTGTTTCTGAGGATGAGTAACCAGTAATATAAAGGTAACTCTTTTGTAAATGAGGAATATAAATGAGTGCTGGAGATTTGAATTTTGTAATTATACCACGAAATCCAAGTAAAAATGTCTAGCAGGTAGGAAAAACAGGCAAGAATGGACACCAATGTAGAAACAGCATAAAAGTGATACATGAAGTTATAGAAGTAAGCAGCTTCTAAGGAAGATGATGATAAACACAAAAGCAGAGGGAAGAAGATTGAATATTGGTGATACTCTTAGCCTGCAAGCTTGAGTATTTCAGCAGTGGAATAAACCATCAGCGAGAGAAAATTAATAAAATATTTAAAACTATGAATTTTTAAGTGACTTTCTGAACTCACACAATAAAGAGCAATGTCTCAGGGAGAAATTCCAAAGGACAAAATATTTTCCTTGATGCATTTTTCCTTGTAAATCTTTGTTCCAAGAACACAATTTTATAGTGACAATTTATATGTTCCTTTCCCACCACCTCAAAGTCACTCCTTAGCTTCTAAAATGTGAGAAGACACTTTAACATCCTCACAACTAGAGTACATGGCACCCTTAAGCAGGCATAATATTTAAGAAGTTAATTTTTAAATATTTATCATATTCAGAACATATATTGCAAAGGTTTGCAGCATGTTTAATATTTTTTACTATAATCAATTATAAGGACAGATTTCCAATTTTCTGGATGTCATTGAAGACTATCACCTAGTCTGCCAATTTTAAGGAATACTAGTACTGTCCAGTACAGAAGTGAGGTTATACTGAATTTAAATAACTGAGTTTGTTATTATGTGTATTAATTTTCATTTACTGATAATAAATTACCATAATTGAGCAGCTTAAAACAGTACTTACATATTATCTTACAGTTTCTATGTGTCAGGAATCGAGGTTCAGTTTAGCTGGGTTCTTTACCTAGGGCTTCCCAAGACCACAGTCAAGGTATTGGCTCCTGCGACAGTTTCATCTGAGATTTAGTATCCTCATTCAATCTCATGTAGTTGGCAGAATGCATTTTTTTGTATCTTTAGACTCATGGCAACTTGTTTCTTCAAGCTGGCAAAGGAGTGTCACTCTAACCTCAGGGAGGGCACTAGTCCCTCTTCTAATTATTGTTATGTCAGTCCCATTAAGGATAGTCTCTGTTGATTAACTCAGAGCCAACTAATTGGGGGACTTAATTATGTCTGCAGTATCCTTTTACCATTGCTATTGTCACATAAATAATCATGGGAGTTATACCCAATCTAACCTGGAAGGCAGGCTATATAGCACTTAGTAAAATTAATGTCTTACCCATGTTCAAAATGTTTTGGTTTGACATAATTTTAGACTTAGAGAATAATTGCAAAAAAAATACCATGAAGTGGTATATAATTTTTAGCCCGATTCCCCAAATGTCAGTGTATACTCCATTTGTTCTTCCACCTTCCCCCCTTCCTCTTCTCCATATGTTCATATATATGTATGTATAGTTTTTTGTAACCATTTGTGAGTTGCAGTGATGCTTTTACACTACATGGCCCTAAAATATTTCACTGTATATTCCCTACACACATTTTTTACATAGTCAAATTATACTTATCAAAATCAGGAGATTAATATTGATGCCATGCTAATATCTAACCTCCATGACTTACTCATATTATTGTCCCAGTAACATCTTTCATAATAAAAGAAAATTGAGAATTATTTATTACATTTATCAGCTTTTCAGTTTTACTCAATTTGGAATTGTTTATGAAATTGATGTTTTTGAGGATTTGGGCCAATTATTTTTGCAAAATCTTTAATTTGGGTTTGACTGATGTTTCTCATGATCATCTTCAGACTATGCATTTTTGACAGCAACTCCTGGATTTTTAGAAATTTTCTTAATAATCTTTTATAGAATCAGAACTTTTTTATAGAAGAGTTATCATCAGGGTCTAAAATGGAAAAGATATTCTCCCAAATAAATATTCCTGAAAACAATTCACCACCCCCCGAGTTTTGAAAAATTATAATGGATCCTTTTCTAATACAGAGCCACTTAGAAAAGATTCTTTCCAAAATAATTATAGATTATTGGACTCTCATTACTAGCTAATAAATTACAAATATTTCTTACCTTAAAGATTGTCTAGAAATTTGTTGAGAAATAAATAAATAAACTGTAAGGATAGCTTCAGTCTTCCATGTAGCAATCAAAGCGGGTAATGTGAAAAAGGATTAAAGGGACTCTTTTAGGAGAGAATTAGGTTCAGTATTCCCATTGTAACCTTTCTGAGCCTCAGGGTTTTCATCAGTAAATGAAAATAACAATACTTACTTCATGGGACTTTTCTGAGGCTCACATGAGACAATATATACAAAGGACCTACATATTCTTTGGTATATAGTATATGTTCAATAAATGTTTCTTTTTCTCTGGAATCTCCTTCCAACTAAACTAATGATAAGAGTACATGACATTGAATGCTTACTAGTTAAAATGTAATTTATTTTGTCTACTTGGATTTTATTTAAGTGCTTTAACAAATACACTGAAAAAGCTTCAACAATTTCTAAGGATTAAGTTCAAATTAGAAGATAACTATGCTTCAATATTTTACAGTAACTCTGCAGATGCTGTACAAGCTAAAAACTTCAAAAGTGTTTGAAAAACAGAAGATAGGAGAAGGAAAACCAACATGTGAAATTGTAGAGGAAGATCCATATGCCATTCAGATGATTTACTGGTGTCCGGAGAGCAGAATATTCTGTGTATCAGGAGTCTCTGCATATGTCATAATTTATAAATTCAGCAGACATGAAATAACATCCGAAATAGTGGTAAGTTATTTAAAATTTAATGTTCACAGCCAGAGTTATTAAAAGAAAGCAATTATCATAGATTTTGGCTAGTATTTGGTATTGTTTTAAGCCTTCAAGACTGCTGTATTTGGCCAGTGATCCCATTCATAGGATTTTAATTATTCTTCTTACCTGTTTAACATTAAAGAATAGATTGGCTTAAAATGAAAAAACATTACTCAAACTTTGTATTATTAAATAGGTGGATTTATTTCTATATAGAATATATACAGACATTTATTGCTTTATGTATAAATGTCAAATTAGTACAGGCTGTGTTGTATATCTTTATTAAAATTTTTTGTCTTTTCTTGTCAATTGCCATAAGTGATTATTTCTCAACTACAATAAGATTATTTTTAATAATTTTCTATATAGAAACATTTTTATAGGATGGAAATAATTATGGGCTACCTTTTCTAATCTTAATTTTAAACTAACCAAGTAATTTAATTATTCAATTATGCTTTCATGGGATAAATTAAATCTAAGTTAAGGCATCTATAAATAATTAGCCTTCCCAGCTGAATCCATCTTATCATTTTATCAGAAGATAAAGATGATTAACTAAAGGCCTGTATGTAACTGTTTTTACCTCAACAGCGAAAATTAAGTAATGCCCTGTTAAAGTATATTAGTTAAAATCTCAGCCTTTTGAGTCAGATAAGCCTGTTTTAATTCTGGCTTTGCCAATGAATAGCTACATAACTCTGAGCAAATCACAAGGCTCCAGTAGTCAGTACTGGAATCTGGGTGAGACCAAGTTACTTCACTCATAATTTTCTGGGTAAATAAAATGGAAAATAATAATAAACTACAAAAAATTTAAAAAAATAAATGATAAACTACAAATGATAATGCCAATTTCATAGGTTTCTTATATAAAATCATTAGCATAGTGTCTAGGTATAGTTCTCACTCAGTAATTGGTAAGTGTTATTGTCACTAGAGACTGTATTTAGTTTTTAAGATAATTATGTAAATCACTCTGATAATATTTCTATATTCACTTTCCCACAATGACATTTGTTTTCAGCCTCAAAACTGATTTATTTATCATATGATTTCACTCATATGTGGAATTTAAGAAACAAAACAGGAACAAAGAGGAGAGGAGGGAAAAATAAAACAGGATGAAATTGGAGAGGGGGACAAACCTTGAGACTGGTAGCGATAGAAAACAAACTGAGGGTTGCCAGAGGGGAAAAGGGCGGGGGGATGGGGTAACTGGGTGGTGGACATTAATGAGGGTACATGATATAATGAGCACTGGGTATTATATAAGACTGATGAATCACTGAACTCTACCTCTGAAACTAATAATACACTATATGTTAATTAATTGAATTTTTAAAAACCTGATTTTTACATTGTAAAGCAAATGTTATAAAATTGATTTTAATTAGTGCTCGCTTTGGCAGCACATATACTAAGATTTTAATTAAAGCAATGAGTGTAGTCATCAAGTATTTACTTTGTAAACATTCTTAGATTAAAAAATAGGTTTGGGGTCATCTTTTTATTCCAATACAGTTTATCATATGTTTTTCAAGTAAGCAACTCTAACCAAGCTAATGAAATTGAGCTAAGCTAATGAAACAAAAATTAGAATTTATTTTGGAAAACGTTTACTAAATTAAGAGCCAGAATAGAATGTTTTTTAAACTAAAAGCCTTGTACAAATAATAATTTGCATGTTATATACATATGTGTAAACACATCCAGTTTATTTCCTTTCACTGGAATAACCTTGACTAGTTTCTCCTTTTATTATCTATGGAGTTGTAATTTATACCTCTAAGGGAGGATTTAGTATGTAAAAACTTTGTCTCCACCAGCAGGTATTTTTCTTATGAATCTGAAGAATTAAATATTTTACAGTTTTTTGTGAATGCCAGTGAATGTTCCATGTATTTCACTATTTAAATCAATTTGGGATATTTTAACTTTACTATAAATTGAAATTGAGTTTATTAGCCTGAAAAAGTAATAATTACCAAAAATTTATTAGAAATTTTAATGTGATTAGTTATTATTAGATTAAATTAAAACTTGATTTTTTTTAAGTCATTAGAGGTACGACTTCAGTATGATATTGAAGATATTATTACCCCAGAACCAGAAACAAGTCCTCCATTTCCAGATCTCTCATCCCAGCTTCCTTCTTCAAGGAGTCTTTCCGGAAGCACTAACACTGTGGCTAGTGAAGGAGGAACAAAGGACAGTATCCCATGCCTCAAGTAAGAGTTGCTACCAAATTTTCAAACAATTTTACATAGTAATCATATCATACTTTGGAACTATGCCAAATAAAACTATTCTTCTCTTTTATTAAGTTGTTGTCAATTGGCCCACAATCTACCTAGGGATACTGTGTTCTTTCTTTGAATATCCATGAAGAGGGCACAATATTTTCATATTTCATTACAAATTCATGGGTTTTCTTTCCAGGTGGATCCTAAAGAAAACATGGCTTTAATAGAATGGGAACATGTATGGTAGGGCAGAAACTTGGCCACTTGCTATTTCCCAATTTAAAGTTTGTTTAGGGAATTTCTTCAGTTGGAATCAAAAAGAAAGCCATATTTATTTACTATCTACTACAAGAATACTGTGTTAGAAAAGAGGATCATGATTGCTAGGATATTGCAAAAATAATATTTCTTTCTTCCTTTTAACTGATACTATTAAGAAGATGAGATTTAAACAAAAAGTAGATGAGGGAGTTAGCTGAAATGTTATCTAGTAGAAGAGCACTCCAGGCAGAAGAACAGCTAGAGCAAATGCTTTAAAGTTCCATTCTCATGAATTGGAAGAGCAAATATTGTTAAAATGTCTATGCTTCCCAGAGCAATGTATACATTCAATGCAATCCCTATTAAAATAACATCAGCATTTTTCACAGAGCTGGAACAAACAATCCTAAAATTTGTATGGTCCAGAAAAGCCCATGAATAGCCAAAGGAAAGTTGAAAAAGAAAAACAAAGCTGGTAGCATCACAATGCTGGACTTCAAGCTCTATTACAAAACTGTAATCATCAAGACAGAATGGTACTAGCACAAAAACAGACACATAGATCAGTGGAACAGAACAGAAAATCCAGAAATGGACCCTCAACTCTATGGTATACTAATCTTCGATGAAGCAGGAAAGAATATCCAATGGAAAAAAGATAGTCTCTTTAACAAATGGTGTTGGGAAAATTGGAGAGCCACAAGCAGAAGAATAAAACTAGACCATTTTCTTACACCATACACAAGATACATCTCAAAATGAATGAAAGACCTAAATGTTAGACAGGAATCCATCAAAATCCTAGAAGAGAATACAGGCCGCAACTTCTTAGACCTCAGCTGCCACAACCCTGGCTAGACAGATGTCCAAAGGCAAGGGAAACAAAGGCAAAAAATGAGTTATTGGGACTTTATTAAGATAAAAAGCTTTTCACAGCAAAGGAAACAGTTGACAAAACCAAGAGGCAACTTAAAGAATGGGAGAAGATATTTGGAAATGTTTATCAGACAAAGGGTTAGGATCCAAAATCTATAAAGAACCTGTCAAACTCAACACCAAAAGAACAAATAATCTAGTCAAGAAATAGGCAGAAGACATGAACAGACATTTCTCCAAAGAAGATATACAAATGGCCAACAGAAGGGCACATGATATAATGACCATTGGATGTATATACTATTAATGGATCAATGAACTCTACCTCTGAAACTAATAATAAAATATATATCAATTAATTGAATTTAAATTTAAAAAATGGCCAACGAACACATGAAAAAATGTTCAACATCACTTGGCATCAGGAAATACAAATCAAAACCACAATTAGATACCACCTCACACCAGAATGGTGAAAATTAACATAAGGAAACAAATGTTGGCAAGGATGCAGAGAAAAGGGAATCCTTTTACACTGCTGGTAGGAATGCAAGCTTGTACAGCCACTCTGGAAAACAGTATGGAAGTTCCTCAACAAGTTAAAAATAGTGCTACCCTATGACCCAGCAATTGCACTACTAGGTATTTACCCCAAGGATACAAATGTAGTCATCTGAAGCACCTGCAACCTAAGGTTTATAGCAGCAATGTCCACAATAGCCGTATCATGGAAAGAGCCCAAATGTCCATTGACAAATTAATGGATAAGTAAGATGTGAGTGATACACACACACAATGGAGTATTACTCAGCCATCAAAAGTGAAATCTTGCCATTTGCAACATGGGTGGAACTAGAGGGTATTATGCTAAGTAAAATAAGTCAATCAGACAAAGACAATTATCATATGATTTCACTTATGTGGAAATTAAGAAACATAACAGGAGAGCATAGAGGAAGGGAGAAAAAAATAAAACAAAATGAAATCAGAGAGTGAGACAAACCATAAGGGATGCTTAACCGTAGGAAACAAACTGACAGTTGCTGGGGCAGGGGGGTGAGGAGATGGGGTACTGGTGATGGGCATTAAGGATGGCATGTAATATAATGAGCACTGGGTGCTATATATAACTGATAAGTCACTGACCTCTACCTCTGAAATTAATAACATACTGTTAATTAACTGAATTTAAATAAAAGTAAATTAACAAAAATAGGGGCACCTGGGTGACTCAGTCGGTTAAGCATCTGCCTTCGGCTTAGGTCATGATCTCTGGTCCTGGGATTGAGCCCCACAGCAGGCTCCCAGCTTAGTGGGGAGTCTGCTGTTCCCTCTCTCTCTGCCCCTCCACCTGCTTGTGCTCGCTCTCTCTCTTAAATAAATAAAATCTTTTTTAAAATAAAATAAAGTGGCTCGCATATAGGGATGTCAGTATAGCTAAGACAAGAGGAGCAAGGTGGGGAGTTGTGGCGAGGGTAGTAGGAGATGGAGTCAGATGAGTAACAGAGAGCCAATATAGGCCATTGTAAGGGTCTTGGCTTTTATTCCTAATTAAATGGAGGATTCATTATAGTGTTTTTAATAGAGAGGAAACATGTTCAGACTTACATTTTAAATTGATCACTTTGGTGGCTTTGTTGAAAATGGATTTAGAAGGGAAGGGTAGAAGCCAGGAGACCAGTAAGGAGGTTATTGTACCTAACTAGAGATGATATTAAAGGCTGAAAGATTCAACAAATAAAAATACAGAATGCTTATTTAAATTTGAATTTCAGGGATCCCTGGGTGGCGCAGCGGTTTAGCGCCTGCCTTTGGCCCAGGGCGCGATCCTGGAGACCCGGGATCGAATCCCACGTCAGGCTCCCGGTGCATGGAGCCTGCTTCTCCCTCTGCCTGTGTCTCTGCCTCTCTCTCTCTCTCACTGTGTGCCTATCATAAATAAATAAAAATTAAAAAAAAATTTAAATTTGAATTTCAGATAAACAATAAACATTTTTTGGTATCAGTATATCCTAGATGCTACATGGGACACACTTGCAGTAAAAAACAAAGCAAAAAACCTACTTATTGTTTATTTGAAATTCAGATTTAAATATGGAAAGATCCCAGATGTCCATCAACTGATGAGTGGATAGAGATATGGGGAGTGTATATAAAATAAATATACATATAATGGAATATTACTCAGCCATTGAAAAGAATGGAATCTTGCCATTCACTCATGTGCAAAATTTAAGAAACAAAACAGATAAACATAGGGGAAGGGAAGGAAAAATAAAATAAAACAAAAACAGAGAGGGAGGCAAACCTTAAGAGACTCTTAACTATAGGTAACAACCTGAGAGTTACTAGAGGGGAGGTGGACGGGGGAATGGGGTAACTGGGTGATGGGCATTAAGGAGGACACTGGAAGTAATGAGCACTGGGTGTCGTATGCAATTGATAAATCACTAAATTCTACCTCTGAAACTAATAATATAGTATGTGTTAATTAAATTAAATTTAAATTTAAAAATTTAATTTAAAAACTGCTCAGATTCTGGATATATTTTTAAGGTAGCACAAACAGTATTTGATGATTGAGTGGATATAATAAGGTACAAGAGAAGGATTGTAGTATGACTTCAAGGGTTTTTAATTGAATAGTTGGAAAGATACAAGTTGTTATTAACCAGAATAGATAAGGCTGTAGATCAATTAAATTTCGAGGAATGAGCAGAAATTCAGATTTTGGACATGTTGAACTTTCTTTTTTAAAGATTTATTTATTTGATTGAGAGAGAGAATGGGCAGGGGTAAGGGGCAGATGCATAGGGAGAGAGAAAATCTCAAGCAGACTCCCTCCTAAACATGGAGCCTGATGTGTGGGACTCTATCCCATGACCCTGAGATCATGACCTGAGCCAAAATCAAGAATTAGAATGCTTAATCAATTGAGCCACCCAGGTATCCCCACTTAGATGTGTTGAGATCTTACATTTGGTGGTAGATTAATGATTCTTATTGTCATGCATTATAACTTACATATGTGTAACAAATGTTATGTAAGAAAATAGACAATAAAAATAATTTAAAATATTAACCTCAAGAATAAGAAAAAGGAAGTGATGAAGGCCTGAAACAGTTGTGGACTTGCCTGATTGAAAAGCTACTTAAACAAACCTACTTAAGTGGTTGGGTATATTTTAAGAAAGCTAGAAGATATGTCCACCTGTGTACTGCCCTCAGTGCCTGGTATTGTATATTTCTGTCAGAAGATTCTATGTAACTTCTAAAGATAAGCATGAGCTTACTTAAACTGTATGTAATAGAACTAGTTTTCTCTCTTTTTTTTTTAGTGTGAAGACACGACCAGTGAGGATGCCTCCAGGGTATCAAGCAGAACTTGTTATTCAGTTGGTGTGGGTGGACGGTGAGCCTCCCCAACAGATTACTAGTCTTGCTGTAAGCTCAGCATATGGAATGTAAGTAAACATTCTAATTTGTATTTTTTAATATATTTGATATACTCAGATGTTTCTTTTAAAATATTTAAGTCCTAAAAATGGAAAGAAGCCCTTACCTAGATTTTTACTTGGTTGAAAATCATATAAGAAAAATGTTAAATTATGATTATTTGTTCTTGCTTGAAGTCAAACTTGTGATAATATTCCCATTTTTAATTTTAGGAGGTTGTTAGGATTTTATTACACGCACTTTAAAAGTTTTCTATCCTTTTCTTCCTTGTGTTCTAATTTGGATACTTTTTTCTGACTTGTCTTTTAGAGTTCACTAATTCCCCCTTCAACTGTTTGGGAGATCCACCCATGGAGTTCAGTTTCAGTTATTTTAATTTTAACTTCTATGCCTTTCATTTGGTTCTTTTTAAAGTTTCTTATCTTCCTAAATTATCATTCTTGTCCTTCATTTCTTTAAACATAGTGAATATAGATCCTTTAAATATCTGTTTGATAATTCCCTATCTGGTATCTAGCTTATTATTTGTCCTGGATTTTGATCATATCATCTTTGTGTAACCCAGATTCGCTTGGTTTGTATTCTAATGTTTTTATGGAATGTTATATGGAATTTATATACCATCATATATTTATTTATATGTTTATAAATAAACATTATATTATAAAGGTAATTTTGAGTTCTAAGTGATGCTATCATCCTGCAAGAAGTATTCATATTTCCTTTAATAGGCTAGACTAAAAGGCAGTAGAGAGCTCAGAACAACATAACCCAATCAGACATTCTTTGAAAGTTGAATTGTATTCCCTTTAAAAGATAATTTAATTCTAAAGTAATCCTTATTTCTAGATTGTTGACCTCCATAGAAATTGTGCCAAATTATATTCCCATCAACAATGTTTAGAATGCCTGATCTTCCATTACCTTTTTTTTAACAGTGGTGTATAACCAAACTTTTAATCCCTGTCATTTTAAGAAGTACATTAGAAAAAAAAGAAAGAAAGTACATTAGAATATTCTCATATCTTAAGTGAAATTGAACATATTTTCCTGTACTGTGACATTTCTGCTTATATTCTTTGTTCATTTTTCTGCAGAGTTGTTGGTATTTCTCTTATAGATTTGAGAAAACTATTTACATAGTAGGAAAGTTAGCTTTCTATGTGATATAACTTACCAGTATTTTCCTTTTTTTTATGAGATTGTTTAGAATGTTTTTTTCCATGCATAAATTCAAATTTTTTTAAAAGTAATCCTATTTTTTATGGTTTTGGATTTTGTGTCATACTTAGAAAAGCTTTCCTTACTTACTATATTCTCTTTTAATATATTTATTTTTAACATACTTAAGTGTTTCTTTTGTCTAGCATTTAATTAGGAATAAATATGAAATAGGGATTAAACTATATTTCTTTCTGGATGACAATGGATTATACCAATACCACTTCCTGAATACTTCATCTTTTCCCTCAAAATTTAGAATCATCTTTGATCAAGTAATACATTTTAAAAATATTTTTGGCTCTAATTCTATACTTCCCAGTCTGTCCCTCTGCTAAGTCTGATGAGCTCCAAGAGCTCTGTGAAGCCATTTGAAAGTGAAATTAGCTAAAAAAACCCTTTGGTGTTCCTGGAGTTTTTACTATGTGATTATACATAAGGAGAACTTGTTCTTGATTGAAAATTTGTTTGATAGGAAAACTGGCAGAAACAGCCCTTAACGAAGGGAGGAGAGGAAGGAAGTATGGAATAGTCAATAATCCCATTAATTTATATGACAAGAATATATAACCCAAGTAGTTATAGCAGATGACTGACCTCAAGCCATTTTCAGGGTTCTGTCAAGAGATTGACCTAAAAAGGCAAAGAATGACAAAATTAAGAGGCTATGAAGGTATATCACCAGGTTCAGAAGCTGAATGCTATTTAGAATAAGTCAGCATATTTTCCAGGTAAAGTAACCGTGGGGGTGAGGGTCTGAAGAACCTACACTTGTATGAGAAAGACAGCTTGGATACCTTCCTCATAGACAGTTTTAACTGCCAAAATACTCCATCCAGCTCAAGTGGCTACTTATGTAAATCCCAGCAAAATTTTAAGACATAAGTAATACCAATATTATACAAAAACTTTGAGAATTGAAAAGGAAAAAATCATATTCATCTCATTATAGGCCAACATAATCTGATGTCAAAATATGAAAAGACCATTACTAAAAGTGGAACATAAATATAGGCGTAAAAATCCCAGCCAAAGTATAAATAAATCTAGTAATAAAATAATTACATATTATAACCATGTTTGGTTTATACCAGGAATGCAAGGCTTAATATTTGAAATGAATTCATGTAATCATCACATTAAAGGATAAAATAGAAAACTATATAAGCCATGAGATGTAAAAAGCAAGAACATTTGGTAAAAATTTATCATCTGTTTGTGATTTAAAAAGAAAAATTTATGGGCAGCCCGGGTGGCTCAGAGGTTTAGCGCTGCCTTCCACACAGGGCCTGATCCTGGAGACCTCGGATCGAGTCCCAAGTCAGGCTTCCTGCATGGAGCCTGCTTCCTCCTCTGCCTGTGTCTCTGCCTCTCTCTCTCTCTCTGTCATGAATAAACAAAATCTTTAAAAAATTTTAATTAAAACAAGAAGGAAATTGAAAAGAAAAATAGAAATTATTATGTATGTACATCATTTAGATACTTTGCAGATAAATTTTAGAATTACTAATAGAATTTAACAAGATTGCTGGACATGAAGGCAATGTAAAAATATACTGAAAAAGTAGAAACTAAAATTGTATTAAGATCCCACTTACAAAAAAATAAAAATAATAAAAAATCTAGGACTATACCTAATAAAAGATGATCAAGACTTCTACACAGAAAACTATAAAACCTCAAAGAAACTAAAGAACTTAAATCATGTAATGTAAAATTCAATAATAGAATAAAGATGTCAGGTTTTCACAAATGATCTGTAGATTTACAACAATGCCAAAATAAATTTTAGCAGGTTTTCTTTTTTCCCCTTGAAGTTTAAAACTAGTTCTAAAATTTATAGAGAAATACAAACGCCACAGTTAGCTAACATAGTACTCTTTAAAGAAAAACAGAATTAGAAGACTTGCTCTATTGGAAAACATGACTTATTAAATAAAGATATATAAGTCATAACAGTGTTTCTATGGGCACAGGAGAGACAGACAAAAATCAATGCACATAAGAAAGAGTGCAGTAAGAAATCCAGGTCAGGGATCCCTGGGTGGCTCAGCGCTTTAGTGCCTGCCTAACACCCAGGGCATGATCCTGGAGTTCCAGGATCGAGTCTCATATCAGGCTCCCTGCATGGAGCCTGCTTCTCCCTCTGCGCCTGCCTCTCTCTCTCTCTCTCTCTCTCTCTCTCTCTCTCTCTCTCTCCCTGTCTCTCTGTGTGTGTGTCTCATGAATAAATAAAATCTTAAAAAAAAATCCAGGCATTTATAGCTATTTTGGTTCTGCAGAGCAATAGAGGAAATGACAGTTTTCCCCCAATAAATACTATAAAGTCAACTGAAAAATTATAGAAAAAAAAGTGAAATTTGACTCTTCTTTCCTACTATACACAAAGCTTCTAGAAAGTATTATAGGAGAATACTTTCATTAGACAATAATATTCAAAAAGTATTAATCATAAAGAAAAACATTAAGAACTTCTTGGGGAAAAAAGGTGCCATTAAGAGAGTGAAATGACAAGACAAGGAAGAGAGAGTTGAATTGATTGTATCTGACAGACTCATTCATATGCAGAGTGTAAAACGAGTCTCATGAATCATCAATAAGAAAAAGGCAAATAATAGAAAGAATGCAGAAGAAATTTGAATATGTCACAAAGAAAGATATATGAACAATATATTTTCATATATATGTGTGTATATATACATATATATATACACAAAAACACACATATATATATGAAGGTACACAACCTTATTAGTAATGTTGGCAGGGTTTGCAAAGATACTAGGTAACAGGAACTCATACATTGCTGTTAAAAGGGTAAATTGTTGAAACTACTTTATAAAATTGTCAGCATTATTTACCCATTTTAGCATGTAAATGTTGGCACACTCAAAAGTTTCATTTTTAGGTGTATACCCAAAGAAAGACAAGCACATGTATATCAAAAGAAAGTGGCCTTATTTGCAAGGGTAGTATTATATTTATAATAGTCCCAAACTACAATCAAATTATGTCCATCAGAGTAGATTGAATAAATTGTAACATATCCATTTGAATTCTACAGCAATTAAAATGAAAACTACATTTACATGTAACAATATATATAAAAAAGCCAAAATCTCAAAAACAAGCAAAACTCGTATAGAAAGTTAGATTTTGGGAGAGGAAAGATTAGCGATAATTGGCAGAAACATGAAACAGCTGCTTGTACCATACTATTTCTTGACATAGTGGTGGTTATGTGGGATTGTTCGCTTTGTGATAATTCATTGAAGTGCACAATTATGTCCACTTACATTTATGAATGTGAATAAGAGTAAAATATAAATATTTTTGCAAATAATTGAGTAATTTTATTTCTAGAAATTTATCCCATAAATATACTCTATATTTTAATGCAAATAACTTGTGAAGGATATTCATTGTTGTTTGTTTTTTTTAAGATTTCATTTATTCATTCATGAGTAACACACAGAGAGAGACAGAGACACAGGCAGAGGGAGAAACAGGCTCCTCACAGGGAGCCCGATGTGGGACTCCATCCCTGGACCCAGGATCATGCCCTGAGCCAAAGGCAGATAGATGTTCAACCACTGACCCACCCAGGCACCCCATTATTGTATTGTTAGTAGCAAAAGACTGGAAGCAACCTATTGTCTGTTAACAAAATTCTAGGTAAAATGATTACACATTAATATTGTGGAGTTATTTTAAAAATTCACTTCCTATTAATTTACATAGAATAATTACCAAAGTACCTACTAAGTTAAATCAAGGTACAGGATATTATTTATACTATAAAACATTGTTTATCTGTAATATGCTATAAACATCGAGAGTTCATTTTTTTAATTCCTACAAATTGATAGGAAAAAAATTACCCAGGATCCCTGGGTGGCGCAGCGGTTTGGTGCCTGCCTTTGGCCCAGGGCGCGATCTTGGAGACCCCGGACCGAATCCCTTGTCGGGCTCCCGGTGCATGGAGCCTGCTTCTCCCTCTGCCTGTGTCTCTGCCTCTCTCTCTCTCTGTGACTATCATAAATAAATTAATTAATTAAAAAAAAAGAAAAAATTACCGAATTAAAAAATAAGCAAACTATATAAACAGATCATTCAGAGGAGAAATACAAATGGCCAATGAATATGAATATAACTTTACTAATAACAAGTAAAATATTTGAGACAACAGAATAGCAATTTTTATCCATTATATGAGAGAATTTTTAAAGATTGCTAATACTTTCTGTTAATATGAGGAAATGGATTCTCTTTTATACATTTATCTTTTAAAATAAAACTGGGCATATCTTTTGGTCCTAAAATTATGATCTTATTGAGATTTTTACAATTTCTGAAGACTCTCACTTATGTACAGTTTGTAGAAGGTTGTTCTATATTATATTACATAAAATAACGAAATATTTAGAATCTATATAAATGTCCAGAAATAGGAAGATGCTCCTTCAAAAAACATGTTATTTTTGTACTTTAGAATACAATGCAACAGTTAAACAACACAAACAAGGAAATATGTCTGACATATTTTCGTGAAAATAAGTTATAGAACAAGTATATGCTTGCTAAAATATAAAGAAAGGGCAAGTATTTAAAAATGTTAATGGCAATCATTTTTGAAAAAGGGATTGGCATACAGTGGGCCAATTAAGGGGACTTTCATCTTATATTTATTGTTGAAATTTTTAAAGTAAAAATAATTTTTAAAATTAAAAAAAAAGAAAGAAAAGTTTGCTTTGTGCCTCTGAACATACTTTCCTTAGGGACTTGGAGATGTGAGTTGGTGAGAATCATCAGACACCAGAAATGGTGATAATATCCTGGACCTATGGTATATGACCAATGACTTGAAAGTCATTCGAAAGTATGAAACTGATAGAATACAGCAAGGTAACTGAAAACAAAATGTGTGGAGAAAAAAGATGAGAAATTAAAGTCATTGAAGGAATCTAATGAGATTAAATGTGAATATTTTACTTTCATTCCAAAGATAAAAGCAATTATGTTCTTCTATTATTATCTTCTTCCCATAATTTCCAGAGGATACAGAGCCATAAAGCTTTGATAGTTAGGTTTAGTGGGAGCTCTATATTTTTTTAGTTACTGAGATAATCAAATACAGAGTTAAAGAGCATGAATGTTAGAGTCAGATTATTTGGGATTTAATTTTTTTAAAGATTTTATTTATTTATTTGAGAGAGAGAGAGAGACAGAGATAGCAAGAGAGCAGGAGCAGGGAGGAGAGGAAGAAGCAGGCTGAGCAGGAAGCCCTATGCTGGTTCTATCCCAGGACCCCAGGATCTTGACCCAAAGGCAGACACCTAACTAATTGAGCCACGCAGGTGCCACTGAGATTAAAAATTTACTGCTGCTTACTAGCTGTTGAATCTTAGAAAAGTTATTTAAAATGTCTATGTTCAATTTCCATATCTGCAAAATGAGATAAAATGTTGTGAGGATTAAATGTATTAATATATAAAACGTAGGGACGCCTGGGTGGCTCAGCGGTTAAGCGTCTGCCTTCGGCAAAGGCTTCCTGGAGTCCCAGGATCAAGTCCCACATTGGGCTTCATTTAGGCAGCCTGCTTCTCCCTCTGCCTGTGTCTCTGCTTCTTTCTCTCTCCTGTGTCTGTCATGAATTAATAAATAAGATCTTATATAAATAATAAAAAAATGAAAAATAAAATGTAACTTTTAGGGGCACTTGGCTTGCTCAGTCAGTAGAGCATGCAATTCTTAATCAAGGTTATGAGATCAAGCACCACATTGAGCATAGAGCTTAAGAAATAAAAATAAAATGAAACTTTGAGACTCAGCGCAGGATACACATGACATATTCAAATAGAACAATTGAAGAGTTTTTAATAATGGATTATTTATCTAAGATGCAGAAGAACATGAAATACTATAGTATCCCAGGGCTAGAAAGGATAGAGTTTTATTGCCACCCATAAAATAATAACTTGATGATATAATTATTACAATGTTATTTACTTGGATACAAAGTAAACCAATAATAGACTGATTTTATCTTAAAAATCAGAAAGAATATAAATGAGGAGAGAATCAAGATGGCAGAGTAGGAAGACTCTGAATAAAGTTCTCCATGGACACATCAAAATTACAACTATGTGTAAGACAACTTTTTCTGCAAATGACCTGAAGACTAAAAAAATAACTCTTACACTATTAAGGATATAAAAGAAAAGCTACACTGAGACAGGAAGGAGGGGAAGAGAGGCAGACTAGTTATGACTTATATCCTTAGCACGGGAACCCCAAGCCAGAAGAATATCACAAAGGCAGAGGTACTCCCTGAGTAGGTAAAGGGTAAGGCATTACATCAGGCACCTCTGCTTTGAGGACTTGCACTGGGAAGATGTGCCCCCATAACATTTGCCTTTGAAAATCAGCAGAGCTTAACTCTGAGAAAGCCACAGGGCTATAGGAAAATGAGACTCTGCTCACAAAGAGCCTATGCACAAACTCATTTGCACCAAGATCCAACATAGAGGCAGCAATTTAAAAGGATACTTGAAGGATAAGTACTCCTCCAAAGTGGCTCCTGCCCCAGGGGGTGTGGTGGATATGGGGGTACTCCCCACCAATGCAGCTGCAACAGTCATGGCCAGACCTTGTAGCCAACTATAAGGGAGACTAGCACCCCCAAAATACATACTCACAAAACTGTAGCCCAGCCTCAGCCACTGTGAGGAGGACCAGCCCACCTACCAGTACACACGTAGCAGCTGGAGCCCAACCACAACAGAATGAAATATAGAACCCACATAGGAGACACACTGGAGCACCTGGTTCTGGGGAATAGGGAAGATTGCACCTCTGAGCCACACTGAAAATCTTCTACCTAACGCCACTCCTTCACAAGTGGAAGATGTAGCTGATCTACTTAATATGTAGAAACAAACTCACAAAATCAAGCAGAATGACAGAGAGGAATATGTTCCAAATAACAGACAAACCTCAGAAAAAGAATTAAATGAAACTGAGATAAGGAATCTACCCAATAATGAGTTTCAAATTATGGTCATAAAGATGCTAACCAAAGTTGGGGAAAGAATGGATGAACACAATGAGGACTTTAACAGAAAGATAGAAAACATTAAAAAAAGCCAATCAGAGCTAAAGAATATAATAACTGAAATGAAAAATACACTCAAGAGAATCAACAGTAAATAAGATGATGCAAAAGTACAAATTAGTGATATAGAAGACAGGGTACTGGAAATTACCCAAGCTGAACATCAAAAAGAAATTTAAATTGAGAATAGTTTAAGGGACCTCTGGGACATCAAGTGTACTAGCGTTTACATTATAAGGGCTCCAGGAGAATGAGAGAAAGAAGAGGAAAATTTAATTGAAGAAATAATAGCTGAAAACTTCCCTAACCTGAGTAAGGAAACAGACATTCATGTCCAGGAGTCATAGCCCCAAACAAGAAGAACCAAAGAGATCAGCACTAAGACACAAAATAATTAAGATGTCAAAATTAAAGAGAGAACTTTAAAAGCAGCAAGGGTAAAGCAACTAGTTATGTACAAAGGAACCCCCATAAGATTATTGGGTGATTTTTAGCAGAAGCCTTGCAGGCCAGAAGCAGTGTCATGACGTATTCAATGAGATGAAAGAAAAAATACATACAACCAAGAATACTCTATCCAGCAAAGTTTTTATTCAGAATTGAAAGAGAAATAAAGAATTTCCCAGACAAAAGGTAAAGGAGTTCATTACCACTGACCTGGCCATACAAGAAATGTTAAAGGGACTTCTTTAAGTAGAAAAGAAAAGTCCATAACTAGAAGTAAAAAATAATGAAAGATAAAAACCTCACAAGTAAAAGCAAAAACAGAGTAAGGGTAGTGGGTCAACTTATTTGATCCTCTATTTGCTACCACTTCAGACCTAAAAACATAATAAACTAAAGGTGAAGGATGCAAATTGAAGTGTAAAAAAAAAATGCTGGTGTCACAATATTTATATCATAAATGAACTTTAAAACAAAGATTGTAATAAAAGACAAAGAAGGGAATTATATCATCTTACAGGGATTAATCCAACAAGAGGATATAATAATTGTAAATAATAATAACCCTACATAAAAGCACCTAATATATAAAGCAAAATAATAATATAAAGCAAAATATTAATATAACTAAAGGGAGAAATTGACAATAATAAAAAAATAATAGGGAACTCTACCACCCCATTTACATCAATGGGTAAATCATTCAAATAGAAAATCAAAAGCAAACAGTGGCTTTGAATGACACATTAGACTGGATGGACCTAACAGAAGTACAAACTGTACAATCCAAAAATAGCAGAATACATTCTTTACAAGTGCACGTAGAATATTTCCAAGATAGATCACATGTTAAGCCACAAGTCTCAATAATGTTAAGAATGCTGAAATCATATCAAGCATATTTTCTGACCACAATGGCATGAAACCAAAATCAATTACAAGAAAAGAAACTTATGTAAAAAACAAAAAAGTAGATGTTAAACAACATGCTACTAAACAAGCGGAACAAGAAGGAAATCAAAGAGGAAATTAAAAAAATAGCTGGAGACAAATGAAAATGGAAACACAATGGCTCAATATCTTGGGATGTGGCAAAGGAGTTCTAATAGGAAAGTTTACAGCAACACGGGCCTACCTCAAGAAACAAGAAAGATCTCAAATATCCAGTGTATCCCTTCACCTAAAAAACTAGAAAAAGAAGAATAAACAAAGCCCAAAGTTAGTAGAAAGAAGGAAATAATAAAGATCACAGCAGAAACAAATGAAATAGAGATTTCAAAAAGAAAGAAAAAAGAAAATATCAATAAAACCAGAAGCTGATTCTTTGAAAAGATAAAAAAAAATTGATAAACCCTTAGGAAAATTCAATTAAAAAAAAAAGAGAAGACTCAAAATCAGAAACAAAAGAGAACAATTCACACTTCAGAAATACAAGGATTTTAAGAGACTACTACAAAGAAAATATGCCAACAAATGAACAACATTAAAGAAATGGGTAAATTTCTAGAAAAACATAATCTGCCAAGAGTGAATCTAAAAGAAATAGAAAATATGAATGGACCAATTACTACTGAGGAAATTAATTCGCTAGCCAGCAAAAGTTAGACCAGATGGTGTCGCACGTGAATTCTACCAAACATTTAAAGAAGAGTTGATGTCTATTTTTCTCAAACTATTCCAAAAAATAGAAAAGGAAGAAATTTTTCCAAATTCATTCTACAAGACCAACATTACCCTGATGCCAAAACCAGAAAAAAACACTACCAAAAATCAAAACTATAAGCCAATAGCCCTGCTGAACATAGATTCAGAACTCCTTGATAAAATAATAGCAAACCGAACTCAACAATACGTTAAAAAGAATCATTCACCACAATCAAGTAAGATTGATTCCTGTGACACAAGCATGGTTTATAATTCATAAATCAATCAACTTGATACACCACATTAACAAAATGAAAGATAAAAACTATAAAATAATCTCAATAGATGAAGAAAAAACATTTGAAAAATATGACATTCGTTTATGATAAAACTCACAACAGTATGGGTTTGGAGGAAACATACTGCAACATAATAAAGCCATATATGAAAAACTTACAGCCAACATCATACTCAGTAGTCAAACACTGAGGGCTTTCCCTCTAAGATCTGGAACAAGGCAAGGATGTCCACTCATGCCTTTTATTCAACATGGTATTAGAAGTTCTGGATGCAACAATGAGCCAAGAAATAAAAGGTATACAAATTGGGAAGGAAGAAATCAAACTTTCCCTATTTACAGATGACATTATACTGTATGTAGAAAACCCAAAAAAAATTCACCAGAAACTACTAAAATAGATAAATGAATTCAGCAAAGTTGCAGGAAACAAAATTAATATACAGAAATGTGTTCCATGTATGTACATGAGTAACAAAATGGAGAGAATAGAGAAAGAAAAACTAAGAAAACAATCCCAATTACAATTATATCAAAAAGAATAAAATACCAGAGAATACAAAGAATAACTTAACCAAGGAGGGGAAATATCTGTAACTCTGAAAACTCAGAAGACACTGATGAAAGAAACTGAAGACAACACAAACAAATGAAAAGATACACCACATTCATGGATTGGAAGAGTTAATAACATTAAAATGTCCCTATTACCCAAATAATCTATACATTCAATATAATTCCTATCAAAATACGGTATTATTTTTCACAGAACTAGAACATGTATTCCTAAAATTTGCATGTAAGCACAAAAGAACCACAAATAGCAAAATAAGTCTTAAGAAAGAAGAATAAATCTTTAAGTATCATAGTTCTAGGTTTCAAGATATTTTATAAAGCTATAATAATCAAAACAGTATGGTATTGGCATAAAAAGACACAGACCAACAAAGCAGAATAGAGAACCCAGAAATAAACCCATGCTTATATGATCAATTAATCTATGACAATGGAAGCAAGAGTATATAATGCAGAAAAGACAATCTCTTCAAAAAATGGAATTAGGAAAACTGGACAGCTAAATGGAAAAGAATAAAACTGAACCACATCTGACACCAACTAAAAAATAATCTCAAATGGATTAAAGATCTTAATGTAAGACATAAAACCACAAAGTTCCTAGAAGAAAACAAAGGCAGTAATTTCTTTGACATTGGCCTTAGCAACAGTTTTTTAGATATGTCTTCTCCCAAAAGGGGGAAAAAAGCAAAAATAGATCATTGGGGCTACACCAAAAGCTTTTGCATAGCAAAGGAAGCCATAAACAAAACTGAAAGGCAATTTACTGAATGGGAGATATGCAAATGATACATCTGGTAAGGAGTTAATTTCCAAAATACATAAAGAATTTACATAATTCAATACCAAAAAAATCTGATTAAAAATGGGTAGAGGAATGACAACTGGGTGGTTCAGTGGTTGAGTGTCTGCCTTTGGCTAGGGGTCCTGGGATCGAGTCCCACAGCAGGCTCCTTCTCCATATGCCTATGTCTTTGTGTCTCTCATAAATAAATAAATAAAAATCTTTTTTTAAAAAAATGGGTAGAGGACCTGAGAAGACATTTTTCTAAAGATATACAGATGGCCAACAGACACATAAGATGTTCAACAGCACTAATTATCAGGGAAATGCAAATCAAAACCACAATAAGATATCACACCTGTCAGAATGCCCAGTATTAAAAAGACAAGAATAACAAGAGTTAGTGAGGATGTGCAGAAAAGGGAACCCTTGTGTACTGTTGGTTAATGTAATTTTGTAAGCCACTATGGAAAACAGTATGGGTTCCTCAATAATTAAAAATGTAAACATCATATGATCCAGTAATTCTACTGCTGGATATTTATCTAAAGGAAATAAAAATAAAAATATAATTTAAAAAGATATGGAAGCAACCTGTTTACATCAATAGATGAATGGATAAAGAAGATATGACATACACATCAGACACACATACACACACAATGGAATGTTACTCAGCCATGAAAAAGAATGAGATCTTACTATTTGCGACAACATGGATGGACCTAGAGGGTATCATGCTACATGAAATAAGTTTGAGAAAAACAAACACCATACGATTTCATTTATATGTTGAATCTACAAAACAAATGAATGAACAAACAGAAACACCCATAAATACAAAGTTTTTTTCAGAGGGGATGGGGTTGGTAGGTGGAGCAAAATAGATGAAGGGCTTTAGTGGGTGCAAACACACAGTTGTAAAATAAATCACAGGGAGGAAAAGTACAGCATATGGAATACAGTCCATAATATTGTAATGACTGTATGTTGATAGATGGTAACTACACTACTGTGGTGTGCATCGTGTAATGTATAGAATTGTTAAATCACTATGTTGTATGCCTGAAACTAATATAACGTTGTCAATTATAGGAACTTAAATTAGGCTTCTTATGAGAAAATAAACCTAAGATATACATGACCTACAACAGTACTGTCCTATAGGTCTTTCTGCAGTGATGGAAATGTTTTATAAACTATGGAAATGTTCTATAATTCAGTCCAATATGTTACTGCTAATCACAGTAAACATCTAAAAAGAAGCTAGGACAACTAGGAACTGCATTTTTAACTCTGTGGAATGAAGTTAAATTTTAGATTAAAAATTTAAACAAATTTTTGTCATTACATAGTGGTATATCAGAAAGAAAACAAAGCTATTTTTAAGACTGAATTATTAAACCAATAATTTTCCAAAGTATATTGACTACAAATGTTGCATGAACGTTTTTCCTAAGTATATCTATCAGTAACAAAACTTATAAGGTATTTAAAAGTAAAATTTTGCTTTTTTTCCAAAGCCATTGAACAAACTCATATTTAAACCTATTTTTCTGAGTTGCTACTTCTAGAAAGAACAATTTCTTTTTTTTTTTTTTTATAAATTAATTTTTATTGGTGTTCAATTTACCAACATACAGAATAACACCCAGTGCTCATCCCGTCAAGTGTCCCCCTCCGTGCCCGTCACCCATTCACCCCCACCCCCCGCCCTCCTCCCCTTCCACCACCCCTAGTTCGTTTCCCAGAGTTAGGAGTCTTTATGTTCTGTGTCCCTTTCTGATATCTCCCACACATTTCTTCTCCCTTCCCTTATATTCCCCTTCACTATTATTCATATTCCCAAAATGAGTGAGAACATACACTGTTTGTCCTTCTCCGATTGACTTACTTCACTCAGCATAATACCCTCCAGTTCCATCCACGTTGAAGCAAATGGTGGGTATTTGTCGTTTCTAATGGCTGAGTAATATTCCATTGTATACATAAACCACATCTTCTTTATCCATTCATCTTTCGATGGACACCGAGGCTCCTTCCACAGTTTGGCTATTGTGGACATGGCTGCTAGAAACATCGGGGTGCAGGTGCCCCGGCGTTTCATTGCATCTGAATCTTCGGGGTAAATCCCTAACAGTGCAATTGCTGGGTCGTAGGGCAGGTCTATTTTTAATTCTTTGAGGAACCTCCACACAGTTTTCCAGAGTGGCTGCACCAGTTCACATTCCCACCAACAGTGTAAGAGGGTTCCCTTTTCTCCACATCCTCTCCAACATTTGTTGTTTCCTGCCTTATTAATTTTCCCCATTCTCACTGGTGTGAGGTGGTATCTCATTGTGGTTTTGATTTGTATTTCCCTGATGGCAAGTGATGCAGAGCATTTTCTCATGTGCATGTTGGCCATGTCTATGTCTTCCTCTGTGATATTTCTCTTCATGTCTTTTGCCCATTTCATGATTGGATTGTTTGTTTCTTTGGTGTTGAGTTTAATAAGTTCTTTATAGATTTTGGAAACTAGCCCTTTATCTGATATGTTATTTGCAAATATCTTCTCCCATTCTGTAGGTTGTCTTTGAGTTTTGTTGACTGTATCCTTTGCTGTGCAAAAGCTTCTTATCTTGATGAAGTCCCAATAGTTCATTTTTGCTTTTGTTTCTTTTGTTTTCGTGGATGTATCTTGCAAGAAGTTACTGTGGCCAAGTTCAAAAAGGGTGTTGCCTGTGTTCTCCTCTAGGATTTTGATGGAGTCTTGTCTCACATTTAAATCTTTCATCCATTTTGAGTTTATCTTTGTGTATGGTGCAAGAGAGTGGTCTAGTTTCATTCTTCTGCATGTGGATGTCCAGTTTTCCCAGCACCATTTATTGAAGAGACTGTCTTTCTTCCAGTGGATCGTCTTTCCTCCTTTGTCGAATATTAGTTGACCATAAAGTTCAGGGTCCATTTCTGGATTCTCTATTCTGTTCCATTGGTCTATGTGTCTGTTTTTGTGCCAGTACCACACTGTCTTGATGACCACAGCTTTGTAGTACAACCTGAAATCTGGCATTGTGATGCCCCCAGCTATGGTTTTCTTTTTTAAAATTCCCCTGGCTATTCGGGGGAAAGAACAATTTCTTAAAGCATCAACATATTCAAAGATATGAAATAGAAATGTATTTTTTCAATATTTTTCACTTATGTTTATATAAGTATTTATACATTAACATTGTTCATAAATGCCAAATACAACAAGATGCCCATAGGAATTTTAGAGACATTGTAATCTGTACTTTTATTAACTTCTATGTACAAATATATTTTGTATTTATAAAATAGAAAAGTTTATCAGCTCTTATACAATTTAGAATTGTTAATTTTAGTAATTTTAATATAAGGTAGACTTTTAGATATTAATTAAAGAAACAAAGTCAAGACTAATAAAAATTATTTTTATTATAAATTCCAAATCTTGAAAATATCTTCTTGTTGGTTGGTATTTTCTTTTGAATTTCCTAACCAACAGGTATTGGAAGAAAAAAAATCTCACCTTTTTTTTCCCCTTCAGTGAAATAATTTTATCTTTCAGGCCAGTTACCTAAAATATCCAATTTTAGAACATCTTTTCTCAGGGAGCCTGTGTGGCTCAGTCAGTTAAGCATCTGCCTTCAGCTAAGTCATAATCTCAGGGTCCTGGAATGGAGCAGAGCATTTGGCTCCCTGACCAGCAGGGAGTCTGCTTCTTCCTCTCTCTGTTCATGCTCTGTCTCCCTATCTCTTTCAAGTAAATAAATAAAGTATTTTTAAAAAATAAAAATAAAAAAATCTTTTCTCTATCATCTCTTTCTCTCCAGAACATTCTTAGGGTCCATAGTCTATTAACTCTAGTGTAATTCTCTCAGATTGTCCTTTCAGTAGTAATTTAATTAACTAAATATTGAGACATCAAGTATATAAAATAAAATTCACCAACTTTAAGTATGAAATACGTGTTTTGGCAAACAATACGAGACAAATACAAGTCAAGTAATCATTAACAAACTAATGATATAAAAAGTATCAATCACCTCAAAAAGTTCCTTCCTATCCCCTCCTATTCAATTTTCATCCCTCACTTATAGCCTCTCAAATTGACTGCATTTACTATGATTTTATATAAACAGAATCATAAATCATGAGTTATGTGTTTGCTTTCATTCCCTTAGCATAAGGCTTTTATGATTCATCCATGTCATGCGTATATCTGTGGTTTGTTCCTTTTCACTGCTGCATTATCCATTATGTGGATATACAAAAATGTGTTTATACATTCACCATTTGATGGAAATTTTAGTTGTTTCCAGTTTGGGGTTTTATGAAGGAATTTGCTATTAACGTTCAGGTATAAGTCCATCCATGTGTAACATTTGTTTACATTTTCTTGGGTAAATAACTTAAAAGTAGAATTACTGGGTCAAATGGTGAGTTGTCGACCTGTGACACAGGTTTAAACTGCATGGGTCCACTTGTACATGGATTTTTTTCAATACAAAATGTAAATATGTGTTCCTTATGATTTTTTTAAAAACTTTTTTTCTCTAGTTTATTGTAAAAATATAGCATTTAACACATATACAGTATATGTGTTCATTGACTTTGTTCCCAGTGTAAGGTTTCTAATCAACAGTAGGCTATTAGTAGTTAAGTTCGGGGGGGAAACCAAAGTTATCATGGATTTTGATGGTGTGGGGTAGGTGCCTTTAACCCTTGTGTTGTTGAAGGATTTATTTATTTATTATGACAGATTATATTTTAAAGAAGTTATATTGTTTTGCCTTTCCACCAAGAATGTATTAGGGTTTCAGTTTTTCTACATACTTGTCAGTATGTAAGTGGGATCAGTGGTTTTAATTTACCTATTCCTGGTAACTAATGATGTTCAGCATCTTTCAAGTCTTTATTTCACATTTGTACATTTTGCGTGGTGAAATGTCTGTTCAAATCTTTGCCTATTAGTTTTTTAAAGATTTAATTTTATTTTAGAGAGAGAGAGAGAAAGGGTGTGAGCAGAGGAAGTATCAGAGGGAAAGGGGGAAAATCTCCAGTAGACTCCATGCTGAATGTGGAGCCTGACCTAGGGCTCCATCTGAGGACCCTGAGCTCATGACCTCAGCTGAAACCAAGAGTTGGACACTTAACCAAGTGAGCCAACCAAGCACCCCTCTTTTGCTTATTTTTTTAAGAAATTAACTTGATTTTTTTTGTGTACCATGGAAGGTAAATATTTAGGGCTCAGTTTTTTTACTTATGGATATGTAATTGTTCATATCATTTATCTAAAAGAATATCTTTCCTCTGAATTACCATAGCACTTTTGTCAAATATCAATTGATCATTTATGGATTTATGGCCACTCTTCTGTTTCATTAAAATTTATTTTTGATCTCTATTTCAATACCAGCCTGTCTTGATTCCTATAGCTCTAGAGTAGGTTTTCCTCTACTTCTCAAATATCTGAAAGACACACACACACACGTATGTATATTTTTTAAAATTTTTTAAAGATTTATCTATTCGGGGCAGCCCTGGTGGCGCAGCAGTTTGGCGCCTGCCTTTGGCCCAGGGCGCGATCCTGGAGACCAGGGATCGAATCCCACGTCGGGCTCCCGGTGCATGGAGCCTGCTTCTCCCTCTGCCTGTGTCTCTGCCTCTCTCTCTCTCTCTCTATCATAAATAAATAAAAATTAAAAAAAATTTCCTCTGTGTAAAAAAATTTTTAAAAATCTTAAAAAAAAAGATTTATCTATTCATGAGAGACACAGAGAGAGAGGCAGAGGGAGAAGCAGGATCCCCATGGGGAGCCTGATGTGGGACTCAATCCCAGTACCCTGGGACCTTGCCCTGAGCCAAGGGTAGACACTCAACTACTGAGTCAACCAGGTGCCCCAAATTTTTAGGATTTTATTTATTTGAGAGAGAGAGATTGAGAACAAGTGGGGCAGGGAAGAGCAGAGGAAGAGGGAGAAGCAGACTCCCTGCTGAGCAGGGAGCCCACCATAGGTCTAGATCCTAAGACCCTGAGATCATGACCTAAGCCAAAGGCAGATGCTTAACCAACTGAGCCACCTGTGTGCCCCTATTTTTTAAGCATTATCTTTGTTTGCTACTTTTGTCATATGTTTCATTTCTAGTTATGTTTCTGTTGACTTATTTTTCCCTCTGCTTATCAGTCAGGTTCTCTTAATTCTTTATATGCCTGCTACTTGTTATATAGTGCACATTGTGAATTTTAAACTGTGGTGGTATTTTGTTGATTCTTTTTAATAGAGTTGGATAGTTTTCTGGAAGGCAGTTATGTTACTTAGAATGATGTTTCTAAGAGTTTTTAGGATGGGGTTCAGAAGAGCTTTTAGTTAGGGCAATTGTCCCCACTACTAAAGTGATACTACCTATATGTGCCTTTTTAATGTGTAGTAGAAGATCTCAGCAGTTTGGCTGGTAGTAACATGAAATATTTTCAGCCTTGTGTGAGCTTTGGGACTTGTTCAGCTTTATCTCTTTGGTGGTTCTTTCCTGAGCCTGGGGTAGTTTCTTCACATGGATGCTTGAGAGAACCATTCTATAAATCTCTGGTATACTTTGTCTATGCAGTTCTCATCTCTCTAGTATTTTATCTCATAAATTCTGGCTGCTTTTGCAGCATCAGATTCTAATATCATTCTCCTCTATTCAAAACAACCACTGATCTCTCTGTAAGTCTCAGTTTCCTGTGCTCCAGGCCTGGGAAACCTCTCTATTCACGAAGTTAGGACAATTAGTGTAAATTAGAATACCTATATGCCTGTATTGAAATGTTCTAAAATATGGTGATAAAAAAATAAATAAAATATGGTGATGATGCATAATTCTAAACCTGTTAAATTGATAGAAATAAATATAAAACCACAGAACTGTACGCTTTATTTAAATCAGTGAATTTTTATGATATATGAAATATATCTCAATAAAACTGTAAAAACAAATAAAACAAAAAAAATACCTAGAATTTACCTCGAATGCTATATTTCTCTCATCCTGTGTTGCCTGTTGGCCAAAATATGAAAACTGTTGCTTAATATAGTTTGTCCAGTTTTCTATTTAAGTTAGGAAATTAAATCCAGTATTTTTCAATAATCATTGCCTGACCTCCCCAACTTTTCACCTCCCCAACCCTAAGGTATAACTTTCTAGTATTCTTATTTTTAAATCAAAAATAAAAATCAGGGACCCCTGGGTGGCGCAGCAGTTTGGCGCCTGCCTTTGGCCCAGGGCGTCATCCTGGAGACCTGGGATCGAATCCCACATCGGGCTCCCAGTGCTTGGAGCCTGCTTCTCCCTCTGCCTGTGTCTCTGCCTCTCTCTCTCTCTCTCTGTGTGACTATCATGAATAAATTAAAAAATTAAAAAAAAAGAAATATAAACATTTAAAATAAATAAAAAAATCATTTTAGTTGATGTAATACATTCTATTTTCCTGTTTTTTTTTCTTGTCAGTATTGCATTTAGAAACTCTATCATACCTATACAAGCTTAAAGAGATTAACTTGCTACAATATGTAATATGTGTAATATTGCATTTATTTATATTAGGGCCAATCCTACTTACGTATGGAAATTTTTCAAAGTACTTTAATAAAAATTTCTGATTTGGTTTTCATAAAAGCCATGATAAGTAGATAAATCTAGTATTTAATTCTTATAAAGTAAAGAAACTAAGGCCTGGAAAAGTTCATTAATTTTTTTTTAAGTTCATTAATTTTTTTCAAGGTCACCTATAAATGTTGGAGATTGAGTCTGCTGACTTTTATGACAATATTTTTTTTAGTTTCCAAAGTCTGTCTTATTGAAGACGTAGAACTCTATATGAAATAGCAAACATCCAGTATGGTAGAACTTTTCTTTTTACTTATTTTAAGGAAGGCTATGATTGGTGGAGTAGAAAAAACAGAATAAACTGATGATTTGTTAATCAGATTCAATCTAAGCAATAAAACAACATGGAACTTACTTATAAGGAGCAAAACAGCAGTTATGCAACTATTGTTTATTAGTGTAGGGAGCAAAAGCACAAATTTATAATTATTCAGTTAAAAGGCATGTTCTAAATTGAGAAAAGAGTTTGTGTATTGTGGTCAGTCTTTAGGCTGACCATAATACCTGCTTAAGGGCACCCAAGTGGAACAGTTGGTTAAGCAACCAACTCTTGGTTTTAGCTCAGGTCGTGGCCTCAGGGTCATGAGATCAAGCCTCACACTGGACTCTGTGCTGAGCATGGGGTTAGCTTGAGATTCTCTCTTCCTCTCCATATGCCTCGTCTGCTGATGTTCTCTCTCAAATAAATAAGTAAATCTTCAAAATACTTGCTTAGGAGAGCTATTTTAATTTTCAAGAGAAATTAATCAAATGATATTTGTCTTTTAATAAGTAGGATTAAAAAAACAAGTGAGAAAATTTAATTTTTTGTGAGTGAAAATTATTTATTCTATGGTCAAAACTCGAGACATAGATAGCTAATTTTCATGTAAAATTTTATGTTAAATATATACTGTCTAAGAAGAAACATAATTTGGAGCTTAACAATTTTAATTCTATTTTAAAAAGGCATCTAATTACGTACCTAACCATCTATAGCTATTAAAGTGTGCCATTTCTTGATCTCTTTCCCCATTGCATAAAAAAAATATTTTATATGATTCTACTATAAAAATATAAGGCCAAGTTAAAGAACAGATTGGTTAATCACTACTTACATAATATAACTGATGATAAAATGTGACTGCAGTGGTCTATTATACAAGGCCACCCTATCCTATGTAAAGGCATGATATCCTTCCTGACATTATACCAATCATGATCTAACCTCCCCAACCCTAAGGCATTACTTTCCAATTATCTTATTTTTATTCAAAGATAAAAATAATAATGATTGCTGTGATACATTCTAGTTGCATATTCTTTTTCTCTCAGAGTTGCATTTGGGAACTGCAATGGGTTGGCTGTGGTCGATTTTATACAGAAGACAGTACTGTTAAGCATGGGGACCATTGACCTATATAGATCAAGTGACCTATACCAACGTCAACCACGGTCTCCTCGAAAAAACAAGCAGTTCATTGCAGGTAGGAGATAAAACAAAATGGTTATGAACTTGATTAGTTCATCTGTTTTCTTACCTTTAGATTTCTTATCTTTCTTCTATGATATTTTTCAAATGCATGGCAATATAAAATCAACATAATTTATAATATCATGTAAATAAAATTGGGCAGAAGCATACCAATAATCTTTGAAAAGATAAAGGAAGTGTTTAAACTTTAATTTGCTGTCAAAGTTAGGGAGTATCTCAAGTTTCTTAGGTCGAACTCCTAAGAAATAACAGAAAGTAAGAAGCTATTAAATATAAAAATGTGATGAAAATCAGGCTTTGTAGTTGAAAAATTTGTTTGTGATAGTTGTGTTTAACAGGATAATTTTCTTCTAATATATCTGGACTCTTTAAAAATATAATTGTAAGTATTTCACTATTTTTAATTTTTTAAACTCTATATTCAAGCTGTCACCTTTCCTTGTTGGATGGTGATTTTCTTGAAGGTATGTTCACAAATGCAATAAACATTATTAATTAACATTTTAAAATGCTATAAAAGATAACACTTTGCTTGACAGGACCAATTTGTTTAAATATAAAAGAAAAACATATAAGGGTAATTAAGGCATAAGTAGAAATACTTTCTATATAATGCCAAATTTTGATATGCTGAATTATCCAAAATTTATTGAAATTTGAATATTTCTCCAAATAGTTGTCTGTCCACTGGCATAACTTAATTGATAAAAAATTAGTTGAGCTCAAAGATTTGTACATCTATAGTATTATGTGTTTAGTTCTATCAGATTGTTTTTTAAATAATTGATTTTTTTAAAAAAAATCATTGATTATTAAAGCCGTTATTAAATTTACTCACATAAAGAATATTTTAAAATAAAAAGATAACATGATAGTAGGTATCATGTTAATCTTTTTTTTTTTTAAGATAAACCTCAACCTTTTCCACATTGCTAATTTAAACCCTTTTTCGGAACACAAAATTTCTCCTTCAAAACTTGGAGTTTCTTTGTTTTCTGTTAGGTATCTCAGATATTAGCAATATTTTAGGAATGCTGGAAAGTTCAAATTCTATAGGTTCTGCCTCTACCATTTCCGGCTTTTGAAAAAAAGACAGAATAAGAGACATTGTGCATGCATATACCATTAGAGTCCCTCATAATTGGGAAAGAACATTGATTTTTGAAAGTTTATGGACTCTAGGATAGGAAGATGTTAGGGGACAGAAGGCAATATTTGTATGCTAAAAGCATAAACTGAAGTAGAAAAACAGGATCTTATGACAGTACGTTACTTCTGGATATACATAATGTAATGACAAGGTGTATATTGTGACAAGCATAATATAACTGTTACTTAATTTAAACATACTGAGTCTCAGTTATGATTTGAGCTTAGAATTTTTTGATAATTTAAAATCAGGGAAAAACTGATTAAATTATAATCTTTTGTCATATTTAGTGTATAAAATCACTACGATGAGTACTCACTTTGTTATAAAAATAAAATGCCAAAGACTAAAATCCCCAATCTTTCTTGTTAATACTGAAGATTAAAGATAACCATTTTGATTTTTATGAGGTAACATACATACTATTCACAAGTGAAATAAGTTTACTACCTGAAAAGCATATGAGAAATTTGACATCTATTCTTATAGGATATTTGATTAAATAAAATTACTACAGCACTCTCATCATTCATCTATCACCTCTTACTTTCTAATTGATTTATTTTTTTAATATCTCCTTTCTAATTTGATTACCTAAACTTGCTGCAATTTCTTCATCTTGGCTGTTCTAGATTCTGGTATGATATCACTTCCTTTCACTTTAGACTATTTTTCTCTCTTTCCTCTGCCTGCTGCTGATGCTGATGTTCTGGCATGTTCCAAAGACAACTTTTGCATGCGTGGCCTGTCTAACCTTTATCCTGATTTAACGAAACGGATCCGTACTTCCTATCAGAGTAAGTTCTATAAAGGTTAGGCAAATAGCTTTTTAAGTCTTAATGCCTGAGTTAAACCCATATGTCTGTGCTTAGTAATGTGTTTTTAAAAACACATTCAGCATGCATGCAAATTTTTGTTTTGTTATGGAAGTGCAACCTGATGGTTTTAATAATTATGTAAATACTTCAAATCAAGCTAATGTCATATGCTCATTTATTCACACCCATAATTCCAGTGTTTATTTCAAACCATGCAGACTACATTCTCCTAGTTCAAGAGTCAGTGCCTTTTGTTTGGGGGAGGAAGAGCCATGGTATCCTTATAAATAGTAAACCTGACATGCCAGTATCAATAACAATTGAATGCTTTCTTGTTTTGGAAATCTTGTGCCTTTAGCCGTTTTATAAAAGTATTCTAACAAGGGCCACAATATTTTCTTTTTCTAAGTAATTAGATATCTTATAGTTAGCTAAGTATTCCTAATATCTGATTCTTTTAATTAAAATAGAATACACAAACACATTTCTATAGTGATTTTAGGTAACAAACACTATGAAGTTGGCGAATTAAAATCACAAACTAAAAAGTCAATATTAACATTTGGCATGATAGAAAATGCAAATTTGAAGACAGTAGAGTAAGCAATTCTGTAAACTAGTGCAGAAAGAATAGAAAATGAGGGTATGATTGTAGATGCAAATGATACTAGTGATATTAGGGGTAAACATTCATTGACAAGATGTTTATAATATATTGATCAATGTTATGTTTTTTAAAAGCAGGTTTTTAACAATATATAATGGCTTCATATTTGTATGAAATATGTATATATATGTATATACACACACATTGTATCTTGAATTTCTTCAGACATCACCTCACAAGTTTAAAGATGATTAATGGGATCACATCACTTATAATAACCTAAGATACTGTCTTCCTGTAGCTAAAAGTACTCAATTCTTGTGAAATCCTTAAAATTTTCCTGGGAATGCCCATAGGGTAACTTATTTTCCATCATCAGTATCCTCTAGTTTTCTACTCTAGCAGAACACCCCCTTTTTGGATGCTTTTCACTGTCTCTGCTCCTGGTGACTTGTGATAGAACGTTGATATCTATGTTGACTTTTTTGTTTCTCTTGAAATAAAAACCTATTAGATATTATAATGATATTTGTTGACACCTGAAAATTATGTGAAATTTCAATTTTCATATGTAAAACTTTATTGGAGCATAGCCACATTCATCTTTTACGTACTGTCTATGGTTACATCCACACTACGGTGGCAGAGTTGAGCAGTTGCCAGAGAAACCATATGGTCCATGCTACTCAAAATACTATATCGCTCTTTACATAAAAAATTAGCTGACTTCTACCCTAATTTTATTCTTTCATACCCATTCCCTGCCACATAAAATGTTTCAGCCAAAACTTTTCCTGTAAATAGTCTCCAGGTGGTTAACATACATACTTGAACTTCTGAATCCCAGTTTAGCCTTCGCAAGGTTGGGTGCCCCCAATATTGTGTGTGTGTGAGAGAGAGCGAGAGCAGCAGAGAGAATGCATCCATCTATAAAAAAAGATAAATGTTTCTAAACATGAGATTGTGTGTGGACTTTAAAAAGTTATTTTAGTTTATGTGTTTTTTGATATTTCTATAATAAATATGTAATGCTTTTATAGTAAGAAGAGAAATTGTATACTGAGGATAAGACACAGGAGCAGGTTCTTAATCAGAATTCTACAGTATCAACTGTGATATAAAGGTTAAAGAAGTTCTGAGACATGCTCACTTACTTCTGACCCTTCAATAATTTTATATTGCCTTCAAATTTAAAAAGCAAAGGTTTTAAACCTTCATTCAAGATACTTTAAAATAGAATTCCCATCTACATTTTCAAATGAATTTGCTACTACTCTTATATAAAACATTCCCCTTAAGCCAAGCATATGTATCTTGCTACTCTTATAATTTTTATTCATATCATCCCCTCTCTGGAAATGCCCTGCTAAAATTTTACTTCCAATTGTAAATCTTTTCTGTTGCCATGAGAGTCCTGTTGTGCCAGTTCCATTATTTCAATGCCTATAATGTACAAGCTTATATATATATTTATATATGGACATATGTGAACCACTTGTACTAAGCATAAATTCATTTGTATGTTTACTTATTTTTATGCATATGCTCTACCTTTCCAAATACATGGCAAGAACCTAAAGAGTAGATCTCAAATTCTGTGTACCCTCTGCACCTAGCACAAATATGTGCTCAGTAATTAAATGATGATGGTGGTGAGATAGAGTAGCTGGTTCTTTTTGCTCATATGAATAGCCATGGGATCTTTCAAATTTAACAAGTGAGACCAGAGATATGGTCTATTGTTACTGGGTTCACTAGGATTCTGAAAAAAAAAATCATAGTTTCTTCGAACAAAGATCTGAAGTGTCAAGACAGAAGTGAAATCAAGTCCTTAGAAGACATTAAGAGATCCTGTATGTCTCAACCAGTGATCTAGCAGTTCAGACAAGCCATGGGATTTGAAGTCAAATTTCTTTAAAGTCTTCTCTGGATAATTAATATCATATTTTGATAAGGGACAGATTAATGATTTGAAGGTATATCCTGGAATATGTTTTTAAAAATAAGTTTTATGAAAATTTGCTTTTTAATTTATTTAATCATATAATCTGGTTACATTTCTATAGTTCCATTTTATTATAATAGAGACTATTTGGCCGTTTCATGAATGGTTTCCTAACTTTCAGGAAAGCATATCTGCATTGTCTCTATTTGGAGAAACTTAACCCACTTCCTTTGAGTATTTATTCTTTTCTGTGATTTTGCTTATCGATTTGACTCCGTGTTATATTTTTTTTAATGGTCATTGTAACTCTTTAAGGCAGATAGGTATCTGTCTGTAGATTCCTCTACAGATGAACAAAATGAAGCCAAAAGATACTAAGTTATTTTCTCAAAGTTATAATTAGTGGGGATTAAGCTGAGACCTATCTGATTTAAAACAAATTTCATATGCTTTCCACTGTACTATTCAGTGTCTCTAAGTATCTCAGTTTTGGGGTTGCTGGAAACCAATTACATTATACTATAATTGGAAACCACCTTTTTTCCAATTTTTACCCACAATCAATAAAAAATATATTCAAAAATGAAACAACTTAAAAAATTATTTTTCACAATTGAGAAGACTGAAAGAGTGCTTTCTGAAATTCAGCTTTTAAACTTTATTATATCAATTTTGCTCTCAAAGTGATATCACATTCTATTTTGAACTTTATACTTTTCATTTCTGAAGAAACACCTCAATTTCAAGCTTTCCTGGACTCGTTCACTGATCATCTTGTATTATAGTTCAGGTTCCAAGGAACTCCCTACCCTAAAACTTTATTGTATTATAGTTCAGGTTCCAAGGAACTCCCTACCCTAAAACTTTATTCCATTTTCAAATCTTTCACATCATAGAATAAGAAAACTCTATAGCTCAAAGGAAACCTCCGTATTTGAAAGATTTTCACTGACCAGTGAAATGATTTGGAAAGAGCAGCAGGCATAGGGTCACAGAAGATTTATATCATGTTCTACTTTTTCTACTTTTTAACTACTCATATGTATTAACTACTTATTACTACTCTGTAATCTTTGGCAAGTCACTTAACTTCTCTGAGTTTCCTTTTTCTCACATATAAAGTAAAACTCATAATCCCTACCTCTCTTAGAGACCTATGGAACTTTTCTTTGTTAGTGTTTGTAACAGCACTTCTATAAATAGTAGCCATTATTATAATATAATACAAAACCAAGCCACAGATAGATTAAATAACTTTTCCAGAATCTCAACCAGTCTATGGAATGACTAATACCCAGTCAGCTGTCTCATCTAGTGCTCTTTCTACTTGTGAAAATGACGGAAATTTTGCTTGTTAGAGAATAATAGTATCCTGTTTGAATCAGAGGAGTGCTTGCTCATCAACTTCTACTTACGTAATGTAATATCCTTTAGAAAGTCTCAAGTCTATCTATAGATATTTTCCTGCTTTCACTGCATGGTTTTTTTCAGTGTAGGGAATCGTAACAGATGCTGGGAACACAAATAGAAGCATAGAGGAAAATTTAAAGAAAAGGGGAAGAATAAGAGAGCTAGGAAGGAGAGGTAAATAAATGTAAAAAAAATGAATTGGAGAACATCAAAAATGCAGGAGTAAATCAGAGAATAAGAAAAGAAGGAATTCCTCAAGGAACAAAAATGAGCAAAAATTATGGTAAATAATAAATAGGAAAAGTTCATTCATTCAACAAATATTAAACATCTGTCAAACATTTTCTAGGCACTAGATATATAGTGATGAGTGAAATAATTATGGTCTCTTTACTCAATTTATTATAGAAAACATATAAATAATCCATAGATATACTGTTATAATTGAAAAAAGATAGCAATGCTATCAGAAAAGTGAGATAAAGGGGAAAAGGTGGACCTATTTTTGAGGGTGTTATGACAGATGGACCTATCCCAGAAGAAAACATTTAAGTGAAACTTTGTGAGATAAGAAGGAAATAGACAATTCTGTGGACTTACACTTCAGACCCAGATATATAAACAGGCCAGATTAACCTCTAGCCTGAAATAAACAAATTAAACAGACATAATAAGTAAAACTATGTTTTTTTTTTAAGACACAGAACATCAGGCAATGACACACAGTAATCTCTGACAAATGGAAAACAAAAGAAGTGAACCCTATAACTACATGTTTACTGCCCTGAGAGTTTCTAGACTGCAGCAAAGGAGGCATAGGAGGAAGGGAAATCCAGGGGAAACCTGTTGATGCCCTGATTTGATAAGATGAAGATGAGAAACCAGGAAACCGAAAACAGCTATAGTTCACAAAGAAGATCCCAGAGATCTACAGTTTCCTCCTCAATAACAGTACTGATCAACACAGACTTATGGGGAACTAAGCAGGGAAAGAGCCATCTGAAGGGATTAAAATAAACAGTGCCCAACTCAAAGGAAATAGTGCCTATTCCCACACAGCCAGACTAGAAAAAACTTGTAATTCACATCCACTTCTAGTTTATGTTATAGTGGAGATTCTAACTAGTGTACTTGGACAAGAAAAAAAAAAGTTAAATCATCTTTTTTTTTTTAGAAATGACATAATCATCTATAAAGAAAATCTGAAGAAATCTACAGAAAGCTACTAGAATAAGTGAGTTTAATAAAGTACAAGATATAAGGTCAATATACAAAAATCAGTTTTATTTCTATGTACCCACAACAATCTGAAGTTGAAATTTGAAAATATCATTTATAATGGCATCAAAAATATGAAACCCTGGGCAGCCCCGGTGGCTCAGCAGTTTAGCACCACCTTCAGCCCAGGGAGTGATCCTGGAGACCCGGGATCGAGTCCCACATCAGGCTCCCTGCATGGAGCCTGCTCCTCCCTCTGCCTGTGTCTCTCTCTCTGTGTGTCTTTCATGAATAAATAAATAAAATCTTTTAAAAAATGTGAAACCCTTAGCCATAATAAGACAACAGATATGAAAGATCTACACACTGAAAATGAGAAAACATTGCTGAGAGAAACTAAAGAATACCCCCTAAAAATGAAGAATTACACCATGTTCATGTTTCAGAAGACTCTGTTAAGATGTTAATTCTCTCCAAATTGACCCATAACTCAATACAATTCCAATAAAAATTGAGGAGACCTTTATTTTTTTTTTAAGATTTTATTTATTTATTCATGAGAGACACACACACACACACAGAGAGAGAGAGAGAGAGAGAGAGGCAGAGACACAGGCAGAGGGAGAAGCAGGCTCCACACAGGGAGCCTGATGTGGAACTCGATCCGGGAACTCCAGAATCACACCCTGGGCCGAAGGCAGGCGCTAAACCGCTGAGCCACCCAGGGATCCCCGAGGAGACTTTTAATAGAAATTGACAAACTGATCCTAAAGTTGATACAGAAATGCAAAAGATTAGAGCAAAAACAGTTTTTGAAAAAGAACAATGTTAGAAGACTAACACTACCTGACTTCAAAACTTAAAAAAAAATAGGGATGCCTGGGTGGCTCAGCAGTTGAGTGTCTGCCTTTGGCTCAGGGCATGATTGAGTCCCACATCTGGCTCCCTGCATGGAGCCTACTTCTCCATCTGCCTATGTCTCTGCCTGTCTCTCTGTGTCTCTCATGAATAAATTAATAAAATCTTTTTAAAAATTAGAGCTATTAAATAGTTAAACCCAAATAGATCAATGGAACTTAACAGAGACTTCAAAAATATACCCACATATATATGAACAACTGGTTTTTGACAAAGGTGCAAAGGCAATTAAGTAGAGGAAGGATAGTCTTTTCTATAATTGGTATTTAAACAACTAGATACCCTTGTGTAAAAAAATTAACTTTGATCCATATTTTTTGGTAACTTTAAAAAATTAATTTATAAATAGATTATGAGCCTTAATATAAAAACCTAAAGTTGTAAATTAAAAAAAGAAGATTTGTGTAACACTGGGTTAATAACTACAAAAGTTTTAAAATAACATACCAATAGCATGCTTCATACAAGAACATAGGATTACATTGGACTTCTTTAAAAATTAAAAATTTCTACTCTTCAGAAGACATTGATATGAGAATGAAAAGTTAAGCCACAGACTAGGAGAAAATATGTGCAAAGCACATATCCTATAAGGGATTCATATCTAGAATATATTTTTAAACTTCTAAAAACTCAATAATAGGGCAGCCCCGGTGGCGTAGTGGTTTAGTGCTGCCTGCAGCCCGGAGTGTGATCCTAGAGACCTGGGATCGAATCCCACATCGGGTTCCCTGCGTGGAGCCTGCTTCTCCCTCTGCCTGTGTCTCTGCCTCTCTCTCTCTCTCTCTCTCTCTCTCTCTCTCTCTCTCGTCTGTGTGTGTGTGTATGTCTCTATGAATAAATAAAAATATTAAAGAGAAATAAATAAAAACTCAATAATAAAGCAAATAATAAAAAATAAAGCAAATAATAAAACTATGGGCAAAAAAATTGAATAAGTAGTTCACAAAAGATAGACTGATAATAAATAAGCATATGAACAGCAAATGAAATAATCAACAAAACTAAAAGGTAACCTTCAGAATCAGAGAAGATATTTGCAAATGACATCTCTGATAAAGGGTTAGTATCCAAAATCTATAGAGAACTTATAAAAATCAACACTCAAAAACAAATAATTCAGTTAAAAAATAGGCGGAAGACATGATTAGACATTTTTTCAAAGAAGACATATGGATGGCTAACAGACACACAAATAGATGCTCAACATCACTCAACATCAGGGAGATAAAAACCAAAAATAAACTCTAAAGAGATATCATCTCACATGTCAAAATGGCTAAAATTAACAACACAGGAAACCACGGGTATTGACAAGGATATAGAGAAAGGGGAAGCTTCTTATACTGCTTGTGGGAATACAAACAGATGCAGCCACTGTGGAAAACAGTATGGTGGTTCCTCAAAAAGTTAAAAATAGAATTATTCTATGATCCAGCATTTGCACTGCTAAGTATTTATCCAAAGCATACAAAAATACTGATTCAAAGGGATATATGAACCCCAATGTCTATAGCATCAACAATCGCCAAATTATGAAAAGAACTCAAATGTCCTTTGACTAATGAATGGATAAAGAAAATGTGTGGGTGTGTGTGGGTGTGTATATATATATATACACACATATATATAGGAATGGAATATTACTCAGCCATCAAAAATAAAGAAATCATGCCATTTGCAATGACATGGATGGGGCTAGAGTATATTATGCTAAGGGGAAAATAAGTCAGAGAAAGACAAATACCATATGATTTCACTCATATGTGGAACTTCAGTGGCCAAAGAGATGAACATGGGGGTAAAAAGGAGAGTGAGAGAGGCAAGCCATAAAACAGACTTTTAACTATAGAGAACAAGCTGAGAATTACTGGAGGGGAGATGGGAGAGAGAATAGGTTAAATAGGTGATGGGTCAAAGAGAGCACTTGTTGTGATGGGCGCTAGGTGTTGCATAAGTGATGAATCACCAAGTTCTACACCTAAAACTAACATTATACTGTATGTTAAGCAACTGGAATTTAAACAAAAACTTGGAAAAAATGGAAAAGTTTAGGAAATCAAATCTAGCTGAATATAAAAAATGATTAAATAGAGACTATTTCAGGAATGCAATGATGGTCCTTCATTATTAATTCAACAAATTAAAGAAGTAAACGATAAAAAATAAGCATATGAAAAGATACTCAATATTCATCATTAGAAAAATCAAATTAAAACTACAATGAGATATCATTATACATTGGTTAGAGTGGCTAAAATTTAAAAAGATTGATCATATCAAGTATTGGCAAGAATGCGGAAGAAATAGAACTCTCCCACCATACTGGTAGGAATGTACAATGGATGATCAGTTGGCAGGTTATAAAGATTTAAACATATACTTATAATATGATGTAGTCATTTTATATCTAGTTATTTAACCCTAGACAAATGAAAGTGGAAAGCATGTATGAATACAAAGACATTCATAGCAACCAAACACTGAAACATTAATAGTCAAAAACAACTAAAAATCTCCACAATAGGTAAGTGGATAAACAAATTCTGTTATACCCATTCAGTGGCTTACTAAGCAATAAAAGGAACACACTATTTTTTCCTTTTTTTTTTTTAATGTTTCAAGTTTTTATTTTTTAGTTAACATGTAGTGTAATATTAGTTTCAGGAGTAGAATTTAGTAATCATCAATTACATATAACACTCAGTGCTCATCACAAGTGCCCTCCTCAATACCCATCACCCTTAACCATTCCCCCATCCACGTCCTCTGCAGAAACCCTCAGTTTCTGCAAACAAACCCTCAGTTTGTTCTCTATAGTTAGGAGTCTCTTATGGTATGCCTCCCTCTCTCTCCCTCTCTTTGAATGCCCTATTGAGAAATGTTGCAACATGGATTAATCTCAAAACAACTGCACTGAGTAAAAGAAAGCAGGCAAAAAGGGATGCATATTGTTGATTACATTTATATAAAATTCTGGGAAATCAAAACTAATGCACAGTGACAGCAGATCAGTGGTTGCCTGGGGATGAGAAGGGGCACTTACGGGAAGGGCTGGAAGGAAGGTTACAAAAAGACATCAACTCTTTTGGGCATGAGGGATATGTTATTATCTTGATCCTGGAGATAGTTTCACAGGTGTATACATATGCTGAAATTTACCAAATCATATACTTTATAAATATGGGAATGGAACCTCAATAAAACTTTTTTAAAAAAGAACTAGACACATAACCAGCAGGGAGTAGTGTATTCCAGGTAGCATAAACAACCCATAAGAATGTTTTAATGTGGTAAGGGACCTAACTATCTTCTAGAAATAGCAATAAGGCCAAAGAGGCTAAGAGCATAGTGAAAAATTATTCAGAAGGAAAATGAGTTAAGATTTTGATGTCTATATGAGCAGAGACAAGATTATATGTGCTTCTGAGGCAATTATAAGAAATTCTATTTTACTTCAAGCAGAGGAATGATATGACTTATGTCTTAAAAATATCATCCACACAGCTGCATTAAGAAAATATTGCGAAGCCAACCAAAAAAAAAAAAAAAAAAAGCCAGCATACCAGTTAGGAGGCCAGAAAAGATAAGGAGGTGGTTTTGACTAGGGTTTTAGAAATGTTACTGTAGAGAAAAGGATAGATCCAAGAATCATTAGAAGCTGCTAATTCTAATTCAATGTGGGAGATCAGAGAGTGGAATCAAAGATTCTTCCCAGATTTGGGCTTTAACTGATTGACATTGTATCATAATACAAAGATGAAGTTAGGGTTGAGGTAGAGCATGGTAATAAGCAGTAAAACTTGAGTTTTAGATATGTTAAATTTTGATATGTCTATCACTTATCCAAGTGAAGATGTCAAACAAACAAGTAAACAAATCTGAATATCAATGCTATAATCTGAGTCTTTAGTATACATATAGTGTGACATGACATGGGAATAAATGAAATTGCCTAGGCAGGGGAGAAAAGGGAAGGGGGGGAGGATTATGGATACAGCCATCAGGAATTTCAACATTTAAATTTCAAAGGAACCAGGAGCAGATGGCACAAGAATTTGCCAGATAGAAGAGAAAAATTAGGGACACTATTGCAGAAGCCAAAATGAAGAGGAGTGTTTCAGGAAGTACTTAGCCATGTTAAATGCTGCAGATAGGAAAAATAGGGTAAGATCAGGAAAGCGACTAGTGGGTCTTGTTCTGAGACTCTTTAAAAAGTAGTTTGGGAAAAGTATTGGAATAGAAAGCAAAATTATATTAGGAAGAAGAGAGGCAAGTGAGGAAATAGAACAAGTAAATAACTCTTTTTAAGATGTTTGGTATGAAGGAGTGAAGAAAAATAGCTCAGTACTGGACTGGAATAAAGGGTTAAGAGGAGGAAATTTTTGTTTTCATTTTAGATAAAAAGTATATTTTAAAATTAATGTGAATATGGAATGATTCCTAGAAGAGAGAGATTGATGATAAAGGGGAGAAGGGATAACTAAAGGAGGAAAATCCTTAAAGTGAAAGGGGATGCGAATCAGAACATATATACAAAGATTGGTTAACAGAAGGCTTTCAAAAAAAAACAGAAGGCTTTCACTATCATAATAGGTACAAAAAGGCTAGAGAGAGCTATAGAATGAGAGGGATAAGTTGAAAAATGTATGATTTGGTTAACAAGTAGTTTTTATATCTCTGATTTCCAATCAGATTTCCTTTCTTTTTGAAATCAGTTTTAGTGTATATTTTTTTTACCTCAAGACTTTGTGCTGGAAAGCAACTACATTGAAGTGTAATTAGTAGGTAAAATATAAGGTTTCATCTTTGAATTTAAACAAAATGAACAAAGCAAGAAAAGCAGAGGAGCTATTACTTAGTAATATGTGTGAGTTTTCTAGAATTTAGCTAGTAATCTCAGAGTGAGTCAAACAAATAAAACAAGCTAATATAACAGCAGTGGTTCTCAACCAGGAATAATTGTCTCCCTGACAGAACATTTGGCAATGTCTGGATATATTTTTGGCGTTTGTAATTAGAGGAGGAGTACTCTACTGGTACCTAGTAAATAGAATGCCAATAAACATCCTATATACTATTCCACAACAGAAAATTATCTCACCAAAATGTCAGTCAAATTGGAAAATATTCATTTGTGGCAAATCATAACTTGGTAAGAAAATCCCCCAAAGTATAGCCTAGTTGTATGTATGAAGACACTTGTATACTGGGTTTTAGTCTCCAAAAAAAATACTGATATTTCATTTAACATTTCACAAGTTGCTACTTCAAATACTGTCTTCATTATATTATACACCAAGATACATTATAGATACATAGTTGACTCTTAAATAGTGTGAGATTAGAGGTACCAACCCTCCTGTGAGCTCAAAAATCTGCGTTTAACTTTTGACTCCCCAGAAACATAACTATGAATAGCTTACTATTGACCAAAAGCCTTTCCAGTAAGTCAGTTAACACATATTTTGTGTATGTATTATATACTGTATTCTTACAATAAAGTCCACTAAAGAAAATGCTATTAAGAAAATAAGGAAAATACATGTATAGCATTATACTGTATTTATTGAAAAAAATTATGTATAAGCAGACTTGTGCAATTTAAAGCCTGGTCGCACAAGGATCAACTGTATACTCTTAGAAATTTTAAATAAAGGTTGACATAATTCACTGTAACCAAAGGGTTTGTCTTCTGATATTCAGTTATTCACCATAAAATTTATGTATCTGTTCTCAACCATAATTTATTATATATTTTCTAATGAATCACTGTATAAACTTTCCAAGTTTAGTCAATTTACTTTAGTCTATTTGTATATCAGACATAATTTTCTCCACCTAATCTTTGGGAAATCTCACAATAATCTTGGGAAAAGCACAATTATTTGGCATGTACTCTGAGCACTTCACTGGATACCTAACTAGTATCAGTAATGGATTAATCAATTTCCCTAGTTTCCATTCGTTTGGTCTTCCATGTCTTCAATCCAGCTTTCACAGTATTTCCAAGATATAAGATAAAAGTGAGGGAGGGGCTTCCCATTTCCAGATAGGATGTTGAAGGACATGAAAACTTCATTCCCATGGTAACAACGATTATGATAACAATAATTAAACCCTGTGATACATATAATGATAAAGTTAAAATTATACTTCTCTATGGAAATATTTAAAAGTTTTGTGGATCAAAGTCTTCCTTGAGTGAAAAGAGCCACTCATAGATGAGCAGAAATCTGTAGCTGCTTCCGTACCTGGGGCAAATGACTGACCTGGGAACAGATGCAGAGAAAAAAAAAAAGGGCCTTCTATAGATGATTGGACTGCAAAGAATACAAAAAGCCAGAATTCTACATCTACCAAAAATATTTTAATATAAAGGTAAATAAATTTGTCATTGGCAGATATGGTAAAGGAGGTTTTTAAGCTGAAGGAAATAGCACCAGATGGAGCCTAGATATCTCGTAAGAATGAAAAGCATTGGAAAGAATAATTATGTGGGTAAATATAAAAGATTATTTTGTCTTAAAATCCCTAAGGATTCATTTAATTTTTAAATTAAAACTAATTGTATTATGGAGTTTATAACATGTAGAGAAAAATATATGACATTAGTAACAAAGGATGGGAGGGACATAAACAGAATTACGTTATAATGTTGTAAGTTTCTTTCATCATAAGATAAATGATGTAATAATAATTAGAAGTAGATTGTGGGCCAGCCCCAGTGATACAGCGGTTTGGCACCGCCTGCAGCCTGGGGTGTGATTCTCAAGACCCAGGATTGGGTCCCGCATCGGGCTCCCTGCATGGAGCCTGCTTCTCCCCCTGCCTGTGTCTCTGCCTCTCTCTCTCTCTCTGTGTGTGTCTATGAATAAATAAAATCTTAAAAAAAAAGTAGATTGTGATGAATTATAGATGCATATTATAATCCCTAGAAGAACCACTAAAAATAATAAAACAGAGGTGAAGGTAAGTAGCCAAAAAGAAGATAAAATAAAACACTAAAAAATATTTTATTTTCTCAGGCAGCCCGGGTGGCTCAGCGGTTTAGCACTGCCTTCGGCCCAGGGTGTGATCCTGGAGACCAGAGATTGAGTCCCACGTCAGGCTCCCTGCATGGAGCCTGCTTCTCCTTCTGTCTGTACTTCTGCCTCTCCCTGTGTCTCTTATGAACAAATAAATAAAATCTTTTAAAAATTTTTATTTCCTCAAAGGACAGAAAAGAGAAATAATGGAAAAAAGACAGAAGGGCAAACTGAACAAAAAAAAAGTAAACATACACATAACTATTAATGGCTATACTAAATGTAAATGAAACAAACATCACATCACCCACCTACCCCAATAAAGGGCGGATATTGTGAGACAAAATTTAATGTTGTCTCTATATGTTGTTTATAAGAGATGCACTTTAATTATAAAAACATATACAAATAGATTGACAGTAAATGAAGGGAAAAATAATTTTATCAAAATGCTAATCTCAAGAAAGCTATCATGAGATAAAGTGGACATCAAGACAAGGAGATAGATAGGCAATTCCAAATTAGAAAAGAATCACTTTATTTGAAAGGTATATAAAATCCTATACAGGTACAGACCTAATAAGAGATATTGAAAATATAGAAAGCAAAAAAGGAAATGAAAGAAATAGATAAATATGCAATCATAGCTACAGATTCATTTCTCCTCAATAACTGATCAAATAGGCAAAAATTGTTAAGTATATAAAAACCTTAAGCAACTCTCAACCTAAATTGGCCTGACATAAAGAGACATCTGCACCATACAAAGGAAAATATGCATTTTTCAAGTGGACCTGGAATATTCACAGGCATAGTGGATTCTAAAGGACTTATATCAAGCAGAATATGTTCCTTGATCATAAAAAAGTTAGAAATCAATAACAGGGATCCCTGGGTGGCGCAGCAGTTTGGCGCCTGCCTTTGGCCCAGGGCGTGATCCTGGAGACCCAGGATCGAATCCCACGTCAGGCTCCCGGTGCATGGGGCCTGCTTCTCCCTCTGCCTGTGTCTCTGCCTCTCTCTCTCTCTCTGTGTGACTATCATAAATAAATTTAAAAAAAAAGAAATCAATAACAGAATATGTATTAATGTCCCTAAATATTTGGAAATTAGGACTATCTCATGGCTTAAAAAACAAATCACAGGGAAATTTTTAAATACTTTCGAACTGCAAGTATAAACACAAAATACCAAATTTGTGAGATGTTGTTTAATATTTAAGGGTAAGATTTAGAACATTAGTAGTTATATTAGAAAACAAACGATATCAAATCAATAAACGTTGCTAAGACACTAAAAAAAGAATAGTGTAACACAAAGTAAACAGAAGGAAAGGAATAGTGACAGAAGTGAATGAAATAGAGAGCAAACTATGAGTATATCAACAAAATCACAAGATAGTTCTTAAAAAAAATTACTAATAACTGTAAAACCCTCATAAGATTGATCCAGAAGGAAAAAAGTAACCAATATAATAAATGAAAAAAGGAATATCACTATGGATTTTCTACAGACATCAAATATAATAAAGACTTGAACAACTATATGCCTATAAATTGACAGAATAGATGAAATTAAAAGATTTCTTGAAAGAAAAAATTATATAACTGACACCAAACACATTGGAAAATATAAATAGCCTCCTATCTTTAAAAAAAATTGTATTCAAAATTGAATAGCCAAAACAAAGAAAACTGCAGGGTTCAAATAACTTCACTGATTAATTCTATCAAACATTTAAGGAGGAAAAAACATTAATCTTATGTAAACAACTTCAGGGAATAGAAAAAAAGAGGGATATCTTCCCAATTGCTTATTTGAGACCAATCCAATCAGATTGTTGGACTAGATTTTTTTTAAAAAAATCAAGATTTAATAAGAACCAGGTGGAAAACCAGAGAAGAAATAGAAGACTTGAAAAATGCTGTGATCAAAAACCTCTATACTGAAATCTACAAACTACTGCAGAAAGAAAATTTTAAAAGATCATTTATTTAATGGAGGAGAACAGCATCTTTATGGGTTGGGAGACTGAATGTTTTTTAAATGTTTATTCTTCCAAAATTATCTTGGATTTATTACAGTCCAATAAAAATCTGGCATATTCTTTTGTAGAAATTGACAAATTGATTCTGAAATTCATTTGGAAGTGCAAAGAATCTGAGATGATTAAAACACTCTTGGAAAGAAAAAGTTGGAGTGTATTACTACCTGACTTCAAGATGTACTATAAACCTACATTAATTAGTGTGTTAATCAAAAAAAGATAGGCAAATAGGGGCACGTGGGTGACTCAGTGGTTAAGCATCTGTCTGCCTTTGGCTCAGGTCATGGTCCTGGGGTCTTGGGATTGAGTCCCACACCAGGCTCCTGGCAGGGAGCTTGCTGTGTCCCTCTGCCTGTGTCTCTGCCTCTCTCTCCATGTCTCTCATGAATAAATAAAATTTTAAAAAGAAAAAGATAGGCAAATAAACCAATGACTACAGAATATAAAGTCCAGAAATAAACCTACACTTATGTGGCAAATTTATTTTTTTCTAAGGCACTAATAAAAATCAATGAAGAAAGGAAAATCTTTTTAAACAAATTACGATGGAAAAACTGGACAAACATATAGGGGAGAAGTGGACCTTAATCTTTTCACACCACAATCAAAATTAATTTGAGATGAAATATAGTCCTAAAAATGAAAGCTGAAAATTAAAAAGCTTCTTAAAGAAAACAATAATATCTTCATGACCATGGAGTAGGCAAAGAAGACTCACATAGGAATTCAAAAAAAAAAAGAAATTACAAAGGAAAAAAAATGATAAATTGTCCTTCAAGGAAACAAATCTGATCATCAAAAGACATTTCATTTTCACTAAGAAAATGACAAGACACATGGGAAGAAAATATTCACAATACCTACTTCCAACAAAAAACTCTGAAATATATAAAGAATTCTATTCAAGCTTTGGCACTAGCTTAGTTCTGTAACCTTAAAACAGTTTAAACTCTGAACTGACAGTTTCTTATCTGTAAAACATAAAAGTTTGGCTAGAGTACCACAGCAGATGTTTTCTGAAATTCTATGATTTTTTTGAATCCACAGCAAGTTTATTCATAGAAATTACATAAAGGAGGTGGTGGCAAGGAATATGAACAAAGATCGTTTTGGTAATTAACAATAGCCCTTAAGTACTTTTGGGTAGGGAGATTTACATCAAAGTAGAAACTCTGAATATTTAATTATAAAGAAAAAGTATACAAGAATCTCTAACAAGGATAGGAAAACCATATTAAGGATATTTTACAAATACCATAGGAATGCAGGCTGGCAGATAATGAGAATTATAAAATGTTTATTAACCTATTGTGCCTATCCTTGTATTTATCAGTAGAGTGACGGAATATTAAAAATAAGAGAAAAATGTAGTGATTATAAGAAGGAATTTGATACTATCAAATCAATATGTACTATACAACACTGCCTTTTTATAACTAAGTATAATACTTAAATTTGTAGCATCCCCTTAATGTTCTTTATAAAAGCCAGTAAGCATTTCTTTTGAAAGTAGAAGATTTGATTAGCTCTTTCTAAAATACCCCTTAGAAGTTGTATTATTTTTGGCCTATTTTCAGATGAAACTAGGTCATCTATTAAAGTAGCTGTTTTGCATGAAAAAAATTAAAAATATTTTATATTTTCTACCATTATATGTTAGTTATTGCTCCTTATTGTACCTGGTATCACTATTGAAACAAATTTTCAGAATCATTATCATGAGACTAGAAAAGTTTTCACAAGGGAAGAAAAACCTTTTTAAACTTTCAGGAATAAATAAGAATTATCTACAAAGTGTTAACAAAATTTATCTCATTTCTTATCATTTCACTTTCAGGTTTAACTGAGCTAAATGACAGTCCAGTTCCCCTGGAACTTGAGCGCTGCAAGTCTCCCACTTCAGGTAAACATGAATGGTACCTTTCAGTCTTCTGGTAATTCACTGCAGTAATATACTGCTTTATTTTCATAATTCTTACAACGTGAAATTCATAATTTTAGTAATTGTAATTTAGTTTCTGAAATTTAATCATAAGTAAATTTCATTCTATAATCAATTAGAGGGATGCCTAAGTTGCTCAGCGGTTGAGCATCTGCCTTTGGCTCAGGACATGATCCTGAAGTTCTGGGATTGAGTCCCACATTAGGCTCCCTGCATGAAGCCTGCTTCTCCCCATGCCTGTGTCTCTGCCTGTCTCTCATGAATAAATAAAATTTTAAAAAATGATAATAAAATCAATTAGAAATAAATGTCTTTAAAAATATTTTTGGCTTCCCAAACAAGACCAAAGTTATGAGTGCACTACTAAAGAGACATTTTAAGGGAAGATTTTTTTTTTCACAGATGTATAAATAATGCTAAGTAAAAACTGGTAATGTTATACAGAAACTCTGTCTTCTTATAGCTAGAGTTGAATCAGTAAGAGAATGTGAGTATAAAGATTCTTGAATCAGTAAGAGAATGTGAGTATAAAGATTCCTAGAGGGATGCTTGGGTGGCTCAGCGGTTGAACGTCTGCCTTTGGCTCAGGGCATGATCCTGGAGTCCCACATCGGGCTTCTTGCATGGAGCCTGCTTCTCCTCCCTCTGCCTTTGTCTCTGCCTCTTTGTCTCTCATGAATAAATAAAAATCTTTTAAATAAAGATTCCTAGGAATAAGTCTTTAAGGTATGCAAAAAAATGTTAGTAGTAGAAATTGTTGGGTGTTATGAATGGTTAGCCTATTTTTTAAAATTTATTTATCTGATCTTTCTCCAATGCTTAAATATGTAAATTTTAAGCAAAAATGTTAGGTACATCCTTGATATTGAACTATAGATGTGTTTTCATAGAGAATTGAAAATTATTTTTTTATTTTAACTTCACACAAATATATAAACATTTAATACCTTATAAAGGAATTAATTCTGTCTTTTAGAAAATCATTTAGAACTATGACATTTCCTCAATTTACTGTCTTAAGAATTGTTAGTTGTTTTTCTTTATTCTTCAGGAATGTAGGCTACATAGAATCTAGTTGTGTCCTGTGTAAATTTTTGTTTTAATCATATCTATTTAATCTTTATTTTACTGCTTTTATTTTCAACATGATCCCATACATTTATCCTTTCTTTGGCATTTCTATTGGCACCATCCTAATTTAGGCATTTGTTACTCCACCTTTAGTATATCACAAAAATGTTCTAACATGTGTCTCTGCTATTCATCTCTCAGTCTTACAATTCATTTTGCATATCAGGTTGTAAAATTAATCTCCTTAAAATATTACTTTGATATTTTCTGTTAGAAATTTTCACTATAAGTTCAATATTCTATATCAATTTAAATAACTTCACTTTAAATGTCAAAAAGAAATGGAATTTAAAGTCTCGCCTCCTACCCTTCACCATATACTGTCTCTATCCTTTTTTACTTCCTTTTTGGAAAAAAAAAACAGCTACTTTCTTATTTATCCTTTCAGTTTGTTTGTAAAAAAAACCAAAAAGATCTATATTCTTTTTTGCTTCCTGTTTTGTACACAAGTAGTATATGAATTACACCATACTTTGTTTCACTTTATTATGTATCTTGTCTTTCCATCTGATTACATAATGATAGTTGTATGATATTTAATTGCATGTACCATAACTTAGTCATTTCACCAATTAAAGGACACTTGATTTGCTACCAAACTTCTTCCATAGCATATAATGCTACAGTGACTAACACTTGTACATTCATTTTAAATGTGTACAGGTATATCTATAAGATAAATTCCTAAATTTGGAGCTAAGTCAAAGAGTGTATGCCTATCTAATCTTTATAAATTCTCCCAATTTTCTCTCCTTCCAGCAACATACAAATATTGGTTATTTTTTTAATTTCGTAAGTCTGTTAGGGAAGAAAGGATGTGTCCATGTAGTTTCTTTCAATTTACCTCTCATGAAAGTGATATTGAATACCTTTTCAATTGTTTAAGAACTCTTTAATATTTTTGTAGTAAATCACCTATTCATAAAATTTGCCCATATTCTATAGTTTATCCCTTTCATATCAATTTTACTGCCTCTTTACAAATTAAGATTACCCTTTTATGAGATCCAAATATTTTTCTCAGTTTAACTTTGCTTGTGGTATCTCTTCTGCATTCAGATATTTCTTTTTTTTTTATTTTTATAAATTAATTTTTATTTGTGTTCAATTTACCAACATACAGAATAACACCCAGTGCTCATCCCGTCAAGTGTACCCCTCAGTGCCCATCACCCATTCACCCCCACCCCCCACCCTCCTCCCCCTCCACCACTCCTAGTTCATTTCCCAGAGTTAGAAGTCTTTATGTTCTGTCTCCCTTTCTGATATTTCTCACACATTTCTTCTCCCTTCCCTTATATTCCCTTTCGCTATTATTCATATTCCCCAAATGAATGAGAACATACACTGTTTGTCCTTCTCCGGTTACTGTGGCCAAGTTCAAAAAGGGTGTTGCCTGAGTTCTCCTCTGGGATTTTGATGGAATCTTGTCTCACATTTAGATCTTTCATCTATTTTGAGTTTATCTTTGTGTATGGTGCAAGAGAGTGGTCCAGTTTCATTCTTCTGCATGTGGATGTCCAATTTTCCCAGCACCATTTATTGAAGAGACTGTCTTTCTTCTAGTGGATCGTCTTTCCTCCTTTATCGTATATTAGTTGAGCATAAAGTTCAGGGTCCACTTCTGGGTTCTCTGTTCTGTTCCATTGATCTATATGTCTGTTTTTGTGCCAGTACCACACTGTCTTGATGAACACAGCTTTGTAGTACAACCTGAAATCTGGCATTGTGATGCCCCCAGATATGGTTTTCTTTTTTTAAAATTCCCCTGGCTGTTTGGGATCTTTCCTGATTCCACACAAATCTTAAAATAATTTGTTCCAACTCTCTGAAGAAAGTCCATGGTATTTTGATAGGGATTGCATTATACGTGTAAATTGCCCTGGGTAACATTGACATTTTCACAATATTAATTCTGCCAATCCATGAGCATGGAATATTTTTCCATCTCTTTGTGTCTTCCTCAATTTCTTTCAGAAGTGTTCTGTAGTTTTTAGGGTATATTTTGAGACCCATTTGAATGGTAAATGGTTCTCCAACCTTTTATTTTCAGGTTGTAGGTGTCCTTCTGTCTAAAATGAGTCTCTTGTAGACAGCAAATAGATGGGTCCTGTTTTTTTATCCAGTCTGAAACTCTGCGCCTTTTGATGGGGTCATTAAGCCCATTCACGTTCAGAGTTACTTGAACTTCTTCTTAAAGGGGAGTTTTAAGAGTCCCCCTTAAAATTTCTTGCAGAGCTGGTTTGGAGGTCACATATTCTTTCAGTTCCTGCCTGTCTTGGAAGCTCTTTATCTCTCCTTCCATTTTGAATGAGAGCCTTGCTGGATAAAGTATTCTTGGTTGCATGTTCTCATTTAGGACCCTGAATATATCCTGCCAGCCCTTTCTGGCCTGCCAGGTCTCTGTGGAGAGGTCTGCTGTTACCCTAATATTCCTCCCCATGAAAGTCAGGGACTTCTTGTCTCTTGCTGCTTTAAGGATCTTCTCTTTATCTTTGGAATTTGCAAGCTTCACTATTAGATGTCGAGGTGTTGAACGGTTTTTATTGATTTTAGGGGGGGATCTCTCTATTTCCTGGATCTGAATGCCTGTTTCCCTTCCCAGATTGGGAAAGTTTTCAGCTAGGATTTGTTCAAATACATATTCTGGCCCTCTGTCCCTTTCGGCGCCCTCGGGAACCCCAATTAAGTGTAGGTTTTTCTTCCTTAGAGTGTCATTTATTTGCCTTAATCTGTCTTCATGGTCCCTTAATTGATTGTCTCTTTTTTCCTCAGTTTCCCTCTTTGCCATTAACTTGTCTTCTATGTCACTCACTCGTTCTTCCACCTCGTTAACCCTCGTCGTTAGGACTTCTAGTTTGGATTGCATCTCATTCAATTGATTTTTAATTTCTGCCTGATTGGATCTAAATTCTGCAGTCATGAAGTCTCGTGAGGCCTTAATGCTTTTTTCTAGAGCCACCAGTAGCTGTATAATGGTGCTTCTGAATTGGCTTTCTGACATTGAAGTGTAATCCAGATTTTGTAACTCTGTGGGAAAGAGGGCTGTTTCTGATTCTTTCTTTTGAAGTGAGGTTTTCCTTCTAGTCATTTTGCTCAGTGCAGAGTGGCCAAAAACAAGTTGTATTGGAACACGGGGGAGTATCACTGGTCCTTCTAGCTGGTCTTCTGGGGGAGGGGCCTGTTGCACTGATTCTCAGGTGTTAGCACTTGGGGGAGCTGCTCTGCCCCTGCCTGCTGCAGGGCTCAGCGGGGGTTGTTTACCCCGTGGGGCCCCAGGAGGAACAGCAGCAGTTGCTATGGCAGCTCTGGAAGCCTGGATTCAGCCTCTGCAGGAACTACGGGGCTCGGGGCTCTCGGTTCTCCGTCTGCAGGGCCTGGAGGCTCCGGGGCGGGGCCGCTGATCTGCTCAGCTCGGGGCAGGAGCGTCCTTGCTGTCCTGGGCCCTCCCGGCCTCTGCCTGTCCCGGGGGAGGCCGGATCCTGGGCTGTGTCCCGGCGCCCTGTGCTCCGGGGCCTGCGCTGTGGGATTCGCGCTCCCGCCCTGCAGCTCCCTCCCTGGAGCCGCTCTCGAGCCCCTCCGAGCTGCTCCGGTCGGTCCCTCCGTGCGCGCTGCAGCCCTTAGGGAGCTCGGAGCACTCTCCTGCGCTCGCTCGCAGGTGTCTGTTAGTGTCCCCGGGAGCCCGAGGGCATCCCCGCTCTCCTGGGTCCTGCTCCAACTCCCTGCGAGCCCCTTTCCGCCCGCCCGGGAAGGTTGGTGCAGCTCCTGCTCCTCCGGGACGGGGCTCACCTGTCCTGGGGACACTCGCCCCGGCCTCAGCCCGGCTCCTCGCGGGGCCCCTCCCCCTCGGAGGCCTTTTGTTTCTTTATTTCTTTTTCCCCGTCTTCCTACCTTGATAGAAGCGCGGACTCTTCTCACTGTAGCATTCCAGCTGGTCTCTCTTTACATCTCAGGCCGAATTCCTAAATTTTCAGGATGGTTTGAAGGTTATCTAGGTAATTTGGTGGGGACAGGTGACCTGGGGACCCTGCTCTTCCGCCATCTTGCCCCTCCCTTTTTTTTTTTTTCCAGATATTTCTTTTAAGAACTTCTTTCTTTATGCCAGACAATTTAAATACTATTGGAGTCAACCATTTTTTAATTTTGGTAGAATTCTCCCATCAAGTCATTTAGCCTTTATAATTATTTTGTGTTTTCATATTCTCTGTAAAGAAAACTTTTCATTATGGAAATTTTCTAACAATGCTCAAATGTATCATATGCAAAGATTGTGGTTCTCTATTTAAGCTAGTTAATAGTCAATCTATTTTTCTGTTTTGTTTTTTTTAACCTGAACAGAAGGTTTAGTGCGTTTGGGGCTTTTAATTTCTGCTTTTAACTTTATTAGTTCCCTCCTTTGTTTTCCTTTATTTTTCACTGTTCCATTTTTGTTGTTGTTGTGGTAGATGCTTCATTCATTCATTTCTTACATTGATATTATTTCTTTATAAATAAGATTAAATTTCCCATTGAACTCTACACTATATGTGTCATAGGTTTTGATAAATTGTGATTGCATTCTCAGTGTTTTCCATAGAGTAAGCAATTTATGTCTTTACCTGAGTTACTTAATGTTAACTTGTAGCATTAAGTAGATATAAATGCTACCTTAATGTTATTGAAGGCTTTCATGTTCTTTTTTGATTACTTGTCAAGAATAAAGGAGAATTAAAATACTGTACTAATAATGTTTCTATTTTTCCTTATATCTGCTGTGTTAAAAATATTCATGTGTAGATATTTAAAGATACATCCACAGAAAGTACATCTTGTACCATTAATCACCATTGTTCATTTCATATTCTATCTTTTTCACCTGAATTCCACTTTGTTTGCTATGATACCACAACTCTTGCCTTTTTTACTTGGAATTTTTTTTTGTATACCTTGATCTTGCCTCTTTAGGAGTAAACTTTTTAAACTAAGGTGTAATATGAAATGTCTCAAGAACTCAAAAATCTCCCTCATGCCTCTCAGCCACTTATGCCCACACAAAGGTACCTACTTGTTTTGACTTTTAACCATAGAATTGTTTTGTGGGGTTTAGACTCTCATACAAATGGAAACCTACATTATTTACTCTTGCCTCTTGCTAATTTTGTTCAACATTATATATATTATATTCAGTAGCATTCCTGAATAATTTGCATTTTTGTGTGATCTTCCCTTATATGAATATATCTATTTATGCATTTTATTGTTGCTGCACATTTAGGTGGTTTTAGTTTGGCACTATTTTAAGTAAAGCTGTTATGACCAATCTCGTAAAACTTTTAATGCAAATATAAACTCATTTTCGTTGTACATAGTATCTGGGAGTGAATTTTGGGGGTCATAGGGTATGTCTGTGTTCAGCTTCAGTAAATACTACTTTTTCAAAATGGTAGGTCCAGTTTTATTTCCAGTGATAGTCTATAAAAAAGTTTTACTTGTTTCACATGAATCTTTCAGCAAAGTTTTTAGTTTTATTTTTAGAGGTCTTGCACACCTTTCACTGGCTTTATTCCTTGGCATCTGGTGTTTTTATATGCTGTAAATTTTTTACATCTTTTTCTTATTGTTTGTGGCTGAAATATAAAAGTGTAATTAGTTTTTGTATATTGACTTCAAATCCAGAAAACTGGATAAATTCTAGTAATTTGTAAATACTTTTGGACTATTGAATTATGTCCAGTGTTAAAATGACAGTTCTCTTTCTTATTTCTAAAGGAAAAGATTAGCTGGAACCTCCAATAGAATATTGAATATATGTGGTGTTAGCAAACATCTCTTCCTTCTTCCCATAATTATGGTAATTATTATAGGTTTTTAGTAGACATCTTGCTGTTAGCCTTCTGCATCTAATATTTCTTTTTTCACTAATATCAGAGCAAATCTGGAAACATCACAACCACCACTTTTTTTTTTTTTCAAAGCAGAGTCAGGACTTTGCATGCAATGAAGTAGGTTGCTTCAAAGCAGGAAGGCTTTGGCTACTTTTTTGTTAGGTTGCTTAGGACAGAAATAATTGGCTGTAAGATTCACTTATCACTTCAGTGCCCTTTTTGAGGCTGGTTTGTTGGACAGGGCCCACTCTTCTTTAGTAGCAATTCATAATTGAGGAATGAGAGATTTTTCTTATTACAGCTTTTAAATCATTATAGATTTGTTAAAATGTATGAAATTTATCCTTCTGGGAACAGTGCCAACAAACTTTATTTTATCTTAAGAAAATTGGAAATATTATTTGCATATTCCATTCATTTACCATGCAAAAGACAAATAATTGTGTTTATCAAGGAGTCTTTGTAAGCCCACAACAGAGAATGTGCCCAGTGCTATTCCTAGAATACCCCAGTAACACCTATACGTAACATTACATTCTGTCCTCTCTTCCTATTGTAGGAATCACTGTATCTAGATTATCAGGAAAGGTATAGTTAGGGTAAATGCAGACTTTTTAGCCCAATCTCATAAAACTAAAATGTAACTGAAAAAAGTGCATTTAAGATTTTAACAGTAGTTTATAAAACTCATAAAGCCTATTATCTCTAAAGATAGAAAGAAATGAAAATATCAACACTTAAAATGTTTAGAAAATGTATGAAGAACCAAATCAATATATGTTATTAAGGAAAACTGGAATATATGTAATATATCTAACTTTTGAAAAATTAAGAAAAACAGCCATGCCTCCTAATGTCTCCTTGATTCATACACTAAGAAACAGTTCACTAGGTCTGATTAACAATGGCAATTATTATGTTTGTATCTGAATAATCTCCCCTTTTTCATGTATATAAGGCATTTAAAGAACCAATACTATTCTTGCCTTCTCTTTATTTTTTTCCTTAATGCAGTGGTTCTCAAACATAAGCCTATATCAGAATCATGTGAAGAATTTGTTAAAACACAGAGATTCTAATTGAATAAGTCTAGACTGGGGCCTCAAATTTTGCATTTCTACCAACTCCCTACATAATGCTAATGTTTCTGGCCTCTTAACCACTTGAGAACCATGGCTCTTTGAAAATTTTTACAATATTTTTTCAATACTTACCTTCTCAATATCTATTTTGTGATCTCAAACCTTCAACCCTTTAAAGTCTGATTAAAACATTGATGCAAATAGCTGAGCAGGAATGTTTGGTAATTAGGCAAGCCAGAAACCAATAATCGTTCTGTAACTCTGATTTTCTACATGGATCTCAAACTCCCATTAGCCATAAAAACTACAAGTAAAATAAAGTTTAAGACTAGTAAATATTTATTTGAGGAGGAATGGAAACTGAAAGAATCCCAGTGAGCCAACTGGAAAGCTGATGTTATCAACTCCCAGGATAATATAACCATTTCATATTACTTATTCATTCACTCAACTATTCAAATAATTTTCAGTATCTACAGTTATGTAGATATTATCTACTGAGAATAAATGAACAAACGAACATACCCCATGCCAAATGTATCTGACAGTCTATCTGCAGAAACCAACAATAAACTAGTAATTTTACAAATAGTTGTTTTCTCTTAAAGCTGGATAACCCTTTTTCATTCACCAGGTAAGTTTGTGCAGTTTGAGTACTATATAAACATACCTCCCAAGGGGATGAGCAAGAACTAACATTCAGCCCTAGTTCCATTATTTGGAACAGAACCTCAGTCCCTAAAGGAAACAGACCCTTTTTCTTTGGACAAAGAATTGAAAACTAACCAAGCCCTCAACTGTAGAGTTATATCTGCCCACAAGATGTGCATTTTTCTAATTTTTCCTTCTTGAAGATGTGCCTTTAAAAAATCATTTGCTCGGATGAACATATTTTTCTAAGCTAACATCAGGGTTCTAGTACTGCTGCTACCAATATAGCCATCAATCCTTGTGATTCTCGCTGTCCACAATAATAGACTTACTATGCTATTAAGGTCAAGTTAAGGCTAGGGTGATAAAAATATGTATCTTTATTAAAATATGTTTACTTAGGTATCTTTAGTAAAAATATCTTTATTAAAATATCATAAAGGCTAATATCACAAAATACTAACAAAGAGGGATCCCTGGGTGGCGCAGCGGTTTGGTGCCTGCCTTTGGCCCAGGGCACGATCCTGGAGACCCGGGATCGAATCCCACATCGGGCTCCCAGTGCATGGAGCCTGCTTCTCCCTCTGCCTATGTCTCTGCCTCTCTCTCTCTCTCTCTCTCTGTGTGTGTGTGTGTGTGACTATCATTCATAAATAAATAAATAAATAAATAAATAAATAAATAAATAAATAAATAAAATAAAATAAATAAAATAAAATAAAATAAAAAATACTAACAAAGAAATAACCATCTCTGTTGTTTTCAAACCTGGGTTAGAACTAGGTCTTATAGCCTAGCTTGAATGCTCCTTCTGTCTGGTTCTACATTTCTGGAACCCCACTATATCTTCCAAAGAAGAAAGCTTCTTCCCTCCAAATAGACCTCTGTTGGAACGGCACCAAAATACTCAGATAAAGGCACAGAACAGAGAGCCTTCCAAACAGTTATCATGAAATTCACCTCCAAGATAAAACTTCTGGGTTCACTTGGGCTAAGAAATTAAATGCCAAAGTCTTTTATTCCCTTCCTTTAGGACTTGCTACCAGAACTCCTGAGGGAGCACCAGGCTTTTATAGGAATGAAATACCAGCTGTGAAACAGAGGAATCAAGTACATCACTTGCCAGGTGAAAGTGAAAATCTTTTTTTTTTTGAACAAACAAGTTTTTCATATCTCTACAATTTTCTGGACTACACAATTTTTCTCAAATGCTTTATTCTTATTTGTGCTGAAAATATAAGTCCCCCCCATGGTGAATGAAGACAAAATTCCCTGGAATAAAGTAGGAATTCCTAAGGCTTCTATGATTTTGTAGTGTTCTATATAATTTTGATAGTTATTTTTCTACCTTAAGTCTGAATACTTTTATCAGACCTAAAAAAATACGAGGGAACCAACAGAGAACTCAGGGAAACTTAAGTGCCACAAAAGTGGTTTTGTAAAAATGCTTTTGTAATACAATAACTTTTTGGAATACAATAAAATATTACCTATGATCACAAACTACCAGGATGATCATGGAAATTCCACAAAAGAATTGCCTCAAAGGGGCAATGTTCTCTCAGAAATAGTAAGCAGAAAGGAAGGTCTTATAATCTGTTTTAAGCAGAACCGTTGAATATTTGATGCTATTCAGAGGCGCCAAATCAAAATCGAACACAGGTTGCACAGCTTCCTTCAATTAGGCATTCATTACAAAATGGTTATGACCAGATTTGCAACTTTAAGAAGCATAAATTCCCAATGTTCTAGACTCCAAATGAAGTTAGTAAACAAGAAACCTAAAAATAATTATAACCCACAATTTTTCAAACCTAGTTTCTTTTTTTTTCTTACATCACCCGTGGGATAGGCTTTTTGCTGAGGAGAAAACTGACAAGAGTATTTAAATAAGTAGAGCTAGAATTCCAGCTTAACCTTTATAACATTTTGTTATAAAGCCTATGCTTTTTCCTGGTTTTCATTTAAAAAATGAGAAAAAGAAATATATGAATTGCAAAAAACTTATCACAGTTGAAACTAAAGGACAGCCAAACAGTGACAAAGTTGCTAAGTTATGAAGAGTATGTTTTAACAAAAAAATTCAAAAAAACTTAATATACTTTTTAGTTTTTATAGTTCATAGAATCAACAAATTATCATATTTTGAATTTATTAAGCCTTGTTTGCTAAAAATTGTAATCAATATTGATATAGTACTTTAAAGCAAACAAAGTATTTTTCATATGTATTATCTTATTCAATCCTATAACAACCCTGTAAGGTTAGTATAGTTCTCATTTTACACAAGTGAAGAAAGTATGACTAAGGAAAAATTTCATAACTTGCCCAAGATTAACATATTAATAAATGGCTTAGTCTGAACCAGCCCAAATCTTCAGATTTCAAGGTCCTTTGATCCCAAATGATTTGTCCTTCTATTTTATGCACTTAAAAAAAGTGTGTTGAAGAAGTAGTTTTCTCTGGGAGTTTATAGTTCAAGGTAAACAAGAATAGAAATAAAGCTTCATAATCCTTTAACTCTTGTTCATGCAACGCTAATAAATCACTAATTCATTAATACTGTCCAGATAAAAATATAATACATATTTTAATATAGCAAGAAAAGTAGAGTCATGACATTAAACATTTTTTTTTATGCTGGGGAAAATTCAAATAAAGATTCTTCTTTGCCTGACTTTATGTTAGTCACTTCATAAAAGGTGGGGCAGGGAGGGGTGGTAATATAGAAGCATGTAGGCCTTTCAGGGCTCTACCATAGTATGGTGACTCTAAAATTGTGTGTGTGTGTGTGTGTGTGTGTGTGTGTGTGTGTGTGTGTGTGAGAGAGAGAGAGAGAGAGAGAGAGAGAGAGAGAGAGAACTATACCTATATATGTACCAGGTGCTTTGTTCTAAGTTTCTAGCTTAGGGAAGATAGAGACAAGTGAAATTCATTACTATGTTCCAAACAGTAAATGAAACAAAACACAGATAAATTTTATAAACATTTCAATATAAATGTTTAGTATTGGATTTATTTTGCAGAAGACATCTAGGCCGACACAATTGGTATCTGCTATATCATATATAACATACCTATTGTGCTGCTTACTGGAAAGTAAGCTGCTTTGGAGTCAGGGAAATTTCAACCTACCTGCTGTTCCTACCATTATACCTTTAGCCAAGTTTCTCAACCTTAACTTTATGCTAATTTCCAGAACATAGATTCTCAATAAAATATAGTAGCAGTTATTATAAAAATAGTAACAAACATCAATGGCCTAAAGAGACTGAATCTGATCTCCTTGGCCATTCTAATTTCCAGTATCAGTTGTAGCTTAGCCATAACAAAGTAGAAATCCTCCATTGGAAATCAAAAGGTCAATCCAGTTGTCTCTAACCAAGAAACAACTAATCAAAAGCTTTGAATTAGAAAGTTCTAGCCTACCTCTTTATGTATTTCCCATTAAAGTGGTAAGCCACATTCAGACGACTGGTTCAGTTTGTTCTGTTCCTAAAAATTTTATTCAATTGTGGCACCACAGAGGGTTTTTGTACATATTAATTTTTTAAGGTTTTATTTAAATTTGTTAGATAACATAGTGTAGTATTAGTTTCATGTGCACAATATAGTGATTCAGCACTCCCATGCAACACCCCATGCCCATCACCTAAATAACCCATTTCCCCAACCATCTCCCCTCTGGTAACCATCAGTTTGTTCTCTATTGTTCTGAGAGTTGTTTGAAGCCAATACAGCATTCCTCTGATGAGTCAGCCTGCAGTTTCCATTGACTTTGACTTGAATTAGGAGTTAGGAAAAAAAACACGTGAATATACAGATGACTGAAGGATCTGATGCACTGAAGATACCTGAAACCCCTAGCCAAAATACTTTTGTAATGCCAGAAGTTCTGTTCATATTTAAGGCTGAGCATATGACCTAATTCTGTCATAAGCTATGCTAAGCCACTAGACGACCCTGCCTCATTACTGTAACTGAGCCTGAATTTGGAAGCAGAAAAATCTAGAATAGAGATAACATAGTCTTGCAAAGGTTATATAACAACCCAAAATTCGATTTTTTATATACCTTTAAAGATTTCTTTGAGGACTATTTAAACAAGATAATCAAGAATGTTGTAGGAGAAATAGTTTTCATTGAATAGGATATTGGAGTAAATGATCTCTAAGATTCCTTTGAGCAAGAATCTCTTTTTTGTGCAGTGTGCTGAGCCAGTGAGTAGTGAAAAGTTTCTATTAAACATTTTCTCCCCTTCAATATGTAATGGCACTGTGCCTATGTTAGAGAACAGTAAAAATTAAGAAATTCAGAGAGCCACATTCCCAAGAGCACATTTTAAGGGGTTAATATGTATGGGTTCCATTCTATACATTTCCGAGAAGAATTGCCTCATACTTCCTCTTGCCTTACTCATCTTCCAACTCAGATTCCTCAAGTGTTCATGTGTAACATATTTCTCTGACACTTGAACATACTTTGTTTAGCCCTCTTCAGAGTAACTCCTCACCCCATATCCTGACTTTACTGTTTTTTTTTTTCAACATTTATTCAGCAAACACTCATTGTACACCTACTCTATGTCAATACTTTATTAGGTTTTGGGAATACAACCTCCACCTTTGGAGAACTCAGTTTCAGGATGTTAATGAGTAGCAGAGTAAAAAAAAAAAAAAGTCAAATGTCAATACTTTATTAGGTTTTGGGAATACAACCTCCACCTTTGGAGAACTCAGTTTCAGGATGTTAATGAGTAGCAGAGTAAAAAAAAAAAAAAAGTCAAATGCAATAAAATGTGATGTGTTATAAAGGAAATGTGCACAAGGGGCTATGAAAGTTAGGATAATAGCACCAGATGAAGCCTTAAGTTTGAGGCTACATTCAGAAAGGAGGTGATTTTTGAGTGGTCTTGAAGAACAAGTAAAAGTTTACTAGTTGTCTGGACACAAAGAGCCATCCCCTCCCCCAAAAGAGTGTACTAGGTGGGCAAGTGAAGAGAATCATCCTGTACATGAATAATAGACACCTATTAATATTTTTATTAAAGTTTCCTAATTAATACCACCATCAAATCATTTCCTTTCCCTCCTTCAGTTATACTATTGAAGATGGGGGTTTGTGAGAGGACTCCAGTTTTCAGGCTTTCTACAGAAAACCAAAAAGAGGTAACAAAATTGAGAAGGAGATCCAAAAAACTAGAGCAGATTTGGGAGCCAGAGTAAGTTAGATACTAGAATTTTCCATCAGAAAGAATAGCAGGAGGGCATGTGATATTGTGGTCTTTGTCATGCTCTATGTATTTGGGCTTAACTAACCAATAGGCAGGAACCATTTGCCCTCTTTTTGAAAAGATCTTTGTAATCCATTTTAAAAATAATTAATACTGTATAGATATGTTGAAATACCGTAGTTTTTAAAAGATTTGAGAGAGAGAGAGAGAATGATCAGGGGGAGGGGCAGAGGGAGAGAAACTTCACAAGTTGACTCCTCCCTGAACATGGTGCTCATCCAGAGGCACAATCCCAGGACCCTGAGATCATGACCTGTGCCAAAACCAAGAGTTTGCTGCTTAACCAACTGAACCACCCAAGTGCCCCAAAATACTGTTTTAAAAAACAAAATAGAAACAAGATAAATTATGAAACAAACCCTTCCATTATAATCAGTTATTTAAAAAATTAAATGCTGGATGCCTGGGTGGCTCAGTGGTTGAGCACCTGCCTTCAGCCCAGGGCGTGATCCTAGAGTCCTGGCCTTGAGTCCCACATTGGTCTCCCTGCATCGAGCCTGCTTCTCAGTCTATGTCTCTGTCTTTCTCTCTCTCTCTCTCTCTCTCTCACTCTCTCTCTCATGAATAAATAAAATCTTTGAGAAAATAAAAATAAATTGAGAGATTATTCTAAATATGGAACACACACACCCAATCCTTCAGTTCATCTGAACTGTGAATTTACAAAATATATTTGCAACCTCTTATGAAGCATATTACATATATTCAGTTGGCCATATTTTGACATAAATAACTTTTTGCTTGTGCTAATTCTAAACCCAAATTACTAAAATTTGATTTCCTGGTTGCCCCTTAATCTTAATAGGATTACTTTTAATGTCTTTTCATAGGAACATTTGCCTGTTGTTATTATTTATATTAGAATGATAATACTTAGAGTTCCTTTTACAAGTAGTTTAGCATGGAATTTAGTAGTCTGTAAATGACAGCCCACAGACCAAATCCATCTTGCCATCTATTTTAGTATGATTTGTGAAATAAGAATGGGTTTTTATTTTTAAATAGTTGGGGGGAAAAAATCAAGAAATGATATTTCATGAAACATAAAAAATATATTTAAGTTTATAATATATTTAGGTTTTCTAAAAACCATTATAAAATTTATTCTAATCATATTCCAGCATGAACACTAAAGATTATATCAAGAATGTTATTTGTCAGATAAGATTAAGCTACAAGATTAAGTGACAAATTGATGAAGGGATTTTTTCCCAAACATATTTTTAGGTGGCCAAATTCAGAAATTTGTGGGCTAGGTTTTCTGATTTTAAATTGAATATTCTTTCTACTCTGCAATCTGCATTTTTATTTTAAAATGACATTCCTGGGGTGCCTGGATGGCTCAGTCAGTTAACCATCTGCCTTCAGCTCAGGTCATGATCCTGAGGTCCTGGGATTGATCCCCATGTCAGGCTCCCTGCTCAGTGGGGAGCCTACCTCTCGCTATCCCTCTGCTGCTCTCAAATATTTTTAAAATAAAAAATAAAAATAGAATAACGTCCTATTTGTAATGAAAAATCACTTACTAGAAGGTATAAGTTAATTGATGGTATCAATTAGAGTCTTCAAGTATAAAGTGACAGAAAAGATGTCTAACATGATTTCCCCTTATGCATTCCTATGATAATATGCATTCCAGTTCAGTATTTTGAGATACCCAATGTAAAATTATTAACAGATAATGAGGAAAGCTTTTAAATAAATTATATATTTTTCTTGGTTTATTTAAGCATTTTCTGATATTTTGATTTATAATATAAATTCATTTTCAAATATCTTTTATTTTTCAAGATCTTATCTACTGAATTTAACATTGTACCCTTCAATATTGAAGTCATGTCATCTGCCATTGGCATGGTAAAGTTTCCTTGACTGTATCATATAGATCTGTAATAGAATTTTCTTTCTATTTCAAAAAAGATATTGAGAGCTTTAGCATCAGTTTTTACCCTGATCAGTTATTTATGATATGAGTTCATACATTTGTTGCAATATTTCTTTGCCTATTAGATTTATCCAAAATGACTTTTTGGTTCTTCCCAAATTAATCAAAAAAATCACTTCTCATACCACATGTGAAAAAAACTATGCAAATACTTAATTATCTGCTGTAAGAACAATTGCTTTTCTCATGTTTCGGTTTGCATATTAAATATTTACTACTGCATGACCAATTAACATCAAACAGTATTTCTGCTTCTATACATGCTCACTAAATATAATGCTCATCAGGATTTAATAATTATACTGTAGTACATACTGTTCCCCCACACTCTTCTTTAATTTTATGTAATTAACAACTGCATTTTTCCTTTCTCTGTTGTTTCAGTTAAAGGATCAAGAAAGTTAAGTCTGCCAACAGATCTTAAGGCTGATCTTGGTACGGTACGCCAACAATTTAAGTTTACTTATATTCATTTGGCTGAACATTTTTACCAACAAGTCCATGAATAACAAGTTTCCTGGATGGCAGTGTTTGATGGCTTTCCAAAAAGGCTTTTTTAAAAATCACCATACAGTTCTGTTGGCAGCATTCAACATTTCATTTGTTAACAATCATTTTACAAAATTATGTTTGATAAATCATTACACACCAAGAAATATAATGTTTCATTTCTTTTTAGCATGAAAATGTTTTTGAACATTGAATAATCGTGCATATGGATCCTACCTTTTGTGACTATAATCATGTAAATGAGCATCATTTTTTCCCAGAATTATTTTCCCTATTCTGTATATTAGTATTATTTAGAATTAATACTACTTAACAACAACAAAAATGCCTGATACATAAAAGAATGGAGTCCTAGCTCTTTTCTTAATTTTAGAAAAGTTACAGGAAAGTTGATTCACTTTCATTTTTTGTGGTGGTCACAGGCTTATTTATAATTCAAACTCTGAAATAAATAGTGCTTTACGAAATAGACCTTCATAAATTTTTCCTTCAGAACTTCTATCTGCTTGTTCCAGTATAGTGTTTTTTTTTAATTTAATTACCTTTATTTTCATCTCCTTTATTCTAACTTAAATTCATAGCATTAAATCCTGATAATGTCATACTTAAAGTAACAAAAATATAGTAATTAGTCTTTGCATTATTTTTTTAGAGTTTACAAAGCTGCTTCACATACATGATTTTACTTGATTTTCTTAGCAGCTCTTTGAAGTTGCTATTGCTATTCCCAATATTTTTCTTCTCTCTTCAGAGGAGAAACAGATTGTGTTGTTAATAAATGGTAAAGATTTGAAGCTAGATCATAGAATATGTTACCCAAAGTTTATAGAGCATAGTCACATACCTCACCTCATTGTATCTAAATTAAATGTTAGACCACAAATAATTACATTTAATATCTAGTTACAGATAATCTTTTATGAATTTGATTAATGCATATTTTATAAATGCAAAGCACTAACATAGTAGGTAGTATTATTAGTTCAATATTAAAGAAATTGTTATGAATTAGTATTTTACCATTACAATTGATGATTGATATCAAAGGAAGAATCAACATTATAGTTTTATTTATTGACCTCCTACAATGTGTCAGATACTATGCTAAATGATTTAGATATATTGCCCAAGACAAGGTAATTGATATTGTTCCCACTTTACAAATGAAGAAAAAAGATTCCCAGCCCACTTCTATGTTTATTAGAAATAACAAAGAAAGCTATTAGTTGTAAATCTAATCTGGAGATCAGTTAGCATAGTTGTTATTAATAACCATTAACAGTTTCTACAAATGTTAGTCTCTCAAAGTCTCTCTCCCAACAGCTTCATTCTTGTTATTTTCACACATACTTTGAGCAAAGACAAATGATGAAAACTAATATATATAAAATTGTCAAGTGTGTGTCACTTTACTAAAGGATTTTTTTGCACTTAAAAGGATTTATAATAAAAAAAGGATTTATAATAAAATTTCATTAAATATCTACTTATAAGTAAGTTGTTAATATAATTTCATTTAAAAAATGAAATTTCCAGAAAAAAAACCATAAGGCTTCTAGACAAGGATAAATATTTAAATGTAAGTTCTTTCACCTAAAACCTTGCTGTAAAATATACCTGGGTTACTTGTAATATGCTTTAGGAAGATCATTTTCCAGTAGTGTAAAATTCATTAGTGAAGGAGGAAGATGTTTAAGAAGCTACTGCTGAAGGCCAGATGAGGGGCCAAAGTAGAATAACAAAGAAAATGAAGAGAAAAGCAGTCCCCATGGGAGAATTTACAACTGGTAGGATTACAAACAGTGAGCAAAACAGTGTTGGTAATGCATAGGAAATAGGAGGAGTCCAGAATGACTAAGGCATGTTGAGAATAGTTCTCATGGAAAATACCTGGTTTGAGAGGAAAGGAGAATGAGGTTGAGTTCTACAGGGACATCCATGTTAACCATTCAGTGTACAATTAGAAATTATTGATAACATTCATCTATATAAAGATATTAGTGACTGTGTACATGAGCTATCCACTAAAGACAAAGGAAAAAATGACAAGGTGTTGGAGAGCTTTAGATACTAATATAACTTCTTTGTTATAATAATCCTTAACTGAAGAACAGTGTAACAGTAACAGTAAAATAATAGTAATAGCAGTAAAAATCTCATACAGTAAACACTTATGCAGTTAGAACAGTTAAATAGTTAGCATTTTATGAGGTAATTAATTGCCAGGTTCATGGGAAATTGCTTTATACCTAACATTTTTATATTTAGTGCAAAACTATCTTGTTTCTCATTTAAAAAAAAAAGAAATAGACTTTCTCTTTTCCAACAATATTTTTTTTTAAGATTTTATTATATCTATTCGGGAGATACACAGAGCGAGAGAGACAGGCAGAGACACAGGCAGAGGAGAAGCAGGCTCCAGGCAGGGAACCCGACGTGGAACTCGATTCTGGGTCTCCAGGGTCACGCCCCGGGCTGCAGGCGGCGCTAAACCACTGCGCCACTGGGGCTGCCCATTTTCCAACAATATTTTGAATTAAAAAAAAAAAAAACTAAAAATGAATTTTATAGAATTCAAGCCTTTTTTTTTTAAAGATTTTTTTTTATTATGAGAGAGAGACAGAGACAGAGACATGGGCAGAGAGAGAAGCAGGCTCCATGCAGGGAGCCCCATGTACTCGATACCGGGACTCCAGGATCACACCCTGGGCCGAAGGCAGATGCCAAACCGCCGAGCCACCCAGGGATCCCCGGATTTCAAACCTTATGTGTACATAATCCAGGGGCTGGCACATAACATTATGAATATATTGTTATATATTCACCAAGAATACTATAAATGAAACACAAACCCCCATAAGCCCTTAAAATATATCTATTACAAGAGAAATTCCACCCAATGAAAAGATTCATGAAAAGGCCATGGTCAAAGAACTGCAGTGATTATTTGAGTGTAGAACTAAATCAACAGTGCCAAATATGATTACAAAATATAATGTAAACTTAAAATCTGTAATATAGAAACAATAGTGAAATTCCAAAGTTGAGAGATGGACTGTAGAGAGGAGGTTAGAGTTCCCAACAAAAGAGAATTCTATAGCTAAATTTGGTGGTTAATTGGTGGTAAAGTGAGAACAAAAACAATTAAAGGAAGAAGAATTACACTAATTTCACTTTTCGTAAGGGGAAATAAGTTACTATGCATAGCTAACAATTTAAGAAAAATACGTATTCAAGGTAACCACTAGAGAAAAGGTAAAATATCTTAAAATTTCAAAAATTAAGCAAAAGGTAATATACAGTTAAAAAATCAGAAAATACAGACCGTATATTAAGAGTGGATATAAAATGCAGAAGCAGCAGAAGACAAAGAAGATACAACCCACTATAAAAGAAGGAGATAGAATAGAGCCTGTTGATGTTGACTGACCAGTCTTCAGATTCTCCATTTTGAGACTCTCGGGACTTCCCTGACTCTACCTTTCTACCTTTTGAAAACACCAAGAATATTGTCACTGCAACAACTTTGTACTAGAGTAATGACTTATCATATTCAGATTCCCCTTAACCACAGTAACTACAGACTTCATATCTATAAGAAGAATCAGAGCCAGTGGGTGAAACCTCCTGAACTCCAGGAGCACAGTGGACACATCACAAATATGTACTGGTCTTTCAAGAGTGACTACACTGTCCTTTGCAGGAGCCAGGAAGATGGTATCTGGAAGCTTACTCTGGTGATCTTCAGAATTAATTATGTAGCCATTCTTGTGACTCATCCCTTCTAGAGAACATAATTGCTATGAACAGTGAAGCACAATTCATTTCTGCTTATTACTTGAGCATGAAAATGGCAAGTGGGTAAGCAAACACATTAAAAGGTCCTCAATTTGAAATGGCATACCAACAGTGTTTTCCTGGCAGCAGGATTATGTGACTTCAAATGCAGTGCTTCTGCATACATTAAAGAAGTGAATGAAAACCAACCAGTATGCCATAGGGCAGCAAGATGCATTTTGGTTAGCTGATATCGGAGTCCAATGGTACTGGGAACTGGGTCCCAGCTTCAATTTCTCTGCCAGTGGGAACTCTGTGGCCTAGGTCAGCTATGGCAGCAATGTGACTATTGCTGATGCTTCAGTGTTCAGGTTTCATCTGAAAACAGTTGCTGCCACTCCTGAATGAATTATTTGTCTCAGAGAATAGCATTGTGTAGCTGCCAGCCATGGCTACTACCCAGTATTCTTTAACTAAGATGACCACGGCTCCTTTTTTTTTTTTTTTTTTTTGACCACAGCTCCTTGACTTTTGTCTCCAAACATTCCAAAACAAAGCATCCAGCACATGTTAGCTATGAAATACTTCCAAAACATGGGCAAGAGAGTCACAACTGAGTACTACATCACAGCCTCAGAGATATTGCACCAGAATAAATAGCAATTAACTCAAGTGGACAAACAAGATTACTGGAAATTCAGCTGTACAGGAATTAATGGAGCCATGATAGTTTGGGATTTCAAAACCTTAGAATCTTCTATCCAAGGCCTTCAAATAATTTGAAGCTGAATGAACCTCTTTGATCTAGTATGACAATTGACAACTAACTGCAGGTCTGTGATTTGCATGATGGTGAGGAAAACCAACCGCAAGGAAACAGTGAAAACATGTATCATGCAAATATCATTTATGCATTTTGTTTAAATATCATTGGCAGAAGTGTTGAATGTTTAAAACAGCAGTCTTTTAAAATTTTTATTTTATTTTATTTTATTTTGGTGCTTTATTCCATTCTTGACCAAAGCTGCTTTTAAGCAATTCATTATGCAAAATTGTTGATTGGTTTAAGTGAGAGGAGGTGGTATGTAAATTGTCTCCTAGAAAATTAAGTAAAATAAGATGTTCTTTAAAATAGAACTTAGATGAACCATCTCTCATGCCAGTAAATGTAGTAAAATAATTTGCTTTGTATTATAAGAAAAAGGCTTTCAGCATGTATCACATAACAAAATCCAACAACAAAAAAATCTAAAACAAGATGATTCAAAAGTTAGTAGTAGAGTATATTAGACAACTACTGGTAAAAATAAAACAGGAGTTAATATATTAATATCCAAACTGAGTTCAAGACAAAATACATTAAGTTAGAAAGTGCTTATATTTATAGTGATGAAATGGACATCCACAATGAAACTCTTAAAAATTTTTAATTATTTATTTATTTACTTATTTATTTATATTTATGATAGACATAGAGAGAGAGAGAGAGAGAGAGAGAGGCAGAGACACAGGCAGAGGGAGAAACAGGCTCCATGCCGGGAGCCCAACGCAGGGCTCAATCCTGGGACTCCAGAATCGCACCCAGGGCCAAAGGCAGGTGCCAAACCGCTGAGCCACCCAGGGATCCCCATGAAACTCAAAAATTTTAATAAACCAAGTAACGTGGATTAGCAATTATACTTCAAAAACTATAATAGAATAAAAAAGAAATAAAAATGCAATAATAATGAGAGATTTTGACATAATTTAATGACAACTCAAGAAAACAAAAAAATAAAACAATGAGGAAAAAAGAAACATAACTTATATGAAAGACTTGTTGAATATTTCTTGAACTTTATACCTTAAAATTTTTTCAAGTACCTATTGAAAATTTAAGCCTATATTAAAGCCACAAGAAAACCTCAATACTTTAGAATTACAAACCACATTCTCTAATCACAAATTAATGACATAAATAACAAAAATAGAAAACAAAAACAATCTCTAAAACCTGGAGGATTTTAAACTCTCACATAACCCTTGGCTTGGTTTCTGACTAACTAGATCAGTAGCTAGATTTTTGTTTCCTATCTCTAGTAATATGGATCAAGAACTATGAAAATTATAGACTAAGGATCTAGAAAGTAGTGGAGAAACTACAAAAATCCTACAGTAGAGAAGAAGAGAAACTAGAGAAAAAATTCTGGGATGCTAAGAAAGGCAACAAAAAATTTACCATAACAATTCATTCCAGTTGAAATTAATTTTATTAATAACAAAGACCTTTAAATGAGACTTTTTAGGATGTTCAGAATGATCAAAATAATTAATTTTTAAAAGACTGATAAATTATAAAGCTAAAGTTTTTCATAAATGAAAAACCAATGAAGAATCTTGGATAACAATGCAGGCATCTGGGTGGCTCAGTCAGTTAAGCATCTGTCTCTTGATTTTGTCTCAGGTCATGATCTTGGGGTCATGGCATTGAGCACAGCATAGAACTCTATGCTCAGCGGGAATGTACTTGAGATTCTCTCTCCTCTCCCACTGCACCTCCCTTCTATGCTCTCTTTCTGTCTCTCCCAAATAAATAAATGTTAAAAAAAAAAGGAATCTTGGATAATAATGAACAAATAGAGAACATCAATAAAGAAATAGAAATTATAAAAAGAAACAAGTAGAAATTCTGGAGCTAAAATTACAATAACTAAAATGAAAAATTCACCAGAAATACTCAGCAGCAGATTTGAGTGCCGTTTTGATTAAGGAACTTATGAAACATCATCAAGCATACCAATATTATAGGAATACCAGAAGGAGAAGAGAAGAGAAAAAGAAGAAAGAATATTTGAAGAAAATAATAGCTGAAAACTTCTCACATTGGAGGAAAGACATGAACTACAGATCCAATAAATTCTTCAAACTCCAAGTATAATAAATTCAAAAAGATACTCAGATGCATTATAATCAGTCTTACAAAGAGAGGATCTTAAAAGCAGCAAGAGAGAAATTATTCCTCATAAATAAGAAATGCTCAAGAAGTTTGATAGCCAAATTTATAGTAGAAGCCAAAGAGGCCAGAAAGCAGTGGGATGATATATTTAAACTGCTGGGGGGGGGGGGGAATCTGTCAACAAAGAATTCCTGTATCTGGCAAAATTTTCCTTCAAAAAATAAAGAAACATTAAGACATTGCCAGACAAACAAAAGCAAAGAGAGGCCATTTATCAGACCCTCCCTACAAGAAATACTAAAGATAGTCCTATAGGCTGAAATGAAAGGAAATTTGACAGTAACCTAAAGACATATGAAGAAATAAAGAACAATGGTAAAAATAACTATAGGTAGATATAAAAGCCAGTATTATTACATTTTTTAGTTTTAACTCCTTTCTTATTTTCTCCATGAGTTTAAGTGTTAAGTGTGTAAATCCTTAATGGGCATGTAATAAAGATATAAAGACAAAGATATAAGGGAAGGTGATGAATATTTATAGCAACAGTTTTGTATGCTATAGAAGCTAAATTAGTACAATTCAAAAGACACTGTTATGAATTTGTAATCACCAACATAACCATTAACAAAAATAAACAAAAGAAAATATGAAGGGAATAAAAAGATATACTGAGAAAAAAATAAATATGAAAGAAGGCAGTATTGAAGCAATTCATGAACAACACAAGCTATACTTCTGGAAAACAAATAGAAAAATGGCAGAAATGCTTCCGTATCAGTAATCATTTTAAATGCAGATGGATTAAATGCACCAATTAAAAGACAGATTGGCAGAATAGATTTAAAAATATATAATCTAACTATATATTATCTACAAGAGAGCCATTTTAAATAAATTTTTTAAAACCCACAAATAGATTGAAATTAAAAGGATGGAAAAAGGCTCCATGCAAGTAGTAACCAAAAGAGAGATTGCATGGCAAAATTAGTACCAGACAAAGTAGCCATAAGTAGAAAACTGTTACAAGAAACAAAGAAAGATATAGAGTTAATTTGGTGAGAAGATATAACAATTGCAAACAAATGTGCATCAAATAGCACGCCCAAAATATGTGAAGCAAACATTGACAGAATTGAAGGAGGAATTAGACAATTCTATAACAACAGTTGAGGAACTCAATAGCTTGCTTTCAATGATGGGTAGCAAATCTAGACAGGAGATCGAACATGAAATAGAGGACTTGAATAACACTATAAGCCAACTAGCTTTAACAGACAAAATACTCCACATGATAACAGAATGCATACTCTTCTCAAGTACATATGGAACATTCTTGAGTATGGAACATATTTTAGGCCACAAAACAAGTCTCAGTAAATCTAAAAAGATTAAAATCATACAAAGTTTTCCTATAACCATCATGGGATGAAACTAGAAGTCAGTAAAAACTGAAATTCACAATATTTGGAAATTAAACTGCACACTTGTAAACAACTAATAGATCAAAGAAGAAGTCACAAGTAAAATGTGAAATACTTTGAATACATTAAAATAATAAGCAAAATTTGCAGGTTACACCAAACACATGACTCAGAGGACAATTTATAGCTATAAATGTTTTATAGCTATAAATGCCAAATCAATAACCCAACTCTATACTTCAACAAACTGTAAAAGATGACCAAATTAAACCAAAAGTTAACAGAAGTACAGAAATAATGATTACAGATAAAATAGAGAATAGAAAAACAATTATCAACAAAACCAAAGATTTGTTCCTTAAAAAGATTAACAAATCAATGAACCTTTACCTAGACTAAGAAAAAGAGGGAAGATGCAAATAAAATCAAAATGAAAGTGGAAACATTACTATCAACCCTACAGAAGTGAAGATAATACTTTAAACAATTATATACCAATATTAGATAACTTAGATGAAATAGGCAAATTCCTAGAAACACATGAATTTCCAAAACTGACTCAAGAGAGAAATCTCAACATAGCTAAAATAAGTAATGATGTTGAATCGGTACTCAAAAACTTCCTGACAAAGGAAGATCAAGGATGAGTTGGCTGGCAAATTCTACCAAATATTTAAATAATTGACATCAATCCTTCTCAAACTCTTCCAAAAAAAAGGAGAGGAGGGGAACATTTCCTAACTCATTCTGTAACACCAGCATCACCCTAATTTCAAAGCTAGACAACACCACAATGAAATTAGAAACCAACATCCCTTATGAATATGCATGCAAAAATTCAAATTAGCAAACAGCATCCAATAGCATATTAAGAGGATTATGTACCATGGCTAAGTGGGATTTATCCCAGAAATATAAAGGTGATTCAACAGAAGAAAATAAAAGATGTAAAACATTAATAGAATAAAAGAAAAAGCATGATACAGATACACCTCAATTAAGACTGAAAAAGCATTTAATAACATTGAACATCTCTTGATGATACAAATACTCAGAAAACTAGAAATGGAAGGGAACTTCCTTAAACTGACAAAGGGCATTCCTGAAAACCCAACAGACAAGATCCTACTGAATGATGAAAGATAAAAACTTTCCTCCTTAAGATCCAGAAGGTTACCTGTTTTTACCACTTCTATTCTATATTATACTGGAAGTTCAGCCAGAGAAATTAGGCAAGTAATAAAAGGCATTCAAGAAATGAAACTACTCCTATTGACATGTTATCCTGTATGTAGAAAATCCCAAAGAAACCACAAAAGAACAACTAGAATAAATGAATTTAAGCCAAGTTGCAGGATATAATATAAACAACACAAAATCAATTGTTTCTATACATCAATGAAAATTTTTAAAAAGAATTTATTTAAAAATTTTTTTATTTTTTTTTATTGGAGTTCAATTTGCCAATATTTAGCATAACACCCAGTGCTCATCATTTCCTGATTGTCATACAGTTGATACCATATGGTATGTAAGCTTTTCAGATTGACTTCTTTCATTTAGTGATATGTACTTAAGGTTCCTCAGTATTCTGGAATATTTCATTGTCTAGATATACCGCAATTTATCCATTCACCTACTGAAGGACATCCTGGTTGCTTCTAGGTTTTGGCAATTAATGAATAAAGCTGCTATAAACATTCATGTGCTGGTTTTTATATGTACCTAAGTTTTCATTTTAGGGGGTAAATACCAAAGAGCATGATTGATGAATCATATGGTAGGAGTATGTTTACTTAGGAAACTGACAAACTGTCTTCCAATGTGACTATGTATTTTTAGCATTCCCTAACAATGAATGAGAGTTCCTGTTGTTCCATATTCATTCTAGCATTTGGTGTTGACACTGAAATTTTTGCCATTCTACTAGGTATATAGTTTTTTCTCGTTGTTAATTTGCAATTTTAAATATTTTTATATGCTTATTTGCCATCTGTCCATCTTCTTTGGTGTAGTATCTGTGCAGATCTTTTGCCCACTTTTTAGTTGGGTTGTTTATTTTCTTATTGCTGAGCTTTAAGTGTTCTTTGTGTACTTTTTTTTCTTTTTTTCTTTGTGTATTTTGGATAGCAGTCTTTATCCGATATATCTTGAGGCACCTGAATGGCAGTTTTTTAAGCATTTGATTCTTGGTTTCAGCTCAGGTCATGATTTCAAGGTCATAAATTCCAGCCCCATGTCAGGCTCTGCACTCAGCAGAATCTACTTACTTGAAATTATCTCTCCCTTTCCCTCTGCACCTCCTGTTTGTGCTCTCTAAAATAAATAAATCTTTTAAAAAATAAACACTATCAGATGTTCTTTTGCAATTGTTTTCTCCCAGTGTATGTCATCCTCTCATTCTTTTGATAGTATCTTTCACAGGGCAGAAGTTTCTAAATTTAATCAAGTCCAACTTAATTTTTTCTTTCATGGATCATGCTTCTGATGTTATATCTAGAAAGTCATCACCAAATCCAAGGTCATCTAGATTTTATGTTTTCTTCTAGTTGTTTTCTAGTTTTGTGTTTTCAGTTTAGGTGTATGATCCATTTTGAGTTGTTTTGAAGGGTATAATATCTCTGCCTAGATTTTTTTTTTGCATGTAAGTGTCCAGTTGTTCGAGCACCATTTGTCAAGAAGACTGTCTTTGTTCCATTGAATTGCTTTTGCTCCTTTATCGAAGATCACCTGACTATATATGTATGGATCTATTTCTGGGCTTTGTGCTCTGTTCCCCATTGATCTATTTGTCTATTTTGTCACCAATACCACACTGTCCTTATTATGTTAGCTTTATAGTGAGTCTTGTAGTTGGGTAGCACCAGTCCTTTGACATTGCTTCCTCTTTAAATATTATGTTAATTATTGTGGGTCTTTTGCCTCTCTATATAACTTTACAATCAATTTGTCAGTATCCGCAAAATAACTTGCTGGGATTTGTTTGGACTGTGTTGAATCTATAGATCAAGTTGGGAAGAACTGACATCGTGACAATATTGAGTCTTGCTATCAATGAACACAGAATATCTTTTTATTTGTTCTTCAATTTCTTTCATCAGTAAAGAGATTTTTTTGTAGTTTGGTAGATTTCCTCATAGAGATCTCATAAATTCTTTGTTAGATTTATACATAAGTATTTTATTTTTGAGTGAGCCAATGTAAGTGTTACTATTTTTAATTTCAAACTCCATAGCTAGTATATAGAAAAACTCTTGTCCCATGTGAATGCTCACCAAAGAGTAACCTCAGCAGAGGAAAATTTTAACAATCAAGGGGGTAGAATGACCCATTCTGTGGATATGTATTAACCTCTTTCCCAGTCAACCCTCTCAGCACATAATGGGCTCATGAACAAAGAAACCATGGTGATAGGAATGGAGGCTATGCATGGACTGAGCAACATGGACTTTCACTCACCAAAGCTGACCTAGCTACAATCACTACTGAGTGCCCAATATGACAGCAATAGAAATCAACACTTTCTCTAATTTGGCATCATTCCCTGGGTGATCAGCCAGTTACCTGGTGGCAGGTTGTTTACATTGGATCATTTTCATCAGGGAAGGGAAAGGATGTTATGCTTCCTGGAATAGACATTATTCTGGATATGAATCTGCCCTCCCTTCATGGAATTTTTTTTGCCAAAATTAACATCCATGGACTTACAGGATACCTCATCCACCATTATAGTAATGCACACAGCATCAATAAATTAATTTCAGAGCAAGTGAAGTGTGGCAGTGAGCCAATGCTTATGGGATTCACTGGTCTTACCTAGTTCTCCACCATCCTGAAGCAACTGCCTACATACATATGTATTACTAATTTTTTTATTAATGTTAGTATATCTTTCATTATCCCTTTACTTTTAATCTATATATGCATGTATACTTAAATTGGGTGTCTTGTAGAAAACATAGTTGGAACTTGTATTTTAACTATTCTGATAATCTTTGGTTTATTTAGAACATGCATATTTAAAGTGATTATTCTGTTGGATTAGTGTCTACTATAGTCCTTACTGTTTTTTTGTTCTTTGTTCCTATTTTCTTTTTAGTTTTTTTCTGCTTTTGGTGGGTAAACTGAGCATTTTACAGAGGATTCCTTTCCTTCTCTTAGTATATCAGTTAGACTTTTCTTTTTTACTTTTATTTTTAGTAATTACTCTTGAGTTTACAATATACATTTACAGCTGATCCAAGTCCAGTTTAAAATAACTATACTGCTTCATGGGATGTGCAATTGCCTTATAATAACAAAGCCTTCCCAATTTCTTCCTCCTACTTCTTGAATCATTACTGTCATTCATTTTGCTTGTCAGCTACACTGTTATCCTATACACTTTTTGGAAACATAGTTTGGTTTCTAAGAAGCATAATTGGGCCCTGGAACAAAGTTCAAGCATATCTAAAGAATAAAAAACAAATAGCACCTAATAACATAAGATTCACAATGTCTGGCTTCCAGGCAATGATATCATATCAATAGGAAAATGCAACCCATGATGAAGAGAAAATATCAATCAACAGAAACTAACCCAGAAGTGATACGTAGGATAAATCCAGTAGACAATGACATGAAATCAACTATCATAAATATACTCAGTATATTCAAGGAGATAGAAGAAAAGCACAAGCATGTTAAGAAGAGACATGGAAGATATCAAAAAGACTCAAATTGAACTTTTAGAAATGAAAAACAAATGTATGACATTACATGAAATATATGCTAGATGGGATTAACAGGAGAATTGACAATGAAAAAGAAAACATCACTGAACTCAAATTTGTACTCTCCAAAATGAAACAAAGGAATAAAAAGACCAAAATAATGAATGGAGAATTAGAGATCTATTGTTTAACTTCACATTATCTAATACACATACAATAGGAGTCTCAGAAGAAGAAAGGATGGGACAGTAAAAATGTTTTAATAAGTGATGCCACAAATCTTCCTAATTTGATGAACACTGTAAATCCACAGATCCTAGGAGCATAATGAAATTCAAGCATAAGAAACATGAAGAATACTACATCAAATTATATCATCATTGAAATCCAGGGGGGGTGGGATATATTAACATATAGAATAACAAATATAAAAATAACAGCAGACTTCCAAGATAGAAGAGAATAGAAGAATATTTTTTAAGTACTGAAAAAAAGTGTCAATCTAAAATTCTGTACTCAAAAAAATATCGTTACAAATGAAGGTGAAATAAATACTTTTAGTGGTAAAAGTTGAAAAGATCCAGGACTAAAAATTAAGCTCTATAAGAAACATTGCAATTAGTCCTCTGAAAGAAGGAAAACAATATAGAGGAAAATCAAGATATACACAGAGGAATGAAGATCCCTGAAAATGGCAAATATATGGGTAAGTGAAATAGATTATTTAAATTTCTTTAAAAAAATAATTGATGACTAGAAACATTCCACATATCCATCAATGAGTGAATGTTAAAAAAAATTGTGCCATGTCCATACAGCAGAAAATTCCTCAGCAATAAAAAGAAATGAACTCTGGATAAATACAACCTCCAGATTCTCAAACTAATCATGGTGAGTAAAAGAAGTTAGACAAAAATAAATATAAACTGTATGATTTCTCTTACATAAAATTCCTGGAATGCAAATTAATGTACAGTAACAAAGAACATCAGTGGTTGTTGGCCAGTAGACAGAGGCAACAAGGAGGCATTAAAAATAAGAATGAGGCAACTCGGAGTGGAGATGGATACATTATTTTTCTATGAAAACTGAAACAAAATAGTTTTTTCAATTTTAATTATGTGCTGCCTATTGCATGTTAATTCTCAACCTATGCTGAGGAATGTGATTGTCAGAGATCCATCATCTAAGAATGAGGAACAACAATTTCTCAGACATCCAGAAACTAAGAGTTCACTACGTGTAGATTTTAAGCTTACATTTATTTTTTTTTAAGACTTTATGTATTTAGTCATGAGAGACACAGAGAGAGAGGCAGAGACATAGGCAGAAGGAGAAGCAGGCTCCATACAGGGAGCCCAGTGTGGGACTTGATCCCAAGATTGCGGGATCACACCCTGAGCCAAAGGCAAGTGCCCAACCACTGAGCCACCCAGGCATTCCTGAGCTTAAATTTAAATACTAGTGGAGGAGGAGCTAAGATAATTCAGTAGTAAAAGTACTCTAAGCTTGCCTGGTCACCCAATTCAAGTAGATAATTATAAAACCATTCTGAATACTCAAGAAATTGACCTGAGGACTGATAAAACACACTACACAAGAGAGAGAAGAGGCCATGTTGAGGAAGGTGGGAAGTACAGACACAGGGTTTGGGGAAGAAGCAGATCATGGGTGCCACAGAGTGGGGGAGCCCTGGTCATAGAAGGAAGAGAAAGAGAGGAACACACAGGGAATTACACAAAGAAAACACTTCCCCACAGCCATTGACTAGGAAAACAAGGGTTGATTTTCATGAGTTTTTATAACCACGGGGCTCAAAGACTGGAGTTAGAGAGGTCTGTAGCATGGCAGGTGTGGAGCCCAGTTAGCACTGCAGTGTTCCTGTGGAGGAGGGCAGATAGCCCAGGAGCAGACAGCCCAGAGACAGACGGTGTAATCAGAGGATCCCTTGGGACACACTGGGAGAGACGTTTCCACTTACTGGAGTACATCCAACAGAGGTGGCATTGCTTCTCCAGGGACAAAGGAGCCAACAGGCACCATTCCTCAACATAAACTAACTTCAGCGTCAACAGTGGCTACCTAACCCGCTTTTACCAAGTCCTGTCCTGCTGTGATCTGCCGGTAATTCTTTTCTTGGGCAAGTGTGCCTGAGCAGCAGTACAGCAGACCCCTCCTCCCAAAGACCAGCAGAAACCTTCCCCAACATACATACACACACACACACACACACACACACACACACCCCAGGTCTACTGACCATAGAGTTCTGCAAAGCTCTAGCTCTAGTGGAAACAGCATCAGGATTCTTTCAGCTAGCAGACCAGAGCACACCTAGTTAAAACTCGCCACACTCTGGACAAGGTCAAAACACTCCCCACTGCAGGCAAGGAGAAACTCTGCAGAGGACTGACTTGAGGGAAAGAGCAGCCCAAATACAGCAGCATAGTCCATGCAACACACACCAGAGATGCTTCCTGAAGCACCAGGCCCTGCACATTATATGATCTCCATAAAGCCTTTACCTTCAGAAGCAGGAAACATAACAGGCTTTCCTAAGACACAGAAGACAGAGTCCTAGACAAAATGTGACATGGAGGAATTCATCTAAAAAGAAAACAAGAGAAGGTCATGGTCAGGGACCTAATAGAAACAGATATAATTAATATGCTTGATCCAGAATTTAAATCCAATCATAAGGATACTGGCTGGCCTTGAGAGACACATAGAAGACATCAGGGAGACCCTTACTGCAGAGATGAAAGAGCTAAAACACAATCAGTCCAAAATAAATGCAGTATCTGAGATTCAAAACCAACTGGGTATAACGACCACAAGGATGGAAGACACAAAGGAACAAACAAGTTCCTAGAAGATAGAATTATGGAAAATAATGAAACCAAACAAAAGAAAGAAAGAAAAGTCTTGGATCATGAAAGTAGACCTAGGGAACTCAGTGACTTCATCAAATGTCCTAACACTCATATCATAGGAGTCCCAGAAGAAGAGAGAGAGAAAGGGGGGGGGCAGAAGTTTATTTGAAGACATTATGGCTGAAAGCATCTCTAATTTGGGGAAGGAAATAGACATCTAAATCCAGGAGACACGGAGCACTCCCAGCAAAATCAACAAAAGCAGGCCAACACAAAGGCATATCGTAAATTTCCAAAATATAAAGAAAAAAATCCCAAAAGCAGCAAGACAAAAGAAATCCCTAGCTTAGAAGTCAAGACAAATAAGGTTAGCAGCAGATCTCTCCACAGAAACTGGGCAGGCCAGAAGAAAATGGTATGATATATTCAACATGATGATGAATGGGAAAAATAGGCAGCCAAGAATATTCTATTCAGCAAGGCTAGATATTCTTCTTCAGAATAGAAAGAGACACAAAAACGTAAAGGAGTGCATGACCACTAAACCAGCCCTGCAAGAAATATTAAAGAGTGGGAAAGAAAGACCAAAAGCAACAGAGACTAATAAAGGAAAAGAGAATCTTCAGGAACAATGTAAAACAAGTGATAAAATGACACTAACTTCATATCTATCAACAATCACTCTGAATGTAAATGGACTGAATGCTCTGAGAAAAAGACATAGGTGTCAGAATGGATTAAAACAAAATAAAACAAAAAGGCCCATCTATATACTGTCTGGAAGAGACTCCTTTCGACCTAAACACACCTGCAGATTGAACGATGAGGGGAGGGAAAAACATTTATCATGCAAATGGACATCAAAAGACAGTGAGAGTAGCCATACTTATAATGGACAAACTAGATTTTAAACCAAAGACTGTAATAAGAGATGAAAAAGGACACTATTTCATTATAAAGGGACTATCCAACAAGAAGGACCCAACCATTGTAAATATTTATGCCCCCAACTCGGGAGCACCCAAATATTTAAAACCATTAATAACAAACATAAAGGAACTCAATGGTAATAATACAGTAACGGTAGAGGACCTTAATACTCCACTTACATCAACAGGCAGATCATCTAAGCAGAAAAATCAACAAGGAAACAACGGCTTTGTTTGGTCCACACTGGACCAAATGTCTCTGGACTTCATAGATATATTCAGAACATTGCATCCTAAAGCAGAATTCACATTCTTTTCAAGTGCACGTTCTCCAGAATAGATCACACACTAGGTCCCAAATCGGGCCTCAACAAATACAAAAAGATTGAGATCATACTGTGCATGTTTTCTAGCTACAATACTATGAAACCTGAAGTCAACCACAAGAAATTTGAGAAGAGCACAAATACATGGAGGTTAAAGAACATTCTACTAATGGATGAATGGGTCAACCAAGAAAGTAAAGAAGAAATTAAAAAGTACATGGAAACAAGTGAAGATGAAAACACAACAGGCCAAAAGCTTTGAGATGCAGCAAAAGCGGTCAGAAGAGGGAAGTATATAGCAATACGGGCCTACCTCAAGGAGCAAGAAAAATCTCAACTATACAACCTAAGTTACACCTAAAGGAGCAAGAAAAAAGAACAATAAATTAACCCTAAAGCTGGCAGAAGAAGGGAAATAATAAAGATTAGAGGAGAAATAAGTGATGCAGAAATTTAAAACAAAGAAACCAGTAGAACAAATCAGTGAAACCAGGAGCTGGTTCTTTGAAAGAATTCTTAAGATTGAGAAACACCTAGCCAGACTTATCAAAAAGAGAAAGGACCCAAATAAATAAAATCATCAATGAGAGAGCAGAGATCACAACCAACACTACAGAAATACAAACAATTATAAGAGAATATTATGAAAAACTACATGCCAACAAATCAGACAATATGGAAGAAATGGATAAATTCCTAAACACATATAAACTACCAAAGCTGAAACAGAAAGAATAGGAAATTTGAACAGATCAATAACCAGCAAAGAAATTGAATCAGTAATAAAAACAAAATCTCTCAACAAACAGAAGTCCAGGGCCAGATGGCTTCCCAGTGGAATTCTACCACACATTTAAAGAAGAGTTAATACCTATTTCTCTCAAGCTGTTCCAAAAAAATGGAAACGGAAGGAAGATGTCAATGAGGCCAATATTACCTTGCTTCCAAGACCAGACAAAGACCAAAAAAGAGAACTGTGGGCCCATATCCCTGATGAGCATGGATGCAAAAATTCTCAACAAAAGACTAGCAAATTGAACCCAGCAGTACATTAAAAGAATCATTCACCACAATAAGGTGGGATTTATTCCTGGGCTGCAAGGGTGGCTCAATATTTGCAAATGAATCGTGATACACCACAATAAAAGAAAGGATAAGAACCATATGATCCTCTCAATAGATGCAGAAAAAAAAATTGAGAGAGCACAACATTCATTAATGAGAAAAACCATCAACAAAGTAGGGATAAAGGGAACATACCTCAAAATAATAAAGGCCATATACAAAACCCCACAGCTAATATCTTCCTTAATGGGCAAAAAACTAAGAGCTTTTCCCCTTTGGTCAGGAACAAGACAAGGATGTCTATTCTCACCATTGTTATTTAACATAATACTGGAAGTCCTAGCCTCAGCCATCAGACAACAAGGAAATAAAAGGCATCCAAGTGGGCAAGGAAGAAGCCAAACTTTCATTATTTGCACACAACATGATTCTCTATGTTGAAAACCCAAAGGACTCCACCAAAAATTGCTAGAACTGATACATGAACTCAGTAAAATCACAGGATACAAAATCAACACACTGATATCTGTAGATTTCACTCGTATGTTATGTTCAAGAAACTAAACAGATGAATATGGGAGAAAAAGACAGTCAAAATGACAAAACAGACTTATCTATGGAGAACCAATTGAGGATTGAAGGAGGGGAAGTCTGCAGGGGGTTGGGATGTGTGATGTGTGATGACAAGGAGAGCTCTTGTGGATGAGTACTAGGTTTGTATGTAAGTGATAAATACAAAATTCTACTGGAAGTAATATTATACTGTATGTTACCTGGAATTTAAATAAAAACTTGAGAAAAAAAATACTTAAGAGAAAAGGGAAAGTAAATCATACAATGAAAATACAATTTTAATCCTAGGGCCTTGTTTAATCAAATAAGAATAGGGAAGAGTATTTTAATAACTATGTAAATAATAAAGTTTTTATCAAAAGAAAAAAATAGATTACTAGGCAATGCAATTAAATATATAAATATAATATGTCTATGTATTCAAAAGAATGTGATAAAATTATTATACCTACAGGAGATAAAATTTTATACCTTAAACCTGAAGAGAATCAACTGAATAATAAATAGAATTCAGTCACATGGCTGGTTATAAAATTCTTACGTATAACTAGTATTAAAAATTATGCCATATTGGGTCCTAACATATGAAAAGTTAAATGAGTAGGAGAAAAAAAAAATCTACAAAGAGACCAAATGAATACAGAAATTTTGTAGTTGTAAATAATTAACCTTTAAAATAAGTAGGGTAAAGGTAAGACATTCAATAAATGCTTGGGACAACTAACTAGGCATCTGAAAAATAATTTCTCTATACCAAAATAAATTCTAGATAATAAAAGTATAAACAGAGAGAAACCATAAAAATGCTTTAAAAAAAAGCATGTGAAAATGTTTTTAATAGTGTTAGAGCAAATACTTATTTGCTAAAGATAGCACAAAACTCAGTACCCATAGAAAAACAAAACAAAAAACTAATGGTTGATAAAGTTGATTATAGACAAAAATCAATATAGGAAAAAAACTAAGACAAACGAAATTCTGCAATAAATTTGACAAGTTTAATTTCTACAATGTTCAAAGTGATCAGAATGAATTCATTCATCTTTTAGAAGACTGTAGCTAGACCGAGTTTCTTTCTTTCTTTCTTTCTCTCTTTCTTTCTCTCTCTCTCTTTCTCTCTTTTTCTTTCTTTCTCTCTCTCTCTCTCTCTCTCTTTCTTCTTTCATCTCAGGATAACTGTCTTTTTTTTTCCTCTCCCCACTCTTAATGTGGGGCTTGATGTGGATACTGACTCGTGACTCAAGACAAAGTGTCAGTTTGCTTTGTCAGCATTAATCAGGATATATGGCATTTTAATGTTAAATTTTATTGTTATTTTGAGTTCTGGTCCAAGATGGCAATGTAGGAAGCTGAATTCTTCTCCTTTCATGGATACCACAGATCTATAGCTACACCTGGAGCAATTCCCTCTGAAGGAAATCCAGACTAGCTGAGTGACTCCTACACATGGATGAATGAGTAAATACCTACATAGAAATGCATATTTGCATATTCTCAATTATGGTGAGCCACTAAGAATGAAAAAGACCTCTTGGACAATCACAAAGGATTCAGAGTTCACCAAAAGCTTGGGCCAAGCAAATCATAAGGTTCATCTACACAGGACCATTTCATCAAGTCTGGGAGAACTGGCTCTTTTTATCTGTTGTGTAGAAATCTTTACACAAAGAGTTAGGAAAATGAAGAAACAGTATATTCCAAATAATCAAACAAACAAAAACAAGATAAAACTCCAGGGACAGATCTAATGAGATGAAGATAAGTGAATTACCTGATAGTGTTCAAAATAGTGGTAATTTACATACTCCCCATAATTAGGAAAACAGTACATGAACAAAATAAGAATTTAAACAAAGAGACAAAATTCATGAGAAAGTAGCTAACAGAAATCACAGACATGAAGAATACAATAAATGCACAGAAAAAATTAATAGGTTCAACAACAGACTGAAGTGAAAGGAAGGATCAGTGAATTTAAAGGCAAAGCAGATTTCATCCAATAGAGAAGAAAAAAAAAGAGGAAAAAGATGAAGACAACTCAAGGTAGTAATGCAAGAATGTCAAGTGGGATAGTACTCACATTATAAGAATTAGAAAAGGAGAAATGTGAGAGAAAGGAAAGAAAATTTATTTGAAGAAATAATGTCTGAAAAGTTGTCTAATCTAGGGAAGGAAACCGACATCCAGATCCAGGAAGACCAGAAACTTTGCAATAGGTTGTATCCAAAGAGATCAATACCAAGACACTTAATTGTCAAAAACAAGGAAGAATCTTAAAAACAAGATAAAAAAATTGTTAATATAAAGGAATCCCCATAAGGGAATTGGCATATATCAGCATAAAATTTGCAGACCAGAATGGAATGGCATGATATATTCAAAGTGCTGTTAAAAAAAAAAAAAAAAAAACACCCTGCCAACCCAGAATATTCTACCCAGGAAAATCGTCCTTCAGAATCAAAATAGAAATAGTTTTCCAGACAAGCCAAAGCTGGAGCAGTTCATTACCCTAGACTGGCCTTACAAAAAGTGTTAAAGGGACTTGAGACAAAATAGTGCTAATTAGTAACAGAAAAATATATGAAAGTGTAAATATCACTGGTAAAGGTAAGTATATAGTAAAATTCAGAATAATCAAATGTAATAGAGATAAGAAATTCACTTATAAATCTAGTATGAAGGCTAAAAGACAAAAGTTGTAAAACTAACTATAATAATTTGTTAATAGATATGTGAAATAAGATATAAATTGTGACACCAATGACAAAATGTGAGGAGAGTAAAAATGTAGACATTTAGAATGCACTTGAACTAAAGTTGTTATTAACTTAAGTAGACCATTATAAATGTTTCTACACTTAAAACTAATACAATATTTTATGTCAAAAAGAATACAAGTTTTAAGTAACTTAAATAAGTAATATTTTATATAAGTTTTATGGTAACCACAAAGCAAAAATCTATAGTGAATACATAAAAAAGAAAGAAATCTAAGTATACACGAAAAGCATCAAATTGGAAAAAAAAAAAGCAATTATACAACCACCAAAAACAATAAGGAAGTAAGTCCATACCTATCAATGGTGACTTTAATTTTTTAAGATTTTATTTACTTGAGAGAGAGAGAAAACACAAGTGGGGGGCAGAGGCAGAGAGAGGGAGAAATAGACTCCCTGCTGAACAGGAAGCCAAATACAGAATTTGATCTCAGGACCCTGGGAGCATAACATGAGCAGAAGGCAGATGCTTAACTGAGCCACCCAGGTGCCCCTCAATGGTAACTTTAAATGTAAATGGACTACATTCTCCAATAAAAAGGCATAGTGGGTGAATGGATTTTTTTTTTTAATGAAACAACCATATACTACCTACCAGAGACTCACTTTAAGTACATATAATAAGACTGAAAGTAAATGTATGGAGAAAGATATTCCATGCAAATGATAAACAAAAGGGAGCTAGGGTAGCTAGCCCAATTCAACAGTACATTAAAAGAATCTTATGATCAAGTGATATTGATCCCAGGAATGAAAGGATGGTTCAGTATCTGCAAATCAATGCGATCTATCATATTAACAAAATGAAGAGTAAAAATCATGTGATTACCTCAATAGATGCAGAAAAGGCATTTGACAAAACTCAGTATCTACTCATGACAAAAATTATAACCAAGTGGGAATGGAGGGAATGTACCTTCCATAATAAAAACCATATATGACAGGGCCACAGCTAACATATTTGGTGGTGAAAAACTGAAAGCTTTTACTCCAAGAATGCCAGTCTCAACACTTTTATTCAATACAGTATCAGAAGTACAAACAGGGCAAGGAAAATAATTTAAAGAAATAAAACTATTTGCAAATGAGAAGTATATAGAAAACAATAAAGACTCCACCAAAAACCTATTAAAACTAATAAATTCTGCAAAGTTGTAGAATAGAAAAATCAATATACAAAACTCAGTTGTATTTCTATATACTAACAATGAACTATTAGAAAAAGAAATTAAGAAAATTCCATATACAATCATATCAAAAAGAATACTTAGGATTATATTTAACCAAGGTGATAAAAGAACTGTGCACTGAAAACTGTAAAATATTAAGAAACTGAAGACACAAGTAAATAGATATTTCATGTTCATCAGTCAGAAGATGTAATATTGTTAAAGTGTCCAGATAGCCCAAAAGAGTTTATAGATTCAGTGAAATCCCTGTTAAGATTCCAATGACATTTTTCACCAAAATAAAAAACATAATTTTCATGGAACCACAAATGACTCCAAATAGCTAAAGCAATCTTAAGAAAGAAAAAGAGGCATCACACTTTCTGATTTCAAACTATATTACAAAGCTATAGCAATCAAAATGGCATGGTATTGACACAAAAACAGACGCATAAGTCAATGAAATAGAATAGAACCAAGAAATACACCACACACACACACACGTATATCAATTAATTTACAACAAAGGAACCAAGAATATAAATAGGGAAAGTAAGATCTCTTCAATAAGTGGTGCTAGGAAAACCATATAGCCACATGCGTAAGAACAAAACTGAACCACTATCTTATAGCATACACAAAAATCAACTCAAAATGGATTAAAGACTTGAATATAAGACTTTTAACAATAAAACTCCTAGAAGAAAACACAAGCGGTAAGCTCCTTGACAATGGTATTGGTAGGTATTTTTTGGATTTGAAACCAAAAGCAAAAATATGATATAGTGGGACTACATCAAACTAAAAAGCTTCTGTAAAGGAAACTAATGACAAAATGAAAAGACAATCTACTGCATGGGAGAAAATATTTGCAAATCATGTATCTGATACAAGGTTAATAACCAAAATATATAAAGGATTCATGCAATTCAATAGCAAAAAAAAATTCAGATTAAAAAATTGGCAGATGGGGGTACTTGGCTGGCTCAGCACAGCATGCAATTCTTGATCTAGGGTTTGTGAGTTTAAACCCCATGTTGGGTGTAGAGCCTACTTTTAAAAATGGGCAGAGAAACTGAATAGACACTTTTCCAAAGACAACATATAAATAACAAATTGGTACATGAAAAGGTGCTTACCATCATTGATCAGCAGAAAATGCAAATCAAAACCACAATGAGCTATCACGTCATATCTGTCACAGTGGGTATCATCAAAAAGAAATTACAAGTGTTGGTGAGGGTGTGAAGAAAATGGAGCTCTTCTGTACTGTTGGTAGGAATGTAAATTGGTGCAGCCACTATGGAAAACAGTATGGAGGTGTATAGCCACATTCCTGCAGACTCTTAGCCAGGTATGGGTGATGAACAAGCAAGATCAAAGAAATGACCCAGAGACAGCAATTGAGACCTAGGTTTATTGAGGGAACTTAAGGACAGGGAGTCCAGGAGTGGTCAACCGAACAAAGCATCTGCTGCTAGAAATTCAATGCAGCAAGCTTTTATAGTGTAGCAATTATCCTAGCATTTCTCGGTAGCTTTGCCCCTCCTTGCATGACTAATGTTTCAAGGAGATAAAAGCCTGCCACCCGGACAAACATTCTGCATTACTGAATAGATATCCTAAATTGGCCAATCCAGGAGCCCTTGACCTGGAATGCTGAACAACACATTTTCTACATATCTTGCTTGTGGAAAAAAAACAGAAGATGCATGGGATCTATACATTCTCAAGATAATGATTAACAGGGGCATTCAGGGTATGCTTGTACAAATGAGCCATCTGGCCCTTAACATACAGGAGTTATATTAAAAATAGAACTACCATATAATCTAACAATCTCACTTATAGGTATTTATCCAAAGGAAATGAAAACAATACATTGAAGGGCTGTCTGCACTCGATGTACATTTCAGCATTGTTTACAATAGTAGAGATAGGGAAACAACCAAAGTGCCTCTCAGTGGTTGACTAGATAAGGATGTGGTATATACATATATACAATAAAATATTATCCAGCCATGAGAAAGATGGAAATCCTGCTGTTTGTAACATGGATGGACCTTGAGGGCATTATGTGAATTGAAATAAGCCAGACAGAGAAAGACAAATACTGCATGGTATCACTTATATGTTGAATCCTTAAAAAAATAAAAGTTACTACACTCACAGAAACAGAGAGTAGAAAAATGGTAGCCAGAACCTGGGGAGTAGGGAAAAATAGGGAAAGGTTTGTAAAAGGGTACAAACTTTGAGCTATAAGATGCATAAGTTCTGAGAATTTAATGGAAAACATGATGACTTCATTGACAACATTGCAATGTATAATTGAAATTTGCTAAGAGAACTTAAATGTTCTCCCCAAAAAATAAATATGTGAAATGATGGGCATGTTAATTAAATAGATGGTAGGAATACTTTCCATAATTATGTTATACACTTAAAATATGTTATAATTTTATATGTCAATTATACCTCATTGAAGCTGAAATTTTAAAAATAGTTATTGCCAATTAAAACATTCTATTCATTACTGACAAAGCCTAAGGCCATGTTTTCAGTAAGAGATTATTTTTCCTAAAACTGTAAAGTTGGCCCCAAATAGTTTTAAACATCTACTTAAATGAACAAATTATGAGTTAAACTTGAACAAATGGGTAATTATGGAGAAATAAAGAGGAAGAAGCTCTTTGAAACTTTATATTTCAGAAACTAAACATTAAACTCAAGGTACATAAACCTGTGTTCATTCAAAGTACCTTTAGCTTTGACAACAAAATCATAGCTATGTAAATGTTGCTATAGAAGAATCAAATTGAAACTGGAGAAAATAATAAGCTGATCAAGGGGAAGCCTGTGATTTAGTCCATCCAGATCTTCAGCTTAAATTCCTCAGAAAAAAAATCCTAAAAATAAGGGCTTAAAAACCTCAAAATGTCAGCAAAATGGTAGAGAATGGTGATACTCAAAAAACACTAAAAGACAAATTAAAAATTATATAAACCTCAGGTCTGGTGATTATGATAGTGGAGATGTCCTGCTGTACTAGGCCAACAATAGCACAGCTCCTAGCATTCTAGCTCCAGCATCATCAGTGCTGAGCCACTAACCATAGTTCTTTACTAAAACAGTAACTCCAGTATGGTTGGGTACTCTTTTGGTCTGTAAAGCTTCTGAGTATAACTTACAGGTTCTTCTTGAGATTTTGAGCTTCCTAATATCCTTTAATAAATTCTTTTCCTGCTAAAACAAATTAATCAATTAATCAACATTAAGTCAATTAATAAACCAACTTGTCCTCCAACCAGGGCGTCATGCCTGATTGAAGGGGCAACTTTTCCTAACAGACATACCCAGTAGGGGGCTTATTTTTACAATCTGTACCCCCAAATTTTCTCTTTTTTCCCCCTTAAGTAGGCTCCATGACCAGCGTGGAGCCCAATACAGGGCATGCACTCATGACCCTGAGATCAAGACTTGAGCTGAAATCAAATCAGATGCTTGACTGGGCCACCCAGGTGCTCCCAAAGTCGCCATTTCTAAATTCATTCTAAGTCTTTGTTAATGCCAGCTGTTGCTCTCAGTGTTTTTCCTATTTATAAGACTACATTTGATAGTGCAGGAGGGGTAGAGCTCTTGAGTTCAGCTTTCCTATGACTAACTCATTGAGGGATATTTCTGCCTTTCCATCTAGGATTCCTGAGATTTGTGTTAATAGATCCAGGCATGGATCTCAATGTGCATTACACAGGACACTCCTAAACTCCACTAAAGAGGTCTTCAAAAATCACTATCCCTTACCACATCCTTTAGCTGGCTCTGTGGCCCAGTTTTTAAGCATATAGACACTAAATGAGAAAATCTGGTTCAGAATCCTGCCTCCACAAAAACTATGTGTATAATATTAGACAACTTTCCAAACCCTTTTTTCTGAGCTTCAGTTTCCTCAACTGCAAAATCAGGACAATAAAGCATCTACCCTTGCAGGACTGTTGTGACGATTAAAGGGTAACGTGTATGAAGTGTCTGACATTTAAGTATTTGATAATATATTAACTCTCCTTTTTAAAAAATAATAAAAGACACTAATGCACATTAACGGTGAAATCTAATTGTTATTCTTGCACTAGCTGCAAGGAAACCCAGGAAATGGACAAACTATAATACAAAAAGGCTATAATGGAGTAAACATCTGGTACCATATGGACATTAAACATGATTCTTCTCCATTTAAGTTTATTGTTCTTTGAATGACCAAAGTACATTTTTAAATGTAGTCTGATGGGATGCCTGGGTGGCTCAGCAGTTGAGCCTCTGCCTTTGGTCCAAGGAGTGATCCCAGAGTCCTGGGATTGAGTCCCACATCACGCTGCCTGTGAGAATCCCGCTTCTCCCTCTGCCTGTATCTCTGCCTTTCTCTGTCTCTGTCTCTCATGAATACATAAAAAACTTTTAAAAAATAAATGTATTCTGAATATTACAGAACTATGAGAATTTGTTTCAAATATTATATATATCAGCATTTAGAAAAGACCTATTTTTAGTTGTATTATCTCTAAGTTTTAAAGTTATATCAAAACAGAGTTAAACTCATAAGCTCTAAATAAATAGTACTATTTGTCTTAGACATGAGCAGTTTAAATAGTCTGGAACAAGAATGACAGTAATAATTTTCATTCAGAATTTGCCATATGCCAAGAAGTGTTCTGGCATGAGACATGAATTACCACAAAAACTCCATGATGTAGATAATATTCCCACTTATAGAAAATGAAACTAAAGTATGAGGACTTCAGTAATTTGTGCAACTTGTAAATGGTAGAACTGGGATTTGAGCCCAGGAAATCTGGCTGTAAAATCAATATTCTTAAGTATCACTCTCAACTGCATAGTAAGATGCTTCTATTCCACTCCAAGTACTTGAAGTACTTCCAAAACTTATATAAATAGGTATATATTTAAATTATGCAAAAGAAAGTTGAATATTGTAACCTATTTTGTATTGCCATTAAATGGTACAATACTTAATGTGGACAGAAAATAAATTTTAAGCTATGTTAATTAGCCAAATATTAAAAATGAACTTAAGTGTAATAAAAATCTTATGAAATTTTTGGCTCACTACTAAAAATGTGACTAAATCTTAAAATAGCACAGACTTAGCCATCTTTATATGGTTTGAAGAAAAAGGAATTCTCACTCTTCATTTATTAATCTACATTTGGATTCCTTTTTATGAAGATTTAATTATTGTATTTATGTGGCCTTTTTCCTCTTGCTACAGATCATGTAAATGGACACTGCACAAGTCCAACGTCTCAGAGTTGCACTTCTGGAAAACGTCTATCCAGTGCTGATGTTTCAAAAGTAAATCGCTGGGGTCCTGGAAGACCACCATTTCGGAAAGCACAATCAGCTGCTTGCATGGAAATTTCTTTACCAGTCACAACAGAAGGTAAGTTAAACATGCGAATTTTTGTGGATACAATTAAAATTTGATATGCCATGAAAACAGGAGCTAGAGGACAATGGATGTAGGTCTTGTGTATTTAAAACTATAGTCAACCGCAAAAAAAAAAAAAAAACCTATAGTCAACCCTAGGCAATGAGTAACAGCCTGGTCAAGCTGGGGCCGTGACTCCAAATCCATTCCTTACTGTACCTTCTCCTTCATCACTAAAATCAGAATGGCTCTGCTTTTTGGTAAACAGCTCTTCTGTACAAAGAGAGGCCTATGCCTTAATCAGTTTTCTATACTACCAGCAGTAATTGAGAGCTTTCTTCCATCTCAATAGCGAGCTTTTTAGTGTCTCTACCTGTGGATAGTTATTTAATGTGTTGCAAGCCTAATTTCCTTAATTGTCAAGAGAATGTGACCAAGATAAAGGCAAGATCTTAGGATGCCTGGCTGGCTCAGTCAGTTGAGCATCTGTCTTCAGCTAGGGTCATGATCCCAGGGTCCTGGAACCCAGCTATGCCTCTGGCTCCCTGCTTGGCTACTCCTCTCCCCCTACCTGCCACTCCCCCTGCTTCTGTTTTGGGAAATAAATAGTCTTAAAAAAGAAAAGAAAAGAAAAAGGCAAGATCTTTTTTTTTTTATATAAATTAATTTTTATTGGTGTTCAATTTACCAACATACAGAATAACACCCAGTGCTCATCCCGTCAAGTGTACCCCTCAGTGCCCGTCACCCATTCACCCCCACCCCCCACCCTCCTCCCCCTCCACCACCCCTAGTTCATTTCCCAGAGTTAGAAGTCTTTATGTTCTGTCTCCCTTTCTGATATTTCTCACACATTTCTTCTCCCTTCCCTTATATTCCTTTTCGCTATTATTCATATTCCCCAAATGAATGAGAACATACACTGTTTGTCCTTCTCCGGTTACTGTGGCCAAGTTCAAAAAGGGTGTTGCCTGAGTTCTCCTCTGGGATTTTGATGGAATCTTGTCTCACATTTAGATCTTTCATCCATTTTGAGTTTATCTTTGTGTATGGTGCATGAGAGTGGTCCAGTTTCATTCTTCTGCATGTGGATGTCCAATTTTCCCAGCACCATTTATTGAAGAGACTGTCTTTCTTCTAGTGGATCGTCTTTCCTCCTTTATCGTATATTAGTTGAGCATAAAGTTCAGGGTCCACTTCTGGGTTCTCTGTTCTGTTCCATTGATCTATGTGTCTGTTTTTGTGCCAGTACCACACTGTCTTGATGAACACAGCTTTGTAGTACAACCTGAAATCTGGCATTGTGATGCCCCCAGATATGGTTTTCTTTTTTTAAAATTCCCCTGGCTGTTTGGGGTCTTTTCTGATTCCACACAAATCTTAAAATAATTTGTTCTAAGTCTCTGAAGAAAGTCCATGGTATTTTGATAGGGATTGCATTATACGTGTAAATTGCCCTGGGTAACATTGACATTTTCACAATATTAATTCTGCCAATCCATGAGCATGGAATATTTTTCCATCTCTTTGTGTCTTCCTCAATTTCTTTCAGAAGTGTTCTGTAGTTTTTAGGGTATATTTTGAGAACCATTTGAATGGTAAATGGTTCTCCAACCTTTTATTTTCAGGTTGTAGGTGTCCTTCTGTCTAAAATGAGTCTCTTGTAGACAGCAAATAGATGGGTCCTGTTTTTTTATCCAGTCTGAAACTCTGCGCCTTTTGATGGGGTCATTAAGCCCATTCACGTTCAGAGTTACTTGAACTTCTTCTTAAAGGGGAGTTTTAAGAGTCCCCCTTAAAATTTCTTGCAGAGCTGGTTTGGAGGTCACATATTCTTTCAGTTCCTGCCTGTCTTGGAAGCTCTTTATCTCTCCTTCCATTTTGAATGAGAGCCTTGCTGGATAAAGTATTCTTGGTTGCATGTTCTTCTCATTTAGGACCCTGAATATATCCTGCCAGCCCTTTCTGGCCTGCCAGGTCTCTGTGGAGAGGTCTGCTGTTACCCTAATATTCCTCCCCATGAAAGTCAGGGACTTCTTGTCTCTTGCTGCTTTAAGGATCTTCTCTTTATCTTTGGAATTTGCAAGCTTCACTATTAGATGTCGAGGTGATGAACGGTTTTTATTGATTTTAGGGGGGATCTCTCTATTTCCTGGATCTGAATGCCTGTTTCCCTTCCCAGATTGGGAAAGTTTTCAGCTAGGATTTGTTCAGATACATATTCTGGCCCTCTGTCCCTTTCGGCGCCCTCGGGAACCCCAATTAAACGTAGGTTTTTCTTCCTTAGAGTGTCGTTCGTTTCCCTTAATCTGTCTTCATGGTTCTTTAATTGTTTATCTCTTTTTTCCTCAGTTTCCCTCTTTGCCATTCACTTGTCTTCTATGTCACTCACTCGTTCTTCCACCTCGTTAACCCTCGTCGTTAGGACTTCTAGTTTGGATTGCATCTCATTCAATTGATTTTTAATTTCTGCCTGATTGGATCTAAATTCTGCAGTCATGAAGTCTCGTGAGGCCTTAATGCTTTTTTCTAGAGCCACCAGTAGCTGTATAATGGTGCTTCTGAATTGGCTTTCTGACATTGAAGTGTAATCCAGATTTTGTAACTCTTTGGGAAAGAGGGCTGTTTCTGATTCTTTCTTTTGAAGTGAGGTCTTCCTTCTAGTCATTTTGCTCAGTGCAGAGTGGCCAAAAACAAGTTGTATTGGAACACGGGGGAGTATCACTGGTCCGTCTAGCTGGTCTTCTGGGGGAGGGGCCTGCTGTGCTGATTTTCAGGTGTCAGCACTTGGGGGAGCTGCTCTGCCCCTGCCTGCTGCCGGGCTCAGCGGGGGTTGTTGACCCCGTGGGACCCAGGGAGGAACAGCAGCAGTTGCTATGGCAACTCTGGAAGCCTGGATTCAGTCTCCGCAGGAACTACGGGGCTCGGGGCTCTCGGCTCTCCGTCTGCAGGGCCTGGAGGCTCCGGGGCGGGGCCGCTGATCTGCTCAGCTCGGGGCAGGAGCGTCCTTGCTGTCCTGGGCCCTCCCGGCCTCTGCCTGTCCCGGGGGAGGCCGGATCCTGGGCTGTGTCCCGGCGCCCTGTGCTCCGGGGCCTGCGCTGTGGGATTCGCGCTCCCGCCCTGCAGCTCCCTCCCTGGAGCCGCTCCCGAGCCCCTCCGAGCTGCTCCGGTCGGTCCCTCGGTGCGCGCTGCAGCCCTTAGGGAGCTCGGCACACTCCCCTGCGCTCGCAGGTGTCTGTTAGTGTCCCCGGGAGCCCGAGGGCATCCCCGCTCTCCTGGGTCCTGCTCCAACTCCCTGCGAGCCCCTTTCCGCCCGCCCGGGAAGGTTGGTGCAGCTCCTGCTCCTCCGGGACGGGGCTCTCCTGTCCTGGGGACACTCGCCCCGGCCTCAGCCCGGCTCCTCGCGGGGCCCCTCCCCCTCGGAGGCCTTTTGTTCCTTTATTTCTTTTTCCCCGTCTTCCTACCTTGATAGAAGCGCGAACTCTTCTCACTGTAGCATTCCAGCTGGTCTCTCTTTACATCTCAGGCTGAATTCGTAGATTTTCAGGATGGTTTGAAGGTTATCTAGGTAACTTGGTGGGGACAGGTGATTTGGGGACCCTGCTCTTCCGCCATCTTGCCCCCCCCCCCAGAAAAAGGCAAGATCTTAAGTACTAAACTTTGAATATTCCTCTTCATGTTTTTAAAAGAATTAATTGCTTATTTATGGAATGAGTGTTGGAGCAGAGATTAAAGTATAAGAGCTCGAAGGCCAGAGATGGTTAGAGAGGGAGGAAAAAAAGGAATCTTGTAGCTTAGTTCTAACAGTCTTGCTGACAAAGAACTTTGGGGAAAGATTCAGGAAAAAATTATCTTAGAAGATTTTCTATGGTAATTCTATCCTATAAAGTATCTCCCCATTTATCACTTCTCAAACAATGTGGTAGTAATTTCCTCATTTACCACTTCCCAAAAAATTACAAAAAATAAAAAATTATACCATACTAAATCTGGTTCATGGACATGCAGATAATGTTATCTCTCACACAGGTGTATGAGTAACAAACTTGAATGTTGATGAACCACAAACAGAAAATCTTTTAAAGCATATTAGCTAGAAATTTTATAATAGAAGCAAAATGTAAAGGTTATAGAAGTAGCACTCTTAATCACTGGATTGAGAATTTTAAGTTTTAGACATTTCTGCCTCTAACTTGTACTGGATTCTGGGACAATTGCTTAACTCTATGTCTCTGTCTCCAAATCTACAAAATTATATAGATTATATTCAAGCTCCTTTGCATCTCTAAGTTTTATTACAAATAATTATCTTTACAAATTCTAAGGGATAAAAAGGGGAAATCAGGAATATAATATTTTGCTTTCTAGAAAAAGGCAAATCTAAGGAACTTATATTTAATCTCTTTTTATAAAAATGAGTCACACTTGTACCTATCAAGAAAGAAAAGGAGTGAATGCAGTGGTAAAAAGAATATGAGGAACTTGAACTTTGGAGCGATTATAAAAACAAAACATTCCTAATGGTAGTTAACTGAGGGGGGTGCATTTATACTTGTTGGAGTGTGCACATGTATGAGTGTTGATGAGCAGGAAAACTTTAAACCATCCTGCTTCCTTTGGGTGGCCTGAATCCCTCTCAGAAAGATTACCATTAACAATGAGAATGGCGCTGTCTACAGCTTCTCATTTGATCCTAGGCAAAGTTAGAACTGGATTTGGATTCAAGGTAGGTAGCCTGAAAGTAGTTCAGGGATACAGCATTTGCTCTTTAACCTTGGTAAATACTCCAATTTTTACGACTGTAGTTACTCCAAATATAGTGAAAACAAAAATTGTGTCAGGTATTCACCTGAACACATGGTGAAATGTATTCACCAAGAACATTTGTGAGTTTGTAAGTAGCCATAATGTTGTCAGTAGGTGGGAACTGCCAAGAAATCATCAGGAATATTTTCAACAGTTGATAGAAGGGAAGCATAATTAAAATGGTACCAGAAATTCTTATAACTTTGACTACTCAATTTTTTTCCAGATTAGAAAATTTCAACTAATTTGTGAAAATATAGGGAGAAAACATGGTACACTGGAACTCTGGAGACCCAAGTTCCAGCCCCAGCTCTGCCTAAGTTTATGATTTACATTTCTAGACTTCAGTCTCTTCATTATCAAAATAAGCTGGTGAACTGGACAAGCTGTCTTCCAGATTAGTCAACAAGGAATCAAATTCCACTTCCCCTTCATAATTTTGGTTTTCATGTACTAAATCTGACTTTACTTATTATAAAAATATACTAACACTTAATTTTTGTTTTTTTACACTACTATAGAATGCCGAGAAAATTCCTATAATCGTTCTAGGAGCTCTAGCATCTCCAGTATTGACAAAGATTCAAAAGAAGCAATTACAGCACTATACTTCATGGAGTCCTTTGCTCGGAAAAATGACCCTACAGTCTCCCCTTGTTTGTTTGTTGGAACTAGTCTGGGAATGGTGTTAATCATCTCCCTGAACCTACCTTCAGCAGATGATCAAAGATTTACAGAGCCAGTCATGGTATTGCCAAGTGGTAAGACTTTTATTTATTCCTTAATTGGTCCTTTTTCACATTTAGATATAAGATAATGTATAACATTAATTTGTATTGATCTGGAATAAAGATTGTAAGTATTCTGTATATTGGAAACTATTGAAAATTTCATAAATCATATATTATTCCAGCTCCTGTCATACAGCAAATTACCATTCCTTAGAATAAAATAATTATTTCTATAGTAGGAAACTGAAACTGCCCACCTAAACAATGACTTGGGGGAAAAGTTTTCTGAAAAATACTAAGGAAAAACTTAATACAAAAGTTAAAGTATTTAAAGAAGTATTTCTCCAAAGTTCCATGCCAGGTCAGAGACTATGAATGTTTTTTTATCATTCCTGAAGAACTCAGATTAATCTAAAAGCACTCTGACCTGACATGGCTTCCTAAAGTCCTTGATAACCTTCCCATCTTGTTTCAAAGGCATGCCACACAATTTCTTTCCTTTTAATCCTAGTGCCTAAAGAATTTGACATAAGTTATGCATACTGTTGCTAAAGCATATGTTATATTTTCTTCCTACTTGAATTATCTTTCCTTCCAAAGAGGAGGAGATGACTGATTCCTCATGCTCTTCCTTTGAATATTTTAAAACTTGTTCTTCTCAATAACTTATTTCGTATTTCCTATGTTTTTCAGATAGTTTTTAAGTAAAAAAAATAAAGAATTTTATTAGTATATAGGATAAGAAATTTTATTTTAAAAGAATACATATATAGAGAATGCTAGGTCACAGAGAATTATATTTTGTTAACTGGTGTGCTAAATTCTTATATATTTTTACTTATTCTAGGTAGAATATTCAGCTCTCTAATGTGGCAAACTTAGATAAATGTGTGTGTGTGTGTGTGTGTGTGTTAAACAAAAAATTGATTTTCTCACATTTCTGGAGACTAGAGGGCCAAGGTATCAGCAATTCTGGTTTCTTCTGAGGCCTCTGTCCTTGGCTTGTAGATAGCCAGTCTTACCATGTCCTCACCATGACTGTCCTTGTGTGCACGTACCACTGGTGTCTCCCTGTGTATCCTCATCTCTTCTTGGACACCAGTCAGTCTCGCTTAAGGCCCACTCTAACAACCTCCTTTTAATTCAATAATTTCTTTAAAGGGACTATCTTAAATATAGTCACCTTCTGAGTTACTAAGGTTTAGGCTTTCAACCTATGAATTTGGTGGGGACACAATTCAGCCCATAAAATGCATTATATTTTAAAAGTTAATCTGTTAGAGCCACTTTAATTGTAAACATACTTCATGATGAGAAAATATCTTTTATTACATTCCTAATTTTAAGGAACTATTCTTTTATACTGGTTGAGTTAGAGCCACATCAGTGAGGTAATAATTATTAAACATTAATTCAATCCACTATTTAACACAATAAATTGTTATCCATATTGGACACATAATATTTGCTAGGCATTCCTCATAAGTTTAAAGGTGAAAATCTAAATCCTGTGTACCCAAGTTTACAACCATATATGGAAGACAATTTTTTTAATTTAAATTCAGTTAGCTAGCATAGAGTGCATACTTCGTTTATGATGTAGTGTTCAGTAATTCATCAGTTACATATAACACCCAATGCTCATCATATCATGTCCTTATTAATGCCCATCACTCAATTACCCCATCCCCCCCATCCACCTTCCCTCCAGCAACTCTGTTTCCTATAGTTAAGAGTCTCTCATGGTTTTTCTCCTTGATGACTTTTCATTCAGTTTTTCCTCCCTGGAAGACAATTTTCTAAGAGATATTCTAACATACAAATATGGCTTTCTATGTCACAAACCTAGAAATGAACAGATATGGAACTAATTTAAGAGATCTCTCAATATTATGGGAAAGTCCTTTACCACTCTTAACAAACAGACATAGATTAAAAATGATGGCAAATTACAAAATAAGTAGAGATTTAACTTAATAATATGGTATCTGGTTAGTAAATATTTACAAAGCTTTTCCTTATCTATTTAAAGCTTTGTAATGGGAACCTGTCTTCTCCAGTTTTCTGTCATTATTCTCCTGTTTTTTAAAGTCTTTAGTTAATATCAGTATCAGCTCACCAATTGTAACAATATACACTAATACAAAGTATTAATAATAAAGGACAAAGGGAGCCTGTGGGAACTCTGTACTACCTTCTCAATTTTCTGTAAACCTAAAACTGCTCTAAAAAAAGTATTTTTAAAAAAGAGCTATATAAAAGAGTAAACTATGAAGCTAGGTTCAGATGTGTTTTATTAATAACCTTGGAAAAGAGAGAAAGCATAATTGTAAGATCCTAAGAGAGTACTATGAACAATAATATGCGTATAAATTGGACAACCCAAAAGAAATGGATAAATTACTAGAAACATAAAACCTACTAAGACTGAACCATGAAGAAATAAAAATCTGAACAGATCTATAAGAAGGAGATTGAATCAGCAATCAAAAACCTCTCAACAAAGAAAAGCCCACTTCTCTTTTTTAAGGAAACTTTTCATATTAATTTACTGTGGTTGTCTTGACAACAAACTCGATATGAAAATTTGAAGTGCACTAAGTCATTGAATTTTAGAGTGGAAAAGCACATTAAGATTATCCATTTCCAGTAGTTCTCCCTTTAGTCTGTATCAGAATCACTTAGAGGGTTTGTTACAACACAGATTATTGGTCCCCACCGCCAGAATTTTCAATTCAGTAGGTCTGGGGTAGAGTTTGAGAATTTGCATTTTTAACAAGCTCACAGGTGATGCTGATTCTACAAATGAACTTTACGCTGGGATGGAAAAAACTACAATCTGTTGGCTCCTGTGTAGGGAAAAACCTAGTGCTTCCTCCTTCTGTGTTTGTCCTGTGTGTCTCTTTTACTTTCATACTACTTCTACCCACAACACTTTCAACACCAGATGTATAGAGATTTTTTCCCCATAGCAAGAAATTCTTCACAACACTAGCTGGGTGTCCCAATTTAACTTGATTCTGACACTATCTGGAGATAACTATCAGATCCCACAAGTTAAGGGCTCAGCTCCATAAAACTGCCCCCTCTCCTTCCTTTAAACACCAATAGCAAGTCTAGTTTGTTACCTGTGCTTCTGACCCATCGGCTACAAATCTGGGGTTCTCATAACCCCTCCTTGGGTTCAATTAAGAGCTCACAGAACTCAGGAAAACTGTTTACTTACCATGTACCTGTTTGTTATAAAAGGATACAGATGAACATCCAGATGGAAGACATGAGTAGAATAAGGTATGTAGAAAAGAACACAGAATTTCCAAGCCTTCTCCAGAAGCGTCACTCCCCCTGCGCCTATTCACCAACCCAGAAGCTCTCAAAACCCCTTCCTTTAGAATTTTATGGAGGCCTTATTATATAGGCATGATTGACTAAATCAGTGACCACTGGTGATTGAATTCGTTCTCCAGCCTCCTCTCCTTCCTTCCCCAGAGGTGGGGAATGGAAAGGACTGAAAGTACCAACCCCCTAATCACAATGGTCCATCTGGCAACCAGCCCCATCCTTAGGTGAGGTCCCAAAGTCGCCTTATTAATATAATAAAAGACACCTGTATTGCCCCCTCATTTAGAAATTCCAAGAGTTTTAGGGACTCTATGTCAGACACAGAATAAAGACCAAATATATGTTTATTTATAAATCACAGTATTACACATTCAATTAAATCACAATTCTGGTTAAATTTAATTCTACCTACTTTATTTCTATACCTGTGTAGCTGAATATGGCTAGAGAAAAATATATAACCACAATAAATAGTCTCATTTTGAAATAAATCAACTAGGCTCCTATGCTGCTGGGTAATTATATTTACTGTTTTTCCCTAGTCCTCCCACCTACACTCTTGAACAATTATATAGTTTATTCACTCTCCTCAAACCTTCAATACTTCCTCTGCTGTTTTCAATGTCAGCTAATGACCACGTGTCCTCTTTCACTAAGAAAATTGAAACACACAGATAACTACTACCAACCTGCTTATATCTTCATGGTCTCTATATTCTCTCCAGTTACTATGACTGTGTAAGCTCTCAACTTGGCCAACCTCTCTACTGTACATTCAAGAAAGTCAATCCAGCAACTTTTCATCTGTTTCCTTTATATAATTATGTTATTATATCTATATTATTATACCTAATTATGTAATTATAATGATAATAGATACTGATCTTTCTGCTAGATCAGCAAACAAACATGCTGTTCTTTCTCCCATTAAGAGAGAAACACTTAGAGTGCCTAACTAGCTCAGTTGGTAGAGTATGTGACTCTTGATCTCAGGGTTGGGAAGTCAAGCCCTACGTTGGGTGTAGAGGTTACTTAAAAAATAAAATATTTAATAAATAAAAGTGAAAAACTCTCTCTTTAATGTATCCTTCTATAATGCTCCATTTCATTTCTCTTTCTCTAATGCAAAACTCCTCGAAATGTGTTATATTCACTATTTCCAATTTTATTCTCCCATTCTCTCATCTCTAATCAAGCTTTCTCCCATATCAATCAGTCAAAATCTCTACCTATGTCACCACTGACTTCGTGCTAGATCCAAAGGTCAGTTCTCGGACCACATCTTACTTGACATACCAGCACATATTACACAGTTTACTTCACTTGGATTCTAGAACAGTATATTCACCTACTTTTCTTCCTACCTTTCTAGCCATTCCTTCTCAGTCCACTTTGCTGGTTCCTTCTCATTTCACTGGGCTTAAAACATCAGAATGCCCCCAAACTGACTCAAACCTTTTTTATTTTCTATTTATATTCAAGGACAAAATGAAATCAACCAGCCTCATGACTTTAAATGCCATTGATAATCTGATGGGTCATATATTTGTATTTATAGTCTGGAACCATCTTGAAATTTCTGACATAGCTATAGAGTTACTTAAAATCCATTTAGAGGGCAGCCCAGGTGGCTCGAGCAGTTTAGTGCTGCCTTCAGCCCAGGGCGTGATCCTGGAGACCCGGGATCGAGTTCCACATCGGGCTCCCTGCATGGATTCTGCTTCTCCCTCTGCCTGCCTCTCTCTCTCTTAATCATTTAAAAAAAAATAAGAAAAAAATCCACTTAGATGTCTAATAAGCATCTCAAACTTAACATGTCCCAAACTGAGTTCCTGGTATTCCTTTCTTTTTCCTCGTATTCTTTCCCATATCTGTTAATGGCAGTTCCATCCTTCCAGTTTCTCAGGTCACATACATTAGAATCATCCTGGAACACTATGTTTCTTTCACACTCTAAGTCCAGTTTATTAGCAAATTCTGTTGGTTTGACCTTTATATTATCCTCAGATTCTGATAATTTTTTACTACTTCCTTTGTTACCACCTGATTGGAGGAAACCTCTATCCATTTCTTGCCTTGATTTATTGTACTAACCTATTAACTGTTCTCCCTTTGTCCAATCTTGATGCCCTTTAGGATATGGCCAGCAGGAAGAGTGATCCTGTTAAGTGCAAATTGAATTACATCACTCTATTCTCAAAACCTTCCTCATACCAAGTAAAATTCTAATGCTTTTGTCTTTATTTTTTTTCCATCATGCGATAGCTGTTCTTTTATTCCTCAACTCTCAGACTGAAGGGGCTAAACTCTGCTCTCCTACCTTCTTCACTTACCTTTCTAAGACATTTATAGGCTTCTTAGTTTGGGAGTGGATTTTAAAATACAACTGGGATGTTAAATCATCTAAACATTTATTTTAAATTTGATACATCTTAAGTAATTTAAATAGAGTACTTTCTAAGTGGAATGTATTTTTATTTATCATATTTTCTTTTTCAAGTGTCTGCTATATGTATACTCTTGAGGCATATCAGCCTGGGTTAATTCCCTTACTCTCTCTACCAGATGTTAGAGGACAAAGGAAAGGAAAGGCTACTTGGGCATTACTTAGGGGAAAGTTTGGTAATGTCCAACGGTCAATCTATCTCAAGTTACCTCCTAAGCTTTGTAGTATCCTGTCCTCTGGGACTGGTAAAAATACCTATAGGTAATAATCGGGCATGAATATTCAAACTTGGAGAATCCAGGTGAGTAAAAACTTCTTTTCCATATAAAGATGCATAAGCCTGCTTAAGAGCCAAAGAATTTTTTAATAGAATCAAAATTGCTAGCATGAACTCTATATGTTAAAATTTCATGAAATTTATTCTAGATGTTCAATTTCAGAAGAAGAAAAAACCATTTTCTAGTAAATGAGCCTAAGAAATAAGAAAATGGAATCAGATGGCATGATTTTTTTCAGTTGAACTTATTTCAATAAATGGAAATTGTAAATTTTCTAAAATGTGTTTTTTAAAAAGGGATGTTAAAGGGAGGAATATATGTATGGTAAAAGAATACTGGCTTAGAAATTAGGAAACATGAGTTCTAATCCAGGCTCAATCACTAACTTGTCATGTGACATGGCCCAAGTCTCATCATTTTTCTGGGTCTCCATTTTTTTATTAATAAAATGAAAGGATTTGACAAGTTGATATCTTAGGCCCCTTTTAGACCTAACATTCTATGATGCCAAATTGTTGCAAGTGATGAACTCGCAAATCTACTGATTTATGTATATATATTACTGCAATATTATGATACTATAGATATAAACTATTATTATAAAACATTTATTGCCCATAAATGAATAACAACTGTTTTAGAAAGAATTTCACATGCCAGTGATATGAAATTGTTTTTATAGGTACATTCCTCTCACTGAAAGGAGCTGTGCTAGCATTCTCCTGTATGGACCGAAATGGCGGATTAATGCAACCGCCATATGAAGTTTGGAGGGATCCAAACAACATAGATGAAAATGAAAAATCTTGGAGAAGGAAACTGGTCATGAACTGCCCCTCTCCATCCCAAGAAATAGGAGATCATCAGTATACAATAATCTGCTCAGAAAAACAAGCCAAAGTCTTCTCACTGCCTTCTCAGACTTGTCTTTATGTTCATAACATCACCGAGACATCTTTTATACTGCAAGCAGATGTGGTGGTCATGTGTAACAGTGCCTGCTTGGCATGCTTTTGTGCCAATGGGCATATCATGATAATGAGGTACTTGCCTTCTTTATAAATTATCTGGTAATCACAACAGTGTGACCAAGGTACAATTCTGAAAAGTATATGTGTAATGTGCAATCAAGAAGCAACCTAAGATCATTGCTTCATTATGTTTTGTGAATGTTTTATTGTTTGCTGATTTGAGGAGATTATGTGGTTTATACCTTTTTTATTTTTTGCTTTTGCTAAAAATGCTTTACATTGTGAATGAAAAATATATTTTAATTGATTTCAAGGAATCTAAGGAACAAGTGATTTTTCTTGTCATTAACACATTAATTCACAAACATTTATTGAACATGTTACCCCCAGATTCTATGGTAGGCATAAAAAATAAAAATGAGTAAACTCTAAGGAAAAGAAATGAACTTACTTTTTCTATGTCTTATAGTCCACACAAGAACTTTACATACAGAGTTTAATTTGGTCCTTAAGGTTTCTGTAGGACATAGGAAAACCAAGTATTATTTGCATCCTCCATTTTACATATGTTAATAAATTAAAGCTCAAATTTGCCTGAGGTTGAAAGTCTAGGAAAGAGTAAGACTAGCACTGAACAGTATATTAAAAGTCATAACTACAATTGAAATATAACATTGTGTAAGTTTAAGATATAAAACATGATTATTTGATATAGGTATATATTGTGAAGTTACTACCACAATAATGGTAGTTAACATATCTAACCTCAGTTACCACTTTTGTGTGTGTGGTGAGAACTTTTAAGATCTACTCTTCTAGCAACTTCAAGGATACAAGACAATATGGTTAACTATAAGTCACCATGCTGTACATTAGAACCCCAGAATTTAATAATCTTGTAACTGGAGGTTCATGACCTTTGACAACCTTATAATAAGGTATCAGGTGAGAGATTTCATTATACTGTTAGTAAATTAAAATTCATGAGACACAAAATTAATTACCTAATTATTTTATGAGTTCAACAAACACTTAATAAACATAATCTATGTAGAAGTCACTGTCATTCATTTTAATACTTCACCCGGTTCCAAAAATCACTGTTACAGTTAAGCATTATACTAGTCCTGTTATAAAATTAGTAAAAATGTAGTCGTGGTTCTTAAAAAGCTTACTATTAAATTAGGAGAGATAAGACAGATACACAAGTAATTATATATATTCCAATAGAGGAAATATAGGGTCGAATTTTCTAGACACAAACTAAGTCCTCAGAATTCAAAGTCATGACATAGTTGGTATATGTTATAAAAAAAGGAGATGTTGGGAGGAAAGTAAACTGAAGAGGTGGATGGCATAACTTATTGAGGACCTTTGATGGCAGGCTAGTGAGTTTGATGATAATCAGTTAGTAGCTAACCTGCTCCATTTATCCATTAGGAAATACACATGGAAGGAGAGCTTGAAATGGTTTTCTGAACTAAGTGTTAGCTATCTAGAAAGCAAAGTTGAAACAGATGTGAGGCATAATTGAGGGAAACTTGCTGAATGTAAAACTGATTGTGAAAGACAGTAGAGGTCATTAAATCTGAAGATTAGAAGAGAATTTAAAGGTTAAAATAATTTAACGAATTTGGATAATAATGATGTCATTAGCAGATAGGAAAGTCATGGGAATTTGGAAAAGCTGATAATGAGAAGTTTGAGAATGAGTGCTTGAAATTTCAAGTGCTTTTAAGCCATTCCCAAAGAAATTTGGCAAACAATTTAAGGTCTGGACTCCTAGAAAAATATGGAAGATCTCACTCTGAAAATCGTCTATGTAATAAATGCATTAGTGAAAGAAGCATTGCATGAGATCATCAAAGAAGATAGTATAGAAAGGAGAAATAGTCTTATCTGGGAACAAAAACTTGAGGATATCTCTATATTTATGTAGAAAAAAAAATCCAGCAGAAGGTATTGAGAAGTCATCAGAGAGATAGGAAAAGGACAAGAATAACTCATGAAAGGATAGAAGAAATCCAAATAAAAGATAGAAGACCACCAAGACAATGGTCAAGAGGTAGTCAGATATAGCAGAGAGGCCAAAGAATTTGAGTAGAAGAAAAAAGCAATATGCCTGGCAACTAACAGGATATTACTGATCCTTGAGAAAGCAAATCTTGAGAGCATGGTGGAGGCAAAAACTAAATTTTCAATGGAGTAGAGGCAGTAGTATAGATCAGGAGTTGACAAACTATCATCCACAGACCATGTCTTTCCTGCCCTCCACCTAATCTAATACTGTGCAGGCTGAGAGCTAAGAATAGATTTTACATTTTAAGATGTTGAAAAAAATCAGAGAATATTTCATAATATGTGAAAATTATATGAAATTCAACTTTCAGTTTCCATAAATAAAGTTTTTTTGGAACACAGCCACACTCGTTTGTTTACATAATGTCTAGCTGCTTTTGCATGGCAGGGCAGAGTGGATTAATTGTAGCAGACGCTATGACCTACAAAGCCTATATAATATTTACTATCTGGTGCTTTAATAAAAGTTTGCCAAAGAAAAAAACAAAAACAAACAAACAAAAAAGTTTGCCAACCCCTTCTATAGAGATTATTCTTTCAGGAAATTTTGTGGTAAAGAAAGATGCAAGACAGGGAAGTAGTTCAGTAGCAAAACTAGATTTTCAAGAGTGTTTTTACTGTTATATTTATTTTCTTTAGTAGGGGAGACATGAGTAGATTTGTAAGCCAAGAAAAAGTAGTTAGAGAAAGGTTTGAAAAAATAAAAACAATCATTTATTGTCTGCTCATTCTCATAAATATTTGTGGTTCTTTCTCTTCTTATCTGGTTTCTCTTTCTCAAATTGTTTTTTGGTATTTGTCATGAAAATCATTCCAGTCTTGCTTGAAAATGATGACTTGACTTCTAGAATGCCTTAGATTCGAGGGGGGAAAAAATGTGTACCACACCTTAGCTCCCCTAAGCTCTCATTTAGTCACTCTAGTTTTTTCCTTTTAATTAAAAGACATTAAACTGTTGTCACAATTGAGATTTTTAGTTTGATAGTGATTATTTACCGTTTTTGCAAATTTTTTGTATCTTGTTTTCTCAAATGATATTGGGTTATCTGAAAATTAAGTTCCATCTAAATAAATATGTGCTACCATCTGCATTTATGAGGTAAATTTCTTGAGAAATGAAGAATGATAGAATTTTAAAAAACAACAGGAGTTACAGCAATAGGAGAATTAAGATGCTATCTCTGATCTTCCTCTGTTCTTTGCAAAAGCTGCTTTAGATAATAATGGCTACTTTAATATTATGTCCTAGTGGAAAATCTTCATGTGTTCCTGAGGATCTCAAAAATATTTGAAAGGAAGTTATTTTGGAATGATTCTAGTAATATTGGGTGAGGCTAGGAAATAATATGTGGCATGAAGAACTGAATACTTCAAAGTGGCATTGCCAGGTGGTCATTCTCCTGAACTAAGGATTTTCTGGATCTTTCCAGATCCTATCAGAAATTAATTATACTAAGTCGATTCTTCTCAAGAGCTAGGTTTCTGATAGTTGGCAGGTAGCTAATGATTGCTTATCTGCCAATGTACCCAGATCTAGAAAATAGTAGAAAGAGATAGAAGAGGCTTATCTATAAATGAGTTCTCAAACTGGGTTGTGAAAGCCATTTTTAGTGAGAACCACTGTTAGTTACGTGACACTATTTCCTTATAAAGTGTCCCTCCACAGGGGGAAAACAAACAAACAAAAAAAAGAGCTTTCAGCTTTAAGAACACTTGATTCCTAGTCATTAACAATTGAATAACTCTTCCTTTTCCTATCTAAAGTAATTACACCATTTTTGTTTTCTTGGCGTACTTTTATTATGCTACATAAACAATGTAGCTTATCAGAAAAGTCCATTGGAATACCTTCCCCCACTACCATCCATTAATTTGTTTGTTTGTTTGTTTGTTTGTTTTCTACCCATTAATTTGACTGAATCTGTCACGGAAGTCTGTTTAACTGGGTTTGTTTTGGAATCATATCCTAAAGACCTTAATTACTTGAAATGCTGTAACATATAAATCTTTGAAATCCAGTATGTAATTTACCCTTACAGAACACCAGTTCATGCAAACCACATTTCAACCGCTCAATAACCATAAGTGGCTAATGGCTACCATATTGGACAGCATAGTGCTAGAACCTCATAGAAAACTTATTCCAATTGTGCAGATTTCAGGCCCCATTTTATATGAAAAAGTACTAGAGCTTATCTTGTAATTATAAACTTTCATAAGAGAAATAAGTATTCTTTTGTCAAGTTGCTGGTTTTATTATCTGGGATAATTTAAAATCATTATGCACATCAGAATCAGTTGAATGATTTCAAAGCTTGAGATTTAATGACAAGCCTATGTTCCTCCTTTTGGCATTAGAGGTGTGATTTAAAAGCAATGAGACAAAAAAAAAATAAAAGCAGTGAGACTTATTTTCCTCAGTAGTTTGCAAAACCAGCTCATGGCAGTATCCAAAGGGACATCCTGATGAATATTTATTTTTTTAAATATTTTTTTAATTTTTATTTATTTATGATAGTCACAGAGAGAGAGAGAGAGAGAGAGAGAGGCAGAGACATAGGCAGAGGGAGAAGCAGGCTCCATGCACCAGGAGCCCGATGTGGGATTCGATCCCGGGTCTCCAGGATAGCGCCCTGGGCCAAAGGCAGGCGCCAAACCGCTGCGCCACCCAGGGATCCCCTGATGAATATTTAAGCAAAATCATGGGCTACATCATTAGGATAAGACTATAGCCATTTGGAAAGACACTTGAGATGAGTGGTATTCATTAGGCTAGCAAATCCTGATCTATTACCTATAACTTATTCTCATTCCCTTATAACCTTAACCATGTTTATTTATTAATCATACCTTCAGTGCAGGTGATTTAAGTCATAGGTAATTTTCACATCCTGTGTATAGAGAATGTTGGAGGAATGGGGAGCAAAGCCTAATCCATTGCCAGGCACAGTGAGCTGAATCCATTCTACATCTCCATCAGTGCATAACCTCCTCAGACTTGGGAGTTCTGCCTTAAAAGGAGACAGTAGACCCAAGTCTGCAGTCAGACACTTTCTAGCTGTGGTGTTTCTGCCATAACCAAACACTATAACCATATTGTAGGAACCTGGGAAATGCTGCAAAAAAATATCCTGAAACTGCTGGCCACTGCTTTTTATCCAATCTTCAAGGATATCTGCTAAGTATCTGTGTGAATTAAGATAAAGGACTGGGCCCATGATTTTTTGTGTATATATGATTTTATGTGAAAGTCTAAGGGTTTTTTTTGTTGTTGTTGTTTTTGTTTTGTTTTGACCACTGAGACTTCAAGAGAATAAAAAGAAATAACCACAAAATAGTGGTATAAAAATAACTTTTCATGTAAGAATATGCTCACTTTACACAGAGAAATTAAAGCTTCTAACAACTTGAATATGAAATGTGGATTTGCTTTTTTCCATTCAGCTTACCTAGTCTTCGCCCAATGTTGGATGTTAATTATTTGCCACTGACAGACATGAGGATAGCACGGACATTTTGTTTTACCAATGAAGGCCAGGCATTATATCTCGTCTCTCCTACTGAAATTCAACGGTTAACATACAGCCAAGAGATGTGTGATAATCTACAGGTAGGTCAGGCACATTTATGAATAAACATTGGACATGGTTGTAAAAAGAGAATGAGAGAGATATCTAAAAGCTAAAATATTCCTGGGCCATGCAATAAATATGCCTTCCCTAGGATATGTTTTGAATATATGTTCATCATTGTGACCCTGTCAAGTTTAGTGTGGTCTAGGTAAACACAGAAAAAAATAAGAAGGAAAAAGGGGAAGTAAGAGGGAGAATGTGCAGCTCATACATATTAATGGTTGATTTTTTGATTTTTGTTTGTTCATTTTATTCTTTGTTTTTTTTGCCTATGGAGAAGCTGCTGTAAGATTATAAACTCTCTAAAAAAAGAAGGAAGGAAGGAAGGAAGGAAGGAAGGAAGGAAGGAAGGAAGGAAGGAAGGAAGGAAGGAAGGAGAAAGAAAGAAAGAAAGAAAGAAAGAAAGAAAGAAAGAAGAAAGAAAGAAAGAAAGAAAGAAAGAAAGAAAGAAAGAAAGAAAGAAGAAAGAAAGAATTATAAATTCTCTTTGTCCAAGGTGTGGAATATGCATGTATACACAAGAATTTTGTAAACAATTCAGGGAGCTCATGAGCCATACAAAAGAAATACATATCCTGTGGGTTTGAATTGGGCATTTATCTTTTACCATGGTAGTCAGCAGAACCTTGAAACAGAATCAATATAAAAGCATTTGAGAGGTTTAATTGGTTCAACCCCCTTATTTTACAAAAAAGAAAACTAAAACCCACTCGTTTTAATACAAAGTTTGAGAGCATAAGCTCTGAACTGTTTCAGTTGTATTTTGCCCATCTGTATAACTTTGGGCATTTTATTTAACCCACCTGTATGCTCTGTCTCGGAGCACTGGTGTGAGAATTAAGTGAGAACATTGAGCACGGTGCCTGGAACATAGTATATCTTAAAAATAAATAATAATGTTCTTACCATTATTCAACGAATACTTACTGAATTGTTACCATATACCTTGTACTTGGCTAGGCTATAAGAATACAGTGATAAGACAAGATTATAGTCCCTACCCACTAGTATTGGAGGGAGCTAAGTAAACAGACAAGCACAGCACTCTGTGGAGAAGAACACCTATGTGTGGCTGTGTCAGCACTGGGGAGACATTGAAGAGAGGCCCCTGGGTTGACAGAATAGCAGGAAGAGTAGAAGAAAAGGGTCGTAAGGGGTGAGTAGGAATTGTCCATAGGAAGGGATGGCTGGGAATGGAAAAGAAAATGATATTCCTGGCAAAATCCTGGGGGTTCAAGAACCTGCCAATAAAGTGCAGTTAGTGAAAAGAGGGGAGGGATAGTGCTGGAGAATTATTCCAGAGCAAATCTTAGAATACCTTGTAAGTGCCTAAGGAATCTGGCATTTTATTCCAAGGGCAACAGGAAGTTATTAAAAAGGTTTAGCAAATTTGTATATGAAAACTAATATTCTGGTTGCATATGGTTTTGAGGAATGAAGGAGAACAATTAGGAGTCTTTTTTTTTTTTTAAACAATTAAGGCCAAAAATAACAGTGGCTTAAAATAAGGCAGCCAGCAGTGAGAATGGAGAAAATTTAGCAGATTCTGTAGCTATAAAGTGTAGTCAGTTGGATTGCTACAGTTATTAGCTGTAGCAATGTGGGGAAAGGAAGGAAATTGGAATGGGCACTGCCATTTCCAAAGAGGAGGAAGAGGATGGAGAAAGTCAGGTTGCAGGTCAGACAAACTGATATTAGGTCACAGATCTCCTGACTTGGTTGAAGTTCCTTCCTCCACACTAGTGGTTCTCAAATTTTGGTCTGCTTCTGAAAGACCTAGAGAGCACATAACAAGTATAGGTAACCAGAGCACATCTATGTAGATTCTGATTCAGTATGTGTGGAATGAAGCCTAAGCAACTGTATTTCTAACAAGGTATTTTTCAGTCATTCTAAAGCACGTCAAGTATTTAAAAACAATTGTATCTCACTATGCAGTAGCGGCTTATTTTGACTCCTTTGTCTTGAGCTATTTCCTAGCTTTGTACATCATATTAACATAAATCCAAATGTCCTTCACATACTACCAAAGGCTTCCTTCTTTATAGGGTAGTCTGTGCTTGGTTCAGGAAAGGGTTAGGACAGGAAAGAGGCTATGGAATTGAAAAAGGATCCTAAATCCAGAGTCATGTGGAAAGTAATCCTAAGGTAAGTATATTAGTTTCTCATGTTTTCTAACTGTAAAGGGGAGAATAGGGCAGAAAAATGAAAATTTTCTGACGTCAGTTAAGGAGAAGGAAAGGAAAGGATGTGGAGAAAAATATGCCAGAAAGAAAACTGGGAACAAAGCAAAAATTGTCAGGAAAATCTTTTTCATTATGTGCTTTAACATGCTACAGTGTTCTCTTTTTTCTATCACTTTAATTTTAGTTACTCTAATGCTTTTTTGTTTGAATTTGATACAGGACATGCTAGGAGATTTGTTTATTCCCATAGAGACACCAGAAGCTCAAAACAGAGGCTTTCTCAAGGGACTGTTTGGCGGAAGTGGACAAACATTTGACAGAGAAGAGCTTTGTGAGTAAACTGATTATGAAACTGTACCACAAAATAGAAAACGTTTCTGTGCGTGTGTGTAACTTAATGTAGTATGTGGTCTCAAATTCTAGATTAGACTTTTTTACTTCTATACCATGGAAATTATATTTTTTACTAAATATAAATAAAATTGGTTACTTTATATTAGGAAATAGCTTAACAAGAACAGTACATGTGACTCATACAAATAATACATCATTTGCAAGTAGATCATACCTGCAAGGCAGGGTGAGGATATTCAATTACTAAATTCTGGGGGAAAAATGTTTATTAATCTGCTTGCCTTTAACCACTACTGGGAAACAGATTCTTTATTCAGAACACAAGGTTTATCAATGCTACAGAATAAATTACTTTAAAATTCTTCCAGTGAAACTCTGATGAGTAATCGGAAAGGAGTAGAAAGATACAAGGGAACATTTTCAGAATGAAGAATGTATTTCCCAGAATATCTCAGCCCTATTTGGTCTTGCAGATCAAAACTCTTTTTCTCTTGAACTTTTAACCAAGCAAAAGATCTAGGTGCCTCTATATGATGGAATATTATTCAGCCATAAACACAAATGAGGTTTGATATATGCTACAGCAGGGATGAAACTTCAAGACTTCACACTATGTCAAAGAAAGAAGACAAAAAGGGCCACATATTGTAGGATCCCATTTATATGAAATGTCCAGGAGAGGTAGATCCATAAACAGAAAAGAAATTTGTGGTTGCTAAGCCCTGGGGCAAGGAGGGGTGGGGGAGTGACTGCCAATGGGCAGAGTTTCTTTTTGGAGTAATGAAAATGTGTTAAGATACAACAGTGGTGATAGGTGCACAACTCTGTCAGCACACTAAAACCCCACTGAATTGTATATGCTATGTATATAAAGTGTGAATTATATCTCAAAAAGGCTCATTTAAAAAAAATACATTTTGATTCCATTCCTAGCATTATCTTCAAGAATGCTCACTAAATTTCTACCAAGATAGCTGTCTCAATAAAAACATCCCCAAGAGACAGAACATGGAAGACTCCTAACTCTGGGAAATGAACTAGGGGTGGTGGAGGGGGAGGAGGACGGGGGTGGGGGTGGCTGGGTGGCAGGCACTGAGGGGGGCATTTGATGGGGTGAGCACTGGGTGTTATTCTGTATGTTGGCAAATTGAACACCAATAAAAAATAAATTTATTATTTAAAAAATCCCCCAAAATTTATTAAAATTAAACTGAACTTTGTAAATGCTAGGAAAATTTTTATTCCTTTATAAAGTAACATAATTTCAACACATATATACTAACACCCCCCATGCATATATCCTGTCCTGTAGAATTCACTGCCCGTACACACACATCTTAAAACAGTAACAACTGGGGCCTTCCAAAGGGTGACAGCAAGATGAAGAGAGATGGTAAGAATGAAGACTCAGGCAGAAATTTAAACAGATGAACAGGCCTAATATTGGAATAGACCCTAATTTGGGTTAAATATGAGATGACATATCCTGTGAACATCCCAATTCAACAAAGTCAAGAAATCCAATGATGCCATGTTGCACGGAACCCACACACATACACATGAAGACATGCAATAACGATATGGTCACCTCACAGTCTCAGACTCTTTCATAGACATTCTTCATAGGTAAAAGCTAACATCTCCAAATACATACCTAGGATAGGACCAAATGTCTCTCTCTTGATGAGAATCATGACAATAGAATTTATGGTTAGAACTTTGGTGATAAACTTGTTCATAATTATTTGAGTTACTGACAATATGTCTTCAATTGCTATGGCTTGAATCCCTAGTTGGGGAAGCTTCAGCGGGAAGAGCCTCTCGCAGCCTTGCACAGCACATTCCCGGACCAGGTGGTATAGGAGGGATGAAAGGTGCTGCTGGAGGGGTGATGGGAGAGCTGACTCGTGCTCGGATCGCACTTGATGAGAGAGGACAGAGGCTAGGAGAGCTGGAGGAGAAAACTGCAGGCATGATGACCAGTGCGGAAGCATTTTCCAAACATGCACATGAGGTAAACTGCTTAATCTAGGCATCTTCATACAGTAATTACTTTAAACATTGGGGTTCTGCACAAGAAAGCCCATAGATACCACCGTAAGTAATCCTGTGTGAGAGAGCCAAGGTAACCTGGCTCTCATTATAAGTATTATAATTCCCCCAGTATTGGGGAGAAAAATGTTTTTAAATACTATGTTAATACTCCTTTACTGTAGGAGATAATTGAAAAGAAAATTATTCATTGGTTCTGATACATTGGGTCTATATTATGCATCTGTTACTAAAAAGGTGCTTAGGGACTTTACATGATCCTCCCATGCCTCCCCAACAAAGGCATGAGGGGCACTAGAAGCTGGAATCCACATACTACTTTTTGCTTCAATCATCAAAAATCAGCTGAGTCTTTACAGCTTATTTAAAAAAAATATTTTCATATGCCCTTTATTTCAAAAATAAGTTTTATAAATTTTGAGGTTTAGATATGCATGATTAGCTCAATATGAGCTTGCTTTGATCAGTACTTTTAAAGATTTTTAAAAACATTTTATCATGACTATTTTTTCTTTGCAGTTAATGTTGAAATATAAGGATAAGAAATGGTACCAATTCTAAACTTCTAAAGAAGCTGTGACTGCTTTGAGAAACCATTATTCAGGGAAACCAAATTTATTCCCAGCATCACTATTCAACTTGCTAGAAGCCAGTTTCTTCTACAAAATGTTCCATTACAGTCCATCTGAAGTTATCATAAGGGAAATTTATTAGAGACACTCCACTACCCAAAGGCTGGAACACTGGTTAAAATCCCGACATGGCTGAATTTGCCTTTTTCCAACGTGGAATGGAGCTATCATCTTGGCATGTCAATTGCTAAGGATTTACATTTAGGAACTACGGGGAGTCCTGATTTGAAAAAATCCTGTACAAACAAAAGCATTAATGCACTTAATGAAAAAAAAAATCTTTGCATGATAAATTAACATCTTAAGAGGAAAAGAAAAAAAGCATGTTGTGACAGAAGAAAAAAAGATTTATGGCAAACTATTTTTATAAATTGGGCCACACCTGACAATTTAAAAAATCTGCATTAGAAGATATCAGTGTATTTCAAGTACATTTGCCACACCCAACTGAAAAGGAAAACAAAACTAGAGTTTTCTTCTCATCTGTAACTTTCATTATCCTAGGACATTATTGAATTCGTATGGCAAGAGTCTGATTAATGTGTGTCACTCCATAATCTTTTACATCATCACAGTTATATCAGTCATAATCAAGTATTGCCAGGATAGTAAGGCGTTCCTAACACAGTTATTTCCATTTCTGTCACCTTCAGAATAAGTGGCTGTTTTTAATCATAAACTACAGGATTGTGACACCTCAAAGCATTTTTTCAGCCTGGCTTGTGCTCTGCAGGGGAGTTGACAATAAGTTTGGGGAAACTAGACTACAGGAACAGTGCAGTTAGCTTTGAGAACTGAGTTCACACACTCTGGTTTCTGTTTCTAAAGTGATCTATTTTTAATGCTTCATTTGTATCCTTGTCTGCCAACTACACAGTATATTACTGTTCCAGCCCAGTGGCATCATCAACCAAGGTGCTCCTGCAGCCTGACACTCACAGACCAAACTGGCCATTCTCTTGAGTATGATTCGGTAAAACCTCAGTTAATGTTTTGGGAAAGGGATTCTGATTTATTACATTTCCCATTAACAAGGGCTTTCATTAATAAATACATTTGGTTCAATACTTATTATTGAAAATCTTTATAAAATGTGCTGGTATTTTTGCTATCTTGGCCTTAGTCACCATTATGGACCACAGAAATACAGAGAGAGTTTAGTGACACAAAATCAATAATTTTGTCACTCATTAGTCTAAATGATACAAGCCACAAATTATGTCAGTAGATACTGAACATGTATTCCTTATTAAAAACTCTTTTAAAAATGAAATATGGAATATCCTTGACATGATAAAAGTTATCTATCACATAACAGCGAACTACTAGAGGCAAAAAAGATAAATAAAAACACTTGCTATCACTATTTAGCATGATCCTGGAAGCCAGAAGTCATAGAAAATGAAAATGTGCAGGTTCTAGGACTCATCCTGTAAATGTCATTCATTCAAAAAGAATCTTTTTAAAAAAATTAATGGTTTTGGCTTATTTAATTTTTATTATTCCAGGTCTAACTAGACCTGAATTTGTGTTTCCTATGAATTCACCATTTTTCCTGAAGTCCAGGTTATTTTAGTAGCCCCAAATAGTCTTTGTTTTTTTAGATTTTTAAATTTTTTTTGAAGTGGCACTTCCTTTAAATGTTCTCAGTAATTTTGAGAAGAGCAAAGATGATAGAGTCAGAAAATGTATACCAGGAAAGCATTTCTCAGAGTCCTTGAATTCTCCTAATTTCTTAAAAAATCTTCTCCATGAATCTCACCACTCCTGAGAAAAGGCTGAGTAACAAAACAAGACTTGGAAATACAAACATGATATATAAAATTATACAGTAAAAATATTTTAAAAATCTGAGATCAGAATTTAGAAAACATTAGTAGCCAAATTGTAGTACACTATTTGTACCTCGTATAGTACACTATAGTACCTATTTGTAACACAGTTCTCTGAACAAAACTTTATCATTTCCATAATTTAATGAACGTTTTTATAAAACTAAGGGAGCAAAATATTATTTTAAGAACAATGAAATTCAGTTCAAAGTGGCATAAAATTCAATGACTAACTCTAAAGCCCTCCATAAGATTTGATTTGATTTGTTCTACATCAGGGTTTTTCAACAGTTCACTATTCATAGAAAACTCTTTGTCATGGGGGACTGTCCTTTAAACTGCAGGATATTTAGCAACATCCCTGGCCTCTAATTCCTAGATGCCAGTAGCAACACCAGAAGAAAACCAAAAATGTCTCCAGCCATTGCTGAAATTGCTCCCAGTTGAGAGCCACTGTTCTACATTATGTAGAGACAGATTAAATGTGAATATGTAATACATGTCTTGCATAAAATTAAATATCATAAGTGCACATTATCTTAAGATAAATTATTATACTGAAAATTACATGTGTGGTTCATATGCAATAAAATGCTATTTTGGAGAAAGCAGATTTAAATCAGTGAAAAATGACAATTACAGAATATTTTAAAGCATACAGAGAAAACACCAAAAAGAACATAGCATTTCATAGAAGTGCTTAAAACTCTGGCTCTAATGAATAGATCAAATGTTTAGAACCAGCACACCAATTGGAAGAAAACAGGTGCTTCTGAAAAGCTTGAAAAGAATAAATTCTTTTAAGTAGTTTAAATACGTCTTTCAATATTGTTTTTACAGACCCTTTCTTAATACAAGGATAATTTCATCTCCCAAACTCCTGATTAGTGGAATACAAATCGATGAGGTTTTACTGTATCAGAATTATTTTTAAAGTTCAAAGAGACAGCAATTACAAGAACCTTATGTGGATGTCATTATTCTCTTTGAACATTCCTTTCTGCTGCACTGACCTTAGCATGCTCACACGACATCACAACCACCACCACCATCTTATCATTATCATCTTTCGAAGATGATCCATATAACTCTTTATATCTCTCTTCTCTACTATTTAAATGTCTTGCCTCTATCTTGGAACATAAGAAAAATACTCCTAGTAACTTGGACAATGATAGAGAAAGTGACTCTGATACTTAGTTGTCATCAAAATTACATTATGTCTACTATGGTGGCATCAGAAGATAAGGCTTACAAACCAGTTTCCAAGTTGACCATCTAGGACTCCCTCCAGGGATAAGCCCTTCTTAGTATTCCAGGAAGAAATGGGTCTTTGTGATTTATTCACCAATGAGAAGCTAGAAGTGTTTGTTTTCCTGGTTCTAATCATGTGAGCAATAATCCCTTCCATGAAGTCATCCATTAACCTTGGTGTTTGGAGGGAAGGATGATGGATTTATCCTTTATTTTGATCCCTAAAAAGCAGTACGGACTTTGCTTCCTCCACTTGAGACTCAGACTTAGTGCCCCAGTCACCATTGGAGTCATCACCTAACTTTGGAATGATAGTGACAGAACTGAGAAAGATGTTTTCTGATAATTTAGTTGTAGAGACAATTTTTCAAATCTTTTATATAGCCCTGGAGCGATTCTCAAGTTAATAAATCAGAATCCAAGTTTCTATTCCTTAAAGATTTTAAGGGATTATAAAAGAAAAAACACTCGTGTCCAATTTTAAATGTACCATCTATCTGTTATCTGCATCAAGGGATCAACAAAGCTTTGAGAAAGAGAGAGAGATAATGCCCAAGATTAATTGAAGATGATGAAGATGAGCTCTTTGAAATACTTGGTTATAGAATGTTTGACAGAAGGGAAAAATGAAGCTGGTCCAGAAGAGTAAGCTATAAATCCTCTCCTTGGTTCAGGATCATTAGGACAATCCAGGAGTATATCTGTGATTACAGTCTGGCCCTATGGAAAGACATTATAACTTGACCACTTTCTTTGAGAAGGCGATGCCAAAAGGTCTCAGACATTTCTAGCAGGCCTTGCTCTCTGCATCAGGAGAAAACTGGTTAACCTTCACAGATTCCTCACCTTTGTCCTCTGTAACACTAACCCCACTACTGACCACATACTCTTTCACATACACACTGCTCCACGTGCCAGAAATACTTGCCAGTAAGTCATGTATTCTGGATGGCACCATTCCAGGGAGTATGGTTGTTGTGCAGCGCGTGTACATATTTGTATACAACATAGCCCTAAAGGACAAAATACAGAAGATAAGGTCTGACTTTGGAAAGTAAAAAGAAGTGCCAATTTGGTGCAAGAGGGTTGGGATGGGGAGGGACATCGGAGCCAGAGTTAAGTCGAAGAGGTTTTGGTGAGAAACCAGAGGCACAGATGGCTGCTTTTATTTATGTATTTATGTAGGAACCTGATTCTCAACCTTGGTTGTACATAAGAATCACCTAAGGAGCTTTTCAAATTCCTATTATATCAAAATTTCTTGGAGTGGGTACCAAATTGGAGTATTTCTGAAAGCCTCCAATGTGGTTCCAGTGTCAGCCAAGGCTGACAAACACAGCTTTGCAAGCCCCACTTCTGAGGGGTCTGGAAGGCAAGATGCAAGAGACAGTGTTGTCTTCTGGATTGAGAATTCTTGTGTTCCAACCCAAAACAAATGATCTGTGCAAATTTCTGACCAGGCAGTGCCCCACTGACTCTTAACAATTCTGTCTTTGTGATTTTCTCCCACGTGACTTGGCCATTATTCCAATTCAAACATCTGGGTTTTAATTGTCTTATACATGTGACATCACAAGACACCAGGATATAAGAAATTTAAGTGTGTAAAGTTAAGTGGAAAACTAAATCTTAATAGTTGGATAGTGGAAATTAAAACAATCATTAAATCAGGCCCAACTTTATTACTCATTCTTCATTTGGAGGAGACATGGGTACTAGGTACCTGTTCTGCCATAGTATATTTTATTAGACTTGATCTTAGCAGGAGAGAAGAACAGCAGTTCCTTTTTGATTATTGTCTTAGCTCCCAGGGCCACTTGGATTTATTTTCTTAGTTATTAGGCATGTGTTTAAAGGGAGAAGAGTGTCTGTAACTCACTATCTGGCCTCCAGTGCCCTGAAAGACTGTTTTCATCTTCCATAAAGGAGAGTCTGCGTATCCAGGGCAACAATCCTCTATGAGAATACGTGAGAGGTCTCTCCTCTCATACTGCTCCCCTCTGGTATTGGCCTGTGCTGCTCAGCTGCAAAGCCAGAACATAAACTAGGTGGTGGTCATGGACAAGTGTACACAGAATCAAAATCTCTAATAATCTATAATTTTTAGTACTTAATTATGTGATGTTTTATTCTAGGAAATAAGAAACAGATGACATCATTGATGTATCTTTCATCTTCAGAATTTTTGCATCTTTTCAGAAAATGACAAATTACTATTTTTCTGTTGCACTCAGCAATTGTGACTATACTTAAAATTCTTGTAGTCTGTAGAGATATCAATAAAATTGTATATGTTTGTACATAGATGCTCTTATGTTATGATGTCGTGCACTATAAACATTTTTGCCAAGATTAAATATGGACAGAGGTTAAGACTTTCATCTGTAACACTTTGAACTTCCGTAATTGAACATGGTTTTTCAAAGTAGAATTGTTTTAAAAAGGCAGAGAGATGGGTGGGGGAGCAATGTACGGCACATTTGTTTGAACTAAAAACCAGAAAGAAAAGACTAAACACAAGTTCTGCAAGCTCACAGATTTTGCCAGAGTTTATTAATCCAAAATGGTAGAACAGTTCACCCCAACGTTCCCTAAATTTCAGACTGAGTAGTTGTGTAAGTTTTTTCTGGAAAACTTTCCAATTCTTGAGGATGTTGACTGGTTGGACCTTTGGTGAATTACAAGTAAAACGAAGTTTGGTGAGGATGTAGAATAAAAATCTGAGGCTAAGATGTACTTACCAACATCCATATCTTACTTCTTGACTTCTTTAAAACTCAGGCTTTATTCCCATTCAGGAAAAAATGATAAACCATCATAGGCTTATATCACTTTCTAGTAGTTATAATGAACATTCATTGTGGACCCCACAACCTCTAAAAGTCCCCCAGAAATCCACTGCCCACCTGCTCCTCTGGCTTTCACCTGCACAGTTAATTCCTCTTCAGGTACTTTAGGCTGCAACCTTAGTCAATTAAGCTCATTCTTCTGAATGCTGCTTAGTTATCTCAAGAAAATTTTCTCATCACCAGAACTTCCATCTGAGTCTTGGGTCCATATAAAAATGGAAAACACAACCAACCAACCAACCTTAGGCAAGGAAATGTTTTTTGATCACAAGTGCAAATGTGAAAACAGACCCTTTAAAATCCAAATGTTCAGAGTTCCCTTCAGAATTTTCTCAAAAGAATCCTTTCCTTCTTTGAACTACAACTGGCTCAGGCTTCACATGTCTGCATTCAGTAATGAAAATACTGATTTGACTTCCTTCCTTCCTTCTTCCCACCTGGTTCCTTTCTCCTTTCCCTTTTTTCCATTCATTCAGTCCAAAAGTCAATCAACCTAAGCAAACTGTTGATGGCAGCCCCATGCAAGGAGTGCGTAGGAGCAGTGAGGAGTGCATAGGAGCAGCGTTGAGTGTGACAGCCCAGAGGAGGACAGAGTTGGGGAGGTGGCTGACCTGCAGTCAGAGCTCCGGCTGCAGCTCTGGTGGCCCGCCCCGGAGCAGGGCAGAAGGCAGCCCAGCAGGTCAGGAGATGAGGGCTTGAGCAATTAAGTAAATATATTGAGGAACAGGAGCCAGGTTTCTCACTGATGGAGAAGTACAAATAAAATGGAATGTGAGAATAAATCCTATAATATTAGATTGGAATTGGAACTGTCAGTGGGAATTTTATGTATATACATACATACACACACACATACCCAGGATGTAAAGCTGTATGTCTTGTTAATATGTATATCCTAATTCTGAATACTGAGAGGACTGGGAACACCACCCCAGGAACATAACGCACACCTTAGTGCTTGGATTTTGATTATCAAGAAATAGCTCATTTCAAGGCTGAAATATATTTTTTATTGCAGAAAACAAGATATTCAAAGAATGATGGGAATGTTTCAGAAAAGGACATAGAAGCCAGCTTGAAAGGGCCTACACAGGTCAAATCAGGGATAATTTGAGTATCAAAAGTAGTAACAGTAATTGAATAAAAGAGCTACCCATTAAGTGCACACTGATGTTAATTAATTAATTAGGAGAAGGGAAAAGCTCACCCTTACAATGGAATGTCCACCGATAAATGTGGATAGGACTTTTTTTTTCTTTTTTTTTGGGGGGGGGGGGATAGGACTTTTAAAGTACTTTTTGCCAGCCACTATAGAAATCAGGGGCAACAACCAATGAATGCTAAAACTCATGGGTTAAAATGGAATGAAGTAAAAGGATACATACGTAGTCTCAAAGTATCTTCACAAAAACTACTTGCTAATCAAAAAGAAAAAAATATATAATTTTAAACTATAGAAACCTGCTAGACACTATTTTAAACAAGTGATCTAAGTTACCATCACCAGTAAGGGAACAAATCAACATCTTGTGCCATCTGACTGCATGTAATAAGAAGACAGCATCACCTGTGTAATAATTCTGCCAAAAACACACAAGTCAGTTCTAACCATGAGGAAATATTGGACAAAATCAAATTGACATTCTATAAAATGACTGCCCTGTATTTAAAATTGTCTTGAAAGTCAAGGAAAGATGGATGTTCCAGATTTAAGGAGACCAGTGAGTGAGTCATGACAACTGTGTATAACATGAGATCTTGGATTGGACCCTTTTGCTATAAAAAAACATAATTGCAACGATTCACAAAACTCACTTGAGTGGGACTCTTGGTACTATTCTTGAAACTCTTATTTAAGTTTGAAATTACTTCAAAATAAAATTATAAAAATAAAATGTTCTCAATTTTGTTGAATTACTTGCATTTTAATGACATTGTCTTCTACCCTTCATAGCAAATGGACAACTGTTTTATGGGTTAGTTTTTCAAGATGGTTTGGGATGCCAACAATTATTTAAAATTTTTCTTTTAAAAATGTCTTTTAATTACACAAATATATGAATGTATATTTATAATACGCTAAATAATGAAAACAAAAAAACCTGGAAATTTCCCTGTTTCCTCTTATCCTTTTCTATAATAGTTATTCATTGTTTCCTCCCATTTTTCTATGCTGCAACTTGCCTGCTCACCTACCTATTGTGTCTTAGATACCTTCCCAGTGTCTTAGATACCTTTCCACGTATTTATAAACACCATGCATTCCTTTTATCTTATTTATATTATTCCGTGGGGTCAATAAAGCATAATTTGTTACCAATCCTCTACTTGTAGACATTTACTTTCCAATCCCTTGATATTATAAATAAGACCACAGTAAACATTGTTGCACATGCATTTTGCATAGTTGCAAGCAGTTCTCTAGGGAAGATACCATGGAATTCAGAGGGCATGCTCCTTCCAACCTCTTAAATAAGATGTTGCCAATTAAACTATTTTTCACCAGCATACAGGAATTACTGTTTCCCTACATCTTCATTTATTCTCAATATTAATCTTATGTTTTTTTTCACAATCTAAAAGGTGAAAATGGCATCTGTTTTTTTAAGATTTTATTTATTTATTCATGAGAGACACACAAAGAGAGAGAGAGGCAGAGACACAGGCAGAGGGAGAAGCAGGCTCCATGCAGGGAGCCCGACGTGGGACTCGATCCCGGGACTCCAGGATCACGCCCTGGGCCCAAGGCAGGCCCCAAACTGCTGAGCCACCCAGGGATCCCTGGCATCTGTTTTTATTGAAACTTCTCTAATCAGTGAAATTGAGTACCTTTTTATGTTTAGACAAACTTATTCCACCGTCTGTGACTTGTTTGTAATTTTTGACTACATTCTCTGAAGAGTTCAGGTATGGCCATCCTACAGAAGACTGGATGCCCTACTCAATATTTCATTTGGATGTTGAAACTGATGCCACCACACATACTTTGAGAGGGTTTGAAAAGAAGCTTTCTGGGGAGATCCGTGCTCCCAAACTGGTAAAACATGGCTTCAGAGAACAAGAAAAAAAAACTGGCTTGTGGTTTTTATGTGGTTAGAGTGGGGCTGGGGTTTGCGGGAAGGCGTTTGCACAGCAAAGAGGGGAGCACCCAGGCTTGCTTCTCAGCTTACTCAAATGTGCAGCAGAGGGAAACAGAGGAAGACTTAAAACTTTTCAGCAAACGGCAAAAGATGGAGTCAGGCTCTATATTATAGGTCACTTATCTATTATTCATTTTTATTACAACTCTGGAAGTTAATGTAGCCTATTTATTTTCTATAACTGATTTTTCCTTAAGTCTTCCTAAAGCCTGTTCCGTTAATAATCTCTCCCTTTTCCTTCTAGCAAGACTGGCTTCCTGGTTTAGAGGAAGGCTCATCTGACCTCATGGCAAAGGAGGAGGGGTGGCAGTTCTTGTGTTTCCCCTTGAGTCCCCTGTCATTCACTCTACAGTAGTGGCTGTTCTGTTCCACACACGTGGGCACCTGTCACTGATCTGGGAAGAGGTTAGTGAATGAGTGGCTTCCTGTTTGGAGTGGGGCCCTGTGGTCCTCACTTGCTAATTCAGCCCCATCTAGGCTTTGGATACCTTTTGGGTTCTCATGCCCTGGCCCTGGATTAGACTGTTCTGTGTCTTAGATGTCAGTCATCCCTTTTTTCATACTGAGGATTTCCTTTTAATGTAATCCAATTTTATAATCTTTTAGCTTTATGACTTTTAAACTTTGTTTTTAAACTCTAGGTCTATAAACTAATAACTCATAACCTCTTTAATTCCATAGTTTTATTTTTACATTTAGGCTTTTAATCCGTCTGGAGTTTTGAAATAGGGATCTAACTTGATGCTCTAACAAATGGATAACGTCACCATACCCCTTTTTTGGATGACATTCTTTTACCACTAGTTTGAAGTGACATCTTAATTTCCTATATATGTGTCTGTTTTCTAGATTCTTTAGTCTGCCCTAGAAATTAGTTGTCTATTACTATGTCCATATCAAACTGTTAAATTATCTTTATAATCTGTCCTAATATCTGATAGGTATTTTTGATCCTTTTCAAGTTTGATAGGCATTACTTCTCTGGGTAAGTTTTAGAATATTACCTATCTAAAAAAAATCCTCTAGAAAATTTCAATGAAATTACAATAAATTTATAGGTAAACAAATCATGATGTTTTTTGCTGTCCTCACTTCCTCTGGGACAACTCCATACCTTTTGTCACAACCATTTTCCTCACTTATATTGATAATTTTGCCTTCGCTATATTTTTCAAGTTGCACATCTTAAAAAGTCTTGGAGAGCATCAGTATCAGTATTTTTTGGTCAGCTATTTCTTCTATAACTCTATGTTTGATTTGAATTTCACTTCGTGTCCTCATTTTTCTGCTGCACTTTCATCTTAATTAGCCAATTTTCTCTTATGATTACCTATTTTTGTAGAATGTCACATGAATTTAACACTGGGAAACAAAGAGTGCTGCCAGTGTTTTACTGTCTGTGCCTAAAATCAATGACAAATGTGCAGTGACCAATCATGGACAGGCTTTGAAAGAAGTGATGTATTTGGTAACTTATCATGATGCACGTGCTAGTGTCCTGTTAGTGCAATGACAAATAGTCATTTGTCAGACTTACCAACTTAAAGCAGCACACATTGAAGCATGGCTAAGTTGATGACATAGATCATTCCCAACTTCACACCCTCTCACAAGGACAATAACTATACACTGACAAGACACCAATGAGAAAATCCTAGAATGCAGGGCTGAGACTGGAGTCTCCGCCCTGCACCAGAAGGACTGGTACAAACCACATTACAAGGGTAAAGAGAATGGCTACACTGACCACACTGCCTCTCCCCCAGATCAGCACAGCAAGAAGTCTCCCCTAGCCTGTGGCTTCTCCAACAGGTTAAGAGCCCGGGGTCGGACATCCAGCTACCCTAGCATTGAGTCCCTTCTTGGAGTCCCCACTCCAGTCTTGCCCCAAAGGAATCTCTGGGGAATCTGCAGGGCTTGACCACTAGGAATCAGATTGTGACAGAGAAGGAGGGAGAGACTTGCAACAACCAGTACTCGGATCTTGGCAGCCCAACATCCTACTTACAGCACCCAAGTGAAAGTCACAAACAGCATCGATGTTCATCTGCAAAGCCAAAGAGAATTGTATGGTCTGACAAAGAACTTGGCAGGGTGCAGGTATGCCTAATTTAGGAGCTCAAAGAGCCTTTCCAGCCCTAGAGCCTGGTCTGCCCCTACCTCCCACCATGGCCCCCCCACCATCAGGGACAGGGATGCTGAGTCAGAACCCCACCACCGTTCATCGTAGCTCCCAGCCCTGCCCAACCAGAAGATCTGAGAGTTGCACAGTACGGAAACGCTCACGTGTAGAGTCTAGCAGGAAGATCTGATCATCCGTACAGCAAAGCCAGTGGTAACATTCTGCCAAGAGACGTGAGGCCCAGGTCAGCAACAAAGAGCCTTGCCAGCCTTGGAGCCAATTACCCCACTCTGCTCAGTAAGGGGACCCGATTCATAACCCTACTCACTGATAAGTGTGATTCCCAGCCCTGCACAACCAGAAAGCCTGGGAGGCTACTTGGAGGTGGCAGCTCTGCTGCTCTGTTCAGGTAGAGGCTAGTTCACCCATTCACCCACTACTGAGTATAGCTCTTAGCCTCTCCTGATCAGAAAGCACCATCTGGGATACTGCCTGGAGCCGGCTCTCCAGCTGAAGAGCTCCTGCTCTTCCAGAGCTAATTCATAGCCTCACCCACTGCTAAACACAGCTCCCAGCCCTGCCTGACCACGAAGCCTGGCCTTAGCACCTGGGAATCTCTGGAGCTCAATCCACGACTTAACACTTGAGTGAAGAACCTGACCAGCAGCTCGGCATGCTCAGAAACAACACAGTGTCCACATCTGTCCAGGGAGCTTACCATGCAGGTCTGTCGGATTTGATTCCCAAACAAGAACATTACCAGCCTTGGGGCATGTACGGGGTCCTATCTGGACAAGGAAACTAATTCCTATCCCAGCTGCTGCTGTTACAGCCTGCACCACCCCCCCCACAACCCCCAACCAGAGGATTGAGCGGAGTACCTGGAAGCTACAGAGCCCATCCTACAGCCCCACACTACAGTGGCACGTGAAAAGCAAGCACAGATTGGGGCTTTCTCCATCTGCATACCAAAACTGGTGGCCCTGTCCATCCAGGAAATTCAGGGTCCAGCCTAGTCTGATTTGTCTCCCCAAACAATGAGTGGTGCAGGTCTTGGGGCCCATTCTACTGCCCTGAAAGGACACTGAAGCTAACTCAACGACACCTGCTGCTGAGTGTAGTTCCTACTCCCAATCGTCTAGAAAGCCTGATTGGAGAACACAGTCAACCACAGAATCCATCCTATAGCTTCTTTAGCAGTGAACCAAACCAGCAGTCCTATCCAACTGTTCTCAGCAAGCAGCATCCCTTTGTCCTTTGACCTCAAAGCATGGACAATGATCTTGTCCCAAGACAGACAATGATAAGCCCTATTGGACCGACGACATTACCAGATGACCATTCAGAACACCAAGTCAAGTGGACTAGTAAAGAACTATCTCTACCAAAGTGAACCCATAAAGTCTAGAAAATAAAACAACTTCCTTAAATGCACAGAAACCAACAAACAAAATCAAGGATCACAAAAAATCAGGTATGACAACACCAAAGAAAACTAGTGAAACTCTAATAATTAATCATAAGGAAATGGAGATCAAAGAATTCAGAATAGATGCACCTGGGTGGTTCAGTTGGTTAAGTGTCTGACTCTGGATCTCAGCTCAGGTCTTGATCTCAGGGTCATGAGTTCAAGCCCAGCATGGAGCCTACTTTAGAAAAAAGTATTCAGAATAATCCTCTTACAGCAGTTTAATCAACTACAAGAACACAAGGACAACTGAACAAAACTAGGAAAACAGTGCATGAACAAAATTTCAACAAAGAAAAAAAAAACAAACCAGAAATCCTAGGCTGAAAAATACAATGTTTGGAGTGAATAATTCAATAGAGAACTTCAGTAGCATGCTCAACCATTCAAAAGAAAAAAATCAGTGACCTAGAAGATAGGATATTTAAAACTGTCCACATAGAGGAACAAGAAGAAAAAAGAGGGAAGAAAACCTGTGAGAATTATGGGATACAATTCATACATCCACATGATAAGAGCAGAAGAAAAGAAAGGGATAGAAAATATATTTAAAGCAATAATGGCTAAAAACTTCCCAAACCTTGGAAAAGAAATGGATATTCAGATCCATGAGACCCAATGAATCCAAATAGGCTGAGCCTCAATAGAGCTCCACGGAGACACATTATTATTAAATGGTCAAAAATCAAGGACAAAAATTTTGAAAGCAGCAAGAGAAGAAACAAGTTTATATACAAGGAAACTCCCATAAGATTATTGGTGACTTTCTCAACAGAAACTTTCTAAGCCAGGAGAGAATGGGATGATCCACTTAAAATATTGAAATAAAAAACTGTTAAATAGGAATTCTAGACCAAGCAAAGCTGTCCTTTAAAAATGAAGGGGGGTGTGGCATCCCTGGGTGGCTCAGCGGTTTAGCGCCGCCTTCAGCCCGGGGTGTGATCCTGGAGTCCTGGGATCAAGTACCACATTGGGCTCCCTTCATGGAGCCTGCTTCTCCCTCTGCCTCTGTCTCTCTCTGTGTGTCTCTTGTGACTAAATAAATAAAATCTTTAAAAAAAAAAAAAGATGAAGAAGGGGGTGCCTGGGTCACTCAGTAAGCTAAGCATCTAACTTCAGCTCAGGTCTTGATCCCAGGGTCCTGGGATTGAGCCCCATGTCAGGCTTCCCACTCAGTGGGGAGTCTGCTTCTCCCTCTCCCTCTGCCCCTGCCCCTGCTCATGCTTTCTCTCTAACAAATAAATCAAATTTAAAAAAAAAAAAATTAAGACTAGGACTACCATATGATCCAGCAATTCCACTTCTGGATATTTACCTGGAGGAAATAAGAACACTAATCAAAGAGGTATCTGTGTCCCCCTGTTAACATCATTTACAATAACCAAGTCATGGGAACAACCTACCTGTTTGTTGGTGGATGAATGCATAAAGATACTGTGGACTACAGATTCAATGGAATATTATTTAGCCATAAGAAGGAAATTCCGCCATTTGTGACAACATAGATGACCTTGTGGGCCATATGCTAAGTGAAGTTAAGTCAGACAGATAAAGACAAATTCTGTATGATCTCACTTATATGTGAAATGTTGAAAGAGCTCAGATACGTGGTTACCAAAGGCAGAGGGCACAGGAAGGGGGGAATTAGAGAAAGATGGTCTAAAGGTAGAGACCTCCAATTACAAGGTAAATAAGCACTGGGGATATAATGTACAACATGGTGCTTACAGCTAACAGTACTGGACTGTATATTTGAAAGGTGCCAAAAGAGTAAATTCTAAAAGTTCTCATCACAAGGAAGAAAACCTTTTCTTTCTTTTTTGGAATCCAAATGAGATGATGGGTGTTAACTTATTCTGATAATCATTTCACAATATATATAAGTCATTATGCTGTACACCTTAAATTTATACGGTGCCATGTGTCAATTATATCTCACTAAGACTGGAAAAACAAACAACACAGATTATCTTATAGTTTCGGAGGTCAGAAGTCTGATATAGTCTCATTGTGCTGAAAAGAAGGTGTTGGCAGGGCTGCGTCCCTTCTGCATCCACTTCTATTCCATTGCTCCTTCCAGCCTCAAGAGACTGCCTGCACTCCTTGGCTCATGGCTCCTTCCTCCACCTTGAAGTCAGCGGCACAACATCTTCAAATCTCAGTCTAATTCTATTTCTTTTTTTTTTTTATTTTTTTTTCTAATTCTATTTCTATCTTCACCATCCTCCTTTGACTCTGACCATCTGCCTTCCTCATAAGGACCAATGTGTTTATATTGGAACCACCTAGATAATTTTTTAAAAAGATTTTATTTATTTATTAATGAGAGGGAGGGAGGGAGAGAGAGAGAGAGAGAGAGAGAGAGAGAGAGAGAGAGAGAGAGAGAGAGGGGCAGAGTGAGAATCAGGCTCCACAAAGGGAGCCTGACGTGGGACTCAATCCCAGGTCTCCAGGATCACACCCTGGGCTGAAGGCGGCGCTAAGCAGCTGAGCCACCTGGGCTGCCCAGCAAAGTCCTTTTTAACATGTGATACAACATGCTCACAGGTCTGGGGGATCAGGATGGGGACGGGGGGTGTTAACTCTGCTTACCACAGTGCGCACCTGTTATTTACGTAATGACTTGTGGAATGAAGAGCTACTAGCAAATTCCGAACTTCAGGCAATGAGCCAGCTAATACACCACCGCAGCTGAAACTTCAATTGTGTGACTAGGGGCACTAGTGTTATTTCAGTAAACCATGGTAACTGGAATTTGTGCACAACTGAACCATGCAAAGCAAGGGCTGCTTGCTGCTGTTCGAAGTCCAGCTGAGAAGTCAAAAGGATGAGAAGATGCACGGGCCTGTGAATCCAGAGCCACCGCTGCATAAAGGAAGGTAGAAATGTGTACACTCATGTTTGGAGAAAACTCACAAGTGAACAGAATGAGCCCTCTCCTGTGCTGGGTCTCCAGGCCACCTGAATGTTGCCAGCACTACAGCTCTTCTCCCTGAGAAACATGGTACAGATGAACATGGAAAACACTCGAGAAGTAACGACGTAGTTTCCCTCTTACCTATGCCATCTTCTGCCCACACCCTCTCACTCCCCAGAAAACATGTCTGAGTAGATTATGCACTAACATGCAACTACTAGGAGTGTACTAGGTTTTGTTTATAAAGCAACTGTCTTTTTAAAAACTTCTGATTAACGAACATAAAAGAGCTCTTCTGGTAACTGATTAAGAATATAAGAACCATTTCCTACATGCGTAGACATTGTTGAACACTCAACAATGCAAACCCTACAATAAATAACTACAAACACAGATTTCTGATACTTTTAGATGAAACACAATTTAAAAAAACTGACCTGCTGACAAAGTTTCTCATAAATTCATTTTATTTCTACAGCAAAATACGTTATATACTTTTGACTGGAATCATAAATATCGTCTCTCCAGCATGAGTATTCTCACCATGTCACAAACACAGAAAGGGGCACTCAGAGACGGATATGGGGGTGTCTTCCTTCTCTGGCAGGATTAAATTAAACTGCAGTGTAAACATCTGATCTTGCAGAACAGGATACCTCTTGAAGAGGTGTAGCTTATTTTGTAAAACCTCAGTATTGAAAATACATTCACTGTATGAATTGAGGAGGGAAAAGGAGAAGAAACACCATTTCATGAATGTCCGTTCCTAGACTATATCCGTACCAAGTCTACCACTTTACAGGATCCAGAATTTATTAGCCAATGCCGCTTACAGAGACTACTCTCGAAGTCTTACACTGATAGTGAAGAAAAATCACACACAAAGCCTAAGCCAAGGTGGCACAGGAGACACCAAAGCTCTATTTGCCTTGTGGCTCCTGCTGCGGTCTGCATCCCAAGTGTCCTTGGACAGAATGGAAATGCCCCTGGGGCAAGCATTCCATTCTCTTCAAGCTCGACCCAGATGGATGAGACCAAAAGTGCTAAGTGCATATTTCAATCATGCATTCTGAACCTGTTTAGAGCCCCAAAGAACTGTAAAAGGCAATTTCATCCATACTCTTTGAGAGTGAATATAATCATTGAGCTCGTTATTTTGCCTCAAAACAGTTTCTTCACACTACAGAGATTAAAGTCTGATGTACATTTTGAAAGTCTCACTAACGTTACTATTCCACATCCATCAAGACGTGAGAATTGGTTCCCGGAAAGAGGTGAAAGGGTAATCTCTCTTCCTTGTGGTTATACCTCCTCCAGGCTTCCCCGTGAGAACTTAGCCAGCCGTGCAACTACACATCCAAGTCCTTCAGGTCTCCCCAGCTCGCACCTATTTTCACCCTCACTTTTAGTTTCACAGAAAGTTCTAGGGCCCTTTCCATTTCATTCTTGACAATATGAGCTACCTGAAAAAAAAAAAAAAAAAAAAGAGGTCAGCAAACTTTCCTCCCAAAGAATGTCTCCCAACCCACCCACAGGGGTGATAAGCCAGACTGGAGCTCCTCATCTCATGGTGCTTAAAACTTAAAATAAAAAAAAGAGCCAGGCCTCTCAAACCGGACCACACTGATGAGCAGGAGCTCTGCTGGTTGCAGGGAGACTACTCGTCTTTTAAACCCTCAGGGCCAGACTCCAAACTCTCATCTAACTTCCCCCAAACAAAAACAGCCCTGCACCAAAGTTGCTTTAAAAAGAAGTACGGAACCGAACATTCTTAGCTCTTTCTCTACCCTTAAGGACTCGACATGTCCCTAGCCATCCTGGGAATGGGGAAGGGTTCCAGAATCTCATGCATCTTAACCTGACCTACGGCGTCTTGGCGTTCTGTGGAACGGACCCAAACAGTGCAAGGATACCTGGACGACATCCTCTTGGGCCACTTCATAGAAGAGCTCATCGTGGAGCTGAAGGATGAGGAAGCCTCCTCTGACTGGATACAACACCCCTTGCTGTTTTTTCTTTGGTAACAATCCTACGCCGTGAAAGAAGTAGCAAAACTGATCAGCGTGTCACTGTGCCACAGAAGAATCGGGTTTTTAGGGATTTTGAGAAACTCTGGAGAATTTTAATTAGATTACAACACAGAAGATTTAGAATATTAGGAAAATATCTAATAACTGACTTCCCACCTCTTAGGTAAACTCAAAACTCTACCGACTTCCCCCCAGAAAGGAGGAGTCTAACAAACAAGTCAGTGAACGGAGTTTGAAGAACTCTGCTCCAAATGACGTCAAATTTAATTCTTATAAACAACCAGCATCTTCACTTTCCATGGCAGCCCCACCACCAACTTCTCTGAATAGCAGCACCAGCGCAGGAGGGGGCCTCGCCCTACTCAGGGAAACTGAGCTGCTATTGTTACGCAGTGTTTCACGAGAAGGACACTCCCGGATATATTTTCACAGCCAGACGTGTCCCTGCGGTAGAACCGGTGCTTCCCACAGACAAGTTAATTTTAAACCCGGGCTCCAAAAGAGGGCCTCAGAGACTGTATGACTCCCCTGAAGCTCTATGTTTAAGAGTCGGGATCTGTACATTTTTCCGTGAAGATGATCTCTCTGTAGATCCTCAAGGAGCCTGTAACTCCACCATCCTAGACTCAGCTACGGTTTCAAGGCTGAGCCTAGCGGTACAGATTGTGCCCCGCTGATCACAAAGATCAGCTTCAACTTTAACACCTTTGGAGTAACTGCCCTCAGTTATTTGCCCGGATCCACAGCAGCCCTTTCTTTCTGCCACCAGGTTTCCGGCTGGTCCTTCTCAGCCTGTGGTGCTTCCCTCAGCGAGGGCTCTCCGCTGTCACAACCCGCAGCCCGTTTCCTCGCAGGCGGCTCTGACAGGGTACAGAGCAAAGGCAGGGGAGGCTGCGGCAAGGGGCTTCCTTCCCAGGGCCACAAAAGCTGTGCACCTATCCATTGGCCAGCTGACTCAAGTCTGCTCTGGCCCACCGGGCCCCACTCATCTCCCATCACTGGAGATGCTCTTTTGCTTTCCACTCACTGTACCGTCATCCTCCTGATTTCCCGTTGGCTTTTGGCTTCTGACCATGAATGCTATGGTCCTCCTGTTCCCTGTGTGGGCTGCTTCCTCAGGCTCAGACGACCTACCACCACCTTTAACCCAGCCCGAGCCCAGGAAGCGATCCGCAGTGACATACCCACATTGCCTTCCTGCCGCTCTCAACTGCTATAGTCTATATCCTCATTCAGGCGCTGCGCCACTCTGCTGTGAGCAGTTATGGAAATATTTCAGTCAAGAATCACATCTTCCCTTCCTTCCCTTTGATTTTATATTTAAAAGAGGTTGATAACTTTTACTTTCAAATCCTCTACAGCACAGTACAGTGCTATCCCCCAAATAAGTTTGATCATTTATTCTCTATAAACAGAAAGAGAGAATGTGTGTGGAGTATGATACCACAATACTGACCAAGAGATGGATGTGACAAGGAAGTCAACTCAGTGTATATTCCCAGACTTCCAAGAACATGGAAGGTGGTGAATAGGAAAATCAACATGTTGCTGTTATCTAAGGACCAGATGACCCCTAATATTCCTTCAAAGTATTTGCAAAGTCAAAATTATTTTAATAATAACACTCAGAGGTTATTTTCCCTTTTTAGTCTCATTCTCTGCTAAGCACACAGCAAAGTAAACAACTATCCTCATTTAGCACTGAAAGTCCCATATCCTGGGAAGCACATCAACCTCCCACAGACTGGGACATCTATCACCATAGACTGTGGGGACGGCTTTCCAGAGGTTACAGGACAGAGGAGATCGCAACAAATTGAATATAGAAATATATAAGAGAATCTAAATGTCTCCTCTTAAGCCAGACATTAAAGAGACTTGCAGAAATGTTCATTAAAACCACTCATCATCAACTTTCTCTTGTTCTAAAACATGTAGTTGGTTTTAAGAAAATGTTTATTTATGCTGACATATGTGAGTTTGTTATTATTAAGCATTAATACATGTTTTTGAATTTCCTGTTTAAACTTCTAATATGGTAAATATTAGTACACATAACCCACACAAACAAAAGTTCTTTGGGACCTTTAGTAATTCTAAGAGGGTAATGACATCATGAGAACAAAACATTTGAAAACTGCTGAGAAATAATATATAAAATGCTTCCTGTTTTCTTTTCTGATACAATTAATGTCACTACATGACATGGCAGGGGCCTCATTTATGAACAAACCTGTTCTTTCACTTTGGAGCATACCCTCCCGATGACCATGGGATTTGAAGGTTGAGTGGAAGGTCTCTAATTGCTTCTGAATGTTAACTGTGGCTATTTTGACAATATCAGCCGCCGAGCCTTGGACTGTTGTGTTGATGGCCTGACGCTCAGCCTATGGAAAAGAATAACAATTAACAGGCACTCCATCAGATACACCAACATGGTTTCAGACCTGCTTTTAGTGTCCACACATCAGTGCTCACATCTGTAACCAAACTGAAAATCTGGACCGAGATGGGACCCAGTACATCAACTATTAAGCTCCATCCTAAAAATAACAACTAGAATAATCCGCTCTAGATTCTGGGCTATCATTCACATGAGAAGAGTCTAAATAGAAAAAGGCCAGATTGCTTCAATTTAGAAATTTTCAACATTCAGGAATCAAAAACTACATTACACTTAAAATATATTTAGCAGCTCGAAATTGTTTCATAAACATATATCATCAATGTTCTAGTTGTTCTAAACTTCACTCTAAAAAAACCTATTGCTTAAAATACAATTCCTCTTAATCCTAAACAGGTATAAATAGATCATCATTCTTTGTGATGTGAGATAGAATGTTCCAAGCACATCCCCCATATCAGTGGATTCTTGGTCCTATGTAGAGGTTGGCCCCAGTGGGTCTGGAGCCCTCTGGTATGAATCAGATATTTTGTGTGTGTGCTGCTGGGACTAATCATTGGCTACTAGTGAAAATGCAGACCCTAGATTCCTAAATATTAAGTTAGAACTTTCCCGAAGCTATTGCTGCCATGAACTTCTTAGCAGGCAACCATAGCTATTAAAAGTGATCATCTTAAGGCAGCAGGGATGGGCAACTGGGTTAATATTCAAGGTAACCTACCCATGAATACCATGCCTACTGTCCCAAAAGGACTCAGAACATAGGATCTACAAACTGGAGTGATCTATGTATCTTGAGACAAGTTCCATGTCACCTGGGCTACAATCAAATCCTAGTGTAGTAAGTACTTGTTAAGAGGATAGGCTTTTGAAAATGAAGATACAACTGTTCAAAATCTTTGGGATACAGCAAAAGCAGTCCTAAAAGGGGAAATACATCGCAATACAAGCATTCCTCAAAAAATTGGAAAAAAATCAAATACACAAGCTAACCTTGCACCTAAAGGAACTGGAGAAAGAACAGCAAATAAAACGTACACCCGGGGGGGGGGGGAGGGGCAAGATGGCGGAAGAGCAGGGTCCCCAAATCACCTGTCCCCACCAAATTACCTAGATAACCTTCAAACCATCCTGAAAATTTACGAATTCGGCCTGAGATGTAAAGAGAGACCAGCTGGAACGCTACAGTGAGAAAAGTTCGCGCTTCTATCAAGGTAGGAAGACGGGGGAAAAAGAAATAAAGGAACAAAAGGCCTCCGAGGGGGAGGGGCCCCGCGAGGAGCCGGGCTGAGGCCGGGGCGAGTGTCCCCAGGACAGGAGAGCCCCGTCCCGGAGAAGCAGGAGCTGCACCAACCTTCCCGGGTGGAAAGGGGCCCGCAGGGAGTTGGAGCAGGACCCAGGAGGGCGGGGATGCCCTCGGGCTCCCGGGGACACTAACAGACACCTGCGAGCGCAGGAGAGTGCTCCGAGCTCCCTAAGGGCTGCAGCGCGCACGGAGGGACCGACCGGAGCAGCTTGGAGGGGCTCGGGCGGCGGCTCCGCGGAGGGGGCTGCGGGGCGGGAGCGCGAATCCAACAGCGCAGGCCCCGGAGCACAGGGCGCCGGGACACAGCCCAGGATCCGGCCTCCCCCGGGACAGGCAGAGGCCGGGAGGGCCCAGGACAGCAAGGACGCTCCTGCCCCGAGCTGAGCAGATCAGCGGCCCCGCCCCGGAGCCTCCAGGCTCTGCAGACGGAGAACCGAGAGCCCCGAGCCCGTAGTTCCTGCGGAGGCTGAATCCAGGCTTCCAGAGTTGCCATAGCAACTGCGCTGTTCCTCCTGGGGCCCCACGGGGTCAACAACCCCCGCTGAGCCCGGCAGCAGGCAGGGGCAGAGCAGCTCCCCCAAGTGCTAACACCTGAAAATCAGCACAGCAGGCCCCTCCCCCAGAAGACCAGCTGGACGGACCAGTGATACTCCCCCGTGTTCCAATACAACTTGTTTCTGGCCACTCTGCACTGAGCAAAATGACTAGAAGGAAAACCTCACCTCAAAAGAAAGAATCAGAAACAGCCCTCTCTCCCACAGAGTTACAAAATCTGGATTACACTTCAATGTCAGAAAGCCAATTCAGAAGCACTATTCTACAGCTACTGGTGGCTCTAGAAAAAAGCATTAAGGACTCACGAGACTTCATGACTGCAGAATTTAGATCCAATCAGGCAGAAATTAAAAATCAATTGAATGAGATGCAATCCAAACTAGAAGTCCTAACGACGAGGGTTAACGAGGTGGAAGAACGAGTGAGTGACATAGAAGACAAGTTAATGGCAAAGAGGGAAACTGAGGAAAAAAGAGACAATCAATTAAGGGACCATGAAGACAGATTAAGGGAAATTAATGACAACCTAAGGAAGAAAAACCTACGCTTAATTGGGGTTCCCGAGGGCGCCAAAAGGGACAGAGGGCCAGAATATGTATTTGAACAAATCCTAGCTGAAAACTTTCCCAATCTGGGAAGGGAAACAGGCATTCAGATCCAGGAAATAGAGAGATCCCCCCCTAAAATCAATAAAAACCGTTCAACACCTCGACATTTAATAGTGAAGCTTGCAAATTCCAAAGATAAAGAGAAGATCCTTAAAGCAGCAAGAGACAAGAAGTCCCTGACTTTCATGGGGAGGAATATTAGGGTAACAGCAGACCTCTCCACAGAGACGTGGCAGGCCAGAAAGGGCTGGCAGGATATATTCAGGGTCCTAAATGAGAAGAACATGCAACCAAGAATACTCTATCCAGCAAGGCTCTCATTCAAAATGGAAGGAGAGATAAAGAGCTTCCAAGACAGGCAGGAACTGAAAGAATATGTGACCTCCAAACCAGCTCTGCAAGAAATTTTAAGGGGGACTCTTAAAATTCCCCTTTAAGAAGAAGTTCAGTGGAACAATCCACAAAAACAAGGACTAAATAGATATCATGATGACACTAAATTCATATCTGTCAATAGTAACTCTGAACGTGAACGGGCTTAATGACCCCATCAAAAGGCGCAGGGTTTCAGAATGGATAAAAAAGCAGGTCCCATCTATTTGCTGTCTACAAGAGACTCATTTTAGACAGAAGGACACCTACAACCTGAAAATAAAAGGTTGGAGAACCATTTGCCATTCAAATGGGTCTCAAAATATACCCTAAAAACTATAGAACACTTCTGAAAGAAATTGAGGAAGACACAAAGAGATGGAAAAATATTCCATGCTCATGGATTGGCAGAATTAATATTGTGAAAATGTCAATGTTACCCAGGGCAATTTACACGTTTAATGCAATCCCTATCAAAATACCATGGACTTTCTTTAGAGACTTAGAACAAATTATTTTAAGATTTGTGTGGAATCAGAAAAGACCCCGAAGAGCCAGGGGAATTTTAAAAAAGAAAACCATATCTGGGGGCATCACAATGCCAGATTTCAGGTTGTACTACAAAGCTGTGTTCATCAAGACAGTGTGGTACTGGCACAAAAACAGACATATAGATCAATGGAACAGAACAGAGAACCCAGAAGTGGACCCTGAACTTTATGGTCAACTAATATACGATAAAGGAGGAAAGACGATCCACTGGAAGAAAGACAGTCTCTTCAATAAATGGTGCTGGGAAAATTGGACATCCACATGCAGAAGAATGAAACTGGACCACTCTCTTGCACCATACACAAAGATAAACTCAAAATAGATGAAAGATCCAAATGTGAGACAAGATCCCATCAAAATCCCAGAGGAGAACTCAGGCAACACCCTTTTTGAACTTGGCCACAGTAACCGGAGAAGGACAAACAGTGTATGTTCTCATTCATTTGGGGAATATGAATAATAGTGAAAGGGAATATAAGGGAAGGGAGAAGAAATGTGTGAGAAATATCAGAAAGGGAGTCAGAACATAAAGACTTCTAACTCTGGGAAATGAACTAGGGGTGGTGGAGGGGGAGGAGGGTGGGGGGTGGGGGTGAATGGGTGACGGGCACTGAGGGGTACACTTGACGGGATGAGCACTGGGTGTTATTCTGTATGTTGGTAAATTGAACACCAATAAAATTAATAAAAAAATAAATAAAAAAATAAAACGTACACCCGACAAAAGAAGAGAGATAATAAAGATTTGAGCAGAACTTAATGAAATAGAGACAAGAACTGTAGAACAGATCAACAAAACCAGGAGTTGGTTCCTTTTTTAAAATTGTTTGGTCAGATGCAGGTGAATCCTCTCTAAACTCATTCAGTTGTCACTGTTTAAAGACTGACTGAATTTCAGTGTACCGACTCCTCTCCTTCTTGAAACCGTGTGCCTCTGTGTAGTGAACTGTGTTACTGTTGCTCTTACTTGCTGCCCTCCCCTCCCCCCGCCATGTAATTTCAAGTGTTGTTCACTCTAAAAAGTTGGCCTTGACTTGTTTTGATGAATGGAATGTAAAACTGACACACAGGCTCATAAGACATTTTAAAAACTATCCAACATTGTCATAAAAAAAAAAAAGGCTTATCCCAGAGACTTTTCCTTCATTCTGAATTCCAGAATGAAGAAAATATGGAGCAGACCCACAGTCAACCCAGAGCCAAACTCTAACATGAATTAAAAATAAAGTTTCTTATTATAAGACACTGAAATTTTGGGGTAGTTTTTTACTGTGACATAAGCAAGCATAAAAATAAAACTAAGATACGTACTTCACTCTCATGATATGGTACTTCCCTGATTCTTTTCCAAAATAAAATTAAAAAAAAACTTGGCAGTCTTTGGGCTTTGTGTCTCACAATCTCTGTCCCTTCACAACCAGGGCTTTTTCATGTATATAAAAAAACATAGGTTTCTAGTAATGGGGGATTAGGCCATTAGGAACAACCGTCCCACTGATAACAATGGGAAAAGCTGGACAGAGAATGCCTCCTTGAATCAGAAGGTTAAAAAGGAAATGAGAAATTATAGAACCTAGAGAGCTATGAGAGAACGAAAACCAAGGAGGTGACCTCGGCATTGGAGGCTACCATTTCTCTCAGAGACATCAACAGATTCCAGAAGAGGCAGCTGAGAGAACCTCTGAGCACAGCTGGATGGTTTTGAAGGGACTGGGGAACAAATGGAGCAAGAAGTAGAGGAGGGGTGGGAAACTATCAAGCTGCCATCCCAAAACTAACACCCTAGAAAGAGACTGGCCTTAACATCTTTGCTTCAAATCATTTCTACTCCTGAAATTGGATCAAAGTAATCCTAGATTGTTGGTCATTCTAGTCTCCTGCCAAAAGCACATGTAAATCTTCTGAACAAAGGTAGCATTACCATATAAGCTTCAAATTATGCCCATAATCTTTCATAAATGTTTGACACTTGATAAAAAATTGCCAAGACAGCAAGGAGTTGAAACAATAGTTTTTGTAGAAAACTAAGAAAAAACAAAGGGCAATAGGAACAGACTACAGGGATACAAGTTTGAGATTTATTAATCTATAGACTATTATCCAATTTATTGACTAAAACAAAAGACAAAATTGAATATTTCAACAGAGAACCAAATACCCATAAAATAAGAGCAAAATGGAAACTCATGAACTGAAAAATAAAAAGAACTTACTACAGCTTTGAAGTGTGTCTGGAAACCTGGGATTGTGATATCTCCAGCTTGGTTCTTCTTTTTCTCAAGACTGTTTTAGCTATTCAGGATCTTTTGTGGTTCCAAACAAATTTTAGGATTACTTATTCTAGTTCTGTGAAAAACGCTGTTGGTATTTTGATAGGGATTGCATTAATCGGAAGATTGCTTTGAGTAGTATAGACATTGTAACAATAGTTGTTCTTCTAATCAATAAGCATGTAATATCTCCACTTTTTTGTGTCATCTTCAATTTCTTTCATCAACATTTTATAGTTTTGAGAGTAAAGGTCTTTGACTTCCTTGGTTTAGTTTATTTTTAGGTATTTTATTATTTTTGGTGTAGTTATAAATGGGATTGTTTTCTTAATTTCTCTTTGTGCTACTTCATTATTAGTGTATAGAAATGCAACACATTTCTGTATATTAGTTTTGTATCTTGTCACTTCACTGAATTCACTTACCAGGTCTCATAGTTCTTTGGTAGAGTCTTTATAGCTTTCTATATATAATATCATGTCATCTGCAAATAATGAAAGTTTTACTTCTTTCTTACCAATTTGGATACCTTTTATTTATTTTTCTTGTCTGATTGCTGTGGCTAAAACTTCCAGTACTATGTTCAATAAAAGTAGTGAGAATGGACATACTTGTCTTGTTTCTGATCTTAGAGATAAGTTCTCAGTTTTTCACCATTTAGTGTGACACTAGAGGTGGGTTTTTCCACATATGGCCTTTATTATGTTCAGGTATATTCTCTCTAAGCCCACTTTGTTGAGAGTTTTTATTATGAATGGATGTTGTATTTTGTCAAAAAGACAAGAAATAATAAGTGTTGCTGCAGATGTGGATAAAAAGGAAACCTTGCGCACTGTTGGTGGGACTACAAATTGGTGCAGCCACTTTGGAACACAGTATGGCGATTCCTCCAAAAAAAAAAAAAAAAGAATTACCATATTCAGTAATTTCACTACTGGGTATTTACCCAATGAAAACAAAAACACAAATTTGAAAAGATATATGTATCCCTATGTTTATGCAACATTATGATGAATAGCCAATATATGGAAGCAATCCAAGTGTCCATCCATAGACGAATGCATAAAGAACATGTGATATATTTATACAACGGAGTATTATTCAACCATAAAAAAAGAATGAAATCTTGCCATTTGCAACAACATGGGTGGGCCTAGAGGGCATAATGCAAAGTGAAATAAGTCCATCAGAGAGAGACAAATGCCATATGATTTCATTGCTATGTGGAATTTAAGAAACAAACAAATGAACAAAGAAAAAAAGAGAACTGGTGGTTGCCAGCCAGAAGGGAGGGAGGGTAGGGGAATGAGATAAAACAGATAAGAGTAAACTTATCTTGACCACTGAGGAATGTATAGAATTGTTGAATTATATTGTACATCTAAAACTAATATAACATTGCATTTTAATTACACTCCAATAAAAAAAAAGAACTTAAAAAGCACTTAAATAGTACTTTCTCTGTAATTTGATGTGTGTGCACAAGGGGGATAGTATTGATACGGGGTGAGCATAAAGAAACCTTTGGAATTCTAGAAAAGTTCTGTATCATTTAGAACGTAAAAGCTCAACTGTTGGACTCAGTAGGAAATTGAGCAAAATCAGTAAATTGAAAGATAAGTTAGAAGAAAATATCCAGAATTAAGCAGGATGAAATAAAAACATCGAAAATACCAAATAGAGGATATTAAACATAAAACATTTTTTAAGTTTAAAAATTTTATAATAGGAGTCCCAGAAAGAGATGAGAGAATGCAGTGAAGCAATAATTAAAGAAGAAATGACTAAGAATTTTCCAAAACCAACGAGCCACAGATTGGAAAAGTCCTAATACCGTTAAAGCATCAATTAAACACACATATCCACAGAGAGGCACACAAATTAAAAACATACACAGGTATATCATGAAAATCTGTTGGAAACAAGACAAAAAGAATAATACTATATGGAAAGCAACCTAAAGAAGAAAGGCAGATTACATTCAAAGAAGGGACAGTTGGACCAGAGGTGGGCAAACCGTCAGGCCAAATCTGGCTTAGCTCCTGTTTTTGTAAATAAGGTCTTATTGGAATACAACCACAGTCATTTATGTATTGTCCATGACTGTGTTTGCCCTATAAGAACAGAATTAAGCAGGTATGACAGAGACTCTATACCCTACAGGCAAATATATATGCGAGCTTACTTTATCTGCCACAGGCACTATTAAAAACCTAAAGGGAAGTCCTACTTAGTAGTAAATGTTGAAAATTTCCCTCTGAGATCAGAAAAGAGATATAGATGCACACTATCACTACTTATATGCAATACTGTCCTAGCTGGCAAGTCAAGCAAAAGTAATAAAAGGAATAAAGTTTGGAAAAGTAGTTATAAAACTACTTTGCAGGCAATAATTATGAAGTTAGAATATCTAAAAGTATCTACAGATCAAATTTTGGAATTAGTAAGTAATATTTGCAATATTTTTAAACAAAAGAACAATAAAACCAATTATATTTCTATGTGCCAGCAGCTGTTAGAAAATGTAAAAAAAAAAAAAGGAAAAGAGTTTAAAAAAAAAAAAGATACCATTGCAACAGCATCAAAACTTTTCAAACATCGAGCTATAAATCTAACAAAAAACATACAAGATTTCCTTCCCAAAATTATACATTGAGAGAATAACTACAGACCTAAATGAATGGATAGATACATTATGTTCATGGATTAGAAAACTCAAGCATATAAATATGTCCACTAATACCATCTTGATCTACAAATTCAAGGCAATCTCGAAAAAATCCCAACATGATTTTGTGTTTGTGTAGAAATTCACAAGCCGCTTCTACAACTATAAGGAAATGCAAAGAGCCAAGAATAGACAAATATTATTGAAAAACAAACAAAAGAAGGTAAGAAGACTTACTTTACCATATATCAAGACATCTTACAAAGCTGCATCACTAAGGCAGTGTGGCACTGTCTTAAAGGATGAACTAATACAATGATGAAAATAATGTGTCCAAAAACAAAAATACATCTGTATTTGGAAATTTAATTCATGGCAAAGGTGGAACTGAAGAGTAGTAGGGAGGAAAGCTCAAGCTTTTCAATAAATAGGAACAACTGTATGTCCTTGTGTAGGGAGATGGAAGACCTTGACTCTCGGTCTCTCATAATATATAAAAATCAATTCCTGGTTGATTGTAGATAAAAATGTATATGGCAAAACCAAAAACTCCTGAGAATATTTTCTTGATACTGGGGTAGAGAAAACTTTGTTAAACAGATCAAGGAAAATACCACAATAACACAAAAGACTGATAAATCCATGTAAGCAAAGGGCTCATATCTAGAATATATAAAGGACTCTCATAAATCAGTTCAAAGACAGACAACTCAAAAAAAAAAAAAAAGATTTAAGTTGACCCTCTACAAAAGAAGATATCCAAATGGTCAATAAACAAAAAAAGAAGCTCAACATCACCAGTCATCAGGAAAAGGCAAACTAAAAGTAGAGTGAGGTACCTATCATTGCAAAGTTACCAAGAATGGCTATATTAAAAAGACCAATGATATCAAACAATGGCAAGAATGTAGATAAACAGAGCTGATGGCAATATTAACTGGGATAACCACTCTGTAAAGCTTTTAGGCAAAAGGTATAAATGTGCTTATTCTATGACTCACCAATTCCACTCTAAAGGTTATGAAATTGGATACATATGTTCACCAAATGACACATATAAGAAAGTTCATAGAGCTTTATTAATGATAGTCAAAACCTGGAAATAGTCAAAATGTCTGCCAACATTAGAATGGATAAATAAATTGTTGGTAAGTTCCTACAAAGTCAGCTAAATAAAGACATGAACTATATAGTTGCACATGACACTAATGAATCTCACAGACCTAAATTTGAATGAAAAAAGTCAGATCCAAGAGCACAGATGGTATGACTGCACTTAAAATTTAAGTTCATACAAAACTAACCTATAGTTTTATGTATGTGAAGTGGAAAGTAGATAACATTGCTTTTGAGGGAACATGAAGAAGCCTTCTGGGGCGCTGGAAAAGTTCTATATCATGAATGGGATGGTGTTATATGCGTATACACATGTAAAACTTCCAGCTTTATGCTTAAGATTTGTACTCTTTACTGCACATGTTATTTCTCAATAAAAATTTTAAGAATAAATCTAATTCATTCCCTCTCCTCATCTAAAGTTACTAATAAGAATGAAAAGGCCCAACACAGTGAGGGAGAGAATGCTTTCCAAACATGCAGTCAATAATGAGTTACTATATATAAGAAAAAGACAGAGGGGCCTGGGTGGCTCAGTTGGTTAAGTGTCTGCCTTCAGCTCAGGTCTTGATCCTACGGTCCTGGGATCATGCCCCACATCCAGCTCCCTGCTCAATGGGGAGTCTGCTTCTCCCTCTCCTTCTGCCCTATGCCCCTCCCCCTGCTTGTGCTCTCTTTCTCACACACACATTCTCTTTCACGCTCTCTAATAAATAAAATCTTATTTAAAAAAAAAAAAAGATAACCCAACAACAAAAAAATGAATAAGAAAACTTGAAAAAGCACTTTCCCAAGAAAAAATGATTACCGGCTAATAAATATTTGTTAAGTTGCTTTACCTCATTACTATTCAAGGAAAAGCAAAGTAAAACTAACAAGATACTACTTTTTTTTCCTTAAAGATTTTATTTATTTGTTTGTTTATTTGAGAAGGGGGGGGAGAGAGAGAGAATGAACAAGCAGGGGGAGAGGGAAAAGCAGACTCTCTATGGAGCAGGGAGCCCAATTCGGGCTCAATCCCAGGACTCTGAGATCATGACCTGAGGCAAAGGCAGATACTTAATAAACTGAGCCACATAGGCACCCAAACAAGCCACTACTTTAACCCCACCAGAATAGCTAAAATTATATGATCTTAATGGCAAGTGTTGGCAAGGATGAAGAAATGAGAACTTGCACTCTCTTCTGATAGGACAGACTGCTTCAATCACCATAAAAAATCATTTGGCTTTATCTACTAGAACTGAAGAAGCAGCAATTTTATGACTAGGTCTTTACCAAACATAAATGGAAATATGTGCACCAAGAACCTTGAACAAAAATTTTCAAACCAGCAAGATTCACAATAACTCCAAACTGGATACCTAAATGCCCATCAATGGAAAAATGGATAAACTGTGATATAGTCATAGAATATCTGTAATAGAGTAAAACAGCTACCCCAAATGAAACAACATGAATGACTTGCCTATGCAATTTTGAGTGAAAGAAGCTAGGCACAAGAATACATACACATGATATATAAAGAAGTGAAAAATAAAAATAAAAAAAACAAAACCAAAGAGTTAGAAATGATGATAGCAATTATTTCTGAGAAGGCTGTGGGTAGTGATTAGGAATCATCAAGGGACTTTCCAATGTGCTTACTATATTCTATTTGACTTGAGTGATTGTTACACAGGTGTAACTCTGTAATAATTTACTAAAATTTACATTTGTTTCCTGTACTTTTCCTATGTATATTTTTTAATACAATAAAAGTTTAAACAAAAAGTAAAACCAAACCAAACGAAAAAATATTAAACCTGGCACTATATACTAAAGATATAAATGTGCTTATTCTATGACTCTCCAATTTCACTCTAAAGGTTTGGTGCATCCAAAAGACACACACAAGAATGTTCATAGCAGCTTTAATAATGATAGCCAAAACCCGGAAATAGTCAAAATATCTGCCAGCATTAGAATGGATAAATAAACTGTTGGTATGTTCCTACAATGTCAGCTAAATAAAAGCATGAACTATAGCTGCACATGACATTAATGAATCTCACAGATCCATATGTGAAATCTGGCTATGTTTACTCTATTCATAATTCAGAGATTTGGGATTTTTTTTTTCTCAGCAACAACATAATGAATCAGTTAGAACTTTAACTCCTAAGGATTTGGCATGAAAAGTCTTACGCTCACATTTTTAGGTGCAAAAATTAATTTTCAAAAACTTATATGGTTTATTTACATTAATAACTCTATCTGCCAGTTTTCATCATGTAAAGCCCAAGAAAAATAACTTCTTGTAGATCAAGTCTAAGTTTTTCAGCCTACTATTAAAAGCCTTCCACTAGCTCGCTCCATCTGACCAGTAGAAAATTATCCACCGTTAAGTGACAACTCATTTAGAAATATAAAAGCTTGATACATATTTGATGTCTGTATATTTGGGAGGCTACAGAGCAGAAAAATAACAAAAAGCCAACTATTCCTCCATGGTCCCTAAGAGCATTAGTACTCCAGACAGAAGTTCAGTAGTATTGGGCCGGGTATTTTTATGACATACAATGTTTATGGGCACTGACATGCAAAAGTATGGAAGAAGAGAAGACACAACCAGTTAAAATAAGAAGATATGGACTATAACAGAAATTTAACTGTTCAGATACATAGAATACTTCTGTGGATCCCAATGATTTTGGAGATTTTAATCATAATTTGAGCATATGCCATCAATAAAAACTTAAAGTGGTATTAAAATAGCCTTTTTTCAATTTTTTGGATATCCTTTTAAAAAATCTTATTTTAATTTATTATATTTATAATATATATTTATATTATGTAACATATTATTTTATTATATAAAATATATTTATAAAATATATTTTTATATATTTATAATATTTATTATTTTTAAATAATCTTATTTATTTATTCATGAGAGAAACAAAGAGAGAGAGAGGCAGAGACACAGGCAGAGGGAGAAACAGGCTCCATGGAAGGAGCCTGATGTGGGACTTGATCCCAGGTCTCTAGGATCATGCCCTGGATCATGCCCTGGGCTGAAGGTGGCGCTAAACTGCTGAGCCACCCGGGCTGCCCTAGATATCCTAATAACCTCTGTCAAGTCAGTGCTTTTAAAATAAATAAACTAGGGATCCCTGGGTGGCGGTGCAGCGGTTCAGGGCCTGCCTTTGGCCCAGGGCGCGATCCTGGAGACCCGGGATCGAATCCCACGTCGGGCTCCCGGTGCATGGAGCCTGCTTCTCCCTCCGCCTGTGTCTCTGCCTCTCTCTCTCTCTCTCTGTCTCTCTCTGTGTGACTATCATAAATAAATAAAATTTTAAAAATAAATAAATAAATAAATAAACTAGTAGAATGAACCAAAAATGAACGAACCACAATTTAATGACTGGCTAATATCTGAAAACACCAGCAATTTGGTGTGATATGACAAACTGGTACATGATATCTGAAACAGAACAATTAGCAAATATAAAAATTAAATTTATAGCTTATTAGCAAAACTAATAAGTAACTGGCTTACTGAAACAGAACATCTTTAAAGTATTTAAAGTATTCTTAAGTGAACACATATTTACATCAGTCTCCTAAGGACTGTGTTCAGCAAATATAGGTATATGCCATCACTTCAAAGTCCTTAGTGAAACAGAAGATCCAATTAATGGGCTACTGATCCCTTAAAGGAAAGTTAGCAGTGTCTAGTCACTGTTGAAAAAATATATGTCATTAAAATATTAAGCGAAAAATGCAGAGACATTTCAACATACGTGAGCTTTATGATAAGGGTTGTTGTCATTGATTCCTGGTAAATATCTACGCCTACCCAAAATGGTCTGAACAAATCCATTTCTTTTACAATTCTTCACTGTCTCTCTCATGAAATGATTGATCCCTACAAAGAAAAAACAAAAATAATTACAACCAATGTCCATTCTTAATCTCATTCACTAGCTTCAATATAGTGAAATATACCAAAACCCTACCATGATTCTTAACACTTTATCACATCATCAAAACTTTGCATACAAACTTTCATTTACTTTTTGTCAACTCAGAAAGTTAAAAACAAAAGGGACTTCAGAAATGATATAATCTAACTATCACCAACAAAAATTATGAAACTAAACTCCAGAACAACAGAGCAGGTACTAAAACCTAGGATCTTAAGACTATTCCATGTTACTTTTCACAGGCTTCTTCTGCTCTTTATGTTAATCTTTTACTCTTTGGTCTCATCACTTTCAGGCTTAAAAGATTCTAATAGCTTCTTGTTAGCATCTAAACTACAATCTAAATAAAACCTAGTTGAAATTAATACATGAATAATAAATACTTCATTAGGAATCTATACAACTCATTTCTTAAAATTTAAAAAGACTACAGTATAGTATGCAAACACATTCATATCCCATATACTAGCATTCATCCTTTGCAATATAGGTTCATTATTATGTCTTACAGATCTTCAGGATGAATTTGTTGCTCTAGGTGGGCCAATCAATGTCTTACTGCTCATTCCTGTCTGAGTTAGAAAGGTCTTCTCTCTTCAACACCCTTTTCCTATGCTATTTAAAATACAATCAGGTATAGAGACTGTCCTGACCTATCTTTATTCATATGTGCAATCTGCTTTCTCAGGGCTCTGTTCGTCCTAAATAATAAACACTAATGTCTCCTAACTAAAACCCCTCATTTGAGGATTTGTTATGTGGCTGGCACAAGAGAGACATTTGAGACTGTGGGTGAAAAGAAGGGGAGAAAACCCTCCCAACTGAAGCTGTTGATGATACTCAACCACCAACCATAAGAAGTTTAGAAAACAGTAAGACTCTCATTTTTTTTCTGTTTAAGAATTACTGCGATATTGTTGGGTAAAGAGCAAAGAAAACGATGAGACTGAAGAGACTGCACCTCTACAAATTCTCTTACCTGACTCCTGCTAGGGGCCCTCAAATATTCAGAGGTTAAAAGAACTACTTTAAAAAAACAAACAAGCAAAAGGAAAAAAGAGGGAGAGAGAGAGAAGTAAGAGGCAAGGCAGGAAACAGACTTTAACTATAGAAAACAAACTGATGGTTACCAGAGGAGCGGTGGGTGGGAGCTGGCTGAGATAGGTGATGGGGATTAAGGAGGCCATTTAAGATGAACACCAGATGATGTATGGAAGTGTTGAGTCACTGTATTGTACACCTGAAACTAATAACTAATATTATTAGTTATTACTAATATTACACTGTATGTTAACTAACTGGAATTTAAATAAAAACTTTAAAAAAATCAATCCTTAGGTATAGTTTACATACAGTACTTGAAGGAAGTCACTTTAGGTGAACAGTTACATGCATTTTAATAAATGTACATTACAAGATATGAAACATTTTTATCACCTTTACAGTCAGCTCCCTATTTTCAGCCCCAAACTCTCTGCTGTCATGAAGCAGATCATGCTTCATGACACTCTATACTGAATCTTTGTATTCTTAAAACTGATAAAAAATTAATTATACTCTATGGTCTCATTTGAGTTTGCTTTCTTTTGCTAAGTAGTATTCCATTGCAGAGATCTACCAAAATTTGTCCATGATCCTTTTCGTAGACATTTGGTTGTTAGGAATAACACCACATATAACATTCACATATAAGTCTTTCTTTGAATATGTTTTCATTTTTCTTGGATCAATACCCAATAGTAGAATTGCAGGAACACATAATTAACTGTGTGTTTCATTCTATATGCAAGAGTCACAGTATTTTCCAAAGTGATTGTACTATTTAACAGCCCTACCAGCAATGGAAAAGAAATATAATGTTCTTAATTTTAGCCATTCTACTGCTTTTGTAATGGTATCGCTTTGTGGTTTTAATTTGCTTTTCCCTGATGACTAATGATGATAATGGCTGATGTGGTCATTCATTTTTCTCTTTTTGTAGAGTGTTCAAATCTTTTGACCTTTATTTTATTTGATTGTTTGCCTTCTTAGCATTGGGTTGCAAGTTTTTTAGAGATTCCGTATGCAAGTTCATTAGATAATAGGAACTACAAATATTTTCTCTTTTGAGGCTTGCTTTAGATTTTCTTAATGGTCTCTTTTATCAATGTTTATCAATGTTTATCTTTTAGGTTTAATTCAGTGTAATTATCACCTAAGAAATCTTGCCTAACTCAACATCCCAAAGCACTTTGCTCTCATTTTTTGCCCCAATTTCCTTCTGGAAAATTCATAGTTTTAGCTTTTACTTTTAAGTGTATGCTCTATATCAAGCTAATTTTTTAATATAGTATTAGATAATAGTTGAAGTTAATTTTTTTCCCATATTGGTAGCCAGCTGTTCTAGAACCAATTATTGACAAGACCATCTTTCCTCCATGGAATTACCATGGCAACTCTGCTGAAAATCAATCTACCATATACATTTAGGTATATTTCTGAACGCTTTATGTGACCCATTGTTTTCCATATCTACGTTTATGCCAATCTTGATTATTGTAGGTTTACACTAAGTTTTGAACCCAGGGAGTGTTACTACTCAGCCCTGTACTTTCCCCCCTGCTAATTTTCCAGTTATTCCAGGCTCTTTGAATTTCCATATAAATTTAGAATCAGCTTGTCAAATTCTACACAAGTCTAATGGAATTTTGATTGATATTAAACTGAATCTATAGAACAGTTTATTGAGAAATGCTGTCACAATAATACTATGACTTCAAGTAAATCGACATAGTAAAACTCACATTTATCTAAGTATTCTTCAATTTCTCTCAAGATTGAGAGTTTTCAATAAAAGTCTTACACATACTGTTGAATTTATCCCATGTATTTCATGTATTTTAATGTTACTGTAATGGTTTTATTTTTAATCCATTCACTAATTACTATATACAACAATCCAACTGATGTTTACAAATTAACCTTGTACATGGTAGCGGGGCACCTCGGTAGCTCAGTGAGCTAAGCAGTTGACTTCGGCTCAGGTCATGATCTCAGGGTCCTGGGATATAGCCCTGCATCAGGTTCCACATTTAGCAGGAAGTCTGCTTCTTCTTCTCCCTTTGCCCCTCCCCCCTGGCTCATGTGCTCTCTAATAAATAAATAAAATCTTAAAAAAAAAATCATACAGTGGGGTATTTCTAAATTTAGTTATTTGTTCTAGTAGTTGTTTCTGAAGAATTCATATGATTTTAGAATTCATATGATCTATGTACAAGATCATGTCATGTGTGAATAAAGTTTTCTTTCTGGGACTGAGGACAGGGCTGATTACAAAGGGATGGAAGAACTTTCTGGGGTAATACGATGATGATTCTGTATCTTGGTTGTGGTGCAGGCTGACACTGTGCGTTTGCCAAAACTTATACAAGTATACATCTTAAAAGGGTAAATTTTACTGTATGTAAACTGTACCTCAATAAATTGCCAAAAGAAAATGTAATTTAAAACAATAATAAACTGCTCTATAACAACAATCCTTCTTTCATAGTTTCTGGTACATTTAATCATTTACTAACGGTCTAGTATTTTGAGTTAAAGCTATCTAAACCTACAGCATAGCACAATTTGAAGATTTTATGAGATATTCACAATGACACAGTAGCATATATATCACCTGGATTTTGTTATTCCATTTCTGTTCCTATTTTTATGAAAAAAATACTATCTTAGTAAACAATCATAAGGCTAATGTTATTTAATTAACAATACCTGATGAAAACTTCTGAGTAATAGAAATGTCAACAGAAAATTTTGTAAAACTAGTTTTTTCAATTAAGATGGCAAGATAGTTGAAAAGAATAGAATCTAAAAGATAATTGATATTCAAAGTTTGTTTACCTGTATATCTGGATTTGAAAGACTCAATGTAGCAAGCAGCGTCATTTTCTTTAATGCCCATCTGCTCTCCCAAAGATTTAGCACCCATTCCATAAATGATTCCATAGCAAATCTGAAAAGAAATCATCACATTAAGTAAAGGTTGTAACTACATAAAATGCAAATAAATATACAAAGTAGGTCAGGATTGAAATTTGGTAAACTTTTTTATTTTATAGTGAGGCAAAGAAATGATTAGATCTACTTTTGGTAGGTTAGATTCACAGAACCTGATATCCAGTGAACATCTTTTCTCTTTTCTGCTTTTTAGCAATACTTTGGGGCTGGGGGAAGAAGGAGAAGAACATGAATAAATGTGTGTTTTAAGAAACAAATCCTAGTGATTTAAAAAGGAAGATTCATTTCTGACTCTTTGTCATCTATCCATTAGTCTTCAGAGCAGCTTTCTGCTTCTGTAATACCACATTAACTTCTACGCTTAAAGAAATGCCCAGGAGTCAAGGAAGAGAAGAATTACATTCTTTTCCTGGCCCTTGAATATGACAGAGCAGGAAGAGGAGGCTTCATGGTTGGATAATAATGAGTATTTCACTGGAAATAAATATGCTTTCCACCTCACCACCACCTACAAATTCTCACAACTGCAGAATTCAATTGGGTTAAACAAATTCCTGGGGAGATTTTGGGAGTAGTGGAGGGAAATGGTCTAACAAGGTCTGTAGGAAACTATAATTTAACTATTGCTTGTTTTAAATCCTAGTTGCAGCTTACAAGATTATCTTGCACAAGCTACCTAAAGTCTTGTACCTCAATTTATTCATCCATAAATGAGGATAGTAATACCCGTATCATGGAATTGTGAAGAGTATGGAGTTATTACTTATAAGTATTCAGGAAGCTGCCTGACATAAAGCAAGCTCCTAGGGATCCCTGGGTGGCGCAGAGGTTTGGCGCCTGCCTTTGGCCCAGGGCGCGATCCTGGAGACGCGGGATCGAATCCCATGTCAGGCTCCCGGTGCATGGAGCCTGCTTCTCCCTCTGCCTATGTCTCTGCCTCTCTCTCTCTCTCTGTGTGACTATCATAAATAAATTAAAAAAAAATTTTTTTAAAAGCAAGCTCCTATAAATGTCATTAAATATAAGTTTAATTTTAAGATTTTATTTATTTATTTGAGAGAGAAAGAGAGAGAGAGCACAAGCAGGAGGTGGGAAGGAGAAGATGTGAGGCTTGATCCCAGGACCCTCAGATCATGATCTGAGCTGAAGGCAAACGCTTAACTGACTGAGCCACCCAGGTACTCCAATTAAATATAATTTTAAAAGATAACTTGCAACAAATGATTATGAGAGTTTCAAATTACTTTTTAATGCGATAAAACAGCTAGAAATTTTTGGCTTTTTTTTTAATACATTAAGAAAGATTTCTTTCCTCCTTTTTGAGATCTCCGTCAGACCCAGGGAGTAGATCGTTCAGTGCATGGTGATTTAGTATAACATGAATACTATTAAATCATGTAAGAACTTATTAAATAAAGGCAGATATCATCAGTGGATGAGTGTTTAGGTTATAAAGTCAGAATGTCTACATTCTGGCATTCTGAGCTTATCCTGGCTCCACCACTTATAGGTGTATGACCTTAAGCAAATTACTAACTTTTGGTGCCTCAGTTTACTCCTATATAAAATAAGGATAATAATTACACCTATTTCATGGGTTTATTATGAAGATTAAATATTGGAACATTACCTATTTTACCTAAAGTTTAATTCTCGCTGAATGCAAGACCCCAGAGATTAATATTAGAGAGGGTAAAACCGGCTTTCTAAAGAGTAGAAAAAACAAGGGCTGGTGGTAAATGGGCAATGGTGAGAAGAAGGGTTTTATGCCTAATGAGCCAGTCAAGAATCACAGCCATGAGTAACTAGAAGTATAAATGTAAAACTAACACAGCAGGATCTTAAAGGTGGGAGCTATATTCCTTTGCCTCAGCCAGCAATCCTACTCTCTCAAAAATGGCACCCGATTTCCTATAGGCCATGAGGCGAAAAAAGTATGAGTGTTAATCCAGGCAGAAAATGGTGTAAATGTGACCTTTGACATTCCCTGTTGCCTGACAGTCATCCAGGAATAGGAACTAATATGGACCCACTTGAAGAGTCCAAGGCAGTATAAACTTTCAAATGTGGGTTAGCTAACCAATGGCCTCAAAAAACTAAAAAGCTATCAGTTACTATTTATAATCCACAGCTCAGTAATATTTATTTTTCAGTAAACATTGAGAGCACCCATAAAAATAAAAAGGTGAAAATATGTTTACAGACCAGAAAGACATTTTTAAAATACACACACACACACACACACACAAATAAGAACTACCACCACCACCACAATATCTACCACTAATGCAGGTGGCTTTCTTCACACTAAGTAGCCTCAGACTAAGTCTATCTGATTCCTTCTACTGACTATGAAGGAAAGTATAATGAATACCATGAGACAGACTCAGGTGAATGTGGTTTGAAAGATCCAAAGATGGAGAAGTCATTCCTCAACTGCAAATGATCAAGGCTATTTTTAAATTTTTTTAATCATGAAAATTCTCTTTTTATGCTAAGCATGTTCACTAAGATCACCTGCTTTGCTTGTTGCCTCAGATCATCCCCAACAGACTCTGGTTCAATCATCTTCCACTCAGCTGCAATACTCCTGAAAACATCAGCTCCAGTGTTTAATACTTGAATGAGACGATGATCGTGAGATAAATGAGCCAAGATCCTCAGTTCAAGTTGAGAGTAATCAGCAGCTAATATTAAACCACCTGAAACAGGAATGATTTTAGAAAAGCCAGTACAAAGACCAGTCTAGGTTTTATATAATTGAGCAGGATGATAGAAGTTTAGTTCTAACGTAGAACCATAAGACTGTGTGTCCAAGAGTTAAAATCTTGCTCTTAACGTGATGCAATTCAGTTCTGTAACTTAGATCATTTTTTGTCTGTTTATATTTCAAGTATATGTAATATGTGTAAAGCCACCCCTGACGTCCACTCCTTAAACCACTGTGGGAGTGCTTTCCTTAGTGTTTCTATAGCACCTGACATATAATCTAAAATGGTTTTTTCATGCCTCTCCTACATAGCACAGAGCCATTAGGGATGGGTACTTAATTTTCCTTTGCATTCTGTGAAAAGCTTGCATAATTCTGGCACTTCATAGCCCCTTAAATTGTTGATGAATGAATGAATGAATGAGTCAAGAAACTGGTTTGCAATGTGTGCGTATCTTAAGTGCGCTGGAGAGAAACATGTGCTCTGCTCTTACAACAGAAACATTCAGTGGAAACAATCAAGGAATTGATATGTGAAGAGTTACTTAGAGGATTTGGATAATTTACCTATGTAATAAAAATGCCTAGATTCAATATACATGGCAAAAACAAAATTTAAATGATCCTGGCTAGAAAAAAGAAGGAAAAATATTTGCAACTGATATCACCAAGGATTCATTCCCATATTATAAAAAAGACATGCTACAAATCAAGAATAAGACAAAATATAAACAAGTGGTTCACAGAAATAATCAAAAGAACCTTAAACATACTAAAGAATGCTCAACTTCATTCACAATAAAGAAATACAAATTAAAACTACAGCAAGAAACAATTTTTCTCTACTTAAACCGCAAAAGTTCAGAAGTTGGGCAGCAAATTCTGTGGCAAGGCTGAGAAAGAAACACTGTTACTGGGAACTAAATGGTTATTGTCACCCATTACACTGTAATTCAACAACATCTATCAAAATTGAACAGGTTTACTGTTTACTGTGACTCAGCAAACCCACAGTTTGCTACAAAGATTACCTGCACAGAGATTAAACTGGTTTATGTTCAAATTTATTTAATGATAATCACAATTCTCCAGTATGAAAACATTAAATGAAAAAAGGCACACAGGGATCCCTGGGTGGCTCAGCGGTTTGGTGCCTGCCTTTGGCCCAGGGCGTGATCCTGGAGTCCCGGGATCAAGTCCTGCATCGGACTCCTGGCATGGAGCCTGCTTCTCTCTCTTCCTGTGTCTCTGCCTCTCTCTCTCTATTATAAATAAATAAATCTTTAAAAAAAAAAAAAGAAAAGAAAAAAGACACACAACAGTATATATGGAATCTTTATTTTTGTGTAAGAATAAGGGAAGAAAATATCAGATATTCATATTTGCTTATATCTGCATAAAAATGCTACAAGAATATTTAAGAAACTCATACATGAGTCATCTAGAAGAGCTGTATAAAATAGGATAGCTATGATAGGGAAGGAAGCAAAACTTCTCAATACATACCTTTTATATATTTTGATTTCTGAACTATGTGAATGAATAAACATTTCAAAAATATAGAAGTAATAGTTTTAAACAAATGACCACAATTTTTATGGCCTTCCTGCAATAAGTAAGAAAAAACTGACAAAATATATGAAATAAGTTTTCAGATGTTGGAACAGATAGTGCAGGACTACAATCTTTAAGAATTGATGAGGAGAGAGGAGATGAGGTGAGCCATGTAACTGTTTCTGAAAGGAGGAACTGACCAGAATGCACTGCAGGGAAGGAGAGAGGAAACAAAGTACTATGATCTGAGCAAAGGAAGCAGAGACTAGAGATTGTGCCTGCTAAGGCAGGCTAGAATTTATGGAAATTTAGAGAAAGGAGCGGCACATAAAAGAGCACCACAAATATGCACAGTGATCCCTTTGGATTTTTGACCAAATACTAAAGGAGCAAGAAAATTCAGGGAACCAGGTAAAGAACTAAACTAAAGAAATAACTGTTACCAAAGAAACAGCCACCATGGCCAAGTTGTCAGCTGAATAACTACTTGAATAACAATCTCTTGAATGTGAGAGATGTTCAAGCTGGGTGTCTGGATCCTTTTATCACATCCTGGTCACTTAGTACAGATCCCCAGCAAGGCCACATCTTATAATTGGGGCTAATCTAGCCCTAGAGTAAAGGCTACTCTAAACATTTGCTAACAAAGCTTTTAAAATTATAAAATGATTGAGCTGAATGTGAAAGTAAATCAACTGTCTGCCAGAAGAGAATGTTATTAATTAATAAAGACTACAAAGTCCCAAGAGTCAATAATGTAGCAACTATAATGTCCAACACACAACAGAAAAAATACTAGACATATGAAGAATCAGGAAAATATAACTGACCAGGAGAATATTTAATCAATAGAAAAATGACCCAAAAATTACAGAGATGATGGAATTTTAAATAGCTACCATAGATAATGTTCAGGAATTTAAAGAAACATGGGTATAATGATGTAATAAATAGCAAATTGCAATAAGGTAATAAAAATTAGACAAATCAAGTGAAAATTCTAAATGTAAAATTCACTAGAAGAATGTGACAGTATTTAGACACTGTAGAAGAGAAATCCATGAACAGTAAACAGTCAACAGAAAGCACACATTGTAGCACAGAATAAGAATAAAACAAAAAACAGGGAGCAGGGAATAAAAAAGAAAAAAAAGTTTCAGTGACCTGTGGGGCAATACCAAGTAATACTGTATATGTATATTTGGGGTAATAGAAAGAAAGGAGAGAGAGAGATGAACAAAAAATATTACAGGTGGGGTGCCTGGGTGTCTCAGTGGGTTAAATGTCTGACACTTGGTTTCAGCTCAGGTCATGGTCTCATCAGTCATAAGACCAAGTCCCACATGGGGCTCTGTCTCAGTAGGGGAGTCTACTTAAAGATTCTCTCCCTCAGCCCCTCCATCCAACTAACACTTGCACTCTCTTTCTCAAATAAATAAATCTTTAAAAAATTATAAGAAATAATGGTTGGAAATGTTCCAAATTTACTGAAAAATATAAGCACATAGATTAAAAACAACAACTAAGCCAACTCAGGATATTCAGCTAATTCAAAAGTCTCAGAAGCAAAGTATGAAAAACTACCCAAAGACTCTTGCCCAAATCAAATTGCTAAAACTGAGTAACAAAATTTAAAGAGCATCCTGGGAAAAGGTAGTTATATTATGTTTAGACAAGGAACAAGAAAAATGGTGTTGTACTTCTCATCAGAAATAAAGCAAACCAGAAGCTAATAGAAATATATATTTAACGTGCTGAAAGAGAAGGACTGTACACCTAGAAATCTATGTCTAATAAAATTATCTTTCAACTGTGAGGATAAAATAAAGAAATCTAGAGACGGGAACGCTGGGATAAATCACTGTCAATAAGAACAGCATTACAAGAAACCTTAAAGGAAGTACTCTGGAGGAAGTACTTTAAGATTCCTTAAATTACTCCAAGAAACAAAGTATCAGAAATGGTAAAAGGTAGACAGATAGAAAAGACACTTTTTTTATTTTTTGATTTCTTTGAAAGATAATAGACTGTTTAAAGCAAAAATAATAATACACAGTAGCACTTGTAAGTCATAAAAATGAAATCTATTATAAAAGAGGGTAAATGGAAAAAGGTTTTACATTCCAGATGAAGTAGTATAAGATTCTATCTTATAGAATAGTATGTCATACTAGAATATCTTCTAGTATGAAGATACTCTGTGATAGGATACATATTGTAAACTCTAAAATATCTAAAATAGTTAATAAAATAGAAGAAATAAAAAGAATAAAAAATAGTCAAGACTTTAAAAAAGAATATAGAACAGATAGAATAAATAAAACACAAACAAGATAGTAGACTTAAACCAATGGCCTGCCAATAATTACTTTAGATGTAAATGTACTAAACACTACATTTAAGTGACAGAAATTTTCAGATTTAATCTTTCACATTTAATTCCAATGAAGTTAAAAAATTTAAACAAAAGCAGTATAAAATATTGCCGTGTTAAACACAAATTTATTTTTTAGGTAAGAATAAATCGAGGGATGAACAGATAAACAAAATATATACATACAGTCGATATTAGCCTTAAAAGGAAAGGAAATTCTGACACAGCCTAACATGGATGAATCTTGAAGACTAAGTAAAATAAGCCAGACATAAAAAGACAAATACTGTATAATTCCACTTATATGAGATGCTTTGAGTAGTCAAAGTCACAGAGACAGGAAGTAGAATGGTGGCTGCCAGGGGCTGGGAAGTGAGGCGGCAGGAGAGTTACTGTTTAATATTATAGAGTTTCAGTTACGGAAGATGAAAAGCTTCTGGGGCTGGATGGTGGTGATGGCTGCACAACAATGCAAATGTACTTAATGCCACAGAACTGAATACTTAAAAATGGTTACAATGATAAAGTGCTGACAGTTCACACTTAAAAAGCAAAACTGAAAATTACCAACCTGGTGACACTGTCATAGACCTAAATTCCCCCTGAGAATATTAAGTTTCTGACAATTAAAAATCAATTCAGATGATGAGCTACACTCTCACACAGACCTGCCAGCTGGCAGAGGAACAAATGCATATACAAATAGTAGGAATGATTTGGGAATAGATCCTGACTTCCAAATGTCTCATGATTAGAGTTTATAGAGTTCAACCTTTCATGTAAGGTGTGTGACTAGAGTACTGAGGAGAGGTCAGGCAGGAGGACAGCAGCCTTGGGAGGTTCTCCCTGCAATAGGAAACAGCAGAGCAGAGACAAGAGAAGAAGAAGAGCAAAGGAAGTCAGAGAGACAAAAAAACTGTGCCCTTAGAGATCAAGGGAGAACAGAAACCAAGGAAAGTGAGGGTTAATTAACAGTACACATGCTATACAGAAGTCAGAGGACAAGGAAGTCCACTGGACTCTGCAAAAAGGTTTACAATCACCTTGGAAAATATGGTTTCAGCAGACTGCTGCTGCCCACAGTGCAAATCATGAAGACAATGATGACGGACAACCTGGTTAACACAAAAGGAAAAAACAGGCTATGCTGTAGAGCGCAAAGATGGAGGGACCAATGCATACTTCTGAGTCTTACTCATAATGCATGCTTTTTCAGTGCTTTGAAAATCACTCCCATGTCAAGGAAAAGCTCAAAAAACCACCAGCCTCCTTACCTGAGAAAGGCACAAAGGCATGTCGCATACTGACTGAAAATGGCATTCCTTGATCTGAGGCTCTGTCCTCCACCTGTGCCTGGTGTCCAGAGTTCGGGCCACAACTCCTCTTACCTCTTCCTCTGTCATGCAAACAATATCAGCAGCTGGACATGAGGCAGTCTCAAATATATGAAAAAGATCTCATTTTTTCAGTAAAGTCAATAGTTCCATCTAAGAAACTTAAAAACCTTATCATTTGAAACTCACTCTAAAGCTCAACAAAGACACTAGATTTTCTTTTTTAGCAAGCATTCAATTAAACAGGAAGTAAGGCATTCCTCTAACAGCTCTGACCACAAACTGCTTCTGAAATAATTATTGACATCTAGCTCAAATCAACAAATCCTTTTGACCATATCGAATATAAATTCTCTATGCTTTTTCTTTCCATCATGTCTGTTTGTGGAGGACAGAATGGGGTGGGGAGGGGAGATGCTCCTGATATAGTTATAAACTCTTCCCTTTAGCATCTGAGTTAGAAAAGCCTATTGTGCTGATTTATTTATTTTTTTTAAATATTTTATTTATTTATTCATGAGAGACAGAGACGGGGGGGGGGGGCAGTGGGAAGAGACACAGGCAGAGGGAGAAGCAGGCTCCATGCAGGGAGCCTGATGTGGGACTCGATCCCAGGACTCCAGGATCATGCCCTGGGCCGAAGGTAGACACTAAACTGCTGAGCCACCCAGGGATCCCCATGCTGATTGATTTAATTAGTGTCCTAGGTTTTTAGTCTTTCACCATCAACTACCTTCTTTATAGACAGACTCAGGATTTTATTTTTTTTTTTAATTTTTTTTTGTTTTTTATTTATTTATGATAGGCACACAGTGAGAGAGAGAGAGGCAGAGACAAGGCAGAGGGAGAAGCAGGCTCCATACACTGGGAGCCCGACGTGGGACTCGATCCCGGGTCTCCAGGATCGCGCCCTGGGCCAAAGGCAGGCGCTAAACCGCTGCGCCACCCAGGGATCCCCAGACTCAGGATTTTAAACGGATAGTACCTAGAATAGAAATGTGTATGCCCAGAACAGAAAATTAAACTAACTTCATTATTTTGTCCAATAGGCTGTTTTTGAGCCATTCATACTCACAAAACTGTATTAATGCAAACATAGAGAAATAGCATCTACCTGCCGTAGATGGGAAGTAGGCCTTTGGCTAGGGCTTGGGAAGGTGGGCTTTCTCCTACTAGTATTGGCATTTTGATCTCAAAATCTCTTGGCACATTCTGAATATTTGGTTCCATAAAGGTTATTCGTCCTAAAATCAAACAGAATGAAGACATAAAATTGTGGGGGTTGGGGGGATCTGCATTTCTGAATTATGCATGTTCTACCTTATTGCTAAACTGAATTTATTTAAATATTTTTCATTATGTTCATGCATTTAACAATGATAAAATAAGTACAAGACTAATCCCACTGTAAGTGAACATATGAGTCAACTACAATAGAATGTTTTACATTAACCTAGCACTCTAGAAAACAATCCAATGATAAGAAGCAATTTGATAAGTTGAACGAGTCCTATGCTACAATGAATACCAGCTGTCAGCACTATAAAACGTTAGCAGTGGTATTAATAAGATGAATCAAATGGATCCTAGAAGAAAATGACTATCAAAACCTTCAAAACCCAGGACTGCACAAGACACAGACAGCAGATATGAAGCAGAAGAGCAGCTGACTGCTGAAAAGAGACAACCTTGGCCCAAGGTGTTAGCTAATGTAGGAGATGAAGCAGTGAGAAGTGGCTACTGGAACATCAATTTCTCAACATCACCATTCTCACTCATCAAGAAAACTTATGGTAGCACTGACAAAGCTGGACACTAGAATCAAGTGGTTAATGAACTTTCTAGGAAAGAGATAGCTATTTGTTTTAATGCTAATAGCCTTTGTTTCCCTGCAAATATTTTACATTTGTTTACTTATTGAGTTTTTCCAAAATACGGAAGCATTACGAAAAAAAAGGCTGCGTAATTGATTTTGTTATTGCAGCTTTTATAACACATATATAGTGACACAAACCCTTCTCTTTTATATTTTTCATTGTTACAGGTTCTCCATCAGCTAAGTATATAGGATTTCATCCTCTTTAGATAAGTCAGGCATTTTAAGTACGTAAGATATTCTTTTTCTGAATAAACCTCTGATATGTCCTTGTTATTTAGCTTTTAAGAAAAATTAGTGCTCAATAAATGGCAGATATTAATGTACTTATTACCATTAAATAGCCTGCTCAATGTTACAAAACTAGTCAATAGCAGAAGAAGGAATCCAAGTCTCTTGCTGCCTCAGCACACTATCTTCTTTTCCATAGTAATACTTAATATTCAGGTCTATTGTTTGAATTAATGAGGCTGACACTGACAAACAAGATGGCAAAAATAAATTATGAAGCAAAAATGTATCTTTATGGAGATGAATTCTAATAATGAAATGGCTTTGCTATGCTCAGGAAAGCTTGTATTCCTAAAATATTCTTTAAATGTAGGCATGGTATGGTGAAAACCCATTGGAAAAAAAAGGAATAGATTACTTTCTTTCTACTTTATAAGCAGAAAGTTCTGTATGTTCTATTTATAGTTCTAAATGTTAACACTTTGAGAAACTCTGGGCTGATTTTCGTTTTTCACCAAGGATTTATTTTACATAAGTTTACATTATTGGCTTATTGAAAATGAAATTTAAACACCAACACAGCCAAAAAATGGCTAGTGTGAACTAAAGTTCGCTAAATAGGAAAGAAAGAAAAGAATTTGTTTAGAACAGGGAGTAAAGGAGCACGGAAAAAAGCAGCTCCTTCTGGCACCTCCACCTGTAATAAAAGCAACAGCTGATGAGCAGCCATGCATGAAGTGCCCTGCACTATTCTAAACACTTGACAGGTATCAGTCTATTTAGTCATCAGCATGACCTGGTGAAGTAAGACTATAATAACCCTGTTTTACAAATAAGGACACTGAGGCATGAAGCAACCTTGAATAAAGATTCAAACCTTGTAAAAGTCAGATATCAAGCCCAAATTCCATACCACCAACCTAATCTGTCTCCCCAATCAGAGTTAATGCTCCCCTTTCTTCCAATGTACATTGCATTTGGCAAATATTTAGTTTTGTGCTGCTTGGAGCAAGAATGCTTTTTTCCTTACTAGATTACTCATACCTATCATGAGAGTGCTATGAGACACCCAAAAGACTCTACAGCTCTTTTCTGATTAAGTATAATACGACACTCATCTATTATATAGATGCCCCCAGCACTACTTAGATTCAACTTGGAGAGAATCTTAAGAGGTTCAGGAAAGGGCTAGAACTGAACTAGATAAGATCACTGACTCATAAATACTAATCCAAAGCACAGACATTCCCGTTACTCTATATAGTACTTGACAGTCGGAACAATACCAAGTCTCATCTGTCTATCCATCTATGCTTTGGATGTAGGTAGTATGTGTTTCTTAAATGTTTATGGAACTTTACAGAATCCAATGATCAACACTTGAATTCTTTGGTCATCATTAGCAAATATTATATAAAAGAAGTTTTTCTTTCAAAATTGGATATTATCCATATTTAAGATTTCTCATTACCTGTAGCAGTGTGTGATTGTGATACAGGATAGATTCTTTCCATTCCAAGAAAAGGATTCAGACGCTTTTCCCGCTGCAGAGGAAAGACTACTTTGGTAATAGCATTAGTGATTCTTCTCCACTCTAATATCAAGCCTGGTAAAGGATGTAATGCCTTTAGTTTATTTAAAACATCCTGCCAAAGAAATATAATGAAGTAAGATCAGATACTTGTACAAATTCCATAGCTAACTAGACTCTCTAATAGGTAAATAATATAATCTCAAAATTAAATTTGTAAACTCCTGTATCTCAACTCAAAATAACTGTTTGGATTTTTTTTGCAACCACCAAAATGATAAAACTATAGTAACTATAGATGGTAAAATGCAATCATGTTAATGCTGAGTAGTATCAATTTAAATCTACCTTAAAAAAAAAAATTGTCATCTTAGCAAGGTACTATAACTGCCTTCACTCATGCCACCCAAGAATCTATATCATGTCTTTCCTTTGTTTATGTTTTCTTCCTCGATTCTCACGATTGGAAGTTTTGCATGTCTTTTCTTTTTGCCCTAATATTTTCAACATTTCCATATCAAGGAAGTCAGAAGACATCAATCTTCAGAACTGAATTTTCCATGCTACAGAGTTTTGGTGAACTGCTAAGAAATAGGAACTTGTGAGACTAGAAGGCCTGTGAGATAAAACAAAAAGTTTTGTGTCAGAATGAAACTGTGGAAACTTCCCTAGTGTAGGCAAGTCATAGTCAACAATATTAGGGTCAAAATTCTACAGAATAGTAATTTGGACTGCTGTCTCCAAGGTGGTTATGGTTGTACCTTCTACCCTTATTATTCCATTGAAAATTCATTCAGTAAAAATGCAACAATGAGCACTTTCTTCTCTCCTAAGCATACATTTTCCATGGATTGTGACTTGCGATTTTACATTGAAGTTAGTAGATTGGATTCTTAAAACAAACTCATGGAAAACTTACTATTTTGCCCTAGAATTGAAAAAAGAAAAAATGTTTCATTTGTAATGGCTGGTATTTTTTCTTTTTTAATTCTTCCAAATCTTTGTTCACGTTCCTATACTATACAAATTATATTATCTTGGAAGTCCAAGAGTAGAGGATGCCAATAATGAAATAATGTTTATAAGTCTGAGGTTATAAATCATTATACTATTTTAACGATAGGAAGGACACAACTGCTAAATCAGATTATGGTCCAGATATTCCATGATGGAGTATCTCTGCAGTTTTTGCAGGCAGCCAAAACACAAACCAATTTGTTTTTATCTGGATACGTTTCAAATGGCAAGCTATGTTGGATCTTGACTTCCATCAGCATTCTTTCAAGACACCAAATTGATAAAGTAATTCAAATTCTGCCCTCTGACTGTCCCAAAGAGCACCTTACTAGTGCTGAATTGTTTTCCCAGCCTTAGCTTGCGTCTACTGTCATTCCCTCTTCTGGTAGAACCCAAAGTTTTCTTGCTGGCTTGGTTTTTTATTTCTCCATTTGGTGGCAACTTCAATTCCAAAAATAAAACCTGCAAAAAATTAATGCTTTTTTAGCCAAGAATCAAATCATAAGCATTGTCATTCACGAAACATTTTTAAAAGTTATTTGAGAAAATCCATATAAGTCAACATGGGTTGGGAGAATTTTTTAATTGCACATTATTAAATTATCACATTTAATAAATAATGGCAATGAAAATTTGTATGTCAGGCAGGCTGTCTATACCCTAATCTAGGCACTATTAGATTAATGCCAATAACAGGCATTTAAACAGTCAAGAACAAAGGAATGTATCCTCTGTGCTGAATGAGAGTGAACAAATAAGCTATTGACATTGAGACTAGGTTGCTCTGAGAACTGTGAACTCTCCTAAACGAACATGGCTGCTCAATCATTTAAGCCTCATTAGAGGGTCAACATGGCAGCCTTGTGGCTATTATATGATCACAAAAATCAGAGAACACTGAGGTAGAAAGACATCCAAAAAGCCATCTACTTCCACTAACATAAGGCTAGACCCTGAGAGTCCCTGGACACAAAAAGTCAGGAGAAAGTGGCCAACCCAATGTAGCAATAGTGACAGCTAGAGTGGCTAATAAGTTCCTACTGAAGAAACTAAGCCTACACAGGCCAGGGATCCAGGTTCTGGGGCAGAAGGAATATCCTAAGTATACCTAAAATCACTAACTCAATTTACAAGGTTTAAGATTCAGGCAATTCAGAATACTATCTACTATCTCCATTCATTCATGTACCTTGAGCGGGCTTTAGTGAATCTTGGATTATTTTCCCACAATAATCCTAAAAACTGAAATCATTTGTATTATCTAAGAATCTTTATTGGCCCCAAGTTGGGCAAGAGGTAGAAGGAAAGATAAGCCTGTGCTTCCGGAGAATAGCAGACCTGGTTCTAATTTTAAGTAGTGGGAATAATTGAAGCCATAGGTATAAAAGATACTGAGGCTTGCTATGGATGTTAGTAACTGCAACTAACAGTTGCAATTAAGTTATATAGATTTGCATGTATAGGGCTCAGGGTTGTCATACATAACAAATAAAATTATAAAATGCCCAGTTAAATTTGAATTGCATGGGGTATACGTATATCAAAATATTCTCCACTGTTTATCTGAAATTCAAATTTAGCTAAATGTCCCGTATTTTATCAGGCAACTCTAGCACATATATCAAAGAGTATATGAATGGCAGGAAAGAGAATCAACTGAATAGGAAAATGAAATATTATTTTAAAATAACAGTAAGTCAATAATCCCAGAAAGAGAGACCTACCATAATTAGGATAACTCAAAGACCTCAATTTATGTACTTAAAAGCTCTTTACCTTAAATTTCTGTTTTTCATGAAACCTTCAGAATTAATTGTGAAAACTTTATATCAATTACTCCTCCAGTTCTCAATTAATACATCTGTGAAATAAGGGGGTTTAACTGGATGAAGGGAAGAGGCACTAATATTTATTGAGCACCCACTGTGTCAACCATCATACTAGATGCTTTAAGATGTGTCATCTCATGTAATACATATAACAATTCTGTGACACATCTGAAAAGGTTACATAAGTTGGAGAAACTTGGTTACAGTTACATGGCCAGAAAGCAGAAAAATTAAGAATTATAACTCATAGTCCTCTAACTTAAAAGTCCTTTTTCTTTCCTCTAACCCATGCTTCCCTCTAGACCAGGGATCAGCAAACTTTTCCCAAAAGGTGCCAGATAACAGATATTTTCAGCTTTGCAGGTTTTACTGTCACTTCTCAGCTGTGCCATTATAGACCAAAAGCAACCATAGACAATAACTAAATGAACAGGTATGGCTGTTCTCCAATACAATTTTATTTACAAAAACAGGTGGCAGGCCAGATCTGGCCCACAAGCTGTGGTTTGCTGATCCCCACACTTTAGGCTAGTACCATCCAAAAGAAGTTCCTGCAATAATGAAAGTGTTCTCTTTTTTTTTTTTTTAAGATTTTATTTATTTATTTGAGAGACAGAGTGAGTGAGAAAGAGAGCACATGAACAAGGGTAAAGGGGAGAGAGGAGCAGACTCCCTCCCAAACAGGAAGTCTTATGTAGGGCTCAATTCTGGGATTCTGGGATCATGAACTGAGCCAAAGGCTCAACCAACTGAGCCACCAAAGTGCTCCTAATGAAAGTATTCTATACTTTCCCCGCCCCCCATTATGGTAGCCACTTGCATAGGTGGCTATTGAACATCTGAAATGTGGCTAATATAACTAAGGAAGTGAAATATTTTATTTAATTTTAATTAATTTAAATTTCAATAGCCACAAGTGACTAATAGCTCCTGGATCGGACAACACAGCTCTAGATGATTAGTAATATCCTGCCCAGTTCAAAGATTCAACTTAAAATCACCAAGGTTTAAATAGTCAATGTGTGAAACTTAGATTACCTTAAATTCCCATTTTAAAATGAAGACCTAAGAACAAGCGGTTAAAATCAAAGTGATGCCTTTCATTCTGGCTTAGAGTTTGGTCTAGGCCTATGGGCTTAGTATCTGAATAACAAGGGCACAGATTCCTGCCTTTCCCCCACACTTACTTATACTGAAATCCAGAGATCCTATGTTTTTCATAAGGTCCCTAAGTAATTTTATGTACAGTCAGTTGGGTACTAGTTGGGGAGTTCTGAGCTAAAGAACTAAAAGAAATATATTAAACAAAAAGCACCCTCTGATTAAGAGAAACAAAACTCCTCATTTTTAAAAAACATATAACCCTGTGGCTTAAAAGGGGGGCATTTTTATGAGTATATATAAAATTTATTGAGCATTTACTATGAGATAGGCCTTATTCTAAGTGTTTTACATCCAACATGTATTCCTCACAACAAATCTATGAGGTATTTCTATCATAACCCATTTTACTGATGTAGAAATTGAAATACAAAGAGCTGATGTACTGGCTCAAGGTTACTGGGTTAATAAGTGGAGGAGATAGGGTTTAAACCCAGGAAGTCTGACTTGAAAGCCTACGATCTTCACAACATACTATATTACTGAATTGCATCTATGAGACACCTGAACTTCAAAGCTCTCAAGTATAAATATCCACTCTGTATTTGTAAGCCTTCTAAAACAACCCAACCACCCTTTGTGAAGTGTGGGGAGAGGAAAGAATAGAATGCCAACTTTTGAAAATAAGAGTAAAGAGTGTGTCCAAATTTATGTTAAGTTTATAAAAATCTTTTTAGGTTTAAAAAAACAAACAATCCCCAAAATTCCTTTTTTCATTAACAACTGAGGAAAAAAATATCTAATTTTATTTTCCAAAGAAGGATTTTGTATAAGGAAGGAGTGAAAGTTCATGAAATTACTAACTTCATGGAGAAACAACTACACTGTTATATAACAACCACTGTGGATCTTTTGTTCAACAAATATTTAACTTGAGTACCTCCTCTGTTCTAGGCAAATCTCGTGGAGTATACATTCTGGGAGGCTTCTTCACTACCTTCCTATTTCATAAACACAGATATAATTTATAAATTAGATGCTAGAATACTCTATCTCCAAAGTACTCTGATAACTAAATTTTTTTTAGTTGATCTTTGGTGTTTAAGAAATACACACACACACACACATAATTTTTAACTCTAAAATTCCCCATTCCCATGATACAACCTCAGCGATGTCATCTGAACTGGTGAAGGAAAAACTGTGTCCAGCTAGTTGATAGGCCTGAATCTCAATTGCATCCAGCTTGGCTTGCATTATGTGTTTCTGACTTTCACATTCTGCAGTACTAAAGCCAATCCCATTTAGTTCTAGCAAGGCCAAGCAGTACTGAGAGGGCATTTCCACTTTACAGAAAACATCTGAAAGAAAAAGGAAAACTAAAACATTAATCCATCAATCAAGTGACTAGATTAGCATCATCACCTAAACACTTTCTGGACTACTACCCTTGTCTACACAGAGAGCAGAAAAACTGGCAATCTGGTGAATGGTCTAGATTATAAGAGGATGAATTTCTCCCAAGATAATATTTCTGCTTCTACTCTTGGCAAGAGCCAGGGAGCCAATTTTATTTGCAAAACTGACTATAATGAGTTGATCTCCTGAAATTATTTCCAATATTCCTGGGGTCCATGATATGCATGCTTGCAAAAAGAACTCAAAATGGAGGTTTCTTATTTTCCAACCAGAGAGTAAAGACTCCTGAAGTAAAAATTAGAGTATTTTAATTATCTTTCTTTTTTTTTTTTAAAGATTTTTTATTTATTTATGAGAGACAGAGAGGCAGAGACACAGGCAGAGGGAGAAGCAGGCTCCATGCAGGGAGCCCAACGTGGGACTCGATCCCGGATCTCCAGGATCATGTCCTGGGCTGCAGGCGGCGCTAAACCGCTAAGCCACCCAGGGATCCCCTTCTTTTCTTTTCTTAAAGATTTATTTATTTGAGAGAGAGAGAGAGAGAGAGAGAGAGAGAGAGAGGACGAGAGAGCATGAGAGAGCAAGTACAAGAAGGGGAAAGGGGCAAAGGCAGAGGGAGAAACAGGTTCCCAGCTGAGCAGGGCTCAATCTGAGGACCCTGAGATCGTGACCTGAGCCAAAGGTAGACACTTAACTGACTGAGCCACCCAGGTGCCCCTCAGAGTATTTTTCTATCTGCTGACACTTCTTAATACAGTAGTCATGCTATATCAGTTTTTCCAGGATGTTCATTGGAATATTAGTCTCAAAGATATTCTATGGAAAGGTAGGGTTGAGAGACACTGTGTACTGCGAGTTCTAGCACTTTATACTGCTTTTGGATAGTCATGATGCCTGTCAATTTAGTCAAGGCTCTGAGAAGACCAAAAGCAAAGAGGACTATTTAATTTTGTATTAACTGGAAGTCTGAAATTATTTGACCACAAACCCTCTGTTTTATATAAACACTTATTAACATCCTGAATAGTATATGTCCATAGGAAATACTGTACTAAATCATTAAGAAAAAATCCATACCAAAGACCTCGGCTTCCAGGACTATGGATCACTAGGACTCTGAACAATCCTGGCCTGTCCTTTCTAGCTCCACATACACACATTTTTTGAGGCACTGCTGGTCTCAATCAGCAGGAGAAATGTCCAGGGACACCCATAACCCCTACCAAAAGCAAACAAACAAGTGATGGCCTCTAATTGTTAGGAGGAGTTTATAGGCAATCAGAATCTGGTTTTAAGGACCTGGACCTAGAGCAGAAATTCTAGGATATGGGACCAGAGAAATCAGAAACTAGGGTCAGAACAAGAATAGTAAAAGCACCGCAAAATCAGAGTGACAGGCAAAGTCAAAGGGACAGCCTAGATTCTTGGGCAATAGGAAGGAGCAGTACTGTCATAGGAAATTCTATAGCCAAAAGATTTAGGGGATATATACCTTCAGAGAAGCTAATTCTCAGACTTCTGTTCTGAACCAAAACTCTCAAGGGAGGCTGGTGTGCTCCTTGGATGAGGTGTATGTGGTAATAAGCAAAGGCAAGAGCAAAACCTTTTTGAAGGAAAGAATTCCCCACGCTAGGCCTACAGGGCTCCATTGATCAAACCCTGTATGAACTCACAAAGGATATGAAAAATACAAGATAGCAAAGAAATACAAATAAAATTCAGCAGAAACAACAAATGGCAGATTTAGACCTGTATGAATCACAGATATAGGCCCTTAGAACAGAATACAGAAGACATTTATGAGTGAATTATTTATAAAATAAAAAAGAGATGAATAGAAACAAAGTAAAACAGTAGGAAAGTATAGTATAAATATAACAATCACAATAAATTGGCAAAATTGCAAAAAAATGGTAAGTTTCAATAATAAATTAATAAGCTATGCTTTGTTTATAACATACACCTAAAGCATAAGGACCTAGAAAGGTTAAAAGGGATAGAAAAAAATATGAAGCAAATATTAAAAGTTGATGTTGCTATATCCATTCCAGAGAATAAACTAAGATTAAAAATCATATTAGTGGTAGAGCTGCCCATACTGATAGGTTTAATTCATCAGGAAAATAAATCAATTTAAAACATGTATGCAGGAGGAGGGGCAAGATGGCGGAAGAGTAGGGTCCCCAAATCACCTGTCCCCACCAAATTACCTAGATAACCTTCAAATCATCCTGAAAATCTACGAATTCTGCCTGAGATTTAAAGAGAGAACAGCTGGAACGCTACACTACAGTGAGAAGAGTTCCCGCTTCTATCAAGGCAGGAAGACAGGGGGTGTGGATAAAGAAACATAAGGCATCCAAGGGGGAGGGGCCTGCGAGGAGCTGGGCTAAGCAGGAGCTTAACCAATCTTACCAGGTGGAAAGGCGCTCCCAGGAGTTGGAGGAGGACCCCAGGAGGGCGGGGACGCCCTCAGGCTCCCTGGGACAGTAACAGAGGAACTGCGCCCCGGGGAGAGTGTGCCGAACTCCCTGAAGGGCTGCAGCGCGCAAGGCGGGACCCGGGAGCAGCTCGGAGGGGCTCCGGCGGCGGCTGCGCGGAAGGGGCTGCGCGACCCTGAGCGCGAATCGCAAGCCCGTGAGCACAGAGCCCGGGACACAGCCCAGGATCCGGCCTCCCCCCAGGATAGGCAGAGGCCGGGAGGGCCCAGGACAGCAAGGACACTCCTACCCCGAGCTGAGCAGATCAGCGGCCCCGCCCCGGAGCCTCCAGGCCCTGCAGACGGAGAGCCCCGTATTTACCACAGGAGCTGACTCCAGGGCTCCAGAGCTGGCCGCCGCCACTGCGGCTGTTCCTCCTGGGGCCTCAAGGGGTAAACAACCCCCACTGAGCCCTGCACCAGGCAGGGGGCTGAGCAGCTCCCCCAAGTGCTAATACCTGAAAATCAGCACAACAGGCCCCTCCCCCAGAAGACCAACTAGACGGACAAGTTCCAGGGGAAGTCAAGGGACTTAAAGTATACAGAATCAGGAGATACTCCGCTGTGGGTTTGTTTTTGTTTTTTTTTTTTTGCTTTTTGATTTGTTCACTTCCCCCACCCCTTTCCCACCCCTTTTTCCTTTCTCTTTTTTTTTCTTTTTTTCTTTTTTCTTTTTCTCTTTCCTTTCCTTCTTTCTCTCCTCTTTTTCTCCTTTACCCAATACAACTTGTTTTTGACCACTCTGCACTGAGCAAAATGACTACAAGGAAAACCCCACCTCAAAGGAAAGAATCAGAAACAGTCCTCTCTCCCACAGAGGTACAAAATCTGGATTACAATTCAATGTCAGAAAGCCAATTCAGAAGCACTATTATACAGCTACTGGTGGCTCTAGAAAAAAGCATAAAGGACTCAAGAGACTTCATGACTGCAGAATTTAGAACCAATCAGGCAGAAATTAAAAATCAATTGAACGAGATGCAATCCAAACTAGAAGTCCTAACGACGAGGGTTAACGAGGTGGAAGAATGAGTGAGTGACATAGAAGACAAGTTGATGGCAAAGAGGGAAACTGAGGAAAAAAGAGACAAACAATTAAAAGACCATAAAGATAGATTAAGGGAAATAAATGACAGCCTGAGGAAGAAAAACCTATGTTTAATTGGGGTTCCCAAGGGCGCTAAAAGGGACAGAGGTTCAGAATATGTATTTGAACAAATCATAGCTGAAAACGTTCCTAATCTGGGAAGGGAAACAGGCATTCAGATCCAGGAAATAGAGAGATCCCCCCCTGAAATTAATAAAAACCGTTCAACACCTCGACATTTAATAGTTAAGCTTGCAAGTTCCAAAGATAAAGAGAAGATCCTTAAAGCAGCAAGAGACAAGAAATCCCTAACTTTTATGGGGAGGAGTATTAGGGTAACAGCAGACCTCTCCACAGAGACCTGGCAGGCCAGAAAGGGCTGGCAGGATATATTCTGGGTCCTAAATGAGAAGAACATGGAACCAAGAATACTTTATCCAGCAAGGCTCTCCTTCAAAATGGAAGGAGAGATAAAGAGCTTCTAAGACAGGCAGGAACTGAAAGAATATGTGACCTCCAAACCAGCTCTGCAAGAAATTTAAAGGGGGACTCTTAAAATTCCCCTTTAAGAATAAGTTCAGTGGATCAATCCACAAAAACAAGGACTGAATAGATATCATGGTGACACTAAACTCATATCTGTCAATAGTAACTCTGAACATGAATGGGCTTAATGACCCCGTCAAAAGGCGCAGGGTTTCATACTGGATAAAAAGCAGGACCCATCTATTTGCTGTCTACAAGAGACTCATTTTAGACAGAAGGACACCTACAGCCTGAAAATAAAAGCTTGCAGAACCATTCAAATGGTCCTCAAAAGAAAGCAGGGGTAGCCATCCTTATATCAGATAAACTAAAATTTACCCCGAAGACAGTAGTGAGAGATGAAGAGGGACACTACATCATACTTAAAGGATCTATCCAACAAGAAGACTTAACAATCCTCAATATATATGCCCCGAATGTGGGAGCTGCCAAATATATCAATCAATTAATAACCAAAGTGAAGAAATACTTACATAATAATACACTTATACTTGGTGACTTCAATCTAGCTCTTTCTATACTCGATAGGTCTTCTAAGCACAACATCTCCAAAGAAACGAGAGCTTTAAATGATACACTGGACCAGATGGATTTCACAGATATCTACAGAACTTTACATCCAAACTCAACTGAATACACATTCTTCTCAAGTGCACATGGAACTTTCTCCAGAATAGACCACATACTGGGTCACAAATCGGGTCTGAACAGATACCAAAAGATTGGGATCGTCCCCTGCATATTCTCAGACCATAATGCCTTGAAATTAGAACTAAATCACAACAAGAAGTTTGGAAGGCCCTCAAACACGTGGAGGTTAAGGACCATCCTACTAAAAGATGAAAGGGTCAACCAGGAAATTAAGGAAGAATTAAAAAGATTCATGGAAACTAATGAGAATGAAGATACAACCGTTCAAAATCTTTGGGATGCAGCAAAAGCAGTCCTGAGGGGGAAATACATTGCAATACAAGCATCCATTCAAAAACTGGAAAGAACTCAAATACAAAAGCTAACCTTACACATAAGGGAGCTAGAAAAAAAACAGCAAATAGATCCTACACCCAGCAGAAGAAGAGAGTTAATAAAGATTCAAGCAGAACTCAACAGAATCGAGACCAGAACAACTGTGGAACAGATCAACAGAATCAGGAGTTGGTAATTTGAAAGAATTAGTAAGATAGATAAACCATTAGCCAGCCTTATTAAAAAGAAGAGAGAGAAGACTCAAATTAATAAAATCATGAATGAGAAAGGAGAGATCACTACCAAAACCAAGGAAATACAAACGATTTTAAAAACATATTATGAACAGCTCTACGCCAATAAATTAGGCAATCTAGAAGAAATGGACGCATTCCTGGAAAGCCACAAACTACCAAAACTGGAACAGGAAGAAACAGAAAACCTGAACAGGCCAATAACCAGGGAGGAAATTGAAGCAGTCATCCAAAACCTCCCAAGACACAAAAGTCCAGGGCCAGATGGCTTCCCAGGGGAATTCTATCAAACGTTTAAAGAAGAAACCATACCTATTCTACTAAAGCTGTTTGGAAAGATAGAAAGAGATGGAGTACTTCCAAATTCGTTCTATGAGGCCAGCATCACCTTAATTCCAAAACCGAAGTCCCCACCGAAAAGGAGAATTACAGACCAATATCCCTGATGAACATGGATGCAAAAATTCTCAACAAGATACTAGCCAATAGGATCCAACAATACATTAAGAAAATTATTCACCATGACCAAGTAGGATTTATCCCCGGCACACAAGGCTGGTTCAACAGTCATAAAACAATCAGTGTAATTCATCATATCAGAAAGAGAAAAACCAAGAACCATATGATCCTCTCAATAGACGCAGAGAAAGCATTTGACAAAATACAGCATCCATTCCTGATCAAAACTCTTCAGACTGTAGGGATGGAACATTCCTCAACATCTTAAAAGCCATCTACGAAAAGCCCACAGCAAATATCATTCTCAATGGGGAAACACTGGGAGCCTTTCCCCTAAGATCAGGAACACAACAGGGATGTCCACTCTCACCACTGCTATTCAACATAGTACTGGAAGTCCTAGCCTCAGCAATCAGACAACAAAAAGACATTAAAGGCATTCAAATTGGCAAAGAAGAAGTCAAACTCTCCCTCTTCACTGATGACATGATACCTTACATAGAAAACCCAAAAGCCTCCACCCCAAGATTGCTAGAACTCATACAGCAATTTGGTAGTGTGGCAGGATGCAAAATCAATGCCCAGAAATCAGTGGCATTTCTATACACTAACAATGAGACTGAAGAAAGAGAAATTAAGGAGTCAATCCCATTTACAATTGCACCCAAAAGCATAAGATACCTAGGATTAACCTAACCAAAGAGGTAAAAGATCTATTCCCTAAAAACTATAGAACACTTCTGAAAGAAATTGAGGAAGACACAAAGAGATGGAAAAATATTCCATGCTCATGGATTGGCAGAATTAATATTGTGAAAATGTCAATGTTACCCAGGGCAATTTACACGTTTAATGCAATCCCTATCAAAATACCATGGACTTTCTTCAGAGAGTTAGAACAAATTATTTTAAGATTTGTGTGGAATCAGAAAAGACCCCGAATAGCCAGGGGAATTTTAAAAAAGAAAACCATATCTGGGGGCATCACAATGCCAGATTTCAGGTTGTACTACAAAGCTGTGGTCATCAAGACAATGTGGTACTGGCACAAAAACAGACACATAGATCAATGGAACAGAATAGAGAATCCAGAAGTGGACCCTCAACTTTATGGTCAACTAATATTCGATAAAGGAGGAAAGACTATCCACTGGAAGAAAGTCTCTTCAATAAATGGTGCTGGGAAAATTGGACATCCACATGCAGAAGAATGAAACTAGACCACTCTTTTTCACCATACACAAAGATAAACTCAAAATGGATGAAAGATCTAAATGTGAGACAAGATTCCATCAAAATCCTAGAGGAGAACACAGGCAACACCTTTTTTGAACTCGGCCACAGTAACTTCTTGCAAGATACATCCACGAAGGCAAAAGAAACAAAAGCAAAAATCAACTATTGGGACTTCATCAAGATAAGAAGCTTTGCACAGCAAAGGATACAGTCAACAAAACTAATAGACAACCTACAAAATGGGAGAAGATATTTGCAAATGACGTATCAGAGAAAGGGCTAGTTTCCAAGATCTATAAAGAACTTATTAAACTAAACACCAAAGAAACAAACAATCCAATCATGAAATGGGCAAAGGACATGAAGAGAAATCTCACAGAGGAAGACATAGACAAGGCCAACATGCACATGAGAAAATGCTCCGCATCACTTGCCATCAGGGAAATACAAATCAAAACCACAATGAGATACCACCTCACACCAGTGGGAATGGGGAAAATTAACAAGGCAGGAAACCACAAATGTTGGAGAGGATGCGGAGAAAAGGGAACCCTCTTACATTGTTGGTGGGAATGTGAACTGGTGCAGCCACTCTGGAAAACTGTGTGGAGGTTCCTCAAAGAGTTAAAAATAAACCTGCCCTACGACCCAGCAATTGCACTGTTGGGGATTTACCCTAAAGATACAGATGCAGGGATCCCTGGGTGGCACAGCGGTTTGGCGCTTGCCTTTGGCCCAGGGCGCAATCCTGGAGACCCGGGATCGAATCCCACGTCAGGCTCCCGGTGCATGGAACCTGCTTCTCCCTCTGCCTATGTCTCTGCCTCTCTCTCTCTCTCTCTGTGTGACTATCATAAATAAATAAAAATTAAAAAAAAAAAGATACAGATGCAATGAAACACCGCGACACCTGCACCCCAATGTTTATAGCAGCAATGGCCACAATAGCCAAACTGTGGAAGGAGCCTCAGTGTCCATAGAAAGATGAATGGATAAAGAAGATGTGGTCTATGTATACAATGGAATATTACTCAGCCATTAGAAATGACAAATACCCACCATTTGCTTCAACGTGGATGGAACTGGAGGGCATGATGCTGAGTGAAGTAACTCAATTGGAGAAGGACAAACAGTGTATGTTCTCATTCATTTGGGGAATATAAATAATAGTGAAAGGGAATAGAAGGGAAGGGAGAAGAAATGGGTAGGAAATATCAGAAAGGGAGATAGAACATAAAGACTCCTAACTCTGGGAAACGAACTAGGGATGGTGGAAGGGGAGGAGGGCGGGGGGGTGGGGGTGAATGGGTGACGGGCACTGAGGGGGGCACCTGACGGGATGAGCAGTGGGTGTTATTCTGTATGTTGGTAAATTGAACACCAATAAAAAATAAATTTATTAAAAAAAAACATGTATGCATCTAATAAAATGGTCTCAAAATATATACAGTTAAGCTATAGTTAAAACTGAACTACAGTGAAAATTAGAGACAAGTTTTAAACAAAACTTGTTTAATAGATTTTTATTTATTTATGAGAGAGAGGAGAGAGAGAGAGAGAGAGAGAGAGAGGCAGAAACACAGGAGGAGGGAGAAGCAGGCTCCATGCCAGGAGCCTAATGTGGGACTCAATCCCGGGACTCCAGGATCGCACCCTGGGCCAAAGGCAGGCGCTAAACCGCTTAGGGATCCCCAACTTAATAGATTTTTATAAAATTCTGCATCCAGAAGCAAATGGGGGTGGCTCAGTCTGTTAAGAATTTGACTCTTGATTTCAGCTCAGGTCATGATTTCAGGGTCCTGGGACCAAGCCCCACATCAGACTCACGGCTCAGTGGAGAGCTTATCTCCCTCTCTCTCTGCCCCTCCCCTTGCATTCTCTGTCTCTCTCTCAAATAAATCAATAAATATTTTTAAAAAAATAATAAAATAAGGGCGCCTGGGTAGCTCAGTCAGTTAAGTATATATCTGCCTTCAGCTCAGGGCATGATCCCAGGTCCTGGAATGGAGTCCCCCGTCAGGATCCTTGCTCAGCTGGGAGCCTGCTTCTCCCTCTGCCTGCCACTTCCCCTGTTTGTGCTTGCTCTCTGTCAATTAAATGAATAAAATCTTAAAATTAAATATTCTGCATCTAGAACTAGAATATACATTCTCTTATGTGCACATAGGACATTTACACATAGTTCAGGATTTAGGTCACAAAGCAACGCCAAAAATTTCAAAGAATGAGTATTACATAGTTATGTTACTTAACCACAATACAATTAAGTTGGAATATTAAAAAATACAAATTAAAACATTTCCAAATATTTGGAAATTGAAAACCAACCTTCTAAGTAACATGAGTCAAAGTGTCATAACAGAAAATGTTAATAAATATTTAAGATAAAATGAAAACATTACATGTCAAAATTTGTGAGATATAATGAAAGTAGAGTTTTGAGGGAAGTTTAGAGCTTTTAATACCTAAATTAGAAAAGGAAAAAAATGATTTGAAAACCAAAGAGTTTAGTGTCATACTTATGAATTTAGAAAAAGGGCTGCAAAATAAAGTCAGGAGAACTAGAAGAAAAAAAAATGTTGTCAAAAATTTAAAAAATAGAAAATAATAATAGGAAAGATTAAAGGCAAAAGTTGGGTCTTTAAAAGACTGAAAAATTGCATCCTTAGTCAAACAGTGGGGCTTTAAGGAACTTAGGGGTGTTGCTCCTCAGCAGAAGCCCAGGGCAGAGAAGGGCTTATCTCAAAGAACTTTAGGAGTGTAGACTTGTCTATTAAAGAGAATCCTAAGAAGATTCACAGAGGACCCACACAGTTTTAAAAGAAATCTATTGATAGAAACACTTCGGATGTGAAAGAGAGGCTGAAAAGTAATACAAAATGTAAAGAGACCGTCAGTTCCGGGGACCCTGCATGTGGGAGCAGTCACTCCCCACTCCTTCCCCCTAACGCCTAGAAACTATGAAATACCTTGTGTCTATGGAATTGCCTATTCTCAACATTTCATATAATCATACAATATGTGGCCTTTTATGTCTGGCTTTTTTCACTTAGCATAAAGTTTTCAAGGTTCATGTAGCATGTATCAATACTTCAATTCCTTTTTATGGCTGAATAATATTCAGTAGTGAATATGTACCACTTTTTGTTTATCCTTTCTTCAACTGATGAACACAGGTCATTTTTTTTTTTTTACTATTATGAATAATCCTGTCAAAATCATTTGTGTAAAAGTTTTTGTGTGGATATACGTTTTCTGGTTTGTTTTGTGGAAATTTCTAGGAGTGGAATAGCTGGGTCATGTGATATCACATGGGTTATCACATGACCCAGCTATTTTGTGGAACTGATGGACTTACAAAGCGGCTGCTGTACCATTTTACATTCCTACCAGCAATGAATGGTGATTTCAGTTTCTCCACATTCTTGTCAATACTTGGCCATCTTTTTGATTCTAGCCATCCTAATGGGTGTGAAGTGGCATCTTATGGTTTTGATTTGCATTTCCCTCATGACTAATGATATTGATCATTTCATGTGTTTACAGGTTTTTGCTTAAATTTTGATTACATCAATAAAAGTACTCCTTATATGAATATCTCATTTAATTTATAAGCTCCAAATACTTTGCTAGATTAAAAAAAAAGACTGAAAAATTGGATAAACTTCTAAGTAAGATTAAACAATATGATGAAAGAAAAAGATAACAGATAAACTGCAGATACATAAAAAAATTTTAAAAATCAGCAATAGTTTAATGATAATAAATTTGAAAATCTACATGAAAGGGGTAATTCCTAAAAATATAGTTTATTATAATAAAAATATATAATAAAAATATAGTTCACCAAAACAAAATTAAAGATACAATGGAATAATCTTAGAGTTATCAAAGAAATCAAAGTAATAGTTAAAAATATTTCCACAGGGATGCCTGAGTAGCACAGTGGTTGAGCATCTGCCTTTGGCTCGGGGTGTGATCCTGGGGTTCTGGGATGAGTCATGCATCAGGCTCCCTGGAGAGAGCCTGATCCTCCCTCTGCCTATGTCTCTGCTTCTCTCTTTCATGAATAAATGAATAAAATCTTAAAAATATATATTTCCTATATATTTCCTATATATAATATAAAAATAATATATTTCCTATATATTATATAGGAAAAATATATATATTATTATAAAATAAAAATATATATTTCCTATATATATATTTTTCCACAAAGAAACAGTTTGTAGGCAAAACCTACCAAAATTTCAAGGAATACATCATTTCTATGATACAAAAACTCCTCCTCCAAAAAAAAGAGGTTATATTTATCAACTCATTCCATGAAACTAGAGCAACTTTCTTATCAAAAACAAAAGAAAGAAAAATTACATTTTATAACTGATGAATTGGCAAAGTTGAGAAATATGAATCAGCAAGATTTCTTTCACATTGCTATTTGAAGAGTAAACTTATACACTATTTTGGAAAACAATTTAGCATAATCTTATAAAGTTGAGTATTTCAATTCTCATGACAGAGTAATTTTACACTCAAAAGAAATTCTTGCCCACATGTACTAGGATATATGTATAAGAATGTGTATACAGAACTACTTGCTATCGCAAAACAAAATAAAAGTAGACACAACCATCAACAGTAAAATAGATTAATTTTGGCACATTCACAGTGATATATTACACAACGAAAATGAATAAATTATAGATTCTTGCAATAAATAACATGCATGAATCTTATAAACATGATGCTGAGAAAGAAAAGCAAGTCCCAATGTGACAGGTGTTTTACAAAGTTCAAAAACAAGCAAAACCAAATAATATATTGTTTGGACCTATATATGTGCTAAAACTTTTTTTAAAAAACAAAATTTTAAATAAAATAAAAAAGAGTGATAAACATAAAAATTGGGATGTGCAAGAAAGGAGGAGCACACAGGTAGACAAAAATGTCTGTTACTAATAATATGAGTTAACAGTTATTATATATTAAAATAATAAATAATAAAAGGACTATACATGGACCAATGATGATATTGTACATGAAAGAAAAATTATGACAAATACAAATCTGTACAGCTGGGATCCTTCAAAAAAGAGAGAAACCAACTCACTCTCGTCCCTAGAAAATCATCTATATTCAAACCACTCCAGAAAGGACTTAAATGATCCATGTGAAGAGAATAGGATATTTGGTCCTGAGTCACATCAAGCTAAGACACACTGTTATTAAAATTTAGTCACACCCAAACAAAAATCAGCTTTCTAGTGGGAGAAGTCAGCTGTCAGAACATACCCATCTAAGAGGCAAGAGAAGAGAAAAGAAAAAGGATGAAGATTCTGGAGATCCTCAAGTACATCCTGAAATAATTATTTCCAAACAAAATTTGACAGCTGTTTACATTCTCTCCAAAAATTTTATCTCAAGGTACTTCATTCAATTCTATGGACTCTGAATAAGAAAGACTCTGCACTGTACAAGAATGCATTTAATATCTATTAGGCACCCACTTTTGAAAATATCGCCTACAGAAGGAACTTTCAAGGCATACTGAAATTGTAAAAGTTAAAAATAACAAGTCTATAGGGTTTCTTTTACTTTTCTGGAAAGGAAAACCAGTTTCCTTTTTCTATAATTGAAAAATTGTCTTTAAGTAGTGGAAAAGTTCCCTCCCAAAGATATTGAAAGCTTTTAGTTCTGATAATGGGCAACAAATGTTCATAAAAAGTTACAGACTAATCCACATCACCATCACCAAATTGTTAGTGTCTGGGAACTACACAGATTATCCAGGACACCTATCCTAAGGGCAGACCAGACTGACTGAGTAGGAAAGAGAGCTTCGTTCATTCAGCATTATCATCCATTAATGTAGAAGCAGTCCTGTGGCATATGTTGGCATACTCCAACTCCCTGGCCTGCCTATACTAGCTGAGAGAAACTGAGTTTGAAATATTTCAGCACAGGTTCAAGATCTGCTAATTAACATCGCTTAAGCAAGTCTCCTATGAATAAACAAGTCAGTCTGACCTTTATATTATTTTAACCCAGTGATACAGGAGAGAACATTACTATTATAACACAATAATGAGGGATCCCTGGGTGGCGCAGCGGTTGAGCACCTGCCTTTGGCCCAGGGCACGATCCTGGAGACCCGGGATCGAATCCCACGTCGTGCTCCCGGTGCATGGAGCCTGCTTCTCCCTCTGCCTGTGTCTCTGCCTCTCTCTCTCTCTGTATGACTATCATAAATAAATAAAAATTAAAAAAAATAATAACACAATGAGTACCTACTCTGGCAAACACTGTGTTACGTTTGCTCTCATTTAATATTTATAATACTATAAGCAACAGATTTAAAGAGTGTCAGTAGGGACGTCTGGGTGGCTCAGCAGTTAAGTGTCTGCCTTCAGCCCAGGGCACGATCCTGGAGTCTAGGGATCAAGTCCCACATCAGGCTCCCCGTGTGCAGCCTGCTCCTCCCTCTGCCTGTGTCTCTGCCCCTCTCTCTCTCTGTGCCTCTCATGAATAAATAAATAAAATCTTTTTAAAAAATTAAAAACTTTAAAAAATTATAATAAATTAAAATTAAAAAAATTTTAAAAAGAGAGTATCAGTAACTTGCCCAAGGCTTCTCATTAATAAGTGATACAGCCTAGATTCAAACCTGATCTATGTGAATTCATCAGTTTGCTGTTTCTAGTATTTATTAATCAGGCAATAAGTTCATGGTTTAAATCTTCTCCCAATGAAGTCAACTTTGTTCCACTTCATCATATGGTATGTTCTCTGAAGTCCAGGTACTCACTCTGGGCCAGCAGACTGCACAATAAATCCATGGTATTTATCATTACATAAAAAAAGATTAACATGAGTATCCTTTGCTAGAGAATTAACTATTTATAGTTCTAAAAAGAAAAAGTTCACTTTTTAAATTCCATGACAGATTAGATTTTAAGAGTGAATAAAAATCATTGAATAAATTTCAAATACAAAATTAGCAACAAATGATAAAATGTCACTAATTCTCTTCGTTACAATAGAGTCTAAGGTCTCCAAACTATAGCCTAATCAGGGCCAGGTGCCTGTTTCCATAAATAAAGTTTTATTGGAATACTCATTTTCATAGTGTCTGTGGTACCTGTGCTTTGATGGCAGAGTTGAATATTTATGATTGAGACAATATTTATGATTCTGCAAAGTCAAAAATTTTTAATGTCTGTCCTTTTACAGAAAGTGTGTTGACTTCTATACTAGACAATCCAAAAACAAGAGTTTACTTTAGAAGTGTGATAAAGAATAAAAAAGACCAAAAAAAAATAAAAAAATAATAAAAAAAAGAATAAAAAAGACCATGATAAAAAGTGCTAAATATAAAACCATGACCAGTCTATAACAGCATAAAAATGTCAGCAACACTGTTTTTACCTTGAAGATTTTCCTTCTTCAACAAAGAATTGAGTTGATTCATAGCATTGAAGGCAAGAATCGACTCTACAGATGCTCTGTATCGCCCAGAATGCTCAGTGTTGACATTCAGCCCCAGGCTCTGAATTCCTTGTCCAGTCTCTATCCCTTCCAAGAGGAGAAGCTCATGAGGAAGAAAACTGGAAACAATGCTGTGAAGAGTTGGCTCCTTAGAATCTGGATCTAGCAACCAGCATGCCACCTGAATGGGTTCAAAGACATTTGTGCACATTTAAATTAGAAGGGGAAATCTCACTCATTTTCACTTAATACTATTTCAGTGGTCTTCCTAAGAGAGGAGAAGGAAACAATAATCGTAAGTTGTATCAGGACTCATTTTTGGTACTAATAAGAGCAGTTTTCAAAGAAGGAAAACTTAAAACTTTTCCATTACTACAACATTCCTGCTGATCTGGTTCTGAAATTAGCTTGAAAGTCAAGTGCCTCTCAGATAATTAAAACCATATTTCTGAAAATGTAGATGGAATCTTTTCCACTAAGGCTGATTTTGGCTAAGCTACTATAATAACAATGGGCCTATATAAGTTTTAGGTTTTTAAAAATTCTTTCAACATCATGAGAAGTGAAACATAAATGTTTTACCATTAAAAGTTTATACTCAAAGTTTCAGAAAGCCTGTAGGCTTTCCCCCAGGATGAGGGCCTGCCAACAGGACCATGCAACAAATCATTTGATTGCTTTTTTTAGCTCCCCTGCGAGACTAGAAGACTTGTACTGTCTACAGGTCAAAGCTAAATTAGAATAGGGGAAATCTAAGCCCTCTTCATAATCCTGACAATTAAATGACTCATTACTTCTTCTGTAGGTTAAGAATGTAGTTTGATAGGGGAATGTGATATTGTAATTACAGTAAGAAATATGAACTTGGTCTTTGTCCCCATTTCTAGCAGGGAACTTCTAAAACCCTGGAAACTTTCTAAACTGCGAGAAATAAAGGATCTTTTGTTATGTTAATGAGGTTACTTAAGGCTGGGAGTTGGCTGCCAGAGGAACCAACCTTGTGATTGGAGGGCTAGAACTTCCAGTCTTGTCCCCTGACCTGTTGGGAGGAACCTGGAGGTTGAACTGATCAGGGATGGCCAATGATTGAATCAATTGTGCCTATGTAATGAAGGCTCCATAAGATCCCAAAAGGACAGGGTTTGGAGAGCTTCAAGGTTTGTGAACACGGAGGTGCTGGCAAGAGTGGTAATCCACTGAGTGCATCAGTATTATTAGATTCTTGAGGAACTTTTACTAAAATGGATTATGAGAGGAATTTTGGAGGAGTGTTTGGTTTTGGATGCTGCAGAATGGAAGAGCACAGGGTTGATGTAGGACCCACATCTCACTACGGTACAATCGAAGTTGAGTGTATGTGATCCAGACACAATGGAGTTTATTCCCTATGGGAACAGCTAGCCTGGTGCCCTGGATAAAAGCCATTGTAGTCCGTTTATCTTGAGAAGACAACTATCCCTCTTTTATTCTTCATATGCAAGCCATATGGGACTGCTTTATGATAACTGGGGTATTTATCTGCTGAAATCTACCCATTACCCAGGTCATAGTAAATGCTGTGGTTTAAAGTGGCTCTTTTCACACAGGTACCCCATATAATCCTAATGTTGCAAAACTGAGGGATAGTTTGGAAAGCCTCATTATATTGGTCTTCTAAACTTCCTCTCATTGGCCTTAGAGATGGTAATAAAAACATTAGGTGTATTAACAAGAGAATGGGAAGAGGCAGGGAGAGGTCAAGAGACTTCCCAACAAGGTAGAAATTTTTAAAAGGTTAAGAAATAAGGTGAATATGAAGAAAATATTGACAGGAGCAAGAAAAAGAGGAAATAGAAAGGGAAGAGTCTCAGGACTTACCCTAGCAGGGTGGACATCTTTAGATGGTTATTATGAAATGTGATGAATAAAATGGGTACTGATAGATTAAAAAAAGATTTTAATAAAGAACCACCAAAGGCTGGGTGGGTCAAAGCAACTCCCTTCTAGTCCCCCAACATTAAAGCACCCCAAACAACACTGGTTTATTTACCATAATTTGGAGAAATTTCAAAATCTTGAAGACAGATCTCTTTACAATTTCTTTACAATGAGAAACCTGACCAGCAATCAGTGTTAGGCAGATTAATCAAGTTAAAAACTGATAAAAGAGATGGGGTGGGAGGGAGGCCTTGGCTCAACACTTCCCTGGTGACTCAAAGCCTTTCAGACAAGAGTAGGTAAAACTGTCAGGAAGTGGAAAAGAAAAGTTTCCAGGACTCCTTGATGGGAAATAGAGGAACTGTGATACCAAAACCCACTGAAGCCCTGACTTGGGCTACAAGGGTAAAAATGTAATGGTAGACAGGATTATATAAATTGGAATGTTTAAGCAGATATTATGTAAAGAAGTTGTATCCACTTGGGGCACATAGTTACCTCAGTTAAAGGGTCTGCCTACGGCTCAGGTCATGATCTTGAGGTTCTGGGATTGAGCCCTGGCTCCCTGCTCAGCAGGGAGTCTGCTTCTCCCCCTGCCCTTCCTCCTGCTCATTCTCTCTCAAATAAATAAAATCTTTTTAAAAAGAAAGGAAGTTGTACCTCCTTTATCTGAATATTTTATGGTTATAAGTGTTATATCTGTCTGGGGAACACCTTCCTTACCTAGTTTCATAAAACCAAAACATGTTGATGAAATCCTAATGGAGGTTATAATTAGAAATATAAGGGTTGATAGAATTAAGGAAAAAGTCTGAGGAGAATCTCTGTTTGAACAGGCTTTAGATGAGGTGGTTGGGTCCCCACCTGACTGCATCTTGGGAATGGACTGACAGAGGAATATGCCTTATGTCTGACAGAGGAATATGCCCCATAATTAGTATTATAAAACACAAAGCATATAAATACTACCCCTTAAGCAATGTTAAATGCACATGCTCAGTGTGAACCAATAAGACTGCCTGAACCTGTACAGTGTAGAATGAAGCTCAAGTGCTGGTAGGCACAAATTCTTTATGCAGTAGCCCTATGTGAGACTGGGGCTAATGACAAGAGTCTGTGAGCATCTCCCAACAGTGACTACTGGGGCTTTAAATAAGAGAATTTCCATTTGAGGGTATTTGTGGCCTTGTTATCTGACATGATTAATTGAAGCTATTCTATGACTAAAGGATGTAACATAGCCTTGAAACCTGAAATACCCACCCAACATGGGTGATATCTGAGAAATGCTCTAATGGAGATGGCAGTGCCCAGTAGAGTTCCATAATAAAATGGAAACACATTATACAGGATCATGCTGACTGGGGAATGCAAAGAAGAGATACTCAAGAGCAGGGAGCCTCTTTCCTCTTAGGCTTGACTCTGGAATTGTGTGAGGAGAAGCTGGTGGATTCTACTGTCACTTGGACAGTGCTCTATAAACAGCTCTTGACTGACTGAAAAGAGCTGCTAGGTTTGCAGATAGCAGTTCCAAAGTGAATGAATAATACCTTCTTTTGGAAGGTCATCCTTCTATTCAAAGATAGAAACAGATCATCCTGGTGTGCTGAATTGCATGCTATTTTCCTAGCAGTGATGAAAGAATTGAACAGCTGGGAAAAGGCCCTATATATATGGATTTTCACTGGCTCATGAATAATGCCCAACAGCCTGCCCAAAATGTCAGTCAAGATGGCAACAGAGATCTGGCCTGCTAAAGGGATGCTCTTTTGGGACACGGTCCTATGGAAATTTGAAGGGGTGCATTAAAGTAGGGCACATTAATGCCTTTCACAAGAACTCCCTTCTAGATTTACAAGGTGACTAGAATCATCAAGCAGATGTCTCAGTATGCCCCTTTGAGATGGTTGCTTGGGTCCATGAAATGAGTGGACATGGTTTGCTACATCAAAGCAGAGATGGGTAGAATATAGGCATATTCCTCTTGTACCCACTGAGGCACAGAATGCCAAAACAAACTTACTTTATAGGTTAACAAGAGAGAGAGACTACAGATGGTTATTTGGCAAATTCCCCAGTAGGAAGGCCAGGAATATAGCTGGCAGATGAGACTAATGCTAGCAGCCTTGGGGAGGTACAAATGGGTCCAGATAGGAACAGACATGGACACTGGACCATGCTTTGCTTATCTAATTGTAGGTGCAAATGTTCTGAGTCCTATAAAAGAACCAGAACAGAAAACACTGCACCAGTTTGGATGGTGGACCATCATTTCTTCAGACCAAAGCTCATAATGTTCAACAATAGGTAAAGAGATATCCTTCTCAAGTACTACTGGTTTGACAGAGAACTGGAATGGGCAATTAAAACACAGGCTGTCTAAAATGGGGGGAGATAAAGGCAGGAAGAACTGGCTTATATACCTTCATGAGTATGTGCTCCCACTCAACATGAACATGAGTGGGGCTAAAGGAGTGTCCCACTGGATATAGTTCTCTGTTGGGTCTGGGTTACTAAGGGTGGGGAAGGTGTTGATATACTTTCTTCCTCACATCACCTCAACTTTTTTCCTCTTAGCTGATGCAGGGGTCACAGGACCAGGACTACAAGTATTGGGCTGGAAATGGTTGTTTCCTAAGCAAGAAACTATAATCATGCCAGATGGGGTGAAGGCACACCCGGCCCCATCAGGCCCTTATGAACTGTAACATAAAAGTTAAAAGTATAGAAGGAAAAATAGTAGCTATGAGTAAAGAAATTAATAAATGGGTTATATAATGAAGAAAATCCAATAGTAACACCTCAAGAGAGGCTCTAAGCAAGAGATGATATTGTCTCTTAGCTCAGTTATGCCAGATATCTGAAAGAGTGAAGCTCTATATTGTGGACACTCCTCTTGCTTCTGGAACCTGGTAAAAATCAAATGGAAGCTTGCAAACCTGGGAGACATTTTCCATATGATAATGATGATAAACTGAATAGTTAATAACTGAATGGGATGCTAGTAATGTGCCAACTTCCTTTGATTTTTACTATTGTTTTGCTATAACAATCATGTTATAATAATCGTGTTTAAATTCCAGGGGTGGACTGTGATACTGTGATTCATGATAAGAAATGTGTATTTGGTCTTCATCTTCATTTCCAAAATCCTTGAAATTTGCTAAAATGAGAGGGAGATGAAAGATGTCTGTTGTTACGTTAATGAGGTAGCTTTTGAATGACCCTAGGTCACATCACCTAAGAATGAAGAATGGCTGCCAGGAGAACCAATCCTGTGACTGGAGGGTTGGAACTTCTAGTCCCACCTCTCCTGGGATGAGGGAGGGGGGTGCTGCACCACTGGCCAATGATTTAATCAATCATTCTAGTATATGAAGGCTCCATAAAAACCCAAAAGACAGGATTTGGAGAGCTTCCAGGTTGGTGAACACATGGACATGCAGGGAGAATGATGTGTTTGAAGAGGGTATAGAAGCTGTGCTCCTTCTTACACTCCTGACCCTATGTATCTCTTCATCTGGCTGTTGATTCATATCCTTTAATATCTTTTTGTAAAAAAAAGCCTCAGTAATCTAGAGAATTAACTGGTTTTATGAGCTCTGTAAGCCCTTCTAGCAAATTAATTGAACTCAAGGAGGAGGGTGGTGGGAACCTTTGATTTATAGCTAATGGGTCAGAAGCACAGGTAATGACCTGGGTAGATAGTGTCAGAATGAGTTCAATTTTAGAATAATCGGCTGGTACACAGAGAATTGTTGGAGCTACAGGGACCCACATTAGAAATTGGTCGTCAGGAACCTTTTAGAGAAGATAGAATAAGGTAGTTTGATGTAAAAGTTGGTAAATGTTTCTTAGAAGAGATTTTTAAAATTAATAGTTTATCTTCTTATATCAAAAGTGTTGTGATTGGGCAGCTCCAGTGGCTCAGCGGTTTGGCGGCGCCTTCAGCCCAGGGCATGGTCCTGGAGGTGACCCAGCATCGGGTCCCACGTCAGGATCCCTGAATGGAGCCTGCTTTTTTCTCTGCCTGTGTCCCTGCCTCTCTCTCTGTGCCCCTCATGAATAAATAAATAAAAATCTTAAAAAAAAAAAAGTGTTGTGATTGATAAAACCAATTATGGGATATTTCAAGTAGTTTATGCAAAAAGTGCTATAGTTAATCTGAGATGGTATAGTGGTTTTAATAAGAAGCTCATATTACACATATTCTCATTTTGGACTCTGGAACATCAAAATTAAGTGATAACTTTTTTTTTATATTCAGTAAACGTCAGTTTAAAAACTACATAGAACTTAACCCTAGCCTGAACTATAGAAAAGGACAGTAGCTTCAGCTTTCTGAAAATGTCTTTGAAAATCTTCCCCAAAAAGCTCAAGAAACTAAGAAACCAAAATTTATCCCATTATTGATTATATTGCTAATAACAACCAAGTAGTATTATATCTCAATTCAAAATTAATATTTCATCCACAATAGCCAAACTGTGGAAGGAGCCTTGATGTCCATCGAAAGATGAATAAATATGTGGTGTATATACATACATACATACACACACACACACACACACACACACACAATGGAATATTACTCAGTCAATAGAAAGGACGAATACCCACCATTTGCTTCGACGTGGATGGAACTGGAGGATATTATGCTGAGTGATGTAAGTCAATCGAAGAAGGACAATCATTATTATATGGTTTCACTCATACGGAGAGTATAAGAAATAGTGAAAGGGATTATAGGGGAAGGGAGGGAAAATGAGTGGGAAAAATTAGAGGGTGACAAAACATAAGAGACTCCTAACTCTGGGAAATGAACAAGGGGTAGTGGAAGGGGAGGTGGGCATGGGGATGGGGTGACTGGGTGACAGGCACTGAGGAGGGTACTTGATGGGATGAGTACTGGGTGTTATACTATATGCTGGCAAATCGAACTTTAATTAAAAAAAAATATATATATATATAAACAATAAAATTAATGTTTCATATGCCTCATGTATCCAGTATCCACAGGGGGAAAAATGATATCTCTTTGAGAACTATGATATTGTAAACAAATGTCCTGTGAAAATGTATTATACTACAAAATGTATGTTACAATAACATAAGTTACCCTTTGATTAATAACTCAGTCATCATTATGAGAAGTGTATAATGCTTTGCTATTATAATAGCGAAGATCTCATGGGCTAGTAATCTGTCCCTATGCTTAACGACCCTAACTACTATTTTTTTGGATGTCTTATATCTACACATTTTTCTTATTTTCTGCTTCTGTCTTCACGGATATTTGAAATACCTTGCTCTCATATATTTAAATCTGACAGTTCTCATTTCATTTCTAATTTATTATGAGACAGAAAATTTAAAACACAACCAAAACAGAAAAATTTTACATCTCTGAGGAAAGATATGAACTTTAGTGCTTGGAATTTTTGGAATCTCTATTTTTATCTACACAGACGTATTTGGTGCATAACATTCTGTTCTGAGTGAATGAGATTAACTGGATAAAGAAGTGACTAAATATCAAGTCATTTAAGAATTAACACTACACGTTAAAAAAATTTTTTTAAGTAAGGTAAAAGTTAAATAAGACTTGAAACCTTAGGATCTTCATAACTTTGTTCCAGGGAGATACCACAAGACAGAAGAAGAATTTTATAGCTCTGGATGAAGTCATAGATGATAACAGAACGTTTTTTATCAGATTCCTCTTGAAAGCAGGATAGAAGGTACCACATTCTGTCTTTCACAGTCAGGCTTGGATCCAGAGATGGTGGGACCAAACTGGAACTAATTTCTTTAAAGAAACAAAAAGTCTTTTAAGGCAAAAATTATATCCATTCATTTGAAGCAGTGTTTTTTTTAATGAAAAGATTGAAAAAGACTCAGAAGCCTAAGGGTCTAGTTCCACGGAACCAATAATTGAGCATGACCTTATTCAAGTCATGTTGGCTATATAGATGAAGTACTTCGTATTATAAAAATTAAGGCATGTGCCATGTAATTTATAATGCTCTACGTAATTAGGTGAAATTTTTAAATATCAAGATTTCTAAAATCAAATTTACATTTCTCAAAATAAGGAATTAAAAGCATAAAAGTTATTTTGAAAGGAATTTTAAATGAACTACTTTTTAAAAAGATTTAGAAAAAAATAAAAAAATAAATGAAAAATAAAAAGATTTAGTATGAACAATAATGTTACATCTAAAAAAAATAAAACTTCAAGTATCTACTCAACACAACACATTCTCCCTCAAAACCACCAAAAATATTTCATGCTTATTCAGGAATAGACATTATATGGCATTCTTTAAAGTGTTTACTTATTTATTTTGCTCCTGTCTACAACCAATCTATCAGCTAGGTAATGCAACAACTGTAATCAGATCTGGCTTTTCCAGATCATATCCTCTCAATTCCACAGACATCTGCAAAGGCTGTAGATGTTCATTCAGCTCATTAATATTTCTAGGTAAGTTCCAGACCCAGTCAATAACACGAAAAAAGTCTGAGAAGAAACTCCTATGTTCCAGTCTTCAAAAGCAAACCCTCAAAGTGGCCGGGGAGTCCCTAAGTCTCCATTACCCCTAAGAAGAAAAAATAGTATTAGTAGCCCATGTAATAAGTAGAGAGGAGTAAAGGTGATCCTTTAGACATTCATTCTAGTTAATATATGAGATAATGTACACATATCCACTATCCACCCCCCAAATTTTTTAAGAGTAAAAATAAATTCTAGTTAAGTATCAGGAAATTAGGTCAACAAATTCTCAACAAATAGGTCACTATCCTAATAGAGATTATATTAAAATTATGTGATGATTAAGCCAAATAGTGATTACTTACCAGGATGCTTTTGTTCCTTCTGCAATGAAAAATAATAGGCATCTCTTCCACCCCAGCATACTGCCAGACCAACCAGCAGAATGTCATCACAACCTTTAACAGGAATGCCATCATCTCTATTAGGGGTTTCCTGAGGTGAGCTAACTAAGTAAATCAAAAGTGAAATAGTTAAAAATCTCAAAACAAAGTCATTAAACTGAATGTTAAAAAAGCAATGATTATAATAAAAAACTATTTGGCAAAATTTCCAGATCCCTAAAATATGCATTATTTGGATGGTAATTTTTAGTTATACGTAAAATCTTTCTAGATTTTAAATTTAGTATTAAATTTTTTTAAAGCTGCATTCTGAATTGCTAGAACTCAAACAGGAATAAAGACCAAAGTATAAAAATTGTGCAGTGACCTCACAGCAATTCTTTTAAGACTATTTATTTATTTATTTAACAGAAAGAGAGAGAGAACAAGTAATGGGAACAGCAGAGGAAGAGCAGGCAGGGAGCCTGATATGGGGTTTGAATGACCTGAGCCAAAGGCAGGTGCTTAACCAACTGAGCCACCTAGGCACCTCAAACTCAGCAATTCTAAATACAAAGAAACTCCAAAAAATCAAACATCTTACTTCTTCGTGAAGAATCTGATATGAATTTGAATTTGGAGCCAACATATATTCTAAAATAAGGCATCTCCAACTTCAGAGATACAGGTCCAAAATCAATCTATCTTATTTACAATTATATCCCAATACCTTGAAAATAAATGGCACGTATTTGTTAAATTTAAGTGAACAATTTTATCCCACTAACCCCACCACAATGTGCTCAATTTTATATATGTTGAATGAAAAATGAAAAGTACTAATCAATATAAAAGTATATAAAACTTGTCATTAATACATGTGCTCCATGACTTAAGTGTGCATTGACAGACAAATGAATAAGGAAGATGTGGTATACATATACAATGAAATATTACATTGCTAAAAAAAGGGATGAGAACTTGGCATGTAAGGTAACATGGACCTAAAGGGTATTATGCTAAGTGAAATAAATCAGACTGAGAAGACAAGTAACATATGATTTTACTTCAGATGTAGAATCTAAAACAAAAACACACAAATGAATAAACAAAAAGTAGAATCAGACCCATAAATACAGAGAACAAACGGATGATGGTTGCGAGAGGGAATGTGAGGTGAAAGTTTGGGCAAAATGGGTGAAAGGGAGTGGGAGAGACAGGCCTCTGGTTATGGAATGAATAAGTCATGGGAATAAAAGACACAGCATAAAGAATATAGTCAGTAATACTGTAATAGCAATGTATGAGGACAGATGGTAGCTATATTCGTGGTAAACATAGTGCTATGTATAAACTTGTTGAATCACTATGTTGTACACATGAAGTTAATATAACATTGCGTGTCAACTACACTAAAAAAAAAATTAAAAGCAAAACACATGTTCCATGAATTGAAGATCAAATACTCAAACTTTTTTTTTTGCTTTGACAGTTTGAAGTTTTCTTTTTTTAATTTTTTTATATGTGTATTTTTTATTGGAATTCGATTTGCCAACATAGAGTAAAACACTCAAATTTTATGAAAAAGTTCATTCATAAATGCAGAGATTTAAGAAATCTGATCAAATCTTCAATTTCCACAGCAGGTTGTCAAGCTGACTACAGCAATTCCCCATGGAACAGAATCCTTATTGTCATGAAACAAGATAGGAATATACATACATGGCATTATTTGACAAAAGGTTCAATGCTTTAAAACTTGGAGGGGCTCAGTAAGGCTTTGGGATCAACATTTTGGCATAGAATTCATGAACATTAGTGGAGATACAAGCCTACTTGAGAGAAGTACTGAAAAATGCAGCTAATGTACGTTGTTAAAAATATAGTGCCTATTTTCTATGTCCTTTTGTGATTATACAAGTGAATGTGGATATTACAATTTAATATAATTCATGAGCACTGATTATTAATAAAAACCATGATGCTATACTATTAAGACACCAAAAAGGTGATACTTGTTCAAAACATATATTTTAGTTTTTACAAACTTGTATTCTAACATTAACATATATATATATAATCATATATTTATATATGATTTTTCTTAAAAAGAAACATCATGTTTAGTGGTAAATCTTTAGTAAATCTTAGCATACTCTAGCACCAGATATGGCCTGGAGTTGAGGAAGCAGGGACAGGTAAGTGACCTCTGTGGAGTCTCATAAAATGAGAAGGATAAGGAAGGCAACCATCAAAGAGCTCCACGGTCTGACACAGGGCAAAGTCCAGAATAGCACTGTACAAAGAGCTGCTGTTTGAGAGACGGACTCCTGATATACCCAAAGATTAAGCTGCCAAATGTTATTCCAATGCTGGCCCCTAAACCAGCCACAACTGTGGTAGCCACAATAGCAATAAGGTTGGCTGCTAGGTCCTTGTCCTAAGATAAAAGAGTGGTCTAGAACTCCCTTTGGACCACCTAGTATGGACATCTACCATAGGAAGGCTATTCAGGTGGGATTCGTGGCTTATGAAGAAAGAGGCAGACACAGGCTTGATTAGACAACAGCTGTTAAAAGTAAATCAGAGCCAGAGGAAGGAGTAGTGCCTTGGTGGTCTGGATTAGTTCAGTATCCCAGCTTGAGCTTTTTTCTCAATGTTCAGCTCTATATCCACACGTCCTGGAGTCACCCCTCCCTCATCAGATGGCAACTACTATTAATCTAGTTGTGCTCAATGAAAAGGCTGTTCTACAGGTAAACCCACATAGAAGAAACTTTAATTAAATTCTGAGTAAATTTACACTTAATATCCAATACCAAAAAGGCTCACACCCATCCCAACCCACTATATTACATATAGATATGAAAATATGAAAAACTAAAAAAAAAAATCTTACCTTGCTTAAATCTACCACCGATAGCAGCACTTTTAGAAGACGTGAAATTACTGATCTTTTCACAAGCCAGTGAGATGGAAAATCGATTTTTGCACTGCCACTCCTTAATGAATGTTTGAAAGAGAGTTTGGTCACTTGCTACATCAATTATGGCCAAACTTTCTGGGCTGAATGAGGCTGGAGTTAATTGCAATCCATCCTGTGATAACTGCAGTGAAAAACTTGTATCTCTAATAGGACCATCGTCTTCTAAACCATTTCTACTCTCTGAACTTAAATCTTGGTTTTTAATATTTGGAGATGAGCCAAATGAGTAACTTTTACCAAGCTGTAAAACACTATGCGTATTCCGAAGTCTTACAGATGTTTCAAGAGTACTTGGAAATACCAGCTTAGGAGCAGATGCTGGAATGGGTGTAGGAGGAATGAGTCCAATATCATCGACTATACAGTTTTCTTTACAAGGCAAAAGGGATGAGGTTTCACCATGAAGGGCATTATTCTCCAGTGTCCCAATCTTGCTTTTTACTTCAGTATTAGGGGAAAATGAGATTCCTTCCACTTGATTTGGCTCCAAATCTGAAATCACTTTTTGTTTGTCATTAAACTGAGTATTTTTTCCTTTCAAACTAGACAAGTTGATAGTGGTTAATTTTTGCTTTTCATTTTCCAGAGGACTGGACACTTTGTCTAAAATTCTTTGCAGTCCTGGACTTAAATCAAATGATGCCCCTGACCACGTGAATGAATTATTTTCCCCTGTTTCAATTAACATGGGTTTTTGAAACCTTTCATCTTTATCTTCTCCAATTACTTCTCTTTGTGGATAACCATTGCCTATAGTTGCTGGATCACTTAGTTCTAATGCTCTAAGAGATACTGCAGTATTCAGTTTCTCTTGGACAGAACATATTTCTACATTGTCCAAAGCTTCAACCATCTGAGCAGAATCTATTTCTGAAAATAAAATAGACTCATCACTGAAACAAGTGAACTGATGCTGATTATCTTGATTCTCATTCGTATTTGATTTTCTAATTGGGCCTTCTGGTTGCAGACACATAGAATGACTAAAATGGTTTGATGTTAGTTCAGAAGAAAAGGGTTCTTTCACTTGTATGTCGGGTGGTTGTTCTTTTACTAGGTAGTCTTCACTAAAACTGTCAAACAGTAAATTATCACTCAAATTCAAACTTGTTTCAGGAACTGGCGAACATTCTACTTCTATACCAGTGGTAGCTCTCTTTTGAGGAACCAGAGGCATAAATGGTTTCACAGTTTCTTGTGTTTGATAACCTTGAAGAAAACTATTTAATTGAGAGTCAGTGACAGAAAGTTCACTCCCTTTAAAACAAGGGCCATTTTCCCTCAAGAGTATTGGAGAATGAAAAATTGAGCTTTCTGGAGTCAGGATACCAACTCCATGGGAATCAGTGTCTTGTTTCACAGTCTCTACAGTCTTAAGTTCCAAATGATCTGTATTTGTCACTCCTGGAGAATGTTGTTCACCAGGAAAAGTAATATGAATCTCATTCTGAAAAGAGCTTACCGAGCTCTGTTTGTCTAAGTTCTTTTGCATCGTCCCTATTGCCAGGTTGGCATCCTTTGCTCCTTGTTTGGCATTTTCAGTTGCCATCTGTTGTATTATTTTCTCTGACTGAGTATCCAGGTAGAAACTATCTTCAAATTCACAAGGAGTTAAACCTAAGTCAGAAACACAATTATTCTTAGTTTTGTTTGCTGTATAAGCCTCTGTTTTTTCTTGTGTTCTAGAGGTATTTAGAAAATTCTCATGCTGGCCTGATTTTCCAGTTGGGAGATGTATTCCGAGTATCTCATCACTGCTTATATTATCTCCTGATACCTGAAGATTATTTGTTTTATTTTCCTCACCATTAAACTTTGTACTTCCACACTTGATAATAACATTTGAGTCTCTATTCATATAACTACTACCTGTCTCACAGGGCATTTGTTCCTCTATTACTTTTTTCTGTTTGATATAAGTGTTTGTCTGTTTATCAGAATGTTTTTCTGGGCACTGGTTAATTGAATGGGTGTCATGTTTTATATAAACATTCTGGTTTTTTGAATCATTTTGTACTATCGGTTCTTTGTTTATTTTTTCTGACTCAACAACTAATCCTCTCCCATTTTCACTAACCATACTAGCGGGTTGATAAGTTACTTTTTTACTTTGGGATCGTGTGATAAAATGTTCCACAAGAATATCACTAGTTTTTGTTTTTTTCTTTGAACTTTGTTTTCTTTGTGATGAGAAGGATGCTTTGCTATATTTTCCATCAGCACAGAAAGTTACATTTTTAGCAAAAGGCTCTGGACTTCTAAATTCCATATTCTGTCCATCTAAGGTAAATAAGTCTTCACAATAAACAGGATTAGACATAGTCTGTTCCTGTAAATCAATTCTATCCATCCCAGTGTCTTTCACAGGGCTACTGTGTCTGGATCGTTTTACATGTTTTCTATGTTTCCAAGATCCAGAGGCAGTACTGATCTTTTCTGAACTGAAATTCAGAGCTGCTTTTTTTGTTTTCTCAAATAAGAGAGTCTGAACCACTTTCTTAGTGTGTCTTCTTCCCTCATTCAGAGAGGTTTTTAGCTTCTCTCTACTTATATTCAAAGAAACCTGTTTTCTTGCCCTGGAAATGGCATGAGCCTGGTGTTCTTGATTCCCATTCTGTAACTTACAATAAAAGGAATCTGTATGCTCTCCACTTTTCTGTAGATCTTGCACTGTATTTGGTGAATGCTGAGCAGAAGAATCACTAAACATTGAGTTACTTTTTTTCTTTAACACTAGTCTTTTACAAGATCCATTAGTTTGGGGTACAAATTTCTGTTCCTTTACTTCTGACTCACTGCTGGGCGATGACTGTGTATCAGAATTTAAAAGGGAATGTAGATTCCACTGCACTCCCATTTCAACTAAGTCCTGCTGCAGAATCATTTTGGCTTCTTCCACAATAAGGGCTGCTGCTTCTCTATCAGTTAAACATTTTCTGCCAGTCACCCAAATAGTTCGCATATGCCTACGTTCTTCAGCCGCTTCCTCTTCCTCATCCACTGCCTTTCGGGCACTATATAAGGAGGCAGGAAAAGAAAGAAATTAATGCACTGGATTCATTCATGCATGCCAAAATATTTAAGCATTAATCTAATCTATTCTAGGAACTAAAGAAATAGCACTGAACAGGAGGGAAATATTTTATTTTAGAGCTTACATTCTAGTTGGGGAAATCAGAAAACAAACACACATTAAAATGCCTTCTATGTCAACAGATCATAAGAGTATACAAAAAATAAAGCACCAGGAAGGGATGAGTAGTTCTGTAATTTTTAAACAGCATAATTAGAGAAGGCCTCACTAAGATCCATTAAGCAGAAACCTTTTATAATTGTGTCATAAAACTTTCATTGAAAACAAATCCTCCGATGTAATATGAACTCTGGACAAAATACTTAAAGGAACTGGAGACCGACTAAAAAAAAGGAAAGAGGGGTAACTAAAATCTTGGATAAAAACCTAGAGTTTTGTAGTATAACCTGAAATCTGGCATTGTGATGCCCCCAGCTATGGTTTTCTTTTTTAAAATTCCCCTGGCTATTCGGGGTCTTTTCTGAATCCACACAAATCTTAAAATAATTTGTTCTAAGTCTCTGAAGAAAGTCCATGGTATTTTGATAGGGATTGCATTGAACGTGTAAATTGCCCTGGGTAACATTGACATTTTCTTTTTTTTTTTTTTTTTTTTTTTTTTTTTAACATTGACATTTTCACAATATTAATTCTGCCAATCCATGAGCATGGAATATTTTTCCATCTCTTTGTGTCTTCCTCAATTTCTTTCAGAAGTGTTCTATAGTTTTTAGGGTATAGATCCTTTACCTCTTTGGTTAGGTTTATTCCTAGGTATCTTATGCTTTTGGGTGCAATTGTAAATGGGATTGACTCCTTAATTTCTCTTTCTTCAGTCTCACTGTTAGTGTATAGGAATGCCATTGATTTCTGGGCATTGATTTTGTATCCTGCCACACTACCAAATTGCTGTATGAGTTCTAGCAATCTTGGGGTGGAGGCTTTTGGGTTTTCTATGTAGAGTATCATGTCATCGGCGAAGAGGGAGAGTTTGACTTCTTTGCCAATTTGAATGCCTTTAATGTCTTTTTGTTGTCTGATTGCTGAGGCTAGGACTTCCAATACTATGTTGAATAGCAGTGGTGAAAGTGGACATCCCTGTCTGGTTCCTGATCTTAGGGGAAAGGCTCCCAGTGCTTCCCCATTGAGAATGATATTTGCTGTGGGCTTTTCGTAGATGGCTTTTAAGATATCGAGGAAAGTTCCCTCTATCCCTACACTCTGAAGAGTTTTGATCAGGAATGGATGCTGTATTTTGTCAAATGCTTTCTCTGCATCTAATGAGAGGATCATATGGTTCTTGGTTTTTCTCTTACTGATATGATGAATCACATTGATTGTTTTACGAGTGTTGAACCAGCCTTGTGTCCCGGGGATAAATCCTACTTGGTCATGGTGAATAATTTTCTTAATGTGTTGTTGGATCCTATTGGCTAGTATCTTGTTGAGAATTTTTGCATCCATGTTCATCAGGGATATTGGTCTGTAATTCTCCTTTTTGGTGGGGTCTTTGTCTGGTTTTGGAATTAAGGTGATGCTGGCCTCATAGAACGAGTTTGGAAGTACTCCATCTCTTTCTATCTTTCCAAACAGCTTTAGTAGAATAGGTATGATTTCTTCTTTAAACGTTTGATAGAATTCCCCTGGGAAGCCATCTGGCCCTGGACTCTTGTGTCTTGGGAGGTTTTGGATGACTGCTTCAATTTCCTCGCTGGTTATTGGCCTGTTCAGGTTTTCTATTTCTTCCTGTTCCAGTTTTGGTAGTTTGTGGCTTTCCAGGAATGCGTCCATTTCTTCTAGATTGCCTAATTTATTGGCGTAGAGCTGTTCATAATATGTTTTTAAAATCGTTTGTATTTCCTTGGTGTTGGTATTGATCTCTCCTTTCTCATTCATGATTTTATTAATTTGAGTCTTCTCTCTCTTCTTTTTAATAAGGTTGGCTAATGGTTTATCTATCCTATTAATTCTTTCATCAAGACAGTGTGGTACTGGCACAAAAACAGACACATAGACCAATGGAACAGAATAGAGAACCCAGAAATGGACCCTGAACTTTATGGTCAACTAATATTCGACAAAGGAGGAAAGACGATCCACTGGAAGAAAGACAGTCTCTTCAATAAATGGTGCTGGGAAAATTGGTCATCCACATGTAGAAGAATGAAACTAGACCACTCTCTGTCACCATACACAAAGATAAACTCAAAATGGATGAAAGATTTAAATGTGAGACAAGACTCCATCAAAATTCTAGAGGAGAACACAGGCAACACCCTTTTTGAACTTGGCCACAGTAACTTCTTGCAAGATACATCCACGAAAGCAAAAGAAACAAAAGCAAAAATGAACTATTGGGACTTCATCAAGATAAGAAGCTTTTGCACAGCAAAGGATACAGTCAACAAAACTCAAAGACAACCTACAGAATGGGAGAAGATATTTGCAAATAACATATCAGATAAAGGGCTAGTTTCCAAAATCTATAAAGAACTTCTTAAACTCAACACCAAAGAAACAAACAATCCAATCATGAAATGGGCAAAAGACATGAAGAGAAATATCACAGAGGAAGACATAGACATGGCCAACATGCACATGAGAAAATGCTCCGCATCACTTGCCATCAGGGAAATACAAATCAAAACCACAATGAGATACCACCTCACACCAGTGAGAATGGGGAAAATTAACAAGGCAGGAAACAACAAATGTTGGAGAGGATGCGGAGAAAAGGGAACCCTCTTACACTGTTGGTGGGAATGTGAACTGGTGCAGCCACTCTGGAAAACTGTGTGGAGGTTCCTCAAAGAATTAAAAATAGACCTGCCCTACGACCCAGCAATTGCACTGTTAGGGATTTACCCCGAAGATTCAGATGCAATGAAACGCCGGGGCACCTGCACCCCGATGTTTCTAGAAGCCATGTCCACAATAGCCAAACTGTGGAAGGAGCCTCGGTGCCCATCGAAAGATGAATGGATAAAGAAGATGTGGTTTATGTATACAATGGAATATTACTCAGCCATTAGAAACGACAAATACCCACCATTTGCTTCAACGTGGATGGAACTGGAGGGTATTATGCTGAGTGAAGTAAGTCAATCGGAGAAGGACAAACAGTGTATGTTCTCATTCATTTGGGGAATATGAATAATAGTGAAGGGGAATATAAGGGAAGGGAGAAGAAATGTGTGGGAGATATCAGAAAGGGACACAGAACATAAAGACTTCTAACTCTGGGAAATGAACTAGGGGTGGTGGAAGGGGAGGAGGGCGGGGTGTGGGGGTGAATGGGTGACGGGCATGGAGGGGGACACTTGACGGGATGGGCACTGGGTGTTATTCTGTATGTTGGTAAATTGAACACCAATAAAAATTAATTTATAAAAATAAAAAATAAAAAATAAAAACCTAGAGTTTAGGGCAGCCCCGGTGGCGCAGCGGTTTAGCGCCACCTGCAGCCCAGGGTTTGATCCTGGGGACCCTGGATCGAGTCCCACATCAGGCTCCTTGCATGGAGCCTGCTTCTCCCTCTCCCTCTCCCTCTCCCTCTCCCTCTGCCTGTGCCTGTGCCTCTCTCTCTCTCTCCCTCTCTCTCTCTCTCTCTGTGTGCGTGTGTGTGTCTCTATGAATAAATACATAAAATCATTAAAAAAAAAAACCTAGAGTTTATTGATTGACAGAATTTGAAAAAAAGAGCAAGAGATAGAAAATAATCAGAGAAAGTCCAGAAATGAGAGATCCAGAGGAGAACCCTAAATTCTTCATATAAATTCTGCCCAAATCTCTGGCTGGCCTCTAATCTATGCAAGTGTGGGCAGACTCCAAGCAGCCAGTTAAAAGTTTAAACAACTGAACAAAGATTTGAATTACTGTCCACTACAGGAAGACAAAGTTTAGAGTTTGAGTTCAGCGAAGCTGACTAACTGATAAAATATCAATGTTCTTCAGGGTAAAGTAATAGATTCTACACCCTAAAAGCCCAAATATATAAAAAATTGAAGTACCATGAAGAGAAAAAAAACCAGGATGAGACATAAAAATTATGTAAGAAGTAACAGCCAAGAAACTTCTGTTTCCAACAAGGATGGAGTAATAGGACCAAGTTAGCCTCTCAGTCAAAACAACTAAAACTGAGGCTAGCTCTTAAAAAAAACACTGCAGCTTCCATTTTGCTCTCTCTTTTTTTTTTTTTGTTTTTTTGTTTTTTTGTTTTTTTGTTTTGTTTTGTTTTGTTTTTATTTATTTATTTATTTATTTATTTATTTTTTTTTTTGCTCTCTCTTTGATTACTTATTCAAGGGGAAGTCAACTACCACAGTATGACAACAAGCAGCTCTATGGAGAAGCTCACGTGGAGAACTGAGTGCCAGTTTGCTAGGATGTGTGCAAGTCATCTTAAAAGCAATCCTTCAGATAACTATAGTCCCAGCCAATAGCTTTACTAAATCTTAAACTAGACCACCAACAAAGGTGCTCCCAAGTTTATGACTCACAGAAACTTTGAGTTAATATATATTTACTGCTGCTTTTAGGCCATTAAGTTCTTTTAAGTATTTTTTTTAAGTTTATTTCTTTTAAGTAATCTCTACACCCAAAGTGGGGCTCGAACTCATGACACTGAGAACAAGAGTAGCATGCTCTCCCGACTGAGTCAGCCAGGAACCCCTGAGCCACTAAGTTGTTTCATAGCACTAGCTAGCTAATTAGCCTAGTAAAACTATCAAATTTCAAAAATATAAAAAAGAAATTGCAAGGTCCACATATTTAGAAGGACAAAATAATTAAATTTCTATTAGAATTCTCAAAAACAGCATGCAAAGCAGACCGAGCATTTTCCTAAAACTCAGTAAAAGAAAGTGTGGACCAAATGTTTATATCCAGCCAAGATGTGCCTCAAATATTAAGGTTAGAGAAAAAAAAAAAAACAGTTTTAAACTTACAAGATATGGGGAATTCTATACCATATTAGCCTTCAAGAAGTCTATCAGTTAACAAGTTTCATTCAATCAACAGATGACTAAGAGTATTTCAGCAGTAAGACCAATGGTAAGATTTTGAATAAAGAAAAATGTAGATTATATTAGTCTTCCATCTCTACACCTTTCAAGGATGGGGATAGGGTGGAAAATTAATGTACAAATGTTATGTGTTGAGACAAAGTAGAAATAATGCGCTTTTTAAATGGAAGGAAAAGGGCAGGGAAAAAGAAAAAGGAAAGTGAGCTCAATGGTTTTTTTTGTTTTTTTTTTTTTTAAGATTTTATTTATTCATGATAGACAGAGAGAGAAAAAAGGAGAGACACAGGCAGAGGGAGAGGCAGGCTCCATGCAGGGTGCCCGACATGGGACTCGATTGTGGATCTCCAGGATCATGCCCTGGGCTGAAGGCAGGCACTAAACAGCTGAGCCACCCAGGTGTCCCTGGGCTCAATGTTAATGACTGTTGTTCAGGCAATACACAGGTATTACAGGATACTATTAAAATCTTGACAGATTTTCATACTCAATCCGGATTTTTAAAGAACTTAAAAAACAGATAAACCACTAGCTAACATGATCAAGAAAAAACAGAAAGTAGAAATTTATAAAATAGAAAATGACAAGGAAGGAATAACTATTGAAATAAAAGAAATACTTAGAATTCCTAAGAAACTAATTTACAGGTCTCTATAAAAATATATTTGAAAATCCAGATGAAATGGATAATTTCCTAGGAAATACAAATTACTAAAATTGACCTCATTATAGATAGAAAACTTACAGACTAATTTCTGAAAAAATAAAATAGACAAAATGATGAGGAACTAACCAATAGAAAGGCACTATCCAAGATGGTTTCATATAGTAGTTCTATCAAACCTTTCTACCAGTCCCAAGATGCTACAAATTATTACAAAGCATTGAAAACAAAAAACAGGGCAGCCCGGGTGGCTCAGCGGTCTAGTGCCGCCTTCAGCCCAGGGCCTGATCCTGGAGATCCGGGATCAAGTCCCACGTCAGGCTCCCTGCATGGAGCCTGCTTCTCCCTCTGCCTGTTTCTCTACCTCTCAGTCTCTCTGTTTCTCATGAATAAGTAAATAAAATCTTAAAAAAAAAAAAACAACCTCATAATTCTTTTTCATGAAACAAATCTATACCAAAACTGATACCAAAACTTGAATATAGAGAATGCAAAAAATACAAAATGCAAGAAAACTATAGACCAATATTATTTATAAATAACAATGCAAAAGTATACTATATTAGATACTAGCAAATAGAATCTAAAATCTAACATCATGTAATAAAATAATATAAGATGACCAAATTTAATTTATTTTGGAACATACAACTGATTCGGTATTAGGAAATCTATTAAAATAATGCACTATGCAAATAGATGAAACAGGAGAGGAAAAACCCTATCAACATCTCCATAAATAGTGGCTCAGCGGTTTGGCGCCTGCCTTTGGCCCAGAGCGCGATCCTGGAGACCCGGGATCGAATTCCACGTCGGGCTCCCAGTGCATGGAGACTGCTTCTCCCTCTGCCTATGTCTCTGCCTCTCTCTCTCCGTGTGTGACTATCATAAATAAATAAAAATTTTAAAAAAAATCTCCATAAATACTGAAAAATCCTTTGACAAAATTCAATACCCCATTATGATAAAAATATTCAAGGAAATTGCAATTAATGGGCATTTTCTTAAAATGATAAAAAATACATACAAACCTATATATACACACACACACACACACACACACACACATCATAGTCCCAAAGACAATATCCTACTAAAATAACACCAGAAGCATTTCCACTAAGATTACAAACAAAGCAAAAATGCCTACTGTCTATTACTACTATTCCTAATACTACGACATATTAGAGATATCAGTTAATATAATTAAATAAGAGAAATCAATTAAAAGCATATGAATTCTTAAGGAAGAAATAAAATAGTTATTTGTGGATGATATGACAATATCCCTGGAAGATTCTAGAGAATCAATGATAAAAGTAATTCAAACACAAAAGAATTCCAAAAATAGGATAAAAAAATATACAAAAACAGCCTTCACATACTTAAATAATAACTATGTAGTAAAAGAAAGCCACCAATTAAAATAACAATAAAGATTAAGTAGGAATAAGTTTTACTAGAAATGTATAAAACCTGTGTGAGCAAAACTTAAAACGTCTGAAAACCTGTATGAGGAAATCTTTTGAAAACTCTTGAAAATCATAAAGACTAGATCAAATTCAAGGTGTTACCTATCCTTCGATAGGTTGCTATCCTTCGATAGGTTGACAAAACAATATAAAGATGTCGATTCTAAGTTAAAGTTCAACCCAGGGCAGCCTAGATGGCTCAGCTGGTTGTTTAGCACCGCCTTCAGCAGGGCATGATCCTGGAAACCCAGAATCCCCCCCATGTCAGGCTCCCTGCATGGAGCCTGCTTCTCCCTCTGCCTGTGTCTGTGCTTCTCTCTCTGTGTCACTCATGAATAAATAAATCTTTAAAAAAAAAAAAGTTCAATCCAATCCCATTAAAATATGAAGAAGTACTTTAACTTTCGTATGGGCAAATACACAAAAATAGCCAGAAAAATACTGAAAAACTGGGCAAGAAAGTGCCCTACTAGATATTAAAACATATGTAAAGTCTTTATAATTAAAAGTAGGATACTTGCTTGTGAATTGACAAAAGAATAATAAATAGAATAGAAAGTCTAGAAAATAGACCTAATTATTCATGGATATTTAGTATATGATAAAAATGGCATCTCAGATCACTAAGCCAAAGATAGACATTTTTATAAGTGGAAGACATTGGTTAAAAGATAAAATTAGATGCAGACTTCACAGCATTCACAAAATTAAATTCTAAATGCATCAGGAATCCAAATGCAAATCTACAAATACTGGAACAAAACATGAATGAATTCCTTTTTAACCTCAGTACAGAGAAAGGTTTTCTAACTATGATAATTCAAAAGCAAAAAACAAAAAACAAAAAGATTGATAAAAGAAATAGTAAAATTAAATTCTGCATGGCAAAAACAATGCAATAAAAGTCAAAAGACAATTTATAAATTTTGAGAAAATATTTACAATATACATATAAAATAAACAGCTAAGTACTCTAACCAATTTTGAAAAGAAAAGATTCTTTAAAAGGAGAGGGAAAAGACCATGCCCACAGAAACGTAAGGAAAAGACATAACCAGATAATTCACAAAGATAAAAAAAAAAAAATCCTGAAACACATGAAAAGATATCTACCATCACTCAACAATTGGAGAATTGCACATTAAAACCAAATTGAGATACAATTTCTCATCCATCAGACTGGTAAAATGAAAACCTCTAACAATAGATTGTGCTGGCAAGGCTGTGGGGTAATAGGTTAGTGAGAATGTAACCTGCAGAGCAATTTGGAATCTAATAAAGTGACATAAGCACTTAACTTTTGAAATCCCATGTCCAGGAATTTACTCTGAAGAAGCATTACCAACAACATTAAAACACATATGCATAAGTAATTCATTGTGAATTGCTGTCAATGGCAAACTGAGACAATCAAAATGCTAACTAGGTTTTCTGGCTCTTAAGTACCAAGTACTAAAAGGAAACAGTAGCCAGGTACCAGATATCAGTTTCCGGTTCAGAAATTAACATTAATACAATGCTATGCCCTTTTTTAATACATTTTTAATTTAAATTCAATTTGCCAACATATAGTATAACACCCAGTGCTCATCCCATTAAGTGCTATATCTAAGCTACACACCTTATTCAAATTTCACCACTTGTTTCACTTATGTCCTTTTTCTAATCCAATCTAGAATAAGGTGGTACATCTACTTGTCATGTCTCTTTATCTTCCTTTAATAAGAAACAGATCCTCAGTATTTGTTTTTCATGACTTTGATATTTTTGAAGAGTACTAGCCAACTGTTTTGTATAATGTCTCCCAATTTAAGTTTGTCTGATGTTTCCTTATAATTAAATTTATGTCAGACATTTTTAATATGAATACTCGAGGAGTAATGCTGTACCTTTCTTACTGTGTCCCATGAGGAGGCATGTGATGTTGATTTGTCCTAATACTGAAATTAGTAATTTTGATCAATAAAGCTCTGGGCATTCAGAAGAGGCATAATAACAGCAATAGTAGCCTTAACAAAATACGGAAGTACAAACAGCAACTAAAACATAGAGAATCTAGACCTAGAACTTTGCCAAATGTTGGGGGAGCTGCTGGAACCCTTTTGTGGTGAGAGGGGCTCCAAGTGCCACAGTTTATGCTCCCCCCCTCCACCTTGATAGCACAGACAGAAGCAGAGTCCAGCACTAGCTGTCTACCACCTTAATGAGCCCCAGACCCCTAGCCCACACCAGTGGGCTAGCCCAGCCATTCTACCCAGATAGCACCAGTGTGGGGCCCACCTGGACATTCCTACTCACTATAGCTATAGCTGTTGCAGCAAAGTGGCACAGGAGCCAAGCATCCCAGACCCAGGCCCATACTACTTTGGCTCCAGATAGTTTGCTAATATTCCCTCAGCACAGAGTACTCCAAGAACTCCTGACCCACAGTCACCTTAGTTTCAGCCACCCTGTCTGGGGACTCCTTGTGTAGAGGTCCCCAGGACACCCAGCTTGCATCCACTTCAGCTTTAGCTGTCTCCTCAGAGAACCCTGCGGGTGGAGAGCCCCTGCAAAGTCTTGGCTCATGCTCACTTCAGCTTCAGCTATCCTGCAGGGTGCTTTCTGCATGGAGAGCCCAAGGACCGCCGTAGCCGGCAACAACTTCAGCTGGAGCTGTCCTGGCATACCTCCCTTTCCAGAGGGACCACCTGGCCCAAGCCCACTTCAACTCCAGTCATGCTACCAGGGCAGCTCCAACAAGGAGTGCCTGGGACTCCATGCCCATGGCAGCTACAGTTCCAGCCAGCCAGCCAAAGTTATCAGGCACACACAGACTACACAGGAGATGACCATACATAATACCTTTCCTTCCCTCAAGTTTAGAAGTAGCTGTTCTACTCAATTCAAAGGAACAAACTCAGAAAATCAAGCAAAATGGAAAGACAGGAATATGCTCCAAACACAAGAAAAAGACAAAATCTTAGAAAAAGAACTAAATGAGACAGAGAAAAGCAATATGCTTGACAAAGAGTTTAAAGTAATAATCTTAAAGATGCTCACTGGACTGCAAACAAGCGTGGAAGAACTCATGAAAACTTCAACAAAGAGATGTGAAATTGAAGAAAGAACCAATTAAAGTTAAAGATACAGTAAGAGATATGAAAAATACACTAGAGGGAATCAACAACAGATTAGGGGATGAGAAGAGATGATCAGCAATCTAGAAGACAAGGCAACGGAAAGCACCTAAGCTGAACAGCAAATTGAAAAAAAAATTTTAATGAGGATAGATAAATAATCTCTAGGATGACATTAAGTGAACAAACATTCGCCTTATGGGGGTCCTGGAAAAGAAGAGAGAAAGAAAAGGGAAGAAAATTTATTTGAAGAAATCATAGCTAAAAACTTCCTTAACCTGGGGGAAGAAAACAGATATCTAGGTTCAGGAAGGATACAGAATTCCAAACAAGATGAACCCAAGGAATTCCACATCATGACATATATAATTAAAACATCAAAGGTGAAAGATAAAAAATTTTAAAAAGAGCAAGGAGCAGCAAAAGATTACATACCAAGGAAACCACTTAAGGCTATCAGCAGATTTTTCAGCAGAAATGTTGCAGGCCAGAATAAAATGGTATGATACATTCAAAGAGCTGAAAGGGAAAAAAACTACAACCAAGAACACTCTCTGTGGCAAGGTTGCCATTCACAACCAAAGGAGAGATAGTTTCCCAGAAAAATAAAAGTTAAAAAGAGTTCATCATTCCTCAGTTAGTCTTACTGACATGTTAAAGGGACCTCTTTAAGTGAAAAAGAAAAGGCCACAAACAGAAGTAAGAAATTATGAATAAAAAGATATAAAATATAACATACATAAAATGTGGAGGGAAAGGAGTGAAAAAAAATTTCTTTTAGAATGTGTTCAAACTTAAGTGTCCATTGACTTAATACAGACTGCTATATATTTAAAATATTATATATAAAACTCATTATAAAAACAAACCCAAAATCTGTAATAGGTACACAAAAAATAAAGACAATCAACTTAATACAACAGAAAGTCATCAAAGGAAAGAGAACAAAAGAAGAAACAAAGAACTACAATAACAAATAGAAAACAATTAACAAAAGGCCAAGAAGTACATATCTATCAATAATTACTTGAAATGTACAAGTAGGTCTAATGCTCCCCTCAAAAGACATAGAGTGGTAGTATAGATTTAAAAAAGCAAGATCCAGGGGAAGCCTGGGTGACTCAGTTAAGCATCTGCCTTCAGCTCAGGTAATGATTCTGAGGTCCTGGGATTGAGCCCCATGTCAGGCTCCTTGCTTGATGAGGAGTCGGCTTGTCCCTCGCCCTCTGCCCTTCCCCCTCCAACCATTCAGGTTCTCTCTCTCTCTCTCAAATAAATAAAATCTTTAAAACAAAAACAAAACAAGACCCAGGGGCACTTAGGTGGCTCAGTTAGGCATCCGACTCTTGATCTCAGCTCAGGTCTTGATCTCAGGGTCCTGAGTTCAAGTCCTAAACTGGACTCCACGCTGGGTATGAAGCCTACTTAAAACAAAACAAGTCCCATTTGTATGCTGCCTACAAAAGGCTCACTTCAGACCTAAAAACAGAAACTAAAAGTGAAAGGATGGAAAAGGATATTCCATGCAAATAAAAGTGAAGAAAAAAAAAAAGAAAAAGCCAGGGTAGTAATACTTACATCAAACAAAATACTTTAAACAAAGACTATAATAAGAAACAAAAAAGGGCATTATATGATGATAACATGATTAATCTAATAAGAGGATGTAACATTTGTAAATATCTATGCACCCAATATTAGAACATCCGAATTATACAAAGCAAATATTAACAGACATATACAGAGAAATTAATAGTAATACAATAATAGTAGATGGGTATAACACTCTACTTACATCAATGGATAGATCATCCTGACAGAAAAAAAAAAAAAAACAAGGAAACAGTGGCTTTGAATGACAAATTAGACCCGATATACTTAATGGATACATGCAGAACATTCCATCCACAAACAACAGAATACACATTCAGTTCAAGTACCCATGGAACATTCTTCAGGATAGATCACACATTAGACTGTAAAACATCCCAGTAAATTTAAGATTAAAATCATATCAAGCATCTCTTCTAACCACAACAGTTTATCAATCGCAAGAAAAAAACTGAAACAAAACAAAAACACGTGGAGGCTAAACATCATGCTACTATACATCCAATGGGCCAGTGAAGAAATCAGAGGAAATCAAAAGATACATGAAGACAAATGAAAATGAAGAGATAACAAACCAAAAAATCTTTGGAATTCAATGAAAACAATTCTGAGAGAGAAATTCAGAGTGATACAGGCCAACCTCAAGAAACGATAAAAATCTCAAATAAACAATCTAACCTTACACCCAAAGAACATAGAAAAAGGAGAACAAAGGCCAAGGTTTGTAGAAGGAAGGAAATTAACATCAGAAAGGAAATAAATGAAATAGATTTAAAAAACAATAGAAAAGATCAAGGAAACCAAGAGCTGGTTGTTTGAAAAAAATAAAATTGATAAAACTTTAGACAAACTCATCAAGAAAAAAAAGAGAAGACACAAAATCAGAAATGAAAGAGAAATGAGTAACACCAAACAAATACAAAGAATTAGACATAAAATTATATGTTAACAAATTGGGCAACTTAGATGAAATAGATAATTCCTAGAAACATACAATCTTCCCAAACTGAATCAGAAAGAAACAGAGCAGCTGAAGACACAAATTACTAGTAATGAAATTGAATTGGTAATCAAAGAAACTCCCAACAAACAAACGTAAGTCCCAACCAAATGGCTTCACAGAGGAGTTCTACCAAACATTTAAAAAAGTTCATACCTATTCTCAAACTATTCCAAAAAATAGAAGAGAAAGGAAAACTTTGAAATACAGTCTACAAAGCCAGCATTACCCTGATACCAAAACCAAAGGTACTACAAAAAAAAAAAAAAAAAAAGAGAATTACAAGCCAATGCTCCTGATAAATATATGTAAAAACCCTCAACAAAGTATCAGCAAACAACATTCAACAATACATTAAAAGAATCATCCACCATTACTGAATGGGATTTACTATAGGGATGCAAGATTAATTCAATATTCACAAATCAATCAACACAATACACCAAATAACAAAACAAAGGACAAATATTATATGATCATCTCAACAGACACAGAAGCATTTGACAAAATTCAATATACATGATAAAAACTCTCAATAAAGTGAGTTTAGAGAGAATATATCTCAACATAATAAAGGCCATATGTGAAAAATCCACAGCTAACATTATACTCAATGGTAAAAAACAGAGCTTTTCCCCTAACATGAGGAACAAGACAAAAATGTCTACTCTCCCAACTTTTATTCAACATAGTACAGGAAGCCTAGCCACAGCAATCAGACCAAAAAAGAAATAAAGATATCTAAACTGTTAAGAAAGAAGTAAACTAGTATTATTTGTAGATGATATGATACTATACATAGAAAGCCCTAAAGATCCACCAAAAAGCTATTCGAATAAATAAATTCAGTAAAGTTGCAGATTACAAAATTAATACAGAAATATGTTGTGTTTCTATACTAATAACAACGTAATAGAAACAGAAATTAAGAAAACAATACCATTTATAATTGTACCAAAAAAACTTGTACTCTGAAAACTATAAAACACTGATAAAAGAAATTGAAGATGGCAAAAACAAATGGAAAGATATTACCATGCTCATGGATTGGAACAATTAATATTGATTAAAATGTCCATACTACCCAAGCAATCTACAGATTCAATGCAATCTCTATCAAAATATCAATAGCAGTTTTCACAAAACTATAACAAATACTACTAAAACTTGAACAGAACCACAAAACACCCGAAATAGCCAAAGCAATCTTGAGAAAGAAAAACAAAGCCGGAGGTACCACAATCCTGGATTTCAAGATAAACTACAAAGCTGTAGTAATCAAAATAGTATGATACTGGCACAAAAACAGAAATATAGATCAATGAAACAAAATACAGAGCCCAGAAATAAACCCATACTAATATGGTCAATTACTCTATGACAAAGGAGACAAGAATATGCAATGGGAAAAAGCCTCTTCAATAAATGATGTGAGGGAAACTGAACATCTATGTGCAAAAGTATGAAAATGAATCACTTCTTACACCATACAAAAATAAACTCAAAATGGATTAAAGACCTAAGTGCGAGATCCAAAACCATAAAACTCCTAGAAGAAAATTTAGGCAATAATTTCTTTGACACTGGCCTTGGTTTTCCAGATATGTCTCCTCTCACAAGAGAAATGAAAGCAAAAATAAACTTTTGGGACTACATCAAAATAACCAGCTTTTACACAGTGGATGAAACACTCAAAACAAAAAGGTAACCTATTTTGAATGGAAGAAGATATTCACGAATTATATATCCAATAATAGGCTAACAGTGAAAATACATAAAGAATTCATATGACTCAACACCCAAAAAACCCAAATAATCCGATTAAAAATGGACAGAGTACCTAGATTATTTTTCTATAAAAGACATATAGAGGGCAAATAGACCATGAAAAGTTACTCAACATCATCAATCATCAAGGAAATCAAATCAAAACCACGATGAGATATCACCTTACACCTGTCAGAACACCTAGAATCAAAAAAGACAAGAAATAACAAGTGTTGGTGAGAATATGGAGAAAAAGGAACCCTTGTGCACTGGTGGTAGGAATGTAATTTGGGACCAGCCACTGTGGAAAACAGCATGGGTATTTTTTAAAAAATTAAAATAAAAATACCATACAATCCAGTAATTCTGCTACTGGGTATTGACCTAAAGAAAACAAAAACACTAATTTGGAAAGATATATGCACCTCTATGTTTATTACAGCATTATGTACATCAGCCAAAATATGGGAGCAACTCAAGTGTCTATGGATAGATGAAGGGATATAGATGTGATATATATATATATCACATATATATATAAGACAGAGGATAAATATGTATAGATCTATCTATCTATCTATGATGGGATATTACTCAGCCATAAGAAAATATGATACCCTGCCATTTTTTACAAGGAGAGACCGAGAGGGTATTATGCGAAGTAAAATAAGTCAGAATGAGGACAAATACCATACGATTTCACTTAAATGTGGAATCTAAAAAATAAAACAAATAAAAAGCAGAAATAGACCCTTAAATACAGAGAACACATTGATGGTTGTCAGAGAGGAAGGGTTGGAGGACAGGGTAGAGAAGTGAGAGACAGAAGCTTTCAGTTATTGAATGATTAAGTCATGAGGATAAAATGTAGAGCACAGGGAATACAGTCAATGGTATTTAATAGCATTTTAAAGATAGTAGCTACAGTAGTGGTGAGTGGAGCATAACATATGGACTCTTCAAATTACCATACTGTAGAGCTGAAACTAATATATCATTGTGTATCACCTATAGTTCAATTTTTAAAATATCTATACATATATGCACACACACACACACAAATGACAATAATTTGAGGGGGCAGAAAGCAGCCTCATTTTCTTCTACTGACACCATGTATGTCATGATATTATCTAAGAAAAAATATTTTAGTACATTTTCTATTATTTACAAATGGACATGATTTTTCATTTAATATCTACTAGTCAGGAGGACTTTCTTACCTTTTAAAGGGCACAGCATTTTTCAGAACAGCCTCCACCTCTGCAATATTTGCTCTGGCAAGATCTGCCACAGTAAGAAAGCCAGAAGCATAGAGGAACCTGGCTCGCTGTGCATTAAGTAAGGACACCCGGACCAGGTCACACAGCTCCCTCTGGATGCCAAATGTAAGACGCTTCTGAAATTGAGAAAGTAGTAGTTCCATGTTGTGCCAGCCCAGACGGTTGGAAAATACGGTAATCATCCCTAGAATAATCACAGAATATTTACTGAATTAAAAATTCTTCATAGATAATTCCTTTTGTTTATTTTACCTGAAGAATTGTAAAGTTTAAGAGGCACAAAGTGTAAGTTAACAGAATAGTAGACACATGTTAAGGGCCTAGCTAATTGGTCAGTAAATGGGCTAAATATATTAAACATCTCATTTATTCTTAATCATGAACTTGATATTTGAAAAAACTGAGTCGGAGTATGTTAGCACAAAACATACAAAAAGCCCTCACTCTCTTTCATTCCTCTCTCTCATTCTCTCTTCCTACCTTCCTTTTTTTTTTTTAAGGGAGAACTCAAAAGAAACAGGTGAGGGACTCTTCAACTACAGAAAAATAAGAGAGCTAACTCACATATTCAAGCGCTGAGAGAAGTACAAAAAGCGAAGCTCTCATTGATATTTTCTTTAAGGAAAGGTTGCCCAGCTCAATAGTTCTTCCCTCATGAAATAAGTCAGAAGAGCCAATGCCAAGGTATTAAGAAAAATCACTTCTCATTATATTAACCATACAGGCAATTTGAGATCTCCCATGCCAATGAGTTGAAGAGTCTGTCCCTTCTTACAACCCTCTCGTCCCACCTGTCATTCAATATGCTCACATATGCATACACCTTCACAGTGAAATCTCTTACAAATATAAATATATACACTCTCCACCCAGCAGCCCAGGGTTTCCTTCCTAAAGGTTTATAAGGATTTCTTGGTAAAATCAGACCCAGAACTTCTCTGTTTTCCTAGCTTACAGATAGGAGTTTAATTTTATTAAGCGAAAAAAAAATTTTAAAAAAAATAAAATAATTTTATTAAGCGACCAGTGCTTCCCTAGAGAAGATAATTTTGAAGAACCCAATAGAAATAGTGCCCCTTTTGCCATCCTCCTACTCAATAACAAATATTAATCAGTAATTTGATGAAAAAAGGGAAACTGTTGACAACTTTGTGTCTATTTCTTCTTCTAAGAGGGAAAACGAGGGGGAAAAAAAAAAAAAACAGAAAGGAGGATGATCAGCAGCTGCTAAGCCATAGAGGAGGACTAAGGTCCAGACACTCAGGTAGCTGCCAATCCTCTGGAGCAGAGTAACTGAAATCAGAGAAGCTATAGCTTTAGGTGTTCTGATAATGACAAAGACTGCACACAATGATGGCTTCCCAAGATTCTCTCACTTTTAAGGAAGCCTAAAATAAAATGGAATTTGAAAAAAATGTAATCTTAATTTGACCTCAAACCAGAGTTTCAAATAAACGTGGAAACCTTTGTTTAACTGACCTGCATAAACAGCAGCTGACTGTTGTAAAGATTGAATCTGTCCACGACTGCATCCATATTTCTGATTAATCTCCTTTAAGGGAACTTCACTGATTAAATCTAATAGCACAAGACTGGTAAAAAACCTGGAAAGTAAATCACCATAAGTATAGTAAGATATCTACAATAAAGATATAACATATTCTGAAAAACAAGAAAGAAGAAAAATGGTAAGAGAGGATTTATATACTCTTGAGAAGATTCCTAATAGGATATAAGATTAGTGGACAAAGACTGAGCTCAATGTTTATCAAATAAATTCTGACATACATTAGTACCACACATAGCAAGAGACTAATATTTATATAACAAAAAGATCTCCATATTTCAATACTGCTAACTAATCTCAAGAAATAAGACTTGGTTCAAGAAATAGAATGGCACAAAAATTTAAAAGAACATTTGATACACAGTTATATGATCACCTATTCATATATCAAAACAAAGAATTTGAAAATAAAAATCAATTTTGACTTGCTAGCATCACAAATAATCCGAGTATATAAATACTTACAAAGTTACTCTTATGTTGTAAATAATTTACTAGAGATTAGCATTAAGAAAAATAATTTTATTATATTTTAAAAAAGAAAAATGATTCAATTTCCCCATCTAAACCTTTTAATTGGTTCTTCCCTGGTCATAATCAATCATTTTAATAATGATACAAAGCATACCCTCAAATGAAGCTACACTAAGTTGGCAGCTAGAATTCATATCTTTCAGTAAAGGAAATAAATGTTCTACTTTATAATGGCTTCTAAACAAGTAGCAAGGGAGAAATGGAAATATTGATAAATTCAGTAAATACAAGAAAGTGACAAGTTACCATACTCAGTCAAAACTTTGATTTTATTTATTTTTTTTTAAATAAAATCTTATTTATTTGAGTACAAGCTTGGGAGAGAGGCACAGGGAAAGGGAGAAGCAGACTCCTTTTGAGCGGGCAGCCCAATATACAGGACTCAATTCCTGGGCTCTGGGATCATGACCTGAGCCAAAAACAAATGCTTAACCAACTGAGCCACCAAGGCCGAAAACTTTGGTTTTAATGATAACAAAAATGACTATAATAAACTGAATTACTATATATTCAAAACTGTGTTAAATACCATATAGTCCAGGCTCCTTGATATTTACCTCTTATGGATGGCCATCTGGCGATGCTGTCTCTCAGTTCTCGCTACTACTTTTCCTTTCACACAGCGAGCCAAGAACCCTTCTTCAACTCCCACTAGCTCTGCCACTCGTTTCATAGAAGTTGGCAGTTTCTCCCATAAACAGAAAAATTGATACCAATCAATAGTAGCCCAATCCTCAAACATAGGTGTAACCTAAAGGGAAAAAGTATTATTCATTAGCTAAACTATTACGTTACAAAAGGAACAAAACTACAAATGTAAACTTTATATTGAAAACAAAGGCCTCAGCATTTGGAAAAATTTCTAAATGTGATAACACTTCATTTATATGGAAATTTCATTTATTCACAAACAACTCATAACCAAAAGAAAAGAGATAATTGAGGATACAAACTGGATATTACAGATTCCAAGAATTTTAATCACATACACTTTTATTTTTTCAAAGATTTTATTTGGCAGAGAGAGAAAGGAAGCACAAGCAGGGGGAACAGCAGAGGGAGAGGGAGAAGGAAGATTCCCCACTGAGCCAGAAGTCCAACCTGGGGCTTGATCCCAGGATGCTGGGATTAATGACCTAAGCCAAAGACAGACACTTAACCGAATGAGTCACCCAAGTGCCCCTACAGACACTTTCAATCTCAACATTCTGATGCTAAGTACAATCCTAAGTATTTTTATGATTTCCAAGAAAGAATCAGGAGAAAAGAAAGAAGGGAAGGAAAGGAAAGGAGGAATCAATATTCACAACTGCTATATTATCTAAAATATCCCAGGCTCAACAATAATAAAAACTGTGAGACATGCAAAGAAACAGGAAAGTATGTCCCAAACAAAAGGGAAAAAGAATGTAAAAGAAATACCTTCAGCAGTTTCCAGATGTTGGGAATGTCAAAGACTTCAAAGTAGACAAACATGGTCAAAGCACAAAAGAAAACCATGCTAAATGAAGTAAAGTATGATGACAATGTCTCATCAAGTAGAGACTAAGAATAAAGAAAGAAATGAAAAAAAAAAAAAAAGAGTGGAAACCCTGAAGGTAAAAGAGTACAATAACTAAAATAATTCTATAAAAATAACTAAAAAAATTCTATATAAAACTATATAGAGCTCAACACTAGATGCAAGTTGACAGAAGAATGAGCAAACATGAAGATATATCAATAGAGGCTATGCAATCAGAGGGCAGAAAAAAAGGGGGGGAGGAAAAATTAACAGAGCCTCAGAAAAACGTGGAAACTATTATGTGCAACAATACATATCAAGAATACCAGAAGAAGATAGAAAATAAGTGAAAATAAGATTTGAAGAATGCTAAAAACTTGTCAAATTTGATGAAAAACATTAACTTACACATCTGAGAGAGTAGGTGAACCCCAAAAAGGATACACACAAAAAGATCCATACTCAGAGGCATCATACTCTAATTGTATAAAAACAAAAATCTTGAAAGCCACAGCAGAAAAAAACATCGTATACAAGGAAAACTCAATAAGATTAAGAGCTGACTTCTTATCAAAAACAATAAGTCTAGAAGGCAGTAAAATGACATATTCTAACTGCTGAAAGAAAAAAAAAAAACTCTGGCAACCAATATTACCTAAAGAAAACCATCTTTTTAAAATAAAGGCACAATGAAACATTCTGAGATAAACAAAAACTAAAAAAATTCTTTTCTAGCAGATTAGCTTTTTAAGAAATACTAAAGAAAATTTTTCAGGTTGAAAAACAGTGACTCTAAACAGTATTTTAATTCCACACACACACACACACACACACACACACACACACAGAAAAAAAAAAAAAAAAAACAGTGCCAATAGGGATCCCTGGGTGGCGCAGCGGTTTGGCGCCTGCCTTTGGCCCAGGGCGCGATCCTGGAGATCCGGGATCGAATCCCACGTCGGGCTTCCGGTGCATGGAGCCTGCTTCTCCCTCTGCCTGTGTCTCTGCCTCTCTCTCTCTCTCTCTCTGACTATCATAAAAATTTAAAAAAAAAAGAAAAGGTTTAAAAAAAAAAAAAACAGTGCCAATAAAAGTAATTATGTAGATACTTATAAAGACAGTATTACTGCATATTTCTCCCTCTTTCTTCTCTTGACTGATTTAAAAAGCAACTGTATAAAACATGTATATAACATATAAAAGTATAACACATTTGACAATAATAGACCAAAGGTGACAGGTAGGAGTTGTGAACATAAATAAAAAAGGAAACTTCCCTTTAACAGAGAAGGGAAGCCCTGAGGGAGAAGAGCTCATGCACACACCACTCTTTAGAGCCCACATAACCAGCAGGAAGAAGGAAGAATTATTTCAACACAGGAGAGCACTTTTCACATAGGAATTTTATCTCCTTCCTTTAAAAAAAGGAAAACCCGTCCCTTCTCTAGCAACAACACACTAAAAACTATTGGCAGCCAATCAGCATCCACCACAACCTTAAACTCTTCTTCTTTACCAATAAACTTTTGTTCAAACAATGCTCCCTAATTTCTTCCTAAAATCTAATAAAAGCTGACTTTCCCTCTTTAGACTTGCTTATGGTTCACCATAGCTTCCTTGTCCCAAATTGTAATTCCTCTGCTATTCCTGAATAAATTCATTTTTTACTTAAAGTTCTCTCTCCTCTCTTTAGAGTTAATGGAGTAAAGCTGAATTGGAAAAGGAAATGACAAGAGATAGTAACTAAAATCCAAGGAACAAATAAAGAAAAACACAAATCATAAAAAAAAAGAAAAACACAAATCTTAAGAATTTTAATGTAACAAACTCTATAGACAAACATTTCTCTCTCCTCATCTTCTTTAAAGACATAAAATTACATAAATAACAATGTACTATTAGGTTTTGTAACAAATATATGTACATGTATAACAATAATAGCACAAAAAAAGAATAGGACTATACAAAACTAATGTTTCTATATCTCACTGAAATTAAGTTAGTATAAATTTTAAGCTGTATTGTATCTCCTTGAGTAGCCACTGGGAATACTTCCAAAAAAATAGAGAAAAATTAAATAAAGAAATTAAAATGTTATAGTAGGGCATATTCACTTAAAAGAAATCAGTAAAGGAAGTACAAGAGAACAAAAAGGACATAAGATATATAGAAAATAAAAAGACAAAACATAGATATTACTCCAACCCTATTACTAACATTAAATGTGAATGGATTAAATAACCAAAGGTAGATTAACAGACTGCATAAAAAACCAGAATCCAATTATATGTTCTCTGTAGGAGATACAATATAGATACAAAAACACAAAAAGGTCAAAAGGAAAAGGAAAATATGCAAAACACAACCATAATAAAGCTGGAGTGGCCATACTACTATCACATAAAATAGACTGTTAAAAAATGTTAATAAAAATAAAAGTAATACTCTTTAATGATAAAAGGATCAGTCTATCAAGTATATATAAACAACTACAAATATACACAGGATGCTAAAATACATGAACAAAACTTGACAAAAATGAAGAGAGAAATAGACAATTCAAAAATAATAGTTGAAGATTTAAATACCCTAACTTTCCAAAATGGATAGAACTAAGCAGAGCAACTTAGTCTTCTAAGACAACATTCTAAATCACCTAAACCTAACAGACATCCATCCAACAGGAGAAGAGTGCACATTCTTCTTAAATACACACAGAACATTCTCCAGCATAGACCCACCATTTACCAGCCATAAAACAAGTCTCAGTATATAAAAGTATAAAGGTGTCTGGCTGGCTGAGTCAGCCTGGCTGGCTCAATCAGGAATGTACAACTCTTGATTTCAGGGTTGCAGGTTTAAGCCTCATATTTGGTATAGAGATTGCTTAATATACACTTGTGTATACTTATATATACATGTACGTGTGTGTGTCTATAAGTATTGAAATTAAACAATGTATGTTTCCTGACAATGGAATGAAATTAGAAACAAATGACAAAAAATTTTGAAAATTCACAATGTGAGAATCAAACAAGAAACTGCTAAATAACAATGGGCCAAGAAAAATCATAATACAAATTGCAAAATAGGGGATCCCTAGGTGGCTCAATGGTTTGGCACCTGCCTTCGGCCCAGGGCGTGATCCTGGAGACCCGGGATCGAGTCCTGCATCAGGCTTCTGGCATGGAGCCTGCTTCTCCCTCTGCCTGTGTCTCTGCCTCTGTGTGTGTGTGTGTGTGTGTGTGTGTGTCTTTCAGGAATAAATAAATAAAATCTTAAAAAGAAATTGCAAAATGCCTTGAAATGAGTGAATATAACAAATGAAAACATTATATACCGAATTTACAGGGTGCAGTGAAAGTATTTTGAGGAAAATGTACAAATGTCTATATTAAAAAAAAAAACATAAGGTCTCAAATCAATACCCTAATCTTCCATATTAAGACATTTGCAAGTAGAAGGATAAAGCAAAACCAAAGGAAGAAGGAAGTAAACAATAAAGAGCAGAAATTAATCTAGTAGAAAGTCAAAAATAATACAGAAAAATCAACTAAACAAAAATTGGTTCTGGTAAAAGGCAAACTGAAGCACATAAAATGTTTTAAGAGTTTATTTCAGCATACAGTGATTTGAACTGGGCAGTGCCAAACCAAGGGTGATTAGAAGTCCTCCACTAACAGGAGATAGGAGCAAAATTTTTATAGAAAAGATACTGAACAAAGCAAAGCAAATTGATTGGTTACAGCATAAGCACTTGCCTCATCTGGCATGGATTCCAGTGCACTGCCTCTGGCTTAAGTATTGGTTTGCTTATGTAAACTATCAAGGCAGTAGAGCCACCTCAACCTAATGGCCTCCTTGTTTTAACAGTGCTTTGAAAAGATCAACAAAACTGAAAAACCTTTAGCTAGATTGATCCAGAAATGAAGAGAAGACTTAAATTACTAAAGTCAGAAATGGAAGAAGGGACACCTCTACTTAAGGCACAGAGGGAAAAAAAGGGAGGACTACAAGGAAGTAATGTTAATTGAATACCAACAAATTAGCTAATCTAGATGAAATGAACACATGGCTGGAAATACACAAACTACCAAAATTGATTCAGGAAAAAACAGGAGATATGAATAGACCTATTATAAGTAAGGACATTGAATTGGTAATAATTTACTCCAAAAAAAAGTCCAGGCCCTAGTGGTTTGACTGGTGAAATCTAACAAATGTTTAAATAAGAAATAACAGCAATCTTTCATAAATTCTTTCTCAGAACCACACAAAGTCATCATGAGAAAAGAGAAATACAGACCAATATATTTAATAAACATATACAATAATCCTCAGTAAAATATTAGCAAACCAAATCTAACAGATAAATAGTATTATACAAATGATCAAGTGGGATTTACTCAGAAAATCCAAGATTCATATTTAAAAATCAATTAATGTAATACACTGTACCAATAAAATGGACAAAACCACATGATGATCTCAACAGATGCAAAAAAAAAGCACTTGAAAAAATCTTGACAACCAATCATTATAAAAATATTCAATAAACTAGTAATAGAAAGGAACTTCCTCAACCTGATAAAGCCCGTCTGCAAAAAACTCACAACTAACATCAAGATTGACGGTGAAAGACTCAATACTTTTGCCCCCAAATAAGGAACAAGACAAAGATGTCTGCTGTTGCTACCTCTATTCCATATTCTTTTTAATGATTTTATTTATTTATTTATGAGAGACACAAAGAGAGAGGCAGAGACACAGAGGGAGAAGCAGGCTCCTCACAGGGAGCTTGATATGGCACTCGATCCCGGAATCGGGATCACGCCCTGACCCAAAGGCAGACACTCAACCGCTGAGCCACCCAGGTGTCCCATCTATTCCATATTTTATTGGAGATTCTAACCAGGTCAATTAGGAAAAAGAAAAAAAATCAATAAAAGACATCCAGACTGGAAAGGAAGAAGCAAAACTGCATCTAGCATGATCCTGTATGTAGAAAATCCTGAGGAACTCACAAAAATACTATTAAAATTGGTGAACAAGTTTAATAGGTTACAGGATACAAGATCAATACAAAAAAATGAGTTTTTCTATATACTTTAATAAACCCCTAAATGTGATTAAGAAAAAATTCCATTTATGATAGCATCAAAAAGAATAAAATGCTTAATATAAGGTTAACAAAAAACATAAAACTTGTACTCTGAAAACTAAAAATTGTTGAGATATTAAAGATCTAAATAAATGAAAAAGAAAGCCTATGTGCATCAACTGGAAGACTTAATATTGTTAGGATGACAATATTTCCCAAATTGACCTACCAATTGTGTATAATCCCTATCAAAATTCAGCTGGCTTCTTTGCAGAAATTGGGAAGATGATCCTAAAATTTATAAGCAGATGCAAGTGACCCAGAACAGCCAAAAATTTTTTCAAAGAAAACAAAGTGGGAGGGTTCACATTTTCTGATTGCAAAGCTTACTACCAAGCTATAGTGATCAAAACAGTACAGTATCAGCATAAGCATAAATACACTGAAAGCCCAGAAATAAACCCTCACATTTATGGTCAATTGATTTTCTTTTTTTTTTTAAAGATTTTATTTATTTATTCATGAAAGAGAGAGAGAGAGGCAGAGACACAGGCAGAGGGAGATGCAGGCTCCACACAGGGAGCCCAACGCGGGACTCGATCCTGGCTCTCCAGGATCACAACCTGGGCCAAAGGCAGCGCTAAACCGCTGAGCCACCCAGGCTGCCCTCAATTGATTTTCGACAAGGATGACAAGAAAATTGATGGATTTTCAACAACAACCTGGATATGTACATGCAAAGGAATGAAGTTAGATTTCCATCTTAAATCAGTCATAAAAGTCCAAGTGGATCATATGCATCAATGTAAGATAAAACTATAAAATTCTTAGAAGAAAACATCAGTGCATCCTTGTGACACTGAGTTACACAGCAGATTCAGAAAACCCCCAACATCAAAGAACATGAAAAGACAACCTACAGAAAATATTTCCAAATCCTCTATAAGATTTGTATCCAAAATATATAAAGAACACTTAATTACTTTAATTAAAAAAAAACTTAAATGGCAGAGGATCTGAATATTTTTCTAAGATAATCATATAACCAATAAACACATGAAAAGATGCTCAACATAATTAGCTATTAAGAAAATGCAAGTCCAGACTATAATGAGAAAGAGCTACATACTCATAAGGATATTTTCAAAAAGATAAATAAAAACAAGCATTGGAGATGTGAAGGAGAGGAATCCATGTACATTGCTGGTGGGAATGTAATATTATCCAGATGCTTTTGAGGAATTTGGAAACTCTCAAAATGTTAAAAATAAAGTTACCATACAACCCAGCAATTCTACTCCTAGAGATATACCCAAGAGAATCTGAAACATATGTCCATGCAAAAACTTGGACATGAATGTTCACAGAAGCATTATTTATAATAGCCAAAAATAAAAAACATACCAAATGTCCTTAATTGATGAATGGATGAATAGAGATGAAGACAGCCCAGCTGTGACTGCAAAAGAAAAGTTCTTGAACCTTTAAATTAGAAGTACTACTCCACTGAACACACAAATGATAAGAAAGTGAAACAGCCTTATTGCCGATGGGGAGTAAGTTTCAGTTCTGTGGACAGAAGATCAAACAGCCATAACACTCCCTTAAGCCAAAGCCTAATCTAGGGCAAGTCTCTAATTCTTCTATTCTATGAAGGCTGAGAGAGGTGAGGAAGCTATTCAAGAAAAGTTGGAAGCTAGCTGAGGTTGGTTCATGAGGTTTAAGGGAAGAAGCTTAAACATAAAATAAAAGTGTAAGATGAAACAGCAACTGCTGATGTAGAGCTGCCCCAAGTTACCCAGAAGATCTAGCTAAAATCATTAATAAACATGGATATGCTAAACAACAGATTATCAAGGTAGTCAAAATAGCCTTCTAGTAGAAGAAGATGCCAGTTAGGACTTTCATAACTAGAAAGAAATCAATGCCTGGCTTCAAAGTTTCAAAGGACATGATGACTCTTGTTAAGAGATTATACAACTGGTGACTTGAAGTTGAAGCCAATGGTCATTTACCATTCTAAAAATCCTAAAGTCCTTACGAATTATGCTAAATCTACCCTGTCTGTGCTCCATAAATGGAACAAGAAAGCCTGGATGACAGCACATCTGTTTGCAGCATGATTTACTGAGTATTTTAAACCCACTGTTGAAACCTACTCAGAAAAAAGACCTGCTTCTTTCCAATTACTGCAGACAATGCATCTGGTCACCTATAAGCTCTGACAGAGATGTACAAGATAAATGCTGACTTCCTGCCTGCTATCAGAGTATCCATTCTGTAGTCCATGGATCATGGAGTATAGATGACACTTAAACAATGTGGGCTTAGGGCACCAACTGTTCATGTAGCTAAAAATCTATGCATTAGCTTCTGACTCCCCCAAAACTTAACAGCTCATAGCCTACTGCTGACAGAAAGCCTTACCAGTAACAGAAACAGTTGATTAACACATATTTTCCACTATACATGTTATATATTGTATTTTTACAATACAGTTAGAGAAAATGTTAACAGAATCATAAGGAAGAGAAAATACACAATACTATGCTACATTTATTGAAAAAAAAAATCCATGTATAAGTGGGCCTGCAAAGTTCAAACCCATGTTGTTCAAGGGTCAACTGTAATTTTGACTTTTGAGTCTTACTATTTAAGAACTATATATTTCATAAGGCTATCACTGTCAGACAGTAATTCCTTGGATAGATCTGGGCTAAGTATATAGAGAACTTTCTAGGATGGATTCACCATTCTAGATGCCATAAGAACATTTATGATTCATGGGAAGAGATAAAAAACATCAACATTAACAGGAGTTTAGAGGAAGTCATATCCAACCTTCATAGATGACTTTGAGGGCCCAAGACTCCAGGGGAGGAAGTTAAGTGCAGATGTGAGGGGAACAGCAAGAGAACTAGAATTACAAGTAGAGTCTGAAGATGTAACTGGATTGCTGCAATCTCGTGATAAAACTTGAATGGATGAGGAGTATCCATCCAAATCTCTCTATTCTTATGGATGAGGAAAGAGTGGTTCTTTTTTTTTTTTTTTTTACAGTTCTTTTTTTTTTTTTTATTTATTTATGATAGTCACACAGAGAGAGAGAGAGAGGCAGAGACATAGGCAGAGGGAGAAGCAGGCTCCATGCACCGGGAGCCCGACGTGGGATTCGATCCCAGGTCTCCAGGATCACGCCCTGGGCCAGAGGCAGGCGCCAAACCGCTGCGCCACCCAGGGATCCCGGAAAGAGTGGTTCTTAAGAAAGAAACTACTCCATTAAACAAAAACAAACAAACAATTCCTGGTGCAGATGTTGTGAAGACTGTTGAATGACAACAACGGATGTAGATTATGAAATAAACTTAGTTGATAAAGTGGCAGGGTTTGAGAGGATGACTACAATTTTGAAAGAATTTCTACTATGGGTAAAATGCTATCAAACAGCATCACATGCTACAGAGAAATCATCCATGAGTCAACTGACATGGCAAATTTCATCATTGTCTTAAGAAATTGCCACCATTATCTTAAAAACGAAAACAAAATGGGACCTGGACAGCCCTGTCAGTTAAGCATCTGACTCTTCATTTTGGCTCAGGTCATGATCTCAGGGTGGTGGGATCAAGCCCCCCGTCAGGCTGAGCTCAGCAAGGAGCCCACTAAAGTTTCTCTCTCCTCTGCCTCTCTTCATGCTCACTCAAGCTTGCTCTCTCTAAAGTAAATAAATCTTTAAAAAAGAGAATCTTTATTTGTTTTTTTTTTCTTGGTAGTTCCTTTTTAGGCATAAGGTTAGATTGTTTACTTGAGGTATTCTGTTTTTGTTTTTTTGTGTTTTTTTTTTTTTTTCTTCTTGAGGTAGACCTATATTGCTGTATACTTTCCTCTTAGAACTGCTATCAATGTCCCAGAGATTTGGGGCCATTGTGTTTTCATTTCCATTTGTCTCTATGTATTTTTTGGTTTCTTCTTTGATTGATTCATTGACCCATTGGCTGTTTAGTATCATGTTATTTAGTCTCCATGTGTTTGTGTTTTTTCCTTTTTTTCTCTTGTGATTTCTAGTTTCATACTGTTGTAGCCAGAAAAGATGCATGCTATGATTTCAATCTTCTTAAATTTATTGAGGCTTGTTTTATGGCCTAATATGTGATCTATTCTGGAGAATGTTCCATGTGCACTTGATAAAAACGTGTGTTCTTTTGTTTTAGGATGGGATGTTCTGTATATATGTTACGAGCATCTGGTCCAATGTCTCATTCAAAGACACTTAATTCATTTTCTGTCTGAAGTGGAAGTGGAGTATTAAAGTCCATTGATGCAAGTGGGGTATTAAGTCCCCTACTATTACTGTATTACTGTAATGTCTCTCTTCATGTCCACCAATATTTGCTTTATGTATTTAGGTGCTCTAGTATTGGGAGTATAGATATTTATAACTGTTACACCCTTTTGTTGGATTGATCCTTTTATCATTATGTAATGCCTTTCTTTGTCTCATTACAGTCTTGGTTTTAAAGTCTATTTTGTCTAAGTATTGGTTTGCTGTCCTTTCTTTTCCTTCCATTTGCATGGTGAAAGTTTTGCCATCCCCTCACTTTCCATCTATATGCATCTTTAAGTCTGAGGTAAGTCTTTTTTAGGAAGCACATAAATTGGTCTTGTTTTTTTATCCATTCTACTGCTCTGTGTCTTTTGATTAGAGCAGTTAGGCCACTTACAAGTATTTTTTAGGCCATTTAAATTTAATGTAATTATTGATATGTATGTACTTGTTGTCATTGAAAAAGTTGGTTTTCTGGTTTTTATAATTCTTTATTCTTCTCTTGCTCTCTTTTTTTTTTCCTTTTCTCCTTCTATTCCCTTCTCCACATTTCATGTATATGTCGTATTTTACATCTCTTTATTCATATTTTTCTTATGTCTAAATATGGCATTTCTTTTTCACCTAAAGAAGTCCCTTTATTATTTCTTATAAGCCTTCTTTAAGTTTTGACAAACTCCTTTACCTCTTGTTTGTCTGGGAAACTACCTCTCCTTCAAATCTGAATGATAATCTTACCAGGTGGAGTACTATTGCAGGATTTTCTTTTCAGTACTCTGAATATATCGTGACACTCCCTTCTGGTTTGTAGCTTCTGCTGAAAAATCAACTTATACTTTTTCCCATGGAGGGAACTTTGTTTCTTCTTGCTGCTTTTAGGATTCTCTCTTTAACCCTTGACATCTTAATTATTATGTACTGTAGTGTATACCTCCTTGAGTTCATCTTGTTTGGACCTCTCTATGCATCTTGGACTAAGTATTCTAAATCTTTCTCTCTTCTTCTTCTGGGACCCCTATAAGGTGAATGTTTGTTTTCTTGCTGTTGTTCAAAAAAATCTCTTAACCTATCCTCATTTTTAAAAAATCTTTTCTCTTTTTGCTGTTCAACTTGTGTGCTATTACCCTGTCTTCTGGATCACTGATATGTTCTTCTGCATCCTCTAATCTACTACTGATTAACTCTAATGTGTTTTTTATTTGTTATTGTTTTCTTTAGTTCTGGTTCATTCTTTTTGATATTTTTCTATCACTTTATTGAAGGTCTCATTAAATTATTTCATTCTTTTCTCCAGCCTAGTGAGCATCTTTACAATCATTACTTTAAATTCTTTATCAAACAAATTGCCTATCTCTGTTTCATTTAATTCTTTTACTGAGGTTTTTTTCTTGTTATTTCTTTTGGAGCATATACTCTTGTCTTCCCATTTTGCTTGACTTTCTATGTCTGTTTCTATGGATTAGATGAAATGCCTTGCTACTTTTCCTAAAGTTGAATGAATTGTCTCATGTATGGTGACCCCTATACAGACTGTGTGTGCTTGATGCCTTTGTTGGCTGGCTGAAACTGTGGATGTATATGCTAACTACTCCTTTAAATTCTGACTTTTGACAGAGAGAATAAAGAAACAAATGAAGTAAAAAAGAAAAAAAAATTTTAAAGCAAAAAAAAAAAAACACAAAACTGCAACTTTTTTTCTGTGCCCAAGTAATACAGAACAGCTGGTATGGGCTTGTGGACCCTGGATTCACTGAGGTTGCAAGCTCACCATAAGCCAGACCCTGCTCCAGTGCGGACTTTTAAATTGGGAGGGGAAGAGTGTGCTTCCCCAGTTCCTCGGCCCTTTTAAACTGTAGCTTATCTTCTGTGCCCCAGTGCAACTGGGGCTGGTATGGGCTTTAGGACCCTGGGCTTACTGAGGTCACAAAGTCCCTGATGATCTGACCCACAAGTTATGAAGTCAGAACCTTCCAAATATGGCACCTGAACCTGCTCCTTATAATGGCCAGTCCCTGCGCTGGTCTGGACCATCAAGGCAGAAGAGGAGGGAGCATTCCCTCAGTTCCCCCGCCCCTCTAAACTGTGGCTTTTCTTCTGCATGCCATCTAAGGCTGGTGTAGGGCTGTGAATCCAGGACTCACTGAGGTCACAGCTCCACCAAGACCAACCAGACATGCTCACCACGGTGTCTGGATACTGTTCCAGTCCAGACTTCCAAGGAGAAGGTAAACGATGTGTTCTCTAGTCTCTCTGACCTGGAGAGCTTTCCCACAGCTCCTTCAACACTTGACAGAGTTTTAGCCATTATTTTTTAAAAAGACTTTCTGCCATCTTCTATCATCTCCATCTTGGACTTCAATATGTATACATTATTTTGCTTGATAGTGTCCCAATAAGTCTTAGAGGCTTTTTTCACTTTTTTCATTGTTTTTTTGTTCCTCTGAATTTGTAATTACAAATGACTTACCTTTGAGTTCACAGATTCTTCTCCTTGATTGAGTCTATTTTTGAAGGTATTGAATTTTTCAGATCACCCACTGTACTCTTCAGCTTTGGGATTTTATTTTATTTTTTTAATGGTTTCTCTCTTTGTTCAATTTCTCATTCTGCTCATATACAGTTTTCCTAATTTAGTTTGGCTGACTATCTGTGTTTTCTTGTGGTTCACTGAACTTCTTTAAGAGGATTATTCTGAATTCTTGGTCAGTCAGTTCACAGATGTCCATTTCTTTAGGTTTGGTTATTAGAAGAGTTTTATTAGTTTCTTTGGTGATGCCACGTTTCCCTGACTTTTCGTTATTCTTGTATCGGTATCTGTGGATTTGAAGCAGCAGTTACCTCTTCTAGTCCTTATAGGTTTGCTTCAGCAGATAAACACCTTCACTAGTCAGCCCTGGCTATCTCACAGAGCCCACAGGAGGGTGGGTAGGGCTTGATGCCAGAGTCTCTGGTTGCGTGGGTCCACTGGTTCAGCTCTGCATTCAGGCAAGACCACTCTCTGAGCCATCTGGTCAGGTGGGACTGCTAGCTGGGCTCTGCAGACAGGCATGGCCAATGGCTGGACTCTCTGGTCAGAAAGGACCAGGGACTGGATTCCTTGGAAGGGTGGTGCCATTAGCTAGACTTTGTGTTCAAGTGTGGCCAGTAGTTGTACTCCACAGTTGGATGGGGCTGCAGGATGGACCCTGTGATCATGTAGGACTCTAGGCTGTGTTCTACAGTAAAAATCCCTGGTTAGGCAGGGCTACAGGCTGAGCTCTGACTTAGGAATGGAGGGGGCTGCTGGATTGGCTTCCTGCAAGAGCAGAGCGGTAGGCTGGGCTCTGCAGCCAGGTCGTTGCCTAAGGATCCTAGTTTGGCAGAACCACTCACTCTGCTTTCTGGCCAAATGGGCAGCAATCTGTCATAACAGCCAGATGGTGCCACTTGCTGGGCTCTCTGATTGGGCAAGACGGCTAGGAGGGTTGCAGTGCTATCACTAATCCACACACAGATACCTGTGAGCCCTCCTCTCTGAGGTGGTCTAGCTTTGCATATTTCCCTAATGTTCCCTACAAGGTGAGATGGAAACGGGCTTCCCAGAGAATACTCCAGAATGCTGGGGAAATTGGATGTCAGCCTCAAGCTCTCTTTTTCTCACTGGAGAAACTGTAGGCCCAAGGGATTCCTCTCAGTGTGGCACTGTGCTGGCTTGGGGAAAAGGCAGCACTGCCAAAGTGCTGCCACTCCTCTTAGCCTTCTAACATGGCTTTTCTCAATTTTAGCACTCTAAGAATGTGATTTAGCCTAACCACTAGGTTCTGGGATTTTTAGAAATGCATTTTGTCTGCAAATAGCTGCTCATCCATATTTTTGTGATGGAGACTAGAGCTAGGGACCTCTATCCTGACATCTTGCTTATGTTACTCCCCACATCTGCTTTTAATTGACAAAATGAAGTATTTTTTGCCAGGTTCTTGTCAGAGAATATAATCTCAAACTCTACATTATCCAATTGTTATCAAACTCTTTGTTATATGAAATAATATTTATAAGACACTATCTAATGTATACAAACTACTAAAATTCCTTATTGCATCTGTTATGGAGACTTTATAAAAAATAAAGTTTCTGAGTGTCTTTTTAGGACAGAATTTCTCTTAGGCAATAAAATGCAACACTTTCTCTAATTGTTTTTTAAAAGATTTTATTTTTTTAAGTAATCTCTACACTGAACACGGGGCTAGAACTTACAACCCTAAGATCAAGAGTCACATGCTTTACCGACTAAGCCAGCCAAGTGCCACTTTTCCTAATTTGTTTTGTTTTCTTTTTTATCCTATCAATATTAAGACTAATCAAGCTTTCTTTTTCATTCTAGTTTCTAGAAAACTCAAAACGAAAGTTGGCTACAGGAACTGTACATGACTTAAAGAAATTCATATTTATGTACCAACTTTTGCTTGAGTTGAACATTGTGATCTTATCTTCAATTTACTTATATTTCAATTGTCCTTTACTATTCTCTTATATATTATAAAATATGTTTTTCATGAAGTTCCACAAATCCTTTTTAAAAGGAGATTAGAGAAAATTGATAAGTAGACAAATTAAAAGGCCACTGCAAAATTTAGTTTATTACTTTAAAACAACTTTCTTCTTACCTATTTTCTATTCCCACCACTACTACCCTAGTCAAAGAAAACAAATAAGATGTCCCCTTAGGGTATCTTTGATGTTTAGGATTCTATATATTTTCTCCCCATTTTCACAAACATAATACTGAAGATAAAAGAACTTACCAGATAAACAATATGTAGATCATTCTCTAAAACAAAGCCCTTCATTGCTCTTTGAAGGTCAGCAAAAATATCTAAAGTATCAGTTGGAGAAAGTGAAGAAGAAAGAGTTGCTGAACCAAGATGTGTTGGATGATACACTTTTCCTGGTTGGGGGTAGGAACAGGGAAATAAAGAACCAAATGTTAAAAATAAAACATTGTCTTTCTGTATTAACCTTTTGCAATTAACCTTTTGACCTCTGATAAATTTTACCCAATGCGTGGATATTTACAAGCAGATTCTATGCTAATTGTCTGGTGTCGCTAAACAGAACACTGACTTACTAAAAATGAGTTCATATACCACTTGAAAAACCAGTTTCCTTTTATAGTGTTTGAAAAGTCAATTTCCTTTTACTAAGCAGTCTTAAGTCACTAAAGATGAAAAAGTAAGTAAACTGCAACTAAGAAGTCACATTTACCTTCTGTTCCATCACCAGTTTCAGTAATCTGGATGAATTCATTTTCTAGCAGCCACATCACACAGGCCTCAATTGCTCCAAGTTGAACAGAATCTTGATCCTTCTGACTTCCCAGCTTCCCTTCTTTCATACTTGCAGCCAAAAATGTGCAAGAGGCATATGTCTGCATATCTTGTGATGTACTTGCCACTCCACCAACTATGATCTGATAAAAGAGGTTTGAAATTTTTTATAACTTTTTAATAAGACATGCAGGCCCTCATGATATAAAAGAAGTGAGTTTCTCCTAAAATATTCTCAGCATCTTAATGCAGAGACTCTTTACTCAATTTGTCCATCATCACTCATTATACATGTAGATAACATCTACTGACAACATCATCAAAAGTTTCCATAAAAGTAGATACGACATTTTCTCATAAATGAATCACTATCTGACACGTAGGAACCAAAAACATTTCCCTCTGAAACATTTGGGCATATAAGAATGCTAGTATTGAATATTTCCCACCCAGAAAGGGGATGAGAATGCATGTAGAAAAAGTGAAGTCAGTCATGTCTTGTGGAAATCATCTCCCTGTAACTATATTAAATATACAAATTAATTAAATGCACTAATTTCTCCCTTGCCTTCTTCCATTTAATATATATTGAAACCTACCAAATCAGAGCTATCTTACCCTTTTTAATGGCCATAAAACAAAGTTTTACCAAGATTTACTTAGTCCTAACAGTATTTTGGTTGTTTCCAGTATTTTCTTATTACCAATAGTGCTATAATAAACATTCTTGTATATTTAATTTGATGTAATTTCACAAATACAGCCCTAGTAAAACTCTTAATTGTGAATCTACTGGTTAAATGGCTACGTGTTTTGTTTGGGGGCCTGTTTCTTTTTTAATCTTAGTAGGTATGTCCAAATTGCCTTCCCAAAAGAGTTTCAGCAGTATATGAGAATGCCTACTTTCTATATCCTTACAATCCTATGCTATCAACTACTTTCCTTTTCTTTCAAATGGAGTGTAAAAGGTTGGAAAAAGAAGTATGAGCACAGGTACCAGTACCTCCAGTGCCAGTACTGAAACCAAGAGCAAGGCATACTAGTATATGAACAGACAACTTTTCTGGATGACACAAAACACTTAAAAGGAGGTTGGTTACCTTTGAAAACGCAGAGGAGATTTTATTTTTCACTTTAGATCTTTGCATGTTGTTTGAAACTTCTAATCAGGTTTATTTGTAATTTGATTTTATTTTAATGTCAATAGGTAGTATCTGGATGGAAGAACTATGGTCCATTTTTGTCATCTTTTTCAAAAATTCAGAAAATAGGGGTGCCTGCGTGGCTCAGTTGGTTAACTGTTCAACTCTTGATTTCAGCTCAGGTCATGATGTTGGGGTCCTGAGATCGAGCCCCACGTTGGGCTCCCTGAGTATGGAGACTGTTTGAGATTCTCTCTCTCCCTGTGCCTCTGCCTCTCTCTCTTTCCCTGCATGTGCACACATCCTCTCTCTCAAAAGAAAAGAAAGTTAAAGATTAAAAAATAAAAATTCAGAAAATAATGAAGTATCTAAAAAGTAAAAAGAATCATCTGGCATTTGGTTTTTTTTTTTTTTAAGATTTTATTTATTTATTTGAGAGAGTGAGAGAGAGCACAAACAGGGAGCAGCAGGCAGAGGAAGAGGGAGAAGCAGGCTCCCAACTGAGCAGGGAGCCCGACATGGGGCTGAATCCCCGGACCCTGGGATCATGACCTGAGCCAAAAGTAGATGCTTAACCGACTAAGCTATCTGGGCACCCCTGGCATTTAGGTTTTATTCCACTGTTTTGAAATGTACTGATATAGCACTAGCTGTATTAAACTCCAGGAAATAACTATAAAAAATAGAAGAGATTCAAACTCAGGAAGACTATAAACAATCACATAAAGAAACACAAAGCTAAGATTTTTCTTCACATACTTAAGTTCTACCATCATATTATAGGCGCAGGAGAGCAAACAGTAATTTAGTGACCTCTTTCTTACCTCCAGAATAGCTCTTATCATGCTCGCAGTTACTTCTTCTCCTTTTTGTCTTTGCAAACAGCTACGCACAGGTTTTAGAGATCCCTGAAGTAGAGCTATGCCTTTTGATTTCTCAGCATTCTTACAAACTAAGATACTCTCACCTATAATCAAAAAACCATACATTGGCAAAATCCCAACATATTTCCTTAAGATATCTGCCAACAAGAATTTCAATTGTCTCATTTAAAAAGAAGATAATAGATGATAGCAGTTATTTTGGTCATAGAATTATTGCTGATGCTTTCATTTTCTGAACTTTGGATTGAAGGGGATCAGAATATGCCACACCAAAATATGCCACTTTCACATAGGATTATTTTGATCTGAAGACACTTAGGAAGCAATAAAAAAAGAAAGAGCTCTTTGGGGCAGCCTGGGTGGCTCAGCGGTTCAGCGCCACCTTCAGCCCAAGCCCAGGGCCTGATCGTGGAGACCCGGGATCAAGTCCCATGTCGGGCTCCCTGCATGAAGCCTGCTTCTCCCTTTGCCTGTGTCTCTGCCTCTTTCTCTATGTGTGTGTCTCTTATGAATAAATAAATATAATCTTTAAAAAAAAAAAAAAAACAGAAAGAGCTCTTTGTCCTCACCCTGTGTGCCTAGAAGCAAGACATAAATTTCTCTTTGTGAAGATGTCTCTTTATCACTTACCACTGTACACAGAAAGTGAGCACCAAGATGGGTTTACATAAACCTTACTAAATAATCTTTAACCTCCATTAGATTCTGGTCTATTTACCTTCGCACAATTTACCACCCCTAGAAGCCCAAATCCCTTTTCCTTTGATTTGTCACGTCTCAATTCTGTCTCCTTTTATTAAAAGGGTGTAATATCCCTAACATCTAACTGCTTCTTTGGGTCTTCACTATTCTTCTATAAAGGCCTCTGTGTATGCAAAAAATGAAAATATTAATAGCTAATAAAATATGTAGGCCTTGGGCAGCTCGGGTGGCTCAGCAATTTAGTGCTGCCTTCGGCCCAGAGTGTGACCCTCGAGACCAGGGATCGAGTCCCACATTAGGCTCCCTGCGTGGAGCCTGCTTCTCCCTCTGTGTCTCTTCCTCTCTCTCTCTCTCTCTCTCTCTCTCTCTCTCTCTCTCTATCTCTCATGAATAAATCTTTAAAAAAAGAAATATGTAGGCCTTCTCTCCTATTAATCTGTTGTCAGTTTAATTTGTAGGTACTAGCCATAGAACCTAAGCAGGCACAGAAAGTTTTTTTCCTTCCATACAGAACTATTCTTACTTATAATAATAATAATAATAATAATAATAATAGAGGTATTAATAATAATACAGGTATTTTGAAAGCTATAAAGGAAAATACAAATTACTATTAGCTGTACATGATAATATGAATTCAAAAATACTACAGAAACCTAGAAATTACATTATAACAGTTACTAATCTAAACACTTCAGGTTATTGTCACAACCAAATGAATAAAAATATGTGATAGCACTTATACATTATAAACATATACAAATATACAATTTATACAAATATAAAGTACTATTACAGCCACCACAATTAGAGAAAACCATATTTTTTCACAAGTGAATCTAATAGTAGGGGAAAGGAAGTAAGATGTTCCAGGGGCAAAAGGAAGGCCACTTGCATTAAATAAACTTTTAGTTTATTTAATAAAACCTCTACATGTTAGTTGGACATATGGAGTATACTAACCATTCTGGGCAGAGAGAAAATGCTGCTTTCCTAATACTGACTGCCAAATTGAGGACCAAGATAGGATAAAGATAAGGGACTATGATTTTGATGACTATTGATTATTTATCCCAGATATTATTACAAAAAGATAAGTGTCATCAAACAAAACAATAACAAAAAACAGGTGAATAAAATTTATCACCTGGCTCTTGGATGCACTATAAATTATCCCAGCATAAGACAAAAAGTCATCTACAAAATGTATCAACTAGCAAAGTAAACACCAGTTTGGGCTGTTCAAACCACTTTCAGGTTTTGATTCTTCAACAAAATGGACAACCCTTTTTCAGGATGAGCAAGGTTTATGAAAATGCCCAAATTAATGCCAATAAATATATAGTCCAGGTTCCTGCTGCCACACGTCTGAGGTAATTGTATCCATACCACAATAGAGAAGTCAATTAGAATCAAATCAATTATTACTATTTAACTTGCAAATCACTATTTTTGCACAAAGCACCAACCTCTTATACTGGAAGGTTCCAGGAATTCAATAGAAATATTAAAGTATCACCTAAATAAAACACCATTAACTGTCTAGAAAATATTAAGTTCTTTTAAAAAATGCAGAAAGTTTACAAAGATGCTACACAATTCAAAAAGCATGACCAAGTACGCATATCTTTGTAATTGATATGAAACACTATATTCACACATTCCCTGTTGTTGGAAGTTCTGAGCAAGCCATATGCCATCCCGAAATGGAGCATTACCCAAAGTCAAAATCTCAGAAGTTTCTAAGACCACAAAAAACAAAGTTATTGTGGTATATTTTAGTTTTGTTTAAATGTTACCTGATTTGAGGCTCAATAATTTGGCCAGGGCACCAACCTTCCAATTATTCTTCCCCATGAGAAAGAGAAGTACAAGCTAAGAATGCAATGAGGCAAATAAAATGTTCCTATCTTCTACCTTAGAGACCCTCTGACCCTAAAAGAAAGGCAGCTGTGTGAAATGAACTTATACGTCACTCTCCGCGAAGTTGCAAGTCTACTAGGAGATCAGAGTTAGGGGAAGGCCAGAGGGAAGTCAGAGGAAAGCAAGTAGGAATAGGGATTGTTTTAGTCTCTTTCCCCAACCTTCCTTAAACGCATGTAACATCCATATTTTATAAGTAAAGTAAGAAAGGCAGGATAAACTTCTTTGACGCCAATAATAGGGGAAATCCAAGGAGTTGTGAGTTTTTTTTAATCATTAGAATTTTTAGGGCTTAAAAGAGAGGCAAACCAATGACCCTTCAGGGATTACAGATACATGATTCATTCATCTTTTACTGGGGATGAGACAGCCAGCCATTCTTTCATTTTTCCTTTAATAAAACCTCTACATGTTAGTTGGACATATGACCTTCCTTGCAATTGGAGAATGCAATTGTGTGATAAGTTCGGGCTGATTGTATGTGAGGAGAAATATTTTGTGCAACTCCTGGGAAGTGCCCTTAAAGGGTAGGATGTGCCCTTTACTCCCTCATCTCCCCTTCCTAATGGCTGAAATGAAGTTATGATGACAGAGACAAGTTATTCTAAAAGTCACTTCCTCTGATACTATCCAGCTTTTTGCGCCCAGAACATCCCATTTATTTTCCCATTAAGATCTTACCTTTTCTCCTAGTACCCTAATTTCTCTTCAGCAGCCACAGAATTGTTTATTTAGCATATAGTATAATATTGGAATCAATAAACTACATCCCAGAGAAGACAAAATGACAGAGAATGTTCCTCTGTAAGTTCTTTCATGTTAAAAGACTTGTAACAATTTTGTCACACCCAGAATAATGTACCAGGTTAAAAATAGTATTTGCTGCTATCTTGATATTTAATTCAAACAAACCTCTTCCTCATTGCTTAAGATAAAACTGTCTGGTTTGTGGTAAGATTATCATTACTTGTTGACGCAAGAAACTAAAAAGGTATTTTCAGAACCAGCACCAATATATAGAGAAAAAGATGGTATGTAAAGTTCCTATTCTCAAACTGTGAGAGTACTTCCCAACTCTTAGCCTAAGACTCCCTATTTGAAACCTTAGACCAGGCACCTAAGCAGAACTAAAAATCCATGAAAATTACTCCCTTCGTTAGCACTAAATAGATTATACTAAAAATTAAAAATCATCTTCTAACTAATGTGTAAGTCATTTTGACTAGCATAATACTGAGTCATTTTACTGTATATAAAAGAAAATCTTAATTCTACATTAGTATAAAATCAATGGTTGATAATGTATGAAAATTATAACTTACATGCATTATAAATACTAAGTAAATCAAAAAGAAATGCAGCCTGATAAGAAATGAATTGTGAGGTACTAGTCAAATTTCAAATAGATGCACACTGTCCTTCAGCAATGCTATTACAATTAAATTCAAACTCACTTACCTACTGTGTCTACCCCTTTTCTGCCAGCACGACCAACCATCTGCTTATAAGTAAGAATATCTAGAGGTTGACCACCGAAAATAGGAGTCCGAATAATTACACGACGTGCTGGTAGGTTCACCCCTGATGAAAGAGTAGAAGTTGCTGCCAAAACCCGAATCTGACCTTGACGGAAGGCTCCTTCAATGATATCCCTCTCCTCAAAAGTAAGACCTAACAAAAGGAAGTTACAATAACATACATTTACTAATGAATATGTGAATTAATGAATATAACAAAAATACTGTACTTGATCACTGTCAATCTACTATAAGCGTATCTATTATAAGCCTCTAAAGATTTGTTCAAGCTATTGTTGGGACTATAAACAAAGAAGTCACCATGGTCTATCTTTTTAAGAGTATAATCTGCCAATCTCTTATCTCATCTTCTAGTCTAGGGGGTGGCAAACGTTTTCTTAAATATTTTAGGCTTTGCTGGACAGATAGACTCTACTGCAACTATCAACCCTACCACTATCACATGAAAGCAGCCACAGGCATGATTATGTTCCAGTACAACTTTATTCACAAAAATAGATGGTGTGTTCGATTTGACCAACAGATTGTAGTTTACTGACTCCTGCTCTAGACGATTAAGTCACTGAGGGTAGAGACATACCTTATGCATCACACTGTCATCAGGGCCTATCCAACAGAGTGGTCAGGCAGTTTTGACACAAATAAATGCTGAAGAATAATTACATGAGTAAATGAAGAATAGCATATAGAATATATACTTTTCTGGCTTATTTTTAATTTTATTTAAAAAATCAAAAGATCAAAAGGACTGAGGCTCTAGTTTGTAATTTAAGTGACAGGTCATCTTATTAGTATGGATCATAAGTTATATACCATATAAATATTCTTCTGTATGCTTGTATGTGTATACATACATATACATATATTTTAAAATGTATTCATGTATACATAATAAAAATTTTAAATAAATTGAAAAGGTCGGGGATCCCTGGGTGGCGCAGCAGTTTAGTTCCTGCCTTTGGCCCAGGGTGCAATCCTGGAGACCCGGGATCGAATCCCACGTCGGGCTCCCGGTGCATGGAGCCTGCTTCTACCTCTGCCTGTGTCTCTGCCTCTCTCTATCTCTCTCTCTCTCTCTCTCTGTGTGTGTGACTATCATAAATAAATTAAAAAAAAAATTTTAAAAAAAAAGAAAAGGTCAAATTCCTAATTTTAGAAACTATATTTTTTTTCTTTTCAAAATTTTATTTAAATCCTAGTTAGTTAACATATAGTACAATATTGATTTCAGGGGCAGAATTTAGTGATTTATTACCCACATACAACATGCAGTGGTCATCATAACAAGCGCTCTCCTTAATGCCTATCACTCATCCAGCCCATCCCCACCCACCTCCATCCATCAACCTCCCTCCATCAACACTCAGTTTGTTCTCCATGTTTAATTAAGTCTCTTATGGTTTGCTTCCCTCTTTTTTTTTCCTTTCCCTATGTTCATCTGTTTTCCTTCTTAAATTCCACATATCAGTGAAATCATATAGTATTTGTCTTTATCTTATTTCGCTTAGCATAATACACTCTAGCTCCAACTACATCATTGCAAGTGGTGAGATTTCACTATTTTTGATGGCTAAGTAATATTCCATTGTAGATATACCATATCTTCTTGATCTTTTCATCAGTTGACTGACATCTGCATCTCTATCAACAATGCAAGAAGGTTCCCCTTTCTATGCATCCTCACCAACATCTGTTGTTTCCTGTGTTGTTAATTTTAGCCATTCTGATAGGTGTGACGTGGTATCTCCCTGTGGTTTTCATTTGCATTTCCCTGATGTTGAGTGATGTTGAGCATCTTTTCAGGTATCTGCTGGCCATCATCTGTATGCCTTCTCTGGAAAAATATCTATTCATGTCTTCTGTCCATTTCTTCACTATATTATTTGTTTTATTAGGTATTAAGTCCTTTAGATTTTGGATACCAACCTCTTATCAGATATGTAATTTGCAAATACCTTCTACCATTCCAAGTTGCCTTTTAGTTTTGTTGATTGTTTCCTTCACTGTGCAGAAGCTTTTTATTTTGATGAAGTCCCAAAATTCATTTTTGCTTTTGTTTCCCTTGCCTCCAGAGACATGTCTAGTAAGAAGTTGCTATGGCCGAGATCAAAGAGGTTACTACCTATGTTCTTCCCTAGGATTTTGATGGCATTCTGTCTCACGTTTAGGTCTTTCATCCATTTTGAGTATATTTTTGTGTATGGTGCAAGAAAATGATACAGTAGAAACTATATATTCTTAATCATATCCCCAGCACATGGACAGACCACTCCCCAAAAGAAGTTATCTAATTCAGTAACTACATAATCCTTGTAATTTTGACAATCAAATGATTTTTAAGCACTTCTAGCCTTCTCAAAATACAATTTGACAACTTCTAAAATGAATTTTTTATACATTTGATATATTTGTAAGTATATTTCAATACCCTGTAAGATAAAAAGAAAGTAGCATAGAATTAGGGTAGCAAGTACCTGTCTAACCTAAATTTTAAGGAAACAAAGTGTAGAAAGGTAGCAATTTTAGAGTTCACTTCCCCAGTTGTACAAAAAAAAGGCTTCATCTAGTATACATATACTACACAGTTAAGTAAACCAAATGTGTTTTACTCTTATTTAATCTTAATCACACACTTCTTAAAATGAAATTGAAGAGCATGAAGGGTGGTTGAGAAGATATTAAATGCACACAAATATAAAAATGAAGAAATTATGAAGATGTCTGGAGGGGGCTTAATAACAGATTATAAATATGGATACCTGCATGATGAAATGCTACTCCCCATGGTATAGTTTTTTGTAATACAGAGTCCAGTCCCGAAGGTGAACGTTTTAACTGATCCATCACTTCTAGGAGACCCTTTTGTTCCAATACCACCGGAAGAAGTTCAGATGATCTTACCAATCCTGTCACCAAAAAAATAACAGCACTATTTACCTATGCCTGGACCTCTTTAAGTGCTATCTGCCTTAGTCATAATAGAGCTAAATATTAAGGCAATAGTTCTAAAACTACTATATATAATAATTAGCAGGACATCTTTTAAAAATATTTATGCCTGACTCTCATTCCTAGACATTATGGTGCAATAGGATGCAACCTGGACATAAGGTTTTAAAATCTCCCCAGATGATTCTAACGTGCACCAAAGTTTAGGAAGACTCTGTTATGGTGAGACCAAACCCACAAGAGGGGATCAAAGGATACAGCTGAGGAAGGAGATTACAAATACTACTACTCAGAGCCTAAAAATCAAAATCCTTACTCAAAGTGTGTCCCACTAAGCAGTAGTGTCAGAACCACCTAAGAGCCTATTTCTTTATGACAGTTTTTCTAGTCCCCCTGCCACCCATCTGGTAAATAATTGCCCATTCATTACCTGCTGTTTTTGCCTCTCTGTGTAAACTGCCCCTCTAGTAAGAATTCAACTTTTTTAGATGCAAGAATTATGTTTTCTTTAAGGAATTTCCCAAACTCAGATTTCTGAACTAGTAAGCTTCTCATAAGATATATTTTTAAGAGATCTTATATATTTTTAAAAATACTTTAGGTAAACTTTTTAAAAAATTTTAAGGACCCACAGAGTTACCAATGTTTTATTATGCTAAGGACAATTTAAAATTTTTTTAAACTACCATTTATCATTTATTTCAAAAGAGAAGTCATTTTTAAAAAATAGTCATTTTAACATAAAAAAATTTGTAGGAATAATTTCAGAATTTATACTTCAGCTTTACAAAAAATGCACTGTCTTGTCTCTATTTTTCTGGTGAAAATTTCATCATAGTCCAGGATCCAGTCCAAGAACTAGGATTTGGGAACCCTTGCTATAAATCAGAATAACAGAATCTCTAACAAAGAAGATAAAAATAATGTTTCTGGTTATTAAAGGAATTTAACATAGTACAATGTAAGGAATATAAATGGCAGAGTATAGAAAACATCAATTAGGAGGGAAATAAAAAAGGTATTATAATGTTGGACTAGAACCTATTAAATATAAACTTCAAGCAAAGTTTATTTATTGGAGCTAAGCTTGGGGTATCTATCACTTGTCCTTAGGATTCCAGTAGCATAATGAAGTCATAAAATATTATTCCTTTTACCAGAACTGGTTGGTTTCTGTCTTCCCAACATTTATCTGGGACCCAAGGGACTGTAGACTAGCAAAAGTTGTGAGGGAACAGTGCTCATCCTAGAATCGGTAAAATATATACTAACAGTTACTGCCATACACTAAACCACTACTCAGCAATAAAAAACAAATTGATAAATATAACAACCTGGGTGAATCTTAAAAATACCAGGCTGAAAGAAGCCAAACATACAACACGTGTACATACTATATGATTTCATTTATATGAAACTCTTAGAAAAGGCACAACTAATCTAGAGTAACAGAAAACAGGTCAGTTGACCTGGGGCTCAGAATATAGAGGAGATTGATAGCTAAATAGCAAAGATCACATTTTAGAGTGATAGAAATGTTTTATATGCTCATTATAGTGGGGGTTAAACAAGTGTACACATTTGTTAAAATTCATTAAATTACACACTTCAAATGGGTACATTTTACTATACATAAATTAAACCTCAATAAATGTGTTTATATACATACACATGTATATGTGTGTGATTCTTTTTTTTTTTTTAAGATTTTATTTATTTATTCATGAGAAACACAGAGAGTGAGAGAGAGGCAGAGACACAGGCAGAGGCAGAAGCAGGCTCCATGCAGGGAGCCCGACGTGGGACTCTATCCCACGTCTCCAGGATCACACCCTGGGCCAAAGGTGGTGCTAAACCGCTGAGCCACCCGGGCTGCCCTATGTGTGTGATTCTTTTTCAGAGTTTGGAAATACAAAGAGAGATATGTCTGATTTCTTCAGGAAAATGTATATGTGAAGCTTTATATACAATTTAGGGGCTTCAAAGATTAATCTCTCAAAAGCCCATCGATCCTAGATGAAGAATCTTAGTATGTACCTGTATAAATGCAGCATTTTAGAAATCTTTTTTTGTCTTTTAAAGATTTCACTTACTTATTCATGAGAGACAGAGAGAGAGAGATGCAGAGACATAGGCAGAGGGAGAAGCAAGCTCTGATCCCCGGTTCTGGGGATCACACCCTGAGACAAAGACAGACTCAACTGCTGAGCCACCCAGGTGTCCCAGTATTTTAAAAATCTTAAGGTTAGCCTGAGTGTATGTATACACTGTCTATAATGAGAATAAGAAGAGAATTAGTCACAAAACCACAGTTTTGTAAAGGAGTGTCCAGTGGGCAGGTGGCACAATGATCAAAAAGAGCCATGCTTTATTTATGTAATCATTAACATCACTTTCAAGCAAATGTACTGAGTATAGAAGCTTTCATTTCCATCAGTAACTTACCCGTGGCTTGATGGTGTAGATTATAAAATTCACAGGCAATGATATCTGCCAACTTCTCACACCATTTCTTTGATGGACAGAAAATTAATACTGAATGGTTATCACAAATGGTCTCATAACATAAACTAACAACATGGTCCTCATCTCCCTAAAAAAGAAGGAGAAACAGTCATTCTACTGGTTCTTTTTTTTTTTTTTTTTTTTTAAGATTTTATTTATTTGACAGAGAGAGAGAGCACAAGTAGGTGAAGTGGAAGGCAGAGGGAAAGGGAGAAGCAGGCTCCCTGCTGAGCAAGGAGCCTATGTGATGTGGTGCTCAATCCCAGGACCCTGAGATAATGACATGAGCTGAAGGCAGATGCTCAACTGACTGTGCCACCCAGGTGCCCCCCTACTGGCCCTTTCAAAACATTTTCACATCAGTTTAAAGTCACTCCTTTTGCTTCATGGGGAAGGTTTTTTTCTACCAAAAGGCATAATAAAAATCAGTTACAAAGTCAATAACAAAGAAAAAACAAGAAGAGAAAAAAAGAAATAAACTTCCTTAAAATGCAAGGTGAAAAGAAAATATTTTCTATTCTCAACTAGTATTTATTGACTTCCATCCCTCAGCCAATGGGGATACAATGGTAAGCAAAAGAAAGTCAAGGTCCTATCTTTAAGGGGGTTAAGGTCTCACTAGAGAAACACACTAAAGTACAAAACAAATCAATGTAAAATACAATTATTAGAGGTACTATAAAAGAATTTTATGATGTGTCAAAGCCTCATACGTAACATAATTTGACAGGAAAAACCAAAGAAAGGTTTCTCTGGAAAAATTAATCAGCTGAGATGTGAAGGAGAGGAGGCATTATTTCTTTTTTTTTTTTTTTAATTTTTTTATATTTTTTTTATTGGAGTTTGATTTACCAACATATAGCATAACACCCAGGGCTCATTCCGTCAAGTGTCCCCCTCAGTGCTCGTCACCCAATCACCCCAACCCCCTGCCCACTTCCCTTTCCACCACCCCTTGTTCGTTTCCCAGAGTTAGGGGTCTCAGGAGGCATTATTTCACTGAAAGGTAACTGGCAGACAGAGGAAAAACCTCAGGCAGAACAAAGCATATGTAAATGCCCAGTGGTAGTCCAGTGAGCTCTCAAAACTGAAAGAGGTGTTTAACTGGATTAATTAATTCATCCATCCATTCATTCAATAAACAAACATTTACTATGTATCAGATATTGTTCCAGATACTGGGGATAAAGAATAAAAGTAGAAAAAAAGCTCTGCCCTCAGAATGTTACTATGCCAGTAGAAAGGGATAGATAATAACAAAAACAAGTAAAACACAAAGAAATCTTTAAAAATAATAAAAAGAAAAAGAAAATGGAAAATAGGGACCAGGAATGTGAGGACACTATAATTTAGATAAGGTGGCCAGGAAGATCTCAGAAAAGGACTTTGAGTAAAGGTCCAAAGGTGAAAGAGTAAACCATACTGATGCCTGGGGGGAAAGCATTCCAGAAAGAAAGAACCTGAAGTGGAAGATTCTTGGCATATTATGAAACAGCAAAGAAGCTGTGAAGGGAATGAGAAGGAAAGTAGTAGGTGAGGTCAGAGCACTAAGGGGGTGGGGACAGATCATGTAGGGTCTTATAGGCTACCAAAAAGAGGCTGGCTTTCATTCTAAATGCAAGGAACCATTTCAAGTGTGGGAACATAATGGTTATGTAGTCTGATGTTCATGTTAAATAGATCACTAGCTCCTGATTTAAGCAAAGACTGAAAGGGAGAAGGTGGGAAGCAGAGAACTCAATTAAGAGACTATTTCAATACTCCAGGTAAGAACCGAAAGTGATACAAATAGGGTGGAGGCATAGACATAGCAATAGAAAAAGATTAACAGAAGAGTAAATCAATATGTTTACATATATATATGCATATATACATATATATACACACATACACACACACACTGAGGTAACCAAGGCACAGTATGGTGATATTTGGGGTACAGAGCAAAGCAATGGAATAAGATTCCATGCCAGACTACAGAGGCTACAAATGCCTATCTATGAGAGAACTGAAACACATGAATTTATTCCTGTTCCCAATTACAGCTGTTACCATATTCAGAGGCACAGCTCTACACAAAAGAGATGCCCCACTCCACAGATGAGTCAGTTTTTTAACATCAGGATTGAAGAATGAAACTTAAAAAATACTGTGAACTGAAATTTTTTAAGTGTATTTATGGGTGTGTGAGGGAATTTATCATTCATCAAGCACTTCCTAGATACCAGACAATTTTTTAAAACCATTCTTCATTCTTACAATAAGTATCACATCCCATTGTACAGATGAAGATATTATATTCAGACAGGTTTTGTGATTCAACTAACATTGGCCATATCAAGTATCCCTATTATATATCAGAGGTAGGTCTGACTCCAAAAATGTTCTTCTCCTTTACTATATAGTATACCTACTACTTAACAAAGGTTAATTTTCCACATCAGTGTTTAATGTAAACTAAGCCATTAAGGAATCTTTTTCCAGTTAAAAAGAAAAATCTACAAAATTAGGTATTTTTTATTATTTGTTATCTTTCAGTATACTTATTAGAAATGATAATCATTTAAATTGAAGGCACAACTACATTTCCTCTCGCACAATCACCACCAATTATTTAAGATGAAACCATTACCTAAATATTAACAATCCTAATGGATACGTAAGGCATATTCAACTACTTTCCACCCCTAGTTTATGTGACTCAAAAAAATATTAACTTGCTAGAAAATGCAATCAAATACAAAGTACTGGGAGTAGTGATGTAAAAATACCGACTTACCTTTACTTGCAGATTGGGCTGAAATTCCCTCACAAGTTTCATTGAAGAGTCATATATAGAATTTCCAATTTTTACTGACTCTAACAGTGGTACAGGACGAAAGTTGGTGTGGTAGAGTTCAGCATTCAACCAGGAAGCCACAATCTCCAAATTGGGAAGAGTAGCACTCATGCCAACAATCTGCACGGCATTAGATAGAGGACTGGCTAAATCTGCCTGGCTGTGAAAAACAAATGAAAATGATGTTCAAAGATATTTAGTATTTTTTTTTTTTATGATAGTCACAGAGAGAGAGAGGCAGAGACACAGGCAGAGGGAGAAGCAGGCTCCATGCACCGGGAGCCCGATATGGGATTCGATCCCGGGTCTCCAGGATCGCGCCCTGGGCCAAAGGCAGGCGCCAAACCGCTGCGCCACCCAGGGATCCCAAGATATTTAGTATTAATTACAAATAGTGAGCTACCAATATTCTTGGTCATGTCCTTGGGAATATACACTCATATATTTTTAAGGTATATACTTAGAAGTAAGATTACTGGGTTATAGATCATCTTCAATTTTACTGACGTCAAGCTGTTTTCCAAAGAGATTGTACCAAAGTATCTCTATAATCCATAATGTGTTTTGTTGTTCCATATCTTGTCACCACTTAGTATTGCTAATCTTTTTAACGTCAGCCATTTTGGAAGGTGTATGGTCTCTTTGAAGAAGTAGTTTACATTGCCTTGACTACTAATGGGATTAAGCATCATTTCATGTTTATGGACCATTTGGATACCATCTTATAAACGCCTGTTGAAGGTGCTTGCCAATTGATACTATGGGTTTTTTCTTCCTGATTTATAGAATTATTTGAATGTTCCAGATAATAACTTTCCTCTTTCATTAATTTTTGCTCTTGTCTTTATTACTTCTTTCTTTCTACTTTCTGTGGCATTATTTTACTACTCTATGTTCTTGAGATGAATAATACATTATCAGTCTCTCTTCTTCAGTAATATATGCATTTTATACTATTAATTCCCTTTCAAACCATACCTGCATTTCACAAGTTTTGTTACGAGATATACTTTCAATTCAAACTATCTTCCAATTTCTACTGCAATTACTTTTTTGACCCCCAAAATGTAAAAATGTATTTCCCAGTTCCCAGTGGACATTTTCTAGTTATGCCTCTCCTATACTTATTTCTAGTTTAATTCCATTTTTTCAGAGAATATATTTTAAGTGACTTAAATCCTTTAAAATATATTGCTTTATGGCCCAGTGTGTAGTGAAGTTTTACTATGTTCAATGAAAAGAACATATATTCTGCTTCTATTTGATAATGCTTCTACGTACATCCATTAAGTCAAATTTGCTAGTTGCATCAATCATATTTTCTATATTGCTACTGATTTGGTATATAAACAATTATCTCCATGCTTTCTCATATACTGAAAAAGATATGTTAAATCTCCCTAAAGCAAAACATAAGAGCTTCCAGATTGAAAGAATCCATTGAGCACTCAGCATAATGAAGGAAAATAGAACACCAAGACACATCAGTGTGAAATTTCACAACACTGAGAAAGAAAAGGAGCCCCTAAAAACTCCGAGAGAATTAAAAAATTTTATATGGGCAAAGGATAAGCAAAGTGCTGGATTTCTCAATAGTAACAAGAGAATGAAGTAATGTCTTAAAAACCCTAAAGAAGAAAGATATAACATCTTGACTTCTATATCTGAACAATATGAAATAATTATAAGACATTTCAGGCATGCAAACTTTCAAAAATTATGCATAATAGACTATATACTAAAATAAAGTGGAACTTCCTGGAAGATTTCACCACCAAAATGAGGAAGTAAATCAAGAAAAAAGCACACTATTCAAAAAAGGGGGACTCTGACTCAGGCAAAAAGCAACAGAAATGAATGATAATGATAAAGATCCTAAAATAAGTGCTGTGCAGCACATGCAGTTCATGCACCTATCCCAATCAGAAAAACTCAGAAGGCTTTTAGAGAAATTTCAAGATCAATTTGGTAAAACAGCAAATGTGTTAGAACATACTGGATGGAGATTTACATAAGTGGGCTCAATCAGTGAAAAGGACATAGAAAATCAAGCCATCAAACAAAAGACATTTATTAATTTCAGAGAAAACAAAAAGCTATTTAGAAAGTAAAAGTAATCATAATATACTACATGGCTCAGCTGGCAAAGGCATTTTATAGTTATAACAGTATAACACTAAATATTGATCTGAACAAAGTCATGACATAACAGTATTTGAAGAAGAGATGATGGTGAGAGGACAAAGAGAGATTATGGAGTCAGCTGGGGGAAGACTGGGTTGGATGAGTAAAGAATTTTAAAAAGAGCTAGACCTTCATCTTTCATAGTAAGTAATGAAATATGTGTAAAAGTAAAAACTCAAGTGGCTATATTCAGAGATAACACTGTAAATAAATTTTTTAAAAGCTGTAAGAGTTTAAAGTAGTTGCCTCTGGGAAGGGGGTGATGAAGAACTGCTATTTTTCAAAATTATCCTTGACTGCTTCAATAGAATGATGTATAATTGACAAAAACTCAATTTTTAAAATTTTATCATAATGGTGATCAGAAATTTTAAAATGTTTACAAAATCATCTAAAATCACTCTCAGCGTTAAGAGCTTCTTTCAGAACAAAAATGAACTGCTGTACATGCATTTGTTCTAAGTAAGTATTACTCTTCTTCTTTAATTCATATTTACTATGCACTTTTGCTAAGGTTTTAACACAGGTTAGAATCTCAGGGACTCAGGAACTTTTTCAGGTACTCACCAAGATGCTGACTTGTGAGTAATATAGCAAATCTTAGTGAGTAAAAGTTCCAGCAGGTACCCTCGGTGAGAGTCTCCCAGCATATGCAATTCATCCACGACCACCATTCCTAAAGAGATTGTCCAGATACTAGGTTTTACAAAATTTCACAATTTCAAGAAAATTTTTTTTTAAAACTCAGTATCTTACATAGTAAGTAGCTATCATTACTACAATATATTGTAAGTGGTAGAAATTTCTAACCATAAAACAAGAATCAGATTTCACATAACAGACAATCCTTTTTCAAGACATTTCAGGCACCATACGTGGTCCTACTATAAGGTAGTCTGGATCTAAAAATCCATGATTAGCTAACTTAGAGGAAACTGCCTCTCATTAATATCTGAGTAATGGCAACCTTGTAGAAATATAGTACAATGAGATATCAAACACATCTATAATAGTTATTCAGTGTATTGACTTTTCTATGAGGGAAAAAGCCAGGGTAACCATACTGATCTTTTGCTTAGAAAAACAAAATCAAATCAACAAGAAATGATTTTAAGAGATGTTTTTGTTTGATGATGACAGGCTAGTGAGTCACCCTACGACAAAACAGGAGTATGTTTTGTATACCAGATTCCCCTTTCCACTACTTGGAGACTCAAACTAGTCTGTGCATTTGGAATAGTGCCCAAGAATTACTGAAAAGTTAATGCCAACCAATGTCTTCTTTAAACACAGTCATAAGATCATGGTTTTTACAGTCACTGGTATCCCCCCCGACAAATCGTCCCCACCTAAATCAAGGTCTTTCAGACCTATATCCTAATGGCACATGATGCTCCTTTTCCTCATCAGTAAGCTCAAAATCATATGGCATGATAAGTTATTTCAAAGTTTATTCACCCAGTCATTCAAAAAAATTCTGTGCAGGTACTGTGCTAGGTATATTGAATATCACCCTTAATAAGATTTTATTGCAATCCTCAAGATATTTGAAATCCAACAGGGTCACAGGTAGTAAGAAAATTCTGATTTGAACTGATGAATGTGATTTCTCTAAGCTTTATAGAGCAAAGCCATGTCTTACTAATCTTTGGTTTCATTCCCCACTCCTACCCTACCCAACTTTACCATTTAAGCCCACCAGATTCCAATAAGTAGCTAACTGATATTCTTGCTGCTTCTGTTGTTGCTACAACCATTCTCTTCCTGTTGCTACCTCTACATAGACTTTCCTAAGTAGTAAAAATAAATAAATTAAGCATTAAGATAAAAAATCTTCCTACAGTCTCAAACTCAAATGTCAGCTTCTATAGCTCCATACCATTTCCCTGATAAATGGTAACCTCCTAGGAAAGGCCAAATCTAGATACTAGCACCAGAATATGATAACGAACACACAAACACACTAACTGTATATGGCAGAACCAGCCCCAGCATTCTTCCCTCTATTCTTGGTAGTTTAGACAGAAAAGAAGCAATGAGAGATGACTTGAGGGCTCAAGGATATCCTCTGTGTTTTGTAAAGTGCAAACATACAGGGAAATAGTAACAGGAAGCAGGACATAAAACTTTTTTTTTAAAATACAGAGTTCCTAACATTACAGATGCCAATTCTCAACGCATAAGTAGACACTAAGAAAAAAAAAATGGGACATATAGAAATCATAACAGCTCCACTCCATCAAAAAATAGCAACAAAAAATATCTGTTTGCTTCCTACTTTTCTTACCCAATAGATCCATCTTATTTTCCTCAATGAGGCGATTGATCAGACCATTGGCTCTCTCAATTGTGCAGACAGCAATATCCAAAGAAGAGAAATGCCCTGTTGGAGAGGTACTGCCCATATAACCATCCACATTTATTCCTATTTCTTGAAACAGACTCTGAATTGAGTAAAAAGGAAAAATATTTGAAATTCATAAATTGTAGATTGGTTCTATCCCAGAACACAGACATAAGTTTCTAAAGATATTTATTAGATTACTGTTGGTTGTTCCTGGTAACCCTAAAAGGTAACCCTAAAAGAACCCCCTGGTTCTTTTTAGAATCATATACTAAAAATATGAAGTTTAGAACTGACAAAACTCAGGACAGAAATTTTCTGTTAAGACAGAGTCAAATACAAGTATGCCATTTTAACAATAGCACTAATAAAGCAGTTTCAAGAGTTACAGAAATTAAAATTGGAAAAAACTACCATAAACACTAAATTTTTAATCTAATAAACATGCAGGAAACTAGTTCCTTTTTCAAACACAAAAATAACACTTTAAGAAACAAATTTATATTTCATGAATAAAATTTCTCATTATCCCACAATTTTTTTTATACAGTGGAAGTTTTCATAAGTCAAATGCAATGGGACCTTGATTTTAATTTTTTTTTCTTTTTTTTTTTTTTAGTTTAACTTGTAACTAACATACCTTCTCAATAAAAAGGATCCTTTCATCATTACTTTGGTCTAAGTTGAGAGGATGTTACCATGTAGGACCAGCTTTGTTGGCTATTTGGCCTCTGAAATAACTGTTAAAAAGATTTATAGAACCATAGAACTTTAGAGCTGTTCATTCATTAAAATGTTCCTGAGTGTTATTGAGTTAACCCAAAGTATTAGGGTTAAAATCCTCATTTTTACCAATGAAAATACTGAGGTCCAGGAGATTATGTGCCTGGTCTGAAGACATAGTTAATGGCAAAACTGGGACTAGAACCCAGACTTTTTTTGGACTATCAATATAATTGTTTTGCCATTCCAACACACTTTTTCACTGCAGAAATCACAATGGTAATGTATTCTATTTAATGAAACACTGTATTTGTAAAAATGCTTTAAAAACCAGCGAGTATCACACAAATGAAAAATGTTATTATTCATCTTTGCAGAAAAATAGGCCATAGGCCTTAAGCTTTACCTAAGCACCAGTGGATCTTATTTTTCCCTTAACTACTCCCAAATAGCTCTCACTTAGAATAGGATGTTTCCTTAAATACTCTCTTCTTTCCATGCTTACTCTAACCCTACTATTCAGTTAAAACGCTGATTCTTAATGTATATGTTTATATACTAATTGAAGTATTCTGTTTACTTCCTAAGGAAAAGTTCATAAACATTAACACAATTTTCAATTACTCGTTTGATTTGATGACCCTTTCTCCTTTACACGATAAAAAGTTTCCCTTCATAAATGGTCAACTTTTAAAGCTACTTCGGGATGCAAGAGAAGAAACTTTGGTTAACACAGCTGCCAATAATAGGTACTATCACAACAATGTTCTTAGTATGAAAACATTACCTGAAGATAGTATTTCTTCTCTTTAGCCACAGAGACAAAGGGCAAAATAAACAAAGCTTTCTTCCGCATTTCTAAAACCCGCTTCAACATAAGTAATTCAGCAACGAGAGTCTTCCCAGCACTTGTAGGAGCTAAAACATGTTATTCCACAAGGTTACCACAAGAAGTAATATTTGACACACTGCATTAATAAATGTTTTAAACTATATCCAGTAACCACAGAGCCTTCAAGTAACCTATCATTAAGGCCCCTACTGGCATCTGAAAACTTTATTCGCTTAAACGCCCGACTTCAAACCAGTGCTATAGATAGCCTCCCACTGAAAACAGAGAATAAACAAATCCTTTGATGAACAATAAATAATGAATACTAAGTCCCTAGCTTGTATCTAACAATTAAATACTGAATGTTTAAAAGCCCTGCTTTGAGGAAGGAGATAAACAAGCTTAATATACTGTGGTAGGAACTATGATAAAAATTGAGGCAGAGGAGCTATAACGTAGTTTATGGAAAGGAAACACAGTTTATGAGAAGGGAAGGGGAAGGAATGCCAAGCAAAAGAATCAGCATGTGCAAAGGCCTGGAGGAAAGCCTGGTAAATTCAAAGGCCAGTAATTTAGAAAGCTTGAAATAAAACCAGGGGGAGTTAAGAGAAGAAATGTGAACATGTCACCTGAAAAAGAATTTTATAATTCCATGACATAAGGAGTTTAGAATTTATCCTGAAAACAGTGTAGAGTGACTAGTGAGTTTTATGAAAAGGAGTGGCAAGATCATATTTGTACTTCATAAAGACAACTCTGCATGCAGGGGCAGAACAAAACCAGAGAGAAAATATAAACTATATATAAGGATGCCTGGGTGGCTCAGTGGTTGAGCGTCTGCCTTTGGCTGAGGTCGTGATCCCGGGGTCCTGGGATCAAGTCCCACACTGGACTCCCCACAGGGAACCTGCTTTTCTCCTTCTGCCTATGACTCTGCCTATGTCTCTCATGAATAAATACAATCGTTAAAATTAAATAAACTATTATAAAATAGTTATAAGGCTAAATAGTTGCATAATCTAGAAGATACTGATATAACCCACAAGAAAAAAGGAGGGGATGATAATCTAGGCAGAGCACCTAAAAAGATATTTGTGTGGCTCAGTCAGTGAGGCCTCCAATTCTTGATGAGCTCTAGGTCATGAGACTGAGCCCCCATCAGACTCTACACTCAAAGAGGAATCTGCTTCTCTCTCCCTCTTCCTCTGCTCCTACCCCTGCCCCCAAGCATGTGCTCTTTCTCTCTCAAATAAAAAATCTTAAGAAAAAAAAAAAAAAAAAAAAAAAAACAAGATATCTGGGATAATACACATTGGACTTAGTGAGTAATGTAAGCCAGTGACCAGAGGATGAATGGCGCTCAGGTTCTGGTTTAAGCAGCTGAAATGGTCAGGCCATTCTACCACTGACACCAGTTAGCACCTACTGTGTAATTTCTACATGCCAAGAACTGTTCTAAGCACTCTCCCATGCTTTCTATTAATGTGCTCTCTATGAATTACCACAGGCAGCAAGTGTTACAGTTTTCAAACCCAAGCAATCTGACTTCACAGCCTGAACCCTTATACCTAAGGATAACTGTCTATTTGCTGAGCCATAACGAAAAATCTGGATGACTCACAACTTCAGAAAAAACTGATGAAAAGTGCATCTTATCAAAGGATAAGTTCCAAAGTCAGTAAAAAGGTTAAAAAGTATGAATTTTGTTAGAGTTGCCCTCGAAAGCCTATAGAAGTCTTCTCTAAGGTAAATTACGGTTTCATGTATACAACCCTGTATAAGCAGGTCAATGTATAAATATATAACGTAGAATGCTCAAATATTGTAAAGCACAACTAAGATCAATTGGAAGAAGAGCAGATTTCTATCCCCCTTGCAACCTCACCCTGGGACATGTCTGTTGAGAGGAAAGGCAAGCAGAACAGCTCTCTTTAAATTGTGTTTGGGGGATCCCTGGGTGGCACAGCGGTTTGGCGCCTGCCTTTGGCCCAGGGCGCGATCCTGGGGACCCGGGATCGAGTCCCACGTCGGGCTCCCGGTGCATGGAGCCTGCTTCTCCCTCTGCCTGTGTCTCTGCCTCTCTCTCTCTCTCTGTATGACTATCGTAAATAAATAAAAAAAATTTAAAAAAATAAATAAATAAATTGTGTTTGGGCAGTGGTTTAGTCCCGCCTTCAGCCCAGGGCGTAGTCCCGGAGACCTGGGATCAAGTCCCATGTCGGGCTCCCTGCATGGAGCCTGCTTCTCCCCTGCCTGCCTGTGCTTCTCTCTCTCTCTCTCTCTCTCTCTCTCTCTCTCTCTCTCTGTCTCTCATAAATAAATAAAATAATAAATTTCGTTTTTGCTCCCCACTCCCACCAATATAATGGAATTTTGCATAATCTTAACATGCATACGATGAGACTCTATTTTTCAGATTTTAAGACTTTCTCTAGTTATAAAGTACTGTTTCATCTGCTTTTTAAAACTACCTCCTAACTACTACTACCTTTTAAACTACTTAACTACCTCCAGAGTATCCTTTAGTATTCATGCCTTTAAAAATAGCACAGAAATTAATCTGCACAAACTTGAATACCTGAATAGACCAAATTCTTTCCTTCCAGCACTTGTCCAAGCAAAAGGCACTCTGCCTGCCACTCAAACATCCTTTTTACGCCGTAACTGTGATACTTCTCCAGCACCGCTAGGGGCAGTCCCCAGTTGGCCAACAGCAGCTGGTCTGTTCCATCGTCAGCAACCGTCTGCCTGCATTCCCCTTTCAGGAAAGAAAAAGGTAATTAATAGTTGAACCTGGCAGCCCGGGTGGCCCAGCGGTTTGGCGCCGCCTTCAGCCCGGGGTTTGATCCTGGAGACCCAGGATCGAGTCCCACGTCGGGCTCCCTGCGTGGAGCCTGCTTCTCCCTCTGCCTGTGTCTCTGCCTCTGAGCGTGTGTGCGTGTGCGTGTGTGTGTCTGTCATGAATAAATAAAATCTTAAAAAAAAAAAAAAAACTAAAAAAGAAAATAGTTGAACCTAATTCTAATATAGGACTTCGGCGGTCAGTCTTCCACTGTATTCTGAAATACCTCCGTGTGGGGCCGAGGCCAGATAACGCAGATGGTGACATAAAGCACTTCCAATGGAGGGATCTGCAAGGAGCACCGGGCGCCATTAGGCGCCCCCCCCCACACACACACACACAGGTGATGAGAGTTGGCCAACTAGGAAGTTGTCTCCGTAGAGCTCCAAAGACCCACACGACGCTTGAATAGCATCACCGGGCTGTCGCCCACTACGCACGTCCATGGCCTAACTTAGTGACCGGCCCCAGCAGGCCAGAGTCACGAGCCGGGAACGAGGGTAGACGCCCAGGGGGCTGTGCAATCACGCAAGCCCCGTACGGTAACCGCTAGCCCTGCGGCCCGCGGCCCCCGGAGGGCCCGGGAGTACCTGCAGCGGCGGCCAGCCCCCCGCGGTCCCTGCAGCGGCGTCCCAGGCCCGGGGGTGGGCTGAGCACCGGTCCGCGGGGGGCCAGGAGGCTGTCACTGCCGTCACCGCCGCTCCCAGACACGGAGTCCGAGCCTGACGCTGAACGCCGCCGCTTCCCACTCCGGGGCGGAGGGTTCATCGCGAAGTCTTCTTGGCGATTCAGGGAAAGCGACAGCCGCAGCGTCCTCCCGCTCCGGAGCGACCGGGCCCCGCGACAGGTGCGGCCGCCATCTTCCCGCCACGGCTTTCAAACTCCGGCCTCCCAGCCCGCGCCGAAACCATAGAGCGCTCGGGGCTGAGAGTCCCCTGAGAACCATAGAGTCGTGGGGAAGGAGCGGCCCTCGCCGGCGTCTCGGACCTCCCGCCTGTCGCCTCGTTGGCAGGTCGGCCCGAGAGAGGGGCCGGGATGCGCCTAGAACCAGAGACGCGGACCGAGCCGGGGGGACGGACAGCTCTCTAGGTACGGCCCGAACTTGTCATCAGCCTGGCCTAAGCACCTTCTTTTTTGTCCATTTCTGGTTTGAATAGCAAGATTTGCTGACTTCATACAATGCGTTGCCCGTAATAGGTAGCTCAGGGATGTGACTCTTCTTAACGTATTGGTATTTAAAAAAAAAATTATTACAGATTATGGGTGCAAATCCCCACAGCACAAGTCTGGGAGATAGCGTTTGGGAATCAATTCTGCGAAAAACCGAGGGTCTTCATTTTTAAAATGTTTTCGAATGGCAATGTTCTAAAAATTCCACAAGATGGAGACACTGCTCCGTGGAGGAAACATTTTTCCTCGACCTCTTTTATGCGGTTTCCCTGCGTTCTTCGACCATTTATTGAGCACCTTCTGTGTACTAGCCATCTGGGTAGATGGAAGGGAAATGGCGTGAAATGGGTCCTGCTCTCAAAGAGAAAGAATAGGGACGCCCGGGTAGCTCAGTGGTTGGCGGGTAGCTCATACATATGTATGTATGTATGAACTGGGAGCCCGACGTGGGATTCGATCCCGGGTCTCCAGGATCGCGCCCTGGGCCAAAGGCAGGCGCCAAACCGCTGCACCACCCAGGGATCCTTCACACTATTTTTATTAGGTGAACTATGATCAAATGAGGAACATAATTAGGAATAAAATGTAAGGAATAGTTACTGTCATCCCAGTAAGAAGTCTAGAGAATATTTTCAAATTTACAGTTTATTTCAAACATGCAACATCTGTTTCTAATTAAAAAAAAAAAAAAACTCAGAAAAGTAGAGAAAAGAAAGCTACTTTTCCAAAATATTTTACAATTTTGTTATGGTAACAGATATTGTGATAATTAATGCTACTATGCCAGAAGTATTTCCCATCTTTTAATTGTGTCTGAGCTTGTGTTCCTTGGGATTTTATTTTTATTTGTAATTCTTCAAGGTCTGAGTTAAAATCTTCCAGAGGGGATGCCTGGCTGACATAGTTGGTGGAACATGTGACTCTTGATCTCCCAGTCATGAGTTTGAGCCCCACTGTGTTTACTTAAAAATAAGGGTTTATTTAAAATAAATAAATAAAGTCTTCCAGAAAAAAGATATTTGCACATATTTCTGCCAGTTACCTGGGAGACGTACCAATATCCTGATTGGTTTGGTAGAGATGGGGGCAGGGAGTCAGGTCACACCCAAGCAAGAACTCCAGGCCTGCCATCTCAGTCTTGTAGTGTACAGTTTTTAAATCAACCCATGTAGATTCTCAGGACTTCTCTAGTTGCTACTTTGTTTTTTCTTTCATACCCTCAACCCTACTCCTTTTCTTATTTAAATGAAATCTTTCCCAAATCGACAGCAGCAAACAGGAAAGAGGAGTGTAGATTGACTTACAACCAACTGCTCTGGTGTAGGGGAGAGGATGCAGGCCTCACAGGGGTGAATTTGTGCTCCTGTCTTCTTTTTGCATTTCCCCATGGCCTCTTTCCCTAATTCTCTCTCATTTTTACTGTATTTGCTTTTCTCCCCTTCCCTTTCTTTCTTTTTTTTTAATTTTTTCCCTCTTCCCTTTCTGTTTACATTGAATCACTATGAAAGTAGTATACACCTGTGCATAATACAATGTAAAATTTATTTTTATTAAACTGAGAATCCTCTATGGAAAGACTTCTTCTATGATAAAGGGGACCTTACACTTACCTGTAGTTCTTAGGTTAATAAAATGACTATTAAAATGATTCATAGGTGTACTTACGTGTAATTTTTATTATATATTATACAATATTTTAAGCATGAATTGTTAAATAAATATATTTCTGATTCCATCTCATTCTTTCCCAAAGTGGGACCAATTTACAAAGATCACATCTACACTGCATATTTTGATGGTGTGCACATCCTGGATTATATCGATGGCAACTGGAAAGGACAAAGACACACAGATATTCCTCTCCTGTATCACCTCATCTGCAAGGGCAAAGCAAGGGTGGGGTTTTTTTTTTTTTTTTTTGGTTTGTGTCATGAGTCTCTCATTTTCTGCCAGACTCAGAACATGATGGAAAATCTCTGAAGGATATGACTTGGATTCGACCATTTTCTAAGGCAAGTGACATATTGTCGAGGTGTAGATGTTTTAGTTCAGGCTGCTATAACAAAATACAGAGATAACAGAAATTTTTTTCCCACAGTTCTGGATACTGGAAGTCCAAGGCCAGAGTACCAGCATGTTTGGGTTCTGATGAGAGCCTCTTCTGGATGACAGAGTGCTAATTTCTTGTATCCTCACATAGCAGAAAGTAAGAGAGAGAGAGGGAGGGAGAGAGAAACGCTCTGGGCCCCCCTTTTTAAAGGCATTCATCCCATTCATGACAGTTCCATCCTCATGATCTAATTTCCTCCCAAAGGCCCACACCCCCACCTCCAAATATCATCACATTGAAGGTTAGGATTTCAACATATGAGTTTGGAGTGGACACATTCAGTCTATAACAGAAGATAACATGTCCCATATTCAATATGAAAATGATATAGCTCAGCCCAACACAGCAGGCCAGCAGCTAAACTGCCCTGAAGTCCAGTTCGACAAGCTAGAGGCACTATAGATAGAAGCCTTAGGTTTAAACCCCAGAACCAACATTTTCTAGCACCTTGACCTTAGGCAAAATTAAAATTTTTTCAATCTCAGTTTTTTCTTTTCTAAAGTTGAATTCATAAAAATGTCTCTATCACAGCTTTTGGTAAGAATTATGTAACATATGAAGGTGCTTAGCACCACACTTGGCATGTATTAAGCATCCAATAATTGATAGATATCATTAATCTTCCTCTGAGGTATATTTAACATAGAAAAATCCTAGAATCAATGGGAAGTCTAGCTGTTTGAGACAAAGACAAGTTGCAATATTTTAAAGATTTTATTTATTAATTCATGAGAGACACACAGAGAGAGGCAGAGACACAGGCAGAGGGAGAAGCAGGCTCTCTGAAGGGAGCCCGATGTGGGGCTTGATCCTGGAACCCTGGGATCACACCCTGAGCCAAAGGCAGATGCTCAACTGCTGAGCCACCCAGGCGTCCCAAGAATTACTGTTATTTTTGATGAGCAAGTCTTCTCAAATCTTGGATAGCTGAATGGGGTTCCCTCTCCCTAAAGCACTTTTACCCATTTCTTCACTTGCAGAGTTTATACTTTCTCTCCAGAGCTTGGCTTAAATGATGATTCCTCAAAAAGAATCCTTTTCTGACTCCAATAGGACCCTGAATTTTCTTTTTTTTTTAAGATTTTATTTATTTATTCTTGAAAGAGACAGAGAGAGAGAGACAGACAGAGGGTCCTAAATTTTCTTATTACTCCACTTAACTACACTTGAGCATGACTGTAATTACCTGTCTTCCCCACTGGAGATAAGCTCCATAGAGTCAGAGATCATGTCTCTTATGACCGACTTGGCATATTCTGATGGTGATGATTGAAGGCTTCTCAGGCATTCCTTCCCCAAATTTTTACTGCAATTTTTGAGGGAATTAATCATCTTATTTAGTTCTATCAATCACTGCTGGAGAGATGTTCAAGTCTCCAAATATAATTGTGGTTTTGTCTATTTTTCCTTTTAGTTCTATCAGTTTTTGCTTCACATTTCTGTTCTCTGGTGCATACACATTTAGGATGACTACCTCTTAGACAATTGACCCTTATATCTTTATGTAATGTCCTTCTCTGTCCTTGGTAATTTGTTTTGCTCTGTACTTTGTCTAATATTAAGATAGGCATACCAGCGTTCTTTTGATTAATGTTTGCATTTCATCTTTTTCATCCTTTTATTTTCAACTTAAATAATTACATTTGAAGTTACTTTATTGTATTATAATATTATACATTTATTATCTATAAAGATTTTATAATATATAATTATTATAATTAGGTGCATTATATAATCTCTTAATACATTATTATATAATATATATTTATCAAAGTCAACTGGTATTGATAGTTTGAGTGAATTGTAGAAGCTTCATCTCCTTTATGCCCCTTTACCCTTCCCTAATTATAATGTAATCATGCTAAATATTTTCTCTATATTCATTGAGAACCACGCAAAAGAGCATTTTAATTTTTCTTCAACCATCAAACAAAACTCAAGAGGAGAAGGAAACGTGTTTATCCATATTTTTATCTATGTGTTCTTTCTGACTTCTTCATCTTCCAAGAGTCCTTCTTTTTCCATTTTCTATTTGTTTCAAGAACTTCCATTAGCCATTCTTTTAGGGTAGGTCTTCCAGTAACAAATTCTCTTAGTTTCCCTTCATCTGTGAATGTCTTTAATTCCCCTTCAATAATGTGTCATTCTCTCTGACTGCTTTCAAGATCAAATCTGTCTTTGGTTTTCAGAAGACTGACTATGATATGTCTTTGCATGAATTTCTTTGGGCTTGATCCATTTGAATTTTGATGAGTTTTTTCAACCCATAGATTTATGGTTTTTGCCAAATGCTGGAAAGTTTGTCATTTTTAAAAAAATACTTTTCAGCCCTCCCTCCAACTCTCCGCTTCTGAGACTCAGATGACACAAATGTTAGATCTCTTTTTGTCCCACAGGTCCTTAAGGTTCTATTCATTTTTTCCAGGCTATTTTCTCTTTGTTGTTGGGATTGCATAGCTTTTATTGTTCAAGTTCACCAATTCTTCCCTCTGTCTCCCCCATTTTGCTGTTGAGCCTATCCATTGAGTTTTCTTTCTTTTGGTTGTATTTTTTGGTTCTAAATTTTTCATTTAGTTCTTCTTTATATCTTTATTGCTTTTTTTTTAGTCTTCCTATTGCTTTCCTGAAACTTCATGTTTTTCATTTTTTAAGAGTAAAAATTTGTAAATTTAAAATTTAAATTTAAAACTCTTGTCAGATAATTTGCACTTGTGTCATCTCAGTGTTGGCATTTGTTAATTGTCTCAGTATGAGATCTCCTTGGTTCTTAGTAAGACATGATTTTCACTTAAAGCTTGGATATTTTGTTCATTGTGTTATAAGACTCTGAATCTTATTAAATCTTGTATTTTAGAGACACCTGGGTGGCTCAGCAGTCGAGCGTCTGTCTGCCTTTGGCTCAGGTCATGATTCCGCAGTCCCGGGATCGAGTCCCACATCGGGCTCCCTGCATGGAGCCTGCTTCTCCCTCTGTCTCTGTCTCTGCCACTCTCTCTCTGTGTGTGTGTCTCTCATGAATAAATAAATAAAATATTTTTTTTAAAAATCTTGTATTTTAGAAGGCTGCCTCTGACACCAAGCTGGTGGGTGGAAGGGATACTACCTTATTACTGTTCAGTGGGGGTGGAAGTCCAGGTTTTCCACTCAGCCTCCCGTGACACTGGGGGAAGGGAGGGAAGGGACTCATTAAAACAGAGTGGGAGTAGAAGATTAGGTTCCTCAGTAGGCCTCTGTTAATTCCATCCTGGATAAGGGGAGGGACACCTCATTATTGCTTCCCATGTGGCACCCACTGACACCTGTTGGGGGGTGGGGTGGAGGAGGGATTGGTACTATTGAGAAGCCATGAAAGTCTTCACTCTCTGCCAAGCCTCATCTGATACCACCCCAGCAAGGAGAGGCAGGAACACTGCATTAACACTAGGTAGGATTGGAATTCCAGGCTCCCCACATGGGTCTCAACTGACACCATGTGAGAGGAGAGGTGCTTATTGTCATCCTATAGGGATAGAAGTCCTGGTCTCCACTCAGCTTTCTATGATGCCTCCCAAGTGTAAAGAAGCTGGGGAGGAAATACATTTTTCCAGTGTGGAAAAAGTGGCAATCTAGGCTTTTCACTCAGCCTTTGCTAGCTAGGCTGTAGTTTCTTTGTAGAGTGCATGTTGTCAAAAAGTCTGTTTTGGTTGGCTGCCCCTTTCCTGGTCCTTCGACAGGAGAATAGGCTTTTTGGGAGGGCGGGGGGGCTTTTTAAAAAATCTGTGTCCATTGGATTTTGGAGATGCTGGCTTTTCTAGTGTCCACTTTCAGATATATAAGGCAGAAAAACAAAATTTATGACAGTGAATTTTGGGGGTATCCAGGTCTTTAGTTTATCTGCCTTCTCTCCACCTTAGAGAGTTTTCTTATGATTGTTTGTATGTAATATTCAGAGATTTTATTTTAGTTAGCAGAGAGAATAGGGAAAATACATCTACTTCATCTTCCCAGAAGTAGAAGCCTCACTACACTCTTTTTAGTGGTATTTTTACAAACAGACATGTATAGTGTTTTTTGTCATTGCTCTACCCAGATCACTTTAACTAGGTAATATACCCAATTCCCAGGTACCCAGATAGCTCAAAGCTGCCTCTTTCTCTGAGGAATTGCCCCTGGGGCAAATGAGAGCTATCCAAGTCTGCCTTGTACACCCCTACCGTGCTTCCTGCCAGGTCCAGAGCTCTGCCAATGCTGTGAAACTGTGCTCTAAGGCTTCCCCATGAGACTACAGCTAGTCTGTAGCTGAGACCACACTCAATATGTTTATGTTTTCTGATTTGTCCATCTTTTCTTTTATGGTTAATGTTGTTTGAATACTTGTTATCTCCCAACCCTCCTCTCACCTCCCCACAAACTTTTTCTGAGTTAATCATCTAATTCTTATGTTTTACTCCTTCCATTTTTACTTTTTTTAAAGATTGTATTTATTCATTAATGAGACACACACAGAGAGAGAGAGAGAGAGAGAGGCAGAGACACAGGCAGAGGGAGAAGCAGGCTCCATGCAGGGAGCCTGATGTGTGACTCCATCCAGGGACTCCAGGATCACGCCCTGAGCCAAAGGCAGACACTCAACCACTGAGCCACCCAGGCATCCCACTCCTTCCATTTTTAAAATTTGTTACTGTGATGTCAAGGTAGACAGAGCTAATCTCAACTTACTTCAACTCCCTGAGCCTCAATGACTTCAATCAGCAAAGTGGGAGTCATGTACCTGGCTCACATATCAGTGGAGATCTATAAGGACAAACACTTATAGACACTGGCACAGGGTTTGGAATCTACTGAGAAGCAATGGATAGGAGCAATTTTTTATATGTATTTCCAGAAAGGAGGTGGGCGGGAATGAGTAAAATAGATGAAGGGGATTAAGAGTACATTTATCATGATAAGCATGAATAATGTATAGAATTGTTGAATCACTATATTGTACACCTGAAACTAATGTTTGCTAATTATACTGGAATTGAAAATAAATAAATAAAATTTTTTTTGACATTATACATCATTTTCTCTGTCTAAATGCTACTTAAAACACAGCCAGTAATTGTCGTTTGTTCCCTTGTGCCTCCATCTTACTCCTTTCCTCTTGGCCTGGCTCAGGTCAGAGCACATCTCACTCCTTTCAACTACACTCTCCATGTCTCTTCCTCACCTTTCTCTGCCACACCTTGGTTGTGATCTTAGGCAAGATCACAGATCACATATGAATTAGAGAGAAAATAGAGAGAGGGTTGAGGGGGACATGCAGAGAATAGTGAAAGCTCCTCTTGTGGTATATAAGTCTATGGGTTGGACTAAGACACTTGGAGAGAAAGAAAGGGACTCTACGGACAAATTATTTTTATCATTTCTACAATGTATAAGCCTCTAAACAAAGAGTAAAAATATATAAAACAAAATTGACAGAATTAAAAGGAAAAACAAAAATATCTACCAACAAACTAAGAGACTTTATTATAACTCTCTAAGGAACTGATAGATCAAACAGACAAGGTCATCAGGATATAAAATGAACAAGCTTCACTTAAATATATATGATATGTAATTCAAACAATAAGAAAAACACTTCTTTGTTTCAAGTTTTCATTTAAATGCTAGTTAGTTAACATATGTATAATACTAGTTTAAGGAGTAGAATTTAGTGATTCATCACTTACATACAGCACCCAATGCTCATCACAAGTGCCTCCCTTAATACCCATAACCCCTTTAGCCCATCTCCTACCAACCTCCCTCCATCAATCCTCAGTTTGTTCTCTATAGGTAAGAGTCTGTTTTATGGTTTGCCTCTCCCCCCACCCCCAGGTTCATCTGTTTTGTTTCTTTTTTTTTTTTTAATAATTATTTTTTTGCTTTATTCTGTTCATACGTGACAGCCCCAAACCCAACACTTGGTTTTTCTCTTTTGACTTTTCTACTCTGCCACTACCTAGGTCAACAGTCTTCCTCCCAGTAGTATATATGGTTTGATCCTCATCACGCGGGTATAACACAGGTCCTCAGAGATCAGGGCTCTCCAGCACCAGGACCTCTGTCATCCCCTTTGACTGTACTCTTGGTGCTGGGGCTCTGCCCAGGTCCTGTCACCCCTGAGGTGTCCTTAGGCCAGAAACACCAAGCAGGCTACATGTTCTCTGCCAACTCTGAATAAATGTGGGGACTGCTTAGAGCCTAGGGTTGAGGGTAGTGAGGCAGGCTGTGTCTGGGTCCATTACAAAGGGATGCTGTGCTTGATTAATGAAGTCTGCCATGGAGATACCCCCTAGACATGTCTGGAATGGGGACCCTAAGGGGAGAGACTGAGTGCCGGCCACAGGCTGCTCAGACAGGGACAAGGTATGTACTATATCCTTGCATTTGGCGATTCTTCTGCTTCCCAGGCTGCATTGTCTCACACACCAGGTGGCTGAGGAGGCATTCTGAAGGCCATGAAGGTTTAAGTGGCTTCCCTAGGCTCTGGAAGAAAGAGAATAAGCCCCAACCTAAGGGTGCTTGGGAGGACAGCTCTCGCAGGCCCTGTGGGGTCTGTAAACTCAGGCTGTGCTGGCATTAGCTCCTTATCCTCTGGAGTCCGTTTCATCCGGGTAAAGACAGCTAGCTGGATGACTGTCGGAATGAGATGCAACTTGGGGGTAAAGACACTTTTCTGTATGTGACACAGAAATAACCTTAATATCTAAATAAACCTGTACAAAATTTCCAGTCCAAACTAAAAAAGTTTACCTTCTATGCTACCAACAAACTGAAATGGAATAAAAGAACAGTCTCAGTTTAATCAAGTTCCAGCAAGAGGGCACACTGCTTTGGAAAGCATCTGTCTCAGCAGAAAACGCAAGGGTGTGTGTAAAAGAATGTTTCTAGAAAATATCAAAGGCACCAAACAGAACCTTAACTTTGCCTTCCAATTCCCCTCAATGCCACTGCATACCCTGGGTGGGGAGGCTACTTCGTCCAGCTGACTTTGGGAAGGTCATAGTGCTCCGTAAGGTGTCCAAGTGTCTGTTGAAGTCCTCCACTCTCTGCTTGTGGGTTTTGGATGCTTTCTTCAGGATTCTTTCCATTTGCCGCTTCTCCTGCATCTTCTCGAAGGCCGCCTGGGCCGGGGTTCACTTGTCCAGGCCGCGCCGCTTCTCCTCCTTGTTCTTTTTGCTCGTTCCCATCGCTTCCAGGAGTTTCGCCTTGTCTTTGTCCTTCTTTTTCTTCTTCTGCTTGGTCACACCGAGCTCTGCAACGCCTTTTAGTTTCAGGGGCCCCTTCTGAACCTGCTAGTAGGCCGCCATGATGCTGCTTGCTTTTCTGTAGGTAAACTTGTTTTGTTTCTTAAATTCCACTTATGAGTGAAATCATATGGTTACTTGTCTTTCTCTGACTAAGCATAATACATTCTAGTTCCATCCACATCATTGCAAATGGCAAGATTTTGTTATTTTTTATGGCTGAGGAATAGTCCATTTTGTGTGTGTGTGTGTATGTGTGTGTGTGTGTGTGTGTGTGTATCACAACCTCTTTATCCATTCATTAGTCAATGAACATTTAGGCTTTTTCCATAATTTGGCTATTGTTGATAATGCTATGGACATTGGGGTGCATGTGTCCCTTCAAATCAGTATTTTTGTATACTTTGGGTAATATCTAGCAGTGCACTTTGACTTCAAACATTCATATAACAATGTAACATTTATGATCATTATCTATAAACTAAGCCAGAATGGAAGCTCAACAAATACCGAAGAAAACATACCACACTGACCTCATTCCCTGACTGCGATGTTCTAAAGTAAGAAGTAAAGGGGAAAAATTTTTTTTCTTTCCCCTTCCAAAAATCTCATTTTTTGGAAAGTAAAACCATACTTCTAAGGAATTTCATGGCTTAAAGAAAAAGCCACAATGGAAAATACAAAACACTTATATTTAAAATGTTGATCTATACTGAAAGCAAAGTATGTGGAATGAGGCTAAAATGGTACCCAAATTAAAGATTTAGCCAGCCATTAGAAACGACAAATACCCACTATTTGCTTTGACATGGAGGGACCTGGAGGGTATTATGCTGAGTGAAATAAATCAATCGGAAAAGGACAAACATTATATGGTATCATTCATTTGGGGAATATAAAAATTAGTGAAAGGGAATAAAGAGAAAGGAGAGAAAATGAGTGAAAATATCAGTGAGGGTGACAAAACATGAGAGACACCTAACTCTGGGAAAAGAACAAGGGGTAGTGGAAGGGGAAGTGGGCGGGAGGTTGGGGTGACTAGGTAATGGGCACTGAGGGGGGTACTTGGTGGAATGAGCACTGGGTGTTATGCTATATATTGGCAAATTGAACTCCAATAAAAATAAATAAATAAATAAATAAATAAATAAATAAATAAATAAATAAAAAAGTAGAGAAAAAATAAAGTTTCAGGAATCCACTTTAAATACTTGATGGGATGAGCACTCGGTGTTATTCTATATGTTGGCAAATTGAACACCAATAAAAAATAAATTTATAAAAAATAATAATAAAAAATAATAAAATAAATAAAAATTTTTTTAAAAAAGATTTAGCCTTAAACATAAATCATAGAAAAGAAAGAAGGATCTAATTCTAGGTGACCAACTTAAGCTTTAGAGAAAGAATAGCAAAATAAATGCAAAGAAATAGTAAGAAGTGATGGTAAAGATGAGGAGAAATTGAAAAAGCAAAAAACAAAGAAACAACAGAGATCAATCAAAAAACAGTTCTTTGAAAAGAACAATAAAGAAGGTTTTCAAGAAAAAAGAATAGAAAAAATTTTTTAAATAATTAAAAGAGAGAATACTTACAGAGTTTATTAGTAATATATATTTTTTTCTATTTAAAGAAAAAGAAGCTACATTTCAGAGAAGTTCTGGAACTTGCTCAAGTAAGTACCTTTGAGATTCAAACACTGGGCATAGTTTTGTGAGACCATTTGGGATGCGGTGCTGAACTTGCATGTACTTAAGAGTCCTGAGGTTTTCTCTAAGCAATATCCAAACTTAAGTAATAGAGAATAGAGCTGGTGTTATCTGAGAAAGATCTTTGGAGGTGGGGCACTAACCTTGATTAAAAATGCTTACACATAACTCTTGAGAACTTTCTGTGGGAGGTTCTGTGCTTAGTACTTCACTGCTATAACTCCTGCCTTGTTTGTTTTCTTCTACTCTAGCTCTAAAACGTAAGTTCCAAAAGGACAAAGTCTTTGTGTATTTTGTTCATTGATGTACTCCCATTGCCTAGAATAGTGTTTAGCAAATAGTAGGTGCTCTATGAATATTTGTTTAATGAATGAATATAGATTACTCTGGGGCTGTTATTATCGTAGTTTTACTTGAGCCTTAATTAGCTGACGTGACTTGTTCAGAGTCACTCCTCAAGGAGGCGACTGAATCTACTTCCAGTCCAGAGATTTTAACTATGTATATATGAAGGAAAGAGAGGAGAATAAATTTGAGGTTGGAAGAGACAATCCTCCCCTATTTCCTGACCTTTTCAGGCATTCTTATATAAGAGTTGTCACTCAGTGGTACATATGGTGATTCCGGGATATCCTCAATCTGACTCATGATGATCCAAAGTAGTCTCATGGTTATTCCAACATGATTTATGTTGATGGTCCATGGAAACCGGTTATTGGTGGTTGCACCATGATCCATTGTAACCCATGGTTATCATTGATCCATTGGGATGGATGATTCACTAATATCTGATTAAAGGCGTTCTATGACAGCAATGAAAATGTCACTTTCTACCTTTGCACTTTATCCTGGGACAGGTGCAATTTTTAAATTCATGATATCAGTTACATGATGTCATGGTGAAAAAGATAATGCATTTGCCTGTTTTCAATAAGAGGAATAATTCTCATACTTAATTCTGTTTGCTCTGGGTGTTCTGGGTGTTCTGGAATGGGTAGAGATGGAAATGGTATGTGCAGATGGTGTGTATCTCCTTTGCCTTAGAGGAGTTAGAGGGTGGAAAGTTGGAGCTAGACTGATTAGCAATTAACTTCAAAATACAGCAAAATTTTTCATATTTGATATTAAAGTGAACAAAGTGGCCTGCAAAATTTAATAGGAACTATGATAAAAATTTTGTGGGAAAACAAAAACACATAGACACACTCCACAGACATAAGTCATTCAGAAAAAATATATGTTTTGTGTTTGGAAAGAAGAATATACACACAGACACACATAAACAAAGCAGTTGTTTTCCATTGTGCATAAGGAAAGTTTAGAGTTATATATATGAGTGCATATAACAGAGAAACCCATCAGGAAAGGCTCCTGTGATGAAGTATTTGAACTGAAACCTGAAAGATTAGTATAAATTAATTAGAAGAAATTGAAAAAGAAAAGAACATTCCAGGCAAAGGACCAACATGAGAAAAGGCTCTTGTTTTAACAGAACCTTGAAGAATTCTAGAAACTTAAGCAAGGCCAACATGCTGGAGAGTAGTAGGAGAAGTTGGCAAAAGATGATGGTGAGAGGTAGAAAAGGGCTTGATCATGCACAGCCTTACAAGCCCTGATGTTGGAGTTTTATTCTTTGGGCATTGAAAAAACACTGTAGAATTGAAGAAAAACACATTTCAGTTTGTTTTTAAAAGATGGCCCTGGGTCTTATGAGAGGAGAAAAAAGAAAGGAATGTAAAGGAGCAAAAGGAAGGAAATGGGTTGTACAACTATTGGCATCCTCCATTCAAGAAATATTGGTGACTTTTGGTAACAGTGGAAATGATGAAAATTATTCATCTGTGTAGTACATCTATATTGAAGGCAAATTGCTTATGGAGTAAGGGTGCAAGGGAAAGAGGTTGAAGATAAATCCAAAAGCCCTGGAGCCCTTAGCTCAGCTGTGCATGCCATTTTGATCTTACCATGTCTGCCAAGCTGTTACATTGTTTTAAAGATTTGTTTGTTTGTTTGTTTGTTTGTTTGAAGGGGGAGGAAGGGCAGAGGGAGAGAGAATCTCAAGTAGACTCAACACTGAGCAAAGAGCCTGACTTGGGGCTCCATCTCAGGACCTGAGCCGAAACCAAGAGTCAGACGCTTAACCAACTGAGCCAACCAGGCGCCCCTGACCTGTTATATTTTACATTAATTTGCTTAAATTTAAACATTTCTATGCCTACAAAGGCCAGAAAAATAGCATAAATGAGTAAAGTGCAATGAGTAGAGATGATGAAAACTCTCTATAGTTTTCTCCCTTGGATATTGCAATCAACTGTTAACCCCTAATAGCTACTCACATCTTCTGGTATAGTGACAAAATTCCAAAATTTTATCTAGTCCCATGGCCATCCAAAACACAGACTAACAATTAGAGTTTGATCAAGAAGACAGAATGGTATGAATGATGAAGAATGAGAGATTTATTACAGATACTAGACTTCATTGTGGGATATGGTGAAGGCTGCTTTTACCTCTGCTTCAGTGGTGGGTTTGAAGTCACTACAAGTCAGCAGGTCTGGCAGTTGGGAAAGGAGACTGCATGTGAAACAGGGAAAATCGAGGATAAATAGGAACCTGCCAAGACACAATGGAGCCCGTAAGTCAAACAAAAAAAAAAAATCTTATCTGTTTCTTACTGCCTCCTCTCGATGGGAAAACTAGCAAAAGAAAACAAAACAAAATCTGGACCCATTTTAACCCACCATTTAGACTTTTCATTCTTTATCTTTTCATTCTTTGCAGTTATGTACAGCATGTGATAGCCAACAAGCTCTTTGATGTTCATAATGCATCCACATGAGGATTTTTCCCCTATCTTCTCTTGAGGTTTCATAGCTTCCAGAATCTAAGTATTGAATTAATCCATTCTGGAAAATTCTTAAATATTATATTTAAAATACTGCCCAACTATACTTGTCTCTCTCCTTCAGAGCTCCAATTAGAAGTATATTATACTTTCCTGCTCTATTCCTCCTGTCTCTTAATCCCTCCTCTCACCCTTCCTCCCTGGGAAAAAGAGGATATTTCCAGCACCTTGGATGACACAGTAGGATCTTGGAATTACCTCTTCCCATAAAGTATATTATGTTCTTTAAGACAAATTTTCAATAAACTATTTGGACTTGAAAATTTTGAGTCATTCAGTTATTCAGGGTCATCTTTAAACAGTGATTTAAGGCTTTCTTAAAGTATTTTGTTGTCCCTAAAAGTTTTCATTGATGGAAGCCCATCCATCTTTTTCATAAATGAGAGAAAAGAAAAAGACTACGTTAATCTCTACAGTTATTCAACAAATTGTCTCCTTTCAAAGTTACCTTCTCAGAGCCTTCCTTAACCATCCTTTCTAAATTTCATCCACTAGCTCAGTAATCTCTTTTTCTTCCTCAGCTCTATTTCTTTCATAACACTTATAACTCTCTGAAATTGTTACCTGAAACTAGATTTGCTTCTTGGTGATGTCAAGCCAAAAGACACAACAAAGCCAAAGAATAGGAAAAGGAAGGATTTTACTTGCAACAAGTAAAAGAGAACACTGGGGCTATTGCCCAAAGCAGTGTCTCCCTGAATAACAGAATTGGGGAAGGTTTTTTATTCTTCTTTTTCCCCCCATCTTTATAAAAGTATTTATTTTTTTCATTTAAATTCAGTTAATTGATATATAGTGTATTATTAGTTTTAGAGGTAGAGTTCAGTGATTCATCATATAATATCCAGTGCTCATTATATCACGTGGTCTCCTTAATGCCCATCACCCAGTTACCCCACCTCCCCACCTGCCTTCCCTCCAGCAGCCCTCAGTTTGTTTCCTATGATTAAGAGTCTCTTATGATTGTCTCCCTCTCTCATTTTGTCTTATTTTATTTTTCCCTCCCTTCCCCTATGATCCTCTGTTTTGTTTCTTAAATTCCATACAACTGAAATCATATCATATTTGTCTTCCTCTAATCAGAGGAAGACTTATTTTGCTTAGCATAATACCCTGTAGTTCCATCCACATTGTTGCAAATGGCAAGATTTCATTTTTTTTAAGATTTCATTTTTTGATGGCTGAATGATATTCCATTGTGTGTGTGTGTGTGTGTGTGTGTGTGTGTGTGTGTGTGTGTGTGTGTTACATCTTCTTTATCCATTCATCTGTCAATGGACATCTGGGCTTTTTCCTTAGTTGGGCATTGCACATTGCTGCTGTAAACATTGGGATACAGGTGCTCCTTTGGATCACTATGTTTACATCCTTTAGGTAAATACCCACCAGTGTAATTGCTGCGTCATAGCGTAGCTCTATTTTTAGCTTTTTGAGGAAACTCCATGCTGTTTTCCAGAGTGGTTGTACCAGCTTGCCTTCCCACCAGCAGTGTAAGAGGGTTCCCCTTTCTCCACATCCTCGCCAACATTTGTTTAATAACTTGTTAATTTTCACCATTCTTATTAGTGTGAAGTGGTATCTCATTGTGGTTTTGGTTTGTATTTCCCTAATGCTGAGTGATGTTGAACATTTTTTCATGCATCTCTTAGTCATTTGTATATCTTCTTTGGAGAAATGTCTATTCATGTCTTCTACCCATTTCTTGACTGAATTGTTTGTTTTTGGGTGTTGAGTTTGATAAGTTCTTTATAGATCTTAGATACTAGCCCTTTTTCTGTTAAGACATTTGCAAAATCCTCTCTCATTTTGTAGGTTGTCTTTTGGGTTTGTTGACTACTTCCTTTGCTGTGCAAAAGTTTTTTGTCTTGTTGAAGTCTAGAATTGGGGAGGTTTTAAGCCAAAGGTGCATGCATATTCATGAAGGGCTTAGCAAAGGAGAGGTCAGTATAGAATTGGGGCAAAAGTTGACCAGAGTCCATGTCCTAGTTGGTTGAAGTCACATGGGACAGCAAGGGTCAGCATCAATTCTCGATCTGCAAGGATTTAAATCCTGAAGAAACAACTCAAGGATGTGTGTTAAATCAATCTTTACCTTTAAAAATTTTTTTTTAGTTAACATACATGCAATATTGGTTCCAGGAGTAGAATTTAGTGTTTTATCACTTACATACAGCACCCAGTGCTCATCACAAGTGCCCTTCTTAATACCCATCACCCATATAGCTCATTCCTCACCCTCCATCAACCCTCAGTTTGTTCTCTATCATGAAGAATCTCTTATGTCTTGTTTCCCTCCTCTTTTTCTTCCCCCCTCCCATATGTTTATGGGTTTTTTTTTCTTAAATTTCACATATGTGTGAAATCAAATAAGTATTTGTCTTTCTCTGCCTGACTTATTTCACTTAACATAATATACTCTAGCTCCATCCATGTCATTGCAAATGGCAAATTTTCATTTTTTGTTGGCTGAATAATATTCCATTGTATATACGTACCACCCCTTTATCCATTCATCAGTTGGTGGACATTTGGGCTCTATCTTTACTTTTGAAATAGCATTGAGAGTTTTACCATCAATTTACTATCTCTGATATGGTTAGGCTGTATCTCCCAGCCTGGTAGAGACACGATAATTTTTGCATTCCTCTTGCTCCCTTAAATATTCAACTACTGGAGTTTTTGCATTTCTTTGCAATTCTAACACCTTCTAGGAAGTTCAGCAAGAAGTGTGCTTGGGCAAGGAGAGACTAGGGCACAGATCATGAAAATAGCTGGGGGCCTAAAATGACTTCTCCAGTCCCTAAATCTATGTCTTGTCTTTCTTTTTCCTAAGACCCCTAACTCGTTTCATTTACAAAATGTATTATTTGTTTACATTTGTATAGATTGATTTCCTTACCAGAATGTAAGCTTCATGAGGACAGCAACTTGGCCATCTTCTCTGTTTTTTCCAACATTTTGTACTATGTGTGACACATAGCAGACACTCAAAATATTCGTGGAATGGATGAGTGACAACTATGTCAAGCATTTTGCTGGGTTCTGGAATATCATGATGAAGGAAAGACAAAATCTCCTCTTTCAGATCTTAATTGAAACCATCTGTCCCTCTTCTCTGAAATTTTTCAGTTTTGTTATTGGCTTTGAAAAATAGAAGTTTAGTCTCAGGAAGCCTTTTTTTGAATGTGCCATGTTGTGTTCTCTGAGAGGTAAATATTAACTGCTCAGAGAAGAGACATCAATTGTGAGCATTTGAGAAGGATTCCTAAACTTTGAATCTCCTGGAGTTTGATATGTGGGTCCTACTCTCTTCAGTCTAATTTGTCCTTTTTCTTCCTCTTGGGGTGATGGAAGAATGACTATGAAAACCTTTAAGAAGGATGCTTTTATCCATCAAGGGAGAATGATGCAACCAATCAATCAATAAATAAAAGCTTTTATTTATTATTTCATCAGTCTCCTTCCAGACCTACTGTCTTCATGGGGCATAGAGTGCTTACTTTGAGGTAGCCACTATTTTAATCATTTTGTTTAATTATTTAGTGACATTAATTGCTTTTTTTAAAAAAAAGTTTTTTATTTAAATTTAATTAACATATACTGTATTATTAGTTCCAGAAGTAGAATTCAGTGATTCATCAGTTGCATACTTTAACCTCACAACTACCCTGAGAAGTAAGCAACTTGCCCGATGGAGCCTAGATGTGTACATTCTGGCCCCTTTTCACACTTTCATTTTCCTTTTCCTTCTATTACTGCCCCCCTCACCAACTTTCTAGGTAATCTCAATTCCTGGAGGAATTGCCAGGAATTTACTATACTTAAACAAGGATCCTGTCAAGCAAGACTTGGGGGGAGTCTTAGATCTCTGCTCAGCCCAAGAAGAAAAAGAGCAGGAAGAAAGCCATGTTGGGGTTGAAGAAAAATGAGTCAATTAGATTTTCCAAAACAGGACCTACTCAGGGGATAAGGTTGTGTCCCTAGGGTACCAGACAATTGCCTGCCCTCTCAACAGATGCTTTGTGCTACCACCCCAGTCAACAATTTTCCTCTTGCTAACTTCTGAAACTGGGAATTTTTGCCATCATGCTGTAGGGCATCATTACCCAGTACATTCTCTTCCCTCATACAGCACAACCCTAAAGTCCTATTTCTTCATAGATTGGCCTCCGTCTGCAGTGGAGAAATCTGCATTTTCACAACTGGCCAGGAAGGGGTATGAGCAAAGGAAAGAGGAGCTGCCTGAAGGCAGAGCTGGAATGACCTCTGCTCTGGGTCCACTCAAGACTAGGAAGACTGGAAATGGGAGAGAGATGGAAAAAAATGTGATTTTTTTTTAACTTTCATTTTTTGCTCTTTATTGGAAAAATGAAAAATGACTCATACAGATAATGAAGAAAGTGAATGATCAATGGAATCCCAACCCCTTAAAATAACCCCTATTAACAGTTTGCTTCTTTCTCTCTATTATTTTTTCGTTATTGGCCTTTATGCTCAAATGTAATATATGTTCTTGTCAAAAAAAATGCCAATGGAATCTTCCCATCTCAGTAACTACTAACGCATCCATCATCTATTCAAGTGTTCACTCATAAAACAACTATTTTTTTTTTAATTTGTTCCAAACTGAGTACTTAGCTCTGGGGAAACAGCAATAAACAAAAATAGTACATGTAAGAGGCTTGAATTCACTTGAAGGAGATAAACATAAATACATTAATTTATTGTATTTTTAAATAGGCTTTCCAAATTCATTTTTATTGCCACAGAGTAATTAATATAAATAAATATATCATAATTTATTTACCTATTCTCCTATTTTTTTTAAATTTTTATTTACTTATGATAGTCACAGAGAGAGAGATAGAGGCAGAGACACAGGCAGAGGGAGAAGCAGGCTCCATGCACCGGGAGCCCGACGTGAGATTCGATCCCGGGTCTCCAGGATCGCACCCTAGGCCAAAGGCAGGTGCCAAACCGCTGCGCCACCCAGGTATCCCCCCTATTCTCCTATTGACAGACATCTAGGTTTATTCTAGAATCTTGACAATAAAATATAATGAATAGCATTGCATAGTTAGATATCTTTTTTATAGCATCTTTTCATATTTTAATAAATTCTTTCAAATATAAAGAATGGACTAAAAGTTTATAGAAATATTTAAAATTTTAATGACAGTCACCTAAAATAGTTCCCAAAAGATCAAATAATCATAACACTCCCCAAGTGAAGGAGAGTGTCAGTGCTTACTCCTGCACCATCAATCCTGGGCTTTATTCACGTTTTCAGCAAAAAACAAAAGAGGATTAATTCCTGGATTAAATGCCATTTCCTTTTAAATTACCTTTAATGGCCAAGCAAATAGGTAGATTACAAATTTCTTTTGGGCAGAAACTTTTTTCATTCTTGCCTGTCATTGTGTTCCCAGCCCTCAACACATGCTACACAACATAGGGCATGATAAAAATGTATAGAAAATATATGTGAACTAAATTATGGTCCAGCTGAATTTTTTAGATACTGAATGGATATATTTCTGGGATACTAGACTCAAATAAATCACACTTGAGACCCTGAAATGTAAATAGCCAGTCAACTTGTCATTTAGTGCTTGCCATCCCTGGTTTCTCTGGTAGCCCTGGGGGAATGGACTATGTGCTCATTCAGGATTAGGGGATGCGATAGGGCAGAGACACCAGAGAGGAAGCTGCTATCCAGGGAACAGATGATAGCTTTAGTCAGTCTGTGTTTTAACCTTTGAGCTATAGAAGCTTTGGGTTTTGAGATTCTGCATTAAATATATCAACATTTTACCTTTATGATTTTGAAACTTTTTCTATCTTTTGTGAAAAAGAAAAGAGAGAGTGTGAATAAGAGTTTGAGTAAGATACTTTGGGGAAAAAAAGTTTCTGAGAAAGATTGAAGGATCAAGAACATTAAGACATTGAAAGTACTAAAAGAAATGTAGAAATACCAAGAAAGAGAGAGAGCAAGTGAGTGACAGAGAAAAACTGGGTAGCCAGAATCAGTAAGAAAGATGAAAAAAAGAGATTTAAAAAGACTGACAGAGATGGACAGAAATTGAGTTCATTTTGAGAAAAATGTTGAGAAATGGAGATTCCAGAGACTTAGATATTGTCAAAATTTGAGTGGGAGTTAATGACAGAGTCTGACTAAGAGAAAAATTGAGAGAATAAAAGTCAATATAAGAGAAAGAAATTGAGTTTTTGAAAGAGATTCAGAGAGAGGAAGGAGGAAAGAAGAGGAACAGGGGAGAGGGAGAGGAATGGAGAAAGAGAAGACCAATAGGTAAGGAAGAGAATGACAGAAATAACAAATAAGTAGTCATGGATAACTAAGAGACATTTAAAAAGAGAATGAGATACCAAGAGGGAATAAGAAAAATGTTAAGAGCAGCGTTGGGGTAAATTGCAAGATTTCTCTGTACTGTGTTCGTTTTGGAACACCTGTCAATTATTGTCCCACTTCCTAAATCTTTTCCTTCCTATTGTCCATTGTCTTGTGTTTGTGCTTTACTTAGGGTACATTTCCTTTGTTATGTGGTGAATATCCTTCTTTCTTTGGTAGGATGCAGAGTGTGAATCTGGGATTTTGTTTCTAGATGTATATGGCTTAGTCAAAACCTATGCTCTCTGGACTAGCTGATGGGAGGGATGGGAAGGACCAAGGTCAATAACACTATATTACATATTTAAAAGTTGCTAAGAATGTAAATCTTAAAAGTTGTCATCACAAGAACAAAATTCTAACTATTTGTGGTGACAGATACTAACTAGACTTACTTTGCAATATATATAAATATCAAATCATTATTTTGTAAACCTGAAACTAATATAATGTTATAGGTCAATTATAACTCAAGAAACAAACAAATTTGGGGGGAAAATAAGTGATGGATGGGTGAATAAAAGAATAAATGAATGAATGAATAAGACTTTAGTCCACTTAAGAAAGATGGTGGCATGAGTGGGTGGGCAAAGCACCACAGAGAAAACAAATTAAGGGTCAACAAAAAGCATCAGCCAGAGTGATTAAATACATATATAAGACTTTTAGCATTATGGCTATATAAGCTGTAGTTCAGAAAGTTATGGATGATAACAGCAGTTTAAAAATGTGAAGAACAAGGAGCCTGGGTGGCTCAGTCAGTTAAGCACCTGCCTTCAATTCAGATCATGATCCCAGGGTCCTGGGATAGAGTTCCACATCAGGCTCCCTTCTCCCTCTCCTTCTGCTTCCTGCTCCCCCTGCTTGTGCTCTCCCTCTCTCTGTCAAATAAATAAAGTCATTAAAAAACATGAAGAACGGAATGAGGTCTAATATAAATCTAATGAAAATTCCCAAAGCTAGTAGAGATAATGAAGAAAGACAATACACAAAGAGATACTGGCTCAGAAATGCCCATACTTGAAGAAATTCAATGTGTTCAGATTGAAAACATATACCAAGACATACACAATATAAATAAAAACAAATCTTACCTAAACACTTAGAGGTAAACACATAGATGATGGACAAAGCACAAACCTTTTTAAAGCGACTAGAGAATAAAGAAAGATCACCTATAAAGGAATAGAAGTTTGACTATCAGCAGACTTCTCAAATAAATAAGTCTTATACTCATCTAACCTGTCATAGAGGATTGACAATGATATTTTCAGCCCAAGAACATTTGAAAATGTTTGCAATTAACAGACCATCACTAAAAGAATTACTAATGATTCTACTTCAGAAGGAATAAAACTGTTCCCAAGAGGGAAAAAAAGGAGGATGAGAAGCAACCAGTGACCAAAGAACATGATAAACATGTGGTTGAGTCTAAATAAATATTTATGACAGAAAATAACAATGAATACTTTCAGGAACATAAAAGCAAGTTTGATCTAAAAGGGTAGACAAAAAAAACCAAAACAAAACATGAAAACCTGAAGGCACGGGAGTCGTCAACAATCCAAAGAGCATTATATTTGAAAGAAGTACTGAGAAACTGATTAATTTTGAATTTTTTAAAGCAAGTATGAATGTGAAAAATTAATGCTAACTTTAAATCTTGCATGTGATTACATACCATTGTAAGAAGGGGGGAAGGAATAAAGTGTAACCATTTCAACAGAAGGCAGGAAAAATGAAAAAGCACAAAAACGAAAAAACACAAAGATAAGGAAGTAGAAATCAGCCCAAATATATTACTCATCATGATCCTATCAAGTGTAAACATATGTGGTCCACATTAAAATTCTGAGATTAGATTACTATTTTAAGGAGACACAACTACAGCTATAAACAAAGCAAGAATAAAAGTAAAGAGATGGTGGTATCGAAAGAATACAGCAATCAGCTTCAAGAGGTCAGTCAAAAGTAGAGAATTTGAGTATAAAAAGAATAATGATTATTTCCAGCAGCAGTTATAGTAGTCTCTAAGTTACATTGGTCTCTAAGCACACTATTATTGCGTGAATAAATGACTGAATGAAAGAAGGGTGGGACATTAGGAGATATATGGGTGGTGCAAGGATCTGATTGCTTCAAAAACATTTAATTTCACCGTGAGAGGGAGGCCTGGGTGGCTCAGCAGTTGAATGTCTGCCTTGGGCTTGGGGAGTGATCTCAGAGTCCCAGGATTGAGTCCCACGTCAGGTTCCCTGTGTGGAGCCTGTTTCTCCCTCTGCCTATGTTTCTGCCTTTCTCTGTGTGTCTCTCATGAATAAATAAGTAAATTCACCATGAGGACACAAAAAAAATTCAATTTCCAGAGACAGCATCATCGAGCAGGCTTGAAAATGGTCTCTCCAAAGGGGTTCATAATAGGTAAGTAAGCAGGGGAGTGGAAGGAAGAATGATGGGGTCCAGAATGTGGAATTTAAGTGGTCCAAAAGGATTAAAAGAGATTAAAGGATGCAAATCACTCAGCTCCATTTCCATTGGAGGAAGATAACAAAGAGAAGGTTGTAAATTGAGAACAGAAGTTAGACCAGAAGGTCTGATTGCCTCATGAAGTCAGGGGGGCAGATATAAGATTCCTCTATCTGCTTTTGCAGGGCTCTCATCCTTTCCCAATCTAGACCAGCCTGGCTTTTGCAAATCCTCCTGAGAATATCCATCACAACAAGCTCCATTAGGGTAGCAATTCTGGTGTGTTCTGTTCATTGCCAAATCACCAGACCCAGATAAGTGACCACTTGTGGGAGGCAGGTAATAAATATTTGCCGAGCATATGCAGTGTCCTGCTGGCAATTCTTTTGTGCTCTCCATAGCGCTGACCTGGGAAAACACCTGAGTCGGGTTGAAATAGGAGCTTCTTTGTTAGCTTCTTAAATGCTAGTTTAAGCCGCAGATTCTCAATGCCAGGCAGGGGTTTAGATGGTGCCTAGGGCAGTAGGGAAGACCTGATTCCTTCCCCGTTATGCTACTCTATCTGACAAAACGTTAAGACCCTACTTCTCTTCATCTCTAAGAAGATATTAACAATTGTACTTTACCCCCATGTGTTTTTTAGAATTCAATGAATCATGCACATGAAGCACTTAAACATCTGGTTCATATGAAACATCTCCAAATGTTATCATCATTTTTTGACTATTATTATGTTGAATAACATTCTAATGTTATTATTGTATGTTATTGCATAATTGTATTACTGCATTTACTCTGAAGATTATATTGAAGAACAGAAGCTTAGCTAAGTTTAATTTTCCTTCAGTTAAATGTCAGTCCCTGGCCCATAGTCTATTATTGCTTTTCAAACATTTTGGTCCCAACTTCTTTAATTCTTAAAAATTGTTGAGGACTCCAAAGAGCTTTAGTTGCTGTAGGTTATACCTTCAGACATTTACATTAGAAATTAAAATTGAAAAATAAAAAAATATTTGTTCACATCAGCATAAAATGATCAATGCATTACAAGTTAACTAATTTTCCCACAAAAAAAGTAAGAAGAATGTCGTTGTTTTACATTATAGTAACTTTATCTGGCTTAGTAAAAGATAATTCTCTTCTGCTTTTCTTCTTTTTTGAAATATAGTTGACATATGATATTATATTAGGTTCAGGTATACAACATAGTGATTCAACAATTCTATACATTAATTAATGCTCACCACAATGAGTGTATTTATCATACAATGTTACTACAGTATTATTGGCTATTTTCCCTATGCTGTACTTCTCATGTCCATGACTTACTTATTTTAAAACTGGGGTTTATACTTAATTTCCTTCACCTGTCTTGCCCACCACCTCACCCACTTCCCCTCTGACAATCACCAATTTTCTTCTACTTTTCCATTTACCTTTTATGACATATTGTTTTTGCTGAAACTAGCCTATGCACATCATGTTGAAATCTGGCTTTACGTGGTTATGGTGTTAGGAAGGAAGGGAGTATTCTAGTAGTCTTTGTGATAATTGTGGATATTCTTTGAAACTACAAAACAATCTCAACAAGTGGTAATTTTTTTAAAAAAACAGTTGCTATGTGATTGAAATTATATCAGTGAACTTTGCATAACCTATGACATGAAAATCCATTGGTCTGCATTGCCCTTTGCGAGGATCTTTTACTACAGTTATGCATGTGTTTGTAATGGCACATACTGGTTATTTGTAAAATATCGGTATACAATAATCAGTTGGAGTTATGAAGTTCTTCAATTTTTAAAAAAATTTTTTGAGAGAGAGAGAGTGCACATATGTGCACATGTGCGGGAGCAGGAAGGGGGACAGAGCAAGATGGAGAGAATCTTAAGCAAGCTTTCCACCCGGCACAGAGCTTCATGTAGGACTCCATCTCAGGACCCTAAGATCATGACCTGAGCCAGATCAAGAGTCAGACACTTAAACGACTGAGCCACCCAGGCAACCCAAATATAAAGTTCTTTTTTGGTTTTTATTTTAGAGAGGTGGGGGAGGGGCAGAGGGAGAGAGAATCTGAAGCAGTCTCCAGGCCCAGCTTGGAGTCCACTGCAAGGCTTGATCTCACAACCCTGAGGTCATGACCTGAGCTGAAATCAAGTCAGATGCTTAACTGACTGAGCCACCCATGGGCCCCATGAAGTTCTTCTAAATGTATTCCGCTATACATTTGTGATAAAATGGCAGTTAAAAAGTAAACATCTTAATATTATGTATATATTATTATATTATTTGACCTTGGGAACCTCCTGAAAAAGTCTCAGGGACCCGTATGAGCCTTCAGAACACACTGAGAACTGCTGCCCTATGTTATCCAAACTTTCTTAGTAATTGCCTTTCCCTTTTACCTGTCTCTCCCCTCCCTCCTCCTTCCCTCTCTTGCAGTGAGCCTTCCTTCCAGCCTGACCCCCTCTCCTGGGGGCCCACAGCACTCCTTGAAGGAGGGACAGTTATAACAGTCAAATGAATCCCAAATGTAAGAGGTAAAACTGTAAGAAAACATAGGGGGAAAGCTTCATGACTTTGGATCTGCAATGACTTCTGAGCTATGACACCACCAGCAGAGGCAACAAAAGTATAAATTAAAAAATTGGATGACATCAAAATAAATTGTGCACCAAAGGATAGAATCAACAGTAAAATAGCAACATATGGAAGGGGAAGAAATATTTGCAAATTATTTCTCTGATGAGAGGTTAATATCCAGATATATAAAGAACTCCTATAACTCAACAACAATAGCAATAACAGCAAAATCTGATAATAAAAGGACATTTCTCCAAGAAGATCTACTAACGGCCAACAAGCAAGTGAAAATATTCTCAACATAGCTAATCATTAGACAAATGCAAATCAAACCCGCAAGATACCACCTCATACCAATTAGGATGGCAACTATCAAAAAACAAGAGAAAATAACAACTGCTGACAAGGATGTGGAAGCTTTGTGCACTGTTGGTGGGAATATAAAATGGTGCAGCCACTATAGAAAACAGTATGGTGGTATCTTAAAAATTAAAAATAGAATTACTATATGATCCAGAAATTCTACCCTAAGGAATTGAAAACAGGGTTACAAAGAGCTATTTGTATACACGTGTTCATAGCAACATTATTCACAATAGCCAAAAGGTAGATATTTGGCAACCCAAGTATCCATCAACAGGTCCATGGATTAAAAAAAAAAAAAAAACAAAATGTGTTATATACATAGAAAGGAATATTATTGAGTCTTAAAAAGGAAGGAAATTCTGGTACATGCTACAATGTAGAAGAAATGTGAGGACTTTTTGCTACATGAAATAAGCCAGTCACAAAAATACAAGTAATATATGATTCTAATTACATGAAGTCTCTAGATTAGTCAGATTCATACAAACAGAATATAGAATGGTGGCTGTCAAGAGCTGGGGGAGAGGATGTGTGGGGAGTTGTTATTTAATGAGTATAGAGTTTCAGTTTTGCAAGATGGAAGCAGTCTGGAGATTAGTTTTACTACAATGTGAATGTACTCAACACTGCTGAACTGCACACTAAGTAAGTGATTAAGACAGAAAAATTTATACTGTATTTCACCACAATTTTTAAAATGTAAATGATTGGGTACTATTTGAAGCTATGGATATACAGAAGATTATTTCACCAGCATTCTATAGAACATTTTAAATTACTGGTGGTAAAAATTCTGGGTTCAATGGTATGAAGTCTATTAAACTGAAAGCTATTACTCAATTTCTTTTCAAATTTTGTACCACTTTACACCTCCACTAATAATAAATAATGGTATGTATTCCCCTACTTATCAATAAAGCTTCATTTGTAGTTAAATTTTTGCCAGTCTTTTGGGAGAAAAATTAATTCATTTCTGTGTTAATTCACACATTATGAATCACTAGTGAAGGTGAGCATTTTTCACCACTTTAAACATTTTTACCTTCTTTTCTAGACATTATTCTTTCATACTTTTGATGCAGTTTTATGATGGAATTTGGTTTTTTTTCTCAGTATTTTTTAACGATTTTTTTAGAGTGGGATGGGGAGGGGCAGAGGGAGAGAGAGAATCTTAAGCAGGCTCCATTCCCAATGAGGAGCTCAACACGGGGCTTGATCTCATGACCCTGAGGTCATGATCTGAACCAAAATCAAGAGTAGGGCACTTCAACCACTGAGCCACCCAGATGCCCTAACAATTTTTTTTATAAAATAGGTGTATGAATCCTTTCATATATATTACAACTCATTCTAGTCTGATGCAATTTGTTTTAACCATTTAAGGTTTTTGTTCTATTATTTCAATATAAATGTTAAGAAATAAACTTAAATCTATCTGTAATTGCTTTTTAATTTTGTGAATTAGAATGTAACTTAATTGCTTATACACTAATGGCCACTTGTTCTATTCCTACAACCTGGAAATGCTACCTTCCAACTACATTAGTGTTTTTTCTGTATTCTATACTAAATTAACCTTTGTGGCACCAATAATGCTGCATTCCATATGTTACCTATTTAGAGTATGCTAGAGGTCAGTCTGGCCCATTCTGCTTCCTTTTAAAATTAAAAATTTTATTTATTTATTTTTTTAATTTTTTAATTTTTTTTTATTTTTATTTATGATAGTCACAGAGAGAGAGAGGCAGAGACACAGGCAGAGGGAGAAGCAGGCTCCATGCACCGGGAGCCTGATGTGGGATTCGATCCCGGGTCTCCAGGATCGCGCCCTGGGCCAAAGGCAGGGGCCAAACTGCTGCGCCACCCAGGGATCCCTAAAATTAAAAAATTTTTAAAAATTCTCAGATATCTTTAGATAATTTCTTCTCTCAATTTTGGAAACAACTTGTAGGGTCCATAAAAATTTCTACTTAGATGTTGATTAAGGGGCGCCTGGGTGGGCTCAGTCAGTTAAAGGACTGACTCTTGATTTAGGCTCAGGTTTGTGACCCCAGGGTCACATGTGAGTCCCTACACTCTGCAAGGAATCTGCTTGAGATTCTCTCTCTCCCTTTACCCCTCCCCTTGCTCTGTCTCTCTAAAATAAATAAATATATTTTTTAAAAGATGCTGATTAGGGACTTTGCCTGTACCCACCCCAAGCCAGAGATTCTCCACTCACCCTGGCATCCAGTGAGGTGTGCTAGGCACCAATGCCAGTGGAGTGGACCTGGGCAGAGTGATAGTGACCAGACTGGGACTGGGGCTGCTGCTTCTGGTGCTGCTCCTACCCACACAGATTTATTCAAAGCAAACAACTGTTGTCAATACTTTCAAGTAAACACCTCCCAGAATACCTGGACATTCCCCAAATTCAGTTAATACCACTACCACAGCTACTGATGGTACTCTGCACAAGCAGCCAGTCTCTTTGTGATCTCATTCTCCCTTCTATAGCTCTACCCTTAAGAGACTCAGACCAACATCTATACTTCCCCATCTTCTCAACCCAATCCAAATGGCGTCTAGATATCCAGTGTGATAAGGAAAAAACAAGTCTTCATTGAAACTTGCTAATTCCACACCTTATTTTATTGATTCAGTAAATGTTGTGCATCCCAAATTTGATTGGTCTGAAAAATATGTGATGGTCTATTGTCTAGATGATGAATGTCTATTAAATCTACTGGAATTTCATGCACAAGATGAAATTAGAACCTAGTCTTAAGCCTAAAACGGGCTTGATTCGGGAAAGTAAGTCTTTTCACAACTGCCTAGATGCACAGAAAGCTTTTTTAAAAATAGACATTCTAGGGACACCTTGGGTGGCTCAGCGGTTGAGCATCTGCCTTTGGCTCAGGGCGTGATCCCGGGGTTCCGGGATCGAGTCCCACATCGGGCTCCCTGCATGGAGCCTGCTTCTCCCTCTGCCTGTGTCTCTGCCTCTCTGTGTGTCTCTCATGAATAAATAAATTAAGATCTTTAAAAAAAATAGACATTCTAAGGTCTTTTGTTCACGTGGTCATACACTGATGCTTAGATGCTCCAGTATCTAATATAGCCACAATAGTCTTGATAATCAAAGGCATTTTTTCCCATCTTTAGGAACCTATACTCCATATGAACAACCATATTCAACAGAACTCTAGCTATGGTGTGTGTGAACGAACATTCCATTTAGTTTCATATCTAAACGCTGTACATCTATTTTGGATTACATATTGTGTTTGTGTATTTATGCTTTGATTCTTAGTAATTTCTCATGTTTGGGAATTGATTTGCATTGAACACAAACTGTAAATAAAAAGAAATAGTTCAAAGAACAAAAAAAATATTTTGATTAGGATTAAACTATAGTTATGTAGTTATTTGGAAGGAGAGATTAATGTTTTTCTAATATTTATAGTCATTTATCTCAAGAACATAATATGCTGTTTTTAGTTTCAATTTTTAAAGTTTTAGTTAACATATAGTGTAATATCAGTTGCAGAAGTAGAATTTAGTGACTCATCACTTATATATAACACCTAACACTCATCACAAGTGCCCCCCCTTAATCTCATCACCCATTTAACCCATACCCCTGCCCACCTCCCCTCCATCAATCCTCAATCTGTTCTCTCTAGTTAAGAGCCTGTTTTATCCCTGTCTCTTATTTTTCCCCACTATGTTCATCTGTTTCATTTCTTAAATTCCACATGAGTGAAATGATCATTTATGCCTTTAGTACACTTTTATAATTTATTTCATATAGTTTTACATGTCATATAGATATATTCCTAAGCATTCTGTATATTTTGAGGATCTTATATATAGGAGCAATTAAAACATAATATTAACATTACATTTCTTATTTGCTTTATTTTTTTTACTTTTTTATAAAAGATTTTATTTATTTATTCATGAGAGACACAGAGAGAGAAAGAGACAGAGACACAGGCAGAGGGAGCCTGACATGGGACTCGATCCCAGGTGTCCAGGATCACACCCTAGGCTAAAGGCGGCGCTAAACCGCTGAGTCACCCTGGCTGCCTTCTTATTTGCTTTAAAACACTTATTTGTTGCATCTTAATCTTACATTCTTCCAGCATGTTGAAATAATTTATACAATATTATTTTTTCAGTGGATTTTTCAAAATGTACTTTTCATTTTTTTACAAATAATGACACGTTTGCTTTTTTGTTATACTACTTATTTCTTTTTCATATTTTGTTGCATTTGCTAGGTACACTAGTTCAAGGCTGCACGGTGCCTATGTTAGAGGACATTTTTGCCTTTATTTACGTTAATAGCCATGCTTCTTTTTTATGTTTTCATTAAGTATATATCCTTATTGATGTAGAGCTCTTTTGGTCACAGAAGGTATTTACCTTCTATATATACCTTGACCAAAGTTTTATCAGAAATCACTTTAATATTTTTTTTTAATTTTCTATCATCTTTTGATATGATCATGAAAATTTTCTGTTAATGTAACTGGTTGTCTTAATAAAATCTATTCTTTAAAATACAGAAAAGAACAATGAATACTATAAGAAATACCCATCATGTCACCCCCCAAAAGAAAAAAAAATTAACACATTGTTTTCAGTTGTTTTTTCCAGCTTTATGCTCTAAGTAAATCACACAAGAAATATATAACTTGGTCTCATTTATTTAAAAAAAAAATGATACTCAACCTGTAGGTGTCTCTGGGTCTAAAATGAAAAAAAAAATTATAGTGATTAAGCCAAGTACTTACTTACCGACCATTCCTGACAGTTCTACCTCCACCTTCTTTGTTCTCTGAAGGAGTCACTAAAAATAGGTTTGGTATAATTTTTGTATAGTTTACTCTGTACATATTATATATAAACTATAATTTTGTGAGTTTTTCTTAGAAGTATATTTCCTATATCACATTATATAGGAAAATAATAAGAATTAGTAATATGGTTTTTAAATTTGTTTTCTACAAAACTAACTATTGTAATTGGTAATATTTTCCTAACTTACACTTGATATGCTGAGGTAGTTAATTATTCTAAGATCTGTAAGTTCAGAGGCAGTAATTTGATTATTAGAAATGTAATGAAGTTGTTATATAGCCTATGTTAAATACAGTTTACAACTTCAAGTAAACAGACTTCATTTTCAATGACAAATATTCTAAAATAATAAAATTTTAAAAAGAAAACATTTATGTTGTATATATGATGTGCCATACATTCTAGTGTTTTGTGTGTATTGATGCCTGACATTAGTACATTTGTGTAACACATTTATAAACTCTATTAGAAAACAGCATTATTAGCATCATCTATTTATGGTTTATGAAACTCAGGGAAGAAGTTAATCCATTCCTATCATATTTCTAGAAAATCACGTTTCTGAACAAAATTTCTACCATTAATAAGCGATTCAGAGGTTATGGAATCTCCACTCCACTTCTTCCACCTCATCTTGGAAAACATAGTCCCTGCTCATAACCATTCTCTCTCAGGGTGTATCTGTCTCCTTTTGGAGAAAATCATTGCTAAAGATACATTGTATTTACTTATTTTTAATGTTATATAATAAATTTCAAATATAAATGAAAACAGAATAGTATAATGAGTTCCCATGAGTCCATGATGCAATCTCAACATATATATAACTCAGTTAACATAGCATATTTTTGAGGTTCATCCATGTTGTAAAATGTATCAGTAATCCATTCATTTTTATTGCTGAATGTTATTCCATTGTAAGGATATACCATATTTGTATATCCATTCAACAACAAGATTTGGATTGTTATCAGGTTTTGGCAATTATGAACAATGATGCCAAAAGTTGTTGTGCACACATCTGTGAATGGATAAATGTTCTCATTTCTCTTGGGTAGATACCTAGGAATAGAATTACTGGTTATAATATAACCATATATTAGTATAATATATAACAGAATTATATGCTAAGTTTATATTAAACGAATAATTTTTTTAAACGAGCTTATTTGAGAAAGAGAGAGGAGTGTGTGAGCACCAGGGTGGAGGGAAGAAGGGGCAGAGGGAGAGAGAGAAACTCAAGCAGACTCCACATAAGTGCTGTACCCTACTTGGGGCTCAATCTCACAACACTGAGATCAGACCTGTGCCGAAACCAAGAGTCGGAGGTTTAGTCAACTGCTGTTAAACTCTTTTTTTAAGAAAATGCTAGGGGCTCTTGTGTGACTCAGTCAGTTAAGCATTTGCCTTCAGTTTAGGACACAATCCCAGAGTCCTGGGATTAAGCCCCACATTGGGCTCCCTGCTCAGTGAGGAGTCTGCTTCTCCTGCTCCCTCTGTGCACTCTCTCTCCCAAATAGATAAATAAAATCTTAAAAAAAGAAAATGCCAAACTGTTTTCCAAAGTGACTATATCATTTTATAGTCGCACTAGTGATCTCCAATTGGTATATGAGAATCCCAATTTCTCCATAGTCCTTCACATGACCATTTATATATCTTCTTTGGTGAAATGCTTATTCAAGTCTTTTAATTAGGATTAAAAGATTTTTAATTGGACTTTTTCTTATTTTTGAGATGTAAGAGTTTGTTACGTATTCCAGGTGCAAGTCCTTAATCAGACACGTGACATTTTCCTTCTGCCCGACAGATGGCCTTTAACATACCCTATAGTGAAGCTATGCTAGTGATGGATTCTTTCAGCTTTTGTATGAAAACATCTTTTCTCAGAATAGTCTTCTGAACTTTCCAATGTATATGTGTTAATATTTTGAGGGTTCTCCTCTTCATAAGCCCTGATGATTCTCTGCTGTCTTTCTTCTGCATCTTTGTGCACAGATAATTAGGAAGACACAATCAATAGCTCCAAGACCCATTTGAAAAACACAAGGAATAGATATTAGAAGAGACTGGTTATTACACCAAGATATGGGCATAAAGCTTAGATGCAAAAAATTGCTATGGTTTTACTAAAAGGAATATTTCAAATAAACACATAAGTCAATAATGATTAAAGAGTATATAAAAAGCTAAAAACATATACAAAGGGGCACCTGGGTGGCTCAGTCAGTTAAGCACCCAATTCTTGATTTCACCTCAGGTTTATGGGATCGGTCCTGTGTCAGGCTCCCCACGTAGCATGGAGTCTGCTTGGGATTCTCTCTCTACTCAACCTCTGCCCCTTCCCCCACTCACTGTGCTCTCTCAATAAATAAATAAATAAAATCTTTAAAATATATACACACAAAGGTCAATCTTTTCCTTATTTTTATCACCTATAAGTTTTTTCTTTAATTACTTTTATATGTATGTTTCAGCATACACAAATAGTTAATAAATTTAAAGCCTTTACCTTTACTTTTAATACATAATTAAATCAAACGATGTATATGTAATATAGAATTTAATATCTTAAACTGTAACACTTTGCTAAACAGACACATACAGTCCAACGAGATAGTTTATATTCTTTTGCTCATATTAAGACTTTGAAATCCAATGAATACTTTATACTTAATAGTGTATCTCAATCTAGATGCTAAATTTTCATCATAAATACTTTATATGCTTTTAGAGTTCATAAAATTTAATTGAAAAAGAAGACCCAAATTGTTCCGAGTGTACTAAAAAAGTTTATCAGTAACTGGATTGAGTGTCTGTTTTAAATTAAAATTAAAATTTAATAAAGTTGAAAATTCAGTAACTCAGTGGAATGAGTCACACTTCATATGCTTTACAGCCATGCTGAATAGTGGCTGCCTTATTGAACAAAACAGCTTGAGAGATTAATTGGGTGGCTGAGGAACAAAGATATTTTCAATTTTGTAGTATATCCATAACATGATTTATCCAAATAAATGAATAAACTATTTTCTTGTTTTAAAGCCAACTAGAAGGTTTTAGAGCTCATAAACACTCAAAGTGTTGATGAAGATATAAAATATCTAAGTTTGAATAGAAAAATTAAATATAGATAGAAAAAGATCAATATTTATAAATTAATATTTTATACATTTTATTTCAAATACATATATATGCACCTCAAAATAGATACTGTAAGTTTAGAAATATATACATTTAAATATATGATTTTATTTTTCCCTCCCTTCCACTATGTTCATCTGTTTTGTTTCTTAAATTCCACATATGATATTTGTCTTTCTCTGACTGACTTATTTCACTTAGCATAATACCCTCTGGTTCTACCCACTGTTGCAAATGGTAAGATTTCATTTTTGATGGTTGAGTAATATTTCACTGTATATGTGTATATATATGTATATATACATGCATATATGTATGGATATATAAATACATACATATGTATATATGCATGCATCCCTTTGGATCACTATGTTTGTATCCTTTGGATAAATACCTAGTAGTGCAATTGCTGGGACATAGATAGGGTAGTTCTATTTTTAACTTTTTGAGGAACCACCATACTGTTTTCCAGGGTGGCTGCACTAGTTTCCATTCCTACCAACAGTGCAAGAGGCTTCCCCTTTCTCTGCATCTTCACCAATACCTGTTGTTTTTTGTGTTGATTTTAGCCATTCTGACAGGTGTGAGGTAATATCTCATTGTAGTTATGATTTGTATTTCCCTGATGATGAGTGACATTGAACTTCTTTCATGTGTCCATTGACCATCTGTATGTCTTCTTTGGAAAAATATCTATTCATGTCTTCTGCCCATTTTTTTAATTGGATTATTCATTTTTTTGGTGGTGAGTTTTATAAATTCTTTATATGATAAAGGATTAATATCCAAAGTATATATCAATTGCAAATACCTTCTCCCATTAAGTGGATTGCCTTTTAGTTTTATTGATTTCTTCCTTTACTGGGCAGAAGCTTTTTATTTTGATGAAGACCTAATAGTTTATTTTTGCTTTTGTTTTCCTTGCCTCAAGAGACACATCTAGAAAGAAGTTGCTATGCCACTGTCAAAAAGATTACTACCTGTGTTCTCTACCAAAAAATCGCTACAATTGATACACAGATTCAGTTAGGTCACTGCAGGACACAAAAACAATCTGCAGAAACCTGTGGCATTTCTATACACCAACAATGAAACAGCAGAAAGAGAATGTAAGAAATCAATCCCATTTACAATTGCACCAGAAACAATAAGGTACCTAGGAATAACCTAGCCAAAGAGATGAAAGACCTGTACTTTGAAAATTATAAAACACTAATGAAAGAAATTGAAGATGACACAAGGAAATGGAAATATATTCCATGCTCATGGATTAAAAGAACAAATATTGTTTAAATGTCTATACTACCCAAAGCAATCAACATATTTAATGCATTTCCTATCAGGCTCCTGAGTGGCTCAGTAGGTTAAGCATCTGCCTTCGGCTCCAGTCGTGATCCTGGGGTCCTGGGATTGAGTCCCACTTGGCCGCTCTGTTCTGTGGGGAGCCTGCTTCCCCTCTGCCTATGTCTCTGTGTCTCTCATGAATAAATAAATAAAATCTTTAAAAAATAATGCAATCCCTATCAAAATGCCAACTGTATTTTTCACAGAGCTAGAAAACATAATCTTGAAATTTATATGGAACCACAAATAGCCAGAGCAAATTTGAAAAGAAGAACAAAGCTGGAGGCATCACAATTCCAGACTTCAAGTTATATGATGAGCTGTAGTGATCAAGACAGTCTGGTACTGCCACAAAAATAGATATGTAGAATAGAAAACCCAGAAATGAACTCACAACTGTAAATTCAATTAATCTTCAACAGGGCAGGAAAGAATATCCTATAGGAAAAAGATAGTGTCTTCAAAAAATGGTGGTGGGAAAACTGGACAGCAATATGCAGAAGAATGAAAGTGAACCACTCTCTTACACCATATACAAAAAGAAATTTGAAATAATTAAAGACTTAAATGTGAGACATGAAACCTTAAAAATCTTAGAGGAGAATACTTCAAGTTTTTATTTTAATTCTAGTTAATTAACATACAGTGTTATATTTGTTTCAGGTGTACAATATAGTAATTTAAAAGTTCCATACATCACCCTGTGCTCATCACAACAAATGCACTCCTTAATCTCCATCATCTATTTAACCCATTCCCCCTCCCCTCTGGTAACCATCAGGTTGTTCTCTGGAATTAAGAATCAGCCTCTTGCTTTCCCTCTCTCTCTCTCTCATTATTTTCCTTTTGATTGTTTGTTTTGTTTCTTAAATTTCACATAGGAGTGAAACCATATGGTATTTGTCTTTCTCTGTCTTATTTCACTCAGCATTATACTCTCTAGATCCATCCATGTTGTTGCAAATGGCAAGATTTCATTCTTTTTTATAGCTGAATAGTATTCCTATCTTAGACTTTTAAAAGAGAGTCAACATCAGGGGTAGGGACTGGCCATCCACCTTTAATGGGAACAGGATAAAAACTCATTTTGTTCCTAATCTTTAGGAACTGGGATTTTCTAAAAGATATTTTTACTCAAAATTTAAAGGGAAAACACCATTAGTTTTAATATAGTATTAGTCCATAAGTACTAAGAAATGTAAGAACTGGCATAGAAAGAAATAAAACACTTTTTGAAGATGAGATGATCATCTAGGTAAATCGCCAAAATCAACATTTAGAATTACTTTTAGAATTACTGTTCTGCAAATTTTCCAGGACATTATCAACCTCTAAAATTAATAGCATTTCTCAAATCAATAATGAAATAAAACATAATAAATAAATACCTCTCAATGAAAAATACATAAGTATCTAAGAATTGAATGAAGGACATAGGAGATGTTGTGGATAAAAGGCTTTTGAGGCCACAAAATAATAAATTTAAGAGGGCTGAAATCATAAATTATGTTCTCTAAACTCAATAGAATGAAAATAAAAATCAATAGAAGAAAATTCAGGAAATTCATAAAATTCCCAAATACATGGATGTTATAAAGCACACTCCTAAATAACCTATAGGTAAAGACAAAATCACAAGGAAAATCAGGAAATAATCAGATGAATGAAAACAAAAACACAACATACCAAAACTTATGAGATGAAATTAAGTCAGTACTTAGAAAGAAATTTATAATTGCAAAAGGTTATGTTTTTTAAAAAATGGATTGTCAATTCAATAACCATTTTTTAAGTAGAAAGGAAGCTGGCATAATTACATTAATATCTATCAGGTTAAACTTTAAGGCAAAACACTTTGTTAGAAGTAAAAGTATATTAAACAAGGACAAAAGGAACAATTAACCTGAAAAACATAATAATTCTGAATTTGTTTTTTTAAAGATTTTATTTATTTATTCATGAGAGAGAGGCAGAGACACAGGCAGAGAGAGAAGCAGGCTCCATGCAGGGAGCCTGGTGTGGGACTTGATCCCAGGACTCCAGGATCACGCCCTGGGCCCAAGGCAGACGCTCAACCGCTGAGCCACCTAGGCATCCCATAATTCTGAATTTGTATGTATTTAACAACATATTCTCAAGACATGAAAAAAATTTAACAAAATTCTTGGGGAAATGAAACCAACATATAATCATAATGCAGTATTTTAATACAACACTTAGCAATTGCTAAGTCAAACATTAAAATTCAGCATGCATAGGAAAGGTGTTTACACAGTTAATAAGCTTGACTTAAGAGAAGTAAGTAAATATCTTCATCCAACTGGTAGAGAATACATATTATTTTCAAGCACATAATGATCATGTACTAGACCACAAAACATATCTTAACAAGCTCTGATGAATCAACATATAAGCATTTTATAAATCATAAGGCAATTTAATTAGAAGGCACTTTAACTTATCTCTCTATTTAGAAATTAAAGAGTACCTTTCTAAGTAATTAATAAATCATGGAAGAAATTAGGTGAATAACCTGGTAGTGCATTGTACAACAATAATAATAACTGGATCTATATTTACTAGGGAAAATGAACAAAGCTGGTAGCAGTAGCAGGTTTGCCCATCTCTGTTACCCATCACATTCTGGGTCATTGCAGAGGGATTTTTCAGGGCAAGACTACAGATCTACGAGAGACACGTTGGCCTTTAGACTAGGATTTTTTTTGTCTCTTTTTTCTACTTTTGATTTTTTAAATATTCTTTATTTTTTAGAGCAGTTTAGAGCAGTTAGGCTCACAGCAAAATTGAGTAGAAAGTATAGAAATCTCCCATATACTTGCTGCACCCACAGATATGTAGCCTCCCCCACTATCAAGAGGGGTACATTTACTACAATTGATGAACCTACATTGACACATCATCACCTAAAGTCCATAGCTTACATTAGGGCTTACTCCTGGTGTTGTACATTATATGAATTTTGACAAATGTATAATGACATGTATCCCTCATTATAGTATCATACAGGATAATTTCACTGCCCTAAAAACTCTGTGTTCTACCCACTTATCCCTATCTCTCCCCAACTCCTAGTAACCACTGATCCTTTTACAGTCTCCATAGATTTGCCCTCAAACGGGGCAGCCCGGGTGGCTCAGGGGTTTAGCGCCGCCTTCAGCCCAGGGCCTGATCCTGGAGTCCCGGGATCGTCGTCCCACATCGGGCTCCCTGCATGGAGCCTGTTTCTCCCTCTGCCTGTGTCTTTGCCTCCCCCCACTCTCTGTGTCTCTCATGAATAAATAAATAAAATCTTTAAAAAAAAAAAGATTTGCCCTCAAACCAATAAATTTATACCTTTAGAAACTAGAAAAAAAAAAAAGCAGACCAAGTCCAAGGCAAGCAGAAAGAAGAAAATGAAATCTACAGCAGAAATAAATAAGAGAATAGAAAAACAACACAGTAAATCAATGAAATCAGAAGCTTGTTCGTTCTCAGTCTGACATTTCCTTTAGCATAATACCCTTTAGGCTCATCCATGTTATCACAAAAGACAAATACCACATGATTTCATTTATATGTAGAATCTTAAAAAAACCAAACAAATGAATAAATAAACAAAAAGCAAATAAGACCTATAGATACAAGAACAAGCTGATGATTGCCAGAGGGGAGGGGGGAGGGATATAAGCAAAATGGGTGAAGGAGAATGGGTGATACAAGCTGACAGTTACAGAAAGAGAAGTCCTGGGATAATCACTATGGTGTACACCTGAAATCAATGTAACATTATGTGTCAACTATACCCAAATAAAAAATATTTAAATAAGTGAAAGGAAAAAAAAGCTAATTCTTTGAAAAGATCAACAAAATGATAAACTGACAAGAAAAAGGAGATGAAAACTCAAATTACTAGAATAATAAATCAAAGATGAGATATAATGACCAACCTTACAGAAATAAAAAGCACTATAAAGGAATACTATGAATAATTGTGTAATTCTTTTAAAGACTTATTTATTTTATTCATGAGAGACACAGATTGAGAGAGAGCGAGGCAGAGACATAGGCAGAGGGAGAAGCAGGCTCCTCACTGGGAGCCCGATGAAGGACTCGATCCCGGATCCAGGGATCATGACCTGAGCCGAAGGCAGGCGCCTAACTGTTGAGCCACCCGGTGTCCCTACTTGTGTGATTTTTATAATTTGTAAAACAAATTAGATAACAGATTAAACAAATTCCTAGGAAGATACAAAATGCCAAATTTGACTCAACAAGAAATAGAAATGTTGTGAATAGAGCTTTAAGAAGTAAAGAGATTGAGTTAACTAATCAAAAACTTCCCACAAAGAGGGGCACCTGGGTGGCTCAGTGGTTGAGCATCTACCTTTGGCTCAGGTTGTGATCCCCGGGTCTTAGGATCGAGTCCAGCATTGGGCTCCCTGCAGGGAGCCTGCTTCTCCCTCTGCCTGTGTCTCTGCCTCTCTCTATATATCTCTCATGAATAAATAAAATCTTCAGAACAAAATTTCCCACAAAGAAAAGTCTAGGCCTAGATGGCTTCACTGCTAAATTCTGCCAAACATTTAAAGAATTAACAGTAATCTTTCACAAATTCTCCAAAAAACCCGGAAGAGAACATTTCCTGAGTCTATGAGACTACATTACCCTGATACCAAAACTGAGTGAAGACATCTTAAAGAAAATTGTAGGGTAATATCCCTTAAGAATAAGGATGCAAAATTCCTCCACAAAATACTTGAATACCAAATCTAGCAACATATAAAAAGGATTATATACCAGACCAAGTGGGGTTGATCCAGGAACGCAAAGTGGATTCAACATACAAAAATAATTAAGGTAATATACTATATTAATAGAATAAAGAACAAAAACCACAGGATCATCTTAACAGGCACGGAAAAGCACTTGACAAAATTCCTCACCCTTTCATGAGACAGGCACTTAACAAACCAGGATGAGCTCTCCAACGTCTTCAACTTGATACACGCCATCTACAAAAAATCCATGGGTAACAGCACACTTAATGGCAAAAGACAGAAGGCTTCTCCCCTAAAGATCAGACACAGGAAACAAATTTGGGACGGCCACTCTCACAACGCTTGTTCGACATGGTGCTGATAATTCTAGGCAGTGCAGTCAGGCAAGCAAAGGAAATAAAAGGCATCCGAATTAGAAAGGAAGAAGTAGGGATCCCTGGGTGGCGCAGCGGTTTGGCACCTGCCTTTGGCCCAGGGCGTGATCCTGGAGACCCGGAATCGAATCCCACGTCGGGCTCCCGGTGCATGGAGCCTGCTTCTCCCTCTGCCTGTGTCTCTGCCTCTCTCTCTCTCTGTCTCTGTGACTATCATAAATAAATAAAAATTAAAAAAAAATAAACATGAGTCTACCTAGACTCCAAAACTAATTAAAAAAAAAAAAAAAAGAAAGGAAGAAGTAAAGATACCTCTATTCACAGATGGCATGGTTTTGTATGTAGAAAATCCTACGGAATCCATTAGAAGACTCTTGGAACTAATAAACAAGTCCAGCAATGTTTCCAAATAGAAGATCAATATGTAAAATCTTTATAATTTTCCACTGCTAATTGTTCACCCCAAATGAGCTTACCCACATAGACACATATGCATAGAAGAATCTAGAGGAAAGAGGTAATTCAGCGTCTGTTAATTGCACCAGAATTCAGTCCATACATTCAAATAGCAGCATTGGTGAATCCTTGGTACGTGCTGGGCATCACTCATGTACTTTACATAGTAATGCATCCGTGTGTTAGCTAATTAACACAGTCACACCAAGTATTTTCATCCCCTTTTCACAACTGAGAAAACTGAGGTCGAGAGTGGTTAAGTAACTCGGTCACACATGGATCAGCAAAGCTAGGATTATATATTCTCTGTCTTCAGGAGATAGCTGAATTTGAAGAGGAGGTAAAGACTCAGTTAAAAGTTGAAAAGTCTTGGGGTGCCTGGGTGGCACAGTCGGTTAAGCAGTGGACTGTTGGTTTTGGCTCAGGTCATGACGTCAGGCTCGTGAGATGGAGCCTGGTGTTGGCCCTGTGCTCGGGGGGTGGGGGATGGAGTCTGCTTGGGATTCTCTCGCTCCCTGTCCCTCTAACCCCCTTCCCACTCTCTCCCCCTCTCTCTCCCCATCTCTCTCTCAAATCAATCAATCTTTGAAAAAAAAAAAAAAAAAAGAACTGAGTCTTTCCTCTGGCTCCCCACTAGCCAGCTGTGTGACCTTGGATGGACAGTGTATTTCTCTAAACCTCTAGCTCCTCCTCTAAAAAAAAGGAAGTTGGACTACGTGAAAGCTAAGTCCTACTCCTCTAATTCCCTCACACGGGACTTCCTCTGTGCCTGACTTCTGATTACAAACCCTCCCTTCCCCAGCCCGGGGGGGGGGGGGGGGGGGGGGAGGGGGGGGGCAGGAGAGGACAGCCACTTACTTGTCATGACAAGAAATAGGAGAAACAGAAACAGGACCGCATGTCACTTGCACAAGTTGCTGCTTCAGCCAGTGATGGGTTTAGGTGAAAAGCATGGTTATAATTAGAGCAGCCGCCTGGCCCGAGGGCTCCACCAGCCACAGTGAGCACAGCTGGATCTGCTGACCACACGCACAAGATCCTGGCCTTGAAAGTGATCCTTCTTGAATGGATTTTCCCCCCTTCCTCAAGGGAAGGAAAGCCTATTGATATAAAAGCTCACTTCCCTTCCGGCTCCCCCTGCTAAATGCTACTGCAGTAGAGACCAAGTGTTGATAAAGACGGGGGAAAGAAAAAATCGTAAGCTGAGCCTGGTCACATTGCCCCTTGTGATATAGTTTTATTTTTAACTTCGAAACACTTGAACTATTTCTGTTGAAGTTTTCTCTGCTTCCCCTGCCTCCTCAACAGAACTCTGTCCTCTGCTGCAGCTGATGCCCTCCAGCCTCTTCCTGCGATCTGCTTGCTCACAATCCAGGGACACAGGTGCAGCAGATGCTGACTCAGCCCGGGCCCTTAAGGTAAGCTTTTCAAACGTGAGCCGGTGACGGAGGGGATGTTCGGAGTGGCGAACATGGAGGTGGAGGCTGAGCTGAACGTCACCTTTTTGCCCTGAGCAAGAAGATTGTTAAGCAAATTAGTCACCTGTGGTGGAGAAGCCCTTGGCTCTGAGAATGAGACCCAGCCATATGTAAACTCTTGTTTTAAATATAAAATCTTGGAGCAGGAGGAAATTACCTGCTTTCGGACAGCTTACGTTCTTTCTTTACAACCAACCAAAGTGGCTATGTGAGATCTCTAAAGTTACACAGTAGGGATGGGGCGGGGGGGGGGGGGTTCTTGGGGGAGGGGGTGGTGAGAAAATAGGTGAAAGGGCTAGAACCCAGGATTTCTATTTTTTAATGTCCAAATGCTGTGATCTTTTCACCAATCAGCATTTGTTGTGTAACTGCCAGTCATTCTTGTATACATACAATTTTATGTACCTTCAATTCCATCCCGTGTCACACTACCGGTTAACGTAGCACCGTTGTATTCACTGCATGTACTATTTAAACTCTGTAGAGCTTAAGACCTGTTTTTTTTTTCCTAACAATATTCCCTAAATGTGGTTCTCTCCTCCCCAAATCCCTTGAATCCAAAATGCACCCATGGAATAGAAGTGAAAGTATTTTACAAGTTGAAAAACGTATACAGGCTTTTGCATGCAAACCAAAAATTATTACAGACTTGAAGCTTGCACATCCAGAGGGACGACAGGAAAATGATTAATGACACTTGAAGTGTCGAAAGCTTTAAAATGTAGATCTCTAATTTTTGAAATAACTGCATAGTGTTGCATGCACAAATTGACAGGGATAAGGGAGGGCAGTGTTTATTTTCTTGTTTCCCTCTGGGCCTTGCTTTAATGTTCATAGTTCAGCTAAGGACACCCTAGGAAGTGGCCTATGCAGCAAAAGGTGTTCTGTACAGTCTGAACTTTGTGGTGTACAGGCTAAAGCCACCAATGCCAAGTAAAAGGAGACCTACCCAGATACCCTAACTCCTGGATTCCTTCCTTCCTGCCTCTGTAACCTCCAGACATATCCCATAACTGTGCTGTTGATGGCTAGGTTCTATTTATGCTGGTTTTCTAGGCATAATGCATTGTGTATAATTGCCTAACTTCATTCCATTTTGTCAGGGTTTCCACAGCATCTTCAGGGTATATGCTGGGATGCTGTCCTAGTGAGACTGGGGCGTGTTGGTTTAGGATAACCAAACAGATGGACTGACTCACAGCTACCCCTAGATAATCTGGCTAATTAGCACTTTCTTGGCCAATACAAAACAGTAATCTAAAATACTGATACTAGTAACAGAAGCACCAGATATGAGAATTAACTAGGGTATAATGAAAATACTGGAATAACAGCCCAGAAGCCCAGGATTATGGACCTAGATGTGGGAATTATCATCAGCCAGCTGGTTGTGTTAAAATCTCAAGGCAAAGGGATTACTTAAATATTTAACTTTATACATTTTCTTTCCTTGGAATTAAATATGGCCATAGCAAGGGAACAATTTAACAATATGTCTTTAAAATAACGAATTAATTGGCTAGGTAACAGATGAAGAGTTAAAGAATATCTCTGAACTTTACCTCTTGACCTTGTCACTTCCACTGAAGTTAAAGTTCAGAAATAAATAATTATCACCAGGGCCAGCGGCATGAGGAGGCAAAATAGTTAGTTGCTGACATCATGTGAGGGGTGCTGAAAGGGCCCCTTGCCTAAAAATATCTCCCTGACATCAACCCTGTTTGCCTACTAATTTTAAAATTATAGTAAAGAATGTTAAAGCTATTATCTGTTAATCCCATTCTCTTCTGCTTGTGTCAGTGATTTAAATATACTTGCTATATGCCTTCTCATGACCTTGCTGGCCGGTGACACTCAGACTCCACCTCTTCCTCATGCTCCCAGGCTCCGTCCTATTTTGCCCTTGGTACCATCTATGCTGCCCACATGCCCTTGGCCACCACCACTACACAGGTAGCTCTGTGTGGTGTTGTGGTTTCCACAGATATCTCACTATTACATCAAGGTGAGAAGCAGGGGCAAGACACTTCACTTCTCTGGGCCTCAGTTTCTCTTGTAGGACATGAGATTAAACTAGAGATTTTTCTTTCAAAGGGGGGTCGTTGGACCATCAACATTGTCTGGAGCTTGTATTATATGGGAAGACTCTTGGGCCCCACCCCAGTCCTACCAGATCAGAATCCACGTTTTAAAAAGATTGCCCAGGTGATTCCTACACATGTTGAAGATTCAGAAGCTACAGGGCAGAGGATTTATGGTTATGTACTTGGTCCAGATTTTTTATTTATGACTGCAAGGATTTAGGATAAATAATATAACCTCCTGAAAACAATTCTGGCAGCAGAGTATCTATTATAACTCCAGCCTGCAGAAGTCTTCTCCATTCAGTGAAAGGCTACATTCACCTAATAACATTTCTTTCTTCCTTAAAAAAAAAAAAAAAAAAAGCCCCAGTGGGGCACCCAGGTGGTTCAGTCGGTTAAGCTTTGGACTCTTGATTTCTACTTAGGTCATGGTCTCAGGGTCCCAGGATTGAGCCCCACGTCAGGCTCGTGATGAGTGTAGAGTCTGCTTGGGGTTTTCTCACTCTCTCTCCCTTTGCCACCTAACCACATCCACGTGTGTGTGTGCACTCTCTATCTCTAAAAAGAAAAAGAAAGTCCTAAATTAGCATACATTTGACATTATTACACTTTTCTCCTACATTTGTTTCAAATTGCTCTCACAGCTCTTTCAAAATGCTTTCTTTGGGATTCTATTCAGTTGCATTCCATTCAATCCTGTTGAGTAAACATTGAATGCTAGCAGCACATTAGCTGTACTCAGTCTCTCAGTCTCCAAGAAACTATTTTGTACATTCCTTGGGGAGCATTTTTGTTCTTTCTTGATATTCCAGTCAGAGTTCCTTTCCTGCCTGAACACACTCCCCTGGCCACATAACTCCTGCTCCATTGATGGCCTTCGTGCCCAAGCACACCATCCCAGCAACTTCCCCTAGGGCGTACCAACTCTGCAGCACATCACAAGAGAGAAGCCAATCTCAACTGACACCTTTTTTCCCTTAATGAACAGAATAATGTATGTAGGTTAACAATAAACATGACAAACCTGTGCATAGAAAATCAAGATGCGGGGATCCCTGGGTGGCTCAGCGGTTTGGCGCCTGCCTTTGGCCCAGGAGCGATCCTGGGGTCCCAGAATCGAGTCCCACATCGGGCTCCCTGCATGGAGCCTGCTTCTCCCTCCTCCTGTGTCTCTGCCTCTCTCTCTCTCTCTCTCTCTCTCTATATATATATATATATATATATATATATATATGTGTGTGTGTGTGTGTGTGTGTGTGTCTATCATAAATAAATAAATAAATCTTAAAAAAAAAAAAGGAAAGAGAAGAAAACCAAGATGCCTCGATCTGCCTTTATGGCATTTGAAAGGTCCTCCAGCCTGGGTGCAGTGCTGTTTGAATTCCTAAGAGCTTAAGGAATGAATGTGGTGAATAGAAGGTGCCATGGTGGGGCGATTTCAGGGGGACTCACATTCTTAAAGGAGTAAGGTAAGACTTTTTTCTTAAATGGGCTTTGAAGATTATTAAGCTGGCAGTGGAATATAAGATACATTGGAGTGAGGGGGAAACTGAATACTGAAAGGCCAGTCAAGAGTTGCAGGAGTGATGCTATGGGAAGACAAACACCCGGACATGGAAGTGACCATGGCAGGACCTTCCTCATGGGGGAAGGGCTAACAATTGAGTGACCCTTTCCCTACTTTATCTCATTTGTCATAATTGTATCAGTTATTATGAGTTCCACTTTATGGGTGAATAAATTAGCTTTAGGGAGATTAACTTGTCAAAAATTACTTCGCTAACATATGAGAGTGTTCATTAATTTACTTTATATTGGGGGTGTCAAATAAGGCCTCTTTGTGGTGGTAACAAAGAAGCTGGAATCTAAACAGCAAGAAGGAGCCCATAACACAGAGTGAGGGGAGAATTTTGATAGAAAGAACAAGTGCAAAGGCCCTCCACAGGAATAAGTGACAGTGCTAGAGCTAAGTGCTCAAGGGAAAGGTGAGATAAAGGAGGCCAGCAGAGGACACTCATGCAGGGCTTTGTGGCCACGAGATAAGGATGTCAGAGTTTATGCTTTGTGATGGGAATCCACTGGAGATTCTAAGTGGGAATAGAGACCTAGTGTTAAAAGTTGTTGAAATCTTTATAAATTCCACATGTGAGTGAGATCATATGGTAATTGTCTTTTCTCTGATTGACTTACTTTGCATAGCATAAAGTTCTCTAGCTCCATCCACATCGTGGCAAATGGCAAGATTTCATCTTTTGATGGCTAATATTCCTGTGTGTGCGTGTATAGCATCTTCTTTATCCATTCATCAGCTGATGGACATTTGGGCTCAAAAAAAAAATGAGAGAGGGAAACAAGCCATAAGAGACTCTTAATAACAAAGAACAAACTGAGGGTTGATGGAGGGACCTGGGTGAGGAATGAGCTAGATGGATGATGGGGATTAAGGAGGGCACTTGTTGTGATGAGCACTTATGTACGTGGTGATCATTGAATTCTACTCCTGAAACCAATATGTTATTGTAACTATGTTAACTAACTAAAATTTTTAAAAAGTCATTGAAATCACTCTTTCTGCTAGTGAATATAGATTACAGAGCATCCAATGGAGGGGTGAGACTGATTATATAGTCTTTTGCACCAGACTGGTTGAGTGGGGATGGTGCTGTAGTGGGGATGGAAAGAAATGGATAAAAGTGCTCACTGCCCTTTCAGGCCTTTCCTCAAGGCCTTCCTATCTAACTGGGTAGTAGTTCCTTTGTGACTGGGAGCACAAAATCAACCAGCTTCTAGCTCGGTGGTTCTTAAACTTAAGTGTACAACAAAATCAGCTGGATACAGTAGTTCTGATTCAGTAGGTTTGATTTGGTACAGTCCAATAGTTTACTTTTTTAACCAGTTCCTAGGTAACGCTGACACTGTGGGTCAGGGTACCACACTTTACGGGCCATTGTTCTAGTTGACTTGCCTTTTCTTACTGAGTTACTCCTTTCTGAGTGAAAAGATACATAGCACCACAACCGCATCCAATGTTTCTCCCTTGCTAGGTTCTAAATTATCCCCTATTTCAGTAAAGAAATATCTATCCCTTAAACTCATGTACCTGGTCCTTCCATCTACTTATATTCCACTTAAACTGCATCCAGTACAATCTAGTTCTGTGCAGATTTTTAAAACTATTGAAGTCTAAATTATAGTAGTTTGACTGCAGTCTCCTCTATCCAGGAAACCTTTAAAATACAGTTTGGGGAGAGTGTTTTGACCATAGACTCAAATGAAGTTCATTCTTTTTTTAAAGATTTTATTTATTTATTCATGAGATACAGAGAGAGAGAGAGAGAGAGAAGCAGAAACAGACTCCATGCAGGGAGCCCGACGTGGGCCTCGATCCTGGGTCTCCAGGATCACGCCCTGGGCTGAAGGCAGCGCTAAACCGCTGAGCCACCAGGGATGCCCCCAACTGAAGTTCATTTCTAAGAGAAGGGAGTATACTGCCTTTTTCAGACAGGAAGTAAGAATTTAAAGGTGAACTTAGAAGCATAGAAACTAAAGGAAGAAATGGCACCTGGATAAATATACTTTGTTTCAGGCATAGAGTTTTGCCAAGTTTCTCCACAGTGAAGAGTTTCTATAATGTACGTGCTTTAATTTAGTTGGTTTTCCATTTAAATCTCATCATTTGTATTATATTACAGATTTTAACCCTAAAAAATTACTTTCATATTTGTACTACCTCAAATGCAAAGCCATGGGGCCTGGATACTTTTCATATTTCCTCTATTCAGAGGGGCACAGTATGGGATGTAGCCCAGAGGAGGACCAAAAAAAATAATAATCATCATCATGGGGACAAAGGTGCTTCCTATGAACTTCCTATGACTGAAGAACGTCCAGCTCCTCTACCATCTGGAAAGATTATTGGTATAGTCTGTGCCCCAACTGGAGAAAGAGAGGCTCTCCCCTGATGGGTTCTAGTCATGGGCATGATTTGTTCCACATGTCTCTGTGGGTCTCTGAGGGACACAGCATGATATTGCAGAGTACAGCTTGAAAGCAGACAAACTTAGGCCTCTTTGTGTTCCACTGAAAGTGGAAAGGGCAATACCCACATCACATGGCCTTTGTGAGGATTAAATGAGATGTCACATAAAAACATAGTAGGCACTAAAATCTTATTCTTTCTTCCTGACATTCAAAATGTAGAAAAGTCACTCAGTCTAGGAAAGTCAGACAAATGCTGTGAAGGATAAAGATCCAGTCACTGCACTAGAGCAGAGATTAGGAGAACGAGGTATCGTATGTCATAAGATAACCAGTGATATATATATCTGTATCTATATTATATTATGTATAAAATCTATATTATATACTAATTATATATAATTTTATATATAATTATATATAATTTATATATATAATTATACATAATTTATATATATAAATATATATAATTTGATCATCTTAAGGCAAGACCAACTAGCTACAACCTAAGATGACCAATCAAGTATCCAAGTTTGTCTGCAACTAAGAGGTTTCCCAGGATCTAGAACTTTCAGAACTAAAACCAAGAGAGTCCCAGGCAAACCAGGACAATTGTCACACTGCTTACCCAGCAATAATAGACAATCAAGAATTTGGGGGATGTCCCTTTATCTCAGTGGGAACAATTTCCCCTAGATATACAACAAAAGGTTCAGATGTGATTTTTTATGACCGTAGGATATGTTTATCTTTCTTCTCCCCTCTACTGTCAAATACCTCCAGAGTGTTCTCCACTTACTGTGTCTTTCTGCTCAGTACACGTCCTCTCTCAAAGTCACTTAATTTGGGTGGCTCCAGAGCTTGGCAAAAGATCTTTAAATAGCATCATTAAAAAACAAACAAACAAAAGAAATAGCATCTTTGTTGCCTGTGTGCATTGTTTTTATTTTCTCTTAAAGGGATACCATCAAATAACTTCAAAGCCCTGGAGAGCCAATAGGGCTCTACCGCAAATGTTTCCAGCTTCAAGAGCACTGTTCCTAAGAACCATTCTTTATGATGCTGAAGGATAAGAAATGATTGGGCTTAGAATCCATCACCACTGTCCCAGACATATCCCTGGGGCTGGGGCAGAGTTCTCACTACACACAGAACACACAGAACTAGCTAGACCTGCTTTTCCCTTCCCAGAAACTAGTCTCAACTTTGTGACGGAACCAGGCTGGTAAATACAAAGTTGGCCATTGCTGCTGGTAGCTTCTTTCGCATAGTCTTATTCCATTTGCGATCTGCCTCCTCTTTCCCACCTAGAAACCAGTAGGGGACTCTGAGTCATCCAGACTCCATCTTTATTCATGAGTGTTGTTTATGGATAGAAAGCACATGAGCATACTCCCCCGGCCAGGGCACAGGCCCTGCTAATATTGGAATGTGTTTAATGGCTCCCCCGCCCCTCGAAGCAAATACCACATTTTGAATGGCAAGGGTCCCACTGCACAGCTGAAATGCCACATTTGCTCTGGCAAGAGTTCTTTGGGGAACCTGCCATGAGAAGTGGCATTGTTTTTAATTTTCAGGCAGCATTCAAGACTATTGCTCCCACTTTGCTTTACATCAAGCCATAGTTCTGACTCTTAGCTCTCTAGTCTGTCCTTCTCTGCAGTGATCAATCCAGAACATAGCAGGAGCCTAACTGGATGTTCAATTGTATGTTAAGAGGTCCAGTAGCTGGACTTTTGCATCTGAAAGATGTCCTCTTGCCCGTTCCTATTCTGTTCCATCTCAGTCCTGCCCTCACAGCCCTTCCCTCTGCTCAATTCCCCCTCTGGCTTCGACACCTTCATTTATCTTCTCCCGGACCCTGAATCTCCTTGATATTCTCACCTGCCTCCTGATTCAGGCTATTAGGGGTATAGAGCTCTCTGCCATGATCCCTCTTTCGCACTCAATAATCCCAGCACATAAGAATCAGATGGGATGTGTTAAGGGTGTGAATTCCAGACACACCCCTCACTTAAGCCAGACATGCAGCAGCCAGTATAGCAATGCTGCCGGATAGAACTTTCTATGCAGATGGAAATGTTCTCTGCCGTTTTGTCCAATAGGGAAGCTACTAACCATATGTGACTACTGAACCCTTGAAATGTAGCTAATAGAACTGAAGAACTGAATTATTAAAATTATTAATTTTATTCTGTTTTGATTAAATTTAAATAGCCACATGTGGCTGGTGGCTGCCATTCTTATAGTGCAGATTTACAGATTTAACAGCCATCACAGCTTATTCTACTGAGCAAAATGTTTAAGAACTATTTAAACAAGTGGTCCAGGTGATGCTTATGCTCCCTTGCTGGCAAATTGTGCATCATCAACAAATGTTTGTTGAAGAAATGGACGAACAAATGAATACATGAACAAATCAGAATATAATTTCCTTGAGATTTAAGACTGTCTTCCAAAAAACAAACTTGAGAGGACTTTTCCAAATTAAAAGAGTGTAAGAGGACTTACCAACCAAAATAACAAATTGCCCTTAAAGGGATCCTGGTACAAAAGTTAAAAATTTACATATAATACCTAGCAGGAACAAAAGTTAAATTTTTTTTTTAAATAGAAGAAATTTTGGGGACAACTGGATAAATTTGAACACAAAGAGCATATCACATGGTATCAGAAATTTTTTTTTGTTTTCTCAGGTGAGATAATGTTATTGCAGTTACAAAGGAAAATGTCTTTAGTTTTAGGAAATAAATGCTGAAGTACTTAGGGATGAGGTGTCATGATAACAGCAACCTATTTTCAAGTGGTTTGGCAAAAATGTGTGTGCATGTGTGTATATGTGTGTGCATGCATGTGGAGAGGGGGAGAGAGAAAAGTGGAAAAATGTTAACTTTTGAATCTAGGTAGAGTACATTTGGGTGTTCATTATATATGTCCTTTCACCTTTCCTATATATTTGAAATTTTTTTAATAGTTGAAGGAAAATTCCCCCACAATGAATTGACAAATCCTAAAGTAAAATAAAATTTCAAAACACTAGATTTTCTGACTTTTGGCTGCTAACTCCACCCCACTCACCTCACCCCAGACTAACATAGTGCTAACATTATGATACAAATTCTGTAGACCAGGTGCTGCAAACTGGCCAGCTACAGACCCTATGTAGCTTGCCAACACGTTTTTCCTTGGCCCAAATAGAGGTTTGTTTGTTTGTTTGTTAGAAAAATTAAATTAGTTGCTAACTTCAAAATTACAAGGATTTTAATCTTGATACATTGTGTAACAAAAATTTTGCAATATAATTAAATATAAAACACTTACTTTATAAAAGCAAACGTGTAGATCATGTCCTATGAGATAAGTACCATTCTAAGAATTTCAGGCATTTAACTCATTTACTCCCCACAACAGTACTATGAGATTGGTATTATTATCATTCTCCCTTTACAGATGAAGAAAACGATGAACAAAGTGATAAGTAACTTTTTCAAAGCTTCACAACTACTGACTGCTAGTGCTGGTAGTGCTGGGTTGAATCTTGTACAGTCTGCCTCCTAAACATGCCACCACTCACAGAAATCTGCATCCCCAGTTTCTCTGGAAAAATCAGATAATCTGGCAACATATTCCCACATGGGACCAATTGACCAGAGCCAAGGAGCTAGATTCTTCTGAAGGCAGGACATCTTCTCTTCTGCTTGCTAGAGTCCCCACTCAGCCCGTTTCTGGGTCCTTGGGGTCTGACCCCTGCTCCAGCCAGGGCACAGCTGAATTCACCATAGTGAAGGACAGATGGTAGATATATCACGGACACTTTTACGCTGCCCTGACCAACCTGGATATCAGATTGTGGACAAGAAGCTCTAGGTGGGAGAGGAAACTAGAAGGTTAACTTGGGCCAGAAGTGTATATGGCAGTGATAAAGAGGCATGGATGGATGGAATGGCAGGATGGTAGACAATGAAGAAAAGTTACACGAAAAGGAAGGTAACATGGCTGATAAGATGCCCCATTAGAGGGCAGTGTGGGTCAGTGAGAAGAGTGTGGGCTAGCAAGACCCATGATTCTGTTGCTTAGCAGGTCTATCACCTTGGACAAGTTAGTTAACATCTTCAGCTACCATTTCCTGGACTATAAAATGGAGGCAATGACATTTACCTCCAGGATGGTAAAAGGATTTAAATCAGAGTATGCAAAGTCTCTTTGACTCCTATTCATATACATAACCAAAATACTTTTCTTACTAATCATTCATATTCATATTTTCATGTTTTCCCCTAGATTTACAAAGCAAGAAGAAATTAGGAAGCTATGGTAAGTACCAGGCGCTTATTGGATCTTCATCTTTCCGGGGTCCAGATCTGGCTTCATTTAGCCTGTAGCCCAAGCAGCTGGCACACTTGCCTCTATGGTTTGATGATATTTGTTGACTTCAGGCCAAACTAGAGACACTAGAGAAGAATCAAGAAGAAATTGACATGGGTTAGGGGAAAAGCAGAGAGCTGAGTAAGATTTGTGAGCAAAGATGTTTAGTAAAACTTTAAAAATGAAAAACAAAAACATTCAGCATTATACTAGATGGCTGAAAATTCCTTCATTCAGCAAATTGAGTACCTATGATAGTCCCAGTGGTAGGGATGCAGATGTGAACAAAACTAGACATGGCCCCTGTCCTATGAGCACTGGGTCGATAGTTGGTTAAATGCATGACAGCACAGACACTCTGGAATGTAACGCTACCGTTATGAAGACAGTTTGCAAAGAATTACTAATAAAACAGCCTAGTCTCGTGCTATTACAGCAAGTTAAAGAACAGGATGCAGAACTGTATGCATAGTATTAACAGGGTAATAGAAATCGCCCATAACCCACAACTCAAAACAATTACCAACAGTGTAGTCCATCACATTCAGCTTTCTCTTTTTCTATTCTAAACACATCTACTATATAAAATGAAGCAAGGAGGGTTAGTAGTTGTTATTTCTGGGTTGTAGGATTATGAGTGATTTTTGCTTTCTCCTCTATGATTTCCTAGATTGTAGAGATTCCTATAATAAGCCAGTAAAAACAGGAAATAAGTCAAAACACAGTCACAGACATGCATAGAACATCTCTCCCCTGTCTTCTCTCTCTCCTTGCTGTTGGTGTCTCTAGGGCAGGGCGCGCAGGCCTCTGCCTGGGCAGCACAGGCACTGTGAGAAATGCTTCAACCGTCACTGCCACATGCCTGTGGAGCCTGATGTCTCCTGTCTGGTGATAAACTGCCACCTGTCCTGTGGCGCTACCTTCCACATGTGCAAGGAGGCAGAGCATGAGCTCCTTTGCCCTCTAGAGGAGGTTCCGTGCCTCAACTCTGAATACGGCTGCCCCCTTTCCATGTCCCGCCACAAGCTGGCCAAGCACTTGCAAGTGTGCCCTGCCAGCGTGGTGTGCTGCTCCATGGAGTGGAACCGCTGGCCAAATGTGGACTCTGAAACAACCCTTCATGAGAACATCATGAAGGAGACCCCCAGTGAGGAGTGTTTGGACACAGCTCTGGCCCTCCAGGACCAGAAGGTCCTTTTCAGGTCTTTGAAAATGGTAGACCTTTTCCCAGAAACTAGAGAGCCCACTGAGGAGGAACCTCCCGTGAACGGGGAAGCCGGCTGGGAGGAGATGGGAGGAGCGGTGGGTGGAGCCCATGCCAGCTTGGTCCCACGCGGAGCTCTGTCAGCCACTGGTGGACAGACGGCAGAACTGAGTCAAGAAGAACGAGAGGCCTTAGCCAAAACCAAAGAAGGGATGGACCTGGCCAAGTTTGACAAGTGGGAAAATATATTCAGCAAAGAACATGCAGCCTCTGCTTTAACAGGCTCATCAGCCAACTGTGAGGGCAAGAGCGGGGATGGCCCCGAGAAAGAGCAGTCTTCCAGCGACAGTAACGGGGTCGGAGAGAACACTCTCGGGGAGCAAGCAGCACGGGAGGAGCAGAGGCAGCAGGACGTGCCTGCAGCCCTGGAAACAACAGGGCTCGCCCCTTGGCAGGATGGTGTCCTGGAGAGACTGAAAACAGCTGTGGATGCAAAAGACTACAATATGTATCTGGTGCACAACGGGAGGATGCTCATTCACTTTGGTCAGATGCCCGCTTGTACGCCTAAGGAGAGAGACTTCGTTTATGGCAACCTCGAGGCTCAGGAAGTGAAGACTGTTTACACCTTCAAAGTTCCCGTGAGCTACTGTGGGAAGCGGGCTCGCATTGGAGATGCCATGTTGAGTTGTAAACCAAGTGAACACAAGGCCGTAGACACTTCGGATTTGGGGATCACAGTGGAGGACCTTCCCAAATCAGATCTCATCAAGACCACCCTCTTGTGCGCCCTAGAAAGAGAACTTAAGGGTCATGTCATCTCTGAATCCAGGAGCATTGACGGGCTGTTCATGGATTTTGCTACACAGACCTACAGTTTTGAGCCAGAACAGTTTTCCTCCGGGACGGTGCTGGCTGACCTCCTAACTACTGCCAACCCAGGGGGGCTCCATGTGGAACTCCACAGTGAGTGTGTGACCAGGAGACACAACAAGAGTAGCTCTGCCTTCACTTTCACTTGCAACAAATTCTTCAGGAGGGATGAATTCCCCCTACATTTCAAGAATGTCCACACAGACATCCAGTCATGTCTCAATGGCTGGTTCCAGCATCGATGTCCTCTCGCCTACTTGGGATGTACATTTATTCAAAACCATTTCCGTCCCCCAGGGCAAAAGGCAAAAGTGATCTATAGTCAGGAGCTCAAGACCTTTGCCATCAAGCCAGTGGTTGCTCCCGAGCTGAGTGAGAGAAAGAAGAACAGCCATCTTTCAGGTCATGGAGGGAAAAACCAGAATTCTCTAACCAGCTTGCCCCTGGAGGTTTTGCAGTACATCGCTGGGTTCTTGGACAGCATCAGCCTGTCCCAGCTTTCCCAGGTGTCTGTGCTGATGAGAAATATCTGTGCTACTTTGCTACAAGAAAGAGGGATGGTCCTCCTGCAGTGGAAGAAGAAAAGGTATTCTCATGGAGGCACCTCCTGGAAAGTCCACAGAGAGGCAAGTAAACCCTCATTCATTCATTCATTCATTCAACAACTACGTAGCAAGAGCTTTCTATGTGCCAAGCGCTGTACCAGGCACTGACATCGTACTAGGTTCCTGGGAATAAGACATAATCCGGGAACTCGAGGAGGTCAGTCTAGTAGGGAAGACAGAGCTATAGATACACAAATGACGATACAGATGGTGATACCTGCTTATCTCTGTGGATGTGCCTGCATGTCTTCTGTATGCTCACATGGTTCACTCTCCAACCCTGGCCACTGGGACTAGTCCTCCAGAAGGCTAATCTCTACAGGCTGCCTCAGTCAGCAGCCTTGCCCTCCAGCTTCCAGTTGGGCTAATTTAGTGGGAGGGTGTCAGTGGGAAATGGGAGGGAGGAAGAGTGAGTTGACATATCCATTCTTCTGGCCCCCTCCCTGCGTGCATTCTCCCTTCCATGACACTTAGCACTGGCCATGATACTGAAGGTGACGGTATCAGGTGACCCTATCCACACAATTACTCATTCTTGGTTCCAGTGACCTCCCTTCTTCTTCCCTTTCAGGACCAGAGTATTAACATTCTAGATTGTTACTAGCCTGGGTACTGAATCTTATCTTGTGGCTTTCCTACCCCCTGCTCACACATCTGTATATCATTATTTTTTTAAATTTTCTTCAAATTACCCAGTTTAAGTATGCCATCTGTTTCCTGCCTGGAGTCTGATACAGTATGCCAACAAATTCTTCTCAGTCCCATATCAACTAATTTAAAAAACAACAAAACAGTTTTTGTCCTAGTTAAAGACATTTTGAAATTCTAAAATAATTCGGTCCACTGATCATTTCTGGTTCAAATATCTATTTATTTTCTCAAAAAACTCAGCTGTATAAACCAAGGTATCTTTCTCTTTGGAAAAATCTTATTCCTTTTTCCCAATCAAGTTATGTTTGCTGAACTACATCATAACTTCTATCAGTTCATACCATATAAAAGTGGAACTCCTAATTCATCATATACGGGATATCCATAGCATCTTTTTCCATGGAAAATATGTTGGTAATAAGAACCACAAATTGATGATACCCATTTAGGTCAATAATTCCATAATCTCACTGCTAAATTTCTTCCCCAAATGTGTGTGCAATCTGGCACTGAGGAGTTAGAGTCGTTTACCCCTATTTTCACTGATTATGTCTAAAATATCTTGTATGTTTTCCATTATTTATTCCCTGAGCAGTCTTCTTCAAAAAATAATTATGAGACCCCCCCCTTCATGTATCCAGGCCTGCATCCATGCAGTTACATAAACACTGACTGCCACCCATCCACATATTAGGGATTAAACATAAATAAGACTGGGATCTGGCTCCCAGGAACTCTACGCTCTAGAACTGTCCAATATCTTTCTCTTTACAATCAGATGCAAATAATATAATTTACATATTAGAAATTCCATTATGTTTTGGTTCATGTTTGCTCCCAATTCAGTGATTGCTGACCACTCTTGAATATCATTTGAGACAAACTAATTTCCTTTTAGAAAGGATAAAAGAGAATTTAGTTAGAGCTAAAGGATGCTTATATTAAAATGGCATCCTTTTTTTTAAAGTAAAAACAGAAATAGTTCTAAGATCCCAGGAAACACTTTTATTACATAGGAACAATGATAAGAAACTGAGGGTGAAGTCAGGTTGAAAGGGTATCAGGCTATGCCCATACTCATAGCCAGATTTTAAAACTAGTGACTTTGCCACCACATCGTAGGTGGAAAGGCCAAAAGAGGTTTGGGTACCAAACACTTAGATTTCTCCTGAGGTGTCTGTTCTAGTGTGACTCTTCTCAGTTAGGATACTTTTAGCTTCAAGCAACAGAAAACCAACTTAAAATGGCATGAATAGTAAAAGGAGCTTTGGCCCAAAGGTAATGGGTCAGGTACGGTTTGATCTAGCAGCTCAAAAATGCCCCAGAATGATCTTTTTACTTTCTATTTCTTACCACTACTTCCTCTCTAGTGGTTCCATTCTAAGACACAGTTCTCCCTCGGTGGTCCCTAGTGGCTGCCAGTGGCAAGTAAGACTAAGACTGACATTTCCCAGTTCAGGTACAGAGGGAAAAAGAGAATCTGCTTCTTGATATCTCAAGCAAAAGTCCTAGGGTAGAGTCTCATTGGCACTAATTGTCCTGATTTGAACCATGTGTCTTTCTAGAACTGATCACTGTTGCTGGTGGGAGGTGGTGGGTGTGTGTCAATATGCAGATTGCTGTAGTCATTTCCACACAATTGCATGGCTGGCTGGGAAGATGATCAATTGGAAGGGTGAACTAGGAATTGGATGCTGAGAAAGAGCTAACAAATGCCTGCCTGCAGCAGCCACTACACACTCTCTGAAAGCTAAGAATGTGAAGAACAAAAAAGTATTTCCTTATACTCTTCGAATAAAGCTAGCCTGAGGATATTGTTCCAATGTTCACTTTTGAACTTCCATGTTTTCCTAACAGATCTGGCAATTCAGCAGCCTCTTCTCCAAAATCAAGAGCTGGGAGTTTAATGAAGTTGCCTCCATGTCTGAACACCTGAAGGCCTGTCCTTTCAATGTTGTAGAGCATAAGACTGACCCAATTCTTTTGACCAGCATGTGTCAGCTCCAGGAGCAGCCCCGAGAGAGCTTAGTCACCACCTTTAGAGCCAGACCACGAGGAAGACTTGTCTGCTAAAGATTCAGGTGCTACCATTCTTGGATTCGCCCTCTGAGTTACTGAAAGTAGGACTGAGTGTGATTTCGAGGCCTTTCTTCTGTAAACCGCATATGGGCTTACCTAGGTGTATTGGAGCATGCACTGCCCCAAATCTGAGCAGTTGCACAAGGTCTAAGAATTTCCTAAGTGATGGCTTGTACACTTGCTTGAAGGGCCATACTGATAACTTATTTCCTTCCCTCCATCCCCTCGTTTGTTTCCTAAAAGAAATAAGTCTGAGGAGAAAATAGGTAACTTGAGGCCATTTGAAAGATGAGCCCAAGTCTTATGAGAGACCAGTGAAATTCTATAACCAGCACAGGCCTGTGCTTTTGTGGAGAACACTGAGTTGATGAGCACTTTCAAATTTATGGGACAGGAAGTGCAGGAGTGGGGACGGAGGTGTGTTCCAGGGTACCCAGGGTGAAGGGCACACAGTTTGATGGTTCTGGAGCTGGGATTGTCTCCACGGTTAAATCCGGGTTTTCTTTCAGTCACTCTACCACCTATAAGGCCAGGAAGTCCAGGCACAGCCCAATAAAATGGAGACCTTGGCCAAGCACAGCAGCCTCAAGGGCACTGCAGGCCAAAGAACGAGAGGCAGAAATGAGGTCACAGAGTTTGTTGTGGAGAATCTTGGCAACCAACATGCAGAAGGACAACATTGCAAAATGGGGAAGAGTCCAAAAGAGACATTGTATTAATGAAGAAAATTAGTACCCAAAGCCACAAATCACTTTTAAACATGTCAAAAATGACTTAAGAGTCAAGGTTCCTTTCTTCTTAAAATTATATTCTAGGTCTGGGTTAGAGATAGCATAGGTACCAGCCTGAGCTGGCTGAGACGATCTCAAGACACTAACACCAACTTCGGTGTCATGCAAGAATGCACAGGGAAGCCCAGAGAGACCACATATTTGGCCAAGTCCAGGCAAGCCTCACTGCAGTTCCTGTGGCACCAGCGACCAGGTCCCAGATACCACTTGAGTACCCTGTTGGGGGACCATGGGAAGGAACACACCTGAACATAGTTGTTCCCTGTAACTGCTCCTACCTGTTGCTGTCATGACTCCAGTCTGTCAGAAATGGGGGATATTGTTGGGTTTTGGTAACAGTGAATACTCATGAAAGCAAGAGTAAAATACTTGGTAGAAACTTCCATCCTCTAAAGCAGGGTTTCTCAGAACTACTGACATTTTGAACTGAATAATTTTTTATCATAAGGACTGTGTCCGGTGTGTTATATTTAGCAGCATGCTTGGCCTCTATCCAATAGATACCAGTAGCACCCCCCCACACACCCCCCCACACACACACAGCTGCAGCAACCAAAAATGTCTCCAAACATTGCTAAATATCCTCTGGGAGTGAAATCATTCTGGGTTGAGAACCACCCTACACAATGTGATACCGGTGGCAGTAACTTAGGATAAGCTTTTTAGTGCAGTAAAATCCTACATAATGATCAACAATGGTTATGATGTTATGTAGTTCTTCTTTATTTACTAGATAAGTTTTAGACAGATGTCATTTTAAGTTGGGAACCAGATGGAGCTGATTGTTTGGTGTGGCTTTACGTCCTTAAGTCATGTGCAAAAAAATATATCCTTTCAGCTCTCTCCAGATGTAGCAGAAGCCAGACACATTGAACTATTTATCTTGTGTTTCTTTCCCTCTCACTTTACTCAGTGCCATTTTCCCATCAGTCCTCAAAGCAAGTAAGAAGGGAAAAGGAGGACAGGTATTATGGGGAAGCAGAGAACAAAGAATTCAGCCAACAAAAAGAAAAAGAGTTTAGTCAATCTGGATGCTTATTGTTGCATGGGTCTTTCTCTGAACATGGTCCAGAGCTGGTATAGATGAAGTAGATGACACTTGTAAGAAGAATCAAGGAGGCATTAGAGCAAGTCCCAGAGCAGAAACATGCTCATCTTTTCATTATAGTACACCACTTGGTACTAGTAGGTAATATCACTTTGTTTCTTAATCCTTTTTGCTTGGTTTATATTTCACATTTGTATATAAGGCACCATTTTCTAAAAATACAACTAGAGTGTGAGCTGTGATTTTATTCAGTGAAGATGAGTAACTGGAAATAACTAAGGGAGAAAAAAGGAAAAGCCCTCCAGGTATCAATTCCATTTGTTTTGAATCTAGTTCCCTCCTATCTGGAGAAAGAAAGCTCCTGAAGTCCGTTCTGTGTTTCTTCTTTTACAAGAAAAAGAGAGAAAGGGAAGCTATTGACCAAGAGAGATTAAAATCAGGGGCTGCTGTTAAGTGGATGAGAAATAATTTAAAAAGCAAGAGAGCAGAGGATTTTCCTTCACAACCTGGGCAGCACAGGGTCTGGGAGAGCAGCCAAGAAACTGCCTGTACAGCTCTGTGCAGTTAATCTTTATTTTCCTAGTTGCTGCCTTTGGAGCAATATTGAATTGATCAACATCATCAATTTTATGAGATATCTAATTGGAGATGTTCCAGGAAACCAGGTACTACCGGTATCCACTGGTCTACACAAATAAGTACATTTTATGGTGAGAGGGTATTTGGAGCAAAAAGGAAGCCTTCTAGAGAGACTGTGGATCTCACAGAAAAATGACTGGATTCATGGGCTGAGGCTGCGGTGAGTAGTGTGAGCAGCAGAATTAGCTGACAGAGGCATGACAGCTAGACATGGCTTCAGATTAAGAAGCAGCTGAGGGGAGTGAAAAGGAATAGGAATAGGAGCTTGGACAGGGAGGTGTCTATGAACAGACACTTTAATGAGTATCAGCACCAGGAGAGTCAATCCGGAGTAGAGACCAGCCAGACTGGGGGGCGGGGGGGGGGCGGGTGAAGTCTGTAGAACTGAAGCAGAAAGGAAGTTTCCGTCTTATAATGAAGCGAAAAGTGAGAAGCAATGTGGAACTTGGAAATGTAACAGGAAAACCACTGTGAGAGTCTGATTTTTGTGTGGTATCAAGTCAAACTGAAGTGAAGAAAGATTGTGTATATCTGTGGTGACTTACCTCTGTATGCTGGAAATCCCAATGTCTCTAGAAGCAGAAATAAAAGCTGTTTTGCACTCTGGAAGGCTACCTGGGTGAATCTTGTTAAGTTAGGTCTAAAGACAGATTTATGATTCACTGGCACAGAAGTCATTGTGTAAACAAAGGAGTGTGTGTCTTAAAGAAAAACCAAGGAACCAGATGAGGGATGTAGTGCTCTAGGCACTTGAGGAGCTCACCAATTATATGAAGTCCTAGAGCAACTATGGATTTCAGTCACTAATCCTCCTTCATCCCATTGCTCCTCCTTCATCCCATTGTTTTCTTCATCTTTTCCCCAAATCCCTGACTTCTACTTTGATATTGCCTATAGGATCTCCTATTAGACCTTGCTAAACACAATGGCCTGGGGCTGGAATAAACACAGGACACCCTGGCCTCTCATTCTTTCTCATCCCCATAATTTGCTTGGTGATTTGCTTTTTTGCCCACCACTAGCTGTCCAAATGTACTCACCTCTTTTTCTATCAGCCTTGGCCCTGGACCACACAGAATGTTCACAGGTTTCCTCTTATCTGTCTTCTACTTGGCCGTCAATAACAGTCATCCAGCTACAAAGAAGCCTGAACTTTCACTTGTAGAGGCCACTGTCTCTGACCCTCAATCCTCGTAGCAACTCGTTGGAGTATGTGGTCCTTTAGCTTTAGTCTTTTTTCTATTTTTTTTCTTTTTTCTTTTTTAATTGACAAAATCTCCCTGTGCCTCCTTTCAATCCCCCAATTTGTGTTTATTCCTCAAGATCATGTCCTAAAAGAGTGTAGTCATTATTCCCAGGCAGAAGGTGGCTGGCCTCTCACAACTGCTGAAGCCAGTAGAAGTTTAACTGCCTTACTGTGAACCCTTCCTTGTCCCCTGGCCCCTCACCTTACTGCTATTTTCCAGGTCAACCTGTTTTGGACTGGGTCTAAGTACAGTCTAAGGAAAAGGCCCACCCCTTGATATCCGGGGTGCAGGGCAATGGGCAGTGGCAGGAAGGAGTCCTCTAGATATGCCTGAAAGAGGAAAGGAGAATTGGAGGCATGAGAGTAGGGCCATTGAGGGCTGTGTAAAAAGTACTATTTACCTCAGCATGGAGATGAATCATAGTCCCATTTTATTTCTGATTTAAGACTGGACAGAGAGAAGACTTAAAAAAATATATCTCTGTGGAAAAGGAAAGGCAAACTAGATATACCTTCCCATGTAAGCAAACCAGGATGTTCAGAGCTCACAAACAGAGCAAGGCAGAACTTGGGGTACTTGAGGGAGCATTCACAGGGAAGGAGGAAGGACCACAAGAGAAACATCCATGAATTCATCTAGGGTCGAGAGTACGCTGAGGGGAAGGCCCACCCCTTTCTCATGCTGTCTCTGCCTCAACCCCTAGTGGAGAAGGAGAGGAAAGTCTGTCTAGAATATCAAGCAACTCATGATATTTGCAGCAGGAATGGGGCACAGGCGGATGCAGAATCACTCTGGACATGGGAAGTCACAGTGCAGAAGACAAGGAGGGCCCGTTACTGGAGAAGCTTGACATAATTTGCAGGAAAGAGTCCAAAGTGGCCATGGCAACGTCCCCGCCACCAGCCCTCATCCACCATCTCGATGTCAGTGATGATGTCATCAGGATCAAAGGAAATTTCATCACTTCCCTCTGGGGAGGCAATTTACGGAGTATTAGGATGGTCAGACAATAATCCTTCCACTTCTGTGCCCATGGTAAACTTCAGGGAGGGAAATGGGCTATTCTTGATGCCAAGGCTAGTCCTTCCCTGACCCTCAGAATCCACCTTCCTTTCTTGTAGTAAGGGCCTCCAGGCACTAGACCCCTCAGGCCACTCCAAACCTACCTCCTTGGTAATCATACAGGGCTATCGCTGAGATCCCTGTTCCAGTCCCAGCTGGGTAGCCAGATGATTCTGCATAATGAGAGATATAAACATGGTCTCACCAACATGGAGAAGGATAGCAGGTCCTTTTGGGTAATGGGGGAATTCTTCCTCTTACTCGCCCCTGGACTAGACCCAGTTCAGGAGCTGTTTCTCCCCCACCACTCACCAGCCGGAGTAGGACAAGAGGGACTCTGAACTTCGAGCACATCCTCATAGTCCCCATCTGCTTCACCATCCTCTTGACGTATGTCTATGTCTCCAACATCCTCATAGTCATTCTCAGGCTCAGCCGCGGGCTCAGGCTCAGGCTCAGGCTTAGGCTCAGGCTCAGGCTCTGCTTCATACACTGGCTCTTCCTCGAGCTGTAGGCCTTCCAGAGTCCTAGGAGGCAAAGCCGGGGGCTCCTCATCCTGGGAAGAGATGGTGTGGATCAGAGGGATTTCTACAACAGGAGCTGCCTCTCTAAAACCTCCCTATGGAGGACTGCTAATACCCCACCCATCACCGTCCTACCACTTCTACCCTCTATCCTTGCCTCCATCTAACAGCCTCTCCTAGGGAACCTAGTCTTTTATCCATCTTCATTCCTCAACTTCCTCCCATACCCACCCACTCAAAACGCCTGCCAAGAGGCAATAGGAGGGAAATGTGAAATGTGTGAGAAGAGGGAAATGGAAAGCAAGTCTGATTCACTGAGTGACCAGGAAAGCACTGAAGCAAACTCGCATCTTTGGGAATCCCACAGCTAGGATTGACCAACTGTCCTGGTCTGCCCAGGACCGGGCGATCCCCAGAATGCAAGACTTTCAGTGCTAAGACCAGGACGGTACCAGACAAACCAGGATGGTTGGTCACTTTATAGGGCCCACCTTCCTAGGACATGAGATGAGGAAGGGGCAGAGAATCTTTGGGGCTCTGCTTACCTCTGGGGGATTCTGAAGCAAGGGCAGGGCAGGCACTGGGCGTTCTGCACTGGTTCTCACAGGCTCAGGCTCAGATGATGGAGAGCTCCCTGCTGGAGGCCAGGCCTGGGGAGAATAAAGCATCTCTCTGGTAAGTATGCAGACCTCAGTGTTCTCTCTTATACTGACCCGGAATACCCCTTGCTGTCTCTTCCAATCCAAATCAATCACCTCTCAAGATGGGCTCCCACCTGAAGTGATAGCTCCTTCCCCCTTGTTCCTGCAGCAGTGACTGGCTTCACAGCCAAATATGCAATCTTGGTATATGTACATCTGGGATTTTTCCCCCTAACATTTTGGTATATATGAGGCCCAATCATTTAGACTGAAATCATCCTAAAGAAGAGATAGAAGTTATAGACTTTGCCTAAAACCAGGGAGGCCCATGCCTTATTTTCTATCAATGATTTGGACTTCTTAGGCTCCTATCTGGGCAAGGAATCTTGGATGTGAATCCCAGAAGGTCAAGCACTCACATCTGAGGAGATTTTCTTGGGCAGTGGGGCTGGCACCTCCGGCTCTCGCACAGTGTTCACTGGCTGCTGAGCCTCGTGGCTCATCTTTTTCAGAGCCTTTCTCTCCTGTTGCTGCCTGGCTATCTGCTGTGCCTTTTCTTCTTCCTCTCGCTTCCTCTTCTCCTCAGCCATAGACTCAAATTTTGCCTTCAAGCCACGGGCACCACTGGAAGCTGCAGACACAGGCAAGAAGAATTAGTATTGTCTTGGCTCAGGGGTGGGGGATGGCACTAAAGGAAGAAAAGGAATTGGTTAAATATCCAGGCAGAGAGCAGATGGAGAGGGACTCATGGGAAGAAAAGTAAAGAGGTATTAATGGAGGAACTAGGGGATTATAGGAGGAGGATGTAGCCCTAAAGCCCAGATTTCCATATAGCCAGGCCATGCAATCTCAGACTTTTGTCCTTTCTAAATTATAAGCCTTGCTCCCCTAATCAACATCCTTCTCTATCCACATTCCTTAAATCTGTATGCCCTCTGACCACCACCCACCGTCTCTTCCCTCATTGCAAGCTCTTATCCTTCTGTATTCTTCCCAAATGACTCCCTATCCCTCCTTCCCTGTGTTATCAGCTTATAGTACCTTTCCAGTGTCACTCTTTATCTATATCCACTTAACCTAGTTTGTTTGTTTGTTTTTGTTTTTGTTTTAGGAGAGAGGATCTGGAAATATCAAGTCTATCTCAGCTAGTCTAGGTAGTTAAAGGTATGGAGGAGGTATCTAGGCATAAGAAAGAATGAGAAGGGAGAGGTGGTTGAGGAACATAGAGAAAAGGAGTTAAGACTCACCAGCCTCTATGGGTGTCGTCTTTTTATAAGCTGTGGTTGGGGCCTCCATTTCATTGAAGCCAACAGCGCTCTGAAGAGAGAAGAGTATATGCAGTGTGGGGAGGAGAAGGGAATGATAATGACCCAGAGTCAGTATTGGGGATTGAGGCCCCCATAGGAGGTATCTCTGACCATGTGATGGTCAATAGTTAAACAGGGTATTTCAATATTGTTATTTTGCAGCAGAGAGAGGGATAAAGAAGTTCTAACTTGGTGGGCTCAGCTCTCCCTTTTGAAAGCCCAGAGTACATAGCATCTCACATCTCTAAGTCCAGTTGCCTAGAATGCAGCATGGCCCCAGCCAATACATGAAGGAGAACTGATGTGAATGGAGTGGGAAGAGATTATAGATTGAATTAAGCAATGCCTAATAATCAATGAAATTTCAAACACCACCTTTCCCTAAAACGTATCTGTGTTTGTCTCTCTCTGGCTCCATTTTCCTTAGTTAAAGCTCAGGCTGCAGAAGACTTGCCCATTAAATGCTGAAAGCAGTCAAAGGGGAGTATAGGATGACAGCTCAGGACACTTAGCTTTTCCTATCTCAAGGTACTTTAGGAGCAGTTTAGGGACTTCTCAAGATATTGAGTGTGCTGGGCAGGCCTGGTGGCTCGGCGGTTTAGCGCCACCTTCAGCCCAGGGTGTGATCCTGGGGACCCAGGGTCAAGTCTCACATCAGGCTCGCTGCATGGAGCCTGCTTCTCCCTCTGCCTGTGTCTCTGCCTCTCTCTCTCTCTCTCTCTCTCTCTCTCTCATGAATAAATAAATAGAAATCTTTATTAAAAAAAAGATATTGGTGTGCTGATGCTTTACCTTATCCACTCGGTCCTTCTGGATTCCATATTGACCACCAAAGCCCTTGGCATAATCTGCAGAACACAAAGGTTTGAGAGTCATAAGAAGAGTTAAAATGCTAGGAATATGTAGGTAGAGGATTTTATAGGAAGAAAGACCAGAAGACAGGAATGTGGAAAACAGAGATGAATGAGGAAGTATGAGAATCAGAGGATAGAGAGAAGCATGGATGGGAATAGGCAGAAAAGGACTGAGAGAGAAAGGACAGGAGAGAGATGTGAAGAGGGGAAGATAAAAAAGAGAGAAGTAAGAGAAAAGGAAGGAATACAGAGAAGAAATGCGAAAAAATAAGGAGAGCCATCCAGCCATCCCTTATGTGTCCCAGAGAGAGACCTCTCTGTCCTTGTGAGTCATGGGGGCCTGTGAGACTCATAACCAAACCACCCACTTGTCATCACCCTGCCCATCTGAGTTTACCCTTTCCTCAGTGACCCTTTCTCTTTGGTCTCCTCTGTCCTGCTCCTAATCTTGCTGTTTTCTTCTCTGTCCTCCTGGTGTCTGCCCCCACCCCTACATACATACGTACACTTACCCTTTATACCACCACATACTCTGAACATCTATACCTCTGTATTCTGGATCCTCTATGTCAGCTTCCAGAAAGGAAGGAAGGCAGACTTTATGCTACTCTGAGACCTTCTTCCTCTCCAACCCAACTTACCTCTTTGGGACTCGTGTTTCTCTGTTTCTCCCTTGTAGTCATATCCCAGAGCTGCCTTGTCCCGTTTATCCTTCTCTATACCATAGCGGCCTCCAAAGCCATGAGAGTAATCTATGGTGGAAGGAGGAGTCATGAGAGCCTGCTCTAAGCCCACAGGAATGTGCTGTGGAAGAGAGAAGTCAGGAGGAACGCATGCAGAGGGATAAGGGCCTGGGAAAAGAGCAGGGCTAGGATCTAGGTAGATTCACAAGAAACAAGTATCCTAAGTCATCGTTTGTAAGCTGTAATTCAACACTGTTCACTCCTTTCCTCTCCTCCTTTACCTCCATCCCAAAATGAGAAGATCGTTTCAATTTTCTCCCTTCTTCAGGGGAGGTGAAAGTATAGAGAATGTAAAGAGAGACTTTCAGGAGAAAAAAGGCAGATACATATGAAAACAGGCATATGAAATTTATGCCTGTTCCTATTCCCATATAAACACTTAGAAATGTCTGCTAAAATATAACTTCTTTTTTTTCTTTTGTAGTGAAGCTCAAGAAAAAAAGAAAAAAAAATATCCTGGCTCCAGAAGCAAATAGATGAATCAAAGCCAAAAATATGAAGGCAATTATGAACTAACTCAGAAATCCCAAGGGTGTTTTAAATCCCAAATTTAGTCCCTAGGGATTAGGATGAGAACAGCGGGCTGGGGAACAAGAAATGGAAGTCTGCCCACTTCTATAAAAGAGTTCTAGAAAAATTCTATTCATTTGTTCAGGGAAATGGTGAAGGGGGTTGTAGTTTGTTCAGCATTTGGTAGGGGGAAATTTTACCTATGGAACTTGGAAACTCCAGGCCTATCCTGAGTATGTAGAATGTAAATATCCAGTTTTATACTATTTATATTACACAGGAATTCTAAGCTGGGAAATTAATGTTGACCTAGAAAAATATATACTAAAGAAAGAATATGCATCAGAAAGATGGCAAGAATATCAGACAAAGTAGACCTCAATACAAAATGCATTATAAGAGATAAATATATAAATATAACACAAAAACAAGAGAACAAATCATCATTAATGAGGAATATGTATGCTGGTATAATCTATTAACAGAATCAAAACTCATGAAGCAAAAACTGACAGAAACAAAGAAAAATAGAAAAATATGTGATCCTAGATGAAAATTTTAGCACTCTTCTTACGTTATTTGAAAGAATGTTTAGACAAAAATAATCTAAAATTATAGAAGGCCCAAACAACATTAACAACTAACAAAACCTAATTAACATTTACAGAACATTATATCCCCAAACTGCAGAATATAGTTTTTTTATGCACATAGAACATTCACCAAGGTAGACCATATGGTTGGAGTACCTGGATGGCTTAGGAAAGTAAGCATCTGACTCTTGATTTCAGTTCAGGTCATGATCTCAGGATCATGAGATCAAGCCCTGCATCGAGTTCTGTACTGGGCATGGAACTTGCTTAAGATTCTCCCTCTCCCTCTCCCCCTCACCACTGCACTTAAAAAATAAAATAAAAATAAAAAAGAGAGAGACAATCAAATGAGAATGAAAATCTTCAATATTCATCAATATGAGTTCCAGAAGAAGGGATAAAAGAGAAAAGAGAAGAAGCACTATCCCAAGACAACAGGCCTGAGAACTTTCTATAATGAAAGTTATTTCTCAGGTTGAAGAGAACTGGTTAGTCTCATGTAGGATAAGAGAAATAGATCCAACACCTAGATATATCTGAGGGTATCAGAGAGAGAAAAAAAAAACTTTTCATGAAAAAAAAAAACAAAAAAAACAAACAGAACAGAGAGACAAGACATGTTACCTACAAAGGAACAAGAGTTAGACTCCACAAGAGAGATGCCAAAAAGGATGAAATAATATACTCAAAGTGATGATGGGAAAATAGCAATGAAGAATGAAACAAAATGTATATTTTAGACAAAGCCTGGGAGTTTTTTCATAGGCTCTCACTGGAAGAATTATCAAAGGACATACTTTAGTAAGAAGAAAATAGAAGAAAAGAGGAAACAGATACAATAAACAGTGATGCACCAGATACTTGGTAAATATGTTGGTCAACTTAAATAAGTATTCACTAAATAATAATAATGATTCATTTTTGTGGGGTTTAAAACACAAAATCCTTATACTGAGCAACAACAATTGGCCAGTTGGCACTAAGAATGTAGGATGTAGAAGGAATGTAATTAACTTATTCTACATTTCCTTTATTACTAGGAAGAGACAGTGATTAATTTTAAACTTAAGTCAAAGATGAATGTTAAAATCTAGGGACTACGTCCTAAAATAAAGTAGTAGAATACCTTATTTTCAATCCATTAGAGGGAAGGGGAACTAAAGAAAACTTGATCAATCTCCTAGAAGAAGGTAAATAAGAAAGAAGCAAGTACATGCTTGGATTTAAAAAAATAAAATAGTGGGGAACTGTGCCTGCAACTAAAGGGAGTTGATGACAGCTGTTGGGAGGTGAAGTCTGAGTAGAACAGGTCAATCAGGTTGCTAAGGCTGAAGTGCAGGGTCCTTGCCTTTCTGAGATGCGTGCTTCTCCACTTCTCCTTTGTAATCAAAACCAACTGCAGACTACAGAGAAAAGGAGAGTGGATTAGTTAGAATTGGAACTGACAGTTTTTCCCCTCCCTCACACACTCGTACCCCTAGCTCAGGCCAGAAGCTAGTTTACAAGAGCTCAGGGCTGAGAATGGGGGTTTAACCTAGAAACAGACAAGAACCCTGACCGGCAGGCTGGTGTAGTGGCTGTATGCTACAGAGCAATGAACTTGCGCTCCGTAGGTTCATTAGCTCTAGATTCAAAATCCAACCTCACCTTCCCTATTTATGGTTGTTTAACTTAAGCATATCCTTTATATCACTGAGCCCCAGTCACCTCAAATATGAAATAAAAATAGGCAAACCTGCTTTATTTGCCTCAACTATAAAATGAGAGAAATGATATTGTGGGTACTAAGTGGGGCAACGTATATAAAGTATTTGTATTGTGTCATTCAGTAAATTAGTGCTTTTCTTCCTAATTCTCATGAAACTAAAATAACAGCTAGAAAAGTACCTTGTAAACTATAAAGCACTATGCACATGTAAGAAATATTATCCCATTCCTAATGTATTATATATACCACACCTCTTCTCTTTCTCTAAGTGGCAGGGGAAACCCAGAGATGTATTTTGGTGGGAGGAGAGGCAACTGGGAGAACTTGGGCCCTAGCTGCTTCAGGCCTGGATATGTTAGCTAATACCTAACATCATCACATAGCTGCATCCCCATCTAGCTCAGGACCTTGGGTCTCCAAGCAAGACTAGATTTTCCATCTCAAGGGCTATTAGTATGTATGGTTTCTTAATTTACATGACACACTGATTGTTTAGGTGATTCCCTCTGTGGCGCATGAGGCAGATGAAAGAAAGAGCAATGAGAGATCAGGCAAAGGTGAGATGGAAGGGAAATCCCATCCTCGTTAGAGAAGAACATTCCATGCTCCATATTCCATTATGCCTTAAAAAATTACCTTCTGTATTTTTCCTTTTCATTACAGTAATTTTGAACTTTTCTGCCGATACCCTACAATGCAAATAATATTCTAATACTTAGCTTTAAGGATTCAGGCCCACCTAATTAACAACTGCAGGTAAAAAGAAAGTCTCAGCTAGCTGTGAAGGAAATATCCTCCCTGTATGCAGCTACAAGGGAAGAGACACTATTCTACCCATAAAAAATAGGATCAGCGAGTCTGAACTCAGGCACCTGGGGTGGTGCTGTGGGGTGGGCATCTGACCCTTGGTTTTTGCTTAAGTCATGACCTCAGGGTCATTAGATCGAGCTCTACCTCTGGCTCCATACTCAGTGCAGTCTGTTTGGGACTCTCTCTTTCTCTCTCTCTCTCATCTTCCTTCTACTCTCTCTCAAATAAATAAATCCTTAAAAAAAGAGTCTGATCTACTCAGGTGTGAAATGAGAACATTAATGAGTTATCAATGGTACTCTCCTGACCACTCTATAATTTTAATTGTACTGTGCCTTTTCTCCTCTTTTTAAAACTACTTTTTTGTACAGAGGCATCTTTAAAACCCCTGGACTTCAAGGATTTGGTGCTAAATCCTGTGAAAAGTAACCTCTACCTTCTAAAAACATTATAACCCTAATTAGCTGTTGTACTCAATTATTTGCTGCTGTGGTAATAATACTTAAGCTAACATCTGTGTTCTCCTGAAAGGTATAAATAATTATAACATTTTAATATTTGACCAAAAGAGGACTTTTGAAATTTCCCTCCTCTTTCTTCATACATACAGGCATAATAAAAATCAATGATTTGATGGATTTCTTTTCTAAACAGAGCTTGAGACTCTTTTTCTCATTTAAATTAACACTATTCAGCTCAGCATGTGGCTTCCCAGAGTGGCACCAAGGAATTTGCTAAGGAAGGTTATGGGAGCTATCATCATGATGAACCCACCTAAGTCCACTGCCCTCTCCCTCTTTAGGAGAAACATAGGCCCACATTAAATGGTGAGTGTTGATAAATCCCACATGATGTGAGCTGGGTAGCATTGGGAGAGACTTACCTTGTCTGCCCTGTCCTTCTCAACTCCATATTTGCCACCAAAGCCTCTGGCAGCATCAGTCTGAGAAGAGTGCTTCTCCACCTCAGCGACATATTCATGGCCCACAGCACTCTAAAAAAAAATCAGATGGAATGAGTGAAGGACGTAAGAGACTCTTATATATAGGGAACAAACTGAGGGCTCTGGAGGAGAGATAGGTGGAGGGACAGGGTAACTGGGTGATGGGCATTAAGGAGGGTATTTGATGGAATGAGTACTGGGTGAATCACTGCAACTGATGAATCACTACATTCTACCCCTGAAACCAATACAACACTGTATGTAATCTAACTTGAATTTAAATAAAAATTTGAAGAAAAAAAAAGAAATAATGCAGACATGGGTTGGAATGTGAGAATAGAACAAATTCAATTCTGGGTCACTCTCATAGCCTCCATGGGTTTATCACACAGAGAATAGGTGATAGGGGAGAACAAGATTACTTTTTCTGGAAGCTTGCACATCCTAAGTCTTCCTTAATACCATTAGGAACTCATCATTCAGGAAACTCCTATCGGATGGACTGGCAATCCCAAGGATAGAGACAAAGTAGACAGAACAGTGTTTAAACAAAAAACAAAAAGAAAGCTAATGACAAGGGACATATGGGTCAAAATAGAATGAGGTAGTTATCGAAGAGAGATCAAGGGGGACTGACTTAATTAATGCTCCAACTGAGATTGCGTATTTCATGAAAACAGCCAGGTGCTTTTGTTTTGGATCTTTGTTCCTGGGTGTCCATCAAATTTCAGAAGAGCCAGCTGAGCCCTGATATTTAACAGTGACTGACTCGACACCAAAGGGGGTTGGCAGATAATACTGCAAGTAGTCCAAGAGGGCATATAAGTTTCCTATTTCCCCCCACTTTTTACTCCATCTATTGTTTTATTTTCTATTTGGTTTTGAAAGGTATATCTCTTTTAATATTTAGATATGGATACTTTTAAAATTTGGAATTTGGGTAGTACCTCAAACCAAATAATGATACCTTGCAGAGTCCCAACCAAAAAGAAATTAAAAAGCTTTTCCTTCCTCCTGTTCCAAGCTCATGCTGGGATAAACATTATCAACAGAGACTGATATGAAACACTGCCCTGTATGAGCTCCTGGGAACATCTTTTGCAGTATTTTTAGGTCTGTGTAGGTCAGATTTGCTTGTGAATTTAAGAACGAATGAATGCTTATCTTAGTTTTTTTCCTAGGAATTTTGTAAAGAATATAAGCCTATGTTGCACTTTATACAATGACAAAACAAAATACTTCTTGAGGGTGAACTAAGGGCTTTCACTGGATAGATTTTTTTTTTCTCCTTGGAGATAAAATGTTTTTTGTTATGGGCATATATATCTCTATCTTTGAGGTGAGGAAAATCAATGGAAACTGATTTATAATATAAGTACTTTTATCATACTTTTATAGTAGTTAATGGATAAAGGAAAACAATATTCATATTTGAAGGTATCTAAAAATTAAATTAACATCAATATTTTTCACATGTGCACATCATATAAAGTATAATATATATACAAAAAGAACACTAAATACACAGTAAAGAAAATAATGATAAGTTGCAACATCAGCATAACACACAAGCATTTACAAGCAGTAAATGATTTTAAAACAGATTTTTTTATTTCTCTAATTGTGACCCTGTCTCCTTAGTCTAGGAGTTACAGTATGGCTGGCCTACTGTGGGCCACTCTTTTTTAAATTTTTGAATCCTGTTTTCCACCATTTATATTTTATGTGTTGGAATCACGAAAAAAATATACAAATAATATGGGGACATTCTATTTTAAAGCCCAAATGAAAACTGTACTTTTGAATAAGTTTTGAACCATAATACCAATAAATGAACCAATCCATCTTTTGTCTTTAAGCAAATATCTTCCTTTCAACTTACCTTGTCCATTCGGTCTCTTTCCACCCCAAATCGACCTCCGTACCCATGGGATGCTTTGGGCCCTGATTCCATCTCCTTCTTCTTGAGAATATCATGTTCCTCTGATACTTTGTTCCTCAGCTGGTGGATGCTGGAAGTAAACACATGACAGAGACTCATCTAGCACTGAAAGTCAATGAATTATCCTTCCCAGAAAAATGGAAATCCTAAGAGGTATTGCTTATTTTTACCAAAAATCTGAGCCCCCAAAGTATATCAATACTGGGTTTGGGAGTAAGAGATTAGTGTGGCCTACATACTATATAGTGTGATTTAAACTTTTCATAAGCCAATAATACTTTTTCCAGTCCGTTATTTTGCCCACTAAATTAATCTTCTGATATTTGTCACATTTTTCATCGTCCTAAATATTAGAGGACAGTGGTGCCAATTATATTCTAGTAACTAGGAAGTTATTTTCCTTCTAAATGGGTATGCTTTCTAGCTTTAGATATTCTCTTTAAAAAAGCACAAAAATATTTATATACCCTTTTACCCATACATTCTAGTCCTGAGAGTCTACCCCAAGGAAATAATTTTAAGCATGGCAAGGCTTAATGTCTGATACTGTGCACTGAAACACTGTATATAATAGCAAAACTAAGAAACAATTTGTATGGACAATACTTGGAGAATATATATATTATGTATATAATATATATTATGGAATATTACTCAGCCATCACAAAGAAGGAAATTTTGCCATTTGCAACAACATGGATAGAACTAGAGGGTATTATGCTAAACAAAATAAGTCAGAGAAAGACAAATAGCATATTATTTCACTCATATATGGAACTTAAGAAACAACATAAAGACTCCTAACTCTGGGAAATGAACTAGGGGTGGTGGAAGGGGAGGAGGGCGGGGGGTGGGGGTGAATGGGTGACGGGCATGGAGGGGGACACTCGACGGGATGAGCACTGGGTGTTATTCTGTATGTTGGTAAATTGAACACCAATAAAAATTAATTTATAAAAAAAAAAGAAACAAAACAGAGAACATAGGGGATGGGAAGGAAAAATAAAATAAGATAAAAACAGAGTGAGAGGCAAACCTAAGGGACTCTTAACTATAGGGAATAAGCTGAGAGTTGCTGGAAGGGTGGAAGGAGTGGAGTAACTGGGTGTTGGGCATTTGATGGAATGAGCACTGGGTGTTATGAATCACTACATTCTACCCCTGAAACTAATAATACACTATATGTTAACTAAGTTGAATTAAAATAAAATAAATAAAATAAAAAAATTAAAATAAAAAATCTACCTGCATGAAGAATAATTTAAAAATAAAGCCATTATCAGAGATGTTTAAAAAACTAATAAATTTCACTCATCACTAATTATTGTGATACTTTAAGGCTCAAATAACCTTGATTTGGGACACCTCTGTCCCTAAGAGACTGTAACACCAAAAGGAGGCATTCATTCTCCTTCTTACTTCACTTTCATCTTCACCATGAGGATAGAGAACACCTCTGCGTATCTGTTTGCCCTGAGGATATGAAGTAATAGCTCAGCACCAGCACTAGCATCAATGAGTGACAATCAGGACTGATATCTGAACACATATAAGCATCTCTGGGGATTCTTAGAAACATTTGGGTAAGAGAACCCTTAATAAAAAATTTTGACTTCCTGCAGCAAGAAACAGAGGTTTATAGAATTGAGACAGTAATGTTACTGGGACTTCACCTGCTCCAGAAAACTAGGTACATTGGTTATAGGTAGAATGGCCACTCCACAGCAGAAATTCTCTTCTTTCATGGGAGAATAGATCCATCTGGTGGCCTTGTAGTATAAGCCCACCAAAAGTCTTTTTTAAAAGCCTTCTCAGCTTTAGTCATAGTTAATTTTAGAAAGCTGGCTTGGAACCAGATGAAATAAGCTAAGTGCTGGAAGAACCATCTGTTCCGTGCCTGCTCTAAACCCTCTGGCAGCAGTGGAGGCAGAGATCCTGTGTTGCTAGTTCAACAACACTGACACTTTAGAAATGTCTGTGTCAAAAAAGCGATTGGTTCCAAGAACATGTAAATAACTGTTATTTCCCAACCAAAATATTCAGATGAAGAAAGAAGAAAATGGGGCTTAAAAATTACTTTTAAATGAGGAAAATGTGCAAAGTTTTAACGAACCCAATGATCGCCACATGAGTCATAACTATATTATAATTAAAACAAGTTTTTAAAAGGGATTTAAAAATGAGATTCAGGAATTTCCACCTTATGGATTAACCGCAAGGCTAATCAGAAGATCATGCCAATAAATAATACAATTTAAATAAAAATGTTGGGGCCAAAGAAGACGGACTTCTATATATTAAAATATATATATATATGTACACACATATATATACATATATATGTATATATTTGCAATAACATATATATATATATATAATATAGCCACTCTAAATAGGTCTTAATTGTATTACTCCTTCACTCAATAAACCTTTGAGTATAAGGCACTGTTAGGCTCTGAGGATACAAAGATGCTTAATGTATATGGAGATAGTGGTCAGTTGGAAGAAATATAAAAAGTTACAATTCAATGTGCTAAGTGGCATACATAAGAAACTTTTGACACACTGATGCTCAGATGCCTATTTTAAGTTTTAAAATACCTTGGATTTGGCAAAGCAATGTAGTTTATAGAACCAAGGGAAACCCAGGACCTTAAAGATGAATTAGGGGAAGGAACTGATCTTTTTGTTTTTGTTACAAAAGTAAAAGCACAAAGGTGAGTCACACAGATTAAGATTTTATCCACAGATGATCATAGATGTAGAAAATCCTAAAGAATTCACCAAATGTGCTACTAGAACTATTAAGTACAGTTGGCAAGTTCATAGGATATAAGGTCACTATCAAAATCAACTTCATTTCTACATACAGGCATAACTCATTTTAGAAGCCCTTCAATATCATCTACACTTTGCAGATATTGTGTTTTTAACCCACTGAAAATTTGTGGCAACCCTACATTAAGTGAGTTCATTGGTACCATTTTTCCAACACCATTTGCTCACTTCATGTATCTGTGTCACTTTTTGGTAATTTGCACAATATTTCATAGTTTTTCATTATTATTATATATTATTATAATTGCTATGGTGATCCATGATCAGTGATCTCTGATGTTACTATTGTAATTGTTTTTGGGGCATCATGGACCATACCAATATAAGATGGTAAACTTAATTCATAAATGTTGGGTATGTTCTGACTGTTTCACCAATGAGCCATTTCTCTCTCTCTCTCTCTCCTCAGGCCTCCCTAATCCCTGAGACACAACATTGAAATCAGGCCAATTAATAAGCCTACAATAGCCTCTAAGTGTTTGAGTAAAAGGAAGAATCACATGTCTCTCACTCTAAATCAAAAGCTAGAAATGATTAAGTTTCATGAGGAGGGCATGTCAAAAGCCAGCATAGGCCCAGAGCTAGGCCACTTGCACCAAACAATTAGCCAAGTTGTGAATAAAAAGGAAGAGTCCTTAAAGGAAATTAAAAGCACTACTCCAGTGAAAATATGAGTGATAAGATAGTGAACCAGCCTTATTGCTGATTTGGAGAACATTTGAGAGATATGGATACAAGATCAAACCAATGACAACACTCCCTTAAGCCAAACCCTAATTCAGAGCAAGGCCCTAACTCTCTTTAATTCTATGAAGGCTGAGAGAGGTGAGGAAGCTGCAGAAGAAAAGTTGGAAGCTAGCAGAGGTTGGCTCATGAGGTTTAAGGGAAGAAGCCATCTCCATAAAAGTACAAGGGGAAGCAGCAAGTGCTGATGTAGAATCTGCAGCAAGTTGTCCAGAAGACCTAGCTCAGATCAATCATGAAGGTGGCTACACTAAACAATAGATTTTTCAGTGTGGATAACTAAGCCTTATTTTGAAAGAAGTTGGCATCTAGGACTCTCACAGCTCAAGAGTAGAAGTCAGCCCAGCTTCAAAGTTTCAAACGAGAGTTTGACTCTCTTGTTAAGGGCTAAGGCAGCTGATGATTTTAAGCTGAAACCAATGCTTATTTACCATTCTGAAAATCCTGGAGCCCTTAAGAATTATGCTAAATCTATTCTGCTGTGCTCTACAAATGGAAGAACAACCCTGGATGATAGATAGCATGTGTTTACAACATGGTTTACTGAATATTTTAGGTCCACTGTTGAGACCTACAGCTCAGAAAGATTCCTTTCAAAATATCACTGCTCAATGACAATGTACCTGGTCATCCAAGAGCTTTGATGGAGATGCACATGATTAATATCACTTTCATGCCTGCTGACACAAATCCATTCTGCTGCCCATAGATCAAGGAGTAAATTTCATCTTTCAAGTCTTATTATCTAATAAATATGTCTTGTGAGGCTATAGCTGCCCTGATAGTGCTTCCTCTGATGGATCTGGGCAAAGTACACTGAAAACCTTCTGGAACAGATTCATCCTTCTATGTGCCATTAAGAACATTCATAATTCGCAGGGAGAGATCAAAATATCAACATTAATAGGAGTTTAGAGGAAGTTGCATCCAACCATCATGGACGAATTTGAGGGGTTCAAGACTTCAGTGGAGGAATTAACTGCAAATGTAGGGCAAGCAGCAAGAGAACTAGAATTAGAAGTGGAGCCTGAGGATGTGACTGAACTGTTATCTCGTGATAGAACTTTAATGGATGAACAGTTGCTTCTTACAGACAAGCAAAGAAAGTGGTTTCTTGAGACGAAATGTACTCCTGGTGAAGATGCTGTGAAAACTATTGAAATGATACCAAAGGATTTAGAATATTATATAAACTTACATGATAAAGCAGGTGGCAGGTTTTGAAAGGATTGATTCCAATTTTGAAAAAAGCTCTACTGTGGGTAAAATGCTATCAAACAGTGTTGCATGCTACAGGGAAATCATTGATGAAAGGAAGTGTCAATCAATGTAGCAATCTTCCAATTTTGGCACAAAATTTTGCCATAGAAATTACCACAGTCACCCCAACTTTAGCAACTATCACCTTGATCAGTTAGAAGCCATCAACATGAAGGCAAGATCCTCCACCAGCAAAAAGATTATGACTCACAGGATGTTCAGATGACGCTTAGCATTTTTTTTTAGCAATAAAGTGTTTTTAAATTAAGGTATGTACATATTTTAGACATAATGCTATATACACTTAGTAGACTACAATATAATGTAAGCATAAATTTTATATGCACTGAATGAATAAAAACATTCATCTGACTTGCTTTATTACAATATTTACTTTATTGTGAGGATCTGGAGCCAAACCTGCAATATCATTGAGGTATGACTATACCAGCGTGGACATTTGGAATTAATTAAAAGCTAAAAATAAATACCATTTATCATCACATGAAATATTTTAGCATCAGTGTAACAAAATATGTCCAAGACCTGAACACTGAAAAATATTTCTAAAAAATTAAAGAAGACCTAGATAAATACATGTTCATAGACAGGAAAATTCAAAATCATTAAGCTATCAATTTTCTCTAAAATAATCTACAGATTCAATGAATTTCAACCAAAATATGAACAGGCATTTTTATAGGAATTGACTTTTTATTCTAAAATGAATGGGAGAAATTAGAGGAAAACAAACCATGAGAGACTCCTAACTCTGGGAAACAAAGGGTTGCAGAAAAGGAGGTGGGTGGGGGGATGTGGTGACTGGATGACGGGCACTAAGGAGGGCTCATGATGAGATGAGCACTGGGTGTTATACTATATGTTGGCAAATTGAATTTAAATAAAATATTTTTAAAAATAAATAAATGAAATGTAAAGTTCTGGGTTAGTATAGTTTTTTTTAAGGGAGGCAAATTTAGAGGATATGACTTTATGACATATTATAAAGCTACAATAATCAGTGCAGTATGGTATAGTTCAAGGTTGACAAAAAGATTTTTAAAAAATACTATGGAAATATACCTGTATGTATATGGTCAAAGATACTATGTAAGTAAATGGAGAAAGAACAGACTTTTTTGAGATATGGGGAGGGGTAGGGTGAGAGGGAGAGAATCTTATGCAGTCTCCATGCCCAGCACAAGCCCTAAATGGGACTCTATCTCATGACCCTAAGATCATTATCTGAGCTGAAATCAAGAGTCATATGTGAAACCAACTGAGCCATCCATATGCCCCAATGAACATCTTATGATGTTGGAATAATAAAATATCCATTCAAAAAAGGTGAACCTCAATCTTTGCCTCACACTGTACACAAAAGCAACTTTGAAATAGGTCATAGGTTTAAATGTAAATGTAAAAGCTAAACCTATAAATCTTTTAGAACAAAATATAAGAGAAAACCTTCACAATTTGAAGGAGTAGATGGAAGTTCATCAGGTATATAAAGTGTTAGTCAAAATATTGTTTGAAAAAATAGACTTCATTAGAATTACTATCTTCTGATCCTCAAAAGATGCCATTAAGAAAATGAAAAGACAAGTTTAAGCTGGAAGGAAATATTTGTATAACACATATCTCACAAAAGACTATAAAAGAATATATAAAAAGCCCTTAAAACTCAATAACAATAGAAATGATCTACTTTGAAAGTGAGGAAAAGATTTGAACAGATACTTTAAATAAAGATACATGAATGACACATAGCAAGATGCTCAATAAAATTAGACATCAAAAAATACAAGTCAAAATCACCACATACCCACAAGAATGGTAAAAATTAAAAATACTAACAATTTCAAGTGTAGACAAGGATGTGGAGCAATTGAAATCCATACATTATTGATAGGAATAAAAAATGGTAAATTCCTTTCAGAAAACAGTGGTAATTAAAAAAAAATACACACTATATGACTTAGCAATTCTATTCCAAGGTATTTCACAAGAGAAACAAAAATATGTGTCAACAAAAAGATTTGGACCCAAACGTTCATGACAGCTTTATTTGCAATAGTCCCAAATTGTCAACAACCCAGATGTCCATCAGTAAGGTAATGGATAAAATAAACTATGGTATATCCATACAATGGGAAATTACTTGACAGTTAAAAAGAACAAAAGTCTAATACACAGAGAAGGAGGCAAGCCATAAGAGATTCTTAACTTTAGGGAACAAACTGAGGGTGATATGGTGATGGGGTAATTGGGTGATGGACATTAAGGAGGGCACATGATGTAATGAGTACTGGGTAGTATATTTAACTGATGAATCACTAAATTCTAACCCTGATACTAATACTATACTATATGTTAACTAAATTGAATTTAAATAAAATCTTTTTAAAAAGGGACTGGTATGCAAAGACCATGGATAGATCTCAAAAAATTGTGTTGAATGAAAGAAAACAGACATAAAAGAATGCATTCGGTATTATTGCACTTACATAAAATTCTGGAACAGGCAAGACTAATGTATAGTGACAAGAGGCAGCTCAGTGTTTACACCCAGCCAGGGATGGACATGGGATATACTGACATGCGCATGATAGAGCAAGAGTGGCAGAAGCTGGAGGAAGGGACACCTGGGTGGCTCAGTGGTTGAGCATCTGCCACGAGTCCCGCATTAGGGTCCCAGCAGGGAGCCTGCTTCCCCTCTGCCTATGTCTCTGCCTCTCTCTCTCTCTGTTTCTCATGAATAAATAAACAAAATCACCAGAAAAAAAGAAGCAGCAGCAGGAGGAAAGGGTCAGAGTCCTTGGAACACTAGGTTGCCTGGAGCTGCCCGGCCCGTATGCCTCTATATGAGAAATGAGGGATGGAACCTATCATATGAGCTAGTCACTGAATTACCAAGCCACTCCCCAAACTAAATATACTTTAGGCAGACTTTAAAAAGAAAGATTATGATGTAGGGGAAGGTAGTGAGATTAGTGAGAACCACAATCACTTCCTTTTCCTGCTCTGAGTGATCTCAACTCTGCTGCTACTGTTCTCTCCAATTTCCCCCTCCTTTCTAAAGCCCTTAGTGATTCCCACTTGACCTTAAAAATTGGCTTAGCCCACACTAGCTAGAGAAGATCCCAGAATATTAGAAAGTTACACTAATGGAAGGTCCTCTTGATCCCAGAGGTCTTTTTGATCCCAGCAGGAAAACAAAAAAATCAGAGAGAAAAATGACTTGTCCATTGGTCACCTGGCTAGCTACTAGCAGAGATGGGGCTTTACACATTGGTAGCTTTGGTAAACGGGGGAGGGGAGTGGGTTTTTGTGTAAATGTTTCCATCATTTATGCTATCATATAGTGATCCAGTTAGGCTAACAAGGTAACATCCAAGGTCACTACACTTTATGATTCCAAGAGTTAACAGACAGGGTAATGGATATACAGAATTATGTAACACAACAATCCGGGTAAACACCACTTAGGAAGGAAAAAGACTGTCATTTTTTTTACAAGCTTATGCTAGGTTTTTAGAAAGAAAAACTCATTTAAACTAATCTACATTAACAAGCAAGAGAAATATTATTGAAACGCTTAAGAGGTGCTAAATACTGCACTAGCAAGTTGATACATGTTAGCCCACTGAATTCTAACCATATTCTGCAGGGTAGACATTATTATCTTCATTTGATAAATAAGCTGAGATTCGGATGTGTTCTATGTCTAAATTCACATCACTTGTAGCTGCAGGGCTGTCAGTTGATCCTAAATCTATCTGATACCCAAACTCAAGCTGTTTCTCTAAGATCATGGCAAAGATTTGGGAGTCCTCCTTAAAATGCTCTGCTCCTACTATGCATGAGACGGGCACTGGTTAGGGAAAGGTATAAGGAGCATTTGTATGTTCCTCTTAACAGTTCTCAGGATGCTAGGGCTGAGTATCCTTTACTCAGGACAGCTTAGGAAAGGATCCTTTTAATTTTTTTTTAATCTATGAGCCTGCAAATGAGCATCAAGAAACTTCCTGCAAGACCCTATTCCATTATTTTTTTCATTTTTCCAACTGCTTCCAGTATTGTTTGGTTTGTTTAAAAACAGTATTCATTACATTTACTTAAGATAAACTATTATGTCTGGTCAAACAATAATGCATAGTTTTGAATATTATCAAATTATATAAACACATGCCAAATTTTCATAGTGTGTTGTTTGTGCAACGTGGCCATCCACTGACATTTTTTTAAAACTAGGGGGAAAAGAGATAAAAACACTGTTGTTACAGTGTGGGTGGGTAGTTAAAATGGGGTTTTAAGCTGTATTAATTTTGCCAATTTGCATGTAATTGTTAATTTTTGCTTTTGTTATTTATTATGTCTACCTTGCTACTCATATTCAACATTCTGACATAATAGCAGAAGCCAAAGCAGATGGCCATGGTTAGATGATTCCGAACAATCCATGGAGAGAAGGAAACTTCCAGTTCGAATATATAATATATACCACAGAAACCTTTGGCTATGTAAGTTCCTTTTCTCTTACAGTGTACGTGTTTTATTGTTTTGCCTTTATTTCTGATAAAATATTGGGCTATAATCTTTAAGACCCCTAAATACCATTACTAAAATAGTTTTAACCAACTGGTTTCCCTAGTGTTACATTTCTTCATATTACCATTCATGGTTTCCAGCTTCTGTCAAGTAGCCAAATTCAAATTTTTATTTTAAAAATCATCTAGGCCAGATACAACCTAATATTGTCCTCTGCTTACAATATTCTGAGTTGTTTACCAATGTTTTACTGAATCCTTTCTGGTCCATCTGAAGTCACCTACCTTCTAGACACACACTTATCTTTATCTGAATATAAAGTGACACAACCTCAGTATTTGAGCTACGTCCTCTCCAATCCCTTATAATAGACCCACTGAGGGAAATAGCATAGTTTTTAGAAATAAGAGAATAAAATTGGGGGGGGGTAAGAGGAGAGACATGAAACAGAAATATACAAAGATACACATAGGGACAGATTTGAGAAATAGACGCATAGACGTTTACTCCCTCCTTCCTTCTTCCCTCACCTTCCCCTGAGTTTTCTAGTTTTTTTCAGTCTCTTCCCACATCCTTTTCCTGCACCTTAGTCCTTTTGGCACCTACTTGATATGCTCTGTGCGTCCAGAGCCCTCAATGGTCTTGGCTCCCCACCGTTGCTCCTTCTCAGAGATGTCATTCTGCAAAAGACAGCATTCAGCAATAAGTGATGGCAAGAGATGTGCCACACTGAGAGAGGCCATGCAGCTGACACACATGGCCCCCAGGTCCTGTATATACTGCCTCCTCTTTACTTCTTGTAAAAGTAAAGTCAGGATCTTTACTGAGGATCTTTATTCAGACTCAGCAGGGTCTTTACTCAGACCCTTCCTTACATTTACCCGACCTTACCACCCCCCTGCTATGTTTAAATTAAACTGGTGGACCCTGAAACCTCCCCTTCTGCTCCACATCCCTCTTACTTTCCTCTTCAGGTCTTCCACAACTACTGAATCCCATAAATTACAGAGGTCTAGCTCATATCCTGGCTCACAGGCCCAAGGAGAGCCAGGTTAACCTCCACTCCACCTTCACCATAGGTTGTCACAGCCTCTCAATCACAATGTCATACTCTTCTACACCTGTTCCCTTCCATCCTTAACATTAACTATCATGCATGCCCCACTCAGGGCAGCCAACTGTCCTACTAGTCAGTTCCACCATTAGGGCTATTTCAGTACCAGATTGTCCTTTTTAAGCCCCCTTGAAGGTGACAGAGTGGCCCAGATGCCTCTGCTTCATCCTCCCCACCTCTACCTTTTATTGATTTTCCAAGCAAAGCTATTCCCAAACTCACCACAAAGTCAGGGTCTGTGTCCCAATCATCACCCTGGGTCTCCACGGAGACAGATACATCATGCCCTACTACAGACTTCCACATCTGAGGGTGACAGAGAGGGGAATAATTAGGGAGAGAAAATCAAGAAGAGGGAAAACAAGAATGCTGAAGTCAATGGTGTAGCAGTCCAATGGTTTTGCTATTTTTTCTTAGAATAAAATAGAAGTTGAGGCAAAGCAAATGGAAGTTTTAGGAAAATACTTTTGCTATTTGCTCTGTTACAGGAGCAGGGAGGATTTATTCAAGGCAAACTAATGTGGCCTAGGCCTAATGAGTCTGGAGAGAAGTTATCATGGGTGTAGGTAATGTTAAATAACCTGCGTGTTGGGGATCCCTGGGTGGCTCAGCAGTTTAGCATCTGCCTTTGGCCCAGGGTGCGATCCTGGAGTCCCGGGATGGAGTCCCACGTCAGGCTCCCGGCATGGAGCCTGCTTCTCCCTCCTCCTGTGTCCCTGCCTCTCTCTCTATGTCTATCATAAATAAATACATAAATCTTAAAAAAATAACCTGTGTGTCAAAACTACTGGAATCATTCATTTGAGTCACTAGGCTAGCTGCGAAGTAGCTTAAAGTGGAAATCAATGAGGAGCACTAGAAGTACAGCACCATCCCACTCAGGTTTCCACATATGACTCCTGTTATAGCTGTTGAAATGTTATTGGTCCATCCTAATAAAGTGAACATCTATACTCCTCTCTACAACCTGCAAAATTCTATAGAGAAAATCCCAACTCTAGTGCAAGTTCCTGTCCCCTCTCCATTTTAAGAGCAGCTACTGAACAGGTGCATGAAGTCAGTAGAGCAATTGGCTGAAATTCCTACCCTGAATGACACGTTAGAGAAACATCATTTGCTGGAAATGAATCACCTATTCTTTAATTTTTAAAAAATGTTCAGTTCTATTTCTAAGGAAGATAGCTGGTTCAAAAAATAACATGTAATAAATCCCTTATTTTGAACATTAAGAGTTATTAGATTGTTATTAACTAAGTAAATAATTAAGAAATATTTTGAGAACACTAGTATGAAGGGGAGCCAAACTGCTTTTCCACTGTGGCATTCCCCTGTGTTTCCACTAGCCCTGCCAATTATGCATGAGGAGCAGCAAGTTGCTCTGTATCTATGGGATCCTGGATCTCCATGTGAAGAGGAAACCATGAACAATGCTTATCTGCTCTGGGGAACACTGAGACCTCTTGACCCTGGTACCACTAGCTAGCTGGCAACTCCCTTGCCCATCCTTCCTTGGATTCCTCATTCCACTGCTGTTTTTTCCTATGCTCTTCACTGTCTCCCAAATGAGCCCCTCTTACAACTGCTCCTAGGACTCCATAGTGTCTCCATGCAGGCCATCAGAGTCTCTGATTTTCCTTTCCACTTCAAAACTCCATCTTTCTCCACGTTCTTTGAAAATCTCCTTGGAAACCAACTAGCCCAAGGAAATTTGGGGGAAGGTTGATTAAAGAGATGCAAAGAGGACAGTGGAGAAGTATTGGCTGAATCAGCTATACCTCGGGATGAGCCCCTGCCCAAAAAACTGCCTTCTCCTACAGGGCAACAATTATGGATGGGGGGAAGGTGGAGAAGTTTCTGGTCCTGGCTCCTGAGCTTCTTTTTGATAAAATAACTTTATACAGAAAATGGAAAGGAGAAGTCTCTGAAATATTCATGATCAAAAAGGAACTAACGAGGACTGATGGTCTTCTCCTCTTTCCTGCTATACCTCTGAGACCTGAGCCTAACACCCAAAAACCTCTTATCCCCATGTATTTTTGAAACAAAGGGAAGTTTCTGATACAGAGACTATTTGGTGTCCTTGAGTTACTGGCCAGAAATAGGAAAGTGAGAGGTGCCATTAGAGGTATGGGAGTGGGGATTAACTTGGTGAGGACTGATTCCCAGGATTGCGCACAATCAAGGGTCTTATCACAAGGCTGCCTTGTAGCATCAGTAAAGTACATGGACCTTGATTCAGAAGATCACCCCAGCTCTACTACTAAGCACCTGTGGGAACAGGGGTAAGGGAATCGGCACAGGATATGTACTTACTTGTCAGGTACCATGGTATGCAATTTTAAATATTAGTTTGGTAAATCATCCAATATCTTTGATACTGTTTTCCCCAGTGGAAAATAAATGAAGAGATTAACCTAGCTAATTCATCCAGTCCCCTTCATTTCTGACATTCTGGAATTACGTGATCCTACACTCACAGAAACCAGCCCTAGTCAAACCATCATGCCTTCATCGGGCCTCCATCTGCACTTGTGCTCAGCACTGGCATGCAGGAGCAACTACTTCCTGCTCTGTCACAATGTCTCTGATGTGAGTTCTGTCTCTCTGCTAGACCATATGCTTGCTCTCCAAGGACAGAGACTTTGTCTTCATCTCCTGTGGCCCTCCTCCCACCTCAGTGCCTAGGAGCAACAGGCCTTACTTAGGAGGGAGTTGTAGATTGTCAGTAGAAATTAGGGAGTCCCAGATGCTGCTGAATCCTGTGCCCTGGGCTCCTGACCCCCATTTCTGTTTCTATCCCCAGATGTTCATTACCCACAACTACTCACCCCCAGGCCTCTGGCCATAAAAGGTCAAGAGCCTACTAGAAATGACTTCGTCTTTCGCCGAGGACTAAGAGCCAGGTAGGTTCCCCTCAATTCAGCTCTTGCCCAGTGCTCCCCAACTTTCCCATTGCTCAGAGTACCCACCTCCAATAGTGCGAGTGTCTGCTCTAAGCCCCCAGCTTTTCACGTCGTCACTGGGCTCCCTCTCTGTGCTGCCACTTCAGAGCAAGAAGCTCTGAGCTGCTGCTTCAGTTCCGTATTCAGGTTTTCTGTCATTTCCTGACACCCTGTCCTCACAGTTACTTCCTGAAGTTTGAGTCAGTTCCTTCTGCTTAGGCACTTAAAAAAAAAAAAAAAAAGGATTAAATGCCTCTGCCTCTGTGCCTAGTCTTTTGCAAGGTTCTGAGAGTCACAGGGAAGTTATGAAAAATGCTGTTCTTACTCTTAAGAGTTTATATCTCGTCAGGGATGCAACACATTCAACCAGAAAATACAGAAAAGAAGCCTGTAGAGCAGCATTCATGTCCTAAATAGGTGGGCAGTTACATCTGTTATAAGGAATTTGTGGTAAAAGTAATTGGTGTGAAATAATCAAGAAAGGCTAAGTGGGGAAAAAGTGATTTTTATGTGGATTTTGAAGGGTAAGATTTAAAAAGAAACTCAATTCTACATTACCCATAGCACTTAGAACTGAGATTTGCATACAGATATTCAAATAAACACTGATCGGTTGAATTATAAGACAGTAAGTCACAGGGGAAAGGCAAGACATGGAGGGGGAAAGTTTCAGAGATTATTTAGGGGATAATGAGGAGTCTGAACTAATAACTAGTTGAAAGATTTGGTTCTAGTTAGCAGGAAGTCTGAAAGAACTAGATAGTACCAGATGGGGGAAGGTTTTGTGGCATCTTGTATTACTGCTCAAGATTTGCAGCCCCTCCCTTCCCTCTTGAAGTCAGACTTGCTCAGGTGACTTACTCTGGCCAATTAAGTGTGAGAAGTGAAATACATCACTCTCCGGTGGAGACTTTAAGACCAGTGCAAGCCACTGCTCAGCAAGGCAAACTGCAGCTCTTGAACGGCTCCTCTGGCAGCCTGGGTCACCAAGTGAGAGGGTCCCCCAACCGAGAATGACAACACAAGTAACTAAATAGTAATCTTTGCTGTTTTAGCTACTAAAACTTGGGAGTGTTTGTTACTATATCTGACCTGGTCTCTCCTAACCCTGCCGATGTGGAGTTCCAATCTGATTTGCTCAGTTTTGAGTTCCTCAGTGGACTCAAGCAGACTAGATGAGAGTTGTCTGAGATACAGCGGAGGTGATTTCTGCATTGGAAATACTAAGACAAAAAAAAAAAAAAAAGAAATACTAAGACTTCAGTCACTTCTTAAGGATTCTCTGCCAGTTTAGTGGGGGCGGTGGTAGTGTATTCATCTTCCCTACTTCATGACCTACTTATTGTGGCGGCAGTAAAATTATTTTAAGGAACAGCAAATTTTGTAGAGGGGGAAAAGTTCTTTTAGATCACTTGGAATCTGAATTCAGTATCAGAAAGGGGAATGATCAGACCAGATATTGTGACACACCAGACAGTTCTTTAGAGAAACCATAGAATTTTATCAGAGATGACACCAAGAAACCCTCTCTCTCCTTCGCAAATGTCCCACATCCATTTCTAATGAGACAGCGAAATTACAGCACATGGAAACAGCATGGGCTTTGGGGCCAGAAAACCTTAGTGCAATTCACTTACTGTACTTTGATAAAGTTAGCTTTTCCTAGCCAGTAACTTAATATAAAAATTACAGTACTGCTTATTCTGCTATACCCTATTAGACTTCCCTCCCCTGCCCCAGGCCCACCCACATGGATTCTTAGGGGTCTGATGTTTCAGTATACATCAGATAAGCATTCTCTCAGGCCCAGCCCCAACGGCATGAATCTCAGGCCTTAAGGCCAGTTTGTTTGGCTCAGTACTAGAATGAATTTCCTCATTCCACTTCATTACCCTGGGGTCTAATGACACATGCCATCATTAACTGGTGTGGGCAGGGAGAAGGAAGCCTGAATAGGTAGAGGTCACTACCCTGAATCCATCCCTGGCTGCCCTGCCCCCCTCCCCCTACGTACCTTCCTTCCCCAGCATGGCACACAGGCACTTGTACAACGACCCCTGTGTATACATACACTCGTTCGTACACATGTACACGCCGCCACAATTTTTGATTCTGAAAATAATTTTATTATTTTACAGTTGTTCAGGAAAGTTCCTGGATTGCTCTGACCAAGATTTGGTCACCACATAACAAAGAATCACAGCAGATCAATCAGTCCACCGGTTTTCTCTCTTCTTTGGGTGGGAAGAGCAGGCAGGGACACACCATGTGCATAATGAGAAAATAACCAGCAGGTAAGGGTGGGGCAAGGGGAGGCAGGGAACAGGCACAAACGGAATTCAACCCTGGCTGCCATTCTCAGGCTTAGATTCAGATATTTTGTCTTCTCTGTATCACTCTCCACTTTCCTCAGCCCTGTTACCATAGAGGGCAGATAACTCTGAGCTGAGAAACTGGAGTAACTGTCACCAATAGCAGAACAGCTTGGAACATCCACAAGCTAGGAGTGGTCATCAGACCAGTCAGGCACCTCACCTTGGACTAGCCCCTAGTGAGCGCTTTAGGGCCCACATTTGAGGCATACCCAGCCAACACAGGAATGACATGAATCTGATTCCCACTGTCCAGAGCCAGCTCTTCCTTTCAGTGAAGGGAGAGGCATGGGCCATTTACTATCTTAGCATACTTGTGATCAGGGCATACACAATAGGCTCCTGTCCTCATAGTCCATGACCACAAATCTAACTCCAGTTATGTCTGAACAGCCAGGGAAGGAGATGCTGTCCTACCCTGTGATCCGACAGCCAAAGCCCCTGGAGAGTTCTTTAGCTCCCATCCTATTTTGCAAGAGACCTAATCAGCTATTCTGTGAGATACTGTCCCCCAGAACTTTATGACAGGCCCACCTTCCTTCTGAAGCAGGAGAAAATAGAAGGTAAATGAGGCAAAGAAAGTATCAGTTGAAATGATACTGGACTACAGATTATTAGGTTTATTTGAACCATCTTCTAAGCTGAGAGGCATTCCTCAGCATTTTTCACAGGACCACACAAAATCAGGGCCCTGCAAAATGTGAACAAATCCTGGGCTCAATGACCAACTGTGCGGCCTCCCCAGATTATGCAGAAGTGTTCAGGCCCTGAGCAGTAAAAGAAAGCAGACCCGCTGGTCCCTGCAGCTCTGCCCTGGGCTCACATCCACCTCTGTTTGTGCAGGCACTTTCTGTGGAGAGTTGGAGAGAGGACCTGTAAGTGGGAAGACTATTCCACTAGAATTGATGATTTTGATGTTAGTGATAAGGGAATTCCAGGTTCTGAGGGGGTGGTCAAAAAGGTGAGAATTCAGTTTATAGATGGCCTGTGAAACACAGAATGAGCAGGACGTGAACCATCAGGAAGTAGATGGCTGCTAGCAGTGGCACTCGGGTCCGGGAATGACAGAGTGAACGCAGGACTCGCTTCCATCCAGCACCACTCCGGGTCTGAAAGAAAAATCTGAAAGTCAGAGAGTTTTACTCTACGGGGTATGTCCCTTTCCCTTTGCCTAACACTGCAGGAAAGAGGTATCCCGAGAGCAAGTCCCCTCAGGGTCACTTGGCCAACTCTACTAGGTTCCTCCAACCTTCCACACCCTTCTACTCTGAGATCCTCAGTGCCTGGACTTCTATCTTTCTCTTCCTTGACCCCTTGCCCTCAATGCAGCCAGGCCCGTGATACAGTATAGTACCCTCTCTTTGCGCTTCCCCTCCTTCTTACCCTTCGACAAGTGCTGCTTGTAAGATCTATCAACAGTGCCTGCTCCTGAGTGCCGCAGGAGCCAATGATGGGAGACCGGGCGGAGTCCCATTCACTGTGCTCCAACCTGGGGTGAGAAAAAAAAGAGGCATGGCTTGGTTCATGGCACGAGCAGCTGATCAGGTGAGGTCTTCCCAGTCATCTTGCCACATGCTGTGGCATAAGAGACTTGCGGCAAAGGCTGCTCCCAGAGGTCCTACCCCCATTCGGGCAGTGTGCAGGTGGAGAAGTTTCTTTCAGCAGCAGCAAAAGGGGATGATAACTACTAGGAATTAATGCCTATTATGTAGCAGATGCTGGATTGGGTGCTGTACATACATTTCATCCTCAGGTTTGAGGCTGGTGTTAATATCTTCAAAGGAAGGCTTAAAGAGGTAAAATGTCTTGCCCATGGTGGCACAGTGAGTAAGAGGTAAAGCCAGAATTAAAAACCCAGGTTTGTCTCTAAATCCCATGTTCTTTTTATCCAATACACCAGAGAAACTCAATAAATTCTTTTTTCATTTACTAAAGGCTAACAGGCAAAAGCATCCAAAAAAGGTATTTGTAGGGTTCTTAGAATTAAACTGAACTGGCCGCCTCTACTGCTTCCTTCTTCATTTTTTGCTGATTTGTTTAATACTGAAACTTCTCCATTTAATGAAGAAGTTGCCTTTATCCACTCAATGGTTTCTCACGAAAACATGAGCTGCATTAAAGGGGCTGCAGGTAACACAGCATGTCTGAACAAACATTTGCCTATAGGGATGTACTTTTTAATCATGTTGGAAAGGATGGAACACTTCACTCCTCCATATGAAGGGATGTCTATTAGCCTAACACTCCTGGCCTCTTTTTTCAGGTCATAGAGTTTTCTCCCGGAGAGAAAGAACACTTTAAGTTGATTTGTGAGTCTGAGAGGAGAAGCTGAGTGAGCACAGCCTAGCTCCATCCTGACAGTTTTCCTCTGAGAGCCAAGCTGACTGCACGCACAGTACACCTTCTGTGTCTGTTCCTCCAGAAGATAAGCTTTTCTGGGGCCACCTTGGCCTGGGGACAGCACAGTCTGGCACTACGAGGGTCAGTCTGACAACTTCTGTAGGTTAGGCCGAAGAAAAATGAAACATCTGTAAATACTGGAAAACCAAACAGCATTGGCTGCTTTTAAATAACAAGTCCAAACAAACAAACAAACAAATAAATAAGTAAATAAGTAAGTCAGTCCACTGAGTTCCACATACACCACAGAGTACAGGTGAATGAAGCTCTAACATGAGAATGGCAGTATGGGGCCTAGGCAGGCAGCATGTGATCAGCTACCTAAATTTGCTTTCTGCACCAGGCCCAAAGAGGACACTGTGGAGGGGCTAAGCTTGGATTAATATGGCTTGTCTTGACCCCAAACTCCCTGTAGCACCCAACTCAAGATGGGAACTAGATAGATCCTGATGACTCCCAAGTCTGGCCGCTGAAATGTGCACAGTGTAATCAGAAAGACTCAGAAGTGAACAGAGGCTATCTCCCACAGTCCTTTACCGCCGGATATGCTCCTCGGCCACGGAGAGGGCAGTCTCAGCAGCCACTCTTTGGTCCCGTTCTTCTTCTAGGAGCTTCCTCAGTTCGTTCATCTCCTGTTTAGTATTGCACAGCTGCTGCTGGGCTTCTGAAAAGCTTCAAAATAAAAGGACAATAAACAGCATCAGCAGATGCAGAACACAGTTGCTGATACAAGCGATCTGAAGTCTTCACAAGGTGATAAAGCAGGAAAATGTCTAGAAGTTTGTACAAACACAAAAAATAGAAAAAGGAAAGGATTTTAAAAAGAGAACATTTTAAAATCATAGTTGTCAAAATAAGCTGCATAAAATGCCTTAAGAGATTTTAGGGACTGTGTTATCTTTCATTGGAGCATCACAGGATTAGTGGGGTATGCATGTGTGTGCACAGGTGGGCACATGTGTGCACTGCTGTGCTTGCTTTTGTTCTATAAACTTTTCAACTTTCCCAATTTACTAAATTGTTACTATTTAATCCTCACATCAATCCTGTGAGGCCAATAAGAAGACATTAAATACATTCACTGGGCTCCAGGTCCATCTAGATGACTGCCCATTTGTGTACACACAGTGCAAGTTGCTACAGTTGTGGGCTGTTCCTCTACCTTCGCTGTGGCTCCTTCAGTTCTTCAGGATCACTCTTCCTGTGAGCTCCATTCTTTTCCTGGGGAGCTCCTGGAGCAACATCTATATTCAGTGGCCCCTAGAAGAGTAAGTTTAGTAATTCAGTGATGAAAGAGCTTAAGAAACTGCATGGGCAAAATGAGAACTCATGGAACACCAAAGAATGAGACACCTTGGAGAGGAAACACCCACTTGCCACCCTCTTCCAAATGCAGAGTCAGAAATGAGAATCTTCTGCTCTATGAGATTAATCTCTTACCTAAAACACTTTATTAGATTTTCTCCCGATTCTCATTTTTGAATCTCCTCTTAAAAGTTGATAGGCTTACCACTCAAAAGTGTAAAAGCTTATTTGCTTTCTTCTAGCGGAGGCTCATGGGTCTTCCAGAGGCTACTTGGATCTTTCCCTTGTTCAACTGTTCCTCCAAAACCTCTTCTTTCCCTCTCCTATTCATCTCAACACTAATTCTCACTCCCCACCTCTGCTTCAGCAGTACACTCCTGCTCCACTGTGTCAACAGTCCCACCTATTCTGCTTCTCAGTGCCAAATCTTTCTACAGCTTTCTAATTTTTTGAAGCAAAATCCACAGTCTGAATGTCAGACTTCCAAAAGCCTCAGTCATCACTGTTTCCCATTCACTTTTTTATTTCTCTCCCACTATTTCAGTGATGTTTTTCCTTCTAATTCCTTCCCTCCTTGATTTTTCTAGGCCTTATTCCAATTCAGGAAACATTCTTCTCTGCCTTTCCTCCATCACATATACTTAATCTTCAGCCTATGGCACCAGCCTCTTCCATGCTGCTCTTTCTGTTTTATCATTTGCACTCTATTTCTGACACTTTTCCCAGCCTTCTTGCTCACCGCTTGAAGCTCCTGGACCTGCTTCTCCAAGACTGCGCAGTGATTAAAAAGGTCAGTGTAGTGCTGCTGGTTCTCACGAAGGCTCTGACTGGTATCACAGAGCTGAATTGAAAGGGTATTTTTCTCTTCAAGTAGCTGAGAAAACTGAAACAGAGCAGAAGTTGAGCACCACCCCATTGGACTGTTTCACAACAAGCAGTGCTTAAGAAGACTCTCCTGAGTTTGAAAGTTCTAATTTTTTTTTAATGCAGGATCTTTATTTCAATAATGGTAACAACAGTATTGTGTTTCCTTCAAAGTGAGGAAACTCAAAATTTTTCAACTGAAAAGGAAAATAATTCTGGAGTAGTAGGAAACTTTATTTGTGGTGCCTAGTACACTGACTGGGAAACCACAAAGCAGAATCCCACAAGCAATCTGAGAGCATAAACTATCCTAACTATGTAAAAGGAGAAAGACAGAAGCTTGAGTCCAAGATGAAATTACTAAGAAACGGCTATAATCCTTAGAACTCAATATGAGATAGAGCTGTCACCTAGAAATTCATACAACCATACTACTGGGGAGACTCTTCAGTGCTATAGAGAGTTACAAGTCACCAAGAAATTTCTGTAGAAAAAGAAATTGTAATGTGTGGTAGGGGAAAGAAACAGAAGAAATCCTAAATTGCCTGTATACATGTAAAAAACTACACTCGGTGCAGTGCAAACTCACAGGTGGAAAAATGTTAGTCGCTCAAAGCAGGATCTTCTTCTACTACCTGAGCAACAGTTAGCTATTCAGTCTTTCCTTAAACATGTCCAGCATCAGAGGTGCTCACCTCTTGACAAAGCAGTCCAAGCATTTTTCACCATGTCAAAAACAGAAGATTATTTTTTATATTGAGTGAAAAATTTACCCACCGTAGCTCCTAGCCAGTGATTTTAATTCAGTTCCCTGGAACTAGAAATCTAATTCCTTCCTTGCAGGCTATCAAGTTTCAAGTTCTAGTTATGATTAACATCCAGAAACATCAACAATCATAAAGATGTCTCTCCAAAGTACCTACTGTAGGACTGTATGCATGAGGTAAAGGGAAACTGGTGTAACTGGATGCATGTTCAATCTTTTCCCAAGTATTCTTTTTGTAAGTATTCTGGCTTAATATTTGTGTAAAAAAAGTTGATGAGAGTTGCTGGAGGGGAGATGGGTGAAGGGATGGGGTAACTGGGTGATGGGCATTAAGGAGGGCACATGGGTGTAGTGCACATGGGTGCACATGGTGTGTCATGTGTAACTGATAAATCGCTAAATTCTACCTCTGAAACTAAAATATATTGTAGGTTCACTAACTTGAATTCTTTTTAGAAAGATTTTATTTACTTATTTGAGAGAGAGATATAGAGTTAGCGACCAAGATAGTACAAGCAGGGAGGAGAGACAGAAACAGGCTCCCTGCTGAGTAGGGAGCCTAATGCAGGGCTCAATCCTGGGACGGGATCCTGGGACCATGACCTAAGCCAGAGGCAGATACTCAACCAACTGAGCTGAGGCACCCTACTAACTTGAATTTAAATTAAAAAAAAAAAAAAGTTGACTCAATGTTCAGAGAAGATAAATCTTTCTAGAGATACTCTGACAGACTGGGAAGGATATTTGATGCATATAGAAAACTAAAATAAGAATCTACATGGCATAACAAAAATATTTTCGTAGATAGAATGAAAATCACAATGAATAACCTTACCTCTGAAGAATAATTTTCAGTTTACAAAGCACTTTTTAAAGTATCATCTTATTTGAGAGAGGTAGATGTTTGATTTCTGTCCCCATTCACAAATGACAAACAAAAAAAGAAATGAGCGGTGACTTGCCCAATATCATGTGGCTCATAGATGACAGACCAGGACTCAACTATGGTTCCAAGTCTAGAGCTCTGCCTACTACTGATGGCATCCCATCTGAGGGTTCAGTAAGGGAAGTGAAGCAGGTTATGGGTTTTAGGGGGAGTAGGAGCAGTTGGTAAAGAAAAGAATATAAATGTTTGAAAAGCAATACTAATTTGAAGACAGGGGTAGACATGACAATTACTGGGTATAATGACAACTCTGAGACAGAGATGAAAGTTAATTTTCCTGGACACAATGAATAGCCCAAAGGCTACCAAAAAAACCTCCCAAAACAAAAACCAAAAAAATTCTTCAGTATTGAAAATACAATACTTTTTTTCCTATACAAATTTAGAGGAGAAAGGATAGATATGTAAAAATCATTGGAAGCAAAAACCCCCTTAACTGGAAAGGTCTAATTGTTTATAAGCTGCCCTCCTATAAACCACCTTTTATACTGTTCACATTATTCTATTTAGGATTAGACAAAGATCCCTATAGTTTAGGTGTTGGCAAACTATGATCCAGGGTTTACTGTCTTTTTTTTTTTTTTTTTGTAAATTGGTTTTATTAGAATATGACTGTTCTATTTGTTTACATACCATCTGTGGCTGCTTTTGAGACAGAACAGCAGAGCTGAATAGTTGTAACAGGAGGCATAGCCTACAGACCTAAAATATTCCCCATCGGGCCTTTAAGGAAGAGTTTGTCTGTTTTAGCTCATAAACTGTTGTACTTAAAAAATAGAAGGGAATAATCTAGACTACATTATCCTAATAGTCATTCCTCTCCTGTTTTTAAGTTTTAGGTTACAAGTTTTTAAGTTTGCATTACATACAAACATCCAACCATGCTAGAAGAAATATAAATAAAGTCTGAGTATCCATGGAAAGAAAGAGGGCAGTGGCTTGATGAGTATTCTATGCCTACTCCATTTACTATAATCCCATTCGGGCCCAAGAAGCAAGTCTGCTAGTTAGCTAGCACCCATTTAGAGTGAGGCTCTAAGCTCATCAGATGCTATGCTCCATGAGGGGCCACTGTGTATCCTAACATATGGCCAGCCTCAAAGAAGGTAAATAATAGTTATTTGGTGAATGAATGAATGAATGAATGAATGAATGAATGAAAGAATGGAGTGAGTGAATGAATGACATTAGGGATAAAGATGCCTCTTTGCAGTTTATTTCTAAAGGAAGAACTCTTTCTCACCCAGAAGGACAGTGACCCAAAGTAGTGTCTCTCGTATTTTAAGCAATATATGCAGTATATATCTCAATAAAGCTGTTAAAGAAAACATAACGTTGATTATGATCCAGAACTTAGTATATAAGTATATGTAATTAAAACTAAAGTTTCTCTAAACAAGATAGACTCTTTATATTATATAATACCTACTTGTTTGTAATCTTTTTTATTTTGTTCTGTAAAAAACACTATTTGCACTACTTTTAATAGCTCCAAACTGGAAAAATCCTAACGTCCTTTAAGAGCATAAGAGAGAAACTATGGTATGTGCTTACAATCCAATGCTATATAGCCTGAGAATGGAAAAATCACACTATCTAAAACAACATGGATGAATCTCACAAAATAAATGAAGTCACATAAGAGAAGATATGATTCCATGTATCTGTAGTTGTAAGGTGACTAGAAAAGGAGACAAGAGACTTTCTGAAGTTCTGGTATATTCTGATTCTTGATCTGGGTACTCATTATTGGGTGTCTTCACTTTGTGAAAATATGCTGTGCTATATTTATGATTTGTATGCTTTTTATATATTTTATTTCAATAAAATATTTACATTAAAAGTTTTTTAGTTGCTACCCACTAAAAGGACCTCATCATCTACTAAGGGTCCTAAATTTCATTTTAAAATACTGTCCTAGAAAGACAAATGCCCAGAGTAATGTACAGTGGTTTTCAGGAGAGCAAATGTAAAATGAGATGGGATCTAGTTTATGGCAAGAAGGAAAAGTAGATAGGAGCTGCTCTGGAGTCCCCTTGAAAACTCTCACACAATTACCCCAATAAAGGGCCTATAATTTTACCCATTAATTTGAATCAACAAACTATTTTTTTAAATGCAAATTTTCTGCCAAAGTTAATAGCACTTTCAGCCTCTGATACTTCAATTCAATTAGTTGAATTTGACATTTAATAAATACCTCCTACATAAGCTAGGTACTGCGCTTTTCCACATAGGTTATCATATTTATCTCAGAATGACCCCCTTTTAACACCTTAGTCAAATTACTTAATACCTCTGGGCCTTAGTTTCCCTTTCTGTTGTACAGCCTACCTATCTTTACCATTTTTTAAAAAAGATTTTATTATTTATTCACAAGAGACAGAGAGAGAGAGAGAGAGAGAGAGAGAGAGAGAGAGAGAGAGAGAGAGAAGCAGAGACATAGAGAGAGGGAGAAGCAGGCTCTTCACGGGAAGTCTAATGCGGGACTCGATCCCAGGATCACAACCTGAGCCAAAGGCAAACGCTCAACCACTGAGCCACCCACGTGTCCATCTTTACCATTTCTGGATCATAGATCCCTTGATGAATTGACAGGTTCTCATGATGAGAGACTCAGACATGCACACACCTATACAAACACTAATTTGTATATAATTTTTGGACATTCACAACTCTCTTCAAAGACAATCTTTGTATTCTGGAGTCTAAATGACCTCTTAAATCCCTTCTAGTTCTAACAGAAACTACCTACCTGGATTCCTCTGAAGAAGGCAGAACTAGGGAGGTGACACTCAAGAATACTCTGAATAGTCAGAGAGCAACAGGAGTATAATGATTCATAAGTGGGTGGGAAAGAGAGGCAGATGAAGGAGGAAGAGAAGCCAGAGAACAGATGAAGAGAGAGAACAGAGATGTGAGAAGGTATCCAAGAATAATTTTCTTTAATCTTGCCTTGGTGAGATTGGCTCTAGAGACCAGATGGCAAAATGGCTCTTCCCTACAGAAATATATCCCATCTTTCCTGGTATGCTTCCTTTGAGTATGTGGACTGGCATGGCTGGGGTTTGGAATAAAGCTGGCTTCTTTAGTTCCAGAATATTAGACACCAATGAGAAAGGCTACAAATGGAGTGGAATGAAGAGCAGACTTCTCATCTCTATTTCTAATATCACAACTGAAAAGCTTCCTTATTCCTTCCTGAAACATTTTCCTGTTGCACACTGAGGGGAATCAGAGAGAGGAAGGTGTTGAAGCATTTGTGGGGAGTTACTTCAATATTACTAACAAGGGGTACAGATAGGGAGACAATGCTGGGGAACAAGGCTTCCTAAAAGAGTTGGATTTTTTTATTCTTACTAAATAGATTTCTCCAAATCATTCCCAAGGACACTCCAAGGATAAGGAAAAGGAAATGGCCGTGTGTCCAGTACTTTGGGGTGAGCAATCCAGACCCCAAGAAAAGTAAATCTTCTGTATCCAAAGATATGTGATAGCTAGAACCTAGACTTAATCAGCTTCTACTTATTTCCTTGCTTCTCTGGTCATGGAAATAAGAAACTGAATTCAAGTCTACCAGGAAACACTTACCTTGCTGTTTAGTTGCTGAATTCTTAATTCCTTTTGGTGAATTTCCTTTAGGCTGTCATTGAGCTGAGTCCTAAGAAGTTCTGTCTCATAAACTAGATTTTGTGATCCATCTAGGGATGCCGATGTCTCTGGGGATGCCTGCCAGGGTACAAACACTAATGAAATATCCTCCTAATGCTGTTCATGCTTAATTCCTTCCCTCCATGAACTCTGTCCACCTCACAGGAGGTCACAAGACAACTTGCCTAAGAGTGGTAGATGGGCACTTGGCTTGCAGGAAGCTAATGCTTCCTAGGTGGTGGTTACCTCTGAGTAGCAATCAGCATGGGGATTACTCACCTGTCTTTGGTACTGTACTTTGAGGGCCTCAGTCCGAGAGGAAGGAGATCTCAATTCCCTCATAAGATTCTGCAGATGACTGAGCTGCTGATCTTTATCTGAGATAGCCATAAGGTACTGCTCCTTGATTCTCCTCTCCTGGGCTTCCCAGGAGCTCTTTTCCATCCTAGAAAACACATGAAATAATCACAGGCAAAAAAATACTTGTGAGACATGGATGAATAATTACAAATTCAAAACAGTATTATGGGCTGTAGAGACAGTAAAGAAAATGTATCACAGAGCAAAATTTATATTATAAATTGAACTGCACAGCAAGATGATGAAGCTGAACTAATAAAAAGAATTTCAACTGGCAGGACTGAGGATGATTGCATGGGAAAGCATTCCAGGTTCTGTGAACTTATTGAACAGTAGGCACAAAAATGAATACACACACACACACACACACACACAAGGAATTCTGGAATTGTAGCAGATAGCATGTAAAGCAGAGAGGGTAGGAAACGAAGATGGAGAAGTGAGTTTCGATCATGTGAGGCACTGAGTAGCATGTTAAATAAACCACATTCTGTAAGCAATGGGAAACCACTCTAATTCTTCAGAAAGGTAGTGCCAGTTGCAGTCTAACATCATGGTTACAAAAATGCAATGCTACCCAGAGCAACTGTAGAGTTTTGAAAGAGCTAGGTTCAAATGCTGGCTCTATCATAAACTAGGAATCAGACATGAATAAAGTTTCTTAATCTCTTTAAGCCTCGTTGGTAACATGGGAATAAACTATTGATTCCTTAGGATTATTCTAAGGATTAAATGAGACACTGTATGTCAGGCACCAAACACAAAGCCTGGCACATCACAATCACCCAACAAATATGAGCTGCTTTCTATTTATTCCTCAAATTTGGCCAAGACTGGAGGCTGCTGTCTGACCAGCTCATTTATTGTAGTGCTAGCAAAAACTGTGTCTCTGCCACATTCTTTAGTTCTACTTCTCTCTATACTGTCTAAAAGAATTCAGTAGGATTGTCATCAAATTTCTGCAGCATCTCTTTACTACCCGTTTCTCTATTTTTTCCAATAATACTAGGTTTTGTTTGAATTGCATCTGACTTTTTTCTCTTTCACTCTAGAAATAAAGTAAAATGGTCTCTTCTTCTCTAAATGGCTTATAACCGTTATGAAATAATCTTGTTTTGCTAAGAAGTGAATTGGATTACAGTTAAATTTTTTTTCAAAAAGGGAGAGCCCAAACTTAGAAACTAAAATAAAATTTTATTACAAGGCCACTACATGTAAAAGGCACAGGATTTTCAATACTTCCTTTGAGATATGTCTGTGAAAAATGAAAGAGAAAATTTTAAGAGTAGAAGACCAAAGAAAGATCATAATCTTCCATAAAAAGCTTCAAGCTGCCATTTTTCTGGAAGTTTGTCATAGTGTGGAAAGAGATGCTCAATAGAGAAGCTCAATAGACCTAAGGAACAAAGCTGATCACTTCACAGAACTCAGCTGTAATAGGGATATATCATACTTACCCCTTATGTAAGTGAGCACAGGAATCAGGACAGAATAAGCAAATCAGTAGACATGAGGGGAAGAGAAAGGTTATGGCATAAATCCAGGCTCTCCTAATAAGCCAATCCCAAAGCTAACAGAAGCTGAACAGGATGTTCCAGTTTTTTCATGTTTGAAAAGCTAATTTCCCCCACGCAGATCAAGAGCAGAAGACAGAGGTCCTGAAGTTATGCAGCTAAAGAACCTGGTCCTAAAGTCAGGGAATCAAACTTGTGTCCTCACTTTCTTCTTCCTTCTAAATGTGAAAATATCTTCCTTTCCTTTCCCTAACGTACTCACATTCACTTGAGATATAATTTTACTTTCTTTCAAAATTGCTCAAATGTGGAGGTAATGAGAGAAAACCTAAGAGAAAAGTAAATGGGCAGCAAAGGAGGGGGGAAAAATCATTAGACCAGAAATCACTTTGTTCTTTTCTCTAAGAGTTAACTCTATACAGAAAGTATCCTTTCAGAATGCCCTTTGAGTGCTCGCTTCGGCAGCACATATACAGAATGCCCTTTGAGGAAATTTAAAGAGGAAGAGGTGCCCACAGAAAATGCAGCTCTTCTTAGGTTTACACTGGTAACTGGAGACTTAATATATTTATAGTTCCAGACGACCTGGAGATAATATGGGAGACATCAGGTGATGCTCCCATGTGGTTCTAATCATCTCTGGAGGTCCCAAAATTCAATGCATCTGGAGGGAGATAAACTGCAACTGTGATCTCTTGATGATGAACTGATTCTAAAAGATTCTAACAGAATAAAATTGGGGTAGCTATTCCCTGGCAGGGGAAGAAATAAAGCTGAAAGAGAACAATTCATCTTTTCTCTTGAAGTTCAATTCCAGAAAGAATAAACAGAAGAAATTTGTATTTCCAGAGAGCAAAAATTCAGTTTTTTATCTTCCCTTCAAATCATCATTTGATTAAAAATATGTATGTACCTGTATTTATCTGGGGAAGCTGTCAACTCTATGGAATAGGTTTGACTTATATTCACTTACTAGAAAGTCCATAAATATGTTAAATATGAACAATTTTTGAATGTAATTTTACTACACAAAATTTAAATCACCAAATTCAAAAAAGCATTTTGCTCTATAAACTTGGCTTAAACTTTATTTTGAAAAGCCATGTTAGTAAAATGCATGCCATCTAAGATCAATGAAGGAACAAATCTCTTATGTCTGTACATCAAGAGGTGTCTTAGGAATGTTACAATAATTATTATATCAATATCTGCCATCATGGTAGCCCCTCTGGTAAGTGGGACAGGAATCTAGACTCCACCTGTATTCTATGTATGCATTTGCCTGTGGTTCCTATAGCAGTAGGTGAGACAGAGCAGATGCTGCTTGGTCAGCAGCACTTTCCAACATTCTTTCCTTTTTGTACTAAACTTTGAAAGCTTTGGGTTTGAAACAGCAATGAAGTCCCAATAGTAAGGCTACAACAACAGCACTTGTTTTTACATACTGTTAAGCATTTATTCTTTACCTTTTCTCTTTGGCTCAAATTTGTTAGAAACACTGAATTAAAAAAACATCAAATGAGAGACCAGGTGGCAGAGAGCATTAAGGTCTACTTCAAACGCTCATACTCATTCTCCCATCCTTTTTTTTTTAAAAAAAGGCTTTATTTATTCATGAGACACAGAGAGAGAGGGGCAAAAACATAGGCAGAGGGTGAAGCAGGCTCCCTAAAGAGAGCCTGATGCAGGACTTGATCCTAGGACCCGGGGATCACAACCTGAGCCACCCAGGTGCCCCTCCCCTCCTCCTTAATAACAGAACCTTGGTTTTTACCTGGGCACACTGTATTTCTAATATAAAGATACATTTCTTAGCCTCCCCAAAAGCTAGATGTATGTGACTAAGTTCTTCTAATGAGACCTAAGTGTGATTGTATCCTAAATGGAAACTTCTAGTAAGTCTCCTTAAAAGTAAAGGGTTCTGCCTTTCTCCTATATTTCTTTCCTTCTGTGTAGAATGTCCATTTAACAGCTTAAGTTCCAGCAATCATCTTGGACCAAGAGGTGAAAGCAGCATGCTGACAGTGGAGCAGAAAGAGTTGCTGTGGAGCAGACTATCTTCCTCCAGACTTTCTTACATGAGAGGAAAATAAACTTCAATTTTATTTGAGAAATAAAAAATTTAAAACTGACAAGAATTATATAGTCCTTTTTAAATTTTTTTCTGCTTTAATAATATCATATAGCACTATTACTCATCTTTAAAAGAAAAGGGCCTGGATTTGTGGATCCGGACCGGATGGAAGACATACATATCTTCTTATTTCTCCCACTAAGTAGAGATGAAAACTCTGGGGATTATGCATAAAAACAAACACAGAAAACTTAGAAAGATGGAAAGAAGTTGGACTAACTAGTGGCCCTAGGACACGGGAAAGGACAAGGCAGTAAATTTACTGGTTTTTCTTTTTTGAATTTTATATATCCCAAATTGGGTGAAGAAGAATCCAACTACCTGGAAACACCAATGAGTGCCAAGAAAATTCTGTTCTCTCTTGCCAAAAGATCAGGAATAGGCATCCTGATGAGACAGAAATACTAATGACAATAATCACTCTATTCTAGGTGAACATCATGGAAAAACCACAGCCCAATCAACAAAATCCTAATGGAAAAGCTAGACTTCTATCCTGGCCCAAAGATAACTAGGTGTTCCGTAGTTGGAGTGGTGTCAGAAAAGGCCAAGAGTGTTCCCTGGATTGTCACCACCACTCAATGGAAAAGAGGTGACTCTGATCAGTCCCATCCACAACCCACTGTGGTGACATCTACCTCTACCTCTAACAAGGTAACAAAACATTCTTCCCTGTCCCTGCAGAGGTAGAGGCCTCAGAAGAGGCCAACAGGGAAGTTTGGACTTTGGGCACGATCCACGAGTAACAAGGTGCCCCTCCTCAACCACCCTCCTGCAGTGTCTGTAAGGACTGAGTGGGGCACCTGGACTTTCACCACTGCCCCGTGATAATGCCTTTCTTCACAACCCCCCAATGGTATCAATGGAGTGCATGTATGGAACTTGGACTTCTACTCTCACTTAATAGTAATGAGGTACTCCCGTCTCAACTGTAGTGTCAGGGGAGTGCAGGTAGGGAGCCTGGGCTTCTGCCTCTTCCTGGCAGTATCAAGGAACTTCCTCTCCTGTGGTATCAATGAAGGCTGAGAAGGGAGCCCACTGGACTTCACCCATCATCTAGCAGTAAAGTATCAGTGGAAGCCTACTAAAGCAGAGGATTTAAATAATATTTAAAGTCTTATAATCTCCAAAATGTTCAGGATACAACTAAAAATCACTCATCATACTAAGAACCAGGGAAGTCATGACTTGATTGAGAAAAGACTGAAATGATACAGATGTTGAATTATATATTATAGAATTATACTAGGATTTTAAAGCAGCCACTACAAAAATGCTTCAACAAACAATTACTAACATACTGAAAACAAATGAAAACACATTTCTCCAAAGAAGATTAACAGATAATAGACACATGAAAATATGTTCATATTATAACCTTCAGAGAAATGCAAATGAAAAGCACAGCAAGTTATCACCTCACAGGAGTCAGAATCATAAAGATAAGAAATAGTGTTGATGAGGATGTAGAGAAAAAGGAACTCTCATGCACTGTTGCTGAGAATGTAAATTGGTATGGTCACTATGGAAAATAGTATGAAGGTTCCTCAAAAAATTGAAAACAGAATACCATACAACCCAGTAATTCCACTTCTGAGTATTTTCCCAAAGAAAATCAAATACTAATTAAAAAACATATATGCATTCCTTAGGTTCAATGCAGCATTATTTACAATAGCCAAGATATAGAAGCAACTCAAGTGTACAGCAATAGATAAATGGATAAAGAAGATCTGGTGTATGCACATACACAGAAATATTACTCAACTAAGAAAATTTGCTGTTCACAACAACATGGATGGGCTAGAGGGTATTATCCTAAGTTAAATACATCAGAAAAAGATAAATACCATATGATTTCACTTACATGTAAAATCTGAAAAACAAAGAACAAATGGACTCATACATACAAAAAATTGGTGATTGCCAGAGGAGAGGGAGGTGGGGGATGGGCAAAACAAGGTACAAACTTTCAGTTATAAAATAAGTCATAAGAATGAGAAGTTCACCATAGAAAATATAATCAATAATATTTTAATTACTTTGTATCATGACAGATGGTAACTACATTTATTGTGGTGAGCACTGCATAATACATACAATTGTTAAATCACTATGTCATACAGATGAAACTTATGTAACACTGTATGTTAACTATTCTTTGATTAAAAAAAGCACTAGGTGTTATGGTATATGTTGGCAAATTGAATTTAAATGAAATAAAATTTTAAAAATAGAGAAAACCTCAGAGAAGAAGTAGAAGATATAAAGAACTGACTAGAAATTTTAGAACTGAAAAATACAATATCCAAGATAAATAGCTAACTCAATGGGCTCAATAGCAGAATGGAAGTGATGAAGGAATGAATCAAGAATCAGTGAATATGAAGACAGAACAACAGAAACTACTGAATCTGCATGAAGAGAAAAATAATCACTAAGAGTTCATCAAAATTAAAAACACCTTATTGAAAAAAATGAAAAGATAAACTGTAGACTGGGAGAAGATACTTGCAAGCCATCTATCTGACTAGGAACTTGTACCTAGGATATATAAAGAGCCCTCAAAACTCAATAGTAAAAAATTAACAACCCAAATAAAAAATGAATAAAACACATGAACCAATACCTCATCAAAAAGGACATACAGATATCAAACAATAAAAAAAGTTCAACTTTATTAGCCATTATGCAAATTAAAACCACACTGGCATACATAGCATGGCATACATATTTGAAAATTAAAATATTGTTATAATATTAAATGCTGACAAGGATATAGTATTTGATATTGAAACTGGATCACTCATATATTGCTGGTAAGAATACAAAATGGTATGGTTATTCTGGAACATAATCTTAGTTTCTTAAAAAATTGAACACTTACCATACAACCTAGCATTTGTATTCCTGGACAAATACTTCGGAGAAATGAAAACATAAAAACCTATACACAAATGTTTAACAGCAGCTTTGTTAATAACTAAAAATCAGAAACAACACTCATGGGTAAATAGTTAAAGCAGTACATCCATACCATGGAATACTATTCATCAATAAAAAAGAATGAACTATTGATGCATGAACAAACGTTGATGGACCTCAAGGGCATTATATGTGTGAATAAAGCTAATTTCAAAAGGCTACCTACTGTAGGATTCCACTTAAAACACTGTATGTTAAATGGAATTTAAATAAAAACTTTTTAAAAAACCCACCATTTTCAAAATGGCAAAATGATAGAGATGGAGAATAAATTAGTTGTTGCCAGAGTTAAGGATGTTGACATAGGTGGTTGGGGGAGAAGATTATGACTATAAATTAGTAGTAAAAGGGACATTATTTATGGTAATGGAGCACTTGTATAGCTTGGTAGTCGTCATGATTACATATATTTACATATATGATAAAGTTGCACAGAACTATACACACACCCCCCCACACACACACACACACTTGAATAAATACAAAATTGATGAAATCTGAGAAGGGTCTTTGAATTGTACCCATTGTCATTTCCCGATTTTGGTATACTACAGGAATGTAAGATGTTACCATTGCTGGAAACTGCATGAAAAGTACACAGGAGCTCTCTATATTATTTTTGCAACTTCTTATAAAACTAAACTTTATAATAAAAAGTTAAAAAAAAAAGTGTCAAAAAAGCAGGGATTATCATACCTGAGCTGATGCAGCTCATGCTGCCAGGAGATATTTTCTTGCCTTAGCTCTTCTTGCATAATCTGAAAATTTTTTGTCTTATCTTGATACTCCTGAAGTCGAGCCTTCAGTGGACGTAACTCTGTGACTTCTTGGTTGATTTGTAAGTACTGCTGCTGCAGATTCTTCAATTCCTTCAGCTTTAACCAAAGAGAAAGTAAAAGGGTAATTAATTCAGCACATCTCATTTACCCAGCTGTAAGTCATCATCAGCTCCCTACTGAGTCAGACACCACAACAGATTGTCAGCACCTAACAAGTTCATTAACATATTTCCAACAAGAATCTCTAAAATGGTGAAATACAGGTAGCCAGGATGGTAGGAATCTCCCCCATAGAGCCACCATCAAGGCTACAAGGCCTGACCATTCTTGGAATTGCTGAAGTCCTAAGTTGACTCTAGATCTAAAGCTTAGATATAGGACAGACTTAAAGGACCTACAGTTTCTTTATGGATGGTAACTCCCCAGAACAAGAAATGTAAATATAGACTGACTTTCTATTTAGCCTTGTGCCCTACTTAGGCTTTTAAACTTTCTTATATGGGTATCAACCTTAATTTTAGCTTAGCTGATGTTGACTATAAAAAGAAGGCAGTGATGCCCAGGCCCAGTGGGTTTAAGAGCACTTAGGCTTTGGGGTCCAACATCCTGCCCACATAGGTTGTGTAACTCTATGCATATTCCTTTACATCCCACCCCAAGCTTTAATTTCCCATGCCTATACAATTTCCCTTAATTTCCCTTACCTCCCTTATGGTACTTCTTGTTAGATTATAAGAATTAAATGAGAAAACTAATGGTAATGGTAGTAATGGTGATGGTAATAACAATGAGGATGGTACAAGGATGATGGACTAGCCTTTAATTAACAAAACTGTCTATCTACATTCCAGGTGCATCTTCAAATTCTTTATCCTCAGTACTCATTAAAAGCTTGGCAGTACAAAATGTTAGGACATCTGGATTAAAAAGGGACCTTGAACACACGTCTCTTTCACCCACTCTTGAAACATCAATAAAGCTACAAAAAAGGCATCATTTTATAAGCACAAAACACAAGAACAGGAAGAACAAGAGAGGAGTCAGCAGCAACAAAATTAATTTTGGAAGCTGAAAAGCAGATGCATAAGTGGTATCTGACTTAAAAGATCCGTGAAAGCCAAATCTTAAGCTGGCAGTAAGGAAAGCTAAGAACCAATAGAACTTACTCTGCAGAATCTTCAAAAGGCTCAGGAATTAACAGCACCAGGTACCTCTGGAGAAGATGGTGATGGGGGTAGGGAGAAGGTGGTAGCTGAAATAAGGAGGATTAGATGAAAGCTGCTTAAAAAATAATTGCATCCCTAAATACTCTCCTCAGTTCCACACCTTTTGTTAACTCTGACAACTAGTTTTATTATTTGGAGAAGGTAAAAGAAGTGTCTCCAGACCATGAAATACCAGGCACAGGTACTGCTCTACAACAAGGGTTATCAGGTCAATATCTGCCTTCTGAAACCTTTCCCCTACTCAGCTTGGACAGTGCTGGCATCCAGGCCTTTACCATCCATACAGGAAATGCGAAGTCTTCCCTACAAAATCTGACCAGCCCAAGCAGAACTAAAGATACCAACACAGGCACTAATCACAAAACGCTTGGCAAGATCACCTTGCAATCACCAAACTCACAGCTGGTAAGCTCCATTCACAAACTTTTTAGACCTTACCCTTAAACATGAAGAGTGAATCAAGGATTAACCCTCACCTGAAGAATGGCTATCATTAAGGATAGGAAGAAAGAACTAAAAAAAAAAAAAAAAAAAGTAATTCAAAAGAGTTTAGCAGGGGAAAGAATATAATACACTTGAAGATTTAAGAGGAATATTAGAAATTAGAAACACTGTTGCAGAAAATATATTAAAGAAAAATTCATTACAAGAAAACATCAAAGAATGAAATTACCACCACTATTATTGGAGAGATAAGAACATACATCCATGTGACAAGAAAGAGAAAAAAAAGAAATCCTTATAAATTAGGAACATGATAGCAAAAATGAAAACCTCAACAAGGGTTTCTAAAAATAAAGGTGAGAAAATTTTCCCAAAGTATAGAAAAAAAAAAATAGAAAAGGTTAGAAATTATAGATCCAATCCAGAATGTCCCACATCTAAATAATAGGCTTTTCAAATAAATAAATAAATAAATAAATAAATAAATAAATAAATAAATAAATAAATAACTGACAACAGAGAAAAAGGACAGGGAAAATGGTAAAACATAATTCACAAGAATCTCCCAAAATTGATGAATATGACTTCTTAGATCCAAAGAAACAGACACAATGATGAAAATACACCCACATCAAAGTATATTGTCATGAAATTTCAGAATACACAGGACTAAAAAATTCTAGACATTTCAAGAAAGAAATGAGAAATAGAAAAGGAAACATCATATTTAAAGGATTAGGAAACAGAATAGCTTTAGACTTCTGAATTACAATGTAAAATAAAAGGCAAAAGATCAATGTCTTCACAATTTTAAAGGGCAATTATTTTCAGCCTAGAATTCTATACCCAGCCAAACTATCAAGCAAATATGAGTGACAAAAAGACATTTCCAATGAATTTACCACGCCTGTATCTTTTCTTAGGAAGCTACCAAAAGAGTTCTTCCAACAAAATGATGACACAAAACCAAGACACGGAAGACCTGGAATATAAGAAACAGGAGAGTGGTGAAGGGAGATATCCTAGGATGAAAACAGTATCCTGGTTCATGTAACAAGAGACTCAAAATTTTACTCATAAATACAAAATTGATAGGAATAAACATCCTAAGAGGAGATGTGGTTACATGGCACTAAATCTGGAGTTGAATTACATTGATAAATACAAAGAAAACTAAGTAACAACAACAAAAAACACAGTTATTAACTCTAAGACGAAAAATGATGCTGAGGAAAATAAAAGCAACACATCTCAGCTATCATTGCAGTCATAAAAATGTAAACACTGATGTAAACAAAAATCATGAATTGAACAAAATTTAAATTACATGAGGCAAATGAGGAAGGGGGTGTATACTGAATATGTGCATATGTACTGCAAAAGCAGAGGGAGGAAAAAGAACTAAACCCTGTTAGCATAAAAGAAAGTTAATAGCTAATCCAAAGAACGAAAACCCAAGATGCATTTTAAGTATGATATGTAGATACTGAAAAAACACCAAAATAATAAATTAAGAAAGTTAAAAGCAAATTGCCTTGGGAGAAAGAGAAACAGAGTTGGAGTAGAGATGCTGTTTGTTTTTCTCATCAAACATACAGAATTGAGTGACAGAATTTAAGTGACATATATATGCATTTAACTTTATTTTTTAAACAAAAAATAAGACAATTTTGTTTTGTTTTAAAGCAAAAATATATTTTTATGCACTAAATATATTCTTTATTCACTCCTCTAATCCAGATATCTAATTGTTAATCTTGAAATAGACCAGATCATCAGAAAGCTGTGTGTCTGGGACTCTATTTTAGCCATCTGTATAAGGAAATTATACAGAACTATTTTGCTATACAGTTATAGCAAGGAACAGCTAAACTAAACCCTATAAAACAATTATATTTACTATAAAGAAGTAAAAGATGTTTTACAACTTCATACAGTCTTGTCTATGGAAACACAGAAGAAATTTCTTGCAGGCCTCAATAAAGAATAACTATTAAGCTAACTATAAGCTAAGAATAACTATTAAGCTTATCTTTCTTCCTTTTCCCTAAAATATGGACATTGAAATTCATGTATATGGCTTTTTAATTCCTTATTTCTGATGGCTTCTAGAAAACTGGGGAAAAAAAATTGATGACCTATCTTTCTAAAAAGATATTGTGATATCTCCTAGGGACACTAAATTTACTGCTAGGTCTAATCTTTTTCTCACTTATCCTCATTTTCTCTTCCTTCCCAGTTACTTGTATTATGAAAACAACTGTTCATATTTTTATATGCTTCTTCAAGTCATTTTCAGAATGGAATGAGTATAGGGGACTTCCAAGAAAGATGGCAGTCAGAAGATCCTAAGCTCACTTCATCTGATGGATACAACTAGATAACACCCACATCAGTGTGAATAACCCAGCAAATGACCCAAACACTGGCAGAACAGACTCTCCACAGCTAAACTTAGAAAAGAGACCACATCAAAAATGGTAGGAAGGGGGGATCCCTGGGTGGCTCAGCGGTTTAGCGCCCGCCTTTGGCCCAGGGTGCGATCCTGGAGTCCCGGGATGGAGTCCCACATCAGGCTCCCGGCATGGAGCCTGCTTCTCCCTCCTTCTGTGTCTCTGCCTCTCTCTCTTTCTTTCTCTATGTCTATCATAAATAAATAAATAAATCTTAAAAAAAAAAAAGGCAAAGGCTCGGGGTAAACTTTAAAAAAAAAATGGTAGGAAGGATGGAAATACAGTTGGGAACCAAGCTGATCTAGACTGTCCATGGGAGGGAGGGACATTACAAGCACAGAGAAGGAGCAGGAGCAGACTCCACACCAAGGCCCCAAGTCACAGAGACCTGCGCTGGGAAGACAAATCCCCATAACATTTGGCATTGAGCACCAGATGGTATTAATATCTAGAGTTTTTATAATCAGTGGGCTCACCAACTGGATCTTTAAAAATGAGCGGCTTGGCTCTGGGAGAGCTGGAGGGCAAGAGGAAACTGAGTCCCTACCAATAAATAGCACAACAAACAGTTCTGATGAGATGTACCATAAAAGAAGCATTTTGGAAAATGCCTGGGGTACACAGGAAGGAGATTTATTTATTAATCTCAGAGTGTGTGCTGGAGGGTCAGGGATTTTTGGGAGACTTCTCCAAGAACAAAAGAGCTGCTGGGCACCATTTCCCTCCTGCCCCTCAGCCTACATATGCAGACACCTGCAGGTACCAGGAGAGGACAAATACTCTCCACCGGGATTGTTAACAGTCCACCCCCCTGCTGGGTTCTTCTCCAGACTCACCCCCTCCAACCTGGTCTTACCAGGTGTGTATTCAAAGTGGTGCCACAGGTGTGGCATTGTGCAAGTAGCCCCAACAGGGGCCAGTACCACTCCAAAGTGACTCCTGTCCAAGGGAGAGGGGGAAGACCACTACACACAGTAGTTTGACTTCAGCCTTACCAGTGGGCTGGGAGCAGACATCTGGTCTGACTGTAGGCCCTACCCAACAAAAGCCTTCAGTGGGATAACACAGTGAGAGCACCCTGCAGCTTGGTGCAACTAGAGATCCAAGAAATACTTGGTCTTACCTAATTCAAGCCCAAGGTAGCCCCAAAGTAGCCCATTAACAACACATGGACTGAATTCTGCATACAAAGGGCAAAGGGAGCCCCTGCTTATGACTGAACTAAAGGCAAACACAGCTTAGCCAAAACAGGAGGGTGCAACAACACAAATGAGATACTTCGGAAGTGCCAGGTTCTGGTTAACAAGGGAGACTGCACTACAGAGAACCACAGGACCTCTTCTTTATAAGGCTGCTACTTGCAACAGCTGAATTGATGTTGCTGACTTTCCTAACATATACACATGAAATTAAAAATACACTAGAGAGAATAAATAATACAACAGAGAAAAGAGAAGTACAGATTAGTGACCTGGAGGACAGAGTAATGGAAAACAATCAAGCTGAACAGGAAAAAGAAAAAAGATTAATAAAGAATAAGAACAGATTAAGGGAACTCAGCAACATCTTCAAAAGTAACATTTGCATTATACAAATCCCAGAAGAAGAGAGAGAAAGGGGGCAGAAAATGTAATAGTGGGTTCCTCAAAGAGTTAAAAATAGGGCTACCCTACAATCCAGCAATTGCACTACTGGGCATTTACCCCAAAGATACAGATGCAGTGAAATGCTGGGACACCTGCATCCCAATGTTTATAGCAGCAGTGTCCATAATAGGCAAACTGGAAGGAGTCTCAATGTCCTTCCACAGGTGAATGGATAAAGAAGATGTGGTCTATATATTCAATGGAATATTACTCAGCCATTAGAAAGGACGATACCCACCATTTGCATTTGCTTTGACGTGGATGGAACTGGAGGGCATTAGGCTGAGTGAACTAAGTCAAACGGAGGACAATCATCATATGGTTTCACTAATATGGGGAATGTAAGAAATAGTGAAAGGGATTATAAGGGAAAGGAGGGAAAATGAGTGGGGAAAATTAGGGAGACAAACCATGAGACTCCTAACTCTGGGAAATGAACAAAGGGTTGCGGAAGGGGAGGTGGGGGGGGGGTTGGGGTAACTGAGGGACAATCACTGAGGAGGGCACTTGATGGGATGAGCACTGGTGTTATACTAGATGTTGGCAAATCAAACTTCAATAAAAACAAAAAACAAAACAAAAACTTATGTATTCCAGGAAAGGACAAAAATAGATTTTAGTGAATAGAAAGATACCCTGTTTTTGGATAAGTAATGCCAATTAAGGTATCAGTTTTCCCTAAGTTAATTTATGAATTTAGCATAGTCCTAGTGAAAGAATATGCTTTTGGGACCTGGGTGGCTCAGTGGTTGAGCATCTGCCTTTGGCTCAGGGCATGATCCTGGGATCCTGGGATTGAGTCCTGCATCAGGCTCCCTACAGGGAGCCTGCTTCCCCCTCTGTCTATATCACTGCCTCTCTCTTGGTGTCTCTCATGAATAAAAAAATAAATCTTTTAAAAAAATGATAGTGGAAATTTTCCCTAATCTGGGGAAAGATACATAAATCTAGATCCAGGAGGCACAGAGAGCCCTCCAAAAAATTGACCCAGGGAGGTGCACATCAAGACACATAGTAATTAAAATGGCAAAAAGTAATGATAAAGAATTTTAAAAGCAGCAAGAGAAAAGAACACAGTACATAAAAGAAAGCCCACAAAGAAATCAGCTGATTTTTCAGCAGAAAGTTTGCAGGCATGATATACTCAAAGTGCTGAAAGAAAAAAAATGCAATCAAAATATATCCAGCAAGGTTGTCATTCAGAATAGAAGACATAAAGAGTTTCCCAAATGAATACATCGTTTGGGAACACATACAAACGAATGTATTCCCAAATACATCACCATTAAAATAGCCTTATAAGAAATTTTAAAGGGGATTCTTCCAGTGGCAAGGAAAGACCATAGGCAGGAATAAGAAAAGTAGGAAGCTCAAAAGCAGTAATATTAAGTATCTCTAGAATAACTAGTCAAGAGTTTCACAAAATAAAAATATGTGAAGTATGACACTATACCTAAAACATGGAGGTGAGAGGAGTAAATTTTGGTTCTTTTAGAATGGATTCAAACTTAAGCAACATTCAACTTAATACAGATTGTTATATCCATAAGATGTTATATACAAGCCCAAAGGTAACCACAAATCAAGAAACTGGCACTAGATATACAAAAGATAAAGGAGTCCAAGCACATCACTAAAGAAAGCCAGCAAACCATGAGAGAAGAGATAGAGAAGGAACAGAGAAAATTTACAAGACAACTGTAAAAGGAGTAACAAAAGAGCAATACATACATACCTATCAATATTTACTTTGAATGTAAACGAACTAAACCCTCCAATCCAAAAACATAGGGTGACAGAAAAGCAAGACCCATCTAGATACTGTATGCAAGAGACTCATTTCAGACCTAAAGACACTTGCAGATTGAAAATGAGGGGGATGGAGAAACATTTATCATGCAAATGGATTTCAAGAGAAAGCTAGGGTAGCAATACTCATATTAGACAAAATAGACTTTAAAATAAAGATAGTAAAAAGAAACAAAAGACACTACATAATCATAAAGGGAACCCAACAACATGTAACAACTGTAAATATTTATGCACCCAACATGGAAGCACCCAAATAGACAAAGCAGCTCACAACAAACATAAAACAAGTAATTGAGAGTAATACAGTAATAGTAAGGGACTAACACTCCACTGAAAGCAATGGAGGGATCATCCAAACATAAAATCAACAAGGAAACAGTGGCTTTGAATGACACACTAGACCAGATGTATCTAACAGGTATATTCAGAACATTCCAACCTAAAACAGTGGAACACACACATTCTTTTCAAGTGCACGTGGAAAATTCTCCCGAAAGGACTACTAACGTTGACTAGAAAACCAGTCTCAACAAATTCAAAATGACAGAAGTCATATCTTGCATCTTTTCTGACAATGCTATACAATTAGAAATCAATCCCAAGAAAAAAATTTGGAAAGAACACAAATACATGGAGATGATATAACATGCTACTAATGAGTTGGTCAACCAAGAACTCAAACACCAAATCAAATAATACAGAGACAAATGAAAATGAAAACACAACAACCTAAAATCTTTGGAATGCAGCAAAAGTGGTTCTAAGAGGGAAGGTTACAGCAATACAGGCCTACCTCAAGAAGCAATAAAAATCTCAAATAAACAACTTAATCTTACACCCAAAGGAGCCAGAAAGAGAACAAACAAAACCCAAAACTAGGAGGAAAATAATAGATTAGAGCAGAAAGAAACAAAAGGGAAACTAAAAATACAACAGGACAGATCAATGAAACCAGGGACCAGTTCCCAGAAAATATCAATAAAATGGATAAAATGTAGGCTAGACTCATCAAAAAGAGAGGCAGGGAGGGAAGGAGGGACAGAGGGCAGGTGAGTGAGCCTTTGAGAACTCAAAATCAGAAATGAAAGAGGAGAAATAACAACTGATACCACAGAAATACAAAGAGATTATTATGAAAAATTATATGTCTACAAATTGGACAACCTGGAAGAAATGGATAAATTCCTAGAAACATTTAATCTACTAAAACTAAAGCAGGAAATATAGAAAACGTGAATAACCTGATAATCAGCAAAGAAACTGAATCAGTAATCAACAAATTCCCAAAAAACAAGATGGTTTCACAAGTGAATTCTATCAAACATGTGAAGAAGAATTAATCCTGTTCTTCTTAAACTATTTCAAAGAGTAGAAGTGGAAGGAAGCTTCCAAATTCACTGTATGAGGTTAGAATTCCTGATTCCAAAACCAGATAAAGACACCACTAAAAAAGAGAATTAGAAATCAACAACTCTGAAGTATGTAGATGCAAAAATCCTCATCAAAGTATTAGCAACTAAATCCAACAAGACATAAAAAAAAATCATTTATCATGATCATGATCCAGTAGAACTTACTCCTGGGATGCAGGGTGCTTCAATATGCACAAATAAATCAACACCACATCAATAAGAGAAAGGATAAGAAGTATATGACCTTTTCAATAAAGTAAGAAAAAAGCAGGACACCTGGGTGGCTCAGTGTGTGATCTTGGGGTCCTGGGATCCAGTCCCACATCGGGCTCCCTGCATGAAGTCTGCTTCTCCCTCTGCCTGTGTCTCTGCCCCTCTGTGTCTCTCATGAATAAATAAATAAAATCTTTAAAAGTAAAAAAGAAAATAAAAAGCATCTGACAAAAAATCCATTCGTGATTAAAAAAAAAACCTCTCAACAAAATAGGTTTAGAGGGAACATATCTCAACATAATAAAGGCCTTATATGAAAAACCCACAGCTAACATGATAGAGGAAAAAACTGAGAGCTTTCCCCCTGAGGTCAGGAACAACACAAGGATTTCCTCTCACCACTTTTCTTCAACATAGTACTGGAAGTCCTAGCCACAGCAATCAGATAAGAAAAAAAATAAATAAATGGCATCCAAACTGGTAAGAAAGACTTTCATTACTTGCAGATGACATGATATTATATATAGAAAACCATAAAGACACCACCAAAACCACCACCACTACTAGAACTGATAAATGAATTCAATAAGGTCGCAGGATATAAGATCAATACATAGAAATCTGTTGCATGCCTCTATAATGAACCAACAGAAAGAGAAATTAATAAAAACAGTCCCACTTAAAATTGCAACAAAAATAACAAAAGACGTAGTAATAAGATTAACCAAAGAGGTGAAAGACGTGTACTCTGAAAACTATAAAACACTGATGAAATAAAGATGACACAATCAAATGGAAAGATACTCCATATTCATGGATTGGGAGAGCAAATATTGTTAAAATGTCAATATACCCAAAGCAATCCATAATCAAATGCAATCCCTATCAAAATACCAACATTGTTTTCCACAAAACTAGAAAAAATAATACTAAAATTTGTGTGGAATCACTAAAGACCCTGAATAGCCAAAGCAATCTTGAAAAAGAACAAAATTAGAGGTATCACTATCCCAGATTTCAAGCTATACTACAAAGCCATATTAGTCAAAACAGTCGGGTATTGACACAAAAACAGACTATACATATAGATCATTGGAACAGAACAGAGAGCCCAGAAACAAACCTGTGATTATTAGTCAATTAACGTATGACAAATAAGACAAGAATATGTAATGGAAAAAAGACAGTCTTTTCAACAAATGGTGAAATGGGAATGGAATGGAAAACTGGACAGCTACATGCAAAAAATGAAACTGGGTCACTTTCTTACACCACATACAAAAATAAATCCTAAATGGATTAAAGACTTAATTGTGAGACCTGAAACTATAAAAATCCTAGAAGAGAGCACAGGCAGTAATTTCTTTGGTATTGGCCCTAGCAACATCTTCCTTGATACATCTCCTGAGGCAAGGGAGACAAAAGAAATAATAAATTATTGGAACTACATCAAAATAAAAAGCTTCTGTACAGCAAAGGAAACAATCAACAAAAAAGGAAAATATACTGAATGGGAGAAGGTATTTGTAAATGATATATCCACTAAAGGTTTAGTATCCAAAATATAAAAAGAACTTTTGTTAAAAAAAAAAAAACTCTATACACACACACACACACACACACACACACACACACAATCCAATTTAAAAATGGGCAGAAGACAGGAACAGACATTTTTCCAAAAAAGACATACAGATGGCCAAAAGACACAGGATAAGATAGATACTCAACATCACTAATCATCAAAGAAAAATGAACATCAAAACCACAATGATGTATGACCTCACACCTGTCAGCATGGCTAAAAGAAAAAACATGAGAAACAAGTGTTGACAAGGATACGGAAGAAAAGAACTCTCTTGCACTATTGATGAGAATGCAACTAGATGCAACTGGTGCATCTACTGCGGAAAACAGTATGGGGTTTCCTCAAAAAATTAAAAATAGAATTACCATATGATCAAGTAATTCCACTATTTGGTATTTACCAAAAAAATACAAAAATACTGATTGGAAAAGATACAAATTTTATGTTTATAGCAGCATTATTTACAATAGCTAACCTACAGAAGTAATTCAAGTGTCCATCCACAGATGAATGGTTAAAGATGTGGTGTATATATATAGTAGATTATTACTCAGAAAAGAATGAAATCTCACTATCTGCAATAACTCGGATGGATCTAAAATAAGTCTAGATACTAAGTGTAGTAAGTCAGAGAAAGACAAGTACCATATGATTTTATTCATATGTGGAATTTAAGAAACAAACGATCAAAGAAAAAAAGAGGCAAAAAGCAGATTTTAAATACAGAGAACAAACTGATGGTTACCAGAGGGGACATGGGGGTGGGTGGGTAGGTGAAACAGGTAAAGGAGATTAAGAGTACACTTATCCTGATGAGCACTGAGTAATGTATAGAATTCCTGAATCACTATATTGTATACCTGAAACTAATATAACACTGTACATTAATTAAACTGCTTTTAAAAACAATTTAAAAAGAAAAAACGAAATGAGTGTAAATACATGCAGCTCTGGAGATTTGCTTTCTCTTTAGGTAGAAATTGCCTAAGTCCCTATTTGATTAGGGGAAAGTCCTAAGGAAGTTCAAACAGATATGAAAATTCCAGAATGTTTTCAGAGTTGTTTGTGACACTATAGTAGAATCCCCAGGGCTAATTCTCTGCCACTTGGACTCTCAGACTTTGAGAAACTTCCTCTTGAATAATGAAGAAGAGAACCAAAGTAAGCTAAATCTCTTTCAGATCTAATCATTTCTGGGGGTAGTCCTGAGGGGAAAGGAGTGTAGTGTTGGGCAGAGGTGATAAACTGCTGGCCTAAGCTGAATGTTTAAACTGATAGTGGTTGATGTAAGATAGCTCCCATATTTATCATACATGTAGCCAGTAACAGACTATAAACTTCAATGCCCATGACAGAGACTGAGAACAAGATATGCAGAAAAGGGCTGATGGACAGTTAATGATATATTCTGAAAGTATGCCCCTTCTGGGCCTCAGCAGATTGCAGTGGACTTCATAAGTAGTATCACCAAGACAGACTGTCAGGCCTTCACATGATTTATAACCCTACCTTGGATTTCATTTATGGCAGGTAGAAAAGCCTCAGTCACAAATGTTTCCAGAACCCCCCTACATGACAGTTTTACAAAATGGAAAAAATAGTGTTCTCAGTAACAACCACAAAAATAGAGAATGACCACCGATTGTTGATTACCTACCATATAAATTACTCCTATGCTAACACAGGAAATACAAACAAGTATAAGACACGACACTTAAAAACATAGACATATATACATATACACATCAAGACAATATGGTACTAGAGAAGTACAGAGAGTACTAGAAAGTACTAGAGAAAGTACCTAGAACAATCAAGTGATCTGGAAATGTAACCAGAGAATTTGAGCTCAAGGATGATGTTTAAATAGTGGGAAATATTTGCCCAAAAAAGGAAAATCAAGAGGACATTTTGGTTCAGAGGATGGTAATATGGAAGTACGAGACAGGATTACTACATAATGAGCAGATAAGTTTGGCTGCAATGAAGAATATGAGTAGGGAGCAGTAAAAAGGCTGGAAGGAAGGACCTGGACAAATTATAAAGCCTCAAAAGCCAGACTAAGAAGTTTGAATCTAAGCCTATTCCAGAGATAATACAACTTTTAAAGGTTTTTGAGCAGTACTGTAATAAGAAAGCAGAACTTCAGATTTATTCAGGGATAGTGTATAAAATATACTGGAAAGGTGACAAACTAGAAGCAATATCACAACAGTTAAGCATACAGTGTTAAGAACTTACGCTAAGATGTTGATGATGGAATGGAAGAGAGAGAGTTGAGGCTCATTATGAATAAAGTAACAGACCTTGATGATAAATGAAATAAAGTCATAGATAATTATGAGCCTTCGGGAACAGAACATTACCATAGGTTTAGAAATACAAAAATAAAAACATGCTGACCTGGCTTATAACTATCCAGCGGACAAAAATGTGGAATGGGAATGAGAGATAGAAAGGGTTGAGAGATAGCAAGTTTTGCCCCAGTGTTTATAATAGATAAGAAAAGCAATTCACTAAATGAAACCTTGTCAATTCAAAATCTAACCTAATAACTTCCAGGAAAAAGATTCTGACTTTGAAAATAATCAAGTCCTGGATGCTATAAACTACAGCTTTGACATACATACTGTCCTGATGAAAACCTTTTGTATTTGCATTCTGAAAGCAACAACAAAAAAGGTTTAGCTTCTAGGACAAAGTCTCCTGAACTAGAACTATTTTTAAGATATAAACAGATATGTATACATTGTATTGCTGCCAAAACCATTGTATTGCTGAAAAAGTGGGGCTCTGTTCAGATTACAAAAGTGAAAAAATTTTCTATAAATACTGGATATTAAATGTAATGAATGAACACATTGCCTATAAAGAAAAAGAAAAATTAGAACAAGACTTTTTAGTTAGGGGCAATGATCTTTTTATTCAGGCTAATCTTAACTAGAATTTTCATATTCTGGACACTGGTCACTTTTTAATGGAAAATCCAGCCTTTTGAAGCTCAATTTATTTCTTATTTCACCTAAGTACATGGCCTTAACAGAGTTAAGAACTGTCATGAAAAACAGTAATTTTTACAAAGTAGAACCTGGTGGTTCACAATGTTCCAGTTTTTTCTTCTGAATCTTGATAACCTGGAAATTCTTAGGAAGAAAGACCTGGATTAAATGACTACATCCTACTAAAAGCAAAATTTTATTTTATTTTATTTTTTAAGGCAAAATTTTAGCATAAGAGATCCTTCTTATCTTTCTCTCAGACTGAAAACAAGTTGGGTATTAAACTTTTTAAAATTAACCCTTTTTACATTTATTCTTTTTTGTGACAAATTAGGGTTGAGTTATACATGAGATAAGCTGAGTCCTCTCTACCCTTAATTCTACCAGATGACCTAAAGGCTAAATTGTCACTGTAAAAAGGCCCTGAATCACTCCAATACCTTCAACTAAACTAAGGCAGATTCTAGAAATATTTACGTGTGGATAAAATATATAAAACAGCCTCCACCTCTTAGTCCTTTCATGACCAATGGAGAGTTTTGTGCAAAGAAAATTCATTATTGTTTTTAAATGGTAATGGCAGATTTAAAGTAATTTAAACAACGTCTGTGTGTTTCTCTAAGACCAAACAAACTGTGGGATGTATAACAATGACCCCAAATGCCCAGGTGATAGGTGTGAGAATGTGCTCATCCTTTTCTATAGAAATGAACATTTTTAAAGAAAGGCTCATGGGACACCTGGGTGACTCAGCGGTTGAGCATCTGCCCTTGGGCCAGGGCATGACCCTGGGATCCTGGATGGAGTCCCACATCGGGGACTGTAGCAGGCCTGCTTCTTCCTCTGCCTGTGTCTCTGCCTCTCTCTCTGTCTCCCATGAATAAATAAATCTTTTTAAAAAAATAAAGGTTCAAAAACCCTCAAACAAAGATTGGAAAGAGAACCAGACACTCACTAGTCGGTCTCTGTCATTTTGGAGTGATGACATTGCTTTCTTTAAACTCTGGACTTCAGCTAGGCTGGTTGCAGGCTGGGCTGCAGACCTCTGCTTCCCCTCCTCCGACTTGCGGAATTTCTCCAGTTCATTCAACAGGTGATCTCTCTCATTCTGTAGACTGGCCATAGCCTTGGAAAAGGACTGCACTTGGTTGTAAGAATCTTCTAGTTGTGAGGACAAGTGAAGTAGTTGCTCATCTTTGGACAGAAGCTGTTGGTTAAGTTTCTCAAGGTGAGGCAAGCTGTTATCCTCAGTGGAGTTCACTGAAAGGGCAACTTTAGAGACAAGAGTGTCTTTCTCTGTGCTTAAGAGGCCCTGTTCTCTCAGCTGTGCCAGCTCCTTCAGGCTGGCATCATATTTCCTTTTCAGTTCATCAAGCTCCTCATTGGCATGATCTCTGCTATTTTGTAGAGAACTCATAGACCTCCCAAAAGACTGGATTTGTGCGGTGAGATCTTTATTTTCTTTGGTGACTGAGAGTAATTTCTGTTCCATCTCCACCAGATCTCTTGCCAGCTCTGCCACTCTTTCTTCTGCAGTTTCTGTTTCATTTCGCATTATCCCTGCATCATGATGAAGATGCTTCAATTCTTTCTTCAGTTTATCTTCAATTTCACCCACCTTCTTGGCAGCCTGCTTCTGAACATGAACCAATTCCTCTTCCAGTTCTGTAATTCTCTTCTGAGAGGAAGAAAGGGTAGTACTTAACTTCTGTACTTCTTCTTCTTTTACTTTTAACTGGGTCTGAAATATTCCTAAAGTTCCTTCTTCTTGCAAGGCTGTCAACTGTCTCCTTAGTTGGGATACAGATACATTTAAGCTCTCAATCTCTTTAGACAAACCTTGTTTCTCCTCCTCTAGAGCAAGAGAGGACCTCCAAAGATCCTCCTTTGCTTCCTCAGCCTCCTTCAGCTTTCCTTCCAATTTGGCACATTCACTTTTCAGTTCCTTATTCTGCTGAAGTTGAGCTTCAAGGAGTTGTTTTTGCTGGCAGTCCTTTCTTGATATCACTTGGTTCAGGTCTTCTCTATATTGGATTAGTTCTGCATCTAGTTTGGCATTCTCAGAATTGAGATCATCCATATGACTTCGCAAGCATCGAATTTCTTCTTTAAGCTTGTTATTCTCAGCAGCAGCGTCTTGGATGAGTTGATCTTTTTCCAAGATGACAGAGAGATGTCGCTCTTCCAGCTGTTGGTAGTCACCTACGATGCGATCTCGGTCATCCTGGAGGGAAGACATGGATTTAACGAAGGAATTCAACTGAGCCTTCTGCTGCAAATTTTCCTTTTTGATGGCTTTCAGTGTTTCCATAAGCTGGTTTGTTTTATCAACAGCTTTTTTGTTCTCCTCTTCTAAGACAACATTCTCCTCTTCCTCCTGGGATAACAGGTTTTCAAATTCTTTAATTTCTTTATTATGTTGCTGATGCAGTTCAGCAACAGCTACTTGGATTGCCTGTTCCTTGGCAGAAAGCAGGCTTATAATCTTCTGCTCCTTCATGTTTAATTCTTCATGCAGCTTGCTGGTCAGTTCCCTGGAGGCCTGAAGATCCGTCTCTAGCTTTTCATAATTGAACTTACAATTCTGGATATCAGCCTCTTGCCGCTTTATAATCCCTTCCAAATTTTCTTTATTTTCTTTACATTTTTCTAAAGAGTTATTTAAATCCATTGACTGGTCTCTGAGATTCTTAAGTTCTGATTCCAACTTAGCTAATTCATTCTGAGAACTGTGGTACAGTTGTCGAGTCTCTTCTAGCTGGGACAAAAGTGCTTTGTTTTCCCCTTGCAGAGTATCACAGACCTTCTGTTGAAGCTGAACCTCTGTCTGGGCCTTGGACTCCCAAATCTGCTTGTCATGTTCAAGCCTGGAAAAAAAGAGACAGTTATTAATTAGATAACAAGGAAAAACTATTTGATCCCTAAGGAACATATACAACATTACTGAGACCTACAGACAAATCAGTATTCATAATTAAAGGTACTTATCCTTTTAATGAAAAGATGTTAGTTCTACTGGATGCTCTGTATTGAAAGTATAGTGCAACTAAGGGTATTTAAGTCATAAAACGCCAAAGTATGTTGTTTATTTTAGTAACATGACTCTGTAACACTCTAAAAAGCAGTATTTTCTCCTGTTTTACTTTACTTTGCACCAGACAAGCTCATGTCTAGCTCCTTAAAGGAATAATCTTGGAATTACAGACCTTGAGGAAACCTGTTTCAGAGGAGAAAAATCCTATTAAAAGTGGAGGAGTACCCAGTATTGGGGACAATGTTAGTTCCTGAGCTTGAAAAGTAATGTAAAATTGAAGTTAAAAGACAATAACTCTCATGCAGTATGAATTGGTATCAAATACAGGGAAAAGAGGAGATCATTTAAGAGGCTAAAGCAAGGATGCCTGGGTGGCTCAGCGGTTCAGTGGTTGAGCGTCTGCCTTTGGCTCATCCTGAGATCGAGTCCCACATCGGGCTCCTTGCATGGAGCCTGCTTCTCCCTCGGCCTGTGTCTCTACCTCTCTCTCTGTGTCTCTCATACATAAATAAAATCCATAAATGAATGAATGAATGAAAGAGGCTAAAGCAATCACTTGGGAGTACAATAAAAATCCAGACAAAGGTAGTGGAAATGAAAATGAAGGGATCCCTGGGTGGCGCAGCGGTTTGGCGCCTGCCTTTGGCCCAGGGCGCGATCCTGGAGACCCGGGATCGAATCCCACGTCGGGCTCCCGGTGCATGGAGCCTGCTTCTCCCTCTGCCTGTGTCTCTGCCTCTCACTCTCTCTCTCTGTGTGACTATCATAAATAAATAAAAATTAAAAAAAAAAAAAAAAAAAAGAAAATGAAAAGAAAGAGAGAAAGCAAACAGATCTCTCAATGAAAAGATGGGAAGAGAAGCAGACATGGATTTTTCCCCTTTATACTAGCCAAAAGTCAGTGCCAAAAAAAAAAAAAAAATTCAGAGTCAGGAGTGAGAGAGAATATAGCTTCTAGGGAAATTTAAGACAAAATTAGTTCCTTTATATTAAAAGGAATAAAACATAGTTTAGAGACTTTCTTTGCCTTCAGTTACATTTAGAAGAGCAAAAAAGTTACCCATTTACCTGGAAATGTTGATCTTCAATTCTTCCATGTGGATAGACATCTGCCGAAGTTGATCCTTTAGAACACTGCAATTCTCCTCTTTGAGTCTAATTTCTTCTTCTTTGGTTTGAATAGCATCACTGAATTTCCTCTCCCATTTCTTGGCTTCATCTATCACCCTGTCTCGATCATCCTGGAGGGAAGACATGCTCTTCGTGAAAGCTGCAAGCTGGGCCACAGTACTATCCAAGTTTTCCTGAAGTTGCTTAACTTCCCTGTCTTTGTTGTTCAAAGTAATCTGAATCTCCCCCAACGTCTCTTCCAACTGGACTTTTTCTCTCCGCAAAGCATCCAGTTTCTCTTGCATGTTCTTCTTCTCTTTCAGGTGTTTCTCCTCTACCTGCTCCAGTCTTCGCTCCAGATCCTCATCCTTTTGTTTCATTTGGCTTTTTACTGATTCTTTGTTTGACTGAAGTTCCTTTTTCAATTTGAGATTGTCTGCTAGGACCCTTGCTGCTTCACTCTGAGTGTCATCTAGCAGTACTTTGAAGCGAGCCAATTCTGCTTCTGCCTTCTTGCGGTGTTCAGTGGCTTGAGCCAGATTTTCTTTGGTTATTTCCAAATCTTTTTGGGACTCAGTCTGAACAAATTCTAGGGCCTTAACAGTTCTCTCCAGAGCACTAATTTTCTCTTGGTACCTGATGCAGTCCTTCTGCAGTTGCTTTACTTCTTGTTGTTTTTCTTTTAAAAGCTCCTGAAGTTCTTTTGCATGACTTTTATTGCCAGGTCCCTTCTGAGCACCTTGTATTTTCTCCAAATATTCCTTTCGGATTTCTGATTCCACCTTAGTTTTCTCTTTGACTAGCTGCTGCTTTTCTTCTTCCAATTCACTCACACACTTTTTAAGGTTCTGCATTTCAGATTCTAGTAGCTCATTTTTAATTTGGGCATCTGTAACATCCTGATAGTAATTCCCAATGCTTCCATTAAGTTCTGCTAATTGATTCATAAGCCTCTCTTCCAAATCATCTTTCTCTTCTTCTGCTGTCTCCTTTAGCTTGGTAACTCTGGCAAGTTCTTCTTGTATTTGCTGATTTGATAGGTTTATTTTGGTTACTTCTTCCTGAAGCACTTTTAGTTCATTGTCCTTTGCTGATATTTGACTCAGTAAACCACTTCTCTCACTTTCTAAAGTCTGGCTAAATTCCCTTTCTTTCTGCTTCTCTTCCTCTAACTCATCAATTCTTTCTTTGAGCTGATCAATCTGCTGAAGGTAGTTATTAATTTCATCACGTGGGCTGACATTCTCACTTTCATCAAGCTTCTTGGCACTATTTTCTGATAGAACAGACTCTGAATCTTCAGACCTTGCGCTCATGTTCTGAGAGTCTTGCTCATTAGCTTCACCTGGGACAGACTGTGTTGCTCCTTCAATGGTTGCTCCTTCAATGCTCCTCCAATGGTCTCTTTGGTTATCATGTTTCTCAGTGGTTTCTAAGCTACCTTGTTTGATTACATTACTTTCTACCTGATGCTTTAAATCTTGAACCTCTTCACTTAGAGAGTTCTTCTCAGTCATTAAAGCCTCAAACTCTTGAGAAAGGGTTTTATACTCTGTTTTGACCCTTTCTAGTTCCTCTTTCAAGTTGGAATTGGAAGAAAGAAGTGCTTCCATACCATCATTAGATGTACCTCCTGCGGAGTGTACCTCTGCTCTAAGCCGGTCATTCTCCTCTTCCAGTTCTAGGATTTTCTGTTGTTTAGATTTAGCAAACTTTCTCATTTTTTCTTTCATTTCTTCCATTTCCTGTTCAGCTTCCTGCAATTGCTTTTCTGCCTCTTTCTTGTTTGCTTCTGTGCTTCTTAACTTGCCATACAGTTCTTGCTTCTCTTGTCTCACAGTTTCCATGACATGCTGAATCCTTTCTGCCTCATTACTGACATTCTCATAGGACTGCAGAAGAATTTCATATTCTTTTTGTAACTCTTGGTGTTTCTCTTGCCACTCAGTGCTTTCTGCAATCTTAGAACATTTCAAAGATTCAATTTCCTTCACTAAATTTTCCTTGTCTTCAGTAAGATCCTCCAGAGCTAATTTCAGACTTTCACAAGAGCCATTGAGACTTTGATTTTCCATTAAAGACCTGTCCACTTCTGTAATGAGTTTGTCTCTTTCTTCCTGAAGAAGAGCTAGCTTTCCTAAGAACATATCTTTTTCTTTATTTTGAGTAGAAACTTGACTTTCCACATCTGCCAGAGACTTAGTGAGATGTTCAATAGTATCTCTGGCCAAAGACAACTCTTCTTGGAGACCTTTGTTTTCTTTTAGTGCTTCTTTTCGGGATATAAGGGCAGCTTGTAATTTCCTCTGTATTTGTTGCTTTGCTTTACTTTCTTCTCCAGTCTCTTCTGGTTTTTGCTTTATTTCACAAAGTTCTACTTGTAACTGCTTTATCTTCTCATCATGTTCTTTAGCTTGCATTTCCAGCTGTGTACGCAGAGCCTTGATTAAATCCTCTTGTTCCATTATCTCTGTCTGTACTTTCATAAGGGCCTCTTCTTTCTCATTAAGCTGTCCAGAAAGGTATCTAACTTCTTCTTCCTTTTTGCTTATGAGTTTTTGCAGTTCATCTAATTCAGGCTGTAATTCTCTTAAATGTTCTAATCCAGCAATTTCTAGCTGGCTGCTTTCCAATTTTTGTCTCAGGCTTTCTGCATGGGCTTCAGCTTCATGGGATACTGTCCTCAGACTTTGGATTTCCAAACCTTGTTTATTTATCTGCTCTTGTAACTGAAATACCTCTTCAGATTTTTTAGTAAGCTCACTTGTTGCAGAACTAACCTTCAATTCCAACTCCTCTTTCTCAGCCTCTATCTCTTTCAGCTGGGTCTTAATCTGGGCAACAGAAGTACTGCCTTGCAAAGAATCTGCATTACTAGGATGAGAAACCAAGTCAGATTCTGAAACAAGTTGAGCAGGTTGCTGCTCTGCGGTTTTGAATAAAGGTTCTTTTAAACTTTGAGTGGAAGAGCCTGGATCCTGCTGGTCAATGCCCAGGAGTTTTCTGTCTACAGACTCCTTTACTTGAATCTGGAGTTGTCTTAGCTGGTCTCCAATGTTCTCATTTTCCTTGCTCTGCTCATCAAACTGTTCTTGTAAGCGATTATACTCCTCTTTCTGTTGATGGAGCTCCTCCCTAAGATGTCTTTCTTTCTCCTGTGCCTTCTGTAGAATCGCCTTTCGAGAGGTTAACACTTCCTGTAGTTTCTTTTGAAGTTGCTCTCTTTCTTTTTCAAGGTCCAGTATCTTTTCTTCCAGTTCTGGTTTCCAGCGTTCTCCACTACCTGCACCAGGTGGGCTGATCGCCACTGTTTCTTTTACAGGCGCTGCTGAGTCTCCATCACCTACGTCCTTGTTACCTGTGGTTAACTTTTGGATAACTGCTTGGTTTTCAATGATTTCCGCTTGCAGCAAGTCTATTTGGTTTGTCTTTTCTTGCAAGTTCTGATTCATCTGTTTGATCACAGCCTGTAACTGTTCTTCAGTGGCTACCTTTTCTTCTAAATCCTTCCTTACATGTTCTAATTCCACCTCTTTCTCAGATATGGTCTGTTTTAAAGAAATTTCTATTTCTTGGCACTTAGCGGTCACACATTTTTCTGAGCCTTTTTTGCTTTCTTTATCTTCCTCCATTTCCTTCTTCTCACGCTCATTGAGCAGGATCTCTTTTGTAGATTCATCTTTCACTTTGGCCAATTCCTCTTCTAATCTACTGACTCTCTGTAGAAGTTCCTTTCTGTTAATAAGAGCTGCCTGGAGCTTTCTCTTTCTCTGTTCACTTTCTTTCTTTACAAGATCTAATTCATGCTGAAGTTCTTCTTTACTTAGGAGCCCTGCTGGGCTTAGCTCATCATAATTCTGTTTAAGGCCAGAAACAACTTCTTTATCTTCTTCTACCTGCTCTTTTTTTGCCTCTTCAGCTCTGGATAATAAGTTCAGCTGTTCTTTAAGAGTCTTAATTTCAATCCCAAGAGAAAACTTCTCTTCATTAAGCTGAACCATTTTCTCAGTCATACTAAAGCTGATTTCTGTCACTTGCTGATCCTTCTCCAGAATAGTTTGTTGGAGGGTTTCCACATCTCTGTTTTTCTCTAATAAGAGTTGATCCATTTTTGCTATTTCAAGTTCCTTTTGTGAAAGAGCTTGGGAAAGTTCTTCCATCTTATTTGAGATATCCTTCACACTTTCTGCTCCTTTCAGCACTTCAGTCTCCTTCTTCTGCAGCTGGCTTTGCAGGCTTTTTATCAGTGTACTCTGTTCAGAAAACTGAAGCTGTATATCATCCAGCTCATTCTGTAAAACTTCAATTTTCACATCTTTAGATTTTGCTTCTATGCTGAGACTATGGATCTGTTCAGTAAGCAAGTTGTGATGAGTCGTTTGACTTTCATAGTCAAATCTTCTCTGCCTTTCTGCTTCTGCAAGGTTCACTTCCAGTTGTTGTACCTGAGCCCTCAGTTCTGTCACCACACTAAGTTCCTTCACTTGAGAAAGAAGCTGGTCTCTTTCTTCAGACAAAGCAGTGAATGCACTGTTGGTGTTGTCAGCATTTTCCCTCAATTCTTCAATCAACTGGTTTAGGTTGCTGATTTCCTTAGCTTTCTCATCTAAACTTTCCTCGTAGATTTCTTCTGCTTTACGAAAGTTTATCTCAAGCTCTGAAATTTGCCTTTTTAGCCTTTCCAACTCATCCTGATGACACTGACAAATTCCTGGTACAGCAGCAGGGGGTTTGTCAACACCATCTTCCTTCATTGATTTTAATTCCATCCCGGTGTCATTTAAAGGTATTTCCTCAGAAGTTCTATTTTGATGTTTAGTACTCATCTGCTCTTCTTTTTCAACTGTTGGAAGACTGCTTTCTTCATGTGGCATTGAAGGAAAATGTTGCCCTGTATCTTCAGGCAATATTTTCGTGCTAACTGTAGGTATTCCTTCACTCTCTGTCTGCTTCATTTCTTTCTGGTCAGGGACCTCAGGGTCCCCCTCGGCCTTTTTCCCCTGGAGCTGCAACTTAAGAAATGCAATCTCTTTTTGAGCTTCTTTCATTTCCAACAGTAAAACTGACAGTTCTTTATGTTTCTGAGAAAATGTGTTGTCTAGGACATCCTGTCCACTTTCTTCAGCAGAAGAGCTGCTCATATCAAGCCTGGTAACATCAACAACGCTGGTCTATTTTTTTTTAAAAAAAAGAAAGGAAAAGCCTCAGTCAGATGTCTTATAAGAAAAACTTGGATTTCATGCATTTTTCAAAACCTGCAACTTTCTAGTTCAAACTTCCTACCATAAAACTGCTAAATACTTTTAAAATCAGTTTTTATTTCCCAAATTGGACTTCTGAGTGTACCCGTCAATCCTACTGAGGTCAAGCCACATTCATAACACCTATGGTAACCTAGAACTCCTTTTCTGGATATCCCTTACTTGATAAACTTTTTTTTTCTTTGGATTAAAATTCCTATGCGTTTCTCTTAAGAACTACTTAAAAAAAAAGAGAAGCAGGAAATGGAGTAAATTTTGTTTCATCTCATTCCAAAAAGGAAGTTATAACATTCTTTTCCTAAGCTGTCCACTGAGATGGAACTAGTAAATAAGATAGCCATTACCAGATAGGAGATTATCAAACAAGTAGGTTAAGATAAATTTACACCATCAAATAATCAAAAAAGCAGCTCTGCTGAGGCTTGGGTAAGAAATTACAGATTTGACAAAATAATTACCATTATTATTACAAAGATAACTGTGTTAGACTGCTCAATCCATATACATTATTTCAATGATGATGAATTTCATTAGAATTTTACTAAAAGAGTTTGGGGATAGTGTACACAATGAAATCTTCACCTTTGCCAACAGCATCATTTTTTTCCCAGAAAAAAATCCAATTTTATAGGAAGAAAAAAAAACAAAACCATAGGATTGTCAAATAATGTAGTGGCCAAGAGTACAAGCTCTATAGCTCAACTGCCTAAATTCACGTCTGAGTTCTGCCATTTACTAGCAAAAACTGGCATATAGCAAGTATTCAATGAGTATATGCTATTATGTTGGTAACATTCTCAGCCACTGAATAAGAAAAAAATATTCATCATTTTAAAATTAAAGAAAGGTGATCATTTTCATAAACATCATTTTTAATCATTCAAAATTCTTTGCTCTCTGCATTCATATTCAAATTTCTGGAGACTAAAACTAAACACAGTATTTAAGCACAAAGAAAAATTTCCTTTATAATTTCTTCACATCACATTCTTATTTTATCCATCTCTGTATACGTTAAAGACCTAATATAGTCAAGGTATCACTTCTGCCAGAAGACTTCTATGTAATTCCTTTTTTGTTCTAGTTCTCTCTCTCTCTCTCGCCTTAAGTATACTTATTTCCTCTTTTCTGTCATGCTACTTCATTCACTCTCCTCCTTCCCTTGGTCACATTCTCTGTTACTCCCTACAATACCTATAGAATTCAATCCACTTTTTGGTTCAAGTGAAAAATCAAAGTTACCCACGATAAGACAGAGAACCAGAGGTTTTTTTTTTTTGCCACTCTCATTACTTTTTCTAATACTAGTCTTGCCCTTTTGGCTGAGCTTACACATTCTATGAACTTTTTCTACTCATTTTCTCTTATCTCAAAGGATTATCTTAGGCACCTTTCCTTTTGCAATTTCTGTATATTTTTTTTTCCCTTTCATTTCATTATTCTCTGTTTATTTGTTCTCCTTTTTGGTATTGTTTTTCTTTTTCTTAAGAGATTACCATCTTTCTTATCTGTTCCTCTTTTTGATCTACGTTATCTTGTTTTCACTAGACACTAGTGCTGCTAAGCCCCACATTAAGTACCTGAGTGGTCAAACAAGATTCATTTTTATTCTGCCAGTATCAATATAATGCTACAACTTTCAAAATTTAGTTTCCTTTTGCCAATTTTGTGAACAGAGTCAGTAGCCCCATGAAAAGATACTGAATACAAACGTAGTGGTTAATTTAATTGTCAAGTTGGCTAAGGCACAGTACCCAGATACTTGGTCAAATATTATTCTAGATGCTTCTCTGAAGGTATTTTTTTTTAGCTGAGATTAACATTTAAATCAGTAGACTTTGAGTAGATTACCCTCCATAAAAATAGGTGGGCCTCATCCAATCAGCTATAAGCCTTAACCAAAAAAAAAAAAAGACTGACCACCTCCAAACAGAGGGAATTTTGCCAGCAAACTGTCTTCAGACTTGAAACTGTAACTCTTCCTTGGGTCTCTAGCCTGCTGGCCTACCTACCCTTTAGATTTTGGATTTGCCAGCTTCTACAATTGCATGAGCCAATTCCCTTAAAATCAATCTCTCTACATATATACATACTTCCTATTTTGTTTCTTTGAAGAATTCTAATATAGTAATTAAGCAGATACCTTTTTTAGTGATACTTCTGTTAAAAAACGTTATATTATTCCTCCAGTCCACTTATGACTCTATCACTGACTTCTTGATTGGAAGAATAAAGGTACTTAAACATAATACAGCTAACAATAATCTTAAATCAACAGAATATTAAAGAACCACACATTTCTTGTGGTAATTTTCAGGTTATAAAAAGCACCATTCTTCAAAAATAGAATATAAAATGAACCTACACCAATTTAATGGAGGGGAACTAGAGATTTTGTCTAATCTTACTGTGAAACTTTTCTGAGATGGGCAAAGAATTTTGAGATAAATAATGCACTTTGAGAAAGGGATTCTCAAATCCCAAATAAGTGGCTACTGTACTTGCATTCTGGTTCAAGACAAATTTAAAAAATCCAAATATTCAGAAATGAGGAAGACTAAATGGGAAATAATAACCATTATGACTTTCTTAAATAGATCTCACTTTCTAGGTAATGTAATGCTCAGTCAACATCAGAAAATTACAGAAATGTTTAGGTTTGAAGCTAATTCCTCTTGATCTAGTACACATTTTGGTTATTTTAAGAACATATCACTTACCTCACTGACTTCTCTATCTGCCTCTCCACTTCTATTCTGAGCCTCCAAGAGAGTAATCTGAGAAGATAGTTTTTCTGAAAGTCACAAAATAAATATCCTTAGATGATTTATGTAGTGTTTGAGAAAACAGAGGCATGATTGTGTATGAGGCTATCTGAGATGCATGAAATAATCAAGAAGAAAGAAATATAATTTTGGGAAGATAAAAGGATTATGTTATTAAAAAAAAGTGGCAAGAGAAGATGAGATATAAGATAGAATGGTAAAAAAAAAAAAAAAGAATGGTGCTAGGTAATAATAATCTGAGTGAAGTATATAAATAGTGGAGGGTTTTAAAGGAGAAGGACACCAGAAGTAGCAGCTATTTTTGTGGTATAATTTGGGACTTCTAGGGTGATAAGTCTTCTTTGGTTTATCAATAATGCTACTGTATTCATAATATACATCTTACATTAGGATTAGGAGCATCTGGGGGTCTGTCAGTTAAGTGGCCAACTCTTGATTTCCACTCAGGTCATGATCTCAGGGTCCTAGAATTGAGCCCTGCATTGGGCTCTGCATTCAGTGGAGAGTCTGCTTGAGATTCTCTCTCCCTCTCCCTTCACCCTTCTGCCTGCTCACATGCACACTCTATCTTTCCCAAAAATAAGTAAATCTTAAAAATATATATATGTGTGTGTGTGTGTGTGTGAGTGTATGTTTTACATTAATATAGCACATAAATGTCAATATTCTTTCATAAAGATGTCAAATTTTGCACTAGGGGCACCTGGGTGGCGCAGCTGGTTAAGCGTCTGCCTTGCATTCAGGTCATGATCCCGGGGTCCTGGGATCAAGCCCCACATCAGGCTCCTGACTCGGTGGGGAGCCTGTTTCTCCCTCTGCCTTTCCCCCTGCTTGTGTTCTCTTTCACTCACTTTTTCTGTCAAATAGATAAATAAAATCTTAAAAAAAAAAAAAAAGTTTAGCACTAGAACAGAGCTATCCATCTCCTCAGTGAAAATATAAGGAAACAGAGAATGACATGACCTACAGCTATTTCACAGAGAGCTGGGATCATAATCCAGTCTCCCAAGTTCTACCCCATGTTCTATTTTAATGCATACATATAAAAAGGGTAGTAGGTGGGTGGGTGGCCGGGCTAACTAGGGGATGGGCATTAAGGAGGGCACATGATGTGATGAGCACTGGATGTTATATGCAACTGATGAATTACTGAAAACTACATCTGAAACTAATGACATACTATATGTTGGCTAACTGAATTTAATAATTTAAAAAAAAGTATACCTTGGAGGACAAAAATACTGATTATTAATAGGCCCCCAAGAGGTTTATATTCTTTTGAGAAGCTAAGATAGATATATCAAAGGAAAATAAGCGCATATTTTTTACACTACATCTAGGTGTCTTAACATGACCTACATGGGCTCTCATGAGTTTACCCCACTTACTCTACAATCTCCTCTTCTGCACTGCCCCTTTTTGTTCACTCAACTCCCAAAATACTGGTCTTACTTCTGTCTGCAAACATATCAAATTTATTCAGATCTCATGATAATTTGCATTGCTCTTTTCTCTGCTTGGAATGCTCCTTGCTCAGCCTCTTTGCATGGCTGTCCCCTTTCTAGCATTCAGGTTTCAAGTTAACAGAGAGGGCTACTGTGATCACTCTAATGCCGCTTTCCTCTTCCCCCATGCATACTTGCACTTACCTATTTTATTTTTATCCTAATAGTTATATACTTATTTATGGCCTATCTTCCCCTCTAGTATATTCAGGGCAGCATCTGCAGCAACTAGATACCTGCCTGGCACAAAGAACAGGTACCACAGAAATCTGTTAAATGAATGAATGACAACTCAAGAAACAAATGAATTCAAAACGGTATATGATGTGTTCAAACACCTCACAAGATTATTTGGGGAAGAGGTACAGTGGCAGAAATGGAAGTACAAAAGGTGAGTTGAACAAAGTATGACACACAAAGCACAAGTAACCTGACACCAAATACAAAAACCAATACAGAAAATCTTAAGGCCAGTGATCCCTGCAGGAAAAAGCAAAGAGAATGGAACTTGTAACACCTCTAAACTATAATAAGCTACATGACAGTGATAAGCATTGTTTGCAAAACTGCAAAATAAGCATCATGGAAAGGTCTCAGAGAAGTGCTTTAAGTGGGTTGAATAATGAGCTGAATTTGCAGCATTATGTATTAACAATGGTGAGAATATCTTTGTCTAACAAAGATATATAATCCCCAGTGTTTTGAGCTAAGTAGAACTGAAGAGTGGTTAAGGTGGAAATACTGTCTTTACAAACTTTATTTGGTATTCATTCTCTTCGAAGATAAAGCTGTACAGTAGTGCAGTTTATCACGGATAAAATAGATCATTAATGCACTATTAACTACATGTTACTATAACCATTAAGGTTCTTGTGAAGTAAGTAGTAAGTAAAAGGAAGTTATGTCTTTTTTCTTTATTATTCACACATAGTCTACCAGAAAAAAATGCTGTTTTTGTAGTTCAATCCAACAAAATTTTATTTGGCAGCCACTATTTGCCAAGGACTGCACTAGTTCTTGGTAAAAGGTAAAGCAAAGGTGAAAAAGAAAAATGGTTCCTACCCTTGAAAGGCTTATACTTTATCTCTGAAGAGTTTATAAAATATAAACATAAACAGAGGATTTTAATACAATGTTAAAGGAAAGTCAAGAATGTTAGTGAGGCGCAAAAATTTAATCCAACTGACAAGGATCACAGGGTCAACTTCTGAAAAACATAATATCCTAGTTGAGGCCTAAAAGATGATTAAGAATTAGCCTGGCTCAGGGAAAGGGATAGGGCTCTAAGTAGTATATTAGTATTAGCAAAATCCAAAATGTTTTCTACTTTTGGACCTTTATTTATACTGATCTCTGTTATCTCATCTCCAAAATTTATTACCAGGAATGTCCTTTCTTTCTTCATTTTGCTATTGAAAAATTCACCCTCTTATTAGTTCCATTAGTTCCTATTCAAGCCATGCTCCTGAAAAGATCCCTTGACCACTCCAAGGTAAATATAATACAGATATCCTGCAGCATATCCCATAATATAAAATGTTATACTTACATAAACACTGACATGGTGCTTTGTTTATGGTGTATTAATGCTATCTTCAATAACTACCATCAGTGCTAAGATCTTTACTGTCATAGAATCCAAAAATCTATATATATGTATAGTGATAAAAGCAGAGGTACATGTGAGCTAAGAAGACAGAGAATTACAGTTGTCATTTATACATACCATTCTCAGCTTTCAGCTCTTCCAGCTCAATAGAACTAAGAAGCAAAGCTTTCTTTTCATTCTCTAGTTCTACCACTTTCTTCTGCAAAAAGGCAATATTCTCCTCATTGACGGCCTAAATTGTAGAGACAACAAATTAATGATTCTTAGTGAAAACTCTCACATTAATGCCCAGACAGGCCCTGCATTTTTGTCTTCTAAAAGTTCTCCAGCCATGAAAATACTTTTAAAATGGCATCTGCTTATCTGCATCTTTAAAGTAATGTTTTTTTACCAGAAGACAGAAAATCTTTCACACAAACTTCTAGTTCATTGGCTTTCAAATTTAAAAATGGACTCTGGATTACAAAGAATCTCAAGTCTGTTGCATAAGAAAAAAGATTTTCAGGTCCACAAACTTTGATTAATGCCACTGGATAATAAGGTCAGTCTCTTATAGGAGACTAAATATGAAGGGAGACTCCCAAAGAACAAGAACAAAAGTTAACATGTAACCTTAAGGAAAAGAAGAAGAGCCATAACTGTTTTTGTTTTTTCCAAGAATAATAAAAATTATCTTGTGCTTCATTAATGCATCCATATTGATTTGGTTTTCCTAGTAAGGAAATGGAAAACCATTTATCTAATTATGACACATCCTTAGTTGTATGTCGTTTCATATGTTGTTCTTCTCCAAGGGGATTATTCTATACAATTCTTCATAAAAGTGTAGAATTTTTGAGCCTTGAGGGTCTTTTCAGTTCACTCAGTCCTAAATTGTCATTTGATGTTTAAAGAAACGGCAAGACATGAGTTAAAGGATTCTATGATTTTTATCCTGAGGGAAGTTCCCATTTGCATTACACAGAGCAAGTAAAATATGGGTAGAAAAGCTGCAGAATGAGAGCCTGAAAAACTAGAAAGACTGGGACAACCGCAGCTGCCAGACTGTAAGAGGGGAAATCAAAGAAAGGAGAAAAAAATCACCATGAAGGAGCCCTAAATTCTAGGCATAAATTTAGCCCAATCACTGGCTAAACAATTAACTATGCATTTGCAAGGCTGACTCAAAACAGAAGAGCTAGGGCAAAAAATAACTGAGTTTTGAATGGCTGCCCACCATAGGCCAGAGCCGATGGTTTGAATACAAATTATTGTTCTTTTTTTTTTTTTAAGATTTTATTTATTTATTCATGATAGTCACAGAGAGAGAGAGAGAGAGAGAGAGAGAGGCAGAGACACAGGCAGAGGGAGAAGCAGGCTCCATGCAGGGAGCCCGACGTGGGATTCGATCCTGGGTCTCCAGAATCGTGCCCCGGGCCAAAGGCAGGCACCAAACCGCTGCGCCACCCAGGGATCCCTAAATTATTGTTCTTAAAAAAAAAAAAAGATTCTATTTATTTGACTGAAAGAGAATGAGACAGGAAGAGAGTACAAGTGGGGAGGAGAGGAGGAGCAGAAGGAGAAGCTGGATTCCAGCTGGACAGAGAGCTTGATGCAGGGCATGATCCCAGGACCCTGAGATCATGACCTGAGACAAAAGCAGATGCTTAATCGACCCAGGCACCAAATTACTGGCTTTTAAAAAGTAATAAAAACTCCTGAGAGTTCTAGAAATAACAAAAGAGAATATTATGAACAAAACTTTCACAATATTCAGGTTAGAATACAAAATCACTCACCACACAAACAGGGAATGTCACACCTATTCTCAAGAGAAAACATAATCAACAAAGATGAAGCACAAAATGGTACAGATTTTAGAACTAGAAAAAAAAAAAGAATTTTAAGGAAGCTATTACATGTATGCTCACAATGTAAAGGAAAATATGCTCATAATGAACGAAAAGATACGGAATTGTAGTAATACAAAGAAACTATAAAATAATGAACTACTCAGAAGTTCTAGGACTAAAAAGCAGAAGACCTGAAATGAAAAATTCAATGGGTAGGCTTAAGTAGAACCTATATGAAAGAAGAAAGTCTTGGTGAACTTGAAGACAGATCAACAGAAATTATCCAATCTGAAGTTTGAAAAAAAGAAAAAAAAAAAAGAAAAGTGAACAGAGCCCTCAGGAACTTGTGAGAAAAATAAAAGGTTCAATATATTTGTAATTGGAGTGCCATAGGAGAGCAAGGACATAATGGAGGAAAAAATTTATTTGAAGAAATAATGGCAAAAATTTTCCCAAATATAGATTAAAAAGTTCAACAGGGATGCCTGGGCAGCTCAATGGCTGAGCATCTGTCTTCAGCTCAGAGCATGATCCCAGGGTCCTGGATCAAGTCCCACATCAGACTCCCTGTGGGGAGCCTGCTTCTCCATCTGTGTCTGTGTGTCTCTCATAAATAAATAAAATCTTTAAAAAAGGGACACCTGGGTGGCTCAGCGGTTGAGTGTCTGCCTTTGGCTCAGGGCATGATCCCCAGGGTTCTGGGATCGGGTCCCGCACTGGGCTCCCTGTATGAAGCCTGCTTCTCCCTCTGCCTGTGTCTCTGCCTCTCTCTGTGTCTCTCGTGAATAAATAAATAAATATTTTTTAAAAATCTTAAAAAAAAAAAGTTCAACAAAAGCTAAGTGAGAAAATTACAGAAGAAAACCAAAACTAAGTATGTCACAGACAAAGATAAAATCTTAAAATCATCCAAGAAAAAAATGATACTTTACATAGAGGGGAATAATAATTTGAGTAATTTGACCAATTGTTGGAAGAAAATTATAGGCCAGAAAATAATAAAACACAATCTTTAAAGTCCTGAATTCCGTCGATCCAGAATTATATAACCAGTACAAAATACCTTTCAGGATTAAAAGCAAAATAAAAACATTTTTAGATAGGTGTCAGTGGGTTCTGGAAAAACTTCAAGTAATCTACTATATGTGTGAATGGAATCCCCAAAAGAGGCGAGAGAATCAGAAAAAAATAGTTTACTAATTAATGGCAGAAAATTTTCCAACCTGATGAAAACTATAAACACAAAGATTCAAAAGGCTCCAAGAACTCCAAGCACAAGAAACAAAAAACTACACCAAGGTACTATCTAATCTAAGTATTCAAAACCAGTCATAAGATCCTAAAAGCTGCCAGGGCGGGGCAGAGGAGATAAGGATGATAGTAGATTTCTTCTCAAAAAGTAAAATGCAAGAAAGAAAGACTAGAGTAACAGGCTTAAAGCATTGAAAGAAAAAAAACATCAATGTAGAATTCTGTAGTCAGCAAGAATATCTTTCAACAACAAGGGAGAAATAAAGATGTCTTCAGACAAATAAGAACTTTAAGAACTCATCACCAGCAGACCTGCACAATCGTGTGTATACACACACACACCAACATACATGCACAAGTTAAAGGAAGTCCTTCAGACAGAAAGAAAACAATACCAGATGGAAATATGAAACTATACCAGAGTTCAGCAACTTTTGAGGCCTTCTACCTGTTTTTGTAAGTAAAGCTGAACTGAAAATCAGTCACAATCATTTATCTTTGTTCTATATCAGCTCTTGCTCTATAATGGCAGAGTAACTACAAAAAAAAGATTATATGACCCACAACACCTAAAATATTTACTATTTGTCCCTTTTCAGAAAAACACTGCCAATCCCTGATCTACCCTAAAGAATAAAAAGTATCCAAAATGGTAACTGCAATGATAGTTAAATATTCTATTATTTGACTGTCTTTAAATAATAATTGAATAAATAACAACTTAATTAACAATTTGTTTATATATGTTATATTTTTGTATTTTTTATAAAATAGATATGAGTAAAAGAATAACATAAAAACCAGAAATGAAGAAATGCATGTATATAAGTTCTTATTCTATACATGCAGCAGCGTAATATTATGTGAAGGTAAACTGCAATAATGACAGAGACTATAACCCATAATGTGGCCACTAGAATAACAAAACAAAGAATTATAGCTAATAATCTGCAAGGAGAGAAAAATAAAATCATAAAAAATACTTAGTAAAAAAAAAGATAAGAAAACAGTTGGTACAATAGAAAATAACAAGGTCAGAGACTTTTACATTATATCAATAATTTTTTTAAATTTATTTATGATAGTCACACAGAGAGAGAGAGAGAGAGGCAGAGACACAGGCCAAGAGAGAAGCAGGCTCCATGCACCAGGAGCCCGACGTGGGATTCGATCCCGGGTCTCCAGGATCGCGCCCTGGGCCAAAGGCAGGCGCTAAACCGCTGCGCCACCCAGGGATCCCTATATCAATAACATTAATGTAAATAGTCTGAACACTCCAACTTACAGCAGAGACAGGATAAGAAGTAGGCTCAAATTCTGTGCTGGATACAAGCAATGAACTTTAAATACAAAAATACAAACAAGTTAAAAGTAACAGAATGAAAAAAAGATGTATGTTTTGAACCATTAAAAGAAAAGTCCAGTAGCTCTATTACTATCAAACAAAAGTACATTTCAAAGCAAAAAGAATGTCATCAACGTCATCCAGAATAAAGAAGGCCATTTCATAATAAAAAATGGGTCACTTAATTAAGACCTAAAAATCCTAAATGTTTAAGCCCATAGTAACAGCTTGAAAATAAATGATGTACAAATTGATAGAAGAGGGAGAAATAGATAAATCCACAACTATAATCTGAGATTTTAATACTCCTGTTGATAATTGAGAAAACAAGCAGAAAAGCAAATGATACAGTATATTTGAATAACATAATCAACAAGCCTTACATGATTGACATTTACACGACACTCCAGTCAATAACAGCAATTATTTTCAAGTACAAATGGAAGATTTTGCCAAAATAGACAATATTCTGGGCCATAAAGGTCTGAATCAATTCCAGAAGATTCGAGTTATACAAAGTATGTTTTGACCACAATAGAATTAAAATAAAAATCAGTAATAGAAACAGCTCCTGGAACATCATCCCCAAATATCTAAAAACTAAGTAATCCAAGAAGCAAAGAAGAAATCAAATAGGAAATTAGTATTTTGAACTAAGTGAAAAAGGAAACACAACAGAATTTGTGAGATATGCCAAAGAAGATGGTAGGGAGAAATTTATAGTGCAAAACACCTACGTTGGAAATAAGAAAGTTCTCAAACCAGTGGCCTCAGCCTCTACCTTAAGAAGCTAAGAGGAAATCAAATCCAAAGCAAACAAAAGAAAGTAAATAATAAAGATTAAAGCAGATATCAACAAAACAGAAAACAACAGAGCATCAATGAAACCAAAGCTGGTTTTTCTGAGATCAATAAAGTCGGTAAACCTTTGGGCAGTATAAGTATGTATAAGTATGTATAAGAAAGAAAACGCAAATTACAAATATCAGGAAGAGGGGTGACATCACTATAGCTCTACAGATATTAAAAGGGATAATTAGGGACTATTGCAAACAACTTTATGGTTTTAAATCTGACACTTTAGATGAAATGGTCCAATTCCCTAAAAGATACAAAATACCAAAGTACAATAAAAAAGAAACCAGTAACCTGAAAAGCCATATAGCTACAAATGGAATTGGTAGGGGAAAAAAATGCGCCCAAAAAGACAACTCTAGGACTAGATGGCTTCATTGGTGAATTTCCAAAAAACATTTAAGGAAAAAATAATACCCAGCCTACACAAAATCTTCCCCCAAAAACTAAAGAGGTAAGAATACTTCCCAATTCATTCTAAAAGGCTAGCTTTACTCATACAGCAAAATCAGATAAAGAAATTACAAAAAAACAACAGACAAAAATTCCTCATCACACAGATGCAAAACTTTAAAACAAAATTTTAACAAATGTAATTTAACAAAACAGAAGGGTCATATATCATTACCAAGTGAGGCTTATCCCTGGAACTCTCATACATTGCTGATGGGAATGGAAAATGGTACAACCACTTTGCAAACAGCCTGGAAGCATCTTAAAACCTCTCAAATACCTAGGTGATCCAGGCATTCTACTTCCAGGTATTTTCTGAGAGTAAAGAGAGCATAGGTCCAAACAAATATTTCTAAAGTTTTTTTTGTGCGTTTTGTTTTTTTTAATTTTTATTTATTTATGATAGTCATCACAGAGAGAGAGAGAGAGAGGCAGAGACCAGGCAGAGGGAGAAGCAGGCTCCATGCAGGGAGCCCGACGTGGGATTCGATCCCGGATCTCCAGGATCACGCCCTGGGCCAAAGGCAGGCACCAAACTGCTGCGCCACCCAGGGATCCCCCAAACAAATATTTCTAAAAGAATATTCATAGAAGCTTTATATCTAACAGCCAAAAACTGTCACAATCCAAATAAACCTTGACCCTTCCCTTATACCACACACAAAAATTTATGTGAGGTTCAGAGACTGAAATGGTAAAGTTAAAACCATAAAGGTTGTGGGAAAAAAAAAAAAGAAAAATCTTCATGACTTGGCATTATTAAGCAAAAATTTCATAGTTAGAACACAGAAAATTATATCCATAAAAAATGATAAATAATAGATTTTATCAAAATTATAAAATGTCTGCTAATTAAAAGATACCATGAAGGATATGAGTAGGAGGTATGCCATAGCATGAGAGAAAATAGTCACCAAACATTTGAAAATAAACCAGTATTCAGGATATATAAAGAATCCCCTCCACTCAATAATAAAAAAAACAAGAATTTGATTTAAGTGGAGAAATGATTTGAAAGGGTACTTCATCAAAAGAAGATATACAAATGGCCAAGAATCTCAAGAGAAAACATTCAACATCATTTATCAGGGAAATGCAAATTAAAACCATGAGACACCACCATGCACCCATTAGAATGACTAAAATTTTTTAAACTGACAATATCAAATCATATATTTTAGGTGGGAATATAAAATAATACAGCCACTTTGGGAAATGATCTGCCAGTTTCTTAGAAAGCTAAATACAGGGAAGCCCGGGTAGCTCAGTGGTTTAGTGCCACCTTCAGCCTGGAGCGTGATCCTGGGGACCCAGGATCAGGTCCCACATTGGGCTCCCTGCATGGAACCTGCTTCTCCCTCTACTTGTGTCTCTGCCTTTCTCTCTCTCTCTCTCTCTCTCTCTCATGAATAAATAAGTAAAATCTTTCTTCTAAAAAAAAAAAAAAGAAAGCTAAATACATACTCTATAGCCCAGTGATCTCAACTAGGATCCACTGAAGACAAATGAAAACATGTCCACACAAATACTTGTACGAGAATATTTATAGCAGCTTAATTCATAATGGCCAAAATATGAAAACGCCCAGGTATTCATCAACAGGAAATTATAGCACAGTCATGCAAAAAGAAAATGCAGAATATTCACAAAATGGAGTACTTCTCAGCAATATAAAAGAATACATTATGATATATGCAACGATATGGATGAATCTCAAAACATGCTGGGTGTTAAGAAGCTTTACACAAAAGAGTATGTATATTGCATGATTACATTTACATTATGTTGTAAAACAGGCAAAATTAATCTATGGTGACAAAACAGAACGCTGGTCAGCTCTAGAAGGTTAGGATGTGATTGGCTGTGAAAGGGTATGAGGATACTTTGTAGGGTAATAAGGATATATCTTGATAGGGATTTGGGTAACACGGGTGCATGCATTTGTCAAAAATCAATGAATAATACACTCAATGTTTATACATTTCATGTTTATAAATCTTAATTCAAAAGAAAAAACTATTAATATTAAAAATCAGTCAATGACATGCATGCTGAAAAACATTCTCATTTCTGCAATTTGCTGTGAAACACATAAAAAATGAACTGGTGAATGGATAAATGGATCTTTGATAAAACAAATATAATAAAATGTTGATAGAATCTAGATAGTGGCTATATACATGTTTTGTATCAAATTCTTTCAATTTCTTTGCATTTACTGAAAATATGTTCTTAAACATTGAAGGAAAAAGTTGTGATTTTGAGAATAGAGGAGATTGGAATGCCTAGAAGCTAGAAACCAGGAAGCAAAAATTTTTATCAGTACACAGTACTGCCCAGGAACCGTGGAACTCTGCTGGTCAGTAAGTCTGACAGTTCAGAAGGGTATGATTTTATAATGGAGATGAATAAATCCAGTTATCCTAGCTTGACAGTAGCCAATAAAAATCATCAAACTCACTCTGTTTTGATAACCATGCTCCATAAGCAATCTTCTGGTGATTATAATCTAGCTTCCCATAGAGATTTTTAGAGGAGAAAAAGAGAATATACTGACCAAACAACAGCTAATTGGCAGTTAAAGTTTTTACTGTTAATTAATTAATGGGAGGATTATGATTTATATAATAAACTTTTAAGTCTGATTAGACTGAATTGTATACATTAAAGGTGGTGAAATTTCAAACTGCCAAAAACAAAATTGACTTCTCAGCTGAGAAAATGGATTATAAGATCAAAACAATGATTTACTTTCAATATGGAATTCTAAGACCTTAGAATCAGAAAGGTTCCTGAGATCATGGTGCTTGTTATCTATTATATTGTCATTAACCATTTTTGAGACACTAAATTAATGGTTTTCATGATTCCTTTCAACTGGAATCGCCTCCAAAAAAGCATCTTATCAGGCAAAAAAGACTTATATTACTTTCTGGCTAAAAGAAAGCTTATATTACTTTCTGGTGTAAATTCTCATTAGAGCACCTAGGTATGATACAGCAAAGACAGATCACATTCATTAGAAGTATACATTTCATTACCTGTGTATCCTCAGTATAAACATCTGGGAGAGAAGCTTGAGATGCTGTTTCATGTTTAGGCAAGGTTGGTCTGCTTAGAAACTGAGTAATTTCTTTGGATTTTTGCTGGAGTTGATCTAAGGAAAACAAAGTAAGTAAATAGAAATGATCTCTACTGCAAGTCTAAAAACGTGGTAAGCTATTACCTCCTAGAGATACAGCACATGCTGTTCACTCTAAGTCAGTTATGTTAACTAAAATGAGGATGCCAATGACAACATGTTTTTAACTCTTTAAATTCTCTGAGGGACCAAAGGGCATTTCAGTAAACCACTTCCTTAAAACGTAAAATAAAACAAGCTTAGAATCATTCACAAAGTCATTCTTCCTTGAAAATGCCTTTAGTATTTTTAAATTCTATTTTCTTCACTCCTCATCGAAGCATCATGAATCCCATTGAGACAATATAGCACAACTCTAAACATGTACACAGTCCACTCAAGAGGACAGTGTGCTAATGTAACACACTGTTCCTATATAATGCCCCTCAAGGCTTTCTGGTTAAAGTTCGGTTCCTCAATATAGATCTTTAACTTAAATCTTCCTAAAATCTTTCCTTTAAATATATGTCAATGTATTAGAATTAAATTAGTGGCATGTATTACTTTATTTACTTTTTTTAAAGATTTACTTTTTTTCTTTTTTATTCACAGAGACAGAGAGAGAGAGAGAGAGAAAGAGAGGCAGAGACACAGGCAGAGGGAGAAGCAGGCACCATACAGAGAGCCTGACGTGGGACTCAATCCCAGGTCTCCAGGATCACGCCCTGGGTTGCAGGTGGCGCTAAACCGCTGCGCCACCAGGGCTGCCCAGATTTACTTTTTAAGATTTATTTATTTATTTGAGAGAGAGAGAAAGAGAGAGCATGTGCATTCTAGTGGGGGAGGCTCAGAGGGAGAGGAAAGAGAAAATCCCAAGCAACTCAACACTGAGCATAGCAGCCTAATGTGGGGCTCAATCCCATGACTCATGAGATCAAAACCTGAGCTGAAACCAAGAGACAGATGCTTAACAAACTAAGCCACTCAATGTCCCTGCATTACTTTAATAACATTTAAAAAAAAAAGTTTTCATTAAATCTTAAAGGATAAAATTTTTCCTTAAAAAAAAAGATCATCTATAAGTACTGATTCATCTTTAGAAGTAAAAACGGAAAAAAAAAGAAAAGTAAAAATGGCTCCATGCAATCAATCTCCCTACCTATGCATCTAGATCTAGCCTGAGTTTTCCAAAAATTGATTCAAACTCTACTCATTTCAGTCACTGAATCCTAGAGACTGCACTCATGTTTCACACATTATTCTTTTTAACATATGACACATCATTATCAATAGTTTCTATTACTATAATGATAATCAAAATATATTTTTTAAGATTTTATTTATTCACGAGAGACACAGAGAGAGGCAGAGACAAAGCCAGAGGGAGAGGCAGGCTGCCTGCAGAGAGGCTGATGCAGGACCCAATCCCAGGATCCAGGGACCACAACCCAAGCCAAAGGCAGACGCTCAACCACTGAGCCACCCTGGTGCCCAATAATCATAATATTAATCCAAATTGTAATTTCGGCCAAAGACAGGAGAAATGACAAAGAGCTCAGAAGAGATGCCTTTCTTAATTCTTCTACTGATTCAATTGCTTTCAATTGAATTTGCTTTCAATTGAATGATGTCATTCACAGATCCCAGAAATTTGGAAGTAGAAGCCACTCAGGTGCTAGACAGTGGACTTGAAAGACAATCAAATACTGACCTTCCAGTTGTTGAATGACCTGAGCTGAATGAAATGCCTGTTCACTCTTATCTTGGACAAGCTTTGAATTTTCCTCTTTCAGAGCATCACAGGCAGAGTGTAGTTCTTGCTCAGTCTTTTGAAGATTCAAAATATGAGAGATCTTTTCTTCCATTTCTGCTTGGTGTTTCTGTTCCAAAGCACAGTACCGGGACTGTAGCTCAGCCTGAGCTTGACCTGCTTGCTCAAGCTGTTCCAGAAGATGATGCATTTCTTCCTGCAGGTTATGGAAGGATAATTTTCTCTCTGACACCTCAAGTTTCATCTTTTCCATCAGAATCCTGGACTCCTGTCTTTCTGTTTCTACAGTGTTCCTTAAAGTATTATGCTCAGTTTCCATCTGCTGTAACTGCTGAGAGAGAATCTAAGAAAAAAAGACAAAGCCTCATGAGCCATAAATTCATTCTTTCTTTTCAATAAGCATAGTGAAGTGCCTCTTCTAGGTAAAGCAAGGGATATGACACTCAGGACCTAACCTACAACTAACTGCATAAGACCCTGTTTTTGCTTCTTGATACTTTTAACAATTTATATTCATACGTATTTATTTGTACCATTATCTCTTACTTTCTCTCTCATTATAAAATAAGTTCAATAAGGGAAGGGATTTTGTTTTATCACTACTGTTCTTTAGCACCTAGCACAGTACATGTCGTATTGAGGACCTAGTGATCAATAAATGCTGAATGAATGAACGCAGTCTCTGCCCTCGTGGAACTGAAGAGTTCAGTGGGGCAGTCACATTTAACCAAATAATTATAATACAAAAATGGCAGAGGCCATGAGAGAGATACTTATATTAACAAGAGCAGAGAAGAAGGGAAATTTGCCAAAAGTCACAGAGCTGTAACTCTATAGTAACTAGTAAGAGGCACAAATGAGACTTGAACCCAGCTGTCTGATGACAGTGAGACCAGAGGCCTTGGGATCAGGATACAGGTTTTATTAGGATAGGAGATATGGGAAAATGTTTCAATGCAAGAAAGTCCTCCTCAAGGAGAGTTGAAAATTGAGATGACTGACTTTCTCCAACAGCATGAAGCACCCAGATGAACAAGCAGAGAATGTGGACTTATCACCGGTGCCACATTAGTATTTGGCTACTTGATGTGATAAGACCAGGTCACAGGAATCCAAGGGCTGATAAAAGAGTAGTCCAAATGGTCAAACATGGGTCAATAGCAGACAGGGAAAGGAGAGAGGCCAGGAAAGAACTAATATACCAGAGGAACAAGGTGAAAAGATTGGGGGATTTCAATAAGAATGAAGGTCAGGCCAGTCTGAGAAAGGGAATGACAGTATGGGATGGGATACTTGAGCTTAAGATTTTAAAACTTTAATTTTTCTTTGTATATTTTTTTATTGGAGTTCGATTTGCCAACATATAGTATAACACCCAGTGCTCATCCCGTCAAGTGTCCCCCTCAGTGCCCATCACCCAGTCAACCCATCCCCCCCACCTTCCCTTCCACTACCTCTGTTCGTTTCCCAGAGTTACGAGTCTCTCATGTTTTGTCACCCTCTCTGATTTTCAATTTCACTCATATGGGGAATATAAAAAATAGGGAAAGGGATCATAGAGGAGAAGAGAGAAAATTAGTGGGAAAAATAAAAAAAATTAAGATTTTAAAACATCGTGTCTGATCACTTTAGATTCAGGGAATATTGCATGATGAATTATTTCAAGCCAACAGAGAATCAACCAAAACAAACAAGGGATAGTACATTAAGCACAAGAACCATCTGAGATAGCAAAAGAGCAATATGACAGAAAGGAAACTGACTAGAGGACAGTAAGGACATTCTAGAGAAGTTAGGACCCTAGACCTAAAAGCACAAAGAAAAACAGCCACAATGAAAGATGTGGAATGCACGCTTAATCAGGGAAGGAACTATACCTGTTTTGCTCATCACTGTATCACCACCATTTAAGCACAGAGTATTTGTTGAAAAAATGAATAAATGGCATCAATTCTCAGAAGGCTTACCATTTTATCCATGCTGCCTAGGAAACTGAAGTGGAAGTGGGGATGTCTGGGTGGTTTGGTCAGACTGCCCTGGGCATGGAGCCTGCTTAAGATTCTCTTTCTCTCTCTCTCTGCTCCTTCCCACCTCCCTTTCTCCCTCTCTAAAAAATAAATAAATAAATAAAAATAAAGCAGGAACAAATACTCCACTCCCAAGGCAGGCAGTAAAGATCACAAGGCAGTACCTGGTTTTTCTGTTCAGCACAAGTTAGTTCCTGTTGCAGCAAGCCCACAACCTGAGCACGGCCCAGTAAAGCTTCTTCATGCTCCTCAAGTTTCCTCTGCAGCACTCTTAATTTCTGAGAATGAAATGTTTTAGATACAATATGCAAAACCAGTGAGAACCATTCTCTGATTACCTTTCAAAATATCATGTAGATGTGTGCTTAAGGTCTTTGGATGTTGAAGATGACAGATTAAAGAATGGGACACCAGCATGCCATGCTTCCCATCGAGCAGCAAAAAAGAATCTCCAAAAATACCTTCTCCAGTACACTGACAACAACTAAACTGAGACACAAGCAAGCCCCTGAATTAGGGAGTCTTTTTAATTAGAGAAAACAAAATGTCCACCTTTCAAATTATAAAGTCAATGTCCTATGCCTAAGCAAAAGTACATGTATATCTCACTCACCGAAGAGAACATTCTCTGCAGGTAAGAACCATTTCTCTTCTAGCTTCATGCATAGGACATGCACTCGATAAACAATTGTTGGATAAATAAATCAATGATATATGTACATATTAATATTCTACTTCAAAAAGTGCTGTATTCTGAAACTTTATTTAGTGGTATATTCTAAAGGATTACTTAGAACTTGGAAGAAGTTTTCACTCAAAAACAATTAAATGAATCAACCATGAAATACCACTGGAGCACTTCTAGTTACCACACTAAATAAAAACACACTAAATAAAAACAAATACCTTCAAGTTAGTAGATGATAAACTTAAAAACAATGAAGCCAATTTCCAAAATATACTCAATTAATTTTTTAAGAATATTAATATAAATAAAAGACTTTATGATTTCAAAATCACTCCTTTTCAACTTTAATTTGTTCAAGGTTTACGCCGGCTTCATTGATTTGAAGCTTTAGATCATGTCTTTAATGTAGCTACAATTGGCAAACTGAAGAGAAACAGATTTCTGACTACCACATACATTTGCCAACTAAATTCAGCTTTTGAGTACCAACAACCTGGTTAGAGGCATAAAAGGCAAGGTAAGGACAAGGAAAAATAATTAATATGCAATGGAAGATACGATCACCAAAAAGAAGTCAATTAAGGAGCATGCTAAGACCAAGTGGAGAACAATATGTAAGGGTAGAAAAGTGGCTGTGATCAGGTAATTAAATGTTAACCAAATGACAGTCATTCTACTAAGTTTTAGCAACACACCTGTTGCATCTCTGTTTCCACATCTGCCTGGGTTACTAACTGAAGAAGCTCATCTTCATGAAGACGAACTTGTGTTTCAAAGCGGGCATCTTTCTCTCGGACCACCTGCTGCATGGAACTCAACTAAAGACACACACCAGAGAAACTATACACGTTACACTCCCCGAATATTGCACAAACATAACTCACACACTATTCTCCAAAGATACACTCTGAGAACTGATAGAGAATAGGTTTTTTTTAATTAAATTTTTAATGTCAAGGATGAGAATGTTGGAAGAGAGATAGGCCTGACAGTAACTTTCAAATGTAACAGAAATCCTATTATCAAACTCAGAAATCAGCCTAAATATAAATTTTGATTAAAAAATACATTTGCATGGTTACTAGAAATGTTTACATAAAAAAGATATATATTTTTTTAAAGTTCGCAGATTACAATATTGGCCTACAAAATGAAATTAGATTTCTGTTAAGTCTTAGGTATGTCAATAGCACATGCAGGCTCTAAAACCTTCAGTGAAATTGTCATGCCCTTTAAGTCAAACTTCAAACTAATGTATCTTTTATTCAAAATTCTCTACAACTGGAATAAATCCCACTTGATTGTGGTTAATGATTTTTTTAATGTATTGTTGGATTCAGTTTGCTAGTACTTTACTGAGAATTTTTACATCCATGTTCATCAGGGATATTGGTTAATCTTATCTGAAAAGAACTGTTTCTACCAAAGAACCTGGTTTATTTCCAAACACACACCACCTCCCCAGATAGCTATTTTCAGCTGTCATTACTTGCAGGCTTCTAGATCACCCTCATCTGTAACTGGCTCTTAACAGAATAAAATGGAAATAAATTGAGAGCTGTTTAATATCAGCGTTTTTGTTTTGTTTTGTTTTGAGGGTGTGTGTATATTGCACGCAGCCATCTGCAGATGAACACCTGCTTATTCATTTCCTTAAGATCAGTAGTTGAGCATGCTGACCCGGTCTTAGCTTGCCCATTTTGTATTGGTGCTTCAACTATTGCTAACTTCTCAATTTGTGATACCTTGAATTGACCTCAACTCTCCTTCTAGGTAGGAAGAAAATCATAATTTGTTTTGATTATCTGAATTCTGACATTGCTATGAATCTGCAATTCGGTGTTGCAAGTATACAGGCACTGGCATCCTTCATTAGCCAAATGCATCTACACATCCTTTCCTGTAAATGTGCCATATTCTTTTTTTTTCCTCTGTTATTTTGCTCAGACCACTCCCCACAAATGGAATGCTTTCAACCAGCTTATTGAGATTATTATCTATCCATCACAGTTTTGCCTAAACTCTAATTTTTCCATGTATCTTTCTTGGATGTCACACTCATGGTAACCTCTTTCATCTCTCAAAATAACTTTCCATTTGTGTTAATGTTTGCTATTCACTTATTCAGAATGGCTTGCATTACGATGGATTTGTTAATATGTTTATATTCTTGGATTTCCATGTTTTAAGCCACTCAGTAAAAAGCACATTTTGTATTTCTCCATCATACACTGTATATAGTGCTTTACATAAAAAGGACACAATAGAAGCTGAGAGGTAAAAGGATTTCAAAATATACAATTTTCACTGAATACACAGCAGCAGGCTTCCCAGGACAGAAAACATCATTAATACTATAAGCTGTCAAAAAATGAAATACCCAACGGGAAATATTAGCTATCATACAAAGATACTTCAGGGAAAAAAAGTTTCCCAAGTCAAAAGCACTCTCAAAGGAAAAATACAAAGGTTGGTGGTCAAACTGGAAATTTAGAAAAACAGAGAGAAGGAGTTGAAAATGCCAGTCCAAACAGTCTGGTCCTGGTATCAGAAATAAATATGAAGCATATCACATACCAGTGCCATTTAACATTGAATCATGTAACCTATACCACTTTCTTATTATATACTAAGTAATCTTCGGATTATAATTTAATATCCTATTAAGGTTTTACTATAGGGAAAGAATGGACCTACGCATTTGTATTTTTTTTTGTTTTATCTACCAATCTCCTTCAAACAACAGGAGTCTATTACTAAGACTGAATTTCTGTGTGCTATTAAAACCAAATTTGGGGCCTACAGAACTAAGATACAGCTACAAAACAAGCTATGGCAAATTCATCAAGGTAAATAACACTTCTGGGCAGCCCAGGTGGCTCAGCGATTTAGTGCTGTCTTCAGGCCACGGCCTGATCCTGGAGACCCAGGATCAAGTCCCATGTTGGGCTCCCTGTACGGGGCCTGCTTCTCCCTCTGCCTGTGTCTCTGCCTCTCTCTCTCTCTCATGAATAAATAAAGAAAATCTTAAAAAAAAAAAAAAGTAAATAACATTTCTAAGTTTTTCTATTACTCCATCCTTCTCTCTTTTTTCTTTTTTTTTATACATTTTATTTATTTATTCATGAGAGATACGGGACTCAGGATCATGCCATGAGCCGAAGGTGGCGCTAAATGGCTGAGCCACACGGACTGCCCTACTCCACCCTTCTAATTTCTACTCTAACATTCTAGCTACTATACTTTTATACACTAAAGTTTTAAAAAATTACCATCTAAATTGGCTTGTCACCATCAGACTTTTGTGATTTTTATTCTAATGATGATGAGGTACCTTCCACCCTACCTGAGCAGCTTGCTCTGCTTGTGTCTGGCTGAGCTCGGCTTTCAGAGTGCTGATGAGTTCCTCCTTCTCTTGGAGCTGCTGCTTCATCATTAAATATTCTTCCATCTCTGTTGAACTCTTATCAGACTGAAGACATAGAAGGAAAAAAAAAATTTAAACAAAAGAACTCGCACTCTTAATTTTTTGACCTCCCTTTCTTAATTGCCAAAAATACCTATTCATATCCTTCTAATTTGCACTCAACACAAAAGGGAACTTCATGTACTGGGATTTTAAAAAGTAATTATCAGAATTATTTATCAGAGGAAGACAGAATAGCAGTGGTTTTTCTATGAATCTTCACAAAGAAACAGATAGTACAACTAAATAGTAAAACCAAAAACCCATGGACAATATTTCCAATAAAATTAGGAAGGTAGATCCACAAACCCCAAAATACAAGCAGGTACAACAAACCACCAAAAGCCACAAGACCTGCATGGTATTAGAGTCTATGCAAGAGGAAGCCAAGGCAGCAGCAGAGCAACATTAATGGCCTTGAGAACAAGAAAATCCCCAAACAGCCAACAGGTTCTTACTGGAAAGCACAGTTGGCCAATCTTAGAACAGCGGCTTAAATTGGCAGGGCTTCTTCATTCCCCAATATTGGGCAAATTCAAGGGGTCCACAGAAAGGAGGACTAAAAGGTTAGAACAACCTAGTTCTCTGAATTCTCAGAACTGACTCATCAGGGCTGCCTTCTAAGACATGGACCAGAAATAAGAAGAAACTTATGAGTGAAATAAAAATTATGCAGAATAGAGATAAAAGAAACAGAACAAAAAGGTCTATACAGGGATCCCTGGGTGGCGCAGCGGTTTGGAGCCTGCCTTTGGCTCAGGGCGCGATCCTGGAGACCCGGGATCGAATCCCATATCGGGTTCCCGGTGCATGGAGCCTGCTTCTCCCTCTGCCTGTGTCTCTGCCTCCCTCTCTCTCTCTCTCTCTCTGTGACTATCATAAATAAATAAATTTAAAAAAAAAAAAAAAGGTCTATACATATGCTGTATAATTCATTATCAACTAGCCAAATGTGGTTCCAGAGGGCTTGGGACATGTCTAAATGCACGAGGAGTTTAATTATTAATATTATTTAATTTTAATTAAAATAGAAATTATTTTCCCATTAAAAATAACTATATTTTACTTTATTGCATAATATCAAATACTCTTAAATTGTCACGTAAGTAACAAGTGTGCATGCTGTTCCTAGTATGACAATAAACACATTGCCTATCAGTGGATTCATTCAGTTTGAATGATTTTTTTCCTGTACACTCATCTAATATTGTAATATATTTCTCTGAATACTTTATGGAGACAGCATCAGTCAGAGTTGATACTTATGTAGATCATAAGAAAAAATGATGTTTCACCCTCAATTCAGTTACTGGAAAGCTTTTAAGTATGTCTGGAAAAACATGAGCATAGGAATCTACTATTTTCTCAACTGGAAATTTTATGAAATCTAAACAGAGAAGAAGTATTTCCAGTGAGAATTTAACAATCCAAATGGAGATACAATGTTAAAAACACACACCAAATTCCAGACAATGCAAAAAAAAAAAAAAAAAAAAAAGGAAAATAACACAAAAATAATTATTAATTTCAAAAGTATATTTTGAATATATTGGACTACATGAAATACAGGGTAAAATTAATTTTACCCGTTTCTGCAATAAAATTTTAAATTATGCATGTGGCTTACATATTACTATTGGACTATGTTGGTATAAGCCAAAGTGAAGGGCAGGAGGAAGAAAACCAGGAAATCCCAGAAATCCAGTTGCCAGATCTTTGGACACAATACAAATAATAATAACAATAATAATAATAACAAAAGAGAGAGGCCTGGTAAGTAAAGTTTTCCTGAACCAAGCCTCCTTCCAAAAGTTTAGAAAAACTAACTGCTCACAAAAATAAGGAACAAACAAGGATCAAGGTCAAATTTCATACAAAGTTACTATTAAAAAAAAGCTAAGGAACAAAACATATTTAAAGGTGATAATATCAGACTAGAGGCATGTTCAAAAACAAACTAAAACTGCAAAAAGTGTTAAAAATTTTAAGAAAACTATACAAGACATAGAAAATAGCATAATCAGAAAAACTCAGAAATGAGGTGACTGAAATTAGGAAAAATTTGATATATAAGAAAAAAATTTCAAAAAGGAAGTCTAAATAAGAAGGAACACAGAAGTAAACAAACACAAAACAGAATACCTAAAGTGAAGGGGAAAAAAAGAAAATTTAAAATGAAGAAAGAAATAAAAGAGAATCAAAAGTGACAAATATTAAAGAGATTCAAAGGAACATTCAGATAATAGAAGTCCCTAGAGAAAAAACCAGACCAAATGCGACAAGCTATATTATTCAAGAAAAATTATTTTGAAATAAAAACGTGAAACTTTATATTAAAAGAGCACACTGGGTATCCACAAACATCAACCAAGAATGGCAGACACAAATTGCTAGATGCAGGCAGGAAGGAAGGGAAGTCGGTGAGGGAAGGAAAGGGAAGAAGAAAGGAAATTGACAGATACATAGATAAGTATCTGTTGGCCATCTAGAAAAATGTATTTGTCATCCATTGGGCCCTAGTGATTCATTAACCCAATGACTAGGAGGTGACTTAACACCCCTACCTGTGCACTTTGTTCTGCATGTGCCTGGGAAAGTTGGGCTTGCAAACAGCTTATTAGTTCCTCCTTCTCCTGGAGTTTCTGCTTTATCTTTTCTACTTCCATCTCTTCCTCTGTAGAACTCTTATCATGCTGAAAATGAAGGCAATAAAGTCATTGATTTAAAAAAATTATAATTAACACATATCTGATCTTTTGCTCTAACTTGCCCTATATAACCATTTGATTATAGTTTTATAAATGGGAGCAAGAAATAACACCTGAGTTAACAACCAGGAAGGAATCTTAAGAGTTTTCCCCCCATTTTAGTATGGCCCAGTTAGCTACTTACTAGTAGATTCATCCTCCCTCAGATAACAGCTCTCAACTCTGGACAATATAGAAAAACAGCTACTTGAAAATGCTAGAAGGCAACCAAAAGCAGGAAGATACTGAAAAGGAGTCAATACCTGGAAGAAACAACACCAAGTTTCCCGTTTTTATGGTTTTTTTAGTCTCAGGACAAAACCAGTCAGCACCACAAAGGACTAAAACTTAATAGAAAACTTAGTCTCGAAATAAAAGTAAAAAAAAAAAAAAAAAGAAAAAGAAAACTTAGTCTCACTGCCTTGAAGAACCAGAGGACAGAATTCAGAAAAGCATAGGTGCTGTTAGATGAGGGGCAAAACATCATACAAGACCTTGTAAGGGAAATCCGAATCTTTCAAGTCTATCTTTCTTTCCCAAGAGCTCTCTCCCTGAGATTGAACAAGACTCTCCCTGGGATCCCTGGGTGGCGCAGCAGTTTAGCGCCTGCCTTTGGCCCGGAGACCCAAGGATCCTGGAGACCCAGGATCAAATCCCACGTCGGGCTCCCGGTGCATGGAGCCTGCTTCTCCCTCTGCCTATGTCTCTGCCTCTCTCTCTCTCTGTGTGTGTGACTATCATAAGTAAATAAAAATTAAAAAAAAAAAAGTTTAAAAAAAAAAAAGAACAAGACTCTCCCTCCCTACTGAATTCATCACCCTCAAATGAACCAAGTCTACTTATTAGAACTACACAAAATAATTTTACACTTTCTCCTACATAACAGTCAATCAAGCATCTGAGGATTGCCCTCATCTCTTCAACTACATTTGTCAGAGAATTTCTAGCTCTGTAATGGGTAACAAGAGTATAAACCTGTAACGATTGATTGCTAGAACTTAGAAATCATTTGATTTGACCCTCTTATTTAACAGAGTGAGGAAATGAAGCTTCCAAGTGTTAATTTAAGGTCTTAGACCTTAAAATCAAAACAAAACAAAACAAAACAAAAAAGTAGAGTACAAAATAGATAATTTAAAAATCTAACAACATAGTAGGGGGACCGTTAGATGAAACAAAGTAACATGGGAGAGACATCAAGATAAACAAGCTATTTTAGAAGAATAAGTAAAGCTTCTAAAATAAGCTTTGAGAAGTTAAATAAAGCTATTGATGCAGGAAAAGTAATGTCTTCTGAGCATTAGACCCAAAAGGAAAGACTAATCAGGGTACTAGGAATTAACCAGTTACTCCAGGGTTGTACCTAGAAAATCAGTTACAACCTCATTTCCCAAGAACTAAAAACATTGAGATAAGAATACTACTGAATCAAAGAGTAAAATAAGGTGAAATTAGGAAAATAAAAATAAAATCAAAAACAGATTTCTTAAGTCTAGGCCAACTGCAGTGTGCACATGTGATATGCCAGCCTCTATATATTCTACACCAAACTCCAAAAAAACTGAAGATTCTTGTTCACTAAATGGCTGACTTAATGTGAATATTTGGGATTTAACTATATAGAAAAGTAATAAAAATGAATATTGGGACAATAGTCTATTTTTCAAAAGGTACCACTTCCCTTACTCCTCTAACCCTGACCTTAAATTGTTTTATTGGTGTCATAAACATAGAAAGCATCCCTTACAGGGAGCCCAAAGCAATCTAGTTGATTCAGTTACAATGCATGAAACTTTAATCTGCTACAGTGTGGCAATATGAGGACATATTCTTTGTCAAGTCACTGAATTAAAGAATTCAGAACTCACAGAAATTTTCTTACAGACCACGTAGTTTAATCTAACCGAAGATGAAATTCCTCCAAAAGTATGTTCCTCTCCTATATAAATGCTTCATTGTGGTATTTACTCGTCTTGTTGGCCTTTTTTAATTCTCTAGGTCACATTTCATTTCTGTATTTTCTGTTGGCCTTTTATTCAGTGTGTGGCCCAGAGCTCAGCTAGACTGCAAGCTCAGTAAGAAATGATAGCATCTATGGCTGTACTACTTGAGCTTCATAAGTTTTTGTGACTAGTGAAGATCTGCTATAATGGGAGGCTTTTCCACTCAGAAAATGTGTAGTATATCTAGTTACCATACCTTGGAGAGTTGCTCCTCTGAATGAGATTCTGTAGGCAGAACAGTCCCTCCTTGTGCCTTCATTTCTTCTATGTGTTTATTCAAAGAAGTTAATTTGGCCTTAGCATGAAGTTTTAGTTTTTTTATTTTGTTATCAGCAGCTTTTCTTTCTTCCTGTCACAGAACAATGACAATAAATATGTAAATGGTTTTTCATCATGTATCTAGTATATAATAAAAGTTATTCTTGGGTACGTATCATCTTACAGTATTAGGGAAATAAGAGTCACTCTCTCCAATAATCTAAGTGAAGAGAAAAATCTAAGTAAATGTTGTGTCTGTCATATCAAATGCTGGCAAGAAAGGAGTAGAATATCATGGTACCTGTAGAACTTCATCTTTTTGCTGCAATTGAATGTCCTTCTGCCTAATGATTTCTTTCAGCTCTACCACCAACTGCTCAGCATAAGCCAGGCGCTCCAGAACATCCTCTTGTGTTCTATCCTTAAATTCCATGTCAGATTCTTGGGGTAATGCCTAGTATTTAAACAAAAAGTTGCCAATGCACCAGGGAAAAGATATTAGTGTCCAAAAAAGAGTACCTTCAATCCAACTTCATCTTAACTCTTGCCTAACTCACCTCCATACTTAAGAAATCTTTCCAACTCTGATCCAATACTAATGATCATCATAGCCATTAAAATATGTTGAGTATTTTGGAAATGTTAAGTACTTCATAAGCAAAACATTATCTCATTTATGGTATTATCCTAATTCTACCAAAAAGAAAAATAAAGAGAAGCAAAGATGATAAACTATCAAGTGGAAGAGCCCAAAGCTTAAATTTAAGAGAGCAGTTGAGTAAAATTCTCTTAACTATTAGGCAATATTGCTTGTCTTTCAGAAAACTAAAGGACTTCTTTTGATTCCCCATGTGGTTATCAAAAAATATAAACTATAAGAGAAGTGTTAGATAAATTTATAATAGCAAACATATTTTCAGACCTGAAACTGAAACTGGTGTCCCAAATTCTGCCACTTATTCAAAACTTTGCTAGGGAACAGGATATATACCGGAAGAGAATTTACAACAATCTAGCACTAAGCAAGGCTCAGGGAACAAATTAAAAAAAAATCTTTCCAATCTCATCCAGGACTTGATTCCCATCACTATGGCTCACAGGCTACAAACTTACAGAAGGATTATTTATAAAGAATCAATATTTTTTCTTAATCCTCTCTTCTACCTACCTAGCAAAATAGAGGCTGCTCAAAACTGTCTATCTTAAATTCTTTCCCCGGAAGAGCATGGAATACACACACACACACGTATCATCAGTTTCATTCAGAATAGAGCTACTCACAGGGTCTAGGGAAGCCCTCATATTCTCATCAGTGTCATCTCCTGATAATTCATGCAAAACAACATTTGCTAATCCTGACAATCGGCTCAGCATTTCTGCAGAAAAAGAAAACATAAGAATCAGTAAAATAGATATAGGCTTCTCTTGTACTAGTTGGTAACTATATCATCTACAAGTGAAATAAAAACTGTACAGGTGATATATATTAGACATAGACTATAGAGGATGATATCTTTAAAAATGCATTTACAGTGTATGTACAGTGTAGTTGCACGTTGCTCTTTTCAGGGCAACTGCACTGCACTTTAATAACCACCATTAATGGGATCCCTGGGTGGCGCAGCGGTTTGGCACCTGCCTTTGGCCCAGGGCGCGATCCTGGAGACCCAGGATCGAATCCCACATGGGGCTCCCGGTGCATGGAGCCTGCTTCTCCCTCTGCCTATGTCTCTGCCTCTCTCTCTCTCTCTCTCTCTGTGTAACTATCATAAATAAATAAAAATTAAAAAAAAATAACCACCATTAATGTTTTCTAAGTCAAATACAGACATAATTGTTTAGTGGCAAATAATATTTCTTAGTTATTTAATCTCTTTTCTTTCATCATAATTTCATTTACAAACATGAACTTCTAACAGTCCTTCGCCTGCCAGAATGTTATTCTCTCCTACTTTGTCAAATAAGCCCATGATGCAGTGCCCCCATGAACCCCATTCTTTCCGGAGGGTTTCCTAAAAAAAAAAATCATGTAGTAGTGCTAGAATTTGAATATAATCTTTGTTCAAATGTATGGCAATAAATTCATATATTAGAAAAGAAGGAAAAGAGATTTACATTAGCAAACTATGCTGCTTCTGTAGCAAACTAGAAAAAGAAGAGCAAATTAAAACAAATATAAGCAGACAAAAAAGATACTAAGAAGAGAAATTAATAAAATTAAAATAGAAAAACAGAGAAAACCAGTAAAACCAAAAGTTGGTTCTTAGAAAATGGGTTCAAATTTAAACAACCTAGAATTTAACATAGATTACTATATGCAGGAGATTATATACAAACCTAAGGGTAACCTTATGTCAAAAATCACTAATAAATATGTAAAGAATAAAGAAAAAGAAATCCAAACATATCACTAAAGAAAATCAGTAAACCATGAAAGAGAAAAAGACAAGGAAGGATCAGAGAAAAGCTCCAAAAACAACCACAAAACAAGTAATAAAATAGCAATAAATACATATCTATCAACAATTAATCTGAATGTAAATGAACTAAACATTACAATCAAAAGACAAAAGGTGACTGAATGGATAAAATAAATAAATAAAATCCATCTATATGCTGCCCACAAGAGACTCATTTCAGACCTAAAGACACATGCAGATTGAAAGTGAGGGGACAAAGAAATATTTATCACGCAAACAGATGTCAAAAGAAACCTGGAGGGCAGCCTGGGTGGCTCAGCGGTTTAGCACTGCCTTCAGCCCAGGGCCTGATCCTGGAGATCCAGGATGGAGTCCCACGTTGGGCTCCCTGCATGGAGCCTGCTTCTCCTTCTGCCTGTGTCTCTGCCTCTCTCTCCGTGTGTGTCTCTCATGAATAAATAAATAAATAAAATATTTTAAAAAAAGAAAGAAACCTGGAGTAGCAATAGTTATACCAGACAAGGTGGACTTTAAAACAAAGACTGTAGCAAGACACAATGAATGACACTATATTATAATAAAAGAGAATCCAACAATAAGGTAGAACGATTGCAAATATTTATGCACCCAACCTGGGAGCACCCAAATACATAAAACAGTTAATAATGAACATAAAGGAACTAATCAACAATAATACAATAGCAAGGGCCCTTAACCCCTCACTTGCATCAATGGATAGATCATCAAAACAGAAAATCAACAAAGAAACAATGGCTTTGAATGACACACCAGAATAGTGTGTGTGTAAATGGGTGATGGGCATTAAGGAGGGCACTTGTAGGAGTACTGGATGTTTTTTTGTTTTTGTTTTTGTTTTTTAGTACTGGGTGTTATATGCAAGTGATGAATCATTAAATTCCACCCCTGAAACTAATACAACACGCTATATTAACTAACCTGAATTTAAATAAAATCTGGAAAGGAAAAAAATCTTGAAAAAGAAAATTAGCCACTTTCTTACACCTTACTCAAAAATAAATTCAAAGTGGATTAGAGACCTAATGTGAGACCTAAAACCATAAAAATCCTTGGTCACAGGCAATAACCTCTTTGACATTAGCCACAGCAACTTTTTTCTAGATATGTCTCCTGAGACAAGGGGAAAAAATTAAAAATAAACTATTGGGACTATATCAAAATAAAATGCCTCTGCACAGAAAAAGAAACATCAACAAAATTAAAAGGGAAGTTGCAGAATGGGAGAAGGTATCTGTAAATGACATATCCAATAAAAAGTTAGTATCTAGAATCTATAAAGAACTTATCAAATTCAACACCCGGAAAACAAATAATCTGATTAAATAATGGGCAGAAGACACGAACAGACATTTCTCCCAAGAAGACATACAGATGTCCAACAGACACATGAAGAGATGTTCACCATCACTGATCATAAGGGAAATGCAAATCAAAACCACAATGAAATATCACTTGTCAGAATGTTAAAATTAATAACACAAGAAACAACAGGTGTTCCCAAGGATGTGAAGAAAAAGGAAATTTCTTGCACTGTTGGTAGAATGCTAACTGGTGCAGTCACTCTGGAAAAATAGTATGGAGATTCCTCAAAAAGTTAAAAATGGAACTACCCTATGATCCAGCAATTGCACTATTACGTATTTACCTAAAGGATACAAAAACACTAATTCAAAGAGATACATGCACCTCTATGTTTATTTACAATAGCTAAGATATGAAAGCAGTCCATCCATTGATAAGTGGATGAAGATGTGGTGTGTACACACACACACACACACACACACACTAAAATATTATTCAGCCATGAAAATAGAACAGAATCTTGCCATTTGCAAAGACTAGGATGGAGCTAGAGAATATAATGCTAAGTGAAGTAAGTCAGAAAAAGACAAATACTATGTAATATTACTCATATGTAGAATTTAAGAGACAAAACAAATGAACAAGGAGAGGAAAAAGAGACACACAAATAAACAGAGTCCTAATCACAGAGAACTGGTGGTTACAGAGGGGAGGTGGGGGGTGATAGGTTAATTAGGTGATGGGGATTAAGGAGTACACTTATGGAACTGCTGAATCCCTATATTGTACACCTGAAATCAACCAACTAATGGGACTCTGAGAAGATAGGAGTAGGAGACAGCATGGATTGTGGATCTTCCTGAATTCCCACACAAAAACTGACAAAGCAACTAGATAACAAAAACCTATACAGCCTTTACTAAAGAAACACAAAACTATGTGACAAAGTTTCCCACAAACTCTAAAATAAGCATGGATATAGAGAAATCACCAATAGCCACAAGATCTGTATGTAATTGTCCATGTGGAAGGAAGGGAGAAGTAAAAGGAAGGTGGCAGAACGTTCCACCCTAAATCTTCCACTTTGGCATAAAGATTATTTTGAGGGATCCCTGGGTGGCGCAGCGGTTTGGCGCCTGCCTTTGGCCCGGGGCGCGATCCTGGAGACCCCGGATCGAATCCCACGTCGGGCTCCCGGTGCATGGAGCCTGCTTCTCCCTCTGCCTGTGTCTCTACCATTCTCTCTCTCTGTGTGTGACTATCATAAATAAATAAAAATTTAAAAAAAAAAAGATTATTTTGAGCTAAAGGCACTTGAAAAACAAGTATGAGAAGGATGCTCTGACCTCCCCTTTTTCTTCCTGGAAACTAGATATAAAACACCATATGGAAGATGTCCTGCCTATATAAGGAGGAAAGTAACATTCTTATCTCCAGGGATGGGGAGATGAGGCCAAGAGGAATTTGTACAAACACACTTTGTATGTGAATCCTTATCTTCCTAGTCACTTCTCCATGATAAACTCTACCCTTTGCCTTGTATCATTATCACAATTTACTGTTCTCTGTCCAACTCAGTATATAAATGTTCTACTCCAACTGCTTCTTTTGGTCACCATTTTCTACAAGGGATCCAGGGTCACTTAAAATTCATAACAAATAAATCTGTATGTCTTCCCTGTTAATCTGTCCTATGTAAATTTAATTCTCAGGCCCAGTGAAAAACCTTAAGGGGATAGAGGTAAAATAATGCTTCCCTACCAAAGCTGTGAGAATGTGATGGACATGATACAAAGAGAACCACAAAAGAGCCCTTGGGTATTCACTGGAAAATGTGCTGAACCAATTAAAGAACAGCAACTGAAAAAGGGAGGTATATTCTTACTCCAACAGCACCTAAATGCAAGGAGCATGCAAGGTCTGAAATGGCTAGTCTGGGCCCCCTGAACTCTCAAAACTAAAGTGTCAGGGCTCTCTTTCAGAACAGGGCCTCTATTGAGAGTACAATAAAAATTCATCAAGACAGAGTCAATAGAGAACAAAGAAAGACCCAGATAAAGAATGAACTGAGGATAACAGAAAAAGAGTCAGGAAATCTCAGAAATCCAATGGCCACATTTTGAACCAATATTGGAAAACAACATTAATATAAAAATGAACACCTGAAAAGCAACAGAGTCAATTTTCATACAAAGTTATTATAAGGAGCAAAATAATATCCATAAAGAAAATGGAAGCATGTCAAAGAGCCATGCTCAAAATAACTCAGAACTACAACCTACTAAATCAATCAAAAGGACTTAAAGGCATTAAAAATGACATAAGACATGAAAACCCATACATCAGAAACTGAAAAACCCAGGAAGGCAGCAAAAGAAGAAAGGAACAAAGGAACCACAAAATAGAAAACTATAACAAAATGTCTATAGTAAGTCCATTCAATAATTTAAATTCAAATGGATTAAATTATCCAATCAAAAGACATGAAGTGGAGAATGGATTGAAAAACAAGATCTAAAAAAATAAAAATAAAAATAAAAATAAAGAAAAAAAAAAAGAAAAACAAGATCTAACTATATGTTGCCTACAAGAGACTCATGTTGGGTCTAATGTTACAGACAGGCTGAAAGTAAAGGAATGGAAAAATATATTCCACACAAATATTTATAAAAAACAAAACAGATTATTAGTCAAAAACTGTCATGAGAGACAAAGAAGGTCATTACATAATGATAACGGAGTCAATTTATCAATAGGATATAAAACTTATAAATAAATATATATGCTCCCAATATCAGAACAGCTAAATATATTAAGCAAATGCTCACAGAACTGAAGAGAAAAGTAGACAGCAATACAATTCAATTCTCCCACTTTCGACAATGGATCCAGAGAGAAAGCAATAAGAAAACACTGAACTTGAACTACCCATTAAATGAAATGGGCCGGGGATCCCTGGGTGGCTCAGTGGTTTAACTCCTGCCTTTGGCCCAGGGCATGATCCTGGAGTCTCAGGATCGAGTCCCACATCGGGCTCCCTGTGTGGAGCCTGCTTCTCCCTTTGCCTGTGTCTCTGCCTCTCTCTCTGTCTCTGTGTGTGTGTCTCTCATGAATCAATAAATAAAATCTTAAAAAAAAAAAAATGAGGGATCCCTGGGTGGCGCAGTGGTTTAGTGCCTGCCTTTGGCCCGGGGCGCGATCCTGGAGACCCGGGATCGAATCCCACGTCGGGCTCCCGGTGCATGGAGCCTGTTTCTCCCTCTGCCTGTGTCTCTGCCCCCCCCCTCTCTCTATCATAAATAAAAATTTAAAAAAAAATTAAAAAAAAAAGAAATGGGCCTAACAGACATATATGTCCATCCAAAAGCAGCAGAATACAGTCATTTCAGTGTACATGGGACATTCTCCTGGATACAGATCATATGTTGGGCCACAACGTAAGTCTTTTTTTTCCTTAAAGATTTATTCATTTATTTATTTATTCATGAGAGACACACAGAGAGAGAGGCAGAGACACAGGCAGAGGGAGAAGCAGGCTCCATGCAGGGAGCCCGATATGGGACTCGATCCCAGGTCCCCAGGATCATGCCCTGGGCTGAAGGCAGGCACTAAACTGCTGAGCCACCCAGGCTGCCTGCTGAGCCACCCAGGCTGCCCCACAACATAAGTCTTAATAAATTTAAGAAAATTGGAAGTATACTGAATATCATTTCTGATGATAATAGTATAAACTACAAATCAAAAAGAAGGAGGAAGATAAATTAAGAAACAACTTTTTTTAAAGATTTTATTTATTGATTCATGAGAAACTCACAGAGAGAGGCAGAGATACAGACAGAGGGAGAACCAGGCTCCTCACAGGGAGCCTGATGTGGGACTCAATCCCAGGACTCAGGATCACGCACTGAGAAGGCAGACACTCAACCACTGAGCCATCCAGGCGTCCCAAGAAAACAACAATTAACTATAAAGAATAAATTAGTTACCAGGGGGGAGATGAGGGGGTGGCTTAAATTGGTGATGGGGAATAAGGAATACACTTGTGATAAGTACCGGGTGATGTATGGAATTGCTGAATCACAATATGGTACACATGAAACTAATACAACACTGTATGATCACTAACTGGCATTAAACTTTTTTTAATCTCAAATGAGAAGAACATAAAAGAAGAAATAAAATTACTATTAATATGCAAAAGAAAAAATATGCAAAAGAAAAACAAGAAGAAAATCGGAAAATTCATAAATTTGTGGAAATTGAACAATATGCCCCTGAACAAAGGGTCAAAGAAAAAACCAAAATGGAAATCATAAATTACATTGAGACAAATGAAATGAAAACATGACATATCTATGGAAACTTAATGAGATGCAGCAAAAGCAGTTCTAAAAGGGAAACTTACGCAGATAGGCCTACATTAAAAAAAAAAAAAACAAAAGATCTCAAATAAACAACCTGTCTTGACATGTTACGAAACTAGGAAAAGAAGAACAAACTAAGGTGAAAGCAGAAGGAAGAAAATAATATCAGAAGATAAATAAAAGAAATGGATATTAGAAAAATAGTAAAGATTAACAAAACTAATTTTTTCCACAAAACTAGGTTTTTTTGAAAATATAAACAAAATTGACAAACCTTTAGCTAGACTGAGAGAAGATTCAAATGAATAAATTTTACAAGTGAAGGAGACACTGTAACTGATAACACAAAAATACAAGGAATCATTAAAGACTACCATGAATAATTATATGCCAACAAATTGGATAATCTGGAAGAAATGGATGAATTCCTAGAAACATACAATGTACCCAGACTGAACCACAAGAAACAGAAAATCTGAACAAACCAATAACATAAGAAGACTGAATCAGTAACCAAAAACCTCTCAAGAAAGAAATGGCCACAACTTGATGGCTTCGCTAGTGAGTTCTAAAAAATGCTTAAAGAAGAATTAATGCCTATCCTTCTCCAACTATTCTAAAAAAACTGAAGAAGAGGAAACTCTTTCAAACTCATTTTACAAGGACAGCATCATCTGGATACTCAATCTGAAAGGCACTACAAGAAAATTATAGGCCAGTATCTCTGATGAAATAGATGCAAAAATCCTCAACAAAATACTAGCATATCCAATTCAGCATCACATTAAAGGGATCCAGGGGATCCCTCGGTGGCTCAGTGGTTTAGCACTTGCCTTTGGCCCAGGGCATGATCCTGGAGTTCCGGGATCGAGTCCCACATCAGGCTTTCTGCATGGAGCTTGCTTCTCCCTCTGCCTATGTCTCTGCATTTCTCTCTCTCTATGTGTGTCTCTAATGAATAAGTAAATAAATAAAATCTTAAAAAAAAAATTAAAAGGATCCATACACCACATCAAGCAGGATTTATTCCTAAGATGCAAGGATGGTTCAATATCCACAAATCAATAAATGTGATGCACTACATTAACATAATGAAGGACAAATAACACATAATCAACTCAGTAGATGCAGACAAAGCATTTAAAAAATTCAGCATCCTTTCATGATAAAAACTTTCAACCAATTAGGTACAGAAGGTTGTACCTCAATATAATCAAGGCCATATATAACAAACCCACAGGTAACATCAAACTCAATGACAAAAAGCTAAAAGCTTTTCCTCTAAAATCAGAAATAAGGATGCCCATTCTTACCACTTCTATTCAATACAGGACTAGAAGTCCTAGCCAGATCAATTACGCAAGAAAAGAAATAAAAGGACTCCAAATCAGAAAGAAGTATAATTGTCTCTGTTTGCGGATAACATGATCTTACTTATAGAAAACTCTAAAGACTTCACCAAAAATTACTACAACTAGAGGCGCTTGGTGATCCAATCAGTTGGGAGTCTGACTCTTGATTTCGGCTCACTTCATGTTCTTGGGGGCATGGGATCAAGCCTCAGATCAGGCTCTATGCTCAGCATGGACTCTCCTTGAGTTTCTCTCGCTCTGCCCCTCCCCTTGCTTGTGTCTTTTCTCTCTCCCTCTCTCTTTCAAATAAATAAATTTAAAAAAATTATTACAATAAATGAATTCAATAAAGTTGCAGGACCAAAATCAATGTACAAAAATTATTATGTTTCTATATATTAACAACAGACTATTCCCCCAAAGTTAAGAAAATAATCCCACTTATAATAACATTTTAAAAAATAAAATACTTAGGAATAAACTTAACCAATGAGATAAAAGATTTATACACTGAAAATTATAACATTAATGAAAGGAATTCAGAAGACATATAAATGGAAAGATATCCATGCTCACAGACATGAAGAATATTATTAAAAGTCCATTATCACTCAAAGCAATCTACAGATTCAATGCAATCCCTATCAAAATTCCAGTGCCTTTTTTTCCCACAAAATTTTTTTAAAAATTAAAATCATTTAGAACCACAAAAGACCCAGAATGGACAAAGCAATCTTGAGCAAGAACAAAGCTGGAAGCATCACATTTTTTATTTCAAAATATACTATAGCTAGACAGGTGATGGGTATTAAGAAGGGCACTTGTTATGACGAGCACTGGATATTATATGTAAATGATGAATCTGAATTCCCCTCCAGAAACCAATCTGCACGTTAACTACTAAAAATTCAAATTAAAAAAAATGTTTTTAGGGATCCCTGGGTGGCGCAGCGGTTTGGCGCCTGCCTTTGGCTCAGGGCGCGATCCTGGAGACCCGGGATCGAATCCCACATCGGGCTCCCGGTGCATGGAGCCTGCTTCTCCCTCTGCCTATGTCTCTGCCTCTCTCTCTCTCTGTGTGTGTGCAACTATCATAAATAAATAAAAAAATTTTAAAAAAAATAAAATAAATGTTTTTAATTAAAAAAACTTTTTTTTAAAATACACAAATTAAATGGGAAAATATATGCCATAAAGCTATGGTAACCAAACCTTAAGATATTTGTATAAAATAGACCAAGGTAACAGTAATAAATAAATTATACATTTACAGCAACTGATCTTCAAAAAAGCTGCGAAGAATACACAATGAGGAAAGGATAGTCCCTTTAATAAACGGTGCTGAGAAAATTGGTATTCACATGCAGAAGAATGAAACTGGACCCTTATCACATAAGAAAATCAACTCAAACTGTATTAAAGGCTTAAATGCAAGACTTAAAACTGCAAAACCAATAGAAGAAAGCATAGGGAAAAAGCTTCTTGACATTGGTCTTGACAATAATTTCTTGGATATAACCTCAAAAGCACACATAACAAAAGCAAAAACAGACAAATGAAACTGCATCAAACTCAAAAGCCACATAGCAAATGAAACAATGGAATAGAGATAACCTACAGAATGGGAGAAAATATTTGTAAACCATACATCGGATAAAGGATTAATATTCAAAATAGATGAGAAACTCAATTCAACAGTAAGAAAATCTGATTTTATTTTTTTAAGATTTTATTTATTTGAGACAGAGAAAGAGAGAACATGAGTGGAGGGAGAGGAGCAAAGGAAGAGGAAGAGTGAGAAGCAGACTCCCCACTGAGCAGGGAGCCTAACATGGGGCTCAATACCAGGACCCTAGGATCACAACCTGAGCCAAAGGCAGACCCTTAACCAACTGAGCCACCCAGGTGCCCTGAAAACAATGATTTTAAAATGGGCAAGGGAACCAGACAGACATTTCTCCAAAGAACATATACAAAGAATATATACAAAAGTATATGAAGAAATGTTCAACGCCAAAAATCATCAGGAAAATACAAATCAAAACCACAATATCACATCATTTTCTGTTAGAATGGCTACAATCAAATGGACAAAAGGTAACAAGCATTGGCCAGGAAAGTAGAGAAAAAGAAACCCTTGTACACTGTTGGTGGGAATATAAATTGATATAGCTATTAGAGAAAACAATCTGGAGGTTCCTCAAAAATTTAAAAGTAGAATTATCCATGTGATCCAACAATCCCACTTTTAGGTATATGTCCAAAGAAAATCAAAGCAGTATCTTAAAGAGATATTTGCAATCCCATCCTCATTGCAGCATTACTCACAATAGCTAAAATACAGAATCACCTAAATGTCCATTGATAAACAAATAAATAAAATGTGTCATATATACATACATAATGGAATATCATTCAACCCCCCCCCAAAAAAAATGAACTCCTGTCATTTATGAGAACATGGATGAACTCTAATGCTAAGTGAAATAAAGCCAGATATAGAAAGACAAATACTGCATGATCTCACTTAAGCTGGAATCTAAAAAAGTCAAACTTGGAGACGCAGACAGTAAAATGGTGGTTGCCTGGGAAAAGTGGGTAAGGGAAATAAAGAGAGGTTTGTCAAAGGATACAAACTTTCAGTTATGCAGGATAAACAAATTCTGGAGGCCTAAGGTATAACATGGTGACTACAGTTATTAGTGTTGTAATATGCCTGAAATTTGTTAATAGAGTACATCTTAAATGTTCTTACCACATACACAAAAGGGCAATTATGCGAGGTGATAGGTATTTTCCATTTTTTAATTAGCTTGAGATAAAGCTCAAAAATAATAATGACCTCAATAAAGCTAAAAAATAATGACAAAAAAAATAACAATATCCACTTCCAATATAAACATATTCATAACAAAAATAGCTATCTATAAATTGCTAAATTTTTATCCACCATTTAACAGCATAGTAGAGCACAACAGTAAGTATATGATGGAGATATGTATCATATTTACTTGCAAACTTTGCTGAATGCAGGCATGTTTTCTTTGATTTGAAAGAAAACAAATACCTCTGTTCACCTCCCCCCCCCAGTAGAAAAACCCAGAAATGAAGGGGAAATTCAAGAAATAACTGAAAAGTTTTAAAAATCATTTTGGAAATAAAGACGAAACTAAAAAATTTAAAAAATAGGAAAATGAATAGTCATAATAAATCACACATAAGGAAAAAAAACAAAGTAAAGATAATTTTACAAATCAAAAAGAAATTATCCCTAAGCTAAGCATGCAACTACCTTATGACCCAGCAATTTTACTTCAGAGAAAAGAAGTATTAAATTCACACAATAACCTATACATAAATGCTCACAGTAGCTTTGGTTTTAAGAACCCAAAACTGTAATCAGCATAGAAGTCCTTTCAACAAGAAAATGGTTAAACAAACTATGGTAACATATATACCATAGAATACTACACAGCAAAAGCAAGCAATAAAAAAGAAATCAGGAGAAAGTGATAAAGATTGATGATGAGCATTGTGAACAAATTCCCTGAAGAAGAAAAGCAGAGTTACAGGAAAAAAAAAAAAAAAAAAAACACACACACACACACACACAAAAGCATAATTGGAGAACACTTAACTAAAATTTTAAATTTCTGAAGTTTGAAGCTACATATTGAAAAAGGCTGCTATGTAACAGAGAATATCAACCCAGAACAACCAACAAGACATTCCGGTAAAATTAATGGATTTAAAAATTATCCATTAAGATTTAGGCCAAAAGATCATGTCACGTAAATTTTTAAAAAAGGAAATAAGACTACCCTCAGACTTTTCAACTGCAATATTTTTGCCAGAAAAAAACTGGAGTTACAGATTTGAGATATTCAAGGAAAGAAAATGTGAGCCAAGGATTTTATTTTCAGCAAAAATGACCTTCAGATATAAAAAGCACAGAAAGCATGCAAGAAAATTCATCCAAAATTTTCCCATGAGCCTTCCTAAGGCATCTATTAAAGAGAAAGCTTGAGACAATTAAAATGACTAAAGAACCATCATCATAAAAACTGGTGGTAAGCACTAAATATATAGTTACTTGTAGAACTAAGACTGGGACAGAGAGAACATAATACTTAATAATTACATACTCTGACCATATATGGGACTACCATAAAGAAAAATGGAAGATGTAAATAACAGACGCAAAAAAAACTTTTTAGAACTGTTTTTCAATAACCAAAATCACTGGTGGTTGTATCAGTATTGTTATTCCTTCACAATTGTGTATGTGTCACGTGGAATTAAAGTAAATGAGCTGTTATGGAACCAGAAAAGACCCTGGACAGCCGGAGGAAAGTTGAAAAAGAAAACCAAAACTGGTGGCATCACAATTCTGGACTTCAAGCTCTATTACAAAGCAGTAATCACCAAGACACTATGGTACTGTTACAAAAAAGACACAAAGATCAATGGAACAGAATAGAGAACCCAGAAATGGATCCTCAGCTCTATGGTCAACTTATCTTTGACAAAGCTGGAAAGAATACCCGATGGGAAAAAGAGTCTCTTCAACAAATGATGTTGAGAAAATTGGACAGCAACATGCAAAAGAATGAAAATGGACCATTTGATCACACCATATACAAAAAGGTTCAAAATGGATAAAAGACCTAACTGTGAGACAGGAATCCATCGAAATCCTAAAGAACACAGGCAGCAATCTCTGTGACTTCAGCCGCAGTAACTTCTTACTAACCACACCTCCAAAAGCAAGGGACACAAAGGCAAAAATGAACTATTGGGACTTCATCAAGATAAAAAGCTTTTGCACAGCAAAGGAAACAGTGGACAAAACCAAAAGACAACCTACAGAATGAGAGAAAATTATTTGCAAATGACTTATCACATAGAGGGCTAGTATCCAATACCACCTCATACCACTCAGAATGGTGAAAATTAACAAGTCAGGAAACAACAGGTGTTGGCGAGGACATAGAGAAAGGGGAACCCTTGTACACTGTTGGTGGGCATGCAAGCTGGTACAGCCATTCTGGAAAACAGTATGGAGGTGTCTCAAAAAGTTGAAAATAAAGCTACCGTATGACCCAGCAATTGCACTACTGAGTATTTACCCCAAAGATACAACTGTAGTGATCCGAAGGGGCAACTGCACCCCAATGTTATAGCAGCAATGCCAACAATACCCAAACTATAGAAAGAGCCCAGATGTCCATCAACAGATGAATGGATAAAGAAGATGTGGGGTGTGTGAATGTGTGTGTGTGTGTGTGTGTGTATATACACACACAATGGAATACTACTCAGCCATCAAAAAAATGAAATCTTGCCATTTGCAATGATGTGGATAGAACTAGGGAATATTATGCTAAGTGAAATGTCAATCAGAGAAAGACAGCTTTCATATCTCATTCATACGTGGAATTTAAGAAACAAAACAAAGGATCACAGGGGAAGAGAGGAAAAATAAAACACGATGAAATCAGAGAGGGAGACAAACCATAAGAGACTCTTAATCATAGGAAACAATTAAGGGTTGCTGGGGGAGAGGAGGGATGAGGTAACTGGGTGATAGACATTAAGGAGGCACGTTATGCAATGGGTATTATATAAGACCGATGAATCACTGACCTCTACCTGTGAAACTAATAATACATTATGTTAATTAATTGAATTTAAATACAATTTTAAAACTTAAAAATAAATTTAATGAAATTCTAAAAAGATTTTTGTTGATTACTCTCTATGTTATATAATTGATTTCCTCTAGAATATGCATTAGATGAAAAAAAGAACATGTATTAAAAGTATTACACTTAGGGATCCCTGGGTGGCGCAGCGGTTTGGCGCCTGCCTTTGGCCCAGGGCGCGATCGGGCTCCCGGTGCATGGAGACTGATTCTCCCTCTGCCTATGTGTCTGCCTCTCTCTCTCTATCTCTGTGTGACTATCATAAATAAATAAAAATTTTTTAAAAATCACTACTGTTAAAAAAAAAGTATTGCACTTAATATGTATCAAATATATACTGATTGCCTAATAAACTTTTACTCAGACTAGGAACAACAGCAAAAAAATATGATAATAAAAAAATAAAGTGAGCAATTAACAGGCATAGTAATTCTATCAGATTTTCAGTATAAAAAAAGGAAATACAGGTATAAAACAAGAAATTAAGAACCTCAAGATAAAACCTGACCTTGAATTTGAATTGAAAATATCAGTATGAACTTACAAGGTATTTTACCTTAGTACATCCATTTTCTTATTAGCTCTGTCCACTGAAAAGGCTTAAAAATAATGACAAACTGAGAAGCAGTGAACATCTCTAATGTTATACTGAGGTATTTCAATACTATTTCTCATTAAAAAAAATTTTTTTTAATAACAGAGCTTCTTAGAGAAATGGCTAATTCCAGTTCTGAAGTAGGAAATGTACAAAAGAAGCCTGAAACATCTTGTCATACAAAATAACAAAGAAGATATCAAAGATTAACTAGTCAAGAGACCTGGGAGCCAAATTGAGGAGGTTCTCTGGACCAAAGGATCAAGTGAGTTTCCAAGAAGAATATGAATTGCAATGTATTGAAACCAACGAAAAATATTTAAATTCCAAGTTCATAATATTAAACTAGTCATCATCTAAATATCTTGAAAACTAGCCAAGTCAAGGATTAATCTGGTCTTTTCTATTTTTTTCTATTTGAACTTTATCATTCAGGAACCAAATAGCAGATATGGGGATCCATCTCCTCATAAATTATTCAGCTAATAAATGAAAACAAGATGGTAGACTTGGAATATTTAGTCTACTATTTTGCATCTCCTTGTGAAATCATGGATGTAGACACTGAGTATCAACAGCTGATAACAAAAAGAACAAACCCAGACATTATGAATCCTCTGATGAAAGAATATAACACCACCTATAATCTTGGCAGAGATCAAACCTCAGTGTGAGGAAGTCTCTGAATCCAGCTGCCAATTTTCAGGAAATGCAAAGGACACAGGAATATGCTGAATTGCCCCATGATAGTAAAATTCTGAGAGTGTCAAAAAGTCTAGGGTCTTCCACAGAAATTGAAAGGAAAAGACTTAAGAGATACCAAGTTTAAAAACGGGAGGTGGGAGAGGATAAGATTCATATTGGGTGATAAAACCAGAGAGACACCACAGGGAAGTGATAACAATGAAAAGAAGGAAAGCAGGTGGAGGAATTTCTCAGATGACTAACAAAGGCAGATTTTTTGACCTCATGGTTACTGTAAGAATGCTCACCTAACAATTCATTAAACTATATATTTTTGGTGTGCTTTTTTGTACTTGATTGTCTTTTACACTAAAAAGGTTTTAAAAAATCAGTTACTAGCTAGAGGGAGTTACTGGACTTAACTCTTGGATAGATCACATACCATGACCTATAAATATCTTGATCACTGGCCATTTTCCACTTCAGATTCTCCAACCAACCTCCAACCCTCCTCTATCATAGCCCTGCTGTTTGCACCCACACTTTCTGCTCTAAGTAGTTTGGATCCTAGTAGCTACTGCTACTATCTTTAGGGCTAAATAGAAAAGTACTGGGATTTCAGACATTCTGGCAATGTTCTCAATCATTCTAAAACCACAGACCCTTTAGAGAAATGTAAAACTATCATGTGTAGGCAAACATATGCACGTATGTACATAACCAAGGTGGTATGTCCTAAATAAAATCTTTTGTATATCACCATTAGCCAAGAATATTGTAATGGTTATGTAATGTCTATTGGGAAAGTATTTTTTTCATTTTCCAAATATACAATTAAAATCCTGGATGTCTTCTCAAACTAAGACTCCATCTTCCTCTCTCCCTACCACTGGAATCCAACACTACTACCATGCAGGAGATTCTGATTCATCGTCCCTAGGAAGGTATGTCTCCACCAGCATCCTACTGAAAATTACAGCACATGAAGGACATATACAAATGAACATAGGACAATGATAATATTAATGGTAACAATTATTGAGCAATATGTACCACTTTATATACATTTTTCTATAATCCTCACAAAATCTGCAAGATCAATGTTACCATCATCACCATTTTAAGATAAGGAAAACGGACACTCAGAGCAATTAATACATTTCAAAGTCTGTCCACTAAATGAGCATTACGGAGTAAGATAAAAAGCTCCTCAAATGAAAAGTGGGTTACTTTTCTCACACAACTGTTTAAAAATAAGTATATTTGAAAAAAAGAAAAAAGATTCGTATTCAGGATGTACCATTTCAGGTAAAAGTAAAGGAGTTTCTCATAGATTGATTCAATAATCCAAGAGGTCCATGAGAGAGTAAGTACTATAGTGGAAAGAACAGCAAATCAGGAACCAGAAACTGAGATTTCAGTTCTGGCTCCCAAAAAAAGAGGCTGTACTCTGCTAAGTAAGTTAATTTACAGTTTCCTCATCTTCAAATGAAGAAGGGTGACAAGAAGCACTCTAATGACCAGTATTATGACTCCATGATTCAAGAGTGATTTGTATAGCTGTTGACATAAAAGGAATAATATGGAAATGTAATTGGAAAGGGCATCTCAGGCACATTTAAGTGCTTTAGGTAGTTCAAAGGTTGAGAACTTGAGAGCAAAAGAGACACTAAGTAGTCATGCTTAAGCTAAATGAAAAAGGATGGATATCCCTGTGGAGGCTCACTGTAGGACAGAAATGGGCAAATGTATATATAAAAATTAATAAAAGGAAAAATACTTATGTTCACAGTAATAAATTCATGTCAGAAATATATGTAACTCTTGGACAAAATGCTCTTACTACTGTTTCATAAAGCACCAGAATCATGAGTAGCAACTTGGAAAAAGAAAAAAATAAAAGGTTCCATGCCAAGGCCAACCTTCAATAAAACACTTAGGCAAATAAAACAATCTTCCAAAGTCAATGCTGGCTCCACCTTCCACAAACGCTGCCACAGGATCTCGACATTAGTATGTTGAGGTGGCACCTGGAATTTTAGAAGTATTATTTTCTCATAGTCTTCACTGCTTGCTATAAATAATTATCTTGAAAATACCTACTTGGCATGAAGCATAATGCTGGGAGACACAAAAATGTAAAAAGAAAAAAAAAGCATGTCCCTAGCCACAGAGAATTTAGTACAAAGGAAATAACTGAAGACACTGAAGACAGTGCATGCCTGGGTGCACATCTGTTTGCTTTGCGATATAAATCACATCTTCCCACAAAAACAACACAGAAAATGGTGAGCTCTCCAAGCCACTCCTCAAATTTATTTAATGTATACTTGGTTGAGCCTCAGTAGTTTTCTTTAATTCTCAATCAGTTTAAAAACGGAGCTGAGAGAGAATGGTACTATATAGTGGGAAAAAGCATATCCAATATTATGACATATTTTATAACTATGAAATTAAAAGCTAATTTTCATGACAAAAACTATTTTCATTAAAAAATTTAGAAGTAAATGGTAGCTATAATTTATAAAAGCACCACTATACACTAAGTTCTGTTTCAACAGCTTTGCATATAAAAACTTAATCTATCCTCATTACTTTTTTTATTATTAAAACAACCCCAATAAGGAGGCACTATCAATATCCACAGTTTTAGGATGAGTAAACTGCAGCATAAGGGAGATCCTATAATTTGACTAGTCACAGAGCTCCATAAAGCTTCTTGGCCAGTGGAGATATACAAAAAAGATAATCCATTTTCTCAGTAACCTCAACACATTCTTCATTGGGGCGGAAAGCAGAGCTGGGGTCATGAGAGCACTCATATACGTACTTACAGTTCTAGAAGTACTCTTTTTTGACTACAGAAACTAAAATAAAATGATTCAGGGTGATATGGCCCAAGAATCCCACATTTATACCACAGACAGGTTCGCACAAGGACACAAGGATATAAGTATATGGATGTACAGCAGTGGTTGTGATGGCCAATAACTGAATACAATCCAATGTCCACCAATAGGGGACACACTAAATACATTTTAATATTTCTATGAGGTAGTTTAATACTTATGGATAGAGAAAAAATATCTTATAGTATTAAGAGAGAAAAGAAAAGTAGAGAATGGTTAAGTGTATCATGATTCCACTTGAGGGAGAGAAAAAGGAAGAGTACATATAAGTGCTTGAGTATCATCAGAAAGTTTCTTTCAAAGAAATAAATTCTCTACAGTGCTTTACTTCTGGGAAGTGGGAAATGGGGGAAAAAAGGAGAAAGATATATTTTTTATATTATATCCTTTTGTATTGAATTTCATTTTACCAAACGTACATATTGCTGATTTTTACGTGGCTTAATTAAAAGTATAGCATTACTGAGCCTAACCTTTTATATACTGGTTCCTAAAAACAGACTAGTATATAATGATCGGAGGTGCAATGCATTCCAAATAATTTATTCTTAGTACTTAACCAAGAGAAGTTTATGAATGATTTATTTTTTTATGAGTAAAATCAATATCCCTTTAACTAACCATTAATGCAAAAAGGGGAAAGGGAGGGGGCCTCTAAGAGTCAAGCAGAAAGGGGGAAAAAATTATCTCCTAAAGATGATTTTTAGGAGGTTCTATCCCAGAAGAACCTCAAAAAAAAAAAAAAAAGTTCACCCATCCAGCCTGAAGGTCCTTAGAAATGTAGACAGCCTTCTTGTAAATTAAGTAAACGACTTTATGTGGTCCCCAAATTGGGTTGGCAGTGTCTAGAGTGTAGGCAGGAATTTTTTTTTTCATCTTTTAAATACGATCTTGTAGGGCAGCCCGGGTGGCTTAGCGGTTTAGCGCCGCCTTCGGCCCAGGGCATGATCCTGGAGATTCCAGTTCGAGTCCCACGTCGGACTCCCTGCCTGGAGCCTGCTTCTCCCTCTGCCTGTGTCTCTGCCTCTCTCTCTCTCTCTCTCTGTGTCTCTCATGAATAAATAAATAAAATCATAAAAAATATGATCTTGTATATAACATATTTACTGTGCTATGTACACCGTTATCCATAACTAAATATATTTGGGATATGCTTACTCAAAAATGTTTTACTAATAGCTTTTGCAAAAAAAAAAAATGTTTAGGAACTACAGATGTGGTCAAATGTCATGCAGGGAAGACAGGTGCATTAGTTAGACGTCCATCCCCCGATCCTAAGGGATGAAAATGGAAAAGCCGGTGAAACGATCGGTGTATAAGATTTGCAACTTTTTAGGTCTCCAACTTTTTCCTGTGTCTATTCCACGACCAAAGCTTGCCATTTCCAACTTAACCTGGGTCTGACTATTCATAGTCATTCTGAACCGCATAGATTTAGTTACTTTTATGTTTCTGGAAAGGCCTTCTTGGGCCTTTCTCTGAGGAGTTCTCCACTGCCATCTCGCAAAGAACTGTAAGGCTCTTTTATTTTTTTTTAACCTTTTTTTTTAAAAAAAGATTTTATCTATTTGTTCATGAGAGAGAGAGAGAGAGAGAGAGAGAAAGAGAGAGAGACAGGCGGAGGGAGAAGCAGGCTCCATGCAGGGAGCCCGAGGGGGGACTCGATCCCAGGACCCCGAGGTCATGCCCTGGGCCGAAGGCAGATGCTCAGCCGCTGAGCCACCCGGGCTGCCCTCTAAGATTCTTCAAAAGCTCAGAAAGCTTCCAACTACCGCCACAGGCCCAAGGACTGACCCAGTGACTCTAAATATCCCTGCCCCTCACCTAAACCGTCCTGTCACCACAGACCAACTGGAACTCCTTAAATAAGTCAGACAACTACATTCCTCTTTGGTCAGGGGACTCAGCCTCCCGTCTCCCCGACACAGCCCTCCCCTTCAGCAGAGGGGCATCCTCCACACCACCAAATCCAGTTCTCTTTCCTCCAGAACTTTCTTCGGGGTTGCCTTTCTTCTAACGGCCCGCCCACGTCTGATTCCTGGGAGGGTCGTGCGGATGGCACCGCCGAGCTCGTTCCTGTCTCCGAATCTCTCGCCAGCACGTCCTTACGCAGGATCGTCTGACAGGCCCCCTCTGGTGTTCTATCCGTCGTCACCGTTTTCTGTCATCTCCGCCTTCCAGAGCTTGGACTCCTTTGGGTCCCGCCTCCCTTTCCGGAAACTAAGTTTGTTTAGGGCCTGAGCGCCGCGGGGGGGTGGGGGTGGGGGTGGGGGAGGGGCGGGCAGGTTCTCCCCGACGTCAGCCTGCTGCGTACCCGCGGCGGCCTCAGCGAGGCCGAACTGACAGGACTGACCAGACAGACGTCTCCGTCGCTCCCGGAGAAGAAACGTCCTGGGCAAGGGGCGGGCCGCGCGGGGAGAGCCCACGAAGCCCTGCGACGGGGCCCGCTTGCTTGTGAGCAGCCAGAACTAGGCCTGGTGGGTTGAAGGGAGGCGTGTGTAGGGCCGGATCCCGGACGGAATCGGGAAGAGGAGCGGGCAGGGAGGGGACCCGAGAGTGGCCGCTTCGGCGGCGGCCCCCGCGGACGGGGGTGACCGTTAAAGGACTCAAGGAAGGGAGGACTCACCTGGGAGAGCGTGCGGCCGGAGGCACCGGGGGCCCCCTCCCAAACGCGAGCCACGTCAGCTCGGGAATCCCGTGCGCGGCACCTACCGCCGCCGCGCCCCGTCAGGGGGACTCAACCACTCGCAGTCGGGACGGAAGACGGGATTAGGCCCGCGACCAATCAGGGCTGTCGGCACGGCGTTACCACGGAGACCAGGCACGCCTTGTTTGTAACTAACCCATCAACAATGACGGAAGCCAATCAGCGCCGGGAAATTCTCGGCTTCCTCATAGAAAGAGCCAATCAATGGCCTCTAAACAGCGGCGGAGGGGCGGTGCAGACGCGAGGGAGTGCCCCGGAAGAAAATCTGCGGAGTAACCGGAAATGCCTGGAGGGCGTGCGTGCGTGCAGCGGCGGGGGTCAGGTGTTAAGCGGTGGGAAGGGGCAGCGGCTGGGCCGCTGGGGGGCGGGGCTCCGGTCTCCCTGCAATGTGGACGGTCCCTGAGCCGGGTTACGGCGGGCTTGGACTTTAGTGGAGCCCCCGTACTGCAGGTACCAGGTGTTACAGGATTGATTGGATGAGCTGTTGCAGAAGGGAGTGGGGGTAGGGGGCTTGCTCTTAGAATCAGCCAGAAAGGAGGTCCTCTAATGCGATCTTTCCATTTTTACTATGAAAAATGAGAACCAAGTTAACAAATTATTTTTCTTTATTTTACTTATTTTTCATGAGAGAGAGAGAGAGGCAGAGACACAGGCAGAGGGAGAAGCAGGCTCCATGCAGGGAGCCCGACGCGGGACTCGATCCCGGGTCTCCAGGATCACGCCCTGGGCTGAAGGCAGGCGCTAAACCTGAGCCCCCCAGGCTGCCCACTTTGCCATCTTTTGAATCTTTTGTTTTCTCCCCACTAAATTATTACGTCCAAAAGACAGGAATTTTTATCTTTTGGTCTCAGCTGTATTTACAGGTCCAAGAATAGTACGCAGTAGGCCACTCAGTATCTTTAGAATCTAGGAAGTACATACTATCATCACCATTTTATACCGGATAGAATAAGGTTTGAAAAGATTAAAGAATTTGCACAAATTCACATAATGAGAGGCAGAGCCAGGATTTGAAGTAACTATCAAGGGGTGTCTGGATGGCTCAGCGGTTTAGCTCCTGCCTTCCACCCAGGGTGTGATCCTGGAGGCCCCAGATCGAGTCCACATCGGGCTTCCTGCATGGAGCCTGCTTCTCCCTCTGCCTCTCTCTCTCTCTCTCATGAATAAATAAATAAAATAAAATAAAAATGAAGTAACTATCAAATGCCAAAGCTGCAGTACTGCATCACATTCTCACATTGCTGACTACCCGTACCCAGCAAAGCCTGGATCAGTGCAACCACCAGTCTTCACTCGTACCTTCAAAGTGCAGCATGTTGCAGGAGAAAATTTAACGTATTTGACATACTCAGTTTCCAACTTCATCCTCAGCATTACTCCAAATCTTTTGTGTGTACTCAGCTTCCTCCCCCATTTCCCACAACAGTTATTCAAACTTGGGACGGCCTAGGGCCTAGGTGGCTCAGTGGTTGAGTGCCTGCCTTTGGCCCAGGGCATGATCCTGGGGTTCCAGGATCAAGTCCCACATCAGGCTCCCTGCGTGGAGCCTGCTCCTCCCTCTGCCTATGTCTCTGCCTCTCTCTCTCTGTGTGTCTCTCATGAATAAATAAATAACATCTTAAAAAAAATAAAACAGTTATTCAAACCTTTAACACCCTCCTCACATTCGGAGCAGATAGATGAACTTCTGTCTCAGAGAAAATCAAAACCATCTTCTTGAGGTCCTACTGAAATAGTTACTCCCTTACACAAACATTGTCTTTCTCCATACTTCCTTATTTCCACATTCAGCCTTAGAACAGATCTAGTTTTAACATAATGAAATCTTCTTAGAGGAGAAGAGATTAGAAAATTGTCTGTATCGTAAGTAGATCTTAGGGCCCTGCATTTCATTCTTGGGTCAGCACAGACTGGTCATTCAGTGAGAACTACAGTGAACACTAGGCAAATGAAGGTATAATACTGGGTGGAGGTTAAAGAGCTAAACAGGTTTTTTTTAAAGAGCACTGAAAGACTGGAAATAATTTAGAATGCAATTTAATGGAAGCAGTTTAGGCCCTGAGAGAGTATTCAAGAAAATAAAAGATAATTAGGAGTTGACCCATCAGATAAGAGGGAAAAGAGCAGTGGAGGCAAATGGAGCAGCATATGCATGGACTAGGGAATGACATGAATAATTTGAACTGGTGGACAAGAAGTGGATCATGAAGTAGTGTGTGATTTTTTTTGTGTGTGTGTGGAAGGGGTTTGGATATTCTGAACACTAGAAGCTGCAGAAATCCCAGATGCCTACCATCATTCAGTTAGTTATCCCTTATGGAGTGACCATTCCTCAATTAAGAGTGCCGTGAAAACAAGTTGGGAGATGGAAATATCACATCCTCTCTGATTTACTGTTGCCCAATTCCCTCTTGGTATTCTTTTTTCCAGTTCTTTCTTCCTCATTCTCACCTTCCCTTATGCCAAATACAAACTTATCCCAAAACTTTCATACAGCCTCATTTATTAATGTATTCTCCAACCAGAGGGTAATATCTTCAACAGAGTACATGTTCAATAAATAATTGTTAAATGAACAAATGTTTAAATTCATAAGAATCTGATGTATGACTATACAAATAAATGTTAAAATCTGAGAGGTAAAAACAATTTCTTGAGAAATATAAACTTTAGGACATATAAGTATATATACACAAAATATATAAAATCAGTTACATCAATCAATGCAGAAAAAATTTGATAAAATTCAACAGCCATTCATACCAAAAAAAAAAAAAAAGCCTCAGAAAACTAGGCATAGAAAGGAACTGACTCATCTTGATAAAGAACATTACAAAAACCCACAGCTAACATCATTCTTACTGGTTAAAAAATTTTTTTTCTTTATTTTTCCCCCTAAGATTGGGAACAAGGCAAGGGGGTCTTCTCTCACCACTCCTATTCAACATTTTACTGTAATTCCTCTCTACTATAAAACAAAATATACAGATTGGGAAGAAATAAAACTGTCTATTTGCAGAACATGAGTGTACATATAGAAAAATCTCTAATAAACTACAAAACAAAAAATATAAAGCAACAAGAAAAAATCCACATCTGGAACTAATAAATAATTACAGTAAGGTTGTAGGATAAAGGGTTAATGTACAAAAATCAATTGCTTTTGTGTATGCTAGCAATCAACAATTGGAATTTGAAATAAAAAACAATGGTATTTAGCACTGAAAGAAGGAAAGACTTAGGCATAAATCAAATAAAACATGTACAGGATCTATATGAGAGAAGCCCTAAAACTGATGAAAGAAATAAAACACCTAAATAAATAGAAACATTTCATGTTCATGGATAAGAAAAGTAAAATTGATCTATAGATTCAACATCCAAATTGAGATCCCAGCGAGTTATTTTGTGACTATAAAAAAAAAACCACAACTAATTCTAAGGTTTATAGGGGAAGAAAAGTCTGGAGTAACCAACACAATACAGAATAAAGGAGAAGTTGAAGGAGATGTGGGGGTAGAAAGAGGAAGACAAAACTGGAGGACTGACTCTAGCTGACTTCAAGACCTACTATAAAGCTATAGTAATCAAGACAGTGATAATGGAGAAAGAAGAGATCAACAGAATAGAGAGCCCCAAAATAGACCCACACAAATACAGCAACTGAGCTCTGATGAAGGAGCAAAAGCAATTCAATGGAGAAGTATCTTTTCAGCAAATGGGGCTGGAACAAATTAGATACCCATATGCAAAAAAAAAAAAAAGGATATAGACACAGACACCTTTCACAAAAATTAACCCAAATGGATCACATACCTAAATGTGAAATGCAAAGCTGTAAAAATTTTAGAATATAAGAGAAAATCTAGATGACCTTGGATTTGGCAATGACTTTTTAGATACAACCCCAAAAGCATGGTCCATGGGAGCCTGGACTGGGGTAGGGGGGGTGACCTGATAAGTTAGACTTGATTAAAATGAAAATCTTTTGGAAAACTGGGCTAAGAGAATGAAAAGACAAACCACATACTGGGAGAAAATACTTGCAGAACACATACCTGATAAAGGACTAGTAATCAAAATATACAAAGAACTAGTAAAATTCAACAATAAGAAAACAATCCAATTAAAAAGTAAGCAAAACTTCTAAACAGATACCTCACCAAAGAAGATATACAGATGGAAAATATGCATATAAAAAGATGCTGAATATCATACGTCACTAGGAAACTGCAAATTAAAATGGCAATGAGATCACCACATCCTTACTAGAAAGGCAAAAATTCAAAACACTGGCAACATCAAATGCTGACAAGGATCACTGCTGGTGGGGATGCAAAATGGCACAGCCAGTTTGGAAGACAACTTGGCAGTTTCTTATAAAGCGAAACATAGACTTACCATACTATGCAGCAAACATGCTTCTAGATATTTACTCATATCTGGTGAAAACTTACATCTACACAAAAACTTTCATGTAAATGTTTATAGAAGCTTTATTTATAATTTCCAAAACCTAGAAATAACTAGGATATTCTTCAATAGGTGAGTGGATAAACTATGGTACATCCATACAATGCCATATCATTCCGTGATAAGCAGAAATGAGCATTTAAGCCACAAAAAAGACATGAGGAACCTTAAATGTGTATTACTAAATGAGAGAAGCCAGTCTAAAACAGCTATATACTGGATGATCTGACAATATGACAATCTAAAAAGGCAACCCTAGAGATAGTAAAAAGATCAGTGGTTGGCCAAGGGTTTGGGGGGACAGGAAGGAATTAACAGGTGGAGCACAGGGGGATTTTTTTTAAGGCAGTGAAAATATTCTGTATGATACCATAATGGTGGATACATGACATTAATTTTCAAAACCTGTAGAATTATATAACACAAAGAGTTAACTTTAATGTAAACTATGAACTGTAGTTAATAATGTATTGGTATTTGTTCATCAATTGCAATAAAGGTACCACACTAAGGCAAGATGATAATAAAAGGAGAAATTACTGGGTGATGAGAAGATGGGGGGGCAAGTATGTGAAACTATATCTGCTGAATTTTTTTATACATCTAAAATTACTAAAAAAATAAGGAGGGTGTGTGTGAAATTTGACTTTAAAAAATAGAAAAAAAACTGACAGGCCATTACCATAGAGAAAAAATTGAGAAGTTGTTCATTTTTCTTGAAATAAGTATACTTTTCAGCCCAAATAGTTTTACAGGGAAATGCTTTTGGGATTTTCAATGAACAGATACTTCCTACGCTAGATAATCTACATAGATTGTAGAAATGGGATGCTTCCTAGCTAATTTTTTAAAACTAGCATAATTCATACAAATACAGTGTGTATATATATATGCATATATATGGAATATATAATGGAATGTTACTCAACTTTAAAAAAGAATGTGATCTTGCCATTTGTGACAACATGGATGGACCTAAAGGGTATCATGATAAGTGAAATAAATCAGAGAAAGATAAATACCATATGCATTCACTTGTATATGGAATGTAAAAAACAAAACAAATGAATAAACAGAAAGCAGAAACAGACCCACAAATACAGAGAACAAAATGGATGAAAGGGAGTAGGAGGTACAGGCTTCCAGTTATGGGATGAATAATTCATGAGGACAAAAGGTCCAGCATAGGGAATATAGTCAATGGTATTGTAATAGTGTTGTATGGTGACAGATGGTGCCTACACCTGTGGTAAGCATAGCATAACATAGTTGTTGAATCACTAGGTTGAACACCTGAAACTAATGTAACATTTTGTGTCAACTATACATCAAGTAAAAAAACCTAATTAAGGTTTTTAAAAAGTCTTTAATTATGATTATCTTTGTTATTACTACTTCTCTTCCTCCATATTTATTATAGCTGAAGCTACTATTTACAAAAATAAAAGTACTAGATGATAGGCTATTTTCAAAGGAGCTTCATGGGGACTAGGAGAGGAGGAGGGTCAAAGCCACAGTGGGCAAATCAAGTGTTGGTTCAATAGCAAGGCCACTGGAACTAAGAGTCGAGTTAGAGCCGTGGGAACAGGACAGCCTTTCCAGAGTCCAACATGAGCCAGTGTTTAGAACACATTCTGCAGTCTCTTCCTTCTAATCGAGGCCAGTTAGCAAAAGAATGTTGCTGAGTACCAACTGCAGCTGTTTAGGGCGGAGGCACTCAGCAGCCTGCATCAACAGCTGAAACTGCTTGATGATGTGCAGACCTATCACATAGCTGGTCTCTGTGAGTTATATTTAAATACGGTCATCAAATAAAATCCTCATTAATCAGGATTCCCTAGGGATGAAGTAAAGTATAAATTATGCGATTTGAATTTTGTATGAAAATATCTGTTTATACTTGCCCCAACAGAGCACTGGGTCCTTATAGATTATGTTCCCCTACATTAGCAAAAATTCCAGAAGGATCCCGAGTAAACCAAACACCCATACTCAAAACCTAAGAAAAGATAATTCCTCTGTATTTCCTGGCACTCATAGGTAATGAGTCATGAGTGTCTTCTTTGGGAAGTACAGTATGCCTGTCTATGCTTCAGTGTCCCTCTTTTAAGTAGGACTGGCCTGCCTACAGACTGCATCTGCAGACTGGTGTCCCACCTATGCTGAGGGCACAGGGTTGCTCCTCTGTGAATTGTTGGGGATCGAGACACCTGGGTGGCTCAGTGGTTCGTTGAAAGTCTGCCTTTGGCTCAGATAGTGATCCTGGGGTCCTGGGATCGAGTCCTGCATCAGGCTCCCTACAGAGAGCCTGCTTCTCCCTCTGCCTATGTCTCCGTGTCTCTGTCTCTCAATAATAAAGAAATAATGGGCAGCCCCGGGTGGCTCAGCGGTTTTGGGCCGCCTTTAGCCCAGGCCCTGATCCTGGAGACCTGGGATGGAGTCCCACGTTGGGCTCCGTGCACGGAGCCGGCTTCTCCGTCTGCATGCATCTCTACCTCTCTGTGTGTGTGTCTCTCATGAATAAGTAAATAAAATCTTTTAAAAATAATAAAGAAATAAAATCTTAAAAAAAGAAAGAAAAAAAATTGCTTGGGATCTGTTCTTGAATGCCAAGGAGAACAATAAGACATGGGGTACAGGGCAGCCCGGGTGGCTCAGCAGTTTAACGTGGCCTTCAGCCCAGGGCGTGATCCTAGAGACCCAGGATCGAGTCCCACCTCGGGCTCCCTGCATGGAGCGTGCTTCTCCCTCTGCCTGTGTCTCTGCCTCTCTCTGTCTCTTTCTCTGTGTCTGTCATGAATAAATAAATAAAATCTTTAAAAATTTTTCTTAAAAAAGACATGGGGTACATTTCAGACCATTTGTCAATAGTCATTCTTTACACAGCTTCACACAAATTGATTCCTAGCAACAGATGTCAGAGATGGCTCTCTATGGGAATCAGAACTTTTGTTCTTCTGACATTCCTCCTGGGAGTGTTGGCACTCCTAATTAGGCACTAGACCCTGGACAGACTGAACTGGATTTAGGAAAACTGAGACCAGATCTGATGACTTTTGTTGCATCCTTTCGTATTCCTTAAAACTCAGAATGTACAGAAGCCCTTAATGTGCATTTTCTTGCCCAGCTCCAGGCTCTGGTCTCTACAGGTCCTTGCATATCATCCATCTTTAAGGATGAATGAGATTAAGATTTGGGGACCTATTCTATCTGCAGAGCTGCAGGTGCCTCCTTGCTCCTGCTGGATAAGCTCTGAGATGGAGAGCAGGGATGGCAGGTTGGGTCTTAGAAGGGCTGTAAATGTGGAATGAACTGATGTTCTGGTTTCAGTCTTCTCAGAGACATCAGAGATGCCTGAGGGATGCAGAAGCTGGCCAGCTTCTTTTCCTATCCTAATGTTAAGGTCCCAATGACTGTCTTTCAGCTCTAGCTAAGCATCTTTAGCCAGTATCAGTTTGCCCAAAATTTGAACAGAAATAAGCAGGAACCCTGCAGGAACCCTGGCACATGGAAGAGCAGGAGAGCTAAAGAGGCCAGGCATCCTTACCTTGGAGATGGCAAAGGTTGGGTGGGAGCTGCTCCTTGGACAGCTGAAGAAGTGATCACTATGAAAATTCCCATTGTGTCTGTAGGTTCTAGAGATACTAGGGCCAATTGACTCAAAGGTCTGCAATAGGCCAGGCTCCAGGAGACCTGATTGAGGCTTCTTTTAACTTTAAGAGTATTTCTCCACAGAATCAGCAGGTTCTGGGTACTTCATGGAACATGTGGTGCCAGGCAGAAACCTTGGAAGACATGGTAAGGCAAAGGGTGGGGACTATTCTATATGAATCATTATTGAGCATTCATTAATGTATGAGGAAGTCATATAGGGGGAAATGGTGACTTTCTCATCCTGAGACACCTAGAGCCAAGGGCAGGAGGAATCTGAAATCAAAGGGTGGAAAATTCTTAGGAAGTACAACTACAAAGCTCTTATTCAATACTCATTCAACAAATATTTACTAAGTACAAACCATGTGCCAAGCGCTGATGTAGCTTATTTTTGATCTAGGATCTAAAAATAAATTCCAGGCCTCTAAGCAAGCTTTGTGATGTGGACTTTTCCAGACCATGAGTTTGAAGAATTTTCTTATCATGTTATCTTAGGGCATGTAGCAGGGCTCTGTCTCTAAAAAGGAAGAAGAAGAAGAAGAAGAAGAAGAAGAAGAAGAAGAAGAAGAAGAAGAAGAAGAAGAAGAAGAAGAAGAAGAAGAAGAAAAGAAGAAGAAGAAGAAGAAGAAGAAGAAGAAGAAGAAGAGAAGAAGAAGAAGAAGAAGAAGAAGAAGAAGAAGAAGAAGAAGAAGAAGAAGAAGAAGAAGAAGAAGAAGAAGAAGAAGAAGAAGAAGAAGAAAATTTGGGACGCCTGGGTGGCTTAGTGGTTCAGCATCTGCCTTCGGGTCAGGGCATGACCCCAGGGTGCAGGATTGACTCCCAGCTTGCATGGGGCTCCCTGCAGGGAGCCTGCTTTTCCCTCTTCCTGTCCCTGCCTTTCTCTCTCTCTCTCATGAACAAATAAAATATTAAAACAAATATATATATATATATATTGTTCATGAGAGAGAGACAGAGACACAGGCAGAGGGGGAAGCAGGCTCCATGCAGGGAGCCTGATGTGGGAGTCGATCCTGGGTCTCCAGGATCACACCCTGGACTGAAGGTGGCGCTGAACTGCTGAGCCACCCGGGCTGCCCCCCTTTAAAATATTTTTTAAAGACTTTATTTTTTCATGAAAGACACAGGGAGAGGCAGAGACAGAGGGAGAAGTATGGGAAGCCTCATACTGGACTCGATTCCAGGATCCCGGAATCATGACCTGAGCCAAAGGCAGACACTCAACCACTGAGCCACCCAGGTGCCCTAGCATCCTCTTTTGAAGAACTGCCAAATACTGGGCAGCCCCTGTGGCACAGCGGTTTAGTGCTGCCTGTAGCCCGGGGTGGGATCCTGGAGACCCGGGATCAAGTCCCATGTTGGGCTCCCTGCATGGAGCCTGCTTCTTCCTCTGCCTTTGTCTCTCTCTCTCTCTATAAGTAAATAAATAAATCTTTTTTTTAAAAAAAAAAAGAACTGCCAAATACTATAAAATGGCCTCAGGATACAGCTATTAATTAATTAATCAATTAATATTTAATATATAATTAATGAATTACTATGTTAGCACAAAGAAGCCACTAGAACTCGTCATATATCAAACTGACATCTCTGATGTTTCCTATGTACTTTCAAGGATTCTATCACTAAAGTATCAGTAAGCTTAACAAAGTCACCCCACCATTGCTGATATGACTAATAAATGTGAAGATTTGCTATAGAGCAATATCATAAGAAAGTTTATGGACTTACTAATTATCTCTAAATCCCAGATGTGTCCTCCTCAATAAACTCCCCTTGAGTTTTATCAGAATATTTATTTAACAATTAAGAGATTTTATCCATTTACTGCTTCACAGTACTAAGCACACCATTTAGGAAGGTGTATTCAATCTGGAGCCAAAACGAAGTTAAGAAGGTTTGTATAAAGAGCCATTACAGCCTCCCTTCTGATCCCTGAAAGATATGCAGCTCTAGCCTCTGTCTCCTGCTTTATTTCTCTCAACCCTCAAGATTATCAACCTTCTAATTCACTTTCCTTGCATACATTTTAATTAGGCTGTAAGACAAAAGAAATACAGACTGATTAATATGAATGAAGAATTTGGCTGCATAATTTATAGACCTAGTAAGAAGATAACTTACAGGACTCCTATAGAGACACCGGTGTTGGGTCTCTGCTCCCTGGGAAACTCTTTCCATTAAGATATTGACTTCCTCTTTATGCCTGTGTAGTTCTAGAGAGCTTGCCCCAACTCTCTTATCTTCTCTGTGTTGTATGGGCATTCTTTGGAACTAACTTATTCATTCCATATTTATTATTTTAATTTTATTTATTTTTATTAGTCTTTCTATTCTGCTTATTATTTATTCTTGAGAATGTATTACATGAAAACCCAGGGCACCTAAAATTGCTTGGATCTTCTAATGGCAAGGTAAGCCCATGTGTGCTAAATAAGTCTACACTCAACAAATTGTTACTGAGTACTTTCTTCATAATAAATTTGTTGAATAGATGGTATTTTTTTCATTCCCTCTACGTAGAACACTCCCTTTATACTCCAGCTGGTCAGTTTATTCTCCAATTCACTTTGAAAGACATCTTTTGGTGATCTCCCAGACTGTTAGTTACTCTCATGTACACATCATTCTCTGCAAAACAATCATCCTCGTACTTTAAATCATTTACTTGTTTAATGTTATCTCTACAAAAGCTTCATTACCAGAGACTGTATCTGTCTTTTGCATTTAGCACAGCCTCTTTTATATCATAAATATTTAAAGGTATTCATTGAATTAATAACTGCATCTTAGGGTTAAACATGTGATATAATAGACATTTAGCCAAATACTGAGAACTCAATTATTTGTCAATTACTAATTGAGCACCTCCCAGGGCATAATGCATAGTGGAGAGACTAAAAAAATATATAGGGCACCATCCTAGCTCTCAAGAGGGCTTCCATAAAGTGGATGGGCCATTTTCATGCATAGTTGCTTTTGAATGTCCTAGTTTTTAATGTCTGGCTTCTGAAAGGGGGAAAAGAAAAAATGGGAGAGGGTAAAAAGGGGCACCATCCCTTTAAATCCCCTTAAGTCACTTCAGCCAAAGGGAGAGTGACTGGCAACAATGGGGGTAGGTACAACAACAATGGCTACCCTGATTTTTGCCTAAATTTCTGCAGCAATCATTGACCAAAACACGGATCACCAGTATTTGGAGGACAGAGTCCTTTTTGCTCACCCCGGTTCAAAGTGTATGTAAGCTGCTCCAGAAACATGCAAAGAAAGCTACCTGCCAGGGTGGGAGGGTGGAGAGCAGAGGTGGAGGGAAGGGTAGCTGCTCTTGCACTTAGAGCTGAAATTGACTAAAATTAACTGCAATTTATCTTCCAAAACTCCTCCTAGATGTTGCAAACATTCCATAGACTGGAGTTCCAAAAGAGTTACATTACACATATTTTGCCAGTACAGTTGTTGTCTTGGTGAGGGGACAGATTCCTGGTGCTTACTACTCCACCACCTTTGAATCCTCTAGAATTTGTTCTTATGGTACAACTAGTTCACAATATTCCTGAAAAATTTAACAATCAGCTTTGGTAAAAACCAGTTAAAAGAAGGCTCCAGCAAGCTACTATTTATTTCTCTTGATGTTTATTTACCATATTAGAATTAACCACAAATATTAAAAATAATTATTTAATGATGCATTAAAAAGTAATAATAATAAATTATTACATTAAAAACATTTTTATGAAAATAAGTATTTTTTCCCAGCAAAAATTCTGAAGAAATGAAGAGGTACTTTTTTACATTTTTGCAAAGCTTTTTCATATCCATTTTAAGAGAAGAAAATTAGATTCTCTTATCTCCTTCTGTATTTAATCTGTTTGATACATTGTTTTGCTCAATGTATTTGAAATAAATACAGCGTCAGATCACTAAAAATTAGAGGAACATTTTAATAGCCTTTTCAGAAAATTGTGGATATTCTTCTTTCTATACCAAAACTCAACAAGTAGAAGTTTCTCAACTCTGGCTGCAAATTAGAATTACTCAAAGGGCTTTTAAAATACACTGATGGTTGGTACCCACCCTAGGGTAATTACAGAAGAGGTGGGCCACAATAATTGAATTTTAAAAGCAGCCTAGGTCAGTACTTCTTAAAATTTAATATAAATATGAATTACCTAACGATTTTTGTTCAAATGCAAATTCTGATTCAGTAGATCTAGAGTAACATCTGTAATTTTGCCTTCTGACAGCCCCCACATGCCGATGCTGGCCCATGGACCACACTTTGACTTGTAAGAAAATGCAAGACAATCAAGAAGAGAAAACTTGAGCCCTCACAGCAATCTGGAACTGTAATTATTACTGGATAGTGAGGAGTAGAGTCTATTTTATAATTAACATGAGTTAACAAAAGCAAAGTGTTCTTTCTAAAATGTTTGTATTAAAAACTTGGAATCTCTCTCAACAATACTGTGGTTGATAATTAGCTATGACATATGTGGGCCCATATGCCATATGAGGGCAGAACCAGATTTTGAGTCTAAGGACCAAATAGAATATAAGATCATTTTAAAGACTATAAAGAGAATACTGGATTGAATTCACCAGAAGTTAACATTTCAAATCCAAGAAGACATCTTTTTGTCAAATTCAGAATTAAATACTTAAGTATCACAAAACTTTTTCACCCATTGAATTCTTAACTCTGAGTAACTTCTGATCAAACTTTTGGTAAATCCATAGGTTTTTCTTGGTCTAACCTACTTTTTTCTCCACTATTCACATCTTACTAACATTCTTAGGCCAAGCTCCCAATTTTCCAATCCCTTTACTTACAGAGAGTTAATCATGCTTTCTTTCTCCTGCCTCTGAATCTGAAACACTTTTTTTTATACTATTATCATGCGGTGTCATCATTCTTTCATATCTCTTTCTCCAAAGAGCCCTTGAGAGAACTTTCTTTCTTTGAATCTCCAGTATGTGGCACAGTTACTGGGAAAAACAGGTATTTAAGGAATTATACTGAAATTAAGAAATCTTAGAGAGAATCTAAAAAAAAAAAGAAAGAAAAAGGAAATATTGGAGAATCTATAGAGAATAGCCAATAAAAATGAAAACAGAGTTTATGAGAAAAGGAAAAGAGAGCTAGCATTGCATAACCTAAAGAAGAAAAATTAATGAAGCATTAACTCATTTTCCAATACAGTCTATAATGAATTATAAGCAAAAGATACTGACCTTAAAGGAATTATTTTGGGTTTTCTTAACACATGTAAAATTCCACCAAATTGTACATTATTAATACACTTTGTAAATGCTATCTCTTAATATGAAAGGGAAGGAAAGAGGGAGGGAGGGAGAGAAGGAAAGGAGGAAGGCAGGAAGGCAGGATAAAGAAGGAAAATCCAACCAACCAAGAGGTGAATGAAAATACTCAGTAATTGATACATAATGGTTAAACACTGATAGCCTGTCATTGAATCTATTTCAACATAAAATGGAAGTTGAAAAATACGGAGGCTAAAGTAATAGAACAGAACATAAGAATTTAAAAATAAGTAAAACTAACAAAAGTTTAAAGGATAGTAAGAAACTGTAAAAGTGTGCCAATTTCTTTATCTTCTATAGCAGAATCAGTAGATACTGTCAAAGCTGAACAATGTAATTAAACAAAGATTCCAGGAAAAGTTGCTGTCCTGTTGTTTCCTCTCTTACCCAAAGAATGAAATCAGATAATAGATTTTGAATGCTGTTGAGTTCAATTAGATGTTAAGAACTACTTTCCTGAAATCAATATTAGTTGAAGACTATTTTTTCTGTAAAATTAAGATTGTAGATAATTTCCACATTAGATGTTATAAAGGTTGGATAACTGAAGTTTAAAAATGAGATCAGCTTTGGGGATCCCTGGGTGGCTCAGTGGTTTAGCGCCTGCCTTTGGCCCAGGGCGCGATCCTGGAGTCTCGGGATCGAGTCCTGCATCGGCATCTGCCTCTGAATCTGAAACACTTTTTTTTATACTATTATCATGCAGTGTCATCATTCTTTCATATCTCTTTCTCCAAAGAGCCCTTGAGAGAACTTTCTTTCTTTGAATCTCCAGCATGTGGCACAGTTACTGGGAAAAACAGGTATTTAAGGAATTATGAGCCTGCTTCTCCCTCTGCCTGTGTCTCTGCCTCTCTCTCTCTCTCTGTCACGAATAAATAAATAAAATCTTTAAAAAAAATGAGATCAGCTTTAAGACAGACCATTATAAGCTGTTTGTGTGTCAGAAAGGAGAGTAACTGAAACCCAGGCCCTCTCAGCCGTTCTACAGCCCACCTTCTATCCTTAGGCTCTAGTATTTACCCCACTATCATCAAACCACCACTAGTATTTACCCCACTATCATCAAACCACCACTAGTATTTACCCCACTATCATCAAACCACTTCTAAGAGCAAATTAAATGGAAAAAGAGTAGAACTGGCCTGCCAGGGTAGCCCCCTTCTCCAGATCCTCAGGGTTAGATCAAGAGAGAAAGAGACAGAGAGACAAATTCTGGGGAGAGGACAGTAGTCTTTATAGATAATGGCCCTACTGGTTGAGGAAGGAAGTACAGGGATCTGAATACAAATTTCTGAGCTAGTTCCACATGTGTTGTCTGGCAGCAAAGGAGACATTGAACACAACAAAGCAAGATGAAAAAATGAGAATAGTCTTCTCACATGTACTCCCACAATCCCTTTGTCAACTTGCAGCCACAATCACAGACTCCTTAAGTATCCCACACCATTTGCCTCCATGTTTAAGGACCCCCACTTACAAATCTACTACCTGCCATTCATTCTCTTCCTCCCTGTTTCTGGTTCTGTTACTCCATCATCTCTGCTCACAGAAGAGCAGAACCCCTCTATCCCGCTTCTGGTCATCAATAGGTAACCCCTGGCTTTGCTGTCATCCTGGAAACTTTGGGGCACTGAAAAGTACTCGTACGAGAGAGAGTGAGATAGGCTTTGACTGGCTACTGATTGTCAAAGCTTGAGGCAACAAACCCAGCTGGGAAGAGTTAGGAAACACAAAGGGTACAAGACAGGAAAAGAGATACTCCATGCACATTTATTTGACTGGAGAATGTGTCAGAAAGAGATTGGAAATCTGAGCCTGTCACTTGTCATTGCCCTGTCACATAGGATTGATTCCTAGCCCAAGTGTCTGAGCATTCCAGTGTCTTTCCATTATAACATTAAAGTGACTGTAGTGACTGAAATAAAGTCACCATGTCTCAGTATCTCAGTTTCCCTATGAGTATAAAGGTCATAATCATACCTAACAGGAGAATACATGAAATGACAGTCAATCAAGCTTCTTAAAACATTCTAGAAAGATGCATAGAACCACAATATTGTATGTGAAGTCCCTTCCTCTCTGAACAGATGAACAGAATTTTTCTGTGTTATGCCAGCAAATTCCTCTAGGAATATGAAAGAAAAGTGAGATGGAGGACATCTGTATGTGAGTGTAGGAAATGAGATGGAAGGCAGAAGCTGGGAAGGACACATCCATGACATTAAGCTATGCCAATCATCGAGTTCACATCATTTGTTTCCTATAGACTTTCCCTCATTGCTGATGTTGTGGCCTCAAACCTGTTGTTGCGTATATTATTTTTGTGTTTTCTAGGGTGGGGGTGAATATGTCAATCTTGGATGGAACGGTTATTACTTTAACTTACTAAGTTTTGGGATAGTGTGTGATATAGTAATGAATAATAATGAAATTGATAGCTAGACACAGGATAATACCATGAAAAAGCCTACGATATGTGGCACTAGCTGTGTGACTACACAGCAGGGATAGGCTGGAAAAATTGCCAGGATTCTGGAAAACTGGCAACTTATATTATGTAGTAGTGAAACTATTTATTTATAAACCTATCACCTGGAAAAACCTGACAGAGTGAAAATTAATTTAACAAACTTTTGAACTTAGATAAATGAATTTATCTAAATAAAACTTTCAGGAAAAAATATCCAGTGAGGTAAGGATAGAAGAAAATAATAAGCTGGGATCCCTGGGTGGCGCAGCGGTTTGGCGCCTGCCTTTGGCCCAGAGCGCGATCCTGGAGACCCGGGATCGAATCCCACGTCAGGCCTGGTGCATGGAGCCTGCTTCTCCCTCTGCCTGTGTCTCTGCCTCCCTCTGTGTGACTATCATAAATAAATAAAAATTAAAAAAAAAGAAAATAATAAGCTAATGAAAGAATAGGCCAGTTTATAAGCATAATTTAAAGGAATCCTAGAGGGACAAAGAGGTTTAGAAAACAGCATTTCTCATGTCCCATATACCCTTTTGATAAAAGATTCTTAAAGTCAAAACCTAGATGATTTGTATTTAATATATTATTGATACAGTTAGGTTTAAATCTATTATTCTGCTGGGCATTTTATGATTCCAGTTTTTTTAAAAATGATGTTTTATTAACACTTATCTATAGTTTGTAATCTTAATCCTGTAACTAGATTTTGACCCTTTAATTTTACTAATTTATTGAAGTTCGATTTGCCAACATATAGAACACTCAGTGCTCATCCCATCAAGTACCCTCCTCAGTGCCCTGTCACCCAGTTACCCCATTCCCCCGCCCGCCTCCCTTTCCATTACCCTTTGTTTGTTTCCCAGAGTTAGGAATCTCTCATGTTTTGTCACCTTCTCTAATTTTTCCCACTCAGTTCCCCTCCTTTCCCTTATAATCCCTTTCATTATTTCTTATATTCCATGTAGGAGTGAAACCATATGATGATTGTCTTTCTCTGATTGACTTACTTCACTCAGCATAATACCCTCCAGTTCCATCCACATTGAAGTAAATGGTGGGTATTCGTCATTTCTAATGCCTGAGTAATATTCCATTGTATACATAGACCACATCTTTTTTATCCATTCATCTTTCGATGGACACCAAGACTCCTTCCACAGTTTGGCTATTGTGGACATTGCTGCTATAAACATTGGGATGCAGGTGTCTGTCCCAGCATTTTGCTACATCTGTATCTTTGGGGGTAAATACCCAGTAGTGCAATTGCTGGGTCATAGGATAGCTCTATTTTTAACTCTTTGAGGAACCTCCACACAGTTTTCCAGAGTGGCTTTACCAGTTTGCATTCCCACCAACAGTGCAAGAGGGTTCCCCTTTCTCCACATCCTCTCCAACATTTGTTGTTTCCTGTCTTGTTAATTATCGCCATTCTCACTGGGGTGAGGTGGTATCTCATTGTGGTTTTGATTTGTATTTCCCTGATGGCATTTTAACTGCACTATTAAGGGATACCTCTTTTATGCTTTCTCTGGTTGCTTCAGGGTTTGCAAAGCATATACATAACTTATCACAGTCTACCTAAAAATATTCTCTTCACTTACAATTTTAAAACATTAACAATTATATTTACTTCAACTTTTTTTGGCCTATTACTATCCTACAATTTACTTCTACATGTTACAACACAAAATACAGTTATTAATTTGAAAACTTTTACATTGATTAAAAATAACATTTTATATTTTACTTTCATTTTTACCATTTCCCTTACTGTTTAATGTAAATCTAATTTCTATCTTATGTCTTATTCCTTCTGTCTGAAGAATTTCCTTCAACACTTCTTATAGTATAGGTCTACTATCAATGAGTATATTCAGCTTTTTCTGGAAAAAACATTTATTTTGCCTTCAGTTTTTAAAGATATTCTTGCTGTATATGGAACCCTTGGCTGATAATTTTTTCTTTCAGCATTCTAAAAATGTCATTCCATTGTCTTTTGGCTTATATGGTTTCTGCTAAGTTTATTGAAAGTCTTACCTTTGTTCCTTGGCACATGATTTTTCTTTTTTCTACATGTTTTTTCTTTTATTTTTAAAAAAAGATTTTATTTATTTATTCAGGAGAGACACAGAAGGAGAGAGAGGCAGAGACACAGGCGGAGGGAGAAGCAGGCTCCATGCAGGGAGCCTGACGTGGGACTCCAGGATCACGCCCTGGGCTGAAGGTGGCGCTAAACCGGTGAGCCACCCGGGCTACCCTGTTTTTTCTCTGTTTTCATAATTTTCTCTTTATTTTTGATTTGCAGCAATGTGAGGTTTTTAAATTTTTTATATTTTTTTTGTTATTTATTCTGCTTAGGTTTCTCTAGGATTCTTGGATCTGTGGTTTCATTAATCTGAAAAAAATTCTTGGCCATTTTACTTCAACTATTTCTGCCTCATTTCTCTTCTATTTCTGGTACTCCAGTTATCCATGCAATGCCATTTGATATTGTTTCACAATTCTTGCCTTTCTCAATCCCTTCTTTATTCTTTTTGTCTTCATGTTTCCATTTGGAAAATTTCTATTGATCTATTGTCAAATTCACTTATTCTTTGCTTAATTCTAGTCTGCTAATGAACTTCTCTCTCTCTCTTTTAAAAGATTTTATTTATTTATTCATGAGAGAGAAAGAGGGAGGTAGAGACACAGGCAGAGGGAGAAGCAGGCTTCATGCAAGAAGCCTGATGTGGGACTCAATCCTGGAACTCCAGGATCACACCCTGAGCCAAAGACAGACATTCAACCACTGAGCCACCCAAGTGTCCCTGCTAATGAACTTCTCAAAGAAATTCTTAACTGCTAATACTGTGCTTTTTCTAGCATTTCCACTGATCTCTTTTTAAATAGTTTCTATCTCTGTGAAACTCACCATCTGTTTATGCATGTTGTCAACTTTTGAGTTATATCTTTTAACATATTAACAGTAGTTATTGAGTGTGAGTCCTAATATCTGAGTCCTCTCTGAATCTGGTAGTTATCTCTTGAAAAAAGGTTATTTTCTTCCCTAGATTTTGGTGTGCCCCAATTTTTGACTTATTGTCAGATATGTATAAAATAGAAAAGACTAAGGGTGATACTACTATGCCCAGACAAGGGTACAACTCTTTTTAGATCAGACAGTAAGTTTGGGAATGTTTTATAAAGATTTGTTTGCTCTTTGCCCCATGTTGTGGGATGGGGCTGCTAAACCCCTGGAAATTCTTGAGTAATAGGGGCATTTTGTTCTTTATGTTAGACCACTGGACTACATATGAGTTTATGCTAAATAAAGGAATCAAAACAGGGGGTGAATCATGACAGAAAGGCCAACTGTGATTAGAGGGTTGAGGATTTGAGCCACATAATATCAGCCTGACCTCCCAACCTCTGAGGAGGTGAGGGAAGGCTGGAGATTGACTTCAGTCACATGCTCAATGATTCAAACAATCACCCTATGTTATGAAACCACAATAAAAACTCAGAACATTAGACTTCTGAGGAAGATGGTGGAGTAGGAGCCCCCTAAACTTGCCTTGTCCCATAGATACATCTAAGTAACACTCACTTTAGTGTAAATAACCCAGAAAACAACCCAAAGACTGGCAGAACAAACTCCACAACCAGATGTAGAGAAGGGGTCACACTGAAGTGGGTAGTAAGGGCAGAGATATGGTAGGGAGCTAAACTCTGTAGGTCCAGCTGCAGGAGGGAGGGAGCTGTGGGTGCAGAGAAGGCAAGAAACAGACTATCACACCAGCGATCCTGCACAGGGAAAACAAATCCCCATACCATTTGGTTTTGAAAGTTAGAAGGGCCGAATTTCATGAGTTCTTACAACCAGAGACTTAAAGCATGGAACATTAAAAACTCAGCTCAGTTCTGAGAGAGCCCAAAGGGCGATAGAAGGCTGAGTCCCCATCTTTAAAGAGACAGCAAACAGCCCATGGAGATTAAGCATAGAAGCAGTAGTTTGAAAAATGCCTGGGGCATATGGGAGGGAGAGTTACTTACCGATCTCAGAGTTCACAAATAAACTGGCAGGTTCATTTTCCCTCAAGCTCCCTCCCTCCTATCACCAGCATAACCACAGGGCCACCTGCAGGAACCAGCATGGTTTTCCTTTTTATCTTCTATGTACCATAGACTTCAAATTATTTTTGAAACCTGTTGTTACCTTGTGCTTAGAGAGGGGTCTGGAAAGCTCGAAGGTTTTTTAGTATTCTGGCTCCACTCTCCACTTTCAAGGGTCCCTGTATGCCTTTGCCACAGGGGTTTCTCTCCATGCTGGTGATAAATTGCCATGGCACGTTACTTGGTGCTAGCTGTTGGGACATGGGTGTTGTGTTGTCCTGATCCGGCCTAAATTAGGCAGATCTCTTCTTCCTGTGATTGGAGGTAGGGCTTTCTCAGTGTTCCTATTCTTCTCCCTCTTGGCAGTCATTATCTGTGGTGGTCTTGGCAGTTTCCTTCCCAGCATTGGCAGACATCTGCTTTGTGTTACATGGGATTTCTGGGGCTAAGATGATTTCTTATCTCTCAGGAGGAGAATCTGGTTTCCATCTCTCCCTCAGCAATGCTGGATTTCGTTTGGTGTCTAGGTCTAGAGTGTTTCCTATCCTGCTCCCAGAAACAGATAGTTTTTATTTCTATTTCCTCCTTAACATGCAATGGAATTTTCTCTGATCCTTGGGGTTAAGAGGGCTTACTGCCCCTGCTCCAGCAGTCTAAGGCAAAAGCCTTAGAAGCCCTCTTAAAAAAGAGAAGGGTTTGGGAATGCAGACAGGACTTAGATCATGTCACTCAGTAGCAGCCTATCACGTTTGCCTACACCATGAAGGGCATCTCTTCAGGCCTGCTGCCCTGCTCCCAACCTTTCCTGAATTTGGTGAAGGTCTGAATTCTCCTGTCTGAGGCTCCTAGATGTTCTAAACTGACATGCTACCCCATTACTGGCCTTTAAGAATTCGTTAAAACTTTAGCTATCTTTGTCTCCTGTGCTCTACTAAAGATGAAATAGCTCATTTCACAGATACTGAGTCCCATCTCAATTTACTTGGTTGTCCCTAGGGCCTCAGCAATCAAATAGGCTCAAGAAAAATTATTTTTGCAGATTATCTGGCATTTTTTTTAACCCGAGAGCAACATTTTCACATAGCTTTCTAAATTCTCACTGAAACCAGAACTTCCATCTGATTATCACAGATGAATTATATACATTTCTTTCCCAATTATGAATAATAATTACATTAGGATACTAACTAGAACTTTACTAAACTTAATTTTAGAGGACTGGATGTTATAAAATTTGGTCTTATCATCCAGAAATATTGGTATTTTCACTCATTTATATAAGAAGTACCCTCCAGGTTCCTTACCTTGAGTCCATGATTTGTTAATTGTTTTTAACTTAAAACTCCATATTGTTACAAATACAAATAGAAGTAGGTCTGAAAAAAAAAAAAGCTTCTAGTATTAAAATACAATTAAAGATAAATAGGAAAATCAGAAAATATTAGGTTGGAACCAAATAAATATATAGCTACCTAGGATCATATAAAAGTTAAGCATTATATTTAGCTCTGAGATTCATAGTAGATAAGACAAAGGGAACCAATGAGTTACATAATTCTCATAGTTAAAACAATTTTATCTGAAAGAATTTTTTCTTGTGCTGAATCCTAGGATTTTTAAAAAAGTAGTTCTTTTAGAAATATGGCAGAAAATGAATTCAACCACTGTTTGGTAGAAAATAGTGAAGTACCCTTCAAATGACCATTTGTTCTCTCACCTTAATAAAGTCCAAGAGCACCCTTCTTATATTAGAGAACTATGAAATCTAAATAATAAATGTGAAAAGTTGAAGTAATCTTGACAAGTTTTTGAAAATAATTGTTGAAAATATTTATTTAGAAGACACCTTTGGTAGGAAAACAGCAAAACAAGAGAAAATTTAACATAAACAGAATGTCATGCTGAGGTTAGTTCCACATAAAAGCCACATTCTTAATTTGTATGTGTGGCCATGGATGGTCGTGTGAAAAAAGGAAAATAGAACTGTGAAAGTGGGAAGACAACTCTTTGCTTACTGCCTGAAAATCTTATTTGGAGAGGAATCTCTGGAAAGCCATGAGTGAAAGATAGTTCTAGTCTACTAGCATGCCAGAGGGAGAACCAAAATAATCTAAAATAAAGGATTTGTGTCATTTCTCTGGAGAGCTTCCTAAGGGGGTTTGGTTCCACCAATGAATAAAGTTCCTAATTCTAAACTAAACTCATCCTTTGGAACATCAATCTCATCTCCTGCTTCTTCCCCAAGCTTCTTCCACCAAGGTGCCTGTATATGCTTCAGGGCAGTAAGATGGGCCTGCTTGGCCTTAGCTGCCACAGGCCTGGATCTACTTAGGAAGAGTTCAGGTTCTTTCCCTTCTGCCTCCTTCAGACTCGGTGCCTCTGTAATAAACAGAAAATAAATAGGTGAGTAGAAGAGTTCTGTACCAAACAAGTAGGAACTTGGAAACTATAGAGTTGGAACTCTGCTATAGCAAGCAGGGACAGGGTTCCAACTCTGAATCTTCATCATTGCTAGCTATAGATGGTATATGACTATTCACAAGTTGTAGGTGTGGCTGACAGCAACTGCCCACCCCCCACTGTGTTTAAAAAAATAAAAAAAGATGTAGCTTTTTAAAGATGATTTAAAAAACATGAATTCTTAAAATATAGTAGAACCCCATCCTATATATGAGAGGCTCAATTACACCCCTCTATTAAAAAATACAAAATTCGAAAGTAATGGCACTAAATAGAGAACTCTGGCCTTCTCTGCTCCATATATTTTAAAAGTGTTTCGCAGGTGGATTCAAACACTGTGGCTTCATGGATGAGATCTCTCACTAAATGTCCCTGTGAGCAGATGAATTAACTTTTGTGAAAGCACTTCATTAAAAATTATAAAATGGCATTGTAACTTCGGTCATCACCAACTTCTAAAATATGATCAAAAGCTTTTGAGGTTACACAAAAGAACCTACCTAGTAGGGCTCAGCACCTTTATAATTAGTAACTATTGTCTGAGTCGATACCTTTGAAGGATAGCAAGACTCGGAAGAACAGCCAAAAAGGAGCTTATGGGATCTGTATTTGAAAAGATCACGGGCTGGCATGTTCTGTATCTAGAAATTTCTCAGGACAAGAGACAGTCTAAACCATTAAGTGGTATTTTCCTTCTGAAGATTTTAGATGTCACAAAATCTTGCATAGGGTGTTCATTTTAGGAAACAAAAATGGAACAAGCACATACTCATTAACTGTTCAATGTTGGTGCTGATCTGAGCCATCAGAGCCTCCCTGTGCTGCTGGGCTCTCTCTTCTAGGGCCCTGCTCATAAGGTAGTGTTGCAGTTGTTCTTGAGCTTGGGAATGGAGCTCTCTGCTAGTCATATCTGACATTTGAGAGCTCTGGGAAGAAAGAACAGAAATATTATTACAGGAGACACACATACACCCACACCCATGTTTTGCTCAACCACTTAGAAGAGGTTTCAGCATGTTTAGCTGCCTCTCATCCTATCAGTTGAATCTCATCTAGCTTGTTCTCTTGTGCAAGCATTAAATAGCCTTTTAAAAGCAGCTTCAGATAAAAATTCAGGGGGTAGTTTCTTTCTGGTGTGCTCCTATACTTTACTTCCTCACACACTGTGGAATTCTGGGAGAAGAGTTATGATTGAGAGACCACAGGGAAAACTACGAATGGTTTGGTAAAGATACTGGCCTGGAACAGGAGTAACAAGGCAACCTCTTGTTCCAGACCCCACCTGACAGACTCCGTCACCGTCGGTCCTAAACTTATTTAAACCATAATGTTAGAATTGCTTCTGGTTTCACAGATTAAGGTACAAAATCAGCTAAAGGACCATATTCCTTTGGCTATGCAATTACTTTGAAGACAATTAGTTCAGAGAAGAATCAGAAAATCTTAACTCTGAAGCTGATAAAGCTTTTGATTATCACAACTTCTCAAATATTCCAGTTAGTTCCTGGCTCTGGTCTGGGATGCAGTCCCTCTCCAGCTACCACCATACTTTTCAGTCACAGAATCTTAAACAGCAGCACTAGAATATGACTAAGGCACTACTTCTTTTTTAAACAGAAGCATGCATCAAAATCATACATAATGCATTAAAAAAGGAAAGAGAGAGAGAGAGAAAGAGAAATCAAAGACCTCAATGTAAGAGATAAAACTATAAAACTCTTAGAAGAAAAGATAGAGGGAAAGCTTCATGACATTAGGTCTGGCCATTTCCCAAATATAACACTGAAGATATAGTTATAACAAAAGGTAAAACAGACAAGTTGAACTTCCATCAAAATTAAAAATTTCTGCGCAGCAAAGGATACTATGAACTGAGTAAAAAGGTAACACACTGAATAGGAGAAAATATTTGTGAATCACATACCTGATAAAATATTAATATCCAGAACATATAGATAACTCCTAAAACTCAATAACCCCCCCAAAAAAAACCCAAACAACCTGCTTAAAAAATGGGCAAAGAATTTGAATGAACATTATGTTAACTAAATTGAATTTAAATTAAAAAAGAAGATATTCCAATGGCCAATAAAAGATGCTCAACATCAGTAATCATTAGGGAAATACAAATCCATTCACAATGATATACACCTCATATTCCTTAGGATGTGAAAGTAACAATAGGCGAGGATATGGAGAAACTGGAACCCCTATGCACTGCTAGTGGGAAAGTAAAATGGATCAGTGCATTGGAAAATAGTACGGAGGTTTCTCAAAAAAACCAGAAATAAAATTACCGTAAGATTTAGCTATTCGGCTCCTGGGTATATGCCCCCCAAAATTTAGAGTAGTGATATGAAGAGATATTTGTATATCCATGTTCAAGGCAACACTATTCACAATAGCCAAAAGGTGGAAGTAATCCAAGTGTCCATCAATAGCTGAATGGATAAACAAAATGGGGTATATACTTATAATGGAATATTATCCAACCTTAAAAAATTCTTTAAAAAATAAAAAAGCTATGATGTGGATGAACCTTAAAGACATTGGACTAAATGAAATAAGTCAGTCACAAATGGATAAATACTGCATGATTCCACTCATAGCAGATACTCAGCACAGTCTAATTTATAAATATGGGGGGGGTGGCAGAGGGAGAGGGAGGAGCAGGCCCTGAGCAGGGAGCCCAATGGGGGGCTTGATCCCAGGACCCTGGGATCATGATCTGAGCTGAAGGCAGCCACTTAACCAACTGAGCCACCCATTTGTCCCAACACATCCCTTTAAAAATATGAATGTATGAACAATGTCCTTCTCTCTCTCTCTCTCTCTCTTTTTAAAGATTTTTGTTTATTTATTCATGAGAGAGACAGAGAGAGGCAGAGACACAGGCGGAAGGAGAAGCAGGCTCCTTACAGGGAGCCCAATGTGGGACTTGATCCTGGACCCCAGGATCACGCCCTGGGCTGAAGACAGGCACTTAACTGCTGAGCCACCCACAATGTCCTTCTCTGCTAAGTCTAACATCTGTGTAATCTCTAAACTGGTTGGATTACATATCCTCCTCATTATGAGTCAAGTCTTCCTACCTCTATATATGCCTGTTACTCTGATTGGATACCAGACATTGTAACTTTTACTTTGTTGAATGCTGGATGTATATATTGGTATTTCTAAAAATCTTGAGGCTTTTTTTTCTGAGATGTGGTTAAATTACATAAAAAAACTTTTGATCTTTTTGGCCCCTGCTTTTATGACTTGTCTAGCAGAATGCGTCAGTCTACACTATTTACTTTCTACTACTAAGGCAAGACTCCTAATCATTCTTTCTGATGTCCTGTGAATTAAGCTTTTCCAGTCTATTTGATGGGAGTATGTACTATTCTTGCACCAGTGTTGAGTATCAGGCACTGTTCTCTCTTTGAAGATGACTGTTTCCTTGGCCCTGGGTAGTTTCCTTCATACATGTGCTAATCAGATTCCTGAAATATACTCAAGGGGTAATATTCTGCAGATATCTGATGTGCTCTTTGTCTATCTTTTTGCTCTGTACTCTGTCCTATGAAATCTAGCTGCCTTGTTCTCTGTAGACTCTCAGTTTCAGCTCCTCAGCATGGGGATTCCAAAGAGCTCCTTCTCTGTTCCTCCTCCTTGTGCTGTGACCTAGAAACTCTCTCAGGGCAATAAGCTAGGGCCATCACTTTGTTCCCTCTCAATAATTATAAGCTTCTTTGTTTGATGTCCATGGTCTTAAAAACCACTGTTTCATGTATTTTATCTTTTTTGTTTCCCAGTGGTTTCAGGAAGGAAGTAAATCCAGTCTCTTTTACTCCATCTTGCCTCTCAGGAATTACTAACCTTCACTGTCTAATGTCCATGGTCTTGAAAACCATTTTTTCAGATGGGAAGTAAATTCAGTCTCTGTTACTCCATTTTGGCTAGAAGTAGAAGTCAGAACTTTTTTCTGTCAACCTGACATTAGAAATGGCAATGACCATGTCTTACTGATTGATATACTATAGGAAATAATCAATTTGAAGCAGTCTCCTTCCTTACTGACTATACTATGGCCCATATAATTAAAAGGCCCCAAATCCCTTAACTCTATGGTAAAGCCACCGTATTACCTTAAACCAATAGTAAATGCACAAATACATACAATACAATGTTTTATTGGTGAATATCATGCACTGAAAAAATGTAACACTAATATGGCACAGAAGCCTGCATACCGGATGTCTTCTGAGATAGTCATCCACTTGTTGCTTTAATTCAACTCTCCGTGCATCCGTGAGATCTTGAAGTCCTCGCCAAGGAGCAAATAGTTTCTTTTTCTTACGGCACTTTGCTAGGAATTTAAGAGTCTGGGGCAAAAAAAGATTTGTGATTTTTTTCATTCCTGACTAACAGAATTATTTTGTTCTACAACATATAGTAACATTATAACAGTTGAGTATGCATGGGGAGAGGGATGGGATTGTGACTAAAGTGAGGGAAGACAATGACTTTTTAATGATATTCTTTTGTTGTGTTTTAATATTTTACAAGTATATATTCATATATTATCTGTATGTAAGCAAAAGAGAGGAAAAGATAGGAAGTGAGTTCTTGTCTCAGTTCTAGTCCCTTATAAATTCTGACTTGGGGCATTGTATAGTAAGCAATAAGGAGGAAAAAACTGGAAATAAGTTTTTGTCTCAATACTAGTCACTTATAAACTGTGTCTGATTTTGGGCAAGTCACTTGATCTCCACAAGATGGGTTCTGTGTCTATAGAAAACACAAACCCCAATTCTACTTAGACTACAAAAATATGAGGACCAAAGGGACAGTATATGAGAAAAAACTTGGTAAAGGGACAGTATATAAAAAAAACTTGGTAAATGAGAAAATATTGTAAAATTGTAAAGTATGGGCCAAATAATGAAAGTACTTTCTGAATGTTCTTCCTTGTGTCCTTCAGAAAGAACTCCCAGTAAAACTAGAAGTCTTGAACAGGCAAGATTTGGAGAAAATCTGAAATTATTCTGGCCAATTTTTTTTTCACTCTTCCTTGTAGTTTTTATTTTCATCAAAATTATATATTTCACATTACTTTAAGGGAAAGGTTGGCAAATTATGGCCCCCATACCAAATTCAGCCTGCTGCTTGTTTTTGTATGGCTTAAGAGTTCAGAATGGTTTTGTACTTTTGTATGGTTAAAAAGTTCAAAAAGGAATATACTGTGACAAGAAAATTATGAAATTCCAAATTCAGTGTCTACAAATAACATATTAACATTTCATGCTTATGTTTTGACTACAGCTTCCTTTGTGCTACAATTGTAGAGATGAATACTTAAAACAGACTGCATGGCTCACAAAGTATAAATAAAATATTTTACTATTCTGTGCTTTCCAGGAGAAAACTCGTTGATGTAACAATCTATTGTTTAAAATGTCAGTTTTATATAAATTCTTACTCACCCCCCCCAAAAAAAAACCCCCCTGCAGTTCTCTGCCCCTTCTCTCAAAGATAACAACTTTAACACTTTCAGGTTTTTCTTTTGATGTTTATGTCCATCTACTTTTCTGTCAGTTTTCAGGTATAGGTATTATCTATTGACTTTCTTGTATGGAAGATAAGGATTTAGCTTAGGTCTCTTTCACTGCTTGCTCTCCCACATACTTTCCATATCCCTAAACATCCAATATTATGATAAATTTAGTTACATCAATGCCCAGTATTTACATAATTATGACTACATCAAGGCCATTCAATTTTGATCCACATAGTATATAATTTACTTTCCCTTTTTTGCATTTTAAAATTTTCTCTAGAATTAGTGTTTTCCTGTGCTTACTTTTCTACATAATTATCACTGATTATGTATCTAAACTCTGTCTTAATGCTTAATACATTAAAACATATCAGACATTCTGTCAAATTTATTTTGCTGGACATATATATATTTTGGAGCTTTCTGACCCGCTCCAACCTAAACTGACTACTCTCTATGTCTGGTATCTCCATTCACCATCATCTTGGTGCCTCCTTTTCATTTTCCTATATTCTACATTGTCTTTTTTCTTGGGTAACTTCTTTGTTTTAAAGACTTTGTGATGCATAAAAATGTCTTTAGTCTACCCTTACCTTAAATTGATGGTGTGGGTGGAAATCATTTTCCCTCAAATATATAACAGCCTTAATCTAATACATTTTAGCTACCAGGTTTTGTTCTGTTCTTTCTTTCAAATGTTTGAATGTTTGACCTCCTGGACTGGTTATCTTTTTTTTTTTTTTCCCTGCTCTATAGATTTCCCAAACTTTTCCCTAGCCCTTTTATTATGTCTTTTATTTTTTCTTCTGCTGATTTTGATTCTATTTGTTCCCTTTTATATAGCATCTCGGTTTTGTTTCATGCATTATCCTCTCTTAGCTCTGAGGAAATAATAGATTTTTAAAAAGTTTTCTTATCCCTGCAATGTCTCTATTTCCATCAAGTACTTTTATTCTGTTTGTTTTGGCCTCAGCTTTTCTCAGATACCCAATGACATTTTGAGCTATTTTTAAGAGTGAGCCCTAAGAAGGTGTTTAGAAATTCTGGATAGGTAGGTAGGGCTTAACCACCATACTTCAATACAGAAAGACCGAAATGAGCTGTTTCTTTGAAGTACACCATTGTGAGTATACTTATAACTTTTCTCAGATTTCCTGAAGAAGATACTCTCCATCTACTCTTTTAAGAGATAAGCCTGGCTGACAGCACACTGGAACATAAGGGGAGAAAAAAAAAAGGGCTGGAGGTCTTCTCAATCAGTATATAAAATTTCCGTAATATCTCTGTTTTAGTATGTTATTGGAGCCTTCAACTGTGCTTACAGCCTCCTGTTGAGAGACCCTCTCCTTTCCTTGGATTCTTTCCTTTACTTGATTCTTCTTCTTTGCTTCTCCTTCTCTCTCCTCTACCTCCTGCTTTTGTACCACTCTAGGCTTAACATGTTATGCTGGGAACCTTAGAATTAAGGTACCAGAACAGAAGAATCTCTGTTCCTAGATCAAAAAAGGCCACCTTGACCATTTCTTCATTCTTTGGTCATTTCAGGACTCTCTGAAATTATATTTCTCTCCTTGTTTTTTTATTTTCTCAACTGCTAATGGTTTGTTTTACTAAGTGTTTTTGTGGTCAGTCTGTAATGGATATGTATAATAGTGCTGTAATACTTTTCTGCTATAATCAAGTGGCAAAAATTGCCCTCATTCTGGCCCTAAAGACCAGACACCAGCAACCAGCATCTTCCTTCTTAGCTTAAGAGATAAGAAAGTAAGAGAAGAAACTCCTGAGGAATTAAAAGGGAAAATGCAGTGAACTCTTCAAATTTAATTTCAACACTATGCCACTACGGAGAAGTCCAAGTTGCCTATGTTAAACCTGTATAATTTGAAATTAGCAGTTTTACACAGGATTTTTCAATTTCTAGCTACATGAGAATGCCTTTGCTTTTGCACAAAATAAGGGAGGGAGAAAGGTAAATAATGGCTCTGGTCTTTCTTCCAGTTCTGGCCTTTTCCTGCCCAAAACACTAAAAACCAGTTCCTTCTAAGGGACAAGTTCAATGAAATGATACTCCTACTACTTTCAGTGAAACTAGTGAATTATTCCTTTTTCTTTCTTACTAAGATCAGTTGCTGCGCTAACAGAAATATAATAGAAGTCATATATGTAATTTTAAATTTTCTAGTAGCCATATAAAAAGAGAAAAAAATAGGTGAAATTAATATATTGTATATACTAAGTTATTAAACATATTAGAACTCAATATATGTAAATTATTGGCACTTCCACATGTATTCACTGTAAAAATTATTAATGAAGTATTTTATATTTTACACTCTCATACTAAGTTTTCAAAATATGGTGGGCAATTTACACTTACAGCACATTTCAATTTCAACTAGCTATCTGTCAAGTACTGAGGTAGTCACATATGGTTAGTAGGTATTGTATTGGACACAGTATATATACAAGTCTATAGTATGTCTTAGAAAAAGATACTTCAAAATGTAGCAAAATGCGTCATTTACTGATCACTGATTGCCCTATTTGAATTTTCTCAACTACTTTCATTTTTCTTCCCTCTCTATACTTCATAATTTTTCATTCTTTTTCCTCTTTGAAAGGAATCCTCTTCTTATCTACTTTTTGGCTAGCTTTGCTTTGACTTCACCATTATTTTTAGTAACGAGTTGCAAACACTAAATACATGACCTAACCCATCCTTTTTTATTCTTACCATGGAGATCCATATTCCTTTTGGGTGGGGGAGATATGAAGCAGATGTGACTAATCTTTTTCCTCTTATGCCAAAGAAAAGTGTGAAAGCCTAACTAACTTTGCATTCATAGACCTCAGATATTCTCCAATGAGGACCTCTATGCTTCTTTCTCTAAGGAATGGTGGACAAACTGGGGTATCTCACTTTAGAGTGTAGGACCCTTTTATAAAATTTTGGGCTCATCTAAATAGGCAAGGCAGTAATTCAATTTAATAAGGGCCCAGTTGATTCTTTGATAGGGAAGAGTTTTAAAAAGGAAGTAGGCATGAGGTAAAGGTATTAGAAAGGACCCAAAGGTTCCTCTAAAAGAAGTATGTCTAACACTGATATCCATGGGTTAATTCTTAGATGGGCCTGTTTAACAGAGGGTGAAACAGAGATGTAGGTGTGGTTTGGTGATGGTATAGGATTATTCGTTGCAGATATACCTTGACATCACCAGAAAAGTCTGAGGAAGAAGGATGCAGCAGATAAATACCTTCCTATTTCTGTAATACTTACTCTATCCTATTTTTTGAGTAGTTTTTAATAATCTTTGTAAAACGTTAATCACAGAGAATTAAGAAAGAAACTATACAAAATCTATCACTGTGAAAAACTGAAATTAACCCAAACTTCAACAATAAAGAACTATAAAATGCTATAGGACCTGATATCCTAAAATGAAAGTTAACAGGTATAACTAAATAACAGATGTTAGGAAAATTGGTCATTAAATGAAATAAATAGCCTTGTGTGCTATGCTTTTCCAAGGCAATAAAATATTACTAAATCTGAGGAATATTATCATTTAAGAAAGTGATTTTATAATTCAAGAATTATATTGATCCAGTTATATCCAATACATTTTATGTACATCAAAAAAATAAACTATGATGGGCTGAACTAGTACAGGCTTTGCAATTCACAAAATACCTTCCCATAAATTGCGTCATCTCTATTCACATAACAGCTGAGTGAAAAGGGTAGGGTAAATATCCATTCATACATCAAGCACATGCTGAGAGCTGACAACAATAGATAAGACTTAGTTCTTTACCTCTGAGGAAGTCACAGCCAAGGAAAGAAAGAAAAATTAATAAATAACACTGCAGTATGATAAATGGTGTACAAAGTTCTATGTAAGTAGTAAGGACTGAGTGTCTAAATCAGTTTGTCCAATGGTAAAGAGGTTCTTATTTTATAGAAGAAACTAAGACTCAGAAAAGCTAAGTGACTAGACCAATCCTTTACAGCAGGTATATACAAAGTCAGGTTTGAATTCAAACTCCTAATCCAGTAGTTTTTTTGCTACGTTAGACTCACTGCTCTTTGAAGTATGACAGCTGCTTTATACTCCGTGAGAGATGGCCTCTGTTGGCGAAAATTTTTCCTTTCCCTGTACCCTCTCCAGTGTTTCTGGATAATCAATGCTGATTTCTCTTCTATTTCCCGATTATATTTTTCCACCTGACCTAAAAAGATGACAGACACTATTACAACATACTCAACCGCTATGCTTTCTCAATTTCTGGAATCAGGATAATGATAACAACACTCCTACAGTCTGTTTCTTTAAATATTGTTCATTAATTTCCCCAATTTTATTATTTTACAATGATTCTAACATAGCCAGAAAAAAAAAGTCCAAAAATTTTCTCAGATTATGCATGTTCTTTAGAGAAAAGATTCATATACTTTTTGTGGCAAAGGAATGAAAAAGGGTTAAAAATCCAGGAGAAAGAATATTTAGAAAAAAGAATCACAAGTATGTGGCTAGGAATTCAATCCATACCATCAGAGGGAAAAGGCAAAATGCATGTATGTTAACTACTCTGTGTACTTCCAAATATTTCTTAAGTCTACAGATGACTACAGGTAACTCTCTTTATACCTTCTGGGAGGTGCTATATGTGAGAGAAAGAAGAACTCTAGGATGTCTCACAAATGGGAAATTGAGTACACTGCTGGTGCTATTACCTGAGATGGTATTCAGGGAGGGGAAATGGGTAGAGCGAGGGGGTAGATAATGACCAGTTTTTGGGATGCCTGTAGATATCTAACTAAAGGTATCCAACAGGGAGCTGGCTACAAAGTTGTGCTGTCCAACCGCAAATGGTTACTTTAAATAAGGTTAAAAATTCAAGTGCTGGTGTGCACTAGCCACATTTCAAGTACTCAATGGCCATGTCTAACCAGTAGGAACTATATTCAACAGTGCTGATAAAGAACATTTCATTTGTAAAAAGTTCTATTAGGAAGTGCTGGTTTAGGGGCACTTGGGTGGTTTAGTCGGTTAAGCACCTGCCTTCGGTTCAGGTTGTGCTTCCAGGGTTCTGGGATTGATCTCTGTGCAGGGCTCCCTGCTAGGAAGAGAGTCTGCTTCTCCCTCTTCCTCTACCCCTCACCCCTACTTGCGTTCACTTTCTCTCTCTCAAATAAATAAACAAAATCTTTTTTTTTTTTTTAAAAGGAAGTGCTGGTTTAGAACTTGAGAAGATGAAGATGCAAGCAAGATTTGAGTGTGCTAAACATTCAGTAGTTGAAGCTATAATTATGGATAGGATACCATAGGAAGAGCAACATGAGAATAAGAAGTGAAGATGGAAACCTGGGAAACATCTATATTTAAGGAAAAAAGAAAAATAAGAGGTTAGCATGAACACTGGGAATAAGTGGTAGGAAGGGAAGAGGAAGAACAAAAAAAAAAATAAATCTTGAAACCATTCAGATTCCCAGACTATAATATTAATTTCAGCTTAGTGTGTCAAAAATGTCAAGATGTGATGGCACTGGAGGATATTATACTGAGTGAAGTAAGTCAATCGGAGAAGGACAATCATTATATGGTTTCACTCATATGGGGAATATAAGAAATAGTGAAAGGGATTATAGGGAAAATGAGTGGGAAAAATTAGAGAAAGTGACAAAACTGAGAAACTCCTAACATTTTCCTGGGAAATGAACAAGGGGTAGTGGAAGGGGAGGCAGGCGGGGGGGGGGGGGGGGATAGAGTGACTGGGTGATGGGCACTGAGGGGGGCACCTGACAGGATGAGCACTATATGTTGGCAAATTGAACTTCAATAAACAAAAATATATAAACAAAAACAAAAGCAAACAAAAATGGCAAGATATCACAAGGTTTATACTGCAATATGAGTAGAGTTCTGATTCCAGAATGTAGCAGTATTCTAACTCCTTACATAAGATCAAGGGGATTGTTTCTGAAAGCTAACTTTAAGCACGTCTTTTTATGTTTCACTAATTTATTTAAAAGATAAGAAAACTTGTGGAGAGATCACTCATCAACTAATAGGCTTTAATAAAAAAAATAGTAACTTTTTTTTCTGACTCGAGATTTAACTGAGAAAGGTTTACCTGAGAAAGGAGAAACAAGAAAAAGGTACAAATTAAAAGAAAAAATCATCAGGTAGCAGGAAATCTGGTTCATTAAAAGACACTTATAAAATTGACATCGCCACCTACCTGGATGAACTATTTCGAGCATACTCAGCCGTAATTCTCGGGACAATCTCATGGCTCTCTGTCTTTGAAGTTGCAACTGTAATCTGCGGTCCTCTTCTTCTTTCTGCTTATTTAGCTTTAGTAATATCTTGGTTCGTTTAGATCTGTGATAGAAATATTAAGTACCTTATACACAATTTTTTCATAAATGATATACCCATTTAAAGATGTGAAAAAGGGATCCCTGGGTGGCGCAGCGGTTTAGCGCCTGCCTTTGGCCCAGGGCGCGATCCCGGAGACCCGGATCGAATCCCACGTCGGGCTCCCGGTACATGGAGCCTGCTTCTCCCTCTGCCTATGTCTCTGCCCCTCTCTCTCTCTCTCGTGTGACTATCATAAATAAATAAAAATAAAAAAAAAACTTAAAAAAAAATAAAGATGTGAAAAAATGTTTAACCTCACTAATAAATATATACATGCAGTTTGTTACATGCAGTAACAAGTTGAAAACAAACTCTATATCCCACAATAGGGAATTGGATAAATAAATTACTGGTTCATTCACTAGACAGGATTCTATGAACCATAAAAATATAAAAATTTCAAAAAATATTTAGCAAATTGGGAGAGTACCTAAATCTAATGTCAAGTGAAAATAAAATCAGGATATAGAAAACATCCAAAACATGTTATAAACATGTATTACATACATAAAAAAACCCCAAATGATTGAAAAACAAAATTTCAAGAGTGATTTTTATTTTTGCTGCATGGAATGATTATGAATTGTTTTTTTCTTCTTCATGTTCACCTATTTCTCAACTACGGACTAATAATCATTATTATTAGAATCAATTATGAAAATTTTCATGTGGATACAAATAGTTTAACTGGTATTTGTATATTAGCTTCTCTTATTCACCAAAATTTTTCCTTAGCCATTTCTACCTAGTTTTGATTGCTTCTTAATTACTATGTAAGGAGATCACAAATATTAGTCTATAGTGAATATACTCAAAATGCTTTCAGATATCCATAGAAAAAGAAAACAGAAAGGGTAAGAAGAGAATACATTATTCATGTCTATAGACTTGATTTGCTTGTGTCTCACTCAAGAGCATTTGCTCTTATATTCTTTTTCAGAATTCAACTGCCAGCAAATGAGGTTCTTCTCTATAGCTTTGTAGACAGGTAGACTTCAAAAGAGTATACTTATGGTTATAATGATTTTTAATTCAGTTTCTTTTGGAAAAGGAAAAACAAGCATAAAGCAATTTAAAAAATCTTTTAAAACCAAAAAACCTCACAAAATTATTTTGATAAAAATTTTTGTAAGGTTTTCGTTTATTAGTATTTAACAGCTACTAATTACAATTTAAGTGTTTTCTTAGCTTTACACTTTGTCAAGAGTCAGAGGCTTGTTTCAAAATATCTTTATCATTCTGAAAGGCAGAGAAGACCTCAAAGTGCACATGTACCAAAAAGATAAGGGGTTCTAGAGAGGATATAGGGCTAGCTGAATAGTTTCTAAGTGTCTCTTCCTCTTCCAAAGAGTTGGAAAAGATGGAAGGGGCCTTTATGTTCTCAAAGAATTCCTATAGAACTCTCCCTGCAAAATTCTAGATTGTCTACAACATATAGGTAAGGACATTTTACCCTTTAACTATTTATGGAAGGTAAAAGACAACTGCTGGCCCTAAACAAAACCTCCTTTTAAATTACCTCATTGGTAGATTATAATGTCTAATATTTCATTATCATTATTTTAAATTTACTACTAGTAAAAGAAACAGTAATAATTAAAATTGTATTGCTAGGGCATTTAATCTGTCAGAAAAATGCGTCTGAGAAAAGCCTGTAAGTAATAATATACAGTAAAAATGAAAGGACTATGGAACATGGAGGTAGAAGTAAAATTTTTTAATTTTTTTAGAAGTAAAATTTAAGAAATAGAAATATAGTAGAAAAGTAAAGTTCAAAGACTGAAATGACTATACATTATAAATATGTATGTTTCTGGATTCATTCTTTAATTTCATATTTGAAAATATTTATTAAGAATTAATGTGATTTTGGGGGATCCCTGGGTGGCTCAGTGGTTTGGCGCCTGCCTTTGGCCCAGGGCGCGATCCTGGAGTCCCGGGATCGAGTCCCATCGGGCTCCCGGCCTGGAGCCTGCTTCTCCCTCTGCCTCTCTCTCTCTCTATCATAAATAAATAAATAAATTAATTAATTAAAAAAAAGAATTAATGTGATTTTGAATTTGAATGTTTTCCTCCCACTTAGGAACATTCTAGTTAGTTACTCTGTAGTTCTAGTTAGAGAGTTTCTTTAATCACTAAAAAATTAAAAGAATATTCATTTAACTGGTCTCTTTATAAGAAAGACTACTCATTTGACCATCTGGCATCTGTGTCCACTTCTGAAAAGGAAAAGAGTGATCAGATATATTCCCAAGATAGTTCATATAAGTATATTCCATGAGTTACATTTAATCAACATGAATCTTTACCATCAAAGAGGGAGCTAGCCCAACTATCTACAACTAAGACATTAGGAAGTCTCTCAGAATTCCTTTGCCAGAGAAGAGTAAGTAGAAACTGGGGAGTCCCATATGAGCTGATTGCCAAAATAGTTGAGTTCATTAACTCAACAAACATTTATCTGACTGACTGCTGCCTGCTTGGTACCATCAACTCAGGGAAACAGAGAAGAAACATAGTTCTGCCCTTCAGAGCTCAATTTCAAGGAGAAGTTGAAGGGTAGCAGAATATGCATTTTGGCATAAGGATTATTTTGAGCTGGAGGCAAATGAGAATCCACAAATGTAGAAAGAGCTTTCCAGAGCTTTCCTCATAGGATTAAAAGCAGAAACGTCTCACAAATGAACACTAATAAATCCTCCCTCCCAAAGAAGTTTTATGGCCATGAAGAAGATGGAAAGTTGGTGCCAACAGACAACCCACATATTTCATTAGATTCCAAAATATATTTACCTTTCCAGAATTTCCTTACTTTGGAGGTCTAAAATCCTTTTCTTTTTACCTGTCACTTCTCTATTATTTATTATTCTTTGTTAAGATACTATATATGCCCAAGTTCTAACTACTCATTTGACTTAATGATCATGTGAGGTTTCTTCTGCATCATGGGCACTGCACACATTAATAAATTGTTTTTCTCTTGTTAATAGTTCCCCCCCTTTTTTGTTGTCAGTCTGATTTCCAGGGAATGAACCTAAAATAGGTAAAGGGAAATATTTTTCTTCCCCTACAAAGTGAAACAAGTACAATTAAGACACCAAAACATGAGGGAAGCCTGGGTGGCTCAGCGGTTGAGCATCTGCTTTCGGCTCAGGTCATGATCCTGGAGTCCCAGGATTGAGTCCCACCTCGGGCTCCCAGCATGGAGCCTGCTTCTCTCTCTGCCTATGTCTCTGCCTCTATCTCTCATGAATAAATAAAATCTTTTAAAAAATGTATCAGCAATATGATAAAGGCAGGTAAGTTGGGAGGTTTCCCAAACATAACTGGTGTTAGCTGTTAGCTGTGTCTGAAAATTTTGCTGAGCACCTAATAGAAAATAAAGTTTCTGACCATAAAAGATGATTCAGTAAAAAAGAAACCCCCAAGTGGTAAGAGGATGGGCAAAATGGGTAAAGGGGAGTGGGAAGCACAGGCTTCTAGTTATGGCATGAGCAAGTAATGTGGATGAAAGGTATGGAATAGGGAATACAGTTAATGGTATTGTAATAGCATTATATGGTGACAGATAGGAGTTATGCTTGTGGTAGCACAGCATAAGTGTAGACCCATCTACATATCACTAAGTTGTATATCTGAAACTAATATAACTATACATTAGTCTAAAAAAAAGGCAGCTCAAACGGTATCTTATACATCATGAAAAATAAAAAAATAAACCCCCCTCAAGAGAGTGATTAGTAAAGGTGTGTCTACACAAGAGTGACTCTTGCTGGAATTTAAAAGTTCTGATCAATTTGGGCCCATAATTATGAGTGGTAGGCAGTCCCTTCCCCCAACAAAAAAACATGGGAGGGAAAAATTATTCTGAGATAACAAGTTGACCACAAAGAGACAGAAATAACCTTTGCAGAAAGCCCAGTTATAAAAAAAAGCAAGAAAAATTTGCATAAACTATTTCAACTTGAAAAGATGCTGAAGGCTGAGCAAACTTGAAATTAAAAATTAATAAATAAATAGAACCCAAAGATTAAAACTATACTTCAATCTGTCCCAAAACTTCAAACTCAAAATACTGGAAAAAAAAAAAACAAATTACAATGTGAGATTTTTTTTTAAGATTTTAATTATTTATTCATGAGAGAAGCAGAGACATAGGCAGAGGAAGAAACAGGCTCCCTGCAGGGAGCATGATGCAGGACTCAATCCCAAAACCCCAGGGTCACGACCTGAGCCAAAGACAGATGCTCAACCACTGAGCCACCCAGGTGTCTCATAATGTGAGATTTAAATAATTCTGGCTTCACAGCTAATCTCTTCTAATGGAAATACTTATAACTGGACTGGTTTTGTTATTCAATGGAATTTCTATTTTAAAATAGTGGAACATTAATTAGATTCTATAGATACACTTTTTTTTTTTAAGATTTTATTTATTTATTCATGAGAATACAGAGAGGAGAGAGAGAGAGAGGCAGAGACACAGGCAGAGGGAGAAGCAGGCTCCATGCAGGGGGGCCTGATGTGGGACTCGATCCCAGGTCTCCAAAATCACGCCCTGGGCAGAAGGTGGCGCTAAACCGCTGAGCCACTCGGGCGGCCCTAGATATACTTTTAAGTGGACAAAATCTGAATCCTGGGATACTTTTAAATAGATTTTAATATTACAAGAGAAAGTAAACTGGCAGATTTGACAACTACTGTGAGAGTAAAAATTAATTAATTAATTCATTACCATGAGTCCATGGTATAGGTGTACCTTTAAATGTAAGAGGGCAGAGAGCTGAAAATTATAGCAAGTGAATCCATAAGTAATAAATACTCTACCTAAGTTCAACACAGAAGGCAAGGCTATACCAAGAACATCTCAGATTTTTGAAGAGAATAATATACATTGTGACTCTCAAAGTATTCATCATTTCCCAAATTTATTTGACCACAGAAATCCTTTTAAAAATGTTTTTAAACAAATACATTGCAGGTTCCACAATAAACTTTGAGCAATGCTGTAATGGATTTTAACTGCCTCTCACAAGTATTATTTATTTAACATATCTATTTGTCTAACTGGATCTGAAAACACTAAAAGGCAAAAATGTACCATATGCATTTTTCCCACTATAATTTTTTCTAAGTTCAAGGTAATATGCTAAAAAAAAACCCCACCCTTTATATTATTTTAATCTTAGGAGGTACAAAAACAATTATCCCCATTAAATAGATGGGAAGGGCACCTGGTTAAGCATCTGCCTTTGGCTCAGGTCATGAACCCAGGGTCCTGGGATTGAGTTCCGCATCAGGCTTCCCCTTGGGAGCTTGCTTCTCCCTCTGCCTAGGTCTCTGTCTTTCCCTGTGTCTCTTATGAATAAATAAAATCTTTAAAAAATAAATTAAATAGATGGGAAACTTGGGGCTGAGAGGTTGCGCATCTTGTCTATGGTCATTCAGTCCAAAGTTGCTGAGGTGAAATACAAAATCAAGTCTGTTTAACTCTCCCAATACCCAGACAGCCTCTGGCATATATTAGGCAATTTTAAAAATTCATGCTTTTTAAAAAACAAACAAAACTCATGCCAATATTAATAATCTATCTTCAACTTCTTTAAAGGCGATTTTCATCAATGACTTAAATCTAAATTTTAGTTCACTATTTTAAAACATTTTTATAACTGAGAAATTCATTTGCAATTATTAAAAGACTAGTTTTAGTTCTCTTAAAAAACTGACTTCTAGAATATGCAAGTTTCACTACAGTGAATGAAAATTTAGCTTAAGGCTGCTTGAAAAATCACCTCTAAGATGGCTCTATTTCATCATAAATGACTAGGAAGGAGCTAAGTCATGTAGTTGTGTGGATGTATATATATGTTATTCTTTCCATTGCCTCTAAGAATCTGGATGGGTCAGTCATATAAAAAAGTGGGCCATGTCTTCAGGATTTCATTTTTTGGTCCACTTCAAACAGATAAATGATAAACTGTGTTATATCTAAATGACTGTATCTACCCATTCCATATTTACTGACAAAACTCAGGTGAACATACTAAAACTTTTATGAACTCATACATGTTTTTACCATAATTATATATGAAGGCAATTTTTTACTTTAAGGGTTAATAATTGACTATCATTGCCTCTCTCTGTAGGCCTGGTCCATGAAAAAGTCTTATCAGGTGAATAGGATTGTGTATTTGTTCCAGCAGATGTTTGTCTTATGTTGTGTCCTGTGCTTTGAAAGTACGTACATCTAGTTACCGGAGTATTGAAATGTGTTTCAGAATAAGAATGAAAGCAAGAGTAAAAGAAACAGCTGGAGAAGCAAGTGGTTCGAAAGGAGGATCCTGAACTCACTCCTTCTCCCAGATAAATAAGGCTTCAACTAAATATAGAGCAACTCTTTCTGGGAACAACCTAAAGATTAGCTATTCCACAGCGAAAGATATAAAGAAAAAGTCACACAGGGAAGAGTAGAAGGGACAGAGATGCAATCTAGTTCGGATTCATACTACTAGTGCAGTGATCCACAGGGGGAAAGATACCACAGGCACAGAGGTTCAAAACCCAATCAGGCAACCCTGCCCTGAGGACATGCACCTGAAGAAGTGCTCATAATGTCCAGCTTTGAAAATCAGTGGGGGCTTAACTCTGAGACAGTAGGAAGGCTATAGGAAACCAAGATTCTGCTCTTTAAAGTCCATGCACAAATTTACTTGCTCTGAGACCTAGCACAGAAGCAGCAGTTAAAAAAGTGCCTTAGCCATATATATAGGAAATTTACTGATTGATTTTAGGCTGTGTGTGCCAGAGGACCAGGGATCTGTAGGTACTTTCTCTAGGAACAGAAGTACTGGTGTGTTCCATTTCTGACATTATCTATCTACTCTGCTAGCACCACATGTCTCTCTCCAGTGTTGCCCTGTGGACTCACCACACCAACTGGCAGGTACCACTGACTGGAATGAGCACCTTCTAAAAGCATCTCTTGCCTCACTGCATTCAGTGAAAAGCATTGGCCTGGATTGGCACCCACCCAAATTGGCTGACAGGGGCAGTTGTAGATAGCCCCACCTCCCAGTGTGCCCACAAGAGTTGCAGCCCAATCATAAAGGAGAGAGCATGAAGCCCACACAGGGAGCACCCCCACAGCACCTGGTTCTGGTGACATAGGGAAGACTGTGCTTCTGGGCCCTCCAGGACACCTTCTATATAAGGCTACTCCTTCAAGACCAGGAATTGATCAACCTAATACATAGAAACAAATATAGAAAGTCAGGCAAAATGAAGAGACAGAGGAATATGGTCCAAATGAAAGAACAAGAAAAAATTTCAGAACTACATGAAACGGAGATGAACAATCTACCAGATAAAGAGTTCAAAGAAATGGTTATGAAGATGCTCACTAAACTTGGGAGAAGAATAGATGAACACAGGGAGAACTTCAACAAATATTAAAAAAAAATCAGAGCTAAAGAATAAAATAAACAAAATGAAAAATAAACTAGAAGGAAATCAACAGATGAGACAACACAGAGGAGCCAATCAGCAATCTAGAAGACAGTAGAGTGGAAATTATCCAAGCTGAACAGCAAAAAGAATGAAAAATTTGAAAAAATTAGAATAAAGAACTTCTAGGACAAAATATAATGTACCAACATTTGTGTATCAGGGGTCTCAGATGAGTAGAGTCCCAGAAAGGGGTAGAAAACTTATTTGACAAAATAGTAGCTGAAAATTTCCCTAACCTGAGGAAGGAAACAGACATCCATGTCCACAAAGCAAAGAAACTCCAAACAATATTAACCCAAGGAAGTCTACATCAAGACACACAATAATTAAAATATCAAAACTTAAAAGAGAGCATCTTAAAAGCAGCAAGAGATAAACAACTAGTTATATAACAAGGGAACACCTTCAAGGTTGATTTCTAGCAGAAATTTTGCAGACTAGAAGTTGCATGATATATTCAAGTTCTGAATAGAAAAATCTATACCCAAGAGTACCCAGCAAGATTACCAATCAGAATAGGAGATAAAGTTCCTCAGACAAACAAAAGTTAAAGGAGTTCATCACCATTAAAACCAGACTTAAAGGAAATATTAAAGGGACTTCTTTAAGTAGCTAAAGGCCATAACTAGAAGTAAGAAATTTATGAAAAAAACTCTTATTGGTAAAAGCAAACATATAAAGACAATGGATGAACCATTTATCAAGCTAGTAAGAACGTTAAAAGACAAAAGTAGTAAAGTGAACTGTACCTAATACAACATATGTCAAAAATAAAAAACATGGTGATGGGGGAATGTTTTAGAATGTGTTCAAACTTAAGAGACTATTAACTTAATATAGTCCACCATACTTAGAATGTTATATATGAACCTTATGGTAACCACAAACCCAAAATCTATGATAGGTACACAAAAAATAAAAAGCCAACCATAACACTAATGAAAGTCATCAAATCACAGAAGAGAGAGCAAGGGAAGAAAAAAACAGAACTACAAAAACAACCAGAAAACCAACAAAATGGCAATAAGTATATACCTATCATAATTACTTTAAATATAAATGGACAATACAAAAGACACAGAGCAACTGAATGGATTAAAAAAAGACCCATCTACATGCTGCCTACTAGACTCACTTCAGATCTAAGACACATATAGGCTGAAAATAAAGGGATGGAAAAAAGATATTTCATGCAAATTAAACAGTTATAAATAAATATTTATATTTATATGTTTACATTTATATTAATAAAACAGTTATAAATATATATAAGCACCCAATCAATGTAGAACACTTAAATCTACAAAGCAAATATTAATAAATATGAAGGGAGAAAATAACAGTAATACAATAATAGCAAGAACATTAAAAACTACTTATATCAAAGAATAGATCATCCAGACAGAAAATCAGTAAGGAAAAAGTGAACTTAAACAACATATTAGACCAGATGGATTTAACATATATATACAGATCACTCCATCCCCAAACAGCAAACTACATATTCTTTTCAATTGTATGTGGAATATTCTTGAGGATAAACCACATGATAGGCCACAAAATAAGTCTCAACATATTTAAGACTGAAACCATATCAAGCATCTTTTCCAACTACAATGGTATAAAACTCAAAATCAATTACAAGAAAAAAAAAAAAAAACCCTGGAAGAACACAAACACATGGAGGTTAAACATGCTACTAAAGAACCAATGGTTCAACAAAGAAATCAAAGAGGAAATAAAAAATTAAGACAAATAAAAATGAAACACAACATTCTAAAATCTATGGGATACAGCAAAAGCAATTCCAAAAGGAAAGTTTAGAGCAATAGAGGCCTACCTCAAAAAACAGAAAAATCTAAAATAATCTAATCTTCTACAAAAGAACTAGAAAAAGAAAAACAAAGCCCTTAGTTAACAGAAGAAAAAAGTAAAAGACTAAGCAGAAATACAATAGTAAAAAAATAAATAAAAATAGAAAAGACCAATGAACTAAGAACTGCTTCTTTGAAAATATAAACAAAATTAATAAACTTTTAGCCAAATTCATCAAGGAAAAAAGAGAGGGCCCAAGTAAAATCAGAGATTAAAGAGAGGTTACAAGTAACATCACAGAAATAAATCGGACAATCTAGAAGAAATGAAATATGCAATCTTACAAGAATGTATCAGGAAGAAACGAAATCTTAACAGACCAATTACTAGTAATGATACTGAATCAGTAATCAAAAAAGCTCTCAACAAACAAAAGTCCAGGATCAATAGGCTCCCATGTGAATTCTATCATTTAGAGAAGAGTTAGTATCTACTCTTCTCAAACTACTGCAAAATATTTAAAATTTAGAACACTTCCAAATTCATTCTACAAAGCCAACATTACCTTGATACCAAAAACAAAGACACTACAAAAATTATAGGCCAATAACCCTGACATACATAGATGCAAAATTCCTCAATAAATGTATTCAACAATACATTAAAAATACATTAAAACATCAAATTCAACAATACATACATCAAGTGGGATTTATTTCACAGATGCAAGGATGGTTCAATATTCACAAATCAAATACATGATACACTACTTTAACAAAGGAAAAAATCATATGATCATCTCAATAGATGGAGAAAAAGCACCTGACAAAATTCAACAGGCATTTAAGGAAAAAAAAACCTCTCAATAAAGTATGTATAGATGGAAGATACCTCAAAATAATACAGGACATATCTGACAAACTCATAGCTAACATCAGAAAAGCTTAAAGAGCTTTTCCTCTAAGATCAGGAACTAGTCATGGATATCCACTCTTACCACTTTTATTCTACATAGTTCTAGAAGTCCTAGTCAGAGCAATCAAACAAAGAAAAAGAAATAAAAGGAATCCAAATTGGGAAGGAAGAAGTAAACTGTCACTGTTTCCACATGACTTGGAGTAAGGGATAGGGAGAGATAGGTAGGGGGCCATGAAATCAGGCTCACAAAACAAATCCAAAAATGCTGAGATATAAGGAAACCAGAGATAAGGAAATAGACCAGATCATCTGGCCCCGGATGTTAGGGAGTATTTTTCTTTGGCAGCTACAGTGTAATCACAGAAAATGACCAGACCACAAAGACGTAAGTCATTAAGGGTGTTATCAATAGTCCTTGCTCAAACTAAGACAGCACAAGAATCTCAAGGCCACAAGCTCCCTGGATAAGTTTTCAATAAAAGACTGGCCTAAAAACCTTCAATGGCACAACCCTGTAGGGACCCTTCTCACGCCTGAGAGCTCATTCTGTATCCTTGCTTAATGAACTTCTATCGCTTCACTCAGTCTCCTTTGTGAGATTTATTCTTTAATTCCATGAGATAAGAACATAGATCTCCTGCTTGAATATAATAGTACATATAGAAAACCCCAAAGATTCTACAAAAAAAAAAACCTATTAGAATAAATGATTTCAGTAAATTTGCAGGATATAAAATTAATTTATAGATATGTTGTGTTTTTATATACTAATAACAAAGCAGCAGAAAGAGAAATTAAGAAAACGATCTCATTTAAAATTGTATCGAAAGAATAAAATACCTAGGAATAAACTTAACCAAGGAGGTGAAAGACCTGTATTCTGAAAACTGTTAAGACACTAATGAAAAAAACTGAACATGACACAAATTAAGTGTAAAAATATACTGTGCTCATGGATTGGAAAAATAAATATTGTTAAAATGTCCATACTAAAAGTAATGTATAGATTCAATATAGTGTCTACATTGGCATTTTTCACAAAACTAGTACAAATGAATACTAAAACTTGTATGGAACCATATAAGACCCTCAATACTGAATAGCCAAAGCAATCTTCAGAAAGAACAATAAAGCTGGAGGTATCATGTTCCCAGATTTTAAACTATACTACAAAGCTACAGAAATCAAAACAGTATACCACTGGCACAGAAACATATAGATGAATGGAACAGAAGAGAGCCCAAAAATGAACTCACACTCCTATGGTCAATTATCTATGACAAAGGAGGCAAGAAAATAGAATGATAGTCTCTTCAACAAAGAGTGTTGGGGGAAATTGGAAAACTACACACAAATGAATAAACTTGACCACTGTCTTTTATGCAAAAATAAACACCAGATGGATTAAAGGCCTAAATGTAACACATGAAATTATAAAACTCCTAAAACAAAACACTGGCAGTAAACTCTTGGACATTAGTCTTAGTAATATTTTTTATTTTTTGTGTATATTTTTTATTGGAGTTCAATTTGCCAACATCTAGCATAACACCCAGTGCTCATCCCGTCAAGTGGCCCCTCAGTGCCCGTCACCCAGTCACCCCAACCCGCCCACCTCCCTTTCCACCATCCCTTGTTCCCCAGAGTTAGGTGTGTCTCATGTTTTGTCACGCTCACTGATATTTCCCATTCATTTTCTCTTCTTTCCCCTTTATTCCCTTTCACTATTTTTTATATCCCCCAAATGAATGAGACCATATAATGTTTGTCCTTCTCTGATTGACTTACTTCACTCAGCATAATAACCCTCCAGTTCCACCCATGTTGAAGCAAATGGTGGGTATTTGTCGTTTCTAATGCCTGAGTAATATTCCATTGTATACATATATCACAGCTTCTTTATCCATTCATCTTTCAGTGGACACCAAGGTTCCTTCCACAGTTTGGCTATTGTGGACATTGCTGCTATAAATATCGGGGTGCAGGTGTCCTGGTGTTTCACTGCATCTGTATCTTTGGGGTAAATCCCCAGCAGTGCAATTGCTGAGTCGTAGGGCAGTTCTATTTTTAACTCTTTGAGGAACCTCCACACAGTGTTCCAGAGTGGCTGCACCAGTTCACATTCCCACCAACAGTGCATGAGAGTTCCCCTTTTTCCACATCCTCTCCAACATTTGTTGTTTCCTGCCTTGTAAATTTTCCCCATTCTCACTGGTGTGAGGTGGTATCTCATTGTGGTTTTGATTTGTATTTGCCTGATGGCAAGTGATGCAGGGCATCTTTTGATGTGCTTGTTGGCCATGTCTATGTCTTCCTCTGTGAAATTTCTGCTCATGTTTTTTGCCCATTTCATGATTGGATTGTTTCTTTGCTGTTGAGTTTAATAAGTTCTTTATAGATCTTGGATACTAGCCCTTTATCTGATACGTCATTTGCAAATATCTTCTCCCATTCTGTAGATTGTCTTTTAGTTTTATTGTTTCTTTTGCTGTGCAGAAGCTTTTTCTCTTAAGTCCCAATAATTCATTTTTGCTTTTGTTTCCCTTGCCTTCATAGATGTATCTTGCAAGATGTTGCTGTGGCCAAGTTCAAAAAGGGTGTTGCCTGTGTTCTCCTCTAAGATTTTGAAGGACTCTTGTCTCACATTTAGATCTTTCATCCATTTTGAGTTTATCTTTGTGTATGGTGAAAGAGAATGGTACAGTTTCATTCTTCTGCATGTGGCTGTCCAATTTTGCCAGCACCATTTATTGAAGAGACTGTCCTTTTTCCAGTGGATAGTCCTTCCTGCTTTGTTCCAACTCTCTGAAGAAAGTCCATGGTATTTTGATAGAGATTGCATTAAATGCGTAAATTGCCCTGGGTAACACTGACATTTTCACAATATTAATTCTTCCAATCCATGAGCATGGAATATTTTTCCATCTCTTTGTGTCTTCCTCAATTTCTTTCAGAAGTGTTCTGTAGTTTTTAGGGTATAGATCCTTTACCTCTTTGGTTAGGTTTATTCCTTGGTATCTTATGCTTTTGGGTGCAATTGTAAACGGGATTGATTCCTTAATTTCTCTTTCTTCAGTCTCATTGTTAGTGTATAGAAATGCCACTGACTTCCGGGCACTGATTTTGTACCCTGCCACACTGCTGAATTGCTGTATGAGTTCTAGCAATCTTGGGGTGGAGGCTTTTGGGTTTTCTATGTAGAATATCATGTCATCTGTGAAGAGGAAGAGTTTGACTTCTTCTTTGCCAATTTGAATGCCTTTAATGTCTTTTTGTTGTCTGATTGCTGAGGCTAGGACTTCTAGTACTATGTTGAATAGTAGTGGTGAGAGTGGACATCCCTGTCTTGTTCCTGATCTTAGGGGAAAGGCTCCCAGTGTTTCCCCCATTGAGAATGATATTTGTTGTGGGCTTTTCATAGATGGCTTTTAAGATGCTGAGGAATGTTCCCTCTATCCCTATGCTCTGAAGAGATTTTGATCAGGAATGGATGCTGTATTTTGTCAAATGCTTTCTCTGCATCTATTGAGAGGATCATATGGTTCTTGGTTTTTCTCTTGCTGATATGGTCAATCACATTGATTGCTATATGAGTGTTGAACCAGCCTTGCATCCCGGGGACAAATCCCACTTGGTAATGGTGAATAATCTTAATGTACTGTTGGATCCTATTGGCTAGTATCTTGTTGAGAAGTTTTGCATCTGTGTTCATCAGGGATATTGGTCTATAGTTCTCCTTTTTGGTGGGGTCTTTGTCTGGTTTTGGAATTAAGGTGATGCTAGCCTCAAAGAACGAGTTTGGAAGTGTTCCATCCCTTTCTATCTTTTGGAAAAGCTTTAGAATAGGTATGGTTTCTTCTTTAAACGTTTGATAGAATTCCCTTGGGAAGCCATCTGGCCCTGGACTTTTTTGTGTTTTGGGAGGTTTTTGATGACTGCTTCAATTTCCTCCCTGGTTATTGGCCTGTTCAGGTTTTCTATTTCTTCCTGTTCCAGTTTTAGTAGTTTGTGGTTTTCCAGAAATGCGTCCATTTCTTCTAGATTGCCTAATTTATTGGCGTATAGCTGCTCATAATATGTTTTTAAAAGCATTTGTATTTCCCTGGTATTGGTTGTGATCTCTCCTTTTTCATGATTTTATTAATTGGAGTCTTTTCTCTTTTGTTTTTAATAAGGCTGGCTAATGTTTTATCTATCTTACTAATTCTTTCAAAGAACCAACTCCTGGTTTTGTTGATCTGTTCCACAGTTCTTCTGGTCTCTATTTCATTGAGTTCTGCTCGAATCTTTATTAACTCTCTTCTTCTGCTGGGTATAGGTTTTATTTGCTGTTCTTTCTCCAGTTCCTTTAGGTGCAAGTTAGCTTGGGTATTTGAGTTTTTTCCAGGTTTTTGAGAGATGCTTGTATTGCAATTATTTCCTCTCAGGACTGCTTTTGCTGTATCCCAAAGATCTTGAATGGTTGTATCTTCATTCTCATTAGTTTCCATAAATCTTTTTAATTCTTCTCTAATTTCCTGGTTGACCCTTTGATCTTTTAGCAGGATGGTCTTTAACCTCTACGTGTTTGAAATCTTTCCAAATTTCTTCTTGTGATTGAGCTCAAGTTTCAAAGCATTATGGTCTGAAAATGTGCAGGGGACAATCCCAAACTTTTGGTATAGGTTAAGCCCTGATTTGTGACCCAGTATGTGGTCTATTCTGGAGAAAGTTCCATGTGCACTTGAGAAGAATGTGTATTCAGTTGTGTTTGGATGTAAAGTTCTGTAAATATCTGTGAAATCCATCTGGTCCAGTGTATCATTTAAAGCTCTTATTTCTTTGGAGATGTTGTGCTTAGAAAATATGTCATTTGTAGAAAGTGCTGTGTTGAAGTTTCCCAGAATTAGTGTGTTATTATCTAAGTATGTCTTTGGTTATTAATTGATTGATATACGTGGCCGCTCCCATATTAGAGGCATAAATATTCATGATTGTTAAGTCCTCTTGTTGGATAGATCCTCTAAGTACGATATAGTGTCCCTCTTCATCTCTTACTACAGTTTTTGGGATGAACTTTAATTTATCTGATATGAGGATTGCTACCCCTGCTTTCTTTCGAGGACCATTTGAATGGTAAATGGTTCTCCAATCTTTCATTTTCACACTGTAGGTGTCCTTAGGTCTAAAATGAGTCTCTTGTAGACAGCAAATGGATGGGTCTTGCTTTTTTTATCCAGTCTGAAACCCTGCGTCTTTTGATGGGATCATTAAGCCCATTCACATTTCAGAGTTGCTAATGAAAGATATGAATTTTGCGTCCTCATAATACCTATTTAGTCCCCGTTTTTGTGGATTATTTCTTTGGACTTCCTTTTTCTTTTACAGAGTCCCCCTTAATATTTCTTGCAGAGCTGGTTTGGTGGTCACATATTCTTTCAGTTTCTGCCTATCTTGGAAACTTTATCTCTCCTCCTATTCTGAATGAGAGCCTTGCTGGCTAGAGTATTCTTGGCTGCATGTTCTTCTCATTTAGGACCCTGAATATATCTTGCCAGCCCTTTCTGGCCTGCTAAGTCTCTGTGGAGAGGTTTGGTGTTAACCTAATACTTCTCCCCATATAAGTTAGAGATCTCTTGTCTCTTGCTGCTTTAAGGATTTTCTCTTTATCTTTGGAATTTGCAAGTTTCACTATTAAATGTGAGGTGCTGAACGGTTTTCATTGATTTTAGGGGGCGGGTATCTCTAACTCCTGGATCTGAATGCCTGTTTCCCTCCCCAAGTTAGGGAAGTTCTCTGCTATGATTTGTTCAAGTAGGCTTTCTGGTCCTCTGTCCTTTTCGGCGCCCTCTGGAACCCCAATTAAATGTAGATTTTTCCTTCTGAGGCTGTCATTTATTTCCCTTAACCTTTCCTCATGATCTTTTAATTGTTTTTCTCTTTTTTCTTCAGTTTCCTTCAACTTGTCTTCTATGTCACTCATTCTTCTACTTCATTAACCCTCGTCTTTAGGACCTCCAGTTTGGATTGCATCTCATTTAACTGATTTTTAATTTTGGCCTGATTAGATCTAAATTCTGCAGTCATGAAATCTCTTGAATTCTTTATGTTTTCTAGAACCACCAGTAGTTTTAGAATTGTGCTTCTGAATTGGCTTTCTGACATCGAATTGTAATCCAAATTCTGTAATTCTGTGGCAGAGAGTACTATTTCTCATTCTTTCTATTGTTGGTGAGTTCTCCTTTCTAGTCATTTTGGTCAGTACAGAGTGGCTTAAAATGAGTTGTACTGGAAAAAAGGAAGAAAAAAAACAAAACAAAACAAAAAAGAAGGTGGGATATCTTCTGGTTCTATATACTGTAAATCCCTCGACTTCCCCTGGAGCTTTCCAGCACTGCTTGGTCAAGAATTTGCTCTTCCCCTGTCCTTCCAGCTGGTCTTCTGGGGGAGGGGCCTGCTGTGCTCATTCTCAGGTGTGTGCACATGGGTGCACTGCTCTACCCCCTGCCAGGTGCACGGCTCAGTGGGAGCTGTTTATCCTGTGAGACCCCTGTTCCCTGGCAGCCCCGCACCGTCCCAGGCACAGGGTGACACCAGGACAGACAACACTGGCAGCAGCCAAGTCCCCAGCCCTGGAGTCTGCTCCCATAGTAACTACTGCAGTTTCCCAGTTCACACTGGCTTGGATGCTCCGGGGGGCGGGGGTGCTGACCTGCACAGCTTGGGGGCTCCAGGAGGCAGGAGCTTCCTCGCTGTCCTGTGCCCTCCCCGCCTCTGCCTGTCCTGGGGGGAGCACAGGATCCTGGGCTGTGTGCCCCGTTGCCCGGGGATCTGGGGCCTGTGCTGCTGGAATCACACACCCGGGCCGCAGCTCTCGAAGGCAGCAGGGCGCAGCCCCCTCAGCCCGGAGCCGCGGCCTGAGCTTCTCCCGAGGCCCTTCAGGGCGCGTGCTCTAGCCCTTTATGTAATTCGGCCCACGGTCTGTGTCGTGCTCTCCCTGGAGCGCACCTCCTCTGTTAGTGACTCTGAGAGATTGGAGAGTCCACTGCCCCTCCTGCAGTTCTGCCCGAGTTCCCGGCTAAGCGCCTTTCTGTCTGGGAAGAATCTGGTGCAGATTTTTAAAGTTCTTGCTTCTCTGGGGCTGGACTTCCTGTCCCAGAGGCTCTCCCGGTGGGCCTTAGCCCAGCTCCTCGCAGGGGCCCCTCCCCAACTTGATTCTTTTTTATTTATTTATTTTTCCATCTCCCTACCTTTCTAGAAGCGAAAACCCTTCTCTCTGTACCGTTCCAGCTGTTCTCTCTTTAAATCTCAGGTCGAACCGTAGGTTTTCAGGATGATTTGAAAGTTATCTAGGGGGATAACTTTCCCCTAGATGGGTGGCGCAGCAGTCTGGTGCCTGCCTTTGGCCCAGGGCGCGATCCTGGAGACCCGAGATCGAATCCCACATCAGGCTCCCGGTGCATGGAGCCTGCTTCTCCCTCTGCCTGTGTCTCTGCCTCTCTCTCTCTCTGTGTGACTATCATAAATAAATAAATAAACAAACAAACAAACAAACAAATAAATAAATAAATAGTTATCTAGGTAAGTTGGTGGGGACAGGTGACTTGGGGACCCTACTCCTCCACCATCTTGCCCCCCCCCCCCCGTAATACTTTTTTGGATGTGCATCCTCAGGGCAACAAAAGCAATAATGAACTCTAAGGACTATGTCAAACTAAAAAGGTTTCATACAATGATATCCACAAAACAAAAAGGCTATCTACTGAATGGGGAAGATGTCTGCAAATATCCAATTAGGGGTTAATATCCAAACTCAACACCAAAAATGACCCCCAAGCAATTCAATTAAAAAATGGGTAGAGAACCTGAATACATATTTTTCCAAGGAACATATAGATGGCCAAAAGATACATGAAAAATGTTCAACATCATTTATCATCAGAGAAATGCAAATTAAAACCACAATGAGAAATCACCTCACGTCTGTCAGAATGGCTAATGGAAAAAGGACAAGAAATAACAAGTTTTGGCAAGGATGTGAAGAAAAGGGAACCCTAGTAGCAATTGCTGGTGCGAATGTAAATTGGTGTAGCCAGTATGGAAAACAGTATGGAAGTTCCTTAAAAAAATAAAACTAGAAATACCTTACAACCCAGCAAATCCATTAAGTATAATTATCCAAAGAAAATGAAAATACGAATTCAAAAAGATATATGCATGCTGTCTTCACTCCAGCATTATTTACAATAGTCAGGATATGGAAGTAACCTAAGTGTCCATCAATAGACGGATAAAGAAGATGTGGTATACAAATACAATGGAATGTTACTCGGCCATAAAAAAGAATGAAATCTTACCATTTATGATAACATAGCTGGACTTAGAAGGAATTATGCTAAGTGAAATTAAGTCAGAGAAAACCAAATGCCTTATGATTCCACACTTATACGTAGAATCTAAAAAAACAAAACAAAGGGGTGCCTGGGTGACAAAGTCAGTTAAGTGTCTGACTGTAGTTTTCAGTTCAGGTTGTGATCTCAGGGTTGTGTAATCAAGCCCCACACTCAGCGTGAAGTCTATTTGACATTCTCTCTCCCCCTCCTCCTCCTGCTCACTCTCTAAGCGGATAAATCTTTTTTTAAGGTAAACAAAACAAACAAATCTATAAAAACAGATATAAACTGGTGGTTGCCAGAGGGGAGAGGAGTAGGGGAATGGACAAAATAGGTGAAAAGAGGTACAAACTTCCAGTTATAAAATAAGTCACAAGGATGTAAAGTACATCATAGGGAATATAGTCAAAAATATTGTAATACATTTATGTGGTGACAGCTGATAATTAGACTTATCGTGATATGATTATTTCACAATGTGTATATAAATGTTGAATCACTGTACAACTGACACATAATATTGTATATGAACTATACTTCAATTTAAAAAAAGAGCAAAAGAAACAAACAAACAAAAAAATCAGGGGAAAAAAGCACCCTAAGTTTTTACTAAGATATAGCTGTCCTCTGAGATCATCATTCCTCTCACCAAAACTTTTTACCTGAAACTCCTCTGCAAAGTAATCACAGCAGATGGAAGCTTCTTTAATCTTTTTCTAGTTTGGAAACCCTTCCAATAAGCTTGAATCAAGCAAGCTGCTTGATGTAGTTTCTGAAATTAAAGGCCAGAATTAATTTAGAGACATCTCCACGAAAGTCTTTTTTAGCAATTAACCTCTTAATAAAATATGAGGCCTGGGCAAGTATTAATCTCTAACTCTAATAAGCTGGGCAGGAGGCAACAATTTCATAGATCCAGGACAGGTAAGCTTTAAGAATATTAAACCTGGTCTCCCAAAGGAGGTACATTAGACAAGATCCACAATGTATTCAAGATATAGTTGATAAGCTCTGCATTCTCCTTAATTAACATTATGTCTATTCCTTTTATAAGGATTTTATAGTTCTGCTTCTTTAATGCTTTACCCTCTTTGCTTGACTCATGCTGGGCCTCACTTATTCAAGCATTCAAGAGGATGAAGAACTTTTGGAACAGGATAAAAAAAAAAAGCTCTATGGTTAAAAAGCTCCTTCACTCATCACACATCAGAACACCAACTGCTCTGAATACTGGGGGGGGGGGGGGGGGGGGGATAAGAAAAGAGGAAAGACAGCAAATAAAAGATTTAAGAGGCTACCACTCTCCAGTATTTTGAAACTAAAATGTTTTACTGAAATGTTAGCAAATATTCAAATTAATTTTATAATTTATTACCTGATCTTCTACTTCCTGATAGACCTTAGGGGTTAAAAGGGCAATAAGCTGTCCAAGTTCTTGACTAAACTCTGTCCCAGGCTCATGTTTGTTTAATAGACTTCTGAGTCCTGAAATGGAATAACAAAGGCACAACACTTAATAATAAAATATGATTTGTTATCTAATCAGTATTAATTAGAGGTTAAAAAGTCTGGTTTAGAAACAAATGAATACAACAGCAAGATTAATCAATCACATGATTTTTCTTTTTCTTTTCTCAAAGATTTCAAGATTGAGATCTTTAGGATATTTCTCTAAGAGTTTTTATGTGCTCATCTTATGCAAAGGCTGTCTACTCAATATCTTTAATTAAAAAAAGTTAAGTGGGATCATTGTGGTAAGTCAAAGAGTAGAGATTTTTTTTTCCTGTTGGAATATAAATACCTTAAACAGAAACATTTTTAAAAAGAAAATAAATAACATACTGAGTAAATGCCTATACTGTGGAAGTATTTAAACAGGTTATTATTAGTCATTCTTAAAGAAAATACTACTAAATTAAAATATACAGTATTATATGTAATTTGGGGCAAATCAATAGGTTACTGAGCAATTACTATACGAGACATGCTATAAATACTGCATTTACTATACTATGTTTTATTTTGGGATAAGTACTATTTCTAAGCACACTGGAATGGTGTATTACAATGTGTGTATTCAAAATAAAGTAAAATGCCCTTAGGGTGTATAAGGGGGGAAGCCACCATATGGATCTGTCCATGTCTTTATGCTCTCTTCAAAACTCAAGTTCTCAGCAGTATTAACAATTATGAAATATCTTGAGGAAACTGAGTAAGTTCTATTGAGAATAGGAGATGAACTGTTCAAGTGAAATTCCTTTATAATGAAGTCTGTTAGACATTCAAATTTTTTTCATTTTTTTAATTTAAATTCAATTTGCCAACATATAGTATAACACCCAGTGCTCATCCCATCAAGTGCCTTCCTCATTGCCCGTCACCCAGTTACCCCATCCCTCCACCTACCTCCCCTTCTGCAAACCCTTTGATTGTTTCCCAGAGTTAAGAGTCTCTCATGGTTTGTCTAATTTTTCCCAATCAGTTCCCCTCCTTTCCCTTTTAATCCCTTTTACTATTTCTTATATTCTCCATATGAGTGAAACCATATGATGATTGTCTTTCTCCAAGTGACTTATTTCACTCAGCATAATACCCTTCAGTTCTATCCATGTTGAAGCAAATGATGGTCACATTTCTATAAAAGAAATCTAATTACAGAATTTAAAAATACACATTTAAAAATGTGTATCTGGCAAATATCAATTAGAGAGCTCTGCTATTGGCACCTTTTTCCCCTCTCTATTCCTATAACATAAAATAATTAAAATGTTCATATAGTAATGACTGATGGAAGGTAGTTATCAGGCATGATTTGAGACCCTCTGTAAGTCTGAATACTAAATACATCATAATGTAATGTTCTACTCTTTAAAAATTTCCACAGGATATGGCCTTGCATTAGTGAGTATATGCATTTGATTTTAGAGGTGAGGAAGATTTTTTGTTTGCTTTGAGAAACAGCAGTGAGAGATCTGATGAGTAAATATTAACTGATGTTAAGATCAAAAGGGCTGTCAGTCTCTCAAGCACAGCTCTATTTTCTCCGGTAAAGTTAATCTTGTTAAGGTCACCAGTCTTTATGGTCATTATTTTACTATACTATATGGTATACTTCATACGCAACTTATTTTTTTTAATTTTTATTTATGATAGTCACAGAGAGAGAGAGAGAGAGAGAGAGGCAGAGACATAGGCAGAGGAAGAAGCAGGCTCCATGCACCGGGAGCCCGACGTGGGATTTGATCCCTGGTCTCCAGGATTGCGCCCTGGGCCAAAGGCAGGCACTAAACCGCTGCACCACCCAGGGATCCCTTTTGTTTGTTTTTGTTAGAGAAGGAGTAAGTATCCATTGTAACCTCATCAACAAAGTACCATAAACATCTCAGAGATATGGAGCTAGCTTGATTATATAAAGACCTTTCCCTGAATTGGTATCTGTTGTAATAGGGTTTTATCTGCACACTTTATTGACTTTTTTCAAAATACAAGAATTTTAGTGATTGAATACTTCTATAACAACAAGGAGTGCACTCTTTAATCCCCATCACTATTTAACCACTAAATTGTATAGCTGAAATTAATATTACACTGCCTGTGAACAACTAGAATTTAAATAAAAACTTTAAAACTACATAGGAATTTTATTTTCCATAAACCATCAATAAAAATGTCTTTTTGATACTCTCCAGTAAAGAAAGAATATATGCACTACCTTTGTAGCAGGCACTTAGTCTCAGTAAAATCAAAATTTCCTGATGGGATTCAGTCATCAGCAGTAGGAGCTTTGCAGCAGTACTTCTTATGACTGGGTTAGGAGTTGATAAAAGCTTGAAAACAACTTCATCTAAAATTGAATGTAGGATTTTTCCTTCTATTCTGAGTAAATCACCACTAATAGAAAAAAAAAAGATAAAGAATATACCATTACTAATGGATGCATAGGTATCATTAAAAAATTAAAGTTTTAACAACTAGATGCCTAACTGTGCTGAAATGCAAGAAGATAACCCATTTTTTAAATACACAGATTAGTTCCAAGAATACATCACATTAAATCAATTACTGTTAATTGAGTTTCTACTGTGTGCAATGCACTATGCTAGGTAAAACAGGGAATACAAGCAGCTAGAATGCCTTCTCTTCTGAAAAACCTGCAATCAAATTGCAGAAGAAAGATAAATGTACAGAATAATAAATAGATGATTCAAAAACTTCAAAGCAACAGTAAGAGGAAAATCACAGGACAGTACATGGGTCATTGCTTAATGATGTATGAAGACAAAAATGCTATAGGAATTCAATTATCATGGATTTAATATAGAAGAAATTTACCTTTCCTTTAGTATCTTCTTCATTAACACTAACAACTATCATCTTGTATTACAGATATGATGAAAACGTATCTGGAATTTAGAAATAGTCAAACGAGATCACTGCGTATCTTTTACTTCCCCTTCCCAAAGGAATATGTGATTTTCTAGGGGTGTGTACCTTTGCTTGATTATGTATTTATTGTTGATTAGGAGATTTTGCAATTCTGTAAAAGTAGAGATTGGCTTATAGAAAACAAGTAACAATGATTCTTATCTGAGAGTAATGCAAATAGACTGTTATTCAACAATACAAGTGGATTTTATCCAGTAGGAAAAGTAACTATAAAGGTTACTATTTATTGTTCTATAACACATCAATCAGATTTTTTAACTATTAGCAAATTCATTTCAGTATTCCTTTGACAAACCAATCTATAAATCTCCCCTCCTCAAATTCTCCTTTGAACCTATTTAACATTTACTGGTTCCTTCATTAGTAAGTGAGTAGAATAAAATTTTTGTTTTCACACGTTTTACCACCAGTATCATGATAACGAACATATCCGTTGTGTCACAAAGTTTCCTTGTGTTTTATTGTAGCGCTCCCCCCTTCTCCATCTCTCTGGTTAGCCTATCCCAGACAACAATTGATTTGCTTTCTGTCACTATAAATTGGTTTACATTTTCTAGAATTTTATACAAATTGAATCATATAGTATTATATATATATATACATATACACATATATACAAATTTCTTCCTGACTTCTTTCACTCAGCACAATTATTTTGATATTCATCTAGATTGTCACATGTATGAATAGTCATTCTGAGTAGTAGTCTATTGTATGGACATACCATATATTTTATTCACCTGTAATGGACAACTGTTTCTAGTCATTGGCTATTACAGATAAAAATGCTATGAACATTTGTGTACAAGTCCTTTTTTGTGTGTGTGTGTGTACAAGTCCTTGTATGGACATATGCTTTCATTTTTCTTGGGCAAATACCTAGAAGTAGAACGGATGGAAAATATGGTATGTACACATTTGTTAAGAAAATGTCAAACTATTTTCCAAAATGATTATACTATTTTATCACACCCACTAGCAGTGTTTGATTCCTCCGTATTGTCAACACTTGGGTCAGTGTATTAAATTCTAGCCATTTAACAAGTGTATAATGATATTTCTCTAATGACTAATATTGCTGAACATCTTTTTGTGTGCTTATTTGTCATCCATGTATCTTCTTCATAAAGTGTCTGTTCAGGTCATCTGTTCATTTTTCACACTGGGCCTTTTGAAAAAATTTTTGACAGACTTCATATATTCCAGATACAAACACTTAAGATATATGCTTTGCAAGTATTTTCTGCCAGTCTGTTTTGTCTTTTTTCATTTCCTAGGCAGTGTCTTTTAAAGAGCTGACTTAAAATTTTGATGAAGTCTAACCAATTTCTTCTTTTGTGGATTTTACTTTTGGTGTCCCAGTGAGAATGTAAGAAATTTTATGCAACTCAAGGTTATAAAGGCTATTTTTCTTCAAGAAGTTTTGTTGTTTAAATTTTACATTTAGGTCTATTATACACTTTGAATTAATTTTTGTAGTGGCTAAGAGGTATAGATCAAAATTCTTTTTTTCAAATATTGATAGCCAACTGTTCTATCACTCTGAAAAAGACTATCCCACTGAATGACGTTCACACCTCTTGAAAATCAATTGTTCATAAATGTGTAAGTCTATTTCTGGGTTCCATTCTGTTCCATAGATATATTTGTATATCTTTGCATCAACACCTCATTGTCTTAATTATGCTAGCTTTATAAAGTCTTAAAATTGGGTAATGTTAGCTCTCTAACTTTGTTCATTTTCAAAGTTGGTAAGGTTATTTTATATCTTTAAGTCCTTTGATTTTCATATAAATTGTAGAAATCAGTTTGCCAATTTCTACAAAAACGAGATTTGAGTGGGATTGTATTTAAAATACGTATCAATTTGGAGAAAACTGAGATTTTAATATTGCATTCACATCTATCAACATGAAGTATATTTCCATATTCTTTAATTCCTCTTAGCAATGTCTTTTTATAGTTTTAAGTGAGTAGGTCTTCGCCACTTTTTGTCAGGCTTAACCCTACATATTTCATATTTTTTTATTGTATTTTAAGTTGCAGTATCTTGAAATTTCAATTTCTAAATATCAAACGATGGGTATAAAACTTCAATTATATATATATATACATATATATATATATTTTAAAGATTTTATTTATCTATTCATGATAGAGAGAGGCAGAGACACAGGCAGAGGGAGAAGCAGGCTCCCTGCGGGGAGTCTGACATGGGACTTGATCCCGGGTCCCCAGGATCACGCCCTGGGCTGAAGGTAGCGCTAAACTGCTGAGCCACCCGGGCCGCCCTCAATTTATATTTTTATACTGATTTTATATCCCACTACGCTTGCTACATTCACTTATTAGTTTTAGTGGCTTCTTTGCACATTCCATTGTTTTTTCTACATAGATGACAATGCTGACTCCAAATATAGAGAGCCCTGTTTCTTCCTGTCTGTACAAATAATTTCTTTTTCTTGCTTAACTGTATAGGTTAAGAATTCCAATACAATGTTGAATAGAAGTGATGGCAATGGAGATCCTTGTCTTGTCCATAATCATATAAGGAAAGCATTTAGCATTTTACCATTAAGTAGGTTTTTCCTAGATGCCTTTCATCAGATTAAGAAAATTCTATCTTGTACTAGTACCATGCTGAAAGTTTTTCTTTTGAAATATCAGGAATGGATAATAGATTTTTCAAATGCTTTTCTGTGTCTATTGATATGTTTTTCCTTTTATTAATAAGATGAATTACACTGCTTGACTTTAGAATACTATACCAGCCCTGATTCCTAGAATAAACCCAACTTATTAAAAATATATTAACTTTTTAATATATTGCTAGATTTTAATATAATATCTTTCGTTTGTTATCAAGTAATGCTGACCTCATTTTATGAATTGGGAAGTATTTCCTCCTCTTTAATTTTCTGGAAAAACTCATTTATGATTATTTCTTCATTAAATGTTTAGTAGAATTTACCAGTGAAAAAGCTGTCTAGTCATGGAGTGTTCTTTGTACGAAGTGTTTTAGATACAAATTCAATTTCTTCATAGTTATAGGCTATTCAGATTATCTACTTCTTGTTTTTTCTGTTGCTTCTTAAATTTTGGTAGTTCGTGTCCTTCAAAGAACTTGTCCATCTCACCTTAACAAGCATAAAGTGGTTCACATTATTTCCTTGTAATTTTTAATACCTAAAACTTTATTGTATTGTTTCCTAATTCCTAACATTGGTAGGTTGTATGCTCTTCTTTTTTCCCCTGATCAATCGTGTTACAGGTTTATTAATTTCATTGATCTTCTCAAAGAACCAGCTTATGGTTTCATTGATTTTCTCTATTGTTTTTGTTTGCTATTTTACTGATTTCTGCTTTGATCTTTATCATTTTCTTTCTTCTAAGATTTTATTTTTTTAAGTAATTTCCACATCCAACATGGGGCTTAAACTTGTGACCCTGAGATCAAGAGCTGCACACTCTACCAACTGAGCCAGCCAGCGTCCCTATTATTTTCTTTCTTTTCATTGAATTTAATTCCCTCTTCTTAGTTTTTTAAAGTGGAAGCTAAGATCAGTGATCTGACACTTCTCTTTTCTAATACAGGTATCCCCTGCTTTTCAAAAGTTTGCATTACAACACTTGCTTTCTATGAAATACTTACATTAGAACTCAGCTTTTTTTGCTAACTAAAAGAAATCAGAAGATTGTTGCTTTTACAAAAAAGGTGAAAAAAGTAAAAATAGCATTCAGCATTTGTTATAGAGGCAGTATGCATCCCAAGAAGCCAGAGTGGTACCACCGAACTCCTTCCCTGGGAACTGCACTCAGTATCTCAGCATCAAGCTGCCATCACTTTGAACTGCCTGTATCTGTGCTTTATCTCAATTTATTCTGTGCATCCTTTAGCAAGATGTGTCTTAAGGTATCAGCCTGGGAGGCTATTTTTTGGGTCTTAAAAAGCTCAAAACTTTTCTCCATATAAATTAATGCTGTTTCTTTGCTTTATGCCATTTTGGCTTAGGAAAGGTTTTACAGCAACGCTTTACTTTCAAATAGTGGGGGAAATCTGTGTTGGTATTTAGTGATAAAAATTTTCTTATTAAGGGTCGCCTACGTAGCTCAGTTAGTTTAGTGTCTGCCTTCAGCTCAGGTTGTGATTCCAGGGTCCTAGGATTGAACTACGTGTCGGGCTCCCTGCTCACCCCTGAGTCTGTTTCTCCCTCTGGCCCATTTGTGCTTACACTCTAATAAATAAATAAAAATCTTGAAAAAGTTTTCCTATTAATAAGTATTGCTTTAATTTAGATTCATCCCAGAATTTTGCATATGCTGTTTTCATTTCTATCAATTTAAAAACAAATTCTAACTTAATTTTTTATTTCTTCTCTGTCCTTTGGGTTATTTAGATATGTATTACCTTCCACATATTTGGGGATTTTTCAGAGGTCTTCTTGGTATTTTTAATTTAATTCCATTGAGGTTAGAGAACATACCTTGTATGACTTCAATCCTTTTACATTACATTAATTTATAAATAATACATTTATTTTCTTATTTTATGGCCCCAGAAATGGCCTATCTTTGTAAATGTTCCATTTGCATTTGAAAATAACATGCATCCCAGCTGTTTGGTAGAGTGTTCTAAAAATGTCAATCAGGTCAGTAGGTTGATATTGTTCAAATCTTCTACAGTCATAATTTTTTGTCTACTTATTCCATCAATTATCAAGAGAAGGGTATTAACATATTTCACTTTAATTGCATATTTGTCTATTTCTCCTTGCAAGTCTATCAATTTTTTCTTTGTATCTTGAAGCTCTGTTGTTAGATCAACAAATAGGTTTTTTTTAGATTTTATTTATTTATTCATGAGAAATATACAGAGAGAGAGGCAGACATAGGCAGAGGGAGAAGCAGGCTCCCTATGGTCAGTCTGATGCTGGACTCGATCCAAGACTCTGGGATCACAACCTGAGCCAAAGGCAGATGCTCTATAACTGAACCACCCAGGCATCCCCAATAAATGTTTTCTTGATGAACTGATTCTTTATTATTATGAAATAGCTGTCACTGGTATTAATACTTTGCTCTGAAATTTACCTTTTCTGACATTAATATAAACACTCCAGCTTATTTTTGACTAGGTTTAGCATGGTTTATCTTTTTTCATCCTTTTACTTTTAACTTATTTAGGTGTTTTTATATTTAAGGTGAATTTCTAGAAGAATGCATATTGTTAGTTCCTACTTTTTTACTCAATCTCTCACTCTTTTCCTTTTAACTGGGGGGTTTTCCAACTATTTATATCTAATATAGATAGGTTTAAATCTGTTTCTTGGTGACTACCTGTTCCATTGTCCTTTATTCACTTTCTCCTTTTTTTTTTCTTTTACTGCCTTACTTTGGGATAAATATTATTTTATGATTTGTTTTTACTGCCTTTCTTGGCTTATTAGCTATAACTGCTGGTCTTGTTATTTTATTGGTTTCATTAAGGTTCACAGAATATTACCTTCAACAGAGTCTACCTTCAAGTGATATACTATTTCACGTACAGGTTTTCCTAGAGTGTTCTTATGAAACCTTTTATAAGTCAAAACTGCATAAAGTGAAAAAAGCAATTACCATCTTGTAGAAGTGAAAATCAGCTTTGAATTTCTTTTGGTTAGCAAAAACAGGTACAATGTAGGTGTTTTGTAAAAGCAGATGCACAAAGCAAACTTTCAGATAACCGGGAAACCTATTTATAGTGTAAGAGCTTATAACATTATGCTTCCATTTCTTTCCTCATAGCCTTTATGTTATTGCTATAATACAATTTACTAACATATACGTATAAACTCCTAAATACATTATTTTTGTATAAGCAAATGTGATTATATTACATTACCATAAGAAAAATATCTTTTATAGTTAGCTATATGATTATCATTTCTTATATTCTTCAATACTTTGTGCAGATCTACTTTCCTTCTGATTGAAGGACTTCCTTCAACATTTCTTGTACTGAGTCTCCTGGTGATTTCTGAAAAAGTACTTGCCTTTGTTTTTGAAATATATTTCCACTGGGTATAAAACTCTAGGTTTGATGGTTGCTTTCTTTCAGTATTTTATTTATTTTTTTAAATTTTTTTATTTATTTATGATAGTCACAGAGAGAGAGAGAGACAGAGAGAGAGAGAGAGAGAGGCAGAGATACAGGCAGAGGGAGAAGCAGGCTCCATGCACCGGGAGCCCGACGTGGGATTCGATCCCGGGTCTCCAGGATCGCGCCCTGGGCCAAAGGCAGGCGCCAAACCGCTGCGCCACCCAGGGATCCCCTCTTTCAGTATTTTAAAGATACTGTTCAACTCTTTCTCTTTGCATTGTTTTTGACAAGAAAGTTGCCATCATTTTTATCTTCATACCTCTGTATATAATGTCTTTTTTCCCCCTCTGCCTGCTTTTAAGATTTTCTCTTGCTTTACTGCTTTGATTTCTATGTATTTGGTATCATATTTTACTATCCTTGGGGTTTGATGAGCTTTTGGAATGTGCAAGATCATAGTTTTCATCAAATATGGAAAAATTTTAGACACTATTTCTCCAAATATCTTCTTCTGACTCCAATACCTCCAGTAGGTGCTCGAATTATGCCTATATAAAGGTGTTTAAAATAGTCCTACAGATCTCTAATTCACTGATGTGTTTTTCTTTTTTGGTTCCTTTTGTTTCATTTTTTTAAAAAGTTTTATTTATTTACTCATGAGAGACACAGAGAGAGAGAGGCAGAGACATAGGCAGAGGGAGAAGCAGGCTCCATGCAGGGAGCCTGATGGGGAACTCGATCTTGGGACTTGATCCCAGGACTCCAGGATCATGCCCTGGGCAGAAGGCAGGTGCTAAACTGCTGACAACCCCCCCACCCCCGGGGATCCCCTCTTTTGTTTAATTTTGGATTGTTTCTATGGCTATGTCTTCAAGTTCGCTAATCTCCTATGTTAATTTGCTGTCAATCCTATCCAGTGTATTTCTCATATCTAGTTTGTAGTTTTCTTATCTAGAAGTTCACTCTGGGTCTTATATAGGTCTCTATTCAACTTTTTGAAAATATGGAATACAGTCATAGTAACTATCCTAATGTCCTATTAATTCTAACATATATGTCAGTCTGGGTCAACTGATTCTTCTCATAATTGGTCCTGTTTTCCTGCATGTTTACATGCCTGATACTTGCATGAATTTCATCTTGTTGGATGCTAGGTATATGTATATTCCTAAAAATATTTCTGAGTTTTCTTCTGGTTAGAGATTTTCAAATTCCATATACAAATCACATGCAACCAATGATTTCATAAAATTGGTATCAGATTGGTAATGGTTCTGACCAAAACTAAAATATCAGTAACATTTTACAAAACCAAGCCACCCATTAATCTGTGGTATGTTCTAGAGCATCACTGCGATTGTAGTGACTCTAGATGTTTAGACTCCTATCTAAACATTTTTAGTTTGTGATAACTGTAAGAAATTATCACTTTATATTACTAAAGGAAGAAGAAAAAAAAGGGATCAAAACAAAGATGGCACAAGTGGGATTTTCTCATCCTTTTAAAGCCAAAACAAAACATAACCACTTCTGCTAAACTTCCGCCTTTGTATACCTATTAATAAAGATTTTTAAGACAAAGCCAGTTTTAGAAACCAGAGCAGTTACTTGGAAATAATTTGCTCCTTTTGGGTTCTGCTTTTGTTTGGATGGTCCAAAATAGCACTCAATCTAGTGCTAATTATCCCCCAGTACTGAGATGAAACCTTCCTGAGTACTCTATCCAACGTTCCACTATTCATGAGGTTTTCCACTTCAGCTGTTGGAAGTCTGGCATTATTCTTGGCTCTGTGTGAACTTCTGGTACTGTTCCTTTTCACTGTTTTTGTATTATTATTCTCTCTAACATTGAGTAGTTTCCTTATATCCATGAGCCAATCAGTACTCTATCAAATAACTGAAAGAGATTTTCTGACCTCTGGGGCTATCTTAGCATGTAGCTCTTTCTTTGATGGTTTGTCTTGTGAACTCTAGCTGTTTTGTTCTCCCCAGACTCTCATCTCTACCTCTTCAACTCAGCCTGGCTAGGATACTCCTCCCTGAGCCACCGTCTGGAACCCTTTCAATGTTACGAGTGAGAAAAATTGTTAAGCTCACCTTATTCATTCCTTTTCCCTATGACTCACTTTCTTTCATTAACTTAAGTCCAGTTTCCTAAAAACTGGCTGCTTATTGTTTTCTAAGGTGGAAGGGTAAATCCATTTCTATTATTCCATCTCAAACACAAGTGGAAGTGAAATCTTGATAATTTTAGTTCATTAGTTTTTAAGATCCATTTGTTTTAAAATCTATTTGGTACCAGTGCCCAAGGCCAAGATTTTATTACTTCACTTGGGATTACTGTAGTTGCTTCCTCTAATTGTCTTCTTTGTCTAGACTTTTGTTCCCCCTTAAATTCTTCCTCCACATAGTGAATTGAGTAATACAAGTGAAATATACTTATTTTTATTCACTTTAAATATCCTTCTGTGTTCCCACTACCTACAGATAAGATTTAATTTCCTCAACACAGCATTTGAGCTCTTCATGACTTAAGTCTGCAGAATTTGGCAGCCACCTCCACATGCCATACTTTAAATGCTAGCAACGATGACTTGTACCCACTTTTTATCCTCAGCACATTTTTCCTTATTTCTGTGCATTTGCTTACATTGTTAGCTCTGCCTAGAAATATTGCTTTCTCTTTTTCCTCTCTGGCTAATTTTTCATCCTTAAAGTTTCACCTCAGTTGTTACCTTCTTCAGGAAGCATCATCCTTCAGTGTGCGATAGGAGCTCCTCTAATACTTGTGCACACTTTTACAAATGCAACTTGATATGTTACATATAATTATGTTCATGGGTTGATCTTTTACACTTTACCATAAGCTACTTAAAGGCAAGTTTTATATCTTAATCAACTTTGGGAACTCAATGACAGACACATAGTTGGCACACAGTAGATGCTTAATAAATCCATATGGAACTGGAAGAGTCAATTATTACAACTATGTATACCTGCTTTACCATTTTAACCTGGAAAAATTGCCTTGTTAGTTAGTTCTTTTATGCCATTCTGAAGTACCTGGCTTAATAGTAAGCTTGTGGTTTGCTAAATAAAATATGAGTAGGCATTTTTTTATTGTGATTTCAATACTTTTCTTACGGTATCACCATATTTCTCCTCTAAGTCTGAGAATGGTCTAAAATCTTCTTAAGCTCTGAGATACCAATTCAACAATATACTTCCAGTCTTTGATGGTATTTTATATTCTTTTTTTCTGAATAATAATGATAATACAGAGCTCTTGAAGTATCACTTCACAAGTCATATGTAATTGATAATTTTGGCAAAACTAGAATAAAACTGGTAATGCTTCTGGACCAAAAGTTAAAAATTGTAAATACTCTGATAAATACTTTGTAAAATCAAATCACCTGTTGATCTGTAGTATGTTCTGTAGCATAGTCATGACTGTAGATCCTATTTGAACATTGTCAGTTTGCAGTAAGTGCAAGAAATGATCACTTTGTAGTACTAAAAGAAGAGAAAAATAAATTTAAGGATTCTATGATACAGTTGGGATTCATTTGTCCTTTCAAAACCAAATCCAAGTATTACCATTTCTACTAACACTCCTGCTTTTGTATACTTTACAATAAAGATTTTAAAACGAGTGGTTTTTAAGTTACCATAAAAAAGTCATTCCATTTTACGAAAAATGTAAATAGAAAACATCCACAAATACTAAGCTAAGACTCTGTTATCTCTCATTAAATTAGAAACAAAATAAAACATATCCTAAATTTGAATCTCTTTCTAGCTATAAATTTCAGTGAATAAAATGAAATTTCTCTTAAAGAAAAGACAATATGAAGGAATGAAAATTATATGACTGCAAACAGTGGCTTACATCCTTAAAACATTGGATTATTATTTTTTTTTTAATTTTTTTTTTAATTTTTATTTATTTATGATAGTCACACACACACACACACAGAGAGAGAGAGAGGCAGAGACACAGACAGAGGGAGAAGCAGGCTCCACGCACCGGGAGCCTGACGTGGGATTCAATCCCGGGTCTCCAGGATCGCGCCCTGGGCCAAAGGCAGGCGCTAAACCGCTGCGCCACCCAGGGATCCCAAAAACATTGGATTATTTTACATACTGTAACACGTCTTCTAATATTTTATCTTAAATAATAATGAAATTATTACTTGCAAAAAAACATTTATTTTTTATTTGTTTATAATTTTTAGGACCTGAGCAGCCAATTATGAAAATCTAACATTATATATTTATGCAAGTTACTTAACCTCTCAGAACACTTATATCTTCATCTATAAAGCCAGAATAGCTCTCTCAGACTACTGCAGAATGTCCTAGGACAGGGTAGGTTTCCACTAAATGTCAGTTTCTTGTTCCTTCTCCATTAACTGATCAGAATTTTAATTAAAGTGGGATCAAGTGTGCAGGCAAGGCACACCTGTGAGTACTATTGTAGCTTGCATGAAACAACTTTATTCTTTTCCTCTCCTGAGAGAACATATTTGATTTCTTTCACATATTAATTACTGTTCTTCTATTTATAGAGTCCAATACTTCAACATTTTACTAAACATCACTTTTTAAACATTTAACAAGTGCAAGAAAAGTCAATTCCACTACTATTAAATATTTCTATGGCTTATTTCTTTACTCAATAAATTCTTTTGGATAAGTGTATGATTTCATTTTTTCCTACTTATAGATGTTTTATTAACTCCTTTTAACTGAATTCACTGAACTCATGTAGTATGTAGTATAAGATCTTTTTCGATATTGGAAAAAGTTCTACTAAAATAATTTATTAAAGTCATTCCATTTTATTTTTACAATGTTTGTATTGTTATACAATTTATTTTTGGAGTCCCTACTGTTTTTTTTAAGTGTAGTTGTTTCATTGAGTGTCAAATAACTATACGGTCCCAGAAATAAAAACTGATACTTTTGCCCATTTATTTAAATTTTTTATAATGAAAACTTCAAACCTACCAGAGAGAATAATATCATGACTCTGCATGTACCAGTCATTCAACCTTAACAATGATCAACTTATGGCCAATCTTATTTCACCTGGCCCATCTACTTCTAGCCTCCCATTTTATTTTGAAGCAAATCTAAGATATCAAATTATTTTATCCACAAGTATTTCAATACATACTCCCAAAAGATTTGAATTATTAATAAATAAAACATAACTATTATCTAAACTATATAATCATAATTCCGTAATTTTATCAAATATTCCGCCAATGCTCCAATTTCCAATTGTTTTGTGTCTGTGTTTAAGTCTGCTTATTTTTATTTATTATTATTTTAAAAGATTTTATTTATCTACTCATGACAGAGAGAGAGAGAGAGGCAGAGACACAGGCAGAGGGAGAAGCAGGCTCCATGTAGGGAGCCAGAAGCGGGACTTGATCCTGGATCTCCAGGATCACACCCGGGGCCAAAGGTGGCGCTAAACAGCTGGGCCCCTGGGGCTGCCCTTTAAGTCTGTTTAAATCAAGCTCCAAATAAGATCCACACATTGCACATATTATACATTGTAATTGGTTATCTTTCAAATTTCTTTTATTTATTTATTATTTTTTAAATTTTTTAAAAGATTTCATTTATATATTCATGAGAGACACAGAGAGAGAGGTAGAGACATAGGCAGAGGGAGAGGCAGGCTCCATGCAGGGAGCCCGATGTGGAACTCGATCCTGGGACTACAGGACCACGCCCTGGGCTGAAGGCAGGCACTAAACCACTGAGTCATCCAGGGATCCCCCTCAAATTTTTTAATTCATGGACTCCTCCTCTACTTTTTTTTTTCCTTACAATTTATTTGTTGACAAAATTGTCAATTGTCCTATGAGCCTCCCACTATCTAGTTTTGCTAATTGCATTCCTGGGTGGTAATAAAATATTTCTTTGACCTTCTATAAGTTGATAATTGGAGCTGGGGGCCAAAATGATTCAGGTTTGAATTTTTGACATCTACATTTCATATGTGAGGTTATGATGAGCCATTAAGTAGTACTTCTGAAATTTTGACAGTGATGGATGATTAATTCCTAAATTTGTTCTTTCATTAATAGTTGGACAATGGTGATATTCTACCTTTTTCACCTATAAGTTGGAATACTTCTATAAATTTTTTTTTAATTTTTATTTATTTATGATAGTCACAGAGAGAGAGAGAGAGAGAGAGAGAGAGAGGCAGAGACACAGGCAGAGGGAGAAGCAGGCTCCATGCACCGGGAGCCCGACGTGGGATTCGATCCCGGGTCTCCAGGATCGCGCCCTGGGCCAAAGGCAGGCTCCAAACCGCTGCGCCACCCAGGGATCCCGGAATACTTCCATAAAAAGGAATTTCTCATCAATATATAAGAAAAGGCAAGATAAATACTGGATTCTTCATTTACCAGTTTTCAAAATGAATTGGCTCTCTATAATGGTAATTTTTAATAGTCTCACTATATCTGATGTGTTTCAATCCTCAGTAGTTATTATCCTTATTAGAAACCTCTTTACTCGGCTCCCGAGTGCTTTTCACAGAATGCCAAATAAACTTTGACTGCATCCATTCTATCTACTATTCAAAATATTTCAGGTTTACCTTGCATATTTTGTATCCCAGACATAGCCATTTCTTCAAAAAGCTAATTCTTTTTAGAGAAAGGTTTATTGGAGACCCCAATTTTGTATCCATTTATTTTTGTATATGAATTTCACAAGCATTTAGTTTTAAAATATTGATATTTTTAAAAAAAGATTTTATCTATTTGAGAGAGAGAGAGCATGCATGCGCAGAAGCAGAGGGAGCAGCATGCAGAGTGAGAGGGAGAAGCAGGCAGCCAGATGCGGGCTTGATCCCAGGATCCTGGGATCATGATCTGAGCCAAAGGCAGACGCTTAACCAATTGAGCCACCCAGGAGCCCCATTACTGATATTTTAAATCTACAGATTGACCTGAGGAATACTGTCACTTTTATTATAGTTATTATTTTTAAAAAATTATTCAGGTACCCTCGCTCCTGTTGTCTCTCTTTTTACTAGGTCTTTTGCATTCCACTATAGTAAAACTAAATATATTTTTGGTAAAAGTTGTTTAAATTGGGAACTTGGTAATAATATTTGTTTCATATTGGGAAACTAATAGGTAATGCTTTAAAAGAAAAGGAAGTGTCTAAGTATTAAAAGAGAGAGAGAGAAAAGAGAGAGGGATTATTCTTTGGGGAATCACAGGACCTGGTTTCTGCATCTACTTACCTTCAAATGGATAGAATTACCAATTAGTTATACTAATTGAAAGTCGTTGCCTTTGGAAAATGGGAAATGAAGTGAGGTACAGGGGTCAGGGATTGTGTTTTTAATAATCCTTATAGAAATATATGATTCTTTATGTGCATTCATAATTATGAGAAAAAAATTAAATTAAAAATAAAAATTCAATTATTACTTTCTGAAAAAAGTCTATGTTCTTATATAATTATATTTATGTTAGATTGACTCTTTCAAGAAGACACAAATGTTGCCACAATTATCAGTATAGATTACTTTCCCAGTCTTAAGACTGGGAAAAACATAATGTAAAACATTATGTAAAACTAACACATATTTATATTTCTTGATATAATGTAGAAATACCCTATAAAATAACTTTTTTTTTTTATGATAGTCACAGAGAGAGAGAGAGAGGCAGAGACATAGGCAGAGGGAGAAGCAGGCTCCATGCACTGGGAGCCCGACATGGGATTCGATCCCGGGTCTCCAGGATCGCGCCCTGGGCCAAAGGCAGGCGCCAAACCACTGCGCCACCCAGGGATCCCTAAAATAACTTTTAAATTCAGTAAAAATGTCATTACATAAAAGCTTACTCTTACATGAACAGTTAGGCTGTGAATTAAATCATATCTATTCTGTATATAAGGATTTTTCTCACAGTAAATCTAAAACACAGGCATAATCTTTGGAACTTAGAAAACTTTTTCCCCTAAATTGTTAAAATTATCATTAATTCTTAACTTGGATTTGCTAAATAGATAAAACTAAGAAGAAAATTATATTTAAGCAATGTTCTCCTTAATAGTCCCATTGTCAACATTGGCTATTTAAAGCTGGAATGTCCAATTGGGCTTTTATTTTTGTGTGTTGAGTTATTTCAGGGTAGTTTCATTTAACTGTGGTTATCTGTATAGTTAATAATGTATTTATTTTTAAAGACAAAAATCAACTTAGCAAGTACTTTACAATTATTATCAGTTATCTTTTTTAAAAAATATTTTATTTATTTATTTGTGTGAGAGAGAGAGCACGCATGAGCACAAGCAGGGAGAGAAGTAGAGGGCCTGGGAGAAGCAGGCAACTTGCTGAGTGGGGAGCCCATCACAGGTTTTGATCCCAGGACCCAAGGATCATAACCTGAGCCGAAGGCAGACGCTTAACCAACTGAGCCACCCAGGTGCCCCTATTATCAGTTACCTTAAAAATCTTTTCTCTTACCATTTTGGATGAGTTGAACATGGCCTCCTAAGAGCCAGAAGAGAGAATCGGTCACAATTTGGAACGAGTGTAGTAATTCATCTTTTTCTTCACCCTTAATACACACATAAACCCAATTTACTTTTCTGTAATTGCTTTATTTAAAAAAAAAAAAAAAAAGAAGGGAAACTTCTCTCTGGGGAGTCTGAGGACCTGGTTCCTCATCTTACTTAGTTATTCATGATCTTGTAGCCTTTAGTTTCTCAATTTATAAAACTTGTGTTACAGGCTAGTAATACCTACTCTACTTACTAGAGAAATGGTTGTTACCCCGAGGTGAAATGAGACAACATGGTTTAAGAACTACAAGTTGAGGGATCCCTGGGTGGCGCAGCGGTGTGGCGCCTGCCTTTGGCCCAGGGCGCGATCCTGGAGACCCGGGATCGAATCCCACGTCATGTTCCTGGTGCATGGAGCCTGCTTCTCCCTCTGCCTGTCTCTGCCTCTCTCTCTCTCTCTCTGTGTGTGACTATCATAAATAAATAAAAATTTAAAAGAAAAAAAAAAAGAACTACAAGTTGATATACTAGGATTTCTCAACATTGGCTATGCATCAAAATCACTGTGGAGCTTTTTTTTCTTCCTTTTTAAACAATATACCCATGTACAGGCTTTAACCCAAACATACTGAATTTGAATCTCTAAAGTCAAAGCCGGCCATCCGTATTTTTACAAAGTTGAGTAGGTGATTTGGTTATGCAGTCGGGTTGAAAATCACTGCTCTATGCAAATGTGTCAGCATGGAAAGCGTTATTATTAGTGCATTTCAGTTGTAGCTTCTAACCTATGACTCCATGAGAGCAGAGACCATATTACTTAGCTCTCCACTAAACATTCAATGTCTGAAACAGTTCTGGCATCGTAAATGTTCAATCTGTATTTATTCAACAAATAAGTGACAATTATTTTCTACTTCTTCCTTTCTGGAAAGTAGGGTGAGAAATTATTCTAGATTAGAATATGTGTCACAGTGGCAAATAAGAAGCAGATTTCATTAATAGTTCTGTCATTTGCTGGCCATGTAACTTCATTTGAAAGTTGTAAAAAGGCCACTAATTTTATCCATGTCTTACATGTTTGTACTAGCACAAAACTAATGATGACAGCACTATGATTGCCATGATTATTCTTTGTAATAATACAAGTATTTTCTTCCTGTTATTTTAGCACAGGGTTAGATAGGTGCTTAAACAGACATATGCTAACTTAAATACAACAATCAAAAAATTCAAAAAACAAAAAAGAAAGAAATGTCACATTACATCAAGAATTCCTAAAAAAAAAAAAAAAAAAAAAAAAGAATTCCTTTAGTCCCAGAAAGTGCCTTTGCCAGCTTCACCAAAAGACACAGCAGAAAGAGCATGGTAATTGTCACTGTTGTCAATCTCAGAAGATAATGTTGGGCTCCTAGACTTCCTATTTTCCTTAAAAGAATCCATTAGATAATGCCAACAAATAAATTCATGGTTTTTAAGACTGATTAAGAAAACTTATCCTTAAATCATTTCAAAATTTTTGGATAATTTTTCTTATGGCATATAAAAATGTAAATATACACATGTGTACCTATGTATGCATATATATGTATGTGTGTGTATTATTTTAACCTGTCTGCATCACCATGTGACCTACTATCCATATGCTAGCTAATTAAATTTTTTTTTGATTGGGAAACACCTAGGCAGATATAACTAGTAAGTTCTCTTGTAATCTCCAGCCCTATTTTAATTTTATCCTGTGGTAAGGTAAGAGAGCCCTCAGCCCTCTTCTGTAGGTGGTTTACCCCCTTTGATGTATTACTAAAAAAGTATTTTTTTTAAGACTTTATTTGTTTACTCATGAGAGACACAGAGAGAGAGAGAGAGAGAGAGAGAGAGAGAGAGAGAGAGGCGGAGACACAGGCAGAGGGAGAAGCAGGCTGGATGCAGGGAGCCTGATGTGGGACTCGATTCTGGCACTCCAGGATCATACCCTGAACCAAAGGCAGACGCTCAACCACTGAGCCACCGAGGCGTCCCCTAAAAAGGTTTTAGTCTCTATACAAATAACATAATAAAGAATAGGAAAATATTATGAAAAGTATCAATGACTATATAAGTGAAAAGAATGTAATTACTATTGCTCCTTATGTTCAATACAAGTACTCTGAAGAAAATATAAACCTGTCTTAATAGTCTGAGCTATTCATGAGATAGAAATCATTTTACAAAGGAGGAAACTGAGGTATGGTAAAATCAAGTAATCTGCCTAAGATTAGTTTGTGGCATAGCCAGGAAGAGAAATGAAGTCTCACACAAATTCCCATAGTTTGTGGCACTTTAATTAACTCGAATTAATTAAATCTAGCAAATATGCAAAATTTATTTAATGCTAACATCCCTCAAAATGCCAGTGGAGATGCTGGAAGAATTTGTGACCTATTACATAGAAAGCCTATACTCTAAGTTTAATTCTCTGTCAATAATACTTCATATACTCAAATCACTATCTTATCCATATTATATGTCTCATTCAATTTCACTCATAATTTTTTAACTGGTTGGGTTTTTTTAATTAAAAATACATGTCTTAGGTTTTCTATAAGGAATATCTAAAGATCCTGTCTACTCTATTAGCCTAGGCATTAAGTACAAGACTGTGTCTATTCATTATATACTTAAAATACTCTAAATGGAATTTAATATCCTATGATGACTTAGTTATTTCTCTTCATAATTCACAAAGTAGTGAATTTGCTCAATCTTTAATATAGCAGTAGGCCCAAATGTATTCATAGCCAAGAACTACTACAAGATAAAAGAGTTTTAGCCCTGTAAACTTATGATTCCAATAGATACTATAACTGGATTGACCTGACATTCACAGAACAACAAATGCAGAGTTCACATTCAAGTATACAGGCAGTCCTTGCTTTTTGCATGGTACCTGTTAAATGAAACTTGTGCATATCAAAATCTTTACATGGTTCTGATATACATGAGATTCAATTAAGATGGCACAGTGCAAAGCAAGGACTTATAATGAAACATTCACCAAGATAAAAGGGCCATAAAACAAGTCTGGATTGAAATGATAAAGTATGTTATCTGACCACAAGAAAATTAAGGTAGAAACTGGTAACAATAAAACATCAAGAAAATTCACTCTTATGTGGAATTTGAGAAACAAAATAAACCAGCATAGGGGAAAAAAGAAAGGTAAACCAAGAAACAGACTCTTAACTACAGAGCACAAACTGATGGTTACCAGAGGGGAGGTTGTTAGGGGGATGGGTTAAATTCATAATGGAGACTAAGGAATGCACTTGTGATGAGCAACAGGTATTGTATGGAACTGTGGAATTACTAAAGTGTACACCTGAAAGTAATATTACATTGCATGTTAACTAGCTGGAATTCAAATAAAACAAAATATTTCTCAAATATTTGGAAATTAAGCAACATACTTGTAAGTAGCCCATGGGTTAAAAAAAAAAAAAAGATACATATAGCATTTAGCATAATTGATCCAAGAAATACTTGTTGGATTGAACAAGCCCTATGCTTAGGTTGAAATATTTCAACTACAGAAAGTCTGAAGAAATAAAACAAATAACCTTTATTGTTCTTTGCCACTGAAGCTATTAGAAAAGTGCTAGGCCACAGAACAATACTTTTCTCTACTGCTGATTTAAGTAGAAGATATGTTTTTGGAAGATGCTATGGAAATAAATGTCTATGGGTGCTGTGCTGTTCAAAATTACGCAGAAGGCAGATCCTTCAAAAAGTCATACAGAAGGCATTAGCCAGCAGTTTAAAATTTCACATATAGAGATTACTTTTGTCGTAATTTTTAAATGTTTGAATCTACTATGCTAATTGTACTTTCAGGCAAATACTACACATGTGAACATCTTCTCAAGAATTTTGGCTATTAAAACACTAAATAGGAAGAGTAGGAAGATGGCGGAAGAGTAGGGTCCCCAAGTCACCTGTCCCCACCAAATTACCTAGATAACTTTCAAATAATCCTGAAAACCTACGGCTTGAGATTTAAAGAGAGAAGAGCCGGAATGCTACAGTGAGAAGAGTTAGCGCTTCTATCAAGGTAGGAAGACGGGGGTGGGGGGGACAAAAGGCATCCAAGGGCGAGGGGCCCCGCAAGGAGCTGGGCTAAGGCCAATCGGCAAGTGCCCCAAGGACAGGAAAGCCCCGTCCCCAGAGAAGCAGGAGCTTCACCAATCTTCCCGGACAGAAAGGCACTCGCAGGGAGTTGGAGCAGGATCCCAGGAGGGGCGGGGATGCCCTCAGGCTCCGGGGAGGACGCACCACACCTCACGGTGGAGCTCCCTAAAGGGCTGCAGTGTGCACCCAGCTGGACCCCGGGAGCAGCTCGGAGGCGGCTTGGGCAGAGGCTCCGCTCAGAGGGGGCTGCGCGGGAGAGAGAACGATTCCAACAGCGTAGGCCGGGAGCCCAGGGCGCCAGGGATACAACCCAAGATCCGCCCCACCCCCCGGAGCATCCAAGCCCCTGCGGATTGAGTGCTCCGGTAGCTACGCTACTGCGGGAGCTGACATCAGGGCTGGAGAGCTGGCCACCACTGTTGTTCCTCCTGGGGCCTCACAGGATAAACAACCCCCACTGAGCTTCATAGTGGCCTCACAGGATAAACAGGTTAAACAACTTTCACTGAGCCTTGTACCAGGCATGGGGCTCAGCAGCTCCCCCAAGTGCTCACACCTGAGAATCAGCACAGCAGGCTCCTCCCCCAGAAGACCAGCTACACAGACAGGGGAAAAACAAACTATTGACCAAGCAGCACTGGAAAGTTCCAGGGGAAGTCGAGGGATTTACAGTATACAGAATCAGAGGATACTCCCCCTTGTTTTTTGTTTTCTGTTTGCTTCCCCTCCTTTTTTCCTTTTCTTCTCTTTTTCTTTCCCTTTCTTTTTCTTTTCTTTTCTTCTCTTCTCTTTTTCTCCTTTTCCCAATACAACTTGTTTTTGGCCACTCCGCACTGAGCAAAATGACTAGAAGGAAAAACTCACCTCAAAAGAAAGAATCAGAAACAGTCCTCTCTCCCACAGAGTTACAAAATTTGGATTACAATTCAATGTCAGAAAGCCAATTCAGAAGCACAATTATAAAGTTACTGGTGGCTCTAGAAAAAAGCATAAAGGACTCAAGAGACTTCATGACTGCAGAATTTAGATCTAATCAGGCAAAAATTAAAAATCAATTAAATGAGATGCAATCCAAACTAGACATCCTAACGACGAGGATTAATGAGGTAGAAGAACAAGTGAGTGACACAGAAGACAAGTTGATGGCAAAGAGGGAAACTGAGGAAAAAGAGAAAAACAATTAAAAGATCATGAGGATAGATTAAGGGAAATAAATGACAGCCCCAGGAAGAAAAATCTACGTTTAATTGGGGTTCCCGAGGGCGCTGAAAGGGACAGAGATCCAGAATATGAATTTGAACAAATCATAGCTGAAAACTTTCCTAATCTGGGAAGGAAAACAGGCATTGAATTCCAGGAAATAGAGAGATCCCCCCCTAAAATCAATAAAAACCGCTCAACACCTCAACATTTAATAGTGAAGCTTGCAAATTCCAAAGATAAAGAGAAGATCCTTAAAGCAGCAAGAGACAAGAAATCTCTAACTTTTATGGGGAGAAATATTAGATTAACAGCAGACCTCCCAGAGACCTGGCAGGCCAGAAAGGGCTGGCAGGATATATTCAGGGTCCTAAATGAGAAGAACATGCAGCCAAGAATACTTTATCTAGCAAGACTCTCATTCAGAATAGGAGGAGAGATAAAGAGCTTCCAAGATAGGCAGAAACTGAAAGAATATGTGACCACCAAATCAGTTCTCCAAGAAATATTAAGGGGGACTCTGTAATAGAAAGAGGAAGTCCAAGGGAACAATCCACAAAAACAGGGACTGAATAGGTATCATGACACTAAATTCATATCTTTCAATAGTAACTCTGAACGTGAATGGGCTTAATGACCCCATCAAAAGGCGCAGGGTTTCAGACTGGATAAAAAAGCAAGACCCATCTATTTGCTGTCTACAAGAGACTCATTTTAGACCTAAGGACACCTACAGCTTGAAAATAAAAGGTTGGAGAACCATTACCATTCAAATGGTCCTCAAAAGAAAGCAGGGGTAGCAATCCTTATATCAGATAAACTAAAGTTTATCCTGAAGACTGTAGTGAGAGATGAAGAGGGACACTGTATCATACTTAAAGGATCTATCCAACAAGAGGACTTAACAATCATCAATATATATGCCCCGAGTGCAGGAGCTGCCAAGTATATCAATCAATTAATAACCAAAGTTAAGACATACTTAGATAATAATACACATACTTGGTGACTTCAATGTAGCACTTTCTACAATCGACAGGTCTTCTAAGCACAACATCTCCAAAGAAACAAGAGCTTTAAATGATACACTGGACCAGATGGAATTCACAGATATCTACAGAACTTTACATCCAAACTCAACTGAATACACATTCCTCTCAAGTGCGCATGGAACTTTCTCCAGAATAGACCACATACTGGGTCACAAATCAGGGCTTAACCAATACCAAAAGATTGGGATTGTCCCCTACGTATTTTCAGACCATAATGTTTTGAAATTAGAACTAAATCACAAGAAGAAGTTTGGAAGGATTTCAAACATGTGGAGGTTAAGGACCATCCTGCTAGATGAGTCAACCAGGAAATTAGAGAAGAATTAAAAAGATTCATGGAAACTAATAAGAATGATGATACAACCATTCAAAATCTTTGGGATACAGCAAAAGCAGTCCTGAGTGGGAAATACATCACAATACAAGCATCCATCCAAAACCTGGAAAGAACTCAAATATAAAAGCTAACCTTATACCTAAAGGAGCTAGAGAAAAAACAGCAAATAGATCCTACACCCAGCAGAAGAAGAGAGTTAATAAAGATTCGAGCAGAACTCAACGAAATTGAGACCAGAAGAACTGTGGAACAGATCAACAAAACCAGGAGTTGGTTCTGTGAAAGAATTAGTAAGATAGATAAAACATTAGCCAGCCTTATTCAAAAGAAGAGAGAAAAGACTCAAATTAATAAAATCATGAATGAGAAAGGAGAGATCACTACCAACACCAAGGAAATACAAACGATTTTAAAAACATATTATGAGCAGCTCTACGCCAATAAACCTGGCAATATAGAAGAAATGGACGCATTTCTGGGAAACCACAAACGACCAAAACTGGAACAGGAAGAAACAGAAAACTTGAACAAGCCGATAACCAGGGAGGAAATTGAAGCAGTCATCAAAAACCTCCCAAAACACAAAAGTCCAGGGCCAGATGCCTTCCCAAGGGAATTCTATCAAACGTTTAAAGAAGAAACCATACCTATTCTACTAAAGCTATTCCAAAAGATAGAAAGGGATGGAACACTTCCAAACTCGTTCTTTGAGGCTAGCATCACCTTAATTCCAAAACCAGACAAAGACCCCACCAAAAAGGAGAATTATAGACCAATATCCCTGATGAACACAGATGCAAAAATTCTCAACAACATACTAGCCAATAGGATCCAACAATACATTAAGAAGATTATTCACCATGACCAAATGGGATTTATTCCCGGGATGCAAGGCTGGTTCAACTCTCGTAAAACAATCAATGTGATTGACCATATCAGCAAGAGAAAAACCAAGAACCATATGATCCTCTCAATAGATGCAGAGAAAGCATTTGACAAAATACAGCATCCATTCCTGATCAAAACTTTTCAGAGTATAGGGACAGAGGGAACATTCCTCAACATCTTAAAAGCCATCTATGAAAAGCTCACAGCAATATCGTTCTCAATGGGGAAACACTGGGAGCCTTTCCCCTAAGATCAGGAACAAGACAGGGATGTCACTCTCACCACTACTATTCAATATAGTACTAGAAGTCCTAGCCTCAGCAATCAGACAACAAAAAGACATTAAAGGCATTCAAATTGGCAAAGAAGAAGTCAAACTCTTCCTCTTCACAGATGACATGATATACTACATAGAAAACCCAAAAGCCTCCACCCCAAGATTGCTAGAACTCATACAGCAATTTGGCAGTGTGGCAGGGTACAAAATCAATGCCCAGAAGTCAGTGGCATTTCTATACACTAACAATGAGACTGAAGAAAGAGAAATTAAGGAATCAATCCCGTTTACAATTGCACCCAAAAGCATAATATACCTAGGAATAAACCTAACCAAAGAGGTAAAGGATCTATACCCTAAAAACTACAGAACGTTTCTGAAAGAAATTGAGGAAGACACAAAGAGATGGAAAAATATTCCATGCTCATGGATTGGAAGAATTAATATTGTGAAAATGTCAATGTTACTCAGGGCAATTTACATGTTTAATGCAATCCCTATCAAAACACCATAGACTAAAAAAACAAAAAAAAAAACAAAAAAAAAACAAAAAAAAACAAAATACCATGGACTTTCTTCAGAGAGTGGAACAAATTCTCTTTTTTTTTTTAAATTTTTTTTTAAATTTTTTTTAAATTTTTTTATTATTTTATGATAGTCACACACAGAGAGAGAGAGAGAGGCGCAGAGACACAGGCAGAGGGAGAAGCAGGCTCCATGCACCGGGAGCCCGACGTGGGATTCGATCCCGGGTCTCCAGGATCGTGCCCTGGGTCAAAGGCAGGCGCCAAACCGCTGCGCCACCCAGGGATCCCACTGGAACAAATTCTCTTAAGATTTGTGTGGAACCAGAAAAGACCCCGAATAGTCAGGGGAATTTTAAAAAAGAAAATCATAGCTGGGGGCATCACAATGCCAGATTTCAGGTTGTACTACAAAGCTGTGATCATCAAGACAATGTGGTACTGGCACAAAAACAGACACATAGATCAATGGAACAGAATAGAGAACCCAGAAGTGGACCCTCAACTTTATGGTCAACTAATATTTTACAAAGGAGGAAAGACTATCCACTGGAAAAAAAGTCTCTTCAATAAATGGTGCTGGGAAAGTTGGACATCCTCATGCTGAAGAATGAAACTGGACCATTCTCTTACACCATACACAAAGATAAACTCAATATGGATGAAAGATCTTAATGTGAGACAAGGTTCTATCAAAATCCTACAGGAGAACACAGGCAACACCCTTTTTGAACTTGGCCACAGCAACTTCTTGCAAGATACATCCAGGAGGCAAGAGAAATAAAAACAAAATGAACTATTGGGACTTCATCAAGATAAGAAGCTTTTGCACAGCAAAAGAAACAGTCAACAAAACTAAAAGACAACCTACAGAATGGGAGAAGATATTTGCAAATGACGTATCAGATAAAGGACTAGTATCCAAGATCTATAAAGAAGTTATTAAACTCAACACCAGGGAAACAAACAATCCAATCATGAAATGGGCAAAAGACTGAACAGAAATCTCACCAAGGAAGACATAGACATGGCCAACAAGCACATGAGAAAATGCTCTGCATCACTTGCCATCAGGCAAATACAAATCAAAACCACAATGAGATCCCACCTCACACCAGTGAGAATGGGGAAAATTAACAAGGCAGGAAACCACAAATGTTGGAGAGGATGTGGAGAAAGGGGAACTCTCCTGCACTGTTGGTGGGAATGGGAACTGGTGCAGCCACTCTGGAAAACTGTGTGGAGGTTCCTCAAAGAGTTAAAAATAGATCTGCCCTATGACCCAGCAATTGCACTGCTGGGGATTTACCCCAAAGATACAGATGCAGTGAAACACCAGGACACCTGCACCCCGATATTTATAGCAGCAATGTCCACAATAGCCAAACTGTGGAAGGAACCTTGGTGTCCACTGAAAGATGAATGGATAAAGAAGCTGTGATATATGTATATATACAATGGAATATTACTCAGGCATTAGAAACAAATACCCACCATTTGCTTCAACATGGATGGAACTGGAGGGTATTATGCTGAGTGAAGTAAGTCAATTGGAGAAGGACAAACATTATATGGTCTCATTCATTTGGGAAATATAAAAAATAGTGAAAGGGAATAAAGGGGAAAGGAGAAAAAATGAGTGGGAAATATCAGAAAGGGAGACAAAACATGAGAGACTCCTAACTCTGGGAAATGAACAAGGGATGGTAGAAAGGGAGGTGGGTGAGGGTGACTGGGTGACGGGCACTGAGAGGGGCACTTGATGGGATGAGCACTGGGTGTTATTCTATATGCTGGCAAATTGAACACCCATAAAAAATAAATAAATAAAAAAAACACTAAATAAATACATATACCTTAGCTGAATTGATGAAACATGTTTGCAATCGTCTCCCCAAAACCAGAAAATTTTCTGCAGCTGATGGGAGTAATTCATTGTAAAATTCCTCTGCATCTTCTCCTGGCTCCAAGCCCACACAGCAATGGCTGAAATAAGAGCACAAGTCTGTGACTCAGTTTGTGTTAATTATAAATTTCAATTAGATGTCAGAGCTTCTCTAGACAACATTGTGCGAGAATTTTCAGTTATCTCCTTTGTTGCCAAGTTATAAAAGAACTTCTGCTGGAAAATTAACATTACAACTTTCTAGAAAAGTGAGTGGTGTGGACTTTGCCTATACTTAGAGCCAGGACTCTTATGTCCTAAAAACCTACTTGTCAATCTTTTTTTTTTTTTTAAGATTTTATTTATTTATTCATAAGAATACACAGAGAGAAGAGAGAGAGAGGCAGAGACACAGGCAGAAGGAGAAGCAGGCTCCATGCAGCGAGCCCGACGCGGGACTCCAGGATCAGGCCCTGGGCTGAAGGCGGTGCTAAACCGCTGAGCCACCCGGGCTGCCCGCTACTTGTCAATCTTTTGGAAAACAAAATACACTTGACTCACAATAAAGAGAAATGAGGCAAGTTTTCAGTGAATGAAAAGCATTCACTTTAAAAGCAATATAATACTTTGGGAGTCTAATTCATGAAAATCATTTGTGCTAATTGCTAAAAAATACCTTGGGTAGGATTAGTCTGCAAGGGACCGATTAAAAAATCAAACACGCTAATACCAATTCTACTCTCCAACAACTCTAAGAAGCTACAAAATATCTGACTACATATTCCTTATAGCAGAAGAGTAAACAGTAAAAATCTAACTGTAATCTACATTAAAGGAGAAAGTCATTTAGAGAAATGAGTCCTTTGAAACTGCACATAAAAGTCACTCCCTGGATATAAAATGGGAATATTCAAACCCCTCGATAATAAAATGTATTTGTGTAGACTAAAACTAACAAGAGTCACCCCAACCCAAGAATGATCTCTAATGAGTAAATACTGCTGTCAGAGGCTATTCAACATAAGTGAAGACACTGATAATCAATAGTGATTACATAGGTGTATGCTAAAAACTTAACTGGCTAATGCTCAATGTATTTTTTTTAATTTTTTTAAATTTTTATTTTATTTTATTTATTTTTATTTTTTATTTTTTTGCACATCAGTCCTAAAGTTAATGGACAAATGCTCACATATGTCAATTCCTCTCATTTTTTTAAAGACTTTATTTATTCATGAGACACACACAGAGGCAGAAACATAGGCAAGGGAGAAGCAGGCTTCCTGTGGGGAGCCCGATGCAGGATTCAATCCCAGCATCCTGGGATCATGACCTGAGCCAAAGGCAAATGCTCAACCACTAAGCCACCCAGGTGCCCTGTCAGTTTCTCTTCTTACTTTGGTTCCAAAAGTTAATTATTCAAGAGTATCTATTTTGATTGGGAACATTAATAAATGAAAAGTATGTTTTTGTAGATTCACAAACATGGGGATTTCTTAAGACTCGGGTTCCACCCCAGAAAGACTTTCCCAATAAATATTTTCATAAGCTAACATATCTAATCAAAACAAAGGCTTTATTTACTTAAGGAAATAATCTTTGAAAAGTATATAAAAAAGAACATTATATACACTTGTTAATTGTTTTTTCTAACTATACACCTTGAACCTGGCCTTTATGTAGTAATAACAAATTAGGAACAGCAGCTGTGAAAGGTAAGATCCAATTAATAATGCATACTTTTAGTTACTTAATTAGGAGTAGCTTAGGCACTGTGAACAACTGGTTTATTTTTTGCCTCTTTTAAAAACAAACAATTTTGGTATTTTCTCTCAATTTCTAGCATGGCAGTAGGTCAGTAAATGCTGCTTTTGAATTTTATTGACAGAATTTGGGCTACTTAATGAAATATACAATTGAGATAACTAAATCAATTCATCTCATCTCTACTCTAAGTTTTTCCAGTATACAGCCAGTGCCTTAGTATCTTCATATAGTCTTCAGTCAATAAAGTCTGTTAGGTTCTTGAAACTGAGTGGTGAGCAAAAGACATGATCACCGTCTTTCTAGGACTTATGCAGCAAAATTTTAGATGGTGAAATACTAACAAATTTAGTTACAAACAATAATATATGGTATGAAGAAAAGTACAACAACCTACCGCAAAGTTGCCAGTGCTATTAATCAGAAGAATAAAAAGAAGCAAATGGCAAATAAGAATCTACTACTATATCCCTCAAGAACAAATGGACTTATTGCTTCATTTTTACCTTAATATCTGTGTAAGTTGGGATATTGTAGTCCAACCTCCCTGGATTCGAGAACAATCTTGACTGAGCACCAAAAGGCAGTACTGAATGAGGTCATAACAATATATATCTTGTTTGATTTTCTTCAACTCTGAGCTTCCTAAAGGTGTGTTGTTTATTATTTCTAAAGGAAAAAGAAATAAATATACTTATTTTTGCTCAATAAATCCAAGAGCTTTTTGTATTTTATAGTCTGAATAACAACCAAAAATATTTTTAAAAGGAAAAAAAATTACTGCTTTCTCACAATGTTAAAATTTCTCTGAACAAATTAGAAAAATGCCAAAACTATATCCATGATAGAATTATTTTGTTAAACAATGTTAGCCAATCACAAAAAGATTTTCTTAGTTTTTTTTTTTTTTTTAAAGATTATTTATTTATTTGGGGCAGGGGGAGCAGAGAGAGACAGAAAGTCTTAAGCAGATTATGTGCTGAGTCAGCCCAACACAGGGCTTGATCTCATAGTCCTGAGATCACGATTGGAGTCAAAATCAAGAGTCAGATGTTTAACTGAATGCACCCTCAGGTGCTCCAATATTCTCTTACCTTTTAACTTCAAAAGTATAACAGGGACATTTTGCTCAGGACTTTTTGCAACTTCAGCAGCTAGAGATAAGATCCTTGGATCTGTACCTGTTGGCTTCATTTCTTACATCACCTATATTTTGACAGACAGAAAGGTAAAGGTCAAACAGCCCTGGGATCCCTGGGTGGCGCAGCGGTTTGGCGCCTGCCTTTGGCCCAGGGCGCGATCCTGGAGACCCGGGATCGAATCCCACATCGGGCTCCCGGTGCATGGAGCCTGCTTCTCCCTCTGCCTATGTCTCTGCCTCTCTCTCTCTCTCTCTCTGTGACTATCATAAATAAATAAAAAAAAAAAAAAATAAAAAAAAAAAACAGCCCTAAAATATTTGCTCCCTAAATAATGTTTGAAAAAGTTTCAATACAAATAAAACTTTAGCTTTGCTTGCTTTGAGAAGTAAAAGGTAGATTTTTCAATTTCTTCCTTATAGTAGATTCTGGTTTTTCTAACTAGAATACTTCTCAAAGAGCTAGAATCTCCTATAACTTACTGCGACAGCTACAGTACATATTATCTATTGTGCACTAAGAGTCAGGAAGTGCTAGGTGCTCCACATTCACTCTCTCTGATCTGCACAATAATCCAGGGATAGAAACTGCTTTCTTTTATCATAAAAGAGACATTGGGTGCAGAAAAGAGCTAACATAGACCCGAGACAAGATTGGCCCTGCTGGTGCCTAGGAACTTGGATTTCAGAAGGGTTTCCATGATTCCCGAGTAAGAGTGGCTCACTGTGCCCAAAGTGTGTGAAAACAATGTGGTTTATGCAGAATGTCTGTTTCCTTCCAGATATTTGGAATTCTGGTACTAGGTAGTAGAGGATACCTACATGATCATATTTCAATAAATACCTTTGTCACTGAATCTCCAGTGAGCTTCTCTGGTAGACAACACTTCAAACTGTCACAACTCATTATAGAAGAATTAAGTGTGTCAAATGTGAATTCATGGGGAGAAGACTCCTGGAAGTTTGCACCAGTTTTCCTTGGGATTTTGCCTCATTTGTCTTTTCTCTGTGTTGATTTTGCTTTGTATCCTTTCACTGTAGTAAATCATAGCCATGGGACTCCTGGGTGACTCAGCGGTTGAGCGGTCTGCCTTTGGTTCAGGGCATGATCCTGGAGTCCGGAGATCGGGTCCCACACTGGGCCCCCACAGGAGCCTGCTTCTCCCTCTGCCTGTATCTCTGCCTCTCTCTCTCTCTCTGTCTCTCATGAATAAATAAATAAATCTTGAAAAAGGGGCAGCCCCGGTGGCTCAGCGGTTTAGTGCCGCCTACAGCTCAGGGCGTGATCCTGGAGACCCAGGATCGAGTCCCACATCAGGCTCCCTGCATGGAGCCTGCTTCTCCCTCTGCCTGTGTCTCTGCCTCTCTCTCTCTCCTCTCTGTGTATTCTCATGAATAAATAAAATCTTTAAAAAAAAAAAAATCTTGGGGATCCCTGGGTGGCACAGCGGTTTGGTGCCTGCCTTTGACCCAGGGCGCGATCCTGGAGACCCGGGATCGAATCCCACATCGGGCTCCCGGTGCATGGAGCCTGCTTCTCCCTCTGCCTATGTCTCTGCGCCTCTCTCTCTCTCTCTCTCTATGACTATCATAAATAAATTAAAAAAAAAATTAAAAAAAAAAAAAAGAAAACTTTCCTTGAAAAAAAATCTTGAAAAAAAAATCATGGTTATGAATCTGATTATATCTTAAGAACTGTGAGCCTTCCCAATAAATCACTGAACCTGGCATTGGTCTTGTGTGTCGATCTCCAACACACAACTTGGAAATGAGATGTTAATTATAACATAAATAGAAGCTTGTCTATAAACAGAAGAGTACATAAAATCCATTATTTTAAAGTCAAAAAAAAGCATCCCAACTTTATTTGCTAAAACTTTTCTGTATGAAAAAGTTTTATATATGTTATACAAATATATGTTGAAAGAAGGGATAAATGCACAAACTTTGGGCATTTCAAAGCTTAATTTCTTGACTCTCTGCTTTCTTCCTTATTACAATATGAAAACCTCAGATTTCTAATTAGAAGTCTTTTTTAAGTAAAATAGGCTTAAAACACAGTTCTTGCCCTCTGGTTAACATACTAAAACACCCCTGAAACATTATCATCATCACCAAACACATGCGTAGGGCACAATGTTGGATGCATGGGTCACAAGAATTTTATATGGGACCAAAGTCCCTGATATTCATGTTCTGTTTGGGAAAGAAAAAAGTATACACGCACATATATACACATATGTGATATAAAATAATTATATAAACTACTTTAAGTGCCAAATAGATAACACAAATGATAAGAAAAAAGACCACATAGTCAGAAAACTGAACTTCTCTGAATCAGTTTTCTTATCTGTAAACAAATTAGCAATTCCTACTTTCTAGAATAACTAAAGGTTTTGAAAAGAAAGTAGAACCCAAGGATGGTTCTAAAATGTTACCAGAGGGACGCCTGCGTGGCTCAGCGGTTGAGCCTCTGCTTTGGCTCAGGGCGTGATCCTGGAGTCCGGGGACTGGGTCCCACAACCGGCTCCCTGCATGAAGCCTGCTTCTCCCTCTGCCTGTGTCCCTGCCTGTCTCTCTGTGTCACTCATGAATAAATAAGTAAAATCTTCAAAAAATAAAAAATAAAATAAAATAATGTTGTCGGACAGTAGGGTTACACATCAATAATGGTAACCATTTGAAGAGCTTTTACTGTGTGCTGTGAATGGCTTTAAATCCTTTCATGTATTAATTCACTTAACCCTCTCAACTCTAAGGAGGAAGCACTATTATCCACCCCCCCCCCAATTTTAACGATGAGCATACTTTAGTTTGCATGAAGTCACACTGTAAAGTATGAAGCTGCGGTTCAAATACAAAAATTCTGGCTCCAGGGGCAGCCCAGGGGGCCCAGTGGTTTAGCCCCGGAAGGCCGGGGGTGTGATCCTGGGGTCCTGGGATGGAGTCCCATGTCAGGCTCCCTGCATGCAGCCTGCTTCTCCCTCTGCCTGCATCTCTGCCTCTCTCTGTCTCTCATGAATAAATAAATATAATCTTTAAAAAAAAATTAAAAAGGGGGGGGGGAAATCCCTGTGTGGGTCAGCAGTTTAGTGCCTGCCTTCAGCCCAGGGCATGATCCTGGAGACCCGGGGGATCGAGTCCCAGGTCAGGATCCCTGTGTGAAGCCTGCTTCTCCCTCTGCCTCTCTCTCTCTCATGAATAAATAAATAAAATCTTAAAAAAAAAAAATTCTGGCTCCAGCACCTGAGCACTTACTTACAACACTACACAGCCTTCCTAGTCCTTTCAAGAGTAAAATTGAGACAAGCAGACAGATTGAGGAGCCCTAGTCACCTACTTGCCCAGAACAATAAATCTGCAATTTTGGCTACGGTACAGGTCAAGTAAGGGAGCAGAGCGTAATTACACACTTACCCTGAAAAGCCACCACCCGTTCCGGCAACCGTCTGTAAACTTTCTCCTCTCACACAACCCCTCCCTCCTCATCTTTATCCTGACACTCATGAACTTTTGATAGAAAAAAAAAAAAAAAGAAAGAAAGGCAATTATTTTTCAATTATTAACGCTATTTACCCTGTTGTCACAGCACGAGCTGGGGCCTCAGGCTTGGGGAAGTCGTCTTCCTGGGCCTGCCGTTACTGCCTCCAAAGATCCCTGGGAAGGAAATAAATAAAAGGCTCCTTGATGCAACCTGGCTGCCGCTGATCCTAAACGCCGCCGCAGTTCCTAATTCCGAATCTTTTTTTTTTTTCCCTTCTCCTTCCTCCCCGTCCCCGGTCGGGGCCCTCACAGCACCGGGGACTTTGAACAGGAGGCGATCGCCGAGGTAACGGCGTCGCCGCCGGTGAGGTCCCAGGTCCGAGGCTCCGAGGCTCCGAGGCAGCGAGCTCCTTCGCTCGGGATTCTCCACCTGCTCCGGCGCCACCAGGCCGCGGTCAACACGCACCCCGGGGTCCCGCTCCCGCCCCTCCCCGGGCCTCAGTTTCCACCACAGATCTCCACAGAAACGGGGCAGACTCTCCCGTTGGGAGCTCCCCGGTGCCGGGACGCTGGGCCCAGGCCTCCCTCTCGCTCCCCAGCCGCCGCGGTCCGGGTTACCTCAGCCTCTCTCGGCGTTCCCCCGCCGCAGCTCCCGACTCCCTCCACGCACCTCCGCCGCGCGGCCTCCCGGGGACGGCGTGCGTCGCGACGCGGGAAAGGGACCCGGAGGCGGGAGCGGGATCCTGGAGCGGGGCGGGGCGCCCTTCCGGGCAGCCAATCAGCACTCGAGGGGCGCCGGGGGGCGGGGCGCCGGGGGGCGGGGGGGGGGAGGGTGCGCGCGTCCGGCGCGGGGCGGAGTCTGCTGGGCGCCCGGGCGGCTGCAGGTGCAGCTGCTCCGGGACCAGGTGGCAGCTGGAAGCGAGCGCAGGTGGCGACGGCGAAGCTGGAGCCGGAGAGTCAAGATGAATGGAGCAGCGGGACCGGCGTCCAGGGACCGGCGCGAGCGGGTTCTCAAGTTAGGCGAGACTTTTGAGAAGCATCCGCGCTGCGCCTTCCACACTGTACGCTGTGAGTGAGGACGGTCCCCGGGAGGAAGGGGGGACTCTGGCCGTGGGGAAGTGGAGGCACAAACCTCTCCGGAGTCGTGTTGCCACAGACACCCCCCCTACTCTGCTGGAAAGTGGGGTGCCCGGCGCTATCCGCTGCCCTGCCTGGAGTCCAGGGCGGTTCGTGTCAGGAGCCGGAGTTGAGCAGCTGTGCGTAAACCCTGTGCAGACAGATTCCAGGGGATCGGGAAGCAGAGAGGGAAACTTTGCGGAGGTGTCCCGGGGTGCTGCCGATGAACGGGCAAATAGTAAGGTGACAGCTGGAAGGGCGCAAAGGACCCACCTTTGTGAAGGCGGGGAGCCAATGTCCTGAGGCTGATAGGGAAATATTCCCTCTCCAGTTCACTTTTCCTGTCTCTGGCTGATGAGAGTTCTTGTTTAGTCTGTTCCTTGGGTAGATATTCTTTTTCTTTCTTTCTTTTTTTTTTGGGGGGGGTAGATATTCTGAACCATCTCAGTAAACTGCATCTCTTTTGAACCTTTGGTTTCATTCAAAGATCAGATACTGATTATCGTAAGTACTGGAGGGTGTGTTATTCGTTTTTTTGTTTTTGTTTTCTTTTTAAAGAAAGGTATATTTTTAAAAATTTAAAAATAAAGATATTTACTTCCCTTTGATTTCTCCTTTTGATTGTCCTCTGGAACTAATTTTGATCAATCATGCTCTGTTATGTTGTTGAGGTAGGAAAAGGAGCTCTTTTATTTTGACAGTTGGCTGGTATAGCTTCCAGGAAGGAAAATATAGCATATTGTGACTTGGTATGTAAAACATTTCATTCTTTGCATAGTAGCCCTCAGAATTACAGAGCGGAAAGGAAACTTTGAGATCTTTGAACCATGACCTCTTATTTTTCTGTGGCAAAATTGTGAAGTAGGTCTTTTTTCACTTCCTTTCCCTAGCTGTGTTCCTCCTTAGTGTCTCATCATTCCACCTTTCCCTGTCGTCTTGTCCTTAGACTGTCCAGAGATCTTTTTTTTTTAAAGATTTTATTTATTTATTCATGAGAGACACACAGAGAGAGAGGCAGAGACACAGGCAGAGGGAGAAGCAGGCTCCATGCAGGGAGCCCGTCGTGGGACTTGATCCCGGGTCTCCAGAATCAGCTCTGGGCCAAAGGCGGTGCTAAACCACTGAGCCACCTGGGCTGCCCTGTCCAGAGATCTTCATGGCTTTTACTCTGAACTTTTCCAAGCGCCAAATACCCAATTGCAACTCAACATTCTCCAAAAATTTAGTTAAGTTGTAGATAATCTAATTATAGTAACTCAGGTAAAGGTATAAAGACCAATAGGTTTAACTCTCCATGGATGTATTTGCATTTTACAAAAGCGTCCTTTGTTTTTTCTTTTTCTTTTCTTTTCTTTTCTTTTCTTTTCTTTTCTTTTCTTTCTTTCTTTCTTTCTTTCTTTCTTTTCTTCTGCTTCTTCTTTCTTCTTCTTCTTCTTCTTCTTCTTCTTCTTCTTCTTCTTCTTCTTCTTCTTCTTCTTTTCTTCTTCTTCTTCTTTCTTCTTCTTCTTCTTCTTTTTGATGACCCTGAGATCAAGACCAGGGCTGAGATATGCCCAACCCAGCCATCAGGCACTCCATCCTTAGTGTTTTTCTTCTTTGCCATACTCTGTCCTCCAACGTTAACCATGGTGAGACAACTAGTACTGGCTATGCAGTTTCCCTCCTTTAGTCCCATTTTCCAAAAGTGTTATATAGCTTTTACCTGGTTTCTCCATGCCTTTTTCACAAAGAGTATTTTCTCTCCTCTTCTTTCTCAGATTTGCAGTGGCCTTTTAGTAATTTTTCAAATCATAAGGTTTAAGAGTATAAAAATTTGCTCATTTGTTTGTTATATTTTCATATAACTTGGGTATATATTCTTTTTAAGGGTATGAACCCCAAATGAAGAAAATCAAAAATAGCCTTTGAAAAGCTTTTTGCAGGTGCTTCAAAGCTTTTCCTTCATAAAAGTTCTCAACATGCTGGAATTATGCCTTTAGAGCTCAAAAATCAGTTGATCTAGCTATAAGAATAAAAGCAAACAAAACCAAAAATAGACAAAACAACCATAGGAATAATAATCACAATAAACCCAGATGTTTGAATACACTTTTAGGGCTGTGAAAGACATTAAAAGGGTTTCCAGCCTCAATTTTATTCTTGTTGAAGCAGGCAGAGCCTGGGATTTATTTCTAGATTTATTTGAATAAAACCAATCATTATGCTCAAGGATAGGTTCATTTACCGTATGCTCTGCACTCTTAAGGTCTCAGAGTAACGGACCAAACTCTAGAAAACAGGAAATCCTACTTTCGTTCAGGTGGACCTAATTTATAACAAACACTCAATTGAGTCAGTGTCATCTGGGAGAAAGTAATATTCTGTGTTTATGTACAGGGGTAATTATGCCTGTCTAATATACTGAGGCTTTGGACAAAACTGGATGTGAATTCTAGCCTCCACCACCTTTATATGTGATGTAACTTTTGGAACATTCTGTAAACACTCAGCCTCAGTTTTTTTATATGTAAATGGCAATAATAATAATATCTACATTTCAGACATTTTTAAGATTTTATTTTTTCTGACACCCCTTGAAAGAATTTTTTTTAAAGATTTTATTCATTTATTCATGAGAGACACAGAGAGAGAAAGAGAGAGAGGCAGGGACGCAGGCAGAGGGAGAAGCAGGCTCCATGCAGGGAGTCAGTCGTGGGACTCGATTCCGGGTCTCCAGGATCACATCCTGGGCTGAAGGTGGCGCTAAACCGCTGAGCTACCCAGGGATCCCCCATTTTTAAGATTTTAAATAAGGTTGCCTAAGCAACCTACCACTGGTAGAGAATAAAGAGTAGTCGCTATTATTTTTGAAGGGTTATATTTAATGTGTGTATGAGGAATACAGATGAATATAATTAACTTAGACTTTCAAAAGCAGTTATCAGGGCTTAGCAATAAAACCTATCAAAAACATAGTCTGGCATGTGGTAGGGAAGACATGGGATATTCTGTAAGTGATAAGCTAAATGTTTAGAAGCAGATACTTCAGTGGGTGGAAGAGTTTGAGTAATAGGACGCACTAGAATAAATTTTGAATTTAGGCTAGTGCCAATTTTTCGACTTATATCTAGATAAGGGACTAGGCATTGAAGTTCCCAAATTTGTAAATGACATGATTTTTTGCTTACACTAAATGATGAATTCATGGGCAGTGATTATAGGAAGATTGTTTGAGGCTTCAAGTGGAGCCACGTCCCAAAAAGTGGTTGTTAAGCTTTGCTGTGAGCAAACATTAGAAGGTACACTGATGAAAAATGGATTTAAAATTATATTTACATTGAATGTTCTCTGATCAATGTGGTATACTGGAAAGGGTGTGGGTTTTGGACTTAGTTGAATTAGTTCATATCCCAGGAAGTAAATTTATTATAGTAATTGTGATTCTTTTATGATGATATAGATATTATGTGACACTATAGCTGAAATAGAGAAGTAATCAGCATTGACTGAAAAAGCATTAAGTGCAAAGTAGGAAATATTTTTCAACTGTATATGTAATATAAGTAATTGTACTGTCATGAAGGAATAACATAGAGGCTCCTGGGTGGCTCAGTCAATTAAGCATCGTACTCTTGATATCAGCTCATGTCATGATTTCAAGGTCATGAGGCTGAACCCTGCAGTCCGCTCCACACTCAGCAGGGAGTCTGCTGGAGATTTTCTTTCTCTCCCTCGCCCCTTCCCCCTACTCTTTCTTTCTCTCCCTCTCTCTCTCTCTCTCTGAAATAGATAAGCAAATACAATTTTAAAAAGGAAGAAGAAATAACATAGATGAAGGAAATCCACAGAAAATAAATAAATGGTAAAAGTGGTGGTGAGTTTTCGAAACCAAGGAGAACTGAAAGAAACTATGCAGTTTGGAATCATAGCAACTTTGAAAAAATATTTGACATTTGGAAGCATATAGAAAACATGAGATTACTCAACAAATTCTGTAATTCTAGATCTATACTTAATTTCCTTGCAACTCAAAAGCTGTATACTTAGAAAAACTTGTTGACGGTAAACAAGAGAAATTTCATATAACAGGTAATAAAAAGTAGAATTTATTCTAACAGCAGAATCATTAGAAATGTAAATAGGGGGATCCCTGGGTGGTGCAGTGGTTTAGCGTCTGCCTTTGGCCCAGGGTGCGATCCTGGAGACCCGGGATCCAATCCCACGTTGGGCTCCCGGTGCATGGAGCCTGCTTCTCCCTCTGCCTATGTCTCTGCCTCTCTCTTTCTCTCTGTGTGTGACTATCATAAATACATAAAAATTTAAAAAAAGAAATGTAAATAGGTTCAGAATAGTTTTGATAGTTTTATTGATTACAAATTCATTCTTATCACTAAACCAACAGATATTTTGAGTACATTTCTGTCTCTTATACTTGTCTCATAGACGTCTATGGGTAAGCTTCAGGGACTTGTAAATCTCGTGAAATTATACAGTATTCGATATGTACGTTCATCCATGCATTTTTTTTTTTCCTGTGGAGAGGATCTCTAGCTGGTCGATAATTTTCATCAGACTCCCATAGGGACTTTCGACTATTCCTCATCTCCTACCAACCGCCCCCCCACCATACATGCAAAAGTGAAGAACTGTAAATATAAGGCAAAAAGGCTATATGTTATGAGTGAATAGAGTATGTGGTTTGAGTTCCTGACTTGATTTTTTTACTGGCTTCATTACTTTAGAGGATTTCCTATTGGTAAAATGTGGGTGAGAATCTTTAATTCAAAGAGTTGTTGTGAAGATCAACAGTGATGATATAAAGAAAAAAATAATCAGTTTTTAAACACTAAAACAAAGGTTATAGAATAACAGCCTTTTGGCTGAGTTTGACCCACATAGTTGTTTATGTTTTAGCATAAATTAGTTGTAAATGTGTAAAAATCAAGATCTTTTATACAGAAATCTGGATTACCAGCTTCTCTTTAGAAAATTAGAAGATAACCTGGCCACAAGAAACCCATATTTCTCTTGGCAGGAGTTGATTGGATCCAAGTTCTGATTGTCTTCTTGAGATTGGGTTTATTCCCTGTGGTTCCTCCTCGGTCCGCTTCACTGCCTTGGGCTACCTTTCTGGCCTCTTCTCTGAAGCAGTAGTAGCTATAGTTAAATGACAGTCATATCTCCTAGTATTGTCTTTTGTGTCACTGTCAGAAAAATATGGGAGGATAGAGACCAATGGTTTTTCTCTAGGATGTCAATTCTGTATTACCTATTTATCTATAGAACTCTTTATTGTCAAATATTAAGTGATGGGTGCCCTCTAGGGGAACAGAAATGTACTAGTGAAAAGTACAAAAGGAATATGGCAGTGTCTACCCTAAAGACATGAGAGTCTTGAAATACAGAAGAATTTGATCTTTAGGTAACAATTAGAAAACAAATGTTTTGCACACAATTTAGCTGAAATAAGCTTATACTTAAATTTGGAGATAGTTCAGAGAAGGATAAACATATGAACCAGTCACTTACAAAGATCTCATGTTTGCTCTTTATATTGAAGGCATGCTAGGAGCCATAATTCAGGAGGAATTAAAATAGGAGACATTATGCTTTAAAAAAATTACAATCCAAAAGGGCATGTACAGAAATAGGTAAATAATGCCCCGTCATTTATGTTAGGTTTTGATGAGTAGTATGGTAAATGCTACTGAAGTAGACAAAAAAAATGGAGATTTTTGGAGAGAGGAAATGGCTTCACCCAATGACTGCTTTAGGGAAGAAGAGACTTTAAAATAGGATTCACATTCTAAGAGCAAAAACAGAGAAAAGTAGATGGGCAAGCTGTAGGTACTTTTAAGTTTAGTTTTTTGTTGATTGAAATGTAGTTTGTCCTCAGCAGGAATAGAAGGAGATGGCTCAGAAAGATATTATGGAAAAAGACGTAGTGTTTAGAAGTGAATGATGAAAAAAATTGAGGAATGTTTACAGGAATATTTACAATGATGAGCAGAAGTTTGAAAGATAAAATGTTTCGGACACTTTAAGACCAACAAAATCTGTTACTAGGGATACCTCCATGGGCCATGATAATAAATTACTTATATTGAAATTTTTAAAGGATTATTTATTTATTTATTTATTCATGAGAGACACAGGGAGAGGGGCACCGAACATAGGCCTAGGAAGAAGCAGGCTCCCTGCAGGGAGCTTGATTCGGGGCTTGATCCCAGGACTCAGGGCCTGAGCCAAAGGCAGACGCTCAACCTGTGAGCCACCCAGGTGCCCCCAGTTATATTAAAATATTTAAAGTGGTATTTACTTCATTTTTTCTGTATGCATCCTTATAAAATGAAGTTCTTACTTTACGGTTTCAAATGATACTAGCTTAAATTGAACTTATCTTCTTTCTCCATCAATGTTGATATCAATAAGACTGATATCAGGAGCACCTGGGTGGCTCAGTTGGTTAAGTGTCTGCCTTATGCTCAGGTCATGATCCCGGGGTCCATGGGGATTGAGCCCCATGTCAAGCTCCCCACTCAGGGTGAAGTCTGCTTCTCCCTCTGCACCTCCCCCATTATCTCCCCTTCCACCTGCTCGTGTTCTTTCTCTCAAATAAATAAATTAAATATTTTTTAAAAATAAGACTGACATCAAAGATTGTTGGTCAACTTCTTTTTAGTCTAGCTAAATTTGGTGGTTCCTTATTCTAGCTTTAGCAAATATTAATTGCGTGATTTTGGGCAAGGGACTTAATTCTACCACCACCATTTGTCTTATCTGTAAGATAAGGATAATCAGTACTTTACAGAATTTTTGTGAAGCTTTGAGATAAAAATAATATGGAAAGATTTTAAAATAATTAGCATATAAGTAATAACTGTGATCATTGTTTTGTTTTGTACCTTTGTTTATTCTCTTGGATTTTTGTCTTCTGCTTTTTACTTTCTCCTTATTTCTCTGATACTCAAGATACTTTATTTCAGTTCTGATTTGTTTTCTTCAATAGTGTTGTCTTGTCATCAAATGATATTAATTAACACTTAATTCCCTAGAACATCTTTCAAGCATCTAAAACTTAACACCTTAATTATTTTTTATCTTTCTCATTACCTTACTGCCACTAATAAACTCCTCAATTTATTTTCAGTCTAATCTTTATCTTCAGTGGTACTACCGAGGGATACGCTGTAAATCAAATTCTTTCACATTTTTTGTATCACTTATGTTTTTTTTTATGTTTCTTAAAATCTAGAAATAAGCATCAAGGTTTTAAGAGACATTGCATGCATTCAGTTTTGAATTAAAGCAGCATGAAGAATAAATCATATTATAAAGAATACTTAGTGTGAATTGTTTATATCCATATGTGCTTAAGGAATTTAAGAATGGATTTCATTTATTTCATAGAGCTGTTATACAAATTAAATATGAAATGCTAAGCAAGACATCTGGTAGGAAATAAGTGTTCCATAAATGTTAGCCATTATAATTATCACTGGGAAACAGGGCCAGCTTTTGTTTATTGACAGCACTTTCATGAGTGCTGGAAGATTCTCCTTTCCCAGGATCTATCTATTATAGTTCCCTAAATTCTAATAAATGTTCAGTGCTTTGGATTTAGACATTTTGTCTTTGGGGCTTCCCTGTGAATATAAAGATCAGTCTCATGAGGTAGGGGTAATTAGGAGAGGCCTTTCAGAGGCTGATAATGTTCTATTTCTTGATCTAGCTGCTGATCACATGTGTCACTTTGTGAAAATTCATTAAGCTTGATTTATGTTCTAGTTTGCAATGTATGCTATATATATATATATTTTAAAGATGTTATTTATTTATTCACAAGAGAGACAGAGGGAGAGGCAGAGACATAGGCAGAGGGAGAAGCAGGCTCCATGCAGGGACCCCAATGTGGGACTCGATCCCGGGACTCCAGGATCACACCCTGCATCGAAGGCAGATGCTTAACCACTGAGCCACCCCAGCATCCTAATGTATGCTATATTTTAATAAAGAGTTAGCCTAGAAAAACATATATATATTACCCAGGGAATTCTATATCAGAATTATTAGTCATTCGAATAAATTGATGTAAATTATTTTTAAGGGGCTTTCCTATCTTGGAGGTTTTTAAACTTGTTCAGCATGTGAGATATCTGAGCACCCTAAATTCCTTCTGGGTAATATATTTTAATATCGTTTGAACTATGATTTAACTCAAAGAGAAAATCTATCTTAAGTTCCTCTGAAGTTGCATATTTGGTTAAATTTGCATATTCTTTAAGGTATATATGTGAAAAATTCAAACTGTTAAACTCAGTGATTGCATTTTCTTAAGTTTTCCCATGAGTAGGTATTTGCCATGTATTCATTAATTATGTATTCTGCTAGGACAGCAGGCAAGTGATAGTAAGCCCCCAAGGTGGTTTAAGAAAAATTATGAGAGAAAGACTGAAAATTGAAAACATTCTACTTATACCAGTTTTTAGCAAATTGTGGAAACACTGACACTATGTAGTTTTTAGCAGTGGAACATCTTAGTCTAGTCTATCTTGACCTAAACAGGATTCAGAAGGAGCATTGTTTGAGGAATACTGTTTTAGAGTTTAGCTGTTTCTTTTTCTTTTCTTTTTTTTTTTCAGAATTATACATATAGAAATAAACTGGATTGGATTTTATTTATATTATGAAGACTCTTCTAAACCATTTTAATTACTGACTGTTGCAAAATGATTTATCATTCTGAAACATGCTCATATTTTTGATATCCAGGTACCCAGGTATTGTTCCATTTTATAAAAACCTGTATCTGTCTCTATTTTTAGATGACTTCAAACCTGCTTCAATTGACACTTCCTGTGAAGGAGAGCTTGAAGTCGGCAAAGGTGAACAGGTGACAATAACTCTGCCAAATATAGAAGTGAGTATTTCTATATATTTAGACTGAAAGTATTCTTTCGCAGGATTTTTACTAAATTTAAATGAAAATAATTACACAATTCGTATAGTGATAAAGTAATTAACAAATACACCAAAGCAAAAACACCTTATTTTAAGCTATTTTAGGTAAAACAATCTGAAAATACTTTAAAAAAATACTTTGATCTATTTCATAAGTTTCGAGAACTATCATTTCAAATGATTTGAAACACTTGGAAAAAAATTAAAAATTAAACAAACTTGGCGGTCTAAACACTTATTATGAGCCAGATTTTGTACTCTAAACTGGGAATAATAGCATATCCCTGGCCTTTTAGTCCCAATCTGGTATAGCAGAAAGACACACAAATGTCTAATGCTATACATTAGAGCATGTACAAAATTCTTTGCAAGCACATAAGTAGAATCAAATACTCTGCCTGATGGAATCTTGAAAGGCTTCATAGGCAGATGCTATTTGAGCTAAGCCTTGAAGAACAAGTAGAATTTCATTAGGCAGAAAGGGAGTAGACTATTCCAGTTAGAAGGAACAGTATGTAAATGCCTCTAGACAATAGAGAAAGAACAAGAAGTTTGTGGAATAAATGAATTAATGTAGTAAATAAATAACAGAATTATGAAAAATAATTGATAGTAGAGGCTGGAAAGGTAGATTGGGATCAGACTATGAAAAATATTTTATGTTCTAATGGAGAATTTAGACTTTATCCCATAGGTATTAAAGTACCATTAGAGGTTTTTAAGCAGAATAGTAACATGATTAGATTTGTGCTTTTAGAGTGATTTTAGCAATAGTTTGGGGAATGGGTTAGAAAAGAAAGAGGCTGGGTCAGGAGGCTTTAACCAAAGTTTTGTCTATTTAAAAAATTTCCAAGTGTTTCCAAGGGACACTGTCAAATACTATTTACACAAATAGACAAATTATTTGCTGCTTTAGTTTTCTCAGTCTTTGAGTTAGATATTTCTTAGCATTCAACTTGTTTCTTTTTTTTCTTTTACACTGACTTGATCTATTCTCAGAGAGCACAGGTATGGTAACTTTGTATTTTAACATATAGAGAAAGCCCTGGGCTGAGATTTTTTTGTTTAGTTTTTTAAAGGAAATGGTTTTGTGCCAGTTCATCTGCATTCCCTTATATGTATTTATGAGATGATTTGTTGTGATTAGAGGTAGAGCAAGGAGATGCTCTATCCTCTAGTCTTCTATCTTTTCTTATTTTTATCAGTCAACACTTTTATTGAGACCCCTCTATTATATCAGACTGTATCATTTATGGCCTCTGGAAGTTTTCCTAAGGTTAATTAAATTTGTGGGGGAGACTTCACCCTTGCTCCCTTATAAACTGAAGGAAATGAAAAACCAGTTCAGTGTAAGACATATGGATGAATAAACCTTTGTATTACTCTGTTATGGAAAAACTGGCATCTCTAAAACAGTTTAGAAATTTAGTTCCCTGGCTGCCCGGGTGGCTCAGAGGTTTAGCGCCACCTTCAGCCCAGGGCGTGATCCTGGAGACCCGGGATCGAGTCCCACGTCCGGCTCCCTGCATGGAACCTGTTTCTCCCTTTGCCTGTGTTTCTGCCTCTCTCTCTCTCTCTCTCTCTCTCTCTCTCATGAATAAATAAATAAATAAAACCTTAAAAAAAAAGAAAGAAATTTAGTTCCCATAAATCTAAGCCTTTTTTGCTTTATGATCCTCTTTAAAGAAAAACCTAAGTCATCTTTTGACTTCTAAAAGTTATTGAAAAGCCCTCAATTGTTAACAGGTACCCCTAGCCTGGTGTCAAGTCGTAGGATTATTGATCAGTGATGATTGGTTTGCAAAAAAAAAACTTTAGCTAGGTTCTTCTTTACCATGTAGAATATTCTTTTCTTAAATTACAAACCTTCCAACCTCATTCCTTGCACTGCTTTTCTATTATAAGCAGGGGGAATTCTTACATTTATTAATTAACCTTTCTTATTTGCATATATCCTTTAAGCAAGGGTTACCATCTACCTTGTATATGAATATGATCTCAATTGAAATATCTCTTTAGAGTGGGGCTTGGGTGGCTCAGTTGTTTAAGCATCTGTCTTCAGCTCAGGTTATGATCCCAGGGTCCTGGGATCAAGCCCCATGCTGGGCTTTCCGCTCAGTGGGAAACCTGCTTTACTCTCTCCCTCTGCCTGCCACTCCACCTGCTTGCGCTCTCACTCTCTCTCTAATAAATAAATAAAATCTTTTTATTAAAAAAAGAAACACCTCTTTAGGGAATGACAGTTCTAGAAGGAAGTTTTCAAGCCTTCAAATTGTAAATTTCTGAAACAGCAAAAAAAGTAATTTGGGAAGAAGTAATACCCCTGCACCCCATTCCACCAGAGATATACAAAAAGAATATGTCTCAATATTTGTGTGTGTATATATATATGCATGAGAAAGAGAAACAGATGGACTATATATACATATGCCTTCTGTGTGATAACTCCTGTGCTATGTGGTTATTGACTAAACATAGTCATTGTCCTGAAAAATATTACCATTTAATGAGGAAGACAGGAAATAAATGATGAAAATATAGAAATGTAAGGATTGTCACAGAGGTATACACAGGATATTATGGAAATGCAGAAGAGAACTCAGTCAACAGAAAAGGAAGAGATGCCAAGGTATGCTGTCTTGAAGAAGAGTTGAAATTAGGTAAAGGAAAGAGGGAAGACATTTTAGGCAGAGAAAAGAAAAAGATATGGGCTAAGACAAGGCAACAAAAGAGTCTGTTACATTTGAAGAACTACATATAAACCATTGTCGCTAGACCAGAAGGAGTCCACTAGGGACATAGTGGGAGATGGAAAGGTATTTAGGAATCAGAGAAAAAAGGGCTTAATCTGTAATGCAAAAGAATTTAAACTTTATCCTATAACTCTTTTAGATAGTTGAAAGAAAATAGTTAAAATTACCACCTGTAGAAGGCCAATTTTTTTTTCTGCTGGCCATACAGTCCTAGAACAATTATGAATAAGAATAGAAATTACATTCTCATATACACTTTGTGGATTTTCTTCCCATAGTTCAAGAACTTCTTTAAACAAGTAAGAGGTTTACATTTCTTCAGAGTTCTTAATTTTGTGGAAATGTAATGATTGTTAGTTTAAAGCATTTAGATTCTCTGTTTTCTTTATGAACTTGCTTTTCATTATCTGAGTAAAAATGGCTAGAAACTAGAAGTCATCCTATAAAGTGGAACTTTTATTATACTATACATTTAAGAGTCCCATCAGTTTCCGGCAGTTCCTTCATAGGGTAGATTTTTCTAATTTTCATTCCTCTAGATTTTCTTTAGTAGTATCAAATAGAAGAAACTAATGAAAATGAAAGCTGATAATCTGGTTAATATTGGGCATTTACAAATCTCTCTTCCTTACAAATAATTCTCTATGGGGACGCCTGGGTGGCTTAGGGTTGAGCATCTGCCTTTGGCTCAGGGCATGGTCCCGGAGTCCCAGAATTGAGTTCCACATTGGGCTGCCCTCGAGAAGCCTGCTTCTCCCCCTGCCTATGTCACTGCCTCTCTCTGTGTGTCTCTCATGAATAAATACATAAAATCTTTTAAAAAAAATTTTTTCTATGGTTGACTACTATAAAATTTCAAAATGTTAAATTTTGAAGGGAAAAAACTGAATTAACTGTTAAGATTTGTCTTTGGTGCTGTCCAATGGTGCTGACAAGTTTGGCATTCTTTAGTGCTGATCCTATCTTGAGGACACTTTTGTGAGCCTCAATGAAATAGTCCGCTCCTTCCATCTGCACTTCCTATTATGTAGGAAATGTATCTCTAATGGTTGCTTATGACCCCAAATGCTGGACTTGTGAAAGTTCTGTATGTCAGATGCACTACTATGCTACTCTAAACCAGACTGTTGGGCAACATCCCTCCCAAGATAAACTTGGTTTGGTTCCATCCACCGAGTATTTAGCTCAAATGAGAGAAGAGCCCACCACATTCGGACCTCAGTCTATTTTAGGACTGGTTCTATTTTAACATCCTATTACAGTTATATTTTTTAATGAATTGTATCTTTTTATTATATATATCTTTTAATCCTGTTCTTGTGATTTTAAGCTTAAGTACTTTCTTGTCTGGTATTAATATTGCCACCCTGGCTTTCTTTTGATTTTCATGTTCATGGAATTTCCGTGTCTCTTTTATTTAGCTGACACTTTGTTTTCAGTATATCTTTTGTTAAGAGAATATTCTGTTTCACTTTTTTAAGTTTATTTTTTAGAGAAAAAGAGAGTGCACTCGAGCAGAGATAAGAGCAGAAGGAGAGGGAGAGAGAGAATCCCAAGCAGACTCTGCACTGAGCATAGGGCCTAATGTGGGGCTCAGTCTTACAAACCTGAGATCATGACTCTGAGATCATGACCTGAGATAAAATCAAGAGTCTGGCACTGAACCGACTGAGCCACCCAGGTACCCCTATTCTGTTTTATTTTTAGACCCAGTTCAACACTTTCTGTTTTTATTAGGAGAACTTAACTTTATCTCCATTTAGTTAAAAGCTAATGTACTAGATTTTTATATCTATCACCTTATAGTATGTTTATTAGTTATTTTAATTTTTCTCTCATTTGTTTTTATTAGTTTCATTAAGTATCTCTTCTTTTTCCCCCTCCTATTTGGGAGTATGGTTGTAATTTTCCCTTCCATTACTGGTTAATTTCCTTTCCTTGTATTCATAATCAGGCATGATCAGATTTTTCCTGTCAGCAAATGGGGGACAAAACTGGAAGGAGGGTAGAGAGAAGGATTAATAGTAACCTAGGTGAGATGATGACTGGGTTCTGAAGTTGTGTAATAGCAGTAAATATAGAGATAATTGGTAGTATTCAGTAGTTTGGGTTTTCTTGAGGGTTGAATGAGTTTAATATTACACACACAAAATACTTGGAACAGTGTTTAGCACTCTGTAGAAGTTCACATATGTTTTTACAAGGTGGTCTTTTTTTTTATTTATTTATTTATTTATTTATTTATTTATTTATTTATTTATTTATTTATTTTTAAAGACTTTATTTACTTACTCATGAGAGACACAGAAAGAGAGGCAGAGGGAGAAGCAGGCTCCATGCAGGAAGCCCGATGTGGGACTTGATCCCAGGTCTCCAGGATCATGCCCCAGGCCGAAGGCGGCGCTAAACCATTGAGCCACTGAGGCTGCCCAAGGTGGTCTTTTTAAAAGGTAATTTTAAGTGCACCTGGGTGGCTCAGTTGGTTAAGCATCAGACTCTTGTTTTCAGCTCTGGTCACAATCTCAAGGTCCTGAGATCCAGCCCCACACCAGCCTACACACTAAGCATGAAGCCTGCTTAGGATTCGCTCTCTTCCTCTCCTTCTGCCCTACCCCCTGCTTGCATGTGTTCTCCCATGCTATGTATGAATGAATGAATGGTCATTCTTCAGCTTAGAGGCCTCCAAATGCTTCTCATGACTCTCAAAAAAAATCTCAAACCCTCCCCATGGCCAGGAAGACCCTTCAGGATCTAGCACTCATCCATCCACCCAAGCTCTCCCACAGCCTTTGCCCCTCACTTCATCTTTCTGGCCTCAGATCCTTTGCACTTGCTATGCCCTTTCCCTAGAGCCCTCTTCCCCCAGTTCTCACAGTGGCTAAGTCCTTATCTTTCAGGCTGCCTCTGATTTAAATTTCATTTGCTCACAAAATAGTTATTTAGAGGCAAAGATAGTTTATATGTTTAGGAGTTTCCTGGCATTTTAATACTTTAATACCCCTTTCTTGAGGTGTGGAATAAGGGAATGGGCAGTAATTCAAGTTTAAAAAAGGAATGGTGCTCAATTTAATAAGAAAAAGAACTTTACTTTTTAAAAACTTGAACAAGTTGTGGAAGGCAGTTATAGAGAAGGCAGTTATTTAACTTGTTACTTAGGATCAAAATGTTCATACTGTTCATATTCAGCATCCATTTAGTATCTGTGAAGGGTTTGTACTTTAGGTGCTAGGAGCAATAAAAGAAATTATGTTCCAGTCCTTTATTTTTCAGGAACTCAAAGTACAATAAGTGTTATATTTTTAAGATCTATTCTAAGTAGGAATACAAATATTTTTAAAAGGAATGTTGCACAAATCTCTTATCAACTGTAATTTGAGTCCTTGGATTATTATTCAGAGGTATCTTACTCATCCGCTCCGCTATTCCTTATATTTCCTATAAATGGATAGTTATCTCTAAAGGCTTGATAAGAGTTAGATTCTGTGTGTGTGTGTGTGTGTGCACGCGCTTAGGCAAGAATACTTGATAGGTGATGCTGCTTTTATATCATATCATGAAGCATATAATATCTGATTGTCCCACTTTTAATGATGCTAAAATTAATCAGTGGATTTAATATAACAGGTGATCTGCATATGGAAGCACCACTTGAAGAAAATACCAGATTTTAAAAACTTATGAAGGAAGAAGAGGGTGGGTAGGCAATATGATTCAGGGCTTTTGTTCCCTTATCCATAAAATGTATTGGTTGCATTAAAATTGAATCCCAATTGCCTGTTGTAGGCCCAATGTAACAAATCTTTAATGACTCAGGGCAAGTGCTTCCTCTTCCCTTTCCTCAAAAATAGCAGGTTTGAGACCTCAGCCTTGCTTTATCTCTATCTTTTTTACTATGAATCCTTGTTGTTAGAGTAATAAACTTAGGTAGTTAAGTGACTTGAGGTATAACATAAATTGAGAAACACAGAAGATCCCAAAGGCCCTCCCAACCAAATTTATGTGATAAATTTCAAGTAATTATAATTAACTTTTTAAACAGGGGTCAACTCCACCAGTAACTGTTTTCAAGGGTTCAAAGAAACCTTACTTAAAGGAATGCATTTTAATTATTAACCATGACACTGGAGAATGTCGGCTAGAAAAACTCAGCAGCAACATCACTGTAAAAAAAACAAGGTATGTCATTAATTAAATTATTTTATCAACATATAAACTGCAAAGGAAATGTCAGTGAAAAGAATTATTGGACTAAGTCACATTATTTTATAAGGATTGTTTCTGCGTGGCACAAAGATGTTTTAATCTTTTTCCAAGTTTAAATCTGGTAGAGACCTAGAGACCCTTAGCCAAAAGCTTTTACCACCTCTTCCTATGATATACAAAAGCCTTTTTGTTTCTGAATATTTTCTATACGTATAGGTATACCTTTTATTCTACTGTAGATGCTTTCATAGAATTAAACTGAGCCATTATAAACTCTCCAAAATCATTCCATCTTCATTAGTGAAAATTTATTTAGCACCAAGAATATGTAAGGCACTAGGAAAATGAAAGTTTCCCATACAAATACAAATACTAACCCTGCATTTTAATTGTATTAACAGATCATTCCATTTAAAAAGTCAGTAAGAATATATCCATCTAAAATTCTTATTTGCAGATAGGTGGTACATTATCGTGTAATATAAAGGAAGTACACTAAAAGCCATAAAAATGGCATAGACAAAAGTTGTTCTAGGACCTAAAGGAAGGGGAAAGGTATCATTGATTGGAGGTTTTAGGGAGGTCTTACTGATGTTCTGAGGTTAAGAATTTGAAGGGATACATGTACTCCTGATGTTTATAGCAGCATTATCAACAGATAGCCAAAATATGGAAAGAGCCCAAAAACCCACTGAGCTGATGAATGGTCAATGGTGGTCAAGATATATCTATTTATCTATCTATCTATCTATCTATCTATCTATCTATCTATCTATCTACATCTGTATCTATAATGTAATATTACCCAACCATAAAAAAGAATGAAATCTTGCCACTTGCAATAACACGGATGGAGCTAGAGAGTATTATGCTAAGTGAATTAAGTCAGAGAGAGAGACAAATAACATATGATTTCACTCATATGTGGAATTTAAGAAACAAAACAAACAATCATGGGAAAAAAGAGAGAAGAAAACCAAGTTTCAGACTCCTAACTATAGAGGACAAACTGATGGGGGGAGGTGAGGGAGGGATGGGTTAAATGGGTGATGGGGATTTAGGAGAGCACTTGTAATGAGCACTGGGTGTAGTATGTATGTGATAAATCACTAAATTCTATACTTGGAAACTAGTATTACACTGTACATCTAACTAGAATTTAAATAAAAACTTTATAAAGTAAAAGAAAAAAAGATTTGGGGTTTTCTTTCCACCAAATATACTTGGTGATAAGGATTACCATGGGTTCTTGTTAAATATGAGTTCCCAGATCTAACTTCAGATCAAAGAAGAACCCTGGGAAGCTCTATTTTTATTATCCCCTCCCTGTGCTAGTAATTTCTATTAGTAGGAAAGTTTGGAAAATATCACAGAGAAGATGAAGTTGTAGGCAAGGTTTGAATGCAGGAATATATTTGACTTATTTGAAGCCAGTGAGTAAGACCTCTTTGAATAGAGCAGAGATTTCTGTGCCCATGAAAAGTGTATGTGTGTGTGTATATATATATATATATTTTTTTAAACAATCTACCAAACGAGTTGAGTAAAATGAAACAATGTGGGAAACAGAAAAATGCAGAAACCATGATTTTTGAAAGTAGGAATGAAAATAACAATGAGGTTCTAAATACTCTGTGAAGGTAAAAATGACAGGATTTGGTAACTGGAAATGGAAGAGACAGAAATCAAGCATAACTACATTTTATACTCTTAAAAGTATTCAAAAGAAAATATATGAATCTCCTTTAGTAACATGTCTTAAAGTTAGGAATGAAAAATGAAAATGAATGCCTGGGTGGCTCAGTCAGTTAAGCATCCGCCTTCCACTTAGGTCATGATCCTGGGGTCCCAGGATTGAGCCCATATTGGGGCTCCCTGCTCAGCAGGGAGCCTACTTCTCCCTTTCCCCCTGCCCTTCATCACTGTGCTTTCTCTTGCTATCTCTCTCTCTCAAATAAGTAAATAAAATCTTTAAGAAAAAAAAGAAAAATGTGAAAGTGATTTGACTTTAACAGAAATGATAATTTTAAAATTTAAGGAATATGTTATATTTGTTATATACGTATGTATCATTTCAGTTTATTTAATAATTTGTGTATGTCTCATCTCTTCAGTTTTGAGCAGAAGTTTTGTTTTTGTTACATTTGTATCCCTTATTGGATCTGTGTATATGTCATGTATATAATAGGATTCAATAAGTATTTGTTAAATACATATTTGTTGGGCAGCCAGGGGGCTCAGCAGTTTAGCACCGCCTTCAGCCCAGGGCGTGATCCTGGAGACCCGGGATCGAGTCCCACATCGGGCTCCCTGTGTGGAGTCTGCTTTTCCCTCTGCCTGTGTCTCTGCCTCTCTCTCTCCCCTGTGTTTCTCATGAATGAATAAATAAAATCTTTTTTAAAAAAACATATTTGTTAAATAATGAGTTAAATTAATGTTTTAATTTTTGGATTTCATTTTAAGGATCTCTAGGGAAACAAGTGGTCAATTTTAGTAACTTTGTAAGTTGCAGTTGTTAAATTTCAGTCACCCCTGTTTTGACCTTTTATATTCTTAATTGCAGATTTGAAGGAAGTAGTAAAATTCAGTATCGCATAGAGCAACACCAGCAACAAATGCGGAATTCAGCTAGGACTCCAAATCTTGTGAAACATTCTCCATCTGAAGACAAACTGTCCCCAGCATCTCCAATGGATGATATTGAAAGAGGTAAAATCTAAGTGTGTATAATACCCATTGTAAGACATTACTAAGAAATGTTAGGTGAAATTTTTCATTTTATTTTTTTTATTTTTATTTTTTTTATTATTTATTTATGATAGTCACACAGAGAGAGAGAGAGAGAAAGAGAGGCAGAGACAGGCAGAGGGAGAAGCAGGCTCCATGCACCGGGAGCCCGACGTGGGATTTGATCCCGGGTCTCCAGCATCGCACCCTGGGCCAAAGGCAGGCGCCAAACCGCTGCGCCACCCAGGGATCCCGAAATTTTTCATTTTAATTAACAACGGGTCTAACTTTGACACTTTTTGACATCAAAAGTGTCCTCACGGGACCCCTGGGTGGCGCAGCGGTTTGGCGCCTGCCTTTGGCCCAGGGCGCGATCCTGGAGACCCGGGATCGAATCCCACGTCAGGCTCCCGGTGCATGGAGCCTGCTTCTCCCTCTGCCTGTGTCTCTGCCTCTCTCTCTCTCTGTATGACTATCGTAAAAAAAATAAAATAAAATAAAAAACAAAAAACAAAAGTGTCCTCACTTCAATAGTGAAGTGAGGAGATGTAATAAGATACAGTAAGTTCTTCTGAATTACTGCTCACTTCTCAGCAGGAAGGTGTTTCTAGGGAGATACAGTCACTTTGAAAGTAAGGAAACTTAAATATCCATTTTTTTTCTAGGTTCAAGTTGGATGTTGGTGGTATAGCAGTTGTGGGAGGAGTAAAACTCTGGTCACCTGGTCACAGTGTATTTGCTTCTGTACTCTTCCTTCATAATTTGCGTGTAGTTCTCCAATTGTATACACACACACACACACCATATCATCTTTATCCATTTATCGGTTGATGGACATTTGGGCTGATTCCATGATTTGGCTGTTGCTGATAATGCTAGAAACATCGGGATGCATGTGCCACTTCAAATCAATTTTTTTTGTATCCTTTGGGTAAATACCTAATAATGCAATTCCTGGATCTAGAGTAGCTCTATTTTTAACTTCTTGAGGAACCTCCATACTGTTTTCCAGAGTGGCTGCACCAGTTTGCATTCCCACCAACAGTGTAAGAGAGTTCCCCTTTCTCCACATCCTTACCAATAACTGTTGTTTCCTGTGGTGTTAATTTTAGCCATTCTGACAGGTATGATGTCTCACTGTAGTTTTGATTTGTATTTCCCTGATGATGAATGATGTTGAATATCTTTTCATGGATCTGTTAGCCATCTGCATGTCTTCTTTAGAAAAATGACTATTCATGTCTTCTGCCTGATATTTAATTGGATTATTTGTTTTGGGGGTGTTGAGTTTAATAAGTTCTTTATATATTTTGGATACTAACCCTTTATCAATATGTTATTTGCAACTATCTTCTCTGATTCCACAGGTTGCCTTTCAGTTTTATTGTTTCCTTTGCTGTGCAGAAGCTTTTTATTTTGACAAAGTCCTAATAGTTTATTTTTGCTTTTGTTTCCCTTCCCTTAGGAGACATATCTAGTAAGAAGTTGCTATGGCCAATGTCAAAGAGGTTACTGCCTGTGTTCTCCTCTCAGATTTTAACAGTTTCATGTCTCATGCTTAGGTCTTTAATCTACTTAACATTTATTTTTGTGTATGGTGTAAGAAAGTGGTCCAGTTTCATTTTTCTGCATGTTGCTGTCCAATTTTTCCAACACTGTTGTAAAGACTGTCTTTTTTCCCACTGGATACTATTTCATGCTTTATCGACGTTATGAGTTCATTTCTGGGTTTTCTATTCTGTTCTATTGATCTATGTGTCTATTTTTGTGCCAGTAATACGGTGTCTAAATTTGCTAAGAGAGCAGATCTTATGTATTCCCATCACACACACACACATACACATACATAAATGGAAACTATGAGATGATGTTAATTAACATGATTGTCATGGGACACCTGGATGGCTCAGTGGTTGAGCATCTACCTTCGGCTTAGGGTGTGATCCTGGGGTCCTGGGATCTAGTCCCACACTGGGCTCCCTGTGTGGAGTCTGCTGGTCCCTCTGCCTATGTCTCTGCCTCTCTCTGTGTCTCTCATGAATAAATAAATAAAATCTAAAGAAAAACATGATTATCACAATCATTTCACAATGTATATCACAGCATTAAGTTGTACATTTTAGATTTGTTTCTTCCTGCGAAAAATAAAAAAATAATAATTATAAAATGTCTAAAATTTTCTCCCAGAAGTCAGTTGGTCTGAGTGTTTCTCTTCAGTTAAAGCTAGGACACACAGAGTGAGAACCCTAAGAGCAGTCAGTTACCTGAGGAGTAGGGCCTGTCAGGAGAGCTTCAGAAGCTGGGGCAGGGAGCTACTCCTGAGATGAACTTCAGGCTTGGCACAGGATTCTCTGTCTCCTTCATCCAGTAGATGGCGTATAGGACCAGCTGTTCCAGTAGTCGTTGCCCGAAGTCCTGCTTATACAGGCTGAGGTTGGCCAGCAGGAGCAAGGTCAGGCTGCTGTGGCCACTGTTGGTCATGTCGCATTCCCCCAGCCAGGGCACTCCCAGTATGGTGCCAGGCTAGCACAGGCCCTGGCAGAGTCCCTGGACTCTAGAATCCCCCAGCTTGTTGTTGCTCATCTGCAGCTCAAGGGATCCTGTTTTGGATCAACATGGTACCAGAGTAGTGATAGCAGATGGCCATAAGCTGCAGGACTTTACCCATGGGTACTGCAGCTGGCCGCCAGTCTCCCAAAGACTCTCACATGGCAGCCAGGCACTCTCGCCCCCCAGGACATTGCCCCACTAGGCTCGACTCTTCAGGCTCTCCTTGGCCCTAAGGATGCAGCAAAGGTCTCTGCAACTTCTAGCTGTGATGTTACATCTCAGAACCACAGGTTCCTGAGTCAGAAGCTGGGGTATAGCAGTTTGGGGTACAGCTTGTCACCCAGGCCCAGCACCTGCAGTGAAACATTGGAGGTCACAATACCACACAGGTCCTTACCGTGGGCCCATGTGAGGCAGCAGTTCTCCAGCTTGACCATCTCCACTGGCAGACCGAGTCTGCCAGGCCCTGGTACAGCACTCAGACACCAGCCTGGCAGATGTCGCTATTGTTCAGTATGAGTTCCTTGAATGCTGCTTGGCCTTTGAACACCACAGCTAAGGGCTCACAACTGGCAGCTGTCAGGTTGCAGTACTCCAGCTGAAGTAGCAACAGGAGTCCAGGAGATCTTTGCAGAACAGCTACAAGCCAGCATCTACCAGCAGATTGTCACTCGCTGAGATGCAGTTCATGCAGGATGGGCACTGAGTGCAGCATACAGGGCAGGGCCCCACAGCCAGCCTTCATCAGACAGCAGTTCTGGAGACTGAGCTTCTGTATCTCGCAGGTGGGGCTCTGCAGGCCCTGGAGCACCAGGTACATACTGGCATCACCCTGCTCTTTGGTGCAAAGGCTAAACTCTGTCAGGGAAGGGTTGGCCCAGAGAGCAGAGCTGCTATCCTTGCAGCATACTTCTATGAGGCCTCCATTGTCCAGCCTGACCACCTTAAACTGCTCAATCAGAGATGGGACCTCTCTCCATCCAGGGTCACTCAACTGCTCACATTGAATGTCCAGATTCTTGGTTCAAGAGGAAGTATATTCTCAGGTTGAGCCACTTATACTGGGGCCAGGAGAGCCTGTTGGTACACTGTAAATATAAACACTTATGTCAATTGCAGGTCAAAAAAGCCGGAAAAAAAAAAGAAATTCATCTGTACATATTACATTGCCTTTTATGAATTGGGAGAGTAAGAGGAATTGGAGGATGGTTTCTACCTAAATAGATTTTAATTTTTACAGTTTCAATTTTTTACATTCTTTATTTTATTTGAAATATATAAATATTTAAGTATAATGATATAATAAATGTAATATTTAGATTTAGGCATTGCCTATGTCTTTTAATGGTAGGGGAGCTTTTTTTTCTTAAAGATTTTATTTATTTGTTTGAGAGAGAGAGAGTGTGGGTACACACAAGGTAGAGGGGAAGGGGCAGAGAGAAAGGAAGAAGCAGGCTCCCCACTGAGCAGGGAGTCCCATGTGGGGCTCAACCCCAGGGCCCCTGGGATCATGACCTGAGCCAAAGGCAGACGCTTAACTGACTGAGCCACCCACAGGTGCCCCGTAAGAAGCTCTTTAAATAAAATGATTTAAATGCTCTAAATGTATGTTTAATCTCATTCATTCCTCAACAGTTAGAAGCTAACATATTCCAATTTTATTTATTATTTATATTTGATATTATTTAACCTATCAGTTAATTTCTGATTTATTTTCAGAACTGAAGGCAGAAGCTAGCCTAATGGACCAGATGAGTAGTTGTGATAGTTCATCGGATTCCAGAAGTTCATCATCTTCAAGCAGTGAGGATAGTTCCAGTGACTCAGATGATGAGGAATGCAGATCCTCTCCTTCTGATCCAGGGAATTATGTCTCGGGACATCCTGCCATGTCTGCCATGCCACAGTGTAGGATTCCTTATATGGATGACAGCCAGAATAGATCTCATGACCACAGTGGCCTTCTGATGAATACTTTAAGTAAGTATATAAAAACATGAGTAATTAGAAAAGTAAGAACTCACAGTGGCATCGTAGCAATTATGATCTAAAATTTGGATAAAGAGAAAAACTCTTATTCATTTGATACTATGATTAATCATTACCTTTTTGTTGAATTACTCCTTTTCTTTTGACTCTGTGACATAATGTCTTACTGGTTTTTCTCCTATCTCTCTAGATACTTTTCTCTCTATCCTTTGGCAGTTTAGAATATTCTACTCAGTCATTAGAGGTGGAGTTCATCAAGCCTTAATTCTAGGTCTTTTTTTCTTTTTACTCCACATTCTTTCCCTAGATAATCTCCTCCATATTTCTGCTGTAATTAATACTTACGTATAGATAGCTTATAAATCTGCATCTCCAACCCAGACCTCTGAGCTCTGGAAACAGGTAGGTCCAACACCATCTTTTAATAAAGGCATCCCAAGTTCACTTTGCCCAAAACCAACTTATAATCATTGGCTCACTGTTTCCTCTTAGAGAAAGGTAGGATTCATCTAATGATGCAATCTAGAAGCCTAATGGTATGCAACGATTTATTTCATCTTCATTTTTACAGTGTAGTCAATCCTTCATCAAGTTCTGTTTATTTTACCTCCTTAATATTTCTCAAATTCATCTACTTCTCTGCATCTCCACTACTATCACTTTAGTTCAACTTGCTGTTATTTCTTGCTTTTAACTCTGCAGTGGTTTCTAACTGGTTTACCACTTACCTACTCAAACCCATTTTTGATCCTTTATGTACATTGCAGCCATATTGATCTTTTCATAACTAAAATATAATTTTATATGTATGTGTGTATATATATATGTGTGTGTGTGTATGTATGTGTATATATGTATATGTATATACATATATATACATACCACATCATCTTTATCCACTCATCAGTTGATAGGCATTTGGGCTCTTCCCATGTTTTGGCTGTCGTACGTAGTTCTGTTATAAAATTGGGGTGCGTGTGCCTCTTTGAATAACTATTTTTGTATCCTTTGGATAAATACCCTTAGTGCAATTGCTGGGTTGTAGGTAGTTTTAATTTTAACTTTTTGAGGAACCGCCATATAGTTTTTCCAGAGTGGCTGCATCAGTTTGCATTGCCACCAACACTGTAAGACAGTTCCCCTTTCTCCACATCCTTGCCAACATCTACTGTTTCCTGAGTTGCAAATTTTAGCCATTCTAAGAGGTGTAAGGTGGTTTTGATTTGTATTTCCCTGATGATGAATGATGTTGAGCATTCTGTTAGTCATTTTTATGTCTTCTTAAGAGAAGCATCTATTCTGTCTTCTGCCCATTTCTTTTGTTTTTTTTTTAAGATTTTATTTATTTATTCATGAGAGACACAGAGAGAGAGAGACAGAGAGAGAGAGAGAGAGGCAGAGACACAGGCAGAGGGAGAAGCAAGCTTCAGGCAGGGAACCTGATGCGGGACTCAATCCCGGGACTCCAGGTTCACACCCTGGGCCGAAGGCAGGTGCTAAACCACTGAGCCATCCAGGGATCCCCTTCTGCCCATTTCTTAACTGGACTTTTAAATTTTGGGGGTATTAAGTTTTATAAGTTCTTTATAGATTTTGGATACTAACCCTTTATTGAATATGTCGTTTGCAAATATCTTTTCCCATTTCATAGGCTTTTAGTTTTCTTGATTATTTCCTTTGCTGTGTAAAAGCTTTTTTTTATTGATGAAGTCCCAATAGTTCATTTTTGCTTGTGTTTTCCTTACCTCTGGACATTTGTCTAATAAGAAGCTGCTGCAGCTTTGGTCAAAGAAATTGATGCCTGTGTTCTTCTCTAGGATTTTGATGGATTCCTGTCTCACATTTAGATCTTTAATCCATTTAGAATCTATTTTTGTGGGGATCCCTGGGTGGCACAGCGGTTTGGCGCCTGCCTTTGGCCCAGGGCGCGATCCTGCAGACCCGAGATCGAATCCCATGTCGGGCTCCCGGTGCATGGAGCCTGCTTCTCCCTCTGCCTGTGTCTCTGCCTCTCTCTCTCTCTCTGTGACTATCATAAATAAATAAAAATTTAAAAAAATTTAAAAAAAAAGAATCTATTTTTGTGTATGGTGTTAGAAAGTGGTCCAGTTTCATTCTTCTGCATGTGGCTGTCCAATTTTCCCAGCATCATTTGAAGAGACAGTCTTTTTTCCATTGGATATTCATTCCCGCTTTGTTGAAGATTAGTTGACTATATAGTTATGAGTTCATTTCTGTGTTTTCTGCTCTGTTCCATTGATCTGTATGTCTGTTTTTGTGAAAATACCATGCTGTCTTGATTATTACAGGTTTGTAATAGAGATTGAAGTCCAGAATTGTGATGCCTCCCACTTTGCTCTTCTTTTTCTTCTTCTTTTTTTTTAATTCAAATTTTGTTAGGGGCACCTGGATGACTCAGATGGTCAAGTTTCTGCCTTTGGCTCAGGTCACAATCTCCAGTCCTGGGATCGAGCCCCACATTAGGCTCCCAGCTCAGCAGAGAGTCTGCTTCTTCCTCTCCCTCTCCCCCTGCTTGTGCTCTTTCTGTGTGTCTCTCTCTCAAATGAGTTTTTTAAAAATCTTTTTAAAAAATTAAATAAATAAATGTCAGTTAACATGTAGTGAAATATTGGTTTCAGGAATAGAATTAAGTGATTCATCACTCACATGCAACACTCAGTACTCATCACAAGTGCCCTCTTTAATACCCACCACCCATTTAGCCTATCCCCCACCAGCTCCCTCCATCAACCCTATTTGTTCTCTGTCATTAAGAGTCACTTATGGCTTGTTTAAAGACAAATGTCGGGCAGCCCAGATGGCTCAGTGGTTTAGCCCCACCTTCAGCCCAGGGCCTGATCCTGGAGACCCCGGATCGAGTCCCATATCAGGCTCCTGCATGGAGCCTGCTTCTCCCTCTGCCTGTGTCTCTGCCTCTGTCTCTCCCTCTCTGTGTCTCAAATGAATAAGTAAATAAATAAAAATCTTTAAAATAAAAAAGAAATGTCATATGATACCACTTATGTGGAATTTAAGAAAGAAAACAGATAAACATATGGAAAGGAAGAAAACAATAAAAGAAGAGAGGGAAACAAGCTCTTCTTTTTCAACATTACTTTGGCTATTCAGAGTCTTTTCTGGTTCCATACAGATTTTAGAATTGTTTGTTCTAACTCTGTGAAAAATACTGGTGTCATTTTGATAGGTATTACATTGAATGTATAGATTCCTTTGGGAGCTATAGGCATTTTAACAATATTTGTTCTTCCAATCCATGAGTGTGGGATGTTTTCCCATTTCTTTGTGTCTTTCTCAATTTCTTTCATAAGTGTTCTGTAGTTTTTAGAGTACAGATCTTTTACCTTTTTGGTTAGGTTTATTCCTAGGTATCTACGGTTTTGGGTAAAATTGTAAATGAAATCAATTCCTTGATTTCTCTTTCTGCTACTTCATTATTGGTGTATAGAAATGCAACAGACTTCTTTCTATGTGTTGATTTTATATCCTGCAAGTTTGCTGAATTCCTATATCAGTTCTAGCAGTTTTTTGTTGGGGTCTTTTGGGTTTTCTACATAGAGTATCATATCATGTTGTATGTAAAGAGTGAAAGTTTGACTTCTTCCTTGCCAGTTTGTATGCCTTTTATTTCTTTTTGTTCTCTGAATGCTGAGGCTAGGACTTCCAAGACAGTGTTGAACAACAGTGGTGAGAGTGGCCATTCTCGTCTTGTTCCTGACCTTAGGGGGAAAACTGTTTTGCTTCATAGAGCATGATGTTATTTTTTTTTAAGATTTTTTAAATTTATTTATTCATCAGAGAGAGAGACAGAGAGAGAGGTAGAGACATAGGCAGAGGAAGAAGGAGACTCCATGGAGACTCCATGCAGGGAGCCTGACATGGGACTCCATCTCGGGTCTCCAGGATCACACCCTGGGCTGAAGGCAGCACTAAACTGCTGAGCCACCCCGGCTGCCCACAGAGCATGATATTAGCTGTGTGTGAGTCTTTCATATATGGCATTTATGGTGTTGAGGTATGTTCCTTCTATCTTCTAGGATGTTCCTTAACTTCCATTTGTGGTCTTCCCAAATGTTTTCTTGCGGTTGACTTCAAGTTTCATAGCATTCATAGCATTGTGGTCTGAAACTATGAATGGTATGATCCCAGTCTTTTGGTGCTGGTTGAGGCCTGATTTGTGACCCACTATGTGGTCTATTCTGGAGAAAGTTCCATATGTACTCAAAAAGAATGGGTATTCTGCTGCTCTAGGATGAAATGCTCTGAATATATCTTTTAAGTCCATCTGGTCCATTGTGTCATTAAAAGCCTTTGTTTCCTTGTTGATCTTCAGCCTATATGATCTGTCCATTGCTTTGAGTGGGATGTTAAAGTTCCCTACTTTTATTATATTATTATCAATGAGTTTCTTTAAGTTTATTATTAATTGGTTTATATTTTTGGCTGCTCCTAAGTTAGGGGCATAAATATTTACAATTGTTAGATAGACCCCTTTTATTATGATATAGTGCCCTTCTTCACCTACAGTCTTTGGTTTAAAATCTAATTTGGAAAAAAAAAATCTAATTTGGCTAGATTGGCTAGATGGCTACTCCAGCTTTCTTTTGATGTCCATTAGCATGATAAATCGTTTTCTATTCTCTTAGTTTCAATCTGGAAGTGTCTTTAGGTATAAAACGAGTCTCTTGTAAGCAGCATATATCAATGAGTCTTTTTTTTTTAAATCCATTCTCCTGAACCTGTCTCTTTTGATTGGAGCATTTAATCCATTTACATTCAGAGTAATTATTGAAAGATATGAATTTAGTGCCATTGTATTATCTGTAAAGTCACTGTTCCTGTAGATTGTTTCTGTTCTTTTCTAGTCTTTGTTGCTCTTGGTCTCTCCTGCTCCAAGGGTCCCCTTTAATATTTCTTGCAGAGCTGGTTTAGTGTTCACAAACTCCTTTAGTTTTGCTTGTCTTGGAAACTCTTTATTTTTCCTTCTATTCTGAATGACAGCCTTGCTAGATAAAGTATTCTCAGCTGCATATTTGTCCCATTTAGCACACTGAGTATATCAGGCCTGTCCTTTGTGGCCTGCCTGGTCTTTGTGGACAGGTCTGCCACCATTCTTATGTATAAGAATAAGGTCTCAAATACCTTGTAGGATAAGAATTTTCTCTCTCTCTTTTTTAAGATTTTATTTATTTATTCATGAGCGACACAGAAAGAGAGGCAGAGACACAGGCAGAGGGAGGAGAAGCAGGCTCCATGCAAGGAGCCCAACACGGGACTCAATCCTGGGAATCCAAGATCTCACCCTGAGCCAAAGGCAGATGCTCAACCACTGAGCCACCCAGGCATCCCAGGACTTTCTTGAGGTGTTTTCAGAATTATGTTTTTATCTTTGTATTTTACAAGTTTCACTAGATAGGTTGTGGTGTTAACTTGTTTTTTTTTATTTTTGAGGGAATTCTCTGTGTCTCTTGGACCAAAATGCTTGTTTCCTTCCTCAGATTAGTTCTCAGCTATAATCTGTTCAAATAAACCTTTTGCCCTTTTTTCCTGCTCTTCTGGGATTCCTATGATATAGATATTATTTGGCTTTATGGAATTGCTGAGTTCCCTAAGTCTACCTTCATGATCTAATGGTTTTATTTTCTTCTTCTTTTTCAGCTTTATTATTTCCTTAGTTTTATTTTTTATATCATCTAGTCATTCCTCTGTTTCTTCCATCCTTGTTGTAATTACATATAGCCTGTTTTGTATCTCAGTTATAACATTTTTAATTTCAGCTTGATTTGTCTTAGGTCCTTTTATCTGTGCAGCAGGGTCTCTCTGGTGTCTTTTATGCATTTTTCAAGTCCAGCTAGTAATCTTACAACTCTTGATTTAAATTCTTGTTCAGATACATTGCTTAAATCTGCCTTGAGCAAGTCCCAGGCTGTATGTGATACCTTCCTGACCTTTCTTTTGGGGAGAATTCTTCCATCTTGTCATTTTGGCTAAGTTTCTGTCTTTTGCATGTTATAAAAGTTTGTTATGTTTTCTGTACCTGCGAGTAATGCTGTATTAAAAAGGACTCATAGACTGTCCAGGGCCTGGTACTTCAGGAAGTGTTTCTGGTATATGCTGTGTGCTCTGCTGTTGTGCTTTGGCTGCTCTTTCGCACTGGTCAGCCCTCTGCAGAGTTCCTTCTTGTTTGCAGTGGGGAGTGTTTGGAGCTTTAACTGGGTGTGCTTTGTTTGTTAAAATAAGCCTGGGGGAAAAAAAAAAGAAAGAGAAAAAACTTAAAAAGAATCCCTGATTCAAAAACAAAGAAAAGGAAAAGGACCAAAAAAACCCCCAAACAGACAACCAAGAAACTATAAGCCTGATTCCAAAGGAAAAGAAAGGAGAGGGAAGAACAAGAAAAGTGAAAAAGAAACCTGATCCAAAAAAAAAGAGAGAGAGGAAAGAAATGAAATAAAACTAACAAAAAACCATAAGCCTGATTCCAAAGGGGAAAAGAAAAAAGAAGAAAAAAGCTACAGCCTGGTCCTATTAATACCAGAACTGAAGATGATGCTTTGAAGCACTGTCTAATCAGTAGACTTGATGCATGTGGGGTGTTGGCTGTGCTGGTCTTCAGGGGGAGAGGCCTACTCTACTGGCTCATAATCAGTCCTGCTTCACTACATATGCACTTGCTAGGCACAGGGAAGCAGGTTTTGGTGTAAGTGGCTCCTACCTCTACTGGCTCTGCCCACTTTTTTATCTGATTGTTTGGTTTTTGATAATAAATCATATAAATTCTTTATATATTTTAGATATTAACCCCTTATTGAATATACTATTTGCAAATATTTTCTCCCATTCAGTAGATTGTCTTTTTGTTTTGTTGATGGGTCCTTCATCGTGAAAAATCTTTTTATTTTGTTGTAGTCCCAATAGTTTATTTTTGCTTTTGTTTTGCTTGTCTTAAGAGACATATCTAGAAAAATGTTGCAATGACTGATGTCAAAGAAATTGCTTCTATGCTCTCTTCTAGGATTTGTATGGTTTTAGGCCTCACATTTAGGTCTTAATCCATCTTAAGTTTATTTTTGTGCATGATGTTAGACAGTGGTCCAGTTTCATTCTTTCGCATATATTTGTCCAATTTTCCCAACACCATTTATTATACATTCTTACCTCCTTTGTCATAGATTAATCAACTATATAAACATGGGTTTATTTCTGAGCCATCTACTATATTCCATTGATATATATGTTTATTTTTGAACCACTACCATACTGTTTTGATTACTACAGCTTCATAGTATAGCTTGAAATCTTTAATGACTCAATTTAGAATTAAGCAAGATAACATACCACTCATAATATTAACAATTTTTCTTTTTATTTAATTTGTTGAATTAAGAATTAGAAAAGCATCAGTATCACTAATATGTTTTCCAAAACAATTAAATAAAGAAAACCTTTGTAAAGTTCTGGGAAAATAAAGTCTTCTTTCAGTTTACATGATAGTTCCATCCTTGTAAGTTTCAGTGAATTTTAAATCTATGCAAAAGAGTAGTTTACAAACAGGCCTTCTAAGTAAATGAATATACCACTGGACTTTCAAAAGTTTTGCAGAACATAGTGGAGTTCTTTATTGTGCAAGACTGGTCCCTGCATTGTAATACATTTACCTTTCCTAAATTCCCCTTCTACTAACTGCCACTAGCAATCTGCAAATTATTTGGACAAGTAACATTTCTTTTTTTTTTTAATTTTTTTATTTATTTATGATAGTTACACACACACACACACAGAGAGAGAGAGAGGCAGAGACATAGGCAGAGGGAGAAGCAGGCTCCATGCACCGGGAGCCCGATGTGGGATTCGATCCCGGGTCTCCAGGATCGTGCCCTGGGCCAAAGGCAGGCGCCAAACCGCTGTGCCACCCAGGGATCCCACAAGTAACATTTCACATAAATTTCTGTAACATCTCTGCAGGAACACTATTTTTCTCACTGAGAACCTTTGGCTAGGGATCCCTGGGTGGCGCAGCGGTTCGGCGCCTGCCTTTGGCCCAGGGCGCGATCCTGGAGACCCGGGATCGAATACCACGTCGGGCTCCCGGTGCATGGAGCCTGCTTCTCCCTCTGCCTATGTCTCTGCCTCTCTCTCTCTCTCTCTCTCTGTGTGTGTGACTATCATAAATTAAAAAAAAAAAAAAAGAGAGAACCTTTGGCTTAAGAGTCTGAGTGCATTTGCTATGGGTTAACTGTTTATTCCATTTTGATTGGAAATGTTTCCTTTAGTAGCATGTCATGGTCACAGGCTAACCTGATAAATTAAAAATCAACCAAACATGTCAACAGCATGATAATACCATGCATATAACCTGTACAGCATGAAGTCTGTTAACAAAAGTGGAACTTAGGACATTCGGGTTTGACCTAAGAAACTCAGATTATGGGTATCATGCCAAGTTGAACATTCTTATGGCATTGAACAGTTGTGTAATAAATAGAAACTTAATCCTTGAAAAGTATAAAATGGTCATGGGAACCAGATACACAAAAGAAGCTTTAGCAGATTTCTTTATCAAATAATGTAATAGTTCTGGAGTTCATCCAGTGGCCTGAGCTCTCTTACCACAACTTATTTATGGCCAGAAACTACTCCTCTTAAATTGGGAATTAGCTTCAAATTATGCCACTTTTTGTTGATTTTGGAGTAGTTCAAAAATACAAGAATGTTTTTAACCATTCTAATTTACTATTCAAATGATATTATCCAATCCCATATCTTCAAATAAACCCCTGCAGTTGGTGACTCCCAAATCTTTATTTCTAGGAGTAACCTCTACTTTGAGCTCCAGACTTATATATCCAATTGCCTATAATATATTTACTTGAATATTTACTGTGTGTCTTAAATGTGTCATGCTGAAAATTGAACTTGTGATTTTTCTCACACAATCTTGTTCCACTGGTATTTCTTATATCAGTAAATGATACCACCATCCAGTTATTTAGATCAGAAATGCTGGGGGTCTTTCTTCACTTTTCTTTCTCTCATACCCTAAATTCAGTACTTTTGATAATCCTGGAAGTTCTATCATTATATTATAATCCCAACTGCTTAGCACTACCTCTCCGAGCCACCTGAGGAAAAGCCAGTATTATTTCTTATGTGAGAAGCTGGAATACAATTATAGTATATCACAGAGTGTGTGCATATATATATATATATATATTTTTTTTTCACTGTAAAACATTTCAAGTCAGTTGCTTGCTTAAAATTTTCTGATGAATTCCCATTACATATCAAACAAAATCCAAAGTTTTTATGATAACCTAGAAATCATGGTCTTCTGGATATCTTTCTGACCTCATTTCTTATCATCTCTTCCTCATTCATTCCACTCAAGCCTCAGGGCCTTCCTACAGTCAGAGAACACAGCAAGCATGCTTCTGCCTTGGGGCATTTGTATTTGCTGTTCCCTGAGCCTGGACAGTACCTGCCTTCCATCCACATTTTCATAACTTTCTACATTTGGATCTCTGTTCAAATGTCATCCTTCAAGGAAGCCTTCCCAACTATCCTATCTAGAATAGCACCTCTCATCACTCTTCCCATACCCACCTTCATTTTTTCATAGTATTTATCCCTGTTTGGCATCATATTATATATTTGTTTATTTACTATCTATCTCCCTCCACTGGAATATAAGTTCCATGTCTGTAAGCACATCAATGAATTACAAAAAGAACCAATGATGAGTTACTCTTAACATATATTATTTAATATTTTGACTGAATTTTAAGTATGAATTAGTTTTAAGTAGGTTTTTTTTTTTATTCTTCAAAATGATTTAGGCTGATCTTCTAAACCGCATTTTACTCATCACCTGATATAATTTAATCAGTAGGAGTAACAAAGAAAGGTGGTGTTAAAAAAGACTGACATAGTTGCCAGATGATACTAAAACTATGCTGAAGATTGATGATGTATGTTTTTATGAGCAGTATTAATTTTTGGAATTATTAATGATGTGACTAAATTATAGGACAAGCAATCTAATTATTTTGTCATTACAAAATGGTGGTTCAAACGGAATCACTGTTGGTATTATATTTTGCATGATATTTATGTTATCCAAAAATAAGTATGGTAAATATGAAAATATTAAATAATTGCTACAGTTCTACTATTTTTTTATTTTAGGAAATGATTTGCAGCTGAGTGAATCAGGAAGTGACAGTGATGATTGAAGAAACATCCAGCTATAAATATAAAATTTGTAAGATGTGATAATTTACTTTATATTAAGACTAGAGATTCCTAAGACTGAAGAAAATGTATCTTAACTTTTGATGATAAAAGAAGTTAAATGTGATTCAGAATTTTCAGTTGATATTATATTTTTGACCTTTTTTAAGTGTAGCATTTTCATGTGCTTTCCATTTATTAGGTTTTACAGATGAGAAAACAGTGGTTAGGTAACTTGCCCACATATTGTTAACAAGTGTCAGATCAGGTGTTCTAAAGAGTTCAAGTTCACACTGTTTTACCACACTACTGCTTTCTGATTGTGAAATGTCAAAATAATTGATTTATAATAAATGTCCATGGTTTTAATTACATCTCTGAGCCTTTTCTATCTGATAGTCCTTAAATTTTGGTTAAGAATACTTTAATTCTTGACAAAATTAAGCAATAAGTTAAGGTAAAAGTAAAGCTACATAATTGTTTTATTATTTTTTAAGATTTTATTTCTTCATGACAGACACAGAGAGAGAGGCAGAGACACCGGCAGAGGGAGAAGCAGGCTCCATGCAGGGAGCCTGACATGGGACTCGATTCTGGGTCTCCAGGATCACACCCAGGGCGGTGTTAAACTGCTCAGCCACCCCGGCTGCCCTACATAATTGTTTTAATGAAAAAACTGTTTTTGTATCTCTTATCTTTTGTCATTTTAAAATTTTGCTTTTGAGAAAACATAAGCAGTTAAGTGTTAAGTAGATAAATAATTAGTATTTACATCTACAGTATTTTTGAATTTGGGGAAAATGATAAATATTAATATTAGATTATAGTTGAGAGCCACTGATCAGCAGCAAGTTCTTTTTCTTCTTTTTTTCTTTTTTAAGTTTCTTTTTTTTTTTTAATAAAACTTCACTTTTTAGAGCAGTTTTAGGTTCATGACAAAATTGAGCAGAAACTACAGAGAATTCTCCATATTCCCTGTTCCCCTCTATACACAGACTGCCCCACTATAAACATCCTGCAGCAGAGTGATACATTTTTACAATTGATGAATCTTAACATTGACATGCCATCACCTACAGTCCATATTTGCATTAGAGTCCACTCTGTATTGTACATTCTGCGGGTTTTGACGAATGTGCAGTTATACGTATCCATCATTGTAGCATCAAACAGAATAGTTTCACTGTCCTAAAAATCCTGTGCTTTTCCTCTTCCCCCCACCCCCAACTGCTGGTAGCCACTGATCTTTCACTGTCTCCCTAGTTTTGCCTTTTCCAGCACGTCATATTATTAGAATCATACAGTACCTGTTCAGACTGGCTTCTTTCACTTAAATTTGTACTTCAGTTTTTTCCATGTCTTTTTCATGACTTCATAGCTCATTCCTTTTTAGCACTGAAAAACACTATATTGTCTGGATGTACCGAAGTTTACTTATTCTCTAACCTACTGAAAGAATTTTGGCTTCTTCCAAGTTAATGGCAGTGGAGTTGAATAAAAACTGTTGTCATAATTGCCTTTTACCATAGGAATTTATGTAGTTTGGAATTTTTTTTTAATCCCTAAAGTTTTAGTTTTAATCTCTCTTACTTTCTTCTCTCTTTCTCCTTCCCTTTCTTTGGCCTACTTTCAGCTAACTAATCTATTTGTTATCTTCATTTTTATATCTATTTTATTCATCAATACTTATCTGAGAACCACAGCTATGTCATTTATTACTTAACTAAAACAAGCTCAAACAAATATTTATAGTAGCTAGTAAAACATGCTTGTCATTTTAACATAATAATACAAATTATAATGGTTTTTACTAAAAGTTGTTCTGCTAAAATTTCTTTGAGTAGTGATTACTGTACCAGAAAAGAGTACATGGTGGTCTGAGCTGATAATGCCAGCTACATAACATTATGTTCTTAAACTATACCTCTTACAATCAAAACAGCTCATCCTTTTCCTCATCATTTCCCCCATAAATGAAACATACTCTTAAAGTCTGAATACTTAGAGTATCATTCTCTATACTGATTAAGGATGAATATAAGTGTATATCATTTTACTTTACCTGTTATGAATGGTTTGATGAAAATGATGATGTTATATATTTACAAGTAGGAAAAGTAAGTTGCTACAAAGGAACAAAAACCAATGGGATTGAACCATTCCGTAACACTACAAAAGCACTAAAGTTAGGAAAGCTGCATCTGTACAAGGATATAAGTGTGACCTATAGTGTATACATTAAATGTCATCTGTAGTTTGATAAGACATTCTTAGACATGTCAGAATTCAGGAATTATATAATTCACATATCATTCCTATAATAATTTCTTTAGTACTTTCCAATTTATTGAGATGAGTCAAGATTAAGAACTCAAGAATAGGAAAAATATCATAAAAATGTATCCTAAAAAGGTTGATAGTTTTCCTACTCTGCCTTCATGAAGGAGACTCACTCAATTTGTAGGAGTAGGATGCCATGCCTAAAATGCCCTACAACATTTTACATGGAAATGATCTCTCAGATGCTGACCAGTAGAGAAGAGCCAAGAACTTAGCCCTAGTAGCCTGAGGTTGTAATCCTTGTTGGGGAAATGACAATTGAGCTGAGGCTAGACAAATACACAGCAGGAACCAGAGATTCCCCAAGCTGTTCATACACTCCTAACTAACCCTGGAGCTAAGTGCTTGTGCACAGGGCACTGAAAAAGGGCCTGACAAAAAGTAAAATCTGGGAAGACAAAAACAGCCTAACCTTTGAACTCTCTCCTCTACACACGTGGATTCATCAACAAAGGACAAAGCCTTAGTGGTTCAAGATATTTGGTCTTTGACTACTCCAGTAATATATATTGCTTCACTTCCACTTCTAAATCTCACGCAAGTTTTTCTAGCCTACACCCATCCAGAGAAGATGATTCCTGGAAATAGTTCTTAGCTTAAACCCAGCTGACAATAAACAACCCTGAAACTGGAAACAATTCAAATGTCCATCAACAAAAGAATGGGGAAATAAATTGTGGCATATTTACATAGTGAATTCTACTGAACAACAGGGGAAAAAAAAGTCTTGTTACAGACAATAAAATAGATGAATCTCACAGACATAGTGTTGAGCAAAAAAACCAAACACAAAGAATACGAACAATATTATTCCATTTATTTTAAATTCATAACAAAACAAATCTATGGTGATAGAAGTCAGAAAAGTGATTACCTTGAGGGATACAGTTTGGGAGACAAAGGGAAGCAGCAAGTATCATTCTCTGAAGGATTTCAGCACTGAGGTGCTAGAAATATATTACATATATTTTATCTTATCTGGGTGATGGTTGTGTGAATTGCACAAGTAATAAAATGGAGTTTTACACTTAAGATTTGTGCATTTTAAGTTATATTTAATTTTAAAAGTCCAAATACAAGGTCATTGAAAAAAATATTTGCAGCGCAATGACAGCATTAATATCAATAATACAGATTTTATAAACTTACAAGAAGGGGAGAAACAACTCACTAAGAAAATGAACAAAGGAAAAAAATGAACAAAGGAAATGTATAGGCAGTTCTAAAAATTCTAAAAACATATGCTTTTGTCTTGGCAATCTGAATTCTAGATATTTATCCTTCTAATACATTTGACTTATATACAAAATTATTAGGACTATATTATTTATAACAGGAAACTCTCAACAACCTGGAAATGCATCTTTTTGTTACTGATATTTTGAAATTATTTGTCTGGCCACAAACCCTTTGACAGATGTTTGTAATATGAATATTTTCTCCCACTCCGTAATTTGTCTTTTCACTCTTAACATATATTTTGGTGAATGGAAGTTCTTAATTTTAATACTGTCCAAAATATCAATTGGTTTTCTTTTATAGTAACCATATTTTATGTCTTATTTGAGAAATCTTAGCATACTCCACGGAGAACATAAAGATGTTTTCCTCTAAAAGCTTTATTTAAAAAAAAAAAAAAACCAACAGATCCTTAAACTATACAGAATTGTTTTTTATGTATGGTGTAAGATATGTAACATAAGAGTTGTAAGATACTTAACATAGGGTTAAAATTAATTTTTTTCCCATATGGATATCCAGATGTGGTGTTTATTGAAAATGCCATCATTTCCCCTGCTGCACTGCATTGTCAACTTTGTCATTAATGATGTCTCAGCAGGTGCTCTGTTTTGTTCCATTTGTTGCCATATTGTGTTGATTCAACTCTAATTACAAGTTTTATAATAGGTTTTATATTGGGTAGTGCAAGTCCTCCACTATTATTCTTCAAGATTGCCTTTGCTAGTCTTGGCTTTTTATTTTTTTTGTTTTGTTTTTAAAGATTTTGTCTATTTATTCAGAAGAGACACAGAGAGAGGCAGATACATAGGCAGAGGGAGAAACAAACTCCATGCAGGGAGCCCAGTGTAGGACTTGATCCAGGACCCCAGGATCACACCCTGAGCCAAAGGCAGAGGCTCAACCACTGAGCCATCCGGGCATCCTGCTATTCTTGGCGTTTTGCATCTCCATATGAATTTTAAAAATCTACTTGTCATTTTCTACAATCACAAAACCTATTGAGATATTGTAATGAAACAACAGGTTGATTTAGAATATTGACATCTTTATAATCTGAAATTTCTAACCCATGAGCATGCAATGTCTATTTATTTAGATTTTTTTCAATTTCTTTCAATAATATATCATAGTGTTTAACATTAACATTGAGGTCTTAGACATCTTTTACTAGATTTATTTCTAGGTATTTTTATAACAATTATAGCTGGTATCACTTTTAAAATTCCCTTTTCTATCTGTTTTTGCTGATATTTAAGTAAATTTACTTTTGTGTACTGATTCTTTTTAATTTTTTTTTTTTTTTGAGAGAGAGAGAGAGCATAAGTAAGTGGAGGGGCTGAGGGAGAGGGAGAAGTAGACTCCTCACTGAGTAGGGAGCCTGACCCGAGGCTTAATCCCAGGATGCTGGGATCTTGACCTGAGCCGAAGGAAGACATTTAACCAACTAAGCCACCCAGGTGCCCCTTGTGTACTGATTCTATATTCATATACCTTGTTAAACATGTTCTCTTTTGATTTATTTCTCTTTGACTATATTAGTGTCTATCATTTTAGAGCTTCAGTCTCCTTTCTGAATATGAGTATAAGATAATCACTCTACTAACATAACCACCAAGGCCATAGTATTTTTTTACTCTTACACTGATATTTTACATTCTTCCACCTTTATTACCTCTTTTGTCTCTGAAGAGTTTATGCTCATTTCTATCTAGGACTTGCTTTTCTCTTTGATTTCTTCCTTTTTATTCTTCTGTCTGGTTTCAACTGAGCAAAAATGATAGGGTGTAAGAGACACCATGATTTATGATAGAAAGGGCTATAGAATAGGCCACAGGTAGCTAGAGTTCTAATACTTGCTCTGTCCCTCTGAGCTCTCCTCTAATACTCTATAAGCTAGACTAGGAGAGGGATTTCAAACCAGTGTTCTCTAAATTCCTGTCATAAGAATCAACCTAGGTGCTTCTTAAAAAACAGAGATTCGGGGGATCCCTGGGTGGCGCAGCGGTTTGGCGCCTGCCTTTGGCCCAGGGCGCGATCCTAGAGACCCGGGATCGAATCCCACGTTGGGCTCCCGGTGCATGGAGCCTGCTTCTCCCTCTGCCTATGTCTCTGCCTCTCTCTCTCTCTCTATCATAAAAAAAAAAAAAAACAGAGATTCGATAGCCCTGGTGGTGCAGCGGTTTAGCGCCGCCTGCAGCCCGGGGTGTGATCCTGGAGACCGGGGATCGAGTCCCACATCGGGCTTCCTGCATGGAGCCTGCTTCTCCCTCTGCCTGTGTCTCTGCCTCTCTCTTGCTCTCTCTGAATGAACAAATAAATAAATCTTTAAAAAAAAAAAAAAAAACAGAGATTCTTGGATCCCTACTTAAATCTATTGAATAAGAATTTTCAAGAAAAAGGCCTGCAAGTCTGTGTAGGTGTATACATGTATGTGCACATACATATGCGTACATACATATATATGTGTATGAATTATTCTGGAATATATATATAAATACATTATATATATGAAGAAATAAATATATATGTGAATGGATTACCCTACATCACTCTCACCATAAGGGAACTTTAGTTTACATAGGACAAAATTAACTTTCCATCTCTGATATTATTTGATTCTGTGATTGCTTGTATTATATTACCATAATCAAAAGTAGAGCTTCATCTAAAAAAGGAATATCAGAGAACCAATACTCTAAAGTTTGGTATTTGGGGTACTTTTGAGCACAAATGAGTCGGTGCATTGTATCTGTAGGTGTGTTGTATCTATAGGTTCTCTGCCAGGTCAAATGCTATTCTAGAGGTAAAAGGCCAGAGCAGAGGGAACCATTGATATAATTAGATCTTCAAGGCATTTCAGGTTAACTTGACTAATAAATTATGACTATTTATTTGTTTTGTATTCAAAGTTATAACCAAACTAGGTCAGAAGGAGTAATGCTTTTTGAAAGAATAACTTTTTTTGAAAGCTTAATCATTAATGCCACAGTCAGAAATGAAGCTGGACTCTTCTTTGGTTAAAGGTTGGTGGGGGAAAGGAGTGATGAGTGAAAAGATACGGTCAAAGTCTGAGGTAGAGTTTGCTCTGGGCTTGTTCATCAACAAATTACTCAGATAATGTAAGAAACTTGCAAAGCATAGAGTTATAGGTTCTCTCTCATATTCTCTTTTTTTTATATATTTTTTTTAAATTCATGATAGTCATAGAGAGAGGAGAGAGAGGCAGAGACACAGGCAGAGGGAGAAGTGGGCTTCATGCCAGGAGCCCGACATGGGACTCGATCCCGGGACTCCAGGATTGCGCCCTGGGCCAAAGGCAGGCGCCAAACCGCTGAGCCACCCAGGGATCCCCTCTCTCTCATATTCTCAAATAAAATAATTCTCTTGTTTTCTGATCTCCTTGTTGATTTAGCCCTCATTTTTCTTATAGCTCTCTGGTGATTCTTTTTCTTTTCACTAACAACTGGAGGGGCAGCATACTCTTTTGTTCTTCTTTTACTCCACTGACTTACTGCATAAAATGCATCTATCATCATCATACTTGTTCTTGTTCTTCCTCTGATAAGGGCTAAATATTCTATTCTGGAGTCATTTGGGATTCTATCTACTAAGTATTAAGGAAAATCATGTTTGCAATAATACCTAGAAAGTAACTAGTTCATGGGGTACCTGAGTGGCTTAGTCAGTTAGTGTCATGATCTTAGGGTCATGGGATCAAGCCCTGCATAGGGTTCTGTGCTCAGCAGAGTCTGCTTGAGATTCTCTCTCCCTCTACCCCTTCCCCCAACTTGTATGCATGCATGCTCTCTAAATAAATTAATATAATTTAATATTTTTAAAGGAAAGTATCTGTTTCATAATGTTTGCTCAAATTGAATTTTATTTATTAATGAATTCATCTTGAAGTGATGAAAACACAAGGAATGAATTTAGTAAAGAAGAATGATTCGCAAATGTGCATCACCATAACTTTTCTCTCATTTCTTTAGCTCCATCTCTTTAACTTTTTATAGGCTATTTCTAGTTGAACTTCATTATGTTGAAAACCAAAATCAGTATCCTTTCTGTCTTTGCAAATTCAATTTTGTGATGACTTTCCCTTCTCAATGCATTTCAATTCCCCTATATTCCTACATTTCTATTTCCATACCCTCCACTCCTGAATAATGACCACAGGCATTACTGACACAAATCTCCCATCTCTCATGACAGTTAAAATTCCAGATCTGCCTCATGTCTTTGGACAAATTACTCAAACTCTTGGGAGATTAGTTCCTATAAAGTGGGAATTGTGCTAAGAATTAGAGACAGATAGAGATGATAGATATATTATTGTTGGCTAGAATAGATGTTCAATAAATGGCAGCTACTGTGACCCTGAAATCAGGTTTTTTTTTCTGAAATCGGTTTTTAAATATATACTTGAGGCATTCTTAGCTGTTTTGCACTCTTGCAATTCCCTAGCACTATCTTGCCCCATCTTGTGCTATGTTATTCTTACTTCCTCATGCTTGACCTGTTACTTAATCATTATTTTGAACTAGTCTTGGAGACCCAGCCCTTTCTTTCCCTATAGCTTTGTGCTTTGCTTTGGGCCAGGCAGTTACTGAAAGCTGACACGCATAGGGTTAAACCTAGTTCACTCCCAGTGTCCGGTTTTACAGTAGGCTGGCAGCTGTCCCAACTGCCTACCAAAGCCAAATGCTTGAGGAGAGCAAGAGTAAGGAGCCAGCTATGAATCCTTTCCAGAAAAATGAATCCAAGGAAACTCTTTTTTTACCTGTCTCCACTGAAGAGGTACCATCCCGACCCCTCAGCCTTCCAAAGACGCCACCTCCGGTGAGTCCCCAGATTCAGTTCTGCTTCTGACAGGAACAGAATTGTTCTTTTGGTTCTACTTCTTGGCCTCTGGAGCGTCAGGCTGAGCTGCATTAGGGTATCAAAAACTATTCTCACTTGGAGTTAGAATTAACCTGAAAACCAAATCTAAACAGAAGTTTCCTTTACTTAGGAGAAGCAGCAGGAAGAGTAGTTAGGAGTTCTTCAGTTGGGATCCAGGACTTTGCTGTATCTCATTGTATATTCTGAGTTTCTCTGGGGTGAAAAAAAAGAAGCAATTTGAATATCCAGGGAAACTTGGCAAGCATTCTTGCCTGGAGAACTGTGTGTGATTGTTCTTTCTTCACCAATATAAAAACTCAGCCCTTAGTTCCCCCTGTATTCAGAATCTTATGCTGGACACCAAAGTTTTAGAATACATCCAATTTCTGTTATGATGTGTGCCAGTTTATAGTGGAGGACAGGACAAAGAAACAAAGAATAGTAATGTTGGTATTATATAGTTGTTAAACACTTCCAAATTCACAATGTCATTAAATCTTCATATCAAAATCCTGTAAGTGGAGAGGATATAGCAATAATAGTCAATATTTGCTGAAGTGGTGGTAGAATTCTCATTTCTCTGGAATAACAGAATTGAACATAAAGACAGGTTTAGTGGCATCGCCAGCATCAGTATGTTAATACAGCCGTTGCCAGTAGTAAAGTGTGTTAATTAAACTCCAGGTTTTATAATTCTCAAACTGTGATGTGGGAAGGTGAGAAGCCAGTTTATTGTGTCTTTCAAATAAGTAAATATATTAACATGTATTAATATTTAGGAGGATTCTTCATATCTATCCATAAGGTAAAAAAATGAAAATAATTTATTACTTTATTATTTATTTAGTTAATTATATATCTTCTGGTCCTAAACAATTTAAGGCTGCTTACAAAGATGCATATATTTCTTATGAAATAAGAGGCAATATACATTTCATGATGAGATTTGACTGTCCCAAGTACAGATATCTCCATCCCCACCTCAGATAGCTATCTTAGGTAGGGATCTGAAATAAGCATAACATTCATTATACACTGACTGATATGGTACATGCTATAGCATAGTCCTTTTAATGTCCAATAGGATTAAAAAGAAAATGTTACAGAATGTCTTTCATAGGAAGAGTGGACATTTAATGTTACATGATTTAAGAACTCTCTGCCCAAGTTTAAGATGATCAATCAGCTTACTGTTAGGAATCTAACTGGGTTCTGAGGCTGGCTCTAGTAGGCTCTGAATGGGAAGCTTATCATATTGCCAGGATTCCTCTCAGCATGATGAATAGGGCAGGTGGGGACAAGAGAGGTTAGTTCAGAACAGTAGCGCTAAGGAGGTTAGTGACCTGTAAATGTAACTGCTTGGACAGCAAGTGCTCCATAGGCTAATTCTTTGTTCTTTTCTTAGAAATAAGTATGATTTTTCATTATCCTGCCCAGAGCCACAGGCTTTTCAGTTAGTAGTTGTAGGAAGATGAGCAGGTCCTGGTGTCTAGGATCAAGGAAATGTCTGAGCACTTCCATATCAAATGAATCAAGAGCAAAGGAATATTCAGAATAGCTTCTATCACTCCTAAGTCAGCAACGCAAGCACTTTCAGTGTGCTAATAGCTGTTTCATGAGGAGTCGGAGCCATTGCTTCACATTACCTATCATGGTGATTTAAAATAAATAAAATTTTCTGTTTAGAGCAATCTAAACAAAAAGGGAGTAGGAAAGCAATCTAAAAAGGGGGTAGGAAAGCTCATGCTTGAACCATTGTCTTTTTATTTCATAGAAAATCTGTGGCTCCAACTATCCACTGAGCATTGCCTTCATTGTGGTAAATGAATTCTGTGAGCGCTTTTCCTATTATGGCATGAAAGGTAATTTTCAAGGTCTTCCTTTACTCCACTCATCCTCATCCACATCCCAAAGAATGTCGTCTTCTTTATGCACTTATTTCTCTTATCCACCCTTCTCGCCTTCATTCAAATTGGTCTTTTCCTTTGGCCAGCACTGCCAATAAATACCTCATGGGATTTCACCTAATAACTCATACAAGCCAAAAAACAGACAGACCTAACAGAAACCAGAACACAGTCTGTAATAATAAAAATGTGAAAACTTCCATTTTCGCATTTATTTCTCAAGTTGTGAACTATATTATTGTTGGGGAGAAGGTAGGGACATTGGAAGCACCATATGATCTTTGTGATTGGCTTAAATGCTGCTATGTTTGCATATGAACTGAAGGGAGAAGGATTGCATTTGTGCAGGAAGCATAGCCCCATTCTCTCTCATAATTCCCATGGGCCTGCTGCTACTGCCTGGCAGTCACCCCACAGTCACTTCACTAATATGAGTGTTGAAGCTCGAGATCACCTTCAAAGACAAGAGATAAAATGCACTTCTGCATAAATCACTTTAATGCATCTATCTTTTTTTTGTTTTCCCTATTCCACCTCAGCTGTGCTGACCCTGTATTTCCTGTATTTCCTGCACTGGAGCGAAGATACTTCCACATCTATATACCATGCCTTCAGCAGCCTCTGTTATTTCACTCCCATCCTGGGAGCAGCCATTGCTGACTCATGGCTGGGAAAATTCAAGTAAGGAAGATGGGTGGGCACATGGCAGATGCATTGTACAGAGGTTTTGCCACTTCTAACATCTTGCTTCCAAACAAGAAGATACTTACATCATCTATGACAAATAAGCATCTCTCTAAGACTAACAACACAGAAAGACTATTTCTCTTCATTATCAGTTTTTCCAATTTTTTACATCCTTTCCAGTCAGGAATTGTTTTTATTTTTATTTTTCCTAAATCTGATTTTAATCTTCCATTCTGTAGTTTAAGATCAATTCTTGTTTTGATCTCAGGGATGATAAATTTCTTACCCACCGGGAAATTTATAATTTTAGAGACCTCAATGTGGTTAGTTATTTTAAATACTCTCCATCTCTTCTCCGGATTAAGTCATCCTTTAGTATATTCTTACGAGTTCCTCTTCTCAGCTGTTTTACTGTTTCTTATCTCTAGCCTCTTTCTGTGGTTTCCTTCTTAAGAATACAATAAATATTTCCATGAGTTAGGCTGATGGTCTATTCAGTTCCATATCTTTTAAGTCTCTCAAAATAGCACCAAGAGACATTTATGGGATAATGTTTTAGTTGTCTCCTATAGTATTATCCTCATAGGCTAAAGATGGATCTTGGCTGTCCATCACCAAATTATTTCCTATAGTCTTGTCATCTATGGATTTGTTTTAATTAGTATTTCTCAAAGTGCATTTTGTTGAAATTGGTTGATAGGATACAGTGAGTGTAACATAGGAAGATAAAGCTCTCATTGTCAAGTAAGTTTTGAAAATACTGGGCTGCATAAAGTTAAAAAGATTTCTTTACTGCATGACTTCTTAAATAGTCTTTAACATGCTAATAAACATGGTACGATCTGTAAGAGAAGGTTATGGTATGTAGTGATTCCTATAATTATTGACCATGGAATAGTTTTTCAGAATATTTTGTGGACCTAGTGTTCCAAGGAATCCTCTTTAGTAAACCTTGGTTTATATCTTGCTTGGGCTATATATATATATATTCATTGTTCTAAAGTGTTTAATCAGCATTTAATTAATATATAGCTACAACCATACCACAGTAGTAAACACAGTTTCTTGACTTGAGAGAAGGATGGTGGGAAGGTGTCTAAGATTTGCGTGTCATCCTTGCTCAGGGGCCATGCTGATCTCTGTATCATTCCAATTTTAGTATATGTGCTGCCGAAGCGAGCACGGAAGGTGTCTAAGATTTATGTTTGCTATTATAGGATGACCAAGTCCATCCAGATAGGAGATTGGCACTATATGAAGAATAAAAAGTGTAAGCCATGGTCTTTATTCAATAAATAAATTTTATAGAATAAAAGACTCTCATACATGACATAGTACTTTCATTCATTTTTAAAAAGACTTTCTTCGGGATCCCTGGGTGGCGCAGCGGTTTGGCGCCTGCCTTTGGCCCAGGGCGCGATCCTGGAGACCTGGGATCGAGTCCCACGTCGGGCTCCCGGTGCATGGAGCCTGCTTCTCCCTCTGCCTGTGTCTCTGCCCCCCCCCTCTCTCTCTGTGTGACTATCATAAATAAATAAAAATAAAAAAAAAAGATTTCTTCAAAATTGAAGCATACTGAGAGGCTTAACTGCATGCTAGAATAATATTTTTTATGTCAAGTTGCTTTTAAAAAGAGCCAGATGTTTTTAGTAATAATCTCTAGTGTGGTTTTTATACCCTGTAGCCCATGCCTATGGATTCATGCTTACAATCGTTCTCTTAAATGTGTTTATTGCCAAATATGCTTTTGGATGTCATCTCTACAACTCTCTTTTCTTTCTCTGAGTAGGTCTAGAGCATGTCCTTTCCATCTCCTCTTTTTTTTTTTTTTTTTTTTGTCTCATCAGAGCTGACCCTTTTCATGCTAGGTCTCTTTCTCTGCCATCATTTCACATACTCCTTCTCAGTTCCTAAGCTCTAATTAACCATGGCTTTGGTGGTGAAATAAAACTTAAAACTTCCTCCTCTTGACTTTCCTTTGTCACATTAACCTGTCTACAATAAAACTAAAGGAACACTAGGCTATAAGTTAAACAGTAGAAGCTCTAGACCTAACCCTAATACTAATTAATTAGAACATCACTTTACTTATTTATTTTTTTCTTTTTAAGAGAGAGAGAGAGAGCCAGAGAGAAAGCACGTGATCAGGGAGGGGCAGAGGGAGGAGAGAGGGAAACTCCAAGCATACTCAACATTCAGCTCTGACATGGCACGGGTCTCCATTCCACATGTCCAAGATCACAACCTGAGCTAAAATGAAGAGTCAAATGCTCAACCAACCTGGCCACCCGGGCACCCCAAGAATGTCACTTTAGGAATGTCCTTTCTGGGATTTCACATTCCTCATTTGCAATTGGAAGATTGGTCAAGTCTATCCAGAAGGGTTCTATTTCCTATGCTTAGCATTTCAATGACCTCCTTTCAAATGCAGAATGTCCCAACTATCTTGACTTCTTTCTCTTTCTGTTAAAGTTTCCTGCCAATAGCTTCCTCTCTTATATTCTTCGTATCTTAGACTAATTCCCTGAGCTTTTCACCTAAAAGGTTGCTTAGACTCTACTACTCTAACTCACACTCTTGTTTTTTTCTCTCTGATGATCTACCAGAAATCATCGTGTTTGGGTTCATGATAGCTGACCTTTTCTCAATCTCTCTCTCTCTTTTTTTTAAGATTATTTATTTATTTATTCATTCATGAGAGACACACAGAGAGAGGCAGAGACAGGCAGAAGGAGAATCAGACTCCCTGCAGGGAGCCCTATGCAGGACTCAATCCCAGGACCCCGGGATCATGCCCTGAGTCAAAAGCAGATGCTCAACCACTGAGCCAACCAGGTGCCCCTCAATCCTTTTTATTCCCATTCTACTTATTCTTTTTGTTCCAACAAAGAAAACTTTTCTCTAGAAGATGCTACAAGGCCTTTTGGGAAAGCCTGCCCCCTCCCTCTGATGTTAATTGCCTTAATCAATTAATGCCTTAGATTAGTCACCCAACCTCTGATACCCTACTTGCCATTATAAACCCCCTAAAGTCCCTTCCCTGGAGAGCCAACCTAGAGAGATTAGGCATTTAGAACAAGAAAGACACAACTTGAGACTGTTGGCATCTCCAGCCTCTCTCTGATACTTTCATTTCATTCTTTATATTCCAGCATATAACACTTTAAAATCACAGATGTAAACCATATAATTTCCAAAGTTCCTTCTAGTACTACTACTTATACTACTTATTCTACATATATATAAAGAGAATGCTGATGTAGTAATGCACATAAGGAATATATTGTATATGTGGTAGTATGGCATATTTCAATGTGTAAATCTCTATATATGTTCTTCCTGGAATTCCTCACTGTTCTACTTCTATTTGCCATTCATATTTCTTGGACAAATAATACAGCAAGAAGTTCCTGCTTACTTATCTCCGGGCAGTCTATTCATAGTCTCTGACTCCTTTTTTACCTTTGGGAACTTGAACATGAGGTAACTGTGATGGGGATTACAATTAACCCAAATGTTCAAGTGACCAGGCTAAACCTGAGAGCCCTTTATCTTTCTATATATCCCAGTGGTTGGGCTTAGGGAAAGTTCTTTGTGTTAGCCATCCCTTTTTCCTGTTTATCTGGAGGTTTTTCTCGACCTCTATTGGTTCCTAGAGTCAAAGACATTCTTTGATAAAAACACCTCAGGTCAAAGTATTTTCTTGTCCTAGTTCTCCTAGTTTTAAAAAAAAAAAAAATCATTGGCTGCAAATCCATCCTGTGGATACTGTGTATGTGTGGGGGTAAGTGAGGGACAGGTCAAATATAAAAAAGGAGCTTGACGGGAATGCCCATTACCTCCAACACTACAGGGTAAAGAGTTGCTCTCTCTTTTTCTGGTCTGTTTACTTCATTGACCATTACTATTTCTATGTACATTTCCAGGCAGTTCTTTCCTCCTCCACGCCTTCCTCCTCCTACTCCATTTATCCTGGCATTGAGAACAGTATGAATTCTGAGTCTATTACTTAAGTCTCTCAAATGTTTTTTTTTTAGTTTTTATTTAAATTTTTGTTAGTTAACATACAGTATAATATTGGTTTCCGGGGATCCCTGGGTGGCTCAGCGGTATAGCGCCTGCCTTTGGCCCAGGGCGCGATCCTGGAGTCCCAAGATCAAGTCCCACGTTGGGCTCCCGGCATGGAGCCTGCTTCTCCCTCCTCCTGTGTCTCTGCCTCTCTCTCTCTCTCTGCCTATCATAAATAAATGAATAAATAAATAAATAAATAAATAAATAAATAAATCTTTAAAAAAATATATTGGTTTCAGAAGTAGAATTCAGTGATTCATCACTTACATACCACACCCAGTGCTTATCACAGTGCCCTCTTTAATATCTATCACCCATCTAGCCCATTCCCACCCACCTCCCTCCATCAACCCTCAGTTTGTTCTCTATCATTAAGAGTCTCTTACAGTTTGTTCCCCGCCCCTTTCACATATGTTCATCTGTTTTGTTTCTTAAATTCTACACATGAGTGAAATAGGGTATTTGTCTTTTTCTGACTGACTTATTTCACTTAGTATAATATACTCTAGCTCTATCCAACCCATTGCAAATGGCAAGATCTCATTCTTTTTGGTGGCTGAGTAATATTCCATTGTATGTACACACCACATCTTCTTTATCCATTCATCATTTGATGGACATTTGGGCTTTCTCCATAATTTGGCTATTGTTGATACTGCTGCTATAAACATCAGGGTGCATGTACCCCTTCAAATCTGTATTTTGTATCCTTTGTGTAAATACCTCATAGTGAAATTGCTGGACCATAGGGTAGTTCTATTTTGAACTTGTTGAGGGACCTCCATACTGTTTTTTAGAGTGGATGTACCAGTTTGCATTCCCACCAACAGTGTTAGAGGGTTCTCCTTTCTCTGCATCCTCGCCAATAACTGTTGTTTCTTGTGTTGTTAATTTTAGTTATTCTGACAGGTGTGAGTTGGTATCTCATTGTGGTTTCAATTTGTATTTCCCTGATGATGAATGATGTTGAGCATCTTTTCATGTGTCTGTATGTCTCCTTTGGAAAAGTGTCTACTCATATCTTCTGCCCATTTCTTAACTGTTTATAGACTGACTGATTTAACTGTCTCAACAGGACAATCATCTACCTCTCCTTGGTGTATGTGCTTGGCCATATGGTCAAGTCCTTGGGTGCCTTACCAATAATAGGTGGACAAACAGTACACACGTGAGTAAAATCATGGAATAAACTGAACCACAGTTCTATTAGACAGATAAATGTCTCACACATTCATTACAGGTGATTTTCTGTTTTCTTACCAGAGATGTCCCTTTATTTTCCAACTTATTGTTTTATTACCAAAGTGGTTAGAAAAAAAAGTACTTTATGACCAGTTGGACTCTTTCCTACTTTATCTGTCCTCATTTGTTTTTATTAAACATTTGGAGACTTGCAGAATGCCTAGCTAGTATCCTTTTCATAAAAAATCATATGCTTAAAGACAATTATTAGAATCATATCCCCCATATTTCCTCACCTATTTACCTACCCACACATCTGTACGCTAGGATTAAAAATGTGCATAATATTTATTTTAATACATCATAGAAGTCCTATTCAAAGCTTAGATTATTTCCATCTATGTGTAGTTCCATATATTCCAGTTGCTCTGTCCCTTTTTACTTAAGCTATTGATGTTTATTGGGCCAGAGGCATTTGATACATTCTGATAGTCAGTTGATTCAGTAAGTAGATAGGATTACAGTTGCTCAAGAAGTAGATCATAGGTATTCATGTTTATAATGTGGCTATATATGTATTTATCCAATGAGTTCAGATTTTTAAATTTTAATAAATATTAGATGCCTCCTTCTCTGTGTTCCATCAAAAATCAGTAACAATTCTTCTATTAATTATAATGAATTTTAACATTTTGTTTTGTGGTTAGTAAGGGTATGTGGGATAGGTGTTTATAAGATCCTTCTATTGGTGTATCCCTTAAATTAAGATGAGAATGAGAACCAGTGAATTAACTTTGAAGTTCCTATAGTATCTGCCTCTGCCTATTGCACCCAAAGGATAAATGGTACTATCCAGAGACAAAACCTTCCTATGCAATGCATACTTTCTAGCAAAGACTCAAGGATCATAAAGATTCTAAGTGTCTCTGGGTCTCTCTGAGGAGTGTAGGTAGATGGAAAGTGCCCACAGAAATGTGAAGAAATGTGAAGGGGGTCTTTGCCCTTTTATAACTTTTTTTCTCTTTTATCTCTATATTCAATTTCTGCAGTTGTGTTTAGTATCAATATGGTTAGTATCCTTGCCTCTCCATTTCAGAGTCCTATCATTGGTTGGCCTGAGTCTAATAGCTTTGGGAACAGGAGGTATCAAGCCCTGCGTGGCAGCTTTTGGTGGAGACCAGTTTGAAGAAAAACATGTAAGAATCCTGTTATTTCTGTGATTTCAAGAATGTAGAGCAGGCATTAAAGATGTACCTGGCAGGTAGCTATTTGCCAAGATTAAAGTAAGTCACAGGTCAGGAGATCTGTTCAGTGGTGGGTACTGGTCATTAATAGAGAGAAACATTGGAATATGTTCAAAGGAAAGTGACCAGGGTGCTGAATGGACTGAAACACATCTTATGAAGAAAGGTTGAAGGAATTAGGAATTCAGCCTGGATAAGATAAGAATTAAAGAAGATATTATAGCTATCTATAGATATTGGAAGGATGTCAGTAATTAAACCAGAATTAGTGGGTGAAAGCTATAAGAAGTGTTTTCCTCAATGGAAGGAAAATTTCAAATAGAGTTTAAAGTAGTGAGTTTACTCTCACTTCAGGTATTTTAAAAGAAACTTAGTAGGCGCTTCAGGAATGGGAGGTGATGAGCAGTGTAGGTAGGATCACGTAAGCATCTCTGGCTGAGATCCCATGAAAAGGGAATATGATCATTCAGAATAAAACAGAATGAGATTTTATAGATGAACTTGTCTGGATGATCATTCCCTCTTTCCTAAATATTTTCCACTATTAGTTGGGTGGGTGGGGGGGACCAGTATGAATAAGCTAAAAATGGGCCCAAATGAGGAAGCTGTCAGAAGTAAGCAAGGCAAATAGTCTATTCTTAAATAGGCAACATTTCTGGCTTCCTCTCTTAGCCCTCAATTTTCTTTTTTGCCTGTCTTCATGTATTATTCCCTCATCTATAGCTACGTCTCATGTTTCTGGTTTTTCTCTCTCTGTTCTTTCTCTGTGTCCTGCTTCTTGTGTTTCTCCTACCCTTCAGACCATTTGAGCTATTATTTTATATTATTTATCTGTCCGGGGTACCATAGATCATAATTGCTTGCTGACTGGAGAAATACCGACCTTTGGCAGCCTTTGGGATTCTATGCACAATGAACTATACAAATAGGTGAGTGGAATAGGTTTAAAAGGGGACCAGAAGAGGAAGCAAACACACTATGAATACTACATTAGGGAAGGACAGATTATGCTATTGTGTCAGGAAAAGACCGGTGGTGCCAGAATGAGGCATAATGAATAAAGCATCAGCAACTTTATTTTAAAGTTGCTTCATTTGGTAACTGCTGCACAAAGGCATTTCAGTAATAAGTCAAATCCACCTCCAAGTTTCCACTAACCACTTCTAAGCCCACGGATTTCTTTTCATATTCTTTGGCAGACTTCCCATAAGCACTAGGGGAACTACCTTGCTTAATCAACAACTTAATCCACTGTCCTGTGTTCTAGTGCGATTCCTACCACACATTCCACAACATCTATTACTTAACCCAGTTAATCATTCACTTAACTAATTCAGTCTAAAAATATGTTGAGTCTGTAATATATGTCAGGTGCTATGCTAGGTAGTAGGGATTACAGAAATGAATAAGATATGATTTCTGCTTTAAAGGAACTCTCAGCCTACTGAAGGAAACAGACATTTAATGCAAAGAATCAATATTAGAATAGACAAGTGGCTTAGTGTATAGGATGATCATTTTTGCCTAGGAGGGGTATAAGAGTGTTAAAATGTTGGTACGGGGGTTTGAAAGATGAGTAAATGTTTGATTTATGTGTTAAAATATCAGATGTGATTTTCAGATATCATGGAGACAGTATCTGAATCTGTTTCTGTGTATGTACCTACAGCTTAGTCTGAATATGGGGTGGATATGAAGCTAGAAGACACATTGCGCTGATGATTTGTCCTGGTTTTTTTTCAGGCAGAGGAACGGACTAGATACTTCTCAGTCTTCTACCTCTCCATCAATGCAGGGAGCTTGATTTCTACATTTATCACACCTATGCTGAGAGGTTAGAATCTTTTCTGAGGGACCTCGTATAAGGTTTTCCTTTAGCCAGTCAAAAATCTTTTCAGGGCTTCCTGATGTCTATCTTCTCCTTTTACAAGGGCTTAAAAATCTGAGGGGATTTTTTTAAAAGGATTTATTTATTTATTTATTTATTTATTTATTTATTTATTTATTTATTTATTTATTTATTTATGATAGACATAGAGAGAGAGGCAGAGACACAGTAGGAGGGAGAAGCAGGCCATGCCAGGAGCCCGACGCAGGACTCGATCTCAGGACTCTAGGATCGCACCTTGGGCCAAAGGCAGGTGCTAAACCGCTGAGCCACCCAGGGATCCCTGGGATTTTTTTTTTTAATCTTGATTTGTCTGCCTCAAAAGAAGGATTATGGATTAGGTGATGAGAAGAAAGAGGATGGCTCTGCCTACGACCTCACAAACCTGAGCTTATAGAATAGAAAATCAAAGACTCAAGATTCAGAGTAATTTTTTTTTTTTTAGGAGATGTGCAGTGTTTTGGGGAAGACTGCTATGCATTGGCTTTTGGCGTTCCAGGATTACTTATGGTGATAGCTCTTGGTAAGTGCACTGGGACAGGGAAAATTAATAACCACTGATGCCTGCTACATCAGACATACCATGTAAGCACTTTATACAAACCATTTTATTCAATCCTCACACTAACCCTATTAGGTAAATATTACTGTAGGAACTTTCTCTAGATATTGGAGATAAATTAACTGAATGAAGTCAGAAACTTTAGAAAGCGGGGAATAAAGGAAAGAAAAGGAAGGAAGGAAGGAAGGAAGGAAGGAAGGAAGGAAGGAAGGAAGGAGAAGAGAGGAGAAAAGAAAAGAAAAGAAAAAAGAAAAGGAAGGGAAGGGATGGAAAAAAGAAAAGAAAAGAAAAGAAAAAGATACCCAAGGTTATATAACTAGGAATTTCCTGGAGATCTTTTTAAAAAGACTGATCTCTGTCCCCCATATGGGAGCAGTTAAGTCAGTATCTCTGCACATTGGGGCCTAGGTATCTATAATTTTTAAAATATCTAGATGATTTTAATGTGTATTCAAGGCTTAGATCCACTGCTCTACACTACTATATGTAAAGAAGCAAGGAAGGTAATGAATCCTTTCTCTCAAACTAGCTTATTTATCTGGTAATTAGAAGGCATTTTATTTTATTTTTTTTTTTAAAGATTTTTTTTTTAATTTTTTTTATTTATTTATGATAGTCACAGAGAGAGAGAGAGAGAGAGAGAGAGAGGCAGAGACACAGGCAGAGGGAGAAGCAGGCTCCATGCACCGGGAGCCTGACGTGGGATTCGATCCCGGGTCTCCAGGATCGCGCCCTGGGCCAAAGGCAGGCGCCAAACCGCTGCGCTACCCAGGGATCCCCTAGAAGGCATTTTAAATTCTTCTAAAGTAGCTTCTAGGTTTAGCTGTTTCTGCTCTCCTGGCAAGGAGTTTTCTCTTGATCAAAGAGAATAAAGTGGATTGGATAAGTAGGTGGAAACTGGTGCAGCTTAGATCAAGTGCATTCTCTTTACCACTGACAACTCAGTAATGGAAGAGTTGCTTAGTTTACACAGTCTAAAGGGAATCTTGGACGTGATTGTTCCTAATCATTGACCTGGAAACCTGTTCTCACTCTGAACCTTTGAGTGATACACCCCCCACCCCCCCACCCCTCCACCCCTCCACCCCGGAAGATATCCAGTCCAAGCACATAAAGAGCTCAATAGAGGAAGAAAGAATGCAGAAACTCAATGTTCAGTCCTGATTATTTTCTACCAGGGGGTGCTTAATAGTAATAGATTCTAATTCCAATTTCAAGTTAGTTTATGTGTTATTCCAGGAGAGCTGTGATGATACATTCCTTGCTTCCTTCTTCTGTTAAAGCCAAACATTTTCCTAAATATTGTCCAGATTTTCCACTTATTAGTGCTATGTCTCCTCTGGATCATGGCATAATAGTAATATTAACATATTGGAGTAATTATGAAGATCAAAAGAATAAAGTGAAATGTTTTATAAATTATGAAATGTTAAATAAGTACTGTTTGCCGTCCGTACTCAGCAGTTCAGTTTCCTGGGTACCAACAAATAACTCAATTCTCTGGCCTTTCATTATAATTTAATTAATTTATTTTTTCATTCACTGATTCAACGCACACTTATTTAATGAACTTTTATGTGTCAGATCCTTTGCTATCTATTAGAGTCATACTGGTGAAGAGAGTCACAGAGCTTATGCTTTGAAAAAACTAACATAGTCCAGCAGGTAAAAAGGAGACAGACATAGTAGAAATTTACAATATAGTCAATGTCACAACTGAGGAAGTATAGAGAAAGCTATGGGATCACATGGAAGGGATGTCTGACTAAAACTCTGAATGAAGATCAGGGGCAGCCGTGGTGGCGCAGCGGTTTAGTGCCGCTTGCAGCCTGGGGTGTGATCCTGGAGACCCGGCATTGAGTCCCACGTCAGGCTCCCTGCATGGAGTCTGCTTTTCCCTCTGCCTGTGTCTCTGCCTCTCTCTCTCTCTCTCTCTCTTTCTCTCTGTGTGTGTATGTGTGTGTCTCTATGAATAAATAAACAAAATCTTAAAAAAAAAAAGATCAGAAAAAGTTTGCCTAAAGAAATGGTATCTAAGGTGAGACCTAAAGGATTAGCAGCAATTAATCAAAGAAGTCAGGATATCTGTAGGACAAGGAGGTGAGACATAATTGTGACATATCTGAAGGCCTTAAAGGAATTCAGACTGCCCCAGGTATAAATGAAAAAGATAAAGAGGAGAAACTTAACAGAAATGAAGATAATGAAGAGCCTTTTAAATCATTAAGGAATTAGAACTTTATCTGGAGAATAGTAGGAAGCTACAAAAGGATTCTGAATAAAGAAGTGATTGTTAGATCACAGTCCCTGACTGTAATATGGAAAAAGAATTGGTTAAAGGTGAGGCAAGGATATTATTTATCTTGATTACTGAATTTTTGGCATTCTTTAAGATTTTGTGCTCAGGATAAGTGATTCACTCAGCTCAGACTAGTATCAGCCCTGGTAGAATTGACAAAACTTGATATGATTGGATAAAGTGATGGAGAAAATAAGTCAACATTGAATGTAGGTTTCTGACTTGAACAACTAGGTAGTAGTGGGATCATCATACTAATGAATTTAGTTTTGGACATGTTACATATTAGATGTCCTTGAAACATCTAATTGGAGTTATCAGTTATCTGGAAATACAGTTTTAGAGCTCAGAAGAAATATTTGGACTACAGGTAAAGATCTAGAGCTATTAGTGTATGGATAGCAATTAAGCCATGAAAATAGATGAAAGGGTGATGGGCACTGAGGGGGGGGCACTTGACAAGATGAGCACTGGGTATAATACTATATGTTGGCAAATCGAACTCCAATAAAAATATACAAAAGAAAAAAATAGATGAAATAATTAAAAGATAATAAGATTAAAGTAAAAAGAGGGCTAGGATAGAACTCTGAGGAATACCAGCATTAAAAGATAGGTAAAGAGTAGGGCACCTAGGTGGCTCAGTCAGTTAAACATCCAGTTCTTGATCTCAGGATTGTGAGTTCAAGTCCCAAATTGGGCTCCACACTGGGCATGGAGACTACTTAAAAAAAAAAAAATAGGCAAAGAGGAAAAGAAAAGCCAACAAACGAAACTAAGAACGAGTGGCCAAAGTGGTAGCAGTTTTAAGGGAATTGTTCAGAGTAACAAATGTTACTGAATGGGCAAGTGAGATCAGAGAGAAAAATGCCCATTGAATAGAGCAACAAGAAGGTATTGTTGAACGTCAGTTATGGTAGATTGGTGAAGATCCAAAACTGTTTAGAGTGGGAAGTGAATAAGAGGTGAGAAAGGGAAAATGGTATATATAACTGAATGTGACATGGAGTCAAGAGAGGATGTCAGGCATGCTTAATTATTATTAGGGAGACTCTAGTAGAGAAAGACATTAAAGATGTAAGGAAAAGATAGTATAATTAGTACGAAAGCACACATGGCAGGATTACCTTTGTAATGATGAGGAACGTCAGAACATCACCTTCAACTAACTGGAGGGAGGAGAGGATAGGTGTGGGGATACAGGAATTAATAGGTTCGGTGGCAGGAAGTTAAGATAATTTCCATTTGATGGCTTCTGTTTTCTTTGTGAAGTGGGAGGCAATGAGGCAATATCCTCTACAGCAAGGAAGAACTAGAAGAGAAACTTAAAGTTCCTATTCTTCTTTAGTTAAGTGGCCTTGATGTTCAAACGTGGTCTTATCCAGTTTATCACCTGGCCTTCCTTTTGTTACCCCACTGTCCCCTACACTATTGAAATTTTTAGCCTCTTTTTAGGATCATTCTTAGTTTCAGGAGCAATCTTTTTTCCCCTCCAGAATCTTCCTCTTGTCTAGATACCTCTTTATCTGCCCACTTGTCTCCCAGGATTAGCATCCTTTCTCTTAACCACTTTTTTTTTCTGTCAGCAATAAGAAGGCTGTAGTAGATAAAGGGTAATATTTGGAGAAGCTTTGGAGAAACCGAGAGAATGATTTAAAAAAAAAAAGTGGTCAAATGAATATGAGAGGAATAGAGAGTTTAGAAAGTTAAAGTAAGGAAAAGTAAGGGGATTCAGGCATTCTGGTGCATAAAGATACTGGAAAGTGCTACTGGTCACTGACAAAGACATCTTGGTAGAAGATCTACTAGAGGGACATGTTGCTGGAGTTGAGAAATCTATTAAGGAGGAAAGTACATCTGGGATGGTACCAAGATAGAGTCTTCCTGCTGATTTTAGTTAATAAACTTGAAAAAAATATATTTACTATTTAATAATTACAAAAATAATATCGTCTAATTTCTGGTCATTTGGAAAAAAGAAAGAAAAATGAGAAAATAAAATTAGCTTATAATTATCTGTGGAGATGTGGTTAAAGAACATGGGGTAGGGATGCCTGGGTGGCTCAGCAGTTGAGCATCTGCCTCCCTGCAAGGAGCCTGCTTCTCCCTCTGCCTATGTCTCTGCCTCTCTCTCTATGTCTCTCATGAATAAATAAATAAAGTCTTAAAAAAAAAAGAACATGGGGTAAGGAAAAGAGAATAAGCTCAAGTACAATAGTACGGAAGAGAATTTTTTTGTAGGAATGATGAATAGTGGTTAGAATGTAGAGTACTTAAGAGAAAATAATGAAGCATAATGTGGGAAATCGTAGATTGAGGTGAGCTCTACAGAGGCCATATCTTTTTTATCTTTAGTACCAGGAGTGCCTAGCACAGTGTATAGTGCAAGAATGAGTGGATGAGATGCTTTATGGTGATTAAGAGCATAAATTTTTGAGTCAGGCAGGCCTTAGGTCAAAAATGCAATTTCTGGCATTTTCTAGCTATGTAATTTGTACAAATTGCCTAATTTCTTTTATCTTCAATTTCTTCAATAAAATGGAGAGAGTAGTACATATTTCTTTTTTCAGGTTAAATCAGTTAATGTATGTAAAATGCTTAACATTTTACATATAATAATAAACTTTAAAGATGGTTAGTGATAATAATAACCATCAGGATAATAATGAAGTTGGGAAGGGCTTTCATGCCAGGAGTTTGGGCTTTTTAGGTAGGTCCTGGAAAGAAGGATTTAATTTGGCATCAGATAAGAGAAGGAAGAAATCAGGGATTGAGAAACTAGTCGGTAGCCATTTTTCTTTTAAAGGTTTTATTTATTTATTCATGAGAGAGAGAGAAAGGCAGAGACACAGGCAGAGGGAGAAGCAGGCCCCATGCAGGGAGCCCCGCGCGGGACTCGATCCCAGGTCTCCAGGATCACATCCCGGGCTGAAGGCGGTGCTAAGCCGCTGAGCCACCCAGGCTGCCCTAGCCATTTTAATAATCCAGGGCAGAGGTTGTGAGGTCCTACACAAGAGTTGTGGCAGTAGTCATGCAAAAGAAGAGCAGACAGGAAATACATTGATGAAAGAATCTCAATGAAAAGTTGATAAAATATCAGATGTAGAGTTAGAGAAGACAGATTTCAGAGATGATTTCTATTTCTGTGATACAACAAAATCTCAACAGATTACTTCCCTTAAGAACTGACCATTTTAGGGATGCCTGGGTGGCTCAGCAGTTGAGTGTCTGCCTTTAGCTCAGGGCGTATCCTGGAGATCCAGGATCGGAGTCCCACGTTGGGCTCCCTGCATGGAGCCTGCTTCTGCCTCTGCCTGTGTCTCTGCCTCTCTCTCTCGGTGTGTCTCTCATGAATAAATAAATCTTTTTTTTAAAAAAAAGAACTGACCATTTTATTCTTCTCTTGGCTTCCATAATTTGTGTAATTCCAAAGTCAGGAAATTTAATCAGTCCCCTCCCATGAAAAGATTTGCCGGTCACTCCTACACTTTGGCAGCCTTTACTTAGCAATGACATACCAAATATGTTAAACGAGAAGCTAAGAACCTTTTTTTGTGTATCAACTGCAGTTGTGTTTACAATGGGAAGCAAAATATACAGAAAACCACCTCCTGAAGGAAACATAGTGGCTCAAGTTGTCAAATGTATCTGGGTAAGTCTAAATTGTTTACCTGCCTTTTTCAATCAATGGGAAAGAGATGCTATGCTGACCATAAAGGCCTTCAAAAATAGGTATTCATTTTTCCCAAAGACCTCTGTTCTACCTCTGTACCTTTTGCCAAACTGAGATTAATCCATCTTCCTCTGTGCCTCTACTCAACCATTAAGTAAATAATAATAATAATGTAACTTTTTTTAAATTGGCAAATACCTTCTGTAATGTGTATGTGTTATATATGTTGCCAAAAGGACACAAGAATAGATAAAATTATATCTGAAATATTCTGAAATTCAAAGTCTGATGAAATCAAAGAGTTGGAGTAAGTTACTTAAAGTATGTGTGTCTGAGGGAAGGGATAATGAATTGGAAAAGGCAGGGGTGGTTTCATTTGTCTCTCCTCTCTCTACCATAGTTTGCTATTTCCAACCGTTTCAACAACCGCTCTGGGGATATTCCAAAGCGACAACACTGGTTGGACTGGGCAGCTGAGAAATACCCTGTAAGTTGGAACTGCAGAAATATTTTATGGTTCCATAGAGATTTTCCTAAGTCCAAACTGATTCCCTTTTGCTTCATTTGACCTCTTCTCTTACTGTTCTAGCACATTTCTACTCTTAGCAAGAAAACCAAGTCTAACAATTTAGCCTGTTCCTTCTTTTTTGCAGAAGCAGCTCATTATGGATGTGAAGGCACTGACCAGGGTACTATTCCTTTATATCCCATTGCCTATGTTCTGGGCTCTTCTGGATCAGCAGGTAAAATAGTTCTTTTGAAAACTACCCCTTCTTTCAGCCCTTTTTCCCTCACAGGAAAAAGATTTCTAATAATAACATTTGTCTGCTCTAGGGCTCACGATGGACGTTGCAAGCCACCAGGATGAATGGGAATTTGGTGAGAAAAGATTTCCTAGAGAAATTTATTATTTTCTTCATAATAAATAAATTTCCTTTTTTTAAAGGAAAAATTATTTCTTTGTGTTTTTGCCTGAAAACTGACTTAAGATCAGAAGAAAGGTGCCTTTAACATCAAGGTACTGAGTAGGCAAAATTTAAAAAGCTACTCTAGAAATAAAAAATAGAATCTTATCTTGAGAAACCAGGACTATAAGGATGGAAAGGTTTAAATGTATACAAGGAAGTACTGAGAAGATAGTAAATGAAGTGATACAGGCTTGGCATAGAGATTTTTTTCTCTCATCTAAGCCTTCCTGGGGCACAGCAGGCACAGGCTTGATTTTGGATCTACTACACATTTAGCCCCATTTTCAGACAGGGATCATGTAGAGGACCTGGAAGGGCAGTATTTTATACATGGGTAAGGAATGGGAAAGTTGTAAACAGTATTTTCTGTTTTTCTAATCTCCATTCTTTGGCAAATTCCAAGTTTCATCTCTGCTTTCAATTGTACTGTTTAGATTATTATATTGTTTTTCTACCATCTTATTTGCGAAGAAGGCAGGGTAGAATGATGCCATTATTTTATCAACCAGTCTATTTGGAGTCTGCCAAATACAAGTTTACTTTTTCCCTTTCTCTTGCTGTCCAGAATTTACTATGGTTGTTCTCTTGTTGACCCCCTGGAGAACAACTTTGGAAACACTATGTATTGGTGGAAGTTTTCATCTTAACCATGTCTGGTATCACACATTACCACCTACAACTGCAGTGACTAAAATTAACAAAACACACTGACTCTATTCTCTCTCAAGAAAAAGAGTATTCTCTCTTAGGCCTCCCTGCCTTTAGCAAATATAGCCTGAAGCCATTCCCAGTCTGTTTCCCCAAATACCCTTAAAAGCACAATGTGGCCCTGAACCAAAGACCTGGTAGATTTTATCTTTTGTGTCTCAACTGCCAAAGAGCAATTTTTTTAAGACAGAGATAGCACAAATGATGGGAAGGGGCAGAGGGAGAAGGACAGAGAGAAACTCAAGCAGGCTCCACTCATCGCAGGTAACTAGCAGTATTTTTGATCTAAGCTTTACTTGTCTTTAGCCACCATATAATTGTAATTCATTATAATGTTTCAGGGTTTTTTTGTGCTCCAACCGGACCAGATGCAGGTAGGAGATTTCTCCATACTCATGGGGATATATGGCTTTCCTCATCTCTACGTCTATCTGAAGTATTAGGATCACCAACCATAATTGGGTGTTTGTTTCCTTGTACGTTGAGAAGGGTTAACGGCAGGGATGAAGATATTCTCCTTCAGCCCCACACTTCTCTTTCACATCCTCTTTTAAGTAAGCAGCTCCTGCCCAACTCCAAGGAGAGTGACTTTTGAGCTCACAGGAAAAGTATAAGCATTGGATTTTTTTTCCATGTTAAGGTAGGATCTTGGAAATATTGTCTAACAAAGTGTAAAGCTTTGTTGTATGAGTAATGAAGTCAGAATCTCGGTTTATTGGTGACTCCCAGTTCTTTTTTTAACTCTTGTTTAATCACCAATTCTTCCTTCTCTCCTTTTCTCCATGACATTTTCCCTTGGGCTGGGGAACAAGAGAAGTGAAAGTAGGAGGATGTACTACTAACTGATTGCCAGAAAAAACAATTGAGAATGAAATTGGTTCTGTGGGATATTGATTGATTGATTGATTTTACTCATGAGAGATAGGAAAGAGAGGCAGAGACTTAGACAGAGGGAGAAGTAGACTCCCTATGAGGAGCTTGTTGTGAGATTTGATCCCAGGACCCAGGGATCATGACCTGAGCTAAAGGCAGACACCCTCAACCACCGAGTCACCCAGGCGCCCTAGTTCTTTAGGATGTTTAGAGGCTGAGGTACTATGCAGGAGAAATTAGAGTCCTGGGTGTAAAGGGACTGAGAGATGTGGAATCATTCTGTACTTAGTATGATGAAAGTATGTTTGAATGTTAGAGAGAGTGCACATAAGCAAATGAGAGCACATGCTTACACTCAAGACAGAAAAACACTTATAACTAATCCTTTTTACCATGGTATTACAGGTACTAAATCCTCTTCTGGTTCTTATCTTCATCCCGTTGTTTGACCTTGTCATTTACCGTCTGGTTTCCAAATGTGGAATTAGCTTCTCGTAAGTGCTCACTATGCCTTTGTGGCTCAGATTGACTTAATATTTGCTCAGCTTGATAAGATTCAATGTCAGTACTTTTCTACTTCGTTGATTTGTTTTGCCTTCTCATATTTCTGCTTCATTGTATCCAAGTTAATTAAATGCTTATTGGTATTGGAGAATGGGAATTGAATGTAACTAATTCTCATTATGGAGAGTCCAAGCCATTACTACAGATTTAACTGTGTGATGCTGAAGGGGTAAATCTAAGCTTCGTGGAAAGTCAAAAGTATGTGAGAATAGGCTCCTAAATCCACTTGCTGCTTTGTTCATGAAATGTTGCCTCTTCAAAGAAGTAGAAAGCCTCTGATAACAACTAATCCCCTTAAATCTTTTATTGTCCATGTAAAACAAAGCAAATACATGGTAAGAGTGAAAATAGAGTTGTCTCTACTGCTTTTCTCCCATTCTAAATAGAAGCACTGGGTGTTGTATGGAACTGTTGAATCACTATATTGTACACCTGAAACTAATATTAAATTATCTTAACTAACCGGAATGTAAAAACTTAAAAAAAAATGTTTTGCTTTGAAAACTTGATAGAGGAGGGTTTCAAGCCTCCTCTAATTCTTGATTTAATAGCAATTTTTTTGATGGCCATATTAGCATATCCAAATGACCTTTTGTCATTTACTCATTAGTTGAGCAGATATTACTGAGATTAGCACCAACGCCATGCAAATACAACAGCACAAATATTGCCCTGAAGGAGTTCACTGTTTAGTAAAGGAAGTAGAACACATGCAAGGATAATTATTACACAATGTGAAATATATCAAGTGCAGTAAGAAGGGAATTAAAATGTTAGGGAATTATAGAGAAAGAAGAAAGTCTTTCCTGCTGCCAGAGTCAAGAAAGACTTATGAAGGAGAAGGAAATGGGGTAATAACTAATGTATAGTACCTGGCATATGGTAAAGTGTCCAAAATATCTGGCTGAATTACTATTATTTTCTGGTATGATGACAATGGAAAGAAAGACCATCATAAACAAAAGTTGAGGTAGGAAAATGTTCAGCATGATGAGTAGAGAAAGAAAGGATATATGAAGGGAAGTTCTAGGAAATACTTTGAAAAGTACCTAGGACCAACTCAGGAAAGGTCTTTAATGGTAGGCTTAGAGGGTCTTGATTTTATTCTTTAGAGTCTAAAGTTTAGACATAATTGTCTCTCCCTTTCCTCTGTAGATCGCTTAGGAAAATGGCTGTTGGTATGATCCTAGCAAGCTTGGCATTTGCAGTTGCAGCGGCTGTAGAGATAAAAATTAATGTGAGTTCAATAAATCTTAAGCTTCATGAGGGCAAGACCATATCTTGTGTTCTCTCTTCTGACTCGTTCAATCTTGATTGCCTGGGACCTAGAACAGTACCTGTTTTGAAGAGGATGTGTCATAACTACCTGTGGTAAATAAGTAGATAAGGGATTGAACAGCAATGTAAAATGAGGCCCACCTCCCACCTGAATGATTCAGAGTATATTGTCAAGGAATTCCCAAACACTAATCCAAGCTATCATCTCTTTGGGAAGACAGGTTTTTGAATATTTGGTAGATCAAGTAGCCATTATTGGGGAATGACGTATGAGGTCACAACTGAGTCGAAAATCATGGAGTTTGTCATGTAGTATCTGTGCTTGCTGCACTGAGCTGGTGTATCCCCCTCCAAACTGCCTTCAGAGTTTTCTAAGCCAAATGGCCTTCAGAGAGAGAAAACTATGTCCTCCCGACCAGATGGACTAGACTGTCAGAGATAGGACTGAGATATATGTTCTCATTGTATGGGAAAAGTTTTGGTAATTCTGACATGTGATCTCTGTCCTAAGAAAATGACGCCACCGCAGCCTGGTCCCAAAGAGATTTTCCTGCAAGCCTTGAATCTGGCAGATGAGGAAGTAAAGGTGACAGTACTGGGAGATGAAAACAATATTCTGTTGGAAGAGTCCATCAGATCCTTTCAGGTGAGATATGGACTTGAATAAATTAGAAACACATTCAGATTATGCAACAAGATGACAGCATAATATAGTGGTTAGAAGTATACCCTTGTCAAACGGTCAGACGGTCTCCAGTCCAATTCCTGGTTCCACCATTCCCTAGCTATAAGACTCTGAACAAATTTTATTTTATCTCTAAACCTCAGTTTCAGCCTCTGTAAAATGGCAATAATTTTTATGCCATGAGCTGTTGGAAGGATAACTATTATATGTAAAGAGTTTAGCATAGTGTCAGGGGCATTGTAAGGTCTCAGGTTTTAATTTGTATTGTTATTTCAAACTGCCTCCTAATATCACATGCTCTGGAAAGATTTGGCTTGCATATTTTCAGATTACCATACATATTCTGAAATATTTATATTTTTAAAAATTATTTATTTATTTATTTATTTATTTATTTATTTTAGAGAGAGAGAGTGTATGAGTGGGAGGGGGAGAGGGAGAGGGAGAGAGAATCTCATGTAGACTCCTTGCCAAGTGCAGACCCTGAGATGGGGCTCGATCTCACAACCTGAGGTAAAACCAAGAGTCAGATGCTTAGCTGATGGTGCCACCCAGTCGCCCCTGAAATATTTACTTTAAAATATTATTTTTTAATGATAAAAATATATCATAGATATATATTGTTGAAAATTGGAGACTATATAGAAAGACATAAAAACCACTTAAAATTCCATCATCCAGAGATGATCAATTAGCACTTTTGTATACATGAATAATTTCTAAAAAGCAGTCACATTCTACATGCTATGTTGAACTTTGATTTTTTTCTTAACATTAATAGAGTCATTAAGTATATTTTTATGCATAAGACATTAGATAATTTGAGAACATGATTTAATGGATATATGATATTCCATTTTATGGATATATCCTGGTTTATTGAAGTATTTCCTTATAGGTATTTAAGTTTCTATTATTAATATGCGTAATCCTATAATGAACATCCTTACTCATAAATCCTTATGCATGCCTCTGATTACTCTCATATGACATATTCCTAAAAATAGAATTAGTAGGTTAAAGGGTAAAGTTGAAAGTATCTGATTAGCTTACCCATCCTGGGATTCTATGAGATAGTGACAGGGTAGAAAGTGAATGTGACAATTTCTTCATTCTACAGAAGATGCCACACTATGCCCAGCTCCACCTAAAGACAAGAAGCCAGGATTTCCACTTCTACCTAAAATATCACAATATGTCTGTCTATACTAAGCATTCTGTGGAGGAGAAGAACTGGTACAGTCTGATCATTCGAGAAGATGGAAAAAATATTTATAGCATGATGGTAAGTTAAAGAGTAGCTTAGGTTCCAAATTGTTATCTGAGAATATTTTGATCAGCTCATCAATACCTTACCAAAGATATGCTTGATGATCAGATTATCTGATTATAAGTTCCTTGTCATCGGCTGTAACTGATTTTTACTTTCCTCCATTATAGGTGAAGGATGAAGAAAACAAAACAACCAGTGGGATGACAGCCATAAGGTTTGGTTGTCAAGGAGACCCAAGGCCACTCTGTTTTGAATACTAGTCTCTTCTGATCTGTGGGGCTTCAGATAAAGCAGCTTTACATTCTACTTGTCTTGTACAGGGATTCTGTCTCCTAAATATCAAGGGCATTGGTGTCAGAAGCATATTCCAGAACAATGAGAGGCAGATAGGCTTGCTTTCCCATATGGTATTAAAAAGACGACCCTGTATCTGTATATGCCCTCTGTGCTCTGATGCATACATCCCTTTCTGTTGAATTTTGTCCCCTTATTTTTCTCTCAGGAAAATAATTGAGTACTTTCCTCTCTGTGATCACCAGAGAAAAATTTAGAAGTGACCAAATAATCCTCCCTTCATGGTTGCTAGTTGAATATCTCTTATTGTTACAGTGTTTTTAAAGTATAGTTTTATTATAAACCTGTAGAGGCACCTGTGTTGTAAAGGTACACCTTTGGAGTCAAAAGACTTGATTTCAAATCCAGATAAGGCTGAAAGTCATGTCAGATGGCCAAGGAAAGTTATGGAGATGGAGCACCCAAGAGGTCACTTGCTCTCTGTAGCAGGAAATCTAGCATGAAATAGATACACATGCCTATGGTCACCAAGATCACATGGTTGCTGTTGAGATTAGCACTTTGGAGGAGAACTTCTAATGAGATGTCTGAACTTTGCTGAAGGGTGGAACAATCATTATAATTTGCTTTTGGATATGCTTTAGAAAAAGTATACAGCTCAAAATAAGTAAGGCAATAGTGAGGATAGGACTTCCCGGGGTTGGAGAGCCATGGGAACCATTGGAACCTCCAGAAAGGGTAAAAGGAAATTTCTAGATCAGTGCAGGATTATCTAACGTTCAGGAATCAACATTAGGGGTTCTAGAGGAAACTGCCCTTCTTATCTTAAGAGAGATTAGTACAAAACTATCAAAATACCAAAACCCATACTGAGGAAACAGTTTAGGGAAACAGGTCCAGGTGACTAAAAAGATCATTCTAGAAGAGTCCAGGATTGTCTGCAGATTCCAACATGATAACTCAGCCTACTAAGGACTGGGAGTCTAAGTTTTATATAAGTCAAATCAGACTTCATTTATAAGAAGATACAGTATCATTTTTAGGTAAATACTAGTATATATTTTTTATTTGTATACATAATTATTTTTCTTAGTGGAGGCTCCATTGATGAATCTCACCATTATAAGAGGGAAAGAAATTGGATGCACCTAAGCCGGATTAGTGAGGAAACAGACTGCCTGCCATGGGTGATCATGATAATGTCCATCCTAGCTAGAGATGATGCGAGGGTGTGGCAGATGGAAAACTAATACCTCGGGAAAGATAAAGTGAAGGATAACTAAGACTACTGATTATTTCTTATATTTGAGTTCATTTATTCATCCACTTAACAATATATATCATATACATTTTGCGTGCCCAAAACCATTCTAGTTACTGGGGATATAGGGGTAAACAAGTGTCCCTGTTTGTGAGGGTTTGTCTGATATGTAACAATGTCTCTACCCTTAGGTTTGTTAATACTTTACATAAGGAGATCAACATCTCCCTGGGTACAGATGTCTCCCTCAGTGTTGGTGAAGACTATGGTGTGTCTGCTTACACAACTGTACAAAGTGGAGAGTAAGAGCATTACCCTGGTGGAGTTTTTATTTTTATCAACAATTGTTCTTAAATGTTTTCTCTCCATATAGATAGGGGGATTAGGTATATCTCAGCTAATTTTGAGTATACTCAGGTTCACTGTTTTGTACTGTTCTACTAATTCATAAGACTTGGGGAGAAAAATTTTTGAGTTAAATAAGAAAACTTAGGGCCTGAAATCCACAAAAGACGATGATTTGTGCCTATTTTATTTAGATTTAAAGTGTAAAAAAATACGAATAGGTAATGAAGAACTCAGATCAGTGGCAGAAAAACCTGGCATAAAAATAATTCACTCCTAGAGACTTCTCTTTAAAGAGAAATGTTGGCTTTGCTGCTTGACTCACCCTGAGTAGAAAGATGAGATCAGCTTTCCCCCTGGAGATGGGAGTGTTTTTCTAGGTTGTGGTGTTTATGCTAACTAAAATTGTCCTGTTCCAGATACCCTGTGGTACATTGTAGAACAGAAGATAAGGACTTTTCACTGAATATGGGTCTACTAGAGTCTGGTGCAGCATATCTGTTTGTTATTATTAATGTAAGTAGCTCATGGCCACCCCTGCTCTCTCCTTCCATATAACTATATTTATATCTATGTATCTATATCTGCATCCGAATTTATCCTATAATCACATACTTATTTCTAGTGTAAAGTGATACGTTCTATCATGACTTTAGAAAGCCTACTAAGGTCTCTAGGGACATTAAAATACAATACATAACATTGGCAGTAGGCATATAATAGAAATATAGAATGATATAATATGTGGCCTTTTGTGTCTGGATTCTTTCATTTGGCATATTTTTCAAGGTTCATTCATATTGTAGCATGTGTCAGTACTTCTATTGATATTGGTACTACCAAAAATATTCTGTTTCTCGGCACTACCAAATAATATTCTACTGTATACATGTAACATGTTTTATTTGTCGATTCATCACTTAATGGACATTTGGGTTGTTTCTGCCTTTTCACTATTATAAATAATGTTGTTAAGAACATTCGAGTACAAGTTTTTGTGTGGCCCTGTGTTTTCACCTCTCTTGGACATATACCTAAGGAGTGGAATTGCCAGGTCACATGGTAATTCTATGTTTAAACATTTGAGGAACCATTAGAAAGTTTTCCAAAATGAATTCCATTTTACATTCCCATCAATAGTATATGAAAGTTACAGTTTCTCCACATCTTCACCAATGCTTGTTTTTTTGTTTTTTGTTTTTTCATCCTAGTAGGTATGAAATGGTAGCTCATTGTAGTTTTGACATGTATTTTCCTAACGGCTTCTGATATTGAGCATCTTTTCATGTACTTATTGGCCATTAGCATACCTGCTTTGGAGAAATGTCTATTCAGATCCTTCACCAAATTTCTAATTGGATTCTTTATTATTGAGTTATAAGCATTCTTTGTATTTTTTAGATATGATTTAAAAATATTCCCCCCCCAAAAAAAAATAAAAAATAAAAATATTTCCCCATTCAGTAGGTTATTTTTTTAACTTTCTTGATGGTGTCCATTGAAGCACAAATATTTTTATTTTTTATGATATTCAGTTTATTTTTCTTTGGTGCTTGTGCTTTTGATGTCATATCTAAGAAACTGTTGCCGAATCCAAAGTCATGAGGATTTATACCTATGTTTTCTTCTAAGATCTTTATAGTTTTAGCACCTATTTTTAGGTCTTTCATCCATTTTGAGTTAATTTTTGCATATGGTATGAATTAGGGAGTTAACTTTTTTCTTTTGTATGTGAATATTCAGTTGTCCCAGCACATTTTGTTGAAAAGACTGTTTTTCTCCCATTAAATGGCCTTGGTGCTCTTGTCAAAAATCAGTTGATCATAAATGTGAGGGCTTATTTCTAGACTCTATTCTATTTCATTGATCTATATGTCTGTTCTTGTGCTAGTACCATCCTGTCTAATTGTTGTTACTTTGTAGAAAATTTCAAAATCAGGAAATATAGGTCCTTCAACTTTATTCTTCATTTTCAAAATTGGTTTGGCTACTATGGGCCCCATGGATTTCCATTTTTGGGTCAGCTTAGAATCAGAAACCAGCTGGGATTTTGATAGAGATTGTATTAGATATGTAGGTGATTTTGATGAATATTGCTATCTTAACAATATTAAGTCTTCTGATCAGTGAATATGAGATTTCTTCCCATTTATTTAGATCTTCTTTAAGACTTAATTTTTTTCAATAATATTTGTAGTTTTTAGAGTATAGATTTTACATTTACTTTGTTAAAATTTATTCATAAGCATTTTATTCTTTATGATGCTATTGGGGTTTTTTGTTGTTTTTGTTTTAGACAGAGAGGAGTGGGGAGGGGCAGAGGGAGAGAGAGAGGGAGAATCTCAAACAGGCTCCACACCCAGTCCAGTGCAGAGCCTGACATGGGGCTGAATCTCACAACCCTGAGATCATGACCTGAGCCAAAATGAGAGTGGGACACTTAACCAACTGAGCCACCTAAGTGCCTCATGATGCTATGGTTAATGGAATCATTTCTCTAATTTCATTTTTGGATTATTCATTGCAAGTATATAGAGAAACAATTGATTTTGTATGTTGATCTTATATCTTGCAAACTTACTGAATTCATTTTTTGGTTTTTTAGTTTGTATTAGTTTTATAGTTTTTTTTAGTGGACCCCTTGGGACTTTCTGCATACAAGACCATATCATCTGTATAGAGAGAGCTTTACTTCTTCCTTTTCTTTTTTTTAATTTTATTTAAATTCAATTTGCCAACGTATGGTATAACACCCAGTGCTCATGTCATCATGTACTCTCCTTAATGCCTGTCACCCGGTTACCCTATCCCCCCACCCACTTCCCATTCTGCAACCCTTTGTTTCCCAGAGTTAGGAGCCTCTCATGATTTATCTTCCTTTTTAATTTTTTGCCACTCAGTTTGCCTCCTTCCCTTATGGTTTCTTTCACTATTTCTTACATGCAGCCTTTATCATTAGGTATGTTAGTTTGGGGGTTTTCATAGATACATTTATTTTTATCTTTTTTTATTTAAATTTAATTAATTAACATATAATATATCATTAGTTTCCAATGTACAGTTATTTATCAATTGCATATAACACCCAGTGCTAGTTACATCATGCCCCCTGCTTAATGTCCATAGACATAATTTAGTAGGCTAAGTTCCCTTCTATTTCTAGTTTGTTGAGGTTTTTGTTTGTTTGTTTTTTACCATGAAAAGGGGCTGAGTTTTGTTAAATGCTTTTTCTATGTATGTCTATTGAGATAATTATGTGGTTTTTGTCCTTTATTCTATTGATATGTTATATTACCTTAATTAATGTTCAGATGATGAAACAATCCAGTAGTAGTTTTCCAGTGCTGCTATAACAAGTTGCCACAGATGGGGTGGCTTAAAAATAGAAGTTTATTGTTTCACAGTCATGAAAGCGAGAAGTTTAAGACAAAGGTGTTGGTAGGGCTGATTCCTTCTGAGGGTTATGAAGAATCTTTTCCACGCTTTTCCCTAGCTGTAAAGAAGAATCTTTTCCATGCTTTTCCCCTAGCTTCTAGTGGCTTTTTGGCAACATTTGGTATTCCTTAATGTATAGAAGAATCACCATAGTCTCACCTTCATCTTCATATGGAATTCTTCTTGTGTGCTTGCTGTGTCCAATTTGCTGCTTTTTTACCAAGATACCAATTATATTGGATTAGGGCCCACCCAAATGCCCCCATTTTAACATGACTAATTATATCTGCAACAACCCTATATCCAAATAAGGTCACATTCTCAGTTAGAACTAAGAGTTAGGAAAAAAAAAAAGAACTAAGAGTTAGGACTTCAACATGTGAATCTTAAGGGGACGCAATTCAACCCATAATACTTGTATTCCTGTTTTTTTTCCACTTTTCATTTGTTCTGTCTTTTGTAAGCTACTCCAGATAGAAGTCCTATATATTGTTTCTGAATGCCAGTATCTAATAAGCATTTAGAGTAGAGATCATCAGTTGGAGTCCAGGGCCCAGTGTTTTCCATAGTCCTGTTTTGTTTGGCCTGGACACTACTGAAAAAAGTAATAATAATCACCATTATTTGACAATACTTAAAATTCAGGAGATATCACCTAAGAAGCTGAATTCTTTTTTTTAATTTTTATTTATTATTTATGATAGTCACAGAGAGAGAGAGAGAGAGAGAGAGGCGGAGACGCAGATAGAGGGAGAAGCAGGCTCCAGGCACCGGGGACTCGATCCCGGGTCTCCAGGATCGCGCCCTGGGCCAAAGGCAGGCGCCAAACCGCTGCGCCACCCAGGGATCCCCCCCTTTTTTTAAATTTTTATTTATAAGAAGCTGAATTCTTAACATTTTTTAAAAACAAAATCAGAAGATTTAATAACAGATATTACCATGTCAATTGACTGGTGCTGTAGTGGCTTTTCACTTTAGATGGGGCTTGTGCTATCCACTTTACCACAGCCCCCATCATTCCCATTCAGCCTGATTCATTTACCTAATTATCTGCCTGTGAGCATTTGAGTATTTGACCTTGATTTAGAAGTTCAAGTCATGGTCTCCCCTTAGCCTAAGAAAATGCAAACATACACCTGTGTATTATTCACAATATCATCTGAAGCAAAATTTACCTTCCTATTTTGAACCCAATGTCCCTTTGACTCAGAGGATCAAGAACATTTGGATATCAAAGAGTTTTGATTTCAAGGACTTCTGATCTTGATGCTTTAACTACCACTTTAATTACATTATATTTTAGATATTACACCTACTACCTAGTAATAGTTTCATTCCAATAAATATATATAATTTTAGAATTTTTATCCTATTTATAACAAATGTTAGTAGACATAGCCTATATAAAATAAAGCCAACTATAGCTAAAAACCTGCATAGCAAAAGTACTTCTAGAAAAAGCAATAAAGGTTTTAGAATCATGTATATTTTGGTAACATTAGTAACAAAAAAAATTGATCCTGAAAAAATCCTTTTGACTAAAATTCTACAGAAAAAATTGTCTCTTTTTGACATAATTTTAATGTGTAAGATTTGAGTTCAAAAATAATGGCCAGTAAATAGAATTAAAAATAGCAGGCAGTATTTGATATGGATTTTTCAAAACTGATCAACAAAATCTTTAATGTACCCTGATGAACATGGATGCAAAAATTCTTTTTTTTTAAAAGGTATTTTTTTATTTATTTATGATAGTCACAGAGAGAGAGAGAGGCAGAGACATAGGCACAGGGAGAAGCAGGCTCCATGCACCGGGAGCCCGATGTGGGATTCGATCCTGGGTCTCCAGGATCACGCCCTGGGCCAAAGGCAGGAGCTAAACCGCTGCGCCACCCAGGGGTCCCAGGATGCAAAAATTCTCAACAAGATACTAGCCAATAGGATCCAACAGTACATTAAGAAAATTATTCACCATGACCAAGTAGGATTTATTCACGGGACACAAGGCTGGTTCAACACTCGTAAAACAATCAATGTGATTCATCATATCAGCAAAAGAAAAACCAAGATCCATATGATCCTCTCATTAGATGCAGAGAAAGCATTTGACAAAATACAGCATCCATTCCTGATCAAAACTCTTCAGAGTGTAGGGATGGAACATTCCTCAACATCTTAAAAGCCATCTTCGAAAAGCCCACAGCAAATATCATTCTCAATGGGGAAGCACTGGGAGCCTTTCCCCTAAGATCAGGAACAAGACAGGGATGTCCACTCTCACCACTGCTATTCAACATAGTACTGGAAGTCCTAGCCTCAGCAATCAGACAACAAAAAGACATTAAAGGCATTCAAATTGGCAAAGAAGAAGTCAAACTCTCCCTCTTCGCCGATGACATGATACTCTACATAGAAAACACAAAAGCCTTCACCCCAAGATTGCTAGAACTCATACAGCAATTTGGCAGTGTGGCAGGATACAAAATCAATGCCCAGAAATCAGTGGCATTTCTATACACTAACAATGAGACTGAAGAAAGAGAAATTAAGGAGTCAATCCCATTTACAATTGCACCCAAAAGCATAACATACCTAGGAATAAACCTAACCAAAGAGGTAAAGGATCTATACCCTAAAAACTATAGAACACTTCTGGAAGAAATTGAGGAAGACACAAAGAGATGGAAAAATATTCCATGCTCATGGATTGGCAGAATTAATATTGTGAAAATGTCAATGTTACCCAGGGCAATTTACACGTTTAATGCAATCCCTATCAAAATACCATGGACTTTCTTCAGAGAATTGGAACAAATCATCTTAAGATTTGTGTGGAATCAGAAAAGACCCCAAATAGCCAGGAGAATTTTAAAAAAGAAAACCATATCTGGGGGCATCACAATGCCAGATTTCAGGTTGTACTACAAAGCTGTGGTCATCAAGACAATGTGGTACTGACACAAAAACAGACACATAGATCAATGGAACAGAATAGAGAACCCAGAAGTGGACCCTCAACTTTATGGTCAACTAATATTCGATAAAGGAGGAAAGACTATCCACTGGAAGAAAGACAGTCTCTTCAATAAATGGTGCTGGGAAAATTGGACATCCACATGCAGAAGAATGAAACTAGACCACTCTCTTGCACCATACACAAAGATAAACTCAAAATGGATGAAAGATCTAAATGTGAGACAAGATTCCATCAAAATCCTAGAGGAGAACACAGGCAACACCCTTTTTGAACTCGGCCACAGTAACTTCTTTCAAGATACGTCCACGAAGGCAAAAGAAACAAAAGCAAAAATGAACTATTGGGACTTCATCAAGATAAGAAGCTTTTGCACAGCAAAGGATACAGTCAACAAAACTCAAAGACAACCTACAGAATGGGAGAAGATATTTGCAAATGACGTATCAGAGAAAGGGCTAGTTTCCAAGATCTATAAAGAACTTATTAAACTCAACACCAAAGAAACAAACAATCCAATCATGAAATGGGCAAAAGACAGAAATCTCACCGAGGAAGACATAGACATGGCCAACATGCACATGAGAAAATGCTCTGCATCACTTGCCATCAGGGAAATACATATCAAAACCACAATGAGATCCCACCTCACCCCAGTGAGAATGGGGAAAATTAACAAGGCAGGAAACCACAAATGTTGGAGAGGATGCGGAGAAAAGGGAACCCTCTTACACTGTTGGTGGGAATGTGAACTGGTGCAGCCACTCTGGAAAACTATGTGGAGGTTCCTCAAAGAGTTAAAAATAGACCTGCCCTACGACCCAGCAATTGCACTGTTGGGGATTTACCCCAAAGACACAGATGCAATGAAACGCCGGGACACCTGCACCCCAATGTTTCTAGCAGCAATGTCCACAATAGCCAAACTGTGGAAGGAGCCTCGGTGTCCATCGAAAGATGAATGGATAAAGAAGATGTGGTCTATGTATACAATGGAATAGTCCTCAGCCATTAGAAATGACAAATACCCACCATTTGCTTCAGCGTGGATGGAATGGAGGGTATTATGCTGAGTGAAATGAGTCAATCGGAGAAGGACAAACATTATATGTTTTCATTCATTTGAGGAATATAAATAATAGTGAAAGGGAATAGAAGGGAAGGGAGAAGAAATGGGTAGGAAATATCAGAAAGGGAGACAGAACATAAAGACTCCTAACTCTGGGAAACGAACTAGGGGTGGTGGAAGGGGAGGAGGGCAGGGGGTGGGGGTGAATGGGTGACGGGCACTGAGGGGGGCACCTGACAGGATGAGCACTGGGTGTTATTCGGTATGTTGGCAAATTGAACACCAATAAAAAATAAATTTATTATTTAAAAAAATCTTTAATGTAAAGTTTACCAAGAAAATAATTCATTTTGATAAAAGTAATTTTAGTAAAATAAAAATTTTAATAGAAAATGTTAAAAATAGTTAAATTGTACTTACATTGAAAATTAAGCAAGGAATTAAACTTTTCTCAAGAATGTGCTTCCTGAAAATTCATTATGTTTATGTAATTCCGATGCCATTTTAGATTTAAAATGTTGGCCAGGTTCAAAATACCTATGGATCAAAAGGTGGAAATCCCAACTACAATATCAAAATATTCTGGTCTGCCATTTAAGAACTGTGTCAATAATGGTATCTGATTGACTGAAGCCAGTTGGTGAGTGCAAGTTTTACCAAAAGGAATTTCAAAAACTGAAATTGTATAGAATTTTCTCAATCTCTTGAAGGATGCAAATACAAAGAGAGCATGGGTATAAGATCATAGAATGCTGTAGGTCAGAAATATTTACTTGAGACTAAAATAAGCCCTTCTTCTTTTCCTCACTAAGAGTAGCAACCAGGATCCTCAGGCCTGGAAGATGGAAGACATTCCAGCCAACAAACTGTCCATTGCATGGCAGCTACCACAATATGCCCTGGTTACAGCTGGGGAGGTCATGTTCTCTGTCACAGGACTTGAGTTTTCTTATTCCCAGGTAGGTTTTTGCAAGTGAAAAGTGTATGTGAATATATGTCTCAGAGAAAGATGAGTATTAAGCCTAGCAATGCCTTAAATAGATATGTGATCCTGGCCAAGACCTCTATATTTTTTGGCCTTGGATTCCTTGTATATGACCGTGAACCAAGAGTCATCTTGAATCCCAGGATCATGGCAGTACAGCATAGTAGCTGATGCTGTTTGGGACCTAGGAAAGGGTTACTTTAAGAATAAGGACTGTGGAGTTAAACTGCCCATGTTCAAATTTTGATGGTACAAATTACCGTGTAAACTTGAGCAAGTTAATTATCTCTCCAATGCTATTTTTCTTCATGTGTAAAGTAAGAATACTGATGCACTTTATCTCTTAGGGTATAATGAAGATTACATAATGAATTAAAATATTCAATTAAGAGGTCCACCTTATTATTGCTGTTAACATTATTATCTCCCCTTGAATCAACATGATAGCTAGTTAGGGGTGGGGGGAGTTCAAATTTGGAAACTTTTGTGGGAGAAGTTTTCTGGATAGATGCATGGGTTATAGTGTTAGGGAGTTTGTTTACTGACAAACCTATGTCCTCTATAGGCTCCCTCTAGCATGAAATCTGTACTACAGGCAGCCTGGTTGTTGACAGTTGCAGTTGGGAATATTATCGTGCTTGTTGTGGCACAGTTCAGTGGCCTGGTACAGGTATGGATCTGATGGAATCAGAAGTTTGTGTCTACCTAAGATTTCCCCTCCAATTTCCTTTCCTCCATCTTCCCCCCCATCTCTTTGCACCCCACATTCCCCACTCAGTGCTGTGGTGTGAGATGAGTTAGATAAATATAAACTTTGCCAGGATAATAGATATGTAAGAGTGACAATAATGACCACCATAGGCCCATATGAGAGGAGGCCAGTCAAATCATTCTTCTTTTAACAAACCTCTGCCTACACTGGCGACCCTGAGTCAGTCTACTCCCTAGTCCTCACCCTATGAAGATCCATTTAGTTTCAGATATCTTCATATTCTTCTCTTATATTTATTTATTCCTGCAGTGGGCTGAATTCATTTTGTTCTCCTGTCTCCTGCTGGTCGTCTGCCTGGTCTTCTCCATCATGGGCTACTACTATGTTCCTATACAGCTGGAGGATTTACAGGAGCCAGCAGATAAGCAGATTCCCCACATCCAAGGGAATATAATCAACCTGGAGACCAAGAAGACAAAGCTATAATAGCTCCCTGGACTCTTCCAAAACCCCAGTTCCTGGCTTTGGTCTTGGTCATCACCCATCCTAAGGCATTTTTTTTCTCCTACTTGGTTAGGGGAGAGAAGTAGCATCATATCTGAGCCAGTCTCCCCCACTTTTCTCTCATGATAGAGGCAGTTCTAGGCCTGGATATTCCAGTACATGAATAAGCAAGTCCCCTGAGACTCTATGTCTTCCCAACAATTACTAAACTCTGTAAATGTTGTGTAGTGTTGCTGAAGCAGGCCTAGCATCTCTAAATGGCCATTAAAAACACAAAAAGTAAAATTGAAATTAGTCTCTGGGGTTATGCAAAGTTATGTGGGAATCCCTTTACTTGCCATTTTGAACTAATGAGTCCACTTTTTGAGGGGTTTAGGGGGATAATTGCAGAATAACAGAAATGGTTTCTTCATAAATAACATATTTGTATTATTCACTAGGACCTCAAGAATTGGTATGTATGGCGTGATCTGGTTCAGAGCCTGGCCTGTCAGCTATATACGTTTCATAAAACCATAGAAATTTTTTCAGTACTGATGGTAGAAAACAAATGACATTTTATTAATACACAGAAGAAATATATCTTTCGGATAATTACAGTATTTTATCTACTAATGCAAACACCCCTTTCTTCACACTGATAGATCTTTGGGAACCAAATTAAATGTAATACGCATGGTTCTGGAAAATAAAAACAGGTATAAGTTGGAGAAATCCTGTTGAGTCTTCTTTAGTGCACATTCTTCTTAGGGACTACAATGTTTCAGCTGGATTATGCCTTCCTGTGGACAGTTGTATGAACACTAATTATAATTTGCCGACCATGCCTTTTCAGTGTTGTTGGGCTAGCTTTTTCTAATTATGACATCATTTCTTACTTATTGTAACTGATATTTAATAACAACAATATTTTTATGAATCCAATTTCCTTTTTTTATTATTTCGCTCGTCAGCCTCAAAGTAGTGGGTCTGCCTTGATAAATTTTTCCTATTTTACTCTTACCATAACTGTAATTTCTTTTTCCAAGTTTTTATTTTACTTCCAATTAGTTTATATACAGTATAATACTAGTTTCCAGTATAGAAATTTAGTGATTCATCACTTACATACAATACCCAGTGCTCATCACAACAAGTGCACTCCTTAATCCCCATCACCTATTTAACCCATCCTCCTGCCCACCTTTCCTCTGGTAACCATCAGTTTGTTCTTTATAGTTAATTGTATGCTTCTTGGATTGCCTCTCTTCCCCCACCCCACCCATCATGTTCATTTGTTTTATTTCTTAAATTCCACATGAGTGAAATCCTATGGTATTTGTCTTTTTCTTAAAGATTTATTTCATTTACCATAACACATTCTAGCTCCATTCATGCTGTTTCAAATGGCAATATTTAGTTCTTTTTTATGGCTGAATAATATTCCATTATATAGGGCAGCCTGGGTGGCTCAGTAGTATAGTGCTGCCTTCAGCCCAGGGTGTGATCCTGGGGACCCGGGATCAAGTCCCACGTCAGGCTCCCTGCATGGGGCCTGCTTCTCCCTCTGCCTGTGTCTCTGCCTCTCTCTCTGTGTGTCTCTCATGAATAAATAAACTATTTTAAAAAGATATTCCATTAAATATATACATATACCACATCTTCTTTATCCATTCATCAGTCGTGTCATTTTTAAATGCCATTTCTTCATTTAGGACTGAGAATTCCCTGTTTACTAAAAAAAGGTTATAACATTCTAGGTTTAAGCTTATAAATCGTTATGCTTGGTGGAGAGGCTTGGTCCCAAATAAAGATCCCAGCAAAATCATAGGGGAGGACAAGAGTAGTAGAACATGAGGGTTTTTTTGTTTTTGTTTTTGTGTTAATGAAAAAGGTGAAAAACATTACCTTGCATGCAGTGAATGAACCAGTGGACAGACTTGGAGATGTCATTATATTACTGTGTATTTCTAGGGAAAAAAAATTCAGAACCACTATACCATAGAGTTTCATTTCCTTTGGCTTTTCCCTATTATCTCATCTAGAACCGTATTGAGTCTCACATAGTAAATGAACAAACAAGAGAAGTTGCTTCAGTTTCCTAAGTGTTATATATTTAAGTTTTAACAGCTATGGTTTCAGAAATACCAAAGTGACAGCAACACCATTCACTTTTCCAAGATATCTTGCTGTGAAATTGACCCTACTTCTTCAGAAGATATTCTATTTATTTTTGAGCAGCCTTAACTCCATCTGTTCTATGAGGTATTGTGTCAAGAGAAGTTAACAGTGTTCTGTGAATAAAAGTTTCTATGCACAAATAAGTTTTGGGAATGAGGCATATTATATCCTCTTCCACAGTAAAGATTCTGAGAAATCCTGCAGTAAAGACACAGGACACCTTGTTTAGCCTAAAATTGGAAAAACTGGGGTAAGAAGTCTTCCCTATGCTGAACTAAAACCTTCCTCTCTGAAACCTCCTACCATTGATCCTTTCCTTTATAGCTAACAAGAATAAGCATAATCCCCTCTCATGTGGCAGACATTTTGCTATTTGGTGAGACCTTTTATGTCTCTTCAGTCATAAAGTTTCTTTAATGGACCTTCACAGGGCTCAGTTGAGCCCTTTCAATACTCTGTTTTACCTCTTCTGAAAAATATATCAACCACTCTGGAAAATAGTATGAAGGCTCTCCAAAAAGTTATCCTAGGACCCAGCAATTGCACTACTAGGTATTTATCCAAAGGATACAAACAATGATTTGAGGGGGCACATGCACCCCAATGTTTATAGCAGCAACATCCACAGTAACCAAAATATGGAAAGAGCCCAGATGTCCTTTGACAGATGAATAGATAAAGATGGTGTGGTATATACGTACAGTGGAATATTATTCAGCCATCCAAAAGAATGAAATCTTAACATTTGCAATGACATGGATGGAACTAGAGGGTATTATGCTAGAGGGTATTATACTAAGCAAAATAAGTCAGAGAAAGACAAACCATGATTTCACTCATATGTAGAATTTAAAAAACAAAACAGATGAACATAGGGGAAAGGAAGGAAAAATAAAATAAGATGAAAATAGGGAGGTAAGTCATTAGAGACTCTTAATTCTAGGAAACAAACAGAGGGTTGCTGGAGGAGAAGTGGGAGGAATTGGGTGATGGGTATTAAGGGGGTATTTGTAATGAACACAGGGTATTATCTGCAACCACTAAATTCTACCCCTGAAACTAATAATACAATATATTATGTTAACTAAGTTGAATTGAGGGACAGCCCTGGTGGCTCAGTGGTTTAGTGCCACCTTCAGCCCAGGGCATAATCCTGGAGACCCGGGATCAAGTCCCACATCAAGCTCCCTGCATGGAGCCTGCTTCTCCCTCTGCCTGTGTCTCTGCCTCTCTCTCTCTCTCTGTCTCTCATGAATAAATAAATAAATAAATAAAATCTTTAAAAAAAACTAAATTGAAATGAAAAAAAATTTTAAAAATGTATCAGTGGCTCAGAATCCCTCTTAATATGTGAGATCTAGAGTCAGATATACTTCCAGATGTGGTCTGACTAGAAGAACTAAGACTTGCCTCTCTTTAAACAATATAATTCTGTAAATACAGCCTTAGGTAACATCAAATGTTTTTTGGCAACTATATCATAATATAGGCTTATATTCCAACCAGATGGTTGGCTAAAATTTCTAGTTTCTTAAGAAAGCTATTTGCTTATCCAAATACATCTTTGAGTTCCACTATGTGCCATTCACTAAATTAGGTATTAGAAAAACAAAAATGAATAATTTTACTATACCTGTGTGGGAGGTTACATCACTTCACTGATTGTCAAGATCCTAGGAAGTACAGAGGCCTTGAAGAAGTTATGGTATATTGAGGAAGAACAAGGACAGTATTATAGGGCTGCAATAAGGTGTAAAGAGGTAAAGGACGCAGTTAATGGAAGCTAGGAACCAGATGATGTGGGCCTTGAGACCATGGTAAGACATTTTCTGGTTATTCTAAGTGCGATATGAAATCACTGGAGGTTTAGAACATGGTAACAACATAATCTGATCCTATATTTAGGGTAACTCTGGCAGCTGAGAAAATTGTCTGAGGCAGGAAGGAATGGAAAAGAGATTCCAAGTAGAAGACTTTTGTAATAGTCTAGGCAAAAACCAAAAACAAAAACAATAACAAAAAACAAACAATTGCTACTTGGACAAAGTGGTAGCAGCGGAGGTAGGAAGAAATGGTTTGACTTGGAACTTAGCATTAGGAAGGACTGACATGATTTGAGTATGGTTTACATCTGTGGTTTGAAAGAAAAAAGCCAATGTGACTCTTAGCTTTGGGGTCTTAGGTAATGAGGATGAATGATGGTGCAATTTTGGAGGAGTAGGAAAACTAGGGTTAACAGTAGGTGTGGGACATAAAGTAACTAAGAATTTTGTTTTGTGTATGTTGAACTTCAGATGCTAATTTGGTATCCAATTGGAGATGTTAAACTGGCAGTTTCACGAGTCTGAAGTTTAGTTAAGAGGCTGGAGCTGGTGGGATGCCTGGATGGCTCAGCGGTCCATCTGCCTTTGGCCCAGGGCATGATCCTGGAGTCCTGGGATCGAGTTCCACATCGGGCTCCCTGCACGGAGCCTGCTTCTCTCTCTGCCTATGTCTCTGCCCCTCTGTCTCTGTGTCTCTCATAAATAAATAAAATCTTAAAAAAAAAGAGGCTTGAGCTGGAAATATGAACTTGAGGGTTATCAATATATAAATGGGATTTAAAGGCATGAGATATCCCAGGAAAATAAATGTATGTATACAGGGGAAGAGCTCAAGGACTAGTCCCAGGATTTGCCAATATTAGAGATCAAGAGGAGTGAGTCTGGATTTCCAATTATACTACAAAGCTGTAGTAATCAAAACAGTATGGTACTGACACAAAAATAGATGCATAGGATCAAGAATAGAAAATCCAGAAATAGCAATTATATGGTCAACTTATTTTCAACAAAGCAGGAAAGAAAATCCAGTGGGAAAAAGTCTTTTCAACAAATGGTATTGGGAAAACTGGACAGCAACATGCAAAAGAATGAAACTAGACCACTTTCTTACACTATACACACAAAAAAAAACCTCAAAATGAAATAAAGACCCAAACGTAAACCTAGAAATGAGCACAGGCAGTAATTGCATTACTAGATATTTACCCAAAGGACACAAAAACACTTATTCAAAGGGATACGTGCCCCCAATATTTATAGTGATATTATCAACCATAGCCAAAGTATGCAAAGAGCCCAAATATTCATTGACTGTTTCAACAGCTGTTGAACAGCTGTTTCAACAGCTAAAGAAGATTGTATATATACTAATGGAATATTACTCAGCCATCAAAAGAATGAAATGTTGCCATGTGCAATGACGTGGATAGAGCTAGAGAGTATAACACTGAGCAAAATAAATCAATTAGAAAAAGACAAATACCATATGATTTCACTTGTCTGTGGAATTTAAGAAATAAACCAAAACAGAGGAAAAAAAGAGAAAAACCAAGACTCTTAACTGTAAGGAACAAACTGATGGTTACTGGAGGGGAGGTCACTAGGGAGATGGGTTAAATAGGTGACAGTATTAAGAAGGGATGGGCACCAGGTGTTATACATAAGTGTTGAATCACTAAATTCTACACCAGAAACTAAATTTATACTGTATGTTAATTGGAAATTAAATAAAAACTTAAAAAAAGACATATATTTAGAGACACATAAAAAATTAAAGAAAAATGAAAAAAAAAAAAAAAACCAAACACTTCATTGGTCTTACTCTAAAGATAAACTTCTAATTCCTCAACAAGGCCATCTGACCGGGCCCTTATTATAGAGTTTATTATAATAGCAACTGTCTTCCTGCTATGATTGTTGATTTGTCTACTTCTATTATACCTATCTGGGCTCCTCCCTGCCCCTGGCCCTTACCAAGTTGCCTACTCCCACCCCCTACAAAGATCCACTGGGATCTTTTATTGAAGGTATAGATCAGTTTGGGGGAGAGTTGGCATATTTACCATGTTAAGTCTTCCAAACATTAAATCTTTTTTTCTAATGCCCTTACTTTTACTTTCTTTAGGTTTAATTTTGCTTTTCCCTTTCTAATTTGTTGAGATGAAGAGTTGGATTGTCTATTCTCATTCTCTCTTCATTTTCTAATTTATGTATTTAGGATAGTAATGCTTTTTAACTTCATTAACTTCTTCTAATTACAACTTGAGCTGCAACCTTTTGTTTTGCCTCTATTCTGTACCTCTCCATTTTCACCATATGTGTTCTTTAAAATCCCATACTACTTTTATGAAGCCTTCTCTGATATATCACTGAGGTACACATGACTATTGCAAACTCTCAGGCTCAGTAGTGGTCTGTTACTTGGTGGCAGACATTCTCATCATTTTCTGTCTTTTAGCACAGGTATGCTGTGTTTTTTTTTTATTTTTAAAGATTTTATTTACTTACTCATAGAGACAGAGAGAGAGGCAGAGACACAGGCAGAGGGAGAAGTAGGCATCATACAGAGAGCCTGACGTGGGACTTGATCCAGGGTCTCCAGGATCACGCCCTGGGCTGCAGGCGGCACTAGACCGCTGTGCCACCGGGGCTGCCCTGCTGTGTTGTTTTATTTCCTCTGCTTAACTGCAGGATCCTATAAGTTTTTATATGTTGTATTTTCATTATAATCAAGTTTAAAATATCTTCTAATTTCTTTTGTGATTTCTTCCTTGACCTATAGGTTATGAATGTATTAGTTAATTTTAAAGCATTTGAAGATAGTCTATATTATCCTTTTGTTATTAACATCTACTTTATTTCCACTGTGGTCAGAGAATATAATGAAATGAAATTCTACAAAATTGAGAATGAGTCATGTTTTATAAGCTAGCATATAGTCCAGGTCAATTTTGGTAAATAATGCATGCATACTTAAAAAAAAATACATTCTGTCATTGTCAGAGGCAATGTTCCTATTTGTCACAACAAATGGCTCCTGCTATGATTGTAGGTGTGTCTACTTCTGCTAAATTTGCTTTATATATTTTGAAACAATGTTGTGGGGGCATATAGACTTAAAACTTTTATATTATCTATGTTGAATTGGTTTTATTATTATTACATCATGTTCCTCCTTATTTTATTACTTTTTTTGTTTTAAAGATTTTATTTATTTATTCATGAGAGACAGAGAGACAGAGAGAGAGAGAGACAGGCAGATGGAGAAGCTGGCCCCATGCAGGGAGCCCAATGTGGTACTCGATCCCGGGTCTCCAGGATCACACCCTGGGCTGAAGAGGGCACTAAACCGCTGAGCCACCTGGGCTGTCTTCATGTTCCTCTTTACTTCTTCTAAAGCTTATTGCCTTAAAATGTACTGTACTGAATATTAATATAGCTAGCTCTGTTTTCTTTTAGTTAATACTTGCATGGGATAATTTTTTCCACCCTTTTACTTTCCATCTTTTTTTGGTTTTATCCTCAAGGTGTGTTCCTTACAGGCACCATATGTTTAAAAAAGAAATCCAGTGTAAGTCTTCAGTTGGAATTTTTAGTCTATTTATATTTAATACAATTATTGGTATATTTAAGTTTTATCTACCATCTTTTTTCCTGTTTTTTTTTTGTATTTTTCTGTTCAACTAGCCTGTGCTAAATCTTTTTTGCTTTCCCTTTCTGCTTTTTAAAAAATTAATCAAATATTTTTGTTCCATTTTCCCCACTATTAGCTTTCACTGGTTATACATTCTTTTATTTTTTTTAATCTAGTGATTATTATATATACCCTGGGCTACTTTAAGAAAATATACATGATTAATGTACCACTACCATGGCAATTCTTGTATTTTAAAGCACTGTAATTTCATTTACTCTCTTCTGCCTTTTGTGTTGTTTTTATACATTTTAGTTCTACACATGTGTTGGATTCCACAAGACAATATTATTGTTTTATATATTTAATATTAATTTACATTTATTCACATATTCATTCTTTCTCTTTTCATTCCTTCCTGCATTTCTGTGTTTTTATCTAGGATTATTTCCCTTCTTTCTGAAGAATTATCTTTAGTTGTTCTTTAGTGTAAATCTTCTGCTAATATATTCTCAGTTTTTGCTAGTTTGAAAAAATTCTCTAGTTTTGAAGACTATTTTTGCTATGTGTGTGTTTTGAAGGTTCACATTTCTAGATTAGTGATTATTTTCTTTCATATTTCATATTCTGGCTTCCATTATTCTGTTAAAAAGTCAGCACCAAATCAATTAAGAATTGAAGGGAGGGATCCCTGGGTGGCGCAGCGGTTTGGCGCCTGCCTTTGGCCCAGGGCGCGATCCTGGAGACCCAGGATCGAATCCCGCGACGGGCTGCCGGTGCATGGAGCCTGCTTCTCCCTCTGCCTGTGTCTCTGCCTCTCTCTCTCACTCTGTGTGACTATCATAAATAAATAAAAATTAAAAAAAAAAGAATTGAAGGGAGTATTTTCTCCCCCTCAACTGCTATATATATATTTTTTTACTTTGGCTTATTTCAGCAAATTTGGAAATTTTACAGCCTTTGAATATTTCTTTTAATATTTTTTCCAGTCTCTTTCTCTTGTGTTTCTGGGACTCTGATGTCATAAATGTTACATATTTTGTTATTATGCCACAGGCCCCTGATGCTCGGTTCATTTGTTGTTATTCCGATTGGATAGCTTCTATTAATCTATTCCTTCATTAATCTTCTTTCTTCAGTCATGTATAATCTATTGAGCACATCCAGGGAGTTTTATTTCATTTATTATAATTTTCAATTTTACTATTTCTCTTTGTTTCTTTTTTCATAGCTTTATTTCTTTGCTGAGACTTTCTAGGTGTTTTTTTTTTTCCCATTTGTTTCAAGAGTGTAATTGCTAGTTGACACATTCTTATGATTGCTTTACAGTCCTTTTCAGATAATTCCTGAGTCATTCCGCTGGCATCTGCTAGTTGTCTTTTTTCATTCAAGTTGTAATTGGTTGAGGATTGAAAGTTGAACTTCCTGCTCAGTTCCACAGACACTGTAGTGGAGGAGACAGTTTTTCCATTGGTGTTTGGCTGGAGTCAGGTGGGTATTGTCAAATGTTTCATGTTCTGCTATGTTGCTCTTTTTCCAGTTCTTTGACTACAGAGGACAGCCATTATGGAGTACAGTTTTTGGGTGCTCCTGTTGGTAGTTTCAGCTACAGGCTTCTCCACCTCCATACCAGATATATAGTAAAAAAAAAAAAAAAAAAGCCTAGGGAATTACCAAGTTAAATCAAGAGTCCTGCGTGGCAAAAAAAAAAAAAGTACAAAATTGCACTAATATTTATTACCAAAAACCTGGGGGAATATACATGGAACTGAATTATGAGGATACCACATCAGAGGTGGAGGAAAATAAATTTCAGTTAGGCTGAAATTATTATACAGGTGCACTTACCAGAGATTCTGGATTCAATGTGCTATCACACACAGTTCACAGAGTTCTATTTTCTCTTTTTGTTGTTGGTAGACTGAAAATTTGATTCACTTCTGGCTTATGATGGATTGAGATGCCAAAAATCCTCTGTAGAGGAAGGAATAAAAAGATTTAGAGAGTGGGGTGCCTGGGTAACTCAGTCAGTTGGGCATCTGACTCTTGGTTTCATTTCAGGTTGTGGTCTCAGGGTTGTGGGATCAAGCTCTTTATCAGGCTCCCTGCTTAGTGCGGGGGGCGGGGGATCTGCTAGAGATTCTCTCCCTCTTCATCTGCCCTTCCCCAAGCTCTCTCTCTCGCACTCTCTCTCTCTCTCTCTCTTTCTCTGAGGTAACTGAATGAATCTTTAAAAGAAAAAAAAAGATTTAGAGAGATAAGAATGTTAGAGTGGATCTGTCATGTATTACCTACCCAGCCATCCCAGCCCTGAGGACAGGCCTGTTGCAATAATATTGAGAAATGCATTAATGAAAGTAGTACCAACATATTTGAAAAGCACCATATTGGCTCTCTTCTGTAGGTCAGATACAAAGGTGGCAAATACTGATATTGAAATGGGTTCTATGATTTCAATAAGGAATATGATATCTCAGGGTGGCAGAGACTAGTAAGTAGTACCAAATTATCAGAGATAACTTGGGATTATTTTAGTAGACAGAAATGCTGGTAGGGCAATCATAATGGTTTGACTCACAGGAATATTTGGAATTAAATAACTGATCATAGGGTCCCTTGTGCTGAAATAGGAAGTTCATCATGTTTGCATAGTAAAGCAAACTCTATGGAGTAAAGGCCTTTTGGTGAGCATTTACACAAGACACAAACATTCTAATACTCTGAGTTCATTCTGAAAGATCCCTTCACATAACCTTTTTCTCCAGACCAACTTGCTATCAATTTTCCTATCATTCCTTTCATGTCCCTGACGGTCCTGCCAAATTATTAGCTATCCACGTATTACTATACAGCTGCTCTTTAGGCAAAATGGGCAATGAGATGTCATGTTTAGGATTCTGCCCACTGGATGGAATTACCTTTCCTTTTACTGCAGGGCCATAAATTTGGTGGGGCTGCTGCATTGCAGAAGGCATCACCAACTGTCATGCAAAACCATCTACAAAAAAGGCTCAGATTTTTTCCTTTTCAGTCAACTGGCCACAGAGAACACCGCAATGTGGCTTAAACAAAGAATGAGAGCAGGGTGGCAGTGCAATGGGCATAGGCACACCAGGCAGGATTGAGCAACCTGCTCATCCAGTGTACAATTACTCAAGCCCAGTCCCAAATATACCACATGACAAAGGAGTATTGCTGGACATAGCTGATTCCATGGCTCAGTAGATGAAACACTCAATTTATGTGGGGCAACTGGTGTTCCATAGTCAAATGAGTGTTCAGTCTCTACCACAGCCCAATCGTAAGCCAAGAGCTATCTCTCAAAATGAGGATAATTACTTTTCAAAGCAGGCGTGATTTTGCCCCAAACCCTGTGGACCTCTATGCTGAATCTCCTCTCAGAGCATAGAATCCATACCACATCTTGATCATAGATATTTTGCAAACCACTGGGCTCACTGGTCATAAATAGGGTGACCATATAATCTATCATCCAAACTAGGACAGTCTTGAAAATGAAAGGAGGCACTAATAATAAATACCCTGGAACAATATGCATAAACTAAAACTATCCTGAGATGTGTAGTCATTTAGTCATAGCAACCAAGTGATTAATTTGTTTGCTTTGTATCCCCGACCAGCCAGAGTGCACACTGAAAGGAATTCAGGAAATTTTGACAGAGAGCTCTCAATTCTAAAATATCCTAGGTTAGAACATTGAATTTCAAGGTAAGATATCTTCAAGTATTCAGGCAAAAAAAAAAAAAGTAAATATTTAGTCAGTTCTCAAACATTAGTATGCATGAGAAACATCTGGATGTTTTGTTAAAACATTTCTACACACAAAGTACTACACAAAGTTCCTAATTCAGTAGCCATAAGATGGGATCTGATAATTTGCATTTTAACAAATTCCCATGTGATGTTGATGCTATTGATCCAGGACCATATTTTAAGAACCATTGATCTAGAGAGAAGAGAAAAAATATCCCCACAGACTGTCCTCAGTCTTTTCCACATCAAAATTCAATATCAAAAGATAATGGGGCAACTGCTACAATATTCTAAAGAAAAAATTATATCAAGTTGTAGTTGAAATTGTAGCGGCACTGACAGCTTTCATAAACATGAACAACCTCAAGTAAAATTGCCTTTATGAGAGCCTCTTGCAAAAGCTATGCAGTGATGAAGTCCTGATAAGAAAAGATAAATAAAAATAACTTGGGAATGGAGAAGTTGCATTAAATATGAAACTAATACTAATTATGAGAATTATGATGGTAAAATAAGTGTTATAAAATATATATCTATGTAAACTAATGTATGTCATCTATAAGAAACAAAATATGTAAATTTGAGGTTCCTATTTTTTTTTAAAGATTTTATTTATTTATTCATGAGAGACACAGGCAGAGGGAGAAGCAGGCTTCACGCAGGGAGCCCGATGCGGGACTGGATCCCGGGTCTCCAGGATCACGCCCTGGGCCGAAGGCAGGCGCTAAATCGCTGAGCCACCCAGGGATCCAAGGTTCCTTTTTTTTTTTTAAGATTTTATTTATTAGAGAGAGAGAGAGGAGAAGCAGGTGAGAGATGGGGCGGGAGCAAGGGCGGAGGAGGGAGTAGGAGAAGCAGGCTCCTTGCTCAGCAGGGAGCTGGATGCAGGGCTTGGTTCCAGGATGCTGGGATCTTGACCTGAGCTGAAGGCAGATACTTAATTGATTGAGCCACCCAGGAGCCCCTTGAAGTTCCCTTTAAGAAGGGCTTCAACTTTAACTTAAAAGGAAACTGAACAAAATTAATAGATTTTAAAAGTACTCTTTAAATTCAGATGGTATGTTGTAAATTACTTTTTTTTTCTGATAATAGGCTCTAGAAGGCACAGTATATTTATGACCTGAGTATCTAAGAGAAATTATATTTACTAATTCAGGTTCAGAGGTCTCCAGTAATACAAAACTCAACTATGCTCTATTTTACTTATAATTTCTCTGCCATATTTTCCTGCTATTTAAGGTAAAGAAATTAAGACTTGTGTGCTATCAAACTGGCTAATGACTCATCTGAAATGTAAATCTTTGTTAAGAATCATGAAATATGTTTGAGATAGTGTAAAGAAGTCCAAAAACCTGGCTAATTCATATCTTGATGTAGCTGAACTTAAAATGAACTCTGTCCTCCGCGAAATTACTTCCTCAAAAGCACAGCATTTTACTCCACAGAATTATGAGACCAGAACAGCTTTTAATTTTTAAGAATCCTGTCAGAATTCTTTGTATCCTTTTTTGTAGAAGTTGAAAAATAACCTGGAAAAAAAATTACCTCTTTTTCAAGTTTTAAAAAATAAATATAACTGGGAATTTTGTTTACTTTGACAACAAAACTAAACCAAGAGGTGAGCAGAGATTACAGGAAATGTGAGAGTGGCTGGCATTTGAAACCTGGCCTTTCAAAGCACAATGACTCCAACTACCAACATTTTCCTTTGTCTTTTTTCATAATCTGGCAGGGCTTTTGAAACCTGGGGTTTTAAACCACAATGACTCCCAATTGCTCAACATTTTCCTTTGTCTTTTTTCATAATCCAGGAGAATTCTTTTCAAAAATAAAATCTCTGCAAAGTGAAATATTTGAAGTTTAACAGTTCTTCAGTTTTGCTTCAATTTCCCTTTCGCTGTTAGAGAATATTTTTAAAAATTAAAACTAGCATTCTATATGAACACATTTTAAAAGGATTTCTAACACTCATATATTGGAGAACACATTTTGGAATGATGTTTGAATGTTTGACCTACTCAAGATTTTTATTAAGGTATGGTACATATCAGAATCCACCCATTGTAAGCATACAGTTTCATGATTTTTAGTAAGTTTATAAAGTTGTGCAACCATCTTCATAATCCAATTTTACGTTTCCATCATTCCAAAAAGAAACCTCTTGTTCACTTGCAGTCAATTCCTGTTCCAACCCCAATCCTAGGCAACCACTAACTTACTTGCTGTCTCTACAGATTTGCCTTTTTTGGACATCTAATATGAATGGAATCATAGGATCTGTGGTCTTTTGGATCTGGCTTCTTTCACTTAGCATAATGTTTAAGTTCATCCATGTCGTAGTATAGTATCAGTAATTTGTTTTTCTTTATTACTGAATAGAATTCCACTGTATGGCTATACCACATTTTTTTCATCTGTTCACCAGTTAATGGAAATTTTTTTCTACTTTTTTTAGTTATAAATAAAGCTTCTATGAACATTCATATATAAGTTTTTTAAGATTTGTTTATTTATTTATTCATTAGAGAGAGAGAGAGAGGCAGAGGCACAGGCAGAGGGAGAAGCAGGCTCCATGCAGGGAGCTTGATGGGGGACTCGATCTTGGGTCTCTGGGATCACGCCCTAGGCTGAAGGCAGCCCTAAACCTCTGAGTCACCCGGGCTGCCCCCATATATAAGTTTTTATGTAGATAATTCTCTTGGGTAATACCAGGGAGTGAAATTTCTGGGTTGTATGGTAATTTATGTCTAATATACATTTTTTAATTACCAAAGGCTTTCAAAGCAGCCGCATCATTTCACATTTCTTCAACAACTATGAAGATTTCCATTTCTCTACATTTACGCTACCACTTATTATTGTCTGTCTCGTTTATTATCATCATTCTAGTGGGTATGAAGTGGTGTCTCATTGTGATTTTAATTTGTGTTTTCCTAATGATAGTAATAGGATATAGAACATCTTTTCATGTGCTCACTAGCCATCTTTATGTTTTCCTTTGTGAAATCTCTATTCAAATCTTGTCTATTTTAAAAAATTCTGTTGTGTCTTACTGAGTTGTAAGATTTCTTTATAGAAATCCTTAATGGTGTTTTTTAAAGTACAAAAGTTTTAAATTTTAATGAAGTTCAATTTATATTTTTTTCTTTTAAGGATTATGCTATTGGTGTCATATCTAAAAACTCTTTACCTAATCCAAGGACACAAAGGTTTTCTTCTATCTTTTTCTCTAAATGTTTTACAGTTTTAACTCTTACATTAGACCTAGTATCCACTTGGAATTAATTATTTGCATATGTGTGAAAGATCTAAATCTATCTTCTTACATTTGGCCATCCAAATGACCTAGACCGTTTACATTTAAGCTCACTATTGATATGTTACCACTTTAGCATGCTATTTTATTATTTATTTGTTTCCTCTGCTTTTTGTTGCTCCTTTCCTCTTTCTTGCCTTTTTGTAAGTTACTTGAACATGTTTTAGGATTCCATCTTGATTTATTTATAACACTTTTAAGTTTGTTTCTCTGTATAATCTTCGTAGTGGTTTCTCTGGGTGCTACTTATAACTGTGTACTGGTATCAACATTTAACCACTTCAAATGAAATACAGAAACTTCACTTCCATTTAGGTCCTTTTACTTTTCCCACCTTTAAATATCATTGTTTTAAGTATTAGTATTATAATTTTTGTTTCAATCATCAAATATGATTTATAAAACTCATAAGGAAAAGAACTGTCTATTGTATGGACCCATATTTCTGTCCTATTGTTTCTTCTTGATTCCTGATGCTGTAAGTTTCCTTCTTTTATCATTTCCTTTCTTTTTGAAGAATTTCCAGTCTTTTCAGGATAGGTCTGCTAGTAACAGAATCTTAGCTTTTGCTCATCTATGAATGTCCTTATTTTCCCTTCATTTCTGAAAAATAGTTTTTCTAGAGAGAGAATTATGGTTAACAGTTCTTTTTTTTTTCCAGCACTTAAAAAATATTTTGCCATTTCCTTCTTCATGGTTTTACATAAGAAATCTACTTAAATTGGTGTTTCCCTACAGAGAATGTCTTCTCTCTGGCTGCTTTCGGGAGTTTTTGTCCTCTTTTAAAAGTTTAATTATGATGTATCTTGGCATGGATCCTTTAGGTTTATCCTGTTTGGGTTTATTCAGCTCCTAGGTTCATTCAACCTCTAGGCTGGTGTCTTTCATCAAATATGGGCAGTTCCCAGCCATTATTTCTTCAAATACCCATTCATCTCCACTTTTCTCCTCTACTTTTTCTGGGACTCCAATGATATGACTATTAGACATTTTGTCATAGTTTCACAGGTCCCTGAGACACTGTTCATTTTTTCCAGTTTATTTTCTATTTGAGTGAATTCTATCTGTTGAAATTGTTCTGTCCTCATGTTCACTGAATCTGACCTCCATCATCGAGTTTAATTTGTTGTATCTTTCAGTTTTATAATTTCCCTTTCTTTTATGCATAACTTTTTTGAGATTTTTCTATTTTTAAGAGAATTTATAATTGTTGTAGTATCTGTATAATGTTTGCCTTCAAAATATTTTTTCTTTTTTTAAGGATTTTATTTATTCATGAGAGACAGAAAGAGAGAGAGGCAGAGACAGAGGCAGAGGGAGAAGCAGGCTCCTCATGGGGAGCCTGATGCGGGACTGGATCCCAGGAGTCGGGGATCAAGCTCTGAGCTGAAGGCAGACGCTCAACCGCTGAGCCACCCAGGTGTCCCTGACTTCAAATTATTTTTTTAAATTTTTTAAAATTTATTTATTTATGATAGTCACAGAGAGAGAGAGAGAGAGGCAGAGACACAGGCAGAGGGAGAAGCAGGCTCCATGCACTGGGAGCCCGATATGGGATTCGATCCCGGGTCTCCAGGATCGCGCCCTGAGCCAAAGGCAGGCGCCAAACTGCTGCGCCACCCAGGGATCCCCCTGACTCAAATTCTTATCACATAATTCCACCGTCTGATTCATATCAGGTTGGCATCAGGTGATTTTTTTTTTCCATTCAAGTTGTGATTTTCTTGGGTCTTGGTTTGTATCCTGGTCATTTTGCCTATTATGTTAGGATACTTTAGGTCATATTTTAATATTTTATTTTATAGGGAAATTACCCTATTAGGTTTAACATACAAGTTTTAGCCTCTGTTTGCAGGCCATGATCCCAATGGCAGTTTAATTTTCAGAATCTTTGTGATGTTATGTTGGTCTACTTGGTGTATTTGGTGCTACTGGGGCCCACTCTGGTCTCTGTTGGTGCTACCTAAGAGGATGGAAGAAACTTCCTCTGGCTGGATTGCCAGATATCTCTTGGTGAGGGAGGGGTATGTAGAAAGCCTTCTTTTAGTGTTCCCCTGCTACCCCGGTTAATCTGGGCCAGGGAGGAGAGAGTCTCAGTTTCATGGAGACAAAGTGGCTTCAAGGCACAGGCTGCTAGCTGTGACAGGTCTTTTTCCTGGTTCCATAGTCAGCCCTACTATCTCTGGTCAGGGGAGGAGAGTCTGTCCCTTGAGAACAAAGAGGCTTTCTCAGCTGGGTGGTCTGCTTTACCTGAGTCTCTCTTACTGGTTCTTCCTACTCACCAGTCTCTCTCTATGGAAGAGTCTCCGGCCCAGCTGGGAAGAAGCATACTTACCCTGATCACTTATTTTTGGTAGGGCTCCTAGTCCGTTCCCATTGCCGAGGTTGCCAGAGGAACTCCCGCTAAATCCAGGGGGAAGAATGAGCTATTACTTTCTACCGCTAGGTGGGAAGTAGGAAAATGCCAGCTCTGGGTGGCTCGTTTTTTTTGGTTGGGGGGTTCAAGATACCCTGATTCTGTGTTATTCCTCAGGCCCTGGGTTTCCAAACCACCTTGCCTTCTTCTTAGCATCCTTTAGAGTTCTCCTTGGCCTATTTCTTGTGGCATTTCCAGGGTTTATAAAGTTATGTTTAGTAGGAAGGAGTAAGGAAAAGTCTATGCCATCTTGTCCAGACCAGAAAACCATCACCTACTGAATTTTATGTCTTCTTTATCTGTTAAAATTTTTATTTTTGTTTCTGTTTGGCTATTTTACACCCATTTACATTATAAACATCAAAAATCCAAATGGAACCTTTGCTCAAGGCAGGCATTTAACTTATTTTCTCCAGATGTAATTAATGAGGTCGGGGGAAAAATGTGTTAACACAACAGGATCTACACTGAGCTTAAGGCCATATACATAAAGATACTGTTGAGGAATACACATATGCCCCCCTCCTTTTAGACCATCTCCTTCCAGTCTGCTCAAAGAGCATCTCTACATCAAGCACAAATGTTTTCATGAAACTGCCAAAGGGGCTGGGGGAAATGGGAGGCAGTGATAAAGCTCACTATAGAGAGGGCATAGCGCTCTCCTCCCAGGGCTCTCTGAGTGGCAAAACCTATCTGGATGCTTCTGCTTGGGAAATCTCAACTCTGCAAGGCTGAGTGGTGCCAGGAGAAAAGTGACTCCAAACTATCCAAGTTGGCCTGCCTCTTCTCTGAGCTTTAGTAGGAAAGAAAACTCAGTTCAGTCAAGTGCACCAAAGTAAATTTTTATTTGGGGCAGAACCCTTAGGCCAGTACATTTTCTTTCTAATTTATTTATATACTGAATTTTCCCAAGAAGCATTTAAAATGATTTGAATGGATACATAATATATATGAATATATAAATTAGATGTAGACCAAAAAAAAAAAGTGAGAAGAAAACAAGGGATAGGGATAAGTTTGGTGCAAAAGTGCTTCTTAGTGATTTTCTACACTTGCATAAATAACCCATGAGGGAGCACATTGCTGGAGTATTTCCTATGCCATCCCTGACTTGATCCTCAGGAGCACTCAGAACTGGGCATGAATGCAGCAAGGTGTACTCCTAACATGGAGGTATGCTATAGAGATAGAGACAAGTTCCCATGGAAATTTCCATGGAGTATCCAATAAATTTCGGGCACCTGAAACATGTTTGGTTTCTCCTTAAAGATTCCTGAGTTCTCACTTTGAAAATGGACATGGTTGACCTGTGTAACCTAGTTGAAGACTTGGGCTACTGAGTTCCTGAGGGATCACATGCCAGTTAGGGTCCATTAGAAGTCAGATACCCTAAATGTGCAGAGTGTGAACCAAGGCTAACACTATAGTCATTCATTCCTCAAACTCTTGTTTTTTAATATTCTTCTATTTTGTCCTCTGAATCTAAGCCAAAGCTGTTCAATAAGAAGTTGCAGTGTCCCTCTCAAGTCAGCTGGAAATCTAGGTGATGATGATATGCGGGAGCTGAGAAGTAGCCAAAGTAGTGCTGTGCCCGGTGACTAAATGACCACACTCCTTCCACTATGGGAGCTGTCTCTCTCCTGGGGAATAGAACACAAGAGAATCCAGTCAGCTAGGATCTACCGTCCATGCATACAATATACCAAGTACAAATCCTAGGTGCAAATCCTAGGTGAGTGGTAGACGCTGGGACAGCATAACTGAATCTAAAAAAATACTTAATTCCTCATGAAGCCAGTCTCTTCCCGAGGCTTAGGTTTTCTCTTCTTTCACACCTTCCTGGAGCCTCCCTCAAACATCTTTAATTTTTTTTCTTACAGTCTCATTCACTTTGCCTCTTGCTGATTTAACACCTTCAAACTTCCTTTACACTAAAAAAAAGTACCCTGTCCATTCATCAGCTCATCTCCCTACCATTTGTTAATGAAGACATAGCCCAGGTCCTCTTTTCCTATTCATAGTCTCCTGAACCATTCCTTCTCAGCCCTTTTCTAAAAGTTGAGCTTCATACCTTAGTATTTTTCTCAAGTTATTTTTCAGAGATCATTATTTATCTCTTCCTGGCCAAACTCAGTGGCTCTTCTTCAGAAGTTAATCCACTTGATCTTTTAGCTTTTTCAACTTGCTCTATCGGGACAAGGACTATGTCTACATTTCTCATATTTTCTTTATGTATTTTGGAGGATCATTTCTACATAAGTTTTGAATATCTATAATTGCAGTCCATGAATGTGACTTTTCATCCTATTTGAAATGGCAAAATAAGATATATGTCCCAAAACATACTGTTCAAAATGCATCGTATATGCATCGTATACGTATACATTCATGTTACTATTATTACACTTAACATGAATGTAGGTAAATATACAAAAGTGTTTCTGTTTTATCAGGAAAGTGAGTTTTAGGGGGCATGGCTTCTAATCAAAATGCTATGGGATTAATGTTCTCTGATAAAATGAAAGCAATGAAAGGGCAAAAAGGGAACTTGGAGAGGGCCTGCTGAGGAAAAACCTAGACATGATCAAGGAATAGGCATTTTGTTAAAATAGAATAAGTATTCTGAGTAAGAAAAACATTTTTATTAAATCAAATCAAGAAAAATGAAAAAAAATCTTGGGTTCTCTACATAAAATCTGAGTTTAACTTGGAGAGGAAGGAATGCAGTAGTTTTCTCTTGTATTAGAACAGGTGTATATAGATCAAGTTCGCAACAAACCAGAAATGCCTTGGGAAGCCCTTTCTCATAGGGCAGGACTGGAAAGAAAGATAATCTGAAGGAGGCCAGGAACACAGGAACAGCACAGTCTGAAACCACAGGAGTTTAAAACTTGACATTACAGTTTCTTGTATTGCTGAGGTTGTAGCCTTTGATAGAATGAAAAAATACCCAGGCCTATAGTCAGAGCTCCTGGAATCCTGATTCTGTAGTCAGATGGGAGATTCCTCAACATAACTCTCATTGTCTCAGAATAGTTCTTACCTATATGGGATGGAAGCCCTTGTTCCTTGGTATCTACTTGTTAAACATTATTCTTCAGAGAGAAGGTTCCATGTTAGCCAAAAGATTTTTTGATTAATGCATACTACTCTGAGTATTTAATGAAGTATTTTAAATAAGTATTTTGTAAAAAATTATGATATAAAGCTATAACTACTGAAAGCTTGATTGAAGAAAATAGCGATACATGTATTAGCTCCAGGAGCAAACAGGAACTTGGTTATACACAATCAAAGATTGCCATCTAGTGGCCTGATTGTATTAAAAGTTCTGAAGTTAGCTGCAAGCTCCGAAGACTTCAGAGGTTAGTTAGGAAAGTGTGTGGAAAGCATCCAGCCCAGCCCCACTGGAGAAAGCAGCAAAGAGTGAGCGAGACTTTGGCCCTGGAGACTTTTGCTTCAATGAAGGCATTCAAAATTCAAACTATAAACAAAACACTCTGCCCTTCCAACCAACCAATCTTCTTAAGCCAGCTATGGCCCGGGCTGCAGACAGTTGAATGTGATAAAGTGATAACTCTTTAGGAGATAAGCTCAGAGAAATTCAAAACAATGAAGGCTTTCAAAAGATCTTAAGTGAAATCTTTGTATCTCATGAGCAACTTTACAATAGAAAATTTGGTTTGCTTGTGTACGTCTTGATGATAAAGGAGGCCGTGATGCTTTCAGAAAATGAGGAAGAAATAAAGTTACCAGGAAGAAATATAGAAGGAAAACGTCACTGCCCCAAATGATTCTTGTTTCTTTCAAGTGAGGCAGCATGAAGGGTACTGATAGGGTAAGGCTTGAGACTCAGAGACCTATCTATGCTCAAATTCTGGCTTCACTGCCTATTGGCCCTGTGACTTAGGGCATGATACCCATCTCACTCAGCCTCACATGTTGTTGCAAAGATGAAATGAAATAAGGTTTGGAAAAGTCTTACCCCAGTGCATGGAACATAACTGGTGCTCCTTTTACCCCTCTCTCACTTATAAGAAACCACATAACAAATAGAAGAAAATGAAGAAAAACTTCAAAGAAAACAGGGTGTGGATTTCAGGCCAAAAACTGCCTTTCAAATTACATTTTTTTTTTCTGTTAAAATGAAGATAAGAGACAGTTTAGTCACTATATGACTAAATTAGCAGCAGTTGTCCAGGCTTTAACTGGTTCCGAGTTTTCTTTCAGGAGGAAATTTTCCCACTGGTAACATGGAAGAAAGAGTTGTATCTACTGTAAACTGAAGATAACAGTACAAACCTCACTGGGTGTTCTAAGGGTTAAATGGGATATGGCATAAATGTCCATAGCTAGGTACCACTTAGTAAGGATGCGACTAAGTTTCATTGTTACTGGTCTTTGCCTCTCTCCTGGGACATCTGTGAGACTATCATATAATTGCCATTATTTTAGAGCTGCCTGCAGGCCTTTGCTACCTTCCTCATGAATTACTGTCTCACCAAGACTCTTTTCTAGAAAGACTAGTACTATAACTCCCACAAGGTGCCTGTTTCTTTGCACACTCCATGCATGTGATTGGTTTTTAGACAAATCACGGAACTTGAATTTCCAAATGAGAGGCGTATCCTTGAAAATGTATGAGACACTAAAATTCTTCCTGTAACATCCTCTACTCTGGGAACTTCCCTCAGAGCCTCCTACATATCCCTTTATGTCAACAGAAGCAAAACAGAAAAGGGTTTTGGTCAAATAGAGAAACAGATTTTCATTTATGTTGGCTCTGAAGGCAGTTCATGAATATTTTTGAGCAACGGCAGCATCACTTTGCAAAGTGATACTGAGGGAATACCATCATTTGGGTGTAGCAATTATAGAATGGTTTTTAAAGTCACATCTTAAAAAAAAAATTAAAGCCTAAAAGGCCTATGATCCCTCTTTGTGCCTCTTTAAGGCACAAAGCTATGACAAAGCTATGACTGGCACCCACTGGAGCCTTACCTGCTTCAGAACCCTAAAGTTTTGACCCATATTTGGGATATGAGATGTTTGGCTGTTTGGTTGCTGTGTGTGTGTGTGTGTGTGTGTGTGTGTGTGTGTGTGTTTAAATCACTTTAAGGATTCTTTCCAGGGGGTCTCATAGGACCTCATCCTCGAAGACAAGGCCTCGCACACTGACCTGTAGGCCCGAGGAGCGGCACAAACTTCCTCTGTCAGGCTGTATGTTCTACTTTGGGGTATGGAAATGGGGCTGCTAAGTAAAGTCAGGCAGCTATGACAGGAAGTAAAGCCTTAGCCACAAAGCCTGCGTTTTAAGTCTTAGCTCCACTACTCACAGATGCTGCATTATTCTGAGCCTCGTTTCTTCATCTGTGAAGTGGGGGAACCCTGCCTCACGAGACTGTGTGAGGAGGGCTGGTTTGAGCAGGACGAGGGCTGTTTCAAGCCTCAAGCACTGAGCCCTCCGCGGCCCCCTGCAGCCCCTGGGCCCCTCCTAGCTCCCCAGGCAGCCTCCCCAAGCCCAGAAGGCAGGCTCGAGGAGGAGGGGCCCTCAGGGCGGGGTTGGGGGGTGACCCGGGGCAGCTCCCTGCCCCCCGCGGGCTGCCCCAGGCTCACCGAGCGCCTCTCCACGCTCCCTCCTCTCCTGCCCTTCCTGCCCGGCAGGACATCCAGGGAGCGGTAGCTGGGCGGCTTCTCCTCGGCCCAGGTGGCCCAGGTGGTGGCCTGTGCGCTGTGGGGGGTCCCCCGGCCCCGGCCCCGGGGCCGCCTGTCCCCTTCCTCCCCCTCCTCCTCCGAGCTCCAGGAACTGAGGCCCGAAGGCGAGGGGGGGGAGTAGCTGCGGTGCCTGCGCCTCCGGGGCCGCTGGGCATCCCCCCGGGGGCCGCGGCCCAGGGCCTCCCAGGACGAGGGGCCGTCGCCGAGGCTGTCCCTGTCCGACCAGGGCGCGTGTGACCCGTGTGGCCTGGAGCAGGGGTGCCTTCCCCTCCGAAGCCGCTTGGGCTCCCGGCCCTGGAGCTCGCGGTGGACATCAGAGCTCAGACCCCAGGGTCCAGGGGCGCCGGGGGCAGGCCACTGCTGGCGGGAGGAGTTGCTGGTCCTCCGGGACGGTGGCAGGTCTCTAATCAGGGGGGGCAGGTGGATGATTCTGCGCTCCACAACCTCAGAGCCCAGGGAGGACAGCATGCTGCAGGCTTGGCCAGAAATGGCTTTGAGGTCAGGGGGCAGAGGCTGCGCTGGGTTGAGGTTCCGCAGCTCTTTCTCCAAATACTCTAAGACACCATTGGTGACCGGAGGGTGAGCGGCGGTCTGGGTCATTGGCATCTGTGGGAGGCTGGATCGCAGGGACAAATCTAAATAGAAACAAGGATAAGAACATGCAGAACTGCTGGCCCCAAAACATGCTCCTCAGAACCAGGGCACCAATATGCCACACTACTCTGCTTGCATCTATCCCGTCCCCATCCTCAGTCACAGATTGCCACTGTATTGGTCAAGAAGGCCTCGAGGTAGCCCACGCGCCTACCCCTGCCCTCTGCCCTCTGCCCTCTTCCGCCCCAAATTTCTGGCAAGGTTTACCTCGCTGCAGCAGCGGGTTCATTGGATAAGATGAAACCTGGGAGCTCCTGTCCGCCCCCCAGTATAGAGGTTTTTCCATCATCTGAGGGCCTAGGGCCTGAGCCTGCTTCATGTAGCGGTGACGGGCCAGGGCTGCAGGGAAAAAGGAGAAATGCAGACCCTCAGCCAGGATGAGCCCCACACCTCCCACTTCACTTCTCTCTCTCCAGCGGCCCTGCTAAGAGGCCAGTTTCTAATCTATCTCATGTGGGAGTAAGAGTTAAGGGAGTAGTAGCCAATCGGCCATCTGGCAAGGAGCTGGGAAGGTGCCCCAGGAGAGTATACCTAGACCACCCGACTTCCCAGTCTTGAAAACATCACATCAAGCTGCCTTTCCTGGGTTCCCCTAAGATGTAGGTGGATACATGGAGATTGGCGGGCACAGAATCTCGGGTCCCAGGCCAACAAGGCCTTTAGCCACAGGCCAAACGTAGAAGATGCGACACAAATGACTCCCAGGGGGCTGTGGGTCAGGGGCTGCCAGGGAAGCTCAGGGCTTCCTGCTCACAGTGGAAAAAGGAAAAAAAAAAAAAAAAAAGCAAAAGAAAGTAGATGCTGAAGTCAACTGGTAAAGGAAAGCAGACTGACAAACGGTCTAGGTAGTACAGCAGCCCTGGGAGGGAGAAACTCATGGGAGGGAGGCAAGAGATGCAAAAAGGTGAAGTAGAGGGGCAGCCCGGGTGGCTCAGCAGTTTAGCGCCACTTTCGGCCCAGGGCCTGATCCTGGAGACACGGGATCAAGTCCCGCGTCGGGCTCCCTGCAGCCTGCTTCTCCCTCTGCCTGGGTCTCTGCCTCTCTCTCTGTGTGTCTCCCATGAATAAATAAATAAAATCTTTTAAAAAAAAAAAAGAAAAAGAAAAAGAAAAAAAGGTGAAGTGGCTCCCAGTGAATCTTTTCTAATCTCCTTATCTCAGTATGTGTTGGGATTTTCCCTAGGTAGGGGGAATCTCTAAGGGGTGCACTGAAGGCAGGGAAGGGAGAAAGGAGATGCCATTTCCTTTCAGGGCAAAGAAAATCATATAAAAAAGCAGTACAAGGAGTCCAGAGACACGTTACTCCAGTACCCCAGGCACAGCCGCTAGTCTAAAGCACATGATCCCCTCCCCTCCCCGGCCCTCCCCTCCGCCCCTGTGAGTGCAAACTAAAAACAAAAGCATTTAGTTGGTTTTGTTCATGAATTTCTATTTTGGGGTAACTGTCTCCCAAGGCCTCTGTCTATCCATGCGTGTAGGAGATGCACGTATGTGTTTCAGTGCAGGAAGTGCCTGCCTCAGGCCCCCAGCTTGGCACTTTCACCTCCTCCTGGGTTCCTCAAGCCCCGCGGCCACCCCGCGGCCACCTCTCAAGCAGCAGGGCTCTGCCTCGGGCTTCCTCCTGGCACAGTAAGGGCAGAAGGACAGGCGTCCCGAACCCTGCTGCAAAGGGCCGGGGGTTTGCTGAGGCCAACAGCTGGGGGCCATCTGGACCCAGGGGCTCCCGTGTGCAACAGACGTCCAGCACAACAAGAAGTGGTTGCTGCTGAGCCCTCAGAAACATCCGGAGCTCCAGCCCTGACTGCGTATCACAGGTGAGCCTGGAGGAAATCAGATGCAAGCTTAGAGCAGCTCACCCAGCTGCCCCACCCTCCGGCCACTGGACAGCATTCCAGAGCCTCTGCAGAGGCCCCTTCCCCTCCCTCTTGCTAACGATGCCTCCCCCAGCTCCCTCCGTGTGCCACCATCAGCACACACGATGCCCTGCTTAATATGCGTGTGCCAGTCACTTTACATAAGCTGACTACTCCTCGGGGCAATCTTTTCATGTGGGAATTCATTGAAGAAGCTGGGTGCAGAGAGGCTGACATCCCAGGTCCAGTCCCATAGCTGGTGATGGACAGAGGTGCCTCTCTGAAGCCCACACCTGTGCTCTTTCTGCCAAATCACTGAGTCCCCAGACTCCCCTTCATTTTTTTGATGAAGCAAACAAAATAAAACAAACAAAAAATCAAAACAAAAAACAACCTTCCATAGTGGTACCTCCTTGCTTTATTTCTCTCCGACTCAGCCCCACACTTCAAATTTTTTTTTATTTTATTTGTTTATGATAGTTACAGAGAGAGAGAGAGAGAGAGAGAGAGAGAGAGAGGCAGAGACATAGGCAGAGGGAGAAGCAGGCTCCATGCACCGGGAGCCCGACGTGGGATTCGATCCCGAGTCTCCAGGATCGCGCCCTGGGCCAAAGGCAGGCGCCAAACCGCTGCGTCACCCAGGGATCCCTCAGCCCCACACTTCAAAGCCCACTCCAGACTAGTCTCTGCCTCTGAGGCCTGGGGCGTCTGACTCCACTGGGAACAACCCTACTTACCCCTCACCCCTCTAACTGAATCCTGGCCACTTCCTCCTCCTACTCCCCCCCAATTCCATGGTAGATGAAGGGAAAGTTGAGCTTACTCCTTGTTCCCCAAATGACTTTTTTTAACTAATGGGACCCTCAGCACACACAACTCCCTGGAGACCCCTCTACATTCTCCATGAGCTTTCTTGTCAAATTTTCCATACTCCAGAGATTAACCCACCTGCTCTCTTCTTAGCTGCCACACCCTTTTCCCCAGAGCCCCGCCTTTCCCTGATGTAATGGAACTGCTGAGATGGGAGTGGAAAACATAGCCTCTGAGCTTCTCCCTGGCCCTCTTGTCCCATGGGGATGTCATGGTTTTCTGCTGTTCACCTAGTGGGGAATCAGACAGGCAATAAAATGAGCGACATGGAGCAAGTAGCTAAGCCTCAAAAGACTCCTAGCACGTTATCTCTGAATCTCAGTGGAGTCAAGTCTGCCTCGATCACATTAAGGAGCTATAGTTAAAAATACAGATTCCTGGATTCCACGCCCAGAAACTCTCCTTCAGTCTACTGCAAAGCAAGCCAAAGTTGTGTTTTTAACAAGCTCCTTAACACTGGAGTTAACTATTGAGAATTCTCAACAACCTTTTGGGAACTATGGTCCTCAGGGTCAAGTCTCCCTAAATACGACCTCTGCGGGTCAGATGGACTTCAGCTTGAATCCCAGCCTGTACCAGCTGTGTGATTTTGAGTGGATTTCCAGAGTCTCTGGCCCCAGGCTCCTCCTCTGTGAGCTAAGGTAATACCTATTTCATTAAGTCGGTGAGGTTAAATGAAGCAATATACACGAAATGCCTCATAGAGGACCATCAAGAGACAGTGGCTCTCACTGTCATAATAAATTCTTATAATAAGTCACTTCTTTGCCTTAGATCCCAAAGGAAACAAAAGTACATATTTGGAGACCAAACCACCAAAGGCATATTTATCTTCATTTCTGAGGAAAACCCAGGGCATATTCCTTAAGATGTCTCTTTCGTGACAGAAATGGCACAGCACTTCCCCCTCCTCCAGAGACCCTCACCTCTCCTTCCCTGCAGCCAGCATCATCTGTGGTGCCCAGAACTTTCCAACTGCATTTGCCTGTAACTGCTTCCTATGCCTTACCAGCCTCTTTCTACTTTTAGAGAACTCATTCTTTACCCTCTTTTGGTTGACCCATGGTCATACAGTCCTTTCACTTTTTCTCATACTACCAGTCCCCTCTAAATTGTCTGGCTAGTCATTTCAGCGACATCCTTAGGAGCTTCTTAGAATCCCACACACTTGAACTCTTAACCATTGCAGCTTTAGCTTCTGGCCCCATGCTGTCAGAGCTGACTGTACAGCCAGGCAACCAACCTCACTCAGTACACACATAGCTTCCCTTTACTGATCTATTGAGCCCACTTCCCTCCTCTAGAGCAGTTTAAACATTCCCCGCTTCTCAGGTCTTCCTCTCCCCATGAACTCTCAGCTGTTGACATCATCTTAGTCAAGGAAGAGGAACCAGCCCTGGGCATGGAATGGAGGGGCCTGTGTCTAGTCCAGGATCTGCCACTAACAGGCTGCACGCGATTGTGCTAAAGCTAAAAGCCTCTCGAGGCCTTACTTCCCTCAGCTGTGAGGGGATTGGGGAGGCAGGTAGCATAGGTCAGAGATTCCCAGTGTGGCCTGTAGTCCACCACAGGGTATACCTAGAGGTTCTGTAGGAGGATGGCCAGTAACCAATCTAGGGTTCAGTTTCAATAACTTTCACCTTTAGGTTCTACTCTAGGTCATTTACCAGGATGAAGTGAATTATCAAGGCTTGCTAAAATTTGGTGTCATTCTCCTTTTTCTCCTCAATGGTCCCTATTAACTCATTGGAAAATAGGACCAAGTTAGTGAGGTGGGCTGTGGTCAGAGAAGGCCAAGAAGCCCTGGATGTCATTCTTCAGCTCCCTTCTGCTCTAGAATTTTGATTTGCTGAAATCAAGACATGAGGGTATGAGATCCCTCAGCTTCCTCTCTTTTACTTTGACCATCCCCCACATTTTAATGACTTCCTCTCTCTCTCTCTCTCTCTCTCTCTCTCTCTCCAGAGGTCAGGGCTGGGCGCCTTTCCTTTCTAAAGGTAGTCAGTATGCCTGATGTCCCTCCCACCTGTTCTACCTGCTTAGTGTTCATGCCACTTCATAAGGCTTTGCTTTACTCATTTCCTACTGGCTTTGGTTCTTTGCCTACAAATATGCTTGGGGTTATCCTATTCTAACCAAGAGTCACGCACACCCATTTCCTCATCCAGGAGCTCTCCATAACAACTTCTGCTCCCTCCATGCAATCTCCTCCTGTCATCAAAATTCTCAGGACAGTCTGCCGTAGTGATTCACTCTGAAAGTGACCTCATTCACTCAAGTCCAGAGATGTTTACTTGTAGCCTGCATTTCTTTATATTACTCGTTCTTCTAAAGGAACTCTAATGCTCAGGAGAAACCACTCTCCCTCAGAACCTGTTTAGCAGCATACTGAAACAGTGGAGACATTCATCATTTGTGTTGGCTTTGTCCTCGGTCCTGCTTGTTTTTAGTGCTCCACTGACCTTGGGAGTGATTTTCTCATCTCTTTCTGCATATTACTACTCCAGGGATAGTGACTTCTCCATAGCCTCTCTCCCAGAGGCTCTTGAAAGGTGATGAGTCCCACAGCCCAATATCCAGTTTTCTGCTATTTTTCCTCTCTCTGTCTCTCTTTTTTTTTTTTAAGATTTTATTTATTTATTCATGAGAGACAGAGAGAGGCAGAGACATAGGCAGAGGGAGAAGCAGGCTCCATGCAGGGAGTCTGACGCGGGACTTGATCCCAGGTCTCCAGGATCAGGCCCTGGGCTGAAGGTGGCGCTACACCGCTGAGCCACCAGGGCTGCCCTATTTTTCTTCTCTTTAAGGAGGTCCTTGGTATCTCTGCCAAGCCTACTGTGATCTACACACAGTTTGTAGTAGCCTCTACCAAGTGAAATTCAGGCACTCATAAGTCAGATGAAAACAGATTCAACACCATACTGCCACTGCTACTTACTAGCTGTGTGACTTCTCTGACCTTTAGTCCCCTCATCTGTTAAGTAGTGATGAAACAGCCTTCTAGGGTTGTGAGGATTCATACAGGGAAATCCATGCAAAGGGCCTATGCATAGCAGACATCCAATAAAAGTTAGTTCTCTTTTCCTGTAAAACAACAACCCCAGAATACAGGCCTGAAACCAGACACAGGCCATTGACCTTCTTAACATTGTAGATTAAGTTTTGTTTCTATCTTATAAGGCAATCCCTTCTCTTCCCTTTCAAAAAATTTCTGTTCAAATGGACCAAACTGCTAAAGAGTGATTATCTCTGAATGCTCAGATTAGTCTATATTTTTCTGAATTTCTCAAACTTTCTACAATGTAATACTTCATGTATATCACTGGGGGAAAAATATTATTTTAGGAATATGAAACTCCTTCCATTTAAAGCAGCTGGTCCCACACCATCTACTTATTAAGAAAAGATTTTTAGGCACCTGGGTGGCTCAGTCCATTAAGCGTCTGCCTTCAGCCCAGGCCATGATCCCAGGGTCCTGACGTGGAGCCCCATGTCAGGCTCCCTGCCCGGTGGGGAGCCTGCTTCTCCCTCTCCCCTCCCTGCTGTTCATTCTCTCACTCTCTCTCTAATAAATAAAATCTTAAAAAAAAAAAGAAATAAAGAAAAGGATTTTTATAGAATAATTTTCTACAAAAAAGTTTAGCATTCCACAGCCAAATTTTTTAGAGCATGTCATAATTCTGTTTTAAAAGGTCAAATTTTAGTCAAAAGAAAGATTACATTAAGAGCAAGATCTTGGGGATCCCTGGATGGCTCAGCGGCTTAGCACCTGCCTTCAGCCCAGGGCATGGTCCTGGAGTCCTGAGATCGAGTCCCACATTGGGCTCCCTGCATGGAGCCTGCCTCTCTCTCTGTCTGTGTCTCTGCCTCTCTCTCTCTCCCTGTATCGTTCATGAATAAATAAATAAAATCTTAAAAAAAAAAAGAGCAAGATCTTCTGCTCTCTCTCTCTCCTTCATCTAAACCTCTTTCCTTCATCTAAAAAGAGGTTCTCAAAGTGTGACCCACAGATCATCAGCATCACATCACTTGAAAACATTTCTGGAATACAAATCCTCAGGCCTGCCCAAACCAATTGAATCAGAAACTCTGGAGGCGGAGCCAGCGGCTAACTTTTAACAAACCATAGGTAATTTGTAAGTTTAAGAACCGCTGCTTTAACACCTTTCTCCTCTATCTGTTCTTTTCAAGTCACCTCTAAGGGGTGACCTCTCTCACTGCTACGTTTAAACCACTCACTCTAGCCACTCCATGTCCAAGCAAGTTGAGTGCTAGGAGCAAATACTGAAGCACAGGCATATCAGAGCCACTGAGGAAATGCCAGCAGTAGGCAGAACTATTGGAAGGTGGCCTTAGGCAGGCTATGATGTAGATGGGCAGAAATCTTCCCCCTTGGGCCTACAACTTCCTGGAACATCATATTCTGGGCTGAGGTCAAAGACCTCTGAGCCTGTGATGGGAGAAGGGCATGGAGGACAAAGCTGGAAGGACCTAAGATTTTGACCTGGTATGTGAAGTTGATTTATTTGGGACAGCAGTCTCCAGCAGCACCCAGTCGCACTGCTCATCTGTCCCCTCTTACCTTCCTCGGGGCAGCAGCAGCGGGCAGGACAGCAGGGGCAGCGGATGTAGCAGCAGCAATACTGAGGACAGCACTGGCACCAGCACACTCCAATCAGCAGAAGCAGGAGGAGGGCCCCCAGAATGATGAAGATCACTGTCAGCCAGTCTGCAGGGGAGATGCCAAGAGCAGGCTAACTAAATATGCAGGTGAATGCTTCCACGTCTCACATTCTAGAGGCCTAATAAATATAGCTCTTGACCTATAAATTAAGTTCAATTAATATACTGGGGGAAAAAAGTTTAGCTTTGGGAAGGGATCTTCAGACGTTGGCGATCCAATGATAACCTGGGCTTGCTTGCTTCTGTTTTTTTCCGTATATAAAAATGTCACAGTGATGGGGTGGCTAAATAAAAAGCTCCAGCAGCACTTACGCAGGACAATAAGCTTCACCTCCTTATCTGGGTCTCCTGATGTGTCCCCTGGAGCCTCAATGGTGCAATAATACACTCCATGGTCCCACCACATCACTTCATTAATCACCAGATCTGCTCCTGCAGGAAGGGAGGGAGAAAGTGCCGAAGATTAAAGGAGGGGGCCCTGGGTTCTATGGCTTAAAGACCCAGCATTGTCCTTCCACATCCTAAGAGGGCCCCTCGTGGTTCAGAGGAAGGCCTCAATTCCTTTTTTTTTGAGACTCTCCTCTTTCTCTGAACAGTATAATGATGGTAGAACTGACCATTCATTGAGCCCTCCCAGGTACCTTGAAAGGATTTTAGATATCACCTCATTTAATTCCCACCACAGCTTTCTAAGTAGGTGAGGTACACATTATGTTGCCTCCCAGGGTCTCTTCTCCCTTTCTCTCACAGTCATAGAATTTTTTGCTCATGTATGTGGCCATGCAGAATAAAGTCACTATTTCCTATCCTCTTTGAACCGTGGACATGGATGTGCAACTCCGTTCTGGTGGTCAGGATGCAAGCAGAAGCGATACACAATGGCTCCCAGGAACTTTCCTACAACAATTTGGGAACATCTTGGTCCTTTTCTTCTTCATCTCTCCTTTTACTCTGTTATCTGGAAAGGAAATGTGGCGGCTGCCGTTTTCAACCATGAAGAAGGAAAAGACTTTCTTGGTGAGCTGGAGCTTGGGCCTGTCCCCGAGGACTTAATGGAACAGAGCCCGCACACTAGTTTTGGACTATCTACCTCCAAATTCATACATGAGAAGAAATAAATTTCTTCACTGTTAAGTCACTAATGTTTTGGGCTTTTGCTTCTTCACAATCAAACTCAATACCATCCTGATACGGTAAGTATGTTTATTAGTTGCATTTCAGATGAGGAAACCAAGACTCCAAGAGGCTAAGAAACTGGCCTAAGAACAGAGAAATAATGCAGAGCAGATGTAGATTCAAATGCATGGTTCTCCACTGCAACGCTGGTGCTCTTAACTGCTAAGTTCTAATGTACTTTCCAAAGTGGGTCAAAAACCCCACAGCCTGGATCCCTCACCAGCTGTGAATGGATCCCTCTGGCCCTTGGAGAGACAAGTTATGAGATGAAGTTGAATAAGCAGGGATGAAATGCCAATGTTTCAAGGATAAATGCTACTCAATGTTCAAGAAAGGAATTTCAGTTTTTCATGAGCACCAAGCACTGTGCTACCTCATTAAGATAGAAAAATGCTATGTTCAGGTTTAGTAAATGCAACAAATCTTCACTGAAGACCTCGTGTGGGTCCAACACTGAGGAAGATCTGCAGAGGCACAAGATCCATCTCTGTCCTAAAAGGGCTTCAGTCAGAGGCATCAGGGCACCTCCACATCCCTGCTATTATAGCCACAGTAAGTGCCAGGGGACATCGTCAAATTCTTTAAATAACAAAAACACACACAAAAGAAACAAAACCTCAGCATTACAGACTTGCTCCTGCTTAGTTGGCAGTCCTACGTATAATTCTTCATTATCTGTTTGTCAAAAAATATTTATTGAGGAAATGAAACAAAAATGCACGGTCATGCACGACTGGAGCTAATTTCAACTTCTGTTTCCTTCTCTTTCTACGTCAATCTCTACGATTTTTTCCTACCCATGATTTTCCAAACACACTACCTTTCCCAGAAACAAGCTTACCCCAGACTTGGAATAATGTAAAAGCGCTTTGGAGGAAATTCTCCCTCAGTGTTAACGTGCATTAAAAATATGCCTCAATTTTTATTAGACATAAAGATTGTTTTTGGGATGTCACAGCAATGAGGACATTCAGACATGTTAATATTTTAAATGATCCAAGAACTGACCTGACATGGTCATCTCAAATGATGCAAACACAGGCAGAGAAGTGTCAGAAAACAAGGGCTCCAGGGAGTCATGACAAGCATGGGGGTAAAAATAAAACACAAGGGGAAAATACTGCTTTCCCATGGGAGTAAGGGAGAAGCAGAGTTTGATCCAAAGGTGACTGGGAGTGGAGACAGTGGATAGTATTGCTCAAAGTTAAAAAAAAAAGAAAAGAAAAGTGGGGATTGTCACCTGTGGGGACTTTCATTCTTCAAAAACTGTAAAGGAGACTTGCCAATTAAAAAGGCTTTAATTGGCAGACTCTGGGAAAAACAGAACCACCCTGAATCTTTGAGAATGTACCTAGAGACCAGAAAAGGACAGATGTTCCCCAAGGCCTAGAGATTAAGGGCTGGCTTGGGGAAATCAGAGATCACATGTAAAAGAGTCAGACTTAAATATTACAGCCAAGGTATTATATACATATTTGGAAGCAAATGTTAAATTGGCTCCCTATAAATGATCTACCTTTAGTCGGTCATAGAGTATCCACTGATTTCCTCACATTATTGCTGCAGGTACCCTGATGGCCAGCCTGCTTAGTGTATTCGCCCCTCTTTTCATCCTTTTAACCAGTTAATATTTATTTAACACTACACGTGAAGCTCACCAAAACAGGCTCTGAATTCTGCGCCAATAACTTATCAGAGCAATCCTGGATGATGAGATAGGAACGTGGGGCACTAGCCCATCCACCGGAAAGCACGCTTAGTGATGACTAAAGTTCACTGCACACTTAATATTTGCTAGGTGCTTTATGCATATCATCTCACTTGATCCTGACAACCCTCCAGGAGATGGGTAGTACTATGGCAAGTCCCACTTTGTAGAAATTGAGGCTAAAAAAAAATTGAAGGGACTTGCCCAAGTTCATATACCCTATTAGTGCAGAACGAGGACCCACACCCAAGAGTGACTGCAGCCTGGGAGCTCTAACCACCAGTCCCTGTACCAGGCACAAAGAATAAATATGCTTTACATGTAGCTCCTAGAGATCACGTTTGATATTTACTTCAGTGTACAGAGACAGAGGCCTTATGTCCATCTTTCAGATGAGGTAACAGAGGCCAGAGAAAGCATCTGCTGCTGGTCCATGAGCTAGCAGCCGGAAGTCTTTGATTCTAACCCTAATGCTCTTTCCTCTACCAAAGGGTGATGATGATCTCAAGGGGGCCATTTACTTGGAAGCCCCTTCAACATGTACAACAGGAGGGAAATTCAGGGGCCCTGAGAGCCATTTATGGCAGGGAGCAAACAAGCCTGAGCCGCACTTCAGCCAGGAAAAAGCAAAAGAAACCAACCACTCCCAGACCTTTAGGCAAAGCTGCAGGACATCTTCTCATCCTGAGACAAACTTCCAGGGGAGTGACTTCAGACGGTGGCACAGCAATCTATGTATCTGGCACTTTCCTCAAACAAACAAATTAAAAAAAAAAAAAAAAGGGAAATCCCCACAATGACTCAGGCCACCAAGCCCAGTGTCTGTACCTCTTGCCACCCCCGGTCCCCTGCTGCCTTCCCTGCACTCACGGTTCTGGATGGTGATCTTGCGCTGCCGGTAATCCACCCCCAGCACAGGCTCATTCTGCCCCCGCCTCTGAGCCACGATGCGAACCTCCCGCTGGCTGTCATTGCAGTCATTGGATGGGTCCTGGCCCAGGGATAAGGCTGCCTGGTATGCTGCAGGGAAAGGACACAGCCAAGTCACACAGCAACGGGGAATCCCCACGAAGAAAGGTGCCCTTGCTGTTCCCTGGAGCAGCGAAGCTTCTCATTTTTTCCTGGGCTCATGTGTCTACTGGGAATCTCGCTAAACATGAAGATTCTGATTCTGGGGGTCTGGAGTGAGAATCTGACAGTCTGCATTTCTAACAAACCTTTGAGCCCCAAGATCCAGACCCCTCTAAAAGGCCCTCATGTCCAAATCCTGGCTGCATACTCCTGTCTCCGATTACCCATGCCCCATTTTTGGTGACTCCAGGTTCTGCTCCCATGGGGTTCACCCACCTGCCCTTTCATTTGCGGGTGACAAATGCCTACTACCCTGGTCTCTCTCCTCTCTTCCCACTTTATCTGAAGAGTAACCTCCTGGAAATCATGCCTTGATTCAGAGATGTGTCTTTTGGGGACAACACCAGGTTCTGTGGGTGACTCAGACATTTAGGTATCAGGGTTCATACTGTAAGACATCAGTCAGGTCTAAAGTAGGTAAAGCTGACACCTCCCCCCTTTTTCCTCATGTCAGGAAGCTCACTTTCTTCCTGCGCAGATGGTGTCTACTCATACTCTCAAAATTTCTACAAGGTTAACTGTCAGGGCTGACAGTGAGGATCCGGGTTCCTTTGTTCCTTGAGAGAAGCAGAGGTTGACAGCTAGAAAGAGCTTTGGTTCCAGGGAGGAGAACTGACTGAGACGTAGGGCCTGAGGGCCAGGCCTGAGCCTGGGTAGGGGAGGTTGTGCCGCACTGAGAACATGTTCCCTGGGCCAAGCGAGCTCTCACTGTGATTCAGTCAGCCGCTAGGAAGGGAGTGTGGCCATCAAAGGGAGGGTGGCAGGGGGTGGGAGGTGACAAACGGCCATTCCTCGGTCCGGGGGCTGTCGGAGCCTTCTTGTCCACATTCTAAGGTGGTGAGGGGAAGGGAAGCAGCCTGCACCCTCACCTCAGTGTGCGGCCCTGCAACCAGGAACGCACCAGGAGGCAGGATTTGCCCTGTGCTTTGGAGAAACTTAATGCCTGAGCTGCCCAAATCGTTTTAGAACAAGGCAGGGCACAATTTTTTTTTAATATTTTATTTATTTATTCATGAAAGACACCCACAGAGAGAGAAGCAGAGACACAGGCAGAGGGAGAAGCAGGCTCCATGCAGGGAGCCTGACGCGGGACTCGATCCTAGGACCCCAGGATCAGCCCTGGGCCAAAGGCAGGCGCTAAACCGCTGAGCTACCCAGGGATCCCCAGGGCACAAATTTTAAAATACTATGTGACTTCAAATAAGCTACTTCGCCTGCGTGGGCTGTTTATCTAGAAGATGAGAGGACTGCATTAAGTGATCTTTGTGGCTCCCCCTCCTAAAGATGTGTGATCCCCAATAATTCCTGTGCCCCAAAGCTTTACAGAGGGATGTGGGCAGAAGCAGGAGGGCACTCACACGCGGAGTAGTAGTCAAAGATGGGGTCCTTGCAGAAGGACTTGAAGCGCCAGGTCACCACGACATCCTGGAGCTGGGCAGAGGTGGTGTAGTCACATTTGAGGACGATGGAGGCAAACAGGGTGACGTAGCGCTCCGTGTGCTGGACTGTCACCAGCAAGGACAGGCACCCTGTAGCCGAGAGCAAGAGGCAATGCTGAAGGCTGACCATGTCTCTGGGAAGTGACCTACTTCTGTTCAGGGGGTAATAAAAGCAATGCAAATAAGCCAGCACACTGCCCCGGCTGTGTGGGGAGCTGGCAGGCCAACTCGACTGGGGGAGACGGGGCAGAGACAGAGCAAGGATGACTTGCAAGGATCTCATGATCCCCTGGCCGCATTAACACATCCGACAAAAATGAAGAAGCTATATTAAAAGAAGGCCACACATGAACTAGAGTGAGCTTGTCAATACACACATATATTTTTTATGTCACTTTCTCCTTAAAATATTTCCCCACTTCCCCAAGGAAGTTCAACAGGTCTGCCTTCAGCCTTTCTCTGCTGCCTCATGTCCCTTCATGGCCCACCTCACACTCAGGGTGTCAGCCACCCTGAACTTACGCCCTTCCTTCCCATGCCGGGATCACCATCTTCTCCAGGTCTTCCCACGTGTGGACCTCTTGGCTGGAGCACTCTCCCAGAGCACCAGCCACCACTCCATTCCCATTTCCACTCCATTCCCATTCCCTTCTCCAGGTTAGTTACTATAGGTATGTCTTGGTGCTTCAGCTGTACCCTCACCTCCTCCAGAAGCCTTCCTTGACTGCAAATCTGGGAGAGGGGCCTCCTGTAATTTCTCAAAGTACCTCTTCCTCCCCAGGCAGCACTTTTCACATGCCTGAGTGATGGCCAGTTAACTGCAGGCTCTGAGAAGGCTGACTCCATCTGTCTCTGACTCACTGTTATAGCACAACCTCACACCGTACCTGTCACCTCCTTGGCACCCAACGCATGTTTGTTGAGTAAATAATCGAATGAGTGACCAAGAATACATTAACAGTAGAAACTGGCAGTACAGGTGGCCAACATAAGCATAAAATAAATAAAAATGATCAGATGTGACAAATTTTATTAAGAAAGACTTGGAGAAATTGAGAATTTTTCTTTTCTCTTTTTTACAACTCCCTCTCCCTCAGCCTCCAAAGCTACAAACACATAGCTGCGGGTCTGCCTTGAAGAGGATCCAGGTAGCACAAAGTCAGGTGGGACTTTGGCATGGTCAGAGGTCCACACATAACCAACATCTTAGAATGTTCCTGTGCCAATATGGTCTCTAGGCTAAGTTATAGGGGATCTTCTCATGGTGCAGAAAAATAGTGCTCAAACTCGAACATGTACCACCAGGAGGACTTGTAACGGCCCAGATCACTTTCAGTATACGTTTCCGATTCACTAGGACTTGGGTGGGGCCCCAAGACTCACATTTCTAACAAGTTTGCAGTTTGATCCCACTGCTCTGGGTACCATGCTTTGAGAACCACTGGTGTAGACTAAATTAAAAACAAAACAAAACAAACAGGCTTTGGACTCAGATACAACTGGGTTAAAAAAAAAAAAAACTTCACTATTTATTTGGACATCATACAAGTTACTCTGAGTTTATTTTTTCCCAGCTATGACTGGGGATTGAAATAGTACTAACCTCATCAGATCTTTGAAAGCATGCAATGAGATAATTCACTTGTGGCAATTGGCATGGTGCCTGGCACATATGCTCCTGTGTCAGCGTCTAAGTCTGAGTCTATTTCCCTCTTTTCCTTTATTATGAAGACCAAAAAGAAAGGGGTTTGAGGTGGGGTTCTCTCCAAGGGAGTTCTCAGGCGGAACAGCCTCATTTTGACCGAGTTACTCCCACAAACACAAACATTTAGCACCCACCCTCACCCTTTACAAAGCAGCTGGGTGGGCCTGGCTTGAGGGCTACAGCCACATGATTCTGGATTCTGCCTCACCTCTGGACACAGAGGTATGATAGTAAACTGTGGCCTATGATGGGCACATGCACCTACTTTCCTCACATTCCTCCAAGAAAGACAGAGTGCTGCTCAGGATAGGACCTTGCCCCCAGAAATGACCCAAACCGTCTCCAGGGCTGGGCTGAAATAATGATGTGCCTGTGACAGACCTGCTGGAGAGAGGGTCTGCAGAAATGCAGGGGAGACCTAAGGGTGGGGGAGAAAGAACTATAAACTGGACCCTAAAACTCAGGTGGGATTAAGATTACATATGAAAAAATAGGGCAAAGGTAGAGAAACTCATAGTTTTGAGACAGACAAAAAGGGAGAGCAGAGGCCTTATCAGGAAGGGGCTTGGGGAACTTGGAAGGAACCAATTCCTGGCTTTATGGGAAACAGAAGGATAAATAAGGTGGGGCTGGTGGTAGTAACTGGAGGTGGGGAGACTGGGTGGAGTCTATAAATCTCACTGAAGCATCTACTTCTGGTTAATGGGTAATCACTGAAGACTTTTCTGTAGAATAATAGGGCAAAGTGTTTTTTTTTTTTTTTTTTTTTTTTTTTAGAAAGACTGATGACTTCCTCATCCAGCTATAAAGATCATCATTTTGAAAATGAGCCTTGAATAGTTTGGGGGGAAAATAGCTGTTGTCTCTACCAGCTATAAGATTCCTGGAATAAGGCCAATCAGAATGGAAGAGCCGGCGACAAGCATTCTCAAACCCAACATGGATTCTTCTGTAGTCTGCTTTATCATTTTTGCTCCTCCACTCTCACCACCCCCTTTGATTTTTTCCAGAACTGACCTGAAATAGACCTTGAAGCTTTCACCGAACACTGTTTTAACTGAAGAGAAGTCACTACAGGTAAGCTTTTGACAATGATTAGGATGGCACTGTCACCACTAGCTTATTTTGCTCAGGAAATCTATGGATTAGAATAGAGATAAAAACAATTTATGTCTAAACAAAATCCTATGTTCACACAGTACTATCAAATATTTTCTTTTACACACTAAATAGGACAAGCAGTGCCATTTCCCACACCACAGATCTGAGACTGGAAAAGACGAGAGGCTTGTCTGTGGTCATTCATTTTCTAAGGAGGTCAGAGTCAAGATTCTATCCCCAAGCAGGGCTCTTTCCACTCTATCCAGTTATTCTCTTTCTCTTTTTTTTTTTAAAGACTGATTGATTGATTGATTGATTGATTTGAGAGAGAAAGAGAGAATGAATGAACATGAGAGCTGGGAGAGGCAGAGGGAGAAGCAGACTCCCCGCTGAATGAGGAGCCCAACGCGGGGCTCAACCCCGGGACTCCTGGATCCTGACCCTGAGCTGAAGGCAGACCCTCAACCTACTGAGCCACCCAGGCACCTCGACCTGGTTATTCTTTAAATAAGGGAAAATGTTTGGTACTCATGAGCCTGCAAATAATTGGAGGGTAGAGCCAGGCTACAATTGGCAGCAGTCACTCTGATCCTGTGATTAATAACCTACACGTTCTTTATTTTGCTGAATGATAATTTGACATAAATAGCAACTTATTCAAAGGGCTAGAGTTGACATTATTTGCATAGAGGTGGAACATTTGGAGGGAGGGCAAGTTTGCTGGGAGTCAGAGAAAGGAATTTGCCTGAAGCTAGAAGTTGCTCTGCGGCAGCTTGAAAGATTGCTGAACCTGACACTGAGGGAGGACAACTGAGCCAAGGGTGATCACCTTCATCACTAAATCCTCACTCAGCTCCCCTTCCATGAATGCCTTTATTATGGCCAATACACACCTGAAGTGGCAGGACTCACCTTTACTGACGTCAGCACTGGCTTTGCTGCCAGGGACTATTCTTTCATCCTCTCTTTGATTTCACCCCTTCTGTGAATTTCAAGGCTTGAAATATGTCGGGTTCCCATGATTTTAACCATACTGAGCTTACTCACACCTTCTCCAGGGGTCTGCTAGCTCCACGGCATCCCGCTCAGCTCTCAGACCTTCACCCCTTGCCCTCCCCAAGAGGACTGGAGAAGAGTCTTCTCCAGGACCCAGGACAAAAGGTACTGAGCAACCAGCAAAGCTTTCTCCCTTTTGCTCAGCTGTTGCTCTGGGTCTCAGCATCTACTGTGCCAGGTGATATACACACATTGTCTCTAATCCTCACAAACCCCCCGGGTGGCAACAGTCCTACTCATACACATGGGCAAAGGTTCAGAGACTATAATAAGCCAGGCCCTCTCAGCTTCAGGATTTGGATTTGCTGGCACCCAAACGTGATCTCTCCCAAGTAGGCAGCCTTGACTTTCAAAGTGGAAGTTTGGTGCTAGACTCAAAAAGCAGGACGGTTTTCCAAACTGGGAGGAGGACAGCCCATCTCAAAGGCAAAAACCTCCCATCTTCCTTGTCCTTTAGCCTTGGACTTCTCAGTAAAAACTAACTGCATTGGGCATGCGTACTACTAGGAAGGTACAGTTTTCAAGAAGAGACTAAGAATAGCAGAATCTGAGCTGAAAAGAGGAACAGATTCAAAAAAGTAGCTGTCCTTTTTGGATCTGTGCTTTTTAAAATGTTTTCAAATTCCTATTTTTTCCTATTCTGTTTTGAGGTGGGAGGAGGGGCAGAGGGAGAGAGAGAATCTTAAACAGCCTGCATATCCGGTGTGGAGCCCGACACAGGGCTCCGTGTCACAACCCTGACATCATGACATGACCTGAAATCAAGAGTCAGACACATAACCGGCTGAGCCACCCAGGAGCTCCTCTTTCTATTCTTAAATTTCCTTCATCCTGTGGCATCTCCTTCCTCTCAGTTACCTTCTATCTGATTTCCTAAATATCCCTACCATTTTCTTTTCAAAACTTTAATTCTGGAGATCAACTTCCTAAATTCAGATTCTGTTTCTCCTTCCCCGTCAGTTAAAAGAACTGACAAGTTATTTCCAAACTACAATTGCCTCTTTATATGCAAAACCAGAATGATAATAATAGTTCCCTGATAGGGGCGCCTGGGGGGCTCAGTCAGTTAAGCGTCTGACTCATGATTTTAACTCAGATCACGATCTCAGGGTCCTGGGATCCAGCCCTGCATCAGGCTTCCTGCCTGGCTGCTTGTCTCCCTCGCCCTCTGCCCCTCCTCTCACTCACACGCACTTTCTCTTTCCCTCTCTCTTTCTCAAATAAATAAATCTTTCAATGTTTGTAGCAGCAATGCCCTCAATAGCCAAAATATGGTAAGAATCTAGATGTCCGTCTGTCATTGACAGATGAATGGATAAAGAAGATGTGGGGTATATATGTATACACAATGGAGTATTACTCAGCCATCAAAATGAATGAGATCTTGCCATTTGCAATGATGTGGATAGAACTACAGGGTATTATGCTAAGCGAAATAAGTCAGAGAGATAGATACCATGGTTTCACTCATCTGTGGAATTTAAGAAACAAACAGATTGAACATAGGGGAAGGAAAAATAATATAAGATGAAAGTAGAAAGGGGGGCAAACCATAAGAGACTCTTACTTTAGGAAACAAGCTGAGGGTTGCGGGAGGGGAGTGGGGTGAGGGGAAGGGGTAACTGAGTGATGGGCATTAAGGAGGGTACTTGATGTAATGAGCACTGGATGTTATATGAAACTGATGAATCACTAAATTTTACCCCTGAAACTAATAATACAGCAAATGTTAACTAACTTGAATTTTAAAATCAATCAGGAGGAGAAAGAGAAAAATAAATAAATAAAAAATCTTAAAAACAAACAAAAACTTCCCTGATAGTGTTGTAGTGAGGATCAAATGAGATAATAAATGAGGATTTAGCAAAGAGTCTGGGACATAATAGCCACAGAATAAACATTAGCTATTATTTGTATCATTTGCACTTCTAATCCTGACTACCTTCGAGATTTAAGTCAATTGAGAACATGTAAAAGCATTTTGAAAGAATTAAAATGATACGCATGTAAAGTGGCATTAAAAGCCTTTATTTTTTATTTTTTTATAAATTAATTTTTATTGGTGTTCAATTTACCAACATACAGAATAACACCCAGTGCTCATCCCGTCAAGTGTCCCCCTCCGTGCCCGTCACCCATTCACCCCCACCCCCCGCCCTCCTCCCCTTCCACCACCCCTAGTTCATTTCCCAGAGTTAGAAGTCTTTATGTTCTGTGTCCCTTTCTGATATCTCCCACACATTTCTTCTCCCTTCCCTTATATTCCCCTTCACTATTATTCATATTCCCCAAATGAGTGAGAACATACACTGTTTGTCCTTCTCCGATTGACTTACTTCACTCAGCATAATACCCTCCAGTTCCATCCACGTTGAAGCAAATGGTGGGTATTTGTCGTTTCTAATGGCTGAGTAATATTCCATTGTATACATAAACCACATCTTCTTTATCCATTCATCTTTCGATGGACACCGAGGCTCCTTCCACAGTTTGGCTATTGTGGACATGGCTGCTAGAAACATCGGGGTGCAGGTGCCCCGGCGTTTCATTGCATCTGAATCTTCGGGGTAAATCCCTAACAGTGCAATTGCTGGGTCGTAGGGCAGGTCTATTTTTAATTCTTTGAGGAACCTCCACACAGTTTTCCAGAGTGGCTGCACCAGTTCACATTCCCACCAACAGTGTAAGAGTGTTCCCTTTTCTCCGCATCCTCTCCAACATTTGTTGTTTCCTGCCTTATTAATTTTCCCCATTCTCACTGGAGTGAGGTGGTATCTCATTGTGGTTTTGATTTGTATTTCCCTGATGGCAAGTGATGCAGAGCATTTTCTCATGTGCATGTTGGCCATGTCTATGTCTTCCTCTGTGAGATTTCTCTTCATGTCTTTTGCCCATTTCATGATTGGATTGTTTGTTTCTTTGGTGTTGAGTTTAAGAAGTTCTTTATAGATTTTGGAAACTAGCCCTTTATCTGATATGTTATTTGCAAATATCTTCTCCCATTCTGTAGGTTGTCTTTGAGTTTTGTTGACTGTATCCTTTGCTGTGCAAAAGCTTCTTATCTTGATGAAGTCCCAATAGTTCATTTTTGCTTTTGTTTCTTTTGTTTTCGTGGATGTATCTTGCAAGAAGTTACTGTGGCCAAGTTCAAAAAGGGTGTTGCCTGTGTTCTCCTCTAGGATTTTGATGGAGTCTTGTCTCACATTTAAATCTTTCATCCATTTTGAGTTTATCTTTGTGTATGGTGCAAGAGAGTGGTCTAGTTTCATTCTTCTGCATGTGGATGACCAATTTTCCCAGCACCATTTATTGAAGAGACTGTCTTTCTTCCAGTGGATCGTCTTTCCTCCTTTGTCGAATATTAGTTGACCATAAAGTTCAGGGTCCATTTCTGGGTTCTCTATTCTGTTCCATTGGTCTATGTGTCTGTTTTTGTGCCAGTACCACACTGTCTTGATGACCACAGCTTTGTAGTACAACCTGAAATCTGGCATTGTGATGCCCCCAGCTATGGTTTTCTTTTTTAAAATTCCCCTGGCTATTCGGGGTCTTTTCTGATTCCAAACAAATCTTAAAATAATTTGTTCTAAGTCTCTGAAGAAAGTCCATGGTATTTTGATAGGGATTGCATTGAACGTGTAAATTGCCCTGGGTAGCATTGACATTTTCACAATATTAATTCTGCCAATCCATGAGCATGGAATATTTTTCCATCTCTTTGTGTCTTCCTCAATTTCTTTCAGAAGTGTTCTATAGTTTTTAGGGTATAGATCCTTTACCTCTTTGGTTAGGTTTATTCCTAGGTATGTTATGCTTTTGGGTGCAATTGTAAATGGGATTGACTCCTTAATTTCTCTTTCTTCAGTCTCATTGTTAGTGTATAGGAATGCCATTGATTTCTGGGCATTGATTTTGTATCCTGCCACGCTACCAAATTGCTGTATGAGTTCTAGCAATCTTGGGGTGGAGGCTTTTGGGTTTTCTATGTAGAGTATCATGTCATCGGCGAAGAGGGAGAGTTTGACTTCTTTGCCACTTTGAATGCCTTTAATGTCTTTTTGTTGTCTGATTGCTGAGGCTAGGACTTCCAATACTACGTTGAATAGCAGTGGTGAGAGTGGACATCCCTGTCTTGTTCCTGATCTTAGGGGAAAGGCTCCCAGTGCTTCCCCATTGAGAATGATATTTGCTGTGGGCTTTTCGTAGATGGCTTTTAAGATATCGAGGAAAGTTCCCTCTATCCCTACACTCTGAAGAGTTTTGATCAGGAATGGATGCTGTATTTTGTCAAATGCTTTCTCTGCATCTAATGAGAGGATCATATGGTTCTTGGTTTTTCTCTTGCTGATATGATGAATCACATTGATTGTTTTACGAGTGTTGAACCAGCCTTGTGTCCCGGGGATAAATCCTACTTGGTCATGGTGAATAATTTTCTTAATGTGTTGTTGGATCCTATTGGCTAGTATCTCATTAAAAGCCTTTAAAGTTGCGTTGCTTTGTCCCCTGGCAAACCCATTCAGTTGGTCTCCTCTGAAAGAGGGAGGGAAACCTATCGTTTAAGAGTGAAAAGGTAACTTCAGAGGAGATAGGGGAACTCATAGGAAGAAGGGAAAGGGAAAGGGAATCTCTGTGTCCTACCATGAAGTAGTTCCCAAGATACTGCTGCTGTGCAGAGTGGGGACTACATCTTAAAGTCAAATGAAAACATACCAAAGATTATCTTTACTATTAAATGCTATGTGTTCCAAACATATGCATCTTATATTTCTTTATTCAGTCTGTCTTTCCTGTGTAATATCAGGTCGGGCAAGATGTTTTACAGTTTCTGGAATATTTTATCCATACAACGGAGGGATATAAGTATAAAACTTCTTTCTTTCTTCCTTCCTTCCTTCCTTCCTTCCTTCCTTCCTTCCTTCCTTCCTTCCTTCTTTCTTCTTTCTTTCTTTCTTTCTTTTCTTTTCTTTTCTTTTCTTTTCTTTTCTTTTCTTTTCTTTTCTTTTCTTTTCTTTTCTTTTCTTTTCTTTTTTAACAAAGAACTGTTTTCAGGGCACTGAACAGCACTTCCCCTTCTTTACACATTAAGGGCCCTGCCTGGAGCAGAGTGGCAGGCATAGGGGGAGCATGGTCTTTCCAGGAAAGGGGCAGTGGCTAGTGTGAACTCCTGTTAGAACAGCTCAATTCCTGAGTGTTTTTCAAGTACCCAGGCACCTATGCTCCAGGAAGCAGGTTAACAAAAAGTACACAGGTTTAATCCTATCAGAGTTTATGTCTGAGCAAGCTATCTCCCCAAGCATATTTGCCATCAGTACTTGTTACATTTCCTTAGATAACAGTTCAAATATGAAAGAAATCAAGGGGAAGAGGGAGTGACAATGAGTGTGAACAAGAAATTAGGGATCAAGAGAATTAGGAGAAAGACAAGTGGGCTGGGCGGGGGAGGAATTGTGTCTATGTATTACATGTTTAACAAAGGTCTGATGCATGCTATTTAACAGTGGGAGGCTCAGGGTGGTGCTAAGCATGTGATTACCCTGGGAAAGAAAATGATATATACTGAGCACTTTCTATGTTGTCAGCCATGGCATTGGGTGCTTTATTATATAGTATCTCATGCAATCTTTTATCTCAATTTTATAGATGAGAAAAATCCTCAGGGAGATTAAGTTAACTGGTTTAAGGCCACACAGCTAGTGTTTGCCAGCATGCCTTGTACATGGTATGCGTTAAACATTTGCTGACTAAAAGAACAGATGAATTCATACAAGATAGGCTAAACTGTTTGGAACAAATTTTAAGTGCTTTAAAAATACAGAAAATAAATAGTTAACCATTTGTAGGATAGCCAGACACACACATACACACACACACACAGGAGTACGAGAGCACGCCCATATAACTGGGGAGAAGGCTACCCAGTGAGGCCAGAATTAGTGAGCCTTGAAATCCAAACAAAGAGCTTTAACTCACTCTTATAAGCTACAGAAAACTAGTACAAGTTCTTGGAGGATTAAAGTGAAAGTGAGAAGGACGAACCCAAGTAGGTTAACCAATCATCTGGGTAGAGACTGGTTGGAATGAGACAGAGAGATAGCAGGCCTCGAGGCAAGCAGATGGTTAAGATGGTTAAAATAGGCTAGTGTGAGATTTATCATCTGGAATAGAAAAGAAGGGGCAGATCCTGGGATTAAGAAACAGAACTTGGGGGCAGCCCAGGTGGCTCAGCGGTTTAGCGCCGCCTCCAGTTCAGGGTGTAATCCTGGAGACCCGAGATTGAGTCCCACATCGGGCTCCCTGCATGGAGCCTGCTTCTCCCTCTGCCTGTGCCTCTCTCTCTCTCTCTCTCTCTCTCTCTGTGTCTTATAAGTAAATAAATAAAATCTTAAAAAAAAAAAGAAACAGAACTTGGTAATTAACAGGGTTTGGGAAATGAAGAAGGTATCAAAACTGCTTTCCTCTGACCCATCTCAGCCTAAGATTTACAGATAGAAAAATAGAGAAATAAAGATGAGAGAAAGATGACACATGATCTCAGTCTTCTCAATTTTTTTAAAGATTTTATTTATTTATTTATTCATAGAGACACATACACACACACACACACATACACACACACACAGAGAGAGAGAGAGAGAGAGAGAGAGAGGCACAGGCAGAGGGAGAAGCAGGCTCCATGCAGGGAGCCCGACGTGGGACTCCAGGATCACACCCCAGGCTGCATGCGGCACTAAACCCCTGCACCACTGGGGCTGCCCAGTCTTCTCAATTCTTAAAACACACCATTTTATTTCTCCCCCAAGGACGAGATGATGTAATACAGCACTGGGCTGAAAGAAACCCAGGTAGACAGTACAGTCATCACCCAGCACCTTATTCCATTGTGGTTGGGGCAAGATGTTAAATTGTTGTTGGGGCAAGATGTTTAATAAACAGCATTTAGTTAGACATCCAGGAGGCACTCTATATCTATTTCGGCATACCAGGATTCAATGAGACAAAACAAACTTGTTCCGTGGTATGAAACAGGGCAAAGAGCAATGGACCAAAAGCAAGGATGCCTGGGTTCTGATCTCAGCTCTCAAACTAGCTCCACTGTGTCAACCTGAGGCTTGTGACTTTTTTAAAAATATTTTTTATTTATTCATGAGAGACAGAGAGAGAGAGAGAGAGAGAGAGAGAGAGAGAGGCAGAGACACAGGCAGAGGGAGAAGCAGGCTCCATGCAGGAAGCCCAACTTGGGACTCGATCCCGGGTCTCCAGGATCACACCCTGGGCCAAAGGCAGGCGCTAAACCGCTAAGCCACCCAGGGATCCCCTGCTTGTGACTTTCCTGGACGCACATTTCCTTATCTGCAAAACTGATCCAGAGGGGAAGACAGACAGGAATTGGAAGTGATTTCTACTTGAGTTCAGCAGAGCCCTGGGATCCTGGGGAGCTACTTCATGGGCCCCAAGGAGGTAAAGAAAGAGCCAAGTGGGCAGCTCCCATCTGTCCCCCTCAGCCTGAGAAGCTCCACTTTCCTATCCACATTAGGGATCGAGATGCATTCAGTCTTCAATGTGATCCCACCCTTTACCCCCACCACCAAGCGAAAATTACTGGTCTATATGCTAAGAACCATGCCCCTTAGGAATCAGCTGGCTGATTTCCCAAAGAATGATAATGCAAGCTGACAGCTGTGTGAATCTGTAAGTTAATACCAGTCTATAATCTTAAAAAAATTCACAGACGTCCAGATGAGATGCATCCTTTTAGAATGTGGGTAGAAAACTAAAATTTCATTCCAGGGAAAAAATTTTAAGGCTGGATGGTGGTAATCAGAACTATTAACCAATAATGCAAATGGCTGCATGCAGGTACTTACTTTAGATTATCTTAATGTTTTGTTTTAAGGAGCACGTATCACTTGTGTGCTAAAAATTTCTTTTTAAACTTTGAAGAAGTACATAAACAAGGAAACAAAAACTCTGACAACTGATCTTCCCACAGCTCAGAGCACAGGGATTGTGGTAACTTTCCAGGACTCCCTGCCCTGAGAGGCTTCATCGGGGCCTCAGGCTACACTGACTAGCTAGCCAGTACCCAAATCTGAAGGAATTTCACGAATGGCCCACACTTTACAACTGCAGGAACTTGGATGTGAACCAGAAGCCTGGATTAGCTCTTTTTTAGAAACAGAAGAGAACAGGGTAATGAACTGAACATACTCTAGGGTTTTCCAGAGTTCATAATGCAATTTGCAGCAGATCTTGAGAAAATCAACTCACAGGATTTTTCTATTTAATATTAATTTGGAGAGTATTTTCTACTAATTTAAATGTTATCAAAATAATATACAATGTCAATTTGTTATTCTTTTATCTGACATAGTAATGGCGTTGTGTGTGTCTCTGTGTATTTTTGTTTCTGTCTTATAAATCTTTTATATGTGTACACATCACAACATAAACTGTATTCCTTTGCAAAAGCTGTAAAAAAAAAAAGTTTGAGAAACGCTGCTTTGGTAGATACTGGAAGTGAGAGAAGCAACTTGAGTTTCAGCTTAGCCTTAGAGAATTTTAAGAAGTTTGGTCTAAAAATAAAGAGGTGGGGGCAGTAGGAGGAACCCAATATTTCCTGAGTGATGACCATTTTGTAGACACAGTGCTTAATCTTAACCCACCCAATGTGAGCTGGCCTTCTGGGAGTGGGAGGGTGTGAAGGGCTCATCAGGAATTTTTCACCTGTCTTCCAGATGAAGAAAACTGAAGTAATTCCTCCAAAGTCACAGTAAGAGGCAGACTTGGAATTCCAACCTGATAGTCCATCTGACTATTAATTGCAGTTTCTTAGGGGAAGGAGGAAGGGAAATTTGTTTCTTGAAAGTTAGCTCTAAAAAATTCCTACTTGAGTCTAAATCATGACTACCATTATCACCACGGCTACCATTCATTAAGCCCTCAGTTTGTTTCAGCCACTATCTTAAGTGCCTTGAAATCTTCATTTCACTTAATCCTCACAAAAACCTTCTGAGATATGTACTTTAATTATTCCTATTTCCTGCAAGCTTTCAGCAGTTCAGTAACTTGACCAAAGTCACACAAATGTGGACGCAAAACCCAGATGCACATTCAATAGCTGAATGCAGCTTTTTTTTTTAAATGTTCCCTATACATATTCTGGGGAAAATATCTAAAATAATTACTTCCTCTCAAAGCGTTGGGAGTCTGAACAGTTGAAATCTCAATTTCACACCTATGTAATAAAAGTGAGACTAGATGTTCACTTTGCACTTTTCTTGAATTCAGCATTCTCTGGTTCTAAAATGGGTCATGCGGGTAGGTTTCCAGTTAGAGAAGGCCAGGAAACACGCCAGCCTGTATCATTTTACCGCTTCAGCATCCTGGTACTAACACTGCATGGCTGGTTCCTGAACAGTTGGGACTCCACTTTCCAAAGCCCCTTGTCCGTTTAGCAATCTGCTTACTATAGAATATACCCTTTGGTCATCATCACTGTATTTGGAAAAAATGTTCATTGTACAATATTCGTCATACAAATTGAAAAGCCTTGAAAACACTATGCTGATGATTTAAGGATTGGCCTTTATACTCTCATAAGATTTTTGTTTATAAGGCTTCCATTCTTAGTCTATTGACCTGGATGACTGCTGGCTACAAAGTCCTAATCTGGGGATGCGGTGCTAAGGGGCGGAGGTGGTTATAGACCTCTATTTTCTTGAAAAGGCAGCTCCAGCAGCTCCAGCAGCTCCAGCAAGCATTAGCTACTGTGGAATTTGAGCTAAACACAAAAGGTAAAGGAGAGAAGACTCTGAGAAGCTGGGATTTTTCTGATTTTGCTGTTACCACCTAAGCTGGTAACTGCTCTGGTGAAATTTCGGGCACTTCAATTTAGATGAGCTTTAGTCCATTTCCTTATGTGCCACGTGTCCACCATCTACCCTTGTCAGCTCCAGACAACCGACAGGACACGTATCCCGCAGAAATGGTGCGAGCCAGAGGACCTTAGGAATATGATTTTCCAGTTTTCTCACCCTTTTGCAATTCTCCCTCCTTTTTATTCTCAGCGTTAAGCTTAAGCTCTTGTAGCATCTTTGTCAGAATGAGATTTAGTTACGTCTGAGTGATTTTCATGTCCTATCAAGCTGGTAAAAGTGAAATTCCGCCCATATCTTCCTATTACATCTTTTCCCTCAGAAAAAATACAAGACTCGCGTTGCTTTGTCAGCCAACTGAGCAGACTTCCCACTAACAACTTAGAGATCAGAGGGCAGTTACTCCCAAGAGAAGGGATGGGGAATGGTAAAATGAAATGAAACAGGGTGGAACTTCCAGGGGAGCTCATACCTGTCCTGTTGGCAAGGTCACACTTACATCCTAATGGAAAAGGGCTGCCAGTCCTGCAAATTCAGTCACTCAGCTATCCTTTCCCGATTTTACTCATGCAGATGCACATGCCCGTCATATTTCCAAGAGATACAATGAGACACAAAAACCATGCTTTCCAACGCAGGCAGGTGGGAAGGCTAAGAGAAGGGAGGCGCAGGTGGGTGGCCGGGCACCTGGTAGGGGATAACCGAGCGAGGGATAAAGTCAGGGGCGTGAGCGGATACAAAGCAAGGCGAAGAGCGACACCGAACAGGATGAGCAAAGAGCTACACGGTTTGGTCCTGGAAACCAGGTGCGGAATCATTCTGCACAGGCTGTTGTGCCCAGGACGCGTCATAACCGCCCAGGAGCCAACAAACGCGTTGCTGGCACCGTATTTAAAACCTAAAAGCAAGCCTCCGATGCAAGAGCCAGGTAACTGGGAGGCCAGGTAGTGCCTCCACCTGCAGCCGGTCAGTGTCGGAGACCGAGAAGCGCCTCAAGACGGCGGGGGGGTGGGGGGGAGCCCCGAGGCTCGAGTTCCTGCCCTCGCTGCACCTGCTGCACCTGCTGCACCTGCTGTCCGAAGGGCCCGGGCTGACGGGAGAGGAGAACAACAGGTTCCCGCGGGCAGCAGCTCGAGCTTCCCCCCGGTCCCCCCTCCGCCCCCGGCTGTGCCAAGAGCGCCCGGGGCGCGGCCCAGGCCTCGGCGGCCCGTCTGCGGCCTCGCAGGTCCGGGCCGACCGCGGCGTCCGTGCCCCTGGGCCCAGGCTGAGACGCGCCGTCCCCAGGCTCACCTGCTGGGAGCCCGGCGATGAGCAGCAGCCAAGGTGCAGGCAGCTCCGGGCCCATGCCTGCGGCTCCCGGCCCGTCGGCTCCGGGCCCCGGGGCTCGCTCCAGCGCTGCAGCCCCCGGACACACCACGTCCCGGGGAAGCCGCGCAGGGCGGGGGCAGGTGCGCCGCGGGCCCGCAGGTGCGCCCGGCTCAGCCCCACCCCGCGCTCCCCGCGGCCCCGCCTCCCCGCCCCGCCCCGCCCCCACTGGGGCCCGGGGCCGCCCACCTGGCCCACCTGGCCCACCTGGCCCACCTGGCCCACCTGCTGCCTCCCCGTCCGCCGCCTGCCCGGGGCCCTCGCCTCCCTGGAAGCCCGTCGCAGGCCGCACCCCTCCCGCCTCTTGCCAAACCATTTCTTCCCCCAGAAGTTCTTGGGGAGTCTTACCCCTAGCAAACGCCTCCCCGTCTTTGTAGAATTACGGGGATACAACTTTCTGGGGTATAAGTCTTATGCTCTATTTCCATTCCCTCAAACATGCCTGGAAAACTCCCCCCCCCCCCCCCACTGAAAACACACCAATATGAAGTTTGCACATCAGGTCTGCTCAGGATTTCTAGAAACTAAAGATGTGCAGTATAAACTAGAGAAAGAGACTTAATTTTCCGCAAATATGAAAGTCATACATGCTTATTACAGAAAAGTTAGAGAAATATAAAGTGATAAGAACAAATCCTGCTCCCACCACCTGCAGTTAGGCTCCCACCACCACCTGTTGATACATTTCTTTTTCTTAGTTTCCATCCTGCGGGAAGTGCGGCTTAGCAGCCCCTCACTGAGTCAGCCCTCCCAGGGTCAAAGATTCTGGCTCTCTTTGCACCAGGCCAACTAGGATATAATCCAATCTGTCCTTTCTTGGCAGGATCCCACAGGGAGGAGTAAAACCCAGGAAGAAGACACACCTGCCTTCAGGAACCAACCAACCAACAACATTAAGTTGGAAGATCACCTCTACACTGGTCAGTGTAAATAGCCAGCTATTTTATACACCTCTCCCCGATTAGGGATTGTTCATTGTGCTCTCTCTCCTAGCCACCATCTTTTTCCTCAAGAAAATAATTAAAAAGATGTATTAAACATCATTTCAGTTCCTGAGGAAGCTCCCGTTCTCATCACTGACCTTGGAAGTCAATATTATTCCTCTTAAGTATATCTCCTGTCCTGCTCTGCTGTGAAGGGTTCTCTTCGTTAGAGCTACTGATGTCCTCCACCTCCCTTCCTCCCAGAGGAACATTCTTGTCCTGAAACTGATTGGAGGTCAACCCAGTCTCTTCTCCCAACTTCCCCTTCTTCCCCCGAGTGTGGCCTCTGGTTCCCCAATTGGGCCACTCTACTTTAAATGTTTTTCCTGTGGCCTCTTCTCTTCAAGAATGTAGGAAGCAAATTGAGCCAGTACATGGCCAAAGGCAGGTGGTACAGTATGTTCAGGGGCCTTTAGACCTTCCACAGTGGGATCTCAGCGCAGCAGCAGAAGCAAGATCTAATGTGAAGAAACCCCCAACCCCCTCCAGAGACTGTGCTCCTGGGAACATTCTATGTATTTGAGTGTTTGTGACCCTGAGGGATTTGTGTGACTCCTGGATTTGTAAATTGCTCTAGACAATTTTCAGTCCCAGTCCAAAAAAGTATGAGCCCTCTCTTTCCCAAACCTACCTCCCACACCCCTCAGCCCTTGTTTTGATACAAAGGTCATTTTTAATACTCATTGAAGCCAGCATTTTCCCATGTTTATTCCATGGCATGTTAATAAACAGTATATAGAAAAAAGAATCTGTGATCAAATTAAAGAAATGCTGGATTAAACTAAATGAAACATTTTTGTAGCATTTCTCAAGCCCTTAGAGTGTACTATACATTTGAAATCCCTAAGGAAATAAGTCATATAGCATTTTTCAGCATTATTCAACCCCAAAGCCCCTTTTCTCACACATATCTTAGGGCAAATGTTTCATGGAACAGATTTTGGGAAGTCCTGGAGGTCTAAACCCAACATAACTGAGGGCATACCTTGGAGGCTTCTATAGGAACAAAAGATGACTTTTACAAAGGTTATCCCAAGTCCAATGGAATTTTTTTCTTAGGATTACTCATTTAGTTCAACATCTACCTCCATTGCTTTTCTTGGAGTGAACACAATGATTACATATTTCTCTGCTTACTACATGGATCTGTTTTCTTTACCACTTATATTCTATACCACGCAACGTTCTAAGTGCCTTATATGCATGTTCTCACTGTATTTGTACAATAACTATATAGAATAGAGACTGCTTTTCTGTTATTATCAATTCCATTTTACAGATGTGGCAGCTGAGATACAAAGAAGTAACTTGCCCAAGGTCACAAGACTAGTAGGTGGTAGAGCCAGCTGGCTCCACACTCTCTGGGGTCAGCTATTACACCACACGCTCTCACCTCGCTAAGTCCTAATCTGAATTCATAGCTCGTTGACTCTTCCAGCTAATGCAGTTTGTTTCCACGTATATCATTTAGCTCTACATAAAGTAAAACTACATTCCACTACCGTCAGCTTTCCTGGACCAGTTCTTCTGTCAACATGTGCCATTGGTTCAATAGAGACGTGATAAGAGTATATACTTGGCTCAGAACAACAAACAGTTCTTTTATGCTAAACAAAGAAGTAAAAAAAAAATCACTTGACCTGCTGATAGTGCCTGGGACAAAAGTGTCTTCATGTACAAAGCAACAATAGGTACCATTTATTGAACACTTATGTTGTGCTGAGCACCATTCTCAGCACTTTTGTATTAACTTCAGTAATCTCTCACCAACACTCTGAGGCAGAGATTACTACTGTCCCCATTTTACAGCTGAGGAACTTGAGGCACAAAGGTCCAGTTACTTACCCAGGCTTACCCAGCTTGTAAGCAGCAAACCTGAGATGCAAACTCAGGCAATCTGCCTTCAGAGAACACACCCTTAATTACTACCCTGGCCATACTGTGTTTCTTTGTGTTCATTCATCCAGAGTCTAACCACAAAGTACAGAGCTTATGATTTCATCACTTTATAATCATACTTCTAGTTAAACCTGTACATAAGTGTCTCTGAATACTGTGTCTGTATATGCATGTGCATCTCTTCTTGAGAATAGTGTGATATTTGTATGTCTGTGTATTTATCAAAAGTCGAAGAAAGAAAATAAACATGTAAGTAAAAAAACTGCTCCAAGCAGTTAAACCTACAGGGAGGCAAAAAATGGAAGTAGCTACCTGTGCTGCAGCATCTGGAGCACATCTTATTCATTTTATATGTCTGGCATCTAGCATAGCACCTGGCATATAGGTAGTGCTCAATAATATTGTTGAGCTCTTTATCCATAGTTTCTGGAGGAAGTGACATGTGAGCTGTGACATGTGACATGTGACGTGTGACAGAGCAATCCAAACAGAGAGACTCTGCAAAATCATAGCACCAGGGAATAGCATAGCTGAACTAGAAGCACCTCAGTTTTGCTAGGGCAAGGTGGAGAGTGGAGGGAAAATATGTTAGAGAGCCAGGGTAAATAAAGGGCCTTGATGAACAGCCGGAGAACTAAGACTTCATATAGCAGGCAATGGGGAAATAGTGACAGGTTTTAAGCTGGGTGAGGCATGATCAGACTTGCATATTAGGAAAATAAATTTGACAGCAATGAAAAGAATGGTAAGGAAGAACTGAGATAAAAGGTAGGGAGATCAGTTAGGAAACTGTTACTATGGTCGAGATGGAAATACTGAGGGCTCAGCTCAGTCATTGGTGTTGAGAATGGAGAAGAGAAGACAGGTGGGCAGATACTTAGACTATAGAATTGACAAGACTGATGGTAAATTAGGTATGGGAATTGAGAGAATATAGGTTTCAAGTTACTAAGTTTGTGTGGATGGTGTTGTCATTAAAAGAATGCATATACAGAGAAGGGTTTTAAATCATTTCAGACATATTACATACCTGAGAGAACAGTGGAGTATCCAAATGATACTCCTGTGGATGGTTGGACACCTTTATTGAGTACAATTGGTTGAATGACATTGGTAGGAGCTGCAAGCTTGATAAGGGAGCCTTGAGTCAGTAGGGACTGGGAGACATACTCTTTGGTCACTGGCATCTGTATTTAGTAGTACCATCCATTTTGAAGATATGACTTTAAAATATATATTTGTAATAGCAGTAAATCTATAAAGTAACTAGGAATAAATCTAGCAATATATGTGAAACAGCTCTATGGAGAAAATTGCAAAAAGTTAATGAAAATAGTTTTTAAAGATGTAAATAAATGCAAAGTTGGACCATATTCATGGCTAAAAACAGTATCACTAAGGACAGTAATTTTTTCTTTTTTTTAAAAGATTATTTATTTATTTATTCATGAGAGACACAGAGAGAGGCAGAGACACAGGAAGAGGGAGAAGCAGGCTCCCCACAGGAAGCCCGATGTGGGACTCGATCCCAGGACCCTGGGATCATGACCTGAGCCAAAGACAGACGCTCTACTACTGAGCCACCCAGGTGCCCAGGACAATAATGTTTTTCAAATTGATAAATTCTAAGTATTTCTAACACAGACCTGAAAAATCTCCCCAGAGCTTCTCAAGATATTCCTAAAATTAAATGAGATACAGTGGTAAATAGCCAAGATAATTTTGAAAAAAAATTAATAAGGACGAGGGGAATTTGCCTCTTTATTATTATTAGTAGTAGTAGTAGTATTAGTATTAGTATTTAAGATTTTATTTACTTATTCATGAGAGACACAGAGAGAGAGGCAGAGACATAGGCAGAGGGAGAAGCAGGCTCCATACAGGGAGCCCGATGTGGGACTCGATCTCGGGACTCCAGGGTCACCCCCTGAGCCAAAGACAGACACTCAACTGCTGAGTCACCCAGGTGTCCCAGGAATTTGCCTCTTTAAATGTTAAAGCTATAGAACTTGAAACAATGTGGCACTGGCACAGATAGGCAAACAGACAAGTGGAATATAAGAGATTCTGGAAACAGAAACCCATATAGATGAGAACTTGATCCATAACAGAGGTAGCATGATTCAATGGGATAACCATTAACTATTCAGTAAGTGATGCTAGGACAATTAATGTTCGTTATGTTGTAAGATATCTTTTCTTCATACTATATAAAAATTCCAAACTGATTAAAATCTAAATGTTAAAAGTAAAAGTTTCAGGCTTTTAGAAGAAAATGCGATAGAATACCTACATGACATATAAAAAAATGATCTTTTAAACAGAAAACAAAAAGAATAAGTCATTGAGGAAAGCTGATACAGAAGACAATATTAAATTTAAAAATTCTATAAACAAAAGACAATATATACAAAACAAAAAAGCCCCCACAAACTGAGAAAGATATTTCCTGTGCATTTAAAAGGCAAATATATACATATATATCTCTAGCATATTCTTTAGAAACTCCTAAAAATTCAGTAGAAGACAACCCAATGGTAAGGGAGATGAATAGTTTATTCATATAAGAGGAAGTTTGATTCACTATTAATTATGCTAAAAGATGCTCAACTTTGAGCATCTACTGATGACCAGTAATCAGAAATTGTAAATTTAAAACAATGCTATTTCACCTGTGACAAATTGGTTAAAATGTAAAAGACTGAGCAAACAAGTATTGGTAAAAATGTGAGAAGTGTAAATTGGTTCAACTACCCTGGAGAACAGTTTGACAAAATCACATAGAGTTGAAGGTGCATATATCCCAGGACTTTGTGATTTCCCTTCTAGGTCTCCAATCTATAGAAATTCTCACCCTGGTACACACAGATACATGTGCAAGGATGTTGGCTGTGAAACAATTTGTGCAAGACCTGGAAGCAACTTTCCATCAGAGGGGAATAAATAAATAAAATAGGGCTTATCAGTAGAATAAGATAATATGACACTGTCACTGTCAAAATGAATTAACTGAATCTATACCATAGATGAATATTGAAAATATAATTTATATGAATAAAGAAGTTACAAGATACTATTTACAGTATTTTGTCAAATGTTAACACAAAAAGCAATATTATGTAGTATTATGGAAGATTCATATGTATGTAGAACAAAGTACAAAAAACATTCCAGGGAATAGGATTCACCAATCTCAGAGTGTTGTTACTCGTGAGAGGGAAGGAGAGGTATGGGTTAGGAGGGACTTCAGTTGAATCTGTAATATTTTATTCTTTAAAAAATATCTGAAACTAACATGCTAAAAGTGTAAAATCAGTTAAATTTTATATGGTTTTCTGTATCTTTGACATATTTTGTAATTAAAAATACTTTTAGGCCAAAAAAATGAGCGCAGGGTATAGAATCAGACCACGTATGTTTGTGCCATGACGTTTCCACTGACATCCAATGTGACTTTGAGTAAGTCACTTTTGGCCAAAAATGTTTCTATCAAATGGGAAACTGGTAAAATAACCTCTTTGGTCCTTCCCACTACTGGCATTCTACAAAGGCGAGAAGGACCCAGATTAGGAAGATAGCAGGGTGCCTTGCTGGCTGGACAGAGGAATGTGGAACTAATGCATCTCTAAGGGTAACCTTTCTCGGAGAATGGGCTCGACCCATTCTGAGCAGAAGTGTAGACTCCATGTTCTGCCAAAGCCATGCGTGATACCAAGGTACTTTAATTGCACTCTTCACATAAGGCCTAAGGATCTGGTTTTTCCGATATTTTATTATAAGGGGAAAAACTAGGGACAAATAGGGGGCTGTATTCCTGAGGTTAGAGCCACAGAGAAGAGGTCCAAGTGCTCATAACAACAAAGTCAGGCAGCCTGGAGTTTTGCTACCACCAGAGGGATTTTTTTTTTCTCTCTCTCTACTGTTTTTTCATCTTGTGGCAAGGCCCAGTTTGTTGTTCAGACTCAGAACTTCTCTGAGATGATGAGCTCAGTCCATACACATCTCAGTAAAGCTCAATAGGAGTCAGAATATCCAGTTCTTTCCAGCCCACTCCAGAGAATCTGATTCAATTCGTCTATGGGGAGACCCAGGAAGCAGTATTTTTTCAAAAGTTCCCAGGTGGTTCTAATGTACAGCTAGAGTTGAGAAGCTAGTTGAAGGGTGAGCTGGATGAGAGAATGCCCCATATCTTTGTTAGTAAATAGGGCATTCCCCAGGGCAGTCCCTAAACAGAACACTTCCCAACACATTGCTTATCTCAGCTTATCTTTGATCATTCTGCTTTGCCACCACCTTGAATGACAGAATTGGAGGGTTTCTACTCCAAAGACCACGGTCCTGAGATAATGTAACTTTTCCCTTTTTCGGTTTCTTCACCCAGGGCAGCACAACATACTCATGGTACCTTAACTTGGGAGTGAATCTCAGGACATTACCACCAAGCAGCTGGTTAAACAAATAACAGTCTCTAGTCTCTATAAGCCTCAGTTTCTTTGTTTGTAACACAAGGGTATTAGGCTAGGTCAGTGTTTTGTTTTTGTTTTGTTTTTAAGATTCTATTTATTCGTTCATGAGAGAGATAGAAAGAGGCAGAGACTTAGGCAGAGGGAGAAGCAGGCTCCCTGTGGGGAGCCCAGTGTGGGACTCCATCCCAGGACCCCGGGATCACACCCTGAGTCGAAGGCAGATGCTCAACCACTGAGCCACCCAGACGTCCCTAAATAAGTGGTGTTTGTACTATGTTCTGAGAAGCTCTTGCATTCTCTGTAGTATCTAAGGGATTGCCACTGCCACTGCCAGACAGGTTGGTTTGAAAACTCACTGGATTAACTGATCCAGAGGGGTTTTTCCATAACCAACACTTGACAATCTGAAACTTTACAGAAATAGATTTATGCTACCACCAAAGTCTAACATAACCCATAGGCTTTGAGGCCTACTGAAGATGATATTCCAACCTGATCTAAAGCAGATATTACACACAGGCTCCTTGCAGACCAAATTCAGCACATAGACATATTTTGTTTTTGCCTGAAGAATACTTTTTTTTCTTTCTTTGGCATCTTTTAAAACTTTTCCAAATTTGAAGTATAAGACAATTCTGAAATCTACACAAATCAAAGGTATATTGCTCAATGAACTGTAACTGTAATGTAAATATATCTTTGCAACTACCACTCTGGGCAAGTTAGAGATCAGTAATGAAATGGTGATTTCAGAAGCATCTCCTCATAACCCCTCTTTTTTTTTAATTTTTATTTATTTATGATAGTCACAGAGAGAGAGAGAGAGAGGCGCAGAGACATAGGCAGAGGGAGAAGCAGGCTCCATGCACCGGGAGCCTGATGTGGGATTCGACCCTGGGTCTCCAGGATCGCGCCCTGGGCCAAAGGCAGGCGCCAAACCGCTGCGCCACCCAGGGATCCCCTCCTCATAACCCCTCTTAATCACTCCCTTCCTTCTCCTCCCCAAAGGTAACCACCATTTTGACTTTTTATATTATAGATTGGTTTTGCCTCTGTTAACATTTATATAAAGAAAGTAATGTAGTACACATTTTTGGAGTTTGTCTCTTTCACTCAATATTGTATTAGCAAGATTAATCTATGGTTTTGCATGTATCTGTAAGTTTGTTAATTTCTATTTAAGAATAGTATTATATTGTTAGACCATAGCACAATTTATTTATCTATTGTATTGTTGATAAGCATTTTGTTAATACTATTTGGTTATTGTGAATAATGATGTTATAAACATTGTAAATGTTTAGAGAGCCATACACTCACCCTTTTTTTGCTTCTATGACTCAGGGCAAAATTGGTCATGGGGTATGTGTAGTGATTTTAATATATGTCCCCAAATTCTCTGACCCTCCTCTCTTCAAAAGAGGGGAGCTTAAATCCATGACCCTCAAGTGTAGGCTGGACTTAGTGACTCACTTCTAATGAATAGAGAAGCAGGAGTGAGGGTGTGTTCCCTCCAAGACTGGGTCAGAAAAGGCATTCCAGCTTCTTCCTTGTCCAGGTTGGTGGAAGCCAGTTACAATATCATGAGGACACTAAGGCAGTCCTATAGAGAAGCCCCATGGTGAGGAACTAAGAGGCTTCTGGACGATAGTCATCTGAGTGAACCATCTTGGAAGGAATTTTCTAGCTGCAGTCAAGTCTTCAGAAGTGCTAACATTTTGACTGTAAACTCATGAGAGACCCTGAGCCAAAACCCACATAACTAAGCTACTGTCAAATTCCTGAGGCACAAACAAGAGATAAAATATGTTTGTTGTTTTAAGCCACTAAAACAATATTGCTGTTATGCAGCAAGAGATTATCAATATAGTAAGCATATGTTCAACCTTAGGTTCTTCCAAATTTACCTACATACCACTAATGAGTGAAAGCTTTAGGGACGCCTGGGTGGCTCAGCAGTTAAGCATCTGCCTTCAGCTCAGAGTGTGATCCTGGAGTCCAGGATCGAGTCCCAGGCCCCAGTCCCATATCAGGCTCCCTCTGCTTATGTCTCTACTCTCTCACTCTCTCTCTCTCTCTCTCTCTCTCTCATGAATAAATAAAATCTTAAAAAAAGAGAGAAAGCTTTAATGTTCCACATCCTTGGCTATATTTGGGATTGACAGTCTTCAATTACGGCTTTACTAGTGGGTGTGTAATGGTATTGCATTGTGGTTTAATTTGCATTTCCCTGATGACTAATGAAGTTGAGCACTTTTTTTTGTGTGTTTATCAGCCTTCAGTACTTTTGGATATCCTTTTTTTGTCTTTGGTAGACTCTTTTGCTTATTTTTTTCTATTCAGTTTTCTATTGCTTTCTTGATTTATAGGAGTTTCTTATTGTATTCTGGATATGATCCTTTCTGTGGTTACACGGGTTAAAAATATCTTCTCCCAGTTTGTGACTTGCCTTTTTGCTCTCCAAATGATGTTGCTTGATGAACAGATGTTTTTATTAGTTATTTTGGAGAAACGTATCAATCTTTTAATATCTTTAAGATTTCAATGAATTATTTAAGAAATAAGGTCATGAAGATATTCTCCTCTGTCATCTCCTAGGAGCATTATATTTTGCTTTTTACATTTAGATCTACAATCCACATAGAACTGACATATGAAGTAGGGAGTTCCATTTTTCTCTTTCTTTTTAAGTAGGCTCCTCACTCAACATGGGGCTTGAACTCATGACCCTGAGATCAAGAGTTGCATGCTCTACTAACTAAGCCAGCCAGGAACCCCCTTCTTTTTTTCTCACACAGATATCCAATTGACCAAGCCTAATTATTGAAAGTTAATTCTTGTGTTTGCTTTAGCAGCACATATACTAAAAAAGAAAGTAAGAGAGAAGGGGAGGAAGGAAGAAAGGAAGAAGAAAAAGAAAGAAAGAAAGAAAGAAAGAAAGAAAGAAAGAAAGAAAGAAAGAAAGAAAGAAAGAAAGAAATCCTTTCCCTTCTGCTCAACAATGTCAGTTTTTCTAAAAGCAAAGTGTCTATACATCTGATTCTGGACTCTATTTTCTTTCATTGGTTGGTCTTTCTATTTGTTTGCCTACCCTTGTGCCAATACCACACTTTTTAAATTATTATAGCCTCATAACAGACCTTCATATCTACTAGAGTAAGTCCTTTCAGTTCATTTTCTTCTTTAAGAATGACTTGACTATTCTCAGCCCTTTGCATTTCCACACACATTTTAGAATCAACTTGTTAATTTACACAGAAATCTACTATGATCTTAACTGGGATTGCTTTATGTCAATAGATCAATTTGGGAGGAATTGCCATTTTTATATTTGTGAGGTTTCTAATTTATGAACTTAGTATATATCACTATTTGTTTTCATATTCTGCAATTTCTCTTAATATTTTAAAAAGTTTTTTAGGGTAAAAATATCATATATCTTCATGAGACTTATTTGGAGATGATATAATTTGATGGTAAATTATATCAATTTGAAAATCATTTTAAAAATCGTATTTTCTATTGTTTATGGCTGGTGTATAGACATTTGGTTGATTTTCTATATTGACCTTGTATTCAGCAAAATGATGTGTCTGGTTATTTTGGTTGAGTCCCAGAAATTGTATGAACTATATGAAGAAATATAGAAATTACTTCTGGTTTCACCAAGTATAGAGAGCTGTGAAGAGAGTTGTTCCCACCCTTACAACAAGAAAATGGGGAACAAAGTCCAAAACTAATAAAGATTCTTGAACTCTTAAGAAAATTGCTACCGCAGGGCAAAAATGTAACACAACATTAGGGAGAGACAAGCTCCTTTATAGAAAAACAGAATCAGAGCATTTGATTATCTGGGTCAGATGCCTCCTGATGCCATATAAGCCAGTAACAAGAACAGCTGGAAAACTAAAATAAATTTCTAAAGGCTGAGTGTGGGCCAGTATGATATGGTGAAGCCCTGGGGGGTTAGTACTTTGTTGAAGGGTTTCCTGTGAGAACCTCACCAGGAGCTAACAAGGAAAATTGGAGAAAACTCTGAGGATGTTTTCCTTACAGGGGTGGCTGGATGAGGGGGACTAGAAATTATTGCCAACACTCTGCTCCAAGCCACCTATTCTATCTCCTCTGTAAAACAAGTCTTAATCTGCAGGGATAATGGAAACAAAAACCATATCATTAGGGCACTGGTGGGAGCCAATTGATACTGGGGGAGGAAAACAGAATAAATGTTTACCCCTCGGAGAAAGTCAAGAATAGGTTCTGGCCCAGCGCAAGGTCCAGCGGAAGGCAAGAACACTAGTGAAGTTTCACAACGTCTGATGAAAACTGAAGCAATTAGAACATCAGAGAACTAGGCCTTGCCTACCCACCCCCTCTGCAGCCCCATAACCACTCTAATAAACACTGAGTAAAAATAAGAATGGAATACAGCTAGGAGAGCTGCAAAGACAGATTATTTTGGGGAAGCAGTTCAAAGGGAAGACTCAAAAAAAAAAAAAAAGCAGAAAGACAAGTGGAAGTGTAAAGCCAAGTGTAGAGTAGACAATGAGAGAAACACTGACAAACAGACCACACGAGGTATTGCTAGAGAAATTTGAAGCCTGTGAACTTAATCACTGAGTTTAACCATCGCAACACTGAACTTCCAACCCAACTCAACTCCAGACAAACAACACAAATCTCCATCACTAAGTCCTAGCAAAAGGAAAGGCAGGCTTATCTCTAAGCACAGAACATGTATACCTCAGTATCTATTATCTTGTATAACACATCTGACTTTGAACAAAAAATCATGAGTCTATCTTAGTCTGCTCAAGCTGTCATAACAAAATACTATAGACTGGGTGGTTTAAACAGCAGAAATTTATTTCTCACAGTTCCGGAGGCTGAGAAGTCCAAGGTCAGGGTGCCAGGGTTCTGTTAAGAATTCATTGTGGGGAGTCGCCTGAGTGGCTCAGCGGTTGAGTGTCTACCTTTGGCCCAGGGCGTGATCCTGGGGTCCCAGGATCGAGTCCCAAATCGGGCTCCATGCATGGAGACTGCTTCTCTCTTTGCCTGTGTCTCTCATGAATAAATAAATAAAATCTTTAAAAGAAAAAAAAGAATTCTTTGTGGGTTTTAGATGATTGCCTTCTCAATGTGTGCTCAGATGGTGGAGACAGAAAGCTAGCAAGCTCCCTGCTATCTCATCTTATATGAGCACTGATCCCATCATGAAATCCCCATCCTCATGACCTCATCTAAACTCAAATACTTGTCAAAGGTCACATCTCCAAAAACCATCACTTTGGGGGTGAAAGCCTCAACATATGAATTTGTGGAAGGATATAATTCAATCTACAGCAGAGGAATTCAAAATGGCAAGAAAAATCAAAATCTGAAGAGACAAAATGATCATCAAAACCAGACACAAATATGACGTATGTTGGAACTATCTTACAGGGAATTTAAAATAATTAATATGTTAAAAGATCTAATGGAAAAGGTAGACAACAGGCAGGAACAGACAGATATTTCAGCAGAGAAATGTAAAGTATAAACAAAAGAATCACATGAAAATGCTAGAAATAAAAACAAGTAGTAATGGAGATGAAAAATGCCTTAACCAGGCCCTGATACAACAGAAGAAAAAATTATGGAACTTGACAATATAATCATATAAACTTATCATATAAACTGATAAGCAAGAGGAAAAAACTAGGATGCGGAAAAAATAAACAGAACAGAGCAACCACTGAAGAGCTAAAGGAAAATATCAAATGTTATATATGTGTAACTGGAATCTCAGGAGCTGAGAGAAAGTATGAAATGGAAGAAATATATGAGAAAATAATGGCCATGGATTCTCTAAAATTAGTGCCACACCTCAAATCATAGATCTAAGCTCAGAAAACACTATGAAGGGAAAATACTAAAAAAGAAAATAAAACAAAGCCCACTCCTAGACATATCGTATTTGTATTAGTTTCCTAGGGCTACCATAACAAAATATTATAGACTGGGTAGCTAAAATAACAGAAAGTTATTTCTCACAGTTTTGAATGCTGCGAGTTCAAGATCAAGGGCTGGCAGGGTTAGTTTCTTCTGAGGTATCTCCTCTTGCCTTGCATATGGCCACCTGTTTGCTCTATGTTCACATGGTCATCTCTCTGTCCATGGATATCATCCATGGTGTCTTTTTTGTGTGTCCAAACTTCCTCTTTTCATAAGGAGGCCAGTGAGATCAGATTAAGGGCCCCCATAATGGCCTCGTTTTAACTGAATCACCCCTTTACCGCCCATATCTCCAAAAATAGTCATATTCTGAGGTATTTGGGATTAGGACTTCAGCATTTGAATTTTGGACACAATTCAGTCTATACCAAAATCAAACTGCTGGAAACCAAAAGCAAAGAAAAAGTCTTGAAAATACTCAGAGAAAAAAATATTACCTACTAAAGAAAAGGTACAAGTTTATAGTGGACTTTTTCTCCCAGAAGCTATGCAAGAAGCCAGTAATATGCTTTGAAATTGGAAAGTGTGATGTTTCCCTCTTTGTTTTTCTTTCTCAAGAAAGCTTTGGCTAAGTCTTTTGTGGTTCCATACAAATTTTAGGATTTCAGTGAGAATTAGCATCTTTATCTTATTCCTGATCATAGGGAAAAAGGTTTCAGCTTTTTACCATTGGGCATGATGTTAGCTATGGGCTTGTCATATATGGCCTTTATTATGTTGAGGTACATTTCTTCTGCACCAATTTGTCAAGAGTATTTTTTTTTAATCAAGAAAGGAGGTTAAATTTTGTCAAATGCTTTTTCTGCTTTTCTATTAAGATAATTATATGATATTTACTCTTCATTCTGTTAATGTGGTATATCATGTTTATTGATTTGCATATGTTGTATCATCCTCAAAACCCAGCGGTAAATCCTACCCAATCATGGCGTATGGTCTTTTTAATGTACTGCTGAAGTCGGTTTGCTAGTATTTTTAAAGAATTTTTGCATCTGGGCACCTGGGTGGCTCAGTTGGTTAAGCATCTGCCTTCAGCTCATGTCATGATCCCAAGGTCCTGGATCAAGTCCCACGTGAGGCTCCCTGCTCCACAGGGAAGAGTCTGCTTCTCCCTCTACCCCTCTTCTCTATTTGTGCTCTCTCTCTTTCCCTCTCTCATACTCTCTCTCCCTCTCTCAAATAAATAAATAATAAAATTGTTTTTAGAAAATAATTTTTGCATTGATGTTCATCAGGAGTATTTGCTTATAATTTTCTTTTTTATGATAGTGCCCTTATCTAGCTTTGTAATGACAGTAAACCTGGTCTTGTAAAATGAGTTTGGAATTGTTCCCTACTCTTCAGTTTTTTGGAAGAGTTTGAGGAGGATTGGCAATATTCCTTTTTAAATGTTTGGTAGAATTCACCTATGAAACTGTCAGGTCCTGGGCATTTTCTTGGTTGTAGTTTTTGATTACTGCTTCAATCTCCTAATTCATTATCGATCTCAGATTTTCTATTCTTTGTAATTCAGTCTTGTCAGGTTATATGTTTCTAGGATTTTATCCATTTCTTCTAAGTTATCCAATTTGTTGGTGTGTATTATTTTTGCCAATTCTATCTATTTATTCATTTTTAATTGAAGTGTAGTTGACACACAATGTTGCTTTAGTTTCAGGTGTATGACATAGTGATTTGACAAGTTTATATGTCATTCTATGCTCACCAGAAATGTAGCTCTCATCTATCACCATACAACATTATTATAATACCATTGACTATATTCCCTAACCTGTACCTTTCATTCCTGTGACTTATTTATTCCATAACTAGAAGGCTGTATCTCCCACTCTCCTTTATCTATTTTACCCATCCCTCCACTACCTTCACCTGTGGCAACCATCAATTTGTTCTCTGTATTTATGGATCTGTTTTTGCTTTTTGTTGGTTTATTCATTTGTCTTGTTTTTTAAGATTCCACATATAAATGAAATCATATGGTATTTGTCTTTCTCTGTCTGACTTATTTCACTTAGTGTAACATCCTCTAGGTCCATTCATGTTGTTACAAATGCGAAGATCTCATCCCTTTTTATGGCTGAGTAATATTCCAGTGTGCATATATACTGTATTTTTTAAAAGATTTTATTTATTTATTCATGAGAGACAGAGAGAGAGAAAGAGGCAGAGACACAGGCAGAAGGAGAAGCAGGCTCCATGCAGGGAGCCTGACGTGGGACTCAATCCAGGGACTCCAGGATCACGCCCTGGGCCGAAGGCAGACGCTAAACCACTGGGCCACCCAGTGGTTTAGTGATCCCCATATACTGTATTTTCTTCATCCATTCACCTATGGATTGACCCTTGGGTTGGTTCCATAGCTTGGCTATTATAAATAATACTTCAATAAACATAGGAATGCATAGATCTTTTCAAATTAATGTTTTCCTTTTTTTGTGTAACTATCTGGTAGTGGAATTACTGAATTATATGGTATTTCTATTTTTAATTTTTTGAGGAACCACCATACTATTTTCCACAGTGGCTGCACCAATTTACATTCCTACCAACAGTGCACAAGGATTCATTTTTCTACACATCCCACCAACACTTAATATTTTTTGTTGTTTTGATTCTAACCATTCTAACAGGTGTAAAGTGGTATCTCAGTGTGGTTTAGATTTGCATTTCCCTGATGATTAGTAATGTTGAGGTCCTTTTCATGTGCCTGTCTTATTGGCATGTAATTGTCCATCATATTCTCTTTCTATCTTTTGTATTATTGTGGTATCAATTGTAATGTCTCTTCTTTCATTTATAATTTTATTGATTTGAATCTTTTCTTCTTGTTCTTAATCTAGTTAAAGGCTTGTCAATGTCATTTATCATTTTGAAACCAACTATTAGGGTGCCTGGGTGGTTCAGTCAGTTAAGTAGCTGCCTTCACCTCAGGTCATGATCTCAGGGTCCTGGGACTGAGCCCCATCTTGGGCTCCCAGCTCAGCAGGGAGTCTCCTTCTCCCTCTGCCCCTTCCCCTGCTCATGCTCTCTTTCTCTCTTTCTCTCTCTCTGAAATAAATAAATAAAATCTTTTTAAAAATAAAACCAACTGTTAGTTTTTATGGTCTTTTCATTGTCTTTCTAGTGTCTATTTCTATTTACTTCTGCTTCAATCTTTATTTTTTCCTTTCTTCTGTTGACTTTTGGGTTAGTTTGTTTTTTCTAGGTCCTAGTGGTGCAAAGTTAGATTGTTTATTTGAGATCTTACTTTTTTCTTAATGTAGGCATTTATTTCTATGAACTTCCCTTTAGAACTGCTTTTGCTAGATCCCATAAGTTTTTGTAATTTGTGTTTTCATTTTTGCTGCCTCAAGAATCTATTTTGATTTTCCTTTTGATTTCTTTGAACCACTGATCACTTCTAAGTTAGTAATTTGAGTCTTCTCTCTTATTTTCTTAATTTATTTGCTGCTAAAGGTTTGTTAATATGTTTTATTTTTCTGAAGAACCAATTTTGGAATTCATTGATTTTCTCTACTGCTTTTTTATTCTCTATTTCATTTATCTCTGTTTCAATCTTTACAATTTCCTTCCTTCTGGTATCTTTGGGTTTGGCTTGTTCTTTTTCTAGTTCCTTAAGTTGTAAAGTTAAGTTGTTGATTTGAGATTTTTTTTATGGAGATCTTTCTTAATTTTTAAAGTAAGTGTTTACATCTATAAACTTCCACCTTAGCACTTGCTTTCACTGTGCCCTTCCTCCCCTTTCATTTTTCTCTTTTTCTCCCTTTTTTGGAGCCAGGCAATCAAGACAATAGCTTCTGTATCCTTATGCTTTTTATATTAATTCATTTCTTACTATTCTGGAGCACATATTCAAGTAATTTATTTAGGAAGATTATCTTTGTAGCAGTATTTTTGTTGTTGTTCTGTCTGCTTGATAATACACTTCTATTGATCTTCATACTTAATTGGTATCTTCTCTAGGTAAAGAATGCTACCTCAAAAGTCTATAGATATTGTTTTGTGGGGTTTTTTTTACAGGATTTAGTAAGAGATTGAGCTGTTTTATCTTTCTCTGTAGACATCCTACTTTTTCATTTTGCTTTTAGCTTTCAATATCTTTGTAACTTTAAATGCTCATCATGATTTATCTGGAGGAAAATCCATTTTCTTAAAGTTTTTTTTTTTGACAATCTGAATCCTTTGAAATCGCTCAAAATGTCCTTTCAGTTCACATGTGGACATTTATTTTCTTCTGAAAATAGTTTCCACTTGAGGAATTTTATGTTTCTCTCTCAAGTACATCTCTTAATTTCAGGATACTGCTTTTTCCCCCCAGACCTCTATTTCAGGAAATTTCTCTTGAACCAATTTAATTTTTGTCTATAGTAAGAATGAAATAATAAAAGCAGTAGTTTTTGTTTGACCTCCTCGGTTGTGCAGCTCTCACAGGACTTTCCCTTGCCCTCAAAGTTCAGTGAATCCTCTATTATCTCTGTGGTGGAAATCAGTAGGAAGAGGCTATTCACTCCCAATCCACATCCATAATAAATCATACTTTTTATTTTCTTACCAAAACTGTAAGATATTCTTTATTCTATTTATAAATACAGAGAGGTTTTTTTCTTTTTAATTATTTTATTTTCTAGGTTTTTTGAGGGAATTTCAAGAGGGGAAATTTTAGTCAGCCTCATCTTAATGTCAGGTCTGGAACTCAAGCCACCGAATTATTTTTAAAAATATATTTAGATGCAGATCAGTGAATTCAAGTGCAAGGAAAGGGTTAAATTTCTTCCACAAGTGTTGGCAAAATCTGTAGAAAAAAGAGGAACAGCCTTTATTGAAGAAAGTTACAGGATATACAGTCATTGAGAGGAAGGCTTTCACAGGCGTAGAAAGGGTTGCTCCTCCTTCCACTCTAACACAGACTAGTACAGAGACAAGAGTCATTCCCAGACGTTAGCACAACAGCAGATGCAGCCAAGATGTATCTCAGATGGTGAGTGATCATTCTTATTTTTCTTTGAAAGGCAATTAAGAGTTAAGTTACCTCAGCAGCAGACTGACGGTGAGGATGGTGCTCTGTTTTCTGTCCTTTCTGTTCAAGAATGCTAATATGTATTAAGGGTATAGTTATGCACAATTCAAGAGCAGGAACACCTGGGATAAAAAACAATCTATGCTGTGAAAAATCAGATGAAGTCCTAGAAGCCATTCTCCCCATCTGAGAGCATCCACTCTAGGTTGATCCTGTAGCTCCAAGGCAGGGGATCTTTTAAAACTTATTTCTACCAAGACACTTGACTGCCACTCAAAGTTAAGAATTATTTGAGATACCAAAAAGTTTACTGGATATTGGGGGTTTTTGAAGTTATTGATTTTGATTTTTTAAACTTTTTTTTTCAAATACTTAAATGTTGCACTTGTTGATTTTAAGAATCAGAACAAAATTATACACATCTGTATAAGCATTACAAAGGCTAGAGAGTAAATTTTGTATACACAAAAGATTGGTCAGGTTGACCTGGGGGCAGAGGAATGAGATAGAGAAGGTAGAAGGAGAGAGGCCAAGGGAAAGGAAAAGGAAGATGAGGTGTAAGAAGAAAATGCAGAATGTAGAAAATGAGTCACAAACAGGCCATGAGAGATTCTGAGGAGAGTTAGGAGGAAGAAAGAAGTAAAGTACTAATTCAATTAGCTTCCCAGTATTGAACAAACATGATGTACATAACATTATTCATATTATGTCACTGGATTTTAATCTTCACAATGACTCTCGGAAGGATAATCCCATTCTGTTTTATAGATAAGATCACGGTGGTTTAAAGAACCTAAATAACTTGGTAGGGTCACACTGCTCATAAGGAGTGAAGCTACAATCTTTCTTGCTGCTTTGCTCTGTACCACAAGGTTTCTCCCTGTGTGGCATACCCCCATAGCTGTGATTTACTAGAAGCAGTCACATCCACCCTCCTCTTAGATGGGGGCAGGCGGGATCAGTCATTATTTATTACTCTTCTTTGAAAATCTACATAACCCTCGTCTATGCAGTGCTTACTGATTAGGGAAACAGCTTTGCTGATTTTATTTCAGAAGATTAGAATTTAATTTCCAAGTAAAGAGTCTTTTTCCTTGCAGTAGAGTTTTGAAATATTACACATGTATGAAAAAAAATTCAGAATTTATCATTTTTGTGGAACTATAGAAGTGATACCATTTAATTATGTTAACATTGCCTAACATCTTTAGAAACAGACCACTGTCTATATTGTTCTTAAGATTCACTCTTTCACAGTGCCTGAAAATTGATAATGATCAGAAAATTTTAAAATATAAATGACCAATAAATAATGTTTAATCTCATCAGAAATAAAAGAAATGCTAATTAAAACAGTGAAATATTATTTTTCTTTATCAAAATGGCAGATTTCTTTTTAAAAAGTAGAATGTTTCTAAGGAGGGAAGAACATCTATACCCTTATTACTTGCTAATGGTAATATAATCTTTCTGGACAAAAATTTGGTGTTACAAATCAGAAGTCTTTAAAAGTGTATATGCTCTTTAACCAAGAAGTTCAACTTTTAGAAATTTCTTGTAAAGACATAATCATATATTTGTAAAATTTTAGAGACACAAATATTTTTCTTATTGTTTCTGATAGTAAAAATCTTTGCAATAACTTAAATGTCTTAAAATAGGTAATTGGTTAATTATGGAACATCCATAATGGAATATCATGAAATCATTAAAAATTCTATTATAGAACAATTTTAATGTCTTTAGCTAAAGAAAAAAAAGCAGAATATACAGTGCTACTACTTTTATACATGAAACCTGTACACACACAATGTTAATCAGAAATACAGATGATTTTTATTTTCTACGTTATGCTTTTGAACTTGGATTACATCTGCAGGCAGAAAAATAAAACTAGATAATTAAAAAAAGGAAATCAATATTTGGCTTCTCTCAGAAAAGCAGATAACTGTCTAGTACTATGTGATAACTCATAATTTGTGGAATTCCATTTTTAGAGTTTTGGCCCTTTGTGTTTAACTTTTTTTTCTCTTGACTCCTCTTCAGAATATACTCACTAGATACTAATAGGCCTGTTTTCATAGAATGTGCTATGTGGAAAGATCAGAGCACTCACTTCCATATTTTACAGCTGTGATGCCATGGCTCTAGAGTGAGCTGCATATTGGGAGGAAGAAGAGAGCAGTGGTTAAGTGGCCATGCTTTGGAACCAGAGTGCTGATGCTGGAATCCTAGCTTCTCCTGCTTTTTGTCTGTGTGACCTTGGGCAAGTTGCTTAAAATTGTGATCTTCAGTTAAGAAACTGCACAATGAGGTCACAAGTCCTAAGGTGGTTGTGAGAGATAACCCATATAAAGTGCTTAGAACCTTGCTCTGATAAGTAATCAGTAATTATCATTAGTTGTTTTACTATTAGGATTAAAAGAGGGGAAGTGATTCATCCGAGATTACACAATTACTTGATGCCAGTGCTAGGACTAGAATTCAGGAAGTTTTTTTTTCCCAACAGAAGTGTGTAATACCCTCTGAATCTGTTATGACAGGCTGGCACCCAGTGATGTTGACCAGAAATAGAGTCTGAGGACAAGGCCAACCACTTCCAGGGAGTGACTCTGATCACAATGAGAAGCCAAGTACTGGAAAGGAAGAGAAGCTAAGAAAGCAGAGAGTCAGTTTAGGTTTGGGGATGAAGCCTGGATCAGAGATGGTACAGAAGGGATGGCTCAGAGATATGCTGAGGCTTTTATAGACCACTAGCTATGGATTTCATGAGAGGGTCAACATGGTTTAAAGACCCAAGGTCTGGGGGATTAAGTAGACAGATGGGGGAACTGCAAGTATAGCTGTGAGAAGATGCCTGACAGATAGTAATAACAGAAAATGAGGTAGAAACTAGGAGGGGCCAGACCATCCAGAGCCTGGGCATCCAGCTGTGATTATCATAAAGTTGCAGCCTAAGTTTGAAGACTAATAAACAAGCAGAGATCTGATAAAGTTGCTTTAAAAGATTCTTCTGGCAGCAGAGTGCAGAACTGATTCTGGTGACAAGGAATTCGTTTAGGAAATTATTGGAATAATCCAAGGAGAGGTGTTGAGGACATGAAACCAGGGCAGTTATTGGGGATTAAGAAAGGAAAGGATACATTTAGAAGATATTTAAGCGCAAGGATTGACAGGATTTGGTTTCTGAAAGATGTGGAGCTTGGAAGGAGAAATCTAAGTACACAGTGCATCCTTCATAAAATGAAGGATATAGGAAGTAGATTGGATTTGAGCCAGGGGACAGAGAGGACTAAAGGTAAGTTCATTTTTGAACATGCAGCATTTGAGATCCTGTGGAGCTGCTGGATGGTGATGCCTAAGGAGTCAAGTGAATGTACAGGTCCAAAGCTCAAAAAAGAGGTATAGACTGGAATAGATATTGGCAGTATTCAGCATCAGTACCGCTGAAAGCTGAAATTCTCATTGTGGGTATGATCACTGGGGAGAGAGGATTATGGAGTGAGAAGAAGCCAAGGATGGAACCTGGAAAACCTTGATGTTTAAGGAAGGAGATGAAGATGAAGAGTCCACAATAGACATCACAGAGGAACTAGAGAGATGGAGCAAAGCAGGAGAAAAGTGATGTCATAGAAACCAAGGGAAGAGATAGGTGCAAGCAAGAAAAGGACTTGGCCAGGGGAAGACAAACTGTTTTACCAAACTTTTACAATAAACACATGAGATACAACAGAAAACAATTAGCCTAAGGACTAAGTGTTCATGGTTGAATTGTGTCCCGCCAAAATCGATATGTTGCAATCTTAACCTCAGTACCTCAGAATGTGGCTGTATTTGGAGATAGAATCTTTACAGTGACTCTCAAGTCAAAATGAGGTCATTAGTGGGCCCTGATCGAAGATGATAGGTGTGCTGGTAAAGAAAACTTAGAGAAACATGCATAGAGAGAGAAGACATTGTGAAGAGCCTTGGAGAAGACCATTCACAAGCCAAGGAGAGAGGCCTGGAACAGAGCCATCCCTTGCAGGCCTCAGAAGGAACAAGAGCTGCTGACACCTTCATTTAGGACTTCTGGCTTCCAGAACTGTGACACAAAAAACTTCTGTTGTTTAAGCCACAGTTCATGGTACTTTGTTATTATAACCCTAGCAAACTAATACACTCGGTGAGTGTGCATAATATCTTGGTGAGAAAAGTGCATGCAGCCAGAGAAAAAAACTGGGCCTAAGTGTTTAGGGGAGGGAAGAAAAAGCATTATGTCACTGAAGCTAAGAGAAGGAAAATATTTCACAAAGCAGAGGGTGGTCACAGTGTCAAATTCTGCAGAAAGGTAAAGTAGGAAGATGGAAAATGTCAGTCCAGAGGCCTTTGGTGACCTCTGCAGAGATCTCCCGGATGAGTAGAGGGAGCAAATCATAGCGAGTTGAGAATACAGAGGCAGTACATGGAGCATTCCTGCAAACATCTGGCGATGACAGATCTCCTCTCTGGACCTAACTCACCTCTGCTGTCCACAACAGCTACACGGAAACAACCTAGAGTCCAGTCAGCCAGACCTGGAGTTTTCCCTCCTCTAATTGCTAAACCCGGTGTGTGTGTGTGTGTGTGTGTGTGTGTGTGTGTGTGTGTGCACAGATAGTGTTTTTTTCCTACCAAACTGGTTTGGGGAGGTTTTCAGGGAGAAAAGAATTTCTGAGGCTATCGTTTTACAAATTAGAACTGACACAGGTTCCATTCTGTTTTGTAAAGCTGTAAAGAAGTTGTTATTTGAGACTTCTCAGAGATGAAGACTGTGGTGAATCTGGTGATGTAATAAAGAAGAAAACAAATGCAAGTGGAATTTTGGGGCTCACTCATAATTTAAACAGAAAAATGTAGTAGAATTAGAATAAATAAGTATTGAAGCATTTTCTTAGAAAGTTTTGAAGTCAAAATAAGTCTAAAATTTGCTAAAATTTGCTTTCTGTAGTCTCAGAGATATTATCTGCCAAACAATCCAAATGTCACAGTTTTATATTATAAGAGATCAAATTAATCCAATTTGACTATACTAAAAGATCTAATAAAAATAAAAAGGAATGAAGAGTTAGTTAAGTAAACCAATTAGTCAGTATCAACCAGAAACTAATCATGGGATAAAACATGAAAAAATAACTACCCAAAAGATAAACCTAGATCATCATCCTCGTCTTACAACTCTTTTCAGCCAAGAGAACAATAAATTTTTATCAAGAACCTGATCGTTTTAAGGAACTGCGTAGAATAGTGTAAATAGGAAGAGAGACCAACAATTGTAAAATGACAAAAGCAATGCAATGTAGTTAATAATTAAGCAATGCTTAAAAATAAATGTAAATGACAAAAAAAATGGTCCTTTTCACTAGGTATTAAGGAAATGCCAATTCAAGATCCAATGAAATATTTTAATTTATCAAATTAAATAGTAAACAGACAATCCAATTCAAAAATGGGCAAAAGGTATACAGAGACATTTTCTCAAAGAAGATATATACAGATGACAAGTAAGCACACGAAAGGATGTTCAACATCATTAGCTATTACGAGAATGAAAATTAAACCCACAGTGAGCTATCACTACACACCTGTTAGAATGGCTAGAAAAAATAATGCTAACATCAAATGCTTGCAGAAAGCAGACAAACTGGATCACTCATATTTTGCTGTTGGGTGTGTAAAATGGTATAGCCACTCTGGAAAACGGTTTGACAGTTTCTTACAAAACTAAACATATACTTATCATATGACCCAGCAGTTGCAGTCTTGGACACTTATTTCAGAGAAATGAAAAACCTATGTTCACACGAAAACCAAAACATGAATATTCATACCAGATTTATTCATAATATTCAAAAACAGAGGGAAAAAATATCCTTCATTAAGTGAATGGTTAAACAAACTGTGGTACATACATACTGTGGAATAATATTCAGCAATAAAAGGAAAGAACTATTGATATACACAAGAACTTGGATGAATCTCCAGAGAATTAAGCTAAGTGAAAATGCCAATCCCAAAATGTTACATATCATATGATTCCATTTATATGTCATTCTTGAAGTAACAAAATCATAAAGACAAGAAAGCAGATCGATGGTTTAACCATGGGTCATGGAGAAAGGAGGAGGTAGTAGCTACCTAGGGTTAGCACAAGGGAACTTTGTGGTGATGGAATATTTCCTTACCATTACATGAATTCACACATGTGATAAAATTGCATAGAACTACACACACACACAGATGAATGCACATAAAACTGGTCAGATCTAAATAAGCTCTGTGAATTATACCAATGTCCATCTCCTGGTTTTAACTGTTGTACCACAGTAATACAAGATGTTACTGTTGGGAGAAAGTGGGTGAAGGGTACACAAGACCTCCTTACATATTTTTTCTACTTTTTTTGCCTCGTAAATTATTTCAAAATAAAGCATTTAAAAATTAATTTAAGATACAACTCAACACCCAAAAAACAAATAATCCAATTAATAAATGGGCAGATTACACGAACAGACATTTCTCCAAGGACATACAAATAACCAATAGATGCATGAAAAGATGCTCAACATCACTCTTTATCAGGGAAAGGCAATCAAAACTACAATGAGATATCACCTCATATCTATCAGAATTGCTACAATCAAAAACACAAGAAACAAGTTGTTAGCAAAAATGTGGAGAAAAAGGAACCTTTGTGCACTGTGTGGTGGGAATGCAAACCGGTACAGCCACTGTGGGAAACAGTATGGAGGTTCCTCAAAAAGTTAAATATAGAACCTTTCTATGATCCAGTAATTGCACTCCTTAGGGTATTTACCTGCAAAATACAAAAACACTAATTCAAAAAGATACATGCAACCTTATATTTATTGCAGCATTATTTGTAATGGAAGCAGCTGAACACAAACACAGATACACAGACACAATGTAATATTACTCAACCATAAATAAGAATTAAATCTTGCCATTTGCAAGAACATGGATGGAGCTAGAGAGTAGAATGCTAAGCGAAGTAAATCAGAAAAAGACAAATACCATATAATTTCATTTTACATGAAATTTAAGAAAAAACACAAATGAGTAGAGGGAAAAAAGAGAGAGAGACAAACCAAGAAACAGATTCTTTTTTTTTTTAAGATTTTATTTATTTATGCATGGAGACACACACACACACACACACACAGAGAGAGAGAGAGAGAGAGAGAGGCAGAGACACAGGCAGAGGGAGAAGCAGGCTCCATGCAGGGAGCCTGATGTGGGACTCTATCCTGGGACTCCAGGATCAGGCCCTGGGCCAAAGACAGGCGCTAAACTGCTGAGCCACCCAGGCATCCCACAAGGAACAGATTCTTAATTACAGAGAATTAACTGATGGTTACAAGAGAGGAGACAGGAGGGGGGATGGGTGAAACAGGGATGGGAATTAAACAGTACACTTATCATGATGAGCACTAAGTAATGTATAGAATTGTTGAATCACTATATTGTATACTTGAACTAATATAGCATGTATGTTAACGATACTTGAATTAAAATTAAAAACAATTTAAAAAGGCAATTTAAAGAAACCCAAAATGTTCATCTTCACTAAATATTAAAGAAATGCTAATGTAAACACCAATGAGGTATTTTTAGTTATCAATGAACAATTTATATTTTGTTGGGGTGAACATAATAATGTTAGTGAGGTGGCTCAGCTGGTTAAGTGTTGACTCTTGATTTTAGCTCAGGGCATGATCTCAGGATCATGAGATCAAGCCCTGCATCGGGCTCCACACCTAGGATTCTCTCTCTCCCTCTGCCCTTTTCCTGTTCACTCTCTCTTTCTCTCTAAAATAATAATAATAATAATAATAAAATGTACAAGAAGAATGGTATTTTAGATACTATTGATTGTGGGATTATGAATGCCTATAACTTTTCTGGAAAGCAATTTGTCAACTATAAGAAGCTTAAAAATTCTTAAAAACACTCATTCTGGCCAACTGCCTATTTCTCTGTTCTTAGTAATTTTTTCAGTTCATTCAGCATCTGTTCTAGGCCTTTGGCTACACATTAGAAATATGCCAAAATGAGTAACATGATTTCTGAAGGTAAATATATCAAATATGATGATTAAAAAAAAATAACAGTGAAGTTTGCAAGGTTCCACAGAAGAATGAGGGTAGCTGCTTTCCATTTATCTGTAGGCAGTATGTCTTGGATCAATGTCAGAGCTTTGAATAAGTCCAGCAGGTGTCAAATAATAAGTAGTTAATAAGTAGTTCTGTGTTTACCAGCAGCATTACCTTGCAGAAGCTACTGGGCCCCCTGAAATTCGGTGCCTTCATCTGTAAAATGTGGTTATGAGTACTTACTTACCAATGCCATGAGGCTTATGGGAGTTTATAGTGTATTTGAAGTCTTGTGGAAATAAAATATTTTAGTCTTCACATTCTTTTCTTTAAACCTATTATTTTCTATATTTTAAATTGTGTTAAATTTCCTTAGCTCTGCCTTTTCTGATTCAGTTTTAGCAAATGAATTCTTATTTAAATTCAGAAGTCACAATAGTAAACCTCTAATTATAGATAAGAGAAGAACAGGCTCAATGCAGGTGAATAAGGTGAAAGCCAAGCAACAAAGCCACATAAAGCATATTTTATGTAAGGTATGATGCCAAAAACATTAAAATAAAATCCTGTCCTATAATTGGTAATTATGTATGCCTTCATGAAGCTATGAAAACCCCTGTTTTAGCCTTCTGGACTTCAAATATGTTACGCCTGCTAATGTCTGCTCTTATAAAGACTTGTTTGCTTTATTAGTCATTGTGGGTAACATATTCAAATTTGCACTTCTAAATCTAGAAGATATATAAACTACCACTTTTGTTTATTATAAAAAGGATTATTCCTCTTCTGTAACAATTTCACCTTTAAGAATATAGATAAATAATAAGAAACATGGAAAAGATGTGTGTACAAAAATGTTTATTATAGCATTATTTAATGTAATGAAAAATAAGAATCAACCTAAATTTTTCATAGTAGGTGAATGGTTAAGTAAATTAAAAATGAAGCTGTTGATGACTTGTGTGTATCTGTGTGTGTGTTGATGACTTTTTAATGACCGAAGAAGACATAAGCCTATGGAATTATAAGGAAAAGAATGCATAGAAATAACATAGCAAGCAAGTCTGTCAAAGTAGTCACAGTGGTTACCTCTAGATTGATGAGATTAGAGAAATAGGGCTTTTTCTTTAAAATTGCTAAATCTACAGTGAATTTATATTACTCTGCTCAGCAGAATGAAATCAAGTTAAAAAAGCAATTTAATGGTGAGGGACAGTGTCTAAATCAGGAGTGGCAAAGAATACCTACAGAGGCCCTCAGATAAGAGAAGTGCGAAGAGGCCTATAGTTCATTGTACCCTCATGGCACATGAATGGTGGAGACTTCATTACATAAGCAGATGAGCACCATGTTGAGCAATGCTGCTGGTCACCACTCTGTTGTTTTGTGTGCAGGAGTGTGGTCCAGTACAACCTAATCTAATTTTTTGAGAGAAGTAAGAAAGATAACCTTAAAAAAAAAAAAAGATAACCTTAAAGGTGAAATGTCCTGATTTTTATGTAATGCCTCAATGTCTGGAGGGTCTGGTTTGGCTCAGGCCACCAGTTTTGAACTCTGACCTCTGTTAGTGCAACAGAAGTTCAGAGGAGAGTGAGATCACTGTGAATGGAGGGGTTTAAGAATATATCACGTTCCAGGCTATAGTGAATCAGCGCTAGAAAAGAGGGATCTGGGACTATTTGCTTATTCACTTATTCAATAAAATTTTATTTAGTGTTGAGAAAATAAAGATGAATCAGATAAAGATCCTATTTAGCAGCTACTAAGGGAGAAGGTTTCACCATAGCTAACATTTCTTACCACATGCAGGCATTATGGCATACTATATCACATTATATATTATTTCATTTAATCCTTACAACTCCAGGAGGTAGATAATATTATTATCCTCCATTTTCCACAAGTGAAAACTAAATTTTAGAGATGTTAAATAACTTGACCAGGTCACAGAGCTGATACAGAGCCAGGATTCCAGACCCCAACCTAATTCTAGACCAAATCTCTGAACAAACATTATAAGAGCATATATTATGGGAGATCAAGGGAGAATGAGATTACTCTTAGCAGCAAGACTGATTTGTGGGTGGAAAGATTTGTACTCAGAGACAGCTATGTTGTGTCATGGTCCAAAACAAGCTCTAGCAACCAAATGATAAAGATAAGAACTAGGAAGCAATAGGTCTGGGATAGAGGTTGAAAATTAAAAGTTGGTAGGCCAAAAATGGTACATACATGGACTGTAATCTTTAAAAATTAAAAAAAAAACCCTTAAATTATAATTAGTTACCAATACTTTAAAAATCTGGAGAATTCACATAAAACAGAATACCCGGTAACACTGGGCCCACATTCCCAACTGGTGAATCTAGAAAAGGTTGCTCAACTTCCAATGGGGTTCTCCTTTTCCTATGTGGCCTATTTTGCTCATTTATTTTCATTACCTGCCAGGACACTGCAGGCACTTGAGTCTAAAACCCCTGGCTACACAGTGAGGCATCAGCAGTTGGGAAAACATAACCAAATGGAATAAGACAGACAAGAGCTGGGAGCTGCAGAAGCTAGGGGTTTTGAAAACATGGATCCAGCAAGACACTTCCCCCAGGGCGCTAGATCCTAAGGCAGATCCTCTTCCTTTCTGATTGGGCTGGAACTGGTCCCAAGATATTTGCTTGGGGGCTAGGAGGAAGTGGATTAGTAAAGACAGAGGGGAACTTGTCTGAGGGCTCAGTGGAGTAGGTGGAAATTTGAAGGACACGAAGAATTTAGACAGCAGGAAGCAGAAAAGTTAATAGGCCCATGCAGTGGCTCACCCAAGTTTCTGTTTTCAAGAGAATTCTCTGGCTGGTTAAGTGTTTAGTTGCCAGGAAAAGAAGTCAGAAAAAAAAGGAAAACAAACACAAACTCAGTTTCTTTCACACCTCTAGTTGTGTTTTCACACCTACAGGCAGAATGATCCCTTTATACACCACTTAGGTATCGATCTGAGGGTCTCATTTAGTTCTGAGGGATCTTAGGAAAAACATTTCCTTGGATTAAAGGAACTTTGGGCAAGTTATTTACTTCTATAAGCCTGTTTCTTCATCTGTTAGAAGATTTAATAGTTTCCAATTTTCAGAGGGTAAGGATTAAGTGAGTGAATGGAGGAATATGAAATGCATGGCTGGAAGGAAGAAGTGATTGCTGGGATGAGCAGGGATGGGGCTGGGAACCTTACATAGGTGTTGTCCCTGAATCTTTACAATAACCATATAAATTAGGTATTATTTTCCCCATTGAAAAAAAATGAGGAAATTGAGGTTTAGAGAGGTTTGGTAACTTACTCAAGGTTGCATAATTAGTAAAAGGTAGAGTGGAGAGATTTACTTAAAAAGAGCCAAACCACACCAAAAAAGTACACTGACATCTGTGTGACATTCTAATGATAGTCATATAGCATTATCAGTGAGAAATTAAAACAGATTCAGTTCTATATCCTGCTAAAACCTTGAGATCACCAGCTGTGTGTCTCTAGGCAAGTGACCTAACTTCCCTGAAACTCAATTTCCTCATCTGTAAAACTTTCTACATTTATTATATTAAACTAAATGAAGTAATGCACTTAAAGTACTACCTACTTATAAGTGATTGATGAACAGGTACTAAGTTTAATAATGTTTACTGGACCTGCACTAAGTATCAAGGATGCAAAAGGAATTAAACATGTTCCCTGCCCTTGTGGAAGTCAGGACAGGACATCCATATGAGCAGTGAAGTTTTGTTTTTTTTTTATAAATTAATTTTTATTGGTGTTCAATTTACCAACATACAGAATAACACCCAGTGCTCATCCCGTCAAGTGTCCCCCTCAGTGCCCGTCACCCATTCACCCCCACCTCCCACCCTCCTCCCCCTCCACCACCCCTAGTTCATTTCCCAGAGTTAGAAGTCTTCATGTTCTGTCTCCCTTTCTGATATTTCTCACACATTTCTTCTCCCTTCCCTTATATTCCCTTTCACTATTAATCATATTCCCCAAATGAATGAGAACATACACTGTTTGTCCTTCTCCGATTGACTTACTTCCCTCAGCATAATACCCTCCAGTTCCATCCACGTTGAAGCAAATGGTGGGTATTTGTCATTTCTAATGGCTGAGTAATATTCCATTGTATACATAAACCACATCTTTATCCATTCATCCTTCGATGGACACCGAGGCTCCCTCTACAGTTTGGCTATTGTGGACATGGCTGCTAGAAACATCGGGGTGCAGGTGTCCCGGCGTTTCATTGCATCTGCATCTTTGGGGTAAATCCCTAACAGTGCAATTGCTGGGTCGTAGGGAGCAGTGAAGTTTTAACACAAGGAGGAAACCCTTAAAGTGAAAGAATAAATGATGTGACTTGGGAGGGAGAAAGATACAGATATGGTGAAAAAGGAGAGAAAGATGGCAGGCAAGGTTCAACTGTGAACTGTGGAGTGATCTGGATCTGAAAGGAGCAGAGGAGTTTTGCATATAGAAAAGTCAGGAAAGGCATGCCAGGCGGAAGGAATAGGTTATGCAAAGGCAAAGTACACAAAAAGTCCTGAAAGGTCAAGGAAGGTCAAGGGACAGTGAAACAGTTCAAGTGGGACCAGAAGGTAGGTTATATGGGTTGACTGATGAAAGCAGAAGAGAAAAGTTGGATTCAGGCTGTGAAGGGCATTGTGTGTTTTCCTAAGAAGTATGGCCACTGGCGCATGAGGGGAAAGGGAGCAAGTCTTCAAAACAAGGAAGTTTCGTAATCAGATTGCTCTCGGTGAACAGTAATGATAGGGTAAAGGATAGTGAAAGGCAAACAGCCAGGATGCTGTTGCTGTCATCCAGACAAGAGGTGATAGAGACCCCAAAACTGGCCACCAATGAATGGGTGGCGGTGAGGAAGAGGAAGTGAAGGATGATATAAGCACAATGTGTGAAATCCAAGGTATGAAAATGGCTTGCTCCCTTATTTACCACAGTCATCCCAAAGGACCAAAACAAAAACACAGAAAACCTCTTGTAAAAATAATCTCCTTTGTTTGTATGCAAATAGGCCATGCACAGTGAAAATGGAACTCAAGTATGATGACAAATACAATATTTTGTCTCCAATACTTGAATCGCGAAGATCGGTTTATCAGTGCAGTCCTTCTTAAGAATTCCAATCTCTTCACATCAAAACTGCAGACAACCAGTGCGAGGCTTTTTTTTTTTTTTTTTTTTTTGAGATTTCTTTCCCTCTTAAACCAGATGTGAGGAAAGCTATTTAAGGCGGTTTTCAAAAGAGGCTATCCTTTTCTCACGTGGCTAGAGAGTAGGAAGAGTGACATCTGTTTTATTGGAAAATTTCTTCCAAGTAGCCACATGCCTACGGGGTGATGGACCTTTAGAATCTTCCAGATAAAAGCATGTGAAGGGAACTGCAAAATTACGTCTCAATGGTTCTGTACCATCAACTTCAAAATTGCAAATCCAAGTTGATAAATACATATTGTAAGGGTTCCCAGAAGTCTCATGTACATTGCTTTTGCTTACAGAGATGCCACGGGAAGTGAGCCTTTGAGTGTGCTATGCCCACTCCCTCAACTCTGTTGTGAAATGGAAGCTTTAAAAACTCCAGTGGTTGTTTTGTTTTGTTTTAACAAGCTTAGTCATACTGGCTGTATTCTATATGCCCCAATCTAGTTTATTTTACTTTGTAGAGTACATTTTATTTATGCTCTTATATAAATATTTTGCATAAAAAGGTGCTTTCGCAGATCATGCTTCCCTAAATTTGAAATATGCTGCCATTTGCTAAAATGTGTTAGTTTTGTTATGTATTATATTCTCTCCTCAGCACAAATAGGAAAAAGCATATGGACTTAACTCTTCAAACCACTTTTTACATTTAGCATATTACCTCATTTTATTTCTTCTAACTAAGATTTAAAGGAAATGGCAAATGTCAGATGCTTTGTGAAAGAAATGACAGTTTCTCAGAATGTGTAAGTGCATACCCTTAAGCAAATGGGCCACTTTAAATTCAGAAATCACAATGTTCTGAATTTGGGTTTAATGTTCCCAGTTAACACTAAAGATTAATAAAGTGCTATGTTTGGAATCATATATTTACTTTGTTGAATTCTGAAAAGTACCATCACTGATGTTGGTAGTTTATTGGTATCAATTTTTTAAACTTTGTATATGTTTCATTCATCTTGGAAAGATTTTACATAGTTTCGTTATTTGTTAACGAATAACATCTTTTGGGTAAACTTTCAGAAGTCCTAAGATTCTAAGATTATATTGTAAATATTACGAGATAGCTAGGATATAGAATTATTAAAATAGAAATTAAGTATCACTTTAGTCTACCCTTCTCTTGACTGAGTTCTCTACTGTGCCACCCATGACTAATGGTCATGCAGACACAACAACCATTTAAAATATGAACTGAAGGAGAACCAATATTTCTTAGAAAAGCCTATTCCCTTTTCTTAATTATGACCGATACAGATACGACCTAGTTAGAATCTATCACATACTATTAGGAAGTTATTTCATCATTAGGACATCCTACATAACTAAAGTTGTTGATCTTGAAAATCACTTGGTGGCAGGTCCCTCGACATTACTAATTGGTATAGGTCTCCTGCACTCACCTGCAGAATCTTGCAGAGCAGGGACCCTCTGCTTTTGTTCATCTTATATCCTAGGACCAGCCCAAGACCTACTCATTTAAGGCTGGTGAAGCATTTATTGAATGGCTGAAGGCAAATTAAAAAGTAGAAATTCTAAGTGGCACTAATCAGTGGCTTATTATTGGAAAATGGGAAATATTGTTAAGATACAAAAGATGGGTAGAAACAAAGGTAAAGCATAAAATATGTGTATTTGTTTGTCACTAGAGTCTATAGTTATTACCAGTTCCCATGGACACCCTAGAGCGACCCCTGAAGCTGTGCCTAGTTCCTTTTATGACATGTTTGTATGCACAGCAGGCAGACACGGGGGCAGGGTTGCTCTGCAGGTGGTCTTGTTGATATACTTGTGATCTCTACTGTCCTGGGGTTGAGTTGTGAGCCCCTCAGTTCCCCAAGCTGTAGTCCTTTCTGGCTTGGCCTTGTTTCCTGATCTGTGGTCCAGTTCCCCATTGCCCCCTCGGGCCTATCTCCCAGTGCTGGGCCTTGTTCCATAGCGAGAAACAGTGAAGTGCCTCCACCCACCACACTGTAGATACCACAATTCCAGAAGCTCCCAATTCTGCGTGTGCCACAGCACACCTCCACCCCACTCAGCCGTGTCTCCACCAGACAACTGACCATTTTCAGACCCTGGGTTTGGGATGGCTGGCTCCTTACCTGCCAGGGTTGCCATCCTTAGCCTGAGCTCTATGCCATGTTTCATCTTCCACCCTTGCCCATACTGCTAAAGTAGCGGTTCATCTAAAGGCCACATCCAGCCCAGGTACAACAGTACTTCTTTTTCTAAAACCTGTACATCCTGACGCTTGCCGTTTGATAATTTTTCCTTACCCTACCTTTTACTAGATGCTAATGTAATCTTCAGTCCAAATACATGTATACGGTTGCTGAAGTTTGGGTATGTTTTATTAAGCCACCATTCGGTTTTGAGAGATTCTTGACAGCCAAGAATCTTTTGCATTCATTTGATAGAATCTTGTAAATAAGATTGGTGGTGGTGTCCTTTGGCTCTGTGACTTCTCCTCAGAAGACATCTAGGCAAAAGTATGTCACTAGGTCCTAGTTTCTGTGCTCAGAAGTTGATCGAATATAACTTAAGAAACAATACATGTTCCCTCTTTCTTAGCACGCATGAATGATGGGTGTGAATTTGCATCATGAGAAAGTGAATAAAATAAGACACCCCGGGCAGCAGAGACACCACCCCAGGACTAGAGAGGAGCCTGCGCTAGAGGTTGTAAGAATGAGGGTCTCTCCCTACCTTGGTGACCCTCTTACAGGATATAAATATGGAGGCTGCAAAACTTTGGCTCAGACAAAGAAAAAGACTCAACCTTCAATACTTAAGCATTTAAGATTGCTTTTAAATGTACGTCAATGCTGTATCTCCCACTCAAAGAAAAAAGAAACTTACTGCGTTTCTAAGAATGTTCCTCCAGAAACATGGAACTGAAAGCTATTTTTTATTGATCTGGGCCTTAGAACACAATGGGACTTTTTAACGTACTTAAGGAACTGACATAAAAACCTATAATTCTGCACAAGAAAGATGCAGAAAATATCAAAATAAAGGGCAGAAATACTAAAGTACAGATGTTTTGCAGCAATATTTTATGCATGGTGTTTGATCACAAGTGGGCAACATGGAGAAGTGAACCTCTGAACTGTGAAATTGATGCTAATTTTCTTACCCACTAGTGTAGAAGCTCTCTAAAATGTCATGTCATTAACTTAGCTGCTTTACCAGGAATCAGTGCATGTGGTTAGTGTGTGTGTGTGTGTGTGTGTGTGTGTTTAATCAATTAGGCTTCTTTTTTTTTTTTAAACAATTTTAGACCTACAGATAAATTGGGCAGACAGTACAGAGAATTCCCATATACCCTCTCCCCGCACACAGTTGCCCCTATTATGATCGTGAGTAAGTGTGGTATATTTGCTACAATCAGAGAACCAACATTGTTATTAAAGCTCATGCTTAACATTTAATTCCCCTCTTTGGGTTCTGCAGTTCTATGGGCTTTGACAAATTTATAACATGTATCCACCTTACAGGATCATAAGGAAAGTTTCACTGCCATGAAAATCCTGTGCTCCGCTATTCACCCCTCCTCACATTTCCTGGCAACCACTGATCTTTTTACTCAGTGGTTTTGCCTTTTCCAGAATGTCATCTAATTGGTAGCATACAGTATGTAGCCTTTTGAGGTTGACTTCTTTCATTAAACCATATGCATTTAAAGTTTGTGTCTGTCTTTTCATAGCTTGAGACCTCATCTCTATTTATCATTGAATAATATTCCATTGTATGGGTGCACCACACTTTGTCTATCTATTCACTTACTGAAGGGCACCTTAGTTGCTACCGTTGAGCCACCCAGGCATCCCACTGAGCACCTTTTAACGTGCTTATCTACCATCTGTATATCTTCTTTGGTAAGGTGCGTGATCAGATCTTTTGTCCGTTTTTAGACCGAGTCATTCCTTTTCTTGGGTTTTAAGAGTTCTTTATACATTTTGGATGTCAGTCCTTTATCAGGTATCTGTTTTGCAGATGCTTTTTTCCACTTTGTGGCTGTCTCTTCATTCTCTCAGTGGTCAGGGTGTTTATACTTTCAGGAGGAAGGGTTTTAGAAATACTTTCTCTAACAGCAGTAAAAGAAAAAATTCATAGCAAATGTTTTACGCTCTCTCAACTGGTGTCAGGGATCCCTCTCTGTGGACCCAAAAGAGTTCAACTAAAAGGGAAGCCTCAGGCCCTGGGAGTGGTGGCTAGCTATCCTGCACTGTGAGAGTTTACGCAGCAGGGCTAGGAACAAGAACAGAACCTCCCTGAGCTGCATGACTTCTAAACTAAACACCGTTTAGGAACTATGCATAGGGTAGGAATTTCTGTCCAGAAATCCAAGTATGTAAAAGATAATCACTTTCCATATTTCCTTTAACTCAACCTAATTTCACCCGTGAGACCCATCCTGCCAGTTGGATAGGTGATTCCGTCTTGATCATACAGGGGTGCCCTTTCCTTCCTCCAGAATTCAGGAAGCTTACTTAATGCCTAGAAATGGGAGAAAGGGCTTAACGTCCCAAGTCTGTCTTGGTTGCCATTGGCAACCTCACTATCTAAACCACGGGAATCTGTGAAGCCTGGCAGCTCCCGGCCCCCATGTCAGTGGGGGTTACCAATTGAGGCCCATGAGCCAAGCGCACTGCCTCTGTAGGCAAGAGCCATGACTCCAAAGCTTTAGCCCCCCGGGAGCACTGAGAAGGGTGCTTGGATCCCACTGCTCCCAGGACCCAAACACCTCTGCCCTTCCTTCCTCTTGCATTTCAAAAGTGCTCTCTTTTCTCTTCTTATCTAGGACACTTGTATCATCTCTTCCATGGGCTTTCACAAAAGCCCAAAGGTGCCTTGACTTTTGTCTCTTCTGCTTTCTCTCTTGCAAAAAACAAAACAAAACAAAACTGTGTGTCAAGAAATCTCGAAAACAAACACATTTCAATAAAAAATGCTGCTACAATTATTTGTGGAAACGATCTTGTCCTATATTGGAACTACCACAACATATAATATTTAAATTTCCTCTTGACCAGTGACCACAGGAAGTCATTTATATATAGCAAACAAATACATGGCTGGAATTGGAAAATTTGGCTGTTTGGATCTTTCCAAATGCCCACAAGTTCCTAGCTCTGCCCTTCCCTGCCCCCAGAGGAGAGCCTAACTATGTGGTCCCAGGGGAATATCTCTTGGGCAGTTCAGCAAGAACATCACAAAGGTATCTATTTCCCTGACCCAGCTACCATCTCTGGCCACTCGCTTCCTGCTGCTTTTTCTTGTAGCCTTGGCCTCATCAGATATGAGAACATCTGGGAGTGAGGCATGGAGGAAGCAGCCCCACACAGAAAGCAGCCTTCTGAGGTTACTAGTAACTTCCTCCTTACTAAGCACAAGGAACTGATCTTCATTTTGCTTAACCTCATCTTAGCATTTGATATTGTTGACCACCATCACTGCTGAACCCCATCTATCTTTGGCCCTGATGACCCTTGGGTAAGGCCTTCTTATCAAATTTTTCAGCGGCACATGGCTTGAAAAGATGACCAATACAATGAAAGACATGTATGGGATTTAGAGTAATTTTGACTGGCTGAACACTGACACACAAATAAGATTGGACCAGGAGGTGGTGATCTCACATGACACTTGAAAAAATAAAAATCATGGTCAGCCACTCCAATACAACTGTTTATACGCTTATTTGATCTCTGACTCATTAACAAAAGTGATCTTATCATCATCCATTCCTTTTTGTGAGCCCTCTCTGCAAAGAGGTATGTTAATAAATTCAGGAAGTCAGATGCCAGTGAGAGAATCACCAGGTTGCTTTGGTTCTAGAGACCACATCATATGAGGAACAGTTGAGGACACTGATACTATTTAGCAGAGGGAAGAGATATCTGCTTTCAACTCTTTGGAGGGCTCCATGTAAAGAAGTTAAAAATGCATATACCAGTTAGTTTACTATACAGGACAGAGACAAGTAGATGGTACTTATAGGGCTGAGGAGAGAGAAGGGGGAGATGTGAGATTATTATAAAGAAGACCTTTTTCTCTTATAACTGTCTTATCAGGTAGTGAGTTTTCCAACATAAGTGAGAAAGCAAAGACTGGATGTCCGTCTACTGAAGATAATATCAAAGGGGTCCTTGCTTCACAGTGAGAAGCTGGGATGACTTCTGAGGTCCCTTAGACAACCCAGCAATGCTAATGAAGTCATGGAGTAAGGGAATTCCATGGCACCGTGTTGTCCTTTATTTCTGCTGCCAGCCTCACCCCTTATCTCCCATTAATTCAATGTTGCAGTATATAGGATCCTGCTCTAAGCAGGAGCTGAAACGAGGAGATGAGAGAAAATATGTGAAAGGGAAAACAATAAAACAGCTTTTTTTTAAAAAAAAAAACCTGCTACATGTCAGGATCTGTGTGAGACACCATATATGTGTCTTTCTGTCTAATCCTTACAACAAGCTTATAAGATATTTAGCATTACTTCTGTGATGAAACTAGGGTTCAGAGAAGTTAGATGACTTCCCCAAGAACACACACGTATCAACTAGTGTTGAGTTTGAACTAGCCAGAGTTTGAACACAGGTGTCTGTGATTCCAAAGCCCTGTGTGATGTGTTATTTTTTACTCACCCTTCACTTATGGCAAGGTATATTGGCTTTTAAAATTTTTTTGTTGATATAAAGACTCCTTTTAAAATAAACTGACTCAAAAGTAAGTCAAGAGAAAAATAAGTGTATAAAAAAATTAATACAGATTTGACATAGATATGAAGTGGGACTAGTAGCTAGAGTGACTGAAATTCGGTAACTACTATTCCAATATTCCAATAGTAAGACTTTCCAATTTAGTCTATCTTAGATTTTGACTGCTGAGTACAAAGAAACAAAGGAAACTTGAAAAATGAGTGGAATGTAAGTTGATTCTCCTGTGCCCTGATACATGGGTAATTTCATATGTTACAATAAGGAAACTAAATGGACCCTTTGAAATTAAAAAAATATATGATTGTAAAATCCAGAGGAAAACCCCAGGTGGGGCCTATCCGAATAAAGGATGAAGTTTCCAAGGTATACACACAGAATGGCTGAGAGGAAGTGAAGACCCTATGAGTCAGGGCCCGGGACCCATGCAGGAAGGCTATGGGTTCAAGAGGTCCTGGACGGAAGGTGAGGGAGTTGACGTGTTTTTGGGAAGAAAGACCATCACCTTTCCAGTGGTTAAGGATAATCTTTGTGGTCCAATAAAGGTCAAAATGAGAACTGGATGGTCTAAAAGGAAGACAGGAAAGTAATAATGAAGAGTAAGTAGCTGCATAGCATGCTCAGGGCCAGGCGATTTACATGCAAGATCCCATTTGTCTTTCAGAACAAAGCAGCAAGGACGCTGGTCACATTTCCTGAATAAGAAGACTGAGATGGGGAGATAGATGTTCAGAACTTTTTCAGGGCCCAGCAATCAAGCCAGCATTTGACCTTGGGCCACCAGTTTCAAACCCAGGCTGTGCTACTTCCCCTGCACCACAAGTCCTTGCTTGGGTGCTCCTTCTCAACCCAGACAACAAACAGCTTTTCCTTTGTTACTTTAATTTCTCCAGCCCTGCAGGGCACAGTTGGCCTCCAGGGAGTGGAGGAGGCTTGCTCAGAGGGAACTTCTCTCTTGAGTGCAAATACTGCAGGCTCAGAAGCACACAAATCCCCCTCCCCTCCCCCCAACACCCCGAACTTTGAGCAGAGGGCTTTGCAGGGCCAGACTGAGTCAGAAAAAGAAGCCATACACTGGGGGCAGGATTATAGGTGTGAAGCCTGTCCCTGCTGAAGCACTAGGTTTGGAAAAATCCACTTGACATTCACACAGCTGTCACTCCTCTGCTTGTGACTTGTCCCTGGACTTGAGAGTACCACCTAGTTCTATGAACAGGAGCCAAGGTAATAGAAACATTCTAGATTAGGACAGTTAGGATTAGATTGGGAAAATGTAAAAACGGGCTGTGTATGTTAATTGACTTCTAGCAGGATCCATGGAGGTACACGCAAAGTGAATGGTTGGTGGGGCGGGGTGCAGTGAGAAGAGAAATACCCAGTGTCTGGGTTCTCTGATTACAAACTGTCTCCTGCAGCCCTGCCAAGCCAGAAACAGTGCAGGGTACCCCATCAAACACTTGTTAAACTGAGCTGAACCTTTACCTATGAGCCTCAGAGCCTGCACTCCTGGATCCCTGTCAGTCTTTGTCATATTTGTGGCTGGGCTGTCTTTGGGGAGTTTCCTCAGGGCTTTACATTCACTCACTCTCCGCCAGTGCATTCGTAGTCATTTTCATCGGTGGAAATGCCCACCTGCCATCAGAAGTTATCTGGAACCAGCCCCTGTCTGTGGTGCTATTTCTTTCTTGTCAGTTCCCCTTTCTACATTTGAGTTCTAGCCTCAGCCCTGACATTATTTCTTTCTCTACAAGGGGTGTTAGGACGTTATGGGGAGCTCACGAAGTCTCCTCTTTGTTTATTCTTAATACCCGGCTTCTGTGTTCCTCGGGAATGCCACTGGGCTTATGCACCTGGTCTCCGGGAGCTGCGGTGGATGGGCATGTGTGACAGGTATGTTCTTCGGGCGCCCGGGTGCCTGGGGGGCACGGGGTTAGATGAGGCTGAGTCTGGGGCAGGTGTTCAGAGGTGGGGCTGGTGGCTGGCCAGGAGCGGGTAAGAAGGGCTGTGGAGGACATGCACCGAGCTTCTGGGCAAGCCTGAGCTTGCTTCTGAGACTGGCCATGTCGGAGGTAGGACAATACAAAGACGTGGCTCTTCCAGCCAGATCCCTTTGTCTGCTTTGGTGACCTGAGGGACAGGACAGGCAGGAAACAGAAGGCGCCACTTACCAAACAACCTGCAGCCGCCCCTGGCCTCTGGCTGCCGGAGGCTCCAAGTAGCTCTGCTGCAGGAGAAACCATCCAAGACGCTGGCCCTGCCTGGGCCCCTCGTGCCAGTGGGAAGTTCAGACAACCCAGGCAAAAGCCACAGCCTCTGCAGCGCTCTCTGCTTTCTTATTTGGCATTTCTCTACCTGTCCCTCTTTTTTTCTCTTTTGTCCATTTCTTCTTCCCATCTAAGTGCCCCATCACACTATTGGCTCCTCTTGGCACCAGAGACCAACAGCCCATTTGAAAAGAAAGTCTTAGGTCAAAAAAGAGCCCAGGCAGTGGTTTCTCGTGTTCTGTATACCATGAACGTATTTGCATTTGCAAATAGGCTTAAAATAGTGTCTCCACTAATAGTTATTTAAGGAGAGACAGGTGAAAATAATTTTTGGCCAAGGGAACTTCCCACTCCCCTCAAATTGTAATAGCTAAGGAGATGGTCTATTCCTCTGACGTGTAACCTCAAACTTGGGACGAAGGCTCTGGACTTACATGAGTCTAATTATGTGTGCAAGCTCACAGTTCTGTATTATTTTAACTGTTTGCTGTTGCAGGTACCATGAATGCTATTTATATGAGCTATACCATGTATAATGGAAGCTTTTATAAATGTTTGTTCATTGGTGTGTTCTAAATATATTTATTGAGGGCTTACCTATGTCCCATGTAGTGGGGTTTTAACAGGGAGCATAAAAGACATGGTCCTTGTACTCTTGAAGCTTTTAGCCTTATTGGGAAAACAGTGCTAATTAAACAGTCACACTAACATGACTATATGGCGACTGTGCTTTGAAGGCAAGGAAATGGCTCTTTGTGATTTTACTCACTGTTTAATAACCATGTCTTTGAGCTTGATATTTTGGCTACTCTAATACCCCTGAATGTCAGATGTCTCTTCCTGGTGGAGATGAGGATTGGATTTTATGGAGTTGAGGCTAAGGTGAGTGTGGAAAGAGCATAAAAGGTGAAAAGGTAACCCACGCCAGGTTCTTTAGGAGAGAATTGAGATGTTTGAAATACCATGTTTCAAAAATGGGATAGAGGCCAGGTTTAGGTGTTTCTGGGCTAGGAGCCTAAAGCTGTGAAGAAACAGAACAAGAACAAAACATGTCTGAAGCAAGTAAGGAGGGTGGTCGGAAGGTTCCTGGGCGGTTATCCAGAGTCTAGGCAAGTGTTGACAATTCACCTTTCGTGGTCAGGCAAACAAGAGTATTTAGGGGGCCGGACAGAAGGATAGGGCCTTAGGCTGGGCACATCATTCCTTACTGGACCTTTATCCTCATCTCTAACCTTATGTAGAGCCTTGTTTCTGAACCGTAGATTGGCATATACTCAGGGTGAGCTTTGGGAAATAGACACCATTTTGAATAGGTATAGAGGAAAAATATGTCTTCAGCACTTTCCATCTCCCCATCAGAAGAGGAAAGTTCCCATTCACTAGTCTCCCTACTTTTTTTGAGTATGATTCCTTTCTGAGTTCCATTTCCTATTTAGATAAATTAACTTGAACTTAACTCTTAAGGGCTAAAACCAAAAAACATTGCTCCTTTCTAGTTAGCGTTTGCATTTTAATAGGGGCTTTCAAAAATGCCTTAACCCAAGGAATGAGTAATTTGGGAATTCCAAGCACCGGGGTAGAGCTGGTACACGGAATGGGGAGTGGGGACGTCCCTCAAATTGTGCCCTTGAAACACTAGCTTTCTCTCTTTGACCATGATTCTGGTTCTGAGAGAACAGGAAGGGGCCCTCTTACAGGGCCAGGATTGGCATAAATGCCTTTTAGTGAGTTCTGTGGGTCTTATTTGCGGTAGGCGGAGCATTTGATCAGAGGTGCACAGACTCACTTGTATAACTTGGCATGATGCTTGCTCATAGGCACTTTTTTGGCAAAAAAGGAAAAAAAACGGCTTCAACAACCATTGATAATTTGGAAAAGGGATGCTCCTTGTCTCAGAAAGATCCAATTCTAGATATGACTAGGAGAACCGGGGATGTGTCTCGTACACAAACTTGCTCTAAGTAGACTGGAAAAACTAAATGCTCTCACCATGCTGTGCTCCTTCTTTTGGGTGAGCGAGGGGAATGGACTCATGATTTTAATACTTAGTCACCTATAATATCAGGGAATGAATAAAAGCAGCCTTCTTCTCCTTAAGAGTCTACATAGACATTTCTTCATTGTACATACGCATCTTTGATGCTGTTACATCTGTGTGGAAACACTATGCTCCCAAGTGGGTGAGGGGAAGGACAGCTTATCAACGTAAGGCAGTATTACGTAGGAAAAATTCTCCACAAACAGAGACCCAGGAGGATTTGCTCCAAGAAGAGATTGGAAACCAAGTTAGTCAAATGACCCAGCCTGAGCTAGAAAGAGACATAGAGGGCAGGGGAGCTCAGCAAAGCTGAAAATGGGTGACACACATCCAGAGCCAATCATCTCCTGTGTCCACCAGACACCACGAAGTGCTCACGTTTTCATCAAGGCAGCGCTCATGTTCATGTCTTTCTTGTCATACCCACGGTCCTCATCTTGGGTCTATGAGACTTTAATATTGGCTTTCTTGATCCCCCTCACATCAGCCCTCACCTCCTTCCTCAGGCCACTGACAGGCTTATTTTCTTTAAACTTTGATTAAATATTTTTTCTGCTCCTAAACCATTAATCCCAAACTCTCAATTTTCTACCATATCAAATACAAACTGGTCTGACATTGCAGACTCCATTAAGCTATCCTACTCTACTTACAGAAATGAATTTCCCATTATTTGTGCAAGTAAAAAAGTAAAAAAGCCCTGTGGCATCCACTGTGTTAATCTCTTAAACAAGAGTGACTTGTAGCACTCAGTTGTTGAATGAATGAATCAATCAATCAACCAATCAATACCTTATCCTCATCGCCACATCCTGTTGATTATAATCCTAAATATTGCTTGAACCTCTCCACTTTTACTTCTGCTACTACCACCCCAGACCAAGTGGCCATCTTCTTTCATTTACATGACCACAGTAGCCAACTGATTGGTCTTCTGGCATCTGTTCCAGTTTCCCTACTATCCATTTGCTACACAGTAGCCAAGTCATCTTTTTAAAATATCGCTCCTCTAATTTCTTCAGTGATTCATGTTGCACTCAGAATAAACACCAAAGTCTGTTACTGACCCCTAAGATAAGCACTATCTGGCCCCTGCTGACCTCGCCAGGCTTGTGTCCCCAGTCTTCTAGTCACTTAAGCCACATCAACCTTCCCTCATGTACCCTCTTGCCTCAGTGCCTTTGCACCAGCTGTTCCTTTTGCCTAAAATCCTCCCAAGCCACTCCCTTTCACCTTTATAGCACGTATTTAATCTGTTCTGTTTACCTATTAGTGTATAACAAACTCTCCCAAACTTAGCAGCTTAAAACAATGAATATTTTACTCTGTCTTACAATGTTGTAGGCCAGAAATCTGGGTAGGCTTTTGAGTGATTTTTCTGTTCCTCATGGCATCAACTGAAGTCACATGGTGGTTAGTGTTAATCTAGTGAATGGGCTGGTCTAGAGCTGCACTGTCCAATTCAGTAGGCGCTAGCCACGTGTGGCTACCACCGATCACTTGAAATGTAGCTCATATAAGAGCTATAAGTGCAAAATACCCACAAGATTTTGTGCAGAAACAAGAATGTAAAATACCCATTAATAATTTTATATTGATTATATGTTGAGATTATAATATTTTAGATATACTGAATTAATTAAACTATATCATTAAAATTAATTTTTACCTTTAAAAATTTTTTTACTGGCTACTTGAAATTTTCCAATTACATATGTGGTTGTATTATATTTCTGTTGGACAGTGCTAACCTAGATAGAGCAAGGGTCAGCATTTTTTTCTATAAAAGACTAAATAGAAAACATCTGCAGCTTTTCTTTCTTTCTTTTTTTTTTTTTTTACATCTGCAGCTTTTCAGGTCATATGGTTCCTACCACAGCTACTCATCTCTATGACTGTAATGGACAAGCAGCCATAGACAATAATTAAACAAACAGGTATAGCCACATTCCAACAAAACTTTATTTGTAAAAAGTAGGTGGTGGCCAGGTTTGCTCTGCAGGCTGTAGTTTGCTGACCTCTGACTTAGAGAATCCAAGATTTTATTCCTATGTCTGGTGGGTTGGCAATAATGGCTGGAAGGCAGGACTCAGCTGGGACCGTTAACCCAAACACTTGGCCTCTTTGGCATGATAGTGTCAGGGCAGTAGGACATCTTACATGATGGCTCAGAGCCCCAGAAAAAGTATCCCAAGAAAAATAGAAGCCATAAGACTTATTATGATCTAGCCTCTCAAGTCCAAAACATCCTTTCTGTTGCATTCTATTGGCCAAACAAGTCTCAAAGTCTGCCCAGATTTAAGTAGAGGAGGTTAAACTTTACCTCTTCAGGGCAGGAATAGCAAAGGATATGTGTCCATATTTATCACATCATTCTTCAAATCTCAGTTTAGACTAGTCCTATAATAAGCATTCAAAGAACCATGAATCTCTCCTTTGTAGCGCTTGTCATCATTACAATTTTACACTTATTTGTGTGCTTATTTCACTCCTCCACTAAACCATAAGTAACCATGTGACGAGAAGCTGTTCCTGGCTTTGTTCATCATTTTATTCTGAGCACCTAGCACAATGCCTGGCTCAATAAATATTTGTTGAATGAATGAACAATATTAGGGCACAACTTTTCAGCCATTAACTGTACTAATATCAATCCCACATTTCTCAGTATTGCTCTCAAGCATATCATGACACCTGTCAGAAGACTTGTTAAAATCCAGATACATTCCATTCCCAGCAGCCTTATTATTTTGTATTTCAGATACTTTTTTAAAAAAGGAAATAAGCTTACCCTATTCCTCCCCAGTACGTCAAAGGTAATGACAGCTGCTCTAACAGTATAGCTTTAGGTTCTGGTGCTGCTCTGAGAAAGAATTGACTCAGTGTGTCAAACCAGAGGCAAGCCAAGGCCCTGGGAGGCTGTAGCATCACCTCCTGCTTTGCTTAAAACAAGGACTCTTGTATGTGCCAGAGAGTGGTATACATTGCCACCCTCCACACTGATCCTAGAACTTAAATTGTAGTTATATTTGTACACTCTGTCTTTCTTTGTAGTACTGTGTGAGGGAGCAAAGCCCCTCTATATCCCCCACAACCTCCAGAACAAGCTGTCATTAACTAAATCCAGTAAATGAACAATTCTCCTTAGACACCAGCAAATTTAGTAAACCTTCTCTTTCTCTCAAATCCATCAATCAACCAACCAATCAATCAATCAAACTTCAGAGAGAAATAAAAGAGTGGGTAGACTCAGAATCCTTTCTCTTTGCTCCCATAGCACAGCTGAACCTGGCTGGAACTTTTAAAGGAACTATACCAATGTGAAAAAGAACACAATGAGGCTGTGTGGGCTTAAACCTCAACTCTATCACTTACTACTGGCTGGCTAGGGCAAGCTCTTAACCTCTATGAGGCTCCATTTCTTCATCTACAATGTGGGGGTGGATAATCCCACCTTGTTGTGAGGAACAAGAGTGTAAATAGTCATTCAGCTGACTAACTCACGGTCTATGATGGGCCAAGCACATACAGTAAGGAAAAGTGCCATACAGTGCTCTTCTTTGGTTTCTGTAGTGAACCTCCAGCTACCCAGAGGCTACTTGCTTTAGGTTTTTGACCAGTTTACCCACCTACAGACCTTATTGTGAACACAGCTGACAGAAATCTCTTCTCAGAGAATCCCCCCGTAAATTCTTAGGTTCTTTCCTCTCTCATTCCCCTTTTTGCTCTCTCCCTTCAAAAGCCAGGGTTTCTACTTCGCAGGCCCTCTGGAGAAAGCAATGACTTGAGGTTGTGGTTGGGAGTTCATTCCTGTGGGAGCAATGACATCTCTACTCTTCTTCAGAGCCAACAACATTGAAGAAACTGGTTTCCTAACCCAAGTCCCCATCCTCACATGTACACCATGGCTAGAGTTGAGAGAAATCCTTCACGTAAGGAGTAAAAGACCATGTCAATCTCTAGTATTTTATCACCATATTTTATTAGGGTCTCTGACAAACAAAGTGTCCAAAGTGTTGTCCAGGACAGTGTCCAATCTTCAAATCACTGTTAGGAAAGTTTACTAGAAAGACCGTCACTGCTGGGCCAGAATTTTGGGAAGGAATGTAATCTCTGTCCCCAGATTCATAAAGGGTTTTGCCAGAAGTGTGTTAAGGTTTCTCTGCATAACTCCAAAGAATGACACCAGTATTAATGAGAGGAAGTTAAGGAGAGGCAGTTTCTCGCTCAGGGGAAGAGAGAATTTCCAAATAGAGAAGTTAAAATAGTATTGATTTCCTTGTCATACCCAGTGCTTCTCCCAAGTGCATGAATTACAGGGACCATTTGTCCAAGATATCTTGGGCCATACTGATTCATGTTGTAATTTGAACTAAAGGTGATTTGTTAAATTTATAGTGAAATATAATTTGATTTTGTGTCGCTGTTCAACACATCACCCCAAGGAAAACCAAATCTTTGGTTAGGTCAAGCATGCTGATTTTTGGTTTGCAAACAATGGGAGATTCCTATATTAGATGACAGTTCAGACTCAAAGGATTCCCAGTCTTCAGATTCTATGATAAACAGGATGCTGGTGCTGATTTATTATGAGGAAGTGCACAGGAATCAAACAGAAAACTCTCTTTCCAGACTCTACCACTGACTGGTGTCAGCTTTGGCCCAACAGTTAATGTTCAAGCTCCATAACCTATTGAAATCATTGGAGGGGAGAGAGAGAGTAATCAGGAGCAAATGTGAGGTTCATATACTGAACACCTACTGTGTGCTTCAGCAATTGAATATGTTTGCAACTCATTGTCGACCTCTCTAAGTAGTTACTAATTAACACTAATTTTTTGAATATTAAAGAGCTCCTATAAATTAAGAAAAATTTGTAAAAAGCCAAAGGCTCAAAATTTAAAGTAAGTAGAAGAAATGTATGGACAGTACATTAAACAAGAAATGTTATCTCATGGGTCTCCTGGGTGGCTCAGTCAGTTGAGCATCCAGCTTTTGATTTCAGCTCAGGTTATGATCTCAGGGTTGAGAGACTGAACCTGCTTCCGGCTGCCCGCTGGGTGTCTGTCTCTCTCTCCCTCTTAAAAAAAAGAAAGAAAGAAAGAAATGTTATCTCTCCTACATTTGAAAAGATGTTCAAACTCATACTAAAAGAAATTCATTTCAAAATTATAGTGAGAACCACCTCACATCCGTTAGAATGGATACCATAAGGGAAAAGTAAATAAATAACAGGTGTTGACAAAGACGTGGAGGAATTGGAACAGCGCAATTGTACACTCTTCATGGGAATATAAAATTACGCAGCTGCTGTGGAAAACAGTATGTCGGTTCCTCAAAAATTAAAAATAGAATTACCATATGATCCAGTAATTCCACTTCTGACTATATACCCAAAAGAAATGAAAGCAGGGCCTCAAAGAGATATTCATACTTCCATGTTCATAGCAGCATTGTGCACAACAGCCCAAAGGTGGAAGCAACTCAAAAATCCATCAACAGACTAAGGGATAAACAAAATGTGGCATATATATATATATATATATATATATATATATATATTTATATATACACACACACACACACAGTGGGGATATTATTCAGCTTTAAAAATGAAGGAAATTCTGACACATACTACAACACAGATGAACCTTGAATAAATTATGCTAAGTGAAAAAAGCAAATCGCAAAAAAAGACAAACACTGTAGGGTTCCACTCATGTGAGGTAGCTAGAGTAGTTAAATTCATGGAGACAAAAGGTGGAATGGTGGTTTCCAGGGCCTGGGTGGAGGGGAGAGTAGGGAGTTAGTGTTTAGTAAGTAAGGACTTTCAGTTTTGCAAGATGAAAGCAGTTCTGGAGATGGATGGTGGTGACGGTTGCACAACAATGTACTTAATACCACTGTACACTTAAAAAAAATGAGTAAGATGGTAAATTTTATGTTATGTGTATTTTGCCACAATGAAAAATAATTTTTAAAAATGACAATGAGATGTCATTTTAAGTTTCCCTATTGGTAAAGCTCACAAGTTAGAAAACATGCTATGTTGGCAAAAACCTATGTGAAAATAAGCATGTCCGTGTTTGTTGCAGGGGACCATAAACATACAATCTTAGGGGAGAACAATTTTTCAATGTCTTTGAAGGTTAAAGTTGCAATTACCCTTTGGTCCTTCGGTCAGGCTATTTCTACTTCTAGGAAGATAGCTTACCCTCACATAAGTATTTTGGCATATGATCAAGGTTTTTCATTGTAGCAGAATACTGGAAACCCTTAAATGTCCATTTATAGAGGCTGGCAAAATAAATTATTGTCATCCAATAGAAGACAATAGAATATGCAACGGTTAGAAGGAAGATATCCACTACACGCTGATACAGAACAATTTCTGAGGTAGTGGCAAGGGCGCAAAATTGTGTATAAATTGCTACCATGTAAAAATCTTTTAAATAAAATGAAAAAAGAATATGGGTAGATGTTTCCATTTTGTTTTTGTCTAAAATAACTGCAACTAGAGGCAAGAAGCTATGAACAGGTAACAGTGGGGGAAACTAGACAGCTAGCACACTGGGTTGGGAGAAAGAACTGCTTTCCACTCTTTATCACCTGTACCTTTTAATTTTAGGTATGTGCAGGTATGATCTATTCAAAATTTTTTGACTGAAGAAAGAGGGTATAGTCTAGAAGGGAAGAAACCTAACAGACACTTTTAGCCCCACACTCTGTGCTGAGTGCTTTGGGAGCAGAGGACAGGTGTCTAGCATAGCCCAAAGGGATCAGGAATGGCTTCTAGACAAACCACCCCCAAGGAAGAAATTTCTGCTATTGGATCACAAATAGTTGCGCATCTTCTCCTGAGCATTGGTTTGTTTTATCCTAATGAACAGATCTGTAAACTAATTCACCAATTAGGTTTTCATTTTTACGTTGGCTGTTGAAAGGCTATAGGCCAAACTTGTGACCTGAACCACGCAGGGTGGGCAGATTTCTAAATGCTAAGCATTTAGCACTGGACTTGTACCAGGCTCCATTTTATATTCTTACATTTGGTTTGTTTCTTAGCTGTTTCTAATTTTGGTCATTTTCCCTTATCCTATGCTTCCCTGTAAGCCACTATAGCCTTTTTGGTCTAAGTTGGGGTAAGCGGGTGAGTCAAGAAAGAGGGAGGGAAAGAAGAGAGCACAGAAGTTAATAAGCAGTGCCTGCTGTTCTCCTTGGCTCCAATCATGCTCTCAAAGTGGGGTTCTTACACCAGCAACAGCAGCATCACCTGTGAGTTAGACACAGGTTTTACCGAGCCTATTACATCAGAATCTCTGTGGACAAGGCCCAGATAACTGCTTTAACATGATCTTCCAGAAGATTTTTACACATGGTAAAGTTTGAGAATCACAGGGAAACCAAAGGCAAGTTGATTTCTAAACGTAAATACTCTTCATTTGTCCCATCATATCCATTGTCTTGGGCAACCTAAGTGATGCCAGCTACTCCAATAAACAATCCCCCAAATTTCATAGCTTAACACAATAGAAGTTTATGTTTTCCTCACTTTAGGGTGGAAAGAACTGCTTTGTTAATTTGTTCACCAATCCAGATTCTTTTCATAGTGAGGCTTTGCCATCCTCTAGGGCCTTGCACTCCTCCTCTGGATTCTCTGCGTCCAAGAAGGCAAGAGAGGAAGGAAAGAGAGAGAAGGCTTTAGTGGCAGGTCGGGAAGTAACACCAGTCTTTTCTGCCTACAATTCCATTGGCCAGAACCCAAACACATGGGCCACCTAACTGCAGGTGAGGCTGGGATGTAGGGCTTATCTGTGGAGCTAGGAGGAAGAGGAAATGGCCTTGGTGAACATATAGCATGATCTCTGCTACGCACCGGGGCCTAAGTGAATCCCAAACTCTATTTGTCATATTTTGGTTTTCAGTCATTTTTCTAATCAAGTTTTATCTTTTCTTTTTTTTTTTAACTCTAGCACTATGGGACTGAATAACATTCTCTTTGTGATGACCCTCCTGCTCTATGGTAAGAACCTTTTGGCTTTGTAAAGTCCTAGAATCCTTCTATGTTTACCAATGAGTTGGCTACGACAAGCCCAGGCCTGAGACTTGGTAGGTTTTACTTATTTCTATCCAGTGTAGCCTAATACCACATGCCAAAAAAAGACTTTCCTGGAGAAGAAGCAAGCATCATGCTAGAGAACAGGTATCTCAGCTGATGGTAGGTCTAGCCTAGAGGGGATGCAACCCTCTGTGCACCCTTCTCCTCTGCCATCTTACACCCGTGTGGCACTAGATGCACAAAGTAGGGTAGACTGGCCTGTCCAGCAGCACTTAGGGAGCTGGGGGGAAGGCCCCTGCTCTGACGCCTCTGAGGCTTAACTTTTTAGCTCCACACACACTTCCTTCTGGTCTTCTCTGTTCCCATTCCTGGCATTCTCAGGCTTTTAGAAAACAGGTGACAGGCTTCTAAAAACCTTTCATTAGGGAACATTGGTTTCCATGTTCCCTACCCTCTCTCTCACCCTGCACAGCCTTCCCTACCAGCCCATGCCCATAGATCACAGTTGCCCCTGCTTACTGGGGGGATCAAGGAGCCCAGCCCTGCTACTCCCTACTTCAGTGACCTTCAGCTAGTCGCATCACCTGATTCACCATGAACTGAATGAAGCTGAGGTTCAGGGTTTCTCACTTAGACAAGCTCTTTCCAAAGTCCCCTTCAAGCCCTAGACATGGTCACATGTCTTATTCTTTGATAAAATCTCCGTTAAGTATATTTTAACCACAATATTAAAACCACTATCTCTTTCCACTGTGACTTTTCTCTCCATGACATTCTCCTTCTGTTGCGTGGTACTGTAGTGGCCATAGGCATTTTGTATTTGAAATCTATATTCTGTCTCTTAAAGAGAACCCCCTTCCCCCAAAAAAAGAAGTTTTAGAAGAGTCCCTCTCACAAAAACTCAGATCTTCCCTGTTTGCTGCTCCTCTCTGAGTTTCAGTTTCTTCATCTATAGCTGGGGTTGGTTGAGGTTCCTGCACACACCCTGTGACTAGGCGCCTTTGGTTTTTCCTCTCCTGCCCCTTCCTGCTGTTCATCTTCCCCGCCCTCAATACTGAGAGAGAAGACATACCAATTTTGAGGGGGGGCAGACTGGGAGGGTGAGCTAAGCTTGAGCTCGTCCACAGCAGCAGACAGGCTGCCCCTGACTAAATGGCCTGCCCATGGGTTCACTTCCTTCAGGTGGCTACACACCAGGCCCTTGGCCACTGTCCTCATGCCTGCTGTGTGTGATGAGGGGTCAAGGCTCTAGGGAGAGATGCTCTCTCCGATTCATGCTGCCTGGGACAGGCCTTTTGCGATTTCTGTTTTCTGCTTAGCTCCTTGGAGCTTGTTGAGTCCATGAATGTGAGGTCTCTAGATGTGCTAACTGACCAGTTCACTGATATAGGTCAGAACAGAAGCTTCTACTTCCCATGGCCAATAACCTGCTAACTTTAGCTCTTGGGGAAGAAGACTGTATGTGTGAGGAAGGGGATAAGACAAGGCTCTGGAGAACATTGTCCAGCAGGAAGCCCTTCCCATTCCACTCCCTATTCTATTTGCTTGACAAATACTTAGATGTAGCACTTACTTTGTGCCAGGTACTGTTCTAAGCATTTTATAAATAAATAATAACTCATTTAAACATCACAATAACTTGCTGCTTTAGGTCTTTTTTTTTTATTGGAGTTCGATTTGCCAACATATAGCATAACACCCAGTGCTCATCCCATCAAGTGCCCTCCTCAGTGCCCATCACCCAGGAACCCCATCCCCCTACCCTCTTCCCCTTCAGCAACCCTTGGTTTGTTTCCCAGAGTTAGGAGTCTCTCATGTTCTGTCTCTCTCTCTGATATTTCCCACTCATTTTCTCTCCTTTCCCCTTTATTTCCTTTCACTATTTTTTATATTCCCCAAATGAATGAGACCATATAATTTTTTGTCCTTCTCTGATTGACTTATTTCACTCGCTGCTTTAGGTCTTATTATGATTCACCATTTTATAGATGTGGAAACTAAGGCCCAGAGAGGTTAAGTAGTTTGTCTAAGATCAACACAGCTAATGAGTAGCAGGGCTTATACTCACCACACAGTATAGAATCAGTATCCGTTCACTTAACCTTCACTTTATGCTGCTTCTCCTAACTCTTGCTTGTGAACTATTCATAAGTGGTGGTAGGATTTGTTGCTTGGAGACCCAAGCAACTTTGGTGGATGTCGCTTATTCCTCAGCCAAGTTCACAAAGCTCCACACCAGCAGTCCTTCACCTTCCCTGCAGCCAACACCTCATCTGCCCCTAATGCATGGACCCCCACCCTTCTCATTGCAGTGACCAACCCAGCTCTTATGACTTGGAGGAAAATGAAGAAAAATGGCTTAGAAACAAATTTTTACAAAAGTCTATTACCATTTTCCCCCGAACTTTCTGACTCTGCACACTGAAAGTGAGACTAAAGCTGAGAAGCCCTATCAAAACTGAGTCCAGATGTCACTTTTGCCCTTGCCTTGCCTTTGAAGTTTCAAAGTGCCCTGCCTGGGTACTCTTTAGCCTCAGAAAAGAGAATTACCAATATTGAAACCATGAAAATAACCTCCCCAAATGGTAGCTACTTAAGTTTTATGACACAGAAGAATAAGTCACTATCTATCTGGCAGTATAAATTTCAATACTGGGATAAGAAATGGTGATATCAGATTAGAATATCACATTGCCAATACTTTACAAGCTATTAAAAACAGCAACAATGAGAAAAACAACAAAAACAGATACCATTCTTTCTTAAAGAAAGAAAGAAAAGAATCAACTTGAATTTTATCTTTCTTCTCAAGACACATCTCTGCTTACTGGGCTGATGAGCACTGACCTGGCCATAGGCAGGCATCCAAGGGAAGAAAGGAGATGCAACTGGCCCAGTTAATCCATAGCAAAAATGCAGAGCTGAATAATTCATTTGATGGCAGAGATAAAACAGTGCAGCAAAATAATTCTGTTTTTCCTCTCCCCCATATGTTCTGTGTCCTCCCTCAGGGAAATTAGACATTCTAGTTGCTGCCCCTGCCCTTGAGGGGCTTAAGACTGAAAAGGGCAGGTGGGCCTTGCAGAACCGGGCCTTACAATTTCTGCTTTGTTTATTTATAAAGCTAAAGCAATTTCTAAGTGCCACTTGCAGAGGTACCTTTACCTGTCAAGTTCTGTTTGCTGCTATCCTAGCGCCTCTGGAACTCTTTAAAGACGGAGTCAGAGTAGTATTTGGAAAACCACTAGTTCACACATCACAAGGGAATTTCTTTCTAGTTTAACTTTTGATGGTGGCTCTCTTATTGTCTGGGGGTTGTCTGAGTCATAGTGCTTCCCATTTCTCTTGAACAATACCTCTGGTTCAATGAACGTACCCGGGATGTAGCTGAAAATCTTTCTTCACTTTAAACTTCACATAAAATTAGCTCAACTCATTCCACATCTTATGGAAAGGTCCACTGTTTCCCCCAGATTTTTGCAGGTTTCTAGTGGATGATTACATAGAGATTATGTTTATATGGTTACTTTTACTCCTATTTCCTGCTACTGTCGATAGTGGTCACTAAAATCACCGCCTGGAAGTGAACTTAATTCCAAAATTCCCAAAGAATTGTCATGAAGCCTAATAGTTCTCCTATTGGAGTCACTCCTTCGTGTTAAGCTACTGTTTCAGGGTCTTTTGAAATACATGTATGCTACCCAATAGGGAGTATCTTACCCCCAAAATAATTAATCATTTTAGTAGAGTGCTTAGTAAGTTCCAAAGAATATGGGCTGTCAGCCATGATAATTTCGTGGCAGATAGTTATTGAATAGGAAAAGTGTAGGGTTGTTTGGAAGCAAGAATGAAACTGGGAACAGAGAATTTTTCTAAGCATGGGTTTATTTTCATTTATCTTGCCTAGTACTTAGAATGCACTTTTGATCTGAGGATTCATGTTCTGATCAATTTGAAAGGGAATACAAGAGGCTTCAACAGTAGATCGATTCTTTCAGAAAGGAGCAAGAGTCTGAGAGACCGTAGTTTATTTTTCCTTTGTGAGAGATCTTAATACTATTTCCAGAATATGTATCTCTGGACTGTGGCCCCCCGGAACTGTTGAGATTTGTGGAAACAAAAACAAACACGTGTAGCCTTTACTATACAGACAAAATTTCATCTCTGGAGCTGATCTATTCCACAGAGGTGACCCCCTTATATTGCCAGGCCCAGACTCAAGTTGCAGGACCTCAAAACTATGAATACATTTTTAACATCCTCTAGGACTACTCATTCTTGGTTTCATTTTCACCTTCTTTCATTTTTTTCTTCTTACAGATGTCTCTATTAAAAAGTATTCAACTCCTTTCTCCATTTAAAAATCACTTTTCTGGTTCTTACTATAAAACAACAGACAAGAGAGTAAAAATACTTATATATAGTTATGATCACAATATATGTGCAAATCTCTGAATATGTTTTACTCAGTATTGTTTCATACACACTTTCTAAAGTTTCTAAAGGATTTTCATTTTTACGATTTTTGAAATTACATTAGTCCATTGAATTGAACATTTCATTTTGCTTTCTTTTGTGTGTATGTGAGTGTGTGTGTTTTATTCAGTTAGAAGTTATGGCCCCATTGTCTTCTTTGGTTGCCAAGGAGGTTTCAATCTAATTGTCATTCTTTTGTAGGTGCTCTTTTTTTAGTTTTATTAAAGAATGAGTTTGTAAGTTTGAAAAATCTTTTATGCTTTATATTTAGCAGCTTTACCACAATATTTCTAGGTATGGATATATTTTCATTTACCTTGCTTGGTACTCAGAATGCACTTTTGATCTGAAGGCTCATGTCCTGCACAATTTGAATATTCACAATCTTTATCTCTTCAGCTATTGTTTATCTACCATTCCCTCCATTCTTTTCTTCAAGAAACTCTAGAACTTCTCAAACTAACTGTGACTCTTAATTGGTTCGTCCACAGTTTTACTTCTTTCTCTCTGCACAGCATGCCAACCAAGGGTCATGTGGATCAGCATAAACAGGAGTGGGGGCTGGGCGAGGGGGGTCTTGTCATTGTTGAGAGAGCCCAGAGCAAAAGGTTCTAGCAGTGTTAAGGACCTGGGGTAGGAGTAGGGAAGAAAGATGAGGGGACATAATGAATCATCATGAAGAAAAGCATCTTCCGGGCTCTCTTTCCTCCCTATCATGAGGAGGCCTCAGCAGAGGCACCTGAAGAAGACCTTTACTCAAGTCTTCAAACAAAAAAATCATGGAATGAAGGTTCCTGGGCTATGAATGTAAATATGTGAATAGGCATGACTGGCCACAGATCTTGAGTTTTGATTACAACTCCTGTCAGAGACTACTGTGCATGGGCTGTGCACTATGTCTCGTGTGGGGAGGATAGTTTTCCCCCATGAGGCCCGATAGGTAAAACCTTTGTAATTGCTTAGGGTCAGGGCTTAAAAAATTAACATAGGTTTTTTTAAACTAGAAGCTAGATTCCTCAGGAGACAATAACCAACCATCATGTCAGGTCATGATAAGTACTCTGATAAAAAATAAGTCAATGTAAGGAATAGGAATGACAAGGATGCTATCTTGGTCAGAGTAATCTCCCTAGGAGGTAGCATTTTATGAGAGACTTATATGAAGTGAGGAAATAACTATGAGATTTTATGGAGGAAGAGCCTTCTAGGTAGAGGGCTCAATATGGGAAAAGGCCTTGAGATAGAGTGTGTTTGCCTTTTGAAGGAATGATGAGGAAGCCAATGTGGTTGGAGCTGAGTAAGCGAGAGAAAGAAGTTTGAAAGGTACTGGGGACCAGATTACGTGAGACCTTTGAGACCGGGGAAGGATTTTGGATTTCGTTCTCAGTGGGATGGGAAAGGATTTAGATTTAATTTTCAGTGTAGTGGGAAGTCATCAGGGACTTCTGAACAGGAGAATTATGTCATCTGAGATATATTTTAAAGAATTATTTGGGCTTGAGGAACTAGACCTGGGGGCAAGGATGAAAGTAGGCAATTAAGAGGCAATTGCAATTAACCAATCAAGCTGTAATGGAGGCTTGGCCAAGGTTAGTATCTGCAGACCCAGTGAGAAATATTCCAATTCATGATCTATGTCTGTGGGGCAGAAGAATTGATGGAGTAGTGGTAGGAGAAGAAATGAAAGGAAAAGACAAGAGGTGGGGGTAATAAGGTGAGGCGCTTGTTATTGAGAGTTTTTAGGAATGTAGAGTAGCACTTTGGTCTGGGATCTGGTCCAAGGAGGAGATGGCTGGGGCAGAGTAGGCAACAAGACCATTGGAGGGCGAGAGGACAAGAAAGTGAGAGGCTCAGTATTGTGTGCATGATGCTGAAACCACCTAGACAGGGGCAGTGAAGGAGAAGGCAGATAAGACAGCTGCAGCAAGCCAGATACCCAGACCTTTAGTGAACAATAGTAGCCATGAGGGTTTGTGGATGCTATAGTCTGATGACTTGTACTTTGAAGGGGCTGAGGTGTTTTTTTTTTAACATATAATGATGTGTTTTCCATTTTCCATTATATGATGCTTTATAAATCTTAATAGATCATATTTCATAAAACAGAGTATATTTTTACAATTTTACTAAGCATATACAGACATTATGCATAATATATAAATATACAGATAATTATCTATTATAGATGATTATCTAGAGTAGCATAGATATATTTATATAGGTAATAGGATATATAGTAAGCTTGAAATGAAAACAAAGCTAGTCTTAGCAGAAATATCATGTAGGCCATGAAAACTCCTGTAGAACCATCCCTGCTCTACAACAGAGGATCGCTCTTGAGTTTACTATGAAAGAAAAAAAGTACTAGATGACACTTGTTAAAGCACAGTAAAGAAGACTTTATCCAAGGGGGTTAGAGTGCTTTTGAGATAGGCATAGGGTGCTGGAAAGGATTTTTACAATGGGGGAGAGATATTTGGCTCAACTCCATATATAGCATGGGAGGTGGGAATTTCTAGCCAAGGAAAGAAGTGGGGCAGGGTTGGGGGTGGTCAGCGGATAGAAAATTACTAAAGGGAAACAAGGATAAGGAGGTATTCCACCCAAACCACTTTAACAGCATTCTTGCTAAGGACAGGCCAGGATCATCAGACATTACTTGGGGGATGATGGAGGATGAGGAATTTGATCAGATACTCAAGCATAATCAAATAGCAAAGTTGAGTTGTCTGGTTAAACTGGGTTCTAAGCAGGGTACTTGCTAAAACTGGGTCTTATAAAGGTAGATGGGCCTAGGAGTGGATCAGGAGTCTGAATTAATTTTGATTAAACGAAGAGTCTTTGTCATACTTAAATGATAATGTCTCCAGGATCTCTGGATAAATACAAAACCCCTTTTCTCTGGTTGCTCTTTTCTTTGCTTCATACTGTCTCCTCTCCCTTCTCTTTCCCATATCAGAGTTCAGCTCTAGTTATAGTTCTACATCTCCTCAGCCACATCTGTGTAGACCCTCTCTTGGGGGTCTCTTCTACAGATGATTCAAATAAGTACTGACAACAGCAAAGAGGGGAATCTTACACTGAGATGAAGGACAGGAAAGCTTAGGGGAGAAAGAGAGTATCTGCTGCTATGTAAACAGCAGTATCCAGCAGACAGTTGAATGTGGATATTTGGAACCCTAGTCAAAATGACTGGCTGGAGATAAGCATCTGTGAATTATTAGCTTATATGTGGCAGTTGAATCCATGGGGATAGAGGAGAAAAATCAGAAAAGTGGAGAGTTGGGGCAGCCTGGGTGGCTTAGTGGTTTAGCACCGCCTTCAGCCCAGGGCATGATCCTGGAGACCCGGGATTGAGTCCCATGTCAGGCTCCCTACATGGAGCCTGCTTCTCCCTCTGCCTGTGTCTCTGCCTCTCTCTCTCTCTGTGTGTCTCTCATGAGTAAACAAACAAAATCTTTAAAAAAAAAAAAGTGGAGAGTTGGAAGAAGATTGAGAACAGGCAACAGAGATAATCAGCATTTAAGGAATGATCAGAGAAAACTGACAAGGAGGTCACAAAATGGGAAAGAGAGTTTCCAGAAGGAGATAAGCCCAACACTGTGATATTCAACAGAGTGGTCAAATGACATGAGGTCTGAAAAGAGCTCTGAATTTGGCATTGGTGGAAAGTCACTGACAACCTTTGGGAAGGAAGTTTTGGCAGAGAGGCAGAGGACAGAGGCTGGGGATAGAGGCAGCCACTTACTCTTTCAGGGACTTTGACTATAAAAGAAAAAGAAACTAAAAGCAATAGGAAAGAGAACTGCCGAAGTAATTGTGATGAGGAAGGGAGAGGGTAGTAAGCAGGGTAACCAGCCCATGGGATGGGTCCAGATTTGTAATATCATCAAGCCTAAACAACTGAGTAATTTCATCCAGTATTGCTCAAACATTTAGTTTTAAGAATAACTATGTAGATCGAAAGTGAAGTGTTCTTAGGATGAATTCTTCACAAAGGAGCAAGTTTATTGGCAAGAGAAAGAATGATTGGAAAGGTATACTATTGCTGTGCTATCTAATATGATAGCCACTAGCCACATGTGGCTATTTATATTTTAAATAATTAAAATTTTAAAAGATTAAAAATTCACTTTCTCAGTCACACTAGCTACATATCAAGTGCTCAATGTCTACAGTGGCTGGTGACTATCATGTTGGTCAGCACAAATATAGAACATTTCCATCATTGCAGAGAGGCCTGTTGGAAAGCACTGCACTACAGCGCACTACTAAACTGGATAGAGATGAGGTCTTGATGAAGTCAAATAACAAATATTGGTGGAGTAATAAAGAGCAAATCTTGGAGGAAGATATCTTGTGGACAGAGATGGGTACGTTGAAGTTTAAGATATTAGATGCAGAGTTCTTCTTGGTGAAAAGGTTCAGGGTTATAGTCATGGGAGAGAAGCTGCTGAAATAGTCTGTGGATGAAGATCTTTGGAATGGAAAAGACCAAAGAACTTTGAAGCAAGGTTGTTGGTGAATTTATCCACATGCTGAAATAGTTCAAATTGATAGTAATGGTTGGCTAGAAAGAAGAACCTTACGTCTACTGCCAAAAATCCTCAACGAATAAAGAAGTAATGACAAATGATTAGTAGCTAACAGCAGTGAGAGAGGTGGAGACATCAAAATGGAAGGGATGTTGTTGCTTAAATCCCTGTGAAGTGTGCTACAACAAGCAGTGACTGAGGACAAGTGGTGTCCTTTAGGTAGGGCCAGATTTCAATAAAAGCATAACCTTGGAGGCAACATTTGATGGAGAGGTTGAAGATGTAGAGGAGTTTATTACAATGGAATGAGATTTCCAGAAGGCCTAGCTTTGAAGGAAGTTTAGTAAATGAGGAAAAATTTATGAATACAGATAACCATAGTAACATAAGAAAAAGATGGTTCTTGAATGTATAAGACATGCATTTGGGGTAGTGGCCAGGGAAGACTGAAGTCTCAGGTATAGTCAGAGATCTCACAAAGTTAGAAGACTACAGGTTTTGTATAACATTCAAACAGTATATTGCTAAGGAACAAATTTTTCTACCTGATTAGGGAGGTGTCTAGATGGATTCTTAAATGCCTAACTCCTGACCTGATCACAGCAACCCGTTATAAATAGATCCAGACCTTTTTTATTACCCAAGTACTGGAGATAGTAAGTATATCTCCAAGGCCAAGGAGAGAATCTCAATGTATACCTACCCATGGAGTCCCAGTGGAACCAGTAGCTGGGCAACCTAAGATGTGGAATCATAACAGGGAGGCCTGAAGCTGCTTAGGAAAATTAGACTTTGAGCTAAATCTTCCTCATATCATCAGAGAGAGAATTAGCATGTCTACCAAGTATAGCTCCGAGTGATGTCATGGAAGAAAGTGGTTGGTGAGGAACTATAGAGTGTAAATTGTGAAATATTTTCAGTTCCACTCAAAATGGACCTCAGAGTGATTTCCACCCCAGAATGAGGGGAGAAGGAGGAGGGATAGATAGGAACAAACTTTTCCTATCATTACCTTCTCTGTTCTACTCTGGAGACGGCCAGCAGCGATCCCCTCTTATAGCTTCTGAAGCTGAGCCATCCTTAAAATGCAGATTCTGACTCAGAGTGTGTTGGGGATGGGGGTAGAGATTCCACAGTTCTGACCAGCCCCCTAGTGATGCCCTTGCCTTTAGAACACAGACCACACTTTTGATTGGTAGGTGAGGAGTGGGGCAGTGAGAATGGGTGTAAGGAAAGCCCTTCTAATCTTCGGGAGGTGGGACCTTAGAGAATTTAGACTGGTCTGTTCTTGGAAAGAGTGGGTGGGAAGGAGAGAATATATTTGTGAGGCTCTACAGAGAAACAGTCATAAATCAAGAAGACAGAAGAAGCCAAAGGTCAAGTCATTTCCAGCCCAGAAGGCGTAATCGACCACTAAACAATAACATAACCTTGACCATTAACTGGCATAATTTTCAACTATGAGTTTGGTTTCTCCCTTAGGTCATCCTCCCTATTTATATGGCAAATTAGTGATAAAGCCAGAATGTGTTTCCCCAGAGATACAGCTACTAGAAGCTTTCACAGCAGGTGGCACTCTTACGTTACCATTCAGAATTTAGCAATGAAGTAGCAGGAGCCCCAGGATTGCCTTGTAAGGCAATTGCTGAACACAGTGAATCTTCCTTAGGTTCCCCTTTCACAGTTCCAGGTACTCAGGTGAATTTTCCCACCACCCTCCGATATGTACAGGGACACATCCTGTACATTTGCCGCATTGTATACTTGCCGAGTGCTTCACAGGCTCTAATGAGCACCAATGCAATAGGCAGTGATTTGAACTTGTGTCGACTGTCACAGGTGCCTGGAGTCCTCTTCCCTTAGATTTCAAGACCACCGCCAACCCCCTTGATTATGTGTTCTCACTGGGCCACACCGTGGACAGTTCAGTTTTGCCAAGTGCATGTCACTGTTACTTGGTCCTACTCCCTCTTAGAAGAGAAACCCATTGACCAAATCAATTTAATTTCTCCTACCTCCCTCAAAGAACACCTCAAAGGAAACTCCTCTCATCTCTGTTACCAACCTACCTCCCCTTTCCCCCTTAATGTCAAGGACTCTCCACTGAAGTCTTGAATGATGAAGCTTTATTCAAAACCCACCCTAATATTCTCCCCAGGGCCGCATTTAACTTTGTATTAACTAAGAAACAGTATTTCCCACTAACCCTGCACTTCTCACTCACTACTACTTAATTTCTTGGCCAACCCTCAAGTAATTTTGTGACCCAGAATACATCCTACAAAAGCCCCTATAACTGATCCCATTTAAGGAGTTAGGTGGAACACATCTCTTCCACAAACTTCAGTATGTCCTCAGGGGTGAAAGTCTTTCTCTGAACTCTCCCAGCATGTCCTCCAGGGGTTGTAAAAATTTCCAGTGGCAGTGCATACTGGGAAGAGCAAGTTTCTCATACCTGGGGTTTCCCCAATACTCCAAAAGTACATCCTCACCTTCCCATCTATGATTCATTTCCAGCATCTCATTCATGTACCTTAAATGGTCTCTGACCACCACAATCCCAAAACAACCATCATATTGGCCCAGTTCTCCTTCTGATCCCAGAAAGAGCTTAGCCAGGTCACTGAAAATAGAGGCTTTGGTTGACTGTGTCATCTCCAAACTGTTTTACATCCTTGGGCAAGCTGGCCATGGAAGCAGCATTCAAGAGGAAAGCTCTATAAGGGGAACTCTTTGAATTTCAGAGATCTTACTCAATGTGATACCCAGCATAATGAAAGGGGGATATCAAATTTGTTACCATTATCAGAAATCTTTTCACTGTAGCAGGCCAAAAAATAAGGGGATAAGGAGGCGAAGGGTGAGGTTTTGGTGATGGTGTAGAAGTAATGGATCTTGTAATAGCTACAGTGAGGAGAATCAGTATTCAGGGTATAGGAAAGTTCACAGATGGGCTAATGTGTTGTCTAAGTCTGCTGGCTTTTCCTGTTCTGGGATTTAAATTCAACAGAACCACAGTATTAGAAAAATTCTTAGAACACTTAGTCTACCCCTTCATTAAACTGATAAGGAAAGTGAGCCTGTAGTGGCTGCAGTTTGCACAAGGCCCACATTTAGGTAGCAGTGGAGTGAAGACAAAAGTCCCATTCTCCAGATGCCGGTATATATGCACATTCCAGGGTTTAACACCTAGTTCTTCAGCATCATTACTGATAAGATAGCATCTGGGTATTGTATAAAGAGAAATGGAGTTGTTTTTTTCTTCTTCCTTCTTGTTTCTCCCTCCTGTATCTCTACCTTTTCTTTTTTAGGTGCTGCTTCCATGAAGAGTCAAGCATATTTCAACAAGACTGGAGAACTGCCATGCCATTTTACAAATTCTCAGAACATAAGCCTGGATGAGTTGGTAGTGTTTTGGCAGGACCAGGATAAGCTGGTTCTGTACGAGCTATACAGAGGCAAAGAGAACCCTCAAAATGTTCATCGCAAGTATAAGGGCCGCACAAGCTTTGACAAAGACAATTGGACCCTGAGACTCCATAACATTCAGATCAAGGACAAGGGCTTGTATCAATGTTTCGTTCATCATAAAGGGCCCAAAGGACTCGTTCCCATGCACCAGATGAATTCTGACCTATCAGTGCTTGGTATGTAGTCAATGGCACATTCAGATCCTTGACCTTCTCAGATGAGACTGCAAAGAGCAGAGATATCTGGGGGGAGGCGGGTGGAGGAGTGGGGGGTTGGGGATGGTGCGGGTAGAGAAGGCAGGAGACAGCCATTTTTGGGAAGTCCGTTTGAAAGGAATGCAGAGTTTGATGATAGGAAACTGAAAATCCTTTGTTTTTTTATAGTTTGCTTTTGAAGGATAAGAATCTGCTTTGGGGAAAAACTAGAGCTAACTGAACAAAGTTAAAGTAGCTAAGGGAAAACCATGGGTAATTGGGCCATTATTAAGTTCACATAACTGTTCAGGCTTCAGATCTCTTTTACATTCATTTTTTTCCTTTGGTCCAAGATTTCTCACCCACTAAGTCTTTGCCTAGAGCTCCTACCAAAGGTGACAGCTGATTAATTTGGGTTTTTCCTTCAGCCTCCTGGAGGTCACTTATGAGTGGTTTGCTGCCCAACCAAGAGCCCCATAGATGGAAGGGAAATAACCCAGTGCACATAATCCTCAGACTGACAAATCAGCTCCTCTTTTTTTCCAGGCCTTGAAAAGCCTAAATACCACTACAGACTTTTTTTTTTATTAGAATGCAGTAAAATTAGTTATTTTTATTTTGATGTACAATTCTGTTAATTTAAAAATATGTATAGATTTATGTAACCACCACTATAAATAGGGCACAAAACATTTCCATCATCCTAAAAAAATTTCCTCACACTGTTGCTTTATAATGATACCTTCTCCGTACCCACAACCCCTGTTTTACATCCTACAGCCTTAATCTTTTTGAGAACACCGCATAAATGTATGTAACCTTTAAGACTGGCTTCTTTTATTCAGCATAATGCCTTTGGGATTTACCTCAGTTGTCCCGTGTATCAAAAGCCTGTTCCTTGTTATTACTGAGGAGCATTCTATTTTATCCACTCAACCCCTGGAAAGACATTGGGATTTTTTTCAGTTTGGTGCTATTATAAATAGCTGCTGTAAACATTATAAAATGCTTTATTCATTTCCCTAAGGCAGATACCCAGGTGTGCGATTACCAGGTTCAGGTTAACTTTTGATGAAACTGTAAAAGGCAGATCAACAATGATTCTGAAACCATGAAGTAAAGCAAAGGCAAAAGTAGAAATAGAATGAGGAGCCCTCCCTTTAAGCCTTTTGTGACTCAACGTAGGCTGCAGGACTTTTGGAACATTTTAGCAAGTGATAAATAAGTGTTTTCAAGGTAGGGCCAGATACCACTGAGGAATATGGTATGTTTAGGTGGGACATGATCATTTTTTTATTTTAACAATTTTATGCTTATTTTAATGTATTAGGAAAAGCAATAACTAACTTAGCCAACCTGTGATTTCACAGATATTGCTAAGGAGGCCAAAGTAGCACCCTGATAATCCACCTTCTACAGACCACATGAAGTATAAGCAGAGTACTTAGGTAGCATGTTGATACAGCAAAACTTAGAAAGATGACATACAAATCACTTGTTTTAGAGGCAATAAAGTAAATTATAAATTAGTATGTAGAACCTGAAAACTACCCATCAACTATAGAAGAATAACAGGGGATTTGACTAGCAGAAGGGGCCAGTGATCCTTGACAGACATCAAAATCTGAATGCCAGACCAAGGCGAGAGCAGCTCTGGGTTTACCAAGCTCATACATTTTCCCTGAAAATGGCTGGGTTTGGCCTTCATCTTACAGTATATGATGAAGAAAGTTTGACAGTCATTCCCAAAACCAATATTCTGAACTTCTAAACCCCAAATACACTCACCCTCCACAATCCTGCTTGGGTTTCTAGAAGATGTGGCCCAGAGCATGCCAGCACAATGAACTCTGTTGGTATCAGTCCCTTTCTGCTTCCTTAGTCTGGCAAGTTGGAACATACCCCACGAGACAGCTGGGTTCTAAAGTCAGACCACTTCTCCGTCCCAAGACTCCACTCCTCAGAACAATGGCCTCATTGTGAATCTTTGGTGACTCAACTTCAGCCCTCCTGTCACTCAGAGAGCACCCCCTCCTCCCCGATTTGGGTAAGCAGGAAGTAAGCATGGCCCAAACTCCATTCTTGAAAAATAAACGTGGGGTCATTATGTGGCTCTCACCATGGGCTGAGGCCCACAGTTTAGACACTGAGAGGCTCCCAAGTGCCCCCAGTAAGTTTCCAGATCAGAGTCAGATATTTACAGTTCTCTTTAGATATATTTAAATTTACACTGATTTCTTTTCTTTCTTTCTTTTTTTTTTTTTTGTATCTTTATTCTGCTTTCAGCTAACTTCAGTCAACCTGAAATAATGGTAACTTCTAACAGAACAGAAAATTCTGGCATCATAAATTTGACCTGCTCATCCATACAAGGTTACCCAGAACCCAAGGAAATGTATTTTTTGGTAAAAACCGAGAATTCAAGTACTAAGTATGATACTGTCATGAAGAAATCTCAAAATAATGTCACAGAACTGTACAACGTTTCTATCAGCTTGTCCTTCTCAGTCCCTGAAGCAAGAAATGTGAGCATCTTCTGTGTCCTGCAACTTGAGTCAATGAAGCTTTCCTCCCTACCTTACAATATAGGTAAAGCCGCTTCCCAAGACTATTTCTTTCGTCAGATATTATACCCTAATGGTTGAGGAAGATCATTCAGTGTGCCCTGCTTACCAGGGAGCTTCAAACAGGGCCATTTTTGTGGTACTTTTAGGAATGAACTAGATGGAGGGCTCCTCTCTTCATCTGAGTGCTATAGGGTCCTGGAGACTATGAACATACGCTGCACTTGAGAAAGTATGCTGTTAGCCCTGAAACTGACCCAGTCTTTTGGACTACCTTTGGATAGAAGATTCACACACACACACACACACACACACACACACACACACACACATCGTCATCGTCGTCATCATACATACATACATATATACATATAGTACATGCCCTAAGTACAGAACTTTTCTAGATGTTGTTGGCTTCAAGTGTGAAACCTAAAATGTATAAGACATGCTTCTCTGCCCTCAAGGACTTTCCAATAGAATCAGAACTCCATGATGTACACACATGGAAAACTGCATTTTTAAAAAGACTGAATTGGAACCTAAACCACATCCCACAGAAATATGCAACTAAATTTAAAAACAGGAGTGACTGAAAATCAGTTTTATAGATATTTGGAGGTAGATAGGTTCCTTGAGGGCCAGGGAAGTCTTCCTAAAGGAAATGGGACTTTAAAATACCATAAAAGATAACTGAACTTTAAAAGTATGGTGAAGAGCTGACAGGTATCAGACTTGTGGTTTCCTGAACAGAAAGAAAAATTCTCAGATGCATCCAGGCTTAGAAGGTGAGAGGACCAAAATCAATTAACAGTATTTTATATGGGCACAGGTGTCAAGCAAAGACTAAGAAGCAGAAATTCTCGTGGCATGTTGACAGTGCATAGTATAGGGTCCAGTCCAGCTGGAGGAAAGGGACAAAACTAAGCAGTGTCTGCTAATAGAAGCAGGACATTTTGAAGTCCTGGCTTTGCCCTGGAGGAAGGGCATCCATATTTGCAACCTCACTTTTGAGGAGCAATAACTGCAAGATTCTCTCCTGGAATAAAGGCATTCTGTACCCGCACGGCCACTATCACTGCTTCTTTTGATCCTGGCTCCTCTCTTCCCACACATCTGCCTTCCGCTAACCTTGGCCCCTTCTCCAATTCTGGCCGTTTGGTTTCTCTCTCCTAAGGCATCCATCCAACTCCTTGCTTCATCCCCTAACTTTGCTGCTTCCTTTCTCTTGGTGTCTCATTGTTTAGACATAACTTGGCCTATGGATGCATTCTTTTGGACAGCCCCTGGAGCAATCCCTAGCAGTAAGCTTTACCAGCGTGTCTCAATCCCTTCTCTTGGTACTGATTTCCTTTTGCTAAGACATCTCTGCCTCTGAGAGCGCAGTAAGTAGTTAGGCCATACAGCCTGTCCTGGTTGCTCCTACTGAGAGGGCTTGGCCTAGTAGAAGCCTCTCTCAAGCTATCCCTGAGGTTCAGCACCTGTCTGGAGCCAGTAACACCAGTGACTTGCCTTGGGGCCTTCTGTCGTGGCTTCCTCTGCCATGGCTCCCACAGTCTACAAGTGAATCAATCTGGCCTTGCCATCCCTGCAGTTTCTTCATGGCTCACCTTTCTGCTGTCTATCAACTACTGCCCAAACCTTCCCAGCCACCACCATCTTCAGAAACATTTCAGCTCCAACTACCTGAGGAAGCCAGGGCCTTGGCTCTCTGTATCTTTGTTCTATGGCTTGGCAGAGATAGCATAGACTCTGAATCACGGTATATTTTTGGATGTCTAAAGGTAGCAGCAGTCTCCATGTTATCAAGTATAATCCTCCTTTTACTAGGAATGCCAAACAGGCTCAGTTGGGACAAAATGGGGACAGATTCAAAAAGTGTCGAATACACCTGCAATGCAGCAACTCCTTTTCTTAATATCCCAGGAATGGGGACATGTGTCCACAAATTGCAGCTAAACTAATAGGTCAGCTGGTACTCTTTTCCTGTAATTTGAGATTAACTATCAGAATTATTCCCATAAATGTCTATAAAATGGGCCACTCAGTTCTAAGCTTTCCCCCCAAAAAATCTGTTTTTCAACTTCCTGGAAACTTAGAAGTCCCCTTGCAAGGAAGAAAGTCTTGACTTCCCAGGAGCTGATCCTAACCATGATTCCTCTGGGCACGAAGAGATAACAAAGATTTTCTAGTAGGTGGTACCTTGTGAAAGCCTTGCCTCTTCCACTGTGACCTCAGATGAGAAAACAAACAAACAAGCAAAACTGGAATTAGAAGGCTGTGATATTTGTCCAAATGAGGTATGTCTGGAGCCTGATCTAGAGATGATAGTGGATGGAGAAATTATTACAGGGGAAACTTTAGGACCCCAGGCTGAGCTCATGGCCCAGGACATGGGCCGAGGAAGCAGGGTGTTGCACAGATGACTACACATTCAAAGCTCCAGCATGGGTACCACACCCATAGGCAGAAAACAAGGGCCAGGTTGACTTTCTTCTTCTAGATCATGATCATTGTCATCCCAACCTCTGGGAAGGGAAGGCAGCTTAGTCCAGGCATTTGGCCAGAAGCACTGGTTTCATTCTAAGCTGCTAAGGCCCTAAGCCTGGGTCTTTCTATGGCCTCATATTGCAGATTTCAGGCTCCTCTGGCAGTAGAGCCCTGGGGAGATGCTGATTTGTAAATGAAGACAATAGTAATTATAAGCCTTTTATAATTAATTTTCCTGGCTGATTGGAAACTTATGGTCATTTCTAGATGCACATACGAAACCCACCCCTGATGGAGACCACATCCTCTGGATTGCGGCTCTGCTTGTAATGTTGGTCATTTTGTGTGGGATGGTGTTCTTTCTAACACTAAGGAAAAGGAAGAAGAAGCAGCCTGGCCCCTCTCATGAATGTGGTGAGTCAGTGCTTGTCCTCTCTGCAGATTGCCATTTTGCAGCTACCTCCTGTCAGCTGCCTTCTGAAGCTCATTGGCTGAGCTCAGATTAGCAAAAAGTCAGGGAGTGGTTGGAGGAGAAGGTTTTCCCTCAAGAGTTTGGAGCCCATATAGATGGGCTCAACATTGCTCTGGATTTCTAGGAGAGGCAACATTTCTAACCTAAGTTCTATAAACGTACTTCAGGTTTCCAGACAAAGCTGATTATTCCTTGCTTTAACTACCCCACTTCATGAGGTTACTGTGAAAATTCAATGAAGTAAAATTGTGACAAGACTTCTAAATGTTAATGACTGTGGACCTGGCAGTGTTCAAGCAGGGAAGCTTGGTGGTGGGAGAGGAGGATTAGATGACCACAAGATTCACTTTCTCATCTTTAAAAGAAAGTCTAGGTTTCTCAGGAAAAAAAAGTGGGATGAATTGTTCCCTAATGACTTTTTAAAAATAATATTAACTTTTATTGATTACCAAGTATTACATACCCATTACCAAATATGATAAAAAAATTATCTATAGTTCTACTAGTAAGAGAGAAATGGTTATACAGACAATATTTTAGAGTATATCCTCCAGATTTTTCTGGAATCTATGTTATTTTCCATAAGGAATAATATCATACGGACTGTTTTTCACAGTTTAGATAATATCACATATACTGTTTTCTAATTTATTTGTACTAAACATAGTGAGAAAATTTTCAGGGTCATTAAGTATCATCCTATAGCATTATTTTAAGTGGCTGTGAGATACTCCATTTTGTGGATACATCTTAATTTATTTAACTAACTCCACATTGTAGGACATTTTGTTTGTTACCGTTGTTTTGCTGTTGTAAACAGCACTGCACTGAGCAGCCTCCTCATTGGCTTTTGTAAAAATGGCACTGTGCTTAGTGAGGGACAAAGAGGTTCCTGATTTTATAATAATCTTATGCCTCTTTGTTCTTTGGGCTTGTTTGGGCAAAGTTGCAAGGTAAGTTTGGACTTTATCTCAGTAATGCCTGTAGTAGAAGTCTGGTTGGTGCTAATAATTAAGGTAACCTTCTTACTCACTTTGGTAAAAAGCACCAGATGAGTAATGCTTCTGATCAGCATCTTTTTTTAAATGTTAGTGGACTGCTTTTAGGATCCACTAGAAAATAGAAGGATGACATTAGCAGTTACTCATTTCATCCTACTGTATTTTAAAAACAGGCAACTGGGGAGTGATTATCCAATTTCAATAAATGAATACAAGCCTATGGTAGAGTCATATTCAAACTGCCAAAGTATGGGGTGTGCTGATATAATAAAAGATTTCTATGATATAAAAGTGTAAAATTCAGAGCACAGGGCAAGATGTACAGATATATCATGTTTATCAAAGCTTTGACTTTTCAAGGTGAGAATTTTGAGTCTTTTAATCTCATTGCCATTTAGAATTAGCTAAATGTGCAGAAGCAGCCTTCAGCTTGGAAATAAGCTGTTTTCTAAATTTGCTCTCATACTGGGATGATTAGCTTATAAATGAAACAAAGAACAAGAGATGGAGAAAAAGGAAGTAAGAATGTTTCTTCCCCCAAGAGGCAATCAGAAAAATTCAGGGGGCTAGATAAAAGAGTTAAAGAGGATACGTGTATACACATGGAAGAAGCTGAAAGGGGGTTCAAGAAGCTGTGTGTATGCATATGAAATGGTCATATTGAGCTATGAGGGGTAAAAGAGAGAATATAGTAAGAGAGTATAGCACATACATGACCTCCTTCCCCCAAGAATGTGATAAAGAATATTGCTAGGAAAGGTTTGGTAGACAGTCACCTGTGCTAGTGAGTTTGGTCAAAGAGAAGAGTCTTGATATCACTGGAGGAGGAAGATATACCAAGTAACTATGTCATGTAGACATGTTTGTAAATTTGGGTTCTGCAATTCAGCAGTGTCTGTACTTGCTTTGTGGAGACTTTTGGCATTGTCTATGTGATAGACTGAATAGTGCCCTCCGGCAAGATGTCCATCTCCTATTTATGGAACCTATGATAAATTATCTTACATGGCAAAAGGGACTTTGCATATGTACTTAAGGTACTGTCTTTAAAATGATGAGATTATCCTGGATTACCCTGATGGGCCCAATCTAATCACATGAGTCAGAGAACATTTCCCAGGCTGGGTTAGAGAGATGAAATGGAGAGATCCAAATCTTGAGACAGGGTTAACTCACCATCTCTAGCTTTGAAGATGGAGGAAGGGGCCATGAGACAAGGAATGTGAGGGGCCTCTAGAATCTGCAACCGGCCCTCAGCTGAGAGCTGGCTAGGAAATGGAGATCTCAGTCATACAACCACAAGGAACTAAATTCTGCTGACAAACAGACATGGAAGCAGTCATGACCCATCCACAGAGACATAAGCTTACTGACACCAATTGGAATGCCTCCAAACATGGATCTCCCTCCTAGTCCAATATTAATTAGTTTCTCAGCTTCAAACTAACTTGGCATTGAAAGTCTTTTACAGTGTGTGTTCAGTAATTATAGTTTTCCTATACCCCAACCATCCACATTTACTCTGTTAATGCTGTTAAATGAATAAAAGGGAAATGCCACAGTTATACTAACTGGTTTCTAATCTCTCTTCTCTTTCTTGATTTGTCAAATAGGGCAGATTAGGCATGAGAAATTGTAACCTTGAATTAACAGTCTTTTCCCAATCAGAAGTTACCCCATCAGTTTACCCATCAGGGAGAGAGACTAAAATAGCTCCTCCTGAATTTGTACTTCCTCATTTAGGTCTTCTGTGACTGAAATCTGTATATAATAGAGCCCTAGCAACTAACAGTTTTTACAGTTTGTCGCCCTCCACCAAACCTGAGTGAGTCTCGGCTCTTTCAGGAATGATTTCTTAAAGGGCAAGTATCTTTTCTGAAATAAATAATTTTAACCACAATTTAGACAGAAACCTTCCCAGGACATAAAAACTGAAAGTTGATGATATCATCACACCTGGTCTTCAAAATGCTAAATTTGTAATCAAATCCACAAGTTTAGAATCTGCCTTTTTATTGTCTGCTTTCATTTTAAAATAGAAACTTTTTTTTTTTAATGGTGATGATTTTGTCATGGGGATGAAAGGACAACATAAATATTCTATGTTGGTCTACAGACATCTGAAATACTATATTCAGTTATAAATAAACATTTTTAAAAAACTGAAAAAATAGAACCTAATCAGATTTATAAAGTGTCTAGAAGCTTAGTCAAATTAGTTCAAGTAACTGAGAATGCTTAGCCAGAAATGAAGTGCTGGGGAGGAGAAAAGTGTTCCCTTCAAATAGCTGAAGAGCTGCCATATGGTACAAAGATCACATTTAACTGGGCTCCAAAGGGCATCTCAATGCATGAAGATTATATGAGAAGATGTAAGGAAATAAGACTGAGTTTTGCAACAGTTAAGGCTCTTTAAAAATTATATAGAAGACACAAATTTCTTCCTCCTATGAAGGATTAACTGCTACAGGAATTTCCTTCCTACTGTAAACAACTAGAAGTCAGATAAAAATATGAAACAACTATTTTCAGGCGTTGGACAATAAGCTATAGAGAACTAGTCCCTGAAAGAAGGGAAAAGATGAGGTAAGCCCTATGATTGCCTCCAACTTACTGCCTGGAGTCAGTTTCCAAGTTGCTCTAAAAGTAGGGGAGCCCTGATACTAAAACTGGAAAAAGACATTACAAGAAAAGGACACTACACATATATTTTGTGAAAATAGACGGCAAAATCCTTTAAAAAATTACCAACTACCATCTAGCAATCTATTAAAAGTATGATACATCACGATCAAGTGGGGTTTATTCCGGGAATATGAGATAGGTTCAATATACAGAAATCAAGCAATAAAATTCACAATATTGACCATCCAAAGAGAAAAAACATGTAATCATGTCAGTGGATACAAAAAGGCATTTGGCAAAATTGATACTCATTCATAATTTTAAAAAGAAAGAAAAACTCTCATAAAAATAGGAATATAGAGGAACTTCCTCAATCTGACAAAGGACATATACCAAAATCCTTCAGTAAGCATCATATTTAATAATAAAAGACAGACCACTTTCCCCATAAGATCAGGAAAGAGGCAAGGCTATCACTCTCACTATATTTCTTCATCATTGTACTGAAGGTCCTAGCCAGGTTTCCAGTCTAGGAAAAAAAAATGCCTACATATTGGAAGGCAAGAAGTAAAATGTCTTTTTTTCACAGATAACGTGACCGTGTTTGTAGAAAAGCCAAAGGCATCCATGAAAAGCTATTAGAACTAATTGCATGTAGCTAAGTCTCCAGATAGATATAAGGTCAGTACACAAAGTCAAAATCAGTTATTTTTCTATATACTCACAACAAACAATTTGGACACTGCAAAAAAAATTTAAATACCATTTATAGCAGCATCAAATAATATTAAAAGCTAGGGAGTAAGTTTTTAAAAACAAATATAAGACCTATATACTAAAAACTAAAAGACATGTCTACTGACAGAAGTTAAAGTAGACCTAAATAAATGGAGAAATATGCTATGTTCATGGATCAGAAGAGTAGATAATAAGATATCACGTGGCGGCTGGGTGGCTCAGTCAGTTAAGCGTCTGCCTTCGGCTCAGGTCATGATCTCGGGGTCCTGGGATGGAGCTCCATGTCAGGCTCCCTGCTAAGTGAGGAGTTGCTTCTCCCTCTCCCTTTGCCCCTCCTCCCTGCTCCTGCTCGCTCTCTCTCTCTCAAATAAATAAATAAAATCTTTTAAAAAAGAAGACATCAATTCAGCCCAAACTGATCTATGAATTCAATGACATACCAATAAGAATCCTGGCAGGCTTTTCAATGTACATTAAAAAGCTAATTCTAAAAGTTATGTGGAAATGCAAAAGACATACAATTGCCAAACAATTCTGAAAACAAGATCAAACACAGATGACTTATACTACCTAATTTCAAGATTTACTGTATAGCTATAGTCATCAAGACAGTGTGATATTGGTGAAAGCACAGACATACCAATCAATGGAACAAGATGGATAATCAAAAAGTAAACTCACATGGTCAACTGATTTGGACAAAGGAGCCAAGGTAATTCCATGCAGAAAAAGGTAGTTTTTTCAACAATGGTTTTGGGACAATTAGATATCCACATGGAAAAATATAAACCTCAACACACAAAAAATAACTTGAAATGGATGATAGACCTAAAAATAAGAGCTAAAATTAAAAGACTTAAAAAAAATTGGAGAAAATCTTTGTGATCTTAGGCTAGGCCGATCTTAGGACACAGTAAGCACAAAGCATATCATAAAAAGTAAAAAGTGATAAAGTGTGCTTCATCAAAATGAGAAACCTTTGCCCTTCGACTTTGTTTAAAAAAATAAAATTCAAGCCACAGGCTGGGGGGAAATGTTTGCAAAATACATATCTCAAAAGGACACGTATCCATAACATTCGACTATATGTTACTACCCAGTAAAGAAGATAATCCATTTAAAAAAAGGCTGGGAGCAAAAGACTTGAACACATACTTCATAGAAGAAAGTACACAAATGGCCAATAAGCACAGTCACACAGTCACAACATCATTAGGGAAATACAAGTTAAAGCTATAATAAGATACATACCCACCAACATGACTAAAATTAAAAGGTAAATATCAAGTACTGGAGAAGTTGTGAACAACTGAAACTCTCATGCAGTGTCACACAACCCAGCAGTCTGAGATATTTGCCCATGAGAAATAAAAACATATGTCCTCACAAAGACACACACACAACTGTCCATAGCAGCTTTCTCCATAGTACTGAAAGCCGGGCATCCTAAATTTTCATCAGCTGGTGAATGGATAAACAAATGGTAATATGTTCATACAACAAAATACTGCTGACCTATGGAAAGGAACGGACTGCTAGTAATACGCAACAACATGGATTTACCTCAAAAGCAGTATACTACCTCGATACTGTTCTCCAGAGGGCTTGTGTTCCCACCGACAGCGTAGGAGGGCTCCCCTTCCTCTGCATCCTCAACATCTGTCATTTCCCATGTTGTTAATTTTCACCATTCTGACAGGCGTGAGGTGGCATCTCATTGTGGTTTTGATTTATATTTCCATGATGTTGAGTGACGTTGAAAATTTCTTCACGTGTCTGTTGGCCATTTGCATATCTTTTTTGGGGAAATGTCTATTCATGTCTTCTTCTACCCATTTCATGACTGGATTGTTCGTTGTTTTGGGTGTTGAGTTTGATAAGTTCTTCATAGATCTTGGCTACTAGTCCTTTGGAGATACCAGCCGAGAAGAGGACAGTCAATCAAAGTGATTTTCTTTGCAAATATCAAATCTAGAATTGCCTTAGGATATCAAATAGCAAATATAAAATTCATAACTGTGTTTTCCTTTGAAGAATATAACAGGAAATTGTGCATTTTCCGAGCATTTCGTCTAAATTTGTAGTATAGTTGTATCATGTTTTGTGTTTCCAATAGGTTTTAAACTTATATAAATCAGATAATATTTAGAATTTTCTAAAACAGTTCATTAAAGTAGCTCTATGGTGAAAAAAAAAAAAAAACCAAAACAGTATGCTAGGAGAAAGATACCAGGCCCAAAAAGACCACATGACCACACATTTATGATTATTTAGAATTATAATTTTTTTTAAATTTTTATTTATTTATGATAGTCACACAGAGAGAGAGAGAGAGGCAGAGACACAGGCAGAGGGAGAAGCAGGCTCCACGCACCGGGAGCCCGACGTGGGACTCGATCCCGCGTCTCCAGGATCGCGCCCTGGGCCAAAGGCAGGCGCCAAACCGCTGCGCCACCCAGGGATCCCAGAATTATAAAATTTTCTAAAAAGCAAAATTATTGTGACATCAACCAGATCAGTAGTTATCAGGGGATGGGATAGGAGAAAGATACTGACTGAAAAGGGGAAAGGGGGCACTTTTGAGTCTTATATAAATGTTCTATATCTTGGCTATGGTGGTAGTTACATGAGTGTAGTATACATTTGCTAAGCTCACCAACATCTATACAGAAAATTATTGGATTTTATTGCACATTAAATTATGCTTCCATAAAGCTGATTTTTTTAACATACACACATGTGTCCATCCCTGAGCCAATGGCAGCAAGTGTTCAAAACCATCAAGGGTGTTTTTTTATTCCCTAAAGTCTTCCATGGACACCCAGGTTAACAACTCTGCTACAAGGCTCTGTGTGGGGCAAAAGCACTATCAGAATAGTCAGCCTAAAGGAATTTAAACCCTAAATTGTGCCAGTGGTAAGCCCATACCAGTGACCACTCAGGCTATGGAAGGTCTAACCAGTTAGAGATATCCCACTCGGGCCCATCTATGCCACACTGTATCATGTTGGTAGTGCCGCTAACTCACCCATTTAGACTTCACCATCGTCAAGATTTCCTTTTCTTTCTCCTTTTAAACCTTACTTTCAGAAAGAGATCGAAAACTTTTCCAATCACTAAATGATTACTAAAACTAAGTGTGTTACCCCTCCCAGCAGTATTTTTATTTCAGTAAAGAATAGAGCTATAAGTGAAAAACCTATTTCCAACATTAGAAATTAAGACACAGTGAATAAAGGAAGGCATTTGCTTTTTGGATGCAAAAAACTCCTCAGTCCCCCTGAAACTGCATCAAGTAACCATCTATTCCACATATAAGGCCACAACGACTTCTTTCTGAGTCCTAGGGCTTTGGATTCTCTTCAAACTTTCTTTTACTATCTATAGGCAATACATTTTCTGAAGTTGTTTTGCTCTCTTTCAGAAACCAACAAAGTGGAGAGAAAAGAAAGTGAGCAGACCAAGGAAAGGTGAGTCCTGACCTTACAACATTGCTGATAGAGGTATCATCTCCATAGGATTTATAACTTAACCATCAGTTAAGTCTGAGGCATGCTGAGACCTCAGCAGACATGAACTAATGGAGAGGGAAACGAAAGTGAGACCAGTTAGGATCTGGAAAGAAATGTTCTAGCTATAAATGGATGACAGGAGGTCCAATGCACAATGCTCAAGGGGGGCAAGCCCAGTCAAGGTAAAGTAAAAAATTAATACCAAAGGGGTCTGTGTGGTGTGCATGGGTTGTGTATTACTCACCATGGTAACCCCAGCACCTATCATGGTGCCTGGACTAGTGGGAATCCTACAAGCGTGGAATGAATAGATAAGTGAGGAGTGATAACGTGTTTCTTTAGCTTCAGTGTCTTTGCACCTGCTATGCCCCCTTCTTGGAATCTTCTTCTGCCACTTTTTTGCCTCATTCTTCAGATCTTGGTTCAAGCTGAACTTCTAAAAAAAGAAAACAAAAACCAAAAAACCACCTTTCTTAAACTACATTATGTTAGCCTGTTATAGTGTCATTTGGATCCCTATGCTTTTTCTTCATAACACCAGGTAATACTTACATTTTTGTGTAATTACACTATTAAACTCTATGAACTATACCAAACTTTATAGAGGGTAGGGATCATATCAGTTAAGCTTAACATTGCTGCCGGCACCTACCACAGTGCAGGGTGCATAGTACATGCTCAATAAATTTTTTCCTACTGTGAAGTTGTAGCAGCAGGTATTTTTTGATCCACAGAAAGTAGCCTTTTTATAACACTAACAATTTTCTGTTGTTTTAATTTTCATGGCATCTACTGACAGGACTTATTCATAAAATGTACACTGTAGTGGTCTGATAAATATATAACCTGTTAAAAAAAAGAGTTTCAAGGCAACCTGCTGGTTCAGCGGTTTAGGGCCGCCTTCGGCCCAGGGCATGATCCTGGAGACCCGGGATCGAGTCCCACATCGGGCTCCCGGTGCATGGAGCCTGCTTCCTCTGCCTGTGTCTCTGCCTCTTTCTATCTGTGTCTCTCATGAATAAATAAATAAAATCTTTTTTTTTTTAAAAGAGTTTCATGGAAACATAAATGCTATTCATTGGGGGCTTAGCTTCTCTTACATTTGCTTTCAGTTGAGCAGTATTATAAGTTGTTTGGTTTTTATTTATTTTTTCATGTATTTGCTTACTTTCTAGATTCTTTACCTAATCAAATCCAATTAAGCAACCCTAAATATGTCAAGGGGAAATGTGTATATCCTCTCCTTTATATTCTCTTTTGTCCACACACTACAGGCTAGAGAAGACAAAATGTGGTGAGGTGTTTTTTTTTTTTTTTTAAGATTTTATTTAGGGATCCCTGGGTGGCGCAGCGGTTTGGCGCCTGCCTTTGGCACAGGGCGCGATCCTGTAGACCCGGGATCGAATCCCATGTCGGGCTCCCGGTGCATGGAGCCTGCTTCTCCCTCTGCCTGTGTTTCTGCCTCTCTCTCTCTCACTGTGTGCCTATCATAAATAAATAAAAATTAAAAAAAAACTTTAAAAAAAAGATTTTATTTATTTATTCATGAGACACACACACACAGAGAGAGGAACAGACACAAGCAGAGGGAGAAGCAGGCTCCATGCAGGGAGCCTGACATGGGACCCAATCCCAGGTCTCCTACCCTGGGCTGAAGGCGGCGCTAAACCGCTGAGCCACCCGGGCTGCCCTTTTTTCTTTTTTCTTTTTTTAAGAGTTCAGGTTTTCAGTTGTTTTTACAGTTTATTCAAACTAAGAACAAAAAGAGTTCATCCATTCTTTCACCCTTCCTACTCCTCCCCTCCTACTTCTGGCAACCACCAATCTCCTCTCTGTGTCTATGAGGTAGGGTTTTTTTTTATTACTTATTTTTATTTTTTTTAATTTCTTTTTATTTATTTACAATAGTCATAGAGAGAGAGAGAGAGAAAAGGCAGAGACACAGGCAGAGGGAGAAGCAGGCTCCATGCACCGGGAGCCTGACGTGGGATTCGATCCCGGGTCTCCAGGATCGCGCCCTGGGCCAAAGGCAGGCGCCAAACCGCTGCACCACCCAGGGATCCTTATTACTTATTTTTAGATTCTACATATAGGAGAGATCATATGGCATTTATCTCTCTCTGACTTATTTCCCTTATAATGCTTTCAAGGTCCACCCATCCTGTTACAAATGGTGAAATCTCACATATTTTTATGGCTGAATCATATTCCACTATATGTATATACCACAAATTTTTTATCTATTCATCTATCAATGGACACTTAGGTGGTTTCCATATCTTGGCTATTGTAATAAATAGGTGTGGAAAGAATGAATGTGTGCATGAAAGAATACATTAAGATTCCAACGTGATAAAATCAGATTATCTGTACCTCCATCCTCCCTGAGGACCAGGGCTCTCAAGAATATCCAGGCTCTGGCCACAGAGTCATGGGGTCAGGCAATCCTAAATCTAAAGCCTGGTCACAAAGATACAGTCATAACCCCAGGGTCAACAGCCCCAGAGTTCCCAGCATTTACCTGAATACACAAGTTGCTGTGAATGTAGGAATCCGGGATGTTGAGCCCGGGTGCTGAGACCTTGCCTGCCCTTTTAGACTCAGTTCAGATGTGATCCAGAAGAGACTGCAGAGAGAAGGCAGCAAGGAATCAACATATGGCAGGGGCAGGAAGAGACAACGATAAAGGGTAGTTACGTGAAGGAAGCATGAACAGCACATCTCCACCTCTCTCTTCAACGGTTTCTCCTTGTTGCCTATTGCAATGGCCCCTATATTCTCCTCTACCTCTGAAATCTAGAAAAAGAAAGTGGCTCGATTGTAAAATCTCACCCAATTACCCTTCTTTTTATTTTTCCAGAGTACGGTACCATGAAACGAAAAGATCTGATGAAGCCCAGTGTGTTAACATTTCGAAGACAGCTTCAGGCGAACAACAGTACTACACAGTTTTAATTAAAGAGTAAAGTCCATCCATTGTTTATATGCCTTCCCTTTCAAATTTTGGCTTACCTTTTTCTTGTCCATTAACATTATTATTGCCACTAATAATAACAGGCTCTCCAGGGCTCCCTCTAAATGAGAGAGCCTCCCTATAATGCCAGTTCTGCTCCCTACACTAGGAGCAGATTTTAACTGCTTCTTTTCATCTCAGAGCACACTTGTGGGCCATGCTCACCTGACTGGCTCCTGGCTCAGGAATAATGTTTAAGACTAACACCTCCTGTTTCAGATTCAGCCTTCTTTTCTTAATTTTATACATTGTGTTTTATGTAGAACTCCCAATTACTGGACTAATGGCTTTTATCTATGCTTAATTCTAAGATAGTGCCTCATTCCATCTTGTATATTTGTGACTACCTCTGCAGTCTGGGTGGGAGTTTTGTATGTTATGGCTTTATAGTGTTGCTTTAATATTTTGAGACATAAAGAGATGTGTACTATAATAATGTAATTACTATGCCCCGAGAAAAGTCTACCCACTGCTGAGGAGCTCTTGCTCCTCTGTGAGGGTCAGTAGGAAAATGGTGGCTTGGTGTGCTGACAACAATGAGCAGACCAACTCAAAATTTGGAAGATTAGGAACGATGGAGATAGAACCAGCTCTGAGTCCTGGAGCCACTTCTATCTGGGCTGCTGCTAATCTGAGGAGGATCCACCTGCCTAACAAGCTATGGATAAGCCTTAGCAGGGAGCTCTTTGTAAAGCAGGAAAGCACTATGCACTGTGAACCCTACTTCTCTTCTTGAAAAAAATGGCTGAGATGATGGCCCAGGGCAACTGTTCAAGAGCCAACTGAGAGATCACAATACTTAAAAGAGAAAAAAGAAAAAAAAAAAAAAAAAAGGAAAGCTCTTGACAGACCAAGATGTGCATGGATATCCTATCTGTCCAGTCCTCCAGCAAGCCCTGGGACAAGAAACAGGTGAACCGTCTGTCCAAAAAGATGTAAGACAGACAGCATCTTCCCTGGTAGTTGGTGAGAAGTTTGGATAATACTTAAGTTATTGTGATGTTTCATCTGGCTGGAGGCAGAGTTGGGGCGGGGAGAGCTATCACCTTGATAATGGGATAAATGGAAGGAGGCTTAGGACTCTTTCAATTTAGGACTGAAAGAGAAAGAGCTAGAGTGGAATTAGGAAGACCCACATGCAAATCATCCAGTGGCCAATGTAGCTGGTGAGGGTGCTAGGAAGGGATCCGCTGGCTCAGAGCAGGGCTCACAGATTTGTGTCTGAGGACTATCTATATGGTCATTCTCAACCATAGGAAAACTGGGTGCACCAGAGGACCATGCTAGCCCAGGAGAAATGAGTTAAGTGACCCTGGCTCTAAGACATCATCACTAATGAATGGAGCAGCCTCAGTCCAAACCAAGAGAGAGAACTTTGGGAGGCCTGATCCACAGAAATATTTCTTCCTATTCTACACAAAGAAACCTAGAAGATTGTAGACAGCTGTGCTAACCGTGCTTGCCTTGTAAGATTTCCATTTATGTGTTCTTCCCTGCCTCTGCCGTCATTGGGCTCTAAGCGTCTTGTTGGTTCCTAACATGGTTTATACAGTGAGCTCTTAATAAATTTTTCTTAAATTGATTTAAAGGTCTCCATTTTCTGCTTCTACTTCAACAGTACTGCTCAACCCATGTTACTTCCTCTGTCTTCCTGATATACTTCCTCCCTCTTCATGTCTCCGTGGAAGCTTCATTCTCCAGTCACCCTTGCTAGAAGCCTCTGACTTACCCCAAACCCCTGCGCTTCTCTTTTCCCTTAACCATTATATAAGAGAGGAGGGTCTCATATGATTTTAAATGTTTATCTCAGTTACGAGACATAAAAAAGTCAAGCCAAGGAAGTTCTTTCTGAGGACAACTGGGAAATTTGGAGTTACAAAAGGAATATTTGCTTTTCAGTTTGTGACTTTTTAAATTATGTGCTCATGTACACATTTAACAAAAGCCCAATGTTAAATATTCCTTAAAATACCTTGATTACAAAATAAATGCATATAACTGTATTGTATATTTTTAACTTGCTGAGAGTAAATCTTAAAAGTTCTCATCACAAGAAAAGTTTGGACCTAGGTGTGGTGATGGATGTTAGCAAAACTTACTGTGCTGATCGTTTCACAATATACACATGTATCAAATTATTATGTCCTTCACCTAAAATTAGTACAATGTTATATGCCAATTACACCTCAACTAAAAATAAATAAATGCATATATATGCACTAACATATATTGCTTTATGTAATATATATATATATATACATATATAGCATCTGAGGAGACCCAGGGAAATTCTGAAAAAAGAAAACTCTAGGCTCTGTGAGGGCAACAGTGTGTCTAATTTCTTCACCAAGGAAGCCTGGACACCCAAGAGTACCTCAAAGCTATTTGTTCAAAGACTGAATGAAACTTTAACATGCCCTCTGGTGAAAATATTCCCCCTTTGTATATTAAATTCTCTAGATTTTCTATGTTCCAAATCTGGAGAAAGAAAAGCCAAGGGGCATCTGGGTGGCTCCGTGGGTTGAGCATCCAACTCTTGGTTTCCGCTCAGGACATGATCTCAGAGTCATGGGATCGAGCTCCATGTTGGGCTCCACACTCCTCGAGGAGTCTGCTTGAGATTCTCGCCCTCTCCCTCTGCCCTTCCCACTCGTGCTCTCTTTCTCTCTCTCAAATAAATAAATATTTTAAAAAATGGAAAAGAAAAGCCAAAAGGCTCTCAAAAGAGGTCATGAAGTATACTAACAATACTAGTTAACAATCCTGGTACTTACCTTGTACCAGGGACTCTTCTAAACTGTTAAACTCATTATTCCATTTATTCCCCACAATGGCCCTGTGATGTAGGTATTGGGATATTATGACCATTTTGTTGATGAGGAAACCTAGACATGGACAGGTCAAAGCAATTAACCCAAGGTCACTAACTTAGTAAGTGACAGAGCTGGAGAAAATTTTGCAAAGCATCATTCTTTCTACCCCTTTGTTTTCCAGCCATAGAAGGGACAACATTTTAGCTGGTTGCAGGTTGAGTGCCTATATCACATCCTACACTCCCTCAGCCCTCTGAGGTGGTGCCTGCAGAGAATGCATCACTGAGTTTTCCAGAAGCCATTCCATCATAAGTCCAGAAGCTGTGGATGATAAGGCACATGATATGACCCGCGGAAATGAGTTTTTGGTCAGAGGGAAAGTGAACTATAACTACTGCCTCCAACTCCTCCCCCTCCACCCCTACCATTTATTCTTTTGCAATCAACCTTCCTTCCTCTGCCATTCTGAAGCCAGTTTCATCCACTCAGTGTTCTCAAATTTGGTAACCTGAGCTAGAAAGCAAAGACTCATCTCTGACTGCTGTCCTCCTACCTTCAGTACCCACTGTCATCCCACCTTCCTGCCACATTTAGTTATCACAAGACCAAGCAAAAATTCTTCTGACTTCAGCAACCACTCTTTCTCTTCTCATTCAGATCCTATTTCCTCAATCCAAGAGTGTGACAATCACTACCCAACTGATTCCAGTCTACTGTCTCTTTTAACCTGCATTCTGTCCAAAACATCAAAAGGAACAAAGAGATAAATAGTGAAAAAAGGATTTCCTCACATTCCTTTTCCCTAGCCTCATGGAGGCAACTATGATCTTCAGACTCTTATGTATCTTTCCATAGACATACCATGCCTGTGTGTGTGTACATATACCTGTGTAAAAATAATGTACGTAAATATACACATACACACAAATGTGTGTGTACATATTTTCCCCTTATTCAGGTAGATTTGGTTTTATTCTACACCCGAGCAACTAAACAGCCTAAACATAAGACTGCTAAGGTGATTAAGAAAGATGTCAGCCTTCCATATAATCCTTCATATTAAAAACAAGTGAGATTCCATTGGCTTTCACCAAGCCTGCCTGTTCACTCCATAAGAAAAAATATTTAGAGATATAGAATCCTGCACTATCCTTAAACACAGTTTATTTTTATTTTATTTTTTTAAGATTTTATTTATTTATTCATGAGACACACACACACACAGAGAGAGAGAGAGAAAGAGAGAAGCAGAGACACAGGCAGAGGGAGAAGCAGGCCCCATGCAGGGAGCCCGACGTGGGACTCGATCCCAGGTCTCCGGGATCACATCCCAGGCCGAAGGCAGGAGCTAAACTGCTGAGCCACCCAGGGATCCCCAGTTTGTTTGTTTTTTTTTTTAATAGAGGAGGTTTGCAAGCAGGGGATTGGGTGTGGAGGAAGGGGCAGAGGAAGAGAGAGAATCTCAAGTAAGCTCCACACTAAGCACAGGAGCCCAAGCGGGGCTCAATTTCATGACCCTGAGATCGTGACCTGAGCTGAAACCAAGTCAGATGCTTAATCAACTGCAACAACAGTCACCCTGAACTGGATCTCCCATTTCCTGTGTATTGTTTTTGTCTTTCTTGATTTACTCCCTCACTTTGTTGTTACATATATATCAGTAGCTTTCTGAGGAAGGATATATGGGAAATTAATGAGATCTTGTGTATCTGAAATGTCTTTATCCTACTCTCTCAATTAATCATTTGGCTTGATATGGAATTTTGGATTAAAAATTATTTCCATTGTCTCTAATTTCAGTATTGTTCCTGAGAAAGCTATAGAAATTCTGACTCCAAATCTTTTTATGTGGAAGCATTTAAGATCTTCTATGTCCAGTGTTCTTAAATTTTGTAATGAAACACAGGTTCATGTACTGTGATTTACACTAAGATGGCCTTTTGTGTCTGAAAATGCATGTCCTTCACTCTAGGGAAATTTTTCTGATCTATTTCATTGATTATTTTTTCCCCTCAATTTCACTCATCTCTCATTCTAGGATATGGATTCCTGTGTTGGATCTCGTAGACTGATCCTCTCATTTTCTTATCTTTCTCTTCTCTTTCCCATCTTTTTGCCTTTTTTCTATATCTTAAAGATTTCCTGAAGTTTATCTTCCAGACTTTCTGTTGTATTCTGCTATCATATTTTAATTTTCAAGTGCTCTTTTTTGTTCTCTGAATGTTTCTTTCTGCAAGGAGTCTGTTCTTCATTGTTGCAATATCATCTCTGGACTCTCTGAAGATGTTGATAGATTGTTTAAGTCTTATTTTTCCTCCCTTATCTCTATGTCTTTCAAGATGTTTCTTTCTGTTTGTTTCCTTTGGTCTATATTATCCGTGTTGGAGGATTCCTCAGATGTCTGATGAAACTTGATTGTCTGTTCATGATTAAGAGTAAGAAATTAAAAATTAGTTTTGAGGACCCAAGTCTTTGGATGAGCTTGTTAATCTTAGCATTACAGTAAAGGGATCTAGGTGGGCCTTTGGTAGCAAACCATATTTAGATCTTTCTTTTTCTGCTGGTAGTTTTCTAGTATCTTGCTTGGAAGGGGAAAGTCTGGCAATCAGCACTTTAGGAGCCAACTGAGAGAAAAGAGATCTGTGTATGTGTGTGTGTGTGTGTGTGTGCATGTGTGTGTACGTATGTGCGTGTACAGGTGATAGTGGTGGGGTCTCTGCAGGCTTTATTCAGTATGAATAAATGTACTTAATCTATATGTTTTCAATATGGCAACTGCATCTTCGAATGTATAAGAGGTTTCCCAACTGAAACATTTTCTGCTTTACCCTCTCCAGAGAACAGACCCTAGACTTTTGCCAGGGTGGGAGAGGAAAGTTGCCCAGTAGTGTGGAGTGGGAAAGAAGGGCTCAGCTCTAACTTACTATCAAACAACTTTTACCCAGTCTTCCTTATTTGGGTCCTTATTTTTTCCCCAACCTTCACCCTCAACTGGTTCTCAGGCCTGCCAGTTCCTGAGGCTTTTGATGATTCTGGAATATAAACTGGATTGTTTTTTGGGTTTCTGCACAAACAGGTAAGATGTGGCTGTCCTGCCTTGAGTTACCACATATCCATCTACTTTTCAGATCCCAAACTGATGTCTCCTTTCTTATTCTTGTGCTGTTACATTTTTCCATTTAAATTAAAAAATAATTTTTCTTTAGTTTTGGTGGAATCTCAGAAGGTAATGGAATTAAATATGTGTATTAAATTAAACTAAATTAAATTAAATAATTAAATAAGTATATGTATATGTATATGTAGATTAATACCATTGTACTTAGAACTTCACTATTCTAGGACTCTCTCGCTGAGTGCCTTCAGTCTGACATCCAAAGTCATCAACAATGTGACTTGAAATTAACGCAACTGTTTACCAATCTTATTTTTCCCTCTTCTCATCATATCAGAAAATCATAATACTGCCATATTTAGCTACTAAAATAATTTCTGAAATATAACCTGTATTATCCAGTTTGCTTCCATTTATGCTATTGTATATCTCTGCAATATTTCTCCCCATATTTCTCTGTTTACCGAACCCTTGTTTATCAGTAAAGCGTGGCTCAAATACCACTACCTCTGTTGGGCCACATACCTAACCACTCCCCAGGCTGTGTAGTGACACCATATATTTGGATCACAGAATACCCCTTCCATCAATAATTCATTCCTAATCTAAAACTTCCCTTCCTTACCAACCATCATGATTCTGGCCATTGGCCAACATAGAGAGGAGCTCCAGGTTTCACAGGGAAACTTCAAGCCACCAAATAAACCAGTGTTATTTTGTGATATAGCACCTTAGTCTTAAACCACTTGGTCTAGGTAGTTTCATTCTCTCTTGTCAACTTCTCCCAACTGTCCTAGCTTTGCCAGTTGCCTCTTGTCCTAGTCAATTGCCTCCTGTCCTTCCATACCACTCAGACCTGACAATCATCTCCTTCCCCAAGGTTAAAACCTTAGTTTCCCACTCTAAGTATGGCTTGGATCCACTCCCTAAAAAAGCTGCCTCTGGCCACCCAAGATAATCATCCCTTGACCCATCTCAGCCTTCTGAGACCATTATTTCAGAGCAGTCACACCAGACCAGGTCTTCCCAGCCAACAGGAAGCAGGATTACAGTCACGTGGTCCGACACAGGAGGTAAAGGTGTGCCCTGTATCTACTCCTTAATTTTAGTAGACATCCTCATTAACTTAAGTAAAACCTCTCATTTCATGGAATCATAGGGCTTAAAACAACTCAAACAGTCCTCAGCCCTGATGGGAGGTGGAAGCTGGATACCACAGGGATTGAGAAGCAGGATCTGGAGAGATGTAGAAACAGAAAATGAAGACTCGTTCAGAGATGGGTAGGCAAAGTTAAAGTAGAATAAAAAAGGAAAACTGTTTAAAGGAACATTTCTGAACCTTGCTATGCTTTAAGTTTGCCAGCATGTAACAAAACATTTCTAATTATGTGAGCAATTATTTTTGTCGGTTCCTTATATATTTCCTAAGAAAATATTTATCTGCAAAAGGTGTGTTCACAAGCATTAAGGATAAAAGGCAGAGATAATGAATGAAACAGAAAAAAGAACAGAATCAGTAGTTTTCACATCTTATGAAAAAGCACATAAAATTTCCCACTTCTGCAATTATTTCCTATTAACCTATACTTTTGATTACAGCAATTAATAAATTATCTTTAATGAATGAAGAATGGGGAATACATCTTAGTTTTTTAGGGCTCTACACCTGTAAAGTATAAATCAGAATCACAGAGTTGAGGGAAATGTAGATGCTGTGTCTTGGGTCAAGGCTGTCTACTAATGATGTTTTTAGAAAAAAAATAAGTACCGGTGCCTTCTTCATTCTGGCACCATTTGCACTGTTCCCTATTTGCATATACACAAGAACAGTATAGTGTTTTTTGTGTTTTTTTTTAATGATAGTCACACACACACACACACACACAGAGAGAGAGAGAGAGAGAGAGAGAGAGAGAGAGGCAGAGACACAGGCAGAGGGAGAAGAAGGCTCCATGCACCGGGAGCCCGACGTGGGACTCGATCCCGGGTCTCCAGGATCGCGCCCTGGGCCAAAGGCAGGCGCCAAACTGCTGCGCCACCCAGGGATCCCCAGTATAGTGTTTTTTATAAACAAGTGCAACATGACAAATATTAGAGTGCTCATTACTTTTAAATGTTTTATTGTGAAAAGAAGCCCTTAAAAATATATGTGAAGTTATTTCAGAAAGTAGCTCTCCACCTTGGCAGGAGTGCCAGCTTACTCCTATCCATTGCATGAGGCAAAATGGCTTCTTTTCCCATGATCTGATTGTATAGCACTGTTCCTGAGATGACACACTGTGAACTCATAAGTTTCCAAAATATAGAGAGTATAAAGTAATAAGTCACTAAAGTGTCTTAACAGTCTATTAGACATAGAAGAAATATAGAAAGCATCCAGTGGAGCCCTTCCCCTCTTGCCAGAGCAGAGAAGTGAGGGAGTAACCAAACAAAGAAAGCCAGCACCAGAACTCCTGATCTTTCAGGAGTTCCTGATCTTCAGGTCAGTGCTTTCCACCTTGTAGTGTCCTCTATGCTTCCTGTTAGCTGGAAACACTGGAGAATGGGTGTCGACAGATTATAATGCAGCAAGAGCATGGACTTTGGGGTCAGATAGACCTGACACTGCTATAGTTGGCATGCGACCTTGAGCAACTTACTCTCTCTGATTCTAGGTTTTCTTATATGCAAAATAGAGTTAATAATACCTACCTACTTCATGATATCAAGTGCAATCCAAAAGATGAGGATTATGCATTTGAGAGGAGAGAGAAAGAGAAAGAGGAGGAGGAGGGGAGGGGAGGAGATCCAGCAAACAAGCAATTGTGTATCTTGTGGCAGTAGAATGGGTTGGGGGATGGTAAGTGAGCATTAATAGTGGCAGGATGGGAACAGGAAGCCATCATGGAGGAATAGTGATGCGTGTGGATTCTTTCATATAACACTCAGCCCAGAAGTCCCTCCACACCCTGCTGAAAGCCAGAAATGCTCCTATAATTCCTCCTACAACAGCTTCACTTAAAGAAGTCCCTCTCTCAGCATCTCGCCCCAGGGACTGATAAGACCCATTCAATCACCTTACATGCATGGGACCTTTCTATACTTACTACTGAAGCCAAAGTCATCTTTTTAAGACCTTTATCTTTGTCAAGATTTTTTTCAGACTCAAGAATACCGACTTCTCTGTCAAAGTGACAGAAAGTTCTGCCCTTACTAAATATAACATGAAATTCTCTGCAGTCAGGCTGAGAGAGAAAGGAGGTCTTTCAATGGCCAGGGGCCCAGTCCAGATTTTGGAAGACCTCTGCCTTAGAGGGCAATCATACAGAAAATGATTTTGGAGGGTAAGAGTGTACAAATTAGAGGCAGGAAAACCACTTAGGAAACTGGCATAATTAGCCCCTACAAGTTTGGCATTTCTAAGTTGCTGAATTAGAAAAGCCTCCTTATATTTCCAGGCTGGATCTTGGTGCCTGAGCTCAATCAGATCAGGGTCAGGGCTAAGTAGATTCCACTACAGAGGCAAATCCAAATGATGAGGAAAGAGAAAGTTAAGGGAGCTGCTTTAGGAGAGATGGACCACAGGAGTTCTCTGCACTCAATTAGAATGGGGTGAAAGAAATCCTAAAGTATGTTGGAAAGGTGAGATGATTCAGGTATAGCTACCAGACTAAAAATAGTATAAATCCATCTTCTTTGAATAAACCCATGATTATATGATCAATTACTCGTATACAAAGGAGGCGAGAATATGCAATGACAAAAAAGATAGTCTCTTTAACAAATGTTTTGGGAAAACTGGACAGCTACATGTAAAAGATTGAAACTGGACCATTTTCTTATACCACACACAAAAACAAGCTCAAAATGGATTAAGGACCTAAATGTGACACCTAAAACCATAAAAATTCTAGAAAAGAGTACAGGCAATAATTTTTTGGACATCAGCTGTAGCCAACATTTTTCTAGATATGTTTCCTGAGGGAAGGGAAACAAAAGCAAAATTAAACTATTGGGACTACATCAAAATAAAAAGCTTCTGCACAGTGAGGGGAATAATCACCAAAATTAAAAGACTAACTATGGAATGGGAGAAGAAGATATTTGCAAATGACATATGTGATAAAGTGTTAGTATCAAAACTTACAAAATTCAACGCCAAAGAAACAAATAATCCAATTTAAAAATGGGCAGAAGAGTGTTGGCTGGGTGGCTCAGTTAGTTAAGCATCTGACTCTTGATTTCAGCTCAGGCTATGATCTCAAGGTCATGAGATTGAGCCCCACATCAGGCTCTGCACTCAGGGTGGAGCCTGCTTGAGATTTTCTCTCTTTCTCCCTCTGCCCCTCCCTCCACTCTCTGTCTCTCAAATAAATAAAAATAAATAAATCTTTTTTAAAAAATGGGCAGAAGATATGAACAAACACTTCTCCAAAGAAGACATACAGATGGCCAATAGCCACGTGAAAAGATGCTCGACATTACTCATCATCAGGGAAATGCAAATCAAAACCACAGTAAGATATCAACTCACACTGTCAGAATGGCTAAAATCCAAAACACAAAAAACAACAAATTGGTGAGGATGTAGAGAGAAAAGAACACTCATGCACTGTTGGTAGTAATGTATACTGGTACAGTCACTCTGAGAAATAGTATGGACGTTCGCCAAAAAATTAAAAATAAATCTACCATATGATCCAGTAGTTCCACTACTGAGTACTTACCCAAAGAAAACAAAAACACTAATTCAAAAAGATGCATGCATTACTTATTGCAGCATTATTTACAATAGCCAAATTCTGGAAGCAGCCCAAATGTCCATTAATAGATGAATGGATAAAGAAGATGTAAGATACATTTATGTATATATTTGTGAGGGAATGTTATCCAGCCATAAAAAAGAATGAAATCTCATTCACAACAACATGGATGGAGCTAGAGAGGATAACGCTAAGCGAAATAGGCCAGTTAGAGAAAGACAAATACATGATTTCACTCATATGTGAAATTTAAGAAACAAAAGAACAAAGGAAAAAGAGAGCAAGAATCCAAAAAGCAAACCCTTAGCTATAGAGAACAGATGGTTACCAGAGCAGAGGGAGAGAAGATGTGAAATAAGTGAAGGAGATTAAGAGTACACATATCGTGATGAGCACTGAATAATATATTGAAGCATTGAATCACTATATTGTACACCTGAAACTGATATAACACTGTATGTTAACTACACTAGAATTAAAATTTAAAGAAGGGAAAAATAAGATTCTTTAATAAAATGAAAACATTAAGTACTCAATAATAAAACTGTCACAATCAATCAATCAATCACAGTCCTTGATATAGTCAGCAAGATGAAAAGATCCTCTTCTATATCATAAATCCAGTTTGGGGGTAGGGCAAAGGTAATTTCAGAAATGAGACGCGAAAGACACAGAGCAGGAAGCAGAGGCTCTTTGCTTCCAGAGCACTGGCTACCGAATCATTAAAACTCTTGGGATCAAAACAACAACAACAACAACAACAACAACAAAAAAAAAAAAAAAAAAAAAAAAAAACCTCTTGGGATCCCTGGATGGCTCAGCAGTTTAGTGCCTGCCTTCAGCCCAGGGCGTGGTCCTGGAGTCCCAGGATCGAGTCCCACATCAGGCTCCCTATGTGGAACCTGATTCTCTCTCTGCCTTCTCTCTCTGCCTATGTGTCTCTGCCTCTCTCTGTCTCTCATGAATAAATAAATAAAATCTTTAAAAAATAAAATAAAACTCTTTAAGTTCATATTTGCAACCCACAGCATATACCTGAAGGTTCTTATGAGAACGTGCCAGGGTAGTGTTGCCATGCTAACTGGCAACACAAACTAGTTACATGCTGTTTTCACCAGTCCACCTGCCACTTTTTAACTGCACACATCAAGTATTTGCCCTCAGGCTTCAGGCCTCACAACCTCTGTAGAACAGTTGAGCTCTATCCACTTGATGTGAAAACATAATTTAAAAAAAAGCCATTCCAAACAATCAAAAAATAGTGGGGTTTTTTTGTTTTGTTTTTGTTTTTGTTTTTTTACTGATTTACTTTTTCCTCTAGTTTTCAATTTATTTGTTGAACGCTCTTAGAGTCATAGTCTCAGGGTTTGAGACTCTCATTATCAATTTAGAAAGAAAAAAATGGTTTTTTTTTAAATGCTAAATTCTATTCTTGTGTCCAAACCAGGTAGGCAGATATTAACATATGTGAATGTCCTTAGGGTTTAAAGAGTCTTGATGGAAAAAAAGTATTGTAGCAAGACTTAAAGAAACAAGGTGAATGTAAGCAACTGAGTAATTGCTTATATTCAGAACTTACTACGAGTATGGGTAAGTTACAAAAGAATATGTTGCATCAGGGTCTTAAGCATTGGTTTGATCAAATCTTCCCAAACCTATGTAAGGAAAGGGTGCTGCATCATTGTTGTCATCATCATCGTTGTCATTATCATCATCATCATCGTTATTTATTGAGCTACCACATGTCAGGCACTCTGTTAAATGGCTTATTTTATATTACCTTGGGAAGAAGGAAGAAATGCTGTATCATCTTGCAGAAGTTTAAGATCTTGTTGAGAAGGGAGAACCTAAAGGAAAGCATAATGAAATAAGGTAGTAATCAGAATTTAGAGAAGGGGGGCAAAGCATGAGAGCAGCAATGAACAAGTATTTTACTGTACTGGGGCAGGATGGGGAGGTGCAGTCCTACATTAAGAGTCAGGTATAAGTGATCATGTAGACAGAACTGGCAAAGAAAGTGGTAATACTAGGAAATAATTCTTAAAGAAAGAATTCAGTTATGAATAGTCAGGAATCATGGAACTATCGCCAAAAGGGTAAGTAGAAACACTCATAAAGCAATCAATGTGATTCATCATATCAGCAAGAGAAAAACCAAGAACCATATGATCCTCTCATTAGATGCAGAGAAAGCATTTGACAAAATACAGCATCCATTCCTGATCAAAACTCTTCAGAGTGTAGGGATAGAGGGAACATTCCTCAACATCTTAAAAGCCATCTACGAAAAGCCCACAGCAAATATCATTCTCAATGGGGAAGCACTGGGGCCTTTCCCCTAAGATCAGGAACAAGACAGGGATGTCACTCTCACCACTGCTATTCAACATAGTACTGGAAGTCCTAGCCTCAGCAATCAGACAACAAAAAGACATTAAAGGCATTCAAATTGGCAAAGAAGAAGTCAAACTCTCCCTCTTCGCCGATGACATGATAGTCTATATAGAAAACCCAAAAGCCTCCACCCCAAGATTGCTAGAACTCATACAGCAATTTGGTAGTGTGGCAGGATACAAAATCAATGCCCAGAAATCAGTGGCATTTCTATACACTAACAATGAGACTGAAGAAAGAGAAATTAAGGAGTCAATCCCATTTACAATTGCACCCAAAAGCATAAGATACCTAGGAATAAACCTAACCAAAGAGGTAAAGGATCTATACCCTAAAAACTATAGAACACTTCTGAAAGAAATTGAGGAAGACACAAAGAGATGGAAAAATATTCCATGCTCATGGATTGGCAGAATTAATATTGTGAAAATGTCAATGTTACCCAGGGCAATTTACACGTTTAATGCAATCCCTATCAAAATACCATGGACTTTCTTCAGAGACTTAGAACAAATTATTTTAAGATTTGTGTGGAATCAGAAAAGATCCCGAATAGCCAGGGGAATTTTAAAAAAGAAAACCATATCTGGGGGCATCACAATGCCAGATTTCAGGTTGTACTACAAAGCTGTGGTCATCAAGACAGGGTGGTACTGGCACAAAATCAGACACATAGATCAATGGAACAGAATAAATAGAGAACCCAGAAGTGAACCCTGAACTTTATGGTCAACTAATATTTGATAAAGGAGGAAAGACTATCCACTGGAAGAAATTTATTTATCTTCAATAAATGGTGCTGGGAAAATTGGACATCCACATGCAGAAGAATGAAACTAGACCACTCTCTTTCACCGTACACAAAGATAAACTCAAAATGGATGAAGGATCTAAATGTGAGACAAGATTCCATCAAAATCCTAGAGGAGAACACAGGCAACACCCTTTTTGAACTTGGCCACAGTAACTTCTCGCGAGACACATCCACGAAGGCAAAAGAAACAAAAGCAAAAATGAACTATTGGGACTTCATCAAGATAAGAAGCTTTTGCACAGCAAAGGATACAGTCAACAAAACTCAAAGACAACCTACAGAATGGGAGAAGATATTTGCAAATGACGTATCAGAGAAAGGGCTAGTTTCCAAGATCTATAAAGAACTTATTAAACTCAACACCAAAGAAACAAAAAATCCAATCATGAAATGGGCAAAAGACATGAACAGAAATCTCACCGAGGAAGACATAGACATGGCCAACATGCACATGAGAAAATGCTCTGCATCACTGGCCATCAGGGAAATACAAATCAAAACCACAATGAGATACCACCTCACACCAGTGAGAATGGGGAAAATTAACAAGGCAGGAAACCACAAATGTTGGTGAGGATGCGGAGAAAAGCGAACCCTCTTGCACTGTTGGTGGGAATGTGAACTGGTGCAGCCACTCTGGAAAACTGTGTGGAGGTTCCTCAAAGAGTTAAAAATAGACCTGCCCTGCGACCCAGCAACTGCACTGTTGGGGATTTACCCCAAAGACACAGATGCAATGAAACGCCGGGACACCTGCACCCCGATGTTTCTAGCAGCAATGTCCACAATAGCTAAACTGTGGAAGGAGCCTCGGTGTCCATCAAAAGATGAATGGATAAAGAAGATGTGGTCTATGTCTACAATGGAATATTCCTCAGCCATTAGAAATGACAGATACTCACCATTTGCTTCAGCGTGGATGGAACTGGAGGGTATTATGCTGAGGGAAGTAAGTCAATCGGAGAAGGACAAACAGTGTATGTTCTCATTCATTTGGGGAATATAAATAATAGTGAAAGGGAATATAAGGGAAGGGAGAAGAAATGTGTGGGAAATATCAGAAAGGGAGACAGAACATAAAGACTCCTAACTCTGGGAAACGAACTAGGGGTGGTGGAAGGGGAGGAGGGTGGGAGGTGGGGGTGAATGGGTGACGGGCACTGAGGGGGGCACTTGACGGGATGAGCACTGGGTGTTATTCTGTATGTTGGTAAATTGAACACCAATAAAAAATAAATTTATTTAAAAAAAACAAAACAAAAACAAAAGGGTAAGTAGATTTTGAGGACACCTGAGTATCTCTCCTGCAACTTCTTGTTTGATTCAATGTTGAACCTGAAGATGGAGCCAGTCCTAAGAGAGCAGATGCAAGAGATCAATAGATCATGGTGATATCATGCAGGCCTGTTTCTAGCCATACTTTTGGTTATGTAAGCCAATAGTTTTTCTCTCTCCCTCTTCTTCTCTCCTCCCACTCTTTTTGATTCAAGTTGGTTTCATTCCTTGAATCAGACTTTCTATTCTTGATTGATACATCACAGAATGAAAAGTCTTGCTCCAGCTGAGTCTAAAGGTACGATCAATATCCTCCTCTCTGTTTCATCTTGGCTTGTATTTTCTTTGCATGTTGACCTCCTCCCCTAGTACAGGCAGATTTCTTCAAAACAGCTAGGAAAGATAGTTGCAAGAACTTCCAGCTTATGTTGTCTGGACAATCTTTTTTGTTAGCTTCAGCAGAAATAATCTTGAGAGGATGCTGATTAGGTTTGTTTGGGTCATAAATTCATCCCTCAACCAATCACCATAACTAGGGATTTCTGACTTTATTAAACAGGTCCAAGTATTGCTCTCACTTCTCCCTCCCAAAAATCCCAGGGGAATGGAATCAACTCAAACTCAAAAACGACAAGATGTTGTATGGGGAAAAGTGGTATAATGAATGTTGGCGCCCAAACCCAGGTCCCATTTATCTGGCTAATGCACACATTCCCTGAGGTGCTGTGAATGTTGACGCTAAACAACCCATAGCTGCCTTCTGATTCTGAAAATTGCCCTTGGCCAAATAGGAACTTCCTACCCTAATTTTATCTTTAAAATCTGATTTTGTTCATTATGATTTTTTATTAAGTTTGGTTTACTTAAAATATTGCATTAAAATAGTATTCATCTTGATTACTGAATTTTCATCCCCTTCAAATTTTACCCTGCTCCCCTCACCCTAGCCCTGGCCCTGGCTAAGAAGCTAGCCACCAGCCCCCCATCATTCCCTCTGGGGACAGACCTCAGTCAATGATTAACTGATGTAGGGGTACAAAAGGTCAGCCCCATTGCCTCAAGACAGGGCTAACTCCACCACAGCAGGAGCTTCCCCTGGATTTAGATCCTGCAGTTAGTCTCTAGCTAGGACCACAGTCTTGCTGGGTTTTATTCCTGCCCAATCCTTCCTTCCTCAGTCTCTTTTTTCTGAGAGCATTCCCAGCAAGTTACATGGATAAGATTCCCTGTCTTCAGAGAACCCTACCTAAAATGGTACCAGGAAGGGTTCTAGAAAGTAGACACTAAAGGTGAGTTTCTGAAATTCAATGACTCATCAGCTGGATAACAATGAGAACTAGCTTGGATGCTGCGGAAGTAGATTTAAAAAATTTGAGTAGACTCAAAAAATTCCTAATCTCAGACTGCATATGAGATATTTACATGACAATTTTTTAGGGGGAAGGACACCAGCACCAATATTTTTAGAAGCTCCTAGGTGATTTCAACATGCTGACGAGTTTAGGAACTACTATCTCAGGCAATTGAGGGGTATGGGAGCAATAGTGACTTTAAGAAAGGACTGTGGAATCGGACAGCTCTTGGTAATCACTACTGATTCTTTGCAGAGAGTAAAATCACAGGCTCAAGTTTATTAATGAACAATTTTAAACAGTGGAAGAGTCAGAGTATCTCCTTGACAACATTTAAGGAGACACTCATTTCCTACAGCAGGAGGGGAGGCATGACTGAAGACCAGGCTAAGGATTTATCGAGAACTTTGAATTGCCTGAACCCTCTAAGTCTGCACAAGTGACCAACTCTCCCTTGTTGAAAGATACAGCCCCCCTGCTGCTCAGTGAGGCAGTGCGTTACAAGGAGGGTTGCCAAATAAGGCGCAAGATGCCCAGTTGAATTTGATAAACAATGAATAATCTTTTAGTATCCCAGTTCCCTGTATCTTGTACTTCCATTTGCTACAGCTGGCAACCCTAATTTTTTTAAAGGTTTTTTTACTTGTTCTGAGGCAAGGGGAGGAGCAGAGGGTGAGAATCATTAAGGAGACTCCACATCCAGCCCAAGAGCCCAATGCAGGGATCAATCTCACCACCCATGAGGTCATGAACTAGGCCAAAACCAAGAGTCAGACCTTTAATGGACTGAGTCACCTAGGTGCCTGGTTTTTAAGGCAACCCTTTTTTTAAGGCAATTCTTGCCTTGATCTGCCCTCACCTCCATCTGGCCAATGGACACATACATCATTAATATCAAGTCTAAGCAAAACCTGACTGGGAAGTCTGAGGCTTGCTAAAAGAACAGAGAAAAATTACACCAAAAGAGCTCAAGGACCTGACTGCCATGTACTGGCAAGAAATGGGAAAGTATTCCTGGGAATGGGCCCCGGGGATGCTGGATGAAGGGAGGAAGAATGAAAATCTAGATAGAGGATTTAAAACCTGGTTGTAAAAGGGTCCTAGGTTGTGACACCTCCAATATATTATGGAAATGGCACTTGAAGATTGGAAAAAAACATAGCCCATTATAATCGAAGTAGAAATGCCAGAACTGTGATGGCAAACTGGGGCAGAAAGGCTCAGAAGGCTTAGAGAAGTTGAAATGCTAGAATGAGCCTGCTACATAAACCTGGAAAACATATCACTTTCTATTGATCAAGAGGGCCTGGAAGACATGTCATGAACCAAGGCAGTAAAAAATATGCTGGTGAGAGGGGACATATGCATTGCTGAAAATCCAGTAATATTCATTCTCCATAGATGAGGACTGACAGATGCTGTTAGGGCGTGGGCTTTACAATATGGGGGTGACATGACCCTGGCATACTACAGGGCAGGAGCAGCACTTAAACATCAGAGGTAATGAGCATAAATAATGTGATGGGCAGCAAATTTGGAACAGCAGCCAGGGGACCTCAGTGATCTCTAGAGATGGCTCATAGAAATGGTACCCCTAGTCACAAGGAGATGGGCCCACCCTCGGCGGAGGTCCTGTCTAACATATGTAACCAAAAAGGATCAAGAACAGGGATGCCTGGGTGGCTCAGCAGTTGAACCCCTGCCTTCTTCCCAGGGTGTGATCCTGGAGTCCAGGGATTGAGTCCTGTATTGGGCTCCCTGCATGGAGCCTGCTTCTCTCTCTGCCTCTCTCTCTCTCTCTCTCTCTCTCTCTGTCTCTCATTAATAAATAAATAAAATCTTTTTTTTTTTTAAAGGATCAAGAACAGATAGGAAAACTGAGGTCACAAGCCCACCATCCCCCTACACCTGAAGATAATCTTTATCTTTGTGATAAAACTTTTCTGTTTTGATTTACTGTTTTGCAGCCTACATGTGGACCCTAAACAATATAATTTCATTTCCCCAAGTTTCCAACTTTTATGTAAATAAAACGATACTATGGTTTTGTATGTGTGACTAATTTCCTTCACTCTATATTATGTTTGTGAGATTTATATATATTATGTGAGTGTTCCATGTTATTCCAACATAAGAATATTCTATGCAAGGTCTCCTTCATGACATGCAACCAGGGCAGTCTGGTTCATATGGGGTCCCACACTCAGAAGGACCTGTTCTTGGTTTAATAATTTTATCTTTGAATTTTAATTTTGTAAGAGAAGTCTGATGGAACAATGTAGCATGTGCTTCAGGCTTGAAGCCTTCGTTCAAGAATGATCCTGCCTCCTACCATCTTTCTGGAGTAGATTTTCAGCCAACTACTCCCCACCCCAGTCATCCCAGGCTTCCTGGTCCAAGCTCCGTGTAGCATGGCTAACCTCCCATTGGAGGTCTGGACAAGGGCACAGAGAGGCACAAGATTGTGTATTATACTATCTAGGGAGGAGTATGGTGACAACTGTCCAACTGTCCCTGTCCTAGGCTAAGAATACCACGGTGAAGTCATAGGTGACTTGATGGGGATGAACTTCTCAACCACCATGTCCAGGCATGAAGTTGCAATACCTTGTGGGTTAGAAGGGGAGATGACTGCCTCAACTTTGGGGGCCAGGTCTGGAAGCTGGTGTGAAGAGTAACCCAGCAGTTGGGTTTCATGCCTGCACCAGTATGGAGTCATGAGATCGTGTCTCCAAGTGCCTGGAAGGATCTGCACTTGCCCCATGCGTGTCTCTGAACCCACGAGAGCGTAATCATAAACACCACGACATGTAGAGAAAAAACACAAAAGAAAGGAAAAAGCTTTATTCTTGCTTTTTGAAGGTGTGCGCGTTTTCATTTGGCATTAGGCCTGACAAATGATGTGGGCCGCCCTGATGCTATAGCTTGTTTGTCCATTACTATTTAAATCAATTTGCTGTATTATGAAGTGTCCATTTATTCAGTTTTTATCTTGGATTGTCTACCTTTTTCTTTTTGATTCATGGGAGTTCTTTATATATTTTGATTACTAGTGAGGTTTTTCTATCAGTTTTATATAATTATCCTCTCCTATACCATAGCTTGTCTTTTCATTCTTTTTATTATACCTTCTGATTAATAGAAGCTCATCATTTTAATGTAGTCAAAAGCATCAGTCTTTTCCTTTATGATCAATGCTTTTTTGTATCTTGTTTAAGAAATCAGTCCCTACCTGCAAAGTCATGAAGTTATTCTCTTCCTGTATTATCATCTAAAATATTTTTGTCTTTTCCTTTCACATGTATGTACTGTCTACAATTTATTTTTGTGTATGGTATGAAGTAGATGTCCCAAATAGGTTTTTTTTCAATTTGGATACCCCATATTCCCAGCACTGTTTACTAAAAAATCCACCCTTTCTTCACTGCTCTGATATACTACCTCTGTCATAAGTCACTTGTCCAGACATGCAAGGATCTGTTTGGGAGCCCTCTGTTTTATTCATTTATCTATTTTCCATCTGATACTCCCACACTGTCTGGTTAGAGCTTACCAAGAAGTCATAAACTGAAGTCTGGTAAACAAGTTCTTCCACTTTCTGTCTTGACTATTTTTAGCCATTAGCACTTTCATATGTATTTTAGAATTTGCTTACCAAATTCCACAAAAGATCTTTTTGAATTTTTTAAAAAGATTTTATTTATGTATTCATGAGAGACACAGAGAAAGAGAGAGAGAGGCAGAGACACAGGCAGAGGAAACTTGATCCCAGGACCCCAGGATCACGACCTGAACCAAAGGCATCTGCTCAACCCCTGAGCCACCCAGGTATCCTGATCTTTTTGAATTTTGACTGTTACTACACTATGAATCAAATTGTAAAGAATGGGCATCTTCTGGACGCCTGGGTAGCTCAGCGATTAAGCACCTGCCTTCAGCTCAGGACGTGATCCTGGAGTCCTGGGATCAAGTCCCACGTCAGGCTCCCTGCATGGAGCCTGCTTCTCCCTCTCCCTCTGCCTGTGTCTCTGCCTCTCTCTCTCTCTCTCTCTCTCTGTGTGTGTGTGTGTGTGTCTCTCATGAATAAATAAATAAAATCTTAAAAAAAAAAAAAGAATGGGCATCTTCACAAAATCATGTTTTCCATGCTATGAATATGGGAATACTCTCCAGTCATTTATGTCTTCTTTCAAGTCTTTCAATAAAATAAATAAATAAAATGCTAAAATCTTCTCCATGGTAGCCATGCTCACTTGCTCATCTTTTGATAGACGTGATCTTTGGCACTTGATGTAATATTATTAGTTTTATTTCATGTCCATTGAACTGCTGCTGTTATCTAGAACTACAATTTATTTTTGTACATTGATTTTATATTCAGAATACTTCCTAAATGCTCTAATTCTACTAATTTATCCATAGATTCTTTCAGGTTTTCTACTTACTCAGTCATGCCATCTGAGACTAGTGGTAGTTTTATTCCCTTTCCAATCTTCATATCATTTGTTTCTTTCCTTGCCTTACTGTATTTCCAGGATTTTCAGTGCAATGCTGATTAGAAGTCATAGCAGGCATTGCTTTATTCTTGATCTCAAAGGAGATGCCTTCCAATGTTTCACCATTAGAACGTCTGCGGTAGGTTTTTGTACATATTCATTATGAGATTAAATATCTTTTTATTTCCAGTTTAATTTGATTTTAAAACTATTATTATAAATGGGTATTTAATGTTATCAATAGGTTTTCTGTATCTTTGGGGACAATAACATAATTTTTCTACATTATTCCATTAATGTAGTAAATTAAATTAATTGTATTTCTAAAGTTATTCAACTTTATGTTTCTGGGGTAAATGCAATTTGGTTTTAATCCTTTTTATACATGACTAGACTTGGCTTGTCAAATATTTGGCTTCAGATTTTTGTACCCATTTTCAGGAGATGTCTGATAATTTTCCTTTCCTGTCCAGTTTTCTGGTCCTAGTCCAGTTTTGGTATCAAAGTATATTAGTTTCCAATAATGAGTTAGAGAAATGCTACTCCTTCTCCGTTTTCTAAAGGAGTTTGTCTCATACTAGAATTATTATTATTTTTTTAAGATTTATTTATTTATTTACTCATGAGAGACAGAGAGAGAGAGGCAGAGACACAGGCAGAGGGAGAAGCAGGCTCCATGCAGGGAGCCCGATGCGGGGCTAGATCCCAGATCCCAGGATCATACCCTGAGCAGGAGGCAGACGCTCAACCGCTAAGCCACCCAGGTGTCCCTAGAATTATTTCTATATCTAATGTTTGACAGACCTTGCTGGTAAAGTGATCTGTGCCAGGAGTTCTCTTAACAAGGAGATATTTGGCTACTGATTCAATTTCTTTAGTAGTATAGCACTATTCTATAATTTGCCTTTTCTCTTTGACTCAGTTTTGTTTGTTGTATTTTTCTGGGAATTTGTCCCCTCTAACTTTTCAAATTTGTTGACATAAAATTGTTTATACAATCTTCTTGGTATCATATTAATGAGTCCAAGATCTGTTGCGATGACTCCTTTGTCGTTCCTAACATTAGTTATTTATACCTTTATTTTCCCTTGCTCTTCCCCCATACCAACCTTTCTCCCAATTTTATTAGTCTTTCCAATAAACTACCTTTTGGATTTGTTGATCCTTTCTATTGTATACTGTTTCCTACTTGATTCATTTCTGCTCTTATATTTGTTATTTCTTTCCTTCTGTTTTCTTTTGGCTTATTTTATCATGTTATTTCTAACTTCTTGAAATAGATGATTTATCCATTGATCTTCAGGGTCTTTCCTTTCTGATCTACTTACTTAAGGCTATAAATTTCATCTAAAAATTAATTATATACAATAGTAGGTTATGCAGCATTTACATTATTACATTCAGTTCAAAATATTTTCTCTCCTTTCTTGCCTTCTCTTAGATAAAGTATTTTCCAGTATTCTAGTTTTATCTTCTACTATGTGTGAAATTAAATGTTTTGTTTCCATTGTTTTAAAGATTACTACAGAAATAACTACAGAAATATCAAAGTGTACAATTAATCAGTATCTCCTCTTGGACAATATAAGGCCCAAATACACTTTTAATACCATTTAAACCCCTTCCCAATTTTAAACCCCTTCCAACTTACATATTATTTTTGACATGTGCTTTAATCATAGCTTTTCTTTTAATACCACAAGGCATCATTACTGTTTTATATAGTCAATTTAACTACATATTTACTACTTTAACTGTTCTTTATTTCTTCACAAACTGTAGGCCTTCCATCTAAGGATCCCGCTAGGATCACTTCAGTCTATATAAGATATATGCATTAGATCTTCTTTTAGTGAGAGTCTGCTGTTAAAAAAAAAACTGTTTTGTTTATTAACCCTTACTCTTGAGATATAAAATTCTATGTTGGCAATTTTTTTGATGATACTATCTCACTGTCTTCTAACTTTCCTTGTTATATTGAGAAGTCAGTTGACTTCTATATATATCACTCCTTTGAAAGCAGTCTGTCTTTTTTTTTTTTTTCATTCTGGGTTCTTTTAAAAGCTCCTTGTCTTTGGAATTCTGAAGCTTCAATATGATGTGTCTAGGTATGTTGCTTTTTATTTATGTTGCTTGGGTTTTCATTAAACTTCTTAAATTGCTGTATTGAGATTTCTGTTTTCATTTCCAATAAATTTTGATCCATTATCTCTTCATATATTGTTTCTCCAAATTTCTCTTTCTTCTACTACAGTTCTGATTAATTGAGTTAGGTCTTCCCATACTATCCTCCTTGCCTCTTAACTTTTAATCTATATTCTCCAGTTTATTTTTTCTCTAGCCATTTTTTCTACCCTATCTTGCAATTCACTAACTATATTTTTACCTATTTCTAATTTGTTGTTAAACTTTTCTACATTGCATCTACTATGAGATCCAATTCCTGGTCCTTCTCAGAATAGAATGGTTGTTATTTCATTTATTCATTTATTCAATTAATACTGAGTACTTATTATGTCTCAGGCATGGTGGATGAATAAATTTTGGATATACAGTAGATTCACTACTTTATTCAAAGCAGGCAAGACCCCTGCCCTCATGAAGCTCATAATCTAGAGGAAAGAACATACATTTAAGAGGTAATTAAATATGCACACTCCTTTCATACTGTAGTAAATATGATGAAAGAGAAAAACAAAAATCTGGGAGAGAGAATGGGTGTTGGAGCTTCCACTGTGCCTCGTTTATCTCCATGAAAGCTCACATCATGGTTTATTGTAATTGTCTGATACCTGTGGCTATTATTCCTTGGCTACCAACTTGTCTTTTGTCTTACACTATTCCTCTCTGAGCCATCATCCCTAATAGGGATAGACCCAAATTTGACTCTGCTTCCCTTTCTCCTGGTCACCCTGCTGACTTAGCATGGCATGAGTCACACTTGCTCTGAGAAACAAAGTTCTGAGAAAACTGAGCCAATGAAGAGGTGACAGAAAAATAAAACACCTAGCGTAAGGGATTTGGAGCATGTAGGGGTGGAAAAATCACTCTGGAGTTGTCAGATGAACCTGATCCAGATAAAATACTCTGTGCTTAGATGAGCAAACAGATAGTGAAGTAAATAGAAGTACATTTTGAGTACTGTTGGAAACAGTGGCACATAAGTACCTCCTGTGCCTTGAGAAAAGCCCTCACAGTAATAAGAGATCTCATGACAAAACCAAACCTAAATATTTGGACTGTGAAAAAACAGAAGACGAACATGCAGTCAATGAATCCACATTTTTCCCTAACACCATAGTCTGGAAAATAAGCCATTATATCCTCAGGGTTTCAAGATCTTAAAAGAAGTCCTAAAATGGCAGGAAAGGGCCTCCCAGTGCTTCCTTAAACTGGGAGCATTTACCGTCAAATCTCTGCTTCAGCAGCTGCATGGTCTTTGGAAGATTGCTTAATCTTACTCACTTTGAGCTCAATTCCTCATCACAAAATATGAATAATAATTGGTCTTCTAGGGGGGTTTAATACTTAATATATGATAGGCATCATATTTTTATATGTAATTTTTTGAGCACCCAGCTCAGTGCTGAGCACATAGTAGATGTTCAATAAATGTTTTATTGTTCGATTAGCTGTACTTTTATTATTGGGACTTCTCTCAAACAGTGAGGATGCATCTCTAAGATAAATGAGCAGGTGGTCTTTGCAGCCCCATAGAGGCTTTCAGAGGCCTGGTGATCGGTCTGCAAAGAGTAACACGGGGTCATTCCAAGACGAATTCACTCAGTTAAGCCCCTGAAGCATGGGAAGGAAAAGACTTCCTCCATTCACCTGGGCCAAGTGCCTTGCTGGATCTATTTATTTTCCACCTCCCTAGGTAGACATGGTCACAGAAACAGAGCAATGGGTATATTCTTTGTTTAAATAAATAAATGCACTGGGTAATGCTTATAAACATTCATAGTCGAGCTGAACTAAAAGGAAAACTCAGCTCGACTACTGAAGCTCAACATATCAGCAGGCAGTTAATTAGACATGAGCTGCAGGCAAGAGCAGTAATAAACAGGTTACACATTAGAAGCCTGGAGGCACTGGCTTAGAAGGGGGGGGGGCACGTAAGGCACGTAAACTCCTAAGCCCCGCCCCTGGCAGCGTCTTATAAATACGCACTTCCGCCCGTTTCCTCCTCTCTCCTTTTCGCTGCCATCTTGGTGGTGTGCTGTTGCCTGTTCCTCGCTGTGTCTTCTCACAAGATTTTCAGAATCAAGCGATTCCTGGCCAAGAAACAAAAGCAGAATCGTCCCATTCCCCAGTGGATTCAGATGAAAACTGGTAATAAAATCAGGCACAACTTCAAGAGGAGGCACTGGAGGAGAACCGAGCTGGGCCTCTGAGGAGGCGTCGCACGTCGCAAGATGGCAGCCAACCGGCCCATATATTTAAGCAGCGTGGGGATCACAGGTTCCTGTCCTGTCCGCACGGAAACATCCTTCCTGCCTGGCCATAGACAAGTCTTACTAAGGAAATTATTTTCTTGGTTACTATGCTTCTATACCCATTCGTTGGTTCAGTAATGTAGACCTTTCAGCTGAAAAAAAGAAAAAGAAAAAAAAAAAAAACAAAAACAAGACTGGGGGCACAGCATCCGAACTTTGTGGCTTTCAACATCCAGCATCCTCAACATCCGGGCCTTGTGACTTCCAAGACTCCAGCGCTGAGGACCAAGGGCCACCGGTGCAGCATGTGAACTGCATCCCTCTGCATCTCCGCCCCAGGGTAACTCATAGACTCATCATAATGCATTTGCACCGTGATTTCACCCCCCCACCCCCCGGGGGGAATGATGGCATGACTGCTCAGGTACAAACCTTTGTAGGGTCCAAAACTCTCCCAACTTGTGAGAAGGTACTTTTCAGATGATCCGAAGCAGGCTTCGTTAAAGACCACCCTCCATGACCCGAGACCTAGTTCATAAAAGGAAGAGACGCCTGTAGCCTCGACACACACCTGGGGGGTCCGCCCACTATCCCTTCTTGACAGTGTCCTGTCCTCAAATAAACTGTGTTTACTGCTTTCCTTCTAGCTGGCTTTATTCAAGCATGGATCCTCATCAGGAATCCAAGAACCAAGACTCCCATTCACACTGCGTGGACTCTCCTTCCAGGGACAGGTGCATGGCATTAGCTTTATCCAGCAGACCACTGGCTCGCTCCCAGGCCCTGTACCTCTCTTTCCCGGCCAGAGTCCTGTCCCACACCCTGCCGGTCTTCAGTCAACTCCTAGGTTTTAACTTCCCCCACAGAGCAGCAAAAACCATCTTTTTTTTTTTTTTTAAATTTGTTTTTATTGGAGTTCAATTTGCCAACATACAGCATAACACCCAGTGCTCATCCCGCCAAGTGCCCTCCTCAGAGCCCATCACCCAGTCACCCCAACCCCCCACCCACCTCCCCTTCCACCACCCCTTGTTCATTTCCCAGAGTTAGGTGTCTTTCATGTTTTGTCACCATCACTGATATTTTCACTCATTTTCCCTTTATTCCCTTTCACTAATTTTTATATTCCCCAAACGAATGAGACCATATAATGTTTGCCCTTTTCCGATTGACTTACTTCACTCAGCATAATACCCTCCAGTTCCATCCACGTCGAAGCAAATGGTGGGTATGTCATTTCTAATGGTTGAGGAATATTCCATTGTATACATAGACCACATCTTCTTTATCCATTCATCTCTCAATGGACACCAAGGCTCCTTCCACAGTTTGGCTACTGTGGACATTGCTGCTAGAAACATCGGGGTGCAGGTGTCCCGGTGAGAAACGATCTTCTTTACTCCGCCATCTGCTTCACTTCCACAGCTACCAAATGCCAAATCATGAACTGTCAGAGGTTAGGGTAGGGAGCTTCCTGCAAGGTCACCACTTTGGGCTGCTTCCCTGAGCATTTAATGGAAACTTCAGCTCTACAGGAAACTATTGCTGGGGCCCTGGTACCTGGGGGTACAAGGAGGCTCCCTCTGAACTTGGTCCCAAACCAGTCTGTGACACAGAATAAGAAGGGATTCTCAGGGAAGGAGGAAGGCATTCTGCAAGGCTCCCCACCTGAAAGGGGAAAGTTCACCTTAGACATTTTGATGGAAAATTTGATGGACCTAATCAATAAATCATCTAAAATTCAAAGTGATTTTGCTCTTACCACAAAGAAAAAAACAGGGTCAGAATTTTTCTTCTCCAAAGAGCCTGAGCCACTCTTTAGAAAGGAAGTTTGATATTTATAATTAGGGATTTCTTGTGATCATCTGGCAATAATTTTGTAAATCAAGAATGGAGACAGAATTAAATACTCAGATATGAGTTTGATACATCATAGTTAAGGTCAGTCCTGTGACAGTAAAATAGTTAATCTTGGGTTCACAGCTGTGGGGTAAAACAGGAAAAAAAAATAGTTTATTTCCTGAAAGCTAAAGACTAGGCTCTCTCTCTAATCCCAGACCACATTATCTTGATAAATAAGGAAGTTGTGCTTATTAACAGGAGCTTAATAAGATTCCATCCCCCTTGAAATATCCTGAAGACATTGGTGGCTTTCCTTTCTAGCGACAAAGTGTGGTAAGCAACCCCGAGTCATTTCCTGCCCTGTCCTTGACTCCCTGCAGCAGCCTGTGGACATGGCTGACCAGGGCGCAGAGCCATGATCTATCTTCCAGCATATGGATGTGAGGGCAGCGCCATCTCACAGGAAAGCACAATTTTGTTTTACATTGTTTAATATAAAGCACAAGCTGTCCCTATTCTGAGGCTGGAGAATTTGATTTCCTTTCTTGTCTGTGGAAATGGGCTCCGTATCTGACCCTATTTAGCCACAGAATGTTAACAGTAACTTGGGCCATGGCAGAGAGCGGTACTAACCCTTCTCACTGAACTGGCACCCAACCTCGGAATGCAGAGCTCTTGGCAGCCCCACCAGCCAGAGTAGACGTGCGATTAAAACTACCATATATTTCCTCAGTCCAACAAATCATATTATTTTTTTTTCCCCTAGGAGAGGAGAACACATCACTATTTCAATGGTTGGCACTGGAATCCTACTGAGAGGAGGGAAAAACTAGTTCTAGCAACTAGTCTAGAATGCACGTTCTTCTGAAGCTCTTTTCCAGTGCTACTTTCAGATTCCCCTCGGAGCTCCCTAACTTCTCAGTCAGAATCTAATATAGGCCACCACTCTAGATTCCTGCAGCCTTGAGGAATGAGGAAGGGTGGTGCCTATGTGAAATGAAGCATGGGGGAGAGAGGACCCCAGATACTGAAAGAAATGGTAGAAGCCAGGAAAGAGTAGAGAGGCAGGCTGCAGGGTGGACAAACTCAGAGGCAGACACGAGAATCCTGCAGACAAGGGGGTAGGGAATGGGGAAGCAGGTGGATGAGGGTAAGGGCCTGCGGGGGCTTTCCAAATAGATATTTATTTGTGTAACATATCTGTGGTGATAATTCACGTATAATCTAGTACCCAGACTTTTTTGGCAATATATAACCTCAGAAGTACTTTCTATGTTAATAGTACATTATCTTCATAAATATTTCCAATGGTGTCAAATATCATTATGTTTACAATTTTTTACCATGGGATAATTCCTTCATGGTACATTATCAGCAATGGAATTTACCAGGTCAAATGGTAGGATATTTTTGAACTTTTGATAGATATTGATATAGTTTTTATGCCCATCAATACTGATGGGGATCCCAATTTCTCTGCACAAGAGAAGCTCTCTATTTAGTTCCATTTATCTCCTGGAGGGAGATGTTTTTTGACTGACAGTTATTTTTAGAAGCTACATTCTTAAAGATAAAAAAGCTAAGTCAAAAAGTACACATATTTGAACTTTTGGAAGACAATGTCAATTGCCTTCCATATAGGCTAATACCATTTAAACTCCCAACTATAATGTTCATTCAGCAAACATGTATGAAAATATTCATTCCTCCCATCATTGGAGACCATGGGTACTATAAAACTCTTCTGGTCAATCTGGTGGTCAAAAATACCATATCACCTTAGTTTATATTTTCACAACTGCTAAAGAGGCTATCTTTTCATATTATTAGCTACTTGTGTTTTTTTTCATCTGTGATTGCCTGTTCACATACCTCACCCATTATTCTATTAAGTTATTCATATTTTGCTTATTGATTTGCAGAAGTCCTCTAAATATTACCAAAATAACATTGTCTGATATGTATATATTGCAAATATTTCCTGTCTCTTTGTCTTTAATGCTTCTGTTATATAGAAATTTTTAATTTTCCTATATAGTCAGATCCATCTGTCTCTCTCTTTTGGCACCTGTGTTTTCATCTACCTTAGGAGGGTCTTACTCTCCTATGATTATTAAAATTCTCTTATTTTTATTCTAATAATTTTTTAAATTAAAGTTAACTGTATGGAATTTTGTTTTGTGTATGTTGTGGAGTGTGATTTTATTTTTCTAAAATAGATGAGCAGTTGTCATTTATCACAAACTAAATCCATAGTCTTGGATTGAGTTTTACATTCTCTAATTATTAACTTCATAACAATTTTTATTCTACTGGAAGAAGATAATTCCTTGATATCTTTCCTATTTCAAAATTTTGTTGGTTATTCCTGTGTATTTACATTTTCGAATGAACTTTAGAATCATCTAGAAAAGGATTGCTTTTTAAAAATAGCAATTAATTTTCATTGAGATTACTCTAAATTGGGATCCCTGGGTGGCGCAGAGGTTTAGCACCTGCCTTTGGCCCAGGGTGCGATCCTGGAGACCCGGGATCAAATCCCACGTCGGGCTCCCGGTGCATGGAGCCTGCTTCTCCCTCTGCCTGTGTCTCTGCCTCTCTCTCTCTCTCTCTGTGACTATCATAAATAAATTTAAAAAATTAAAAAAAATTAAAAAAAAAAGAGATTACTCTAAATTTATATGATAATTTGGGGACAAATAATATACCTTGGTAATATACCCTGGTGATAATATTAAATCTTTCTATGCATAAGATGGCATCACTCTCTATTTATTTATTTATTGTACTATTTTTATATTCTATTTTTATTGATATCTTCAGATTTTTCATTTTGTCTTATTTTTTAATAACTTTATTGAGATACAATTCACATGCCATAAAGTTCACCTTTTTAAAATTGTATAATTAGTGGTATTTAGTATAGTAACAGAGTTGTGCACTGATCACCATTGTCTAGTTCCGGAAGATTTTTATCTCCCCTAATAGAAGCTCCATATCTATTAAAAGACACTCCTCATTCCTTTCTTCCACCTAGCCCTTGGAAACTACTAATTTACCTTCTAGCTTAGATTTGCCTATCCTGGATGTTTCATATAAGTTGAATTCTACAACTGAATGGCCGTTTGGCCTGGCTCTTTTCACTTAGTATAATGATTTCAATGTTGTAGAAAGTTATCAGAACTGAACTCCTTTTTATGCCAAATAAACTCCATTAATTGGAGATACCATATGTCATTTATCCATACTAGAGTTGTTTCTACTTTTGGCTATTAGATTAATGCTGTTATGAGTACTTGTATATAAGTTTTTGGTGGACATGTTTTCAATTCTCTTGGGTATATGCTTATATACCATATATACATATGTTTTCAATTCTCTTGGGTATCAGGTTGAGGAATTCTCTTCTATTCCTAGTTTGTTCAGTGTTTCTATCTTAATGAAAGGGTGTTGGATTTTGTCAAATGCTTTTTCTGCATCTGTTGAGCATGTAGTATTTGTTGTTTATTTTAATAATACAGTTATATTATAATAATTTTCGGATGCTAAACCTATCTTATATGACTAGGATAAATCCAACTGTTCATGGTATATAATCCTTTGTATATGTTGCTGGATTGGTTTGCTAGTATTTTGTTGAAGATTATGTTTCTATATTCATAAGGGATATTGATCTATAGTTTTCTTGTGATGTCTTTGAATGTTTTTGGTATTAGAGTAATAGTAGCTTCATATAATGAGTTGAAAAGTGTTTCCTCCTCCTCTATGTTTGAGAAGAGTCTGTGAAGAATTTATGTTAATTCTTCCTTAAATGTTTGGTATATTTAATCTGTGAAGCCATTTGGGCCCAGACCTTTCCCTGTAGGAAATTCTTTGATTTCTAGCTCAATCTCTTTACTTATTATGGGTCTATTCTAATTTTCTATTTCTTCCTGAGTCATTCTTTAGTTTTTGTCTTTCTAGTAATATCCATTAATCTAGATTTCATAATTGTTGACATATAATTTTTCATAATATTCTCTTATAGTGCTTTTTATTTCTATAAATTTGGTAGTTATGCTACCTCTTACATTCCTTACATTAGTAATCTGTGTTTTCTTTCTTTTCTATTTAATCTAGCTAAAGATTTGTTAATTTCATTGATCTCAAAGAATCAATTTTTTGTTTAATTGATTTTATTAGTTCTCTATTCTCTATTTCACATGTTTCACATGTTTCTACTCTAGTCCTTTTTTCTTTCCTTCTGCTTGTCATATGTTTAGTTTTCCCGTCTTTTTCTGTTTGTTTCTTATGATGGAAGGCTAGATTATTGATTTAAGATCTTTCTTTCTTTTCTATAGAGATGTTTATAGCTATAAATTTCCCTCTAAGCACTGCTTTACCTGCATTCTATATGTTTGCTATGTTGTTCATCTCAAAAATTTCTAATCTACCTTGTAATTTCTCCTTTGACATATTTGTTATTTAAGACTGTGTTTAATTTCCACATAGTTGTGAATTCTCAAATTTCTTCACATAATTAATTTCTAATTTCATTCCATTGTGTCCAGAAAACATATATTATTCCAATCCTTTTAAATTAATTGAGGCTTATTTTATGTCTTTACATATGGTCTATCTTAGTCCATGCAGGCTGTTCTAACAAAATGCCATAAACTTAGTGACATACGAATAACAGAAATTTATTTCTTACAGTTCTGGAGGCTGGTAAGTCCAAGATCAAGGCTCTAGTAGATTCAATGCTAGTGAGGACCCACTTTCTTTTTATAGACAACTGTCTTTTTTTCTGTGTCATCACATAGGGGGAAGGAGGCAAGGGAGCTCTCTGGGCCTCTTTCATGAGGACACTAAACCCATTTATAAGGTCAGAGCCCTAATCACCTGTCAAAAGCCCCATTTCCAAATACTATCACATTGGAGATTAGGTTTCAACAGATAATTTGGAGGAGACACAAACATTCAGTCTATAGTATATATATATATATATATATATATATATATATATATATTTGATTTTATTTATTTAGGCAGCCCGGGTGGCACTGTGGTTTAGTGCCATCTTCGGCCCAGGGCATGATCCTGGAGACCTGGGATCAAGTCCCACATCCGGCTCCCTGCAGGAGCCTGCCTCTCCCTCTGCCTGTGTCTCTGCCTCTTTCTCTCTCTGTGTGTGTCTTTAATGAATAAATAAATAAATAAATCTTAAAAAGAAAAAAATTTTATTTGAGAGAGAGCGAAAGTGAGAGAGATCACAGAGGGAGAGAAAGAAGGAGAAGCAGACTCACTGCAGCAGGGAGCCTGATGCGGGGCTTGATCTCAGGACCCCAAGATCATGACCTGAGCCAAAGGCAGATACTTAACTGACTGAGCCACCCAGGTCCCCCTCTGTAGCATATTCTATCCTGAAGAATGTTCTGTGTGTTCTTGAAAGAATGTGCATTCTGCTATTTTAGGGTAGAATGTTCTACAGATGGCTGTTTAGTTCTAATTGGTTTATACTATTGTTCAAGAATTCTATTCCTTGTTGATTTTCTTCCTAGTTGTTCTATTGTTGAATCTATATTTGTCCATTCATTCTTTTTTTTTTAATTTTATTTATTTGTTCATGAGAGACACAGAGAGAGAAAGACAGAGACATAGGTAGAGGGAGAAACATGCTTTCCGCAGGGAGCTCGAAGCAGGACAAGATCCCAGGACCCTGGGATCACAACCTGAGCCAAAGGCAGACACTCAACCACTGAGCCACCCAGGTGCTCTGTCCTTTCATTCTTTTAATTTTTTTCTTCATGGATCTTGCAGCTGTCTTGGTATGTACATGTATGTTTATAATTCTTATGTCTTTCTGGCATTTCTGATAGTGATAAACCTTTTATCACTAAAACAAAATAGTACTACTTTATCCCTAGTAATACTTTTTGTCTTAAGGTGTATTTTGTCTAATATTAACAGAGCTGCTCCAGTTCTCTTTTGGATTCTATTTACATGGTATATCTTTTTCCATTATTTATTTTAACCTACTTGTATCTCCAAATCTAAAGTATGTCTCTTGTCAACAAACTGATGGTTGCCAGAGAGGAGGGATGTGAGGGGTTGGGCAAAATGAGGGAGAGGGAGAAATAGGCCTCTTGTTATAGAATGAGCAAGTCATGGGAATAAAAGAGCATAAGGAATACAGTCAATGATATTATAATAGCAATATAACAGGACAAATTACCATTTTGTGGTGAACATAGCACAATATATAAATTGTCAAATCACTAAGTTGTACACCTGAAACTAATGTAACATTGTGAGTCAACTACACTCAAATAAAAAAAAAAAACAGAAAAGTTTATCACACCATATAGATATTTTTATCCATTTTGTAAATTTTTGCCTTTTGACTGAAATGTTTAATCCCTTTACAGTTAATTAAATTACTGCAAAGATAGGAATTATGCCTGCAATTTTGCTATCTGTTTTATGTGTATCTTAGGTCTCTTCATTCCTCTATTCCTCCGTTACTGCCTTCTTTTGGATGAAAGTGATGTTTTCTAGACTACCATCTTAATTACCTTTTGCTTCTTTTACTATATATATTTTTTATTTTCCTAATGATTGTTCTGGAGATTGCAATTAACATCTTAAAACAATCTAATTCAGATTAATACAACTTAATTTCAATAGTGTAAAAACCTTTACTCCAGTATAGATCCTTCTCTTCCTCCTCTTACATCTTTAGACATATAAGTTCAGAACACAACATTATAATTGATTTATGCATTTGTCTACAGATTAGATAGGAGAAAAAAAGTGTTACAAACAAAAAATACACTTATATCCTCTCTTTATCTGTAATTATTTTTTAAAATTTATCTGTAATTACCTTTACTTGTGCTTTTTACTTCTTCATGTGGATTTGAGTTACTGTCTAGCGTTCTTTCAGTTGAACTTAAAGGATTTTACTTAGTATTTTTTTCAAGTTTTTATTTAAATTCTAGTTAGTTAACATAGTTTAATATGAGTTTCAGGTGTAGAATTTAGTTTATTTAGAATATTTACAACACCCGGTGCTCATCATAACATACACTTAGTATTTCTTGTAGGGCAGCTCTCTCATTTTTTGTTATCTGGGAAAACCGTAATTTCTCCTTTGACTTTGAAGTATAATTTTGCTGAATATAAAATTCTTGGTTGACAATTTTTTTCTTCCTGTACTTGAGTATGTCAATCCTCTGCCTTCTGACCTCTATAGCTTCTAAGAATTCTATCAGCTGTTGATCTTATTTTTTTTAATTTTTTTTTAATTTATTTATGATAGTCACAGAGAGAGAGAGAGAGAGAGAGAGAGAGGCAGAGACATAGGCAGAGGGAAAAGCAGGCTCCATGCACCGGGAACCCGATGTGGGATTCGATCCCGGGTCTCCAGGATCGCGCCCTGAGCCAAAGGCAGGCACCAAACCGCTGCGCCACCCAGGGATCCCCAGCTGTTGATCTTATTGAGGACCCCTTGTATGTGAGGAGTTGCTTTTCTCTAGCTGTTCTCTTTCTCTCTACTGAGGTATAATTGACATATATCATTATATTAGTTTCAGCTATACAACACAGTGTCAGTTAAGATGAACTGAATAGACCTGAATTTTTTCAAAAAAGATATGCAGATAGCCAACAGGGATATGAAAAGGTGCTCAATATCACTAATCCTCAGGGAAATACATTTCAAATCCACAATGAGATATCACCTCCCACCTATTAAAATGGCTAGTACCAAAAAGACAGGAGGTAAGAGGCATTGGTGAGGATATAGAGAAAAGGGCACTTCCCAAGTGCACCCACTATGGAAAACAGAATGGAGTTTCCTCAAAATATTAAAAATAGAACTACCATGTAATCCAGTAATTCCATTTCTGGATATGTATCTAAAGAAAATCAAATTGCTATCTCAAAAGATATCTACACCCTCACTGTTGTCAGTGCAACATTATTTATGTAGCAAAGATATGGAAACAACCTAAGTGTGCTGATTCACAGAACCCATACAAATGAAGGATCCTGACATTTAAACTTTATTAGCTTCATGGTACAACTACCTCTGGCAAAAGTTCTGCACTGATGTTAAAATAATGGAACTTTATTTCAAAAATACAGGCTGAGGATATTGTTTGACCACAATCTTATTTTGGTCATCACTATTGTGAGAAAAAAAAAAAAGAGCCAACTCAGCTACCCGGGCTGCCCAGCTAAATAACATTCTAAATTCACAATAGGCATCAGCCATATGAGCCTGGGAGCCCAGAATGAAAGAGAACGTTGGTAAACCAGAGCTCACAATGAGGAAAGAAGACAATATGATGAGAGAGTCTGTAAAACCTGCCTTTGAGGAATGGCTGAAGGAAGTGAAGAACTTGGCTTTGAGAAGGGAATAATTGAAGGGCCAGCATGTACAAGAAGGAGACTTATTCTGTATTGTTCTAGAGGAACAAAGTATGAATTGCAAGATTTCAGTTCAATATAAGTCAACTCAACTCAACGTATATTCATGGCACTTATTATACTCCAGGAATTGTTTGAGGCACTGAAAATAAATCAGTGATCAAAGTGGACAAAATCTCTATTCTCAGAGTTTACATTTTGTAGGAGAGATAGACAATAACACATAAATATGTCAGGTGATGAGATGCTGATGTATCCTAAGAAGAGAAATATAGCAAAGTATCAGCAGCAATTAAGAATGAAATTTTAAAGTGTTGCCAAATACAACTGTATTGGGACTCCAGGACCGCACCCTGGGCCAAAGGCAGGTGCTAAACCGCTGAGCCACCCAGGGATTTAAAAAAAAAAAAAAGCATCAAGGGGTGCCCAGGTGGCTCAGTAGGTTAAGCAGCCAACTCTTGCTTTTGATTCAGGTCATGATCTCAGGGTCCTGGGATCAAGCCCCACATAGGGCTCCATGCTTAGCGGGAGTCTGCTAGAGGATTTTCTCTCTCTCCTTCTGCCCCTCTGCCCACTGGCACTCTCTCTCTCTCTCAAAAATAAATAAATAAATAAATAAATAAATAAATAAATAAATAAATAAATAAATCCTTTTGTAAAAGCATCAGGTACCTATGAATTAATCTAAGAAAATATGTGCAAGACTTATACACAGACAACTACAAGTTATTAGTGCGAGAAATTAAAGAAGAGTTAAATAAGTTGGAGAATATGTCATGTGTGTAGATTGCAAGTCTAACTATACGATGTCAATTTTCTCCAAAATTGATCTATAAATTCAATGTAATTTCAGTAACATTGTGTGTGTGCATGTGTACATTGGCAAGCTGGTTCTAAAACTGTATATGGAAATGCAAACGGCCAATAGCAGCTCACATGATCTTAGAAAGGAATGAAGTTAGAGGACTTACTGTCCCAGATTTCAAAATTTACTATAAAGCCACAATAAAAAAAAAAAAGTTTGGTATCTTGGCAAAAGAATAGGAAAATACATAATGGGACACAATAGAGTATCCAGAAACAGACCCACACATAGTTGGGTGTTTTATGACAAAGATAACATAAAGAACAGGAGGGAAATATTGATCTTTTCAATAATGGTGCCAAGTCAGTTGGATATTCATTGGAAAAAAATGAAAGTTGATCATAGAAAAATCTATTCTAGGAAGATCATAGATCTTAAAGTACAAGGAAAATAATAAGGGTTCCAGAAGACAACATTGGAGAATATATTCATAACCTGGTATAAGCACAGCTTTCCTCAGCAGGAGCAAGCACACTAACCATAAAGAAGACTACATTAAAAATAAGAACTTCTGTTCATGAAAAGGCACTATTAAGAGAGTGAAAAGGCAAACCACAGAATTGGAAAAAACATTTTTAATATTGATAATTGACAAAGAACCTAGAATATAAAAGGCACGCATATGTTTAGCACTGGAAGATATTGCCAAAGAACTTTCTGAAGTGGTCATACTAATTTCTATTTCTACCAGTAATAAATGAGAGTTCTTATTTTATTAACCCGATAATTCTACTCTGATATATTGCCCAACAGAAATGCAAGCACATGTACACCAAAAAACATTCATGGCAGCATTATTCATAATAGCTCAAAATCGGAAGCAACTCAAATACCCATCAAGTGAAATGGATCAAGAGATTGTGGCACAACCATGCGGGAGAATATTCTACAGCAATGAAAAAGAACAAACTCCTGCTTGAATCTCACAAGTTATTGAGTGAAAAAGATTAGATATAAAATAGTATTTACTGAATAATTCCATTAATATAAATATAAATTATGTTGTTATAAGTCAGGACAATGATTACTTTCTGAGAGTTTTACAGAATAGAAAGAGGTACAAGTGCTCATCAGGTTGTACATATTTCTAAATATGTGTTCTGCTTCAAGAAAATTTGTTAATTAAAACAAAACAAAATGATTAGGCCCCATCTGAGTTTCTTAGCTCATCTTAAGAAGGATCAGGATATAAAGAGGACATAGGCTAGAGATGAGAGTGTGAGAACACCCTCGAGCAATGAGACAGGAAACTAGTGACCCAGAAGGAAAGACAGCCAATAAGAAATTCATGGCAGGGGGATCCCTGGGTGGCTCAGCAGTTTAGCACCTGCCTTTGACCCAGGGTGTGATCCTGGAGTCCCAGGATCAAGTCCCACATTGGGCTCCCTGCATGGAGCCTGCTTCACCCTCTGCCTGTGTCTGTGCCTCTCTCTCTCTCTCTCTCTCTCTCTCTCTCTCTCTGTCTCTCGTGACTAGATAAGTAAAATTTAAAAAAAAAAAAAGGAAAGAAATTCATGGCAGCTGGATTTGTGTGTTTGTAAAGAGAGTATTATATATTTATTTTTAAGTTATTTTCTGTGCGGTGATTTGCTCTAACTTCTCTGACCCCCATTGTCTCCCCTCCCAACTTTATAAATTTTCCATAAATAAATTTTCCAACACCCTTAATAAAAGGTAAAGCAGGATAAAGAAATAGTGATGATGTGGGGTGAAAGAGAGGCTATGCTTCGGGGGATAGGAATCCCAGAGGAATGCATCTCTGAAAAGGTAACACTTGAGCAGAGAGCAAAAAGAGTGTTCCAGACTGGGAACTGGGAAAAGTGAATGGAAGTCTCTGAGGCAGGGTCTGCTGAGCACACTGAAAGCCCAACAAGGAAACCAGTGTGTATGGGAGCCAAGAAGGATTATAGGAGATGAGATCAGAGGCACAGCCCAATGATGCTGGACTTTATGGGCCATGAATTTGACTGGATTTTAGTCTAGTGAGATAGGAAGCCATTACAGACAGGGTTTTAAACAAGAAATGACATCATCCAAGTTGTTTCAAATGTATCATTCCAGTTGCTATGGGAAGAATAGATTGCAGAGAGGCAAGGGTGGATGCAGGAAAAATTAGGTTTTCTTTTTTTTTTAATTTGTATTTATTTATTTATGATAGAGAGAGAGAGAGAGAGAGAGAGAGAGAGAGAGGCAGAGACACAGGCAGAGGGAGAAGCAGGCTCCATGCAGGGAGCCTGATGCGGGACTCGATCCCAGGACCCTGGGATCACTCTCTGGGCCGAAGGCAGACGCTCAACTGCTGAGCCACCCAGGTGTCCCAGTCCCTGTTCATTTTGAACTGAAACCTGCCCCACCATCCCATCCAGCCACTGGTCATAACGGAGTGTGAGGCAGTATTTCCCAAATGTCAGGCCTTCGTGTACCACCTTCATTTTGCCAATTCTACCATGTCCAAATATCAGTGGTCTTACTCATTTTTTAATATCTTTCCTTGAAGTTACCCAATTATGTATATAGATTTACCTTAAATGAAAACTACAGCACCTTCTAAGTGGAAAACCTGTATCAGTTAGAAATTAACAGAGTAAAGAATAATATCAGAAGGAAGAGAAAGTGATGATATTAAATTCTACTTAGGAACTGTTGCCTAGCAAAGGCGCTGACTGAGCCCGAGGCAAGCTTTCTCTTTGTTAAAAAACAGATCAGCAAGTGTTAGAGGGGTGTAAAGACAAAGAATCACAAAAATGATAGTTCTTCCTAGACATAATCCATAGAATTAAGAGAACTTTCCAGTTCTCACCATGTGATCCACTGTTTCCTAACGTCATCAACCGCATACCACTCAAGACCATCTACTGCACCTCCGGTGGGAGGTGTACACACTTAGACTCCCCGGCAAAGTGGTCAAACACCTTGGCTGTGGTCAAACTAATCAGATTCCAGGTCATGCTTCTGTCACCTAACTGCTGTAAGCTTCAGTTTCTTCATCTTAAAATGTAATAATAGCTCTTCAGAGTGACACTTTCTTAATTAAAGACATTTGAACATTATGCCCAGGTACAAGTTGATCATTGAAGAGTATTAATTCAGCCTCGGGCTGCAGTGTCATTCAGTTCGGGGTGGGGGGTGGGGGGGCTTAATTCAGTCTTGGGCGCTGACTACGTTGTGCTCGAAGCCAACTACAATCTTTAAGGCATTTTGGCAAGTACTGCCACCAAGCCAAATCCCCCGCTGGGAGCCTGTATTGCTGGGCATTCGCATCTGCGGGAGGACTGGCATCTATTCTTATTAACTAGATTCTCTTCTTTGCTTTATGCTGGTGCTTGAACATTTGTTCAGCTCCCCTTATGCTGCATTTGAGGGGAAGTAAATCCGTGGGCAGAGCTGGGCTATGATGAGGATGTATCCGAGAGTCTGCAGATGTGAGAAGGTGCTCCTGTGAAGCAAGAAAATGGAAACTTTTTGCTGAGTATCCACGACGTATCAGGCGCTTTTCTGAAATATTTAATTACATTTAAGACTCTAAGAATCTCTCAAGGTAAGTGTTATTTCCATTTTACAGATCTGCATTTTTACTGGAAGTTGTTAAGCTTAGTAACTATGCAACTTTTTACTCCTTTGTCTTAATGTTACTTTGCAAACACTTGTTCGCATTACTCCATATTTTCCTTTTTTTTTTTTTAATTTTAAGGATAAATACTCCCTCTTGTTCTAAAAAAAACATTGTCAGGCACTCCTGCCTTGATGTCTTTCATTTTGAGAATTGTGTAATATCTCATTAAGTTATCCTCCCATAATTTATTTAACCAATTTCCCATTGACAGTTTGGCTTTGTTTGCTTTTACCATTTTTTTTCTTTACTAGCCTTATTTTACGTAAATAATAATAATTATTATATTATTATATTAGTATTAATTATTATATTAATATATTGTTATTATTGTTGTTTTTGTTGTTGTTGTTATTTTGCTACAAACATCTGCACATGAATATTTTGTCCTGGAAATATCCCCAAGAATGAAATTACTGCATCAAAGGGACCATTTTTGAGGTTCTTCATAGAGATTAGCAACCTGTCCACCCAAAGGAGTACGTGTTGCTTGAGGACAAAAACAAAAAATAAAAAAAAACAAAACAAAAACAGTTTTCTACAGAAGAAAATTAATTTTCCCCTTATTCAAAAAAAAAAAAAATATATATATATATATATTCGAGCGCCTGCTAGGTGGCGGGCGCCCTGCCAGGGGCTGGGGACTGGAATGAGCAAGGCCTGGTCCCGCGTCCACGAGGGCAGGGTGGTGGGTACAGGAAACGACGCGCGGCAGGTGCCTGCCTCCGGCCGGGAGCTCCCGAGCCGCGGGCGTGGGGACGCGGACAGACGCCCGCAGGGAGCCGGTCTCCAGCCCCAGAAGGTCTGCGGGAGCCGGCAGCGCTGGACCTGGTCTTGCAGAATGAGTAAGAGCTTGGGCATGGGCTTTTGGATTTCTTGTAGGGTTTTTTACCCAAAAAAAAAAAAAAAAAGTTTCCCACTCCGGGCACAGAGCAGGTTGGTGGAGTTGTCCTAAGAGCGCTCTCCTGTTCCAGGGAGGAGGATGGGGGCGGGGGGCGCTCTCCGGCTGCAGGAGCGGGGTCCCGGGTCCGGGGTCCGGGGACCCCCCGCGGTCCCGGGGCACCTGCCGCATCGCGGGGAGGCGCGCGGCTCCCCCTGGCCCGGGGCTCCGAGGTCGCAGGGCGGGCGGCCGGGGGGCTCCGCGCTCCGCAGGGGCAGGCGGGCGGCGGGCGGCGGGCGGGCGGGCGGGGGCGGAGCTCCGAGGGGCTGCGGGGGCTGCCGGACCGACCGCCGCGCCTCCCCGACGCTGCGACCTTGGGGCCCCGCCGGCGTCGCGAGCTGGGCGGGCAGCGCAGCCTCGTGCACCTCCGCGGCGGGCCCGGGAGCCCGGCCGGGGCGGCAGGTAGGACCGAGGTCGCGGCGGGGGCGGCGGGGGCAGCACCTGCCACCTGGGGGGGGGGGGCGGGCCCGCGGGGGCGACCCGGGCCGCGGGGCTCCCTCCCCGCCGTGCTTTCTAGTGAGTCCGCCGCACGTGCGACTGAGGCCCCGCGGCCAGCCCCGAGCTCCCGGCTCCCGGGCTCCCGGGCTCCCGGCCCGCAGGCGCCTCGAGGTCACCGCGGCGGCGGCACCGGGCTGGGCGGCAGGCCTGGGAGGAGCTCGGGGCTCCAGACCGGTGGGGTCTTTTATTATTTTTAAAAATGTCATTTCAAGGGGCCGAGATAGCTCAGTTGGGAGAGCGTTAGACTGAAAAATGTCATTTCAACAGGTAACACGTGCCTATGGTTTTTTAAATCAAATAATGCAAAAGTTTTATCCTCTACAATGTCTGTACTAGTATTTGTCTATGTATGTCTTTTTTTGCTCACGTCCTTTCTTACTCTTGCTCTGTCCCCTCCTTTTGATTCTTTTTTTTAAATTGTATTTATTCATGATAGACACACACACACACACACACACACACACACACACACACAGAGGCAGAGGGAGAAGCAGGCTCCCTACAAGGAGCCTGACATGGGACTTGATCCCGGGACTCCAGGATCACGCCCTGGGCTGAAGGCAGACACTTAAACCGCTGAGCCACCCAGACTGCCCTCCTTTTGATTCTTTATCCCACCTCCTGCCTAATGAAAGTACCAGAAGAAAGTGACATCACTGCCACTGCCCACATCCCATAGTCTCCAGTGTTCCCCACTGGCGCCACCCGGCTGTCTTCAAAGTCTTTCCCTGGGGTGGCCCTTGGGATAGGGAGCCCACTACAGAGAGGACACTTCATTTAACTTTCCTGAACCCTCCCAGCATTAGGGAAGAGTCTATGCTGAGTGCTATGCTATGTTCTTTCCCTTAAACTAGACTCTCCAAGTGTGATTTAAGTAGAGTCTGGAACTGAGGAGAATTAATGAAGGGTATTTCCCAAAAGTGGTTCCTAACACCTCACTAGTTACTATTCCTGAAACTAGAACTTCGCCAATTACACCTTTTCATTGCCTCTCCCTTCTCCACCCAGGACCTGCAGAGTGACAGGCAAAGGATGCTTCCTCTGTAAGAACCTCAAAAGATGGATGATCTATAGTTGTGAAGGGGCTCAGGGACATAGCTTTGTGGCAGACAACAGGGGAGGGGGATGTAGAAGAAGGTTAGAGAGGAAGAGAAGTAGAAAGGGAGGAACAGGCCAAGATTCTTGAGTGGAGAAGAATCCTGGAACACAAGGCCCTGTCATTTAGGAATAATCTCCAGGTAATTATGCTAAAAGATCACACATGTGTCTTAACTTCTTGCTAACAATCAGCACAGTCATTTCAGTTCCAAGGCTTTTACTATTCCAGGCCAAAATATATTGAGAAATGGAAAAAAAAATCAGCAAGAAACCTCATTTTTATCTATATGATAAAATAGAAGTGTTTTTAAATTATTTGTTATGAGCTAATAGGTTTTATAAGAGTTATGTAGAATGTTTAAAATAACCTAGTAGGGGGCGCCTGGGTGGCACAATTGGTTAAGCATCTGACTCCTGGTTTCAACTCAAGTCGTGATCTCAGGGTGGTGGGATAGAGCCCCTTGTTGGGCTCTGTGTGCAGTGCAGAGTCGGCTTAAGATTCTCTCTCCCTCTCTCTCTCCCCCTGCAACCCCCACCCTCTCTCTATCTCTCTCTCTCTAAAATAAATAAATAAATCTTTAAAAATAAATGAATTAATTAATGAATAGGTACTCTAAGTCACTACATTTCTTTTATTTTGTTCTCTTTTTTCATGGTGCATGACCTAGACCTGGATCCCACACATGTCAGAAAGTTCAGGTTGGTTAGAAGCTGCCACTTGTAAGAAGTCTTTTTGAATGGAGGTTAGGAGGGGAGTAGGTTAGATAATAAAGACTGATCCTTGTGGAAGGGTGGGGAAATAATGAGGAATAAATTGAGTACCAGCTTGAGTCTCATAAGGAATCAGGTATAATTCTTAAGAAAACACGGCAATGAGTAAGAAGTGAAGGAATCATTCTTTCATTCATTCATTCATTCATGCATGCATGCATGTTTGTAGAGTGCCTGGCTATGTGTTAATCACAGGGGGGAATATGGTGAATAAGACAAGGAAGATCTCTAATCTTCTGGAGCTCATAGATGCTTTAGGGAGGCAACTGTTAGTAAAAAAAAAAAATGTAAGTATTGAATATTTAATTACAAACTAAAATAAGCTCCCTAGAGGAAAGAAAGTTCTTTGAGGGTGTATACAGACTGTACTGCCAGACAAAGGAAGGCTTTCTCAAGGAGGTTTTCCTTGAGCTGAGATTCAAGAGTAGGTGGAAATATTGAAGATATAGATGGTTTTGAGATAGGACCAGAATGTATCAGCCAGAGATTGCATTTGGCTGCTAGTAATCAAGAAGTCTGGCTGCCATGTAGTGTTTGCCATATGGCACATATACACTAGAATTGACATTTCTGGGATTTGGGGAAAGGATTGATTGCGATACTTGCTATCACAGTATCTGTGTTTTCTTGAGTTGGTCATGGTTTTCCATTGCTGTTATTCTTGCTTTTAAATTAAATGTTTAATTTCATTCTTGTCAGTTCATTTTACTGTGCATAATACAATATGTGCATTGTGGCTCAAATATGAATCATCCACGTTCCCATTGCTAAGGTAGATACGTATGTAACTACCATACCAAATTTGGCTTGTACAGTGACGACTCGTTGTTATCACTTTCCCAGGACTTTCTCAGGTGAAAAGAAGTGTGGCAGGTAGACTACAATATCTTCTCGCCACTCCTACCCACTGCTCTAGTTGGTAGACTGTCAAAACATTTAGTTACTCTAAAGCTGCATGTACCTCTTCGGAATTTCACATTCAGTCCTTTAGGAAGGAAAAAAAATTACAAATTGATGCTCTAAGTAAAAGTAATATAAATCTCACAATGTATTGGCATGAGATGTTCTGTCCAAACAACATACTTCATGTGCAAACAAATATTTCCATTCGTTCAACAATATTTCTATATGCCCAACACTGTGCTAGCTACTATGGATAAAATGGATTAGTAAGACATGGTCCCAGCATTTAAGAAATTCATAGAAGTCTAAGAGGGAGGGACTCATACTTATCCATATAAGGATAGGAAAGTGTTGTGGTTGCCTTAATAACAGCTTAGTTAGGGTACAGAGATACACAGAGAGCAGAGTGGTCAGTTCTACCAAGGAGAGGAGGGGTTGAGGAAAGATTCATGGAGGAGTTAACACTTGAGATGAATCTTGAGAGAAGAGACATTCCACAAGACAAATGAGGGGAAGAGGGCATTGTAGAAGAAGGGATTTGTGTACAAAACAAACGTGTGAAACAGCATGTCAAGGTCCAGGACACACAAAGCAGCTCAAAGAGCTGAAGCACAAGCAGGGAAAAGAAGCTCATGAAGACGTGAGGCTGGCATGGTAAGCAGGCCAGATCACAAAGAATCTGCATGCCATCACATGGATAGCTTGATGGTTTTAAAATATGCACTGTGAAGGCATACAGATCCAAGTTTGAGTCATGGCTCTGCCACTTTCTAGCTGTGGGGCCTTGGTGGTTGTACTTCCCTTATTGGGTTCCTGCAAGAACTGCGGTTAAGTCATGTAGTACCCAGCACAGATTATGCATCTACTTCTTAGTGACTTTTTTTTTTCATAATTTATCCTAATGCAAAGGAAGCCACTATAAGGTTTTAAGTAGAGTGACTTAATGAGCATTTTTGACTAGACCATAGTCATTCTGGCTGCATATGGATGCTGAGTTAAAGGGGGGTAAGTTTGGAACCGAGAAACCACTTACAGAAATTACAACCCTTCAGGTGGCAATGATATCCTGAACCCTGATGGCCGTGGCAGTGGCCATGGAGAAAAGGAACCAAAGTTTGAGGTGTCTGCAAGGTACACGCCACAAAACTCACTCATTACTTGTGGGGAATGGGACTCTGGTCTGTCATTTTTGGGTTCTGTCATCTAAGTCATTTTAGGATAAACGAAAGGAAGCCAGGTATCAAGCAAGGCCTAGGGATCTGGTGTCTAGGAAGTGCTTCTGTCCAGAGGACTTAATGATGGGAACCCGAAAAAAAAAAAAAACTGTCTTTGTAATGGAGAAGACAACTTTTGTGTTACAACATAAAATAGTAGCAGGAAGGCTTAGTTGATCCATAACAAACAAAAGTCATTATCTCTTTCTCTGTCTTTCTCATATCTGGAAGCCTTTGAGTTCAAGGTGAGTGACCATTAGACTTCATCCATTTGCCACTGTCATGAAGTGGCACATACAACACTCACTCATGCCTGGTTGTTTTGTTTTTACTCTTACCTGAACTCGTCTGATTAAATTTTTTTTCTCCTTTTTTCTCAAATTCCCTCTCACAATTCACTATGCACAGGCTGGGGTGCCTCTACTAAAGCTAGTGAGGAGCGGAGGGTTGAGGTGGTCCCTATTTTATAGCGCAGTGTAGTTTTGGTAACCACATCATCCATTCATAAGATGGAAAATAATCCAGATGTGTGTGGTAGTGTGTGCTGAAAAGTGCTGGGAACTTTGTGCCCGTTTCCCCCAAATGTGGACCCTAGGAAATGCTGACTGAATGTTGGATTCAGTTGCTTGAACAACTGTGTAATTACTTGAAGCCACAGAAATGAACAGACATTATAATTAGGCAGAGCCAATGAGTGAGGGGGGAAAGTGTAAAATGAGGAAAACTAAGGTCTGCCTCTGCCCTAGACAGTCTAGTTTGGATAAAAGTGGACTTTCCATCTCTGTGACTTTGGGTGAGATATCTTACCTCTCTGAAGCTCGGTTTTTACTGGTGGATATTCCTTTGGATATCTGCAAAACTGAGGTAATGTCTCCTTCCAAGGGTGGTTGTGAGGTTTAAATGAACTGTATATGGAGAGTGCTTAAGACAATGCCGGGCATATGGTGGCTGCTTAACTGGTCCGTATCCTTTGGCTCAGCCTATGTTGGAGATCTTTCCTTACACTGATATAACAGGAAGAATGAAGATTTCTTAGGTTAAGTAACCTGAATTAATTGGCTTTTATGTGTTTCTCATCTATAATTGATTTTTTTCCCTGGGAACTGGGGTGGAAACCTGTTTTCCTCCACTCTCTGGGAACGCTTATCAGTACGATGGGGGCAAAGGTAATGTGACACCTGCAGGGAGAAAACTAATTTTAGCTATTCTTTCAACAAGTCTTTCGCATACATACGAGCAAAATCACTAACAGTAAGAAAATGAAGTGATTTGACTTCTTTCTCCCATGTTTTTTGTTGGTGGAGTTCCTAACAAGCATGTTTCTTATTTATTTGCTGATTTCCATGTAGAAAGAGAGAAGCAGGATCAAAAATACTGTTACTGTTTCCTTCCACCCCCAACAAGCTGTTTGTCCTTAGGAAAAAAAGTTGTTTTTTTCCTCTTAATAGAAGTTGATGGTTGAAAAATACCATCATATCCTCCATTTAGTCCTTCTAAAGATTCTATAATTTGACATAAGCCTTTACTTTTAGTCCAACAAGCATTGGTTGGGCTCCAGCTGCATGTCAGGCATTAAGTTAGCACCGCACACTCAGACAGGCCAGCCTTGATACCCAGATCTCCAGTCTGGTAGTCCTTGTGGAAGAGGGTGGGTAGAGAGAGGAGGGGATGTGCCACCTGTTCAGAGAGAGCCAGTGAGAGCAGAACCATCAGATCAAGGCTGTCTGCCACAGCTTCAGGCCCCTAGTCCATCAGATCACGTGCTCCTTCAGGTCAGGATCCTAGCTCCTCCTTCCTACACCCCAAGACCCTACCCAAGGGGGCCCTTTTGTGCTGTTTGTCAATGGAGAGATCAAGAGATAAAGGCAGTGAGGAGGCCATGGCCTTCTCTTTCTGTCTTCTTAAAACCAAAAATATTTTAAACAAAATTTCACTCTACAATTATCTGGTTTTCACCCTCATCTTTTGAGGGGCAGCACAGCCTCGTGGTTAAAAGTCTGGGCTTTGGAGTTACACTGCCCAGGCCTGTGTCCCAGCTCTACAGTTTCCTAGTTGTGTGACCTCGGGTGAGTTATTTAACCTCTCTGTGCTCCAGTTTGCTTACCTATAAACTGGGATTATTAATATTACATATGTCATCAGGGTTTTTTATTAAGTTATAATTGACATACATTTTATTGGTTTCAGGTATATAACATAATGATTTGATATTTCTATCTATTGCAAAATGATCACAGTAAGTCTAGTTAACATCCAGCACCATAAAGAGTTACATTTTTTTTTCTTGTGATGAGAACTAAGATCTACTCTCTTAGCAACTTCTAAATACACACTACAGTCACCATGCTATTCATTACATCCCCATGACTTATTTTATAACTGGAAGTGTGTACCTTTTGACCCCTTTCACCCACTTCACCCACCTTATTTTGCCCACTCGGTTGTTAAAAGACTTTAAGGGCAGCCCTGGTGGCGCAGCGGTTTGGCGCCGCCTGCAGCCTGAGGTGTGATCCTGGAGACCCGGGATGGAGGCCCACGTTGGGCTCCCTGCATGGAGCCTGCTTCTCCCTCTGCCTCTGTCTCTGCCTCTCTCTCTGTGTGTCTATGAATAAGTAAATAAAATCTTAAAAATAAAAAAATAAAAGACTTTAAAAAGCTGGTGCGCATTGTTCGACCCCATCCAACACAGACAGAAAGTCATATTCAGTGTTGAAACCCCAGAGTCCAGCTGGGTGCCTAGTACATTGGAGGAGCTGAATGAATGAATGAATCTCGATATGTAGACAGCTATAGCAGTGGTGATAAAAGCACTTTCCTCATATCAACTCATATGATCCTCAGAACATCTCAGGAGAGATAAATAAGGGAGATGAGCAAGATGGGTATCATCATCTCCATCTTACAAATGAGAAAACCGTGAAAACAGGACTAGAGATGAGAGAGTGAATTTATGCTCCTGAGTGCATTTATGTCTAGCCCTCGACTCTTGCCACTATCTGGCTGTCTCTCGATCTTATGCAGGCTTTATGGAACCCAAAGGATATCTAATAGCAAAAGTGAACACACGTAGCTCTTTTAGCTTTCTGAAGAAATGAACTCCTTACTGTAAATATACTCCATCAAATTGCAACTTCAAGTTAAACTTGAAGTTTGGAAAATTTCTTTTTGGGGGGAAAGCAGAGGATTTTTTAGGGGAATGAGGAAATTCTTTTTAAGGGTGAATTAATTAATTAATTAGCAGAGAATCATGAAGGAAAATATTGATAGATTTTATTATATAAACATTTAAAATACTATGTATAAAAGTCATAACTAAATTAAAAGGAAAATAAACTAAAACAAATTGTACCAAATATGCCAAAAGGTTAAAAGTTTCAGTATCTAAAGAGCACATAGAATTTAATAGGAAGAACGTTAAAAATGTGGTTTCCAAAAAGTGGGCAAGGGGCACCTGGGTGGCTCAGTGGTTGAGCGTCTGCCTTTGGCTGTGGTTGGTGAACATATACAAATGTTTTAACTTTACTCGAATAAAAGAAATAAGAATTTTTAAAAATGGTATACTGGTTTATTTATTTTTTATTTTTTATTTTATTTTTTACTAGTTTGTTTATTAAGAATACTAAGACTTTAAAGATAATGGAATGGAAGAGTGGAACGAAATGGCTACCCTTGTAACACGTTATCTGGAAACCAACTGTCTTAAAATTGTTTGTGGCCCTTGACCAAGGTTTTCAGTTTCTGGGACTCTAGCCTAAAGAAATTATCAGTAATATGGTTAGAGTCTTATACCTGAGGATGTTCTTCACAGTGTTTATTTATGAAAATGAAATGCTAGAAACAACCCGTGTGTCCAATAGTAAGGGAGTGGTTATATCAATTATGGTGGGGGTAGGGGGAGCAACATAATCTAGCAGCTAAAAGCATGGATTCTGGAGTCTCACCACCTGGGTTCAAATCCTGACTCTGCCACATATTAGCATGTAATCTTGAAAACCTCCCCAATCCTTACTTTTCTCATCTACACAAAGGGAATGACAAGAGTACCTACCACATAGGCTTATTTTGTGGCTTAAATTAATCATTCACAATTCCAAAATCCTCAAAGCCCTAAAAATCTAATGATTTTTTATGACTTTATTACCAACAAAACATAATTGAACTGACATAACCTTATCCCACTTACTATACACATATTCTGTGACTATCATCAATCTTAATCCTTTTCTATCGTTTTACTCTCCATGCAGAATCTCTAAGGTTCTCTTTTTAAATTAATAACCTTCATGCACTTGTGAAAAGATTAACTTGGAGGCCAAAGCTAACTGGATGCAGGTGTATCTACTTTGAGCCAATTTCTTGGCCAAGAAAATTTTTCCAATTCCTCCAGCCCAGGAGGGGGGAAACTTTTTTTTTTTCAAACTTTAAGGTTGGGGATATTCTTAACATGTAGATTGCTGAGCTCCACCCCCAGAAATTCTGAGTAAGTAGTTCTGGGGTAGAACCAAATGTCTGTAAATCTTACCAGCTCCCAGGGTGATGCTGGGGATACTGATCCATGGACCACACCTTAGGTAGCCCTGCTTAGATCCATTCCCTCTTTAATTTTTATCATCCCTTACATTGTACCTTTCTGATATGAACATTTTCATTTCTGGAAATCTTCAACTTGTTTTTTATGTCATCATTCTCTTATCCTCTCCTTCCCATGCCATGATTTTATTTCCAGAAGTAGTAATATAAAATTTTCTATCACTCTCTAAGCACTTATGATGCTACAGTAACTGTGTTAGTGCTTTGTTCATATTATTTGTTTCATCCTTTCACCAATCCTCATTTTAGAAATGAGAAAATTGAGGTCCTAGGACTCCTAGCAAGTGGGAGGATCAAGTCCTCTTGGTCCCAAAGCCCAAGCTCTTCCCATTTTACTGTTCTGTCCATGGTGGTTCATGTATCCAGCCAACATGACTTCTCATTCCTGCTTCAGCTGCCTAGATCCTGCCAAGTCCCCAATCTAGAACCCCCTCTCTCCTTATCATTATCCAGATCCCATTCAGGCCTATGCCAGGAAGCTTCCTCAGCTACACCCGCCCACAGCCAACACCCCACCACATCTGCCGTTCTTACCTGGCCATTTATCATACGTGTTTACATTTTCACATTAAGTGATTTCATCTTCCTAACTGAATTTGAAACCTGTGAAAGCAGGGCCCATTTCATGCATCTCTGGGTCTCCCTTTGGAATAGCCATGGTGGGGACTGGTTGCTTCCCTTACCCACACCCCCATCCCTACTCTTCTCCTGTCCTAAGGATTCCCCCTATCTCTACCTTGTCCCTTCCTATTTTGGTGAAATCAAGCCACATCAACAAGAAGTGGAAAAACAGTCCAACAGTAACCCTTCTTATCACCTCCCCTGCATGACAGCTGTGGGTGGTTTGCTAGTGTTTGCCCTGAGTTCCGCAGGATCATGAGAAGGAACTTTCCTCTGAGACCCTGTATTTGGCAGAGAAGCACTAGCAATACCCTGCAACTCTTGGTTCTCCTTAAGATGTTCCAGATACCCTTCCTCCCCTTCCATATTAACTCAAATTCCTTTTCCATTATTTTACTTCCCAGTTTCACTCTGCACCCTTCATTGAATGTCTTCATTCAAGTATGTGAGGAGTTCTCAACTGCCCACTCCCAGTCTATACCTCTGTGGAGCTACTTTCCCGCGTTGTGAAATCTATTAGGGCCAGTACGATGGGACCCATTCATTTGGTCTGTACACTTTGGTTATTCCTTTCTCCCCCCCCTTCCCTCCCTCCTTCCATTCTGCCTTCCTCCTTCTTTTTGAGGTCCCTGTTCCTGCTGTTGCTTGAGTGGTGTTATGAACTCACTATGACGGCTTACACATCTCAGGCTTAAAAATCTTCCTTTTGCAATCTTCCACAAACTTGTCATTATCTCCTTGTAAGCGGTCTGCAGAGCAGCTGGGCCTCGTAGCAAAAGGGTGAAACTTCCCATGGTGCTTTCACTTCCTCCCCGTCCATTAGTAGGAAAGTGCTAGCTGTGTTTGTGTTACTGCCTCATGCAGCTATGCTGCTAACATACACCACTAGGACACGATTTTAGATTCCATTAGTTTTCTTGTTCAGAAGGTTTTTTTCTGACTCACATTTATGTGGCAGTTTTGTGGGGGCCCGGATGCTTTTCTTTAGTATCTCCTGTACCTGAATTCCTTCTCTTTGGTGCCTCCTTCCATGTGCTATTCTTGGTAGCTTTCAATATGAAACCCTAAGAAAAAAAATTCTAAGGAATACCATTTACTGTTTCTTTAGTGTTTATCATGTAGTAGATGCTGTGCTAAGCATTTTTATATACCTTGCTTAGTTTAATCCTATCAGAAACTTTAATTAGGCATTACCCCAATACAATGGAGACACTGGGGTTTAGTGAGTTTAAGTGATTTGCCTGATGTCTCATGGCCAGTAAATGGAGCAGCCTACAGTCAAGCCTGGGTCACATTATTCCAAAGCCCAGAGTCAAAATTTAGTTTCTGGGAGATTTGTTCTATTCTCCAAAAAATGTGATGATTTTACCAAACGCTCTCTCATGTACTGCGATGACAGTATAAATGAAAACACTCTTATCGGAAGGCAATTTGGCAAAACATATTATAAGCTTTTAAAATGTTCCTACCCTTTAATCTAACAATTCCAATGCCTGGATTTATGCTAAGGAAAGAATCATTAATATGTGCAAAGATTTAACCCTAAGGAAGTTTAGGGAGGCAATATTCATATTATGAAAAATTTGAAATAGGTTCCATATCCAACAGAAATTTCCATAAATAGGTTATCCAACAGAAATTCCAAATAGGTTCCATATCCAACAGAAATTCCAAATAGGTTCCATATCCAAGGAAATTAAGTATGATACATAGAGGTAACCATTATAAATTATTTGGAAAAAGAATATTCGGTGGCATAGAAATGTGTTCATGATATAATAACTACTATAGGATTTCAGATCACATCCAGTTTTGTAAAAACAGATGCAACAAAATAGATTCAAAGGGAAATGATACAGAGCTAGAGACACAGATATGTAGTATATATTTAAAAAATGAAGCTCTCAGATAAATGGGGTGGAATTAAGACTAATATTTATTTTCTTCTTTTATCATTTTGTCTACTTCTTAAATTGACATTGAAGTTTTTTAACTTATTTTTCTTCTTTAATTGGAAAAATGTCTGTGTGTTGTTTGAAGTCTTTGAAACTCCATCTTGGTCATTTCCTCTGTGGATGCTTTCATGCTAAAGACTTCTTGGATGTTCTTTTTGCCCACCCATCTGCTGGGCTCAACTGGAAAGCTGATCACGTGTGTTGGAAATGTTGGCATGACACCAAGCTCATGTGTGGTATTTTGTACATTGTGGTTGAGGAAGCATACTTAGAGCTTGTTTGATCCAAATCCTGTTCCTGGTCTAACCTAACTAAACATCCTCTCCTCCTCCTTCTGCTATCTGGTTCTGTGAACACTGGCAACCATTCTTTTTCCTCTAGAACAGCAGTCAGCCACCTTTCCTTACCTTCACTCACTCTGAAGAAAATTTCACACTTTTTTGTTACAAGGTCTTTGACCGCTGTTCATATTTACCAGTGCTCTTTTTATAATTTCCTCCACAAACAACCTTTATTACAGATACTTGAGTTCCATCTTCCCAGCTTCCTTAATAACTTTTTTTTTCTTAATGCATGTTTTCATTCATTTTTTTCCTTTGCCTCAGTGCACTTGAGTTTCCTGACCAGGGTATCTCCCAACTGCTTCATGCTGATGACTTACGTACATCCACCACACCTCTCTACTCATCACATTGCCTCCCCTTCTTTCAGGTCTCAGGGTGTCTTTGGAAAGCACCTCCCATTCTTTATTTCTGCTCTCATCACTTTGATCATCTCTCTGCTGGCTTCCTTCATTGACCCCTTTGCAGTCCCCACTTCTGCTTCTAGAGAGTCCACCTGTCTGTCTCTCATCTATTTATACTCTCCATTCGGCTGATAATCCTTGCCCTTTTCATTTCAGCCTTTGATGTGGACCTTCTCTGAAGTGTTTTTTCAGATATTTTTAAAGCAAGTTCCACCACTCGGGTTCCTGAAGGGGATGTGGAGCTTTCTGACTCATGCCTTTTTCTTCAGAGCATAATCAATTGTAGAAGGAATAGTTTAATTTTAGAAAATAAAATACTAAAACAAAACATCAATTAGCCTTCCCTCTATTTTAAAAAATGTATATATTGGTTTTAAAAAAAGCAAGTAATCTTTGAAAAGACCAAATTACCCTTGACCAAAAAAACAAAGAAAAAAAGCTCATGACACAGTATTTCCACCTCTAAGAATGAGTCCTAAGGAGATAATTGTACAAGTGTTAAAGAAGTATTTGAATATAGGTTAATTGAAATGTTGTTTGTAATAGAAATAAATAAATAAATAAATAAATAAATAAATAAATAAATAATCTTAAAAGCCCAGCAGGAGATGATTGGTTATGTAAATTTTGACTCAGTTATACCATTAATCACTATGAAGTGATTAAATATGATTGTTATGTATTAATGGAAACAACTAGATTTGTCAAATGAAAAAATACTGGGTGAAATCCCATTTTTGTAAAATTATACATGTATGTGTAAATATATAGTCACCAAAAGGAGGTCTCTGGTGATGGCTTTTTTAGGTGATTTTTAGTTTTCTGTTTCTTTTGATGTCTTCTTTATACTTTCCTACATTACTTTTATATTTTACAGTTAGGAAATACTGTGTTTTTTTTGTTTTTTTTAATGATTTTATTTATTTATTGAGACACACACACACACACAGAGAGAGAGAGAGGCAGAGGCACAGGCAAAGGGAGAAGCAAGCTCCATGCAGGGAGCCTGATGTGGGACTCGATCCAGGGTCCCCAGGATCAAACCCTGGGCTGCAGGCGGCGCTAAACCACTGCGCCACCGGGGCTGCCCAGGAAATACTGTTTTTAAACCAAAAAAAATTTAGCTTCTTTTCTTAGTAGATGACATAACTAACTTCAATATTTGATTCCTCCTTTTATATTTTCCTAACATTTTACAATGCAAATATCAAACATGGCTTGACTTATTACGAAATATGTCATTCATACTAGAGATAATATAATATACATGTATGGTTAAAGAATAATAATAAAATAGATATCTATATACCCATAATCAGCTTAAGAAAATTAATTCTTTGGGACCCCTCTTTGCCTCTAATCAAGCCCATCCTGTTCCTTCCTCCAAAGAGGTAACTATTCCCAAATTTGTATTTCACATTCCTTTACCTTATAGTTTTATGAAATATGTATATGTTCAAGTTGATTATGCTACAACTTGTGTTACTTTAATCCACACTGGTTCATATGCAATGAGTAAATAAGGGAATTGTGTCAATATACACAAAAGTCACATCATTTAATAATATTTTTCTCACACATAAATATTCTGTACTACTAAGGAGCCGTAGCTAACTGCAGAGGACACTCACAAGGTTGAATGCAGCAAGCTGTGAATTTCTCTGTTCACAAAACCTATTCACCCCAAGTTCTTCTCTTGGCTCATTTTATCCTCATACTCTGGGAAGGGCTTGTACTTATCCAGGAAGTGCTTATTATACAGTTCTTCCTGACTTTCAGGCTTAGGATCTTTGTGCTAAGGCAGCTTCCTCAACCTTCCTTCCGCCTTCTTCTAAGAAGCTATTTTCTGGGGTGCCAGGGTGGCTCAGTTGGTTAAGTGTCTGCCTTTGGTTCAGGGCATGATCTCCTGGTCCTGGGATGGAGCGCCACTTCGGGCTCCCTGCTCAGTGGAGAGCCTGCTTCTCCCTTTCTCTCTCCCTCTGCCTCTCCCGCTGCTTGTGCTACAGCTCTTCTCTCTCAAATAAATAAATAAAATCTTTTTAAAAAGCTATCTTCATATTTTCTATAAGATCAATTCTAATATTTCTAGACATATTTATTAAGAATGCACATGTCTTATAATCATCCTAATGTTTTATTAGTATTTTTATTGGTTTTATTAATATTCTGTTTACAAAGTTATCTAGAAAGTTTTCTATTTTTCCTATAGGAAAATAGTCCATAATCTCTGTTACTGTAAATGCATGGTTTTACAGAATGAGTATTTTTTTAAATACATACATTACATTATACCAGAGACACCTGTATCCCTAAACCATATCGTTTAATTTGCATTGTTTTGAATTTTGTTCAAATAGAATCATACTGTTTGCATACTTCAGTGTGCATTTCTAAAAATACTGCATTTGTGAGAGTAATCCATGTTAATGACTAGAGCCATGGTTCATCCACTTTCACTGCTGTGTAGAATTTCATTCTATGAGTGTGCCAAAGTTTATCTATCCTGTCGATCAGCATTTGGTATTTGGAGTTGTCTGGTGTTACTTTTTAAATGTTGTTATAAACAGTGTTGTACGTGACTCCTTGGCAGACATGCAAGAGTCTCTAGGGCATTCTACCTAGGGGTCAAATCGCTAGGTGCTAGGTTTAGGGTATGCACATCTCCATGTTTACTAGACAATGTGAAATAGATTTCCAAAGTGATTTTACCAATTTAAACTTCCATGATCAGTATATGACAGTTCTCATTTATCTACATCCTTGCCAACAGTTGTTACCAAATTGTAATTTGATTACTGATGTATGTTTCTTTCCTTGTCTATTCATATTCTTTTCCCCTCTAAAATGCCTTTTCATGTCTTTGCCCATGACTTTTCCCATCGGGGGGCTTCTATTTCTCCTTCAATAGGAATGCTGTATATTCTGAATGCCACTTCTTTTTCAGTTACATTGCTGCAACTATCCTCTTCCTGTTTGCAGCCTGTATTTTCACTTTATAGGATCTTTTTTATGAACAGCTCTTAGTTTAACGTAGTTGAATTTGTCATCTTTTCTTGTATCTTAAACATCTTAAACTTATTTGAGAAACCTTTCCATACTTGGGGTTATAAGCCATTCTGCATTTTCTTCTAATTGTGTGTTTGTGTGTGTGTGTGTGTCTGTGTCTGTGTGAACCACAAACCTTTTTTTAATGGAAAATGGAATGCCTTGTTAATGTAAATCCTATCTTAAAATGGCAGAGAACACATTTATTTAAAGAAAAAAGTGGGGGGGAGGGGCAAGGTGGCAGAAGAGCAGGGTCCCCAGGTCACCTGTCCCCACCAAATTACCTAGATAACCTTCAAACCATCCTGAAAATTTACGAATTCGGCCTGAGATGTAAAGAGAGACCAGCTGGAATGCTACAGCGAGAAGAGTCCGCGCTTCTATCAAGGTAGGAAGACGGGGGAAAAGAAATAAAGACACAAAAGGCCTCCGAGGGGGAGGGGCCCCGCGAGGAGCCGGGCTGAGGCCGGGGCGAGTGTCCCCAGGACAGGAGAGCCCCGTCCCGGAGGAGCAGGAGCTGCACCAACCTTCCCGGGCGGGCGGAAAGGGGCTCGCAGGGAGTTGGAGCAGGACCCAGGAGAGCGGGGATGCCCTCGGGCTCCCGGGGACACTAACAGACACCTGCGAGCGCAGGAGAGTGCTCCGAGCTCCCTAAGGGCTGCAGCGCGCACGGCGGGACCGACCGGAGCAGCTCGGAGGGGCTCGGGAGCGGCTCCAGGGAGGGAGCTGCGGGGCGGGAGCGCGAATCCACACAGCGCAGGCCCCGGAGCACAGGGCGCCGGGACACAGCCCAGGATCCGGCCTCCCCCGGGACAGGCAGAGGCCGGGAGGGCCCAGGACAGCGAGGACGCTCCTGCCCCGAGCTGAGCAGATCAGCGGCCCCGCCCCGGAGCCTCCAGGCCCTGCGGACGGAGAGCCGAGAGCCCCGAGCCCCGTAGTTCCTGCGGAGGCTGAATCCAGGCTTCCAGAGTTGCCATAGCAACTGCTGCTGTTCCTCCTGGGGCCTGACCGGGTAAACAACCCCCGCTGAGCCCTGCAGCAGGCAGGGGCAGAGCAGCTCCCCCAAGTGCTAACACCTGAGAATCAGCGCAACAGGCCCCTCCCCCAGAAGACCAGCTAGAGGGACCAGTGATACTCCCCTGTGTTCCAATACAACTTGTTTTTGGCCACTCTGCACTGAGCAAAATGACTAGAAGGAAAACCTCACTTCAAAAGAAAGAATCAGAAACAGCCCTCTCTCCCACAGAGTTGCAAAATCTGGATTACACTTCAATGTCAGAAAGCCAATTCAGAAGCACCATTATACAGCTACTGGTGGCTCTAGAAAAAAGCATTAAGGCCTCACGAGACTTCATGACTGCAGAATTTAGATCCAATCAGGCAGAAATTAAAAATCAATTGAATGAGATGCAATCCAAACTAGAAGTCTTAACGACGAGGGTTAACGAGGTGGAAGAACGAGTGAGTGACATAGAAGACAAGTTAATGGCAAAGAGGGAAACTGAGGAAAAAAGAGACAATCAATTAAGGGGCCATGAAGACAGATTAAGGCAAATAAATGACACTCTAAGGAAGAAAAACCTACGTTTAATTGGGGTTCCCGAGGGCGCCGAAAGGGACAGAGGGCCAGAATATGTATTTGAACAAATCCTAGCTGAAAACTTTCCCAATCTGGGAAGGGAAACAGGCATTCAGATCCAGGAAATAGAGAGATCCCCCCCTAAAATCAATAAAAACCGTTCAACACCTTGACATCTAATAGTGAAGCTTGCAAATTCCAAAGATAAAGAGAAGATCCTTAAAGCAGCAAGAGACAAGAAGTCCCTGACTTTCATGGGGAGGAATATTAGGGTAACAGCAGACCTCTCCACAGAGACCTGGCAGGCCAGAAAGGGCTGGCAGGATATATTCAGGGTCCTAAATGAGAAGAACATGCAACCAAGAATACTTTATCCAGCAAGGCTCTCATTCAAAATGGAAGGAGAGATAAAGAGCTTCCAAGACAGGCAGGAACTGAAAGAATATGTGACCTCCAAACCAGCTCTGCAAGAAATTTTAAGGGGGACTCTTAAAACTCCCCTTTAAGAAGAAGTTCAAGTAACTCTGAACGTGAATGGGCTTAATGACCCCATCAAAAGGCGCAGAGTTTCAGACTGGATAAAAAAACAGGACCCATCTATTTGCTGTCTACAAGAGACTCATTTTAGACAGAAGGACACCTACAACCTGAAAATAAAAGGTTGGAGAACCATTTACCATTCAAATGGTTCTCAAAATATACCCTAAAAACTACAGAACACTTCTGAAAGAAATTGAGGAAGACACAAAGAGATGGAAAAATATTCCATGCTCATGGATTGGCAGAATTAATATTGTGAAAATGTCAATGTTACCCAGGGCAATTTACACGTATAATGCAATCCCTATCAAAATACCATGGACTTTCTTCAGAGACTTAGAACAAATTATTTTAAGATTTGTGTGGAATCAGAAAAGACCCCAAACAGCCAGGGGAATTTTAAAAAAAGAAAACCATATCTGGGGGCATCACAATGCCAGATTTCAGGTTGTACTACAAAGCTGTGTTCATCAAGACAGTGTGGTACTGGCACAAAAACAGACATATAGATCAATGGAACAGAACAGAGAACCCAGAAGTGGACCCTGAACTTTATGCTCAACTAATATACGATAAAGGAGGAAAGACGATCCACTAGAAGAAAGACAGTCTCTTCAATAAATGGTGCTGGGAAAATTGGACATCCACATGCAGAAGAATGAAACTGGACCACTCTCTTGCACCATACACAAAGATAAACTCAAAATAGATGAAAGATCTAAATGTGAGACAAGATTCCATCAAAATCCCAGAGAAGAACTCAGGCAACACCCTTTTTGAACTTGGCCACAGTAACCGGAGAAGGACAAACAGTGTATGTTCTCATTCATTTGGGGAATATGAATAATAGCGAAAGGGAATATAAGGGAAGGGAGAAGAAATGTGTGAGAAATATCAGAAAGGGAGACAGAACATAAAGACTTCTAACTCTGGGAAATGAACTAGGGGTGGTGGAGGGGGAGGAGGGTGGGGGGTGGGGGTGAATGGGTGACGGGCACTGAGGGGTACACTTGACGGGATGAGCACTGGGTGTTATTCTGTATGTTGGTAAATTGAACACAAATAAAAATTAATTAAAAAAAATAAAATAAAGAAAAAAGTGAATTCACATTGTATTGAGCTGCAACATGGTGGCGGGATTTGCTTTTGTTCCTTAAAAGATTCCACAAGTTCAAGGTAACTCTTGAGAGTCAACAGTTCATCTCCCTACCTGGGAACTCAGAGTGAGTGGGGTTTTGTAGTGGCAGATGAAGTGGGGGTACAGGTGCGGGTAGGAGTAGGGTTGGGAGTGTGAGACTCTGCTTCCCCAAGTCCTTTGCCTATTACATTTAAGTCTTGAAGCCATTTGCAGTCAATTTTTGTGTATAATTGATTACAGGTCCAAATTCACTTTTCCCACATGGTTAACCAGTTGTCTCAATGTCATTTAGGTATAGTCCACTCTTTCTCCCACTGATATAAAACCATCTCAATTATCAAGGTTCTGTGTATGCATAATTCTCTTTCTGTATTCTCTGTTTTATACTAATTATCTTCTCTGCCATTATCAACTATTTCAGTTATTCCAGCATAATACTGTTTTGGCAGCTGGTAGGGTGAGCCCCTCTCCCACTTTCTTATTTTCGGGATTACTGAATATTCTAGGCCTTTGTTCATCCATACAAATTATAGAAGCAATTTGTCAAGGTGTGTGGATGCAACACACAAATCTGTTGAGATTTTTATTAGAATTGTAGTGAATTATAGATCAATTTGGAGAGAATTTACATGGTAACAATATTGAGTCTTCCATGAACACAGTAGAGATCTCAATTTATTTAGATTTTCTTCAGTATCTTTCAATAATGTGAAATTTTCTCCAGAAAGTTCTTGCACATCTTTAGTTCTTTATGTTCTTGAGAAACTTACTATTTTCTATTATAAATAGTATTTGTTGGGATGCCTGGGTGGCTGCCCAGGTTTAGTGCCTGCTTTCAGTCCAGGGCGTGATCCTGGAGTCCCAGAATCGAGTCCCACATCGGGCTTCCTGCGTGGAACCTGCTTCTCCCTCTGCCTGTGTCTCTGCCTCTCTCTCTGTGTGTCTCTCATGAATAAATAAATAGAATCTTTAAAAAAAATAGTATTTATTTACAAAGTATATATTTCTGTTATTGATGATTAATAGAAATGCAATTGGCTTTTATCTACTATATAACTGGCAACTTTGCTAAATTCTCTTATGAATTCTAGTTATATGTATGTAGATTCTAAGACTGTCATGTTATCTATAATTAATGACAATTTTATTTTTCTAAACCTTACACTTTTGATACCTTCCTATTGTATTACTAAATTGTCAAAAACCTCTGAGAAGTGTTGATGATCGGGCATCCTTGGCTCGTTCCTGATTTTGAAAGGAGGGCTTTTAACATTTTCATCATTACATAAAGTGTTTGGCACCTCTAGCATGGAGAAGCCTTGTATATTGGAGCACACTTTTCTCATACTTGATTGGGAAGAGCTCAAGTTTAGCCCTGGAGCAAGAGACAAAATCCTATGCCTTAGATCTAGATTATTTAGGCTAATGTAGTACAGGAAAAGGATTTTCTGTGTGGCCACTAGAATTTGACAATGGGGTTTGGGGCCAAAGCCCCAGCTAATATTCTCTGCACAATTTTCCTCTGATACGTTGAGGGCAGGATTTGAATAGTTCTGGGTCCCAGCCAAACCACTTCCTAATACAGTGGGTGGGTATCAGAATCACACATTGGTGGGCCCTACCTCAGAGCTTATGACTCAGCAGGCATGGGGTGGGCCTCAGAATTTGCATTTCTAAGAAGTTCTCAGGTGATGCTGATGCTGCAAGTCATAGAACCACACTTAGAAAAATACTGTCCTAGGGGCCCCTGAGTGGCTCAGTTGGTTAAGCATCCAGCTCTCAATCTCAGCTCATTTCTTGGTCTCTGTCTCAGCACATACCTTGATCTCAGGGTTGTGAGTTCAAGCCCATGCTGGGCGTGGAGCCTATGTAAAAACAAAAACAAAACACTGTCCTAATACCATCTCTTTAAAACATCCCAACAGTAACAATCAAGAGACAAGGTAACAAAATTATTAAAATGCCTGAGAAGGAAAGAGGGACACTGCAACCACGATTACCACCTGGACTCCATGACTAGAGGATGATAGATGGCCACTCCAAACATGGGAGCAATGAAAGAAGAGGGAAACACAGGAGGAAATGGGAGATTTGGGACAGAACAATGAAGAGAATTCCTGAGAAAGTATGAAGGAGACCACAAATAAGCAAATAAATCAAGTGGGGCTCTTTATTCAGTTTGCACCCAACAAAGGACATAGAAGGGAAGAATGACAGTGAGAACTGCATAGCTTTTGGGAGGGGCAGTGACAAGATGGCCATTTAAGCAACAATTCCTTGCTAAGATCTGTTCTATAAAGAGATGGGCCTCTGCCAAGTAAGATACTAAATGCTGGATAAATCAGAAACCCACGCCCCAGGAAGTAACAGACTTAATGCAAGTTTCCTATTAAACACATAAACTGGATTTAGTCTTAAAGTAGATATGAAAAGGGAAGGTACTGCAAACAGACAAGCCTTAAAGTCATGTTCATCACCTCAGGAACTGAAGTCCCTGCCATAGATGCTTTTACTTGGGTTCAGGGACAATGAGGTGGCAGGAGTGGGACAGGGAGAGTTGGAGGAAGTTGGATTCATTGCCCTACTGGAGGGAAAGCAGTGCCAGAGATGCCAGGGAGAGCCAAAGACTAACCCTGGGGATCCCTGGGTGGCGCAGCGGTTTGGCGCCTGCCTTTGGCCCAGGGCACGATCCTGGAGACCCGGGATCAAATCCCACGTCGGGCTCCTGGTGCATGGAGCCTGCTTCTCCCTCTGCCTATGTCTCTGCCTCTCTCTCTCTCTCTCTCACTGTGTGCCTATCATAAGTAAATAAACATTTAAAACAAAACAAAACAAAAAAAAACAAAGACTAACCCTGCACATAGGACTGGAATCATACCAGGCTTTTGACCCTGGATTTTTACTCTACAGTATAAATAAGCAAGTGATAAAAGACAGGAAGGGCATAAGTTCTCCATTCCCCTTCTATACCGGCTGCCAGCCAACTTCCTGTCAAGGGTTAGCTGGCTCTCTGGGCCATCATGTCTTAAAGCTGTCTCTGACTTTGATGATTAGTGTACAACACCTCATAGCTGGAAGGAACCACAGAGGTGGTCCTCACTTGCTGGTCAGGAGTGACTAACCAAAAGTCAACCTCGGTAATTGCATTCATTTACTTTATTTTACATATTTGTCTTTAGGATTGTTTGATTCGGTTTATTTACATGTGAAAACATATAAATCAGTATCTCCATATTTGCCCTATAAAATCTGAAAAGCTTGCCTTGGATATATGTAGTATGTTGCCTCTAGGTAAACTCAAGTAGTTTCATATGTATAAGTGCATAGAAACCATTGAGAATTATATCCCTGTGAGGGATTTTGCTCCCAAATTAGCTACAAACAATTTTTAAGCAAGTTGCTTCAATGTTCTGGGATGCACTCCTCTTGTGAGGCTAGAAGTAAAAGACTTTAAGTTCCAAGAAGGAAAGGTGTGGTATAAATTCAAGATAATTCTTAAAAGTGTAGATTCTTCTAGTGGGACATGAAGATCCTCTGTCCACACTCACCCACAGTCAGATGTCCCCTCTGCTTCCCTCATCCTTGTTCCTCCAGCCTCTTCCTGAACACTTTTATACCCTCACTTGGGGAGGCGTATATTTCCATTGTTTTCTCATGCTATTGAAAACCTACTAGGTTTGTACCTCATTACACAGTTTTGATACTTAGAAAATTCTTTCTTACATCACCCAAAAATCTGTCTCCCTGGAATTTCTGCCTGCCTGTCTGTTCTTGGTACCCACCAAGAAAAAGAAACCTAAGACCTCTTTCAGCATCCTAAAGACTCTAATCATGTCCTAAGAGTTCTTTTCTCCCAACAAACTATCAGGGTTAGTTCCACAATTGTTTCTTCCTCAGGGCTTCATTTTCTTCCTTCCTTCCTTCCTTCCTTCCTTCCTTCCTTCCTTCCTTCCTTCTCTCTCTCTCTCTCTCTCTCTCTCTCTCTCTCTCTTTCTTTCTTTCTTTTTTAAAGATTTTATTTGTTAAGTTTATTTGAGAGAAAGAGAGCACGATGTAGGGGCAGGAGGAGCAGAGGAAGAGAGACAAGCAGACTCCCTGCTGAGTACAGAACCCTACAACATGGGGTTCCATCTCATGACCCTGAGATCATGACCTGAGCCAAAACCAGGAGTCAGATGCTTAACCAGCTGAGCCAACCAGATGCCCCATGACTTCATTTTCAAGCTTTCATTGTCCTGTTTACCTTCTCTGGACTTAAGCTAGCTTGTCTGGATCCCCTTCTCTAAGATTGAAATATACATACCTGGACACCGTGTGACATGGGAAGTCTAGGCCAAGGCTGAGTACGATGGGGTTCTTTGTCCTCCTGGTCCTTGTTAACAACCCACTGCTTTAGTGGTCACCTGACCCTGTGACTCATATATTGCCTATAGGCATTATAGACCCCTTCCATCTTTTTTCTTACTATTTGAGTGTAGTTACTAAGCCAATATCAAAAACACCTATCTAAATTACTCAACACTCATTTTTTTTATCTGCCAGTTCGACAACCATAGCAAAGAGAGGTCAAAGATAATTTAAGATGACTTGCACAGCTGGTCCCTGCCTATTTCGGCTGTGGTTTCTAAGAGACGCAAGCCCTCCACTTGAAGATATCTTTCTCATTTATTCCATGCGCTCGTTCTCTTGCCCAAATTCTGCCCGTTGCCCTGGGCCTATGTCAAGGAACTGTCTACCCTCACTTGGCTCCTCAACACTTGACTGTGTGTTATCCCCTCTTCTAGAAAACTCCAAGGTGACTTTTGAAATTACTTGCATTTTTGTTGTTGTTATATACTATTTCCTTATCCCTTTGTCCCTCTGATCTTTCATTTGCCAGATCCTTTCATTTACTCTTTTAGGTTTGTTGATTCTACTTTATGACTCTGCTCTCATTTTTTTCTACCTACAGCATCCACTTGAAGAGCCTTTATAGAGTCTTTAAAAAGAAAGAGAGAGAGCTTTTAATGGAGAATATCCATTTTTCTCATTAAAGTCTTTGATTTGTGCTGGCTTCTAAAAAAAGCTGTCTTCAGAACCTCTCTAAAAATATGCTACAATAGCTTTATAATATCTTAAAAGGGGATATAGACAAGCAGTTTTAGAGATGGAAGAGAATCAAGTTCTCCAACTGTATGATTCAGACAAGAGGATGCAGACGCAACTTTACTTTCTCTTAGATCAGAATGTTTAAAAACCCCAGAGAGATAGTGGACTAGGCGGGAGGGGTGAGATTGGGCTGGGAACCTCAGGATCATTGAATGACACATGCTGAACACATCTGAGTCCCAACTCTGGCCCAACAGAGAAAGATGTACTACTATTCAGGTACATTCAGTTGTCATTCATTCAGTACTTGGATTATACAGGAACACTTTACAGTCTAGACTCTAATGGTGAGAATTTAGCCAAATAAAATCTCTCCTGGCTGCTAAGGAGTCCTTGGAATGAAAGCATCAAAGAAAAGACTATGTCCCCTAACTGGGCACACGGCAACAGGGCAGTAAGGCCAATTCCTTGTTTGAAAGCACCTATAATGCAGTATTTTTTCAATGACTGGTCTAGGGGTCACACAAAAGCCCATGATAAATGACTTGCTTTTCTTCAGAGTCATTTATTAACCTCAGGAGTGTGGAATGCATCACCAAGAAACTAATCTTTGCCGCTGAAAGGACATAAACCAGAGTTTTCTGGACCACTAAGGGGGAGGGTAGAAGGAAAGGAGGAAGTAAGTTTATCCTTGCCTTTGCAAGTCTCACAAATATGGCTGCCTCACCATTCTGAATAACAGGCGGACAGAGAGTCTTTGCCCACACATATGAGAAAGTTGAACCATTCTATGATTGTAGCCCCCTGCATCCAGGAGTGAACCAAAGACACAATTGGACAGTTGGGCTGTGAATGAAGCATAAAATGACTTACTAATATATTTTAAATCAACACACTGGTATGTGCACAGCTAAATGTGCACAGCTCGTTTAAGTAAAGCTCTTTGAAGGGCTTTCCACTTATCGAATGATGCTTCTGTTGCTCAAAAGATTTTTGGGGAGATGGATGCCAGAAAACACACATGCACACAAATGACAATCATCTATCTACAAGTCGGAATTAGCTGTTAATATTGTGCCATATTTCCTTCCAACATTTTTATTTAAGAACTCTGTTTCTGGTGTCTCTCATTAAAGCAAAACATGGCTTATTATAGAGATTTCAAGTAACGCAGAAAAGGACAAAAATTAAAAGGCTTTTTAAACACCTAAAAGTCCATCATTAATATTTGGTGATATTACTCCAGGAAGTTCTTCCTATATCCCATTCTTTTGAATATCATCAGTTTTGACAAAGTTTCCATCTTTGAGGAAGGATTTGATCTTTGGAAATAGGTCAAAGTTACCAGGAGCCAGCTAAGTCTGGTGAACAAGGTAATGATTAAGCTGAGTGACAAGATTTTGGTGCCAAGTCAGGTGTAATTGGTTTTCTTGGACAGCTCAGAAACTGACTCTAGGAGAGGCACCCATGTCAGAAGTGCTCTGAACTCCAACAAGAGCTACCCTCCGAGGGGCTGTCTCTGAAGGACGTGTACATGGGGTGGCAGAAACTTTGGGAAATGTAACGTCTGGAACTGCGCCAGGGCTGTATCCCTTGAGCACTGTGGGCCTCAGTCAGGTCCTTACCCTTGAGGAGCCTCTCTGTTTGCTCATCTTTAATGGGATGTTCGTAATGTCCACTTTCCATGAGCAGTTTTGAGAATCTAATTCGGTCATGGACATGAAAGCACTTTTGTAAACCATCAAGCCCTACACAAATGTAAGGCACTATTATTTAAGTATATTTGTCAAATTAATCTTGTTTCTTGATGGGCACACCTCCTACAGACACAGCCTCCATGGGCGGCCACATAATCAAAGCATAAGTGCATAGAACTGTTCTCTCCCCTTTTAGTTTCCCTGGGCTGCAGGTTTATCCCTTCAAGGCTGCCTTGCCCTTGACCTCATGATCATTTTATTTGATTTTTCTAACTCCTGAGCATGGGCAAGGGAAATCAGAAAAGAACTGGTGGGACATTGTTTGAATCACCACCTCTGGCATTTCTAGTTTTCAGTAGCCTGGGGGCAAGGGGGTGGTAAATGATCTCAATCGGGGGTGTCTGTTTTGGAATTTTTAAAGGATCTGGTCAATTTATCTTTTACCTGTGTTTTTGACATTATCTTTCACAGAACAGGGGAATCTGAGAACAGTTAGGAGTTGCCATGATGCATTAAAAAGGGCAAGAAAGATTATAGTTATTTTATCTACAAAAAAGGGAATAATAACTGTACCATCCTAATAGGTGGTTGGGGGGACTAAATTCTTGGCACTATTTATGTAGCCAGTAGAGTCTGGCACATAAAAAGTCCTCAGTAAATGTTAGCTAGTATTCTTGGTGCTATTATTAACACAAAGATTGAAATTCATACACTCTAGAAGTTATAAAGATGTCAGTGTACATGCTATTGGCGACCTATGGCACATGAAAGAGGACCTCATCAATAATGAGCTAGTGTTACTCATATATAGATTTAATTTCACCATTTTGAATTGGTTTTTTAATTTATCTTTTATCCATTCAACATGTGTTTATTGAGTATTTACTATATATAAGGTGCAATGATGGGAAAGTATAATTCTATGAGGTCAGGTAGCTGAGTGGACCCCATCTTGTGTGGATGAAGGGGGAGTGGACAAGAAGGATTCAGGGAGTGTTCTTCAGTAAATGACATGTGAGCTTAGATCAAAATAATGAACAGGACTAATGTAGCAAAGAACGGGGAGGAACAGATTCCCAGTGAAGGAACAGATGCAAAGGCATTACGGCTGGAAGGAACAGGGCATGGTCACATCTCCAGTAGTGAGAATAATAGGTTGTACAGCAGAAAATGAGGTTGGGGACTAGAAAGGGCTAAACCGAGCAGGGTCTTGCAGATCACTCTAAGGATTGTGCTATTGACCTTCACAGCAAAGGAAGCCACTGAAGTAATTCAGGCAAGAACATGAAATGACTAGATTTCTGTATATAAAGGTCATTCCCACTGCAAGGAGAAGAATGGATTGGAGGGGACCCCAGCTGAAGCAGGGATGCAATGGGAGAAGCCATCACAGCAGGTCACATGAGGATTAATTGTAGGCTTGACCTACGGTGGTAGTGGTGGAGCTGGGAAAGAAGTGAAAATACTTAAGAGTTATTTAAGTGGCAAAGTCTATAGGATCTCATGATGAACTGGTTATAGAAGGTAGGAAAGGAAGGAGTATGAATAATCTACTTGTTCATTCATCATAAATATTTATTGGGCTCCTACCAAATTTCAGACACTGCTAAGTACTGAGGATGCAGTTGTGGACAAGATGGACAGGTCCTCGCCTCGAAGGGTTTACAATCTAGATTTGGTGCTAGAGAGTTGATAACAAGCAAACAGATAAACAATTACCTTTGCGTTTGCAAATTACAACTACATGTTGCAGAGTGTGTGATTACAGATATGAGCACTATGATGAAAAAACACACAGGGATATCAGACAGCTGGGGTGAGGGCAACTTTTGATAGGGTAGTCAGGAAAGACCTTCCAATGGAAGTGACATTTAAGGTCAGGCCTGAAGGATGAGGAGACAGCCAGGAGGAAAGCATTCCAGGTAGAGGGAACAGTGAGGCCAACAAGCTTAGTGTGTTCCAGGAACAGGCAAGAGACTAGGGTGATTAAAAATAATGAACAAGGGACGCCTGGGTGGCTCAGCAGTTGAGCGTCTGCCTTTGGCTCAGGGCGTGATCCCGGGATCTGGGATCAAGTCCCGCATCTGGCTCCCTGCATGGAGCCTGCTTCTCCCTCTGCCTCTCATGAATAAATAAATAAAATCTTTTAAAAAATAATAATAAAGGGGAGTCATACAAAATGGGGCTACAGAAGCAGATCATTGTCAGTTTTTTTTTTAAGATTGTATTTATTTATTCATGAGAGACACAGAGAGAGAGGCAGAGACACAGGCAGAGGGAGAAGCAGGCTCCATGCAGGGAGCCCGATGCAGGACTCGGTCTCAGGACCCCAGGATCACGCCCTAGATCTGCAACCGCTGAGCCGCCCAGGCGTCCCCATTGTCAGTGTTTAAAAGATTAACTGCTACGTGAAAAATGGGGAAAATTGGATTATTTTAGGCAAGAGGAAAAGCAGAGAGATCAGATGGGAGCCCGTCATTCAGGTGATAAAAAATGATGGCTTGGACTAGGGGTGTGAACTAAGAAGTAGACAGATATGAGGCGGACAGATGCATTTTGTAGATAAACCCAACTAGATTCACTTAAGATCCAAATGGCCCCTAAAGCAGCGGTGGCTTGATTCAGCTGCAGAGGTTGTCAGGATGGTGTAACCTACTTACAGAAACAGGATCTACAGTTCATCTCCTGGGTCCGGGCAAGGGTGGGGCTGCATTTGTTCAAGCTCCAGAAGAGCAGGCTGTTGGCACCAGGGAGACCCAGGCTGGATCAGGGATCAGAGACCAAAGCTGGCACCACAGTAACCCGGCTCAGGGTTCACCAAGGCTAAGATCACCAAAGTCACCACAGCCCAAAGGGAAGGGGGAGTCTGTTGAGCTAGGTCTCATGCCTTCCCGGAGCCAGAAGTGAAAATTGGTTCAACACCTGGGTCAGGGCGGGACCACCCATGAAGGTTGGAGTGGCAAAGCCACCCGTTTAAGATTAGAGGGATGAAGAGGTACCATCTATGACACCAGGTCGATGAGACATTAGTGGATGATTCAGACATGTGAGCTCTGTTGTAGATTATCAAGCACTATGGTCTCGATGTTGTTTAGCTTCTTGTGATTTTGACGAGAGGACTTCCTGCCTCATGGACGTAGTTTGACCTAGAGTGTGTATAAGTCAGTCTTTTGGGAGCCTCACTAGGAACATATTTGCCTTCCCGATCCCATTCTCTGTTTCGCTGCCATCTCAGCAACATTGTGCACATAAGGCAAGATACTCAGAATTCTGTGGCAAGTTTCAGCTCGGTGCTTCCGTAACTGCTATGTCTGCACGTACCTATGTATAGACACACGTCGTATCAACTACGGTGAGTATGTGTGGTGGCCAGGGCATGGGTAATGGGCATGGGTAATGGCTACGTCGAGGTGCATTAACCTGCAGGGCAACAAGCATCTCCATGCTTGCTATGAAGTTAAAGAATAAGCAAAACTAATCTAGAGCGATGGAAGTCAAATAGAACTTGGGGGTGTAATGGGAGAAGGCATGAGGGAGTCTTCTGGTGTGTTGGAAGTGTTCTATGTCTTGATCCGGATGGTGTTTATATGGATGTTGTACCTTTGTAGAAACTCATCAAGCTGTAGCTTTACGACTTGTGAACTTTATTATATGTAAGTGATGCCTTAATAAAAACATTTTTATTAAAGAGAGAAATAGAAGAGATACATGGACCCAAGGCAGACAAGACAATAGAAGGGTGGCCCCTTCTGGTATCAAGCACAGGGAGCAGCAGTGTGTCTCTTCCCAGTGCTTGTTTGCATCGGACCAGTCCTTCCCGCCCTGCTTCCAGTCTCAATCCCCAGCCAATGCTAACGCTACCCAGCAACATGTAGAAAGGTTGGCAATTCATGACAAGAAGCCAGGTCCAGTGAAGTGTCACATAGTACTGATTATTTCCAACCACTGGGAATTCAGTGTGACACAGACTGAAAATTTCTAGAGAAATACAGAGTGGCATCCCTGTTAGTCATTCATTGGTATCCCTAATGAACATGGTTAAATACAAATAAATAGATTCTAAAACACCAAGGATTTACAGCACTATGAGCTTGAGATCAGAAGAGAAAAAATAAGAATAAGAAAATTACCAGAATGAAATTATATTTGTCTTGCTTTTCAACTTTACTGTGTCCTTTTCTTGGAGATTCTGCAATGCACATTGGACTTTTATTTTTTTTTATTTTTTTTATAAATTTATTTTTTATTGGTGTTCATTTTGCCAACATATAGAATAACACCCAGTGCTCATCCCATCAAGTGCCCACATCAGCACATTGGACTTTTAAAGGCACTGATAAGTCCTATAGTCAACAGACATGTTTACTTTTTTTTTTGACATGTTTACTTTTATCTCATACAGTGTTTCCTTATATATTTGATCAAGAACACTTTCAGAAATTGTACTGTAAGGCTAGCATTTATTTTTTTTCACTTCATTTTCTTCTTTTAAGAATTATTAAGGCTCACTTCCAACTGCCATCTTGGGGCTAAAGTCTCTCGTATTCCAGCCCCAGCCTCTCCCTACCCCAGTTTTAGGGCATTTCTACCCATAGCAAATTTTCACCTAGAGGGTCCACATGGAGAAGAATTGGGATCTAACAGGGGTTCAGAGGGAACTCTGAATACATTAACCTTTCATTCAATAAATACGAAGAACGAACCCAGGGGGCATGGAAGAGGCTCTATTTCTGCAGTTTTTATTAAGCCACCTTGAGAACTGAACCCTGAACTCAATGAATCTTAATGAACAACCTGGCAAATATAAAACACCTTTGACTCACCTCTGTCTTCTTTGTCATTTAACTCCCACCACCTCCCACTTCCTCTTAGAACCACGAGGCTAACACATTTTCCACACAAACACCTGAATCCACAGCTATTCGACCCCCCCGCCCCTTCCTGCCACAGGCACATGAACCGAGAGTCCTACCAGAAAGGGAGAACTGGGCTGGCCTCTTCCTTCCAGGACCTAGGTGGGGTTGGGCTTTCTCTGAGATGGCCTCTAAAGACAGCATCACTATTCCAGAACAGATTCTACAGAGTGAGGTAATGGAGACCCTTGGAAGGACCCATGCCCCGCTGGGGGGAAAGACAATTCACGTTGTCTTGAGCCTTGATTTTCCCATCTGCTAAGTAATTCCAAATCCCCCACCAGCTCTAGTAGCCCACGTGCCCAGGGTGTGTGTGTAGAGTGCCTGGCAGCTTGCCCACACCGCTTGCCCAGGAGACTCAGGAAGCCGAGAGGACGTCTGCTGAGCACATTACTGTATCATTTCTTAAATAAACAAAAATGAAAACTGTTCTTCTATCAGCATCTACATGACTCTCCGGCCAGGGCAGTGTGGCTGCCTCAAAGGACCACATCCCCCCTGAACTGTACGCTCCTATGAGGGACCCCAGCAGTCTGAGGAAGGCGTGGACTAGACTGGTCCAGTGGAAGAACACTGGATCAGGAATCTGAAATCTGTTTCCAGCTGAGGCTTGGCCAGTTCCCAGCTGTGATTGTGGGCAAATCACTTAACCCCCTTCCGTCCAGACGCTCTTGTTGCTGTGGTTGGTCGCTGTTTGTGCATTTGTTTTCAGCATTATGGGCCTAACACTAGGAATCCCTTCTCTGTCTAGCTCACGAAGATGTTAATAATGCTCCATCTTTCCTTTCTAGGTCTACTCATATTTTTTAAACCAGCTGGTTTCACCGGACATGCTGTTCTGTAAATTTGTTTTTTAATTTACTTAACAGCATCTGATGTGTACTGTCCTATGTCTTTAGGTGGTTTTGCTGCCTGGTTTTAAGGACTGCACAGTCTTCTGAGATTGTACCATCTTGGCCTGCCAGTCCCCACTTGTTAGATTTGGAGTTCCATTTTTGCTGTTAGAAATAAACAGTGTTGCCAGGTGCAGAGAAAAGGAAAGAACCTGGGCTTTTCAGATCGAGATCGTACCTCCTGTGTGCTACTGCCGCAGCCTCATCTGTCTCTGGCTGGAATTGAGACCCTGAACACAGGAAGGACTGAAGGACTGGGCACTTAGAAGAGAGGAAGAGGCTCAGGACAGCAGGGCAGGAGCTGTATGTGTCTGTTCCTTGGGAATCGATGGACCAGACACTTCTATGTCTGTTAGAACAACAACCTGTGAGATACAGGCTGTCCCCTCTATACTTGCCGTAGCCAGGGTGAACTGGATCTGCACCCATGGCCACCCTGTTGAGAGGGGATACTAAGAGGGGATCAGAACTCCCACTGTGTCACCTGCTCCTGTGCCTTCACCCACTCTACCCCCCAGCAGGTATCCTCCCTTCCCTCCCCCATCTACACGTTCCATCCCCCAATGCCTTCCTCCTCTTGGGTACATCCCTCAGATACCCACTGACTTATCTTACCCCGGAATTCTCAATCACATATTTAGCATTTTATTATAAATGATCTCTCAGATTCCTTGGGTTACCACAGTTGATTTATACAGCCTTGCCTACGTGCAATAAAATACCTACAAGATTGAAAAACTCACCTTTTTCTGAAAGTATTGTTAGAATTTAATAACCCCACGATGCTGTGAAGGTAATCTATGACAAATGTTTATTGTATAAATTTACATTTAAAATACACGCTTTAAGTCTGCTAAACATTTTTTGCCAGCTTCTATATTTCTGTCTCCCAGCTCCACCCCACCCTCAAAATCAGGACACATACTAGAAGCAAAATGTCCTACTTTCCTCCTGGAGTGTGCTTATGGGGTTTATTTGCATTTCTGTTAAGGTGAGTGTATATTTAATAACAACTGTAGGGCGCCTGGGTGGCTCAGTGGTTGAACATCTGCCTTTAGCTCAGGTCGTGATCTCGGGGTCCTGGGTTCGAGTCCCACATCGGGGCCCCCCCAGGGTGGGGGGGGAGCCTGCTCCTCCCTCTGCCTATGTCTCTGCCTTTCTATGTCTCTCATGAATCAATAAATAAAATCTTTTTAAAAAAAACTGTGGCAGCGGACAGGGCTCACAGGTGCCTCCACTAAGCAGTTGATAACTAAAATGAGGGAGTGAAAAAAATAAAAATAAAAGGGAGTGAGCTAAAAGACCTCAGCTATCCTTCACAAATTCAGAATTCTGTATCATTCGGACATGATATTGTAATGTTCCAGTGCGATGGCTCTTCCCTTCACTTTCTTTTGTAAAAGGTTTGCACACTGAAAATGAAAAATGAGGAGCCTTCTTTCCATTCCTTACGCGGATGAGCTCTACGAAGTGAGAGGACGCACATTCGCCTTCTACCGGGGGGAGCGCTGCTGGAGTCTGGCCCTGTGCCCTGGGCAAGCGGCTTCCCCTCCCCGTGCCTCAGTTTCCCCGTTTGTAAATGGGAAATTTGGCCTAAACTTGGAGATGCTCGCCTGGGTTTTACTGGACTCCGAGGATGTGCTCATGTCGCGCAGAGTGGGTCCCTGGTCCCAAGTTACCGGTCACTCGTGCGGGGGCCTACGGCCCTGGCGCCCCGGGCGGCCGATCGCACGGGTCGGGCCCCTCCCGCCGCGGGGCCTCTCGCCAGCCCCACGCCCCGCGGGTCACGACGGGCGCTCCCGGCTGCTGACGCCGCGGCCGCGCTGGCTGCAAATCGATCCGCGATCTTTCTGCTCCAGCACCGCCGGCCCCGGGCCGATGCGGGCGCAACGACGGCGGAGCTGCGCGGAGCGACCCGCGGGGCTGCTGACGGCGGAGAAAGCGGCCGCGGGCCGCGCCCCGGGCCTCTCCGTAGCCCCCCCGCGCCCCCGGGCGGTCGCTGAGCCCGGGGCTGGGGACCAGGTCGAGGCCCCGCCCACCGCCGAGGCCCCGCCCCGCCGAGGCTCCGCCCACCGCCGAGGCCACGCCCACCACCGAGGCCCCGCCCTACAGGACTGCCCACCCGGGCCGCCGAGCCTCCAGCCTCCTGCAGAGGAGAGGTCGAGCCTTCCCGCCGGCGGCTGCTCTCCAGGGGGCGTGACCAGAACCGGGGTCTCCCGACCCCTCCAGCCCTCGGTCTCCACCGGGGTTTTGCAGCCTGAGGCCTTCCTCCTGGTTCCTTCACACACGTGCTCCCGCCTTGTTGCGTTGACCTATGAGACCGACGCACGAAGATCAGAGACCCGCACCGCGGAAACCTGAAACCCGCCTGTCCCCGCGGAATCTGCAGCCGACCGTCCTTGCCTGCTCCGCTTGCCATCAGCTCCGACTTCAGGCAGCTTGCTCAGTGTCATCCTCTGGCCTGGGTCACCCTGGGAGACACCAGGAAACGTGCTGATCGGGCTCCCACTGTAGGAGTGTCACGCAGCCGGCATCCGCCCCGTGGACAGGATGCTAACTGCATCTCTGATCCAGCTGTTGGTGGCTGGCCTGGCTTGCCGCCCCAGTCCTGGCTCCTCATCGGGCACTTGCCCTTTGAGGGCAGCCGGGCCGTGGTGCAGCTACACAGGTGTATTCTGGGACCAGAGAGAAGCAGCAGAGTGAGCTTCTGCGCAATCCAAGGAAGAGGGGAGACGTGAAGGGCATTGCTATCGTCAGGTTAAGAACTGACATTTAGCGTATCCTGTGTGCCGGGCTCTACGGTAAATTCTTACAAGGTTATTTGAACGTGATCCTTACAGCGACCCCACCATCATTATCCCTGTTATAGAGGAGGAAACAAAAGCTCAGAAAGGATACAACTTGCCCCGTGTCACCAACTAGTAATTGTCAAAGCAGAGATTTGCGCCTGTCACGTTCAGTCAGAGCCTGTGCCTTCAACTGCTGATGCCCTGCTGTCTCTCACGCTGGAATGAACATTTTGATGTGAAGGGAAAGGATAGTAGATGAGGAATGAGGACATTTGGCTTCCATCCTTGCTCTGCCTCTCCACAGAGGTAACAGAAGTACCTCTCACAGAGGGAAAAACCTCAAATCACACAACCTCGTTTTGTGATTACACGAAATACCTGAAACACACAGAATTATGTACAGGTGTGCATTTTTCTGGGCCCAGCAGCCACAGTTTTCATCAACACTTCAGAGAAAGCCATATACCTAAGCTGTCCGAACTATCTCACCTTTATAGCCTTTTTCATGGCAAACAGCCTACTCTACACGGTCTTCCAACATTTTAAATAATGATGCAATAGCAGCTTCAGAGTCTGGTTCAGGGACGTGAAGGGCTCCTGGCTGCATGCTGGCCTTTCCAGCACACCCGCATGTCCAGATAGTGATCACAGGAAGGACGACATGGGATGGGATCATCAAATTCATCCTCCACCTACTTGCAACACCTCAGCATTTTTGCTTTAGCCTGTTGTATTCTTTACTTGCAACCAGACTCTAAGTTTATATAGAGGCACCAGGAAAAGATTTTTAGAATCCTTTTTTTTTTTCAATTGTACTATAAAAAGAATTCTAGTGGTTAGAATGTCCTCCAGGCTTGGGGTAAAGTGTCCATTCATTATTGAGCATCTGCTATGTCCAGAGCATATGGCAATGAAAGATCAGATCCCTGACTGCCTGGAGATTCGGAGGGACTCCAGGGAAATGCTAGGAAGGGGCAAAGAGCAGTAGGGAAGAGTGAGGCCTGGAGAGTCACGAGGGGCTTCCTTGAGAGGATTTGAGCCAACCTGAAGGATGAATAGGAATGAATTAAGCAAAATGTGCAGGTCAGAGGGCTGGAAGAGCATTCTAAGTAGAGGAAACAGCTTGTGGGGAGGGCCTGAAACAACAAAGAACCTGGCCCATTGGAGGAAATGAAGGGCCTGGCAGACTGGAGCCCAGGAGGAGGGAGAGTGGTATAGGCCCTCCCTACACCTACAATGAGGCTGCTGACGGAGGTGGGGCTCCTGGAGTCCAGAAACAAGGGTCCCAGAACTAGCTACGCGATGCTGTGTGTGTGACACAGTAATACCTGGCTGTGTGATGTTGGCAAGGCAGCAATATCGCTGGCCTTCCGTCGCCTTAACTTAAACATGCAAGGTTTGAACTAGATGGTTTCTATAGTCCTTTCTGGCTCCACTATCCTGTGATTTTTGACTCTAAGGAAAGTGAAAAAAGAGTGTGTCAGTGGGAATAACTGGTCAGTGAGAAAGAGAAAAATAGCTCCTAATACCCGGGAGCTGGGTGGTACTATCAGTGGGGCCTCAATATTTTCCTGTTGAACACATGCAATTTCATAGAATATCACCATCCCACAAGGACAGAAATAAGAGCACTCCACAATCATGCCTAAGCACAGATTTAAAAATAATAATAACATTATCCAAACCACAAAAACAACCAAACATCACCCTATCCTGACTCAGATGAGTATGGCGTCTTTACCAATTACAGCTTCCACCTCACTCTAGTCCTCTTTCCCTTTAGACAAGGGTCACTAAGATGCCCGATCACAGAATGACTCTGGCTTCCGGGCAGTATCCAAAGCCCTGTTTCCTTAAACCCTCCCTAAAATCCCCTCACACAAGCCTCAGCCCTGTAGTTCTTTCTACCACCTTCTCTGGGATGACCCACAATTCCACTTCTCTGCAACAGGTAACAAACCAAACTTGTGCAACCACAGGGCTGGTCCTCCCAAAGGACCAGGACAAGGACCAGCCATAACAAGCAGTGCCTCTCACATTCTGCACCTCGGTGGCTCTTTTCTCTCTGTTCTGGCGGTGCTTGGCTGGAGGGCATTGACATAAGTCCCTCCTCTTCTGATGTTCTCTAATCTCCTATCAGGAGACCTACTCTGAGCCTCAGGGTGTTAGAAAGTGGTGCTATAAAGTGGAGGAGAAGAAAATGAGAGAAATGCAAGAGGACAACTTCACAAGGGAATCTGCATCCATCAGCGATAAGGAGCAGAATTAAAGTGGTCTCCAGAGCAATATTTTCTTCCCTTACTTGAAGTGCTGGGCTTTCTCCTTTCAGGCCTTCATTCCCCCCCCGCCCCCGATCATGCATGGGCTACATGGGAGTTAGTGGTATTTCTGTTTCCCAACTAAACCACACCAATCATATTTTCCCTTAAGGTCATCTTCACAGGAAGGTAGCTGGTTCCCAGGGAATTGACTCATTTGGCAGTATCAGAGGGGGTAAAAAAATTGTTGCTGGTGATTCAGCTTCTTAGCTTGGACTTCCCATCTTTAGCTATAGTTTTTTGCACTTGGTGGTGGTGGGGGGAGTCCCCACACAACCCACTCCACTTTCTTCATGTGAGAAAATGGCAAGCAAGCCCCCTGATGCCTCCTGAGTCAGATGGCAACCAAGGAGAAGTGACCTATTTCTCTGGCCACAAAACAGCCTGTTGGACTCATTGCTCTAACTGAAAAGGCTAATGGAATCATCTCCTTTTAACTTGGAGGAACCACTGTGCACACCAGGCACATAACTATTTCTGAAGCTGTCAGCATATACAGTCATAGTAAAGATAGAGTTTTCTCCGCGTTCAGTTTAATTCAGGGATCAACAAACTTTCTGTGTAAAGGTAGGCTTTGTGGACCAACGTCTGTTGTTAACTACTCAAACGTGCCCTTGTAGCACAAAACCAACCTTAGATAATGCGCAAGTGAATACGCATGCCTGTATTTCAATAAAATTTTTACAAAAATAAGTCAGCCAAATCTGGCCATAGTTTGACCCCTCGTCTAATATAATCGGCACATAGGTCTAGCTAAATAGAAAGAGGAATAATAACCTTTAGCATTACTTTTTAAGAAGCTCATTTCTCATCAGAGAAGTTGGGAGAAGTCTTAAAAACCAGTTTGGAAACTTCTGCAAGATAAAAGAAAGCCAAAAAAAAAAGGGGGGGGGGGAGAAGGGAGAAGAAAATCAAAATAAAATAGTATTTCATTTCAAAAGAGAAAAGGAGGAATCAAAGTGGAAAGAGCTCTTTGTAAGGCCTCTGTGGCCTCCTCTTACCCAAACCAGGTCTTTGGGAGCCTCTCACATGCTCAGAAGCAGGCAGAGAGACACTGAGAGCACACTGGATCCACAGATTGCAGAATGTTCAGGACCACTCCAGCTCCTGAAGGGGAGGCCTTCCTGAGCCCCCAGAAGGGCTGCCAGAGAGAGAAGAGAAAAAGGGGTACTGGACAGAGGGGGTTTGTGAAGGTGACTTCTAATGGTCACATATATACAGAATCCTGGGCCTTCCTATCTGGAGCTAATCCACTGGTCCTGAGGAATATATATCCATTTGGCAAATTTGAAAGAGGAACTTAGTAATGAAAGATTTAATTTTAAAAGTAGAGCTCCCAGGATCCTGCCAAAGGCAGAAGAGAATGATAACCAGATAGGTGAATCCCCCAGCTGGGAAGAAGGCGAGAAGTGGCCTATCTGTGGTTAATGGCCATTTTTCTCTAGTTCACAAATCATGCACACTTTTTATAGATTCAGAAAGTTACCCCAGCTACAGAGCAATGATTTCTGAACTATGTTTCCTGGAACACTGCTGTCGTAAGAGGTTAAAGATTATTGCATGAGAAAAATTTCAGAGAAACGAAAAGAATAAATTGATATTGACAGGAAACCATTGTGTATGTGCTCCAGTGCATTTTTGCTTTGCGAGGTTATGCTTGGGGTGGGGGGGGAGCTATAGTGTTGGGGGAAAAAGTTCATCTTGAAATTATTCTTAGGAAAAAAAAAAGAAATTACTATTAGGAACTAGATTTTTCAGAGCTAAGAATAGACTACTAGCCTTTGCCAATGCAGATAAAAAAGGATTGTTAAGATAGTCTAGCAGCAATTCCCAAACTTGAGGATACGTTAGATACAGGGCTTGTTAAAACCAGATTGCTGGACTCCAGCCACGCCTAGAGTATCTAACTCAGCAGGTCAGGGTGGGATGCAGGAATTTATATTTCTAACAAGTTCCCAGGTGTTGATGTTGCTCTTGGTGATAGACCAGGAACTTGACTTTGAGACCCACTGCCCTACACCTAGCCCAGTGCCTGACAGATATAAAACTATTCAATAGCATTACATTTCTGCTTGAGATTTACCATATTGCAAGAAATCAGTTGGATGGGTTTCCACCATGTGTAAAGGTATGTTGGATAATCCAGCTTCAAAGTCAGGCTCATGGAAACCAACATGGCTTTATTTGGGGAAGGTTTACCATACTTTGAGACAGTCTTCCTCCAGAATGGCTGCCGGTGCCCAGTGGAGAGTCTTCTCATAGGGGCAACTGAACGTAGCCTCTTTCAGGACTTATTTTTTATTTATTTATTTTTTATAAATTTTTATTTATTTATGATAGTCACAGAGAGAGAGAGAGAGAGAGGCAGAGACACAGGCAGAGGGAGAAGCAGGCTCCATGCACCAGGAGCCCGACGTGGGACTCGATCCCGGGTCTCCAGGATCGCGCCCTGGGTCAAAGGCAGGCGCCAAACCGCTGTGCCACCCAGGGATCCCAGGACTTATTCTTTAAATGTTAATTCATGGTTCTCCAACAAGTACAAAGTTGGAGAGGCCAACAAGTACATTTCTTGCCAGAGGGACATGGTCCTTCAAACATGGGAACAAAATTCAAAATGAATTTAACAGGGGGTGATAGTTCTTCAGAAATAAAATTCAGTTTGAACAAATGCAATGTGATATATCTGGAGATTTTTTTTTTAAATAGAAATACAGGTTTTGAAAGGACTGTGAAAGCGTGTTATATTAGAAAAATAAGGAGAACCTAGATGACCAGAATGTTGATGTGAGTCAGCCAAATTACAGTGTGTGGACAAAAGGCAACAAATATGCCCTGAGATCTGTCACAAAGGCACCAGGACTCTCAACCTCAGGTTGGTCTCAAGCATGGTCCCATTTTTGTTAGTGTACTCTAAAAAATGACATGAAGAAGTTAGAAAAAGTTCACGGGATATTAACATTTATCTCTAGAAAAATATGAAATTGCCCTTAAGCAGAAAGGTTTGGAAGAAATTTGGGTCGGTCTCAAGCATGGTCCCATTTTTGTTAGCGTACTCTAAAAAATGACATGAAGAAGTTAGAAAAACAAATTTATAACCATGTATGGTGATGGATCTAAACTTATTGTGGTGATCATTTCACAATACATACAAATATCAACCATTTTGTTGTGCATCTGAAACTAATATGATGTTAGATGTCAATCTATCTCAATAAAAAAGTAAAAATATCTTCAGACAATGCAAGAGAATCAACGAACAATGGAAGTAATTTAAATAATAAAAGAACTCAGTAAAACATCAGCATATATAATTAGCATACAAAAATCAATAGCTTTCATAAACACAAATAATAATCAGCTAGAGGACATAATGGTAAAGAAAGCCTCAATAATAGCAACAAAGGTAATTAAATACTTAGGAAAAAAAAACTTAACAACATACAAAACCAATGAGAGAAAACACTCTTCAAAGACATGAAATTAGACTTGAAACAAAAGGAAAGGCATCCTTGAAGTACTTGAATAAGACAACACCATAAAGATATCAATATAACACAATCCCAATAAAAATATCTACAAGCTTGTTTTATGGAGCTGGACAAGTTGATGCCAAAGTTATAAGGAAAAACAATTATGTAGTAATAGCCTGGAACACACAAAGAAATAAAAACTCTAAAAGTAGACTAGTCCTACCAGGTACTAAACTATACTAGGAGTCCCCATAATTAAAACAGGGTGCACAACAAAATGGTTGATATTTGTATGTATTGTGAAATGATCACCACAATAAATTTAGATCCATCACCATACATGGTTATAAATTTGTTTTCTTGTGATGAGAACTTGTAAAATCAACTCTTTTAACAACTTTCAAATATACAATACATATTATTAACTATAGAGTCCCCATGTTGTACATCTGATGACTTATTTTGTAACTAGAAGTTTGTACCTTTTGACTACCTTCACTTTCTTTATTTCGAAGTTATTTTTAATAACGAATAAGCATCCTAGAGAACATTAGTAGTACCCTACCTGTAGGTTCCACTCTTGCATTCTGTGCTCCTAACTCTCCCACCAAAGAAACCATCATCCTGAACCATATGTTCATCATTTCTTTGTTTTCCTCTCCACCCCCTCCAAACCCTGCTTTAAAACTTTTTCTTAAATCATAATAAAGACTGGGAAGATACACATCAAATGTTGAGTGATTTGTTCTCAGTGATAGAATATAGATTTCTTCCCTGTTTTTTTTTTTGTTTTTGAAACTTAAAAAAAATGTATGATTTTTTAAATCAGTAAAGATGTGACCATAAATGTTATTTAAGAGGATGGCCCTGTAAATAGACATAAACTAGACATAAACATTAAACATGAAGGAAAAACATTGCAAAATGATTTTACTATCTAGTCATACTATATATACTTTTTTTTTTAAAGATTTACTTATTTATTTATTCTTGAGAGACACAGAGAGTCAGAGACACAGGCAGCGGGAGCATCAGCAGGAGAAGCAGGCTCTCTGCAGAGAGCCTGATGTGGGACTCGATCCTGGGACTCCAGGATAGATAAAGGTGGCATCCTAAACCACAGAAGCAAAGATGGGCTATTTAATTCATTATTTTAAGATAAGCTTTTTGATAAATGTTGCTTGCACAACTAGGCAGCCACTTGAAAACAAAGGTAAAATCAGATCCATATCTCATACCATACACAAAAATAAACTGTTTACACTGACCAGGAAACTAAAAGTAAAAAAAAAAACAAAATTAGAAAATAAGTTAATAGAGTGGAAAGAAATACAGTGAGTTCCTCATAAACTCAGTGTAGGGAAAAGTTTTCTAACATTAACTCAAAATCCAGGGGCAATAAGGGAAATAATTCATAGATCTGACTACATAAAAATGTTTTTTTTAAGTTGCATGAAAAATAAAATCAAAGAACCACCAAATTAGATGAAAATATTTGTAGCATATATCACAATTTAAGGACTAATATCCATAATATATAAAGAACTCATAAAATTTGAAGAGCAAAAGTGCAAAACTTTGATGGGATAATGGGAAAGATATATGAAGAGAAAAAAAATTTAATAAATAAAAGATAACTAAATAAGTAAAAATAGGGCAGGCAGCGACCAATGGTGAGGATGTATCACCAACCAAGGATTCTGATTAATCCAACTCTGTGCACCTAAGGGCCGGTTAAAACTCCAGGAATTCCCATAATAGGTTTTATGCTGAAAATGAAAGTAAGTTTAGTCTCCTATAAACCTAAAATGCTCCTACTAAGACACACTGACAAATCGGGGGCTGAGGGGGTGGGAGGGGGAAGAAAATGATTTCCCTTCCCTTTCATTGCTGAATCTCACAGTTTGTTTCCGTGACTTCGGAATTCCAGGGCCTACACACGTGATAAAAATGGCCACCATGATCCAAACATTGATGTGTCAAAAGGTTTCAGTGTGAACTAGTTCTGCTTCTCAGGTGCCTTCTACCTCTATAATTCTATATTTTAGATTAATGACCTGGTCTCCCAAAACAATCCATTTAAATCTACCCATTCAGTTACTGAGGCAAGAATGGCTTTCCCAGGCCCCTTCCTCCTAACTGCAGAGGGAGTTTTATCTGGGGACACTTCTTACTCCCCACAGCAAAACCCCAGAGAGGTGTTTGATTTTGTGTTTCTATCCCTAGCATTGCTTATAAAAATGAAAGATTTAATAGGATGACGAAACAGGGGAGAAATAAGCATAGGAAGAAAGAGATACACTGAGTAATGTTAAAACACACAAATGCACTTTGGTTTCTATATTATCTAGAGCTGGGCCTCAAATTTGGTTTCAGCTTCCTACCAGTCAGAGGGGAGAAGGAAACAGAGGAAAGAGAAATTCACAAGGTCCCTAAAACAATTGGGGCCAGTTTTTCCAAAGACCAGCATTTCCATTTGCTAAGAGCTGTGTCCCAGCAGCGTGTCCCAACAGAGTGTCCCAGTAGTGTGTCGCAACAACAGACTGCTTCTAACCAGCCCGTGAGAGCCAAGGGTTCAATAGCAAGGATTTTTGCAAGTTGGTAGCTTGAAATCTGCCATAGTGGGAATATTCGGCAAACACTACAAAGCAGGCCATTTTTTCTTTCCTTTTTTTTTCCCCCTTTTCTCTTTCTCTATTTATTTTTGCCTCCAGAGAGCCAGGTTACCAGTACACCACTGCACGTTCCAAAGGTCCTTCCAGGGGAACACTATTCTAGGCCAGAGTTTCTGCAAGTGGCAGGGAGGAAGGCTTGGTGTACAAGCTTTCTGAGTCCTGCACAAACATCCTGCAGGAGAGGGGAGCAGAACATAGATGCCCAAGATCAGAGAATGAATGCAGTCTGCGTCAGCATCAGCTACCCTCACCTCCTCAGACCTTCCCTCTTTACAATCCTACCCTTTGGAATTTCATTCCTGGGATTACAAGAAACCATGCCCAGTGGGGGACGGACATCCTCCCCATTCAAAAATGCATCCAGAGAGACTTTTGGGGAGGCTTCGGTGAAGGACTTTATGCTTTCCACGAGGTTAACCCTCCCAAGCCTGTGTTTCACAGCATTGTTAGCAAGAGTCCCATGTGGAAATAAATTTGGGGATGAGTGGGTTATAGTGACCATTACTGCAGGACTTCTCAGAGATTTGGGGAGGCAAATGTACATCAATTCCCAAACTTATTTTACCTGAGGAGACTGTAGTAGCACACCTTGGGACCCCAGACTGAAAAACACCACCCTGGCTAATCGGGGCTCCTTACAGTATGGAAAGGCAATACCAAGACATTATTCTACAGAATTAATTTTTCGTGTAGCATTTTTCTTTATAAAAACAGGAGCTGCATCTCTTTGCTTTTCACCTGAACCATTTCATTAAGTCCATAGGTGTCGGGACGCCTGGGTGGCTCAGCAGTTGAGCGTCTGCCTTTGGCTCAGGGTGTGATCCCAGGGTCCCGGGATCGAGTCCCACATCGGGCTTCCTGCGTGGAGCCTGCTTCTCCCTCTGCCTGTGTCTCTGATGAATAAATAAATAAAACCTTAAAAAAAAAAAGTCCATAGGTGTCCACACATCCATCAGCAGAGCTTACATAAAGCACTAAGGGAATCATTTCAGGACAAGAAATTTCTTAATTCGTGGCCTGTGTCCCCAGGAACTTGCTCCATCCAGTTGTGGAAGCCAGGCAATGTTAAAGCCCAAAGCCAGCATACATTTCAACCCATAAGGTTCTGTGGCAGAGAGGGGTGCCTGGGCGGCTCAGCGGTTGAGCGTCTGCCTTGGACTCAGGGTGTGATCCCTGGTCCTGGGATCCATTGAGTCCCATATGGAGCTCCCCCGTGAGGAGCCTGCTTCTCCCTCTGCCTTTGTCTCTCCCTCTCTCCCTAAATAAAATCTTTAAATAAAAGAAAAAAGATTCTACAGCAGAGAATGAGCATTTCTCATCATTTTTCAACCCTGAAATTTTCACCTTCCCTCAATCCTCATTCTACTTCTTCTCTTTTTTTTTCCTTCTTGAGGTAGCTTCACAAACTCCTAAGATGGTTTATTGTGATGTGGGGAGCCCATGTATATGTTCATTCACGTAATCATTTATGGAGCCCCCTGCCTGGGTTCTGGGCCAAGAACCAGGCCACGGGACAGACCAGGCCATGTTGTCAAGGAGCTCATAGTAAACAGGAATGAATGTTCATTTCCTCTCCTACTTACCTCCTTTATTTTACCACAAGAGCCTTGTGTTGGCTCTTTCTCCCCATTTTGCGTGACTCCCCCCTGCTGCCCCTCCCCACTCTCGTTCATCTTTTCTCCTCCCTTCCTTGATAGCTTTTTCCAATGCCTAACAGGAACCCAGCTCAGCTGGTTTTTATCACGCTCCTGTCCTTGCATTTTTCCGACTCAATTAAGCCATTACCAGGGCTAAATGAGGCATGGACTCTCCAAAAGTCACACCTGTTGTCAGGGAGATGGAGGGTAAAAACTGTGCAGCTGGCGGGGGGAACAGCAGGCAGGGCTGGAGGGAGGCAGCCGAGTGTGACTCTGCAGTTTGTGTTCCCCCAGTGCTGAAAGAGAGCCCTCATTTTTAAACAAGATGTCCCTTGCTTTAATACAGAAGGAATGAAGTCTGACACAGAACTGGGAATGGTCACATTAATGATGGCAGATAAGATGTCCTTAATTCTTGAGCAAATGCACACCAGGTGTGCATAAAAACCCACATTGTGGATGTGTCCTCAGCAAGAGGTAAAGAAAGCTGTAACCAGAGCCAGGTACACGGATTTTGTGATTATTGGTTGAACTTTCTCAGGTTTTTCCCTAGTCACCCTCGTTAAAATATACACATCTCACCTTTCTGCAATGGTGGCTTCAGGCCTTATTGTTAGTTGTCTTTATGATCAGTATGACAAAAGAGGACAAAGATTATAGTATAATAAATCACAGACCAATCAATGTACTCAGTCTATGTAGATAGATGATTTCTACTGGAAATCAATTTTGGTTTCATAACAGCCTTTTTTCTAGGCAACCTAGAATTTTTATTTCTGCAGCCTACGGATCAAGAAATTGCAGTTTTTGAGCTTGCCATGCCTCGTATTTACTGAGTGGTTTGGTTTTTGGTTTTTGGTGGGTCTTTGTTTTTGTGTTTTAACTGAGTGGTCCTATGTTCAGAAGATCTATGCTTCAGTTTTCTCTAGTTGAAATGTTGGTAAAATCATTCTTCTCTAGAGTTACACAATTTCTGGAAATGTTAAAGCCAAGGGGCAAGAGCCAGGGTGATTTTTACTTTGATGGAAATTGAAATGTGGCAATGTTGCCTTCTAATCTCGCCCTTCTATCCTCTGTTAATTCACCCTTGACTCTGGAACATTTTGGACAAATGCAAGTTCAGCAGATATTGAGCGCCTTTCAGTACCAGTTCTATGTTCAGTGCTGGGAATGCAACTCTAACCAGGATGAAGACCCTCAGGAACCTTTGGTCTTGTGGGATGACCCCTTTTCTATTTTGTCCTACAGTTGCCCAACCAGCCCCTGGTTTTTACTGGTCATGCTTCATTCATTCATTCAGCAGATACTTGTGGAGCACATACTAAGTTCTAGGCATTGTGCTGGGTGCCAAACTACAGTGATGAGAAGAGACAAGCCATACCCTCAGGAAGCTTCTGGTCCCCACTTTGTTGGGGGGGTTTTATGCAGACATAATTATTTATTTTTTTTCCTTCCTGTTTTAGGTATGAATATATCGCTTGTTTTTCTTTTATTTAAATTCATTTTGCCAGCATATAGTATAACACCCAGTGCTCATCACATCATGTGGTCCCCACTTTGAATTAATTCGCCTGGCAGTATTTTCCTCCTATACCCTCTCACCTACTTCATGCCTCCTTCTAGCACTTGCATCATTCTACTTAGAATACATATCTTTGTCTCCTTTTAAACCATGAGCATCTTGGAGGCAGCAATCTCAACTTTCTCTCCTGGGTGCCTTGCACTCCCTAGTGTCTAACACATATGGGGAGCTCAATGAATGTTTTTGGATGAACAAATGATGGCAGATGAATTTGCAAATTAGTGAACCTATGGAGCCATAGACCAGTCTGCCCTGACCTGCCATCCCACATCTCTTGGATTAGGAAAGAACTCAGTGATCGGTCATCTGTTAGTACTAAAACACTCCTCATGATTTCAAGGGCTTTCTAAACATAAAACCAGCTGGTACACGGGTCATTTCTTCTTCCAAATATATCTGCCATTGAGATAAAGAACAAATACTAGCTTTAGCTTGTGTTTACAATACTTTTTTGCAGGAGGACAAACATGATTATATATGATTTAAATGAAATGAACTTATAGTAAGGAAAACAAATGAGTTTACTTGTGACTTTTGGATAGATACTTGATATAGCTATAGTAAGACGAAATATAATAATGACTTAAACTGCTAGAAGCTTCTTTATCTGTCGTGTAAGAGCCCAGAAACAGTCTGATACGGAGGTTTTGCTCCATGAAATCATCAGGTCATGGTACCATCATTCCCTAAGATATGGTGCAGGGTTCAAGATGGGCTCCACTTGCCACATATACCTCCATGCAGCAGAATGAAGGTAGAGGGATGAAGGGACAAAGGATAAACACTAACTCTTAAGCAGTTTCTTGGAGGCTGTCACAGGCACTTCAGCTTACATCCCATTGACCACACATGATTATAAAGGAAGTTGGGGTGGAGGCTTTTATTTTGGATAACCACATGACCAGCTAAAAATGATTTTAGTGTGGCATACAAGGAATATAGACATGAGGGATACGATCAGCTGTCTCTACTGCAGATACTGCAACTGAAGTATTAGTGATTATTCAAGAACTTTTGTATTCTCATTACTACAAGCTGAGGTCACACTGATGAACACCAATTGTTAATCCTCTGTGCTATGATCACACTTGGTACTGCCCTGATTGTCCTTATCAATGACAGCATGAGTGAGGTAGAAGGAAAAGGAAGCTTTTGCAATAAGGAAATAGGGAGGCAGTGGGAGTCTGGGTAAGGCGGTGGCAACAGCAATCAAAAGGAGAAGGCAGGGTGGAGAGAGATGGTAGATTCAGCAGGACAAAGTGATTGGATATTGGAGGAAAGAGAGAGAGAGGATCGGGAATGATTCAGCTTTAAAGCAAATTAGGCCCTCGTAATTGGGCTAAAAAGGGTGGTTTGGAGACTGCATTAGACTGGTGGAGTTAACTGCTGCAAATTGACCTGAAATCTCTCCTTGATCTATTACTTCTTGCCATGAATTTTCTCTTGAATGGACTAATGAAGTTAATAAACTTCTCCAAGTAGTTAATCTTTGACAGGAAAAATTTAACAGGTCTTAGTGACCTACCTTAACCAGTCATAATGTTCCCTCTCCTAATTCAGTACCCTACTTGGGACTTCTTAAAATTCTGAGTTCTTGAGGCATTCTTAATTCAAGTGCCAGAATTTCTCACTTGAGTAAGCTGAATATATGGAGAATCTATTCCCCCACCTGGAAAGTGGAGTTGGTACTGCAGTTGTGAAATTTAAAAAAACACTGGATGTATAAAGGACCTGACACAACAAATGCTAAATGCCTGGTTCAATAATATGCAGGGAACATGCATATGTTTGTTACCTTTATATTTCTAGTCCTTAATACATGTACTTATTAAACGTATGAATGAATGCATGACCAAGATCCAAGAAATGAAGCCAAAAATCTAAATGCAGAACTAGAGTCAGAGAACTACTCCAGGGTAGTTCTGGAGGGATCATGGATGTTCAGACCTGAGGTCATGAATGGTCAGACATTATCAGAGACAATTCCATGACTGTTGAGTGTGGGGGTACTCCTTCCACGTGGATCCCAGTATCCTCTGCTAGAATGGTTGTTGGAGAAGGTGGGGTCCCTACAGGGCAAGAAACAGCATGTAACAATGATTAAGGGTTTGGGCTCTGGAATCAGACATTTATGCATATAATATATATGCATATATATAATAAAGTATGAAAAATCTCCCAAGAGGAGAACTCAAAGATCCAAGATGTAAAAGATTATAATAGGTGGACCTGCCTAGTCTGAGGGTCCAGGGAAGGCCTCCTTGAAGAGTCCTGCAAGTTACTCACTGCACAATGAGGGATTAGTATGGGTGGAAATCCAAACTGTGCCTCACTCCCAAGCTGGATGCCTTAGTGCAGGACTGTGTCTGGCCCATAGGAGTTCTTTTCTCCATTCACACAGAGGCCCCAGTTTGCCAAGCTATACCCATAGTCATGAGCATCTAAAAACTGAAAGATAAGTAGATGTGTTTCAAGCAAAGTTTGGGCCAGAGGGACCAAGGAGGGAGAAAAGCATGTGTGTGGTCTGGGATTTTACAAAGGCCTGGTGTACTTGAGTAACTGGTGGAATTTTGGTATAACTGGAGTGTGAAGTTCAAAGAGAAGACCACCAAGAGTAAAGTTGGATTGTGGCTAGCATTTTCTGGGAGTTTACTAGTTACACTATGTTAAGATCTCTCCATGCATTATTTTATTGAGATCACAGAAAAATGACTTTACCTAAGTCATATGTTAGAAAACAGTGAGACTATGATTCAAAGCCAGGTTTAACGTCAGAGCCTGTGCTCCAAACCAGGTGTTTCATGGCATCCTAAGATTTGCAAAGATAGACTGCAAAGGGATAAAACTGAAGACAGGAATGCCTATTAGGCAATAGTTGCAGAAATCCAGATATGAAATGCTGGCAGAATTAGGACGGCCTCAGAAAAAGAAAGGAGAAGATGGATTCTAGAAATTTAGGAAGCAGAGTCTACCGGACTTGGTGGTTGTTTGAATATGAAAGGCAATGATAGGAAGAGAGAGAGGAGTCTAGGATGACTCCTTATTTTGTGTCTTTGTAAATGGTACTTCATTTGCTGACATTAAAAAACAAGGAAGTAGCAACAAGTTTGGCAGGAAGGTGAGTTTAGAGCCTGTCAAGTTGGAAGCACATGTGGGACATCCAGGTGGAGATGGCCAGTTGACAGTTCAGTGCTGGCCCTGACCCTTAGGAGAAGCTGTATAGTTACCCAACATTTGACCTTGACCCAGAGAATAGGTGAGAGGGTGTAGAGTGAGAAGAACAAAGATTTCCCACTAAGATAATTATGCTAAAGCAGAAGGACTTTTCCTTAGATCCAGCTGTTGAAGCTTTTAAACATAATCTGACCTTTGATTTATAATATGGAGTGTCATATTATAAACTGAAGCCAGAGATCTGTGATAAGAAGGTACAAAAAAGGGACGAATATAGATTGTTTGGCCTTTTTTGACATTTTTGATTGATTTAAAGCCAGATTTAAACTTAAATATGACTCATTCTGTATTTCTGTAAGAACATAGGGGCTGAATAAAATGTCATTTATATTACAATAATGCAAGAAACTGCTTCTACTAAGAAAATTCTGTGCATTATTCACACAGAAGAATGAATGGATTAAAATCCAACAACAGCATCAGTAGAGGCCTTAGCTTACCAATGGCCTCTTTAAAATGTGGCCTCACAACTGAACACAGTCCTTCTCCAATATGGGCAAGTAAAGTTTTCTGTATCTTACATGAAGTGCTATAAAAATGAGACTCTTAAGTCATGGCTTCCCCTCTTGCTACCCTACCCCTCAGCCTCTCTAAATGGAAATTCTAAGCCATGTCAGTTGCATGCAGTCATCATAACAAGATGGGACTTAGGCTTAGCTGAATTCATTCATTTTGTCTCTCTTTTCTTTTAGAAAACATCACAGACACTCTTTACACAATGTGGCTTCTTAAGACTCAAGGACCACCCACCTTACTAGTCTACGATGGCAAAGGCAAAAATGGGTATTCAAACATCACAGCTTCCATTCTGTTATTAATCATTCTGTAGACATGTGCTCCCACTATAGGAAGTGAACTGCACTAAGGGGGAAAGTTCCAGCGGCCCCCAAACCAACAGCACTCTTGTCTCTCCCCCTAAGAGAGAAGGCATCACTATGGCATTTCACAGCTGCTCTTTGATCCTCTTGGCAATTACCTGGTGCACTTCTGCCTATGGGCCTGACCAACGAGCCCAGAAGAAAGGGGACATTATCCTTGGGGGGCTCTTTCCTATTCATTTTGGAGTAGCAGCCAAAGATCAAGATCTAAAGTCAAGGCCGGAGTCTGTGGAATGTATCAGGTAAGGAAAGGACCCAAGTCATAGGGTCTCTTGTCTTCTGGTGGTTGTAGAAAAACTCTACCAAACCCAAAGTAATTTATTCAAGGTTGGTACTCTCTTTTCAAAAATGGTGATTGGTAGTCATGCTGAAATTATTCTACTCCCCTTTTTAAAAGAAATTTTTCAAAAAGTAAAATGTCAAAGATACTGAGTAGAAGAATCCATGGCCTATTGGGAGTATGTGTCTGGTCACATGGTAACTGAATCATTGTTCACCTGGCAGCAGTGTTGCCTAATGAAAGACTAGGTACCTAGAAGGAAATCTGTTTTAGGTCTTGCAAACCTGAGTAATAAAATCTCCCATATACCTTAAGTGCTCTGATGGTCAGTAATGCCTGAGTGTTGGCTGCCTCACTCTCATTTTTTTCAAAAAAAGGATTTTAGGTTTGAAAGAAACCTCAGTGGTTGGCATAACCCATGCAACCCACAATATTTTGGAGGTCCTTCTTATAAAAGGCCAAAATCCTCCTACCCAAAACAGAATACACCTAACACCAAAGGAGAAAACACAGAATTAATCTAAGTCTCTCATTGAACTCTCTCTTCAGCCATTGGAAGACAGCTAACATGTCCCATTGAATCACTTATTTTCCAGGCCTGAGTCTTGGTTTTCTGAACAATTACTTCATGACATGATTTCCAGACACTTCACCATTCTCATCGCCCTTCATCTAATGCTCCCTAATTTATCACGAGTCTCCTAGAATATGGCATCTAGAATTAGGCACAATTCCATCAAACAAGATCTGACTTCTGCAGAGTAGAATGGACTATGTGTCACCTCCTTTCACAAAGATATCAGAGACCATGACTGTACCCCAAGTCTTTACCCAACTTCTAAAGAGAAAATACCACTTTCTCTCTAAGACTTGCAACATTCGGAAGGGATCCGGCACTTTTTCTGCTCTTCTTGATTGCTGGAAAATGAAAATGAAAACTAATTGCTCCAACAAAACTATTTCTGTTCATGTTCGAATTTGGAAAATTAGATAACATTTTTACATTTTTCTCATGAACACAGAAAACTAAGTACAGAATTTCAGTTAGGCTAATTATATCCCCTCACACATCCCATGTGGACAGGTGCCCTACTGAACAGAATTGCACATGTGCTACGTATATTCCTAAGATCAAGCGAGAAGCCCCGAAATACTATATTTTTAAGTTATGTTAAAGAAAGATAATAAAATCAGCATAAGTATTTTATGTAAAGAAATATTCTATAACCTCTCTTAACTTTTCAGGATTAAAACAAATAGCTAAACATAAAAGTGATGGATAAAGAAAATGACTAAGAGAAAACACATTAAAAGTTAAAAACCTACACAATAGAGTGGAGTATAACAAATTGTATTTCTTACCTCCTGTCATTGAGTTCAAGTAACCTACCACATAAAGAAAAAGCCTGTGGAGTTATTACATTTCCCCCTTTGGGGACTGACACACTGATTCAACACAATAACCTAGCCCTCGCTCTGAGCCAGATCCTGGGAGAGTGAAAACTAAGTCACTAACCCTACTTCTCTTTGTTTAATCTGCGTGATATTTATTTAAAATAATGTTCTTTGAAAAGCAATGCATGCTCATTTTTTATAACAGATTATATAAATAAACCAAAAGCCCATTTATAAAACCCATCACTCCACCACCCCAAAATAACCACCAAAAACAGCCTTCCTACAAATGTTTGTTAGTTTACAAAGATGAGATCTATCATTTCCCTTTCCCCTTTGACCTCTAGTAATGTCATAATCTAAATTTGTGACTCTGCAAATCTGAAGTAACTTTTAGGCTCCCACCTATTAAAAATCCTAATCTTCTTTATATTTTCCCTAATCCTTTTTTAAAAATCTCTGTATTATTTTTAATACTTCATATCAGCAACTTCAAACTCTTTGCTGGATGAAACAGATACAAATTATTCATTCTATTCTAATAACAACCTTTGTGCTATCATTGCTCCTTCTATGTAAGGCACCAGGCTGAGAATTTTGCATAATTATCTCAGGTTCACTGCCACCATATGAGGTAAGCATTGTCCCCATGTTACAATGCTTGACCATTGTCCCCATTGTCTGAGTCTCAAAGAACACACCACGAAACCAAAGAGTAGCAGAGCCATGATTCAAACCCAGCCTTGCTCAGTCCCCATCCTCAAGCGATTGATCAGAGAGCTTCCCATTTCCTTCCATTTCTTCTTTCTTCCAGGTACAATTTCCGCGGGTTTCGTTGGTTACAAGCAATGATATTTGCCATCGAGGAAATAAACAGCAGTCCAGCCCTTCTTCCCAACATGACACTGGGATACAGAATATTTGACACTTGCAACACCGTTTCTAAAGCCTTGGAGGCCACTCTGAGTTTTGTGGCACAGAATAAAATTGATTCTCTGAACCTTGACGAGTTCTGCAACTGCTCAGAGCATATCCCCTCTACTATCGCTGTGGTGGGAGCAACTGGCTCGGGCATCTCCACGGCTGTGGCAAACCTGCTGGGCCTCTTCTACATCCCCCAGGTACACAGGTCTTCTTAGATGGGGCAGCAGTGTAAACAGGAATCAGGACTCAAAGGACTGCCATGCCCAGTGTCCCTACAGCTTGCTGTTTTCCTACCTCTGGCTTTACATTAGCACAAAAGACCCTTAAATTAGTTAAATTAGTCAGGGCACTGTATCATGACCATTTGGGATTTCTGAGACCCCAGCATCAACCATGTCAACTAAACCTTCACGACTCTTCCAAAATTCTTTTAAATATACTGTATATAGAACTTTGTCTTTTTTATCAAAGTGTTCAGTCATTTACTTTCCACTCCCTTCCTTTACTTAATAAATGGCCATTCTTCTGACTTTACTAAAAGGAATGAAACCATATCATGTAAACCCCACCTTTCAACTCAAAATATCTGTCCCTAGTCCTATTCCCTTAAAAGTCTGCCTCTCTATCTTCTGGTTGAAAGTTTAGCTCAGGGGGAAGCGGAGTATACTTTCTCACAGAACAGGAACTTAATCATTGTCTTGCATGTTCTAGAAATGGAAAAAATTCTGTTTCATTCAACAAATATTTATAGAGCATATATGAATCAATAGTGTCCATCCTGCAGGAATTCAACCCAGGTGAGGAGATGTCTCAAAAACTAGTAAACAGTTCACTGAAACAAATGTTTTGATGAACATTTGTTCAAAGTTGCATATTTTTCCCCTATGAAGTAAAGCTTTTTTCATGTTAATATTCATAGATATATGACATCATTTTTATAATAGTGAAAAATTGGAAACAACCTAAATGTCCATTGAGGGGAGAATCGGCTCAATTTTGAACATCCTTTATATCAATTTTTAATTATGAATCACAATTGAATTTATCTTTTTCAGTATCTAATGTTTCAAATTTGTAGGAGTACCTTTGAGAAATTCACATTTATATGTTGGGAGTCTCCATTTCCTTGGTGGTAGACATTATCCTTTTATATGCATGTGTCAACTAAAAAAGTCTTGTCATCATTTCCCGAATCCTTACTTCAGGGAATTAAAGGTATTTCCCATGGGGAAGCCCTGGCTCTATAACTTTTATGCAAAATGATCTAACAATCCCCTATCAGTAAATGTGTTGGGCAATATGCAAATATGCATCTTATGAATTTGGCATATTGTACAGTATTTTTTTAAATACACTGTTAAAGTAAGTTGTTGTAGCCAAGAGGCACAAGATATAATTGCCACCAAGTAAATAAAGAACCAAAAGTAAAGGTTTTGATTCTTTGTGGTTTGGATGAAAGACAAGGTTAAGCTAAATTCGAATTATAAAAGTGTTGTGAAAGCTATAATAATTCTCAGTCAAAACATTGTTGAGTGTATCTACAGTAGTGGTTCTCTGCTGTGACTGCAAGTTGGAATCACACGGGGAGCTTTAAAAATACTGATGTTTGGGTCTCTTACCCCGGAGATCCTGGTGTTTTGTTTTGTTTTTCATTTGTTTTTATTTAAGTTCGATTTGCCAACATATAGTATAACACCCAGTGCTCATCTCATCTAGTGCCCTCCTTGGTGCCCGACACCCAGTCACCCCATCCCCACCCCCTCACCCCCACCCCCCCACCCCCTCCCACCTCCCCTACCACAACCCTTTGTTTGTTTCCCAGAGTTAGGAGTCTCTCATGGTTTGTCTTCCTCTCTAATTTTTCCCACTCAGTTCCCCTCCTTCCCCTTATAATCCCTTTCATTATTTTTTATATTCCCCGTATGAGTGAAACGGAGATCCTGTTTTCATTGATATGAGATGCAGTCTGGGTGGCAGTTTTGAAAGTTCCCAAGGTAATCCTAATATGCAGCAGAGTTGGCAGCCACTGCTGTGCAGGGTAGGGGCAAGGCCCAGGGGTATTTCTTATGCCACTCATGCCATCAAGTGGACGGAATAAGCAGCCCAGCAGGACAGTTGTGGTTAGAAGTTTTCTGAATCATTCATAAAATTCTCCCCTCTTACAATAACAAAAGTTTTGTGTATTTTTAAGGGTTTTTTGTTTTGTTCTGTTTTGTTTGCTGGTTGGGAGGACAGGTAATGAGGTAGCATTTATCACCATGTCTCTAGTTTTTTTTTTTAAACTGGACAACTATTATAAATGCATTTTAAGAGAAACATATCCATAGTAGATATATATGTGTGTAACTTTAATCCTTTTAAAATGCTTTTCAGCCCATTTTTCCAAAGAAGTAGTAAGCAATAATGGATGAATTTACAAAATGCCCAAGTAGGTTTTTCATTTGCAAAAATATGATCCAGAAGCCTGTTGTCTGGGTCTGCAAGTAGAGCTCTGTTAAAACAATAACATCTCAACAAATTACTTAATCAACTACCTACACCTCATGAACTCTCATAGCAGCAAGGGGCTTATTCTGATAAAAGAAAAAAGTCAATTTCATATTGTAACTTTCAAAATCAAAGCTTTTATCAGAAAAATCATGTTCTTTAGCAAAGTTGGCCTAGAGGTGGTAGAAAGGGAAGGGCAGAGGGAGAGGAAGGGGGAGAGGGAGAATCTGAAGCAGGCACCATGCCCAGCACAGAGCCAAATGCAGGGTTCACAACCCTGATATCATGACCTGAACCGAAATCCAGAATCAGGCACTCAACTGACTGAGCCACCCTGGTGCCCTGGCCCTGATCTTTCTTTTTGTTTGTTTGTTTGTTTGTTTGTTTTGTTTTGTTTTGTTTTGTTTTTTTGGGCCCTGATCTTTCATACACCAATGTCTTTCGTGTTTTTGATGTAGAAACTATTCATTGATAAGAAGGAATACATTGGAAAATTCATTTTAAAATGCTGAACATAGAAAACTAATTGTTTTAACTGGTGAGAAATATTAAAAAGGCATTCCCCCCCAATTTTTTCAACTGTGTTTCCTTTAAAATATGTCTAGAAAACTGGAAAACAAGAGATATTAAATGCTGTTTCATTACCAAGAGAGGGAATAAATGGAGACTGGAAGAGAGAAACTAGGCAAAATAGGAAAGAGGACCCTTTGGGCTTCTCTGAAGAACCTTTGGTTTATAACCCATAGGGAACCTGATTCCTTCCAGAAGTGAGTCATGGACAAAGTGTTCGTCATAGTATAGGGGAAGCTAAAACATTTAGGCTAGAACGTGAACCTAACAGGAAAAAGATGTGTCCATAGATATAACCAATGAGGCAGCACAGAGGAAGTTGGGAACAACTATGGAACAGTGTAGAAAGCTCTCCTTGAAAGAACAAGTAGATTCTACTATTGTTGCGTTGACTTTACAGCCAGACCCATTTCTGAAGGTTGTATTGTGAAGAATCACCCACTGAGAACTAGAACGTTCCCTCAAAGACTGACTAATGTTGAGTGCTCACACTGGAGAGGAACAGGTTCTGGCTGTCTTCACCCTTTCATCCCATCTGCAGTGAACAGCATGTTTTGATAAATTAAATTAATGAATGCTCAAAAAACCATGTCCACACAGCCTCATTCACTGGAATCTCACTCACTCATTCATCCTGTGTTCTTTCCAGGTCAGCTATGCCTCCTCCAGCAGACTCCTCAGCAATAAGAATCAGTTCAAGTCCTTCCTCCGTACCATCCCCAATGATGAACACCAGGCCACTGCCATGGCAGACATTATTGAGTATTTCCGCTGGAACTGGGTGGGCACTATTGCAGCTGATGATGACTATGGCCGGCCAGGGATTGAGAAGTTCCGAGAGGAAGCAGAGGAGAGGGACATCTGCATCGACTTCAGTGAACTCATCTCCCAGTACTCTGATGAGGAAGAGATTCAGCAAGTGGTAGAGGTGATCCAGAATTCCACAGCCAAAGTCATTGTTGTTTTCTCCAGTGGCCCAGACCTTGAACCCCTCATCAAGGAGATCGTCCGACGAAATATCACAGGAAGGATCTGGCTGGCCAGTGAGGCCTGGGCCAGCTCTTCCTTGATTGCCATGCCCGAGTACTTCCATGTGGTTGGAGGTACCATTGGATTCGCTTTGAAGGCTGGGCAGATCCCAGGTTTCCGGGAATTCCTGCAGAAAGTCCATCCCAGAAAGTCTGTCCACAACGGTTTTGCCAAGGAGTTTTGGGAAGAAACATTTAACTGCCACCTCCAAGAAGGTGCTAAAGGGCCTTTATCCATGGACACTTTCCTGAGAGGTCACGAAGAAGGTGGTGGCAGGATAAGCAACAGCTCCACTGCCTTCCGACCTCTTTGTACAGGGGATGAGAACATCAGCAGTGTGGAGACCCCTTATATGGATTATACACACTTACGGATATCCTACAATGTCTACTTAGCAGTCTATTCCATTGCTCATGCCCTGCAAGATATATATACATGCTTACCTGGGAGAGGGCTCTTCACCAACGGTTCCTGTGCTGATATTAAGAAGGTTGAGGCTTGGCAGGTACATCCTTCACTTAGATGGCAGTTCACTGTGTATTAAGGCAGAGTTGGGTGGATCCAGGCAAGACAGATAAAGTGGTTATCTCAAAAAGGCAATAGCTAAATGGTGTTGCTATATGTAGCTTTGGATTCAGATTGCCTTTTCAAATATCTGAGCATCTGACTCAGATATTTGATAAATTGATAGTCATTTAATTTGATTATCTGTTTAAACCCTTGGCTCAACTGTTCTTTAATCCAGTGGTTCAGAATACCTAGAGTATGACCCCAAAAGGTTTTTAAATATCCTGGAACAGATTTAATACTGTGTGGAGTATTTTTACAATGTTTAAATTACAGATATTGTTCCCTTATAACAAATATTTGTTGAGCACCCACTATATTCCATACACTGAGGGGCATACAACAAGAGTTCTTGTGTTTAGCCACTACTTTTACCATATCATTATTCACCCAATAAGCCAACTAATCTTAGGACACAAGCAAATCAAGGGCCCAGGAAAAAAATTCTTCTTAAAAAGATTTGATATTGGATATTGGATATTTCAAAAAGAAACACTGAAGTATTTATCATAGAAAATAATTAGATGAAGGTGGAGTTCCTACACTCATTTTATAGTAGTCTTGCTTTGTATTTTTGAATTGAATTACATGTAAGAGAGACATCATAATCTTTTCATTTCATACAACTTCTGAAGATAAAAGTCTGACCTGACTTAAATCCTACCTAACTGTTCATGTCTTGCATAGTACCTTGATTTTTTCAACGAAACCTTGTTCTACACTCTTTTTTATTTTCCTCAGTTCCAGACTGACCTATCAGGAGTGCATGATCATTAGGGGGAGGGGATGGGGACGTTCCTGAGTATGAGTTGAATGACCCAGCCTCCAGCTTCAGCTCTTGCATTTACTAGCTATATCATATTTGGCAAGCTACTGCTTGAAGTCAGTCTCTTCATCTATAAAATGGACCTAATATCTAGCCTACTTTCAACCCAAGATTCTTTTGAAGATGGAATGTGATGACATACGTGAGAGCAATTTATAAATTTTCAAGCTCTAAACAGATGATTGTTACAGTAGTATTTCAGTATGCCTCTAAGTAATCATTTCGATTAAAAATGATAACTACAACAACAGTGTATGTAGAATCCAGCTACCACAGACCCTTGGGAAAGGATAGCAAGAAACAAAGAATGTACAGTCTATGTTGTTAGTCATTTTAGAGACTCCCATGGGATCAAGAGTGACTGTCTAGGGTGGCAAAATGTGCCAGTGCCACAAGTACTTCTTAGCCCTTTGTGTGGGGAAAATCTCACTCAGGTGTCACTGTTGACTAAAGTTTCTCACCTCCATGAGATACTTAAAGTTTCCTTACTTGCAATGTACCACCCCCTTCCTACACCCTGGCAAAAATAAAAAAAGAGGAGTTCTAATGACAATTAAAAACAAAAAAGACTTCAGGAGCCATGATGATAAGGAATGGCGTTTTTAAAAGGAGGAATAAAAGGACAATCTTTCAGTAAATACTGTTGTCTTTCCTCCTTTTCCTTCCACGTCCCTTGAAAGGAAGACTCCAGCTCTTGAAAAGCCTATAGGACCAGGGTGTGGTTGAAGGGGAAAGAGGCTTCCAGTGTGTAATCTGACAATTTTGTTCTTCAGTAGCTCCTCTCCAAACAAGGAGGTAAGATCCAGTGGGTCAAGACCAAAGCTTGGCGTATGGGAAAAAAGCTGCAAGAAGGAGGCTATAGTTAAGACTGGGACTTTTAGTTCCATACAGTAGAAAACCCAAACCAAATTGGCTTAAACCGAATAAACTTGTGTTATTAGTAGCTCATAATGCTGAAAGTCATAGAAGTATTCCATACAAGTAGATGCTTTCATCTCCATCTCTGTTCCTTATCCCTGAGGGTTTGCAGTTTTTAGCCTCTACAGTAGCTTCAGGCTCATAAAATCTTTACTGTTAGGCTCTTACCTCCCAGAATCTTTTATAAAAGACCAAGAAATCACATTGATTGACCAGTCCAGGATTACATATCCATCCTTGAAGCTAGGAGTGGAATCCTTTCCAACTATATAGACTGAGAGTGAGAGGGAGTGGATCCCTAAAGGGAAATCAGGATGCCACTACCAAAAGGAGTGAAAAAAAAAAAAAAAGAAGCAAAGCAGCTGAAACGGACATCCACCACACAGACACCTCAGCTGACCCTAGTATAGGTTAAGATGTGCCCTCCTGGCTCACACACAGTCTGGCACAATTCATCCAGGAGAGGAGACAGATAGGAAAATAGGGTTGAAGCTCTATGGAGGAATAACATGTGGTCATTGGCCAAAATGCCCCATGTACTTGCTGTAAGTCTCCTTTAAGCCTCAGGAACCCAGGCAGTTTGGTGGGCATTCTGGAATTTAAGATATTGGCCATGTCTCTCTCAGGAACTGGACCGACAATTATTCATTCTCATTATGAAGACCTACATGGAACCTTATCACCCATAAAGTATATATAATCTAATCCAAGTATCTCAGCCTGGAATTTGACCCCCACCTTCTCTCAATTCTCTTATAAGCCAACCTGCCTGGCACCTCTCCACAAAGCATCTGTGAGGTTTTGGCATAGCATTTTTGTTTAGAACATATCCCACACCTGAAGGGCCATCATTTTTTGTCTCCTGTATCCACTGTCCGCCATGAAGTTTTAACTTTCTCAAAACCCACTTTCTCCTAGAGCTCTTTTCAAGTCATACTCCCGCACACATTTTTATGACCACTCTTTCTTCCTCATTTTTGCCATTTAATACCCAACTTAAGCTTCCATAACTCTTCAGTTGGCTGAAATAGATTTTTATTAATTAAGCTTCTGGTTAAATTGGGTCAATCACAAGTTTTTTTCTTTTGTTGACTTTTACTCCCCCTAAAATATGTCATTCCATTCATATGCCTTAAAGTATCACTAACAGATACTTTATGAGCATGCAACACACAATTCCCTTCTGACCACCCTGGAGACCCCAAGTCCTTCTCCACTGCTCCTCAACTCTCTCCTCACTCTGATTTCTCCACTGTACTGTTCAGCACTGTGTTCAGAACATCTGACACGTGAGTATGTGTAGAATAAACGAAAGAAAGAATAGAAATCTAGTTGATTTGACCTGACAACTGGAGTCCTTGCAGAGAAGTGTTCAACCCAACAACCCATCCTTGGACCAATCACTCTGGCCCAGGTACACTAGGCTCTGATTATATAAGCCTGTGTTACATGCAACAATCAGATTTGTATGGAACATCATGTGAGCAAGTAAGTACAGAACCACCTTCTTCCTTTTCTCAGGATGATTGTGCATAAGGCATGCTTCCTACTTTCCCCCACAGTACACCAACCACTCACTAGTCAAAACATAGGTATGCATCACGACAGAACCATGGTGATAACTGTAGTCAAATGGAATTGATCTTTCCAGGAATTGCCAGTACTATTGGGATTTGGGGGGGGGGGGAATTAGGGTGAAAACCAAAAGAGATGGAAGGTAGATAGGAAAATATTGCTGAGGTTAAAGAAAGGAATTGGTCCTGGATTTTCCCAACACGCTTAGTACAGGAAGTGGGCAAGAAACAATAGTCTCCTTATGTGTGTAAACCATCCCTCATTCACCCCTGTGTAGATGAGGTGCTTTGTACATCCCATCCCATTTTCCCTCTGGGCTGTGATGCCATGTGTAAGATCTGGAGATCCTAGACAACAGTGGGGGGGGGGGGAGTTTCTAGTCTCTGGTCTTTGGTTTATTTCAATTAACCATTAAAGTATGTGGTGAGAGGTGGTTCCCACTTATCCTTAAAATGAGCAACAGTTTGACTTTAAAATCCTTTGGAGGAAGTACCCTAAAAGGCCACAAGATGGAAATATTACCACATAAAAGATAGTATGTGACCATCTCAGTTGTGCATTTGTAAGTACTTGTCACTCTCTTACTATGTTTTTCTCAGTGTTTAGTTTTCTTTATGAAAAGAAAAGTTTATGAGCCTGTCAGTTTCTTTGTCCGTATATTATCTTCTATGTTTAAGTCTTTCCATTAGCTGTTTTCCCTCTTCTTCACTTTCACTTATTCTTACTTTCCTCATATTTCTCCCCAAGTAAAACAATTTAGAAGTATATTATACTGAATTGTAATCTGAGGTAAACTTTTATATTTTTTTAATGGAACTTTTAGACCCTTCTTTTTAAATTTCAAAAGAAGAGTTTTCTCGGGATCCCTGGGTGGCTCAGTGGTTTGGCACCTGCCTTCGGCCCAGGGTGTGATCCTGGAGTCCCAGACTCGAGTCCCATGTCAGGCTCCCTGCATGGAGCCTGCTTCTCCCTCTGCCTATGTCTCTGCCTCTTTCTCTCTCTGTGTGTCTTTCCTGAATAAATAAATTTTAAAAAAATTTTTTTAAAAAAGAAGAGTTTTCTCTCTGGGGGAAATACCTAAATTATTTTGTAATGTATGTTGTTCTTTGGTGGTCAATGATTATCAATTTAAATATTCCCTATCATTGCTTTTATGGATGAAATAGTTTCCAACTCAACTTCCCTGTTATGCAAGGTATTAATGTAGAAAATTAGGTGTTCAAATGCAAAACTTGAAAGTCAACATGCCAAAAGAAACATTAAAGCTATCTATAACTTAGAGATATGATTATTAATGGACAAGGTACAAATTTTGACTAGGAAAATTCAGTACTCATGATCTTATTTATACACCTGCTGTAAGGATGAAACCCTGCAATATTATGCAGGTTAAGATTTGAAGTAAGGACAAAAACAAAAGATATCATCTGTCCTTGAAGGATGGGCAGGATTTTTGGAAAGGGTTTATGCCTTGGAGAAAATGTCAAATGCAAAGGCAAATACCCAGTAACATAGGTAAATCCCCAAAACATCATGCTGAGCAGACAAAAAAAAAAAAAGTCATACTCCTCTATTATTATACTTATATGATATCCTTTCTCTAAAAATAGAAAGAAAACAGATCCAGAGTGGCCTAGGGATCCAAGTCGAGGTGGGGACTAACTTAGAAGGGACATCTGGGAATCTTTTGATAGTTGTGGTGGTTACACAGGCATATTTGCCAAAACTCAGAAATATACTCTTAATAAAGGCATATTTTATCCTATGTAAACTATACTTCAATATAGTTGATTAAAAATGTAAAACAACGAAAAGTCCCTGGAGTGGGAAAGTTTAGGCCATGCATGGAGACAGATGTTGTTCAGTATAAACTTTTCCAATTAAGGCCCCTTGTGTTGCCACAAGCATTAGACATGTCTCCACAATCCCATTCTAAAAATAAACCCATCTTCTCAACCTAATTTTTACACTAACCTGTTGCAACTAGCAATAGACAATGTAATAGACTATCTAGTCTGACTCCTACATCTGAGTCGATAATATATAGTATAATGGTTGACAGTTTGGGCCCTACAGTCAAACTAACTAGATCTAAAACCCAATTGCTGCTAAATAGCTGTATGACCTTGGATGGTAACTTAATGTGCCTCTGTCTCACTTTCCTCACCCGAAAAATGGAGATCATGAAATGTGTAAGTTCATTTTATAAAGATGACATTATTAAAATGTATAAAGTGCTTAGGATACTTCCTATCCATAATAAGTGTTCAGTAAAATATTAGTATTGAGTATTTTTCTTTTGTAGGTAAGGAAAGTAAGACCCAAAGACCCAAAGAAGCCAAAATGATTTGCCAAAGTCACATGTCTAGCCAGTAAGAAAGAAAGCCCACATCGGCCCCAGGGAGTCTGTTGCCTTGATAATACCAAGATTACTGTTAAAAAAAAAAAAAAAAAAAAAAAAAAAAAGGCTGCATATCCGTTGTCCCTCTGGGCACATACTTTCTAGCTCTTAAGTGGCTGTCGGGTCAGCCAGTGGTTTCAGAGTGAAAACAGTGGTCCGTTGCCTTAACTCTGAGTGATCACCAGAGGAACCAACTGTCCTGAAACTGATTCATATACAGACACAAAGACAAAGTACGGTGTGCAACGAAGTAAGAGTAGACACGACTGACCAAATTCGAGTATACCAAACATCTCTCTGTCCATCTTGAATATAATTGTATCTCTCGTCACTAAAAAAGTGCCTGTTTGGCCCACATTGGGTGCTTAACAAGTACTTATTGAATGAACAAATAAAGAAAGAGAATGAGACAATGGTAAATCCTGAGGGAAGACAGGGGTTAAGTGGATAACAACAAAACAGTACAGAGACATAGGCACAGATAAAAGAGGAGGTGAGTGGTCTGAAAGAAGCAGAAAATGCTCATGCAAAAAAAAAAAAAAAACTACAATAATTCTGACTTCATAAATTTGGGCTGAAACTTACCTCTTCATTACCAATGTGATAAATGATGGGGGAAAATACCACTTCAGTATTTTCAGAATTTTAAGAGTATGAAAGAAAAAAAAAAAGAGTATGAAAGAAAAGAATATAAATAGGATTACTGAGACATGAAGATACAGAAATCATTAAATTTTATTCTCATTTTTAATTGACACAGGCTTCCTAAGAATCTTATCAGGAACAATTTTTTAGCCTAATTTATACTGATCGATATGCCTAAAAGGAGAAAGGAAACTTTAAAAAAAAATCTATTTCGGCATTTATTTATTTTTAAAAAGGGAAAGGGGCTGGTCCCTTCTGCAATTAGTTTGAATTAATTTATTTCAACCAATTGAATAATTCTGGTTTTCTCTCTCCTAAGGGACTGTCAGTCCCGTATCTCAGGTATTGGCTGCTCCCTTCATCTTCTGGCATATTCCGTGGTCAATCATATATGCAACAGTTGTTTGGGGGAAATTACCCTTTTCTTCAGAACACTCCTAGCTATTATACCAACATTACTACATTATGGTGATTCCAACTTTCTTTTTCCACAGAAAGTGTGCTGGAAGTTTTATAATCCATTTTTTCCATGTTTTGAATGTTTACTCAGAAATAAATGTATGCCGGTAACCAAAAACATCATGTGCAAAACATAACTAGCTGCAGCTTTCTAAAAAGACCACAAAGGACTTATTCCCCCAGAAAAAAAATAAGGCTTTTTTTCCTTTATGAAGAGGTTAACAATTTTATTCTCTGAAAACTATAATTTGTCTAATATGACTTCCCTACTGCTCTTAGGTAACATCTTTTAGCAAATTCTAATATTTCCCTGTCCACTTGTGTGCCATTTTTGTTTACCTGTTTAAATCTGGAATGTTTTTCTTTTTAATTCAGAATATAGGAATTTAAGTTACAGTTTTATCTCAAAGGGAGATATTGTGTTGGCCCTTAATCCTGTAGTGTAATTTTAAGTATTTTGCTTTTAAAGATAGGTTTAAGTTACAACTGACTATAGAAAACCCTTAATTTTTATGGTCTTCAAAGAAGCTTTTCAAAAAGTGAATCCTAAGTCTTTTCATCTTATCTGAAAGTTCTCTTGTTTGTTTGCTTGTTTATTTGTTTTTGTGCACAGAACTTAGAACTTTATTTCTTCAGTCTGAATCAGCTGAATTCAGCCCTACTGGCTAGAACCTCCATTCTGTAGCTACAGTGAATAGCCAAAGTGAGAATGGACATTCTTTTTTTTTTAATTTTTTTAAAGTTTTTATTTATTTGAGAGACAGCACAAAAGAAGGGGGGAGGGGCAGTGGGAGAGGGAGAGAGGGACGAATAGACTCCCCACTGAGCCAGGAGCCCAATTTGGCGCTCAATCTCACAACCCAAGATCATGACCTGAGCTGAAATCAAGAGTCAGATACTTAACCAACTGAGCCACCCAGGTGCTCCAAGAATGGACATTCTTGTCTTGATCCTGATCTTAGGGGAAAAACATTCAGTCTCTCACCATTTAACTGTAGGTTTTTCACAGATGCCATTTGCAGGATTCAGAAAGTTCCTTTTTACTCCTAGATTATGGAGAGTTTTTATCAGGAATGGAGATTGGATGTTATCAACTACTTTTTCTGTATTTATTGAGATGATCATGTGGTTTCCCTTTGGTGGTATGTTAATTTAGTTGAATGTTAAACCAACCTTGCATTCCTACGATAAACTCTACTTGGTCACAGTGTATTTTCGTTTTTGTAGATAGCTAACATTTGGTTAAGAAATTTTGCTTCTGTGTTCATGAGCGATATCGATTAGTAGTTGTCTTTTCTAATAATATCTTTGTCTGGTTTTGGTATCTGAGTAATACTGGCTTCAAAGAATGAGTTGCAAGTATTACCTCCTTTGCAATGTTCTAAAAGAGTTTGTGTGGAATTGGTATTCCTTCTTCCTTAAATAAGTGGCAGAATTTATCAGTGAAGCCAGCTTGGGCCAGTTTTCTTGGTGGAAAAAATTCTTAACTGTAAATTCAGCTTCTTTAATACTCACAGGGCTGGGGTGCCTGGGTGGCTCCAACAGTTAAGCAACCAACTCTTGATTTTGGCTCAGGTCATGATCTCAGGGTCGTGAGATCAAGCCCTGTGCCAGTCTCATACTGAGTGTGGAGACTGAGCTCACTTTCTCTCTCTCTCTCTCTCTCTCTCTCTGACCTCCCCCCCCCAAGAGCTCTCCACATAGACATGCAGATTTGCTCTCTCTTAAAAAAAAAAACTGGCTATTTCCAGTTACCTTTGAAGACAGCTTTCACGTTTTGTGTCTTTCAAAGACTGTGTCTAAGTTGTCAAATTTATTGGCATAAATTTGTTTAGAATATTGTTTACTAAATTATTTATAATATTCTCAGACTCTCCTTTTAATGTCTGCAAGATCTTTAGTGATGTCACTTTTCTCATTCCTTTTTTGGAAATATGTATCTTCTCCTTTTTTTCTAATCAATCTGGGTAGAGACCCACTTATTTTATTGATCTTCCCAAAGAACCAGCTGTTGTTTTAGTGATTTTCTCTCTATTTTTCTGTTGTCTATTTCATTGATTTTTGCTCTGATCTTTATTATTTCCTTTATCCTGCTCTATTTGAATTTAATTTGCTCTCCAAATTCTAATTTCTTTTTTTTTCAAATTCTAATTTCTTAACTTGGAAAGTGGGGTCATTGATTTGAGACCTTTCTTCTCTTTCAGTTTAGTAATTTTAGTATTACAAATTTCCCTCTAAATATTGCTTTCACTGTATCACCTAAATTTTTATATGCTATGTTTTCATTTTCATTTATACAAAACACATTCTAACTTTCATTTTCATTAATTCTTTAATCTGTAGGTTATTTAGAAGTGTGTTACTGGTTTTCAAGTATCTGCAGATTTTCCAAATATCTTTCTGTTATTCATTTTTAGTTTAAATCTTCTGGAGTTAAAAAACATACTTTGCTTTTATTTTTAATATTTTTAAATTTATGAAAATGTGTTTATGATTTAAAATGTGGTTATCTTCATAGATATTCTACGTGCCCTTGAAAGGAATGTATTCTACTGCTATCGGGTTGAGTGTTTTCTATAAATATCAATTAGGTCAAGTATATTGATGAAGTATCATTCAAGTCTTTTATATCTTTTTTGATTTTTCTACCTACTTGCTCTTTTATCTAATACAGAAACCATATTGACCTTATTTTTCTTATTTATCCTCAGACTGGTGAAAACCTCATCACAGTTTGACATTACCTGACAAATGCGCCAATATTAGTTTAATCCCCACATATTAACCAAACATTCAACAGACATAGTTTGAGTATCCATTAAAATTCAGGCTCTCTACAAATCATTGAGAATACAGAAAGGGATAAATCTTCTTTAGAGAAAATTTGTCTAATAAATCCTGGGTATAAAATTTCTAGCCACAAAGATTCTGGATAAGATCTTTGTACTGCTCTCACCTTCTGCCTATCCTATCTCCCTATCCCATTTGAGGCTAGAATTGCTATGTCTCATTAGTAAATTCTTAACACCAAGTATGTTCAAAGTTACCTTTCTGTCAAGATCTCTACCTGCTGCTAAATATCAGCTCCACCAATGGAGTCATATTTGGATATTTGAAATCCCTTTCCATACCTCCTTTTCGTAACAGCTTTATTGAGCTATAATTCACATACCAGACAGTTTTTAATATATTTGCAGAATTGTGCAACCATAACCAAATCAATTTTGAACATTTCACCTCATCAAAAGGAAATTTCAAACCCTTTAGCTCCCTACCTCTACATTCCCCCATTACTAAATAACCACAAATCTACTTTCTGTCTCCATATATTTGGATATTCCTGAACATTTCATATAAATGGAATCATAAAATATGTGTTCTGTGTGACTGATTTCTTCCACCTAGCACGTTTTCAGCTTCATCCATGCTGTAGCATGTATTAGTAGCTCATTCCTTTTTATGGCTGAATAGTATTTAGTTGTATGGATATAACATTTTATTTATCCATTAATCCAATTGATGGACATTTAGCTTGTTTCCACTTTTTTATTATCATGAATATTGCTAAATGAACACTCATGTTCAAGTTTTTGTGTGGACATATATTTTTTCTTGGGATAACACATAATACTAGAATTGCTGGGTCAAGTGGTAACTCTATGTTTAACTTTTTGACGAAGTGTAAGACTGTTATCCAAAGTGTCTGTACCATTTTACATCCCCACCAACAGTATACGAAGGATTCTGATTTCTATATTCTCATCAAAGCCATTATTATCCAATCTGGTGTATTTTAATATGAAATCTAGCCTCTTTGCCTTTGCTCCTCTTTACCTACCTATTTTATTTCCCCTTGTTCTCTGGCACATACATAAATTTTTAAAAGCTGTTTCCTTTAAAGCTCCATAACACTTCATGTTTATTCCTAACTTGGTCTTTGTCCATGCTATTCCCACTGTTTTTAACATCATCCTTACTTCTGTCCTTTGCCAATCCAAATTTCTCTACCATCCTTCAAGCCTACATTGACATTTTCAGCCATTTTTAATTTCCATCTCTCTGAAATTTAGCTGTATTTATAGCTGATTCCCCATAAATTAGCCTTTAAGTATATTTTATCTCACATAGTTTGCTATTTCATCCAATATTTTTGTCTTAGTCCTTGTCTCTCTGATTTATTTTTAAACTCCATGAGGACTATAATATTATGCCTTATACTACTGCAGCCTAATTCAGAACACACAGTGAACAGTCTATAAATACTTACTTGTTGATTGATTCTAACAGCATACAAATCTCACCTTGTATTTACTTTAGTTCTTTAATGGAAACTTTAAGAAAATGGTTTTTTGATTATCTCCTTCTTCATTCAAATTAAGATTATGGTAGAAATCTCCATCCCATGCCAATAGCAGTGCAAGAGGATTATAGCCAATGGTGATCTTCGAGTCCCTTTTCTGTCCAAACTGACCAATGTAGAAGATAACCATTTAATTATAAAATGATTGTCCCTGTTCCCTTCCCTATCCACCCACTGCTGCCTGGAGCATTTCACTCAGAGAACCTATAGACAGAAAAAAGGAGAAAGGGAGCTTGATACCTGGCATAGGAACTAAACCTGAATAAAAAGAAAGTAAATTTATGCTAAATTCTCTAGCTTTATTGCTATATATGCTTTTATTTATTTGTGTGTGTGTGTTTTATATATTTTTTATTGGAGTTCAATTTGCCAACATATAGCATAACACCCAGTGCGTTTAAAATTATTCTTCAAATAAGAATGATGCTTTTTCAAAAATATATTTAATGAGGAAATATTACTGACAAATACTTGCCATGGACACTCTAAACCATTTATATTGGAGGCAGGATGATACAGTAGGAAAAGCTCATGTTTCAGTCATAGCTCAAGAACTTCCTAGCTTATAACTGCCAAATAAGTATCCTTGTAAGTAGGAAACAAGCATCCCTATGTTCATAAGCTGGACCGTGTCTTAATCGCTCTTGGTGGCTCAGTGATCCCTGGCATGTCCCTGGCTGAACATCCAGGGCCTCCTCCTGACCCACATCAGGGGCACACAGGAAGCAAAGCCAGGAGCCTAATGATGCTGCAGCAGACCATAGCCATTAAGAGCGCAGGCTGTGCATCACTTGCTAACTGTGTGACCCTAAACAAGATACTTCCACATGTATGCTTCATCTTCCCCATCAATAAAATGGAAATGATAGTACTATTTGTTGTGAGGATTAGATAATAAATATAAAGTATTTAGCATTTGTTCCTAAAATGTAGTAAAATGACTAATAAGGTTTAATCATTATTATCATTTCTTTTTTGTACAAGAGGTATGTGACATACAAACCCTGTAAAAATTAAGGGACTGGCCAGACTATTACAATAGTGATGGTGAGGGCTCCACCCACAGGCTTCTTTCTTCCTTCCACCCACCTCTGCTGTGATCTTTGGCAACAAGACACTTCCACAGAGGCAGTAGCATAAAGACGGTGCAGATCATAAGAGCACTTCATGCCTCCACTCCTTCCCCAAAACCCATCTCAGAAAACACCACAAACGGCTCTAGCTTATAAACCCTGCCCCTCTTGGGGCACCACCAGTTGATGGTATACCTGCAGAAGACTTGATTTGTCCAGGGGCCATGGTGAGATGTACCCATTTTACTCTCCTGACTTCAAGAAAGTGTTTCTTACTCTATTTGCCATCTGAATACTAAGTAAAGCCCATGGCTTACCAGGGCTACTGCTAACACATGCAAGCACCTTAGTGTAAGCTAGAAAAAGGTACCTCTTCCTAAAAGTTATGTTCCTTCCACTCCATTAGAATAAGATAGTTTACTGTCCTTGTGCAGTACACAACATATTTAACCAAACATGGCAGCCCTGTGGCTTATACTCAGAGTCTCTGTTCCTCTTTAGGTCTTGAAGCACCTACGGCACCTAAACTTTACCAACAATATGGGGGAGCAAGTGACTTTCGATGAATGTGGTGACCTGATGGGGAACTATTCCATCATCAACTGGCACCTCTCTCCAGAGGATGGCTCCATAGTGTTTAAGGAAGTCGGATATTACAATGTCTATGCCAAGAAAGGAGAAAGACTCTTCATCAATGAGGAGAAAATCCTGTGGAGTGGGTTCTCCAGGGAGGTATGTGCTGTCCGTCAGAACAACAGATGCCTCCACCATGGGCAGGAAGTTGTGCTGAGCTTTGGGAGGGCCTTGGGCTTCACCACTGGACTTGAGAAATGATGAGTCCACTTCCCTCAACTCACTAACTCTGCACTGCCAAGGTTCTCTGGGAAATCCATCAGTGTTTAGGGTACAGAAGAGAAGCCTCAGAATGTGAGCCCCATCCTTACTATATTGAAAAACGTTTTATTCTTTGCAAATTTGACTCTAGCTAAATGGCTAACAATTCCTTCACTAAAACTTCCCCCAACCAGAACAAAATATTTAAGCAAACATAAACATCATTCAAGGCAGGGCCTGGACAATTCATACAGAGGTAGTTCCCTGTCATCCAAATAGCTCAGAGCAGACCTATAATTCAAAAGAACAATTTCCTAGAAGATCAAATGGTTTGGTAACTTGAGAAATATAAAATCTGTGAGAGTATTGTGTTCTGTGGTTGGGAGTGCTAGTGTGTACTGTCCTTCACTATTTCTTTTCCTTTCTTTCCCTCCCCAGGGTCCCAAGAAACTTAGAAATCAACAGGTGCAATACTGCCATTTCTATCCCTCTTTCATTAGAAGATAATGTTAATCATCTTCTATTCAAGTTTAAAAAAAAAAAAAACCTCCTTGTCAAACCAGTTCTTTCTTTCCTGGTATAGCAAAGAAATTATTTTGTTGTTGTCCATGTATTTAACTTTGTAAGATGGCTCCAAATCAAGCAGGTAGGTGGGGAGAAGAGTCTTATTAAAGAGACAGTTTGGAAAGAGTATGAGCCCTTCCATGTTATCTGATATAATCATAAGGAATGAGACAGAAGTAGAGCTTCTGAAATGGTGAAGCAGCCAATTGGACAAACCTGTCAAAAAAATAACCACTTAGGGATCTGGTGGCAATCAACCAAAAGCAAACAAAAAGTGAAATGTCTTTTTGAGAAAAACTAATGAAATTTGGGTAAGAAAGGCCTGTGGCATTTTAACTTGGGACAGCTCCCGAATTATTCCTAAGAATGTGGTTGCTGTTTCTTTAGTTTTCTATGTGGACAGTCATCTTATCTGCAAATAACAACAGTTTTATTGAGTTATTTCCAATATTTATGCCCTTATTTTTTGTCTCATTCTACTAGCTATGAATTCCACAATGTTTGATAATAGTGGGATAATGAGCATTCTTGTTTTAAAGGAAATGCTTTTAATATTTTCTTATATAGAATGATGTTTACCTACGAATGTTATATATTATCCTTTACAAGTTAAAGATATTTCTTCCTAACTCCTTTTTCAGTTAAGTTTTTAATCGTGAGTTTGTACTGAATTTCATCAAATGCTTTTTCTTCACTGATGATATTTTTCTGTATTAATGTATTAATGCAGTCGGTGACATTTTATAGATTTTTTAAAATAGATTTTCTAATGCTAACTTGTTCCTGGCATAATCCCAACATGATCATGGTATATATTGTTTCTTATGTCCTTTGAGTTTGTTTGTTAATTGTTTTAGTATTTTTTCATCTTTTTGCAAGTAGTAAAGAATAGTTATACTCTTTCCAGGTCCTTTCAGATTCCTTATACTTTGTATACACCTCCAAGACTTCTGCACAGTTTTGCTTCCAATAACGAGAACCCATGGCTCTTTTTCAGGAGACTACCAGCAGGCTAATGGAACCCACTTTGCCCACAGGGGCAGAGAGCAGAAGAGCCTAGGAATCTGCATTTCCCTAAGATGACCCTTAACAATGAGGGATGTGGAAGTATGAAAGCTCTGGCTCCCTTTCCTTCAGGTCAGGATAGCTCTGAGGAATAAATTACAGGCCAGAGTTCTCCTGTGGGATCAAGCAGAGAAGCTATTCTCAGAGGGTCTTTGCTCCAGATCACACCACACCCTTGCCGTCTTCTCTTCTGGATCTGACTTGCTCCGATCTCCTCTTGGTTCCCTTGAGAGAACTTTCTTTATAAAACCACTTGTACACAGATCCTCAACTCAGGCTTCCTTCTGAAGACGACTTAGAGTAGTGAGATGGGCCTGTACTTTTTTTTTTTTCTTTTTCATACTGTTCTTGTCTGGTTTTGGAACCAGGGTTACGCTGGCCTTATAAGAAAGAGTTGGAGGGTCTTCCTTTTTTTCTTCTTCTTTTAAACCTCTGATAGAATTCAGATAACATTGGATTCATCTGTTGCTTGAAAGTTTAATGTTATCTGCTTGTGGTAAACACAGAACAGTGGTCATCTCAGGCATGAATACGTGGTTGGGGAGGAAGCAAGGGGTGGGGAAAGCATACGGTTAGGTATAAGTTATTGTTCTTGTCCCAGCTTTTGTTTTGGGTGGTAATCACTAACAGTGAGTAAAAGTGATTGAAACAGGGGATCCCTGGGTGGCGCAGCGGTTTGGCGCCTGCCTTTGGCCCAGGGCGCGATCCTGGAGACCCGGGATCGAATCCCACATCAGGCTCCCAGTGCATGGAGCCTGCTTCTCCCTCTGCCTGTGTCTCTGCCTCTCTGTGACTATCATAAATAAATAAAAATTAAAAAAAAAAAAGTGATTGAAACATAGACAATGATGGGGGAAAAACAAGGATTACGATTAATCAACTTCCAAGCACCTGAAGTCCACTAAGGAAATTAATTAATTAATTAATTAATTAAAAATCTCTGTTATCTGAAATTAATGTAGCTATTGCAGATTTCTTTTGAGTAGTAATTGCCTGACCTATCTTTCTGATCCATTTGCTTTTGACCCTTCAATGCCTGCCCTGCCTACCTTGCAGAATGGCTGCGGGGATCTCAGATGTCACCCTATAAAGCCTAAAGCAGGAATTGCAATTCACTGCAAAGCTCAAAGTCTCATTTTCAAACATATTTCTCCTCATCTCAGCATCTTCCCTTGTAATTGTCCTTCTATGTGTAGGTCCATGTCCCTATATCTTTTAGTTTGTCTTAAATCTCTGTTTCTCTGAAAAGTAAACAGATAAATAGGCATCCCATTCTGGGACTTGGAGGGAACGGAATGGGGGGTTATTTAAGGAAGATTTTGGTTGCAACAATGAATATTCCCAGAATCCTGTGAATGTGTATGTGTGTGTGTGTGTGTGTGTGTGTGTGTGTGCATGCACATGTGTGGGCACTTGCTCGTGACATCTCTCCCTTTCATAGATAACAGGAACAAGGATCTCTGGAGCTTCCTCCCTCTGGAATGGCCTGAAAGTCTGTTGTGCTGGTCCTTGAGCACAAACTCCTGCCCTGTACTTGGTGTCAGAGTTGCTATAAAACTGATCCCGTAGCTGCAGCCCCTCATTTTCTGCTCTCGGTTCTCTAGATGCCATTTTCCAACTGCAGCCGAGACTGCCTGGCAGGGACCAGGAAAGGAATCATTGAGGGGGAGCCTACCTGCTGCTTTGAGTGTGTGGAGTGCCCCGACGGGGAGTACAGTGACGAAACAGGTAAGGGAACATGCCCTCATGGACACCATGCAAGGCTTGTCCACTTTAGGGGCTCTGGGGTCAGCAAAGTCCCTGGAAGGGCTAGGCTGAGAAGGTACCTTGCACAATTTCTCATTTAACCAGGTATGTCTGAGAGTCACACCAGGCAGGGCACTGAGGGAGACAGAAAAGAAATACTAGATGTCTTGTAATACTATAAAAGCTTAGACATCTTTCTTTTATTTTGATACCATTCTCCAATATTGTATTCCTTTCCTGAACAGACCAAGTAGCCCTGAACAGACCAAGTTCTGTCTGCTAGACGGCAGAGTTAATAGGTCTGCTGGGTGCCTACCATCATATTACTGTCTTTTTTATGCTTTTCCTGTGCCTCAGTTTCTTCACCCATAAAGTGGGAATAATAAACCTATTTTATAGAGTTTGGGGAATTAAATGACTTAATATTGGTATAGCACATGGTAAGTTCTAGATGAATGTTAAATAAAAACCTTACCTGACATATTGGAGGCACTCTGTAAATATTAACTATAATTGTTACTATTGCTAGTATCTCACTTCATCCTCACCACAATGGGATTATTGGCTTCCATTACACAGATGATTGAAACTGAGGGTCAGAGAGGTCAAGGAGCTGACCAAAGTCACACAGCTAGTAAATGGCCAAGCCAGGCTAGCCATCCAAATATCTGACTAAAAGCCCACACTCCTTTCGCTCCCCAAAACTGCATGCTCTTTGGGACATAGCAGAGACTCGATACATGTCTATTGACCCAATGAGTCTGCAGCCTCCCTCACTGGAAAGCCATGGATGGGGAAGTAAGGAAGGCAGAGGTTATTTGTGTGGGATAGTGCGCCTTGATCTAAGAGGAAGTCTGCTCTGACATGTCCACAAAGGCCATCCCTACATCCAAAATGAGTCACGCTGAGTGTGAATCACTATGGAAAGTTGATGAGCTATGCTAGAACCCTGCTGTGTAGGCAGCCACCTGTCCAGCACGATTGATCATCCTCTGCTATAAACCATCAGCAAGTAGTGTCAAAGGAAACATGTAGCACCACCCCAACCATTTGCAAAGGAAAAAAATAACAGAACTATTAAAAATACATGGAATTAAATAAATGTATTATTAAACATAAATCAGAATTCAATGTGTTTATAATGTAAAAATCACAAATTATTTAATCAACAAAGACAGTTTAAAGTGGCTGCATCCAATAACCTGTATACCGTTGCCACCATATTCACACACACAAATTAGAGTCTGTGCCCCACAGTGACTAACTGTTCCCTGGAATAATTTACAGATGCAAGTGCCTGTGACAAGTGCCCCGATGACTTCTGGTCCAATGAAAACCACACTTCGTGCATTGCCAAAGAGATTGAGTTTCTGTCCTGGACAGAGCCCTTTGGGATTGCACTCACCCTCTTTGCTGTGCTGGGCATTTTCCTGACAGCTTTCGTGCTGGGGGTCTTCATCAAGTTCCGTAACACGCCCATCGTCAAGGCCACCAACCGAGAGCTCTCTTACCTCCTCCTCTTCTCCTTGCTGTGCTGCTTCTCCAGCTCCCTGTTCTTCATTGGCGAGCCCCAGGACTGGACCTGCCGCCTGCGCCAGCCGGCCTTTGGCATCAGCTTCGTGCTCTGCATATCATGCATCCTGGTGAAAACCAACCGTGTCCTCCTGGTGTTTGAGGCCAAGATCCCCACAAGCTTCCACCGCAAGTGGTGGGGGCTCAACCTGCAGTTCCTGCTGGTCTTCCTCTGCACCTTCATGCAGATTGTCATCTGTGTGATCTGGCTCTACACGGCGCCTCCCTCCAGCTACCGCAACCATGAGCTGGAGGACGAGATCATCTTCATCACCTGCCACGAGGGCTCCCTGATGGCCCTGGGCTTCCTGATTGGCTACACCTGCCTGCTGGCTGCCATCTGCTTCTTCTTTGCCTTCAAGTCCCGGAAGCTGCCGGAGAACTTCAACGAGGCCAAGTTCATCACCTTCAGCATGCTCATCTTCTTCATCGTCTGGATCTCCTTCATTCCAGCCTACGCCAGCACCTACGGCAAGTTTGTCTCTGCCGTGGAAGTGATCGCCATCCTGGCCGCCAGCTTTGGCCTGCTGGCCTGCATCTTCTTCAACAAGGTCTACATCATCCTCTTCAAGCCGTCCCGCAACACCATCGAGGAGGTGCGCTGCAGCACCGCGGCTCACGCTTTCAAGGTCGCGGCCCGGGCCACGCTGCGCCGCAGCAACGTCTCCCGCAAGCGGTCCGGCAGCCTGGGGGGCTCCACGGGCTCCACGCCCTCCTCCTCCATCAGCAGCAAGAGCAACAGTGAAGACCCCTTCCCGCAGCCCGAGAGGCAGAAGCAGCAGCAGCCCCTGGCCCTGACCCAGCGGGAGCAGCAGCCGCCGCAGCCCTTGACCTTGCCGCCGCAGCCGCAGCCCCGGTGCAAGCAGAAGGTCATCTTCGGCAGTGGCACCGTCACCTTCTCGCTGAGCTTTGACGAGCCGCAGAAGAGCGCCGCGGCCCCCCGGAATTCCACGCTCCAGCACTCCCTGGAGGCCCAGCGGAGCCCCGAGCCCCCCGCCAGACCCCAGGCGTTACTGCCGCCGCAGGGCGGAGACACAGACGCGGAGCTGCCGGCCCAGGAGCCGGGCCTGCAGGCGCCCGGGGGTGCGGACCGCCGCCCGGAGATGCGAGACCCCGAAGAGCTGACCCCAGCCCTGGTGGTGTCCAGCTCACAAAGCTTTGTCATCAGCGGCGGAGGCAGCACGGTCACGGAAAACATACTGCATTCGTAAAAGGGAAGCAGGTGGCCAGTCCAGGGAGGATGCGGAGCGGTTTCCTGGGGTCATGTTCTCTGACAGGGATGAGGAATTGCCCCAGACTCCCTTCTTCTGAGGAAGGGGGGAATTAGACACACCAAACACCTCACTCTTGGTTGCACTGTTTTAAATAACAATGAATTGACTAAAGTTCCCTTTAAAATTTAAAAGAGAAGGAAGAAGAAGAAGAAGAAGAAGAAGAAGAAGAAGAAGAAGAAGAAGAAGAAGAAGAAGAAGGAGAAGAAGAAGAGAAAAGAAAAAAGAAAAAGAAGAAAGAAAGAAGAAGAAGAAGAAGAAGAAGAAAAAGAAAGAAGGAAGGAAAGAAAGAAAGAAAGAAAGAAAGAAAGAAAGAAAGAAAGAGAAGAAGAAGAGCCATGTGACTCTGCAGTTGGATATATCAGAGTATTGAGATCACCATAATCAGATTTCCCATTCATGTCCCTTCCCTGTTCTCTTCCTCTGTTCCATCCCGCCCACTAGCCCAGAGGTGAAACCAAGGCTGTGTGCCACCCACCGATTCCCTCCTCCTTTTCGTAACACCGAAATGACTGCTCTGAACATTGCCGACAGCCTGGCCCAGAGACCAAAGTGTGCCGAGTGACAAAACATCAGACTGGCCACCACTAGATTTAAGAGTCTGAGAGACAGAACGTCCGCAGTGCTGCCCAGCACCTTGACAATGGGAAGAACTTCAAATGTTCAAAGCCGTAAGGCGAACATGTCCCCTCCTATTTATGAAAACCACAAGATACTTGGTCTCCTACTTGCTGCTGCTATCATGTGACATCTAGAAGGTTAGCATCCCTCCTGTACCAACGCATTTGGTCAAGAATGTAATAATGATGCCATGTTTAGATTCCAGGATCACAAGAATCACCTCAAATTGTTGGGAAGGGACTGCATGAATCCAATGAGCTGTATCTGTAATTAATATTGCTATATGTAGTTTTATCTTTAAGAAAGTGCTTCTGTTATAATAGTTCATGGACAATATAAACTGGAAAAAATGTCACAGTCTGTTTAATATAAGGCAGTATTATTGAGCTCCTTGCCCGCCCTTGCCTCGCCCACCACCCTCACCTCCATGAGCCAAGCCCAAGTGAGTTCCAGGGATCCGGAAGTTGCCCCCCATCCCTGCCCCCAGGTCCTTCTGAAGCCAGATCCCCACCTCACCCTGTGGAGAATAAGCTCCCAATCGTTAGCCCCTACCAATCGCTGGGGTAGGAAAGTATGATTCCAAGAGAGCTCTCACAGGACCCCAGCCTGGCATCACCCCCACTGCCCTCACCAAATGCCACACCTGTAGTCCCTCCAGCGGTGGGAGTCTGCCCATGGAGGTTAAAGTGGTTGAATGGCGTACTTCTGAGCATTCAGGCTCTGGAGCCAGAGAGACCTGGGTTCCAGCCAGTCTCTAACAAGGTGGGTGACCACAGGCCGGGAACCTTAACATTGATTGCTAAGCCCCAGCTTGTTTGTCTCTAAGAGGTAATAATCACTCTTTCCCCTCAGAGCGCTTATGTGAATTAAACAAGACGATGTATGTAGAGTACTTTAGCGTGGTGCCTAGCACATAGAAAACAATAAATATTAGTTAATATTATCACTGATATTGCCATTTTTTTTCACTTGCTTAGAATATAAAACAAAGCTTCCGTGTTTGCCATTCAGATTTTAACAATAAGCCCACTGATGACAAAAACTTTCTTCATAATAACCCCAAGAACTCTGGGACCCAGTTCAAGAGGTCAGTCCTAGTAAGGCTGGCTCTTGGTGACAAAGCCAAAAAGTCTATCAGACCCCTGGAGTCCCCATGCTCTGCTTCTATGGTTCCAGCACCAAGGAAAGAATGTCACCAGTCTGGCAATAATTTCTCATGTCACTCTAAATGCTGCTCTTAAGCAAAGTCAAAATATAGCAATTAAATCTGTGGGAGGCCTCAACTTTCCAGCTCTTGATGACTTCTTCCTCTGACCACTTTCTTCCAAAGAGCTGCCTCCCTTTCCGTGATTTTTTTTTAAAGCAATTTGTTGATGTGATGGTTGTTAATCTGGACCAAGAGCCATTCAAGGACACCACGTGGGTAACGTTACTGCGAGACACAGAGGAGGCCTCACACAGGAAGTCGCTGGTAAGGCCTCCGCTCCTCAAGCCAGGAAAGGTACCAGCCATGGGCCCTGCCTGCTGCTCCTGCCCTGGTCATGCCTCTGAGCAAGGCTCAGAGCTGAATGAAGAATTATATTTAATATTTTACTTCACCTTAAAAAAAAAAAAGAAAAGGAAGTTGAAAAGTTTGACGGCTTGGCTTTTATGTGTCAAAATAGCCACATAGCAAGACAATTACTTTGCTGTGTAACATGTCACACCCTCGTCCTTCAACATGCAGGTCACCCAGTTGCTGATCCAGAGGAGGCTCCTCAAGGAAAACATGCAACATTTACACTAAGCCCCATTTCGCCAAGTGCTTACAAATAGAGTAGTATTTCCCAATATTCTTGTCAGAACGGTGGGCTCGACATCATTGCCCTCATCTGCATGTTGCAGGCACAACTCCCAGACAAAATCAGGGGTGTAATACACGAACCTTATTTTTCTGTAACAACCTAGTTTCTATATCAAATTTCCATCCAGCCTAGTGACAGAAAATTCATCTTCATTAAATTGGGGTTTTCCCAGTAACTTCAGAGTTTTCTGAACTGATTCAGATTTCTGGGGGTCAGCTCAGAGGTTTCTTCCCTCCCCCTCTTCCATGAGGACTTTTAGTGAAAAGGGAGGTGATGTCCCTCAAATATCAACAACCCCTACTGACGTCTCTGAGAACATCCTTATCCGGCCCTCAGTAGCTTTTATGCCTCCACACTGGCATCCTCTGAGGCCTCGCATCCCCACATGGTCTCCAGTCATGGGATCCACAGTGATTTTCACAGCTGCATTGCTTTGTCCCAACTGCTAGGCTCTTCCCAGGCCTGCCAGCTTTCTCATGAGTGGAGGACACTGGGGCCTGGAAATTGCTGGAACAGGCTCCTCCCTCCCTCCTGGCCTCCACCTCATTGCTGCCTCCCCATGCTGGTGTGGAGAGTTCACTGAGACTAGGTTTCACAGGCGCCAGAGGGAAAACAGAGCACGAGTCTCCCAATCTGCAAAGGCATTTGTTGAGGGCTGAGTAACAGTCCCCCAAAGATGCCCGCATCCTAATCTTCAGAACCTATGATGATAAATTATGTGGCAAGAGTGAATTAAGGTTGCAGATGGGATTAAGGTTGCTAATTAGCTGATGTTGACAGGGAGGATTATTTTGAACTATCCAGTTGGGCCTAAGGTAATCACAGCTCCTGGAAAGTGGAAGAGGAAGAAGGCAGAGAATCAGTGTCAGAATATTGTGATGTGAGAAAGGCTCCACAGATCATTGCTGCTTTTGCATATGGAAGGGAACCAGGAGCCAAGAGACACAGACAGCTTCTAGAAGCCAGAAGAGGCGAGAGAACCAATTCTCCCCACAACTTCCAGAAGGAACCAGCTCTATCAAAACTTTGATTTTAGCCCACTGAGAGCTTTTTTGGAGCGTTGGTCTCCAGAACTCTAATAAATTTATGTTGTTTTAAGCCACTGAGTTTATGGTACTGTTACAGAAAAAATGGGAAACTAATACATTTTTACTATCTCCCTTTGCTGAGCTTTTTCAGCTCAGGGACAGGCCAGCCCCTTTCTCAGAGATCCATCTGCTCTTACTCTACTGCTCTCGCCACCAACTAGCTCTATCTCTCTCCTCCCAAAAGAAAGTTCTGACCTATATTCTATTCCTTCAGATCTATTTGGGGAAGTATAAACTTTGTGTTCTTAGTCTTTCTGGGTTTCAGTTTTAGACAACACCCATTTGCTCCCAATCTATTATCTGTTAGTAGCAGAAATCTAAAAAAAAAAAAAAAAAAAAAAAAAAAAAAAAAAAAAAAAAACACTAGCTTCAACAAATGAGGGTTTATTTTCTTTCTTGTGTAAGACAGTCAGGAGGTTTTTATTTTTAAGATTTTTAGAGTCCAATGGCAATGGGAAACTGTTTATCTTTCTTTTGAAAATAAAAATGAATTATATAGTTATGAAGGATTTTCACTCAAATGAAAAAGTTTGCCAGAAAATTTTAAGAATTTACATTAGAACTTTACAGGTAACGAAAAGCATGTAACATTATCATTCTGAAAGTCCCTGTGATCACTAAAGGTTGTCTAACTGCATTAGTTTCAATTCTGGGGAAATCAGGGTTCCCTCCATTTTTCTCCTTAAAGGTCCACTTATCGGCAGTGTAATTTCTCCTTCGGGCCTGGCTAAAGCTGTGGGCTAGCCCTGCACGAAGCCAGTTTTCCTCCATCTCCTGCATTTGAACACATCTGGGCTAGCAGAGCAACAGAACGTTAGGGGGGGTGCTGATTAACCCCTGCTCTGAGCCTGGATGGTCACTTCTGGCGTCCACTGGAGACAAAGGTGTATCTTGAAGGTGGTGGAATTGGGGTAGGTGGAAGAAAGTTGTTGTAATGAGATCATCGGTGTCCAGGAAACCCTGGCTTTCCTGTCCTGGATCACGGGGAAATTCTAGCAGTTGAATGAGAACTTTGCTATCATGCAAGGAGTGAGGTAGGGGTCAGGGATACAACAAGTATAGGGGAGGATGAGTCGTGGGAACAAAGGTGTGTTCCAAAGACAGGGAGAAGAGTTTTAGCCTTGAAGGGAGCTGCTCAGCGAGTGTGTAAGAAGTAGAGACCTACTAGAAGAAGCCAAGTGGGGGCAAGAGACTGTGCAGAACCAGCATGAAGGTGTATTTAGGGACTAGCAGGACAACTGTGACCCAGGCATCAAGTCGACAAGGAGGACCACCTCCTCTGCTTGGAATGACCACCACATCTGTCCCCTCCCTGAATCATGCACAAGAATGGGGGGAGTTTGGAGTAGTGGAGTTTGGCATACCTGTTTATGCCAAAAGCTGGATTAGAGGAAGTGGGTGGGGAAGCCATAGAAATTATCACCAGCTGTTCCCTCTGAAATTGGGGCACTAGCTATGTGAATAACTAGCTAGAGCAGGAGGCTAGAAACCATAAAACAATTAACCCTAGGACAGAGTTCCCAGCACTTGAAGTGCAAATGTTTGTGGGTGTAATGGAAATAGGTAAGAGATCAAAGCCCAAGAATAACCCTCAGGGTCAGTACAGGACTTGATCCGTGACTAAAGTGTCAAGCAATGTTTTTGGAAGAATGTGTTTGTTGTTCTTTTTCACATCAACCCAAAGATGTGGTTATTGCTCAAAACCTCCCAATTTTCTTTAAATGTTTTATTTCTATCTGACCTGTGAGAACATTCCAATAATAGACATTGCTGTTTGGTGGTGGACTAATCATTTTTACCTCCTTAGAATTATCTATAGTTCCCAAATTTTGTACATTAAGCACAGAATTATATAAGAAAAATTAAGAAAAGAATTTTAAATTGCCATGAGTGAAGTTTTAAACAGACAAGCAAACTATATTAGTTGGGAATCACCCAGTTAGGTCAGTTGCCACTCCTTTAAAGTTTTGCTAGAGCTATAATTGGTTCCAGGAATCTTAGGGTCTATTTTTTATTGTTAGTCATGAATAACAGATAAACTACATGTCCTTAGGTGAGGTAGTTAGTGTCCAAACTCATTTGTCTCCGTTTCTGATGTAAAGAGGATACATATTACCTGCCATAATTAGTTATTTGGCAAATAAAATAACTGATGTAAAAGTATCCTCCTTCAAGAGTATGGGGAAGATATAGAAAACCATTAAAACCACAGATCAGGGCAGCCCGGGTGGCTCAGCAGTTTAGTGCCTGCCTATGAATAAATAAATTAATTAAAAAATAAATAAAACCACAGATGACTAAAAGTTTCGAGGTTTTGCTTTTAGAATCTCAAGAAGTATCATAGAATTCAATAATTCTATCCAGTTTCCTATTTGAAGACCAAAAAATTCATTCTAGCTGGTTTAAACAACAACAGATTTGTTATAGGGTGTTGAGATGCATATAAATATATGATAACCCAAGCCAGGATGCTACAATCAGGAACAAGGCAGCTAGGAGAAATATCCCAATCCCTCCCTGGGGTTCTTCTGGCAAAAATCCCTCCCTGGGGTTCTTCTGGCAAAAACTTCACTACTTCCCCTGTCTTCCATTTACACCCATGGCACAGGGAACTGAACACAAGACTCTTCACTGTAACTGGAGGAACCAAACCCTTCTGCCACTGTGCTCGGCCCCATTCACATCAACCTTCCAGGCCTCCCACTGGCTGTGTGCAAGGGAGTGTGGTAATGTGGCTTTTGCTGTTCAGCCTCTACGGTATAGGGAGACGTGGTAGAAAGAGGTCCGGGGCTGGGGGGCGGGGGGGGGGGGAATCACCGTATAGGGATCCCTGGGTGGCTCAGAGGTTTGGCGCCTGCCTTTGGCCCAGGGTATGATCCTGGAGTCCCCAGATGGAGTCCTGCGTCCGGCTCCCTGCATGGAGCCTGCTTCTCCCTCTGCCTGTGTCTCTGCCTCTCTCTCTCTCTCTCTCTCTCTCTCTCTCTCTCTCTGTCTCTCATGAATAAATAAATAAAATCTTAAAAAAAAAAGAGGTCACAGTGGATGATGGACAAGCCAATCTGCAGTACACAATGCCCACAATCAAAACATTTTAAAGATCAAACACAGAATGAAAAACACATTCTCCTGACAAAAGGTAAGAAAAGTAGGATTCCCTTTCATCTTAACAGCTGTGATAGATAAGAAAGTACCATCCTGAAAACAGAGCTGCCATTAGAACCTGCTAGAGATAAGAGAGAGAACACAGGACCAGGGACTTCAGGCAGTGAAACTGGAGGGGATGGGATGATGGGAATTATGTGCTTGATTATAAGCCCATTAGTACTACTTGATTTTTTAAATGACAGGCATATTTTGTGTGTATCTGTGTCTGTTCAACAGCCTGGAGAAAAATACATGATCATTAAATAGTGATTGTGTCTGGGTGTTAGAATTGTGAGTGATTTTATTTTCTGTTTAATATTTATCTGAGTTTTCCTTGTAATTTCTTTCCAAGGGCATGGTTTATAGTAAAACAAGAAAAAAACTGTTCTTGGATTATCAGATGTGGTCATATTTTTTGTTTGGTTGGATGGGATGTTTTCATTTTTGTTTTTTTAGTTTTTATTTAGAAATAATTTCAAACTTACAGAAAATTTGTAAAGATAAGTCATACAAAGACCACATATATCCCTTCTACCCAAATTCGCTGTCAACATTTTATTCTATTGGCTTTGCCATATGCACTGTGATCATCTAATAAGATGTGATGTAGAGTGAAGTATTTATGAGTGAAATCATATGATGTCTGGGATTTGCTTTAAAATGTTACAATGTGTTGGGGCGCCGGGGTGGTGCAGTCCATTAAGCATCTGACTCTTGGATTCCGCTCAGGTTGTGATCTCAGGGGTCATTAGATCAAGCCCCTGCACAGGGCTCGGCACTCAGCACAAAGTCTGCTCAAAACTCTTTCTCTTCCCGTCCTCCTCTGCCCACCCGCCCCCCATACTGGTGCGTGCTCTGTCTCTCCAAAACAAATAAATAAATCTTTAAAAGTAAATAAATAAAATAAAATATCACAATGCACGGAAAAAATAAGTATATAGGGAGATAAGAAAAGAAAGAGCAACAGAAAGTTAATGGTTGGTGAAGCAGATAATGAGTACATGGGGCTCCATATTTCTACTCCTTCTATTTTTGTAGTTTTTAAAATTTTCCATAATAGAAAATGTTTAAAAATCAGCCAAGAAAATAAGAAAGAATTGATCAGCTAAAAAAAAAAAATCACACAATAGAATATCGGTGATTTGACTGGCCCCAAGTTGTCATAAAAGAAGTCAGTCCATCAAACACTCAAACAAAGAGAACCTGAAAGTCTGCCAAGCAGCCAAAATTTTAGTAAAAAGCAAAAATATTCAAATAAAATTCAGACCTTTACAACAAAGTTCAAAAAGTAATTCCTTAAAGCATATCAGCAAGGCCTTCTTGGAGGCTGGCCAATCCCCTGGATCTTCTGAGGTCCTCTCTTAGACACACTAACTTCAGGCTGGTTCATCTTCTGGATTGTCCTTTGGCAAAAAGTTTAAAAGTCTTTTAGGAGATCTTCTCAGCCTCTGTGCCAGTAATTTCTCTTTTATGTATACACTCCCAAGGAAATAATCCAACAGGAAACAGTGAATTAGCAGCAACATGTTCCAGCTACGTGAGAACCCACCTGAGCCACATGCCTGGAACCTGCACCCAAGAGAGCACTCACACACTGCTGATGTTCTGTGGTACAAACAGGAAAGAATCCAGATGCCCCACATCCAGGCCATGGCTAAGTAAATTATACTATAATCCCATTGCAGGAGGGCCCACGAACAACAGCTATGACAAGCGTGTGCACTATATCAAGACATGTCATCAAGTTTAGAAGTAATGTTAAGGGGGAGTGCAGGACACAGAATACTGCACAGAATAATACAAATGTAGTTTCACTGAAAAAGAAGAAGAGAAAATACAGGAAAGGAAAATATTGTCTGTTTGCTTCTTTCTTTTGCAATGTTATAAAATATCGTTGAAATAAGGGAGGGTGGAAGAGAGGGAAGGAGGAACAGACAAAGAAACAGCCTTCCCTGTGGTATTTTAGCTACGATGTAAGGGCTAATAAAGCCAAGACTATAGTGGACAGTAGGTTAGGTTAGAGGAAATCATTTATGGGCTCTTGAGCTAAATCCATCAGAATTCTTGACTGGATAAGATATGGAGAGTGTTAATCCATTTCCCTATACCCTGGCCAATATTACGTGACCCTAAATGAGGTAGAAGGTGGGGGCGCCTGCCTGGCTAGGTCAGTTAAGCATCAGACTCTTGATTTTGGCTCAGGTCATGATCTCAGGGTTGTGGGGTTGAGCCCTGAGTGGAGCCTGGGATGGAGCCCCTCAAGGAGTCTGCTGGGGATTCTTTCTCCTGCACCTCCTGCTTGTGTCCTCTCTCTCTAAAGACAAATAAATCTTTAAAAAGAAAAGAAAAGAAAAAAAACTTTAAAAATAAGGTGGAAGGTAAAACATTCAAAGAATAATTTGAATAATTTTAAAACACACTTCCTTTGTTATACAGGTGTAGTAAGTAAACTTTAACCAAAATATAAAACAAATAGGGTATTATTAGTGTCCCCCAATCTCTTTTGACCTTTCCCCTCTCCCCTAGCCTGCTAACTAAGGCACCAGACATCTATGTCCTAAACTTTCACAACTGTAATAATCATATTAAAAAAGCAAACTCATGGGATATAATCCTAAAGGAACTTTATTTTTGTTTCCCTTCCACCTAAATCTGTTCCATGGGGTTAGTTCTCTTTTCCCTAAGTAAAAACTTAGGTACGATTTTTCTGGTAACTGTTAAGTGATACGAGTTCCTAATGAGTAATTCAAATGTCTGGTTTCTTGTTACAAACTCTTGGTTTAATTTAGTCCCCATCCCTTTCCCTCAACTCAGGCCTCCTGCCGAAGAGAGGAGCCCTTAGTCAGGAAAGTCAGGAAAGCCATTTCTCTATTTATCACACAGGTGCTATGCCCTCTCCTCCCTACACATCTGGCTAAACTCCTCATGGATGGGGCACAGAGGGAAAGAAAAAGGAAACTGCGCCTGAAAGTCCCCATACTGACTGGTACCAGCAGGTGCTTACAGATTACTCTTGCTCATGAGTATTTACATGTGTTCCTTTGAGACCCCCCTCCATTGCTGGGGTCCTATTTCCAGCAGGTTCCTTAATGTGGGTGATGCACATTCTCCAGTATCTCTACTTTCTCTGTTTGCTCATGCAGGTGGCCCGCTTAGTCAGGGTCTAAGAACACGCTGAAGAATAAGCTCCAAGTTCCCATCGCCCTGAGGTTCCCACCCAAGTAGCAGTGGCCACTGGGCAGAGCAAATAACACAATGTGGATACACAAAAACACTAGTTTACTCCCCCTGACACAACCACTTTCTTGGGACTTTCAACATAGCTGAGGTTCCCGAGATGTTCTTGAGCTCACAGGTTTATATAATCACTGTTATTTGGAATCCAAGACCATGTCCTCAAAATCACTTCCTTGGTTTACTGCACAAGCCCCTCCCAAACTTCTTCCAGATATTTCTCAAGGTGGAGGTTGTGGATTTTCCCATTATAATATCATTAACTTGCAGAGTAGCCCTCATAATCAGGGCACCCAAAAGTAGACATTTTAACTTAAATTGAAGCCTCTGGTTCAACTCCAGATATTTTCTAAGCTTGACAAACTGTTGTCTGCCCAAGATTCTATAGTTTCTTCCTTCTTATTTTGCCTTCCTGCCCCCAAAATCCACCTAAATTCACCTTAAAACATTGCACTCTACTAACTAAAAACCTTATCATTTTCCTTTCCCTAGATTTCCCTACCTGACCAATGATATCCAACAATTTTTATTTGCCATTTCAGAAAAACCCCATCAACATTAGTGGGACAGATTTTATTGCATTAATAAGGCATCAATTAGTCTCGTTTTTCTTAAGTCTGAGAAAAATATTTGAGCCAGAAACAAAATTTCTATTGTATTAGCAGTTATAAAAATTATCATAACAAGAGGTCAGCACCCAGAAGGCCCTGTGGATGCTAAGTGGCCCTATACCACACACCAGAACTTCACCTCTTGGTCAAGTATTAAGTCTTGACCCAACATGAGCCTGGATGTCAATAGCATGACCCACTTCAGTTCTGACTTGAACAGATAACCCAGAAGGAGGTATGTGTGACCCACCTACATTTATGGAATTGTTCACCATAACTGGAAGTGACAGGAGAAGAAACCTAGAATTTAAGAGGTTGAGTCAAAGTGAATTACAAGATTGGAGCCATTTAGATGCTTCAATTATAGTCAAGGAAAACATTTACTTCCTTATCAAAATAAAACTAGCAAATGAAACTATCTGACTTCAGTTATACCAGAGTTCATCAAAGGGCCACCTTTTACTGAATTCCAATGCAAAATAAACATATAAGTTTGCAGGGTATTGAAAAGATTCTTGAGAGTAACTTATAAATCCTTGTTGGGTCACCTCCTATCATAGGCAGCAGAGTGGTCCCAAACAATGTTTTCAACCTACACCCTGGAACCTCTGAATATGTTATGTACATGGCAAGAACGAATTAGGCTCTTATGGAACTAAGATTCTGATTAGCTGAAATAGGAAGAATATCCTAGATTATGTTCAGGTGGGCCCAGTGTAATCACAGTAGTTTTTATAAGTGGAAGAGGGAAGCAGGAAAGTCATGGTCAGGGTCAGAGAGAGACCTAAAGATGTTACACTGCTGACTTTGAAGATGAAGGAAGTGACCATAAGCCAAGGCATCACCTAGAGAAGCTGGAAAAAGTGAGGAACAAAGTTTCCCTTAGTCTTCAGAAAGGAATACAGCCCTGCCAACACCTTCGCTGCCGCTGTGCCTTCCTGCACCCCCTCCTTGGAAGGGGGTCTGTCTGGCGCCTCCCTTCCTGAGCAGATGTTCAGTGTGCCTGGGACTGAATGTGTCGCCTCCCCACCCCAACACACGGCCCTCTCAGGAAGCTCCTGGAGCCTCCATGCCCCTCCCCATGGTCCCCAAAGGTTCCTGGGGAGAAGGCTTCTGGGGGCTCCCCATACAATAAATTTTTGTTTCTCAGCCTCCCTCCCATAAAGGAGGATTCGTAAAAAAAAAAAAATTTAACCAAGACCCATTTGGACTTCTGATCTCCAGAACTATAACAAATCTGCACTCTTTTAAGCCACCATATTTGTGGCAACTTGTAACAGCAGCAATAGAAATCTATTATACCCTTCCTAATGTGTCGGTTGGGGTGGCCTTTCCTGCTCTGGCACTCTCTGGTTGCAAGCCTTCCAGAACTATAAGAGGGAGTAAAAACATTTTGTGGCTTCAAACCACTGCAACTTCTGAAAACTTTCACATGGTAATAAGGAATTGATTGTCATCAAATTAATTTGACTATATACTCTTAGAGTCAAGTGACACTATAAGGAGAAGTCACACAAATCCAAAATATCGGGCATTCTATAAGACAACCGTACTGGTCTCTTCAAAAAGTCAGTACCATGGGGTGTCTGGGTGGCTCAGTGGTTAAGTGTCTGCCTTTGGCTCAGGGCGTGATCCTGGGGTCCCAGGATCGAGTCCCACATCGGGCTCCCTGCATGGAGCCTGCTTCTCCCTCTTCCTGTACCTCTGCCTCTCTCTTTCTGTGTCTCTCATGAATAAATAAATAAAGTCTTTGAAAGAAAAGTACCATTATTTAAAAAAATTTTTTTAACCTTTCTAGATTATAATATTCTGAATAGTAACCAAAAGTAATGTGTTAAATTTAAACGAGGAAAGTTGGGGTAATGTAAATATAGACTGGTTATAAGATAAAATTAAGGAAGTATTAATTTTCTTAGGGGTGGGGCACCTGGGTGGTTCAGAAGGTTAAGCATCTGCCTTTGGCTCAGGTTATGATCCCAGGGTCCTGGGATGGACCCCTGCATCAGGCTCCCTGCTCGGTGGGGAGTCGGCTTCTCCCTCTTCCTCTGTGCTCTGTCTCCCTCTCTAGATCTCTCTCAAATAAATAAATTAAATCTTTTTAAAATTTTTTATTAGGAGTAATAATACAGTTATGTAAGAGAATGTCCTCGTTTTAGGGGACATGCCTCTACTCTTCAGGGATAAATAGTCACAGTATCTGCAATTTTAAAGTGTTTCACCAAAAATATATATACTTAAATATGTGGAAAATACTAATTATTTGAGTACTGGTGTAGGGGTATTTATTGCACTATTTTTTTAATGTTTAGAAACTTTGTAATAAAAAGCGGGGAATTTATTTTCTAGAACCGTTTATACATGTTTGTTGAACTATTGCTCAGAAATTTTACATTTTGGTTTAAAATGCCCTTTGTGTACAGAACTTTCTAAAATCATTTGTATGAACTCAGAGTTGTGGCTAGGATATGGCAAGATAAGTACTATCATATGTGAAGTAGTTTAAATGAGTTTCCAGTTAGAAAGCTGATGGGAAAATAGTGATGTCATTCTGTGAATCAGTGGAAAATTACTGCCCACTGATTGAAGAAAGTAACCTGGTGGAATGGGGATTTTTGGTCTCAGCAGGTCAGAGATTTTCATTTCTTGGTTTTGCCAATAGAAGGGATAAAAATGAAACTCTGAAAATAAGAAATGGAAACTTATGAACAAGTAAAAAAAAAAAAAGACAGACACAAAAATTATTCCCTAAACCCCAACATCCTAGAACCAGTAGCAGAGGGAAACTGCAATAAATTTGTGTTATCCAATTTGACGTCTCAGAACTGTGCCGGCCATTTCCCATTGACATATTACTCTAAAACGACATCAGAGGGAATTAAAAAATATTCTAGTCAGTCTAGAGATAAGAACAGAATTAGCTAGCAATATAATGAAAAAGACCTCTATGTAGTTTGCCTTTTAGACTTTTTTTTTGACTGATCAACATTTCCTTTTAAAAAAAAAAAGATATTATTTATTTATTCATGAGAGACACAGAGAGAGGCAGAGACACAGGTAGAGGGAGAAGCAGGCTCCATGCAGGGAGCCTGACGTGGGATTCGATCCCAAGACCCCGGAATCATGAGGCCCGTGGAAGGCAGACGCTCAACCGCTGAGCCCCCCCAGGCATCCCTGATCTATATTTCCTATTTGTATTAAAGTATACTTAAAGCTTCTATTAAAATACTTAAATAATGTTGCTAGTTTTTATTTGAAAAACATACAGCTAAAATCTACAATGAAAGCTGAGCATAAAATTAGAATTTGAACTTGTGGATAACATAACCAAGATATCTTCTGCCACCTAGTGGATAATAACTGAATTACAGGAAAAGCCTGAAATGAGTAGGTGGGGGAGATTATCAATCTCTTAAGTACAGAAAATCTTTCTAAATTTTCTATTCCAGAATCTCGGTTTCTTATATTGATGCACAAAAAATGTAACCTTTCCCATTATGGTTACAAAATACACCTGGTTTATTGCACATTCTGAACACAATGGGCTACGTACTCAGTTTTACTTTTCTCCCATCCCTCACTGTCTTTGACCAGGCTTTACTGAATCTTTTTTTCCCATCCCTTAACAACATTTTGGGCAAAACCTATGTCTTTCCAGATACTTTTATTTATTAAATATCCTAGTATTAGTAAAATTTGAATTTCAGATCCAATTTGATGATGACACCTTCTCCTCATCCCATCAACAGGCCAATTTTGGCTTGAGAGACTCAGAATGAGAAATGGCTATGGTCTATTCTTTCACTCCTACCCCTCTCCCTCTTCTTGGGCTGAAAGGTAAAAAGGAGCAAGTATCTCTAACTTATCTGGCCACTCTTATCACCTCTCTTGGCTGTCTTTACTTATCTGGCTAGACTGATTGTCAATGTCCAATACATGGGTACTACATACCAATAGCATATATAGCCATCAGCTGTCCTCAAAGATAGGTCATTGTCTTTACCCCTGCCTAAGTAGAGAGGAGTCCAAAATTTACAACAGAGAGATGGTGGTTCAATCAAGTTCATACACCCTGTAGAGTGACCCTGAGTTCCCTGGTCTCCCAACTTGTTGGTACCAGTGCCCTTTCTAAGTAGTTTTTCTGGAAAGTAAAATCTGACTACAGGGGCACCCTAGGTGACTCAGTCAGTAAAGCATCTGACTCTAGATTTTGGCTCAGTTCATGATCTCAGGGTCTTGAAATCAAGCCCCTTGTCAGGCTCCACACTCAACATGCAGCCTGCTTGGGATTCTCTCTCTCCCTCTCCTTCTACTCCTCCCCCCCACCCCCGTTGACAATAAATAAATAAATAAATAAATAAATAAATAAATAAATAAATAAATTTTTAAAAATCTGACTACATGAGTAAAGATAACAGGCAAGATATAACAATGTTACTTTAAATACCCATAGATTATTACTTAGCTCTGATATTTAAAAAACAAACCTAAACACCATTAGCTTAAACAATATAAGAGGCATTAATTCAATAATTTATATCATTAAAGTATGTCAGTAATGAACCAATATATCATTTTAGAAGGATTAAGAATGAAAACATAAAGGCTCATAGCTCTAATTACCAATCCCCACTAACTTGATCCTTTCTAAGAATCCTTAGATAAATGGCTGATGCCAGGTTTGTGGCAGAAAATATACAAGATGAATCTATGACATTTTTGTGTCAAAAAAGCAAAGAAGCTATCAAAGACTATTGAAATTCTATTTTAAAGATATAATAGCCAACATAAGCAGCAATAAAAAGACAGTGACTATAATTGACTGAAACATTTCAAATATATAAAAATGCATGCTTCATAATAATACCCTTCCAATCCACCGCTTCCAAGAAAGTGTTGGAAAAAAACTTTTACTACAGGAAGTTTCCACAGCATCAAATTATTATCTGTTAACTGATAAATTAAGTGAAAGAATCAACAGTTAGCTTGACTTTCCCTATATGAACTAACTGAATTTTAGGGTAAGCTAATAATTGATGATGAAAAATTCTTCTTTATAGAAAAATTTAGTTATTAATATATAATATTAAATAATGCATTATATAATAATGTAAGTGTATAAATATGTCAAACTAATTAAACTGTATGCTTAAAATATACATATTTTATTATCCATCAATTATACCTTAATAAAGCTATCAAAAAATAAACAGAACCACAACAACCAAAAATAACAAAAGGAGTGAAAAGGAAAATCATTGTTTTGCTACATCTAATAAAATAATAGGTCAAGGGTACAACATCAGTGGATACTAAAACTATTACACGAAAGGCTGACAGTCAAGTTTACAATGGAGGATCAGGCTTACTCACCTAAACCCAGCGAATAATTATCTGTATCACTGAAGTGGAACAACATTACATGTTTCATGATCTATCACAATAGGAAGTATGTAGCATCCCCATGAATATTACTGCATAAAACATTATACCTAAATCTAATCAAGCCTGAGGTGTAACTAGCAATTTACAGAAAACATGGAATATAAAAAAAAGGTTAAATGACAATATGAGGAAGCAAGCAGCCAAATCCAAGATACGTAACAACATGAGATAAATGATCTAGTTTCTTCAATAAATCAGTGGAAAAACAGATGCGTACTATTTAAAAAGAGATTTAAGATAATCACAATGTAATAAAACTAGACATTAATGCCAAAACCAAAACCAAAGAGGCAATTCCACCTTGAGGTTAAGAAGCCTTCTGTTAAACATAGCAGAAAAAGAAATTAAGAAACAAACCCATTTACAATTGTACCGAAAATAATAAAATACTTAGGAATAAACTTAACGAAGGAAGTGAAAGACCTGCGCTCTGAAAATCATAAAACACTGATGAAGGAAAATGAAGATGGACACAAACAAATGGAAAGATAGACCATGCTCCCTGATTGGAAGAATCAATATTGTTTAAATGTCCATACTACCCAAAGCAATCTACAGATTTAGTGCAACAATTTTTAACAGAACTAGAACAAAAAATAATAAAATTTGTATAGAACCACAAAAGACCCCAGACAGCCAAAGCAATCTTGAGAAAGAAGAATAATCCTGAATGTATCACAACCCCAGATCTCAAGATGCACTACAAAGCTGTAATAACCAAAACATCATGGCACTGGCACAACAACAGATCAATAGGACAATCAATAAAACAGAACAGAGAGCCCAGAAATAAACTCACACCATGGTCAATATATCTATGACAAATGGGGCAAGGCTATACGATAGGGAAAAGATGGTCTCCTCAACAAATGGTGCTGGGAAAACTGAATAGCTACATGCAAAAGAATGTAATTGTACTACTTTCTTATACCATACACAAAAACACACTAAAAATGAATTAAATACCTAGATGCAAGACCTGAAGCCATAAAATGTTCAGAAGAAAACACAGGCAGTCATTTCTTTGACATTGGCCATAGAAACCTTTTTCTAATTATGTCTTATTGGGCAAAGGAAACAAAAGCAAAATTAAACTATTGGAACTACACAAAATAAAAAGCTTTTGCACAGCAAAGTAACCATAAGAAAACAAAATGGGAGAAGATACTTGCAAATGTTAAATCTGATAAAGGAGAAGAGAACATGAATAAACACTTCCCCAAAGAAGACATACAGATGGCCAACAGCCACATGAAAAGGTGCTCAGCATCACTTATCATCAGGGAAATGCAAATCAAAATCACAGTGAGATATCTTATACCTGTGAGAGTAGCTAAAATCAGAAACACAAGAAATAAGAAATATTGGTGAAGAGGTGGAGAAAAAGAAACCTTTGTGCACTGTTGGTAAGAATGCAAACTGGTACTGCCACTGTGAAAACAGTACGGAGTTTCCTCAAAAAATTAAAAATAGAATTACCATATAATCCAATAATTCCACTACTGGATATTTACCCAAAGAAGATGAAAACACTAATTTGAAAAGATATGCACCCCTATGTTTACTGAAGAATTATGTACAATAGCCAAGATATGTAAGCAACCCAAGTGTCCATTCATAGATGAATGGATGAAGATGATGTGTTATATATATACCCTCAGCCATAAGAAAGTGGTGGTGTTGCCATTTGCAACAACTCGGATGGAGCTAGAGAGTATAATGCCAAGTGAAATAACTCCTGAAAGACAAATACCATATGATTTCACTCATTGTGGAATTTAAGAAACAAATGGTCAAAGAAAAAGGATACAAACAAAAAACTCTTAAATACAGAAGACAAACTGGTGGTGGCCAGAGGGAAGGTGGGTGGCGAGAAGAATGAAATAGATAAAGGAGGACATTAAGAGTACATTTATCAAAAAAAAAAAAAGAGTACATTTATCTTCATGAGCACTAAGTAATGCACACAATTATATTGCATACCTGAGACTAATATAATACCATATGTTTGGAAAAAGAAAAGAAACTTTCCATTAAATACCTTTTGGAGGAAAAGAAAAATATTAATAGTTTTCCCTAAAATTACTTAGTTTGCAAAAAATAATGAGACAGAAACACTACATATTAGAATCTATGGGATCCACTTTTGTGATCTGAGGAAAATTCATAGTTCATAAAATTCATAAACATTTACAGCAATTAAAATTAAGAATGAAAATAAATGAGTTAAATTCACAACTCAAAAAGCTAGAAAAATAAAAACAGTAACCAAAAGAAAGGATAAGGAACTAATAAATCTAAAAGCCAAAATTAATGAGTTAAAGAACAAAAACATTGCAAAACTAATAAATCAAAGTTCTGGTTCTCTGAAAAAAATTTTAAAATCATAAAAATAATAAGTACCAAAAGGATAATAACCATTAAAGCATAAAATATTTTTTAAATCATAAGCTAATATTTTGAACCTCACTATGCAAATACATTTGAAAAGCTGGATGAAATGGATAATTTTCTAAAATACAGTCTATCAAAAATGACTCCAAAAAAACAATTGACTCCAGTAGAGATAAAAAGCTTAGACCAATGTCCATATCTAAAAAAATAAAGTTGTGAAAGAACTACTCACAAAAATGTACCAGACTGTTTCTTTCTTTTCTTTTCTTTCTTTTCTTTTCTTTTTTCTTTTCTTTTCTTTTCTTTTCTTTTTTTTCTTTTCTTTCTTTTCTTTTCTTATAATTAGTCTGGTACTAGCACATAAATAGGCAGATCTATGAATAGAACACAAAGTCCCGAATTAAACCTTCATACATATGGAAATTTCGAATGTGATCAACATAGTATCAAAAATCACTGGGGGTGGGGGTGGGGGTGCCTGGGTGGCTCAGTGGTTGAGCATCTGCCTTTGGCTCAGGGTATGATCCCAGAATCCCAGGATCGAGTCCCACATCAGGCTCCTGCTTCCCCTCCCTCTGCCTATGTCTCTGCCTCTCTCTCTCTGTGTCTCTTGTGAATAAATAAAATCTTTAAAAAAAAGAATCACTGGGGCATCTATAGGGTGTGAGGACAACTTGATAACCATTTTGAAAAAAACAAAATTGGATCCATACCTCAAACCATACACAAAAATAACTTCAAATGGATTAGATGTTCTAAATGTAAGAAATAAGAAGATCAAATAAATACTAGATGAAATCAGTGGTAAATTCCTTTATAACTTGAATGTGGGAAAAGGCTTTTTATGACTCAAAATCCAAATTCAGTAAAAGAAAACACTGACGAAGTTGACTACAAAACAATTAAAAACTGTCACATCATGTAAGAGACCCTCAAAAGTAAAGTCAAATGACAAATCACTCACTGCAAGAAAGATATTTGCAACATACATCACAGATAATGGGCAATATATTTTATATATAAATTATTTTTAGAAATCAAAGGAAACAAAGACCAAAAACTTAATATAAAAATGGGCAGAAAATATGAATACACAATTCACCATCATGTGCTAAAGGAAAAGGCCGTGAAGGTGAGCAGGCTCCCGTTCTGTTGGGCTGCCCGCAGAGTCACAGAGGCCACCAACTTCTCTTTTAAAAGAGGAATAAATCCTTGCAAGCCACAAGGGTTACTTTATTTATATTTTTTTTTAAATTTTTATTTATTTACGATAGTCACAGAGAGAGAGAGAGAGGCAGAGACACAGGCAGAGGGAGAAGCAGGCTCCATGCCGGGAGCCCGACGTGGGATTCGATCCCGGGTCTCCAGGATCGCACCCTGGGCCAAAGGCAGGCACCAAACCGCTGCGCCACCCGGGGATCCCACACAAGGGTTACTTTAAATATCAGACTGTTTTAAGACATCTCTGAGGGCCACTTAATTAAAAATAACAGAATGAGTTAGAGAGGTGTCATTGGTCTAACAGGGCCAGTTTTATCTATGATTGGTAACAACTGAGGACTGAGGAGAGCACCAAAGTGCATTTGTAGTTTTGCATGTCTTTACATCTGGCTTTAAAAGTGACTAAGTAGGTATGTATCCTTACTTTAAAAATATATATGTTTTTATTTCTAACAATCAACTAGACGGCATTATGATCTCCTTAACAATCCATTGTTAAATGGCTGGAATTTCAGGTCCAACCATGAGACCCTGTGACACTAGGATAATGCTATGATCGCGCAGTTTGACGAGCATAATCAACATACCATTGGCCACTTGGTGGCAATAGACTTCTAATTGCCTACAAAGTCTTTAAAAGGTATAAATATCCTTCTAATTGATTTGGAAACTAATTTATAGACATTTCAGGCAGGACACAAATGCTGACTATCCTTTAAAAGGATATTAGAAGCAAAGCATAACATATCCTGTCTTTGTCAAAAATATAGTTGTGGATATGCTCTAGAAAATTCTTTTAGGAGGGACCCGGGTGACTCAGCCAGTTATGTGTCTGCCTTCAGCTCAGGCCTTGATCCCGGGGTCCTGGAATCCAGCCCCATGTTGGGGCTCCCTGATAAGCAGGGAGCCTGTTTCTCCCTCTCCCTCTGCCTGCTGCTCCCCCTGCTTGTTCTCACTCTCTCTCTCTCTTTCTCTCTTGTAAATAAATAAAATCTTGAAAGAAGAAAGAAAGAAAGAAAGAAAGAAAGAAAGAAAGAAAGAAAGAAAGAAAGAAAGAAAGAAAGAGAAAAGAAAAAGGAAAGGAAAGGAAAGGAAAAGAAAGAAGAAAAGAAAAAGAAAAGAAAAGAAAAAAGAAAAGAAAAGAAAAAAGGAAAGAAAAGAAAAGAAAAGAAAAGAAAAGAAAAGAAAAGAAAAGAAAAGAAAAGAAAGAAAAGAAATCTGTTAGGAAAGATCTCTGGAGGTAGAAAAGATTGAGAGAAGTGCTGACATAATAATGATAACTAAAAAGACATGCTGAAGAGAAATATCAGTAATATTAAGAACCTACTACTGTTTAATCATCTGAGCTTGAGCAAGCCCGTTAGCCCCACAGAGCCTGAATTTCTTTCCCCGAACCCTGAGCTAGACCAAGAGGGTCAGCAACTATTTTCTGTGAAGTGTCAGATAATAAACGCTTTAAGCTTCTTGGCGATACACACGGCCACAACTACTCAACACTGTCTCTGCAGCGTAAGGACAGCAAAGGAGGATACACAAACAGATGAGCATTGCTCTGTTCCAATAAAACGCTATGGACGCTGAAATTTTGATTTCCCATAATTTCCACGTGTCATGAAACATTATTCTTTTATTTTCAACCATCTAAGAATGTAAAAACCATTATTAGCTAATAGGTCATTAAAAAAAATCAGCCGCCAGCCTGGACTTGGCCCCTGGGGCTATAGTTAGGCAGTCCCTGGGCTGGATGGTCTGTCCCTCAGGTCTGGCTATGTCTCTGTTAATTAAACTGCTATCGATTCCCTATTTAGCTGACTCTGGGATTAAATTTTATTTATGCTTTCTGGCACCTTCTTTTACAGCTGAAAGCAGTTTCTCAAGCTTTATTCACTCACATACCCATTAAATAAGAATTTTAAAAAGACTACCTCTCTTATTAAGTCTGAATTATTTAAAATAGCAATGTTTTATGTTCCAAACATACAAACATGAGTTTTCAAACTTTACGTGTCCTCCTCCTCTTACCACAAAGAGATTCCCAGACTTGTCTTCACACATCTGAAGATCCCTGCCTTACAGATGCTTAGACTTGGAAATTCCAAGTTGGAAAGCCCTCCGAAAACCTCACTTTTCATTTCTGCTGGTAAAGAACATCAGTTTTCCATGAACTCTAAATAATGGGGGCTAAACTCACCACCTCAGTGAACTGCCAAGGTCCAGGTAAGATCTCCACTTGACTTCCTCAGTCCTTTCTTTTTTTTTTTTTAAAGATTATTTATTTATTTACTCATGAGAGAGAGAGAGAGAGAGAGAGAGAGATTGAGAGAGTCACAGGCAGAGGGAGAAGCAAGCTCCATGCAGGGAGCCCAATGCAGGACTCGATCCCGGGTCTCCAGGATCACACCCTGGGCCGAAGGCAGGCACTGAACCGCTGAGCCCCCCAGGGATCCCCAGCCCTTCCTTCCACCTAGTCAGAATCTGAAGTAGGATAGGGAATAAGAATTCCTGTATTTGTCCTTGTTTCCTGTCCACCTAACACCATGAGACCAGACGGGATCAACTGGAGAGCCATACAACTGGTTACCACATAGCTCCAAGAACAGAACTTAGGAACCCTCAGTATGGTTAGTCCGTGCAAAACATCTTCGAATTGGGGGTGCTCAAGCGTCTTACTTCAGATCAGGTCATGATCTCAGGGTCCTGGGATCAGCCACCTTGGGCTCCAGGCTTAGTCTGCTTCTCCCCCTCCCTCTGCCCCTCCCCCCTCCTCCCTGGGGGATGAATGTGCGCTCTCGCGTGCTCTCTCTCTCTCTCTCTCTCTCTCTCCCTCTATCAAATAAACAAAATCCTTTCAAAAACTATACCTTCAAACTGTATAGAGGAGAGCGAGAAGCTACCTGCTTTTAAATCCATACATGGTGGGGTGCCTGGGTGGCTCAGTAGGTTAAGCATCTACTTCCAATCAGGTCATGATCCCAAGGTCCAGGGATGGAGCCCCACATCCAGCTCCATAGGGAGCCTGCTTCTCCCTCTCCCTTCTGCTCCCCTTGCCTGTGCTCTCTGCCTCTGCCAAATAAATAAATAAAATCTTTTTTTTTTTAAAGTCTATACATGACTAGAAGCACCCTTAAAACTTCCCCTCAGGGAAGCAGTGGTCCCTGGGCAGCTGCCAGTAACCCTGAGGGCCCTGCCAAGCACCCTGTGGCTGGGGAGAACCAGAGGCGCTGGCCCATGTGGCACAGACGTGGAGCACCAAAGGCACTCTGCGCCTGCGCACCTACTTCTCTGAGCTGCACAGTTACCTCAAGGGTATCAGGAAGACGTTGTCCATGCCATAGGCTGGAGCACCCTTCTGGCTTGGGGGGGGGGGGTCCTCTGGGATCCCTACCCTGTGAGAAACAGAGTTATCCTTCATGGCTGAAGCATCCACATTAGCTGGTTCTTGTCCTGCGGCAAGAAGGCCCAGCTCAGCATCAGCCATGTACTCCCAACGGGCACAATTCCTGAGATTATGAGGCACCATCGGGTGTGTTGCCTGGAGGAAAAGGCTGCGACAGAGGCAAGCTGGCCAGAGCCTCCACAGATGATGTCATTGTCACCTCCCACAACCCGAGACCAAGGAGACCCAAGTGAAGCTGCCCTTGGGCTCCAAGAAGGTCATCACCTCAGCCAACAGAGCTGTGGTCGGTGGAGTGGCCAGAAGTGGCTGCACTTACAAGCCCATCCTGAAGGCCACTGTGCCTACCACAAGTATGTGGATAAGAGGGATTGCTGGCCACACATTCAGGGTGTGGCCATGAGCCCCGTGGGGCGTCCCTTCAGCACATCAGCAAACTTGACATCATCCTCAATGATGCCCCCACTGGCTGCAAAGTGAGTCTCATCACTGCCCAGAGGACTGGGCATCTCAGAGAAACCGAGACTATGCAGGAGGAAGAGAACTAGGACTGGGGAGCCTCAATAAAGTTGATCTTTCTGCAACTTAAAAAAAATGAAAAATAACAACAAAAAAACAATACATTTCTTCTGGGAAGAGACAGGGACTCTGTCATCTCCATATATATGTGCTGCTGTTAAGGAGCCTCAGCAGAAAAGAGGAAGTTCCCCTGGGGCGGAGCACTGAGTGCCCCCCCGAGAGCCAGGGCCCTTGCGGTAGGCCCTCTCACGTGAGCCTGTCCATTCGGCGAAGTCACTAGAGATTAGCACCCGTGGGGCACATGAAGAATCGGGGCCTAGAACCTTAACCCACTTACCCCAAGTCACATAGATACCAAGGAAGAGCTAGGACTCTAACTCAGACCTCCTTAGAAAAGCAGTTATCCATTCATTATTTGTCTGCCTCTCTGCCTTTCATATCTATCTCTATTTCTGTCTCACTTCCAATCTCCTCCTTAGGAAGCATTAATTCACTTATGTTTGAATAAAGTCCTCTGAGAGTTAGTTGGCCAATCGAATTGGGTGAAAAGGCTTGAAAGTGAAGCTGCCCACTGAGAATTTACCAGATAATACAACCTGCAGTGTTCTCTGTCCAATCCTTACCACAAATCCAATTACGAGAAATGTGATTTTTGAAGAATAACTGGAGAGAATGGAGCCTAGGCTCTAAATACTACAACCTTAACTCTTAGATTAAGCCAGAGCATTAGAGATTGTGATAAGCCTCTCTTTGACTTTACTGAATTGTAAAACATGTGATGTCATTAATCAGGACTGAAAGGTAATATAAAGAACTGAAGTATACTTTTAAAGTTCTCAAGCAAAATCTAAAGTTTCTAAATACTATAAATCAATTCTTAAAATGCCCAAATCACTATTTCATTCCTTTGAAACAGTGTGAAGGAATTTCAGATATTTTAAAAATAACTCCATGATACTATCAGAATTTGCATGAATTATATATATTCTACAACTCTGCGCCATAAAGCTTTATGCCTCATAAAAATATATACCTGCGTTTGAAGCAATGCAACTGAGAATGACACTGTTTCCCACTAATGCTCTTGTTAGGATTTTTGAAAATTGTACTAATTTCTACAGAAAATAGAGAAATTATAGTGGGTATAAATCTCAAATGACAAGCTCACTTATTGAAGAAATATGAGTTGATTTTCCAAATTTCTGCTCCTGTTTTGAGCTCTCATTTCACAGAGAAACGGCCCTAATTCTTTGACTTAATTCTTTCCCCTCACTCACTTTGGGGTATGCCACTGTTTCAGAACCTTATATGCCAAAGATGGGGAATAGAAGTCACAAACTGGTTCCAAATCTCAAGTGTATCCAGTTTATAATGGAGATGCCTACCATGCCAGTCAGTACCCCTCTGCTCCTGCCTCACAACCAGGCACAGGAATCCATGCAGGGCTGCCTCGTTAAAGTTTTGCTACTATCCACCTTTTTTCCAAGTCCCCAGAGATCTCTGTTCATTCATCACTTCCCTTCCTCTTAGCCAGGACAACATTTTCAAGTCTCATTATCATTTCAGACAAACATCTTGTCTACCTACCCTGTATTCTAGAATTTGACCCCTTAGAAACAGGAGACAGCCTTTTAACCTTCTGCTTTCTAACATGTATCATCCCTCCTTTGAGAGATGGTTGAGCACAGGGTGACCACTAGTTTGAATGGGCAGCAGAAAGTATAAGAAAAGTAAAAAATATAGGTAAGGACCTGAAATATTATCTGGACACACTGATTTTTCAGTATTTATATGGGTTCTCAGATATCTTTCTTAAACAATTTTGTATCTGTGATTAGCCTCCCTATTAAAATAAGTTGCTAAATTCACTTTTACTTCTAACTCCACTTTCGTCAATTGAATATTTCTCTGCTGTGACCCTGTTTCCATAACACCAATGATCCTAGGACTTGAAAACATAAAGTAAACCTGACCCACAAAATCAGGGCATCTGATCATCTTCACTAAGGAAATTGGGAGTAGTAACATCCTCTAATCATTTATTGACTTATCATATATGTGGGCAGGAGTTTATATAAAACAATGTTTATGCAGCATTATTTATATTAGCAAAAAATGGAAACAACCTAAATGTTCAATAATACAGAATCATTTAAATAGAGTAGGATCACAGGATAAAATTCTATGCAGCCATTAAGTGTCAAATTGTAGAGGAATATGTGATGATATTGGGAAATATTCACAATAAAAATAATAAACCCAGTATAAACTATGTAATTACAATGTTTTAAAGTACAGATTTGAATAGAGTCTACAGAAAAAGGGGAAAGTTCCTTACCAGACAGAATGTTAAAAAGGATCCCTGTGTGGTGGTAGTGTAAGTGGGATTGTTAAGTGTATTAACAATTAATAATAACAATATATTAACAATATATTCAATATTATAAAATATCTCTACAATGTGCATACATTGTTTTCATGATCAGAGAGATAACGTTATTTGAAAAACCAAAAACATTTATTGAGCTTATGATTTGTGGACCACCTATATGTTATACTTCAACAAAAGAATTTTTTTAAATGAATAAGAGCAAAATAAATAAATAAATAAATAATAAATAAATAAATAAATAAATAAATAAATAAATAAATAATAAGAGTAGGGGCACCTGGGTTTCTCATCTGGTAAACCATGCAGCTCTTGATTTCAGCTCAGGTCATAGTCTCAGGGTTGTGGGATCGAGCCCCACATAGGGCTCTGCACTCAGCACAGAGTCTGCTTGTCCCTCTCCCTCTGCTCCTCCCCCACTTTGTGAGCTCTCTCTCTCTCTCTCTCAAATAAATAAAATCTTTTTAAAAAAATAAATAAATGGGAAGCCTAAGTGGCTCAGTGGTTGAGCATCTGCCTCCTTCGGCTCAGGGGTGATCCCCAGGATCAAGTCCCACATCGGGCTCCCCACCAGGGAGCCTGTTTCTCTCTCTGCCTGTGTCTCTGCCCCTCTCTCTCTTTCTCTCTGTGTCTCTCATGAATAAATAAATAAAATCTTTAAAAAAAATAAATAAATAAACAAAAGCAAAGATCTTTAACAACAAGAATAAGAAAGAGAAATATTTGCTGAGATATTCTCAGCCCTGGTTAGGTTTTCTTGCTCACCAAAGAAATGTTTTACAATAATTAATTTTCTTGGCTATCTCATAGAAAATATACTACTTGATTTTTTTTAATTCTCAGATATTAATATGCTTCGTAAAAGCATTTTGCAAATCATGTAAATCATGTACACTAATTGCTGATTCAAAGAGGAGATTGTACTGCAAGTGTACTGTCTCCCCACAGTTGACTGCAAAACCAGGAAGTAGTCGAATATGTCATACAGGTTTCCAATATCCTGGTTCACAGGTTAAGTGAGTCATTAAGAACAGGTTGGGTAAAATTCTGGTCTGACTACTTGTCCTGGACTTCATAATACCTGACTCCACCCTTTGTCTCCAGGCTCTGCTCTGGCTGTCTGACAGCCCCACCTACTCAGTAGGCTTGCAGGTTAAATGAGGAAGAGCAATGGTAGTTAGAAGGAGGATTGGAACGTGACTCAAGGATGCCCAGTGAAGAATTATGAATGTGAAGGGTAAGAACCCACTTGCCAGCACTGAATCTGGGTCTGATTTCAACCTACAGCCACTTTATTTTTCTTCTTATATCTGAATCAGTTATCTTTAGTTCCATTTGGAGTTAAAGTGATTTGCTTCATTCAGCAATGTCATCTTCTGCTATCCTCTGGTTTTTGCATTGCTTTGTAACTAGAATGGTGGAAAGGGGATGGTTTCTATCTTTGCACTGAGAACTGTAATATGGTTAACATTCTTTTAACCAACTCCAACATTCAAAATTACATCCTGGATATCTAGGTGACCTTGATTAAAATTTTTTAACCTCCAGGATTTTAATCATCCTCAATTCATTCATCCCTTCATTCAATAATTTATTGAATGCCCAGAATGTGTAAGACATTATGTGAGGCACTGGGGATAAAATCTTGAACAAAATAGACATAATCCCTACCTATGAAGCTTATGGTTTAGACAGTACAGATCAAAAACATAAAATCAAAATAAATAATAAAAAAGGCAAAACAGGCCATTCTAAAACCCTGTAGTAAAAACTCTAATAGAGAAATTACAAAGTGCCACAGGAGTAGGCAACAGAGAAACCCAGATGTCCTAGGTGGGTGGGGGGGGGGGAATGGGATGGGAATTAACACTTCAGCTGAGGCCTTGTATTAGTTTGCTAGGGCTATCAAAACAAAGTACCACAGACTGTATGACTTAACCAACAGAAATTTGTTTTCTCACAATTTCGGAGGGTAAAATTTGAGATCAAGCTGTCAGCAGGGCTGATTTCTACTGAGGCCTTCCTCCTTGGCTCTTCTATGGTCATCTTCTCCCTTTGTCTTTTCATAGTCTCATCTGTATGTTTGTGTCCTAATTTCCCCTTCTTATAAGGATAGTAGTCATATTGGATTAGGGCCCACCCTAGTGACCTCATTTTAACTTAATCAGATCTTAAAAGGCCCAATCTTCAAATACAGTCACATTCTGAGATATTGGGGGTTTCAACATATGAATGGGAAGGGGGGACAGACATAACAGGCCAGATAGATATAAAGGAGTCAGACAGGCAAATGGAAGCACAGAGAAGGATTTCCAGCATAAGCAAAGAGGCAAAGAGAAGGGGGCCTAGGGGAATTTAGTAAGAACCAAATCAGAAAAGTCTTAAAAGCCATGTTAAAGAGTGACAACTGTATCCTAAGAACAATAGAATGCTATTGAAAATTTTAACTAAGGAAACAATATTATCAGATTTGCTTTTTAGAAGATATATTTGGCTGTAGTGTCAGGATGAAGCACGGTCAAAGGGAGGAGGCCAGGGAAGCTATTGCAGTTATTCAGGAGAGACATAATCATGGCTCGAATGGGGGTGATGTAATCCAAATGGAAAGAAGTAGATGGAGTCCATTGTACTGATAGGATATGGTGATTGCTTGGAGAGAAGGCTGAGAATGAGCAAAGAGTGGAGGGTGACACCCATCTTTCCAAGTTAGGAAATGGGAGGATCAAGGTGTGGGACACAGAAGGAGAAGAACCAGAAGATGAAGGGGGTCATCAGAAGCAGACCTGCAACCAAGAGACCATCCAGCATTACTCACCCAATAGCTCTGCTAAGGACCACAATTTATATCAGGAAGAAGAAGAAGAAGAAGAAGAAGAAGAAGAAGAAGAAGAAGGAGGAGGAGGAGGAGGAGGAGGAGGAGGAGGAGGAGGAGGAGGAGGAGGAGAAGAAGAAGAAAAGAAGAAGAAGAAAAAAAAAACTTAGGTACTCAGCCTGGTTTGGTTATAATTATGAGACTTTTTAGCCTCACCAAACTCAAATATTGAAAATTAATCCAAAAACCCAAATGCATTCTTCCAATTTGTTTTATTTTCTTCATCTCTCTTTACATTTCTAGATCCTTCAAGATGCAGCTGAGGATGCAAAATGTAAGCATGGTTGCTAGGATATCTGGAAATGAAAATACGACTGCTTCCATTTATGGGACACTATACATATCCCAGACGCCAGTGAAATGCTCTACATACATTTTCTATTTAGCCCTCACAGCCCTGTAAGATAATTATCAGTATTTATATTTCAGAGACAATGCAACTGGTGCTCAAAAAGGCGAAGTCACATGCCCAAGGTTACAGAATCAGATTCTTGAACCCAGCTATCTCCGACTCCAAAGCCCATTGTATTAACCACTACGTTTTCTCTATCTCCAGTGAGCCTTCCTTTGAAAACTTGGATGAATTTAAATCCGTCTCCTAAAAGCCTTCTTGCCCTTCATGTACATTTTTACTGAAAAATAAGAAAATAGCCTCAGTAAAAACATTCCACAGACTTGAGCTCCATTTTAGAATATAGTATGAATAAAACCCTGGAATTGTATAACCTACCATCCTCTCCGTACCAGCTTAGATCAAACTACTAGGCCTTAAGCCTAAATTCAGACCAGGCATACAGATTGCCGAACAACTCATTTATAAGAACAGATTAGATGAGTGACTGAGCAAATTGTCAAAACATCTAGACCAGCTCTTGGCCAGCAGTGCAGAGAACCGGAAGCCCAGCTGATCGTCAAGGCTGCCCATCCCTGAGAAATGTTTATGGAAGAATGTTTAAAGGAGATCCAATGAATCTAGTGTTCTGGGTATCCCACTTTGGTTGTTACACAGGTTTCTCAATTCTGGTCAGGCCTCTGGCTTGTTTGAAGTCTCTGCCCATAACTGAGATTGCCAAGGCCCTGGCCTTCTTTGGCAGGGGTGCCCTGCTTTTCTTGCCAATAAGCTGCTTGTCTCTCTGGAGCACAGCTATTTTCTGTATGAAAATACAGAAAATATTGTTCAACTTATCTGGAAAATATAAACCCAGTTTATCTGTAGAAAGAAAAGAAAAGAGAGGAAAGAAAAAAAAATTACCCTTACCATTCTGGCATCTGTCAAATTTTGTTTTATCATTAGAGAGACACAATAAGCCCCAGATGGACACCCGAAGGAGTTACAACCTATTGGCAAAGTGATTGACTGGATAAACCATGGGAAGTTCTCAAGTGATGGAGCAACATTTTTTTTTTTAATGTATGAGAAAGAGTTTGGTTTCCCAGAGGAGCTAGAAGGGTGGGATCCAGCCAGGAACTGTAGCAATAATCTGGTAAAGATGTGATGAAAGCTTTGATGGAGTGGCACCCGCGGAACAGCAAGGAAGGGTGAATTTGAGAGACATTGTGAAATCATAACTGCCAGTATATTTGAGTGGTTCCTAGCCATATCACCCCAGGGTTTCTGTGCAATGGGCCTTAAAGTTAGAATTTTATAGGATCTCAGAAGTATTATGCCAAGACCTCATTTACTTACTTATAAGTTTGGTATTGCTTATATTCTAGTACAATCTTTATAAGGTCCCTCTATAAGAATATAGTATTTCCAAATATCAGTCAATGTAACATAAAAGTTTTAAAGTTTACCACCACCTTCCCTTTTTACCCAGGGTGGCTGGCTCTGTGCAAGGGAACAGGAGCACCAAAAAGGTTAAAATGGTGTGGTGTAAGTCTCGAAAGGAGGTTTTTCTTTTTTGTAATGCAATTACCTAACAGAAGCTTTGATTGCTGGGGCATCCACTTCAAAGCATCCATTTCAAAGATGGCTATCTTGAATAAACTCCTTGCCAGCCGCAGGACTAGATAAAGACTCAGGCCACTCCTCCCACCCTTCCCTGCCAGCAGGGCTCCTCTGTTACAGAGATCTTGGTTGGTTTCAACTGAGCAGTTGAGCTGTTTATTTCTACTCTTACCACACTTTAAATTCCTGCTCTTATGACTTGAATTCACCAATAAAGGATGACCCTGCAAAACCTCACCCTCGACCTTAATAACAGCAGAACTCCAGGTGCATGCTTGCACTCTCATGCTCCGTCTCTACTTCTCTACCTGTGACTGCTGTGTGCCCCGACATGTGTCACATAATTTCCAGAACATGTAAACAGTATATCCCTCCCCCCTCAAGTTTCCTGATAGTCGTTGCTGAGGGTGTCTTGCATCATAATGACAACCACTGGCTGAAAAAAAGAAAAAGAAAAAGAACCACAGGGCTGGTCCAGCCACACATTGGTTACCTATAGGGCACAAAAGACAAATGGAAATGACACAGAAAGCAAAGGGACTCCACAGGTGGTGGAGAACTATTGGTTAGTTTCGTTTTTAATCAGTGATGTGGTTGTGTGGTAACTATCATCTCTCCCCTTCTGATTAAAGAGCTCCACCTACCCAGTCACAGAATCCTCAGCTACAACTGGGGGCATGGTCACTGGGCTAAGACAAACACTTCTGAGTACTGGCGCATGACATGTCCCCCACTGGATATTCTACAACATGAACTCAAAACCTATGCAGGTAATTTGATATGAATATTACATGTTACCAACATTTGCTTTAATTTTTCCCTTGGGCTGTTTTCATTTGTTTTCTCTTTGCAAAACTGGCTGCCATCTAGCAATGAACTGCTTTTCCAGATATCTAACGTTTCACCTCCCTTACGCATCTATAAACTTAGAACACCAACATTATAAGTTGCTAGGCCTCTAAATTCAGTACACACAAGAATCATCTAGGGAGCTTCTTTAAAATGCAGATTCTAGGGCTCACCACCATAGAATGCTAATTTAATAAATGTGGGAAGGGGCTCACTCAGGAAGTATGCCAGGGGATTCAGACCATAGTTGGGAAGTACTCCTAAGTTGAATCCAGCAACACAATGCACAAAGCCAAACTCATAAATTAACATTTCCCAAGAATCCTTTGAGAACATGGCCCCATGTTATGTATGTGTCAATTTTTTCCATGGTGTAAACTGACGCAAAGTCAGATGCCTGTGATCCCAGTGTGTTTGGGCAGGGGCAGAATTTTCTCCCTAGGGAGAGGTGCAGAAACATTGATTGCTTAATGTTACTCCACCCTGGCATTTATTATTAGTCATAAAAATTGACTGAGCCAACTCCAGTATTGCCAGTTCATTTGATGAGTATCCAAGGTGGGTAGACCCCTACAATTTACTTCCCTCTCCACTCAAAGGGCAAACGTGCAACCCAACTCATAGACCAGGCTACTGAGCAAAAGTTTGAATGATCCCTGAGGTCATACAAGCTTTTCAGCATTGTTTTGAGAGTACCCAAAAGCCACTGGGATTGTTGAGATCACCAGTTCCTTTATCCTGTGGAGAAGGAGAAGGACAATGATTGATGTTACACTCATTTTTGAATTGAGAAAAACTGTGGGTTCCTGAAAGATTTATTCTTGAAGGATGACAAGAATAAATTGTTGTTTCTACAACCCCCCAAACTATGTTCTCTACCTCACCTAGTGTCCTGGCACCAAGAGGGGTGCCCTGGGGCCGGTATGGCACCAGACTTGTTGGCTTTAAGTATGTTAGTCCCACCTTCAGTCTCAGCACACCTGTATAAGCCTCTCTGAAGTTAGCCAAGTCAAGGACCATAAAGCAAATATGCGTTAAAAACCACCTAATATCCCCATCCCTACCCTACCCCTAGTGCTTCTTCATCCTTAATCCACTGCAACGTACTCACCTCTAGTTCACTAAGTTCAGAACACCTTTTGGGAACGTCATGAACACACTATGAAGGCTCACACATGATGCCTTTCCACAATGTCAGCTTTATTTAGTCACAAAGCAAAGTTAACATAGTGATAAAGCAGGTTCAGGATTCTAAACTCAATGAGATTTCACCACGTTTAACTTGGCTTCTTATGTGTCCCACAAAGCAAAGCATAAGACCAGTCACACAAACAACAAGATAGAACAGCGGGTAGGAGGTTAACAACCCAATGGCAAAGTCAGTCTGTGAACATGCTGGTGATGGAAAGCTTTAGTCCGGTATGGATCAGCTATGGGCACTTGCTGCTTATTATGTTCAAGTAATGGAAGAGCTCTGTTCTTTTTCGAGATTAAGCAGGCGGAGCGTTCAGTGGCAGCTCCCTTTCTAAAGAGGTCTGACACGGAAGGGTCAGTGTCTAAGGAGTCTGACTTGCAAAAATCCTCTCTTTTTAAAAGGATTTAATCAGGGGATCCCTGGGTGGCTCCACGATTTAGCGCCTGCCTTCAGCCCAGGGCGTGATCCTGGGGACCCAGGATCAGGTCCCACCACCCGGCTTCCTGCATGGAGCCTGCTTCTCTCTCTGCCTGGGTCTCTGCCTCTCTCTCTCTCTGTCTGTGTCTCATGAATAAACAGATAAAAATAAAAAAAAAAGATTTAATCAATCTTGGGCCTTTGCAGATCTCCTCCATTTCTGCTGGTTATCAGTTCTGAGTGTCATTAGCTGATGCTGGACTCTGTGCTATATGGTGTAGCTGCAGTGCCCTTAGCTGCTTGAGTCATTGCTTGACACAGGCCCCTGCATGACCTTAATGACTCCATCTCACTCTCTACAGGGGAACTCTTGGGGGGCCTCACTCTCTGCTTATTACTGGCAACCACCACCAATGGAGAGCAAGGGCCCCCTGTGGCCAGAATTTCTTTTTTTTTCTTGCCTTGTCTGGCTAGAATTTTTGTTACGTTTTGCAGCAGAAAGATTTTTCTTGCAGTTTCAAAAATTTTCCATGGGCAGAGAAGTCAGGGACATGCAGGAAACTCCAAGAAGCTAGAATGCCATGAACCCAATAACTAACTATGATGTGATTGGTTAAGAAATGCTTTCATAGGGCCCCTGGGTAGCTCAGTGGTTAAATGTCTGCCTTCAGCTCAGGTCCTGGGATCAAGTCCTACATCGGGCTTCCTGCTCAGCAGGCAGTCTGCTTCTCCCTCTGCCCTTCCTTCCCGCTCATGATCTCTCTCACTCTCCCTCTTAAATAAATAAATAAAATCTTTTTAAATGCTTTCATATGTACCTTCTGCTTTTAAAAGAATAAGATTCAGTTCTATTAATGATAATCATTTAACATCATACTTAATAGTGAAAAGCTGAAAGCTTTTCCACTAAGATCAGGAATAAGACAAGGGTGTCCCCTCTTACCACTTTTATTCAATATAGTCCTGGAAATCCTAGCCAAAGCAATTAGGGGAGAAAAAAAAAAGCATCAAAATTGTAATGGAAGAATTAAAATTATCTGTTTGTAGATAATATGATATATAGGGAAAACTCTAGGGTACCTGGATGGCTCAGTTGGCTAAGCATCTTCCTTGGGTTCAGGTCAAGATCCCAGGGTCCTTGGACTGGGCTCTGCATTGGGCTCCCTGGTCAGTGGGGAGCCTGCTTCTCTCTCTCCCTCTACTCCTCACTGTGCTCTCTCTTTCTCTCTCTCTTTCAGATAAATAAATAATATCTTAAAAAAAGAATAAAGACCCCAACAAAAATGTATTACAATTAATAAATAAATACAGAAAAGTTGCAGGACTTAACATCATATACAAAAATCAATTACATTTCTATACACTACCAATGAACTCTCAGAAAGAGAAATTAAGAAAACAATTCCATTAACAATACAGAATAAAATACTTAGGTATTGATTTAACCAAGGAAGTGAAAGATCTACACACTAGAAACTATAAAACATTGATGAGAGAAATTGAGGAAGACACAAATGGAAAGATATTCTGTTTTCATAGACTGGAAGAATTAATATTGTTAAAGTGCCCATACTACCCAAAGTAATCTACAGATTCAATGCAATCCCTATCAGTATTCCAATGGCATTTCTCACAGATTTTTTTTAATCCTAAAATTCATATGGAACCACAAAAGACCCCTAACTGCCAAAGCAATCTTGAACAAGAAGAACGAAGCTGGAGGCATCCTACTTCCTAATTAAAGACTATATTACAAGGCTAATAATCAAAACAGTAATGTACTAGAATAAAAACAGACACACAGATCAATGGAACAGAATAGAGAGCTCAGAAATAAACTCAAACATATATAGTTAATAATTTTTTAAGTTTTTATTTAAATTCTAGTTATTTAACATACAGTATAATATTAGTTTCAGATGTACATGGTCAATTAATTTATGACAAAGGAGTACAAATGCACAATGGGAAAAGAATAGTCTCTTCATAAATGGTGATGGAAAAACTGGAGAACCACATGCAAAAGAATGAAATTGGACCCCTATCTCACATCATGTATAAAAGTCAACCCAAAATGGGTTAAAGACTTGAACATAAGACCTGAAACTGTAAAACTTCTAGAAGAAAACTTAGGGGGTAAATTCCTTGACATTGGTCTTAGTGATTAATTTTTTGGATTTCACACCAAAATCAAAGGTTAAAAAAGCAAAAATAAACAAGTAAGACTGCATCAGACTAAAAAGCTTCTGTGCAGAAAGGGAAACCATTATTAAGAAGGCAGACTATGGAATTAGAGAAAATATTTGCACACCACACATCCAATAAGGAGTTAATGTCCAAAATATACAAGAAACTCATAACAACTCAATAGCAAAAAAACAAATAACCCATTTTAAAAACGGCAAATAACCTGAATAAACATTTTTCCAAAGAAGGCATACAAATAGCCAACAGGTACTTGAAAAGTTATTCAAGATCACGAATCATGAGAGAAATGGGTCAAAGTAGTTAATAAGTAAAAACTTCCAGTTATAAGAGTAATAAGTTCTGGGAATGTAATTACAGCACGGCGATTATAGTTAATAATATTGTATTGTATACTTGACAGTTGCTAAGAGAGTAAATGTTTAAAGTTTCACCACAAAAAAGAAGTTACTATGTGAAGTGATGGTTGTATTAACCTTATTGAGATACTCATTTTGAACTATGTACATATGTCAAATCATAAGACCTTAAACTTACACAGTATTATTTGTCAATGACATCTCAATAAAGCTGAGGGAAAAAAGAGATAACAAATGCTGGCTAGGATGTGAAGAAAAGGAACCCTCTACCAACTTCCTGTTGGTAGGAAGGTAAACTGATGCAGCCACTATGGAAAACAGTAGGAGGTTCCTCAAGAAATTTAAAATAGAACTACTGTATCATTCTGCAATCCAGCTTCTAGATATATACCCAAAGAAAACAAATCACTATCTCAAAGACATCTATATTCTCATGATGATTGCAGTAATATTCACAATAGCCAAAGTATGGACATAATCTAAGTGTCTGTTGACAAATGAATGGACAAAAAAAATGTGAATGCACAAATACACACACAGGAATCTTATTCTGCCTTTAAAAAGGAGGAAACCCAGCACGTGGATGGATGAATCTGGAGGGTAAGGTGTTAAATGAAATAATCCAGACAGAGAAAGACAAATACTGTATCACTTGTATGTGGAATCTAAAAAAAAAAAAAAAATCTAACTCATAAAAACAGAATAAAAATGATGGTTGCCTAATGGGACACCTGGGTGGCTCAGGTGGCTAAGTATACAGCTCTTGATTTTGGCTTAGGTCATGATCTTATCGCTTGTGGGATCAGACCTTGAGTTTGGCTCCATGCTCAGTGGAGAGTCTCCTTGAGATTCTCTCTTTCTCTCTCCCTCTGCCTTCTACCCTCCTCTTCCTCTCTCCCATTCTCTTCTTTCTAAAATAAATAAATAAATCTTTTTTTTTTTAATGATGGTTGCTAGAGGTTGGGGCTGGAGAAAATAGAGAAAAGGTGGTAAAGGGTATAAATTTTCAGTTACAGTATGAGTAAGCTCTGATGATCTAATGAAAAACATGGTGACTATAGTTGATAATTCTGTACTGTATGATTGAGATTTGCTAAGGGAGTATAACGTCAGTGTTGACACACACACAAAGGTAACTATGTGAGGTGACAGATAGGTGGATGTATTGATTAACTGTGAGAATTCTCTCACTATGTATATGTATATCAAATAATTGCAATGTACGCTTTAAATATATTACAATTTTTTCAGTCATACCTCAACAAAGCTGAAAGAACCAGTAAAGAAGATTTAATTCAGATGCTTGCCAATCGCTAAATTGTATATTTAAATAGTTTATAATCCAGAGAAAATTTAAGAAAATATAAACACCTGGGGACAATTAGATACTTTTTAAAAAAGTTTTCAACTATTCTCAAAAATTATTTAATCCAGCATTGTTTTTTCCATAATAACAAGCCACCTCCTTCCTTGTGAGATGCTTTTGCCAACTTTAGACTATTGGAATGGATAGAGATGGGTCCCTGGAAAGGATGGAGGTAGAAGAGACAATTGGTGTCTAAAAAAGTCAGAACAACTTTTTGAAGCAAGGAAGCATTAGCTTTAATGTGTAAACAAGGTATGTGATCACCAAACTGAAGTAATCGATAGACACTATGAACACTCTACTTCCCAAAATGTGTTTGTTCATCTCATGCATGAAGCTTCACTATCATATTTCTTCATCTCAAAGCACTTACATCAGCCAAAATATCAGCATTCATGGATGATTTTTGTTAATCATCTATACTTTTTTGTAAAAGATTTGCAGATTCTATTGTAAGAGTAAGTTTTAATAGATAAGATAGGGAAAATAGGTGAGTACTATTGGGGATTGGGGGAGGGGTGGAAATCTGAGAGCCCCACAATTTTGGCTATAGCACTTCCTAAGTCCATGTAACTGGTTACAATCATGGCATTTAATCCCTTTACCAACAGCAGACCTACATAGTAGGAGCATTCTTAAGTAGGAGCATTCTATTATTAAGGGCAAGAGAAGGACAAAGCTAACAACCATATACTATTTCTTTTCACACGTCTTATTCTTTGGATCTAGACTTCCTTGGCCAGATACCTGATGTTTGCTGTCTTTCCCCTTTCTTTTGGCTTACCAAGCCCTGATGGGGAAAAGACATTTAATAATAAGTGCACAGGCCCAAATTTACATAGTAAACTTATTTGCAACAAGGACAGACATAAACCTCTTTGACATCAGCATACCAACTTTTCTCTAGATACATCTCCTTAGTCATGTATCTGAGATACATCTAGATACAAAAATAAACTATTGGGACTATCACACTTGTCAGAATAGCTAAAATTAACAACAAAGGGAACAATAGGTGTTGGTAAGGATGTGGAGAAAAAGGAACCCTCACACACTGTTGGTGGGAATGCACACTGTTGTAGCTACTCTGGAAAACAGTATGGAAGTTTCTCAAAAAGCTAAAAAAAAAAAAAACTATCCTATAATCTAGTAATATACTACTGGGTATTTATCCAAAGAATAAAAAAACACTAATTTAAAGGGATACATGCACGCATATGTTTTTTGCAGCATTATTTACAATAGCAAAGATATGGATGCAGCCCAGTGTCCACTGACTGATGAGTGGATAATGACGATGTGGATAAAAATGAAATATTATTCAGCCATAAAAAGGAATGAAACTTTTCCATTTGCAACAACATGGATGGAGCTAGAGAGTATTATGCTAAGCAAAATAAGTCAGTCAGAGAAAGACAAATACCATATGATTTCACTCATGTTGGAATTAAGAAATAAAACAAATGGGAAAAGTGAAAAAAGGGAGAGATACATCAAGAAACAGACTCTTAATTATGGAGAACAAACTAATGGTTAACAAGAAGGGAGGTGGGGGTGATTTAAATAGGTGATAGGTATTAAGAGTGCACTTGTGATGAGCACTGGGTGATGTATGGAACTCTTGAGTCACTATATTGTACACATGAAATTAATATAAACTGTATGTTAACTGATTGGAATTAAAATAAAAACTTTAAACATAAGAAAATATCCAAATGATTGATAAGCACATGAAAAGGTGCTAAAAATTATTACTCATCAGGGAGATGCAAATTAAAATCACAGCGAGATACGCTATATATTCACAGGAATGGCTAAAATTAAAAAGACAACATAACAATACCAAATTTTGAAGTGAATGGAGAAACCAGAACTCTCATGAATTGTTGATAGAGTTTAAAATGGTACAACCACACTGGAAATTATTTGGCAGTTTCTAATAAAGTTAAACATACACCTTTTTTATATCCCAGGATTTCCACTCCCATATATATATCCAGGAAAAATGACTTGTTTATGGAAGATTTATTCAAAATAGCCAAAAATAGAAACAACCCAAAAGCCCATCAGAAGAATGAACAAACATGGCATATTCATACAGTGGAATACCATACAGAAATAAAGGAGCAAGCTATTTGATAACAGCAACAACATGAGTGAATGTCAAAGACATTTTGGTGAGCAAAAGAAGCCAAACACAAAAGAATACCTACAATTTGAAATTTCACTCACATGTGGAATTGAAGAAGGAAAAAAAAATAAACATAGGGGAAGGGAAGGAAAAATGAAATAAGATAAAAACAGGGAGGTAAACCACAAGAGACTCTGAATCATAGGAAACAAACTGAGGGTTCCTGGAGGGGAAGTGGAAAGGAGGATGGGTGACTGAGTGATGAGCATTAAGGAGGGCACTTGATGGAATGAGCACTGGGTGTTATATGCAACTGATGAATCACTAAATTCTACCCCAAAATTAATAATACATGTTAACTAAATTAAATTCAAATTTAAAAAATCTACTGTATGAGTCCATTTATACGAAATTTAAAAACTGGAAAGCTACTGGTTGAGCAGACTGTGGTGACTGGGAAGGGATATGAAGGAACTTTCTGGGATGACGAAAATATTTTATAATATTGTAGGATTGTATACAACTGTAAAAATATAAGCACATATTATTGAGCTATCCCCTGGAAATGTTTACATTTTGCTACACATAAATTATGCTTCAATTTTAAAAAGGGAAAAAAAGAATCCCACATCGAACCCCAAATATATGCAACCCAGATGGGATCTGGGAACTCCCCAGTCAAAAATATCCAGTTTGGAGAGGAGGAAACTCTATGCCTCCCCAAGAGTTTGGCTGAGCCCTAAGGGTTCATCCTCTTGATTCCCTGCTGTCCACTCAATTTTGCTACACAGCAATCCAGGGATGAAATTATCACAGTGAGCTCCCTCACACACACACACACACACACACACACACACACACACACACCCCACAAACACACACACATCCACTTCTGCCAAGCATTTTGCTAGTTTAGTCAACTTTTTGCAGATTTGAGGTTCAAAGTCATACAGAGTGGTCTCATCATAACTGTCTCCCCTTCTTTCTAAATGCAGAATAAAAACTGCTTTTCTCAAGCCAAGATTCCAGCCAACACCCAGACCACAGAGTCACAGCTTTCTCCCCAAAAGGCCTGGACAAGGAAAAATCTTTCATGAGAATAGAGCACTCCTTCTGAAAGGAATTGTGGGAGATACACAACTCCCTCTTCTCTATGCTTAGCCACACTACTCTGGTTGAAGCAAAGAGCTTCTGCTCTTTGCCCCTCCCCACTTCCTCTCACCCTGGCCTCTAGGCCCCAGGGGAGCTCTGAGAAACCTTGATAGTCCCTTGAGGGCAATTTGAAAACCACTGCAGTAGCTCTGGGGAGGAAAGATTGACAAAACTGAGTTTGAGAAAGTAGCCATTTGCCCTGCATTTGGAGTTGGAGTAGAGCAGTGAGAGATTCTAGTTACATGAGTGTGGATGGTACTGGATGCTTTGGGGTCTGCTAAAAGAATAAAAATTTTCACCTGTTTTCCATGACCTATCTTCAATCAATCTTACCTCTTACTTTCCCCCTCACCATGAATATAATGAGGAGTAGTAACTTTGCCCTCCTTTTGGGCACGTACTTCAAATGGGGTTTTTACAACCATTTTTAAGGAAACATGCTGATGCAGTGGTAGCTGAGACTCTAATGGAAAATATTAGAGGAAGCAGTATAAAAGCAGGACCAAAAGGGACACCTGCGTGGCTCAGTGGTTGAGCATCTGCCTTCAGCTCAGGGCGCGATCCCAGGGTCTGGGGATCCAGTCCTGCTTCTCCCTCTGCCTATGCCTCTCTCTGTGTGTCTCTCATAAATAAATAAATAAAATCTTAAAAAAAAAAAAAAAGCAAGACCAAGAGATACATAAACAAGGTGTTTAAAAGGTAGTGCTTCTTTACCTCAGCTTGTTTTGGATGTACCTACATACAATAAAGTCTACCCATTTTAAGTGTACAATTTCATGAATTTTGGTAATTGTATATCATTGCATAACCACGACCACAATATAGATGCAGAATAGTTCCATCTCCTGAAACATTTCCTGTGCCCCTTTGCAGTAGTTCCTTTCTCCTACCCCAGCCAGAGCAACCTCTGATCTGTTTTTGTAGCTATAATTTTGCCTTTTCTAGGGTTTCATATAAATGGAATGATATAGTACATAGTCTTTTGTGTTTGACTTCTTCTACTTGACTTCTTTTCACTTTGAGCTATTTTTAACCTATATTACCTATATTATTAAATATATTACTATTTTGTTCTTTTTTATTGTTGAGTAGTACTCTATAGTACGGATATACAATTGTTTAATCTATTTACCAGTTGATTGACATCTGGGTCACTTTCAGTTTGGGGCTGTTATGAATAATGCAGCTATGAACACTTGTACACAAGTCTTTTTGTGGGCACATGTTTTCACTTCTCTTGGGTAAATACCTAGGAGTGGAAATGATGGGGTGTATATATAGTAAGTGAGTGAATATTTACCCAGTCACGGGTGGAAACATAACTAGGGAAGTCCAGAGCCCAGAGCCTGTGTCAAAAGCTGTAGATAAGCTACAATCCTCAGTATTTTCATGATTCAAGAGTCCTAAGCCAACAACAAAATAAGACCTACTTTGGAGCCTGTATAACCTGTGTAGCCCAGTAGAGTACCACCCCATAGGAAAGCCCACAACCCAGCTTCCCACAAGGGAAACCTCCCATAAAGATCATTCCTGTGGAAGATGAGCTCATCATATAAAACATACAAGAATGTCCAGTTCCATTAAGATAGCCAGAACTATTGATACCAAAAACAATATCCAATAGAGCAATCTTAAAGGTATTTAAAAATGTGCATTTAATTAATTAGTTAACATTAGTTAACTAGTTAATTAGTTAACATTCATTGTTCTTTTTTTTATATTCATTGTTCTGCTTTTCTTTTCTGCACATCCTTGTATGTGACTCTTCCATACTACCTTGAGAAGAGCTAGAATATTACAGTAGAAATTCAGAGACAAAAGTAGTTTGCTTTAGGTCAGTTTTTGCTTCTAAAATAAATTTTTGAGAATCAACAGGGAATATCCAAGAGTAACAGTCATAGACTCTAAAAAGAGAACAGAAGATATGCTGCTTACCCTATGCCTAACCACTGAGGAGATTAGATAAGTATTACCTGAACTAGTTGGTAAACAGAGAGGCAGAAATGGACTGTGGCCTTGAAAAAAAGTTGAAGGCCTGGATATGAGAGGACCTGACTTAGAAAGGTCACAGGAAGATGTCAAGGATTATCTGTGCCAGAGCTAAGTGCTAAGATGATTATGGCCTCTTAAGTGAGCACTATGTCATTCACAGTTGCTATTTTTCTCAGTACATGCATGAGGGCATTCCATGGACATCCATCTGCATAGCACTCCTTAGATTATCCAGTAAGACACCTACCTACCTCCAAATATTTGTCAAGCACCTGCCAAACTTTATCAAGAATAAAGTACCTTTCTAATATATAATTTATAAAATATATTACATATTAGTTAATTATAATATGAAAGTATTAATGTAGAATATAATAATATAAAACAGTCTCCAAAATATATTGTTGGGGATAAAGCAAAGTATATAATAGGTTATGTGGTAGGATACCATTTGTACCATTTATAGAAGAAAAGTATATACACACATATGTATGTATGTAGTTAAGTATTTATATATTTGTACATGTAAAGAATATCTCTAAAAGATACAGAGGTTCATGACAGTAGTCTCTAGAGAATAAAAGGGTGGCTATGGAATTGAGTGGGTGAAGAATTCCTTATATTATAAACTCTTATAAATAAATAAATAAACTCTTTTGTTCCTTTTGAACATTTTTATCGTGTGTCATATACTCCAAAAATTGAATAAAATAATGCAGATAAATATTCACATAAAACAGCAATTTTGCTTTTAGATAATTTCCCTGCAGAAGCCATCACACATGTACAAAAGGAAAAAAATGCAATATTATTGATAAGGGTAAAAAAACTAGAAATAATTCAAATCTTTATCAGTAGGGGAATGAGTATATAAAATGTGGAATAGCATATAGTGGTTAGAATAGATGATAGATAAATATATCATAGGATAACTTTAAAGGAAATCAATTAGATTGATCTATCTGTGTTTCAACTTAAAAATATGTTGAGCAGAAAAAAGTATATAGAGAGTATGTGTTTAGCATACAACTTAAGTAAATTTTTAAAAACACATTAAGTAAATATATAAAGTGGGCTAAAGGGATTCCAAACCCACAGTGAATTTTACCTCTGTGGAGGGCAAAGTTAGGGGGAAGTGGGAATGAGAGGCTAGTAACATTATATTTCTTAAAAAACAACTACTAAAAGAAAAAGAAAAAAGGGAAGTAGGTATGATAAAACGTTAAAAGTTTTACATCTGGGTGATAGAAATATAGGTGCTTCTTGTTTTATTCTTTGCATTTTTCTGCAGTTCTAGAAATGTAAAAGAAGAAGGAAGGAAGGAAGGAAAAAGAAAAAGGAAAATACAAATATCCAACCAAAGTTCTCCAGAAAGACCCTTTTACTTTCTTTATAAAGTCAAGTAAACTCTAAACAATCGGCCTTGATGTTATTAATAAATATACCTTTAAAGTATAAAATTTTGTATTGGAGGTTTTAAAGCATTGGGAAACTCTGGTTGTGGCTCCAGATTTCATTCCTCAGATGTAACAGGATGAAACCATTGTCAAAGAGAATGCAGAGAAGTCTGACTCCCCGCAACGACGTTGCTCCCTGGATACACCCATTTGTATCCAACCCTCATTCTCCCAAACCCCTAATGGCATATTCTGTTGAGGAAGCACCATGGCTTGCTTCAAGACATATTCATTTTCCTTGTGCCTTTTTGCTCTTTGTGAAAAAGAAAACTTTCTGGAGGCGGAGCTTGTTTGAGCAACAACACCCTCTTTAAAAACCAGAGTCTCCAGCTTACTGGATCACTTCAGTTCCAGCATCCTGCCTAGCAAAGAAGCAATTAGCCAAAATGATGCCTGGAGGCTTAACCGAAGCCAAACCTGCCACTCCAGAAGTCCAGGAGATTGCTAATGAGGTGAGTTGATGTCTCTCATGAAAAGGATTGATCCAATATCTTGGTTCCTAGGTGGGCCGTCTTAAGTGTGTGGGTGACCTTGAAAACCAGAACACTGGGAAATGTGTGGTTTTGTTCAGCCTTCCCTACAACTAAAAACTTTTTCAGATGAAACCACTAATAATCCTATGAGAGTGATCTTGAGCAAGTAACATCCCTTCTCTGAGCCTCAGTTTCCCCATTAATAAAAGAATTTATATTGGGTCATCTTTATAGGCTTACAATGTATGATTCTAGGATTACTAATTCAGTTTCTGTTGAAGCTTCTAATCTTACCAAATTGAGCCAACATGTAATTAAAGTCTAAAGTTGTTAACAATATGACGAACTAGACTTCACACGCTCTGCAGGGAGATTTTTTTTTTTTAATGGGTTAAAGGAAGAACAATATTGCAAAGACAATCCACTTACACACTTCCTGCCAATTTGCCTAATAGAAAATATTTCAGTCTCTTCATATTTAGAAGATGATTAAACTAGTAGGAAAGAGGAGTGGCATAGTCTATGGTGATTCCAAAATTGATTATGGTGAAAACAGAACTCAATGTTTTTAGTAAGTTGATATATTTTTCTAAGTGTTGTTTCACTAGCTATCATCTATATGATAAAATTTTATTATACTGCATATTTTATGAAAAGAAAATATATATAAGTTACTATTTTAGGTTTTTAAATTGTTCCCCTATTTTCTTGTATCGTTCCTTGTTTTTTTCTCCGTGAAACTTCATGCTATGACTCTGGCCAACAAGATCAACTTCTTGTGTAAGTGAAAGAGATAGGATCTCTATGTTAGGGCTCTGGAGTGCTCCCCAGAGATTGGATGCCTGGAATTCTACATTCTTTGGGGATAAATCTTTCCCTTTCAAGAGTTCTTTTAAAAAACATATACTTTGTAGCTTTTCTTTCTTTAATGGGTAATATTGAGTCATTAATACCTTTATTTGAGTTCCTGTATCAGGTCAGTTTTCTCAAACGTCAATGTACACATAAATTACCTGAGGGCCTTGTTCAAATGCAGATATGGTACGGTGGGCCTGAGAGCCTGCATTTCTAACCAGCTCCCAGGAGATGTTTATGCTGCTGTCCATGACCTTGTGGCCTACAGGACTGGAGATACATGATATTCTAGAGGCCTATGGGAGATGGGCTTTCTAAAAGCAGAGCACAGAGGGTGCTTGGTGGTGCAACTGGTTGAGCCTCTGACTCTTGGTTTCAGCTCAGGTCATGTCAGGCTCTGAGCTCAGCACACAGTCTGCTTAAGTGTCTCTCCCTCTCCTTTTAAAGCCCTTCCCCTTGCTCTCTCTCTCTCTAAAATAAATAGATAAATCTTTGATAAATAAATAAATAAATAAATAAATAAATAAATAAATAAAAGAGCACTGCAAAAAAATTCTCAATTCTACTTATGAAATGAAGATCACCTTCTTGCTCTGCTGATCTCAGTGCTGTAAGAACTACATAAGGTGATGTGCATAACAATGACTTGAAAACAAGAAAGAAATATGCATAGGTGAGGCATCACAGGTATTTGCTTCAAATCTTGCTTCACCCGTGACCCTGGAAACTCCCCCTGAGACTCTCTAGGGACCAGAGTTGTAAGGGAAATGGGGAAATAACTGAGATTTCATTTATAGAGAGTGTGCAGAAAATTTTAATGACTTTTAAAAAGCCTATCTTCATTAGAAGAATAATTTTTCTTTTAATAAGAAGCTATAAGAAGGTCTTGCATTGTTAAAAAAAATCCATCTGTGAGCCACATCTTAAATTATGAAACTAATTTGAAAATGTGTTTCTTCCTGCTTACCTCAGGCCCCAGCCCTGCCAAGGAGGTAGAATGAGAGCTTGGTATTAACAATAGGTACAGGGCAGACCCGGTGGCCCTGCGGTTGAGCACCGCCTTCGGCCTGGGGTGTGATCCTGGAGACCCAGGATCGAGTCCCATGTCAGGCTCCCTGCATGGAGCCTGCTTCTCCCTCTGCCTGTGTTTCTGCCTCTCTCTCTCTCTCTCTCTCTCTCTCTCTCATGAATAAATAAATAAAATCTTAAAACAAAAAACAAAAAACAATAGCTACATCACCTGGGAAAGGTGCTTTGAAGTTTCAAAAGCCCTGTCTTCCATGCGACCTCTCCCTTGATCTTCATAACCCCTGGAGCAGGGAAGGAAATCATCATGTCCATTTCTCACATAAGATTTCAAACTGAGATTCAAAGAGTTTAATATCTGCCTAGTTAAGAAGCTAGACTATCTTCAGATTTTTGACCTTCTTGCCTTTTCCACTGTACAGTGGCAGGAACATAGAGAAGCATGAGGGTTGAGGGAATACATGGTATGGCAAGTTGCCTTATCTGTGCAAGCAGTAAGCCTCAGATTTAAATCAATTTGAGAAATGAATATCAGCAAATCATTTCTTGAGTATCTCTAAGGTGTCCAGCATTGTGCTAAATGTTGTAGAAGATGCATAAGGACTTTAAGACATGGCCCCTGCCCTCAAGGGATTTACAGTCCATTTAGAGAAGTCAAGATAACTGGAACATAAAAATAAAACAATCTCTAGTTAGGAACATTTTTTTTTTAGGAACATTTTTTAAATCATAGGTCTGTAACCAGGAAGGACATTAGAGATTGCCCATCAAAGCTCCTAACTTTCAGGTGAATAATTACTGTGTAGTAATTCAGCTCCTGGGGTATTAAGTTCCCAGTTATCATTTGGCACCGCTCTCACAGGAAAACCTTAGGGAACAATTCCCAATTACGTATTAGAAGGCAGAGGAATGATCAGTTTAGGAAGCACTTACCTATCAATGATAAAGTTTATCTCCCCACAAATAACCCCAAGAGGCAGGTATTACCAAAACCACCTTTAGGTGAAGAAATATAATCAATACCTCCAAGATTATAGAATTAGGTGCCCAGTCAGAGCCAGGCAAATAAGTAGGTGTTGGTAGTTATACATTTAGTATGATCTGAGGTGGTCCTAAGGAAGACCACCACTACCTGTCATTTACCTTGTAATTTTATCTCTTTGATTTTTTTTATGTATTCAAACTTTTTAAAATCACCTGTTAAAATGCAGGTATCAAAAATAAATAAATAAATAAATAAATAAATAAATAAATAAATAAATAAATAAAACAATGCAGGTATTCTTAGAGGACATGAAGTTTATCAGCTTTCCCTGTCCTTAATAGAGAGCTTCTTAGTGGAATGCCAACTGAAGGAAAAACTCCATTTGGGAGAGAAGGAAAGGAAAAGGGAGGCCATCTCATAGAGAGGGGAAAGTAACAAAGATAAAATAAGAACTGCAGGTTTAAGGAATTTGGTGTCAAAAAGAAAGGGATGTTGGATGAGGTCAGAAAGAGAAGAAAATCAATCAAAGAGCTTGGGGTTGAGAAGACTTGAATATTTCTGAAGGAAGAAAAAAAGGAGTATCCCCATCCTGAAGATAATAGACACTGAAGGATAATTGTGTATCATGTATCACTAAAGGATGTAAATGGTACTTAGGTCCCAAGTACATATGGAAAAAACTCTCCTTTCCCAGGATTCTCTGTATTAGTTGAGGGCCCCTGCTATCCTTTTCTATCCTCTTTCCTTTGTGGGAAGGCAAAGTGTCATGAAGAAAAACAGTCCTGCTTTCTTCATTCAGAAAACATTATGTACAGAGTACTGTGTGAATTGCTGTAGGGACAGAAGGGACACCAAGATGATTCTTGCCTTCAGAGACATTTACAAAATAGAAGATAAGAGATACGCTCAAGGAAATAAAGAGCTATACTTGGCCTGAGAATTGGAGTGAGAATTCTGACTATGTTTATGTGCAGGAAAGAACTGTTATTTCAATAATTATTTTTAGAATAAGGTCTATTATTATGCATGTGCAGGTATATACACAACACACACACACACACACACACACACACACCTAAGTCAAACCTAATTGCTGAATGCCATTCCTGGCAAACACACAGACCATAACACTATACAAACACCTCCTCTGCATACCATCAAGGACACCACACCTTGGAGCTTAGCATGTCACAGCTGTCACTCACCCACCCATTTGTGTTCTCCTGTCCAACCACAGCCTCTTCATCAGTCACATCTCCACTGCGCCACACCCAGAGAACCTGCCATCCAGCTGCATCACAATCTTTCAGGCACTTATGCTCCTGTCTTCATCATCAGAATATGCCTAGGTCTACTTGAGCACTCATCCAGCCGGGACCCATGATGGGTGGCTTCATGAACTCTTCCACCCCTGATTGCTGTTGACCCCATGCAATTCTCGCATTGCAGTCCTCAATTAGAGATCACTCCCACTGTCACCACTTCCTCTTCAGCTTCTGCTCCAGGTTCAGAGAACTTTGCTTAAGGAAGTTGTAGAACCACAGAAACTCACTCAATAGAAATCTATGAATTCATGCCAGCAAACAACCCCAACAGGAGCCTCGGGCTACCAGAACATCCTTTCAGTCACATCCTATTGGCCCTTCTCTAGAAACCCCAGAGAAGTGGACCTGGACCTCCTCTCTCCTTGGTTTCTCAGTCCCTCCCATCCCCATGGCCCCTCCAGCCAGTATCTCAGGTCCTTCTCTTAAAAGACTGAAGTCATCTGGTATAAGAACACTCCCAATTTCCTTATGCCCTGCTGGATCTCATTCTTCCTCCAGTCCAAGACTCTTGCCTTTCCTCTCTTATGTGGGGTGCCATCATTTCTTGCATATCAGGTGCCCCATACATGCCCCTTCCTTCAAAACATAGATGACATATGTCTGTAAGTCACTTATCAGCTCTACTCTACTTTCATGCTATATGCAAACTCTCCTTCCTTACTTTGTAAAACATCCCAAAGTATGCTGAACTCATGTTGCCACTATCACCTTTCTACCCATTCTTCTCTATATTATGCATAGCATGGGACACCTGGGTGGCTCAGTGGTTAAGCGTCTGCCTTCCAGCTCAGGGCGTGATGCTGGAGTCCTGGGGATCGAGTCCCACATCGGGCTCCCCACGTGGAGCCTGCTTCTCCTTCTGCCTATGTCTCTGTTTCTCTCTCTGTGTGTGTCTCTCATGAATAAATAAATAAAATCCTTAAAAAAATAAATTACACATAGCCCAGTGTTTCTGCAGAATGATTATAGACGGGGAAAGTGCCTAGGTGTTGGGTGCAGCGTGGCTCAAATCTTCAGATCCCAGAGAACTAACAACTCACCAAGATTCATGCTCTGCAACAATAAAAATATCTTGAACAGCTTTAGGGTAATTGTGCCAGTTGCTCCTCTCTGGTAACATCCTTTCTCCGGCTGGGGTCCAAGTGACAAACCCACACTGTTTCTTCCAGCGTCTCAGCCACTACCATGCATGACAGACTGAGGAAGGTGAATGCCAACTGTGTTCAGCTCAAGGTCTGTCTGTGTACCACCAGGTCCCAGACCACCACTCCCAGCTGGCCTCCATCCTCCCAGCACCCATCCCTGGGCAGGGGTAGGGGTGTTCAACACCAAGCTACCTTCTGAAAATCCACTGACCATCTCCTTCCTATTATGCCTCCTTACTTGCCCCTCAGCTTAGACCTCATCACCCCAGATTCATAGCACCCAACACTAGAAGAACACCAAACTGTTTCACTGGGAAAAGAGAACAAGGCAAGGGGTAATAAGTACAATAAACCTGAAATCATGGCACACAGTCTAACAAGTGCCAGTGCACTTACCAAAACAAACTAGAACTTTGGAAATCAGCTCTCTTATGGAAAATTCTGGACTTGTGGACTGCACAGATGCAGGAGAAAGGTTACAAATTTTGATCTATTTTTTAGGACAGTTAGAAATAAAAGTTTCTGATATTTGGTAAAAAACAAAACCAAACTACCATCACCAAAAGACTGGAAACCAGAAGGAATACAGGTCATTGCAACGGATAAATCAGATACTTACACTATCAGACAAGGGATTGAAAATCTTAGGTTACTGTAATTAATAATTTTTCAGCCTTCAGCAGTCATGTTCTCCTCACAGCCTCAGGTCCCTCATTTGTGAAATGAGATTTGAATAGACAATTTTGGGTTTGGAGATTAACCCTTTCCAACTCAGCTCCTAACTTAACTGGTACCCAGTGTTGGCTCAGAGGGATTAGACAGGGGAAGCAATAGGACAGTAAGGCTACTCTCCTTACTCGATTTCTCTCTGCATTTCTGTCTACCTTTTCCTCCTCTCCTGCACCCTACCTCTTCCCATTTGGGTTTTTCCCCCCCTCATGATTTGTCTCCTTCCTTTCTCCACTTTGAAGCTTCATTTTCCATCTCACTTTCCATCTTCATTTTCCACCTCAAGAAAGCAATATCACACTCTTCTCGTCCATTCTGAAGGTCACAGGAGAAATGGATAGTGGTCCATGAGGTGCTACATCCTCTAAAGTGGTCTGAGAACTCAAAGAGTTGAAAAATGTTTACATCTTTGAAAACCAGCTCTGGTACACCAACCAAAGCACCAATAGAAAAGGATTCAGTATATCTGTCTACTGATGGGAAGGACTGAATGGCCTTGGGAGAACCCAGATGCACGAGAGGCCCACCTGAAGCACGTAAAAATGCTTTAGTTAAGGGAAGGGAGGCAATTTCCCAATAAACAAGATACATCGAACATACACATCTACTTTCTTTTAGATGACAGAAAAAGGTTAGAAGAGAAAGGCCACAAAACCACAAATAGGAAGAGAACAGGAGATAGGCAAACACCACCTCAGAGATACTAACCAAACCTTGGAAGACAGAAAAACCAATGAATGATGGAAAATGACTGGGCCACCTAGACGGAGCCCAGCCACAGAAGGGAAAGATGAGCCAGCAGCAAGTGGATTCGTGGTGCAGAATTTCGAAGTGGCTCAGCACTAGCAATGCCAGAAACATATGAAGATGAGAGTGAGGCATAGGGCTAACACCAGGAGAACCAAGGGCAGATCTGTATGAGGAGCAACAAGGCCGCCCCCAGATCCTTCCCTTTCACTATCTTCCAAGCTGTATTCTTATCTTAACAAAGTGAGTGAGTCAGAGAGAACATAGTGGACACTAGCATATCAGGCTCAGCCGAGGGAGGGATGAAGGACTGATACTGAAAACCAGTAGATTTAGTAAAATTTCATAGATTGCATTTGAGACTCTCCACTCCCTTGTCATGCTTGGTTTGGGTAAACTGGCACCAAAGCTTATAATCCCTCTGTGGTAGACAGACTGGTGGCCAACAACCCAATCCCTGAATCCTGTAAACGTGTTATCCTCCATGGCAAAGGAAATTGCAGACGTGATTGAAAGGTCTTGAGATACCCTATATTATTTTTGCAACTTTGAGTCTGAAATTATTTCCAAATAAAAAATGTGGAAGCGAAGTAGTAATTATTGCTCTCCCTCCCATTTTTATTAAAACTTATTATCAGAGCTTTACTAGTGAAAACATTACCATATTGCCAAATTACCATGCTGAGTTGATGTAAATGCAGCCTAAAGCAGAAAAAAATTAACATTTTAGTTAGCCCATGTAATTTTTTTGAAGATAGATGGTTTCTTTTCCTTGAAATACCAAAAATACCTCTCGTTACCATGTTCAAGGACCTTTAGAAACACAAGGTTCCCGGACTTGTAAATCACACAAATGGAGTCCCATATAGCTTTAGTAACGTGTTTCCTCTTTTTCTCTTCTTAAGGTTAAACCTCAGCTTGAAGAAAAAACAAATGAGACTTACCAAGAATTTGAAGCCGTAGAGTATAAAACTCAAGTGGTGGCTGGAATAAATTACTACATTAAGGTTAGAGTTCAACATCCTTGATGAGTTCACCTTGGCACTAAAAGATATGGGATTTTTCACTTGGTGTGATGCTTCCTGTCGCCCCTACCATTTTTGTCCCTTCCCGTTGTCCTAAATGAAGGTGCTTACCTAGCATGAAATTGAGAGTGGTAGTAGACTCTCAAATTTGGTAGATGATGGTATATTTATACCATCTGTTTCCTATGAATTTAGAAAGCTCTCTTATGTTGACTCCTTTCAAATGACAATTACAATTTACAAATTACGTTTGTCAAAAATCGTATAGAAAGAGATTTCATGACAGTTCCAAGCATGCTTAGTTTGTGGCCATAGCGCTTTTTGTGTAAAGTGAGAGAAGATCTCAGTTGCCCACAGGCTTGGAGCTGAGCCAGATGCTCCACTCAAAGCTTTATGATTCTATGTGTCTAAACTAGATGAATTTTAGGAATGACTTAAATACATTTAAGGTGGGAAAATAGTTGAAACCACTTTTGTCTTTTACATAAGCATTTTGATTAACACAATTTAAACAATTTTTGCAATTCAAGTAAGTGGATTCAATTTGTGACACTGAAGGTATAGTTTAAAACAGTGGAACATTTAAGGTAATTTAGAATTTAATTCATAGCTACATCAACAAATTAAGTGGAGCACATGAATGAGATCCCGCCTTATCCTCAGAAAGCAATGACACAATCATTTCCTCCTTTCTCAATCTGCTTTCTTCACAGCTAAAAAAGAATGTTTTCCACTTAAAAATGATTTTGTTCAAAGACAAGAAACATTGCATCAAAATTGGAATCATTGTTTTAATAATTTACAATTAGACCAAGTTCATAAATTTCACAAATTAACCAGCTCACATATTTCCTAAAAAGCTCACTAAGAAACTTGAAAATTTCATTCCTTAAGACCACTTGCCTGGTTAACTTTCTCATACTGGATTACAACTGCTGACTCCAGTCCCCTCATTACTTCCTGCCATCTAGCTGTTGATCTCTGCTCTGAACTGTTCTCTACATGTAAGGTCTTTCTGGTGATGAGACCTTCTGTGTTCTTTCTCAAGTATCTATCAAGAGGCAGGTGGTGGAATGGAAGGGCTGCAGCCTGTGGTGTCAGGTAGTTCTGGGTTTGATCCCCTGTTCAATTTGTGCCACTAGTCAGTGCCTGTGTGATCACAGCCCTTCATCTTCTCTGAGCCTCAAGGCCCTTATCTGGGCAATGCAGATAAGAACCTACTTTGCCAGATGTGTGGAATAAATAAGCTAGAAATTTACTGAGCACTTACAACGTGCCAGGCAGGCTCTGTTCTTAGGACTGGGCATGTATTATCTCTTTGAATCCACTCAACAAATCTATGAGCTAAGTGTGATGATTTCCCTTGTGTTACTGATGAGAAAATGGAGCCCCAGAGAGATGGAGCAACTAACAAATATCATACAGTTGTAAGAGCAGAGGCAGGATTTGAAGCCAGGTGGTCTGATGCTGAACTACTGGCTGTGCTGCTTCTAATAATGTATGCAAAGGCTGATGTCCTGTTCTAAGTACAGAATAAATGCTTTTAAAAGTTTACACAGTAGGGGAATCTGAGTGGCTCAGTTGGTGGAGCATCTAACTCTTGATCTCAGCCTGGGTCTTGATCTTAGGTTATAAGTTCAGGCCTCACGTTGGGCTCCATGCTGGGTGTGGAGCCTACATGAAAAAAAAAATGGCTACACCATAGAGTGAAAATAACATTGATATTGGAGTCTAGATGTGGGTTTTGATTCTGTCACCTATTAACTGAGAGACTTATGGAAATTTACTTAATCTCTACTAATTACACAGATGCTTTCTGCATCTGTAAAACTGTAATGGTTCTACCTTTGTTCAGGCCCATAGTAAGAAGTATATAAAATGTTCATCATAGCCTACAAATCGTAGTAAACATTTGATAAATGGTATTTGTTAATAAGGAAGGGACATCAGAATGTAAACAAATATTATTCTACGACAAAACTTTTATTGTACCAACCAAAAATGAAAGTTTAAATTCTTATCATGATTATCTAGGTCCTAGATTCATGCCCACACTACCATTTCAATTTTCATACCATGACTTCCCAGCAAGAACCCTTCACTTTATAGGGACACCAGACTGTCCATCCTCTGGTTCCTGCACAGTCTTATCAGTGGGCATTTATAATGTAGGTTCTAATAGAGATATGGGAACAAACATCCCAAATTTTCTAGGACAATTCTGATTTTCCTCCTCCCTTCTCAAACCATGTAGCAAATAAAGTGTCCCAATTTGGAAGTCAGAAAACAGAATCAACAAAGAAACTGTCCTTTGTTCTCTTGCATTGTGCATCTTTGAAAATGAAATGCACCTTCATTTGTACCCAAAGTAGGAAATAATAAGAAAAAAAGAAAAGAAAAGAAAAGAAAAGAAAAAAAGAAAAGAAAGAAAAGAAAAGAAAAGAAAAAAAAAGAAAAAGGGCTTATGCCTCTTGCCATGCCTTTAGCCTGCCCTTTATCATAAAATAAGGTGATAGATTTATGAAAATCAAGAGTCTAAGAAATACTGTTCTTGAAAACCTTATTTCAGTGAGTCTTTAAGTCTGAGAATGTTTTACATGGCAAAGTTGCATTTGAATGAATCTCTTTTTAATTTTTTTCTTTTTCTTCTCTTTTAGGTGCGGGTAGGTGATAATAGTTATATTCACCTAAAAATATTCAAAGGCCTTCCTGGACAAAATCCAACTTTGACACTTACTGGTTACCAGACTGACAAAAGCAAGGATGATGAGCTCACAGGCTTTTAGCAGCATGTTCCAAAAGTGGTCTGATATTTTCTACTGGCTATTGATTAATGTTCCCTGCTAATAAATGTAACAACAAGAAAGCATTCCTTTTCAAATAAATTGATTTCTTCAACTATTTCTCTTTTGTGTTAAATAGTATTTACCTTTTCTTTCTCAAAGTCAATGTTATTGCTTTAGAGTAGAAATTCCATACAAATCAATGTCAGCTGGAAATCTTATAGAACTTAGGCCCAATGCAACTTGCTGAAGAATAAGACCACTACCACCACCACCACCACCACCACCACCACCATTCCCACCATAGGCAGGCTAAGAATCTTAGCAATCACAGGGCACAATATTCCATCCCTAGCCTCAGATTTTAAAATTAAATCAGTTATTTTATGAAATATATTTATATATTATATATTTATATTTTGAAATAATCTCACAAATAAGTTGCAAAAATACTTTTTTCCAGACATTTGAGAATGAGTTACCTACAGTGTGCCCCATCACCCATCAATACTTTAGTTTGCATTTCCTACTAACAAGCATTTTCTCCCGAATAACTGAAATGCAACTATCAAAATCAAGAAAGTAACACTGATACATATGCTAACATCTAATCCCCAGACAACATTCGTTTCCCCAGTCATCCCCAAAATGTCCTTTATTGCTAAAAGTTCCAGTCCAAAACCAAGTGTTCCATTTAATTGCCATTTTTCTCTTTTCTGAAACCTCTATTAAGATATAATTTATATACCATATAATTCATCCAATTAAAGTATACGATTCAAAAGTTTTTAGTAGATTTAAAAATGTGTGCAACCATCACAGAGACAATTTTAGAACATTTTCATCACTTCAAAAAGAAACCCCATACCTTTTAGCTATCATCCCCCCATCCTCCTCCACACTTCACCCCTAGTTTATTTACTGTCTGTTTCTATAGACCTGCCTATTCTAGACATTTCATAAGTTTTAAATCACAAGTGGGTTTCTGCAACTGGCTTCTTCCACTTAATAAAATGTTTTGGAGATTCATCTATCTTGTAGCATGTGCCAATGTTTTATTTATTTTGTGGTCAAATAATATTTACTTTATGGATATACTACATTTTGTTCATCCACTTATCAGTTGATGGATATTTGAGTTGCTTTTACCTTTTTCGCTATTTTGGACAATGTACAAACATTTGCACACTTTGTTTTGTCCATACATATGTTTTCATGTCTCTTGGGTGTATACCTAAGACTAACTTGCTATTTCATATGGCAACTCTATATGTTTAATTGTTCAAGGAACTTACGGCCTGTTTTCCAAAGTAGCTGCATCATTTTACATTCCCACCAGCAGTGTAGGAGAGTTTGGATTTCTTCACATCCTACAACACTTGCTATTATCTGCCCTTTTGAGTCTAGGCATCATAATGGTATGAAGTGGTATCGTATTATGGTTCTGATGTGCATTTCCCTGATGACAAATGATGTCAAGTAGCTCTTCATGATCTTATTATCTATTTGCATATCTTCCTTGGAGAAATGTCTATTCAGATCCTTTGCCCATTTTTTAATCAGGCTATTTGTCTTTATTATTGAGTTGTAAGGTTTCTTTCTTTCTTTCTTTCTTTCTTTCTTTCTTTTTTTTTTTTGAGTTGTAAGATTTCTTTGCATATTCTGGATATAGTCTTATCAAAGATATGCTTTGTAAATATTTTCTCCCATTCTGTGGCTCTTTTTTACTTTTTGATACTGTCCTTTAAGTGTCAAAGTTTTTAATTTTAATGAAATGCAAATTATGTTTTTTTCCGTTTAAGTTATTGTGCTTTTGGTGTCAGATCTAAGGATCCTTTACCAAATCCAAGCACATGATCTACTTCTCTGTTTTCTTCTAAGAATTGTATAGTTTTAATATTTACCCTTAGGTGTTTGATTCCTTTTGAGTTAATTTTTTATTAATGAGTTAATTTTTCTTAGTTAATTTTTATAAGTAGTATGAGGTAAGGATCCAACCTGATTCTTTTGTAAATGGCTATCTAGTTGTTCCACCACCATTTGTTGAAAAGTCTATTCATTTCCATATTGAATGGTCTTGGCATCCTTGTAGAAACATCACAGGCACATAAATTCATTTTCTGGATCCTCAATTCTATTCTATTAGTCTACATGTCTTTCTTTATGCCAATACCACACTTTTCTTGATGACTGTTGCTTTGTAGTAAGTTTTGAAATCAGCAAGTGTGAATCCTCCAATTTTCTTCTTTTTAAAGAATGTTTTGGTTCTTCTGGACCCTTTGAAAGTCTGTATGAATTGTAGAAACAGCTAATAAATTTCTACAAAGAAGGCAGCTAGGATTCTAATAGGGATTATGTTGAATCTGTAGGTCAATTTGTGGAGTAATGCCGTTTTAACAATATTAAATCTTCCAATCCATGAATATGGGATGTTTCCTCAAATATTTACATTTTCTGTAATTTCTTTTGATAATGTTTTATAGTTTTCAGGGCATGAGTTTTGCACTTATTTGTTAAACTTATATCTAAGTATTTTATTCTTATGGATGCTATTGTAAATGAAATTTTTTCCTTAATTTTATTTTGGCTTATTAATTGCATGTGTATAGAAATGCAATCAATTTTAGTATATTGGTCTTATATTCTTCAATCTTGCTGAAATTGTTTATTGGTAGATTTCTTAGGATTTTCCTTTACAACAAGATCATATCATCTGCAAAGAAAGATGGTTTTACTTCTTCCTTTCCAGTCTGAATATCTTTTATTTTGTCCTTAATTACTGTCTAGAACCTCTGTTATAAAGTTAAATAGAAGTGGTGAGAGTGTATATTGTTGTCTTGTTCCTGATCTTAGAGGGAAAGTATCCAGTCATTCACTATTTAGTATGATGTTAGCTGTGGGATTTTTGTAGATGCTCTTTATCAAGTTGATGACATTTTCTTTTAGTTTTTCTTTTTTAGTTATGAAAAGCTATTATATTTTGTCAAATGCTTTTTTTTCTGCATCTTTTAAGATGTTCATGTGGTTTTGCCTTTTATTCTTTCACTATAGAGTTTAACATTAATTGATTTTTGAATGTTAAACCAATTTCACATTCCTAGAATTAATCTCATGTGGTTATAGTGTATAATTTTTTTTCATGTGCTAGATTTGCTAGCATTTTGTTGAAGACTTTTGTATCTATACTCATGAGAGATATTGATCTATAGTTTTCTTGTGATGTCTTGGTTTTGGTATTTATGTGATACTGGTCTCCTAGAATGAGTTGAAAAGTTTTCTCTCTTCTACTTTTTGGAAGAGTTTTTTGTAGAATTGGTATTAAATCTTTTTTAAATGTTTGGTAGAATTCAGTAGTGAAGCTATCTGGGCCTGGGCTTTTCTTTATAGGAAGTTTTTGATTACTGATTTAATCTCTTCACTTGTTATAGGTGTATTTAGATTGACTCCTCTTGAGTTGGTTTTGGTATTGTCTTTCTAAAAATTTATTCATTTCATCTATATTATCTAATTTATTGGCATATAATTGTTCATAGTATTCCTTCCTTGGACCTACCTAATGGATTTTGGACTGAATTGTTAGGAAGGAGAAGTAAGGAAGAAGTACAAGAAAGAGGAAGGAGAAAGAAGGGAAAAGAGGAAATTTGTTTTAAAGATGCCCAAAATAATGTCTCCCTCTGTTCTGGACTCTGTTCATCACGCTACTAGTGCCACTTATCAGTCCCTCTGTTCCCAAATAATAATAGTATGTATTAGGTGCTTATTATATACCACATAGTGTTCTAAAGACTTTACACATATAACTCATTAATTCCCATAACAACCTCATGAGATAAATATTGTTATTATCCTCTCTCTATGGAAGACTGAGTGTAGAGAGGTTAAGTTACTGCCCAGAGCCTCATGGCTAGTTAATAAAGTGAAGATATAATCCCAGGCTATTTGCCTCCAGGACCAATGCTCTTAATCCCTACACTCAGAATTCATTTGCTTATGTATTCTGTTCCCCGTAGGACATAAGGGAGAGCTTGAAATAGTTATAGTTTATATATGTGTGTGTGTATATATATATATACATATATATACATGTAGTTTATATGTGTGTGTGTATATGTATATACATATACATATATATATACATGTATATATATGTTGAAAAATTAAACTATTCTTCTTAAAAACAATTTTAACGTGAAAGATAATTTTTTTAAAGGGAGTGACTTATTGCATTTCCCCCAATCAAGTTTGAAATGGAATCTGGGAGCAAGAATTTGTACTCTAGGGATCCTTGGGTGGTACAGTGGTTTGGCGCTGCCTTTGGCCCAGGGCACGATCCTGGAGACCCGGGATCGAATCCCACATGGGATGGAGCCTGCTTCTCCCTATGCCTGTGTCTCTGCCTCTCTCTCTCTGTGACTATCATAAATAAATAAATTTAAAAAAAATAAAAAAAAAAGAATTTGTACTCTATTGCAAAAACTGTTTTGTCTAACCCCCAAGAGAGAAACTGAGAGAAACCACTGCTAGATCCTTCATAATAAAGAAACTGTCCTGTTCATCTGCCTTCAGCTCCTAGCACATAGATATTAAGTTCAATCAATGAACTAGTATTAATGCCATAGGGCTCTTAGGTAACAGAGAATACCAGAAATGATCCCATTGGCCTAATAATAAGAATCCTTTTCTGAACAATGCAAACATGGACACACGAACATCTATAGCTATAAACTCAAAGCAGCTGGTCAAGCATATACAAAACTTTAATCATATTGATTAGATTTATTTATACATTATCCTGATTTTGGTATAGAAGTCTGAATATACCACAGATTTAAAAAACTAATCTAATAAGGGGCATATAGAACATACGCAAAGACAATTATAGCACTTCACTGTCAGAAATAAAAGACTTGAATAAATGGATCAACATAACCTGTCACTGGTTAAGTAGACTTCATGTTAGCGAGAACATGGTAACAAACAGGAATAAATAGTAAAGAAGACCAAGTAATGTGTGCAGTGATTCTCAATCGTCCCTGCATATTAGAATCATTTAATTTATAAATTTTTTTTTAAAGTACCAAGTGGGGGGCATCTGGGTGGTTTGGTTGGTTAAGTGTCTGCCTTTGGTTCAGGCTATGATCCCAAAGTCCCAGAATGGAACTCTTGGAATGGAGCCCAGAGTCTGGCTCCCTGCTTAGTGGGGAGTCTGCTTCTCCCTCTCTCTGCCCCTCGCCCTGCTTATGCTCTCTCTCTCTCTCTCTCTGTCAGCCTCCTCTCTCTCAAATAAATGAATAAAATCTTTAAAATTAAAGTCCCAAGTCGGGCCCCATGCAGACTAATTGAATAAGAATCTGAAATAAAGGGATCCCTGGGTGGCGCAGCGGTTTGGCGCCCGCCTTTGGCCCGGGGCGCGATCCTGGAGACCCGGGATGGAGTCCCACATCGGGCTTCCGGTACATGGAGCCTGCTTCTCCCTCTGCCTGTGTCTCTGCCTCTCTCTCTGTGTGACTATCATAAATAAATAAAAATTAAAAAAAAAAAGAATCTGAAATAAAGTCCAGATGATTCTAATGTCAGCCAGGGTCGAGCAATAGAGTGATATAAAGGAAAAAAGAAAAAGGTTTAATATTTGCCCCAATAGAATTGGAAATATATTTCAAAGCTTAAAATTTATCACAAAACTTTTGATAGTACATTAAAAACAGAATAGATATGTAGGGTAAATCCTGACAGTAATAATGTCCCTCCCACCCCGCTGAAGTTTCCTGATAGTAATTGCTGAAGGGCTGCAGGGTGTCTTGAAATCATTGTAAGAACCCCAAATGCTGGTCCAGCCACATTGGTTATTGACAGGCTGAGACCAGCCAAAACAAGATGATGAAAACAAAAAAATAGATGTCAGAAAATGTGACCCAAATCTGTTCAGTCTGGGTAAAACAAAAAGTGTGAAGGTAATTTTTCATTTACTAAAAGTTGTTGAAAAATTACACTGTTACTGAAGATTTACACTATGTTGAAACATTAAACTATTCTTTTGAAAAACAATTTTAACGTGAAAGATATTTTTTAAAGGGAGTGACTTAACTGCATTTCCCCCCCATCAAATTTGAAATGGAACCCGGGAGCAAGAATTTGTACTCTACTGCAAAAATGGTTTTGTCTAATCCCCAAGAGAGAAACTGAGAGAATGTACTTGTCTTACAAGGGTGAAAGACTCAACCCCAGCTGTCAGGCCCTCCCAAATTCTCTGCCACAGACTGTTTATAAACGACCGGTATTGGGCCAAGTGACAACTCAGAGGTAGTGATTCTGGTCAGGGTTGTAGTCAATGCCTTCTCTGTTCCGGCTTGGGAAACCGATTTCTTCACTTACCGGAGGGAGCGAATCTATCATTTTCTGCCTGGTTTCTTATTTTAGGAAAGAACTAAAGACTCATCCTGGATCCTGGAGGCTTCTGAGTCTTCCCTTGCTAGAATTTGGTTCAGATGCAGTGGGGAGTTTCTCCCGAGGAACTATCCAAGCACATACATAGTACTTTAAATGACAGTATGAGGAAGTACTGAATGAGGAAAAAATGTCCTAATGTCAATGGATAGTTTAAACAGGGAGATATCACTTGGCCACCTGACTCAGTGGGAACATGCTTGATGGACTCCTTTGGTTCAAGAGAGTTTATTTTATGAAATGCGGATTTATCATAAAGATGCATCTGCTTAGAAATCTAGGAAATGTCAAATAACCAGCCTTGTGAAGGGGGACCGACCCATACAGAACAGGGTCTCGCAGCTGGAGACCCAAGAACCAGAATCCAAGGCAGCTCTAAGAACCTGAGGAACTATGATGTGGGTTTACTCTAGAGCTGTATTAATGGGCTCAGCTATGCCCCAAGGAGCTGTGTGGTCTGCATCTCTGTCTCTGTCCACTTTTGTGCCAGCTACAACTGACCTTCTTTCTTCTGTGTATTTTCTCTGCTCATGGTGTGTGTCCTCACGGCTCCTTTCTCAGAACAATGGACCACCCTGGCTCCTACTGTACCTCAACACCACTTACTTCCCTTCAAGCTTCCCCTTCCACTGCTAACTACATCATTTCCTCAGTATTGCTCAGTTCAAAGCCTTGAAGAACTAGATTATCTAGATCATCTTCTTGGCCCAGGACATGTCCTAAAACACGGACCAACATCTAGCAGTTCCTGGTCAGTTGCCCAGCCCTGGTTGAACCAGCATAGTGTAATATGGGCTACTAAGGGGTGCTCTTTCAGTAGGAGCTCTGGCCCAGAGTCTTCCCTAGGAAGGGCTGTGGTGTGGCTGATATCTGATCCACATGACGAACATATGGATGGAGGGATGGATGGATGGATGGGTGAGTGGATGGTTGGACGGATAGACAGGAATATTATGTCCTTAGAGAAGTGGGGCAAGGTTGATGGGGGCGGGGGGAGGAGGATTTAATGCAGGTTTAACAACTGAGAAAAAAAAAACACAAAAAAAAATCCTCTGTATTTATTGCAATATATATATATATATATATTTAAATTTTTATTTATTTATGATAGTCACACACAGAGAGAGAGAGAGGCAGAGATACAGGCAGAGGGAGAAGCAGGCTCCATGCACCGGGAGCCCGATGTGGGATTCGATCCCGGGTCTCCAGGATCGCACCCTGGGCCAAAGGCAGGCGCCAAACCGCTGCGCCACCCAGGGATCCCCGCAATATATTTTTTTAAATGATTGTATTTGAGAGATAGTAAAAGAGCAGGAGTGGGGGCAGGCAGAGGAAAGGGACAAGCAGACTCCCCCACTAAGCAGGGAGCTTGTAGTGGGGCTCAATCCCAGGACCCTGTTTGTTGCAATATTGGAATGAGATCTGAACCAAGTCCCTAGGAGCCAAGTATTGAACTGATTGAACTAGCTCTTTTTTTTTTTTTTTTTTTTTTTTTTAACTAGCTCTTAATGCCAAGTCATTCCTTTTAGAGAAAAAGGATGAGTTCCCCCCGGATTCTTTCATACACTTCTGACCTGGTTTAGGGCCTAGTCTTTCCTAGCGTTTGCCTATTAGAATCTCCCAAACTTCATCTCCCCAATATAGCAATCATGTAAAATACTTAGAATGGTAACTAATTTGTAGTAAGCAATGAACAAATGAGCTATTAGTATACTGTTCGTTCATTGAACATACCACTTATGGGCTGCATTTAGCTCCATGTAACAGAATCCTAAACATAGAGGTTTACCCAAATAAATGAACCACTCCTATTACATCCTTGAATGCTTAAATTAAAAATCCCTGCCCTCACTTAATAACAACTTTGGGGACACAGCCCAGGGCTGGTATGGCAAATCACAATGCCATCAAGGATCCAGTCTCCTTTCTGTTCAGCCATCAACATGTGGCTTTTATCTTCGTGTTCACCACCATGTGAGCAAATAGTTCTCACCCTTGTTCTAGCAATCCTAACCACACTCCAGGGAGAAAGAAGGACAATACCCGTATCAGGAAAGTTTCCCCAAAATGCACCAAGTCTCCTGTTTATATCTCACTGTCAAAAACTACCTCACTGTTATCTGGGGCTGCAAGGGAAGCTGGGCACAATGCTACTGTAGACAAAATCAGGATTCTATTGTTCAGGAAGAGGAAAACAGATATGGGGTAGAAAACTAGCAGTATCTCAGGCTTAACTATTGTAAGCACTGAGGACTCCACAGTGCCAGCCCTCAAAACCTAGTGGGTTAGACGTAAACCACCAATTGAACAGGATGATAAAGATCATGAGAGGTGTTTATCATGAGGACACATAAGGACATCTAATTTGTATTTGAGAAGTCAGGAAAAGCTCGCTAAAGGAAACGATAGCTGAGACATGAAGCAAGGGTAGGAGTTGGCCAGGGAAGAGTACATGTACTGAAGTTCAGAGGTAACACTGGGCCTTTTCTGGAAACCTGAATGGTTTCCTACTAGTGGGGAATAGAGTACATTGCAGAGAGTGAGGTTGGAGGTAAGCAGGAGCCAGAGCACAAAGGATTTCAAAAAGTTTTAAGAACCTGGTACTTATCCTTCAGAAGCCACTGAGGAATTTTAAGCAGAGCAGGAGTCAAATTTTGTCTACATTTTTAAAATTAGAAAAAAAATAATAAAATAAAATAAAATTAGAGTGGAAAACCCACTCCATCAACTGCAACTATAGTTCAGTGGATTTGCTGTCCTTTCTTCATGCATCAAGAGATCCACAAATTCACCTAACTTAAGTCTTCTTCCCTTTTATAGGGATTACCCTCAGCAGGCCACTGCATTCAGAAGCTGGGAGCTATCTTTGCTTAAACCTTACTAACATTTTGTTTCCTCCCCAAAATAATGCTGTGGGGTAAATTAGGCTTCTCCTAAAAACATTGCCCCCTATCAGGAGTGATCACTTTTTGGCTATATTCTACAATGTACATGCTCAACTATGTACGTGGTTTTTTTTTGTTTTGTTTTTTGTTTAGGGACAATCAAGGCTTAACTATCAGGTTAAGTACACACAGAAATCATGAGCAACGAAGTAATCTCTAACCTTTGATTAGCTTACATAACTTTGGGCAGAATATTCATTTTTTTTTTTTTTTGATTTGCAGTGAGACTACATGTTGGACTAATCTCCCAGTTTACAAGTTATCCCTGGATGGTCTTAAATAGGTAGCATGGCACAGAAGCAAGGACTACTGCAGTCACACTGGGTACATTACCACGCCATTTCCTAGACTGGTTATCTTTGAAGGACAACTGGAGGAAGGGAATGACTGGAGGGCCTGGTTAGCTCAGTTGATAGAGCAGTATGGCTCTCAATCTTGGGGTTTTAAGTTTGAGCCCATGTTGGGTATAGAGATTACTTTAAAAGACACACACAGAGAATGAATTAATAGAAAACTTGCTTTTATTACTGCACTTATTTGGTATATATTTAAACTGGCTTTTCAAAGACAAGGGCATTATCATGTTCTCTTAACCAGCTGAAATCAGTCATTTGCCACTCACTTTCCACTCCTCATTCCAGATTCCCTTTTTGGCATATAGCTTTATCATCTTTTAGCATACTACATAATTTACTTTACTATTGTGTTTCTCTTTACTACATAGAAGTTCTTTAAGAGCAGGGACTTTTTATCTGCTTTTGTTCAGTGATGTATTAGTATTGGCTAATAGTGCCTAGAATACATGAGACACTCAAGTACTCATTAAAGATTGGTGTTTCTTCTTTGGCTATCTTCTGTCCTGCCAAGGAAAAGCCAAACTTACCTTTGAACTTTTGCATTCTGCTTCTTCTCCCTCTCTCCCTGACTGAAGCCTACCTATCTTTCAAGCCAACAAAATCAACAATTATTGAGGCAGCAAGAATATGCAAGATATGGTTTCAGGAGGCAAATTAACTTTCAAGAACATTATGCCATCCCTTTTTCTTCATATTTGAGGCTTTAAATGCCATTCATCACAAACTAAACATATTAATATTCATTATACTAAAAGTCACTGATTGCTATTGATTGCACATTTTTCATGTTACATTGGGATGATTCAGACATCCTAACCAACATAATTGGATTAGATATTATTTTAGCAGACCTGAAATTCTGGAAAAGCTGTTATGAATCCTTTCAAAGAATTCTCAATTCCCTCCTAAGCATCAGGAAAATCTTTATGCATTGAGTCTTATTTTTTTATTGAGTACTTTCAATTGAAAAGACACATGAAAGAAAAATAAATAAAACAACTTTCTGTCAGGCACCACTCGCTTTAAGCCCTATAGAAAACCTTTTTTACTGCTGGCCTAAAGAAATTTTTCCTTTTTAAGATTAGATTATAATTTCCACAAAAGTAGGTTTTATCAATATCCCCAATAACTTAGCATCTGACCCACAGTAAGTGCTCAAAAGATCTGTTGAAAGAATGGTATTTTATACTTTTACTGCTCACTTCTAAATGCATAACCTGATAAGGGTCTACATACCGAACACATAGGCCTACCTATGACCCAGTTGGTCAATCTAACTGTGCCAGAACCAGGTGGGTTGTTTAAATCCTCAATGGTAGGCAGAATCCTAATATGGCTCTCTAAGATGGCCCACTCAAATCCCTTAGACTGTGAATATGAGACATTACATCTGTGATGTTACCTTACCTGGCAAAAGGGATTTGCAGATATAATTAAGGCTATAATCATTTGAGTTAAACAAAAGACTGTCATGGCAGGCTTAAACTAATCACACAGACCCTTTGAAAGCAGTATTTGTCTGGTTTATGGCAGAAAAGGAAATCAGATTCCAAGAATGAGAAGAATTCAATACGCTGTTGCTAGCTAGAAGGAGGGGCCCATATGCCAAAAAGTGTGGGTAGCTTCTAGTTTAGAGTGGCCTATGATACCAAGAAAGGAAATGGGAACATCAGTCCTACAACCAAAAGGATCTGAATCCTGCCAACAAATGGAATGAGCCAAGAAACACACTAATTCTATAGAGGTGCTAGACAAGAGCCAGTCTGGCTGACTTGATTTCAGCCTGAGACCCTAAGCAGAGAACCTAGTCTTGGACTTCTGGTCTACAGAACAGTAAAACAATAAACAGGTGTGATTTTAAGCTGCTAAACTGTGGCAATATGTCAAGCAGCAATAGAAACTAATATGGTCATTCTGTACTAGAAAGTGTTTTCTCTGCAATTACCAAATTCTGCAATGATAGGGGTTTTTTACTGACTCATTTGAATACTACTAGTATGCAAGCCTTCCTCTGCCTTTCCCAAATTCATTTTACTGTTTTCCTTTCATTGTCCATGGAAATTCCACCCCAAATTAGTTTTTGCATATGAAAACAAGATAAGGTACCAAGAGAAAGTTTCTTTGGACAGTATGCAGCTTATAATATTGCCCTCTTACTTGTTAAGAGCAATAAATGCCACAAAGATAAATAAAAGGATAAAATCAATCATGACCAAAAACGGTCCACATTCTTGCCAAATTTGTAAAAATCAAAAAGATATAATAAAAATCAGATCAGATACTGAAACTATATTCAAATTCTCTTATAAGAACTTATCTCAACTTGGAAAACAATCAAATAAATATGTACACTGAGTCAGAAAATTATTTTAATAGTTACAAAACTTTTTTTTTTTTTTTTTTTTTTTTTTACAGAATCAGTATAAAATAGCAGTTGATTTCTCCATAATTATCAGAATTATTTGTACTTAAGGTCTTGGCTAAGTGGGGCTGAAATCAACAAAAGGTCTTGGACTGTTGGCTCAGAAATCATCCTAGGAAGCCCACCTTGTTGATGTCTGTCATGCTTAGCTCATATGAGATGTCCCAGTCGGTCCTTTTTTTTTAAAAAAAAGTATCTTTTTACTCATTCTTTGGAGGCTTGAAGTGAATTCGGCAGCGTTCATTAAACACCTAAGATATTTAAACAGAAACAAAAGCCATTGAGACATCTTGTATAAATCAAGCCTAGAACTGAATTAAATTTGGCATGGTTCAGGAGGAAATAACCATTTTTGTTCCAGATCAACAGATTTAGGGAACAGAGAATTTTCCTCAGGAGTTCAAAATAACATAGGCACAAAGAATATAGAAGGCTTTGAAATCCATTTATAAGACAATTTTAATTTTTAAATAAAATTTATATTATTCAAGAAAAAAACATCACCAGCTAGCTTATTTAGTAATAGTAACTAATAAACATTTTGATTACATATTCTGGGCATACTTTGGACAATTAGACAAAAATATCTCAAATAGTTTAAGATAAAGCTTTTCCCTTTGGATATCTGTTGTGATTTTCTAAATGAGTACTGTACTCTTTTTATAAAAAGTAGGTACACCTGAAGAGAGATCAATCTTTGCTAAATTGTGTAAATTTATAGAATGTTCCGTTCTATTTGCCTTGCTTCCTAAAAATCTAAACAAATACCAAAAATCTTAAAAGAACATTCTATTATTCAATGTCTGTCAATATGGGACTGTATTAAATAAAAATTTCGGTATAGCTATTCAATGGAATATAATGTAGACATAAAAGAGTAAGGAAGCTCTGTATGTTCTGATTTGTAAAGACCTCCAAGATACATAAGAAACAAAAATTGTGGACAGTACAATCTCATAGTTGTCACAAGTGGGAAAAATGTGTGTGTGTATACACACACACATACATAAAATTAGAAAAGAGGCAAATATCTAAAAACACATACCATCCTTTCAGAGGGAAAAGAAAGGAAGTGGCCAAAAGGGAGGAGTGAGAGGTAGAATTTTTACCATATAGCATTTAATATTTTTAAAAAATTTTAATCATGCCTAAATTTTAAGTGTCCAAATAAAAAATTATAAAAAACTAAAAGAATTTCTTTTTTAGAATTTACCCTCATACTTCATTGACATAAGGAACAAATTGTTTTTAAGATTAAAAAAACAAAACGAAACACAAAAAACAATGTATTTTGGCCACTGTGAATTATCATTAAAAAATAAAAGAAAAATCTACATAGGGAGCTTTTAGGGTACTGGTATTATTCAATCTCTTAAACTGGGTGGTAGATACATGAATGTTCATTTTATTAATATTCCTTAATTCTACATGTTATATACTTTTTGGTATGTGTTATCTCACAATTAAAAGAAAAAATGCAGAAATTGTACAGACTCTGGCCCTTTTGTCTTATAGCTCGTCTCTTATCAGTTCCCAGCCCTGACATTTCCCTGAAGTTCCCAATGCTCAAATCAGGGGAGGCTTCATATTAGGGGCCTTGGCACCCTGGTTGGGATGCTATCTATGACTTGGCTAAGCTTCTCCAAATCCTCTTCTCCAGTTCTGTTACCATGACAGGTCATACGATCTGCCATATGACTATAAAGTTTATTTTTATAAGATGGCTCCACTTGAATGCCAACTGCACCCCTTCTCAGAGTTAAAACCTTCAGTTGCTTCTAATGAAGGATATCTATTCTCAAGAGCCACAAAGCATTCCTTATTCCCCTTCTTGGTTTCCCTTTGCTGGTCAGTTTCCCTCATAGTTTCCTCCATGAACTAGCATTATTTTATACCTTCCAGCTCCTGTCATTTACAACTTCTTCAACATTCAGTTCTGACTGCATCCATTTCAACTGCAAAAAGGAAAAAAAAAAAAGTTGGAGTTATGAAAATTCAAGCTAAAGAATTAAAACCGAATTCTATTTATAGTTTCCTAATAAAATGGAGCTCCTGCTCCTACATTCTTTGTTAATGGTATCACCTGGGCTAGATCTTGAACACAGTCCATTCTCCACATATCTAATCAGCTGTTAAATTTTATAAAACCATGGTTCTCAAGCATATAATTACCTTGAGAGCTCTAAAAAAAAAAGTCCAGGTAGTTCACAAAAGGGATACAAATGGCCAATAAACATTTTTAAAAATTGTTTAAAAAAATTTACTTACATGAGTAAGAAAGATCGTATAAAGAAATTCAAATTAAGCCATAGATGACAAAAAATTTTTTTTAAATGAGTACATCTGATAAAACCTACTAGTAGTGAGGGTATGGAAAAAGATACATTCATACACATTTTTAAGTGTGGAGGGGAATTTGGATAAGATTTATAAAAACAAATTCACATGTCCTTTAACTCAAGAATTCCAGTTCTAGTTACTGATTCTATAATACTGATCTGCAAAGACAGTACAGAGGAATAAAAAGGAGAAAGAGGTGGCCACCTAATTTGGATAAAGAAAAAAGAATCAGGCAGAAAAACAGTGAAGAAGGGGAATGCATAAGGCCCAAGTGATCTAGAATGGCATGAGTTTTCCACACCTTGAGCATACAAGCCAGAGGTCTGAGGCTAAAGATGCTAAAGTCTTTCTAACTTTCTTGATAACTGCCAATCTAATTACTCCATCAGAAAAGTAGCCAATTCCACTGCCAGGCCCAGATGGCAGAGCCTATCATACTCCTAGTCACTTCTGGTCACAGAAACTTAAAAGAAAAGAAGTTAGCTAGTTCCAGGAAGGAAGGTTGAAAATACTCAGGAATATTAGGAGAAAAAAAACAGAAGCTACAGGTTGAAATTAGGATGATTTCCTCAGGCCAAAGTCGACTCAGGCCAGATCTGGGAATAAAATGCCAGTGAGCTACACAAGATCTAGGCAACCATGAGTCAGGGACCCAGGCCAAAGAACCTGACCAGTTAGGAGCAGAGCTCAGGCAGGATGCTTAAGCTATGCACATGTAACACTAATAAGACAGGAACTTAGTACTGATCCACTGGCTCCTTGTAATTTCCTTTGCTAAACTCCAAAGTAGTATCAGAGAATATATAGGCAGGTACAAAGGATGCAAACTAGAACGAGAGGAAGGACTGCATCTCTGACAACCAGTATCATGCTGTAAAGTAGTAATGAAGCCTGAAGAAGCCTATCTGCTTACATCAAAGCAACTTCAGTTCCACAAATAATCGAATAGATAGACCAGAAATCATTAAAACTTCACTGCTCTGTCAAAGCATGGACTGACTGCCAAAAAATTAACAAGTTCAGTCAAAAAACAGGGTCATGGGACGCCTGGATGGCATAGTTGGTTAAGCCTCTGACTCTTGGTTTCAGCTCAGGTTGTGATGTGAGAGGCATGAGATCAAGCCCTGCACTGGGCTCTGCACTCAGCACAGAGTTTGCTTGGGATTCTCTCTCTCTTTCTCCCCCTCTGCTCCTCCTGCCCATGTTCTTTCTCTCAAATAAATAATAAATCTTTAAAACAAAACAAAACAAAAACAACTGCCACTAGGACAGTCTTCATAATTGCTCTCAAATATTTAAAGGGAAGTCATGCAGAAATGGGTTTAGACTTACCCTATATACCTGCAGAGGGAAGATTAAGGAGCAATAATCACATATTACAGGGAAGCAGATTTTCACAAGATAGAAGAAAGTCTCTGAATAATTACAACTGTTCAAAAAGAGAATGCATTGCTACAAAAGATTCGAGTACTCTTCCTCCCCGAACCCTTAAGTAGTGGTTAAACGTAAGGTAGAAATCACTGGTTGGGAGATACTGTAAGGAGGATCAATGTAACAAATATAGAAAGGAAAGCAAGTACTAAATGTGTCAGGGATATGCTAGCTCTTAGACACATATAATTTAATCCTAATCCCTAAAAATGAAAGTTTAAGAAGTCTTGATTCCATTTTACAAAGTAAATATCAGATTATTTCAGGGCAATTAATTTATACAAAGCCACCACTTTGGTTGGTTGGATGGGATTTATTCCTTAGAGCTATCTGCCTTTATAATCCATGTTTTTTCTTTTCTTGAATGCTGCAGATAATACAACTTCTAATACAATTAATTTCAGTGTCACTAACAAAATGCTGCCGCTCAGATGGTTGTTTTTGAGGCTCTAGGTCTTAAACTGGTCAATTTCCTTTCAAAGGCCACTAACAGGTGACAACAGATAATAGTGCCAATAAGGAATGTGGCTTTCTTGGAGTTAAGACTCAGGGAAAGAACTGGGGACTTTTAGAGTGGAGTTTCTGTATATAAATAAAATATGTTCACTTAAGTAATCAGAATTTGACTATCAATCACAATTTAACATAAAAACACTAAATCCAGAGTCAGAAGAGATGGGTTAAAGTCCCAGCTCTACCACTTACTTAGCTTGTGACTTTGGTGATGTCAGTATCTCTAAGTCTCAGTTTCCTTGTTCAGAAAAGGGAGAGGGAGAGCTGGAACATTTCTAAGAGTTCTCTGATTCTATAATCTTCAAGACAAACTCAAAAATTTAAAACAAAAATTCAAGCTTCTTACTTGGTTAGGTACTCATGGTCACCCTGTAGTCCTATACAGTATCAGTCTAGAAAGCTACCTTTTGTAACTCGCTGACTGGTTTCTAAAACTGCTCCTTGGAAAGGTCATCCAGCTGATTCTTTCTGGGCCCTAGAGGCTAAAGGGCAGAAATGAGGGTGGACCAAATTATGTGACTTGTCACTCCCAAGTACTCAGTGGTTTCTGAACTTTGCTCTCCACTGACAAGAGTCATTCTAGTCTTTGTTTGATTTAACGTGTAAATAGTGAGTTTTCAGTTTCTGATACAACAGCCCTGCCCAGCAGTTTCCTTTGTCAATACCTTCAAGAGTCTGCTAAAATACAAAATACAAAAAAGCCTAGATTTTAATGTTTTATATAAATTATCTCTAAGACTTCATAAACACTGAGTGAGATGGCCATCACAGCATAGGTTCACTGTCTGAGGAACCCACCACTGCCTGATAAATGGGCAGGTATGGAACACAGGACTGAAGTGGTCATCATGAACAAAGAGAGCAGTGAAGACAGTGGATGAATCTATACCCAGCAAGACATGCTGCATTAGTGGGATGACTGAGCAAGTGCACATACTCACCTGTAGGCAGTTAAAGAATAAAGGCTTGAGAGAGATGATAAGGTCCCCTTTTCAAAGTCTGGCTACATCTACTAAACAAAGGGCAAACTTCATGACTATTTAGTAAAGAAAAACACAATTCCATCCCATACTGGGTTTTCAGTCACTCGACATCCAAAGATCAACAAGACACCTGTTGTGCCATCTTAAAATACAGACATGATTTTGATAATTGCTCAGTGTTCACGTGGGAAAAAGCCCCTCTTCTTAGGAAATAATCAACATATGTAAGGGGCAAAGGAACCACGGACCCAACATTTTTGTCAGATGGTTCAGGGGAAAAAAATACCTATGTGTAGTAGGAAGGGAAGGGATATAGGTAAAGGAGGGGTGGAGAGAATGTATTGCAAAGCAGGTGGGGCAAATGTAAACAATGAGTGAATATAGGTAAAGGGTACATGTGAGTTCCCCGTACTCATCTTGCAACTTTTCTGTAAGTTTGAAATTATACCAAAATAAAACATTACTCTTTAAGCACCACTCCCAAAAGGAAGACAGCAATGCATTCCACATAATAAAACAGGATACACATTTCAATTGTTTTCTTGACATGTCACCATTAAGGGCTATAAAGAAACAGTTGTGTTCCATTTATTATATTCTAAGGTCCACATCCTATCTACATTATAGCTGACTTTAGGAAAATAAGGCTTCCTCTGGCATATCACTCAGTGGACACTTGCAGTTTTCTTAAAAGTGAAAACTGCAGGGATGGGAGATGAAGTAGAAACAAAAAAGTGTCCAAAATGAGCCAAAGACCCATAGCAACTTCTCTGCAGTAGGGAAATATATTATAATGAGGTTCTAGTATATCTGGTTATATCCAAATAGTACTATATTTTTGTGGCTGAACAGGTAATATCCTGAAATACCTGTATTGCATTTCAGCAAATTTCTACAGATGAAACCAGAGGTAAATATTCTCAAAATGTAAATACACTTTTTAAAAGTTTATTTTCCAGTCAAGCCTTTAAACATTGATACAGATATGAATTCCCTAGATTTTCTGATGTGGTGTTGGGTCTATATTAATCCTTTAATCTTTAACAGTATAATACATAAAAAAATAGAAGAAAATACAACTATATGCTTCTTTAAGCTTAAGCTGCTACCAGGCATATATGCATGAAATGCACATTAACTTACCAATTAATATCTAAGTGTAATAAAATAAAGCCCACTAAAAATGAAGTATAACTCTGCTGGTCATTTTTTTTTTTAAAGTAATGACCATTTCTTACCCTAAAATTTTCATATTAAAAACTACCTTTATTAAATTTGGAAAATCCATGGCTCAGAAATGTAAATCTTGTTAAACTTACCTTTGTCTGTTCCTTTCTAAGTTGCTTTAATAACGTTAAATCATCCAAATTCTTTTCTCTCTCTTCTCGGAGGTGTTTTACTACTGATGAGGTCTGAGCTATACAATTTTTTATGACTCTGTCCCTGCTGGCATGAGCCTCCCTCAACTAAAAGAACAAAAGAGAAAAATCACACCTATTTTTTACCTTTTAGTAAAAAAATCCTTTTTTTAGATTATAGAAACATAATACTTTCTAAAACAATTTTTAAAAACAATCTATGGAAGCAAAGATTTTGCTAAACCAGCTAAATCACCTAAAAAGATCAAAAGAAGCGCCTCTCTTGGTGCAAAGTATGTGATCCGGTTGCCTTCTTCCTCACTTTGCTTCTGGAACTTACCACTCCTCTTCCTGCATTTCTCACAGGGGGGTTTTCATTTCAGTCCCTTCTCCCTACATTTCTCTCCCCAGTATTCCAACCCTGTGTTCTGTTCTTCTATCTTCCGTTCACTCTCACCCACCTCCGGGGCCACTACTGCTATTCTTCCTCTTTTTTTTGTCCTTTCATGTTTTTTTTCAGCCTCCTGTCACTAAGTACAAGAAATTTTAAAGTAAGTGAGGTAGGGAACCAATTTGTTACAATAAAGAAAAACAAGGAATGTAAGACAGCCTTTCCAAGATTTTAAAGTTCAAGTATCAATATGGAAAAATTGTGTATAAAGTACAGACTATTGCTTCCATCAACTGTGTATACTGACTGAAAGGACATGTGGTGGATCAATTCTTTACTAAACTTTTATCTTTATATAACAAATCCAATATACCACTTTGCATCTATTTTGTTCCCTGATTCACAAAGTATTATGGTCACAATTCAAACACACTCCCATGATCACAGTCAAATTCAGATGACACCCCAATAATCTGGGGGAGAAAAACCAAAGTACTAAAATAATATGTAACTGCCATGTAATTAATGGAGCATTAATGGAGTAATAAAAAAGGCGATTCACTTCCAACTAAACCTTAGGTGTTAAGTAATCATGTTATATCATTCCTTTTTCCCTCTGAAGAGAGAATATCTTAATACTATGCTACTAACAATTATACCAAGGATACCTAACCATTATACATATATTTATTCAAAATATAGGACTAAACCATCCTATAAGCATTCTTCGTAAGTAATTTGGAACACATCTCTTAAATGATCATCTCAGGACCCCAAGGTTAAGAATTACTGGTCTAATATGCACCAAGAAAAAATAAACCTTTGCATTTCTAGAGTACAGTAATACTAAAAGTGCATTGATTATAAATCATACCTATGTGAAAAGAAGGAAATTCAAACTAACAGACAGACATTAGCCCCACCTACAGTCAATTTCTCTAATATGCTAATTTTTTTTCATGGTAACAGTTAGGATTCACAAGAACAGCCCAAGGCAAGTATTTCACCGGCTAATATGCTGTTTCTGTTATTTGTTTCCTCCTTCCAGGTATAATTCCAGAAAATGAAATAGCCAATGAGGGTAGGAAACTTACCAAAATAGAGTAAGAAGAACCATCTTTAGAGTTAAGAAGTTCTCGCTGTGAGACTAGCTAAATAATTAGTATTTCCAGGCCTCAGTTTCTGCTTTTACAAAATTATGGATTATGAGTAAATAATCACTACTAACATCCTTCTACCTCTAAAATTTAAGGGTAAAATTGCATTAGCAATTCAGTACACTGCTCAGATGTCAGAAGCTACTTAATCGCTTTGATATTTTGTCTAAACCTCCAACAATTGGCAGAATCGTATTGGCACCAACTACAAGTCTGTCATAGTATTTTAATTTTTCTATCTGCACTTTAAAATCAAGTTCAAATTGTGGATATTTTATCAAAATATTCAATATTTTCCTTTCAGTCTCTCTCACCAGAGTTTCCTTCCATGGTTGGCCTTTCAACCACTGCTCCCCTCCCTCGCGTGGCCCCTTTCCTGTGGACACACTTCTAGCTAAAGACCACCCTCCTACCCTCACCTGTGTACTCTTCCTTCAGATTAGCCCCAATGTGCACCCACTCCCATGTGGACAGAAATTACTGAGCCAATTATCTATTAATCTGTATCATCAATTATTTTAGTCTAGCTTTTATGACTATCCTTCAACAAAACTCAGAATTAAGAGCTACAGGCAAGAGGAATATGCATTGACTTCTGTACACATGGTATGTCAAAGAAATGAGGACGTTTGATAACTAGTAATAAGACTGTGTGACATAAGCCTACCAGAGAAAAATATACAGAAAAAATAGCACTAAATCAGACTTATTAGCTCATTAGTGACTCATGTTTTGGAAGCTGGGTCACATGAGAATGGTTTCTGATATACAAAGTGCTTGTTAAAGGAACTAAGATAAAATTTATCAAGAAACTTGGTAGGGTAAAAGGCAAGGCCGTTGGTTAGGGGAGAAAATTCCTAAATGATACCCCTATCATAACCATACTTCCTTTGATTTGGAGTAAGTAATTCTGGAATTAAAGTCATTTGGGATGGGGCAGGAGAATGATTCAGAAGTAGCATCTACTTAGGACTTCAGTTTTATTTTACTTTACCAAAACTGTAAAAACTTTTTTTAGTCAAATTTTTACCTACTATCTTTTAATCGTTATTTTAAAACAATGCTTTTTGCCTTTAAGGGAAACAATGCCAACAGTTTTCCTGATTATAGTTTTTTAGTGTTTTTCTTTCCAGAACAAAGGCTGATTCTAAATTAACTCTACACTAAATTCTAATTCCCCAAACATCATTTGTTTTAGAACCCTGACAATGACCCTTGGTTTAACTATCCTTAAAAACAGAATAAAAATTAATAAGTTTTTGTCATGGCACTTTGTTTTAAATCTTCCTCTAGAATTTCTGACAAAAAGATTCAAGTTTCGGAAAATATATCATTTAAACATATATTCCAAAAATTCATTATATTAAAGAGATACCTTTAAGAATTACCGTAAATCAATTACTGTGACACCAATACTAGTTTTGCATTTGTTAAGCACTATTCCAAGTTCATAGACTTTTTAAGGCTCAGTCCTGATTTTTATGTTTATCTTGAGATTAAACAATAAACAACGTACAGCTAGAAAAAGTTCATAGACTGAATGGAATATGCTCTAATAAGGGCATCTTCACTGAAATTATTTTTATTAAGAGTATAGTTTTAAGATTTGGAATTTCTACAATTAGTGCTTCTTCATAACTTTGCTGACCATCTGATGTGAAGAAGTATTATCATTAGAGAGTGCAAACATTCCTTCCTTAACTGTCTGTAAAGGAAGGGTTGGGACTAAAGGAAGTCAAGGTAACCTTAAGCACCCTGGAGGTTTGACATTGTTCCATTCTCAACTGAGACAATACTTAAGGGAACTTAGTGGGAGTTCTTAGCATGGGTATTCTGCTGCAGGTTCCAACACTGGCACAAAAGTACTAGGTAAACCATCCTTTCTCTGCTGTTCATGTTGCTGGAGCCCTTAGGATACAGAGAAAAACCCAAACACATACGTAAGAATATCCAAAACAGAAAAGATCCCAAATATCCCAAACAAAAGGTTCCAGTATGCAAGATTATCCTGGTTCAACAAAGGGATAAGAGATAAAAACAACAGTAGTGGAAGCAGCAAGCATTTATAGGTAAGACACTTAGTATACTAAGCACTTATTACCTCAGGTAGGCCTCTAACAACCCTATGAACAAGGTACTATTATGGTATTAGTTTACACATAAGGAAGCTGGGGCAAAAAGTCATGTAACGTGTTCTAGGTTATCAGCTAAAAAGTAGTAGAGGCAGGATTTAATTTAGATATGGAATCCATGTTGTGAAACCCTACACTATAAATCTTCAAGTTAATAAAAAGATTGTAAATGGAAACAATTGAACAGATTATATAAATTATATGGGTAGTGAGATCATAAATTTCTAGCTCTTCAGAGAGAGCTACCCAAAGAAACTAAGTAAACTATCAAATAATCTCAAAATAAATTAGGGCTTGGACTCATGCTCCCTACTTCCAATACTGGATTCTACTCATTAAAGCCCACGACCTTGGAAATTTTCAAGCCACAGAATTACCTGACCACTCAGTGAAATAACATACTTTCATATAAAAGCAGAATAAAAATATCAACATTAACACTCTGAATTTAACTGATATGAATAAGTTTATCTAAAACTGACTTTTTTTCGTAACTGAGAAACAAAATATAGGTTTTAAGTAATACCTTCTTTACAAGAATTTAAATAGTAATCTTGTGGGAGATCCCAAAAAAGCAAATATCATTTGAACATTAGCTTCCAAATTAATGAAAAGATACAAGTAAATTATATATATAAAAAAATATTTAGCTATATTACAATTTCCTTTTGCTTTTGGAAATTATAAAGAGACAAAACGGGAATCTTTAAGAGGCAATGAAAAAATATATACTTGAGAAACCAAAGCCTCAGGAAAAGAAAATTTATCTGTGGCTTTTCTCCTAACTACCAAATGCTTCTATTCCTGTTCTTGATGATTGAGGATAGAAAGTGTGAAGGGTTTTAATTCTTCATTGTATCAGGTGTTTGGCTCTTTGGACTGATTCACTCAAAGCCCCTGCTCTTGTTTCACTGTTTGACTTGACTGTCCACTCTCCTTCATTCCCTGGTGCATAAGGTTTCCCTAAGTTAAAGGCTGCCCATGAAGGGGCCAAAAAAACTACTGTTCATCCCTTAGAACCCTCTCTTCACAGGCCTGTGCATAAGACCACACATTTTCTTGAGTTTGTAGCAACCAGATCAAAACTTATACACACCCTCAGAAGTAGGCAAGAAAATATGAAGATGGCATACTTTTATCCAGTTTAATTATATGTCAATTGGTTTCTTATTTTGCCTGCAAAGAAAGGCATAACAGAAGCACAAAAGACTCAAAAGATACACTTACAGACTCATAAAGTTGTTTACAGGTTTGGCTTGCATCAATTTTCCCTGCAAAGGAAGCTGTTGGAACCGTAGTGTTTAATTCATGTACTATTCTGTCATCAATCGTCCTCATCACCTTGAGTAATTCCTATATATGTTTAAAATAAAAGAATAATAACCTAAATGGAAAGTTAAAAAGGAAACATTTAAGCAAACAAACAAAAAAAACCCCATAAAGCTCTTGGATATTTTACAGCTTTGTAAGTTAGGAGGAGAGAAACCATGCTATATTTAGTGCAACCACAGGAAAATCTTTATTACAAGAATAATGGGTAGGTTATGTAACAGGAATTCTAAGAATGGGCACCAACTCGGTTTCCTTGGCTCAGATGTGACCATCTCAAGGGTCAAGATTGTTTTATTCACTTTTATACCCCATCTGCTGACAGTGCTTGGCAAACAGTGTGTGCTCTCTCCATGCCCAGCATACAGCCAATAAAGGGTTCTACTAAACTTAATTACCTCAAATTGTCCCAAACAATCCAGCATGATTGCTTGCTCCATGCCCTTGTCTATCATTCTAAAATGCGGTGCTTGAGAGAAAAATTCCATGAAGATATTCAAGAAACAGTAGGGATTCACTTGCAGAAATTAACCTATAACCTTTTAGTCTTTTTGGTTTTTTAGGCTTTTTACTATGATTGTGTATTATTTTTGTAACAAAAATAGGTAAAACAGATCCCTGGGTGGCGCAGTGATCCCTGGGTGGCGCAGCGGTTTGGCGCCTGCCTTTGGCCCAGGGCGTGATCCTGGAGACCCGGGATCAAATCCCACGTCGGGCTTCCGGTGCATGTAGCCTGCTTCTCTGACTCTCTCTCTCTCTCTCTCTCTGTGACTATCATAAATAAATAAAAAATTTTAAAAAATATTAAAAAAAAAAAACAAAAATAGGTAAAACAAAGCATGCTGCTAGAGAAGGATTCAAATCTCTTCATGGCTTTCTTGTTCACAGAATAGAAATTAGTTTTATCTTTTTTTAGTGACCCTACTCTCATTTTCCAAGATCTCTTCCTCCTCAAAAGGCTCCAACTCTCAAAAAACCAACCAAAATAATAATAATAATAATAATAATAATAATAATAATACCACCAACCGGTCAGATGACTAAGAAAGACTCTGGTGAGTATACTACCCAGGGTAGTAGTCTCCTCTCTACATTTTGATTAGAGTACTTCTTTTCACTTGTCACTAGAGAAAGGCTGGACAACAGCTATGCTCTGTCCCCAGAAAACACAAACGCTAGAACCAGCTTCTAGGAGTATACCCTTTTCTTTTCTTTTTGTTTCTTAAATTCTCCTCTCTGCCCCTAGCCTAGCAAAACATAATGATTGAAAAATCACCAGGAAAACTGAAGTATATAGTGCCAGAAATATAAGTATTAAAAACCCCCAACAAGTTAACAATCAATATTAAAGTGTATTAAAAGCAACTTTGCTTGATCCTCTGCCTCACCTCCTTCTACATGCCAATCATTTCTTCCTTTGCTACAATGAAATCCATGACTGAAACCAATTTCTTCATTTCTTTCTTCATCTATTTGTTAAAGTAAAAACTTTTATTATGATTAAAGTATTATCATTTTTGGAAAATTAGAAAAACTTACAAATAAAAATCATCCACAGTTAACCACTATTACTATTATAAGATATTCCTTTTGTTTTTTCTGTACATTATCTATGAATATTTTTATAAACTTGAGGTCCTTTGTAACACTCTAAAGTCCTGCCTGCTTTATGACATTGTACCATGAGCATTTTGCCCTGGTTAGTAGAAAGTGCCAAGAAGACATTTTTAATAGTTACTAAGTATCCTGTGGAGGTATCACAACCTGTAAGGCCACTTCTCCAATAATGAACATTTAGGTGTTTCCATTTATAATAACCATCTGGTTATTAAGCCATTCCATCTAAGTCTGCAATTTAGATTCTGTTCCTATCAGTCCACTAACCTTTTAATTAGTAATTTAATGGTCTTTTTTTTAGATCTCAACCTAGAATTTAAGCAGCTTATAGAAGGCTCATAATTAGACTAATAATTAAAATACAGGCAAATGTCAGGTCTAAAACCAATGTCACTATCTTATCCCCTCTTCCTTTATCTACTTTTGTCAATGGTAGTATTATTCTCTATAAACTGGAATTCTTAAGGGATAATCTCAATATATTCACTAAGCAACCATCATTTTGAACGTTTTTTGTACAATGGAGGATATATGTGTAAGAGTGGCCAAATTCTACACAAATGGTTGCAGCACCATTTAGTGTCAAAAACCAGGTAAGTAGCAGTAGTAACAGACAGGGACTTTCCTTGCCAACTTTAGCACCTACAACTCGACTATTCCATATAAAACAAAAACCAGCTGCTGATGCCTCCTTTAAAAATCTCTCTTTTCCCCTATCTAAATCAAAATGATCTTCTGAAGCTGAGGCTTAAGTTATAACTTTTAGATAAAGCTTTCCTTGGCTGACAGTCCTCAGCAATCTTCCTTCATTACATATGTGCAGCAGTTAAAACACAGCACAGTTCATTTACTAACTCACTCTTCATTCAAAACACACTTGGAAATGTCTAGTGTGTGCCAGGCACCATTCTACACACCAGAGCTACAGTGGTGAATGAACAGAAAAGGTCCTGGCTCTCTTGGAGAAACTTTCTCATAGGGGGAGACAATGAGCAAGTACCTCAATAAACAAGGTAACTTTAGTACTGGATAATACTATGAAAAAGAAAACAAACTGAGGTAATGGGATAAAGAATGACAGTGGGGCTGAGAGGCTAGCCCTTCAGACAGGGAGAATAAGAAAGGCCTCTCCGAGGAGGCAGGATCTGAGCTGAGAACTGAAGGCTATGAATGAGCCAACTAAATGAACACCTGGGAGAGTAAGTAAAAAATGATGAGGCAAGAACAAACTTCAGGATATATAAGCTAAACTAAAATAAGGCACAAGGGCTGAATTTGGGGTAAAGTGATATTGTGTGAGGAGGAGAACATCAGAGGAGAACAGAAAGTGAGGGACAACACAGGCCATGCAGACAATGAAGGATTCTCTCCCTTAGGCAAGGGAAGGCTATAACGTGATCAATTTTTAAAGATAACTTCACCTCTATGTAGAGAATGGATTTTAGAGAGGAGAATGGAAACAGGGTGACTATATAGCAGGCTACTATGGTGGTCTAGGCAAGAGATAAAGATAATTTGAGAGGTAGCAGTGGAATAGCGAGAGGAAGCTGGCTTCTGGATATGTTTTGAAAATACAGTGAGGGGATCCCTGGGTGGCGCAGCGGTTTGGCGCCTGCCTTTGGCCCAGGGCACGATCCTGGGGACCCGGAATCGAGTCCCACATTGGGCTCCCGGTGCATGGAGCCTGCTTCTCCCTCTGCCTGTGTCTGGCTCTCTCTCTCTCTCTGTGTGACTATCATAAATAAATAAAAATTTAAAAAAAAATCTTGAAAATACAGTGAGTAGGACTTACTGATGAATTGGTGGTGAGGAATGAGAAGAGAAAACAAGATGCCTATTAGCTTTGAGGTCTGAGCATCTAAATGGATGGTAGTGCCATTAACAGATGTTGGGGAGAGAGCAGGGGAAGAAAAGATTTGGAAGGAATGAGAAGATCAAGGTGCTATTAAGATTCACAGGATATTTGATGATACTTAGGATGACTGTTGATTGTATGTGATATTGGTATTACAATCTTTTAGAGATACAGACTGAAATATTTACAGAAAAAGGGTATTTAGGGTGTGCTGCAAAATAAGCTGGATAGAATGAGGTGAGTGGTGGAATATAAATGAAACAAGAGTGGCCATGAATTGACTGTTGAAACTAAGGGTTGGATACATATGGTTTCATGGTAGCAACTCTCCTTTTGAATAGGACTGAAATTTTGCAAGCAAAAAAGTTTTTCTTTCTTTCTTTTTTCTTTTCTGGACATGTTAAATTTGAGATGCTCATTAAATATCTGAGTAGAGGGATGCCTGAGTGGCTCAGTGGTTGAGCATCTGCCTTTGTCCCAGGGCGTGATCCTGGAGTCCCGGGATCGGGTCCCATATCAGGTCCCACATCAGGCTGCTTGCATGGAGCCTGCTTCTCCCTCTGCCTGTGTCTCTGCCTCTCTCTCCCTCTCTGTCTCTCATGAATAAACAAACAAACAAACAAATAAATAAAACATTAAAAAAAATAAATATCTGAATAGACAAGTTGAACAGAAAGTTGAAAATCTCAGTCTGACACTGAATCAGCCTAGAGTCATATTAACACATTGACATTATTAAAAGCCATGAGATGAGAAGAGATCACTTAGGGAGACTGTAGAAAGTGAAGAAGAGTCCAGAAAGAACTCTAGCAATTAAAGTACAGGAGAGGGGCACAGGTGGCTCAGTGGTTGAGCGTCTGCCTTTGGCTCAGGTCATGATCCCAGGGTTCTGGGAACGAGTCCCACATCAGGCTCCCTACCAGGAGCCTGCTTCTCCCTCTGCCGATGTCTCTGCCTCTCTCCATTTCTCATAAACAAATAAATAAAATCTTAAAAAAAAAAAAAAGTACAGGAGAAAAACTGATATCACAAAAGTCGGAAGAAAGATTTCAAGGAGGGAATGGCTACCTGTGCTGAGTGTTACTAGGAAGTCAAAGAAAGATGTGAACAGAAATTAACTTTCAGATTCAGCAAGCTGGAAATCCTGGGTGATAATATCTTCATTTGAATAGGATGTTTAATGGACTGAAAGTTAATGTGGCTTACGTACAGAGAGTAAGAAAAAACATAGTATAAGTTAGGCCCACTATTATAGGTCACATTATAGAATTTTAATCTTTTTCCTGAGAGAATGGAGAACCAATGAAGTGTTACATGTGAGGTTACATGATCAAATTTGTACTCTGAAATGACTGCTTAGGTTAAAGTATTAAAATGTGGAAAATGAATTAGACAGGAAAAGAGTAGATGCAAAAGGATCAGTTCGGAGATGAACACAGTAATCCAGGTAAGAGATTACAAAGCTTGACATTCCCTGGAATTTTTATTTACTCTTAACTTTAACCAGCTTTGAGTTTGACCACTAGCTGTATAGCCAAATTCCTCTCCATTAAAAAATGTGGACATAACTGTTACTTTCTATAGCAGTGGAAATTTATCTACATTAACTAGGTAATGAATAAGTCAAATCACAGTCTTACCAATGGAACCTACAACTGTGGATTTTCAAATATATCAATTTTCAGTATGCTAGAGATCATCAATATATGATCTAGAGCTTGACTTTTAATATGGTAGACACTAGCTATATGAAGTTATTTTAATTAAATAAGTTAAAATTTAGTTCCTCAGTTGCACTGACCACATTTCAAGTGCCCAAAAGCCATATGTTGCTGGTGGATGGCACAAATTTCCAACATCACAGTTCTACTGGACAGTGCTGAATTCAAGAAAACATAATGACAATTTCTAAATTGATAATGCACTTCTTCAGGGATTGCTGAGAATTATAAGCGATTCTTAAATATTACAGAAAAGATACCAAAAAAAAAAAAAAAACACTAAACTAAAGATAAAGGGGAAAAGGAGGGGGTAAGATTCAGAAAGGAATTTCTTTCAAAATCACAAAGGGAGAAGGAAAGCAACTACAAACTATCTCACTAGGCACACATTTCTTTACAGGGCAAAGCAAAAAGTGCCAAAGCTCTTAAGGCAGCTCCAAAAGGGTCTAGAGAAAAGCTTGAGTGGCCCTCACAGACTCAGGGCAAATGAAGGTTAATGGAGACACCGAAGTGCTGCCATTAAATCATGTGTATCATTCATAAGAAATTACTACCTATCTGATGCCTGGCTCCAATGGCATCCTCCCTTCCTTTCTCTCTCACAAATTTACTAAGAAAATATACAGAAGACACCCCTGAGCAGATGTTATACACAATAAGCCACAAGTCCACAGAGATAATACGGAAATGCATACAGTTCAGTGGCTCTCTCAAGACATCTTTGTATAGGACCTGGAACCCTAATCAACTTCTAAATGTCAAAGGATTAGCAAAAACGAACTCTCCAAATTTGGTAATGTCTCCAGCTTTTCCAATTTTCCATCCTCCCCAAAACAAGGAGATTCTGATATCATGAATTTCTAATTTTAGGCTGGCCCTTTAAAATTATTCAGACACTCATCTTGGAAATGCATTTTATGTCTTGTTTGTAATTGTGGGGTGAAAATCTCATCCTCACAGAAGCCAATTTTGGTACTGAATGAGTGCCCACATTTTGTAGAGAGGGGTAGAGAAAACTTTCTATTGCCCCTATAATTATACTACACTCTACTCCTAAGACTAATCCTCAGGTAAATTCCTTTTATTATTTTGGGTAGCTTCTAGGGTATATGGGGAGTGGTAAAAGGCCTATTACATGACAGTAAACTAAAAATGAATGCCAAAGAATTCTGTGTAATTTAGCTTAGATCCAGGCCTAAAGGCACGCAGAGGTAGATTCTATTCACATGGTCCTCTTTTCAGACAGATCTTGTTCTTCAAACACATTTTTATGGTAATACTCACACTGTGTCCACCTATACCAGAAACAGAGACTTGCCTGTAATTGCCAGAGTTGACACCTAGCACCCCAGGCTCAGACAGCAGCTGGGCATGTTGCGAAAGGAACCATCATTGATGCCAGAAAAGTCTATTTCATCTGTACTTAATTACCACAATCGTTTATAAATGAATAAGTATTTCCGACAGAAACACCAAGACTTAAACATTCTAGGAAAGAATACTTAGTTGATTTTGTTCAGGTGATATATGAACTGGGTTGGAGATGGGGTCAGGAAGAAGGGATTTCAGGGTAGCAACAGTGGGGGAAAAACACAGAAAATATAGAGCTTGATGTGTTCAGGGAAAAGCAAGTCTATGCAGCTGGACAGAAGAGTTTAAATGTGTGTTGGAGGTGACAGTGATTAAGGAGAGAGAAACATCAGTAAGGGAGGATAAGAGATAGAAGTAGGGTGAAGACATTGGGATTGAGTTTTAAAAGGTCTTGTATGGCATGTTAAGTAGTTTAGACCTAGTCACAGAAGACTGAAATTAGATGCATGGTTCAGATTCTAAAATTTAGAAGACAACAATATGAAACCAAAGTATTATGAAGATCAGATTGGGGGAGATATTGGAGAAAGGAATGACTGAAGATACGGAGGGAGACTGCAAAGCTAATTGCAAACATAAGGTCTCAACAGACTGTGGCAGTACTGATGAATGTCCCTAAAGCATCTCTTTGACAAAAATGACTCCCTAATCTCACACTTGGCATTCAAGGCCTTTCATAATCTCCTTCCAATCTTTTGTGTGATCTCAGTGTGTCCCTGTGCAAATCCTGAATTCCAGCAATACTGATTGGCTATCTCCCCCAAATACATACAATTTTTTGCCTATATACTGTTCCGTCTACCTTGAAGTCCCATGGTCCTGCCTACCTAAGGCTAACTTAATTACTATCTCTTATTTCTCTCTAACCTGTTACAGCATTTTATTCACATTCTCAGTATCTTCTACATGTTTTGTCTCCTTGCTTGCATTACGTTACTTATTTTATATTGTCAGTTGAATCTCTCCAAGTGCCTGGTACCTAACAGGTATCTGTTATGAACTGATCTGTGTCCCTTCCCCCCACCAAATTCATATACTGAAGCCGTAACCCCAAACATGACTGTATTTGGAGACAGAGCCTATAGGGAGGTAAGTAAGATTAAATGAGGTCATAAGGGTAGAGCCCTAATCCTACAGAACTGATGTCTTTATAAAGGGAAGACACAACAAAAATCTCTCTTTCTGTGCACAAAGAGGCCATGTGAGAACACAGCAATGAAGCTGCAATATGCAAGCCAGGAAGAGGCGATGAACCAGAAACCAACTCTGACAGGACTTTGATCTTGGACTCTGAGCCTCTAGAACTGTGAAGAAATGAATTTCTGTTGTCTAAGCCACCCATTCTGTGGAATTTGTTATGGCAGCCCCAGCAGACTAATGCAACATCCAATAAATCCTTGCTAACTGAGTGTTCAAATGGAATCCTAGACACTCAGTTTTAAACATTCTATTCTGGATTTTATTCCATTTTAGAAATAGTATATTTTCCAGGAGTATTAAGTCCAACTTTTATAACAGAAAAATAAGAATTGCAAAAACTTAAAATACTTTAAAAACTCAAGCTTTAAAACTGTACCTACATGGAAAAAAACCAGGACAGCAGTTTTAACAGGGGTAGAAGGATATATGGACAGGGACTGACTTGACTGGGAAGGGGCATGAGAAACTTTTGGAGGTGATGGTATTATTCTCTATATTGATCGAGGTTTGTACTATAGGTATATGTAAATGTCAAAAGAACGGTATGCTTAAGATTAGCGTATTTTACTGCATGAAATTTTACTAAATGAAAGTGAACAAATATTGAATTCTAGTTAATGATATGAATAGAAAAAAATGATATGAAAAGACATGTTTACAAATAAAGAATAAGGACGTTTGCAACCTACTTTGAAATGCATCAAAAAAAAAAAAAGGTGGGGACACCTCGGTGGCTCAGTCTGTTAAGCATCCACCTTTGGCTCAGGTTGTGATGCTGGGGGTCCTGGAATCAAGCTCACATCTGCTCAGATGTCTGCTTCTCCCTCTCAATCTGCCCCTCCCCCACGCTCATGCATTCTCTCTCTCCAATAGATAAAGTCTTTTTTAAAAAAGGTGAAGTGATGATTATGTTGAGAGATAGATATGATAAACACACAAAATCACTGGTTATAGAATCAGTGCAGAGCTTTTCACATTTATGGTACTTAACATACAAAAAGTAATGGGGGATCCCTGGGTGGCGCAGTGGTTTGGCGCCTGCCTTTGGCCCAGGGCGCGATCCTGGAGACCCAGGATCGATCGAATCCCACATCGGGCTCCCGGTGCATGGAGCCTGCTTCTCCCTCTGCCTGTGTCTCTGCCTCTCTCTCTCTCTCTGTGTGTGTAACTACCATAAATAAATAAAAATTTTAAAAAAAACAAAAAACAAAAAGTAATGGTTTCATAGCTTTAAAAAATATTAACTTTAATAATTTGTATGTCGGTTAACCACAGCTTATAATTTTACCCAATTCACCTAAACCTAAATACTATACTAAATTTTTACATTTATAGCACATTAACTTATGTTCATGTGTGCCTGACATAGTTGAGGCAAATGTTCTACTTATTTACAATGAGGTTAAATGATATGCCATGGTAGCTCTGGAAAACCAGATCTTCTGACTTTTAACCCATGGTATTCTCCATTGTAAAACACACACTTGGAAAAGCCTAGGAAAACTATCTAAAAACTTGCCTCAGGGCAGCCCCAGTGGCTCAGTGGTTTAGCGCCTGCCTTCAGCCCAGGGCATGATCCCAGACTCCCAGCATGGGGCCTGCTTCTCCCTCTGCCTGTGTCTCTGCCTCTCTCTCTCTCTCTCTCTCATGAATAAATAAATAAAATCTTTAGAAAAAAAAAAAAAGAACCCAGGTCATCTAACTCCTTAAGCAGTGCTCATTCTGATAAAACTTAAGGCTATCATGTCCCAGTTATCAGAGCTCACTAACTCAAGTCAAGCCATAGTAGTACTAATATGAAAAGGCCAAGGCCACAACCAGGCCTGCTAAACTTAAATATTCCTTATACTTTATGATCCAACGGTCTTTTCCCATCTTATTGAAGATTTTTACAAGTCATCGGTATTTGTCCAGCACTTTGATCACGTTTGAAGTTGGCTGCTGTTGCACTGATCTAGCTGAAGGGTGACGTGGGTACAAGTAAAAGGTGGAAAGATTCCCACGCAAATTTCTTTGGCCCAAATCCTATTGTCAAATAGTTCAGGGGACACCTGGATGGCTCAGTGGTTTAGCATCACCTTCAGCCCAGGGCCTGACCCTGGGGTCCTGGGATTGAGTCCTGCATCGGGCTCCCTGCATGGAGCCTACTTCTCCCTCTGCCTGGGTCTCTGCCTCTCTCTGTGTGTCTCTCATGAATAAGTAAGTAAAAAAAAAAAAAAAAAAAAATCTTAAAAAAAAAATAGTTCAGGGGATCCCTGGGTGGCTCAGCAGTTTAGCACCAGCTTCGGCCCAGGGTGCGATCCTGGAGACCCGGGATCGAGTCCCACGTTGGACTCCCTGCATGGAGCCTGCTTCTCCCTCTGCCTGTGTCTCTGCCTCTCTCTCTATGTCTATCATAAATAAATAAATAAAATCTCTAAATAAAAATAAAATAAAAATAAATAGTTCAGCCTGTTGAGGTCATCTTCAAGAATGCCACTCCCTACAAAACGGCTCATAGCACAAAGCTTCCTACGGATAGATTGGTGACGCCTGAAATTACTTTTCCCTGTCTTTGATTAAAACGTACATTTGTAAGGTCCTGTTTTTTTGTTTTGTTTTGTTTTCAAGACTCCACTCTTTATCTAGACAGGACCATGTCTATGTCTAGGGTTGAAACAGATCACTTTCATAGCAACTTAAGTCATAGAATCCGGACCCCTGTTAATTGACAGGCTGATAGCAGCCCTGGACCTCTGGTCTCTCTCCACGTATAAAAGATACGGGCTGTTCCTTAAATGTCACATTCCCTCTAATAGGAAGGCAGAAGCACCACAACAGGTCCTAAAAGCAATCGACCCCATCGTAAGAGCAAAACCTGTACCGGGTTTGTTTGTTTTTTACTTTACCAAGGAAGTAAGCTCTCCTCCACTTTCTTCTCCCCTACTAAAGCTCGACTCTTAAGTATAGGAAGGGGAACCGCAGAGGTTATAGGAGCTGCGTCCGGGGCGGGGGGGGGGTACTTAAAAGGTGGTTGCGATCCCCACCACCCGGCCCCAGCTCGGTGTTAACCAGAGGTTCCCCGGGAGGTGACCCAAGGTCTGGGCGCCGCCGACACGGGCATGACCCCCCCCAGCGCTGCCTCGCTCTCCGCGGCCGAGCCCGCGCCCCCGTGACCTCCAATGGCTGGGGGGGGGCGGGGGAAAGGAGCCTTGACCCGCCCGCTTCTTCCACAACCGGCCCGTACCCCCTCCCAGGCCACAGCAGAGAACAGGGCGCGGGGACCAAGGGAGGCACACGCCTGCCACGCGAGGAAAACCCCATCACCTGGAACTCCGCGAACTCCTCACAGTTCACACCGCCACTGGGCGCCGCCATATTGGACACACGCGAGGCCCCCGCCGCGAGCCAATCACCGCGGAGCAGGGGTGTCCGCGTCGCCGCCTGAACGGAACTGAGGCCGCTTGTAATCCGCGGGGAGCCCAAGCGGGACCTGGCCCTGGTTTCCATCCAAACCCGGAGCCCTGTACCCTTTTCGCGTCCCCCCGCCCCCCCGTCTCGCTCTCGCAGAGCCTCCTGGAACAGGCCTAGATGGGTCGGAGACTACCGAAACTGGAAGGGGTACTTTTTACTCCAATCTCTTAAAAAAAAAATAAATATTTATTTTTTTATTTTTATTTTTTTTAATTTCACAGTACGGGAAACAGTTTCTTGGTCGCACCAACCTGGTCGTTCGAGTAGGAATCTAGCCTAGAAGTAGTGTTTTTCTTAACCTCCCATTTCATCATTGACCTCCTGGCCCTTGGGGCTGCTAAGGAACAGTCTTTAAAAAGACTGCTGGGGATGCCTGGGTGGCTCAGTGGTTTAGCGCCTGCCTTTGACCCTGGAGACCCGGGCGAGTCCCGCATCGGGCTCCCTGCAAGGAGCCTGCTTCTCTCTTTCTCATGAATAAATAAAATCTTAAAAAAAAAAAAAAAAAGACTTTACTGACCCTGTGGGGTAAGGGTTGACAAAGGTGGTTCGGGCGTGGGAATAAAATGTTAGGTGTTATTAAAATAGACAAACCAAAGGAATAGGAAGCACACATGTGAATTTCCTAAGCAGGCTGGGGATACTCCCAAATAGTAAGATGTGGGGGCCCATCAGTCACCAGGAGCCCAATTACGTGTTTTTGAAGAAAAGAAACATATATGTATTCATTAAAAATGCTGGAAAAACAGTTTTGAAACACTTGTCTATCTAGGCAGTGTGATTTCAGGGTGTAGTTCACAGAAGTTCTGCGGCGAGCACAACTGTATTTTAGCGAGTCCTTGCACAGACGCAGGGAAGAGACTGCAAAGGCCTGCGACACCCAGGTGACACAAAAGCATCCTTTAAAACGCGTCCTGGGGTGGCCCGGGTGGCTCAGCGGTTTAGCGCCTGCCTTGGGCTCAGGGTGTGACCCTGGAGACCCGGGATCGAGTCCCACGTCGGGCTCCCTGCATGGAGCCTGCTTCTCCCTCTGCCTGGGTGTCTCTCGCTTTCTCTCAGGAATTAAAAACAAAACAAAACAAAAAACAACCGCGCCTTGCACGCTGCACCGCGGGGGGGGGGAGGGGGGAACGGGAGGGGGCGGGAGGGGCACCGCCGGCAGAGTCTGCGCGTCAGGCACGTCCCACACGCTCCGCAAGCAGGCCCCTCCCCCGCACACCACGCAGGCCCCGCCCATGCCCCGCCCCGCGCATCACGCAGGCCCCGCCCCCCCGCCCTCGGGTCGCCCAGGCCCGCCCCGCCCGCGCAGTCAGGCTCTTTCCCGTCGCGGGCGCTTGGTGTCGTTGAATGCGGTCGCGCCGTCTCCGCCCGGGAGGCGCTGTCGGGTCGGCGGAGTAGGCGGCCATGGGGAGCCTGCGCGGCCTGCGCCAGGTGGCGGGTGAGACGCGGGCCGGGCTGGGGGCGGTTGGAGGTCGGGGAGTCCTCCCGCCCGCCGGGTCTGGTGGTTGCTCGTTGCCTCACGCAGCCCCAGGTGGCTCGGAATCCCACCCCAGTGACGACAGAGCGAAGGCTGAGCGCGCAGCGGCTCAGCAGGTAGTCGGGGTTGGCCCAGTGACCGCCGCGCCTGGCCCTCCTGCCAACGTAACGGGCCCCTGCTCCCCGACCCTTATCACCCCCATATCCCCGGTTCCTAATGCACCTGCCATCCCCGGGACTCCCCCATTGCCTGGTGGGTTCAGCCTTCTGCCGCAGCCTCTCCTGTCCACAGCTCTGAGTCTCCCCAGCCTCCCCACAGTTTCGAGTTTATCCCTGCTCTCAGAGAAAACCTCGAGTCTAGGGTTTCCCACGCACTTAGTGTCTGATTAGCAAAGGAATTTAAGGTCTTACAGGATAATGGGGGGGGGTGTTGCCTAAGATAGGGGGTACATTTCTTATAAGCAAATCTGCAGTTAAGTGCTTTGAATTTTGTTGAGGAAAGTGTTCTATAGAATCTGCAGTTTATTTTTCTAGTAGGCATCTGCGAAATGGGTATTTGAAGTCATAATTTAAGTTGTCGTCTTGGGGAACCAGCAGAGCCTTTGCTTAGTAGGGACTGAGAAATCAGAGTATTTGCTGCTTGACTTTTTTCTAGGCACCAGGGCAAATCACTTTTAAGTCACCTTTGATAAGGTATAATGACTGATGACATCTTTTATTCCGTGGTGACAAATTACGAAAAAGGTATTTATTTCCAATTTTAAAGGAAGAATCGCCCCCAAATTTGCCTATTGAAATAGTGTAAATATACATTGCAAGTGTACATGAAGTAACGTGAAAAAAAAATATCTTTTGTGTGCTTATTTTGTGTTCCAATGGAGAATGGACTGGAAAACATGTCTCAAACTGAAGAATATTATTTACTTCCTTTAAAGTAAACATTCCCTCCACTAAAAGAGATTGATTTGATTTATTTAGCTTTGTGGAACTAATTTACCTAAAATCTTTTGTGTACATCCTACTGACCGGTTAGCTGTTACAAGGTAAGTGAAAGAATCATTGCTCGGTAAAAAAGCTAAAATAGACGGAGTGACGGAGACTTTGACTACATCAGAACTAAGACCTTAGAGTTTTAAGCAGTTTTATCTTCCTGCTTTGAAAATATATTTATGCAATTATAAAGATTCCAAAGCCTCTCTGCAGACTTCTGATATTTAAGAACTTCACTATTGGGCACTCAATCAAAACAAAATTCCTTGAGCAATTTAAGAACAATGTATTGTATTCCGGATAGATCCACTTGAATGTTATATGAAGAACTCTTAACAAAAGATCTTCTTTGAATGTCTGATGTTTTGTGAGCAACTAAGCAATCTGCCCTTTCACCCACTTGTGGCCGTTTTATAGTTACATACTTTGACATACATTATTTTACTGGATTGATTTCTTATAGTACCCTTCTTAGGTAAATCTTATCATCCATCCTCCAATGTACAAGTGAATAAACATAGGTCAGATGGTTAAATGACTTGTTCAAGATCATATAGCCATAAAATGTTAGAGCCAGGAGATGAGTAAGTACCATCTAATTCAGGAACTTGTGCTCTTTGTTTCAGTCAAGCGGTTTATTCAGGATATGTGTGTGCCATATATGTGTTTGTCATGGCTAATTGAGTCTCTTTGATGTGAAATGGGAGAATCATGAAATGCAGATTTACTTGTTAAGTGGAAGCACACATTTATGTGCAAATAGGTTTTCAAGTAAGAAGAATGATTTATCAGGCGATCTTAACCAAAGGAATGGCAGATCAAATAGAAACCATCTATGCATGCATCACTTATCCAGGATATTATTTGGAATAAGGTACTCACTCCAGGTGAGGGAAATATCAAATAGCTAAAGCGTAATCCTTTAAACAGTGGGCCTTTTTAAAATTGTTTCTGTTGGAAATCTTTGCTGTACTTTCTTAGTAAACAGAATATAGATTTTTATGAGCCTGAATTTGTTTATCATTTTGCAAATGTAGGTATAGATGTAGGTCAGAGTTATTAACTTGTAGGTTCTTGGATCCCTTCACAGATGAGCGGTCCTGTGAACCTCTGCAATTATATTCATATTTTTATGACTATATCCTTGTTTTGGGAAGAGAGTATCCATAGCTTGCATACATTCCTTAGAGCAGTTTGTGCTCTTTAAGTTAAAAGGCACTGATAGAGGGCACCTGGGTGGCTCAGTCGGTTGGGTGTCTGCCTTCAGCTCAGGTCATGATACCAGGGTCTTGGGATAAACCTCACATCAGGCTCCCTGCTCAGCTGGGAGTCAGTTTCTCCCTCTCCCACTGCCTGCTGCTCTCTGCTTGTGTTCTCTCTCTTTCTGTCGAATAAATAAATAAAATCTTAAAAAAAAAAAAGACACTGATACAGTGATTTGGAACTAAATGGCTACTGACCCATACTCCTGTGGGTTCCATGAGGGTAAAGACTAAATTGTTTTTACTAAACCTTAGCACTTATCAGTGTCCAGCTCAGAGTAGGCAGACAGTAGATATTCTTTGGAATAATTAATTTTAATTATTTTAAATAATTATAATTTTTTTAAAAATTAAAAACTTAAAATTATTTTTAATAACACTTATTACATTCTACAGAATAGTTATCAGGTCAAAGGAATGGAATGGCTTTACAAGAATGTTTCTTCACACCTTCAGAAAAATTTTTGTTGTCCTAAACTTCGACTTCTCAGCAGATTTTAAAATGATTTTATTATCATCATTAATATTCCAATACAATGGATCATGGATAGCAGCCTCTTTGTCAGTTTAACTGACATTCTACAGCATTAGAATCCAGAGATAATGTGGGACTCATGTAGTCTAGTCCTCTAATTTTATTGATGAGGAAACTTAAGGCCTCAGAGGGGAATTGACTTGGCTCCAGAAGAGTCACCAATATCTCCTGGCTCCTATTCTGATTTTATTTCTCTTACATTCTGTTCCTTCATTGTCCTGTTTGTTCTTGCTAACCAACCCTAAATAAGTACATGCCCATTTTTACTGTTCTTTGGCTTTGCTTACCAGTCCCTCCAGGTCTTCTCAGAAGGTTTTTATTGAGCACACACTGTGTGCCCTGTATACTATGAAAGCTCTAAAGTTAAAGGACTCCCACTCTTCTAGGGCTGGAGTTTGTTGCAGTGAACAAGTATATCATACACCAGGAGAACTTATGTAAGACAGTATATATTAAGTTCTAGATTACAGAACAGATTTTAAGTGCTGCTATGGTACCATGGAGCCAGGTCCTCTTGGCTTTGTACAAATATTTTCCCAATTAGTTATGTTAACATTGGTAGCTTAAAATCTGCTATGGTGAGGGTTATTGGCAAACACTACAAAATGAGGGCTTTTTCCTGTTGACTTCCTCCCAAGAACCAACATACCACCGGCTTTAAGAAAGAAATAGAAGTATAGGTTAAAATTACTGAAAGCTCCGTTGAAACAGAAGGCATGGGAGATAGACAAGAGCAGAGGTAGGGGCAGTAATGAGTCTGCAGGGGATATGAGGGGAGAAAGGGTAGTAGGGAGAAAGGATTACCTTGGATTTCATCAGGAGGTAATAGATAAGGTGTGGCCTTTTGAGGGTTTTGAACCACTTGAATTTGGGCAAAAAGGAAGCCTTCCAGCAGAAGTCATTAAGGAAACATTTTTGGAAAATGTACATGGTTGCTGCATACAACATGAATAGTTACTACCTGTGAAGATATCCATATGGGAGATGTTGATGGAAATGACAACAAAGGAATATATCTAGGAAGTATCTTAAAGAAATTAATGGCTCTGTGTAAATCAACCTCTGGACAGGTTGATTTAAAGAAGATGTAGTTTTTGAGTGTAGAGGACTGAAGGAGTGTTGCCCTGTTGTCTGAAATAAGAAAGTTAAGGGATACTGCTGTGGCAGAGAGGGTCATCCACTATTGAGTGGTAGGTGGCATGGAGTTACAGGTGAGTGTGGGGCCTCTTAGTCAAAGACCAGGGGACAAAGAGGGAGTCCTCCCTGAGACAGACAAATGTGGGATAGAGGCAAAGACTAAAGACTGAATCTTGGAGGCCTGACACAGTGTAAGGAATAGGAAGTGGCAAAGGACATTAAAGATGTACATCATGGCGATCAGAGATGAAGGCAGAGAATGTGGCAGTATAATGTAAGCAGGGAAAGAGGCCTTGTAGGGGGCTGAGATCAGTAGAATCAAATGGCTTCAAAGATGGAAAGAGTAGAATCAACTGAGCTAATGATGAGATTCTAAAAAACACAGTCATGGGACTATAAAGAGATCACTAATGTTAGAGCAATTTTAGTAAAACGAGTGGGGGAAGAAACATTATAGTAAAATGTGTGGGTGGTGAGGCTAAGGTAGTAAATTGAATATATGGCACTTATTCAGTCATTCGAACTATGAAACGAAGATTAGTATTTTATTTATAGAACTGTTGAGAACAAGTGATTGTTTTGTACAAAATAGTGTACCCTCAGAACGAATGTGGTATGAGGAGACAAGGACTTGCATCAACTGGTAGAAGTGCAAATCAGTTCTGCCTCTAGAAAGCAACTGTTCTGTTCTTAAAATGGCTCATCTTCTCTAACTCTGCACTATCTAGAAAGCAACTGTTCTGTTCTTAAAAGGGTTCATCTTCTCTAACTCTGCACTATCAGGATTCTACAAAAGAATATAATCAGAAATGCCCTCAAAGGTTTATGTAGAAAACTGTTCATTTAGTGAAATTGGGAAACAAATCCAGCCAAGGGAATGGTTGAATTCAGGTAATATTCAGGTGTTAGATGTTATATAGCCATCAAAAGTATTTTTTAATTTATATGTTGGAAAAGTGCTTTGACATAAGATGCAGTATTTTTTGATTATGAAAAATGTATATGTTATGTACGAGCATAGGAGAAATCTGGGAAGGACATACCGGGGTGTTATCTCTGGATGATATGGTTATAGGTGTTTTTATTTTTCTTCATACTTTTTTTAAGCTTCCAAATTTTTTGTAATGAGCAAGTGTTACTTTTATAATTTAAAGCTTATTTTTTTAAGAGCAGGGAAAGAGCAATGTCTGAGTGGCTTAGTAGATTGAGCTTCCAGTTCTTGGTTTCAGCTCAGGTCATGATCTCACGGTTGTGGGATCGAGTTCCACTTCTAGCTCTGTGCTCAGTGCAGAGATGCTTCAGATTCTCTCTCTCTTCCTCTCCAGTAAATAAATCAAATCTTAAAAACCAATCAGACATTTGGTGAGAAAGGGGCAAAGGGAAGGATCTAGAGATGGTGAGGTAAGTTTGGTACAACATCCCTTCCTTCACTAGTTTAAAGTGCAGGAAAGCCCAGTGTTCTTGCAAGCCTGAGGGGAAGGATGAGAAAACAGATGGAAAAATAGGGAATTTGTTTGTGTCACAAAGATTTAGGTCAACAGCTAAAGCCAATAGAGTTTCAGATAACCACTGCTGGGAATGGGCTGGAATGTTGATAGAGGGGGGAAAAAATCACCAAGAAATGGCCCCATCTCACTAAAATTTGGGCACCAGATTCATAGAATCGCAAGACTTTTTCCATTGAATTTCCTACCCACTTAAAAACTGGCCAGGTTTCAAAGTTTATTTATAAATCCATTTTTTGAACTCAAAAAATTTTTTCCCATAGAAGCAATGTTACAAATAGTGATTAGAGTTCTAGCCAGCCCACAAAAGTCCATAATGTCAATCTCTCTTGCCATTTTTCCTTCCTAGTATTTTTCACGTTTGTCAGGTCGTGCTCTTCATTGGGTCCTGTCTTATTTTCTTTTCACAATCCCCTTGAACTTCAGTGTTACGACACTGTCCAAAAGGAGGATTCCATATATATGTCTTCCTACTCCCTTTACCCCTACTTGTCCCTCAGCCCTGGCCCATCCTGCATTCTGGACTCACATTTACATATGAAATCACCATTGTTATTGTTGTTTTCCTGCTTGAATCTGCTCTACCTGTCCCCAAATCCTTGTGGTAGTTTTTCAGACAAAAGGATTCTCACTGTGGGAAAGCATGGGTAGGTACAGTAACCAGAGATAGAGTGAGTTAGGACAGTGTCTTAACTTAAGTTCCAAGCTCTAGAACATCAGCAAGGACCTTATTAAGAAGGCAGTTAGGTTTGTGAGCAATGGGAGCCTGGCAGGCAGATTTGGAAGTCTTTATTGCATATAAGAGCTGGGCAAATCAGAGTTTGAAACCAAAAAATTCCATCCTTTTTAGAATAGTTGCAGACAGGAAATACCAAGCCTGATTATTGGGAAAGCTCAGGGTAAGTTAGTTATCTCAGGTTCGTTCATTTGTTTTGTTGTGGCCAGCCTTTAGAGTAGCCCAGCTTTGCTTCTAATGTGGAAACTAAATCAGTGCTTCTCTAATTTAAATGAGCTCTGAGTGGGAATAAAATCTCTAAGTGGGATAATTACCGTAATTTAGTCATTCTTCCTTCTAGGTCTACTGAGCAGTTATAAACATTCGACATATAATTTCATCATAATTTTTAAATACAGTATTGATTAAAAGGTGAATGTGTATGAGCTTTGCAATGGTCAGGATAAGCATACATTTAGCTTTGTCCTCCTGAGACTTGAAATTGATCTGATTCTCAACACAAAAATAAAAATGCAGACTCAGATTCTGTAGGTCTGGGGTGGGAGCCAAGAATCTGCATTTCTAACAAGCTCCCAGGTGATGTAGACCACATTTGAGAATAGCAAGGTGTGATAAGATACATACCAACATGTATAATTTTCTCATCTCATTTCCACCAGCATAGTCAGATGCCTTTATTTTTAGTCCACCCTGAATTGGGCGCATTTCCTACTGTGCCCTTTTTCTGTCTCATGCCAAAAGCATATTGGAGTGCAAGTGAGTGAGAGTGACAGTTTTATAGGGATAATATCAAATTTTAAAAATACTGGGATGCCTGGTAGCTTAGTGGTTGAGTGTCTGCCTTTGGCTCAGCTCATGATCCCCAGATCCTGGGATCAAGTCCCTCATCGGGCTCCCTACAGGGAGCCTACTTCTCCCTCTGCCTGTGTCTCTGCCTCTCTCTCTGTGTCTCTCATGAATAAATAAATAAAATCTTTATAAATAAACTAAATATCAAGTAAATATAAAATATCCACAAAACATGTATAAAGTAAAAACAAGACATAATTAATACCCAAGTACTATGTTTTAGAAATATTTTTATTTTGGAATAACTTTAATTTATAGAAAACTTGCAAAGATAGTATGAGAGTTCTGTTTACCTCTCACCCAATTGCCCCTAATGTTAACATCTTATATAACTATAGTATATTTGTCAGAACTAAAAAATTAACATTGGTCTATTACTATCAACTAAAGGACAAACTTTATTTGGATCTCAGCAATTATTCTACTGATGTCCCATTTTCTGTTACAGGAGGTCACATCATGTTTCATTGTCATATCTCTGACAATTTCACATTCTTTGATTTTGGTGATCTTGATAATTTTGAAGAATACTAGTCAGATATTTTGTAGAATGTCTTTCAATTTGGGTTTATTTGATGCTTTCTCATGATGAGACTAGACTGGGTTATGGGTTTGAGGACAGAATAACTAGCACAGAGGTCAAATATCCTTCTGACGGTACATGATATCCATATGACCTGTGACTGATGATTTTAACCTTGGTCAGTTTGTTTCTTCCTTAAAAAGTTACTGTTTTTCCCTTCCCATACTCTGTTCTTTGGAAACAAGTCACTGAGTCCAACTCACACTTTCCCACAAGGGGAGGGGCAATCCAGGAAGGAAGATTATCTACATATATTTGGAATTTTTTTTTTATAAGGAAGATTTGTCCCTTCTCCCTCATTTATTCATTTATTATTTATATCAATATGGATTCATATATTTTATACCCTAAATTGTAATCTATCACTATATTATTTTGTTCAAATTATTCTAGGTTAGGCTCTATGAGATCAGCTCCTGTGTCCCTTTGTATGGCCCCTATCCAAAAACATCCTTGTGTTTTTTTGAATACTTCCTCACTTTCTGGCACTACAGGGTATTCCAGACTCATCTTGTATTTTCTCTTCTCCAGTGTAAAATCAGACTTTCTTTAAGGAGCTTACATTTTTCTCAAAGGAGCCCTAGTTCCTTTTATTAGATAATGGTATTTAGAAATCATTATCTGGGCACTGAGTGTGCTTGTTCCTACTGAAGATTGTAGGCCCTCCCACTGGGTAGAGCTAGGAAATATATGTATGTATAGTGACCCATGTGCACACATGTACTTAGGAATATGTCCATATCTCATGTCTGTCATCTCATACACATAAATATATACAAATAACATATAAATAAATATATTAATAAATAGCTATGTAAAGAAAGGAGTTAATACTGAATTCTCTGACTGATCCATTCGTTCTAGCCTTCCACCCTTGCTTTTGGAACTCCTTTCTCTGGACTCTCATTATCTACCATTTATTTACTTATTTGTTCAATCCCAGTACAGTTGTAAAGTAGTTTCGGGATTGCTAACCCATGCTCCTCTAAGAAACAAGTTTACCAACTAGAGTACAGTGTTTAATGTATAGTTCTTTTTGTCTTGAGTCTTAGAGTTTCCAGTCAAAATGATGTTTTTCAAAGTTATTTAGGTCAGCCACTTTTTCCTTACCTTGAAGGTTGTGAGGCTAGGTCATGTCATACATTTCTGATACACTTTGATACATTTGTCACAGTCTGCATTCCATCCTGGGATTCTCCAGCATCCTGGTTGATAATTTTAAAATTTGGATTTATTAAAGCTCTTTGTGATGTAGTTTTATGGGTTTTGACAAATGCCTTTATTTATTTATTTATTTATTTATTTATTCATTCATTCATTCATTCATTCATTCATTCCATTCATGAGAGACAGAGAGGGAGAGACATAGGCAGACGCAGGAGCCTGAAGCGGGACTCAATCCCAGCACCCTGGGATCATGACCTGAGCTGAAGGCAGATGCTTAACTAACTAAGCCACCCAGGTTCACCATGATTGTATTTTTAAGCAGATCATTAGCAGCCTTCATAGTTACCAACATACTTGCATCACACTTGGCAACTGATCTTCATAAAGGTTAAATTCGGTAATCTAAAAACCTCTTTCTCCCCCAGCATTCTTTCAACCTTCATTTATCATGTCTAAGGTCACATCACTGATGATTCTCTCAAGGAATGTCTTGAAAGATTCTGAGGGAAAAAAAAAAAAAGGCATCTTCACCTCTCTGCACTGTCCATCATGGGGCTGGAAAGGCTTTTTAGGGAAAGGAGGGAACAAAAAGACAAAAGCTAGTACTTGAGCCAGCTTCATTCCAGCTGACCCACTACAGCCTCCAGCTACTAGTAAAACCTCTAAGGTACTGTTTTTCAATAACACAATAACTGTAGCAGCATCACCTGGAAAATTGTTAGAAATGGAAATTTTCAGGTTCCACCTGTATTCACTGGATCAAAAACTATGGAACTGGGTTCCAGTAATCTATTATAAATCTTTTGGGTGATTCTGATGCACACTTAAGTTTAAGAACCTCAACTCTAGGTTAACCAGCCATTTGTCAGTCACATCCTTAGAGGCAGCAGTGAGGGGTTCATCTTGACTTCCTGCTAGGGCCCTGGGGATCCAGAACTGGTCAGCCAGGGGCAGGCTGCAAGTGCAGCCAAAGGGTCAAAGGGCTGTTTTTCATTTGGTTTGTATGTTTGTTTTTAATTGTGATTCACCAGAGGATGGAAAACTTCTGGCTTGGATGTCTATAGGGGAATATATATTATCTCTTTGAGACAGAAAAGGAAGTCTTAATGATACTAAAACTTTTATTTGCTTTTTTTTTTTGTAATTGCAAAATAATTGAAATCATATTAAGTGCTTCACAATTTTCTTTAGTGATGCAGCTTTTTAAAATTATTTTTTACATTTGTTATTTCTAATATGTATAATATGATCACATTTGCTATGTTTTAATCAACAGTTATACTTTAGGGAGCTAAAAATTATTGGCATCCAGTATGAAGTTGTAGTAAGAAAATTGGGAGGGGGACACCTGGGTAGCTCAGCAGTTAAGCATCTGCCTTTGGCCTAGGGCATGATCCTGGAGTCCCAGGATCGAGTCCTGCATCAGGCTCCCTGCATGGAGCCTGCTTCTCCCTCTGCCTGTGTCTCTGCCTCTCTCTCTCTGTGTGTCTCATGAATAAATAAAGTCTTAAAAGAAACGTTGGGAGATATTTTCTGATCTAGGTAAACCTCTCATGCCTTCACATCCCTGTTTTCCACCTGTACCCTAGATACTTCTATGATTTCAAATCTTCCCTTATTATGTTCCAACCACACTGGCCTCCTCTTTGTGGTTCCTAGAACCACCGTGGGGCCTTTGCACTTAAAATTGTTTCTGTGTGGAATATCCTGCCACTAGATATCTGCATAGCTAGCTCCCTCACTTCCTTTGAAAATAGCATTCTCAAAGAGAACTTATCCTAATACTGTACCTAAAATCTCACACACATACCCCATTCCAAGCACACAAACATTGCACTTCATGTCATGTCCCCAGTGTTCATTTTTCCTCAGGCATTTACTAACTATATGTGTGTCTGTATATATAAGAATATGTGTATATATGCATGTGTGTGTGTGTATATATATATATATATATATATATATATATATACATATATATACTTTGTCTCCAGTAGAATATAAGTTTTACTAGCATAGATTATGTTTTGTATATTGTCTAGAACATTGCCTAACACATAGTAGGTACTCAGTTATTATCTGTGAAAAGAGTATCTCTAAACATGATTTATATCACTGATAGTAATTAGGGGTACATGATAACATTTTTGCCTTATTATTACCCAAACTGAGCTGAGAGGCACCTTGTCTTCTATTCTCCAAAACTGCCTCTGTTCTAATTAAGACGGATGGGGAAGGGCAATACCTAAAGAAATAATTACTGACCTTTTTGCTTCCTGTGGACCTTGTAGCTCACTACCAGTTAACTTTGTTCCTTTCTGTCTTAGTGCCTGCAGAAAGGAATGGGGCAGGTGCACATGGGGCTTATAGACTGCAGTAAATAAGGGGTTCTCTGGGGAAGATAGAAAAGTCCTGGAGATGGATGGTGGTGACAGTGATACAACAGTGTGAATATACTTAATGCCACAGAACTGTACACTTAAAAATGGTAAAAATGGTAAATTTTATGTATATTTTACCACAATTAAAAAACACAGAATGGTTCTGAAAATGTAGTTTCAAATCATTAGTAGCAGCTTCATAGGAACTTGGAAATGCAGATTCCCAACCCTCACCCCAGAACTACTGATTCTAAACCAGAGGTGAGTGTCCCCAGTGCTTTATGTTTTAATAAGCCACTCACGTGGTTCTGGCGCACACTGATGTTTGAGAATCACAGCGTTACAGAATTTTGTTTTAATCCCGAGAGCTATGAAAAGTTATTGTAAAGTTTTATAGAATTCTTCATGCCCTGGTAACTGCATAAAATTACCTTGGCGAGACATTTTGACTGCTTTAGGGGTAAAATTGAAAAGTGCTATGGGAATGTTTTGAAAAGTACTGGTTTAATTAAGTAGTGCTTCAAAAAACAAACTTAAAATTTAGAGTGCCTGCTGTGTTTCAAGCATCTTGCCAGATGCTCTCACATTTGTTTTTCCATTTAACCCTCAAAGCAGTCCTGGTGCAGTAAATACTATGTTATCCACATTTAAAAGGAGGAAAGAAGGAGCAGAGATCATTTATACTGTAGTTGATCTACTTTCCTCCTGGTGCACACTTACTGCCAATAGGTGGCACTGGTGGGGTGGTTTCCCAGACCTGGGAGGGCCTTATGGCATTACAGATTTAGAAAATGAAATAAATGTGGCCCCTTATGAAAGAAATCAGACAGCAAATAACCACAATCTTTACATAAACAGAGGTCCCAATTTCTGGTATGTAAGAGGACGACCTCTGAAAACCCACTCCTATATAAAAGCGATGAAAACACTGCCAAAAATTCTTAAAATCAAGTTTTTCAGAACTAGAAAATAACCAGAGGCTTGTGACAATCTGAGTAGCATTTATCCAAGAAAAATGACTTAAACATAGTGAGAACAGCAAACTTTATAATAGCTTTAACAGTTTTCTGTCTCCTGTCAGCTTCACAGTAGCCTTGAAAATGAATAGCCTCTCAATCACAGTAACTACGAAAACCAGCAGTTTCTAGCAGGCACTGAGGAAGGCAGAATGGATTTGGAGCTCCCTAAAATCCCCAGCCCCCAAGACCTGCTACAATTTGCTTGTCTGGCACTTCTCTGGAAACTCCCACTCACTGGGCTTGCCTTTTTTTCCACCTGACTCAGCGAATTCAGTGAGAACAGCTTCTCCCCACCCTTCCCTGAGCATACTGCAACAGGCTTGCAAAGCCCTTTGGCAAAAGCTGGCAAACTTCTTGGTGGCAGGCACTGAAGGAGTTCTCTGCTCAGTGATTAGCTAATCACTAAGCTAACACAACATACATGGAGGACAAGGGACTATAGATTAATGGAACAGAATTGAGAGTCCAGAAATAAACCCTCACATTTATGGTCAATTGATTTTCTATATTGTGCCAAAACAATTCAACAGGCGGAAGAAGAGTTTTTTACCAATGATGCTGGGAAAACTGGATATCCACCTGCAAAAGAATGGAGTTGGAGCCTTTCCACACACCATATGCCAATATTAACTCAAAATGGATCAGACCTAAATGTTAAAGCTAAACAATAACATTCTTAGAAGATAACATAGAAATAAGTTTTATGACCTTGTATATGACACCAAAAGTTCAGGAAACAAAAGAAAAAAATAGATTGTTGGACTTCACCAAATTTGAAACTTCTGTATTTAAAGGACTTAATCAAGATAGTGAAAAGACGGGACACCTGGGTGGCTTGGTGGTTGAGCATCTGCCTTCGGCTCAGGATGTGATCCCCATGGGATTGAGTCCCACATCAGGCTCCTTGCATGGAGCCTGCTTCTCCCTTTATGTCTCTACCTCTCTCTCAGCCTCTCTCTGTGTGTCTCTCATAAATAAATAAATAAAATATTTTTTTAAAAAAGATAGTGAAAAGACAACCCATGAAATGGAGGAAAATATTTGCAAATCATAGATGTGGAACTTGTATCCGAAAATTATAAAGAACAGAAAGCTATTGAATAAAAAGTCTTTGTTAGTTACCAAAAAGGGGGGGGGGGGGACGGATAAAGAATTCTCACAACTCAATAATAAAAAGACAGCCCAGTTAAGAAATAAGGAGGGGAGCTGAATAAATATTTCTCCAAGAAGATACACAATTAGCCAATAAGCAGGTGAAAAGATTCTCATCGTCATTACTCCTCTGTAGAAAAATCCAAATCAAAACCATAGTGGGATATATTGCTTCACACATGCTAGGATGGCTTCTATCAAAAAAACGTAAATGTGGACCAGGATGTGGAGAAATTGGAACCCTCGTATGTTGCTGGTTGAAATGTAAAATGTGGCCACTTGGAAAACAGGCTTGCAGTTCCTCAAATGATTAAACACAGAGTTACCATACGACCCAGGAGTCTCACCTTAGTATATGCCCCAAAGAAGTGAAAATAAATGTTTACTCAAAAACTTGTACATAATTTTCCATATCAGCATTCTTAATATCCAAAAAGTAGAAACCACTTACATGTCTATTAGCTATGAACAAAATCCAGGATATCCATGCAATGGAATAAGATTTGTCAGTAAAAAAAAAAAAAAAAAAAAAAAAAGTACTAATAAGTACTACAACATGGATGAACCTTGAAAACATGCTGAGTGAAAGAAGCCAGTCTTAAAAGACCACATATTACATGATTCTGTTTATACAAAACATCCAGAAATGTCTATTTTCAGAATATGCAAATCCATAGGGACAGAAAGTAGATTAGTGATTTACTAGGGTTGGAGGGAGGAAGAAACAGGAAGTGACTTAAATGTATATGGGGTTTCTTTCTGGGATGATGAAAACCTTCTGGAATTAGATGGTAGTGATCAGTACACAACTCTGTGAATAAGCTAAAAATCACTGTTGGATTTTTAAAAGGTTGAATTTGGGGCACCTGGGGGCTCAGTTGGTTAAGTGTCCTACTCTTGGTTTGGCTCGGGTCATGGTATTAGGGTCATGGGGAGTCTGCCAGAGATTCTCTCTCCGCCTCTCCCTTTGTCCCTTCCCTCCCCTCAAGTAAATAAATAAATCTTTTTTTTAAAGGGTGAATTTTATGATATAGGGTTATGTGTCAATAAGTGTTATCTTAAAAATCTTTACACAAATATAAACATAGGCCCGTATAAAATCTATAGTAATATCTTTTGTTACATTAAAAATTTTTTAACAGCAAGAGAGAAAAAGTGAATAAACCCTGTTTCTCACCAGCTTTATGAAGTCCACCTCTAGACATATTTTACTCCTATCCCCTTTTGCCTCCCCTTATTGTTCCAACTCTGAAGCTATAAAGATATCCAAGTTGGGAGTTAGGGACTGCAACGGTACAGACTATTTGTCTACTAACAAATAGATTTTTAAAACGACTTGAGCTTTCCTGTGAGCTTTTATCCACATAGCTGTGAGAGCACATTCTTGCTGCATTAAAGACAAGTCTTAGGCATTCCTTTTTTGGTCACCCCAGCATCACTCAGTGCCAGGGCATTAATCAGATTTATCACTGGTGGTGCCTTTCCAGCTTTCTTTTCTGTTCCATTGTGCTTAATAGCACTCATATTTTTCTGTGTTCTAGGTAGCTAGGGATTTTCTACTTCTGAATCCGATACCAGCCTTGGTCCCTCTTGTACCATGACTCCCATACTCAGAATCACCCTCCTTTTCTCTCACCCTCATCAAAACTATTTCTGGCTGTCTCTGCTTTGAATTCTGATTATGACTGGCTTAAAATTTTCATGCTAAGGCTGAAGGTGAAAATGGCTAACTGAAATTAAGTTTTTTTAAAAAACATTGTCATTTTAGAGCATGAGTGAGAGGGGCAGAGGGAGAAGACAAGAGAATCTCAAGCAGATTGTGCTGAGTTCAGAGCCCGATGAGGGGCTGGATCTCAGGACCTTGAGGTCACCTACCTGAGGTGAAACCAAGAGTCTGGGCACTTAACCAACTAGGCACCCCCTGAAACTAAGTTCTTTAGCATACATTTGTTTTAGGAATGAATGCATTTCCTAGTTTTGTTCACTGAGAACGCATGGAAACAATGACAATCTCGGTAACAATGAGCCTCCCCTAAGGCATCTCTAAAAATACTTCCTCTTTAAAGGAACCAGAGCACCCTAAAGGAATGTCTGATTCCAAAGCAGGGGTAGGAAGCATTCAAAATGAATCTGGACCATCATGTCAGAAAGTAAGGAAGCTGCCAGTGATCACTGAGCACACGCTGAAAGTACTCAGGAGCCAACATAAAAGGGTCCCTAGTGACTAAAAATGGGAGTATCTGAGCATTAAAAAAAAGTGACTGAAATGGGCTGGAGTACATGTGTTAAATAAATTGCAAGAGTCCCTTACGTTATTTTTAATTATTTTTTAAAAAGAGTTCTCCACTTATCCTAGGGAGACAGAGTATGCGAGCACACGCACACAAGTGGGGGTAGGGGCAGAGGGAGAGACCCTTCAAGCAGACACTCTGTTGAGCATAGAGCCGGACATAGGGCTCAGTCCCACAGCCCATGAGATCATGGCCTGAACCAAAACCAAGAGTCAACCCTCAACCAACTGAGCCACCCAGGAACCCCCCTTATGTTATTTTTTTTTCCTTATGTTATTTTTAAACAAAATACCACTTGTGGAGGCTGCAAGGAAAACAATTCGTGAATTTGAAAACTGGTGAATGGAAAGAATCAAGTATTTATTCCACATTTCTTGTGGATTTTACCTTAGGATAATCAAATAGTTACTGTAGAATACTTCGATTTTACAATTCATATTGAAACAGCAGATCTAGGTAACAACAATGCTTAAAACATCAAAGGAAAGGTTGGTGGACAATTTTATAAGGGTTGAGTCAGAATAATAGCATCTACTGATTAATCTTAATATCACAAAAAGACAAAATTGATGTATGCCTCTTGGTGTGATACAGTAGAGAATACACAGTATCACCTATGGCCTATTCTTGCTAAAAAATCTTAATCTGCTGAAGCCTCAACAATCTGTTTACAAGAAAAAGAATTTAGAAGAGTATGTTAACATGGGTATACAATCAGCAAAATCCTAAATGAGGGAAATTCTATAGAATTAATGACCTGTTTTTTTTCAAAAATTGACAAGAAAGAAAGGAAGGGGAAACCTATACAGGATGCATCAACCATATTCAGTGTGCACCTATTTAGAATAAACCAACTATTTAAAAAAATTAGGAGCCCACTGGGGAAATACATTATTTGATCATCATATGCTATATCAAGGATATAATATTTTTTAGTTAAGCTAATGGTATTCCAGATAATGATTTTGAAAAGTTGCTGTTTTGAGATGCATACTGAAGTATTTATAGATGAACTAATTATAATTAATAGGATGTTTGGGATTTGCTTTAAAATAATTCAGTTGGGGGTCACCAGGGTGGTTCAGTCAGTTGAGTGTCCAGCTCTTGATTGTGGCTTAGGTCATGATCTTTAGGGTCATGAGATTAAGTCCTATGTTGGGCTATGTGCCCAGTGCAATCTGCTTGAGGATTCTCTCTCTTCCTCTCCCTCTAACCCCTCCCCCAACTTGCTCACTCTGTCTCAAAAATAAATTAAATCTTTAAAAATAAACAACATAATTCAGTAGGAAGTAGAGAGTGTGGGTGTTCAGATGAAACCGTATTTATTTGCCATGTGTTGTTAATTGTTGACACTACGTGGTGAGTACATGGAGATTTATAATTCTGACACCTTTGTGTGCTTAGAATTTAAATTTTTAAAATTACATATATAATACAGTTTTATATATTTTTAAAATATATAGTTTAAAAATTTCACAAAATTCATGACTATACCTAAAGTTGATTTCCAGTTGGAAAATTTTGCCTTGGGTGGAAAAAGGCTTTCTAGAGCCCCTTGCTGGCCACTGCACCCTACCCAAAGTTTACCAGAGTAGTACTGGCAATTTGACATCTTGGTTTATCACTTGTGGGAGATTCTAATCTTTACCTAAACTGCTGGGTGCTATAATATGTAATAGTTCCACCAGAACCATTGTTATGACAAGATACATGTAAGAAGTACTTTTATAAAACAGCTGAAATTAACAGCATCAAGTATCATATTTTAAATATGTGTATCCTACATAGAGAGTAGCATTTTCACTTTTAAAATGAGTTAATTTTGGGATCCCTGGGTGGCGCAGCGGTTTAGCGCCTGCCTTTGGCCCAGGGCGCGATCCTGGAGACCCGGGATCGAATCCCACGTTGGGCTCCTGGTGCATGGAGCCTGCTTCTCCCTCTGCCTGTGTCTCTGCCTCTCTCTCTCTCTGTGACTATCATAAATTTAAAAAAATAAAATAAAATAAAATAAAATGAGTTAATTTTTATAGATGAAATAATACTCTGTAGGCATTTTTCATTTTGAGACAACATTAGATTTTCTTTCTCTGAAACGTTTTTCTGTCTTTTATAGGAAGTTATTTTAGGTTATATGAAAGAGGTGCTTCTTCATCCCTAAGACTTACAAGAAACTCTGCTTTGAAGAGAATAAATGGATATTGTGCCAAACCACAAGAAAGTCCAAAAGCTCCACCCTGTAAGTTTTTATTCACTTTTCTTGTTATAGACTAAGCAGCTCCAAAGAGTGAAACTACATGGAATCAAAAGAACCTAAAAGGTTGTCCCAGGGGCTCTGACATCCTATCCTATCTTGTAGTTCATCCCTCCTAAATTATACTTATATTGACTCACATAAGGCAGTGCTTTCTTCATTTTCCTCATCTGTCACTTTTAACTCTTGCTTCCAGGATTATGTTGAGTTTTTTGTTGGAGAATAGGTGCACCAAAGTAATAGTGATCTAGAAATGGTCTTTTAAGGAACCCCAAAGAGGAACCAAATCAGGAAATGATATTTTGGGTACAGTATAAATAGTGCTAGCCTTGGCTTGGGCATTAATTTCAGCCATCATTATTAGTCTTTTTACTAACTTAAATCCTGGTCACTGTCCATGTGGAAACAAGGAGCATAATATATAAACTGTAGGGTCCCCTGAGCTATTTGCTTGTTAATTCTTAATAGGAATATACTAGGGTCAGGCAGGTCTTGGTAAATAGAAAAAAACTATTCTCAAAGAATATTTATCAAGAGCTTAAAAATGTTTGTACCCTTCAGCCTGATATTGCATTTCTGGGGATTGATCCTTGGGAATAATCCCTATATGTGGAAAAAGCTTTGAGTGTAAAGATATTCTCATTTTTTATATATAATAGGAAAATGAGAACTAATCTAAATGTCAGATAATCTGGGAATGATTAAGTATATATGTTAGATCTCCTTGATGAGATTGTGCAGCTGTTTGAAATGGTGCTTGTAAATACCATGTACTGGCATGGGAAATGTTTGTCCTAATGTCAGTGAACAAAGCAGGATATAAAATTTTATATCCTTTATAAGCACAGCATGATACACATATAGATATATACACATATAAATCCCCATACTTATAGGGATAAGACTTCAGAAACACTACCAAAATAAGAATACAGTGATTCTACTATGACAGGAGAATTGGAGATATCTTTTTACCTTTTTTCCATCTATGCTTTCCAAATTGTCTTTAATGTACTTAAAAACAAAAATAGAAAAACAACTATAGAGCTATGCTAGAAGGGTTAAAAGATAAAACTACAGCAATGTATTTCTATATTTCTGATCCTCTTCTTGCCTTCGGTTCTTCATGGATTTTTTTTTTTCCTGAGGGACTTTGTAGTTCCTTTTGCTGCTGCCTTCTGATTAAGTGGAAAGAGCAGCACAAGCAAAGGTGTGGGGGTAGGAATGAGCGTGTCATGTAGGCAGAGCCAAGGAGGTGGTCCTTCTGCAAGAGATGTAGGCAGTACATAGAAGTTGGATGCGGTTATCTCCAGGGTCCCTTCCAACCCTGACAGTCTGTGATTCCCTAACTTTTTCTGCTCCTTCAGTGACTTTTTTGAAAGACACTCTCTCCCAGTCTGTGATCGTGTACCTTTTTGTTCATCTGCCTCTCTGCCGTCCTTAATCACCCTCCAGATTCTTTCAGTCATCTTGAGATGGACTTTTTTTGTCTCTGTTCTCACCATTACAGCTCCAGTTCAGACCATGTCACCTCATTCTTAGATTACAACCTCCCATTTGGACTTGCTGCCCACTCTAGCCTATCTTTCCCTTTTCTCTACCATCTATTATGCAGATTAATCTTCAAAAACATTACCTTCTTCCTTGCTTCAAAATATACAGTGGTTCCCAAATCAGGTTTCAAAAACTTAACCTGGCATTCAGGGTCTTTTGTAACCTTATTTTACCTTATAACCTTTTTCTTCTAGTGAAGTCAAGTAAGCTTCTCTTTGTTTCCTTGTTAATTCATCTTTACCTTTATATTTTTGTTTAGGGAGTTCTTTGAACTTTCAATGCCTAGGAAATTAGGCTTTTATTTTACCTCAGTCCTCAAAGACTTTTGGAACCTCATTTGAGAAATGAGGCATCCTAAGAAATCATTCAAATAAAGCTCTAGTTAGCTTGAGGTTTCTCAATGTTTCTGTTTCGTGAATAGTTAAAAATAGTATTTTCAATTGCTAAATTTTAGTCATAACCTCAAGTAAGATAACTTGTCTTGTTTTTCTCATAGACACTTACAGCCACAGAGTGCCATTACACAAACCTACACATTGGGAGAAGAAGATCCTGCTGTGGTCAGGTCGCTTCAAAAAGGAAGATGAAATCCCAGAGACTATCTCGTGAGTGCTGAATGTAGGGGTTACAAGCAGCTTTTCTTTCTCGCTGATATATTTCAAAAGCAAAGCAGTTCCTCTGAGTCCATTTAAAACCTTTCAACCAAATTTTAGAGTAGTTTTCACTTCACTAAATGTTTCCTCTTTGGTGGGTACTTGCAGTAAAAACAGTTGGACAATCTTGTGTCTTATCATAGATACCTTATGTTGTGCCTGTCAGGTACTCTGAAGTTAACTGATTGATTTCCTCTCCTAGCTACAGAAATGTGACTAAGCAGTGATGGTCACTGTTCTTAGCTTATTTCTAATCTGGGTCTATCACATACCATTGACAGTTAATAGTTATATTCTATAAAATCCACTTAAGTATTTAACAATAGGCATAAAAGTATTTATGAGCAACATATCCTCTTTTTGGGATTCCAGAAAGCATGCTTCCTATCCCTATCACCAACTTCCTTAAATCCAGCCCTGGTTGGGATCTTGGGACTTTATTTTAGAGTCTATGGATGAGTATAGATTTCCCAACCCCAGGCTATCAACATTTTGGGCCAGGTAGTTCTTTGTTGTTGGGAGCCATTGTGTACATGATAGGATGTTGAGCAGCACCCTTGCTTGGCCTTTTCATCCACCAGATGCCAGTAACATTGAGTTTTAACAGTGAAAAAGATCTCCAGACATTGCCAAATGTCCCCTAGGATGACAAAAAATTAAAAATAAATAAAACACCCCTGATTGAGAACCACTGCTCTATCCCAATGTTAAAGACCCTGATTGCTTTGCATCTTGGCCAAGAGAGATTCTGAGAAGTAGGTGCAATCTCTCCTGTGGGGCCTCTTCCTCTTCAGACACAAGGACTTGGGACAAAGCTTCTAGACATTCCTTTCTGATAAGAAACTATTCTTTTAAACTTCTGGCTTCTGGTTTTGAGGCATGATTTTAAAAGTTCATTCAGGGTATCTTTTCCCAGAAAGAAGTGTTATCTGCTTTTTGTTTACAACGGCTTTAACAGGGCCATTCTACTTCTGCCTGTCAAATAGCACATTTTTTTCACTAAAATTATTTGAGCAGGAAAGCCCTGGTCCTTCTTAACTAAAGTGACAGTGTACTTTCCTGGGAAATAAGAGCAAGGTGGAAATATCAATGATACTAATTTCTTGGCTATGTCTTAATTTCTTCCTGAATATTCTAGCAGAAAACAAGCTGCTGTATACTCATGGCCTAATAGGTGCTATATAGTCTTTGCCATGAAACACCTTCCTCAGTCTGCCTTGCAGGTCATTCCAAGATCCCCCTCAAGCCCAAAGTAGTACTTACTGAGTCACCCTAGAATGTTCTGCTCTGGGCCTAGGCAAGTGTTCATCCTTATGCTGGTAGTTCTGAACAGGTACTGCTGAACTTGCCCATTCTGATTGCTTTCTGTAGAATGGAGGGAAGCCTCATGATCTTATTTAAATGCATTTTACTTTTTTAATGTAAAATACTCAATGTATACTACTTCTTTTTAAAAAGTTTTAAATTTTTTAGGGAGCACACTGGCACAAGAGCGAGGGTGGGAAGGTGCAGAAGGAGAGAGAGAATCCTAAGCAGGCTTCATGTTCAGCATGGAGATCGATGTGGAGATGGATCTCATGACCCTGAGATCATGACCCGAGCCAAAATCAAGAGTTGGACGCTTAACTGAATGAGCCACCCAGCATCCCAAAATGTAAAATACTTCTAATGAAAAGTAAAATATATTATTTTCATGAGTATCACAGCACTTAAGTTGGACATGCCAATTCATATAACATGTTGTCAACATGGGTAGTTTGTGGTTGGCGGCCTCTCAGATGTTCTCAGTAGAGCAATTCATGGTCCTTAGCAGTTGTCCCTGGGTCTTCCCACCCCCCTGCAGGCCCAGCTTCAGTGCCTGGAGAACTCTGTTCACATTGCTGCCTCACTGGGTTCCAGCTCTCCCATCACAATGTATATGCTTTCAGGGTTCTACAACCTGCAAGGCCTGGACCCTGTGCCTCCTAGATGGCAAAAAATGTATTTTCCCTTCTGATTTCAAAAGTAATGTGTTAAAAATTTGGGGAAAAAAGAAAGGAAAGAAGTTAGCACTTTCATCCCATCACCTAGAGATAATCACTTCCTATTTACACCCCTACTGAGTAGGCCAGTGCTCTTTCCAGGGTCCATTTGGACTCTTCCTGCCCTGAGGATCTACTAAACTCAGAACCACACCTCACTGCCTATATAACAGAATCAAGGAGGAGTGGCCTTCTCTTTAGACTCTTCCTTGGTAGGCCTCTTAGCTTTCACACAATGTTTGGATTCAACCCTCAATTTTCTGTTAAGGTACATGGATCTGTATTCAGTGGACAGGTTCAGAGAGGTACATGCCAAAGAGCACAGTGTCAGGTTCACTGTCACGCAATTTTAGCAAAACATTAGTTAAAAGGTAAACATTAGGGGAGCATTGCTTAAAAGATTTTTGTGCTGTTCTAGATATTCTCTGGAATCTAAGCATTAGATTTAGATTATTAAGTCTATTCCTGGTTCAAGGCAGAGAGGAAAAACTTGGGTGTAAATAGCATATTGTTTAACTTTCTCTTACATTTTCTGAATTGTGATTTGTGTTGAAATGTATAAAACTCAACGAAGCTCATTGTAGCACCTGTTGCCAGGATATTGTTAGACAATCACTGTATTGTATAAGATCTTCTTAAGAACCCCAGGGAGAAACAGCTCTTGGTTTTACTTTTAGCATTGGCCACTAATGTGAAACTTGAAAGCCAAAATTGGGGGCCACCATCACAAGCATAGATTAATATACCATGCCTTTCCCCCCGCTTTTTTTCTTGGATTAACTTTCTTATTTTTATTTTTATTTTTTAAGATTCTATTTATTTTTTCATGAGAGAGAAGCAGAGACAGGCAGAGGGAGAAGCACACTCCATGCAGGGAGTCCGATGTGGGACTCAATCCCAGGACCTGAAGGCAGACGCTAAACTGCTGAGCCACCTAGGCATCCCTTGGATTCACTTTGTCTTCATGCTTTCTTCTCTTTTTTCCTGCTTTTAAGTTTGTGTTATCTTATTGGATTTTATGTAAAAGTTTATAGTGAATTGTGAAAATGTTTCATCTTCTACAAAATCCTCCAAGATCTCCAGGCCCTGCATCCTTTTTTCTATTTATAGGTACCATTTCACTTCTGATTTGTGGGACACAGTTTTATTTCCTACTGGCAACTTCATAAAGGAGTTAACTTTCTCTCATGCTTTCCTTGTGCTATTAGGTTTGAGATGCTTGATGCTGCAAAGAACAAGATCCGGGTGAAGGTTAGCTATGCAATGATTGTCCTGACAGTGGTAGGATGCATCTGGATGGTTATTGAGGGAAAGAAGGTAAGAGTGGACTTCCTCTGTCTCTGTTTTCTACAAAGGATATAAAAGAAATCAGGGGTTGACCCTTGAATTTATTCTTTAGGAGGCTACTTTCTACATGAGAAATGGTAAGAAACAAAATGAGAAACAGTAGAGACAAACCTGGGATATTATGCCTGAGGATAAATTGCAAGTTCTTAATTTTGGCAAGGTAAAGGACTAAATTAGTTTTGTATAAAGTTAAAAAAAGGGGGGGGGTTTAGTTATCACAGATGTCATAATATGAAACCAGAAAAATATCACTGTATTTAATGATGACACCTGTATGTCTGTATAGCACTTCTAGGACATGGGCATATTTATCCACACTAACCCTAGTGAGCATTCTAGTCACTGTTCTTTCCTTGAAGGTCGGCCACACTGGGCCATGTGTTTAAGGACAATAGACCCTAAATAAGTACATAGGCATTTAACTCCAAAAATCTGTTTTAACCCAGATCATTATTAATAGCTATCATTCATTGAATACTGTCTTCTAAGCACTTGGCTCTTCTTTCATTTGAACCTCACCAATAGTATGGCAAAATAGGTACGATTATTAGAACCTCACTGATAGATGAGGAAACATAACTTCGAAAGCTCTGCTCACTTGTCCAAGATGACACAGCTCCTAAATGGCAGAGCCACAGTTTGAACCTAGACCTAATTGAGGTGATAGTAAAATTGCTCCCACTTATCAAGTGCTCATTATATAGCAGGCATTTATTAAACTCATTCAATCACCACAATATCCTAGAACCTAAGCAGTAGGTTCTCTTATTATCTATACTTTATAAGAGGAACCTGCAGCTTAGGGATACTGAGTCATTTTCCCAAAGGCACATAAGTGGCAGGATAAAAATTTAGAGCCAAGTTTGTAAGTTCTCAGACTCCTATAATACTATCTTGTGATTAAAATATAGGGTTTTTAAAAAAATATGCAGCAGCACTGATCAAACCCTTATTTTAATACCATGTCTAATTCTATATATCACAGCTTCCACATGCAAAGAGATGTCTTATATCTATTATGAGGTATTAAAAGGGTTTTTCTATCAACCCAGCAGTAACTGACTTCCCTTATTCCCAGTGAGTACAGAATAAAAGGAAATGAACTTCTGGCTCTCTTTAGACTTGGAATGGAAAATACTGACCATTTAGACTAACCTTACGGGAGCATGAAGGACAAGTGTGCAGGACTGGGTGAAGATCTTTTGACATTTCTGTCTACCCCACTTCAGATTTTCTTCTGGCTTCCTCTTTGACTTCTCATGCATAGTTCTCAGACTGAAACCTACAGAAGCATGTGGACAGGACATAGGGGTTTCTAGAATTCCAAGAAGTCTGCATTACTTATGTATACTTGATTATACTGAGTCTAAGTACTCGAGAAGTAAGTCACCTCCTGGGATTTCTTCTAGCCTCATCTAAGGGTATACACCATATACTCTAAAAGTTTCTCTCCCTTATATGCCAGAAAACTATCTTATTTGTTTTACATGGAACTGTCCGTTTCTTACAAGTTGGTAAATGCTACTGGAATACTTTTTAGAAGAGAGAAATTACCTTGTATGCTTTATCCTATCAACTTACCATTCCCATTCTCTCCCTTCCCATACTTAATTCTTTACACGTGAAATTACATAGGTATAAGAAAATCCCGCCTTATATATAGGGTGCTAGTTTCATTTATCTGGCATAAAACTTTTGAAACTGGTCTGCTTATGTAAGCTTCACAGGCGTGTAACAGGTCACATGGAGGGAAACATGGGAGGAGGATGGTTGCCTCTCCCCCACTGCTACTTGCGGTCAAGGGATGGATAGCGGGATAGATACTGCTCAGAGTCATTAGTCACAGTATTTGTTAAAGTCTGGGATCGCCAAAGCTCAATATTTTTGGTAAAAGAGGAGTAAGGAGTTAGAAGGGTATGAAAGTATAAAATAAGTTGGGGAAGGAGAAATGGTAGCAACGAAAAGTGGAAGGAAAAAAAGGATAGAAATGAAAATAAAAGGGCATTCAATACTAAAGAGAGAAAAAAGAGAAAAGATAAATGAATAAATGATAAGGGAAGAAAGCAGATTTAAAGAAACGGGCCAGAAAGAAAGAGAAGGTAGAGGATGTGGCATTTCTCTCATGCTTGACTGGATGGGCTACAGGACTGTGAAGCATCAGAGGAAGCAGAAGGCACAGCAGGGGCTTCTGTGCTCAGGGTGTCCACGGTAGATCATTCTGGGCCTGCAGTGCCCTAGTTAATCTGTTGACATTAGTGCGGCGTAATGACAGCCTCCCCCAAACCTGCATAAATAATCACTTACTCAAATTTGTTTTACTTTAGGCTGCCAAAAGAAACGAGTCCTTAACAAGCCTGAACTTAGAAAAAAAAGCTCGCCTGAGAGAGGAAGCAGCTGTGAAGGCCAAGACAGAGTAGCAGTGGTATCCATGCTGGCTGGATTTTGAAATTGCAGGAATAATGTTGCAGCATTAGCCTGTATTAAAAGAATATGGTGTGAGGATTCATTTCATGAATCCAAAGTGTGGTTTGCACAGACTTATAATTTCCCTATTTCTGCTATAATGGTACAAATAAATTTCCTTTAAGAAATGTCAAAAAGAAAAAAAAAGAAATGACTTCTGTTTTTGTGGCTTTGATCCAGGTTAAATGCAGCCTTTCAGCTCTTGGAGAAAATGAATGAAGAATGCAACTGATTTAAACTTTAGTATTAACTCTTCTTTAGAGAGTCAGATACCGTATCTTACTTTACTTCCCATTACCAAAGTAACTTCCTCTGCAGAAGCCAAAATGGCTTCTAGTTCTGTATTTCTCTCTCTTGTGTACTCATTTCTAGAGAGATAAGGAAGGCCAGCTGAGTATGCCACCCAGGTACATCCTGGGGAGCTAACCACCCCAAATGCCAGAGCCCCGCAAAGCAGCTGGATCATACTCTGCCGTCTTGGGGCATGCTGGCAGACTGAGGCTTATCAGACAGCAGTCTTGGAAAAGGTTCCAGTAGGGTGATGAGAGTCTGGCCATGAGTTTCTGAGAATTCTGAAATCCCAGCACTTGGGGCCAGCACACACCTTCTACTCTATGGCTTCGAACTCCCAATTAGTCCTTTTGTTTTTACCTTTACACTGAATTTCTCAATTACAAAAATCTATCAAATGCGTTTTCTTACAAGTGTTGAGAGATAAGCATTGGCACATGGTATGTATTTCATTTACACTTTGGAATGCCAGCCTGTCTCATATTTAAGTATGGATACTGGTTTCTATTTTAAGAATTTCTTACATTCTCACGTCTCAGGAGTATTAATGGCTGAGAAGTCCTCATAACCATCCCAACCTGCTAATTGTCTTCAGAGGATTATTACAGATAGGAAGTAATATATGCAGCTGTATCGCACCACATGGAATTTCATAATCTGATGATGTTAACGATGTTTGTTGATATACTTTAGAGTAATCTGACCTTGGCTTTTTAGATACCAAGTTCTTTGATTTTAATCTACTTCTTTAAAAAATAAGTAGTTTTTCTTCATAGAATACTACCATTTTTAACTACTAAAGAAGTATTAAAAAAATAAATAAATAAATAAAGAAGTATTTTAGGGATCCCTGGGTGGCGCAGCGGTTTGGCGCCTGCCTTTGGCCCAGGGCGCGATCCTGGAGACCCGGGATCGAATCCCACATCGGGCTCCCGGTGCATGGAGCCTGCTTCTCCCTCTGCCTGTGTCTCTGCGCCTCTCTCTCTCTCTGTGACTATCATAAATAAATAAGAATTAAAAAAAATTAAAAAAAAATAAAGAAGTATTTTAAAGTGTTATCTTGGACATTTATTGTAAAAAAGTTTCATTAAACCAAAACTCCCACATGTTAAAATGAACAGCAAGAATTTACATGATCATTTCTCATTTTGTGTCATTCTCCTATTCAGTAACTTAGAGTAACTACCTAAGTTTACCCATTATATGCTACTAAACTCAAAACCAATCATTTGCATATATACCTTTTGACTTCTGTTGTTTTGTCCGGTCATACACAGAATTCTAGCACCATGGAAGAGAAAAGAAGTTTGGGGTGAGAGGCTCTTATGTTCCCAAAATATGTAACCTAAAAGCAACTTCATACCTTATTTTAAGGATGCTGGTGAGAAAGAGCCAGAAAGACTGGTCCAGCTGTGGCTATTTAAGTCTGGTCTGGGAGTTCCTGACCCAGAACACCTCCACATGACTGCTTTCTTCCAGACACAACCTGCAGGGCTCTTTCCCACCACTGGACATTCAGCGTCTAAGGGTTGTGACCTTGGGGCAAAGTAGATTCTCCTAAGTCTTGATTCTGTCACCTACATCACAGTGACAGTTCCCTCGAAGAGCAAGTTAGAGGATTACAAGAGAAAAAATGGGAGCCCTTATCCCGGGCGGGCACTTGGCACAACACAGAGGCTCAAAGACCTAGTTGCCTTTGTGACCCATGGGAAAAGAGAATGGGGCTTTTTCTACCCTCAGCTAAAAGCAAAACTTCATCTATCCTTAATCTTTTCTTTTTGCCCCAAACAAAAAAAAAAATCCCAATTCTTCCCATACCCTCACATAATACCTTCTTGGCAGTCATACCTTACTAATAACTCTAATACCTTATATTCCTCAGAACTTGTCAGGCAAATCAGATTTAATGAGCACTATTATACTAAAGAATACCAAAAAACTAAGTTTTGCCCTGTTACTTTCAGTTATTGTTGTGCTAATTTCTAGATTTTTTTCCACGTTTATGTCGCTGTAGGTAAAGTGGGCAGAAACCGTTTTACACTTTATAGTATGGGGATATGATTCCAAACATTTATTGAAAAATAGGCAAGGAATGAAGTGGTGATAGTATAATTCATTGTCATTCAAACATTACCGTAGTCCCTTATATATGTAAATACTGAGAAAACAAAAATGAATAAAAACCTACTTCTTTCTAGAGCTTGTAATATGCTGGAAACATGGCCGGTGAAATCATTATAAAACAAATTGGTTTGCTATAGAAAGCTATAGCAAATATTTTTGGTAAAAGAGGAGTAAGGAGTAAGCTTTCTAGCTATAGAAAGAAAAAAACCTAATTTAGCTGTGTGGTGTGGTTGGAGTCAGGTAGGCAGCGATGGTCCACAAAGTGGTGATTTCTGAACCGAGTTTAAAGTAGGGGTAGGAGTTACTCGTCAGACACATAGTGAAAGAGAATAGCCTCACCATTTAGACATGTAGCTTGCCTGATAATCATGAGGGCACAATATGACAGGGTAGTGGAGAAGTCCCTCAGGAAAATGCCATTTATGATGTTCATTTATTTTTAGTTTTTATCTTGATAAAAAACCTAAAATGTGGAGCACTCAGGTGGCTCATCTGGTTAATCGGCTGCCTTTGGCTCAGGTCATGATCCCACCTGGGATCAAGCCCCACGTTGGGCTCCCTTGCTCAGTGGGAAACCTGCTTCTCCCTCCGCTCCTCCTCCTGCTTGTACTCTCTCACTGGAACTCTCTCTCAAAATCATTTTTTAAAAAACCATACAACTTAAAATGTTCAGACTCTCACAACAAACCTAACCATGACTTAGTTTCCCCAGTTTATATGAACTTGGTTCCATGGAACCATTTCATGTAAGTGGCAGCTGCCATATATCTCCAATCCACCACTATCCCAGGCTTATGCTCTTACTCATCTTCCAAACCAATAACTGGAGTGATTCCAAACTCTGGCTCCCCTCATTTAATCAGTCATCCTATTTTGTGAACCTTACTTCCAAACATTTTTCAAAAATATTGAGAGACACAGAATGGCCATCTGTTCAGGGACAGACATAAGTTATTACCAGACCTGAAGATTAAGGGTGAGAAGCCCTAAATTTTAGACTTGCTTTTCCAATTGTCTTGCTTTGTAAATTTAGGTAATAGGTTTGAAGTCTTAAGACTGTTAAAAAGAAATGCAAAACCATGCCAAACTTAAGAGAAACCCATCTTCTTAAATACTTTTTTTCCAACTTGGCTCTACTACTTGATTTCTAAAGGAATTAGCAATTACTCGTCCACAGTTTAATTGTTTTGTCATTTCCTAATGCTGCTGATGCAATGATGTTTTCTGTAGGATGGCAAGCTGCTGAGATTACGACGTCTGTATGACCTTGTAGTTTCTGTACGATCTCTTTAGTCTGAAGGTTCCAAATGTAAACCAGATTATCTTCTGAACCAGACACAATCCATTTTCCACCAGTTACTGAGAAATTTGCAAAAATGCAGTATTTCTCATTCTTATGACCAGTGTATGTTTTCAGGCATCTGCCTCTGCTATAATCCCACAGTTTAAGAGTATTGTCCAGAGTTGCAATTAGAAGATACTTTCCATTTGGAGAAAATGTTACAAAAGAGACGGGCGGGTTATCATCATCAACAAGTGTTTTTAAACACTGGCCTGATGCAGCATCCCAAATTCTACAGACACCATCATAGCTACCTGACACAATCAGGGACCCGCTACAATTAAAATGAACAGCAGACACCGGGTCAGAGTGAGCAGACAAAGTCTTGAGGCACTTTCCTGTTTTCACCTCCCATATTTTCACACTCTCGTCAAAAGATCCTGAAACGATGAGATTGGATGGTGGATTGAAATTACAGCAAAAAACATAATTACTATGCCCCTTCAGGGTTTTCAAACATTTTCCAGATCTCACATCCCAAACCTTTAGCGTTTTATCATCTGAGGCAGAAACAAGACGGCTGGAATCTGATGACCAGGCAACATCTGATATCTCCAGGCTGTGACCAGAGAGTGTCTTCTCATACTTCCCGTCATAGGCTCCCCAAATCCTAATTACTTTGTCAGCGGAAGAACTTGCTAGCCACTCTCCGTTAGGACTAAACTTAACTGACGACACAGCCTCCGTATGTCCCACCAGAGTGAATTTAAGAGCATAGTCTGGTTTCTCAGGCATTTGCTTGCTCCGACTGGCTGAGGAGAGGAGGCCCGACTCCGCCTTGGCCTCTCCTGCCTCCGTCGCCATGGTTCTGAAGCTCCGGGTCAGCGGGTTGGGTCAGCGTCCGGCCCGGAGCCGGGCAGCCCCATATTCGGACTCTCTGCCCGGCAAAAATGAAGATTAAAAACATCAGACTCAAAAATAATCGGTCTCTTGAGGAATACAATTTCCGGTCTGTCTTGACACGTACAACGACTCAGCGGCACGGCCCGGACCCGTTTCCTGCCTCCTCGCTTCCTACTGGAGAAACAGTATTAAACGGGTCCAACGCGCCGTCGGCAAGCGTGGCGCTGGGGGTGGTTTCCGGGCGTCCACAGCCGCGCGCGGCGCTGAGGGGCGCGCGGGAGCCGCAGGAAGGGTGTTCGCCGCCCCGCCCCCACCCCGCCCCCGCACGTAGGCGGACGCTGAGCAAGCCCGCCAGACAGACAGACGAGCACGAATGAATCCCCGCCTTACACAAAAGATTTCAGAAAGTAAAAAAAAAAAAAAAAAAAAAAAACCTGCGTAAGCATCACGAATTGCGGCCCAGGCGCTTCCAAACCGCGGATACACGGCGCCGCGCGGCGTCGTCGCCTCACGGCCAACCCGGCAGGCCCCACCGCAGAGCGCATGCGCACTGCTACTTCGCGCCGAGGGGCCCCACGGGAGAGGCCCGCCTGCGCCTGCGCAAAGGAAGGCGCCGTTTCCTTCTGGTGGCCTCCGCCGGCGGCTGCCGAGCAGAAGCGCAGGGCGTCCTTCGACGAGAGGATGCGGGTGTCCGAGCCTCGTCCCCGGCCTCCCTGGCTAGCGGCGACTATTTAAAGGAACGTTCATTTCTTTTTTGGAAACCGTGTCACAAGAAAGGACTGGGTTTTCCGATTCCCTTTACGTTGCGGCGAGTAGGTAGCGTGGACCCCGCTCCCCCCGCCGGCGCCGGCCTAAGCCAGGGCTGCGGGCGCGCCTTTGGTTCCGCAGGTCAGTGGTCGCGGCGGCCTAGGCCTGAGGCTGAGGGAGGCGAGCGGCGCTGAGCCGGGTTATGCCCCGACCGTAAAGCTGCTGGCTTTACAGCGTTGCCTGAACGTCCTGGGGAGGACAGGGTGTCGCGGGCCTCCGAAGCCGGCGCCGGGGAGAGCGGCAAACGTGCGTTCCGGCACGTCCTCCGGGCTTCTCGAACTTTCTAAGACTACAGGTGAGCCCCGCATGGGTGCTTGAGCCCGAAGACGGCCGAGGAGTCGGTGCAGCGATAAAGGCGGCTGTAAGGTTAACCGGCCAGCGTTAGAGAACCTCAAGTCCCCGGGAACGCCCCGCGGCCGACTGAGTGAGACGCAGATACATGGTTTTCAGGGGCTGCTGTCTTTACCGAGGTGCCCGCCTGGCTCAGCCCCGCAGAGCGTGCGACTCCTGATCCCCGGGTCTCCAGTTCACGCCCCACCTTGGGCGTTAGAGCTTACTTTAAAAAAAAAAAAAAAAAAAAAAAAACCTGATGAGTTTGTACCTACTTGTAATTGGCAAATAGCTTCTTTTTTTTTTTTTTTTTTTTTTTGGACGTCAACCCAAGAGTAGCGTGTACCTACCACGTCGCTAGCGAGGCGCCCCCGCAGTCAGGTATCTCTGGATGTTTCCGGACAGCCAACAACAGTTAAGAGCATTTGGAAGCAAATTCTGCCCTATTATTTATTAGGGATCATTGAAAGTCTGGCCTTTAAAGGAGGCACGACAGGGCAGCCCGGGTGGCTCAGCGGTTTAGCGCCCCCCTACAGCCTAGGGTGTGATCCTGGAGTTCCAAGATCGAGTCCCACGTCGGGCTCCCTGCATGGAGCCTGCTTCTCCCTCTGCCTGTGTCTCTGCCTCTCTCTCTCTCTGTCTCTCTCATGAATAAATAAATAAAATCTTAAAAAAAATTTTTTTTAATGAGGCACGACCTAATTCCATCACCTGTAATGATCGACTATATAGTTAAAAGCCTCATTACCTTAAGACCCCACTACTCTGGTTTGGAATTTGGGCAGGAATTGGACAAAAGCTGAAGTCTTAGCTGGTGCAGATTAACCGAATAACGATAACGAGGTGCTGGAAATAGGAAGAGCATCTTTTTAAGTAGATTGTAACATCCATTTATATCCGTTAAATTAGGATTCTTAGCTATTTATTAAGGCCAGGCCACCACGGACCATTCCCTTTGTAACTTTTTAAAAAGAGAGCACTTTTTTTAATCTTAAAGTTGTGGTTAAACTCTGCTTCTTTCCCATTAGCTTTTGTGTGATTTTTACTGGGAAGCTTAGAAACCCTCCCAAAATTTTGTATCAGTTGAGACCATTTTCATTTTTATTAACTCCTTAAAAAATAAATTTAGGAGCGCTATAGAGAACAAAGTGTAGGCTTTGTTCCAAAGATTTTAAGTAAATTTGTATTTTTCAAATACCTGTTCTATGTGCCAGGAGAGTAAAGAAGGGAAATTATAGAAGGTAAACTTGTGAGATGAAAACTAGGAGGGGGTGTTGGCGCTGGAGTATATTTTAATGACCCACTAGAAATACAAGAATGAGGGGAACAAGGGGCAGTCAAGGCACCTAGTGATAGGAGCGCCTGTCTGGCTCAGTGAGTAGAGCAAGGCCACTGGATCCCTGGGTCATTGAGTTCAAGCTCCATATTAGGGTAGAGTTTACTTTAAAAAAAAAAAAAAAACAGGAATGTCCAGAAATAATTTTTCTTCAGATTTTCCCAGAATTTAAGGAAAGTTCCACTATTAAAATCAATTCCTAGGTCTTTGGAATTTTTTGTTTACAAAGTGCATCAGGAATTTGTGTAAAGATAATTAAAGCTACGAATGTAAGTAGTTAAGTCTTTTTATTAGTCATGTTCTAATATTAATATGTAGTCCTGATACTGTAGTCCTTATGAATTAGGCCTAAGAATTTTGTAGTTAGGTCCTTAGGAGAGGGTAGCATCAATGTGGTGTGTGTAGGAGTAAGGAATACTAATAAAGGTAAATCCAAAGTGGCAGAAATCGTAATTAGAACTTGGCATTTGCTGCTCTCAAGCAGAGTTCCTCAGGTGGTCCTGTTTTTAACAATTTCTATTTTTGCTGCTCTTAATCTTCACCAGTTAGGTGATTTAGAAGTTTCCTTCTCTTTAGAAGTCAACTTGTTTAGATTTCCCATAAATGTCTTAGAACTGAGTTCCTAATGATTGAAAGATTTATTTCCCTTTTCCGCAGTCAAGTTTGCAGATATTCTAAATAGAAATGCCACAAATAGGTCATTTTTTTTTTTAATAAATGTTTTGGGTATGTGTGTCAGGACTGGGATTAAGTCCTGTATTAAGGAATGTCTTGACGGACTCCCTTCACAGCAATTCCAGTTACCAAATTCTGTTCTCAAAAATCAAGCGTAATAGAATTATGTAGTTTCTTAGTACAGGTAGCAATTTAAATAAAAATTTACTTGGACTAAATATGGAGTGGCCTATTAATTTATCTAAACTGAGAGCCATCTTAAAATGAAAGGGAACACTAAAATAATCAACTGATGCTAACTGAGCTAAAACCTGGGACTGACTATACCTAGCAAACCAGTACAGTCACTGACTTCTAGAGGACATAAATCACAACTTAATCTTGGAAAATTCTGTACTCTTCATATGGTAGGTTACACCTCAGCCTCTCCATCTCTCTCTCAAACCTGTGCGCTCTTTCCCCACCACTGTGGTCTGGGTTTCTGTTTTCCCCTCACCACCACTAATGCCCAAGTGGTTAGATGAGGCAATGAAATTTGTAAACTCAGCTGTTTTGTACTATAGATGACAGTGTAGTATGCAGGAACTAGTTATATTTTGCTTTAAGATTCTGTTTTCAGAAAAAAATACCTGGCCAGTAGAATCGCTCAGCAATACATACAGTAGTAAAAATGGAAAAACAAAAACCCTGCTTCATAGCCTAAGGCAACCACAAGCTTCCAGATAAGTTGGATGTAATTGGCAAAGTTTTTTTCTTAACGTTAAAATAGGACAGAAGAGATTAATGTGCTATTTTTGATAATACAGATACATGGGGTTATTATAAGTTACCCTGTAAAATATACCTGTAACTTTTCACAGAAGGTATAGGTTTTTTTGTTTTTATATGATGAACTGCTAGGACTGTGTCTGCTTTTGTAAACTTCAGGTCAAATTGATGTCCTCCTGAAAGGTAATCACATTTAAACACTTAAATATTGAGACATTAAGTCTTAAGAGTTAATTCCTGGTTTCAAACAGCAGCATAAAAGAATTCTTTGAATTTTCTTTTATAACCAAGTACCCTTTACTAATATCACATCGATGCATATTCCTTCAGTCATTTAGTATTTATTGAATAGTCTACTATGTGCAAGGCACTCACCCATGGCCTGACAGACCACATTCAAGTACAAAGAATCATCAGATCCATTCCAAATCAAAGCGTAAGAACACTTTGAAAAACAACATAGAGTGGTCATAATGATGAAGTAAGCAGAACATACTCAACAACATAAAGAGGTGATCTATCTTTTGATACTCCTTGGGACGAGATTCCTTTAGGAAGTCAGCTGTGTTAAGTTCACGTCCATGGATACCACTGCTTTCTAAGACCGAATTCTTCATTCCAAAGCCTTTCCCTCTCTGTGTACTTCTACATTGGAGTTTGTTGAATGGAAACATGTTTCTAAGTTTACCCATTATGCTACTAAACTCAAAATCAATCATTTGCATAAATACCTTTTGACTTCTGTTGTTTTGTCAGGTCATATACAGAATTATAGCACCACAGAAAGGAAAAGAAGTTTGGGCTGAGAGGCTCTTATGTTCCCAAAATACGCAACCTAAAACAACTTTATACCTTAGTTATTTTAAGGGTGCTGATGAGAAACAGCCAGAAAGACTGGTCCAGCTGTGGCTATTGTTTAAGTCTGGTCTGGGAGTTCCTGACCCAGAACACCTCCACATGACTGCTTTCTTCCAGACACAACCTGCAGGGCTCTTTCCCACCACTGGACATTCAGTGTCTAAGGGTTGTGACCTTGGGGCAAAGTAGATTCTCCTAAGTCTTGATTCTGTCACCTACATCACAGTGACAGTTCCCTCGAAGAGCAAGTTGGAGGATTACAAGAGAAAAAATGGGAGCCCTTATCCCGGGCAGGCACCTGGCACAACACAGAGGCTCAAAGACCTAGTTGCCTTTGTGACCCATGGGAAAAGAGAATGGGGCTTTTTCTACCCTCAGCTAAAAGCAAAACTTCATCTAATCTTTTAGATTAATCTTTTCTTTTTGCCCTAAATTTCCAAATTTATACCCAGTGGCAATTCGATATTTTTAAAATAAGTGGATAACTTGCTTCATCCCACATTTTTGTGACGTCCTGGTACCCACTGTTAGTACCTATCCTTTTCTGACAATAAAGTATGTTATAGGATACTCTCCATATTAGAGCAGACTTACTGTACTAGTGCCCCATCTGGCCTTCAGTTACTTTAACGTAAAAAAAAAAAAAAAAAATTTATATTTTTAAAGGAATCTCTACTCCCAACATGGGGCTCAAACTCATGACCCTGAGATCAAGAGCCAGCCAGATGCCTCATGAGGAAGCAGATTTTTTTTTAATTTGTAAAATTTCTTTAAGATAAACTTTTTTTTAAAGTAGGCTCCATGCGCAACGTGGGGCTTAAATTGACCACCCTGAGATCAGGAGTCACATGCTCTACCTACTGAGCCAGCCAGGTGCCCAATCCCAATAATGAACTTTTGATAAAGGTAGCTAAAAGTATTTTCCAACTTGGCAGATACCTATTTATTCTGCTCACCCAACAATGAAGACAGAAGAAAGTGGCTCTGTTAATTTCAGATGGCAAAAAGTCCAGATTTGAGACTTCATATATAGATAGGTACACCTATTTCTCAAATGAGCAAATTTTGGAATGTAGGAGGTAGAACATAATATATAAATATGAAAAGCAAACAATGCCCTTCTAAAAGTGGATCCCTTTTCTTTACTAAAAAACATCCTTACACATCAAGATTTCATTGCAATATATATGAAAAGCCCCAAGCCCTAAAATACTAATATGCAAAGACTTGCATACTGATATAAAATATGTTCACAAAACCAATCAGCAAGAAAGAAAAATCTTTCAAATTGAGGAAACCCTTTCATAACGCAACCCCAAATTAGGGGATTATAAATAACTGAAATGTTTAGCACTAGAGAAGTAAATTCAAAGTTGCCTGTGAGTGGCCATGTACAACAGGATTTAATTGACAAAGTTTGGTTTATAAAATATATTACATTTTTTTCCTCAGGCAAAATTAGCAACAATCTGGAATAATTCAGATTTATTATGGGATAATTGTCATTGTTTAAATTTGTGGCAATATGAAAAAATGGCCCAGAGCCCATTTGGCTTTATCTAGCAGATGGAAGAAACCATCCTAGGGCAATAGTTTTCAAAAACAGTGTAGCTGACAAAGGTTTAAAAGGGCCCTACTTAGTGATAATTACATGACTTAAAGGGTTCCATAGAAAACTCATCTGTTTTCCTTTCCTGGTTTTTCTCATTCCAACCATATCTACTTGTTGGTCCTTCAAATGCAGGGTGCCTTTATATCCCAAATGCTGTGAGTGTTTTTCCCCCACCTAAGTTTTCATTTCAAAGAACACACTTTGAAAGTCTGGAGGTAAAACTGGGGGGAGAGGGATAATCATGCCACTTCCCCCCCCCCAATTAGTATATATTGCAGAAGAGTTTTCCTGTGTTGAAATTAACATGCTTTTGTAATGAGTAACATCTTAGTGATAGGGTTTCAATAAATTCAACGTACATTAATACAATCTGGCAGGCAGAGAACTGAAATTAGGACTTAGTTACCTCCTAAAGTCTCATTTCTATAACTAAAAAGGCTGCTTTATCAGTTCTAACAGTTATGCTGGGATTTATCCTTCAGTTAATTCCAATTTTTATGTTAAAAACATTTTATTCCAAAAAAAAAAAATTAGCTCATCTCATGGCTCATGAACTTGTAGAACAGGAGCAAGATAAATTCCTGTTTTAGACAGAAAACAGATCACAATAGTTAAATGGACTTTGTTTAATTCATTCACTGAGATACCTGCAATTGCAAAACTCCCAGTGTATGCTATTTTCCTACTAACCTGGGGAAACAACTTTGTGTGCTTTATCTTTTTTCCACTCAAATTGGCTCATCAAAAATGAATTGAAATTTGTAAAATTATCCAATAGAAGGTACATAATGTAAAACATCCTAGAGAAATGACGTGTTACCAGTGATGTACAGTTTTAAAAAACTCAGCCACAAAAAAAGTCAAAGCTAAAAACAAGATTTTTACTATGAATCAGTGCTTCTATTACCCTTCTGAAAGAAGTTATATTTTAATGTGATGTAAAGGCAAAATTGAACTTTTTTCTTTAAATTAAACACCTAATTTGTCCCTAAAATTACAAAGAATCAAAGTCTTTTACAAGTCAAGTGCAGTAAACTAAAATGTCCTTTCAGCACAAAGCAGCACTAGAGAAAGTGATAGGTGGGAGTTGACTAGTTTTGCAGTGGCTGCTCCATCAGTAACAGACAGACATCAGACGGTATCCATCCAGAGCACAGACACAACTACAGAGTGGATGCGAAGAATGTGTCACACACTTGGCTGATATATGTCCTTTGTCTTTGTATCTTTCTACTTTGAAGTGGACTTTTTAAAAGTTTAAATCAGGTTACGTAAGTTGGCTGCTTAAATAACAACATGATGAGGTATGAAAGCACTGAATATCCCTAACATTCAGCAGGATTTACCAGAGATGTATGATAACCTGTCAGGGGAACTTCCAAATAGTACATTTTGGGGTTATAATGAATTCTAGAAGAGAACAAGATTAAAGAGGTTTAAAAGGGTATTCTTTAAAACAGAAGTGAGCAACTTTTCTTTCAGAATTCATTTTGAACAGTATATCAACAAAAAAAATCTTCTCTGATAGTGTGTCCCAACATTGAGTCAAGATGGCCAACTAGCACCAAGAAGTCGTATTGAACTCAGTTGCAGTTCTCTTGGCAATTAAGCTTATTTTTTCATTCCGGTCCAAGCACAAATGTGGATCACTGAAGACAGTACTGGAAGCGCCAGTTGCAGGTACATTGCAGTTATCATTAAATGAGCCAGAAGGTAGAAACTTTTTATTTTATGGGGAGTTGACTGGGCAGTACTAGTAGGAGATGAAATGATTAGGGAACAATGAGGTTATTAAAAAAAAAAAATCACTGCCCTTATTTGGGTTGAACAGGTTATGTTGAGAAGATGATTATTTAAGATAAGGATGCTACATTAAAGGGATCATATATGCAGCATGAATACATTAGAATCAAGCTGCACCTGGCTAAGAAAAAAAAGTTTCCCTAAGTAACCTTTATTTAGTAAAAGTATGTGTTGTCTGCCAGTCACAGAGGGGAAAAGCACCTAGGGTAAACTCCAATTTAATGAGGACCTTGATCAGGACCACAAAGCCTGAAACATTTGTTTTAATGCAGAAACACAGCCTCTAGTCACACTGGTTGAGCCTGGGAAAATTGGAGGGATTTTTTGTTTTCTTTTTTTTCTTTTTTATTGAATTACAGGATATTGTTTCGATTACTAAGGATTCTAAATCTTCATACCAGCATTAGAATCGAACCACTTCCAAATCCTAAGACACATAAGACCAAAGAGAAGCAATAGCCATACAAATTAATATGTGCCCCTCTCCTTTCTGCTCTAAGGGAATCTTCAAACCAGTATCACATTTAAGAGTCAAAGTGTTAATTCTTCAGCATTCCTGACAACTAGAAAGCACATTCACTGAAGGCTGAAGGTGAGGGAGCGGATGGTTTTAACTTTAATATCTGTGAAGAATGGCGCCAATAGAGGAAAGAAAACCATCCAGTCTCAGTAAGGATTAATGCAAATTTGGCTAGAAAAGCCACCAGGTAATCCAAGGGTTCACTGTGGAAGAACTCATGAAAAGTACTCTGAAGTATACACAACAGGTCTAAACATCTCCCTTGTTGCAAGTAGTTGTGTGAAATTCAAGATAAAGGTTTAGTCTCATCTTTTAATATCAGTGTTTTTCCCCACTTTAAAGGGAATGAGGAGGAGTCCTCTTTTTCCCCCACAAAGAAAGGGAGCCACATTAATATGTGTATAATCCCATGACTCTTATAATATATAAGTGCGGATCTCCAAAGCCTAGGGATTTTCCATAAGAGTGGGCCGTTCTGGTTACCCTTTTTATTAGAAGGGTATTCCACCACAGAGAGCCAGAGGTTTTCCAGATGTGTGTAAGAGAGCAGGTGCGCAAGGCAAGCAAATGAGCGCAAACAGTATTATGGAAAACATTTGAGAAGTTAGCTCCATGAGGACTGTGGGCTCCACAAGAGGACTTGACTGGGTAGCCTGGTCTGACACAGGAACATGAAAGCAGAGTATTGCTTCAAAGCTGGAAACCTTCCATAGGAGCCTCACACTGCTGGAAGATGTACTGCTGCTGGCTAAGGTCAACCTGGGGTGCAATGCTGCTGTCCTCATCCTCGGTCCCGAAGTAATGCTCGATAAGATCAAAGGCCTTCTGGTAGATCTCCTGGTTTTCATGACTCTGTAAGAACTCAATTTTATCCAGACCTAGAATGGAAAAAAGAAAAATCTGTGTGTGAATACATATATATTTTTTGTATATATCTGTTGGAAATGCCAACGAAATTGTATTGTGCCATCTCTCCTTTCCTACTGTAAAGGAAGATTTTCTCCTCTACTTCTATCTTTAGTATTTTGTAACAGCACAGAAAATATCACTGGGATTACATTTGAATGCTAGTATTACACACTGACATCTTAAATACATATGCAAGCAACAACCAGTCCCCAGATGCAACTTCCATAACGGTCTTCACATCATTCAGTGTCCGAGGCCAGTAGCAGAAGTATTCCTTTTGAACTGTATCTATGACCTAATTAATTCTTGGCTCTGATCCAAGTTCAGAGCTTTTGAATATGTCAACAAACGAATATGACATCCTTAAAATAACAGCCAGAATCAATTTCTACTGCATAATCTAAGAAGTCCAACTGAAACAATTAGCCAACATATTCCCTTTACTAAGTTTGAGCCCATCAGAGCTAGGTTTTGCTTTTACTTGCAGGCATAAGCAAGCTGACTGCTATAGCAATACTGGAAATAAATGTTACTATTGCTCAAAGGAAAAAAAATACATATTCTTATATATCACATTAAAATACATATACATAAAAAAAATTAACAAGTTACTTCTGTGGAGAAAGATCTCCAGGTACAGGAACATTTTCCTTTTTTATACATTTCAAAATATACTAAGTAGGTATAGCTTTTTTTTTTTTTAAGATTTTATTTATTTATTCATGAGAAACAGAGAGAGAGAGGCAGAGGAAGAAGCAGGTTCCCCATGGAAGCCTGCTGCAGGACTCGATCCCAGGATCCCGGGATCACAACCTGAGCTGAAGGCAGACATTCAACCACTGAGCCACTCAGGTGCCCCAGGTGTAGCTTTTATAATCAGATTTTTTTTAAATGGTAAATTGTTAAAATAATTTTGGAAAACAGTTCTGCATTATCTGGTAAACGAAGAAGAACATACCCTGTGATCCCTAATTCCAATCCTAGGAATAAACAAACCCTAGAGTAGTGGTTGAAAACCACTATGGTTTTGGCTATGCATTAAAAAATCACTTAGGAAACTAAAAGGTTAATATACATTAGTAATCTAATGATGAAGAGTACAGTTAACACTGAGATTGGAAGAATGAAGAAAACAAATGGCACATATTGAACCTTCAAGATGAAACTTTTAGGGATCCCTGGGTGGCGCAGCGGTTTAGCGCCTGCCTTTGGCCCAGGGCGCGATCCTGGAGACCCGGGATCGAATCCCACGTCGGGCTCCCGGTGCATGGAGCCTGCTTCTCTCTCTGCCTCTCTCTCTCTCTCTCTCTCTCTCTCTCTCTCTCTCTCATAAATAAATAAAAAAAAAATTTAAAAAAAAAAAAAAAAAAAAAAAGATGAAACTTTTAGAGTCAGGCACACTTTAAGAACACAAGAATTGGGAGACACAATCCAAAATGCAAACTCTAAATAAATCTTACAAGAGAAAAGGAATAGAATCTGGCATCATCTACAGTAGATACAGATATTCTTGAGGCTCAGATGGAGTAGTAAAAATTCAAGAGTACCCACGAGGGCAAGCAAGCAGAGTCCAGGAACTGGGAAAATCCTTAGGGTCCAATGGCTAAATTGAAGGGTACTCACTTCTCTTCACAATTAATGCATATTCTTTTCCAGTTCTGCCTATTAAACAATATTATTCATAAGAACAAATTTTTCAAATGAGTTTGCACTCACTGACAGATGTAGACAAGTCAGAAAAGCAAGAAGAAAATTTCAGGACATCTATTAAATACACTATCTTACCATATGCTTCTTCAATCAAAGCGCAGTAAGGGTTAATGCCAGTGCCATTCCTTTTGGCTTCTTGTTCTCCAAGCCTCAGGATATTTTCCAAGCCATTTAGGGCAACCTGTACAATCTTAGAGTCCATGACTGTGAGGAGATCACAAAGTGGCTTGATACAACCGAGTTCTACGAGGTACCTAAATTAATACAAGGAATAATTTAGTTAAAGCTTTCAATTTCATAAAACTTTTATGAGATAAGTGGGTCATCCTCCAACTATAGAGATAAAAAAAAGCACCCATTCAACCTAACTGGCTACACCTTCTCACAAAGCTACAAATACATGAAACAAAACCAATTCTCTAAAACCATCTCCATTTATCCCCCCTCCAACGTTACTGGACTCCAAGAAACTGAATACTCTTACTCTGAATATGAGCAACTCATCAAAACAGTATACTTTTGGCTAATTTCATTTTTGTTTCTGTAGGTAGCCACACCTCTGAAACAGGTGCTAAAGCCACCATAGACCCCAAAAGGCCAATTCTATTTTGTACAAAGAACTCTTAAAATCCCCAAAAAAACAAATAATTTAAAAATGGTCAAAAGATCTCATGGCAAATAAAATATGAAAAGATACACAACGTTAATATATATCATCAGGGGACTGCAAATTAAAACAGCTTCTTAACCGACCTGGGTGGCTCGGTCGTTTAAGAAGCTGCCTTCATCCCAGGTCATGATCCTGGGGTCCTAGGACTGAGCCCTGAGTCAGGCTCCCTCCTCAGTGTGGAGTCTGCTTCTCCTCCTGCACCGTCCTCCGCAACATCCCTGCAACATCGCCGCTCATGCGCATGCTCCATCTCTCTCACTCTCAAATAAATAAAAATCTTTAAAAAAAAAATGCCACATCTATTAAGATGCAAAACACAACAATACCAAATGCTGACAAGAATGAGGGCCAACAGGAACTCTCATTTTTTTGCTAGTGGGACTACAACACAAGATAATCACTTTGGAAGGTGGCTGGCAGTTTTTGCAAAGCTTTCCATACAATCCAACAATCATGCTGTGGACATTTACCCAACTGAGATGAAAACTTAGGTCCATGCCAAAACCTGTACACATTTATAGCAGCTTTATCCATAATTCCAAAAAAACCCATAAGTAACCAAGATGTTCTTAAATAGGTAAATGGATAAACTGTAGTGTATCCAGACAATGGGTTATTATTCAGTGATAAAAAGAAATAAGCTGTGAAAAGACATGAAGGCAATTTAAACATACTAAGTCAAAGAAGCCAGTCTGAAAAGACTCCATGCTATGTGATTCCAAACATGACATTCTAGAAAAGACAAAACTTTTATAAAGACAATCAAAAGTGGGGTGCCTAGGTGGCTCAGTTGGTTAAATGTCTAACACTTGATTTTGGCTCATGTCATGATCTCAGGGTCATGAGATTGAGCCCTGTACAGATCAGGTTCTGTGATGGGTGTGGAGCCTGCTTAAGATTCTTCCCGTCTGCTCTTCTCCCCCCCCCCCCCAAAAAAAAAAAAAAGACAATAAAAAAAAATAGTGGCTGCCAGGGATTTGAGGGGTGGGGGTAAAAGAGTAGTAATGAGGATTTTTTAGGGCAGTAGAACTATCCTGTATATCACAACAGTGGTAGAAATAGGACATGCATTCACCAAAACCTACAGGATTATACAATACAAAAAGCTTTCAGCTCAGGAACACCTGGGTGGCTCAGCGGTTGAGTGCCTGCCTTTGGCCCAGGTCGTGATCCTGGAGTCCCGGGATTGAGTCCCACATCAGGTTCCTTGCATGGAGCCTGTTTCTCTCTCTGCCTATGTTTCTTCCCAACATCCCCCTCCCCCCACCCGTGTGTGTGTCTGTCATGAATAAATAAAATCTTTAAAAAAATAAAAATAAAAAGCTTTCAGCTCAGCTCATGATCTCAGGATGCTGGAATCAAGCCCTGCACTGGACTCCTCACTCAGTGGGGAATCTGCTTTTCTGCCTCTATCCCTCTGCTCCTCCTCCACTTGCACTTTCTCTCTCTCTAATAAATTAACCTTTAAAAACAAAAACCAAGCTTTATTTATGATTATAAACGTTAGTTGCAAATTTGGAAAACACAGAAAAGTATAAAGAAAAAATACAGAGATTAACCACCACTATTATATCCCACTATTCCTTCCTCTGTGTTCTCATTTTTTAATTTTTTTTATTTTTATTTATTTATTTATTTGCTTATTTATTTATTTATTTATTTATTTATTCATTCATGAGAGACAGAAAAGAGACAGAGAGAAAGAGGCAGAGACACAGGCAGAGGCAGAAGCAGGCTTCATGCAGGGAACATGATGCGGGACTCGATCCCGTGACTCCAGGATCATGCCCCAGGCCAAAGGCAAGCGCCAAACCGCTAAGCCACCCAGGGATTCCCTGTGTCCTCATTTTTATGAAGGGTACCCACCTACCATCTTCCCCAGTTACCTCTGACTCTTCCCTTTCCTTGCTACTTAAAGCCTGCCAGCAAGTCCTACAGAACCTTCCTTCCCCTCCTGAGATCCATATCTCATGCTACCATCTTAATCCGGGCTGTATACTAACTACTGCAATGGCATCTTAATTGCTCTTTCCTCCTCAAAATACTATGTTCTTATATTACTCTCAAAGTTAAAGACAATGAGTCTAATCAATACTCACGACTAAGGCCTTCATCCCAGTTTCCAAAACCCACCAATTCTTAATTCTTCATCTTGCAAAAGCATAACCTATAGCAATATTGATTTGCCTCTTCCAATAACATTACCTGTGCACATTCCCTCACACCCTCATACTATTTGCTCTCCTCCACAATAACCAAACTTCTACCCAATGGCAAGTTTCATCTCTTCCATGAAACTTTCTCTAATTCAAGACAATATTCTTCCTAAGAACCCATGTATTAGCATTTGATTATATTTAACCTAAAAATTATGGGTATTTCCTAAGTTACTCTAATTGATTCTTGCATCTAAATCTTCTCTACTGAATAAGAATAAGCAAAATCACACAAATGCCTTTTGTCAGTGATAAAGTCAGTTTATTTTCTGTGATTTGGACTGTAATAATTTTGTAATAATTTTTCAACTCTTCATTTGGTTAAGAAGAAACTGCTAGGAGATTGATCATGAACTTCATTAATATTAGTAGCTATACTGAATTTTAAAAAGGAATAGTAAGTACCCTTTCCACTCTTCTTTAAACAGAGCAAAATACCCTTGAATACTTTCTGATGAAATTTACCACAGTATTTTAGGAATGTTTTAAAAATATGTATACAAGTTTAAATATTACAATTAAGAAACCGTATTATAACTTCTACATTACTGCCATTACTGGGATAAATGCCATTATCAGTGGTGGCATATTTATAATCATAATACCCCAGAACCAGAACTAGAATCTTGGGAGGTTGAAAAAGACCTTAATCTCATACAAACTGCTTCTGAAGACCACTAGAAATCTTCCTTAAAAACCTGTCCATGATGAAGTTTACCAAAATAGCTATTTGCAGTGTTAATCTATTTTAAACATTTTATTATTTTAGGTACAGAGTTATCTTCTGTACAGAGTTATCTTCTGTACCTAATCAACTTCTGAAATGTTAGGACTACCTTTTACATTTTTAAACTCCAAACAGAGCACTGAAAACTAATATGGTTAAGTGCTGACATTTAACCCACAAAGCAACAATATGAGAAATTGCTTTATTTTTCTGATATTATATATAAGGAAGGCGTTACTATTGCAACACTCGTGTAACCCCTCATCTGAATTCCCCATAAAGAAAGTTAAGGCAGGCTAGGAAGAGTCTAAGTTCCATTTATCTTTTCATCACTGATCTTTTTTTTTAAATCTGAAATACTGAATGTCCATAATTTATCATTTAATTATATAATATTCCTTTATTTTTATTTTTATTTTTTTTATTTTTTTATTATTTTTTTATTTTTTTTATTTTTTTATTTTTTTTATTATTTTTATTTTATTTTTTTTATTTTATTTTTATTTTATTTTTTTTATTTTTTTTATTTTTTTATTTTTTTTATTTTATTTTTTTTATATAATGTTCCTTTAAGGAACTGATTCCTGTCCATTTTTTTTGCCTTCTATAGCTATTAAAATTATAAGCCACCCAAGAGGCCATTTAAGTCTCAAGCTAATACAGCTTCCTTTGCAGAGTATTAATAGGACTTTCGGGAGACACTGCCTCTAGTGAATTTGGCATTTTATTCTAAGATAAACCTCTTTTAAGTCTGATCAAATTCTATTAAAATACCTAAACTAAAAATAGCAAGAGTTAGATGCTAAAGTTGGACTCCAAGGATTCTACAAGTAACCTTCTACACTAAGATTTTTCTGACCAAAAAACTCCAGAGTAGGCCAAACAACTGGTTATAAATAACTTCTTTCAAACTTCAACTGTGCTTTCTATTATCCTGGAATTATTTCAGCAAGAAGGAATGGGAGAATTAAATACACATTTGAGTCTAGTTATGAAACTCAGAACAATCTTCCAAGAGGTTAGAACTGAGCACTCATAACTAGTAGACATAATTTTTTTTTAATTTACTAGATGCTACCTGGCTAGTACTTACTTGATCTGTTCAGCTGACCCTCCAGAAGTTGCATTTGTGATGGCCCAAGCTGCTTCTTTCCTTGTCCGAAACTCGGCAGTTTGTAATATACTAATGAGGGCTGGGAAAATGTTGGCATCTATCACAGTCTGAAATTAAGTAAAAAATTAAATGAAAAAGGAAATTACAAAATTTGTAAAAGTGTTCATGATACTAATTATAACTTTTCAGGTAGCTTTCCTAATGATACCTCTCCCCCGTGTTAAAAATTAACTGGAAGGAGTTTAAGTCCTCTTACCCCTAACCTTTCAACCATACTTGATTATCACTGGTAACACCCTCCCTGGAGTCTGGGATTTTATAATCTCCTAATTTTTTCCCTGAGTTCTTTTCTTTGTTGTCTCGTTTCATTCACAGTAACAAATTACAAAAGTTCTATTTTGTGTTCTCTGTTAGTCTCATTTCTTTCACAGCATCCAACTCTGACTTGTGTATTGCAACCATCCAGTCCTCACTTCTGGGTGCTCCACCCCAAGATGGCCAAAAGCTTGCTTTAGATCTGCTATCCACTTCAAACATCATCCACCCTCTCTATATAAGTTCTCCTTCTCAAACCTTTCTTTTTGTATATTTACTTATTTATTCTAAATTTCATCAGTCACTAAGTCTCCTTTACATTCTCAATTTAAAACATCCCGAGCCACCTTTTCCCTTCCCCTTTTAGCATTGCCTTGATCCAATTCCAACCCACCACCTCCCACCAGACTGCCAGCATAGCCTGTAGTTGGACAGAGTACTTTTACTCACTCCTCATATATGAACACTAAAACAGTCTGCTTCAAATTATGTCCCTCATTTTTCTCCTTAGCTCAAAAACCTAAAATGAATTCATATCATTTCCTAAATACAGAAACCGACAAATTCTACATAGGAGCCTGACAGCAGGCAATCAACTATAGCTGAAATCACCTCATATGAACTGTTATAGCTATCAATCTTAGTCCCTGGCAGCATTCTGGCTTTCTGTTTTGTTTGTTTCAAGTCTTTATTTAAATTCTAATTAGTTAATATGCAGTGTAATATTGGTTTCATGAGCAGAAGTTAGTGATTCATCAACCATGCTTTCCTGATCAAGAACTCTATCATACTAGTGAAGGAAGCCAACAAAGTCTAGTGGAAAGACATGTCCTCTTGATCCTGTCATTTACTAGTGCTGCCCTTGAGCAAATCACTTTATTTCTCTCATCCTTAGTTTCATCAAATGAGAATATTAGATGAGATAACCTCTATGGTTCCACTCTGCTCAAAGTCCCATAGGTCTGTGTTTTATTTTTTATAACCAGTTGTTTAGCCTTTCTCATGGCCTATGCTGAATGCTTTGGCCCACTGCTTGCTTTTATCTTCCATTTGGGTTACCCTCTCATGTAATATAAGAACAAAATTAAAGGGCGGATAACCATTTAGAGAAATATGGGTCCCCAAAGGTTTTATGAAAAACTAAAGTTACCTAATACATGGGTCCACTAGAAAAAAAATATTTTACTTGGCAAGAATAAAGCCCATCTGTTTAGTATAAAGATCAAAACATTTTGAAAATTTAAGACCCTCTGTCTTGTCTTACAAATCATCAAATATTAAAGGCAGAGGGAAAAACCAAGACCAAAGCGTAAGTTTCAAAAATCTGAACTTCTCTAAGGTAGGATTAAAAAAAAAACAACAACAAAAAGTAGTAAACTATACAAGATAAGAATGTTGGAAGTTAATGATCTCCAAGGCAATAATGAAAAACAAATCTAAGGCTAACTGAAAAAAAAAACTAAAACTTGCCAATAAAAAATAGAAGAAAAAAGGACATGCTTTGGGATTACCTGGATCTGTGCTCTATTTCCAGCTGTGATATTAGATATTGTCCAACATGCTTCCTTTTTGATAGATTCCTTTGGGCTACTCAGCAAATGCAATAAACTCTGCAAAGCTGAGCAATTCAAAATTACCTAAAAGGAAAAGTTTCAAACTTAATCTCTTTTGATCCAAAAAGAAGTAAATGTTTTTAACTCATTTTAGGAACAATATAAGCAAAGAAATAAGGTCTGTCCTTGAAATTTTAGAAATAAATAACTTTATATATGTAGAAAAGTATTCAGTGGCCATAAGAATTAATTTCTAAGATTATTAAAGTTTTGTGATACATATTACAACTGTGTAACTGCTCCTTCATAAGGCATAATAATGTGTCCCTTCATCTTCCTTTCCCTACAGAATATTAAAGGTCTTTTGAATGGGTAAATATATCAAGTGGCCAGAAATTCAAAAGTGGTCTCAGATTTTTTAAGTCTCTGATAACATTCTACCCAGTAGTCAATCAACAAATACATACTTAAAGAAGTATGCCAGGTGCTTTAGAGGACACAAGGATAAAAAGGATATGTCCTCAGCTATCAAACAGCTTACAAAGATGAGGAAGAATGTGACAAATACACACGAAGGAGATCTACTCTACCAAAACTAAAATCATAAAGTTATAATGATTGAAATAATATGTGGTGGCTCAAGAATCAATCACTGAATAACAGAACAGGTATCTCATCCAGAAATAAATGCAGGTAATTATAAGTAATTAAATATATAATAAAGTTCTATGAGATTAACTAGTTGAAAAACTTTTATTTATTTTTGTGAGAGAGCAAGTGAGCGCGCATGAAGTGGGGGGCAGAGGGAGAAACAGACTCCCCACAAGCTGAGCAAGGAGCCCCGTATGTGACTTGATTCCAGGACCCTGGGATCATGACCTAAGTCCAAGGCAGACGCTTAAACGATGAGCCACCCAGGCACCCAACTTTTTATTTTTGAAAAGTATTTTTTTCAGAGTCAATTCTTAACCAATTACCAAAATAAACCCACAACCAATTTAGAGTAAACCTAAAAACCACACAATAAAAACAGAAGACAGTATCAATAAATAGCTGGTTTTGGGATAGTGAAGGACTTTCCAAGCATAAAAACAATGGAAGAAATTACAGGGAGAAAATAATAGAAATATTTGCATGTCAAAAAAATACAAAAATTAAAATGCACACTACATAGTATTAAAAAAAATTGTAACAGGTAAGATGGTTGCTGTCTTTAATATATGTAAATTGTTAAAAGACACTAAAATTTTAATACATTACCTACCTCACAAATAAAAGAAATACACATTAAAATGAAGCCATTTTTTGCCTATTTAATTCATACAGCTCAAAAATTAAACGTGGTTAAAGAAACACAATCTTAACAGTATTCAAAGATACTACAAAGCAATTTTTAAAAGCCAAAGATGTGATCTAGAAAATAAACATGTCAAAAAATAATTTAAAAAAACACTGTCTTTAACTTGTGACTTGGTATGGAGTAGTCAGGAAAAAAGACTGCGGCGGTGAGGGGAATGTCTTAAAACACGGATAGGATTTTACAAGCAAAGAGGGAGGACATAGCAGATAAAGGCTAGAAATGAAAAAGTGCTGAGACAAGCTACCACAAAATACCAAAATATGGAAGAGTTCTGTACCCCCAAAATTAACAGTAGGCTACAAGAAAGAATGCAACTAAAATCTTCTTGAAGTACAAATTCTTTAGTCTTTCAAAGTTCTTTATCTCAGTCATTAAAGAACTTCATTGTTTCTGAGATGAAAGTAGTATGAACAAGGTTGTTTTAGGAAATATTAAGCTGTAATTAGGAGGAGTCAACTGAGGGAGTAAAATGCTGGGGGGAAAAGGAAGACAAATTAGGTGGATACAGCAACAGCCCTTCTGTGAGAGAAAACATGTGCCAACTAAGGGTAAGCAGATAAGGATACCAAAACACTGAAAGTCAAGAGCTGGTGACTGTGCTATACAAAGTGTGAGAGATGAAAACACCAAATATGACTGTAAAGTTTCAATAGGGAGTGAATAGTTACCTCATTAATTGAAATGGGAAAAAAAAAAAAGACTTGGAAGCAGCTTTCTGGGGGAAAGAAGATAAACTGTGAGAGACATAAATCTGAGACATGCAAGCAGACTATTGGAGATCCAGGAATAGAACTTAAGGGACATCAGAACTAGATGTAGACAGAACTTCATTCAGTAGTTTTTGAGTCCTTACACATTGTGCCAGAACTCCTAAGACTACAGAAGGACTAAAATGAACAACATTGACTCCGGTCTCCCACTAGAATCTGGCAATCTCATAATTAGACAGTTACGGTACAGTGTGATCCGTGCTATGACAGATGAAACAAAAGGCAGCACTTAAGAGTGTGGTAGCAACAAGGCTTCTCAGAAAAAATAATATTAACAGGATATTAATATGATTAATTAAGACCTGAAGAATGAGGCGACATTCAAAGCAGAGTATGGATCTGTGTAAGGAGTGGTCAGAGCAGGGATGGGGACATGGGAGTTACGTTCGGTACAGAGGGAAGAATGTATTAAAACTTAGGGATGAGTGTGGTCACAGAGAATCCAAGGAATAAACATAGAAAAACCACAGAGCATAGCATAGGGAAAGAAAGACAGAAACTTTTTTTTTAATTTTAGAAAGTATAAAGGAATATATTAAAAAAAAAAAAAAAAAAAAAAACCTCCTTTCCATTCCTGTATCCCAGCAACCCAGGTCTCTACAGAGACAACCAATGTTACTAGTTTCATGTGTCTCCTTCCAGATAAATTTTATGCAAATATAATTAAGCATATATGTTGTTTTCTTCTCCTCTCCTCCCTGCCTTTTATATATATAGTAAAGATCCTACACACTATTCCGCCCCTTGTTTTTCTTTTTAAATGATAGAACCTGGAGATATTTCTGTAGCAGTGCTCAACAGTTTCTTCATTCTGGTGCATAGCATTCCATTAAACAGGTGCCAGATTTTAAAGGATCTTAAACATCCTCTAAGGACAATAGGAGACCATAAAAAATTATAGGTAAAAGAATGACATGATGAAATTTGCATTTTATAAGCATCCTTCTGGTGATACAGGAATGCAACAAGAAATGTCTGAACTAAGCACTACAAGGGATAATTAGAGACAGCACCTAGTGACTGATGAGAAAGGTGGAAGAGGAATAATCCAGCTAATGTCCAAGTTTTTGCTGTGGTCAACTGTTGGTGTTGTTCACCAAGGTAAAATAAATAAGCAGAGGTGCCAGCATATCAAGGAAAATAATGAATACCATTCTGGACAGCATATATTTAAAGTAAATATTAGAGCCGGAAGACACCTTCAAGTACAAAACCAAATTTTAGAAATTAGAAAAGTGAAGACATTAAATGCCTTCCTGCAGGTCAGGGCTGGTTAAGCAAGAACTAAGGGGAAAACCTAATTCTCAATTTCAATCAGGCTGCCCCAGGGTGATGGCTGAAGTTACACATAGTATCAGTGAATAATTATCCCCTCCAGGGCATAATCCCACAAACAAGAAAGAACAGGAAAAGGAACTTGCTAAGGAGAAATGATCAGTGAAGCAGAAGACCAAAAACACTTCAATACCATGGAAGCCTAGGAAACGAATTTTAAAGACAATGCCAGTATATCTGAGAGATAAAGAAAAAAGCTAGAACAGTCCACTGTGAATGATATATCTTGATATAGAAGCTGAATAGGGGAGGGGGGGTGACATTAAGAATAAGAGAGAATCCTCTGAATCCTCTTCACATAGGAGACTAACCATGTACAAAAATGGGAAGTTACTAGAAATGAGACAAAGATGACAGAGGAGGATGCTACCGGAGGCTTCCGGTGCTCACAAGAACCACTTCAAGTAAAAGGAGTAGTGGGAAAATAAACTTGACTAACAAAGGGTAAGTTCTATCCAGGGGAAGCCAAAATTGCTATAAACAACAGGTCAAGAGAGAGCCAGTGAAGGTACTGAATAGTAGCTGCTAAGGCAACATTTTTAACAAACATTAATGAAACAAAGTGACAATTCTCCCTAGTAACATAGAGTTAAATACTGTAATAGAAACAATCACAGGGTTCAATGTACTGTGTCTTACTGAAAAAAAATAGTTACATTTACTCTTACCTGCGTCTGAATATCATCTCCTGTGACAATGTTTCCCACAGCCCGCAAAGCAGGAGAAACCACTTTATAATCATTATGCCTGCAACCATGAAAAGAAATGTTAATCCAACAGTTTTATCCTTAGTCTCTCTTCCTTAGGACTGAAATCCAAACCAAATAATGTGATGGGACTTTAGAGCACAAAGGTAGCTATGGTGGTTTTTAAGGAAATGCTATGAGGTTGTGTTTGGTATCCCCTGGAAGACCTATCTTACTCTTTATTTAGTATTTCTGGATAAAGACTACAAATCTTTCTTAATAATCTTTCCCAGGTATTCCATCACCTGGATTCCAAGATCTCCCTCTCATTCTTTAATATAGTTTTCACTTCCTCTTTATGACTTATTTTTAAAGAGAGCTGGGTGGGGGGGCGCATGGGGTAGAGGGAGAGAGAATCTTAAGCAGGCTCCATGCCCAGCAGAAAGCCTGATGCAGGGCTCCATCTCATGACCCTGAGGTTCATGACCTGAGCCAAAATCAAGAGTTGGATGCTCAAATGACTGAGTCAACCAGGCACCTTAGGAATGACTATTTTTAGTGGCAATATGCCTTCTGCTCTCTATCCAGTGGTTGGTCTAAGGTCATTAATCATTAGCTGAATTACACAGAGCTTTCCAAATGTTCCTGCTGAAGGACTGCTCACAGCAAAAGAATAAGCAGTTCTTTATAGAAGCCTCACAATAAACAGATCTGACATCAATATAAGTAACAAAAGCCGCCCAAAGCACATTAAGTCAGTATCACGTATTAGTTAAAATATTTATCAGCATCTAGAAAACTAATAAACTAATATAGGGACAAAAGAACAGACACACTTTAAGATATCTTACATCAAAAGCTCCACAAGTCTCCTACATACTCCTGCATCAATGACGGCTTGAATTTTATCATTAGGGCCATCTGACAGATATGAAAGGGCCCAGCAGGCATCAGCCAGGACATCAGTGTCACTGACAAATAACAACCAGGAAAGCACATTCAGACAGGGGGAAACCTGTAAAGGGAAGATGATACAATAATGAAATTCAAAAGAATAAAAGCCAAAGTGAGGTGAGAAACTCTTAAAGGCAACCAGGCATACACATGTGGTTAACTTTGGGGGTGATTAATACTTCTAGAAACGGAGTAGCAAGTGGCCAAGTGGCCATCTCCATCTTTGGGAATGCGGTCAGTGCCTTGCAGTTTACTTTAATGAGGTGGTCATAGAACAAGGAAAATAATTTCAGAGACTGAAGAATATACCAGTTCTCAGAGTGAGATTCCTTGTTGAAACAAACTTTCACAGGTGGTAAAGCTAAGACATTCTGTGTTTTAGATACTTTGCTATGAACAAAAAATGCTAAGTTTTAAGATTCATTCAGAGCTTTGTACACAGTCGGTGAAAATTTATCCCAAATTACACAAAAACAAACAACGAAAAACCCTATTTCTCTAGATAAAATTAAACATTAAACAGTTAAAATTCTAACATTTTAAATTTTATGAAAAATTGTAATCCTTCTGTTCACATTAATATTTATCGAGTTCTACCTTGTCTGCCCATTTCCTACAGCATTATCCTTACCTTTGCAAATTCTGGAGGCGGACTTTTCCCTCTACAGAGATTAGACAAAGCCCATACTGCATTCCGGGTCATGGTGAGGCGGTTTTGCTTTGAAAATAACCTGTAAGCATGATGATACGATGGTAAACTCTGTAATGGATATTAATTACCTCATAGCATATGATAAATACTAAACCTAATGTTACTGATAAACATGTCTTTAAATAGCTTTTCTCCAGAATAATAAAGTTGAATTAATTCTAACAGCACCAATTCAGAATTTTGGCCCTAGAGTAAGATAGAGTCCCTGAAGAAATAATCTGAACTAGTAGGAAAATATCTGTAATGAAAAATAATGGAAAATCCAAAACAATTTCTAAAGATGCACTGCTTTCTGAGGAACTTTCTATATTTCTACTACTCAAAAAATAGTAGTAATAATAGAAACAAACTTACTGCAGAAGTGGGGGAAGAATATTGCAGTCTAAGACATAGTCCCTGCACATGGTACTATCTCCAGCAATGTTGCCAAGAGCCCAGACTGCCTGTGAAAGAATTACTCATTAATGATAGGCTGTGTAGTGTAATTCTCTCATAATTCTTTCAGGAAAGATGCCAAAATACCACAATAACTCTTAACAAAATTATATAGCAATTAATCAACATATATAGGCATGAACTATTAACACTTCTAAGTTCATTATCAGGGAATCAAATGCAGTAGTTGTAGGACTGGGGAAAGACTTAAAATATTATAACGTGGAATATGAACACTCATGGTATAAGCTTATTAAAGGTAGGAACCAGTTCTTATACATATTCTTTACCTCAGGGGACACCACCCCTAAGTAACATTCCATACACCCCTTGGTACAGAGCAGAGATTCAAATGGCTTATCAATCTCTGATAAAAATGTATTCTAAGCTTGCTTACAAAAGAAAACAGTGAACAAAGAATTTAAGAGCAATCAAAATGCAGAAAGCTGTTAAACTTCTGGGGGTAACGGATATATTATCTTGACTGATGGTTTCACAGGTAAATACATATGTCAAAACTTATCAAATGGTACATTTTAAATATAGCAATTTTCTGTATGTAAATTATACCTCATTTAAGCAGAAGAAAATCCTGCTCATTTAGCATTGACTTCTATTTATGAATTTTATAAAGTCTGCAGTAATAAAAAATTCACGTTTTCTAGCTCTTTTTCTGCATAAAAGTAGCAAAGACCTATTACTTCAGTCAATGCTAGAGATCCCACAAGTAAAAGCTCCGTAACTACTTACGTGGTCTACTACTAAGGCTGGGGCACCTGGCTGGCTTATTTGGTTAAGCGTCCAGCTCTGATTTTGGCTTAGGTCATGATCTCAGGGTCATGCCCCTTGTCAGGCTCCACGCTCAGCGGGGAGTCGGCCTGATATTCTTTCTCTCTCTTCTCTCTCCCCCATCCTATTATCCCCTCCCCCTGCTCATATGCACTCTCTAAAATAAATAAATAAATATTAAAATTTAAAAAGTATATAGGGCTTGGGGCACCTAGCTGGCTCAGTTGGTGGAGCATGCAAGTCTTGATCTCAGGGTTCTAAGTTCAAGACCCACACTGGGTATACGGATTACCTAAAAAATAAAATCTTTAAAAAATAATAATAAAATAAAAATAAAATGTATATATAGCACTTAAAAAAATTTCAGGGTTACAAGGGGAAAATGGTTTTATGTTTCCAGAAGAGATGCTGCCTACATTCACTATGAAATATTCCCTTCTGGTTAGATTTCTATAACACTCTCTGTGATGAACCACGGATCACCACAGCCAGGTGGTAAAACTGAGGCCCTAAATGTAGGACCAAAGGAAAAAATGGTATTCTTTCACCTGTTTCTCTTTGCTTCATTTTTTTTTTACCTGCTCCTGGACATCTTCAAATTCTGAGCTGAGCAACTCTATGAAGATAGGCACAGCTCCTGCCTGAATCACAATCCGGGTCTGAAGAGAATTCCCTGAAGCAATATTTGTCAATACCCAAGCTGATTCAAACTATAAAAATAAAAATAATTTTATTATCTTATTAGCATTTAATAGCTTGTTTTTAGCTCTAACAATAAGGTTTTCTGTATATGAAGAAAAGAATATGAAATCATTATTTGCACATAATTATCAGATGGATTCTGGTATCAATTTTAAATGGAGAATTCCCAGTAGAAATACCTCAATCTAGAAGAATATTCTGGATGTCTAAAATTTCAGACCGAAGTAGAACTGACATTAAGACCATAAAAAGAATGAGGGACTGCTTCATATGCTGATATAGTGATCTCCCAAAAAAATAAATTAAAAAAAAAAGCCTAACTGTACATTAAGATAGCTTCATATTATATTTTCTAAAAAGGCTCAGAAGGAATATATGCATTAATTTACTTATGGTATAGAATATCTCTGGAAGGCGTCATAAAAAATCATAAATAGTTGTTACCTATAGAGGTAGGGGTGAATGGGAAACCTCTCATCGTAAAACCTTATGTACTATCCTTTGGCCTTAAACCATATTATCTAATACAAAATACTTCTATAGGATGAAGTAAAAAGCAGAGAGGATGTTAATGTAAAATGTTTAAGACACAAGCACACTGAAAAAGGCAACAGATATTTTAAATAACTGAGCCAAAAGGAGTTAACTCACATTCAACTAATAGAAATGGCAACTTCAGAGCATAAGAGCTTCTGACAAAATGAGAGGGCTCCAAATTAAGGTGCAGAGGTTAAGACTTTTTTTTTAAGAACATTCTTAAAGGTTGATAAACTGGTAAACAGAAGGTATGAAGGAAATCATGGCCAACAAAAAGTATACTATTTTAGTAATCTGCCCATCTCTACAATAATTTGACTCTGTAGCCTAAAATGAAGAAATCCAAGAATGAACTCTTAAAGTTCTATTTACTTAGGAGTTCTTATTAAACTACAGTTTGTCACATGACAGCTGCCTTTCAGTTAACCCAAAAGCTTTCTGAGTCATGTGACAAACTAAATCATTAATCACTGGAGTTGCAGGGAGGAAGGGCAGAGGACATGGGATGACCATATAATTAGCATAGTCTAAAGCCATGTGAATGACAGCAAATTCACAGAAGACGCTTAAAGAAAGGGATGTTCCAAGAAACCTATAAATGTGACATACACAAATGAGATACAGTACAGCCTAAATGGACAATGATATTATGGCAACAAGGAGGACCAGACCAGGAGCACCACTGTTAAAGGGAAAATATTTTCTTTTAGGTAACTTTGTTCAGAGTTCAAGAGACTTCTAAATCTGAGGATCACAAAATAAAAACTCCATCCCATATCTCCATAATTAAATCACTCCTGAAACCAGCGCTCTAACCCTTTTCAATCTGTCTGAACTGAAACTTTACATTTATTCAGTACTTTATATCTTCAAAGCATTACTCACATATGTTCCTCACAACATCCCAGAGAAGTGTGGCTTTTGCAGTTTATGACTGAGGAAACCATGAGAAAAATATCCAACAATCTAATAATTTAAGTTATGCAGCCATTCAAAGAGACCTAGATTACAGCGTCCCAATCGAGTATACTTAGAAGTCCAGCCAGTCTCCTCTCAGACACACACCTGTAACACTGACAAGAATCTTTCAATTGCTTGGAGTTTTGCTATTTAGGGCAAAAAATTTCAAATAATGATATGCCAAAGATATGCCAGATTATTTAGGAGATGCTAAAAACAGTACACCTATAATGTAGCTTCCTTTGCTTTCTAGGAAAACTAACTAGCAGAGTTAAAATTGATTAACAGAGACAGATAATATAAATACAAAAGCAAACCTTTCTGCCAGAGGACAGGCTCCAAGCTGAACAAAGAATCATCAGATACCACAGACACCAAGCCAAAGGAATGAGAACTATGAAGAATGAGTGAGATGGGTATACATACCAGTCTATATCTAAGAGAAAATAGACTGTGGTGAGATTTTGATGTAAATAAAATGGTAACAATGACCTGTGTAGGTGAAGGCTTGTTAAAGAATTATCAATGAGAAAAAATTATAATACTCATTGCTGCCAGAGTTCAAACTGCTCTTTATCTGACGAGGTTTAGTACAGGGGTCTCACAGGAAACGAGAGGGAATTCCAGATGCTACTGAAGAGAATGAAATGGGAGAAGCAAAACAAGGTGACAATGAATAGGAAAATATAATAAGCTAAACATGGATGGAAAAAAATTGGAAATTAGGATATCTGAAAAAAAGAAGAATGTACCAGAGTTATGTTTATTACTAAGAAGTACACAGTGATGACAACCTCTGAAAACAAGATTCAGGGCCTCACTTGGCAAGAACAGAAATCAGAAAGCATCAGAGACAGAGACAGATAAGTAACTTACAACCAGAGAGCTGCTGAAAATCATAATCTGCATGAACAAGGCATTCTCTCTCTCTTTCACACACACACACACACACTGATTATTTTGATGTTTACCTTATAAAAACTCATCAAGCTGTACTTATGCCCATCTGTTGTATTGTGTGAAATGTACGTATATAGGTAGGAGGGAGGGAAGGAGGGAGGGAAAAAACTTCCCCTCATACAGGCCCCTGTTAAAGTGCTAAAAGAAACAACTTTCAAATGTGTTTAATATGTATGTTTTTAAGAAACTGGTGGTACTTCAAACTATGTAACCTCTCTTTCACGGAGTTTTGCTTTCATAGTGTTGTTGTTAATGTTTCAGCCTTGGGTCCCAGATTAGAATTTAACATGCAAGAGAGCTATGAAATGTGAAAGTCCAGAGTTGACAGCAAAAACAAATGGCCAGAAAAAGTAATTTAAGTAACCACGAGACTCAAAAAAATCAGTAATACGATGGGTAAAATCTAAGAAATGCTATCACTTGAAAATAAATGGTAGCCAGAATAATTATAATCCTTACTCCCTCTATTTTGTTTTAAACTACCATATTCTGAATGTTCTAAGAATGGTACCATGCGAGGAAAACAACCTGTCATGCTGTGATTGCTTATAAATTGCAATTCCACTATTACTTTTCACTGTCCAGACTTGCTAAATAAGGCTGGAGTTGAAATCTGAAGGTCACACTGAAGATTTGGTATTTTCTCTCTTCCCTTTCTCAGTCTCTACCTTCTGGTGCTCAGTTCCTTAAGTAAGGAAAATGAGAATCCAAAGCTGAAGTACTTCTGACCTCCTATCAAGTTTCCCACTCCAGGTTGAGGTACGCCTGGTTCCCTTTCTCCATTTGGATCAGGACTCTGTTGCTGGCCACTTTGCCGGGTCCACTCTGGTTCCTAGCAAATGCCAGGCTCACCTGGAGAGCAAGTGAAAAGAGAGGCTCACATCAGAAAAATAAACCCAGATATCAAACTCTGCAGAGAACAGTGCCTGAGTCATCTGAGCAACCTTTCAAGAAAGGTAGAGGGATCAATGAGGATGGGAAAAGATACAAGAGGATGAAGGCTTACTGCAGTTTATCCCATTAAGCTTTTCTATGGGACAAGAAGGGCAAGAATGGGGAAACTAAACCAATTTAATTTAAATTTACAGTTTTAAGAGTACTTAATGAATGGAACTAGGGTGCAATTTACTTATTTCTAGCTATTTTCATAAAAAGCTCCTATAAGAAGTTTGAGAATGCATCTCAGCACTGCAAAGGACAGTACAATTGTACATGCTGGGCCTAGACTCAAAAAACCAAACAAGCAGGCCCACGGAATATACCATAAGGCAGACCAATCTTGTATCAAAGGTTCAGATATGACTGAGGCCTTCATGTCACTGAGCTGGAGAATGCTCTTAGTTAGAGGACACTGTTGCCAAAATCCTAGATTCTATCCCTGTTCATCTTATTTGAAGGCAGATGAGTATCTGGGTAGCACTGCCCAAAGCAGACATTGTTATCTCCTTGGCATGAGGTACCTCACTGATTTGGGCACAAGGAGAGTCAGAAAGTAAGTCAAGAGACCCTTCACTGGGATTCATAGTTCTTTATGAAATGAAGGGATTAAGTCTGTCCACAGAATTTATCAGTGAGTTGAGCTATTATTATGACTATATATTATTACTCTCTTTCCAGAAGAGAAATGGCAAAAGCCCCATTCCAAAAACACACTATTCAAATTTCTAGGAAGCAGGCAGGAGTATCAGGGACAACTTACATCCTAATGCTCTCTAAGAAGACAGAGGAAGGAGTACCCTCCAAGCTTCCCAGAGCATGTCTAATTATAAGAGCACGAATTCTCCCGGCTCTAGTGTCTCCCTCAATATATTTGCTTCTCCTGCTTCTGGACTGGTTGATGTTACCCACTAGCCACATTAGAGAGAGAACAACACCGAAGAAAAGCTTAAAATGTACACAGAAGAAAAGCTGGGGATGATGATCTTTAAATGATAAACAGGGTGGTTATTTCTCAGTCTTTGGATAGCTAAGTTGAAAATCATGAGATGGTCGCTTCCAGAGGAATCATTTCTCAATCTTCCAGCCTGATTGTTTGCACAAGGGTGGAAACCTCAGAATTTAGATAGAAGCATATTAGAGATTTCCAAAGGCTTTCATCTTCAGAAGATCAAGCTCTAGGATTACAGAATCAAAAATGATGTAGAATTTACACATGCGAGCCAGGAGAGGGCATTGTGTGAGAGAACACACTGCACTCTTTAGGGAGTATCGGAAAATGTGGAGATGGGGAAAGATCCGTTTCTCTTTTTTCATTTTAGGCCTAGGAGGTTATACCATTATTCTTTAATACATTAAGGAACTGAACCTCTGTGACCACCTATTTAAAATGGCTAGATCCAGGAGAAAATTCAGTATCTCTCAACCACTCTCATTGTCAGAAATAGGATAAAAACATATTTTCACATAAACAATGATAATTTTCCCTACCTCCCTCTTCCTACAAAGCTTTTCAAATGATAAACTGCAGTAAGGCTCTTCATTTCGTCCCTCTGGTTCTCTTGGCAGGTTGCTTAGGGCTCAGGCTTGGTACTCTGCAGTGTTGGTTGTCTGGATTTCCTTTTTTTTTTTTTTTCTGATAAAAGTCTCTTTCCTTGCTCTCTAGGTGAACCTGATTATTTTTCAGGTGTCCGATGATCCTGGCCTTAGACGGGGACCAGAATTACAATCCAAGAGGCAGCTAGCAAAACAGAATCTTAATTCAAATGAAATTGGGGATTAGTAAATTTCAAACTGGAGAAGAAAAACTGATGGGACATTGAAGTACTCTACCTTTTCTGGATTTCTTGTTTTTCTTCTGGAAAGAACTCATCACCGCAACAAAGAGAGTAAAAGGAGGAGAAAGATGGGGTGGGAGGAAAGGAGAGAAAATATCAAGACAAAGCATCAAGTCTTATGAATTGTCTACAATCCTCTGGACAGTAAAGAGCCTGGGGGCAGGGGTTTTCATCACTTATAAAAATTGCCCCACTCTCCATAGCCTTAGAAAGTAAGGCAAAAACAAACAGGAGGGTGAAAATTACCTTACACTTAACTTGTTATTGGCAAATGTACTTGGAAAACTAACCTCATGTGTGATCTACTTTGCACCTAACCCATTTTTATAGTTGTGGAATCTCTCGAAAGGGCCAGAGCCCTTCAGATTAGATACTACAAAAAACAATTTAGATACTACAGGTACTAGTTAAAAGAGTAATGCAGAAACTGATTCAGTGGGTTACTACCAAGGAAATACAGCTACTAAAAAATTACCAGTTTACTAAAAATCCAACTTTATTCAGAAAGAAAAAAAACCCAAAACAGTATTTTAAAACTTCTAGGTAACTACCAGGATGAGTAGTTGACAGCTGGTTCTTTCCACTATGAAAACTGTCCAATCGGGGCAGCCCCAGTGGCGCAGCGGTTTAGCGCCGCCTGCAGCCCGGGGTGTGATCCTGGAGACCCAGGATGGAGTCCCACATCGGGCACCCTGCATGGAGCCTGCTTCTCCCTCTGCCTGTGTCTCTGCCTCTCTCTTCGCTCTCTCTGAATGAATAAATAAATAAATCTTTTAAAAAAAATTAAAAAAAAAAGAAAGAAAGAAAACTGTCCAATCTAGAAGGTGAAGAATTTCCTCTTGGAACCTCTACATAATACAATACCTGAGATAAACTAAATTAACCTAGTACCAAGCACCAACATTCATGACAAGGCTATCTCCTTGTCAGCTCTTGAGGATAAAGGGAAGGATTTAATTAGGATCAGGTTTGGGGATTAGTGAGTCTCTAATCTAGCCTCTGTTATACAGTCCTGCAAAGCCAACAAATATAATCTAAAAATCCTTCAAAACCAAATTTTACATAGCCCACCCTTAAGTTCTATTTATAATGACTCCTCTACCACAGACAATTCCCTATCAAATAAGTATTATCCACAATCACCATAAAATAGTCCTTTTCATGACTAAAAATAACAAGAATTCTAAAGAGTAAAGCCAAGGGCCTAGATGTTAACAAAGCTATCACAGCAGCTTGCAATGTGGTTGTCATGAATAATGTACCAAAAATGAACCCCTTGTGTAAATTAATAGAACTAACAAATCTGTATATAAAATTTAAGTTTGCAAAGGGAATTAAAATATGAGGCAAGAAATGAAAATGATTCGCACCTGCAGTGTACAGTTCTCTTTTCGTTTGAGGAACTCCACAAACCTGGCCACCACTCCCGGTGTGCTGATGACTTCATCAATAGGAGGATTAGGTTCTGTCTCCCCATAAGATAAAAGGAAAGAAGAAAAATAATCCTTTCATTTCAATGCAAGGACTTTATTATCTCAAACTTACTTCATAATATCCCTCCCTCCATTTTAGCATCTCTTTCATGTTGAAAATCTAAAAAAGAAAAAAATATATAAAATTTAAAATGTAAAATTGAGTTCAATCACTTTGAGAGTAGGGTAGCTCACTTTGAGACTATTGTACCTTTCCTTACAATAAGGTAAGCTTTAATGTGGAAATGATGGGCAGACTTCTCAAAAATTAAAGTTATCACCTCTACAACTTTAGAAAACTTAGGAAGTGGGGGAAAACCAAACACAACCATATTATTATTTCGGTACACTTCATTCTAGCCCCATCTCTGTATATGGGTTTTTAGTCTTTCTGTTTAACAATAAGTTGCTTTAAGAAACTGCATTAGGTGACTGCATGTGCTTGCAGGATTTAATTTTACAGCAGTAGTGGTAAATAGGAGTCAGCAAGAATTCATTAAAGATTATTTGCCAAATTAATCTCGTTTTTCATTTATGACAACAGAGTATCTTATAAATGAAATCATTCTAAGAATCTGTTGGGTAAATAGATAGAAAATGTCCTGAACGATCAGTATGGTAATTTCAGTGAGAGATCTGACGAAGTTCTTGATGACATTCATAGAGTGATGTAAGAAAAATGGCAGATGGATTACAGTACTTATTACCAGGGATTCTTAGCCAAGTCCATGGCTTTACTGAAAAACAAAAAAAAAAAACAAAAAACAAAACAAAACAAAAAAGGTGACTAATAGTTCAGTGTTATTTGGAACAAGCTCTGAGGACATGATCTTTGCCTGGTTCAACATTTTTATCAACCATTCAGATAACAATGATGATCATGATAAAGATTAAGTAGTTAAAATGACAGATTACAGAGCATGTAGGAAAAACAGTAAGCTGAAGTTAACAAGAAAACAATAGGGTTTAAAGCAGGATTTAGCAACTGAGTGTTTTAAAAAGCAACTTAAAAAAATTCTACATGGGGATCCCTGGGTGGCGCAGCGGTTTGGCGCCTGCCTTTGGCCCAGGGCGCGATCCTGGAGACCCCACGTCGGGCTCCCGGTGCATGGAGCCTGCTTGCTTCTCCCTCTGCCTGTGTCTCTGCCTCTCTCTCTCTCTCTCTCTCTGTGACTATCATAAAGAAATAAAAATTAAAAAAAAAAAATTCTACATGAAGGACGACTGGGTGGCTCTGCATCTGCCTTCGGCTCAGATCATGATCCTGGGATCCCGGATCTTGCCTCTGCCTTCGGCTCAGATCATGATCCTGGGATCCCGGATCTTGTCCCACATTGGACTCCTGCAAAGAGCCTGCTTCTCCCTCTGCCTAGGTCTCTCCCTCTCTCGTTCTCTGTCACTCATGAATAAATAAACCTTAAAAACAAAAAAAAAAAGCTACATGATTTTACAGACAAAACTTAAAAACAGTGCATGAAGAAAAGTTCTAGGGAGTTTAGATGGCTACAAATACAGTGAAGCATTACTGTATTGTGACTACCAAAATAACTGATGCTATCTTGGAGTACATTATTGGAATGTGTAGTCTCAGGACAAGGAAGACAATCTCTTCCCACACCTTAGGGTAATAAGAACACATCTGAAGTACTATATTCCAGTTATCACATTTTTAAGAGGGATGGACAGCAAACTAGAATCCAGGCAGGAAAATAGTAGAGAGCGATGAAAGGTCCTAAAATGCCCCATAGTGTGAGCAAGCTGAAAAGAGACGGGAAAGGGAAAGCTGTACATGATAATGGCCTTCAAATATTAATAAACTGTCATACAAAAAATGTAACTTTTGCTATGTCACACACAATTTTGTTATGTCTATATGTTAACAGAGCTTTCTATGCCAGGTACCTCAAAAGGGATATATTATGACTCATGACTCCAAAAAACTACACCTTACACATCTCCTGGGGGAGAGGAAGTCTGCTGTTTATTTAATGTTAGTGTTTATTATCGACATTTTAATGAGGTTCAGAGGTCCAGTTCTTTTCGCTTGTCCAGAATGGCAAAGGCCTAGTCTACTCTAATTATACCAAAAAGAAAAAAAGATAATTACCAAGCCACCAATAAATTCATACTTAAATTTCAGTCATAAAATGATAACATTAAAACCAATAATCACTGATCTTTCAACTAATATTTTAAAAGATTTTCTTAGGGCACCTGTACCTGGCTGGTTCAGTCCATAGAGCATGTGACCCTTGATCTCAGGGTTGTGAGTTGAAGCCCCACAATGGTTGTAGAGATTACTTAAAAATAATAAAATCTTTTAAAAAACAACAAAAAGGCACCTGGGAGGCTCCATTTTTTAGACATCTACCTTCAGCTCTGGTCATGATCCCAAGATCCTGGGAAGGAGCCCTCTACCCCTCTTCCCTGCTCATGCTCTCTCTTTCTCACGCTCATTCTCTCTCTCAAATAAATAAAACCTTTAAAATATATAAAATTAAATTAAAAAACAACAACAAAAAAACATTTTTTCTTAAAAAAGAGTGGAGTTTCTCAATTTGAATTAACACAAATTACTGACTACTGTTCTTATCATTTTAAGGTCTTTTATCCGTGATCTGAAAAATAGATTATGGGAAAGTACTATTTTTTAAACTAAATGAAAAAATATACAGTTGGCCCTTAAGCAATACAAAGGTTTGGGGGTGCCAATCCCCACACAGCTGAAAATCCTTGGGTAACTTTTGACTTCCCCAAAACCTAATTACTAATAGCCTACTGTTGACAGGAAACTTCACCAATAACAAACAGGCAATTAGCACATATTTTGTTATGTTACATGTATTATATACTGTATTCTTACAATAAAGCTAGAGAAAAGAAAATACTAAGAAAATCATTAGGAAGAGAAAATACATTTATAGTACTGTACTGTATTTACTGAAAAAGATCTGCATTGTAAGTAGACCCGCACAGTTCAAGCCCTTTGTCATTTAAGGGTCAACTGTACTTTAACATATTTAGAACTCACCTTTTGAAAGCAGTTTTCTGAATTTCTGTGTTGCTGAAAGCTGTTGCTCTGGGCTATTGGAAAATATCATTTCGATCATGTCGGAAGTAATAACACCACCCTGGGAACACAAACAAAAAGCAAGTATGATAAAATTTTAACTTTAATTCAAAGGAAAACAAAGACAGTACAAGTTGTGGCCACATTATTAAATTAATCGTATTTATATCTAGAAAAGTTACACGAAAGATAATCCTTACACATAGAAGCATCTGAGATGATAAACAATGTGACAAAGACAAATACTGTCTATCGTTAAGAAGCTCGTGACAACAAGAAAGTAATCTTAGTAGTAAATACTAACACAAGGAGTTCATTATTCTTCCTCCCTTCTTCATCACTTGGTTGGTTGTTCCCTGTCATTCAGACTACGTGTTAAGTTCTAGAGGAAGGCTCTTTATGACCTCCAAATCTAAAGCAGCTGCTCCATCTCTATCACTATTTTAATCTATGCCAGCCCTTTCCACTATTAGATCTCAGTTAAGTGTTTACTGGCCAGGTTCCTGCAGTATAGTATAAGCTTCCTGAAAGCCAAAAACCCTGTTCATCTTACCATTCTATCATTGATGTTTGCATACAGCAAACGTTCAACAAATATTTATTGAATGAGTATAGATAGTATGAGTATACTCACAGAATCATAGATTCTAGCCATTATCAAATTCAACGGACTCCTAAATTTATCTAAAATTTCCATTTCTTTATAATAAGTTTTTAGTTCTCCACTATTTTCTTGTTTTATGATAACTTTTCCATTTTCCTCAATAGAAGAGATTTCTCCTTGAAAAACACATATACATGTATGTGTGTGTATTTATATGTATATATATGTGTAAATATATAATTAATTGACTACAATAAACTAGAAATCCAGAAAGGTATAATCCACATAAAGCATATTTTTATCTGCTTATGTAACCTCAAAAAGGTTGTGAAATGGGTTATAATAGAAAATTTCAACAACTGCGATGTGGAACCAATTTTGAAAATCATATAAACATGCCCACTTTGATAACTGAAATGAATGGCAAACTGGAATTTCCTTTAATGTATCCTTGTTATTTAACTTTTAAGGAATAATTTTATAATTATCTTTTTTGAAGTTTTAATCACTGAATTAATCTTTACAATTTAGTTAATTCTGTTTAACTGCATGTTCAAACTATAATAAATATCTAATGAACCATGAAATAAATTATATGGCTCCTTTTAAAAAATGAAATGCCAAGTACTTTTTATAGTATCTACTAATACCTTTTTTAAGACCCAAATAGTAAGCTACATCTCCTATCTTCCTCAGAAAAACACTTAAAAAAGTTTCTTTCATTATCTTACTTACTGGTGCCATCTCCATGTTATTAATCTGAGCCTCATGGAAGCCTCCATCTGACATAACTTCTTCTTCTGTTTCTTCCTCTGCTGTAGCAACATTTCTTCGCTTGAATAACTGAAAAAATAAAAAACTGTGACTCACGTATTCTAATACAAGGGAGTTCAACATGCGAACACTAGGAACCCCACTTAAAAGGCAGTAAAGAAGGATGGAGCTTTCTGAAAATGATTTAAAACATTCTAAAGGTTGTGCCACCTTCAACCTTTCCTGATGAGGAAATATTTCAGAATTCTCCAGTGTTATAATCTGATGCAATTAACTATCACAACATGCTGTTAACACTTGAGGTGGTAAAACTTACTAAGAGAAGCCTGACAGGACATGACACATAAAAAAGGGAAGGTTGAAAAAGGAGCTAGGGCATACTTGGCCACTCCCCTCTTTCTTCTATGTTAAATTGGTGATCTTTTGGTCTTACCAATACACTAGAGGAAATGATAAAAATGATGTCAGAATAACAATGTTTCCCCCTTAACCTTCAAAGAAAATAAACTGAGACTTCTCAACCTTTCCAACCTGTTCAGCAACCAGTTCCTGCTTGAACACTGCCTTTAAAGTATCCATTAATTTGTGAAGGTAAAGAATACTTCCTTCCAAAGGTAGCCTACTAAGGTGCCTTCATTATATCTTTAATTGTCCGAAGCAGTTCATTTGTTCAAGCCACAATAGAGTAACAATAACTCATCCTCTCTCTCTATGCAACTCTAAAAGCAGACAAAATCCATGAAATAATGCATTTCAGCAAATGGATAACAGGTAGCCCAGGCAGTGATCCTTCAGAAAAGGGGGAAAAAAAAAAAAACCTGGCCCAACGATTGCCTCAGATTATTGTCTGGCCAGTTTCCAGGCTGTAGCCTAAGGAGGGTGAAACCCAAACAGAGCCTAAAGGCTCCCTCAGGTAAGGAGACAGAGTTTAGAAATGAGGAGGCCAAGGCAACTATGTTCTAATCCATAGGCAAAGTTGAAGACAAAAGATCAACAGAGAACTCAAACTTTGTAGAAAGTTCCCATTAGTCTTTAGCTTCATACTATAAGAATAGGTAAAAAAAAAAAAAAAAAAAAAGAATAGGTATATAACGAGAAAACAGCTGGGAAAGGAACCACTTCCAACAAACATGCAAATAATTTTGGAAGTTATACAAGTCAAGGAATATTCAAGTGAAAAGACTTCCTAATATACATAGGGCATTTAGCAGAATACTAAGAAGGATACTGGTTCAGAAATGAGGCTTAATTAGCTCTAGATTAAAGGGTATTAAGGGTCCAGCCCAATGAAATGTAAAAACAAACTGGTTCCAAGTAATTTACTAAATCCAAAGACAAATTCAGAATTATATATATTTAAAAAGTATAAAAGCTCCAACAATAAGCAAAGTAAACTTCACAATCCTTGGAATTCAATTGGAAACTACCAAGCACTAAAAAGAAGAAAAGACTATACATTAGGAAGAAAAAAAAAATCAATCTAGCAAACCACCTAGAAATGACAGAAATGGGAGAAATGGGAAAGAACATTAAAACTGTTATAAATATATTTCACATATTCAAAAAGTAGAAGTATAAACATTAGGAAAGATAAGAAGAGATAAACAAAGGCTAAGCAAATACCTGCATATGAAAAATACAATTTTCAGATGAAAAGTACACTGGATGGAATTAACAGCACATTATATACTACAGAAGAAAAGATTAGTGGATTTAAGCACATAGCAGTATAACACTTTGAAATAAAACACATGGAAAAAAGGTTGAGAAAACAAGTATAAAATATAAGTGAGCTGTGGGACATCAAGTGACCTAAAATACATGCACAGGGGTCCTAAGGTTGGGGTGGGGGAATATATTTGGAAAATGGCCAAAAAAAAATTTTTAGTGTCATGTTTTTATTTAAATTCCAGTTAAGTAACATAGAGTATAATATGAGTTTCGGGAAAATTTGGGGATTCATCGCTTATATATAACACCCAGTGTTCATCACAAGTGCCTTCATTAATGCCCATCAAGCATTTAACCCATCTGCCACTGATGTCCCTCCATCAACCCTGCTTGTTCTCTCTATAGTTAAGAGTCTATTTTATGGTTTGTCTCTCTTGTTTTCCTCCTATGTTCACCTGTTTCATTTCTTAAATTCCCTTTATTGGATATGTCATTTGCAAATATATTCTCCCATTCGGCAGAGTGCCTTTTAGTTTTGCTGATTGTTTCCTTTGCTGTGCAGAAGCTTTTCATCTTGATGAAGTCCCAATAGTTCATTTTTTGCTTTTGTGGGAAATGTGTCTAATAAGAACTTGCTTAACAACCAAGGTCAAAAGTTGCTGCCTGTGTTCTCCTCTAGGATTTTGATGGTTTCCTGTCTCACGTTTAGGTCTTGAATTAATTTATTAATTTATTTCGAATTTATTTTTGTGTATGGGGTAAGAAAATGGCCTTTCTTTTTGCATGCTGCTGTCCAGTTTTCCTAACACCTTTTATTGAAGAAACTTTTTTTCCATTGATATTCTTTCCTGCTTTGTTTGAAGATTAGTTGGCCGTATAGCTGTGGGTCCATTTCTGGGTTTTCTATTCTGTTTCATTGATCTATGTGTCTGTTTTTGTGCCAGTACCATACTGTCTTGTTCATTACACTGTAATATAACTTAAAGTCTGGAATTGTGATGCCTCCAGCTTTGCTTTTCTTTTTCAGGTTTGCTTTGGCTATTCAGAGTCTTTTGTGGTTCCATATAAATATTAGGATTGTTTGTTCTATTTCTGTGAGAAACGCTGGTGGTATGTTGATAGTGATTGCATTAAATGTGTAGATTGCTTTGGGTAGTATAGACATTTTAACAGTATTTGTTCTTCTAATCCAGTAGTATGGAATGTCTTTCCCTTTCTCTGTGTCCTCTTCAACTTCTTTTCTAAATGTCCTAGAGTTTTCAGAGTACAGATCTTTTACTTTTACCTCTTTGGTTGGATTTATTCCTACGTCTCTTTTGGTTTTTGGTGTAATTGTAAATGGGATCAATTCCTTGATTTCTCTTTCTCCTGCTTCATTGCTGGTGTATAGAAATGCAACACATTTCTCTAGGCTGGATTTTGTATCCTGCAACTTTACTGAATTTGTATATCAGTTCTAGCAATTTTTTAGTGGAGTTTTTGGGTCTTCTACATAGAGTATAGTGTCCTCTGTAAATAGTGGAAGTTTGACTTATTCCTTGCCAATGTGGATGCCTTTTATTTCTTTTTGTTGTCTGATTACTGAGGCGAGGACTTCCAGTCCTATATTAAGTAATTGTGGTGAGAGTGAAAGTCCCAAGGCTTCTTCCCAACTATAGAGGAAAAAGCTCTCGTTTTACCCCACTGAGGATGTTATTAGCTAGGTCTTCTGTCTATGGTCTTTATGATATTGAGGTATGTTCCTTCTACCCCTTACTTTGTTGAGGGTTTTTATCAAGAATGGATGTTGTACTCTGTCAAAATACTTTTCTGCATCTATTGAGAGAATCATATAGTTCTTATGCTTTATTAATGTAGTGTATCACGTTGATTTGTGAATATTGAACCACCCTTGTAAGCCCAGGAACAGATCCCACTTGATCCTGGAGAATGATTCTTTTAATGTACTATTGGATTTGATTTGCTAGTATTTTGTTGAGAATATTTGGCCTTCATAATTTTGGCCTGTATATCTTTTTTTAGTGGGGTCTTGGTCGGGTTTTGGAATCAAGGTAATGTCGGCCTCGTAGAATGAATTTGGAAATTTCCATTTCTTTTTTTGGAACAGTTTGAGAAGAATAGGTATTAACTCTTCTTTAAATGTTTGGTAGAATTCCCCTGGGAAGCCATCTGACCCTGGACTTTTTTGTTTGTTGGGAGATTTTGGATTACTAGTTCAATTTTTTTGCTGGTTACTGGTCTGTTGAGTTTTCTATTTCTTCCTGTTTCAATTTTGGTAATTTCTGTTTCTAACCATTTCTTCCAGATTGCCTAATTTGTTGACATATAATTTTTCAAAATATTGTCATAATTGTTTCTATTTATCTGGGTCCCTTCTCTTTTCTTTTTGGTAAGTCTGGGCTAGGGGTTTATCAATTTTATTAATATTTTCAAAGAACCAGCCCCTAGTTTCATTGATTTACTATTTTGTTTCTGTATCATTTATTTCTGCTCTAATCTTTATTATTTCCCTCTTCTGCTGGCTTTAGGCATCATTCTTTTCCTAGCTCCTTTAGGTAAAAGATTAGATTATGTATTTGAGATTTTTCTTGCTTCTTGAGGTAGTCCTGTATTGCTATATATTTCCCTCTTATGGTCGCTTTTACTGCATCCCAAAGTTTTTGGACTGTCATGGTTTCACTTTTATTTGTTTCCCTGTAGTTAATTTCTTCTTTAATTTCGTGGTTGACCCATTCATTCTTTAGTAGGATGTTCTTTAACCTCCATGTATTTGTGGTCTTTCCAAATTTTTCTCATGTTTGACTTCAAGTTTCATAGCATTGCTATGATCAGAAAATATGCATGGTATGATCTCTATCTTTTTGTACTTGTTGAGGCCTGATTTGTGACCTACTAGCATGTGATCTCTTCCAGATAATGTCTCATGTGCACTAGAAAAGAATGTGTACTATGCTGCTTTAGGATGAAATGTTCTGAATATCTGTTAAGTCCATCTGGTCCAGTGTGTTTCATTCAAAGCCATTCTTTACTTCCATTTTGATTTTCTGCTTAATGATCTGTCCTTTGATGTAAATGGAGTGTTAAAGTCCCCTACTATTTCTGTATAATTATCAATGAGTTCTTTTATGTTAATGTTTTATATATTTGGGTGCTCCCAAGTTGGGGGCATAAATACTTAAAACTGCTAGGCCTTCTTATTGGATAGATCCCTTTATTATGATATAATGCTCTCTTCATTTCTTGTTACTGTCTTTTTTCTTTTTTTTTTTTTAATTTTTATTTATTTATGATAGTCACAGAGAGAGGGAGAGAGAGATAGAGACACAGGCAGAGGGAGAAGCAGGCTCCATGCACCGGGAGCCCGACGTGGGACTCGATCCCGGGTCTCCAGGATCGCGCCCTGGGCCAAAGGCAGGCGCCAAACCGCTGCGCCACCCAGGGATCCCTGTTACTGTCTTTTTTAAAAACTGGTTTGTCTGCTACAGATGCTGCTATTCTGGCTTTCTTTTGACATTCATTGGCATGATAAATGATTCTCCATCCCCTTTCAGTCTGCAGGCATCTTTAGGTCTAAAATGAGTCTCTTGTAGGCAGCATATAGATAGGTCTTGCTTTTTAATACATTCTGTCTTTTGATTGGACCATTTAGCCCATTTACATTCAGAGTAATTATTGATACATATGAATTTAGTGCCATTTTATTACTTGTTTTGTCATTTTTTCTGGAGATTTTCTGTTCCTTTCTAGTCTTTGTTGCTTTTGGTCTTTCTTTCCCACTCAAAGAGTCTCCTTTAATATTTCTTGCAGAGCTAGTTTAGTAGCCACAAACTCCTTTAGTTTTTGTTTGCCTGGAAAACTATGATAACCTTGCTGGATAGAGTATTCTTGACTCCACATTTTTCCCATTCAGCATGTTGAATATATTATGCCTCTCTTCTTGCCTGCCAAGTTTCTGAGGAGATATGCTACTAACCTTATTTGTCTTCTCTTGGAAGTTAGGAGCTTCTTTTGTCTTACTGCTTTTAGGATTTTTTTTATCTCTGTTACTTTGCAAATTCAGCTATGATATACCTTGGTATTGGCCTGCTTTTGTTTTGTTTTTTTTTTAATTTTTATTTATTTATGATAGTCACACACACACAAAGAGAGGCAGAGACACAGGCAGAGGGAGAAGCAGGCTCCATGCACCGGGAGCCCGACGTGGGATCCGATCCCGGGTCTCCAGGATCGCGCCCTGGGCCAAAGGCAGGCACCAAACCGCTGCGCCACCCAGGGATCCCCAGCTTCATTATTCTTATCTTTTATATCACTTATTCATTCCACTGACCCTTCCATCCTTGTGGTCATTACATCCAGTTGGTTTCAAATCTCACTGTATTTTTCATTTCAGACTGACTAGTTTTTTGGTCTTTATCTCTACAGTAAGGAACTCACTGGTGTCCTCTATGCTTTTCTCAAGCCCAACTAGTATCCTTAATGACTGCTACTTTAAATTCTAGATCAGGCATATTACTTATATCTGCTTTGATTAGATCTCTGGCCATGACTCTTCTTGTTCTTTCTTTAAGGATGAATTCCTCTGTCTTGACATATTGTGTAAGTCTCTCTGTCTTCTTCTGTGTGCTAAGAAAGCCTGTTATGTTTCCTGCTCCTGAGAATAATGGCTTTAAGAAGAAGAGGTCATTTATTGTCCAGAGGTGGGCACTTCAGAAGTGTCTCTGGTATATGCTTTGTGCACTCTGCTGCTATGCTTTGGCTGCTCTTTCCCTCAGGTCAGTCCTCTGCAGTTTCTTCTTGCCTGCAAGTGGGAAGTGTTTGGACCCTGGCCAGAGTATGGAGTTTTAATTAGGTGTCTCTGGTCTGCCTTTATAGAGACTTGATGCTATTTCCACTAGAGCTGAAGCTTTGCAGAACTCTATGGTCAGCAGATGTGGTGTATTCAGGGTCTGTGCTGGTCTTCTGGGGGGAGGGGTCCACTGCTCTGGTTCTCAAATACAACTACGCTAGTGAAATAGCACAGGGGGCAGGGCTTGGTGTAAGCAGTTTAAGCCACTATTGTTGGCACTGTGCTGCTTACTGAATTTAGTTTATGGTAGAGTGGGGGGGAGAAAAATGTGAGTCAGCTCCCTAGTCCCCAGAGAGGGGAGTTTGTACATGCCATGGTGCAGGAAGCCCTCCCAGAAGAGCCAACAATCTCCCCTCATGGGTCCTAGGAATCCCTCAGCTCGCTACCTTCACCTGTCTGTGTCCTGGCCATCTGCCTGCCTGGTAGCACCTTGGGGTCTATCCCAAGCAGGCACACTGAATTTTAAAACTCCCAACTTTAAGGTCCTGATATGCTGTGGACATGTGCTGGCCCTCTGACGGTGGATCTCAATGCACTGGGACTGATGCAGGTTTGTCACCAAAGGGCAGTCACCAAAGTGCAGGGGTATGGAGTTTGAAGTGAAGTACAGCAAAGAGCCAGTATCCAAGTTAGCCACCCTCAGCAGGTGTCTCTGCACCTATGCTGAGGAGCAGGGGAAGGAAATGTTCACTGGCTTTTTGTCCCTGAGAGTCAGTGCCACCCTTCCCAGACATGCTTCAAGATGGAGGAATCATCTCTCCCAGTGAGTCCCAGGGGTCTCTAAATATTAACAATGAACAATCAAAAACTGAAATTCAAAACATACCACTGACAAACAGCATCAAAACTACACAACACATAGGGAAAAATGTAACCAAAACAAAAGAAAACAACAATAACAACTACAAATCAGGGCACCTGGGTGGCACAGTGGGTTAAGTGATCCAACTCTTGCTTTTGGCTCAGGTCCTGATCTGTATCATGATATCGAGCCCTACGTCAGGCTCCATGCTCAGCAAAGAGTCTGTCTGAGCATCTCTCTCACCCTCTGTGCCTCCCACTCAGGCTCTCTTTCCTCTCTCAAATAAATAAATTTAAAAAAAAAACAAACCTACAAATCACTGAGAGCTATTAAATAAATGGAGATACGGGGTTTATGAGTCAGAAGTCTCATTGTTATGATATCCATTCTCCCCAAGCTGATCTACAGATCTAATACAATCACAATCAAATCCTCAGAGCAGACTTTTGTGCACAAATTGACAAGCTGATTCTAAAGTTCATATAAAAATGCAAAGGACCAAAACAAAAAAAAATGCATAGGACCTATAATAGAACAATTTTTGTAAAGAACAAGGTTAGAGGGCTAGTAATATGATTTCAAGACTTATTATAAAAGCTACGGTAATCAAGACAGTGTGATATATAAGACAGATCAATAAACCAATGGAACAGAGTAAACTTCAGAAGCCAGACCCACACAGAGATGGCCAACTGAATGTAAATGGTTCTAAGGCAGTTCATGAGGGGAAACAACCATTTCAATAAATGACACTTGAATAACTGGAGAAGCATATGTAAAAAAATGTCCCCTTTCCCCTTACCTTACATTATGTACAAAAACTAAATGTAAACAGTCACAGACCTGAATTTAAACTATTAACAATAAAACTTACTGAAAACAGAAGAAAATCTTCAGCGACCTTTGGCTTTGACAAAGATTCTTAGATTTGACACACAAAAGCACAATCCATAAAAGAAAAAAAACTGATATATGGAATTCCAAAATCAAAACCTCTGCTCTTTAAACAGCACTTCTTAAAATGAAAAGGCAAGCCACTGACTGGAAGAAAATGTTTAAAAATCATATATCCAGCAATATATCATCCAGAAAACAATTTTAAAAACTAAACAGACTTCACCTAAAGTAGATATACAGATGGCAAATAAGCACATGAAAAGACGCTCTCACCTTCAGTCATTAGGGAACCGCAAAATAAAACCATAATGGCATACTACTATGCACACCTTAGAATAGATAAAATGAAAAAGACCTACCATAACAAATGTTCACAAAGATGTGGTGGAGCAAATGAAACTCTCATAAAACTACTGATGTGAAAGTAAAGTAGTACAACCCATTTTAGCAAACAGCTGACAGCTTCTTAAGAACACATCTACTATACAACCCAGCCATTCTCCTTAGATACCTATCCCCGAGAAATGGAAATATATGTCCATATGAAGAGCTGTCCACGAACGTGGAGCTTTATGAGTAGCAGCTTTATTTGTAATCATCTAAAACTGGAAACAATCCAAACTGCCACCAACAGGTGAATGGATAAACCAATTGTGGTTTTATCTTTACAAAAGAATGTAACTAAAAAAAAAAAAAAAAAAAAAAAGAATGCTACTCATCAATAAAACAAATGAACTGATACACACAACAGAAATGAATCTCAAAATGATTAAGCTGACTGAAAGAAGCCAGACAGAAGAGAACACATATCGTATCAAGTCATTTATGCAAAGTAATCAGTGGTGACTGAAAAAAAAGATTTAGAAGTTGCTTGGAGATAGGTGAGGGGTGGGGAAAAGTAATACAAAGGTGTACCAGGTAACAATATGTTCACTATTTTAAGTATGGTGATGGTTTCACAGATATATACACATGTCAAAACTTAAATTGTACACTCTATGTCAACTATATAGTCAAAGTTTTTTAAAAGACATAGAAAAAAATAGCTGAAAAAACTGAAATACGTCTATCTCAACAGTATGAGTTCTTAATAATATTAAAACACATTCCTGTTCCCTCCAGAGGATGCTAAGAAACCAACTCATTATTCTGAAAAAGAAGAATAAGTGTAATTACTAACTCAGAAACACCAAAAAGTGCAGTTTGATCCTCTTGGATCTTGCTTTTATGATTTGTTAGGGAGATCTGGAGCAGTACTAAGTCTATGGCTTATTAATAGTGGAGATTAATAATCTCCACTACTGAGGCAAGACTCTCCTGAATACTCTACCTAATGCCCTGCAAATGATGAGTTTTTCCAGTCTGGCTAGAGGAACAGGTGCTATTCTCAGCACTGTGTAAGGGCCACACACTCTTCCCTCTAATCTTTTTGGATGATAGTTTCTCTAACCTTGAGTAGTCTCCTCAAGCACATATGCTGATCAGTACCCTGCTGAATACTCAAAGAAACACAGTGAAGATCTCTAGGCTTCTTTCTCCATACATAGTCTCTTCCTTTTATTATTTGCTTCTAGATGACTTAATCTCCCCAGACTCTCAGCTCTGTCTCCTCAATTCAGGAAGGCGGTGGCCTTTAGTTCCCTCTCCCTATTGCAACTTGGAAACTCTCTTGGGCAGTAAGCTGAAGCAATCATAGAGGTCACCTCTTTGGTTTCCTATCTCTAGAGATCACTGTCCTTCACTGGTTAATGTCTGGTATCTTGAACTACTGTTTCTTTTTTTTTATTTATTTTATTTTATTTATGATAGTCACAGAGAGAGAGAGAGGCAGAGACACAAGGCAGAGGGAGAAGCAGGCTCCATGCACCGGGAGCCCGACGTGGGATTCGATCCCGGGTCTCCAGGATCGCGCCCTGGGCCAAAGGCAGGCGCCAAACCGCTGCACCACCCAGGGATCCCTGAACTACTGTTTCATGTATTTTATCTGTTTATTCTTGGTTTGTTTCAGGTAGAAGGGTACATCTGGGCCCTGCTATTCCACTTTGGCTGGAAGCAGGAGTCCTCAAAGTGCCCTATCTAATTCAAAATGTCCCACTTATGGCTAAAGGGAGCCTGTTCAAGCTATCTCCTAAGTCTTTTCAACACAAGTTTCGACAGTCTTAAAACTCCTCGATCTACATTATGAAAAAATACTACACATTCACTTTGAATATTCCCTATCTCTAAAACAAGAATCAGGTGTTTCTTCTAAGAAGCCTATTTGTGTAAGAGAAAAATTCTCTAATGACCACAATCTCAGGGTGCTAGAGGTGCTCACTGATATAAGGTATTTCACTATCTCGAAGCCTTACTAGGACAAAACTGGGTTTTGTGTGTATATCTGTGTTTTATACATCATGAAATCCTACTAATATTGCCTATTCAAATTTATATAACTTCTTTGATTTTATACTTCTATCTCAACCTTAAAAATCCAGGTTCCTAATATTAACATAGTTATCTGGTGTATCCATATATAAATATATATAGTTTCAGGATCTATCCTATATGATCACTGAAGCAGTTCAAGATTTGTTTATACTTCTTTTTGTCCTTAAGACACAGCCCAATAGAGAAAATTAATCACTGTGCCATATATTAAGCTGTATTATTTTTTAAGATTTTACTTATTTATTCATGAGACACACAGAGGGGGGGGGGGGCAGAGACACAGGTAGAAGGAGAAGCAGGCTCCATGCAGGGAGCCTGATGTGGGACTTGGTCTCGGGTCTCCAGGATCAGGCCTTGGGCTGAAGGCAGCTCTAAACCGCTGAGCCACCGTGGGTGCCCAGCTGTATTTCCTGTGTGGTTTAGCCACAAGCATGACACACAGGACCATTTAATTCCTCTTATTTTTAAGGATTTCTTCCTTCATTAGGATTTCATTTTGTTTCACAATTACTTAAAGCATCTACATGACTCCAAAATCACACCTAATCACTAAAATAACATTTCTTGGTACTGCAAAATTTACATTCACATGTAGTCATTTTTAAAATGGAATGGGGGATCCCTGGGTGGCACAGCGGTTTGGCGTCTGCCTTTGGCCCAGGGCGCGATCCTGGAGACCCGGGATCGAATCCCACGTCGGACTCCCGGTGCATGGAGCCTGCTTCTCCCTCTGCCTGTATCTCTGCCTCTCTCTCTCTCTGTGTGTGTGACTATCATAAATAAATAAAAATTAAAAAAAAAATAAAAAAATAAATAAAATGGAATGGTAGGGTACTGTTATGATCTTTAATACAACTGATAAGTAGAATTTGAAATTAAATACATCATACCATTTACATCACAAGGATGATGACAAGGTAAGATATGAGAAATTCTCAGCAAAGGGAAGTCCCCTACGCCTACAGCTAAACATCAAGAACACAGGATAAACAATTCTGACTGGTGCAGGAAGACAGAAAATATAGTGTGGAGATCTCCAGTGGAAAAAAACATGGAACTGATAAATTATTTGTGAAGTTTAACCACGTAGAAAATCAGATAAAAATAATTTTAAAGCAGCTGTAGAAAAGAATGAAAAGACAGCCAGAAATCTGAAACCAAGCAAATTAAAAACAAAAACAAAAACAAAAAAAAACAGACAACTCCAGGAAAAACAAAGTATAAAGAAAGGAAATCACCATATACTATTCAGCTCAGCAATAAATAATACATACTGTAGTGTAACTGTATTAGGAGAATGGGCACAAGGGAAAAGCAGTATAAGAGCTTAAATATGTACTTACCATAACAGAACATCAAAAGGTGACATTTTAAATTATTAGTTAAGAGGATTGAAAATGGTTTACTTGGGAATGAGACCAGGAACACTGGTAGTTTAATTTCAAGTACTGTAGTGCTATTTAATTATTCCAATGGTGCATGTCTTACTCAGAGAAAGGTTTTAAAAAAGAAAAAACTGTCAAACAATCAAGATTTATATACCTTATCTACAGATTACATGTTGACTGAACTTGTCAACCAAGTTAATCAACGGGAAAAGTTGCCTGTCCACAAGTTTATCAACTTGCTCACTTCTCAAGATATTTCTTACAACTAAAAACATCAAGCAAACCTCCATTCTGCATCATGATGGGGCTTATGAACTTTTAAGCAGTACAAGGTAACCTATTCACATTGAATTAACAAAAGTCTACTTAATTCAAATTTACAAGGACTGGCTCAATCAGAATGACACCAACTAGTAAAACTTTTTGCCAAAAATGAGTTTTAGTTTGGTCTGTGTCAAGTGGACAGATGTCATTTATAAAGTGCTGCCTAGATATAACAAAAATTAAGTGTTTGTCTTCTAAAAAGATAGCCCTTAAAGATGCAGTTAGTATCTTCTGCACACTTGCCAACATCAACTCCTGTGCTACACTCACATCTAGTCAACCTGTGACTTTTCCTGATAGATGACAAAGCAACTGTGGAAAGATAAACAGTACCTAAATGAATCTGTATTTTACTGATATTTACTATTTTACAAATTAGGCATGAAGTAAGTACTGTTATGATATTAAGAAGCCTGATTGGCTTTACTAGTTTTGTCTATATAATAGAGCACATATGAAATTTAAAAATTAAGACTGTAAATAGAGGGCAGCCCGGTGGCTCAGCGGTTTAGCGCCGCCTTTGGCCCAGGGCCTGATCCTGGAGACCCAGGATCGAGTCCCACATCGAGCTCCCTACATGGAGCCTGCTTCTCCCTCTGCCTGTGTCTCTGCCTCTCTCTCTCTCTGTGTTTCTCATGAATATTTTTAAAAAAAGACGGTAAATAGAGCAATATTCCAAAAACTTATCACAGAAACTTACTAAAGCCAGGGGCATAATTTGAGATCTCCTACAATGAACCTCATAGGATTTCAACTACAAATATTTTTAGTCCAATATATGGGGCCATACTTGCCATTTGATATGTTAAGCATTCAGAGCATTCGTCTTCAGGCAGTTAATATGAAAAATTAATTTTATTTATATAAACTTTACAATGAAGTCTAATTACATGAAATCACCCATCACCAAGAGAGAATAAAATGAATACTGTCAATGGCAGAGCATCATTACTACATCTTCAAATGGCTTTATGCCAAATATGATGCATAAGCTGGTGGTTATATTGAGACCTATACTTGGGCTCATGTGTATATTTTTATGTATTCATATGGGAATATAAATATGTAACAATGCTATTATGATTTCTAAAATTTACCCCCAAAATAGAAGCTAATCCAAAGGAAAGGTTCCACTTCAAATAAGATGCAGAGATGAATAAAGAGATACAAGAAACCCAGAGAAACTCATCCTTTTATGAATAAATTGTAACTCATACTTAATTTACCACACTTTATAAAGTCTATTATAGGGGTGCCTAGGTGGCTCAGTTGGTAAAGCGTCTGCCTTTGGTTCAGGTCATGATCCCAGGGTCCTGGAATCGAGCCCACGTCAGGTTCCCTGCTCAGCGGGGAGTCTGCTTCTCCCTCTCTCTCTGCTGCTCTCTCACAGTCTCCCTCAAATAAATAAATAAAATCTTTAAGAAAAAAAATATATATATAAACTCTACTGTAAGACTAGACAGTAGAGTCTAGTCTTTGCCCAAAAAACTCTCTTTGCCCAAAAGATAATAGTAATAATGACTGTTTGATTCAAACATCTACAGCCCTAATAAAAAAACACTGAGGTTGTAATATACTCTTGGACTTTAACTGGATGTTCCAGTGCAATATTACTCAAAAGAACAGTGTTATTTTGAGACTAGCTCACTATAACTGCAAAACATTTATGACAGATTACCTTATTTCTAAGGTATGAAAGATTGTGATTCATTCATTTGCCTTTTATGGAGCTTTTGCAGCATGGGGGTCAAAAGGTCCTTCCAAGCTCAAAAGTCTCTAATTAGCAAAAAAAAAAGTTACCTGTCTTTAAATTTCTTTGCCTTTGAGATGTACCATTTATTCTAAGCATTTTCAGAAGGTAAAGTGAGAGTGAGTCCCAAATTCTCCTGTAAATATTCATTCTGTTAAAAAGGACCAATTTAAAAAAAAAAAAAAAAAGATCCAAACCAATGTCCTAATGAATCATACCAAATTAATTTAGGGGTTAGAAGACACATTCCTTGAGATTTTTGCTTTAAAATAGTACATAATAAAGAAACATAAAGATAGACATGAAGCAAGTATGGCAAATTACTAACAATTACTGAACGCAAAAGAGTTTATGAGGCTCACCTATTTTTTAATTTTGTATGTTTACAGGTTTTCAATTTAAAGATTATAACGAAAAGCAGTATTTTACTGGTCACTTGAGAATTCATTAACAAACATGCACATAAAATCTTAAGTTGCAACTTGAGAAAAAACATAAAATACCCTAAAAAATTGGCCAAAATAGTAAACAGTAGTTGTACTGGGAATATGAGAACCTGATTTGATTCTTATATTCCACTTTTCATTACTTCCTCTCCCCCACTCCCAAAACACGTTGATTTTATGACGGAAGGGCTATGTATTTACACACATAAATATGTAGCACTGTCAAAACTAAAATAGAGTGGTTTCAGACTTAAAACAGAAGTTCTTTAAAATAAATAAGAGTAAAGGATTTACCTGCTCTTCTCTTTTCTGCTTGCGTAACTGCAGTCCCTCTTCCTCCCTTCTTCTGCGCATCTCATCAGGATTCAGGGACTTATTTTTGTAACTTTTCAGGCGAAAGTTCTCTTTTCCTGGAGTAGTCATGATTTCTACAAAAATGAAAGAGAGGAAGAGAACAAATGAGCTTCGCTTATGGTAAAGAGTTCTGTTATGCTAATAGCTTAGCCTTACTACATAGAGACACCAGAAATAGCTACTTTTTTAAACACCTTTACTAAAGTGTACATGTCAACAGCTTTATGTATTTTCACAGCTACATGCAAATCATCACCAGTCAATTTTTTAATATTTTCATCACCTCAAAAAGATTCTGTTTGGCTATCACTTCTAATTAGAACAATTCATATGAAGAGAATCATATGTGTGATGACTGGCTTCTTAGCACATTTTCTTTTTTTTTTTTTTTCAAAGGAAAAAGGTTTAATATATAGATTGAAGATTCACATCATGATAAAGGATAAAGTTGAATACCTTCTTGTAATAAAAGTTCAACTTTTGCATCTTTTCCTACTTATACTGTTATCTTTTTTTTCCTGTGCTTTTCTATTGCTTTCACCCCACCTCTTCCTGTTTACATGGATTCTCTCCCTCTCCCCAGTAGTTTGGAAAGCCTACTCCTACAGAAGCTAACATGATTAACACTAATTTTAATACATCCTTTAACTTCACCAACATCTAAGTAGCATCTGTAAAGTTCTTTTCCCCTTCTCCCCAAAGTATACTGTTCACAACCCATCCTCCTGGTAGGATTGTGGCATTTTATTTTTGTTTTCCTTTTGACTTTTGCTGCGAGAGGAAAGTAATATATATATATATGTACTGTGTGTACAGGTTTATTATACTCATCCTAGATGGCTAAAGTATATCCTCCAGTAATTCTTTCAAAGAGGGTGTGCAAGAAACAAACTTTGTGAACTCTCCAGTATCAAAAAATGTCTTCATACTTAACATATTTTCAAAGTTCATCTATGTTGCAACATATATCAGTACTTTATTCCTTTTTATGGCTGAGTAATATCCCATCATATGGATATACCCCATTATATATCAACTCATCAAGTGATAGAGATTTGAGTTCTTTCTACTTTTTGGCTATTATGGGTAATGTTTCCATAAACATCTGTAGGCAAGTTTTTATTCAGACATGTGTTTTCATTTTTCTTTGGAATATACCTAGAAATCAAATTGCTAGGTCACAGGGTAACACTCTTTAATTGAGGAAATGCCGAATTATTTTTCCAAAGTGCTACACTATTTTACATTCCCACCAGCAGTGTATGAGGGTTGACAATTTCTCCACTATCACAATTTTTGGTGTCTGCTGTTCTTTCACATACTTATTTTCCAACTGTATATCCTCCATAAAAAAAAAAAGCCTATTCAGATTCTTTGCCCATTTTTAAATTCTTTACCGCTCTCACATGCTTTAAAAAAAAAAAGTCCCTTATCAGATATACGGTTTTTAAATATTTTCCTTCACTCTATAGGATTTTTTTTTTTTACTTTAAGATTTTTATTTATTCTTGAGAGACACACACACAGAGAGGCAAAGACACAGACACAGAGAGAAACACAAAAAGGCAGGCTCCAACAGGGAGCCTGATGTGGGACTTGATCCCAGGACTCCAAGATCATACCCTGGGCCAAAGGCAGGCACTTAACTGCTGAGCCACCCAGGCGCCCCTTCTTTTCACTTTCTTAATGGTGTTTTTTGAAGCACAAAAGTTTGTATTCTTAATCCTAAATTTCCTTCCTTTATCCTAAATTAAAGTTTTAGCTCTTACATTTAGGTCATCCTCTTTGAGTTAATTATTATTTATGGTATAAGGTAAGGGTCCAACTATATTATTTCACATATGGCTACCCATTTGTTCCAGGCACCATTTGTTGAAAAGACTATTCTTTTTCCACTGAATGGTCTTGACACCCTTGCTGAAAGACAAATTTTGTAGTTCCCAATGTTTTATATTTCTGTTAAATGTATTCCTATTTTAATTCTTTTGATGCTATTGTAAATGGAATTTTTTTCATTTCATTTTTGAATTGTTCATAACAAGTCTATAAAAGTGTTCAGTTTTCCCCATTAGGTATGATGTTATCTTTCAATTTTTTCATAGGTGCCTTTATTCATGTTAAGGAAGTTCCCTTCTATTCCTTGTTTTTTGAGTGTTTTTATCATTTAAAGTGTGATGGATTTTATCAAAAAATTTTTCTGTGTTTATTGTGAGAACAAATGTGGCTTTTGCTTTTTATTTCCTGATATATTAATTGGTTTGTGAATTTTACACTAATCTTGCATTTCTGGGATAAATGCCACTTGGTCATGGTGCAAAATTCTTTTTATATGCTGGTGAATTAGCTTTGCTAACAATTTGAGGATTTTTGTCTCCATCTTCATAAAACATAATGGTCTGTAGTTTTCTTGTGATGTCTTTGCTATCAGGATAATACTAATACTAGCTTCATAAAATAAGTTGGGAAGTGTTCCCCCTCTCAATTTCTAGGAAGAGTTAGCATTAATTTTTCTTTAAGTGTTTGACAGAATTCAGCAGTGAAGCCATACAGGCCTGGGCTTTTCTTTGTGGGTAGCTTTATGATTAATTCAATCTATTCACTTGCTATAAGTCTATTCAATTTGTCTATGTAAGTTAATTTCAGTATCTTTCTAAAAATCTGTCCAATTTAGGGACACCTGGTGGCTCAGTTGGTTGGGCATCTGACACTTGATTTTGGCTCAGGTCAAGATCTCGTGATCTTAGAATCTCATGAGATTGAATCCTGTTATCAGGCTCCACACTTACTGGGGAGTATGCTAGAGATTCTCTCTCCCCTTCTCCCACTGCTCCTCCCTCCATCTCATGTGTGCGCTAAAATAAATCTTTTTAAATGTCTATTTTATCTAAGCTATTTAACTTATTGGCATACAGTTCATAGTATTCCTTTATCATCCTTTCCATTTTGTAATCCCAGTAGTAATGTTCTCTGTTTTATTTCTGATTCTAGTAATTTAAGTCCTCTTTTTTTTCTATGTCAATCTGACTAAAGGTCTGCTAATTTTATTGATCTTTTCAAAGAACCAGTTTTTCATTGCTTCTTGATTTGAGATCTTTCTTCTTTTTAACAGCATTTATTACTAAAAGTTTCCCTATAAGCACTCTTTAACTATATCCCGTAAGTTTTCTTAGGTGGTAACTTCATTTTCATTTATCTCAAAGTATTTTCTGATGTCTCTTTCCATTTGTTTTTTGACCTCCTGGTTATTCAGAAGTATGTTAATTTCCATATATTTGTGAGTTTCCCAACTTTCTGTCAGTGATTTCTAATTTCTTTCCACTGTGTTCAGAGGACAACCTTTGTACTATTTCAATCCTTTTAAGATTTGTTTTGTGGCCTAGCATATGGCTTATCCTTGAAAATGTCCCACATTCACTTGAGAAGAATATATATTCTATTGTTGCTGGGTGGTGGTTTGCTCTACAGATACCTATTAGCACTAGTTGGTTTATAGTGTGGTTTCTTTGTTGATCTTATGCCTGGTTGTTTTATATGCATTACTAAAAGTGGGATATTGCAGTCACCCAACCATTATTGCTAAATTGTCTATTTTTCTCTTCATTTCTGTCAGGTTTTGTTTCTTGTATTTTGGTGCTATTAGATACATATATATTTATAATTTTTATCTTTCTAGTAGACGGACTCTTTCATCCCTCTATATTTCTAGTAACATTTTTTGTTTTAATATCTATTTTTTCTGATATTCGTGTAGCCACTCCTTTCTTTTGGTTGTTGTTTGCCTAATAGATCTTTTTCCATCCTTATACTTTCAATGTACTTGTATCTTTATTTTTTTTTCGTCATCATTATAGTATTATTATTTTTTTAAAAAGGCCTCATTTAAAGCGCGCTGCACGCAGGGCGCCCGGGGAGGGCCTCGATCCCGCGCCCAGGACCCGCCACGCGCCGGAGGCCGACGCCCAGCCCCTGAGCCACCCAGGCGCTGGCGGGGGCCGGCGCGTCTGCACAGGGAAGTACTTTACTCATCTCTCTGTGAGCAGCTCTTATCCTCGCAGGTATTATTTTCACTCAGGTATTATTTTCACTCCGAACTAGAGCCCTCCCCGTGCTTCACGGCGGGCTCAAGGGCAAACAAAGGCTGCTGTGGAGACGGTCCTGCCAAGGAAAACCGCAGCTTTCCGCTCCGCCCGCCCCGGCGCCGCTTCCGTGGGCCTCTGTACTTGTATCTTTAAACTTAAAGTAAACCTCTTATAGAGAGCATATAGTTGGATACCCTGACAATCTCTGCCTTATTATATATATACTTTAATCAATTCATGTTTAATGTTATTATTGATATATTTGATTTGTGACTTTTTTCATTTTCTATGTCTCATGTCCTTTTTTTATTCATTTATTACTCTTTGACTGCTATTTACTTTTTTGCATTAAGTGAATATTTTCTAATGAAGCACTTAAATTTAATGACCTTTTCACTGTATTTTTTTTTTTTTGGCATTTCCCCCTAGTGGCTGCTCAAGGACTTACCATACATATTTTAACTACAGACTTAAGAATAGCTTCAGACTTCTACTAGCTTAATAACTTCCAGGAAGATATAGAAATGTTACGCTTTATTGCCTTTTCCTCCATTTGATGATATTGACTGTGATACATATTCTATTTAATATTACAAATCCACCAACGCACCATATTGTAATTATGACTTTACCACCTATAGTCACTTCCTTAGCTTTGCCTCCATCACCTCCTATGTGCTGACAGATATATTACAAATAGGAATTTCTATACCTTACAGGCCCAAGAACACATTGTATTCATATTATTTTACACAACTGCCTTTAAAAAAAATAGATTGACTGATTTTAGAGAGAGCATGTGAGCACAAGTGGGAAGAGCAGATTCTGAGAGAATGTGAAGTGGACTCCGCACTGAGCTCAAGTCCAATACAGGGCTCCATCTCATGACCCTGTGATTGTGACCTAAGCATAACCGAGAATCAGACGCCTAATCAACCTCACCACCCATACACCCCACACACTGCTTTTTAAATCAGTTCTGACTAAAAAGGAAAAAGAAATATGTGGTTATATTCTTTTAAAATTACATAATTATCTTTACTGGTACTCTCTGTTCATATAGATTCAAATTGCCATCTGGGATCACTTGCTTTTAGCCTAAAGAACTTCCTTCGGCATTCTTGCAAGGTGGGTCTGCTAGTAATAAACTCTCTCAGTTCCTCTTTATCTGGGAAAATCTTCATTTCATTATCTTTTTAAAAAAAAAAGATTTTATTGATTTGAGAGAGAGAGTATGAGCAGTGGATGAGGGGCAGAGGAAGGGAGGGAGGGCACGAGGCAGACAGAGAGAGAGAGAAGCAGACTCCCTGGCTAGCAGGAAGCCCAATGCAGGGCTTGATCCCAGAACCCGGAGATCATGACCTGAGCCAAAGGCAAATGCTTAACCAACTGGGCCATCCAGGCATCCCATTTCATTATCATTTTTAAAAAGAGCTTTGCTGGATATATAGGATTTTTGGATGACTGTATTTGTCTTTGAGTACTTAGACTATATTTTTACACTGCCTCTGGCCTCCACTGTTTCTCCTGAGAAATCAGCTATTATTCTTATCAGGATTCTCTTGTAAGTCAATTTCCTGAAGAAAAGATTGTAACCTGCTTCTCCCCCTAACCATCCAACCAAATCTCTGACCTTAAATCTTAAATCTTCTCCCTTAAACCGGGAGTACAGACAGCACACTTCTCTGAAAGATACACCCTATAGGAGCAGAGTATTTTGTTGTGAGGTTTTCCAGCAGCCTGAGTACGGGTGAGGTTTTCCAGCAGCCTGAGGTTTTCTCAGCTGGCCTATTCTGACATGGAATCACCACCTTATAAAACAGAAAAAAATAATCTATTCCCCAGTGTTCCCAGCAGCTCTGCACTCAGGTAGGGTCTCTGTTCCACAACTGGGGACTGGACACAATGCAGTTCTCTGAACCCAGAACCTAGCCTCAGCAGCAAGCAGCTGGGGGTAAGATGAGAAAACTGATGCCCTGCTCCTCCCAAAAAAAACCTTCCCTCCAATTGGAAGCTCTTCATTTAATATGACCTAGAAGCATTTCCAGACACTTTAAATAGTTGTTTTTCAAGTTTTCCCCAATTTTACTAGGGAATGGGTCTATAGCACTCTTTGTGCTGTCAGGCTGGAATTCACAAAACAGTGATTTTTAAGATGATTTTACCGCAAGCAAATGAGAATCATTTGATTTATAATGTGCCATGCTGTAACATCTACACTACCTAAATGTCTTAACAAACATTCAAGGCAAGAAATTACTATTCTCATTCTTTAAAGTTAAGGATTCAGGATGCTAAAAGAGGTTAAGTGACACTTAATACAACATACAGCAAGGATAGGAACCTAGGTTCCTGATTATAAACCTGATGTTCTACTGTTATTGACTGAACTGTGCTCGCCCTCTACCAACTATATACTGAAGCCCTAACTTCCATAATGACTATATTTGGATACGGGGCCTTTAAGGAGGTAATTAAGGTTAAATGAGGTCATAAGAGTGGGGTCCTAATCCAGTATGGACTAGTGTCCTTACAAGAAGAGGAAGAGACACAAGAGAGCTCTTTCTCCAACCCACCCTCTATGTACAAACACAAAAAAGATTACAGTGAGAAGATGGTCATCCCCATGTCAGGAAGAGAAGCCCTACCAGAAACCAACCCTGTTGGCACCTTGATCACGGACTTCTAGCCTCCAGAACTGGGATAAAATGAATTTCTGTTGTTTAAGACGCCCAATCTGTATTTTTTATGGTGGCCCAAGCAGACTAATATATACACCCAGCGGTATTTTGTCAGATTGAGCTTTATCAGACTGAAAGGCAGAGGCAATACAGATAAGAATCTGCAAATAATTCTAAAGGAACCATTTAACACTGCTGAGAAATGATCTAGAGAAAAAAAGCTGCATTCCTGAAGCAAGTAGCATTTTGGCTCTGAAATATCACAATATAGCATAATAATAGGCAGTGCTAAAATGATGACCCAAGTTCAAGAATCAGAAGCTTTAGGTCAAAGAAAGGAGAAAGCCTATGGGAACAGGGCAAGACCTGGATAAAGATTAACAATACCAAAAACCAATTAGACTTCAGTAATTGGAAGCCTGTACTCAACATGGAGCTGGAAGGGCACACAATTAAGGAAAGGCAATGTTAGGAATACACATATACAGGGAGAAAAAATAAATGATAAAACAAATGGAGTAAAAAGTAAAATGAATGACTGAGGAATGGGGTTGAAGAGTAAAAAGGAGACCTTTGTACACTTCTTGAAAGGCCTGTAAGTTTGAAATTAAAGCAAAAAAAAATTTAAATATGAAAAAGAACCTAAAAGGAAAAAATGTTCATACAAAACTGTTATCCACTTTCTTCTTTTTATTAAAGTAACATAAGAAGCAAGTCCGGAGAAGAGGCTGGCCTTAAAGCCCTGTTTTCAAATTTACTTCCTAGCACCATGATATAGAAATACTAAAGTTCTGGGAGTCTTGGTTTCCTCAATTGCACAATGGGCATATTACCTTATAAGGTGAAGAGAAGTAAGATGAAAGCATACTCCCTCTAACCCATATATAGCTCACACCTGATATTTGTGTAATGAAGAAATGGCTATAAATAGCTCTAAAGGTTCAAAAAAAGATCTCTTCTGACTAAAGTGATGAGGTATAACTTTATAGAGAAGATGGTGTTTCAGCTATGTTCTGAAGAATAGAATTTCAGCAGTTAAAAGAGAAATACCCACAAGAGTACAAATTAAAGGACAAACATTAGAAAATACATATACCCTTTTGGTTTTTATAGTATACTGATGGGAAATTATACACACAATTCTGCATGTTTGCTTCAATTCTGGACAATCTTCCATATAATGCCTATAGAGTTAAATTATTTTTAATATAGTAATTTTTATACCATAATGACCAGACTCTAAACATCACTGACAATTAAGCTTGTCTCCAATTTTCTATCACAAACAATGCTGTAACCAATATTCTCCTTCATGTATTTGCACATATTCTGCAATTATATCCAATCATGAATAAACAGTGGAACCTAAAGGTCTAAAGTATGTGCACTTAAAATTTTGATAGTCAAAACACCCTCTAAAATACTGCACCAAAGTACACCAGTGAATATGCATGCATCAGTTCCCCACAACTATTACTGTTAACACAAGATTGATTCAAACTTTTCCATACTTACAATATTCTATGTGAAAAATGTTTTTCATGAAAACTATTTTCATAACACTAAGATGTTACATGTGCTTTTTCACTTTCAAAGTTTTTCAGAAGTTTCATGATGTGATGACATCATTACTATGATGCCTAATAGAATGTGTGCTATTTATTTCTGAGTTTTAGTTTTTTAATTTCTAATACAGTAAATAACAGATATAAAACAACAACATAAAAAGTTCCTTGGGGTCCTCAATAAGTTAAGAGTGTAAAGAAGTTCCCAGGCCAAAAAATTTAAGAACACTTAAACCAATCTTTTTTGTCTGAAGAAAAAAATAGTCATTGGATATTCAGATAACATTCTAATCATAGATTAAGGAAACTCAACATTTTTACAATACTGTCTTCCTGGTCAAGAATTAAACATATATTTCCACTTATCTTTTTTGTTGCAATCACAGATGTGAAATTTTCTTCCATCATATTCTAACTGGCTACTGTCTATATGTGAAAAAATTACTCATTACTATACATATATTAATTTTTTTAAGCCAGCCAAAGAATTAAGTCTTTCAGCTGGCACTCCGGATATTTAACATCTTTTTTTTTTTAATTTTTATTTATTTATGATAGTCACAGAGAGAGAGAGAGAGAGAGAGGCAGAGACACAGGCAGAGGGAGAAGCAGGCTCCATGCACCAGGAGCCCAACGTGGGATTCGATCCGGGGTCTCCAGGATCGCGCCCTGGGCCAAAGGCAGGCACCAAACCGCTGCGCCACCCAGGGATCCCATATTTAACATCTCTAAAAAATTCTAACTTTTGCCTCCTCCATTCTAATGCTTGTATTAAATTTCACTTCTTGTTTTAAAATATTGGACTAGTACTTCCAGGACAAAGTTACAATGTTAAGCAACTAAGGTTATAGCAGGCATTTTTATCTCATTTCTGGTCTTGATCCAGGTCTAGTGTTTTGTTACTAAACATGATACTGGGGTATTTTTTTTTTAAGCCTGGTTTACTGAGGTATTATTTATAATTTACACACACAGTAAAACTTAACATTTAAGTAAACACCATTACAAATAGAGAACATTTTTTTTTTTTAACTAAGAAAAGTTCTTTGAGGTCTTTTCTAGTAAATCCACTCTGTCCCCAAACCTCAGGCACTCAATGATTTATTTTCTGTCCCTACAGTTTTGCATTTTCCAGAATGTAAAATAAATGGAACTATCCAGTATGTAACCTGCTTCTTTCAGTCACTATTAACTAATCTGAGATTCATCAATGTTGTTTCATCCAGCAGTCATTCATATTCCTTCTAATGCTGAACTGTATCCCACATTTTTTTCTGTTCACCAGATGACAGACATTAGAGTTGTTTGCAGTTTTTGGTGAGGACGAATAGGCCACTATATAAACATTCACATATGGATTTTTAAGATTTTATTTATTTATTCATGAGAGACACAGAGAGAGAGAGGCAGAGACACAGGCAGAGGGAGAAGCAGGCTCCATGCAGGGAGCCCGACGTGGGACTCCATCCCGGGTCTCCAGGATCAGGCCCTGGGCTGAAGGTGGCGCTAAACCACTGAGCCACCAAGCTGCCCCATATATGGGTTTTGTATGAACAAGTATTTTCATTCTTCTTGGGCAAAAACCTAGGATGACACTGTTGGGTCATATGGTAAAAATATGTTTAACTATATAAGATCATCAAACAGTTTTTCAAAGTGGCTGTACCATCATGCAGTCCTACCAGCAATCTACGAGCTCCAGTTGTGTTGCAGAACTGTTTTGAGATACTTTAAAAAAATAACATCTAAGTACCAGCTATTCATATCTATTTTACTAGTTTTTAAAACCCGAAATATGTGGATTTTATCAAATGACTTTTTGGCAGTTATTAAAATGGTCCACTTTATCTACTTTAATATGGTGAGATATTAATAGATTTCTTAATATTGAATGATTCTTGGAATAAACAGTCATTGTGCTTCATCCTTTTAAACTCTATATTAACATTTTCTTTAAAATTTCTACACACGTTAATATTTTCTTAAAAATTTCTACACCACTAAATCAAAATCACAATGAGAGATTACCTAACACCTGCCATAATAGCTAGTTCCAGGAACACAAGAAACAAGTGTTGTCTTGAGAAGATGTGAAAAAAAAGGAACCCTTATGCGCTGTTGGTGAAAATGCAAACTGATGCAGCCACTGTAGAAAACAGTTTAGAGGTTCCTCAAAAAACTAAAAGTAGAATCACCAAATAATCCAGTAATTCCACTACTGGGTATTTACCCAAAGGAAATGGAAACACTCATTCTAAAAAATACATGCAGCCCTATGTTTATTGCAGCACTGTTTATAATAGCCAAGATATGGAAGGAACCTAAGTGTCCATTGATAGATGAATGGATAAAGAAGACGTGGTGTATATATATACAATGGAATATTACTCTGCCAACAAAAAAGAGAGAGACCTTGCCACTTACAACAACATGAATGGACCTAGAGGATATTATACTAAGTGAAAAAACTCACAGAAAGACAGTATGATTTCACTTATATGTGGAATCTAAAAAAACAAACAAAACAAAAAGCAAAACCAACCCATAAAGAACAAACTGGTGGTTAGCCAGAGGGGAAGGGGAGTGGAGAAATGGGCAAAAGAGGTAAAGGGGAGTGGGAGATACGGCCTTCCAATTATGAAATGACTAAGTCACGGGGATGAAAGGTACAGCAACTTCTCAGGAATACAATCAACAGTATTTTAACAATGTTGTAAGATGACAATATAGTAGCTACACTTGTGATAAGCATTGCACAGGTATAGAGTTATAGAATCACTAAGCTGTATACCTGAAACTAATGCAATATTGTGTCAGCTATACTTCAAATAAAAAAAAAACAAAAATTTTTTTCCAGTATCCATAAAGGAGATTGATTAGTTAATATAATACCCTCCTCCCCACCTTTTGTGGGGGACAAGGATTTTATATCTGTTACATTGAGAACTTTTTGAAAAAATAGGTGGGTATGATTCTAATTATAGGAATCATAATTGGAATCAAAACCATGTAAACAGTTAAAAGATCAGTGGTTGTTGCCAGGGGTTTGTAGGGTGGGAGGGATAAAGACAACAGCAGAAAAGATTTTTAGGGCATTTAGAAACTACTCTGTATGATACTGTAATGGTGCATACCTGTCACCATACATGTATCAAAACACATATATGTATAACATGAAGAATGAATGTAAACTTAATGAAAACTATGGACTCTGGAATGATAATGATATACCAGTATGGCATTATAACATTATAACAAATGTACCAATCTGATGCAAATGCTAATGGTGGGGAAGGTAGTGGGGTATGTGGGAACTCTACTTTCCATTCAATTCTGTTATATATCTAAAATTGTTCTAAAAAATAAAGTCTATATTTAAAGATCTTAAATATTCATTCACTCATATTGATAATTGAGATTGGTTGGTTCTCTCTGTGAGTTAAATATCTGCCACAAGGGAGAGGTTTTTGAAAAACAGACACCTCAACTATCCTTCCAAAGAATTTGATTAAGTCTGAAGCATATACTAGGTCTCTGGTATTGTTTTTTTTCTTTCAAAGATTCCCAAATAAATTCTGATATGCATCTGCAATTGAAAAACACTATAGTAGAACAAAAGCTTTACTGGAAAATAATGCAAAATACAGCTGAAATGTAGGCTTAGGTTGGACTGAAAGAACCTTAATAATAGAAGTGAAACAAAATCTACAGAGGGATTATAAGAGGAATAGCAAAGTAATAGCATGAAAAATTCTGCTAATCTCAAAATATTTTTAGGATATTATCGCATAGACAATTAATTAAAAAACATAGGTTACTGTCAACTTTTCAAAGTACCCTCTCAGGAACCAGAAGCCTTTAAAGTTAAAGCCATTATGCCTAATTTTCCATGTTTTCTAAGGAAAAAAAGCCAGGAAAGCAATAAAATTTAAAACTAGATGGAAAATCGGTGGTACAACAGAAAAGCATTCCACTCTTCCAAAATGAAATCTTCCACTTTCTCCTTCATGTCCATTTAATTATCAAATTTTCCTTGTTATTCTCTCCAAAGTGTTTGATTTTATCTGCTCCTGTCTATCCTCACTCCTACCAGTCTAGTCCACGTCCTTATAATCCTATACCCACATAAATGCAAGAACTCTAACCCACCACCCTTCCTTAACATCAAGCTTTCTGCTTTTCAATTCATCCTTCACATAGCTCTCAGATTTATCTCCACACCTTTTTCACTGTATTACTTCAGTGCTTAAGGACCTAGAATGAATCATTAGCACATCTTAAATCAGATTTGAACTTCTTTGTTCTACAAGATCCCTTGGTCTTGATTGATTCAATACTCTCTTCATTCTATACCAATCTATACCCAACACACTGAATGTAGATCTTTTTATATTTTATTATATTCAAGATGGTAAGTATTTAGTGTGTGGAATCAATCCACTTAGTCAGTAAATCCCAAACACACACTAAAAGTTCTGAGTATTTAAAATTCAAAATATTCTTTGTGAAACACTATAAAACATTCATATAGTTCACTTAACCATATAAATTAAGTATAACTTTATTAGAAAATATGTATGATATGTACTTAATATCAAAAAACCAAAACCGGGATCCCTGGGTGGCGCTGCGGTTTAGCGCCTGCCTTTGGCCCAGGGCGCGATCCTGGGGAACCGGGATCAAATCCCACGTCGCGCTCCCGGTGCATGGAGCCTGCTTCTCCCTCTGCCTGTGTCTCTGCCTCTCTCTCTCTCTCTCTCTCTCTCTCTCTCTGTGTGTGACTATCATAAATAAATAAAAATAAAAATAAAAAACCCAAAACCATGAGAAAGTATGACTACAAAATAAGTTATGGATTTGTAAATTTAAGCATAAATAAATCTAAATATAAAAAACTTACAGTTCATTATAAATATTAATTATTCATGTTACCAACTTCTAACCAAGTGATAGGCCCTTTTAAAAGTTTTTAATAAAAATTAGAGAAGTAAAATTGAAAATACCCTAACTCAGGGGACACCTGGGTGGCTCAGTGGTTGAGCATCTGCCTTTGGCTCAGGTTGGGATCGCAAGGTATTGGATGGAGTCCTGCATCAGGCTCCCCATATGGAGCCTGCTTCTCCTTATACCTATGTCTCTGCCTCTCATGACTAAGTGGTTAAATCTAAAAAGAAGGAAGAGAAGAGAAGAGAAAAGAAAAAAGAAAAGAGAAAAGAAAACAAAAAGAAAAAAAGAAAAAGAAAAAGAAAAAGATCCTATTCAGGGTACCTGGTGGCACAGTCGGTTACGTGTCCAACTCTTGATTTCAGCTCAGGTCATGATTTTGTGTCCTGGATGGATGGTACCCCTGGTCAGACTCCCTGCTGAGCAGAGTCTGCTGTCTCTCTCTCCCTCTGCCCCTCCCCCTGCTTGTGTGCTCTCTTTTCATTTTTTTAAAAAATGAAGATATCCTACTCATTTTTTTCCTATAAAATAATTCAAATAGTTCCTTTATTTTAGTGACAACATTCTAGTGGGGTCAAAGTCTGAAAAATACTGCCCTAAATCTCTCCTATGAGAAGTCAATACTGCAAACGTGATTTGTTGTGCTCATCTCTAGTTATATATTACAGCTCTAACCCCATAAATCTAATAGAAATCCTTAGATGTCCCAGCTTCAAACTTTCTTCCACTGAGAAGTTGACTATAACCTTTGACCCTGAATTCTGACCTCAGCTTCTAGTATCTACAGGGTCACAACTTGTAATGTTCCCCAAAGACCTTCTCAATAGCTAAACATTTAAAGGAAAATATTTACTAAAGATTTAGAAACCCGTACCTCAAGATTCAGTAATTCCACTTCCGGAATATACCCAAAGGAAATAAAATTAGCAGTATGTATAAGACTGTTCACTGCAGTGTGATTGTTACAGTGAAAATTTGTAAACCTAAAAACTTCAAAATGAGGGCTTAAGTTATGGAAATTATAATATACTGAGAAATGAGAAACAATACTAACATATGAAAAATCTGGATGTTGGGAACAAAAACTCAACTTATATTATTCTCTATACCTTTAGAAATATTTCATAACTTAAAGTGGTATACAAAAATTTTAAGACAAAGTATTATTCTTCTGTATCTTCCAAATTTTCTATAATAAGAATATACTATTTATATAATAAGTCTTTCAAAAGTAGAGCTGAAAGCATATATAGACACAGAAAGCTTCCCAGCCTATCTAAAATACTGAAAACAGTGCATTTCTTTACTTTCAGCTAGAATTTTATCAACTCAATGTTCTATTTCATCAAGGATCTGATTAAAAACTTTAGATTTTTATGAAAAACTGCCTCTTTCCTTCTATGTAGCTGGATTTTTAAAATTTATTTTTAACTCTAATTTTTCTTTAAAGATTTATTTATTTATTTATTTATTTATTTATTTATTTATTTATTTAAGAGAGAGAACCTGAATGGTTCAGTCCATTAAGAGTCTGCCTTCTGTTCAAGTCATGATCACAGGACCTGGAATCTGGCTGTGTTGGGCTCCCTGCTCAGCAGTGAGTCTGCTTTTCCTTCTCCCTCCATTCATGTTCTCTCTCTCTCAAATAAAAATCTTTTACAAGAGAGAGAGCACTGTGCGGGTGCAACAGCGCAGGCACATGCACGAGGGGGCGGGGGGGGGGAGGAAGAGAGAGGTAAAAAATCTCGGAGGGCGCAGACTCCCTGTTGAGCGCTGAGCCCAAAGCAGGGCTCAATCATATGACCCTGAAAGATGAGAACCTGAGCCAAAATCAAGAGTCCCATCCTCCACCACCTGAGCCACCCAGGGGCCCCTTGAATTTTTTTTTTTGTTCTTGTTGTTAAATCTTTCCCAAAAATGGTGTAAAGAGTTCCTTCATATTAAAAAAGAAAAACTGGAAACTGCCTTAATCCAATTCATATTCATTACTGAAATTAATAAGTTCTGTAATGTATCTATCACATGTACACTTATGAAGGTTTCCACATTTCAAATTAAGAAACTGCACATACAGGATGTACCTTTCTTCCCAAAACAGATTAACAACTCAAAGCTCAGAACTTTTAATTATTTTAGGATTTTATTTTTAAGTAATCCCTATACCAAAATGGGGCTTGAACCCACAAACCCCAAAATCAAAAGTCAAACATTCCACCAACCAAGCTGGTCAGGGCCCCCCTCAGAAATTTTAATTTTTATCTTCAATACTAAGCATAGCACTGAGCATACAGTAGTCCCTCAAATGAACAGACCAGAAAATAGTTTATGAACTAATGTAATATTGTGTGTCAACTATACTCAAATTTAAAAGAGTATATAAAGAAATAAAATGGTGGAATCCCTGGGTGGCGCAGCGGTTTGGCGCCTGCCTTTGGCCCAGGGCGCAATCCTGGAGATCCGGGATCGAATCCCACGTTGGGCTCCCGGTGCATGGAGCCTGCTTCTCCCTCTCCCTATGTCTCTGCCTCTCTCTCTCTCTGTGTGTGACTATCATAAATAAATAAAAATTTAAAAAAAAAGAAATAAAATGGTAATTTTGATAGATAAATCAACACTAAAATTATAACCTTTTTTCTTTTAAAGGAATGAACCACAGGAAAAAGAAGAGAATCACATATGATATGTCAAAACCTTGTTAGAAGCTGTAAAACCGATGGTCAAAAGACATTAAACTAGCAAAGTGGATAACTCTAAAACCTGCAAAGAAGCTGATTCACACTGCCCACAAGCAGGAGGCTTCACAGGCATCTCTGAAGGTTGAGGGGAAAAAACTACAAGGTTAGCTGAAAGTCTACAAAACAGTCATCACAGCCAGACTTCCTCCCCCACTGTTCAGAGCCAAGCAACCATCCCTCCTCCAACCCTATAGTTGTAGAGAGGCTTACTCTGAAAAAACCAGAGACTCCAAAATGGAGGTCTCCAATACAAGTGAGGACAGGAATGTATGCCACACAGAAAACAGGATTACATGAACACAATGAACAGTGAGAACCCCAGCTCCTTTTCTAAGATAGGTTCTCAAAATATAGCAGCCAAGTGTACAAACCCTCCCCACAAGAGACTGGAGGCTCTTTCTCAAGGAAACTGACCAGCCCAAGAGAAAAGACCTATGAGTGTCCCCTCTTCCCATAAATGGTCACCTTTAACAAGCCACACCTATAGACTTTTCAATTCAGTCTTTGGCACTTCACTCTTAAATATGAATGGACAGCCATATAAGGTTCTAGCTGGGGAAAGCCACTATAGAAAAAAGACAGCAAAAAGAAACAAACAAAAAAAAAAAAAGGAACTTAGAAGGAAGAGAGTGGGGGGGGGTAGGAAACAAAAAAACTATCATTAACATCTTCAGAAGGATTATAGTGTCTGAAAAACATAAAGACACTATACCATAAAATGAGCTCTAAGAAACTTAAAATGTGATAGAAATTAAAAACTCAAAAGGTTGGAAGATACCACTGAAGAAATTTCTTAGGAAGCAGAACAAAAAAGACTAAGTGATGGAAAATGAGTGGGAAAAGGAAAGAAAATTAAAAGAAGGGATCCCTGGGTGGCGCAGCGGTTTGGCGCCTGCCTTTGGCCCAGGGCGCGATCCTGGAGACCCGGGATCGAATCCCACGTCAGGCTCCCGGTGCATGGAGCCTGCTTCTCCCTCTGCCTATGTCTCTGCCTCTCTCTCTCTCTCTCGCTCTCTCTCTGACTATCATAAGTAAAAAAAAAAATAAAAAAATAAAAAAAAAAAATTAAAGAAAATTAAAAGAACAACCTATGAATTCCAATACCCAAATAATACAAATTGCAACAGAGAACAAAAAAGTTGATGAGGAAGAGATTATCAAGCAAGGCATCAAACATAGAGTACCCATTCAATGAAAGACACTACGGACAAAATTAAAAGACAACAGGCTCAGAAAAGATATTTTCCAAACCTAAAATCAACATTCAAATTTAACCTCCACAAGGAACTTCTGCAAACCAAAAAGACAGCAACCCAAAGAAAAGAAAAACTAAAGGCAAAACAATCTTCAAAAGGGAAAACCTGAATGGATCCAAGAGATGCTCAAACTCATTGTAATTAGAGAGAGAGTGTAAACTGAAACAATGAGATACCACTTTATACCCATCAGATTGGCAAAATATTAGAAAGCTGAATAAAACCAAGTACTGACAAAGATATGGGCAAACAAGAACCCTTCTGTAGTTCTAGTAGGCACACAAACTAGTTCTCTGATTCTATGCCCAGGAGTCCCACTCCTAGGTATATATCCCAGAGAATTTCTCACACAAGTCCATAATAAGGTACAAGTAATAGTATATTTACCACAGTGTATCTGTGATGCCATAAAGGCAACTCAGCTGGGAAAGAAAAAAAAATGTGGTAGATAGATGTGTATTATGGGATTACATTATGCACAACCATATGTGCACATAACAAAACAGAAATGTCTCCAAAACAATCTAAAAAAAAAAAAGCAAGAAACAGAGAAACATCTATAATAAACTAAATACATACACACACACCACTATTCACAATGATTCAATGTTTCATATATAATCAAGAAATACATCAATCACAATGCAGTGGATACCTGCTAAAAATGGGGAAATAGGGCTCAGAAATGAAAGGAAAATTTAAAGAACCCTGTATAGTCTGATGATAGTGCATCAAGAACTGAGAAGCATAACTTCAAAACTCTTTTAACCTAAGGTCCAAAATATAATTTTAGAAAATTTTTCCCAGAACTAAAGAATGTACGTTTCCAGCTTGTAAGCATCCATGGAATGCCATTAAAAGCAAAACAAAACAAAACAAACACACACCAAACCCTAGATAGGTATATCATCATGAAATTTCAGGGGTTAAAAATAATAACTGAAAAGTTTCTAGAGACAGGGGGAAAGATGGGAGGGTCACAAACAAAGAAGAATCAGAATGGTTTTGGACATCAACAGCAACAATGGAATGTAAGAAAACAAGCTACGACTTCCACACTTTTTAAGCTTACAATTTTATACCCAGCCAAATTATTGATAAAATGTTAAAACAGAATAGAGATTTATTTCAATCATGCACAATCTCAAAAAGTTTTTACTTCCCAGGTATCCTTGCTCAGGAGGCTAAGAAAATATGGGAAACAGGAGAGCCAACAAAGGAGAGAGGCAAAGAGAATTTAAAGAGTGACACAGAAGTTCTAGAATAAAGGTACCAAGTAGGTCTAGAAAGTAACCAGTCCAGACTGCATTAAAAGGACAGGGAGTTCCAGAACAGCTATCTCAGGAAATGAAGGGAGGTGGGGAGAGAGGTATTATTAAATCCTGAGGAAAAAAACAAAGTGGTTAACATAAGAAATGACATCATAATATACTACATGGTTCAGCTCTGAATATTAACACAGTTATAATACTTTACACTCTGAATACTGACTTAATAAAGAACTATGTCAGTTATACTGGGAGGATGCAAGAGGCAGTGTGTATTCATGGAGGAAAGTCAATAGATAATGCCTGAAATTGCTATATCAGGAAAAAGCAATGGAAGCAAATTATTAATATGAGAGTAAACAGCTTTAAAAAATAGAGTGTAAGGGCACTTGGGTGGCTCAATCAGTTAAGCATCCAACTCTTGATCTCAGCTCAGGTCTTGATCTCAGAGTCACAAGTTCAAGCCCTGCATATGGCTCCACACTGAGCGTGAAGTCTACTTAAAAAAAAAAAAAAAAAAAAGGTAGCCTCTAAAAATGCAAGGCTAGGACAGAGGACAACTGTTTTTTATATATAGTATTCTAATTTAAAAATTGTATTTTTTAATAGCTTATAGAGCAAGGAACTTAGTCTTTCTTCAGCTTTTAGTAAATTAGATCTTCACAGTTATCATTTCATGATGCTAAAAGAACATCTAGTTTGTTCTGCTTAGGAGACTGAACTGCAAACCAAGACAAAATCAAGCTTCAATGGTTGATGTGATCATAGTACAAACAGCCCTGTACAGCTCTATTACCTATCATGTGAAGTAGGGCAAGTTACCTAACCACCCTGTACATGTAACCACCTCTTCAAAGTGGTTTTGCAAGGATAATTAAGTAGAAACACTTAATGTAGTGCCTGATCCATCAATAGACGTTAGTCCCTCCTGCCTTTCTGTTCCCTAGCTACATGCCCCCACTCTGGCCCCAAGCTGCCTTGTTGGTCAGAATACAGAGACTCATGGACAACTCAGCACATATCCCTCCTCATGCTGGAAAATCAATCACGATGAGTAAGCAGACTTATCTTTGTATATGAAGGGCAGCATTATTCTTGTTATGTGAAGAAGATTATCCCCATTATCCACGTTCTGGATTATTGCCTGCTTTCAAGAACTGTCCTAATTAATCTACTACACTAGGTCAGAAACATTTTATCACTTCAATCTGTGTTTTGTGGGGTTGTTAACATCTTAAACACACATACACATACACACACACACACACACACACACACACGCCAGAACTGCATGTTCTATCAGTCTTCATTCCTGCTCTTTCAATTCAGGGCCTCAAAATTTTCTAATGCAGGCCCTATCTGGCCCCCCGTTGGCCTGGGGCCACCTCCTGCTTACTGCAGCAAGAACAGAGCGAAATCAGCCCCAATCAGCTAATTGAATTGTTTACCATTTCCAACATTTTCTTCCATTATTATGGCTGAATTCACAATACCTGCAGAGTATGGTGATCTTAAAACAAAGACTTTGGGTAAAAGGGAATTGCCTTTATCACTAGGTCAGTCACTTTTACTTGTATGGTCCAAAGTCTTAATTGATTTTATACAAAGTATAAATGTATATATGTACTTCTAAAAACAATCTGACAGACTTAAAAACACAAACATCATAAACCAAGATAATCACTAATTTGGCAAACATAGGCTATAACAATGGCGCTAAAAAGATAGAATCCCTAATCTCAAATATAAGGGAAAAAGGTAGAAACGAAATTGAGAGCAACAGAAAACAAAGAAAATAGTCCCGGAAACAAATGAGAGAAATTCCAAGCTATCTGGTATAGTTTATAACATAGATGAGGCTAAGGAAAATCACAAATATTAGACACAGCTCTGAACCTCTGGACAGCCAAAGTGTAAAGAGCAACAGGATGGCTTACAAAACACAAACGACCTGGGCAGCTCCGGTGGCGCAGCGGTTTGGCGCCGCCTGCAGCCTGGGGTGTGATCCTGGAGACCCGGGATCCAGTCCCGCATGGAGCCTGCTTCTCCCTCTCCCTGTGTCTCTGCCTCTCTCTGTCTATGAATAAAAAAATAAAATCTTAAAAAAAAAAAAAAAAAACCACAAACGACCTAATGAAAGCCCTCATTTGTTTTTTTATCTTGTTTTGTTTTTTTCAAAGGTCTATCAATTTGTCTTAAAAAGAATTTGGCTCTAAAGTATTCATAAGGACCAGTAAATTAGAGTCTCGGATGGCCATGAAAATTCTCAAAAAAAAAAAAAATTATCTCCGTGTTCCAATCCTAGACAAAAATCAAAGCCTATAACATTAAACCACAGGTCTGTGAAGAGGGCCTAAAGTAACAAAATGCGAGTATACTGACTTCAGGTGAGGTGTTTACTTGTCATATAGTTTACTCTAGGTTTTTACAGGATGTATGTTCTGTTTCTCTACTGGACTGTAAACTTCTCAAGGCTCAGGTCTGGATTCCATTTGAATTCCCTTTGCTATTTACTAGAGTACATTACAGTTTCTGCTCAATTACAACAACTGATAAAATGCCATGCAGCTTGTGTTTGTATTCCTTATGTTAGTCTTCCGCTCCCCACTGTCGATTCCATGACACAGTCAAGCGTGTTCCGGCTACATCTGCATCCCTGGTCTCAGAGCGCACACAGTAAGTGTTCACTCAATGAACGTTAAATTTAACAAAAAAACAGGGATCCCTGGGTGGCGCAGAGGTTTAGCGCCTGCCTTTGACCCAGGGCGCAATCCTGGAGACCCGGGATCGAATCCCACGTCGGGCTCCCGGTGCATGGAGCCTGCTTCTCCCTCTGCCTATGTCTCTGCCTCTCTCTCTCTCTCTCTCTCTGTGTGACTATCATAAATAAATAAAAATTAAAAAAAACAAAAACAAAAAAACAGAGGATCAAAAAAAAAAAAAAAACAAAAAACAAAAAACAGAGGATCCCTGGGTGGCTCAGCGGTTTGGCGCCTGCCTTCGGCCTGGGGCGTGATCCTGGGGTCCCGGGATCAAGTCCTGCATCGGGCTTCCTGAATGGAGCCTGCTTCTTCGTCTGCCTGTGTTTCTGCCTCTCTCTCCAATTAATTAATTAATTAATTAATTAAATCTTTTAAAAATTTTAACAAAAAACACAACGAAGAAGTATGAAGGAGAGGAGAAATAATTTTTTTTTCCCCTTGGAGAAGTAATTCTTAAAATGGCGGTGCTCTTGAATTCTTAGGTTCCATCCAGTAAGAGCTGGATGACTTTAGGTTAAGTTCTTAACTTCTCTGGCCTTCAAAGTTTCATGTGTAGAATCGAAAACAAAAAAAAAAAAAAAATCAACACCTACTTCAGAGTTACTGTGGGGACTGCACGCTTTACTACACCCGAGGTATTCGGCGCAATACCTGGAAAAGAGATCAAATGTTCATCGCTTTCTCCCAAGTCCTCCGTCTCACAATCAGGTAGACACGGTGCCCTCCCCCCCCCCCCCCCCCGCCAAAGAATGCAGGATTTCGGTACAAATACAATAGACTTCATGATCCCTTCCCTTTGACAAGGTGCAAAATCCCATCTCCTCACGGGGGGGGGGGGGGGGAGGACTTCTGGATCCATATCAAAAATATGACATAACACCCAGCACGAGTTAATGGTCAAGAATGAGCCTGGAAGCGACGGGAGAGGAGGGAGGGGGAGGGGGACGGGAATCACTCATCTAGCGCTGAGACCCGGGGATTTAGAAGGAACGGCTTTTTGAAAGGGGGGAAGGGGTAAAAAAAGAAAAGGATTGAGAAAGTTACAACTATTATTGATTAGCATGGTTTAGAAAATGGGACTTCAAAACGGCTCACGCTGTGAATCTAAACCTTAAAAAAAAAATGCTCTGAAAATTTGCCGCCCCTCGCGCCCCCCCCGCCCCCCCCCCCCACGGAAAGTGGCACCTGAAACGCTTTGCTGTCGACCTACAACGTCGCTCCGAGGCGACCTCCCCCCGACTCCGGCCGGCGCTCGGCCCCCTCAGCGGACACCTCGCGGCCCCCCGCCCCCCCGCCACGCGCTCGCCGCCGGCCAAGTTGTCAGGCCTCTCCTCACCACACGCCCGGCGGCCGCCTCAGGCCCCGGGCGCCCCCACATCCGTGGGCCGCAGCCGTCCGCCCCCGCCGCCGCCCCGCGGCCTCCCGACGCCCCGCGCGGCTCGGGCTGCGACCCGCGAGTCGCCGACACGCTCCCTCCCGACGCCGCTCACAGGATCTCCACCCGCGGCGCTCGCCTGCTCTCCGCCCCGCTGCCTCCCCGGCGCCCCGCAGTCCCCGCCGCCGCCGCCGCCGCCGCCGCCCCGCCCCGACCGGCGTTCCCGATGGCGATCACACCAGCGCTCCCCACCCCCACCCCCGCTCCGCCGGCCGCGCGGCCGTCACACCAGCCGGGCCCGTGACGTGACGCACGGACGCGCCGCGAGCCCCCGGGCCCAGGAACCCGAGCTGCGCCCGGCCGGCGCCCGCCCCCGCCCCCGCCCCCGCCCTCGCCCTCGCCCTCGCCCCGGGGCCTGTCCGGGTCCCGCCGCGGGCTGCCGGAGCCGCCGGCGAGAGGGGGAGGGGCCGGAGCCGCGGGGCCCCGCACTCACCAGGCTCGAGGCAACCGACGCTGGCGTGAGCCGCTGGCTCGCTCGCCGCCCGCCGTACCGCTCCCGCGCGCACGCTCCCGCAGCCGGCCAGCGCCGGGGCTCACCAGGCCTCGCTCTCCGCCGCCGCGCACCCAGCAGCGAGACCCAGCTCAGCGGGCGTTCGCAGTGCGCCTGCGCGCGGGGGCCGGCCCGCACGCCTGCGCGCGTCCTTCGGGCGGCCCTGCTGCAGAGGCTGCCGGGAGATGTAGTTTTCCAGCACTTTCCCTGCACCGCCCTCGCGGGTAGCAGGAACCTAAATAGTAAACAGTCGGGGATGGGCGAGGTCGCGCTGAGGAGGAGGAGATTCGCGGTAAAGGGGCAGAGAGGTTGGAGGAGCGCGGGGCAGTGACCGTGGGACCGTGCTTGGGTTGAATTGCAAAGTCATGTCTGCAAATCTGTCTTCGCGGCTCTTCCTAGGCGGATCGATCCTTGCCTCACCTGTTTATTACTAGCCTCTAACGTGGTGGCTTGGACCTAATACACGTTTATTAAATGAATGATGGAACAAAAGATGAATGGATAAAGAAGATGTGGTATATGAAAATATCAGTGAGGGTGACAAAACATGAGACCCCTAACTCTGGGAAATGAACAAGGGGTGGTGGAAGGGGAGGTGGGTGGGGGGTGGGGGTGACTGGGTGATGGGCACTGAGGGGGGCACTTGGCGGGATGAGCACTGGATGTTATGCTATATGTTGGCAAATTGAACTCCAATAAAAAAAAATGTTTTTAAATAATGGAATGAGTGAAGGCCAAGGGAGTATTGCAAAAGTGTTAAAAGTAGGGGCCTCGTGTCTAAGGCGTTCCCAGGCAGCACGTGTGAAGAAGATTCTGGGTATTCCTTTTTCTTTTTCTTTTTTTTTTTTTTCTTTCTTCTTTCTTTTTGTTCCTGTTGTTTTGTTTTTTTTGTTTCTCTCACTTACCCTTTGCCTGATAAGGTATGAGAAGTATCAAAAATAATTAAGAAATTAAATGAAACATAAATAGTTGCTTCGCTCCCACATGCTCGCAAAGGAAAGTTTGGGCAAATAATTGTTACTGTTAAATTGGATGGAATTCTTTTTGAACAGTGCCTTCAAAAGATGAAGGACAAGTCAAGCAGAGGTCACAGAATCGAAAGTCTCACATGTGACATGGCTTATCAAATTGATTTAAAATACTGGCAGAGAAGCAACGTGAAAGACATCTAGTAGCTTGATTCATTTATAAGCATGGGAGGGAGGCCCACGCTCCCTGAATTTAGACTATGCAATGTTCATTTGTCCTGGATCTCTTCCTACAGCATCAGTACTCTCCATTGCTCCATTGGTGAATGGTGTGTTTTTGTTTTTTGTTTTTTGTTTTTTTAGGATGAGTTGGGTTTGAGCAAGGGAAATGAGAAGGAAGGTGTTCTAAGGGGGAGACTTAGGGGCAAGTATACCTGACCACAGCTAAACTGAGGAGATCACTTTATTCCAATCGGGAACTAAGATTGTTCAGAGCTGGACTTCAGTCTTTGTGAAAACTAGTTTCTTTGCAGTTCACCCCTACTGCTAGCTAGGGCCTTTCTTCCTTAGCCCAGCCTCTCTCCCTGAGCCCAACTTCCTCAGCCCCATGAGACAGCTAAAAGCTCTACTCAGTTTTTCGGCCACTGCTTTCAGAATTAGCAATCGCCTCGGGTGGAAAAGTGATGGCAAATGTCAGTCTCACCTCTTATGGCTTTCTTTTCTTCCAGATCTTAGACCCACAAATTCTCACTGCCTTGGTGGCTCCTCCATGCCTTCATGTTTTTATATTTTGTCCAGTTATTCTCAGTGGTGGGAGGATTTGTTCAACAACAGTAGGCCATTGCTGAAGCATAATCCTTATATATGTGTTATTTTTACAAAAATGTTATCATACAACACAATGTGTTTTATTAGTGAATATCTCTCTGACCTTGTCTTTCTGTAGTTTGAGAAATTTTAAAATTGTACAATAGTTTTGCTGTTACAAAGAATGCTGCTATGAACTTTTTTGCACACGTTCTCGTGTATACAGGGAAACTGCTAGATCCTAGGATATTGCATCTTTAATTTTGTGGTATGCAGAATTTTAAGATGGTCCCCATGATCTTTGCCCCCTGGAATTGCCATATTGATCCCTACACCTCAAATGTGAGTGGGACCTTTGACTTAATTCTAGCCAATAAACTGTGGCAAAGGTAATGGGATGTCAGTCCCATGATTATATTTGTCTTAGTCGACTGGAGCTAGGCATGCTCCTGCTGGGCTTGAAGAAGTGAGCCGTCATACAGTGAACTGCCTAAGGAGAGGGGCACCTGGCAGGGAACCACTGATGGCCTCTAGAACCTGAATGCCTCCAGCTGACAGCCAGTAAGAAACCAGGGCCCTCGGTCCTACAACCATGAGAAAATAAATTCTGCCAACAACCAGGGACAGCTTGGGAGGTGACTCTTCCCCAGTCAAGCCACCAGATAAGAAGAGAAGCTGACTTATACCTTGACTGCAGCTCTGTGAGACCCTGAGCCAATGAACCAGTCAAGCTGTGCCTAGACTCCTGGACTACAGAAACCGTGAGATAATATGTTTTAAGCTCCTAGGTTTCTAGTAATTTGTTACACAACATTAGTGAACTAGATATTTCTAAATGATTTCACAAATTGGTTGTACCAATTTATACTCCACATGCAATATATAAGATTCTTTTTTGTAAACATCCTTGCTAACATTTGGGAATGTCTGACTTTAAAAAAAAAAACTGCCAATCTGATAGTTGTGAAAATAAATAATAATTATACACATGTTATTACTTTAATATAAAAACATGTATTTACTGGAAATTACATATTCTGTTATATTATTTTCTGTTGCATTAATGCTATTACTTAAAATAGCAATAGGACTAGCTGAAAATGGCAACTAGTAATAATATGTAGACTAATTATAATTAAGCAAATAATATATGTGAGAAAAATATAACATTTTTTAAAGGAGGGAGGGGCAGAGGGAGAGAGAGAGAGAGAATCTTAAGCAGGCTCCACACCCAGTGCAGACCCTGACATGGGACTTGATCTCACACACTGAGATCATGACCTGAGCTGAAATTAAGAGTTGGGCATTTAATTTTTTTTCATTTTTAAAAAAGATTTTATTTATTTACTTGAGAGAGAGAGACCATAGACAAACACGAGTTGTGGTGATTGGTAGAGGGAGAGGAAGAAGCAGATTCCCTGCTGAGCAATGAGCCAGATGCAGGGCTCCATCCCACGACCCTGAGATCATGAGCTGAGCCAAAGGCAGATACTAAACCAACTGAGCCACCCAGGCGCCCCAGTATTTTTATTCTGTCCTTTGGAACAGCAATTTTTTAAAACTATTTTAACTCTTTTTTTTGCATATTTAAATTTTGTGGGTTATATTACTCTATATTCTTAAGATACATAAATGTAAGAATTTTTTAAAGGAGAATGTAAATACAGTAGAACTAATTAAACAGATGTTATCTATATTAAATAGAAAATAACACTGATATGTTTCTTTTATTTTCTATAATACAGTAGGAATTTTTTATTCTTTATTTCCTTTTCCATTAATACTTCTCTGAACTACCTGAAGCCTTTAGGACATCTTTCTTTTTTTTACATAATGATTAAAGTGAGTATGTATTCTCTCAACAAAAGTGTTTGAGCACAGAATATTTAGAATTTTATTTACTACCACAGCACATTTCTGAATTTGTAGGGATTCATTTCCAGCTCTCCAAAGTGTCTATCTACTTTGTATCTACAGACTTGCTTTGGTAAGCCAGATATTTGTCGATTAAGCTCTTTGCATCTATAAATTAACCATGTAAACTCTTCCTGTCTAAACTGCTCATCATTTAAAAAACACTCTGAAGCACATTGTATGTCATCATAAGTTAAACCTCTCTTCCCCTTTAAAAATGGTTTTAAAACACAAAAGTAATTTAAACCTGTGAAATTGGAGTTAGCTTCCAAGTAAGTTTACAGTTTTAGTAAAGAAATTCAAAAAGTTCTGCTTAATTGGGTTGCCTTTTTTTAAGATTTATTTTAAAAACAATGTTTGGACAAGATAGAACACCCTTTGTTTTGTGTGTTTATGGTTTCATTTAAAATCTTAATAAATATTAAGAAGCCAATTTGAAACTCCCATTTTTCAGGTCAAATTGCCTTAGGAGCTAAAGGGGAGGTTTTTTGTTTTTTGGGTGTTTTTTTTTTTTAATCAAGAAATGTAACATCATTCAGTTCCATGGAGCAGTCAAAGGTACCATACAGTAATGAGCACTGTTTCACGTGATAGCCCAAGCTAAAGCTAATTCAGCAGCTGCTATTTTGGGTTGAGCATTGGTGTCTTTGAGAAACTAAAAAACTTTTGATAGATTCTGAAGTACTTGTCTCTCTTATCCCAGACTTGTTAAGATTCAGTCTCCATATGTGCTGGAGATATACTCTTCTCCATCCCAAATTCTCTGCATATTATGCAGTATGCTCTGTTTTTGTTATTTGCCTTCCTAATCCAGTTATATTATCTTCCATTGGTCATCAACATTAGTCATTTAGCTTTCTTTTGCAGTGATGTCTGGGTCATGCTGTTGGTAGTGTTATAACCATTCTCATCTTCATTATCTCCACTCTTATAAAATTTGGCCACCATATTCACAATGTTAAAAAAAAATCAACTTGTATGAGGCACAGCAGTTAACCCACAGCCAAAGGCAAAGATGGACTGCTAATGCTTCCGATTACAATGCACTTAACCTGCACACTTAAGTCATATCCCTTAGAATGATGTGACAGTGGATGATGATTATTGTGAACTGCAAATCATGGTTACCAATATCAATGGCCAGAGGGGAGAAACACAGATAGTAACTACAGACGTCAAAAAAATCTATGCTATATCTCTTTGACACTAAAAGCCGCATGGTTGCTTTCATCCCCTATTTTGGGGGCTGTCATATGGGTGGGTTTTGTCTTTTCCCCCAATCTTCCATACCCATTGTAGACCAGGATTTTTTTGTGTGTCCTAGAAATGTTTCCCAGGATGTGGGAATTTTGGCACCAAAACCTGGAAGGTCAGGCAAATCAGGACAGTTGTCAGTCTTCCCCACCTGTACTGGCGGGGAAATGAAATGAATCTACTTCATCTAGCCAGTATACCAATTCCCCAACCCGATGTGAGTGCTGGCAGATAACTTTCAACTGCCCCCTTCTCTGAAGAAGTACAGGCCTAACAGGAGCCAGCTTGCTAGACGGTGAAAAACTGACATCTCCTCAAAAGGCCAACTGTTGTTACAACATTCAACTTATTCTAATGGTATAGTCTGTGCCCCAAAGCTTTCCTTTGGAATTATACGAAACTAGTCTTCAGCTGAGACCATACTCCTGTTAGCTTTCCCCCTGCCCTATGCTGTCTTTATTTCCATATTCCTAAAAGGACTCACCCAATAAGTCAGTTGAACAAGAATCCCCATCTTAGGCCCTGTCTAGACCTAGAACAAGATCCAAATTGATTATTTTCCATTTCCTTAGCCAGTTGCTTAAGACCATTTATTGAGATTGGTCCATTGTTTTCCCAGTGATCCAGTTTCACCTCTGTCATTCACACACACACACACACACACACACACACACACACACACTTAGTGCTGTATACAGAGAAAAGTATGTATATAGTCACATGATACTCAGTGAATAAGAACTAGTGAGCAAAAATGCAAGCATCAAATAGGCAGTTTTGACTTGACATGGAAATTTGAATACAAATAAACTATATTCTTTATCACGTGAATTCTGGCTTTTAAATGGTACTTAGCTTCTTTTTTTTTTTAATTTTTATTTCTTTATGATAGTCACAGAGAGAGAGAGAGAGAGAGAGGCAGAGACACAGGCAGAGGGAGAAGCAGGCTCCATGCACCGGGAGCCCGATGTGGGATTCGATCCCGGGTCTCCAGGATCGCGCCCCGGGCCAAAGGCAGGCGCCAAACCCCTGCGCCACCCAGAGATCCCCTGGTACTTAGCTTCTAATTGCAAATATCTGCTGGAAAATTTTACAAATGTACCAAAAAATATTGACACCGTATAATCTGCAATGTGAAAAGGTATGTCATAAATATTACAGAATATATAATTTTTATAGTATATAATAGTATATATTTATAGTATATAATCTTTATAATACATAAACTTGAGGGATATATTTTTCAAATACACGTTTATAAATTTATATGTATTTTATATGTATTAGATTCATGTAGAGATACATATATATTTGAGATATATATGTGTGTGTATATATTCAAGATACATGTGTGAGTATGTATATACTCAAGATACATACATTATCAAGTTTCTACATTGGTATAGGTCTGTTTTGGAGCTTTGTATTCTATTCAGTCGGTTTGTTTGCCTATTCCTAAACCAATAACACACTATAATTACTATAGTTATAGAGTAAGTCATATGTTATAGCCAAGTCACCATTACTTTGTTTTTCTTCTTTAAAATTACCTTGGCTAGGGATCCCTGGGTGGCTCAGCGGTTGAGCGTCTGCCTTCGGCCCACGGCGTGATCCTGGAGACCCAGGATCGGGTCCTGCATCGGGCTCCCTACATGGAGCCTGCTCTTCTCTCTGCCTGTGTCTCTGCCTCTCTCTCTGTGTCTCTCATGAATAAATAAATAAAATATTTTTTAAAATAAAATAAAATTACCTTGGCTTTACTTGGGCCTTTTTATTTAATATAAATTTGATAATTACTCCATCAATTCCTGTGAAGAAAATCAGTTATGATTTTGATTGACATTGTATTGATAAGATTTGTTTTTGGAGAATAGAGATCTTTACTATATTGAGCCTTCTTTTTGATGACGATATAGTGTATCTCTCCATTTATGTAGGTCTTCCCTAATGCCTTTGAATAACATTTTGTGATTTTTTTCATGAAGTTTTTATGCATCTTTTGTTAAGCTTATTTACTTTAGTAACTATTTACTAATTATTTTTCTGGTGTTGCTATTGCAATGGTAAAAAAAACTGTCATTATATTTATTCTCATGCATAAGAAGGAAATTGACTTATGTATAACTTCTATTGGGAACTTTGCAGAATGCTTTTACTCATTCTCATTATTTGTGTCCAAATTTCCTTGGACTTTCTATAGATAATCATACTTCCTGTGATTAACAACATTTTTATTTCACCACCATTAGTCATGTTTTTCATTTTTTCTTCTTTACTGTGTTGGACAGGCATTCTAACTCACTGCAGAAGGTATGTGGTGATAGAAAGCATCCATTGTCTCATTCTTGATTTTGTAGGGGAATAATTCTAATGTTTTAACATGAAATATGATGTTTGCTCTAGGTTTTTGATATCCTTTTATGAATTGCTTATTAAGTAACTTTTCTCTTTTTTTGGAAATGAACATTTTAATATATTTATATGGTGAGTTACACTAATAGATTTTCTTAAATTATCCTATCATTCTGAAATCAACCCAACTTGACCATGACCATGATTTATTTATTTATAGAGCTGATTATACTTATTAGTAGTTTGATTAAGGTTTGTGCATCTATTTATATAAATTCAATCTGTATTTTTCCTATCTAAACTTGTCTATTTTTGGTATCAGAACTAAACTAGCCTTGAAAACTTTGTTGGGTAATATTCCCTCTTATTTAAGAAGTTCTCCAGAAGATTTTAATAAAATTGGAATTATCTGTTCTTTGAAGATTTAGTAGAACTCACTAATAAAATCATCTTAGCCTGTTGTATTTGTTTACTTGGTAGTTAAAACTTTAGCTGCTGATTCAACTTATTTAATAAATATTAGAAAATTCAGGATTCTCAGTTCTTCAATTATGGTAGATTATATTTTTATAACAAAATCTGTATGTTATATAAATATTCAACTTATTAGCACAAAATTGTTTCTCATATTACCTTGTTACTTTTAGATCTTTAATGTATTTTAGTCACATCCTCTTTTATTCCCCAAATTCTTTATTTGTACCTTTTGTCTTTTCTTTTATCAGCCTTACCAAGTATTTGTCTATTCTTTAAATCTTTACAAAGAAACAGCTATTGACTTTATTATTTCTCTCTGTTGTATGTTTTTGTGTCTATTTCATTATTTTCTGTTTTTATCCTTTCAAGTTTACTGTGTTTTTCTTTTCTTACCTTTGGTTGGATGCTTAGCTGATAATTTTTGCCTTTTTTTTTCTTAATATAAGATTTAAGGTTTAATTTTATTAGTTTATAAAAGCACTATTTTAGCTTTATGTCACAAGCTCACAGGTGTGTGACCATCTCAGCCCTCACATCCAGGCCCCATTCCAGCAAATAGTCACCCTTTAGCCATTCTTGATGCAGACTGTGGCATAGTCCACCCTCAGTAGGACAGACCCAAGAAAGGTTCAATTTGAGTCCTGGAAATAGACATGGAGCTGTTTAGGCAAGAAAATTGGGGGATTCCAGGTACTGACTAGGTGTTTAGAAGTGAAGTATGCAGGCTTCAAATGGATACATTGTCTTGACCCTATAGACTACTCACTTTTGTAAAGATGAGAAAACCTAGAGGAAGGCCAGTGTGGGGCCTTCTGAAACTAGAGGGCCAGATCAGGGTCTCTCCTGCCCATATCCAAAGACAGTACCATATGAGACAGGAAGCATGCTTCTTTCAAGAGGAAGAATGCTGACACAGCAATCAGGCAAGAAAAAGAAAGAAAAGGCATCCAAATTGGTAAGGAAGAGGTAAAACTCACTATTCACAGAATGGCAGGATACTATATCTAGAAAACCCTAAAGACTCCACTAAAAAAACTATTAGAACTGCTAAATGAATTCATTAAGGTTGCAGGATATAAACTCAATATACATGGGATCCCTGGGTGGCGCAGCGGTTTGGCGCCTGCCTTTGGCCCAGGGCGCGATCCTGGAGACCGGGGATCGAATCCCACGTCGGGCTCCCAGTGCATGGAGCCTGCTTCTCCCTCTGCCTATGTCTCTGCCTCTCTCTCTCTCTCTGCGTGTGACTACCATAAATAAATAAAAATTAAAAAAAAACTCAATATACAGAAATTCACTGCATATATTCTATACAAGAATGAAGTAGCAGAAAGAGAAATCAAGAAAATAATCCCATTTATACTTGCATCAGAAAGAGTAAAATACTTAGGAATAAACTTAACCTAGGATGTGAAAGACTTGTACTCTGAAAACTATAAAACACTGATGAAAGAAATTGAGGACAACACAAACAAATGAAAAGATATTCCATGCTCATGGACTGAAAGAACAAATATTGTTAAAATGTCCATACTATCCAAAGCAACCTACACATTTAATGCAATCCCTATCAAATTACCAATAGTATTTTGCATAGAACTTGAACACTTAATCCTAAAATTGTATGAAACAACACAAGACCCGAATACTGAAAGCAATCTTGAAAGAAAATAACAAAACTGGAGGTGTCACAATCCCAGATTTCAAGATACACTACAAAGCTGTAGTAATCAAAACAATATGCTACTGGTATGAGAACAGACACGTAGATCAATGGAACAGAATAGAGAGCCCAGAAATAAACCCACAATTATATGGTCAATCTTCAACAAAGTAGGCAAGAATATACAATGGGGAAAAGTCTCTTCAAGAAATGGTAGTGGAAATACTGGACATCAACGTGCAAAAGAATAAAACTAGACCACTTTCTTATACCATACACAAAAATAAGCTCAAAATGGATTAAATGTGAGACCCAAAACCATAAAAATCTAGAAGAGAACACAGGCATTAATTTCTCTGACACTAGCCATAGCAACATTTTTCTAGACATCTTCCCTCAGGTAAGGGAAACAAAGGCAAAAATAATGTATTGGGGCTACATCAGAATAAGAAGCTTCTAAGGAGCTAAGATGGTGGCATAGGAGAAGGACCCTATACTCCTCTTGTTCCTAGAGCACAACCAGATAACGATCAAATCATTCTGATCAACCTGAGTACTGATGGAACAAACTGCACAACTAGAGGGAGAGAAGAGGCTACATCAAGGAAGGAAGTGCAGAGACATGGTTTGGGAGAGAAACAAAATAAAAAGCTTCTGCACAGCAAAGGTAACAATTGACAGCTAAAGGGCAATCTAAGAATGGGAGAAGATATTTGCAAATGACATGTCTGATAAAGACTCAGTATCCAAAATATATAAAGTTGTATGTATGTGTGTGTGTATATACACACATACATATATATATGTATATACATATATACATATATATACACACACACAACTAGCCAGCATATATATAACTCGACACCCAAATAATCCAATTTTAACATGAGCAGAAGTCATGAACAGACATTTCTTTAAAGAAGACCTACAAATGACCGACAGACACATGAAAAGGATGCTCAACATCACTAATCAGGGAAATGCAAATCAAAACCACAATGAGATCACACCTGTCAGAGTAGCTAAAATCAAAAACACAAGAAAGAATTATACGCCTGAAAATAATATTATACTATACTGTATGTTAACTAACTGGAATTTAAATAAAAACTTAAAAAAAAATTTTTAAACACCTAAAACAACAAGTGTTGGCAAGGATGTGGGGACAAGGTACCCTCCATTGCAAATTAATACAGCCACTGTGGAAAACAGTACGGAGACAAAAAAAAATAGTATGGAGGTTCCTCAAAAAATTAAAAATAACAAAAAGATCCGGTAATTCTGCTATTGCCAAAGAACACAAAAACTAATCCAAAAAGATATATGCACCGCTGTGTTCTTTGCAGCATTATTTAAATTAACCAAATTTTAGAAGTGGCCCAAGTGTCCATTGATAGGTGAATGGATAAAGAAGATGTGATATATATATATATTGTGGAATATTATTCTGCCCCCCAAAATAATGAAATCTTGCCATTTGCAACAACATAAATGGAGCTAAAGAGTATAATGCTAAGCAAAAAGAAGTCAGAGAAAGACAAAACCATGAGTTTACTCATATGTAGAATTTAAGAAACAAAACCAAAAAAAAGAAAGAGAGAAACGAAGAAACAGACTCTTAACTGTAGAGAATAAACATGGTTATCAGAGGGGAGGTGGTGGGGGTGGTAAAATAGGTGAAGGGAATTTTAAAAAAAAAGAATGCTGCTTACAGTGAGATGAGGTGGAAGAAATGTTCTGTGCAAGGATATGAGGGCCAGGAAATTGGGGGAGTATAGAGAAATAAGGATTTCAGAATAGGCAAGAGATACATGGTAAGATTAGCTGGCCTCTACATTGCAGAACTCTGAAGTAAAATTTGGGCGAAGTCACAGTGGATTCAGCCTTTATAAGAGCTATTCTCTCTGCATAAAATACTCTTCCAACTCTATTCCTGATTTGCTGTATCCTTCATTCACCTAACTCTTATGAATACTCTACACCTCAGCTTGAGTTTCACTTTCTCTAGAATGCCTTCCTCCCAACCTCTGATTAATTTATCCCTCTCCTTCTTAAATTTTTCCAAAGAATCTGTAATTCCTCTTTTGTTATACTCAATCACATAGCTGCCTTTCTGATTATTCGGGCTGAAAGCTTTCTGAAGACATTTGTCTTGTTCTGCATCGTATCTCCAGCACCCAGAAAATGACTGAAACACACCCAGGAATCAAGAAATATTTGGCAAATTAATAATTTGGCCTTGGGGCACCTGGGTGGTTCAGTCAGTTGAGTGTCCAACTTGATTTCGGCTCAGGTCTTGATCTCATGGTCCTGGGACTGAGCCCCACATCAGGCTCTGCACTCAGTGGGGAGTCTGCTTGAGATTTTTTTCCTTCTGCCCTCCCTCATGTGTGCTCTCTCTTTATCTCTAAAATAAATCTTTTTTTTTAATTTTTTTTAATTTTTTTTTTATGATAGTCACAGAGAGAGAGAGAGAGAGAGAGGCGCAGAGACATAGGCAGAGGGAGAAGCAGGCTCCATGCACTGGGAGCCCGATGTGGGATTCGATCCCGGGTCTCCAGGATCGCGCCCTGGGCCAAAGGCAGGCGCCAAACTGCTGCGCCACCCAGGGATCCCTAAAATAAATAAATCTTAAAAAAATAAGTCATTTGGCCTCATGATGCTTGAGTGGCATTGCTTGATATGGCTGATTCCAAACAGGATATCAGTAGAATATCAACCTTTTGATGTCCTTCCACTTTGAATAATGTCATTTTACATATAACTTTTCAAAGTCAGTTACTCATACAAAGGTGCTTTATTTTGATATCTCCAACAACATATAAGATTCTCTGGAAAATCAAAAATCATCAGGCTGCTACTCTATTATTTTAGAAAATAAAAAGGTATGGATTATATAATAGAGAAACTTCTTCATTATATGTAAAACATTTTTGCTGTTACCTATAGTAAAAGAGATGAAAGAGCATCCTGAAGGAGAGGGAGTGGTTCTGAGAGTGTTTGGATTGGGATCTACCCATCCCAATAGAGATGAAGACAAAGATGAAGACAAAGATGAAAGGATTAAGATGTAGTTTGTATTGGGTTCCTTCAATAACCTGATAGGTCCATATGTTCAACCCATATGACATTTTCAAACCAGACTTTGACTCACTGATGATCATTATTTGGATAGTTCCTCCAAAGCAAGCAAATGTCAGTTGTTAAAATGATGTGGAGCCTAATTGACAGAGCTACCCCTTGAGAATCTTGCTCCAGCCTGCTGTGAAGACAGCATCCTTGGTCCTGATGAGTGATCCTGTGGCCGTACATGATCCTGGGTGCAAGTCCACAAATACTGGGGCATAGCCTGAGTATCACTAAAAATAACAAAGGTTTCAGGGCTGGAGACATCATCAACCACACTGTCATGGATATCTATGTCTCCAGGACTCAACGGTGAGGGAAGAATATTTAACTGATGACCCTGACAGAAGGAGCCTGTGAGTACTTCAGCTTCAAACACATATATCAGTTCAGTTGTAGCAGATGTTTTCTTGATCTGGTCTGCTAGGTTTTTCAGGTTCTTGGTGAAGTATATACCAATTCCATATTTTAGGTCTGATAAAAGAAAACAAATTAAAAGATTATTATGATTATTATGAACCATATTGCCTATGTGGGTATTAATACATATTCTCTCTCTAGTCCTCCAAATAATCACCACCTCCTGGTCTCAAGTCCTTGTCTATTGCAAAAACACCTAAAGTCAATCTCTTCAGACAAATCATCATTGATGATGATCAGCATAATAATAGCTTACATTTAAATATACCCACCTTCCTTTTTACTCTCCTTCTTCCCTTTTTCTTTACATTTACTACAGATTTAATCGAATATTGTTGTAGGCTCAAGAGCAGCACTGAACCACAGAAGTAAGCCATATCTGCAACTTAAAATTTTCTAGTAGCCACAGAAAAAGGTAAAAAGAATCAGGTAAAATTAATTTAATAATTTTTATTTAACCTGTTATATCCAATATGTTATCATTTCAACATATAGTCAATATGAAAAATTATTAAGGAGATATTTTACATTCTTTCCTTCAGGTAGTGATCTTTAAAATCAGTGTATATTTAACATTTACAGCACATCTCGATTCAGGTGAACCACATTTTAAGTGTTCAATAGCCACGTGTGGCTGGTGGCTACCAACTGGACAATACAGCTCTAGGGCTTCAAAGAATGACTAGGACATGATCCCTATTCTCAAAAATTCACAAAGGGAGCTTCCCACATGTAAACGGTTAAAGCACAGAACAATTTTATGCAGAGAGAAAAGTATCTTGAGATAAAAATCAAAGATTTCTTTCCTAGAACATTCTTCTTGATCTTAGTTCCTCCACCGAGTTCTTGCTACTTATTTGTCTCTATATATCTCATATATAATTTTTTTAAGATTTATTTTAGAGGGACGCCTGGGTGGCTCAGTGGTTGGGCGTCTGCCTTTGGCTCAGGATGTGATCCCAGAGTCCCGGGATCAAGTCCTGCATCGGGCTTCCTGCCTGGAGCCTGCTTCTCCCTCTGCCTATGTCTCTGCCTCTTTCTCTGTGTCTCTCATCAATAAATAAATAAAATCTTTTAAATAAAAAAGATTTATTTTAGAAAGACAGTGCGAGCAAGGGGAGGGGCAGAAGGAAGGGGAGAGAGAGGCAGAGGAGAGTCCCTGCTGAGTGTGGCACATGACTCCAGGCTGGATCCCAGGATCCTGAGATCACGACCTGAGCCAAAACCAAGAGTCAGAGGCTGAACCAACTGAGCCACCCAGGCACACAATATAGCATATATAATTATTTTTAATCAAAGCATAGATTATGGTCTTGAAAGGTTTTCTGGGAGAGGAAAAGGGGTTTTTGAACCCTAAGTTCAAAAGCCTAAAGGAAGGATTCAGAGCATAGAGTTCATGCCATATGTAACAGAAGAGAGAAGGATAAAATATTCTTAGAACAGTTTTCACACTTCCAATTAAATAAAAGTTCTTCTGCCTGGTGGGAAGAGAAGAATCAGAGAGGACACGACTAGAACTCTTGGGGATTCTGAGAAGGGACTCACTTCACCGCCCCACTCCCTCAAGAGAGCCCTGGGAGTTAAGATGGTGCAGAACAAGAATCTCAGAAAAATGGGGAGGGAGAGACTTCCAGAGTAGAAGGGGCCATTCATTGCCCAACTCTAGTGGATGCAGGCTCCTCATCCAGCTGGCAGCTAAGTGGAAAGCAGCAGTGCCTGGGGATGACGTCCGGAACAGGTGAGGACTGCCACACAAGACCTTGCACTTCACCTTAAAGGATGGGCACACTCAAAAATTTCCTGTGCTACAGGAGGGGCACCAACCATGGTCAAGAGAGGAATAACCTCGGCATGTAAAACAGTGCCCTGTGTAGACCCTGAGAGCAAGGGGCACCATAAATTTAAGCACGGGAGGGTGCCAATGACCAAGGTGGTTTATCTAGCAGAGGACGTTGGAAGCCAGAGAACAGACAGCTGCAGAACGAGACCTCCCTCCCCACAATGCCTGTCACATCATCTACAGCACTCTCAGAAGAGAAGGAGGAGAAAAACCTTGCAGGAACTGAATTTTAACCCCAAAGGGGCTGAGACAACTCTGAAAATGACTGAGTTCCTCTTGAACCATCAAGATGGGAGTCTTCCCTGTTTGTAGACCTGGGAGCCTGAAAGGCAGGTGAAGTTCCATTTTAGAGCTGTGAAGAAGACAAGCCCCATACTGGAGTTCTGGGGACCTGTAGAGTTTGTACTTGGACTTACAGATACAGTAACAAAGGAATGTAGGAAGCAGCCCCCTGGGCCTGCAGGAGTGAGTGAGGGTGTCAGCCAGGAAAATGCCATCTGAGCAAAGTCTGGAAGAAGGAATAGGACTTTGCAGGGATAAAACGGGTAAGGAGGAAGGTATTCCAGAGGCATGAAATATCCCGCACATTTAGGAAACCCTAAGAAGTTCCTGGCTGAAGTGTGGAGGAGCACAGTGAGTGATGACCCTGGTGAGATAATGGGGGGTGGGGGCGGGGGCTAGGGCCTTACATGCTGGGCCAACCAAGCTGGAGTTCAACCCTGTAAGCAACTAGGAAGGCACATGGCAACTAGGATATTAAACAGGCACATGTGTTTTTAGCATGATAATTCTGGTAGCAGAGTAAAGGATAGGTCAACTAAAGGACAGGGCTGTGAGGCAAGGAAAGGACCTGGTCATCGTCTAGGCCCAGGGGAAGAGCAGCAAAGGCAGAGGAACAGAGAGGTGAGGCTGGGCTGAGAATGACACTGAGAGGGAACCTAAAAGGACTGTGTGACTGCCTGGACCTGAGAGGAAGGAAGGAACAGAAGATGGTAAAGTTTCCAGCTAGGAGACCCAGGAGATAGATAGTGATGGTATTAGCGAGGTTAGGGAGTATAGGTTGAGTGGGTGGGTGGGGGAAATAAAAGTGCATATTTCTTAGGGAAAAGCATGGCCAAGGTAAGAGTTCAGTCTGAGGTGGCTATAGAACTTCCAGGCAGAAATACTCCAAAGACAATGGGAAATATGGACCTACAGGTCAGGAGAGAAGAAGGTTAGAGATACAAATTTGTAAGTCATCCTAGAGGTAGGAGTTGAGGCTATAGGTATAGGTGCAATCACCCAGGGGGACATTGTAGAGTTAAAAAAAAAAAAAAACAGGGGGTGGGGTACCTGGGTGGCTCAGCAGTTGAGTGTCTGCCTTCACAGCAGGGTGTGATCCCAGGATCAAGTCCCACATTGGGCTCCCTGTGGGGGGCCTGCTTCTCCCTCTGCCTGTGTCTCTGCCTCTCTCTCTCTCTCTCTCTTTCTCTCTCAGTCTGCGTCTCTCATGAATAAATGAATAAATCTTAAAAAAAAAAAAAACAAGGCTTCCTTTAGAACTTCAGAAAATACTCAACAGATGGACTCACAGATTATAAAGGATAAGGGCAGGAACTCTGTGTGTTTTGTTTACTGTTGTATTCCTCCCACCTAGCACAGGGCCTGACTTATAGAATGTGCTCATTGTGGAATGAATGAATGAACCCAATAAAAAAAATACCTGCAAGCATGGTGGCTCCTTCTTGCTACATTCAGCCTAGCCCTACAAGCAAGAGATGAAATCAGAACTGGCTGGAATGCAAGCCAAGATAGAAAAATATATATATATAAAGATTTGTTAATAGAAGCCCCCTTTGCCTATAGTTGGCCATCTAAATTGACCAACAGTCCCATAATTCGGAACCTTGCAGGGAACCCCCTGCAAAAAAAGAAAAAAGAAAAAAGGCCAAGAGCCTTTGTACTCCAAATGAAAACTGGGTGAAAAAAGAAGAGTTGCAAAACAATTTCAGTGGTGATAAAAGGTCTCCTGGGTTTCTCAAGCACCTTTGGTTAAGCCCACTCACCAGACACGTCAGTGCAAGTCACATTATGGGCACTATCTTCCCAATAAGTCTATCATCTGAATTGCCTCAGGCAGTGGCTTTAAGCCTAGAGCTAGGGATGTGGACAGAGCACAGAGGCCAGTAGGTAAAAGACCAGAATCTTAAAGACTAGATGGAGACAAGACCTTTGGCTGGGTTTTAAAGACAGAAACTTGACCAAAAGTAAACAGGCTTCATGCCTGCAGAGGTTTTAAAGGAACTGTATTGCTGAAGAAACTGCAAGCCTGGCTGTCAGTAGCCTGGGAGCATTCTGGTCCCTGAGGCAATCCATGGACCCCTGGTAGGGAGCCGGCCTAGAAATGACCAAGGGCACCAACGCATATGGAAGATTCTTCCCAGAGTGCAAAACAAGGAAACAAGGGTCTTAATCCACTCCCTGAAGAGTCCTCACTATCCATGTCCAGCAGCAGGTGATTAGTGGTATGGACCAGTGACTTTCCTTCTCTCCTTTAGAAATGGGAGTTTTTTTTTCTCTTTATTTATTTATGATAGTCACAGAGAGAGAGAGAGAGAGGCAGAGACACAGGCAGAGGGAGAAGCAGGCTCCATGCACCGGGAGCCCGACGTGGGATTCGATCCAGGGTCTCCAGGATCGCGCCCTGGGCCAAAGGCAGGCGCCAAACCACTGCGCCACCCAGGGATCCCGAAATGGGAGTTTTTATTGCACTTTTCCTGTTCCTTCTCCTGGCACTATATAATGAGTGGGTTGGGGCAATTACTTTGCTTTCATGCTTTAAGAGAGGACATTTTGGACTTGAGGCTGATGATGAGACAGGGTGAGACTTTGGGGCTGTCTTCCTTGGGAGGTGGTGTATGTGTTCTTTAGGAAGAAAGCTCTGTATAGATGTCAGGCAACTAGCAGCATCTGCCACAGGACCAAAAAGAAGGCACTAGAGGAGTTGAAAAACTAGTGATGGTCTTAGAGTAGTTTAAGTAGGGGCAGGGAGTGGGGAATGCAGGAAAGCCAGTTATGATGGGGTCAGGAGCAAATAGAAGTTGTGAATTTTTAAGACTTTGTCAATAACCCTCTTCAGGTTACACTCAAAGACTTCTTGGTGGGCATTCATTTACCTATTTTTGTCCCCAGGAATTTTTCATGTTCAATTTTTACTTCAGGTATTGCTTAAGTTCTTCTGTCTGGGGCAAAGAGATGAAGATTACCAGACCCTGTGCTTTCTAGAAATCAAGACTTGGAGTTGGCTTCACAGCAAGGATCATGCTATATAGTTTGAAAGGTAAAGGTTCTTGCTCTTTAGCAGGAACATAGTCAATGGATCAGGTAAAACCAAGCCACATTGCTAGGTATTCTCCATGATTATTACTAAATTTCTTAGCCTCCTTTGGAGAGATCTAAAGGTGACAAAAATGGCCATTAAGTATGCACTATTGTTGTACAACTGAAAAAAGACACAGAAGCTACACATAGTAGAACTCCCATAGCTGAAAAGGATCTCAAGATGTCATTCACTTCACCTGCCATAAGATATCTAATTCATTCACTAGCTGTCTATAGGAAATGAAGAAGATGAAAGAGAAAAGTGCAACTTAAAAAATATATTTATTTATTTATTTATTTATTTATTTATTTATTTATTTATTTATTTATTCATGAGAGACACAGAGAGAGGCAGAGACACTGAGCAGGGAGCCCAAAGCAGGACTGGATCCCAGGACCCTGGGATCACGCCCTGGGCCAAAGGCAGGTGCTCAACCACTGAGCCACCCAGGTGCCCCAGAAAAGAGCAACTTAATACCAAGTTCAGGAAAATGCCCTTTTAATTAAGGGATGAAGTTTGGTAGTGGTGATAAAATTTTATGGAGATAAAAACAGCAACAAAAAGCTTCAAAGTGTTCTCTGCAGATAAAACACATAACCACAGAAAAGAGAAAACCAGTGAACTGTAGATCTTACTGCTAACATTTTCATCAACATTAAACCCATCAGCAACAAAACATATGAAGGACAAAAAATATGACCCTTCCCAAATAACTTTATCACTATATGCCAGCTGCAAGTGATTCCCCTCACCACAGCAACAAATACTATGCGTGGTGAGTCACCTGCTGAGGCCTGCTCACCCATCCCCACCTACGGAGGCCCTGAAGATGAGGGGCTGACACCTACCGCAGGGCACCGAGTACATTCTTTGAAAGCCAACTCTGCATACTGCTTCACAGAACTGGAAAGGAACTTGCTGAAACAACCTGCAGCTCACAGGTTTCCCATGTGTTCTCTCTTCCATCACTTTCTTCTTTTTTTGGAAGACAGCCATGAGAACGGAATTGTCTATTTTCTCCACCTATGACCCAAGTATATGAAAAACTGAAAAAAACTGGGAAAAAGTAAGAACCGCTATTTACATTGCTTGATACCCTGCTTCACACATAAAGGCTCGTATGTGCATATGGCGGCATGCAACTTGCATTTCATGTAGAGTGTTTTAAGAGTCTCTCCTGGCCCAACCCTCTGCTGCTTTGATTTGTCTCTTTAAAATTCCCTGTCCCTTCTTTGATAAATCCACTTAATAAAAATTCACTGAGCAGGAACCCCTGGGCTGCTCAGCGGTTGAGTGACTGCCTTTGGGTAAGGCGTGATCCCAGGGTCCAGGATCGAGTCCGCATCAGGCTCCCTGTGGGGAGCCTGCTTCTCCCTCTCCATGTCTCTCCCTCTCTCTCTATGTCTCTCATGAAAAAATAAGTAAATCTTTCAAAAAAAAAAAAACATTCAGTGAGCAGTCACTCCATGCCAGGCACTGGTAATGAAATGGTCAACAGTGTAGACACAGTTGTTGCCTTCTTAAAAGCTCATAGTTTAGTGAGAAGTAAAACTAGGTAAACAATTATAATATGGTGTGATAAATGCTATTCCATTTCTTTCATTTTGCTTCAAGACAGGCAGATAGGTTTGCCCTGAATCTTGATTGGTGCTTCTGTACATCCTGGCATCATCTCTACCTCCTTTCCAACTACACCCTTTGTGCCTGCCCACACCCCTGCCCCACTTTCTGTCTTAATCCCAGGGTTTTGGGCCAACAAGTAGCTGGCTTAGAGTCATCAGCGGGTGAATTATTCTTTTGGCTACAGAACCAAGTGATAGCAAGACGAATCAAATCTTTCCCTTAAATTAAGTATACCTTTATAACCTGCAAACCACAGTTTTCAAACAGTTTCTTCTGATCCTGAATTTCCTCAGCTGAAAGTTTTAGGCATCTCAGAAACTTATTCCTTTTCATTTCATCCTGATTTTTGGGTTGCCCATCAGTCCATTGTCCTAAAAATGAGTAACACAGCACTTTATCTCAATGCTCTGTGAGAGGACAGAGGGTTGTAAAGAAATTCAATAAAACAAATTATAGAAATTTAAAGGGGTGGATTAACCAGTTTACATTGTGAGCCTTATATGTTCAGGACATGCTAGGAGAGTACAACCTAATGAGAAGTCATAGGCTAAAAGAGGGGGTTAATAAATTTGTCCTCACATGGTTTGGATTATGAGGCTGAAGGGGTGAGAGAAAAAATATCATTAATGTATAATTCCCCCATCAATGTTGTAACAATGATATATAATTGTGTTGCTTATAGAAAATGTTTATATTTCTAGCCAGGATGCTCATCAACAAAAAGATACAGGCATGACAAAACATTAAGGTGTGATGAAAAATAGCATGACATTTACATAAAACTTCAAGATTTTTTAAAATTTTTATTTATTTATGATAGTCACAGAGAGAGAGAGAGAGAGAGAGAGAGAGAGAGAGGCAGAGACACAGGCAGAGGAAAGAAGCAGGCTCCATGCACCGGAAGCCCGACGTGGGATTCGATCCCGGGTCTCCAGGATCGCGCCCTGGGCCAAAGGCAGGCGCCAAACCGCTGCGCCACCCAGGGATCCCAAACTTCAAGATTTTCAAAAAGATCTCATATCTCAACTTCATTTGAACATCACAACACTGTCGCTGGAATAATTCACACACTTTTGCCAATAAGGAAATTGAAACTCGGAGAAGTTAGGTGACTTGCCCAGAATCACACTGGGCTTTCGCCAGGGCTTTCTGTAAGTGGCAAAGCAGAATGTTGGGTATATACATGACTCCTATGCCACCCAGCCAGAGAGAGGAGAATTTGGAGATTAAGAGTTTATGGTGTCCTTTCCTTCCTTTTTTTCCTTCTTTTGTTCCTTCTCTCTACTTTCCTACTTTTTTTTTTTTTTTAAATCTATGATAGGCACACAGTGAGAGAGAGAGAGGCAGAGACACAGGCAGAGGGAGAAGCAGGCTCCATACACCGGGAGCCTGACGTGGGATTCGATCCCGGGTCTCCAGGATCGCGCCCTGGGCCAAAGGCAGGCGGTAAACCACTGCGCCACCCAGGGATCCCTCCTACCTTCTTTTTTAAATTCAAGGGACACCTGTTATTGCCTAACAACTCCTTATTGGAATAAATATACATATAGGTAGACAAACAGAAACCCCCCAAAAGACTTATTTTCTTTCAGTTTTTTTTTTTAAGATTTTATTCATTTATGAGAGAGAGAGAACGTGAGCAGGGAGGAAGGACAGATGGAGAAGCAGACTCCCAGCTGAGCAGGAAGCCCGATGATGCCAGGCTGGATCCCAGGAACCTGAGATCATGACCTAAGCCAAAGGCAAACGCTTAACCAACTGAGTCACCCCAGGGGCCCCTCAGTTTATTTTCAATTTGACTTAAGCCCAAGTATACGAACATGACCTAATTCCTAGCACATTATTTAATTGAATGGGCTCAATTTAACCACAAAAAGCAGATTATAAATCCAAAGAAATTCTAGAGGGGCCAAGTTATACATCTGGAATGCGGGAGGGACAAAATTCCATAGCAGAGAAACTCCAATGCCAGGACATTGCAAAGGAAGAGATTATAAATTAAACCTCGAGAGCAACAGCTGACATTCATAACGTATAGTAACAGAGTTCAGTTCGCTTGAGTTCAGCAAACATTTACTGAGCTCTTATCACCTGTCTGGTGCTGGGTTGGGCATCAGAGACTCAAAAGATCCACAAACCGCTGCTGTCAGAAGCGCTCCTCAGGAAGCATTACAGTGGCAGCATCAAAGAGGAAATACCTAACTTCTATTAATTTAAAATTTTATTCTGGTGGATAGTTGATGATCCTTGTAGTAAAAACTCATTACAAATCTATCCATTTTGTTAATGAAGGTCTTAATTTGATTGAGAAGAGGGTGTGTAGGAGACTGAAACACTGCTGTAGAAAGATATGCTTAGTCATCAGCTATCAAAAATGCCACCTTGCAGCAGAACAAGGGACTTACAGGACTAACTGCCAATAGCTGGGAGAAGGAGTCAACGGTATGAATGCAGTTAGTTTCAAGTAATGCCACAAGCTTCATAGACCAGTCTTGTCTCTCGTTCTCCTGGGGAGCATAGTGCGGTCAGTTTAAATATCCACAGTCCTTAAGTTTCAAGAGCTAAGTAGAAATCATAATCTTTGGCCTCATCCTTGTGTCTTATTTTTGTCATTTTTTGCCCCCTGAGTTTTTCTAAGGAATGGAGATACAATATTTATTGTAAACTCCAACTGACTTTGACCATGTCTGCCTGAATTATTTTTACAAACAAGGTGCAAGTAAGGTGTTCTTTGAAATTTTACATCTGAATTTTTGTGCCAAACTCATCAACATTTCAGTGATCTTTCTACAGTATGAAACTGACCTTATCTCTGCTAAAATCCTTCAAGGTTCCCCCTTGTTTCAAGAAAAACTCTGAAATCTCATGTGATTTACAAAGTCTTGCTTAATCTAGACCCTGGTCTGATTGCTTGGAAGTTTCTTTACCTTATTAATTGTTATTTATTCTTCACTCACCATTTGTGACACCTCCTCTGAGAAGGCTTCCCTTGACCTCCCAAGACTGGGTTAGGTGTCTTAATAGGTATGCTGAGACCCAAAGCCAATGTCTGTGTGTAGGAGGGTTTCCCGTATACACAAGCAAGCAATTCTGCTGCTATCTACCCAAAGATAGCATCAGATTCCACAGGTTATGGGTTCAATCCTATAAGACTGCCCCCCAACACACATACACACACACACACACACACACCTCAGACACCAGTCAAAAGCCAGGTTGTTACCTGTGCTTCTGGCTGACTAGCTACAAACTAGAGGTTCCAATGACCTTCTCCTTGGATTCCAGACACCAGTTGGAAGTTCCGATTGCTACCTGTACTTTTGACTGGCTGACTATAAATCAGAGAGGTTCCCATGAGTTCCTCCTTGGGTTCAACTAATTTGCTGGAGAAGCAACACCTGGGTGGCTCAGTGATTGAGCATCTGCCTTTGGCTCATGGCATGATCCTGGAGTCCTGGGCCTGTTTCTCCCTCTGCCTGTGTCTCTGCCTCTCTCTCTGTCTCTCATGAATAAAATAAAATCTTTAATTTTTTTAAATAAAATCTTTAATTAAAAAAATTTGCTAGAGCAGCTCACAGAACTGAGGAACATGTTACTTACTGGATTGCTGGTTTACTGTACAGGTATATTACTCAGGAACAGCCAGACTGAAAAGTTGCATAAGGCAAGGAAGGAATGGGAAAAGGGGGCAGAGCTTCCATGCACTCTCCCAGCAAGCCACTCTCCCTAGCTCTCCATGGGCTCACCAACCTGGAAGCTCTCTGAACCTGTCTTCCTGGTTTTTTTTGGAGGTCTGTTACCTAGTCACGCTGATTAAATCATTGACCATTGGCAAATGATTCAGCCTCCAGCCCCTTCCTTAGATTGTTGGGCTGGGGGATACCAAAAGTTCCAATCCTCTAATCGTAGATTGGATCTCCTGGTGACCAGTCTCCACCCTTAGGTGCTTTCCAAGGTCCCCTCCTATATGTAACAAAAGACACCTTTATCACTCTCAACACTTAGGAAATCCAAGGGTTATGAGAGCTGTAAGCCAGGAATGTGGACAAAGACCAAATATATATAACAAATATGTTTTGATCACCCGAATGACCAAATATACATTCTAAATGACAGCATCACAGTGCCTGTCCGAGGTGCTCTCATAGAGCACTTTCACCCTCTTTCATAACGAACCTGCTTGCATCTCAGTATCCTCAATTAGATTTTGGGTAGAAACAATGTCCATCTTATCACTGTATCTCCAGCAGCCACCAGGATGCTTGGCACATATCACAGATAAAATTTACATAAGTCAAGTAAATAAATGAAATAAACCTCTGTTTCCCAAGGTGGCATTTACAACAGTAAATTTTTCCTAGTTAGCTCTTGGGCTATGTTAAAAGGATCTCTCCAGACCCAAATCCCAGTCATCATGATGAATTTTGCCCCACTGAATGGGAGATCCTTAAGTGTACTTCACAGTACAAATGAATAATTTACTTTGGTGAGCTCAAAGTAATTTCAACTTTCCTAACGCTGCCAGCAACAAATACGTAGCTGCAATAAAATTCAAAGAAATGAATTAATCAAATGGAATGTGTCCATATTTGAATGCTCTATTTGTAGAATTAGGGATGTATTTTTCTCCCCCAGAACCAGGGCTTGCGTTGCCTGAGGCTTTCCCATTTAATTGCCTCTCAAGCAACCCAAGTCAAGTAAATACAATCTTGTGTGTGTGCATTGTGTGTGTGTGTGTGTGTGTTCATTTACTAAGTAACCTTGCTGGTAGAAAGAGAGTAAAAAAATGGTTATAAAAGTTTATGGCCTAACACAGAACCAGCATGTTTGCTCTCGCTCCCATACTATCTCTGACCCACATACATAGAGCAGATGCACTCACACCATAAGGAATAGTTGCAAGAGCTGACTTTCCAATTTAAAGTTACTCACCTGACAAGCTCCAAAGGGCTAGCTCCTTTTCTCTTGCCATTTCCTCTTGGACTTCACACAGCATATGTTCAATGTTCAGAACAACCTCAATAATGTCAGCTTGGGCTCCTTTGATCTCTAAAATTGCCTTTTCCAGACTGATAATCTCTGAGATAGAGACCCTTAAGGTATTCTGAAGCTGAGTCAAAACGTCATGTTCCTTTTTCCCAAGGTAGAGGATATGATTATTCTCAATGATATGTGGATTCTGGGGGCTCAGTATCCTCTGGATCCACGCTTGGGCCTCCTTCATCTTTTCCAGGTTGGATCCCATCAGACTGATTGCAGGAGATTTAGGTTTGAGCCCATTTTCTCTTTTCTCCTCTCTGGTCAACTTGGGGACTGAAAAGAGTATCATAAACATCCACAGAAGGCAGGTGGGTTTTAAACCAGAGCAGAACAAAACACTAAAGCGAACATTTGTTTCGAGGATATTGTGACTGTTGCCAGCAGCAGCAGATTCAATTACGTGCGTACCTCTAAGAGCTGTGCCAGATATGAAGGAAATCTAAATGTATGGTTTACAGCCTCCTTGAGAACAGAGTTTAGCCTGTAAGGGGTCGGCTTTATCTTGCCTTGCCCCTGCTATGTTGCTTTTGTCAATTCACAGGTGAGTTCATCTTGTGATATCAGCCTAGATGTTAACCATCATAGTCATACCTCAGAGCCATAGATCGGGTTCCAGACCACTGCAATAAAGTGAATGTTGCAATCAAGCAAGTCAAATGAATTTTTTTTTGGTTTTCCAGTGCATATAAGAGTTATATCTACACTATACTGTAGTCTACTAAGTATGCAATAGCATTATGTCTAAAATAACACTGTACATAGTTTAAAAATACTTTGTTGGGGATCCCTGGGTGGCTCAGCGGTTTAGTGCCTGCCTTTGGCCCAGGGTGTGGTCCTGGAGTCCCAGGATTGAGTCCCACATCGGGCTCCCTGCATGGAGCCTGCTTCTGCCTCTGCCTGTGTCTCTGCCTCTTTCTCTCTCTCTGTGTCTCTCATGAATAAATACATAAAATCTTTAAAAAAAATACTTTGTTGCTAAAAAATGCTATCATCTGAGCTTTCCATGAGCCATAATCAGGATCACAAATCACAACAAATATAACAATGAAAAAGTTTGAAATATTTCAAGAATCACCAAAATGTTATATAGAGACATGAAGTGAGCAAATGCGGCCGGAAAAATGGTACCAACTTACTTGCTTGGCGCAGTGTTGCCACAAACCTTCAATTTGTAAAAACAAAACAAAACAAAACAAAACAACTCCAAACACAAAACAGTATCTGAAGCATGATAAAACAAAGTACCATAAAATGAAGTATGCCTTTATGTTCCACTGACTGAGATTTTCCTTAACCTCTGCTCCTACCGACTTTGAAATCAAACATCTCTGAAAGCCATAGAGCTTAGAGAGTGAAAATTCTTTTAGAAAAATATGTATTTCTGATTATAAAAATAACACATTTTTGAAAAATTAGAAAATTATCCAAGTATCATGAAGAAATACCCATAACTCTACTCTCTGGGGTTCCTCTTCATGTCTTATCTGTATGTAACAGGACATTTTACACCACAGAATTTGGAGCTTACCAGCTCCTGCTGCTTGACATGGTATATCCCAGCAGAAAATGTCAAGGAACTTGATTCCAACCCACTCATGTGTACCCCTCTCTATAACCCCCCTCCAAAAGGAGCAAAGATATATATAAAGAAGTAGAATCTCTGATGGACTATAGTAATTCTCAACCCAAATTGCAAAAAAAAAAAAAAGGTTAAAGGGCAATAGACTAGATGAGAGGAAATTCATAGGTGAGGCAGTATCTAGAATTATATATTGAGAATTCTCTCGGGCGCCTAGGTGGCTCAGTGGGTTGAGTGTCTGCCTTTGGCTCAGGTCATGATCCTGGGGTCCTGGGATCAAGTCCCCCATCTGGCTCGCAACTCCACAGGGAGCCTGCTCCCCCCTCTCCCTCTGCCTGCCGCTCTCCCTTCTTGTGCTCTCAGTCTCTGTGTCAAATAAATCTTTAAAAGAAAAAAGAATTCCCTCAAATTATCAAGAAAAAGGAAGAACACAAATGGCCTATATATGTGTGAAAAGATGCTCATCTTCACTGGTAATCAGGGATATGAAAAATTATCCACCAGACTGGTGGCAAATCTGACAATATCAAGTGTTGGGAACACTTGATATAGAGCAACTGGAACTCCTGTATATATCTATGATGAATGTAAAACTGGCACCACTACCCCCACAATTATATATTGTGTAAAGAGATTTTTGTACATGTGTTTCAGGAGGTATGTATAAGAAAGCTCACATTTTCGTTTGTAACAGCAAAAAACTGGAAATAACCCAGACGTCCTTCAATAATGGAATATTGTTATACCAATGAAAAGGAGTAAACTTGAGCTATTTGGATGAATCTCAGAAGCATATTTTGAAGGGGAAAAGTAAATTGAGCACTTACTATGTTCTAGGCATCGTTCTAAGTGCTTCACATAAATTATTTTGTCTGCTTTTCACAATCTTATGATATAAGTACTATTAACAGCCCCATCTTGCAAATGAGGAAACTTATTCAGAGTTATTACGTTACTTGCCCATGGTTATTAGGACTAATAAGTGGTGGCCATGGAGCTAGCAGGGGTGGGCACTCTGCCTCTAGCACTCATGTGATTCTGCTCCCCGTAAGCAATCTGAGGTTAGTAGTGGAAATTAGCATCCTTCCCCCTGATAGAACAGTTGGGTGGTATCGGGAACTGTGAAACAGTATCAGGAGAGAGACCTAGAAGTAAGAGAGGGTCTGAGAGAAAAAAAGAAAAAGCCAATGGTTTAGACAATAGAAATGACAAAGGGTTCTTAAATTGAAGGCATAGGGGTTTTGTTTGTTTTTTAACCCTTCCCCTGCCCGGGAATTTATATTGCTTTTTAGGAAAAAACTAGAAACAAAATATGGTGATACTTCATTTACCCATCATTACTGGGAAAAAAAGAATTGTTCTTCTGTGTAACTCATTCTTCAGATCACTAAAGGATACACTTCTAGCACCAAACACATTAGTTAAATATTTATTAGTTAAATGACTTTTTTAGTTTATTAGCTAAATATTTCTAATGAAAACACATTTCCCTGCCTTCCTAAATAGTTTAACTTTTCCTTCATAATCTGAGATCATCATCATTAACCGTTATTGTCAATTATTGTCCTATGCTATAATTACAATTCTTTTACAGGTGTTCTTAAAAATGACTGAAATCAAAGGTAACGCCTGGCCCTCTTATGCAGACCAATCACATAGAGACATTTGTATGTTTCTTTTCCATATTATCCTCACCTAAAACTCCTATCTACCTTTTTCCCTAGATTCAGGGTGGTTCTCTACCCATGCACTGCATTTGTTAGCTGCTGTGGGTTTTCTTCACCTTGGGTGCCCCAACCCACCAGCTCTAGCCATTGAAAATCCACCATCCTCAAAGCCCAACTTAGAACCACTTGTCCAGGAAGTTACTCTTGATGCCTTCAGGTCTGAATTTCTCCCTCCTCTGGGCCCTGTGGATCCTCTCATTCATTATTCTTTGGCCTTCATTTAATGCTTTGCAATTTACAGAACATTTTTACATGCATAATCTCCAATTATCCTCACAAAAGTCTGTTATTATCATTGTTCTACAGATAAAGATTCATAAGAGGCACAGTCACAGACCACAGCTCTTCAAGAATCCTCCTCCTTCATATCCAGCACTGCTGGACCACTGCACATCCATAAGTGAAGTCTTCTATTAAAGGGTATAGCAAATCATTGGGACCCTAGTGGGAAATATCCTAGCAGTTTCTATTGCTGGTCGAATGTCTAGTGTTTTTAGAATGTTCTTAGAATACTGTAGAGTAAAAGACTATTATTTCAGAAGTATACATCCTAGTTGTCATGAGGTATTTCCAATTCCATCGACTCAAACTTCACTAAAGGATAGGAGTTATAAGACAAATTTAATCTTTCTCCAACATCAATCAGGATTAGTTTAGTCCAGTGATCCCCAAACCTAGTTCAGCAGCAAAACTGATTAGGGAGCCACTGAAAAATATACATGCTTGGCCCAGATGGAGAGCTCCCAAATCAAAATCTGTAGAGTTAGGGCCTATCCATATTTCTGTTTGTTTGTTTAAAGTTTCAGTTATTATCCCAGGGATTACTCAGGTATGGGGAGTGTCAGGTTAATCCACTTATTATTATCTGGTATTACTGAGATATGTTTTCTATCATGGCTAATGAGTAATCCTATTTAGATGTAACCTCATTCAGAGCAAAAAGCGTAACAGGCTTAGTCAGCTTATGGAGGGCAGAACTTAGAGAAAAATTATAGACCTCTGTCTATGAATGAGCTACCCACACTGTGGATTACTCACTGTGGCTTAGCCTCTCTATTCATAACATGAGACTGAACTGGGCAAAAGTAGAATCACGTTCAGATACTGAGCCAGTTAGTATCTGAATAAAAGCACAGTGAGATATATTTGGCTTATTTCTTATTCTTGTCCCTTCCATTAGTTCAGATGATGAAAAATAGAATGAGACTCTGTTGGGTGGGCTCTACTTCCAAGCCCATGAATTTCTTACTCACCACTGTAATTATTGGAATGATGTAGCTTGGACTTATTCTTTGCCATTTCAGCGCTGAAAGTCTATCAGAAGCAAAAGAGAGCAGAGTCATAAGTGGGGATTTCAGGCAAAGTCAACAAAATCCCTCTTTCCACCTGCATATACCACACTTGGCCTTATCCACTCTGTCAATCCCCATCCCCACTGCCACAAATCTACAGCAGTCCTAGGGAACAGCAGTCACAGCACCAAATTACGCAGTACCACGAACTATTAGAACACCTAGGGGAAACGAGTATAGGAAAACCAGAAAGAAAACCAAAATCTGGTATAAAAGAAAAAAAGAATGCATATCCCAAGGCAAAATATAATCATTCACTCATTCCACAAATATCAATGCTCTGCTTATTACATATTAGACACTGAACCAAAGGTATGGCTATGTCACTGAAGACAAAAATGGGCAGATGCTCTTGTAATTAATAAAACAGAGACTTATTTAAATAAGTTATGTGCACACCAAGCTTTGTCTGTAGATTGAGTAAATGATCAATTCTTGTTAAGTGCCTAATAGTGAACCTGGCACATAATAAGCATATGTGAGCTATTGTTGTAATTATTTTTTTACGGCAATCAACAGACAAAGATTGGCATGTGTTGCCATGCAGACCCTTTAACATAGAGTCCATTTGAAAAAACGAAATGTCTGCTAGGGTTTGGAATGACTATACCTACTAACTCTTTTGTTTAAAGTTGGTTCAGTTGGCAGTGATTACTTCATTGGAAAGATGGTAAATAACGAGGAGGAGGCTAGATTTTTCTACAGTTTCTCCTTAGCACAGTGCCTGGCTGATGCAATACATGGCAGATGTTTTTATTAGCAATGCCTAGGGGAGCTCTCAGATTGTGGGTGATCTTTATAATTTTTTGAATCACCACATACATTTTTGTTTGTGTATTGAAGAGAACAGAACTTTTCTAGAAGCAATTAATTTTCCCTTGTAGGAAGATGCCACTTCCTGAGCAGTTCAGGGATGTGCTCAGGGCATCTATCTGGGCCCATCGATAGTGTTTCATTTTGTCTGGAAGGTGAGCTACTTCACTGGGTAGATTTTGCAGGTCAGCTGTGGATGAGACACAGTGGTGTCCTGGAGCTGGCTGACATTGGCTAATGAGAGCTCACCATGAACATCTCTTCCCAACTCCACCTTCAGTGATGTCACATTCACAGTTTGAAGTCAGCAATGAATACCAGCAAACAATACAAACCTCCCTGGGTCTAGTCAAGCAGCAAAAGGAATAAGAACCTATACACTTGTTCCAGCAAAGAGCAAAAGCTAGAACAAGTATAAGTTCATTTTCTTGTAGGGAGAGATGAAAATGGCATCCACTGACCTCGAGACAGACTGAGAGGTGGAAGAGTGAGAAGTCAGAGGACTAGTGTTCAGAGCCACTCTCTCTGCCAGACACTGAGCAAGACCCCTTATATCCAAACCCCAGACATATGCCTGGAAAATTGTCCTAGCCCTTGGATGTTGCTATTGGCAGAACCAGAAATCTGTCTTGAAAAACTATTTTAAGCTGCTGTAACTTATTTCATTTCCTTTTTTTAGTCTTCCTTAACATCATGACAGTCCCTTCTCAAAGTGCCAGCTAAGCAAGAAGAAAGCACAGAGATGGTACTTTAAAGGCAGGACAGCACAGCACCACATACTCATTACGGGGAATATATCAGGGACCTTTTCACACGTTAGAAACTCAGCTTATGGGTGCCTGGGTGGCTTCGTGGTTGAGCATCTGCCTTTTGCTCAGGGTGTGATCCCAGGGTCCAGGGATCAAGTCCCACATCGGGCTCCCTGTGGGGAGCCTGCTTCTTTCTCCCTCTGCCTCTTTCTGTGTCTCTCATGAATAAATAAATAAAATCTTAAAAAAAGAAAGAAAGAAACTCCACTTACTCTGCCCATTCTAAAACCAAAAGCTAAGATGAAGCAAAAACTAAAGAAGCTAGACACACAGACGTCTGCCCTCAGACACAGGGACCCACTCTCCTACACACAATCCCTCCAATTTGTATCAGACCACGATGGACTTCCCTCTGAGGTCACCTACAGAGAAGTTAAACAAGAGATTGAATTTGGGGACAGTACTGGGGACACAGAGAAAGTAGCCAAATGTACCTCTGCTGTGAAATAATCTAATTGGGAAGAAAAGATAACAAACAAGTCACTTGGTTTCGTACTCAGGTCAGCATTCCATGAATCACAGTTCATTACAGCTGATACAGTGGCTCCTCTTCACAGAGGGCTTACCTGTGGGCCAGGTAACGTTGTAAGTGTTTTATGTGTATTAACTCATTTAATGTTCACAACAGCTCCATAGGATGGTGGTTATTATTACCACTTTACTTTTTTTTTTTTTTTTTTGCAAATAAGCTCTGTGCCTAAAGCGAGGCTCGAACTCACAACCCCAAGATCAAAAGTTGCATGGTCTATGGACTGAGACAGCGAGGGGCCCCTCTTATCCCACTTTAAAGATGAGGAAACTGAAGCACAGAAAAATATATTAACTTGCCCCAAGAAGTTGACTGATTGAAGAGGAGAAGACAAGGAATTTGTCTTAAATATGTTGGATTTAAGAGGACAATCAGATAACCAAGTGGAATGAGGGAGGGTTAGTTATATGGGTCTGAAGGTGGCTCACAAAACAGAACTTTGCAGAAATTGTAAGAATACTTATATTCTCAGAGAGGGAGAGAAGAGAGAAGAGCAGAGGAAGGATGAAAAAAAATTGGAAGGTTAAAAAAAAAAAGAAAAAAGAAACTGGAAGGTTGCTTACCTTTGAAGAGCAGAGTTGAGAATGAAGGCGGCCAACAAGGGAAAAGAGGGAAGTTAGGTAGCTGGGTAACATGGCTTCTTCTTCTTCTTCTTCTTCTTCTTCTTCTTCTTCTTCTTCTTCTTCTTCTTCTTCTTCTTCTTTTTTAAAGATTTATTTATTTATTTATTCATGACAGACAGAGAGAGGCAGAGACACAGGCAGAGGGAGAAGTAGGCTCCATGCAGGGTGTCCAACGTGGGACTCGATCCCGGGTCTCCAGGATTACACCCCAGGCCGAAGGTGGCACCAAACTGCTGGGCCACCAGGGCTCCCATCTTCTCCCCTTTTTTTTTTTCATTTAAGATTTTATTTATTCATGAGAGACACACAGAGAGAGGCAGAGACATAGGCAGAGATTCTGAGAAGCAGGTTTTCTGCAGGGAGCCTGAATCGGGACTAGATCCCAGAACCCCGGGATCACGACCTGAACCAAGGCAGATGCTCAACCACTGAGCCACCCAGGTGCCCCAACATGACTTCTTTACAGACATTCTTCACTAGGTTGGAGGTGGGCAATTTAAAAAAAAATTAAATTTACCGAGTTAGAACATCACTGTGCTGTAAAGTGCTTAGCTCACGTCTTAGGCTGGCGATACTACATAGATGTTATCAAACGACAGAATGAATGGACCATAGGACATTTCTCTAATATTAACTGACCTTATAGGTCTCCAGTTCTTCTGGAAAGATCACAAAATTTGCAGTTAATTGTTTTTTCAAATGGTGCTTGGCAAAATTTAAAACTTCACCAAACATGATCTTGGCTGCTACATTGTTCGGAATACCAATGTTTCCAGTCCCCAGGGCGGGGAAGGAAATAGAAGTTTTATTTAGTTCAAGGCATTTCTCCAAACATTCCTTCACCGCAATTCTCAGCACCTGGAGGAAAAACAGATGAGCCTTTGAGTCCAAATAAAACCTCCCTTGCCCCTTGGATCCTGCCCATACTTTGCAATGCCGATCTCTATTCTCCCTAAGGGTCGTGTCCATGCCTCCTTAGAGAGCAGGGGAAGTTCCCCTCCATGGGAACCCACTGCAGACTTAGGTTAGATGATGAGCAACAGAAGTAATCTAGGGCTCTGTCTTATGCTCTTCAGGGTATTGGGATCCGATGATTTCTCCCAGTTCATAAGGCCTTGCCCATCTCCCTGGGTCAGAGAGCCAACCACCAATTTATCGCCACTTACTTGCTGCTTCCAGGTTGAAACAAAGAGCTCTTGGAAAAGTTTAATAAAGGAGACAGAGGGTAAAGTAAGTAAGCAGCTCTATCCAACATCTTTAAGATACGTCCGAATGTCCTATGTGATTGCTTCTGGAGAAGTGCTAACATATTTGGCAGACTTACACTTTGCATCAATGTTTCAACATCCAAACTGAATTCTAGTACAGGATGGTTGCCTGTGAAAGGGCCTTGGAAAACTCAGGGGGCAGAGAGTGACTAGAGCGCCAGTGTGGGATTAGAGGGCTCTCAGTCAAAGGAGGGCCAGAAATGGTGACAAAATAGAGAGAAACAAAGGTAGAGAAGGGGACTGTCTCCCTCTCTCCACATTTGAGTGGGTCCCACCTACTCTTTTATGTGTGGCAAAGTTAGCCGGAAAGCCAATCTCTACCACAAGCATAGGTAGGAAGACACCCCAGGTAACAGATTTACCTGGAGTAACACTGGAAAAGGAATCCCAGGACCTCCTGGCATTTAACTGATGGAGGGAAATAGGGAGAGGTGAAATTCCAGGTCTGCTTAGGGAAAGGCCAACAGGGTCACAGAAGGGTGAGGTGAACAGGTGTGCTAGCTGAGGCAGCCCCCCCTTTCCAGGTCTATTTACAATATGCCGGCTTAAATTTTTTTGAATTTTTATTATTTTTTAAAGATTCTATTTATTTATTCATGAGAGACACACACAGAGAGAGAGAGAGGCAGAGACATGGGCAGAGGGAGAAGCAGGCTCCATGCAGGAAGCCCGATATGGGCTCAATCCCAGGACCCCGGGATCACGACCTGAGCCAAAGGCAGATGCTCAACTACTGGGTCACCTGGGTGCCCCCAGCTTACAATTTAGACATGAGTTAGGTAATATTGTAAGCTAACTTTTTTTTTTGAAGATCTTATTTATTTATTTGAGAGAGTGAGAGCACTAGCAGGGGAGAGGGGCAAAGGAAGAGGGAGAAGCTGACTGCCTGCTGAGCAGGGAGCCTGACATGGGGCTCAATCCCAGAACCCCAGGATCATGACCTGAGCCAAAGGCAGATGCTTAACCTACAGAGCCAGCCAGGTGCTCCTGATCCACTGCTTCTAAGAATGTCCTTCTTTTGCACATCTTCACATTGCCCTAATGCAATTACCTCCTGTGTCCACTTCCACACCAAGTTGGCATGGTATGTTGACTTGCTAAATCTGGCAACCACACTCAAGCGCCATTTCCTTCCTCCATGAAGACTTACCCAATCTCCCCATGTGGAAGGCATCTTTCCCCTTGGGGCTTTCATGCTTCTTCAAATGCTCCTCTCTAATTGCAGTGATTGTTTTTCATCTTAGATTCAGCTTGTCTGGATTTGTTTTTTTTTTTTAATAAATTAATTTTTTATTGGTGTTCAATTTACCAACATACAGAATAACCCAGTGCTCATCCTCTCAAGTGTCCCCCTCAGTGCCCGTCACCCATTCACCCCCACCCCCCGCCCTCCTCCCCTTCCACCACCCCTAGTTTGTTTCCCAGAGTTAGGAGTCTTTATGTTCTGTCTCCCTTTCTGATATTTCCCACACATTTCTTCTCCCTTCCCTTATATTCCCTTTCACTATTATTTATATTCCCCAAATGAATGAGAACATACACTGTTTGTCCTTCTCCGATTGACTTACTTCACTCAGCATAATACCCTCCAGTTCCATCCACGTTGAAGCAAATGGTGGGTATTTGTCGTTTCTAATGGCTGAGGAATATTCCATTGTATACATAAACCACATCTTCTTTATCCATTCATCTTTCGATGGACACCAAGGCTCCTTCCACAGTTTGGCTATTGTGGACATGGCTGCTAGAAACATCGGGGTGCAGGTGTCCCGGCGTTTCATTGCATCTGAATCTTTGGAGTAAATCCCCAACAGTGCAATTGCTGGGTCATAGGGCAGGTCTATTTTTAACTCTTTGAGGAACCTCCACACAGTTTTCCAGAGTGGCTGCACCAGTTCACATTCCCACCAACAATGTAACAGGGTTCCCTTTTCTCCACATCCTCTCCAACATTTGTGGTTTCCTGCCTTGTTAATTTTCCCCATTCTCACTGGTGTGAGGTGGTATCTCATTGTGGTTTTGATTTGTCTTTCTCTGATGCCAAGTGATGCAGAGCATTTTCTCATGTGCATGTTGGCCATGTCTAGGTCTTCCTCTGTGAGATTTCTCTTCATGTCTTTTGCCCATTTCATGATTGGATTGTTTGTTTCTTTGGTGTTGAGTTTAATAAGTTCTTTATAGATCTTGGAAACTAGCCCTTTATCTGATACGTCATTTGCAAATATCTTCTCCCATTCTGTAGGTTGTCTTTGAGTTTTGTTGACTGTATCCTTTGCTGTGCAAAAGCTTCTTATCTTGATGAAGTCCCAATAGTTCATTTTTGCTTTTGTTTCTTTTGTCTTCGTGGATGTATCTTGCAAGAAGTTACTGTGGCCAAGTTCAAAAAGGGTGTCGCCTGTGTTCTCCTCTAGGATTTTGATGGAATCTTGTGTCACATTTAGATCTTTCATCCATTTTGAGTTTATCTTTGTGTATGGTGAAAGAGAGTGGTCTGGTTTCATTCTTCTGCATGTGGCTGGCCAATTTTCCCAGCACCAATAATTGAAGAGACTGTCCTTTTTCCAGGGGATAGTCTCTCCTGCTTTATCGAATATTAGTTGACCATAAAGTTCAGGGTTCACTTCTGGGTTCTCTATTCTGTTCCATTGATCTATGTGTCTGTTTTTGTGCCAGTACCACCCTGTCTTGATGACCACAGCTTTGTAATACAACCTGAAAACTGGCATTGTGATGCCCCCAGATATGGTTTTCTTTTTTAAAATTCCCCTGGCTATTCGGGATCTTTTCTGATTCCACACAAATCTTAAAATAATTTGTTCTAACTCTCTGAAGAAAGTCCATGGTATTTTGATAGGGATTGCATTAAACGTGTAGATTGCCCTGGGTAACATTGACATTTTCACAATATTAATTCTGCCAATCCATGAGCATGGAATATTTTTCCACCTCTTTGTGTCTTCCTCAATTTCTTTCAGAAGTGTTCTATAGTTTTTAGGGTATAGATCCTTTACCTCTTTGGTTAGGTTTATTCCTAGGTATCTTATGCTTTTGGGTGCAATTGTAAATGGGATTGACTCCTTAATTTCTCTTTCTTCAGTCTCATTGTTAGTGTATAGAAATGCCATTGATTTCTGGGCATTGATTTTGTATCCTGCCACGCTACCAAATTGCTGTATGAGTTCTAGCAATCTTGGGGTGGAGGCTTTTGGGTTTTCTATGTAGAGTATCATGTCATTGGCGAAGAGGGAGAGTTTGACTTCTTCTTTGCCACTTTGAATGCCTTTAATGTCTTTTTGTTGTCTGATTGCTGAGGCTAGGACTTCCAGTACTATGTTGAATAGCAGTGGTGAGAGTGACATCCCTGTCTTGTTCCTGATCTTAGGGGAAAGGCCCCAGTGCTTCCCCATTGAGAATGATATTTGCTGTGGGCTTTTCGTAGATGGCTTTTAAAATGTCGAGGAAAGTTCCCTCTATCCCTACACTCTGAAGAGTTTTGATCAGGAATGGATGCTGTATTTTGTCAAATGCTTTCTCTGCATCTAATGAGAGGATCATATGGTTCTTGGTTTTTCTCTTGCTGATATGATGAATCACATTGATTGTTTCACTAGTGTTGTAAGCTAACTTTCTTAAGATAACTTGGGACAACAACACTTTCTCTGCCTTTCCGAGTGGTAAAAAATTAGGACTAACCCACTTACCAACCTTTAATAAATGTAATGACATGATGGGAACTCAGCAAAGACTACACAGACGGTGGAACTACGTAAAGATACACTTATTCTGAACTTACCTTAGACTTTCTGAAACATCTTGAGTCCCACAACACATGGTATACACATTGACAGGACAATTTATATCCTTTTGTGACCAGTACCAACTGAGAACCTTGATGTATCTTGGTAATTTTTTTATTAAATTCCAGTTCTAGTTCATCTCCTGCTTGTTGTAGAATTGATTTTGACACAGGTCCTAATCTGAGACCATATTGCGGATCTACAGAATTAACAATTACATCTGTCTGAAAAGGAAAAAAAGCAAAAAACAAAAAACAGATAGGATTCATTGTTAAATCACTTTTTCTTAAGTCTTTATTTTGCTGAGGAGCTTTGAAAACTACTTTTGAGGATCCTAAATTCACAAAACATCATTTGTTTGTTTTGCACAAAATATCATTTAACAGGAGATAGAAACTCATAATTCCAAGGAGGGACCATTTAATTGCCATGAGTCCATTTGGCTATTCAGAAATTAGGTAAAGTGTGTGGATGATACAATTCTGACTGCAAACGTCCATGAGCCCCTTGCTGCCTTATACCGCCCAATTCCAAGATTCTGAGCATTCCCTGGGATTTGTTTTAACCTTTACCAATACATGGTTTCATTTCCTGTCCCACTGCCATCCCTTTTGGCTATTTCTGTGTGAATTTTCTGTTTTGTTTTAAAGAGAGTGTAAAATTTCTTGAGAAATTTCTACCTCCTAATTATTTTTCTTTTTAAAGAAAGCAGTACATGATTAAAGAAAGTACAAATGAGACAAAAAAAAAGTCTTCAGTGGAAATAGGCCTCCCTCTTGCTGGGTCCCTTGGATTCCCCACGCCCCCACCTGTCCTACAGGCAACCACTTTTACCAGTTCTTCATCTGTTCTTTCAGAGATGGACTGCATACACACGGGCTGTGTTTTCATTAATACTAGCTCCTCATTAGCTCTCAGCACACTACAGGGGATGGTATCCTTCCACCACCACCACCCCGACTCTGCTCAAACCCCCATAAATCATCCTGGTGGCTTCGGCTCCCTTTGCAGGCAACCCAGGTACTTCTTAAATTTTTTTTTTAAGATTTTATTTATTTATTCATGAGAGCCACACAGAGAGAGGAAGAGACATAGGCAGAGGGAAAAGCAGGCTCCCTATGGGGACCCCAGTGTAGGACTCGATCCCAGGAGCCCGGGATCATGTCCTGAGCCAGAGGCAGACACTCAACCACTGAGCCCCACCCAGGTGCCCCAATCCAGGCACCAGGCACTGCTAATAGATGTAAATGAATACTTCACTTTGAAAGCGCAATCAGAATTTCCAATTTGGGAGCACTGGCACCCTTCAAACATTTTAAAGTTCTTAATGTTGCTGGCCATAAATAAATATAATAAAGGTTTAGTTAAAGAGTAAGTTATTCAGCTAGGATGTTTCTACTTTAATTTTAAAGTGGCATATTAATAATAACTTAGTAAATCAACGTTTCATCGTGTGGGGTTCCCTAGTCTTCTTTCCTAATTGCCTTGTAGAAAATAAGTGGTATTTTTTCACTTATAACTAAGTCTATTTGATTGTGGCCATAGGAGAAAATTAAGTGTGATATCACTGATCTAGGAATAAAAAGAATATATAACCTTATATGTTTTGTCATCCTCTGTTGCAGCCCTTCTTCCCACTGCCCCCTTCACTTTTTCATCAATAATTTGCGGAACACCTAGATGCGTGGCTAGACTGGGCCCTGAGGCTACAAAGATGAACAAAACATGATCTCCATCCTTAAGGTGCCTCTGCTGAGCAGGGGAGCTGCATCAACCCTGATTCCCTCTCAGGCTTGCCAGGGCCCTGGTCTTTGTGCCCAAGAAGCAGTGGATAAATGCCAAGTTATCGTTTGTATTCTCTACAACCCCTGACAGAGCAGTATATTAAGCACACAACTTACAGCTCCATCTAGATCCCCTGACTGGTCCAGTCTGTGATTTTCAGACACCACTTTTGTGTGTCTCCGATCGAGTCCTTTTAAAGACCACCCAGGCCGCGACTCCTGCCAGTTCATACCCATCATAACTTGAGATCAGATTCAAAACTCATATCTTCTGAACTAATCTTTCTCAGTCCACTGCACCACCCTCTTGTCACAAATGTACATACTCTTAGATATTGTGAATTCATTTTGTATTAAGACTTTTTTTGTGGGCAGCCTGGGTGGCTCAGCGGCTTAGCGCCGCCTTCAGCCCAGGGCATGATCCTGGAGACCTGGGATCGAGTCCTACATCAGGCTCCCTGCATGGAGCCTGCTTCTCCCTCTGTCTGTGTCTCTGCCTCTCTCTCTCTCTCTCTCTCTCTCTCTCTCGAATAAATAAATAAAATTTTTTAAAAAGACTTTTTTGTTGTTGTTGACTATTGATAGGTTGCTTTAGAAACGTTTAGATGGGTTGTTTCCCCAATGAGATTTTTCAAATGGAGAATTTTTTCTTATATATAAAGAGTATCATAGATGTTAAGTTCTTGGAATCAAAGATTGTCCTACTTCCTCATAGTGCCTAAGAATAAATGTCAATAATAATCATAAATAGTTATCACGTGCCAAGCTCTATTCTAAATATTTTATGTGTATTGATTCCAGCTCTTTGATATAAGTGCTACAATTATTCTCATTTTACAGATGAGGAGACCAAGGTCCAAAAGATAACTCGATTCAGATCACCCAGTTAGCACATGACAAAGCTAGCATTCGAATCCAGATGGTCTGTCTCCAAAGTCCATACTCTTGGCTCTAACAAGATGCTTTCTAAATAGCGTCTGAAATGGTACACATTTAAAAAATATTTGGTAGGTAGTAAGCAGTTCAGGGATCTGCTTTGGCAGTATGAGAGAACAAAGACTTACCTCCTGCAATTCAATGTAGCCCTGGACAATCTGGAGAGTCACATCATTCACAGTTAGCGTCTCAAAAGGAGAGGTGGCTTCTTGACTTATCCAGGATCCCCGTTTGTTCAGCCTTAGGGTTCCTTCCAAAGCATTTTGAAAGGCAACAACAGTAGGGTGCTCATTGCTTACCAGGTGAATTTCTTTCAAATTATTGTCCAGTTGCTTCCCTTGGTAATACAAATAGATAGTTTTCACAATGGTCTGTGTGCACAAGTCCAGAGGAAACTGGAAAATTCCAGAGCTCAGGGCTGGAATTGCTAGTGTCTTAATGTACGGATAGGTAATGGTGGCAAAATCCAGAATATTTACAATGGCCTCCTGCAGCTTACAGATACATGCATCACGATCTGTCGCTGTCCACTGAGGCCCAACTGCATGAATAATGAATCTGCAGGGAAGCCTCCCTGCATTTGTGATAGCTATCTTACCAGTTGGTATTTTCCCAAATTGGGAAATTAATCTTCTGCTCTCCTCTTGGATTTCAGGGCCACCAGCATTCACCAGGGCCCGGGCCAGCCCTCCTGCATGAATAAGGTCTCCATTGGCTGCATTGACCACAACATCAACAGCGTGCCTGGTGAGGTCATCCCACCAAACAGATAGCTCCAGCCCAGGAATGAGCATTTCTCTGAAGACTTGCTGAGGTCCACTGTTACCTTCCGGGGATGGCAAGACCAGGGTACAGACACAATCAAATTTATTCTGAAGGACTTCACACAGCTGACTCTCATTATTTTTTAAAATTGTGAAATGACTGTGATTAATGGGAGTTTGCCAACTGTGGCCTTCTTCAAGAGTGGCAATCTCTGTAAAAGGAGAGAAGATTAAAAAAAAGAAAGAAAGAAATGAGCAAAGGGTTCCTTTGAAAAGGATGTAATTCCACTTCACATCAGGAGACTGAGTTTCCCATGTGCAAAAAGTGAGATGAGCTTCCTCTCATCCCCTTCTGATGCTCTTTTTCAACCAGACACATAATTAGACTAAGGATATACAAGAGTTTTTCGTGGTAGGTCACCTGTGAAGTGCCTAATTTTGTGCCTGGCACACAGTGAGCACTCAATAAATGGGAGCTGCTATGTTACAGAGATGGTGGTGAGAAAACTATGTGTATGGGGACTCTTGAGATTTTAAAAATTTGTGTAAAAATGATGACTCTGAGAGCATCCATGCTTAAGGCCCATGCATTGGAAATGACGGAATTATGAGTCAAACATGTATGGAGGCTTTCTTTTATTCATAACTTGTTTGCTTTGGTCAGTGTCTCAGTTTGGGGTTCTTTTAAAAGCAGACTCTGAGGTGACGATTTGAATGCAAGTTTACTTGGGAGGTGATTCTAGAAAACACCAGGGGTGGGTGCCAATGACCAGGGTGGAGTGGGAAAGTAAGACAGGACTAGGAAGGAAAGGAGTGTGTTATGGAGCAAAGGAAGCTGGACTCCACTAGGGGGCAGTGCAGCTCATGTGTCTCACAGTTACACCACCAGTGGAGGGGGAAAATTATCCCACTGCCTTGAGTCACTGGTTGAGGATGCTCCTGTGGGGGGCCAGGTCCAGCACGTGTGTGGAGCACTGATAGTGCCACAGTAAATAATCCTTCATCATACTCTAGTTTCATGGCACAATTCTGGTGGAATTAAAACCAGCTGAAAGTTATATTTATTGTAGGTGGCAGACAAAAAGAGGTGCTGCTCAGACCCCCGCCCCCCCCCATGCTCCACCCCATGCTCAATGCAGTTATGAAGGGGCAATTTGGCTAGGCAACAGCTTCTAGCTGCTAGCCAATCAGGGTCCATTTCAGCTTTCCAGCCAAGGTCCACACCATCCTCAGGGTGGCACCCATTAATGGCTGAGCAAGGCCATTTATGCACAATGTGGGGTTCCTGCGATGGGCAGAGCTTTGTCAGGTGTTCATTATCATCTGATGGCTCCACCCACCCAATCTGGTTTCTCTTTTCCTTTCACAATAATCCCCGTGTACCTCTAACTCCATGTCAGTTTCTGCTTCCTGGAGAACCCCACCTGTGACACTCTATTTCCTGGAACCTAAGGCATCATTATTATATGCCACTGAGAGAGGGGAAATGATGCCAATTAAACCATGGCACTTTAGTGACTGATAGGGAGTAGCCCTATTTCAGGGATGGGAAAAAATATGGGTCCTAAGATAGATAAAATGGGGTAATTAATTACATTTTACTTCAACTTCCATTTCTGATCTGAGCCACTTAGAAAGATTTCTGGTGGCCTTAAAGACCTAAAAGAAGCAGCACATGGGTGCCTGGGTGGCTTAGTCTGTTATGAATCTGCCTTCGGCTCAGGTCATGATCTCAGGGTCCTGGGATGGAACCCACATAGGACTCCCTGCTCAATGGGGGGCCTGCCTCATCCTCTCCCTCTGCCTGACGCTCCCCGCCTTGTGTTCTCTCTCTCTGTCCCTTCCTCTGTCAAATAAATAAATAAAAACTTAAAAAAAAGATTTAAAATTAAAAAAATAAAAGAAGCAGCACATGAATAGACAAATCCAGTTGGCCTGTGCTTTGGTTGAAAATCGCAAGTTGGCCACTCCTATGATTAGGCAGGTTCCATTCGGCTCATATGACCCTTGTTAAACAAAGGGACAATCAGTAGGTCACTTGGCCAATATCATCAGCTCTAGGGCCAAGGTTGGAAGATTCTCACATCTTGTGGGCAAAGGCAAGGATCAATGGGAGGGCTAAGAGAACATGTCTCTTGGTGTCACACTGCCCCTGAAGCAGTCTCCCTGGCGAAGCATGTGCTGGGTGGCCACAATGTCCTGCGATCCCACACCTGAGCACCTGGGGAGTGGGGGAGACATTTTGCTTCTACATTCCCCTTTCTCCACAGTGGAAAGATCTGAGCAGAGATCCTCTTAAACATAAGTGAGGTGATCCTACCTGATTTCTCATTGGAAGCTGCTGCTCTGGAACCCTGCAATAAATAAAAGTGGTCTTAAAAAAAACTGCAACTCAACAGACTGGAGACTACTGATGACAAATACAGCCTAATAAACACAAAGCAACAAAAACCCTGCAAAAAACTATGAGGTTTGAAGGGGAAGGGGAACAGGTGTTTGTTTGTTTAATCTTTGTACCTGACATACTTGAAATACTACACGTCCCAGCAAACCCTGACCTGGAGGCCAGTGCACTTCTAATTTGGGATGAGGTGAAGAATGGAACATTTACACTTGCTTTTCAAGGCCCAAAGGTCACAGACCAAAATGATCCCCAACTCCCTCAAATCTCCAAAGGCTTGTGGGGTTTCTCCAGACAGAACAGGACACATGGGAACACGAACCTCATCAGTTATGCCTCCCTATCCACCAGTAAGGACCTACTTTAAATTGCTTATCTCATGACACAAGCCCAAACATGGAATATTCAGTTTAAACAAATGAGGTGCCTTTTTCTCTGCTTCCTCCTCCATCCTCCTCCCCTCATCCTGCGAAGGCAGATTGTGGAATGAGTAGATAGAATCAAAATGACACTGAGGTGATATTAAAAAAAAATCACTCATCCTCATGTTGGCTCTGTTGCTTACATTAGCAAATTCTTGATTCCCCATCCCGCACGTGGTGCAAGATGAAAGCTTTCACTGGGCTATTAAACCCAAAGAAGAATTCCAAGTAAAACTAAAGACCTCAGGTTTCTAGCTGTTATAGGAAGAACTCTTCGTGTGCTGATCAAGGTTCATCATTTATATGCACTTACGTTCTTTACCTGGGAAAAGTCCATCCTCCAGGCTCCTGGAGTCTTCAAAGGTTTGTACTCTATTTTGCGTTTCCAGATATAAGCTGTTATGCCCAGATCTGGTTGCCCGCTTCTAGGAATGAAGAGAAAGGGTGCAGTAAGCACTGACTAGCGTCTTAGGGAATTTGGTAAGAATACACTGAACGAAGAGTAAACATGATTTCTGACCTTAAGTCGTTTTTGTGGGTTTTTTTTTAAGATTTATTTATTTATTTATCCATGAGAGACAGAAAGAGGCAAAGACATAGCAGAGGGAGAAGCAGGTTCCCTGGGGAGCCCGATGTGGGACTCGATCCCCAAACCCCAGGATCATGCCCTGAGCCAAAGGCAGATGCTCAACCACTGAGCCACCCAGGTGCCCCTCTTGAGTCGTTTATAATTTCGTTGGTGAAGATGCACACATTGTTTTTGCTGCTATTGTTGCCGTTCACCTTCCGTTCTTACAGAGAGGTTCTAGTTGAAACTGTAAGGACAGTTCAGAGAAGGAAACCATAAGGACAGTTCAGAGAACTACTTCCCTGAACTACAGCAGGGAAAGCTTTGTGGAGGTGAGGGCAGACCCAGGCCTTGGCAGACCGAGCGAGCTTTGTCATTATCTAGAAGAGGAGGATGATACCAAGAGGTACTGAGCACAGCATTCAAAAAAAAAAAAAAAGAGGGAAAACTGGCCTTAAGAGTGAGTGAAGTCCCTGGAGGATATTTGAAGAAAGAGGGAACTGTGCTTGTGCCAGTGGAAGGTGTGTGTCACCGAGTTTGTGCTAAATATCCTTGATCAAATCAGAAAGGAGAATATCTGGAGAAAAATCAGAAACTCCGTGAAAACATATCTTAAGATTATCCATCTAACAGGGAGGAATTAAAGATTGAATTTTTAGGAGAATGCTGATGAAAATGCTTAAACACACAGTTACCTTCCTTTGTTGCCCACACAGCTGCCTTGAGCCCTCTGAGATGGTTTCTAACGCCTTTGCTGTAGAAAACTTCTGGGGGGGCACCTGGGTGGCTCAGTCAGTTAGGCGGCTGCCTTGGGCTCAGGTCATGACCTCCAGGTCCTGGGAGCCCCACATAAGCCTCCCTGCTCAGCGGGGAGTCTGCTTCTCCTTCTCCCTCTGCTCCTCCCCCTTGCTCATTCTCTCTCTCTCAAATAAATAAATCTTTTTTTTTTGTAATTTTTTTTTTAGATTTTATTTATTTATTCATGAGAGAGAGAGAGAGAGAGAGACAGAAAGGCAGACCACAGGCAGAGGGAGAAGCAGCCTCCCCATAAGGAGCCTGATGTGGGACTCGATCCCAGACCCTGGGATCACACCCTGAGCCGAAGGCAGAGACTCAACCGCTGAGCCACCCAGGCATCCCAAATAAATAAATCTTTAAAAGGAAAAAGAAAGAAAAGAAAAGAAAAGAAAAGAAAAGAAAAGAAAAGAAAAGAAAAGAAAAGAAAAGAAAAGAAAAGAAAAGAAAAGAAAAGAAAAGAAAAGAAAAGAAAAAAAGCTTTGCTCTATCTACAGCAGCAGAGCACTATTATTCTTACAGGTCAGGCAGGAAAAGCAACAAGTCCAACAGAATCCTAAGATGCAAGGACGGGATACATTTTTGCCACCAGAGGGCACTCCTGTTTTCACAAAGGAAGGATGACTTTGGTGTCGCCTTCGCTGGGGGCTTCCGGGGCTTTGCTTCACAGGTTATGGCATTTGTTTTTTCCTTCAGACCTAGGGATGTTCCTTGAAGACCTAAGGATAGACTTGGCCGTGGGGGCGGCATTCATTTAACCCCAAAGAAATAAGAAAGAAAGAGCATGTTGCCCCATTCAGTCTCGCTCAGCTGGGAGCCCCACCTGGGTCTCCAGCTCCTGAGATTATGACCCTGAGGTCATGACCTGAGCCGAAATCAGGACTTGGACACTTAACCTGACTGAGCCACCCAGGCACCCCAGTCTTTTTTGCGTTAAAAACAACAGAAATAAGAACAAACACCTTCCCAATTTTCCATCACCGGCTCTGATTCTTTCTGTCCGTGGGTAGCATGAAGGATTGACTCTCCTCACGCTCAGCACACTGTGGTCTGGCCCCTTGTCTCACCCCACTCCTCCATGGGGTTAATCCCAGCAGTCTATCTTCTGTCCTAATCTTTACTTGACTGCTTTCTACAACATTTCCTTCTTTGATTCCTTTGATTCCTGCCTTCTTGGCTTCTACTATGCCCCTCATGTGGGTTCTCGCCTTTAACCTTTTCCCTGGATTCACCTCCTTGGTTTACTCCTTAATCGATTGCCCCAGGACTCTGTCTGAAAAGTACTTCTCTGCTTATTTGGCCCACCCTCCCAGGGTGATCTCATCCATCCTCAAAGCTCCAGCTCACCAGCTGCAAATATGATTCCCAAACTATCCCTAGGCTATACTTCTCCTGATCCCCAAGTTTCTTTTCTTTTTTTTTAAAAAAAAAATATTTTATTTATATATTCATGAGAGACACATAGAGAGAGAGAGAGGCAGAGACATAGGCAGGGAGAAGCAGGCTCCATGCAGGGAGCCCAACATGGGACTCCATCCCAGGTCTCCAGGATCACACCCCGGGCTGAAGACGGCGCTAAACCGCTGAGCCACCCAGGGATCCCCTGATCCCCAAATTTCAACTCCATCTGTATGTCCCACAGTACCCTTCCACACAGACTCTGCAAAACTGGACCCATAATCTATCTCCACTCCCTAACTCTCTACTCTCACCAACTCCTCCAAAATCCACACTTTATCTCCTGGATGCCACAGTTTAGTAAACCGATAGACCAGTTACCCACTCAAGTCAGAAATCTAGAATCTTCTCCCTTATGCCATATCCAACCCACATCACTGGGTCCTGACCAACTAAATCACTTTCTTTTTTCTGTTCTTTTTTTTTTTTAGTAGCTCCATGCCCAGTGTGGAGCTCAATGCAGGACTTGAACTCATGACCCTGAGATCAAGGCCTGAGCTGAGGGATACCTGGGTGGCTCAGTTAGCTAAGCATACGACCCTTGGTTTTGGCTAAGGTCATGATCTCAGGGTTGTGAGATCAAGCCCTGCATTGGGCTCTATGGGCAGTGCAGAGTCTACTTGAGATTCTCTCTCTCTCTCCCTCTGCCCCTCCCTGCTTACTCTCTCTCAAATAAATAAATAAAATCTTTTAAAAAAATTTTTAAGGGACGCCTGGGTGGCTCAGCAGTTGAGCATCTGCCTTTGGCTCAGGGAGTGATCCTGGAGTCCCAGGATCAAGTCCCACATTGGGCTTCCTGTAGGGAGCCTGCTTCTCCCTCTGCCTGTGTCTCTGCCTCTCTCTCTCTCTCTGTGTCTCATGAATAAATAAAGAAATAAAGTATTTTTAAAAAATTTTTTAAAAGGGGTGCCTGGGTGGCTTAGTTGGTTAAGCATCTGCTTTCAGCTCATGTCATGATCTCAAGATCCTGTAATCGAGCCCTGCATCGGGCTCTCTGCTCGGTGGGGAATCTGCTACTCCCTCTTCCTTCTCCCTCTGTGCTCTCTCTCACATACACACTCTCTCTAATAAATTAATTAAATTAAAAATTAAAAAAAAAAGACCTGAGCTGAGACCAAGAGTTGAACACTTAACTGACTGAGCCACTCAGGCACCCCTAAATCACTTTCAAATATGCCCCTACCCTCCTTTCCTATTGACACCATTTCGTTTCAGAGCTTCAGAGCCTCTTGCCTTGAGGCAATATATTCTTCTAAAGGATTAAAATATATTCAGTTTTACATTTTACTGTTTGAATAGGTATAATATTACTGGTTCAAATTTAAAAGAATGTGAAAGGCTCCCTCCTACCCACCTCACCACATTTCCTTCCCAGAAGTAATCAGTGTCAATAGCTCCTCCTGCATCTTTCCGGAGGCTTTTTCCCCACACCGTAGCATCATCTACACACTCTTCTGCATCTCACCCTTTTCATGTCATGTATCCTAGAGATCTTTCCGGGTTTGCACATCAAGAGCTTCTTCATTCTTTTTACTGCTCTTTGCATTCCATTATATAGATGCCCGATAAGCTATTAAACTTCTAGGTCTCCCTACTTAGGGACATTTAAGGAGTTTCCAATCTTCTGCTGTTGTAATAAAAAGGGGGTGCAGAACAACTTTGTGCATAGGCCACTTCCCGCAGGTGTTAACTGATCAATGGGCATATCCTTTCTAAACCGGGGCTTCTAAAACACTTGAAATTGCACCTATACCTCCCACTCTATCTATATTGGTCAGCACTGGTCTAGACCCTTCCCCTGTCCCATCTCATCTTCTCCAAGGCGGCTCCCAATGCGCTTTGGGTCTCAAGGGTTCTAGTGCCTCAGATGCTCCCCACCTCTCACTCTTTTTAAGATTCTGCTTCAGGGATGCCTGGATGGCTCAGTGATTGAGCGTCTGCCCTGGGCTCGGGGCGTGACCCCAGGGTCCTGGGATCGAGTCCCACATCGAGTCCCACATCGGGCCACCCGCAGGGAGCCTGCTTCTCCCTCTGCCTGTGCCTCTGCCTCTCTCTCTGGGTCTCTCATAAATAAGTAAATAAGTAAGTAAGTAAGTAAGTAAGTAAATAAAACCTAAAAAAAAAAAAGTCTCTGCTTCAAACTTACGCTTGGAGGCCTTAAGAGACTTTGCTTCCTTATTCACTCAAGTCCGCCTGCCTTCACCAGCAGGGCCTCTGCGCTCATCTTCGCCCCCTGGCACCCGGGTGGGAGCCCCGAGCCCCATCACGGCTGCGAGGCCGGCCGGAGGGAGCTACCTGGCGCCCCGTCCTAACGCAGGTGAACGGATTCAAATGTCAGGAGACGAGGGAGGTTTTCCCCGGGAATTCGAGTGAGTCCCGGCCGCTGCAGGTGACAGTAACAAGGCACCGGCAGAGGAGCTCGGGGGCCTCACCTGCGGGCGGTCCCCCCACCTGCGGACCCCGAGCCGACCTACCTGCTCGCGGGAAGGGCGCCCGAGGGAGGAGGAGGAGGGGCAGGAGGGGCAGGAGGGGCAGGAGGGGCAGGAGGGGAAGGGAGCGCCCGTGCAGGGCTCGGGGAGGGACTTCCGAGAAGCGAAACTGAAACTCTGCGGCGGGCGCCGCCGTCCCGAGCCATGGCCCTCCGCCCGCCGTCCCCGCTGCTCGTGCGGGTGCCCCAGGCCGGCCCGCGAACGCGCTGGAAGCTGGGGGTCTACTTCCAGAGCCGGAGCTCGGGCGGCGGCGAGTGCAGCGTGCAGCCCGCCCACCCCGGGGACCAGGGCACCTTCCAGGTGAAGTTCTTGGAAAGGGCAGGTGAGCGGCGGGTGCAGAGCGGGTGCAGAGCGGCGGGGCCCGCGGGGTCCCCCCACCCCCCCCCAGCTCCGCTGACCTACACAGGATGGCACCCACTGCTGGGGACCCGAACCGGGGCCCCCGCTGCCTCCAGAGGGAGGCCGGAGCCCAGGAGGCCCAGCCAGGGATCTGCACTGACCACATTTTAGAGGGGATGCTTTCCAGCATCTTCACCCCCACTCAGAGTTCTCAGCTCTGGGAAGAGCACCTTTCCCTCCTCCAGACACCTCTAAACTCCTATCATTTAGGTATTCCACTTTATTTCTTTTTAATTTATTGATGGGGGGGGGTTGGGCAGAGACCCAGGCAGAGGGAGAAGCAGGCTCCATGCAGGGACCCCGATGTGGGACTTGACCCCGGGTCTCCAGGATCAGGCCCTGGGCTGAAGGCAGGCACTAAACCGCTGAGCATCCCCCCGCCCACCCACCCCCCGGGGGTGCCCTAGGTATTCCACTTTATTTTTTTTTTTTATTTACTGAGACACACACACAGAGAGAGACAGAGAGAGAGAGGCAGAGACGCAGGCAGAGGGAGAAGCAGGCTCCAAGCAGGGAGCCCGATGTGGGACTCATTGATCCGGGTCTCCAGGATCACGCCCTGGGCTAAAGGCGGTGCTAAACCGCAGTGCCACCCGGGCTGCCCTAGGCATTCCACTTTCATATTTCAATTATTCCATTGATTTGTTTTCCAAGAATTACAAATAGTCATATATGCTCACTGTAGAAGAGAGAGAGAAAAGAATAAAGAAAACCACCCTGGAGCCGATCTGGTGCATTTCTTTGCAGCCTTTTTTTCCTACGAATTCAGGCCATCGACCTACATTTGCGAAATTCTGAGGCTGTATCTTTGATTCCTGCTCTTTTCGTTTGACTTTATAGAATGAGTATTATTCCATATCATTGAAATGGGAAACTGGAGACAGTTTCGGAAGCCTGAAAGAATGGACTTTATACCCTTATCATGAGCTTTTCATTTCTACAGTAACACGTAAGCTGGAGGTGCCCGGTGGCTCAGTCGGTTAAGTGTGTCTGCCTTCCTCAGGTCGTGATCTCAGGGTCCTGGGACCGAGAGCCCCAAGTCTGCTCCCGGCTCAGCAGGGAGTCTGCTTCTCCCTCCCTGCCCCCTGCTCATGCGGGGCGCACCTGCGTGCATTCTCTCTTTCTTCCTCTCTCTCTCTCTCTCTCAAATAAATAAATAAAATCTTTAAAAACAAACAAAAATGTAACCTGCCCACTTTGGAGTTTGACAGTGCCCTGTCACCAACCCACCATTCCAGGATGCAGGGAGTGGCCTTCTCGGGAAGCTGTTGGGACAGGGTACAGATGCATGAATAAGAGGTTTAGTCTTACCCATGTGTATGTGTGTGTATAATGTCTCCATTGAAGCTAAAGAGAGAGTCTTGAAGAAAGAAAAACATCAAATTATCGTTGACAACAAACTTCTGACTATTTTTCTGGAGCCCACTGAGAATCCAGTAGAGAAGAATGCAAGACCCAGAATGTCTTCGCTGACACAGTCACAGGAAGAGGTGAGGTCTGATGAGAAGCATCCAGAGGGAGAAGGTATTCCTCATGCTATGGATTCCTGTCTCCAAAAGGTAAGGATTAAATGAGGGGGCAGAGGGATAGGTCCCTGTACCTTCCCCTCCATTGGCCATTCCTTTCATTATTGATCCAACCACCACTTGCTGAGGACTTACTAGGAGGCAGGTACTCTTTTAGGCATTGGGACACAGAAGTGAACATAATAGACAAGATCCCTCTGGGTGGGGGGGGGTACATAGAAAGACAATAAGCAAGTAAACAAAATAAATGAAAACATTTCAGGCAGTGAGTGATATGTACTGAGAAGATAATATGATAGGGTGTTGCCTTAGAGGGTGACAGAGCCAAAGTGAGGAAGGGGAAAGAGGTGGTGCTGCTTCTGACCAGAAGTCAGAAGCAACTTCTCTGAGGAGGAGACATTTGGCCTGAGACAATATCAACTGCTTATTGTGTGCCAGGCACTGTCACAGGAGCTGGGAATACAGCCAGGAGCGTAGACCATGCTCTCAGAGACCTTACATTGTAGTGAGGGAAAAAGATAATGATAGGAAAATATATATATATGTAATAAAATATATATATAATATATAAAAATATATACATAAAATTTATATATATATATATATATATATATATATATATATAAAATGTCTGCCAGAGGTGCTAGGAAGAAGAATAAGATAGGATAGATGACAGATAATGACAGGCCATTATTTTAAATAAGATATCAGGGAAAACCTCTCACATGAGGTAATGTCTGGATAGAGACATGAATGAAGGGAGCTACTAGCTAAGTGAGGTAAGAATGTTCGAGGCCGGGGGAAGGGCAAGTACAAAGGCCCTGAGACAGGAGCTTCTATCCTGAGCCCCAGGATGGGCTCTAACCCCCAGTGTGGCTAGCAGACAGTGGGCAAGGGAGAGAGTGAAAGGAGAGGAACTCGAAGAGGTAACCGAAAGTCAGATCCCTGGGGGATGAAGGTAGAAACTTTGGGTTTTAACTTCAGTCTTAGAGGATTCACCTGATGGCTTTGAGCCAGGGGAGCGGGCTGATCTGGTTTACGTTTCTAAAGGCTCACTTTGGCTGCTGTGTGGAGGGCCGAGTGTAGGAAGGGGCCAGAGTGGAAGCAGAAGGTGAAGGGTTGCAGCAGGCCAGGAATGAGATGACAACGGCTTGGACTCAGGGTGGCCCTGATGAAGGTGTGAGAAATGGCGAGATTTGGGCAACACCTGAAGGATGATCTGGCCCAAGGATGTTACATGCAGAGGAAGTAGCAGGTGCAAAATCCTTGAGGGGAGCAGAACAGAGAAACCTTGTTTTTGTATTACATTCAATTTGCATGTCCTTTTCTCAGCTTCAGCTGGTGTTTTTGTCCTATATTTGAGCTTCTCAAGGATGGAATTTAGAGGGCCCAATACCTCATGCGGTTAGGTACTCAGTTTAAGAAAAAAAAAGGGGGGGATCCCTGGGTGGCGCAGCGGTCTAGCGCCTGCCTTTGGCCCAGGGCGCGATCCTGGAGACCCGGGATCGAATCCCACGTCAGGCTCCCGGTGCATGGAGCCTGCTTCTCCCTCTGCCTGTGTCTCTGCCTCTCTCTCTCTATCTGTGTGATTGTCATAAATAAATAAAAAATATTAAAAAAAAAAAAAGAAACCTAAAACTTTAAAAAAAAAAAAAAGGGGGGGGGAGGAGAATTGAAGAAGAGAAAACACAGTGAATAGGGAAAAACATCCTCTTCAGATTTATGGCTCCTTTCCAAGCTCACAGACTCTTGTGAGAACCACTGCAACTTGCCCAGAAAGCGGAAGTGCCTTCCCTCCTCCCCACTCCCCAGTAGTGGAGATAGCAGAGGGCTCTAGAAGCCCAGCTTTTTGTCCACATCACTTTTTGAACATGCTCGTACCCAGACTCTACATTTACAGTGGACTCTCTGGAGATGTCCCTGGGCCTTGGCTTGTTGGTTTGTTTCCTTTCCTTTTGTTTTGTTTTAATTCCCCCAAGTGATTCTAATGTGCAGACAGAGCTGAGAACCTCTGGGTGAGGCCTGCTACATCCTCTGCAAAAAGGATTTGAAAGAACTCACCTTCTGGTGGTTTCTCTGGTCTTTAGGCGTTGTCCTGACAGGAGAGTGTAGGGCTGACATCTGAGAGATTTTATTTATTCCTTTTAAATTTTCAGATCTTTCTTTGTGTCATGGCTGACCTGAATTGTAACCTGTTCTCTAAAGAGCAGAGGGAACAGATAACCACTATCTGCCCCAAGGTCAAAAAGATGGAGGGGCACGATGGAATTGAGAAGGTGTGTGGCACCTTTGAAGATATTGAAAAAATACATCACTTCTTGAAAGAGCAACTCCAAGAAACCGGGCACAAACATGAGTCTTCCCTTTGGACAGGGGAGAGGGAGTCGCGCCCTCAGCAGGACCAGAACAGCTGTGTTTCCCCCTCCCAACCAAAGACCAGGGCAGAAGAAAAAAGCAGCCATCTTGAAATTCCCTTGCCTTTCTTTGAATACTTCCAATATATCTATCCTGATACAATAAACTCAATACAGAAAAGATTCGGTGTAAAAATAACAGTTCAGGAGAGTTCTCTGAGTACTGTCTATTTAGACTTCATCTCCAATCAATCAGGTGACCTCGAAGCTGCTAAAGAGTCTTTTGTCAGTGAATTTCAGAAAACTGCAGGACTGCTGGAGCAGGAATGTGTTGCTTTTGAAGACAGTAAGGAGGCAAATAAGATCAAACAGGAATTGAATCAACGGTTTACAAAGCTCCTTATAAAGGAGAAAGGAAGGGAATTAACTCTCCTTGGGACACAAGATGACATTTCTTCTGCCAGATATTTTTTTACCCTAAAAGACCCTGAAAATCTTGTCATGGGACCTGTGAAAATATCGGCTCTCACATGCCTGATTAATGGGATTGAAGTTGACACCGCTCAGTATAAGCTTGTAGAAGCTGAATTACTCCAGAAGGTGAAAGAGATAGAAGAAAAGTACAACACTCAATGTGAGATTTGTGGAAACATTAAGAAAATGCACATTCTATTTGGACCTAAGGACAAGGAACTCGATCTGTCTGTCCATGCTTACGGAAGTTTCATCGAAGCCTATCAACATGTGTCAAGTCAGCTGGTAAGAGAAGTTCTTTCACTGAAACATCTGGGCAGAGAGAGAAAGCTCTTACATGGGACCAAGTTCGCTGATGACTTTAGAACAATGCATCCAGACATACACTTTGTGCTAAATCAAGAGTCCGTGACTCTGATTGGGTTGCCAAGTCACCTGGCAAAGGCCAAGCAGTATATCTGTAAAAAAGTGGAATTGTCCCTGTTGACTGGAGATCAAGGGAATGAGGACCACGAAACACCCATGGACACTGACAGTAATGATTCAGAAATGGCTTCCCCAACACTCCAGCACTCTGTCAGTTCTGGGGGGTCAGGGGAGGACAAGGAAGAGGAAAAATGTAGCATCTGCATGGACATCATCAGGAACAAACACGTGCTCTTGAAGTGCAAGCACGCATTCTGCACCCCTTGTATCGACAAAGCCTTGTCCTATAAGCCGGTCTGTCCCGTGTGCCAGACTTCCTATGGCATCCAGACAGGCAATCAGCCAGAGGGAACCATGACTTTCACTTTCCGAAAAGACTCACTTCCAGGTTATGAATCCTGCGGTTCCATTGTGATTGATTATAACATGAAAGGAGGCATACAAACAGTAAGTGTTTCTGAGGTACATGGGTTTCTTTCCAGGATGCTAGAATTATCAGAGCAAAAGAGACTCTCTTGTCTCTGGATTCCTGAGGAATTATTTCCATAAATGGAAAAATACATGGAATGTATTTTCATATATATTTCTATATTCAAGGGCCTTAAATAATAATAATAATAACAACAACAACAGTAATAAAGGTAGCAATGTTTGCTGATAACTTAGGTATCTTTTGTGTCTGCTAAGGCAGAGAAAATGTGGGTGGTGGTTATGTGTTAGAATGGGGCAAGTCAGAAGATGGATAGTATTTCTGGCAAGAATTTAGGGAAAAAGAGAAATAGGAATTATTGCAAATATATGCAAACCTTCGGTATTTTTTTTTAACTTACTGCATCTGCAAATGAGTACATCTATCTGTACAGTAAAATTCAGACTTGGGGAGTGTTTTCATGTGATTTTTTTTTGTCTTCACACAGAAAGAGCACCCAAACCCAGGAAAGAAATACTCTGGAGTACAACGAACGGCATACTTGCCTAATAATGAAGAAGGAAATAAGGTTTTGAGACTGCTTTGTAGAGCCTTTGAGCAAAAGCTGATTTTCACAGTGGGAGAGTCTCGAACACTAGGAGTCTCAGATGTCATTACATGGAATGATATCCACCACAAAACGTCCCGTGTTGGAGGGCCACAAAAGTGAGAACCTTCTGAAACATAATGATTGCTAAGCGGGATTTAGAGGTTGTAAAATATGGCAGTTTGAGGAGGTGGCTGTAAGGAGACTGTAGAGCAGTGGGATTGGATACAGTAAAGTATTTTTTTGAAATATAGTTGACATACAATATTATATTAGTTTCAGTTGTACAACAGTTGATTTGACAATTCTTCACATCGCCCAGTGCTGACTACGATAAGTGTAGTTACCATCTGTCCTTTATTTTGCAACTGGTAGTTGCACCTCCTAGTCCATCTTTTGCCTACCCCCCACCCCCACCCCTAGCCCCCTTCCCCCAGCAATCACCAGTTTCTTCTCTGTATTTATGAGACTGTTTCTGTGTGTGTGTGTGTGTGTGTGTGTTGTATTTTTGATTCCACATATAAGTGAAGTCCTATGGTATTTGTCTTTCTCTGATTTCACCCAACATAATAGCCTCTAGGTCTATCTATGTTGTTGCGAATGGCAAGATTTCATCCTTTTTCGTGGCTGAGTAATATTTTATGTATTATTTACTTTGCCTTCTTTTAAAATCACCCTTTCTTTTACCCTCCCCTCCCGAATGGTCCACAGAGATCCTAAAATCACTTGGCCAATAGTACTCTAGGAAAAGTCTCAGTTAGTAGTGGTGGAAGTTGTATCATCAGCAATCCAGTTGTTCTTTACTTGCCCTTTATGAAACTCAAATAGAATGCCTCAGACCCTTTAGTGTTCAAAAGGGAATGCATCCTAAGCTTTTCAAAAATGTCCCATATTTGAAAATTCTTCTGTAGAATATGGTTGCCCTCCCTAAAAATATAGTGTAGTTATTAGACTTTAGGAGAGTCACTGCTTACCATGAGCTGAAAATAAAAAGTCTTACTCAAGGCCAATCCTGGGCAGACAGCTAGGCTCACTTACCAGGCAGAGCACTTACATCTGCACACTTACAAGTGATTATAAGTCATTTGTCTTCAGGATTGTTTTTGAATGTTTGCAACACTACATGTTAATCTACTGTACAGATTTTTTAAGACCATTTGTGAAGAAGTTAAGGACCTTTTTCCTTCTGCAGGTATGGCTACCCTGATCCCGATTATCTGAAACGTGTCAAACAGGAGCTGAAAGATAAAGGAATTGAGTAAGAAGACTGCAGGAAGGATGTCTTGAGCCAAGCTATCAAAAGACACAGTTGAAGAAACATCTTTTTAAACTATTCATCTCCGAAAAAAAAAAAATTTCCTCTCTGGACGGCTGGGTAGCTCAGCGGTTGGGCATCTGCCTTTAGCTCATGGTGTGATCCTGGAGTCTCAGAATCGAATCCCGCATTGGGCTTGCTGCATGGAGCCTGCTTCTCCCTCTGCCTGTGTCTCTGCCTCTCTCTCCCTCTCTCTCTCATGAATAAATAAAATCTTTTAAAAAATAAATAAAAAATTTAAAAATAAATAAAATAAAATTTTTCATTTCAAGAAGTCGTGGATGTAAGAGTAAGAATCTCCTACTCTGTCATTTCTGGAGTGTTACTTTTTATGGAAGATAAAAGCTCCAAATATCTGTGTAATTTTATATGTATTGTGCCTCATTCTTGGGTCATCTGGGGAGCAGAGGGTGTGGAGTGTCGTGGGTCTGAAATCATCTTCTGTGTTCTTCAGTTGAAATAGTAGCTGACAAGTGATACTCTTTTTAAAAATTTTTAAAATATATTTTATGTATTTATTCATGAGAGTCACAGAGCGAGAGGCAGAAACACAAGCAGAGGGAGAAACACAAGCAGAGGGAGAAGCAGGGAGCCCAATGTGGGACTCCATCCCAAGACCCGGGGATCATGCCCTAAGCCGAAGGCAGACGCTCAACCGTTGAGCCACCCAGGCGTCCCTGTCAATTGATACTCTTTTTTATTGCCATTTCTGAGGTAGCCTTTTGTTTCTTTGTTTGCTCCTTAAGTACCCTATGAGTAAAATCCTAGTGTGGATGGGGGTGGGGAGGAAGGCTTTGATTATGGAAAATTAGAGACCCACATCCCCCCCCATCACCACCCTCACCATGGCCAGAAAAGGGGCCAGAAGCAGAGATTGGGCAACCTTTGGTAATAAATGGAATAAGGCTATTTTTCACAACACAGAGCTTGATACACAGTTGGTGCTTCATAATTTTTTGCTGCCTGACTCAGGTTACTAATAGCCCAGCAGAGGGATATATGTTCCCTACATCTCTGACAGAGGCAAGTAAGGAAGCCATTTCTGGAGACCTCACCACTGATTAGGAAAACTGAGTTTCTTACTCCACAACACTGAGCCTCTGAACTCTGACCAGGCCTCTAATTTGGTCCTTGCTCCCTCCTGATTCTTAAAATCTGCCATATGGGGTGCATTTACCCCGTCATACTAATACTACATGTTTCTGAACACTCTTTTCCTCTGGATATTACTGTAGTTTTTTTTAATTTTTTATTTATTTATGATAGTCACACAGAGAGAGAGAGAGGGGCAGAGACATAGGCAGAGGGAGAAGCAGGCTCCAGGCACCGGGAGCCCGACGTGGGATTCGATCCCGGGTCTCCAGGATCGCGCCCTGGGCCAAAGGCAGGCGCCAAACCTCTGCGCCACCCAGGGATCCCATTACTGTAGTTTTTTTAGGTGTACCCTGCTTCCAGTGTAACAGATAAATAACCTTATTTTAGTTTCCAAAGACCATCACTTTCTCAGTAGTATAGCCCCCACCATAGCAGTTTTTCCATTCTTTTATTAAGTCCCACCAAATCCTATTTTCTCCCTCATAATCTTTCTCCATGGTGCTCTCTCTGGACAGAGACAAGGTGAGTTGAATCTACTATTAGGAATATATGGCATGTCAAAACGTGCTTTTAAATGGTTCTCTAAGTCTGAAGAAAATTATACTAGCCAATTATCTGGTTATCCACGTCCCAGCCTCTCTCCGAAACAGATGAACAAGAGGTCTTTTTCTTTTCCTAAAAATACACATATACATGGGTATACATTTGTTAATCAGATGGCAATAGCTAATATTTATTATGGATGTATTTTATCCTCTTGATAAAGGGCTTTGCATCTATGATTGAGACTATTAATGCTATCCCCATTTTATAATTGAGAAACTGATGCATAGAGAGAAGTACATTGACAAAGGTCACATAGTTTATAAGTAGAAGTGCTGGGATCCAAAGAAGGTAGTCGGGCCTTAGGGCTTCCACACCCCCAGGCTACCCTGCCTCCTGCAGGAGACTTCTCCAAGGAGCAGGCTGAGGAGTTCCCATTATCCTGGGCTTCTCTCAGAAATGGATTCCTGCACAGTGCTCAAAGTAGATTTCCTCCAAGGATGATGTCCTATTTGAAGAACTTAAAAATCCAGGATCTTTTCCTTTTTCTAAGAGTTAAGAAAGCTTAAGTGATAGGTCTTTTCTTAAAAATCAGATTATTCATTTAGTTTTTGATGATTCATGAAAGTCTTTACTGTTATGATTGTTGGGTCTACTGATCTTTTAGCTAAATTTGCTTCAAGAAAGCAAAACTCTGGGTCCTGCTAAGTTCTGGATCCTAGCCTTTGGATTACTGCTCTTGTTCTGTGGAAGGTATTATCATCTGTATCTGCTTTAAATAAAGTTATATCCAGGGGCACCTGGGTGGCTGAGTCAGTTAAGTGTCTGACTCTGGATTTGGGTTCAGGTCATGATCTCTGGGTCCTGGGATGGAGCCCTGCATGGGGTTCCAAGCTCAATGTGGAGTCTGCTTGTCCATCTCCCTCTGCCCCTCTCCCCACGCTCTCAAGCACGTGTGCTCAATCTCTCAAATAAATAAATCAATAGTATCTTAAAAATTAATAAAGTTTTATCCATATTAGGAACATATTTTCTGTGTTCCTCTCCTGCTCCTCTTTTCTCTTCCCTTAGGATGAGATTCTGGGAGTTCTCTACAACACCAGCAGTGTAGAGGTATATCATGTGCTGCACAGATGTCTGCAGCTGATTTTGTGTGTAGCTATTTGCTAAATAACATCACAGCAAAATGGAACAGGACTGACTTCACTGTTGCCACTTTGGGTGGTGGAAATCACATGTATTGTTTCTTCTTAACACAGAGGTTATTACAAAGATAAAAGTAGGCTACCAGCTTCATCTCTTCTCTCCTAGGGAAAGCGGATGTCATACCCTATCAAACCACTCTTGCCCCCTCTTTGCTCCTACAGTTTCTTTTTCACCTTTCCAGCATCAGTGTTGGATTACCCAGATGCTTCACTGGGTACCAGCAAATCAGGACACCTTCTCTCCAAAGGAACAAAGGAATTGAAGCTGGTATTAAGAGGGGCGCCCTGGGTGGCTCAGTAGGTTAAGCATCTGCCCTTGGCTCAGATCATGATCCCAGAGACCAAGGATCGAGCCCTGCATCAGGCTCCCTGCTCAGCAGACAGCCTGCTTCTCCCTCTTCTCTGCTGCTCCCGTGCTTGTATGTGCTCTCTCTCTGTCAAATAAAGAAATAAAATCTTTAAAAAAAAAAAAAAGAGAGAAAATAGTATTAAGATATTTGATGTTTTCTGAAGACAGAAAGCTTCTGCACCCAATTCCCATGTGTGGGCCTCCATACATCCAAGCACTTCTCTAACATCGGTTGGGTGTCCTATACTTCAACTCAATTCTGACACTACCAGGCCAGGTTACCACCCTGGCCACACAGAGCCTTGCAAAGATCTATCCTATCACTCAGAAGCTTCATTCACTTGAAATATGGATTGAAAGAGAGTGTAAAAACCATTTCGTTTAAATGTCTTATTTCATAGAGGAGAAAACTCAGTTTTACTTCCTGGGAAAACAACAGACAGTGTAAGATCTATTACATTTATAGCACATTAAAATGTGGCCTTAGTGGCACCTTTGACTTCTCCCCATCCTGTTTCCTGCATATCCATCATCACCAGCCCTGCCTCTCTTTCACTTCAACTCTCACTGTCTACCTGGCATGTCCATAGTTCTCTCACCAGAATGAATAAAATACCCTCTAAAGACTCTGTCTCCACCCCCCTCTCCTCATGTCACTTCAACCAGCCTTTTGAAAAACAATGGCTCTGGGGTGCCTGGGTGGCACAGTAGGGTAAGCATCAGACTCTCGGTTTCGGTTTCAGCCCAGGTTGTGATCTCAGGGTCGTGAGATTGAGCCCTGCGTCAGTCTCTGTGCTGGGCATGGAGTGTGCTTCAGATTCTCTCTCCCTCTCCCTCTGTTCCTCCCACTCATGCTCTTTCTCTCTCTAAAATAAATCAATGAATCTTAAAAATATATTTTTAAAAAAACAAAAACAATAGCTCTGATCTCATTATTCCTCTGAAATACACCTTTAGTAACTCCCCAATGCCTAGAGCAAACTTGATCTTGGGTCAGAATCACTGGAGGTGTCAATAAAACACTGATTGCTAAGACCCCCCCCAAGAGTTTCTAACCCTATAGATGTGATATTGGGCCCCTGAATTTGCATTTCTGATAAGTTCCAGGTGATTCTGTTGCTGCTGGTCAGGGCATCACATTTTGAGGACCACTGGCCTAGAACATAGAGTTCAGATGCCACAGCATGGCCGTCAGGGATTTCTCATTGTTTTGCTTACCTCATGCCCCTTCCTCTCTCCCAAGCCCCCACTCCCCACTCCCAAGCCCCCACTCACAGCAGACTATCAGCTTTTCCAAGCCACGATCTATACTTTGCTTCTTCTGGCCTTTGCTCTGTTCTCTCTGGAATGCCCCTCTGCGTCATTCTCCACTTAGAAATGTCCTACTCTTCATTCCAAGTCTCACCCAAATGCCACTACTGTGGAAACTTTCCTTCAATCTTGTCTTAAAATTATGAATCCTTTATTTGCTTGTGCTCCTAATATTTCGTACATATCTTTTTAAAATGCAGATGTGATATCAAAATCCACTGCCTGGGGTGCATCAGCTCCATTCTGTGCCCTGATGGCGGGCTGAGTTCAGCAACGCAAAGTACCAGCAAGAGACAGGAAGGTAGGAGGACTCAGTGGGAACTGATTTGGGAAACGTGCTTCCCTTGCTGAGTCCAGAACGCAGCCAGGGCTCCCAGGCAGGGCTCTCTCCTGTAGGTGTATGGCTCTTACCAGTTTTGGAGCTGCCGCCTCCACCCCTCCCGCCAATCTAGTAGTCTTCAAGTTTTAGCAAGCACCTTTAGGCCACATAATTGATTAAACCTTTCTTTGCGCATCTATCATGCGTTGCTTCCTAGAAAGAGGTAGAACCAAACCCTCTTGTACAACCTCCCCCCCCCCCGACGGGGTGGTGCAGGGGGGGGACCAATACACAACCTCTCTGCACCCAGCACAGTAATAAAAAAATATCACACCTGTAGCTGGCACCATTTAAATCTCCATGAAATTAAGTGTTGCAGACCACTGTGCTCCCCCTTTTTGCTGATTAACTGCTTTTTAAATTGATTTTCTTTAAAAAGAAATATTTAAGCTGGTTTTTAGATAGGAGTCTGCTTTTTCCCCAGGTGGCTGGCCCCTTTGATAAAGCTCATACTCCTTTCCACCCCAAACCCTTCCCTTGAGGATTGGCCATTCTAGCAAAGGACAGCTGGACTTGCCTTGGGGTAACATGTTCAGTCCGCACCTACCCGGGTCCCTCCAGGCCGGATGGTAAGGGCGAGGGGAGGGGAGGTGAGGAGAGGGGAGGGGAGGGGAGGGGAGGGAAGGGAAGGGGAAGTGAAGGGAGGGGAGGGAAGGGGAGGGAAGGGGAGGGGGAGGCTGCTTTGCCATTTCTCACTGATTTCCCTTAACCCTTTGCCTCCACCCAGAAAGATAATTCTTCTACTAAGCCCTCTTCAATTACCCATGGTGCGTACACAGGTTGCCCCAAAACTCCTTTTCAAAAGGAAGTTTTGGTGCCAGGCCGACAGTAGTACCTGTTTTCAATAACGGAAAGAAATCCGAGGAATATTTCTCTTCTATTTGCCTCCTTTAGTCCCCACGATAACCTGAAGCCGCTCAGCACAGATTCCACCGACTGGGGTTACACACCTGAGAACCGCAGAGCCCAGAATTTGGACCTCAAAGTGGTCTGACACGAACATCTGTCCCAAAGGGGTGATACAACCTAGAGGCGGCACCCAGGCAGCTGTGGTTTTCAGAGAAAAGAAAGTGAAAGAAGAGGCCCGGGCCCGGGGGCGGTCGGGCGGCGCGAGCGGAGCAGCCGAGGCAACCGGAGGGCCGCGCCCCGTCCCCGTCCCGGTCCCCGTCCCCGCGCCCCGCGCCCAGACGCCCGCTGCCCCGACCTTCGCGCGCCCACTCGCGGCCGGGAGGCTGCGTGACCCGAGCCCGAGGCCGGCGCGGAGCCGGGGAACCGGGGAGCCGGGGAGCCGGACTGGAGGCGCGCCCACGCCGGGAGGATGGTGAGGGGCGCGCGGGCGGCGGGGCGGGGGCTCTAAGCGCGGGGGAGGGGCGGGGGGGTCGGGGCGGAGGGCGGCGGGGCTCTAAGCCCGGGGGGCGGGGGGCTCCAAGCCCAGGGCCCGCGGGGCTCTAAGCCCGGAGGGCGGGGTCGGGGGGGGGGTCGGGGTCGGGGTGGAGCGCAGCGGGGCTCTAAGCCCCGGGGCGGGCGGAGGGCTCTAAACCCTGGCGGTGGAGATCCAAGCCCGGGGTGGGGGTAGGGGCGGAGCGCAGTAGGGCGCTAAGCCCAGGGCCAGCGGGGCTCTAAGACCGGGGCCGGCGGGGCTCTAAGCCCGGTGTGGAGGGCTCTAAGCCAGGGGCTCTAAACCTGGGGCGACGGGGCTCTAAGCCCGGGGTGCGGGGGGCTCCAAGCCCAGGGCCCGCGGGTCTCTAAGCGCGGGGGGCGGGGTCGGGGGGGTCGGGGGATCGGGGTGGAGCGCGGCGGGGCTCTAAGCCCGGGGGCAGAGGGCTCTAAACCCGGGCAGTGGAGATCCAAGCCCGGGGTGGGGGTAGGGGCGGAGCGCAGTAGGGCGCTAAGCCCGGGGCCAGCGGGGCTCTAAGCCCTGTGTGGAGGTCTCTAAGCCCGGGGCCAGCGGGGCTCTAAGCCCTGTGTGGAGGTCTCTAAGCCCGGGGGCTCTAAACCTGGGGCGGCGGGTCGCCAAGCCCCATAGAGGGGTCGGGGCGGAGCGGGGCGGGGCTCTAAGCCCGGGGGCGGAGGGCTCTAACCCTGTGGTGGCGGCGCTCTAACTCTGTGGTGGCGGGGCTCTAACCCCGGGGCGGCGGGGCTCTAACCCCGGGGCGGTGGGGCTCTAACCCCGGGCGGCACGCAGACCCAGCCCTGCGCCTCTGTCCCTACGAGGCGGCTTCGTACTCCCCGACTTGCCCGGAAGACAGTGCGGTGCGGGGCATCCTTGTCCGGGCAAGTCTTTGGTCTCTTTTCCCTCAATTTTTGAAAGTTCCTTGTAAATCAGGAATCTTAATCTTTTATCTGTGATATATGTTCAGGCTGTTTCCTCTCAATTTGTTTGTCTTCTCAGTTTGCTTATGGTGGCTTCCCACCCCCTCCGCCAACCCCCCCCCCCCGCCCTGTGTGAATGGTTTTTATAGTAAAATCGATCAATTGTTTATTTTACTGTATTGGGGATTTTGGTCATGTTTTAAAAGCTTTCCCCATCACTGAGGTTACAGTCACCCATTTTATTTGTAATGCTTTTTTTTTTTTACTTTTAGATCTTTGATACATGTGGAATTTATTCTTTATGATCTGAGGAATGGATCAAATGTTATGGTTTTTTTTTCCAAATGGTTATCCAGTTGTCCCAACACTATTAAAGAGATTAGCACTGCCTTAGTACTTGAGATACCACCTTTATCATACACGGACTAGATTTTTAGATGTACTTTGTTTCTGGAACAGAGAAGCTATGTTAAATTTTTTAATGTCAGGGCTACTTCCCCTAAGAGCTCTGCCTTCCCACCATTTTCCTAGCTATTCCTGTGTGCTTATCTTTACTTAGGAACTTTAGGGTTGACTTCGAGTTTATGATCTGTGTCCAAAAAAAAGTTCATTGGGATTTGTATTGGATTTGCACTAAACTTATAAATTGCAGACAGCGGACACCTTGACATGGTGTTGAGATACTGTGACCAAGAACAAAGAATGTTGCTTCTTCGTTCAGGTTTTGTGGAATTGTGGCAGTGTCACTAGTTTCACAATTTGGAGGTGAGGTTCACCTGGACCTCCCCACAGCCTGTTTCGAGTCAGGCCTCCTTGTGGAGGACCCACTCTGGGTCCTACTGCAGGGAGAGTGGCCACCTCGCCGAACTCCATCAGTGAAAGAGGCGTGCAATAACCTTCCAAGTACCTACGTGTGTGTGTAACTTATTGGGTGGCCAAATCTGGTAAAGCTGTCAGGATGAACATGTGATTCTTTCTTTTAAATGTTAAAATAAAGATTTTTATAAAGAAAAAGAATAAATAAACACGTTACCGGTCTCCATCTCCTCCTCTTTAAAGAGTGTTTGTAGTTTTCTTACATAGAATAGTTCCAGTTATGTTTGTTTCTAAACATTTTTTTTTGCTATTGTACATGAGGTTTTTCCATTCACTGTGTCTTCCAATCATGTACACTATTTGTGTATATGAGTGCTATGGACTTTCTTTCATTTTAAAAATTAAGGTATAATTTGTATATAGCAAATTCATACTTTTTAGTGTACAGTTCTGTAAGTTTTGACAAATGAATACAATCGTGTAACAACCACAAAATATAAAAGATACAAAGATACGAAGATATAAAAAAGAGTTCCATCACCCCCCAAAATTCCCACCAGTCCTTTTGTAATCAATTTCTTCACTCACAGTGAGTCTCTGTCAAATACTGGTCATATTTTGGTTCCCATAGTTCCAGAATGTCATAGAAATGGAACCATACAGCACATGGTCTTTTGTGCCTTGCTTCTCTCACTTAGCATAATTCCCACCAGCTACATAAGAGAGTTCCTATTGCTCTACATCCCTTGCCTGCATTTGGTATTCTCATTCCACTAGGTGTGTAGTGGTGGCTCATTGTTATTCTAATTTGCATTTCCCTAAAGACTTAAGATGTTGAGCATCTTTTCATATGCTTATTTACCATCTGTATATTTTCTTGGTGAGGTGTCTGTTGAGATCTTTTGCCCACTTTAAAATCAGGTTGTTTTCTTATTGTTGGATTGTAAGAATTCTTTATATTTTCAGATAACAGTTTTGGTGTGTGTGTTTTTTTTTTTTTTAATCAGTTATGTCTTTTCAAATATTTTCTACCAGTCTGTGGAAGACTGCATTTTAAAGTGTAGCATGCTGAAGGGCGTGGGTGGCTCAGTCGATTAAGCATCTGCTTTTGGCTTGGGTCAGATCCCAGGGTCCCAGATCAAACTCCCAGTTCAGTGGGAAGTCTGCTTCTCCCTCTGCCCTTCACTCTGCTCATGCTCTCACTCTCACACACACTCTCTCTCTCTCAAATAAATAAAATATTTTAAAAATAAAAAATTTTGGGGATCCCTGGGTGGCGCAGCGGTTTGGCGCCTGCCTTTGGCCCAGGGCACGATCCTGGAGACCCGGGATCAAATCCCACAACGGGCTCCCAGTGCATGGAGTCTGCTTCTCCCTCTGCCTGTGTCTCTGCCTCTCTCTCTCTCTCTCTCTCTCTCTCTCTCTCTCTCTGTGTGTGTGTGTGAGTGACTATCATAAATAAATTTAAAAAAAATAAATAAATAATTTTATTTATTTATATATATATATAAAATGAAGTATAGCATGCCAAGTCCCTTATCATTTCATTTGGTATTACCTTGTTTTTTAAAATACATTTTGCTTTCATTTTGTCAAATTTTATTTTTTAAAAAGATTTTGTTTATTTATTTGAGAGAGGGAATGAGCGAGGGAGAGAGAGAGAGAGAGAGTGCACATGAGCAGAGAGAGGAAGAAGCAGACTCCCTGCTGAGCAGAGAGCAAGAGGCAGGGCTCTTGCTCCCAGGACTCCCTATCATGACTGAGCCACCAGGCACCCCTCATTTTGTCAAATTTTATAAATTACCGTGTTGGTATCTTAACTGGACTTGAATTAAGAGGCTTTGTGTATCTATAACTTGGAGAGTATTGTCATTTGTAATGTATTTATGCAAAGGCAGAGAATATCAAGACTTTATTTTTGCCACTGATATTTAGTAATTCTCTTAAAGTGATCTCATATGTCCTTATCTACATTTTCTCTAAGAGTTGATTTATTGATTCTTGTTTTTTAATGAGTTTTATTGAGATATAACTTACATGCCATAAAATTCACTCTTTAAAAGGGTACAATTCAGTGCTTTTTTAGTATATTCACATTGTTTACCATTATCTATTTTTATTTTTATTATTTTTTTTAAAGATTTTATTTATTTATTTATTTATTTATTTATTTATTTATTTATTTATTCATGAGAGACACACAGAGAGAGGCAGAGACACAGGCAGAGGGAGAAGCAGGCTCCATGCAGGAAGCCCGATGTGGGACTTGATCCCAGGACTCCAGGATCATGGCCCAGGCCAAAGGCGGCGCTAAACTGCTGAGCCACCAGGGCTGCCCATATTTCTACTTTTTGACTATTATGAATAATGCTGCTGTGAACATTTGTTGTCTCGGTCAAGTGGGCTGCTAGAACAAATACCATAGACTGGGTGACTTAAACAACACTTATTTCTCATAGTCTGGAGGCTGGAGTTGTGAGGTCAGGATGTAAGCATGATAGTGTTCTTGGTGAGGACCCTCTTCCTGATTTGCAGATGACTCCCTCTTGCTATTTTCTCACATGGCAAAAAGAGAGCTCTGGTCTTTTCATCTTCTTATAAGGACACTAATCCTTTCACATAGGTTCCACTTTCATGACCTCATCTAAACCTAATTAGTTCCCGTCTGACCCCATCTCCAGATACCATCAATCACCTAAGGATTAGGACTTGAACACCTGAATTTTGGGGGTACACAAACATTCTGTCTGTAGCATTTGTGAACAATTTTTTTGTGGACATACGTTTCATGTCTCTTGGGTATATTCATATCTGGGTGTAAAACATATGGGTATATGGTAACTCTCACTTTTTGAAAAATTGCAAAACTGTTTTCCTAAGTAGTTGTACCATTTTTATTCCCACCAGCAAGATATGAGGATTCCAATTTCTCCACATCCTTGCCAACACTTGTTATTGTCCAGCCCTTAAAATTTTACTTATTCTAGTAGATGTGAAGTGATATGTCATTGTGATTTTGATTTGCATTTTCTAAATGACTAATGATGTTCAACACTTTATTATGTACTGGCCATGTGTTTATCATCCTTGGAGAGGTGTCTATTCAAATCCTTTGCTTATTTTTAAATTGGATTATTTGCTTTTTTGTTGTTGTTGAGTTGTAAGAGTTCTTTATTTTTTTAAGAGTTCTTTATATATTCTAGATATAAATCCTTTATCAACTATGATTTGCAAATCTTTTCTCCCATTCTATGAGTTGTCTTTTTACCATCTTTTTTTTTCTAAGATTTTATTTATTTCTTTGAGAGAAAGAGAGAGGGAGCATGAGCAGACTGAGGGACAAAGTCAGAGGAAGAAGCAGATGCCCCACTGAGCACGGAGTCCAATGCAGAGTCCATCCCAGTACCCTGGGATCATGACCTGAGCCACAAAGCAGATACCCAACCACCTGAGCCACTGAGGCACCCATGTCTTTTCACTTACTTGATGGTGTTGATGATTTCAAAAAATGTTCACAGTATGTGGGTGTAGTATTTGTAAAGAATGACTTTTCTGGGGCAGCCCGGGTGGCTCAGCGGTTTGGCTCAGCGGTTTAGCCCCGCCTTCAGCCCAGGGTGTGATCCTGGAGACCCGGGATCCTGGAGTCCGGCTCCCTGTATGGAGCCTGCTTCTCCCTCTGCCTGTGTCTCTGCCTCTCTCTCTCTGTGTCTCTCATGAATAAATAAATAAAATCTTAAAAAAATGACTTTTTTGGTATCTTTTCCATTTCTAAATTTATCCTCATTTCTTTTGGCCACCTTATTTTTATGACCCAGAAGAAATTCTGAAAAATATGTGAAATAGAAATTATAATAGAGTACATTTTTAGTTTTTGTTTTTTTTTTTCATTACTTCTAAGGAGAGTGACTGACTTGTTTCTTCACTGTAAATACTATTAACTTCTGAGTTCAGAGTAAGCTTCTTTATCATGCTTAAAGTTCCTTTAGTTTTCTTCCAAGGGTTAAAAACAATGAAAAATTAAAATAATAATCTCTATTTTCCCCATAAATGGCTACCCCATACCCAACCTTCTTTGTGAAAATGCAGCGTTTTTTATTTTGGTTATCTGTAGAATGCCCTTTCATTATATAGTAACAGAAACTTCTGTCTTTTCAGTAATAAGTTGTGGCTCTAGAAATTTATGTCAGTGGATGAGCGTTATCATTTATTGTCATGTTTGTTATTTTTTTCCCTGTGATTTGGTGGGTAAACTTGATTTTACAAAGAATAATGTTTAACTTTATACTATCATTTAGCCAGAATTATGATTTTTTCTCTTTTCTTTCTTTCTTTCTTTCTTTTCTTTCTTTCTTTCTTTTCTTTCTTTCTTTCTTTCTTTCTCTCTCTCTCTCTCTCTTTCTTTCTTTCTTTCTTTTTCTTTCTTCTTTTTCTTTCTTCTATAGGGCAATGAGTTAAATCTCTTTCCTTCCAAAGCATTTGAAACATCAGAAAGTAATATAAAGGCCAAATCTTTTCAGATCTTAAAGCAGATATGAAAACTAACATCTTAAGTATTTCTGTCTCTAAAAATTGCTAAGTTGGAAGACCTCAGTACAAAAGTAATACTTTTCAGAAGAGTGGATCAAATGGATGAATTGGAAGTGGATGAAATAGATGAATTTTCAAAAGACCATTCACAAGCATCCCTTTTGGTTGTATTTCACAATATCCAAGACACCATGACTGAGAATGTACTTTCCTTGCTTGGAGTCAATGACCTGTGACCTGTCAGAAGCCAATGGTGACTTCAGGGTGGAAGTAATGCCCAATACTCAAGTTGCTGTCATGATTTTTCTTGAAAATACTGGTAAGACAGACATTATCTATTAACCTTTCATTTGCAAATTGTGGTTGTATCCTACTTTGAGATTCCAGGCATCCCACAGTGGGTTTTGATTAAAAGTTGTGCTCTCTCAGTAAGACAATTGCCAAGGGATTACATATTATTACTTTCAGTACTACTAATACCTAATATTTATCAAGTGCCTTGCTCTATGCTAAGCACTATGCTAAGCTTTTACTTACTTCATCTCAAGTAGCACTATGAGACAGTACATTATTATCCCTGTTTTACAGATGAAGAAATCTAGGTTTAGAGAAAATTAAATGACTTGGTCACGGTCACACAGCTAGTAATTATTTGAATCAGAATTCCAAATTAGATATTCTTACTTCTGAGTGTATTTTCTTAACCACTGTGAATGTGCCCCCCAAATCTCCTGTGAGCTTAATAGTTATAGGAGTTTATTTTTATGACAATGACATGTCCAAAGAGACTGAGATAAGGTGAAATAAGGTAGGGGGGGAAGAGAGAAATTAGATTTAGAAAACAATATTGTTTTATAATCATCATCATCATTATTATCAGCTTAAAGTGGCTGCACATATCTGATTTCATTTAGAAAGGTAGCTGTTGATCCATGTTCCCAAAATGGTCTTAACTGGAGGCCACCATTAATGAGAGCTGTGTACTCATGCACTCACAGTAAGCCATGTGGGATAGGTTGAAGTTGTCACCGTGAAATTTAAATTTATGTAGAAATATAGTATCTAAATTTTAGTTCTTAGTTATAGCCTCTAAATCAAATTATTTCTAAAATCTGTTTTCTTTTGCTATGAAATGAAATTATAGTACCAATAAACTGATTTTTATTTGTAGATGTCAGGACATCTGTTAACGTTTGTGTTGGACACAGTAGAGTTCAGCAATTTCAGATTTTCCCAAGACTTCTGGAACTGAATGAACCATTAGGGTTGAAAATCTGCTGCCTCATGTGGATAACAGTTACATAACAATTTTTTGAAAACCCCACAAATAGAAGAGAAAGGGTAACCAATGTGCAGCTTTTCCCAGAAGAGAGGTCATCCCTGGTTGAGTTTTCTAACTACAAAGGTAATCAATTTCTTTTCTTTCTTGACCTTTACAGTTATTATTAACCATTTCATGCACAAATGAAGTTAAAGTAGAGACCACACAAGTGATTAGGAAATCCATCAAAGCTACTCATTCTTACTGGAATATACCATGATTTAACTCAAGGCTTTGAACAGGTCTCTGAAGACCCAGCCAAAAGAATAGTTTTTGTGCAGTAACAAAAAAACATACAACAAAACTTCTCTTGATCTTAATTTCTCTGTAGTTACTGGTTCATGTCTTTGTTTACCTTTGCAGGAAAATTTCTCAAAAAATTTGTCATTACTCATCCCCATTTCCTCTCTTCTTACTCTCTTAAATCGATCTGTCTAGAAGAGGCTTTTACCTCCATCATTCCACCAAAATTGCTCTTGTCAAGATCACCAATGGCCTCTATGTTGCTAAACTCACTAACCACTTTTCAATCCTCATTTTACTCGATCTCTTAGTAGCATCTGACAAAGTGTTCAATGTCTCCTTCTAAATGCACTTTCTTCACTTGCTGCTAGGATGCCACACTTTGGTTTTGCTTCTACCTTGGTAGCTGCTCATTCCTATTCTTTCATTTACCTTCTTTTCTTCAACTCTTAATGCAGAGCTCAGTTCTCTTCTCCTTTTTATCTTCACTCAATTCCTTGGAAATCTAGTGGCTTTATATACTATGTATCCTTGCCTCTTAATTCATATCTGCAGTCAAGACTGTCTCATGAACTCCCATGTCTATACTTACTGCCTCCTAGATTTCTTCATCTGATTGTCTAAAAGTATATGACATAAATATAACATGTTCAAGACAAAACTCCCCATCCTCACCCTACACCACCATCTGCATTATCCACAGGCTTTCCCATTTCAGTAGATGGCAATTCCATCCTCCTTGTTGCTCAGTTCAAAACCCGGGAGTCTCTCATATCCCATACCCAGTCCTTTAAGAAACCCTGTTCATTCTACCTTCAAGATGTATTTAGAATCTCATTACTCCTCAAAGAACACAATAAGAATTTAGAAAATTAAATGAACCATTTTAATGGTGGTAACAATCTCCCAAAGAACCTATACCACAAAAACAGTTTATATTTTAGATAATATGACCAAATAAATACCGTTTTTAATGGCCATACTTCACCCGCACATCTCCTCTCCCAACTTTGATCCTTAGGAAGTGTTGATGAAGCCAAAAAGTCTCCCTGAAACTATTGGTGGGGATAGAAGACTGGGGGGAAAATGAATGAAGTCAAGAGAAGAGAGGCAGAAATTAGGATCTTCCTCTTATAGCTTCGAAGGAAACCAGGAAAGCTAGAAATTGAGATGCTCTGGAGAGAAAAGGAGTTCAACTTTCAGTAGTGGTTTAAGAAGCTAATAATAGTCTTAGGACCAGGCTGAAATAATATCTGATTCTTCATACAGCAAGGAATCGATACTACTGGACATTTTTAATTGGTACTTTGTGAGAAGCCAAACATTTGGTAGTAGACTTCTACATTTAAAACTGTATCATTCTTAGGACTCATACCAACCTCCCAAAGCTGCAAAATATCTCTCACTTACTTGTCACCCAGTCTTTAATGCTAGTGTTGACATCTGAAGAGCTATTTTTTAAAAACAGTTTGTTATGGTTATACTCTGGTAAGTAGTTAATGTCTAAGCATACATATTCAGTGTCTCTGGAGATAACATGTGCAGGTTGGGATAGCTAAGAGCCTCAGTCTGCACTCCATCCATTGTGAGCTAAAGGAGCCAGCAGTGGAGGCAGAGTGATATAGAGTACAATGAAACAGTTTACAAACTTTTTTTAAACCACAGTGTACCATAAAAAATATATATTTTATATCTCAACCCATACCTTATATAAAAAACAAAAACATTTGTTGCAGTTTGGAAAAAAAGTTTTGCTACAACACTTATTTCTTGCTAAGGAGCTGATACACTCTATTCTATTTTGGTTTTGTTTGGTTAGGTTTTGAGGGGTTTTTTTTGTTTGTTTTGCTTTTTTGTTTTTAATTTTTTGTTAAGGCCTTAAAAATTTATATTCCTGGCATAGTCATTAGAGGTTGGCTTTCAGCAATGTCTTTGACACAAAGGGTTAGGAAAGAGGGGTTCTAACCTTGTCGCCACTATCTCCACCAGCCTGCCCTTCAAGCCATCCAAAATAAGCATAGAATCTGTTAGTTTTCTATTGCAGCATACCAAATTTAGTATGCTTTACATAGCAAACGTTACTGTCTCATACTTTCTGAAGGCCAGGAATTTGGGGGCAGCCTAATTGGGTGATTCCGGTTGAGGATCTCTCCTGAGGTTACAACCTGTTCACTGGGGCTGCAGTCCTCTGAAGGCTTGATGAGAACTGGAGAGTTTCTTCTAAGTCCACTCACATAACTGCCGCCTCAGTTCCTTGCCTTGAGGGCCTCTCCATATGGGTGTTCACGACTTGGCAGCTGGCTGCCCCCAGACTGAGTTATCTGAGGGGGAGGAGAGGGCTGCAGTGCCTTTTTTGTCTAGCCGCAGAAGTGCCGTGGCATCACTTGTGCCATATTTTGTTGGTCACAGAGACCAACTCTGATACAATATGGAAGGAAACTATTCAAAGATGCGATTACCAGGAGGTAGGGATCATTAGCTGCCCTCTTACTTATACAATCCAAGAAAATGCAGCTTCAAGACAAGTTCCATTTACTCTTTACTTCTAGTCAGATTGTCACACCTAAGCCTTCTATATAGAAATAGAGGACCACTGGCCTTTAGAATCCCGAAGGTATGTGTGTGTGTATATATATATTTTTTTTCTTTAAGATGTTATTTATTTATTTATTTATTTATTTATTTATTTATTTATTTATGACAAAGAGAGAGTAAGTGAGTGAGCAGGGAGGGGGATAGAGAAATAGAGGGAGAGAATGACCTTGAGCAGGCTCCATGCCTAGCATGGAGCCCAATACAGGACTCAATTGCATGACCCTGAGGTCATGACCTGAGCAGAAATTAAGAGTCAAATCCTTAACCGACTGAGCCAGCCAGGCACCCTTCAAAGATATAGATTTAAATCCTCTAATTTACTAGCTGGATAGTGTGGCAATGTTACTTCCTTGTTCCTGTTTCCTCACTTTAAAAAGTGGAGATAAAATCTATCTCACAGGGTCACAGGTGAAGGTTAAATTAAGTAAGATAATATTTGTAAACTGACATATAATGGGTATTCAACAGGTAAAGCTATAATTATCAAAATAGGAAAAAATGGAAAACACAAATTACTAATTTGGTGATAAATACTAGATGTGAATCATGCTTTCCATAGCTATATGTCTCAGCGGCTACAGGGCAAAGTGTTATTATTAAATGGTGTTTGAATAGTTCAGTGTCCTCATTTTGATACTGTTAGGACTTCTGACATAAAAGGATTATAATAAACTATTTCTGCTGGATAACATGCATTTGAAAATAGGCTAGTGAATTTAATTTAGAAAAAAAAATCTCCCCCTGCTCCCCCAAAGCAAAATAGTTGGCTTAGATGTAAAACCAGACCACTAAGGCTTCTTGGCTGCAAACTCAATGTCCCCCAAGTTGATCCATTCCACCTTAGGGCAGTTCTAATCACAAAAAAAAAATTAGCAATGTTTGAAGCCCAAATATGTTTTACTTATCATCTTGTTCTTCCTTATAGAGTTGTAGAAATAAATCCTTTATAAGATAGTCCTTTGGATGTTTAAGGACAACTATTATGTGTAGCTCCCTGCATTCCATCCTACCTATTATCTGGACTTCTGCAAATTATTTTTTTTAAAGATTTTATTTATTTGCTCATGAGAGATAGAGAGAGAGAGAGAGAGAGAGAGAGAGAGAGGCAGAGACACAGGCAGAGGGAGAAGCAGGCTCCATGCAGGGAGTCCGATGTGGGACTTGATCCCGGAACTCCAGGATCACACCCTGGGCCCAAGGCAGGCGCTAAACTGCTGAGCCCCCCGGGGATCCCCTACTTCTGCAAATTAAATAGATTCAGTTCCTTTTATATATCCTCATGTGATGCGGTTTGGAGTCCTTTCACAGCTTCACTTTTCCTCTCCTGAACACCATAGCTCATTTTCATAATCCCTTTGCAAAGTTTTGTACCTTGAACAAAATACAATACCCCAGGCATTGCCCGTTTTCACCAGTGAAAAGTAGAATAGGATTATTATTCATTATGCATATTCTTGTTATCATGTTTTTCTTCTTATAGCCCCAAATCTCATTACTACCTTTTTAAAAATGAATGACTATTTTTAGAGCAGTTTCAGGTTTACAGAACAATTGAGCAGGAAGTAAGGAGAATTCCTTCTACCCACACTTTTCCCTAATACTAACATCTTGCATTAGTGTGGTACCTTTGTTAAAATTGATGAAAAAGTATTGCTACATTAGTAGCATAAAGTCCATTATATTATATTAGAGTTCACTCTGGTTGAATGATTCTCTGGGTTTTGACAACGCATGACGTCATGTGTCCTCAAAGACTGGAATAATTTCAGTGCCCTGAAAATCCCCGGTGCTTCACCGATTTATCCCTCCTTCCTTCCCTCCTCCAAACTGCAGGCAGCCACTGACGTTTTTTACTGTTTCCAGAGTTTTGCCTTTTTCAAAATGCCATGTGGTTGGACTACTAGAACATAGAGCCTTTCAGATGGACTCCTTTGCTTAGTAATAGGCATTTGGTAGCTTGATGACTCATTTCTTTTATCTCTGGATAATATTCTATTTTATGGAGTATCACGTCCATTATTTATCCATTCACTGCTTGAAGGACATCTTGGTTGCTTCCAAATTTTGGCAATTATGAATTAAGCTATATGGCTGCTATAAACACTCATGTGCAGGTTTTGTGTGGACATAAATTTTCGACTCATTTAGGTAAATACCACAAAGCACAGGCGCTGGATCATATAGTAAGAGTATGTTTAGTTTTATAAGAAACTGCCAAAAAAAAAAGGAAAAAAAAACCTGCCGGACTCTCTTCCAAAGTGGCTGTACCATTTTGCATTCCCACCAGCAGTGAATGAGAGTTCCTGTAGCCCCTTCTTCTTCCCAGCATTAGGTGACCTTTATTTTTTTTCTTCTTATATAGCTACATCACTGTTGACTTATACAGAATTTATCATCCATCAAAATTCCTTAGATATTTTTCTATGACTTAGCTACTGTGCCACATACTCTTTCTCTCAAACTTGTGCAGTTACTCTTTGGACCTCCTTGAGTGTCTTTCCTTTCCTTTGATACTTCTCCAGATGTCCCAGGGCCTCTTTTATTTATTAGGTTCACCCATAATCCAACTGCTAAAGTATAGCTGGGAAAGACTCACACTTACAACCTTCTACAGAGGGTTGGTCTTCAGGAGACTAGTAGTCTGGAGACTGGAGGTGCCTGGGAATTTACATTCATCACCCAACCAGGATGACCCGTAGGCAGATAACCGGCTGGTGGGGAGGTACAAAATCCCAGCTCCCCAGCTCAAGGTTGGGACAACACTGTGATGCAATTTATATACTCCAGAGTCCCTTGCAGGATCAGTCAGAAGCCAGCTTTAACCTGAACCCCATTCTCTGTCTTTATCTCTTACTTCCTACGTGTTTCTCCTGAGGGTACAACTTTAGTAATTCAGTTGCACATGAATCCTCATCTCAAGCTCTGCTTCTGGGAATCAGACCTAATTTTATTACTTTTTTTTGGTTACAGCACACAATTGTTCTTAATGTCTTTTACTATTATAACTCTTCCTTTTAAAAAATTGTATTTACTTCTTTTTGTAATTAATTAATTTATTTTGCGTGAGAGAGAGTGCAGGGGGAGGGGCAGAGGGAAAGAATCTCAAGCAGACTCCTGGCTGAATGTTGAGCCTGACTCACGGCTCCATCTCATAAGCCTGAGATCATGACCTGAGCCAAAATCAAGAGTCAGACGCCCAACTGACTGAACTACCCAGACACCCCGATGTTGTATTTACTTTTAACAGTTCGCTTTTAATTGCTCATGCATAACTGTGTGCATTTATTGAATCTTTAAGAGCCAGAGTTTTGTTTTTCTCTTTTTTCCAGAAAAAATATCACCTCTCCAATAATATAATGAATGTTAATGGGAAAATCAGATTAATTGTACAAACCTTCACTGCAAAGTAAGCATTAATGGGATAGATCTATTCTATTAGGTGAGGATTAACTCCATTGCATTCATGAATATCACATCTTTCTTTGAGCTGCCTGACAGTGGTACTATTTTAGGCAGACATTCTACATTTCAGAGTCTCATTAGTTTCAGGACTTCTTTTTATACTAAAGATTTTGTCTGAATCCCTACCTTTTACTTTATTTATTTTAGTGGTGGACACCTACTTGGCCAAAGAGCTTGTCTTCAATGAAAGGCCCATCTCTGTGTTTCCGTATTATGTGACTCTGGGCCTAGCCTTGCACAGAAAGGAGAAGCCCCTGAGAAAGTTGGCTGCACCATTTCTAGTGGCTCTGGATCCTCTCATATGGAAGATCTTGCAGAAGAAGCATCACCTGATTGGAATGATAAATTACAAAAGGGAAAGTGTCACTGTGAGGTAACATGGCCCCAAGTCAGCTGAAAGGAGCTAGAGGTAACATTCAGATCTGTGGCCACTGAACCCAAGGAAAGACAAAGATCAATGTCATCAAGACTTGGAATGGGGACTTTTCTAAAAACTTTTGCCATATAATTTCTAAATATCAAATCACCAAATTGAATGTGAAGCCAACAGCATGGGAAGACATAAAAAACAACATAGATTGTTTTTTATTTTGATTGAGTCTGATATATTCAAGGAGATGATCATAATAACAGGTTGTTTGGAGGATGTGAAAAGAGTACAATTAAAGACACCAACCATAACACTGAAAATGAAAAAACAAAATTTGACAGAGAATGTGGCTGGTTCTTCTAGAAGGTTTTCTGGTCTTTATATCAGTGCTTTGAGAGAGTCTATACTCAAGGATTTCTCAGGATGGGAGGCCATTAATAATGCTTGCACCAAACATACCAGAGTACATGCAGGAGAGTATAGGGTAAAGGACTGCTCAAGGAGCCCATTCCCGGTCCTTCTGGAGTTTTCTATTTGTTATAGAGAGTAGAGTGTGGAAAATTCTCTAAGATTTTTTTTTTAAGATTTTATTTATTTATTCATGAGAGACACAGAGAGTGAGAGAGGCAGAGACACAGGCAGAGGGAGAAGCAGGCCCCATGCAGGAAGCCCGATGCGGAACTTGATCCTGGGTCTCCAGGATCATGCCCTGGGCCGAAGGCAGGCGCTAAACTGCTGAGCCACCCGGGGATCCCTCTAAGACTGTTTTAAGCAAAGAAAATTCATAACCCTTTTGAGTTAGATCAGTCATGGAAAATACATTTCATTTCATGGGTTACTTCTGATCAAATGATAGTTGTTGCCTGGAGCTCTATGTTGAGCAAGGTTCTGAGCCTCTACCTGGATTGACTGAAAAAGAGTGTTGATACCAATTAATGTCTGTCACAGGTGTGGATGATGAGGTATATGGGCAGGGGGAGGTGATGTGCGCCATGTTTTTACCATTGGGTTTAAGTGTGAGAGGACCATCAGGTAGATCAGCTTGTCTTCCTAGATTCTGTGCAGATTCACAGATGGTGCCTTTCTCAGCTGATATTTTGACTTTGAGTAAGTGGTTTTGTCTCTTTGTACTTGGGTTTTGGTTTTGGCTTGGTTTTGGTTTTAAAATTCTTTGGCTGATTAATAGTCAAACTACAAATGCTTTATTGTGGAGAACTGAGGGGTGTGTCTTAGTTTGAGTTTCCCCAGGAGAGTACTTGAGACAGGATTCAAGTGCAAATGATCTAAATAGGGAAGTAAAAGATACTGATAGGGTGTGTTATTAAATCAGTTACCACTTACTCCCACTGGGGAAAGAGTGAGTCCTACCTGGGAGGCAAGGGTGATGGGTGGTTTTACTTATTCCCCTCAGCAGGGTCTACTAATCTAGAATTCTTGGGGGGAATAAGTAAAAAGAGCTCACTGGCATATGGAGTATTAAATACAGTTGGTACTCAAAAATTGTGATAATAAATTATTTGCTTTTGAATCTTAGGGTGGGATTATGAGTTGAGTTAGAGAGGTGTGGAATCTACTAGTTATTTTCTCTTTGGGCACCTGTGAGTAAGGCTCCAGATAGCATTGACTGGTCAATACTTTTACTGTTTTCTCCACAGTCAAGAGACCAAGTCAGCTGGAAAAAATGTCTTTCAAACAGAAATGTGATAGCCTCAACCCAAACCAAAGAAGGTCTAAACCTCATGTTGATAAGTGGAGATGTTATTTATTTCCAGGTAAGTGGTGCTATTTAGTAAATCCGATAAGAAACAGTGGGGTCTAGTTCACTGGTTCTGTGATTTGAGGTCAAAGATTAAGATCCTATAAATTTGAGGAGCTGAACCTACCTGAGGTTCAAGCAGGCTATACTTAACTATCCCCTGTATTCCACATGTTCTCATGTGAAGACATCCAAGTTGACCATAAACCCGGGCGTGGCATCTACCTCTTTTATTTCTCTGTAACTCATCTTGACCTACTTTCAACCCAGTTCTGTTCCAATCAGCATTTATGGGGAGGAGATATGTACATAACTTTGTAATATCACCCTTTACAAAAATACCCCATTGCTCCTGTCTGAGCACTTTCTGAGGCACAGGCAGAATGAGAAAGGAGAAATATTGCCAGAGTGGGTACTAAAAGCTCAGCTTGGCTTTTGCCTGCCTTCACTCCTATTGCATTTCCCCTCGTGGAATCACCAGTTAGCAGGAGATACAGGCCCTGTATTCCATCTAGAGTTAACATCCATGGTACTCGGTCCTGGCTGCACGTCGGAACCATCTGGGAAGCTTTTAAAAATACAAGTGCGGGATCCCTGGGTGGCGCAGCGGTTTGGCGCTTGCCTTTGGCCCAGGGCGCGATCCTGGAGACCCGGGATCGAATCCCACGTCGGGCTCCCGGTGCATGGAGCCAGCTTCTCCCTCTGCCTGGGTCTCTGCCTCTCTCTCTCTCTGTGACTATCATTAAAACACACACACACACACATAAAAATACAGGTGCCCAGGGACACCTGGGTGGCTCAGCGGTTGAGCATCTGCCTTTGGGTCAGGGTGTGGTACTGGGGTCCAGGGATGGAGTCCCACATTGGGCTCCCCACAGGGAGCCTGCTTTTTCCTCTGCTTATGTCTCTGCCTCTCTCTCTCTCTCTCTCTCTCTCTCCTCCTCTCTCCTCCTCTCCCTCCCCCCCCCCCCCCCCCCCGTGTCTCTCATGAATAAATAAAATCTTTAAAAAAAATACAAATGCCCAGACCCCACCCCTAGAAATTTTGATTTTAATTGACCAGGTATGTGGTCTAGGGGGTCAGTAGTTTTTGAAAGAATTCCAGGTGATTCTAATATGCAGCTAAGGCTGAGAATTACTAATTTGGATTCTTCTTCGGAATTCTGTAGTTCCCACCATTTTGACACTTGATGTTTACCTCCAGATGGCATACACTCAAGATCAATGGAAAGAGAATTCTTCTGAGAAATTTATTTATTTATTTTTAATTTATTTATGATAGCTACAGAGAGAGAGAGAGAGGCAGAGACACAGGCAGAGGGAGAAGCAGGCTCCATGCACCGGGAGCCCGACGTGGGATTCGATCCCGGGTCTCCAGGATCGCGCCCTGGGCCAAAGGCAGGCGCCAAACCGCTGCGCCACCCAGGGATCCCTCTTCTGAGAAATTTAGAGACTCATGGCTTATGAGCCACTGGAAATATTATTTGCTGTAGCTGCAGCTAGTGAGATGGCAGGAGGGAGGCAGCCAACCACTTTCTTCATGTTCTTAGAATGGCTAGAATCCTTAAGCTCCTTTGTTACATGGGTTCAGGGCCTAGTTCTCAAATCTTCAAGGTGAAAAGTTGAATCTTCTAGTACTAGCCAGACTTAAACTGGCACTAATCAAACTCAAAAGACTTATTTATGAAATTGGAATTGTAATTCTTTAATTTGCAACAAGGAAGCCAAGTGCCATGGGTACGGGCCATAGAGGGCCCTGTAGCTGCCTATCAGGAGATTGCTTGGTGAGCGAACTCAGACCAGAAAAGAACTGGGTAACATCCAAGTACAGTAAGTTTCTTTGTCACTTTAGGAGTAGACGCAGTGTGGTGGTTACGCAGACCAACTCCAAAGCTCATTCAGCCAGAGTTCAAATCCCACTCTACCACTGACCAGCCATTCACCTTGCTCAACAGCCCCTGTGACTCATCCTTATCTACAACTATGGATGATGATGATATTAGGGTTGTTGTGAGGTTTAAATAAAATAATCCACATAAAACATTTAGCACCTCCCTGGCACATAGTGAAAACTCAAAAAAAAAAAAAAAGGTAGCTATCATTGTTATCCACTTAAAACAGACCACTTCAAATTTTACCCTTCACCCAAGTTGTGTTACAATCTAGTTGAGATAGATTTTCTGTACCCTCATCTTGTAGACGAGGAAACTGAGGTCTTTTTACTACATAGTCTGTTGATTATTAAACTCGTGTCAACCCTGTCAAGGTACCTATTCTCAGGGGCTTCCTGCAGCCTGTAGCATAAAGTCTGAAAAAAAAAGTGTGAGCTTTTGGAGCCTTCCATCACTTGGCCCCAAATTTCTTTCCAGCCCCGTCTCTCACCATTGAGCTAACACACTCCGTTAGCTAAAGTGGGCTGATTTCTGACCTTTCTCAAGTCTTTGTGTTTTCTTAAATATTCACCTACCTAGAATGCTTACTGCCTTCTTTCTCCTTGTCCCAGCTTCATGCCTTATCCTCTTTGTAAAGACTTTACTCACCAGTCCAGCCTAAAGGCTTCCTGCCTTTTAAAAAATTCTATAGCAATTACTAATTGTACTTTTAACACAGTTTCTTTTTATCATCTTGAACTGATTTAAACATTCAGAATATTTCACTGTTTTACATGTTAATATATTACTTCTCCAAACTGTGTAGGAATCAGTAAGCAGAGAGTGGGATGAAAGTGGGCTGGATCTTGGTTTTTTGGCAGGCTCACTGACTTTTGTCCCTGCAGGGAACTTCTCAGGTCCTGAGATTAGTTTATGTTAACTAATCTCCTGTAAGATGGAGACGGACCCATGAGAGTGAGAAATAGAACTGTTATGTGGCCCAAAGACATAGACACCTTTTAATTTACAATGAGGAAGGGCTGCCTAAGGAACCAGGATACTCAAAATTCACATGATCAAAGCATTCTCCTCTCCAAATTTGAATATGAAATCCGAGTAAGTGGAATTGGATGAATTGAATATTTACTATCTATTGGCCTCAAGTCATGACCACATCTCACCAAGAGATGGCCTCGGCAGGCATTGGAGAACTCTTGATACCACTGGACAGGCTTGAATGGACACTGCCTACATTCACCTCAGTGACCTTCCTTTGTCAGGGCCTTCAGGGCTGACCAGATGCCACCCATCCTGCAGATGGACTCATTCTTTCTATAGGGATGTTCATAAAGTCTGAACAATTACTCTCAGTGCCAGCCTAAAAGCAACTTTCTCTCTCTTCCTAGGTCTCTCTCAAAGGTCTGTGTTTTTGTCTCATCTGGCTAACTTTCTTTTTCTGCTTCTACCTTTCATTCTGAATCTCGTTCTTTGCCTGTAGTCTCTGGTTTGCTCATTTTCATAGCCCTAGTCTGAGTCATTACATGTTGGCTTCACAGTAACGGGTGATGTATTTCCTTAATTTCTAAGTTTTGGAGCTCAATTCACTGTGGTATTTAAGTACTAACAACAGATCGGAAGCTCCTTGAGGGTAGGGCTGGCAGGTCAGTATAAAAGACAAAACACATCTTATGCCTTACCCCACAATACTTGGCAAGTCATAATTGGTTAATAATGATTCATTGATTCAATCTCTAACAAATTGTTGCTGTTTTCCTCAAGGCCGATGTCATTGTCAACACCGTTCCCATGAATCTTCAACTTGGAGGCGGAACATTATCTCAGGCTCTTCTGCAGAAAGCTGGCCCAAAGCTCCAGAAAGAGTTATATGCCACCAGGCAGGGAACAGAGGAGGAAGTAGGTAGCATATTCATGACAAGTGGCTGCAATCTGAACTGCAAAGCCGTTCTCCATGTCGTGGCTCCACACTGGGATAATGGAGCAGGGTCTTCTCAGCAGGTAGAGAAAATCCTTAGTTCTCTACTTCATTGGTAGCTTTGGTAATCTTCGGGCACGGTAGAGATCTGTGGTTCTCAAAAAAGGGAATCTATTCCCCAGGGGACATTTGGCTTGTTACCACAGTTACTGATAACTAGGAAGTGGAGACCAGGGATGCTGCTAAGCATCCTTCAAAGCATGCATCAGCCTCCACAACATAGACTTTTCTGGCCAAAGTTGAGAAAGCCTAGTATTGATCAAACTTTGTCTGTTTATTGAAATATTTGTTGCATTCCACGAACAGTCCATGATAGCTACCAGTTATTTCAGAATAATTGACCCTCGGAAATAGTAACAATCCTTGGGGTTCTCCAGGGATGATACCTGAAGATTAGTGTAATAATCTTTCAGTAGAACAAAGAGAGGCACCAGAGCTGTGGTGGAGAATGGGGGTTATCGCTCTTCTTGTGATGACTTCTCACCTCTACTCCCAACTTTCTTTTTTTTTTTTTCAGAATACAGAAATAACACATGGTATATTACAGAGAATACAGAAACTACAAAGACTAAAATAAAAATTATAATCCAGCTGCCTAGAGATAAATTTGGTTAACATTGTATTATATTCTTTCTCTTCAAGTCCACTTTATACGTACTTGTTTCTTAGTTGAGATTCTCTTCCCCTTTTTATTTTTTCCCTTCCCCTTTTTAATCCTTTTTTTTAACTTGATACAAACATCTCCCCAATGTCCATAAACATGGCTTTTGATTGCCACAAGACATCATTGTTTATATAGCCATTCCCATACTATTGGAGCCTCCTTCCTGCATGGGTTGGAATCTCTCTGGAATGTTCTCTCCCCTCTGTTTCCTCTTTCTAACTCTCTCAACCCAGACAATAGCCAACAAAGGCAGAGGAGACCTCAGCCCTAACTTATACAAGTGTATTTTATACATTTCAGATCATGGCAAATATAATCAAGAAATGTTTGACAACTGTAGAGGAGTTCTCTTTTTCATCAATCACATTTCCCATGATTGGAACAGGAAGTTTGAGGTTTCCCAAAGCTATTTTTGCCGAACTAATCCTTTCGGAAGTGTTCAGATTTAGTAGCAGTCTATGGCAGAAAAGCTTACAAGAAGTTCACTTTCTGGTATATCCAGGTGATGACGAAACCTGTCAGGTATGGTGACATGTCTCTTCTAGTCATTCTGGCAAGTGAACCTAAGTGCAACCAGATGTCTTTATAGATCCGTAAATAATAATGTTTTCACTTCTCTGTCCATAAGTATTGATTGCTGTTGAGGGGTTTTACATGATTTTATGAGATGACACTGACGACTGACACAGTCCTTCCTAGACAGTTTAGCCAGAGACAAGGTACTGTGTACTTAATAAATTCTTAGGAAGAAGCAGAAAGTTAGTGGCATAAAAGTGGCCCAGGTATTTTAACACTGAATGAAAGCCAAATCATGGCTTTATTTATAGGGAAAAGACCAGATAAGAGAAACCTCAAGACTTTAGGTGTTGTTTTTTTTAATATAGAATAAAACCAGTCTATCCAAGACTATGAGGGTCTAAAGCTAGAAATAGCAGTACAATATTCAGAGTAGAGAAGCAGCCAAAGTACATGTACTAAGCACTTAACCACTGACATCGCCCTGGTAAAGTGCACCCATTCCTAGAGACACACTCCTTAGCTGTTGGCCCAGTCTGAGTGCCAAAATCTGTTTCTAATTCTTGAAAAGTTATATTGACTTTACATAAATTGTGCATAGTTATAGCAAAACCACAAACAATATAAAAGTACAAAGAAGAAAGGTACAGTTTGGTTTGAATTTCAGTTTTGCCATTTATTTTTTTTAAGATTTTATTTATTTATTTATGAGAGACACACACAGGGAGAGAGGCAGAGACACAGGGAGAGGGAGAAGCAGGCTCCATGCAGCGAGTCCGATGTGGGACTCGATCCCGGGTCTCCAGGATCAGGCCCTGGGCCAAAGGCGGCGCTAAACTGCTGAGCCACCAGGCCTGCCCTCAGTTTTGCCACTTAAAGGTTGAGGGAGGCCATTTCTCTGAATTTCAGTTTTATCACGTGTCAAGTGAATGTGACAAGAACACCCCTCAGAGTTGCTGTGAGACTTCAAAGAGGATGTATTTGAAGTGTTTTTGCATGGTGTCTAGCACATAGCACACCTCAAAACTGGTTGCAGGAGTAGTTATTATTAACTTTTTGTTACCTGGCTTTAAGGGCTATTGCTACAAGGTACTAACATTAGCACTTTAACAAGATATCAACTATAATGTTCTTTCCTAAGTTCTTAGTTACTCTCAGGCATTTGGGATAGAATTGTGGCCTTTCCACGAAATAAACTAAATCAGCCCTGGAGTTCATTGAGAAAATTCCTAGTTTGAACTGCAATCATATAATTAAAAAGTCTCTGGTCAAGAGAGAAATATAGGGAGAACTATTGTTCCTAATATGATGTCTGGTGATCAGTGCTCCAAAGAATTGGATTAATATATTTATAGAACATTGTTATAGTCGGTAACCATATTTCTTTCTATTTCCAGGCATTTTTAGATAAGTTCACTACATGGTCAAGCGTTAATCCCAACGAGGACAAGAATCTCATGGCTGGAGGTAGCCAAGGTCTGGCAAAGTTGTTCTGCTGAGAAAATATTTCCCTCTGTTTAGTGGCTCTTCAGTGGTAGCTGAAGTCCAATAGAAGGAGACAAAGCAAATTCACATGAGGCACAAATCAGTGATGAAGGAGGTGGTGGGGCATGTTCCATTGTCTGAACACACAAAGAATAAATTATATGGATGTAGTGCTGCTGCACCCCAGCAGACTCTAGGGTGGGCCATGGTCTGGTAAGGCCAAAGAAAAGACCCAAAGACACCGATCAAGGTATAGGTTTATTGCGGGAACTTGTACAGGTCCGGGTGGATGAAGCCTCCATTGCCAGGATCCACATGCAGCAATTTTTTATATCATAACAACGTACCCTAGCAGCTGTCCCTGGCCCCTCCCCTCCTTGCATGGCCAGCGTTTCCAAGATCAAGGCCTGCCACAGGGACAGTCTTCATTATAAGAAAGACATACAGGGTTGGTCAGCCCCCCACGCTCAGCCCCTGACCTTGAACACTGACCAACATGCTCTTCTGCACATTCCACTTGGTGGGAATAAGAGGCAGGACAGGATCTCTACGTTTTCAAGATAGTGATTAACAGGGGCACCGAGGCTCTGCTTGCCCAAACTAGCCATCCAGCAGGCATCATACCAGATGTGAACAAAATCTGGTAACAAGGCCAGAGTTTCTAAGAAATGGCCATTAAAGATAACTGAGGATGGAGGAGTGAGGCAGTGGCCAGGGGTGGGACCAGTGACTGCCCTGTGGCCCCCTTCATCGTCCCCCTGCACTGCTTCACCTGCCGCAAGGTCCTTGTAGCAAGCAGAAGGCCTCCCTGGGGCTGCTGTGGGCCGAGTAGATGGAGGGGGATGCCCTGGCCATTCTGGGCCCAAAGCACTGCTGTTGCCTCCACATGCTGTTGGCTCACATGGATCTGATCAAGAAGCTGTGCCCCTGGAGAAGTGACTGTGCCGGAGCCCATCCACTGTGCTGACCACAGGCAGCCAGTGTCTCACCAAGAGTCATTCTATGGAGGTGTGGGTAGCTGGGAGCAGAGCCCAACCACAGCTTCCTGGGTGTGTGTCCTCCCATTCTGAAGGGACTATCCAGAAAAGGTCTTTGAAGACCCACACACATGCACACAGATAACTGAAATGTGGCTGACACTAAACTTCACCGACTGCTTTCATATATATATTATTTAATCTATACAGTGGCCTCCTGGGCACGTGGCTCTGTTGCCACTGCTTCATGTGGAAAGGGAGGCCGAAGGAGCTTAAGGGATCAGTAGAAATAGCACAGCTGCATTGTAAAGCCCCAGAGCGTAGAGTGGACAGCAATGTTATGCCACCAGCTAAGGGTGATTTCCTCAGAGCAGCCTTCCTACTGCTGCCCCAGTGAGATGGGGAGCTACAGGAAAAGCTCATATTTGGAGTTAGCGAGCTGTTATTTAACGTTGGACAGGGGCGCACAGTTGGCTCAGTCAGGTGAGCGTCTGACTCTTGATTTCAGCTCAGGTCATGATCTCAGAGTTGTGAGGTCGAGCCCCACGTCGGGCTCCACGCTCAGCGCGGAGTTTGCTTGAGATCCTCTCCCTCTGCCCTCCCCCTGCTCCAATGTGCTCGCTCTCTCTCAAATAAATAAATAAAATAGAGCTTCCCCCCCAAATTGGACAAATGACCTAGTCACCACGACCATCTCTGTTTCTGTAAGATAGTAATAAAAGAGTCACCTGGAGGCACAAACTTTCCATCACAAGATGGATCCAGTCTGGAGACCAAGCATACAACACGGGGCTGGGGTTCATAAGAGTGTTTCGTGTTCTTGAAGTTCACTAAGAGAGTGGATCTCGGGTGTTCTCACCAGGTCCGTGTGCGTGTGCATCCAGACTCCCACACACAAAATGGTGACTCTGTGGGGCGATGGCTGTGCTGGTAGTTCAACTGGAGAATCATTTCGCAGTGCATGTGGAAGTCAAGACATCACGTTGTACATCTTAAATATTTACCATTTTCCCGTGTCCTACTTCAACAAAGCTTGAAACAGAAGTCTCCCAGCGATGCCGGCGTGCCTTGCCCTCTGTCCTTCCTCACGCCTTCCCCAGGACACCACAGCAACCTGGGCAGACGAGCAGACGGTCCAATGAGATGTTTTGGCCTCATCCTGTTTTACTGAGAAATGGATACTCTTCCTGCCACAAAGCATTATTTTCTAATTTCCCTAAAAAAGGAAAACCAGCGACTTGGCAGGCGGGGAGGCATGGCACTGTTTGGGTTTATGGAGGCAGAAAGCCAGGGGACTGGGAAGAGAAGGGGGCGCACTCTTTTTGTTCTTTCTCCAGCTCGTCTTTCCTTCCCTTGCTTTCTCTCCAGGTATGTTCACGATGGTCTCCAGCCCTGGGTTCGCGACATATGAAATGAAAATTGGTGCAGTTACTTTCCAGATTGCTACTGGAGATATTACCAAAGAAAAGGCAGACGTGATTGTAAACTCAACCACAAGGACATTTAATCTGAAATCAGGTATTTTATTTAAGCACTACGCGTGATTGTCACTATTAGTGTGACTCACTCATTTCTGGGAGGGAAATCGTGGCTAATGTTGCCTGGGTCCAGAGGGAGAGTGTTGCAGAATGGATGCGGGCCCTGGAATCAGAAAGACCTGGGTCTGAATCCCGGCTACGCCACTTAACCTCTGTGTGGCCTTGGAACAATCACTTATCCTTTCTGAGCCTCAGTTTCTCTGCCTGTCAAATGTTGATTTCTCAGAGTCGTGAGGTCGTGAGGTTAGGTGGGGTGTAGCAATGTCAAGGCAAGATGCATCGGGCTTCGTCTATGTTACCTCATCCCCTTGTTAGCACTGAACTGTCAAAATTGCACACTTCTAATTTACAAAGTTTAAGTTTTGTTTTTATTTCCCTTTTTATGGAACTCAGAGGGCACTCGTATCTCACTTCTTGTAACTGTCCCCTATGTTACCCTGACCCAGAAATGAAATTCAGACCCTTTTTCTTGTTTTGTTTTGTTTTTCTGATATGTCTGACCACCTCCATCAATGGAGCACCTTAGGGCATGCCTCCCCACATGTCTATTTGTGTATAACTTGCACACATATACTCTTATGTTAATATATTTTTCATTACAAAGCATTAAATTTTGAAGTAAAAGCATAAGATAAAACATAAATAGAAGTTTAAATACTTTCTAAACTGCAAGATATTGTGGAACTCACTATGTAGAAGTAAATATGTAGAATTACCATCCAATGTATCAGTTCTTTAAAATGCAGACATAAAGAACAGCCAATTATGTAAAATGTGGTACATTGAACATATGTATTTGTCCCTGCCTGCCTTTAAAATTCCATTAAAGCAACAGGAAAGGAAATAAATAAACCCACAAGGAAAAAGAGAGTTGGAGGGAAACCAATCATGAGCAAGAGGCAGCAGTGTATTTTTAGAATATGAGAAGCAGCTAGCCAGTGGTGAAAACTTCGTATAGCGGGCGAGAACAGTAATCCCTAGAGACGCAAGAGTTGGAGGCAGCAGGCACCTGGGAAGGGAGGGCACAGGTAAAGGGATGAACGTAGAATCAGATGCAGTTCTGTAGCAGTAGCTCTTATACCCATTTCTTCCATCCTCCATCCATCCAATGCACTAATAACTTCCCTTGCTCTTCCCCGGCCAGAGATGGGAGGCTCATTCTGTACAGAAACCACGCAGAGATTCTGGACTTAGAGCAGCAGGCCCAGTGAGATGGGGGTAGGAGCTAGACGGTGTTCCAGGGACAGTTTCTGTACTTAACAGTGAGTGCCCAGCCCCCGTCCCTGTGGGGCTCCCAGAACAGGAGGGGCCCTATGCCCTCCAAGACAGGAGATTGGAGGAGCCTGCTGGAGAGAACCCAACTGCCCTGAAGTCTAGTATTTACCACCTGCTTACCTCACACTAAAGTCTGCTGGTCAAATTGAACACCAATAAAAAATAAATTTATAAAAAATAAAAAATAAAGTCTGCTGGTCAGCGAGCCTCCCTTACGTGGTGCTCCCAAACTCCCTCTAAATGTGGATGGACTATAAATAAATAAATAAATAAATAAATAAATTAAAAAAATGTGGATGGACCGATGAAGATCGTCTGATATTTGAGGAAAACCTCTATTATTGCAAAGTCAGACATCATAACAAAAAGGGAATTTTTTTAAAAAAGAGACAATTTGGCTTCTATTCCTTTATAAAAAAAGTGAATAAATAAAAGATGATTCACAGCACACACATACATAATCAAGGAGACACAGGTGGGTAGATGGATAGAGGACAGATAGATCCTTATAATGAAAAAATAACTAATAATTATTCAATCCCTCTGTGGGCCAGATTCTATGCTAAGCCTCTTTTATCCACTGTCTCTTTTAATGTTCAGATAACCCTGTGAGGGAAGTACCGTGCTACCCCCTGTGTAATAGTTGGGGAGCTGACCAGGCCCGTGTTAGCCAGTGAGTGGCAGGGGCCACCCTAGGCCAGGCTGCCCAGATCATGGTCTGTGCCTTCAACCCCGCCACTGAGCTGCATCAGCAGTGACCAAAGTGGTGAAGCTACAGCCTCGATTGGAAGGCAGCCAACTGTCTGTCTACCTGTGAAAAACAAAACATTAAAACCAAAGAACTTGGGACACCTGGGTGGCTCAGCGGTTGAGCGTCTGCCTTCGGCTCAGGTCATGAGCCTGGGGTCCCGGGATCGAGTCCCGCATCGGGCTCCCTGCATGGAGCCTGCTTCTCCCTCTGCCTGTGTCTCTGCCCCTCTGTGTGTCTCTCATGAATAAATAAATAAAATCTTAAAAAAAAAACCCAAAGAACTTAAGTAGAATGCTCAATTTTATTTCAGTTTTGAGATCCATGCTTCTCATTAATATCAGAACTTTCATTTTTATGATTTTCCATTTTATAAAGTAATCAGGGTAGAATGCAGAAAAAAATTCAAATACCTGCAAAAATATCTCTGTACAAATAGAGTCTGTAAAGCTGCAGACACGGGCCTGTCAGCTGTTGGGCGGTGCCGTCACGCAGCAGCTCAGAGTGTTGATTATTCAGCTACTGAATGAAGGTTGCTGTAGAAAATTGAGAAGAAGGTAAACCATAAGAGACACTGAACTCCAGGAAGCAAACTGAGGGTTTGCTGGAGGGGGGGTGGGTGGGAGGAGAAGGAAACTGGGTGATGCGCAGTAAGGACGGCACATGATGTAGTGAGCACTGGGTGTTGTATGCGACTGATGAATCACTAAATTCTGCTTCTGAAACTAATTTCAAAAGGTGGGTATTTCTGTAGGGGGCATCAATGCTTAAAGTTGTGCTTAAAGGGATGAGCTGAACAAAAGTCTAATGTACAAAAGCTATAATCATGCATTGACTTTTTTTAAGATTTATTTATTTATTTATTTATTTATTTATTTATTTATTTATTTATTTATTTATTTATTTATTCATGAGAGACACACAGAGAGAGAGGCAGAGACCCAGGCAGAGGGAGAAGCAGGCTCCATGCAGGGAGCCCGATTTGGGACTCGATCCCGGGACCCCAGCATCACACCCTGGGCTGAAGGTGGCGCTGAACTGCTGAGCCACCGGGGCTGCCCAATGCATTGACTTTTAACTAATGCTTTTTACCACTAACATGTCTTAACATGTCTTATTTAGGGGTATCTAAAGCCGTTTTAGAAGGTGCCGGACCAGCTGTGGAAAATGAATGTGCTGTACGAGGTATGACCACCTGTTACTTTCGGCTACAACCTATTGCAGATCAGAAGGGCTGAGAATACTATCTCACAGGGCCTGTGGGGGTGAAAGTGGTGAGCGCTTTGGGAAAAGGTTGATTCCCTGGGAGAGCAGATACAGGTGCTGTGACTCTGTGGCCATGGGGAGGTGGTCCTTTCCCCCCCCACCTTCCCACATATTAAAAAGAAACTAGGCCTGGGTCCTAATTGCCCAGGCTCTACCACTTAGAGTCGATCCTACTCTGGTAGAGTAGGAGGGATCCTGGGTATGCCATCTAATCTACAAGAGCTTTGTTTCTCTTATCTGTTAGACAGTTCTAGACTCTACTAACAAGGGAGGAGTATGGGAAGGCTGTCTCACAGGTGGTTTTGAGGATCAGGACAATGAATGTGAAAAGCTCTGTAAAGTGCTGTATAAATGATCTTTCACTTTTCTCAACCTTGTTCTACTTGCTATAGCACCTCATCTACTGACACGAGTAAGTGTGGAGCCTTGGTGGGTCTGAGGTGTTTCCTGACACCCAGCAATTCTTCATTTCTAACACTATCTACCTGTAGAAATAACACTCGATCCCATAGGTTAAAGGGCTCCAGTCCCACTTCAAATGCCAGGCACAAGTCCCAGCGGCCACCTGTACTACTGACCCATCTCCTATAAATTGGGTCATTCACAAAACCCTTTCTCAGGTTTGACAATACCCTAGGATGACTCTTAGAACATCAGGAAAACACTTGTCTTACATTTACCAGTTTATTATGAAGGATACACCTCAGGAGCAGCCACATGGAAGAGATGCAAAGGGGAAGAGATGGAAGCCCCATGCCCTCTCCAGATGCTCCACCCTCCCAACACCTAAGTATATATACCAACCTGAAGATTCCCAAATCCAGTTATTTAGGAGTTTTTATGGAGGTTTTATTGTGGGGGCGGGATTAATGAAATCATTAGATTTGTGGTTTAGGTCCCCGGAGGCCAGGGGCTGGGGCTCAAAGTTCCAATCCTCTACCCTTGGCGTGGCCTTTCTGGAGAGCAGTATCCATTCCAAAATTATCCAGCCCACAGCCCTCAAGAACCATCTCATTCGCTCATGAATGACACTCTCATCACTCAGGAGATTCCAGAGTTCTTGGAACTCTGAGCTCAGAACCAAGGACAAACATCAAATCCTTATTTTTTATTATATCACAGTGGGGGAACCTGTAAGAGTGATTGTAAACTCTTTATCCTCCAAAACCGGGACTCCTGCCTTGCCCAGCAGACAGTCAGCTAGGAGGGTGATTTAAAGAAGTCACAGGTCCCATGCTTGACAAACAACTGAACTGCTTTGGCTGGAAAGTCCTATCTTGATGGCTCTCCTCTGATCGAGACATTGTCTCCCCAATCTATTCCTGGAGAGGGATCAGGGGAAGTAATTCTGATCACCAACATGAGGACGTTCGCTGGAATTTATGGGCTGCAGAGCTGGCCGTGCCTTGGAAGGCAGAAGCAGGGAATGACGTGAGGTTGGACAAGCTGCCAAAGCCTGTGACGCTACCTGGGAGGGGGCAGCAGGGAGGGCCCGGGCAGGGTGGGTGGCTGGGCCCACTCTCCTGAGTTGGCTGGAGCCCTGCCTTCCTCAGGGGCCTACTGGGCGCCTTAAAACAAGCCCTAGTCATTTCCATGTGCTCGGGAGCTCCGAGTGTCCTAAGAGAGGGAGGAGTTTTCACCCTTTCGTGTCTCCACACCACCGGATGCATCACTTTTCTCTCCTTGAAAAATTAATCTATAGCATATGAATTGCTCTTCTGGACAGCAGCTTGGGGCGGGGGAGTGGGGTAAGAGCTCTGGACAGTGGCTGCTTGGGTTCAAATCCCAGGCAGTCTTTGCTACTAACCTTATATCTCTGAGCCTCTGTTTAACCTGTGAAGTGGAAGAAATAGTACCTGCCTGCTAGCCTTGTTTGAGGATTGAGTGAATTAGAGCAGGTTAGAGTGCTTTTGAGTAGCACCCCAAATATTCATCAGTGTAGGTGTTGAGTTAGGGAATCCTGGTCATGGGACATCTGGGTGGCCCAGCGGTTGGGCACCTGCCTTCAGCCTAGGGCGTGACCCCGGTCCTGGGATCAAGTCCTGCATCGGGCTCCCTGCAGGGAGCCTGCTTCTCCCTCTGCCTGGGTCTCTGCCTCTCTCTCTCTCTCTGTGTCTCTCATGAATAAATAAATGAAACCTTTTAAAAAATAAAAAATAAAGAATCCTGGTCATAAAGAAACTGAGCCTTGTCACAGTCCCTGTGGGTGAAGCCAGCGAGATGGAGGAACGCTGGACTTGGTCAGGAATCATCACAGGCTTTCCTGGGGTCCGCTCTTTTCATTTCTCGGTGGTCACCTTGTTGCTTCCTGTGAGTAATGTGCTGTGTTTTCCTTTTCTTCCTTCTGTTCTAGCTGCACAGCCTCACGGAGAGTTTATAATTACACAAGGTGGCTACTTAATGTGCAAGATAATCATTCACGTTCTTGGGGAAAATGATGTCAGGAAAACTGTCTCCACTGTCCTAGAAGAATGTGAGCAGAGGAAGTACACATCTGTTGCCCTTCCAGCCATCGGAACAGGTTTGCAGCCTCTCACCACTCAACTTCTGGATAATCCAGATTCCTTGAGGCTTAGCCTCACGGTTGGGCCCTCGGTGCTGAGTGCAGGCAGGGGCAGTGATGCGTCTCAGGCCACCTAGCAGCCCCTGGGGGCCCTGTGTGGGGCCCAGGCCTCTGTCAGGCATCTCTGTTCTTTACTGTATGGTCTCCAGGTATCTCTCCACGTTTGGCCCTTAATGCCATGGTTTTCTTGCACTTCTCCCGGGGCGTGCTCCGTTTCAGCCTGCCCTCTGGTTTCCAAACCCTCACGACCTCCCCCTGGGGTTTACTGCAGGGTCTCCCACTGGCCCCTCATTTGTGCATTCCTTAGATGGAGATGCTGTTTCCCAGGCCCACCACGAGTTCCTGGGCATGAAATCCTTAGTAGGATGCAGTCGCTGTGCTTAAGCAACAAGCTCAGGTCTAGGGGCGCCTGGGTGGCTCAGGCCGTTACGTGCCTGCCTTCAGCTCAGATCGTGATCCCAGGGGCCGGGGATCGAATCCCACATCCAGCTCCCTGCTCAGCGTGGTGTCTGCTTCTCCCTCTGCCCTTCCCACCCCTCCTCATCCCTCCCCACAGCTCCTGCACACTCTAGCTTGTGCTCTCTCTCCCTCTCTCTCTGGCAAAAAGAAATAAATAAAAATCTTTAAAAATACATGTAAATGTCAGAATCCAACTCCGAGTTTCTAGGAACACTTTCCTCATCTCTATCCTAGTGTACAATAATTTGCTCTTACTTGAAGGTGATACTAATGACCCGCTCCCTGATTCATTCACACTCAATTGCACAGGCTTTTTAAAAGGGCCTGGAGGGCAGCTTGAGGTGGGGGGGGGGGGGTTGCTCAGCAGTTTAGCGCCGCCTTGGGCCCATCGCGTGATCCTGGAGACCCCGGATGGAGTCCTACGTTGGGCTCCCTGCAGGGAGCCTGCTTCTCCCTCTGCCTGTGTCTCTACCTCTCTCTCTTTCTCTCTCTGTGTCTCTCATGAATAAATAAATAAAATCTAAAATAAAATTAAAATAAAATAAAATAAAAGGGCCTGGGAGGGCCTTAATAATGTCATCACATGATTATATAGTGTAGTAAAGCTTCAAGAGCAAGATAGTTTGACCACTGTGGGTTAGAGTCACTGTTTCTTCCCACTTTGACTTCTCAGACTTTTCCTGGCACTGAGCATTGGAGAGACTGCAAGTATTTTTAGAACACATCTAAGGAAACTTGAGTTGGGAATATGGTTTTCAAAATCTCAAATTTTATGCTTAACTGTGATTTTTTTTGATCAATGTTCGCTTTTACATGTAATTTTATGTTTTTATTTTGTATTCTTTTTCTGAGATGCATACATTTCAAACCCTACAAAATCTAGACCCACTCCTGACTCTTAGTTTCCCCATTTTGCAGATAGGAATTCGAGGTTTTAAGTACAAGGTGATATAGCTAGTAAGCAACATTCACACCCAGGCAGCCTGGTCTGCACATTTCAACCATTACATTTTTTTTTTAATATTACGTGGTTTTGGTTGCCATTATGCTCTTAATTACTATGTTCTTAGCTGCCACATTCTTATCTCTATTAGCTATTACCTTCTATTATCACCCCCGCTTTATAGCTGAGGAAATTGAAGTTTGGAGGTACTGTGGGCTGAGTTGTATTCCCCTGCCAAATTCGAGTGTTGAAACCCTAACCCCCAGTACCTCAGAATGTGACTGTATTTAATGAGAGGGTCTTTTAAAAGGTAATTAGGTTAGGGGCACCTGGGTGGCTCAGTGGTTGAGCATCTGACTTTCACTCAGGTTGTGATCTTGGGGAACTGGGATTGAGTCCCGCATCAGGCTCCCTGCTTCTCCCTCTGCCTATGTCTCTGCCTCTCTCTCTTTCACATGAAAAAATAAAATCTTTTTTTAAAAAAGAGGTAATTAAGTTAAAATGAGGCCTAGTGAGTGGGCTCTAATCCAATATGACCAGGGTCCTTGTTAGTTAGGAGATTAGAACATCAGTAGGTCCAGAGAGAAGGCCATGAGAAGACACAGGGAGAAGACAGCCATATACAAGTCTCAGAGAGAGTTCTCAAAAGAAACCAATCTTTCCAACACCTGGATCTCAGACTTCTAGTCTCCAGAATTGTGAGAAAATAATTTCTGTTGCTTGAGCCAACAGTCATGGCACTTTGTCATGGCATCCCAGGCAAACTAATATAAGAGGAATCAAATGATTTACCCAAGATCACACAGCTAACCAGTGGAGAGCCAGGACACGAACCCAGATCTTCTGCACCGTCACATGCTCTTTTCTCTGTGCTGCCAGCATCCTTCAGTTAAAGACCAGCAGGAACACACGGTATGAGGAACTATGCAGCATCTCACCAAGAGGTCTTTAAGGACTTATTAATGGATTTGAGCTTGCACTGGGTGGCTTTGTGGTGGTCTTAAGCAAGTGGGGCTTTGCTCTGGCTTGGATACTTTGAGGAAGCAGACATGGTTCTATGGTTGGGCATCTTACCTGGAAGGGGAGAAGAGTATGGCTGATGCTGTGATTATGAACGAAGCCGCACTTGCTCCTATTAGCCAGGATGGGGAAGGTTGGGCCATTTTTGTGGTGTGGATAGTGTTCATGTTTTTGGCTGTGGTCAGACATGACTATTCAGTAGTTGTGTTTGACTTAATTGATCCCAGCCACAGAGTGGTTGCATCGAATGACGTCCTATGACTTTGTGTTCAACCAGCGTACACGGAGACCCAGCTCTGAGTGCCGGACCCCTTCTGGCCGCCGGCTGCTTTCCTCTTTGTCAGCACCAAAAACTGCATTTGCCAAATCTCATCACTTGCCTAATACCTGCTAAAGCTTCTTTTGAGCGCTTAAAGTTTTTCTTTTTCAGGCAATGCTGGAAAAAACCCAACCATCGTCGCTGATGACATGATCAGTGCTGTTGTAGACTTCTCATGGAAACACTCCACCCCATCATTAAAAAAAGTTAAAGTTGTCATCTTTCTATCTGATTTGCTAAATGTATTCTATGACAACATGAAAAAGAGAGAAAATTCTACATCACCTTTCTTTCAATCCACATGCTTCGAGACTGCACGTAAGATGATCTTTAAAAAATCATGTGGTTATTGCTCAGATTACTGGGCAGATGTTTAGATAATAATGGTCACTGTTTTATCAGTTTTAGGATTCAACAGACAGCCTCCTATAATATGTGGGAGAAGTACAGGAACTATGCAGCCCAGGCTCCTGTCCACCAATTATTCTTCTGAAGGGCAAAATCACTCCTGGGAAACAGGAATTGCAAAGGAACAAGAAGAGAATAGAAGTAAGGATGCAGAAAGAGGGGGATGGGCTTTGAAAATCCTAGCCAGTTATCTCATTATGTACTTATGGACTAGCATCGATCCTCAGTGCCCCTCGTAGCTGTGAACTGGCTGACCAATACTGGTTTATTGATTATTCACCGCTAGATAAGTTAGCCCAGGAATAGAAGCAGATGGAAGAAGGGAGTGGTCAGAGTCACTCTGCTGTACTACTTCATGAGCAAGCAGAGTCCCAGTTGCTTCTCTGTAAGATGTGTGTTTATGCATTATTTTTAAGTGTCTATATTGACCTGCTCCTCTTTCCCCCATTTTGTGGCTTCTGTACTGCTGTGAAAGTAACTAGAAAAGCAGCCTCCTCTTTGCAAGCACTGTTTTTGCCCATTTTGAGCACTCACTCATAGAGCACTATGGGTTTTACTAGTGATGAAGTGTGCCTGTCATCAGAAGCCTGTCTAAACTGGAAATTGTTGTCTGAACCTGCCAGTGGGAATTTCGGTTCTCTCTACACTTATTTCCTGACAACCATTCTTGTCAATGTGCGTTCATACACAGCACATATAAGAGCTACGTGAATACACACACACAGTAAAGAAAATTGAAGATAATAGTTGGATCTGTTAATGCTCTTGCAGTAGCAAATAATAGAAAATCCAGTTTAAACTGGCTTATAGAAAAAATTGAAGTTGACTCACATAACTATAAAGTCCTAGGCATATGTGGCTTTGGGTCCAATTTGATCCAGGTACTCATATTATATAATCTAGACCCTGGCTTTCTTCATCTCTCACTCTCTTCTCAGCTGTGTTGTCTTTATCTTCAGGTTTCACATGGTGGAAGAGGGCTGCCAGCAGTATCAGGCTCATATCCCCCAGCAGTATCAGGGTGGGTTCAACAGGAAAGGGTGTATCTAGGGGCAACATATACTTACCATCAGGAACATGATGCCTGGGAACAGAGGTGTTCATATAAAGCTGAAATTCCTTCTGGTTGAATCAGCTTAGCTCATCATTGCAGCTAGGGAACTGGAATTACACTAATTACCCAACCCAGAGTCACATGCTGTATCCTTTTTTTTTTTTTTTTTTGTGCTGTATCCTTGAACCGAAGGAGATCACTCTCTGAAGCAATGGGGAGGAGTTGTTCATCCAAGGAAATTCAGGAAATAAAAAGGGAAAAGGCTGCTGGAGAGTTAAAAATAATACATACCTACTAGAGTATCTCAGGGTATATAAATTAACATTTTTCCCCCTTTGGTCTTTGTAGAGGAAAATTTTATTTGAATTTAAGAGCAATAAGTCATTTTAAGTAAAGTGAAAAATTAACTTAAACTGGTTCATCTACTCCGTGTATACACCAAGGATTTAAAATGACTTATGACATTTTAAAAATAGGAAGGGGCGCCTGGGTGGCTCAGTCAGTCAAGCGTTCGACTCTTGATTTCGGGTCAGGTCATAATTTCAGGGTTGTGAGATCTAGTCCCTTGGAGGGCTTCACACTGGGCATGGAGTCTGCTTAAAAGTCTCTGCCTTCTTCCACCTCTGTCCCTCCCCTTCCCATTTCTCTTTCTAAAAAAAAAAAATTATATATATATATAAACATTGGAGACAAACAAAAGATAACTAAAATGAGCAGACCAGTGACCCAATGGCACTTGGGGCAAAAACAAACAATACAACTGACTTACATAATCTTTGTTAGTAGATGAAAGTAATAATGCAGATGAAATGTTAGATAAAAGGACATTTGTTGGCAGAGATAAACTTGAATTTTAGTAAGAATTTATCATGTGGACTTCTTTAAAAGAGAACTGAGTTTCATTTGAGCCGATGATACACAGTTGCTTTTCCAAACTATTCATTGATTCAGAGTGCTTTTACTGAGCATGGATTGAATATCAGACCCCAGCAACAAGATTGGGAGCCATGTAAGGAGGTGGGAGTTAAAGCCATTGAGTGTGGATCTGATTATCCATGCAGACTGTGGAGGTAGAGAAGGTCAAGACTGAAGGCAGAGCCAGGATTTGTGGTGCGTCATCCCACCTCTGCTTGTGGAGAGGAAACTGAGGCAGGCTGCACAAGTAGAAGTGCAGGAGGGCATTCATCCAAAACATCAGGAATGGGAAAGTAGGGACGCTTGGGTGGCTCAGTGGTTGAGCATCTGCCTTCAGCTCAGGGCGTGATCCCGTGAGCCTGGGATCGAGTCCCACATTGGGCTCCCCAGAGGGAACCTGCTTCTCCCTCGACCTGTGTCTCTGCCTCTGTGTGTCTCTCATGAATAAGTAAATAAAATCCTTAAAAAAAAAAGGAATGGGAAAGTAGAGTGACATTTATCTTTTAAAAGAGATTTTTAGGAAAAGCACTCAGGAAAGTGCCTGGTACATGGCAAACACTTGAAGAAGGTAGCCATCTCGTGTTACCTCCCAGGAAACTCTGGGCTGTGAGGCACTAGAGCACAATTCTTTTCCTTCTTTGGACAGTGGTCTTTCATGTAACGTTGGATGTGTGAATACTTAGCCTTCCTGGGACTTGGTTTTCTCATCGCTAAATTGTCCAGCTAAGGGTCACCTTTTGTCCACAGGCAGAGTAAGTAGCACAATTCAGTGCGGCTTAAGGGTGTGATTTAAGTTGTTCCTCTCAAGAAAATACCATTGTCTTTAAGCTTTACTCCCTCTTTATTTATTTTTAAGATTTATTCATTTTCTTTTAGAGAGGGAGAGAAAGAGAAAGAGAGTATGGGTGACAAGGGGGCAGAGAGAGAATCTTAAGCAGACTCTACACTGAACACAGAGCATGCCAGGGGGCTCAATCACACAACCCCAAGATCATGACCTCAGCTGAAATCAAGAGCCAGACGCCCAACTCTCAGGCTCCCTGCTCAGCAGGAGAGTCTGCTTCTCCCTCTGCCCTTGCTCGCTCTCTCTCTCAAATAAATAAAGTCTTAAAAAAAAAAAAAGAACCACACTAAATAAAACTGATAAACACGAAAACATCAATAAATCAGTTTTCATATTTATACATCAGTTTTTTTATGATAGTCAGAGAGAGAGAGAGAGAGAGAGGCAGAGGGAGAAGCAGGCTCCATGCACCGGGAGCCCGATGTGGGATTCGATCCCGGGTCTCCGGGAAAGCGCCCTGGGCCAAAGGCAGGGACCAAACCGCTGCGCCACCCAGGGATCCCAGGTTTTTTTTTTAAGTAGGCTTCACACCCACTCTGGAGCCCATCATAGGACTTGAACTTATGACCCTGAGATCAAGACCTGAGCTGAAATCAAGAGTCAGTTGCTCAACCAATTGAGCCACCCAGGCACTCCCACACATCAGTTTCTAATGGAATTAATTCTATTAAGTTTTCTGGGGAAATTCTCATTTCAAGCTACACTGAACCTAAGTATACCTAAATATTTTAGCTAGGCCATTACTATATGTCATACTAGCATCAGAGCTATTCATTTTGTCATCGTTTACCAAATTGAGGATGATAAAAGAAGCAGTTGTGAAATGTGTAGCTTTTTGGTTTTTTTCAAAGACCAAGATTAGATGAATGTGAAGCAAGAGCATAGGAAGTGCCTTGATTTTCAGAAGTCCCTGGAAATGGATATTGTGTTTTCACCAAATGCTGACTTCCCAGATAATATTCCTGAACACTGGACCAACATGAATCAGCAGCTGTCTTGTGTGATTGAGCTACATCCTGGACAATCAGAATATGATACCGTAAGGGCCTTGTTCTCTGAGACCTGTTTTTTCTACAAAATAGAGAAGGTAAAATTGTGTTAAAAAATCGCTTCTTTTAACTATCGAAGAACTAACATGAAAGCCATCTGTTTTATAACAACTCTTCCTTCTTTTATACCTTACTGTATTTATTTTAATTAGACTAACTCAAGCTTCATAGACTTCGAATCTCATGGCTCATTCATTAGCAATAATGAAGGAGATTCCCAAAAGTAGCATAAATATGTCTGGATACTTTCACTTACGATTTACAAACAAACCCATTCAAACTGATTAAACAGGAAGAAATGTATTAGAAATGTATTAATGGAAAGTTCAGAAGTAGGATGGTTTTTGGAACAGTTGGATCCACTGGCTTGATGACATCATGGATCCAGTTTCTCTGGCTTTGCCATCCACAGGGTCAGCTTCATCTGAAGGCTGGACTCGCTTCATAATTGTAGGGTAGCTCCTGGTGGCAATCAGGGGGTCTCCACTTCCTCCATTCACATCCCATGGAAGAAACACATCCACTGGATGAGAGTCTCAGGCTTTGTGTTGAGCGGACCACTCCAGCCGGGTTGTGTCAGGAGAGTACTATATGCTGATTGGCTTCGACCTGGACTGTCAAATGCCATCATTTTGTGATCCTATCATGAGACAGACCCTGATTGGTTAAACCCAATGAGTCTCCCCACTGAGAACTAAACATGAGTCCAACTCCACCCACACCAGCAGTTGCTGTACAACGGAGATGAAGTGGAATAGATGTTCAGGGATTCCCACAATGTCCACCATGCTGCATAAAAAAATTTAGCCAGTAGAGTATAGGAGTTTAGTAGAAGGTCATTATCATACCAGGTATATCAGAGCAGGGTGCGACATCCTAGTCCTTTAAAAATCAACCACATTATAGCACTTAAGAAATTGTGCTTTCATAAGCTTCCACATGGCTGACTCACCCTTGAGCAGTGGGCTTCTTAAGGTAGCAGTTGGATTCCTAGTACCTAGCACGGTTCCTCCCATATCATAAGACATAATACCTATTGAGTGAGCTTACTTCCTGAGAAAGGAATCAGAAGAGAGACTCCTGCAGAAAGGACAGAATTTAAAGGAGGGGATGCTTCATGGATGTTCAACACTGTTGAGAGTACGAGAACCTTCCTTGTTCAGTTGTGTTTTACAGTATCTGTAACTTTCTTGGCTCTTATCCTTCTAGTATAACCATTTTGAAACACCTCATTTTTGTATTAATTCCATAATATACTTTCTTTCCTGCTGCCTCTAGATAAAGTCATTATTAATTCATGGCCCCCAGCCTCTGCTGGACTCTCCAGATGCCTGGAATCCTTTATTGCTTCCTCCAGTCCGTTCCCTCATGCATTCCCCTTTGCAAAATTTCAACACTCTGCTTGAGGTCTTCATCTCTCTCAAAACAACTTTCCCTCCTGCTTTTATGTCTTGGCTTCTCCTCAACTTCTGCTACAGGTAACCACTTCGTTCTTCTTATTTATGTATTTATTTTTAATAAATAAGATTTTTTATTTTTAAATTATTATTATTATTATTATTATTATTATTATTAAAGTTGGCTTCATGCCCAGCATGGGGCCCAACACTGGGCTTGAACTCACAATCTGTCAGTGGCTATTTGACTCTTGGTTTTGGCTCAGGTTGTGGTCTCATGCTTGTGAGATTAAGCCTGCCTCTGGCTCTGTGCTCAGCATGGAGTCCACTTGAGATGCTCTCTCTCTCTCTCACTGTGCCCCTCCTGCTTGTGCTCTCTGTCTCTCTCTCTAAAATAAATAAATAAATCTTAAAAAAACAAACAAACAAACAGTTGGATGCTTAATAGACTGAGCCATCCAGGCACCGCTTATTTATTTGTTTGTTTTAGAGAGAGACAGAAAAAGGGAGGTAGGTGCAGAGGGAGAGGGAGACAGGGAATTTTAAGCAGGCTCCATTCCAGTTTGGAGCATGACATGGGGTTCGATTTTACAACCTGTGCCAAAATGAGATCATTGTGCCAAAATCCAGAGTTGCATGCTTAACCAATGGAACCACCTAGGTATTCCTTGAGTAAGAATTTTTGTTTAAGATTGTATTTATTTATTCACGAGAGACACACAGAGAGGCAGAGACATAGGCAGAGGGAGAAGCAGACTCCATGCAGGGAGCCCAATGTGGGACTCGATCCCTGGGATCACGACCTGAGCCAAAGGCAGACGCTCAACCACTGAGCCACCCAGGTGTCCCTTGAGTAAGAATTTGAATGTGAGTGAATCTCCAGGGATTCCAGGGAACACACACACACACACACACACACACACATATATAATATTTACATATATATAGGTAAATATTTTTATATAAATTATAATTTCTGTCCTATAAACTATAGTAAGCACTATTACAAAGTATAGATACTCTTAACCTAGCCTTTTTCTAAAGGCAGAAAACTACCTATTCTCGGAATTTGCTGTTTATTTGCAATTTTTTTCTTTCTCCTTCTCCTCCTCCTTCAGTCCTCCTCCCTCTCCTCCAAATTGCTATTTTACAATCCACAACAAGCACAATATACTGATCTCTAAAGTCATTTTCAAAATGTTTTGCTTTGTGTCATTTGCAGATTGAGAGGATACAGAATGTGTGCCTCTGGCAGAGCTACCAGATAAAGAAAAAGCACATGGACATCAAGAATGGCTATAGAGATAATGAGAGAGTCCTGTTCCATGGGACAGATGCAGACTCGGTGCCATATGTCAATCAGCATGGCTTTAACCGCAGTTATGCTGGGAAGAATGGTAAGAAAGCAAGCAATCCGGTTGACCAGAAGGCGGTGAACGGTAGCTCTGGGGTTGGCTCTCCACACCCAAGCAGTGTAGAACCATAGATGGCAGCTGTCTGGTCATTGCCAGGGTAGGGGGTCTTTGTGCTTCATCAGAAAGGAGGTTGGCAACTTTCTGAGGCTAGAGGGAGTGGATTTTGGAAGTGATGACAAGTGGCTTTGGTGGGCAAGAACTGCATGAAAAAAAAAAAACTTGTGTCAGGTTTTGGTCATGGTTCTACACACTGATGATTTTATGTTCTTAGGAAGGTTTCTATCTTTCTCTTTACAGCTGCAGCTTATGGAAAAGGAACCTATTTTGCTGTTGATGCCAGATATTCTGCAGATGATATATATTCCAGACCAGACAGCAATGGGAGAAAACATATTTATGTTGTACGAGTACTTACGGGAGTCTACACACTGGGACATGCAGGATTAGTTACCCCTCCATCAAAGAACCCTCACAATCCCACAGATCTGTTTGACTCTGTCACAAACGATACACAACATCCAAACCTGTTTGTGGTATTCTCTGATAATCAAGCTTACCCAGAATATCTCATAACTTTCAGGTATTAAAAAATAGGGTTTTTTTTTTCAATCTCAAAGAGACGATTTAGTCGTCATTATGAGAACAATGTATAGAGTTTTTGTCTTTGCCTTTGGCTTGTTTAGTAGATAAAAATCTCTCTGTTAGACCCCAAAATGCTGAAAACAGCCTTTTGAAGATGCTCTATTGCCATTTGTAGCATACCTCTTTTCTCAGCATATTGATGAGTGGAAGTTAAGAAATGTAGATGACATAATTATAGCAACAACTATTTACAGACACCAAATCTGTAGAACAAAAAACACATTACTTTTTTCTAGCAGAGAAGAAGTAAGATGAATCACTTTAAAACCAAGATGTCATTGTTCTTACAGAACATGTTAAGACATCAAACTGTGTTGAGCTCAACTGTACTGTTAAATAACGAGGCTGCTATTGTGCATCTGTAACAGCTGGGAATTTTGCTTCCTGAAGAAATACTTATTAGCTATAGCTCAGCTTGAATGACTGAATCAAAAGGTATCACCTCAAATCTGTTGTGAAATAATCCAGGAAAAAATGTGTTGTGCCACTGTCTAATGCTACATAACAAATTCCTACAAAATTGAGTGGCTTTGTGGGTAAGGAATTCAGGCATGGCTTAGTTGGGTCATTCGGATTTAGGGTCTCTCATGAAGTTGAGTAAAGGTGGTGGCAGGGGATGCGGTCTTCTGAAGGCTTGACTGAGGCTGGGAGATCTGCTTCCAAGGTGGATCACTCAAATAGCTAAAAAGTTTTTGCTGGTTGGCAGGAGTCCTCAGTTTTTCCCCCACATGATCCTCTCTAGGCTGACTCTGTCGCTCATGACATGGCAGCTGGCTTACCCCACAGTCAGCAGTTCAGGAGGGCCAGAGGCAGAAGCCTGATGTCTTTTATGACCTAGCCTCTGGAGTCAGACTCCACCTCTTCTACAGTATCCTGTTGGTTCCATGGGTCAGCTCTTCCAGTGTAAGTGCAAATTGTGGAAGGGCATGGACACCAGCAGATGGCAAACATTGGGGACCATCTTAGAGGCCATAAAATGAGGGAATGACTGATACATTGATAAAATGTTACAAGCAAGTGGAAAGGACTCCAGATGTCATCTAAGCCCACTGTCCCCTCATCTTTCTCCTCTACCCTCCCCCTCTCCCAGGCAAAAAGCCCTTGAGCCTCCGCTCGACCGTTTCGAACACTCCACATCTTAAGGATAACTTATTCCATCATGAGACAGCTCTAACTGTTGGAAAACTCTTGTTTACGCTGAGTGGAAATCTGTTCTTCTGCGTCTATTGCCTGCTGATCACTGTCCCACCTCCTGGAGGACGCAGAGCAAACTCATTCCTTTTACAGATGGTCACTCTTCAGATTCATCTCTTCCCTCTTTGATGTTAGAGTTAGGTAAATTCTTGAAATACTTAGCAGCTTCTTTATCCTGATGTATCACTTATCAAGAGTTAAAGATATCGAAGAAGTGTTTACATAAATAATCTTAGATAAGCACATGCACATTAAAAAGAGTACAGGAAAGTTTAAAACTGTCACCATACTGTATCACTCATAATTGCGACATTCAGAGGAAACTACTGCCAAGTTCTTAAACACTCCCTTCTCCTTCCTACATCCATCTTCAACGAAGTCAAAGTCGTACTTTATTGAATTATTTAATTATACAATATTGTTGGGGATCCCTGGATGCCTCAGCGGTTTAGGGCCTATCCTCCGCCCAGAGCGTGATCCTGGAGACCGGGATCGAGTCCCACGTCGGGCTCCCTGCATGGAGCCTGCTTCTCCCTCTGCCTGTGTCTCTGCCTCTCTCTCTCTCTCTGTCTCTCATGAACAACAACAAAAATTATACAATGTTGTATCTGCCTTTTTTCATTTAACATTGTGTTACCCTCATGTTATTAATTTCTTCTGTAAACATAAATTGTAATGGCCCGGTTTTTCCACTATATATTTTCCTTTTATGTATCTATAATCCTAAAGTTTTAAAAAATGTCATCTTTCCTTATAGCTTAATAATCCAATTTCCTTCTGTAATGTATCTGTATTATTTCCCCCATGTTGTTAAATATCTAATGTATCTTTGGTTGGTTGCATAGTATTTCATTGTATGTCTCTAGGTAAATGTTATGTCAAAGTTGGGTGCCGTATATTTCTAGATAAATATATGGTTGGATTATGAGATGCAAAGACCATAATCTGCCTTCAATGAGATGCTGCTTCCCGAATCTCTTGGGGGAGATAGAGTCCTAGAGAGGAAAAATAATGCTGTGTCAGTTGGTCATGGGCCTTGGCTCCCATCTCCAGTATAGAATCCTAGTGAGCCAGGTTGGAACGTAGAAGGACTCTTTTTACTTAGGTTAGGTAGGCTTTTATTTGCAATGTAAACTGCTATCATGGTCTCTTCCAATGCTGTCACTCAAGGACCCCCCCTAATTTATTTTGCTGTACTTCTGCTCATAATACATATGCTGATGTGTTAATTGAACAGAGGGTTTATGAATTCATTTACCAGTGGTGGGTTAATTATCACAATGCTGGTAAGATCATTTACAGGTAATATGAACCAATTTGATTTTGCTAAATAGTTTATTAGAACAAATACGGTTTCTTACAGTAAACATGCTTTACGAGCTTAACTGATAAAATTATTACGTTTACAAGCTGCCGTGGGAAAAACTCTTGCTGTTTCTCCTTTATTCATACTACGTCCACACTCACAACGCTTGACACCAGATGTGTGGGGTTTTCTCCCACTCTAAGCAATCCTCTGCAACATTAGCTGGGCGTCCCACAATTTAACTCCATTCTGACACGATCTACCTAGAAATAGCATCAGATCCCAACTTGGAAGCTCCCTGTAGCTCATACCTTTGGGATTTTTGTGGATATTTCAACATGTAGGTAATGAATGGTCATTCGCTCCATTTCCAGATCCTCTCCCCTTGATGGAGAATAGGAGATGGAGCTCAAAGCTCCAACCTTCTAATTGTGGCTTGGACTTTTTTAGTGACTTCATGAGAACAAAAAATACTGCCACACCCAAGAAATTCCAAGAAATTTAGGAACTCTGTGTCAGGAAGTAGGGTCAAAGATCAAATTTTAGAACAAAAGATGCTTCTAGTACTTTCATAACCTTGAAAATTACAAGGCTTTTAGAAGCTCTGAGCCAGGAACCAGGGGCAGAAACCAACATATACTTTTTATTATTTCACACAAGTTTTGAACTTTTCTGCCACTCTTAGTAAACATATGAAAGAAGTCTTGTAATTAAACTCAGAGTAAATAACAGGATTTTTAACTGAAGTACAGTTGACAAGGAGTGTTACATTAGTTTCAGGTGTCCGGTATAGTGATTGGACAACTCTATACGTTCTGCTAAGCTTACCACAAGCATAGCTATCACTTGTCACCATACAACACCATTACAATACCACTGACCATGTTCCCTATGCTGGACCTTTGAGTGACTCATTTAATTTTAAAAGACCTTTGCTCCATCTCCCTCTCTGTTTATATTACCTTTGTGGTCACCAGGATATAAATAATATCTAACTTTCTTTTCCTTTTCTTGTTAAAAAGGGCATTTTCAACGTAGTAATTTATTTCTCCAAAGCCCCTTGTTACCTACAATTATAATTCTATAACAAAGACCTGTCAAATAAGTAATTTTGACTTCCACAAAATCCACCCCCAGCTCTTCAATCCAAATCTTCCTCTTGTGTGCCTGATGTGCTCCTGCTTCTCCACACCCAAACCCAGCATCCCCTTTACCTCTTGATGGCTCATTCACATTTCACATAGTCAGACAGGAATACACTAGAAAGGACTTTTTCAATACCAGAACAAACTTTCTGCAAAAAAATTAAAGAATGCAAATGATTCTCTGCATGTCTCTGTAGTTTATAGTGCAGCGTGGTCTTTCATGTTAAATCCTCTAAATTCACCAATCAAAGCACCTGAGATAAGGAATGTACTCACCGGGGCACCGGGGTGGCTCAGTGGTTGAGCATCTGCCTTTGGCTCAGGTCGTGATCCCAGAGTCCTGGGATCAAATCCTGCATCAGGCTCCCCGCAGGGTGCCTGCTTCTCCCTCTGCCTCTGTCTCTGCCTCTCTCTGTGTCTCTCATGAATAAATAATAAATAAAAAGATCTTTAAAAAAAGGAATGTATTCACCAACACAAAATCAATAACATCAATTGAGCACATCTGGGGTCAACAAAAAACCTAAAATTTTCTGTGTAAGTGAAAAAAGAGCCTCCTCCAAAAGGAATTTTAGAATCTAGAACACATTAAGATAACTCCTGCCTTGCTACTTTTCCAGGGTTAAATAAGATAATACCACAGTTATGTTGAAAATATATATATATTATAGTTTTAAACTAAAAATTGGAAGGCAAGAAGCAAGGAGTATAACCTACAGAGGCAAAGATAAATATATTTGATTACACTGACATTTTGAAAATTGAGGTTCGAGTTTGGGGCTCCTGGTTGGAGTATACAGCTCTTGATCTCAGCATTGTGGGTTCAAGGCCCATGTTGGGTATAGAGATTACTTTAAACAAAAATAAAACCTTGAATAAATAAATAAAAATTGAGGTTCAAGGTTAAGATTGAATATATGCACCTAATTTTGCTTCCTTCTCAAACCCTAGGAAAGACTCAGTTAAGGGATTTAAAGGATACATAAGCCCTTAGGAACAGAGAGAATAGAAGAGGAGATGATAGCAAAAAGCATTTGAGAAGCTAGGAAGCAGATAGATCTGTGCTAATGACTATAGACAGCTCAACCTTAAGCTAGAAAGTGGGAGGAAAGCTGAGAACCATCTGCTTTCCTCTTGAAAGGCTCAGGAACTGACAGCATGTGAGCCTCTGGGGCTGAGTGAAGCCGAGAAGAGCAGGTGCTAAAATGTGGACAGGATGAAAGCCATTTCGGAAACCGTTAAATCCCTCGACACTTTTCCCACCCTCCTTGCCCAGGGTGACTGCCTCTCTACCTACCCTCTTACCTACCTCTTACCAAATAGCCTCCTGGGCTATTTTCTGCAGATGGTAAAATAGAGAATCTCTAAGCAGGACACCAGGTACCAATGAGGTCTCAGGTACCGGAGCAAAAACAAAGGAGTCAGTGGCCAAATGCATACCAAATACTAAATCCTGAGAGGACATCCCTCCAAAGCCACCTTCCCCCATTAGACCCCCCCCAAACAGCAGCAGTCATACTTTTACTTTTCAGACAAGAGATTGGACATTTCTACTTTGCACTTGTCCATGTCAAGAGGAAATTTTACCCTAAAGATACACCAGAGATTCCCCACTAAAGACCATGAAAGTACACACAATGAAGCCCAAAGCTGACAAACCCCATTCCCTAGCTTTCAGACTTCTGAGAACAGACAACCAAGGTTTATCAGACATTTAAATAAAGCCTCTAACTCAGAATCTGAAACTATTATTGAAAAGAAAATTCTGTTACAAGGAACATTTTTAAAAAAGATTTAGTTATTAGTTGAGAGAGAGAGAGAGTGCATGAGTGAGGGGAAGTGGGGCAGAGGGAACGAACCTCAAGCAGACTCCTCACTGACCACAGAGCCTGACACGGGGCTCAGTCTCACGACCCCGAGAGCATGACCTGAGCCAAAATCAGGAGTTGGACACTGAAGTAATTGAGCCACCCAGGCACCCCACAAGGAACATTTAAGAAACAGGAGGTCCTGAAATTAAAAAGTGTAATAGCAAAAATGAAAAGTATAGAAAATGAAGTTGATAATTTCTGAAAATTTTCAGGAAGTAAAGGCACACAAAATGGAAGAAAGAAAGTGAGGATACAATTAGGAGACCACTGCAAAGGGCCCAAGACTGGATTAATAATTCCAGGAAGAGATATCAGAACGCAAAGAAGAAGCCATCAGTGAAAGAAATTATTCAAAAAAATCCCAAACTAAGGGACATGACTTTCCAGATTGAAAGTCTGTACTTAGTGCTTCGTACAACAGAAAAAAATAGACCAATCCCAAGATACACTGTGGGACATTTTCAGGGACACTAAGGACAAACTTTTCAAGGGAAGAAAATAAAACATACAAAGGATCAAGAATCAGAATGGTTTCAGATTTCTCAACACCGATGCTAAAAGCTTAAAGACAGTGAAGCAAATGCTTTCAAAATCCCAATAGAAAGAGCTTTCTAACAGTCAATATGGGCAAGAGCGTTCCGGTCACCATAGACTACTATCAGGGGAAAATATAAGCCCGTGAAAATAAGGGAAATTCTTCTAAATTTCCACATGCGTTTGGATATACATAGACTATCTCTGGAAGAATAGCCTACACAAGAAGCAATGACTATCAAAGTGACAAGTGCATTATCCTTACCCAGCAACCCGACTGCTAAGAATTTGTCATTCAGACAAAAGTGAGGAACCATATATGTACAAGGTGACTTAATATAGCATCTTGGCATTTTTGCATCGACTTCCCTGCAAGCAAGAAAACTAGACAGCTAGATGGGATAGGAGGAGACTTTTCACTTTGTACCTCCATACTTTTTGAATTTTGAATCTCATAAATGTATTGTCTATTTAAAAAACCAAATATGAGGAACACCTGGGTGGCTCGGTGGTTCAGTGTCTGCCTTTGGCTCAGGGCGTGATCCTGGGATCCCAGATTGAGTCCCGCATTGGGCTCCTTGCATGGAGCCTGCTTCCCCTCTGCCTAGGTCTCTGTCTGTCTGTCTCTCTCTCTTTCTGTGTCTCTCATGGATAAATAAATAAATAAAATCTTTAAAAAATAATAAAATAAAGCTCTGCATTTAAAAAAAACAAATACACTCACTTAAACTTTTAAAACTTCTGTATAATAATTTTAAAAGGTAATAAATAAGGTTTAAAAAAAGACACTGGAATAAGAGATTTGTAACACAGACAACCAGTAAGGGACTAGTATCCACAAAAACATAAAGAATTTCTATGAATCAACAGAGAAAGGAACTCTACAGAAATATGAATAAGACCATCGAAAAGGCAGTTCACAGAAGAGGAAACTAGAATGATCAATATGATTTTTTAGATGCTCAACATCATTAAAATAGTAATGACATGTTATTTCAGATCTATCAGCTTGGGAAAATTTAATGTCTGATAATATCAAGTATTGGGGATGCAGAAGAACAAATTAGAGCAACCGCTATGAAAAGCAAGTTAGAGTCTGCACACGTACTATAGATAAGATTATTATTATAGATAATTAAAGACATTCAAATGAAAAGTAGGAGAAAATATGGAAGAGACTATAAATTCAAAAACCGTAAGTAAACTAATTCCCAAATAAAAGAGAAGAGAGTCTCAACTTGGATTCAGTGTGCATCTTTGCCCTTGGGAAAATTTCCATTTCCCTTCTACGGAAGGGTAGAGGCTGTTAAGGTAATTTGATCCTATCGAAACACCGTCATGGTCTTCCTCCAAGAGTGGCTTCTGTTCCCATGGAGGTGGTCACTTTGTCACTAACTGGGGAGGTGGGAGTGAGAGAGTTGCTTCGATTTATTCCCCCCTCCCTGTGGTATGAACACATGCATGCCACCCCCAAAAGAATGCTCCAAATACTCTTTGCTCCTGGGTCCCCAGGGAAGAAGCCACACTGCAGGGGAACTAAGAGACCACATGCCTCTGACAGAGCTCATCCCTGGGGGCCACACACCCAGACCTCGGGCAGGTGAAGCACGTAAAATACAGAACCCTCCTCCCTTCCTCATGCTACATCCTTCTCCCCTCTCCCCAAGGCCCTTTTAACATCCAACTCCCCCCCTTCTTTGAGCCTTCCCTCCTTTTCCAGACTATGGCCCTTTCCCCAGCAATTAGCAAGGCCCGTGTCTCCTGTAGTATCTGCAAAATCTTCACAACCCATGACATTGCTTGGAAGTCATATTCATTCCTTCACCAGCCCTTCAAGGCTGCTCAACAGGACTGTGAAGCTGAATGCCTGAAGGTACAGGAAAGGAAGAGGATATGAAAATATTTTTTGCTTGAAAGGAGGTGATTGTTTTCCTTCCTTCACTTCTCTCTTCTCTCCCTCTTTCCCATCCATCTATCACCCTGAAGTATTTTTCAAAAAGAAAAGAAAAAATTTAAATCTTGGCATGAGTTAATTTTTCAACATATATATGAGTTTCCTATCTGTTATAACTTGTAGACCACATTTTGCTAAAAGAACTTCTGGGTCATTTCCACCTTTGCTATTAAAGTTAGAAGGGCCCTTTACTATTAAAAAATCCTGGAAGATACATAACTGTATTATTCAGGTTTCCCTGAAGAGGCAGAACCAATAGGATGTGGATACATATGTAGAGAGATTTATTTTAAAGAATTGACACGCACTTGTGGAAACTTTGTGAATCCAAAACCTGATGGAGTTGGCTAGTAGGCTGGAGACTCAGGAAAAAATTTGCAGTTTGAGTCCAAAAGCAGTCTGATGGCAGACTTTCCCTTTGGGAAGGTCAGTCTTTAGTCTATTAAGGCATTCAACTGATTAGATGAGGCCCACCCATATGATGGCGAGCAATCCACTTTACTTAAAACCAATGTATTTAAATGTTAATCACACTCCTTAGTCTCAGTTAAGTGTCTGACTCTTGATTTCAGCTCAAGTCATGATCTCAGGATTGTGAGCAATCAAAACCAGTCCCCGAATTTGCCATCTCTGTCTTAAAATGGTTGGGGGAAAGACTGCCGTGTTACGCACAAAACCAACTTATTTGCTGCTTAGGGTTTACATAAATAAAAAGAGAGAGAGTGTGTGAGGCAAGAGAGGCCAAAATTTAAAAGTAATCAAATGCGATCTAATGCAAATATATTTTTAAGTCAAAAAGCAATAAACTAGATCTTTAATGATTACTAAATATATATGGCAAAAGAAATAATAAGTTTAAAGTTATAAAAAACAAGCAAAAAGTATAAGACAATAAAATAGAGGAAATAATCTGAAAATGCATGAAGAAATTGAAAGAAATAAAACTGTATTTTTTCAAGATTTTATTTATTTATTCATGAGAGACACACAGAGAGAGGCAGAGACACAGGCAGAGGGAGAAGCAGGCTCCCTCTCAGGAGCCTAATGCAGGACTCAGTCCCAGACCCCAGATCAAACCCTGAACTAAAGGCAGATGCTCAACTGCTGAGCCACCCAGGCGTCCCTAAAACTGTATCTTTAAATGATCTAAATATCATTCATTCATTCAACAAATAATATTCATTGATTTATTCAACAATTATTGACTGCACGTCTGACATTATATTAGGCACTGAACTTCTAACAAACAAGATAGATAAAGTTCCTGCCTCCCAGGAGCACATAATCTAGCAGTTGAGAGAGACATTAAAGAAATAATTTCAGAATTAATTAGTCAAAATTGCAATAAATGTTAAAGGAGAAATAAAGGGTGCTATAAGATGTACTTAAATGAAGATTTAACTGAGTCTGACAAGTCAGGTGAGGCTTTCCTGAGGAATGAAGGAAACCGGAAAGTGATCCCAAAATATGTCCTTTGACATAAGAATTATTTTGAGTTGGAGGCAATTAAGAAGCAGCAAGTACCAGGCGCCTGGTTGGCTCAGCGGATGATCATCTAATGTCAGCCCAGGTTGTGATCTTGGGGTGCTGGGATTGAGTCCCATATGGGGACTCCCCACAGGGAGCCTGCTTCTCCCTCTGCCTGTGTCTCTGCCTCTCTGTGTGTGTGTCTCTCATGAATAAATAAAATCTTAAAAAAAAAAAGCAGCAGCAAGTACAAGAAAAGCTCTCTACTTTTTTTCCTGTTTACCTAAAAGCAGGATAGAAATTAACAAAGGTATCCCTCCTTCCCCTACCAGGAATAACAAAATTTAATCACTGGAGACAACGTTAGACCCTTCTCAGCCTGGAGATGGCACTAGAGGAATCTACACAAATTTTACTACCATTTAACTATCATTAGTTTCCCATATATTTGCCGTCCCATGATTTGCTTCTCATTGGGACTCAAGGTCCTTTTCCTTTGTCTTGTTACTTCTCTAAAAAGCTATCTTTCTTTTGCTAAGATGCTGTATAAACTCAAGTTCTAACCAAACCTTTGAGTTCCTCAACTCTTAGTTTACCCACGTGTGACATTCATGATGCACAGACTAATAAACCTGTTTGTTCTACTCTTGTTGATCTGTCTTTTGTCTGTCCAATAAACAGAGCCATAGGAGGAAAATCTAAGCTGAATAGAGAAAGAGACTTTCCCTCCCCTACAGGAGTATATCAAACAGAAATAAGACTTTAAAGGTGTTACACATAAGAGACTCCTAACTCTGGGAAACGAACTAGGGATGGTGGAAGGGGAGGTGGGTGGGGAGTGGGGGTGACTGGGTGACGGGCACTGAGGGGGGCACTTGATGGGATGAGCACTGGGTGTTATTCTATATGCTGGCAAATTGAACAGCAATAAAGAATAAATTTATAAAAAAATAAAGGTGTTACAAATGCTATTTTAGTAATCACACTGCCATATAAAAATGTAACAAATCAACCCCTTATACATCTTTTAAAATGTACACAATGTTTTATGCCAACTATATCTCAATAATAATAAAATAGAGGATTTGGTTTTATTTATTTTTATTTTTCATTTTTATTTTTATTTATTTTTTATTTTTTTTTGAGGATTTGGTTTTAAAATATGAGAAGGGGAGGTGCCTGGCTGGTTCAGTTGTTAGAAAATGTGACTCTTCATTTTGGGCTTGTAAGTTTGAGTCCCACGTTGGGTGAAAAGATTACTTAAAAATAAAAACAGATGAACATAGGGGAAGGGAAGGAAAAATTAAATAAGAGGAAAACAGAGAAGGAAGCAAACCGTAAAAGACTCAACTATAGGGAACAAACTGAGGGGGAGGTGGGGTAACTGGATAATGGGCATTAAGGAGGGCACTTGAAGTAATGAGCAGTACACAGGACTATTAATAATGAGACTATTCAAAAGACCCACACTGGAATGCCTGGGTGGTTCAGTTGGTTGAGTGTCCAAATATCTTGATTTCAGCCCAGGCCGTGATCCCAAAGCCTTGAGATCAGCCCTGTGTTGGCCTCTGTGCTCAGTGGGAAGTCTGCTTGGGATTCTCTCCCTCTCCCTCTGCCCCACGCACTCTCTCTCTCCCTCTCTCAAAAAATAAATAAGTAAATGAATCTTTAAAAAATAAAAAAGACTCACACTTTCCACCATACTCTTCAAAAAAACTCCAAGTGGATTGAAAGTTAAATTCTTCAAAATCAAAATAAATACACTCCCACGTATGTGAACAGACCAGCACCTGGGGAAATCACTTTTTGACTATTGATGGAAAAGAAATGAAAAAAGATGGGCAGGTTCATTACTTAGATAGTTTTAGCTTTGATGGCGGGCATACCAATAAAGCTGAGATTAAAAAATTCAGAACAGAGAAAATGTTTGCACATAAACACAGAAGTTTAATAACTAAAAAGTATGAAGAGCTCATATAAGTGGGTAAAAATACCAGCTGTCCATTGCACAAATGATTAAAAGACAGTTCACACAAGCAGAAATGTGATTTTAATCATGATCTTTGAAATATTCAGTCAACCTTGCTGGTAAAATAACTGCAAGTTAAACCTACTGTGAAGTTTCATTTTGTACATGAAAAAAAAAAAAGAATAAGAAACACTTCTGAGAAGTGACAGATTCCAAAGCCTGCAAGGCTTCAGGAAAGCAGATATGCTCATGCATTAATGATAGCGATGTAAATGGATCCAGTCTTCCTGAGGGGCAAAATGCTACTTTATTGAAAGAATCATAAATATGCCTAACCCCTGACCAAGTAATAGAATTTATCCAGAAGAAATAATGTTTAATAAAAACCAAAAGTATACATATACAATGTCTATTTTATGATAATAAAACACTGGAAGAAAGTGAAGATCCCAACAATACAGAAATATAGAGGTTAATTGTGGCACGCCAAGATGATATGCTCTAGTGACATACTAAGAATGATAAATATGAAGATGACACAGGAAGTAGAAAATATTTTGTTAAATCGCGTTACATAAAAGGATGAATATCAAATTGGGTGTACGTACCCATCATAACTATCATATGGCTATGAATATGTATAGGTCAAGGAGGCAAAAGCACAGAATAGGGAATGTTTCTAGTTGGGTTAAGATCAACAGACTTCTAGGAATTATTCTGTAAGGTCGTCAAAACTAGATTTTTCAAATAATTTAAATTGTTATAACAAGAGAAAGATTTTCTTCGCAGGACATTTCACTGGCTTATAGAAATACAGTTACTTAACTGCCTGGTTAACTACCCAGATGGAAGGATGATGGGGTTTCCATGTAGGTACGTGAAACTTACTGAAGCTATGTTTCCATAGAAAAAAGAGCAGAGGTAAACAATGGTCAGAATGGGTCATCCTGCTCCAGGGGAATGTTCTCTAGTGGAGAAAAAATAATTTTTCTCCCTCTAGCCTCCTGAATTTTCTGCTGAGACCCCTGTAATATAAGTTTGGCCAGAAAAAAGCAAGCAGAACTTTAGTAACAGGTATACCTCACATATACGTGGGAGATACCAATGGAGAATGAGTACGTACCCCAGGGGGCTCAGACTTCAAACTTAAATATCGGTAGTAGAAAAAGGGGTTGGGGGAATGTAGGTCTCTTAGGAGAAAGTACACGACTTACTTAGGAAAGATGAATGGGCCCTTAGAAGAATAGATGGAGGTACAGTGGTTTACGGCAAAGTACGTCTGGGTGTGACGTTGACTTCTAGTTCCCTCGCCTGTGAAGCGAATCTCCCCTGGTTGAAACTCCCAAGAGGGGCTTTATGACAAGTGAACCCCTTTGGAAGGATCTGCCTTGAGGTAGATAAAGGGAGTCTAGAGAAAGTGTCTCCCTGCACTTGCTGTTTTATAAATATTCAAAATAATCAAGATACCAAAGCAGCCTGTTTGGGCAATAGCATGTCCTGAATTCCTCATCATGTTTTGGGGTGGCCCATTCTGCTACCCTTCAGCTGCACTGGGGGTGGTAGGAAAAAAGAACCTTAGTGAGCACAAAGGAGCTGTTAGGCCCCAGGCACTGCCAGAAAGTAACTGGAGAAGTGGAACTGCCCTGGGTAGAACTGTGTCCCCCGGAAAAGAGACGTTGAAGTCCTAACCAGCATATCTGTGAATGTGACATTTGACAAGGGCGTCTCTGCAGACGTAATCAAGCCAAAATGAATTCGGATTGGACTACGTAAGCCCTAACCTGATGGCTGGAGTCTTAATCATGAGACGGGATGAGGCGCCTGGGTGGCTCAGGGGGTGTGAGCATCTGCCTCTTGACTTCAGGCACAGGTCAGGATCTCAGGGGTCACGGATCGAGCCCCACATCCATCCTTGCATCAGGCTCTGCGCTCAGCAGGAACTCTACTTGAGGTTCTCTCCCTCTGCCCCCCCTCGTGCTCTCTCAGATAAATCTTAAGAAGAGGAAGAAGAGAAAGACAACCACAGGACGGTGGACACAGGCAGACACTGGGCAAACACCATCTGACCATGGAGGCCGAGATCCACATGATGCAGCTGCGAGCCAAGGCAAGCCTAGGGCTGAAGGCAAACCCCAGAGGCCAGGAGAGAGGCACATGGAAGGGTCGCCCTCAGGGCCCCCAGTGGGGACTGATCCTGCCGACGCCTTGATTTAGGATTTCTGGCTTGTAGGACTGTGAAAGAACAAATTTCTATTGTTTTAAGCTTAGTTGGTGGTGCTTTGTTACAGCAGCCCTAGGAAGTCAAGGCAGGGGCTAAATACATATGGTCTGGTTGAAATAGCAACAAAAAAACGACTGCAGCCGAGTCCTGGCCTCCAAGGCAGTGGGAAAACCTATGGTTCATCATTTTTAGGAAAGCACCTTCTATGGAGTCCCCAGCCCTGTCATGGGAGTTGGTAAGCTCTGTCCTGCAAAGCAGATCCGGCCCGCTGCCTGCAAGCTGAGTACGAATGGTTTTCTACAGGGAGGAACCAAGGAGCAGATTTCCATGGGGACTTTCTCTAGAAAAAGGTAGCCCTTTGGAAAGGGATCCGTTAGACGGGGTTCTGGACGTCAGATGAGGACTTGGGATATTTTGTTTGGTTATTAAGTAAAGAATAATTCAAACAGGATAGAGAACTCGGGAACTGAAAGCAAGGACTCGCACAGACTAAGCCCTCTGGGAAGCTGCTCTTGTAAGGAGCTGTGTTTTCTGGAATACCTATGGAAACGTATGGCTCGGCCAGGATGGAACACCTGCCAAGGGGGAAACAAAGGAAGTGCAGCTGCTGCTTTCCGGCTCAAAAGGAAAAGGGGTGGATAAGGTGACAGGTTCAAAACAGGCCTGCAAGTTCTGAAACACTCTCCCATGAAGAGGTGGAGTCTAATTCTCTCTCCTGGAGGGTGGGCTGGGCTCAGTGACTTGCTCTTAAGGACTGGAATGCTGGAGAGGTGACACTTCTGGGGGCTGAGTCACAAAAGATGATACGACTTTGTTTTCTCTCTGCTTCTCCCCTTCTGCCCACCCACCCCACCCCAACACTCCCTAGTTGCTGAGCTTCCTGGAGGCCCCAGGTGGTGAGACCACACTCAGAGAGAGAGGCCCGGAGCGCCCAGGTGTTTTGAGTTGTCCCAGTCTAGCAACCAGACAGGTGTGAATAAGATTGCCTTTGAGATGACGCCAGCCTCGGTCCCAGTCCGACTACCAGCACATGAGAGACTTTGAGGGAGCCTGCTGGGCTGAGCCCAGGATGTTGAGAGATAATAGTAATAAGTGGTTGTTGTTGTTTTATACCATTACTTTGAGGGGAGGGGGCATTAAGCAGCAAAAAATACACAACTGAAATAATGTACTCATCTCCTGGTGTGCCAAGAATTTTAAAAAGTGAAGTTGATTGCCTGATGTAAAAGGAGAGTAATTTGTTATATTGAGATTTTCTTTTTCTTTCTTCCTTTTCTTTCTTTCCTTTTTTCTTTCTTTCCTTCTCTTTCTTTCCTTCTCTTTCTTTCCTTCTCTTTCTCTCTTTCTCTTTCTTTCTTTCTTTCTTTCTTTCTTTCTTTCTTTCTTTCTTCTTTCTTTCTTTCTTTCTTTCTTTCTTTCTTTCTTTCTTTCTTTCTTTCTTTCTTTCTTTCTTTCTTTCTTTCTTTCTTTCTTTCTTTCTTTCTTTCTTGAGAGCCCATGGATGAATGAGGGGAGAGGGACAGAAGGAGAGGGAAAGGATCTTAAGCAGGTTCCACACTCGAGGTGGAGCCCCATGCAGGGCTTCATCTCACAACCCTGAGATCAACATCAAGAGTCAGACGCTCAACCAACTGAAACACCCAGGTGCCCCTGTTTTGGTATTTCTTTATGTTCAAGTCTTTATTTCATTGACAGATTATGGAATTTAGGGAAGAAGTTGATATGTAAGATGGAGGTTTTATTTATTTTAATTCAGGCATATGACTAAGTTATGGAAACAAAAATTTTACCAAGCCTCCTTCACAGAGCAATGACTTCTAGAATGTAAGGGCTTTGAGGTATCCAACTTATTGTATGGAGACTAACTCACGAGACTGTACTTTCAGACTGATGATAGATATAACATCCAGTGGCACCTGGGTGGTTCAGTTGGTTAAGTGTCTGCCTTCGGCTCGGGTCATGATCCCAGGGTCCCGCGATCAAGTCCCGTGTCAGGTTCTCTGAGGGGGGAGCCTGCTTCTCCCTTTCCACCTGCCTCTGCTGCTCCCCCTATTTGTGTTCTGTGTCAAATAAATAAAATCTTAAAAAAATATATAACATCCAGATTCCTTGAGCTGAGACTGCAAGGAGGAAGCACCCTAGTGAAACCTTCAGGAAGTGCTGTGGTTGGGCGATGAAAGACACATGGGTTGAGCAGATGGCACTTGTTCCCAGTTGCTAATCTGCCTTCATTCAAGAGAATGAAAGATGCTTTAAAATTTCATACCCAATTATGTTACAGCCTGGCTTCTCTAGGGATCAGACTTTGACGTGAAATGTAATGTGCAGGATGTTAGTTAGGGAGTACTCTTGGGATCAGCATCCATGGAAGGGAGACAGAGAACACAAGTTTGGGAAAGTGCTCAAGGGCCCTGTGGGCTTGACATCAGCCTCCGTCAATTCAAAAGGGTGCTTGAGCATGAGTTGTCCCATGTTGGACCAGAAGGGCGAGCCCCTGTACACCTACTGGACTCAGTCATGGGGTGGGGACTGTACGAGGAAGGGCGTGAGTTGAGCGAGGTCACTCTGCAGCTGATACAACTAATTCCTAATGGCTAAGAGCTGAAGGCTGCTGGCCCGTAGACTTCCAGCAGCTGAGTCTACAAGTCCTGCCTTCTAGGGCCCTCTTTGTGCTGCATCATTGTGACCACCACAATCTGCCTAATGCCTCAAAAGAGATAAACTCTGTGTTTCAACTTAGTGTTGATCATCCATTTTGTTTCTAAGCATGACTTTGGACTTCAAACATCAGGGTCCCAACCATGGCGATGAGTTCAAGTGGAATTGACTGATCTTTGAGAAAAGGGGACTTCAGAAGATGACAGAGTCTCCATGGAGTTTTAGGGAGGATTTTATGAGCCTCTGAATTATTCTAAAGTTTCTGGCTATGTGGCCAAATTCTGGACAAAGTTTGTGTCAACTCAAGGCTGTCAGTGTATTTTGGGTTCCGGCTGTGAACCGCATTTCTATGACTTTTTATTTGGCTGGGATTGGATTTGATCACATCTCTCACTCCTCACTGGACTTGAAAAAATTTTAAGTAAAATTTCTAAAGACACAGGATTTAAAAAAAATGGATGTTGTATTATCAAAAGTCAGTTTTTCTGTACCCTATGATTGAATTATAGGAAGCTTGTAATCCCAGGTGACCACATTATATTTCAAGTTACCACTTTGAAGGATGTAGTTTAGTCCAGTCGATTTGACAGGAACATGCTTGCATAGAAAAGAGTTATCCTGCTTCCTTAGAAAGCCTTGCTTTGCAAGGGTGGCCTTTGGCTGGTGTCTGAACTTAGAGTTGGGGAAGGTTCCCCTAATTCCCTGATAAGAGAATTGGCTCACAAAGTGCCTACACTATTTGTACAAACAACATGCTTTGTACTGAACATCTGCTTTCCTTCAGGGTATTTGGAATTTTGGTGCGGACTTGGCAGAGGCTGCCTACATGGCCAGCCTCCCAAAAACCTTGGGCACCGAGGCTCCAATGAGCTTCCTTAGTAAACAATATTTTTTAAAAAGATTATTTATCTATTTATTCATGAGAGACACACAGAGAGGGGCAGACACAGGCAGAAGGAAAAATAGGCTTCCCTGTGGGGAGCCTGATGTGGGACTCGATCCCAGGACTGGGGATTACGACCTGAGCCAAAGGCAGACGCTCAAACACTGAGCCACCCAGGTGTCCCAGACAACATTTCATACACATGTTCACAATTCAATGCTTGAGGAATTAAGTGTATCCTGTGTGACCCCTCTGTGAGAAGACCCTTGGAAGCTGAGTCTGGTTTCCTCACCCATTAAAAAAAGAACAGCCCTTATTTACTTTACGGCAGGTTGGGAATATCTATGAACGTTTGTTGAAAGAACGTGAAGAGAAAGTTCGAGAAGAGTACGAAGAAATATTGAACACAAAACTTGCAGAACAATATGAGGCATTTGTGAAGTTTATGCATGATCAAATAATGCGACCATATGGAGAACAGCCTGCTAGTTATGTTTCATGAATCACGTTTTCTGCATTTGTGGGCTGCCTTGTTCCTTGTTGAGTTGTTGCGGGAGGTCCTCATTATGATGTGCAGCAATGCCAATACCCCCCTGTGAATACGGGTTATTTCAAGCTTTCGTCAGTGGCAACCACTCTTAGGCAGCAACTGGTTTTGGAAATTACCCTGATATCAGTGCCACCTGGATGTGGACCTTGCCTATATTAATGCCAGTGACCTCATTTGCTGTATCATTACAATTTGCCTTCTTATATTAATATATTTGAAAAGGATTAAAGCTGGTATTCTAAGAAAAAATATGCCTTTCCCCTCTGCCAATTTTGCTTGGTAGCCTTTCTCTGTAATAAATCACAGCTGTGAGTATGACTACGTGCCGAATCCAGTGAGTCCTCCTAGAGAATTAGTGAACCAATGGCGATCTTGGGGACCTCCAACACAATGTTATCATATGTATATAAAATCATATTTCTGACAGTTTACACATGTAAACTGTAGTTTTCAATTATACTTTTTCCTTAATGAAAGCCAGAAATATACATATTTAGTCATAAAACTAAGTGAATGAAGGTTTTGTTCTTAATACAGAAGACAAAGGATAGATTTTAAGGGCTAACTATGAAAATAACTGTACCTACTATTAGCTATTTCCATAGAACTGATACAAACTGGGCCCAAGAATCTCTAACCAGAATTCCAGTGCATTTCCTATGAAGCCCCAGAAAGAAGGCTTTATCTCATCATTCCTCCTCACCCTTTCCTGCCCTCCACCCCAAAGGATGGGATGCAGCTCAGGCAATGTAGCATTGTAACATTAGGTGCTTATATACATATTTAAAAAAAAAGAAACTAGAAAAAGAAGAGCAAATTAAACTCAAAATAAGTCAAAGAAAGGAAATAAAGAGAAAAGCAGAAATCAATACAATCAAATATATAAAAAGAGAACCAGTATGTCTGAAAGTCAGTTTTAAAAAAAATTAATAAATTGGGATCCCTGGGTGGCGCAGCGGTTTGGCGCTTGCCTTTGGCCCAGGGCGCGATCCTGGAGACCCGGGATCGAATCCCACGTCGGGCTCCCGGTGCGTGGAGCCTGCTTCTCCCTCTGCCTGTGTCTCTGCCTCTCTCTCTCTCACTGTGTGACTATCATAAATAAATAAGAATTAAAAAAAAATTTAAAAAAAAATAATAAATTGATAGACCTTGAACAGACCTCTTATTTAATAGCAGACTAATTGGGATCCCTGGGTGGTGCAGCGGTTTGGCGCCTGCCTTTGGCTCAGGGCGCGATCCTGGAGACCCGGGATTGAATCCCATATCGGGCTCCCGGTGCATGGAGCCTGCTTCTCCCTCTGCCTATGTCTCTGCCTCTCTCTCTCTCTCTCTCTCTGTGACTATCATAAATAAATAAATTTTAAAAAATTAAAAAAAAATAGCAGACTAATTAAATATAACAGCATAATTCGAACCTACAAGTTAGGCACTATATAATGCTGTTAATATACTTATATTTTTATCTTATATGGCCCTGAAAACAACCTATCCTGGTAAGTAATGTTATATCTATTTTTAAAGATGAGAAAGCTAAGATTTATAGATTTTGGTTAATTTGCCCCAGGTCACCTAGCTGGTAAAATCCAGAATTAGTCTCAAACCCTGACCGAGACCTTAACCTACTTATTACCCTACCTCCTAATACCCTGCGGAGGATACAGGAGTGTCCATCTGATCCCCATTTTAGGAAAGCCTGACTTTTCTCCCAGGAATATCTGCTGCTGACAGGTTGCAGCTGCATCCCTCGTTGGAAATTGATCTGAGAATTGCCTCTCCCAGGACTGCATGGTGCAGAGATTCAAAGGAATGACTTCTTTACTCAATTTGGGACAACTACAAAGCCTCTCTGAGTTCCAGAGATCTTCACAGGATTGGTTGAAGCTTCAGACCAACTATATTGCAGGTCAGTTTCTCCCTGTGCCCAGATCTGCCTTCCCCAAGTCTTTGGAAATCTCTCTCCCTACAGTGCTTCTTAATAAACCTTTACACTCAACCCTGTGTCTGAGTTTGCTTCCAGGGCCTGATCCCAGGGTCCTGGAATCGAGTTCTGCATCAGGCTCTCTGTGAGGAGCCTGCTTCTCCATCTGCCTATGTCTCTACCTCTCTCTATCTATCATGAATAAATAAATAAAATCTTAAAAAAAAAGAACCTGAACGGACCGCCCCCACCTTGCCCAGTTTCTGGACATAGACTATTCACAACAGATCAGGGAACAGAACGCAAGAGCAGAAGTGCAAGGTAAAGTTCTGAGCATTGCCTGGGCCTATCTGGGCCCTCCTTCTAACATGTCAAAGAAACACACTTTGCCAGAGCCATTTTACTTTGCCCTGCGACAAAGATGAAGTGGTCTCTGCGCGAGGTATCCCGTGTGATGGGAGACGCTGATTTCCGCTGGCGCTTGGCGGAGCGGCACACGGGGGGCCTAGCTTAGCGACCCAATTTAGGGACCAGCTCGCCGAGGGAGGTGGGGGTGGGGGTGGGGCGGGGTTAGCTTAGGGACCCAGCTTTAGCGACCCAGCACGTGGGGGGGGGGCTTAGGGACCCAGTTTAGCGACCCAGCACGGGGGGGCGGGGGGGGGTGTCCCAGCTTAGCGACCCAGTTTAGGGACCGTCATGCGGGGGGGGGGGCGGGCTAGTTTAGGGACCCAGCTTAGCGTCCCAGCTTAGAGACCCAGCTTAGCGACCCAGCACGGGGGGTGGGTGGGGGCTTAGGGACCCCGCTTAGCCACCCAGCTTAGGGACCGGCCCGCGGGGGGGGGGTGCTAGCTTAGGGACCCAGCTTAGGGACCCACGCGCACTAACAGGGGCGCGCCAGCTGCTTGGAGCGGCGATGGCCAGCCTCTGCCGAAGCACTGGGGTGCGGGGCGGGGGTCGCGACTGCTGCCAGACAGAAACTTAGGTCAGGGAGGAGTTTTCTGGGAAACCGAAACCGAAACGGACGCGGGGGCAAAGTCGCGTGAGTCGCGCGGCCGCAGGGGCAGAGCAGCGGAGCTGAGGATGGCGGCGCCCGGCTCCTTCCCGCTGCTGGTCGAGGGGTCCTGGGGCCCCGACCCCCCGGAGAGCCTGCCCACCAAACTGCAGCTGTACTTCCAGAGCGCGAGGAGGTCGGGCGGCGGGGCGTGCGAGGTCCTCCGGGAGCCCGGCAGCCCGCCCCGCTTCCTGGTGGTCTTCCATCTAGAGGACGGTGAGGGGTTCACGGGGTGCGGGGGACCCGTGACAGCCGGGGTCTCCCCCCCAAGGGAGGCCTGCCCCCCCCCCCCCGGGACACACAGCGGGGCGACCCCGCCGAGCTGGAGCCCGTGGGGCTAAGCGCTCCCGGCGGGCTGCCTGGAGGTGGCGGCAGAGCCGCGCGCGAGGCGGCAGACTGGGCGCCCGGGGAGCCCGCCGCGAGGTGTGCTGGCGGCGGAGTCGCTGTTCCATTGCAGGGCTTTCCTCCCAGGAAGGCAGCTCCAGAGGTTTAAGGGAGAACAATTTAAAGGGGCGAGGAAGTGTCCGAGGAGGCGAGTCCTGTCTAAACGGATTCCTGGGGGGCCAATTCGGCTCCCGGACAGGCAGGGTGTTGGGGAGGACCGTCGGGTGGGAGCGGGCTGCGTGAACAGGCGCGGGGCGCGGGAAGGCGCAGGGCGCCCTCGGGGAGGTTGGCTGAGTCCCCGCGCGCAAGCAGGGCCCGCAGCGCCGGCCCGGAGGTCCCAGGAGGCTACAAAGGGGGTGCCTATATTTTATTTTATTTTTAATTAATTAATTTATTTTTTAACATATTTTTAAATTGGAGTACAATTTGCCAACATATAGCATAACAACCCAGTGCCCATCCCTCAGTGCCGGTCACCCAGTCACCCCCACCCCACGCCCACCTCCCTTTCCACCACCCCTTGTTCGTTTCCCAGAGTTAGGAGTCTCTCATGTTCTGGTGCTTATATCTTAAAAATCCTGGGCCTCCTCTTATTGAACCTGCTTCTTGTGAAGCGCTGGGGAGGAAATGAAGGGCCAAGAGACAGTTGGGTTGAGATGGTAAGGGGCCCTGCAGGACGCCTGCAGGGTGGGAACTTGCCCCATAGTAGGCAGAGGGGATGTCCAAACCCACTTTAGGGAGATGAATTTGGTTGAAAGTAAGTACCTAGACTTCTGCTGGGAGAAATGCTACAAATCAGAACTTTTTAGGAGATTTCACACAATGTTCTAGGTGAGGACAGGTGAGTCCTGGAGCAAGGAAGATCAGCGTAGGGATGGAAGATGCATGTTCTGGATTTGGGGACCCAGGTCAATGCTCTGTGAGAGAATGAGAGCCTCCTTTTCTTCAGGTATTTTTTAGGTGGGGAAAGAAAGGTCTTAAAAAAAAAAGAAAGGTCTTCAATAACGTGGGGTTCAATAACGTGGGGGAGTCACGGGGCTATTCCCAAGGGTCATGGAGATTCCCAGTGTTTCTGGGATCACCCGGAGGAGGGGCAAAAGTGCTGCCTGAAATCACATGGGGTGTAAATATAGAAAGTTAGTGGAGGGCCCTGCGCTGTTGACCAACACACAGAATCTTTATTGAGGGTGCACTGGTACCTCTTTCCTCAGTGTCAGGGTGGTTCTCAGACTGATATTCGGAGTTGGTGTGGGTCGCGAGTTTTGAGCTTTGTGTGTGGGGGAAGATCCCTCCCCGTCCCCAGCAGCTGAGTGACTGAGTTCTCACTGCTCCCTACCCCCTGACTTAGGAAAGGGAAGTAAAGCACCCACCCAATTATTATCTGCTCATTCAAGACACCACCAGGTCGGTACCAAGAGGCCTGCGACCTGCTGTTCCCAAAGCACGCACTTTTTCCTTTGGAATCCCATAGGGAAGGATGTGGACAAGCTCTGATTGTATGTTCCTGTCGCTGGATTTGGAGAAGCATTTGAGCCAGAGGAGAGCCAGTGAGGCTTACATGAGAGAAACTGCAATGGTCTAGGGCAGAGATCCAGAAAGGAAAAAATGAAACCCAGAAAGGAGAGGGGTCCACAGCTAAGTGTGTCCAAGGGGAGGCAGGTAGGGGACAGGAGACCTACTAGGCTCAGAGCCCTGATGAGAGCAAAGAACCAAGTTTTCCAAGGATTAATTTCACCAAGGAATGAATGCTCTGAAGGGCAGCTGTGCAATGCCTGCCATTTCCCCTCGGTTTCATTTACCTCGAGGAGTTAGACCACTTTGATTGCAACTGTCAGCATCATATGGGCCTGGCCCTTAGGGACACTTACTTCTGTAGAATCTCATTATCCTCGAGTAGTTCGCAAATTGGGACCACCAGCCTCTGCATCTGACTCACAGCAGACTAAACAGAAGCAGTCCCAGCTGTCTCTTAGGAGCCCCGGGTGTGGGTGAGTGGGAATCTGCACACTTAACCAGCACCAGGTGACCCTGGTGTGCTAACGTTTGGGAAGCTCAGTTGCTTGTTGACAACCCTGAATGAACAAAAAAAGGAAAATGATTCAGAGAAAATACAAACAGCATAAAAACACCAAGAGCACAAAATCCATTTTTGCATCAATCATCATTCTCTTCTAGCCCTGAAAGCAGAAATGGTTTCAGTCTCCCTGCTAGGCTTCTCTCTTCTCATCGCCCTGCCCACCTCCCCAACCTGCTCCAGCACAGACAACTCAGACTACTCAGAATCTTTTATAACAAAGGTCCTGGGGTGTGAGAAGTGCCTTTCCAGTTTCAGTTTCCTTCGGAGGAAGTAATGCACCAGCCACAGGCTGTCAGAAATTTGCTAACAATGAGTGACCCCACCCTGGCGGTCCTCGCACTAGTTCTTCTCCAGGGATTCCCTCCAACCTCCCACCCTCCACCCTCCGCCCTCCCCACCAGGTGCAGGCTTGCAGTGTAGCCCAACTTTATTCATATAACTCATGTAGTAAGAATGAGCCCAACAGCACTTCTTTGTAACAATTAGTGTATAGCACACAGAAGTATGTGGAAGCTGTATCTTAAATAGTTCACGCAGTTTCTGAAAAGTCCAGTGTAAATTGGCTTATAAGATTTTCGTAGTTTTTTTTTTTTAAGATTTTATTTTTTCATGAGAGACACAGGCAGAGGCAGAGACACAGGCAGAGGGAGAAGCAGGCTCCATGCAGGGAGCCCAATGCGGAATCGATCCCAGGACCCTGGGGTCACACCCTGAGCCGAAGGCAGACGCTCAACCACTGAGCCCCCCAGGCGCCCCGACTTACAAGATGTTAAGCTGTGCTTCAGATGCATGCATTGATCATCCTTTCTGGCCATACTTTGGCTCCTGATGGTTTTCAGCCTCTTTGGAGTGAGGGAACCCATCTCCTCTTTAAGTAAAATTAAATGTAGGTGGTCTGAGGTTGGTGCAGAAGGGAGGCTGTCCACATGGGTAAGGGTGGCTGGACAGCAGAATTTCAGCCCTCCCTTTTCCTCCCAGATTCACCTTGTCCTCGTTGCGGGTCACTTACTCATCTGGCTACTGCCCGCTGTCTCAAAATCGTGGTGCCGTACGTATTGTGTGCAATCTCAGCACAGGCTTTGGCACTTAGATGCCTGGATAAGACTCTACTAAAGTCTAGGGAATTATAAAAGGAATGCATCACAGAATCCACGACTCTAGACAACTTGGTTTACAAAACTTGGCTTGTTCTCAGGCTTCCGGGGTCTTATCCAGTCCCCGGTCCCCACTCTAGCTTGGGACAACCCCTCAGGAGTCCATGTGATGACACCTGCCATCTCAGAAAGAGTCAAATTAGGGTCTGGCGTTCCTTCTCCTCTTGCTTCTGGGGCCTGTTTCTGAGTTAGCCTCCAGTGAAAGCCTCACTTTTCCACGCTTTCATGCGTGATTGAGGTGCAAAAGCTATTCCAGCTCCTCTTTGTGAAAGAGCCCCGCATCATTGGCTCTCAGACTGTCCACATCAGAATGCCACATCGTTCCCGTTAGAGCCACATCTGTGGGTAGTAGGGCGCTCTCAAAGATCCCCTTCACCCTGACCTCTTTGCTCCAGCTAGTTGACCACACCTCCTCCTCCAAACATATTCTTTCCCTCTTCTCCGTGGCCTGAGATACACTAGTTTTCCTTTTCTCTCTCTGGCTGCTCCTGCTTATAATTATAAACACATTTGCATAATCTTGCGGGTGTTACAGAATTCATTCACAGACACCGTTTTAAGGGAGGAAACAGACTCAAGACGTTAAGATATTTTCTCAATGTCACTCATCTAGTTTTTGGCCAAGTTGGAATTCAAATCCAAGTTTTTGGACTCTTATGTTCACTGTTTAATTTTTTCACTTCAACCCAGCTGCCTAGTGTGCTAATTCTTCCTCCTCCTCTTCTTCTTCTTCTTCTTCTTCTTTTTTTTAATCTCTCCCATCCCTTTTCTACTCCTTTTACTATCAGAGGTGAGGCTCTTATCATCACAGGTTAAAGAGCTGAGTGAAATAGCTTTTTTCACAAGATTCCTGGCCATTCTTGTTCATGATCACTCAAATCACCTCCCTAAAATATAGCTCTCATCATGCCTTGTCTCAGCACCCAACCTTCAGTGGCTCAGCACGAGGCATGCTTTATTTCCTTTCATTTGTGAATAAGTATTGTTACCTTTCTAAGTGCCTACAGAGCATAGTGTGCTGTACTAAGTCTTTCATGATGTTTTCCAGTTTAATCCATGTAACACCTGTACAAGACCATCTTCGTTAATTCTTAATAGACAGGAACACTGCGGCTTGGTAAGTGAGACTTATTAAGGAACATACACAAGAGTTAAAACCTAAGGGTAAAATGGGATCGAAACCCACGTCTATTTGCTAAACTCTTCCTCTTTTCACCACCCAAGGGTCTGCTTGGGAAACTGACCAAACCACCGATTGATAATGATGAAACCCTATGGAAATTATGGAATAATTTTGTTAATAAAGATTGACAAAAAAATAAAGATTGATAGTTTTTTTTTTTAAATTTCAGTTCAGCAAAGAGTTCTGGAGAGAAAGAACCATGAGTTAGTATGGCTAGGAAAAGGAACATTCCAGTTGACTGTCCAGTTGCCCACAGCCCCAGATGAAGTCCAGGATGTCTTTGAGGGGGAAATTCCAACAAAGGTAAGTCAAGGAGTGAGTAAGAGGGATGTAGGGTAATCTGCGGAGGTGTGCGGGAAGGGAATCTTAATATGGAGAGTATAGAGGGAAGATAAATATAAATCGAATTGCAACAGAATGCACCTTATAGATGTGGAGAGAGTGAGAATGGTCATGGGGAAGTTTTGGAATATTGAAGGTGGAAGCCCTTTTGGTATGATTTAAACACTTTCAGAAAAAGTCAGAATTTGCAGATTATAATGAGAGTGGTTTCAGATGTAAATTTTTGCATTTGTTTTTCCTGGGTGCTTTTAATGTGGAACTTGCTCTGTTTTAATTTTACATCATTTCGAGGGGACAGTGGTTCATACTATATGTGCTATCGCCTCGATTATAAAATGGGATAGTAATCCAGTCCTTGGATTGTTAGATCACTGTGAGGATTAAATGAAACAAGCTCTGTAAAGCACAAGGCACAGTGCTTATTAATGGTAAGCACTCAATAAATGTTAAATGGGGAAAAGATTTAGGTCTTTTAAAAAGATATTTTATTTTTTTCTTTGAGAAACAGAGAGCGAGCAAGAGAGGTCATGAGCAGCGGGGAGGGGCACGGGGAGAAACAGACTCCCCGCTGAGCAGGGAGCCTGATGTGGGACTTGATCCCAGAACTCTGGGATCATAACCTGAGCTGAAGGCAGACATTCAACTGCCGAGCCACCCAGGGGCATGAAGTTTTGGGTCTTATCCCATACCCCAAGCACTTGGTGTTAATTGGAGTTTCAGTTATTTGTGATTCCTTTTTACCAGTGATTCTTGTGCTGAGTGGATACGCTGCTACACGTGAGGTGCATTCAACAGCAAAAGTGCCAGGGCTTTTTATTATTGTTTCTATTGACCCTGTGTCTCCAGGCCAGTCCCAGGGACAGTTTCGTAATGCAAAGAAATTTTAGTAGTTTATTGATTCTGCTCTATTGTTTATTGGATTTTAGGAATTGGAGACCAAAGAACATGTCAAAGAGCCAGGTAAGGTCAAAGAACTGTGACGGCTGACCTTTGCCAGCAATTTTGCATTCATCAAAGATGGCACTTGCTGGGGTCATCCTTCTCTTCCTGATTTCACAAAGTGGGGTGTACATTTACATACTCTCAGCCATCTGTGCTGAGGGTGAACCCTGGGGGAGCCCCCTGAGGTCTCAGGTCAGAAGGATGGGAACAGCTCTCTCTGTGGGCCTGGAAAACACCTTGCAATTGAGGGGAGGTAAAGAGGTGCCTGGGAGATGGTGATAAACTGACCCTCAGAGCCCACCTGTGCCCAACCAGCCATCATGAAGCAAGGACGTGATGTGCCAGTGTGTGCCATGTGTGGCTCAGTGTCCGAGCACTACATAGGGAGGGTGCTGTCCTCTGGAGCCACAACAGGAGGATGGACAAAAGCTTCTAAGTGCTGGGTGCGGTATATGGGTGCAGCACCCCTAGACCAGCAGCAGCTCTTCTCATCCCATCTGCTATAGGAAACAGCCTGCAACCTCTGCTATGGACTCTGCTACTTATCTAGTGTCTGGGTATGGCCTGCAGTACACCTGCCAGGTAGTGTAGAAGCAGCTCCTTTGCCTGGCGAAGCCTGCTGTTATAAAGGGGAGGAGGTGATGACGTGTCTGAATGGCTGAGCAAGAGAGACAAAGTGGTACATATATCCAAATCTTAGGGAAAAGGAATTCCCAAAAATATATAAACTATTTTCCTCTAAAATTGACACAATCTTGAGAATATGTTTAGATTTTTGCAACTTTCTCTTTCGACAATGGCAGTAGGCTGAGAGCTGCCTTTACTCGGCAAAACAACCGGATAGGGATGTATGGATTGTTTTTACCTAACATGGAGACACTATTCAACTGTAGAATCTAGGATGTGGGGTTTTCTTAAGAAGCTCACGGTTCTTAGGATATAGGAATTTTTTGTCTCCTAGAGTAATTCCTGATTTCTAATCTGCAGATATGGAACTGGCTCACTTAACAGTGGGAGCTCCCTAAATCCTTATCTGTTCTTGGCAAATGCCTTAGCTGCTATACCCTCAAGCTCAATTTTAGAGCGGGAAGTGGTTTTATATTGGTACATCTATATCTGTGCCATTTCCTGAGTCTAGACTTTAATCAAGTCTGTGTTTCTTATGGTTCTATAGATTTTACCCTAACGCTGTCTTCACTGATTTGTCAGCGCTGTTTCAGATTTGCTTACAACACCAAGTATATTCTCAGAAAGAGCCGTCCAGCCCCGCCCCACCAATGGACTTTTCATTGTCCTGGAGACTTTAGACTCATTCGCTGACCTGTTTTTGCATGACCCAGACTTTAATGATAGTAAGCAGCAGTAAGAAGTTGGGCAGTCTTTAACAAGGTAGCTAGCTGGCCCCTTTAAGAGACATAAGTGGGTGTCCCTTGTCCAATGGTCGCTGCACGCTGAATCCTGATAGTGACCCTAAGGCTAAGCCTCTTGAAATTAGTTGGAATGGTGTAGACAGGTTTCAGAACTGAGCAAAATCAGGGTGGAGGGTGGTTTCCTAATAGGTCCCACATTTCGGGGATGAGAAGAACAGAGAATACTGCACATTGGGCGCACTGGGCATGCCCGCAGCCCCGGGCTTAAAGTTGGAGAGGGACAAGCCGTTGACAGAGGAAGGGTAGGTCAGTCAAGCCACATGCCAACACCAGAGGGTGTGAACACTGAGCTAATGTCCTGTTCCAGGCTAAGCTGAGTTGGGCTGGGTCTGAAAGGTGGAAACCAGCAATTAGAAGAACCTGTAGAAGAGAGACATGCAAGAGCAGAGAAATACTGGTCACGTGTGGTTAGCAAATTCTGGCTTTTTCAAGTCTATATTTCTAGCCTGGACTCTCTTCCAAATTCCAAACCTTGTGTCTGGCCCTCCTGTTGGAAAATACGTTAGAGCCACCATGTCAAAGCCACCTGTGTCATCTTCTTCATCAAACCGGTACCATGATTGGCTCTTTTATTTCTCTCTCTCTCTTTTTTTAAAGATTCTATCTATTTATTCATAGAGACAGAGAGAGAGAGGCAGAGGGAGAAGCAGGCTCCATGCTGAGCCCGACATGGGACTCCATCCAGGGTCTCCTGGATCACGCCCTGGGCTGCAGGCGGCGCTAAACCGCTGCACCACCGGGGCTGCCCTCTTTTATTTCTCTTGAAGTACACAACCAGTCTGCTCATCACCTGCTAGAAACTTCAGTCATCTCTCTCCTTTAAGCCTTCACACATATTAGTCACAGAGACTTTAATCAATTAAAAAATTTTTTTTCCGGGATCCCTGGGTGGCGCAGCGGTTTGGTGCCTGCCTTTGGCCCAGGGCGTGATCCTGGAGATCCGGGATCGAATTCCACGTCGGGCTCCCGGTGCATGGAGCCTGCTTCTCCCTCTGCCTGTGTCTCTGCCTATCTCTCTCTCTGTGACTATCATAAATAAATAAAAATTAAAAAATTTTAAAAAAAATTTTTTTCCTCATCTGTCCCTCCTTCATGCCAGGCTCCCGTTATTACCTCACAGATCCCGCGTGGCAGGCACACCCTGCTTGGCTGCCCTGTATCTGATGTCCTTCCCCTTAACTCTGACTGGCCCTTTTACTATTGCTAAATATCCTGTCTTCCTTATCACAGAACCTTCCACAACTCCCCCTTACCACCGACTGCAAGAGAAAGTCCTCACCGCACGTTGGGTGGAGCTGACTTTTCTGGCCTTTTCTTATATTTGCACACAAGTGCTCCCTGAGCTTCATTGGTCAGATCACCATTTCCTGAATAGTTTGGCACAGGCACGGTGCTCTGCTGTACTTCTGTGGCTCACAATCTCTGCTACCCCACTTCTCTCTATCTAAACTCAAGAGAGCTTTCAAGACCCACCAAGCTTCCCCTTTTCCTGACACCTTTCTAAGGCAGCCCAACCTCCTTGTTTCCCTCGGGTTTCTGCTTGGATTGTTGATGCTCTTGATTTGGCAGTCAACCAAGCCTCTCTTGTGATGAACCTTCTAATAGTCATAAGGTCATAAAATTATGTTGCTGGGAAGGCTCTTACCATTCGGTTAATCCGATACTGTTTTGTAAAGAGACATGCCTGAGGTCGCATGGCTGAAATGTGGCAGCATCTGGGGTGGAACTCCCACAACCTTACCCCCAGCCTGGCAGTCCTTCTGCTTTGTCACACCTGTCTCATTGAATGCTGTGTTATTATTGAATCCTCCAGCTATTTTTGTATTTGGCATGAGTACCTGATGTTACCTCCAGCGCAGAGCAGGAGTCCGTATCAGGGTGTTAGATCTAACTGCTGGAACAAACAACCACCCACATCATAGGTCAGTGTGGTCAGCAGCTGGGGAAGGGAGGCGTCTACACCGCTTCACAGCCATTCAGGAATTCCAGGTTCCTTCCATCTCTTGGCAACATTACTTTTGATCTGTGGCCTCCAATGTCACTGCAAGGGAGAATGGAGATTCACATAAAGGAGATTTGTACCGGCCAGGCATGCAAGTGCGATTCACACTTCCACCCATATTCCATTAGCCACATGAACTCGACTGTGGGAAGTCTGGGAAATGTGGCCCAGAAAGAAAACTAAATGGAATTTGGTGAGCACGTAGCATCTTGCTCTGCCATAATAGATGTTTACAAATGTCAGTTCCGTTTGTCATTTTTCTTGTGTATCTCCGTTAGAAAACCTGTAAGCTCCTTATCTGCTGTTTTCTGTGTGCACCCCTCCCCACACCTCCAGTGCCTTGAGCGTAGTAAGGGCCCCAGTGGAATCATCACTCACAGAATGTCTGAAGATCCTATCATACGCATCAAACTGCCCTGGACAGGCAGAGTGGGCCTGACCTGGTGCATAGCTAGGGCTCACGTAGGGCTGACAATGCAGAGGACCAAGCTGCCTGGGAGGATTGCTGTCCGGTGAGCTGGATGCGTACATGCAGCTCTCTGGCCCATTTTACTTTCTATGTTATATTCCTTTGTCATTCAACGACTCTCTTTTTTCTTCTCGGTGATGAAAATGTATTACTTTTCAGAGCATAATGTGCTACATGTCATCAGATATTCTTGCCTTCCTCCAGTGGCCCAAGCAGTAAATCTTCGATTCAGCAAACGCTAATGAGCCTCAAGTGTATTCCATGTGCCGGTGATACAAGGATGACTAAACATGTCCCTTGCTTTTGAGAAGCTGAGTTCAAGAACTAGAATGAGGTGCTTGATAGAAGCATATGTCAAATGCTATGAAAGACAGGTTCCTCAGAAAGACAAGGCAGGAGGGGCATACCAAAAATCAGGCTCATCAATAATAGACAGTTAAACGCTACATTTTATTTTTAATTAAACAAAAAGCCTTCTAAGATCTGTTTTTATTTGAGTTAGCCAAGAGAAGGAAAGAGGACAGTGTCATATGACAATTTACTTTGCTAGGACCATGGTAGACAAATGTAACATCTTGTGCCTCTTTTGTCCTCCTAAAATCAGATGTGTCAGAAGAACTGGATATAAAACTTTCTCTCAGAAGAGCAGAGAGAATGGAAGATACCTCAGAAGAATGTGAAAATACTTCCTCTTTGGTTGCATTTGAAAATCTCAAGGCAAATGTAACTGATATAATGTTAATCTTGCTAGTGGAGAATGTAAGCGGCCTGTCCAGTAATGATTTCAAAGTGGAAGTATTACGAGATTTTGATGTTGCTGTAGTTACCTTTCAAACGCATACAGGTAAGTTCAAGTAATGCTGCATTTGCCAATCTTCTTTGCACCGCACTTTGGGATCTGAGACACTCAGCTAATAGAATCTCTCTGAAAGTTTGACTTTTTCCAGTAGCTAGTAAGAGAAGATTCCAAGTTAGAATAGATGCTTTTTTATTTTGAAAGAGAAGATTTGTTTTAAAACTGAATTCTGGTATGTTCAGTAAATCAGACTTTATTGTATGAGGGTGTGTGTGTGTGTGTGTGTCAGTGTTAGAGAGAGAGAGACACAGAACAATAGACACAGATTATACACCCAAATAGAAATCTACAGTCTTAGGTTATTAAAGTGATTCTAAGGAGTTGAGTCAGCATTTTCACGTGTTATCTCACTGGGAGAAGTAAATATTGATCTGTGTTACCAAACTGGACTTAATGGAATGTAATAATGATAATAACAGCAGACACTCATATAGAGATACTGTAAGTCAGGGACTGTGTGCCAAGCCTGTGCCATGTGTCAATGTATTTATTCCTTTTAACAACCTTTTGAGATAATTGTTATCACTCCTCATTTTATAGTCGAGGAGCCGGAGATGCAGAGATGCTAATCAATTCTTGGATTTGAACCTCGGCAGCCCACCTCTACACAGCCTGTTGTCTTGTTTCCTTTACCCTATATTTCCTTAGTACTAGCATGGTCATCCCATATGCAGGAGAGTAAGTGCACGTGATGCAGGAAATGAGTGCTGTTCAAGGTCTGTGTGTGGAGTTATCTCCAGAAACACCAGGGATTCTTCTGTTCTATTCCGAGCCTTCACTGTCCCATGGCCATGGTAGGAGAATGGCTAAGTAAGAGCACAGGTCATGAAGTCAAAATTCTAGCTCAACCATTTGACTAATTCTCTGAGGTCGTCCAAGTTACTACCTTCTGGGCTTTGCTTTTCTCATCTATAAAACAGAGGAAAAAACACCTACGTGATACAGCTTCTAAGAGGGTTTAATGAGATAATGTGTGCAAAGCCCTTCATATAGTACCTGAGACATAGTAAGAGCTCAGTGAAGGGTGCTATTCTTATTTCAAATGTATAATTATTTTTTATAAAGGAAAAACTAAGTGGACTTGCTTTTGTTCATTAATCACACCTACTATGTGTGATTAGTGCTATGTGCCAGGCACTTGCCTACGTGCTGAGGGTACCTAGATGAATAATTCTTGGCTTGCTCTTGAGGAACTCCTGTGGAGTTGGAGACTCATAAGTAAATGAAAAATGAAGATGTGAGAGGAGAAGCTGCCTCTCTCAGCCATAAAACAGCAGGCTTCAGGGAAGGGGGGGGGGACCCAAACAAGGTGGCTTGGTTTTGCCTTGCTTTCTCCAGTCTATGAGGTCGATGCTCCAGTGGTCCCAGTCTCCCAGGTCCCCAGTACACTGTTGTTTCCTGCCACTGCTCTTCACTCTGCCTGAAAGCTCTCCTCCCCTTATCTATCTGCTAAACTCTTCTTCATCCTTCAGAACTCAGATCAGCAACTACCTTCTCTGGGAGTCCTTGTGGGATTTCCACTTATTTATCCTCCTGCCTCATCTGATCCCGCAATAGGCCATTTGTGTACTTTCAAGACTCCCTCCCTCCCTCCTTCCCAGATAGTGAACTTTCAAGGACTTGTTATATTCATCTCTCTAACCCCAGGTCAGCACAGTGCGGGCACATCATGGGCCCACCTTCGGTATTTATTAATTTGAAAGAGATAATCAGAGTCCTGAAGGAGGAATAGGACCAAGACAAAAAAAATTAGAGATTTTAGATATAGGTGATTATATATACTGAGGCAAAAGAGAATAGGGTTTTCAAAATAATGGCTAGTTTTGGGGACAATATGGAAAATAAAATGAATGGCAGGAAATAACCAGAAGTGATGTTTGGTAATTACTTTGGAGTCAAATACCCAACCAAGGGCATTTTGAGCCTAAGGAGCATGAACTGATTCCTACAGGTAATGGGAAGCCATGGTAGGACTTGAGAAAAGAATGTAGTGAGAGGATTTGTATCGTAGAGAGAGCACCCAGGTAGGACGTCAAGGGGGGTTGGAGAGAGCTATGACTGCAGGTGAGGACACAGCTCCGGGGCAGAAAGCCAGGTGAAACATTCACGTGTGTATAACCAACAGAGACTGGGAGTTGTAAGGATGCAAATTCTCACATAGAAATTAAAATCTTGCCTCTAAAAATTGAGCGCTTAAAAAAATAAAAATAAAAATTGAGTGCTTAGCTATCTTCTTTATCTCAATTAATATTCAGACAGTTTCTTCTGTATAATATAAAGGTATGATCATAATTTCCTGACTGATCTATCGATTGATTTTGATTTGTAGATGCCATCAAATTTGTTGATGATTGTGCCAGGCACCATTCAGTGAAACAACTTCAGCTTTCTCCAAGACTTCTGGAAGTGACAAAAACAATCAGGGTTGAAAACTTGCCACCTGGTGTTAATGACTATAATTTGAAGTGTTTATTTGAAAATCCACAAAATGGAGGAGGAAGAGTTGCCAGTATTGAATGTTTTCCTGAAGAGAATTCGGCTCTGATTGAGTTTTTTGACAAAAAAGGTAACATCTATGAGCCTGATTCTGTGAACCTACCTGACATAATCTAAACCATTTTAGCGGAGCTTAAGTTATCAGTTAGGTTCTAATGCGTTTTACTTCTTATTCATAAGTTTCACTGGAAATCCAATTAGTAATCCCGTTCTCTGGGTTATGATAGTTAATGAGTCCAGTGATTTAAACTTTAGAGAAGCAATGCTAAGTTTTGAAAGACATAAGGAGATTCTCTCATGAGTTTCTACCTAGAGTGAAAAATATATAATTCGTAGACTCTTTGAAATACTGTATATAAAAAAGACTGGGAGTTGTAAGGATGTAAATTCTCACATAGAAATTAAAATCATGTGTGTTTCAGCTGTACACTTGGTAGAAAATCTCAATTTCAACAAGGTTAGGTAAAGAAATATTCAGAAACACGTACACTTCCTATAAAGTATCACTACTTCCCCTTTCTCCTGTCAGTCTCATCATTCAGAAATTAATAGGGACAGTAAATGGCATCCAATGGATGTCTGCTAGATTGTTCTTTGCAGCAACCCTGTGAAAAACCATGTCCAGCTGAACTTCATGGAATCATTTCTGAGGGTTTTTTGGATATTAGATGGCCAGTTCACTGAGACATGTAGACTCAGCTTGGAGATTCCACTTGGTGTTCGGAGGTGGAGGTTGTGGAATAGGAATCAGGGGGGCTGACTTCTTAGGGAGAGGAGGAACAGTGGGCTTGGGATTAATGGGGGGAGCATGAGACATGATCCTGCGGCATTCCACCCACTGAAGATAAACTGCTTCATGGGAGATATATGGAGGAAACTCCCTTTGGCTTTGATGAGTTGGGGAAACTGGAGTGAAGGTATGGTTTGGATTAAAATGGAATAAAAGTCCTAGTGTGTTCCTTGGGCAAGGGGACAAAAGAGGTCACAATTGGTTTAAATCTCCCTGAACCTGGGCTTGGACCCAGGGAGAGAGCTACGTGAAGCTGCCTAGAAGTTAACCTCCCAATTTATGGTGGGTCTTCGAACGCTTGAAGGCCTGGTGCAGTTGGGTCTATCCTCAGGATGTCTGCATTACACGTGGATGACTAATAATAGGAACTATGTAATTAGGGTTATTTGCAGAGCTGCACCTGTGACCAGTTGGGCACTCTTCAAAGGTTCCGCTTCGTGACTATGTTGGCCATGCCTCCCCATCTAAACTCATGAACTCTCTGTTCTCCGTGGCCTGAGATACACTGATTTTTCCCTTTCTTTGGCTGCTCCCTCTTATAATTATGACTCACATTTGCATAGCTCTGCAGGGTGCTACAAAGTGTATTCGCAGACACTGCTCTGTGGACATTGCTAGTACTGTAATCCCTATTTTACAAATAAGAAACAGGCACAAAAAGGTCAAATAACTTGACTAAGGTTACACAGCTAGTAAGTGACAGAGCCAGTATCTGAACCTGGTTAGTCTAGCCCCTAATCTATGCTCTTAAGCTCTTCATTCTTTCCCAATCTCCTGTTCATCTATAACATTAATTTTTCCTATGGGCTATTTCACCACTTACAATGGGTTATTAGTAATGAGGCCAACTGTAGCAAAAGCTGGATTAAAAACATAATTTGCTAGCAACCTACATTTTACGTAGATTATTTGAGAGGAATAAATCAGGCACTTATTCTGGAATTACTTTGTTCAATTTTACAAGATCTGATTCACAAAATCTTAATGAGAGGAACTCTTATTGAATAACCTACTCTAAGTAAAATCTTTTGCTGTGTTTTCTGCCACAGTAGCTCACTGAATCCTAGTAATGCTGTGCATATAGTTACTTTTTCTTAAAGAGGAGGAAACAGGATGGAGAATTAAAGGCACAGCAAGGTGACATCTATGATGCTTCTTGAGTCAGATCAGAGTTCAAATCCTGGTTTTGATGCTTACTAGCTTTGTAATCTTGGGCAAATTACTTTATTACTTATTATTATTTATCTCTATATTTTAAGATTTATTTATTTATTTATTTATTTGAGAGCACATGCACAAGCAGGAAGGGCAGAGGGAGAGAGAGAATTTCAAGCAGACTTCATGCTGAGCACAGAACCTGACGCCGGGCTCGATCTCACAATCCTGAGGTCACGACCTGAGTCGAAACTAAGAGTTGGATGCTTAGCTGACTGAACCACCCAGGAGCCCCTATATATATTTTTATTGAAGTATAGTTGCCACACAATGTTATATTAGTTTCAGGTGCACAACAAAGTGATTCAACAACTCTATATGCTATGCTCACAAGTGTAGCTACCATTATCGCCATTCATACAGCATTGTCACGATATCGTTGATTCTATTCCCTTGCTGTACCTGTCATCCCTGTGACTTACTTATTCCATAACTGGAAGCCTGTATCTCCCACTGCCCTTTATCCATTTATCACAGGGGCTTCACCAATTCAACCAAGAGTCCACGAAGATTCCTTTTTCTCTACGTCTTCATCAATACTTGTTATTTCTTGTTTATGATACTAGCCATTCTGACAGGTATGAGGTAGTATCTCATTGTAGTTTTGATTTGTATTTCCCTGATGATGAGTGATGTTGAGCATCTTTTCATGTGTGTCCGTTGGCGATCTGGATGTCTTCTTTGGAAAAATGCCTACTCACTCAGGTCCAGTGTTGAGCAAGTTACTTTAACCCACCAAAGCCTATTTTCTCACCTATAAAATAAGGCTCACATTATTACATGCCTCAGAAGAATTTGTGAGGATCGAATAAAATGATACCTGCACATGGTGGGTCTCAGTACACATTAGTGGTCACTGGTCCTGCCCAGGCTCAGGGCCCATACAGAGCCATGTTGGGAAGTTCCAGCTATGTGTCTTGGCCTGTGAAGGCCATGTTCTTTTTGTGACATCCGGCTCCAGGCCTAGGAGACAATCATGCACAAGGTGAAGTTATTTTTCACATATTTCTATAAGGATGCTATTTTAATCCAAGGTGTTACTGGAATTCATTCTAATTATCTTCCTTAGACCCTTTTCACCTAATAACTAACACAAGGGAAAGAAGAGTACCCCCCAACACACACACACACACACACACACACACACACACACACACACATCCCACCCTAGGGACCACCCCAGCAGAAGTGGCAGAGGGGGATCATAGCAAGGACAAGGGGAAGGGCAGGACTTACTGAATCCGAGTCCCCAGGGCTGGGTTCTCCAACGACCATGAGTCTATCTTGTTTGGAAACCCTGGTAAAGGGGCAAGAGTGTGGGTTTTAGGGTTAGACAGATACTGACTGGCTCAAATCTTAGCTCAGATATTTGTCATTAACATGGTCCCATCTGAGTTACCTAACCTTCCCTAGCCTCAGTTCTATCATTTGTAAATAGGGGTGATAATAATAGTGCCTCTACTTCAAAGAGTTGTTGAGAAGCTTAAATAAATATGTGGAAAGAACTTAGAATGGCATCTGACACACAGTAAGCTCTGATAATTATTATTATGCTCTTTCTCTATTACTAGAGTCTAAATCAGCTAAGAAGCCTAAAACTGTGAGACTGTGCAAGAAGCAGCGTATAGCATGATTCTTACATGAGCTTTGCTTTGAGCACCAGAATATTCTTTGCACAAGGGCAAACATGACCCCCATATTTGTGAACAAATTCTTATCTATTTGTTAGCCTGGTGGTGATACAGCAGTGTTATCAGAAAACAGAAAATAGAATTTACTTAACAGAATTTCAACACAGAGTGATCTTGGTTGGAAAGTATTCCATTAAACAAAGGATACCTATGTAGGATTAATAAAAATCAATTTACACTTGAGCACTTTGAGAGTAGTGCTGCTTTCTAATAGCACGTTATAACATCAAAGCTTTACAATCATTAGGATTCTTTTTCCTCTAATAGTGAAGTGTTTTTTTTTTCCACTTGAAACATCACACTGGAATGATTTTATTTCTTTCCTTTTAAGTGTTATGCACCATCATGACGAAGAACCTTGAATTCAAACATATGCCACTCTCTGTGTTTCCGTACTATACCTCTCTGGGCACAGCCTTGTACGGAAAGGAAAAACCTCTGATCAAGCTTCCGGCACCATTCAGAGAACCATTAGATCTTCCCTTATGGAGGTTCTTGCAGCAAAAGAATCATCTGATCAAGGAGATAAATGATGAAGCGAGACGATGTCACTGTGAACTAATATGGTCTAAACTCAGTGCTGAAGTTACTATCAGACCTGCGACCACATTATTCTGTCTAGGTAGACTGAAAATCAGGACCTGGAGGGAAGATGTTTCGATGGCATTCTCTAGCATCAGGTCTAAGTATAAAGTTACTACGCTTACTGTGGACCCCACGGTGTGGGACACCGTAAGAAATCATTTAGAAGACGACAGGATTTTGATAGAGTTTGATACACTGACAGGGACTGTAACCTTAGTGGGGAAATCAGAGGATGTACAGAACGTGGAGCCACAAATCAAGGAATTAATAGAAAGTACCGTTCAAAAAATTAAGAGAGAAGAGCAAAGTCTAGAGGAAAAAGTGGCTCTTTCTCCCGGAAGGTATTCTCTTTTGTGTCACAGCAACGCCCTAGAGCATCTCCGCACTGAGTGCCCAGAGGTGGAGATGTGTTACGACAAAGCTTCTCAACACATGTGCTTCAAGGGTCTCCACGCAGATGTGAATAAAGCAAAGTGTGAAATACAGAAGAAGATGCACATCATGGTTCAAAAAAGCATCGAGCTTCCCCCTGAGATTTTCCAGTTTTTGCAACAAGTAGACTGTGTAGAATTCTCGAAGTCTCTTTTGGTGGCACAGAAAATTCTTGCAGTTTATGAGCTAGCAGGTACAGCTGTCGTCCTAACCGGCTATTCCTCTGAAGTCCTATCGGATGCCGCAAAGCAGATGGTCACCGCCTTAAGTTACAAGCGCCTGGACCTTAAGGACGGGGAAGTTCTTAAAGGCAGGAAATGGAAAGGGCTCACTCAGAGTTTGCACAGGAGACATAATTCGCCCTCTAGGACTGTGATCATCGACGAGCTCACTTCAGAAACCAAAGCCGAGGTCGTCATCGCCGGCTGCACGAGCCAAGTGAATGAAACCCACAGCTTGCTGTTCAACTTTGTGGAAAAGCACATGAGAGTAGAGCGACTGATCGAAATCGAGCCTCCCATCGTCATTGATTACTTGAGGAGAGAGAAGAAGCTCTGCTGGCAGAAGATGAAGAGGACAAACGTCCAGGTCATTTTCAACCCGGAGAACAGAGCCCAAGGTGTCCTGCTGATCGGGCCTCGGGCCAGGGTCCTGGAGGGCGTGAGGCTCCTGGGCCAGGTGCGGGAGGCCGTGCGCGTGGAAAGCCTGCAGGTGCACACGCCGGGGGCCAGCCGGCTCTTCCGGGAGAAGGCGCCCTATTACAGAAGCGAGGTCCAGCGGCGGTTCGGCTGTTGCCTGGAGCTGCAGGAGGCCGCAGGGGCGGCAGGCCGGGGCGACGCGCACAGGGGCCTGCCTCGGGTGGAGCTGCGCCCTGGGGTGGCCCTGGCCGTGCAGCGGGGTGACCTGACCCGCTTCCCCGCCGCCCAGGCCGTGGTGAGCCCCGCCAGCGGGGACCTGCAGCTCCGCGGGGGCCTGGCGGCCGCGCTGGCCCAGACGGCGGGCCCCGCGCTCCAGGAGGACTGCAGCCGGCTACTGAGGACGGCGGGCCCCATCCCTGTGGGCGGCGCCGTGGCCTCCACGGCAGGGAAGCTGCCCTACCGCCTGGTCATCCATGCCGTGGGGCCCCAGTGGAAGGACAGCGAGGCCTTGAGGTGCGTGTCCCAGCTCAAGGCGGCCGTGAAGCAGAGCCTGCGTCTGGCCGAGGCGCACGGCTGCAGGTCCGTGGCCATCCCTGCCATCAGCTCCGGACTCTTCGGCTTCCCCTTAGCTGTGTGCGTCAGCACTATCGTTCTGGCCGTCCAGGAAAGCTGCCAGCTGAGCCACGATGGGCACTCCCTGAAAGAGATTTACCTGGTGGATGCAGCGGAGAAGACCGTCCAGGCCTTCGCGGACACTGTGGCAGCGCTGGCCAAGGCCCCTGGACCCGCCGCCGTGCAGCCCGGCCCGACAGGTGTCCATGCAAGCGGACAGATGTCGCTGTCCCAGGGCAATCTGAGGGTCCTGCTGGTGAAAGGAGATGCACAGAGAGCTGCGGTGAGTGTCCCCGCCTGCAGGACACCATGGCGGTGCTGGGACCCCAGCCAGCCTGTCCCGGGGGTAGGGTGGGGGCGGGTAGGACCCAGGGGGAGACCCCGTACCCCCCTGACCCAGCCTCTCAGGTGGGGCTTTCTCAGAAAACTGGGCGAGTTCGCTGAGACATTTACCAACAGAGACTGGCCAGCCAATGGCGGGACCTGCGAGTGGTTTCCAGCCGATGTGAAAACCCGCAATATCTTACATCTATGCTCAGAGTCACCACTTCCACATTTGTGCTTTTCGCAGTGCCTTTACACCTGTCATATTTGGGCAGATCTGAAGTTAATTTCCTGCCAAACTTACTGAGAGCGGATACAGAAAAATCCGAGCAGAGGATGGGAGTCTTGTCAATGGCACTGAACCAGGGTCATCACTCCTCGGTGACCCATGCGGGGCAGCTTTGGAAATCACTTGCTCACGTCCCCTCTCCGGTCTTCTGGCGTCTTCATCTGACCCAATTTAGAACATCTCTGTCAGGTCCAACCAGTCTGACCACAGCTCAGACGTCCCGGGGTTGTGTTTGTGTAGGTTCCCTCCCAGGTGACAGCCCGTCTCCCTCTGCCTGGTGCACTGATTCCTGCCCCAGACCCCACCAGCCACTGGCTCTGCTCTCCTTCAGAAACCCTGTACTAGTTATATATCGATTTTTGACGGCTCTCTGCTGTCCTGGAGTGTTTTTTTTTTTAAGATTTTATTTATTTATTTGAGAGAGAGAGGCAGAGACACAGGCAGAGGGAGAAGCAGGCTCCATGTAGGAGCCTGACATGGGACTCGATCCCGGGTCTCCAGGATCAGGCCCTGGGCTGAAGGCGGCGCTAAACCGCTGAGCCACCCGGGCTGCCCCCGGAGTGTTATTAAATAAATATCTAGCACGACTTTGCCTTGGGTGGCATTTCAGTGTCTGAAAATAATCTTCATGGTTTCCCCACAGTAGTGCCAAACCCAGTGGCTTAAATATGGTAAACCCTGAGGAATGCTCTTTGTTAGCATCTGAAACAAGTTGGTTTCGTCTTTAAGGCTGACGTTATTGTCAACTCCGTTCCCGTGGATCTCAAGCTTAATAGAGGGCTCCTTTCCCAAGCCCTCTTGGCAAAAGCTGGGCCAAAGCTCCAGGAGGAACTGGACACGGTGGGACGAGCAGTGGCTGTTGGCATGGGCACAGTTCTCCAAACCAGTGGATGCGATCTGCACTGTCGCTACGTGCTTCACGTGGTGGCTCCGGACTGGGAAGAGGGCAGCACGTCTTCACAAAAGGTAGGGCCAAGTTTGCGGTTCTCTGGGAAACTGGGTAGCGCTTGGGATCCTCCTCTCAGTATCATGTAGGTTGGATCCTCTCCGTCTGTCACATTATCAGGACGTTCTATCACTATGGCCATTTCTTTCAGCCGTGGCTGACTTCTCCCGGGGAGACTAGTTAATAATATAAATGGACTATAGTGCTCAATCATTATTGGGGCTCAGGGAAGAGTTATTGAAGATGACACGTCTTCTGTGAGGATAGCAAGGTGAGGGCGTGAAGAATGGAAGAGAATGAAGGGTCAGAGCAGTAGTTGTTTTGCTGCTTTCCTTTGTTGCTAAGTGAGTTTGGATCTTTTCAGAGGGCCTCTGAGGTTTCCTTTTCTTTTTCCTTGTCTACTCCTGTACTGGCCTTTCCTTTTCTGCCTGCCCTTAGCCTCTCTTGAGAGCAGAGGAGTAGACAGAGATCATAGTCAAAGTTGCTAAATTCTCATCATTTTTGTTCTAACTCCCCTTTCTAGGAAAGATGCATAAATTTGTGCTTTGTGCTTTTCAGATCATGAGAGACATAATCAGAAAATGTCTGGAAATCACAGAGAGCCTGTCCTTAAGATCAATTGCATTTCCAGCAATAGGAACAGGAAATTTGGGGTTTCCAAAAACTATTTTTGCTGAATTAATAACTTCGGAAGTGTTAACATTTAGTAGCAAGACTCAACTGGCAGCTTTACAAGAGGTTCAATTTCTGCTCCACCCGAATGATCATGAAAATATTCAGGTACAGTCTCACTCATTTCTGGTTATTTGGGCAGCTGAGCCCTACTGTTCTCAAATGTCTTCTTGGTGGGTCTATTAGGTTGTTTCTTTCATGTATTTTCTGTACAGGAAAGTAAAGGAGTGGTGTAGACTAGTTGCAGCACAGCAAATGTCAAGCAGCAAATTTATGGATACAGAAAAAAATTTAACTTATTAAGGAAAACTTCAAACATAAGTAAAAGTAGACAAAATGGCATAATAAAATGCCTTGTACCCATCACTCTTCTTCACAATTATCAACCTATGGCCAGTATGTTTCATCTCTACCTCCATTTATTTCCCTTCTTCCTATATTATTTCCAAGCAAATCCTAGACATATGCTTCACCTATAAACAATTCAGTATTTATTTTAAACAGTAGGATCCTTTTTAAAAAGTAGTATAACCACAATACTGTTTCACACTTCAAATAAATTGAAAATCAGTCCCTTATTTCCTCTGTTGTGAATTCAATGTCCAAATTTCCAATTGTCTCATAAATGCCTCATTTTGTTTTTTGTTTTTTGTTTTTTTGGAGGGGCTGTTATTTTATTTATTTATTTATTTATTTATTTATTTATTTATTTATTTATTTATTTATTAGAGAGAGAGAGAGAGTGTGTGTGTGTGTGTGCATGCATGTAGGGAAGGGCAGAAGGAGAGGGAGACAAAGAATCTCAAGCAGACTCCCTGAGCGTGGATCCCTGTAATGGGCCCTGGCCCGATCCCACGACCCCAAGTCACCATCCTGAGATCACAACCGGAGCCAACACCAAGAGCCCGACACAGTTGAATAACTGACCAAGCCACCCAGGCATCTTTTTTTTTTTTTCCAGGCATCTTATTTTGTTTTTATAGCTTGTTGTTTGAATCAGAATCCAAATAAGGTCCATATATTGCAATAGAGCTGACATCCCTTAATCGTTTTTTAATCTAGGGGATTCCCTTTCATAGGAATCTAGAAAGTTTAGAACATAATATAAAAGTTGTAGTCCTCTAAATAGGAGGACAAACGGTTGTCTGTAAATAATGTCAGCACATCCCCATGGGCATAGGAGAGTTGAAACTAGGAATTCCAGAACCATCTTCAGTTGTAGCGAGTTCATCAACCAGCTGTCCTCTTTTACACACGGAGCTTGCCTGCCTGTCATCCCATCCCTGAGAGCCCATGCGCTGTGATCCTGGTTCTGTAGTCTCCCTGTGTCCCCCTCCCATTACTGGATCAACTTTTAGCAAAGAAGTTATACTTATTTTTTTTCTCCCCCTAAATCTCTCTTGTTTGTTTCAAAGGAGAAAGAAAGTGATGATTTGAGGATGTCACTACCAGGCAAAGAAATGAAATTCACAGGTTTATTAACCCTAGGATTAGGGTCCTCCAGAGAGAACTACTTTCTAGTGATTCCTCTCCTGGGACAAATTAAAATTAAAAAATGGAAGTGTTGCTGTCTTACGTGACTTTCTTTTACTACTATGTTGTTGTGGTGGTTGTTTTTTACAATTGGCAAGGTACTTGCTCTTACCGATTATGAAAAGAATATTCATTGTAGAAACTTTGAACCACACAAAATGTATACATTCTTTTAGTTGCATTTCGTCTTCTTTTATACATGTGTACTTTTAGAAGCAATTACAGGGATGCCTGGGTGACTCAGTCGGTTGAACAACTGCCTTTGGCTTGGGTCATGATCATGGGGTCCTGGGATCAAGCCCCACATGGGGCTCGCTGCTCAGCAGTGAGTCTGCTTCTCCCTCTGCCTGCCCCCTACTTGTGCTCTATCTCTTGCTCTCCCTCTCTCACTCATTCTCCCTCAAATGAATAAATAAAATCTTTTTTAAAAAGTGGGATTATATAATGCAACTTAATAGCATTTTTTCATTTAATAGTATAAAAAGAATTTCTCTATTCCATTAATAATTCTTTGAAAATGAGATTTTTGGTGGCTGTTAAATGTTCCAACACATGGATATACCAAAGTTTATTTAACCATTTCCCTGTTGGATTTTTGAACTTTTATCTTTTCTTTGCTCTACATAGTGTGTAATGAATATGCTTGTATTTATAACAGTTCACATATTTTAATAGTTTTCCTAGAATGAATCTGTAAAAACAGAATTATGTGTTATTTTTATAATTTCAAAAATCCATAATGAAAATAACACTTTCAGAGTTGTTCTCTCCTAAGTATGTGTGCATGCAAGATTGAAAGCCCTGATGAATCAAATTTATTCATCTACTGAGGATTGTAGTGGTCAAAATTGTCTTTGTATTTCCAGGCATTTTCAGATGTATTTGCCAGAAGGACTAATGGAAATGTCAGTGACACAATTCCCAAGGCTGAAGATGCACAAGGTTCCGTAAAGCTGTGAGATGATAAATTATTTCTAGTTGCTAAATAACTATTCAGTGAAAGACGGTAGTGATGCTTTTTAGGAAGGAATCAGTTAATGACAAGATATTAAATTATATCCCACACCCTTGAGTATGAAAGACATTGGTGTGCTTATGTGGTCTGAAGTGAAAGAGTAGGCAGGCAAAATTATATAGTCTCTGCACGACTTTTAAGTGGTGATGTGGCTATAATTTCTAAGGATAATGTCACATGTGTTTTCAGAAATAGATACATTTAAAGAGACACCACCAACCAAATGCTTCTCCTGTGTCAGATCTGCCATTGCTATATTTGAGTTTATCCAAACTCCTGTTTGGAGTTTGCTGGGGCTTCCTGAATCTGAATGTGTACTGGGGCTTTTTCACTCATTTCTTTAATTAGTTTACCATACCACACTTTCTCCAGTGCCCCAATAACATGAATATGAGGTGTTTTGATAGTGTCCCACAGGTCCCCGGCATCTCTCTCTTTTTTTTTTCCTTTCTAAAATCTCTTTTCCCCTCTTTTCATCACATTGGATAATTTCTGTTGATCCACCTCCAAGTTCATGGGCTCTTTTCTCTGTCCACTGCCAATCCAGTGAATTTTTTTATTTCAGATACTGTATTTTTTAGCTCTAAAACGTCCATTTGGTTCCTTTTTTAAAAATGTAGTTTATAGGGATCCCTGGGTGGCGCAGCGGTTTGGCGCCTGCCTTTGGCCCAGGGCGGATCCTGGAGACCCGGGATCGAATCCCACATCGGGCTCCCAGTGCATGGAGCCTGCTTCTCCCTCTGCCTATGTCTCTGCTTCTCTCTCTCTCTCTCTGTGACTATCATAAATAAAAAAAATGTAGTTTATAAACTGCAGAGCCTCCTATTTTTCCATTCCTTCCAAATCATTTTCATGCATTCAACTGCGTTTATTTTGACCTCAGGGAGCATAGTTACAGCAGATGCTTTAAAGTCTTTGTCAGGTAATTCCAACATCTGGATCATCTTGAGATTAGCATCTGTAATTGATGATCTCAATCCTTGAGAACTGGTCACATTTTCCTGGTTCTTTATACGACAAACAATTCGGGATTACAGACTGGGCATTTTAAATACTATGTTGTGAAACTTGGTTCCTATGGAAATCTATTGGAAAATGGTGATTGGTTTGTTTTAGCCAGCAGTCAGTTAAGTTCATTCTAAGTGCTCTGTCTCACCTTCTGTGTGGGCAGCAGTTTCTTTCTTTATTAAAGATTTTATTTATTTACTCAAGAGAGACACACAGAGAGAGGCAGAGACACAGGCAGAGGGAGCCCAATGCGGGACTCGATCCTAGGACCCCAGGATCATGCCCTGAGCCAAAGGCAGATGCTCAACTACTGAACAACTCAGATGTCTCACAGGCAGCAGTTTCAATGGTAATTTAGTTCTCAAGGCCTTTGCTATGTAGCTTGCATCTGCCCCACATGTGCAACTCCAGGTGAGCTCGAATTTATCCCACTTTATACACGGAATACTGGCTACCTTCTCCAGCTCTCCTGTCTGGGACTCCTACATTCTCTGGTTCAAGGGAGCCCATTTTCTAGGTCCTCTGTCCAGAAAGACAGGGTTCTCTGGGAGCTTAAGCTGCCTGTTCAGTTGCCTCATAATTTTGTGTGGTAAGGGTTGCCCTTGTGGGCACACAGTGGAGAGAAAGAGGAAGAGGGAGAGGGAGAGAAAGAGTGAGCCAGCCACAGGTATTGTCCCTACACACAAATACATGCTTTTCTTTTTAAGAATTTTTTTTTTTTAATTTGTGAGAGAGAGGGAGCAGGAGAAGGGGAAGGGCAGAGGGAGAGAGAGAATCTCAAGCAGACTCCTCGCTGAGCTTGGAGCCCCACATGAGGCTCAATCTCACAACCCTCAAATCATCAACTGAGCTGAAATCAAGAGTCAGACACCCAACTGACTGACTCACCCAGGCACCCCCACATACACGCTTTTCAGACCATAAGGGCCTTTCCTCTTGATTCCTCTGGACAGAAAGGACCGAATGTTTTTCAGAGTTTTAGCTTCCTGTGGTGCCACTGTGGAGTTCTGCAGCTGGGCTCATCTTGAGGCAAGGCTTGAATTAGAAAAGGAAAAATAGGGACAATCATGAGGATTCCTTCTTACACTTTTCAGCTCACAGGGACCCATTTTCTTTTTCTAATCCTCTGGCCACAAAAGTGGGGATTCTTATTGCATAGTTCTGCAACTGGGGCCACCTTCAGGAGAAAAGAGGAACATTCTCAAAACAAAATAAAATGGGAAACTCTCCCTCCCCTTTACAGGTGGCTTCTTCAAGTTTCGACTCCCTCCCCCAGCCTGCCCACTGTTTACTTTTCAGGTCTCAGTTAGTGGCTTTTCGTATTTATCCTGCACTTTTAGTTGTAATTCATGAGTGGGACAGGTGCTTGGGGTCCTGACGTTACCTTGGCCAGCAGCAGAAGTCCACATTTGATACGTGTTAGATTTTATAATCCTTTCCCAGAAACTGGCAATCACTGGAGCTCAGAGTCAGGGCTGGTTAAAGGCTGGAGATCACAGGGAGGGGGAAGAAGAAGTATGAGAGGAATGCATCTGAGGAGTCTGAGATCTAGGTTGTTCTTCTGTTGCTGACTTCGTTGGGGACTCCATTTCTTTTCTTCTCAGGTTCCTATGGGACTGTGTCTAGCCCAAATGTAGACATGCATGAAATGAAGATTGGTCCCATCATCTTCCAGGTGGCCTCTGGAGATATCACCAAAGAAGAGGCAGATGTGATCGTAAATTCAACATCGAAGACATTTAATCTCAAAGCAGGTACTTCACTTGTAGGATTTTGAGTAGTCTAATAGTCAGCTATCCTACAGTTGCTATCATCAAACTGGTTTCTACAAATTTGGCTTATTAATATTAACAATATTAAAATTATTTTGACATGGTTTCTAATAATTGGTAACAGTTAATTTATAAGTTTTTCTTCTTTCTTATCAGAAATACCCAGGTTATAGGATTCTTTGATGATTGAGAAAGCTTTTTTAGATGATGAAGCAATCTTTCTGATCCAGATATACTATTCTGATTTTTAAAAATATTTCTTTATTCATGAGAGTCACAGAGAGAGGCAGAGACACAGGCAGAAGGAGAAGCAGGCTCCCAGTGGGGAGCCCACTGTGGGATGGGATCCCAGGACCCCCGGATCACGACCTTAGCTGAAGACAGATGCTTAACCACTGAGCCACCCAGGGGCCCCACTATTTTGATTTTTTAAAAATTCATTTTTGTAACCCTCTTGCTTCTCTCCTGTAGGAGTGTCCAAAGCAATTCTAGAATGCGCTGGACAAAATGTGGAAATGGCATGTTCTCTCCTAGGTAAGGCACAGTATTGTTTTTTGGTTCAAAATTGTAAGTGGAATGCTGAATATGGGAGGCTTTGGAGAGGCTGAGGAAAGCCTTGGGACTGGGGAGACAACATGTAAATCTTAAAACCATATATTTGACCAAAGAATTCTAATCATAGACAATTATTTTTTAAAAAAAATTTTTTTTATTTATTTATGATAGTCACAGAGAGAGAGAGAGAGAGGCAGAGACACAGGCAGAGGGAGAAGCAGGCTCCATGCACCGGGAGCCCGACGTGGGACTCGATCCCGGGTCTCCAGGATCGTGCCCTGGGCCAAAGGCAGGCGCCAAACCGCTGCGCCACCCAGGGATCCCTAATCATAGACAATTAGAAGTGAAAAAGTAATTTCACACTTAAAAATAGAAGAAATATTCCTCAAAGACCATAGTTAGGAGTCTTTTTTCACATAAAATGCTTTATGTGTCAAACCAAACATTTTGCTTTTTCTAAACACCCAAAGAGTGGGTTCTGTATCTAATTTTGCATCTCTGTCTTATGTTTCCCAGCTCAAAAGGGCAACAGTGATTATATAGTTACAGAAGGTGGATTATTGAAATGCAAGAATATCATTCACGTCATTGGTGGAAATGATGTCAAGAAATCCATCTCCTTTGTTTTGCAAGAGTGTGAAAAACGGAATTACTCATCCATTTGCCTCCCAGCCATTGGGACAGGTTTGTAATCTCTGGATGTCGAGGTGTCCACCTTTCCTTTGCTCTGGTGCTGACTGTTAATATAGTTAACGCAGAGTCTCGGTAAGGGTGGCTCCTCACCCCAAGGCAGCCCCTAAGGGAGTAAGCAAAACTGTGGGTGGTTTAAATGAGAGGAAAAATTTGTATGTGACTGCTTCCATGGCTTTTCATGGGACTTTTCCTGGTCTTACCTAGACAGTAAGCTTGAGAAACAAGATATGGAATACGCTGGAAAAAGAAAAAGACTTGTTCAGGTGGCCACCTTGAACCCAGCAAATCAGCTAAAATCTCACTGACTAGCTGGAAAAGACTTCCTAGATGCTTATGGATAACTTATGTGCAAATTATTATAGATTATAGCAGATAGCTAACAGCTCCAAGTATCTTACAAAATTAGCTTAGCTGGAATTGGGTCCCCAAAGACATCTGGAAGAATAAGGATACATGAATATAGTCAGGTGACTGAACAAAAAAGAAAAAATATCTTTTTAAAGAGCATGATATTTCAACATATATTAGCATCTTTTGCTTTTTATGGACCTTTTGAGGACATTAATGAGCCCAAAAAGGTTAATTGCGCTTTGTAACACAGAGGAACACAGTGAGCTAAGGCAACTTGGCAGAGCAGATATGAGCAGCTGATACCAAAAGTTAGATTTCTGGATCCTTTGTTCGTTGTTGGGCTATTGGCTTCCTGACATAATGGAAGAGAAACTCCCCCGTGCTTCTAGGACCTCAAAAGTGTTTGCTCATACATTGCTAGAAAAGCCCATGATGAAATACTTGGGCAGTGGGCATTCATTCTGCGAGGGCCGGAATCACCAAATTATTTCTCAGCCTTCCCAGTTGGATCTTCTCCCCAGCCCCCAGTTTTATTATCTGCCTTTCCAGGAAATGCCCAAAAAGACCCAGATAAGGTTGCTGATGCCATAATTGATGCCATTGAAGACTTTATACAGAAAGGAATGCTCAAGTCTGTGAAAAAAGTTAAAGTTGTCATCTTTCTGCCTCATCTACTGGACGTGTTTTATGACAGCATGAAAAAAAGAGAAGCATCTCAGTCTTCTCCCCAACAGTCTCTGGAGTCTAAATTAAAATGTGAGTTGACCATTTTTATGAAATGCATGTTCCTGATACTGATGTCACATGAGAAATAGCTAATCTTTAGCAAACCATCAGAAAGAGAAATTAAGAAAACAATCCCTTTTACAATTATCCCAAAAGAATGAAATACCTAGGAATTAATTTAACCAAGAAGGTAAAAGACCTGTACTCTGAAAGCTATGAAATTTCTATGAAATTGAAGATAGCACAAATGAAAAAATTTACCATGCTTATAGGTTGGAAGAATTAATATTGTTAAAATGTCCATGCTACCCAAAGCAATCTACAGATTCGGTGCAATCCCTATCGAAATCCCAATGTCATTTTTCACAGAAATGGATCAAAGAATCTTACATTTGTATGGACCCACAAAAGACCCCTAATATTCAAAGCAATCTTGAGAAAGAAGAACAAAGCTGAAGGCATCACCCTTCTTGGTTTCAAACTACATTACGAAGCTATAGTAATCAAAACAGTATGGTATTGGCATAAAAACAAATAGATTAACGGGACAAAATAGCCCAGAAATAAATCCATGAATGTACAGGTCTTCCTTCACCTACAATGGGGTTACATCCTGATAAAGCCACTATAAGTTGAAAATTTTGTAAGTAAAAAACATAGATTTAACATATCTAACCCACTGGACATCATAGTTTAGCCTAACCTACCTTAGACATGCTCAAAACACATTAGCTTATGGTTGGATGAACTCATCTAACACAAAGCCTATTTTATAATAAAGTACTGATTATTTCATATAATTTATTGAACACTGTAATGAAAGTGAAAACAGAATGTCTTTACGGGTACAGAATAGTTATAAGGATATTGGTTGTTTACCCTCATGATTTCCTGCCTGATTGGGATTTGCAGCTTGCTGTCCCTGTCAAGCATGACAAGAGAGTCATTACTAGCTTAGGAAAAGATCAAAATTCAAAGTGTATCATTTTCATACTATCATAAAGTTGAAAAAATCCTAAGTTGAACCATTGTAAGTTGGGGACCATTGGTGTGGTCAATTAATTTACAACAAAGGAGTGAAGAATATACAATGGGGAAAGGATAGTTTCTTCTATAAATAGTGTTTGGATGCTTGCTTCAGCAGCACATAAACTAAAATAAATAGTGCTGGGAAAACTGGACAGCCAGTTTTTTGCAAAAGAATGAAACAGGATTACTATCTTATACCATACATAAAAATCCACTCAAAATGGATTAAAGATCTGAAACCATAATACTCCTAGAAGAAAACATGGGGAGTAAGTCCTAGATGTCAATCTTGGCAGTGATTTTGTTTTTGGATTTGACACCAAAGCACAAATAGCAAACTACCTCAAACCAAAAAGCTTCTGCATGGCAAAGACGACTATCAATAAAATGAAAAGGCAGCCTATAGGATGGGAGAAAATATTTGTAAATAATATATCTGATAGGGGTTAGTATACAAAAGGGTTAATATATGAAGAACTCACACAACTCAATCAGAGAAAACAATCTGATTTTAAAATGGGCAGAGGATATGAATAGATATTTTTCTAAGGAAGACATACAGATGGCCAATAGACACATAAAAAGTGCTCAACATCACTAATCATCGGGGAAACATAAAGAGATATCACCCCACCTGATAGAATGGCTAATATCTAAAAGACAAGAAATAACAAGTGTTGGTGAGGATATGGGGAAAAGGTACCCTCATGCACTGTTTGTGGGAATGCAAACTGGTTCAGCCACTGTTGAAAACAGTATGGAGGTTCCTCAAAAAATCAGAACTACCATATCATCCAGAAGTTCCATTTCTGGGTATTTATCTTAAGATAATAATAAAAGATATCTGCACCCCCATTATTCGTTGTAATGGTATTTACAAAACTAAGACATGGAAAAACCTATGTGTCCACCAACAAATGAATGGATAAATGATATATTTTATATATATATAGTATATATAAATATATATATAGAACAATATATTGTATATATATATATACACACATACACAACACACATATAATATGTACATGTGTATTACACACATATGCGCACACAATGGAATATTATTCAGCCATAAAAAAGAAGGAAATTCAGCCATTTGTGATAAAATTAATGGACCTAGTAGGTATTATGCTAAATTAAATAAGACAGAGAAAGACAAATACTGTTTGATCTCATTTATATGTGGAATCTAAAAAACAAACTCATAGATCCAGAGAACAGATTGGTGGTTGCCAGAGGAAGCACGGGTTGGTGTTGGGAGGTGAAGAGAGGTGAAAAGGTGGTCAAAAGGTACAAACTTCCAGTTATAAGATACTTAATTCCTGGAGGTGTAATGTACAGCATGGTGACAAAAAGAGAGAGAAGTAGCTAATCTTCCTTTCTTTTCTGTTTTAGCATCTGTGAGTTCCCCAAGTCAGTCTCCACAAAAGCAGAATCCTTTGGTTTTGAAAAAGAAAACAGAATCAGCAAGTTTTCAGGTGTGTGGTGAAAATGTAAAATGTATGAAAAATGCTCTCTCCTGGATACAGGATCTGATTACAAAGGAACTGAGTCCTTACACCAATGAAGATGAGTGTATCAAAGACTTTAATGAAAAAGAATATCACAAATTGAATGAGCTGCAGGAGAAATTAAATATTGCCATTTGTTTGGACCGTGAAAGACCTTTGATTGAGGTTTTTGGAACTGGCAACGATTTGACACAGGCTAGAAATGCAATTGAGGAAATGATCAAGGGAATTAGATTGGCCAAAGAACAGAAATCCCAGGCAGATTTTATCAGTGAATTTATAGAATGGCAATATTACAACAATGGCACTTTTCATAGTTTTGACAAAATAACTAATCTGCAATTGGAGAATGCAAGGAAGGCAAAGAAAAGGACAACTCTTGTAAAAGTTAATCATAAGAGCTACACAGTGGACCTCGTCACAAACGTTGCTACAGATGCAAAAGGACACCATTTACCTGTTAAGCGCTTTATGAAATCTGAAGGTGAGTCAGATCATGTGCTCGTTATCCATTATTGCACACCTTCTTTGGACTTAACACTATACATACATCAAAATTGTAATCAAGTAGAGAAAATTCAAGCAACTCTTATGGAATGAAATAAACTTGGTCTCTAAGCTTAAGGAGCTTACCTTATGGCTTATGACTGGGGAAATGTAGCATGGGTGCATTCAACAGTCTGAGGATGACCATCTTCATGGTAACAAGACCCAAACCTTGCGTTTGTTTCCATCTCTACAGTTTATAGGCTTCCCAGAGTGTGTGGGTAATGGAGCTGTGGAGGTAATGGCTGTTGCAGGCAGGAGAGGAAAAGCCAAGGGCTTTAAAGAAAGGTGGCCCAAGGTTTTCTAGAACAAAAGAAGACAGTCTGGTCAGTGTGGGCCCTCTCTGTGCCTGTGACTGATAACCCAGGGAGGATTGGGAGCCTGTAGGATCTTCTCTCAGAATTCACTCCCTCTCCTGCCCTAACCATAAGGTTTCCTTAATGTACGCATCAGGAAGCAGCCTTCAAATTCTCTGACTGGATCTGCTCCCCACGAAGGGGGTGCTTGTGTTGTGTGGAGGGCCATTCCTGCTTTTGAACCACACAAGTCCTCCACCGACACTAGTAAATTGACTTTCTGTACATTATCGTCATCTCTTGTGAGATGAGTATGAATGAATTCCTCAGACTCTGAGCAACCCTAGGGAAATGACAAATCAAGTATAATATTCTGTTTAGCAGAGGAAAAAGAGAGCTACCACCACCACCTGCCTCTGAGCAAAACCTGCCCTCCACCCAACTCTTAAGGATGCAGGGAACAATAATGAAGGAATGGATGGAGGGCCTTGTGATAGTGAGGAGTTCTTGCAAAAACCCACACTGTTGGTAACAAGACCATTGTAGGGAAATGATTTATTGTTAAATTATTAAATTATGACAGATTAGAGGCTGAACAGAATATGCAGCTGTGTCATACTACACCAACGATTCTTAATTCTGAGCATGATCAAACTTAATTAAGATGCAGGTACACAAGCTCCACCCCTCAGAGAGTCAGTAGATCTTTGGGGTTTTTTTCTCTTAACAAGCACTATAGTTGGTTCTAATGTAGGTTGTCTGTGGGGCGCACTTGGAAAAACATTCCCCTAGAAAGATAGGGAACTTCTTGGACACGTCGAGTTAGGAGATTGTAAAGTAGGAACACAGATGATACTCAGTTCTTCAGTGCATACCAGGAATGTGCAGGTGGGCCTTCCCAGGTGTGTGGTCCTCAAATGTCCTCCTTGCAGTGGTGATCCCTGAGCACTGGAGTGATATGAAGCAGCAGGATGTCTGTGTGGTTGAGCTACAGCCTGGTCATGCAGAATATGACACAGTGGCAACCAAGTTTAATCAGACCTGCTCACACCTCTACATAGAGAAGGTAAGCCTTCTGCTGACATGGCGTCTCTTAATGGTGGAAATAAGTTATATCATGGTCCTGGATAGATACATTTTCATTCGTTTTCCAACACTTTTTTTTTTGCACAGAATTAGAATATTTTATGGTAATCGGATTCTAGATTGTAGATTCTACTCGTCACCATAATTACAGATACGCTAAGATTGTTAAAAATGAAATTAACCGTCTTTCCAAGGTCTGTTTTTGTGAAATACTGGATCTAAAAAGATTTCTGAATGCAGAAAGGTGACACCTGGCATTGAATTTGTTGTTTACTTTTTATTTGTGAAAAATAATGGTCCTATCTGTGTCTTGCCAAAGGCTCTTGGACCAACGGAATATTTCCCCTTGTTGATTTGCAGATTGAGAGGATCCAGAATCCACATCTCTGGAATAGCTACCAAACAAAGAAGAAAGCCATGGATGCCAAGAATGGGCATAAAAACAATGAGAAGCAGCTCTTCCATGGGACAGATGCTGACTCGGTACCACATGTCAACCACAATGGCTTTAACCGCAGTTATGCCGGAAAGAACGGTAAGGAAGCAAGGGATCCAGCTGCTCCAAATGGGGTGTCAGTCATGAGAACCCAAACTGGTGAGGGACAGTGTGGATTGATTGCATTGTGTTCTCTCATGGTTTGTTGGTGGCCATGCTGCAGCCAGAGTTTCAGTGTAGGTCTCATTATATTTCATCGCAGAAGGACTGATTGGCCCTCTGGGGTGGAGGAATGATTTTTAAAAATTAAAAACACATGAAAAATATTTTTAAAGATGTTTTGGAGAGAAGAACTGAACATTGTTTTAACATTATTTGACATATTGGGTCAACTCATCAGATTATAGACTAAACTGAACTTTTTTTTTTAAGATTTAATTATTCATTTGACAGAAAGAGAGAGAGAGAGAGAGAGAGAGAGAGAGAGAGAGAGAGAGAGAGAGAGAGAGAGAATGAACACGACCAAGGGGAGCAGGAGAGGGAGAAGCAGGTGCCCCACTAAGCAGGGAGCCCAGTGTGGGGCTCGATCCCAGGACCCTGGATTCATGACCTGAGCCGAAGGCAGACACTTCACCGACTGAGCCACCCAGGCACCCCCTAAATTGAACTTCTTAAAAATGTTTTGTTTTTCTCTTCACAGCTGTGGCGTATGGAAAGGGAACCTATTTTGCTGTCAATGCCCGTTATTCTGCTAATGATACCTACTCCAGACCGGACAGAAATGGGAAAAAGCATATGTATTACGTGAGAGTACTTACTGGAACCTACACACGTGGAAATCAGTCACTAATTGTGCCTCCTCCAAAGAGTGCTGATAACCCTACTGACCTGTATGACACTGTCACGGATTGTGTTCAAAATCCCGGTTTATTTGTGGTATTTTATGACTACCAGGCTTACCCAGAGTACCTCATTACTTTTACCTATTAACGTTTTTGGTGTCCTTCCCAGAAGACCTTGCTCATCTATACATATGGAGTTGTAAAACAAGTCTTAGATTCCCCCCCCCCCTTACAGCTTTTTCTAAGATCAAGGGATCCTTGTCACTGAAACAGACTTTCTTCAGCTTCTCCATCATTGGAATGAACCTATCTTAAGAGCAATAAATTTGAGAATTTAACTCAGATAACTTAGTTACAACTGTGTGTCTACAACTGTGGACATCAAATCTGAAGAAGGAAAGAACAGGTTTGTATTTTCGGGAAGAGAAAAGAAAGCTCACCTTAAAGATAGAGGGCACAGCTAGGCAATGTCAGCTGCTGCTGGGGACAGCTGGTATCACATCAGGAAGCCATATTCCTGTGAGGGGCACAGGATTACTGAGTGGATAGGATGGCTGACTTCCATGGGGGCAGGGATGGTGTCTAACTCTTTTTTTTTTTTTTTGGTCCCTGGCCTGAGGTCTGTGCCTGATGTAAACAGATGCTCCAGAAACATTTCATAAACCAACTAAGAAGGAAAAAGCCTAGTTAGACACCAACCCAGAGTAGAGGCCATCTCTTTGACATCCTTGACTTGTCACTTTGCCTTAAATCGAACAGATTCCGTGATGGGGAACTCCATTCTTCACGAACTGAACCATGACCTGTGGGACAGGTCCAGTTGGGGTTCTGTGCCTTGCACAGGTCAGGGGCTGTGGTCTAGTGTGTGGTCCAAGGGAACTGGATCCCACTGGCTCTGTGCAGCACAGCAGTCCTGGCAGATCCTTTTTTATATTAACCCCAAATCTGCCTTCATCTAACTTTTGCTGGTCTTAGTTCTGCCCAGTGACAACCGTGGGATAAGCCTGCCATACTTTCAGTGTGAAGCCCTTCTATTATATTAAGATTAACTAAATTCTAATGTTACTAAAGAGCCTATTTTCTCCGGCAGTCTAGCTTTTGATTTTAAAGACGTGTGCATAAGTAAACCAAAGGAATTGAGCAGTCATATTGCTAATTTGCTAGCTCAGTATCTATTAGATAGTCAAGTGCTGGATTTTGAAAAAATTTTCCCCAGGTAAATTTCAGATTCAGGTATTATTTATTGAGTACCAGGTAATATAATAGGTGCTTTCATATATTCATTTTATTCCCTCAAATAATCCCATCAGGTAAGAATTATATCTCCATTTTAAAGTTGAGGAAACTGATGCTCAGAGTGCAAGAAGCTTCCTTGCCTGAGGTCACCTAGGTAGTAGTAGTCCTCAGAGACTGAGCCACAATCCTGGTTCCTGTAGCACCAAGCTCTTCCCACTACAGAGCATGGCCTCTTGGTTAATGTTACCATTTCAGGAACATCTCTGGTAATCTATGAGTCACCCTCATATTTCCTTGGCTTTTTCCTTCTGGCTTTGGCTTCCATTATAATCTCTTCATTTGAAGCTCTCTGTAGGCCAAGAGGCTAGAGCTGATGCCTAGCGCAGATGGTGCCCTCAGACAAGGTGGTATTGCTAGGAGGTTAAAGGCACTCTTCCGTGGCTATTATGAACTCACTTCAAGTACAGCAAGTTGAGGGGGCCAGTTCTGCTTAATTAACGGACAGGTATCTTGGAATTTGTCTTGCTTTTTTTTTTTTAAGATGTATTTACTTATTTGGAGAGCGAGAGAGAGGGAGAGAAGGGAGAGGGAGAGAATCTCAAGCAGACCCTCTGCTGAGTGCAGAGCCTGACATTAGGGCTTGATACCACCACCCCAAGATCATGACCTGAACCGAAATCAAGAGTCAGATGCTTAACTGACTGAGCCACCCAGGCACCACTGCTGCTGTTTGTTTTTTAAGTGGACTGGCAAAGACTGCTTAGGAGTGGCTTCCCGGCCATTGGCCTCTGAGCTCAGCCTCGACAATGGATGTTAAGAAATAAAAGGGAAAGGGGCACCTGAGGGGCTCAGGGGTTGAGCATCTGCCTTTGGCTCAGGTCGTGATCCCGGGGTCCTGGGATCAAGTCCAGTATTGGGCTCCCTGCATGGAGCCTGCTTCTCCCTCTGCCTGTGTCTCTGCCTCTCTCTGTCTCTCATTAATAAATAAATAAAAATATTTTAAAAAAAGAAAGAAAGGAAAAGGATAGACTTGCTCTCAGATTTGCTCTTGTTCTCCAGTGTTAACTCAGGGCAAATTTGAATATCAGGGTGTATTGTACCAAAGTATAATGATCCCATCAGTAAACCTTATAGTTATCCGCAATCTAAGGAAATTTATATCTTTTACCTCCTTTTTGAATAAAGTACTTGAAAAATACATTTGGTGGTAAACCTCTTTATCCTTAAGGGTGGATACAGGGGCACCTGAGTGGCTCAGTTGGTTGGGTGTCTGCCTTCGGCTTGGGTCGTGGTCTTGGGTTCCTGGGATCGAGCCCCGTGTCAGGCTCCCTGCTTTGTGAGGAGCCTGCTTCTCCCTCTCCTGCTCCCCCTGCTTGTGCTCACTCTGTCAGATAAATAAAATCATTTAAAAGAAAAAAGGATGGATACAAGAGAGCTTGATGATAAATACAGGTCACTGCTGAAAAGAAAGACAACTAAATATGAGAGCATCAAGGGGTCCTTAAAGTGTTAATAATATTGAGCTGAAAATTACAGCAAGGGCACAGTACAGGTTTAGTTCAGTACTGCTGAAGGGCAAGTTGACTCCAACAAGAAGCCTCTGCTCAACCAAGCCCACTTGGAGACTGTGATGGGTTTAGGGGGTATCCACTAGGGCCAGAGATTCTTAAACACTTTGGATATTTGAATCACTTGAGGTGTTTGCTGAGCTAGCAAGTTCTGGCCCATCCCAAAGGAGTCATGTTCTATAGCTCTACAGAGGTACCCAGAAATCTGCATTTTCAGCAAGCACTTCAAATGATTCTGCTGTCCTGATACTCAGAATCGTGTAGGACTTTCATGGTTCCAGGGACTTTTGCCATCATGGGCCCCTGACTCCATAAAAAGTAAGAAGTATGAGCAATTACGTTTTACAACTGCATTGATATAAACATGAATGCAATGAAAGCTGGAGTATAATATGTTTGGTTTTTTTTTCCAAAGAAACTAAAACATTTTGGGGACCCCTAAAGACTCATGGACCTAAGCACTGCCAACTGGACAGGTCAGCCTTGCTGATACTTAGGTGTGATGCTGAGCCATATTCTTAATAGAAATTTTGTTTTTAATTCTTACATTCTCAGTGTGAGCCGAGCTGGAACACACTGCCCTACACAGAGGTGGCCCAGTCCTGAGAACAGGGGAGAATGAGCCTGTAGTTTTTAATGCCTCAGGCCTCTGCAGGGTTAATGTATTTATCTAATAGTTTCACTCACTCAGGCATACTTATCTGAGAAATACAGGATGAAATGGGATCCAGCTCCGAGTGCCTGTCTCCCCCTTTTAGTCTCTCTCCTCACTGCCATACTCCCCTTCACAGAAGCCAAGGTCTCCATCTTGATAAAATTAGGAAATTTATCTCCCATCACCCACTCAACCTTAGAAATCCATTCATATCAATGTCTTAACTCCCTTTGGGTCTCTGCATGTCAGACTGTTACCTCTAACTGAATTAAATGCTTTGTTTCAGAATATCTTTCAAACTTTTCTGACCCCAACCTATATGAGGACATGAAGAAACACATTTATAGGGCAGCCCTGGTGGCTCAGCAGTTTAGCACTGCCTTCGGCCCAGGACGTGATCCTGGGGACCCGGGATCAAGTCCCACGTCAGGCTCCCTGCGTGGAGCCTGCTTCTCCCTCTGCCTGTGTCTCTGCCTCTCTGTATCTCCCATGAATAAATAAATAAAAATCTTAAAAAAAAACAACACACATTTATATCAGGCCCAGCACACACACAGATATAACTGAAAAGTTTTATGAAATATACTTCTCCTGAAAAAAAAAAAGAACACTTTTCCTGGAAATTTTCATGAAATAATACATTTACTAATGAATTTACTGAAATCATCTATTCTATTTCACTTAAAAAAATGCTGGTCTTACCCACTATATTGATTTTATGACTTAACTAATGGATCACAACCTGCAATTTGAAAAATAATAAAGGAAGAGCAACCTTAAAAAATAAAATATCTGAAGAAAAAGAGATGTCTATTTCTGCAATAAGGATCTATCTACTAAGGGGAACAGAGATCTTATCCTTGGCCACAACATCCTCTACCCAAATGTATTTGACGGAGTGTTGCCAACAAGCTCTTCTTTTTATAATCCATTCAGTGAAATATTTAACAAGCCACTACCATATGCTGGTCAGTCTGATCAAAGCTCTGCGAATACAATAATCAAAACAAAGTCCAACCCCCATGGAGTGACATTCTAGTTGGGGGAGATAAATAATAATCAAATAAATAGGTAAATTAAATAAACAGGGATATAGTAGTCACTTAGCAGTAAGTACTACAGACAAGTTTCTTCCAGACCTTTCTTTTCCTGGGCATATTCATGTAACACCTCCCTCGCTGCTAGAAGGCATAGACTTTCTTTGGATGTACTGATACCTTAAGTCTGAAGACTGAGAAGGATGGAGCCAGTTGTCAATTCATCCTAAAAGATTACTTTGCTTACCTTACCTGTTTATATTTGTTTCACAAATGGTTACTCAGGGATCCATATGCTTTTTTAATTTCTAAATTCTTACTTAGACAGTAATGGTAATAAACACTCCCAGATCTTGTTGCAAATATATTGAGAGTAGGCTCAGTTTCACTAGATCAAATTTTTAGTTGCAGGAGTAACATTGGTGCTTTTCATCCCCAGGAGTAGTGTTCCTAGATGTCCCAGTTCCTTCCATAAGAAGGCCTTATATTGGACCCCCAGCTACTTTTTTTCCTGATTGGTATCCTGCTCTGGATGACAGGATTTAGCCAGTGAGAATTCTGCAGGTGTCATTAAGTATGATCACTTCAGATCAAGGCTAGAATCCACCCAATGGATGCACTAGGCCAGGGGATGGCAAACTTTCTCTGTAAGGAGACAGTATTTTCAGCGTGGCAGGCCACACCGTCTTAGTCACTGCTCAACTCTGACACTGTTACTCTAAAGCTGCCATAGACGATATGTAAATGAATGGCATGGCTGTGCTCCAATAAAACTTTATTTACAAAAACAAGCAGTAGGCCGACCTCTGCTTGAGACTGCTGAAGAGATAACTTTCTGTTGAGAACACCTAGGGCTTGCATTTGAGATAGGCTAAAAGGATGGGATGGGAGAGGAAAGGCAAAGGCACTGAAGAACAACTAACAAAGAGCCAGCCCGGCCAAAGAGCAATGTTTATGAATGAAGGTGGCAAGAGACTGAAACACAATTAAGGTAAGAACAAGTGCATTTACAAGCATGTGCAAATTAACTTTTTGCTTTTCTATCTTTTATTTAAAAATCTATTATTTTTAAAAATAGTTTTAAGGTATTATTTTAAAAGTCATTTCCTTAGGACCACAAACTTCTTCCTTTTATCAGAAGTTGGGCCACTATACTGGTTACTTGTGGATTCACTAAGCAGTCCAACAAGTCATCTGTAGAAATGAATGTCTGAGAAGGAGCCATACTACTATCTGAAGCAATTTGTTCCGCAACTACATCCTCATTTTTACTCATCATCCGTTGCCTCTTGGTGCAGTGCAATTTTCCAGGGTGTTCTCCATCTTTGCCAACAAAGTCTTTACCATCACCTTCAAATATACCTCTTCTCTCTGATGGTAGTTCTTCAGAACTCAGTATTACAGGAACCAGATCAGGGCCAAAGGGACTTGCTGCCTCCTGTTTTATGGTTCCCAAGAGTAAGTCCTGGTCATCTATTTGTTCCATCTCCATGTGATGGTGCACATTTAATCCTTCCTTTTTCATGTTATCTCTATTTGTTCTCAGTGCTTGGATTTCTACTACCTTAGATGTTCTGTAATCAAAAAGGGCAGAAACGGCTCTATTTAAGTAGCAGCAATTGACTTCATGGGATGTTTCCTCAACCTGTGGGAAAAACAAACTCTTTAGAATGGATATATGCATTTACATAAATTCAAAAATAAATGTCCTAGCCAGGGTTGATTTATCACAGGAAACTAACTGCCATGAACACCAGAAGTGGCCTACCTCAGTTGGGTTTAACCAAGCTCTGGTATTGTGTGGGTCCTCTGCAGTTTTCAAGGCACACACAAGCATGCGTGTGATTGCCTCTTCCACCCGGGTTTGGTGGTCCTCTTCCTGAGTCAAGATTAAAAAAATAGGTTTTTTTCATTTGTATCCATCTCATGGCTTAAAATGGAGTAGTGTCTCTATTAATTGTGTATCCTGTTCTTTTATTAATATAAACTTTGTTATAGAAGGAATGAATATGTTGTTGGAAGACCACAACTTTTACGTATTCATTAACACCTGCCATCTAGAAGAGTTATAGAATACTATACCAACCAAGTTTAAGTATTACCCTGTCTATGAGACACAGGCCTTAAGTAGGAGCTACCTTGTGATGTTTTTTCCAATCTTTTCCATTTGTTGACGTGTTTAAAATTTTATTTAAAAGCACTATATAGGGAGGAATTATACCTATTGGATTTGATAACTGAGGAATGGAAGAAAAATTACAATAAACATGCCTGGTCACAAGAATGAAATGGCTAAAAATCCAAATATGGTTCTTTAAAGATAAAATAAGCATAAACTAGAGCATTAATGATTAATTACATTAAAATGAACAATTTTGGGGGATCCTTGGGTGGCTCAGCGGTTTAGTGCCTGCCCTCAGCCCAGGGCGTGATCCTGGAATCCCAGGATTGAGTCCCATGTCAGCCTCCCTGCATGGAACCTGCTCCTCCCTCTGCCTGTCTCTGTCTCTCTCTGTGTCTCTCATGAATAAATAAAATCTTTAAAAAAATAATAAGAAAATAAAATGAACAATTTCTGTTCAAAAGGCAACAAAAGGAAAAAACCAAACCAGATATCTGTAACACATAAAATTGATACAAGGTTAATATCCAGTATATATAAAGGATCTACATATATTAATATGACACACTGTCCAGTTTTTTTAAATGGCCAAAAGACATGAAGACATGCATTTCAAAAAGAGAGCAATCACATGACTAATAAACATGAAAATATGCTTAACCTCACTAATAATCAGGGAAATGCAATCAAGAAACTGATGAAATTGGCAAAAAGAGTATGATAATTCCAAGTAGCAGAAAAATGTGCATTGACAGACTCACTGATGGTGGAAGTGCAAACTGGTATGCCATTTGGAAAACACATTAGCATTATCTTGTAAGCTTGAGTACTGTATACCTATAGACCAGCAATTCTACTCCTAGAGGAATACATATTCTTTTTTTTTTTAATTTTTTTTTAAATTTTTTTTTTAAATTTTATTTTATGATAGGCACACAGTGAGAGAGAGAGAGGCAGAGACACAGGCAGAGGGAGAAGCAGGCTCCATACACCGGGAGCCCGACGTGGGATTCGATCCCGGGTCTCCAGGATCGCGCCCCGGGCCAAAGGCAGGCGCCAAACCGCTGCGCCACCCAGGGATCCCAGGAATACATATTCTTTAGAGTAACTCTTGTACACGTGCACAAGAATATTCTACTTAAAAAAAGCAAAAAATTGGAAACAACTAAATTATCCATCAACAGAACAAAGAACCAATAAATTGGGGTACATTAACACATGAGAATATATGGGACACCTGTGTGGCTCAGTGGTTAAGCATTAGCCTTTGGCTCAGGTCATCATCCCAGATTCCAGGACTGAGTCCCGCATCAGGCTCCCTGCAGGAAGCTGCTTCTCCCTCTGCCTGTGTCTTTGCCTTTCTTTCTGTGTCTCTCATGAATAAATAAATAAAATCTTAAAAAAAAATACCTAAGAGTATCATACTACAGTGAAAATGAATGAAATCCATCTCCACAATAAGACACCACCTCCCACCAGTATGGCTATCATAAAAAAAAGACAGATAACGACAAGTTGGTGAGGGTATAGAGAAATAAGAATCTTCACACATTGCTGGTGAGAATCTAAATGTTTTTGCAAATAGCCTAGCAGTTCCTAAAAAGGCTGATATATGTGATGGTTAATTTTATTAGTTAACTCGGTTAGGCTATGGTACCCAGTTTTCTGGTCAAACCCTAGTCTAAATGTTGCTGTGAAAATACTCTGTAGATGTGACTAACCTTTAAAATCAGTTGACTTTAAGTAAAGGGGATTATCCTCAATAACGTAGAAGGACCTCAGGTGAAGGCCTTAAAAGCAAAACTAAGGTTTCCTGGAGAATGGATTCTACCTCGAGATTTTAATAGAAATCTGGGTGAGTGTGTTTCTAGTCTGCCAGCCATCCTACAGATTTCAGACTCCAGACTGCAACTTCAACTCTTGTCTTTATGATCCATTAATATACCATATGACCCAGAAATTCCACTCCTAGATGAATACACAAGAAAATGAAAACATACGTTCACATAAAAACTTGTACATGATTCTTAATAGTGGCATTATTCACAATTGCAAAAAGGAGACAAAACCCGTATGTCTACCAGCTGATTAGTAGGTAAACAAAATGTGGCATATCCATTCAACGGAATATTATTCAACCATAAAAAGGAATGAGGTATTGAAACATGCTACAATATAGATGAATCCTGAAAACATATAATGCTGAGTGAAGGAAACTGGCCACAAAATACCATATATTATATGATGTTGGCAAATCTATAGGGACAGAAAATAGGATGGTGACTGCCTAAGGCCAGAGAGGAAAACGGGGGAGCAACCATTTATATATAGGGTGTTTTTTTCAGGTTGCTGAAAATATTCTAAAATTGATTGTGGTATGATTGCATAATTCCTGAATATACTTAAAATTTCTGAACTGTACACGTTATTGTTTTTCCACAGACTATTCAAATGCATTTATTTCAATCCTAAAATAGTTCTATTCTAGTCCATTTGATTCTTTTTTTTTTTTTTTTTTTTTTTTTAGATTTTATTTCTCTATTCATTCACGAGAGACAGAAAGAAGTAGATACACAGACAGAGGGAGAAGCAGGCTCCCCACAGAGAACCCAATGCCGGACTCCATCCTGGGAACTGGGATCATGCCCTGAGGCGAAAGCAGATGCTCAACTGCTGAGCCGCCCAGGTGTCCCAGTCCATTTGACTCTTAACCAGGTTTTTAAAAGCTGCATTTAAAACTAGTAAAATTTTAAACAAGTAAAACTCCTAGAAGTTCTAAAAACCTCTAAGAAATTTTTTTAAATTGAAATATAATCAACATGCAACGTTACATTTGTTTCAGGTGTGCAACATTGAGATTCAACAGCTCTATACACTATGCTGAGGTCACAGCATAGTTACCATCTGTCACCATACAACATTCCTACACTGACTCTCTTCCCTATGCTGTACCTTTCATCCCTGTGACTTATTCATTCCATAACTGGAAGACTGCATCTCCCCCTCCCCTTCATCCAGAAAGGAGAGGAGTAGGGGATGAGCAAAATGCACCATTACAAATATGATACATATATATTATTTTACAAGTATAATAACAATGAAAGATATAATAATGGAGAAATTATTAGAGCAAGAGGAAAACCTTTTAAAATTAACAAAAAATATTTTTTAAAGTCTGGAAAACATACCAATAAATATTCAATACATTTCCATACTAAAAGAATAAGGAAAAATACTAAAAGAAAGGATTAAAAAAGACACAATTGAGAAGAATTGAGAATACACTTTATCCTCTGGAATATATTAAGATAGAACCTGCACCACTTTAACAGAGACATAGAAAAGAGAGGAATATTGTATCACCTGAACAGAAGTAGAATTTCTTTTTTTCCAAATTTATGTGACTTGTGACAGGAATACGAGTCAGGATTTAGCTTGAGTTATTGTATTGAACATGGTAGGTTTTAAAATCTAAGGGTTTTTGGAGTTGGCAACAACAAATAATTATGGCCTAGTGCTTGAAGAGACAAGGATAAAAGCACCACCTGACAGAGGAAGATATAGTTACTCAACTCCTAGTCTGCATTCCAGTGTTTCAGGAAGAATGAGTGGTCTTCAAACTGTGACATATACAGAAGTTAAGGAAGGAACTAGAGTCCTGGTTTGATGAAGGACAGAAATCATCCACATTAAATCAGCATCAAGTCCTTAGGTACCAGACTTGTAGGTACTACTTCGTAACTTGTTATACTCAATGACACCGAAAATCCTGTGAGAGACAGCTGAACAAATGGTACAGAACAAGCTTCTAAAAAGACCATAGTGGCTTTCAGACTCTTGAGGCCAGATAAACTTAAATCTAAATACAATATGAACAAATGGTATTCTATAGTACATTAACAAATAATACATCACAACCAAGTGGGATTTGTTCCAGAAATTAAGGATGACTCAATACTAGGAAATCCATTGATTTAATTTACTCAAATACCAGATATTTACTAAAGAAGAATATTATATGACCATTTCCATTGATGCTTAAAAGGCATTTCAACAAAATTTAATACCTTTTCTGGATTAAAAAAAAGTAATGAATTGACAGATACTTAACATGATAAAATATATATACAATCCACCCACAAATCCAGCATTTTACTTAAAGAAAAATCACTAGAGACTGCTCTAAAGTCAGAAAGAGACAAGGATGCCTGCTATATTCATTATTATTTGTTACTGATTTGGAGGTACTAGCAAAAGTAATTAGACAAAGAAAAATATTTATAGGAAAACAAACTGAAAAGGAAAAGGTTAAAAGTATCTTAATTTTCCAAATCTGAGAGACACCTAAAAACCCAAGAAAATCAATTAAAAATCACTACACAGAAGAAAATAATTCACATTAACACAAAAATCAATAGCCTTCATGTACACAAACAATATCCACTCAGATGATACAATGGAAGAGAAGACCCACCTCACCATAGTAGCCAAAAAAAGATGAAATGCCCAGGAATAAACCTTTAAGAAAATGTGTAAATCCTATGTGAGGAAAACTTTAAAACACTCCTGAAACAAAGACAACTAGACTTGGACGAAAAGAAAGGTATTTCATTCCTGGATAGGACAATCCAACACCATACAGCTCATATAAAATTTAATAAAAATGGAATAAAAATATCAACCTTCTTTCCCTAAAGCTAGATGAACTGATCCTAAAGATCATATGAAAAAACAAATTCAAGTAGAACCAGAAAAACACTGCAAAAGAAAAAATTTCTGGGAGTGCCTAGGTGGCTCAGTTGGTTAAGTATCTGCCTTCAGCTCAGATCATGATCCCAGGGTCCTGGGATTGAGCCCCAAATTAGGCTCCCTGTTCAGCAAGGAGCCTGCTTCTCCCTCTGATCGTGTTTTCTGCAGCCCCGCCACCCACCGCCCCGGCTCAAATAAATAAATAAAGATTTTTTAAAAAAGAAAAGGTTTCTGGCCCTATAGATACTAAAAACAATACTATAAAACTTATCTAAATAGAACAGGGTGGAAGTGTTGAAAAAATGTGAAGAAAGGCCAATGGTAGAAATAGACCCAAGTAAATAGATATCTAATATATGATTAAGGCAATATTTCAAATTACCACAGAAAAGACAGACTTTAAGTGATGCCCCTGACAATTTTTTTTTTAATATTTTATTTATTTATTCATGAGAGACACAGAGAGAGGCAGAGACACAGGCAGAGGGAGGAGAAACATGCTTTAAGCAGGAGCCCGATGTGGGACTTGATCCCGGAACTCTGGGATCATGTCCTGAGCCAAAGGCAGACACTCAACCACTGAGCCACCCAGGCATCCCACGGTATTAGATTTTTAAAATTGTAAATTTGACATCCTAAAACATATATGGATGGGGCATCTGGGTGGCTCAGTCAGGTAAGTGACTCTCGATTTTCGATGAGGTCATGAACTCAGGGTTGTGAGATCGAGCCCTGCATCAGGCTCAGCACTGGGCATGCAGCCTGCCTAAGAGTCTCGTTCTTCTTCTGCCCCTCCCCTCCCCTCTAAAAAAAATATATATGGACATGGGTGAATAAAACAAATAAGTAGGTGTTACTGTTAGAATGGATCCCAATTTTCAGTGTAAGGGAAGAAATAAAAATACAGAAACAAATAAGGAAAAAAACCTATAATATTAACCTTAAATTAGAAATATAAATATATCCCTATCTATCTATCTATCCATCTATATCACATTCTAATTTTATCATTTAAAGGTCTGGAAACAGCAACATGCCAATAGCAACAAACAACAGCCTTAGGGCTCCAATATCAGTTTCTAAATACCATTACCCACTAAAAGGAACCATGACCACTTAAGAGAAATTACTGACTTTCAAGTTGGAGGCAGAGCAAGTCCAAGGCAATTCTAGAAAGCAAGGATATATTCCAAGACAATGAGGACATATCAAAAGGGCACAGGCCTGGGATCCCTGGGTGGCGCAGTGGTTTGGCGCCTGCCTTTGGCCTGGGGCGCGATCCTGGAGACCCGGGATCGAATCCCACATTGGGCTCCTGGTGCATGGAGCCTGCTTCTCCCTCTGCCTGTGTCTCTGCCTCTCTCTCTCTCTCTCTGTGTGTGACTATCATAAATAAATAAAAAAAATAATTAGAAAAAAAAAGGGCACAGGCCTACCTGAAGGAGTTTATTAAAAATACAGAAGAGAATCAAATTCAAAATGACCTTGGCAAGCTGGAATGCTCACCCCAATGAACATGAGAACAGCTAAAAGAGGTGACAGTGAAGTGTGGGAAGTGTGGGATGTGGGTTTAAGGAATCAGCTTTACAGCTTCACAATGGAGGGCAACCTGACATGGCAACTGACCATGTGGAAAAAAACAGGGATATTCTCAAACTGAGTATGAATCCAAAGAGATAAGATTCTGAAAAAAGCTGATAAATATTATGAGCAGCATGGAAGAAATTAAGGATCTAAGTCACGTGAGGTAGAAACAAACTGAGGCTTCCCGGTATTTATACATTAAGAGGGCTACTCCTGACATAATAGTTCTTTCTTCTCGTAGCAATTTCTGTTTTTAAACACTTCCCATGTGCCAAGCACTGGGTTAGATGCCACTGGGGTGAGTGCAGTTATCATTCCTGTTTTGCAAGTGAGGAGACTTAGGCTTGATGGGCTCAACTGACCATCCAGGTTAGACAGCTAGCAAAGGCACAGATCTGTAACTTAAACGTGCCTAGTTAAAGAGTCTTTATTTTTTTATTTTTATTTATTTTTATTTTTTATTTATGATAGTCACAGAGAGAGAGAGAGAGAGAGAGAGAGAGAGAGAGAGGCAGAGACACAGGCAGAGGGAGAAGCAGGCTCCATGGACCGGGAGCCCGATGTGGGATTCGATCCCGGGTCTCCAGGATTGCGCCCCGGGCCAAAGGCAGGCGCCAAACCGCTGCGCCACCCAGGGATCCCAAGAGTCTTTAAAAAAAAAGAAAAAAGGTCAAGTAAAAGACATCATTAAAGAAACCAAAGGTTCTGAGTGCCTAGGAATGAAAAGTTTAAGGAGACACAAAGCAGGTATCATCAAAATATCCTTTAAAAAGAAAAAAAAAACGGGCAGCCCAGGTGGCTCAGCGGCTTAGCGCCGCCTTTGGCCCAGGGTGTGATCCTGGAAACCCAGAATCGAGTCCCACATCGGGCTTCCTGCGTGGAGCCTGCTTCTCCCTCTGCCTGAGTCTCTGCCCCTCTCTGTGTGTCTCTTGTGAGTAAATAAATAAAATCTTAAAGAAAAAAAACTCAGTATAATTTCAGAAATAATGGGTACTGTTACAAGCAGGCAGGTGATAGTGCCTCTGTGTAACAGTGAAAAGAACTACCTCGAGAAGTGAAGCACTGCCAGGACTATTGTAGACGTGACTTTGGCACTGGGAGTGGACTGGATCTTGACATTTGCTCCAACTACAATTCAGCATGGTACCAGTAACTAACTGAGTAACTGAGTCCACTGATCTCCCGCCATCCCTCTCACCTAATCCCCAAGGGCTACACATCTTCTCTAAGCCTAGATAGTACAACTTCCTGTTACAGTATCCCTGATGCTTCACCTATGCCAAAGCCCTCCCCATTACCAAAGGATAAGGAAAGCCTGAGGGGAGGGCGGAGTGTCCAGAGACAGGAAGAGATGCAATCAGGCTTTGGGTACAGGGCAGCAGAGATGCAATCAAAGCCTCTGGTTAAAGAGGCCCAGGTGCAACGAGAGCCTCAGCTGAGCCTCCCTGGGCAGCCATTTTAATTGTCAAGTGAAGCCGGTGACCAGGATTAAACAGAGCATCTCTGCAGGGAAAAGGCCTCTGGCAGAAATGAAATGATAAAATCCTAGCACTCAAAGACTTTACTTGAGAAAATGTATAAGCCAGGACTGAGAATTGTGCAATTAGTAGTAAGGGTCCTGAACCAAGAAGAAGTTATCTCCAGCCCGTCTGGGTGTGGACAGGACTGGCAATGTGGGGGACACACGGCAGATATAGGCGGGCCCAACACAATTCTCCGAACAACACTGCTACCAGGGCCCACGGTGTGCCTTTAAAAGAGAATGGTGCATCACTGAAAATCCTCATTCCAACCTAAACACCTGTTAAAAGAGCACTGAATACATAAATTAGAGCATATCAAACCAAAGTAATACTGGAGTGCAGGTTAAAATCAATCACCAAGTTTTATAGATAGGCTCTGTATACTTAAAAGCAGGGATTACATTTATTAAAAAAAAAAAAAAGTACCAGCTCAATCCATGAGTTTATACTGACAGTGACAGGATCAATGGATTCTACGTAATGCCACCAGTGTCTCGGAACAAACAGAACCTAAAAGGCAAACAAAAAAGTAAATTAGCACAAGAATAGCACATTTTGTTTCTATGTCAGAATCAGACCCTAACTGAAGAGCTAGGAGGGCAGCCCAGGTGGCTCAGCGGTTTAGCGCTGCCTTTGGCCCACAGTGTAATCCTGGAGACCTGGGATCGAGTCCCACGTTGGGGTCCCTGCATGGAGCCTGCTTCTCCCTCTGCCTGTATCTCTGCCTCTCTCTGTGTTTGTCTCTCATGAATAAATAAATAAAATCTTAAAAAGGAAAAAAGAAAATGCTAGGAATACATATGTATGGTAATATTACTGTCAGAAAGGGAAACAAGAGAAAAAAAAAAAACCAAACCTACAATCTCTTTATTTCTTCCTTTTAAGCAACAAGTTCACATGTTCCACAAAGGATGGTGCCAGCTTCTCCCAACTTCTACTGTCTTTAATCCTGGACCTGCTCTGCCTGCATCTAAATCGTAGTAAAGGACTCTTAGATTCTAATTTTTCCTCCTTTCCATTGAGAAATAGTTGTATGCATTCTGAAAAAGGGCACAGGTAAAAATATAGGCAGTAGTTTCTGTCTTTTCACAATCCAAAATCTAGCCAATGAAGAAACAATATGTAGAAATGGGGAATCTGATATGTGGTAACTCAGAGGAGTAGACACTGGTGCTAGAGAACCTCAGAGGTGGGAGACACAGGCACAAACCAGGGAGGGCAGGGGCAGCCTGGTATGGAGGAAGTGTGGTTTGAACCAGGGTTAGGAGACAACGCAGACAGAGCAAAGAATGAGGACATGCCAGGAGGGAGAAGTACTACGGGCAAGGGAGAGGGGACTGTCAAGGGACAGCAATTAGGTCAGTCTTACGGTTACATTACAGATGGGGTAATGGGAGATGAGGTGGGAAAGTTAGATTAGGGCCAATGGAAGGCCCTGAATTCAGAATAAAGAATCTGGATTTTATTTTTAAGCATTAAAGAGTTGCTAAGAGAAAAAAGTTTCTTTTTTGAGAGGGAGAGAGTCTTGAACAGGTTCCACGTTAAACGTGGAACCTGAAGCAGGGCTCAATCTCATCACCCTGAGATTATGACCTGAGCTGAAATCAAGAGTCAGGCGTTTAATCAATTGAGTGACCCAGGTGCCCTGCTAAGAAAGTTTTAGTAGGGGGATGGTTATTTTTATTTTTTTTAATTTTTTTTATTTATTTATTTTTTTTATTTATGATAGTCGCGCACAGAGAGAGAGAGAGAGAGAGAGAGAGAGGCAGAGACAGAAGCAGGCTCCATGCACCGGGAGCCCGACGCGGGATTCGATCCCGGGTCTCCAGGACCGTGCCCCGGGCCAAAGGCAGGCGCCAAACCGCTGCGCCACCCAGGGATCCCCAGTAGGGGGATGGTTAAAACAGCAACATCCTGGGAGAGTCTGGGAAGGACAGGAGATTCATTCGGTGGTCCAACTATTAAATGTTGAGATCTAAACAGGAAGGTATAGTAAACAAAAGCAATAGGCAGAGTCAAAAAGGACTGCATTTGTCCAGGCTCAGTATGAAATTAGTACCCATGAAAGTTTGAGAACAGCAGATGGGATGATCCAAAGCTTTGGGGACTCAGATTGAGAAAATGGATGGCATCTGCTATGAGTAAGGTGGTGCTAGGAGATGGGAAGACAGCACCTTTTAGGGCTAAGCCCTACAAAGGACTACTGCATTTAGTCTGAAGGAGATCATGTATGTCCTATCAGATTATCCTTCCAGTAAAGTGATAAGAGAGGGAGCCAGTTGTCGGTAGATTAGAGAACGAGCAGAATGTAAGGAACATTGATGGACAGAGCCACACATTTAAATTTGGCTATTAAAATAGAAGAAAAAATGACCAGCCATGTCACACTCACTAGAATAGCTATAATAATAGGAATAATGGAAAATAAGTGTTGGTGAGGAGGTGAAGAAATCAGAACCAGAAGGATTGTGGGAATGTAAAATGGTGTAGCTGCTGTGGAAAACAGCTGGGCAGTTCCTCAAAAGGTTAGACACAGAGTTACCATTTGACCCAGCAATTCCACTGGTAGGTATATAACCAAGGGAAATGAGAACATATCTTCACCCAAAAACTGGTACTCCAATGTCCACAGCAACATTCTTCATAATAGCCAAAAAGTGGAAACCACCCAAATGTCTATCAACTGATGAATGGATAAACAAAGTGTATATCTATAACAATGAAATACATTCAGCCATAAAAAGGAATAAGGTACTGGTAACATCTTGCAGTACAATGCCATGTGGAAGAAGGCAGACAGATGCAGAAGGCCACTCGTACGACTGCACGTAAGTGAAATGACCAGATTAGGTAAATCTGTAGGGCTATAAAATAGATGGTTGTCAGAGGATAGGGGGATAGGTGCTTGGGGAATGACCGCTAGCAGGTTGAAGCAAGCTGTTTAAGTCGAGTTATTTAAGTTGGAGTCTTCACATGTGAAGGAAGCAGAAAAGAGCCAGGGAGAAGGGACCAAAAAAAGGAAAACATCCAGGCGAGAGGAATGGTTGAGGGAATAAAATCTCCTTAAAGAGACTAAGAAAAACTTTCAGATTGTTAATAAAACATCAGACAGAAAATGCCAATGTTGTAAAGGTGGTTCTCCTCACTGGAGAGCAGCATTAAGAGCAAACTCTTTGGAAATGTTTCAGAGACAGTCTTTAATAAAAGGAACATCCGTGTTTGCTTAAAAGCAGATCCTTCTCAAGTTCATTCTGTCTTTTTGACCCATCGCCTGGATGCCTTCCCACCTGCAGTTATGGGTCTGAGTTCTAACATAATTGAAGGGATATTAATTGTGAATAAATGTTCTAGAGGTGCTCAAGTACCCATGGCCTGACACTTTCTCTTAACCTTATTAAAAATGACTGTGTAGGGCGCCGGGGTGGCTCAGTTAAGTGTCTGCCTTTGGCTCAGGTCATGATCCCAGGGTCCTGGGGATCTGGCTGCCACTGAGGTCCCTGCTCCTTGGGGAGTCTGTCTCCCTCCCCCTGCACACCCGACCCCTCACCCCGTCACACTCTAATACTCTCTCTCTCAAATAAATAAAATCTTTAGAAAATAAAGGACTGTGAGTTCTTGTTTTTCTCCAAAGTCAACCTCCTCTTAACCAGCAGAAAGAGCTGTATTCCCTCTTCCCATAGTTCCATGACCAGTGAGGCTGAGAAGTTTGTGTCTGAAGTCACCTAACAGCAGAGAGCAGCAGGGAAGAAAATCATTCTCATTTGTACTGGTGAGGAGGCATGTGGTATACAGATATGAAAGAGGGTATACAGCTGGGGGCACACTGCCAGGTCATCAATGTTTTAAGGCCCCCATTACCTGTCCTGGCTTTAGTGTAACCATATATCTTCGAGCTTTGCAGAACTGAGGAAAACGTTTTAAATCAGGATTCACAACATTGATTTTACTGAACACACTAGATTCTTCATAAGGGATTCTAGTCGGATAAAGGAAAGGAGTATCTTCCGGAGGAAAGAGATGCCATCTTTTCCTAATTAAAAAAATAAGATACAAGTTAGTAATCTGAACTTGAGACAAAACATCTAAGAAGGCAGCAGCTAAGTGTTCATTTTCATCTGATCCATAAAGGATATAGGAGCAGTCTCAGTAGTCACCTGGCCCATCTCTCAGTACTGGAATCTCCTGTGCTGATACTGGTGAAGGTAAAGCAGCAACCACCAGCTATCTCCTGATGCCCTATTGCCCTAAGGCAACCCTACTGCTGGGACAGGATCTAGTTTGTAAGATCATTCTTTTTTTTTTTTTAAATAAACTCATTTTATTTAAATTCAATTAGTTAACATATAGTGTATCATTAGTTTTTAATGTAGAGTTCAGTTATTCATCTATTGCATGTAACACCCAATGCTCATTATATCACAGGCCCTCCTTAACATCCATCACCCAGTTATCCCATCTCCTCCCCTCCAGCAACCCTCAGTTTGTTTCCTATACATAAGAGTATCTTATGGTTTGTTTCCCTCTCTGACTTCATCTTATTTTATTTTTTCCTCCCTTCCCTTACGATTCTGTTTTATTTCTTAAACTCCACATATGCGTGAAACCATATAACTATTTTTCTCTGGCTTATTTCACTCAGCATAATACCCTCCAGTTCCATCCACATCCATGTCAATGCTAAGATTCCATCCTTTTTGATGGCTGAGTAATATTCCAGTGTGTGTGTGTGTGTCCCACATCTTTATCCATTCATCTGTCAATGGATGACATCTGGGCTCTTTCCACAGTTTGCCTATTGTTGATAATGCTGCTTATAAACATCAGGGTGCAGGTGCCCCTTCAGATCATTCTTTTATATCTCAAATCAAAATTTACTTCCTCAAAAAAAAAAAAAGTTTACTTCCTCATAAGTTGATTCTATCCCTGATTCTGGAGCTACCGTGAATAATCCCTCCTTTTCAAATACCTGTATTTTTATCTTCTGCAGACTAGTCACCCATAGAGCTATCCACCAAATAGTTTCCAGACTTCTCCCAGTTTGGGTTTGTAAATTCCTTAAACCTGTGTTAAGTTAATCCATAAGGAAAAGAAATGCACAAATTATGCCACCCAACTAAAAAGTGGTATAATATTAGAATTTTTAAGAAGAGAAAATTGTAAAATATTTCGGTCACTTAAAAGTTTTTGAAAAATGGAAGTGATAAATCTTAAATCACAAGACACTAGACACACCCATACTTTGAGCCAATAGAGGGAGGACATCTAAGGCAAAGAAGGAGAAAGTGTGAAAAAGGAAGACATACAGACAGACATACACAGATGGGGAAGCAGAGAGAACAAGACAGAGAGAGAGAGAGAGAGAGAGAGAGAGAGAGAGAGAGAGAACAGGGAGAGGGGCAGGGACAAGGAGAGAGAGAGAGAACTAGTTTTGAGAAAAGCCTTAAAGCTCTCTAGTGACTCCTTGCAGTACAGTGGGACCACTATGTTCCTTTCAGCTGGCTGCTATTTTCAAACTAAGAAGTAGATAGTAAAGTCTCATTCTGCCTTCAAGATAAAGCTGCTCAATTCCACTGCAGCTATGTAGCTTCGGAGAATTCCAGGCATTTACTAAGTTTAGAATGTCAGAGCTAGAAGAACTTTTTTTTTTTTTTAAGATTTTATTATTCATGAGAGAAAGAGAGAAAGAGAGGCAGAGACACAGGCAGAGGGGAGAAGCAGGCTCCATGCAAAGAGCCTGATATAGGACCTGATCCTGGGATTTTGGGATCACACCCTTGGCTAAAGGCAGATGCTTAACCGCTGAGCAACCCAGGCGTCCTGAGCCAGAACTCTTAATAGGTCATCAGTCTAATTTTACTTTCAAAGTAGTGGGAAAGGGACCCAGTACTTTTTCAATGTCATTCATTGGACTAGTGATTAGTGGTGGACCCAGAACGAGGCCCCAGATCTCCTGACCTCTTTAGGTCCCACTCCTACTTCTGCCTCATGGCTGTGTTCCTACAGGAATAGCCATAATGATAACAATCCCATACAATTTGTTTTGCTCCACTAAAAATGTAATATACAGCTGACCCTTTAACAACATGTGGTTTGAACCACACAGGTCCACCTATGTGCAGATGCTTTTTCGATAAATACAGTACAATACTGTCAATGTATTTTCCTTATGACTTGCTTAATAACATTTTCTTTTCTCTAGCTTGCTTTTTTAAAAAAATATTTTATTTATTTATTTATTTTGAATGAGTGAACATGTAAGGAGGGAAAAGGGGCAGAGGGAGAGGGTAAGAATCTCAAGCAGACTCCAAATCCAGTACTAAGTCTGATGCAGGGCTGGCCTCCATGACCCTGAGACCATGACCTGAACTGCAAACAAGAGTCAGAGGCTCAACTGACTACACCACCCAGGCGCCCCTAGCTTACTTTACTGTAAGAATACAGAATATAATATATATGACATGCAAAATATGTGTTAATCAACTGTCTACGTTATTGGTAAGGCTTCCTGTCAATAGTAGGCTATTAATGGTTAAATTTTTAGGGAGCCAAAAGTTACATGTGGAGTTTTGACTGTGTATGGGGGTCGGTACCCAAAACCCCCTCATTATTCAAGGGTCAACTGCATACACGTTCTTCTCTAATTAATCAGAAAAGGTGGTGAATCACCATGTCATCCCCTCATCAAAAAACATTTCATTGTCCTGCATGCTAAAAGAGCATAAGAGGTTATTTGCCTGAAAGTAAACTTTTGGGTCCACCTTCCCTTTCCTGCCTAATCCTTTCATTTCTAATGCTCAGCATACACTGGCCAATTCACAGGATTCTTTCTTTATACACCACATGCTTTCCTAGGGCTCCGGTCATACTGGTTCCTCTGCCCCTCCCACCCATGTCTTGAACATTCACCCACCCTTCAAAGCCTATCACAAATGGCAGCTCTTCTCTGAAATCTTCATCTTTTCAGCAGGAACGGTATCTCTCCTACTTTTTACAGTTCTATGAAACCTTCCTCAGGAGCATGTCCATTCTGCCTTCTGTCACACTAGTTGTGGGCTTCCCTGTACTCTAACTATAAACTCTCTCACGGCAGAGAGGTATCTTACTCATTCACCTCCATTCCTACTGTAACAGATGGTACTTGCTCCATGAGTATTTACTGAATAGTTATTTTACTATTCCAGAGCTTTGAGACTGGAAAATGTTAAAATATACTCTATTACAATGTTAAAATAAAGCTTTATTAATTCTACATCATAGGAAGAACCCAGGTATTTTTTGGTAATGTTTTCCCAACTGGATTTCTTTCCCAATTCAGAACATGTTGAAAACAGCTACTTAACAATGATATCTCTCTTACCAAATTTAAGGTTTAGTCTACTAACTCCCTAAGGGCAAGAGCCATGCACACTTGATTCACTGTGGCATCCGTAACACATAATAATGCACCTGAAATGTTCTAGACCCTTTAATAAAGTTGTATGAATCCAGAAATGGACCGTCTTACTCCATTTTATAGGTTTTAAAATATTTCACCTGTGAAATCTACTCATATACTTATTCACTGTTTTTTTTTTTTTTTTAATCTACTCATAATACTCTCCCTGTCTAAAGGGTCTAAGAACCTGGAAATGGCCATTACTATTTTTCCTGCTGTCCTATAAATGCTCCAAAGGGCCAGGAAAGGAGACTCGAGCATCACTAATCAGGGGAAAATAAGGCTACGCATACAATATTCTAAGTACAGCCTCCAACTAGCAGAATCCTGGATTATCAAAAGTATTGCCTGACTTACCCTTACACATCTTAGGGTCCACAGACAGATGGAGAACTTAACTGAAGTAGTAAGATACTGCATTGTGTCTACATGTAAACACAGACTAAAATTTAGACTCAGAAGGGGCCATAAATATCATCTCATTCAGTAGTTCCCAAACCAGGCTCCCTGGCATCTCCTCAGGGGCCTGAGGATAGCAGCAAAGCCTCTCTCTTTCAACAAACTGGTCTGTTTTTGTTTATTTAGGTTTGAAGAGAGGGTCTTCCTGCTTTTAAATAGAAGTTTGAAACTACAAATGCAGTGTGTTACATAACAGAGCTAAGCAGACAACTGTCTAGCTGAACTAGGAGTGGAATCCTGGAGCACTAGGATCAGGTCTCTGAAGGTTAATCCTGATCATGGTTGACAGGACACATATGGAAACCATCATTTGAACTGTTTCCTTACTTCAAAAAGGAGGAAACTAAACCTGAGGTTAACTGATCAGTCATGGTCATGAGGCAAGCTGATGGGGTAGAGCTAGGAATAAACTTTGGGGTCTGCCACCTGCCTGGTCCTCATTCCTCTTCCTGTGCAACACACACACACACAACACACATACAGACACACACACACACACACACACACACACACACACACACTCATATGCATGTACCCATGCATTACCTTCCTTGTACCTGGAATACTAAGTTGCAACCATAGGAGTCCAGATGACAGGGTGTATGGGCTCCCATGGAGCCAATCCACAATGTACTTTCCCGTCCATTTCTTCCAGGAAACCCGAAGTCAGACCATATCACATCCTGTTTTGAAAATAAAGTTACAGTTGGTCAAGAACCAACCAAATGTGCTACGTGGTAGTGTTACACATTTTTACTTGCATATCTGTTTTTTTGGTACTTGGAGTACTTTTTTTTTTTTTTTTTTTATATAGAAAATGCTATAGAGGGAGGAGGTTAGGCTTCCAGAGCAGTCCAAGAAATCTTTTCAACCAAAACATACCTGAAATACCTCACTGCTAGTAGTTATTCAACAAATATTTACTGACTATTCTAGAAGCATGTAATGAATCAATGAATAAGACAAACGACATGTCCGCTCAAGTGAAGCTTACATTTTAGAGGCTGGAGAGAGAAAATAAACAACAGCCATAATTATGCATATATCTAGGGGGAAGAGCGTTTCATTCAGGCAGCAGGAACGGTAGTGCAATAGAAACAGAAGTTTTTTAGAAAAGTCTCTGAAGCTCAACTCAGGAAGCCAGAAATCCATATTCTCTGTAAGCAGTGCAAATATTTCTAGGTATAACTAGTATATTAACTTTTTACACTCTAGTGACATTTAAAAAGGCTTCTCCTAGGTTAATAGAGTTATTCAAAACTATAGATGCCGGAGCCTTATTTCACACCTATTAAATCAGAGCCTTCCGGTAAGGACAGCATATCTTTTGAAATACATATCCAAAGATGACTTTTGCTATGCTCCCCAAAGTCATGATCTCCTTAAGCATAAAGAACTCTAAAACAGATAGCACAGTGCTCTGGACTTGGCTTTCCTGTTCTGTGGACAAATCATGCCCTACTCAACTACTGACCCATAAATACTATCTAGTCCTCAGTTCTCAAACCAGGCTCCCTTGGCGTCCCCTTAGGGGCTTAAGGGTAGCAGCAAAGCCCCTTGCTTTCAACAAACTGCTCTGCTCTTGTTTAGGTTTGAAGAAGGGGCTTCCTGCTTTTAAATAAAAGCTGGAAAACTATAAATGTAGTCTGACACGAACTCAAATCCCTGAAATTATAGTATGTATAAGCTGGAAAAGAAAAAGGACATACTAATGAACCAAACACAAAGATTTTCCATCGTTTGGTTTTTTAAGTTTTACTTACTTAAGTAATCGCTATACCCAACATGGGGCTTGAACTCACAACCTGAGATCAAGAGTCACGTGTTCCTCTGACCAGCCAGGTGCCCTTCTATTTGTTTTTTTTTTTTTTTAAAGAGTTTACGTATTCATGACAGAGTGCCTGAGCACAAGCAGGGGGAGGGGCAGAGAGAGAAGGAGACTCCCCACTGAGCAGGGAGCATGATGTGGGATTCAATCCCAGGACCCCAGAATCATGACCTGAACAGAAGGCAGACACTTAACATTTTTGAATACCTACTAAGCCACCCAAGCACCCCTATTTGTTTTTACAAATCATGAATTTAAAACAAAAAAACACTTCTATGTGCAGAATATGGGCCTAAATGCTGACACTTCTTTTATCAGTATCTTCCATCTACATTTTCTATTTTTAAGAGGCAAATCATTAATTAGCAGCAGTAGTCAAAGAGGATTTTGGAGAGACATTTAATGGGTGGTTTTGAGGAAGACTAGCAAAAGCATTTTCATTCTTGTTTTGAGTAACAGAAGTAGCGGACTATGTGCATATAACTAATGTCTGTTATGGAATGGAGAGTTTTTGCAAGATCATTGCTATTGTAAATGCATTCGCATATGGCTCACACACAACTGCTCCAAGGAGTGGCAAAAATCATGTCCCTCTGGATATAGCCCATTAGCTCCCTGCAAGAAGCTTATCTCTGTATTCCCAGTGTCTAACATAATACCTGGTTCAAGGTAAATGCTTAAAATATTTGTTGCTTGGGGCAGAAAGAAGAATCTGTTGGCTTATTATGGGTAAATGGTTCTGGTCAAGAACATTTTTGAACATCTACCACCATCCCTGGTATGATGCTCAGTGTTCAGAATACAAAAACTAACACAATACAGGGCTACCCTTCAAATCTAATAATAGAAGAGGGTCCCATAAATGAACTCATATACAGTGGCAAGCGCTCTGACAGAGGTGCGTGGAGGGTGCTCTACAATCACGAATGAAGGGCTCTTGGTCCAAGCAGGGAACTTAGAAGAGGCTTCTAATTAACTTGGCTCTTGCTGAACAATCCACCACACCTCGTTTAGAATTTAACCAAAGGCAACTGAAAAACATAGAGACAAAAAACAGAGATTTGCCTTACCTACAAAGGGGTTTATTTAAGTGATTCTTCATCTTATAGATACTCCCCTCTGGGGATTCAATGAATGCCAACACCCCTCTTCTCTGAGAAATGCAAAAACATACACAATTTCACATCTACTGAGGGAGTCAACAGACTGCACGTGAGAAACTCTGTTCTAGAGCATTGCTTCAGAAAGAGTCACAGAAGGAAGATTTACTTATGGGGGATAGGGGTTACATGAAAAACTGGCAAGAGGCTTCCCTGACAGCAATGACAAGAAAAGGAAAATAATTTTGGAGTGATCAGACCAGGGTGACCTAAACCACCTAAAATTCAGGGGCAACTTGGATGGGAAAACCAAAGGCTGGAAAAAAGTAAATCTGTCAAAAAAGAGGATTCAGTGTGCCTGTTTTGTGCTCCCCACTCCACTGCCCTCCCAGGCTCTTGAGAATTGAGGCTTTCTTGTCAATCCTGTTCAGCTACTTATAGTCAAACATCTTAAATCAAAGTGGGCCCAGAAGGAATCTACCTTGAATTTTGCTAGAAAAAGGTGATTGGCAGGGTGACCTACCTTGGAGTCTATTTCCACACCCACCTCAATAGTTGGAAAAGCCTTTAGAAATCATCTATATACATAAAATTCTATTCTACACCATCCCTGAAAAGAGCAATCAAGTGCCTGGTTGACCGTGTTGAGAAAACTGCAGGCCTAGGCCGCTCACCGGTTGAGCGTCTGCCTTTGGCCCAGGGTGTGATCCTGGAGACCCGGGATCAAGTCCCACACGTCGGGGCTCCCTGCATGGAGCCTGCTTCTCCTTCTGCCTCTCTCTCTCTGTGTGTCTCTCATGAATGAATGAATAAACTCTTTTAAAAGAAAAAGAAAGAAAACTGAAGGCCCAAGATGGAGTCACTCATGCTAGGTCATGTCACCAAACCAGGGTTTAATATTTAACTGAATTGTAGTTCAACCTTCCCAGAAATGCAGTCTTAACTAGTGGGTCAGGAGTTTTCTGGTCAGCACCAATGAGGTAGTCTGTCACAGGGGCCATCCCTACCCGCACCGGCCACCCCCAAAGGAAGCTGAGGTGCTGTGCATGATAAAACCCCGTGCCCTTCCCATTAAGGGAAGGTGAGCTTACCTTTGCTAATAACTTCTTGCCCCACCCTCCTTTCTATTAAAAAAAAAGTTCCACTTTGTGGTTTTTTTTTCTTCCTTAAGATTTTATTTATTATTTATTCACGAGAGACACAGAGAGCGGCAGAGACACAGGCAGAGGGAGAAGCAGGCTCCCCGCTGGGAGCCCGACAGGGGACTCGATCCCAGAACTCCAGGATCACGCCCTGAGCTGAAGGTGGTGATAAATAGCTGAGCCACCCAGGCTGCCCGGAACGTTCCACTTTGGAGCTCTCTACTTGCTAGATGGGATGCTGCCTGATTTGTTTAATAAAGCCAGTCAGATCTTAAAGTTTACTTGGTTGAGTTTTTTTAACGACAAAATATCTGCTCACTACAAAATAGCTGCTTTCTTGTAACTTACAGAAGGTTGTAGATTTGTTTTCTACAGACAAGGTTATTTTCTGCGAAAAACTGCTGTCTTTAAATTATCTGAAAAACTGTCATAACTTCTCTTTTTATACCTAAACTCTGTAGCATTAGCTTTCTATCCAGTTGCTATCTTCTCAACAGCACTCTTAAAGCCTGGTTTCCCCAGCCCCAGATACAGCCCACATGAAACCTTGTCTATGGGATTGCAGCACTGCATGACCTGGACATTATACCATTAATGTACTGTCAGTGTGTGTGCGTGGTGGTAGTTAAGCAATTATACCATGGCTAATCTTGGCTTGATGGCTGTTTTCTTATGAACTGTTGCCTAGCCATACTGCCATATCTCTTCAGCCTTAATTTATTGTACAGAAAAGCCATGGGATCTTATATTTATCCCTCTTAAACTCAATCTTATTAAGTTTCTGCCTGGCATTTTACAATGTTTACATCAACCTGTCTACATGACTCCCAAACCTTCTCTTGACTTTTCTCTTCTCTTATTTATGACTAGACCCATATTTTCAATTGCTAACAAGTTATCAATCCCTGGTTATTGAATTCTTACAATAGGCCAGACTCTAATACAAACATTTTATGTGTATTATCCATTTAATCCTCATGAGATTGAAGGTAGATATGCCCATTTTACCCATTTTTATGGAAACTAAGGGATGTAACTGTCCTTCTGGCAGTACTGTTAAAAAAGAAAATGCACACATTCTTGTCCATCATAACAAGTGGGAGGAGAGTACTACTAGTATTCAGTAGATAGAGGTCGGGCATGCAGCTCAACACAACAAAGAAATGTTCTGTATCTTGCACAATTTTCCTACTGCTGAAAAATTTGATTTTAATTTTCTGAGAATAGGACTCCAACTCCATTTCACATATTATCAAAGGATCTTTGGCATGGTTTTAATAGGGATTGAGTTTTCCCAAAACATAAAAATACTCAAGGGAGGATTGTACTTTGTGTTCTTGCAGCTTTACTAGGAGTTGTTCACCCTTTTGAAAAACCAGATCAGCAACAGCACTGAAACTCAGAGCTTTTGGGTCAGCAACATATACACCGATATCAGCCTGTGCTAATATTGTCTCATAGTGGTGACTCTACAGGTATAAATACAAATATATTAAGTCTCATTTCAAAATGTTAGATATACAATTTTGGAAATACTCTACAGAATTTTTTCTCAAAGATTTTATTTATTTCTTCATGAGAGACACAGAGGGAGAGAGGCAGAGACACAGGCAGAAGGAGAAGCAGGCTCCATGCAGGGAGTCCGATGTGGGACTTGATCCCAGGACCCCAAGATCACACCCTGAGCTGAAGGCAGGCACGTAACCACTGAACCACCAGGCGTCCCTACTCTATAGAATTTTATCTTAATTCTTCAAAACTGAACCTTTTCCTTGTAGGTACAAGCCTCTGATTAGTTCATTATGACTTCTAGTATAGTCAGGCTTGAAAAATTACACATTAAATCATGTGTTTCTGCTTAAATTCTTCCTGTATTTTATAGCTGGGATATTTTAATTGTTTTAAAAAATTATGTGTGAAGGTAATTACCACAAATTGCATTTTAGAACAGTGAAGGGGACACAGGATCTGGTATGAAACTCTTGCTACACCAGCTCTACAGCTTTCCAGGTATGGACCCCACACCTCCCGGCCTTTGCTCCTGCGGTTCCATCTGCTTGCTGGTCTTCTCACAGCTCCTCTCCCACGACCCAGTTCACATTTCTCTTTTAAGACCCAATGTAAATGTCGCTTCTTTAAATGCTTCCACTCCACCTTATGCAACCTGGTCATTCTCTCTTAGTCTCTCCCTCCCAAAGAATTTTGACTCTCTGCCTCTGACCCATTCTCCTTACCACAGCAAGAACGATCTTTTTAAAATGTTAAGACCTGTCACTTCCATGCTTTGCACTTAGAATTAGGTCCAAATGCCCCTAATTGTCAGCCTGTATGACCAGGCCCTTCTCACTTTTCTGACACCTTCTATCCCTCTGCATCTCATTGGCCAGGCTTCAGTCTCAATAGCCTTCTTTCTTTTTCCCCCAAAAGGCAAATTTTCCCTTCTTCAAGGGCTTTGCCTATGCTATTCACTCTGCTTAGAAAGCTCCTGACCCTCCCCTTCACATGGCTAGCTTCTCATTTTTTTAGGAATCAGCTTAAATATCATCTCCTAGGGAAAAGCTTCCCAATTTACCTATGTAAAGTAAGTCCCTCTTGATTTGGGCCCATTTTTGTTTACTACATAGCACTTAGGACAAGTGGCCATTACTGGTTAGATTCACTTGTCGGTCTTCTCCACTAGAATATGAATTCCCTGAGGAAATGGGACCAAGGCTGTCTGTGACTCTCTAGCCCTAGCACAGTATCTGAAAAACAGGAATTTGTAGAATGAATAACCACTGACATTTTAGTTATTTTCTATCTTTTCCCCACTAACATACCTCATTAGCTCTAGCTACTGGCAGAGTTTTAAATCTAGTTTCTGCATTTATCTATACTTACCTTTGGTACTTTTATGTTTTTGGGTGGCACACTTATTGCTCTGTTTTGCTCTAGAATTTTTTTTTTTCCCTTGGGCAAATATAGATCTGTTGGGTATGGTCCAGAGATTCCTTGGTCATCTTAGGCCAGTGCTTAAATATAAACAATTCTAACACCAGCAACTGACAACAGTCATTTGGGACAGCCTCACCTAGAACTTAGCAATCTCCCCCACAGTCCGCAACATCAGAAAAGGAGCATCACAGACCACAGTGTGCATCAGGGTTGGCCTGGTTTCTGGAGTAAATGGAATGTGGTATCCATTAAAAAGGATGGCATATTGGTTTTAGAGGTGGTCTACTTAATCACATACCTGATTTGACTACTTCATTACGCCTTCACTGAGCATTAACACACCAAAATATATGTTGTTGTATCATAAATTACTTCCTTTAAAATTTTCCTTTTTGTCATTGGTAAGGCATTCTAACTATTTTATTTTATTTATTTTTTATTTTTTATTTATGATAGGCACACAGTGAGAGCGAGAGGCAGAGACATAGGCAGAGGGAGAAACAGGCTCCATGCACTGGGAGCCCGACATGGGATTCGATCCCGGATCCCCAGGATCGCGCCCTGGGCCAAAGGCAGGCGCCAAACCGCTGCGCCACCCAGGGATCCCCATTCTAACAATTTAAAAAAATTTCATGTGTACATAACTATATCATCTACAAGTTGTATTTCAGGACCATAAGGGGAATGCAAGAGCCCAGGGAGTTGAGAATCAGGCCACATCTACCTGAATCAACAAATAGGACTGATAACATGGGATATGCTAATCAAGGATGGAGACTCAAAAGAATGTAAGACATAAAAATCTCTACTATCATATTGGAAACTTTACAATCTTGTTGGAGACACCAACCTGAAACAGCAACATAAATAAATTATCAAAAAAAATGCCACAGGTAGTTTCTACCACTATTACATGATGGTACAATAAATTAAGAGCTCAAGAATGGTTGAGATTTGGCTTTTATCCTTCTCAGTCTTGATCCCTCAACAAGGAACTAATGCATTGGGACTTAACAGAGAGATCCGAACTTTGCTCCTTTTCCTTCTTCTGCTCCAGGAAGAAGTTTAGAGATTGCTAACCCATGAATTTAACCACAAAATAAAATGAGCACCAATTATCTTGCCCGAGGGATCTGGCCATAGGACCTCCCTTTGAAAGGGCCGGACCTATGGCTACCTGAGAACTGCTCTTCCATCACCTTCAAAAGCCTCCTTCCCCTGCTGCAAGGGCATTAGCCCTAAGCATCTTTAGCCATGCACAGAGGATGATGGTGCAGAGGGCGAGACTCATCCTTGGAACCCTTCCTTTAATGCTGTAATTCTCCCAGACCCTACACTTGCTCCACTCAGATACCCTGTAATAAGTATACTTTTTAAATTTTTTTGAAGACTTTATTTATTTATTCATGAGAGACACAGAGAGCGAGGCAGAGACACAGGCAGAGGGAAAAGCAGGCTCCCCGCCAGGAGCCCGGTGTGGGACTTGATCCTGGACCTGGGGATTATGCCCTGAGCCAAACGCAGACGCTCAATGGCTCAACCGGTCAGCCGCTCAGCCACCCAGGCATCCCTACTTTCTTTGTTAAATAAATATTGCTTTAATTTGCATGTTTTTCCATGAGCAGCGTGTGGCAGAAACTGCCTGTCTTTCTTAGTATCTCCCAATTTTATTCAGGGATATGCTCGCTAAAAAGACACCCATTTTCCAGCCTTCTTTGAAGTGCGGCTACAAGATTAAATTCTAACCATTAAAGGGAAGTTGTTAGGTAGGACCTCTGACAAAGTTCCTTAAAAGTGAGACAGAGAGGGATGTCTGGGTGGCTCAGTGGTTGAGCATCTGCCTTTGGCTCAGGGTATGTTCCCGGGGTCCTGGAATCGAGTCCCACATCAGGCTCCCTGTGTGAGCCCGCTTCTCCTCCCTCTGCCTAATGTCTCTGCCTCTCTCTGTGTCTCTCTCATGAATAAATAAATACAATCTTTAAAAAAAATAGAAGTGAAAAAAAAAATAGAAGTGAGACAGAGAACTGGGAGTAGACTTTTGTCCTTCTTCCTTTCAGCAATATAGCTGTGATGGCTATCCTAGAATACAAGATGGCCTTGAGGACAGATGCCATATGCTAAGAAGGACAAAGCAGGGGTAGCCCCGGTGGCCCAGCGGTTTAGCGCCACCTTCAGCCTAGGGCATGATCCTGGAGACCCAGGATCGAGTCCCAGGATGGAGTCCCGGGTTGGGCTCCCTGCATGGAGCCTGCTTCTCCCTCTGCCTGTGTGTGTCTGTCTCTCATGAACGTATAAATAAAATCTGAAAAGAAAAAAAAAGAAGGACAAAGCAGAAAGACAGTAAAACTTGGGTTCTTTGGTACCACAAAGCCTCCACTACAGCCCTGGCTAAAGCAATTCCCAACTCTACTTAGGAAAAAAAAAAATCACCTGTATTCATTTTGTTAGGCAACTTCTATTCAGGGTTATCTAAGCAACTCAATCTGTTAAAACAAACAAACAAACCAACAAAACCACAAAACAACCATAGGCTCAAAATGCCTATCCCTTAGGTTAAGTCAGTAAAATAAGACTTAATACCTAACCTAATTGCATTTCACTGAGAAATGTAACCTTTAGCTGGTCAACATGGGATTTCCTGGTTAATAGGAGGCAATTTGCTAATAGGCCTCTTGCACTCCCTGTAGGAGGGCAACCTGCCTAAACAATGCATTCCTAGCTAATAAATTCCTTGCCTTTTTTTTAAATGCCCCCTCTCTGTCGTTAAAAACTTCTTTTGTTTAGCTCAGTGGAGTTTTCTTCTCCTTGCTAGATGGGATGCTGCCCAATTCATGAGTCGTTTAATAAAGCCCATCAGATCTTCAATTTACTGGGCTGAAATTTTTTTTTTTTTTTTTTTAAGCACAAAGATGGGCAGCAGGCAGAGGGAGAAGCAGGCTCCCCACTGAGCAAGGAGCCCAGGACACGGGGGCTAGATCCCAGGATCATAACCTGAGTAGAAGGCAGACACTTACCGACTGAGCCACCCAGGCACCCCTGAATTTTGTTTTTTAACAGGCCTAATCCAAACTGATTCAGGAGGTTAGTCCATGAAACCTGTTTTTTCCTAATAATCCCATTCTGTCAGAGACTTTTTCCCAGGTTTGCAGTTGACTAGTCCTAAACCCCATTTCAGAGAAATCCATCCCAGATGACATACTCTTACATACATTTTGGGGGTGCAAGTAGGGAGAGTTCTATGCACTTCTTTGAGCAGATCATAAAGAAAATCGTATCACATTTTACCCCAGGACTTATTTAAAGGAGTTAACCAGGAATCCAGTCTTGCTTTTTCATCCTCCTCCAACCCCATTTAATCAGTTCTGATTCCCAGCCACTTCTCAGAATCTATCTGAGAAGTTTATCAAAAGTGTAAGGATGCCTTAAGAGAAATATGTGGAAATAATACATTACAGTGTTTCAGGATAAGAATAACAGCTTTTTTTTTTTTTTTTTTTTTTTAGGATTTTGTCCATTTATTCATAAGAGACACAAAAAGAAGTGAAGCAGAGACATAGGCAGAGGGGGAAGCAGGCTCCATGCAGGAAGCCCAATTCGGAACTTGATCCCAGGACCCCAGGATCTCAGGATCAGGACCTGAGCCAAAGGCAGATGCTCAACCACTGAGCCACCCAGGTGCCCCTGTAGTGCCGCTTCTGAATAGGATGAGCATTATAAGCAAAATTCATTGTTCACTCATAGTTGAAAACTGGCTGACCAATGAAAATAAATTTTGTTTATAACACGAAAGTATGACAGGCACTATATTCTCCTCTCCTCTTTCTTTCAGATGGACTTGCCTTGTCACGGTGTTCTGAACATATAAATTCTAAAATAATGATGGTTTTATTTCTTGTGTACATAGAGTTACCATATTCCCCCCCAAAAAAATCAAGGCACAAGAGATGACAACGCATTTTTGTGCCACTTATCAAGATAGGAGTTAGTTTAGGAGATACTGCTTGAATATCAACATAATCAAACATTTAGAAACAGTATTTCTCCATTGCCTAGTTTTCTTTTTAAATTAATTTTGGGTGCTTGGGTGACTCAGGTCTGCCTTTGCTCAAGTCTTGATCTCCAGGTCCTGGAACTGAGCCCCACATCAGGCTTCCTGCTCAGCAGAGTCTGCTTCTCCCTCTCCTTCTCTAACTTGTGCTCTTTCTTTTTCTCAAATAAATAAAATCTTCTTTAAAAATTAATTTTACTTTTTAAAAGGTTTACTTGTTTATTTGAGTGTGTGTGTGTGTGCTCATGTGTGAAAATGGGGGGGAATGGGAGAGGGAGAGAATGTCAAGGAAAGTCTCTCTGTGACTATCATAAATAAATAAAAATTTAAAAAAAATAAAATAAAATGAACTGATGGAGCCACCTAGGTGCCTCTAAATTAATTTTGAGATAAAATTCATATACAATAAAATGCAGCCATTTTAGAGTACAGTTCAAGTTTTGACAAATGTATACACTGGTGTAATCAGCATCTATGATCAAGATAGTGACTACTTCCATTACCCCAAAAAGTTCCCTCTTATTCCTGTGCAGTTCACCTGCCTGCCTTTATTTACCCTGAACCCTAACACAACCACCAATCTACTTTGTTATCACAATACTTAAAAACTGGATTCCTTCAGGTACACATAACAGCAATGAGGATCAGTTTTTTAAATTCTTTAATTAAAAATGTCCCTGACACTTCATTTATTTATTTAAGATTTTATTTGTTTATGAGAGACAGAGAGAGAGAGAGAGAGAGAGAGAGAGAGAGATATGCAGAGACATAGGCAGAGGGAGAAGCAGGCTCCATGCAGGTAGCCTGACGTGGGACTTGATCCCAGGTCTCCTGGGCTGAAGGCAGCGCTAAACTGCTGAGCCACCCAGGGCCATGCCCTCTCCCTGACACTTTAAATAAGAGACTTTAAAACTCTGGTTGAATAAAAGAAAACATTCAAAATGTTTACACTTCAATATTCTAGATTATGCATAATACTCTAAAACTATTACTACTGTTTAAGTGATAAATGTCAGGAATAGTACTGAGCTCTAATAGTACATTTCATATTGTTCTATCTTAAGGTTTGGTTTCTGCATTCCACTTTAAAGTCTCATGGGAGGCCAGTTTTTATTTTATTCAGGTTGGCATCTCCAGTGCCTAACACAATGAGTAAAACAAATGCTCAAAAATTGCTGAGTTACTGATGTAGGTAGACTTTTTATGCTGAAGCTGAATAACTCCTAAACCTGTTTCATTTAACAAGTTAAATAATTATTCCAGAATCAAACACCATCTTAAAAATGTTGTACAAGTAACTAAATCTTCTGTAATTCTAGTTTTAACCAAAGAATCGAAGAAAACTGGTAAGATGCTTATAATACAGGATAGTGTTTTTTTTTTTTTTTTTTTTAGCATACCATGTAAACCAATCACCAAAAAATAACTCATTCTTAAGTTGTTTGATTCTAAACGATGGTACATTTTGAGTTGGGGTATTCTCAGAGCCCAGATTTGATATGAGCTAGTTGGTGTAAGCTCTAGGCTCTGAGAACACCCCAACTCAAAACTATTTGTTCTTTTACCTATACCACACTGTTTGGGTGACTCATGGCCATGGTTAATTTGATTCCATTTGTCACATAAAAAGTTGTCTCAACTCTATTAATTCTCCATGCCTAGATCAAAAATTTATAAAAACTGATTATACATAATTCCATAATGAGTTTTATGTCTGAAAAAAAGCATAATATTGGTCAAAATAACAAAAATGAAACTTTAAAACAATACAATTAATTATAATTATATATGAAACTAAATATATATATTTAAAGGATAAATACTTCAATTTAAATTTTTAAACAGCCTCTTAAATGGACATTATAAATTACCAAGTATTTAAGGCTCTTTTTTTCCTTAGGAAAACTACTTTAGATAACATAAACAGAAAAGAAGTAGTTAACTTTCTACCAACAGATAGGCTTGGATAAACACTCAGATTCTTACATTCCAATTTGCCTCATCAGAAAGCATCACTGGCCATCAAACCCTTTTAATCATTACTAAACCACCTGGCTCAATTTCAACATACTCTTATAGCTATGTTATAAAGTCCAAGACAGGTTAGAGCTAATCTTTCATGTATTGCATCTTGTGCAATTCTGTGTCCTGGTGAATTAACAGGCCTCCTGACTCTCAGCAGCCAATATGAATCACAACATGAAATGGAATCTGCCTGGGAAACATTCTTGGGGCAAAATCCTTACTGCTTTATGTTGAATCTAATAGCTTCAATTATGATGATTCTTATTGATAATTCAAAAGTTAACATTCTTCCCTAATGAGAGAAATTTTATGCAGTACTCTCACAAATTCCCTACCTTTCTTGAGAAGTAGAGAACAAAATATTCCAAATTAAGTTTTATTTAAATTCATCAATGATGTGATGGACAACTGAAAAATAATGGGACTAATTTCATTTGCCATACATAAAAGTCAGTTAAGTGTCAAAATCACAATTGTTGGCCACCTCTAAGGCTATAGGATATTTTCGGATCATGTTGGTTTATTTACCAGTGTATTTATCAGTATATATAAATATTATATATATTTATTAGAGAATAATTTTAATTCACTAATAGAAGAAAGGGTTAATAGATGGAAACTTTAGAGTCTACACTTAAAAACTTATAAAACCAGTAAAGGCTGAAGAGAGCTAATAATTTCTTATCAAGATTGACAAATGCTACGATTACCCAGAAGCTAGAAAAATTTGACAAAGGTGAAACTAGTGGTACAAATTAAAACATTCTCAGAAAGATGCTAAAAAACCAAAGAACTATCAAAATAAGAAATGGTAAGAATCAGATAAAAATACTCCTCTGTAATCATTCAAATACCTATTTGGATTTAGCACTATGTTAGCAGTTTGTGGGAATAAAAAGCTATAAAATATTGTCCACATTCCCAAAGAGTTGATATTGTTAGAAAAACAAGACACAAACATTCTATGTCGTGAACCATTTAAATAATCCAAATAAAACATACAGGCAAGGAATGGATGGCTGTGGATACAGTGGTTGAGAAGGCTTCATAGCTAAGACTGAATCTGAGCCAGGCTCTAAGTAGAATTTTATTAGACAGAAATTGAGGAAAGCATGAACAAAGCTCAGGAGATGAAGGAAAACAAGACCATCCAGCACTGAGCAAGGAGACAACAGGGACATAAGCCTAGGAGACAGGTCATATCAGTCATACTGGGGAGAGTTTCAAATGCTATTCTTATACAATTTTAAAATCATCAAATTTTTGTGAACATGATTAATATATTTCAATATTTAATCTGTAGCATGACTTGGAATGTAACTTCATGAGAATCTGTTTTAGAATTGATTAGTGGAGGAGTACGAACTGGAGGAATAGAGAGTAGTATCAGAAGTGATGTTGTAAACCAGAAGTTCTCAAGGTGGTCCATGGATCCCTTAGGAGTCACCAAGACCTTTTCAAAGGACCTGTGAGGTTTAAATTATGTTCATAATACTATTAAGACGTTATTTGTCTATTTCTAAATGTTGACATTTGCATTGATTGCACAAAAAACAATGGTGAATAAAACTGCTGGTGTCAGGACAGTGGAACCAAACTGTACCAGGCAGCATTGTATTCTTTTGTTTTTAAAATAGCTTTACTGAGGTATAATTGATGCAGAATAAACAGCATATATTTAAAGTGTACAATTTGATGAATTTTTACATATATACATGTGATAAACCATCACTATAATCAAGATGGCAAACATTTTGACCATGTCTGAGTTTTCCTGTGATCTCAGTAACCCATCTCTCTCTAGCCCCTTGTGCTCAATCTTTTTTGGTCACTATATATTTGCGAGTTCTACAATTTTATATAAATGGAATCATATAGTAAGTATTCCCTTTTCATGCTAATGGTAACCAAAGGCAAACTAAACAAATAGACTTCAGAAAAAGGAAAAATCTAGAAGAAGATCATTTCATTATAAAAGATTAATTTATTGAGAGGACATAATAATCCTAAATATATATGAACCTAATAACAGTTTCAAAGTACATGACACAAAAACTGACTAACCTAAACTGAAAAAGAAACGTATATACAATTGTAGTCAGGAAATTTCCATACCTTTTTCTATATAATGGACAGAATAAGCCTACAGAAAATCAGTAAGGATACAGGAGATTTAAAGAATTGACTTGATGACACTTATAAAACATAACAATAGCAGAATACACATTATTTTCAAGTGCATCTAGAACATTAATCAAGAATGACTATATTCTGGGCAGCAAACAATGACTTTCAAAGGACTGAAATCATATGTTTTCTGACCACAATGAATTTAAATTAGAAATCAAAAAAAAAAAAAAAAAGAAATCAATGACAGAAAGATAGCTGGAAAATCTGCAAATAGTTGGAAACTAAACATTATACTTCTAAATAATCCATAAGTCAAACAATACATCACAAGGGGAATTAGAAAATATTTGAACAGAACGAAAACGCTTTTGAGAACTGGTATCATGAAACACATGAGCTTGAAAGCTTCTTAATACTCAAAAGACTTTTCTGATGAGAATGGTGATGATATTGATAAATGTCACTTTTCTAATGAAGTATATGGAAATTTGTCAACCTTTGGAAGATCTATGTAATTCAGTAAACCAATATTTTCCAAATGGCCAATGAAAAGCATTACAAAAGATCCATTCCATGCAAGATGGACCAATGGAATTTTTAAAAAGATTTTGTTTATTTTCACAATAAAGATAGAGAGAGAGAGAGAGAGAGAGAGAATGAATGAGCAGGGTGAGGGGCAGAGGGAGAAGTAGACTCCCTGCTGAGCAGGGAGCCTGATGTGGGACTAGTTCCAAGACCTTGGGATCATAACCTGAGCTGAAGGTAGACACTTAATCAACTGAGCCACCCAGGTGCCTGGACCAATGGAATTTATTGTAAAAGTACAAAGAGTTCATTGATTATGCACTCTGATTCTGTACTGCAACAAATGAACCTTTAAGAAATTACTCCTTGTCAAGTTTGGTGGACTATAAAAAAGAAATTCACAATTATCTAAAAAAAGTTTCTAAAATAGTCCTATTTTGGGGCGCCTAGGTGACTCAGTCACTTAAGCCTCTGTCTTTGGCTCAGGTTATGATCCCGTGGTCCTATGATCGAGCTCCAAGTTGGGCTCCCTGCTCAGCTGGGAGTCTGCTTCTCTGCTTCCCCCTGCCACTCCCCCGCTCGTGCTCATTCTCTCTCTCTCTCAAAAATAAAAATCTTTAAATAAATAAAAGTCTTATTTTTTCAGCTGCTATATGTGTAAGGCAATATGTTCTTCATATACTTCAAATAAATTATAACAGACTGAATAAAGACATAGAGTATAGCTGTCTTCTATTAAATCAGATATTAACAAGACTCACAAAAATGTAAAACAATGCCACTACTCGGGATCCCTGGGTGGCGCAGCGGTTTGGCGCCTGCCTTTGGCTCAGGGCGCGATCCTGGAGACCCTGGATCGAATCCCATATCGGGCTCCCGGTGCATGGAGCCTGCTTCTCCCTCTGCCTGTGTCTCTGTCTCTCTCTTTCTCTCTCTCTCTCTCTGTGACTATCATAAATAAATAAATCAAAAAAAAAATTAAAAAAAAATAAACAATGCCACTACTCTTATAACATTAAAAATTTTTTTGAATATAGTTTTTTTTTTAAGATTTTATTTATTTATTCATGAGAGACAGAGAGAGGCAGAGACATAGGCAGAGGGAGAAGCAGACTCCCCACAAGGAGCCCCCTGTGGGACTCGATCCCAGAACTCTGGGATCAGGCTCTGAGCCAAAGGTAGATGCTCAACCACTGAGCCACTCAGGCATCCCTCAATATAGTTGTTTTCATAAAAATGTTATGTTTACATATAATGATTTTTTAAATGAATTAACAGAAATTTTTTACAATTATCTGTTTTAATGTTTAACTATGCAGCATTTTATAACAAAGGGAAGAAAGCTTAAAACAGTAAGTAGTAAGACCTGGTGAATGAATGAGTTATAGTGGTAAAAGGGAAACAACTTAAGTACCTGTGATTTAAGACTTCATGCTCAGACATCTGAGATAAAAAATGATATAATGAATTTGGTTGTTCATAGCAGATTTCCCTGTTCTAAACCAGAGGATTAATCACCATAATGTGAGCTGACTGAAAATTCATTCAACTGAAAAACATCAGGTCTTATAAGGGCTCAATTAGAATTCCAGCACACTACCAAAAGGCCTTTCATATCCACACTTAATGGACAGGACACATGCCTGCCCAGTGCTATTATGCCTGGGCTGAGACATTCATGCAAGGTAGAGTGAGCCCAGACTCAGCAGACATGGAAGTCCTTACCCCTAGCTGTGGGGTCATAAAGAACTAAATATATTTGGACCCAATGTATGCATACACTACAGCAGTTAAAGTTTGCAGGACAGACTGCAAGGGTTACCTTTTCTTAGCTGTGGAATTTCAGAAAATGTTTACGTCTCTGTGTCTCTTTTTTCTTAAAACAGGAGTAATTATTATAATGTGATGATTACAAATGTAAACTTAGAAAAGCACCAAGTATAAGAAGTACTTGATAAATATTACTATTATACAATGTTTTATCTGAAACACACAGTAAAAAAGTACTAGTCTATCTACACGATGGGTGAAAGTATAAGAAATATAACAAAAGACTCTAAAAGTGAACTATGATATCTAAAAATTCCAGGGTTAAAGACTCTTAAAGTGATCACAGATAGTGTTATAAGAAAAAAAATTATCTCAAAAACTATCATTTAAAAAAAAGTAAATAGTGGATTTGGTATAGACTTTGGATTCAGAAAGCATCTACTGAATTTTTTTTTTAAAGATTTTATTTATTTATTCATGAGAGACACAGAGAGAGAGAGAGAGAGAGAGAGAGAGAGAGAGAGGCAGAGACACAGGCAGAGGGAGAAGCAGGCTCCATGCAGGGAGCCTGACGTGGGACTCGATCCTAGGTCCCCACCTGGGCTGCCCATACTGAATGTTTTCAAAGGTGATGCATTCTTTCATAGTTATGAGAATAAAAATTTATTCTCAACTAACGATTCTGAGACAAGTGATATGTTTTTCCTTTTTTAAAATAAAAAGCAAAATTTAAGTAACTATTTAAAACAATTGTTAAAGTTACAAAGTATTGATCACTGTATTATAATAACTATGTAAACCGCAGCATCTACATCTTAACTCAAAGTGAAAAAGAAAAAAATACAGGCTGAATGGAAAAGGAAATAGGTGTGGGGATTAGGAGCACTGGGCAATCTATGGGATGCTGAATCACTATACTGTATACCCATAGTGAACATTATACTGTATATGAACTAACTTGAATTTAAATAAAACTTAAAAAAAAAAAAGAGTCTAAGGACTATCAGTCTATGTAAAAGGCAAGTCCAGAGAGGGGGTGATGATGACGGGCAAGAGGAGAGCAGTACAGGAGGCTGAGTAGTGGGAGCATGACAGCTGCAGCGAGGGTGAAATACTTCTCTGGACAAAGGATCAGATGCAGAATAAAGGACTCTAGAGCCCTGACCTGATTGTGGGTAAGCAGAGTCATCCAAACAGCTTCCTGGAACTATGCCCATCCTGCCTCATGCCTAACACCCACATAGAAACCAGAAGAGGGAATTTGTGAAATCACCCCACAAAATAAGCTGGCAGTTTGAGTAGAAAACACTTAAAAGAGGATATAGTAGTCAGCAAATTCTTCTGTCAGTTATGTCAACACATGACAAAGAATTTCCACATTCTTACTTCTGCAAGCACTCCCATACTTCTGCAGGACTTCTGCAATCAAATACCAGGAGCCCAGCACTCTCTGCCTCAGGCCAAAAAGCTGTACTAACCCCCCCAGAGCAGGGACGGATGGCAACAGCTGCAGCCTGGGAAGACTCCAGGATTTCACGAATGCGTCTTCGTGTAATAATCAGTGCTGTACTTCCCTCTGCCTCACTAACAGAATAAAAACTTCTATGTAGGTCAGGAGGAAAGAAAGTTCTATACACAATCTATGCTTCCCATATGCTCCAAACTAGTTCAGGTACTGTTTGCAGGCAAATGAGAAAGTGTGTCAGAAGTTTGGGGAGTAGGAAAATAGTGACAAGGCTGCTCATCCATGTGAGCCAAACTTTATACTTCTCCTGAGCAAATCTTTTAACTTGAGTGGATAAAATATTTAAGACTTGCAGCATCTACTTTTGAGAGGAGATGACAGTGAAGGAATAAGGTACTAGACAGGTTCTAATTTGTAATCTATTCTCAAGAATAAATTATTACCATGATTAAAAGGAATAAATTATTACCATGATTAAAAGGAATGTATTGACTTACCTGGAAAATATCTGTCTTGTCGTCAAATAGGCTGATAAAATATTTATAGTCAGCGTAAGCCCAGAATTTGGAATGGTCATAATCTCTAAATGGTCCAGAAATAGTAGATTGGTTACAGTTCCAGGTCAGAAACTCTTCAAGTGTAGCTTCTACACAAGCACATGTTGTTTCAAACTGAGGAACTGCAATATAAAAGAATCCATCCAACTTTTAAATGTATACTGAATACAATTTCCAAATATTGTTGTTTTCTTAAAATGATCATTTCAACCAAAAAAATGTTAACTATCATTTAACATTAATCAAAAATTAATTCTGCACTTGCTATATAATTAGAACCATCTACAACACCCACAACACTCATGATTTAACAAAGACAAAAAACAAGGTTTTAACCTTATGATTAAAGACTGACTACCCTTAGTAAAGCCTGATTCAGTAATCCAGTGGTATCCCTTAGATTAATTTTCCAAGACCTTTTCAAAGGTCTGTGAGGTCTAAACTATTTTCACAGTAATACTCGGATATTTCACATTCTCATTCTTTCATGAGCGTACAATGGAGTTTACCAGAAGCTACATGATATTAGTTGATGTCACTGCTCTGCAACTAGTGGAATACGTGCTTATGTTCTTGTATTTTTAAAATGTCTCAGTTTTAATTTATAATTTGGTAATAAGCATCACTGGACATAATCCATACTGACAAAGGCTTACGGGTGAACTCAGTAATTTTTTTTTAAAGGTACAGCATTTATTGCATTTCCAAATATTACAGAAATATGGACTGCTTCATGAAGTTGCATGCCATCCTTGTACAGGGGCCATGCTGATCTTCTCTGTACTGGGGAATTCAATAATTTTTAAGTGCAAAGGGATCCTGAGACCAAAAAGTGTGAGAGCTACTTCTTCAGATTAAAAAGAGAAGAAAGTAGTGACAAAAGTCTTTTGAAAATTTTCCAACTTTATACTGCGCATATATCAAACATAGTTCCTCAGAATCATTAAGTGGCCAATGGTAACTTAAAGTCTGTTCATTTATTCATTAACTCATTTATTTCAGAATCATTTATTAAGTACCTAATTTGTAACTAGCACTGTGCTCAGGCTTGTGGGAACATAAAAGAGAGAGGTGGTAATATTCTTGAGTTGAGAATGTATTTAGACAAAGATAAAGCTTTAGCCCAAATAATAGGAAATTTGAGGCATTACATAATTAAATGAAAAATGTGCCATGGACACATAGGAAGAGGCAAAGACCCAGAGATGCAGGTTGATCAGGAAAGCTCAGAGAGAAGTCTACTGTCTATCGAGAATGGTTTGTTATTATGGGTATGCCTTTGTTTATCCAAGAACTATTCTTCTAAATAGTGATAAAATGAAAGTTTTTTGGTAAGAAGCAAAATATTTTAAATGAGCATGGGGAATGAATATTCAAGAAATCTGATTATGACCAGCGTAAAATTGTTTTAAGTGATATAGATCTTCTGCTTGTAAGTCAGCACAATGCCTGAAACATAGCAGATGCTCGTAACAGGCTCTAATTCTGATTCTTACATTTACTTGAGGCCCTTCAAAAGTTAGCTGAATTAGTAGTAAGAGGAGAAGGTTATTCAGATTCTTTTTTCAACAGCTTTTATCTCTTCCCTCCACTTCTGCCTGAACTGCCTAGGATTATCTTAACCATCTTTTCCCCCTTCCTCTCTTTTTCCTATGACCTCAGAAAGGTGGAGAATAGAGGGGAGAGTGTGTGTCAAAGAGCCATCCTAATTCATTTACTTCCACAATTTGTCATCTGACTTTGAGAAGGAAAACTTTACAGGAGTATGCTTATCTAAAAGATAAAAATCTGCAATATTTAAGAACTATTTAAATTTAACGATTTTTGAGAAACACACAGAACAGCTGCCACTCAGTAACCCATCAATACATATACGTTCTTAATATTATCAACATCATTAAGCATTTACCCAACAACATAGGAATACACACAAACAAAAACCCATGTGGCAAGAAAGCTGCATGGTTCTGGGAAACAGGAGTCATTTTATAGTCATTTCAGTAAGCTCCAATGGAAGCCTGAAGATATTACACTATCTTATGAGTTTTTAGTTCATAAAATTCAATCCAACTGATCGAACTGAATACTAAAGCCATTACTTGAGACACTTATCCCTGGGGGGTACAGTAGGAGGCCAGTTTTCACAGGCATGTCTGCATTGCAGCCTCATCAGGGGACTTTGTTCTCTGTCACAGCAAGTTCTGTACTTTAAAAAATGAAAACCTAAAAGGGCAAAAATTACATATGAGAACTGTTACTGTCAGGAGAAAATTACAATGAATGGAATGAATGTAAATGACAGACTTTTACATTTACAGTGATTTCAAAATAGAATCTTTTGAATTTTTCTTTCCTGGAAGTAGCAAGCAAAAGGTGTTGTTTTCATTCTGCTATCACGACAATTTCTTTCTGGGTAGTACAGTTGTTTTTCTTAGTTTATTTTCTGCAATGCAATTATTCCTTTCTAACTTTATTATTATTGTTCTTTCATTTAACATTGAAGTAGCTCAGGCAGCTGCAATTTTCATCCCACTTACTGTCAACATGTTAGGTTAAGAAGCAGCTCAACTAAGCTCAGGATTTGGAAGTAGTATGTAAGTTGAACTTGCTTCTAACTCTCATAAAAGGGAGTCCTAAAATATTTTTTTTGCAGAGCAGGGAAACAAATATTTCTCCATTTTGTTAGACTTCCTCATTTTTCAAGCAAGAAAACACTGCATGAAATGTAGGTACTTTTGACCATCACTGCATACTTAGGCTTATTTCTACAACTGCTTTTCCCAAATTACTGGGCCAGCTGAGGTACAGTATTGCCACTGGGCGCCTATGATCCAAATGAATTTGATTCAGAATGGTTTCTTTTTTTTTAAAGATTTTATTTATTTATGAGAGAGAAAGAGAGAGAGAAAGAGGAAGAGATACAGGCAAAGGGAGAAGCAGGCTCCATGCAGGGAGCCCGATGTGGGACTCGATCCCGGGTCTCCAGGATCACACCCTGGGCTGAAGGCGGTGCTAAACCAATGAGCCACCCGGGCTGCCCAGATCCAGAATGGTTTCAAAGAGCAATGAGATGTAATTATCTGCTTTCTAAAACAAACTAAGAGAAACATACAATATTATTATTAGCGCAAGCATTCTAGAAAAACTGAAACCAAGACCTTAAACAAAAATAAGAAATACATTCAATAGGAAGGAAACAAGGTTATCACTGATTGTAAGATCAGATGCCTGTCATCCTAGAAAACACACAAGAACTAAAAAACTACATACACCAATAAATGGCTGGATAAAAAATACACATACAAAAATAAATGGCTTTTTAAAATCTACCATCACAACTAGCTAGAAAAATATAATACATAAAAATATTTTCATTCGTAACAGCTTAAAAAGTTAATATTTATAATATTTTAAGAAATTTGTAGATCTATATGAAAACCCCAAGTCTTTTTACTGAGAGATAAAATGAACTTGCTAGGTGATAATGACATGTTCTTGCATAGGAAGATAACAGTATTATCACAAGGTAGATTCTTTCTGAATTAGTTTACAGCACTTAATGAATTTTCACTTAAAATCTCAACAGGGGGCAGCCTCGGTGGCTCAGCTGTTTAGTGCTGCCTTCAGCCCAGGGTATGATCCTGGAGACCTGAGATTGAGTCCCACGTCGGGGTCCCTGCTTGTAGTTTGCTTCTCCCTCTGCCTGTGTGTCTGCCCCTCTCTCTCTCTCTCTCTGTATCTCTCATGAATAAACAGTTAAAATCTTTTAAAAAAAATCTCAACAGGATTTGCTTAATGTGAATACATTATTTACCTCTAAAATTCATTTAAAGGAATAAAATTCATAACATCTATGAGGAAGAAGAGCAGGGAAGACAAGTTGTTCTTTCAAATATTAAACTATATATCAGTTGCTGAAATAGCATTTTAAAAATATTTTACTGGGGATCCCTGGGTGGCTCAGTGGTTTGGCGCTTACCTTTGGCCCGGGGCGTGGTCCTGGAGTTCCGGGATCAAGTCCCACATCGGGCTCCTTGAATGGAGCCTGCTTCTCCCTCTGCCTGTGTCTCTGCCTCTCTCTCTCTCTCTCTCTCTCTCTCATGAATAAATGAATAAAATCTTTAAAAAAAATGTTTTACTGGCTTCAAAACTGATAGCTCAAAGGATGGTCCAACAATAGGTGCTGGAAGTTGTAAGAATACAGTAATATAATTAAGATGATTTCAAAGTCAGTAGGGGAAAAAAGGATTATTCAGTAAACAATACTAAAATAAAAGCTACGGTTATTTCCAGCTTAACTAAAAAAAGTCAGTGAACATCATATATCAAAATAAATATGGAAAGGATAAAGAGTAAAATGTAAAAAGGAAATCAAGCTATTAGAAGAAAATATTAAAATATTTATTTTCAAGATACAGAAGGGAATTTCTAAGTAAATAAAGAATAAAATGTTAGTGAAATAATAGTTCATTGGACTATATAAAAATATCAGCAGATTTTTTTTAAAAAAAGATAAATCTCAGGGCTCCTGGGAGGCTCATTCAGTTAAGCGTCTGCCTTAGGCTCAGGTCATGATCCCAGGGTCTTGCGATCAAGCCCCATATCAAGCTTCCTGCTTAGCAGGGAGCCTGCTTCTCCCTCTCCCTCTGCCCTTCCCATCCACACTCCCAGCTCATGTTTTCATGCACTCTCTCAAGTAAATAAATAAAATCTTTTTTTTTAAAAAAGATTTTATTTATTTATTCATGGGAGACATAGAAGGAGAGAGAAAGGCAAAGACACAGGCAGAGGGAAAAGCAGGCTCCATGCAGGGAGCCCGACGTGGGACTCGATCCCGGGTCCCCAGGATCATGCCCTGGGCTAAAGGCGGTGCACTGAGCCACCTGGGCTGCCCAATAAATAAAATCTTTAAAAAAATAATTAAAGACAAATCTTGGTTTGGGCAACAGAGTGGCAAAACAGACACCCTTGCATGTTCTGAAAGGAGAGTAAATGGAAACTACTTTTCTGCAAAGCACTTTGCCACAGGTACCAAAAGCCTTCATTCTTTTACTCCACAAATATCTGAGTGCCATTAGGTGCTCAGCCCATGGCGAGGCCTGACCCTGGCCCTCACAAGGTGGCCTTCTTGAAGGGAGGAGAGACAGTAAACAGTTATTTATTTACAGACTAACCACGTGATTCTAACTGAGCTAGGGGCTACTGGGAAATACAAGGTACTCAGAGTTAACTGAGTAGCTGCACCTGATTCAGGAGGCAGAGGTGTGTGATCAGGAAAGATCTCCATGACAAAATATTTGAGCAAAGATCTGAAGGAAGAAGAGGAGTTAACCAGGGAAAACGGGAAAGGAGAAAAGAATGGCTGGACTCTAGATGTAAAAGCCCTGAAGAAAGGAGAACCCAACCTCTGGAAATACAGAAGCTGAAAAAATAAATAAATAAATAAATAAATTTAAAAAGCTTGTTTGGCCCGAGCTCAGGGAGAGGGATTAAGCTGATGAGGCAAATAGAGATCTCTATACCACACACAAATTTTGACCTTTAGCCTAAGGATTATGGAGGCCATTTAAGGGTTGTAAGCAGAAAAATAGGATGAGATCTGTTTTTTTAAAAAACTGTTTCTGGTTTCAGTCTGAAGCATGGCCTGGATAGGAAAGACGGGAGGGCAGCCCTGGTGGCTCAGCAGTTTAGCGCCGCCTTCAGTCTAGGGTGTGATCCTGGAGACCTGGGATCCAGTCCCACATCAGGCTCCCTGCATGGAGCCTGCTCCTCCCTCTGCCTCTCTCTCCGTCTCTCTCATAAATAGATTTTAAAAAATTTTTTTAAAAAAAAAAGGAAAGACAGGGGGTGCAGAGGGACTATGACAGACTACTGCAACTCTGTTGCTGAGAGAGAGCAGGGTGACCCCGCCTGGAACGAGAGAAAGAGGTAGATGGTACATATTTAGGGTATAAGTCACAGGGTCACCAGACATCACTTACAGGGACAATCAGATGACTCAGAGGTTTCTGGTATAAGAAGGTTCATGCATCATGCTGCTTACTCATAACATTTATACCCTTTGACCCAGTCATTCTTCTAGGAATCTATCCTAGGAAAATCATCAGAAACTTGAACAAGATTTATTTTCAAAGATGCTCACTTACAGCCTTATTTATAAATTTGAAGCTTCTAAGTAATCTAGAAAAAATTTAATTATGATACTAACATACAAGAGAGTATTAGCCCTTTATTTTTTAATTTATTTTTAAAGATTTTATTTATTTATTCATGAGAGACACACAGAGAGAGGGGCAGAGAGACAAGCAGGCTTCATGCAGGGAGCCTGACTTGAGACTTGATTCTGGGTCTCTAGGATCAGGTCCTGGGCTGAAGGCGGCATTAAACCGCTGAGACACCCGGCCTGCCCAAGTATTAGCTCTTTAAAAACCGCATTTAACATCAAGAGAAGGGCATCTGGGTGGCTCAATGGTTAAGCATTTGCCTTAGGATCAGGTTGTGATCCCAAGGTCCTGGGATCAAGTCCTGCCTGGAGTAGACTCCCCGCAGGGAGCCTGCCTCTCCCTCTCTCTATGTCTCTGCCTCTCTCTGTGTGTCTCTCATGAATAAATAAATAAAAATAAAAAAATAAAAGTCTAAGTCTGATAAAGGTCTGATATCCAGAATATATAAAGTCCCCTACTTACAGTGGTTTGACTTAATGATTTTTTGACTTTATGATGGTGTGAAAGTGATACATATTCAGTAGAAACCGTACTTGAAATTTGAATTTGGATCTTTTCTCTGGCTAGTGATATGCACTATGATACTCTCTTATGATGCTGGACAGTGGCAGCAAGCAATAGATCTCAGCCAGACCATTACAAGGGTAAACAACAGATACACTTGCAGCCATTCTGTACCCATATAATCATTCTGCTTTTCACTTTCACTACCATATTCAATTACATGAGCTATTCAATACTTGATCAAAATGGCTTTGTGTTAGATGATTTTGCTCAACTGTAAGCTAGTAAGTATTCTGATGACATTTAAGGTAGGCTAGGCTAAGCTATTACATTTGGTAAGTTAGGTGTATTTTTATTTATTTATTTATTTTTAGATTTTGTTTATTTATTAGAGAGAGAGCACGAGCAGGCAGAGGGGCAAAGGGAGACAGAGACTTCTCACTGAGCAGAGAGCCTGATTCAGGGGTTGATTTCTCGTACCCCAGGATCATGACCTGAGCTGAAGGCAGACGCTGAACCGACTGAGCCATCCAAGTGCACAGTTAGGTGTATTAAATGTAGTTTTGATTTGAAATATTTTCAACTTATGATGAGTTTATCAAGACTTAATCCCATCATAAGTTGAGGAAGATCTGTAAAGAACTTTTTTTTTTTTTTTTAAAGATTTTATTTATTTGGGCAGCCCCGGTGGCGCGGTGGTTTGGCACCGCCTGCAGCCTGGGGTGTGATCCTGGGGACTTGGGATTGAGTCCGCGTCGGGCTCCCTGCATGGAGCCTGCTTCTCCCTCTGCCAATCAAGTCTGATGTGGGACTTGATTCCAGGACTCCAGGATCACACCCTGGGCCAAAGGCAGGCACTAAATCACCAAGCCACCCAAGGATTCCCTGTAAAGATCTTTTTTAAACTCAACAACAAAAAGACCAAAAAACGCGTTCAAACCAAAAAACACCTCAATTAGAAAATGGGCAAAGGACTCGAATAGACATTTTTCTGAAGACATACACATGGTCAGTAAACACATGAAAAGATGCTCAACATCATTAGTCATTAGGGAAATGCATATCAAAACCATTATGAGATAACACTTCACACCCACTAGGATGGCTGGAATAAAAAATAGGTTAAGTATTGGCAAAGATGTAGAGAAATTAAAACCGTCATACATTGGGATAGGAATGTAAAATGGTTCAGCTGCTTTGGAAAACATTTAGGCAGTTCCTTAAAAGGTTAAACACAGGGATTCCAGGGTGGCTCAGCAGTTTAGCACTGGCCTTCTGTCCAGGGCGTCATCCTGGAGTCCCGGGATCAGGTCCTACATCAGGCTCCCTGCATGAAGCCTGCTTCTCCCTCTGCCTCCCTCTTTCTCTGTGTCTCATGAATAAATAAATAAAACCTTAAAAAAAAAAAAGGTTAAATACAGAGTTACCGTAGGACTCAGCAATCCCCCTTCTAGGTATAAACCCAAGAGAAATGAAAACATATATCCATATAAAAAAACTTGCTCATAAATGTTCGTAGCAGCATTATTCATAATAGCCAAAAATTGGAAACAACGCACATGTCCATCGACTGATGAATGGATAAACAAAACATGATATGTACATATAATGGAGTATTATTCAACAATAAAAAGAAATGAAGTACAGATTTATGCTACAATTTAGATGAATCTTGAAAATATGCTACGTGAAAGAAGCTAGAAAATATGCTATATGAAAGAAGCTATACACAAAAGCCATGTATTGAATGATTCTGTTTATATGAAATAGGCAAATCTATAAGAACAGAAAGCAGACTAGTGGTTGTCAGGGAGTAAAGTGGAATGGAGAGTGACCGCTTAAAGGGTACTGGGCTTCCTTATGGGGTGATGAAATGTCTGGAATTAGATAGCGATGATGGTTTGCACAACATCATGCATATGTTAAAAGCACCGAACTGTACACTTTAAAATGATAAATTTTATGTTATGTGAATTGTACCTATTTTTTAAAAAATTATCTTTAGTAAAAACAGAGCAGTTGCTCACAACTGCAGAGAACTTCTACTTTCTTTTTCTCTGATGTTTAAGTATTAGCTTGAAAATGTCAAATCACTGTACCTCATCTAGAAAATAGGATTATAATAGAACCATTCTAAGAGGCTTTGAAGAAGATTAAAAGAATTAATACGTATAAAGCACTCAGAAGAGTGCCTGACACAATAGCTCTCAATAACTATTAGCAATTAGTAGTCATGCTGTATTTGGAATCTAACCAGGGTATGAAAAAAATTATAGCTCCTATTTATCTCAAAATTATTGTCTAATAGACATCTCAGTGGATGGGAGATTTATTTGACTAAAATCAAGGAAGGATTTATTTGACTAAAATCACAGGCTGAGTTTTTATGGGCCTTTTGCCAGTCTAGCATTTAATTTTAAAACACAGTAAGATTTTGATCTGTGATTAGAATGAGATTTTAAAGAGTTGTGCTTATTAATCCTACTGTTTCTGCCATGAGTACAAGGGGGTTCTAGACACCAAAAACCAAATAACTCTTGAGAGATACATGAGAAGGTCAACATGAGAAAAAGAAGCTTGGAGAAGCTAGAGGGAAGCTGGGTAATTTTCTAGTTCCTTCTGGGTTAAAATTAAATGCTAGACTGGCAAAAGGCCATAAAAACTCAGCCTGTGCTCTTACTTCCTATATTCATACAGCCACTTCACAGCAATGCTTCAAACACTGTGAAATTGTAGACTACCAACCAACCTTGCCCATATTTAAATAGAAGTTAAACACTTCTAAAGCCATTCAATGGTTATGGATTCCTTTAAACAGCACTCTTTCCTTTTACTATTTTTAGAATTAACAGCAACTGCTTTATCTGACTATAAGGCAAAATATCAAAATGTTACAAGTCTCCAGGGAAAAAGAAGAGGCTGGCAAATTCTAATTGCTTAAAAGGATGAAAAGAAAGACAGCTTTATATACTTTTCATATTGATGCAGAACCACAGAGGTCAGGCGGCTGATGGAGCAGAGAGATAAAATTACAACCAGGAGCAAGCAGTATAAATATAGTGCCTGAAGCCACAAATAAAAGGACACATTCTACATGAGTAAAAACCAAAAGGGACTATAAGCTTGGTAATAATCTTTTTCAGTCATAGGGGAACATAAATAATAGCACGTTAACAAATATTAAGTTTTCTACCACATTCAGTGAACCATGATACATGAACAAAGTTATAAGGCTATCAACTGCATAAGGTTATCAACTACACACATAGTATATTAAAAAAAAAAGTCTTAACACAAACTGTTCTCCTAAAACCTCCAATAAAACTTTCCCATCTGCAAATGGTCAAAAACAGGATTAGAAATAAAGGATTCTCTAGACATAAACCACTAAGAATGTGAGAATGCTACTGAAGAGATGTTATTATTATGATTACTTGTAGTCCTACCTGTATCTGTTCTTTTCATTCCCATCCTGAACCGGATCTGCTTGTCGTGAAGGACCTCAGAAAGGTGTTTAGCAGTCCAGTGGTGTGCTGGCCAATCAAAAGCCATGTTACAGAAGATTGCAGGTTGTTGTAAAGACATTATAATTTCTTTTGCTTTCTCTGGTGTAAAAGGTTTGACACGTTCACCTGGGGAGAGAAATAGAGTGATAACTATAAAGTTATTTCATGTAATATGAAGGAAAAATAGCTAGTATCATTTCTATTACGGTAAATCTTTCTATGCAATTATACATTTTATACTTCGTTTATTACTATTTACATAAATATTTAACCTCAAAAACCATAATTCTTAAGTGATATTTTTTCTTTTTAAGATTTTATTTATTTATTCATGATAGACATGGGGGGGAGGGGACAGACACAGGCAGAGGGAGAATCAGGCTCCATGCTGGGAGCCTGATGTGAACTGGATCCTGGGACTCCAGGATCATACCCTGGGCCAAAGGCAGGCGCTAAACCACTGAGCCACCCAGGCATCCCCTTAAGTGATTTTTCTTACTAAATTTTAAATGTTGGAAAATATTTATAATTTTCAATGTCAAAAAATGTTTTTAAAAAAGGCTTTCCACTATATTTAATTTTTAAAAGACACCATTTTTTGAAAATTGCATTTCCTAAATAGAGGCTTATATATGAAATGCTGATGGGACTACTCTAGAACTAGAGCTGCTGGAGTCAGGAATAATTCTATTTGTCAAATATCATGTGTTTACCCCAAAAGACTACTGAATTCTTATATCAGTCAAAGGGGTGGGGAATGATTATTTTCACTTCAAAATTTAAAAAGATAAAAGATATACTATGACAGGTATCAATGTTAATCATTGACATCAATTGTATCTATAAACAGTATAAGGGCTATGAAAAAATAAATTTTGTGACTGAGTACTTCAATAAATTTCACAGAATCATAGACTGTAAATCCTGGGTTGGATGGTAATGATAAGTATTTGCTAAATAAAAGAACAAGTAAGTTTCTCCTTAAAGACATCTTAAAATGGAAGTATTTTTTTTGGGAAAGTCAAAACATGCTTCATACTGATTCCTGATACATATGCATATATCATTAGCATATGATTCTCTAAATTTATGATTCTCTAGAATAATCAGCTAAAGCCTCTAATTCATTAACTATTCTTAAGGCTTGTTTTTAAAGAAAATGAAAAATTTTAAGTCAACTTGGCCTCTTTTCTCAGACAAGGGCAAACACTCAGAATCCTTCCCCTAAAACTTTGATGAAAGTAAGCAAGACATTTGAGGACAGTCTGTCACTGTCTACACATTCAGGGCTCCCAAGTGAGGAGACATGTGGACATTCAAGGGGGGAAAGGCAATAGATGCCCTGGGTGGCTGGGTGGGGCTATGTGGAGGGAGGAAGAGAGAAGGCACCCTTGGGCCCCCAAGTAAATGAAGCCCCAAGTTCATAGGTAAGTGCTGAAGAGGCTGTAAGGGAAACAGGATGTGACCAGGAGCAAAATTTTCTATCTTTCCTTGAGATTCTTGTTTTCAACTTTTGACATGCTTGATAAATTCACATTAGGGGTCTAGACCCATACTCGCTGATAAATATAAGTACAAGGTTACCTGGATCATGATACACCAAATCTTCCTGGACTTGGGAGTGTCTGGATTCCATGTACATGGAAAATAGACAAGCTGTATTTTTATTACATATTTTGTAAGTTTTGCTAGACTACAAGAAGCTGTAATACATTCAAGATAACACTCTGTTGTTTGTGGCATGTAAATTAGTACTATCCTCTGGCAAACAACTGGAAAAGTGAAGCAGAAATCTCAAATAACCACCCATTAATCTAGTAACTCCTGTTATAGGAATTTGCTTTTAACAAAATCATCATCAGCTGTATGCATATTTATAATATATATGTATACACATAAAATATCTACTACCATAATATAAAAACTAAAAATATAAACAGCTTAATATCTAAAAATAGAAAAATATTTACTGAATATTACTAAATATTATGTAAATTTTTTCCCATGGTACATTACATCCATCAGCAATAAAAATGAAGGCTATGTAGAAATGTGTGGAGATGTAGAGACTGGAACTGACTCAGAGCTACTGTACTAGCCAAGTAAGAAGTATTACAGTAAGGCCCTGAACAGCAAGGGGTGGCAGTAAGGAAGGCAGAGATGGTGGAGATATAGAAATACTAAGAGAATAATATCAAAGACTATTACAAACAAAGACATGTGGGGTGGGAGGAAGATGGCAGCCATAAGGGAGACTGAGGTATCTAGACTTTGTGACTTGACGTAAAAAAAAAGTTAGGAGCAGCAGTTCATTCTGGAGGGAAGATGAAGAGTTTGAACATCATCATCATAATAATATATTTCCTTTACCATTTGCCATTTACATACATGAAAACTGCTCATCTGATCTCTAAGAAACCTATAAAACATAGGCAAAGAAGGCATATCATTTCCATTATCCAAAGGAAGAATAGGAAGCTCAGATGTCAAAGTTTAACACATCAGTGATGACCTGGAACTACAGGTTAGGTTCCCTGATTCCAAGTCCAGTGCTCTTTCTACTGCATAATCCTGCTTCCAGAGAATTCAAACTGTGGGACCTATACTAGCATTACAGACTCAGGAGAGAGAGTGTAATCTGGAAAGAGAATTAGTTTGGGAAAGCTGTAGACCCATTCATGGATAATAAATCCATGTGTGCGTTGGAGAGAGGGAATGTTGTGGTTTGTCCCCATGGGCAGGGAGTGGTGGGGTAATACCTGTAGTAGACACTGCTAGTTGCCTACCTTATCCAATACCACTCTCTCTCTTCTTCCTTACTAACACAACTCTGGACGAGTGTGGCTGAAAAATTACAATTCCTACACTTCTGTGCAGATACAAGTGGCCAGATATACATCTGGAAGCTGCCAAGTCAGTCTTTTTGCCCTCAGCCTTCTCTCTTATATTTTGCCTGGAAAACAGATATAATGGTTAGCCACCTTGAGAGATCAAAGAGAGGACCAGGGGACCCCTGGCTGGCTCAGGTGGTAGAGCATTTAACTCTTGATCTTGGGGTTGAGAGAGCCCCACATCGGGCATAGAGATTACTTCAAAAATAAAATAAAAAAGGCCCAGGAAATTGCAAACCTCAGCTTAAAGAATGCAAAAATGTCCATCTTTGTGCCACTGAACTAATACCAGCAAAATTCTGCCTCCTAAATCCTTTCACATATAGAAATTAATTCTTATAGTCAAGACTGTTACTAGTTCGAAACAAGGTTTAACACCTTGCCTTCCGAGGCTATTGTTTTCAAGGACAACCATATTACCTCTATAAAATATTCTGTGACTTACACTGAATGAATAATGGCTGGTCTGACCTTGTAGTAATTCTTTCAGTTCTATAGTTGAAAAATATTCAAACTTTGAGAACTTTGTTTCTAGAATTTTGAAGGGCAGAGAAAAAGAGAAGCACCAGTCCTTTTGGGGAAGGGATTTATTTATTCGGCTTATTTTAATGAGAGGCAATAAATCTGGCTTTCAACATTCCCCAGAGTTCTCGTACTTGGGTAAGATATATATCTTGCCACCCTTCCACAAATAAATACATGGTCATTAGTAACGCATGAGTAGTGTTCAAAGAAATATTTTTTTCCTCTAGCATATGCCTTTTAAAAAAGTATTTAATCATCTGATTTAAAAATCAGAGACATCCCAGAAGTTAAATAGGAGACCCTAAAAACTAAAATTTGCTGAGAAAGCACCTGGCCCAGTGACTGGGATGTATTAAATGCTCTAACATTTGCTAAATGAATAAAAAGTGTTATAAAAGTGAGTGTAGGAGATCCCTGGGTGGCGCTGCGGTTTAGCGCCTGCCTTTGGCCCAGGGCGCGATCCTGGAGACCCGGGATCGAATCCCACGTCGGGCTCCCGGTGCATGGAGCCTGTTTCTCCCTCTGCCTGTGTCTCTGCCTCTCTCTCTATCTGTGTGACTACCATAAAAAAAAAAAAAAAAAAAAAAAAAAAAAAAGTGTGTGTAGAGCAGAGCAAGAGGATGCTCACCATAACAAGAAATTAGCATATTTACAGAATCTCAAGCCTATCAATGAAACAAAACAAACAGCTGGTTGTGAGATAAAAGTAATTTGGTTTCTGATAGTTTAATCAACAATGAACTGGGGCATTAAATTAACAAATTTAAGTGTTACAACTTCCCTTAAAGAAGAATGCAATCTACATTGTATTAATTAAAGAGCCCAGGGATGCACTCTGTCACTCCAAGCCAGAAATATTTGCAAAGAGCTATAAAAATTCTGAAGCAATCTTGACAGCCTTTAAAGGATAAGTGTATTTGGGTCTAGACGTGAAGCAAGCAGCAATTTCTAATGAAATGACTTAGAAACTGCTGAAAAAAAGATTAGTGATCTTGGTGTTGCACAACAGTCTTTTCTCCCTCTAAATGTAACATGTTATTCAATTTATTACAGCTTTGGTTTCAACTAATTCTTTGGAGACAGAGAAACATGATCAAAAAGCAAACTGCCTTATTCTCAGCAATTTTTCTCTTTAATTAATGCAAACTGCAAAATAATTTGAAACCTAATTTCTCTGAATTTGTTAGCAATCTGCCTTCCATCAATTAATACCTGGGTTGTATTTGTATCTGAGATTTAGAATTCAAGATGAGAATAAGGAAAACTTAGTAAGTTTCCAGAATTCATTCCTAATGATAGAACACAACTAAGACAAAGATCCTGAAACTGGAATGAAATCATCTCTCATGTCTGGTATAATTTTAATAGAAATGTTAATAACTATAAAACTTTAATTAAATTTTATTAGATTTTATGACAATCTTTTTTTTTTTTTTGACAATCTTATTTAAAAGCTTTCAGAAGGGGCACCTGGGTGGCTCAGTCAGTTAAGACCCTTTGGCTGGGGTCATGATCCCAGAGTCCTGGAATCAAACCTCAAGTTGGGCTCTCTGCTCAGTGGGGAGTCTGCTTCTCTCTGCCTCCCCCTCCCTGCTTTTTTCCACTCTCTCTCTCAAATAAATAAAATCATTAAAAAAAAAAATAAAAGGTTTCAGAAGGTGACAGAAGAGTAGGTCACAAAACCAGCTCCTGGCATGGTGAGCTGACTTATTTCTAAATACATACATGTAAACCTATCATAGTTTCATCAATCTGACAACTCTGTATATACATTAAAGAAATTTAAAAACTTCTAGAATGGTAGATATTAAGGTAAAAAATAATGAACATCTCGGCCACATTAGAAAAACACGGAATTATGCAAGTACTATTTAACAAAATACTATATTCGTACTAAGATCGAACGGTAAAACACCACCAAAGATACTTTCTTATTTTATCCATCACTATTTTAAAAAGTCAGTACAAATCAAGAAAATTCCCCTGAAAGTTAATATAATGCTTAAGTAAAATGATGAGGGTTTAGTCATAAACGCTTTGAACTTCAAGGTCTAGAAGGTGGTGCCACTGAAGAAACCATAACCAGAAGTATTGAGGCTGTTGCGACATTATCTTTCCAATACTAAGGCTTGGTGTGATAATGAACACCCAAGCAGGTTCAGACTGGGAACAGAAGACAGTTACACATTGGACACTCAACAGCTTCTTCTTCCCATCCTCTTATGCTTGTAACTCTTGCCCAGTCAAGCCAGAAAATGATCTTCTCCTCCTTATTTTAATCCATTTATGAGCCAGAACTCATAAATAGTACTTATAAGTTCAAAAGTAGTACTGATCTTAAACTTCAAGAAAGAATAAATCTATATTTTAAGTGAAGTTAATTCTAGAAAGAAGAGTGTCTCAGGCTAAAGTTCTTTAAAATGCTCCAAAGTATCTTCAAAACTTCTACCAAAATGTTTCCATCTAGTTCTTCAGAATTCCACTAAGTAAATTTTCCACATTTTAAAATAAAATGGCTATTTTCTCCAACTACTCATCAAAAATATTCATCAGATTTTTTTTTTTTTTAATTCATAAGAGACACAGAGAGACAGAGACACAGGCAGAGGGAGAAGCAGGCTCCCTGGGAGAGCGTGATGCAGGACTCTATCCCAGGACCCCAGGATCACGACCTGAGCCAAACGCAGACACTCAACCACTGAGCCACCCACATGCCCCTCAACAGCAGATTCTTAAAAAGATTTGCATACTCATATTCATAGCTACACATTCGTAACAGCCAAAAGATGGAAGAAACCCAAACATCCATTGACACCATACAGTGGAGTATCATTCAGCCTTAGAAAGGAAGGAAATCCTGTTATGTCCTACAACATGGATGATCCTTGAAGACATTATGCTAAGTGAAAAAAAGCCAGTCACAAAGAGACCTACTGTATTACTCCACCTGCATGAGGTATCTAAAGTATTTGACTTAACAGAAAACTAGAATGGCAGTTACCAGGGGCTGAGGAGTGGGAGAAAAGATGAGTTGTTTACTGAGTCCAAAGTTACAGATTTGCAAGACAAAAATGTTCTAGAACTCTTGTCTCATAATAATGTAAATATACTTAACACCATTTACTCTTAAAAATGGTTAAGATGATAAATTTTGTTGTTTTTTATACCACAGTTAAAAAATTCGAAGTGTAATTTTTTTGTGATATTTGTCCCTACCAAATATAAAGTATTTACCTACACATGAATTATATGTATGCTCTCGCATGGAAATTCTTTACACAGACTTCTGCTTTTCTTTAAACTCTCTTGCCTCTTTCTGCCATGTTTTTTTTTAGTGAGAAAAAAAATGACATAGAGAGTATGGCATCTCCAACTGAGGAGTATCCAGTCAAATAGGAATATCAGCTCTGTAAGTATAGAACTCAAACAACTCTGGAATGAGATATTTCTCTGGGAATGTCAACCACAGCCAGTTATTTTACCATGAAAATGAGCTTATTTGGGAATAGAAGAGGAATTACAACTCAGGACAGGCAAACTGACTTTAGGAGGAAATTAGGCAGTTTTGAACAAAGGTTCATTGGAGAAGAACAAGAGTTGGAGGTTGTGGGAGTTTCTCACTGGCTGTGAGCAATGGTTAGTGAGTTGTTGCTGGGGCAGGGAGGGATTTTTCCTTTTTTTATCTTTTTAATTTTTATTTATTCATGAGAGACACACAGAGAGAGGCAGAGACACAGGCAGAGGGAGACACAGGCAGAAGGAGAAGCAGGCTCCACATATAGGGAGCCCGATGCGGGACTTGATCCTGGGACCCCAGGATCATGCCCCGGGCTGAAGGCAGGCACTAAACCGCTGAGCCACCCAGATGTCCAGATCTTCCTTTTCTTAAAAGCAGGAGATAAATTCCTAGAGAAAAAAGTATCCTGTCTTATTAAGTTAATTCTTATCTACCTTCCTCATGCTGAAAATATAGGTTGCTGGGAGCGCTGCATGTGCATGAGAGGTCCCCCTTAAGGGCTTCCCAACTCCATTTTAAATGTTTACTCATTTCAGGAAAGACTAGAAGAGTTACTGAGTATATTCTTCTCTTCATTAAGGCATAAATCTGGCTACAATTAAAATTACCAGAGCTCAAGAGAAAGAAAGAACCTCAGTCTGAAAGGTAGCATCAGATTCAAAGAATTGCAATTTAAAAAAAAACAAAAAGATTTTATTTATTTACTTATTTATTTATTTGAAAGAGAGATAACAAGCAGGGGGAGAGGCAGAGGGAGAAGCAGTGTCTCCACTGAGCAGGGAGCCTGTTACAGGGCTCAATTCCAGGGCCCTGGGATCATGACCTGAGCCAAAGACAGACACTAAACTGACTGAGCCACCTGAGCGCCCCAAAGAATTACAACTTTTAATTTCACTGAAAAGCTCCAACAATGTGTGATCCTATAATATCTCACACTCAGAATTTAAGTTGATTCTTTTTTTTTTATTTTTTATTTATTTATGATAGTCACAGAGAGAGAAAGAGAGAGAGGCAGAGACATAGGCAGAGGGAGAAGCAGGCTCCATGCACCAGAGCCCGATGTGGGATTCGATCTCGGGTCTCCAGGATCGCGCCCTGGGCCAAAGGCAGGCGCCAAACCGCTGCGCCACCCAGGGATCCCTAAGTTGATTCTTAACATTGAGTAGTTTCATAGTTGTTGGCTGTCTTTTTAAGAATCATTTTAGAGTAGTTTTAAGTTTACAATAAAATTGAGAAGGTACAGATTTGCCATATATCCCCTTCCCACAAATGCATAGGCTCCCTCATTCTCAACATCATTCACCAAAATGGTACATTTTTTTTTTTAACCAGGATAAACCTAAATTGACACAACATAATCACCCAAAGACCATAGTTTATCTGGTTCAGTGTTAGTGTTGTACATTCTACGGACTTGAACCAAAATATAATGGCATATATCCACCATTATATTATCATATAGAGTATTTTCACTGCCCTAAAAATCCTCTGTGCTATTCATCTCATGTTTGTTGTTTTCTTTTTAGGAGGAAACAGATCATCTTTTTTTTTTTTTCAAGATTTATTTATTTTGAGAGAGAGCACATACACATGAAGGGTGGAGAATGCACTGAGGAAGAGGGACAGAGAATCTCAAGCAGACTCCCTGCTGAGTTGCAGACCCTGAAACCCTTGAAATCAGACAGGATCTCACAACCTGAGATCATGACCTGAGCCAAAATCAAGAGTGCAACATTCAACCGACTGAGCCGTCCAGATGCCCCAAAGAAACAGATCATCTTATTGAAAAATAAAAAATGAACTTAAAGCTATAATAGCGGTAACATGGTTCTTTATTTTACATTTATAAGGTCCCCTTTATTTTCAAATAAGCATTCCAATTTATTTGATTATCAACATGATCATGTTTTGCTTTTAATAACTTTCAAGTTGCTACTTAAAACAAAAAATATCACAGCCTTGAAGGCAAGACAATTACATTTCTATCCCTAGAGCTCAGCACAATGTTTGGCATAAACTGATGCTAAATAAATGTTTTCTGAATACACAATTCATTTTTAGCAATGTATATAAAATATTAAAACTAACCACTTGTTTTCTCTACTGCTGCAGAAGGAGCTCTTGAGCATAATCAGAAACAGTCTCAAAACAAAGGGATCAGTTCCACAATTCCATGCTCACCTCCACCAGGTCCCTTTCCTGGTCCCTGCGTGTTAGTTATCACTAGTTGATACCTAATCACTCTTGCCCCTTGAGCAACCATCCTAAAGCTCTTCACTCTCAAATCCCTAATACCTCCCTCTACTTCCTCACTGTCTGTGGTGCCTTGCTCTGACTTCCTTAGAAAATAGAAACCCATTGATTTCCCTCTTCACTTCAACATTTCTGGTTGACCCTGCTCTTGTTTGGTTTCAATGGACACAATCTTTCTTCTTTTCCCCTGTGTTCTCTGCTACCAATTATCCTCCAGTGGAACCAGTCTGTCTCCTCACCTTCCTCTCTGCCCTCTGGCCCTAAGTGACTCAGGCTTATCTCCATTCACTTCTCCCAGCCTTGCCTGTCAGAAATGGCTTCTTCCATTCCTTTCCATGTTCAAACTATACCAACTTTCAGATTACTCTAGGAAGTACAGACCAATTCAATTTGCATTTGTTCTTTCTTCTCTCAGTCCAAAGAACTTAAGGTATGTAGTATTTACTTTACTTCCCCAATTAATTCCTTCCTGCTTGTGGATGTTTTATACTACAGCTCTTCTTATCTGCATCTTTTTCCCTCAAACTTTATTTATAAACTACTTTAAAATTTTTTTTTAATTTTTATTTATTTATGATAGGCACACAGTGAGAGAGAGAGAGAGGCAGAGACACAGGCAGAGGGAGAAGCAGGCTCCATGCACCGGGAGCCCAACGTGGGATTCGATCCCGGGTCTCCAGGATCGCGCCCTGGGCCAAAGGCAGGCGCTAAACCGCTGCGCCACCCAGGGATCCCTATAAACTACTTTATAGCAAGGTCTTCTACCTCACTGTGTAAGTAGTCTTCTGTTTATAATATACATTCAAATATTTTTTCATAATGGAGTGGTAATAAGTTTGCTCAAAAATTAACTTTCCTATGAATCCCACAGCATTCATCATTATCCTGAACATACTGACCCTTTCGGATCATGTATGTAATGAATGTACCTTTTTAATCCTTTGTTCATATAAGCCTCATGTAATTTAAAGCAAAGCCTTCTCTTCTGGTAGGACTTTGCCTATTTAACTTACTTTGTAATGTTAATAAGCAGTTGCCCCAAACTGGTGCTTCTAGGGAGGATGACAGTTAAAAATGGGGGATTGAAAATAAATAAATGAATGAATGAATGAATGAATGAATTTAAAAATGGGGTTGAAAGTTCCAGACAGGGGGATCCCTGGGTGGCGCAGCGGTTTAGCGCCTGCCTTTGGCCCAGGGCGCGATCCTGGAGACCCGGGATCGAATCCCACGTCGGGCTCCCAGTGCATGGAGCCTGCTTCTCCCTCAGCCTATGTCTCTGCCTCTCTCTCTCTCTCTGTGTGTGACTATCATAAATAAATAAATAAAAAATAAAAAAAAGAAAGTTCCAGACAGGATGCTGAGAATCTAATACAAAAATATGAAATAAAAAAAGTAAAAAAACAAATATGAAATCACCTGCAAAAATGTGTGTGCATGCCACATTTTTCAGGGGAACAAATCCATATTTTCATCAGATTTTTTTTCCCTCCTTAAGACTTCAAGATTAAGAATCACCAGTTTCCTCTGGGGTACCTGGGTGACTCATTCGGTTAAGTGTCTGACTCTTGATTTCAGATCATGTCATGATTTTAGGCTTGTAAGCTCAAGCCCTGCATGGAGCTCTGTTCTGGACATGGAGCCTGCTTAAGATTCTCTCTCTCCCTCTCTCATGACTGTGCTCTCTAAAAAAAAAAAAATTTACCAGTTTCCTCAAAAAGTAAAACATGGTATTATGACCTGGCAATTCCAATTTTAGATATATGCCCAAGAAAGCTAAAAAAATAAAAAAATGTTAACACAAAGACGTGTATATGAATGTTCACAGCACTATTATTCAGAATAGCCAAAAAGTGCGACCAACCCAAATGCCATCAACTGATAAATGGATAGACAAATGTGGTATTACCATACCATGGGATATCACTCAGCCATAAGAAGGAATGGAGTATTGATACATGCTACAATACAGATGAACCTTAAAAATATTATGCAGTGTGAAAGAAGCCAGGCACAAAAAGCTCTATATTGTATCATTTCATTTATAGGAACATCCAGAGTAGGCAAATATCCACAGAGACAGAGAGTAGATTAGTGACTGCCAGAGGCTGGGGAGAGGGTCTAATGGGGAATGACTACTAACGGATACCAGATTTCTCAGTGTAATGAAAATGTTCTGGAATTATAGTGGTAATGGCTGCACAACTTTGTAAACATACTTAAAAAACCCAATGAATTGCATACTTTAAAAGGGTGAATTTATGGAAAGTGAATACTAAGTCTAAAAAAACCCTTCTGGGCAGCCCGGGTGGCTTAGCGGTTTAGCACCACCTTCAGCCCAGGGTGTGGTCCTGGAGACCTGGGATCGAGTCCCGCGTTGGGCTCCCTGCATGGACCCTGCTTCTCCCTCTGCCTGTGTTTGTGCCTCTCCCTCTCTGTGTCTCTCATGAATAAATAAATAAAATCTTAAAAAAAAAAAAAAACCACCCTTCTTCTTACTCAGCTGCATGCTGGGTATCTTTTGTATCATCTTTCCATATCCAAAGTCTATGCATTCAGACATTACTCCTAACCATCTCCTTTTCTTCAGTTTCCTAATTTACAGGTAGTTTCTCAGGGTGGAAAACTCCAGAGCTCCCTCTAATTTCTTTTCTTTCAGTTGCAACATCCATCAGTCACCAGTGCCAGGCCTTTTTATTAATCATAAAAACGGTTACCACTCTTGAATATGCAATTCCTGCCAGACACTATGTTAGATGATCCACAATTACCTTTAACTTTTACAACAACTATCCATTTTACACAGGGGACAAAACTGAGGCTTAAAAGGCTAAGTATCTGTCCTTTAGTCTTTCTCCCTCCCATCTATCCTCCACCGTTCAAGCAGTGATTCTCCTGAAATCAAATCTGATTATATTACTCCCTTGTGTAAAGCTCTTTAAAGGCGTCCTACTCTTATTAGAAGGATGGACTAAGATATCTACCACGGTTATTTTTGTAATCTGGTCGGTTAATAAATGACTCCTCTCAAATGGAAAAACAAAAAATAAGAAAAATAAAGGCCTCCTACTGTCATAAAGTCCAGACTCCTTAACTTGGTATAAGTGGTCCTTCACCATCCCACTTCTCTCACCACTTCTAATACCAGCTTCTTGCGGTTCCTGGATCATGCCATGCTCTTTCTTCTCCTGCCCCTGGATTTGGCACAGAGTTCCCTTACTCATTCACTCACTCAAATATGTATTAAGTGCCCACTATGTGCCTGGGCATTGTACTTGCTACTTGGACACACAAGGTGAATAAAACAGATGTAGGTCTGTTGTAGGTCCCGCCCTCAAGGTACTTAAGTTCAAGTGGAAAAAACAGTAACAAACAAGTAATTTCAGATTGTATAACTGAAATGAAGGGAGCAGGATTATCTATGGTTAGGAGTTAGGGGAAAACTACAATGACAGTTTTAGATAAGTTGCTCTTTTTTTTTTTTGAAAGATTTAAAAACAAACAAAGATTTATTTATTCATGAGAGAAAGAGAGAGAGAGAGAGAGAGAGAGAGAGACAGGCAGAGGGAAAAGCAGGCTCTACGCAGGGAGCCCGACCTGGGACTTGACGTGGGACTTGACCCCGGGGTCTCCAGGATCACAACCCAGGCTGAAGGCGGCGCTAAACCGCTGGGCTACCAGGGCTGCCCTAGATAGGTTGTTCTGGTAAGAACTCAGGTGGTGACATACTCTGAAAGCTGAAGATTAGGTAAACCAACTATGTGAAAAGAAGAGGAGGAGGCAATGAGTGACAACAGATGCTCCTGGAGACTTCAGCAGAGCACACATCAAGGATTTCTGTAGGCCATGGTTAAGAGTTTGGATTGTATTCTAAGTGCAATGGAATTCATTGAAGAATTTTAAGTAAGGGAGTGTCACTTTTTCTGCTGCACGGAGACGGGATTGGACGGGCACAAGGTAAAAAGCAGGTCGTGAGGCCTGAAGATAAAGTAGTGGTTTAGGTGAGAATGTGGATGATTTGGACAAGGGTCTGATAGTGAAGGAGAGGAGAAAGACAAATTAGATGCAGAATTGACCTGATTTGCAAAGTTACCCACTGAAAGTAACAAAGAGATGAAGAGAAGATATATAGAGTTTGGGGAATTGTCATCAGAGGAAGTAAGCTTATCACAGACACAGAATCACAGGATCTCTGGCCCATGCTGACTGCACATTCATGAGGTTTATCATTTTCATTTTATGCTGTCATCAATTTGCACAGGACTTTTCCCAGCAAAATTTGGCCATGTCAGTGCAGGTGCAGGAGGACAAGAGGTTGGCTTCATCGAGGGCACAAGTTTTTTTGTTTTTTTTTTTTTAAAGGAGGGCACAAGTTCTGCCAGAAGAATAAAAGGCAGGGAGGGACAAGGGTACAGTGCATCTTCAAGGGAGAGATCATGAAAAAATATATTTTATATATATTTATATGTAAAAATAACATGCGTCATAAACTGGACAAGGGAGTACATACAGATGGACAGAAAATGTTAAGAATCAACGAATGTGAGGTACAGATGTAGTTCAAGAATTGTAAAAAAAAAAAAAAAAAAAAAGAATTGTACCTGTAGGGTATATGAGGGAGTTGATAAAGACAAGAGCCTGTGGTCAGACAGGAGGAAGTTACTTTTTTTTTTAAAGATTTTATTTATTTATTCATGAGAGACACAGAGAGAAAGAGGCAGAGACACAGGCAGAGGGAGAAGCAGGCTCCATGCAGGGAGCCCGACGTGGGACTTGATCCTGGGTCTACAGCATCAGGCCCTGGGCTGAGGCAGTGCTAAACCACTGAGCCACCTGGGCTGCCCCAGGAGGAAGTTATAATTGTCCCTTGGGCTTGCACTGGTCATTTCCCACTCTGGGCAAACATGACTATTTGATCTCCAACCATAGCCATCCTGGGTCTTCTGCTCTCTTCCCACAACTCCCCAGCACTACCACCTAAGTTTGGCACCATCCCAATCAATCTTTAAAGGTTCACCTCCCGCTACCCCTTCCTTGAAGCACTGTTATGTTTCCCCCACTGGGATCTCCCTCCTGGTGACAGTCTCCACCCGGTGTGTACCTCCTGGGATTATTATTCGTGTTACCAGTTAGGAGTCATTCTTTAACTTTCTAGGCTGTTACTCAATTGGAAAAAGGCATTATGGGCAGCCTGGGTGGCTCAGTGGCTTAGCGCCGCCTTCGGCCCAGGGCTTGATCCTGAATGAAGACCCAGGATGGAGTCCCACGTCGGGCTCCCTGCATGGAGTCTGCTTCTCCCTCTGCCTGTGTCTCTGCCTCTGTCTCTCATGAATAAATAAGTAAAATCTATAAAAAAAAGAATGGAAAAAGCCATTACGATAAACAATCAAAAGTCTCTCGATCCCCAGGGGCAGTACCCAGAACAGCGCCAGGCACAGAAGCAACCACTCAAAAAGTGCCAAAAGAGATCTCAGGCACATGGGCCACCCTACCCTGCTGGTTATCTAAGGCCGGATTCCGCCAAAACCTGACAAAAAGCTCATAATCTCTGTTCATAATACAGCCAGATATTTCCATTTACCTCGAGTGGGCTCCTCTTTCACAAATTTAATCGGGCTCCCTGCATGGAGCCTGCTTCTCCCTCTGCCTGTGTCTCTGCCTCTCTCTCTGCGTCTCTCATAAATAAATAGAATCTTTAAAAAATAAAATAAAATAAAGGGGGTCCCCGGGTGGCTCAGCAGTTTAGCGCTGCCTTCAGCCCAGCATATGACCCTGGGGTCTCGGGATCGAGTCCCACGTCGGGCTCCCTGCATGGAGCCTGCTTCTCCCTCTGCCTGTGTCTGTGTGTGTCTCTCATGAATAATAAAACCTTTTTTTAAAAAAAAACTTAATTTTAACGCATTCAAACCACTCACCACTGGGTGATATGCTATATGTCGGCAAATTGAACCCCAATAAAACAAAGAAAAAACAAAAAACCAAAGCACCCAGACGCGTGAACGGCACAGGCAGGCTGCGGGGGCTGGAGACCCGGATGCCCCCCGGAGGAGGCCACGCACCCCCTCAACACACTAAATCCTCCTCCAGTTCCTGCGGCGCGGGAGGCACGTGGACGGCGCTAGGCCACGGGCCCAGGAGAGCCGGCGAGCCCCCGCGGCCCGGCCTCAGCCCGGCGCCTACCTTCCACCTCTCCGGCTCCAGCGGCGGGGGCCGAGTCGGGGGTCGCCCCCGGGGCTGCCGCCATGGCCAGCGGCGCCCCGGCCACACGCGTGGGCAGCGCAGCGGGAGCCCCTCCGAAGCGCCGCCGACCCCGGCTCCCCCCGGCCGTGCTGCCGGAAGTGGTCCCGGCCGCTCCCACGCTCCCCGGAAGCGCGGCGGCGCGCCCGTCACGTGACGCGCGCTGGGCGGGGCCACGCAGGTTTGTTTTGATTGCCCTGGTTCTGAAATGCCAGCACGTGGTCTAGGCTCCGGCGCTTTTTTTTTTTTTTTTTTTTTTTTTTAAACCTTCCCCACAGGCCGTAAGATCTTTCTTTCGTTGTCGCAGCCTTAGTTTCTGCTCCCCGTCTTTTCCAGTCGGGTCCTTCCATCTGCCTTGGCGCTTTCCTCCTCCCAACAGCTTTGGGAGTTTGAGGGGATGGTTTGCAGTTTTGTGGGGCGTGGGGCCCTAGAATGGGTCTCCGCCTCCGCTGACTCCGTGGGTACCAGGACAGCTCACGCTTCTCTTCCAACCTCCCTGGCCCTTCTGGCAACAACATGATTCCGTCTGGTTCTTTTTTTTTTTTTTTTTTTTTTAGGATTTATTTATTCATGAGAGACACAGAGAGAGAGAGAAGCAGAGACACAGGCAGAGGGAGAAGCAGGCTCCATGCAGGGAGCCCGATGCTGGACTGGATCCCAGGTCCCCGGGGTCACGCCCTGGGCCGAAGGCAGGCACTAAACCACTGAGCCCCCCAGGGATCCCCCGATTCCGCCTGGTTCTTGTGGCTGCGGGGGAATACGAACTTCAGGCAGACTTTCTTTCTTTCTTTCTTTCTTTCTTTCTTTCTTTCTTTCTTTCTTTCTTTTAGATTGTATTTATTTATTCATGATAGACACAGAGAGAGAGAGAGAGAGAGAGGCAGAGACACAGGCAGAGGGAGAAGCAGGCCCCACTCTGGGAGCCCGACGCGGGACCCGATCCCAGGACACCTGGATCACGCCCCGGGCTAAAGGCAGGCGCCAATCCCCTGAGCCACCCAGGGATCCCCAGGCAGACGTTCTTTAAGCGCGTTCTCCGTGACTCATTTCCCGACCCACACAAGCCAAATCGCTTGACTTAGGGTTTCAAGGACACTCGCCGACAGCTGTCAGGCTACCGGATCTGTATAATGAAATAAACAACCGGCTGCTTGATCAGAGAGATCACACCCTCCCCCTCCCCGCACCCTTCTCACTTACTTTTCATTTGGTCAAAATCCTAACAACTGGAGACGGATCCAAGCCATTAGGGGCAGAAGTCTCTTAGTCTTCATCCACATGTCTTTATTGCTAGCCCATCAATGACAGTCAACGGATAGAAAGAGATCTCTACCTTTTTCTACGTGCGTATGAATGGAACTGGCTAGCTTATGGTGTCGGTGGGCGTGTAAGACATGATGATAAAAGTATGCAAGTACTGACTGTCCGTAAAAACGAAATTATTTTCAAGCGGCAGACGCAACGGCTCAATCTTACCGTATCCCCCATCCCCAACACACACACACACACACACACACACACGCCTTTAATTCCCAAAATCAGAAATCCAACAGAAATAATAATAAGTCCCAATACGGAAGCAAGCAGTAGCTTAAGTAATGGGAGGCATCCGAGTTGTTTACTCGGCACGTGATGTAAACTTAGGCCCTGCCTCCAGCAATCCCAGGCTCCCGGGCCAACCTCTTAAAACAGCGTCTCCGGGGAGTCTCCTTCTCCCGGGCTCGGCGGCGCTGGGACTTCCTCGTGCTTCCTCCGGGAGGCTGTCTGCAGGCCGGCGCCCGCCTCCCGTGGCTCTCCGGGGCTCGCGGGGTGCAGGGGTGCGGTGGGGGCGAGGGCTCCCCTCGCGCGGCCCCCCAGCCTCCGCCCGGCGCGCGCGGCACCCGCCCCTCCTCGCGGCCCCGGGCGGGCGCGCAGGGCGCAGGCGCAGCAGGCGTGGCCCGGAGGCCGAGGGCGACCGCAGCGGCGCGGGGCTGCTCGGCGGCCCCCCGGACGGCGCTGGGCACAGGCCCCGCGGGCCACGCGTCGCCATGGGCGCGGGCTGGAGCAGCGAGGAGGAGCGGCAGCCGCTGCTGGGGCCCGGGCTCGGGCCTGCCGCGCCGGGGGGCGCCTGGAGGGGCCGCGGGGAGGCGGCGGCGGCGGCGGCGGCGGCGGCGGCGCCGGGGCCCGGGCGGGTGTACGGGCGCCGCTGGCTGGTGCTGCTGCTCTTCTCGCTGCTGGGCTTCGCGCAGGGCCTGGTCTGGAACACCTGGGGCCCCATCCAGAACTCGGCGCGCCAGGCCTACGGCTTCTCCAGCTGGGACATCGCGCTGCTGGTGCTGTGGGGACCCATCGGCTTCTTGCCCTGCTTCGCGTTCATGTGGCTGCTGGACAAGAGAGGTGAGGGGGTCGCTGCTGGGGGAGCCGGGGAGCCGCGGGCGCGGTGGTCTGAAGGGTTACGTGAGGCCACCCGGTGCTGCTGGCATCCCATTCCCAGCCCTCCGTCCCCAAAGCGACAAAGCCTCTTTGCAGAGACTGTATTTGTGTTTACATCGAGGCCCATTATGCAAACAAAGCTTAAGCCATCTTCTAAACGTTCACGTTTTATTGCACAGTGTGGACCTCAGAGCATTCCTGTGCATGTGCTATTTATGCCTTTTTTTTTTTTTTTAATACCTGAGCAGGATGACTGATGCTTTGACTTCAAAGGGATTTGGAGAGGTGGAGGGTGAAAGGTCAGAAAATTGATGATGCCCACAAGTACTGAGTTGGCCTTTGCATCATAGATGACTCCAGAGCCCAGGGCTTTTGGGAAACTCCGATCTCAGAGCTATGGTTTCTGTAAAATGGTGCACTGGCAGCTTTAAAGTGTGTGTTGGTGACTAGGTGGTTGTGCCAGTCGAGATGTAGGATTCTCAGATAAAGCAGGGCGGATGAATGAAGTGTTCCTCTCTGAGGAACACTGTGGACACACATCTCTCTTTTACCTACCCCTTCCCAGTGTAAAAAAAGAGGAGAAAAAAGAGGTCGTACGACTGAATGATAAGGCATTGAATTATACCACACAGATCTGGGTACAGGATTTAGGATCACTGTGATGTAGCTGCTGAAAAAGGAGGACAGTTTTAGGCATGGAGGTAGAGTGTCAAACAGAGACAGCTGGATATGCTCTGGTGTGTAGCCTGAGCATTCATTTTAAGGAGCCCATTGACAAACTGGAGCGTTGTTAAAGTCGTGTGGCAAGAATAATAAAATCATTGTGTGTAAGGTTAAGGGAACTGGGTGTGTCAAGCTTTAAAAAGAAACTTGAGGAAGAATGTAAAACATGTGAAGATCAAGTAAAAGAGGAATTAGGCTTACTGTGTGTAATTCTAGAAGGAAGAACTAAATTGAGTGAAGCTACAAAAGGATGTAACTCAAAGCAATAAAGGAAGAACCTTCTAAGAACAAAAAAGGTGTGCAGCCCTGGAAGGTGTGTCTTGACCGGCATAGACCTTCCAGATAGAGTAGGTGCTTTTGCAGAGGATGTGTGCTAGATGCTGAGGAAAGGCTTCTTGTACCAAATGGAGGTTTTCTTTGTTTTTTGTTTGTTTACTTTTACACCAATTTATAGATTGTATTTGGATTTTGCCAGTTTTTCCACTAGCATCTTTTATTTATTTTTTTCCTGTTCCAGGATTCAGTGTAGGGCTCCAGATTGCATTTAGCTACAACTTCTCCTTAATCTCTTCCAATCTGTGACAGTTCCTCTGTCATTCCTTATAAGGTTGGCTAAATTTAGGGGAAAATCTTATTTTGTGGTTATTTTTATTTATCTTTTCATCAGGAGCATGTTCCAATATTATTTTTCTAAATTTAACCAAACTTGTTTTTGTGGTAGAAGAATGTTAATTTTTACCTTTTTCTTATAATTGTATGAACTGTCTGTGGCTAGATAAGTTAGGGATTACCTCTTCACTTATAAAATAAGTTATTTTAGGAATTCTTTTGATAGTTCCTCCACATAGAGAATTAAGTTTTATTTTTTTATTTTTTTTAAGATTTTATTTATTTATTCATGAGAGACACAGAGGCAGAGACACAGGCAGAGGGAGAAGCAGGCGCCATGCAGGGAGCCCAGTGTGGGACTCGATTCTGGGACTCCAGGATCACGCCCTGGGCCGAAGGCAGATGCTAAACTGCTGAGCCACCCAGGGATCCCCGAGAATTAAGTTTTATTTTTTATTATTTTTTAAAGATTTATTTATTTATTTGGCGGAGGGAGAAGCAGGCTCCCTGTGGGGAGCCTGTTGTGGGACTCGATCCTGGATCCTGGGATCACACCCTGGGCAGAAGGCAGACACTCCACCGCTGAGCCACTCAGGTGTCCGGAGAATTAAGTTTTATATTCACCATGGGTTGAAGCAGTAAAAACTAAATTTAAAATTTCTCTTTGGGAAGTGATTTTCCTTTTCAGTAGGAGAAAGCTAATATACTTTCATATGTTGGCTGTCCTGCTACAGATGTCCTATCTACATACCTAGAAAGTAAGTTCTCAGCATCCTTGGGTACTAAAATATCTTGCTCTTTAGAGGGTAGATAGTTGTCTAGCCTTCCTACTGCCATAGGCCCCAGCCACCTTAGCATAGAAGACCAGTTATCTTTGTAAGGTGGGTTTTATACCTGCTTACACCTTTTCATTTTTTTAGTAAAGAGACAAAAAAGGACTAGGTGGTGAGATAATAGGAGATCCAAGAGCAAGTGTGCCTTAGAAGTCAAGTGAAGAAAGTTTCAAGGAGATAGTACTTAAATGTATGCTAAGTACTAGAAAGATAGCCTTCACAGAGCCTACATTCTAATGAGGAGACCTAAGCAAAAAAAAAACAAAAAAAAAAAACCAAAAACAAACAGTAATATTAAATATTTAGTATGTCAAATGATGATAAATGCTATGGAGAAAAATAAAGCAAGACAGGAGAGAAAGAGGAGGTCATGGTTGAAGACTGGAATGCTTGAAACAGATTATGTCTTGAATGCAATCGTAGTAAAGATAAAGTCAGAGTATAAACAGCCAAACAGACTACTGAAGTGTAGGGCAGAGGACATGATCATAGAATAAGAAGTCAGGGGACTGAGAGGTCAGGATATTGAAATGATCATCTAGTGGATCTCTAAAACACCAGATTTATGAAAAAGTGGTGTCATAAGGAGGAATATTGAACCAAGACATTTGCAGATGGTGAGAGTAAATGCCCTGGAGACAAGTGTGTGGTGGTCTATAGACAGCTGCAGCAAGGAGTTTTTGAGTATTAGAATAAAATATTAATTAGATCAAAGGCTGTTCTGGCCATAATGGAGTAATAGGAACTGGATTTATTCTTCTATTTTCAACAAAAACAAAAACCAAAAAACAGTTTTCAGACACTGGGCAGCAGGCAGGGCAGAGCAGTGATCCTATGAATACCTCAGCCCACTGCCTGGAAAGAATGTCCAGGTATCTGTGTAGGGATGGGGAGCCTGGGCTGAGTGCTGCAGTTTCCCTAAGTTTAGTAGACAGTTGAGGATTCCAAGAGACCAACTTAGCTAGAATTCTTAGGGTGGAACCAGAGAGGAAAAAAACCTCACAGAAAGTTCTATAGGGAGTTTCTCTTGAGTCTTCAGCTGATAACCGATCAGCAGATACATGTGAGGAAACTACCAAACACTGGAAAAAGGACCAGCAAAAAAGAACAAGCAGAACAATTCCTCAGGTTCACACAAGGCTGGGCATAGTTCACATTCCCAAGGCCAGAAAGGGAAAACCCCAAAATACATAAGAGGTTGGGTTGAATATTGCCTCAGTAGTAAAGACAAAAGAACCCTAGACTAAAGAATGCTCTGGTTTCACCTAATAAAGTTTAAAAGTGTGCTTCGGAAAGATCAAAAGTAACTTAGATATCTCTCAGTATCATTCACAAACATTTAAAGAAGTGCTAAAAAAAAAAAAAAAAAACCATCCAACAAGGTAAAATTCAGGACTCCTGACATTGAAATAAAAATTTACAAAGTATGCAAACAAGCAGGAAAATACAACATGTAGAGAAAAAACAATGAATAAAAACAGGTCCCAAAATGGCACAAATGGGGACACCTGGGTGGCTTAGCGGTTGGGCAGCTGCCTTTGGCTTAGGTCATGATCCTGGGGTCCGGGATCAAGCCCTGCATTGGGCTCCTATGAGGAGCCTACTTCTCCCTCTGCCTATGTCTCTGCCCCCCCCCCCACCGTGTCTCTCATGAATACATAGATAAATCTTTAAAGGAAAAAAATGACACAAATGATAGAATTATTAGATAGGAACATCAAAACAGCTACTTTAAATATTCTATATACATTCAAGAAGATAGAAGAAAGCATGAACATGTTGAGGAGAGATGCAGGAAACATAAGAAGACCATTAAATTTCTATAGATGAAAATGTGATCTGATCAACAACAAAAAAGCCATGCCAGACAGGATTTAAATGCAGATTAGACATTGCAGAAGAAAAGATTAGTGAACTTGAAGACAGCAATAAACACTATCCAAAATGGAAAAGAGAGGCACAAAAAAATGACTAAAAAGAAACAAAACTCCACCAGTGTCAGTGAGCTGTGGGACAGTTTTTAGTGACCTAATATACATGTAATTAGGGTTCCAGAAAGAGGAGTAAGGGGAGAACAGGAGTAAGATTAGGGAGGGCCCGAAAATTGAAGAAATAATGGCAGAAAAAAATCCATATCTACAAACCCACAACTCTAAGAAATACAAGAATCCTAGCAGAAGAAACATGAGGCACAGCCTAATCATATCATTTAAAACCAGACAAAATCTTAAAAGCATCAAGAAAAGAGATTGAGGAAGTTTAGGGAGGAGAGAATGACTGGGATCTGAAAGTGCTTGGGAAGCATTGTCATGGGGTGAGAGGTTTTGGTGGGATTAGAAGGTGAAGAGAACATTTGGAGAAGGGCTTGGCAATGTAGGGATTCCACTGATATACTGATTGTGAGCACTACAGAAGGCACAGTGGAAGGGTTTCAGGAGTTGGGGAAGCTGTAGAGATGAGGTCAGATTAGGGGATATATGAAGCCATATTTGTATACGAATGACCTATGAATCTTGGATCTCTCTTGACTGGTGTAGACAGGAAAAACAGGCACAACGTGATTATTCCTGATGGTCTCCAAAGCAGATTGGAGTGGCAAGGCTGTGGCTTTTGGGAATAGGGAGACAGGAGGTCTTGCCAAGAACAAAGAGAGCTGGTCTTCATTCCAGTTGATGGAAGTATGGAGCCTGAGAACAGTCTTAACAGATAAACCTTATGGCTATAATTAATTTCCCATGTATCCACTATGGATGTGGATGTGTATGTGTTCCAGTTAACTTTGCATCCTGATTTTTTAGGCACACCTGTTGTAGAGATGCCATTCCTGTACCAAATATGTTCCCAGCAAAAGGAGTTATTTCACCCATGGGAAGGAAGCTTCTTGCAGTGTCTGTGCCATATTTGAATAACTTTATTTTTATTTTCAATTATGTTTGGTTTTCTGAAATTGTTCTAACATCTTTCATCAGATGGCTTTTGCAGTCACATCCTGGTACTGTAATCACCTGGGATCTATTTATTTATGTAAAAGTCTCATAGGCCTATTTTCCTGAAGTCCTTGTACTTCTCCTTCCCAAAGTCAATTGATAGCATTTTGATTACATGCAACTGTGGAGTCCTACCTTGTCAAGATTCAAATGAGATAAAGAAAATATTTTATTCAGAATTGAGCATCATCTGGGGTGGATTAAGTAATACTTGGCAACAATTAAAAATAAGAAAGCCACAAGCTGTACCTGTTGAGATTGCTTTAATAATCAGCTTTTCATAGCTTCTTTATTATGAAATGTATATATTTAGGTGTTATATTATTGTTTGATAAAAACTATAATTGAGTAGAAAAGCGTGTGCCAGCCTCTAGCAGTAATAATAGGAAACTTGGTTATTTGGACTATATGATCATAAACAATGCCTCACTGCTTGCCTGGTGGCTGTTTACCTTAATTACAAACCACATATTTAGGAAAAAAATATCATGTGGAAGGTAAGCCTTATAGTCTCAAATCTATAACATTTTAATCAGTATCTCATAGGGCACCCCATAAAACCTTATAAGAACATTTTGCAAGTTTAGCATATATATGACCATGAATGTACTTTTTATTAATTACACTCTATTTCCCATAGCTATAATGTGGGTTTAAAATCTGCATTCTGTTAGTAGAAGCAGTAAATGAGCAGTATGTATGCATTACTTCTTACCGAGAAGCACAATTTTCTATGATATTCCTTCTGCCAAATTGTATTAATCATATTCAAGTCATATAAGAATATTATAAAGCTAACTCAGTTCACATCACAAATTATCCTCAATGTGGCATGTGTGTGTCTGATCCAGATCTCAAATTTATTTTCCTAGCTATGTTTAATCTGCATAATTATAGTTTTGTTGACTTTTGATTTCCTTGGTTAAGAAACAAAATTCAGCTGAGTAAATTTAAAGATCTTACTGGCTCTATTCAATGATTCATGAATTGGGCAGGATCTCGTCTAGCATATAGAAAGGAGTTCCAAGGACTGTACAAAATGAAAGACTTTTACAGGCAGAAAAGGAGCGGGAATGAGGAAGTTATATAGCAAAAACTGGATTGGTGGCAAGGTCATTTTCCTTTAGGGAATAGGAGGGATCCCTCAGGCAGATTACTTCACTAGCACTGATGGACTAAATTAGTGTTCCATTTCTGGGAGAACCAAAACTATAATTAAGTCATGGCAGTTTGGTGACACGAAGCTTAGCATGATCAACTCCATTTTGGGCCTGTTGTCTTATTTTTAACACCTTCAAGCAGAAAAGCCTTCTGAAAACCAAAATACTTAACTATCTCCCTTCTGTCAAAAAAAAAAAAAAAGCCCTGGGAAAAAAGAAGAATTTGCATTAGAAAATTTGCATTAAGTCTATTCACTATGAAATGGTTTCAAGGAGGTGTTGAATTTGGGAGAGATTGGAAGAAATGTTGCCACTTTTCCCCACATGCTCAGTTTGAGCCACCTGTGTGATGTGGCTGCTACAAACAGGTGGCGTTAGTTTAGTAACAGAAGTGCAGCATTCCCCCCCCTTTTTTTTTTTAAGATTTTATTCATTTATTCATGAAAGACACAGAGACAGAGGGGGTGGGGGCAGAGACATAGGCAGAGGGAGAAGCCGGCTCCATGCAGGGAGCCCGATGCAGGGCTCCATCCTGGATCTCCAGGATCAGGCCCTGGGCTGAAGGCGGCGCTAAACCGCTGAGCCACCCAAGGATCCCCAAAGTGCAGCATTCCAACCATAGGAATTTATAATCCCATTATATTACTCTGCCACAGCCAGAATATTGTGCCTATTTTTGATTACTTTTAATATTTTTTATATTCTTTTACCTTGTTATCCATATGACTGACCATTGGCACACGTTTTTAAAATAATTGATTATATTTGGGATAGAAAGGGAAAAGCTATTTGATCCATATTATAAAGTCCTAATCCATACCTTTTTTTAAAACTGTATCATTCTATAAATTGAAAACCATCTGATAAGAAAGATAAGATCATTGTTGTATTCATAATCAAAGAGTTCTAAAGGACCACCTCATACAACGAACAGTAGCTTGTCCTGATTGTTAGATAAAGTACATAATTGGCCATTTGTCATTTTTCAGAAAATTTAAAGCAATGATCAATCTTCCTTAAAAACCTTTTTGGGGGGGCACCTGGGTAGCTCAGTGGTTGAGTGCCTGCCTTTGGCTCAAGTTGTGATCCTGGGGTCATGGGATCAAGCCCCGTATCAGGTTCCCACCAGGAGCCTGCTTCTCCCTCTGCCTGGGTCTCTGCCTCTTTGTGTCTCTCATGAATAATAAAATCTTAAAAAAAAAAAAAAAAACCTTTTTAGGGGAAGTTTAGGGTTTTTGCAGCTTGCATTTGAAAACTGGAATTTTTTATTGGAAGTATAAAACTAAAATACTTAGTCCTTTAAAATTATTTTCTATATTTCTTAATGTTATATGTGAACAAAACATTGTAGACATTTATTTTGGAAAACTGGAGCTAATGGAACTTCTTCCTTAATGTGATCGTTTAAGTTTTCTATTAAAGTTAGAATCAGGGGATCCCTGGGTGGTGCAGCGGTTTGGCGCCTGCCTTTGGCCCAGGGCGCGATCCTGGAGACCCGGGATCGAATCCCACGTCGGGCTTCTGGTGCATGGAGCCTGCTTCTCCCTCTGCCTGTATCTCTGCCTCTCTCTCTCTCTGTGACTATCATAAATAAATAAAAAATTTTAAAAAAAATTAAAAAAAAAGTTAGAATCATTTCATTTTCAGCGTAGAGAGTTTTTTCCCCCACGTGTGGAGTTTTAGCAAAAAGCTAAAATATTAGGAATGCCTGGTAGCTCAGGGCATGATCCTGGAGTCCTGGGATCAAGTCCTGCATCAGGCTCCCTGCAGGGCACCTGCTTCTCCCTCTGCCTGTCTCTCTGTGTCTCTCATGAATAAAATCTTTAAAACAAACAAAAAAGCTAAAATATTAGAGGGGCACCTGCCTTTGGCTCGGGTCATGATCTCGGTGTCCTGGGGGATTGAGCCCTGTGCCAGGCTCCCTGCTCAGTGGGGAGCCCACATCTCCCTCTCTCTCCCCCCCAACTTGTACTCTCTTTCACTCTCTTTCTCAAATAAATAAACTCTTAAAAAAAAAGCTAAAATTATAGAATATAATATCACTGTGATAGAATAAAAGAAATCTTTACTCTTAACACTGAACTTAAGTGAAAAGACTATAAAAAATAACCCAGATTTCTTTTTGTTTCATCCTAGGTCTTCGGATAACTGTGCTTCTGACATCCTTCCTTATGGTTTTGGGAACTGGTCTAAGATGCATACCTATATCAGACTTAATGCTTAAAAGAAGGTAAATCCTATAAATAACTTGCAATTTTTCCCCATATTTTTCTTCTTTTGTTATGAATATATTGTATATGTTTGGTTATAAGCTTTTAGTAAACAGTTCCAGTTTTAATAGGATTAATAGAGGTTCATAGTTATATTAGCATTTATTTTTTTTCCCCTAAATGATGGTTCAGTGGACATTTATCAGGTGTCATATGGAAGATGACTAAACTAGTTTTTGTGTAAATAAAAAAAGAATAAGTTAATCTTCGTGCTATGCAGGAGCTATAATAGCCACGGGAAAATAATAGTATGACATAAGGAAGAATAATGTAGCTAATGCAACAGAAGAGGTATAAAACAGTCCTGAGAGACTGAGAGAAGTTTTGGCTAAGGGTATCAAAAAGAATTCATGAAGGAGTTGATAATTAAACTAAGCACTGAAGGATGAGTAGAACTAGGATTTGATAACTATAGTTAGGGAAAGAATATTCCAGAATAGAAGAATAACAGGAACAAAGGCATAGAGGCAGGTAAGCTTACGGCCTCTTCTGGGATGATTAGGTAGTTTCATTTGTATACAGTAGCATTTCTCTACCTGGGTCCATGGATTTATTCTTAGAGGGTACAAGGTACATGAGGATTTTAAAATTTTGCTTTCCTATTGATTAGAATATTAAAAATTATTTTACCAGTAATAATCTTTAATTAAAGGACATTTTTATTGACCAGAACATTTTTTTCCTTAATTAGCATTTCTCATACTGGGGTCCTTAGAAGTGATCTTGAAGGTCATTGAGAAATTTTTCCCCTTTAGAAAGGACCCATAAATTACTCATGTTTGGGAGACACTCGTCTACAGGATGAGGTCTCAAAATAGGATATAAGTAGATGAGTTTAGAAAAAGTTATCCAGATTATGAGGGATCTTGATGCCATCCTATAGAATTGTGTTTTCCTCACTGGGTAGTTGTGAGCCACTTAGATTCTTTTTTTTTTTTTTTTTTTAAGATTTTATTTATTCATGAAAGACACAGAGAGGCAGAGACATAGGCAGAGGAAGAAGCAGGCTCCCTGCGGGGAGCCTAATTCAGGACTTGATCCCAGGGCCCCGGGATCATGACCTGAGCTGAAGACAGATGCTCAACCACTGAGCCACCCAGGCATCCTGAGCGACTTAGATTCATAAGTGGCTCTGAGCAGCAATTGGATCTGACCTGTGTTGGGTAAACTACTGATTTGACGTATGCAGGATTGAATACAGAAGGTAGAGATAGTGAGGAGACCAGGAAAGAAGTAAGAGCCCATACTAGAATAATTTTTTTATTTATTTGTGTATTCATTTATCAGTTCACTTACTCAGCAAAGTTGCTGAGCTTCTACAGTGTGCCAGGTTCTCTTCTGGATGTGAGGAATATAGCAGAGAACACAATAGACAAATCTTTGCCTCTTGGAGTTTATATTCTGGTTGGAGAGACTGGCAATAAACTAGATAAATAAATAAGTAGTGTATGTTATGGAGAAAAAATAGGAAAGAAAGATCTGAAATGTCAGGAAGGATGGTGAAATTTCAGAAAGAATGCCCTCCCTCCAAAAAAAACCTTACTGGGAAGATAACTTTTTGGGGTAAGAACTCAAAGGAATAGACCATGCATTATCTAGGGGTCAATCATTACAGGCAGAACAGCAAATGTACGGTGCTGGAAGGGAAGAGCTCTCCTGGCAAGGAGGCTGGTGTGGCTGGAGCCAAGTGAGAGATGAGAGGCTTCATGGGAAAAGTGATGGGAAGGGAAATGAGATCAGCACAGTTACACGGTCTTGGTGGGAGTGTGAGATGAGATCCTTTAAGACCTTAGCTTCTGAGCTAGGAAACTATTGGTGGTTTTGAGCTTAGGAGGACCCTGGTCACAAGCTGCTTTGTTGAGAATAGACTGAAACTGCAGACAAGGGCCAGTAGGAGTCAGAAGACCAGTTGGGGATCCAGTGTGATAAACCAGGTGAGAGATGATGAGCTTCTGTGGAAATCCAGTCTTCATTTCCTATCCTTCTGAGAGAGGTTTTAACTGATGAGTTTCATTATTCTGCTTGAGGTGTCCTTTTTCTTTTCTTTTTTTTTATTTCTTAAAGATTTTATCCATTCATTCAAGAGACGCAGAGAGAGGCAGAGACATAGGCAGAGGGAGAAGCAGGCTCCCTGCAGGGAGCCTGATGATGGACTTGATCCCTCTACCCCAGGATCATGACCTGAGCCACAGGCAGACGCTCAAACCACTGACTGAGCCATCCAGGCATCCCATCCCCACTGAGCCACTCAGGCATCCCCAGAAACATTCTTAATTTTTCAAACATACAGGTTTTTTTTAGGCAGCCACAATTTTTTAAATACAATTTCAGTAAGCTTAACTTTGATAATTCATTCTTTTCCAAAGCCCCATGATATTTTTATTAGCTTTTCTTCTGTTTTGAGCCATCCATTCTATTATCTCTAGTCTTATTTCCTTTATATCCTCTCCAGAGATAAAACTCTAGGGGTAATAAAGAGTTGACTCTCCATCTTGGTGAAGAAGGTGATATGGAAAAGAAATAGAGCTCGTAAAGAAATGTAAACAAAGATAGGAGGAGATGAAAGAGAATTACTGAAATAAAGAGTTCAGAGAGATTGAATCTTTGATAAAAAGAGGGTATAAATTCAATTTTCAGTCTTCACGCATTCATCTATAAAGAATGTGGGAATATTATCCCCTTAAAATGAGACTTCGTTTTATGTCCATACAGTATTTCTTTAAAGCAGTAGTATTAGCAATGCATATGCGGCTGTTAAAATGAAAATGCTACGATTAGAATATGTTTTTCTGACTAGTAGATTCAATAAATCACCACTTTTAAACTTCAGTCTCTGATACTCAGTGGGAAGGAGTAGAGTCCTTGAATGTGCATTTGGCCAGCATTGAAACAAGTATTTGTCAATCTGTGTTTTTGTGCCCCTATTTTACTTGGAGCTTTTTGAGCCTCAGCCCCAGCCTTCTGGAAGAGTGTCCCTGCACCCTTGGCTTCCTAAATCATAGCTTCAGTAAATGTCCAGACATGAGAGTAACAGCTTCTGACAAGCTCTTTTCCTCAGTCAAGACTATCCTCACCATCTTCCTAATGGTGTTCTAGCTCTGCATGGTATTAGTATTTCTTTTATCTATAATCAGGAAAATTATTTTGTGAAAATTTCCTTCAAAAAATTTTTTTTGAAAGAAGGCACTTTTTTTAAAATTTTTTTAAATTTTTTATGATAGTCACAGAGAGAGAGAGAGAGAGAGAGAGAGAGAGAGAGAGAGAGCCAGAGACACAGGCAGAGGGAGAAGCAGGCTCCATGCACCGGGAGCCCGACGTGGGATTCGATCCCGGGTCTCCAGGATCACGCCCTGGGCCAAAGGCAGGCGCCAAACCGCTGCGCCACCCAGGGATCCCTCTTCAAAATTATTTTCAAAGAAAAACATTTCTTCTGTGTTCGGGAAGCAAATCATACAAAAAAAAAAAATTATAGCTGGTGCTGTATAGCATTGGATGACCTTACTCTGTAGCATGAGCTATGATATTGCATGCCCAGTAAACAATTTAAAGACTTCTAGAAGGTGAACTTAAACCAGATTAGAAGATAACGTGGCGTGTGTTACAGGAATCACTGGATACACCTACGATTAAAAGGTATAACTGTAATTTCCATTAATATAAATAATAGATAACATTTACTAACGTGTTAATAGACAAATAGGATGGTTCTAGTAAACAGATTTTTTTTTTTTTAAGAACTATATTCCATTGTGAAATGCCTGCAGCGGCAACATTACATCTAAAATGACCATATCAGAGGGGCCCAACTGACCATATCAGAGGGGCCATATCAGTCAGTCGAGCATGCAACTCTTGATCTCATGGTTGTGGGTTCGAGCCCCACATTGGGTATAGAGATTACTAAAATAAAATATTTTTAATTAATTAGTTAATTAATAAACAAAAATGACCATACCAGAAAAGCTTGTTTAATAAGTAGTTTTATGAAATTGCTTAGCTATCTGGGGACCAAAACAAAAACAAAAACAAAAAAAAACCTTAAACCTCTGTCATACCACTTCAAGTAAATTCCAGTTGGATCAAAAATCTAAATGTGAAAAGTGAACCATTAAAAGTGTTAGATAATGAGGTTATTTTTCAATAATCTTAAAACAAGGAAGACTTTCCTACTAAAACACAAGTCCCAGAAGCCATAAAAGAAAGGCTTCAGGGGCAGCCCTGGTGGCCCAGTGGTTTAGGGCCGCCTTCAGCCCGGGGTGTGATCCTGGAGCCTGGGGATGGAGTCCCATGGAGCCTGCTTCTCCCTCTGCCTGTGTCTCTAACTGTCTCTCTCTTTCTGTGTCTCTCATGAATAAATAAATGAAATCTTTAAAAACAAAAGAAAAGGCTTGATACATTTGACTACATAAGAATTTGGAATATCTGCATGATTAAGTATACAAAGTCAAAAGACAAGTTTAAAGTAGGGAAATATTTGCAACAATAAAACAAATAGGTAATTTCCTTTAGTTGAAAAGAATTTCTGCAATGAAAAAAATAGCAATTCGGTAGGAAAATGAGTGACAGATACGAGCAAATAACTACGGAAATTAAAATACATATGACTTAAACTTAGGGAAAGATGCTCAACTCTGTCATAATTAAAGAAATGAAAATTAAAACAGCATGTAGATGTCTTTTTATTGGCAAAGATGAAAAAGTGTGATAACATGATAGATCGCTTGGGGTAGGAAAAACAGGCACTGCTGATATGCAAGTAGTTTGAGGCATTCCTATTTGCAGGGTGTTTTGGCAGTGTTTATTAGATTCAAAATGCAATGTCCTTTAACCCAGTATTTGTACTTCTAGAAAATTAGCCCACACATGAAGTCCTACCAGTTTGCAAGTATAACCATGTTTGTGCAGTGTTGCTTGTAATAGTACAATGCTATTGTCAGAAGGCCAATGTCTTCGGGACACCTGGGTGGCTCAGTTGGTTAAGTATCCAACTCTCAATTTAGGCTCAGGTCCTGATCTCATGGGTCATAAGATGGAGGGAGCCCCATGGCAGCGTCAGCGCTTAATGGGGAGTCTGTTTGAGGATTCTATCTCCCTTTGCCCCTCTCCCTGCTCACGTGTTCTTCCCCCGGCCCAAATAACTAACTGACTCACTCACTCACTCACTCACTCACTCACTCATTCACTCATTCACTCTAAGAAAAAAAAGAAGGCAAGTGTCTTCAATAGGGGACTGGTTATGGTGATGTCTATGATGGAAGAGTATGCAGCTGTGAAAAGGAAGTAAAAGGTCTATAAGTGCTGAAATGAAATAACTCCAAGATATATTGTCCAGTTTTATAAAAAGGCAGTTTACGTATTATGTAACATATTATATTTAAAATGTTTCTATTTAGAAAAAAAGTAGGAGGATGTATGTGTGTATATATGTATGTGCCAGTATATGGCAAGGACTGTTTCTGAAAGAAACTGTTACCGTTAGTTGTTCCTAAAGAGGAGATCTGGGAAACCAGAAGTCTGGGGTGCAAAGGAGATTAACTTTTTATTTTGTACTGTTTTCTACTCTTAGAAATATTTTTATCATGTGCATAAATGACCTTTTTGACTGAAAACAGTAAGTGAAACTAAAACGATCACATGAAAATTTTCAGTCATGAGAATAAGAGAAAGAAAGACAAGGAAGGGTGATATGCAGATTTCCCCATTTTGGAAAAATAAACCTTTTGATGTGAGAGTGAACAGTTAGGAGATTTCAAAACTAAGGCTCTTCTTTGTAAAATACATTAAGATTTAGATTTTCCTAGATGAGTGTTTTTTAAAAGTATGCTCTGCACACCACCTACTTCTTGAAAATACAGATCTGGGGCCCACTGCCACCCGATTCATATAGTGTCTGGAACGAAGCCCCAGAACTGGCAATTTTAACGAACTCCTTTAGTTAATTTTATGATCGTTTAGGTTTGATAACTACTGCCCTAAGTACTAGCATCCTCACTTTGGTAACTGATCAAGCGAATTGCATTGTGCTTGCCTACAGTATAATCACATAATATATTTAATGTCTTAAGCAGTTTAAGATTTAGCCTCTAGTCAATAATTTTATTTGCCCCAATTTGACTCTTAAATGTCCAGGGGTCAAGTTTCACAACTGTTTCTGCATGGTGGTAATATGGGATTCAGATGAGAAGGATTAGTAGGGGAAAATAACTCATCTTGATTAGTATTTAACAGGGTGGGAAAAAGGGAGTAGAAAAGTGTAGAAAATACTTTTTTCCCCTTTTGCTTGTCTTTAGGATATAGTTATTTCTGATAATAGATATTTCTTCCAGGGGCCCACACAGTCACTTATATTACTCTGTTTAGTTGCTTATATATTACTTTGTTTAGATTAAATATACACTTAGAAAAGCACATAAACATTTATGTACACTTTAGGGAAGTAATCGTAAAACAGGCAGCCATAGACTCATTACCCAAGTTAGAATTCTAGAACTCCCCCTGGGCCCTACCTCTCTCCTTCCCTATTATAGATAATCACAATCACACATGTTGGTAGGCTTTTTGGAGTAGGCTGAGTTGAAAGTTATGAAGACTACGTTCAAAGTCTATTGCAAATCTCTCATTTTTTCTTCTGAAGAAAGATTTGCTCTAGACTTTTTTTCTCTTAATACCAAAAGGAGCAAACAATTAAGACATTATTTTATCGCAACAGATTCATTATAGAACAAAAGAGGCCAGCAGTAGACATTGATAATAATTTAATGTAATTAAAAACATATAAATTATTAGGATTGTTAAATGATATCTTATTAAATAGGTTTATCAAATATGTGTTTGGGAAAATCAGTTACCTATTTGGTTACCTTACATACATCAAAATATATTCCAGATAAAGTGATGAGCTATGTATTTAAAAATGAGACCATATAAGAGAAAATTATTCCCTATCCCTAGGGAGATTGCTTTTCTCCAAGCATGAAAACAACGAAAGACATCACAAAGAGAAAGGTTTATAGGTTTGACTATTTGACTACATAAACATTTGAACCTTTATGCTTCAAAACAAATCAGAGTTAAAACACAGACTGGGAAAAATATGTGTTGCAAGTATGATAGATAATGGATAAAATAATATAAAAATATATAAGCAATTTAGGAAAGTGGAAAAACGGATATAGTAGACATAAATAACAAATGTTATGTCCCTCATGATGTAACGTATTCACAGGTTCCAGAGATTAGAACACAGATACCTTTTGGGGATGGGAGCATTAATCTGTCTACCACACTTGATAAGGCCCAAAGGCATCTCCTTGTTTTAATTTGCATTTCCTTTTTTGATTACTGGGGTATTTTTCCTATTGGTGTACTGTAATTTTTCTCATTTTGAATGAATGCTTTATATATAATTTATCTATTTACCTGAGTTTTGATTGGGTACATGGCTGCTGAGCTACATTTCCAGCCTCTCTTACAGACAGTGTGGCCACGTGACTAAGTCTGTACAATTGGATGTGAGTACAGATGACAGACACAACCTGTTGGTCATCACCTAATCATGTAGTCATTGCCCTGGATGTTCTACTTCCCCTTCCTGAAGGCTAGAATGAGAGTATGATTATACTCAATATAACCCACTATCTTCTAGACTTTTTTCAGAGAAAAATAAGTTTCTATCTCATTGACTCTGTGTACTTTTGGTATCTTTATTATATAGTTTGGCCTATGCCTTACTAATACATAAGCTGCAATAAATGTTGACTGTTGAATTATTATTTTAAAAGATAAAATCTGGGAACCAGGGACTCCTGGGTGGCTCAGTGGTTGAGTGTCTGCCTTTGGCTTAGGTCGTGATCCCAGGGTCCTGGGATTGAGTCCTGCATTGGGCTCCCCACAGGGAGCCTGCTTCTCTCTCTGCCTGTGTCTCTGCCTCTCTCTCTCTCTCTGTCCCTCATGAATACATACATACATACATAATCAATCCTTAAAAGAGAAACTCAGGAGGAAGTCAGAGAGATGTAGCATGAGAGGACTCAAGTCTCCCTTGCTAGCTCTGAAGATAAGAAGGGGGCCATGAACCAAGATTTACAGGTGGCCACTAGAAATCAGAAAAGGCAAGGAAACCAATTCTTTAGAGCTCGTACAAAAGAACACAGACATGCTGACCCCTTGATTTTGGCTCAGTGAGATCCATGGACTTCAGATTTACAGAACTGTAAGATAATACAATTTATGTTGTTTTCAAGCCATTAGTTTTGTGGTAATTTGTTATAAGAGCAATAGAAGGAGCGCCTGAGTGGCTTAGTGGTTGAGCATCTGCCTTTGGCTCCTGGGATCAAGTCCCACCTCCAGCTCCCCTCAGGGAGCCTGCTTCTCTCTCTGCCTATGTCTCTGCCTCTCTCTCTGTGTCTCTCATGAATAAATAAATAAAATCATAAGAGCAATAGGAAACACCCGTTATTTGAGTACACATGTGTGTCTATTTTTTTAAATAGTGACAGTGCTGGTGAGATAGGCACCGTTAGTCACTACTGATGGGAATATAAATTTACTACAAATCCTACTGAAAACAATTTGGGAGTAGGTTTCATAAGCCTAAAATGTTCCTATCCTTTGACCCTAAAGAAGTAATTTGGAGGGTGCCTGAGTGGCTCAGTCTGTTAAGCATCTGCCTTCAGCTCAAGTCATGATCCTAGGTTCCTGGGACGGAGTCTTGAATCAGCCTCCTTGCTCAGTGGGGAGTCTGCTTCTCCCTCTCCTTCTCTCCTCCACCCCATTCATGCACACTCTCACTCTGCTCGCCCTCAAATAAGTAAATAAAATCTTTAAAAAAGAAGTAATTTGGAAAGCAGCAACTATTTACATACGAAGATTATCATGACAGCATTATTAATATTGGCAACTAAGTAGCAAACATTAGAAAATAGAGTTTTTGTGCTCTGTATAATAGACTATCTTGGAGTCATAACAATTACAATTATAAAGAATCTTTAAGAATGCTTATGATAGGCTATAAAGTTAAAATAATTTAGTGGATAAAACTATATTCATGGGGCGCCTAGGTGGCTCAGTTGTTAAGCATCTGCCTTCAGCTCCAGTCATGATCCCAGGGTCCTGGAATGGAGCCCCACATCAGGCTCCTTGCTCAGCGCCATTCGCTCTCCCTCTGCCTGCCCTTCCCCCTGCTTGTGCTCTGTCTGTCAAATAAGTAAATAAAGTCTTTAAAAAAAATAAATAAAACGAGGACAAAACAAAAGTTACAAGACAAAAAAGTTATGGGACAAAATGGGAAGGAAGTAGACATCTATTTTTCCTGTCTTCCTTGCCAAGAGATAATTGAATTTGGCCTTAATAAAAACCCTCTGTGATAAAGTACCTTTGGAAAAATTGAAGTAGCAAGAGAATAAGCAATTAACCAAAGATGATATGGTTAATAAAGTTAACTAAGACTAGAAACTGAGTTTTCTGATAACTAATATAATACTCTTTGGGTTTGTTTGGTTTTTTTTTTATGTGCTCTCTGTAACTGGTACTTGATAAGTTATTTTAAGTTTATTTAAGGCCAAAACTATAATATTCATCTTTCTATCCCCTTTAGTGTCTAGTTATAGATGCCTTAGCCATAATAGATATCTCTAGTCAAATCATAATTAGCCCTAATTATTAAAGGATACAAAAGTGAAATCAAGTTTCTTAAAACAGACTACAGCAACAGTCCCTAGAAGGCTTCTTCTTTTCTACCATCAACTCTATTTCTTCCTTCCTAGCTTCCTTTTTCCTATAATTAATTCATAATATCTCTGATCCTTTTGCCCTATATTTTCTTGGACTAAGTAAAGGAAAACTATTTCTAGCATATTGCCATTTTCAATATCCAGGAAATCCTGTAACAACCAGTTTATTCTGATGCAGGATAATTAGGAATTGGGAGAAAGTTTGTGAGCCATTGGCATATTGAATCTTAGAGGTAAGTATTTTTGTGGATTCTAAATTACTTCATATTAGAAATATGTAGAATGTTGTTGGCAAATTGAACTCCAATAAAAAAAATAAAAAATAAGGGCAGCCCGGGTGGCCCAGCGGTTTAGCGCCACCTTGGGCCCAGGGCCTGATCCTGGAGACCCGGAATTGAGTCCTGCGTGGGGCTCCCTGCATGGAGCTTGCTTTTCCCTCTCTCTCTCTCTCTCTCTCTCTCTCTCTCTCTCATTCTCTCTCTCTCTCCCCCTCTCTGTGTCTCTCATGAATAAATAAATAAAATCTTTAAAAAATAAATAAATAAAATAAAATAAAAATAAAAAATATGTAGAATGTAAGTGAAGAATGATGGACTTGGGGGACCTGGGTGGCTCAGTCATTTGGGCATCTGTCTTTGGCTCAGAGCATGATCCCAGGATCCTGGGATCGAGTCTCAGGTTGGGCTACCTGCGGGGAGCCTGCTTCTCCCTCTGCCTCTCTCTCTGCCTCTCGCTTTGTCTTTCTCATGAATAAATAAATAAAATCTTAAAAAAAAAAAAAAGAATGCTAGACTTACACTGAGGAAGTATCTGCTAAGCTTCTAAATGTCAGTTTTCTAATGTTATCACCAGTGCTAGTCATAATAAACTAAAGGTTTCTAAAGTAAGTCTGTGTACAGAATTAAAATATGCCAACTACTTGCATACCTTTGAATCTGAGAGCCTTGAGTTATCTTTTTTTTTTAAAGATTTATTTATTTATTTATTCATGATAGACATAGAGAGGCAGAGACACAGGCAGAGGGAGAAGCAGGCTCCATGCTGGGAGCCTGATGCAGGACTCGATCCCGGGGCCCCAGGATCGCGCCCTGGGCCAAAGGCAGGCGCCAAACTGCTGAGCCACCCAGGGATCCCCAGCCTTGAGTTATCTTAACAGTTGTGATTTCTACTTATACTATTATTAACAGAGAACCTTCAGAATAAGCCCATGTTGGAAGAGTAGACAGATATATAGACTAATTAAATCAGCTCTGATTTTGATTTCTAGTCCTGGCTTAGCCATTAGCTAGTTATATGACTTTGGAGCTCCCCCCAATACTTTTTGGAGAAAAGAAAGTCATAAAATTATAAGTGTGATTTTAAATGTAGTATTAGCCTCTCTGGAACTCAGTTTTTATATCTGTCAAATGCAGAGGTGGGTTACCTAGGTGAGGTTTGAAGTCTCTTCCAGCTATAAAAATTCCAAATCTAAAACCTATTCTAAGTAGAAAATAGTTGAGGAATCATAGGTATTTGTTCCAGGATGTCAGAAAGCAAAAGGTTAGGATACCAGAATATCATTAAATATAAACTAAAATGTCAAGTACATTAGAAAACCATGAATTGTAGATCTCTAGTTTGAACTTTAGCTATTGCCATTTGTTTGAAAAGCTGTAGTGTATTGAATGATGTGAAATGGAATGCAGCTGTGCCCAAATACCATACCACGTGCCACTGAGGCTTCAGCCAGGAGTGGAGGGACAGAGGGGATGCTACAAACTGAAGGCTGAGGGTAAAGGGGCACAGGGCAAGGGCAAAAGTTGGGAGGCTTCCTTCCGTAGGTCCATCACGTCCAGTCCCATCCCTGCCCCTCCCACTTCCCCTACCCCTCCTCCTGCCAGGCCTACCGGAGAAGGCGAGCAGCCCTCAGCAGTACTGACACACTAGTGGGCAGCACCTGGTCTTGCTGCTCCCTGCCATCTAATTGTGCTGCTGCAGTCACCACCCCTGAAACTCCAGGTCTTTAAGTATCCTCTCAGCCTGCTAGGGAAAGTACCCTCAAACCCATTTCCCCACCTAGCCTGTGGGGATGGGACAGACCTAGAAGTAGGCAGAAGCTAGGTAGGAAAAGAGAAAAAGACCCGAGGGAGAAGGGGAGAGGGAGTAAATCCAGGACTCAGGGAGAGCAGACTGGGATGAAGAAAGGGCAACACACCCCTGGTGGATCTGTCCTAGCTTGTTCTGCAAAGTTCGAGATTTGCGGTCCCCTAACAGAATGTTTACAGGTGTGAAGTTTCAGGTCAGGAAGCAGAAGTGAGAGCTCTTGAATGAGTGAGTCAGCTTTCCGGAGAGCTCCCTTTCTGTTGTAGGTCTTATTGCCCAGGAGCTGCCTCCACTCCTGACTACTGCCCACCCTTCCTCCTGTCCACCATGCTCGAAGCAGTAATAAAGCACTGGCCATGCTTTTACCACCCTCAATTGCTTGCTTGCTTGCTTTTTTTTTTTTTTTTAAAGCCTTATTTCCAGAATATTTGTTACTCACTTCGGTTTTTGTATCACTGAATTTAGACTTTTTAAAAATTTATAAATGGAACTGACTGATAAATGTGTTTAAGTAACTGAGAGTTGTTTTGTTTTTTTTGGTAACTGAGAGGTTTTGGCACAAGTTGTGTATTTCGGCAACGCCATTCCTCCGTGCTTGACTCAGTCTGTGTTCTACTAGAGAACATCCACGCCTCGTGAGACACTGGTGAATTTAGAAGCCACGCTCCTTATCTGCAGTGAACTTTTACTTGCAAAACAAAACTGAAGCATATAATGATGACACAGAAAAATTTACATTAAATTATGGGATCTACTTCCCTTCAGTGGAGATTGTGAATCACTGTTCTTGACAGCCAGCCCAGATCAATAGGTGTTAATTTCTGAAAATCAGCTTTTCAGTGGTAAGAAAGCATTAGGACAATCACAGTGAGTGGCATTTACTTTTTAGGATGTGAAGGCAACAGACTTTTCTGTCCAGACGATTTGTTTCAGCTGGGTGTTTTTTCTTGTCCTGTTGCCAAGCTTATATACCTAATTTTTGTTCTGGCATCTGTTTCCAACTACTAGAATAGTCCAAGTCCAAGTTTCCTTTTCCTCATAAGTCTTAACTTCATCTTCAACATTCTACCAAAACTGCTTATATTCAGATCATGAATGATGTCCTTGTTGCCAAATCAGCGGTCACATTTATTTATTTATTTGTTTGTTTATTTATTTTAAAGATTTTGTTTATTTATTCATGAGAGACACGCAGAGAGAGAGGCAGAGACACAGGCAGAGGGAGAAGCAGGCTCCATGCAGGGAGCCCGACATGGGACTCGATCCCGGGTCTCCAGGATCACACCCTGGGTCGAAGGCAAGTGCTCAACCGCTGAGCCACCCAGGCGTCCCCAGTGGTCACATTTTAGTTACCAAATCATCTTTCTATTTGGCTTGATATTATCAACCACACTCTCGTCTTCTCAAAACCCTTCTCTCCTTAGTTGCTATGGTACTAGCCTTTATTTATCCATTGCCTCTGTAATTACTCTTTCTCAATTGTCTTTCTAGGCTTCTCTTCTTCTATTTAAAAAATACTGGTTATTTCCGATGTTTTTCCCCCTAACCCTGACATATATCTCTTAGCTCAGACCTCTTTGTTTACCTTCTGACCTATATTCAACCACACCACTTAATCGTACATTTTTACAGAGTTGCAGATGCCCTCCCAATGTGCAGTCAGTCATTCACCTAGCCACATCTGTTGTATGGCTAAGAACAGTCCTGCAAACCATCCCCTGTTCTGTATTCCCACTTTTGCTGTTGCCAATGCTGCCAAAGGGTCCTTGTCCTGGATTCCATGCCTGACAGTATCCCATTCTGGCTTTTCCTCAGCTTTACTGCTTCCTACATGTTGAAGACTGTAGAGGACCAAGGAGCTGCTCCTCACATTCTAGTTACACAGGACCCCAGATATCCATGCAACAGGCCTTTTTTTCAGGTCTGTTCTTCTAAAAGTGGACCACATCCCTGCTATGTACTCACCAGGCTCAAGGGGTTGCCAAGGGGCAGCTGTTTATTTTTTTTCTTTTAAAGATTTTATTTATTCATGAGAGACATAGAGAGAGAGAGAGAGGCAGAGACACAGGCAGAGGGAGAAGCAGGCTCCATGCAGGGAGCCTAATGTGGGACTCGATCCTGGGTCTCCAGGATCACACCCTGGGCTGCAGGCGGCGCTAAACCGCTGAGCTACGGGGGGGGGGGGGGGGGGGCAGCAGCTGTTTAGAAGGCACTAGAGCTTGGAGTCAGACCTTCAGGTCCCTGAGCATACGTGCAATGTTGTAGACCAGAGCCAGAGGTCAGAAGAAAAGGAGGATATGCAAGGACCTCCTTCTGTACTCTTATCACTGGCCCCCCAGGCATTAAGAGCAGGACTGATTATTGCCTTTTTTCAAAAATTCCTGGTACAGGCTGATAGGTGAATGCTTCAACTACTCCTAAGGACTGTAAGGACAAGGGCTTTAGCTTTTTAATTTTATATTCCCATATACTTAGGCCTATCACAGTGCCTACCTAATACACATACTTATTAGTACATGTTTGTCAAGTAAGTTAAAGATCATGGCTTTATTGAACAACTTAAAATAATTTCATCTTTATTTCATTATAGAGTTTATTATAATACTTGCATGATTTTAGTTTTCTGGCTGCCTTTTTTCTCAGAAAAAAAATACCTCTAATTTTGCATTGCCATTAAATGGGAAAACTAGGTTTTAGATCTAAAACTGAATTTTATTTTAAAATATATTTTTACAAACTAATTTCATAAAATAGGGTAAGTTAATGGTAGGTAACAGAAAACAGGCAATATAAAAATCCTGATATTGTGGGACAACAGTTCCTAAAACTAGTTATATTAGTAACTGCCACATCCTAAGGAATTCTAGAATATGAGAAAGAGCAAGACCGTGTTTTGGAAAACGTAAAGAACAGAGCCTTGGTTTCCCTGGCAGGTGTCCCATGAATTCAGGGGGTAACCCTAAGATCTTATCGGTCCAGTTCTCCTCCTGAGTTCATTTATAAGGAGTGTGTTTGTGCATGATGACTTTTAATGCAAAATGCCCATAACTATTACAATAGTTTTTAAGCATCAAGTCAGCATGTTTTAATTCCCAAGCTGATTTCTCACTACAGTAATTCATGTTTTAGGTTGCCCCCCCCCCCCGCAAGTGCAACGACTTTGTGGGCTTACAGCCATCTGAAATGTCCTTAGTGCTGACATACCTGCCTTGCATACTGTTTTTATCACAAACTCACATATTCTATGACTTAACATTTGCTGCTTAAAAAATAGTCCATTCACAATTCCACTGAGCAGTAACATATAGTTAGCCTTGGCAATAATTTGAGTTTTGTGCCTTAATCCCCTCAGGATCCATAATGTTTTATCGCGGTTTTTTTGTTTTGTTTTGTTTTGTGGATAGATTGTTTCTTCTGTGTTCGCTTTCTACTCTTAACATTTTTAGGCATAATAAAATTTGCTCATTCCAGCCCTTTCCTCCTACATGAGATGAATCTTTTAGGAACATCTCATTAAAGATATGAACTATCATACAGCTACTTTATGAGCCACTGTGCACTGTCTGTTGGGCCATCATGAATCATGAATAAAACCTTACTCAGTGATAGTTCTATCAAGAGTATTTCTGTGATGAAATTGCTCTGTTACAGCTTGGGATCCACTGGTATATGGAGTAGGTATTTGGTTTCATAAACAGTTTAAATTGTTTTTGTCATCTAAAAAATAGTTCCCCTTTCACAAGAAGATTTTTAAAATGTCTTCAGTCTTAATTTAGTAGTAGTAATGATTCTTGGAGTTATTTTTGCCTTCGACAGTAATTTTTCCAACATTTACAAAGATTTGAGCAGACCTAATTCACATATTTCACTTCCCACTCACGCCTCTATGTTAGGGCCCTGCCTCTCTCCCATATGCCTGTTTAAAAACTTTTTCTAAGTCTCTTAAGGTAGCAATTATTTAAAACAATAAAATAAAAGGATTTGATCTCATACAGTAATTGAATAGCAAAAAAGCAAAAAAAAAAAAAAAAAAGGTAAAGTATCACCTATATGTCACATAGACTGTTCCTTCCCTTTCCTCTACCTCCAAGACAGAAGAGATTGAGTGGCCTCCCATTCCTGTGTATGTTTTTTGGACTTCTGGCTTCTCTTCTCCTCCACGGCCACTCTTGAATGAGAATGTGTATGTTGGGGGTGGAGGGAGCAATGGAAGAAGAGGCTTTGGTTGGCAAGGAACAGGATAGAGCACTAAATAGAATACTGAGAAAAGATGAGCAAGAGAGCAAATGGAATAGAAGCAAGAAACTACTCTTCACTAACCCTTGCAATTAAAGCCACAGAGTATTAGAGCTAGAAGGGATGTAGTGCTCCTGTGATTACAGTAGTGTGACCTAATAGATACTCAATAAGTGGATGTTGAATTTAGACTAATCCCATTTTATGGGAGAAGAAATGGAATCCCACAAAGATATATTGCCCAGAGCCATTCAACTAGTTAGTTGCAGAGCTGGGCCAGAACCCATGTCCTCCAAATCCTCAATCAGTACTGTTTCTATTAGAAGATACTGTAATGATGGTTTTCTTTTTTTTTTTTTTTACTCCTGTCACCTGGCACAGAGTAGGCGTGAAATGTTTTATATCATTTTTTTTTTCATCATGACAAGTGCACTCCTTAATCCCCGTCACGTATTTCCTCCTTCCCCCACCTGGCTTCCCTCTAGTAACCATTAGTTTGTTCTCTATAGTTAAGCGTTTGTTTCTTGGTTTGTCTCTTTTTCCTTTGCTTGTTTATTTTGTTTCTTAAACTCCACATATAAGTGAAATCATATGGTATTTGTCTTTCTCTGACTGGCTTATTTCACTTAGCATAATACATTCTAACTCTATCCATGTCATTGCAGATGGCAAGATTTCATTCTTTTAATGCCTATTTCATTTTTATCTTTTTTAAAAAAAGATTTTTATTTATTTGACAGAGCACAAGCAGGGGGAGTCCAGACGGGGGCGGGGGGGGGCAGAAAGCAGACTCCTTGCTGAGCAGGGAGCCTGATGCGGGGCTCGATCCCAGAATCCTGGGATCGTGACCTGAGCTGAAGGCAGACACTTAACCCACCAAGCCACCCAGGTGCCCCAATACCATTTTATTTTAAGATATGTTGAGCTCAACCATATTATTTGTTTGAATAGCTGGTGGCCCTTACTAGGTCTGTTTATAAGTGGCAATCTAGTAGACGATATATGGATTTTGAAGTCAACCTGGGTCCAAATCTCTGCTTTGCCCATTAGCACTTGGGCAAATATCTTAATCTTTCTAAACAGAGGCTTTAACATCTCAACAAATAAAGATAATAATAGGTACCACATAGGGTTGTTGTAATGAATGAAACAAGGTTTTTGGAGTATTTAGTTTGGTATGTGGCATAAATCAGAGGCTTCAGTAAATATTTGTGAAATGAATAAGAGGTAAATATTACTGTATTTGGTCTCCTTCATGAGGACTTGACATGCTTTACCTTACAGATGTGTCCTGTTTTTTACAGACCTGCATCCTTATTGCCAGTTAAACTGCAGTTTGGCTGACTTCTTGTATAGAAATGTCTGCTTCAACTGCCTTACAGCCTTCTAATTTTTTTAATTCCAGACTAATCCATGGAGGACAGTTGTTAAATGGATTGGCAGGTCCAACAGTAATGAATGCAGCTCCATTCCTCTCTACGACGTGGTTTTCTGCCGATGAACGGGCCACCGCCACAGCCATTGCATCAATGCTTAGTTATCTCGGTGGAGCATGTGCATTTTTAGTTGGGCCACTTGTTGTTCCAGCCCCCAATGGGACATCACCTCTTCTTGCTTCAGAGACGAGCAGGACCCACATTAAAGATCTCATAGAAACTGTATTGTATGCAGGTATTTTGCAGCTTATCTACTTTGTCTTTTATTCCCAGTCACCTTCCCTCCACGCTGTACAACAGATCACTTCCTATGAAATACTTTTTTAAAAGGACTAAAATACACATGTGTGCTTTTCTTGTTATAGAATATGGAGATTCCTATTTAAAACTTATCTTTTCTAGGAAGTTAAGTTTGAAATGTATTATTGCTTCATGGAAGTTTATTTCTTAATTTTACTCTTCCCATCCATTTACAACTAAGCACTACAGGACACATTGTCTAATGTCTTTTCTAGGTATCTTATCAGAACATAAAACTAAGCATCATGATCCACGATAAATATTTGTTAACCATCTATTGGTTGCTGTTAAGCCCACTTTCTCCCTTGCAGTTTCCCTATTCTTCTCTGACCTGGTAAACCCAGGTCACCAATAGTTTATTCTTCTCTTCATTTCATATCCTCTGTATGTTTAGTCTATTAATAAGGGATTTTGACCTTTCCAAAACATTTTCTTGGTCCTTTCTGTTTATTTCTAGGGTTGAGCCCTCCCTACTCCACCCTTATATAACATAACAGTCTCCTACAGATCTCCTTAAACATATCCACCCTATTTGTTATTTTCTTCTGCATTCAGAAAACACTTTATAAGTTTTATTATATACTATGCACTGTGCTAAGTAAGCACTGGGAATTGGTGAGATCACTGAGAAGACCATTGCACTACAAATAGGTATACTGTGCTTGCCTGAGTTTGGGGAGGAGTTGAGAAGTTGGGGAAGGCTTCACCAATAATGTGATAATTCAAGTTAAGAATTTCATAGGAGTTCACTAAGTGTTCAAGTGAGTTAGGGCTCACTTCTATTCTGTATAGAAGAAATAGCAGCTACAAGTCCAGATATGGTATGAGAGAGCTCAGTGTGTCCAAAAAACTGCACATAATTTCATATGGCTGAAGTGGTATAAATTTGTGTGTTTGGGCTTAGGTGGTAACAAGTGGCAGGAAATGAGACTAGAGAGATATGGGACCATATTAGGATGAACTTTGTATTAATTTATTAATTGAACAAATACATTTTGACCTCCTATGTGGCTGTGCCTATGCTAAGCACTGAGATAGACATGATTCCTGCTTTCATAGAACTTACAGTGTCCCAGAGGAACAGCAGATAAACAGTTGTGAAACAAGGTGGTAAGTGCTATAACTGAAGGTTGACAGTTGCTCTGAGACCTCAGAGGAGGGGCATCTAACCTAGATTTTGGAGATGAAATAGAACTTCTTAGAGATGCAGCATCTAAGGTGGAGCTTAGGGAATGAGAGGAAGTTAGCCAAATACAGTGGGCAAGAGGAAGAACATGGTAGAAAGAGAGGGAGCCATGGAGGATAAGCCTTGTAAGGGATGAGAGCCTGGTATAGTCAAGCAACTCAAAGCCCAGAGTGACTTAAACTTGGTGGGAGTAGTGACAGATAAATTTAGTGGTAAGTTAGGCCATATAAGCCTTCTGAGCAAGGCTAATAGGTTTGAAATTAACTATATTGTAGGCAAAGGCCATACTCTGAAGAATTTATGCTAGAGAATTATACAATGAGATTTACATTTCAGAATATGTTTTAGAGGGAATAAAGCAAAAGCAGAGGCTGTGGTGTATATAAAGCATTTAACTGCCCCTTAGACAACTCCTTGTAAAGAAAAAAATTGACCAACGCCTGGCTGGCTCAGTTGATGGAGTGTGCAACTCTTGATCTCACTGTTGTGAGCTGAAGCTCCATATTGGGTGTTAAGATTACTTAAAAATAAAATCTCTAAAAAATTAGTTTTTCATTGTTTAAAAAATAAAGAAAAAGTGAAATTTAAAAGTAAGTAAAACTGAAAGCAGTGCCATGTCAATTTTAAACTTTATTTTGGTCATATCATTTTTTTTTAATTGAAAACTTACCCACTGATTGTGTCTTTTAAGGACTGGATTTTAGGCACTATTGGGCATGTATTAATGCTCTACATCCTTCTGGTTCATGGTTCCTATGCAATGAAGCTGAAGCCTCTACTCAGAGCTTCCCAGATATTACTTCAGTGCTTTCATTTTTGCTAGTCTGCTTTCCTGAAATATTGTTCCATGACCTTTCATTCCATTAAAAAATATTTTGCTAGAATTGCCACATTAAAAATTAATGACTCTTAAACTAAATTATTTTTTGTTCTAAAAAAATTTTTTTAATTCACGTGACAGAGAGAGCCCAAGCAGAAGGAGTGGCAGGCAAAGGGAGAAGGAGAAGCTCTGCAGGGAGCCCTATGCAGGGCTGGATCCCAGAACACTGGGATCATGACCCAAGCTGATGGCAGACACTTAACCAACTGAGCCACCCAGGTGCCCCTAAACTAAATTATTTAAAAGACATCATAAAAAAAAATAAACTATAAGCCAACATCTCATGAACATAGACTCACAAATCCTGAGTAAAATACTAGCAAACCAATTCTAACAACATATAAAAAAGGATTATATACTATGACCAAATGAGATTCATTTCATATTTAATCATCAAAGACTAAAGGCATTCTCCCCTAAGATCAGGAATAAGATAAGGATGTCTACTCTTGCACTATTTAACACTGTGCTGGAGGTTCTAATCAGGATCACTGAGTAAGAAAAAGAAAAGGCATCTAGATTGCAAGAGAAAAAGTAAAATTATTTCTGTTGAAAACACCTTGATCGTGTTAGAAATCCACTACAAATTACAAGAGCTAACAAGTTCAGCAAGAATGGGCAAGTTTGGTGTGCCTGGGTGACTCAGTCAGTTGATCTCTGCCTATGGCTCAGGTCATGATCCCAGGGTCCTGGGATTGAGCACCAGATCGGGCTCCCTGCTCAGGGGGCAGCCTGCTACTCCCTTTCCCTCTACCTGTTGCTCCCCCTGCTTGGCTCTCTCTCTCTCTGTCAAATAAATCTTTTAAAAAAGGAAATGAATAAGTTCATCCTAAAAACAGGTTTTAGGGTGCAAGAAAATCTATTGTATTTCTGTACATTTACAATGAACAATGCAAACATGAAATTAGGAAGACAATTCAATTTACAAGAGCCTCAAAAAGTATAAAATATGAATAAATTTAACAAAATAAATATAAAACTTACATTCTGAAGACTATAAAACACTGTTGAAAGAAATTAAAGAAGACCTAAAGAAATGGAGAGACTTCCCATATTGATGGATTGGAAAGTTTAATATTGTGAATGTGGTAATATTCCCCAAATTGATCTACACATTCGGTACAATTCAGCTACTTTTGTTGCAGAAATTGACAAGCAGATCCCCCCAAATTAAATCAGTGAATAAAAAGAAATTGACAAGCTGATCCCAAAATTTATATGGAAATGCAAGGGACTCAAAATAGCCAAAACAGTCTTGAAAAAGAGCAAACCTGGAGAACTCACACTCCCTAATTTCAAAACTTACTACAAACTCGGCTTCATTAATTAAGGCAGTAGAGTATTGACATAAGGATAGAATAGACATAAATCAATGGAACAGAAGTGAGATTCTAAAAAAAGGAACCATTACATTTACAGCCAATTGACTTTTCATAAGAGTACCAAGATAATTCGAGGCACCTGGCTGGCTCATCAGAAGATCATGCAACTCTTGATCTCAGGGTTATGAGTTCAAGCCCCAATAGGGATATGGGGAGATGACTTAAATAAAACTTGACAACTCAATAGGGAAAGAATAATATTTTTAGTAGATGTTGCTAAAATAACTAGATGTCCACATGCAAAAGAATCCATTTGAACCCCTTTCTTACATCATACATAAAAATTAACTCAAAATGGATTATATACCTAATGTAAGAGCTGAAACTAAAATCTCTTAGAAGAAAACCTAGGAGTAAATCTTTGTGACCTTGCTAAGGTTAGGTGTGAGATCTTAAAAGCACAAGTGACAAAAGAAAAAATAGATATATTGAATTTTATCAAAATTAAAAACTTTTATGTTTCAAAGGATACGCATCAACAAAGTGAAAAGACAACTCAGTTTGGGAAAGGGAGAAAAAAGTTGCAAATCCTGTATCTGATAAAGGACTTCTATGCAGAATGTGTAAAGAACTCTTACAATTCAATAAGAAAGACAACTGAATTAAAAAATGGACAAAGGACTCAAATTTCTCCATAGAAGGTATACATATGACCAACAAGCCCATGAAAGATGCTTGTCATGATTAGTCATTAGGGAAATACAAATCAAAACCATAATGAGATCTACTTTATATCCAGTAGGATGGCTATAATCAATAAAATGAGAAGGGATGCTGGCTGGTTCAGTTGGTTGAGCATGTGATTCTTGAACTCAGAGTTGTGATTTCAAGCCCCACGGTGGGTATAGAGATTACTAAAGAAAATAAAATCTTTCATGGAGCATCTGGGTAGCTCAGTTCATTAAGTGTCTGAGTCTTGGTTTCAGCTCAGGCCATGATCCCAGGATTGTGAGATTGAGCCCCACATTGGACTCTGTGCCCAGAGCAGTCTACTGGAGATTCTCCCTTTTTGTCTACCTCTTCCCCTCCCCCCACTCACGCTCATGTACTCTCTCTCCCTCTCTCCCAAATAAATCTTTAAAAAATAAAAATATTTTTTAAAAATGGGAAATAAATGTTGGTGAACAAGTGGAGGATTTAGAATCCTCCTATATTGCTAGTAGGAAAATAAAATGGCACAACCACTATGGTTCTTCAAAGTATTAAATGTAGTGCTCACTTCAACAGCACATATATCAAAGCGTTAAACATATTATTATCTTATGACCCAGCAATTGCATTACTGAGTATATGCCCAAGTGAAGTGAAAACAACATTCATACAAAAATGTATACACATATCCATAGTAGCGTCATCCATAATAGCCAAAAAGTGGAAGCAGTCCAAATATCTATTAACTAAGTGGATAAAAAAATGTGCTTTATCCATTCAGTGGACTCTCATTTGGCAGTAGAAAAGAATAAAAGTACTGATGCATGCTCCAACATAGTTGAACCTTGAAAACCTTATGCTAAATGACAGATGCAGGTCACAAAGACTACATATGATTCCATTTATATGAGATGTCCATTATATTCAAGTCCAAAGAATGAAGATTAGGGAGTGGTTGCCTGAGGCTGGGAGATTTGGGGGTGGGAAATGTGTAATGGGTACAGAGTTTTTTGGGGGGGATGATGAAAAAGTCCTAATATTGATTGTGGTAATGGTTGCACAATTCTGTGAATAAGAAATCATTCTGTGATTCATTAATTCATCCACTAAAATCATTGTGCATTCTAAATGTGTGAATTGTATATTGTGCAAATTATATCTCTGAAGCTATTTACAAAAATGCCAATAGAGGGAATATGAACAAGGCAATCCCAGAAGAAGAAATACAAATAGCCAATAAGTATATGGTAGATACTCATTCCTAGTTTTTAATTAGAAGATATGTAAATTAAAACAGTTCATTAACTTTTTATTGCTCCTCAGACTGACAAAGAACAAAGACATTATCTATATTTAAATGTCTTATACGAAAATTGTACCTTTTGCTAAGAATATGGCCCTAGAATTATAATTAAAATTATCTAATTGAATGGACTCTGGGAATCACTTAGTCCAGTCCCTTTATTGACCACAAAGAATAAAGGATTCATTCAAATTACAAGTTAATTAGTGGCATAGGCAGGTCTCTACTCCAAGTTTCCTAACTTTCCTGTTGGGAGTCATGCTTTTCTACTAAATTGGACTCAACAGAAGTTGGAACTTACAAGTGCCAGAACTCTGGAGGGAATGATCAGGACTCCTAGGATCTTTTTCTTATTAATGGTACCAATTAAGATTGTTTGGATGTTCATTTTACTTCAAGTAGTAATATTCTACATTAGCTAGTCTTTCTATTCATTCAATTTTGCTTTCTGTTTCTTGGTTTCTTATTTTTGGATGCTTTCCTGTTTTGTTCAAATTCCCCATACAGCCTATAAATTGAGTGTGTCCCACACTGTACTTGGAATATCCAATCTTTGATCAAATAAGACTTTTCCTATCCTGTTCCTACAGTTTCTGTACTATATCCTTTTTTTCTGAGTACCATACCTATTAGACAGTCATCTTATTTCTGGTTCAAAATCTTATAGTACACTGTTGTTGGTTTTCAATGTTTTCTCCATAGACTAGCATTTGTTTATTGCCTCAATTTTTTCATCTATATAGTGTATCATAGTATGACTTCCTACCTATGACCTGCTGAAATTTATCTTTACATATCTTTCCTTTTTCACAAGACTGAACTAATTTTGCAAGGTACTATATTTTGCTTATCTTTTTATGCGTAGAGCTTAGTTAATTAACAATTTGTGTGATAAATACTTGAAACACCGAACTTTCTATGTTGTCTGGTTAACATTTTATTTTATTTTTTTTCCTCTCCTGCCTGCAGAATTTGGAGTTGTCTGCTTACTATTTTCTGCAACACTAGCTTATTTCCCACCCCGGCCTCCACTCCCTCCCAGTGTTGCTGCAGCTAGCCAGCGATTGAGTTATCGGCGGAGCTTTTGTAGGCTATTAAGGTAAATATACTTTGAATCACTGAGTGGTTTGGGTTTTTCTTCTTAATTTCAAAATGTTAGAATTTAATTCTTATCCAAATTACAAGATAGAAGGTAGAATAACATTCTCAGATACCAAACAAAGTTAGGTACTCAATTCTGCTGCTATCCTGATAATGGGAACATATTACTATGACAAACTAAGAAGTAACATGAAACAAAAAGAAGGAACAGATGCATGCCAAAATTAGAAACAGTATGACTTAGAAGAAATACAGTAAGCAGAAATGTTGATTCGTTTCTAAATTTCTTCCTCCTCTTTTGCACAAGGAATCTCTGTAACATTCAGTCTTCCTTTGAACAGTGAAAGGTTTTGACTAGCACCTTGCAATAATTTCACATTTATTTAAAGGTAATTTAGGATGGGAATTTTTCACCAAACCATTAATTAGGTTGCAAATAATTGACAAAATATGATTAAATAGTTTAGAAGGGTTTCCTATCAGAAATCTATTTTTAAGATTTATTTATTTGAGAGAGAGAGAGAAAGAAAGAGAGCATGTGTGCACAGTGGAGAGGGGTGGAGGGAGAGAGAGAAGCTCAAGGAGACTCCTCACAGAGTGCAGAGCCCATTGCGGGGCTAAATCTCAAGACCCATGAGATCATTACCTGAGCCAAAACCAAGAGTCAGATGTTTAACTGACTGTGCCACTGAGGTACCCCTATCAAATCTACTGTGGCACCTGAGTGGCTAGTCAGTTAAAGGTCTGCTTTTAGCTCAGGTCATGATCCCAGAGTTCTAGAATCCAGTCTCTCCCTCTTCCTCTGCCTCTCTTATTCTCTCTCTCTCTTCTCTCAAATTAAAAAAAAAAAAAAAAGAAAGAAAGAAATATAATTTTAAAAATCCCCAAAACAAAAAAAACCTCTATAATTTTTGTTTTTTTCTACATACCACCAGTGCTATTATTACTTAAAATTTTAAAAACAAACTTGGATTTGAATAATTTTATAAGGAAACATCACATAACAGTACCTGTGGAATCATGGGTTTTATGTGTTTATTATATTTTCCAAATATTTAAATTTTTTATTCATTATGCATTTCTTAATTTGCATTAAAATAAATAAGTACTAGTCAATATAGAGTGAATAAAATATATGAGGTTTATTTACATACCACCTAAAATCAGTCTTCTCATACCTCTAGCAGCATCATACTTTGAAAAACTTAATATTTTGTTTTATTGATACAACTTAAGTATAATTAAATTAAACTCTACCCTTGAAGGTTCAAATGCTCAGCATTAAATTTGACTCTGAATATATAGACTGTCACTGGTGATTATAATTTGCAGTTGGGCCACTGGAACTTACCTTTTGAATTTTTTTTCTCAGTTTGTTGTGATAACTTTTTATTGATTCATGAGCAACTGTCTAATTGGTTCTTTCTCTTCTTTTTTCCCCCTTCCTACCAATGGTAAGTTCTGTGTGGCCAAGAACTATGTCTTTACAGCCTCCTTAGTAATATTGTCCAATAGCAATATAATATGAACCACATATGTAATTTAAAATTTTCTAGTAGCCTCATTAAAAAAAGTAAAAGAAACAGGTAAAATTTATTTTATTTTATTTTATTTTATTTTATTTTATTTCACCTTTTCAAGGACTTTATTTATTCATTTGAGACAGAGAGATGCAGAGAGAGAGAGGGAGAGAGGGAAAGAGCATGAGCAGGGGGAGAGGCAGAGGGAGAGGGGGAGGCAGGCTCCCTGCTTAGCCAGAGGCCTGACATGGGGGTCAGTCCCAGGACCTGGAGATCATGACCTGAGCCAAAGGCAGACACGACAACTGAGCCACCCAGGTGCCCCTAAAAGTAATATTAATAGTGTATTTTATTTAACCCAATATATTGGAAGTATTATTTTAGTATGTAATAAATATTCAAAATTATTGAGATATTTTATTTTATTCATACCAAATTTTTGAAATCCAGTTGTGTACTTCACAGTTAAAGCACATCTTAATTCAGATGCTAAATTTTCATTAGAAATACTTAGGCTGCATTTATTTGTTTTTTTTAAAGATTTATTTATTTATTCATGAGACAGAGAGAGAGGGAGAGAGGCATAGGTAGAGGGAGAAGCAGGCTCCCCACAGGGAGCCCGATGTGAGACTGGATCTGGACCCCAGGATCATGCCCTGAGCCGAGGGCAGACGCTCAACCGCTGAGCCACTCAGGTATCCCTTAGTCTGCATTTAAATATTAAATTTACAATTGGGGCAGCCCAGGTGGCCCGCGGTTAGTGCCGCCTTCGGCCCAGGGCCTGATGCTGGAAACCCAGGATCGAGTCCCACGTCGGGCTCCCTGCATGGAGCCTGCTTCTCTCTCTGCCTGTGTCTCTGCCTTTCTCTCTCTCTCTCTGTCTCACAAATAAATAAAATCTTTTTTTAAATAAGTAAATATTAAATTTACAATTGAAAAAGTTTTAATTGAGCGATCTCCCTCATTACACTATTTATCTAAAGTTCAAAATAACTACTTGTGGGGCACTGAGTGGCTCAGTTGGTTAAGCATCCAACTCTTGATCTCAGCTCAGGTCTTTTTTTTTTTAAGATTGATTTATTTATTCATGAGAGAGACACACACACACACACAGAGAGAAAGGGAGAGAGAGAGAGAGAAGCAGAAACACAGGCAGAGGGAGAAGCAGGCTCCGTGCAGGGAGCCCAATGTGGGACTCAATCCCAGATCTCCAGGATCACACCCTGGACCGAAGGCAGGCACTAACCGCTGAGCCACCCGGGAATCCCCTCAGCTCAGGTCTTAACCTCAGGATTATAAATTCAAGCCCCACATTGGGCTCCATGCTGGGTGCGGGGCCTATGTTAAAAAAAAAAAAAACTAGCAGTATTTCAAATTTTGGATCAATACATCTTTGATATTATTTGATAAGTCATATTCTTCAGGCAATTGTCTGGGCCTTAATGGAAGATCTTTAACTTCTGTAGAACAGATTTTTAAATTTTTTTCATCATTTTTAACAAAATTCCCATAGCTGAAATAACAATTTTTTTATCATCTCTTCATCTAAAAGTGGTTTCCTTGGGTCGCTTGGGTGGCTCAGTTAGTTATGCATATGCCTTTGGCTAAGGTCATAATCTCAGGGTCCTGGGAATGAGCCCTGCCTTGTGTTGGGCTCCCTGCTCAGTGGGGAGTCTGTTTGTCCCTCTCCCCCTGCCCCTACCCTTGCCCTCGCTCATGCTCGCTCACTCTCTCTCAAATAAATAAAAATCTTTAAAAAAATTTTATTTAAATAAAAATGGTTTTCTTTTTGTATGGGAATCCCAGCCATTTTATGGCTGACCAAAGTGGTAACTCATATCTGTGAAAAAAAAATTTTTTTTAATGTTTGTTGGACATTTAATTCTGATTTTGGGCAACTAATTTTTTTTAATTTCTTTTTGACTGATGAGAAGAAACTTCCTATAAAATTTACTGTGTATTTGTTGAATATGTCCCTTAATATTATCCACTTAATTGTCTTAAAAATTTTTTTTACACAGCATTCATTTTGCTGTGCTGCAACAAATCACAGTTGCCATTCATCGTGAAATTTGCAACATATTTTCTTCTCTCTTACAGTTTCTTCATAAAATATTCAAATAAGCAAATTACAGAGTTATCTCTGTGGAAAAAAATGAGAACTGAGTCAGTTCATTGACACCAAGATCAGTGACAGATTTATAATACTAGAAACAACACATGCTGCATCCAGCACGCTATATAGTATCTTACCCGACGCAGCAGTTAAAGTGAAATGTGCTCCTACCAAAAAAGTTATTTGTAGTTAATGGGAAAGCACTTTTTCATTGTTTCTGTTGTTAAATTTGGTTCAATCACAATGAAATGAAATGAAAAACTCAGTTCTTCAGTTGCATTAACCACATTTCAAATGTTCAGAGCTTCGTCTTGCTGGCGGCTACCAACTTAGCATAGCTGTATAAACACTGTTTTTCAAACTTTGGTTCAACCAACTAATTTAGTAGGTAGAGCACCTTGGAAAAAAAATAGAATGAAATAAGCTAGAACGGAAATATTATTGTATCATATGTAGTAAGGATACATATCTTTTTGTGAGACTTTTCCTTCAGAATATATGGATGTATATGTGGGTAGATCACAAAGTAAAAATATACTTCCTACTTTTGGAGTATAGCAAAAAGTTTAAAAATCACATCTCTAAAAAAAAAAAAAAATCACATCTCTGCAGCATGTAGAATATTGTCTTCCACATAATAGGCAAATAAAAATATTAGTTAAATCGGATGGTGACCAGTGGTGCATATGTGTAAGATGACGGTTTAAAATGATAATTTTTTTTAACGCTATTTAAGTTTTTCTTTGCACAGTGCCAGTTTAGATAGCAATCAAGAAAGCAGGAGAGTAAAAAAAAAAAAAAAAAAAAAAGAAAGCAGGAGAGTGTTAGGTTAGGTCCTATTATGCCAGGCTAATAATTTGGACTAGTCTGGAAAATGAGGAATCACTGAAGGATTTTAAGCTAAGGAGTTGTATAAACAATTGTTCTGACAAGGAAAAACAACCTAAAATTATCATTCTGACTACGATAGATACCCTGTGTTTTCTTCTAATTACCCTACAGTCAAGATCTTTATTCTCTGTTAAAACCATAAAGTGTAAGATCTTTCCTCTCTGTAAAAAAACCTTTTTCATTGATGCCTGACATTTCTTCCATTATTTGTTAAGTCTGCAGCATTACCTCTAGGAGAGGACTCTCTAGGGCAAGTTCTTTGGACCTGCCATGCCCCAGTCCCCTAGCCTATCAATGTAATTTTCTCTGGCCCTTCAAAGGACATCCGAAGTCATTACTTTGTGGATTATCAGAGTAACTGCTTCTCTAGATTCTAATTCCATTGTCTGGGAAAAAAAAAATCATTGATTATGCTCCAGTGTTTTCACCGCCATCATTTATCTCTATAAAATAAATAAGTAAATCTTTAAAAATAATAATAATAAATGTCATCCATTTTGTCCATGGATTCTTTGATTATTAAATTTCTGGCTTTATCTTTTATATTTAGGAATTTAACCCACCTACAATCTACCATAGTATGTGATGTTAACTAGTGATGCAGGAGTTTTGTGGGTTTTTCCCCATAAAGAAACTAGCACTATTTACTGAACAATTATTAGCAGTTTGCTAGCCCTCTATATTCTCCTCCATTGTGCTTTATTCTTGAGCCATTCACATATAATTTTTTATTACAGCCATGAAGTTTGTCTTGATATGTGATAGCATAAGGTCCTCCTTTTTCATATTTTTTAAAGATAAGTTTCAAAGCTTTCGAAGCACTTTTATTCTTCCAAATAAACTTTAGATCATATTTCTTAAGTTTCTTCAAAATTCAACTGGGACATTAATGGTTTTATTGAATTTATAGATTAATTTGGGGTGAATTGACAATACAGACTTTTTCTCCATCTATTTAGATAATATTCTGTGCCCTTAATTAGATTAAAGGTTACTTTTTCTTTCCACCCCTGAGATCTTGGGCTTTCCTAGCTATTGTTAATGGTATGTAATTTCTATTACATTTTTTAAATTAAACTTATTTGTGAGATAATTTAGATTCACATGAATCAATAAAAATGCGGTTGTAGGAAATAATACAGAGAGCTCTGTAACCAGGTTCCTCCAGTGATAACATCTTACAAAACTGTTGTATAATACCACAACCAGTAAATTAACATTGATAGTCAATATGCAAAATATTTCCATCATCTCAGGGGTCCCTTTTTTTGTCCTTTTGTAACCACATCTCCCCCGCCCCAGTTCATTAACCCCTGGCAAAAACTGATCTGTTCTCCATTACTATAATGTCACTTCAAGAATGTTATATAAATGGAATCATATAGTATATAAATTTGGGGATTGACTTTGAGAGAGAGAGAGGCAAACCAGAAATCACTGGTTTAGACTTTTAACAATAGAGAACAAACAGGCTTGCTGGAGAGGAGGTAGGCAGGGGAAGGGTTAAATGGATGGTGGGTTTTAAGGAGGGCACTTTAGCAATGAACACTGAGTGTCCTGTGTAAGTAATGAATCACTAAATTCTACACCTGAACCCAATATTATGATTTATGTTAACTAACCAGAATTTAAATTAAAATTTGAAAAAAAAAATTCTCTGAAGAGTCAACCAGGTTGTTTTGTGTATCTGTAGTTACTCCTTTCTACTGCTGAAAAGTATTACATGGTGTGGATGTACAGTTTGTTTAACTATTCACCTGCTAAGGGACATCTGTGTTGATTCTAGGGCGAGGGTTGGCTATTACAAATAACATTTGTATGCAGGTTTTTGTGGGAACATAAATTTTCATTTCTCTGGGATAAATGCCCAGGAGTGCAATTGCTGGATTATATGGTTGTTGCATATTTAGTTTAAAAAAAAAATAAAACTGCCAGGCTATTTTCCAGAGTGGCTGTACCATTTTTCATTACCACAAGCAATATATGAATCATCTAGTTTCTATGCATCTAAACCAGACTTTGGTGTGATCACTATGTTTTTGTTTTAGCTATTTTGATAGGTATGTAGAAGTACAATCTCTGTAGAGGGCAATTGGCATTATCTATTGAAATTACAAATACACATACTCTTTTTACATGGCAGTTGCACTTCTAGAATTCAATTCTCCACATGTACGAGTCCGCATGTGATATGACTGTAAAAGCAAAGGTATTATATTCATATACACACATATATATATAATTTTATAATACCTTTATTATATATAATAAAAATACATATTTCTCAGTGAGGACTGGTTAAATAAATTATGATATAGCAACATAATGGAGTTCTATGCAGCTCTAAGAAAGAATGAGGAGACTCCTTATTGACTATGGAAGAGTTCTAAGACTTACTAAGTTAAAAAACTAAAATTCAGCCAGTGGTTGTAATATGCTACCACTTATATAAAAAGATTGGGAGAAGAATATATATATAGACACACACAGAGTTGAGAACATATGTATTGATACACACGTATATATAACAACGTAGTATACGTAATAAGAATATATATAAATTAACGTAATACTATGTAATAAAATGTGTGTGTGTGTGTGTGTGTGTACACACATGCTTGTATATATACATAGGCTTGCATATTTTGAAATGTTTCTGGGAAGTTGCCCAAGAAAGTGGTAATATTGGTAATTGTGGGAAGAGGGGAATGAGATAAGAGAGACATGTTTTCCCCATATTTTTATACTTTTTGGTTTTGAGCCATTTCCATTGTATTGCCTTTTGAAGTCTTTGACTAATACAAACTTTAACATATTTTTTAAAGATTTTATTTATTTATGAGAGAGAGAGAGGCAGAGATGCAGGCAGAGGGAGAAGCAGGCTACATGCAGGGAGCCTGATGGACTCGATCCCAGGTCTCCAGGATCACACCCTGGGCTGAAGGCGGAGCCTTGTGGGCTGCCCTGATACAAACTTTAATAGCAATAAAACAAAAGTTAAAACTGCCCTCTGAAAATAATAAAATTAGCAAATTTTGTATTTCTTTTTATTCTTTGATTTTTTTCTTCTACCTCATTCATAAGGAGAAATAGTAATTTATCCTTTCAAATAAGAGCTTTTTTTCAACTGAACCTACCTATTCATTCTATGAAATAATGTTGGTAATTCATCTATATAATAAACATTGACAATTTTAAGCAATGTGAACAAAAAAGATTTTATAAAAAAAATTTAAAGAACTTTGAATTTTTAACAGACAAGTATTTTCTTTTTCTGATTCTGCTCTTCTGATTTCCAAATGATTTACATTTTTCATGAGTAAGAATTTAAATTCAAGATTTTGAATCTGTAATAATATTTTCTCTTTTACAGCAATATGAGATTTTTGATGATTGCTTTAGCATATGCCATACCACTTGGTGTATTTGCTGGCTGGTCTGGAGTTCTGGACTTAATTTTAACACCAGTGCACGTCAGCCAAGTAAGCATTTTATTTCTTTATATGTTGTAGGTATTTTTAGTTCATTTCAATAATAAATACTATCTGTATGTTCTTGGTTTAAACTTCAAGACCTGGGTAAAACATTATCCAATTCCATTGCTGCAAAAGCAAGAGTCTCATGAAGTAGTTAAAAATAATGTTGATTTTCTTCCTAGATTTTGTTACAGCCATGATTTTACATTTATTTGGCTTCTATTAATGATGCTAATAAACAGAAAAATCTTCATTTTGTTGACTCCATCCTAATCTTGCTTCATACTTCCTAAAGAAGGTTAAGATCCCATCATCAAATTATGGCTATTTTGATAGCTCATCTCTCACTTTCCCTCTAGGCTCAGACTAAGGGTATCTCATTTCTTTAAAAATGACCATTTCACCTATATGCTTCAGGCCATGTATTCCTTCTCCTCACTTCAGATAGCGGGGATGAAGTACAGGAATTTGGAGGGACAAATGGAAGAAGTTCAGCACATTGGTATGACGGTCCGTTGTATGAATGAGCAACAGTTTGCCCATTATACTTTTGATGAACATTTGGATTGTTTCCAGTGTTTGACTGTCACAAACAATACTGTAGGAATGTTCTCCTACATTCTTCCTGCACCTCTATACACATTTCCCTTGGATACATAGCTAGGAATAGAAGTACTGGTTATAGTATAGGCCTAGTCTGATAGATGATGCCAGACTTTCCCAAAGCAGTTGGATCGGTTTATCGTCCTACCAGCAGGACATGAAATTTCTCATTGTTCCACATCTTTACTAATACTTGGCAATGTTAGTCTTTTTAAAGTTGGAAATGCTACTAACTGTGCATGCATTTAACATGTTAAATATCATTATAGTAATATCTTTTTAAGTGTTTTGTTGGACAAAAAAGTATCCTTTTTTTGTGACATACCTGTTCAAGCCTCTTGCCCACTGTTGGGATGCCTTTTTCTTACTGATTGTAAAGAAGAGAGTGTGCAGAAGGGGACTCCGCAGAAGACTGTGTGGGGTCCTCAGCAAGCCTTGGCTGGGAAATGGACTGCACATGTAAAGGGCAAAGCCACCAGAGGCTTAACAGAAAGACTGCTAGGAGGTTGAAAGCAGAACGAATACAGTAGAGGGCAAGCAGAGCTGGACTCAGAATTTCTGGCTCACCCAGAATGGTAAGACCTCATTAACACCTTGTTAATACCTTGGGCTTCTGCTGAGACACAAGAATCTAGCCCAGAATTTAATATCAGGGACCATGCTCTTGGTAAAATAAGACCTGTTCTACTTAGACCTACCATACACAAGCCCTGACAACAATCTGCAGAGGAGACAATTTGGAGATTGAGTCCTACCAAGTGAGGGAGGGCTTGGGAAACACTTTGATTTCTACTTATCTACCTTAATAAAACACAAAATTGGGCAGCCCTGGTGGCGCAGCGGTTTAGCGCCGCCTGCAGCCCGGGGTGTGATCCTGGAGACCCGGGATCGAGTCCCACATCGGGCTCCCTGCATGGAGCCTGCTTCTCCCTCTGCCTGTGTCTCTGCCTCTCTCTTGCTCTCTCTCTGAATGAATAAATAAATAAATCTTTAAAAAAAATAAATAAAACACAAAATTAAGCCTATGCAAGTTCAAGGTGATCAGTTATTAACTGAACTGCCTACTAACACAAAAATCAACCATTTTAGAGAAGGATAAAAGGATCCAGAATCTTTATATTGTGTCACCCACAGCATGTACTATACTGTTAAAAAAAATTAGACAAACAGGAAGATGTGACCTGTGTTTACAAAAAGGAAGTACTGAATAGAAACCAGTTCAGAGAGAGTCTACATCTTGGATGTAGCAAAGACCATAATGCAAAAGAGAGAGAGAGAGAAATCTTTGCTTGCTCCAAGTTTATTAATATATTCCCTTATACTATAGAACTACATTGTCTGGTTCAGTAGCTACCAGCCACTCGTGGCTATTTAATTTGAAATTTAGATTAGTTGAAATGAAATAAAATAAAAATTATTTTCCTCAGTGGCCACCTACTGGACACATACTGACCCCCTTTCAAGTGCTCAATAACCACTTATGATTTGTGGCTACCATATTGGACAGTACACATACAGAACATTTCTGTCAACATAGAAAGCACTGTTGGACAGTGCTATTCCAGAAGCTTTATCATTATTCCTGTCACATTTAAACCTGGAATTGAATTTTGTGCTTGTCATAAGGTAGGAGTTAAGTTTCTTTTTTTCCCATATAGGTATCCATTAACCTGGTATCAATTTTTGAAAAGATCACGCTTCTCTCATTGCTCTCTAGTTTCATCTTTGTCATAATGAAGTGCCTTTATGTACACAGATGTGTTTCTAAGCTGCCTTTTTCATTTTTTCAAGTGGAATCTTCTCTTAATTTTGTATATGACCTGTTGTCTAAATTTTATGTACAGTCTTTTATAATAAAGCATTCTCCTATATGAAATTTTGGATACTGTTAAAATCTAATGTGGATTGAAATGTAGACTTCCCAATTTTTGTGACCTTTACTCCTATGGTAAAACACGATAAACCATTTGAATTTTGACTTTGATTATTTATTTGTGTAATGGCTTTACATGTGGATCTTAACAGTGTAAACAATAGCACATGTAACCATCAAGATACCTCGATTAGAATTTACAGGACTAGAGTGACAGATTCGAGTGGTTTATTTTTTTTTTATTTTTTTATTCATTTATGATAGTCACACACAGAGAGAGAGAGAGGCGCAGAGACACAGGCAGAGGGAGAAGCAGGCTCCATGCACCGGGAGCCTGACGTGGGATTCGATCCCGGGTCTCCAGGATCGCGCCCTGGGCCAAAGGCAGGCGCCAAACCGCTGCACCACCCAGGGATCCCAGATTTGAGTGGTTTAATTAGATTTAAAACATTTTCTGAAAAACTTTGCCAATAAAAAAAAAATAGATAATAGTCTATTTTGCCTAACTTTGTGCCTAGTGTCTCGAGTTTTTTGGTGGTATAATAAATTTTGATATTTGTAGAATAAATATACCTTTATTGGGATTCTGACCGGAATATTTTGAATCTAAAAGATCAGTTTAAGAATTAACTTCTTTGGGACGCCCTGGTGGCTCAGCGGTTGAGCTGCCTTTGGCTTAGGGCATGATCCCAGAGTCCCGGGATCGAGTCCCCCATCAGGCTTCCTGCATAGAACCTGCTTCCACCTCTGCCTATGTCTCTGCCTCTCTCTGTGTCTCTCATGAATAAATAAATAAAATATTTTTTTAAAAAAAGAATTAATTTACTGTGCCTGGGTGGCTCAGTTAAGTGGCTGCCTTCGGCTCAGGGCATGATCCCAGGATCCAGGATTGAGTCCCACATCGGGCTCCCTGAGAGGAGCCTGCTTCTCCCTTTGCCTGTGTCTCTGCCTCTCTCTCTCTCTCTCTCTGTCTCTCATGAATAAATAAATAAATCTTTAAAAAAAGATTTTACCTATTTGTCAGAGAGCACAAATAGGCAGAGTGGCAGACAGAGGGAGAGGAAGAAGCAGGCTCCCCGCTGGGCAGAGAGCCTGATGCAGGGCTCCATCCCAGAAATCTGGGATCATGACCTGAGCCACAAGCAGATGCTTAACTGACTGAGCCACTCAGGCGCCCCTTAAGTCATAAAATTTTTATTTGATTCTTTTAATAGTTTCCAAATTTCTGTAAAAGTGCTTGATCTTCTACTTTTTTGAATTATTAAAACTAGTTGCTTAGAGTCTCGTAATTCCTTGATCTGGATCCCCTGTGGGTCTGTTTATATTTAGGGTATTCGTTTATGTTTTCTTACCTCCTTATGTGTTCCTTTATTTTTGACTGAGTGCCAGACATAATATATGAAAAGTTGTAGAAATCATTTAAGCTTGAGGATGATGTTATTTAACCCCAGAAAGAACTTACTTTTTTTTTTCTTGCAGGAGTCTAGGAATCATTTAATCCAGTTTCAGTAATTGAAAATACTTAAAACCGGGCTTCAGTCCCACAGAATACTATTCTATTTCCAGTGCACAGTACTCAGGGATAGCCCTTCGAGTCACCATCTGAAGGTTGGGTTTTTGTTTTTTTCAAAAGGCCACCCACCTCACAACAGGCCCTGAACTCATATTTTTTTCTTTCCTAGGTCAGCAAGGCCATTGATAGCCCTCAGGCCCTTAGCTCCCTTTTTTGAAATCAGCAGACACCCCAAAGGGAAAAGTGTTCCCCAATACCAGGCTTATCTTTTCCAGATTTCCTTCCCATTTTACATTATGGTTCCATAATTCTGGATTTAACTTCTTGGCCCTCTGATGCCAACAGATAAATTTCCCCCTAGATTTTCTAGTTATGAACCAGAATATCAATCCAAATGACCCTAGTGTACCTTCACCATGAGAAAAAACCTTCCTTTAGTTTTCTTTTTTGAAGATTTATTTATTTATTTATTCATGAGAGACACAGAGAGGCAGAGACACAGGCAGAGGGAGAAGCAGGCTCCTCAAGGGGAGCCCCATGCGGGAGTCAATCCCAGGACCCCAGGATCATGACCTGAGCCAGAGGCAGACACTCAGCCACTGAGCCACCCAGGTGCCCATTCCTTTAGTTTTCTAACTGATTTTTCTAGATGGCAAGTATTCCTAGCATGCTCCATTCTAGGAAAGAGAAATGTAGCACCCATTTAAATGATTCTGATTTTGCAGATCTTATGCTTCATATTATAAATCCTAAGACGCCCTTTCGAGTATCTCTCTCTGTATAAACTCTGATAGACCAGGAATCACAATAAGTATTAAAGTGAAATTTAAAATTAAATGGGCAAAAAGGGGGTGCCTGGATGGGTCAGTTGGTTAAGTGTCCAACTCTCAGTTTCAGCTGAGGTCATGTTCTTGGGGTTGTGGGGTCAAGCCCTGAGTCAGGCTCTGGGCTCAGGGGGAAGTCTGCTTAAGATTCTCTCATTTCCCTCTGCCCTACTCCCCTCCACTCATGCGTATATGTGTGCGCTCTCTCTCTCTCTCTCTCTCTCTCTCTCTCTCTCTTAAATACATACATACATATATACATACATACCTACATAAATAATCTTTTTAAAAAATAAAAGCAAAATTAAAATTTCTAATTAATTAGTGGGTAGGATATTATTACCTAAAGCGAATGACATGAACAAAGGAAGCAGGGAAGCACAAATGGCCTGAAAGGACCAGGATCAGTAGAGTCAAGATGCACAGTGGTTCTTAGCCTAACACCAGGCCCCACTCACCCAGAGGATAGATGGAAATGTTAGAGAGGGCCTAATAGCATTAAATGGGCCTTAGACAATGGATGCTAAATGCTCTGCAATGAGAGGGGCAGTTTAACAGAACGGAGAATTCTCTGGCCCCAAATGCCAATGATATGAAACAAAAATGTAGAGATAAATTAAGCTTCAGGCTGTTCTCTTTCTCCAGAGGGTACTTATCTTTGTTCTGGCACCAGACACTGTTAAGTAATTGTATTACTCAGAGTAGGCTAAGCTGCTATGAGAAGCAGAATCCCAAAATTCTGAGGCTTAAGGAATTTATTTCTCATTTGCATAGCAATCTAGGACAGTTTGCATAATAATCTAGGACATTTGTCCACAGTTTGAAAAGCTCTTTTCCTCCACTGATTTAGAGACCTAGGCTGCTTCCACTTTGCAACAATCCTGTCCTCTAAGGACCTTGTCGTTATAGGCACCGGTTAGGCTGGTGACCACATTCAGATTCCAGTGGTCAAAAAGGGAAAGGAAGCACAGAGGAGGCAAACAGCTGTGTTCCAGGTCCTAACCTAGAGGTGACACGCCTTAATTTTGCCTCCCTCCATGGAGAATTTAGGAACATAGTCCCATGTATTTGAATGGCAGCTAAAACATATAATCCAGCTAAGTGCCCGGATAGAAGCTAACGTATTTTGGAGAGTAAGCATAATGAAAAATATCACTAGGAAAACAATAAACAGTAGAGTTAGTGTGGGCAGCTCTCAAGTGCCAGGTCAAGTTTGGACGTGGCCCTTATATAACCACAGTGAAAGCCAGTAACTGTTTCTGAGCAGGAAAGTGGAATGATTGGGATAATTATCCTGGCAATAGTGGGAAGAATAGATTGTAGAGACCATTTAAGAAACTATTACAGGAATCTAGACGTAAGAAATAAGGTAATAAGCAAGTGTGGTGGCATGTGGAGGAAAAGAGGAGACAGATACTTTTAGTGACACATAGGATTCCACTGGCAACCACTAACGTGTATTGAACATTTTATATATATTAGCTTATTTAAGTCTCAAAAAAACCAAAACAAACAAACAAACAAAAAAAAAAACCCTTTGTTATCCTCATTGTAAAAATGAAGAAGCCAGGACTTGAGATTATGAATTGGGACAGAAGCCAAGTCATAGTAGGAGTTAAAGATACATGAGTGATGGGTAAATCTAGGCAGCATTTGTAGATTGTGCTGAGAAAGTTTGGCCATGAGGAGAGGAAAGATATAAGACATGAGGTAGATGGGGAAGCATCATCACGTAGTAATAACAGCCTTTATGGAGCATTTCCTGTATGCTGACTGCTGAGCTGAGGTCCTGTACACACATTATCTCATTTTAGTGCATTTTAGGGGTAAGAAGACATAATTTGTCCAGGGTCACAAAGCTGGTAAATGGCAGGGTTGGCAATGTCTTCTGAGTGGAGTGAGCTATATGTTTGAAACCCAGAAAGCTCCTAGGTGGCTCAGTTGGTTAAGCTTGTGCCTTCAGCTCAGGTCACAGGTGTCCTGGGACTGAGCTCCAGTTTGAGAATCCCTGCTCAACAGAGAGTCTGCTTCTCCCTCTCCACCCCCCACTTATGCTGTGTCTCACTTGCTCTCTCAAATAAGTAAAATCTTTAAAGAAAAAAAAAATTTATTTGAAACCCAGCTCAAACCCGTCTCCCTAGGTACTCAGCCCCACATTTTTCTTGCTTGCTCTCTCTTCTCTGACCTCTTGATACATCTTTAATTGTTGCCAGATGTTTGAGCACCTAATTATTTCCTAATAGTTTCCTGTATGTTGGTTTTATATTTAAACTTCTTGAAGTCAGTGCCCATCTTCTGTCTTTTTCCTATTTTCTTGAGAATTCTAGTACAATGTAGCACAGATTTGAAAACATTGGTTTGTGACACTGATTATTTTGTTGATTTAAATATTCCATAAAAAGTTAATCAAGGATTTATTATGAGATAAATTATATTAGACACACATATGAATCCTTTCATTTTATTCCTTTTGTTAAATAATATTTCCTAGATTTGTTGCCACTTAGCTATTGATTATATATTGAGTTATACATGTACATAGAAATTCATACATATGTATTGAAATATGTATTGATTAGAGGGGATCTTTTTTTCATGCCTTCTTCATTGCAGCCTGATAGTCTTATATTAAATGTGTCTTCCACTTTCTCCACAGGTAGATGCTGGCTGGATTGGATTTTGGTCCATAGTTGGAGGCTGTGTTGTTGGAATAGGTATGGCAAGGTGAGGATATTTCATGTTAAACATGTGAGTGGACTGAACCAAAAACAAAAACAAAAAAGGCTGCTTTTGATAAATATTAAAATTCAGGGGAAAATAAAAATGTAAAGGTCAGAGAAGGGCTTTTGTTCAGACTACAAGAAAATTTACATGCAGTAAGAATTTGCTGCTACAAGGAACCTTTCTCAGGAGCAGTCTGTCCTAAAATGCTTTTGGAGAATGAAGATGTATTTCCAGTGTAATTAAACTGCCTCTCCCCATATTATTGGAGAACAGCATCTACAAATGGAACCCAGAGAAAGGCAATACAATAATAAAGGCAGATTGATTACTTATCAAGAATAGAAAAGATTTTTTTATAAGAGCATCTCTAGAACATTCCACGAAAAGGGAGTATCTGATTAGTAATTTATTTTTGGTCTTTTTTGGCAGGTACTTCCCTGTGTTTATCCCATTTTGATGAAAAATGACCATAAAGACTTCCAGTTTCACCAAACTCCCTTTGATCTTAACTCATTACAAGAACACATTTTTTAGAATGAGTCAGAAGAAGGAAAAAGTCATTTTTCTAAAAAAAAAAAAAAAGAAAAAAAATGGAAATATCACTTATACAGGTGACTGCCTGTAAAACCATTCTTGATATTTCCAAAGAGGTAGTACTCATTCACTTCACAAATCATTTACCCCATTTCATCAAAAACAGAATTAGGCAATCAACTTTACCAGAAAGAGAAGAATCTAATTACATATTTGGGGAGATCAGATAAGATATGTAAATCACCTCAATTTCTAAATACTTAAACATAATTGACACAGGATAATATATCTAGACCTTACAGTTTGCATAGTGTTTCTGGGATAATGAAAGAATAAATTGACACTCTAATTTCTAAATCACTCCAGGGTTTTTATAAGTTGGAGAAATATAAGACTAAGATCTAAAAGCTAAAGAAGAGGAATAAGAAGAGAGCATCTGTAGAAAATCACTAGACAGATACTGAAATACATTGACCTGTCACATTTGACAGAACCTTATCTAATTTTTCTAATTAAATCTCCAGGCCAATTATAGTGAGTCGTCATTAACCAAATCCTATTCTGAGCACTAAATAGGTCAAAGAGGGAACTGTTACGTATCAGAAATGACATCTCACGTATACTTTTGCTTTCTTTTTCTATATGTAAACCCTTAATTTTATCTCTATAGACGTGGAGCTAGAAGGAAAAATGAAAGTGAGGACATTTCTGTTTTTAATTTGTTGAAGTGGAAGTTCTAAAAAACACTTCCCTTACTTTGGGATCTGAAATCAATTGTGGCTATCTCCTAGGCCTAGAATCAATTTTAAAGTTATGTTCATAACACCATTTTGGATTATGAATCCCTAGAACAGAATATCCTCATAGACATTAGCACTTGGGTGATTTTTTTTTTTTTTGTGATTATGTTACTAAAGGCAACCACCAAATGTTCTAACAGTATACTTTGATGATATTACCCCATTTGAAAGTACTAGGTCTACAAAAATAGCAGATCACAGTGTTTCACTTATTCTTTTGTGATCTGGCCCTGGCAACATTCTCACTGTTCAACTTTTTTCAGTTCTGATTGTACCAGAAAACTATTTTATTCCCTCATACTTCACCATCTGCCTGTCAGACAAGTACATTCTTGCAGCATACCAAAACATAAATCAAAGTGTTTGGTGGGTGTGAAATTATAACAGTTTTTGTATTTTCTTGAGGGAGATTTCTATCAACCTGTGGTACATTTATTTATCAGAGCACATAAGAATTTTCTGCTAGTAAGCTTTCATGGTTGAGAACAAACCTAAGTCACTGGGCAAAGATGCATCCATTTTTTCCACCAAAAGATGGCATCACCTGTCATAGGAAGCTATTTTAGTCTACATAACACTTACAAACATGATTAACCTTATCACGTCAAATAAGCAGAAAAGGTAGTATTGAAAATATTAAGAGGGACAGTAATGGAATTACAATAGAAATTAAAATCAGTTTTAAAAACCTTAAAGTAGAAAAAAACATGGTGAATGTTATTTGGGATGAGATCCGTTTTTCTATAATAGGAACAATTCTGAAGGACAGAGTAAGTTGTATGTGGGCACAGCCAGAGAATTGTGCCTGTATAACCAACAGTTAGGAGATGAGGAAAAGTGGTTGGCAAATAGAGTTGTGGCTCATAACTAAACAGTAAGCATCTCTATCATTTGCCTTTTAATTTCATGTTAATTCAGAATAAAGCAGAAGTTTGAAAACTTAGAATGCTATGAAACCTAAGTCCCAACGTTTGTAGGATAGTATTCGTTATTCCAGAGCTACATTCTTGCTGTCACAGCACTTTCTAAAAGGGAAGACAAAAAATAAATGCAAAAACAAGAGAAATGCCAATAGAAATAAATGCTATGAAGAAATAGAGTATGGAGATGAGATGGTGAGGACTTCTTTCATGAGCAAGGAGGATCTTAGTGAACTGAGACCTGAATGACCTCTGTGGAGTAAACAGGAGTAAGTCAGGGGAGAAATGAGAGTAACCAGCATTCCAGACAAACAGAACAAATGCAAAGGCTACATAATTGCGTTGGGAAACAACCCTAGCTTGTATGAGAAACAGAAGCTTAACCACCTGGAGAATAGTAAGGTAGAGGGAGAGTGGAGCCAGAGACCAGATCCTATCAGAACCTAGGGGCTCTGGGGGTTTTTTGTATTCTCTGAGTTTTAATTTTGGAGAGTCATCTTTGCCAGTTTATGTCAACAAGTTAGCCTGTTTTCTAAACCTAGGATAATATGTGCTCATTATAGAATGTTTGGAAAGCATACAAAAATATTTTTAAAAAGTGAAAGTAGCATTTAAAAATACAGAATCCATCCTATAAATTATAGATCTGAAAGAGACATCACATTTTGTGTGTTTTATAATAGAAAAAATATTTGGAACAAAGTAACCTTTTATCACATCATACAAAAAGTACCAGTTAAAAAAAATTTTGTTGCATACTGAAAAAAGAACTCATTGAAATTTCTTCAAGAAATTATTGTTTAATGAAAGTGTGTCATCAATTTAAATAGAATTTTAAAAATCCAGTTAGAATTATAATAGAACATTGTTTCTTTTCAGGTTCGCAGATTTTATCAGGGGTATGCTGAAATTAATTCTTCTCCTCCTGTTTTCTGGGGCTACACTATCATCCACGTGGTTCACCTTGACCTGTTTGAACAGCATCACACACCTGCCTTTAACCACAGGTGAACACAGACTATTTTGAACTTTATTGAATAGGTATTTTCAGTTCACAAAAATATGTAAACTGAAAAGTAAGAGTTTTTCTTCTTTTCCATAATTAATGGAAATAGAATAAATAATTATTGTTATAAAACTGATAAATGTACAAAAATGTCCCCCTTGTCCAAGCATCAAACTATCTTCCCACCTAAAAAAGAGTTCAAGGAACAATTTAAATATTTTCTTTCGTATTTTACATATGGAAAAGAAGTATAATCTGCCTTTATAACAATCCCATAATTGAATGCATAATCCAGTAGGTGGCTATGACTTGCAAATGGACTAAAAAATCTACATCTTAAATAGTCTTTTGTTAAAGGAAAGGAAGAAGCAGTAACAGAGCCCTCTGGGTCTATAAAGTAATCTATCATAGTATCCCAATTTGCATGTATGTGCTCTGTAATAAAAGGACCAGCAATATATCTATCAGAGCCATCAAATTTTTCAAAGACAGCCTTTATTTTAGAGTTCCTACCACATTTACAGTGACATTTTTATGGGTTACCCTATATCCATAATTACCAAACTACACCAAGCCAACTTCCCTGGAGTGCCACAGCAAACTCACAAGGACAACATGGGTTATTTTCTGAAGGAAATACAGGGATATTCCACATCTGTCAGACACTTTGTGACCCTCTAGTTCAAGAGAGTTCCCAGTTTCATCATTAGATCCCTGCTGCATTCTTTTTGATAACATCATATTTGCAAAGTTTGGTTTCCTGCAATTGCTATGATAAAAACTAAATACTGCACAAAAATCAGGAACAGGCTGAGGGTGGTTGTGGATCTGATTCTAAGATTTTGATTCCAAGATTTGAGAAGTCATGCAGTGCCCCTCACATGTATATGTCTCATTAGTAAGCAACTGGGGTTGAGAATGAAATAAAAATATATTTCCTCCAGTATATGGGTATATAGTTTTTTTAAATGGCCACTGACTTGTTAGGACATATATACATTTATTAAATGGTTTGGCCCCAACTATGTAATTAACAGAATCATCAGTTATTTCTTTTGGCCTTGGGCACCATGAAAAAATTACTGGGGCACTAAGGGTGCTATAGAGGAAAGTTTGGAAATTTCTGCCCTGTACCATCCTGCCAGGAATCCCTCTTAATTTTTATTGCTTTGCCTATAAAGCCCAGTTGTTCAGAGTAATAGTTTTTGGATACAGTGCACTTTTTATATACTAACATTCTTATATTAGGGTTTTGAGCAAGTTTTGGCAAGTATTTGGGGCCAGAATTTTTGTTTTATTTTATTAGGGTATAATTTCATAATTTAGCAGTTGTGCAACATTCTGGTAGAATAGTTTTAGTTTATAACTCTTCTTATTCATGGCATTATGCTCAGATACTTTTGTGTATGTGGTACTATATGTCAAGTATGTGTCTGTTAGATTTTATAAGAACAAGGCTATGAGTACATAATGAACAAATTTTTTGCCCTTGATTTAAGTGTAGCATATTCATTATAAGATATGATATTCATTAAATTTTATGTGTTTTCTATTTGATATAATAAAATTAATGGTTTTATCTCTGGGTGGAAGCATCAAGAAAATTCATTTTTTTTACCTCCCTTTCTGTCTAGATTTGTAGTAATGAGCATGTTTTACTTTTATTTATTTTTTTATGTTTTACTTTATAATCATAAAAAAGGATGTATTGAAAATGGTATATCTTTTTAAATCTTAAAGGGAAATTGATATAATTGACCCTGGTCAGGGCTGTGTTTTTCCAGTCTGTCCTTGAAAATAATCATGTTGGACAGAAAGGAAAGCAGAATTCCAAATTAAGTCAAGGCCAGAATCAAAAGGTTGAGCTTGACGTGGCCATCTTCACAGCCACTGAATTCATAAATTCTACTGTTGTTTCCAATTGCAAGTCATTTTTAAAAAAGATTTTATTTATTTATTCATGAGAGACAGAGAGAGAGAAAGAGAGGCAGAGACACAGGCAGAGGGAGAAGCAGACTCCCTGCAGGGAGCCCAATGTGGGACCCAATCCCGGAACTCTAGGATCATGCCCTGAGCCGAAGGCAGAAAGAAGCTCAGCTGCTGAGCCACCCAGGAATCCCTGCAAGTCATTTTTGAATGTCACTTAGAAACTCCTGAAAGAAGGGGGGGAAAGAAACTCCTGATAGATAAACATCAGTAACTTAGAAATATACTGCATTAAAAACTAGATTTTCACATTCCTTCTCTGAATGATCATAGTGGTATTTTTCTCTCTTCCCTGATACCACTTAATAGTTACTTGAGTTTGTGTCTTATCTCCCCTTCCAATCTGAAAATCTGGAGCATGGACCGTGCCTTATCAGTTCTGACCCCAACTCCCACTCCACTACCTAGCACAAGTCCTGAGTAATGAGTGAATGAATGAAATGTATATTAACTCCATTTTTCATCTCCGTAGGCATGACTTACTGCCGGTAATAGCAACCGTGGCCACTCTGTTATTTAGCATTAGCTGTAGGCAGGCAAAAGGGCACATTTTAATAGAACAATGGAGAATTTGAATAAATCTGTCACAGATACTCTTACTGCCTTTGTAAAAATCTGACCTAATTCCTTTTAAGTAAAAGAGGTTTCATGAACAAGAACTTACTACAAAATCTAATTATAGACAAATCTAGACCTTTAGACTGATATTTAAAGCAAGAAATGGCAAATTCATATTTCTTTTTTACCAGTCTTTTTTTTTTATGAAAAAGTATCCAATCTTTTTCCCGTTTCTAGTAAACTTAGTATTCCTGTTGTCACTTTTTAGTTTTTTAAGATTTTATTTATTTGAGAGAGAGAGAGAACAAGCAGGGGGAATGGCAGAGGAAGAAGGAGAAACAGACTCACTGCTAAACAAGGAGCCTGACATGGGACTCAATCCCAGGACCCTGGGGTCATGACCAAAAGCAGACACTTAATGACTGAGACACCCAGGTGCCCCTCCTGTTGTTACTTTTAAATATCAGAAGAATCTACATGCAAAGTGTGAAAATATATGTGTTAATTATTGACATAATCAGAAGGTGTTCAATCTGTGGGTTAAAACTGCTGCTACTGCTAAAACCTGTTGCAATATTTTTGTGGTCCACTGATCTGGGTATTATCATTCCCATCTCTATAGAAGAAAAACTGGATCATTCCATTCTGCCTAGAGGTGCACTGTTTTAATACATGTACTTGCTTATGTACATCCCCTTGGAGGCTATCAGCAGTATGCTTTTATTTCCTTAAGGAAACTGAGTACTTAAAACTGTATTATATCTTTATTAATTGAAGTATCTTCAGTAGAACAAATAAACTCATGACTAGATAATGTTAGTTTCAAAATCTTGAAGCTTATTCTATACCAAATTATAAAAAGACATTTTTCACCTTATCTGAAAAGCAGGCCCTGTTAGCCACCACTCACATAGTCATTTTTCACTGAACAGATAAATGCTTTGAAAATGGCATTTTGAAAAATGTTGGCACTTTGGTGTTGAGTTTGCTGAAACAATATAATTTGAGTTTTAGTAGAAGTTGCCTCAGGAGGTTCTTCATCTAATTCAAGTTACTTGAAGACCACAGTGGCGAGATCAGAAATAGATAGTGGTGAGTGGGAAGTAAAGGGGAAGATAAGCTAGATGCCTGCCCCATGAGAGTTAATAGGGGACTACAAGCTGACTTCAAGAGGTATTTGAAGAAAGAAAACGTATTCAGTTGTATTGAAAGGCACGTGACATGTATGGGCTAGAGAGTGATCCTCTTAATAGAAATGAGAAAATTCAGAAAGGGATGATAAGCATGATTAAAGATATGGACACTTTTTTTTTTTCTTCAAGTAGGCTCCATTCCCAGCATGGAGCCCAACACGGGCTTGAACTCACAACCCTGAGATCAAGACCTGAGCTAAGATCAGATGCTTAACTGACTGAGCCACCCAGGCACCCCAAAGATATGCACATTTTAAGGAAATTGGGGATTTTAAGGAAAGAAAGCTAAGTGATTTAATTATTCTTTCCAACTTTATGAACTAGAAGTGACTGTTACTCATATTAATGACTGATCAAGAAGGAAAAAATAGAATATGAATTAAAAGAAGAGAATGGATTTGTGAAAAATCGTAAATGTAAGAATCTTGAAATGCTGATAGGGCCTACTGGGCAAGAGCATATAATGTTTATCAGTAGAGATTTTCAAGAAGAGAAATGAATCTCTAAGCAGATTTTGTTTCTGGAAGGTAGAGGGCTTGACCAGGTGATCAGTCAGTGTTCCTTGGTGTAACAACGCACCACCTTCTGCAGAACCGTAAATCATTCTTTGGGAACTTAAAAGTTACTGATAAACCTATACCTATGATATCTGATAGCACAACCAATCTCTACTCTGGGCCCACTATTTCAAAGGATTATTAGTTGTGCTTCATTTCTGGAGCCCACTTTGCCTTCCAGCCGTAAGTTGGAATTTCTAGGACTACATGAGCCAACAAAGAGGCTAGACAAGGGACACCCACAAAATAACACCATACAGAAAGAAAATCATCACCATTAATGAATATTGGAGCAAAATATACCCTATCCTCTTTTGGCGCCACAGTTTCATGAGTACATGAAATATGCAGTAGCATATTTTAATCGGTGGCGGATCACGAAGGCCACAGCAATCATTTTTAAGAAGCAAACGTGAGGCCAAGAGGAAATACCCAGCTCAACAATATAGAAATTTTCTTTTTTTTTTTTTAAAGGTTGTATTTATTCATTCATGAAAGACATAGAGGGAGGGGCAGGCTCCATGCAGGAAACCCAACGCGGGACTCAATCCCGGTACTCCAGGATCACATTCTGAGCCAAAGGCAGACGCTCAACCACTGAGCCCCTCAGGCATCCCAACAATATAGAAATTTTCTATCAGTTGTGTGTACATACATATGTATGTATCCCACATTTTGAACACATCCAAAACCTATGAAAAAAACTGTGCCATTAACAAACGATGTGAATCTACCATTTCTCTTTATACGTGTGTCATTATTTCCTGAAGGAGTATTTGCATTTGCAGTATCAAGTTTAATTTAGATTGTAGAGAGATCTTTTCAATGAAGGTCCTTTATCATCAAATAAAATTCCATCAGCATGTGTAATAATAAAATTTACCCAATAAAGTAGTATTAATGTTATAAACTGACTCTTTAGGGAAATTTCTTGATTCTAAACCTTAAAACTTTTCATCATAAAAATTTATTGTGCTATTTTACAACCCTTATTTCTTATTTATAATAATTTTTAATAAAACTAAGTAAATTATTATTCTTATCTGCCTAGAGGCACCCATAAAATTTTTGTTTTCAGTATTCTAGTTAAGTACTCTACCTAAATGTATTGAAGTTTGTTATTGATCTACCTGAATAAACCTTAGTTATTATCTGATATAACATATTATTCCAATAAGTGACTCCCTTCCATTACAATCCAGATATATGTCCATCTAACTGCAAATGGAATACCACCTGAAAGAGGAAGCCATTCTCTGTCCCATTGTTTGTCAGCCCTGGGTCATGAGAAATTATTCCTCTTATTGAAATAACTGATTGGGAGCAACACAGCACACAGGGCAAGTCAGCCCCCTTCCCCTTCTACTGACACCCTGAAAACATTATACCTGTCCTGTCTGGCCTTTGCCTTAACCTACGCAGCCCTCAGCAATCACAAGCTGTCCTCATCACGTGGATTCCCAGCCCTGACCAGTGTAGTCAGCCTCTTCTAAACCTACTATAACTTGTCAGGATTTTCCTGAACACCAGTTGCCAGTAGAATTTAGCTCACTTTTCCTGCTGTACTCAGCACCTCACACTGGGGACTGTTGCAGCTCATGATTAGACATAACTTGTTTTGTTTTAAAGAATGAAGTACAGTTATCTTCTTAGCACTGTGCATATAAATGGCTGCTAGCTATTAAGCCATAGGTGTGGGTCATGTTCCTTTAGATGAGGAGTGATGTGTCCTGTTCACGTTTCCAACAGAGCCACTTACACATATCATAGGTGCCTAATAAATGGTTTTGAAGAAAGGCTTATTTTTTCCCTATTATATACTTAAACACTAATTTTTGAACCCATTTTACATTTATCATGATTAAAGTTCATCTACTTATCTGTAGATGTAGTAGATTAAAGTTCAATTTTAATTAATTTTATTAAAAATTAATTAATTTTTTCATCTTTAAGATTAAAGATGTAGTAGATGTAAAGATTAAAGTTACTTATCTGTAACCTTTTGGTGTTCTGTTTTTTGTCGTCTGTCTTATGTGCGATGACTTCCAGCTTTTGTACTGATCACAGATTTGGGAAGCATGCCTTTTGTGTTAATACCATTAAATAAATACCAAGTCTTGTGTTTTCTGTTTGTTTTTTGTTTTTTCAGTCTGACACAGTGGCTTGGTAGAAAACATGCTACATTCTGTAGGCCTTAATTATATTATTTTTAGCAAAGCTAATTTATGTTGTTCTAATTAAGTCATTTTGACTTTCAGAACTTTGGTCACTTGACCTGCAAAAATCCTTTACCTGCTTCAAAAAGAGTCGATAAGATAATCAAATATGATAATATATTTGAAAGCAGTTTTTATTTTTATTTTTAAAAGATTTTATTTATTTATTCATGAGACACAGAGAGAGAGAGAGAGGCAAAGACACAGGCAGAGGGAGAAGCAGGCTCCATGCAGGGAGCCCAACGCGGGACTCAATCCCGGGTCCCCAGGATCAGGCCCTGGGCTGAAGGCGGCGCTAAACCACTGAGCCACCTGGGCTGCCCTGAAAGCAGTTTTCAAAATGTTCTAAAAAATACATGAATCCAAGATTTGAAGTTATTTTTGTTACTAATGGTATCTTGAGAATCTTATTAAATGTTAAATGAAAGTTCTTTTTTTTTTTTAAGATCTTATTTATTTATTTGAGAGGGAGAGAGAGAGAGCACGAGCAAGGGAAGAGACAGAAGAAGCAGACTCCCCGCTGAGCAGGAGGCTGACATGGGGCTCAATCCCAGGACCCTGGGATCATGACCTGAGCTGAAGGCAGATTCTTAACTGACTGAGCCCTCCAGGCGCCCTTGAATGAAGTAGTACTTATCTGGAATTTTGCCATTGTTTTTACAACACTAATCACCTGAGGTCTGAGTGTTTGGATTAGTAAAAATGTATTTTATACAGTTTTATTTCCCTAAAGTTTACTAATTTGGTTTGTCATTAGGAGGACAGGGGAAGTAGTACTTTCAGGGTTATGATCCAATTCACGTTCTTGAAATACATTCGTTGTAACTATATTTTGTGCGACATGGGACTTTGTTTTTTTTGCAATTTGAATCGTGGGCCCATGAAATTTTATTAACTTCTTTGAAAAAGACTCTACATCAGCATTGTGTTTGTTCTGCTAAATTGCCTTGACTTCTTAATTGAAAGGCGGTTTATTATAATTTTAGTATCAGCACTATAGAAAGTCATAGAAATATTTAACAATCATGTAGGTTGAACCCTCTCTGACAAGCAGGAAATTATCTTGTCTGCCTGACTTTTAATAGATGACATTCACCCACTGGATCTGCCAAACCAGTGTATAAAGATACTATATCAGCCTCAAAACTGAAAACTCAAATGGAAGTCAAATTCAAATTGGCTTCTACTTTATGCATGTCCCAGAGCACTGGGGAGTATATGAAATCAGTCCTGACACAGCTACTTTTCCCCAGCTGATGATGATAATGATGATCTTAGTTTAACCCTTTCCTGCCTAAACTATTTTGATTCTTTATGCAATAACAAGTGTAAAACAACCTTTTGGTCATCATTTTTATAAAATACAAGAAGCAGACCCTGAGAGTGAGAGAACCAAAGGAAAATACTTGCTTTTCAATTACTAGCCTCTCAAGTTATATCCTTTTCAGACCTCTTATCCTATGCTTGTGTAATAGGAATTCTTATAAACTGAAGTGGGGGGCTCCTGGGGGGCTCAGTCTGTTGGGTGTCTGCCTTCAGCTTGGGTCATGGTCCCAGGGTCCTGGGATCAAGATCTGCATTGGGCTCCCTGCTCTGCCAGGAGCTGCTTCTCCCTCTCCCTCTGCCTGCTGTCCCCCTTCTTGTGCACACGTTCTCTCTCTCTCTCTCTCTCTCTCTCTCTCTCTCTCTCTCTCAAATGAATAAGTAAAATCTTTAAAAAAAAATGATGTGGGAATATTTGTGTCAAGGATCCTGCACAATGGCTGGGTTACATGGCTCCCAGATGTAGACATCAGGTCTATGAGTCAGGCCACCCAGTGATAACCAGTTCTGAATCAGTGAGCTAAGAAACTTGGATGAGGGGGAGTTGGATCAGCTGCTATTTCATTAGTTTACAATAAAATTCTCTTTGTGGTTAAATAGTTAAGATATTAACAAAGCAAATAATTCTAATTCAAATAGTTGTAAAAAAGGTATATGAGGAAAAATATCTACCTTCCTGTGGCTTCCAGTTTTTCTCTATAGAGGCAATCCTGAATATCAGTTTCTTGGGTATTTTCTCATAGAATTCTGTAAATTTACAAATGGGTGTATGTGTATCCGTCCTTTTTAAAAAGATAACATACTTTTTTACACCTTTTTCATTTACATACCTTAGATGTCATTAATATCAGTATATACAGACTTCCACTTTTAATGGTTGCTTAATACATCTTTGGATGTTTGATAAATTTTTAAACAACCAACCTTCCTATTGGTGGACATTTAGTTTGCCTTTAATCTTTTCATATTACAAACAATATTGCAGTGAATGTTCCCTATATTCTTGTATCTTAATAGCTATAGGATAAATACCTAGAAGTAGAATTGCTGGGCCAAAGAGTAAGCGCATAATTTAATTTGATGGGCATTTTCAAATTACCTATCAGAAGATAAACTATTTACAGTTCCATCAACAATGTTTAATTACAACAGCAATTTTATCTTTCCAGTAATAAACATTTCCTCTTCCCTTCCCAGAATTCAGATACCTAGGAAACCAAAATCAGATTTTTAATGAGTAGGAAATGAAGCCAAGGGAGTGGGATGGTCTTAAGGGGTTTTCAGACAGGGCTCCCTGCTTCACCAGGCTCTACTTTTCTAAGAAATCCTGTGTGTGTGTGTGTGTGTGTGTGTGTGTGTGTGTGTGTGTGCGCCTGTGTGTCTGTGTGTCTTTCTGTCTGTTTCTCTCAGCACCATGCTTGATAAAAATCAATAAAACCAAAGCTCTCTTTTCAGGACTTCATATTGATAGTCCCCTTTCTGTGTGTCCTCATCATTACCTTATCATTCTTGTTTTTACAACGTGCAGTTATTCTAATATATACAGATTATTGGTAATTTTTCAGTTATGTTAAGTTGCCTAATTACAAATTACACGTGAGAGTTTATTTCTTTCAAAAATGAAAATGCCAGGGATGCCTGGGTCGCTCAGCGGTTGAGCGTCTGTCTGCCTTCAGCCCAGGTTGTGATCCTGGAGTCCTGAGATTGAGTCCCACGTCGGGCTCTCTGCATGGAGCCTGCTTCTCCCTCTGCCTTTGTCCCTCCCTCTCTCTTTGTGTGTCTTCCATGAATAAATAAATAAAATCTTGATAAGTAAATAAAAAATAAAAATGCCAAAAGGATTATTTCCAAACGTGTTTCCTAAAAACAACTCATTCTATTAGTGGTTTGTGAATCCTTAGAAGTAGCATTTCCTGGTTCCTAAAAGTTTGATTTTTTTTTCCTGTCATTTATTTCAATATTTTCTTACTTTAAACTCCTAGATTCATCCGTGTTTGGGTCAATAGCCATCTCTGCTCTGATTAGCACTGACTGACCAACAAATGATTATAAAGTGTTTTGTAGGAAGAATAATAAACATTACAGTGACAGTCCATCTCCCTACATCTCCTAGTGCACCACTAATGAGTCACGTGTAGAGGGGAATGTGTTGATTGATTTATGTGATCTGTGTCTGGCAAATACCTAGTGAGCATGAGGGGTTTTGGCTTTAAGAATCTTGAAAATTCCTTTATATTTTAAGTGGTATTTATTTTAACTATCAGATGTTTCCCATTTAATTCTGTGAGTAGTTCAGTCACTGCTCCAGCCAGCAGTGTGTTCTTTAATCACTGTCATCCTTTTGTTCTCTCTCTTCATGTGTATCTTTTAGTCAAAAAAGTCAGTATACTCACCAGTATTTGTGTTAAAGAATCACTAAATATTTTATAATCCGGAAAGGCTAATGTAATTGGAGGAGGAAACAGGAGTTGAGGGTACTGTACAGAAATTTTTTTCCTTAACAAATACTTTAAAATATTTTCCTGAAAAAAATAAATAAATAAAATATTTTTCTGGGAGTTCCCCTCTACTGGCTACATGCTGCCCAGTTCATGAATCATTTAATAAGCCAATTAGATCTTTAGAATATAAATAAATAAGTAAATAAATAAATAAATAAATAAATAAATAAATATTTCCCTAATGACCTTAGGCTTAGAATAAATTCTACTCCTATATCTGTGAGTATGATAAACTCATTAGTCTATAAGGGATGTGTTTTAAGTTTCTGTAGGATATCATTTGTTTTTGCCTCATTGGTTCTTTTTTCACCTTCATATTTAAAGTAATGAAGGTTTAGAACGCCTGGGTGGCTCAGTGGCTGGGTGTCTGACTTCATTCAGCCCAGGGCGTGATCCTGAAGTCCTGGGATCAAGTCCTGCATCAGGCTGCTTGCTGGGAATCTGCTTCTCTCTCTGCCTGTGTCTCTGCCTCTCTCTCTCTCTCTCTCTCGTGAATAAATAAATAAAATCTTAAAAAAAAAAAAAGTAATGAAGGTTTGTATGCAGACAGTAGCTGTGAAATAGCTATTGGGATGGGGTGCATTTCCCTAGACATTCTTCTAAGAATGAGAATAATGTCCTTATTCATAGATTTCACTATTGGGCAGCCTGGGTGGCCCAGTGGTTTAGCACCGCCTTCAGCCCAGGGCGCGTGATCCTGGAGACCCGGGATCAAGTCCCACGTCAGGCTCCCTGCGTGGAGCCTGCTTCTCCCTCTGCTTGTGACTCTGCCTCTCTCTCTCTCTCTCTCTCTCGTAAATAAATAAAATATTTTAAAAAACACAAAGATTTCACTATGGAATAGGGTTAATGGGCTTTTTATTGCCAACCTGGGACCCTAACACTTATTATACATCCCTGAGTGAAATTTTTTTGTGTTCCAAGAAAGTTACGTAATTTTAAAAAAACAGTTGACATAAAATTCATTCCAGTATTGAAGACTAATTCATTTTAAGTGTTTTTTCAGGAATTACGTACTGGATATTTTTATGTTGTACTTGAGGATAATTACTAGCCAATGCCTTTAAATATCTAATTTTCAGGAACAACGTTTCTTACATTTATTCTTAGATTTTAACTTCTCTTTAAAATTATTGAATGAGTTTAGATTTCAAATTAAGTTGCTCTCTTTTATCTAAACATCTGTCAGACAGGAGTCTAAAGAAGAATCCTTTTAATTAGAATTGGTGGTAAAATTGTTTCTGTGCTTTGGAATAATCCAAACCAAAAAGACAAAGCAAATAAATTGGTAATCATCCTACAACAAAACCTTCTCCCTATCCACAAAACCTGAGCAAAGAGTTGACAGATAGTGATACTTTGTCAAGCTTTATCAACTACCATTGAAAACATATGAAATTCCAGAGTTGATACTTATGAAAGAGAATACCCAGAAGATCTATCTGATATGACTTACTGCTGCTACCATGAAACTAAAATGTTTGTGTTTTTATTTTAGTGACATTGTATGCCTCCTGCATTCTCCTGGGAGTGTTCTTGAATAGCAGTATACCTATATTTTTTGAGCTTTTTGTGGAAACTGTCTACCCAGTTCCAGAAGGAATTACTTGCGGAGTTGTCACTTTTTTAAGTAATATGTTCATGGGAGTACTTTTATTTTTTCTCACATTTTATCACACAGGTAAGAAATTTGACTTTCTATTTCCTATCTAAATGTGTTACGAGAGAGGTTTGTGGCACTGATATATAGGAAATTTATATGGAGAATTCTCGCTAAGGCAAATTAGTTAATTTGAACTTTAACGTGCCAGTTAAAAACAAAAACAAAAAGAAGATCCTCGGTTGTTTTTCTTGAAATGCATCTTTGCCTGATCAAATGCACCCTTACTCCCTAGAGTTTCTGGTTTAATTAACCTGGACTAGGGCCCTGCATTTGTATTTTTTAAAGCCCCCTGGTAATTCTAATATGCAGGTTCTTGTTGAGAACCACTGGTAAATTACTTTTTAAAAGGTACTTCAAATTTGCTGTCTTAAGATATAAATTAATGTTAGGGGTATATTTGTAGTGTAAAGATGAATGAAGTCACCCAAGGGTGTGTAAAATGTATAGGACAGCACTGTGGAATGGAACTTTTTATGATGATGACAGTGCTCTTTATCTGGACTGTCCCAGTACAGTTCCACGAGCCACATGAAACTAGTGCAAGTTAAGGAATTTTTTTTTATTTCATTTTAATTCATTTAAGTTTAAATAGCTACATGTGGCTAGTGAATTGGTTAGCACAAGTATAGAGTGAAAAGAAGGTTGAAATGAGAACCTAGGAGTACACCTTTGAAGAAAAGGGAGACCCTTCAAGAGAGGAAGAGATGGGGTCCTGAACTCAGTTGGAGGTGTTAGCCTTGGATTGAAGGAGTTAGGAGAGGAGACAGCATGCATGGGCACAGGCACAGACACAGGCACAGACACATTTCCCCGAGGAGATTGTCGAAGGAGCTCCTTCTTGATGGCACCAACTTCCACTTAAAAGCCAGTCTGTTAAGAGCTGGCGGGAAGATAGCGGAGCAAGGGCTTATGGAGAGAATGAAATGTTAAAATAATCTTTTTGAGGGGTGGGAGGAGACGCACGTTGAAGGCAGCCTTGCATGATGTTGGGGTCTGTGGGTTTGCAGTGACTCTGTTTTGCATAATTGTTTGGTTTTCTCTGATATTCTTTCTTCTCCTGTCCGAAATGTGTCTCACGGTTTCAGAAAATTTGAGCATAATTATCTAGTATTCTTTTTTGCATGTTAAGGATTTATGCTTGTGATTATTAATTTCTACTAGGCTTAGATCCTATTTTATTTCCTCATCTTAATCTATTATTACTACCTTTTTTTCTCATTGCTGTTCTCTTAACAGCTCGTCAAATACCAGTAAATTTGTATAATTTGTATATGGAAGTATCTTATTTGTAGGATTCAAATGTAAGAATTGCTCTAAAATGTGACAGTCCAAGAGGCCTAAGTGTTCATAGGAAATTTAAAACTGCTCATAGGGCTTATAATTGAAATGATAGCCATGATAAGCATGTGACTGGGAAATAAATTTTTGAAAGTTTTAAAGCTGATGAAATAATCTGCCCTGGGTTTTGGACAACTGTTTGCATAGCATTTTCACCTAACAGTGAAAAGCACCCAAATGATATATTAACTTCTTAATATATATAACTAACAACAAACTAGAGTATTTCCATCAATCAGTAATGCAGGTAGAGTAGGTTTTAACTTTCGTAAACTTTTCTCATATGAAGGAGAGAGAGATTAATGAGGTCAGCTCCCTGTTTACAGTCCTCCTGGAAACACTTGTTTCCATCAGGAAAAATGCTATCAAGAAGCACTGGAATTAGATCTTTGCTCCGGTGTGTTTTCTAAAACAGTACAAACAATTCTAGAGAGAATAAACAATTACCGCACATCAGCTTCAGCCCATTTCAGTATGCCACAGTAGAAACCAAGAGGCTCAGTACCTCTCTTTTGCATGGCCAGGTATGAGGGATGGCTGTGTTGCCCCCTCAGGTGATAGAAACAATTTTCCAGCTCATGGGCACAGCTTTGCTAAGTGGTCCCTGCAGCTCGGGAGAGTGTAAGGGTTTTTTTCTGTCTGCTGGAAATAGAGTTTCCTCCTCCCAGTTTGTATATACAAACAAGAGTAGATGGAAATAATGCTATTCTCCCCCAAAAAACCTCTTGCATGTGGTCTCCAAAATATAACATATACTGATTAACTAGTTTAAGGCAGAGAATATCCCTACACAGTGGTCTGAGTATGGAAAAGCCCAGTGTACCCCTGACCATTTTGGGACGAGTCTAGCTCAGGTGAACTAGAACTAACGTCAGTTGGTACTCACACCCATTTCGCAGGTTCCTAGTAACCAGACACCAGCAGGTATTTTTGTTTCTTTGACATAGGTAGCAGAAGAAACACTTAGCAATATTTCTGCTAATTCCTATCTCACTGACAAAATCAAGGATCTCTCTAGCTGGGGGACAAAAAAACTTCCCTCTTTTTGGTTGTTGTCTGATCACATGTTTGTATACGTATCTGTGTCGATGGTAAAGGTTTATGCCTAATCTCCACAATTATTGTAGAAAATGAAACTTTAATAATTAATTTTAATCCAGCAAGGTGATTTTCAGGGGGAAAATAACTCAGTATATTTTGACGTTTTAGAGAGTTACTGAGAAAAGGTATGTGTGAAAGAGCAAATTCCTTGCTAATAGGAATTTAAATATCTAGGCTTCTATTTTAAAGAATGCTCTTACATATTTGTGTGTGTGATAAATGCACACAAATATGCCCACACCTCTCTAAGGCTAAGGTAACTAGAACCATGACTGACTTGTTGTGGCTTTCTCACGTCGATTAGCTGATCCTGCCCCACAAGTCCTGCAACAGAAGCCCACACCACACGCCTTTTAACTGAGGCCTGAGGATACATATGCTACAAGTCTAAAAATTCTGTTCGACAGCCTAGGACCCTAAACATGTCTTGGGATAAGTGGAGTTCTCTTCGTTTACAGCCAGCTTTCAAATGCCATAATTCAGACATGTTAAAACTTGAAAAACTCACCCAGAAGTTAGTTATATGTCAGGATTCAGCTCTGTCAGTTACATGATTGGAAGGCCTGGCTTTTAATCATCATGAAGATCTGTGGTTCTGTAGATCATCCCTCGAAGAAGTACTCAACTTCCTGAATAGCGTTTATTTCCCCACAATGTGCTGCTTCGTGGGTGACTGTGTCAGAGATAATTTTTCAGGGCCGTACAGACTAACCCCAAAATGACCACATTACAATGGCTTGCCTAGCAACCAAGCCTCCACTGGTGATTTCCTTGTAGATTATGGCCATTGCCATCATTGACGGTGAACATCATACCAGTTCTCTGCCATTGCCACTGCTTCTTTGGAGCCCTGGGTCACAGGGTCTTCAGTGTCCTGTTCTCACTGTGTTTGGGGTACTTGGAACAGTGTCAGTAGTTTTCTTTTCTTTTCTTTTCTTTTCTTTTCTTTTCTTTCTTTTCTTTTCTTTTCTTTTCTTTCTTTCTTTTCTTTTCTTTTCTTTCTTTCTTTCTCTCTCTCTCTCTTTCTTTCTTTCTTTCTATTTCATTTGTTTATTCATGAGAGACACAGAGAGAGAGAAAGAGGGGCAGAGACACAGGCAGAGGGAGAAGCAGGCTCCATACAGGGAGCCCGATGTAGGACTCGATCCTGGGTCTCCAGGGTCACGCCCTGGGCTGAAGGCAGTGCTAAACCACTGAGCCACCCCAGGGATCCCCAAGTCAGAAGTTTCTTAAGAGTTTTTCTGTCTTGAGTTTTTCAAGGTCAGTTTCAGAACAACAAAGCAAAAAACAAAAACTGTTAACTTGTTCCCTAATATAAGCATATTTGTAAAACTGAGTTGCTTCCAATAATGTTTGCTTTGAGAATCTCAATGAGTTATTTCAGACAGTACAGTGATGCTTTATTCTAATAACCTCACATACAAAATCACTCTGAGGATGCTGTTACATTCTTTATAAGCTCTGAAATATATTCTAACGTTTTTCTGGTTTTTGTTTTAACTTGTTCTGAAGTTTGTATTGTTTGCTATTTTGTTATTGTTGTTGTTGTTCTAGAAGCTTTGCCGCAGGTTTGGCTAAATGCACTAAAGGTTTTTACCGCAAGCCTTTCATTTTGAAGTAGCCTACCATGAGTCTGAGGCTGCATTGTGGCTCAAAAGATTCAGGGGCCTGCTGAAGGGTGAGGTATTGACAGGTTCACCAGATGTGGACTAGTGAGGAGCAATTTTATATGTAGGGAGTAATCACACGACGTTATGATCAGATCTGTTGGGTAGTGAATATGGAGTGAAGGGAACGGGGAATTATACCATGAAATCATGATGTCACCTGGCTCCTCTTAAGTGAATATGGAGACAGTTTTATTAAATCATCATAATTCTGCTTAAATCCCCAAAGAAAGTAGAAGGTTGGTTCTGGAGGGTGTTTTCTGGGACCAGACAAGTATTCGAAGGTGGTAGAAACTGAAAGCAAGGCATCATTAAAGGGAAAGATGAGGTAAAAATGTGTAATAGTGCTTCTGAAAGAAAAAGGTATAAGGATGAGCAAAATCCTAATTAGTTCAGTTCCAACAGAGCATCACTATTTGGTGCAAAGTCCACTTCAAATAAAATATAGTACCTGTCCAAACTGCAAAATGAGCAGAGTACTCAAGATGCAGTATATATAATAAATGACAGAGAACCAGCAGAAATATAGAAAGAGGCAAATTGTGGAACCTTAAAGTATGGATTTGTATTTTCTCTAGTGAAAGGCAAAAAAAAAGGGTACATTAGAAAATATTAGAAAACTGTGCTCCCTTTTAAAAGGTGTAAAGGTTAAAAGAATAAGAAAGTTTCAGTGAATCAGGACTCTCTTGGTTCAATTATGTCCTATGACACCACGCTCAGAAAGGACTTTGCAGCTGCAAAGTCATATTAAACATTTAAGCAAGCCATTTCCTGCTTATTGGAGCAGGAAAGCTGTGGATTATGAGAATGGTTTGCAGTGGGAAAAGGTAGAGATGCGTATCTTTTTGCCTTCTGAAAAGGCCAGTAATTTCAAAGAACACTGGTAGTTGGCTGAGCTTAGTGAACTCAGCTGAAAGATGAATCTGACTTTTCACAGGAGGCACAGTAACAACTCACCTGTAAGCCGTAACTTCACTAAGGAGCAATTATGAGACAGTTTTATAGATTTCATCCAAACCCAGGGAGAAGGAATAATTGCACAACTGTGATGAAATAAAAGATCTGCTTTGGCAATATTTGATACATTTCTAGGTTTAAGGAGAGCAAGGACAAGTTGGTTGTTGCTACGGGGGTGTTACTCTAGCTCCCCACGAAATACAATCTCTTAAGGTTTAGAAAATGTCATTGTTGTAGACCACATTGTCAGACCATAGTTTTTCTTAGCTATTGCTTAAAATTTGACCTTAAAGTCAAAATGCGCACTTTTAATATAAACAGTATGCTGTTCCATTTTGCTGCTTTTTCTCTCCTTGGTTTTTGTTTGTTTTTTACTTCTTTTTGCCCGTTAAAGTTATCATCAGAAATCCAGAAGCTGTATGGCCAAAATAAAAGCTGAAAATGTTGGTGTGTCATTTCAGGGAATATCAGAATGAAGACAAAATTCCATGGGTCACAGCCTTCCTGGGTGTTTAGATTATAGTCAATCCAAGTAGAGCACAGAAAACAACTTTGCATAGAAATACCACTGAAATACACGTCTTTGTTATATGCTATAGAATAGCATGTCTGACTTTTAAAATGTAAAAATTGAGATGTGGGGAGGCTGCTTTTGTAAGCATATTACAGAAAAAAGGTATTTCAGCACCTTTTCTCACCACTCGGTTTTCTGATTTCCATTCCTGAGCATAAATTGCTCTTTTAGCCATATGAATTATGGATTGAACTAAAGCAGCAGTGTAGAAATCTTCAGGATGATTTTTGAAGATTAGGGTAGTATTAGTATTCTAGAGAAGTACAAAAGGAAAATATAAACTTATAGCAGTACCCAAAGGAAAGAAAATGTACCAGGGAACTTTTCCCCCTCCTTTGTTTTTGTTTTAAGATTTTATTTGTTCATTTATTTGAGAGAGAGAGAGAGCGCGCGTATGAGCTGTGGGGAGGGGCAGAGGGAGAGGGAGAAGCCGACTCCCTACTGAGCAGGGAGCCTCACAGCACAACGGGGCTGGATCCCAGGACCCTGAAATCATGACCTGAGCCAAAGACAGATGCTTAACACCCTGATCCACCCAGTACCCCTATTGTTATTGTTGTTGTTGTTGTTGTTGTTTTTTAATTTAAATTGCTAAATGGATATTAAACTAGGGAAGATATCCCACTACCACCAACACAACCTCTTCATGCCAAGAAGCTGCTCACTTGTGCACCAAAGCCTCAGGATTTTCTGGCAAGGAGGGCCTGGTAGAAGGAAGCGGAACAGATGCACAGCTTAAGGGCCACTGGAGCTGGAGGGGGCAACGGCAGGCAGCCACCGTGAGCTGGTGTGTCTCGGTAGCACGAGGCTGGGATTGGCCGGTGGGCAAACCCTGAGTTCATGAGCGAGCATTTTTGAATAAGAATGTTCTTGATCATTAAACCAAGTAACAACAGAATTGCCTGCTTAGATGATTCCTATCGGTTTTCAGATTATTGGCATCATACATACCGTTTATGCTAGTAGGGGAAAAAAACGAGAAAGAAATAAACAGAAATATTCACAGTAGTTTCTCTCAGGGTAGAATTAGGATTAATTTGTTATATTTCACTTTATTATTTTAATGTATCTTCTAACCTGTTTTTCAATGATTACTACTTGCTGAGAACTTGATATTTCTATCCAAGAAAATCTAAACATGTTATCTCCAAATTCAGATGATTTTTTTTTACTCGTCTTTCTAACCCGTCGGATATTTCTAAACAGAGACAAGAATGATAGTGATGAAGGGTATTTAAAAATAACAAACGATGAGACACCTGAGTGGCTCAGTGGTTGAGTATCTGCCTTTGGCTCAGGTCGTGGCCCCGGGCTCCTGGGGTTGAGTGCCTCATCGGGCCTCTGCACAGGGAGCCTAATTCTCCCTCTGCCTGTGTCTCTGCCTCTCTCTCTGTCTGTCATGAATAAATAAATAAAATCTTAAAAAAAAGGATAATGAACAGATATTTAAAGGTGATTGATTTTTTTTTTCCTTTGGAGGAATAGATTTTGGTTTTGCCACCAAATCAAAGTGGTTAAATTGATGAAAAGTTATTAATAGTATTGATTAAAAATATTGCACATGAAAGCGGTATAATACATTGCAAGATTATTATCACCCAGACTCCAGATTGCCCCTGTTCCTTGAAAACCGGGTTTGCGGGCCTCCCACGATGCATCTATTATAAGCGCCTTTGGCTGTGGAGCACGTTGCTCCCGGCTCACAGGCGGTGTTCTGCTGGTGACCTAGGAATGCTTACAACCACATGTTTTTGTCTTACAGAGTTGTCTTGGTTCAACTGGTGCCTTCCCGGGTCGTGTTTGCTCAGTCTTCTCCTCATTCTGTGCTTCAGGGAATCGTATGACAGACTCTATCTTGATGTGGTTGTCTCAGTGTAATAGCACAGACGTGCAGGAGTTTAAAAAGGGACTGGAAATCATACTGCATACTGCACATTTGCTTGGAGTTGCACACCTCTAACGGGAAAAAAAGGAGAAGAGAGAAACTTCATTCAGAGGTTCTGTTAGGTTACAGATGATCACATGCATTTCATGACTACTAGGTAATAATAATGTGGGACTGGAGTGATAATAGGGAATTGAAAGACTATAAATGGCACACCCGTGCCTAGCTCTGGGGTTGGAAGTGTGGATATCTTATACATAAAGCACTAAGAAATAATGCCCTCTCTGTTTTGTGCCAGTGCTAAACTACTGATTGACTCATTGTAATTATGGAAAGAAATAAAGGGTATCTGTCAAACACCTTACCTAAGTCACATATCAGAATAGGAAGAAATGCCACTAACTTCTAAAGAAGTTCAAACCCTATATCAGATTTTAATTATAAAGTAGCCAAGAGGTATATCGATGATAAAAATTAGCCACATGTACACTACGTTTTTTCTAATAAAGCCATTTCTTATATGACTCCTTATTTTTAATTAGGTTGGAAACCTTTGGCCATCTTTACTATGGTGAGCAAGTGCTTCCCAGTGACTTCAGAGCACTTTGTGTCTCAATCTCAACTTATCCTTGTTTCTGTGAAATACAATTTCATCTACTAGGCTCTTAAATAATTATATTAAAGGTGACTAAATGTTCAGTATAGTCGCATTAAATATTGTATGAAAAATGTAACTACGTTCTGATTTAGCACTTTGTTAAAAGTGAAATGACAAATCGCATAGAACATTCTGTGTCTTCAGCCTATATATATATATATATATATATATATATATATATATATATGTATAGTGGCATGGGATGTAAAGTTCAGCACCAGCTGTTATTTACTAGGGTTGCATTTTATTAAATGACCCTTGTTTGAAAATAACAATTTATAACCTTGAAACTTCCAAATCTGTTGAGTGATTTCTGAATTAACATTCTTGTATTTCAATTCAGGTTGTAAAATATTCGATTCTGTCTGGAGTCCATACATTTGAGAAGGTGATATTTTGCCCAGTACCTGTTTTCTTTGTATGGATGATAGCTTTTTTAAAAATGACAGTTACTCATTGGACAGCTCTCAGACGTGTATTTCACTGTGACATAAAATATGCTCTGGTGGGATTATGATATTACTTACCACTGTTCACATTTACATAATTCCCCTTACCCAGGAAAACCAGATTTTTTTCCAGAAAGACAAGAACAGTACTTTTCTTCACCTTCATTATGCTCAGCTTCCTTCAACCCCCCGCCTTTTTTTTTTCCCCTCACTTGAAATTACATCTTCATTGTCAGGTAAATATATATTTCATTTGTCTTTCTCTGGACAGAGTGCAGGCCAGCTCCTTCCCTTAGCCATGGTGGTAAAATGCGGTTAGATATAGTTAGCACTCAGCTCTGCTCATGTCTGCACACGTGCACATACCATTACATGCAGTCCCAAACACCCCCGCCCTCCTTCACAAGTCCAAGGCTGTGTGTCAATTCACCTCGGTCTTAGAGGAGGATCTAAGCCGCCTTCTAAGATCCTAAATTGTGCTCCTTGGAAAGTCAGAAAACCCTCACATTCAGCATGTCTTCTGTCACCTTTAAATCAGTCCCTTTATAACCATCCTACTATCTTAGCATCAAGAACCGAAGGAACTAAGGAACTTGCTAAAGAGAAGAAAAAGACCCTGAAGGGGAGGCTTAGTTCCAAGTTCACTCTCTCATTCTTAAATGAAAGGAAACCAGAATTTTTGAAGATGATTGAAGACCAGCCACTAGAGATAGGAGCAGTCCATGACCCAGTGGTAAAATAACCACCACCCCTTCCTGTTTGGATAGAAGACAGACAGGAGAGAGAAGAATTCTGAAGTATTTGGTTTTAGTCAGAACTGTTGGTTGTGGACACTGTATATGAAATCTTACCATATAATAAGATGTGATATAGAACATTTTAATTATAGTTATTCTCCTTTTAAAACGAAGCAAAGAAAAACACTTTAAAAAATATTACCTGAATGACTAGTTCAGTGACATCCCAAGTGGGTAGTGATTAAAAATTCCTGCGTTGTCCCAGACACCAACCGTTGTTTTTAGACACATGAAATGAGTCCTTGCATCTCATCTGTTCTATCTGCTTTCCCCTCTGGCAGACACTTGTTCTAATCACAAACTACAACTGTTTTAAGCTATCACAGTTTCCTGTATCAATCTTGATAGAACCAAAGGGGCTTTGGAGGTGGGAAGAGGATTACATGTTATTCATTTACCTGAATGTTTCAAGTCATACACATTTTTTACTTTTTGTTGTTATTTCTAGCATGCATCAGAATAGACCAGCTGTTGTCTTTGAACTTTCTAAACAAACACTACAGAGTCTTTTTTTTTTAATTTTTATTTATTTATGATAGAGAGAGAGAGAGAGAGAGACGCAGAGACATAGGCAGAGGGAGAAGCAGGCTCCATGCACCGGGAGCCCGATGTGGGATACGATCCTGGGTCTCCAGGATCGCGCCCTGGGCCAAAGGCAGGCGCCAAACCGCTGCGCCACCCAGGGATCCCCCAACACTACAGAGTCTTAATGAAATTCTATAATGAAAGAAGTCTGAGCCCTCCTTTAAGCCAAGCCCCTCATTTTAGGATTCATAGAAACAATCCCACAGAGGTTAAGGGTCCTGCTCAATGAAGGTCGCAATCCTAGTTAGAACCAACTGAAATCCACACTTTCTGACTCCCAAAGCAGGGTCCTTCCCCACCTCACAAACCTGCAGCTTAATTTCGACATTTTGGGGGTGTCCGTGAGCACTCCTCTGTGTTCATACATACAGGGCTTAAGAGCAAGTCATCATTATTTGAGTATGGGAAGTACAAGGATCCAGTTGAGGTGACTGGTTTTTAAGTAGGATCATTCCGTTTTCTTCATCCTGTTGGTGCTCTAACGTCCCTAAGTCTTAGCTTGCAGGGACATGGTATAAAAAGATTCTGATGAATAATTCAACCCTCATAAACCAAATCAACAGCATTCATTGGTAAGGACATGTTATAGTGTAAGTTCCCTGTGGCTTATCAAGGAATACTTCACAGTTTATGGGAAGAAACATTTTTTAATATGGTCCATGGTCAAGATACAGGAACAAGATAATTACATGCACAAATGCACTTCACTGGAGGATGGAGCTAATAAAATAACAAGAGGGAATCAAATACAAGTAGTATTTTGTATATTTAAGCATATAGGGCTTAAGAGCCAAGCTTTATCATAGATCATATATTTATGCTTAATTATTGAGAATGTTTACAGCTTGTTTTTATGAAGCCCTTCTAATGAGGGATTCAAGCTAAGAGATTTTAAATTGAAGAGATTAAATTCCCATCTACTTTAAGTTAGTTTTTTTTTTACTATTATTTTTACTAAAATCTAGGCATTCATCTTGCTGTTTGCATAACTAGAAGCTGCATTTTAAACTCAAGATCAAATACAAATGCATAGTAAATTTGCTTTAAATTAACGTTAAAAATCATATTAATTCCACACTGCTGCCTAAAATAGTAAGTACGGGAGTTACTGTGATTATGCCATCTTACATAGCAAGTGCAAAGCTGTGATATGAAGAAAGTGCCATATTAAAAAAAGAAACATAGAAAACCACAAGGAAATTTGATGACACCTATTTTGTGGATATAGGAAAAATAGACTTCCCCTTTAATTTGGAATTATACAGAAAGGGCCAAATTAAAGCTTATTTCCATACTATCAAATAGTTCGCCAGTCTGTTAGGAATATATAAGCAATATTCTGGGGGCATGGTAGTGTTGGACCATCCTAGAAGAACAAAAGTTGACAGGGAGATTTTGGGGTGCCCTCTTAACAGCATCCACTGGGTACTTTGTACTCAATGGAGGTAGTTGTGTGCTCAGTAAGCAGACACCTAGGCTACCCCGAGCATGCATGTCCTTTCAGGTGTCTTAGACTCTCCTAGGTCTCTGCTTCCTTGAACTGACTTCCTGGCACAGGCTTCACCCTGAACCCCTCCCTGAGCTCGAAGATGAAAACCCAGTCTCATTCTTGACTACTACTAAGGCCATATGCCTGGGCTTCCCTCTCCTGAGCAAGTAAGTCCAGAGAGATTTAACAGTTCTTCCCACAGCCAGCCTGTTAGACTGTTCCCTGAAATGGTAATGACAAAGGTCTCTAACGAGCTCCTCTAGTTAGTGCTTGTTGCACTTTAGAATATGGACTGATCAGATTGCTTTCTGTAGTCTTTCTGTTGTGCCTTATAATCCAGAAGGCCTCAAATAATAGCTTTTCCATCTCAACCCACACTCAAAAAGTGAGAGCAAAGGTTACTCCACCCTAGCGGTTCTGTTCATTCACCAAGGGAGAATTACAGTTTGGTGTTCTTTTTTTAAACAACTAAAAAGTGAAAGCATGGAATTCATTTCAGCAACTTAAAAAAATGATAGAAACACATCAAACCACTTTAGCTCTAACTGCACATCACAGTGCTCTCAGGGTTCTTGGCTCTTCTGGTCTGCAGGGGAGGCTTCTACAGTCTTGACCAGAATGGCAAGAATGACTTGGAGACACTTTTAGTTTACCTAAATGTTAAAAAGTGATACTTCTACTTAATACAACCTAATTTAGGCTTTTTCTAATTCAGATTGATTTTCTTCCCAGACAGATCATGGAATCAAAGGGATGATCTAATCCAACTACCTCATTTTACAAATTAACAGAGAAACTTTTAGGTTCAATGCCACAGCCAAGTTTTAGCAGGTAATGTCAGTCCAAGATCAGCATTCTTTCCATAAGTGATCAATGTGGTAACCAGAAATAAACTTTTAAGTAATTTTTTCATTTCTTTTAAATTTTTGAAAATTAAATGCATGAAGGCATATCCATTATGAAATACCCAGTACAGAAATACAGAGTGAAGTCTACCTCCATACAAACATGTGCTGACTATCCATTCCCCTTTTCCAAAGTATTTTTTATTAATCCTTTCAGAAAATTTTCTATGAATTTGCATACCTATATATAGAAACTTAGAAGGGATTAAAAATTAAGTCATCTAGGGAACTATTTCTTAGACCATGGTGGCATTAGCTTTTTTGGACCGAAGGAGGAGCTTCTGAGATCCTTATTTCTCTCCCAGATGAGTCTATATCAAATGTAGGAGTTAACAGAGACATTTCACAGACCTGGTTGTGTACGTACCGTCAAGCTCTATCACATCCTAAAGTTTAAAACTGAATTCCAATATGCAATATTCTGTTTTTCTTATTACAATTAGAGTTTCTGTTTTTATGTTATCAACTAGGGCCCATGCACTGCAAGAGAAGAAAGTGAATGACCCACACCCGAAGTCCAAATCTATTTTCTTGACAGCACTTCCCTGGCTCTTCGTCTCAGCAGAGACCTGCAACAGTGTAGAAAGCAGAGTCAAGAGAATAAACTGTGTAAATCCATTTTTTTAAACAATAGCTAGTGAAGATTCTGGTGATCCTTCCTATTTTCCTGGTCACCTTCCATAGCTATCCTAACTCTCACACTATCCATAAAACTGATGAATTGTAGTAGGACAAGAGCGTAGCTTGATTTGGTCACCTCTTCCTTCACTGCCCTCCTTCCCATCCAGCTTTCCCCTTTCGGGTTGCATCTTCTGACTTATTCCTGACAATGCTTGAAAGCAAGCTGTGTGAAACCCAGATTTTCTGAGTTACCACATTAGAGAGGAAGCTAGCCAGTTTCTTCATGAACTAGGCTAGAGAGACCCAGGGGCCTCTGGGCCTGGCACATGTCTCAGGCCTAGTGTCTTCAGCTGTTTGATCTTGAGCAAGTCATTTCATTTCCTGTTTATCATATCTCTGAAATAAGGAAGCAAACAAAGATATTCCCTCAGGTCTCTTCCAGTTCAAAAACTCAGGTGCGTTCTTATTTCAGTAGGAAAAAAGAACAGAAGCGGTCTCTAAAATTGCCAAGCTTCCCGGTGGCTCCGTGTTTCCATTTTGCAGCGGCCCTCCTCCTGTGAACACACGGACTGTTCCACTGCACACCCATTTGACAAGAAGAATTGGCTTTTTCATTGTCTGTGCTAGGAGATAAGCTACAGGTGCTGTTTATTTCCCCCAAAGGACTTGGTATGTGAAATGCAGGGTTTATTAAATGTATCAAACACAGTAAGAGAAAGACCTGCCATCTGATGTTGAGATGGCGTTCTCGGGGCCAGGTCAGAGCCCTGCATTTGCTCGCTGGAGTCAGGCCCAACCAGGAAGCCATCCTTTGTCTTGGTTTGATTCATTGTGAGTCAGTGACAGGTTAGCACCTGTCGAAATCAAACTGTCAGATCAGATGGTAAAGCCCATCCCCAAACGTGTATTTCTAGAGTCCATGGCACCAAAGAATTGTAAGTTGCTTTGCAACTATGTCATCCTCTGCTGGGCCACATCCTGTCAGCAGAGCTGTGCACATCTCTTGCAGAGTGAGAGCAGAGGCTCAGCATGTCAAGGCCTGATCTGTTCGCAGGTGTTAGTGAACAAGGCTTCAGAGGCTCCGATGTGAGCACAGCCGCTAGCAGAGAAACGAAGCAAAAGAAGCGACCAGGCTGGGAGTCAGGAGGCCTGGGTCTCCCTCCGTCTCTGTCCCCACGGCAGCGGCCGAGCACCCTTGGGGCCTTTGGCAAATCACTCTTCCTCTCGGACTTCGACTTCCACACTTCTAAATTAGGGTGAGAGTAGGTGTTTCGTTTGGCTGAAGAGTTTTCTACGCCTACTGGTCACACATCACAGAAAGTAGAAAACAATAATAGAGTGCAAGACCTATCTGCCAGTACTTCCAGTTCTACGTTATCATTTCAGATAATGAGGAACTGCAAGGCCCTGTTAGAGATGTGTTACAGGTGTCGGGCAGTGAGAGGAACTCTCAGGCCGTCAACATGGCCTTTGTCCCTTCACTCATCCTTCTGCTCGTTCTGTATGCAGAGTCATGATAGGTGTGCAGTGTGTGCCTGTGAACGAGAATCAGAAAAACAAGATGTTTCTTTCCTCTGGGACCTTTCGGACAAATTTGAAAAAACCAAAAACATTCTCCCGAACTAACAATTAAAAGAAATAATGACAGTTTCCCACATCCTTAATTATGCACAGCGGGAACCTAAATCTTCTTCTCATACCACCGTTAACCGTGACTGATGTCACGGTAAGGGTACTCTGCCCCATTGAAATTTTTATCATAGAACCTGTATCAATCTGAGAGCAGAGAATCAATGTTGGCAGTAGGAATCCCAAACCTCACCACCGTGGCTGGGTTACTAGTCCTTCAGGAAGTCAGGAAGACTGTTGGCACGTCCATCTTCCTCTGAAGACAGATTTAACAATTGCACACACACTAGGACACACGTATTCGTAAGGCCTTGTTAGTCTCCTTTCTGAGGGGAATTTGAATGTTAACACAGAACGAAGACTAACCACCAAAAGGGAGGGTTTCTAATGCGAGAACTTGGGACTTGAGCTAGGTAGAGAAGGTCTAGTCTGGGGACTGGAGACTGTGGGAGCCCTCCAGGTCTCTCCCGTGAGGGAAGGAACGTCAGCACACTTGATGCATCGCTAGTCAAGTCCTGGCCTCTGAAGACTTTGCAGAACCCAAAGAATGCTCAAAAAGGGCAGGTTTTATTCTGCAAGATGGTTTTATTTACTGCAAATGTCCCCAACTTCAAATTTGTCTCCGTCTCCACCAGAAACGTATCATTTTGGAGGCTTATGAAAATTAAGTCCTAGGAAAATTCTGCCTCCCTCTTCCTAAATTGCATCTACAAGTCCCAAACAAAATCGCTTCCTTGACCTGCACACATACCGTGCTATTCCCCCTTGGGTCTGTGACTCAAAGGGGCCAGCACAAGTCATGAGAAGTGATTGCTCCCCCCTCACCTGTCATAGCAGGTGGACAGGGCTTGCCCGGGAATTTAGCTAAGCTTGAGGTGTGTTGGGTGGTCTCTTTCTTCTTATGTCTTTCCTCAGCTCACTAATTCGCATTGTATTGCTCTTCCGATCCGTAAGTTATGGCCTAGGAAGTGTTTTAGTGAGCTATGTAGATGTCTCCCATGGAGCCATCCCTCTCCTCTATAATCCCACTGTCCTTTCAGCCTGTGCCCTAGAATCCTTGCTCCATGCCCCCAGGAAAGTGGTTACCCTTGCTCTTTGCAGAGCAAAGAACATCAACTAATATCTTACCCCTGACACCTCACCCTCTTTTATCCCAGAGAAGCCCTTCCCATATTGGTTGTCTTTTCCACTCAGGCTCAATGTAGACCCCCAGGCAGGACAACTGCATGCTACCTTCTGTCGCCTGTAATTGTCCTTCCACCTATCTGAGGGAAAACTTATTCTGATGAACCAGCTCCATCCAGTCTTTTTTTCAATATTGCTCTACCAATAAATTCTTTGTTAGCTAGGTCCTGAAACTTATGTCATATTTTTTTAACTTTGATTTTTTTTCCTTACAGAATTGCTTCTTTTATCTCAGAGCAGACTATGATCTTTTTCCTTATGCGTACTTAATAATACAATTTGAACATAATGGAACATTCTAAAATAAAGTCAGGCAGGGACTTCATCATAGCCCATATTAAATGCCGAGAGGTAGATCATATTAAAAAAAGAAACAATCTAGGAGGCTGGGTGAAGGAGGCTGGATCTTGTAATTCAACCGGTACATTTGGGGCCCCTGCTGTATGCTCAGCACCGTGCTACGTACTGAGGATGCAAAAACAAATACGATAGTGTCCTGGCCCTCACATTCATTTTCTGATGAGTCCATTCACAAAAACTGTGTAATTCAAAGCTAGGAACACACCCTCCCCCCACTCCAATGCTGCTAGAAGTTTTGTAGCTTATTTCTACAACTGTCCATGGTACCTTACCCCGTTTGGAAGAATATGTTCTAAATCCTGTCTTCTTGGGCCATTACAAATCCATGCATGCCCCTCATCAATGAATGGATATATGTAAGCTCCACACAGTATAAAATACTCCTGGCCAGCTTTGGAAGGGAAAGGCAGAGAAAGCTGTTTTGACGACTTGAGAAGAGGGGAAAAGGTTTTAGGGAAAGCTTACGAGCTTCCAAAGATTTCTGATCTGTTAGTGCTCATTCAGACATGGGATTAGGCAGGGGGGAGAGCCTTCTAGCAAGGAGGAGACAAGGCCATGTAAGGAGGCCCAGGAGAGCACCGTGGAAGAGTTGGTGAGACGTAAGCCAGGCCTCTGGGCATTTGGTAATGTCTCTGCTGAACAAAAGTGGAGGAGGAGGTTTGGAGGCAGAGCTGTAGTTGAAGCAGATTCTGGAAAACAGCCCTGAAACTGGCTTAGTCTCACTGAGTCATCTGGGCCAGCCTCCTGCCTCCAAGTACATCCTGCCTGTAGCATGTCTGGCCCACTACTTTCTCAGCTCGAGAGGGATGGAGACTCTACAACCTGCTCGTCTTCTGTTCCAGGGCCATTCCCCATTTGCACTGATAAGTTCTTGTTTTCAAAGAATGGAGGCCAGAGGGGGGTGCTCAAGAAATAGGGTGGTAGAGGGAGGCAGCAGAACACATCAAGTGAAGAGGAATTGTGGTGGTGAGGAGAGAGGCCCCACATTTCCCCTTGGCGCTCACAACCCTGCAGGAGCCCTAGAAGGCGGGCCAGCCACCTGGGACCCCCGCCCTCACAGATGCCCTGTCTGGCACAGCGGGGTATCCCATTCAGCTCTGAGAAAGCAGTGGGAACTAGACATCCACAGCCTCCCAAGAGGATCCCTGTTTTACTCAAAAGGCTGTAACTTTAAGTCAGTCCCCCCTCCCTTCCATCCCCCAAGGAATGTGCTGCAAGTGAAGGCAATGCCTTCAATACCTGTTGTGTTTCCTTCGCTCTACCAGAATAGTTACTTCTCATGCCAATTTTGGGATGCAAACAGATCCTAAGTAGTCCAAGTAGACTTAGATCCAAGTAAAGTTCCCATCTCCTGCTCCATTCAGACTTCTCCGGCCACCTCCACCCTCTCAGTCACACTCCTAGAAGCCAGCCAGAAAGCCTGTCCTACAGAAATCACTCTCCCAAACCCAAGCTCTTTGTTCTCCTACTGTTCCTAAGCCACCATGATTTGGTCTAATTTTATACTGTGCGTAGTTGTCCGGCCTACGTAGCTGTGCTGTACCTGACAGAGGAGGAAGGCAAGCAGAGGCCGGGGCAGCGGGTGGTGGGTCTGATGGCTACAGAAACGGAACTAAGGCAGCCCCCTCTGCCCCCCGGAGCAGGAGCCTGCAATGGTCCCGTGGCCACCACCGTCCAAACCGGGGGACCTAGCGTGCCAAACAGGCCCCTCCACTCCCATTCCTCGGGTTTCCTTAGGTCACCCTGCCTTGGGCCTTGAGCCTCCTCTGGGCCTTGAGTCTCGTTCCTGTTTGTGCCCTCCAATTCCCTCCTGTTCGTCCCAGGCTGCAGTGAAGCCCCTGCTTCCTTTCAGTCTGTGGGAAAACAAAGTCCTTTCCTGCCAGGATCCAGGTCCACCCTGGGAATAGTTTTTGGCTGAAACTGCCACAGTTAAACACAAGAAGTTCTGATTGCCGGAGCGAAATAGTGTTCCAGCAGGCTGCAGCCCACTCCCCGCTTCTGGGGCTCTAAGGAGGAGAATGGTCAGGGCTGTGCCAGAGGAGGACTGAGGAGAGACCTCGTGATCCCTTGAGATTGCTCCCAGCTCCAGAACCTGATTTTTTTAAATGGCAACACCAAGATCTAGGGAATACAAAGGTGCAGTCTCCTTGACAGCAGGTGCCCCGCCTCCTAGGACACCCCCTGTGCCTGGGCAAACTTCCTCTTCCCAGCACAAGACATGGCGTAAATATGAACAGGTGCAGGGTGGGGGTGGGGGAGTAGCTTAAAATCTGCCCACCCTGAGACTTAGTGCTGGGGGTGTGGTGTGCATATCCACTGGCCTGGCTCCGTGACCCGGTGGGTCTATGCCACTGTCAAAGCATGAATGCGTGTGATAAATGCCCCTCTGACACTCGTCACGATTTAGGAAGCGTTCTGTGCATTTTTTTTTAATAAATTACTTTTTATTGGTGTTCAATTTACCAACATACAGAATAACACCCAGTGCTCATCCCGTCAAGTGTCCTCCTCCGTGCCCGTCACCCATTCACCCCCACCCCCCGCCCTCCTCCCCTTCCACCACCCCTAGTTCATTTCCCAGAGTTAGGAGTCTTTATGTTCTGTCTCCCTTTCTGATATCTCCCACACATTTCTTCTCCCTTCCCTTATATTCCCCTTCACTATTATTCATATTCCCCAAATGAGTGAGAACATACACTGTTTGTCCTTCTCCGATTGACTTACGTTCTGTGCATTTTTAAACAATTCTTACCATGTAAAGATTGTATTACATTTTAATAAAAGAAATTTTTTTGCATTTTACTTTTTTAATATTTGGGATTTTATAGACTTTTATTTTATGGCCAAGTTATACTTTTGTAAGGAAATGTTGAAGTCTTGAGTACTTTTATTTTAAAACTATAGTTCATGTCAACTGTAAGCACTGATAAATAGCATTCATATGCAATTTTCCCTCCTTTTCATCGGGTCTTTTTAAGAAACTATGTTTTGGTGAAGCATTTGATTTAAAACTCTGCTTCATTTTACATGTTGTGAATACTGAAGATTCTGAAAAATAAAGATGCATTAAAAACCTCTGTGCTGTTACATTGTGGAAATGGTAATGTGCGTTGCTTTGCCAAAGTGGTAATTAAATGTTTAATGGTTTAGAACTCCTAGTTCAGAACGGGGGTTCTAGTCATTACTCACAGCGCGGGAGCTTCCATATAATAAGCCTCCGTTTCTTGGGAGAAGGCACATGAGGACGGCGATCTCCTGTTCAGTTAGGAAATATGGTTATGTTGACTTTATAGTTACTGTGCTGTGGTTTTGCAATAAATGTGTATTGAAAGCACTTGTGATAAAGTGGTCTGCATTTTGTTTTTAATCAAACTCCAAATGGCAGGAGAAGCGGAGCCAAAACTCCCTGCGCATTTGGGCAGCGAGATATGCTGGAGAAACACGAGCTTGGGAGCCTGTCCTGCTCCTCACCAGCAAGCCCCGAGACTTGGGAATACTTTCATCTGTTTTTGGTGATCCTGTTCTCTCACCCATTAAAAAAAGTATAATTAAGATGAAGGAGTGGGCTAATTACACCTACCTCATATGGATTTTGTGATGATGGGAGAGAGAACAGTGAACATAAAGGACCTGGCACATCTCTGTCGCCTGGTGTTATTTGCCTTCTTCCTTTGCTTCCCTCTTGTATCCCTCCCAAGGCCTTCGTTTTAATTTTCATTCAATTTTTTTAAGATATTCGAGTTAAGGGGCGCCTGGGTGGCTCAGTAGCGCCTGCCTTTGGCCCAGGGCGTGATCCTGGAATCCCGGGATCGAGTCCCACGTCAGGCTCCCTGCATGGAGCCTGCTTCTCCCTCTGCCTGTGTCTCTGCCTCTCTCTGTCTCTCTGCCTCTCAAGAATAAATAAAATATTTAAAGAAAAAAAAGATATTCGAGTTAAAATTTGTTGACTCCCTGAGCAAGGTGATAGTTAATAAATAAGTCCTTACATAGTTAAAACTCCCTTTCATTTATCATAGATGTGAATCCCCAAAAAGGCTGACCACAGCTGGGTTGAAAGAGCATTTGGGAAATGTGCCAGTGTTGTTTATATACATACCCCAAACGATTACAGCCTACTAGAGATCCAAAAGGATTTGCCTTTGTGGAATCTGAGACAGAAGAACAAGGGGCAAAACCTATTGAGGTAGGTCCAGATCCATCACGAAAACATGGAGGAATTTTTAGTCCCAAAGCAAGCACACCCATGGGTGAGTGGTGGGGAGCCCGGGCTTGAAAAAACTCAGCATCATGAATGTCCTTTAACCTTTTGGAAGGAGATTCTTCTTAAAATTTTCTGGATTAGTTTCCAAACAGTCCTGTTCTCCTCTCGAAGGTTCCAAAGTCTTCATTTTTAAAAATACAGAAAAGCATAATGCTTCCTTTACTTCTGACTGTAAATGATTTTAATATAGAACAGATCATAGCTATATTTTTATGTTCTATCCTTAACATTATATCATGAACATTTTCCCATGCCCATGGAAAATTTTATAATTTAAAGTATCTAATTTTATTATTGGACATTAAGACTGTTTCTGGGGAGATTTATTCTGGGGAATACATGTTGTATATTTATCCTCGACCTAGTTTCTGATTCTTTTCTTAGAAAAGATACCTAGAAGGAGAATTATTTGGTTTAGGTATGAAGACTTTTAGCTTCTGACAAGTATCCCCATATTAATTATTTATCCAGCTTAATGGGGAAAGAAGTGTTATTTGTCTACAGTCCCTTCTGACACCAAATATGTATGTTTTTTCACACAAATTCTCATCAGATACCAACAGGTTTTTTTTAAAATTTTTTTATCTTTTTAAGTAAATCCTACCCCTAACATGGGGCTAGAACCCAGAACCCTGAGATCAAGACACTGGCTGGTGCCCCCAGACACTAACAGTTTAACTCAATTGTGATACTAACTGCCTGGAGTTAAGGTAGACCCAACAGGTTAAAGGCTCAGCCTCAGGGGACTGCTCTCCTACCCCCCACTTCAGACCCCAGTTGCAAGTCCACACTGTCACCTGTGCTTCTGACCAATAAAAAGCTATAAATCAGCGGTTCCCATGACCCCATCCTTAGGTTTGCTCGTTTTCTAGAAGGTCTCACAAAACTCAGGACAACAGTTTAGGTGTTAGATTACCAATTGATTTAAACAGGATAGAACTCAGGAACAGCCAGATGCCAGAGATGCACAGGCAGGGTGTGGGGCAGGGGGCAGGGAGCTTGCAGGCACTCTCCAGTCATGGCACCACCTCCCAGCACCACCTCGTGGTCATCAACCTGGGAGCTCAGGTCCAGATGCCCTGCAAAGTAGGGTTTTTAATGGAGGCTTCGAGAATAGGCACGATTGATTAAATCATTAGGCATTAGGGATGAACTCAAACTCCAGTCCCTCTGCCCTCCCAGGAGGTTGGAGGAAGGCCGGAGTGCCAACCCTCAAGTCACGTGGGTGGTTCCCCATCATGGGTAACCATCCCCCATCTAGAGGGGATCCCGGACAGCCCAAAGACACATTGCATCGGAGACCCGAAGGGCTTGAGGAGCTGTGTGCCTGGAAATGGGGGGCAGAGACCAAAGATTTAGTCCTTATTGTGCCATAATCCCTATCAGGGTCCACCAGCAAATGAGTTTCAGGGGTTCTCGTCAGCTGGGAACAGTGACAAGGAGGGTGACAGGAAGACAAGTCACACAAGCCTCTCCTTCCTCTCCCTGATGTTGTCTTCACTTAGAAAGCACACGCCCTGGCACGAAGGGGCCCTGAGTCAGCCCTTTAGTCCTTCTGTAAGATATTAAAATATTGAACCTGATGATCTTTAAAATTCTGTTCCCTTCTGGATTCCAGCAAGTAAGAGGCCCAAAAGAGGACATGCAGGAAGGGATGGAGAGAAGGAGGGAGAATTGCCAAGCAGATAAACGAGGAGGGGCAGGCCCTCCGTGGGAGGCGAGGCTGTCACTTGCAAGCGCTGTTTCATGCACAATGTCCTGGGCCGGTGTCATTAGTGCCCCCAAAGGAAGCTAGGACATATTTTGGAATTCTGTCAATGAAGCAATTTTTGTAAAACTCAAGACCCTATTTTCCATATTTACCTTGACATGCCAGTGACTTGGATCACGGAAAGGACCCTTCACCCTCCCAGGCTCCACTCAGTAACAGTGGTAATAATTTGGGGCGCCTGCTAGGAGCCTAGTACTGTTCTAAGCACTTTCCCTGCTCCAGCCTTAAAACAGCACCCCCCCCCCCGGAGGTTCTATTATTAGCTCCATTTTGCTTTAGAAGAACAAATTGCCCAAGGTCAGATAGCTGGTGAGCAGTGGGGTGGGTTTGAGCTTGGGCTGCCTGGCTGCAGAGGAAGCAGTCCGGGCAGACACCCCCCATTCCCCCACCCTCACACACACACACACACACACACACACACACACACACACACCACGAAGGGGGTTTTTCAAGAGCAGTGTCTTTGTATCGCCAGACTTTGTTCAAGGCCCTGTTCTACACCAATTCACTCTTCACAAAGTCCCATAAGGCAGATGTCACTACTCCCACCTGACACAGCACACAGCTCGGCAGTGGTGGCGGGTCTAGAATTCAAAAGCCTAGGGTCATCCCTCCGTTTCAGGGGCCTTCAGATCAGGGCCCACGAGTGCAAGAGGTTCCCAGCAGGATGGATGTCAGGAGAACCGAATATACGGCCTTTCCTAACACCGCCTGAGATCTGAGACCCTCCTGCTGACTTGAGGTCAGGCCTGGTGCTGCTCTCACTTTCCAAACGGAAGGCAGGTCCCTCACACTTGCACCGTTACTGTGGAGGTCCTGGGTGGAAAACCTCTCACTGCCCCCCCCTCCACCCAGAGAAGTGGGAGGGGAGCAGGAGAACAGTGAAAAATACCCAGGGCCACAATACCGCTCCTAACCAGCTGTCAGGAACCCGGGACCCCAGGGTGGGGCTTCCCATCTGTCCCTGTCTTACACATAGTTCCGTCACAGACAATGGGGCTTCACAAGTGAGGAGCTTTGACTCATGTTGAGATGCTCAGAATGTGGACGTCGTATAGAGTGGGGGAGCAGGAAGGATGACAATTGTTATAACCTTGGTCATGGGGCACCTGGGGGGCTCAGTTGGTTATAGCTCAGGTCATGATCTCTGGGTGGTGAGATCCAGCCCCCTGCTGTGGGGCTGCACACTCAGTGCGGAGTCTGCTTGTGGTTCTCTCCTTCCTCCTCTGCGTGTGCAAGCTCCCTCTCTCTCTCTCTCTCTCTCTCAAATAAATAAATAAATCTTTAAATAAACAAGACTACCCAAGATCGGAATAAAGAATGCTGCTCCTGAAGCCCAGCCTCTCTGCCCGTTTCCCATCCTCAGTCTGGAGGAACAGCTCTGAGAGGGCTCTCCTTCCCCTGGGCCTCACCTCCCCCTCCCCACCCCAGGACATAGGAAGAGGGGAAGAGGACTGAGGAAGTTCCTTGTGCACTTCAGACAGGTGAATACTATACCTTCAAGCAAGAGACACATGGTAAGAGCCAGTTAGTATTTTATATTTTCTTGTACATTCATTCATACTTTTAAACGGCTTTATCAAGATCTCATTGCCATGCAGTTAGCCTCACATATTTGAGTGTACACTGTAAGTTTTGAAACGTGTACACGCCCATGACACCATCACCCCCGTCAAGGCATACCTCCCACCCACTTTAATATCCCTCCCTCCACCCCAACTGTTGACATACTCTGTCCCTAGGCAGCCATCGTTCTGCCTTCAGCTATTATGGTTTCTATTTTCTAGAACTATTTTCTAGAGCAATGTAGTATGCACTCTTTTTTTTTGCCTGGCTTCTTTTACTCAGGGTAATTATTTTGATGTTCCTTGATGCTGCTGCAAATATTAATTCATTCCTTTTATTTTTTTTAGATTTTATTTATTCATGAGAGACACAGAGAGAGAGGCAGAGACATAGGTAGAGGGAGGAGCAGGCTCCATGTGAGGAGTCCGATGTGGGACTCGATCCCACGACCCGGGGATCACGCCCTGGGCCAAAGGCAGATGCTCAACCGCTGAGCCACCCAGGTGTCCCTCAGGCCTTTTTATTGCTGTTTACATCCATTGTATGGATATACCACAATGTGTTTCACCATGTGCCTGATGATGGATAATTGGGTTGTGTCCTTCCAAATAAAACTGCTATGAACATTTGTGTATGAGTCTTTGTGTGTACACATATATTCCTTTGTCTTGGGTCAATAGCTAGGCATGGAATGACCAGGTCGTATAGTAAATGCATGCTTAATTATCTAAGAAGCTGCCAAACTGTTTTCCAAAGCGGTTGTTCTATTTTATATTCTCACTCGCAGTGTAGGACAGTTCTAGATGTTCCACTACACTTGCTGTGATCAGCCTGTTTAGTTTTAGTCATTTCAATAATGTGCTGTGGTATCTTTTTTTTTTTTAAGATTTTATTTACTTGTTCATGAGACAGAGAGACAGAGAGAGGCAGAGACATAGGCAGAGGGAGACTCCACCCCGGGACCCGGGGATCATGACCTGAGCCAACGGCAGACACTCAACCACTGAGTCAACCCAGGCACCCCTGTGCTGTCATATCTTATCATGGCTTTTTTTTTTTTTGCATTTTCCTAACAACTAATGATGATCAACTTGCCACATGTTCACTTACCATCCATAAATCTCTGGTGAAGGGTCTCGTCAAACTTTTTACCCATTTGTTATTGGGTTTCTTGTTACTGAACTTCGGTTTGTTATTATTGTTGTTTTTTAAGATTTTATTTATTTATTTGAGAGAGAGAGCATGAGCAGGGGAGGAGTAGACGCAGACTCCCCACTGAGCAGGGAGCCAATGTAGGCCTCCATCTCAGGATCCTGAGATCAAGACCTGTGCAGAAGGCAGACACTTAGCCAACTGAGCCACCCAGGTGTCTCCAGTTCTTTATATATCCTAGATTTGTCAGTAGTTTCTCCTAACCTGTGGTTTATCTTTTAATTGTTTTCACAAAATTCTTAATCTGAAGAAGTCCAATTTATTAATATTTTCTTTTATAGATTGTGGTTTGGATGTCCTATAAGATCCCTACCTGGGATCCCTGGGTGGCGCAGCGGTTTGGCGCCTGCCTTTGGCCCAGGGCGCGATTCTGGCGACCCGGGATCGAATCCCACATCGGGCTCCCGGTGCATGGAGCCTGCTTCTCCCTCTGCCTGCTTCTCCCTCTGCCTGTGTCTCTGTCTCTGTCTCTCTCTCTCTCTCTCTCTCTCTCTCTCTGTGACTATCATAAATAAATTAAAAAAAAAGATCCCTACCTACCCCTAGCTCATAAAGATTTTCTCCTATTTTTTTCTTCTAAAAGTTTTATCATTTTTATTAAACTTCATCCAAAGATTCCCAAATATGATAAGTCAATATTCATCTTTTACTTGGATACAAGTCTCCTTTTCTTCATTGCCAACTCTCTATCATTTTTAATTCCTACTGTAGATTTCAGTGTGCCCACTCCGGTGGGAGTGCTTTGTGGATTCTTCTGGAAATAAGGCACTTGGCAACGAGCATAAAAACATGTTTTGCAAGTCCTAAGACTCTCATTCGTCTCTCTCTCTGTTGTTAATCTTTCTCATTCTAGTGATAAGTAACATCTATTCGACAGCCCTGCTCTCTAAAATTTTACTTGACATTTAATAACTGTCAAAATTCAAGGAACTCTATACTGTTTGATGTTAGTAATAATCATAGTATCTCAATCCCAAATCATGTTTAACTTAGATCTCATCCTCATAGGAAATTTTAAAAATTAATATTATAATTCACATATATATTTTAGTTGCAGAAAGTAGGATAGTGTGAACAATAAAAAGACTTTTGAGCTTAAAAATACATTACATTAGGGCACCTTTCTAAGGGGAAGTGGAATGATATACACCTTTAAAGGGTAAAAAGAACAATGTAGATTTTCCAATTGTTCAAGTAGAATCTTTCTGTATTTTTAAAAATGCCGTGCCTTTTAGGTTCTATTAGTTACATTTAAAAGAACAGTTTTATTTTTAAATGTCAGTATTTACAATATGCTGGCAATTACATGCTCTGGAGATCTCTAAACTTGGAGGAAAAGTTCTAGATGTCAACGTAAAAAATGTGTGTAACTAAACTCTTCAAAATTCTTTCAGAAACTATGTGGTTAAAAAAAAAAAGAATAATTATTAGCCATTGCTCTGCCTCACAGCACCTCACATAAAAGAACCGGCAGGTGTATGCCTGGTGCTGGCTGACTGCTGGGCACACTCCTCAGAGGAGGGAGATAAGATGCTCAGGGAACTGGATTTACCTCAACATATGACCAGGCAGGTAACTGTGAATGTGTCAAATTCCTCTTTTCTCTGAAAGGGAAATTAAAGGTAAAGATCAGGGGCGCCTGGGTGGCTCAGTCAGTTAAACCTCCGCCTTCAGCTTGGGTCAGGGTCCCAGGGTCCTGGGGTTGAGCCCTTTGTTAGGCTCTCTGCTCAGCAGGGAGTCTGCTGCTCCTTTCCCCTCTCCCCCTGCTTGTGCTCTCTCTCTTTTCAAATAAATCTTAAAAAAATGAATAAAGGTAAAAATCAGAAGCCAAGCCAATCTTGCACCCTGTAGATGGAGAATCTCCTTGGTGGGGATTTGGGTGGAGGGAGGAGAGGGGCCAGGAGAGTGAGTTCTGAGCCGTGGATGTCCATGAGCTGTGTGCTCCTGTGGCCACAAGCACCAGTTACTTCAGGCATCTTAGCAAGATGGTCCGACTGGATATGTATGCTGAAGCCTAGGCAGGGGGCAGCCAACCCTGATTCCCCCCAGCCAGCCCCGTCTCTCCATGGGAGACTCTCTCATCCCTGTGTGTCTATACCATTCTTGTATTGCTACTGGCCAACCTAATCTTCATTCTTCAGCCCAAGTCCCACATGGAGCCAATCTTTTGACTGGCTTGGGTGATTTCCCTCTGGGCTTTTGGGCAGAGGCCTTCGTGCCAGGCCACCCTGTGGCAGATAGAGCCAATCACTGGTCATCCTTAGGCAAAGACCAGTCTAATGTTGTTTGCCTAATGGGAAGAAGACTGGAGTGGGGGTTGTTTCAGAGATTTGGGAAGAATAGACTCGACAGTCCCGTGACTGTGCATCCATTTAAATGTCATTCTCTGGGGTTGAGATGGAAGTCTAGTCTTCTCAGCCCCATGATTGCTCGTCCCAAGCCCTTCCCACAGATTAAGTTGAAGTCATGGCCTTTATATCACTATTCAGGGAACATGGTCCTGTGTAGACATTAAAATGAAGATCAAGAAAACACAAGAACTTTTAAGTCCACAAAGATACCCTAAGCAGAAGGGAAACTGCTTCTTGCTCAGATCAAAGTACTAGAAGTAGAGGTCAAGAAGGAACCATGGAGGAATCCAGAAACCTCAGGCCTTTTTCCAACCCCTGATATAAGAAAAAGGGGGAAAGAAGGGGAGGTAACAGTATCCCAGCGAGCTTTGATATAGAGGGCTTATCCAGTTTTGGAGAACAGGAAACCTAGAACATCTGGCAGACAAGCTTTGATGGCTCAAGGAAAACAGGTGTGATGGGGCCGTCAAGGGAGATTTGACCAGGTGCCCTGGGGAATCAGGACCATGTGGGCAAGCAGGGAGCTCCTCGGAGATGAAGGCCACTGAAATCACCCAGACTGACTGTCTTTCCCCCAGCATGAGCCCTCCCATTAAAACTGGAGAATTACCTCCAACAGAGAGATTAAACTAGAAGGTGTGGTGCAGTGTTACAGTAAGTTAGACACTGTATCAAATGTGGGTATTCTTTGAGTTTTTAGGAATTCACTCTGCCTTTATGGCCCTACCCAAGGGTTGTCTTTGCCGCACTGTTTATAACAAAAGACTGAAACACATCCTCAAAGTCCATCATTGAGGTTTGGTTAAATAAATGGGGTGCAATTGTTCGGAAACAAGGTAGCCCTGGAGCACTCTGCAGGGAGAGTGGTAGATGAGAAGCTGAAGCCGATGCTGACACTGAGCAGGCTTGCATGTTGCCTGCAATGTAGATTGGAGCAAACGCCACGGTCAACGTGGGGTTCAAGTTGAGGCCAAAGCCAGTTATGAACATCTCAGAAGAAAACTTTGGGGATACAAGAATTAATCTGAAATTTCACCCCCAAGAATGAAACGATTCTTATGATTTTGCTATTAAAATTGGAATGGTCCCATTTTAAGCGTGCTGTTAACGTGCAGGAGCAGTGGTTGCTCAGCATGGTCAGCTGCTCTTTTGTGATACAAAGTAGATGCTCACATCACAGGAGAAGAGTAGAGAAGCCAGATATTTTTTTTTTGGATATTACATTTTCCTGGATTTTTTTCTCTTCTCTATTCCCTTTATGTTCTTTTTTTTTTCTGTCTAGATTAAAGGTGATTCATCATAGATATGTACAGGATTTGGTAATTTTTTCTGGTTATGGGATGTTGAAGTAGAAAAGCTGACATTCTTTTTTTTTTAAATCCATTTTCTTAAGATGTAAACTCTCAAACAGAATTTATTCTTGAAAGACTCATAACCTAAATGGAATTAAATACCCCAAATTAAACATACGGCTTCAAGGTTATTTTGTTTAACATAATGAATGCTAAAGAGAGATGCCAACCCAGTTGACAAATATTAGAATTATTATTTAATCAAATCTCTATTACTCTTCCCTGTGATATTTTATATTTTTAATTTTTATTTATTTATGATAGTCACAGAGAGAGAGAGAGAGGCAGAGACACAGGCAGAGGGAGAAGCAGGCTCCATGCACCGGGAACCCGATGTGGGATTCGATCCCGGGTCTCCAGGATCGCGCCCTGGGCCAAAGGCAGGCGCCAAACCGCTGTGCCACCCAGGGATTCCCCCTGTGATATTTTAAATTGCTTCACATCTGTTGGCTCACAAAGCTCATAAAGTTCTTCCTAAAGTTCTCGTGCTCACATTTTCTTGCAGTGTTCTTTTTCTAAAAAAAAGATTTTATTTATTTAAGAGAGAGAGAGTGCGCACAAGCAGGGAGAGGGACAGAGGAAGGGGGAGAAGCAGGCTTCCCACTGAGCAGAGAGCCTTGAACCCAGGACCCTGAGATCATGATGTGAGCTGAAGGCAAGATGCTTAACCGACTGAGCCACCCAGGCGCCCCCCTACAGTGTTCTTTTTAACTCTCAGTCTTCTTCCTTTTTCTTTGCTATTTTGAGGTGCTTAAGTGTGTTTGAACATAAAATTAGTGACTTTCACAATCATTAATTATTGTGGCATTTTACTTTTACAATACTACACATACGCATGTAGTTCCACTGATGGAATTTGAACATATGGAGCATCGATTTTCACTTCAAGATTTACCTGGACATTTATAATGAATATCACGTCTGCACAGTAAATCTCAGAGGCATGCCATGTGTCCACCATGGGAGTCGACGTGCTGATTTGAGCCAGTGGTAACCTGTGTAACCCTGACTGTAGACCACGACAGACTCAGGGGAACCATAAATGATGGCTAAGGACACGTGCAGCTGGTTAGACTTCCAAAAGCGGCGCCTGAAGGCCAATTTTTGGCTGAATATCAAGATTAAAGCCAGACTTCGGTACATTTTATGTGTAGACACATAACTGTGCGTATTTGCCTGTGTTTTGTTGCCTCTATCCACCTCAGGAAGCGGAACTTGGGGCCCAGGAATCAAGAATGGGGGGGCACTTTTCCCTGAATATCTTTTTGTACTGTTTTTTTTTTGTTGTTGTTGTTGTTTCATTTTGTTTTTAAAGATTTTATTTATTTATTCATGAAAGACACAGAGAGAGAGGCAGACATAGGCAGAGGGAGAAGCAGGCTCCCCGCAGGACTTGATTCCAGGACCCCAGGATCATGACCTGAGCCAAAGGCAGACAGACGCTCAACTGCTGAGCCACCCAAGTGTCCCTTGTGTTTTTTGTTTTCTTTTTTTCTTCCCCATGCATGTATTCCTTTTAAATACCTGCTATACACCTTGAAGGAATTAATTAAAAATATATTTTGAAGGGAAATTGTAAGCTTATCTTCAAGCAAAGAAACCCTGTGGGTCAAGGCTACAGATAGGCAGGAATTTGATGCTATCTTGGTTATCTCTGGTTACATCTAAAAGAGCTTTGTGATACCAACTATTTGGGACCCACTCTGCTGGCAATCAGGGATTTACTGGGGGTGGGGGTGGGGAAGCAGAGCCTGTTTGTGAGTGCTCAAAGTCCCAAATGTGTGTGTGGGTGCTATGTCCCATCAGCCCCTGGACACTGGGCATAGTCCTCAGGAAAACTGTTTCTTTTATTAATTTTTAAAAAAATTTTACTTACTTATTTTAGAAAGAGAGTGAGCAAACATGAGTAGGGGGAGAGGGAGACAGAGTAGCAGACTTGCTGCTGAGCAGAAAGCCGGATGTGGGGCTCAATCCCAGCACCCTGGGATCAGGACCTGAGCAGAAGGCAGATGCTTAACCAATGAGCCACCCAGACACCCTAAACTGTCTCTTTTAGAGTGTTTGGAAGGACCTTGTGAGTAGGGATGAATTTTGCAATAACTTCAGAGATAGGACTCCAGACCCCAAGGCCTGAACTCCTCCTTCAGTCACCAACATGGGCAACACAGCCACAGAATTAGAGCCCAACTCCGTGAGCACCAATCCCCTGTTGGCAGCTCAGATGAGGAGAGGAGCTTTGCCTGAGTTCGTGTCTGACTGGCCTGCAAGGGTTCTCCAGTGAGTCATCTGGGGTGACCTAGTAACTGGAGGCACAGAATGACCTGAGCAGAGGGCCGGGCTGGGAGTGAAGCAGCTGGGCCTCCATGTGGAAGACTGTCTTCTGGAACAGAATCAAGCCCTTAGGAACGCCCGGGCTCCAGACCAAGACAAGCATCCATCACTTGGTATTAAGAGCTGAGTGTCTCTTATCTAACAGAAGCTCCCCTTTTAGAATGTTGCCATTCCGGGGAGCCTGGGGGGCTCAGTCGGCCAAGGGTCTGACTCCTGGTTTTGGCTCAGGTCATCATCTTGGGGTCATGAGACTGAGCTCTGCGGCAGGCCTCTGAGTCGGCTTGAGATTTTCTCCCTCTCCCTCCCCCTTTGCCCCTCCTGCTATGTGCATGCACGATATAAATAAATAAATAAATAAATAAATAAATAAATAAATAAATAATAAAATCTTTAGAATGTTGCCAATCCAGAAACAACATTCGTCTAGTTGGTTATCCAAGAAAGGCATTTTCCCTGGTTCCTGTGTGAGGACAGTGAGTTCAGGGAGTCTGTTTCTCCAGCAGCAGACCCAGCCCTGAGTAGCACCAGAGACTCTGAGACAAGGTATAGGGGGCAGAAAGAGGCCCAGCACAGGGAACCCCAGAGCACTTGGCTAGAAAAGAAAAGATGAAAAAAAGTACCATGTATAAGATTTTTTCAAAAGCTCTGGGAATCCTAGAATTTAACAGGGATTCTGGGCCCAACCCCTGCCATTTCATAAGCCAGGAAACTAGCCCAAAATGAGGAAGAGATTTGCCGAGGTCACACAGCTGGTGAGTGATAAAGCTAGAGACCCTGAGCTCTTAACTGTCTGCCAAACATGGTTCTCCCACACGACGAAGACTCAGAATGGGTGCTATGAGAACAGGGGCCTGTCCGTTGCCAGCTGCCCGAACGAGTTTGGGTCAATATCCTGTCCCCAGATGGCACGTACCAAGTAAGACTAAATTTTCATTTTGAATACAGAGGCTTGAATTATGCAATGTGACTTTGGAATCAGGATTGGAAACTGTCACCTGGTCAGAGAAGACCTGACTGTTGGCCAGGTGAACTGCCTCTTGTCAACAGCACCTCCCTGACCACTTGGGGAGATCGTCCCCTTGCATCAGCAGTGGGCTCCTTGCCTTGGATGCTTGAGGGTTATGACTGACCTGCTCAGAGACACAGCTATGATGGAGGGGGCCCTACACTCTGGGCATAACCATCCCGCACTGTGGCCCATCTCTGCTGCCCAAGAGAGGAACCCTAGGTTTTGTTTTTCATCGAAACCTCACTTGCCCTGACAAGTAGAAGGGGCCTGGCTGTGTTTCCTTCTCCCTGAGAAATGAACCTCTCACCTCATACTCTGTTTTTTTTCTTACTCTTAGGCATTCCTCTTCCTCTGGGGAGGGTAGGATGTGAGCTCCCTAAGTCAAATCCCAAAGAGATAGTTCCCCAGCCTGGAACTATCTTTACTTTTTTAGGGTAACAACTTTTTAGGGTCTTTATTTGTTTAGGGTCACTACCAGCATGCAAGGTGTGCAGAGAGAAATGTGTCCCCCGAACTCTACATCCTTGAGACTCACAGTCGTGACAGTGAGAAGACTCATTACTTCAGGGTCATTCATGCGAAATCAGGACAATTTTCATTTTTAATGGTTCTATGTAAAAAAAAAATTCCAAACATCTGTGTGTCAAAGCAGGCATACGATCAATTAGAGAAATATTTCAATCTCTTTGACCAAGGATTAATATATTTATTTTTTTTTAATTTTTTTTAATTTTTTATTTATTTATGACAGTTACAGAGAGAGAGAGGCAGAGACACAGGCAGAGGGAGAAGCAGGCTCCATGCACCAGGAGCCCGATGTGGGATTCGATCCCGGGTCTCCAGGATCGTGTCCCGGGCCAAAGGCAGGCGCCAAACCGCTGCGCCACCCAGGGATCCCGGATTAATATATTTATATACACAATAACTCCTTTGTATCTTTTATACACAAAGCAGTAAGGAAAAGATCACCACCTAAGAGAAAAAGCACAGGACACCTCCCTTAAAAAAAGTAGAAATGCAAATGACCAGTATGTGTATGGGGGAAATGGTCACTCACTAAATATGTTTAAATGAACATTTAAACAATTGCATTTTTAAAAAAAAATTGATAACAAGCACATGGAATCTCTGGGTTGAAATTCTGGGTGTGTTGATGACTAGCAATATGATTTTGAGCAAGTTACTTAAACTTATTAAATTTGTTTCCTCATCTGAAAGTTGGCCTGTTAATAGTCTCTTTGAGGATTGCTGTGAGAACCGAGGAAGGTGTTGGTGCACAGCTTCTGGTCCCGTGTTTGGAGGGGATAGCACTTACCACTGTTGGCTCTTGGGGTTAGTAATAAGAAAATGAGAATACACTGCTGCTGAGAGCACATTCTCATCAGCAAGAATCCTGGCCAGAGAAGTTAAGAGCCTTCTCTCTTGGGAATTTATCCTAAGGATATATAGTCATAAATATGGATAAGAAGTTCCATTAAAAAATAAAATAAAAGGGATGCCTAGGTGGCTCAGTGGTTGAGCACCTCCCTTCAGCCCAGGGCGTGATCCTGGAGCCCCAGGATCGACTCCCATATCGGGCTCCCTGCATGGAGCCTGCTTCTCCCTCTGCCTGTGTCTCTGCCTCTCCCTCTATGTCTCTCATGAATAAATAAATAAAATCTTAATAAATAAATAAATAAATAAATAAATAAATAAATAAATAAATAAAAAAGAAGTTCCATAAAAGTATTTTTGGCTAAAGAAAATTTTGAAACAAATGAGTGGTTTCAATAAGTTGTGATAAATGTATGCAATAGAGTGATACCCTTATATAATAGAGTAGAATGAATGTATGTAATAGAATGGATACATGGATACATCTAGGTAACAGAAATAGAATTTATATAATAGAATTTTTTAGGCCAGTATTTTTTCAAATATTATGCAAACTTTTGAAAGTAAACCTTCCTCAGTGTGTAAACAAAATCTATAAAAATGAACTTTCTCTTTTAAGGCATTAGGGTGCAGATACATTGCTACCTGTGGAGCTCTGGAAACAAGACCCTCTCTCCCACTCTCTGACCCATTCCTAGGGCAGCCAGTGAAAGGGGTCTTGAGGCTTACAGAATTTTTAACAATATGGGGAAATAGTGATATAATGTTACAAGTCAAAATCAGAATAAAAACTGTGTATGTAGTATGTCTTAATTTTATAAAGCACTCTGAAACTCACATCTATAAAAAAAATGCTTGGAAAAGAACATAAAAGAATGATGGTTATTTTTTGGCTGGACTTTGAGGCATTTGTATTTTCTTTTTATAAGTTTTTTCCCCAAATTTCTTTTTTTTAATTAAAAAAAAAAAGATTTGAGTTGAGGAGGGATAGAGGAAAATGGAGAGAATATCAAGCAGACTCACTGCTGAGCTTGGAGCCTGGACTTGGGGCTCCATCTCCTGTCCCTGAGATCATGACCTGAGCCAAAATCAAGAGTCTGACACTCAATTGACTGAGCCACCCAGGCACCCCTCCCCAAATTTCTTAAACGAATGTGTACCATAATTATAATCTGGAAAAAAAATTTTTAAATGTTTTATTCCTTTCTTTCTCAATATTTACCCAACATTCAGTTGGCAACAAAAGTTAAGACTTGTTCCTTTGGTGATGTCGCCTCATGATAAGAAAAAAAGTGTAATATATCTGTATTACAAGTTATGCTTCAGTACATATGCAATGCTTTAATTATTATGATTATCTAAATATCATGGTTGTACCAAGTGATAATGATTACATTTCCTTTTCTGTATGCTCTTTTTTATTCCTGGTGTTAACAATTATCTGATATTTGGAGGGAGGGCAAAGAAGAAGGCATCTTCTTGGAAAGGGGCATCTTCTGTGACAAAGATGGGACAGAAGAAAGGGAATCTGGAGTGTTTGTGAAAGTTCTAGCCCTCTCTTGACCTGGATGGTCATTATAAAGCTTTTAGCCCTATGTGCACTAAGCTATACCTTTGTTCTGTGTTTTTTTCTGTGCCTCTGTTTTATTTTCATAAAAAATACTTTTTAAATAAATCAAATAAAAAATACCATCTTTTTTTTTAGTTTTCTTTGAACCCAAACTTAAGTCTTTCCATGGTTTATAAAATAAGATTTAAAAATATTTATTTATTTTTAGAGTGGGGAGAGGTGAGGGGCAGAAGGAGAGGGAAAGAGAGAATCCCAAGCAGATTCCACTGAGCTTGGAGCCCAACAGGGGGCTCAATCCTACAACCCTGAGATCATGACCTGAGCTAAAATCAAGAAAGAGTTGGATGCTTAACGGACTGAGACACCGGGCACCCCTAAAATAAGTTTTATAAAATAAATCTTCATGTAATTTTCCATACAAACCTGCCAGATAATGTGCCTGTTCATTTTTCCTGGCTCTCTCCATGTGCAGGCTCTCCTCCTACTCTAACCTGGATTGTTGCTCTCCCAGCCTGTTGCATGACTGCCAGTCTGGTATCTGTTCTCACCCCTTTCCTGTGTTAGATCCCCTTTCCCTTGGATCTACATTTTGTTTACTCTTGTTTTACTGAAATGAGAACACATGTGAGATATATTTTTTTGAGATTCTGCATATCTGAAAATGTCTTTAATCTACTCTCCTATGACTCATAGGTTGGCTGGGTATAAAATTCACAACCAAATATTATTTTTAGGGGATCCCTGGGTGGCGCAGCGGTTTGGCACCTGCCTTTGGCCCAGGGCGCGATCCCTGGAGACCCGGGATCGAATCCCACGTCGGGCTCCCGGTGCATGGAGCCTGCTTCTCCCTCTGCCTGTGTCTCTGCGCCTCTCTCTCTCTCTCTCTCTCTCTCTGTGACTATCATAAATAAAAAAAATATTATTTTTACTTCAGAATCTTGAGAATAATTTCTACTGTATTCTAACTTTAAATTTTATTAGTAAGAGGTTTATGCCGTTCATATTCCTAATCTTTTTTTGTCTGTTGGAATCTTCTCTTCAAGGCTGTTGTTTTGAAATGTCATGTTTATGTGCCTCTTGCTGCTAGGTACTGATCTGAAGACCTTGTCTTTTGGTTCTGGCAAATTTTCCCAGAGTCTTTCTTTGATAATATCCTCTTATGAGTTTTTCAATGAGCTGTTAGACCTCCTGGATTGATCCTCTAATTTTCTTTTAAAGATTTTATTTTTTAAGTAATCTTTACACCCAACATGGGGTTCAAACTTACAACCCCTTGATCAAGAGTCCCATGCTCCACCAACTGAGCCAGCCAGACACCCAGATCCTTTAATTTTCTTATCTCTTTTTCTCCTATTTTCCATTTCTTGGTCTTTTCATTCAACTTTTTGGGAAACTCCCTTTATCGTTAAACATATTTTTCTCTCATATTTTTTTTTGACTTCTAAGAGCTTTACTCTGTCCATTTTATTTTATCTTGTTATTTCATGAATGCAATATCTTTACTTATTCTGAAGAATTATGGGGTCTTTGAAATGTTCTCTATGTATATATCATCTCTCTTTTCATTGAGTTCCTTTCTTTCATGTTAGTACTTTTTTTCTCTGATGTCTGTGACTCTTATCTGCACATTCCTATTTATGAGGTGCTGAAAAGTGACAGCAGGTTCTGTGTACATGGACATGCTTGTTAATGAGTGTACTTCACTGTAGGACTGTTGCACTGGCTTATTTTTTTCAGAATCTGCAGACTTAGTTTGTTTCTTCAAAGAATCATCTAATAATCTCCTGCCTGGAAGAGGGCTGGGGGAAGAAACTTGTCTGCCAGAGTCTTGGAGTTAGCTGAACAAGGCAACTGCTGAGTCCCACTGATAATCATAGCCTGTTTCTTAAACCTCTAGTGGTCCAAAGAGACCCTCACCACACACCCACTTCGTGTCTGGTATTTCCACATCCAGTCTGGTTCAGTGTCTCAAGGGAACATGCTTATTGCCCTCTGGGGTGACAAAGGAGTGGTGGCCTAGCTATGAGACAAGAGTGAAGATATCTTGAAGGTCTAGCTGAAGTTTACACCAAGCAACCTGTTCCTCTATCTGCTTTCTATATTCATGTATTATGATTTTGGATTATAGATACCTCCTAGTTTTATTGAAAATAGTGATAGCTTTTGTTTTTTGTCCTCTTTGCTTTTTTAAAATATTTTATTTATTTATTCATGACAGACACACAGAGAGAGAGAGAGGCAGAGACAGAAGCAGGCTCCATGCAGGGAGCCCGACGTGGGACTCGATCCTGGGTCCCCAGGATCACACCCCAGGCCCAAGGCGGCACCAAACCACTGGGCCACTGGGGCTGCCCCCTCTTTGCTTTTGGAGTAATGTTGAGAGAATTGTCTTCACACCATCATTTAAAATCCCTAAGTCCCTGCCTTGGTTTTTACTGTAACTGTGATTATATTTTTGGTTTTCTATATCCTCTAAATTTTCTACAATAAAAGTGCTACTTGGATCATAAAACGCAGTTATCCAAAGACAAGAAGGCCCAAGAAGGCCTAGAGTACCCAATCCGGCATTCCCTTTCTCTTTTGCCCAGCCAGCTGGGTCTAAGAAGCCCCCTTGTTTTTCATACCTCGGTTTCCTGACACCATGGAGCTATCCATGCAGCCTCAAAGCACCTGCCAGAGAGAACACAACCACCGGGGAGGACATTCTTGGCTTCCTCACCTGTGGGCTAGGGCTGGCTATAGAGCAGCCTTTGTCAACCATGCAAGCTAATTTGCATGCAGCGTGGATCCCTTAATGCATTCTAATGGTCATGCATCCAAAGCCACAATAGTTTTTTTATAAAAAGAAAATTCACTGTGTGTGTGTGTGTGTGTAGTGTTTTGCCACAGCACCCACAAATTTTCATCCCCATTGATGCCATTCCAGTCTATACGGGGTGAACATTAGCTAGGTATTCTCCATGACTACTTCCTACAGACCTGTCCAGTCCCTCACTTGGAGAGAAGAGCGACCCTCATGAAGTAGACATCCTGGGCCCTTGAACACTCTTGAACTTCACTTCCTCAGCCAGGTCCAAGAGAATCAGAGACCCCCAGATCTAATACTCCACAGGCTCCCACAAGCTCTGGACTCCATTATGTGGTTTTTTTTTAGATTTATTTATTTATTTATTATTTATTTATTTATTATTATTTATTTATGATAGACATAGAGAGAGGCAGAGACAAAGGAGGAGGGAGAAGCAGGCTCCATGCCGGGAGCCCGACGTGGGACTCGATCCCGGGACTCCAGGATCACGCCCTGGGCCAAAGGCAGGCGCCAAACCACTGAGCCACCCAGGGATCCCCCATGGACTCCATTATGTTAAGAGGAACCCAGCAAGAAATCCCAAAACAGGGGATCCCTGGGTGGGGCAGCGGTTTGGAGCCTGTCTTTGGCCCAGGGCGCGATCCTGGAGACCCGGGATCAAGTCCCACGTCGGACTCCTGGTGCATAGAGCCTGCTTCTCCCTCTGCCTGTGTCTCTGCCTCTCTCTCTGTGTGTGTGTGTGACTATCATAAAAAAAAAAAAAAAGAAAAGAAATCCCAAAGCAGGAAGTGCTTATATGATCTCTGAGCTCTCTCTGATTGGGCTCCACCCTGGCCTGAAGACCCTTCCTTTGCCCCAGTGAGCACAAGGGATTCCAGGACTTGGGCCCAGGAATGCTCTTTTCCTCCTTACCACTAGGACCACAGGCTTTAAAGCCTGACCTACAAGAAGAGTTTGCTGGGAGCCCTCGGAGAACTGATCCAGCCAATTAAGCTGAGAAATTGCTCTCTGAATTTAACATGTCCATCAAGTCCTCTCTCTCTCTCTGACTTGGGCTGAGGCTTAGAGGTTATTTACTTAATCCAGCAAAAACTATATTGGGCTTCTCCCATTTCACAAGTTTATTCATTTTCAGTCAGTTTTGGCTTTTATTAAATTTAGTCTTATAAATACCTCATAAAACCACCCTCATTAATACTCCCCTGCTGTACTCACGCATTCCCACTCTGGAGCTGTTGCCTGGAATTGCTGTTAAGGGAACGGGCAAAAAAATCTCAGGCTGTGTTGTCTTTGGTGTACCTCGAGCCCCTACTTACAAATCTGTTTGTCCCTAACCTCTTTTCCAGAAAGGATTTAGAGCAACATGTGTGTATGTGCATATTCTCACAAGTGGAGAGATCCCCTCTGGGAAAGTCAAATTCCATGTGGATCATTTCCTCTCCCCCGAGAAGACCACCTATTACCCAGAGCATTGCTCTGGTTGGCTAGCCCACGCCAGGAGGAGCCCACACACATATGCACGAAGACAGAATTACATTTGGAGACTGGATATCATCTTTAATTATTAATGCCACAGCCCAACATCCTTTTTGTTGCTGTAGCATGTTGAGTGTGTGTGTGTGTGTGTGTGTGTGTGTGTGTGTGTGTACGTGTTCCTGAACAGATGAAGGGCCAGCAGAGACTCCCAAGCAGGTCTCGGCCAGTAACTACCGAGCAGCAACTGGAAGACAGTCTGTCTCCATAGTGGCACGGAGGCTGGACTCCTGCCTCCCTTTCTCCTGGACGCCTTTCCTGCATTCTGAGGGCAAAGCTGAGGCCTGTGCCAGCCCAGATTAAAGGGCTTCTTAGCAAAGATCGATCTTCAGTCCCCAGCCCTCACTGCCTCTGACCAGGGGGATGTCCCTGGGAAAAATGCAGACTGCTGGGCAAAGGTGGACAACCTGGGTCAGCCTTGGTCCCCGTGTCACACTGGGACAGCACCACAGAGGCCCAGCCCCGGGCGGAGAATCCGGAGCTTCTGGGGCCATTTGACTTGTTCCTCTCTCAGAGACCATCGGGGTGTAGCCCAGGTCCTTCCTGGGGCCAGCCAGAGAGAGACAGCCTCGGCCCATGATGGCCACACGAGCATCACTTCCAACCCACACCTAAGAGCCTGCTGTCCTGCCATCTCCGCTCTCCAGTTCCTAGTGTGCCCAGTAGGTCCACAGCCGACACGGCAGGGGAGATCAGCACGGTCGTGGGTCACAAGGAGGCCATGAGAGACCTGGGCTGAGCTGGAACTGCAGCCGTGTGCCAGCCTGAAGCCAGCCCTCTCCCCCATGGTCACCGCCAGCCAGAGCTCTTTGAAGTCGGCTGGGACCCCCGTAGGCAAGGCAGCAAGAAAACCGAGCTGGCTCCACCGTCCCATTTCCACCTGTTCTGGGCCTTAAGGAGGCAAGGAGCCCAAGTCCCCGGGACAGTGTTATCAGCTGTTGGGGAAGCACCGTTGTCCAGGTGAGGCCTCGGGCCGGAAGCTGTGCTTGTTCAGTGGGCTGGGATAGTAGGTGGTTGTGTACACGTTGGTCTGCTGCAACGGGTAGAAATTGGCTCTGTCATCGGGGATCAGATTATTCTTGTTCAGCGTCTGTGGGAGAAGGAAGGACCGAAGGGGAAGACGTAGGGAAGGATGGGGAGAGGGGGCAGCCAGGGCAAGGGGATTAGGAACCAGTCGATGAAAAAACATTCTGGCTGCTGACAGTTCACAACACCACTGTGCCCTTCCAAGTGCCCAGCCCAGCTATTCCCTGCTCAGGGTCAGAACCGCCGCACCCTTCACCCTGCTCCTCTGTGAAGGCTCCCACCTTGAACTCCATGGGTGTGTACTTCTCGTTCTTGGGGGTGCCCCCGCCCTTGTAGTGCAGGTGGTTGGGGGTGGCCGGATGGACGAGTGTAGATTCCTGGGACTGGCGCTGGCAGTGCTGGCAGGACAGGTACACTGCCAAGGTTAGCAGCCCAGAGCCCAGGAAGCAGGAGACACCTGTGGCTACCAGGTGGATGAGACTGAAGCCTGGGAGAGGCAGAAGCAAGTGGTAAGGAAAGGGCCACGGCGAAGAGGAGAGACTCCTGACTGCCTCCCACTGGGAAGCTCTGTGACAAAGAAAGGGCTTTGAGGCCAGAGCCAACGACAACAGGAAGGCTGGGCAGCCTGCCACCTGGGCTTCTCTCACAGGACACCTGGCTTAGGTCAGAGGAAGCCACCAGAGGGTGTGGAGGTGGGCGACTCTTCTTGCATACAGACTTGCTGACTGCCTCCTAGTTGGGGAGGAGGGGTAGAAAGACAGGGCCCGTGAGGTGGGGCAGGTTCCTCTTACCTCCACAGCTGGTGGCCTCCTCCATGCTAGAGGCAGGCAGGATCACTGCGGGAAGACAAGCAGAAAGGATATTGGGACAGGGAGGAGACAAGGGTCCCTCCGGGGCTCGGTCTATCTCCAGTAGGACCCTGGTCAGCACTGACCTGTGGGATGGGGGCTGGGGGCCTGCATGCCACTCTGTCCCTGCTCAGACCCTCTCTCTAAGAGGGGTCGGTGGATTCACTAGAAAAGAAGGGACCAGAGCCCAAAGCACGTGCACCTTCCCCCCCCGTTCCCATCCTAGACCCAATGAGACTCTTCTGAAGGGGAAGGAAGTTTGGGGTCACAGAGTAGTAAGGGTGGGTGTGAAGGACCTACCAGGAATCTCGCTGTAGGGACAGGGGCGGCTCTGGCTGCTATTCCCAGCACAGGTGCTGGGCCCCGGGACCAGGTCTTCACAGTGCCTGCTGCGGCTCTGGGCTCCCTCCTCAGTGCACGCGCTCCACTCGGACCACGGCGACCAGCCTTCTGTGGGTCGTGGGCTGCCATGAGCTTAGCCACCCTGGGACCCCCTGACGGGGATCAGAGGGATCCAAGGTGCTCCCCAGCCCCAGCCAGATGTTGTCCCTACCCGGGCAAGCCTGTGTGGCACACAGGGCCTCCTCTGTGTGCAGACCCAGACAGATGTCCTCGCCTGGGGAGGGCGCGGGGCTGGTGCAGGATCGGGTGCGTTGGTAGTGGCCTCCCCCACAGGAGGCTGAGCAGGGGGACCATGGGGTCCAGCAGGACCAGGCACCCCGCACTGCAAGGGGACCGGGTGTGTGACGGGGCTGCAGGTGCAGGGCCCAAGGCAGTCTTCCGCCCAAGCGCGAGCTGGGCCACTCTGCCCTGGGCCGGCCTGGCCCCATCGGCGGCACCACCCCACGACCCACCCTTAGGGCTGCCCCCCCCCTCTGGGGGTACTGGGGGGAAGGCAGGCTGCAGAGGAAACAGCAAAGCCCAGCTCCATTCCAATCAAGCTTCTTGTCTGGCCAATCCATTAGGGGAGGATAAAAGTGGCCCGGAGGACGCGGAACGGCCCTGCTGGGGGAGACGCCGCCGAGCCCCTGGGTCAGGGCGCAAACCTGCTCTAGGGCCCGCTGTACGAGTCGCAAACCAGAGGAGGCACGAGGTGTGGCCCCTGCCCCCCCCGCGGGGTTCCGCGGGCGCGGGTCACCTGGACAGGCCTGGGGGTTGCAGTCCTGGTACTCGGCCGCGTCGCCGCTGCACGGCAGGCCTCCGCTGCGGGGCTCGGGGTTCGTGCACGTGCGCTTGCGGACGCGGAAGCCCAGCTCGCAGGCCCGGGAGCAGGACGACCACGCGCCCCACGCCGCCCAGCCGCCGCTCAGCGAGCGCGGGGAGGTGCTGCCGCCGCGCAGGAGGTCCTCCACCAGGGCTGCGGGGAGACGCGTCAGCGCGGGCTCCCGCCACGCCCCGGGCACCCCGCCACCGCCGCCCCGGGCACCCCGCCACCGCCCCGGACACCCCGCCACCGCCGCCCCGGGGACCCCTCCACGCCCCGGGCACCCCGCCACCGCCGCCCCAGGGACCCCGCCACCGCCCCGGGCACCCCGCCACCGCCGCCCCGGGCACCCCGCCACCGCCCCGGACACCCCGCCACCGCCGCCCCGGGGACCCCTCCACGCCCCGGGCACCCCGCCACCGCCGCCCCAGGGACCCCGCCACCGCCCCGGGCACCCCGCCACCGCCGCCCCGGGCACCCCGCCACGCCCCGGGCACCCTGCCACCGCCGCCCCGGACACCCCGCCACGCCCCGGGCACCCCGCCACCGCCCCGGGCACCCCGCCACCGCCGCCCCGGGGACCCCTCCACGCCCCGGGCACCCCGCCACCGCCGCCCCAGGGACCCCGCCACCGCCCCGGGCACCCCGCCACCGCCGCCCCGGGCACCCCGCCACGCCCCGGGCACCCTGCCACCGCCGCCCCGGACACCCCGCCACCTCCCCGGGCACCCCGCCACACCCCGGACACCCCGCCACCGCCCCGGACCCCGCCACCGCCGCCCCGGGGACCCCGCCACCGCCCCGGGCACCCCGCCACACCCCGGACACCCCGCCACCGCCCCGGGACCCCGCCACCGCCGCCCCGGGCCCCGGTAAGGGGGGCGGTACCGTCGGTGTCGCAGGCTCCGGAGCCGTCGGCGGGGCAGCTCCGCGTCTCGGTCCTCCGGCGGCCCAGCTGCAGCCCGTGCGGGTCGGCCAGCGGCGCGCGGCACGTGAAGCGGAACCGCTGCTCCTGCCGCGCCCCGCCCTGCGTCACGTTCACCGGCAGCCACGGCGTCCACGGGGTGTTGCGCCGCACTTCGGGGCAGCCCTCGGGGTTGCACGTCTTGAACTCCTTCGGGAGGGGAGCGGGCGCTGGGCGGCCGGCCTGCAGGCGCGGGCCCACCCCCCGCAGGCCCGCCCCGGGGTGCAGGGCCACCCACCCCCGCCAGCCCTCCCCACCTCGGGGTGCAGGGCCGACCCCCCCCACCAGCCGTCTCCAGGCTGCAGGGCCACTCACCCCCGCCAGCCCTTCCCACCTCGGGGTGCAGGGCCGACCCCCCCCCCGCCAGCCCTCCCCACCTGGGGCTGCAGAGCCGCCCCCCGCGCCCCTCCCCCGGGCCTCACCACGCCGCAGCCGGGGCAGGAGTTGCCGTTCTCGCAGGCCCGCCGCCGCGACTGCACGCCGCCCCCACAGTTGCTGCTGCACTTGCTCCAGGAGCCCCAGGACGCCCAGAAGATGGGCACCGGGCAGGGCGCGTTCTCGTTGCAGAACCTGAAGGGAAGGGGGGGCAGTCATGGCTCTAGGGAGTGGGCACCGTTCCCTAAGGAGAGACGCGGGGTGCAGGGGGAGGGCCGGCGAGCCCGGGACCCCACCCGCAGCGCCAGCGCCCCCCGGAGACGCGGACCCGGACCCGGACCCAGGGCGCGCTCACCGCTCCTCGCGGCTCTTGCCCACGCAGATGCGGCCTCCGTGGCGGGGAGTGGGGTTGCTGCAGCTTCGCTGGCGGACCTGGAATCCGATCCCACAGGACGTGCTGCACGGGGCCCACGGGGACCACGGGGTCCACGCCCCGTTCCTGGGGGGTCACAGGAGACAGGGACACGTGAGCCCTAGCGCACGTCCCTATCGGGCCGGTGGCTTCTGTATTGTTGCCGCCAGCGACGCAGGCTCCTAAGCAGGCCGGCTCCCGCGGACCTAGTTATTCCTTTTTCCTTGTTCCTTCCTCAAACGTGTGTTGAGAACCTCTCCCGGTGGGTCAGGCTGTGCCCGGGCTGAGGGCGTGCAGGTAGGACGCGCGTGGAGCTACTCCCGGGGCAGAAGGACGCCTTCCCTAGAAAAGGCTCCAGTTGCCTTTGCAATCTGCAACCTGCGGTTCAGCCTTCTGGGTGGGGGGTCGCTTGCACTCAGACCCATGCTCCCCCCTGTTCTCCAGCACCCCTGCTTCGCTCCAGCCTCAGGCACCATTCACTGCTGAGCCTGCTTTGACTCCATGTTCAAGTTTTGGCTCCACCGCTTCCTGGCAACGTGAGCCTGGGCACGTTCCCGAAGATTTCTGTGCCTCCTAATACTCTTGATCTTCAAAGTAAGGATAATGATTGTGTTCCTACCCGGCGAGGTTGCTGTGACAGTTCAATCAATACACGCACATAGAATGATTTTAAGAGAGTCCAAGGTCGCACCTTCTAGAGGATGGCCATCGGGTCGGGCACCAGGCCTGCCTCCTTTGCCACCATCTCCTACTGTCCTTCGTGTTTGGAATAGTGAGGCCTACTGAGCCTGGGGTCTGTGACTCCTGCGCCTGCCCAGCTTCCCTCTTTGTGTAAAGAGCCCCCGCAAGGCGGAGACTTCTCTCACTAGCGTGGAAATTTCCAACCCCCCCCCACCCACCCAGGGCTCATGTTTTAGCCACCTCTCCAGTCCCCTCCACAGCCCCGAAGTGGCGTCTGTCCCTCTGCAGAGGGACACCTGCCTGGGATGCTCTATTCCACCCTCGCTCCAGTCCAAGGCAGCCACCATCCAAGTCCTGTGTCCTCACGTACCTGGAACAGTTGGCGATGTGGATGGCTGGCCCCAGGCAGTCTCGGCCCCCACAGCGAGGTCGGGGGGAGTCACAGGCTCGGGCCCGACAAAGGCAAGAGCCGGAATTATCCCCATCTAAGTGTTCACATGGTTGCCATGGTGACCATTGGCCAAAGCCCCCATCCCGAGTCACATTTCGCACCTGCAGATACACATCAAACAGGTCACACAAGGCAAGGGATGGGAAAGGCACCAGGTGCCAGGGGACATGGGGGATATTGATGGAGAGTCACAGCCTCAATCACGGGGGGGGGGGCGGGTGGAGAGGTCCCAGGTGGGGGGCATGAAACGGTTCTCACAGGACACGCTGTTATGTTCTGGGTCCAGAGGCTCATGTTGGAGCTGTCCTCCAGTGTGCTGCAACGTTGCTGCTTCCCGTCCCAGCCGCAGTATGGGTCCCGGGCCCCTAGGCACGCCCTGCCGGACAGAGGTCCTGAGACTCCAGGGTGCTGGTCTCCCAGCTTCCCTCGTAGCCCATGAACACACCTAGCCACTCCCCTCTTGGCGCCCTTATCCACCCCATTGCCCTCCACAGTAAGAACTAAGCTCACTGAACACTTAGTGTGTTCCAGTAATCATTTTAAATACTTTACAAGCATGAATTAATTTAATGCAACAATCCACTGCAGAAGGTACTGATATTATTCCTGTGTTATATGGAGGAAACCCGGAGAGCTGAACGAGGACTCAAACCCTTGTCTTCCAGAGCCCACACACTTAACCTTGTCTTCCCCAAGCCTGAGTGCCCCATAGTCCTCATCTAGGGCCACAGAAGAAGATGTAGTGAACAGAAATCCAAAGATGTAGTGCCTCTCGGTCAGAGACCGTGATAATAGAGCCATAAAACATTCGTGATGGGAACCTTCTTAGAGATGGTCTGGCCTAGTGGTTCTCAACCCGAGCTGCACGTTAGAATCACTAAAGAAGCTTCTATTTTTTATTATTATTATTTTTAAAAGATTTTACGTATTTATTCATAAGAGACACAAAGAGATTAGAGAGGCAGAGACAGAAAGAACCAGAGGAAGAGGGAGAAGCAGGCACCATGCAGGGAGCTCGATGCGGGACTTGAACCCAGGACCTGGGGATCATGCCCTGAGCCAAAGCAGACGCTTTAACCGCTGAGCCACTCAGGCGTCCCTTAAGAAGCTTTTAAAAAGTACTGATACCTGCCCCCTCCCATATAAAACTCTCTGGGGATGGGGAGGTTTTAAAAGCTCCTACATAATTCTAATGGGACCCAAGTTGAGTAACTGGGATCCACAATACAACCTTTTTGTTGTAGGAAGGAAGAAACAGTTACAGAGAAGGAAGAGGAGTTTTCCGCAGATCACACAAATTACAGATGGCAGAGCTGGGGCTTGAACCCAGATTTCCTGGCCACGATACTTCCACCACACTCCTGCCTCCCAGCTGGAGGCTGCGTCTGACTTCACCCACTGAGTGAACATAGGCCCATGTCTCCAAACACGGGCACAAGGGCAGGGGACACCTAGCATAGTGTAGGGTCCCCTGGGGCCTCCACATGCTTATGCTGCTAAGTGGCAGGAACCAGAGTCTAGTGCGTTAGCATCATGAGGATGAGCTCAGCCTGCTAAGAGAGGGGTCATGTGTCCCAGGTCCCCCTTCCCGGGCCTCAGGACTGGTCTATCTGTAATAACCCAGAAAAGGTACGGTTCACATACCAATGAATGCCCCAAATGCCTCCACTTCTCATATTGTAGGGCTCCTTTCTTCCCTTTCTCCTTCAGACTCATTCATTATATCCTTTACAGTTTTTGACAACAACAACAACAACAACAAATTAATTCTGGGGGTGCCTGGCTGGTGGAGTCAGAAGAGTGTGTGATGCTTGATCTCAGGGTCACGAGTTTGAGCCCCACACACTGGTTTGGAGATCACTAAAAATAAATAAATAAATAAACAAACAAACAAACAAATAAATACTTTTAAAAACAGTTATATCTCTACTAATAAGACTTCAAGGAGGAGAAAAAGAGTATGGAAATTATGGAATCAGGATTTGCTGTTCATTGCTAAGCAGAGTATCAGATGCTGGAGCCTGAAGGAAGTTCCCTCTGCCCAGGGGACCCCACTGCCAACCCCAGGTGATACCCTGTATCCCTTCTGCCTCCTTTTCCCAACTTCCACCCCTCTTACCAAGCCTGGATGCTCCACAGCAGTGGGCCTGCAAGAGAGGGTCTAGAGAGAGCACTGGGAATGTGTAAGAGATCAGAGGTTAGGATGAGGAAAAGGCTTCAGGGAAAGAAGGTGCTGGACTGCAAGGAGGGTGAGGGAATCCACACCATGACGTGACTCTGCAGAGGGATTTTCGATTGGCCAAAGGGGCCAAGGATGCCAAGGGTTAAAGGAATACACGGGAGAGTCAAGAGTTTGCTCCTTTTGGTGTTTCCAGGATAGAATCTTTCCTCTCAAAGCCTCAGGGCGAGTCTCCTGTCAGGTGAGTTCTTTATTTTCAGTGAGTTCAATGGACCATGTCAGGTTCCCAAGACAAATGGGGTGATATGAGAGAGCTTACAAAGAAGAGGGTGGGGCTTCCCCGTGTTGCCAGAGGAGGCTGAAGCAGACAATGCTGCCCCTTGCTCAGGCAGCCCATGACCTCATGTAAGGGATGCGATGGCTGGGGCTTCAATGGGTGAGGGCCCTGCTGGACCCCAGTAAGCACCCACTGGCCCACCCGGGAATCCAGAATGCTCATCTGTTACTCAAGTATCTGTTTCCATTTTATCCACTCAAGGGCAGTTTGTGTAAGCTGTACAACGTTAGTGTGTTCATATTTTTTTCATTTGGGATCAATGGTTTGATGTGGGGGTGCTTCACCAGCAGAATGCATCAAACTAGACACCAGGGGACTAGATACAGTACATATGCAAAGTAGTCCCAGCAACATGTGCTTTTGAGATTCTGCTCTCCGGCTGACATTTGGACCAAATTTGCTGCTAGCAAATGCAGCCAATCACAAGTCAATGAAGCCCACTCCTGAGAAGCAAACTCCCGAAGTGGCTGATACGGCATTTTATAAGCAACATGAATTAAATGAAAGAGAGCCATGACTAGCGATTAATGATAATAGTAAATAAAATTCTATTCATCAAAAACAAGCCTGCCAGTAGATAAAATGGTTAAGAGCAGAAAATGTGAAACAGTTTTATACAAGATACGAGCAGAAGATTCTGGAGGAATGTAATTTGTCTCATGCTACTCCTTTCATCTAGGGTCTAACCAGTTCCAGAAAAATGGTTCCCAGTTTTGGCTACAAATTAGAATCTCCTCGTGATGTTTTGAGAAGCTTCAGCAAACAAACAAACAAACAACAACAACAAAAAACACTTATATCTGGTCTTCTGGACCAAAGTAGGCCCAGTCACTGGAACCTTTTAAACACTCTGTAGGTGATCCTAAAGAAGAGCATGATTGAGCATTTCTGTTCTACGGCCACAGTCAGGGTTCTCAAGCCAAGAGATGAAGTCCCTTGTCTTCCCAACCCATGACAGGAGAAGAAAGGAAGGAAGAAAAGAAAAACACAGGGTGGATGCTGGCCCCAGCACCCCCACTCCGTCTCCCTCATCCTCTCAGCTTGTTCCCAGTTCTTCCAGATGAGAAAGAGACTAGATTCTCCCCCTGCCCTGCCCTCCTCTGGCCCTGGCTGCCCGAAGCGGCTTGCACGACTCCCCTGGAGTCTCTTCTCATCCACATTCGCTGTTTTGGGCCAAAGACCGCTCCAAAGCTTACGGAGTAGGGAATGTTCTTAAGAAAATGAAAGCTCCAAGGAGAGCATTAAAGTGTGTCTGACTGTAAGAATGGGGAGCTGCTGAGGGTTCCTTTCATAAGAGCAGCCATTAGGCCAATAATATATCACCATGTCTTTTTTATTGCAGTGTCTCAAGCAGCCATTACAAAAGGGAACAGGTCCTTCCTTGGGCTGGGAGGCAGGACAGAGATGGATGGTGAAGGTGAAAGCAGGAGGATTCGAGCGCCAGAGCCAGAGTCGCGCAACGGGAGCTGTCCAAGGTGGAGCGTGGGCGCGAGGGGCCATTCCTTAAGGTGGCAGTGGAGGAAGACCCAGATTTCCTTTCAGGGACGGAGTTTGGGTGGAGATTCTCGGAGCCACCCTCCTGAGGGAGCTGGTGTAGACACCCCCACGCCCCCTCCAGTGCAGCATGAAAGGCATGCCAGGAGGAGGAAGGGGGAGGTTCATGCATAAAACACTGGCTTGGTAGAGCCAGTCAGCAGCTCATTCCCTCTGCCCCACCTCTCGTGAGCCCTGGTCTCTCTCTCTGGCCAGGACAGAGTCTTGGTTATGCCCCCACGGGGCTGAGATTTGCCTAAGCAAAAGGAGGGGGCTGGAGACAGCCCCCTGGATTCTGGGCAGGGTGGGGTGGGGCGGCGGGAGGCGCTGAAAAGGTCTCTGCTAGTCCACCCTCATCCTCCTGCCAGCTTTGGAAGGAATGGGGGGAAATGCATGAAATGTCTCCTAGGACACAGTAAAACCCTGTGACAATCCGGCCCACAACAGCACAGATTCTGATACGGTGTGACAGTTGGCTTATAGACTCTGGAGAGCACAGATGGGTGCTACACGGCCTCGCTCTGGTCATTGTATTAACTTTGCAATGATGAGATCTTCCATTTTCAGATCCACCTGGAGCCTTATAGCAGGGTCTCAATCGGTTGCATAGCAATTCAGGAATCCAAATAGATGAAAGTATCAGACTCCAAACTGATCTCTTTCTACCTTGCTGTCCCACCTGGCCACGCTAGGCAACCTCCCTGTCCCTTCTCTGCAGCATCGTGTGAGAGGGGAAATGCCCCGGCATCTTCCTCCTCTGGGTCCACTGCAGACTTCCTATCTGGCCTGGAGCCACACTAGCTCACCCGGGCCAGCCGTCTGCCCCTCGACAACAATGCTGCTCACCACTGTCTGATTGACCTTTGTCAAACACCTATTCACGCTGCCTGTCACTCCACTCCTCTGCTCAAAGATCACTTCGGGGCCCACAGCCACAGACTCAGATCAAACCCTCCCAGCTGGCTTCGGTCCCACTCTCCACTCTTCTCCTGCACCAGCGTCCTCTCAGGCCAAAGAGTCAATCAGCTCAAGGATCAGTCATGTGTGCAAGGCCACTCTGTGCCTTGGGCTGGGCGTGACCCCCTGCTGAAGCATAGAAAGTACTTGGTTTTGCTCAAGTGGGTTTGCCTTCAAGGATTTATAACCTCCTAAAGAGCAAGACACACTAAAAAGTTTCACACCAACACAAGAGTTAAAGAATACAAGATATGGGGCAAAGGCCGTCAGCGGACAGCCTGTGATTCATGCCAAGTGGTGCTGCCGATACTCAATGTCACAGGTGCGGAGACTCCAGGGAGCCCAGGAGGCTGCAGGGCCTCTACATGCAGAAGAAGCTATTCCCCTCTTCTCTCCACCCTAGCGACCGCCTAGGACTTGCAGGGCAGGCGCTTCATGAGTATGATTCCCAATCCTTACAATAGCTCTGCCGAAATTAAGTATCATTTTTTTCCATCACAATTTCCTCTTATTTTCCCCCGAGGAGAGATCTTCAAAGGTAAAGGACCATATAGCTAGTAGATGATGGAGCGGAGGGAGAAGCCCAGGTGTGTCCAATTCTGTCATGGTAGCCCTGCCTGCTATACCCCCCTCACACGTCCACCACAGGCCACGGTTGGTCTCTCCAGCCAGACATCCACAGTGCTGAGGGAAATGTGAGTGTGCTAGGCCCGTTTCATCTTGTCTCCTTTCTCTCACATCAATGGTCCTACAAAGTGCTCTGAGCATGGTAGGCCTTACTAACTGTTTGGTGTTTTGCGGATGGAACCCCATGGTGGGGCTGAGGGGAGCCTGAGTGTCTGGCCACTGTTCTCCCTTTCTTCCTCCCTGGCTGCCGCACCCAGAGCATCCAGCCTCCTCCCCTGCCCTCGGGACCTCTGCGCAGCTCCCAGCACACGCCACAGGGGCTGGAGAGCGACCCTCAGCAGCAGGGGTACCATTTGTTTCTCAAATCTCGAGGACAGATGGGCACAGCCAGGAGGCTTCTGTGTTGCAAAGGCCACAGAAGCCCACGTGGCTGTGGCGATGCCAACTAAGGCAGCTTTTGATTATCTCAAAAATGAGGGGGCACAGCTCGGGGGAGCTTCACATGGTAGGATTCTGAGATACGTTTCCATTTGGCTTTTGTTTCCCCCCTGAAATGCCAGTGCCAGTATTGCCAAATTCATGAAGCCACTTGAAGCTAAGGTCTCAGAAGCAGTTGGGAAGCAAATACAACCAACAGCTCCACATGGTACCTCACCTCCGCCCACCCCCACCCTCCCAAACACACACACCAGGTCTCTCTGCCTCTTCTAAGTCAGGAAGGAAGGAAAGCAAAAATCTGGTGCTGACTCACAGCATGTCTCCTATCTCCCTGCACATCTGGGTAGGAAGTGCTGTGGTTTCAAAGATGAAGACCTTTCTCTGAATTAAAGGGACCGAGAATGGGCAGCCCGGGTGGCTCAGCGGTTTAGCGCCACCTTCAGCCCAGGGCCTGATCCTGGAGTCTCAGGATCAAGTCCCACGTCGGGCTCCCTGCATGGAGCCTGCTTCTCCCTCGTCCCATGTCTCTGCCTCTCTCTCTCTCTCTCTCTCTTTCTCTCTCTGTATATCATAAATAAATAAATAAATAAATCTTTAAAAAAAAAGCGGGGGGGGGGGGACGAAGAATAAATCAAGAAAGGTAGGGCAGCCCGGGTGGCTCAGGGGTTTAGCGCCGCCTCTGGCCCAGGGCGTGATCCTGGAGACCTGGGGTTGAGTCCATGTTGGGCTCCCTGCATGGAGCCTGCTTCTCCCTCTGCCTGTGTCTCTGCCTCTCTCCCTCTGTGTGTCTCTCATGAATAAATAAATAAAATCTTAAAAAAAAAAATCAAGAAAGGTAGAGAAGGCTGACAGGCCCTAGCTTTGGGGTTGAGGAAAGGGTTAACAGCAGCCCCCCTCATCTGCTAAAGCCCACACTCCCCCAGGCAATGAGGAGTGGTTCATGCAGACTATCCCAATTAACCTTTATGAAAACCCTGCAGATAGTTTATGAGGAGGAACCCGAGGTTCAAAGTGACTGGTCCAAAGGCAAACAAACTGGAGACTGGGCCAGGATGCAGGATGCCAGCCAGGTGGCTCCGGAGCTCTGCCTCTGAGAGCCACCTCCAAGGGGCTCTACCTTGGGGACCTCCCCCCCGCCCCCGCCCCCGCCCCGGCTCCCCGCCCCGGCTCACCCCTGGCTGCGGTAGGCCGCGCACCTCTCCAGCGGCACCCGCAGCACGCCGTCGCTCAGCCCCACGAAGAGCGCGCGGGCGCTGTGCAGGATGCGCAGGCTGCGCAGGGGCTCGCGGCGCCCGGGGGGCAGGACGTGCAGCTCCTCCAGGTAGCAGCCGCGGAGGCTGCGGCTCGTCGTGGACAGGGCCTTCAGGATGGTGCCCGACTCTGCAGGGGCGGAGGAAGGTGGCCTCGTAGGCCCAGCCCGCACCCCCCCCTCCACCTCCACCCCCCCCCTCCAGCCCGGCTGGGCGGCCAGGGCTCACCTGTGCCGATGTAGAGCACGTGGTAGAGCGTGTCCTTGGCCTGCACAAGGTCCACCACGAGGTGTGAGAAGCGCACGCTGTCCTGGGTGACACAGGGCTCGGGGGTCACGGGCTGCACAGCCTCGCTCATCAGGAACAGGCGCTGCGCGTCCTGCAGGCTGCGCTCCGTCAGGTTCTCGTTGGGGCCCACCTCTGGCAGGGTGCCGCACTGCCGCGGGGTGGGGGGTGAGGGGGGTGTCACGCGTGCCCAGCCCCCGGGCTGCCAGCCTCCTATCCCTCTCCTGCCTCATAACCCGGGGGGCCACCGGCAGGTTCTGATTCTCCAATCCCCGCTCCTTCACCCCCAACACCCCCCCCTTTGGGTTCCCTGCAACCCCCTCCAGGGAGAGATGTCTCTTCCTTGAGAACTAAGGGACCATGAGGCTGGGAAGATGGGGAGGAGGTCCCTGCCAGGGACGTGAAGATGGAAAAGGGGCCAGGTTATCTACAAATGAATCATCTGAGTGTGTTTAACAAGTGTCCAGGGATTTCACACTGTCCCCGTAGGTGTTCCTCCCCCTTGCTGGGCCACAACCTGCCTTCCCTCTCCTGCGTCCCTACCAGCTCAAAGTTCTTACGCCTCCTAAACCAAAGCTGGAGGGCAACTACCATTTATTGAGCACTTACTACATTCCAGGCACTGTGTCGGGTGCATATTTAAGCCTTGCGCTTCTCTTAGAGGTTGAGAGTATTATCTCTAGTACCCGACAGGGGTAAAAAGACTCCGGGAGGTTGGGTGACTTGACCCAGGTCAAGGTCACACAGAGGGAGGGCTAGATCTGGGTCAGGATTATCTCCCCGCAAAGCCTGAGATCTTCCTAAACTCTGTACTGCCCTGCGGGCAGGAAGTTGGGTGGATTCGAAAGTTAACCATCCTTAGCTTCCTTTGCCCCATGGCCCTTTCCTCTTCTCCATCACAGCACGAGGGATGCTCAGATTACCCAAGGCTGGGCCTTGACCACTCCTGGCACTCTGACCCTCCAGGAATCAGCACCCAGGCTGGGTAGACTGAAAGCAAACTCCAGCTAAAATCTCGCAATTCTGGCCAGACAGCTGTGAGCGCTCTCCCAGCTCCCTATATCGCGTCTCCCTGGAGGTGGGAAGTCCCATTTAGAGATGGCTCGGAGCATGCTCCATTGCTCTGTGTCCCCCCAGCCCCTTCTCACTCCACCGTCTTAGGGAACTATGGCAGTCTCCGCCTATGGGTGCGGCCCGCTTGGGTGTGCCAAGGAGCTGGGAATCAGCTGGGGGCTGGTCCTATAAGAAAAGCTGGTCTGTGAAGAGAGGGAATGGGGAGGAGGAGTTGTACCTGAAAGTTGGGGATGGGGTTAGCGATGGGGAGCCAGGCGGCCCTGGGGTTCTCCTGGTAGCGAAATGGGCCATTGAAAGCCTGGGAGATGGCACTGAGGTTGAAGGCGCAGACAGCAGAAGCGGCGATGCTGTTTCTGAAAGGCAAGAGGTGGTGGGATGCGGCCCTCCCTGCGGGCCCGGGTGCCCTGCGATCCCACAGCCAGCCGGCAGGACCTAGCGTGAGCCCCGGGCTTCGCACACCACGCGGTGTCTCAGAAGGAGGAGGTGCGGTCCTCACACTCCGGAAACGCTGGGAAAGGCCAGTGATGAGAAGCCCTGGGGGGTCACTCTGTGCTACTGCCTCGTCCCTTTCCCTTCTCCAGGGGGACGGTCACATAAAGTGAGTGTTTTCCCAACGTTTAGCCCATAGCCCACTGTAAGAAATACACTCCACGTTACAGCTCCAAAGAACTCCCACACTGAGCACACACCTCTATAAAGAAATCTCATGAAACAATACCCTTACTAAGTGCATTGTACTCGTACTCGGCTATTTTTATTCCACTCTATTCTGCTTTCTTCATTTTATTTTACGTTGTTTCAAGCTGGTTATCCAACCACTGATTCATGCTGCAGCCCACAACACCCGATGACCTCTTAAGACCCTTTCAGTCCCAGGATCAGGTGTTTTATGAGTCTGATGGGAACAGACCACTCTGCCCAGCGTCTCCGGTTTTGTTCTCGGCATTTAGTCCCTCTCCAAAATGTGTCCATCACCCTCCCGGCCCTTTCTGCCTGGCCTCGCCCCATCATCTCCGGCTGGATGCTGTGCTGATCTCGTGACTGGCCTTCCCGCAGCCCGTCCAGTCTCCTGAATCCATTCTCCACACAGCAGCCACGGTGAACATTTCAGATTGCGTATCCCAGCTGGTCTCTGGCTGGCTCCAAGCCCTTCAATAATTCCCCCTTTCTCTTAGAATAAAGATCAAAACCCTTAAACAGTCTGGAAGGACAAAATTCTTCCTGTTTCTCCTCTTCCTTACCCTCCAGGCTCCTGCCACACTGGTCTCTTCAAACATTTCCGTCTTCCTACTCCAAAGCTCTGTGTGTGTTATTCTCTTGGGCTGGAATGCTCCTCTCCCCTAGTTAATTCCCACTCATCCTGTAGATGCCACTTCCTACAGGAAGCCTTCCCTGATCACCACCCCTCCATACTGGTAAAGGCTTCCCTGCACACTATCCTTTCCCTCTCTAGCATTTATCACAGTTAAACTTGGGTGTTTGATAACCACCATTTCTAGAAGGGCAGAGCCAGGTCTACTTTTGCTCACTGGCACCCCTGCTTCCCTCCCTCTCCCATCACGACAAGCACCTGGCACGATACATAAACTATTGACCATCCGAAGCAATGTCATCATTTCCCCCTGATGCCTCTCCAGCAGCGCCTGCCCCTTGCTCCTGGCTGCCCACTTTCTGGTGCTGACTGCCGGGCCGGCCACTGAGTCCTGGCTGTCAGCTCATGGCCTGCGTGGGCTGTGATGCATGGGGTCCCCCTGCTTCGGATGGCCTCTCCGCTCCTGTTTACCAGTTTTACTCCCATCCCTGTCCATCCCCTCAGACGGTGCTTCCTATAGCCAGCCTGGCCCTCCTCCGAGCCCTGCTACCTGGGGCTCAGGTGAGCCCACAGCGCTCCAGGCCCATATGCTTCTGAGGTCCTTACAGAGAACCCCACGCGGCATCCTGTGCAACAGACGTGTTCCTCGGTCTCCGCTGCCCACTCAGCATTCTGTGCGTGAGCATCACCTGGGTGGGCCAGCCTTGCACGGGAGGTGGTGGGAGGACGGCCTGGCGATCCCGATCCCCAGGACGATCCCCAGGACGGCTACCCTTCTGCACACCCGGGGGCACGGGGCCCCCGTTCCCAGCCTGCGTTCCCCGCGCCATCAGGACTGCCAGGAGACTCTCCCGCTTGGCTTTAGCAGGCTCAGGGAGTCCTGCGGTTGGAAGGCACCAGAAGGCAGCCGTTCTGAGCTTGCTCGCCCATAACGGGCTGCTCCTGCACCTAGGGGCTGCCATCCCCTCGTCCAGGGCAGGCTGTTTTCCTTTCACCGCCAGCAATTTCCTCCTCCACGGAGCCATAAGCTGGCTCCATTTATTTCTTCAGATTTGGCCTGGGCTTGCCCTTGGCTGCAATCGGGAATAAGTGCTCCCCACTTTGGCCTGGGCTTGCCTTTCCCCGCAATCAGGAGTAAGTGCTCCCCAGTGCGCAAGCAGCAAGGCGCAGCAAGTAGGGAGTGGCTGGGAGCACCTTACCCCCTAAGACGGGCTGGAGAGCAGCTGCCCTGGGGGGGGGGGCAAGGCCCGCACTCCCCATCCCACAGAAGGGGAGAAAGGCCCGGAGAGGGAGCCGCGCACCCCTGCAGCCTGCCAGGCGGGGAGGGGAGGGCGGAGGCCAGGGACTCACACGTTGGTGGTGAAGACCCCATAGATGAGGTCCTGCTCCGGCAGGTGGAAGGCGCTCTGCAGCTCGTTGTAGTAGAAGGGGACCTCGCCCGGGCGGGAGCAGTTGAGCCGGGCCTTCATGAACGTGGTCCACGTGTCCTCCAGCAGGAAGCGGCCTCCCACGTCGTTCTTGCACACTCGGGCCACGCGAGAGTACACCGTGCGCCCGCAGTCGTGCTCCACCGCGTTCTCCCGCAGGAAGAAGTAGGCGAAGAGCCCGATATCGTAGGCTGCCACAAAGTTTGGCTCTGGGGGCGGGGGGCAGAAGAGGAAGGGGGGGTCGGGCCTGAGCCTGGAGGACGTGGCTATTTGTTTTCCCACATGGGGATCCTGACACCCCTGGACAATTTGGTGGCCTGAAGGCTCTAACTTCATAGTTAATGAGCGCTACTGAGCGCTCACGGCATACCAGGCCTTATGGCAAGTACCCGGAAGATCCTCTTAGCCACCTAGGACGGAAGTCCCGTGACTATCTTCATATTCCAGATGAGAACATGACAGCAGAGAGAGGTCAAGTACTTGCTCGGGGCCGTGCAGCCGGTCAGTGGAGAAGCAGGAATCCACCTCCAAGGGAAAGGAAACGCCTACCACCCTCTCCCAATCTCTTCTTTCCGTAGCCCTTTCTCCTACTTAATTCCCAACTCCTCCTCTGCCCTCAGAGCCTCCTCTCCACCTGTTCTGGTTACACCTGTGATTTCATCCGGAGTCCATCTCCGACATGCCACGGTCCTTGGGCCAACATCTGCCCGACTCGGGGCCTCTGGACAAAGCCAGTGTGATCGCTTTCAGAGGGTGGGTGGGAAGGAGGATGGACAGGGGTCAGGGTGGGCTGGCAGGAGAACCCCCAGCCCCCCTGGCTGCACCCCCTTACCGTTGAGCCACTTGGAGTTGTACTGGGCGGTGCGAAGTGGTGGCCCGCTGCCCAGGCTGCGGTAGATGGCGGGGTCCCGACCTGAGAAGTCAATGACGGTGGCCGCATAGAGCTCCCCCTGAGAGGAGATGACAGCTGTGGAGTTGTGGCGTGGGTCGTAGGGGCAGCGGGCCACACCATTGATCTTCTCTATGGTCCGGCTGAGGTTCCCCACCTGGGGACGATGGGGAGACAGGGGCACTTTTCCCTGAGACCCAGGAGCCGTCCTTTCCCACCCCCAACCCCAGAGTTTGCTTCCGCCTGGGTCCCTGGTCTCTCTAGGCCTCTCCCTGTCTCCAATCTCCTCCTCACCTCCCCACCCCCAGCCCCCAGGGTCCCTCTGAGGGAGCTGCCACCCCGGAGGGAGGAGGTTGTACCAGGAGCTCCATCTCCCTCTGTTCCCTGCCCCCCCCCACTCAGGCAGGATCCTCCAAGGTGACCTTGATGCTAAAACACAGCAGGCCCAGGTAAATTCGAATGCTGATGAATGAGGAATAATTATTTAGCGTAAGTATGTCCCAAATCTTGCGGGAGAGATGCTAAAATATAATTTATTGTTTATCTGAAACGTAACCGGACATTCTCTTTGAGTTGTTTCTGCTACATCTGGCAGCCCCGCTCCAAGGCTGTGTGGAGCCTGGAGGAGGGAATCTCGTGCCCTCCTTGGGTGGCCTTACCCTGAGGGGGCCCCACCTGTCTGCTGGAGCACACCGGGGAAAAGGCATTGGTCCCACACAGGAACACTTTCCGGCCAGTGACAATCAGGACCCGCACGTAGTTCTGACACTCCTCCTAAAGCAACAGTGACAGAGAAGTAATAGAGGAACAAGCGCACCAGGTGTGGGGCACCAGGTGTGGGGGGCTTTCCTTCGCATCACTGCGCCACAAACATTTGAAAACGCTGCCCTCTGCCCCAGATGTGCCCTGCTCTGAAGTTTGGGTTGCATCTGCCGACCTCCCCTGCTCTCATACCCCCCCCCCCCCGGCCAGCTGCCCGCACCGTGCCTCAGATGCTCAGCGTGGAGGCCTTACCTGCATCCAGAGCGCCCCGCTCCTCCAGGCTGGGCCTCTCACGCAGGTGACCTCAGCCCACACGGTGCCCCCCGTCCCCACAACGACAAGCCTCCTGCCAGCTCTAAGCCAGGCCCTTGCACCACTGGAGCCACCTACCTCAGTCTTCCCTTTGCTTTGGCAGGAGCGGCGCGTGTCCTCGTTGGAGGCCCACTCTGTGGCCTGTGGGAGGAGCACACAGACATGACACGGCTGCGCCACTCCCCGCCGTGGCGGGCAGCAGTCAGGGTGGGGAGTGGACCAGAAGCTGGGAAAGGGTCAATGCCAGCCAGCACGGTAAGGGCTCCCTTCACTAGTCCACGTGGACTCAGAGGCCAGCCAGGTCTCCTCACTCAGAGACCTTAAGGAGGATGTCCCCTCAGTCCAACTCCCTGCCACCTGCTTGGGGCAGGGAAGCCTCGAGTAACAACATCCTCATGCTGAGTGATGCCCATGCAGCTCTGTCCTAGGATCTCCTCCTCTTTCCTTTCCCAGGTCAGCCAGGGAGCTGGAAGGGGCCAGGGAAGACCTCGAGGACCACCCCAGACCCAGAGTGAGAGGTGGAAAATGTGCCTCCAGTGTGTGCCAGATGTCCCTAAGGTGAATGAGAGGCAGGCAGAGAGGAAGAGCTACCTTTGCAAACCCTAGCGACAGATCTACTTAATTTTCCCACTGTTAGCCTGGAAAGGTTTTTTTTTTTTTTCTTTTTTTCTTAACAGACGAAGGAACTCAAATTCTGTGAGACTTGCTGCTGCTATGTGGTGAGATGGTATTGGAACCCATATTCTTGAGTCAAAGTCTCTGTGTGTTTTTTCTCTTTATCCCACTGTCTCAGGACCTTGGGCTTCCCATTTCTTAATTGCTACCCCTCTCCTCGACTCTGTGCTGTCTGCTTCCCTTGGAGCATTACTCACGCTCTCGTGGGGTGCTCGGGGGTACAGCCTTCGCTCAGGGACTCCTGTTCCCAAGTGCCCATGGCATCAGGAGAGGGCTGTTTCCCAGCAAGGATCCCCGCTTCCTTCCCCTTCCCCTATTCCGTCTCTACCCTCTGACATCCCTCCCAGCCTCTGAAGAGCAGCTGCAGGGAGGAGCGCCACCCTCCAGGTCCAGGCAATGTCAGCAGCCCTGGTGTGTAGCTCATTATATATTTCTGGGTCACATGTATAAACATGAACCTCCCTACCTGTCCTGGGAGAGGCAGAAGTGAGCAAGCAGGTCTTCTATTCAAAGAAGGGGGGAGGGATCCCTGGGTGGCGCAGCGGTTTACCGCCTGCCTTTGGCCCAGGGCGCGATCCTGGAGACCCAGGATCTAATCCCACGTCGGGCTCCCGGTGCATGGAGCCTGCTTCTCCCTCTGCCTATGTCTCTGCCAATCTCTCTCTCTCTGTGACTATCATAAATAAATAAAAATTAAAAAAAAAAAGAAAGACAGGATAGAAGACATCTCCTAATCTTTAAAAAAAAAAAAAAACCAAACAAAACAAAACAAAAAACCAACCTGCTTTTAATTTCTTGTAAAGCTCCTTCGAGCCTTGAAGTCCCTGCCTGCAGGGCCCCAGGGCCAGGGTGTGGGAGGAGGAGGGTGCTGAGAGAAGGAGCATCACAGCTCCAAGACGGCTACTTCACTACTTCAAGGGGCAGAGGGAGGGCTGACTCTTGCAAAGCCTGGATTCAGGAGCTGAGGGACAAGTTGCTCAGGCTCCCATCAGACCTAGGAGCAAGCTGGGCTCATCCAAGCCAGGCCTGGAGCTTAGACAGTATCTTCTGCTCCCAGACCCTGGAGGGCAAACGACCCCTGGCATCTAGCTGCAGAGCCATGGGGTTTATCTGGACAGTGGAGCCACTGTCCTCCTCGGGACCCCATCAGCTCCCTGGCTGAGGCTGATGTGAGAGGGAAGATGGATAGAAAGAAGCAACGTCAAGGCCGCCCTGGAGCCTGAAAAGAGCAATGGCCCACGGATGATGCTGCAGATGTCCTGGCCCAAAGCCCCGGACAGTGGGTGGCGGTGGGGGATGAGGGGTTGGTGGGCAGAGGGCCCTTGCTCATCAGCGGGTGGGAATTCCCCTGGGTAGGTAGGTGGGACAGCCGTTCACAATCATAAGCAGTTAAAGTCACACTGAGCCGAACACCCAGACAGGCACTGTAAAATACGTAGATTTCTGCTCATTTTACAGGGGAGGAAAATGAAGCTCAGAGAAGTCAGGCAATTTGCCCAAGGTCACAAAGCTAGTCAGCAACAACCCCAAGATGCAAACCCAGACAGTTGACACCAGAGCTGAGCTCTCTCTGTTACATCCTGCAGCTTCTCACAGTGAATAGATTTTTCAAACCCAAAGTTAGAACATATGGCCTGAAAAGGATATGTATATTTATAATGATGACAGCACAGAACAGGCTTGTTGGAGTCATTTTTAAATTTTTTATTTTATTTTGAAAATTATTTATACCCAAGTAATGATGTACAGAGTTGAAAAAGTCAAATGATATGAAAAGGATTATAAAAAAAAAAAAAGGCAACCCACTCCTCCTCCACTCCAATCCCATTTCCTAAGGACAACTAGGTCCTTTTTTTTTTTTTAAGATTTATTTATTTATTTATAATAGACATAAAGAGAGAGAGAGAGAGGCAGAGACACAGGAGGAGGGAGAAGCAGGCTCCATGCCGGGAGCCCGACGCGGGACTCGAGGATCATACCTTGGGCCAAAGGCAGGCGCTAAACCACTGAGCCACCCAAGGATCCCCCAACTAGGTCCTTTTAACTGTTTCTGTATGTTTGTGTGTTTTAATATAATTTCTTTTAATTTTTCTCAAAAATATGTATCAATCTCAGACTTTCTCTTCTGACTTACTATTACAGAGGTAAAGATTTTTCCCACCCATCCCATTGTCTCCCACCCCAAAGCACACAGACATTTCCCTTCTCCCCATCTTCCCGTTATAATTATGTAATATTAACTATTCAAAATGTTGATATAATTATTTTTAAATTAAAATCAACATTGGTATTTACATTATTATGAATATATAGAAATTATTCACTACTACTGGAATTCGCTGAATATAAAATGCCATTGATTGTAATATAAAACACCAGGAAAGAAAATATGCTGCCTATCAAATCCTTTATTCCTTTAATTTTTAATATAAACTTATTGAAAGTGCTCTTGTTTAGATACATAATTTTTATCATCTATCAATCTCGTGTGCGCAAAAAAGAAAAATGGAAACAAGCTTAATTAAGTATTCTTAAACCTCCTTTGAATTCAGAGTTTGCCTCTTCTGAGTCCCTTTTCAGTTGTCAGTGCTCATTTGTTTTGTTCGTTTGCTTGTCTTAGAGGATCTTTTTTTGAACCACCCAGTGCTTCAGTGATGTAGCAATTCTTAAAGAGTATTCCACGGTGGTCTCCAGAATTTTCTTCCAAGCTATGGATCCCATTCTGCAAGTTTGGATGCTGGTACTTTCTTGGTCTTACCCGAAGGTGTCCACAGAAGGTTTTCTGAAAAATCAGGACTCATATTGCCTCCTCATCTGATCCTAAAATGTTCTGTGGCCTGAAATGTGAACGGGTTGCTGTTATCAGAATAATGACCAAGTTCATGCCTGCATAGGCGAGGACAGCTCAATCAGGACGGCGGTCTAGATGACGGTGACTGTAAGATGTGGCCTGATTTCAGACTCATTAAAATGTGAAAATGTGCGGCTGAGAATCTGTAAAATAATGCCTACTTTGATGAGGTTTCTTTCTTGACCAACTCTTTGTTTTTCCTGGACTGAATAATTGCCTTGATTTTCTTCATTTGCTTGTTTTGCAATGTACTTGCCATTAATTTTTCCCCCAAATGTCCAACAGGGGTTACAAATCCCTCTCAATATCATTTGCTAACTGTAAATACAAACGGTTCTGATCATCCATTTGTTCCTGTCCTCTTCCCCCTACCCCAGCCTCCAGCCTCCTGCCCCAGTGTGGACTGGTTGCTCCTGGAGCCTCCAACTTGGCTGTTATCCTGGGACTTACCTTCTCTCCCTTCCTTTTTGCTGAATCCCACGTTTCCCAATATTTTGATTTACTTGCTAATTTTGGTGAAACACATTTCCGGTATCTTCCTAAGAAAAGGAAGATGGTAGATCAATTTTTTCAAGTTTTTATTTATTCATTCATTTAAGTAATCTCTACACTCAACATGGGGCTCAAACTCACTACCCTGAGATCAAGAGTCACGTGATCTTCTGAATGAGCCAGCCAGGTGCCCCATGACAGATCAATCTTTAAAAATTCTTGCATGTCTGATTCATTTTATTTTCATACTTGATTGGTAGGGTTGATAGAGTTCTAGGTTGGAAATAATCTTCACTTGGAATTTTAAAGGCATTTATTCTTCCATTGTCTCCTAGATTCCAGTGTTGCTATGAGAAGTCTGATGTAATTATTTTTATTTTTATTTTTTAGGAAGAGGGGCGGGGGAGGGAGAGAATCTTAAGCAGGCTCCACATTCAGCACAGAGCCAGACACAGGGCTGGATCTCATGACCCTGAGATCATGACCTGAGCCAAAATCAAGAGTTAGATGCTTAACTGACTGAAGCATGCAGGTGCTCCAAAGTTTGCTGTAATTCTTATTCCCCAACTTTTTTAATGACAGTTTTTTCTTTGGACTCTAGAAGCTTTGTGGATCTTCTCTTTCATAACAATATCTTGAATTTCACACTGATGTGCCTTAGTGCATCTCCCTTTTGAAAACCCATTTAGCCCTTTCAATGTGAAGACTAGTCCATCCTCCGCGTTGGGAGATATTCTTACGTAATTTCATCTTGAGTTTCTTCCTCATCTTTTCCTTTGTTCTCTTTTTTTGTAACTCTTTAATCCAATCAATGGTTGGCCCTTGGGTTTTGATCCTTTAATTTTGTTTTTTTCTCCCTTGTTCTTAATTTTTTATTTTTTTTTGTTGGTCTAATTTCTGGGAGATTTTTCTTCAGCTTCATCTTTTAATTCTTCAGTGCAGCTTTTATTTCCCCAATCACATTTTTAATTTCCATATTTTAAACTTGTTTTATAAAACAATATATTTTTATATTTCAATACGGTTTTATATCTTAGTTTTTTCTAAATAGTTTTTAAAATTGTTTTCTTATATTTCTCTTATTGTCCCTGTTTTCTTATAGCTTTCATGCTATTTGCTTGTTTGTTTTCATCTTTCTCTTTCACTTTAGAGGCTTTCCTGATATATCTGGTGATTTGGGGCTATTTCCTTTTATTTAAAAATAAATTGGGCAGCCCCGGTGGCGCAGTGTAGTTTAGCACCGCCTGCAGCCTGGGGTGTGATCCTGGAGACCCGGGATCGAGTCCCACGTCAGGCTTCCTGTATGGAGCCTGCTTCTCCCTCTGCCTGAGTCTCTGCCTCTCTCTCTGGCTCTATGAATAAATAAAATCTTTAAAAATAAATAAATAAATAAATAAATAAATAAATAAATAAATAAATAAATAGACTAGCCACTTCCCACTGAAAGGAACCGAGTAACAGCTGATTCCAGGTCTGGGGTTAGGAAATGTGCAACCAAGGTGAGTCTGGAATAAAGTCTTTAGATCTAGCTGTCAATTTACAGATGATACAGAGAATAGAGGAACATGTTAAAATCTACCACTTTGTACCATTTTGCAATCAGCAAAATCCAGACTGTGGAAAACTCTATAGGACAAATGACCAGTTTTCTTCAATAAATAAATTGCACAAAGAGAGAGAGAAGAGAAACACTCTTTTAGTCTCATACCCCATTAGTGTCCTTCAGTTTTCTTGGAGTCTCAAATTTGCAGACTCACCAGTCAGCTCTTTAGAGAAAGAATCTTAGTCTCTCTTTATTGGGGGAGGGGTAAAATGGATGAAAGGATTGCTATGGGGGGGCGGATAGGAGCCCTGGATTCCAACCACTCAATTTAGACAATTTCAACTATTTCCCCCTCCTCACTTTATACTTCATCCTCACATTCCACAGTACCCAACATCCCAATTTCTGAACCTTTGGAGCAGGGCGGTGGTCAGCTTAATTCTCTGCCATATTGTCCTCTGTAAATTATTCTGCTCTGCTAAATCAGTTATGATTGTCCATCCACTTTCCATCCCCCTAAAATGTGTTTAATCTCTTCTCCACTGACATCTCTTTTGTTCTCGCTGTCATTGTGGATCTGAACCTTTAAAAATTCCTCACCATCATTTTAGTGGTGGAGATAGACATGTATGATCAATCGACCTGCCACGCATAAAACTTTAAACTAGGACCGTCCCAGAAGTTCCAGGATGGCAATCCCTTGTAACAGAGTAACTGCATGGTTTTCTGCTATTGGAGAGAACAGGCAAGTTGGCCAGGACCTGGAGAATCTCCTGGCAGACTCAGCACTTCCCCTGTACGCCAGTGACAATGGCTCAACATTGAAACATCTCCTGAGCATCAAGGCCACCATGCAGCAGAGTTTAGATTTCAAGTAAGTCAAGAGCTGCCAGGCTAGCTTAGAGACTGTGGAGATAACTAGAAGAGAGCTCAGAATCAGCTTCACTGTCTGCTGAGGCCCAACAAAGCCCCACATGCGTCCTGATGGTTGTGTGCGGAACCGTCCAAGTTTCTGCACTTCCGGGACATCTGGCAGCCCAAGTTCATAAATCCATTGCAATTAGGCCTCCAGTCACATCAGCCCCTTAGAACCACTCTGGCAAAGGTCAGAAAATCGCCAAATCCAAGTGAGCTCATCATACAGCAGCCCAAACGGACACTGTTGGCCACTTGTCACCTTTTCTTTCCCCAAACCAGTTTAAAGTACGCTGATAAATAAGCATCACAAATAAACTGATTTAATTTCCTCTCCCGGTCCACAAGCACGAGTCTACACACACACACACACACACACACACACACACACACACACACACTGTCCTCTGCGCTGCTTTTCCTGCTGGAGAATTGGGAAGGAGCATTTCGATTTTCCTGAAGGAATAGTAGTTTACATAAACTGTTTAATAGGAGTTAGGTACTTAGAAGTCCTTTTAATGGCTACTGGTTTGCATAAACTGTATTTAGATTTCCTTTAATTATTTAAACTATCAATAAAACCTTGAGTTTTAAGTTTGGTTAAATCCTACGTTAGGGGAGGATCGGTTGGCTGTAAAGGAGAGTTACAGCCATGCATAGCCCCAGGCAGTATGGAGTAGAGGAGGCTGGGTTGGGGAGCCTTGGCCCTACCTCCTCCTGTGGGGGGGCGGGGGCAGATCAATTTTAGCACTTGGTTGTCCAGAGCCACTTGTGCCAGCAGATGCTGATGACTGGGAACTTACAAGCAGGGACCCAAAGCCCTAGTTAGGGTAATGACAGGGCACCTGCTGAGGTCAGGCTTCTGTGGTCAAAAGTCAGGGCTTTTTCACCAGGCCAGATGACGGAGTAGGGGGCTGGGGGCCAGTGTTCACCCCCAGCCTCTCCAGGGAATGCCAGACAGCTCACTCCAATTTCTCTTCCTTTGTCTCCGCTCTGTGGCTAGATGGGACCCACTACAGTGGCGATGTGGGCATGAAAAGTATTTACTCCTCTCCTTAGTTCCATTATGGAGAATCCACTCTGGACTCCTGAGTTCAGGCCCCAGAGAGACACCCTGAGAAGGTGGTAAAACCAATTCCTGGTGCACTTGTGGCTGATTTGCAGCACCCTGCAGTGAAGGCTGAAGCTGAGCCTCTGTCCCCAGTATGGGGCTGGCATTGAGACATCCTCCCATGACTGTGGCCAGATCAACACACAGAGATGAACCCAGTGCCAGGCCTCATCAGTAAGCCAGAGTCCTAACATCTGATAAGCTGCGGGACCTGGGCCCTGCAGGCCAGCTGTCAAGGATACCTGGCGAAGCCAAACCAGCGGGCAGCACCTACACAAAAGATGCTGGTATCCTAAAGCAGCGATCCTAAATTTGGCTGCACATGAATCACTTGGGATTGAAAAATCCCGGTGCCCAGCTGTACCTCGACCAAACGAGTCAGGATCTCTGAGTGTGGGACCCAGGCATCAGTGTTTTTTTAAATCTCTCCTGGTGACTCTAGTGGGCAACCAAGAGCGAACCACTGCCACACGCCAGGCAGGCTCCATTCCCAACCTGACTTATGCCACTTAGCTCTGTAAGCCAGAAACCTAGGTTGCCTTTCATGTTGTGACCCTATGCACTTCTGTCCCTTGTAGCTCTTCCACCCTCCTCTCTCCATCCCCACTCCACTACCTTAGTTCAATTTCCCCACCCCTCACCTGGGCGATTGCAGTTGTCTCCTAACTGGCTCCTCCACTGACCCATTCTTTGCACCAGGCCAGATGATCTAAACACCAACACTGGTCAATGCCACTTCTCTGCTTAAAACCCTTTAGCGAGCCCCATTGCCTTTGAAATAAAATACGGACTCCTCTGCTCTGCAGTGTGGCCTCTCTTTTCCCAGGCCTCATCTCCCACCCCTTTCTTACTCACACCCCAGAATCCTGCACCCTGGGCCCCTTGGTGCTCCATGTATCTCACACCTCTGTGTCCTCCGCTCAACCACCTGGCAAATCCCCACCCTTCGAGCTCCAGCCCAAGGGCAGCTTTCCAGGAAGGCTTTGCAGACCATGCTGAGCCCAGTGGGTTCCTAGCGCCTCTGGGCCACCGCTGAACCTACTAGCATTCACCCCTCCCTGCGTGCTTCCCACAGCGTTGCTTTTATTTCTGTGCATCCGCTTCTCCTCTCTGACCTCTTTATTGCTCCTAGAAGACCTTCGTTTGTAGAACTTGGGAATCTAACAAAACACCAACTGCCTGAACTCAGGGCAGGACCCCTGCAGGGACCCACTTCCTCCTACCTACTTTGAAACACATCTGCAAGCACTGACCTCCCCCAGGCTCTGACCTGCTGGGCTTGGCATCTTGGCTTCATTTTCCGTGGATCTCACCTGGTAACTAGGTTCTGGATGAGTGCCCAAGCTGGCAGGCCACCGGATGTTGCCATTGTCCAGGCTCTGGGACCAAGCCACAGAAATCCCATCCAGAACAGGGAATCACTTGTGATCTCATCTGCTTATTCCTGAGGCCAGGGACTGAGCCTGATTCACCTTTGGAGCTCAAATGCCCAGTACCATGCCTGGGACCAGACCCGGCTTTCGGTAGGTACTCAACACGTGTTTACTGGGTGGGTAGGTGGATGAATGGATGGCAGCTTGGCTGGTTAAGGTGAGGCCTGAAGGACAGATGGACCCATAAATGGATGAATGGCATTTTCTTTTCAATTTACCCTAGTTCCTTCGGGCCCCCTCCCTTCCTGATGGTCAGACCAGAATGTCACAACAGCTCACCAAGGAAGGATCCCCTTCCCCCAGATACACCTTTGCAGTGAAACCCTATCCCATACAGCCTAGCCCTGACCATCTCCTTTGACCGTTCTGTCATAAGGTCAGGTGCAGCACTCATCATCTTGTCTTGGCTACACCAGGAGCTCTAGAGGTCAGAGACTCTGCTGGCCTTATAGCCCCCACCACCACCACCCTCAGCTCTGATGCAATAAATGCTCAAGCCTCCCAGACACAAGAACTGAGTCTTTCTCCTCATTGAGGAAAAGATGGACTTCTTTTCTCTAGAATGTTCAGCCTCTGCAGAGGCAGTCTGACATCTGTTTCTCAATCTGGGATAAATGTTCTGGATCAGGGAGTCCCATTAAAATGCCTCCCAGAGCACTTAGGGAATTATGCTTGGGGAGTCCTTCTTGGCAGCAGATAATAAATCAATCACAGCTCAGTGAAAATGCTGAGTTAGAATGGGATCGCTCTGGCCAAGCTAAGAAAGGAACCAGGGATACTGATTCTCTTGAGGCCAAAACTTGGACCTTGCTGTAGGACTTAGAATAACCAACCATTCCAGTTCACCCAGCACCATCCCAGATTTAGTACCTAGAGTCCAGTACCCTGGGATGCCCCATTCCCAGGCAAACGGGGCCAGCTGGTCGCCGGAGCTCGGGTGCTCCTTCTCTCCTCTGCCAGCAGCTCCTCTGCACAAGGCAGGAGCCCCACGTGTGCCTCTATGTTTATGTGGCTGCACCCCCGCTTCCAACTACCTTCCCAGCAGTTACCTGGAAACCAGCCGGAGTCCGGGGCCAGTGAAAAAGAGCACAGGGCTCCTGTTTTCGCCTGTTAGGGCTGAATTCTGAATCTTGCTCCCTGTGCACCCCCAGGCCTGGCTCCCAAATACCAGGGAAATCACAGGGAATGGAATGGAAGGGAAGGGAGGCAAATGTACCTGAAGGAGGGAAACATTGGCAAGGCTGAGTCTGAAGAGGTAGTTCCTGTGAAAACAGAGACAAAGATCATGAGTCAAGCTGGTTCTGCAGGCAGCTCCCCCAGGAAGCAGCTTCCTGGCTCCTGCGTGGTGGGGGACAGACCACAGGGGGCCTTTCGTGGGTCAACCTCCAGGGAGAGCTTTCTCCCCATGGGCTCTTTTAACCTTCGGAGCAACCCCGGGAGAGAGAAAACTTCATTTGCAGATGAGGAAACAGGTGGGGTAAATGTCCAGGTCACAGAGACAGTTAGCGAAGGAGCTGGGATTAAAATGAGACTGGTCTGCTCCCGAAGCCCAACGCTGTCCCTGCTCCCTGGCAGCCCCGCCACCATCTTCCCAGCCAGGGAGCCCCTTCTGTTCAACCTGGAGCCTCAAGGAGCTCCTGCCTTGTGCAGCAAGCCCCCTCCTTCCTCCCACCTGCCCCACTCTCCCCTCTGACAGGCCAGCCGTCTCTCCAGACACTAGGCCTCGGCCCCTGCGGTCCCGGCTGCCTCCTCCTCTCCTGCGGAGACTCTGGATCTGACCTTGCCACGGCCACCTCCCTGGACCACCGTGTCACCCCTTCCCGAATCACCCCCTCCGTCCCCTCATGATTCCTGTCCCGCACTGTCCAGCCCACGGAGGGCTGTCGGCCTCATCTGCGTCAAGCACGGTCTCCATCACATTAGCCTGCTATGTGTCAAACCCCTGAAATCAGGGAACACGTCCACACAAAAACCTGTGCGTGGATGATTGTAGCAGCTTTATTCACGATTGCCCAAACTGGGAAGCCACCAAGAGGCCTTTCAGCAGGTGAACGGATAAATAAACTGTGGTGTATGCAAATAATAGACTATTACTCCGTGCAAAAGAGAAGCGAGCTATCAAGCCATGAAAAGACAGGGAGGAAACTTCGATGCGTAATACCGAATGAAAGAAGCCAATCTTCTTTTCAGTGTGAAAAGGCCACACACTGTATGATGTCGACCGTATGATATTCTGGAAAAGGCAAACTGTGGAGACAGTGGTAAAAGATCAGTGCTTGTGGGGTAGGAGGATGAACGAGCGGAGCGCAGAGGATTTTTAGGGCAGTGAAACTACTCTGTGTGACACAGAGTAGAGGGGGACACATGTCCTTACACACCTTTGTGCAAACCCACAGAGCGTACCACACCAAGAGGCCACAAGGTCAGCTCTGGGCTTTGGGTGACAATGATGTGCGTGTCAGGGTGCAGACGGACCCCGCTGGTGGGGGAGGCTACGCATGGGTGGGAGCCAGAGGAGGTATGAGATTAGACCTGGCTGCAGAGACAGGGAAACTTCTAGCTCAGCTACCTGCCGGGGGCCTTCTGGGAGCCTCAGTGTCGGCATCTGTAAAATGGAGAAACTAATGCCTCTCGTTCTCACTTCCCGGGGCTGCGGAGACGGGGGAACGGTGTGGTGCCTGTTGAAAGGCTTTATTAATGTCAAGCAGATGTAAGGTCTGGTTTTCCCTAAGAATTTTCTTTCTTTCCTTCTAACATCTTCTTTTGGCCATTTCTCTTTTGGCTTCTGAGGTTTTCAGGAATAATTAGAACCTTCTGGCCTGCCTCAGCTGTCCTGAGAAGAGAATTGAGGAGAAAGGCTGGGGAGGGGGCCCGCAGGAAAAGGGGGGCCCTGCTGAATGAATCCAGGGGCCTGAAGCAGAGACACCTCAGCCTGGAGGCTTCTCTTCCCCAGCTCTGGGCTCCAGGCCCAGCCTCCACTTAGCTTCTTTGCTGTCCCGGGGCTGGGCAGGTCCCACCAGCGACCTTGGCTCTGGGCCTCTGCGAAACCTCCCCAGCCCCTGCCGAGGACAGATGGGCTCAGGCTCTGCCCCAGCTGTCTGCTCAGGTAACACTGGCATCTGCTCACAGCTTTAAAAAATTAGGGGAAACATTGCATCACTTTATTAATTTTTATCCCATCAAAAATCATTCATCCCAGCATTGCAGTCTGCTCTTCTGGGAGAGGAGAACAGAGAGAAATCTCTGCAGCCCGCCCTCCCCTAACTCCCTTCTAGAACAGGGCAAGGTATAAGTGAACAACAACAAAAAAAAATCCCAGCCTGAATTCCAGAGACCCAAGGGGCCAGAAAGAACGAAGAAGAGGAGGAAGGGAAGAAACTGAGGACCTCGCTTCATTTGCAGTGAGGCGTGCAAGCTTTGAGCTTTGAAGTCCAGGAGCTCCGGGGTGAAGATAGGGTGATTTGTTAGGCACCTCACTCCCTGCATGCTGGAGGTGCTTTGCTGCATGTACGGTGCATAAAGTGGCACCTGGCACCAAAGGGATGGCAGCCTTCAAGATGCTTCCACAAGGATCAGGGCGGAGGCATCGGCGCTACCTTTGGGGTTTAAGAAACCTCATCGGTGAAACCGGTGGAATCTGAAGAAGGGAGAAGGATGGCATTGTAGGTCAGCTCCCTCACCGTCATGCGCCATCGTTCCCCAAGCTGTCACCACTGGGGGAGGGGGGTGTGAGGACCGGGTCTACATAGGATCTCTTACAACCGCATGGGAATCCGGTACTTGCTTGGGCAGCACATACACAACTGCGGGGAAACCCACAATTATCACAAAACCAAAAGTAAGCCAATCGCAGCTGACTCTTGAACAAGCTCAGACTGCGTGGATTTCCACACATGGATTTCTTTTCAACTTGGTCCAGTACCGTAAATGTGTTTCCTTAGGATTCTCTGAATAACACTTTTTTCTCTAGCTCACTTTATTGTGAGACACATTATAAAGCATACATAACATGAAAAAAAAGTGTCAGTCAACTGTGTTATTAGTAAGGCTATCAGTAATAGTGGCTATTAGTAGTTAAGTGTGGGGGGAGCCAAAAGTTACAGGCAGGTGTTCAAGGACACGGGATGGGAGGGGCTGTCGGCGTCCTTACCCCACGCCCCCTGTAGTTCAAGAGTTAACTATTTTATTTGTGGGAAGATAAAGCCTACATGCGCTCATATAGTTGCATAAGCCCAGTGCTCATCACAGGTCATGCCCTTAGGAAAGGGTCCTGCTTGGGGTGTGCAGGGGTGGCCCTGCCTTCCGCTGTAGATTCTTTTGTACCTTTTGAATGTTTTACCATAATGCATATCACTGATGCAACCTAGTTAATTTAAAAATTAAAACAAAAATTAAAAGAAAATGCTTTCAGACCCTGGTTTCCCAACAGTCCTGAGAGACTGGCTGCACAAAGACTGGAATCTAGACTTTACAGGAAGAAAGGTCAGGAATCTAGGCTCAAAAGTCAACATCAGACCCTTGAAGCTCCAGGGTCTCAATCCACAGCTCTGCCCCACGGGCTCCCTTTTCATAGGGTGAATAGGGGGTGGGTACGCTCAGGAAAGGCTGGTGGTCAAGGAGAGGAGCCTAAACCTCACAAGGTAGCCTGGGGGTGGCCCACCCTCCCCCGCCCTCACACCTGCAGAATCTGACTGGCTGGGTTGGAGAGCTTCTGGAAAAAAAAACAAAAAAACCCAGTGCTACCAAGTTGATAACTGACTGGCAGAAAAAAACCTCTAACCCTGGGGTAGGGAGACAGGATTTGCAGCTCCCACCCTCTGTTGTCATTTTTGATGAAGGTTTGGAATATAGGTGAGGTTTGGTGGGGTGAGGTCTGGAGCCCACGACCAAGAAAGAATTCTTGAAACATCTTTGGTGCAAAATGGTGGTTTTATTAAAGCCTGGGGACAGGACCCTTGGGCAGGAAGGGCTGCATCCCCTGGCCTGTGAGGGGTGGCTGCTATACCTGGGAGTTGGGAGGGGTTTGGGGATAGCGGCCTCTCTAAGGGATTTTGGAAGCAAGGTCTCCAGGACCTGGAGGGGGTTGGTTATTGTTGGGAAAAAGTCACTTATTACGGTCTAGTCAAACCTGAGTCATGAACCCCTTCAGGTGTGTATCGGTGGGCCATGTGCTTGGGGATGATTGCCAACATGGATCTTGGGGGCTTAGAGATAAAGGAAATTTCTAAAGAAATTTTTGTATGTTAAAGTAGATCTACAGGCTCCTGGGGGTTGGGCTGAGATTGCCTGCTGCCCCTTAGCAAAGCATGAACATCGAGGCAGTGGAGTCTGTAGAGGAAGGTCCCTCTGCTTGTTTCAAGGACTCCTCAATGTGGCCCCTGGGGCTTGTGCTTTGTCCTCAGCTAGCCCTCTGCTCCCCCATCAATCTTGTTATGTGATCTTGGGGAGGTCCCCTTCGGCTCCCCCGTCCATCCCTAGCCTCTTCACGTTTAAATCTAGGGCAGTTGGATTAGACTTGGGATTTTCAAACCCCAGTCCCTCAAACTCACCTGGAGGGCGTGCTAAAACACATTGCTGGCTCCACCCCAGAGCTTCCGAATAAGCAGCCAGGGGGGTGGCACCCCGAGAATCTGCATTTCTAACAAGTTCCCAGGTGCCTTTGGTCCTGCAGGTCCGGGGACCACTCTTTGAGACCCCCCTGGAGTAAACATCCCTAAGCTTCCTTCCCTACTGGAGTTGAAGGCCCAGGATTTTGGGCCTATTGTTCCACTCCATAATGTCTCCGCAAGTCCTCCCTAGAGCTGGACCAGTGCGGCAACAGAGAGGGAAGCGAGGTGCTGCCCCGGAGAAGCTCACCGAGCGAGCGCAGGGTGCCAGGTGCGGGCGGCCAGCCAGCCAGCAGGGGGCTCCTGGCACCTTCTCTGCGGGGCGCTCCCAGGGAGGATGTTTGCCCACAGTCCCCGCAGCAGGGTGGGGACAGCAGGTGTTCCTGCTCTCCATAGCCACCAGGCACAGGAGGACCACGGCTGGCTGAGATCTGGAGGTCTAGGGGTCGCCCCGCTCCCCACCCTTGCTCCCACTAATGCCCCCTTTGGTGGGAGACAGACGTTCACATACAGAAAGGGCCTGGGAGAGAGGAACGCGGCCCAAGGCCAGGAAGGGTCCGCCCACCGTGGGCATATCCCAAATAGTATTCCCTCCACCCGACTCTAAGCACACTGCCCCTCGTGGCACCCAGCCTCCTACACCTCATTACCTGGCTCCCACGATGAGCTGGTTCCTGGGGGGATCCAGAGCAAGCTGGGAGAAATCTCGGGCTCCAGGGTAGGTGAAGTTAAAGACCCACGGCTTCAGATCTGGTGGAGGGAGAGGCAACCGTTCTGGTTACTGTTGGGCCGGGGGCTTCCAGTTGCACCAGCATCGGACCCCAGAATGGAAGGGCTAAAGTCAGGATGAAGTCAGGGAGCAATGAGGCCGGGGCACCTTCGAGCCTGGTCCCACCCGCCCTGCCCCTGCCCGTGAGCAGCCAGCTGGGGGGCGGGCAGTGGGGATGTGGCCCCTATTCCTGCTATGTTCCCTAGTTCGGACAGGGGCTCTCCCCTGACCCCTGGCTGCCCAGGTGGAGAACTGTAATCATCCTTGACTCCCCTAGACCCTCACCAGCGCTTAGAAACACTCACAAATCCTAGATAGGGTTTCCACCTCCAAGAACTCCGTCCCCTTGCCCTCTGCATCCTACTCCCATCCAAGGTACTATCACCTCCTGCCTGGACTGGTGCCAAGGGCATCCCATCTAGCCTGGCTTCCACTGGCCCCCCTGGTCCACTTGCTACAAGGCAACCAGAGCGATCTTTCCCAGCTGCAAGTCCGGTCATGTCCCTCTCCAGCTTAGAACCCTATAATAGCTCCTGGTTGCCCCAAGGATAAGTTGCAACTCCCGTGAAGGCCTTTGGGTTCTGGACTCCCTGGCTTCCCAATTCGAATGCCTGGCATGTCAATTATTCAGTGATTCATTGAGAGAATGATGCTTCACTTTTACATTCCCCCTCAAACCACCACGTCGGCCACACTAAACTAGAACACTGTGCAGATCTATCCCACCAGAGCCTGCAAACCTTTGCCCTTCTGTGCTCCCTCAATGGAACAGTTCCTGTTCACCCCCATCCCCACCCCGCCTCCTCCAGGAAGCCTTCCCTGACTCCCTCAGGCCAGGGTAAGGTCTTTACTGCCATCAAAGCCCCTTCTTTTTTTTTTTTTTTTAAATCAAAGCCCCTTCTTGTTGGGAGTCTAGCCCCGTTGTTTTCACTGGGGGGGGGGGGGCGGGGGGTAGGGGAGATCTTGCTTCTTAGAGCTGTAGGCTCCGCCCAGCACCTGGAAGGAGTTGTGAATGCATGAGTAATTCTCAACTCCCTTCTGGGTTTTTCTGGTTTGTTTGTTTTTAAGATTTCAATTATTTGTTTATTCATGAGAGACACACAGAGAGAGGCAGGCTGCCTGCAGGAAGCCCGATGAGGGACTCGATCCCAGGACCCCGGGATCAAGAGCTGAGCCAAAGGCAGACGCTCAACCAACTGAGCCACCCAGGTGTCCCTCTCAACTCCTTTTTGTATAAGAAGAGTCAAGTTTTCAGACAAGGCTCCATGGAGGTGGCGGAAACGGCACGTGGGTGGTCAGTGTCTATTCTTGTCTCCAAGGAAGGCCAAAGCCTATCATGGGGACTGGGTGGGCAGAGACCTCACGGCCCTCTGGATGGATGGGGCGTGGTCTGAGGAAGGTACACCTGAAGAGCAGTGCTCGCTGACTTTCCCTCTTTCCCTCCCACTGGAGACCCTCCCATCCCATCCTCACACCCCGTGCACCAGAGGGAACTGACCCATCGAGAGAGCCGTGGGGCACCATCGAGCCGTGGGTCACAGAGCTTTCCCATCAAGGGGGCAGCGATGGGGGAGTAACGTGAGGCCCTGTGCTTGCTCCCCACAGTGCATTAGCAACTGGCGCACAGAAGGTCCAGAGGATTGTGTATGTGTGTGCGTATCTGTGTAATCCAAGGGAATAAATCATGGCTCATTATCCCTCCACTCCAGAGTCAAAGCAGCCCTTCATTTCTGCACGATAGGCAAACACTTAATCGCTCCCCGGAGAACTCGAGGTTTTGTGAGCTGGATGTTTTTCAGAAAACTGTGATATGCACGATTTAAAAAAGAAGAAGAAGAAGAAGAAGGAGAGAGAAGTTCTGCAGCAAAATGTAGCAAACCCTTCGGTCTGCCTCTGCCCTCAGCAGGTGACTATGGGTTAGCAAGGATTGTCATGAACGTGCAATGACACCCACGCAATATGGGTATAAGGAGTGGATCTGGAGTCAGGTGCGCTGGGTTTTTAGTTGACCTCAGGGCCACTCAGAAATCCTGGTAGAAGAGTATACACTACCTTAGAGACTAAGCCAAGGGTCCTCCTCCAGGAAGGCTTCCTGGATCGGAACCTCTCCACCCTGATTTTATTTTATTACATAATCTCTCTACCGTGTCTGTTCTGTTCACACTGTGTGTTTTCATCTCTCTGAATATGCTCGTTTGTTTTCTGTGTATGTGTTGGGGAGGGGAGAGGGGCCTGACTGTCCCCATCAGGCTGAGGGCTCCCCAACAGTAGCGGCTGGGTCACGCTCTGGCTCCCTTCTTTCTCGCCAACAGGGATGTGCCCGCTGTGGGGGGAGAGGTGGTGCGATGCGTGAGCAAGCCAGGAGGAGCCCGCCGGGACCTGCTGAGCCCCAGCCTGCGCTCAGGGCCCCCCCCCGCCCCGGGGAGGAAAGGGGAGCAGAAAGGAAAGTGAAGCAGGGCAGGGGTGGGGGATGGCACTGGGAGGCTGGGGCAGCGGTGGGAGTGGAGGGGGGCAGCCCCTCTGGGTTTCTGTCCCTCTCCCCTGGCCCCAAAGGGACGGGGCAAGGGCGAGGGGACAGGGGCGAGGGGAGCGGGAGGCAGCGGGTGCAGCAGGTTGGTCCCGGGGGAGCTGTCTGGGGACAGGAGCCGCTTCGTCTTAGGAAACAGGCCAGCGGCCGAGGGAAGGCCTTTAAGACACCAAGCACGTTCTGAGCTCCGTGTGCAGCGGAGGCTGTGGACGGCGACTCTAGGAGGAAGATGACATTCTCCGCGACGCGCCTGTGATTTTAATTATAGTCAATTCAATTACCCACTCGGAGGACTAACCGCCATCCGGCCTCACCGCATCCTGTCGCCCTGCCGCCCAGGGACTGCTGCGGGGCCCAGGGAATAGCCCACGCAGGTGCCACCCCCTCCCCCGGGAAGCCCACGGGAGAACATGTAGCCTTAGGGAACGGGGAAATGCCTGCCAGGCTGGCACCTGGCAGTTCCTCGAGGGTATTCGGGTCTTATTCACAGAGCCGTCGGGGGTCGGGGTCGGGGGGTAGGGGGGGAACTCGGGGCGCAGGGCTGGAAGCCTACTGATGGGTCAGAAATAACATGCGACACCTGAGGGCTTTCTGGAAGCCGGGGGTGGGCGCTGGCCTGGGTTATGGGGCCGCTTCTCTGGAACGAGGCCGCACCCAGGACACAGCCCCTCACCCGACACGAACGGAGCCTCTCGTGGGTGCCCATGGGCGCCAACAGCTGTGAGCAGACCAGAGGCCCTGTCCTGCTCCGGGCGACCTCTAAGGCCCAAGGGAGAGATCGAGCACCCGGAGGAGACTCTCGCTCACCCCCCAAGTCCCGCAGCCCCCAGCTCAGTCCCCGATGTTGAGTAGGGCCCAGGACAAATCTGCTGAATGGACAGGAAATCCCAAAGCTGTCGAGTGGAGGCCTGGGTGAGTTGGGGGAAGGCCGGGGGGGCCAGGGGGGTGGGAAGAGCAGAGGTGACGCCTGTCCCCAGGACGGTCAGTATGGGGCGACGGACCATCTCTGCGTGCTGGGGCTGGGGCTTCCTCAGTTACTCCCTGTCAGCCCTGTAGGTCTATCTGAGCCTCAGGCATCCGTTCGGAAAGAAGATGGGGCGGGAGGTTGGTTTCATTCAGGTGACGTGCACCGAAGGTTAAACCCGGGGGGTCAGTGGCTGAGCGTCTGCCTTCAGCCCAGGGCATGACCCTGGGTCCTGGGATCAAGTTCCGCGTCGGGCTCCCTGCGAGGAGCCTGCTTCTCCCTCTGCCTGTGTCTCTGCCTCTCTCTCTGGGTCTCTCATGAATAAATAAATACAATCTTATGAATAAATAAGTAAAAAAAATAAAACATGATGTCAAAGAAGCCAGTTTCTTCCAAAGAAGGAACTTCTACTTCTCCACTACCCCGGACCGCCAGCCCCGTTTGCCCTGGTACAGACCAGGCTGGGGGTGGGGGGTGAAATAGGAATTCCCTTGTTCACCTCCCATTGTCCCTGTCCCAGAATCAGCCAGGCCCGCAGAGGAAATGGTTCATTAGAAGCTGCCACAGAGGGAACCCCAGGTGGCGCAGCGCTTAAGCGCCTGCCTTTGGCCCAGGGCATGATCCTGGAGACCTGGGATCAAGTCCCATGTCAGGCTCCCTGCATGGAGCCTGCTTCTCCCTCTGCCTGTGTCTCTGCCTCTCTCTCTCTCTGTGTGTGACTATCATAAATAAATAAAAATAAAAAAAATTTTTTAAAAAAAGAAGCTGCCACAGGGCGTCCAACAAGACGACAGCCCCCAGAATCCCACTACTGTACCCACTTGGTCCTTCCCTTCCCAGCCACCAGAACTCTGGGAGCCATCAGGAGTCTGAGAGTGTACGCCGTGTTTTGTAGGCTTAAGGACATCGCTAATTTACTTTAATCCACTTAAGCCTTCAAAGCCTTGGATCTCAGCTCAAACAAGACAGCACTGAGAAGACAGCTGCAAATTCTCCTCCCCGAGACAGGAGCCAGCCCACAGCTGGGGATCCCACACTTCTACACACCCCGGCCTCCCCACCTTGCCACCCCCAACTCCTGTCCGTACCACCCCTCCCGCCCCCCAAATCCCATGCCAGCCTCAGACTCTTGCATTTCTTCTGCTGCTCTGGTTTCCACCTTGCCCCCCCTGGACTAGCTGTGTGGAATCCCAGAGGGCAGCTTCTCGTTCTCCTGCCTGGGAGGCCTGAAGGTGGAGCCCCGACCCCTCGCCACAGGGAGTAGAAAGAGCACTGGATGCCCACCGCGAAGGCCTGCCTCTAACAAGTCTCTCCAAACCTGCATACCCCAGCCCTCCCATCTGTAAAAGGAGGTGACAGTCCTTGCCTTGCCTCCCTGCCAGGGTTATCGTGATGTGGAAACAGGGCAGGGACTTAAGAACCTGGCGACCCTTGAAGCTACATCCACAGATTCTAGTGTGAGCTGCCACTCAATGGATCCTGAAGTGGTGCTGCCATCAGAGCACCACCAGGGAGCCCCAAACTGGCCACCGGGTCATGGGAAAACATCTGGGCTGCTCCAATATTTGTGTTTTGCTTAGAAGTTAAATTATTATGGAATATATACATTAATTTTAGAAACTCATACTGAGAATTTATAGACCTCTCAGAATATGTCCAGTGATTCACAAATCTCAGTTTGAGAAACACTTTAAGAGGACATCTCATGCCCTCCCTTGACAGACAAAGGGAATTATTAGTCATCGAGCCCTCCTTCCCTCTGGGTTCCCAGGGCCCTGAGGACAGGCATCCCTGCAACTGTCTTAGAGCAGCGGGAAGCTTTCCAGAGGTCGCCAGGCACTTCCTAAGCAGTGACTCATCTTCATTCTGCCTCCCAGGAAAGCTACAAAATAGAGCTCATGGTTGCAGAAGAGTTAGAGCTGAGACGGCCGACGAACCCTTGCCCACTCCCCCCGGGGCACCCACAGCCCCGCTTCTAGCAGGAATCCCAGAGAAGGTCGCCCTCCTCCCCCAGGTAAACAAGGATGAAAGGCTTAAATAAATTGTCTGGAGACTAAAATCAGACCTAAGTCCTTCAATAAAGGACGGAGTGGGACGCGGCTCTTACCCGCAAAGGCCACAGTGGGGTGTTCCCTCAGCGTGCACAGCTGCTGCTCACTGCTGGGTTCGGTGGCGACATCCTGGGAGCTGGACAGGTGGACCACCAGCAGCGTGAGGCTGGGTGGCAACAGGGTGACAGCCAGGGGACTGGGGAACACCATGGTGGGCCCCTCTGCAGTCCCAGCTCTTGGAAGCAGCCTGGGTAAGATCTGCAAAGCAAATACTGAAAGTCACCACCTGTTCCCCCATTTCTCCCAGCTTCAACCATGGTTGTGAGCGGTCCCACCGGTTTTGTTCGTTTGTTTGCTTAAATACATTTATCTTTGACTTATGCTACTTACACTTTACCTTGCCCTAGTAACACGAAGTTATAGATCACATCTTGAGAGCTAATTTCCCCTGTAATGGTATTCTGGATAAAACTGACAAATATAGAGCTTTTTCTATTATCCCAAATGGTTTAAAATTAGTTTTAATGATAAAGGTGGTGTCTAGGGATTTTAATAAGTGGAGCTAGGACAAGTGGGTAACCATTTGTAAAAAGATAAATTTGGATCCATAACCCACACCTTGTACTAGGAAAAATTCCAACTAGAGACAAGTTTAGGTGTTAGAGACAAGTTTTTATGGAATAAAACCATAAAAATACTAGAAGAAAATGTGGGCAGTATTCTTTATAACTTTGGAAGAGAGAACCATGACTCGAAATCCAGAAGCTGTTAAAGAAAAGATGGACAAACTTAACTACACAAAACCCCAACCTTCTGCATGGCCCCTCTCCCCTAAAAAACAAACACCAAGCAAAATCAAAAGGCAAATGACAAACTGGAAAAAATAGTTGCAACACATATCACAGACAAAGGACTAATATTCCGAGTATAGAAATAATTCCTGAGGCTCAAGAGGGAAAAATCAACAAACCTTGAGAAAAGAATATAAATACAAACAGGGCTTGAAAATATGAATGATGCGCCCCCTGGGTGGCTCAGTAGCTGAGCATCTGCTTCCGGCTCGGGGTGTGATCCCGGGGTCCTGGGATCGAGTTCTGCATCGGGCTTCCTGCAGGGAGCCTGCCTCTCCCTCTGCTTGTGTCTCTGCCTCTCTCTGTGTGTCTCTCATGAATAAATAAATGGGATCTTTTAAAAAAAATACATGAATGGGACTATTTCTACTAAAAATAAGAGCAACAGAAATTAAAACTTAGAGAGAAGCACCGTTCACCCATCACTTTAGCAAAAATCCAAGGTGGAAGGCTCTCTTGGCGAGGTTGTGGGAAAGGGGGCACTCTCACAAACCACTGTGCCAAATGGTACACCCACCACGGAGAGGACTCCGGCAAAATGGCACAGGCGTGTACCCTTTGACCGAATTTCTGGGAGTCTGAACCCGTGCTACTCAAAGTGTGGTCCATGAACCAATGACAATCGTACACTGTGACGACTTTGTGGGAAGATAAAGGCAGGAACTTCAGAGTGAGTGTTTAAAAGCCTCCTCGTAATGTATGACAGAGTAATTTTTATGTCCAATGGATCCAATACAACTTGGGGGCTTGTATTTTTCATAGTTTTTTGTCAATTCACCTCTCTAGTAATTCACTTTTATTGAATTTTATATAAGTACCCATCTGCGACAGATTGTAAATTGAAATGTGAAACCTGCTCCTTCGCCACAGATCGTGGAGAAGCAAAAATAGACTAAAGAGGCACCTGCACATATGCAGAGTGATTTATGCGTAAGATCATCCCTTGGGACATTGTTTGAACTAACAGAAGACGGGGAAACGACCAAATATCTGGCAACTGGAGACCGCTTAAACAAGCTACGGTGTATTTTTGTAATGGAATACTACGCAGCTCTAGAAAAGAATGGTGATTTTTTTTTCTCTAGATTTTGATAGGGAGAAAACTCCAGGTGTATTAACTGAAAGAAAAAAAACCAACAAAACCCCCCACAATGCAGAACAGTCTAATAGCATGTAGCCTTTTGTGTAAAAAAGGGGATAGAAATAAGAACATATATTTATGCTGGCTTTTATTAGCATTGACATACACTGGAAAAATAAACCCAAACTGATTTTATTTTATTTATTTTTTCCCCCAAATGATTTATTTTTTATTTTTTATTTTTTCCCAAAATGATTTTAAAAGCAGGTTACCTGTGAGTAGCAAAATCATGATAGAAGCTTCTCAATATATACCTTATTTATACTGTTTTCAGTTTTGATTATTAAATAATCAAATTTTAGGGTTTAATTTAATAATTAGGTTTAATATTACCCATTCAATAAAAAGTTTAAAGACCTTTTAAGGCCTAGTTTTAGTTCCCTAAAACTTCTAATGCGGGGGAGCACAGCAGTTCCTCTGGGGCAGGACTCAGACCCTCTGAATCAGCTCACCACCTCTCTCCTTCCCTGGCCCATCCGATGTGTCACCAAGCCTTGCAGACACCAGGTCCCTCACAAGTCCCTGAACCACGGAGTGACCTCCTTGGCGTCACTTTTCTCTTCTATGAAATAAAAGGTTGAACTAGGTCAGGGATTCCCCGCTGGAGGTGGGAGCAAATCAGAATCATTTCCACTGGTGTTGGGGGGGGGGCGCGGGGTACCGGGGCTGGCAGGTGTGTCATCCCAAAGGTGACTGTGACCAACACCTGGCAGGGACTGGAGTCCCCTGGGCTCCTTCCCACTCTAAGGCTCTTCACTCCTAACCCCTCCTCTCTCTTCCCTTCCTGCCGCCGCCACCTTACTCCAGGTCTGGAAAATGAGAGCAGGATGATTTTCTTCCTGCCTCTTCTCACATGTGCGAGACTGGCTAACACCTGTCACTGTGTTGCTTGGAGGCTTCGAGGAAATCCTCCCGTGACTCTGCGGACCGTGCGCCCAGCACAGCACCTCTTCTCTCTTGCCCTGTCCCATCCCACATCCCACGGGGGCCCTGGGGCCCCTCAGCCTCAGGGTCAGACGTGCACCTCCCTGGCCCCCTCTCCCGCCGAAAGCTTGGCCCACCCCTCGGAGCAGAGCCGCTGAGAGGGAGGCCCGGGCCTGGCCTCCTCCCGGAGGGGTCTTCGCCTGCCCGCTCCCCGCTGCTGTTCCCCAGAGCCCCGCTGGCTCTTCCCTGCGGCCTGGGGCTTGCCGCTGCGATGGGATTTCCTCTCGCCCTTTGAGGTCTGGGCTAGAGGCTTGCTTTCTTTTTTATTTTAAAGATTTTATGTATTTATTCATGAGGACACAGAGAGAGGCAGAGACACAGGCAGGGGGAGAAGTAGGCTCCATGCAGGGAACCTGACACGGGACTCGATCCGGGACCCCAGGATCACACCCTGGGCCCAAGGCAGGTGCTAAACCGCTGAGCCACCCGGGCGTCTCCTGTGCCAGAGGCTTTCTATCTGTGCCCCTATTCTGTCCCCTCCTCCCTGCTGGGTGCGTGGACTGCTACGGGGCCTCCTCTCCTCTGTGTGTCCAGGGCGGGCATTGGCACAAGGCGGGAGGGAGGAGGGTGAGAGGGGGCAGCAGGGTGAGCGCCCCACACAGGTCAGAGTTAAGGCCCCCTAGCGCCCTGGCCTGGGGGAGCCACTGCCCCAGATCCTCAGCTGCAGGGGAGAGCCCAACCCCTGCCCCCACCTTCGCAAATTGTTCCTTTATTAACCCGCCCTCGCAGATCCCAATCTGAGCATGCCAGCTGCCTCCCGGGGCCCTGGGAGACAGATCCCCTGGGTGACCCTGACACGTGTGCAAATATCATCTCTTTAGACCTTAGCTGAGGCCTCTCCTCCATCAGCCCCTCACCCGAGTGGTCTAGCACCCGCCCTCTCTGGGCCCCGGGCCTTAGGGTACCTGATTTCCACTCACATTACATCCCTTAGGCACCTATGTCCTCCAGGTCCCCTCTGAAGCAGTAATCAGTAGGGCCCAGTCCCCCTGGGCCCCCGGCAGGGAACGCTGGCTGTCTGGGGGGAAGGGGTGGGGGTGCAGCACACGGATGTGGGTGGGGAAGGGCTGGGGCAGGACCCCGATTCCAGATCAGCTCCACTCAGGGGAGGGAGGAGAGAGAGAGGAAGAGAGAGCTAGAGCTCAGTGGCGCACACTGCACACAGACCAGTCAGCCCCCCAGAGAGAGGCCTAGCGCTTGGCAGGGAGGAGGGAGGGAGGAGGCAGGGAGGAGGTAGGGAGGAGGTAGGGAGAGCCTTTACTCAGATGAGCATTGCAAGCCTTAGGAGAGCAAGTGTGGGCCAGGAGGTTGACGTCAGAGAGCCCACGGGACGGGGACCCAGGCATGGGCCTATTTTGCCTATCCTCACCCTCGAGGACTCCTTTGCCTTTGGTAGGGAAGCCAGTGGACCTGAAGAGGGGTGCAAAGGAGGGGCAGGAGAAGTAGGGCAGCGAGCCATAGGGCTAGAGTGTGGGGTGCTGACGGTCGGGGCAGAGCCTGATAAGCCAGGGCTTGCCGCTTTGCAAATGTCAGCAAAAGCCAAGGGTGTCCTGCCCCACATCCCTGAGTGCTAGGATTGGTCGTCGTGAGCAGAGCGCTGGACTCCCGAGAGTCCCCCTTCTTTGGAAATCATCTCCCCTCCCTGCACAGGTGGAAGGGAAGGCGCCCCGCAGGTTTATGTGTACCTCCGCCCTCCCCACCAGAGCCCCTTGCACTGGGGGGACATGCGGTCAAAACAGGCCCATCAGATGTTTCCCCACGACAACCTGGGTGTCTAACCCCCATCCCGCCCCAGGGGCAGGTCGGTCGTTGTGGAGGAGACTGGAAGGAGCCCTGTGGGCCCCGTGCGGTGGCCTCCCGCCTGTCATGTGGGCTGAGCGGGGGAGCAGATGTGGTGGCCACCTGAAGTCAGAGAGCTGTGACAGGAGGCAGACCGCGGAGGCTCCCTGGAATACTAACTGACTCTGGTTCCCGATCCCAGCCCCTTCCCGAGGTATGACTACTTCCTCCCTCCATGAGCCATGAGCTACTCCTGGATCCTTGTAATAAAACCTTGCATTTTCGCTGAAGCCAGCCAGAGTTGTCAGACCAGGAGGCGTCTCACAGCCTCGTGTCCCCTCTCGCCTCCTCCTGCCCCAAAGGGGCCTCTGCACTGGTGGGTGCTGAGGGGCAGGGGGCCCTGCCCGAAGGCCCTGCCGGCCCACCAGACCAGACAGGGGGCGATGGTGAGGCAGCTGTCAGCGGGGCTTGCAGGAAAGCGCTCCGGGGCTTTCTCCTCCCCCGTGGCCTTCAGCCAGGATGCAAGGGGCTTCATTAGCCTCCCCCTGGCCCACGATATGGACTGTGGTGCAGAGGAAAGGTGGGACCTGGGAGGTTGGCGGGATCGGTCAGCTCTGCTCTGTCCACCTCCAGACTTCATGCTGTGACGCTTGCCCACCACACTGCCGTGCTTGTGTTCTTGTCTGTAAAACGAGGACACTAGGGACGCCTGCCTCGGAGAGGTGTGAAGATTGAGTGGGGCTCGGAATAGCCCCCGACCTGGGCACCTGGGTGGTGCAGTCAGGTAGGCGCCCGACTCTTGATGAGGGCTCAGGTCATGATCTCAGGGGCGTGGGATCAGGTCCCAGGCTGGGTTCAGCGCTGGGCGTGAAGCCTGCTTAAGGGTCGCTCTCTGCTGCTCCCCCACCGAGGACTGCACCTGTCCTGAAGTGCACGGAATAGGGGGGTCGCTATTAACAGGGTGGATGAGTAACTCACTCCCCATCTGTTTAAGGCCTTGTTCAGGTCTCAATTATCACCAGCCAGGCACCATTCCTGTCCCATGCGGTCTGGGTTTTCATTCTTATAACCAAACATGCCTGAGACAAATAGGAATTTCTATTTCTAGCCTGACCTGACATTAAAGTAATCTGGGGGCAGCCTCGGTGGCGCAGCAGTTTAGCGCCGCCTGCAGCCAGGGGTGTGATCCTGGAGACCCGGGATCGAGTCCCACGTCGGGCTCCCTGCATGGAGCCTGCTTCTCCCTCTGCCTGTGTCTCTGCCTCTCTCTCTCTCTCTCTCTCTGTGTCTCTCATGAATAAATAAATAAAAATCTTTAAAAAAAATGAAGTAATCTGGGCGTCTCTCTATGGGGGGCGTGCAGCAGAAACCTCCCGATCTGCTGGAGGGTTGAGGAGGACCACGGCAAGGCCTGAGCTCAGGGGGCCACCAGGCCCGTGTAGCTCTTCTTGGAGGATCCTGCTTTGTTACCCATAAAACAGGGGTAGGAGCTCCCTGCCTCAGGACCATGGAGCGCCCTTAGGAGATCTGCTCGTATAAATGCATTCCTGTGCACAAAACCTTCACTAGTCGCTGAAATGTCTTCCCAGGCTCACCCACTCGCTTGTTTATAGGATGCTTCACTGAGCATTTGCTGAACACCCGCTATGCGCTGGTGCCTGTACAGACAGGGGAAGTGGGGGAGCGGGGGGCGCCTCCTGGCAAAAGTACGGTCCCTGCTTTCAAGGGACTTACAGTTTAATAGAGGAGAGGAGACAGTTCTCCAAGGACAGCCACAGCAACCCAGGGCCTGGGGTCGGACAGGTAAGGGGGCACCGAGAGCCTGTGCTTTCATCCTGCCTCCTGTCTCGGAACCACTTGTCACTGGCACGGTGGCAAGGTTCTCCAGGAGTGGGGGAAAGGGAGCTGGAGCACTCCTGCTATTTTGGGAAACCTTCAGTGGTAAGGAAAACATTTTCCCAAATCATTGGCCAGAGCTTCTATTGCCTTCTCTCCGCTGCTGCCCCAATTCCCTGTGGTCCTCGATATGGGGTCACTCTAATGATGCTGGGAGGCGTGTGATGCATGTGCTTGCATGTGAGAGAGGATGCACACCCACACAGGCACCCCTTGAGGACGCCTCGCCTTCCACGGGACTGCTCCAGGGCTCATTTCCTTCCCCAGCACAGACAGTGGGAGGAGGATTCGCTGCAGCCTGGGGAGGGGATGAAATTGCTGAGTGTGAGGGAAAGAAAGCAAGGGAAGGGCAGAAGGCCAGGTCCAGAGCGGCTGGAAGGCCCAGGTACAGAAGGACCTTTGCTCTCTGGGGCAAAGAATGAGGGAGACAGGGGCGGAGTGTGTGTGTGTGTGTGTGTGTGTGTGTGTGTGTGTGTGTGTGTGAGTGAGAGAGAGAGAGAGAGAGAGAGAGAGAGAGTGTAACCCCCTCCTCCCCCATAGAGCCCAAAGTGGCCCCCACTGCTTGCTGGAGAGCAACTTGCCCAAACCTTCCTGCAGTGGGGAGAAGCTGAACTCAACATTGGAGACCATCTTCATTCCCCAAGCCATTCAGGACAGGGACAAACAAAGGGGTCCCAATGTCCTGCCGGTGACAGTCCTACAAAGCAGATGGAGGCCTGGGTGGAAGATGAGCAGGAGGCAGATTAGGAGGGGGGCCTGCAGACAAGGTGCCAGGTGCCCTGGGAAAGACAAGAGAGGAATGCCGGGTGCTGGAGGTCTAAGATGCCTCTCCTACAGAAGGGAGCACTCCTTGAAGGAAAGAAGGGGGGGCTTCCCCAGCCATCAGGGGTGAAGAGCATTCCAGAATGATGGGATGGCAAACGGCACAGGCAAAGACTTGGCCCTGGACCATCCTCACACAATCTAGCAAGGCTGGAGAACTGGGCAGAGGGAGCCGAGTCTAGAGAGGAAGACCGAGGCCAAAAGAGGGGGACACTTTAAGAAAAAACCTAAAGCGTCAGGAGGTTTCCTTCTGCTGAAAAGGACTAGCTGGTGGTTGGGGCAGTGGAAGGATGTGGTCAGATCTGAGCTTTGGGAAGTCGGGTGGCAGCGGGCAGCAGGGGCAATGGGTTAGAGTGGGCCACCCGGCTGCAATCACAATTTCGACTGTAATCGGAAGGGAAAAGACAACCTAGGACCCTAAGGACGAGGGCTTAAATAAACACGGCCTCCGTGTATCAAGAAGTGCCGCGAACTGTGCTAAGCTCTTTCCCTGCAAGACCTCACGGCAATTTGGCAAGATCGCTGAGATGACCCTGCGATCATCATTCGAAGATCATCACTCACAGCTGATAGGAAGACGGCGCCCAAGGTCCCAGTGCCAGTTAGTAAAAGAGCAGGGATTGGAACCCAAGACCACGCACTGGGCCACTCCACACACCTGGCCCTCCCTCGAGGAGAATTGGCCCCAGCCCTCCTGGCACCTTCCAGAGCCCTAACCCCACACACTCTCCGAGCAGCCCTCAGAGTTTAATTTGGTTTCCTGAGTTGCCTTCCCAATCAGGGAGAGCACTTTCGAGCTATAAATTATTAAACTGACTTCTTCCTGCTGCAAATCAGTCTCCTGTGAGTTTGGGCTGCGGGAGCCAGTTTTCCAAGTCCTGAGCGCCTATGGAGAAGGCAATTCCAGAGGTTGCCGACCAGGGGGCCAGAGCGGGCACCCCCGCAGCCCACCCCCAGCACAGGCCCCACAGCCAGGGGCCAGGCGGGTGGGGGACCAGGGATGCTTCTTTCCTGCCCAGCCCAGGAGCCCCTGGACCTCTCAGAAGGGTGCACCGCTGGTCCTCCTGGCCGGCCCCTCCCTCCTTGCCGCCATTCAAAATCTCTCCTTGGCTGCCTGCCTGGGAAAGAGGGAGAGAAAGAGAAGGAAAAGAAAAGAAGAGGAAACAGGGGGAAACCAAAAGCAGGAAAGAATGCATTCTGTCTGCGGTTTGGTAAGGAGGGGAGGGCGTGGGGGCGCCCCTCACTCCCCCGAGGGGGCCACCAATGCCATCCTCCCACCCACCCATCACTCACCACTTGGGGGACAAAGCTTAGCCAAGCTCAGCACAAAGATAAAATTGAGATGCAGATTCCTTCCCATTGCTCTGAATAGAGCAGATTGGATACGGATTTTCCTCTTTTCTTCCCATTTAGACCATCTGGGCGACTGGGGCCCAGAGGGAAGGTTGGGACCAGGTGGGGGAGGGACAGAGACTGCCCAGCAGTTTTCAGCTGCGGAACCTGGGAGCAGCGAGCCCTCCCACCCTCTTTCCCAGGATCAAGTCCATTCTCTGCCTGTGCAAGATGCTCTCTGCCCTGTGGCAGGGCAGGTCCCGGTTGGGGTCCCCTCTCCTCTGTCTATTCCTAGCAAACCCCAGGCCGTGCACGGGCCCTGATGGGGGACGGGCCTTCCTCCTTGCCATCTCATCCACGTGCCCCCAACTGCAGTTACACACCGTGGGAAGGTAAGAGGGAAATGCTGTCCCATATCAGGGGGTATCCTATGCTCCTGATGCCATTTTATCCATACAATAACCCTGTGAGGCACGTGCTGTTATCATACCCACTCCACGGCTGGGGAAACTGAGGCACAGACCAGTCCAGTAGCTTGCATAAGGGCAAACTGGTAGCCAGATCCAAACCCAGGCAGTCGGGCTGCAGAGCTTGCCCCTTGCACAGTCTCAGTGCCCCACGCAGGAACATGGCACTATTTGACACAGCCTCGTGAGCTTCTCACCAGGGCTCAGGCCACCCTGGTGATCTGTTGCAAGCGAGGATCCCCTCCCACAGGGTCCCCAGTCATTCTGTATTTAGGATCACGGAGCCAGGGCTCGCTCCCATGAACGAGGTATGTCCGCACAAGGGGAGAACAGGAAACAAGAACACAAAGGGAATGTTCACATCATTTAGGAAAGCAAGCAAGCGTGAACCTCATGAGGGCAACTTTGTGGGAGACGACGCATGTGTGGAGGAAGGTGGACCAAATGCACGAGGAGAGGACCGCTGTGGGGAGGGGATGCGTGCAATGGACCCCGACGCTGCTCATAGTTGCAGAGCAGCCCAAGTGCAGTAGGGCGAATGAGTGTTTGGTTCACGCCAAGCTCAGGTAAGCATTACGCATGGTGATGGTGGTCCCACTAAGGGGGTACGACAACGAGTAGGGCTTTTCCCCCCAAACAGTCTGTAATATTTTATTGTTTTTGCACGGAAAAGGAAAACAAAGACTTGCCTACACTAATTGCTGGAATTAAATGCTAAGGATGTTGCCAAACACAAATCAAGCTTATCTATTCATTAGAGCAGCCTTCTTTTTCTCCTCCCCATGGGCAAGCTCTCTCCGTGGAAACATTTTGCTATCAGATATTCAGTTGCTCTATAAAATGAAAACTGCATTTGAAAACATGCCTACAGCTCAAAAATAGAAGGCAAATCCAGCTAAAGGCCCAGGCTTCCTTGGGGTTTCAATGACAGATTCACTTACTCGACGTAAACCTTTGCAAAGAGGGCCCAATTCCACTCACACTCCCGAGCGTGGTTCCTCCACACCCGGAGAGCCCGTGCTCCTAAAGAGATGGGTGGTGCCGGCGCATGCACGGCAGTGTGAACGCACTTAATGCCACCGACCTGTACGCTCACAACTGGCTAAACTGGGTTGATGGGAATGTAAAATGGTGCAGCTGCAATGTAAAACAATATCGTGGTTCCTCAATAAATTAAAAGTAGAATCGCCATCTGATCCAGCAAATCCACTTTGGGTATACACCCCAAAGAACTGAAAGCAGGGACTCGAAAAGGTATTTGTACACCCGCACCCACAGCAGCATTATTCACAACAGCCGAAAGGGGGGAAGCAACCTCGGTGTCTACTGGCAGATGAACCGTGAACAAAATGTGGTGCGTACGTGCAATGGACCATTATTCAGCCTAAAAAGGAAGGAAATTCTGACACACGCTACAGCCCGGATAAACTTCGAGGACCTAAGACTGAATTAATATAAGCCAGACACAAAAGGACAAATACTATGTGATTCCACTTAAATGGGCAGATTCATAGTAGAGACATTAGAGTGGTGGTTGCCAGGACCAGGGAGATGGGGTTGTGGGGGGTTGTTATTTAATGGGTGCAGAGTGTCAGTTTGCAAGAGATGGATGTTCTGGGCTTGGGTGGCCGTCACGGTTGCACAAGTGTGACTGCACCAATACTACTGAGCTGTTCACTTCTAAATGGCTAAGGTGGTAAATTTTATCTTCTGTGTATGTTGCCACAATTAAAAAAAAAAAAAGAGAAAGAGCTCCCAAGATCCATTGGGCTGAGGAAGGAGGACCAGGAGCTCTCAGGAGGTGTGCTGCTGACCCCGCAAATGCCTGGGCCTTCCCTCTGCCCTCCCCTCAGCGTGGGCCCCCTGCCAGCCCCTCATTCTCTCTCCTGCAGGACACCTTCACCCCTGATCGGAGCAAAGCGAGCCCCATCCTGTCCATCCACACCTCGGCTGGTGGCTGGGACGTCTAGTGGCTCAGGGATGAGGTGTGGGCAGCAGGAGAGGGGGGCACCCGGGAGACCGCAGAACTGGCTGGAATCACTAGGGAAAGGGGAGGATTTCAGGTGAGTCCATGAGCACGAGGTGGGGGGAGGCAAGAGAGAGGAGGTTGGGGGTGAGGCCAGCCTTCCCGACAGACCGTGTGGTTGCCACTCTCGGCCTCCTGGCGCTGCTGTAACCAGTGACCACAGACCTGGTGGCCTCAGACTACACACTCGTCCTCTTACAGTTCTACGGGCTGGAAGTCTGACATCTCCCTGGGCTAAAAAGTCAAGGTGTCGGCAGGGCTGCGATCCTTCCCAGGGGATCCAGGGGGGCACCCATGTCCTTGCTTTCTCTAGCTTCCAGAGGCTGCCCATATCCCATCTCCAGAGCCAGCAACACTGCCTCCCTCTAGCCATCCTTACACACTCACAGCTCCCTCTATCACAGCTGGGAAAAGGTCTTGGCTTTTAAGGACCCTCGAGATGATGATGGGCCCACTGGGCTAATAATCCCAATGACCTCCCCACCCCAGGGCTTAGCTGAATCACATCTGCAAAGTCCCTTCTGCTGCATAAGGTGACACCCTCAGAGGTTCTGGGGGTAAGGACATGGGCCATGACTCTGCCCACCACCCCAACCAGATGCACTCCCACCCAACTGTTCACACGTGACAAACATTTCTGACACCCGGAGGTGCATCTGGGCCCTGAAATGTGGAAGAAGGAAGAGCGGCGGCCAGTAAGGGGGTCACCGGCAAGTCATGGCCCCACAGTCTGGGGGCAGAGGGTTGGGGGAAGAGGCCGCTGAGCCCCTGGCCGGGGGCATGGTGTAGGAGCCCGAGGGCTGGGGAGAGGGGACCAAAGTAAGGGGGAGACCACACACAGGGAAGGGGAGCAGTGTGATGGGGGGGGGAGGACCTCCACCAAACGGGAAAAGGAGATCGTGGGAGAGGCCTTCCAGGTGAACTGTGCTTCACGGGAAGAAATTCTTGAACGTTGGCACACAAGTTTTACCAAAGGTTGATTATTATTCACTTCTCGAAAGGATTTTCCGAAGCGTTCTTCAAGTAATGAGTTCCACTGTGTTCTTAAAATAGGATTTACACCCAATTTTTCAGTAACACATAAAGGGATGCTTGTAAATCTATTGAAATGAAGTGAGACCAGTAACATCTGCTGCCTTCTGTGCTGGGGGTGTCAGAGCGAGCGGGAGGGAACCTCTGCTGGGGGGCCGGGCCCAGACACTGCAGCCCAGAAACCCCGGCAAGCTGCCCTCCTCCCACACGTGTACAAAGCCACTCTGGAGAGCTGAGAAGAAGGGGGGCCCCCACACAGGCTGGGGACTAGCCCCAGGCCTCTCAGGCTCCACAGCCCTGCTCCTTCAGCCTTTCCGAGGGAGGAGAGAGTCTTTGGGGTGGCAAGGAGTTGCGTGTCCGTGTCAGTTCCAGACGCTGCACCCCTCCTTCTGCGCACACTGACGCAGGGCCGCTGCTTACCTAGTGGGTCATTTCTTGGGATGATACTGAAACTTTCCATCAGGGACAAAGTCTTTCATTCTAAAGTTATTCGAGAAAAAGACTCTGGGTGTCCTGAAAAGAGTAACACTGCCACGATGTAAATGGTCGGTTTCATGGGTCTTTGGGGAGCCAGCAAACAGGGCAGCAGGAGGAACAAGGGCTTCAGCCCCAGAGCTTGCTGGAAGTACCCCTGGGGCTTCAAGGCAAATAAAAGTGGAAGGCGCCATCAACCTTGGACACCATACTCCCTTCTCTGTCGTCACATGTCCAGCTTCCTCCCAACCTCTCTGCTGGCCCTAACTTTCATTCCTAGCTCTTTCTCCCAGGTATGTGGTTCTCCAAGGTTCTAGTCTCAATTCGGTCTTCTCTCTGACCTGCTCCCAGGGTGATCTCAGCTCCCACTCCCTCCTTCCGGGGTTCCCACTTGCACCCCGGCTCCGTCAGTTCCCCAAATCTCCAGCCCCTCACTCTGAACTCCAGACCCCATGGCCATCTCCACAACAGGCCCGCTGCAGCCTGCCCCAAATTAATTTGCCATCTTTCTCTCTTAACCTGCTCCCCCCAGATCCCCCATTTCTGTCAAAGGAACTGCAGCCCCCCCCAGGTACCCTGAGGCTCACGTCTCAGCATTCCCAGACTCCTCATCTCCTACGTCCAATCCATTGTCAAGTCCCAGCACTTGTACCTCTGCAGTGGATCCCAAGCCCAGGAGTCCTCAGGGGCAGCAAAGACACACGAGCCAGGTGGATAGGGAGGGGACACAGTGGAGGATGGGAAACATGGACCCCGTCTGGACAGGACAGCTGCCACTCAGCTCCCTCTTCTCCAGCTGACACGGGCCACGACCTGTCCATTTTTAAAGAATGTCTACACATTTGGATTTATGTGCAATTCCCTTATTTTTTATTTTATTTTATTTTTATTTTTTAAAAATTATTTATTTATGAGAAACACACACAGAGAGAGAGGCCAGGGCTGCCCCCCTTATTTTTTAAATGCTGGTAACTAACTTCCATTTTTTTGAAATCCCCACGTGCACCAAACAAAACCTGTCTGTTTACGACCTCAGGCCTTCAGCGTCTCTCCCACCTTCCCGTTCTCTCTGTTCCCAAAGCCGATATGCCAGCACATCTACGCTCCCCACTCCCGGACAAGGGAACCACCTCCTCCGGGTCACCCTGGCCCGCTTTCTCCATCTTCCCTCTCCTGGTCTCAGACCCCCTGCACCAATGTCATGAAGGTGAAGGAGACAGATAAGAGAGGGCTGATGCCACTCAGGGTAACAGAGCCATTAATTAACAGAGTTAAACATCTGGTGTTTAATTAACACTTTCCCTCCTCTTTCATCCTCCCTCCCATTTTCCTTTCCTAAAGGGATTTCATGGTGGGTAAAAAGTAAAGTGGAAAGCAGGAGGGCAGAAGGCAGATGTGGGGAATGGGATGGAGGAGGTCGCAGCTGGTAGTGGGGCGGGGAGGGGAGGGGCACGAAGGAGAGGGGCAGGAGGGTCCCCATGTGCAGAAGGGGAAGAGGGTGGACTAGGAAGAAGCAGGTCTATGATTCAGCAGGAGGGACTCAGATCAGTCCAGAAGTTGCTCTGGCAGGAGCTAGGGGCAGAAGCTCAGTGCCTAGGCTCGTACGAGGAAGTCCACGGCTCTTCTTGGGGCAACACTAGTGGTTGCCTCCCTGACATCCACCCCCCACCCCCTTCAGTCACTGAAGGTGCATAGTTCCAGCCCACGAGAAGTAAGCAGAGGTCAGCTACAGATCCTAGGAGAGCGCTGCTTTCCTCACAGGAGAACAGAGTCAGCTGGCACCAACCCCTTCCATCCTGCCACCTTCCTGTCTTGCAGAGGAATGCGACGTCTTGAGCTACGGCAGCCATCCTGGCACCATGAGAGACAGGCCGAGAGGATCACAGGATATCCTGAGGCTGTTGAGCCAGGGAGCAAAGACCAGCAGCTGCAGTTACCTCTAACCACCTTGGAGTGGTTAACACGTCCTCACTTTTAAGGTCATTCTGGTGGTGGTTTTTGTTACATGCGCCAAAAGCAATCCTGGGGGACACCCTCCCTCCTCTAAAACCTCTTCTCTCTAGGGAGGTTAACAAACTGATCACTTGCTTATTTAGAGTTGAGTGAAGTCAAGAACAGACACTGCTGTTCAGAGCATTTCCCAGCCTGCACTACTCAGGACCCAAGATTAGGGTCCGGAAAGATGACAGCAGTGTAGGCCATGTCTGCATTAGATGGTGAGCTTCAGGGGGAGCACTCTCCTCACTGCCTCCCCAGAGCCAAGCACGGAGCCTGCCATGTAGTGGGAACTCAGCTGACACGTGTTGTGTGAATGAATGGATGAGCGGATGGATGTGCCACTGCCTGGCACGGGTCTCCCAGTGACAACCAGCTGGCAGGAAGGGATTATTTAGCAGCTAGCTTGGATCTAGCTGATTCAAGACCCGCCCTTCTCCAAGGCCAGCCTGGAGCGCTCCTCCCCTTCAGGAGACCCCCCACACCCATTTCCTATGACGCCCACCTATCCACTTGGTTGCCAGTTGATCCAACCTCCCTGTTTGTTATGTATCTGGCTCCCTGGTTGGACTGAAAGGATCTTAGGCAGATGCCACAATCTTTTTAAAGTCCCCAGACACTACGAGGGTCTTGAACCCTGAAGACAGTTGATAAATATTTTTCATTTGAGGTTGATGCTTTGGAGGAGGGCTAAGAGGTTGATGATTTAAAGAGCTCTTTTGAGGAAAGAGCCCTCCTAACCAAAATAGTCCCCAGATGTCTGTGATACTACCTGAAATTTTACTGTTAGAAATGGACTACTTGGGACCCCTGGGTGGCTCAAAGGTTTGGCGCCTGCCTTCGGCCCGGGGCCTGATCCTGGAGTCCTGGGATTGAGTCCCACATCGGGATCCTTGTATGGGGCCTGCTTCTCCCTCTGCCTGTGTCTCTGCCCTCTCTCTCTCTCTCTCTCTCTCTCTCTCTCATGAATGAATAAATAAAATCTTAAAAAAAAAAAAGAATAAATGGACTACTTTGACTAGCTGAGTCACCTTCAGTAAAATACTCCACCACTGACCAACAGTTTGTGCAGTGGGAATAATAATAATAATTAATAATAATAATAATAATAATAGCTATTTCACAGTGCCCTCTTGAGAAGCCAGTCAGCATGAAATTTCATTGTAAGGACATTTATTAAAATAAGCCTTTACATATGATTAGTCTTGGAAGAATTATCCCAATAATTATTCACTTTTGAGTGTAATCTTATAGACTTTAGAATACAGAAGGACCTTAGACTTTCCCCTTCCCAACTACCCCACAAATGACCTCTCTATGATCTTCAGAAATACATGAGGAACTTCTTGAGTTTAATTAATGTGGCTTTTCACAAGAGAGAAAGAGGAGAGGACAAATGTGGGGTTGGAATAGCTGTGTAGCAGGTGCTGTTGGCACCCTGCCCAGACCCCCATTCCTGGGCCAGAGTACCCATCCCCCACCCCCCAGCCCCCGCCCCCTTCTTGAGAGGCTGGCCCTGAGCCCAGGGCAGTCTCCTCCTGGAGTTATGTCTGGGAGACTAGGGGGCAACCACGACTGATGCAGAAGCATAAAAGCCCAGTCCCCTGTCCTGGGTGTACCAACTTCTGTGGTGTAATTCATGCCCCAGAGCTCGCAGCAGGACCAGGCAGGCTTCCCTGGAGAGTGCATCTTCATCTTCCATCCTGCTCCCCTCGCCCCTCCCAGGTGATTCCCAGGGGCTCTCCCTGTTAACCCCTTGGGCAGGAAGGCCAGCTCAGGCTCCGCTTCCAGGGAAGCTGTCCTAAAACCGGTCAGTCCTTAAGAGGCTTTGCCGAGGAGGGCTGACAAGGAGCTAGGGGAAGGAGTGAGCTGGGGTCAAGACCAAACTGCACAAACTGGTCTGGGGCTCCTAACCCCTCGCCCTGTGTGCAAGACAAAGTGGGGGGGGGGGCAGGCCCAGCCCTCAACCCCCTCCAGGCCCTGAACCCGGAGCAGAGCTGGTGTCTGCACCTTTGTCCTCCAGGCTGTCCTGCTCCCCTCCACACCTGCTTCCCCTGCAAGGAAAGGTGTGAATCCTCTCCAAGGCCTCGTGATGTTTTCCTGGAAAACTGTGAATTTAAAAATCAATTGGTCTCCATGTCACCTGATTGCCAGGATGGGCCCCCAGGAATGCTTAGGCTCCTAGACTCACACAGTATTTGGGCAGAAAGAGCCTCAGGGGATAGTGTGCTCCCCTTTGCAGTTTAATTTGGATTATACTTCTGCATCGTGCTCTCCTGCTCATTATAATTGTGATAATTATGGGCTGCTTTAGTCTTCGCTAAGCCATTTACACAGCTGGAGAGAATCAGAAATGCATGGATGCTAATCCCCCCCCTCCAGGCCCTCTTTTCAGGGCTTGTCTCTCCTGGAGCAATGAAACTGAGTCAGAAGGAACAGTGGACCTGGGGGTGATCTAGCAGTGGGGAGAGGTGGAGACTGAAAGGACTGGAGGGGTCCAGGCCCCCAGTACTGTCCTTTTTATTTATTTAAAAATACTTATTTATTTTAGAGACAGAGAGAGAGAGTAGGGTTGGGGGTGGGGAGAAGCAGGGGGAGGGCAAGCCAACTCCTCACTGAGCACAGATCATGACCCAAGGGGAAAACAAAGAGTTGGACATTTAACCAACGGAGCCACCCAGGCGCCCTAGTACCTTCCCGTCCTGTTTAGATTGGAAGAAGGGCAGCTCTTTGCCTCCCAAACCCCAAGCACCCCCCCCCCCACCCAACACAGCCGGAAATATCTTCTTTGCAAGAAAGGGCAGGGGGCAATCAGGTAAATCTGGATCTTCCTTCCGACACTTATCAAGGGCCCTAAGAAATGCCACGGGCCCCAAATATTAGGGGCGGACCACTTCTCTTTCTATGGGGAGTGCCCTCTTTTGAGAATTCCTCGATTTTCCGCTCACTCGTCAATGCTCACATCCGAATCCATTTTCCTCGCCAATGACTCCAACTTGCCAAATTCAATACCTAGTCTTCCGGTGAAAATACATGGTTTCTGTTCTCTGATAATTATAATTATACCTAAGCTTATTGTGTTCTTTATTCCATGACAGTGTGCTAATTGTTTCACAAATGTTATCTCATTTTATCCTCACCGCATGCCTGTAACATTGGCTTTCTGGACTTTTGAGGGATGAGCAAACGAAGAGGTAGGGTCGCTTGTCCAGAGTCACGCAGGGAGTGGCTGAGCCGGGATAGGACCTCAGAGCCCTTTGGTGGCAAAGCCTGTGCTCTTAGCCAGCCTGCTTCCTGTCTCCAGACGGGGCTGCTACAGAGGTGTGTTCCTTCCAGAAGGAAGGTGGGCACTGGTGGCCCAGCAGGGTTGGGGGGGTCGGGTGCAGAGCAGGGATGCGTCCTGGGTCTCCGCCACATCCCTGTGTCCAAGGTTGAGTCCAGCTCAGTCCCAGTCCCGCCACCCAGAGCTTCCTCCCCACCTCCCACTCCATCCCACTCCATCCCACTGCATCCCACTCCATGCTGGGTTCTGGGTCCATTGTCAGTCATGATGACCTGTTCCAGCCTCAGCCCTGGGAGCTCCAGCTCCAGCTCCACTTGCTCCATCCATCCCCCCTCTCCCCCCTGCACCTCACCACAGCCCCTGGGCCTCCCAGCCTCCCTGGACCCCACCTGTACTTCTACTTCTGGGGCAGGCCAATCCCCACCCCAGGCTGAGCCGTTCGCTGCCCCAGAGCTGCAGCCACCGGCCCTTCTGTCCCTCTGTGGCCCTTCTGTTCCTCTGCGTTAGCCGTCTCTTTCCAGTCACTGCTCATCCCTGGGCCAACAGCGGGGGTGGCACAGAGCAGCCAGGCAGATAATCCAAGGTATGGGGAATGTAAAAATCATCTCTATTTGGCTGTGGAAGGTATTTTTGGACTTACAGTTGAATGTGGGTGTGTGTGATGTGCTGGGAATTCACAACACTTCAAACCAAATCCTGAAGTGAAAGCAGCAGGACCTGGCTGCTGGTTTGGGGAATTAGAGAACAGTCTACCCTGTTCCTATTTCCTGCTGGGCCGGGTAGCTCAGCCTCTTGGGACATTCTCCTGACCTCCTGATGTCCAGGATCAGCCAGAGCAGAGCCGCTGCCTCTCCAGTCCCCCGACCCAGGGCCCGGGCTGCAGACTCAGAGGCTGGCTGCCAGGGGCTGGGCAGCCCAGTAAGCGACGCCAGCTGGTGCAAGGCGGAAGGGAGCAGCAGGGGAGGACTGTACCCCCCTCCGAAGGGTGCAGCCGCTCCTCGGGGCAGCTGCTGCTCAGCTCCAGCTGATGACAGAAGCCAAACAAAACACATCTGTGAAAGAATTTGGCCCCCTGACAGCCGGTTTGCGATCTCCAGCCCAGGGGTTCCCACATTTTAGCATGCAGCAGAACCGCCTGGAGGGCTTGGCAAAATAGGCTGCTGGGCCCCTTCCCCAGCATTTCTGATTTAGTGGTTCTGAGGTGGGGCGCAAGACTGCTTTTCTAGCAAGTTCCCAGGCGCAGCTGAGTCCGGGGCCACACTGGGGGAACCACTGTTCTAGCCTCGGGGTCCTGCTCTAGGCGGCCTGGTACCTCCTTACTTTCTCATATTTGCTGGCCTTTTGTCAGTAAGCATCAGTCCCAGAAGCAGTCATGTCCTTCAAAGGCTGAAAGTCAGGGGCACCTGGGTGGCTCAGCTGGTCAACAGTCTACCTTTGGCTTGGGTCATGATCCCCGGGTCCTGAGATCGAGTCCTGCATCGGGCTCCCTGCTGAGCTTCTCCCTCTCCTCCCTGCTTGTACTCTCTCTCACCACCTCTGTCTCTCTCACTCAAATAAACAAATAAAATCTTACTTATGCCTTGGGGTCTGGGCCTGGAATCCACATCAGCCCAACTGCTGATGCCCCGTTTCCCAAGCCAACAGGCTCCATTAGGAGAAACAAGGTTCTTCTTTTGCCCTCTTTCTGGGAGCTGAGAGGAATGGCCTCCCCTTGTCAGAGGCCCTGCTAAGTCGGTCCACTGGGGCACCTCTCACAAGAAGGGCTGGATCAAGAGCCAGGAGACCGAGAGAGTTCCACGCGTCCTCCGCCCTCTTCCAAAGGGAAGGATCAACCAACTCCTGGTCCTTGGGTGCTCCCCAGTGGCTCATCATTCCCAGCAGATAGGATGGGCTGAGTCGGGGTCACCATGGGACCCTAGGAATGCCATGCCTGAGGGAGCCACTCCTGAACAAGACACCTAAGTCCTTCGGAATACCTCAGAGCACGATGGGGGAACTGTCTGGTTAAAGGCTATAAACTCCTATGGGCAGAACTCATGTCCTTCTCACTCCGCTCTGTATCCCCGGCTCCTAATACAATACCTGACATGTAGACCCTGAATTATTTGTTGAATGAGACAATGACTAAAAGATGGAACAACAACAACAAAAAAATATAAATAAATAAATAAATAAATAAATAAATAAATAAATAAATAAAATAAAAGATGGAACAAAGGTAGGGAATCTCTGCTCTTCGCCAAAGGGAAGGTAGATAATGTGCCCACCCACAGCTGAAAGTTCAGATACTCATAAAGCAGCCAGCTTTGAGAAGGAAAATGTGGCAGGTGATAATTCTGCTCAAGGTAACTGATTGGAGACATTTTCTGAATCCAGTGTGGGCTGAGAAGCAAACGTATTAACGGGCCTGCTAAGAGCTGACAAGAATAGGGTCATATTCACCTCTGGATCCCCAGCCCCGATGTCTGTTAAATGAATGAATGCGAGGCTCCCATCCCGAATGCCCAATGGGGAAGGTGCTCACACATGGCTGCATGGGTGGCTCCATGCTTCCACGGAGGAAGCTTCCCCCAGGCTTTCGGGAAGGCAGGTGGGGGGTGGCGACAAGAGCGTGGACTGTGCGTGCCCAGCCTCTCTCCCTGAGCTAGTCAATGGGCACGATCCCAGGCGGGGCCAGGCCAGACACTGTGTGTGAATCACTGGGCACCACTGCCTCCCTTCTCTTTAAAAGAGGGACAATGACATCAACACCAGCAGTAATGACAGCTACGTCACGGACGTGGCATGGAGAGGAAACGCTTGTGAAGGTGGTGGCACCGTGAGTAGAGCAAGTGCTCAACAGATGCCTACTGACCGAATGAATTCATTGATCGGCCCACTGTGGCTGGGTCACTCTCCAGTCTAGACAGGTGGGAGAAGCGGCCCTCGCCTCTCCAGACAGAAAGTTCTTCCAAGGTCTCGTTTGTCTTCCTCCTACAGCAACACACAGCTTCTTACTCTGCTGTGCATGGTGACGGGGACTGGGGTGGCCGTTGGTGAGACCTTTCTACAAGACTAGTTCTTCAGTATTTCCAGGAAACCAGCAGTAACAGACTCTTGGGAGTCACGCACGGATGTTGTGAAGAGTGTGCACTGACTTAACAGATGATGTGTCCCGACCGGTGCAATTCCAAACCTCACAGTAACACGTAAGGCTCTGCTGCCCCGTGTGAAGTGTGCCAGCTGTTGTCCCCACCAGCCAGCACACTCTGGATCTCTCGCCTCACCCAGCTGTGCATGTGCAAAACTCAACCTAGACCAGACATCCCCAGAACTGGAATCAAATAAAAGTCATTCAGGGCTTACACGCTGCTTTGCACTATCTGTGCTATGGGCTACAGTTTGACTTTATTCAGCTCTCCCTTTAACCCACTAGCTCCACTCAAGCTCTTGGGCTAAGAGGTCCAGCCCTGCGGAGAGAGTTTTCTGGCCATGGGTGAGAGTGGTTAGGATTCTGGCCTGGGGGCAGGTGAAGTGGCTCCGTGGAAAGGCTGGAGTCAGGGATCACACATACCCCCTCCCCTCTGATGACCCCGTCAGATGCCCCGTGAAGTCTGCAGGCAGGCTGCCATTCCTTCCACTCAACAGATGAGAAGTCGGAGGCCTCAAGCCCGAATGGTCAGAGTGTGAAGTTAACCCACGCCTGCCCTCCCCTGCTACATCTTCTCCAGACCTTGGGTACAATTTTCTCCCCAAGTCAAGCCTTGATGGCTCACACTGGATAAGGCTCTGAGCGACCGGAGCCTGGGAGCCTGAAGCCGAGAGCCCCTCCTCACTGATGACAGGTAATTCAGAGTGTCCACATACCTCGATTGGGAAGTCTGGGAGCTAGAAAAGACTGAATCACACCATCCCCAGAAAAACAGCTCTTAATATCCTCTTTGGGGAGTGAGCAGGACTGCGACGAGGGCAAGAAAGCGAAACAATTGCTAGTCATCCATCCAGCCCGGATCCCTGGTCTCCCTGACTCTGGCCCGTGTTCAGGTTGCATTTCTGTCCCCTTTCTGCCTGCCCCCAGCTTTCCAGTTAGAGCAGCCAACTGGGCCTGGGTGCTCAGACCCCTGGGGGGAGTCTGCTCAGTCTGCTCAGACCCCTGGGGGGCAGCCAAGGAGCTGCCAAGCCCAGGGTGCGTAGGCCGGTCCAGCTCAGCTCCTGAGAGGCAGCCAGCCAATGATGGCACCCAAGCCTCTGTGCTGCAGGCGTGTCTCGTCCCCTACCCCAGGTGAGGGGGGTAGAGCCTGGCAGGCAGCAGAAGGTGCTGGAACCTGCCTTCCTTTCCTCTTATGGCAAGGAAGGAAGCCAAAGAGTGGAGTGGGGTGGGGTGGAGGGAGGAGGGATGTAATATGGACAGGGAAGGGAACAAAGAAAATTGAACAGCTTGTCTGTTAAGGTCATGAAACAGAGGGAGATTTTTTTCCTTTGGTTTATGTTATTGCTCTTACAGTGGTGTTTGTGCAATAAATAAAACAGCAAAAGGATAAGAGGCTGGAGTCCGTGCTCAAGCAGAGTTGGTGGGCTGAAGATTCCCAGGGAGGGCAGACAGTGTGGAGCCCAGCTTGGGGAGGCAGGGGGAGGCGGGAGTGACTCCAGAAGGCTTTCCTCCTGGAGGGCTGAGAGTTCTCTTTACCAGGCTCAGTTCCTGTTGGTCTGGGTCCTGCTCAGATCCCCGAACTTCCAGAACATAACTGTGTCCCACCTCATTGGGCAAGGCCATGGGGTGGCTGGGAGCTGGCTGCCGTTCCCTGTGCACGCCCCATCGGCACCCAGATCCATCTGGCAGCAAATAGTTGGCTGAGGGAAGCTGGGAGAAAAAGCCCAGGGACACCATCCCCCATCTGCTCCCCACACATGCTACACACTTCAGCCCAGGGAGGAAGAAGGCTCACAGGTGGTTGGCTGATGGGGACGAGAGGCTGGGAGAGAGACAGGGCACACACAGCCCCACTGTCTAGCCCGAGCGAGGAGCCTTTCCAGGAAATGCTTCCATCACCCTCCCTCGCCAGGTGAGCCCCATTTCTCCTGCACAAACAGGGAAGACCCACAAATGGGTCTGAATGAAGGCCAGGTCTGGGGCTACACCACCAGCACTGCCCCCAACACACACCCTTGATATGTGGACATGCACATATGTGCACACTCAACTGTGGGCATGCCTGTGTGCGTGCGCATGCGCGCACACACACACGCCTACAAGGCTTCTCCTGCAAGCACCACCACAGCCTCCTCAATGCTGCCCCAGCCCCAGGCATCTAAGAGGCAGGTCCTTCTAGCTTGGGGCTCTTGAGGGGGGATGGGAGCAGGGCAGGGCACGCGCTCAAAGAGCTCTCAGGTGGACAGTGTCCAGGAGGTGAGCAAGCCTTGGACTTGGTGGAGGGCAGAACAGAGAGCTGCAGCCCTGGGCCAGGGGATGGGAGGGGAGGAGGGGGGTTCTTTAAGAGAAGTACAGTGAGCTCTTTCTGACCTGGTATAAAAGCAGCCCTTCTTAGGGACAGAAAAGATGGTCAAGATCTGACAAAGCTCTTCCAGTGCTTAATGAATGTCCCTCTTTAAACCTGGTCATTGGTGCCAAAGTCCCTAAGCTCTGCATTCATGGAGCCCAGTTATAATAAGAATAACAGCTAACAGGCTTACCATTTGCAGGCATTTTTTAAATGACTTTATCTATTACTCACCCTGCAGGTCCTGCCCCCACCCCCATCTCCTTTCCAGTAATGGAACTGCCTGGGTATAGAGAGGCCACGGTAGGGGCCGGTTGGAGGAACACCTGAAATGCAGGAATTCTGGGGAACGTGCCTGGAAGTGCCCCCTGCTCAGGCCCAAGGACAGCAGGGATGTAGAAGGGGGTAGGGAGCAACGTTGTGTTCCTTCCAGAAGCCTTAGTTGAGTGCCTACAGGTGTGGTCTGCCGGCAGCTGTGGGGAGCCCTGGACAAGGAGGGACAGAGAGTGGGCGCTGGGCCCGGGGCAGGGTGGGGGGAGGCACAGCTGAGCGTCCGCTTGCCAGGAGAGCAGCGCTGCCGGCTGGTGGCGGGGGACAGTGGTGGCCGCTCCTCTCCCAGCTCAGGCCTCAGCAGGCAAGCGCAAGGAGCTCTGAGAGGGGCCCTGGTGCCTCTTGGGGGAGGGGAGGACCAAGGCACGGACCTGCTGGCCTCCTCCCCCCGCCACCCCGCCGCTTGCCTTTGGGTGAGCACCCACACAAAGCACCTGGCCCCAGGTTCAAACCCCAACCTGGGCATCCCTTTACCCCTCCGAGTGGGTGTCCTCACCTGTGTTAGACCAAGCAGGGCAGCTGTGAAGACTAGACAGTAATGTCTGCGAGAGCCCAGAGCGCTGGCTGCCTCCTAGAAGGCACTCGGTCCATGCCAGCCGTTATTTGCTCATCATCATCAGTGTTGCGACTATGTGGACCCCGCATATCACGCAGCAGCCTCCGGAGAACGCTGCCCACCTTCCATCTCTCCTCTCCGACCTGCTCCACAGGGCTGCCAGGGCAAATCTACGGCGATGATGTGGCACATCGTTTTGCTGCTAATAGACCTTCCCCAGCTTCCCACTGCCGACACGATCAAACCCAACCCCTCTTTCCATCTGGCACGAGCTACCCTCCTGCCTCCTCTCTGGCCATTCCCTCTGCATCCCCACTTCCCTCAGTTCATCCCCAGGCACTTGCCCCCCGCCCCCTTATCTTTGCTTCTACTCTTCCCTCCATGCAGAACACACTCTCCTCCAGGGGAAACCTCCCCACCTTTCGGGGCTCACGCAAAGCCCGTTCTGACCTGCACCCAGCTAACGGCTTCCTCCGCTGGCAGATGCAGCGTGTGGCTTATGGGACTCTGAGCACTGATCTGCCCTGGTATGAGTGGTCGGGGCTTCTCCAAGTGTGGTCCCTGCACTAGCAACATCTGCACACCCCGGGAACTTCTAAGACATGCAAATTCTCAGCCCCTACCCCAGACCTACTAAATTAGAACATCTGGAGACCAGGCCTGGTAATTTGTTTTAACCAAGCCTCCACACTCGGATGCACTCTCAGTCGGGGAACCACTGACACCTGTACTCTGCAGGTGGTGCCTGGTGCACAGTGAGGAGTGATGGGTTAGTTCAGATCACCTGGGCAGCGTTGAAAAGACACTGCTGCCCGGGCCTCACCTGCATGGATTCTGATTTAATTGCGCCGGGGCGGGACCTATGCACCCAGGGTGCTTTTCCTCCCAACCATGTATGAATACTTCCAAACACACCAAACAGTTAAAAGATTGTACAGTGAACATCTGTATACCCACCACCTAGCCTCTACCATCAATGTTTTGCCGTATTTGCTTTATCACATATCTATCCATCATCCCCCTACCCATGCATCCATCCATTTTATTTTTTGACGCATTTCAAAGCAGGTTGCAGACATCGTACACGTCACCCAGACACAGGGGAGTGATTTAAAATCCCTCCAGGTGGTTCCACTGTGCAGCCAGGGCTGCTCTGATCTCAGTTGGGAACCCCTGAAAGCCTCCTACCCCCAGTGCCCACTGTGAAATGGGGATAATGGCGAGGATGTCGGCTCCGGTTCCCCCTCGTTTGCAAGGATGGAATGAGATCACATCAGAAAAAGCCCTTTGTAAAGGGAATACAATTAACAAGAACCAATTGCTGACTCTGGGCTCGAGAGAAAAGTGTGCAGAGCTGTCACAGGGTTGCCAGATGAAGTACAGTGTGCCCACTGAGATCTACATTGCAGATAAATTATTTTAGTATAAGTATGTCCCAAATATTGCATGAGACACACTTATACTAAAATGCGTCTCATTGCTTTTCTGAAACTCAGATTTCGTTGGGCACCCTGGATTTCCATTTGCCAAATCTGGCAATAAGATATAAGCCCTGTCCTGTGGGTGGCAGCAGGGTTAGGACCCTCCACCCAGAGAAGAGTCAGGGCCAGGCCACAGCAACTCCTGCTCTGCTTGGCCAGGCTCTCTGGCGCTTTACAGCACATGCCTGCAAAGCCAGGACTGGTGGGCAGAGGCAGCCAGAGTCGGCGTTAAGCCGACATCTGCCCAGGTACGACTGTGATGTGATGACCAGGGTCTTACATACAGCCAGCCAGTGCATTACTCGGGCCTTCAACTGATTGGACAAGGCCCACCCACATTACAGAGAGTAATCTGCTTTATTCAAGGTCCGCCAATTTAAATCTTAATCTCATCCCAAAATATCCTCACAGAAACATCCAGAATAATTTTTGAACAAATATCTGGGCACTGTGGCTCAGCCACGTTGGCACAAAATTTACCATCACAGCCAACAAGTCTCAAACGTTAGGGCACAAAAGTATCACTTGGGGAAACTGATTTAAATGCAGACCCCCCCCCCAGGCTCCACCCACTGTTTCTGATGCATTCGGTCTGGCATAGTGCCCAGGAGCCAGCATTTTAACCGTCATTCCAGATGGTTCTAATCCAGAAGCTCCATGGGCCCACTTTGGGAAACACTACAGTTTGAGCTCAATAAATACTTGCCAATTCAAGGAATGCTGGAGGCAACAGTGTAGGCAGGAAGATGACCAAGCCAGGGCCAGGTCACCCCTGCGAGACCGTGTCCTGGGGGCTCTGGGGTGGAGGCAGCGATGGCAGACGGGGAGCCTGCCAGCTTGTCCTGACCCAGGTGGGGACCCACAGCAGCGTGTGGGGACTGACGCGGGGGACAGAGGGCAAACCTTGCACCTACAGCAGCCCTTGCGCTGACCTGAGGGGTGAACCCCACAAGCTCCCCTCACCCCGCTCAGACCCCAGAATGCCCCTGTCTCTCCAGTGTGAGTCCGCGTACGTGCCCAGCCTCTCATGAGCCGATGAGATCATGGCTCAGGAATCTGTGTGCAGTCGGTTGCCCCTGAAAAGAACCACTCACTCAGCTGGGGAAGTGAGCAGCTGAAGGCGCACAGGCCAGCGGGGGAGGCAGGGTGCCGGGCTGCAGGATGGGGCCGCAGGATGGGGCCGCAGGATGGGGCCGCAGGATGGGGCTGCAGGATCGCAGCGTCCCAACGCCAGCCAGCGGGCAGGCTTCCCTTCCTGCAGAAAGGAGAATCGATCCAGGACAGTAGAAGCCCATTATAACACAGCTTGTTGTGTAACGGACTCCCATAAACCACGGGTCACAGTGATGTCCCTGCAAACCTAACAGCTAAATAGGAAACCGCCGGGGAGCGGAGGGGGGCAGGCAGACAGAGACACTCGGTGCTTGATCGGCCTGTGTCCCAGCTTCGCGGAGCAAAGAGACTTAGAGGAATGGTGGCCTTGGCCCCACGAACCACAGTGCAGCTCTGCGGGGATACGGAGGAAGGCCAGGGGCTCCTTTCTGGAAGATTCATTCGCTCTCAGCACTCCCCAGAGTGTGGGGGGTACCCCAAACACCCACGATCAGCTCAACCAGGCCAAGAGTGGGGGAGGGAAGAGGGCAGGAGGGGAGGCCGGGCCCCTTGGGCACTTGTCACCATGTCCCGCAGCTCCGGGCTGCTCTAAGTCTGCCCCTTTCCCGTGATCTCCAAGCCCCCACGCTCCCTAACCCCCAGTCATCCTGCCCACGTGCTTTTGACGTCTCCAGCTTGTCCTGCGGTTGCAGAGTGGCTAGGAATGGCGGTTCAGAGGGAGGTGTGGGATGCAAGGGACGTCTCGAAAAGAAAGGACAACGCACTGGGGCTCTACAGACTGGAACAGGAATAAAATATCAGTGGGACAGGAGGTGGGGTTGGGGTCACAATCTTCAAGTCTCTGAAAGACTATCACCTGCAGGGGGTGACCAGAGACAGCCGTCGCTCTGAGGACAAAACAAGGCAACGAGGGTGTCAGAAAAACCAGACCCAACTCCCAGAGAGCACTCGGGGGCGTCCGCAGGAGCTGCCCGGCCACCGGCCACAGCCCCCGCAGCCCCTGACCACCCATCGTGGCTTGTCATCCACAAGCATGACCGTACTCTCCCGGGGTGCACTCTGGGCTTAGCTTGTGCCACCTCTGGGGGCCACGGGTCCCGTCTACGCCTACCACCTGCCGCGTAAGTAGCGCGTACTCACGCTGCAGCTATAGCTGCCTTTGGCCAGCTCTCCGTTGTGACTGGGGGGGCTCGGCGATCGCAGCGTTAATAAGGAGAGGCCGTGCACAGTGGAGGAGGCCCCCACCTTCTGGTTTCCTTCCTGTCCTGGGGTCCCCGGTAGACTTAGTCTCACCTCGAGAGAACAATCCCTTCAAGATGAAGCGACAGTCTACATGTCCAGTTTTGCCGAGGTCAGAACCGAACGCCGGCTGTTTCCAGCACCCTCACTGTAAAGTCTGGCCGTTTGGCTGGTCTTTTTGTCCAAAGCAGCACATTAGTCCAAAGCCTTGAGCAGAATGTTTCCAACAACTTCTTAGATTGGCTGGGCCGTGTCAGACCACTGGCAGCTCCCAATCGTGGACAGGGCTTTACTTATTTTCCCTAAATGTATGGCCTTACACGTTTACACGTGGGCAAAGTGAAACTGACCCTGTTTGGGACCGTACACACTAGCTGATCTAAGATCTCATCACTTGGAAGCTTTTCATGTCATCTACATTTCCTATGAGAATCTCTGCCTTTGGCTTCCCCCATGAGAAAAAGTATCATTTCCTTCTGTTCTGTTAGGCCAGTCTCTGACTCATGCGTGACACAAATCCCTCCTGTCCCAGAATGACTTATTGTGGTGTGGAGCCGAAGGACTCAACGAAGGTCTGTCTCCAGAGGTGTGGGATGCTGGGCAGGGCAGTGGAGGATGTGATCCCGCCTTCTCTGGAGAGCTTCAAGGCCAGGGCAAGGCTGAGCATTCTAGAGAGCAGGGCTCTTCCCAGGGGCAGGGCAACGGCTCAAATTATTATAGTTTTTGTTTTTATCATGGTGAAACACACATAACACAAATTTACCATTTTTTTTATAAGTTTTTTTTTTTTGTTATTTATTTATGATAGTCACAGACAGGGAGAGAGAGAGAGGCAGAGACACAGGCAGAGGGAGAAGCAGGCTCCATGCACCGGGAGCCCGACGTGGGATTCGATCCCAGGTCTCCAGGATCGCGCCCTGGGCCAAAGGCAGGCGCCAAACCGCTGCGCCACCCAGGGATCCCCAAATTTACCATTTTAACCATTTTTCAGTGTATAGTGGCATTAAGTATGTTCACATTGCTCCCATCACCACCATCTCCAGAACTTTCTTCATCTTCTCTTTTTTTTTCTTATTTATTTTTTATTTTTTTTTCATCTTCTCTAACTGAAAGTCTGTACCATGAAACACAGACTCCACATTCCCTCCTCTCTCACAGCCCCTAGTAACCATCATTCTACCTTCTGCCTCCATGAATTTAACTATCCTAGGAACCTCATGTAAGTGGAATCATGGAGTATTTGGCCTTTTGTAACTGGCTTATTTCACTTAGCATAACATCCTCAAGATTTATCCATGCTGTAGCAGGTCTCACCAAAAAACAAAAACAAAAACAATTTGTTTTAAAGGAAGCTCTATGCCCGACATGAGGCTGAAACTCCTGACCCAAGATCAAGAGTCACGTGTTCTACTGACTGAGCTAGCCAGGTGCCTCCTCACCAAAATATTTTTAAAGCATGTCAGCAGGTGGCCCTTTGGGGGCATGGTGAAGTAGGGATGGGCCCAATTAGCAGAGTGGCACCCATAAATATGGGCATGAACACATACTAGGGTCCTGCAGGACCAATACACACGTGCTTGCACACTCTCTTCAATGTGACTTCCACAAATCCCAGAGGGCTGCCCCCCTGCCCTTTGGGAGCTGTTCTCAGACCTCCTTGTGCATTAGAGATGTGTGAAGAGCTGGTCACGGTGCTGGTCCCACGCCCCGCAGGGGTTCCTATGAGACGGGGTACAGCAGGTGATGCTGAGGCAGGGGACCAGGCACCGCACTTTGGGAGACCTACAGTCATGGAAACTGCTCCATGTGCAACGAAAGGACTTTGCCCCAGCCTGAGCTCCTGTGTAGACAGTTGGCAGTGGGTGGCTTCTTGTGAAAACCGACAGGCGAGGGCTCTGTCGAGAGATGAGGTCACATCACCCTGTTTAGGAGAGCAGGCCAGTCAGCTCTAACTCGCCACACCCATTCCAGGGGAGGTTCCCATCCTCTCTACTCGAGTAACCTCTGGACAGCACCTGCCAAAGGCAAGGCAGTGCTCCGGGCTTCCGCGGGGAGGACAGACTAATCAAGAAGCTCCGGGGTGTCTGGGTGGAATGAGACACGAAAACCGAGGCTGTCACACAGGTAAAGCTTGACGTGAGCCATAAGAGAGGCACGTTAGCCCCTGGTTTTCTGAGCAGAGAGAGAGAGAGAGAGAGCGAAAGAGCATTCTTGGAGTAGGGACAGTTCCTCAGAAGAGGCGGCACTTGGGGTCAACAGAACCGTGCTAGCAGACACAGGAGAAGAGGCAGGAGCTGAGGTGTGGCTTTGGGAGTCAGCCAGGATCCAGTGTGATATGGATGAAGGGAAAGACTCGGAGTCAGGATTCTGGGTACAATTCCAAGTGCTTTGCATTTAGCCACATGACTGTGGCAAGTCACCAGGCCCCATAGCCGTTGTTCCTAATGTCAGGAGCACGGCTGGGAGGATGGGAGAGGAGGCTGGGACCAGGCTACAGAGGCCCTTGAGTGCACTTAATTCAGGGAGAAGCTGGGAGCCATTCAATGCTCTGGAGCGGAGACTCATACTCCTTTTATTTTACGAGGGCTTGGTGTGGGGGCGGGGCGGGGTGTCTCTCTTGGCCAGTGCCCTCCCGTGAGGCTGGCCTGGTTAGCCTAACACTTCCATTCTTTTCTCCATTTCCCACCTCGGGAATTCCCTCCAATGAGTGCATAATCCCTGGAAGACGGTTTCCTCTGGCCTCTGGGAGGATTTACAGCCCCCTCCCAGCACCCGTTCACAAAATCATGAAATGTGAACTCTAAATAATTTATAAACATGTTAAATAAGACTGGGTCTAGCCTTGATCCCTGGGGAGCTCGCTGTTAATACTTCCCTCATTTAACATCAGCCGGAGCCAGACATCATTAGGAAGGGAAATCTCCTCTCTCTCTTTTAAAAATCATGTAGCTTAAATGGTTTGGGATTATTTGCTGCTTTGAATCATTCTTGCCACTGCTCCCTCCCATTACGGGGATAATTAAGAATTGACTATGGTTGGCAAAAAGCATTCGACAGCCAACTTTTCATTTGGTTTTTCAAGTGTCCCCACCATCCCCGCCCGCCCCCTCCCCCCGCCAGTCCTCCTTTTCTTATCCCTGCAGCCCCCCGTCCCCCAGTCCCCGGTGCTCCCCCCACTCAGGTCTGCTGCCTGTAAACACACTTGGGGCCCCATGGAAACCACACACTGAATGGAGGGAAAGCAGAGAGGCCATTCACTTTCCTCTTATTCCACTGCCCTATTTCCTCCGGCACCTTGCCTGGTGTCCCTTGGGCCTGGGGCCAGAGTGTGTTTGTTAGGCTGCCCTGGTCACCCGGGAATGGGGTGGGCTCAGATCCCAGGCCTGTCCCCCAGCTGGTCATTCTTTCTTTCAAGAGTCACTCTCTCTCTGATGGCTAAGGCAGGATTAGAGGCTTCAGGAGGAAGAGCATGCCTCTGATCACAGAAGAAGGGGTCACGACATCAGGCAACCTCCAAGACCAGCCAGTCAGGGCGCCCTGGTGGGATGAAATGCCACCTGTCTCCACCTCCCCTCCCCCCACCAAACCTCCTCAACAGCCTGCTGGTCAGAAAAGGCAAGGGATACCCAGCCAGCCTCAGCCTTCGAGGGCAGCCCCAGGACTGGGGTGATCTCTATTTCCCTTTCCCCGACCAGAACCACATCTCAGTCACTGCATGGAATTTTCTTTCTCTTTCTAGCTCTGTGTCACTGATTTCCAGTATTCTAAATTCTTTACCCAGTCTGACTTTAATCTTTTCTGCTGTGGGTTCAATGAATTATGGGTTGTTCTGGATTCAGGAAGCTGAGGCCTCACCTCTTTCGTATAATAAATCATCACGGAAACAAAAGCAAACCATAAAGACACACAGGTAGCCAAGCTACCTTTTCGGGGAGATTGAGATTGGAATGCAGAGAAGCTTCTGGAGTGGTTGCCAGTGTTCTCTTTCTCCACCCGGGTGGTGGTGTAAGGCACTAACTTGAATATAACCCATTACTAAAACATCTATGTTGTGGTTTTCTATATTTGTTTTATAATATCTCAATTAAAGAAGTTAAAAGGAAGGGGCATCTGGGTGGCTTGGTGGTTCATAGTCTGCCTTTGGCTCAGGTCATGATCCCAAGGTCCTGGGATTAAGTCCTGTATCGGGCTCCCTGCAGGGAGCCCGCTTCTCCCTCTGCCTGTGTCTCCCCCTCTCTCTGTGTCTTTCATGAGCAAATAAATAAAATCTTTTAAAAAACAAAGTTAAAAGGAAAAAAATAAATCATCATAGTGTTAGAAATAATCAGTCATTTGAGTCATGATGCAGGCCCCCTCCCTATGAGCTCTTCTTTGGGGTAAAAAAACCCCAACTTCTTTAGCATCTCCTCCAAGGTTCAGAACCCCCTGAACCAGATGATTAGCCAAATCCTGTGACATTTGTCTCAAGGGAACCCTTCGGGCGAGGTGTTGCTGGCCTATTTAAAAGGACAGAGAGCAGACATTTCCCTGAATGTCCAAAACAGGTTGTCGGACTGTTGTGTGCTGGCTCACTAATAAATATCTACGGAGACAGAGAATGTGGCACAACACAGCCTTTCATGGCACCCTGGTAGTGAGGTGTGATGGGAGCCCATAGCCCTCACTTCCCCTTCCAAGTTGGGAGGACTCAAGTTTACCAAAAAGAACCAAGAAAGACTCAGTTCATCTCAGCCCAGCATCTAGTAACTGCTCAATAAACAGTAGCTATTGTGATTCCCCCCACTACCATGGCTGTGAAGAAGAGGGAGGGAGTGGCCATGAACATGGGATATGATGGGAAAAGGGAAAGGAGAACAGAGAAGCAAGGGCAGGTCACCCTCAGGGTTTGGCCCTAGAAAGACATTAATTCATCAGCCTCGTAAGTGGTCCTGCTATGAAGAGGGATAAATAAATAAACAGCTGGCAAGGCTAACAGAAGCCCCCTTTACCATCCTACAGTGTTCTGCTTCAGATGGTTGGCCAGGCCTAGGATTCTTCAACTACCCTTCCCCCCTCCCTTCTCATTGGCTGCTTCCCCCAAGAGGCCCCATAGGCTCATCCTCCAGATACTGGAAGCAGCAGATGCTCAGTGTGGGCTCTTGTCTCCGGTCGGGTCGGCCCGTCCAACATCCCCACACCCACAGCTAACAAAGGTGCCTGGCAAAGTGCTCGGACATCCTCACTCCCAACCTGGCCGGGGACAGGCTCATTGTCAGGAGGGTGTCTGTGTCTGCCACGAAAGTCCTCTCTGTCACTTGTCTATTGGGACTGCCAATCTGTCCATGTCTTTTTCTTTTTTCTCTCTCTCTCTCTTTTTTTTTTAAAGGTTTTTATCTATTTATTTGAGAGAGAGAGAAAGAGAGAGCATGAGTAGAGGGAGGGGCAGAGGGAGAGGGAGAAGTAGGCTCCCCACTGAGCAGGGAACCCGATGTGGGGGCTGGAACCCCGGGACCCTGGGATCATGACCTGAGCTGAGGGCAGATGCTTAACCAACTGAGCCACCAAGGTGCCCCCCATCCATATCTCTTTATGTCCATTTGTGGTCTTCAGTTTGGGCCTGTGTCTTCATCCCTTTGCTCTCTCCCTCTCTGACTCTCTTGGGCTCCCCTCCTTGAACCAAAAGCCACGATAGAATCCTGAACGCATCCTAAATGTTTTTCTTTAAGAATAAATGACAAAGGTAGCAGCAGAGGAGGAAAGAGGAAGGTAGGTATCATTCTAAATTTGCGCAGCACAGGAGATTCCCCAGGGACAAGACTGAAAATGCGAAGGCCTAGAAGAAACACATAAGGGGAAAAAAATAATCGCCCCTTCTGTTTACTCCCAAGGACTTCTTTGAAACAGATAATTTCAAATATATTTCTGTATTCTAAAACTTTTTCAGAATGAATAAAGCGTGGAGGGTGGAGTGTTTTTACATTTCCAAACTGTCTCTAAAAATCGTGCAGTAAGATTTTACGTCAAACGAACTGCATCAATCTTTTTGTCCGTATATAATGATGCACCTTGTTTGACATTCCTTTTTAAATGACCTCCAGAAAAATCAATTGTTCCTGGGAATCCAAGTACATTTCCACTTCTAAGTACAGGGGCAAGTAAAATAAATTACTCTAATCAAGTATGGTAAAAATTTAGTCCTCAGCAACTCAAATTGTTGTGAAAGCCCCGGGTCCAGGATTCAGAGGCAGATCCGTGGGGAAGGGAACAGCCACCATGATAAGGGCCTACCGGGGGGACAGGAAAACACGGGGGTCAGAGGCTCAGGGCTGCAGACCGTAGGTGACATGGGGGGCTTGGGTTCAGGGAAAGCTGGGGGAGGAGGGTCCCAAGCAAATCCCCCCAACAGGCTGGCCATGCCACCCTATGGCTCCAATCTGCCCCCAAGTCTCTTACTACACATGACGGACATGCAGCCATACTTGGAAAAACAGGGTGCAAATCAAGAGATGAATTAACATGTGAAAAAGGAGAGCCACTTATTTCAATCAAGGCAAATCTTCAGTTTTCAAGACCGGGGAGACCATAAAATGCAATGCTGGAAGAATCAAGAATGACTCAAGGTGAGGGCTCAGAGGAGTGGTCTGCTTGGAGAACGCTCCGTGGGGCAAACTGTGTCCAGTGAGATTGGAAGGTCTCCCTCTTCTTTCTTTCCACAATTCCCTTCCTGAAAATAAGTGCTTTTCTGTTTCTCCCAGCAGCAAGTCCAGAAAACATAATACTGTCCTTTGTCTTCTTCTAAGTGTATTGTAGATGGAGTCTTCTGTTCAAGGTTTTACTATTTCTTAGGAAAAAAAAATGATCAGAAGAGGAGAGAGATGCCAGGCTTCTGAAAGGGCTGGTGCCTTTACCATGGGAAATTTGGAATTACCAGCAGAATAAAGTGTAGCAATTTGACACACTCAACAAGCTGATTTTATTTTTTTTAAATCAATTATATACAACCATTTTTGATGTTTCAAAACAAAGGCAATTAGAATTTGTGAAAATCACCAAAAGAAAGTTTTGTAGGCATGTGCATTTTTTCCTGAATATTTGAAAAAAACTTACAATCTCTTCCCCCACCCATGCTTCCCAAATTTCTGAGAATGTTTACATCCATCCAAAATAAGACACTCCTGGTGCTTCCGGCCCCTCCCCCTAAAGCAGGAGAGGCAGGAGGCACAGACGAGGCACTGGGAGGTGAGGCCTGGGAGGTGAGGCCGGCTGCAGACCCAAGTGTGCACGTGTGCGTGTCTGTGTGTGTCGGTCCTTGGCCCTCCGGGTGCGAAGGGTGGACAGAAGGGAGACAAGGGACACGGACACACACACACACACACACACACACACACACACACACACACACACGGGGCATCCACTCAGCCAGGAAAACCCTCAGCTGAGGTTAACCCCCATAACCCTACATTCGCTCGGCCCTCTTCAAAGGAGCTTTGGAATTCCTCCCCCAACTTTGCTGCACTTTCCATGAGAATGGGGATGTTCCTGCATAAAACATGAGTCTGGGAGGGCTGGAGCTGCAGGCTTGGGGAGCCCTGGGGAGTCGGGGGGAGCGGGCAGGGAGAACAGAGCAGTGGGGGAAGGGAAGGGAGGCTGTTTTCTCAGGCTGCATTTCTTGCAGGCTCCTTGGAGACCGGAGAAAGGCCGGGAAAGGTCTCAGCTGGGGCCTGGCCGGCACAGAACCCGTGCAAAGTGGGATGCTGAGCGTGACCCGGCGGAGCCCGAGCAGCAGGGCTGGGGACCTCCGGGAGCCCGAAGCCAGCTGCGGGCACCGAGGAGGGAGAGAGGCTTCGCGAGGGGAGGGCGAGAGCCCTTATCAGAGGCTGCAGGCAACCCCGGGCCCCCTGGGCTGCTGGGGGGGGGGGCAGGGACACACCTTCTATTTCTTGTGGTATCATCCCAGGCCCAGGCCGCGGCACTTCCACGCGGGGCGCTTCCACGCAGGGCTGTGCAGGCCCACAGGTGGCCGGCAGGACTCCTAGCCTGTCATCAGCCCCCAGCCCGTAGGACTTGGGGGGCTGCGAGGGCTTCGCACCGGACAACCGGTTATTAGTATTGCTTGGATCAACTCAGCAACGGGCCAGATGCCAGCAGCCGAGAGAAATGTTAGGGCACTCTGCTCCTCTGAGGAGTCACCGGGCAGGGCTGCGCCCCGCTGGGGGGGCTGGAGGGGCCCGGGGAGAGAGGGTTGGGGGGAGGGGGAAGCTGGGGGAGAGGGTCTGCGCTGTGGGGAGGAGAGGATGGGGCTGGAGGGGGAGGGGGCCTGTAGCAGGGAGAAGGTCAGAGCTGTGGGGGGCTGAGGGAGAGGGTCAAGGGACTGTGGCTCGCCTGGAAGGGCTCCTCCCTAGAGACACTGGGGATGGGGATGCCCCCGTGGCTCTGCGGTTGAGCATCTGCCTTCAGCTCAGGGCGTGTCCCCGGGGTCCTGGGATCGAGTCCCACATCGGGCTCCCTGCATGGAGCCTGCTTCTCTCTCTGCCTGTGTCTCTTATGAATAAATAAATAAAACCTTCAAAAAACAATAAAAGACACTGGGAAAAGAAACCACCTTAAGTCCTCTCTGGAGAAACGTAGGGCATAAACAGTGGGCTTTAATTTTGAGAATTCCATGCTGCCCTCACGATAAGAATGTGGCCACTGGGTTTTTGCCAAGTCACCAGTTACTGCAGGGTGGGAAATGACGGGCTCAGCCATAGCATCGCAGTTGGAAAGAGGCCCAAAGCGTTCCAGGGCTGTGGTCCTCCGACGTGAGCTGCATCACCGTCACCCGGAGGGCTCTTCAAACACAGGGTGCTGGACCCCAACCCTGGCGTTCCAATTTGGTGTTCGGGGTGGTGGGGGGGATTGCCTGAGAATCTGCATTCCTAACAAGCTCTCCAGTGCTGCTGCTGCTGGTCTGAGGACCACACAACGAAGACCCCTGTTCTATCTAGAACACCCCTTCATTTTCCATATGAGGAAGAAGCACTGGAGTTCACCAGTAGAACCAGGTGCTAACAGCCCCCTTCCCTAAGCCCTGCCCCCAGTGGAACAGGAGAATGTGGAGGGGAGCTAAGGAGAGCAAAGGCACCAGCACGGTTAAAATCCAATACACCCCCTCTCTGTCCGCCACGTGTTCAGGTGGGGTCTACAGGGACACCAGCCACGTGTGTCCCACTGGAGGGTCTGGATGGACAACTGGGGAGGAAGGGACGGTCCCAAAGCTGAGCATGCAGACAGCCACAGGAGGAGGAAGGGCAGGGAGGGAGCAAACAGATTGTGGAAAGCAATTAACGGAGAGCAGAGAATCGAGGGGCACGGAGGAGCCTCCTGCCAGCCCTGGGGGGCAGAGATTAACAAGCCCCGTTAGGACTTGGCAGTTTGGGATCGGCTCCACTCCTTCCAGCTGTGACTTGACCCCACATCTCAGTTATCTCCCCAAAGCCTTGAGGTGGGTCCTGGAAAGCTCTGCTGGGAGAAGAGCCAAAAACCCAATTAATCTGGACTTCAAATGGGCTCCCACAGCTGTGTGAGGGTCACCATGTCTCGGCCTCCATCCTCCCCCGGGCTGTGAGCTCCGTGAAGCCGGAGATGGTGTCACCTGGCGCAAGGCTGGCAAGCCCTCCGTTAAAAAGTTGGATAAAGGCAGGGACGCCGTGATGAATGTAGCCTCCTGCTCCCCAAGAAGTGGGCTCGGCCCTCAGTATACTGCCTCAAGAGGAGCCACATCTGCTTAAGCTTTCGGGGTAACTCCCAGGTTGGGGCGGCCAGCAGGGTTCCTGTTGCCCGCTGGCATGGCATGTGCAGAAGTCCCTTTCCAAATGCCCTCTCCACACCTCTCTCTCCTTGCTCACTATGGGAAAAAATATTTTTGCATCTGAGCAGCACATCACACATGTAGAGTCTGAGAGTCTGACCACTACTTAGGAGACTGGGGCTGGGAACCTGTGACCCTGTCAGAAGCTTCCCACGACCGCCCATCTTGTTCCCAGGCTCAGAGCCCTGCTGTGTCCCAGCGGCCACAAAGAGACAGCTGGTTTTCGGGTTGTTTTAGGGTTGCTGCCTAATGTTACCAGGAAACACTGGTATGGAGAAAGGTCCCAGGTGCAGAGCCGTACCATGGCTTTCCCCTGTAAACTGACCCTGAAATGGCCCTCCAAGACCCTAGGTGGGTTTTCTGGTTTGTGCTTAATCTCACATCCATATGCCTGTGTCCTTTGTAGGAGCACCGAGGGCCTCTGTCCATCTGAGTGATCTCTCTGTCTCTGTTCCACAGTGGATGAGTTTCATTGAAGTCCTGGAAGTTACATAAACCCAGGCCTGGCCCTGCCCGTGGGCCCTGTGTTCCTATGTGACCAGCCAGCTCAGAACAGAACAGAATAGTAGCTGAGGACCCAGCTCCGTCTTAGGACCACGAGACTGCAAACCTCAGAGCATTACCACAACACTATAGGTTCAAAAGCGGCAGAGCTCTTGATTGCCGCCAAACTCCCCCATATAATGAGACTTCTCTCCCCTTCTCTAATGCCCATCAAGCTTTTCAGAGAAAACTGGCTCGCTGAGGGAGATAGGGCCAGGAAAAGGGAAGGTCAAAGGCTCCCAAATAGTTACTGGGGAAAACAGTCCATGTGGTCGGTGGAGACCGTGGAGACGCAGGCCTAAGGACAACGTGCCATGGCTCATCTGGGGTGACGAGAGATGCCAGGCAGCATTGTGCGACCGCTTCCACATCCCTGCAGTTTCCATGCCGTTTGTTTGGAGCCTGTAAACTTACCCACCACAATCAAGCATCATTAGGAGACATAATCTGCTGCAAATGGATCACACGAGGCATTTCAAAGCCCAGCGGGCTGATTAGGTGATGATTTGCTGGTTTGTGCCACCCGAAGCACCTCTCTGCTCTATCCACAAATTAGAATTTGGCCATAATTTCTCTGCAACATGGGGCTTCCTGTAAGTCCCTCCTCTGTGCTAGGGATGGAATCTACCTTCCAGCTCTGGAGACAAGTTTTAGCAGAATGGATAGGAGGCGTGAAAAAAAAAAAAGGGCTGGTACCTCGGCTGCTCAAGGAGGAAGGAAGGACACTCCTTAGCCAACTTCTCTACCTACCCGCCTGAAGTACACGGGCTTCACACACACACACACACACACACACACACACACACTCACTCACCATGCTGCCTCCTATCTATATTATAGGTTCTGAAATAGCTCCTCCTTCATGAAGTCCTCCTGGATTGATAAAGAGCAAGACCACCATGACCCCACAGAGATTCTGATAAACAAGGAACTCAAGAGCCACCTTCTCCTCTTGTTTGTTCCTCCTCAGAAATAATTTGCCTAGAAGGATGGAACTTAACAAAACATGGCAGAGAATCCTTTGGATTGATTTTTTTCTTTATTGGTACATAATAGGATGTCCATCTCGCCCTGCGAGTTTCCTAAGGCAGGGCTCGCCTCCGCATCATCTATTCAGTACAGGATCCAGACAGCGGCAAGCAAGTATGCGTGCCCATTCACACCTGTTCTGGGTACTGAACCCATCCTGGCTTCCATGGCACTTTTGGCTTTTGGGCAAACGTCAGGAAGAAATGGTGGTAGCCTGCAGTGGGGTTTCCTTTCCCGGACCTCATCCCCCACAGAGGGAAGGCCCTACCCAGCACCGCCTGAGCCTCACCACTGTGTTTCCACTAGGAAGATCTGGAAGTTGATGGAGACAAGGGAGGGCTAGAAGTGACTCTCAGCCTAGACTGGATGGGAATGTAAGCTGCATCACTCAAGCCCAGAGCCCAGGTGTCTGTATTCCCAGGCCGGAGATGGCTACACTTCCCTTGGCCACACTGGACCCACTCCCATGAGGCCAAAGCAGAGAATGTAGCAGGAAGAGCATTAACCTGAACCAGCAATTCTCAACTGATATAGTTTTGTCTCTGGGGCAACATTTGGTAATGACTAGAGATATTTTTGGTTGTCACAAATGAGGGTGTTACTGGTGGGTGGAGCCCAAGGATGCTGCTGAACATCTTACAAGGGACAGGACAAGCCCCCTACCCCACCAAAAATTATCCAGCCCCAAATGTCAATGGTGCTGAGAAAGCCCACCCTAACCACACACCGCTGCCCCAGCCCCATGCCTTGATTTTGGAATCGTAAGATTAGAATTCTCAAATGAGTCAGAATCACAGTTCTCCAGCCGTGCCTCAGATTTCAGACAGGCCCCAAAGGACTGGGGTGTAATGGGACACAGGGGTATGGAGTTGTCCCCCCCACAATTGTCCAGAAAGTTGGAGATGTTCCCCAAAGGGACCTCAGAAGTCATCATGTCCAAACACATTCACTGTATGAAACCCGTGCAAATAAGGGCAGAGACTGTGCAATCACGAGGGGGGCAGAAAACATGACCACAGACACATTGGGAACGCTAGAGAGCGGGCCTTTGACGGCAGAGCCTAAAGGGACCGTGGAGGGCCCATCCAGGAATATGAGAAGCAGGACCCCAGGCTGCACGTGGCAGCCCCCCAGACCCCCCACTCCCAGAGGCGGTCCACACTGAGAACACACCCGTAAGCACCGAGCAGCGCGCTTCGAGGGGTAGGCAGGCAGCGGGGCTGTCGCAGGGAGCCCCTGGGGCCCGAGGCTGCACCTCCCAGCCCCACGAGCCGGGCCCCCGAGCCGATGCCCCCGAGCCGATGCCCTGGGCCGGTCCTGCCGGCAGCAGTCTAGCCCTCGGGGCCCAGCAGGCAGGGCCCAAGGGAGCAAGGAAAAGAACTGAAGGGCCCCCTCCGATGGCCCCAGGATGGTGACGTCTGTGCGGGAGGAGGCAATGAGCCACAGGGCAGTGAAGGGGAACCCCTCTGAGCCCTTCAACCAGCAGGGGTTGGGCAGCAGGAGTGCAAGTTGGCCCCAGAGCCAGAAACACCTGTGAGGAGCGGGCATTTGGGGGTGGCCAGTCCTCCACACCCTCGCAGGCACATCTCTACCCAACCAGGAGGGGGAATCAGTGAGAGAAGCTTCTCCTTCCAGGGCTCCCTTCGAGCTAAGAAAAATCCTTGCGGCCCAGGTGTGTGACCCCTCACCTCCTAACCCCAGGTCGGCCCTGCTCCCCAGATTTGTCACCCCACCCAGCTGGCATGAGGCAAGGCAAATTCTGTTCTCTGGAGATGGAGCTGCAGAGCTAGCCACAGTGACTCACGTGGGCACGGCCAGTGAGCACGACAAGGGACATCTGTCCAAGTACTCACCACCAGCAGCTCGCCGTGGACACCCGAGACCAAAACACGGCAGAGGCAGGAGAAGCAATCGTGGGGAGGCCAGCACCATCAGCCCGGCTGTCGTCAATGCCCAGGCTGGCAGCTGCGGTCCTGCACGTCACCCCTAGGGCTGGCGCTCAGGACCCCGGCCCCGGCCCGGGAGCAGATTCAGAGTCACAGGCCAGCCCGGCTCCTAGGTCTCTGATAGGAGGTGGGGCTTCTTTGGGAGGATGAAGGGCCAGGGCTTGAGTCCCTGCTAGTGTCCCTCAGTCCAGGGGACCAAGGCTGCTGCCACCGCTCTCCGCAAGAAACATTTGCTGGTGAAATCACCCCGGGCTTCCGCACTCAGGTTAGCAAGAAAACATCCTGGTCCTGTCCGGTGGCTCCGGGAGCCTGGTCTGGCCACTGGGAAAGCAGGACACGACGCGGCAGCCCGCCTGAGTGGCTCCGATTGTCCCTCACACTGCCGAGCCTTGCTCCCAGCATCAGACAAAAGCACTGGAAACAGCTTGCAGCCCCAGCCAGTGACACACCAATCACGGGCTCCCAGGCTGTCCTCCCGGCCACCCCATCGAGGGCTGGCTCTGTCTCCCGAGTTTCTTCAAAGGCGCCCAAGAATGGTTGAGGATGATTTATCCTCATGGAGTAGACTGCTCATCCCAGAAATACTCCAACTTTGGCTGGACCAGAGAGCAGTGGTGTGATGCTTACGGAGACAGAGAGACCTACGAGAGTTCGTGTGTGTGTGTCTGTGCGTGGGTGTGCATGTGAGCAGGAGTGTGAGAGGCAGGGTGTGTGCATCCTCCTGGGGTGTCTGTCCCTCTCTCTCCTCCGGCGGCGTTTGGAGCCCGAGGGGGTGTGTGTGTGTGGGGGGGGATGGGTGGTGAGAGACGCAGATTCCAGAACAGGCAGGAGACACCATCCCCCTTCCCGCCCCGCAGGGTGCTAATGCCACCCCTCTAGCTCCCGACGCCTCCACAGCTGCTGCTGTCAGCAGTCAGCTTCCTCTGCCGCACACTCTCGGGTAACAACTTCGGAGGGAGCCGTGTCTCACAAAAGTCAGCGGCACAATCTCTCCTCTTTCCAGCCCAGGTCCTTTTCTATCCCCATTTTGGTCACCGTCCTCCCTGCTCCCTCCTCAGTGCCCGTGCTCCCAAAGATGCAGAGCCTAGAAACCTCCGTGCTCTGCTCCCATCACAGAGCCATGTTCCTCTTCTCCACCCTCCCGGGGGTCCCGGGCTAGGGAAGGAGGAGGAGCCAGCCATGGGAAAATGGGGAAGCCAGTAACCAGGGAGAAGGATCTAGAATAAGATGAGTGCTTTGGGGAAAGACCACCAGGTGGCCACACCTAAAGGTCATGTGCTTGGCCATGCGAGCTGACCGCCTCGGCAGCTTGGCATCATGGGGACCTGCCCAGACTCAGGAGTTAGGCACAACCAGGGCTTTAAGACTTATTAGCTGTGTGATCTTGAGCAACCTACCAAACCTCTGACATTCAGTGTCCCTGCAGGAAAATTGGGAATGTTAAAATCTACTTTGTGGGGCTGTTGCGAGGAGCCAACGAGATAAAAGATATAAGGTGCCTCCCACACGCCGGGCCCGTGCCAGGCCCTCGGGAAAGCCTGGACCTCGTTTTCCTCATCTGTGGAACCCCAGGATGGTTACGGTAGCTCCTACAGGGGAAGGTCTCTGGGGGGGCTGGTTATAGAAAGGGCTCGGCTCTAAGATACGAAGAGAGGTGTGTAGGGGGAGCAGAGCCAGCGTGGAGATTGGAGAGGAGAGGCCACAGGGCGCTGTGTTGGCAAAGTGAGCCCCGCCGAGGAGAGAATGTTCAACAGAGCAACCGTGCTGGAGAACGGGGCCCGTAGGAACCATAGGAGACAACAGGGCACGGGTGGTGGTGGTGGTGGTGGTGGTGGTGGTGGAGGAGGAGAGTGCCACCCGCCCAGAGCGAATGTTAGTCTGGGGTTTTCTGGAAAAGAATCCAGAGACGGAGGCGGGAGTGGCTGGATCAGCACCCAGAGTGAGAAGCCAAAGTGGACAGGGGCACCCAGCTGGTTCAATTGGTGCAGTGTGAGGCTCTGGATCTTAAGGCTGTGAGTTCAAGCCCCACTTTGGGTATAGAGATGGCTTCAATCAATCAATCAATCTTAAAAAGAAGAAGGAGGAGAAGACGACGATGATGATGACAGCAAAGCAACCCAAATGGACAAACTGACGCCTAAATAGAAGAGAGCCAACCTAACAGATTCTCCCAGAAAACCCTCGATAATCACCAAGGCCCACCGGGATGATACGGGGGCCACAACCCAAGGATCTGGGCAGCTCCAGGGCTGAAGAGGCCTGGGGGTGACCACGGAAGTCTTGCTTCACGGGCCTGAAGTGGGCTTGCCTAGGCTACACATGGCTGACATCCTAGAGCCCCTTCTGGCAGAGGAAAAGCTAAGGCAGCGTGGTGCTCAAGCTCAAGAGGTGGGCCTGACCCTGTCGGACGGGGCAGGGGAAAGGGGAGCACCGCTAGGCCAGGAACGCCCAGCCTAGCACTCCGAAAGAGGTGGCTCAGGGTCATGGAGCAACGGGGGAGCCAAGGGGTTTGGGCTCCAGTCCCCATTCTGCCAGCAACCGGCCAGGCTACTGGCCTTCTCTGACCCTCTGTATCTTCCTCTTGGAAAGGAGAGCAGATTTGTGGCCCTCAAACTCTGTTTTCCGCAGCAGAACCCATTCTTCAAATGAAAACTTAACAAGAACATCTATATCCGAATCCGATAGAAGCAGGGTTACGCTGGCGGGCAGGAGGGGCTGGGCCCTGGATGCTCAGCCTCTCGCAGTGGCTCTCAGGGTAGCTTGGAGGACCCCCAGAGCTCCCAGAACACAGCATGAAACGACACTACCAGCTGTCCCTGGAGTCCTTTCACTTCCCTGGCACCAAGGCCTTTTATTCCTAGATACCAGCTAGGACGGGCACCAGCTAGAGGGTCCAGGTCAGCGAGCGAGTTCCAAGGGAGCAGCTGCCCCCGTAGGGACACCTGCTGGGGCCGCGGGCCCTGCGGGAGAGGCTATGGAAGGTGGGAGCTGCGGCTACAGATGGCAGAAGGGAGGCCAGCCTGGTTCCAGGCTCCAGGGTGACAAATGTACTACACAGAGAGGCCAGATGGATGCCCCTGCCTTTGGCACCGTGGCTCCTCCAGGAAACACTGGGCCGCTTTTCATACTCTGAAATTGCTGCAGGCTCCCGCTCTCCCCAACTCAGCCAAATCATAAATCTAGCCTGCCAGGGGAGCTGGCTGCCCTGACCCCGGCCCTGCGCCTCCTCCTCCCTCCCACCCCGGTCTTGGCCTCGCCTCATGCCAAGATGGAGATCCAGACACAAGCAGCAGAAGGAGGGACCGTGGGTGGAGTTGGGCCACATGGACTGGAGGTCCTGTCTTGGGTTGGCTTTCCAGAACTCCCTCATCCGGATTTCTCTCTTTTTGCCTCTCGAATCCTTTCCTCCTCCGGTCTGGGACTCGGCCTTGGGCTTTTACCACACAACCCCCGCCCCCCACCCCACACATAGCAGCCTCCTGAGTCAAGAGTTTCAAGTCTGACAGGAATCGGGGGGCTTCCACGGCACCCCGAGCCCGAGCCTGCCTTCTCCCTCCACCCACCCCACCTCCGGGGGAGGTAGAAGCGGCTTTCCTCCTGCACTAGCCTCGCCTGGGCTGTTCTCTCCCAGGCAAAGGCTCCCGGGCTAGGGACATGGGCTAGGGACGCAGGCTAGGGCTGCAGACGGGCTAGGGACATGGGCTAGGGACGCAGGCTAAGGCTGCAGATGGCTAGGGACGTGGGCTAGGGACGCAGCGGGGCTAGGGACGCAGTCGGGCTAGAGCCACAGGTGGGCTAGGGACACAGATGGGCTAAGGACGCAGAAGGGCTAGAGACGGGCTAGGGATGTGGGCTAGGGACGCAGGCTAGGGCTGCAGACGGCTAGGGACGTGGGCTAGGGACGCAGGCTAGGGCTGCAGACGGCTAGGGACGTGGGCTAGGGCCGCAGCGGGGCTAGGGACGCAGTCGGGCTAGAGCCGCAGGTGGGCTAGGGACACAGATGGGCTAGGGCCGCAGACGGGCTAGGGATACAGACGGGCTAGGGACACAGCTAGGGGCTAGGGACGCGGGCTAGGGCCGCAGACGCAGCCCACCACAGGCAGCCGCCCCGCCCCGGCCTCCCAGAGGGAGCACACACAGCCCCACTGACATGGGGTTTATTTCCACCTTGGCCCACCTTTGGTTATTTCTTTTTTAAAAAAGATTTTATTTATTTATTCATGAGAGACACACAGAGAGAGGCAGAGACACAGGCAGAGGGAGAAGCGATCCCGGGGCTCCAGGATCACGCCCTGGGCAGACGGTGGCACTGAACCCGGCTCCCCATTGGGTTATTTCTTTTCCTACTCCCCACCATCCCCTAGATGCCCGTCCCCAGGAAAGAACAGCTTCCTCAAAGGATCTCCCCCGGCTCCCTGCCCCGGGTCCTCCCTGCCTCTCTCCACAGTCGCTTGGGTGCTCCTTTCCGGTGTGTAACCCCCGCCAGTTTTACCCTTGTCCCCCCAGTGCCACGTCTCAGGTGTGGAAGCCACGGCTCAGAAGCCCTGACTCACCAGCGGCAGGGCGGAGACCAGGCCTGAGCTCCGTGTTTCTCGCTTCACCACTGCTTTCTTCTCCTCGCCTCTATCTCTACCCTCCTCTCTTCTCCCCTTTCTTTCTGGTTTCTCCTCTCAATCCTTTTCTGCTCCCTGCCCGCCCCCTGCCGCCCCCTAAAGACCTCCTCCAGACCACTAGAGCTCAGAGCAGGTGGGGACCTCGGGACCATCTGCTCCATCCCCTGGTTTGCAGATGAGGAGACAAGGGCCACGTTACCTGGCTGGGTCGTCAGGCTTCCTCCCCTATCTCCACCAGGGCCCGTGGGTGCTTGTGGGAGGCCGAGAGGGGGTGATGGATTTCCTAAGTCATCCTGATTTTATTACTCGAAGCATTTCTAGGGCAGGACACAGACAAATGCTTGCTGGCATGCTCGCTCCCTCCCTGCCTCTGCAGCAAAGACTGCATCTCTGCATAAAGCTTGCACCCTTTTTCACTCAGAAGGGAAAGGTCAAGGTCTTCTGCCTCTGGAGTCAAAGTCATCAGCAGCCCAGGGGCCTGGAGACATGATCTGCTTGCTCCCTGCACCCCCACGCTCCCAGGCCAGGAGACCCTGCTCCTCCCCACACCACACAGATGGGGTTCTCTCCTTGCGGGGTCCCCTTACTGTTTGTCTCCCTGGTACAGGGATCCTCCTCACCTCCACAGATCTCCCTTTCTCATCCTCACACCCCCGGCTTTCGGGCATTCGTCCCGTAGATGCACCCTCGGGGGGTCAGTGCACGCTGAGCACGGCCGTGCTGGGTTCGGTGGCAGGCGTGGCTGTGCCCAGTTCTTGGCAGGGCCTCGGTCTGTCGAGAACCGTGGGGCCTCCCTCGGATGCCCTCACCCCCCAGGCCAGCCTGGTCTTTCCCACTCCCGGGGCCAGTCCACAACGCTGCATCTGGGTGGTTCTGCAGCCCCTCAGGGTGCCTTCAGCAGGGGCGCTCACAGACGTGGCCGGCCAGGCACAGGAGGAGCTAGCCTGGGCGGGTAGAAGGGACGTGGGCTCTGGAGTCAGGACGCTTTAGCTGAATCCTGGTGATCACTTACTAGCAACTTTACCTTGAGTGGGTCCCTCCTCCAAGCCTCCATTCCTCATCCGTTAAATGGGGGAGATAAAAGTTCCAAGCTTATCTATTTTGCCAGGGATAGGAGAATCAAACAAGACGATGCAGGTGGACGTGTTCTGGAAATGGATATTGGGCAGAAGTACGGTTCCCCAGATCTGCGGAGCAGCCATTATCTGGCTCTGTCCGCATGGCTCCAAGCCTACCCTGAGAGGTGACTCATTTTGTTTTAGGACAGTGCCACCTAGCTTCCTCTATGTGTGGCTTTGTTCCTGATTCCTGGCCTCCCTGAGTCCCCAGGTAGGAGCCAGTGGCTCTATGCTCCCTCTTCCCAAGGGCCCCATTAGGTGAAAACACAATCTGAGTCTCATCCACTCAACTCATTACAAGAAGTGGAGAGATTTACTTCTGAGGCCTTCATTATCACCTAATTGTGTTTCCACTAAAAAACTCATTAATTAGCCATTCTAAAGCTGTCAGCACATTTAAATAGGCTTGTAAACTCACAAACTTGTAGAGTTGGAAGAGAACTTTGGCAAGTCCAATCTGTTCAACCCCCTTATGTCAGAAATGAAGAGGCTGAGGCCCAGAGAGGTTAAGTGACTCAACCAAGGTCACACAGCAGGCTGGTGATAGAATTGGGACTAGAAACTGAAGCCATTGAGTTCCAGCCCAAAGACCCTCCTTCTCACTACTCCGCTTTGGTAAAGAAAAGCAACACCACCCCTCACCTCTCTCACCTGTCCTTTTCTCAAAGGAGCAATTCTAGATTGAGGTATGTATGACCCCAGCTGGAAGAAAACATAGATGTGGAATTCTAAGTAGATATTTTTATTTTATTTTTTAAGATTTTATTTATTTATTCATGAGAGACACACAGAGAGAGGCAGAGACACAGGCAGAGGGAGAAGCAGGCTCCATGCAGGGAGCCCGACGTGGGACTCGATCCTGGGACTGTGGGATCACACCCTGAGCCAGAGCAGACGCCCAACCACTGAGCCACCAAGGCGACCCAAGTAGATATTTTTAAATGATGATATATGTACCTGAGCCCAGTGGTGAGCGGCTGTTAGCATGCTAATGGGGCTCGTACCCCCTGGGAGTGGTGGGGGGGGCAGTGGCCCGGCTCCTGGACAAGACACTGGACAGACACAGACACTGGACCTGCGGGACTAGAGGCTGGCTCTGCGGATGCCATCAGCAGCAAGTCAAATGCAGATTCTTGCTCCCCAGCTGGATATCCCGAGTCAGAATCTGGAGTGCCCCCCACCCCGCCCCGTCTGCGTTTTGAGTACCAGAGCCTAACAGAGGTTCTAAAAAAGAACCTGTAACAAACATATACAACAATTATGGAGACAGGGAAAGAGAAATACAGTAGAAGTAGACTTCTAATGAGAGGATCAGAGGAGCAGCCCTCCAGAATGATCCCACGGAGTGAGGGCAGGAGGGAGGAGCTGGGCGGGGACCAGAGTCAAGGAGGCGCACCCTGGGGTGGCTCAGGTGCAGGACTGCGGGTAAGTGCCCACACCTGGAGCTAAGGCTCTCAGTCCTGGTGGCCGTGGGTCCAGTTGTTCTTGAGGCAAGTGTCTGCCTGGACCACAGGTTCGACCTGAGGCCTCGGGTGGTGAAGCCCAGGCAGGAACAGCGAACGCCTCTCTGGCACTCGGTGCGCACGGGCTGTCCTGAGTCTCTATGTATCTTAACACAGCTAACAGCTAATTCTACTTAAAGTCTGTGTAGTGGGGGCACGGTTATCACTCCCGGCTAGGATGAGGATCCCGGCTAGAAAACTAGTCCCGGGGCCAGTAAGTGGCAGGGCGGGGACTCAGGCCTCTGATTCTGCTGAACTGCCTCTTGCTTCTGGAGAAGACCAGAAGCTCATCATCCAGCCTGGGGTGCACAGTGTTTCTCGATGGAGGAGCCTACAGCATGTTTTGAGGGCTAAGCCTTCCCTGTGCCCTGCGGAGACTTAGCTTCCCTGGCTTCTGCCAACAAATAACGGTAGAGTTCCTAAGTCACTCCCAGCAGAAAGAGCCCTGCACTTCTGGACACCTGTGTGCTGGGTGTCCAGGGGCATCACCTGGAGGTGGGCATGAAGGATGGAGGCAGAGATGCTCCTGGAGCAGCGTGGAGTTTGTGTCCAAGAGCCCCCTCGATGCTCAGAGTACCAGGCCGGCTGATGCAGGAGGGGTAGGCAAGGCTGATGCTGCCATGAAAAGGGAAAGAGTGAGAAGAAGCCTTAAAGCCAGACAGTCCAGGCGAATCTGAGTGTGGGTTCCCCCAATGTCTGCCCTTGACCCTAGCATCAACCTCTCAGAACCTCAGAGGTTGACCTTTTCTGCAGAAGCCAGGGGAGAAAAAGAGACTGGAGTCTGAGGACCCAAGCTGCTGACTTTGGAAAAGAAATTATTCCACCATCACATTTTTTTTTAAAGATTTATTTATTTATTTGAGGGGGATGGGGAAGGTCACAGGGAGAGGGAGAGGATCTCCAGCAGACTCCCCACTGAGCACAGAGCCCCATGTGGGGTTCCACTGGGGCCTTGGCATAGGGAGGGACTCAATCTCACCCTGAGATCATGACCCCAAGATGATGACCTGAGCCGAAATCAAGAGTCGGATGCTTAACTGACTGAGCCACCCAGGCCCTCCGGCCCCCCGACCCAACATTTTCTTAAGCGTGGCTGGTGGCATCAGAAAATTCACAAAGGGGGATCCCCGGGTGGCTCAGTGGTTGGGTGTCTGCCTTCGGCCCAGGGCGTGATCCTGGAGACCCGGGGTCGAGTCCCGCATCAGGCTCCCTGCACGGAGCCTGCTTCTCCCTCTGCCTGTGTCTCTGTCTCTCTGTGTCTTTCATGAATAAATAAATAAAAATCTTAAAAAAAAAAAAAAAAAGAAAATTCACAAAGTGCTGCAGCAGCCCCAAATGGGCTGGGAGGGACCCGTGTCCCCGCCTGTAGGGAACCCGGGTCATCATCAGATGTGGCAACAGAGCAGAGCAGGGGACCTTTGAACCTTTCTCTCCTAGTATTCAATACACCAACCCCATGGAGTGCAACTCTGCGTTTCCCACGGATTTCCCCTTCAGGACTCCTGGGGACCAGACACCCAGGATGTATTTGTAATGTCCTGAGGAGTGCATTCAGACATTATAAACTATGTTCACGCCCACTCATCCTCTTAAAAGCTCAGGCTTTGTGAGTCCGGAATTCATTCTCCCAGTGAGTGGCCAGGCAAGGTACTCAGAGGCAGAGGGAGTAAGCACGCATAATCCATAAAGTAGAACTCCAAGAGGCGATGACATTCCTCAGGTATTTACTGGGTCACACATTCCTTTGAAAACTCTAAAATTCTACCTACATAAGGTAAATGCTAGATGCTGTGCATCATATAAGAGCAACGTAAAACATAATCCTTGCCCTGCAGGAAACAAGGCATACGCACAATGTCATTTTTGAAGTAATGTCCAAATAAGTGTTCTACACCATAATTTCCATTGATGTTTGGAAGTGAAGCAGAGATCAGCTCACCATAACCAAAGGTATAGGGATCAGAACAGGCTGTGCACCCCGGCGTGGCAAGCATCATTAGAGAGGCCCTGGCAGGAGAAGTTCAAGGGCAGGAAAACAAAAATGGGTTAGGTCCGTGGGGCAATGGCAAGTGAGAAGGGAAGCGGCAGTATGAAAGCATCGTTTCGGGGGCTCGGTTTTGGGGGCTCGGTGCTCGGTTCAGGCAGACAGGCATCAAAGGAAGGATGCGGTTGGGATCGCTTTTAACACTTCAATGAAACTCTGCACTATATACACGGACGGAAGAAGCCCTTCCCAGCTTTGATTTATACAGGGGATTGCATTCCCTCAGCCGCAGCAGGCAGCAGCCTCACGTCAGAGCTCCCCAAAAGCCTTCGTGTGGATAACCGTCGTTGACACGTGTCCAGAGCAGGAAACCCTCAAGTTTCACGATTCATTTTTAGCTGCAAAACTTATGAGAGCAGACAGGGGCAAACTCCTGCTTCTCTTCCACTGGGGAGAGAGCAGCCCAATTTGAAGAGCAAGCACCAATTAGCTAGGTGAGAAGCTCAAGCTGTGAATCTTGAAGAGCTTTGCAACCGATGGCAAATTGCAATTCTTCGGGTGGCAGTGGGAGGTAGAGACAGTGCCATCCTGAAGACCGACCCGCAGCTGCTGATCATTACGTTATTTATGTCTCTTAGCGACCAGAGGAGCACCCATTTAGGAGAAGTCTCTCAAGAGAAGCTCCTTTATAAGCACACAGGATTATTTGTTCTAAATGAAGTGCTTTGGATGCCACTTCGAAATTAAATTTGTTAAGAACTAATTATAAAATTAAGCTTCGTGTAAATCCACTGACCTTTGGTTTTCTTATCTGTAAAATGAGGATGATCCAGGCACTACCTACTTCCTGAGATAAGGTTGAGGTGGTGTCTTGGAAGCTGGGAAGCACTACAGAAAAATTACTTGCGTGGAGTTTGTGGTGTGTCTTTAACATCCTGATAAACTTGATAGGTAGAGAACAACAAGCTCACATAAGTGCCAACGGGAAAGGAGAAAGCACCCCGCAGATACATGCAGACTGCTGAGTTTAAGTCAATTTAGCAATTTTCTGAATGTCTAGTAAGGGCAAGGCCCTTGTGAAGAGTACTGGGGATACAGAGGTGAATGAGAAGCAGTCACTAGCCACCCTGGAAAAACTCAGGAAGAAATAAGGCCCTCAAAATCAAAACACACACAAAAAAATCAGACTTCTGAGAAACCAAAACAGAGGCACCAAGTGCATGTACCAAAATCTCCAGGCTTCATCCAGAACCCGCTCACTTTTATTTCATCCACTGGATATTTATCCATTGGGATGCTTTTAGTTATAAGTAACCCAAAACCCCACTCAATTCAAAGGGGCTTAAACCAAAGCAAATATAATAATTCACATGAGAGGAGGTTTAGATAGTTTAAAAAAAAAAAAAAAAAAACACCCGGCTCATGGTTCCTTCCAATTTCTCCACTATGCCAGTCTCTATCATTCCACGTCCCACTCTGTCATCCCCAGTAGGATTTTTCCCAAAGAAAGTTCTGAAAGTTACAACTGGGCTGCCAAGAGCAATCAGGGCTGCGTGTCTCTTCATTTTTATCTACTTGGAGAATGACTTCCTGTGGCCCTCTATCGCTAGTGAGGAAGAACTTTCTCAGAAATCAGCGGAGAACCGCTCTTCAAATCCCATTAGTCAACACTGTGTCACATGTGCACGTATGACCTAGCCACTAATGAAGGACGAGAACGTCCCCTTAAACCAATCAGGCCGCCTCCCGAGGCTGAAGTCAAACCTAAATGTCACTGCTGCTCCTTGGGGAGAGGGTGTGGAATGAATAATGGGAAGTGAACCACTATGTATGATCTCCTACCCAATTACAAGGCCTTTAGTTATCCATTTCCCAAACCCATATAATAGATGCAAATTGGAAGTGAAGAGAGGTTTGCTTTAGGCAGGTACATTGTGTCTAGCAAGAAGGGACATCAGTCAGCAAGGAGGAGCAGCTGGAAAAACTAAAAAGCAGACATGAAAACTCAAAACCTCAGGGGTCCATTTGGTATAAGTAGAGTCCCATAAGCCCCGCTGAATTACAGCCCAACACATTAATTAAGGTTCCTACCATACCCGTGGGACATCGAGGAAAGGTTACATTTATGCTCGTGTGACTGTTTACAAAGGCAGGGGCGCATGTAATACAATTTTACAAACACGATGGCTGACGATTTTTCAGTGAGTGTCGCTGCTTAAACAGACACATCGCAAGCTAGTTAGAAAACTTTGAAATTTGGAATGACCCAGCCCAGCTTCCCTGGAGGGTTGGGCCTTACTGTGCACACTGTAAAGAGGACACCCGGCAGGCAGCGAGATGTCACGGCTGGCCTCCTCCCAGACTCCTTCGCGCTGATGGAAATTGATTGCACCTCGTCTCCCGACAAGGTGGCTGATTACCAATGCCAAACAAATAGTAGGTATTTGTATTATGGTGTTGCTCTTCTAGAACAAATATTCAGGCTGCCAGCCCCACCTAGATCTATCGTATCAGAGCCTCGCGGGCATGGCCTGCACTCTTCTTTCCTTAAAGTTCCTCCAGAAAAACCTCAGACTCCAAGTGTCTGAGAATCCAGAATGCTCTGCAAAGGGGAAAAGCCTCTAAGAGGTAGCCTCCTTTATGCTTTCTTGTAACAGGAAGGCCAGCATGAAACGTCAGAAACAACAGATGTTCTGGGCTCTCAGCCCTCTGGGGACAGGCACCGCTCCGCTCCGCCCCCAACAGGAATGTTCCAACAGTCCTTGGCACGAACCACCATCAGGTAAGTGTCTTGCTGGAGAATCACAGCCAGCCCGCCTCCTAGACCCAGCGGCTCCCCTCCTCCACCTCTTCCTGCCTACAGCCTTCTGCTCTCCCCCCTCCCCATCCCACCTGCCAGGCCCAACCCCTACAGCTCCCTACAGCTCCCTACAGGTCCCTACAGCACCCTACAGCTCCCTATAGCACCCTACAGCTCCCTACAGCACCCTACAGCTCCCTACAGCTTGACAGCCCCCCAGGACATTCTTCGTCATCTGTTAAATGGCACCACCACCAGTTTCTATGCCACAGGTTCCCTTTGTAATTGACCACCCCCACCCCCTCTCCATCCAATCTCACTCTTCAAGGTGTTATTCATGTCATGTCCAGCCCCAGTGCCTCTCATTGCAGCTGCTGAGCGTGGGGTAGAAGAGGGACTTGGGACTCCGAGAATGTGACTCCCAGGAACCAAAGAGTGGTTGGCCTAAAGGGGAGAGATGTACTCTTTACCTTTGTCCAGACAAGGGAGAGCGGGATGCCCTGGCCTCAAACACTCCAGCCAGGGAGACACGGGTCCTAGGCCCGACAAAAGTGACTGCAAACAGAAGTCACCACGTCCTGCAGGCCAGCCCTCAGCTTCTTTGACCCTCTGCCTCCACCTCCCAACTCCCGTGACCTCCAGCTACCAGCCAGCCTCTGTGCAGCCAGAGACTAGGGGGTTGGCCATTATCCAAAAGCTCTTCTGGTTCTGGCCCCTCGGTGCACCACTCATGTGACCTTGGACATGGCCTGCAACCTCTCTGAGCCTCAGTTTCCTCTTCTGGGATGGATAATGCTGGTCTTGGCTCATATCCCCCATTCTCATGAGGCTTAAAACACACAACTAATGTGACTGTGCTCTGTCGACCAGAAAGCACTGTTCACTCATGAAGGATCACTGTCCACCGGGCCCAGAGCATCTCCAGCTGGGAAGAGCGTCTCATTCATCTTTGTGTCTCCAGTGTCTGCAGTTGGTAAATGTTTCCCGAGGAATGGCTGGGGGTGGCACATGAACTGAATGAGGAGAGGACAATAAAGGAGGGTGGGAGGGCCTGCCAAGCCAGGACAGTGATAATGAAGAAAGTCGGGGAGACAAGAAACACTGCCCCTTTCCTCTCCCCCTCCAGTCTCCAGGACCAACAATGTCCCCCAGTTGATGCTGATTCGACAGGTAGCTTTTCAAAATTACTCTAGCTCCACGTAGAAATAGCAAAAGATGTTATTAAAGCTTTTCCATGCCAATTTGAATAAAATTTCGAACACATCCAATCTTTAAGGTAAATGAAAAACCCCTTTTTGGGGGTTCAACTGGGCCTGGGTGACTCAGTTGGCTAACGGTCTGCCTTCGGCTCAGGTCCTGATCTTGGGGTCCTGGGATGGAGCCCTGGGTCAGGCTCCCTGCTCAGTGGGGAGTCTGCATCTCCCTCTCTGTGCGCACAGTCTCTCTCTCTCTCTCTCTCTCTCTCTCTCTCTCTCTCTCAAATAAATACATGCAAAAAATTTTAAAAAAAAACGTTTTTTGTTAACAACCCTCCAGGGTGCTTGCTGGCCTTGGCTGGTGCCACATGGAACACTGACATTGGGAACTGGGGGACTTGGAAGTTTGGGATGGGGCCCTGGAGGGCAAAGCTTTCCCTAACTCCCTGTTGCTTTGGTTTGGAGGAACAGGCACTCCAGAGGCTGAGGGAGCCCAGGTGGAAATTGGGTAATTTAAGTAAAGGGAGGAATCATTTCCACACACGGAGCAGCTCCAGTCCTGGGAACCCACAGGCAATTCTTACCCCCACCCCCATCAGCTCTGTTCCCCGTACCTACCCTACCACCACCACCCCCGTTCCCAGAACAGAAATGCGACCCCTTAGAGGATGAAAAGCGCAGCTGCTTTTCACCACACACAATCCCTCCCACGACAGGCTCCACCTCATTGTCAATACTTCTGCCTCCTTTGCATCCCCAGGCCTAAACTGTGATGGAATAATCGGGATAAGCTGTAAAGGGGAACCCCCGCTCCCAACTCAGAACAGCACCAGGAATCAGAAGGTGGTAATTAGGGGGTGTAGAAGAACGCTCCCACAACGTTACCTTTGGCCTCTGAGCATGGAGGCACACGGGCAGACGAGCACCCCTCTTGGGCACACCCCTGCCACACACGCGTATGCACACGCATGCACATGTAGGCATCTTGTTCTTGCCTCCTTCCTTTCTTCCTACGCCCCACTCCTCCCCACTTCCTCCCCTCCCTGCTGGTAGAGCTTGGCCAGGATACTGCTCCTGAAGCAGAGGGTGGCCAGGGGCTCTCTAGATAGTCCCACATCCCCAGAACCTGACCCTCCTCTCTCTCTCCACGGGGAGCCAGAGCCAGGGGACCCGCTTCAGCCACCTCCATCCTCACTCCCCAACTCCGTGACATCTGTGAAGCACCTCTCAACTTGAAACCTTGATTCTCCCCTTTATAATAGGATATGGAGTCAAGTATAAATCCAAGTCCACAAACGTCTACTCCACACCAAACAGTAGACTAAGCTAAGGAAAGACGCAGAAAATGGATAAGCCCGTGTCAAATGTCCTTATGTCGATGCAATTTATAATTTAACTCATTAATGGGGGATGGTAAAGCTAGCTCCAAAAAGAATTTCCAGACAGGGGTTTGTATCATGGGTCAGGGAAGGCATGCAGAGACGGGTTGGTGAAGCAGAGACAAAACTGGTTAATGACCTACAGGGCTAAAGACCCGTAACTCCAGGGTTCTCTCTTCCACTGAACAGAAACCATTTGCATCTCTGCTGGGTAAGGATCTGTGTTATCTTATCAACCTATATGTTAACATCTAACTTCATAAAGTCTGGCCCCCAATCAATGATAAATTGAGAGTCAAGCCAAACAGGATGAGGTGGCCAGTGCAGGTCTCCAAGCTTTGGATGCTTTTTTTTTTCTTTTTTTAACACCGTGGTCCTGGCCTTCAAGGGGCTTCACACACCTGGCGAGGCAAGATGATCAGACACAGCAGAATTAAAGAGTTCCAGAAGAATCACTGTTGTTTTTGCTAGGTGTGACAATGGCAACGTGTTTACGTACAGTGTAAAGACATCTTAACCAGGTGAGATGTACACTGAAGTATCTATGGATAAGATTTCATGATAACTGGGATTTATTTTAAAATATGCCAGGATAGGGGCACCCGGGTGACTCGGTGGTTGAGCATCTGCCTTCGGCTCAAGTCATGATCCCAGGGTCCCAGGATCGAGTCCTGCATCGGGCTCCCTGCATGGAGCCTGCTTCTCCCTCTGCCTGTGTCTCTGCCTCTCTCTGTGTCTCTCATGAATGAATGAATAAATGAATGAATGAATAAATAAATAAGTAAAACATGCCAGGATTAAAAAAAAAGTTTGGCAGGGAGGTGGGGGGGGGGCAGCATGGAATGGATGAAACGAGATGGGCCAGATAGCGGCAACTGTCGAAGCCAAGTAAGGGGTACATGGGAATGCAAGCATCGTCCTATTTGGGAATATATTCAAATTGTTGTCCTGCCAACAGTTAAAACCACATCCTATCACATGTTTATTATCTTCTCACACGCTACATGATTTACTGTGGTTTTTCTGTCTCTGCCGCTTAGAATAGAAACTCCGTGGGGGCAGGGCTGCTCGTCCGTGCTGTCCAAGCACAAGCACAGGGGCGATCTGCACCCGTGGGCACACAGTCGGTATTTGTGAAAGGACTCCTTGAGGTGCGCCCCCGCTCAGGGCCCAGGAGAAGGGGCCGCCTGCGTCCGGCGGGCTAGTCCCGGTCCTCATGGGTGGGTGGGATCAGACGGGAAGGGAGAGAGCTGGCAGGGGGAGAAGTGTGCAGGCTGGCCGGACAGAAGCCCGGGAGGGACAGGGTTCGGAGAAGAGGCTGTGGAGAGTGGTAAGGTGGGGGATGCCAGGAGGCAACCGAGTGTCAGAGAGTCAGGTGGGAATGGGGGAAGGGACTGCACAGAGGTCGCGGGCAGAGACCACACATCTGAAAACCTACAGACGAGAGACAAAGCAGAGGCAGTCCAGGGAGCAGGTGCGTGGAGAAGGGCCAAGCTGGGCCCGTCTGGGGACGGGAGGAGAGAGGCATGGCCATCCGAGCAGCAGGTAGGGTGCACACTTCCTGGACGGGGCTCTCCCCTGGGCCCTGGGCTCGGGGCGCAGTGGCGGGAGGCGGGCGGGGAGGGCCTGCAGCTGCCCGGGGCTGGGGTGGGGGACTCTGGGCCCCACTGCAGGTGCGCTTTTGATGTGGCTCGGCCTGTGGGGCCGAGGAAACCCGAGCTTCCCAGTGCAGCCCGCTGCATCAATGCCACCCAGTCTTCAATGAGGCCGCAGAAGATGTGGGCCCGCGGGCCCGTGGCGGGGCTGGCAGGAAATCAAGGCGCAGCATTTCAGCCGGAGATGAAAGGGAGTTTGCACCCAGACTCCTACCGACACACGCACAGCCCATTCTCTGCTCTCCGGGAGGGGTTCTCAGCGTGGGGAGACTCCCACTTTCTCTTCCCAGTGGGGGGGTCTGTAAAGAGAGAGACTGGGGACCCAGGGTCTTCCCTATCTCTGCAGGTTTCAACAAGCTTCCCCTGCGGGGTGAGGGCGGGCCCCGCACACGCATCAGGTGGAAACACGGAGCCAAGGTTTGTGCCCTCGCCCCTGGCTCGTCAGGCCCCACTCCACCCGTGTGTGGAGGGACCTACGGGCTCAGCTACAAGGATCACAGGGTATGAGAGAGACACACACACAGAACACATGAGCCAGTGCTGCTCCCTTGCTGCTCCACAAAGGGTGCCACCTCCGTCCCCTGCTGTTTCCGGCCACAGACATCCACCAGGGACCTTGAAATGCTGCAGGGGTTCAGGACCCTACTCCTCACCCTAAGCTAGAGGTACACAATCGAGGACCCATGCATGCCCCATCCGTGCCTGGAAAGAAAGAGAAAGGGAGGGGGCAACCGGGATGCTTCCTGACTTGAGCTGTCCTTAACAGCACACCTCGAGGAGGCTTCAGTGCCAGGCGCTAGGCCACGCAAAGGGGCGTGAAGACCAGCGGGGCCCTCTCCTTGCTCTGGGAGATGGAGCTCACATCGGGGAGACCATCACAGGCTCTCACGCCATGCAGGCAGCACCAAGGGCCGAGGGCAAGGCAAAAAGAGGTGCCCCAGGGTTTCTCTCCCTGACTGTCCCCGAGATTCTCCTGGGGAGCCCTGGCAAAGATACCAGTGCCCAGCCCCCTGCCCCAATAGATGGAATCTCTCTTTGATGGTGGGGCCTGGGCTTCCAGAAGTTTTAATCACCCCCCACCCACCCCCGGTGGTTCTACGGTGCTGCCAGGGAAGAGAAGCGTTAAAGCATACGTCCCTTTTCAAAATGGACACGAGAAAGGATGACAGGGGTCAGGGCCCCAGGGAAATGCACCAGCTCAGATCTGCCCCTCCCCACCAAAGCGTGGTATGGCAAGTGGGCAGTAACAGTCCCCCGCCCCCTCCTCAAAGGGCCACCCTGGCCCATGTGCCAGGACAACCCAGAGCAAGAAGGGAATTTTGGGCTCTTTTCCCCCAGAACTTTGACCTCAAAGGTGGAGAAGACCAAGAGATTTTGTTGACTTAGAGCCCAGAAGCATCTGTTCCTCTCTTTCTGAAACTCCTTCTGAGTTTTATTGTTGCCTTTTTTTAAGCACTCCAGTGTGCTGGAGGAATGAAAAGGAAGAGCACCCTGCTGAGTGTCCTAGATGCCCAGGGAAGGGAGAGGCGCTGCTGATACCGGCACGGGGGGGTGAGCAGCTTCAGGTCCAATTCTATCAGATCTAGAGGGGAGCAAGCAGGGCTTACCCGTAGGGAATGGGGCGAGTCGCCAGGATGGCTAGCTCTGCTGGGTGTGGGGCAGGGAGCCCGCTGCAAGCCCAGAACACAGGGCTCACCAGAGCCCAGGACCACGGTCCCCCAGGACACTCACACCGAGAGTGGGCACCATGTGGTGTGAAGGGACACACCATGGAGTTTGGAACTGGAAACAAGGATCTGAAACTGCCTCTTAGTCGATGGCAGTGCAACTACCTTCCTTTAGAGATTTATTTATTTATTTATTTTAAAGAGAAAGAGAGAGCATGAGCGGGGGTTGGGGGTGGGGGGTGGGTGCAGAGGGAGAGGGAGACAGAGAATCCCAAGCAGATTCCATGCTGAGCACAGAAACCAACACAGGGCTCGATCCCACGACCCTGAGACCACAACCTGAGCAGAAACCAAGAGTGGGACGCTTAACCGACTGTGCCAACTGGGCTCCCCTCTTCATTTTTTTTTTTTACATTTTATTTATTTATTCATGAGAGACACACAGAGAGAGGCAGAGACACAGGCAGAGCGAGAAGCAAGCTCCATGCAGGGAGCCCGACGTGGGACTCGATCCCAGGTCTCTAGGATCAGGCCCTGGGCCGAGGGCGGCGCTAAACCGCTGAGCCACCGGGGCTACCCCTCCCCTCTGCATTTCTAAAATGAGTATCACAGCATCAAACTCCGAATTGTTTGTTTTTTGGTGTAAGAATTAACCGAGATAACGTAGGAAGCAATTAGAGCCGTGTCCCGCACAGACTCCGGTAAAGGGAAGTTTCAGTTGCCTGGAGAAGAAACTTCGGGTGTGGATGCTCTCTGGCAACAGAGAGGCACCCCTTCAAAACATGGCTTTCGTCCTCTTCGTTTTGCCCAGAGCAGGTGAGGGTGAGTTACCTGAGACTATATGGAGCCAGTGAGTGACCCCGCCAGTTCCTGGGAACTTAGCGCCGCAGGGCAGGCACGGGTGTGGGCGATGCCAGCTAAGCCTTCTTGCCCTTGCCTGGAACTGTCACCCCCTCACCCCCCTAGAAGGCAACAGCTACCCCTCCGATCTCTCAAGCATCCAGCACAGTCCTGGTGCAAGACGGGTGCTCAGGTCAACATTCCTCGTTATTGGACAGTCGGTCAGTTCAAGGTGGAACAGAAGAGGCTAATAGGACGGGTCGGGGGTCAAGTCTGTGGCCTCAGAGAAGATCCCTGTGTTGTGCTGCGCTGACAGCTGTCACAGTCCAGAGAACCAAGCAGGTGGCACCAAGGCGCCCAGCTCCATCCCGGGCACCGCTGCCAGCCTCCACCTTCTCTTCCCCTCCCTGGCTCTTCTCTGCTGCATGTGGGCCTGCACATGGGGTGTCCAGGCTGCAGGCTATCCTGTGGGCCCGCACATGGGGTGTCCAGGCTGCAGGCTATCCTGTGGGCCCGCACATGGGGTGTCCAGGCTGCACCGATCCTGACACTTAGATCCTGCCATTTCCTCCCATCTCAGCATCCCCGCCTGAGGGAGGCCGGGTATCCCTGGTTTCCCGCCTCTCACTGCCAGATCCTGAGAACCGGAGAAGCGTGTTCCTCCCCAGAGCCAGAGAGGCCCATCTTTCAGCCACGTCCACGGTGGCTCGATGCGGAGGCCTGGCCCGGCCGGAACTCCAGAACCACCGCAACCCCCATGCCCCAGCTCCTGCTGCCTGCACTACATGCCCTCCCGGTCCTTCCAAGCCGTGCGGCTCTCTCTGACATCTGTAGCCACAATGTAAGCTCTGCACAAGGTCTTGAATTTAGAACCAGGGACAACTTGGGCACAGTCCCATCAGAGCAAACCCAGCGGGAGAAATCTCAGTTTCCTTCGTGCCTGCAAGGACGGATCGTCCACGCACGCAGACCACTCAGCGTCCGAAGCCGGGCCTCCCTCCCACTGACCTTCACACCCTCATGAAGGTGCCAGCTTGTGTCAGACCCACAGAACCGGTCTTCCTAACACAGGAAGATCATCCGAGACCTGTGGTGAGTGGAGCTGGATTTCTATCAGTGCTTCTGAGATGTGAGCCTCTCCAAATGCCCCCTGCTGTGCACCCCCAGCCTCACCACCCCGAATCTCCAGAATCTCCAAGACAAATACTGGGTGTGATTTGGGCTGAATATCCAGGCGCTCTGTCCTGGGAGCCCAGCCTCCAGGGGGCAGGCCCAAAGCCAATTGCTGAATACACTGAGAGGAGGGCGGGTGGTAGTCTCTGAGCTGCTGAGCCTCTTTCTCTTGCAAGCCCTCCGCTGCCAGGGCTGCCAGGGAACAAAGGGAGTCAGTAAGGTAGAGACATTGACCTGGGGTCAGTTACCTAACTATCCAGAGCCTTAGTTTCCCCATTCAAACGACGAGGGAACAACTCTTGGGACAGTCCCCTGGTAATTTAGAGAGCAGAGTGCCAGGCACATTGAGCATCCAAGACACGGTCCCCCTGGTCTAGTCTCCTTGTCACACCTTAGCAAGCGCAGGGCTGTGCAGGTCCCACATAGGGCAGTGTGGGACATCTACGAGGACAGGAGATGGAGTTTAGAGTTTTGTCCAAGAACCATGGGAATATGAATTCTGACTTAGATGGGAGGAAGGGCCTCCATGGGGCAGCAGAGTCTACCCGAGGTCTCTGTGACATGATCCCCCAACACGTGCACACATACACAGCCTGTGAGTCAGGCCCGAGGGTTCGATCCTGGAGGCTCAGGAAGTACCCAGGACGTTGGCTCTTGGCAAAGATGCAGGCCTGGGAGTGGTCACTAGAGAGCTCAGGGTGGCACCCAGGTAGCTGCCCCAGGGAGGTCATAGGAGATTGACAGCCTGAGAACCAGCACAGGGCTAGGGGTTGGGAGTGAGGGAGAAAGAGAGAGAGTCGGTGGGAGGGAGGCCATGGCTGTGCTGTGGGAGAGTAGGATGGCTTCCCATAAAGCTTCCTCATTACCTCCTCGGGACACAGAATGACCCAGAGAGACCCAGAGCCCCCGGTTCCCAGCAGTAAGCACTCATGCACAACATTGCAGCGGAAAACACTGCATGCGCCAAATATTTGAACGCCCTGGTTTCCTATCTCCCTCCACCGCCAAGCGCATTTCCCTGCACTCCTGGTCTACAGGAGACGCTACTAGGAGAGGCCACCAGCTACTGGGAGAGGCCACCAGCTACTGGGAGAGGCCCATTGTCAGGTGGAAAGAGCCCTTGTTCTGGGTTCACTGCGGCCTGGGATTAAATCCTTTCTCCACCTCACCTCTAGATTGTGCGATGGTCGGTAAGTTTCTTGACCTCCCTGAGGTCCTTCCGTCCTGCGTAAAGCAGGAGCTAACCCCCTCCGTTACGGCCCTCCCGGAGACCTAAGTGACAGACTGGCGCATAGTAGGCATGTTGGGGTTATTCTTTGAGAATACGAAGCAGATCCCGCCACAGAGTCCCTGGGGCTGAAGGCATCCATCCACCCCGAGGACTAGCCGGGCCTTCTCACTGTGCTCCCCGCTTCCTGCTTTCAGAGTCCCTGGGAGGCCACAGCACCAAAGCACCAGCAGAAGCCTAATTCACAGTCGGAGAGGTTTCCCCAGACAGGCGACCCGGGCAGAGCAGGGCAGGTGACAGTCACAAGCATGCCCACCATTCCTATCCCCCAGGCCCGGGCCCACGCAAAGCCGTCCCCCCTGGTCCTGCCATCTCGAGGAGAGGAGTTGGTGAAGTGGAAACTGCTCCAGACATTTAGCCCAGTGCGACAATCTCAAAGCAATCCTCTCTCTCAGCAGGACCGGGCTGCAAAGTGTAATTAAAGCCATGGGTTAATTACGAGCGGGCGGCAGCCGTCTTGCCAAGAGGAGCCCCTCATCACCGCCGCTGCTCCAGCATCCAGAACCATCCACTCAGAAGGCCGGTCCTCTTCCTCTTTCACGCTCCTCCTCAGCCCTCGGGATCTCCAGCTAAGTCATGCCAGAGTCGCCTGCAACTAGCTGTGTCCACTGCTCTTGCAACTCACCCTTGGGAAGTTCGCCCTGTAGTCTAACGTAAATCTATCCTGCTACAGATCGACGCTGGGAATGGGGAGAACTGACGTGGATGTGAGTTAGGGCTTCAGGAAGGTGCCCTGAGAAGTGTCTTTAGAGAAGGCCAGGGCCTTGTGCCCCACCCCATAACCATGAAGAGGAGATGGTGCGAGGATCCTACAGGAGGATCCAGCTGGGGACGAGGGCAACGTGATGGCTGACGGGGAGTGGGCAGTGGAAAAGCATGTTGGCTGGATGGAGCAGAGAGCCAGCTAGGAGGTAGCAGGCCCACCTGGGTTGGAAGCCTGGCTTGGCTGAAGAGCTACCCAGTAGGGACGTCTGGGTGGCTCAGCAGTTTGGCGCCTGCCTTCGGCCTAGAGCGTGATCCTGGGGTCCCAGGATCGAGTCCCACATCGGGCTCTCTGCGTGGAGCCTGCTTCTCCCTCTGCCTGTGTCTCTGCCTCTCTCTGTCTGTACCAAAGCTACCCAGTACCTCCCTACCTCAGTCAGCCCATCTGTAAAATGGGGATAATAATGCCATTCCTACTCTTAGGGCTTTTGTGAGCTAAAACACAGAAAACAGCTTTTTAAATGGCCTGGCACAATGTAAGCTCTCAGCAAACTCTAGGAAATCCTCTTAACGCCCACGTCCTCTTCCACAAATTGCTCAGAATCCCAGGGCTTCTCCCTTCCCCCTTTGTCTCAGACTCCTTCTCCGATCCCACAGAGTCACTGCCGACACCCCCGTGCTGGGCCCAGCCTGTGACCTCGCCTCCTCCCCACAGGCCCCCTTGTCCCCACCGCATCCTCCGCCAGCTCCCCCGCACGCCTTCTCCCCGTAGCCCCCAGGGACTCTTCTCGATGTCCTGCCTCACTAAAAGGAGCTCATTAAATCACTTCCCCCCCATCGCCCTCTGGAGCGGGTGTTACGGCCACCTTACAGCCGAGGAAGCGGAGCCTCGGGGAGGAGAAATCCTCCGCCAGAGTCACTCTGCAGGTAACGGGTAACCCGGAGAGCCAGGACCGGAGCCCTGCTGCGTGGCCCCGGGCTGCCCTCCGCACCAGACTCCTCAGCCAGGCCCCGGCCCAGGCGGGCCAGCTCCTGATGCACATCTCACCTTCCCTGTGTCTCACCCTCAAGGAGTCGAAGAGCAGGAACAGGATAAAGAGAAGGAGAAGTCATAGGACATGAGAGGAACCGGGGAAGGGGAAGAGCCGAAGGGGAACGAAGGCCGAGGGAACTAATCTGGGGTCCACAGGTTTGGGGGCTTCCCTGGCGGGCCTTCAGCTCCTCCTGCAGCTTTGCTCAGTGTTCTCCATCAGGGCACGGGACCCCAGGGCAAGGCAAGGGCGAGAGGAGCCTGAGCACAGGAGGCCCAAGCTGGAGGCTGGTACGCAGGCTGTAAGAGCACCAGCTGCTGCGCGTGCGTCTGAGCCACTCGGCCCAGCCGCGCACCCAGGGTGCATGCAGATGGGGCTCCGAGCAGCTGCGGGGATCTCAGAGCGATCCTGACAGCATCCTGGCAAGCACGAGAGGCGCTTCCAGAAACGGGTCTGGGGTGGTTTTTGCAAACCACACAGAAGGAAACTCACTGTGCTGCCCGGGAAAAATTCCTGAAAAGACTGTAAACGAGGGGTGGTGGGCACTTGGGAAAGGCGGCTGAGATCACGGGCAGGCAGTGTGTGCTCAGCAATAAAGTCCTGTCAGGCAAAGCCCATCTTCTCTGCTGACGGGGTCACCAGGCTGGTAGGTGAGGGAAATGGGGTTTGCTGCTATAGCTGATCTCGAAACCATCTGACAATCTCTTCATGAAATCGTTGCATATAAGCTAGAGAATGAAGCTAAAAGGTGGGAAAATTAGTAGGGCATGGAGCTGGCTGAGCAATCATATCCAAGGGTGCTTGCCAATGGATCAAGTCCCTGTAGATGGAAGCATCCAGGTGCATGTAGGGCTCTGAATCATCCCCCTGCATTCAAGATCTTATCAGTTCCTTGGACCAATAGTTGGGAAGCATTTGAAGGTGGGAGCTATTAGCAGATATATTGGATGTCAGAGACAGAATCAGAAACATTTGTTTCCTTTAAAAAAAAAAAAGATTTTATTTATTTATTTGAGAGAGAGAGAAGAGAGCACAAGCAAGGGAAGAAACAGAGGGAGAGGGAGTAGACTCCCCACTGAGCTCCCCAGGGAGCTCAATGCAGGGCTCGATCCCAGGACCCTGGGATCATGACCCGAGCCAAAGGCAGACGCCTAACTGACTGAGCCACCCAGATGCCCCTGAAATACCTGTTTTAAATATTATTTATTTTTTTTTAAAGATTTATTTATTTATTCATGAGAGACACACAGAGAGAGATGCAGAGACCCAGGCAGAGGGAGAAGCAGGCTTCTCAAGGGGAGCTTGATGTGGGACTTGATCCTGGATCCCGGGATCACACTCCGAGCTGAAGGCAGACGCTCAACCACTGAGTCACCCAGGCGTCCCTAAGATTTTATTTTTAAGCCATTTCTACACCCAACTCGGGGCTCAAACTCACGGCCTCGAGATCAAGAGTCATGTGCTCCACCAACAAAGCCAGCCAGGCACCCCCAGAATCTAAAATATTTTATTTTATTTTATTTTATTTTATTTTATTTTATTTTATTTTATTTTTAGAATCTGAAATATTTTAATGGGCTAGAGGGATGGACTGAATGTAGACAAGATGAAATGACTTAGGGAAAAAGGTAGAGTCCCAAACATAAGAACAAAAAGGCCACAGCACTGCTCTGGGCTGAACTGTGTCCCTCTAAAACCCGCACGTTCAGGTTTCAGTCCCCAGTACCTCCGAATGTGGTCTAATTTGGAAAGCGGTTGTTGCAGATGTAATGAATGAAGATGAGGTCATACTTGAGTAGGGTGGGCCCCTAATCCAACACGACTGGTGTCCTGACAAAGGGGGATATTTGGAGACAGGTGCACAAGGAGAGCCCCATGCAAAGATAAAGGCAGAGACTAGGGGGGTGTTTCTATAAACCAAGGCAGGGCAAGGATTGTCGGGAAACCACCAGAAGCTAGGGGAAAGCTCTCCCTCGCAGGCCTCAGAAGGAACCGACTCCACCAAGGGCTTGATCTCAGACTTCTGGCCTCTGTTGCCCACGAGACAACAGACTTCTGTTTGTGAAGCCTCCCCAGTTTGAGGTACTTTGTTCCGGCAGTGCTAGCAAACTAACGCAACACAAAGACAAAATTGGAAGATGGGGCTGAGTTCCGAGTTACAATAAAGAGACCTGAGGGGAATGGTTGTCTGCAAGCTCAGTAAAAGTCAGCAGGGCCACGTGGCTGCCAAAAATAGCCAGCGCAGAACTGAGGCTGCGTTAACAGAAGCTGTGGTGCCTGCACTGATGAGGATGGCTGGCCGGGCCTCACCTGGAAGGCCAGATTTGGTCCTAGGGACCACAAGTTAGACAAGCGGGAGGATGCTCAGAGTTCTGTGCCCAGGGATGAAGAGACAAGTCAGAGGAGCACTAATGCAAGCAGGGGAGACGTGAAGGCAATTGGTCCCCAATGCTTAAAAAGCTGTGGCGTGGAAGGGACAGCGTTTGCCTGGAACAGCCACGTGGGAAGAGACGAAGCCCTCAGGGAGAGACACAGACCTCAGAGAAATAGAAGACCTTTCTATTAAACATTGTCGACCCAAAACTGAATGGGCACCTGCTGGGCAATGAGCTCTGAGTCTCTGAAGAACTGAAGACTCCACCAGCTGACTGCCCCATAGGGACTCCTAGAGGTGACCCTGGCACCTTCCAGCTCTAAGAAGGGCCCACTCATTCCCCAGCCTGGCTGACACCAGGAACTCAGGCTCCTTACCCATGTAAAGTTAGAGGCTGCTGAGGGCTGTTCGGGCCCAAGACCTCTCATCGATGGCCTCGGTGGGTCAAACTGCACGCTAGACTCATACACCTCAAGAGATCAGGCTTGGCAAGACCCCGTCCACTGGAAGGATGAACCTGCTCATGCTCACAAGGACACAGTCCTGAATAGGGGTGGAAGGAAAGTGGCCGTGGCTCTCCATTGTCCATGGAGGGAGGAAGGTGGCAGCCCCAGAGGTAACCAACTCCTACCCTGAAGGAGTGCCCTGCTGGTGGGTGTAGGGGATACGGAGGAGGCCGCACCCTGGCCTCCCTCTGACCTACTCCTATGCCAATAAAGCCCTTCCCAGTATGACGTGATACTCATAGTGTGCATCTAGCTACAAGGGTTATGCAACGTCATTTAATCCTCCCTTAAACTAGTCCTCCCTCATTTTCCAGTAAAAAAAAAGAGAAGGTTCAGAGAGAGAATGGAGCTCACAGAACCCCCAGGAACAAGAATCAGTCGGGCTGGGTTTGAACTCAGGGCTGTCTCATCCCGAAACCCACATGCCTTCCAAGTTTCCACACTATTTCCCCAGTAAAGCGTTATGTGTTGTCGAAGTGCCACGAGCACCCAGCAACAGAAAAAAAATGGCCTGGGGTGGGGGTGGGGGGTTCTAGGGTAGTGTCTCAGACCTCAGCGCACAACATAATGGCCTGGAGGCCTTGTTAAAGGGCAGGTTGCTGGGCGCCAGCCTGAGAATCACTGAGTCAGGAGGTCTGGGGTTCAACCCAAGAACACTTGCGCTCCTAACAGGTTCCAGGTGGTGCTGGTACCGCTGGTCAGGGACGTCATTTTGAGGACAACGGCTCCAGAGCAGTCAGGAAAGGCAGCAGGTGTCCTCCGGACTCTGAGCCACACAGAGATAGAGATTCACCGGGCTGATCATCCACCTCCAGTACCGGAGTCCCTGAGCAGCGTCCTGGGCAGCAAGATTGACAGCTGGTGCTGCTTCACCACAACCCATCTGGTTGGGAAGATGCTCATTCTGAAAAAATCCAGCTTCCTGTACTTGCTACTCTGGAGTCTTCCGGTTCTCCCAAATGGAGGAGCTGTGTTCTCTCCTATCGGAAGTGCTGCCTCTTTGGCAGTCAACCATCATGACCCCCAGGGTTTTCTTCCTAAGTGGAAGAGTTCCCTTCACCAGATCTCTGGTGGCTGGGTTTCTCAAACCCCTCCTGTGGCTGGCTGCCCTCCACAGAGCACACTACAGTCGGTCAGGGTCCCCTCTAAAATCCATGTCCAGAGATGAGGACACAATGACCCCAATCTGGTCCCTGCACTTCTCTTAGTACCGTTGAAGACGGTGCTGTTTGGAGCAAGCCCGTCTACTCTGCTGGTTCCTATAAAGCCTGTGCACAATTAAACCCCTCAGATTTTTTCCTCCGGATCCTCAGCCAAATCAAGTCTGCTCGCACCCTCCACCCCCCTCATGAACTTGAGTAATTAATTTGTGCAATCTAAATGTGACTTTCCATCTGCCCCTGTTAAATTTCATCTTGTTGGTTTAAACCCAGCATTCCAGTCTGTTGAGATCATTTTGAATATTTATTCTGTCTTTTATAGGAGCTGCCCATCACAGTCTTGTCATCAACAAATTTGATAAGCTTGCTTACTCTAGTTTCATCCAACTCATGGATAAAACTCTGAGGCTTCATTTTTCAGAATCTCACCTGCCACAAACCATCTTCCCTTTTGGAATCCTTAATCGTAAGCTGAGACTTCCTAAAATCAGACTTCTTCCATCCTAGGGAAGGTCTGTGGCCATGTCATTTCTTTCCTTGGCTGTTATTAACACCACGCTGCTGCGGTGTCTTTCATCCGAGCACCGTCACATCATCACCTAGCTCTTGGTCATGGTCAGAATCAAATCAGAAGGATAGTTTTGTTTGCTATTCCTCTCTCTTTTGGGCAATGGCAATATTAAAGAGGCAAGTACACAAAAAATGTACCCAGGCCTCCACTTTAAACAGTATTTGACGTCCAACAGAAGTCAGACTGCCTATCCCCCCATCATTACTATAGCATGCCTCCCTGACAGCTTTATAAGCCATACTGGGCAAGAAGCATCCAAATTGCTCTGACTGGGTGGAGAAGCTGCAATAGGGATATGTCAAACTGGGACCTGCTAAGCTGCAAGGCATGCTGGGATCCTGGCAGCTGGTCAGTGAGGAAGCAAGAAATGTTTTCTGGCACGGGGTCCCTGGAGGAAGGGGTGAGCCCAGAATCAAGGAAGTGAAAAGGCTAAAGCCACTCGTATGAGAGAACTGCTCTTCTGTTGGAGAAAGGCACAGTCTATGTCCATGGGATACTGAGAGGGCTTTTGTGAACAACACGGTGATACAAGCCACAGATAGGACAAAATATACATACATATACATACACCCAAAGTATGCAAAGTATTCATAGTTAAGAGGATAGGCTCTGAAGTCAGGCAGCGTGGCTTTAAACCCCAGCTCTACTACGTTTTAACTGGGTGACCTTGGGCAAATGGTTTGTCCCTCAACGTTTCAGGCTCTTTGTGTAGAGTAAATGCACATAAGGCCCGTTGAGTATTAAAAGAGAGAATGGGTATCCAAAGTTTAAAAGACTATCTGGGGCACAGTAACAGCTCAGTAAATAATAGCTGCCACAATGGAACAATAGCTTGAAGGCACTGAATGCTTGCCCATACTTCCTGGGCTAGAGGTGTGAAGAGGAAAAAGCCAACCAGGTGAAAGAAGAAACTGAAGATGCTGGGAGTTAGGGGCAGGAGAGACTTGGAGCTCCCCCGGAGGGGGGGAGCAATAATTTGTGGGACACCTGGAGGGGGAGCTGAGGCACCCAGTCAGGGTGAAGCTTTTGACCTTTGGGTCAAGTGGGGTGAAGCAGCCAGCTTGAAGCCTCATGGGAGTCCAGTGAAAACAGTTTGCTTTTTCAGCCCTGAATAAGAAAAATGTTTATTGTGATAGGAAGTCAGTCAAAAATTGTCTAGATGGTCCATGTTAAAAAGAAGCATAAATACTCCCCTTCTGGAAATCTATTCTGAGGAAATAATCATCAATAGGCACAAAGATTTATATACAAGGATGTTCACTGCAGCATTATTTATAATAGTAAAAAATGGTTTACAACCTAGATGTCCAACCCACAGAGGATTCATTACATAAATTATGGCACATCCACATGATGGAATACTGGCGGCCTTCAGAAAGCCCATTTGAGAATACCTCAGACAGATATGGGAAAATTATCATAATGTGTTATTAAATGAAAAGGGCTGGTTACAAAGCACCTCAGCACAATCACAATTTTGTTACATATATATCTAGAAGGAAATAAGCAACAGTGTTGAATGAATATGCATTACTTTTATAAATGGGTTTTAAGAAGAAATGACCAGGATGATGTTACACTAGAAGGGTGCTCCCACAATCAGCTTATAATAGAAAGTCATTAAATTCAGAACACAGGAACAGAAACAGTAGCTATGATCTGAATGCCAGGAGCTGTAGCTGGTAGCTACTAGAAAGGACCTGGCTGTTTTGAAGGGCTGAGGGCAACGAGATTCTGCATGCCATTGGCGTAAGGCCAGCGGGAGCCTAGGCAAGAAGATTTAGGTCAGTGGCTCTCAACCATGGCTGCATATTAGAAAGCTCAAAAAAATATCAATTGCTCAGGCTCCACCCTCAGGGACCCCGACTTAATTAAGGTCTAGGTTGGAGCTGGTCATCTCTATTTCTTTCTTTTTTTCTTTCTTTTTTTTTTCAATGCTCTCTAGGTGATTCTAACAGAAATCAGTGAATTAGCATCGAACTGGGCCAGGCTTCTATTACCCGAATACCAGAGCCCACTGGAGCCTAGCTTTCCAGACTGGGCCCTGTATGTCAAGAGAGGCTTGCTCTGCAAGCTAGAGAGATACTTAAACGGAGCAGGTGGCCCTAAGGTACCTGGTCTATGCAGGGAAATGCCCCTCGGCCTTGATCGGCATTCACAGAAGTGCTTCTTGGGAGCTGGGCTGTTTGGGAGTTTGTGCCATAAGGATACTGCTCTCCCCTGAGACTCCTGATGGGGCCCGGGTGACCAGCTGACTCCATAAACTGCAAGTACGGGTGGCTCTACAAATGAGGGGTGGGAAGAAAGCCAGGATCCCAGGAAACCTATAGGGACCTGACGCCACAGAAGCTGGAGTTAGTCTAGTGGTATTTTCCTCTTCTGTCCTGCTTTTGGGCAGAAACACACCCTGGTTAAGGTGGATAAGGCCTCTCACAGGGCTCCTGGTTTCCCCCAGGCGCCTTGAGGGAAGAGGAGCAGAGGGAACCAGCTGCTAGAAACAAAAGTTTGTATTAAATGATAAGATCTCCCCCAGCTTCTCACGACAGGTATAGAGTTACCCCAGGCACCAAAAGAAGGGAAAGAACAGGCTTGGGTCGGCTGCTTTACACACTGGATCCATCCATCCCTGAATAATTAAGAGCCAACTGCAGCTCCTTTGTACTCCTTGAAGGGGAGCTCCTGGGGGCCCTTCAGGACAACGACTAGGGGACTAGGGCGGTATGGAGGGAGCATTGGCTCAGGTGGAGCAGTAGGGTTGGCAGGTAGGGATAGATCCAAATTGCTACCCCACCGGCCGTTTCCCGGAAATTGTCTCTCTAGGCAGATGAACGGAGCTGCACATAGTCCAAAATGCCAGATGATCAAACCATAACGCAGCTTTGCAATGCCTCGCACCTATGTTTACACATGGACATGTATAAGTATATTCACACACACACACACATATACCTAATATGGAGCAGATTTACCTTCCAAATGACGTTGGCCTCAGGCAGAGGCTAATAGGAGAATGCACTCTGTGAACATACTGGCAGTCAGGGGCTTACCAGCAGTGGGGCAAGGAGGAACCGGAAGCTGGTCTTAAACTAAACATTCTCCACAAGTGATCCACAAAAAAGAGATCTTCCTGGAAAATCGAGAAGTGACTACAGTCTCCACTCAAGGCTGCTGACCTCGAGGGCCACAAAGTCTCAGGGTTCATCTCACCACCTCGTTTTCACAGATGGGGACTCTAGGTCTGGCAGGAGTGCTCAAGGGGGGCAAACTCCCTCAGTTCTAACCCAGACTCCTCCTTTGGGAATTTAAACCTATCTTCTCCAATTTGATCCTCAGGGGACTGACAAGAGCAGATGGTCACCAGCCATCCTCCAGAACCCACCCTGCCTATCAGAGAAGAGGCCAGCCAGAGACATTCTTGGTTCAAATGCAAAGATATTCTGATAATATCGACAAGGCTTCAAATTCAAACGAGTTCCAGGTGCAAGTCTGATGAAGTCATCCTTATTAAACGCAGATCAATGAGGGCAGTGTCAAGGCACAACTCAGCTCGCACAGTGTTGCCTTTAGAGCTTTCATTTGCTCAGGGACAGTCCAGCAGAATCCTTATCCTCTTGTGTCCAGTCAGAGTAGAGGAGGATCAACAGCCCAACTGTTGGGAAGTGGGCTCAAGGTCAAACCCTGTTCTCCGTCCCTGGGGTCCCCCCTCCTGCTTTCCCCACTACGCCCAGCAGCAAATGAGACAGGAAACCACCTTCTTCTTTCTTCCATTTTGAAGCTACCATGTGTAGTAATTTCTCATCGGTAAGACCCTGACTAATGTCAGGATTAAAGAGTGCATTCTGCAAGGTTCGGTTTTCATCTCTCATGCTCACTAAAGCAAAACACTACAGCAGAAGGGAGGAACAGTGACATCGCAGAGCCATGGAACATTCAGCACCCGGCTTCCTTTTAAGAACTCTGCTCCCAGCTGGAATTTTTCCCTGCTACTTTCTAGCATTCAAGCCAGTTATAGGGGGGGAAAAATTTTTTTTTTTTTTTCAGAAAAAAAAAGTCTTGGGAGGAGAATCCTCCATCTGAGACAGAGAATGGCATACGCAAAGATCCCGTTCCAGATTGCCCATCGTTGGGCCATCTCTATAGCTAAGGCACATGTTATCAAATCGAACGTCAGCGAGAGGGAGGTTCACAACAGTAAAGCACTGTGAAATCCAGGTGTTGCCCACACAAGCTGTAAAAGCAGGGCTCCATTCGGCAATTAAATGAAACCCCATTAGTCAAGCCACTTGCTTTGGCTTCTTTTCATATATTTAAGACCAAGTTAGTTAAGCTTTGTCATGGATTTAAGACCAACTTACTGGTGCCTAAACTCCAATGCAAAGATCTGAATGTGAAGGAAAGTCATTCATTGGAGGTAACGATTTCCAACACACACACACACACACACACACACACACACACACACACACACAGTCACCAATCAATGAAGACAGGCTAATGATGTAGGTGACTGGATGAGGCAAAGGGTCATTCAGACTCTGAAGAATAAATAACCAACACTCCCAACAGTTCTCATCCCCAGATCTTCGGGTGCCTGGCTTTGCCCCTGTGCACACCGCAGGAACAAGGTAGGTGTTCAGCCCCGCTTGATGAGTGAGAAATCTGAGGAACTGAGGGAAGACCTGAGGTGATGCAATCCTAGCCCTCTCAGCCCTTCCCACAACCCTGGACTCCAAGTCCTTTGGACAACTCCACATTAGCGGTCAGATCACCAAGACAAACCACAGGGGGGGAAAAAACCCTAAAAACCACCTCACAGTAAATTCCATCATAGAAGTCGAGGCGATGCGAGTAATTGTGTCCTCCTAGTCATACCAATTCACCTCCATTCGGGCCAGAGATAGATCTTGTTCACCATCATATCCATAGCTTCTAGCACAATGCCTGGTATTAGGTAGATGCTCAGTGAATGGCAAACATGTGAATTTGCCCCCACTGTTGGTCTCCTCTACCTTGCACCTAGGAAATAACAAAGCCAACACTTGAGGATCTTAGGGAACATCTGGCTGCTGGAAGCCTGGGGCTCAGGGCGGCGTCACTTAAGGCTTCCATAGTAGAATGCATTTCTACTCAGAGAACTGTCCTTTGCCCTCTGTGTCCATTCTACACCTCAGTCCTCAATGAAAGTAGTGAACAGGTTGATTATATGGTTGAGATCTGAGTTGCTACCTCATTGAATTTCCCCGTGGGATACAGGAGGGTTACCAAGATTAAGAACAAGAGTGTCACGATTAATGTTCAAAATAATTGGACACAACAGCATCTTCCTCCCAAGTGTGCACACTCCACCTATTGATCTTCAGCCCTGCCAGGCTAATCCTCTATAAATGTCTGCCATCCCTCCTCCCTTGCCGGGGCTCCTCTTCCCCTTTTTAGACCCACACCCAGGGCTCAGGACTTTCTGGATATTCCTTGGGATCCCTGAACATCAAATGTGAGCTTCTAGACTTTTCTTATCTACCTCTGAATAAGATTCTACTACATTAGGAGAAGCAAAAAGTCACGGTTGGATTTTCTTCCTTTTGTGTAAAGAATAAAGGTGGCTTACACTCACTGGGTTTCTGGGGATCTGAGGAGGGGGAAGAGACCTGAGCCCCAGTCCTGGCTGTGCATCTGGAGTCTTGCATCAGTGGATGTGAAGTGCTCAGATTTATGTAAGACAGAAGACTCCCTGACCTCAAGAAACCCATCATCTAGAGAAGTTGTCATAGAAGAATCCTCATGGGCCCTGAGGATGAGTGTGGGCTGGGAAGCCAGCAGATTAGAGGTAGGATCAGGCTGTGTGGTGTCCACCAACCCCCAAAGTACTGGAAGGCATGATAACACGTACACACAAAGATATAATGCTTCATCTTAATTTGTTGATCTAGAATTACAGGGCATGAGACTGCTCAAGGGCAGCACATCCGTTTTGTTTAGACCATTTTATTTGGACCATTTCGCTATGACTATCCAGTTGTCCAGCCTTTGGTTGGACAGCCATGGTCACCTGCCTGCCCTCTGTAGGCATCAGAGTTTGTGACATGAACTATCCCCAAGCCCTCTTCCAGGTTTGAGCCTCAATAAGAAGAAAAGAACAGAGGGGCTTTCAAATAAGCCAGGAAGGGTAGACCAAGGATAGGAAGCTTCTATGGAAAAAAAAAAGGGGGGGGGAGAAAAGAAAAGCTTCTATGATTCCATCAGCCCCAAAGTGTAGGTCAGTCCACAGACCCAGGCTGGACCTCTCTCAGCTTCTCTGCCTTCCTGGTTTGGCTCTAGAAGTGGAAAGGGAACCCCTTCCTGGCCTTCCCTTCTATTCCAGCAGCTGGTGGGGAGGGGGGCAGAGTCAACAAGCCCAGCTCTCTGTCCCAGAGTATAGAGGCTTTCTTCAAATAGTCCTCTCCTAAGCCCTGGGTGGCCATTTGGCACCAAGTCCTCGCTGTGTGGTACTGCCCATGAACCTCTCCATTCACTATCTCCCTCCCCAGACAGACACATAAATGTCTTCTTTGGATCAAACTGATGAATTTATTTGTTTGTTTATTTATTTATTTATCTTTAAAGATTTTATTGATTTATTCATGAGAGACACAGAGAGAGAGAGAGAGGCAGAGACACAAGCAGAGGGAGAAGCAGGCTCCATGCAGGGAGCCCGGCGTGGGACTCGCCCAGGGTCTCCAGGATCACGCCCTGAGCCAAAGGCAGGTGCCACTCAGGGATCCCAGAAACTGATGAATTTAGCCAACTCTCTGGGCATGAGCTCAGCCCCGCACCTCTTTGTATCTATGGGCACCTAGCCTGGCGCCTGACACACAGTAGGTACTTAAAAAGTGTTTGATGTCCAGGTGATGACATCGCGAACTGCTGTTAGCTCTGGAGGAGAAAGGCTCTGGCACTTACTCCCTAGAACCGGAAAGGAGATGGAAGATTGGCCACCGCCTCCCACACTGGTGCTGGTGGTTGTGGATACCACGAGGTGCTCCCCCCACCCCCACCCCCACCCCCCCTAACTTGGCGCAGCCAGAGGCAGCCCTTCCCGCTGAGCGCGTCTCCCCAAGGCAATTGTGTCTTCTGGGTGACCAAGAACTCCCTATCTCTTTCATATTTCCTCCCCCTTCCTCCTCTTGGGGGGGGTCTACCTTTCGGACAGGATTGGGGCGGGTTTTCCAAGCTGCTCCTTAATCCGTCCACCCCGTTCTCTTAGTTGGGAGGTCCAGGTCTCAGGCTCCAGATCCTCCCCAACCACCACCACCACCACCACCCCGGCCCGTCCCCAAGGTCGCCCATCCAGGCTCAGAAAAGGTGAGAGGTCACTTTTAAAGGTCAACAAGAAATGGGGAGAGCGGGAGGTGAGTGAGGGGGAAAGAATGGGCAAGAATAGGCTAAAAGACGCCAAGTGGGGGTGGGGGGGGCGAAGAGGCGGGCCCGGAGGGCGCGGGAGAGGCGCCGCTGCCTTCGGAGCACGCCGAGGCCCAAGAGGGAGGCTGGGGAGGGTGGGGAGCGGGGCGCCCGGGAAAGGTGGAAGGAGCTGGAGCTGCTGGGGCCTGAAGGAGGCGGCGAGGGCTGGAGGCGGAGCAGGTGGGACCGCGCGGGCTCCCCGGCCTCGGGCCCCGGTTGCGCGGGCTCAGGCGCAGCGCCGGGGAGGAGCGCACCCCAGGGTGGGCCGCCCGCGCCCCCGCCCCCACCGCGCCCCCACCGCGGGGCGCCCGGCGGGGGTCGCAGGGCCCGCGGCTCCCCGTGCGCCTGCAGCCACCCGACCCCGGGCACGGGGGATGGGGACGAGGCCAGAACGGCGCTTCAGGTGGCTCCTCCTCGCTGTTCAAAGTTTGCGGCCGCCGGGGGCGCGGGCTGCGTCCCCCTCCGCTGGCCGCCTCGCCCCCGCGCCCCGCGCCCCGCGCCCCGCGCCCGGCCCTCCCGGCTCCCGCCCCGCGCGGGGCCCGCATCCCCTCCGCTGCCTCCATCCCTCCCCCGGCCCGAGCACCGCGCCCCCCGCGCCCTCCCTCCGCGCCGGAGCTCCCGCACGACGTGAGCGGAAAGTGAATGCGCAGCCCCAACCACAAAGACAAATTACCATGAGAAAAATAAACCAGGGAATCGCCCTTCGCGCCCCCCATCCCCCGTCTCCCGCCGCCGCACCCCTCCGCTCCGGCCCGGGCGGGAGCGCGGGACCCTCCTCTCCCCTGCTCTCCCCTCCCCTCCCCTCCTCCCCTGCTCCCTCCCCTCCCCCGGGGTGGGGGGGCGCGGCGTCTGGGGCTCCCCGGCGGGGCAGAGTTTGGGCTCCGCGGGGTCTGGGAGGGATCCGGGGAGGGGGCCCCCACGCGCTCCCACGCGCCGCGCCGCCCGGGCTCTCGGCGGCCCTCCCCGAGCCTCATCTCCGCGCGGGTCCCCATCCGCGCTGCAGCCCCGACGCCCCGGCCCAGGCGAGGCCCCCGCGGAGGGCGAGGACCCGGAGGAGGCGCAGGGCCCCCCTCCAGCTCCCGCCCGCAGCCTCCTCCGCCTGCTTCCAACTTGCGGGCGCCCCGGGGCCCCTGCCCCGCTGCCCACCGACTTGCTGCAAGTTTGCAACTCGCAGCCCCAGCCCGCGCGGGGGAGACGCCCGCGGCTCCCGGGACTCACCTCCGGGGCTGCGGGCGCAGGTGCCCGGCTCTCCGTGGCTCCCGGTCCCGGCGGCGCCAAGCAGCGGAGGCGAGCCGGGAGCGGGGCGGCCGCGCAGGGCGGCCCCGGGCTGCGGGCTCCGGGTGCAGTGGGGCCCCGGCCCGCGCCCGCCGCGCTCGGGCTCCTCCCGCCGCCGCGCGGCTCCGCGGAGCTGGGCTCGGGCGGCGGTCCCCGCGCTCCAACTAGCTCCCGACCCCGAGCGCGGGTGAGAGCGGGGAGGAGCAGCCCGAGCGCGCCCGCGGAGGGAGGGAGGGGCGGTGGGGGAGGAGTTGGGAGCCGGCAGCGAGGAGGAGGAGGGAGCGGGAGCGAAAGGAGGAGGGGGCTGGAGAGGACCTGCGGCGGCCGCGCCTCCCCCGCCAGCCCCGCGGCCCGAGGCGCACGGCGGGGCGCGAGGGGGCGCCGAGCATCTGCGCGCCCCGGGCCCCGCCTGCCCAGTGCGTGTCTCGGGCGGGCGAGACCCAGGGCGCCCCGAGCGCTTGCTGCCTGTGGCCACATCCGGCCTTATTGTCCTCGGCGACCCCCACCCCCACCCCGTTCCTCGCCTGACTCCCTCCGGGGGCCTCAGCGCAGCCTCCCTCCCCCACCCACACCCGCCTTCCGAATCCCCCAGCCCTATTAGCTGGAGACGGTCTTCCCGGCTGGAGATGCAAAGGTGGGGGGTGGGAGGTGGGAGGTGAGGGGGGTGGGAGTTGGGAGGTGGGAGGTGGGGGGGACTCTCGTACAAAACGGGGGAATCTGGAACAAACTGCTCTCCAAGGGAGTGAGGGGAGGCTGCTGGGCTGCACTGGGAGGCCGGCACCGGCTGCATCAGGGTTCACTTTACAAGCTGCCTGACCTTGAGTGAACCCCTCCGAGCCTCAGTTTCTTCGACTGTAAACGAGGGTCGGCATCCCCCCACCCTACAGCAGGATTTGAGGAGCAGTAGGGGCTGCAGGGAGTAAAATAACCCCAGGGACCACTGGGAGGGCGTCCAGGAGGTGAGTGACCCCCGGAGGCCCGAGGAGGGCTCGCCGCTGCGAGCGAAGGTTCAGCGGGATCACAGCGATCCAGGCTGATGTGATGGTTTGCAAGTTTAGGTACCAGGCGTCTCTGCTGGCTGGACAGCGGGAGGGAGAGAAGGGCTCGGGGGGAGCGAGGGGGGCTTCGAATCCGAGCTGCCCGGGCTGCACGAGGGATGGGAAGGGAGCCCTCTGCTGAACAGAAAAAGGTATTTTTAAAAGAAAAAAAAAAAGGTGACCTAAGAAAAGAAAACGGAAGAATGAAGGATAAAGACAAAAGACTTGAGAAATCAAACCTCAAGGAGTGTGATTTTGAGAGGTAACCAGAGAGAACTGCGGAATAAAAATGGATGCGTCGGAAGAAGGAGAGCATTTAAAAGACTTTCCAGAGTATGCCAAAAATGGAAGAATTAGAATGAATCATTTTATATAACATAATTCTGCATAAAGGAAATCCCAGATAAAGCAAAGGAATGGAGACGGTTTGAGCCTCAGAGGCACTTCCCTACATACACAGACAGACCCACACGCACGCACCCCTGAACTGAGATGAGAAGCAGTTTTGGCCAGGATGTTGGGAAGGAAAGAAGGCATCCTAAGAAGGGAGTTTATGGGATGCAGTAAAAAGGGAAGCAGTGCACAATCTCAGAAATAAAGACTTTCTAGGGCAACAGAAATGCCAGACCTCATAAAGTGCAGAATGGGGAGGAACATGCAAAGGAAAGACACACTCTGGACGAGACGACAGGGATGCAGAGAAGAGGAAAAAAGGAAGGAAACGTGTGTTTCCTTCATCATACCAGTCTGATAGCCCATCCATTTAATTAGGGGTAGAAATCAAACGGAAAGAGGTAACACAGTGCATTGGATCCAGACCTATTATCTTATAGGTAAGGACAATGAGATCTTGCAAAGGAAAAACCTTCTCCCAGAGCTCCAGGCTGGGGTGAGGGCCGGGCTCCTGATCCTCTGTCTGAGACACTTCCACTTCCACTGCTGTGAGAGCTGCTTCCCCCACCCCCACCTCTCCATTCTCAGTCCCTACAGATCCTGAGATTGCTTTTGTCATCGTAAAAATATAAATGTGTGCAATATAGGGACACACGTTATTTTAATTAATACAAAAACAGGAAAATAGTTCATATATTGCAGGAAAAAAGGATGAGCCTGAGAGTTTTCCATTTGTCTGTTGGGTGGGAAAGTAGACAAAATGCCTTCTGAGGGTTCTCTGGCAGCAGCTCTCTCTTAAGAGGTAATAAAAATCGGGATCCCTGGGTGGCGCAGTGGTTTGGCGCCTGCCTTTGGCCCAGGGCGCGATCCTGGAGACCCGGGATCGAATACCACGTCGGGCTCCCGGTGCATGGAGCCTGCTTCTCCCTCTGCCTGTGTCTCTGCCTCTCTCTCTCTTTCTATCATAAATAAATAAAAATTAAAAAAAAAGGTAATAAAAATCATCTTTATCCTCCACCACATTCTCTCACTCTCCCTCTTTCTCCACTATGTTTTGATTGCTTTATCTTTCTGCTTTTCCCACCATCACTTCATGCCACTTCCTGGCTCTCCCTCTGCATGTTATGAATGAGTGAATGAATGACAGAGGACTTGGTGCAGTAAGAGAAGAAAAGAAACCTCAGTCTTGGGGACACAGGCCAGAGACTCTTTCTTTCCAGGGGAAGCAGGGGCCAAGAAGGGGAGACACCAAGGAGACACAGACAGAGGAGCAGAGCTTCTTGGGATGCTGGGCTAATTAACCCTAATTGTATCCTACAGTATTGTATTGATTAACAGTGATTACTCAAGAGCTCTCAATAAAAGAGAGCTTCAGAAGTCCAAACCTCAGGAAGGGACAATTGCTTTACTGGCCTGGCTCACCACATGCATCAGGCATCTCCCGAGTTGGGCAAATCCAACCTAGTTAGAATCTCCGACTAATTTACTAGGAACAAAACCTGGAGCATTGACCCCATCACCATGGTGTCACCATCACCTTCTATCACCTTCCTTAAAACTTTGCAATGGGGGCAGCCTGGGTGTCTCAGCGGTTTAGCGCCACCTTCAGCCCAGGGCGTGATCCTGGAGACCCGGGATAAGTCCCAAGTCAGGCTCCCTACATGGAGCCTGCTTCTCCCTCTGCCTGTGTCTCTGCCCCTCTCTGTGTCTCTCGTGAATAAATAAATAAAATCTCAAAAAAAAAAAAACTTTGCAATAACCTGTACAGCAATTACTTCTATTAGAAGCACTTCCCTACTTACCGGAACAGTGTTAATTAAGTAGAATGCAAATACAGCAATTAATACAGAATTATCCAAAACAAACATGCTAAAGAGCAGTGAACATAAGGGGGTGGAAAGGAGTTCTTAGAATTCACTCTTTTTTAAATATATTTTATTTATTTATTCATGAGAGACACGGGAGGGGGGGCGGGGGGCAGAGAGAGAGGCAGAGGGAGAAGCAGGCTCCATGCAGGGAACCCGACGAGGGACTCGATCCTGGGTCTCCAGGATCACACCCTGGGCTGCAGGCGGCGCTAAACCACTGCACCACCGGGGCTGTCCTAGAATTCACTCGACCTGGAAATTCCAAACTTATCTTGAATGAAGTTGCCAAGAGAAGTAAGTCCAAATTTTCCTGCTCTAGGATAATAAACCTGAGCACAACACTGCCTCCTGCCTCCCATCTGAGGGCATTTTTCTGGGAGATGGAGGTACCTCTGAAAAACTACAGAGTGCAGCTTCTCCCAAGAAGGTGCGTAGATGTGTGTGTACGTGTGTATACACGCCTGTGCATGGCTCCGGCACAAACACAAATCTGGCCTTGCAGCAAAAGGCAAATGAGCAACAGCCACACATACATTGATAGGAAAGAGAGATTTGAAAAGAAGGCACCAATCACTTTTACTGTCTGAATAGTTGCCAGGTCCCCGAGTCACCTGCTTATTGCGCCTGGGGAGAGAGGAAAGGAAAAAGAACATCTCCACCCCACAAGTCATTGTCAAGTTGTGGACCAAGAGCACACTTAGGTCAGAGGAACTGAAGTGTCACTAAATGGCAGCTTTGCCATTGTCCTGAGCTAATGTGAGAGAAAAGACCTTCCTTCCTTCCTTCCTTCCTTCCTTCCTTCCTTCCTTCCTTCCTTCCTTCCTTCCTTCCTTCCTCTCCAAACATTTAAGTGCCATTCACTATGCTAACTAGAGAGGTCACATAGGACGAGGAGAAAGCCTGAGCCTCACAGGCAGGCGGGAGAGGCAGATATAATCGCAGCAAATCTAAGGCCTGCCGCAGGGCCGGAGCATCACAGGCTAGTGGAGGGCCAGTGACTGGCTCCACTCGCGGGGCAAGGAAGTCCCCACAGCAAAGGGCCCTTCTAGCTGGGAATGGAGACAGGGCAAGAATTTGTCAGACAGAGAAGCAGGAGGACACAGGGCATTCCAGGTAGAGGAAGTAGCAGGTATGAGAGCACCAGGTGATATCATTAGATTTCTGTTTTGGAAGAATTGCTTGGCCCTGGTTAACAGATTCAGAGAGAGCTGAGGCAGTAAATGTGAGCCTGTGCGTCGTTTCTGTGTGTGTGTGTGTGTGTGTGTGTGTGTGTGTGTGTGTGTCGGAAAGAGCACTGCACCAGCCATTAGGGCTTCTCAGTTGTAAGACCAACTCAGCTGCTGATGAGCTGAGTGTCCTTGGGCAGGCCTCTTAACCTCTCTAACCTCCGTTCCTCCAGAGTAAAAGAGAGGTAAGAGAGGGGGGTTGATCAACTGGTTTCTGAGGTCCCCTTTGCACACACTTTCTATTGCTTCTGACTCTTCCGGCAGACACTCCTTACAATTATGTTCTTTTCTGTATTTATGCATTTGGTCCTTTCCATGTAAGCTCTCAGCTTACAGAATTATGTTCCATTCAGTATCTTCTGACCTCCGCACACCTGGGAAGGACGTAGCTCCACCAACACTCCAGATGATCTTGTCCAGCTCCGAGGTGGTAAACACCCTCCTGTGCTGACAACATCCGAGTTTGTAGCTTTGGCTCGGACCATTCCCTTGAGACCCAGATATAGAGACCCAGCCGTCTGCTGCTCTCCTGCACGTGAACATGTGATAGGCATCTCAAACGGAACGTTCCCCAAACCTAACTTGCAGTTTTCTTTTCCAAAACCAGCTCTTCCTCACTTCTCTAACCAAATGAATAAAAACTCTATTCTTTGAAGTCCTCAAGGGTCAAAGTCTTGACGTCACACCCAAGCCATCATATATGCTATGGTCTCGACCTTGGAAATGTTTTTAGAATCAAACTATTTCTCACCTCTTCCTCCACTAGCACCTCAATTCAAACCATTGTCTTCTCTCACCTGGGTGTTTGCTCTGCCTGCTTTCACCTTCACACCCACAGTCTATTCTCTACGCAGAAGCCATTCTAAATCAGAGCCTGCCACTCCTCTGCTCAAACACCCCACCTTGCCAGAGGAAATACCACATCTTTAACAAGCCCACGAGGACTGGACTCGCTGACACCATCTCCTACCACCTTCCCCTCCTTTACTCCTCTTCAGCCTCACCAACCCCTCCACTGTTTCCCAAACAACGAAGGCCGCCACCTTAGTGCCTTTGCACTTGATCTTCTGTCTGCCTGGAAAGCTCTTTCATCAAATGTCCACTTGGGTCATTCCCTCATTTCCTTCAGTCTGCACTCAAATATCAGTTCATTAGAGATACGTTGCTATCATTTCAAAAATAACAACCCCCTTTTACTCTCTATCATCACCCAACAGTGTACATACCTATTTATCATCTGTCTTCCCCAACCAGAATATGAATTCCCTGAAAGTGGAGAGATTGCCTGCTTGGTTCATTACTATCATCCCAGCCACAGAATGGTGCTTGGTAAAGAGAAGTACACAATAACAATTTAATGACTGAATGGTTATTATCCCCATTTTACAGGTAGGAGAATTGAGGCACAATAGCACAAATGGTCATTTTCAGAGTGGAAATTTGAACTTAGGTTTTTCCATATCAAACTGTTCTCTCCAATTGATTATTAACATCCATATTTGCACTTAAAAAAGCTTTTTGAAAAGATTGTATTTATTCATTTGAGAGAGAGAGTGATAGAGAGAGAGCACTAGTGGCGTGAGGGGCAGAGGGAGAATGAGAAGCAGACTCCCCACTGAGCAGGGAGCCTGAAGTGGGGCTTGATCCCCGGACCCTGAGGCCATGACCTGAGCCCAAGGCAGGTACTCAACTGACTTGAGCTACCCAGGTGCCCCCCAAAAAACCTTTTTAATAGAAGATGCATATTAGAGGAAAAAATATACAAATGGTTTTCCATTCAGTTAACGACATGGGTCCATTGAGCTACACAGTCAAGACAGAGTAGAGTTCGCTCTGAAAACCCTGAACCTCTAAAGTGTCACTAGTCCCACATATTCATACTCATCTTGATATCATTTTGTTTCTTATGTTACAGTTCTGGTTTTTCTTCTCAATTCTTGAAAAAATAAATCCCCTTCCAGGCCTTCACATATTTACCCTCATACATTATCTCTGGCAACATGTATAAATGAGTGTGTACATGCATGCATAACACACACACACACACACATCATTTTCATGTTTCCTAAATCAGGGGTGTGATGAGAAAGAATGAAAGCTGACTGTGTAGCTTGTCCTTGGACTAACACCCAGGGGTGATCATATGTCTCTCCCCAGGCACTCAACAGTGTCTCTCCACCTTCCTCTTTGTCGCTGCCCCAGCCAACACTACCAGATCTGGGCTGCGGATGAGTCAGGAGGAAGCGAGGTATGGCAGGGGTGTGAAGATCAGAAGGAAGGACAGAGGCATGACTGGTCCAACAGGTGACACCAGGCTTCCTGATGGATGAACTGCAAAGGGACAAGTCAGGTACTCAACTGTAAGCCAGCAGGCAGGGGTCACTGTCAGGACATTTGGATTTTTTTTTTTTTTTTTTTTTTTTAGATTTTATTTCTTTATTCATGAGAGGCAGAGAGAGAGTGAGAGGCAGAGACACAGGCAGAGGGAGAAGCAGGCTCCATGTGGGGAGCTCGATATAGGACTCGATCCCAGGTCTCCAGGATTACGCCCTGGGCCGAAGGCAGATGCCCAACGGCTAAGCCACCCAGGTGTCTCATGGACATTTGGATTCAAGGAAGAACACAAAGTGTGGTCGCTCTTCTCAATGACATTTGAAAACATGAGATCTGTGACTGTGATTTTCTCCCAAGACCAGGGTGAGGTCACAGAGGTCCCAAATTGATCAGGACAGGATGGATGTTGTTCAAGGAAACCTAAGGCAGTGTTCCCAGAGGGGGGATCTAAAACCTGTTGAGAAAAGGATCCCAAGTTGTAGCTAAGAAGAAGCCTTGGCCTGGCACTGAGAGGACCTGAGCAGGGCTAGGCCTCTCGACAGGAAATAAGGAAGATCTGAGGAGAACCTGCTGCCTGAGTGGGGGTGCAAATCACTAACCTGGTTGAGAGGTTATAGAAAGATTCTTTGCCCTGACCAAAATGTCTCTCCTCTGGTATTCGGTGACCTCAGAAATCCTTCTGCTAGGGGAACAATAGGTTGGCATAATGCCTTATCTAGACAAGTAACCCATAAATTAACAGAACTTTTGTAGGGGTGGGGGATAAACAGTCATTCCTCTTATATATTTTATATAATTTTCTTATATTTTTAAAAAGATTTTATTTATTTATTTATTTGAGAAAGAAAGAGAGTGTGAGTGGGGGGTGGGGAGCGGCAGAGGGAGAAGCAGACTCCTTACTGAGCAGGGACCCAAAAAAGGGGCTAGATCCCAGGACCCTGGGATCATGACCTGAGCCAAAGGCAGATGCCTAACGGATCCACCCAGGTGCCAGTCATTCCTTTCGTATTATCTACTTAGCACACCACTGTACTGGGACCACAGAATGTCCCTAGAACCCCAGCCAGGGGAGAAGAATCATTCCATACATTGTTACTGTTGAACACATGGAGGGATATAGTAGGGGGTGATGCCCGACTGTGAGCAGGCCCAGCCTGAAGAGGCCTTGGATTCCATGGAAATGGGTTGGATTTAATCCTACAGGCCAGGTGAGGAGCATTATCTGAGGTGTGGAGCAGGAGCGTGATGGGGTGAGATGGGTGGCTGTGGGTGGCTGTGGGTGAGAGAGGCCAGCTAGGAGATGGTTTACAACAGCCTCTGCAACCTGCTGAGACTTTGACCAGGGCAGAGATGACAAAAAGCATGAAAAACCATGTCTACCTTTGCTGCGTGGAAAAGGAAGGTAGGAAGGAAGCTAAGGGATTGGAGTGCATGATAGAGAACAGAGATAAAAAAAAAATAAAAAATAAAGGTGAAATGAGTAAGAACAGGGACACAGGTGCCCAGGAAAGCTGGGAAAGGGAGACAAGTGAATAATAAGGGAAGGCCTGATGGAGAGAACTTTGCCACCCTCCCCCCTCAACCCCTCAGTAAGGCTTAGGGTTGGCTCCTCCCCAAGTCTGGGAAGTGCAGGGGGATGGGATGTGCCCTTAACACAACCTAGTGATGCTGCAGGTGGCTCGGATCTCAGACCTTGGCTGAGAGGCCCCGATTCTCATGGAGGGGCAGCAAACGCCTTCATTTCAATTAAATAAGAATTCCCTCCCCCCCCCCCCCCCCCCCGCTGTTATTTGCTCAGTTCTGCAGCAGGCTAGAGAAGACAACAGAGGATGAGTAATACTTAGGGGATGATCATGTTGCTGGGAGTGTGAGGTGTGTGAAGAAGTAAATAGCAGGTAAATGCCAGATTGGCTGCTATAGGCAGTAAACACCAGACAAGCTCCAGAGTGAAGGAGCCCATGGAGCCGTGGCCGGGAGGGCTCCTTGAAGAAGATGAGAATTGCCCTGGACCACACAGAAAATGTAGGCGTGGACAGACACAGGGGAGGGAAGAGACACATTTAGTGGAGTTCTTTGAGACAGTAAAAAAATATATATATATAAACTGTAGTTTACTTAGACTTTTTTAAACTTTTGACAAAGTTCCCTAAAGGAAGACTCCTTTTTTTTTTTAAGATTTTAATTATTTAATTGAGAGAGAGAGAGAAAGCACGATTTGGGAGGAGAGGCAGAGGGAGGAGCAGACTCCTCACTGAGCAGGGAGTCCCAATACTGGGCTCTATGTGGGGCTCCATGCAGAGCTCGATCCCAGGATCCTGGGATCATGACCTGAGCTGAAGGCAGACGCCTAACTGACTGAGCCACCCGGGTGCCCCTGAGAAAGGCTCTTTTAAAAGGTTAAGTCACCATGTGGCTACAAGAGGGAATGAGATCTCTTTTCTTAAGATTAGTGAATGGCTTAGATTCAGAAAACAAAATTAGGAGCAAATTTTGGTTTCTCCAGATGGTGTACTGTTAAAACTCCCTCCTCAAGAGTGGATGCAATGAATGGATAAACAAAATGTAGCATAGACAGTGAAATAGTCTTCAGCTTTAAAAAGAAAGGAAATTCAGGATGCCTGGGTGGCTCAGCGGTTGAGTGCCTGCCTTCAGCCCAGGGCGTGATCCTGGAGTCTGGGATCGAGGCCCGCGTCGAGAAGCATGGAGCCTGCTCCTCCCTCTGCCTGTGTCTCTCCCTCCCTCTCTCTCTCTCTCTCTCTCTCTGTGTGTGTCTCTCATGAATAAATAAATAAAAAAGAAAGGAAATTGTGTCATGTGCTAAAACATGGGTGAATTTTGCAGATATTATGTTAAATGGAATAAGTCAGACATAGGACAAATATTGTATGATTCCAATTATATGAGGTACCCAGGGTGATAGATGGAATGGTGGTTGCCAGGGACTAAGGTGAGGAGGAAATGGGGAGTTAGTACTTCATGGTATGGAGTTTCAGTTTGTGATAATGAGAGTTCTGGAGATGGATGGTTGTGATGGTTATACAACAATGTGAATATGCTTAATACCACTGAACTGTATGTTTATTTTTTTAAAGATTTTATTTATTTATTCATGAGAGACACAGAGAGAGGGAGAGGCAGAGACACAGGCAGAGGGAGAAGCAGGCTCCATGCAGGGAGCCGGATGTGGGACTTGATCCCGGGCCTCCAGGATCACGCCCTGGGCCGAAGGCGGCGCTAAACCACTGAGCCACCGGGGCTGCCCTGAACTGTACGTTTAAAAAAATCATGAAGATGGTGAAATACACATGAAGATGTGTATTTCACCACAATTAAAAATGGGGGAAAACCCGGGATCCCTGGGTGGCGCAGCGGTTTGGCGCCTGCCTTTGGCCCAGGGCGCGATCCTGGAGACCCGGGATCAAATCCCACATCGGGCTCCCGGTGCATGGAGCCTGCTTCTCCCTCTGCCTGTGTCTCTGCCTCTCTCTCTCTCTCTCTGACTATCATAAATAAATAAAAATTTTTAAAAAATGGGGGAAACCCCGACATACGTAGAATGATCCAGTTTATATATTAAAAAGGAAATATGTTTTTATTTTTTATTTTTAAAAGATTTTATTCATTCATTCATTCATTTATTCATTCATTCATTCATGAGAGACACAGAGAGAGAGGCAGAGACACAGGCAGAGGGAAAAGCAGACTCCATGCAGGGCGCCTGAAGCAGGACTTGATCCGGGGACTCCAGGATCACACCCTGAGCCAATGTTAGGCGCTGAACCGCTGAGCCACCCAAGGATCCCAGGAAATATGTTTTTAAAGGTTTTATTTTACTTAAGTGATATCTACACCAAACATAGGACTCGAACCCACAACCCACGATCAAAGTCACACACTCCATTGATTGAACCAGCCAGACACCCCTAAAAATAAAAAAAAAGAACCTGTGCTGAGACTGACCAGAGTTAACATCTTTATAAATGTTCTGGAGGGAGGGAATGTCACAGGACACACCTCTGCATAGCAGATGACTAAGTGTATTCTTCTGGGCACCCTAGAAATAAACTAACAGACTTTGACAGTAGGAGGCACCAGAGCAATGGTCCTCAATCCTGGATTGAGGATGCAATTGCCTGGGGAAGCTTTTAAAGATGCCTAACTCAAAAAAAATAAATAAATAAATAAATTTAAAAAAAAGATGCCTAACTCCTGGACCCCAGCCCCCCCCCCCCCCAGAGTCCAGCTTTGTTGTCCTGGGGTGGGGCTGGGGAACTGGTGTTTTTTCAGCTCCCAGGCGATTCTAATCTACAGCCAGGGTTAACTGCATAGAGTATTCGGGCTGAAAAATCTCAGCCTCTCTGTGTTGGAGTCTAAAGTCTGCCATTTGCCAGCTATGCAATGATCCAGTGACTTTTTCTCAATATTTCTTAATACTCTCATTTCTCAGCATTCTCAATATTTTGCTTCTCAACATCCTCGTCTTCAAAATTGGGTGATAATAATCCCTGCCTCAGAGGGTTGCAGAGAGGATTAAGAAAGATACTGCACATTTTAGGATGGTGCCTGGGGCATTTTCGGAGCTTACTAAATGTTAATTATCATTGTTATCGACCAATTTTGTACAAATTGGCAGAAAAGGGGAGGATGAATTTAACATGGCCTGTGCAAATATGTTTAAAAATAAACAAATCCAAACTTGTGAAAAGCTGGGAAAGAACCCATGTCTTTGGAATGCATGAGTTTGAAGAGCTGCTTTGTTCCAAAGGCCAAGAAAACACACATCAGGCATCAGCAAGGGCTCTGGTGGGGGGGATGGGGAGTGGTGGGGGGGTGGGGGGTGGGGGAAGAGACTGAGAATAATTGACTTCACACCTTTGCATTTCTCCAAATACCATACATCCTCCCCTAATTGATTTGTGGTGAGTTCTGGTCCTCGAACTTCCAAAGGGATGTTCCCACCCTGGAGAAGGAAAGGAGATAGAACAATTGAGGTCTGCGGAGGGAAGACAGGCCATAAAGGTTAGAATGCTCCAGCCTGGAAAAGGACATGATGGAAATCAGTAAACTCATCAATAACCAGGAGAAGGGGAACAAGGACTCATTCAAGCCAAACACTCGCTGGAGGGGAAGATGAGTGAGGAACAGTTAGAACAAGTAAAGGAAATGGGTAATAAATTCGTGAAACACATTACTCTGAGATGTAGCACATGAGGGAAATATAAATGAATTCACAAAAGATCTGGACAAATTAATGTCAGAGATGTAAAAGGGATGCCCAGGGGAGCTGATGTATGGCCACCTTGAGGTCGGCGTTGGGGAAGGCAATGAGCTTGTCCTTTCCAACAAAGCCTGCAGAGACCGTGGTGTGACCAAGATGTGTATTCCAATCTTCTTAGTGTCCCTATGGAGGGATTTGGCAAAGGGTCAGGAATGAATATGAATGTGCTCTGTTCAGGGACAGTGAGAGACCGGGTTTGGCTTGAGTGAAGGGGCCGTGGTAGGAAGTGAGGGGGGTTTATCTGGACACGCAAGACTGGGTGAGGTTATCAAGAGCACCCAGATGGAGCTGAGGGGTTAAAATTAGTCCAAGAGCCACAGAATGTGGTAGCTCTTCTAATCCATCCTTTTCCTTTATAGGATGAAAAGCCTGAGCTCAAAGCGAGGAAGTCGCTCGCCCGAGGTCCCACAATGTGTTGACAGCAGAGCAGAGAGGAGAATCCTGAGGCCTTTCTACCTCACCGCGTGGTGCACTGGATCTGGGAAAAACTTTGGAGAAAGATCATCACGAAATCAATGACCTTTAGCAGGTGTCTTGTCTCCCCTGGGCCTCTGTGAAATAACATAACCCTCGCCAGGCCTGGGGTGACAGCAGAAACTTGGCACAAGTCACAAAGCTGTATTTCTCGGACTCCTCGCCCATCCTCCTGCTGGAACGATAGCTTTCCCCAAATGCCTCCCACGTGGTCCTCGCACCCTCCAGCCTAGATCTCAGCCAAGTTCTGGGCCCAGGGTGGCTTGGCGGCTCTTGCTATGTCCCTCCTCCTTGCTTTGGTTGTTTGGGTTAATGTCCCCACCTTCTACTGGTGTCCCATCTGAGTGCCCTCTTGGTATCCGATAGCATCTACAAGTCCAATCCTGGTGTTTGTGTAGAGAACATTGTCACACAGGGTGCAGAAAGCACTGGGTGTCCTCTCGCTGTGCCCCTCCTTCATTGTTTTTCAAAAATAGAAACAAAATAATTTTTGGTGTTTATTTACTTCGTTTGCAGCTGTCATATCTTGAGATTGGGGTCTGGGCAACAGGACAATCTGAATGGTTCAGTCCCTGCTTGCTCTCGGAATCCACCCTCTCCTCCAAAACTGGCTCATTGCCCTTCAATTTCTCACAATCGTATTCCCGGTGCCCAGCACATTGTAGGGGCTCAACAAATATTTGTCAAATGAATTAGTGTGCAAATTTCTCTTCCAGTGGATTCTCTCTTTAAACTTAGAAAATTAATTTTTTTCCCAGGAGGTTCAAACCAGCCCATGCATACTTGTTCACCTCATTCTCTTTTCAGACTCCAGATGGGCCTGTCTGAACCTTAGGGTAAACGTGGCTTAGGCTTCTGCTAGGACCCTATGAATCCAAGATGCATGCAATGAGATAATGTAGATAAACGTGTTCAGCATAGAGCCTGGGATATTGTAGATAATTCAACATTGTTATTCCTTTTCTTTCTTTTGCCTAACTAGGATCACTGACTCAGAAGGGGGAAAAAACATCAAAGGCTTCACACAAAGAAATTGATTCAAAATGAAAGCAATTTGGAATCAGGAAAATTAGGGTGCATCCATATGTGACATAATGTGGGTAGTTCTACTCACTGAACCTTAAAAGGGCTACATGGATTTTATTTATTACAATTTTACTTTAGATGCTTCTCTAGTTCCAAAGAGGATTGAAGGCAAGCAAAAAAAAAGTTGGAAAACAAACACGTATCTAAGGAGGAAAAGAAGAATGAATATGTGGATTGGTTGGGTGGGATTATGTAATGAAAGGATGGAGATAGTGACGCTGGAGACAGAGTGACACATCCCCTGGGCAGGGCCCGATGGCTGGGCCGAGATGGTTGTTGGTGGATGAACCTGTCATAGGAGAGTGTGTTTTAGGGGGTGACACTATAGAGATACATCTGTGGGAGCTCCTGGGTGAGGGGAAGTGCTCAGTGTTTCTTTGGTCTACCTAAGAATGAAGTAGAAATCTGGCTAAAATGTGACCAGAAAAAGGATGTTGATCTATTTGAACCTGGAAATAAAAAAATAGGACTGCTTGGAAGAAGATAGTATGTGTGGATGCAAGAGAGCGATATTTGAGAGGTTAACCACTGTGTTCTTTTCTCCTCTTTTTCCTCTTCTCCATCTCATTCTGGCCTCAAGGCAAGAGAAGAGAAAGCCCCCTGAATTTTCTGGACCTTGGGAATGATGTGAGAGGGCACGTCTAGTTCCTGGGGGGCGGGGGGGGCAGTGAGTTAATTGAGAGAGCACCAGAGAGAAAGCTGGAACCCTGAGAGGGATGTCTCCGGATGAAGAGACAGGCACCAGAGGGCTGATATCTTGGACAGTCCCCACAGCGAAGCTGCTGAGGATGTGACCACAAGTCAGGGAGCCTCAGCCCCAGGACAGAGCAGTCTCCATCCAAAAGAGGATCAAATTTTACCCGAGGAAAGCCCAACCATAAGGGCCTTGGAAGCTGCAGACAGAAGCCACCATCCACCTCACAACCCCACCAAAGGAGGAGCTTTTGCAGAACCCCATCTTCTTACAGGAACCCAATACCAACCCCAAGGAGAAAGGGGAAATCATCTTAAATTGACAAAATGTCAAATAAAAAATGGCCTGGAAATACTGAATTTTATTGAGTTTACTTGAAAGTGACTAGAATACATTTCTTGCCTCAAGCAGAATGAGAGCAGAAGTTAACCTGAGTTCTAAGCAAATGAAGTTGCCTGTTTGCACACCCTAATCTGCGGGTGTGAAATTTGTACCCACTATTTTGTTTTTTATTGTTACTGTTGCTACAGTAATACTTCAGTTAACCAGAGAGCAGCCTTCTAGGCTTTAAACTTCAGGCAGAGCCCCAAAATGGAGATTAAAGCTATTTCTTTTATTTTTAAAGATTTTTAATTTATTTATTCATGAGAGACACAGAGAGAGAGGCAGAGACACAGGCAGAGGGAGAAGCAGGCTCCATGCAGGGAGCCCGACGTGGGACTTGATCCCGGATCCTGGGATCATGCCCTGAGCTGAAGGCAGATGCTCAACTGCTGAGCCACCCAGGCATCCCAATTAAAGATCTTTCTAATGACAAATGTCCCTGGATGTGGAGTGACAACTAAATGGTAAAAGTAGGAAAGGGCTAAAGAGCTCACTAAGAGATGGTTGATCTGTATGCCAGAAGCCTTCACTGTCTCTTCTCTTTTCTATCACTTCTTAGTTGTATGACCTTGGACAAGTCATCTAACCTCTCTAAGACCAAGAACTGCAGTGGGAAAAGTGTGAATGCACTCGGGAAGAAACTGTCGAGCTATACACGTGCAATGTGTGCTTTCCCTGCCAGATCATGACTGCAGGTCCCACTGGGTTGCATTTGCCTCTCGGCCCCTGATCCAGTGCTCAGCACAGCTAAATGCTCGCTGTATGTGGGTTGAACTGAACTAAACAGGTTGATCACAGCTAGTAAGGTCGGCATGCTCCTTGGGAAAATGAAGAAAACAAGGAGAGGAATAAGGAGAGGAAGGAGAAGAAAAAGGGCCAGAAGCAGAGCAGAATGAACAGAGCAAGAAACAGTGGAAGAGTCAGGCAGGAGCACTCCAGAGCCAGACCCACTAGCTGTGTGACCTTGGCCGAGGTCATTCATCATGCTGGACCTCATCTGCCAAATGGGAATGATAATATTATCTACTAAAATTAAAAAATAAATAAATAAAATAAAATCTTTTTTAAAGGGGGGGTTGGCACCTGGGTGGCTCAGTTGGTCAAGCATCTGACTCTTAGTTTTGGCTCAGGTCATGATCTCAAGGTCATGAGATTGAGCCCCAGGTCAGTCTCCTTGCTCTCTCCTTGCTCCCCATTTTCTCTCCTTCTGACCCTTCCCCCTGCACATACACACACACATACAAACTCTCTCTCTCTCTCTCTCTCTCTCTCAAAAAAAAAAAAAAAAGAATCTTTAAATAATAGTACTGGGATGCCTGGATGGCTCAGTGGTTGAGCATCTGCCTTTGGCTCAGGGTTTGATCCTGGTGTCCCTGGATTGAGTCCTGCACCCGGCTCCCTGCGTGGAGCCTGCTTCTCCCTCTGCCTGTGTCTCTGCCTCTCTCTCTGTGTCTCTCATGAAAATAAATAAAATCTTGGGATGCCTGGGTGGCTCAGTGGTTGGGCGTCAGCCTTTGGCTCGGGGCGGTGGGGGGGTGATCCTGGAGTCCCGGGATCGAGTTCCACATCAGGCTCCCTGCATGGAGCCTGCCTCTCCCTCTGCCTGTGTCTCTGCCTCTGTGTGTGTGTGTGTGTGTGTGTGTGTCTCATGAATAAATAAATAAAATCTTTAAAAATAAATAAATAAACAGATAATAAATAAATAAATAAATAAATAAATAAATAAATAAATAAAGCCTTTAAAGCAATAATAGTACCTATTGCATAGGGTCCATGTGAGGATTGCACGAGTTAGCATAAGCAAAGTAACTAGTGCATAATAAGAGCTCTGTTAATTATTTTGATTATTAGACACACCCATGGGGCATATGAAAAATGGGTACTTGTTAATAATTAAAGAAATGCAAATGAAAACAAAATACCGTTGTCACCTGTTGGCAAAGCTTATTTTAAAAAAGCCTAATTCTTGAACCCTTCACATTCTATGAAGATATAAATGAAGTCTGGGGGATGGTGATAGGGGAAGAAAGAATTATTTTAAGAGAATTTCCTATAGAGTGTTGTGCAGAGAATCTCACACACACACACACACACACACACACACACACACACACACCCCGTCAGGGGTAGGAAGCCAGTGCCTAGCCATCAACTCAAGCCTGGTGAAGGGGATTTCAACAGGGCAGCTCTGAAAACTAGACATGTGGCTCCTACGGTTGGAGGATGGGAGTACAGGAGGCTGGTATCTGTTCCTATGAGCCTAGAGGGCAAGCCAGGTGGATGGACCGTTTGGGAGGCTGAGAGCAGGAGAGTCACAGTCAGAGACACAGCAGGGAAGCCTCAAAAAGACACATGAAAGTGCCCATAGGAGAGTCAACTTTCGCCACTCCCCGTGCTGTGAGGCGCAGCAGGCCATTTCATGACAGTACCAGTTAAAGAGAGACTTTCCTCCTCCCCACTCCCTCTTCTGCTGTGCCCATGGAGGGATGAGAAGCAGCAGGTAGTGAGAAGGCGAGAACACAGGCTGACCACTGTCATCGCCACAGGCAGACAGCCTGCCTACCACTGGTCCCAGTTGGGCAATGGGGGAGAAGTCTTCTCTCTGAATGCAGATTAAAGTGCTAATAGCATTAACATTCTGTTACTGAATTTAAGACTGTGTTTGCACCTTCCAGTGATCACAGGCTGCTTGGCTATTTAAAAATGAGTAAAGTTTGTCCATTCAGGGACAGAAAGTCGATTTCCTCCGCAAAGCAGGATTAAAGAGACATGGGAAGCAAGAAGAAGAGTCGCTTTGTTATTACAACCTATGAATCCTTTTTACTGATTGTGTATTGTTTTCAGGCGGGGATGCCCCGTCCAAGTGGACAGCTATATAGCCTGGACTATCCTGCCTGATTTCCCTGGCGGGGGGGGATGACTTCCTCCAGGTGGTAGTTTGGGTAGACCTGTTAATAATCCAGGCGCCCCCTTGCTCTGGCTCAGAGAAGGGCATGGACCCAAACTAAGTCCATTGGACCTTCTCTCCAGACTCTTGGACCTTCTAAGGCAGGACTGGCATGTTAGAGTTACTTCCTCCCTGCCATTCTGACTATTGCCTCTACCCAGATCTCTGGAAATTTCCCTCACTCTGACATGGGCCACCCCATGTCTTTCATCTTTTAAAATTTAATGTAATTTTTTAAAATGTCTTTCAAAGAAATTTCTTTTCCACATAAATTACTCATTGCTAATTTGTACTGCTTGCAATGGAAAGATCGTAAGTGTCAAACCGGAGAGAAACCATGTGCGCCAGAACAGAGATGGTGACGTGATGAGCGTCCTCCTTTGAGGAGGATTCCCAGGTTCTTCCAATGAAAATGTTACAGAGCACATCTCTGCTTTTGTGGAACGAGGCAGGTAGGTAGGTAGGTAGGTAGCCAGACATGTACGTAGATATGGATAAAATTTGTATTTCATATATCATAGAACCATCTCTCTAGGCCATGCTAATGGAAGTGACATATGGATTTGAACGAGCAAGTGTGGTTGACGGAGTCATGTATTTTCTGAAGAGCTGCTTTGGCATTTCAAAATGAGGCACATAATTAGAAGGTTACACCAAGTTAGTGAAAAGCAATCTCTTCGTCATGAAGCTATAGACCAATTTTGTGGCTTTTTTCAAGAAACTGTTTTCTGAATACTGTCTCTCTTGAGCAGTTTTATAGTGTTTCTGAAACTGGTTTGTTATTACGCGAGGCTTAATGATTTCTATCCTAGTAGGTGTCAGTGAATCAAATGTCCTGAGGTTTAAGCAGATGAAATAGATTAAAATTAAGAAATGTGTATCGAGGCCTGTAGCAGACATTGCTGGTGCATGTCATCCTTCTACCGTCACCTCTCCCCTAACAGAATATGTGTACTGTTCAGATGTCAGGGAGTCATGTATTTCAGGGATATGCCACCCCAGTCCCAATCCAACAGGTCATCTTAGTCCTTCAAAATAATTCTCTTTATTTTGATAGCGATGGGCTTTGAAAAGGACATGAGACTGAATTGTGTCCAGTGGGATATTAGCATCCATTTGCTGGATAGCACATTTCAAGAAAACTGCTTAGTCTTAAACAAAGACACCAAAAAGGGACAGCTGCTCTTCGGCCTCTGGAGGGTGGTGTGTGAGGACGTGACGCCCAGAGATCGTGCAGCTACCCTGTGCCCATGAGGAAAGCTAGCTGATATGCTTGGATAACAGGAAAGGTAGACAGGATGTGGATTACCAATAATGTTAAATCAATTAATTGACCGACTCTAAAATGGTCTTACCTTTAGACTTCTGAGAATTAATGGTAAATCTCCCCCCCCCCCAGTCATTTGGAGTTGTTTTCTGTATTTGGAAGTCTTGCTCCTCAAGGAGCGTTATCTCCTTTATAATGTCTCCTTTATAATATCTTTTAAAATTTTTGCAATTTCTGTCAAAGATATTTTTCCTTACTGGTACTAACAGTCTTTGAACTTTATATGAAAGATTACTTGAGAACCACAGAATTCCCTAGGTAAGCAAAGCTATCCTATTACTAGATAATTATAAAATGCTCCCTGAGGTTATGGTCTGATAACATTTTTACCAGCTTCTTGCCCTCCCCTGTCACCCTTCCCGCTCCATGCAACTTCCCTGATCTGGCCCATGGACCAGGGGATATGCTGAATATGAAATATTATTACAAAACAAATGTCATGAGCAAGCTGCTTTATCATGTAGACACTATAGAGGATTTCTTCTGCCTTGTGACAATATTAAAGCTACGGCTTTCATATTGCTTGTGCCTGAGAGTCTGTCAGAACTCAAACATTAAAAAGAACTTGAGGAAATCATGATCAGTGGCATATTTGGAGAAAAGTGTCACCTGACGAGAAAGAGGATGATAATATCAATGATATTTTGAATAAATTGGTGTCAAAGCACTCTTGCACAACTTCTCGGCAATGGCAAAATATAATCTTGCTTCACATCCAAACACAAACCTCCCACACATGAAGGCGTCCTGGGTCCCAGTGCAGTTCAGAAGGTAGAGATACGGGATGACTGATATGGTTTCCATGGCTGCCAGGAGGTTCAAAGACACGTTGGCCACGGGAAGAGGGGAAAGCTATTCTGGAGGACCAAGCAATCACTGGGGAGAAGGCAGCTCTGGCCTTTGATTCGCTAATTAATTTTGCAGAAAGGCAACTTGCAATACATTGCCCCCAAGAATAGGCAGGATGCAACCTTCACCTAGCTTTATGAGAGAGAAGCAAATAGCCAAGAAGCAACCTGACTTTGGGATTTTCCAGGAGAGCAATTTGCAGGGTTTCCCCGGGGTCAGTGATCATTTAGCCCCATGGCCATCCTGTCTGCCACGATTACCGCAGTGCAAAGTGATGGCCAGCGTTTGAGAGGCTGAAGGGAGACTGCATGGCGTGAGGGGGACACCCCAGGCTTTGATGCCACCTACCTCCTACCACTCCCTGCTCCAGCCCCCACCCATCTCCAGCTGTGTGACCTCTGGCAAACTCTTGATCTTTTTTTAACCTGATTTTTTTCCTCTTGTAAAGTACCCATCACAGCCTCCCCTGCCCCAAAAGTTTACTATAAAGATTAAAGGAGATAATATGAATGTAGTGGATGCCCATTGTTTTGTAAATCCATAATCCTCTGGCTTTCCCAAGTTTCCCAACTCCCCTCCACCTACCAGGTTTTCAGAGCGTTTGTCCTATTGGTACCAGGACTCCTGTGTCATGGCCACAACTGACTGGCCCGAGACACACAGGAACCCAACTGAAGTTGAGGAACTGAAACAATGCAGAAAGACTAATCTGCTTCTGAAACCGAGAACCAATAAACTGAAAAGGAGGTGGCCCTACTCTGCAGAGCAGAAAAAACATGGTCAGCAATGAGAGAAGAAGGAAGGAGAAGCATAAAGATAAGCAGACATGAGAAGGATGAATTTCCCATGCTCCCTCCAACCTCCCTCCACCCCGCCACCCCCCAGAGCCGGACTCCAGCCTGGTCCCCGTCAACTCCTGGTGCTCAGATTGCAATCAGAGACCCCATAAATGCTTCTGATCATCTTTATTTTTGCCTAGTTTAGCAACAGTCATTTTCTGCTAGTAGCAATGGAGCGTGTTATACAACAATGGGTTCTCCCTCACTCAACAGATACGTCTCTGTGCCCACTCCATGCTGGGCACGTCTTTAAGGATGGGATATACAGTCCCAAACTTCACAGAACTCACGGTGCAGTGGGGAATATGGCCATTCACAGATAATCACCCCAACAGATATATGATACACTCTTGGTGTTTTTCCCTTGTGTTGGGAGAAAAAGGCTAAATTATGCCCCATATGGGACACTCGTAAGATGGAGAAACATCATAATGGGGTTATGGGTCAAGTCCTGGCACGTCAACAGTTAAACATCAGTCATGTGGAAAATGTACTAATCCTAACAGCTTATCCCCTCCTGCCGGATGAGTGAGGCCTCCCGTTTCCCATCATCACCTTTATTGCTCTCTTTAAATCCTGGGGTTTCAATTTCCCTTCCCATCAGAATGATTCTGCTTTTAACAACCCCAGACCTCTCTCCCTGTTATTCTGTAGCCCCGGGCTGGTGCATCCACATCCTATAAGAGAGCCATCTCTCTGAGCAGAGGGCTGCGCAGACCCAAGGAGCTGTGTTGTCACTGATTTATGACTCCCAGTCCTCTGCCTGTTGAGGGAAATCACTTTATCAAGATGAAAAGTCAGGGGTGGGGGTGGAGCACGATTTCCTTTTTGGCTCCACGCACTCCTGCATATTCCAGAAGTACTTATATTTACAAGTCGTCAGGACTGTGTGTGAGTGATGTGGAGGGAAATCACCAAATATGGAAGAGAGGTGTGGGATTTGCCTTACATTTATTCAGTTATGCTTTTAAGGATTTCAACGGGGGGGGAGGGGGACGGACGGTTCTGAATGTAGCAATACGGAGCGACGGCATCTGGTCTGCAGACATTTTAGGGGAGGGACTTTCCTGTCCCTTAGTCTCCAGTTCTGAATGCACCTGAGGCTCAGCATCATCAGCATTGTCACAATTCAGCACCAGACCAGGTTTTTGTGCACCCTCCTAGTTACACTCATTGCTTCACAGATGAGAAAACTGAGGTTCAGAATGGAGGAATGATTCGCTCAAGGTCATACTGTAAAATGCGGGCAGGGGCTGAAAACCAGATCCTTTGACTTCTGACCCATTATTGTCAAGACTCTTGTGCTGCGTGAAGCTCTGGGTGTTGTTCAGTGGCCTCGGCACGGTGTGTAGTGACTGTTCCCAGTCCCAGACAGACAAGTGAAAATACACGTGAGGCAAAATTCTCCTACTGTTTGCCTTCATTGAAGTAGTAATGCAATCACATTATAAAATCTTGGGGAGTAGGGAAGAGAAAAAATTATCCTATCATCATCATCATCATCATCATCATGCTAACACAGTCAATGTTAGCATTTTGTTCTTTTGCTTTCTAATTTGTTTCCTTTACATTTAGTTTTCCCTGCATGCGTTTGTGAATATAACGTATCCCCAAGGTCCTGGTCCTGCATTTTCATTTAACTTTACGGCACAAGCATTTTCATGTTATTGCTTTGTCTTCATAGCTGTAATTTTAATGATTACTTTATATTTTACCAAATAGATGTGCCACTGTTTACTCACCCATTGGACATTTAGGTTTCTCCAGTTTTCCATTAATATAAATAATCCTGCAATGAGCATCTTACAGCATTCCACATCCCCACCACACCACCGCCCCCCCCCCGTGCCATATTTATGTTATTTCTGTAGGATAGTTTCCAAAAGTGGAATAACTAGGCCAATGATTCTAAACAGTTTTAGGGCTCTTGATACATATTACCAAATTGCCCCCTAAAATCTTCTTACCAATTTACATGAACAATTATGAAGAGGAGCCCAAAAAAGTGACCAAATAAAAACGTAGCAAAGGATTAAAGGAGAACCACTTCATGTATGCATCATGTGTGCACGCTGGGTAAGTGCATTCTGAGTTGTAGGCTGTGGGACAATCCTCTCCTTCATGGGGTTGAAGGAGAGGAAGAAAACAAAGGCCCTGAGGCTTGTCATGCTGTTATTATCTCCAGGCTCCTGGCTGTAGTTCTTGTGGCCGTACCATAGAATCACGTAAAATACTTACCAAACTGCTAATGCCCTGGGCTGGTCCCCAGAGATTCTGGTTTAACTGACCTGGGGTGTGGTCCAGCTCTGAGATTGTGGAAGCTTCCTAGATGATTATAACGGGCCAGCAGGCTCCCCTGCATGGACTCAGAGGCAGGCAGGGAGGCAGAAGAGGTCAACAGAAGCAAAGACCCTGAGTGATGTCCCCAGACTCACTTCCTTCTCTGCTTCCTGTACCCTGGGGAGGCCTCAACCATGGGTGCCAAAAAGTCTCCCACGGCTCCTCCCATCCTGAGGCCGGATGTGTCTGCCCCATCCAGCTCTCACGCCCTGACTTTAGAGGCCCAGAGATTCCAGTGATTAAGAAATACAGAAAAGCACAATGTCAGGGACAGTTTGGGGAGTCTCCCAACTGCCAGCCTTGGATGGGAATGTCCAACTTTGAGCAACTGGTGAACACAGCATAGTACATTCACATCGTGGAGTGTTAGTTAACAATGAAAAGCCTTTATTTGCGCTAAAACAAAATGTCCTTCAAAATACTCAATGAAAGGGACACCTGGGTGGCTCAGCAGTTGAGCATCTGCCTTTGGCTCGGAGCGTGATCCCGGGGTCCCGGGATAGGGTCCCATGTCAGCCTTCCTGCATGGAGCCTGCCTATCACTCTGCTTATGTCTCTCTCTCTCTCTTTGTGTGTCTCTGGAATAAATACATAAATTCTTTAAAAAAACAAAACAAAAAAACCCTCACCAAAAATATTGAATGAAAAAAACCAGGTTTAGAAGGGATGTACGGAACATTCTGATTTGGAGATTAAAAAGAACCTAGTGAATGCAAACTCACTTGTATGTGCACAGAAGGTGTCTGAAGAGCTACATAAGAAATGAATAGGAGGGGTGCCTGGGTGGCTCAGTGGTCTGGGCCATCGACTCTTGATTTCAGCTCAGGTTGTGATCTTGGGATGGTGAGATCAAGCCCGTGTCGGGCTCTGCGATGAGCTAAGAGTTTGCTTGAAATTCTCTTTCTCCCTCTCTCTGACCCTCCCCCTGTTCTCTCTCTCTCTCTCTCTCTCTCTCAAATAAATAAAATAAAATATTTTTAAAAAAAGAAATGAAGTGCAGTGGTGGTCTTGGAGGGGAGCAGAGGCGTAGGATGAATGAAGGGGAGTTGAGTTATTCATGTTAGGTCCTTCTCTCCTGCTTACATTGTGTGTCTCAAGCATATTTTAGTTTTTTTCTTTTAAGCATGTCTTACTTTTAATTGTGTTTTTAAGAAAATATTAGGGACGCCTGGTGGCTCAGCGTTTGAGCGTCTGCCTTTGGCTCAGGGCGTGATCCTGGAGCCCCTGGATGGAGTCCCACATCAGGCTCCCTGCCTGCTTCTCCCTCTGCCTGTGTCTCTGCCTCTCTGTCTGTGTGTTTCATGAATGAATAAAATAAAATAAAATAAAATAAAATAAAATAAAATAAAATAAAATAAAATAAAATAAAATAAAATAAAATATCATAAGGTTTTCCGATAACAGAGGGGCAGGAAAGAGAGTTGATAGTAATGATAATCTTGTATGTTCTTCAAAGCAGCACATTTCAGTTCTAGAAGCGCTACTACTATCTCTTTTGCATGAGTTGGGTCAGTATTTTTCCTGTTTTAAAGTCAACGAAACTGAAGCTCAAAGAAGTAAAGAACGAGCGAGAGCATTGGGGCCACTAAGAGGTAGAGTTCAAGGCTCCGGACTTCCAGCTTCTGACCCCAACATCCTCTTTACAGTTCCATACTTCAGAAATAAATTCCAGAGGAGCAGGATTCTGAGGTCCCAGAAAACATGAATCTGCATTGCCATAGCTTCTCCTGCCCCCGCCCCATACACGGTGGAGCCCCAGGGAGCATGGGGGGGGGGCAAGGGCCGGGCCCCCAGAGGAGGCGGAGGATGAAGGAGAGCCTCCCACCAGGAGGTCGAGGGGAGACCTAGGGCAAGCAGGGCCCACCCGGGGCTCTCCTCTGGTAGCTCCTCTGCCTCCGGCGCGGGGCTGCTCCAGGGGAGAGGCAGCCTGAGGCCCAGCTGGAGGGAGGTGTGTTGGGGGGAGAGGAGGAAACTCGAGCATCAACAAGGGAAAATGCAATACTGGGCCCGAAGCTCACCAGTAGCTCTTCAGGCAGCCAAGGCCTGGCTCCCAGCCCAACCCTGTCAAACCTGGCCGGAAACGGTCACCCATCAATCACCACTGAGTCATCAATCCCCCCAGGCCCCGGGCAGAGCCGCCCAGAGTGGGAGAGACAGCGAGAGACAGAGAGAAAAGAGAGAGAAACGAAAATAGCTCAAGCTCTGTCAGGGCTCCATAAAACACTACGCCTGCAGAATCTTTTTATTTTTATTTTATTTTTAAATTTTTTATTTATTTGTCCATGAGAGACCCAGAGAGAGAGGCAGAGGTACAGGCAGAGGGAGAAGCAGGCTCCACGCAGGGGGCCCGATGCAGGACTCGATCCCAGGACCTCGGGGTCACGCCCTGAGCCAAAGGCAGCCGCTCAACCGCTGAGCCCCCCAGGCGTCCCACCCGCAGGATCTTTTAAGGGTGGTTTGTGCACCTGGCTTCCATGCCTGGCTCTCGCGTCTCCCCACTACACCTGGAGTGCTGGGGGGGACGCAGCCTGAGGCCCCCGACACTCTGAGGGAGCCTGAAACAGATTCTCCTTCACAGCCCTCAGATGAACCACCCTGCAGACACCTTCACTTCAGGTTTCCACACTCAGGAGCTGAGACAACAAATTCCTGTTCAAGCCACCGGGTTGGTGGTAGCCCTGTTACAGCAGTCACAGAAAACTCCCCTCCAAAGCCTGGTTCAGAGGAAAGTTTACGCTCCTCCTTTCAGCTCCTGCTCCCTCCTCAAGGCTGTGGCTGGAAGCCCTAAGTACTTTGTGGCAGGCACTGTTGGAAACACCCTAAACGTAATCTTAATAACAATCTGTGAGGTGGGCCTATGTTATCCCTGTTTTACAGACAAGGAAACTGAGGCATGGAGACCATAAGTGCCAAGGGTCACGCTGCTCCTTAACCGCAGAGGCAGGATCTGAAGGCAGGCAGTCTGGCTCCTGCCGCTGTGCTCTATCTTCTTCCCTTGTCTGGCACCCCTCCCACCCGACCCCGGAGTGACAAGACATGCCCCAACCTAGATCAATTCGAGTACGCTCTAAGGATTTTCTCAAATTGGATTTTGTGGAGAAGAGCCAACCTTCTCAGGAGCCAAGATTTATCAGGTGCCATTCATTAGTGTCCTCTAGCATGTGGAAGGAGTGGGGCCCGCATTAAGGAAAGGACCCGTGTTGGCAGAGATGAGAAGTGGAGAGATGCATGACTTCCAGCCCCCGTTACCCTCTGTCCGGGAGGCCTAACCTCAGTCCTGGCCGTCCCGAAGCTTGTTTATCAGAGCCACACATTATGCTTTTGTCCAAGCCAGGTATGTTGGGTGTCCCTGCTTTGCAAGCAGAAGACTCCTGACTAGCACACCTGCAGATTGGAACCCCGGGACTGAGAGACTCCCCTCGCGCTGGGGAGCAATTTCGTGAGGGGATAAAAGTCAACCGTGGCTCCTGTGAGGCAGGGACCCTGTGCAAGGGGCTGAGTATACCAGAGAGAGCTCGGTCTGCAGGGGAGACGGAGAAGCAGATGCAGAGAGAGGCAGAGAGGGGATGAGGAGAGAACCCCGTGGAGTCCCGAGAGTGTTCCAGGTGTGAGGTTTGGCTGCATTCCTGCCCTTGGGTTCCAGGAGTTCTCCCCTTCTCCGAGGAACGAGGAAGCAGCTCCTGCTCTCGGGATAAGCTGTCACACAGTGGTTTCAGGAGGTTGCATGCAAAGAATCATAAATAATACACATGCCATAGGAACTCAATACTTGGACTATAATAGAAGGTCTTTAAGTGAGGGGTGAGTAGGATGGGGCCTATTCCTAAGGAATCCCACTCGGAAGCGTGTGTGTGGGAGCGATTATTTGGGGGGAGCAAGGAGAAGCAGGGGCAGCAGTGGAGGGGTGTCTGCAGAGGCCGGCATGGGAGGTGAGCTGGGCCCAGGTGACCGGAGAGACGTGGCGGGGATGCCAAGGGAAAGGACACGGTGGCCCTCAGCAACCGAGGAGGAGTGAGGGTAAAGGAGAAGGAATGTCAAAGAGGACAGGGAATTGGAGCCTGGTTTCCAGGAGGAAGGATGGTGCCATCGATAGGAAGAGGGGGCCAGGCCAGAAGACCAGCAGGCTCTCGCACCCTGATGAGCCAAGCTTCCGGGGCAGAGCTAACTGAGCCACTGAGCAGAAAGAGGTGTGTGTCCTGGCATTTGGGAGAGGGGTGGGCGGTAGAAGCAGAGATTCTCAGGGTCACCCTCAGCTGAGAACTGAAGGTGGTAAAGGGGCCAAGGCAGCTTAAGGAGGGCCTCCTGAAGAAAGGACAGAGATGGCACCTGGCTCAGGAAGCCAGAGAATGAGGAGCAGGGCAGGCACACAGCAGAGGGCTCTCTGGTGCGTGGCACGCAAACCTGTGGATAGGCCATAAAAGGGCAGTTCTCAGGGGCGGGAAACCAGGCGCCCTAACTCACTGGGAAAGAGGGCATGGGAACCCCCAGGGAGTAGTGAGGCGATGATGAGGGTTGAAGACAGATGGCAGGGAGAGGCCAGCTGAGAGTAAGGCAGTGGCACAGCAGCCTGCAACGGCTTTTGCCCTCTCCGGAGTGCTGGGGATGATTTTACAACTGGGAAAGTATCTGGACAGTTCGCTTGAGTGAGAAAGGTGAAGCCTTCGGGTTATAACCTGGACGTGCCTTTGAGGTCATGCGAAACCTGAGCCTGGACTATACTGCCTGATAAAGGGGGAGGCGAGAGCCAAGGGCTGGGATGGGGTAGAGGGAGAAGGTGTGAGGAAGTGGTACCGGCCAGTGCTCTTGCCTGCAAACAACCGAAATGGACCCTAGATAACTTAACCCAGAGAAAATAATTTATGGGAAGGTTTTTCGGTGGCTTACAGGATCCAGAAGCACATTAGCTAGGTATGCTACATGACAAAATGATCTCAAAAAAATCAGAGGCTAAAACCGATGCACGTTTATTATCTCATAATTACCAGAGTCAGGGATTCAGGGGCAGCTTAGTTGGGTGGTTCAGGTTTGGGGTCTTTCAGTAGGTCGTAGTCAAGATGTTGGGGGGCTGGGGTCATCTGTCATCTGAAATTTGACTGGAGCTGGAGAAGCTGCTTCCTAGTTGGCTCACTCACTTGAATGTTGGCAGGAAACTCCAGTACTTCATTGGCTATTGGCAGGAGGCTCTTTTCCCTTGCATGTGAGTCTCTCCATAAGGCTGCCTGAATGTCCCTATGACAGGGCAGCTGGCCTCTTCCAGAGTGAGTGATCTAAGGGAGGGCGTGAGGACGGAGCTGCAATGCCTTTGATGACCTACTCTTGCAGGTCGCACATTGTCACTTCCACCATATTCTATTCATGAGAAACGAGTCAGAAAATCTAGCCCATCCTCAACAGGAGGGGAGTTAAGCCCCAGCTCTTGAAGAGAGGAGTATCAAGGAATCTGTCGACATATTTTTAAGTGAAACCTTTCCAGGAAAGCTGGAGAACCAAACTTGAAAAACAGGCTGGAAGGGATGCCGCAAATGGAGTCCTCAGATGACCCAGACTTCTGCCTGGCTTACTACAAATTTGGGGGTTCCCACAATTCCTCTCAGGTTTCGTAACTTGCTAGAATGACACACGGAACATAGGAAAACACTTTACTTATGTTTACTGACTTATTAGAAAGGATACCACTCAGAAACAGCCAAGTGCAGCCTGGTTGGCTCAGTGGTTTAGCGCCGCCGTCAGGCTAGGGCCTGATCCTGGAGACCCGGGATCGAGTCCCACGTTGGGCTCCCTGCGTGGAGCCTGCTTCTCCCTCTACCTGTGTCTCTGCCTCTCTCTCTGTGTCTCTCATGAATAAATAAATAAAATCTTAAAAAAAAGAAAAGAAAAGAAACAGCCAAGTGAGCAAGGAATGTGGGGGGAGGGCACATAGAGCTTCCATGTTTTCTCCAGGTGCACCACCTTCCCAGAACATCAATGGTTTCACCCACCCAGAAGGCCTTCCAAATGTCATTGTTCGAGAGTGTTTATTATACCTCAATCTCCAGCTCCCTACACCTCCCTGGAGGTTAGGGTGGTAGCTGTAAGTTCCCACCTTCTAGTCAGCTGTTGGGTCTTTTTGGTGACAGGTCCCATCCAGAAGCTATCTAGGGGACCCACCCTGAGTCACATCGAAGCATAAACTCAGGTATAGTCAAAGGGGGTTCTTATAAATAACAAAAGACACTCCTGTCACCACTTGAGAAATCTCAAGGGTTTCAGAAGCTCTGTTCCAGGAACCAGGAACAGAGATTTTCTTTTTTTGTTGTTGTTGTTGTTTTTGTTTGTTTGTTTTGTTTGTTTTGTTTTTTTTATGATAGTCACACACACAGAGAGAGAGAGAGAGAGGCAGAGACACAGGCAGAGGGAGAAGCAGGCTCCATGCACCGGGAGCCCGACGTGGGATTCGATCCCGGGTCTCCAGGATCGCGCCCTGGGCCAAAGGCAGGCGCCAAACCGCTGTGCCACCCAGGGATCCCAGAGATTTTCTCTTTCTTTCTTTCTTTCTTTCTTTCTTTCTTTCCTTCCTTCCTTCCTTCCTTCCTTCCTTCCTTCCTTCCTTCCTTCCTTCCTTCTTTCTGGCTTGAACCCAGACCCTGAGATCAAGACCTGGGCTGAGATCAAGAGTCAGATGCTTAACTGACTGAGCCACTCAGGTGACCCAAAACATATTTTGATTATTCCATAGCTCCAGAGAGAGAGGATGCAGCAGCATGTTGATGGGGGAAAGGAGGGGGCCTGAGGAGAAACCCTAGCCAGTGAGGAGTTCCTTGGGACAGATGCCACAGGCTTTTATTATTTATTCCATAGAGGTCGTTTGCCATTTGCGACATTGCCTGTGAGTTGCATAATGCAACTCTCCTCCGTAATCAGTAAAGCCTCCAATAAAACGCTGCTGTATCCTTGTGTTTATGCTTGCCTCAGAGAATGGGAGGAAAAAGGGCTACATCTGTTTGTGCCAAGACAGGGAGGAGAGAAACCAAAGTGTCAGTGAGATCCAAATGCTTCAGTGGAGACCAGATTTGAGTTCTCATCCCTGAGACTTCTCAGAATCCCATCATTGATTGTCCCCAAAACCTCCAGAAGTACCTGGTGGAGGAAGGACTTGGGTTTTCCACTGTATGCGGGATGAAGTTTTGAATCATTCACATCTAACTATTAACAGAAGGGGGACCCCCACAAGGTAGAGGATATGAGGACATCCTGGCTTTTGACACTGAGCTTTAAATGTAAACTTAAAGTCTTCAGTCATGTGAATACCGTTGTTAAGGAAGAAAATGATATCATCTAAGGTCAACTCTGGATTTCATTTTAGTGAGCCAGAGATTTTTTTCTTAAATGGGCTAGAGCCTGAGGCCCTGTAGGTGAAGTCAGTTAGAGAGCTAAGTTCTAAGGAAGAAGCAAAAAACAAAGAGGTCAGGGACATCACTCTCTAGGACATCTTCTGACAAGGACAAAGGAGCTGGGGTGCCCAATTTCAGGTGCTATGATCTCACCCAGGGTCCAGGCTTCTAAAAAGGCCTAAAAGCACAGGCCAGAGGATAACTTGGGAAGAATGACTGTTCATACCGAAGGCCAAGAGGTCAGCTTGAGGGGCCGCAGATTGAGGCAGCAGCCTGCTCCCATAGCCAAGAGAGGCAGGTGGAAAGGAGGGTGAGGCAGGCAGAGGAGAGGGATCAATCCCCGAGTGGGCAAGCAGCAGAAAGTGTGCTCTCACTCACTTGAGAACTGGGCTTTTTAATGTGATGTTTTCTTAATGAAATGTCAGAGGGAGACCCTGCAAATGAGTCTACGATGAATGTTCAATCAATGTTCAATAATGAATTACTAATTATTATTCAATGAACAACCACACTCTTTTCAGGCCTGCCATGGAAACAAGGGGCTGACCGATACCCTGAAGCGGTCCCTGGTACACCCCTGTTTTTGGAAGGACATACTCGAACCCAGACCTGTGAGGATTCTTTTCCAGTCTTGAAATTACTTGATCGGCCTGTTCTGCTGTTTGTCCAAATTAATGTTGAGAAGGTTTCCTTTTCTGTGTTGTCAAGCCCTCTTGCTAAACTACACTACAAACATTTAATGAGCTCCTGCTAAGTGCCAGGGACTGGCCTGACCACTGGGGACAAAGGTAAACAAGGTAAACCAGATGTAGTCTTTGTGCTTAAGAGTTTGCATCTAATATGCATGGATGTGTTGAGGTTTAGGCATTAGGGTGGTTGAGAAACGGGACACTGTAAGAAACTATAATACATTGTAAAAGGCCTATCAAATAAGAGATAAAGATTCATACAGTAGAAATGCTAGCTAGACATTTTGCATATATAATCTCACGTAATCCTCAATCCTCAATCCTCAATATGGCCCTGCCTCTACCTTTTGGCTGTTAGGCAACTTTTTCTTTCTTTCTTTCTTTTTTTTTTTTTTTAAGATTTTATTTATTCATTCATGAGAGGCAGAATTCCTTCCTTTTTAAGGTGGGTCAGACTCCATTGTATATATCATTGGGTCTTGAGTGGGGTTCAGGGCACTTACTCTTCTGCACAGTCAAAAATCCACATATAGGGGCACCTGGATGGCCCAGTCAGTTAAGCATCTGGCTCTTGATTTTGGCTCAGGTCATGATCTCAGTGTCTTGGGATGGAGCCCTGCATCGAACTCTGTGCTCAGGATGGAGTCTGCTTGTCCTTCTCCCTCTGTTACTCCCTGTGTGCTCTCTCTCTCTCTCTTCAAATAAATAAATGGAATCTTTAAGAAGAAAAAAAAAGAAAATCCACATATAACTTTCAACTCCAGAGAAGCATAATTATTAACAGACTACTGTTGCCTGGAAGCCTTACCAATACATAAATGGTCAATGAACACTTTACTTTGTATGTTATATGTATCATATTCTGAACAATAAAGTAAGCTAGAGAAAAGAAAATGTTATTAAGAAAATCATGAGAAAGCACATTTATAGTATATTCCTGTAAAAAATCTGCATGTGAATGGACCCTCACAGTTCAAACTTGTGTTGTTCAAGGATCGACTCTATATCCCACATTTCATTTATCTGTTCATCTGTTGATGGAGACTTGGGTTGCCTCCACCTTTTGGCTCTTGTGCTGCTATGAACCTATGTACAAATATCCCTGAGACCCTACTTTCAATTTTTTTGGGTATATACCCAGAAGTAGAATTGCTAGATCATATGGTAATTCTATTTTTAATTTTTGAGGAATCACCATACTATTTTATATAGCTGCTGCAACATTTTACATTCCTACCAACAGAGTACAAGGATTCCAAAACTTCCACATCCTTGCCAACACCTGTTATTTTTGTTGTGTGTGTGTGTGTGTGTGTGTGTGTGTTTAATAGAGTAGCATCCAAATGGGTGTGAGATAGTATAGTAGCTCACTGTAGTTTTGATTTACATTAGTGATGTTGAGCACATTTTCATGCGCTTGTTGGCCATTTGTATACCTTCTTTGGAGAAATGTCTCTTCAAGTTCTTTGCCTATTTTTTTAAATTGTTTGTTTTGCTGCAATCAAGTTGTAGGGATTCTTTATACATTCTGGATATTTACTTCTCTCAAAAGAAATATTCAGAAAGCTAAATTTGGTATGTATATTTTATTAAGCAAGAAACAAACTTCAAAAACAAGGGCTTAGGAGCTAGCTGTTAGCAGTTACAGTTCAATTTATAAAGCCTGAATGAGGGAGCACTTTCTTTTCTATTGTGATTGATTACTAGAATCTTATATTCCTTCTCATGGCATCAGCTTGCTTATTTGTGTAGCTGGTTGGCCAGGAAGCTAGATCACGGTGATCTGAAGAAAGCTTAAGTTTTAAGGTCAGAGTCAGCATTTGGGGAAAATCAGGCCAGTTTTAAGTTTTGGTTATGTGACTATGAGTGATGGGTCTAGGGGTACATTCAAGCCGTGGCCTCTATTTTAGTTTTTAATTAATGCCTTCTTGCATATATGATTTGCAAATATTTTCTCCCGTTTTGCGGGTTGCCTTTACCCTCTGTTAATTGCGTCCTTTGATGCAAAATTAAAGCTTTAAATTTTAATGTTGTCCAATTTATTTATTTTTCCTTTTGTTACTTGTGCTTTTGGTTTCACATTTAAGAAATAGTTGCCAAATCCAAAGTCAGGAAGCTTTCCCCATATATTTTCTCCTGAGAGTTTTATGGTTTTAGTTCTTACATGTAGGTCTCTGATCCGTTTTGAGTTAATCTTTGTATATGGTATAAGGCTCCAACTTCATACTTTTGTGTACATATATCTGGTTTTCCCAACACCATTTGTTGAAGTGACTATCCTCCATTTTTAACCATTTTTAAGTATACAGTTCAGCTGTAGTAAGCACATTCACGTCATAGGGTAAATAAACATCATTGTTATCCATCTCCAGAACTTTTTCATCGTCTGACTGAAATTCCATACCCATTACACAAAACTCCTCATTTCCCTCTCCCCTCAGCCCCTGGAAATTACTGTTCTACTTTTTCTGTCCATGAATTTGTCATAGTCCATGCTCTTAAGGACCATATTCCAACAGGAAATTGTGGGAGAACAGAGAAGGGACACTTAGGCCCAGACTGGTGGGGGTATTGGTGGGGGGCTGGGTAGTGTCCCAAGAGGTGTTTGGAGGAGGGGGTGCCCAATGTGGGTACCAGCCGAGCAGGGGAGCGTGGATGGAACCGCACACCAGCAGATATGATGAGCAGAGGTGAGGGCTGGTAAACAGCACCAGATGCTCTGGGCACTAGGAGACGTCATGTTCAATCTCTCTTTGGTGGGACTAGCTGCTCACCCAGATGTGAGGATTTACTGAATGATTTCCCAGCTAACTCTTCTTTAGAAGTCCCCTTCCTTTCACCTTTCCTTTTCAGAGCTGACTTTTCCCCGTGCATCTCATTCCTCCTCTTTTTTTGTTTTTAATTGTAAACATAACGAAATATAATAACATATGCATAGCATCATCCATGAATGCACGTGCTAAATTTTCACCAAGTTAGCATACTCAGGTACCCCGTACTCAGACAAAGTCACAGAACCCAGCACTCCAAGAGACCCCTTCCAGGGATTCCCCACACCCTTCCCTCAATGGTAACCACTGCCTTGACTTCTCACAAAATAGGATAACTTTTGCCCTTTCTGTACCTTATATAAGTGGCATTAGATAGAATATACTTCTGTGTCTGGCTTTTTGGGCTCAACATTCCTCCTATTTTGTTCTGGCCAATTCTCATCCATTCTCAAATGTCAGAGAACGGTCACTGTGCTAGTCTTCATCCCAACCGAGGTGATGGAGAAGAACTGGCTACACACATAGAAGGTGGCATCACAATTCACAATAAGCCGCAGAATAAGACGTTTCTCTGGCCTGGCCCCATGGGGCTGCTGCTGGGAAATGGATGACGCCCACTGAGGGCTGTAATGGAGGAGGGACAGCACTTGCCCTGTGCTAGTCTCCTAATATTTCAAGGAGAGCAGAGCTTAGAATTGTTAAACATTCCCAGAAGGGCCATAAATCTCATTTTAGTTAGTTTCAATTGCAGAATGAAATGGCCTGTTTTCTTGGCAATTTTTATTTTCCCCTCTCAGTCCTTTGGCCTCTGGTTCTCTGGCTCACAGGCTCATGACTTCCTTCCTTCCTTCCTTCCTCTCCTGGATGCTTTCCTCTTTTGGCAGTTACATTTCTATAGAGTTCAGCCCTCCTCTTGACCCAGGAGCTTCTAGACAGCCCTGGCCTCTGGAGATACAAGACTTACAGGGGATAATGAAGATTAGCAGATTCACCCTACCCCCCCCCTTTTTTTTAACTTTTAAAAAATTGAGCATGATTTACACAAAGCCTACAAATCTTAGCATAGAGCTCAAATAATTCAGCTCAATTAATAAATTAATTTTTACATATGCAGGCTATTATATGACTATCATTTAATCAAAATACAGAACATTTCTGGCACGCAGAGGTTTGCTCATATTTTTTCCCCCCAGTTGATCGTTTTCTTCTCCTCCTTCCTCTCCAACCCTACCCCACATTGGTGATTCCTGTTTTCCTTCTACCACCATAGATCACAGTTGCCTGTTCTTGAACTTCTTTTTTTTTTTTAATTAAAAAAAGACTTTATTTACTTAACAGAGAGGGTGCAAGTGAGCATAAGCAGGGGGGAGAGGCAGAAGCAGGCTCCCCACTGAGCAGGGAGCCCAACACAGGGCTCAATCCCAGCACCCTGGGATCATGACCTGAGCCAAAGGCAGATGCTTAACCAACTGAGCCACCCAGGCGCTCCTGAACTTCTGATAAATGGAATCATACAGTATGTGCTTTTTGTCTGGCTACTTTCACTCAAGATTATGGTTTTGAGATTCAGTCATGTTGTATATCTGTAGGTTGTTCTTTTTTATTGCGGAATATGTTATTATTTATCTATATTTCAAGGACATTTGGACTATTTCCAGTTTTACCTACATGTTAGTTTGTCAGAGTTGCCATAACAGAGCACCACAGACCAGGTGCTTAAACAACAGAAATTTGCTTTCTCAAGATTCTGGAGGCTAGAAGTCCAAGATTAAGGTGTCAGCCGGGCTGGCTTCTTTTTTTGAGTCGGAAAAGAACTTAAAAATTTTTTTTTATTGACGTATAGACATACAAGCCTATATTAATTTCAGGTGATTCCACAATTCCATCCATTACATAATGCTCATCATGATAAGGGTAGTTACCATCTGTCACCATACAAAGTTATCACAATATTATTGACTATATTTCCAATGCTGTACTGTTCATTTTCATGCCTTACTTATTTTATAGTTGGAAGTTTGGACCTCTTAATCCCTTTCATCTGTTTCTCCTATATCTCTATGCTATACTTTTTATCCCTGTTACTTACTTGTTTTATAATTGGAAGTTTGTACTTCTTAATCCCTTTCACCTATATCACTCCCCCGCTTTGGCAACCACTGGATTATTCCTGTATTTATGTTCTATGTATTTATGATTTTATTCATTTGTTTGATTGTTTTGTTTTTTTATGTTCCACATGTAAGTGAAATCATATGGTATTTGTCTCTTTTTGTCTGGCTTATTTCACTTAACATAATACTCTCAAGGTCCAGTCATGTCACAGATGGCAAGATCTCATCCTTTTTTATGGCTGAGTAATATTCCATTGTATATTTTGTATATATGTATAGATATAGCACATCTTTATCCATTCATCTATCAGTGGGCATTTAGACTGCTTCTATATCTTGGCTATTATAAATAATGCTGCCCTAGACTTAGGGGGACATATATCTTCTCGAATTAGTGTTTTCATTTTCTTTGGGTAAATACCCAGCAACAGAATTACTGGATTGTGTGGTAGTTCCGTTTTAATTTTTGGAAGACCTTTCAAACTGTTTTCCATAGTACACGATTTACATTCTCACCAACAGTGCACGAGGGTTCCCTTTTCTTTTAATTATTTTTAAAGATTTTTAAAAAGATTTTATTTATTTATTCATGAGAATACACAGAGAGGAGAGAGAGAGAGGCAGAGACAAAGACAGAGGGAGAAGCAGGCTCCATGCGGGGAGCCTGATGTGGGTGGGACTGGATCCTGGGTCTCCAGGATCACGCCCTGGGCTGTAGGCGGTGCCAAACCGCTGAGCCACCGGGGCTGCCCTATTTTTAAAGAATTTGTTTATTTATTCATGAGAGACACGGAGAGAGAGAGGCAGAGACATAGGCAGAAGGAGATATAGGCAGAAGTCGGCTCCCTGCAAGGAGCCCCATGCAGGACTCGATCCTAGGACCCCAGGATCACGACCCAAGGGAAAGGCAGACACTAACCACTGAGCAACCCAGGTGCTCCATAAGGGTTCCTTTTCTTTTCTTTTTTTTCTTTTCTTTTCTCTTCTTTTCTTTTCTTTTCTTTTTTTTCTTTCTTTCTTCTTTCTTTCTTTCTTTCTTTCTCTCTTTCTTTTTTTTCTCAGGGTTCCTTTTCTTCACAGAGTTGGTTTCTCCTGAGGACTTCTCTTATTGGCTTGTAGATGGCTGTCTGTCTTCACATAGTCTTCCCTTCTGTATGTCCTACTGTCTTTTTTTTAAAAAAGATTTTATTTATTTATTCACGAGAGACACAGAAAGAGAGAGGTAGAGACACAGGCAGAGAGAGAAGCAGGCTCCCCACAGGAAGCTCGATGTGGGAAGCGATCCCAGGACCCCAGGATCATGACCTGAGCTGAAAGCAGACGCTCAACCACTGAGCCACCCAGGTGCCCCTGTCCCTCTTTTTTATAAGAACATCAGTCATAGTGGGTAAGGGTCCACCCAACGAACTCATTTAACCTTAATTACTTCTTTAAAGGCCTTCTCTCCAAATAGTCACATTCAATATATGAACCTTGGGGGACACAATTTAGCCCACAATAGCTGCTATAACTGCTACGACCATTTTGGTGCATATTTTGTACTGTTGCCCAAAATGATTGAACCAGTTTTTTTCACTCCTATTAGCAACGTAGGAGAGTACAGTTGTTCTAACATCCTAACCAGCCCCTTCATCGTGTAGATGAGAAACAGAGACCCATAGAGTTGAAAGGCCCACTTTCCTCACATACAGATCATGGGTTTGAGGTTGCAGAGCAGAGCACACAGAGTCCCCAATCTCCTTCAGGATTTTTTGAAATTCCCCAACATATCACCTCATTTAATCATTCACTCATCAAGAGCTCTGAGAAACACCAGAAGCTCAGGTTCTGTGCTAGGCTCTGAAGGCTGCCTTGAGCCTCAGTGGAAAACAAGAGAGATATGAAACTTATATTTCAGTTGTAGCAATAGACAATGTGACTAAGTACCTGCAGATTGTGGTGAGTGCTGGGCAAGGGATGACCAGAACCTGAACTAGAGTGTAGAGGCTTGGGAGTGGGGAGGGTAAAATCTCCTTTGGATGGATGATTCCAAGGGCCTCTCTGAAGGGAGAGCCATGAAGGATTTGAAGGAGCCAATTAGACCGAAGATCAGGGAAAGTGTTGAAGCAAAGTGAATAGGAAGATTATCAGCCCTGAAGTGGGAACAGCTCTTGGAGGTGGGAGGTGGGCAGGAAAATGGTGGTCTGTGTAACTGGAGTCCAGTGCAAAAGGGCAGAGGAGAGGCAGGAGATGAGGTCTAGAGGGCTGAGCCCAGACCATGCAGGGCTGACAGGTCTTGAGGAGGAGCATGAATTTCATTCTCAGGGCACTGGGAAGCCACTGGAGGGTTTCAGGCCAGTGACAGGCAAACTCCACCTGACATTAACCTGTGCATTATAAAGGGGGAACAAGGAGGAAGAACCAGGAAAGGCATCAGGAGCTTCTAAGCTTCTAAGCTTGTTTAGGTGAGACATGTCGGTGACTCAGACTCAGGAGATTGCAGAAGAGATAGACTGTGGCGGTAGAGACGATGGGACGTGGTGATGGGTTGGATAGGCCCGTTCAGAAGCGACGGTGAGTCAAGGATGACTTCTAAGTTTTGAGCTTTGAACCTCCAGACAGTGAGCAAACATCTTTCACCTATAACCTACTAAGCCCCGTCTGTGCACGTCCTTGTCCATCTCACTACTGTATATCTTGAGCCTCAGGATCTAATAGGTGTTCAATAAACATTTTTGAATGAGTAACTGCATGCAAGAATGTTTTAGCACACGGAATGAGTTCAATTTGAAGTTTTTATTGGCATAAAATTCACATAACATAAAAGTAACCATTTTAGAATGGACAATGGCATTTTAGTACATTCCCAATGTTGTCCAACAATTACCTCTTTCTAAGATATTTTTATCATCCCCACAGGAGATCCTGTACCCACTGAGCATTCACCCCACAAATCCTCCTCCCCACCAGCCCCAGCCAACCACTAATCTGCTCGCTGTTCCTATGGGTTTACCTATTTCTGGATATTTTGTATAAATGTAATCATACATTATGCAATTTTTTGTGTCTGGATTTTTTTTTTTAAAGATTTTATTTACTTATCCATGAGAAACACAGAGAAAGAGGCAAAGACAGAGACAGAGGGAGAAGCAGGCTTCCTGCAGGGAGGCAGATGCAGGACTCAATCCCAGGACCCCAGGATCACAACCTGAGCCACAGGCAGACGCTCAACCGCTGAGCTACCCGGATGCCCCGATGTCTGGCTTCTTTCTTAGCATGATATTTCAATAGGTAATATTTTCTAGGTTTATCCATATTATAGCACATTTCAGTACTTCCTTTTTATGCCTGAATAATATTCCACTATATGGATGTGTCATATTTTGTTAACTATCAATCCCTCAATGGATACTTGCCTTCTTTCCAAGTCTTGGCTATTGTGAAAAACTGGGCTAGGAACATTTGTGTACAAACATTTGCTTGAATACCTACCTCCAGTTCTTTCAGGTATATGCTTGGGAGTTATAAGCATTGCTATATCATGAGAATCACTAGGTCATATGGTAATCCGTGTTTAACTTTTTGAGGAACTGCAGAACTGTTTTCCTATAAAGAGCTCAGTAAAGTCTTTCTGAATGAACTGAAGACAAGGTTTCCCTACGCTCCACGAGCAACACTGGACTCTGCCTTTTGCACGCTGTGTGATTTGGTTCAAATTACTTAAATTCTCTGGGCCGCCTCTTCATCCTCAATGAGGGGGGAAAATAAAACTTAACCTCTGTGAGTTGAATGAGGTCTTGTTTCTGAAACTTCAGGCACAGACTAAGCTCTGTAAAAAAAAATTTTTTTTTAAAAGATTTTATTTATTTACTCGTGAGAAACACACAGAGAGAGAGAGGCAGAGACACAGGCAGAGGGAGAAGCAGGCCTCACGCAGGGAGCCCGACCTGGGACTCAACCCTGGATTCCCAGGATCACGTCCTGGGCTGCAGGCGGCGCTAACCGCTGAGTCCCCAGGCTGCAGGCTGCCCTAACCGCTGAGCCCCCCGGGGCTGGAGGTGGCGCTAACCGCTGAGCCCCCAGGCTGCCCTGGCCGCCGAGTCCCCCGGGCTACAGGCGACGCTAACCACTGGGCTACCCGGGCTGTAGGCGGCGCTAACCGTTGGGCAACTCGGTCTGCAGGCTGCCCTAACCGCTGAGCCCCCCGGGCTGCAGGTGGCGCTAACCGCTGGGCCACTGGGGCTGCAGGCGGCGCTAACCGCTGAGCCTCCCGGGCTGCCCTAACCGCTGGGCACCCCGGGCTGCCGGCGGCCCTAACTGCTGGGCCACCCTGGCTGCAAGCGGCGCTAACAGGTGAGCCCCCCGGGCTGCAGGCGGCGCTAACCGCTGGGCTACCGGTCTGCAGGCGGCCTAACCGCTGGGCCCCCGGGCTGCAGGCGGTGCTAACCGCTGAGCCCCCCGGGTTGCAGGCTGCAGGCTGCAGGCTGCAGGCTGCAGGCGGCGCTAACCGCTGGGCCACCCGGTCTGCAGGCTGCAGGCTGCCCCGACCGCCGAGCCCCCCGGGCGGCCCCGAGCTCTGCGGATCGCTCGCCCTCCCGCGCTGTGGCCCTTGCCCCTGCGCCCCGGGCACGCCCCCCCCCCCCCCAGCCCGGCTCTCCGGGACTACGACTCCCAGCAGCCCCGAGCCGGCCGCCTCCGCAGCCCGGTGCGCATGCCCTGGCAGACGTGGCACCGGGACCGGGAGGCGGGGAGCGGCGGTGGCACCGACCGAGGCGCGGGCGCGGGAGCCCGGGCGCAGCGCGGAGCCGGGGGCGGCGGCGGGGATGGCGCGGCTCGGGCCGGCGGGGCTGCTGCTGGCCGTCTGGGTGAGGCTGCGGCCCGGGGCGGCCCGCGGGGGGGTCCGCGCTGCGGGGGAGCCTCGGGGTCCCGGGCGGGGGCGGCCCCCGTGCCCTCCGCTGTGCCCTCGGGCGGAGCGCCCCGGGGCGCCGGGTGCTTGCAAGCGCGGGCGGGCGCGGGGTGGGGCGGCGGCACCTGTGTGAGTGCGGGTGGGAAGGGGGTGATACCTGCGCGGCCGGAAACCGAGGAAACCGAGCTTCGGACCCACCTGGCGCCCCGGACGCGCTCGGAGCGGCCGCGGGCTCCCACGCTGGGCAGCCGGGGACCTGCGGGTCAGCGCCTGGGGTCCCCCCGCCCCGGGTGCAGGCCAGGCTGGGCGCGCCGGCTGGGGTCCTGCTGCTACACCGACCGCCCCTGGCTCGAGCCTGAGCCTCGGCCACTCTAGCTGAAGTTCGAAGGGAATCCTTTACCGTACCCGACTTAGTCTTCCCATCCATGAAATGGGGCCGGTCAAGGCGCCCCCTCCCCAAGGACATGAGGGGGGTCCCATGGAGGAAGTTCTGGGAATTGCAGCTGCAACTCGAGCTGGGATGTGCAAGGGGTGGGCCAGTGTGCTGGGAGGGGTGGACTCTCTGAGAGGAGTTTGCTACACTTGGGGTTGGGGGGGTGGTGCAGGGTGGTGGCTCCGGGGCATCCCTAGAAGAGGCCAGAGTGCGTGTGTCCCCAGTGCCCAGGGCTCCCCGGGCCTGGCCTAGGTGTTACTGTGGGCGTGCAATGGGATAATGTGGCTTCTTTCCACGTGTCTCCATAACTTCTGGTCTCTTGTTTTAGCACAGTTGGCTCCTTTTTTTTTTCCTTGAAGTTCCAGGGAAAAACTTTCTGCTGCTAGCAGCAGCACCCTCTCCAACCCAGCTTTTTCAGTTTTTTTTTTTTTTTCTTTTGGGTGTGGCAAGGATGCTGGGCAACACGAGGAGACAAACTGGAGTGTGGATTTAGTTACTTTTAAACATTTCTGTTTCCGGGTACTCTGCCTTTTGGGAGTGAGGAGTGGCGCTGCATTTTTCTGGTTGTCTGGAAGTGGGTGGGAAAGCAAGTCACCTGTCCTCTAGAGCTGACCTTTCTCCCTCTGGAAGAGAACCAGTCTGAGGTGGGACAGCGCCCTTTCACCTGCATCCATGTGTGGATGATCTGTTTGCATTTTGTTTTCTGGAGCCAGCTGGCCTGGGCTGGTCTCTAGGCCGGGGGGTCCTGCAGGGCGGGGCAGAGGGGGCCAGCTCTAGCAGGAGCCCCTATCACGTCTTTGCGCTTGGGCTGTGTTAGGATATCCTGCTCTTCTCTTTTCTTCTTTTCCACCTTCCCTGCTGTAAAAATAGAGGGCTTGGGAATCTGACTGGAAAGAAGTTTCATTCAGCAAACATTTATTTATCACCCACATTGTTTGGCACTGGATTGGATTTGGGGTGGAGAGCAAAGCACAGTGTCCCTGCCCTCCGGTGCTGCCCTGCTTTGCGCAGGGGAGTCAGTCCCATGAGCAAATAAAGACAGGACAGCGAGCCCTGATACCCGAAGTGCTGGGAGCCTCCACTGGAGGGGAGCCATACATTAATTTGGTGGGCAGGCCAGCCCTGGCCTTCTTGAGGCAGTGGGTTGTACGGTGTGGAGGGGTGTGGGGGAGTGGTAAGGCTGTTGAGGCCTGCTGGGCCCTCCCCCTGGAAGCACGGGGCGGGGGTAGGTTTGCTGAGAGCGCTAGAACTGGGAATCTGCAGCATGGAGTTGACGTTCTCCTTTCCCCACACCCTACCTTGGCTCAGCAAGTGTCAGCAAGGCCATGTCACTGCCGAGTGGCTGGTAGACACCAGGGTGGGCCTCGGTAAAGTTAAACTCCGTGTCCATCTGATAAGGGCCTCCCAGGTCCTGGGAGTGTATTGGATTTCCTTGTTCACTCAATATTTACTGAGAGCTGATATGTGCGGAGCCCTAGGCTGTGACCCAGGGGACATAAAGCAGTATAAAGGGGTCTACAGAGATTCATGGACAGTGGCAAATACCTACCACATTTTTTACAATAGCAACAATTTGGAAATGGCATAGATGCCCAACAGTAATGGCATGGTTTAAATGACTTTTGGTCCTGTCCATGCCGTGGAAAGTGATGTTTATATTTACTAGAATGCCGTGATTATCAAAATATTTTATGATGCGTGTGAAGACTATTTAGGGACATGGCAAAGTGCTTCCGTGCGGTAATTAGGGGAAAAGCAGGGTATAAAATGAATCCCAGGGTGACTGAAGATAGCTACATAAGCGGTCGAGGAATTAGCGGTGCCTCAGAATGTCAACGGTGATTGTTCAGGAAGGCACTGCTGTGGGTGACTTTTGTTTACTTCTTTGCTTATCCTTTTTTTTCTGTTTCCCCAAGTTTTCTGTATGAATATTATTGTTTTTTTTTTATAGATTTTATTTATTCATGAGAGAGACACGAGAGAGAGAGAGAGAGAGAGAGAGAGAGAGAGAGGCAGAGACACAGGCAGAGGGAGAAGCAGGCTCCATGCAGGGAGCCCGACGTGGGACTCGATCCCAGGACTCCAGGCTGAAGGCAGCGCTAAACTGCTGAGCCACTGGAGCTGCCCTATTATTAGTTTTTTGATCAGAAAAAGTTAATAAGGGAAAAAAGATTCCTTTGGGGCCTCTCAGCCTTCCATAAAGCATCCAGGGATGAAAAGAGTCACAGTCAACACTTGGGACGAGTCAGTTCCAGCACCTCCCTCCTGGCTGGGTGTCTGTGCCCTCTGCCCGGGGAGGCTGAGCAGTCCTGTCCCTACCCCTGCCGCGGACTGCCTCTTCCTGCTGCCCAGCCCAGCTCCTCTCTGCGGTGGCCCCTTCCCCAAACCATCCACGCTGATTGTGGTGTAGCCTACCTCCAGCCCTCAGAACAGAGACCTGTTGGAGCTGGCAAGGATGCAAAGTCACCCAGCTCACGTGGTTCCAACGTCAGGCCGAGGAGCGAAGCTGGGCTGTGACAATTTTCACAGGTTCATAGACACATTGGAAAAGTACCAACAGTGAATGGTTTTTCCACGAATCCAGATATTTTCCATTTAAAGACTTGTCCATTTTTTGGATGTGATGTCGTATTGGAGGAGGGCAGGGTTCAGTGTCCTTTTGAAAAATTAAAGTCATGATTGTATATCATTTTTTTAAGAAGGTATTGACAAAATTGATTTTCAAGTATGCATTATATATTTAAAACGTATGTTATATATTTTAAAATACTTTATTTTATTTATTTATTTTTTAAAGATTTTATTTATTTATTCATGAGAGAACCAGAGAGAGAGAGGGGCAGAGACACAGGCTGAGGGAGAAGCAGGCTCCATGCAGGGAGCCTGATGTGGGACTCCATCCCGGGTCTCCAAGATCAGGCCTTGGGCCAAAGGCAGATGCTCAACCGCTGAGCCACCTAGGTGTCCCTATTTTAAAATATTTTTTAAAAAATATGAAATATATTTGAAAAATATATCCCTGCTAGTCTGAGATTCAGAAGTCTGAGAACTACTGATGTAACTCAGCTCTTTCATTTTAGAAAAGTGAGGCTTTGAGAGGGAAGGGTCTCGAGGCCACCGTGTTTGTAAAGGCAGAGCTGGGATTGGTGCCAGGCTCCTGAATTATAAATCAGGTTTCTTCCTGCTTCATCTCTGCCATCCCAGCCCCTCCCCACCGCCCCCCCACTCACGTCTTCCACCTGCTTCCCTCCTCCCACGTCCCTGCTCTGGCTTCTGCCCTTGACGGTGGCTTGACACTCAGCACCTGGTGGGACAGTGGGCGGTGGTGCAGGAAGCAAGAGATGTTTGTCCCTGGTGTCTCCTGCAGAGTTTTTAATGTACACGTATTTTAGGTTCTACACCATTATATATTTAATGGGCTTTTGTGGGTTGGCCTGGGGATCTAATTGCCATTCATAATGCTGCTTGGAACCTGGAGTGCACTTCTCCCACAGAAATAAACACGTTACAGAGGAAGTTTTAAAACAGAGCTGGCACATAAGTTGGAGGAATAGCTGAGTGCCATATGGGTGGCAGACATGGAGTGCTGTGGATTTGGGCAGGGGTCAGGCTGAGGGGCACCTAGACACCAGAGAAGGGTCCTAGCTCACACTCATAACGAGAGCTGACTCTGGGCTCTGTGACCGTGGGCATCCTTTCTGTTCTGCTCATTGTGTCCCCAGCACCTAGCCCGGGACCTGGCATATAGTCATCCCCAGTCCATAGTTGGCTGAAGGAACTAGTGTTGCAGGCAGAGAAAGGAACCTGTTGAGACAAAAATACAGGTGATGAGGAGTTATGGGCCAGGCTGGATGGAAGGAGAGATTTGAGTCTGGGGAGGGGGAATAAGATCAGAAAAGTGGATTGTAAAGAACCTTAAATGACTGGCAGAGCTTTTGGGACTTGATTCTCTAGGTAATGGAGAGACCTGATGAAAGCTGCCCTTTTAATAACAAGAGCAGTCAGTCCACAGTGTAGGCTTGGATTGGAATGGAAGAGACTGGGATTAATTTTCTCAGAACAACACTTTCTTCCTCTCACTTTCTGCTCCGTTGTCTACAAGATGAAGTGTGGTGCAGTGGATAGAACATGGGTTTTTAGCCAGCCTGACGTTCAGGAGCTGTGTGACCTTGGGCCCTGCCTCAGTTTTCTTGCTTGTTAGTGGTCGCAATGATAACCATTTGCAGAGTTGAAAGCATCAGAAGTAACACAGGAAGCACCCAGCATGGTGCCGGCACCCACGAGGGCCCCATAAATGGGAGCCATGGCATTTATCTCAAGTTGGGAAGGAGAGGTGCTAGGGAGGCCAGTTAGGAGGAGGTGGCAGTGGAGGGCCAGAGCGGGTGTGAGCAGAGACTTCAGGCTGGGAGTTGGGGGCTCCTGGTTCCTCTGAGCTGGGTTCTCGACTCTCCTTGCTTCTCCCAGTGGGCCCCTGTAGAGCCTACGGATGAGGAGGAGGGGGCTACAGAGGGGCGAAAGATTTAGGTGCTCTCAGTTTTTCTCCCCTTTCTTCTGACAGGGGATCTTCTTTTGAGAGTGATGATACTAACCACAGTGCCTCCCTGGAGGATTTGCCCCAGCTTTGCGATTTTGTTTTGTGGGGCTCTTGTGTCTCATTCGGCAGTGATGACAGCAGGTTTTGGAGGCTAAGTGACAGTGGGTCAGAGAGTGATGCCTGCGGTATAAGGAGCCTAAGTTCTCTTATGTTACTAGGACTTCCATGGTTTCTTTGCCTCCCACCCTCCCCTTTTTCCTTCCCTTCTTTCTTACCCAGCATCTTAGATCCCAGTGGAAGAAGGGAGGAACAGTGATGCCCACCCCACGCTGGACTGCCTGGCCCATCCTCCAGCACTGACTGGAGCCTCTGGCCACCCTATTGACGAGAATTATAAAGCCCTGGACACACTTGTAGAGGGCTTTGGAGTTTGCAGAACATTTCCATGTATTTTATGTTGATGAAACCACTAATTAGCTTTACAATCATGTGGTGGAGGGTTAAACACACTTAGATGGACTGTGGGGTCAGAATTGGTATTTTATTCTCCAAGGTCATCCTGATCCCCCAGTTTGATGTACTCTGCTCCCAGATGGCCTGACGGCAAGTCTGTGCCTGACTTCATTGAAGCTATCTGGAGTTGGGGTAGAGCATCCCCTCACCCCAAGAAGCCTACCATTCCCCCTGCCCTTTAGCATGAGCATATGTCTTTAACTCACAAGCGGATGCTTCTAATCCTTACTTTGGAAGGTATTAATGGAGATCTAGGTTGAGGGCCCTATGCCGGGGCTGATACATAGAGGTGATCTTGCATCTCAGCTGAGAAGTGGGGTTGGCTGGAAAGTTCTGTTGTGCCAAGTAGGGCTGGCTTGCAATTGACAAGTGGGTTTACTTTTGTCAAGGGGTCTGACTTTGCTAGGTCCTGGGCAGAGTATGGCACGTGCTCTGTATCTCTGAGGAATGTGGACAAGCATCTGCATGCTACGCTTGTCATAGATGTTCATTTATCCCACAGGCCTTTCTTTTTCTTTTTTTTTTTAAAACAGATATTTCTCAACAGGCTTCTATGAGTTAGATATACCATGCTAAGGCATTAGGGACATAATGATAAATAAGATGGACACCATCCCTTCCTCCCATAGCCCAGTGGGAAAGCCACTAATTTATTACTCCAAGTAGTAAAGTGCTAGAAAGAGGAAATATAAGGTGATAAGAGAATGTGCAATACGGGTCCCTAACCTAATGCAGGGAGCCAGGAAAGGCTTCTCTGAGAGCTTATGGACCCTTTCTTAGAATAATATTTCTAAATGTTTAAAACAATGCATAGGATGACAAAGCAAATCAATGATATTAAAATACAGTTATCAAGATATAACAAATATGTGACAAAAATATTTGTATTCATAAATGCATCATTTGAGTAGATCTCATGGCAGGTTTGGTGCTTTCTGTAAAATTTAGTGATGAGCAGAAACAGTGTTTCAGGATATCTGCACCTATTGCCTGTTGTTGTATGAGAAAAATGTGGTTTCTGGGGGCAAAAAAATACGTATGATTTCTGTTGGTGGCAAAGTCAGAGACGCTGCTAGTGCTACTATAATTTGTTACCTACATTTGTAATAATAAAGGTAAGGCTCTAATTTCATTTAGAGGTTAGTGAAAATAAAGATATAATTCTTTCCCCATCCAAGTTCATAGACCTCAGTGTAAAGAATTATTCGAAAACTTGAACAGAAAAGGTGATTTAGTCTCTTTTTAATGTCATATTAGAGCGTTGTCTAAGAAGGCCACCTGAGGGCCATCCGGTGTGCTAGGGAATATAACTTTGCTTATTATTCTTTAGGACCCGTACTCTGCTGGTAGATAAGATGCACATGATTTCTGTTTGGTAGAGAAGAGAGACTGGGAGGTGATTGCCCTGTAAGACATGAACCAGTTTGATAGCTCATTTAGCAGTCTTATAACAGGATTCTTTACCCCCCCACCCCCCATGAGCCATATGCATATTGATTTCTTATGACTTTTTTTTTAAAGATAGATTATTTATTTATTTATTTATTTATTTATTTATTTATTTATTTATTTATTTATGATAGACATAGAGAGAGAGAGAGAGAGAGAGGCAGAGACACAGGAGGACGGAGAAGCAGGCTCCATGCCGGGAGTGCGACGTGGGACTCGATCCCGGGACTCCAGGATCGCGCCCTGGGCCAAAGGCAGGTGCTAAACCTTGAGCCACCCAGGGATCCCCTTATAACTTCTTTTTTTGAAAGATTTTTTAAGTCTTTTTTTTTTGTTATATCCTTTTTTTTTTTTTTGATGTAACTATCTTAGTGGGCCCCTTACTAAGAGTTCAGTAATACTTTGAAAGGTGCTCAATATCTATTTGTATGAGATTTCAGTTTTTAACACTTGAGAATTGTGTGTGACCCCAGTTTAAGAACCACTGAGTGAGCAGGATGTGAGGATGTCTGGGCTGCATATGCTAATGTAGGGGTGCTGCTCCGGAAGGAGGTGGGTCAGACCCTCACAGAGAGGGAAGAGAGGTGGAGCAAGTGAGCCCCGGGGAACTTCAGCATTTAAAGGTTGGGGGGATCAGGGATTGCAAAGAGGTTAGGAAGCATGGCTGAAGAGGTGGAAGGGAGGCCAAGAGCGTCCTGCTGGAGACAGAGGAGAACTGGAGGTGTGTGTAGGGTGTCTGTGTGGAAGTCATTGTGATTCATCCTCATTGAGAGCCTTCCCGGTGGTGGTGGTAGGCAAAGATCTGAGGGGGCTGAGGAATGGATGGGGGCAAATGGAGATGGAAAATTCTGGCTGTGAAGGAGAGGGCAATGAGGTGGAGTCCAGAGATGGATGGGTGGCGGAGGTTTCCCAGCCTGGCTGTGGATCTGCATCACCCCAAGGGAATATGTGTACAGTGGGATTCCTGGCCTCCCCAGATCTGCGGGATAATGTCCTTCAAGGACAAATCCCCAGGAATCTATTTCCCTGTACTTAGAGCTGTTGTGCATACAAACCAGGCAGTTTTACAAGTTACCGACATTAGTGTTGCCCGGTGCATGGTATCTGGCCAGCCAAGGCTGTTGCTCCCGGCTGAGTGGTGTGGACCCCAGTTTTGCCCCTGTCATGATTCATGATCTACGGACGCTGGGGAGGCACATGGTGCAGTTGCACTTGGCTCCAGGTGCCCTGCTGAGCTCTTCTCTGGGGGTGGGTGGGGAGCTGCAGCGAGCGGGCAGCAGGTAAGGATGCATCAGGCTGCTGCGGCTCTGACCCTTTGGGGGTGCTTAGTGGCTGCACGGGGAAGGGAAGGCAGACCTGCTGGCCCTCCAGTCTCGTTTGGTGGAGCTGTAGTGAGTGGAGAGGGCTTGACGGAGCGGGCGCCGAGTGTGCACGCTGACTCACTGTGCTCAGAGGTCTAGCAGGTCTCGGGCTTCACCTGAGGGCTGTCCCTTCACTTCTGTGAGACTCAGTTTTCACATCTCCAAAGTGGGGACAGCACCACCTCCCACACAGGTTGTTTATGACAGCTTCTCAGGTGTTTTTCCTGCGTGGGACTCCTGCAAGCATGATTGTGCATTTTACATTATAGCCAGGTGTATATGTGCACGAATACAACAGGTATGAATGTTTTACCGGATGTCTTGCTATCTGCGGTACGTACTGATGTTGTCTATTTAATGTCGTTTAAAAAATGCTGGTGGCAATCCACTGAATTGATTTTGTGACTTGGCTCTCAGGCCGAAGCCCAAAGGGTCGAAAACACTGGTTTAAACCCTCAACTCCAGAGGACTGAGTGAAATAATGTGTATTAAAGCCTGGATGTATACCATGGATCTTGAGCACTTGAATTGTTATTTTCTTATCAATTAACTGAGCTTTGAGGCAGAGTCGGATTTCCGGAGTGGGATTTTACCTGCTCCTCCCCCCTCCCTGCTGCCTGATTCACTGTTCCCTCTACCGCACTCTTCCTTGTTAGCAGGCCTGGCACACCAGGCTGGCAGCGGCCCAAAGCCCTCTTGGCGCTAGGAGAGGTTTTTCAAAAACATTAAAAGCTTGAGGGACTTAAGTCCTGGTTAAATGCACTGCAGTTGCAATTTCAGGATAAGAAAACCTGTTTTTATAAGCTCTGGGATCAGTTGTCCGGCCCTGAATTGTCCCTTGTTGACAGCCACACGCTGTGGGGAATGTAGGGGAGGAGAACCGTACTGCGTACTGTGTCGCCCCCATGTAAGGTGTGGCTTTTAAAGGAAGCAAAATAGAAGAAATGCGGCTGGCTTTGTATTTAGAAGAGCAAGCAGTAAGGTGTGTGTGGCTCCAGGAATCTGTGGTCTCTTCCTGCTGCCAGGGCACCCGAGCCTGGGAGACGGGGCTCTGAGTCACAGCACTGTCACCTACCTGCTGTGTGACGCTGAGCAAGTTTCTTAGCTCCTCTTCGTCTCAGTTTCCTTGCATATAAAATAGATCTACTAAAAGTACCTACTGACTTCCCTTGCCAAGATGATTAAATTAGGCAGGCACGCGGATTGCTTAGCTGCCCCTGGTCACAGGGTAAGCTCCCTGTACTCGGAGCTGTTGTCCTTACCATGGGCTCATCCCTAGGCCCTGGATTTGGAGACTGAAGAATTCTCTCTTGGGTTCTGTTCCTTGCCAAGTGCTTGCCCATGTCTGTCTGCCCTGCCTGCCTGCCTGCCTTTCTCCTCCTCCTCCTCCTCCTTCTCCTCTTCCTCCTTCTCCTCCTCCTCCTTCTTAAAAAAAGATTTTATTTATTTGAGAGAGCATAAGCAGGGGGAGAGGAAGAAGCTGACTGCCCACTCAGCAGGGAGCCCAATGCGGTCTTGATCCCAGGATCTCAGATCATGACCTCAGCTCCTGAGCTGAAGGCAGACGTTTGACCACCTGAGCCACCCAGGCGCCTCCTCTCTCTTCTTCTTCTTCTTCTTCTTCTTTTTTTTTTTTTTGTTTTTCCCCTCTCTCTTTCTTAATAAGCACCTTTAACTTCTTAGCTGCAGCTACTCAGAGGTGTGCAACTCAGGGCCAGGCCCTCTCTGTCTGTCTGTCTGTCTGTCTGATGCACACAACACCATTCAGGGACTCACAGTGCTTGTGTTTGTTTCCAAGGCTGCTGGGTAGTAGACATTTGCACGTTGGCAAGTATCAGCGGTGAAATTCCCAAACTTGGTTTGTGGTGAGGCCTTCATTCTGGTGAAGAGTGTTATTTAGCCTTGGTGGATGGTGACAGATGCTTAAAATTTGCCTTATTAAGGGGCACAAATTACCCATATTTAAAAATGAATGTTCTTTTGTATTTCTCTTTCTTTCTCTCATCAAAGCCATTCTAGGTATGTGTTGCATGCAGAGTGCTTTGCAGATTTCATATAATAGATCCTATAAAAAAATTCCACAGCATCAGGTGAACAGAGGAGCAGAGAGTCAGCTGGAAGGGAAGAAGGGCAGAGAAGCACCCTTCTAACATGGGAAAGTACCACCAGCGCGCTGGCTGGCCAGCCAAGGGTGTCAGGAAGAGGTGGGGACAGTATTTGGTTGTGTTCTGGGTCTTTTTTCTTTTTCTTTCTTTTTTTAGGTAAGGTTTTTTTTTTTTTCTTCTAATTTCAGACTTACAGAGGAGTTGCAAGAAGATTACAAAGGATTCCCATCTGCTCTTTATCCAGATTCCATACATATTAACATTTTATCACATTTGTTTTATCACATTCTCCCATAACATTTGTAAAGTTCACAGACGTAATGATGCTCCTTTGCCCCCTAAATCTTCAGTATCTCCTAAAAGGCAAGGATGTTCTCTTACATAACTACAGTGCAATGATCACAATTAGGAATGTGGCATTTGGCCCAGAACCCAGTTCAGAATCACACATTGAATTTCATTGTTGTTGTATCTCTTTAGTCTCCTTTAATCTGGACCGTTTCTCAGTCTTTGTCTTTCATGACCTTGATAATTTTGAAGAATGTTCTTCAACTGGGTTTTTGATGATATTTCCATTCAGTGCATCATATCCCGAGGCGTATGGTGTCAATTTTACCCATTACCGGTGTCGCTAGCGCTGCTCCCTTAGTTAAGGAGGTTTCCATCAGGCTTCTCCGCTGTGAAGTTATGTTTGCTTGTGGGGTGATACTTTGAGATTGTTAATTATTTCCATAATGGTGGCCAAATAGAGATAATTTCTTTTTTTTTTTTTTAAGATTTAAATTGGACATGCCTATTATGGTGAATGAGAAAAACAGACAAAGAGGAAGAGGAATAAAATCTATCCAAGGACAAAGTTTCACTTTGGTGCATTTTTTTCTTCCAGTCTTTTCCTGAGCATAATTCTGCATATAGTTGTAATCATACCGTGTACATTTGAATTCTATTTTTTATTTTATTTTTTAAGATTTTATGTACTGAGAGAAAGTACACATGAGCGGTGGGGAGAGGGAGAAGAAGAAGCAGACTCTCCACTGAACAGGAAGCCCGATGCGGGGCTGGATCCCAGGACCCCGAGATCATGACCCGAGCCAAAGGCAGATGCTTAACTGCCTGAGCCACCAAGTCCACCCTGAATTCTATTTTTCAAAACTTAATGTTAAAACAAATACTTTTCCTTTGTACAGTCTTCAAAAACATCATCTAAATGGCTGTGTTATTCTGTTGAGTGGTTTCCTCTAAATAACCATTACCCTGCTCTTGAGTATTTAGGTTGTTTACAGTTTTTGACTCTTATGAGTAGGATCGTGTGAGTCATCTGTCAGAACCTCTGCTAATTTCCTCAGGACAGATTCCCAAAAGTGGTATTACCAAGTCAAGGAGCATAAATACTTTTAAGATACTTGATAAATTGTGCCAAATAGCTTTCCAAAAGAATTGTACTTTGGCCAGAACTGTATGACATCTGGGCGCCATAATTTAAGAGATTTGTTAATGATGTTTTTCAACTTTTTTTTTTTTCAACTGTGCCCTACCAGTCAAGGTTTGTGTTTAGATTAATTTCCTGTATTTTGAATTATGAAAGCGTAGGTATTTATTTCCCAAAATAAATTCTAGTAAAATAGCACATTATTCATTCCAAGCTCTAAAACTCCGCTGCCGGCATGGGATAGCTCTGAGAGTCATGAGCGTAGCTGTGTCTAAGGTAGGGCATTCAGGATGGTGAGGGACTTGAGGGCACATGTGAGGAACTGGGGAATTTCACCTACAGAATCCTAAGAAGGGGGACGCCTGGGTGGCTCAGAGGTTGAGCATCTGCCTCGGCTCAGGGTGTGAGCCTGGGGTCCTGGGATCAAGTCCCGCATCGGGCTCCCTGCATGGAGCCTGCTTCTCCCTCCGCCTGTGTCTCTGGCTCTATCTCTGTCTGAGTCTCTCATGAATAAATAACTGAAATCTTAAAAAAAAAAAAAGGAATCTTAAGGAATGTATTTGCCACCCTCAGAGTGTGATAGAGTGGTATGGGAGAGGGCTGACGCTGTCCAGGGTGAAATGGTAGCCTAGAGGACATGGACTTAGAAATATTTAGTTCTCACAGCCTTGTGAGCCCACTGTGTTGGACAGCCTCTGGAGTTTTGAGTCCTTGGCTCTGGAGGGCTGCCTGGAGGCTGGAGAGGGCACGTGAGGAATGTTGAAAGGGGTCACAAATCAGGGAAACCAACCAGCCCAACTGCAAGGCCTTTGGTCTCCTGCCATGAGCCCCTGAGTAGTAAAGGGCTGAGGTTGCAGGGAGAGCTACTCGCTAGTTTTTCTTTCATTTGTGGGTAGTTGTCACCAAGTGACCACCTGATGAGAACAGGCATAATGAAGCTTGGGTAATTGGGAAGAACATGGGAGATCAAGCTGTTCATAGTCCTTTGTCTCTTTCCGTACAGAAATTTATCTGAAGTATAATACATGATTTAATGCCTTAGACACTTTGAACTATCCCAACTGGAGCAGGTGTTAATATTTCTTTCTAGTCGAAGCTTTTGTTCCAGTAGGTACTCAAGAACTATTTGTATGTGTGCCAGGACAACCAAAATGATAGTACCTCACAGAGATCATATATTTCACTCATGTTGAAGCCTAGAAAGGGGTATTCTGGGGCCAGTGTATACTCCTGTGGGTCAGGGGCCCAGGTACCTTCTATCTTACTACTACACATCTTTAACAAGTCCATTCTCCTCATTGTCTCAAGATGGCAGCTTGAGTTCCAGCCATCTTGTCCAGATTCCATCTGGCATGGGGAGGAGGAGACTAAGAAGACCCAGATGTCTACTAGGAACTATTGCACATAACATTTCTGCTTGTATTTCAGGGGGGTGGAATTTAGTTACGTAGCCACACTTCCTGCAAGGGAGACTGAGAGGAGTGGCTTTTAATGTGGGTGGCCACATACCCAGAGAAACTCAAAATTTTTTTTCGCAAGGTATAATTACCTTGTGGTACTTCACTGGTTGTGGTCATGAGGATGGAGTTAACAAAATATCACCATTGCAAAGGGCTTTGGAAAAATCACTGTCAGCCCCTTCATTTTACAGAGACTTAGAGAAGAGAGAGGACTTGTCCAAGCTCACACAACCAGTAAATCCAGTGCAAAACTTGGGTTTCTAGTTGTTTCCACCAAACCTCCAGCTCGACATTCTCAGCCAGTTCGAGTTCTCTGACCTTGGGTTCAGGTCATCTGTTTTTAACATTTTTCCTGTATCCCTTTACCACCAGCTTCTTGGGAGTCTAGACTTTTAGATTCTGACATTTGAAAACTATTTTGAGCAAAATGTGGGTTACACTAAATTAAACCGGTTTCTTCACAGCTCCCAACATAAGAAGGGTATCTTTTTTCAGGTGACGGAGCAAGAAAGGGTCAAGTCCCACCTCCACCCTTTTCCCTAAATGCTAGACTCTGTGTCTTCAAATCCTTCTCCTTTAGCAAGCTGCTTTTACATAATTGAATACCTCTGGTTTCATGATCCGCATTGAGTAGTGAATCTGTAACGCCAGCCTCCCCTGCTACAGAGAACGTGAGGGTGCTGGCACGCACCCCAGAGATCTGGAGCTTTTTAAAGCCTAGGGTATAATGTGGCAAGGAGCGTTCTCGCTATTAGTTTCTAGAATTGTACCACTCTTTATCTCGTTAGTCTGGTGGGGGTGGTGGGTGAGGGTAAGTGAAGAGAGAGGAGCTCATGTGTGCTGTGTGTTAGGGCGGGAAGGGCACAGGCTCCTGGACACGACCTCTGATTAATAGCACATCTGGGCTGGTTGCCCCAGCATCCTGAGAACTGGGGCATACAAAGGGACACTCTGGGCTTGCAGGAAGCAGAGGGATATAAATCCCTTCTCACCATGGGATTCTGGAAGTTTGAGGCTTTTACAGCCTCTCTGAAGAGCCCTGTGTAGGAAGGAGGTGGTCCTTTTCTGCTTGGGTCCAGGGAGCTTGTGGGGTTGAGAGAAATAGACCGCCTCTGGCCAGGAGCCGGGAGACCCGAGGTCTAGTCCCAGCTCTGCCGCTTACCTACTGTGTGACCCTGGTAAGTGATATAACCTCTCTGAGCCTCAGTTTCCTTATCTGTGGGATGAGGCTGGTACCCACGTGTTGGGTTTTGTGAAGGGCAGATGGGCGCGGAATCTGTAAGGAGCGTTCGGCACGTGCTGCGTGGCCTCCTGGTCTGTGCGGCCACGCAGATGGGTGATTATTTCAGGGTTTGTTATGGTGAATGTGTGTACGTGCATACTCCTTCCTGCCTGGACGTGCTGCTTTGCCTGATTGCAGCCAGGACCCTGGAGAGGAAGAGGTGGTGCCTGTTTCACTGTTGTTCTTGCTCTATCTGTGATTTGTCTCACTAATAGTGCTAATAAAGATAATTATGATTATTATGTACTTCTGTATGCCAAGCATTATGTTAGGTTCTCTGTGTACTTTATCCCCTCGTTTAATCTGCAGCCAGCCCCACAAGGGAGGTATCCGTATTATCCTCCCAACTTTGTAAGTGGGGAGATGGCACCCCGAGGGGGCTGCTAGCACCTCAGGTCATGTTGCTATACGTGGTGGCACCTGGGTTTGACCCCAGCTCTGCTTGGCTCCAGAAGCAATGCTCTTTCTGTGGTGTCTGAGGGGTGGGAATCCCTCAAAGGGGGAAGATGAGGGTGGGCTTCTAGGCTGGGCCTGATTTGGGGCAGGAGAGCCCTCAGGGCATCTGGAAGATGAGAAGACCTGTTGCCTCCAGCAGGCCGTGGTGGAGGCAGGGTGAGGGCTTCTGGGCTCTGGGGAGGGGCTGTGTGCTCTGAGTGGGGATGGGGCGGAGGGTGGAGGCACCTGCTACTCTGCTGGAGGGGCCTGGTGGTCTGATGGGGTACGCACTGGGACAGGGTTGCGGGTGGCACTGGGGGCCTGGATTCCCCTGCAGCAGCAACAGGGGCAGCTGACCTTCCCAGCAGGGTTTTGCTCTGCACCGGGTGGGTGGGGGGTAGTTTTATGGACCTCAGCCCAGCCCCTGGGGGCAGCTCAGCCCTGATGTAAACACTGTTAAAGCTGAGGGTTGGTGAACAGAAAGAAATCAATCATTGGGAAAGGCCAGAAGGAGTTGTGGTGGACAAAGGGGATTTTTTTTCTCTCTCCTCTACCACCCAAGCTAGTGACTTAGAATGTAAAGAGCTGCCACACCCAGGGACAGTTCCGTGGCTGACTGGGCAGGTGACTGGCTTCTGAAGCACTTTCTCAATGCTGCCCTCTCCCCCCTGAGGGCTTGACGAAGCAGAGAGTTTGTGCATCATTAACATTGTTATTTTTGTTGTTATCAGGGTTTGTGGGTTGTGACTTATGAAGTCTGCAGGAAGGTGCTTGGCAAGGTGATCCGAGGCTCCCTGGAGCTGCATCTTAAGGAAAGGAAGGAGCGTGCACACTGCAAAGGTTAAGATACAAGTGGAGGAGAAGGAGGAATGTTAAGTGGCTGGAGGAGAGGCTTGGGGGAGGGAGGACAGGGCCCTCCTCCTGGGCTGCCCTGTGGTTGTGAGCTAAGGTGATGGTCTGGCCCCCTGCCAGGGACTAGTGGTAAGGATTAGGGGGTAAGGGGAGGAGACACCTCCATAAGGGGTTCTAAACCAGGCTAGCCTTGGGCAGTGCCCAGTTTAAACCCTAGGATCATATTGGGTGATAGTGTTCAAGCAAAGTCAGTTAGTTCAGTGCCTTTCTCACTGTGAGCTTAAGTTCTCTGCTACGTGAGGGTAAACGTTGGGTCAGAGGCTCTGGTGGCTGGCTGGAAAGCGGTTTGTTTACTGTGAAGGTGGCTGTTGGTTAGATGATTGGAGGGATTTACTGGGTTTTACAGAAAGGAAGCTGTGGGTATGTCATAAGACTTGACTCTTGAGGTTTCTGCTACAGTAGATGCTTTGCCGTCCCTGTGGGCCAGCAGCATTCCACTGTCCTGCCTGGGCAGGTAGGGACTGTGCCTGTCCTCTATCCTATCTCCTTTCCTTCTCTCCAGTTCCAGAAGTGTAGGATGCCTGCCAGTCTCAGGATGGCTGGTCTACAGGTCAAAGTACCAAGGTACTGGGCAAGGGCAGTTGTTTTTCCTGACTGACCATATTTATCTGAGGATTAAAAACAGAGAGGAAAAAATAAAACGACCAAATCAGAGAGGGAGACAAACCATAAGAGACTCTTAATCATAGGAAACAAACAGAGGGTCACTGGAGGTGAGGGGGTAGGGGGTTGGGGTAACTGGGCGATGGACAGTAAGGAGGGCATGTGATGTAATGAGCACTGGCTATTATATAAGACTGATGAGTCACTGACCTCTACCGCTGAAACCAATAATACATTATCTGTGAATTAATTGAATTTAAATAAAGTTAAAAAAAAAACAGAATGGCATGAGTGTGTTTTTCCAACGGGTTCTTTTCTTTTTTTTCCTTTAATCATGTGCATTGAGCTATGGACTTTTTAGTCTGAAGTCCATTAGCTCCTGGGGAGCGGTAGAATAACATGTACTAATATAATGGAATGAACTTTTTGGTGAGCTCTCCAGGTGGGTTACATAAGGGCAGTGGATCCTCAGGGATTGTACCCAGCTCTGGCAGGGCAGAATGAAGAAGTAATTCCTCAATTCCTCCTCCTGGATAGTTTTACCCTGGGGAGAAGGAACCTCTGAATTCCAATGGCAGATTATATTTAGAAACACTAGAAGAGGGCCACATTTCTGTCTTCCACTCTGCTGAGATGGAAAATTGCATTATATATTATGGTAACTGATATCTATTGGAGTGCTTTATGATTTATAAAGCGTGTTCGATAAGTCACCCCATTTCATCCTCACAGCAGTACCACTAGGGAGGTATCATTATTTCCACGTCAGATGCAAGGTACTAAGCCATGGAAGGTTGAGTGATGTTGGCTGGGCATCTGAACGGTAGAACTAAGATGCAGCTCCAGACTTCTAGCTGCCAAGAGGCAATGGACTGAGATGGCATCAGGTCAAATAGACTAGGATTCAGGTTCTGGCCCTGTTATTTAATTAGCTGTGTAGCTTTGGTCAGATTATTTAACTGATTACTACAGTCAAGCATATCAGATAATCCACAGTTGCCTCCTTTTATTGACCACATTCATCCATAACTCTACCCTTGCTGCATTATGGGCTGGTTGCTCTATAGACTACAGGATATTTGTCCTGGACTCCTCTTTACCATTAATATGGTAATTCTCCTTGCCTCTCTCTGTGGGATCCTTTGTTTCCTATGTTCACATTGACTTTCTCATTTTTTACTGGTCTTGATAGAGCATAGCTTCCAGTATTTTTCTGAGAAAGGGTCTATTGGTGGTAAGCTCTTAAGCCTAAGTAAATCTGTACTCACAATGGACAGATAGTTTGGGTGGATATAGAATTCCAGTTGGGGATCATGTTGCGTGAGAGTCCTGAGGGCAACACTTCATTGTCCTCTGCTGTGCTGATCTTAGGCCAGTTTTGACACCTGGTCTTTTTGTAAGTGGTGGGTTTTTGTTTTTTTTTCTCTGAAATTTTCAGAATCTCCTCTTTGTCAGCAGTGTACTTTGGTGAGAGTCTTTTTTTTAGTCATCATGCAGGACCCTCTCAACTGGAGATTTATATTCTTCAATTCTGGGGTATTTTCTTGAAGTATATTTTTGATTATCTCTTTTCCTCTGTTTACTTCTTTTTCTGGTTACTTTAATTTGGTTCTTGCGCTTAATGGATCCATCTTTTTAATTTTTCTTCTATTTTTTATTTTTTGCTTTTATGTTTTATTTTTTAGGAGTTTTAAAAAATTCTGCTTTCAACCTATTGAAATTTTTTATTTCTGTGACGGTTTTACTTCCCAAGAGTTTTTCCTGATTCTCTTTGACAATTCTTTTCTCGTAGCATTGTATTCTTGTTTTATGGATGCAGCATTTCATTTCTCTGAGAATAATAATTATAGTTTAGCTGTTTTCTGTTCTTTTTCTTCTAAGTATCATCTTTCTTTTAGGTTGTTTTCATCACTGCTTTTATGTTGAGGGCTTTCCTTAAATATCTGGTAAACTTGGGTTATCTGTATTGAATAGCAAGACACTGGCACATGCATTGGAGACTCTCTGAGTGTGAGGAGGAGATAGAGGGCATTTGTTTACTGAGAGGGCTTCACCGTGGACATTTCAGGGGGAACTCAGTTGTTTCATTGGAAGATCTCAAAATCACCATCCTTAGGTTGTTTTTCTTGTGCTTCTCAGAGAAAAACTCTCTAATCTCCTGCTTAGGGGGATAAGGCTGGCAGCATTCTGGAAAAGGGAAGGGAGATGTCGGGGGGATGGGGGCTGATGGAGATGGGTTATCTCAAGGTTCAGTTTGTAGACTTTCCCTTAATCCCCGCCCTCCTTTTTTTTTTCTCAGGGCCATACTTCCACTGCCTGTCTGGTGTATCCCAGCAGAGCTTTTCTTAATCACCCTCTCCATACAGTAGTTCTGTGTTTACTGCCAGCTAAGCTGGCCAGCTCTGTGGGCTGGGTAAGGCGATCGGCTGTATGACTGTTTCTTATTCAGACTTTTAACACATCTCCCCTAGACTGCTTCCAGCCCACCCCTCTTTGTGACTGCAGAGGTGCTTGGGCCTTCCAGTGTCTGATGTTGTTCTCAAGATTCTCTGGGAAGAATTATTGTGTCATTCTTCTTGTTGACTGGCCTCCTGAGATCATCAGTTGAGTGGGAAAAGCTGAAAACCTTTTCATCCTAAATATGAGAAGTGATCTTACTTCTCTGTGGGTTTGTGCTTCAGTGCGTCTAGGTGGGATGGAGTGTTTCACATTGCTCTGGTATATGGTGTTGGGGTCAGTGTGGAGTACAGACATTGACTTCCCAGAGTGTTCTGGACTGAGTGGGTGGCAGGACATCCATGCAGCATCCTTGTGTAGTATGCAGCCCATACAGCTTTATAAAAGTGCCTGAAGAGGAGTGGTGAGTTGGAGACTGGGAATGGGCTGGGCAGTGTACTGGGGGAGAGTTGTTGGTGATTTGGAGAGGGGATAAGGTAGAAAGGTTGATACAGTGTCCTGAGAAGAGTTGGTGTGCCCTCATACCTCTGAAGTAAAGTGTGTTCTAGGCAGTATGTCTGTTGGCACCCATTCTTCCTGGGGCCTGGCAGGAAGCTGGGGCTCACGGTCTTTGGCTTCTTGATCCCCAGGTGGTCCTACCAGTGTGGCTGTCCTCCACAAAGGTCTCCTCACTCATCGAGAGAATTTCCGACCCCAAGGACTTGAAAAAACTTCTCAGGACCCGGAATAACGTGCTGGTGCTTTACTCTAAATCTGGTGAGTCCCCATCCTGGCCTTGAGGGGTCATCCTTCGGGGATGGGATGGCTTGGGTTCGGGGCACAGGTGGGAGGCAGAGACCTGAGGACCAGAAACCACTCAGGGAGGGCCTGAAGATCATCAGGCTTGTCAGCTTTCCCCAGAAGATGAGGCAGAGGCACCAGGGGGGTGTTCGCTCTGCTGTTTTGGATCCCTGAGAGGCTGTTTCAGTTCCCTATAATCATTCTCTCTTAGGATGAGCCTCTGGGGCCCTTACTACCTCACGAGGGAGAGGGTGTGTGTGAAGGGGGATAGAGGATGGTGGTCACTGGGGTTGGATGTTGTGTTTTCCTGGCCAGGTATGGGCCGGCCAGCATGGGGCATACATCGCCAGAGTTGTTGATGAACTGACTGGGTTGGCCTGTCGCCAGCTGAATTGGTCCCAGGCTTGGGAGTATGCACCCAGGCTGGCAGCCCTGGCCCTGCCTGGTCCCCGTCTGTACCCCTTTGGGGTCAGAACGTGGGAGTGAGTTTGCAGTGGGCTCCAGGAACAGACAGAGCAGTTTCAGTGAGGGTAGGAGCAGTGCTGGCCTCTGCTGACCTTGAGGCTGGCAGGGGCATAGTGGATGGAGAGTGGTTTGCTCAGCTCTTGGCTGCAACTTTGAACATCTGACTGTTGATGTTGTTCCAGCAGAGCTAAGTGTTTTCACTGCTCCTAAGGATGCCAAGTTTTCTGTGCCCTGGAGAAGCAACAGCCAGTGGCTGGGCTAGTTCCGGGCACAGTTCTCCCTGGCAGCTCATCCTCGACACTCATTGGCACTGGGGGCTGATGGATGTTTTGGACGTGTGTCTTCCCTGAAGCCTGCATCCTCTGAGTGCCCTGGCACTTGCTATTTCTTGCCCTTTTGAGGGCTTGGCACATACTTCCTGAGGTGGTTGTTGGGAGGCTAGCATGTTTCTAGCATTTCTCTGCTGTCAGGAATAGGGGGAAATTGAGGCAAGGGAGAAGCAGAGTTGCTCCTGAGGCCTGGGGTGCAGGGCCCTGAATAAGCATGGCTACCCCCTTTGGTTGCTCGTGGAGCTGGGTGGATGCCAGTGCAGAAACACGCTCAGTTCCTTCTCTGGGAAGGTCCCGTCCGAGAAGCTCATCATCTTACAGACTCTGCAGGGAATTTCTGGGACACGCTCCTGTTTGGAGTGTTTGGTGTGGGAGGCACCACAAGTTGTCAGATAGCGTCCAGTTTACCAGTGGGGAAACTGAGGCAGAGGGCGACTAGCTGACTCGTCTGAGATCTAGCAGCCCGTAGATGATAGAGCTGGTCCTCTGTGCTGGCCCTACCTTGTTTCCTCTGCTGGAGGGTAGGAAGAAATGTATTAATCCTGCAGTGACGGGAGGGCTCTCAGATCAGGAAATGATTATGGTAGTTGTGGGGCAGGACGCAGGGCCTGGATCACTCATACTTTCTCCTCTGCCCCTCACACAGCCACTGGCTGGTTCGTTGGCAGTGGGGCTTCTGGGGCTTCCTGGGCTCCTCTCTGCTTTGCACTGCTGGGTGGCTGGACCTTCCCGCCTCCTTGCCCCGGCCTGCAGCCAGACACGTGACCCTCAGTGGGCTTTTGGAGCAGTGTGGTGACTAGATTTTCTCCCACTCCCATCCTCCCAAGCAGGGCCTCCCTTTCCCCTAGGAGGGGGTACTTCATGCAGCTCTACTTCAGCCTCCCTCCCTGCCCCGCCAAGCCAGGTCTGAGCCCAGATGAGCGCTGGAGCGATGGCTTCTTGCACCTCTGCTGCGCTCCCTCCTCCAGCTGTGCTGGTGGGGGTTCCTGGGAGCGCCCCCTTTGACTGGCTCCGTGCAGGTCTCTAGAAAGATGCTTTTTGTTCACTTCCATGAAAGGCTCAGCATGCTGTGTATTCACAAACAGCTGCCATTATCCACACTAGAAAAGGAGATCTGTGGAGGCAAATAATTCAGACATCATTTCAGCTCGGCTTTGGAATGTACCTTATGTTTTTTGATGGGGGAGGCAGCCGACCTGCTCTGCCCACCAGGGTCTGCGTGGTCAGCCCTTCAGGTGAGCGCACAGGTATGATGGGATAAGGTACCACACTGGCCACAGCCGCTCTGCAGCAGCACCCTCGTAAGCTGGCAGTGTTGAGATCCTGGCCACGAGGCTCCATCCCCAAGGACCTGTCCTCCTCCTGTAGCTTCCAGGGTTTTGCCCAAATGCCTGGACCAATGAAAAACTTCCTTTTTGTGTGTTCACTCCACTCAGCCCCAAGGCATAGTGCGTGTTTTTGCCCCTGACCCTCCAGGTACTGGGCTGGCCCTTCTGTCGCTTCTGGGGAAATGGGCTGTGAAATGTGACTGGGTACGCTTGACATTGGTCCACCTGAGACTAGTGTCACATGTAAACCTCATTTAACCACCAGGTTGTACTGAGCCCCGGTGGAGGTGAGGAGGTGATGCACAGGTAAAGGGAAGGATCTGGTCCCTCCTCTTGTTCCCAGGTTGGGCTCCAGGACAGAGGAGTGTGGAATTGGCAAACCTGTTCCCTACATTATAGAATTATAATCGTTTGGTTATAGAACTTTCCCAATTTGTCCCAGTAATGGGACAGAGTAAAGTAATGAGTCAGAGATTCTACTGAGAGTTGAGGATCTGGCTGAGAGATTCTCAGAAGAGTAGGGTGTGAGGTGTGGCATAAAGGAGGGGTGAGTTAGGCGCTCCGTGTCTGTGAGGAGGGGTCCGGAGGCTGGCAGGAACAGGGGGTTTCTGAGAAGAGTTCTCACGGACTGTTGATCCCAGGGTTGGTATTTTAACTGGTGCTCGGGACCTCCCTTCCGGGACGGCGTCTCCATCCTTCCTTGCCCCTAAGGGAGGATGGCAGGGGTGGCCCTGGTATGCTTGGGCACAGATGTTTATTTTTTTATTTTTATTTTTTTTACAGAGGCTGCAGCTGAAAGTCATCTCAGGTTATTATCCACTGTGGCCCAGGCAGTGAAAGGACAAGGCACCATCTGCTGGGTAGACTGTGGGTATGTCCTGGGGCCATGGGGCGTGGTGGCTGGGGGGCAGGGCGTCCTTGGGGGATTTGGAGGGTGGGGTAGGGACAACGGAGTGTGACCCAGAGATTGCTGTGGGAAAGCCTCTCTCACCTTCCTGCCTGCCGGGTCACCCATGGACTGGAGAGGGGGCGGTGCTGGCTCTCCCACCTGTTCCTTCCAGCCCCACCCCTCTTCCCTTTTTCACATTGCTTTTACTTGTTACTCTGTTGTCCTGTGTCACTTGATTTTTTTTCTTCCCAGAGGGGCTTGTTTTATAGAGGGGGCCTCGATGCCCAGAGAGGCAAGGTTATTTTCAGGGTCACCCTGTGGGCTTGCGTGGGAGGGGTCCGCCACAAGAACCATGGGCTTTACACCCAGTCCGGGTCATTAATAGAGGTCACCAGTGCCCACAGCACAAACCTGGTGCAATCAGCTAGTCAGAGGGGCTGCTGCTTGCCTGCTGAGGTGGCTCCACTGGATCAGTGCTGGACAGGTGGCTTTGCCCTCCCAGCGCTCTCCTCTGACCTGCGTCCCCCTGCCCACCCTGCCTGTCCCATCCTGGTGCCAGCATAGCCCGCTCCTTCTCCTCCTCTTTCTCCTCCCTCCTCCCGGAGACTTTCTCGTCAGTGTTAAGGTGTTAGGATCAAACAGCAGCCCACGGGAAGGTGTCCGTAGGAAGGGGCGGGGGCTCCTCCGTGTGGGGAAGGGGGCTCTTGATGGAATTCCTCTGATTCTTCTGAGTGTGGGAGTTGGAGTCCAGGGTGTGCTCAGCTTCCCTTTCCGTTCCGTCATTAGGAATGATTTCCACGTCTCTCTGTGATTAGTGCACTGTGTGTGTGCGCGTGCACATACCCACACCGCCTTGTTATATAATTAGCTCCCAGTTTGGTATCGGTTGGCCCAAGTACAGAAGGCACGTAGATAGTGAATGAGCGTAGGAAAAGTAGCAACTGAGAGCAGGTTTGTCCCTTGTATGTTTGAGCACCTAGTGGATACAAGGTGCTGTGGACTTGGTGGATATCAGCATTTACATCCGCTCTGACTGAGGCCTGGAAGTGTCTCCAGGGTCACTGTGACCAGCTACTTCTCACCTGGACTTAGGGTTTATCCCTAAGGGATATGGGCCTGGGAAAAGGAGGGGGGAAGGAAAATACCGCATTCTTGTTAGTACAGGGAAGAGGTGGTTTCTGCGGGGGAAAAGTTCTTTTCCTGGATGGCCTACAAAGGGCTTCTTAACCTTTCCTGAAGCGGTTCTTGCCTGAGCCACAGCCCGGCCACCAGCCTGTGGGTTAACTGAACTTTAGGGGCCCCCTCCAGTGCCGCCTTCCTCCCCTTCAATCTGAATTCTAAATGGCTGTTTTGTGAGTGAACTTCTGGGACGCACGGATTTAGAAGTTGATGCCCTCAAGGTTGTCCTGCCCATGATTGGAGAGAATCTAAGGGAGAGTGATATTTTGACAAAGCGCTGAATGAGACCAGGAGAAGTCTCAGCTGAGTGGTGTTCGCTGTAGGAGTGTGTGTGTGTGCTCGTGCGCACCCCTCTCTCTGGCCTCGCACCTCCTAGTTTATTCAAACACCAGTTTAGTGGAGGAGATTTCTCACCAGACCCTTGGTGAGGTCCTGGCCAGTGGTCAGTTCTAGTTCACAGCTGGTCTAAGAGTGTCCTCGTCTCCTAGGTTTGTCTTCAGTCTCCCACATTTTACCAGCAGTGCACTGTGTGATGGGCAAAGTGACAGAGCCTTCTAGAGGGGCCAGGGCACTTCGGAAGCTCCATATCTGGAGATGCCACTACTTCTGCCTGTCTGATAGAGCCTCATCACAGGAAGTTCTTAGGCGTGCAGGTGGCAGAAATGGGAAGAAGAGCTTCGGTGTGGTTGCTGCCTTCACCTGCAACATTCCTGAGTGCTTAGTATCCTCAGGAGCTCCGTGTGCAAGGAGGAAGCCGACTCCAAACCCAGTGATTACAGTCCACGTGAGAAGTGCAGTCAATGGAGGCTACGGGTGTGAGGGCTGTCAACTTTTTTCTCCCTGGAAAGGTTGAGAAAAGCATCACAGTGAAAGTAGAGTTATAATTTGGGGCAAAGACCTTTGAGTACCTGGTCTTTGAAGTACTCGCTTTCCCTGCAGGCAGCCCCCTGTGGTGTGGGCCCTGCGCACAGCCCGCACAGCCCGGGGTCCCCTCCTGATGGGTATGGATGGAGGCAGCAGTGCTGCTCTGCTCTCAGCAGGGGCAGGGCTGAATGGGCCGCGGTTAGAACATTAGAATTCAGGGCTTGCTTGGAGACGTGATGTCTGGAGTCCATAAAAGTGCCAATGGGAGAAATAATCCTGAAAATCTAGGGGGGGCACCGTGGAGCTTAAAGAGTTAACCTGAAGACAAAAGGATAGACCGTTCCATGTAGTCACCCCTCAGTTCATCCCTCTAAGAGGAAGTGTAAACTGAAATGTTACCTGGCTTTTAGAATAGTTTTTTTTTTAAATTTTTTTTTTTTTTTAAATTTATGATAGCCACACACAGAGAGAGAGAGGCAGAGGGAGAAGCAGGCTCCATGCACCGGGAGCCTGACGTGGGATTCGATCCCGGGTCTCCAGGATCGCGCCCTGGGCCAAAGGCAGGCGCCAAACCGCTGCGCCACCCAGGGATCCCTAGAATAGTTTAGATAAGGGCAGCCCAGGGTGGCTCAGCGGTTTAGCACAGCCTTCAGCCCAGGGCCTAATCCTGGAGTCCCCGGATCGAGTCCGTGTTGGGCTCCCTGCATGGAGCCTGCTTCTCCCTCTGCCTGTCTGTCTCTCTGTCTCTAATAAATAAATAGAATCTTAAAAAAAAAAAAGAATAGTTTAGATAAGTAGATGGATCATGGAGCGCTAATGGATTGTGTCGGGAGCAGGAGTATCTGTGTCCAGGTTTGAAGTCAGAGGCAGGGTGCAGTGAGATCTTCCCAGAGCAGCCCAAGGGACTGAACTCAGGGCTCCTGTCCCGCAGGGTGTGGGCTGCTTTTGCCCTCCTGCTTGGCCACTCCTGCTCCTGGACTTCTGAACGTGCCCTGTGAACCATTAGAGAACCCACCGCATTACCCCAGGCCCGGCGGTGACAGCTCTCATTCCGTCCTTAATGTGTTCAGTCTGTGTTTATGCGTCTGAACGAGATGCCCTGGGGATGGGCAGAAGTGCTCTTGGGAACACGTTCTCTTGCCGTCTGCAGTGGAGTGAGGAGGTGGGACGGAGCCAGCGTCTGCTGTGCAATAGCAGGTGCTCAGCCGCCCCTCGCATGGGCCCTCCTGAGGTTCCCCATCTCTCAGCCTTTCCAGCTGAGCCTCCTGCCTTGCCAGCAGAGTGTTGGAGGCTAGGATGAGGATGCCAGGGCTTGGGAGGGGGTGACCAGGAGGTCTCGAGGGAAGAGCCCACTCTGCTTTTCTCCCTAAAGGACAGGTGAAGGGAACAGGGGCATTCCAGGGCAAGGAGACAGTGCTCTGGTGTAAAGTGTCTTTGAAGATACGCAGAATAATGGCAGAGGCCTGGATTGAAGGGTCAGCTCTGCTTCTTACTAGCCCGGTGTCCTTGGACGTTCCCTCATCTGTAGATGGGACAATGGTACACATTCTGCTGCCTTTCCAGGTCTGTGGTGAGGAGCCAGTAAGTGGGAGTTCTTTCTAGAACATGGCTTAAACGTGAGACCCCATTTTTACTGTTACTTTTCATCTGGGCAGGATCGTTCAGGGCATTCCCAGAAGCAGCCGAGGGGGAGAAATAGTGCGTGCCTTCTTCAGTGGCTCTTTCTTGGATGAGGATCCCTTGGTTGTTGAGAGGATGCCCCTGAAGAAAGTTCTGAGCATGAGAGAGTCAGCCCCCGTGCACGGGGTATTTTGCTCTGACCCTTGAGGAGTTTGAGATGCAGTGGGACCTGGAGAACTGTCAGTCATGGGGCCTGGCTTTGAGGCTAGACTGATGGCTGGTAGCTGTGGGACCTTTGGAAAGTCACTGCCCCTCTCTGGGCCTCAGTTTAAACTTGCGTGGACCGTGGAGTTGAATCTTCCAGTTTGCTCTCCATCTCTGAATAGGCTGGTTCAGAAAACCCTGGAAGCTGCCAGGTTTGGTGTGTAGTGTGTATCCGTGTAAGTATGTGGCAGTCTTTGGGGGCGGGGGGGTCTTTCTCTGTGTCACCCCCCCCTCCCCGTTCTGAGTGTCTGTTCCTTATGTCTCTCCTGTCCTTCCTCTGAGCTGCTGTCCTCTCTCCTGCTTTGTTCCCTCCCCTCTTCCCTAAGAGTGTCTGCTGCCTCTTTCCCATCTCTGGGTCCCTGCCTCCCCCAGTTTTTTGGTCTTCCCCCTCTCTTCTGTATCCGAGTATTTCTTTTCCTCTTTTCCTTGATTTTCTGGCTCTTCCCTCCATCCCCATGCACATGTGACTGCAGACACACGCACCCCCCTGTGTGGGTTTTCTCCCAGGGCCCAGGCCCTGTAGCTTATTGCTGTGAGGTGTCTGTAGGGTGTCTGGCTTCTGTCCACGGATTTTTCAGCTCTCCCTTCCCCTCACTCCACCTCCTGGCTCAGACTTCAGCAGCCACGCTCGAGTTGGCTGGTGGTGGTTGTCCGGCTGTGAAGTGCACTGTGTGCGAGGGAGTTGGTATTCCCCTCGTGCCCTGCAGCCTGGCATCGGGCTCGGCCTTGGCGCGGAGCGCTGCTGTCGGGGCAGCGGAGCTGGAGCCAGCAGGCAGGAGCTGTGCCTGGTATGCTAATTCCCGAGGCTGATTCTCACTGGGCCAAGACTGCTTGCTTTTCCTGAGGGTTTAAGGTCATCACCGAGCCACATTTTCCTTTTTCCCAGCTGTCTTCTTCCCATCTGCTTAGTACCCCCGGAGCAGTGCTGGCTTCCCAGATCTAAGACTTGAGGCCTTCCTGGGCGGGCGTAACATATTTTGAAGTCTTCTGTTTTCTCCTAAAAATTATTTGAATGTAGCATTTGCGTCTTCTTGAAGGTAGCATGTTTAACATTACTTACCAGGGGACAAAGCAGATTTCCAGGAGAAATGCCACATTTACGCTGTGGCTTCACATGCCTCCCGGACACATTGTCCTGTGCTCGTTGGGGGGCCATGTCCCTGCTGAGGAGCCCAGCCTGAGAACCACTGGGCTGTGGGGGGCATGAGGGCGAGGAGAGGACATGCCCCACTCTCTTATTCCCGTCCCTTTTATTAACTGTGTTGCGTTCCTTCATTCTGTGTCTTCTGGAGGTAGGTTCCATACAGACCAGCCAAGCCCAGGAGGATCCCTGTTGTCCCAAGTCTCTCATCCGAGGGTGCTGTGTGACCCCCAAAGCTGGTCCAGCTTTAAGGCCCTGCTGTTCCAGGCTGTTCTCTGTCTCTTGCCTCATGCCCTGCAGCTGTGTTCTTTCAGATTGTCCTGGGGATGTGGCACCTAGCGGTCACTCTGACAGCATTTCCTGCTCACTCTCTCCTAGTCCTCTCCCATTTCTTCACATCTCAGGAGTGAGGCCCTTCCTACATTTCCTGACCTGTCCACCCTCAGGGGCCACGGGTCCATCAGAGAGAGAGGCAGAGACACAGGCAGAGGGAGAAGCAGGCTCCATCTAGGGAGCCCGATGCGGGACTCGATCCTGGGACCCCAGGATCATGCCCTGGGCTGAAGGCTGCGCTAAACCGCTGAGCCACCTGGGCTGCCCGAAAAAGAGATTTTACTATTGCTTTGATGGGGCAACGGGACCCAGAAAGTCCAGGTTAGCCAGAGGCATGTCGTGGCCAGAAGTCTGCTCTGCCTCATGCCCTGCTGTGTGTGACTGCCCACCAGTTGAGCGAGGACCCTGTTTGGGGGCTGGAGGGTGATGGCTGAGGTTCAGTTCTTTCTGAGTCTCCATCCTTGGTCCTGTGGTCTGGCTCCTGATTGGCCTGTTACACGATATAGGCAGCCTGCTTTATGTTTTCGTAGTACTGAATGCTGTAGGGGAATTGGAAGCGCCGTTCACCTCATGTGGACAGCTCCTGCATTTTGCACCTCGGGAAACCAAGGGCCTCACCAGAGGTCACAGGCTGGCTGATGGCAGAGCCAGATCTAGAAGCCACCGACTGGTGGCAGCTGGCCCTTCCTTTAGGGAGCGTCTGGTCCCATATGATGTGACTTGGGAAAGGCAGGGTTCCCCTCCCTGAGCCTCTAGCACCTTGCATTCACCCGTGGGTCTAATTCCCTGGAGTGGGAGTGGCCAGCCTCTTGGATGACCGTGACTGTACACAAAGATCTCGAAAGCACAGCCCCGTGCACCTGCAGCAGCCATGCCGTGCTCATACAAATACATGAGTGTGAGTCTTTGTCTCCCTGGGCTGGGGGTGGGGAGGGAAGTGTGTATAGGCCTCTGGAATCTTCCCTCCACATTCTGTGTAGAGAAGGGCCCAGGTGGGTGGGGCAGGATAGGATGTAGCAGGTCAGGGTGAGTAAACAGGCCGATGGAGGCAGGGTTCCAGCCTCCCTAGCAGACAGTCCGGCTGGTTCTTGCCGGACAGTCAGGGGACTGGCAGCAAGGGCCTTTGCATGGCAGTCCACTCTCTGGGATCCATGGTGGTTTCCTCCCTCCTTCTGCCTTCCAACAAAGCCTCTCATTTCCCTGATTGCTGCTTTGTCTCCCTGCCTTTTTCCCACAGAGCCTCACTTCCTAGCTGTGGAAGGGAGGTAGAGAGGGAGGTAGCCAATAAATCAATTAGTCGTGCTTAATCTACCAACCCAGATCCTTTTAAGGTCCTGAGCTTGGGTAGTTTCACTTCCCTTCTTGAACTCTAAAACTTGTATTGTCTGTACCGAACAATTAGCACCTGCGTGTGTGCACATGCACAGGCATATGCACACATACTCAGAGAAACAGGAGGAAGGGGAGCCAGTCAGAGAAAGTACTATTAGGAATTGTCGGGATCCCTGGGTGGCGCAGCGGTTTAGCGCCTGCCTTTGGCCCAGGGTGCGATCCTGGAGACCCGGGATCGAATCCCACATCGGGCTCCCGGTGCAGGGAGCCTGCTTCTCCCTCTGCCTGTGTCTCTGCCTCTCTCTCTCTCTCTCTCTGTGTGACTATCATAAATAAATAAAAATTAAAAAAAAAAAAAGGGAATTGTCACCTGGCAGGACTCCTGGTGTTCAGGAGACAGAGCCCGGAAAGCCAGAGGTGTGTAGAGCCTTAAGACATCATCGTTGACTCACTCACTCGCTCAGGCTACGTGGAGAGCACCTGCTATGTGCCAGCTGCCTCTAACCCTGCAGAACCAGCTCTGAACCAAACAAAGCCCTCACCTTCCCGGAGCAGACATTTCTGATGGGGGGTGACAGTGGACACGGTCAGATGTGGAGACGCACTGCTGCGGACAGTGGGAGAAGGGAGTGCGGGCCTGTGGCAGGTCTGGGCCAGAGGTGCTTAGATGGGCCAGAAAGCCACCTCCTCACAGACCCCTCCAGGATTATAAGCATTGACGTCTGTGTATGTGTGTGTGTGTATGGAGCAGGAGAGAAGAGGGAATCCTTGGAAAATGTCCTAACCCCAAGAGGGAAGCGGGTTGTGCTGAGTCTGCATCAAGGAATCCTGTGGCAGAGACAGCTGTGACTCACTTAACTGGAGTGGGGGCTACAGGCTGAGCCAGACCTGCAGCTGGAGGTCCATGCTGAGGAACAGGCGGGAGAACCTCTGTGCCCTCCCAGCTCCACTCAGATGAGGCGCTTGCTTTGGAGTCTTAGCCCCAGGCCTGTCCTGAGCTCACCAGGGACCTATAGCTGTAGCAGCGAGACTTTTCCTTGGAGCAGGTTCTGGCAGATGAAGGCAGGGATTGGAGTTGGAATGATTCTGAACCCGGTCCCTCCTCCCTCTGCTTCGTAAAAGTCACAGGAAGAGGCTGGCAGCCAGGTGGGATGGAAGAGAGCCAGCATGGGGTGGCGCTTCTCCCCTCTGTTGGCTGCCTTGCAAAGTCTGAGCGGCCCGCTCGGGTGTGGCAGTGTGAGCAGGCTGGTTGGGTGCCCCTTCTGGGTGCTAGGATGGGGCTGAAGGAGGCCTGGGATGCTCAAGATCGATTCCTGCCCCAGCCACTATTTCTTGTTGCAGCTGGATGAACAGCAGGTGCTCACCTAGAAACAGTTGAGCACAGCAGAACAAAGCTGGACAAGGCAAGCGCCAAGTGAGCAGTTGTAAACATCCCGAGTGGAGTCCTCTCTCCTGGGGAATTAGCTCAGGCAGGGAAAGGGCACCTTAGATGCAGTCATTTGCAAGCATACCTACTGCCTGTCAGCCTGGCTTCACCACAGAGCCTCTGCGGGCAGGGCAAATAATAGCTCTTGTCAGTGGAGGCGGGTATGGCTTCCCCGCTGGGTTTTAGGGTACGAGTTTCCAGCAATTGGATTCCGTGGGCTGCCCTTCCCGGGGCTTTCTGATGTGTCCTCCTGGCCCATCTGGATCTCCTCCCCATCCCCGCTGATCCCTTCTCTCTCGATTCCCTTTCTCTAAGTGCCCTCACCATCTTAGGGAACAACCATTTCCTAGTTATTAGTCTGTCCTTTTGGAATTCATCATGCATTTCTTTTGAGTCCCTGCTGTTTGCCAGGCTCTGGGGCCAGAAGCTGCAGTGGCTGCAGTGGTGGCTACTCCAGGTAGGACTAAATAGGGAGGGAAAAGCCTGGGCCTGTGTTGGGGTGGGAGCAGGAGCGTGGGCCCCTCTCTGACCCACACATATCTCTCCAGTAAGACAGGCTTCTTGAATTTGCAAAGTGCATTGTTACACTTAAAATGCTGTTCCATGACTTTCCTGGTCCATTGATGAGTGTTGCTTTTAGAACTGAGCTGAATGGTTTAAGTTGTCTGTACTGGGGCTGGTGAAGCCGATGGCTATAGAAGGTGGTAAAGCCGATGGCTGTAGAAGGTGGCAAGATATGTGAACAGGTGGGAGATGAAGGGACTTCCTTAAGCGGCTGTCATACCTGGCAGGAAAAGTTTCTCATGTGGTTTAGTCAGAGGGGACCAGTGGAGACCAGTGGCTGAGATACCCTCACTGAGCCCATGCTCAGTGATATGGAGAGAGGGCCTTGCACGGGCAAGGGTAGCTGGCTGCCCCTGGCTGGCCATTGGGCAGACTTGGCCAAGTATGGTGAGGTTATGAGGAAAGCCATGAGACAGATGAGGTCACTGAGGGGCTGATGGAGGCCACAGGGGAAGCCAAACCTTGTTGAGGTTGAGGTGAGGAGCAAGAGCCAGAGCCAGGACAGTGGCAAGCAGCAGGATCGCCGGGAGGGCTCCCGGAACGTGGTTGCTCAGGTACCCGCAGAGTCTTGATTCAGTAGGTTTGGGAATGGGGCTGAGAATTTGCATTTCTAACTTGGGTGGTGCTGATGCTGCTGGTCCGAGGACCATGTTTTGAGATCCATTGATCTAACAGGAAGGAAACCAAGTTAGATGAGATTAGGCAAGAGCACTCTGTAAACAGTCAATGGCACCAGACAGACATTTCTTATTAGGAGAGTTGCAGGAGTGTACATATTGCAGACGCGGCACTTCACTGAAGCTTTCTCCTTTCTCCCTTTGGCTTTTGTCAATACCCGGTCAGATTTCGTATCCCCGTCAGCATTGTAGAATGTTTTCCTCTTATCCTGGTCAGACGGCATATAGCCGGTGGCCTATGGCACACATTTGAGCTTTAAAAAACCCAAACTTGCTTGGGCCTTAGGCAGAGAGTCTGAAGTAATGATCCGGGAAGGGCCAGGTTAATCAGTATTTTTTTTAAACACCCCCAGGTGATTCTGATGAGCTGCGAGGATGGGGAGCCACAGATCTGTACTGTAGTTTGTTCTTCTTCTTAGAATGGGCTGTCTACCCACTAGGCTTCTGGAGACTTGCTTTGTCCAGAGCTGTCCCTGTTGCCCCTCGTGTGTAGTGATACACCCTTGTCTGCGTGTCTCTTGACCCGTGTCCTTTTGGCTACTCCCCTTCCTCCGGGTCTCTGAATGCCCATCTATAGTTAGGGCCTTACCGCTATTGAGAATTCCAAGATACCAGGCTTTCATTGGGCACCAGCAGGTTTTACTCTGTCAACACCTTCCTGAGGACCTCAGGTAACAAACAGTTCCCGACATTCGTGTCTTTCAGTGATGCCGAGAGTAGAAAATTGTGCAAGAAGATGAAAGTTGACCTGAGCCCAAAGGACAAAAAGGTTGAATTATTCCATTACCAGTAAGTACACGTGGGCATTTCCAATTTTCAAGTAAGTGCTGAAAGCTTTCATTGCTATTCCTGTGAAGGGTGGTTTTTAGTTAGGTTAATTTTATTTCGGAATGATTTTTTTTTCCTGTGTTTACAGTTTCCTTTTTTTTTTTTTCTTTTAAATCCTGAACTGTGTTCAATAGCTGAATGTTATTAAGATGCTGCAGGAAACCAAAGGTATGTATCTTCACAACCATTCTTAAAGTTAACACCTTTTTCTCCTCATTTGACAGGGATGGTGCATTTCATACTGAATATAACCGAGCTGTGACATTTAAGGTAAATTTACCTCCCTCATTCTCAGCAGAGGTAGAGTCTGAACGGATGCCAAAAGCCTGGCAGGTTCTCTCTGAGAGAAGGAAGGGCAGATTGTGCAGATAGCTCTTCCAAATGACCTGAGGGATTCTTATCTCCAGAGCACGTGTCAGCAGAATAGCTGGAAAAGTTTGTAACTGCTAACACAGTGAGGATGACCGGCCTTGTAGATAAGTGGGTGAATCTATCAGCAGTCATCCGGCGAGGCACCTGACGTTGGGTCTCTCCCCTTCCAGAGGCCTGGATCTCCCTCTGTTCTGGCCTGAAGCCCCCCCTCAACTCTGAGGTAGCGTCTATACTGGCTGTCCGAGGTGGCGGGGTGGGGGTGGGGGTTGCTGTGCCCAGGTTAGCCCAGAGTGGGACACAGGCAGGTTGGCACCTGTCAGCTGATGCAGCTTGTTTCAGGTGACACGCCGATGTCACTGAGCTACAGATCCAATTTAGAAGTAGATGGAGAAAAGCATCAACGAAGAAGGTGTGGGGAACCTGTGACCTGCAAGTGCTGTTACCACAAAGCAGCGGCCCCACCCCACATCCTTCTCTGGCCCTTGGAATCTCCCCCTTTGGCGTACCCATTCGGCCTGTCAGACCAGGCTTCTCCTGTGTCTGGTCAAGGCAGCGTTCCCCTGCCCCAGCTGGGGGCCGCGTGTTTCTTCTGTTCCCAGCATAGGCGGAACCTACTTTTTCAGACTCTCCTGCTCTGCCGCAGGCTGGGTTGGACCCCATGCTCCTCTGTCTCCCCGGCTCCATTCTTGCATGTCTGTCCATCTGTCTGCACAGCCGTCAGCGCCCCACTCCTCTGCCCTTCTTCCTCAGCTCCCTGGTCGTTTCCTGTTTATCCACCAGCACTCGTTCTTTTTATAAGTCGCTACAGCTTTTACCTTATACAGACTCAGCCTGATTACTCATCCTAACACCCACTTAGACACTTAGAGAAAATTCTGCCGTCTAGAGCTGCTTAAGCCTCTTATTCTGTGTTAAGACGTCAGCTGAAGTCCTTCCTGGGAGGGCCTGAGTGCTCCCCAGGAACAAGGTGTGGCTGGGCAGGGTGGGGGAAGTGCTGCGTGGTGATGGAAGGTGGGATTGGGGCCTTTTTGCTTGGTTTTGGAGCTTGTGCTCAGTGTACATTTAGTGGCTCCCTCTGAATAGTCTGTCCTGGAATCGTGGAGCAAGAAATAGCGGTTGCTCAGAACTGTAGGAGCTGGGAAGGAGCAGGGAGCCCGGGTAGGCTGAGCTTGCCTATGTGGGGAAAGCCAGGTCCTGGCCTCTATCTACCCCCTTACAAAGACCAGGTGTGTGGCATCTGCTCACTCTGCATCCTTCCTGTGGTTTCCACGTCAACAGGCTAGAGAGGAGGAGTAAGGGTTGGACAGGCTCACAGTCTTTAGTGGAAAGAGAACATCCTTAGGCCCGGGGTCCCCAGAGCCCACAGGGCCATTAGGGACTGGGGTAGAGTCCCTGGAGTTCTCCAGGGCAAGAGTAAGTGGCATAGTGTTTCCCATGACTGCCTGGTGGCTTCTGCTCTTCATTCAGCCAAGACAAAGCCATTTTTGGTCACAGGTTGGTTTTCTTCTCAGAGATCCTCCTGGGCCTTGATGTCCAGAGAGACAGAGGAGTCCCTTGTAGGACTGGGCGCGTGGTCGCAGACTCATGCTCTGGCTGTTGTTGCTGTCATGCTGGAAGATTTGGCAGGGACCCGGTCACAGTCACTGTGCTGTGGCCCCTAAAGAAACCAGAGGCCAGACAAATGAGAGTAAAGAGGGTGAACTTCCTGTGTAAGTGCCCTTTTGCTGGTCAGCAGTCGGTGCAGCAAAATCCTTATTACATGTAAGTGGTGAGGACCAGAGGTGCCTGGAAACCAAAATTCAGATGACCCTCTGATGACTGTCTCCCAAGGCCGTGTAGCTATGAGTGTGGCTTCCTAAGCCACCAAGATGTCCCAAGAACCAAGATGTGAGTGTGGGGCCATTTCCCTGGGATTCCGAGCACCCAGAACAGGATGACTGAGGGAGGGAGTGAGGCATTCCAGATGCTGCTCCCTGTAGACTTTTCCACTTAAGATCTTGCCGGTCAGGTTAATTTGTAGAGAACCTGTGGATGGGACTATTCAACTTCAGTTAAACGTGAATAATCTCCACCTGAAAAGCAAGTATGATTATTTCAGTTATTACATTAGAAGAGGTGTCTTTTTACCCTGATGCTGAGGAGGGGCTGGTGGTGGGGGAATGGGAGACGGTGCTCAGCCTTTAACTCAGCTCGTACTGGTATGTGGACAGGAGCCCCCTGAGAACAGTAGTTCCTAACCTATTTCGGGTTCCTAATCCCACTGAGAATTTACTGAAAGGCATGGATCTTCTCCCTAGAAACAATCTGTTTGTATAAAGTAAGTGTAAAATGTTGTCATGTGGGTAAATGTAAATGCTAAGTAAAGTAACCTATAAAGTACGGCTTTCGTATGAGTCTGGGGTCTCACAGACTCCTGAAGGCTGCCATGGGCCCTGCATTGAGAACCCCTGCACCAGGTGTTTCTGAAACAGGTGGACACCTGGAAGCATCTTTTTCACATGGCCTAGGCGGGCAGGTGCCTCTGCAGCTGTGGGTGAGCATAGGTTTCAGGAGGCCCTGACAGCTCCGTTTTGGCTGCGTCATTGTAGCAGTGAAGCTTTGACAGGGACAGAGGAGAGGCACATCTGCCTTTGCCATGGTGGAAATGGCCCTTTTTCTCTTCCCAGGAGGCATTTCCTGGCTCCATTTGGACAAACAGGGACCATTACCTGAATGAAATTCTACAAAATCTTACCTGTCTCCCATTCTTCCATGGTAGCATTTTCCAAACAGAAGTTTCCAGAACTTAATAGGCCTCACTGAGGTCCTGTGTGTGTATGACCAGGGGATGGGCTGAGTGGACAGCCTCGCTGAGAAAGTGTTTCCTTGTCTCACCTCAGCCTACCTTCCTCCCATCACACTTTGTCATCTGCTCATTGGAGCTTGATTAAGTGGACAAGAAGTCACAGAATCTTGTATCAAATTGGACACTGAGGGGCTCTGTGTGTTGACATGTAGGTTAAGGTTGGAGGGATGGAGGTTGACTGGTTTCTGGTACTCTTTCCTGGCCCTCACAAACTAGGAGCACCATTTCCCAGAGTGATTATCTGAGGGAAGGGAATGCCATTTCTGTCCTAGACCAGTGAAGTGTGGCAGGGGCCGAGGGCAGTGGAGGGACATGGGCCCCGTTTCCCGCCCCACGTGCATCTTCCCCAGAGGGAGTGAGATTTGTGTCGGCTGTCCACATGACAAAGGCTAGTTAAGCCCTTTAACCTGAAGGTCTTTATCAGATCTTCATCCTGAGCCTCTAGAAGGAGGGTCTTCAGGGAGAGAAGTACAACTGGTAAGCCCCAGAGTTGAGCACCCTGCCCGGGGGCTCTCCAGCCTGAGCCCCACAGAACATGCAGGATTTAACACGCTACCAAACCAGTTTACATCACAAAATACCGAGCAGGTGACAAGCAGGTGTGCTTACCTGCTTGTGCGATTGGCAGGTTTGGTGCATGAAGGTGGAGCCCTTGGACAGGACTGGAGGCCTTTATTCAAATTGATCAGAGAGTTTCCTGGAGATGAGACCTAGTCGAAGCAATTCACTGAATAAGCCGGTGAATTGTCTCAAATCTCTTTTCTGTCCATGAAGAAGCAGAGGTGTGGATCAGCTGACCAGAGTAAGGTGTCATGCAGCTGAAAATTTTGGTGGCAGTGGTGGGAGTGCATTTTTAGGGCCCTCGCCAGTGATGGCAGCGCCCCCCTACCATTTAGGTTCCTGGTTTCCCCACTTTCCTCTTTGCCTGGCTAAAATGAGTTTTCCTGGGGTGTCTGGGGGGCTCAGTCGGTTAAGCATCTGCCTTCGGCTCAGGTCGTGATCCTGGGATCCTGGGGTCTACCCTGCTTGTGCTCTGTCAAATAACTAAATAAAATCTTTAAAGAATATATATAAACCGAGTTTTCCTTTCTGATTCTTTCCTCAGTCCATAGTGGCCTTTCTGAAGGATCCAAAAGGGCCCCCACTGTGGGAGGAAGATCCTGGAGCCAAAGATGTTGTCCACATTGACAGTGAAAAGGTAATTTGTTCCCCATAAATTCTGGTAGACCCTGGAAGCCTCCCCCAACCTGGTTCTCCCTAGGAGAGATGCCCAAGGAAATGAGAAATGGGAGTTTTTGGGGATGAGTTGTGCTTTCTTCCAAGGGAGCTGGGCTGCCAGGCCCCTCATATTTGTTCTTCCCGGCTCCATGAAGGAACCCACAGGAGATCACAGGCTGGCTGCCTGAGAGCTTCCTCCATTCTTCACTGCCTTATTTAATGTATTTTAACGTGTTTAGATTTTCCTCACAGGAATAGCCATTTAAATGTCCTTTCCTTATTATGTAACCCAGTCATTGCTGGGATTGGCTGCGTGTGTGTTTGTGTTTTTAAAAGTGGGTTTTGTTTTTTTTTGTTTTGTTTTCTTTAAGAATAATCTCAGAGGTTGGGTGGGATTTCTGGAGACTTGGGTCAGGTCTCTATAATTCTAAGTAATGTAAATTTGAACAAGTCATTTAATTTCTTAAGCTTTCATTTCTGGATTTAGCTAGGATGTGGGGGGGTCAGGGTCGAATGGTAGTTCTGATTTATAGTCTCCATACAACCCTGATCCACCTTCTTTCTAAGCCTGCTCCCCCTACCTCAGTGTGCATCTTTATTCATGTATGTGTACCTTGCCTGGCTGTGCCTTCATATAGGATGGGCAAGACCTTCTTTGTTATTTACCCAGTGGTCTGTGAGGCGAGCAGTGCTGTTTGTAAAAGAAAGAAGACTGTCCTTTTTTTTTTCCTGAGTGAGATACTGTTGACATACAGTAGCATGTATATTAGTTTCAGATACATAACTGTGATTCCACAATTCTATGTATTATGCAGTTCTCACCATGGTAAGTGTGGTTACTCTCTGTCACCATACAAAGTTGTCGCAGTATTACTGACTATATTGCCTATGCTGTACTTTTCATCCCTGTGACTTACCTATTTTATAACTGGAAGTTTATACCTCTTAATCCCCTTCACCTATTACATGTATCTCCCCACCCTCCTTCCCTCTGGCAACCACCAGTTCTCTAAATTCATCAGTCTGTCTCTGGTTGGTTGGTTTTGTACATTTGTTTTGGTTTTTTTTAGACATATATGTGGAATCAGATGATATTTGTCTTTCTCTATCTTGACTTATTTCACTTAGCATTATACCCTCTAGATCCGTTCACGTTGCTGCAAGTGATAAGATCTTTTTTATGGCTGAATAATACTCCATTATATTTATATACATATATATGTATATATATATATACATATATATGTATATATATATGCACACACATGTCACATTTTTATCCATTTAACTATTGATAGATGCTTGAGTTGCTTCCATATCTTGGCTATTGTAAATAACGCTGCAATAAACGTAGGGATGCATATATTTTTTCTTTTCTTAAGAATTTTATTATTTTTTTAAAGATTTTATTCATTCATGAGAGACACAGAGAGAAAGAGAGAGAGAGAGAGATAGGCAGAGACACACAGGCAGAGGGAGAAGCAGGCTCCATGCAGGGAGCCTGACATGGGACTCAATCCTGGGACTCCAGGATTATGCTCCAGGCCAAAGGCAGGCACTAAACCCGCTGAGCCACTCAGGGATCCCATATATTTTTTCAAGTTAGTGTTTTCATATTCTTTGGGTAAATACTCAGCAGTGGAATTACTGGATCATATGGAATTTCTATTTTTAATCTTTGGATGAATGTCCGTACTGTTTCCATAGTGGCTGCACCAATTTATATTCCCACCAACAGTTCACAAGTGTTCCTTTTTATCTACATCCTCGCCAATGCTTGTCATTTGTTTTTGTGATACTAGCTGGAGAACGTTTGTTCTTATCTTGATAACATAAAATGTACTTTTTATCTTCCTCTACCTTTCTTCCCTTTTCACTTAAAATTATTGACCCTTGATGCTTGTTAGCCCCAAAGAAAAGGATGCCGTTTATACTTCCTGGGGAGGGATCATGTGTGATCATTGTGGCCTAAACCAGGAGGTCTGTGGCGATTTGAATTAAGGGGCTGGGCATCAACATTTCTCTGGACTAGAAAGTGCCAGTATCATCAGGAGGTGAAAAGCAGGGGGGCAGCCCGGGTGGCTCGGTGGTTTAGCGCTGCCTTCGACCCAGGGTGTGATTCTGGAGACCTGGGATCGAGTCCCACATCGGGCTCCCTGCATGGAGCCTGCTTCTCCCTCTGCCTGTGTCTCTGCCTCTCTCTCTCTCTCTCTCTCTCTCTCTCTCTGTGTGTGTGTGTCTCATGAATAAATAAATGAAATCTTAAAAAAAAGAAAAGAAAAGAAAAGCAGGGGTGCCTAGGTGGCTCAGTTGATTAAACATATGACCCTTGATCTCGAAGGTCTTGAGATCAAGTCTTGATCCGAGGGCTGTGAGTTCAAGCCCCACATTGAGTTCAAGCCCAGTTGGAGCCTACTTAAAAAATTTTTAAAAAAAGGATGTTGGGGACAAAGGAAGAGGGGCAAATGTCAGGAGGTGGTGGTATCTGTGCTTGTAGTTATGAATAAACAAGCAGCCTAGACTCACTTTTGCTCCCCACTAGATTCTGTGATAATGCACATTTCTGAACTTTTGGGAAAGTGATTGCCTGCCGCCTCCCTCCCCTAAGATTTACTTCTTAAACTCCAAAGATCCTTCTTCTATAACTAGAAATATTAAACAGAAGGAAAATTGTTTTCGCATCTGTAGACAGTACTCTTGTTACACGTGGTGCTGCTCTCTCTCCTGTAGAAGTCTAAGGTATACCTGCTTTTCTCCTGATAGAATCCCCACATAAAATACCTAAAAGCTCCAAATTCAAGTTGGAATTGCCGATTCGTACTTGTAAGCTTAGAACTCCACACTGTTTGAAGGCAATTAAGCATCTTTGAATGTAATGTAATATTTGTTACTACCCGGGGTATGAAACCAAATTGCTACAGGCTCAGAAAAACCTTTTCTTTTCAGATCTTTACCAGATTTTTATCTCCAGGGATTTCAGCAGATCATTTTCAAAGCATTTGCATTTTCTCCCCGTAGTCAGGGTCAAAGCTATTAGTCAGTAATTCTGTCTTACAGTGAGTAGAATTATGTAATTCTAGTTATGTAAACAAGAGTGAACCTTTTCAGAATTTATTATGAAATGTTTTGAATGCCTGCAAAATATTTGTAATACTTTATCTAACTGAAAAATTATAAGTAATACATATGCATTGTTGAAAATTTAGAAAACACGGCTTAAGCATAAAAGAAAAAAAAAAAGTTACACTATCCCTTCCCATTGAGAGGTACCACTGCTGGTATTTTCTCTAGCCTTCCAGGCTTTCAACATAGTGCATATACATAAATATTTTTACTCACAAAAGTGTCATTGCATTTTATATGCTGCTTTGTAACTTGTTTTTCCCCCCCACTTAATGTAACATGCATATCTTATTGTGACGTTAAATATTCCTCTTCATTGTTTTTAATGATGCACTAGTATTCCAGGGTGCGGGATGTACCCTCATCTATTTACCTAATGCCTTGTTGCTGCCAGAAAACTGCTTTTTGTAATCTCCTTTTATTTTCCTTATTATTCAAAAGAGAAAAACCTCTAATTTTCTTCTATGGAAACTGGTTAGAGAAGCAGATTATTTTAATCAAAACATGCTCCGTCATTGCGCTTCTCTGCAGTCCTTGATAGATTTGCTTTTTCCCAAACATCGTTGACTCTTGTTGGAAGAAAGGTCTCCAGCCTTGCTTTACACTGAAGTCTCTCCATTAGCACTGTTGTGACCACTTGTCTGTTTACATTTATTGTATTTATTTAAGAAATAATTGTGTATGGCCTAATAACGCGCCAGGCACTGTTCTAAGGTTTTAGAAATACAAATGATCTATTTAGCTCATAATCCCCAGGGCCTCGGGGGCACACCTCATCTGTATGCTCCTGGGAACATGGACCGTGGTGGCAGGGCTGGGGAGAGAGATTAGTGGGTGTGGGTGAACCCTGTGTTACCGTAGGGAGCAGATCCCCATCTGGCCAAGTTGGGCTACAGGATAAGAACCAGCCTCCCACAACCAAACTGCTCCATAGATCACATGGAGGGGCAGCCTGGTGGAGCCGCATGGGGCACAAGCAGCTCCTTACAGTCTTGGAATTATTCAGGCAGAGCTGAAAGTAAAGCTGGTAGCCTGGTCCTGACTACTTCATCACACTAAGTGACCTTGGGAAAGCCACGTGCTCCGCTGGGGCCTCAGTTTCCCCATCCGTAATGTGCGGCAACGGTATAGATTGTCTGGATCGTCCAGCACCTGACCAGCCGTAACTCTGACCACAAGCCCCAAATTTCAGGTCAGACCAAGGCATTTCTCTTGCCAAGGGCCCCTGTGGGGATGTTGCCTCCTTGCCCTATTATTGGTTATTGTGACCTATTATTGGTTATGTGACCTGCCGTGTTCTCTGTTTGTGCCTTAGGACTTCAGACGGCTCCTGAAAAAGGAAGAGAAGCCGCTCCTGATGATGTTCTATGCCCCCTGTGAGTGACCGGAGTTAGCTGCTCAGACTCTTGGAGGGGCAGCTGGGGGTTGGGAGGAGGGGGACTGGGAACTAGCCCCAGCTCTCTTAAAATGCAAATTGTGTCCTTCACCCCACTCTCTGTGCCTCTTTGCCTCTTCTTGCTCCTCCATTTCTGCTGCGCACATCAGTTTTTCTCTCACTAGAATCAGCATCCTTCTGCCCTCACCCTGAGCTCCTCCCAGGTACTCCCGCTGTCTCCTGTTCCTCCACCCCTCTGCCTCCTGGGCCCGAAGCCCTTTCCTGCCAGCTGTGTGCCTGGGGGAGCCATGTGCTTGGTGGAGCCATGAGCTGGGGGGAGCTGTGTGCCTGGGGGAGCCGTGTGCCTGGAGCAGCCTTGTGCCTGGGGAGCCGTGTGCCTGGGGCAGCCGTGTGCTTGGGGGAGCCACGTGCTTGGTGGAGCCGTGTGCCTGGAGCAGTCATGTGCCTGGGGGAGCCATGCCTCTGTCTCAGCGAACTCTCAGACGTGCTCCTGCTGCTCCTCACCATTCAGAGCCTGGCTGGCCTCCCGGGGAAGCTCTTTGCCCAGCTCTGGCTCCTGCACACCTCTGCTCGTGCCACCTGGGTGGTGTCGGGGGATCAGGGCCAGGGAGAAAAAGGCCTCATGTTTTGGTTCAGTCTCTAGATAAGGCAAGAGGGCATAGGAAGAGCAGAAAGATCATTGAGATGACAACCAGAAGACCCTTAGGTTCTAATTCTAGCTGTGCCACCCATCAGCTGGGTGACCTTGGTCAGATCCTTCACCTCTCCGCCCCTCAGGTTCCATTTCTATAAGAGAAGGGCTTGGATCAGAGCAGTGACTTTCAGAATTTTTGCCTGTATTTCATTGTATTCATGTAACAATATTTTTCCTTGCAGCCTAGCACTATAAGTATGACTTATAAATACTTATAGTAAATAAGTTGAATAAGTCAAACTGAACAAGTTTTACAAAATCATACCTACCCTTACTACTTGCCATCCACTCTGCCAGATGCAGGACACACTATTTTCTTTTTCTCTTTCGTTTTATTTAGAAGATACTGTTTTTTCCTACTATTTCATAACCCTCTAATAAAGGGTCCGCAACCTCTGGCCCATGGACTGTCCACCTTTTTTGTTAAGTTAATTTCTGTTGCATCATAGACATGTTCATTTGCTTACACATTGTGTGTGGCTGGTTTCAAGCTAAGCAGAGTTGAGGAGTTGACGGTGTGTTCTACAAAGCCTCTACTCTGCCTGGAGCACCCCTGTAGTCTAATGGGTCCCAACCCACAGATTGAAAAACCTTGGATTATTACCTCTATAAAGCCCCTAGAGCTGTGACTCTCTGTACTGCGTATGTGCTTCAGGAGACCGAAGACCCAAAGGCTGGAGAGAGAGGGCCATGCATGATGGGAGCCCTGGCCTGCCCATGGCTTGGATGAGTGTCAGAGGCTATGGCATCAGGATTCTACTTAGTTTTTTGGGTTTTTTTCTTTTCTTTTTTTTTTTCATTTTGGAATTGGTATGTTTATTGCAATCTCAAACACAAGGCACAGTATAGGTATCCAAATCAATTATATATCACACTACCCGGAAGACATAAGGCATATAGCATATGCCATATTTTCTCTTTCCTTTTTTGTTTTTTTTAGTTATATAAGTTTCAGGTGTATCACATTAAAATTTGATATCTGTGTATACAGCAAAGTGATCACCCCCCAAAAGGCTGTTTACCATCCATCACCCCACAATGGGCCCCTTTTACTTACCCCCAAGCCCCTTTCCCCTCTGGTAAGCCACTGAACTGTTCTCTGTGTCTGTGAGTTTGTTTTTGTTTTGTTTAGATTCCACATGGAAGTAAAATTATGGTTTTTTTTTTTTCCTTTTTCGTTCTGACTTATTTCACTTAGCATAATGCCTTCAAGGTCCATCCGTGTTGTTGCAGGTGGCAGGAGTTCATTCTTTTTTTATTGCTGAGTAGTATACTGTTGTATATATATCCCACATTTCTTTATCCGCTCATCCACTGTTGGATATGTACATTGTTTTCATATATTGGCTATTGTAAATAATGCTGCAGTAAGCATAGGGGTACACGTGTCTTTTCAAATTAATGTTTTTGTATTCTTCGGAAAAATACTCAGTAGTGGAACAGCTGGATCCTATGATAGTTCTGGTTTTAATTTTTTTGGGAATCTCCATACCGTTTTCATAGTGGCTATACCAGTTTACATGCCTACCAACAGTGTACTATTGGGTTCCTATTTCTCCACATCTTTGCCAACATTTGTTATTTCTTATCTTTTGGATAAAGGCCATTCTGACAGGTGTGAGGTGACATATCATTGTGGTTTTGATCCCCGTTTCCCAGGTGATTGGTGATGTTGAACATCTTTTGTCTGTTGGCCATTTGTATGTCTTTTTTTGAGAAATGTCTGTACAGATCCTCTGCCCATTTTTTAACTAGGTTTTTTGTTGTTGTTGTTGCTGAGTTGTATGGATTCTTTTTTTTTTAATTTTTTTTAAATTTTTATTTATTTATGATAGTCATACAGAGAGAGAGAGAGAGAGGCAGAGACACAGGCAGAGGGAGAAGCAGGCTCCATGCACTGGGAGCCCGACGTGGGATTCGATCCCAGGTCTCCAGGATTGCGCCCTGGGCCAAAGGCAGGCGCCAAACCGCTGCGCCACCCAGGGATCCCCAGTTGTATGGATTCTTTATGTACTTTAGATATTAACCCCTTGTCAGATATATGATTTGCAGATACATTCTCCATTCAGCTGGTTGCCTTTTCATTTTGATGATGGTTTCCTTCACTGTACAGAAGCTATTTAGTTCGAAGCAGTCCCATTTGTCTGTTTTTGCTTTTGTTTTCCTTGCCTTTGGAGTCTGAGCCACAAAAACATAGCTAAGGAGCTATGTTCATGAGTCAGAGCTTACTGCCTGCATTTTCTCCTAAGAATTTTATGGTTTCTGGTCTTATATTCAAATCTCTAATCCATTTTTTTTATTTTTATTTATTATTTATGATAGTCACAGAGAGAGAGAGAGAGAGAGAGAGAGAGAGAGGCAGAGACACAGGCAGAGGGAGAAGCAGGCTCCATGCACCCGGAGCCCGACCTGGGATTCGATCCCGGGTCTCCAGGATCACGCCCTGGGCCAAAGGCAGGCACCAAACCGCTGCGCCACCCAGGGATCCCTAGTTTCATTCTTTTGCATATGGCTGACCAGTTTTCTCAACACCATTTTTGAGGGGACTGTTCTTTCTTTGCTATATGTTCTGGGCTCCTTTCTTATAAGTTAATTATCCGTGTACGTGTGGGTTTATTTCTGAGCTCTCAATTCTTTTCCATTGATCTATGTGTCTGTTTTCGTGCCAGTACTGTACTGTTTTGATTATTATAGCTTTTTAATATAGTTTGAAATTAGGGAGCATGATACTTCCAGCTTTGTTCTTCTTTCTTCTAATTACTTTGACTATTTGGGATCTGTTGCAGCTCATAAAAATTTGAGAATTATTTGTTCTAGTTCTTTGAAATATGTCATTGGAATTCTGATAGGGATTACCTTGAATCTGTAGTTTGCTTTGGGTAGTGTGGACATTTTAACATTAATTCCTCCAATACATGAGTGTGGAATATCTTTTCATTTATTTGTGTCATCCTCTATTTTATCAGCATCTTACAGTTTTCAGTATACATACAGGCCTTTTACCTCCTTGGTTAAATATACTCCTAGATTATTCTTTTTGATACAATCTTAAATGGGATTGTTTTCTTTATTTCTCCATCTGATTGTAATTAGTGTACAGAAATGCCACAGGTTTCTGTATATTGATTTTTTATCCTGTGACTTTACTAAATTTACTTATTAGTTCTAGTAGTTTTGGGGTGGAGTTTTTAGGGTTTTCCATATATAGTATCACGTTATCTGCAAGTAGTGACAGTTTTACTTCTTCCTTTATGATTTGGATGCCTTTCATTTCTTTTTCTTGATTAATTATTAAACTAGAATTTCCAATAATATGTCAAATAAAAGCGGCAAGAGTGGACATACTTGTCTTGTTCTTGATTGTAGAGGAAAATCTTTTAGCTTTTTCCTATTGAGTATGATGTTAGCTGTGGGTTTGTCACATATGACCTTTATTATGTTAAGGTATGTTTTTTCAATACCCACTTTGTTGAGGGTTTTTATCATAAATATATGTTGAGTTTAACTGAGTGCTTTTTCTATATCTATTTTGATGATCTTATGACTTTTATCCTTTGTTTACATGGTGTATCATGTTGATTAATTTATAGATGTTAAACTATCCTTGCATCCCTAGAATAAATCTCACTTGTGCAGTATGATCTTTTTAATGTATTGTTGAATTAGTTTTGCTAATATTTTGCTGAGGATTTTTACATATATGTTCATCAAGGATATTGGCCTATAGTTTTCTCTCTTTGTATCTTTGTAGTGTCTTTGTCTGGTTTTGGTAGTATCAGGGTGATTTTGGCCTCATAAGATATGTTTGGAAGTAGTCCCCTCCTCTTCATTTTTTTGGAAGAGTTTGAGAAGGATAGGTATCAAATCTTTGAATGTTTAGAAGAATTCATCAGGGAAGCCATTTGGTCCTGGACTTTTGTTTATTGGCAGATTTTTGATTACTGATTCAATCTCCTTACTAGTAATTGGTCTATTCAGGTTTTCTATTTCTTACTGATTTAGTCTTAGAAGATTGTATGTTTCTAGGAATTTATATATTTCTTCTAAATTGTCCAATTTATTGGTGACATATTGTCCATTCTAGTCTCTTAGGATCCTTTGCATTTCTGTGATGTGAGTTGTAACTTCTCATTTCAGTTCTGTTTCCTCTTGAAAGCCTGCCTTGTATTCCCCTTCTTGAGAAATTCTTTGAGCAAAGACCCCTCCCATTTACACCCAAGTGATCATGCCTCCTTGGGTGGCTGCCCTTCTCTGTTCTGGTGGTTCCGCCTGACTTGGGCCTATGGTTTATTCACCATGACAATAGCCTCTCCCCTGCCTCTGTTGACTGCTGGGTGTCCGCCTAACCCAGCCTCTTCTTAGACTCCTTGCTTGCCAACAGAAAGGAGTCCCTAGTGTCCCACTTCTTGTTAGATCTGGCTCTGTTCAGGATGGTTTGCACTTTAACCCTGGGTCATTCTCTTCATTACGGCTCACTGGTTGGCTTCACCCCTTTTTTTCCCTTTGGAGGGATCTTAACTACCCATCTGTGAGTTGCTTCAGGAATTGCCCTGCCTACCCAGCCCCTGGAGGACAGGGCCTCCTGTGGTTTATCTTAGAACCCTTCAGAACTCAATGCATTGGTTAAATGAGACTAAGAGTGTGTATCAGTGTACAGTTTGTGTCACGAGGCAGGATCATGGTATAGCCATGTGGCTTTCAGTATATGACACTGGTTGATCACTTGCAAAGAGTGGTTCCCCAGCAGTTTGCACTAGAATGTGCGTGCCATCTCTCCCCAGCCCCTCGCCAGGCTGTCTGGCAGCGTGCCCTCCTCAGCACAGCAGGCAGGGAGAGAGGCGAGTATAGTTACTGTCTTTATATAATGGAAAGCTGGGGTAGGAAAGGTTAGATCCCTTGTCACTGTTACAGAGAAATTAGTAGTTGAGGAAGGAGGGAGAAAACTCTGTTAAGCTCAAATTTGTGGAGGGGTCAGCAGGATGGCCTGCTGGCTCCCAGGTAACCCCAGGACTCTTTTATTGTTGTTTTTATTGACACAAACTTGTACCTTTATTATATTAGTCCACTCAGGCTTCATGGCTTCATAATTCAGCTTATTCCTGGAAACACACCAATTCCCTAAGAGGGAAGTCTTTTAGGACTCTGATCCTTTGATCATGTTTGGGGTGAGTGAACCCACAGGCAGTGGGATGCTTTACTTGTGACAAGGAATCCAGGACCTACTGCTTATTCCATAAATGTTTGTTGACTGAATTAGTGAGAAAATAAAAGGGTGACTGCTCTAACTCTGAGGGTTGGACAGTGACAATTAGTCTTATTTCTTCCTCTGCCTCTCAATCGAATCCATTGAAAGATAAATGCAGATAGAGATCACAGTACCAGCTCTGTTTTTGGTGAAGTTAAATTGGAAACTGGCTCAGCCGGGAGCTTCTTATTACTCTTCCATCACCTCTTCACCTCACTAACTTCTCCCAGAACTGCTGGGCTTTGCCCACGGGGAGTTTGGAGGGGGTGGGGGATCTTGCTGCTGCTGGCTGGGGACAGCAGAGACTGAAGAGAGACAAAGCCCCTGTGGGGACAGTTTGTAAATTCAGTTCCTTGACTGATGAACATGGCCTAGTGGGCATCAGAGTCAGACTCCCACCACCTCATCAAGTCACTAAGTAAAGCGTGGGTGGATGCAAGTGCCCCCGTCCTGCCCCAGTGATCTCCCCCTGCGAGTACTGTCCTGCCCACCGTGGAGGGGTTTCCTCACCGCTGCAGACCCACCAGGGGCAAGCGCTCTGGTCTCCCCTGCTTAGTGTGAACCTGCAGGGCGCTCCATTCCACTCCACAGGTGGGCGAGCTGGGGCTCAGACCAAGTGCCAGGCATGCACAGGCAGCGGACCCTCAGGGGGAGATGCAGACCTAGGTCTCCTACTCCTCAGTTGAGCTGCTTCCTCTGCTGTGTGACATCCAGTCCGGAACACGGGCACCTGGCTGTGTCAGCCTTGTTGTCCCTGTTTCCATCCTCTGTGGATTCCCACAGCGGGGACAGTGTCCCCTGACAGATATCATGCTCCTGTCTTCATGACACTTGTGGGGATGGTGCCGTGTGGGCTGCTGGAGAGAAGTACATCTTGTCTTCGGAGGCCAGATGCTGTGGGCTTGTGCCGCGTGCTGACCTTGCAACAGCTCCCAGCCCCCTGAGTCTCCCTGAGCCCAGGCTTAATGTGCTGGTGTGTGTACAGCATGTGTCCACCTGTCTGCCCAGGGGGTATGTCAGGGAGGGACCATGTCAGAGTAGCCTGCGTCACATTTGGTCCAGTAGACTTGGTGCCGAGGAGGTTCCAGTGGTCCCACTCATGGTTCTCCAGCATCTGTATCCAACCCGGTGGGTGAGAGCACCTCTCTGATCTCTATTACTCTGCCCACAGTCTGTCAGGGCATTAGCTAAATGCGGATTAGAGCCTGTCAGCCCACCGCTGCGTGGCCCTTTCCCCACCGTGTCACGTTGAGATGAGATCCAGTCTGACATGGGCTTCCTAGGCAGCTTTGGTGTCCACGGCCTTCAGGTGCATCTCAAAGCCTTTTTGCAGCAGAGCAGCTGTCAGAAAGAGTAACAGCCTGTCACGTCAGAATTTCTTATGTCTGAAGAAACTGGTGCACGTGCCCTGTGGGATCAGTGCCGAAGTGTGGCCTGCTCGGATTGATGCGGGGGCGGGGGTGGTTTTGGATCAGGGTTACTCTGAAGTGGTAGTGGATCTTTGGGACCTGCCTGGCTGTCTTGGCCCTGTGTTCCCCAAGGCTTGGGGGGGGGGCCTTCACCATCCCAGAAGAAGAGTGCAACCGTGGGAGACCACAGAACCCCACACTGGGTGGAGCCAGAGACATCACAGGATCCTCTGGTGTCGGAGCTGGAGGGGGCCTGAGGTTGTCTGCTCCAACCCTTCTCATTTGCCAGAGGAGCCATCGCCCAGAGAGCAGTGGTGACCTGTCCAGGGCTGTGCAGTGCATGAAGGGAAGACAGGCACTCAGGTGTGCTGACCCTGGCCTGGCGCTCCGCCCTCAAGGCCAGGGCCAGTGCTTTCAGACCCAACCCATCTCCACTCACTGCCTCATTATTCTTGTTGGTGTAAGAAACAGGGCATGGAAATCCCAAAGCTCATTGTATCTGTGGTTGTCCGGTTTTCTTCTTAATGGCATCTGATTCTATTTCATTTGTAGCCTCTGACTGGGCAGGAGGAGAGGCTGTTAGCCGTGCTTTCCTGTCACCTATTCTGGTTCCCTGAATTCCTCTTGAACTCATTATCAGCCCTAAATTACTCTGTGCTTTGTGCTTCTCCAGCCTGGTCATGTTTGTTTAGTCCCACATTTATTGAGGGACTGACTGCTGGGCTGTGTCCTGTTTTATACTATCAAGATTGTAAGCTCTTCGGAGGGCAGGGCCTCTGCCTCCTCTTGCTTCTGTGTTCCCAGGCCCTAGGGCAGTCCTGCCCTCCTGCAGGCTGGATCATCGTTTGCTGGCAGAGGCCAGCCTGAAGGGAGGGAAGGCTGGGCATAGGGGCCTGGCCCCCAGTGTAACCGAGTCTGCTTTCTCTCCTGCCTGTGATTAGGGTGCAGCATGTGCAAGAGGATAATGCCACATTTCCAGAAGGCCGCGACCCAGCTGCGAGGCCACTTCGTAAGTAAGGCCCATGGGCCTGGCAGAGCTGGCCAGCTCCTGGGCTGCTCCCCCTCACCTGGAGAGTCGGTGGTGGGAGGAGGGCAGGCTTGCGAATTTCGAGGACTTACTCTCCTGCTGCTACTCCTGCTCCTTGGGCACATGATCCAGCCTTGTCCTTGGTGGATGGTGAGAACTCTGCAGGGTTGCTGGGACCAGGAGAATTTGGAGCTTGTCCAACTAAGGCCAATGATGAAATCACCAGGAAACCAGCAAGAAGCACCTGGTTTCTTGGTGGTGGTGTTGGGTGGCCAGGGGCCATCAGCAAACCATCAGGGCTCCAAAATGATTGGGGCTGGACTCCAAAGTGGGCCAAGGCTGCTGGTGCCGGGAAACCCAGTGGCAAAGAAAGGGGCATGGTGACCAATGGTAGGCCCAAAGCGCAGGTGGCTTCATGGGCAGTTTCCTGCCAGGCTTGCCAGGGAGCTGGTGCCTGTGGGATGGGAAGACAGTGGAAACAACAGCAGAAAAGAGGTCGTCCAGGTGGGGAGCTGGAGACCTGAGCTTGCAGGTGCTCTCTGAAGGAGGGTGTGCAGAGTGTGTGGGGATGGGAAGCAGACAGGAGGCAGGGTTGTCTCGGGGATGCCCACCTTTCAGAGATAGGAGTGGGGAGAGGAGCCACTGAGAAAGCAGGGCTCGGGGAAGGAAGAGCAACCAAGATGTGCAGCAAGGGGAGGGGAAGCCGGGCAGTACAACCTCACCAAGCTGAGGACCACTGACTGATGGTTCTGGTCGGCTCTGTGTGGCCCCCACCTGCCAGCCTTGTCTCTTCCCTGTCATATGTCTGTCCAGCTTTGCACTTAACCCTGAGCCCCAGAGATTTGGGAGGGAAGGCTGTTTTTGTTGGCGGCAACACAAAAAGAATTGCTGGCTCCTCCAGGGAGCATGGGAAAATCCATACCCTTTATGAAAGGTTGTGGGGAGGAGAGCCATCATGGTGGGGCTGGCCAGAGTCCCACGAAGGGAGTTCTGAGGTCTTAAGACTGAATCATGATATTTACGGATCAAATTAAGTTGGTGATTAGTTCAAAGTCAATTTAAAAAGTTTACATGGCAGCACCTGGGCATGGTGACAGCCCCACTAGCCTCGCTGGCTGCAGCATCGGGTTGCAGAGAACCGGTGCTTTCTCTTTTGACCTCATTCTGAGGTGACACCAAGGTCCTGCTTGTTTCTCACTAATGAATTTTTAGCAACTTGCCTAGAGATGTTTGGCCTTGGGGCACACGTACATCATTTGGGGGAAGAAGTTTCACTTTGCATTTTTGGGCCTCAACAGATAGCATATTTCATGATTATTTCGCCTGGAGAAAAGACTTAATTACCCAGTGTTCTCCCTCTCCACACTTGCATACCCTTGGAAAACTCCTCCCTCAACCTCCTGTGTGGTGTGCTAGTAAGTAGTTAAACAGCTCCAGGCCCAGATCACAAGTACCTGGCCACCCCCGTCGAAGCAGCTGAGGTCTTGGTGCCAGTCTTGTGCAACTTCTGGAAGATTCTCAGCCAGTGCTTCATCTACCTGCCGAACTCAGTGTTTCTCCCGGCCCCTCCTGTGCTCCCACAGAGCTTGTCCCTGCCATGCATGGCCGGGTATGCTCATCTTTGCTTTTATTCCAGATCACTTTGTTCACCAGTTGATACTAATTGTAAGATGATTTTCGCACTGTAGTGTGAGCTTCTTGAGCACTGGGGCTCTGTTTGGTTCCTGTCTGTTTCTTTAACACAAGCACAGGGCCAAACTCATAGTGGTACCACATATGTGCTGATAAATGGGTGGATGAGTATGTGGCTTATCACTCCTGGGCACGTTTTATTTTAAGCTCTGCATTTACATAAAAAATGATCTTCCTCTCTCTCTCTTTTTTAAGATTTACTTATTTTTGAGAGAAAGAGCATGCACGAGCAGGGGGAGGGGCAGAGGGAGAGAGAATCTCAAGCAGATTCCTCTCTGAGTGCCGAACCTGACACACAGGGCTGGATCCCACCACCCTGAAATCATGACCCGAGCCGAAACCAAGAGTCAGACTCTCAACCAACTGAGCCACCCTGGCGCCCCTGATGTTTCTCTTTTTAAAGGAATTTGGAGTATCAGTTATTAAGGACAGAAATAAAATGGGAAGGTTGTTAGTGGGACGAGGGCTTTCCCTTTGACCTTGGGCTCATAGAGCTCTATGAAGCTCTTTCTCAAGATTAGCCCTGAGGATTACTTGTTCTAAGGGTACCTGCTGCCAAAAAAGGAAAAAACAAACAAAAAAAAACCCACGCCTGCTTCTCCTGCTTGGACAGAGACAAGTCCAGAGACATAAAGAGTGATCCTCCCAGTTCCCTAGACAACATTACAGAAAACTCAGTGGGATCGTCTGGGTGCCTGGAGAGCGTGGCTGGTCAAGCCCAGCTTTGGCCAGGTGTTAGTTCCATGGCCTAAGGCATCTGTGTTGTGGGAATTCATTCATTTCCTTGCCTCTGTGTTTTCTTGCTTGGGATACATTTTGTTCTGTCTCCTAGGAAAGCACCTTTTCAAAGTTCTCAGCCTTTCCCAGCTCCATCAATGAGGAAAGGTCTGGCTGCACGCAGCCCACCTGCTGCAGGGCCCCCCCTGCAGCCACAGCTCCCCAGGAAGAGGGTGGCCAGGAGCATGATTCCTTTCTTTTTTTTTTTTTAAGATTTATTTATTTATTTATTCATTCATTCATTCATTCATTCATTCACGAGAAACACAGAGAGAGAGAGAGGCAGAGACACAGGCAGAGGGAGAAGCAGGCTCCATGCAAGGAGCCTGATGTGGGACTCGATCCTGGGTCTCCAGGATCACACCCAGGGCTGCAGGAGGCGCTAAACCGCTGCGCCACCAGGGCTGCCCCACATGATTCCTTTCTGTCCTCACACACAGGGCAGAGATGGGCCACTAGTCCCCTGAAGTCAGAAGCTTGCCCCCTCAGCACTGCTGAAACCGAGCTGGACTAGCCGCTCCTGTCTCCTCTTCATCTCTGGCATCCCTTTTTGGCTAGCCACGTCTGTGGCAAGGATCAGAAACCTTCCTCCCCTATAGATTTCTTGGGAGGTATCCAACTTGATGATGTCTTTAAGATGGAAGCCAGGCCAGGTCAGGATGCTCAGCCTTTGCCATTTTCCAAGCTCAGATCTGCCTCTCTTTTGCTGTCATTAATGTCTGGTGACTCATCGGTGTCTGTCCCATGCACTGCTGCTAATTGGCAACCTCGTCAGCAGCCGTTGCTGCTTCCTGTCTCGGAGCTGCCGTCAGAGTGCCTTCTCTTCCCAGCTTTGCTAGCTGCTGAGGTCCACACGGAGTCTTTTGTTAACTTTGGCCATGATGGGCCATCTAGATGTGAACACCATGACATGAGGCAGTCATGGTCACAGACTTGGGAAGATCAGACTCTGGCGCTGGCTCTTACTAACCAGCTGGGAGATCTTGGGCAAATAGCCTTGGAGTCTCTATTTCCCTAGCTCTAAAATGGGGATGATGGTACAAACCCTGTCTACCTCACTGGGTTGTTGGGAAGAGCAAGCGGCTGGTGTGTGGAAACAGCTGTAACCTACGGACACATGTGATTGACCCCCTCCACTGCTCTGTACTCACTGTTCCTCCCACTCAGTAAATGAAGGTGCTCCCGAGGCTCCTCTTTTCAGCCTCTTTTCTTATCAGCAGAGTGGAGCAAGGGCTTGGCTCTGTGCTTTCCTTGTGGCGATCTCTCCGTCTGTGACTTTATCTACCTCCACGGTGTCAACAAAATGTAGTTCCATGGAGCCTGAGTCCCTAAGTTCCAATACCATGTATCACACTTCCTGCTTGACATCTTGGTCTGGGTTTTTCTCCCCACGTCCCAAATGCAAGATGTCTAAACTAAAATTCAGTGTCTTTCCATCCAGGAGACTGCCAGCTGACTTTCATGACTCTTCCCAAGTACCTCAGGCTCCTCTGCCTACATGCCTGTTTTGCCAGGGCCTTCATCATGTATCTCTCTCCCTCATATCCTTCATCCTCTCTGCCCATCATTCTGGGTCAGGCCCTGGTTAGCCCACGGGGAGATTGCTAGAGACTGCTGACTTCTCTCCCTGACCCATGACTTGCCCCTGATAGCCTGACGTGTGTATATTTTTTTAAAAAAGGGGCGCCTGGGTGGCTTAGTTGGTTGAGTGTCTGGATTTTGACTCTTGGTTTTGACTCAGGTCATGATCCCAGGGTCCTGGGACTGAGACCCGCTTCAGGCTCCCTGCTCAGCAGGATGTCTGCTTCTCCCTCTGCCCCTCCCCTCATGTATGCGCTCTCTCTCTCTCTCTCTCTCTCTCTCTCTCTCAAATAAAATAAATAAAATCTTTAAAACTACTGCAGCTGGAAAACCCTCCAGCATCTCCTGAATAAAGTCCTAGTTTCTTAGGGATTAAATCCTTTTCCAGAGTGATCTTCATGAACCTGTCCAGCCTTCTCTTCCTGCCCAATTCTGTGTCGGACAGTCCTGTAAGCCAGCATATTCCCTGCTTCTTGGGCTGCGTCTTGTTTGGTCTCACTTCGATGTCTGTGGAAATCTTACCCTCCCTTGAGCATTAGCTCTGTGAAGCTTCCATACTTATTCCTATTAGATCATGAGGCAGAGCATGTCGTGCCAACTGAACAGCACCAGCACATATGGCTCCAGGTTAGGCCTTGTGGCCTTAACTTTTACAGTAAGACCAGTTTTGCCTCATTTGGCTTTACAGACACCAAAAAGTGTTTGTATATAGTTCAAAACAATATTTATCTCAAGGCACCTGGGTGGTTCAGTCAGTTAAGCATCTGCCTTCACCTCAGGTCATGATTTCACGGTCCTGGGATTGAGCCCCCATATCCAGCTCTCTGCTCAGCAGAGAGTCTGCTTCTCCCTCTCCCTTTGCCCCTCCCCCTGCTCATGCTCTCTCTCTCTCAAATTAATAAATAAAATATTTTTTAAAAGAGTTAAAAAAATATTTATCTTATTAACAAATGCACCCAGGAGGCACAAGAGTACTACAGAAACTCAGAGAATTAAAAGTTCTTCATACGCAAAGGTGGTTTGGAAGGGCTGTGCAGGAAGGTGGGATTTGATTTTGCCATAAAGGATGAATAAACCTTTGGTAGAAATTGAGACATGGGGAGTGGGTATCCTAAGCAAAAGGACTAGAAGATACAAAGTAAGGGTCAGGGGAACATAGCATATATTCTGGAAATTTGGGCAGAGCTTCATAGTAGTATTAATGAAAATAGGTAACATATTTTGTTTATTAATATATGTTTTTAAATTTAAACTCAATACATAATGTATTATTGGTTTTAGAGGTAGAGGTCAGTGACTCATCAGTCTTGTGGAACACCCAGTGCTCATTACATCATGTGCCCTCCTTAAAGTCCATCACCCAGTTACCCTATCCCTATTCCCACCCCAGGAACCCTCAGTTTGTTTCCTATGATTAAGAGTCTCTTATGGTTTGTCTCCCTCTCTGATGTGGTCTTGTTTTATTTTTGCCTCCCTTCCCCTATGCTCCTCCGTTTTGTTCCTTAAATCCCATGTATGAGTATAAGTGAGACCATATGATAACTGTCTTTCTCTGATTGACTTATTTTGCTTAGCATGATACCCTCCAGTTCCATCCATGTCATTGCAGATGGCAAGACTTCATTTATTTTGATGGCTGAGTAACATTCCATTGTGTATGTATACCACTCTTCTTTATCCCTTCATTGTTGATGGACGTCTGGGCTCTTTCCATAGTTTGCCTATTGTGCACGTTAACAGCTAACATATTTTGAGTGCTGTAGATACTTTACCTGTACTACCTCACGGCAATCACAAGAAGTGGCTCCCGATGAGGAAACTGAGGCACACAGGCAACTGACTTGTTGAAGGAAATCCATCGACTGAGTAGGAAGTTAGGACCCAAACCCAGCATCCTGACACCCGGGTCTGGGATCCTAACTGCCGTGGTATATTGCCCGCCTGCAAGGGGTCTTAGACACAAGCGGTCCAACTCCCACCCTGTGCAGGGGTCTCAGACTGTCCCATTCCCAGGAGAATAAAAAGCCTAGACCCTTGCAGGTACACTATTAAGGATTCTGTAAGAAAGAAGAATTCAAAAATAAGATAGGGACCGTATTGTCTTTGAATGTGGAATTAGATGCTAGCCGGTATTCAGTGGAATTGAAAGGTTTTGTGCAGGGAAGTGATGTAAGGATAGAGGAGGACGTGGAAGATTAATCTCATGGTAGATGTACACCGACACTAGGGAGATCAATTAGAATAAAAAAAGAACTTTAAAGTAGACAGTTATTACTGGAACAGGCTGCTGAATCAGTCTGGGGAAATGAACAGAATGGTTTTTAGAGGATCCCAGGGCTTCTGGTTAAGTTCTATTTCAGGCTTATTCACCCCGTGTTCTTTGCAGCATCCCACAGATGTGGGGGATGGAGGGAGTCAGTGATTTAGGAAGCATTTATTGTGTGCCTACTGTATGCCAGGCATTGTGCTAGATACCTAAAATTGGAAAGACAGGTTTAGGTGCCTCTAGGGAAGGCGCTGCCAGAGGCACAGGTGGTGTCCATCACCAGGAGAATTGGTAGGAAATCAAGAACTTAATGATTATTGAACACAGTTTTGTGCTGAATCCTCTGACGTGGGTCCACCTCATTCAGTTCTTTTAAGAGGCCGATGATTATTTTCATCACCCACGTCTCCCGCACAAGGAGCCTCCGTAGAGTGAGTGACTCGCCCAAGGTCACACGATTGCTGAGTGGACATGGTCTCCTGAATCAAGTCTGTTGTCCACTTGAAAGGATGGTTCTCCTTTTTCCTCTCCCTATGTTTCCTTGTATATTGTTCAGCAAAATAGCTTCCCGGATTTCTTCTCTCTGCTTCTGTAACTGCTCTTGGCTCTTTGAACCTCTTTCCCCTCTCCTCCATGCTGCCCTGCTTTGTGGAGCACTCTTTCTGTATCTGGCCACTCTGTCTTCATTCTCTGGTAAGAAGAGATTCAAAAGGTCCTCTTTCCAAGCACCTGATCCTGCGCTAGAAAAGAAGATTCCTGCTTCAGGGAAGGAGTTTTAGGTAACTCTGGGTTGTTCTTAGTATTTAGTAAGACAGCTACTAAAATTCTCCTTTCCTAGTTAGGGGTGTCAGGTATAGGGACCCCTGCAACCAGAACAAGTTTAGACTTTGGAGATGGTCCAGTCAGACCGAAGGTGATGGTTACAAACAGGAGGGGAGAGGTAGGGGACCTAGCCATCTGGAAGGAAGAGAGTCAGGCAGGTGGATTGCCATGAGAGCCACACTCTCTACTTGGCCACATATGAGCTGTGAGGTCTGAGAACGTTGCACAGAAAGCCGAGGTGGACAGATTGAAGACAGGCCATGAGGACGTTGTGATCCCGTCACTTAAGAGAGGAATAGTACAACCCTCGTTGATATGGGCAGGGAGAAGGCATCATGTGTACTTGGGAGGCAGTAGCCCCACTCTGGGACCTGTTGGAACTTGGTAGCAAGGCCAGGTGTCTTGCTCAGCCCTCGGAACTCTGGTTTCCCTCTGGGATGACTCCCCCTACAGGGCAAGTGAAAGGAACTTCTGATACAGAGGGCAACCCCTGGCCCAGACCCAGCATCTTCCAGAGCTCTCAGTCATTCCCAAGCTGGGTTAGCTTGCCTTGCTGCCCAAGGCTGCCTGTCACCCTGTGAGGCTCTGTCCCCTTCATCTGTTTCTGGCGGGACAGATGGATGGGCTGTGCATGGACCTGTGGGGTTGTCTGCGGGGCGGGGCGTGGATAGACCAGTTCTCCCTTTGCTCCCAGGTGCTGGCTGGGATGAACATCTACCCCTCGGAATTTGAAAACATCAAAGAGGAGTATAATGTGCGAGGCTACCCCACCATCTGCTATTTCGAGTAAGTCCCCTGCTTCCCTTCGGATGCTCACTCCCCTCCGTGACGGCGTTTGCTTGCCTGGCTGAGCCCACGTTTGTCTGTCCACGTTTCACAGGAAAGGACGGTTTCTGTTCCAGTATGACAACTATGGATCCACGGCCGAGGACATTGTGGAATGGCTGAAGAAGTAAGTGGGACGGTCGCCTCAGGGCTGTGTGCCTGGAGGGGAGGGGGGTGCTCAGCTAGACCCCAGGGCGGCTCCTGGTCCTGGGGCTGAGGCTGGGGAAGAGAACCGGGAAGGGAAAGATCTCATCGTGCTTTCTGGGTTGCTTCCAGGTGAGGTTGGGTCTTCGTGGGTTTAGGATATAGGAATCGGGAGGATTTGGTGTGACTCTGACCATAGTTGACTGCATTTCAAATCATTTTATCCCCTTTACTATCCGATGGATAGGGACATTTCTCATCTGGGATGTCAGTTCGGAGAGAGGCTCACGGCAGGTGTTTCTGAAAATCGGATTTTCAGTTGAACACTTATTTCAAACACAACACTATATTAGGTGCTATGAAGCTCCTAAGAAATACTCTGATACCTCAGATTTGCAGAGTGCTTTGCCATTCACGTGCACTCCCCACAGACGCTGCTTCATGGCAACCCGTGATGCTTGGTTCTAATGTGGTTAGATCCTCGTGATCCAGAGCACCCCTTACCTGAACCCCTACCCTGCTAGGTATGGGACTCTGGCATGACCCTGACTGGTGTGTTGGATAGGGAGTCTGGCTCCCCACCTCGTCTCCCACCATGGGAGCTGGGGAGGGGCCACCTCTCCTGGCAGCCTCCTGGGGCCATCCCAGCTGAGCACTTACCCTGCTTGCTTTGAGTTCTGCGTGTCATCAGTGTGGCACTTACCAGTCACTGCCCGTGTGTGGCTATGTGTGTGTATTTCTTGGAATAATACCAGCTAGCATTTTTTGGGCTCCACGTCGTGGCTGACCCTGTTCTAAAGCCTTTATGTGGATCTCACGTAATCCTCAGCACAGCCCTGTAAGGAAGACATCGTTATTAGCCTTATTTAATGAAAAAGGTAGCAGAGCACAGGGAGAAGGGGCTTGTCCAGGCTCCTGCAGTAGACAAGTAGCAGGGCCAGGCTTGCTCCTGCCCTGGACAGCAGCTCCCCTGAGTTCTGGTTGGAGCCCCCTTCCCCTTCCCCAGTTGCCAGCATGGTGGATCTTCATTGACGTCATTACCCAAGGGGAACAAGGTTAAGGAATTAGTCATCCGAAGATAAGGAGGATGAAAATGTGTGTTTTCAGAACGGGAAGGAGGATTAATTTTTGTACCCCTCCCCCACACAAACGAACAAAGGAACAAACTGTCAGATTCTAAGGGTTGAAGCTCTCAGTCTTCTGTTCCGTGGGTCCCCAGGAGATAAGATACAGCAGTAGCATCCCGTTTGCACAGCGCCTTTTGTTTCTTGGAAGCATTTTCTTATCTCTGTCCCCATCTATTCCCTCATTTCCAGCTCCTGCCCAGGAAGGGGGGTGAGGGTGCCATTCTCCTGTGTTCATTGTTTTAACCTGAGCCTTCACTCCCCTGTCTTCCTTTTACATTTGATAATAAGCATGTCCTCTCCTTCAGCCAGACACCTCTTACTCTGCTTTGGGAGAAGGTTTCAACAAATAGCAATCTCATTTGTCACCAGAGCATAAAATCTGTCTGCCTCTCTCCCCCTTCTCTAACCTTTTCTGGTTTCAAAATGCACTCGTATCTTTTTGGAAGCATAAGGTTAAGGGGTTTTTTTGTTTTTGTTTTTTGTTTTAAGTGTTGAGAATTGCTTGCTAACCCTACACAGGGGAGCACATCAGTGGAGTCTCTGAGACAGGTGATTATCTCCCCACTGGAGCCTGGCACTGCCCCCTCCCCCCACCCATCCCCACCCCAGCTCCTCCACCAGGCTGCTCTGGGCGGAGAGCTGGAGGCAGCCCCAGTCTGGTGCCTCCCCACTTGTACTTTCTCTTTTCTCCCTCTCCTCACCCCACGTGAGGAGGAAACCTTGTTGGTAGTTCCTGGTTCATCCCTGGTCTCCAGGCTGAGAAGGTTGGTGGGGTGACTCCAGGGAAGGGGGTGTGGCGCAGCCTCTGGGTCTCCCTGGGCAGCCCTGCCCAGCTGTCTGACTCTCAGTGATCACTGGCTCCTCTGAGGGCAAAACTGTAGCCTCCCCACCCCCCGCCCCAGCACAGCAAGAGTAGTGAGCACCCCTTGAAGGACTCCCAGTGAACCCCCTCATCTCACGCCCCAGCAAGACCTAGTAATGTCACTGTGCTGCCAGCTGGCTTCATTTAAAAAATATATATACTTTCTGATTCCAAGGCTCTTCAAGGGAGATATGCTATTATACAAAAACTTAAAAATATATTTAAACAAAAGGAAAAGCTCTTCTCCCTCCCCACCCAAAGATGATGTGTTGTAATATTTTGGTGAATTTCTTTCCAGTCCCCCCCCCCCACCGCCCCACGTGTACTCAGCTCTGTGTGTGGCTTTCCCCTATGTCAGGTGTTTTAAATCTTCACTGACTTTGTCCCACATCCTGGTGGTTAGCAGTGTACCCATATTTCCTTCTTCCCGGCACCTCTTCCCCAGGCCTTCCCATTGGCTGCTCAGGGCTTAGGTATGGCCGAGTGTAGAAGAATGAGAGTGGATCCAGCCTTGCTATAAGCTCTCTGGATGACTTTCAGAAGCCCAGGAGAGAAGAACCCAGATCTCACCCCACCTCCACCCCCTGCCATGAGTGGCTGGCCACTGGGCACTGAATGAGGCCAGGTAGAGACGTTGGGGTCCCAGTTGCAAGGACTCTGGGGTGGGTGCGTTGATCATGGCAGGCGTGCAGGCTCCATGCTGCTGTTTCATGCTGCTGAGTTGGGCTTGGCACCTAGAGGGGATATACACGGTAGTCCATTTTGACCTAGCCACCCCTTTCTGCTTACATATTTTTATTCCAACCAGAAGTGAACTGAAAGCGATCACAAAGTTTTCTTGACTTGTAATGCTTATTGCATCTTCTTCTCTGTGGCACGGGCACGTACGTCAGATAAGGGTCTGATTTGTGGGAACTTCCCAGGAAATCAGAGTCACAGGATTGGAAGGGAATAGAAACATCACTAAATCTGTCCCTAGCCGTGAGCCTTGTCACGTTTGCATTACCTCTAGGACAGATGTGATTCTCTCAGTCCTGCTGAAACACCTCAGAGAGCAGGGCCTTGACTCATGTTGGGGTCACCTACTCCTGCTTGAACGATTCTTTGACTTCAGTTTTATTTTTATTTTTTTAAAGATTTTAGTTATTTATTCCTGAGAGACACAGGAAGAGAGGCAGAGACATAGACAGAGGGAGAAGCAGGCTCCTCACAGGGATCCTGATGCGGGACTCAATCCTGGGACTCCAGGATCACACCCTGAGCCAAAGGCAGACGCTCAACCACTGAGCCACCCAGGTGTCCCTGATTTCAGTTTTAAATGATATCTAGGAACATTCAGGTAGTACTTTAGAAATTTATCAAATATCTTACTCCAGAGCATCATCTGTCTCGATGTACCTGAGAGGTGAAGAAGGGCCTCCAAATACACAGTCCTGTAGATATTTGAAGTCTAGTTGGTTGTCTAGCACTAGAGCTGGTTAAGTGGAGGAAATAGGGCTCAAATTCAGCTCTTCTGAGTCCCAGCATGGCTCTCTCTCCCTCTTATCTGTTGTAGATAGAAGGTTCTTAACTTCCAGTGACTGAAGCTTCTCTGGAACTTCCACTGGTCAGCATTGCTTTTCTTCCTCAGAGCCGTAGAAAATAAATGTTTATTTCTCTTCCTGGTGCAGTCTGAAATATTTGAAGATAGCTGTTGTGTCTCCCCTGTCTTCCCTTCTCCACCTCTACTTCCTTTAGGCATTCTCCTCTCATTCCATCATTTATTCAGAAAGCACTTACCGGGTGTGTGCTGCCCATTAGATGCAGGAGGTCCAGCGGTCAGGGGGGGCCCTGTCTTCAAGGAGACAGATGGTAAAAGGCAGAAGTCAGCAAGAGTGTTTGGCTTCAGATTCCTACTCCGTCCTTCCCTTTGCAGTGGCCCTCTTACCACTATGCCCAGCTTTGCAGTCCCTTCCAGAAAATAAACCATGTCTATGGGGTGGGAGAGGCCTGTTCACCGGGCTGATAGCACGAGGGCCAGGATCTGAGGGCCTAGCTGCTCAGGCTTTCGGTATATGCCCTGTCTCCAGCCCTGCTCCGAGGAGTGGTACCCTGGGGTTCTTCCGAGCCTTCGCCTTTGCTACGAGTGTTCGTGGGGTCCCTGCACCTCAGGTCTCTGCCCTGTTTTGTTAGATCAGTTTCCTAGCTTCTCAGATTGCACTGACCTCTTTTTCTCTCTTCACTGTTATCTTCTTTCCTGTTCTTTTTGCCCCTGTGGGTTCTTACTTTTTTTTTTTTTTTTAAGTCTTGTCCTATTATTTTAGTGGTTTTAGAGTTGTGTTCTCTGTCTTTAGAAGTTTCTCAGGCACTTTCATATTCCTGTACTGCATCTAAGTCACCACTCTCCCATTCTGTGCTCTCACAGGATGTTTAACAGTTGTTTTAATTTTTTAAAACAATTATTTATTTATTCATGAGGGACACAGAGAGAGAGAGAGAGGCAGAGACACAGGCAGAGGGAGAAGCAGGCTCCATGCAGGGAGCCCGATGCAGGACTCGATTCCCAGGACCCCAGGATAAGGCCCTGGGCTGAAGGTGGCGCTAAACCGCTGAGCCACCCGGGCCGCCCCTAGTTATTTTAATTTTTGAACAGATTCCATTCACATAATTAAATAATTCTGTAAAAGATACTTAAAAATGATGCATTAGAAAGTCTCGCTTCCACCTGTGTCCTTCATCCTGTTCTACCTCCTATTCCCTAGAGGCAACTACTTTGATTGGTTTCTATATGCAGATATAAGCAAATAGGGATGACTATTTTTTAGCTCTCCCTACTTTATGCAAAAATTAGTACAGTGTGGCCTGTTCCGAAAGTCCCAGTGGTCTGTCCACGTCAGCACCTGGAGCGCTCTCTTGTTATTCCTTACCTTGCCCGGCCTCCGTCGTGGACGGCCTGCAGCTTATGTAACCATTTCCGACCAACGAGCACTAGGTTGCTTCTAGGCTTTGCCATGACAGATAATCTGCAACGAATACTTCAAACATACACAGTTTTGCATGTGTGCATTTGTATCGGAAAGGAAAATTCCCTGAAGTGGAATTGGTGGTATTTGGAGGCCAAGTATGGGAGCCTAGGTCTCCTGGTGTTGGTCTGGGACTATCGTCTGGCTCGTGACTCATTCCAAAGCACCATTTTGCCACCAGCCCCATCTGATGTGGGATGTACACTGGCTGGAAATGGTTTGCCCTCTTCCTGCTGCTTCCCTCTGCTTGGGCCCAGGGTGGCTGACATTGAACCTGGGCTCTCCGTGGGGTGGGGGCAGGTTACCCTCTCTGCTAGCCACTCGGCAGGGGGACAGCAGATCCCAATGTGTTGGCCATACTCTCTCTCATGATTTCTAGCGCTGGCTGCTGGAACTGTACACTTTGTTCCTACTGTAGGCTCTCCAAGGCAGGAAACAATGGTTGTCTTTCCCATTTGTCATCCTAAAGGGTTTTTTCAAAGTGGCAATTAAGGTGCTCTGGCAAAGATGCTTGTGGCAGCAAAGCAGCTGGAGCTTGTGTCACCAGCAGTCCTGTCCTCCGCTCTGGAGCAACAGAGGGCCCCTGCGCGCCTCTCCCTGGAACAGCTGGTGACGCATTTACCAGCATGTGGTCGTCCTGGGTGGAAGCAGACTCCCAGGAGCTAAGACAGCTTCCTGAGGTTTTCAGCTCGCAGATGGGGAGGGGGCATTTGGACTGCCTCCAAGCCCGACCCTGCAGCATGCTGCCTCTGGGAGAGCCAGATAACTTTGTTCCTGGTTTCTAGAAAGGATAAGTGACGTAGTGTAGATGCTGTTGAGGTGACGGCGTCCCCGATCTTGTACCCCTTGGCCCCAGTCTTCCTCATCGTGACTGTCCTCCCACGCTGGCCAGTGAACACGTTTGCACCACCTGTGTGACAGCCTCCCCTTCCCAGCCCCGGCCCCTTCCCTCGCCCGGATTTGCTCTTTCTCAGACCCTCGGCCTCTCCTTTCTCCTTCCCTCTCGCTGTGCGTACCCCTGCCGCCCCCACCCGGTTCTTTCCTCTCCTGACTCTCTGCCCTTGCCTGTGGGGAGCTACTAAACACAACGGCCAGCTTTGCCAAAGGTCGCTCTTTGTTGTTGCTATATATTCTTGCCAGGTTGCTGAAAGTTTGAAAGAGCTTGAGATGCTATCAAACCCCCAGATTCCTGGGAGGAAGAGGGTTTTCGTGAGTTGCTTAGGGAGCTCGAGCTAAGAGCCACTATTTGTAAGACACTCAACTAAGCCCCTCTGGGGCTCTGTGGGGACGAAGAGGCAGGCAGGGCCAGATCACCCAGCCTCTGCTCCTCCACTGAGGGGTTTCTGGTGAGCCCCTGCAGCAGCCACGCGAGCCAGTGGGGGCTACTGCCAGGGGGCTGGATGTCATAGGGCTGCTCAGGCCCCGGGCTTGCTCTGAGCTCTGCCTGTTTTTGGTCTTCCAGTCCGCAGCCGCCACAGCCCCAGGTCCCCGAGACTCCCTGGGCAGATGAGGGCGGCTCCGTTTATCACCTGACCGACGAAGACTTTGACCAGTTTGTGAAGGAACACTCCTCTGTTCTCGTCATGTTCCACGCCCCATGTGAGTGGAACCTTGCTCCTCCCGCCACATCCTCTCCTCCCTGAGCGTAGGACGGGCCCTGCTCTGGGACGCGAGTCCAGGGAGCACTTGCCTGGTGGATGCCTCCTCTGTGCCAGGACGCCCTGGGGCCAGGCGAGGTCGCGGCCCTCACGGCACACCCAGCCCACCCTGCGTCACCATCGGAGCAGCACCAAAGTCCTGATCAAGTTGCAGTGTTCCTCAGCTCAACCTGGTGGGCCTGAGCGGCTTCCTCTAAGTCCACACGAGTCAGGAAATGCAAGTGAATTTCCCAGAATTGGAGGAATTAGGACTGGAAGGGCCCTTAGATAACCACGTAGGACAGTAATCACCCCTAATCTAGGTGGGGAAATTGAGCCCTGTATCTTGTCCAGCAGCTGAGAGGGCACTGTAAGGCCAGGGCCAGAGATCTCCCAGCATCTAGAATGCTTTCCTTCTGCTTTACCAGGAAGTTTCATAGCCTGAAGCGGCCACAGTGGATCAAGGAAGGGACATGTGTGAATGCTGTAAAAGGTGTTTGCAATAAGGGCTGAAGGGCCTGTAGCTCAAGAATTTTCTAGGTCACTATCCTCCCCATTCCCATGGAGAATGGGAAATTGATTACAATTTGTTTCCAAGAGAGAGAAGGTTGTTCCTAGGGAGGTGAGCAAGGGGGTGACAGCCCCAAGGACATAGAAGTCCTAGGAAAATTGGGCCCACCCCCATTGGTGGACAAGATGGGTCCTCAGCACCCTGGAGCAGGTGCATGTGTTGGGGAGAGCGTGCTCTTCTCAGAGCCTCATGCCAGCTCTCTGGCCTAGTGAGGGCAGGGAAGAGATTGTGAAAAAGAAAAACAAGAAGTAACTACTTGGTGGATCAGCGCCATAACCATCCAGTCCAAGGAGGCACATTCAGTGAGGACAAGACAGTATTAATTCATGCCAACAGTTGGGTATCACCCTCTGGTGAGAAAGTGGCTCCCCACAGGGTCACCTCCTTTCATCTTACCCACAGTGCTGAAAGGCAAGGATGATTAGCCCCATTTTACAGATAAGGGGACTGTCACACAGAAATGGCACAAATTGTTCGCTGCTCCCTAAATGCTATACTGCTCACCCCTGGTCTGCTCTCATCCCCCGACCCCCTGCTTTTTAGTATCCCATGGGTTTGGTTAGTCAGGAGCTCCTCATAAGCCGATCACTACCACAGATTTCCCCAGCAACTCCTTTCTCATGAGTGCCAGGTTCTTAAGAGAATCCAAAGGAAAAGTATTCCTACAACCTTTCTTCTGAATTTCCAGAAAACTGACATAACACGCAAAAAACTAAGTTTCAGAGAATCTCCCAATGAAGGGCCATGATGGGGCCCAAGGAGCACTTCACCCCCAGCCCTGCCAGGGCCTCATGTCCCTAGAGTTGGCGGGACCTGAGAATCTGCAGTGTCTGCCTGGCTGAAATGTGTCCTCCCAGCCCATCCGGGAGCTGCTGATGGAAGCAAATGTGGCAGGAAGTTACACAGCAGGTAGAGTTGGGATCACCCTGGGAAGATCCTAGGTGTACACCCCCGTCGCAGGAGTACAGGCAGAGAGTGGCGGCTGTTTTCAGTCTCCCTGGGGAGCTTCACCCCCCGTCTCTCTGTCCTTGCAGCCCGACACAGTACAGAGCGGTTTGAGCAGTGGTCTGTGGTTTGGGCCTTGCAGCGTGAAGAGCGTGTGTCCCCTTTGATGAATCCTGTATGTTATCCAGAGACAGTGTGCACCAGACAGATGGGGATGTTTTGACTGTGTTCTTTCTTGTCGTCATAGGTTGTGGGCAATCCACTGTAGCAGCTGATGCTTGCAGGGTCCGGGGGCCTAGTGTCCCTCCTTTTCTCTTCCCCTCCTACCCCTACCACATGCTCTTCCCTCCCTGACCAGAAGATCTTGTTCATCACTTCCCCCTTCCCCCACCCAAGGTCGTCTGTGGCATGGTAGGGCTTAATGGATGAGAAAACAAGCCAATGATGAAGGTGTTTAGAGCTAAGTGAGAGAAAGAACTGGAAACCAGATGGCAGCTTTTGTCTTCCCCCATTAGTCATTATTAATAAATATTTTGAAAGCCACCCTGCTTCATGTAGAACCCTGTGGGGGAGGGGCTCTGGCTGCAGATTTAGCAAACGGAGACCTCTGAGGGTGTCTGCCTGTGAGGGAGTCTGTATTCTCTGGTGAGGTGCCCACCAGCCACCCCCCCGCCCAGCTATGCATGTGTGTGCATGTGTGGCTTTCTTTCTGCCAGGTTGGTGGGCAAAAGCATGAGGTAGAGCTTCCTGTTAGGCTCCCATCGAATAATCTCTCTACGCAGGCCCTCCATATCTGGGAGCATGCATGGCCTGTCACCTGGAAGGGGATGGAACGTGTGTGATTTTTGAGAGAATTCAGAACCGAGGAGGGGATGGCTGGGAGTAGAGAGCTCCTGGCTGCCTAGCTGTGCACCGCTTGCTGGAGGGCTCCAGAGGACCCACGGTGCTTGTGAAACCGCTTTGGTGGCATTTGAATGACCAGGAAAAAGGACAAACGTCTGGAGGCCAGGGACTGGCCAGGCTATCCCAGGTTTTCAAAGTGCAGAAAAGGTGAATTCTGGAAATCACAGTAGTATTAAGGTTTCCATTCCAGACCAAACAGGGAGTGGTTTAGAAACAGCCCATATTGGAGACTTAGAAAAGCAAGTCGGCATCTGTCAACACAGAAGACCATAGTTTCTGCTAAGGATTGCTGCATATACTCAGTTTGTCTCTTGTGACAAGATTACTAGGCTGATGAATTAGCATGTCTTTCTTTTATCAAAAGCGAGTGTCTGTTTTCCTGACTGTGATGGGGAGAAGGGACGGGATGGGGCCACCCTGACTGCAGCACCTCCTTGGTGCTGAATGACTATGAGCCTAGCTTGCTTCTGTCGAGAGGGTGGTACTTGTTTTTTATTCAGCAGTTTTGTTAAAACTATAAAAAAAAAAAAAAAAACAAGGCATACTTCTAAATCTGCAAAGGTTAGAGCTGGAAAAAGGATAGCTGGCTAAAATATCGAACAATTGCATTTAAGATTTTTTAAAGACGCCAACAGACTGAAATAGGGCCCAAAGTGAAAAGCTGACTTTATTTTTATGACTTTCTGGCAATTAAAGAGGAATGCATGTACATTTTGTAAAGTGATAATATGGGAAAATACATAGAAGAAAGTTGACATTCCTGATACTCCCAGGAAGAGCCGCAGCCCCTCTTGACAGTGTTCCTTCTGTGCACAGAGTATATGCTCCATGTCTGTTGCTCAAGGTTCTGCTCTGAAAGGCCAGGGAGTAAAAGGGTCTTCAGCTTTCCACCGGACTGGTGCCTGCCCCGGGTGGGGTTCCCTGGCACCTGTAGGTTCCAGAGGCAGAGTACTTGGTTCCATGCCTAGAACTTTGATGGGGTGCATGGGGTGCTACGCTCCTGGGTTCTCGGCAGGAAAGGCACACAGGCCCCTCGTTGTTGCCTGTCATCAGACCTCCAACGGTCTGCTTCTTTACCCTCTTTTCCAGCTTTCCTGCCACTTAACGTCCGCCCTCAGCCTCCTCACCTTCCCTCCCTTCCCCTTCGCTTCTGGCTGGAATGGGTCTAGAAACCTCACACAGACCCTTCTGCATCCTCTGCCTCCGAGGCCTGAGTCATCACTGAACAAACAAGCACAGGCCCAGCACGGCGGGGACCCCTCCACGCACATGAGCTCCAGTTGTGGCCCCGGTCACACCGAGGGAGTGATGGCAGCTGAGGTTTACAGGCAGTCTTGCCCCGTGGACTTTGCCTTCCATCACAGGCTGAGCCTTCTGGGGGGTAGGGATTAGGAGGGGACGGTCTCAGTGTGAGCAGTGGGCTTGGAGAGGAGGGTGTGCAGGGCACAGTGCAAGGGTAGAGCCTGGGGGCAGCCCTCCACCACTCAGCGCTCCCCGTTTGTCGTCCATCTGGCCCTGATTGGGGGGCCTGGTATGGATGGGGGAGGCTGCAGCCCCAGGCCCTGTCCTCGGCCCCCCAGTGGACAAAAACGGTGTCCAGAAGGGGTGTGGCAGCGGGACGCTGACTGTTGCTGCTCCGTGGAGCCTCTTGTCTCGTTCTGCAGCGTCTGAAGGAGGAAAGTCAGACCATACATTGTCACTCGTCTTCTTGTCACTGCGTGTTTTGCTGCAGTCACAGCCACTGCTCCTCCTTTTCCGTGTACCTCCAGGCCTGCAGTAGGCCAGGGGAGGACACGGTGCTGTAATAACACAGCCTCAGTGAGCGTCACTCAAGTGGGGATGGTAGAAGGAACAAAGAGGGGCTCCAGGGAGGGTGCCCCTTCCCCATCCACCCCCTTTCCTTGGCAGCAGGCCCAGATGTGTTCTAAGAAGCGTGTGCTGGAGGCTTCTGGGCCTGGCCTGCCTTCCAGGAGCTGGGCTGCCTGTCTGGATTCCGTGGCAGATCCCTGTCAGACTCCAGATTTGTTGCTTCTTACTTTCTGTCTTATTCTCAAGTAATACGGTCTTTGTAGAAAATCTAGAAAGTGCAGAGAAGTATAAATGACTATGGGGAAAAAAACTACCTATAATCTCATTATCCAAAAGCAACTACTTTTCACTTTTTTGGTGTCATTCTTTCTAGTTTCTTTTTTCCACCCTTGTTTTTAATTGTTGTTGTTGTTTTTTATTTTATTTTATTTGAGACAGAGAGAGAAAGAGAGCGCATGTGCATGAGCAGGGGGAGAGGCTAAAAGAGAGGGAGAAGCAGACTCCCTGCTGAGCAGGGAGCCCTAAGAGGGGGAACCCAGGATCCTGGGATCATGCCTCAAGCTGAAGGCAGCCACTTAAGCCACTGAGCTACCCAGGTGCCCCTAATTTTTTTTTTTTTTTTTAGTTAACAAATAGGTAATTGACTTATTTGATATGTACATTTGTGTAACCATCATGCCATAAAACTCCTTTGTACTATCACTTGTATTTTTTAATTGCACAAATAATGTGAGGATAATATTTTTCCTTAAATATTTTATTTATTTATCTACGAGAGACACAGAGAAAGGCAGAGGCACAGGCAGAGGGAGAAGCAGGCTCCTCATGGTGAGCCCAATGTGGGACTCGATCCCAGGACCCCGGGATCACAACCTGAGCCGAAGGCAGATGCTCAAGCCCTGAGCCACCCAGGTGCCCCTGTGAGGATAATATTAATGACATTTTTGTTCTTGGCAGTTCAAGGTTCAAGGGATACATAAGACTGTAGTGCAAGCAGTGAAACCCCGGCTCCCCACCCTGTCTCCTGACCCGACTGACCCCATTGCTACCAGTGGGCACACCCTTCTTCTTCTGTACTTCTACATAAACAATAGTGTTTTGGTTTGGGTTTTTTTTATGTAAATAGTATCATTTCTGGTCTCTTTTTCCGTGGCTTGCTTTCTTTCACTTACCATTGGGTCTTGAAGATGTTCTTATGTACATGTAGATGTTGGTGTGTAAATCTACCTCCATCTTTTAACCGTTAAATAGTATTTAATAATTGAGATGTAGATTTTCAAATCATTCCCCATTGATAGACATTTGCTGCCAGTCTTTGATTGTTCAAACAATGCAACGAACATTTGTAAACATATGTATTTGGGAACATATCTAAATATTTACGACTACCTCTGAAACCGAAGCTCTGGGCCACAGGATAAGCATGCTTGCGCTTCCATGAAACTGCCAACTGCCCTCCAGAAGGGTTTCAGCACTCCTGGCCGTGTGTGTCAGAGCCTGCATCCTCGCCAGCCACGGACACCGTCAACCTCTTATGTGTCTGCCAAGGTGGGCAAAAGAGCAACTTGTCCACAGCTCCATGGCCTCCAGAGAAATTGAGCATCCTTTCATGTGCTAGTCAGCCTTCTATATTTCTTCTGCAAACCACCTATTGTATGCTTTGCCCATTTTTCCACTGGGGCTTTTTCTTCTTGAGCTGGAACTCTCTACTTACGAACGGTAATCTTTATGTTTTCTGCGTTCCAGATACTCTCTTTGTAGTCTCTTGCCAACGTTAACTTTCTTTATGGTGCCTTTCATTGCACAAAAGCTTTACATTTTGTGTAGTCAAATAGTGAATACAATATTTATGGAGCACTTACTATGGGTCAGGCATTCCTTCTAAGCACTCCCTGTACTAATTTAATATTCACAACAAATCCTATGAGGTAGAGATCATGCTTATCCTCAGTTTACAGGTTAGGAAAGAAAGGCACTAAAAGGTTGAGAAACTGGCCAAAGGTCACTTTGCCAAAAGGGTAGAGCCAAGATTAAAACCTGTACCTCTGAGGCCTGCCTTTCTTCATCCTGACCTCTGGGATTCATGGCTTGCTTGGGAAATCCAAAACACTAGTGCCCTGCATTTTGTTCTAATATTTTTGTTTTTTCATCTCATTCTCTAATTTATCTGGATTCTTTATTCTATTGTGCCAGATGGGAGGAAAGGATTTAATTTTATTTATTTATTTTTTTAATGTTTTTAAGATTTTATTTATTTATTCATGAGAGACACACAGAGAGAGGCAGAGACACAGGCAGAGGGAGAAGCAGGCTCCATGCAGGGAGCCCCATGTGGGACTCGATCCCACGATCTGGGATCACGACCTGAGCTGAAGGCAGATACTCAACCGCTGAGCCACCCAGGCATCCCAATTTTATTTCTTTAAATCCTTTTCTTCATGCATGTTTTTCCTTTACATTTTTTTAAAGATTATCTTGTATTTTCTCATGTTACTAAAAATGCTTTTCTGTGCATGCTTTTTGTGGTCACATAATATTCCATTGTATAATGGCACCGTAAATTACTTAACTGGCACCATAATGTTGAAGGTTCGAGTTGTTTACCGTATTTCTGCATTATAAATCACACTACAGAGAACAGTTTCATGCATAAATATTTGTCCACATGTCAGATTATTTCTTTAGGATAGAAGCCTGGAAGAAAAAATTTAAAAGCTTGTTATCTACATTTTCCACTAATATAAAGGAATTAAAAAAAAACAAGCCTCTTTTTGCACAAAAAGAAGGCTATGTGGTAGATGGAGGCATCCATCAGTGTATGAATCTGCCCCAGACTATCTGTGAGTGTCTACAAATCAGCTTTGTTGTGTAGACAGTTGGAAGCCTTGAAAGAGCCCTGAGGTCTCCAGCAGGTTGGGGTGGGGGCTCATCACAATGTTAAAACTTGAGTGTTTCTGCTAGCATCTGTAGGAGCCCCACTTCCCTGAAAAGCCTCAACCAAGATCCAGGCAAGGCAGCAGAAATGTGGATAGGAAAATCCAGGCTCCTATAGAGCCTCAGCTACAAGGGAGCTGAGATTAACCTGGCCCCCTGGAAAATTCTGGTTCCAGGATCCAGGAAGGCTCTCTAGCTGGTCTGTAATAAAACCATACATGTAATCAATGTAATCCAAAGGCATTGGAAAGCTCGGGGTTGACGGGAGGCTCCCATTCCCATAGCCAGGAAAGAGTGCTTGAGAAGTTGACATGCAGCCTCTGTGCCAGGTCATGAAAATCAGCGTAAGCGCACTTACACAGATGATAAAAACCCAACAAGGAAGTTTGGCAGTAAAACTTAATGGCCTATCAAATCACAATCAGGACACTAAAACGCAGTGGGCTGGAGTCCTGCTCCTGCTTTATAACTCCTCTGGCTGTCCCGCAGCCCACACAGCCAGGACATCCTGAAGGCCAGGCCCAGGAGTCCACCCATGACCCCGGTCTCTAGAGGAAGTGGGTGCCAGCAGGAGATGTTTGCTTGGCCAGACCTTTCTCCTCTTTGGGGCCCTGGCCAGTCTCTTTGTCATAAACTCTCTTAATGGAAGTTTGTTGCTTAGCCTTCGTATCTTGTTCAGGGAGCAGAGGGAATTGATGCTATAAGCAAAAGCCAAGACTGCTCTAGGGTATGAATGAGAAGCTGTAGAACAACATCCACAGGTGCTGGGGATTTCCAGAGATGTTTTTCAGACCTTGTGAGGAGCAGCAGAAATGTGTACGTGGTGGTGGGGAGGGGAGGGTACGTGCACAGTAACTGGCTTGGCTGCCAGTTATACTGAATAGGATGATCTGGTCAAACTGGCAACTATTCAGATACAGGCATGACCATTGCCCCAAAAGAATTTAGTCCGGTTAAAGCTGTTGTGCACAGGTGCAAACCTGAACAATGTAGCTGTGAGGTTAATTGATCCAAAAAGTGTGTGGAGTATCATCCTCAGTACCAGGGATGTGATGGTGAGCTGAACAGCCCGCCGAGCCTATGAGGAAGTCACATTCCAGACGCGATGGACAGGTTCAAATCAGCAGATTCGTCCAACTGTGTTGAGTACAGTTGAGACAATAAACAGGATAGCGGAAGAGAGCATGACATGTGAGGCTCCTGTGGGTTCGATGGTTAGAGAATTTCTCCATGGAAGCGAAATTGGAGCTCAGGCCTGCTGACGTGAAGTGGTCAGCCGTCCCCAGTCCTGGGGGAAAGATCGTGTTCCAGGTAGCCGTACGTGAAGAGCCCTGAGGTGGATGCGAGCTTGGTCTGATAGAGGAGAGCGAAGGCCGCAGGCTGCAGCATGGAGGACGGGAGGGAGGTGACCGGAGCTGAGGTTGACGGTCGGAGAGTCAGGTGGTGTGGCCATCTGAGAGTTGGGATTCAGATCTACCTGTGACGGGAGGCCATTGCAAAGCTTTAGCCAAGGGAGTTTGATCAGATTTATGTCTTGAAAAGATGTCCTGGGTGCTCCTAAGTATCAGAAGACAGCAATAGAACAGTCACAAGGCAGTCCAAAATTAAATGCCTCAGAAATGCATGAATAAGAAGTACTTTGTGAGTAGAAGAGGAGTGGGTGTTTTGGTGGGGTGGAGTGAACGGAAGACTCAAAGCAGGGGCCGGAGCTTGAAAGGGACTCTGTGGAGAGGCCTGGTCCTTCAGGGCAGCGGCGGTGATGGTGAGGAGCGGGTGCTGCTGGACAGAAGGACTTTGGAGAAAGGGTGGGGGGAGGGGGCTCGTGTGGACACAGCAATGGGAACTCCAGCCCAGAAGGTCCACCTTAATCCCATATTGGGGCCCCAGGTTTATCACTTCATCTCTCAGAGTTACCATTTCTGGCTCTAACGAGCTTTGTCTTACCGGTCTCGTTGGGCTGCTAATAAAAAGTGTGGAGCCGCAGTACAGAGAGCGCGTACTTTTATTATTTTAAGGAGAGACCCAGGAGCCTGGTCTGGAAGTTCAGGAGAGAGGCATGAGCACAAGCTAAAGAGTCTGGACTTCTGTGGCATATCCTCTGTCTCTCCCTCCTCTGTCCATGACAGACCTTTCCTCCCAGTGAACGAGCTCTCAAGCTCAGAGTCCATCTCTGGCCCACCACTGGCGGAAGCTGGCCTGTGATACGGAGTCTATTTGCCACCTCAGCAGGGCAGGGCCTCAAAGGGCCAAAACCTGATAAAGGTATGAAGATGAATTTTCTCATCTTCAGTCAATATCCCATATTGACTGGGATATTTTGGAAAGAAATCATGGTTTTGTGTCAGAGGCAATGGCTGGCTTTTCTTTGTCTTTCCTCCCCCATCCCCACTCCTTCCCACCGCCCACCTTGTCCGCGGGCCCTGCGGCCTCCTGGGCTGAGTGGGTCTGACTCAGGCCACTCACTTGCTCCTCTCCAGGGCACGCTGCATCTTGGGTGACAGATCAGCCTCAGGACTGTCTCTGAGCTTCCTTTTCTTGACTTGCCTTCGTGTAAGGTGAGCCTCTACTCCGTCAGTCAGGGAAGGCCAGCCTAGCAGCAGGAGAATGGGGGTAAGTCTCCAGGGGCAGGTTGCAGGGAGCTGTCAGCCTGGATGTAGACCCAGGGTGAGTCCCCTCCTAGAGTTCTAGAACCCCTTCATCCCAACCATAAGCTCCCACAGAATGACTTATTCCTTTGATTTTAGTGAAAACCACCAAACAAAAAAAAAAAAGTTCATTTTAGTATATTCTATGTTATGTCAGTAGAATCTTCCCTAAAATATCTCATTACTCCTGACACATGGGTCAGCGTGAAAGGGACACCCGTGGGGACAACTCTGCGCCTCTGTCCTACCTCCCATGGGAAAGTGAATGCCCCAGAGTCGGTCCTCATCTGCCTTGGCTTTCAACCGGGGAGCCAGTCAGGGGGTTGGGTCCCTATGAAGTTACACATAAATTTGGACTATTTATGCATCAGTGTGGGAGAAGGGGAGAAGCAGCTTTATTAAATTCTCCAGAGTGTCAGTGATCCAAGAAGGCCCAGAGACCCAGCCTGAGCCAAGGAAGACATTTCTCCCTTGTGCTGCGGCGAGTCGCCGCCGCCTGCAGGGAGTGTGGGACAGGCCTGCATGGTGTCCCGAGCCGGGCTGCAGGCCGCGTGCTTTCCGTCTGGGGGAGGCACCGCACGCTCCCTCTGCTTCAGGCCCATTCTGTGAAATGGGCGTCTGTGGTCGTTCCTGAGAATCTGCCTAGAATCTGTGGATGAAATTGTTTCTCTGGGGAGAACACATTTTCAGTTCCAAACAACCAACCTACCACAACGAAACAAAACACCCTTTGTAACCCGATGGCTCAGAAAGTAACAAATGGTTTGTGACAGCACTACATGTTTACTTCTGGAAAACGACATTCTTGCGTTTCAAAGTCATGATGACCTTGATACCCCTGCGGTTCACGGGGTCCTCAGTGGGCTCCAGTCAGACCACGAGCTCAAAGCTGTCCCTCATCCTTGGGCCCATTTGAGAAGGACCGTCAGGCTGGTGCAGCCGAGAATCATAGCTGCTCCCTGGGCCGGCCTCCATCAGGGACGGTTCCACCCATGATCATCTCGTGTCGCCCGAGTGCTCTGTCCAGAGGCAGGGCGGACAGCTCTCCGGCCTGGGAGCTGGATGATGACGTACAGTTTCTGCTGTCACTGTGGGGTGCGGGGTGCGGCATAGCCACTGTTCAACCCCTTGTCCCTAGAAGGGATGGGTCAGCAGACTGAGGACGCTGGGAGTGGGCAGGAGTGGAAAGGACATGGTCCCTGGTGGCACCGGGACTGAGCTCTGTGAATGACCTGGAGGAGATAGGAACTCTTGCCTCGGCCAGGTGCTCACAGAGGAGCCAGAAAGCCATTTCCGTGGCTTCCTAGTGGCTTCTGGAGGCTGTGGGAGGTCCCCTCGGCTAATCCTGGAGAGTCTGTCTGCGTCCCTTTGCCCCAAGTCAGTCGTGAGCATTGCGGTGCTGTCGGCTTCCACACAGCAGCACCCACCGTGAGAAGGCTGAGCTTGGCCCCTGCCTTCTGCTTGGCCTGCTTCCTGCCTGGCCTCCACACCGCCAACGTCCCCTTTCAAGCCATCTCGAGCCTCACCCAGTCTGGACCTCCTCACTTCACGGCCCTGCAGCATTAGAAGCCAGAAAGTACTGTCCACCTAAAACAAAAGCCACGTACAGGGGTACCCGGGGGGGCTCAGTGGTTGAGCGTCTGCCTTCGGCTCGGGTTGTGATCCTGGGGTCCTGGGATCGAGTCCTGCATCGGGCTCCCCGCAGGAGAGAGGGCTCCCCTCTCCCTGTGTCTCTGCCTCTCTCTCTCTCTCTCTCTGTGTGTGTCTCATGAATAAATAAAATCTTTTAAACAAACAAAGAAAGCAAGCCATGTACAAATGTCCTGACATCACTTATCAAAGTGCTTGTTTGCTTTTCAATGTATCAGGTCTTATTATTCATGACATTACTGCATTTGTGTGGTGGTGAGGAGAGGACAGAGTGGCCTTTATACCAAGAGAAGGGCATTTGGAAATGACCGATCACATCCCTGTGCCTACCCTATCATGCGCCCTCCCGTGTGGGGATAACCGGAATGTATTCTTGCTTCTGTGAAGGCTTATTCCCAGGTCAAGGCACAGATCCCCTTCCGCCCTGGGGTGGGGTGATGACAGCCATAGTGGCAGGAAGCACACGCTGCCTGTGGCTATGGCCTCCAGCCACGTGACTCTGGTTCTCCGCCTAGCTCTGCGACTTCTGGCTGTGTACGCAACCTCAGCCAGTCGCCCACCATCTCGTGTCTTAGTTTTCTCATCTGTAAAATGGAGATCATGTGGTTTACACCTTGTAGGGCTGTCGTGAGGCTTAGAGCAGTGCCTGGCACACAGGACCTATCTGTATATGTTCCCAGGATTTTTTTTATGTGGTTACTTCATTTTTGCCTCTTGCGCTCTTTCCCCTTCCCCCACCGAGTGGATTAGGGAAAAGATTTCTTTCCCCTGAGCTGGTGCTTCTTTTCTCTCAAGTATCCCTGGTGTCTGGGAACAGGGCCCAGCTGTCTTCCAGAGGCGGGGGACCTCACTGGAGCCTCCGTGCCATGGGGGTGGTTTCTCTTGATTTTTTTCTTTTTCCCCCCACAGGGTGTGGACACTGTAAGAAAATGAAGCCAGAGTTTGAGAATGCAGCGGAAGTCCTCCATGGAGAAGCAGACGTAAGCTTCCTTTCCTTGACCTCCCCCTGCCATTTTCCTTTAAAGAATCAATGACAGGGACCATCCCGGTGACTTTGCCCTGCAAGCTCCACAGCCACTGTCCTGGTCCCTGGAGGTCTGCAGTACTAAATTGTCCCCAAGTACACGTCTTTGATAGGTCGGGCCCCTACCAGGGATGAAGGGGTGCAGAGAGACTATAGGGTCGTGTTCCCACTGCCAGCCATGGCTCTGGGGTGAAGCCCCCAAGTTCACCCTCTTGTCTCTGGGACCGTAACTGTGGGGAACAGCCGTAGTTTGCACAGCCTGATTGCTGGGGCAGATTTAAAAGTCCCATTTCAGCCGACAAATGAGAAATAATAGACATTCCAGTGGACATATCCTGGGATATATGAGCCCAGGGGGCCAGCCGCCCCCACCACCACCCCAGTGAAGTGCTGGCGGGTCCTGGGTGGGTTGGGGGCTGGCATCTGGGCTCCTCTTCTGCCAACACCACATCTGAGGCTGTCATGCATGGTTGGCCTCTCCCCCATCCCAGAGCTCTGGTGTCCTTGCAGCTGTCGATGCCACTGTCAACAAGGCCCTGGCAGAGAGATTCCACATCTCCGAGTTTCCTACACTGAAGTATTTTAAGAACGGAGAGAAATACGCAGTGCCTGCGCTCAGAACAAAGAAGAACTTTATTGAGTGGATGCGAAAGTAAGTTTGGTGGTCTCAGTAGCACATCCAGACTTGTGGCTGCTGGAGCTGGCCTAGAGGACACAGAGTAACCCTTTGGGGCCGCTGGCCTTGGCTCCAGGCCACGGGAGCCGAGGCAGACTTGACTTCCCCAGTCCTAAGGCCACCTCTGGTGTACAGGCCACACGTCCTCATCCAGCATGTCACTGGTAGCCCTCCCAGGTGCAGTTTCACTGGTACCTGTGCCAGCGGGTGGCGTGTCTCTCTTCTCGGAGGACCCCTGTTCCCTGCATCCCAGCCCCAGGCTTCATCGTGGTGTTTTATTCCCTCTGCTTTGAATGGCCAAGGGTCGCACACAGCTCTTGACACACAGAGCTGGACTCCTTCAGGCCCAGGCGTGCTGGGGATTGACTAGGCCACCGGTAGTGTCCGTGAGGCAGCCTGCAGTGGTTCGGGCTTGCGAACACGGAGAGCTCCCTCAGTCTGGATAGTAGTTTGCTGACTTCCCACAACAGGTGATGCAGAATTAGGGACTTAACAGCAGAAGTTTATTTCCTCACAGTTGCACAGACCAGAAGTCCAAGATGAGATGTCAGCAGAGGGGGTTTCTCTCCTTGGCTGTCTTCTTCCTCTCAGTGTCTTCACATGGTCTTCCCTCTGCATCTGTGTCCTAACCTCCTCTTCTTGGAAGGACACCAGTAAGATTAGGGTAGGGCCTACCCCAGGGACCTCTTTTTAACTTAATTATCTTTCTAAAGACCCCCATCTCCGAATACAGTCACATTCCAAGGAACGTGGGGGCTGGGACTTCAACATGTGAATGGGGCGGGGGAGAGGGTCACCCCGCAACTCAGCCCGGAACAGCCTACAAGTCCAGAGGACCTGCGTAGCCTCTTAATTACTGGCCCAAGGACTTCCTACTCACCCAGGGTCTTTGGAACCTGCAGTTCTTAGCATCTCCCTGTCCTATGAGAGAGGGGGACCATCATACAGGTGCCCGGGGAAGTGGAGGAAGCCCCAGGCCTTGCTTGAGAGGCAGAAATTGTTAAGATGTAGTTAAGGAGACGTTGTCCTGTCCACACTCTTCCCCCGAGACACACACACACACACACACACACACACACACACACACACTCACATATTGCTTGAATATTTGAGAATGTTTCCTCATTTCAGCACAGGGGCAGGGAAGATAAAGCAAAAGAAGACCTATTCCAGCCTTTGCAGAGGTCCCTGCTACGTGGCATAATGATGCCCATGTGAGAACCCGCGCTTGAGTCACAATGTGACCTGAGAGTCATGCAAAATAGCAGCGTCTAGATTGAGTTATTTAATAGGACATTTGTGCTTACACTTGGGTGGGCGTATGTGTCACCTTGTCTGCAGGTGCTTGTTTAAAGTGCAGATTCTGGGGGCTGCTGTCCCTGAGGCTTTGATTCAGGAGGTGGGAATGGAACCCTCAGCCATGGTGTTTTGAGAAATAACTCGCTTATAGAAAGGGAGCAAAGGGATCCCTGGGTGGTGCAGCGGTTTAGCACCTGCCTTTGGCCCAGGGCGCGATCCTGGAGACCCGGGATCGAATCCCACGTCGGGCTCCCGGTGCATGGAGCCTGCTTCTCCCTCTGCCTGTGTCTCTGCCTCTCTCTCTCTCTCTCTCTCTCTCTCTGTGTGACTATCATAAATAAATAAAAATTAAAAAAAAAAGAAAGGGAGCAAAGTTACCACTAGGTTTAGGAGAGACTCCTGGGCAGAGGTGAGGGCACTGGCCACTGGCAGGGTCCTGTCTCCACGCCTCCCACTTGGTCCTGTTCATCCCTGGGGGCGGCTTCAGTGGTTCACTCCCAGAAGAGCCAAGGCACTCGCCCTTTTGGACCTCTTGGCATGAGAAGCAGGTTGCTATTCACACCTGCCTCTCTAGCCTCCTTCTGGAGGCTTCTGGTGCCAGGGCTGGTACACTGTGGGGATTAGCAGGGTGGGGGTTCAGGCAAGTCCCTGGTGCTTGCACTTGTGGTTAGAGAGCTGGGGGAATCAGGGGTGGCCTGGATGCAGGTAGTGAGCACAGAGGACCTGTGTTCCTTCCGTGCGCCATCCCTGCTGCTGAGTGCCTGAAAAGCTCTTAGGGTAAAAAGCATGGACTTTGGAGTCTGAGAGCCCTGAGCTTAGATCATGACCTCGGGCCATTTACTTGACCCCACTACACCCCAGTTTCCCATCTGCAAATGGAGACAACACTTTCCCAAAGACTTGTCTAAAGAATTAAAGTAGACTACTGCTTGGCATGGTTGTAGTGTGGCAGTACTCAGAGAAAGGAAGCTGTTTCTATTATCGATGCCAGCTGTTCTGTGACGCTCTAGCAGACAGTGTCGCCACATAAGTGGGAATACCTTCCCAGGCTTTGCCAATTGATTTTTTTTTATCTGTTGCCCATTTCATCCTCAGATCCTCTGAGGTCAGAGGGTTTTTTTGTTTTGTTTTGTTAAGATTTATTTAGTTGAGAGTGAGAGAGAGTGCACGTGTGTGTATGGGTGGGGGAGAGGCAGAGGGAGAGACTCCTCAAGCAGACTCCCTGCTGAGCAGAGAGCCCGACGTGGGGCTCAGTCTCACTACCAGTGAGTAAATCATCTGAGCGAGACCAAGAGTCAGAATCTCAACCTACTGAGCCACCCAGGCACCCCGAGGTCAGCGTTTTCGTTCCTGTTTCCTTGATGAAGGAACTTAAGTTCAGAGAGGTTATGGGTCTTGCCTAGAGACAAATAGTCATTCTTTTAGGAGCTCGGAAAGAATCCTTAAGCAGAGCACGAACAGCAGATAGCTACACGCTGACTGAGGCTGGTCACCCCGGAGCAGGGTGAGCAGTGTTGGGCGAGGCCGGTGGTGTTCCCAACCTCATAGACAAGTGGTGTGCGGGGGGGGCGGGGGGAGCTGCAGGTCAGCCTAGGGAGGCAGGAGCCCAGGCACAGGAGCTTCTGTACGCGTGGCAAGATGACCACTGACGCCTGAAGAGGCTGTCCCGCCTGACAAGGGGCTCAGGCCTTCTGTACCTTAACACAGTGGCCCCCTGATAGACTCCTCATAGGGACCCAGAGTCTCTGCTGATGGTACAGATTTGTTCATGCCTACGCTCAGCTTTTAAATTACATTTTAGAAAGGATGCAAAGTGATTTCTTCTCGTGCTCCTCTGGGTGGGGGTGGAAGTGCTTGCCCAGACGCAAGGCTCTCTTTATGACTGTCTCCTCTCCCCCCTCCCACGCCTGCAGCCCTGAGGCCCCTCCACCCCCAGAGCCCACCTGGGAAGAGCAGCAGACCAGCGTGCTGCACCTGGCAGGGGACAGCTTCCGGGAGACGCTGAAGAAGAAGAAGCACACCTTGGTCATGTTCTATGCCCCTTGTAAGTAGCTGGGGGGTGCTCACCATGGTGTGAGGTGAAGGGGTGGGCCAGCCCAAACCAAGAAGATCCTCCCCGGGGACCAGGGCAGCCCCATGGACTCTGGCCCATCTCTGCTGTGAACAAGGCTCCCCTGGTGTCATTCAAGGCCAAGGTCCTTGAAAATCCAGGGCCTCCTTCTATCAGGTCTGTCAAGGTGTCTCCCTCTTTCTGGGGAGCTGTTCTCACATCAGTCCTAAAGCCCTCTGCTTCTATTTGTGGCAAGAACCTGCCATAAAATTATTCAGTCTCCTCATGTCCCTGGAATCTTCTAGGCTGCCTGCCTCCCACTTGCCACTTCCTTCCACCCCGGGGCTCCCTCCATCCCACTGGGCACTGACTTTGCCTTCAAACCTTGGAGTTTAGAGATGCCTGGGTGGCTCAGCGGTTGAGCACCTGCCTTTGGCCCAGGGCGTGATCCTGGAGACCAGGGATTGAGTCCCACATCGGGCTCCCTGCATGGAGCCTGCTTCTCCCTCTGCCTGTGTCTCTGCCCCTCTCTCTCTCCGCATCTCTCATGAATAAATAAAATCTTAAAAAAAAAAAAAAAAACCACCTTGGAGTTTAGCTAGCCCATTTTGGCCCCCGTTCTCATCTTCCTGAGCGTCCCCAGCCCAGCCCTGTCCCTGACCTCCCCACGTGGCTTTGAGGCCATGGGGTTTGAAGCTGTGGGAAAAGCACACCACATTCTTCTGAGCTAGCTTCCCCTCCTCGATCCTCGTTTTAATCAGTTTAAGTTGAGGAAGTGACATGTATGTTTGTGACCTTTGGGTTTTTTGTGCTCCGTTTTGAAGTTAATTGATACTTAAAAGGGAAGGCTCCTGAATTCCCCACTCTTCTGGTGGCCTTGTCTCCCTCCCCTACGTTATAGCTCAGCTTAATGGAGTGGGGATAATAAAGCTCTCTGCGGAGAAGCCAGGCAACTCCATCTAGTCATAAACCCCTTGCTTGTAGCCAGGCCTCCCGTTGGCTCCTCTCCTGCCCCACTTTTCAAGTGTCAATAATCCATAATGTCTCTCCTCCCCCTTGATTTCCTTTATTTTTTATTTTTTATTTTTATTTTTCCCCCCTTGCTTTCCGGGAGGGGCTGCCTCCTGCAGGCCATTCCCAGCCTCAGACCTCCGCCCCCCTGGCAGCCAATGTGTCCCTCTGATTTTTGCCTTTTCTTCTCCACCTGGGAGTGGGACTCGGGCTCTTTCTTGTGGAGCTTCTCGCCGTCTCATCTGTCCTTAGAACATAGCATGCCTAGAAGGTTGAGTGGGTTCTAAGAAGCTGTCTTCCATCTGGGCAGAGTGGGGTGTGTAGGACCGAGAGCAGAGGATGCGTGACCTACACGAGGCCTTAGAGCAGTGTACGGACAGAGGCCTCCCTGCAGCCTGGGCTGGTGCTGTTTCTGTTGCAGATGTAATTTAGAGAAGAGGCGCTTTCTCAGTAGCAGGGAAAGCCTGGTCACAGAAGTTGAGGTCCTTGACCAGCTACTGAGTGGATTTTAGAACATCCAGACTGGGATGTCTGGGTGGCTCAGCAGCTTGGCACCTGCCTTCCGCCCAGGCCGTGATCCTGGAGACCCTGGATCGAGTCTCTCATTGGCCTCCCTGCAGGGAGCCTGCTTCTCCCTCTCTCTGCCTCTCTCTCTCTCTCATGAATAAATAAATAAAATCTTTTAAAAATAAATACATACATACAAACATACTCTGCCCTAGAAATGCTCCGCTCTTTCCCCCAGGCCTCTGGGGTCAGGACTCCTACCCCCGGGTAACGACCTCCTCCTCACAGAACCACTGTGTGCTGGGTGGTATTCTGGGGCCCAGGATACAAGGGAAAGAGGCCTGGTCCCTGCTTAGCCTCAAGGGCCTCGCAGCAGTCTACTCCGGCAGGAAACAATACATCTTCATGCTTATTTGCATATAAAGAACCTAATACTAAAGGAAGGTCACACACCTGATAAAGGTAGGTATACAGTAGAAGCAAAAGCCAACCCCCCATATCCTTTCCTAGTCTCTCTTCTCTACCCCCTCCAGCCTCCCTGCCCCACTTCCCACCTCCCCACATGTCCTCTCCCCCGCCCCCTCCCACCTCCTGCTTCCCCAGTTTCTACACAAATCTTCCTCTGCCTGTTTCACTGTTCTCTCCGGTTCCAAGCCCTCCCTGCTGCCGCCCCCAGCCTTGCTTTCAGTGGCCCAGTCCTGGTGACCCCTTCTTAGGCCAGCTTGCCAGAGTCTCTAGCATTTTCTCTCTTGTCCTCGGTCTTTGTTTCGGTCTCCCCACTCTGGGAAGCTTCTCTGGTTTCCTGCTACACAAAGGTGGTGCCTTTGTAAAGAGCCCAAATTTAAAAAGCGTGCCTCTTCAGGCCCACCAGACACCTCTTGGAAATATCTTCATGCCCTTTTTTTTTTTTTAAGATTTTATTTATTTATTCATGAGAGACAGAGAGGCAGAGACACAGGCAGAGGGAGAAGCAGGCTCCATGCAGGGAGCCCGATGTGGGACTCGATCCAGGGTCTCCAGGATCACGCCCCGGGCCCAAGGCTGCGCTAAACCGCTGAGCCCCCCGGGGCTGCCCCATGCCCTTTCTTAAAACAACCTCCCCTCCAGTTATTCACCTCCCTTGCTCTTTCTTTTGGATAATGATAAAATTAGATGCACCAGAAGGTGATTAATCTGAGACCTAGATAATTTAAATTGATGGTAATGGAAATTTGCACTAGGCTAACAATTACCTTTATACTTTCAGTAAGCAAAGAGCTTAAAAAGGAAAAATTAATAGTGATACCAGATTGGGGGGGAGGGGATAACATATTTTCCAGCCAGCCTCATGCTTTAGGGAGCATCTATGTCGCACTTCCGAGGGACTTGTAGGTGCAACAGGGATGGTGCTCTGACAAGCCTTGTCAACCAGCACTCTGTGACCTCTAAATGCTTGGGAATGTATGAACCATCATTCCTTCATAGTGTGAAATTTTCATGAATTTGAGCTATTTTTCTCTCTGCTGGGTCAGATGAGTAAAGTGTTCATATAATTACCATTGAGGCAATTAAATCATCCATTAACATCTCTCACAAGTGAGGCTATGCTAGGCGCTCTGTTGCATTCGGCTGTGATAGAGCCCATAACCAGCCCGGCTCTCTTCTCTACACCTGCAGTGGATGCTGGGAAAATCCCTTTACTGCGCCTCCCCGTCACCGTCCAGCTCCCAGGCAGGCCGGATGGGTGGTCGCGCCCACCTCAGGAACTGGCTCAAGTGCTAAATTCATATTTAAGTTGTAGCTTCGCCTTGATTTGGCTTCACAAAACTCTTTGAAACGCCAGTCATTATTATCTTATTTTGAAGAGAGAGGAAGCAGATGAGGAAAACCATTTCCGTTCCACTCCTTGGCTGGCCTGACTCTTCGCCAGCTCTCCCATGGGGGCATTTGGCCTCACCCACCTGTGTTTTAATCAGAATTAATTACCACAGTCAGGGAGCTCCTCCCTCAAAGCAGTTCTGTTCTTTTGGCAGTTGCTCTCAGTGTCTGGGGAATGGCGGGTTGGCATCAGCTAATGCTGAAAGGGGGTCTGTGATGCCAGGTGACAACAGCACCACTGTCACTCCCAGGGACTCTGGAGTTGCAGGTCCTCGTCCACCGTGATGGGCCTCTTCCCTCGGTCAGGAACCCAGGCTCTGAGAAGCGTCGGGGACTCCCTGTAGCTTGTCCTCCTCTTAGCCTGACCTCAGCCCTCCCGCCCCTGGATCCAAGGTTCAGGTTGATTGTAGAGCAGAGGGTAGAAGGGCAGCATGAGGACCAGGGGCTTGGTTTGGCTGCTTGGTCTGGGCTGGAGATTTACTGGGAATGGAGAAGCTAGTGGGAGAACGCGAGCAGTGGAGGTTCGGCGGTGGATGGAGGAGGGGGGCTGGTTGCCCCTGCTTCTGCTTGCCCCAGTCCTGTTTTCTCAGTCATGACATGGACAGATTCACCATTGTCCCTAGGAGACGAGAAGGGGACTTTCTAACAGGCTCCGAGAATCCTGAGCACACAGCCTCCTTTGCCACGCCCAGAGCTCCCCTCTACCCCAGCTCCCAGGGCAGCCGCCTGGGGAAGGAGCTGGGAGGGCAAGACTACAGGAACGTCTCCTCCATCCCCAGCCCCTCGGCCTGGTGTGTGATGGGAGGATGCGGGGTGGGAGGTCCTGGGCAAGAGCAGGCCCGATGTCTGCTCAGGAACTCCCAGGAAGCCCTTGTGCTGACAGCAGACACACAGGGCAGTGTTTGAGTGGCAGGGTTGACGCGTGGACCCTGACAGTGTGGTGTGCAAGCAGTAGGGGTCAGATGAACCCCCGTGGTCTGTTGGGTGGAGGGAAGCTCCTGGAAAAGCTTCTCTGTCAGCTCCAGGAAGGACCCCTGGCTCTGCAGCCTCCCCTGGATGTGCAGCCTCCAATCCTTCCCCTCTCCCGCAGGGTGCCCGCACTGTAAGAAGGTCATCCCGCACTTTACCGCCACCGCCGACGTCTTCAAGGACGACCGAAAGGTAAGGTACCCGTGTCCGTCTCTTGTCCTGCCTCTGACCTTGCTCTGCCACGAGCTCCTATACCATCCTCCCTTCCACGCAGGTCCCTTCCTGAATGGACTCTGCTGAGATCAAGGAATCCCTGGGAACCAGGACATTGTTTTCATAAGGCAGGATAGAGCAGGCTGGAATTAGGCTGTAGAATCTAAAAGGGGTACGCTGAACTGTCACAGCCCTTCCTTGGGAGAGGGGATTGGTAAAAGGGGTCATCTATTTATTTTCATTTATTTTATTATTTTTTTAGCTTGAATCTTTTTTACAGTAGGGTTTGTGGTCATGCATTACTTATATAATTGAAAATACAAATAAAAAAATACCCAACAGAAGTCAACAGGAGGCGGCCAAGGTGGAGGAGAGCAAGGCTCTGTCTGCAGAGCCTCTTCCCTCCTAAAAGGCTCCTGCAGCTGCCGACTGATGAAGCATAAAATTAACAAGCTAGAGCTGCAGATTGGATTAAAGGGTGGGGAGGGGGACCCCAGGCACGTCCCCCAGGCAGCTGCAGCAGCCAGGACAGCACGGGCTGCTACTAGGTGAGGGCAATGTGTGACTCCAGGGCCGAAGGGTTGTGTGGCGGGGACGCTGGACTCAGGCCCAGGGCAGCTTGACTGTTGCTGAACTGTGTGGCTTGGAGAAGTCATCTTGACTCTCCAGGCCTTGAGCTCTCTTCTCTCTAGTTCGGGCTGCTGCTCTAGATGATCATGAAGACTTGCCCAGCCTGGGACTCTGCTGTAGGAATCTGTCCCCTGACAGGCCTCAGATGGGTGCTCACACACACCCAGACCCAAAGTTGCACACATATCTGCTGTGGTGCCTTGTTTTCCTGGGTGAGATCCTTAGAAGCAGCCAGGGCAGGCTGGACGCACCCACTATGACACCCTGGCATTGGCCCTGTGGGTGTGGCAGTGATGGCAGGTGAGCACTGTACAGGGATAGCGGGTCAGAGGGCGCCAGGCTGGGCACAGGCATAGGGAGCGGGACAAAAATCAGGACTGAGACCCCAAGACTCTTCCCTGGAGTCGCGATGCCCTGTCATCACCCACGAACTCTGGCTGTGCCCTCAAGGCTCCCCTCACCCACCAGGAAGAAGCATAAGCACCAGAAACCTCTTCTCCTCTGTCTGCCACTTGGCCTGTATTGAGAGGGGCATGGCAAGAAGGGCCTTCCTGTCTTCCATCTCTCTCCCCACCCACCCCCTTCTGCCACCAGGGCCAGTCTGGGGAGGTTCAGCATGGCCCCTGTGGCGAGTCCCAGCAGGGCTCCCTCACAGTGCGAGTGGTGGTTGGTGTGGGGAAGTCTTTCGTCCCTGCAGCCAGCACAGGCCTGGCATCGTTCCGCACTGACTCCCACCACCTCTCACCTGGAAAACTCTAGACAGACAGCACAGTGGCTGACGAGTGGGGTTTCCCCGTCCCTCGGCCTCTCAGGTCTCTGTGGCTCCAGGGTCTGTGAAGGGATCGCCTCAGTCCAAGCGGGGCCAGGCTGGCTGTGCCCCCGGTGGGCAGCCACGGGCCAGTCCTCCTCCTCCTCTCTCCCCTCTGCTGATGCACGGGGACTTCCGTTTCCACAGGGGACCCCTCCTTCTTTGAGACACTGACATGCCTTTGCCTAATTGTCCCAGCATGGGCCACTCCTGTTGCTGGCCTTTTCCTGCGGTCATTTCCTCTGTCTGTTATTTTCCCTCTTCCCTCCTTCCAGCTCCCTTGATTCCAAGCCAGAGGTCACCCGCACTTGTTGCCAGGAACGCATTCTCTGTCCTTCTCTGCCAGGCAGTTGGCAGGCCTGGGGTTCCTGGAGGTGGCTCTCAGTATCAACAGGGAAGCATCTGCTCTCGGCCTGGGGCAATAAAGTGACCGGTGCCACAGTTGCTGGGTGCCATCCTAGAACTGTCACATCAGAGGTCTAGGGATGGTTCCAGGAATTTATAATTTTTTTCTTTCTTTCTTTCTTTTTTTTTTTTTTTTTTTTTAACTTTTTTTTTTTATTTATTTATGATAGTCACAGAGAGAGAGAGAGGCACAGAGACATAGGCAGAGGGAGAAGCAGGCTCCATGCACCGGGAGCCCGACGTGGGATTCGATCCCGGATCTCCAGGATCGCGCCCTGGGCCAAAGGCAGGCGCCAAACCGCTGCGCCACCCAGGGATCCCTTTTTTTTTTTTTTTTTTAGAGAGATCAGGGTAGGGACAGAGGGAGAGGGAGAGAGAGAGAATGAGAATCCTAAATCGACTCCATGCTCAGTGCAGAGCCTGACGGCGGTGCTCAATCTCACGACCCTGAACTCATGACCAGAGCCAAAATCAAAACCATGGAGCCACCCAGGCACCCCAAGAATTTGTAATTCTTAGGAGCTGCCTCTCGTACTGGCCATGGGCTGGTGTCCAGGGACTGGTGGCCCATCCAGCCCTCTCCTGCTCGTGAGGGATCAAGGCCCGGAGAGGAGCTGTGTGTCCCTTGCCCAGAGACCCCCAGCAGTGGTCATTGACAGCCACAACAGAGGCTTGACTCCCACTTCTCTGGACACCCTGTGCTGTCCCCTCTTAGCCAGAATTATATATTTTTTTCCACCCAGAAGCCAGTCTCTTCTCCTTCCCCAATCAATATGCAGTTGGTTGTTCACTTCCATTTTCATAGCCAAAGTCAATATTAGCTCCTGCAGAGATTTATTTTACTGAATCAATAAAGCCGCATGAGGCAGCTCATATTTTAGCTGGGGGAGCCTCCACCCCCTCCCCGGGGCTTACTGGGGAGCTTTAGCAGTTGACACACAGGGTGGAGAGAGGGCTGCATGCTGCTAGTGTTGGAATAGATGACAGTAGGGAAGGGGCTATGGAGGACAGGGCCTGGGTGCAAGGCTGGTGGGGGCAGGCAGGAATCAGGGCAGCACCTACCGGCAGGGTGGGGCTCCTCTCTCACTGCACATCCACGTGTCCCCAGGCGTGAAGGTCATCCAGGTGTGAAGGTCCTCGCAGGACAGGTGCCCTGAGGCAGAGGGAGCTGCTGGGACTTCGGCCACGGTGCATGTACTTCCTTGTGTGGACAAGGAAGGCCGTCCATCAGAAAGGAAAGCTCCCTGAGGGTAGGGGCCTCATTTGTCCTTGAATTCCCTCCAGTCTGCACACCTGCACCCTCTGTGCATGTTGACCGAATGCAGAAACAGTAGCATTTGGTATTTTCTGGAAACTCCTCTTCCACTGATGCTTGAGAACATTAGGTCATGTTGTCCTCACAGTAGCACAACCAACTAGGTGGTATTAATCTCCCATCTTACAGAAGAAGAGACTGAATCTTGGAGAGATGAAAAGATGCTTGCACAGTCGTCCAGCTGGGAAGGGGCAGCTCAGAACCAGATAAACAGGCATTGTCAGGGGTCTCCCAGAAGCGAACTCAGGTTCTGGGACTCATGTGTAAGGGGTTTATTTGGGACATGGTCTCAGGCTAGAGCCTCAGGGGGTGGAGGAGAGAGCCAGAGCAGGTGTACGAATGAGCAGATGAGTGCAGGGGTAATTAGGTTCAGGCCATGGAGACCTCACCAGGGATAGAATTGTCCCACCCAGAAGTCAAGGAGGCCAGAGGACATGTCCTCAAGCCGTGTCCGTCACTGGCCTTACTTGTGGCTCTCTGCAGATGAGAATTGTGGGTGCCAGTGGCGAGCGTGTGGCTGAGGGGCCATGACTGGACACCAGCTATCGTGGAGCAAGTCTAGAAGCGATGGTGTACACTCAGTGCTGTAGTTCAGTCGGTGTAAATCCGGAGTGGGTAAGGGGGGGGCAGGCATTTAGACAGGAGACTTTGGGATAGGTGAGGAGAGGCTCATTTGCTCTCTCCTTTCCAGAATCTAAGCCGCTTCCTGTAGAAAGAGCTGTGCTTGACTCCTCTCCGCCCGTGGAAATGGGAGTGTGGAGGAGCCTTTGCAGCCAGAAGTAGCGCTCGATGTGTGCATGGCTGGCAGCTAGTTTAGGGGACTCAAAATAAGGACACATTTTTAATTTAGTCGATTTATAAAACTATACGCTATATTTCCCACAGCTCCGGGGCGTGTATACAAATTAAATTCATGATTTAAAGCAGATGCAGGGAGAGCAGCCTGGGCAACCCACATCGAGCGCTCGCTCAGCGTGGCAGAGGCGCACGGGCCCCTCGCTGAGGGCCAGACGCAGAGAGCGGCCTGCGTGAGGGCTCCCCTGGGCTGGGCCCCAGGAAACAGGCCGCTGAGGACAGCCAGGGAGGCCTCTGCCTCGTGTTTCTAAGTAATTCAGGAAGCATTTTAGAGGATGAGCTGGGGTTCTCGGCAGCCGCGGGGTCCGGCACAGCAGGCTCTGGGTGGCCGCGGCGAAGGGCTGGTGGCTCCCGCCCGAAGGAGACAGCTGCCCTTCTGCTCCTGCCACGCGTCGCCTGTGGGATGCAGGGCAAATGCCATCAAATCTGGCTTTTAAAGAGAAACTGCAGAGCCAAACTTTTCTATAAAATCTTCTGGCTCTTTTTCTAGGTTGGCAGCTAATTCAGGTTTATTTTTTTTTCTTTTGAAACTCTGTGTGGGCCAAATAGAACAGGACTGAGAGCCAGATATGGATTGTGCGCAGCGAGTTTGCAAACTCTGCTCTAAGAAGTCTCCCCGTGTACAGACGTTGTGTGGCGGCGGTGGGAGGGAAGCGTGAGGGCGGGGAGGGGGCAGGCGCGGTCACCCCCGCTCTTCACTCTGTCCTGCCGCCTGCAGAGCAGCGGCCCCGCTCACCTGGGCACGGGGTCAGTGACCAGCAAACGTGACGTGGGTGGCCTGCGGCGCTCTTCTACTGGAAAGGGAGCCTCCGTCCACGTGTGAATAACCCGTAGCCATAGAACCATGGGAATCGTAGCTATTTCATAATTTTCCATTTCAAGCATGGCAGTCATTCAGTCGGGGTGCCTCCGTGGGCCCTGGTCCCTCTAGGCGAGTGCTCTCTGCGCGGGCCTTCGTGCACCTGCTGCCTCCTCCTGGCTCAGGCCGCAGATCAGATACTGTCTCTTCGGAAAGGCCTCCTTGGCCATAAAGCAGCCCCTCTGGGTATCGTCCTCCTGAATCACCCTCTTTTAATTTCTTCAGAGCATTCACTGGGCTCTAAAATGATCTCACTTGTTACGTGTCTATTAACTGTCTTCCTACAGTAAGAATGGCAGTCACTTAAATGGCTGGACTTTGTCAAGGTCACCACGGTGCCCCTGGCACAGAGCCGCACTCGGGGAAATGCCGCCTCTCACCAGTCTGCCCTCCCCTCCGTAATGCTTGTGTGTGGTGTATTGCCACTAAGCCACCCACCCACCCCCTCCTTCCCTGCTGCTTTGTGACCTGAACAGAAAGAAGGTTCCCCATGTCTGCTTTCTACCCTCCTACTTGGAAAGAACAATACATAATAAGGAGAAACTGCCAGCATATGGAATTCGTTAGATGGGCGGGAAGAGGCCAGTGGCCAATTTGGGAAGCTCCTTCTGCTCGAAAACTCTGTTTGCTTTCATCATGCTAAACTCGCCCAGTTTCCGGGATGCACTCCCCTTCAGGCCGCGGCTCCGGTGGGAAACCGTGCAGAGCACCTTTGTGCCACTCCCCTTGGCACCCTGGACCAACTCCAGCGCCTCACACCTCCTATCCTGCCTGGGAATCGTCTCTTTATCTGACTCTCTGACCAGATGCTGAGCTCCTACTGCGAGGGACAGAGCTCGTGTCTGGGGCCCATAGGAGTGATTATGAGAACAGCTAACATTCCCCGACTACTAACCAGGTGCCAGGTCCCATGCCCAGTCACCTCCCCTGGATTCTCTTGCTCAGTCTCCGTAATATCCTGCTCACCTAGGTATCGTTATTACCCCCATTTTACAGACGAGGACATTGAGGCACCAAGAAACTAGGTAATCTTCTGTAAGTCTTAATGTGCTGCCAAGCCAAGATTTGCAACTTGGGGAAACTTGACTTCAAAGCTCCTGTTCTTGGGGATCCCTGGATGGCTCAGCGGTTTAGTGTCTGCCTTCAGCCCAGGACGTGGTCCTGGGGACCGGGGATTGAGTCCCACATCGGGCTCCCTGCATGGGGCCTGCTTCTCCCTCTGCCTATGTCTCTCTCTGCCTCTCTGCGTCTCTCATGAATAAATAATAAAACCTTTAAAAAAAAAAAAAAAAAACAAAGCTCCTGTCTTAACCTTGATTCCCATCTGTCCCCCCAGACAGATGCTCAGGAAGTGTTAGTCGATGAACGAACAAGTCCGGCCATGCTTCCTGGAAAGCATCACAAGACCTGCGGTGTTTATAGATGCTTTCAAGCCATGATTCCCTTTGTGGCCACCACACTCTTGATTTTCAAGGGTGGTCTGAGGGCACCGCATCTGAGTCCCCTAGCCTTGGCCATCTGCCTTGAGAATTGGAAACCAGCACCACCAGTCTCAGTGGAGCTCTGAACTGGGGAGGCTCTGGTTCAGCTCACCCTTGGTATTGAGAAAAATCAGAGAAATCCCACGACACTGAAGTGCAGAGGATCCGGGCCTTGAGTCCCCCCATGGGAGGGCCCCCTGTGCTGACCCACCCTTTCTTGGGGCCCACAGATTGCCTGTGCTGCTGTTGACTGCGTCAAAGAGAAGAACCAGGACCTGTGTCAGCAGGAGGCTGTCAAGGCCTACCCCACGTTCCACTACTACCATTATGGGAAGTTTGCAGAGAAGTATGACAGCGATCGGACGGTAAGCTGGGGAGAGGCGTCCGCCCTGAGCTTTCTGTGGGGGCCAGGAGACGGCCGCTGAGAAGGGCAGCCGAGGGACGCTTCCCAGACACTGCACGAGTCCGCGTGGCGCTCCCCGGGGAAGGCAGGGGCTACAGGCCTGGCTGGAAGTATGTGCCACCCCAGAGGTGGTCCCAGGGCCCAGCTTGGAGCCTGGGTGGATTCCAGGGTGTTGGCCACGGCTCCTCTGGCCAGGCCGACTCTCCCCACATGGCCAGCTGCCCCCCAGGCCACTTCTCTGCGACCTTCTGGAGGCGTGAACACATGGAGGGGTAGGGAAGGAGGTGGGGGGGGCAGGGGAGGGTGCAAATCCGCTTAAGGGCTGAAGTTGTTTTCTCCTCCTCTTCCCCTTCCCTACAGGAATCGGGGTTTACCAGTTTCATTCGAGCGCTCCGGGAAGGAGACCACGAGAGGCTGGGGAAGAAGAAGGAAGAGTTGTGATTCCTGCCTCAGAGAGAGCTTTTCCATTACACTGTGAAATGATAACCTGCTTTGTTGTTCTTTCTGAATTTCCACGTGTTCCGAAAACAAAATTTTTTATAGCCGCTTATGGCCATTTTGTACAATTTTGAAATAAAACTAAACCAATTGTTTGGTGTTGTGGGCTGTTTCCGCAGAGCTTGCACTGACGGAGATGGACACTCGTGTGGTCCCGCATCTTCTGGGAGGCAGACAGACTCGTGAGGGCGGCAGTCGGCGTGAGGAGGGTGGCAGGGCCGCTGCCCCCTTGGCCAGGGGAGAGCAGACCACAGGATATCCTGTTGGCAGTGACCGCTTTGGGGAGGAAATACGTGTTGATAATGAGGGAAAATGGGATGCTGAAGCTAACGGTGGCGACCAAGTACTAGCTCTTTCTGGATTGGTTCAGTTTGGGGTGTTTTCCTGGAACTCATTTACATGTTTCTCTTTCTTCAACTATTTCTGTCTTCTCTCTTCCTTTTTTTTTTTTTAAGATCTTATTTATTTATTTATTTATTCATAAGAGATGCAAAGAGGCAGAGACACAGGCAGAGGGAGAAGCAGGCTTCCTGCTGGGAGCCTGACGTGGGACTCGATCCCAGGACCCCGGGATCAACCACTGAGCCACCCAGGTGCCCCTGTCTTCTCTTTTCCTCTCTCCAGTCCCTGCCTGCTGTCCTGTCACAGGAAAGCTGAGTCTCCAATTTGGGGATGAGCCCCGTGGTCAAGCCCAGGCTCAAGGGGGCATCTAGAACTGGGTAGGGGAGGGAGCTTTGGGCTGCTGCTTGCTCTGCACACTGTCTGGAAGGGACAGACATGGGTGGCATATTGTCCGTAGGCATGCAGGTGCTGGGTCAGCCCCCCGTCCCCCCCCACCACCACAGTAACCTCCAAATGTCACCTCCGTGCCTCCACGGATGGGTCCCATCCAGGTTCCTGCTCTGCCTCCTGACCGGCTTTCACACCTGTCGTGCTTTCTGCATCACTGGGTGACTTAGCACCAGCCCTGTGCCCGGCAGTGCCCGCGGAGCCGGAGAACCCTGGGATGGGTCTTGTCCTTCCACTCACTGGTACTTCTCCCCAGGGAGGAGGACAGCCCTGCTCCCTCTGCCTCAACTTTAGTTATAAGCAGGGGTTAGTTATAATCCTGGCCTTGGATTTGGGCGGTCCAGAGGGGGGTTGCCTTAGCTGGCTGCAGTGCTTAGCTGCTCACTTGGGTGGTTTTGTTGGTGACTCGACCTTCAGGAACCGTTTTGTTTCCAAGACCAGGCCCTCTCTGTGGCCTCTGTCCTTCCTGCTGTTGGGTCCACTGAGGAAAGGACCAACAGTCAGGAACCGCAGAGCCCCTCGTGGCTGTGCTGACAGGTGCCACTGCTCCATTAGGCCACATCGGAGGGTCCTAGCTCCCCAGTCCACCCCCTGCCACTTCAGCCTTGCTTTTTTTTTTTTTTTCTTTCTAAGCACGCATTTCCTCAGCAGTAGCCCTGGTCTTGCCCCAGGTGAGTGGACCTGAAAAAAGCAAGCGTGCATTTAAACACATGTACTGAGCTCCTGCTGGGTACTGCATGCTGTTGCACAAAAAGCCATGTCATCCTGACACTGTGTAGTGCACCCATTTGAGCAAGGGGCTCCTGGGAGCATGAGTGTGCACAGACATGCTTTTCCTTAATGGTGATCTGGAGGTTTTGTGGGAGGAACGTATTTTCTTGTGTCTTCAAAAAAATTTTTTAACTGCATCTTTAGAACACTACCTAACAAAACCCACTTCCTGACTGAGGACCACTGTCCTCATGGTCAAGGTGTGCGGCTTTGTCTTTGTCCATCCCGTAGCTCCAAGGTCAGATGTGCCTGGCCTGGCTTCTTGGGAAGGGCTCAAAAGCACCAGGAAATGGTAACCTCTTCACTTCTCTGTTTGCAGGATTTGATAATTATAAGGCTTTGGCCGAATGTCTAGTGTTGGGGCACCTGGGTGGCTCAGTCAGTTAAGCGTCTGCCTTCGGCTCAGGTCATGATCCTCGAGTCCAGGATCGAGGCCCACATTGGGCTCCCTGCTCAATGAGGAGTCTGCTTCTCCCTCTGCTCCTCACCCCACTCATGCACTCTCTCTTTCTCTCAAATAAATAAAATCTTAAAAAAAAAATGTCTAGTGTTTGCCATGACTTTGGGCATGAGCTGAGCAAGTTCACCCCAGCTCTGGGCGGTGGCCTCTATGGACAGAGCTGCACTCCATACCCCTACCCTCATCTGCACACTCTCTCTCCCACCCTTCACCCTATTCTCCAATTCTGGAGCTCCGTGTAGACGAAGCCAGTATCATGGCATCTAGTGAGTTCCATTTGTTGTGGCCACACTGTTTCGTTTGGAGTTAATTGATCTTCAGGGAAGGCCTCTCTCTACCCCTGTCAACTCATGCTCCCTCTTCCCCTGGATCCTGCATTCACAGGCTGATTTCTCTGCAGGAAGTATGTGGGTTAGGAGAGAGTTGGTTCCTAATCTTCTCTCTGGGCTTTGGCATGAGCTTCACCTCACTATCTGTCCTTTGGGCTACTGCTGCTGTTTCCCCTCCCCACTGGTTTGCCTTAGTTTCCCGCCTTACTCTGCATCCCCCATACCTCTCGCCCACCAGTGATTCCCCATCGCTGCCTAACTGAAGCTTTCAGAGCTGGCCCCCCAACCGTTCTCATCCTTCCCATGCTACTGCCTTCCTTTCAAGAGGTGTTTGGCTTCCAGAAACTTCTATGCCGGGCACAGGAAGGTGATGCTCTGAGTTTAAGAAGTGGTGTGTTGGGGGTGTGGGGGGTATCTCATTGTTATTTTGATTCGCATTTCCTTAATGATTAGTGCTATTGAGCATCTTTTCAGTACTTTTTGGCCATTTATGTCTTTTGCCCATTTGCCAAATGGGTTGTTTGTTTTTTGTCTTTGGTGTCCTACAGGAGTTCTGTATATCTTCTAGGTATGATAGATATGAATGATATGATATGATAGATATGAATATCTTCTAGATATGAATCCCTTATCTGATCTGTGATATGCAAATGTTTTCTGACATTCTGTGGGTTATATTTCCACTTTCTTAATAATGTCCCTTGATGCACACAAGTTTTTAATTTTGATAAAGTCCAGCTTCCTTTTTTTTCTTTTGTTGCCTGTGCTTTTTGTGTGATATCCAACAAGTCATTACCAAATCCAGTGTCCAAAGTTTTTCTCCTATATTTCCCTCTAAGAGTTTTATAGTTTTAGGTCTTATGTTTAGAACTTTGATCCATTTTGAGTTCAGTGTAAAGTAAGGGTTTGGCTAGAAACTTCATTGTTTGGCTAGAAACTAGATATGACTATTCAGCTTCCCCACCACCATTCTTCCCTCATTGAATAACCTTGGTACCCTAGTCAAAAATCATTTCACCATATATGTGAGGGTTTATTTCTGGGCTCTCTAGTCTATTGCATTGGTCTCTATGTCTGTCTTTATGCCAGAGCCACAGTTTAGATTACTGTAGATTTGTAATAAGTTTTGAAATTAGTAAGGAAGATTCTTCCAACTCATTCTTTTTCTTTTTTTTAAATTTATTTTTATTTTTTTATTTTTTATAATAAATTTATTTTTTATTGGTGTTCAATTTACCAACATACAGAATAACACCCAGTGCTCATTCTTTTTCAAGATTATTTTGGCTGTTCAAGATGCCTTGAAATTCCACACGTTGACTCCATTAATCATGTGTATAACTTTCAAAACCAACACTAATCAAAATGCAGAACTATTCCATCACTACAGAGATTTCTTCTGTGTTCCTTTATCTTTAAACCTGTTCTCTCTTCTTTCTCTTCACCAACACTGGCGGCCAACAACTTGTTTTCCATCTCTATATACTTTGCTCATTTGGAGAATGTTAGATAAAGGGAATCATACAATAAGTAATCTCTTAAGATGGACTTTTCCATTCTGTGTAATGTCCTTGAGATCCATCCATATTGTAGGTATCAATATTTTGTCCCTTTTTCTTGCTGAGCAGTAGTATTCCATGGTATGGTCGGATGTACCACAGTTTAACTAATTAGGGGACATTTTGGTTGTTTCCAGTTTGAGACCATTACAAATAAAGCTGCCTTCTGTCTAGATGTAAATTTTTATTTCTCTGGAGTAAACACCCAGGAATATAACTGTTAGGTCATATCTTAAGAATGTGTTTAGTGGGCATCCCGGGTGGCTCAGTGATTTAGCACCTGCCTTCAGTCCAGGGCATGATCCTGGGGACCCAGGTTCAAGTCCTACGTCGGGCTCCCTGAATGGAGCCTGCTTCTCCCTCTGCCTGTGTCTCTGCCTTTCTCTCTCTCTGTCTCTCAGGAGTAAATAAATAAAAATCTTAAAAAAAAAAAAAAAGAATGTGTTTAGCTTTTAAGGAAATTGCCAAACTTTTCCAGAGTGGTTGTACCATTTGCTTTCTTACCAACAATGTATGAGAGATCCAGTTTCTCCATATCCTGCCCAATATTTGGTATTATCATTATTTTTTAAATTTTAGCTGTTCTAATAGGTGTATAGTAATATATCATTATGGTCTTACTGTACATTTCCCCAATAATTAGTAATGTTGGATATTTTTTCATGTGTTTATATGCCATCTGTATAGCCTCTTCTGTGAGATGCCTGTTCATGTCTTTTGTTCATTTTCTAACTGGATTATTTTTTTACTGTTGAATTTTGAAAGTTCTTTATATATTCTAGATACTAATCCTTTGCCAGATATGTGACTTATAAATATTTTCTCTCATCTGTAGCATGTTTTTTAATCTTAACAGGATCTTTCAGAGAACAAAAGTTTTTAATTTTGACAGAATTAATTTTTTTCTTGGATCATGCTTTTGGTGTCATATTTAAGAACTCTTCACCAAGCCCCAGGTCCTACAGTTTTAATTCTATGTTTTTTTCTTAAGTTTTACATTTAAATACATGATCTATTTTGAGTTAATTTCTGTACAAGGGATGAAACTTAGATTATGTCTGTGGATGTCCAGTTGTTCAGCACTATTTGCTATAGACTATCTTTCCTCTACTGCATTGCTTTTGCACCTTTGTCAAAAACCAATTGGCTGTATTTACAGAGGTCTATTTCTGGATTCTCTGTCCTATTGATTATATAAAATATATATGATATATATGATTATATAAGATTATGCTTACATAATGTACTTGTTATACAGTAAGTCTTGAAATCAAGTAGAATGATTTCTCGCATTACCTTTTTTTTCCCGAAAATTGTTTTAGCTGTTGCAGTTCCTCTTCCATGTACATTTTACTTATTTTTTTAAGATTTATTTATCACTTTTAGAGAGAGCAAGTGTGCATGGGGAGAGGGGCAGAGGGAAAGAATCTTCAAGCAGAGTCCCCACTGAACATAGAGCCCGAGGCGGGGCTCCATCGCACAACCTCATGACCTGACCCAAAACCTAGAGTCAAGCACCTAACTGACTGAGATACCCAAGCACCCCTTCCATATAAACTTAAGAATATCTTGCCTATATCAAATTTTTTTCTGGGATTGTATCCTTTCAGATGATTCAGAGAAAAAAATACATAGATCTATTTATTGATATGTACATATATATACACACAGAGAAAGAAAGATAAAGCCAAAGACCCAAAATTTAAGTAACTGGGTGAATCTTAGGCAAAGGGTATATGTGACCTTTTTAGAAGTTTGAAATTTCATCAAAATAAAAAGTGCTCCCCATCCCGGCCCCTGAAAAAAAAGAAAAAAAAAAAAGATTATACATGGAAAAAAAAGGCCTGACCTCATTATATAAACTCAATGACCCAGTTTAGCAGGGAGGGCCTGAGTTTAACTCTCTCTAGGCAGTCATACTTTCTGTGTAGCCAGGACCCAGAGTTGCCCCTGTGCTCCCACAGACTACAGGACTTGGCTGAATCTGGCTAAGTTTGCTAGAGGGAGTCACCTCAGTGAGATCACAGGCCAGCCTCAAGAGGTCACAGCACCAGCAGGAAGGAGGAGGTACCCAGCCAGGACTGGAGAAGGAAGGAGAGTGCATGCAGCCCAGGTTTCAGAGGCAAACAGCCATGGAATACCCCAAAGCAGGCCCAGCTGCCCCTCAGAAGTGTTGACCAGCAGGGGATGCAAGGATCTGCAGGACCTGCTGTGAATCTAGGTCCCTCCTTAGCTGTCTTGAGGGCAAAGTGAAGGTTTGTCTGCTCCCTTGTAGAGGAAGGAGACTCTAGAAGTTTGCCTAGGGAGTCATCCTACAGTTACCCAAAGAGAATTTTCAGTTTATTGGATCAGATTAAGATCACTACTTCTACTAGATCAAGTAATAGGAAAACACACCCACATACATTTTTCTCTGCATGAGTAGGCACTCTGCAAACACACAACACCTCCATTTCTGATAAATTGTATTGTCCAGTACTGAACAAAAAGTCCAGGTGAGAAATGGCCAGCAAAGGGGAAAGCACCATGAATCCCACATTCCAGATCTTGTAAGATATATCTTGGCTAATCTAGTACAAGATTACAGGCTCACTGTCAACAAATCCATCAAAACTTTTTCATACTGTTCACAGAGAAGACCAATCCCTGATAGTTCATTTTCACTGAATTTTTTCCTTCATTGATCTTCAAGGTAATACATGTACATGTGTTATAAGAAACTTTGAAAAATGCAGAAAAGCATGCAGGAGAAAATTTAAATCACTCAGACTTGCTACTCATCTGTTATTCAATATGTTGGTATGCTGTCTTCCAATTTTTTAAAAGGTTCTATCTATCTATCTATCTATCTATCTATCTATCTATCTATCTATCATCTATCTATCTATCTATCTATCTATCTATCTATCTATCTATCATCTATCTATGAGATAGGGCTTGCAGAGGGAGCGGGACAAGCAGACTGCCCTGAGCACAGAGTCCTACCCAGGGCTCAGTCCTACTACCCCAAGATCACAACTTGAGCCAAAATCAAGAGTAGGATGCTCAATCAACTGAGCCACTCAGGCACCCCCATTTTCCAATTTTTTTTAAATCACACATAAATGAAATTTTTAAGACCTGTGATAGGTACTGTCAACTTTCCTTCCATGGTGTGCCTATTTGTACTCTTACCAAGAGTATATAAAATTAACTTTAAAAAAAAAACACAAAATTCTGGCTAATGCTGGAAATTACAATTTTTAAAGATCTTTGCAAATTATATTTTTGATACAATTATAAGACAAAATTATTCTGGTTACATTTATCTCGAAAATCCATCTTTGTTTTAGCCTACCAGGATGTTTTAGATTCTGTTTTTGTCCCTGACAAGCTTTCTATCCTTAACTTCATGTCACTTGCAAATTTGATAAGAATTAAAATGTGAAAGATAGAGTAGAGCCTAGGATATTGTAACAGGCCAGTAGAAATTTCCTGTCAATCCGTTAGTTCAGCATCCATAGGCAGCATCCTCCCCATTTAACAAGTTCCTAACCCACCCAGTTGTCCCAGCCTCCAACTCCAATTTTCCAGCTTTTCCTGATAAATACAATGAAAAATGTCATCAGATGTTTTGTTGAGGTCTGGATAATACTGTGTCTACCACACTCCTCTGCTCAATCTATCTAATAACCCTATGAAAGAACAATAAGCCTTCATCTGTGCACAACGCCTTACAGTTTGGAAACATCTTTAGCTTCCCCATTTCATCCAGCGCTCACACCTTTCCATGGTGTTGTGATGAAGAGGCCGAGGCTCCAGGAGGCCAGATGAGGTGAGGCAACTTGTCCAAGTTCACAGCGGTGGTGAGTAGCTGAGCTCAGAAGCAATGCAGGGGCCCTTTCTCTCCCCCATAACCAACAGGACTTTCAGTTGGTGATGCTTCTTTATAGTGGCTATTGCCTCCTTTCCAACAGCCACTAGTCTTTACTGAACTTACCAGCATAATGCTGCTTAGTACGACTTCCCTTTCCTGGACTATGACATCGCCACATCTCACATATTTTCAGGACCTGATGGGGAGATTTGTCTGGGCCAAAATATTTGAAATTATTTAGAGCAAGCAAGTGCTCTTCTTCAAACTCTCAACTAGCGTTGACCTTTTACAAATTTGTCTTTATTTTCTATATCTTCTCTGCAAAACTAAATCAACTAATACCTAATACTTAAAAATACATTAAATGTATATTATATATTTATTATTTAGTTATTAACTTAGTGTGCCTATTTTTGTATATGTATTTATATATTTTATATATGTATGTGTATATGTATATGTGTATGTTTATATAGAGAAATATATATTTTGAAATGTATATATTTTCATATATGCACACTAAGTTAATAACCAAATTATATGGCTCAGTGGTTGAGCGTCTGCCTTCGACTCAGGGCATGATCCCAGGGTTACGGGATCGAGTCCAACATCAGGCTCCCTGCATGGAACCTGCTTCTCCCTCTGCCTGTATCTCTGCCTCTCTCTGTGTGTCTTTCATGAATAAATAAATAAAATATTTTTTAAAAATAACCAAATTATATATACACATATGTGTAATTGTGTATATATATATATGTATATATACATAATATATATAGGGAGAGAGAGAAAGAGAGAGACTGAGAGAAAGAGGGAGAGAGAGAGAGAAACTGTCTTTATTGTCTTCCAGTTTCATGCTCCAAAAATGATTGCTGTCAAGTTTGATGTGTATCCTGCCAAAAATTTGTTTTCTTTTTTTGGCTCATAAATGAACATATAGTATGCTTTTTGTGTGTGTGTGTGTGTGTGTGTACACATATATGTATTCCTATATGCATGAATATGTACGTGTATGTAGAAACACAGATTCAGAAAATTCATTTCCACCAAGATCACATACAGTTGGCCCTTGAACAATGTAAGGATTAGGGGCACCAACCCCCATGCAATCAAAACTCTGCATGTAAATTGTAACTCCCCAAAAAGTTAGTTGCCAATAGCCTACTATTGACCAGAAGCCTTACTGAAGACATATAAAGTCAATTCACAAATATTTGATACGTTATATACCTTATATACTGTACTCTAATAATAAAGCTAGAGAAAAATATTTAAAAATCATAAGGAAGAGAAAACATTTCACAGTACTATATTTATCAACAAAGTCCATGGTTAAGTGGATTTGCACAGTTCAAGTCCATGTTGCTCAGGGGTCAGCTGTATACATTCATTTGTATTTTTCCTGGTATTTTAAAGGACATCTCAAATTTATTTCATTTTAAAGAATCAGAACCCAGCCTTTTTTTCCCAAAATGGCTAGCCACTTGGCCCAACGCCGTTTTGAACAAATCTTTTCCCCACTGAAATAACATTTTATCAATAGTAAATTTCAAAATCTATTTGAGTGCCCTGTCCCACTACCTTATCCATTTTCATTTCATTTTATTTTTTAAAATCCCATTCTAATTACTTTTTTTAGTTTTAGAATTCCCCTGGCTGTTTTGCAAGTTTTTTTTCAGGTAAACTTTCTGTCTTAGATCCCAGTTCCTTATCATCAGAGATCATCCTATCCCTTTCAGAACAGTGATGGTTCTTTTTGACAGAGTAAGCAGACATAACAGTTGTGGCATTTCACTTTTCTTCCTCATCCATCGACATGATGCAGTTGGATCCAAGCAGTGAGCCCAGGTTTCCTTCCTCAAACCTCTCACCTTTGACTTCATTACAGCAACCCCTTGTCTTGTCCATAGCTCTTTGTTGCAAACGTCGGCTGGCTGGGCTTCCCAGGAACCCCTTCCAGATCTCCTTATATGCCCTCTTTGTTCCCTGTTGCTTTCTGATTGAGCTGCCTCCTAGCACAACCCCTGCTGGGTTCTTCCCCGTGTGTCCTCCTTTTCTTTTCGCTGAGATCATTGCCAATTGTAAAGTCAACACGCATTTTCAGGAACATTTTCATCCTTCCAGCCTCATCTCCTCCTCCAAGTATATCAGCTTAGCAGAAAGGCATTATTTCAATGACAGCACCTCACGACCTGAGCTGAGGGTTATGCCCCCTGGACCTCAGACGCCCCCTCCTCTCTGGAGCTCTCAGTCCCTCACAATGAGGAAAAGGAAGGAAGAGATCCCACCAGCATTTCATCTTTGGAAATCAGTAAACCCAAGGGATGAATTCCCTGAGATCTCCAGAATTTTCTGCTACTTCACTCCTTGGGAAAAGGATAGATTGACGTTCTTGCCCATTTCTTCCCAGGTACAGTGGTTCTCAATCCTGGCCTCATGATTAACCATGTGGAGACCTTGCAACACTCTCAGGGCCAGGGTCCCACCCCAAAACCACTGAATCAGAATCTCTGGGAATGGGTCCCTGGCATTGGTGTGTGTTAATGGATCTCTAGGTTGTTCTAATGTACAGTTGAAGTTCAGAACCGGTGTGTTGAGTCCTGCAGGCTTCACTCATGTGCATGACCAAGCTTACACATACGGGAAGCAAGGCTAAGGGAATTTGGGAAAATCAAGGGAAAGACATTTTTTTTCTGAGATTATTCTGCAAAGATGGAGATTTTTCATTATGATTAAGTAATTAAGTTGCTTGTGGTCTATTGCTACCTTTAAGTCTCCTGAAAATTGATTCTAAAGCAACATTCACTAGGAAGCTGTATATGTAAATCTGTCCCCATTATCAATGCAGTGCAGATCCATGCAGCTAAAATACCTTGGCTCTAGGACTCCAGGGCAGCCAAGTAAGTGATGGTAACACCACCTCTCTATTTGCGCAGACCGTAGAGTGAGCAGGACATGCAGAACCTGACATTTCGAACGTTGCCACATCACTGGGTGAACAGCCTGGCAAGTAGGCTGGGAGACTGCCAAGCAAATGTCTCCTCTAACAGGATGTTGAAGTCTCCGCAGACGAAGACTTTAATTCCTGTCATCATCCGACTGCTTGCAAACCTTCCACTTTCTGCACCGAGGAAAGAAATTGGTCTGGGCTTCAAAATTCTTCTATCAAGAAATAAACTAACATGTGAAAGCGTAGAGGGGCTTATCTGAATGCAAGCAGACACTGGGGTTCAGAAGTCTTTGACACGTTGGGAAATAAGAGGGGTCTGAAGGAGGTAAATTGCTGATAGCCGTAACTCTGCAAACGAATTGGAGTAAACCAAGCTCCATCAGCCAGGGTGGGAGGGAAGGCCGGGCAGCCGCATGAGGGGGCAGCAGAATCTGGGGGCGTCCCTTTGGCCCTGTGTGTATTACACCCACCCTCTTGTTTGCAGCCTCACTTTTGGGTGTACCTGGGGCCCCCAAATCCTAAACCCACCCAGAGTTCTGTACTGTGAATCTGCTTCTGGGCTTTTCCCCTGCGGGGCTGGGCTTCAGATCAGCCGAGCCAGTGACCACCCACCACTGGCGGAGATGATGGGTCAGTGCCCAAAACCATTGTGAAGAGGTACATCTCCCAGACTCCCTTACAGAGGGTGCTGCTGGCCCTGGATCCACCATGTGTGAGGGTTAGGGTTAGGGTTAGGGTTAAGGGTTAGGTTTAGGGTTAGGGGTTAGGGTTAGTGTTAGGGGTAACAGTTAGAGGTTAGGGTTAGGGTTAGGAGTTAGGGTTAAGGTTAGGGTTAGGCTTAGGGTTTATACAATTTAGGGGGCCGCTTTAAGGAAAAGAATACAAAACCAGTGACAAAGATGAATGTTTATTGAGAATGAAAAGGAGAAATCACAAGTAAAACACCTAAAAAGCTGAAATATACCAGAAATAGCATCAAATCCAGGAAAAATACTGCATTTTCATTAATTAGTTAACTAATTAATTAATTATGGAATCTGCTCAACTATCATCTCTTCAGGGAGCCCTCCTCTCTCACCACCTCATGCAAAGACGCCAGCTCCTTTCCCATTAGTCTCCATCACTTACCTTGCTTTCAACAGCACATGTCTCTTGAGATGTCATGTCTATTATTATTTGTTTGCTTGTTGTCTCTCTTCCTCACTGGAATGTAAGGTCTGGGAGGGCAAAGACATTTTATGTCTACTTTTCCATATTGCTCCGACACTCAGAATGTGGTCAGTGCTCAATGGGTATCCGTTGAGTAGTTTGGAAATTTTTGCATGAATTCAATATTTTACAAACTATATGTAGAGTATGATCCAGTTTTTGTAATAATATGCATAAGAATATGCTAGGAAAGGAGAATAGAAATAAATAAGTCAAAATATTAAAAGTGATTATATTAGATGATAAAATTATGGGTGATTTTCATTTCCTTTATCCTGCTTTCGTAGATATTCCGATTTCTTTTCAATGAGGTGTTACAAATTTTAGGTAAATTAGATGTAAGTTACTCATGATGAAATGTTAAGTGAGAAAAGCTAGATATAAGATGTATCTAATAAAGGGGCACCTCAGTGGCTCAGTTGATTAAGCATTTGCCTTCAGCTCAGATCCGGATCCTGGGGTTCTGGGATCGAGGCCGCTTTGGGTTTTCTGCTCAGTGGGGAGCCTGCTTCTTCCGTGCCCTCTGCCCCTCTTTGATCCTGATTTGTTCAAGTTTTGGGTTTGTTTTGTGTTAAAAAAAAAAGACTCAAAGTAAATACAACAATAAATTAATAGTAGTTACCTTTGGAAGTTGGAATAACAGGAAGTTTTAATTTCTCCTTACTTTTTTGTGTTTTTGCAGTTTTTATAATGAGCATTAATTACTTTGAAAACCTACAAAAATTAAGACAAATAGTAAGAAAATGTCTTAAGAAATATTAAGAAAAAACCCCAGAGGTTATAAAAAAATGAGGTCCCCTTAACTAGAGATGCAGCTACATATTCGGTGGTGGTCAAAGAAAGGGCAGTGGAAGACAAAAAGAAGGGCACCCAAAAGGAGGGAATAATGTGGGAATTTAGAGCTTGATGAGATTAAGGTAAAATAGTAATAAGAAAAGAAAGAAGAAACGAACTAGAGGGGGGGATGAACATGATGACGGAGAAGGAGAAATGGAACAAAGGCCTTCACATTAAGTAAGTTGTGCTTTCCTTCATTTGATTCAAATATATGCCTGCCATCAGAGCTTCCTAAATTTTGGAAAAATCCAAAGTTAAGTGGTAAGTAAATGGACATTATTTTGTAAACTTCTGATGGACTTTTTAAAAGAGCAGTGAAGAAAAAAATACATTTTGAAATTGCCCCAAAGCCTTAACTCCAGTTTTTCAAAAGAGGCATCTGAGTCAGGATATTCATGACTCGACCCAATTGTGCATTAATTCCAAAGGTGATGATTGACCATAACTGCAAATAACAGGACACATTCTTGTGGTCTCCTAAGACTACCAGGGTGAGAGAATAATAATGATAATTAGGACATGGTGAATCCACCTTCTCACTGTGAAATAAAATCCCAAATATAAGTAGTTAGTATTCATGAAAGCAGCATGTGAATAATCAGATAAAAGAAAAGTACTTACTGAAGGCACAAAAACACTTAGTGAAAAGTCCTTTAACATTATTTTTGTAGCATAATAAAATAAAAATGTGTTAGTTTTAAAATTCATAGCTTTTCTAAAGGAACTCCCTGGGACTTACTGCCTACATATAAAATTACTTTAAAGAGAGAAATAGGGGACTGTATTATAAAATGGAAAGAAATTCAGAGTTCCTTTTTATTAGAATACACATTGATATGTGAAAGTGCTTTTAATTAGAGATAATTAAAATAATCAGCTATATTTAAAATAATTACATACTAAAAGAGGTCTATAAAATGATGGGAACTTGGCTATAAAATTTTAACATGAGCAATATCAAGGCATGATAATACCTTACCTAAATGAATATGTTTTTTTACTAGTCTATCTGTTCACCTCACTTGCCCTTCTGCCTAGGGGAAAAAACCCCAAAACCTCACTTATATACAGACCCTGGTTCAGCAGGTACAGAAGAAATTTACTGGAGTTGTATCTCTATGACAAAGTTATAAACATAAATTTACTATCGAAATAAAATTTGAAAGATCCCCTGAGCTATATATTCAAATTCATATATCTATAGCTATAGATAGGTACATATTTAATATATGACAGATCTGACCATGTTTCTCACAATAATAATTAAAGGAAATAAAACTAGGATGTTGCACCTACAAAAGATGTTGAATTTAAGCACTAATAAAATGAAATGCAAATTAAAACAAGGAGCTTTTTTATTTCACTTAAATTAACGAAGTATTTTTTTAAATGATGGTACCCAAAACACCATCATCAATCATAACCGACGGCATTTTAAAGTGAATCAAACCTTTTGGAAAGTAATCTGGCAATATGTATTGAGAAAATTATAACTTTCAATTTAGCCATTCTAGTTCTAGGAATGTATCCCAAGGAAATAAACCCAAGCATGGAAACAGCTATAAGCAAAGAAAATATTCACCTATGCATTACCCATGATACAGAAAAAAAAAAAAAAAAGGAGAGAGAATTTTCTGGAAAAATGCCAAATATTTAATAAAAGAATAGTTAATGTGAACTATGGTACATTCGTTTGATATATTCTGCAGCTGATAAAATGCTAGTTATGAAAACTAGGGAGAAACATGGTAAGAATCTTATGGTATGCTAAATTTAATAGCAGAATGCAAAGTTATATATACTGTATGACCGCAATTCTTCAAAGATATGCTAAAAAAAAAAAAAAAAAAGAACCAGCAGTAAGTACATGAAGATGATAATGATGGGGCTACTAGGGTGGTTAGAGTGTGGGCACTTTTATTCTTTTCCTCTACTTTCTGCATTTTTGTGATGTGATTATATTATTTTAAAAATGAACATGTTATTAAAATTTTGGACTGGGGATTTGCTGGTGTGTGGGGTTTTTTTTTTTTTTTTTTGCAATGTTTTTCTAGCATATTCTCCAATTCCATTATTTCTCTGAAGGCTTAATAAAACTAGATAGTATAGCCTTAAAGTAAAATTCTGGGGAAAATTCTTAGGTAAATTACAGATGAAATGCTCATAATTAAATATGTGAAAAATATGTATGGAGACAAATGTTTAATCTAGTATGATTTCTATTTTTTAAAAATTTTTCTTATTAAAAATAAGCATTGGCTGAGGTGTCTGGTTGGCTCATTTGGTTAAGTGCCACATTCTGGGTTTTGGCTCAGGTCGTGATCTCAGGGTCCTAGGATGATGCCCTGAGTGGGGCTCCACGCTTGGCTCAGATTCTGCTTGAGACTCTCTCTCTCCTTCTCCTTTAGCCCCTCCCCTCTCTTTCTCTCTCTCATGAATAAATAAATAAATCTTTTTTCAGAAAAAAAGCCTTGACCTTATATATGACATGAAAATCACAAGCAACAAAGGGAAAATAGATAAATTGGATTTCATCTAATTTAAAAACTTGTTCTTCAAAGGACACTACTGAGAAAGTGAAAAGATGGGGCGGCTGGGTGGCTCAGTTGGTTGAGTGACTGACTTTTGGTTTCAGTTCAGGTCATGATCTCAGGGTTGTGGGATTGAGCCCTGTGTCAGGCCCCGCTTTGAGCTGCATGTGCACTTGTCCTTCTCCCTCTGCTAACCCCGCTCGTGCTCACTCTGTCATAAATAAATCAATCAAATCTTATTTTTTTAAGTGAAAAGACAACTGCAGAGTGGAAGAAAATATTTGTAAATCAGATATCTTATAAGGGATTTGTATCAAAAATATGCAATGAATTTATAACTCAACAATAAAAAGACAAGTAATCCGATCTTTCAAATAGACAAAAGATTTACATAGACATTCTCCAAAGATATACAGATGGCCGAGAAACACATGGAAGATGCTCAATATTACTAGTCATTAGGGAAATGCAAATTGAAAGCACAGTGAGGTACAACTTCACACCCACTAGGTTGGCTATAATTGAAAAGACAGACAACTAGTTTTGGCGAGGATGTGGAGCAAGAGAAACTCATTCATCGTGGTGGGAATGTGACATGGTGCACCTGCTTTGGAAAACGATTTGGAAGTTCCTCAAAAACATTAAACAGGGTTGTCACGTGAGCCAATAATTCCACTCCTAGGAGAAATGAAAATGAATATCCACACAAAACCTTATATGTGAATCTTTAAAACAGCCGTATTTAATAGACAAGAAGAGCAAAGAGCCCAATTGTCCATCAAGAGTTGAATAAAGAAAAGGTGCTATATACATACCATGGAATATTATTCCATGGAATGAGGTTCTGGTAAGTGCTGCAGCATGGATCAACTCAAAAAGTTCCATCCCAAGCGATACAAGCCAGTCATCATAAAAGACCACATATTGTATGATTCTATTTATATGAAACGTCCAGAGTAGGCAAATCCATAGGGATAGAAAGTGCATTAGCGATTGCCCAGAGCTGGGAGGTAAGAGGGTGGGGGAGTGGATATGGAGCTGCTTTTTTGGAGTGATGAAAATAATCTAAAATTAGGTGATGGTGATGATGGCACACCTCCTTGCAGCTACTAAGAACCATGAATCCGCACGCGTTAAATGGGCCACTTATGTGGTATGTGAAGTATATTTCAACAAAGCAGTTGAAAAAGAAATAATGTCACCTCTATTTTGACCCAAGGGTGTGCAAAGAAAGGATGAAAGGAAATACAGCAATAAATTAATAACAGTTACCTCTTGGTGTAACCTCTAGAATGACAGGTGATTTTCATTTGTCTCCTATTTTTGGTGTTAACCAGTATTCCTATCAATAACTGGGTATTATCAGAGGGCCAGTGAGGCAGAGCTGCTAAACGCTTCCCTTAGGGACCAGGCCACAATCCTTGCTCAAGGCTGCTATTACCTAGTCGTGCGATGTTGGACAAGTCACCCGACCACTTATGCGCGCAAGACATGATGATTATTTCTCCGTCCTGGGCTGTTTTTAAGCAACAACGTAGAAAGTTTGTGTAAGTGCACAGCACGGTGCATGGCCTGTGGCAAACTCAGTAACTGCAGGTTAGTGAGAGGAGTCATAGGAGGAGAACCTTGGTGGCTGTAATGCTAGTGGCAGTACTGATAAGAGGCCCACACTGCCAAGAGAAAATTAAGAAGGTCCACGCTCAGTTGCAAGGCCCTCTCCCTGCAGGTCGGCCAGTTATTGTAAGTGAGGAGGGCAAGGAGGGCATCTCCCCAACCCCCAGGGCTTTTGCAGAAAATGTTGAGAGAAGCCTCCTTTTGGGTTTTTGGGCATTTTGAATTACTAATACTGGTTTTTGTGTTTTTGTGTTTTTTTGTTTTTTTTTCTCTGAGCTTGTGGAGCCCAGAGGGAAGCCAGCTCAGAGGCAGAGTGCTTTTTTTTTTTTTTAAGTTTTGCTGCTTTTTGTTTGTTTTTGTATTTTTAAAGATTTTATTTATTTGTTCATGAGAGACACAGAGAGAGGCGCAGAGACAGGGGCAGAGGGAGAAGCAGGCTCCCTGCAGGGAACCTGATGCAGAACTCGATCCCAGGACCCCAGGATCATGCCCCGAGCCGAAGGCGGATGCCCAACCACTGAGCCCTCTGAGCACCCTAGTTTTGCTGCTCTGTACAATTAATTGTTCCCTTTCTTCTTTTCAAAACTCACATCCAAATGATTGAATTCGAATTTCTCCTTCAATGAAATGAAATTACCTCCTCAGATTCAAAAAACAATACTTTGGGAGATATAAAGTAATAGACCTTAATGGGATGGAAGATTTATTTAACACTATCAGATCTCTTCTGACAGCATAAATTCTACAATTGTACTGAGCTTTTACCCAACGAGGGAGAAATTAGGCTGGATTTTTGCTCTTTTTATACTTAGATTTGCTGTTGAGATGAGTGCGAAAAGTCGGGATTAGTTGTTTCTCTAAATAAGTGGCCACATACTAGGGTCACATGCATCAAAAACTAGCAATTTTTTACTTCGTCAAGAATTTTCCTGATACCGGTGTCTGGTAGAGGCAGCACAATGCATTCCTCATCCTGTTTGCTCTTCTTGGGCCCTCAGGAAGCCGACGTTTCCAGCCTCTCTCCCAGGTATGGATGTCTGCGGCCTTTATCACGTGAAATGTAGGGAAGCGAAGTAAGCCCCCTTCAGTCTGGCTCTTAAAACCTGTGTGATCCTCTGGCTCTCTCTTCCCCACTTGCCATGTGTTCGAGATGAAAGAGCCAAGATTCCTGAGTCCCTCTTTGGAGAGGAGCTGCCAAGGGAGCAGCCCGCCGACACCAGATTGTGACATGAGTGATAAATAAAGACCTTTATTTAGTATCTTAAGCCTATCCTGTCTCATCTAAAACAAACTGCATTTTAACACAGAACCCCTCAAATTCTGCCATGACAGGGTTGGTGCCACATGATATTAATTTGGGTTTAGTAACATACTAAGTAGGATCAGACGTTCATGAGGCCCGTGTCCTTACATGTGACACATGGCATCTGGATATTTATGTACTTTTTGTTCTTTATGTCCTTTATGTTCTTTTCCCTCCCACATGAAAGAGGGCTTGTGCTTGCCCATGCCAGGGATGCGACACCCTTCACCGGAGCTCTCTTTTCTCTCTCTATGGGCTTCTCTCTGCAACCGGCACTCATTGGTCCTTCACTGTAGCCAAGTGCAACAGTTCAAAAGGGTTGAGTGCATGAAAAAGGGTGTACTCTATGAAATACCTTCCCCTGAACACAGGATGATAGTCTTTTTCCCCTTTTGGAAAAAAAAAATGTTTGGTAACCAAATTACTAATTACAGAGATTAACATACCACCTCTCTTCCTAAGAATCTGGAAATTCTTCGTATTTTATAAGCCATCACGTTTATATTGCAAAAATCTCCCCCACTAATTCATAAGCACCTTACGGTTAAGGAACCAGGCTGGGGCATGTTTTCTTTTGTTTTTATTTTTATTTTTTTAAAGGATTTTATTTATTTATTCATGAAAGATACAGAGACAGAGAGAGGCAGAGACATAGGCAGAGGGAGAAGCAGGCTCCATGCAGGGAGCCCGACGTGGGACTTGATCCCGGGACCCCAGGATCACACCCTGGACCAAAGGTAGGCGCTAAACCACTGAGCCACCCAGGGATCTCCATTTTGTTTTATTTTTAATCTTAAATCCTGAGAGTTGGGTTAATCTTACTCCTGATTCATAGCAAATTATCATTATCATTCCACATAAGGCCCCTTTCTAGTTTTATATGATTTTATTTTATTTCTACCCATTCACCCTGATAGTCACCCACCAATGTATTTGATATATGTTGTTAAATATGTATGTATCCTTTTCAAATATGGTGTGTGTGTGTGTGTGTGTGTGTGTGTGTGTAAAATCTTTGTTTCATTTCCATGGATATTAAAATCTGGTGCAAACTCTGGGCTGGCTTCTAGAATGTAAGTAAGTAAACCACTTCCTCCACAGACTTTCAGGTAACAAGCTGATGATTAGACTATGCACCTTTATTATATTTATAGGGTTTTCAATGCCCTTTGAAATGTGATTAGGTCTTTTAAGGATCATGGACCCTTACAATACTTAGCTTATAAATAATTAAATCCTATTAATACTCCAGACTGACTCAAACCTAATTTATTTCAAGTTCTGAGTCTCAGTAGAGGAGGCCTTGGCTCACTACTTTCAAAATAATGTCACTGCCTCATTCCATCTTCCCCTCAATTCATTTGAGTGGTAAAATACAGGTGACAAAAGAGGGGGAGTTGTGCATAGAGTATTATTAAAATACAGGATTTTATTAATTTGAAAAAAGCCTTCAAATTCCAGAAAAGCAGAGAGAGTAATAAACCACATAAAGAACTTCTTCTTTAGAAGATAATGTATTTCAGAACATTAAAAGGGACTAAAAGAATATAAAGAGCACCACTGTGTCCATTCCTCAGCTTTAGATCTTACAAATACAGTTGAAAGCAAGTTCCTGCTCCAATTCCCATCCATCCTTCCATCCCTAAAATCACCATTATTTTGCATCTTATGTGTCACTCTCATGGAAGCCTTTATGCCTTTACTACTCCCATATGCATCCAAAGCAGCAATAATATTTTGCAGATTTGAAATTTTGTATCAATGAGATCATACCCTTAGTAGCCTTTTGTAACTTTTTTATTTACCTTTTTTGGAGGTTTTTCCTCGTTGTTAATATATGCGGTTCTAATGCATTTAAATTCTACTGCCACCTGTTTTATTGCAGGACTGAAGTTTATTTTTGCTCTGACAAGCAATGCTGGCCTGCGCATTCTTGAGCACGTCCTCTTCTGTACGCGAGGGGATTTCTCAGAGTGGCTGTTGGGAGTGAGATGCTGGTTTCTGGTGCTCCTTGCCTGCAGGCCTGCCTGGCCCTCCTCACTCAGCCCACTCCTGGTACAGCTCTCTCCTCTGTGTCTTGCAGCCACTGGGACAAATGCTCTGATGAGGGCAGCCCCATGTCAGTGGCTGAGCACATGGGAGGCGATGCTCCCTCTGGTCCTCCTCGCCCTCCACAGTTGCTGTGACTGTACCCTCTAATTCCAGCACCCAGGCTCTCACCCACAGCCTCCGGGGGAGCAGTCAGCAGCCCTCCACGGGAGCCCCTCTGCACACTGGCCTGTCATCAGCTTTGGGCATGGCACTGATCTCAGCTCTGACCTCTTCACGCTCCCCCATCTCTCTGCTTCTCTCAAGGCATCCGACTTCACCCTCCATGCACGCCCTTCACCTGGCACTGTCCTCCTTGCCACCTCACTGCCATGGGCCCCTACCTGCCAACCTTTGTTCCCCTCCTACCCATGTCCTATTTCCTCTGCCACCAGGCTTATTTATTTTTCACATATCCTTGTTTCACCCCTGTCCCCAGTTTTCTCATCTTTGCCACCAGGATTCTCTCTCCTGCCAGACCCACCTCCACCAATGTCCTCCTCTCTGTCACCATGACCCTTTTTGCCACCAGCTTCAATCACCCTCTTTCTTTTTGTTCACCTTCACCATTGGGCACCTCTCTACCACCAAATCACTTAATTCCATTAAGCCACACACTTTCAAAAACTGAAGTATAGTTGTCAGACAATGTTACATTAGTGTCAGGTGTGCGACATAGTGATTGGACAACTCTGTGTTAGGCTCTGCTCACTGCAGCGTAGCTCACCACCTGTCACCATATGATGCCATCCTAATACCACTGACTCTATTCTTCAGGCTGGGCTTTTTAATCCTGTGACTTGTTCGTTTCAGACCTGGAAGCCTTTATCTCCCTCTCCCCTGCACCCATTTCACCCGAATCCCCATCCCCCCTCCCCTCTGGCAACCATCATTCCATCTCTGTATTATGGATCTGTTTCTGCTTTTTTTTAAATAATAATAAATTTATTTTTTATTGGAGTTCAATTTGCCAGCATACAAAATAACACCCAGTGCTCATCCCGTCAAGTGCCCCCTCAGTGCCCGCCCCCACCCCCTGCCTGTTTCTGCTTTTTGTCTATTTATTCATTTGTTTTGTTTTTTAGACTCTGAACATAAGTGAAATGATATAGTATTTGTCTTTCTCTGCCATCTAGCTCCATCCATGTTGTCACAGGTAGCAAGATTTCATTCTTTTTTATAGCTGAGTAATATTCCTCTGTGTGTGTGTGTGTGTGTGTGTGTGTGTGTGGCAGCTTTATCCATTCATCTGGCGATGGACACAGGCTGCTTCCATGTCTTGGCTGTTGTAAATAATGCTACAATAAACATAGGGATGCATAGATCTTTTATTTTTTTTTGTTAAGATTTTATTTATTTATTCATGAGAAACACAGAGAGGCAGAGACATAGGCAGAGGGAGAAGCAGGCTCCATGCAGGGAGCCTGACATGGGACACAATCCCAGGACTCTAGGATCACACCCGGAGCCAAAGGCAGATGCTCAAACACTGAGTCACCCAGATGTTTCAAATTAATGTTTTCATTGTCTTTGGGAAAACACCCAATAGTCAAATTCCTGGATCATATGGATCCTATCTTTAATTTTTCAAGGAACCTTTATCCTATTTTCCACAGTGACTACACCAATTTACATTCCCACCAACAGAGCATGAGGGTTCCATTTCCTCTGCATCCTTGCCAATTCTTGTTATTTCTTGTCTTTTTGATACTGGCCATCCTGACCAGTGTGAAGTGATATCTCATTGTGGTTTTGATTTCTATTTCCCTGGTAATTAGTGATGTTGAACATCTTTTCATGTGTCTGTTGGCCATCTGTATTTTTTTTTTTTTTGGAAAAATACTTATTCAGATTCTCTGCCCATTTTTTTTTCAGTTTTTTTTTACAATAAAATATTTCAAATTTTATTATGATTATGACTATGATTGCTATTTTATTGTTGACAAATTTACAGGCACAGATTGGTGGGATGAGAAGAGGAGGCAAAGTTTAAAGAAATTTAATTAGACTATCATTTTCCTATATAGCCACTAGACCATCTTCTCAGTTATTCGTTCTTTTTTTTTTTGTATGTTTTTTTATTGGAGTTCGATTTGCCAACTTGCAGTATAGCACCCAGTGCTCATCCTGTCAAGTGCCCTCTGCCCAATTTTAAATAAATTTTTTTGTGTTTTGGGTGTTGAGTTGTAGAAGTTCTTTAAGTATTTTGGATTTTTTTTAATTTTTATTTATTTATGATAGGCACACAGTGAGAGAGAGAGAGAGAGGCAGAGACACAGGCAGAGGGAGAAGCAGATGCACCGGGAGCCCGACGTGGAATTCGATCCCGGGTCTCCAGGATCGCGCCCTGGGACAAAAGCAGGCGCTAAACCGCTGCGCCACCCAGGGATCCCCTGGATATTAACCCCTTATTGGATGTATCATTTGTGAATATCTTCTCCCATTCGATAGGTTGCCTTTTTATTTTATTGATGGTTCCCTTCACTGTTGAAGAACTTTTTACCATAGTGTAGTCCCAATAGTTTCTTTCTGCTTTTGTTTCCCTTGCCTGAGGACACATACCTAGAAAAAAAATTGGACTCACCACCCCTAACAGACAAACTTTCACCGCTGACATGTGGCTTTTCTTCTCTCTCCCTAGACCACACTCTGATCTGAAATCTTCACCAGCGAGACCTCACTTTCTGTCACTGGGCCCTTCCCTGGCATCTGACCCCCAATATACCTCACTTTAATCCAATCCTATAGAATTATTGTGCCACAGAGCTCATCTCCATGGATTCCTTGTTGGTTGGCTTCTTCTGTACCAACAATCTTAGACTTTGATCCCTTGCCCCTGTGTAAGAAGGTGGGCTGCTCCTCTATGCTGATTTCCATGTTAGGAAAGTGATGCGGGAGGTTGATTTAGGAATTCTTTCAAGGGTCAGAGAATCCCAGGAAAGAATCAAGGCTGAGCTTCTCTGCTGCAATCAAGAAATGCCCCTAGGTATAGTGACCTGGAAAACTCCCCAAAGTTAAAGGGGTATCTATGCAGTCTCAGGGCTGCAGGGATGCAGAAATGCCCTCCACCACAAGGAGTGTTGTTACCATGTCTTACAGAGTGATTGCTGGTGATTTGAAGCTCAGATTTGAAATGAAGCCACAGAACCAGTCCCAGGTCTGCCCTTTGGTGAGGTACTTTGGCTTCTCCAGTCTCTCTGGCCAGAGTGTGCCCAGGGGGGACGTGGCAGTTTTCCAGGGGCTGGGCTCCCTTATGGAGGCCAAAAGATGCTGCCTGGGACAATGGGAACACTGGTCTCTGAGCTGCTGGCCCCAGTGAAGAGCCCGGGTAAGTATTTCTCCCCAGTGGAAAAGAGAGGCCTCTAAGAGATCTAATACAGAAGAGCAAGGAGGACAGCAGGAAGAATTAGGGACTTCCAAAGCCGGAGGGAACAGCCAAGCTGTTTGGGTCAGAACAGAGACTCTTATAGACAAGACCCCCCAACTCCTGGCACAGAATGAATAGAAGATTGGGAGAAATGATGAGGCACTTTTTACAGAGGCTTTTCCAGGAAAAAAAGACAAGGGGCAAGAAGATGCCTTTCCAAAAGCCAAGTCAGTGTTGACTTCTACAGAGTCAGGCCCGTTAGAAACTAGGACTGTCTTCAAGGGCTGTGGGGGTGCTCTGGAGCTCAGGAGCACCTGACAGTCATGGGTCTGATCCTGGAGAAGAATCTGGAGCTTAGGCGTGGACTTCACACACGGGAGGAAGGTTAGGACAAGAAGGAAGTGTGTTCCTTGCAGAACCCGGAGACGGGCATGCCTGCGACACAAGGTTCCCTTTGTCCCAGAGCAAAAAGGAAAGTGATGAGCACCCCACCGTATGGCAACCAAGCAGGCTTTGAGGGGCAGAGCTGTCCCAGCAGTCGCAAGTCCTAAGTCACCAGTAATAAGACATGTTGCTATCATGTGCCCCTCAGCGTGTGGTGCACCGAGGAAGATACAACATGACTTCTGGGATATTCTTGCCAAAAGTGCATAAGCTCAATTGAATCAAGAAAATACCAGTAAAACCCAAATTGAGGGACATTTTATAAATTAGCAGTACTTTTCAAAAGTATTGGGTACGTGAAAAATAAGAAAAGACCAAGGAAGTGTCACAAATTGAAGGAGAATATGGAGCTATGATAACTAAATGCATTAGGAAGGGGAGGTTCTGGATCAAACCCCAAAGACTAGTAAAAGTCTGTAAGTCTGTAGTGTTTAGTTTTAACACCAATATTAATTTCTGGGTTTTGATTATCGTAATGATGTAAATTGCTAGTAGTAGAAGAATTATACAGGAACTCTGCAATATTTTTGCAACTTCTCTGTAAGTCTAACATTATTTCAAGCTTAGTAAAAAGAATTTTTTTTTTTTAAATCTGGGTCTCATTCATACCTTTTGGCAGGGGGCAATTTTTGGTCATAAGTCATTATCTTCATTAGCTATGGGTCTGTCTAGGTTTTCTATTCCTTCTCTAGACATCTTTAAATTTTCTCAAGAGTTTTCCATTTCAACTATGCTTTCAGAATCATTGGCATCATATTCATTTATATTATTCTCCAATACATTTTGAAATTTGTTGGGGTTATAGTTCTAGCCCCTTTTTCTTTTCTTTTTTTTTTTTTAAATTCAGAGGTTTTATTCTGTAAAGCACATATGCACATGTTTCAAACACAGAAAATTAATCTGGGAGTCAATGCCACAACAGATCAGCTACTGACCATCATGCAGCAAGGTAAGTGAGGTGGGTCCACTGGCCCTCGTAACCCCACCGTGCCTGCAGGAGGGTTGAAAACCAGGATGCTGAATCCCTACATACTGCCAAAGAAAATGCAACTGAAACGCAGGCGCCTAGTAATGAGAAAAACTTACAAATAGAATCAAAACTGATTCAAGTCATACAGTGAAAGGACAAAAGGAAAACGGAAAGAGATTGATATGATCTGAAACAACCATTTAATAGTAAGTTGCTAACCTTTAATTGGACCTCCAGTCCAAGTGGCCTGAGGACGCGCCAGGAGTCCTGTGCAGGGTCACTCGGAATGGCACATGGGCCCCGGATGGGACGCGTTTCTTATCCTGAGGTCCCCCAGCAGGATGTGGTGGAGGACTGGGCCTTGTCTGCAAGTGCCCGGATATGAACAGGACTCTGGACTTCCTGAGATTCCACGGAAGTCTCTTCAGTTCCTAGACCTCTTCACCCATGTCCATGGCCACCATCCTTTACACACCTGCCTGACTCTGAGTTTCCATAAAGATCTTTGAGAATTACCTGGATAGCCCCTTTTTCATTAACGCTATTATGTACTTATGCTTTCCTTACTGTTGTCCCCTTTAATTGGATTGGGACTGCAAGGGGCTTGTCTTTTTATTAGCCTTTCAAAGAATCTGTTTTAGTTTTGTTAGTCATTCTTTGTTTTCTATTTTCAGTAATTTCTAGTTTAATTTCACATTTTTTCCTTTTTTTGTGTGTTCACTCTATGATTTTTTTTTTAGATTTTATTTATTTATTCATGAGAGACACAGAGAGAGAGGCAGAGACATAGGCAGAGGGAGAAACAGGCTTGCCATGGGGAGCCGGATGCAGGAACTCAGATCCCAGGACCACACCCTGAGCCACCCAAGCATCCTCATTCTATGATTCTTTTTCTAACTTCTTGAACACTTTGCTCATGAGTTTCCCACCCTTCTTATTTATATTGTAAACAGTCATTAGGGCATAGTCATTGCTTCTAGTTCTATTTTTATCACTTATGTTGTCATCTGTAGTGTATTCATCATTGTACAATTTTAACAGTCATAATTTCTGTTCTAGTTTTTCCTTTAATCGATGGGTTATTCATAAATATGCCTTTTTTTCATAAATATGCCTTTTATTTCAAAATACACGGGATATATTTTTATATAATTTCAAAATGCAATTTATTTTTTGTATATAGTTCAACAGGATTTGTATAATTTTTCACCATAACTTTTTATTATTAAGAATTTTATTTTACTAAAACATGGACATTCTTACAGTCTAAATAATATCGTTGCCATTTGGCATAAGGTTCACAATACAATCTTAATAGAAACTGTCCATCTGCTCTTCACTCTTCCCACCAAAACAGTTATTGGTTGCCTGAAATGAGGAAAATGTTTCAAAATAGAATGTGTCACTGACTGAATGATCTAAGGCTTCAGGTTTGACTCACCACCCCTGTACCTTTCCAATGATTTTGTATACTAATGAAGAGTATTGAAGCACACCTTGAGCTTGATTTGTGATTCAGTTCACCATCTTCAAACAAATTACAGCCAATAAAAGTTTTTAAATTAACATCTCTCTGGCAGTTGCAGGTATCAATGACATTTGTGTGTGAATAGAGGTTACGGAGATTTGTGATTGTGCTGAAGAATATAGGTCCAGAATCACTACTTATTATTGCTAGTGTTAAAGTATGACAAGTAATATTCTGGTGAATTTATATATTCCCACAATTTGAAACACTGAGGGAAGCTGGAATCTGGAGACAAGGTCAGGAAAGTCACTCTCTAAAATGGAATCTAATGGGATTTAATATACAAGGGAGGGGAGTTTTTATACCATATTCTGTTTTGTGGTTTTGTGTGCTTTCCTATGAACCCAAAATGCCCTAAGAATAATGGTCCTGGGATCCCTGGGTGGCGCAGCGGTTTGGCGCCTGCCTTTGGCCCAGGGCACGATCCTGGAGACCCGGGATCGAATCCCACATCGGGCTCCCAGTGCATGGAGCCTGCTTCTCCCTCTGCCTATGTCTCTGCCTCTCTCTCTTTCTCTCTCTGTGACTATCATAAATAAATAAAAATTAAAAAAAAAGAATAATGGCCCTAACTTATCCACAGTAAAAAGAGAATCTAATATTAATTATCTATCATTGCCTGTATTAGGGGTGTCCATAGATGCAGAACCAATAGGATGTGTGTGTGCCCGCACACAGTGTGAGAGAGGGGTGGGGGGACAGAGGGAGAGAGAGAGAGAGAGAGAGAGAGAGAGAGAGAGATTTTAAGGACTTGGCTTACATGATTATAGAGACTGGCAAGTCCCAAACCTGCAGGGTGGGCCAGCAGACTGGAGACCAGGGGAAGAGCCAATGCTACAGTTCAGATCTGAAGGCCGTCTGCTGCTAGGACTCCTTTTTGCTTTGGAGAGGTCGGTCTTTTTCTATTTAAGCCTTGTACTATGTGGATGAGTCTCACTCACATTATGCAGGACAAGCTGCTTTTTCTCAAAGTCCACAGAATTAAATGAAATCTCGTCTAAAAAAAACCACCATCTCAAAAACATTCAGAATAATGTTTGACCAACCACCAAAAACTGGCCCAGCCAAGTGGACAAATAATATTAACCATTGCAGTGCCCACGGAGGATGGGATTGTAATGGATAGCTGTTACTATTTTAGTCTTTAGAAGACAGGCTGCCCACAAGGAAAAGCGGCCTTTGATTAGCAACTGTATTTTTTCTTAGTTTTGTGACCTTGACCGGTTTAGTTAACCTCTTGCAGCTTCAGATTCTTTCTATAACTAAATAATAAGGTTGTGAGAATTAAATGATATTATTCTGTGTAACATCCAAGGGTCCCTTTGTAGGTGCTCAAAGATTGCTCATATCCCTCTGCGTCTCCAGGAAGGAACATTCTCCAGCTGCTGCCTCGTCTAAGCCAAACTTCTTATGAGATGAGTCAACACTCTGGGCTCTGGCATCCTGATCACAAAACCACATCTGATTATTAATTCTATTTTCCATGTATGCAGACATAAAATTCTTGTTAGAAAGGATTGTCCCATTGTTCATGAAGACAATGGCATTCTTTTCTTCAAAAAAATAGAATTATGTCGGGGCGTCTAGGTGGCTCAGTCAGTTAAGTGGCTGACCTTGATTTCAGCTCAGGTCATGATCTCAGGGTCCTGGGATTGAGCTCCGTCTTGGGAGGGGGTGTTCCATGCTCCGTAGGGAGTCTGCTTGAGGATTCTCTCTCTCCCTCTGCCCCTCCCCCTGCTTGCACCCCCCCTCTCTGAAATAAGTCTCTCATAAAAAAAAATAGAATTATGTCCTCCATGCATGCAGTGTGTGTGCATGTGTGTGTAGTTATTTTCTTCATTAAAAAACTTGATACAAAAAAAAAAACAAAAAACAAAAAACAAAAAACAAAAAAACAAAAAAAAAACTTGATACACAGTGTTACATTAGTTTCAGGTGTACAACGTAACTATTCGACAAGCTTCTCTTATGCTATGCTCACCACAAGTGTAGCCACCATCTGTCACCGTACAACACTATTACACCATTGACTGTATTCCCTATGCTGGACCACAATGTTATTCTTATTCATAAATCAACAACATCTCAGTCAGAAATTATTGGTAAGAAACTCATAAAAAAATTGGTTGTTGTTGTTTTTTTACTCAGGACTGAGGGGAATCTCACAGAGATTTAATTACAGGAAATCACCTATCCTCATTGGAAACCTGAAAATGACTTACCTGCCTCCATTTCTAGCCTGGGAACACATAGGCTTGTTCATTTCTCTTGGTCTTCCTTACTATGTTCTAAATATTTGCTCCCCTGTAATTTAGGCTCTGTGTGGCACTTCATAGTTTTGCTGGCCTACCCTCTACATGGCCTTCAGTTCCATGCACATGGCATTTGACCAACTGACTATGTTTCTTAGATCAACTTTGGAGTCTGGCTGGTTGCTAACTAGCTCCTATGGTCAGATGGTTCCACTGGCTGTGGCTAAGAAGGAATGGAGTGTGTAACTGATAGACTGATCCTTTCAGGACTATAAGTCAGAAACTTAGGCTGGAAAGGTAAGTTGGATACGCCGGGCAAAGTAACCTACAACTTAATTCTATATGGCTACCTTGATCGGTCAGTTGATGCACCTCAAAAAGCTGTGCCTGCCCTCTGCTCCTGCAGCCTCAGCCTATAGTTTGCCTTTCACTCAAAGCTAGCTTCCAGATTTGCACTGTCTGATTTCTCCCCAAGTGAGAGAAGCCAAAGCTCCTACAGGCCTTTCTGACCCCTGGCTGCTGTTTGTCCCACCAGGGGAGAACTTGGACCACATCATAATGTGGCTCTCAATAGACTACTATGATCCCTGGCATGGACTGGACATCTCTGCTTGTCTTGCTTTTGTATCTCTGTCTGCAATCTCGGTGGCCTTCCTGGTTTTTGTCTCTTCCCTTCACAGACCTGTGGATTTTGCCTGTATTCACATTCTCCTAGTGTCCAGCTGGATCTTCTCACTCCTGATGCTCGTGGCCCAGTACTTTAACTCCACTCCAGTATGAACCAGCTTAGAATGCTGGCTTTCTGAACTTGCACAGCTGATGGGAAAACCCAGATGTGGCTGGATCCCTGTGACATGTGAAATGTCCTGAGAGGACAAGCCTATAATAGCCAGCCTGCCAGCACCCCTATAGACCCACCAACTGCAAGTGGCAGCAAAGCTTCACAGTGAGAAGAACCAGCGTGTGAGTCAGCAGGCCTGGATTTGAATCCTAGACCTTCTATTCACCAACTGTGGGAACATGGCCAAGTTTTCTGAGGCTTAGTCCTATAAAATAATAATAATTGTAATAGTTAAGGCACACAGTTGCTAGAAAAACTAAATGAGATGAGTGCAAAGTAATTAGCACATAATAAACAAATGGTAATAGTTCTTTTAAATCATTTTTATCAGTATTAATAGCAACATTTCCTAGTCCCCAGGAAATGGTTAAAGAGGAGGTATTGTTAATACCACACAGTCAACTCCTCATTTCTGAAATAGGCTTTTCTCTTTACTCCATCTATCCTACAAGGTCATTGCTGTATGCGGGTGGAGAAGAAATGATGAGTGTATTTATAGCATTTAGGGAAACTGTATTTTGGATGTGGAGAACTCCCCCACCTAAAACCCTCTTCTATAATAAAAGTTTAAAATCCTTTCCTTGCAGCTTACCTTATTTTTTCCCCCTTAAACCACAGCAGCAATGTCACATTGAGGTTTCTCTGTGCAAGCACCACCATACTAACACATATATCTTAACTGAATTTTGGTTAGAGGGAAAGCTATTTCTAAGTCATTTTTTCCTATAGCCAAGAAGTAGACGGTAATTAACACATTATTTGTAAACAGGAACAAGAAATAATTTATAGCTAATGTGTGGTCGTTCCATTCTTTCATGAACTCACAAATTTATGTGTTGAATAAAACCTATGAATACTAACTGGCTCTTTATTCCAGTAAATGAGACTGGTGGGGAGTGAATTGGAAAAGGAAAGTGTGGGACAGATAATTGAAAAATAAGATGGAATGATGGATTTGAGATGCATGTCTGCTTCTGAATCATTTTGTGGCTCTAAATAAAGACAACGTTTTCAGGCTCTGGTTCTCCACCTGGAAGATTATGATAATATAACTATCTGGAAAGTATGGCATGAGAGTCAATTTTTTAAAGAGGGAGAACGTCAAAAAGATTTTTGGACTTTTGGATCCCAACAGACAAACATTAAAACCAAGAATCTGGGAAACATTTTATCCTTGGGTAACAGATTTTGTAATATTTGAAGAAGCTATTTTACATCTATGGTTTCATTAAATTAATAGTTATACATTGTTTTGTCAAAGAGACAAATGAATGGGCAGTTTACAAAAGATGAAACACATTTGCCCAAGGAACATATAAAACAATTGCCATCCTCACTAATAATATCAACATCGCAAGCTTAGCTATGAAGTAACTTTTTTTCCCCACTATTCAAATTGGGAAAAAAATCAGTTTGATGGTACAACTACAGCTTTGGTTGAGGGTATGGGGAAATGTGCACATTGGTGATGGTATAAGATACTAAAGGATTTTTGAGAGCAATCTGGTAATAGCTCTAAAAATTTTAAACCAGCATGCCTTTGGACCAGGAAATTCTACTTTGAAGGATCTATCCCTACCTAAAGACAGAGATATACATATGACGGTGTTTGTGACAGCGATGTTTGTAATGACATGAAATGAGAACCTGATCATCCATTAATAGAAAGTGATTCAATAATTTACCATACATCCATATTACCATCTGCCACTGTGAAAAGGAATGAAGCAAATCCACAGATACTGACAGATGGCGTATGAAGAGGGATTGTCCATGAAATGTTGTCATAAAGACAAGTTGCAGAACAATATATAGAATATGATATCATAAAAAAGAATATGATATCATTAAAAAAAGTTCATGTGGAAGATACCCACTAAAATAGTAAGAGGAAGATTATTTTAAAAGATTAAATGTGACTTTCTCATTTTTTATTTATATTATGTCTCAGAAATGAAAATTTTAGTTGTTTTTTTGTAAATGGGTAGCTAGCTCTAAACATATGATAGATTCAAGCTAAACTTTTTTTTTTTAAGATTTTATTTATTTATTCATGAGAGGCACAGAGACATAGGCAGAGGGAGAAGCAGAGAGAGACGCAGGCTCCACTGCAGGACCTTGGGATCATGACCTGAGCCAACACTGATCAGGTGTTCAACCGCTGAGCCACCCAGGTGCTCCCAATCTAAACATTTTTTTTGGAAAGAATCCATCACAGGTGATGTGTACTTCTTACTGCATCACATCAGGGGACTGAGACACAGCATCTTACAGCCAGTGAGGGATGTTCAGATTGACCTGTGGAGTAGAGTGGCAGCAACCTTTTGCCTTCATTGTACTGGTGGGTATACCTGTGTGGTGTGTTTTGGTGTCAAAAGAATATCTTTGGGGATCCTTGGGTGGCTTAGTGGTTTAATGCCTGCCTTCAGGCCAGGGTGTGATCCTGGAAACCTGGGATCGAGTCCCACATCGGGCTCCCTGCATGGGGTCTGCTTCTCCTTCTGTCTATGTCTCTGCCTCTCTCTCTGTGTCTCTCATGAATAAATAAATAAAATCTTTTTTAAAAAAAAGATATCCTCTGTCCATCGACCATTTACCTACTGACTTTACCACCAAGTTAATTTCTACCTAAATTAGTGTTTTCGTTTGAGTTGAAAATAATGAGTTTATAACTCCACCATCCCTTCTATCTATTTTCATTATATTATTAAGCAAAGTTTTCTCTCATTAACTGGGACTACTTATTTCCTCTGAAATACAGCTCCTACTAGAAAAGTAGGAATTTTTTCACTTTATTTATTTATTTATTATTTATTTATTTATTTATTTATTATTTTTTCACTTTAATTAGCATTTAAATATTTGTTGGCCACTGATAGTTCTTTTGTGAATTATCTTTTTTGTGCCTGTTTGCCATGGGTATGTTCCTAATTCTCTTATTGATATGCTGACTTTTTTTTTTGTCATATGTGGTATATATGTCACTTGGTTTGTTGTCTGGTTTTTCATTTATTTATTTTCATGTGTAGACACTTTAATGTGGTCTAGTAAACTTTCTCTTTGTGGTTTCTTCATTGCTTTTGTACATAGAAATGCTTCTTTATCCCAAGTCAAATCCATTTTTATTTTCTTACAGCTATTTTATAGTTGAACTTTCTTTTTATGATTATAGAATGTTTACTTTAAAAATATTGTATCTTTCTCTTTGTTCTTTTCATTTAAAAATATATGTATTTATTATTCCTCTGTCTAAAATCTTTCTCTGCCTTCCTATTGCCTGTCTTATTAAAGTCAAACTTGGTAGTTTGGCATATCATCTCTTTGGAGTCTAATCTTTTTTTTCTGCTTCATTTCCATCCATATCCTAGCACTAAGAGACCACTTGCAGTTCCCTGAATTGTTAATGCTTTTCCACAGATCTATGTCTTTACATATATATATATATATTCCTTCTCTATGTCCCACCACAGTTTGCCTGGGAAACTTTTCTTCTTCCTGTAAGTTTCCTCAAACACCACCTCCTTTTTTTCTCTCCAGCTCAGTTTGTCACCCCTTTGTGATCTTCCCAGAGCCTTTGGTTAGATTTTTTTTTTCATTAACTTTTAGCTTATTTCATTAGCATTGTCATTACCATTTTCTGTCAGCCTTCTTCACTGTAAAGTTCCTGGTGTTTTCTTTATTTAAGAGGCAATTTGGGAAGATATTTTGAGAATATATAAATATCTTCATTAAACTTTGGACTACTAGTGTTGGCATTGGCGTCTATTAATGGTTTTCTAACTCCACCATTCCTTTTGTATTTACTACTTGGCATCCTACCATAAGGAAAAGCTTTCTTTTCTTACTTTTTAATTAATTTATTTATTATTTAAATTATTGTGCATGGACTATGAATCCATAGTTTGTTTAACTGATTACTTTTATTCCAGTCGATGGGCTATAAAACATTACAATCACTGTTTGATTTGATGTTCCTATTGTCCCAGATTGAATCTGTGGGAATTCCCTCAAGCTGACTCCAATGTCCTGTCACTCTTTGGTACTTCTTCACTTTCTGATACAGGTTGGTCCAGATTCATATTCTTCTTTCTGTGTCCAGGCCTGAGATTAACTTTTCCCCCAAGATCTCTGGTTCCTTTTAGTGGAAGTGGCATTATGTTCCCTTATTTTTAGGTAACTCCTTTATTTTCAAGTTACTCCCTTTTTTAAAGTAAGTCCCTTATTTTTAGATAACTCCCTTATTTTTAACTACCTTCCCTGTTATGAGAAACTGGTTTCCATGATCCTCAATGTATTTAGTCATTTGCTTAAGCCTAGAAAATACAGAAAATCATTTCAGAATTGCTAATTAGACTTCAATATATATATGCTATTTGTTACTTTTGAGGTAAAATTTACATACAATGAAATGCAAAAATCTCAATTGTACCATTTAATGAGTTCTGAAATATGCACACACCTGTGCAACCCAAACCTCTATCAAGATATAGAACATTATCACTGACCCCAGAAAATTCCCTCATGCCCTTTTCTAGTCAACCCAACCACTAGAGGCAACCATTTTATGCTTTTCTTTTTCATTACAGGTTAGTTGTATTTGTGTAGAACTTCATTTAAATGGAAAAATACAGAATGTACTTTTAGTGTCTGGGGTTTTTTTTTTTTTTTTTTGCTTTACATAATGGTTTTTTAAAAATTATTTTTATGGCCCAACATATGGTCTGTCTTGGTGAAGATTGCATGTGCACTAGGAAAGAATGTGTATTCTGCTGTTGTTTGGTGGAATATTCTATAATTGTCAGTTGTGTCAAGTTGGTTGCCAGTTCGTGTCTTCTATTACCTTATTGACTTTTTGTCTACTCTTCCTATAACTTTTTAAAAAATATTTTATTTATTTTATGTATTTATTCATGAGAGACACACAGAGAGAGAGAGTTAGAGACATAAGCAGAGGGAGAAGCAGGCTCCCTGGGAGGAGCCCAATGTGGGACTCGATCCTGGATTCCAGGATCATGCCCTGAGCCAAAGGCAGATGTTCAACCGCTGAGCCACCCAGGTGTCCCTTCCTATCACTTTCTAAGAGAAAGTGTTGAAATCTTCAACTATAATTGTGGATTTGTGTATTTCTCCTTTCAGTTCTATCCATTTTTGCTTTGTGGACTTTGAAACTGTTATTAGATACATTTCTATTAGAATGTATGCCTGTTTTGATGAAATGATCCTTTTGTCATTATGAAATATCCCTCTTTAGCCTTGATAATATTCCTTGTTCTGAAGTTTGCTTTGTCTGATATTAATACAACTACTTCACCTTTTTTGGATTAGTGATTGGGCTTTTCTTTGTTCATCTTTTCACTTTTAACTTATCTATGTCATTATATTTAAAGTGAGTTTCTTGTAGATAGCATATAGTTGGGTCTTGACTAAGTTTTCAAATCCAGTATGACAATTTGCCTTTTATTTTATTTTATTTTATTTTATTTTATTTATTTATTTATTTATTTATTTTTATTTATTTTTTTATTTATTTTTTATTTTTATTTATGATAGTCACACAGAATGAGAGAGAGAGGCAGAGACATAGGCAGAGGGAGAAGAAGTCTCCATGCACCGGGAGCCAGACGTGGGATTCGATCCCAGGTCTCCAGGATCGCGCCCTGGGCCAAAGGCAGGCACTAAACCGCTGCGCCACCCAGGGATCCCTTTTTTTTATTTTTAAAAATATTTTATTTATTTATTCATGAGAATACACAGAGAGGAGAGAGAGAAGCAGAGACACAGGCAGAGGGAGAAGCAGGCTCCATGCAGGGAGCCCGAAGCGGGACTCGATCCCAGGTCTCCAGGATCACACCCTGGGCTGCAGGCAGCGCTAAACCGCTGAGCCACCAGGGCTGCCCGACAATTTGCCTTTTAAAGCAGAGTTTAGACTCTTTGCATTTATTTTTTAAAAGATTTTATTTATTTATTCATGAGAGACAGAGAGAGAGAGAGAGAAAGGCAGAGACACAGGTAGAGGGAGAAGCAGGCTCCCCTGCAGGGAGCCCAATGTGGGACTCCATCCCATGACCCTGGGATCACGACCTGAGCCGAAGGCAGACGCTCAACCACTGAGCCACCCAGGCATCCCATAGACCATTTCCTTTTTTTTTTTTTTTTTTTTATGATAGGCACACAGTGAGAGAGAGAGGCAGAGACACAGGCAGAGGGAGAAGCAGGCTCCATACACCGGGAGCCCGACGTGGGACTCGATCCCGGGTCTCCAAGATTGCGCCCTGGGCCAAAGGCAGGCGCCAAACCGCTGCGCCACCCAGGGATCCCCCCATAGACCATTTCCATTTAATGTGACTATCAATATGTGTTTTATGTGAATTAGTCATACTGGATTTCTTGGTGTTTATCCTTTTTTGGGCTGGCTTTCTTTCTTGGACCTATGGGTTTATATTTTTTATTAATCTTAGAAAACTTTTGGTTATTATTTCTTTGTATTTTTAAAAATCTCCTTTCCTGTCTTTCTGGATTTGTGTTGCACATGTGTTAGATAACTATTGTCCTACAGGTTACAAGACTCTGCTCATTTTATTTTTAACTTTATTTCTCCCTGCACTTTGGTGTAGTTCATTCTTTTTTTTTTTAAGGTTTCATTTATTTATTTGAGAGAGAAAGAGCACAAGGGGGGGGGGCAAAGGGAGAGGGTCAAACAAGACTTCCTGTTGAGTGAGGAGCCCTAAGGAGGACTTGATCTCAGCACCCTGAGATTATGACCTAAGCCAGAATCAGACACTTAACCAACTGAGCTGCCCAGACTCCCATAGTTCATTTTTTGTATTGTTTCCTCATTACAGATCTTTTCTTCTGCAGTGCCTAAGTTGCATTCAAACCCATCCAGTGAAATTTTCATTTGGGATATTATATTTTACTATTCCACAAGTTTTATCTAATTCTTTCTATAGTTTCTTTTTATAATACTTTAATTACATTTGTGTTTTTCTTTAAATTCTTGACCACATTTATAGTAGCTGCTTTAAAGTTCCTACCTCTGGGGCACCTGGGAGGCTCAGTCAATTGAATGTCCAACTCTTGATTTCTACTCAGGTTGTGATCTTGGGGTCATGGTTTGAGGCCCATGTTGAGGCCTGTGTGGAGCTCTACAGGGGTTCTGCCCTGGGTGGAGAGTCTACTTGGGGTTCTCTCTCTTCCTTTCTCTCTGTCCCTCCCTGCCATAAGCTCTCTCTTTGTAAAACAAATAAATAAATCTTAAAAAAATAAAGTTCTGGAGATGCCTGGGTGGCTCAGCAGTTAAGCATCTACCTTCAGCTCAGGGCATGATCCTGGAGTCCTGGGATCGGGTCCCACGTCGGGCTCCCTGCATGAGGCCTGCTTCTCCCTCTGCCTATGTCTCTGCCTCTCTCTCTGTGTCTCTCATGAATAAATAAATAAAATCTTTTTTTTTATAAATTAATTTTTATTGGTGTTCAATTTACCAACATACAGAATAACACCCAGTGCTCATCCCGTCAAGTGTCCCCCTCCGTGCCCGTCACCCATTCACCCCCACCCCCCACCCTCCTCCCCTTCCACCACCCCTAGTTCATTTCCCAGAGTTAGAAGTCTTTTTAAAAAAATATAGTTCCCATCTATTAATTTTATCATCTTCACCATTTCTGGGCCTACTTCTATTGACTGATTTTTCTCCTGTTCATGGTTCACATTTTCCTACTTCTTTGCATATACAGTAATATTTTCATTGGATAATGGACATTGTGGGTAATTACTGGTTTGGTGCCAGGATTTCGTCTTTATTTACAGATTGTTAAGCTTCATTCAAGCAAGAAGTTAATTATTTGCAGATAAGCTTTCTCAGCTTTAAGTGGATAGAATAGGCGTTATTTACTCTTGGGTTAGTTTAGCCTTATTTCTAAAATGTGGCCTTTCTGAGCTCTCCCTGTTGAATCCTCCAGGTGTTTAGTAAGGTGTCTGCCTTCCAATTGGCCAGAATTTGAATGTTTCTAAACTTTATTCAAGCTCTAGTAGTTGTTCAGCTTATAGTTCCCCCAGTAGTTGTTATTTGACTAGCCTCATGAAATCTATCCTTAAGCCTACACCAGAGATTCATGGAGACCCTCATGCATGTTTCTGGAGTTCCTTTTCTGGTATCCTGCCCTGCAAATTTTACTTGCCTCAATGTCTCCTAATTCCAATTTCTCTCTCCTCATTTAGTAAGAGTAATATCTCTTTGGCCTTCTTCTATCCTGTGCTTAGGTACATACCTCCAGAAAGAAACCTGGGGAAACCTTTGGGCTCATCTTATTTGTTTTCCTTTTTTCCAGTATGTCTACTGTCCAATGTCTGAAAACACTTCTTTCATAGATTTGGTCCAGTTTTCTAATGTTTGTGATAGGAAGATTAGTCCGGTGTCAGTAATTTATGGCAGGATCACTCCTAATATTTTTAAAATGTAAACTTTCTGTTGAAAATTTACTGGAAAATTGCATAAATCGTAAGTGTACAGCTTGATGAATTTTCATTAATTGAACACACTGGTGTAATCAACACTCAGGTCAAGAACAACAGTATTAGAATTGCAGGAGGGATCCCTGGGTGGCGCGGCGGTTTGGCGCCTGCCTTTGGCCCAGGGCGCGATCCTGGAGACCCGGGATCGAGTCCCACGTCGGGCTCCCGGTGCATGGAGCCTGCTTCTCCCTCTGCCTGTGTCTCTGCCTCTCTCTCTCTCTGTGTGACTATCATAAATAAATAAAAATAAAAATAAAATAGAATTGCAGGAGCCCCCTGGTGGCCCTTTTTAAACATTAATACCACCTAAACATAACTGATATCCCAACTTCTACTATTATTTTTGTCTATTTTTGAATATTATGTAAGTAGAATCATATAATATATAATTTTTGTGTCTGACTTCTTTCATTCAATTTTAAGACTGTGAAATTTGTGTGTTACTGGTAAGTTGTTTGTTCTCTTTCCACTATGTGAATATTCTAAAATTTACTCATCCTCTTAACATTCTTAAACATGTCTTTTGGTGAAATATGAATATATTTCTGTTACATATATACTTACAAGTGGAATTGCTGGGTTATCCCACTTCAATAACTATCAAATTTATATAATTAGTCTAGACATCTCTTCTTAAGTCCGGCCTTACATCTTCAAATCTGTTTGACACCTTTGTTTACAAGCATCTCAAACTCATATCCAAAACCATTTGCTCCTCTTTTAATGTTCCCCGAATCAGTAAATGGCTTCTTAATCCATCTAGTTACTTAAGGAGTCATTCATTCTTTTTTTTAAAAAATATTTTATTTATTCATTCATGAAAGACATAGAGAGGCAGAGACATAGGCAGAGGGAGAAGCAGGCTCCCTGCAGGGAGCCCAATGTGGGACTGGATCCCGGGACTCCAGGATCACACCCTGAGCCAAAGGCAGATGCTCAACTGCTGAGCCATGCAGGCGTCCCTTAAGGAGTCATTCTTAATGCTCCTCTTTTCTTTACTCTTCCCAGAAAACCAATCCATTATTAAGTCCCTTGGATTCCACCTCTCATTTATACACGTCTTGAAATTATCCAACTCTCACTGTCTCTACTGCCATTATCCTAGTTCAAGCCACCGTCATCTCTGGCCTTGACTAATGTAACCACCTCCCACCTGGCCTTTCAGCAACCCCACTTGCCCTCTTCCATACTATTTCCCACAAATAGCCTGAGTGAGCTTTTAAATATGTAAATCAGATCCCGTTTAACATTCCCTATTAGCTGCCCATTAACCTTAGGATACATTCCAAAATACAGTCTAAAAGCCATTATGTGGCCAGTAAGAGCCTGCTCGGTCTGGCCTCGGTCTCATCTCAGCTGAAGCTTGCTCCCTACATCTCAACCACACTGACTTCCTTTCAGTTCCTAGAACACCCCAAGTTCTTTCATGCCCCAAAAACCTACAATTCTAATGTTTTCTTGGCTTGAACCATTCTTTAAGGCTCTTTCATATGCCTGATACTTAAAAGGCACTTCTTCAAACACTCTTCCCTGATAGTCCAGAATTAATCCATCATCACACCTACTAATTTTCCTTCATAGTACTGATTGCAATTTATAATTATGTAATGCTTTATGCTTTAACGTCTCTCGCTCCTGTTGCACTTTAGATTCCATCCAGTGTTACGTTCATTCCTGTAACCCGATGCCTGACACCGTGCTTGGCACGTGGTCCACAGTCATTAAGTGCTTATTTAATAATGTATGGCCCATGCAAAAGTTGGAAGGGGCTGCAGGGTCTGCATCTGGCATTTCTCTGCCGAGGTTAGGTGCTTCCTCTTGCGAGGTGATAGATGGGACAAGTCCTTTTTTTTTTCTTAGTTTCCCCCCTGCTCCTTGGATAAGTGTTTGCTGTAGGGCCGCGTGAGAGACAAACTGCCTCTAGATAAGAGGCAGCAGCAGGACCGATGAGCTTTATTCGTGAGAGACAGCATCAGCCGTCAGCTGAGCGCTTTGCAACCTCTCGGCGCAGGTGCGTGAAGAGCTGTCAGTCTTTTTGGGAAGGGGGCGGGGCGACTTCGGGCCCCCAGGAGGGGGCGGGTCAGCGTCGCCTCCCCGCAGAAGCTGATTGGCCTAGGCGAGGGGCCGGGGGCGGGGCCTGGTCCCGTCGGGCGCCAGCCACGTCGGACGCGGGGCCGCCCCGCAGGAAGGCCCCTCCCCGGCCCCACAATGCACTGCGGGCCGCGTCACTCGGAGCGGCGGGTCCCGGCTCGGCAGGTACGACCCGGGCGGTCCCGGCGCTCGGTCCTCCGCTCCGAGGGTCGCTGGGACCCCGGCAGGCGGCCCCTGGCTCTGCCTGCTGCCGCCGCGGCCTTCGCGACCACAGACCTTCCCCCCAGGCGGGGACCCAGCGCGTGCCGTGGGGGCGGGAGCCGGGTGGTTGGAGCCGCGGCGCTCGGGAGAGGTGGAGAGGTGCGATGCCGGGGGCTTCGTCCCCTGCGACGAGAGGGGGGCTGTGGGTCCGCGCGAACGGCGGCTGCCCCTGGGCTGACCTGCTTGGGTACATGGGGCACCCAGGCAGGGCGCTCCGGGAAGGAGAGTCGCTGTGGGCGCCCGGCGGCGGCGGCGGCGGGGGGCGGGGCGGGGACCGAGGGGGCGGGGCGGTGGGCGGGGCAACTGGTGTGGCGTAGTCCAGGGGGCGTGGCGGCGGGCGGGGGAATGTGTGTTGTGGCCGAGAGGGGGCGTGGTGGTGGGCGGGGCGGGGCCGGTGGGCGGGGCACTCCCTGGCCCCCAGTTGTTAGAAACACGGTAATCCCCTGAGGCTACTTAGGTGGCCCAGAGAGCTCGACCTGGCGTTTACTATTTTTTAAAGGCTAGGGTGGGATTTGAACCAGCGGCTTGCTTCGCGTTCTGTGGGGATTTAATTTGCATTGAGCCAGAGATCGGCCCTCGTTGGCCCAAGAGAAACGCCTGCCCTGCCTGCCCCTGGCAACTTTGGGAGAGATGTGGCCTTACAAGGAGACCTGAGCGCTTGGCTGGGCACGTGGAAGAGGGGCTCGGAAATAGGAGCCCCAGGGACTTGAATCTCTCTGCCCGCAAAAACAGCTTTGGACTTTTCTCTGCCTTAGTTTCCTGGATCGTCCGCTTGGGGGCAAGTTGGAGAGCTTGAGAAGCAGCCCCTCCTATGCCTAGACAGCCAAGGCAAAGCCCAGGGCTAGAGCGTCAGCCACCAGACGCGAGATGTTGTGATGCCAGCTAACAGGTGGAGCATCCACTTTTCTAAACTCTGAATTTGCTCACGTGCTGAGAGATTATAAGGAGTTGGGCAGTACTGGAAACAGTACCTATGCTTTCCGGTGTTGAAGGTTGTAGTTGAGCACTTGAATCCGACGTATGTGGCCATGCCCTAAATTAATGGGAAGCCTGGGCATTTCCTGTGTTGAAAACCGTGATAACAGTTTAGTGATTTGTGTGTGTGTGTGTGTGTGTGTGTGTGTGTGTGAATGAACTGATTTTTAAAAATCTACGTATATTTTATGTTGATGTTTATTTTTTAAAGATTTTATTTTATTTATTCACGAGAGATACAGAGAGAAGGGCAGAGACACAAGCAGAGGGAGAAGCAGGCTTCATGCAGGAAGCCCGACGTGGGATTTGATCCCGAGACTCCAGGATCAGGCCCCGGGCTGAAGGCAGGCGCTAAACCACTGAGCCACCCGGGCTGCCCTATATTGATGTTTAAAAGAAGCACAGGTCTTATCAAAGACTTGGCTCTGACTTTCCATATACTTGAGCAGGAAGCTTGGCTGTGTCGTGAGGCAGTGTTTGGTTGGGTTCACTGTTTGGTTAGAGTTCAGCCTGTCTGGAAGTCTGTCACTTACAAACGTTGGACTTGCCTAAATTCTTTTCTGAGCTTGAATTTCCTCAAAGGTAAAACAGAACTGATAATACCCATCTCACAGGTTATCAGAAGGCCTAAATGAGATAGTGTATAAAGTGCCTGGTAAATAGAGGGCAGTTAATGAATAATAATAATAATAATATTCTACTTTTAGTCCTACAGGGTGATGTTTCAGGTTCTTTATGTATCCCTATCAGATAGATACTATTAGTATCTTTCAAACAATCCTATGAGATACACACTAGTAGTGACCACAATTTACAGGTGAGGCAACTTGAGTGTAGAAAGTCAAAACTTGCTCACGTTTACAGTTAACACATGGTGGAGCCAGTTTTTGAACCCAGACACCTGTTCCATAGTCCATCATGTTAACTATTATGGAAAATATAAGGTGGTCTTAAGGAAAATATAAGGTGGTCTTTTATTATTTCAAAATTTGTGGCTAGATAGCTTCAATCACTGGGTTCTTGCCCCTTGTGGGTTTTAGGAGACTGATATAGCACAACGATTTGGAGACACAGAAAACTTAGGTATAAGCACCAGTTTGGGTATATATTTGCAGTGTGACATTGAGAAAGGGACCTTCAATTTCCTCATCTGTCAAATAGAGGTTATATTTCACTCACTGTTTGTAAACTGTAAGGTGCTGCACAACTGTTAGGGATTGACACATTTGTGCCTGTGTTGGGGGCCCTGTTCCTAGTTGTGGTTATAATCTACTCTGGAGCCTGAGGCTAGATGTACTGTGTAGTACAGGCACCTGTATTAGGAGTACTGAAGGCTGCTGGTAAGGTGCGGGGGTGGGTAGGCAAAACTGTAAAATAAATTCTGATTGTCTTTGGTACGCTTTCCCCTTTTCCTCTTCAAGCTCTGTTTTTCAAGTGTCTTTCTGTTAACCTGCGGCTGTACAGAGACCTTCCCTTTTCTCTCAGTCTTGCTCCCTCCCTGTGTATTACAATTAATATAGCTTTACCCCCAGTAACCCCCACTCCCAAGTCCCACAGATCTCAGCTGGCATTTTCTTTCTTTCTTCCTTTCTTCCTTCCTTCCTTTCTTTCCTTTCTTTTTTTTTTTTAAGGGTCAGCTGGCACTTTCAATAAAATAGGTACCAAGGTAGTGTTTCCCATGCAGAATACTTTGAGTGATAAGTAGATGAATATTTTCAACAATAATTTTCCAAAAAATTTAACACACATTTGGATGAAACAACAACAGGGACTCCTGGGTGGCTCAGTGGTTGAGTGTCTGCCTTGGGCTCAGGGCTGGTCCTGGGGTCCTGGGATGGAGTCCCACACTGGGCGCCCTGCAGGGAGCCTGCTTCTCCCTTTACCTGTGTCTCTGCCTTTCTCTCTCTGTCTCTCATGAATAAATGAATAACATCTTTAAAAATAAAAAAAGAAACAACAACAAAAATCTCTAATTAGGAGACAAACCTCAAAATTGATTTCACAGCTATTGCTAAGGATAGTCAATATCAATTGAATGGTCAATAAGTCAATTGAAAGACCTACATTAGGTAAATAATAATACAAGTGAGGTGTAGATATGGTAAGAATTCTGCAAATGGGGGCACCTGGGTTGCTCAGTCAGTTTATTTATTTATTTATTTTTAAAATATTTTTTAATTTATTTATTTATGATAGGCACACAGTGAGAGAGAGAGAGGCAGAGACACAGGCAGAGGGAGAAGCAGGCTCCATGCACCGGGAGCCCGACGTGGGATTCGATCCCGGGTCTCCAGGATCGCGTCCTGGGCCAAAGGCAGGCGCCAAACCGCTGCGCCACCCAGGGATCCCGCTCAGTCAGCTTAAACAGCTGACTCTTGTTTTGGCTCAGGTCATGATCTCAGGGTTGTGAGATTGAGCCTTGTGTCGGGCTCTATGCTGAGTATGGAGTCAGCGTGAGATTCTCTTTCTCCCTCTCCCCTCTGCTCATGTGTGCATGCTGTCTCTCTCTCTCTCTCTCTCAAATAAATAAAATCTTAAAAAAAAAAAATTCTGAAAATAGTACTTGGATAATTAAAGTTTGGGAAATAGCCAAAATAAGATATGAATGGTTAACCTGATATTAAATGTTTTTATCTCTTATGAAAGCATCTTGCTGGAAAGTAGATATAAAACATACCTTGTATGTTGGGTTTTGTTGATTTTTGAGAAAGTGCCTTCTTGGTGACTCATAGTCATTACCCCATGAGGTTCTGAAGAAGAGGTCAGCATCCTGTTATCCTAGGACTAAACAGTTGCTAACCACTGGCACAGTGGGAGTTTATTTTTCTCAGTTTCTACATAAATGTTTTCCCAGACCTATCTAGATTCTAATTTGGGCTTTTTCCTTTAGCAGTTGCTGTTGAAGAATGGGTATACAGGTCAGTACTCAGATTCCCTTTGAGTTTTCTGCTGTCTAAAGACATACTTTTTTTTTCGTGTTAATGGTGAGAGAAAATGGATCATGGCCTAAAAATGTATCGGTGGCCCTGATAAAACTATTGCTCCTGAATCTTCCCATGCAAATGTTAACCTCTTGATTTCCTCAGTTCCCATCAATTCTTCATTGGTTTTCCCAACCGCCACTGTGCCTTAGACCCTAAGGGTATTCTAACCTAGCTTGGCCCCTATGTGGAGGGATCCCTTTTTCTACTAGCATAGTCCAGATAAGATGGAGTGTTTTCTTTAAGGAACTGCATTAAGAATCCAAGGTAGAAAGAGAAAAGAGGGGAGGTAGTAGTTGATAGAGGAGAGATTGCTTATCCTAAAGTGGTTGAAATCCTCTACAAACCAGGCAAGCCTGACATTGTTCACGGGCAGTCATGACAGTTTCTTTTGCTAGTTTACTGGTTAGCATGTAAGGTCAAATGACTCTGGGAGGAAGAAGTTTAACTTTTTTTCCTCAGAGGAATCGTATCTACTGATAGAAGCAATTTTCTGACAACCTTTTAAGAATTTTGACAGGGAGTCTCAGTGCTGTGTTGTGCTTTTGGTTTCAAGCCTACGTGTATTGGGAATATCTGAAATGCAAGTTTGTCTAACAGTAGTTTTCCAGTTAAGTGGTGGGTGGCACAACTTGTGTTTGCTCTTTTCATCTGAATTTCCTTAATTCTGGATTGATGGTTCCTGATGGTAGGAACTAATGTCTGCCATAGTCCTAGACTATAGAACCTATTCAATAAATGTTTGTTAAATGAATGGAACTTACAGGTTGGCATTTGTTTCTTAGTATATGTTTTACAAAGTATGAATCATATCTTTCTGTTTTGAATTCATTAAAAAGAAAAGAGTAATTGAAGACTCCATAAAAATTGGCACTCTATAATAAATATTATTCCTAATATTTCTGTTGGGATCCTAGAAAGATCAGGCATAAAGGAATGCAGTCTACTTCTAAATACTAAGAATATGGGTGTTTGGAAACTATAGGTCACAACCTTGCCCTCATGTTAATTCCCAGAGTAATTGTGTTGCAGTAAACTTTAGGAAGAAAAAATTTTATATTTTAAATTTTATATTTTAAATTTATATTTAAATAATAAATGCCTAAGGATATGAAGTAAGACATTTTACTACTTCTTATCCTTAGGCTAAATCTCATAATTATGGTTTATTTTATTTATTTATTTATTCATGATAAACACAGAGAGTGCATGCGCAAGAGGCAGAGACACAGGCAGAGGGAGAAGCAGGCTCCATGCAGGGAGCCCAATGTGGGACTCAATCCCGGGACCCCAGGATCACGCCCTGGGCCGAAGGCAGGCGCCAAACTGCTGAGCCACCCAGGGATCCCCATAATTATGGTTTAATAATGAAATAAAACATAGAACAATTTTTAAGAGGAGTTTGTAGTTTATACATTATCTCTTGAAGGATCTCATCTTTTTCTTTACTGCTTTTAGAAGAGAAAAGAAACTTATTTAATAGGGGAAAAATGATTTGAATATGTCATATTGGAATGTTAGTTAGAAGATCCCATTATGGTTAAGGCTAATTTGATTGATGTGGGGTTTTTTCTGTTTAAGTGAATGGAGAAGAAAAATATTAAAGGGTAATGACATGTTAATACTTAGCTATTCCTCTCATTTCCTCATGAAAAGAGGAAAAGGGGGAGTAAATTTAACGCATTAACTTTGTTATATGGGTTAATTTTTTGTGTTAAGTCAGTTGCCATTGTAAATGGACAGTGAGGTTTCAACTTCACACGGCAACAAAAATGAGAAATTTTTTATGGTACTAATTTCCAGAGTCAGTACCAGTTGGTTTTCTGTGCCATATTTTGATATACATAACTAAGTTTTTCATTTTTGGAATGAAGTAATATTGAGCTATCTGAGAAGGACAAGTGAGGATTAATTTAGCTCTGAGATACAGTATCTTGAAAAAAGTCTATGAAATTGTTACCAAGTTTTTCAATTTTCACCATTTTCCCTACTTCTAGTGAAGCAGTATTTAGTGCGCTGTGCTCTGAAGGCCTCACAAGAAAGAGTTATCACTTAATTTCAGACTGAACATGTTTTAATTTAGTGTTTTTTAAAGTATGATCTGATCTGTAGGCACTAAGCATAGTAATTACCTGGGAATTTGTTAAAAATGGAAGATTCTCAAGCCCTACCTCAATGTCAGTGGATCAGAATTTGGGGATAGGGGGAGGTTCAGAAACCTGCATTTCTAACCAAGCTTCCAGTGCTTTTATTCAAGCTAAAATTTGAGCAACATTGAATAGTTTTTAGCAAAGTTTCTGTTTACCTAATTTCTTTCAGACCCAGCCTATGAAGTCCTTTTTATCTATCTCCATGAAGCTTGATCATAATATAATATAAGAGGCCATTATGTTTTATTTTCTGGTAAAGAAATTGAGAATGATATTAAAACCAGTATTCCTTTAGCTTTAAGGTTTATTATGAATACAATTTTTTGTTATTTAAAGATTTATTTATTTATTTTAGGGAGAGAGAGTGTGCGTAAGTTGGGGAAGGAGCAGAGGGAGAGAATCCCAAGCAGACTCCCTGCTGAGTGGGGAGCCTAACATAGGTCTTGATCGCAAGATCCTGAGATTATGACCTGAACTGAAGAGTTGGATACTTAATCAACTGAGCCACCCAGGCACCTCAATAAAATTTTTTTCCTGATTATAAAAATAATATATACCCATTGTGGAATATTATGAAAATTTAGGAAATATAACAATCCTCCATAATACTATTTTCTGGGGATAAGCATTATTATAATTTTGGCATATTTTCTTCTGGTATCTATTTCTCCATTTATCCCTCCCTTCTTCTTTTTGTCTTTATAGAAAACATTTGCGATTTTTATCCTGCGTTTTTTCCTAATTAATGTGTAAGCATTTTACCATATTACTGAACTCTTTTTCACAGACATCTGCATTATATTCCATCATAGGAGTATACTATTTTCACAGACATCTGCATTATATTCCATCATAGGAGTATACTATAATTTATTTAATACTCTGTTATTGTTGGATGTTTAGATTGGTTTTGGTTATTTCTGTGAAAGAATGTCTTTCTGTTTAAAATTTTGTCTGAAACTATTTCCATTAATGTAGGGCTATATATTTACATTATTATTGTGGTCAAAGGGCATAAGTACTTTTAAACTCTATTGAATATTGCAAGATTATTTTGAGAAGATATTTATTCCAATATTTACTCCTGCAGATACCTTTAAGAATGCCAGAAAGAAGCAAGTATCATTTTTTTTAATTTTTAAAAAAGGTTTTTTTTTTCATTTGTTTTAGAGAGAGAGCCCATGTACTGGAGGAGGAGTGGTGGGGTAGAAGAGGGACAAGCACTCCAACTTGAGTGCAGAGCCTGACTTAGGACTGGATCTCATGACCCTGAGATCGTGAACTGAGCTGAAATCAAGAGTGGGTAGCTCAACTGACTGAGCCCCCAGGTGCCCCAACAAGTATTATTTTTTAAAAGCTAACTTGTTAAGGAAAATGTAGTATGTTAGTGCTTTAATTAGTGAACCTTTGATTATTAGTGAATTGAACATTTTTACACCATTTATCAGGTTTGACTTTAATTTTTTATCTAACTCAAATTGTTCATCTTGTTTTAGGTCTTCTCTGCTGGTTGAAATGTCTATGATTTTATCTGCATCAGTCATTCGCGTCAGAGATGGACTCCCCCTTTCTGCTTCTACTGACTATGAACAAGGCACAGGCGTGCAGGAGTGCAGAAAGTATTTTAAAATGCTCTCAAAGAAACTTGCTCAGCTTCCTGATAGATGTACACTGAAAACTGGACATTATAACATTAAGTAAGACTTGAGTTTGCACCATTAGAATAATTTACTCAGTGTTTGCCATTTGCATGAAATATAAAAGTGGTTGTAGTAAAAAGTAGTGATTGGTTAGTTTAGGAAAAGTGTTCAAATCAATAATCATGTGGTTCTCAATTTATACTAAACAGTAGTCATCATATTATTGCCCTTTTTGCAGCTTCTCTGTGTTTATATCTGGCTTTAGAAATTTTTATACTTTTGCAGATCACGGATATTCTATAAGTTGGTCATTAGGTATTTATTACTTAGTGTTCTTACATGTCCAGGCAAACTGTGTAGGAAAATATAAAAATTGTGCATGATACCTGCCCTCAAAGAACTTAAATTTGTATTCTAGTGAGAGAGGATACCACTCATTTCTATTTATTGCACATGAAAGTAACACTGGGCTATGGGATAGAGTGACTTTATAGTAGTACAAGGCCTCCCTGAAAGGGTGATATTTGAGCAGAGACCTAAGAGATGTGAAGGATGCTGTGGATGAAGAGTAAGGCAGAGTGACAGCCAGTGCATAAGGCCTGTGATACTGATCAAAGGATGGAAGGAAAACCAGAGATGCTGAAGCAATATGGACAATTAATAAAGTGGCAGAAGGTGAGATCAGAAAGTTAGGAATGGGACAGGTTATATAGAGCCTTCTGGGCTGGGATAGGAGTTTGGATTGAGTCTAATGTGATGGAAAGCCAGCGAAGAGTTTTAAGCTAGAGAGCTATATAATGTGATTTTTGGCTTTGAGTAAATCATCCTGGCTGCTGTATGAAGAATGTGCTCTAAGGGAGAAAGAGTAGAAGCAGAAAGATCATTTAGGAGACTCTTAAAGAAGTTCAGGTAGAGGTGATGTTTATAACTTGAATGAGAGTGATAATGATGAGAAGTGGTTCTATTTGGGCTGTATTTTGGGAGTAGCACCAACAAATCTTCCTAATGGATTCTAGTGGGTTGTGAGGGAAAGAGAATAATTGAGTCCCCCCTAGATTTTTGGCCTAGAGGATGCCCATAATTACTTGGCTAATGGGGCTGCAATGAGTAATATTGGAGGATGTGTGTTTCAAAAATCAAGAGTTTTGTTTGAACATATTAAGTCTAAGATGTCCATTAGACATTCAGGAAGATCTGTCAGGTAGGAAGCTGGGTGTGTAAGTCTGAAGTTCAGTGAAGAAGGACAAGTATGGAGATTTAGATTTGGGGGTCAACTTACAGTGTATAATTAAAACTGGGCATAGATAAGACCCCCTTGGAGAGCATCCACATGACACAGAGGACAATTAACTCTTGAGCAGTTTGATACAGAATTTGCATACAGAAGGATATCAGATAAGGACAAGGTCCATTATATCAAGGTCCTTGATATAATTAGCAGAGGGCTTAGGTATTGAGATGACACATGAGTCATGTCCTGAAGAATTAAGATTTGGCCAAGACAGAGAAGAGGGCGTTCTAGGTGTAGAGAGGAGAGGCGGAATAAGTAAAGAATGACTTAGCCTTAGGGGTGTATTCACCTGTTTGGCCTGGTGTAGTGGATGGTGATTTAGGGATAGTTATGGGAAATGTGAGATAATTAGTGTGGGGCCAGATCCAGGATTTCCTTGCAAGTTCAGACTGAGGGATAGGAAGCTGTTACTGCAGGTTTGAGGGAAGTGACTTGATTAAAACAAAACAAAACAAAAAACCCCCAAAAAACAAAAGCAATGCTGAGGCAGTGGAATGTAAGGTGAAATGGAAACTCTGAGAAGAGAGAGATTAACCTATAATTAGGGCCTGACCTAGTAAGATGTAAGTGCAAATGAAAAAGAGAATGCCAGTTACAAAGACACTTCAAAAAGAAATGATTAAGCCTGATAAGATGGAGAGCCAGAAAGGAAGAGCTGGAATACAAAGATGACTGAAGCCGTGGAGTTGGACAGAATGAGCTCTTTGGAAAGGGTTGCTTACTCTGAGGGTGAGGAAGAAGAGGAGGGTAACTAAACACTACTTTTGAGTATTTTACTTGAGGTTTTGACTAGGAAGTCCAGTTGAGATGGGATAGAGATCTTGAAATTGCTCACATGAAGTTGAAACTGTGAGGGTAGAAATGCCCACTGAGTTTCTGAGAGGCCCAGAATAGAACCTTAGAGAATGTCTATAATTACTTAGATCAATTAGGTAATGGTAAGATAATGAGCTTTTATCTTAAACTGGGTTTTCAAAGGATTTTACTGGAAAATGTAGTGGTGGTTGATGGTTAAAATACATCTAAAATGATGTCTAATCTATTTCTGTTTTATGGAGAAAAACTTGAAACCTTTTAATATTCTATTTAATAGGCTCTTTTAGTACCCTTGGTCATTATTCTGAGTTTCAATTGATATTGTATAGGACTATAGACCTATATCAGAGTGATGGAAGATTGTTTGAACATATGTTAATTCTGACAGATATCCTAGACTTGAAGAACAACTTTTTTTGCAAATGTTTTTCCTCCTTTATTTTATTCTCTTAAAAGCAGAGTATCATGTAGTAAAAATTTAATACCCCTTCCAATTCTGTTTGTTTTGAATTCTAGATTTTGTGTTATTTCTTTGTATTCCTTCTTATTCCACAAAAGATGTGAGGTAGTTTACAAAATAATTCAAGAGCACAGAAGAGAGTATCACATAAAGGGATAAAGATAGGAGAATCATAAACTGAAATAACATTTCCTTCTGGAGATGGAAACTACTTAATCTAGTCATTTGTTGGAAAAGGACTGCAAATATTTCTCTGAGCTTCCTCATGACCCAAAGGAGGATAATGAATCATTTACAGGATTCAGTGTCCATTGAATAAAAACATTGCTCTTCACGTTCCTGAGACCTGATGTACGTTAAGAGGGACAGCATTTGAATAGCATTTTTCCAGCAGCCATAACGATGAGCTATTTATGATCTTTCTTGTAAAATTCCTTAGTGTAAGCAAATGACACAATTCAAAAAGCAATTTTATGAGAGAGTTTAGGAGTGAGATGAATCAGCAGCGGTCTAATCTGGCCTGACCTAAGAATACAATTTAGAAATGTCTAAAGGAATAAATAGATTACATGGCCTTTAGAACCACACATAGAAAAGCCTCTATGCATGTTATTTTTGTAACCAAGTTTTTAAAAGGGATTGAATGGAGAAATTTTAGTTCTAGTTCCTGACAAGAACCTGGGTTTTATGTTTTCTATCATTGATTAGAGGACTTGATTATTTTCTAGTTTATAGAGGTTTCCATGCTGTATGACATTACATTTAGACTAATTATAAAGTCACTGTAAAATTGAGAGTTTATATGTTACCTGAGTTAAAGTTCCCTTGTGACACCTCTTTTTCTGTCCATGAGCTTGCCAGATAAAACTCACAGATCTGCAGTTATAACATGGCACAGCCCAGAACTGGCACAGGCTGCCCATCTGCCTTGTTGCCTGGCTTATAGCCTTCTTTTGAATCACCTTCTTCTTGCTACTACTATTTCATTTCTCTCATGATCTCACTCCTTACACAGATTGCCTGTAGAACTTGACTTTTTTTTTTAATCATTTATATTTTTCTTATTTTAAATTTATTTTTAAGTTTTTATAATTTTTCTATATAGTTAGATAACTTACAGAGATCATTATCTGTTCTAGCTTATAAATGATTCCTCGTCTTTTAACATTGTGGCTTTCAAATACGTATAAAAATTGAGGTTGTCTTTGCGGAATACCAGTGAGAACCAAAACAAAGTTAAGTATGTAATTATATGCTAAATCAAATGGTACCTCACGCTGGAGTCTAGGTGAATAGGTAGAGGAAGACCATAGAGTTTGAGGAGAAGAATTAGGGTAACATTTTAAAATTAAGAAAATTCCAGGGCGCCTGGGTGGCATCTGCCTCTTGATTTCAGCTCAGGCCATGATCTCATGGGTTGTGGGATCAAGCCCCACATTGTTTGAGTCTCTTCCTCTGCCCCCCACTCATGCTCTCTCCAATAAGTGAATCTTTAAAAAATATTTTTAAAGGTAGAAAAAAATTAAGAAAATTCCTTTAATCCCTCCTCCCCACAATGTGTTGGGAGAATAATGAACATCAGATTGTAGTGGCTGAGTAGTGAGTTCAGCTAATGGAGCCCATTCTGTGCAGCTCAGGCTGGCACAATGCCTTGCACATAGGTTACTAACTGCTAAATGAGGGATGATTGTTTTGGGGGTATGGCAATGTTCAGAGTTGCCATGGAGTTAAGTCTTCACTTTCTCCAAAATACTTCAGTTTGGCTTGTTGATTGGTGGCTGGTTGGAGGATGCATAATCTAGTTTTGTGATTTCTTCTCATTTTACAGTTGAATCCTTGAATGACATGGGTTTGAACTGCACGAGTCCATTTATAAGCCAATACTTTTCATAAATACAGTACTGTAAATGTTATTTTTAAATAGCATTTTCCTTTATCTTCATTGTATGAATACAGCATATAATATAACAAAATGTGTGTTAATTGTGTTTTGGTAAGGCTTTCAGTCATCAGTAGGGTATTAGTAGTCAAGTTTTTGGGGAGTCTAAAGGTATGCTGATTTTTGACTGTGCAGGATATTGACATCCCTAACCCTAGCATTGTTTAAGGGTCACCTGTACATAGTGATGCTATAGTTCTCTCTGTGTAAAAGTTTAAAGAATTTATCTGTTTCATAGTTGAAGGATACTTTCCTTAAATTGTCATAAATGTTTAATATATAAACCTATGTCAAAACTTAGGAAACACAATGGCTAAAGCAATAATTATGAATCATATGAAATTAAGTTGTGTCATATGAAATCTTAAAATTTTGAGATTGGTTTTGGAGATTTGGGAATCATAGTGGGACATTTTGAGATCTCTTTAAACATTGAGATACCGATCTTATGAAAATACAAACGTCTTTGGGAAGCCAGTCATACTCTGTTGTGAATTTTAATGCAAGAAATAAAATTTCTTAATTTTCCCACTGAATTCTTCTGAAGTCTGATAATGCCTGTGAGCCTTACAGGTTCTCTCTTTACCTTAGTCTCTACTTTTTCCATATTAGTCCACAAACTGCTACCTCTAGCTGGGAATGCTATTTTAGGCTTACCTACTTTTTGTTTTTAGTTTCTGGCAGTGCTTTTCTTTCAGTTTTTGGTGTTATTTTCTGATTACAGGAATAACAGCTTCAACAATGACCCCGGTCATTAAGTGCCTGCAGTTGCCAGGCACTTTTCCTATGTTATTCAGTTTTGTAACAGTTCTGTGATTGGTTAATAAATAGGGCTCTTTCCCATTGTCAGTGCAGAAACAACTCACACTAGCATAAGCAAAAAAAGGGTATTGTGAAGGAGAGGCGGGCTTCTAAAGTGGCTGGAGCCAAGGAACACAGATGTTATCAGGAATCTTGCATTTCTCTGCTCTCCTTTTGCAGATAGCTATTCTCCATATATTGGAAAACACTCTGTACAGGCAGCTGCAGGCTTACTTCATTTCGGCTGAGCAACCCCTCAGGTTAATTATTACTGTCTTAATTTATTAATAGTTTGCTATATACATTGTTATTTAGCATGCTACAAAATGCAGTTTTGTTTCCTAGTTTTGTATATTGGTGTTTTAAGTGCTTTCCCAGCACCATAAGTGCCTGGCAAGCAGAGATTTTGTCTTTGAAGTCAGAGCCTGTAGAGTAGAATGCTAGACATATGCTAGGTGCTTTGTTATTGCTTGGGGAAGGAAGATCATTGCTTTCACTAATTGTTTAGTTGGTGTAGCAGGCCACAATTGTCCTAATGTTGTTAGTGTTTAATTGGTGTGTAGAATTTGACACTTAATAAAATCAGATACCAGAAAATGCTTAATGTTTAAGCATTTTTATTGGATCTTAGAAATCACTTGAGGTATGGCTTGCTTGGATACCTGATAGAATTAGCTTTTTAGGGAAGTGATTTGAAATGGGTAAATACCCTCTATCTGGAGTTTGAATTTCTGTCAGTCTTACCTGTTCAAGACATACTTAGTCATGGAAGGCCCTGAAGAAGATGCTAGTGTGTATGCTGGGGGAGGAACCAAAGAAGTAATGAAGTTGGATAAATTCCTTGGCCTGAAGACAGTAGCTATAAAGACCAAATCCTATTGGTACCAAGGCCAAGAAGAAAAAGGGAAGTAAAAAAATTGGAGCAAAGTAGGAAGAAAACAATGGCAGTTTAAAAATTGTGCTCAAGGTGAGGAAAAGATGTGTGAGGTTAGTAATGTCTGTGATAAAAGGATAGTAGACATATCTAACATAGTAATTCTACATGGTATCTGAGAACATCTTTGTCTCTAAAGTAGGAGGATGTTGAAAACTCACTGACCTGAACCCTAAAGCCTTCTGGAAGAGGAGGTGAAGTTGTATTCCGGTCTGTAAAATTTAGTCAACTATTTATTGAACTTCTTTATGTAGATACTTTGAATAGATAACTGCTGGGCTGTACAATTATATGTGCACAATATACTCAACAAATTAGTGTATAAATGAGTAAATGAATGATGTCATCTTTGTACTCATTCACTAAATTTATTGAACACATTTTGTGTACTAGACCCCAAATATTCTAGTTGCTAAGAATATAGCTGTGAGCTCTATAGAAATGATCTCTGCTCTTATAGAGCATAGATATTAGTGAAAAACATTACAACAAATAAACATAAATATATAACTACAAACTGGATTAGTTACATGAAGAAAAATAACAGCTACTATGGTATGACCCAAGGGGTGGGATCAATTTATTTTTTTTAACGATTATTTATTTGAGAGAGAGAGAGAGCACGCGCGTGCAAGCCTGAGTGGGGGGAGGAGCAAAGAGAGAGGGTTAGAGGGAATCTCAAGCAGACGCCCCACTGAGCATGGAGCTTGATGTGGGGCTCAATTCCACAATCCATGAGATCATGACTTGACCCAAAATCATGAATCTGATGCTCAGAGAACTGAGCCACCCAGGTGCCCTGTGCCGGGGTCAATTTAGATTGTATGCTCTGGGAGGAACTTTTAAGTCCAAGAAGGATGAATAGGATTAACCAGGTCAGAATTGGAGCATGGTAGAGATAGGGTTGGGTTGGGAGCATTGCAGGTGAGGAAGACAATTTGTAAAGTTTCTCAGACGTTGGGAGGACTGGGAGTAGGTTGGTATCCTTTGGATCTGAAATAATACTTTATGTGGCTAGATCGCAGAGAAGGAGGGGTAGAGTGGCACAAGAAGTAGAGAAGTTGGCAGGGCTTCCTGAATATCCTGATACAAGTTCCTAAATCCTCAAGTTTCATTTACTCTTAATTAGAGGAAAAAAAATAGAGATTGATTTATGGCTTGAAAAAGTGGAAAAAAAAAAGTTGGTGAATTAAACACATAGTTGGTTTATGTATAACATAGGGAAGTTGGTGTTGTGTTGGAAAAGAAGGGATGCTTTGGAGTTAGAACTAAGTTTGACCCCGCTCTGCTTCTAAAATGTTGATGTGGCCCTGGTAAGCTACTAAAAATCCCTGAGCCTCTGTTCCATCATCTGTAAAATGGAGATAGTCGTGCCTCTTTACTGTGAGAGTAAAATTAAATAGAATACGTAGCTAAAGCCCTTATTAGCAGGGGGCCTGGTTCAAACTAAAGGGTCAGTAAACTGTACCTGCCGCTGTTACTGTTACTCCTCCTCCTCCTAATGGACAAGCGAATGCATGCACAAACTGGCATACCTGTAGTGACTTTAGGCAGTTTCATATGAGGAATTCTCAGTGAGAGGATGGGAATCTTTGAGTTTGTCCCCCATGATAATTGCAAAAGCCAGAAATCTTTTGATAAAGAAGGCTTGTATGTATTGTTGAAAAACTGCCTTTGCATTTCAAAGAAAGACAATAGCATATGACTAAGTTCACTATGAAAAACCATAATATTATAGAGCTCTTTTTGGCCTTTTCAGAGAGTATCACATAATTATAGTAAAGGCTTTGGAAAAAAGACTGAAAATGCTGACATTTAATCTTAAAAACACAAGCTTCCTTTTATTTCACAAATAATTCTCTAGTTAACTAAGTGCAAGCAAGAGAAACTGGGATAAATTGTCGTGTTTGTGTCTGTGGTTAACTCCCCCCCCCCCCCGTGGTTCACTTTATCATTAATATGGAAATACAGTAAAATTCTACTGTAACACAAAAAAATGAAGTCCAAAAGCTTCAGTCATATTTGTGGAGGATAATGAAACAACTCCTAGGGTAGCTCCTTGAGTGTTGGGAGTGTGTGGAAAGAATCACCAATTGTGTTTTATCCCAGCTCAAGTTCCTGGGGCGGGGGGGGGGGGGGTGCAGGGCAGAGGTAGGGTATATTTGGATGCTAATGACATGTCAAAGAATTTTTATAATGATGGTAAAGATTTTTTGGAAAGAGAAAATGGCTTAAGAAAACCATACTTTGCCCTTTGGTTTAGTTATTCATTTCATAGAAAAATGCAATATGCATGGCTAAACTTTTTTGACTATGACTCATAAGAAGATATTTCAGTTTGTGAACATTACCTATAAAATAAGAAACTAAAAAGTTTTATACATTCCAATATTTTCTGTTATGTTCTATTTCAATTTTTAGGAAAATGCTTTATGTGGTTTACTACACTAATTTTATGACCTTCTAATGGGTCACAAGTTGTAGTTTGAAAAACATTTCATCTAATGACTGTGTTAAGTGAACTTCAGAAAGGAATTCTAGGTTATTTCAGAAGCTCTAAGTTTCAGAACTTACGGTGTTTCCACACCATTAATAATAATGAATAATAGGTACCAATCCCACATCATTTGGTCTTTTGAGAGAGAGAGAAAGATAGATAAATGCATGAACTCTCACTGAAGGATACATAAGAATTTAATAATAACATGAGTTGGGGTGCCTGGCAGGCTTGATCAGTAGAGTATGTGCTCTTGATCTGGGGGTTGTAGGTTCAAGTTCCACATTGGGTGTGGAGATTGCTTAAAAAAATCCTAAAAAAAAAAATAACATGAGTTGCTTGAGGAACAGAGAACTGGGTATCTTTGGGTGGAGGTAGTGGTAAGACGCTCTTTAAGTACTGAATTTCTTTTTTCATTCTTTTAAAATTTTGAACCATGTGAATATATTCTATACATTAAATTTAAAATACAAATTCTGCTTCTATATTATTAGAGAAAAAAAGAGGGGAGGGGGTCTCCAGTATGGATCAGGGTTTGTTCAGTAAAGATTGCTGTTAGAGATTAGCAGTGTCTTTCAAAGGAGCGGGAGATAATAACCTATATGATATGTTTGCTGTGACTGATCTAGAGGAGCTACATGGACAGTTCTATAAAACAATGTTTAGATGATTTACTAGGGTTAATTTGTGTAACATTCTCTGCTTATTGAGGGGATTATTAGTAGAACATGACCAATTTGAACATTTCAGTGCTTGAAGTTTTAATAATTTTTAATTTCTTATTTAGAAATAATTTCAAACTTAGAGAAAAGTTGTATAAATAAGAATGACAAACATAATACCTATCCCCAATTTCACATTTTGTTAACATTTTACCCCATTTAGTTAAATATCATTATCTGCCTCTTATTTTTGTCTAAATCATTTGAGAGAAACTTAAAATACCACGCCCTTAATTCCTAATTACTTCGAAGTGTATTTTCTAAGATTAAGGATACTCTCTTAACTGGCATGGTTATCAGCTCTAGTAATATTGACATCATATTTTAATCTACTTCCTGTTTTCCATTTTTGTCAGTTGACCAGGGATGTCCTCTACGGCATTTTTCCCCCTTTGTGGCACAGGATCCAGACTACTGTTACGTATTGCATTTAGTAGTGTCTCTTTAGCTTCCTTTGATCAGAAACATTTACACAGCCTTTATTTCCTTTCTACAGCGTTGAGATTTTTAAAGACTATAGCTCCCCTGCCTTTTAAAATTCAATGTTGATCATTTCGATATTCTTTCATGATTAGATTCAGATTATGCATTCTTGGCTAGAATACTTTATAGCTGATATATATTTCTGAGGCTATCACAACTGAAGGCACAGAAAATCCATCTATCCCTTATTAGTAACGTTAAGAGTACTCAGTCAAGATGTTGTCTAGTTTCTGCTGTATAATAAATATTTTCTCCTTGCAACAAATAAGCAGTCCATGGGAAGATATTTTAAAACCACACAGAATTTCCTGCTCCTCACCAAAAGTTCCACCTAGACTCACCTTTCATTGATTGTCCTTGCTTGACCCAGTCTTTACTATACTGGTTGCAAAATGCTGATTTTTCCAGTTCTAGCGTTATGTATACATTTACCAATTTGTACTCAGCATTCTGCTGTAAGCAAGAGTTCTCCTTTCTATCCCATTTATTTTATTTGTTCTTGTTAAAAACTCCTAAATTACTCTTACTTCCCCAGTGGTTCATAATTCATTATTATATAAAGTAGGGGACTTGATTCTGGAGTCAGTGGATGACTTTAAGAGGTCAATGACCAACCTGAAATTGTGAGCCAGATTTTGTGTTGTTTGGACAGTTTTCTGAGGAGAGTGTCTGTAACTTTAATCAGAATCTCTAAAGAGTTCTGGATTCAAACAGGATTAAGTTCCACTAGGTTGAATAGTTAAATGTTAAGCTATCTGTAACCCTTACATATTTGTATATTTTCCCCTGCTTTCTACCCCAAGTGATAAATCACTTAAGTGTTAGAATTGTACTGTATGTCCATCTGTAGGTACTATTCCATTTTTTTGTCTACTGTTTTTAACTGCAACTGAAAGTAGTATACTTTGGTTTCTTTAATTTCTTTTTTGCTAGAATATATGATAAAATGTTAGTATCTTCATTGCCACTGTAGCAGCTGTTGATGGTATATAGAACCAGTCTTTGGAAGCAACGAATTACCTTGATTTAATTTGAAATTTTAAAACCAATGTTTTTTACACTGTAGTTTTATTAGCTCTCTGGGAGTGAGCTACATGATGTTGTGCACTGAAAATTACCCAAATGTTCTGGCCTTCTCTTTCCTGGATGAGCTTCAGAAGGAGTTCATTACTACTTATAACATGATGAAGACAAATACTGCTGTCAGACCATACTGTTTCATTGAATTTGGTAAGGGCCTGATTTTTTTTCCTTTTCATTATCCTGTCTCCATCCAGTCATAAGAGATTTTTTTGTATAATACTGGGGGCCAGGGGAAAAACTCAGAAGATTTTGCTACCTTGCATTTGATAGAACAATTTGACAAATGGTCTATAAATTATGGCAACTTCTTCATTTAGGTGCCTATTAGAAAAAATTGTGTTTGAGCTGTGGAGGGGATTGTGATTATTGGCACAAAGAATTAATCCCAGAGGACTGTTTCTCAATGAGAAATTTAAAAGAGATTCAGAGTTCTGTGTGTTTATGTGATAATCTTTTATAGTCTGCTTAATGTAGGATGGAGGTTGGCAAACATTTGCTGGAAAGTACCAGATAGTACATATTTTAAGCTTTAAGGACCATATGGTCTCTGTCACAACTACTCAGCCCTGCCATTGTGGCTTGAAAGCAGCCATAGGCAATACATAAATGAATGAGTATAGTTATATTCTAATAAAACCGTATTTACATAAACAATCAGCAGGCTCAATTTGGCCTTGGGCAGTAGTTTGCTTGACTCCTGCTGTAGGAGAAAAAAGTAAAACCAAGTTATAAATAATGAAAGTAAAATTGGAAGATATTTAGAAATGTCTTATTGATTTCATTAAATTTGTTCTTTAAAACATACATTCTAATGGTGTAAGCAGTAAATAAAACAGGTTTATAAGAACATGTAATTTAAAGTATATATTCTTATGTAATTGGTAAATACTGACAGACTTAATATTTTATGAGATATGGTTCCCTATAAAAATTAAGACTTTGGTTTAAAATTAAAGCTGTTGGGGATCCCTGGGTGGCGCAGCGGTTGGGCGCCTGTCTTTGGCCCAGGGCGCGATCCTGGAGACCCGGGATCGAATCCCACATCAGGCTCCCGATGCATGGAGCCTTCTTCTCCCTCTGCCTATGTCTCTGCCCCTCTCTCTCTCTGTATGACTATCATAAATAAAAAAAATAAAAATAAAATAAAATTAAAGCTGTTTTTCCCTTTTTTTTTTTTTTTGGTAAAAATGTAATTATTTGAAGTGAATAATAGAAATAAAAAAAAAGAATAATAGAAATAGTCCTACAGTTATGTAGTGTTAAATCTTTATTGTATTTGTAATTATTTCTAGAGTATAATTTCTAGAGTAAAACACTGATGACTCCATGTATATTAAACACAAATAATATTAGAATATTCTTTTTTTTTTTTTTTTTAATTTTTTTTTTTTATTTATTTATGATAGTCACAGAGAGAGAGAGAGAGGCAGAGACACAGGCAGAGGGAGAAGCAGGCTCCATGCACCGGAAGCCCGACGTGGGATTCGATCCCGGGTCTCCAGGATCGCGCCCTGGGCCAAAGGCAGGCGCCAAACCGCTGCGCCACCCAGAGATCCCAATATTAGAATATTCTATGGCAAATTAAATAGTTTGAATAACAAACTGTCAGTCTGCAGAACTTATTCCATAAATGTCACACTCTCAAATTAATTAACAAATGACTGCAAGGAAATTTATTTTTTTATTTTACATAGATAACTTCATTCAGAGGACAAAGCAGCGATATAATAATCCCAGATCTCTTTCAACAAAGATAAATCTGTCTGACATGCAGATGGAAATCAAGCTGAGGCCCCCTTATCAAATTTCCATGTGTGAACTGGGGTCCGCCAATGGAGTCACCTCTGCATTTTCTGTTGACTATAAAGGTGCTGGTAAGATTTCTTCTGGTGAGTTATGGATCTCAATTATTTCATTAAAAAAAAAAAAACTTTTGTAAGAACTGAGTAATTCTTGTAAATTAATTTCTTTATCCTAATATTTTAAAGCAAGTACATAAGATAATGTAGAAATTAAAGTAATTCTTTGTCCCAGTGTTTTATGTGGTAATCTACCAGATATGTGACTAATCAGAAAAATACTTTTAAATAGTAATCTTAGAGGAACTCTTTGCTAGGGAAACATTTAAGAATTTTTTGTGTTTCTTAAATATTTCTTTATAATTTTTTTCAAGAGATGAATAATAGTATTAGTAATATATGTTTATGTACATGTAAAGTGCTTTGCATTATGTCAAAATAGCTATAATCAAGGCCAGGTTTCTTGATTATCACAGAAAATGGGATCATCTACCCAACCCTTCCCTCCCAAACTAGAAACGCCACACTCAACAGCTGTGACAGATTGAAAACCACGGCTTAAAAATGGAAACCTTATTATTATAAAAAATAGCATATGCCATTTTTGAAGTCCTTGTTTAAAAAAATTCCCTGTAGTACAACTTTTTTGTCTAAGTTCTGTGACTTTTCCCTGCTCTTCAGCCAAACCAGGGTAGCACTTCAGAACTTTGAAATTAGCAACTCAGTGTCTTTTCTATCCTATTACTCTGATCGACTTCAGATATAATCAGTTTCCTTAGCTTTTTGTTCTATGATGTTTTGAAACCCTCCCCATTCTGGAAGCTGCTTCTGTATGTGCTTTAGTTTGTTAGTATTCTTTAAATGGGGCATTTAGGACTGAACACAACATTTCTTGGTTTGATTAATAGAAATTATGGAAGAAAGAAGGATACAAATTATAGTAAAATAATCCAGTCTGTTAGGAAACAAACACAAAAACAAGGTCAATACCAGTAACAAGCCCCAAGAGAGAGGAGGTACATCAGTACTCAGAGTTGTTATATGTTTTCTAAAATATCCAATTTCCAAGAAAAAATTACAAGACATGCAGAGGAAGAGTAAAGTATAATCTATATAGTAGGGGGAAACAAAGCAGGCAATAGAAACTGCCTTTGAGAATGATCAGATGTCAGATTTAACAAATAGTTTAAACCATTATAAGTGTTCAGAGAACTAAAGGAAACCATGATTAAGGTATGACCACGATATTGTATCAAATAGACTATATCAATAAAGACATAGAAATTATAAAGAAAAAGAACTAAATGGAACTTCAGGAAGTGAACAATACACCTGAAATAAAAAATTTACTAGTGGGGCTCAAACGTAGATTTGAACTGACAAAGATAGATCAATAGAGATTATGTAATCCAAAGAATAGAGTTAATAAGAATGAAGAAAAATGAACAGAACCTCAGGAAAATGTGGCGCGCCAACATATGCATGGTGGGAGAACCACAAGGAGAAAAGAGAAAGCAGAACAAGTATTTGAAGAAATAATGGCTGAAAAGTTTCCAAATTTACTCAAAAACATTACTCCTCCAGGAAGCTCAGTGAGTTTCAAATAACCATGTAAGCAATCCACAAATAGAAGAGTCATATTAAACATGCTGAAAGACCAGACAATGAGAAAATCTTAAAGCCAGCAAGAGAAAAAAAACTTGTTACTTACAAGATTAACAGCTGACTTATCAACAGAAACAGCAGAGATCAGAAGGCAGTGGGACAATATGTTCAAAATGATCAAAGGAAAAAAAACAAAACAAAACTGTTGGTCAACAGCAATTGACTATGTCCACCAAAGCTGTCTTTTAAAAATAAGGTGAAATAAGGACATTTGCAGATAAGCAGAAGCTGCGAGAATTGTTGCTGGTAGACTCACCTTACAAGAAATACTAGAGGAAGTTTTTCAGGCTGAAAAGTGATCCAAACAGTAATTTGAATCTACACCAAAAAAATCAAAGAGCAAGAGTAAAGATAATTGTACAACAGTCATTTTTCTTCTCTCTTTTGTTGACTGATGTAAAAAGCAATTGTATAAAACTGATGTATTATTGAACCTATACATGAATTGTAGTGTATATTTTCCATAACAGCACAGAGGAGGTGGGTGGAAGCAAAATTGCATTGTGCTAATGGAAATGATTCCAGGTGGTAATTTGAATCCACAGGAATGAATGAAGAAAGCCAGAGTGATAAGAATTCATATTAATAAAACTTAGAAAAATATAATTACTGTGCTTCTCTTAGCTTCTTTAAGAGATGTAAAATTAAGTAAAGTAATAATTATAACAGTGTATTTTGGGGTTTGTAATGTTTATAAATGTAATATGTATACAACAATACCACAAAAAGAGAAGAAAGGGAATAGAGCTACATAGGAATAATGTTTCTATAGCTCATTGGAATTAAGTTAGTATATATAAATATGAAGCTATTTCTGATTAGATGTTTATGGTAAGTCCTAGAGTAGACACTAAGCAAATCACTCAAAGTAGTGAATGAAGTTCATTAAAGAAATTAAAATGCTGCAGCATAAAACATTCACATAATGCAATGATAGCAGTAAAGAAGTAGAGCAAAAAAGGGCATGAGACATATAGAAATAAGTAAAATGGCATATGTAAATCTGCTATGTCAATTAATAAGATTGGATTTAAAAATGTGAATGAAACATTCTAGTCAAAAGTTGGAGATTATAAAAGTGGATTAAGAAACTAAAAAGGTAGAAGTCGATTGAAAGCAAAAGGAATTTAAAACCCATATAATGCAAATAGCAACCAAAAGAGAGGTGGAGTGGGTTTTTGATGTTGGACAAAATGGGTTTTAAGACAAAAATTGCTACTAGAGATAAGACATTTTATAATGATAAAAAGCCAATCCCTTAAAGTATAACAATTTTAAACATAGATGCATTTAACAAAGCTCCCAAATACATGAAGCAAAATCTGCCAGAAATGAAGGAGAAATAGACAATAATGGTTGAAGACTTAATACCCAACTTTCAATAATGGATAGAACTAGGCAGAAGATAAATAGGAAACAAGATTTGAACAATGCCATAAACCAACTAGATCTAACAACTACAGAACACTCTGTTCAACATCAGGAAATGTAGTCTTTTTACAAAAAAATTTATTTATTTATTTATTAGAGAGACAGAGTACAAGTGGGTCAGAGGGAGAAGGAGAAGCACTCTTTGCTGAGCAGGGAGTTTGACATGGGGCTTGATTCCAGGACCTCACGATCATGACTTGAGCTGAAGGCAGATGCTTAACCAGCTGAGCCACCCAGGCACCCCCTAGAAAATATATTCTTAAGTGCAGATGGAATATTCTCTTCCAGGATAGACGTTATGCTATGCTATTAAAAAAAAAAACAACATAAATTTAACAGGCTAAGAATAATACAAAGTAAGTTCTATGCACTGGAATGAAATTAGAAATTAATAACAAAAGAATTTGAGAAACTCATAAATACGTGGAAATTAAACAATACACTCCTAAATAATGAATGGGTCAAAGAAGAAATCAAAAGGGGGAATTTATACACGGAGATGAACAAAGATGAAGATACGATATAACAAAATGTGAGATGCCGCTAAAGTTGTATTTAGAGGAAATTTTATAGCTATAAATACCTATATTTTTTAAAAAGGAACATCTAAGGGACACCTGGGTGGCTCAGCAATTGGGCGTCTGCCTTTGGCCCAGGGCATGATCCCAAAATCTGGGATCGAGTCCTGCATTGGGGTCCTTGCATGGAGCCTGCTTCCCTTGGCCTGTGTCTCTGCCTCTCTGTGTGTTTCTCATGAATAAATAAAATCTTTAAAAAAAAAAAAAAAGAAACATCTCAGATGAATACTTTAACCATCTGTCTAAAGGTACTAGAAAAAGAAAAGCAAATTAAACCTAAAATAAAGAGGAGGAAGGAAATAACAAAGATTAGGGCAGAAATGAAAATGAAATAGAAAATAGAAGAATAGAGAAAAATCAATGAAGCCAAAAACTAGTTCTTTGAAAAGATTAACAAAATTAACAAACCTTTAGCTAGATTGACCAAGGGAAAAAGAATTTATTAGAATCAGAAATGAAAAGACATTTCTGCTGATCTTACAAAATAAAGGATTTTAAAAGAACACTGTGAACAGTTGTATGCCAATGAATTAGACAACTTTGATGAAATGGGCATATACTTAGAAATACACACTACTGAAACCGAGTCAAGAAGAAATAAATAATCTGAATAAACTGTATCCAAGAATAGGGATTAAATTACTAATAAACTGACAGGGATGCCTAGCTGGCTGAATGGGTGGAGTGTGTGACTCCTGATCTTTGGTTGTTGGGGTAGAGATTACTTTAAAATCTTAAGAAGGAGAAGGAAAAGAAAAAAACAAACTACTGACAAAGAAAATCCTAGATTGAAGTGGCCTCACTGGAGAATTTTACCAGTTTAAGAATTAACCAATTCTTTAGAAACTCTTCCAATAAATAGAAGAGGGGGAATGCTTTTCAACCCATTCTTTGAGGCCAGTATTCTCCCATTTCAAAACTAGATAACATCACAATAAATTTACAGATTAATAGTATCTCATGAGTATGGACAACGGTCCTCAACAAAATGCTAGCAAACCAAATCTTAGCCACATAAACATTACTATATACCATGATCAAGTGAGATTAATCCAGGAGTGCAAGGTTGGTTTAACATCTGAAAATCAGTGTTATATACAATATCAATAGAATAGAAACCAAAATCCCCTGATCATCTTGATAGGTGAAAAAAAAAGCATGTAACAAAGTCCAGCAGTCTTTCATTATAGTACTCAACAAACTAGGAATTGAAAGAAACTTCTTCATCCTGATAAAAGGTATCTACAAAAAACCCACAGCTAAATTCATATGTAATGGTGAAAGACTGATGCTTTCTTCTAAGATTAGAAACAAGTCAAGGATGTCTGCTCTCACTAGTTTTTTTTTTTTTTAAGATTTAATTTTTTTTTTAAAGATTTATTTGTTTATTTGAGAGAGAAAGAGCAAGAGCAAGTATCAGGGAGGGGCAGAAGAAGAGAGAAACTCAGACTCCATGCTGAGCGTGGAGCCTGAAACTGGGCTTGATCTACAACTCTGAGATCAGACCCAAGCTGAAACCAAGAGTCAGATGCTTAACTGACTGTGGTACCCAGGCCCCCTTCGCTAGTTTTTTTTTTTTTTTTTTTTTTTGCTAGTTCTATTCAGCATGATACTGGAGGTTCTAGACAGGGCAGTTAAGCAAGGAAGGGGCGGGGGAGCATCTGATTGGAAAGGGAGAAATAAAATAACTTCATATATAAGATGATTTTGAATATAGAAAATCCTAAAGAATCCATTAAAAAACTATTAAAACCAATGACTTTAGCAAGGTTGCAGGATACAAGATCAATATACAAAAATGAGTTCTATTCTGTATACCAGTATTCAACAATCTGAAAATGAAAATTAAGAAAATCCTAGCAACTATTGGCTGAAACAAGACAGATTGTACTTTGTATTGTTTGCAATTTAAAAGAAAGAAAATTCCTTATAATGAGAAGGTAAAGTGTAAAGTTAAGAAGAATATAAAGCCAAGGGCAGGACACTGAAGAATGCCACTATTTAAAGGACAGGTGAAGGAAGAAAGTTTACCAAATAAACTTAGGAATAGGAATACCAAAGAAAAAAATACAACAGGAGAAAACTGTTTCATGAAAATGAAGGGATAAGAAATTGTTGGGCAGTGTGGGTGGCTCAGTGGTTTAGCGCTGCCTTCAGCCCAGGGTGTGATCCTGGAGACCCGGGATCGAGTCCCACGTCGGGCTCCCTGCATGGAGCCTGCTTCTGTCTCTGCCTGTGTCTCTGCCTCTCCCTCTCTGTGTCTGTCATGAATAAATAAAATCTTAAAAAAAAAAAAGAGTCCAATACTTAACTGAATGAGCCACCCAGACACCCCAAGGTTAAAAATTTTGTTTTTCAAAGACACTGTCAATAAATTGAAAAGATAATCCACAGACAAATCATATATTTCCTAAAGGATTTATGTCCAGAAAAATAAGTAACACAACAGTAACAATAAAAAGAAAATCCAATTTTAAAATGAGAAAAGGATTTGAATAGATATTTCTACAAAGAAAATGTGCAACCGTCTAACACATGAAAAGATGTTCCACATTATTAGTCATAGTGAAATTCAAAATTCAAAAGCAAAATGATAAGCCACTAGGATGGCTGTAGTTTTAAAACATAGTACAAGTGTCAGCAAGGATATGGATAAATTGGAACTCTCCTATATTGCTAGTCGGAATGCAGAATGGAGAGCTGCTTTGGAAAATACTTTGGAAGTTCCTCAAAAAGGTAAATACAGGAAATGTGTACATGAATATTTATAGCACTATTATGCATAGTAGCCAAAAAGTTGAAATAACCCAAACATCTATCAAGTGATGAATGAATAAACAGATTATGGTGTATGCATGCAATAGAATATTAAGGAGTTAAGAATGAATGAAGTATTGATACCTAATAACAACATGGATGAACTTTAAAAAACATTATGCTAAGTAAAAGAAGCCAGATTCAAAAGGCTAGCTATTTTATTTATTTTTAAAGATTTTATTTATTTATTCATGAGAGACAGAGAGAGAGAGAGGGGCAGAGACACAGGCAGAGGAAGAAGCAGGCTCCATGCAGGGAGACCAATGTGGGACTCGATCTAAGGTCTCCAGGAACAGGCCCTGGGCTGAAGGCGGTGCTAAACTGCTGAGCCACCCGGGCTGCCCAAAAGGCCGTATATTTATAGTCTCATTTATACTAAATGTCCATAGAGACAAAAAGTAGCTTAATAATTTTTTTTTAGCTTAATGATTAACAGGAGTTGGAGAGGTACAGGGAAATAGGCAATGACTACTAATGGTTAGGAGAAATCTATTTGAGGTGATGGAGATTGTGGAACTAGATAATGATTACACAATTTGTTTTTTTGTTTTTTTTTAATTTATTTTTTATTGGTGTTCGATTTGCTATGATTATATAATTTGTAAATATGCTAAAACCTTCTGAATTATATACTTTTATTTCATTTTGAAAGAGCTTGTGCCCATGCGAGTGGGGGGAGCAGAAGAAGAAGGAGAGAGAGAATCTTAAGCAGGCCCCATGCTCAGCACAGAGCCATGTAGGGGTTGATCTCATGACTCTGATATCATGGCCTGAGTCAAATCTTTTTTTTTTTTTTTAAGATTTTATTTATTTATGAGAGACACACACAGAGGCAGGCTCCATGCAGGGAGCCCGATGTGGGACTCGATCCCGGGTCTCCAGGATCATGTCCTGGGCCAAAGGCGGCGCTAAACCGCTGAGCTACCAGGGCTACCCTCATGGCCTGAGTCAAAATCAAGAGTTGGACATTTAACTGATTCAGCTGCCCAGGCGCCCCTGAATTATGCACTTCTAAGGGTGAATTATTGTATTCTGATTATATTTCAATTTTTAAAGTCAATAGTAAATGATGAGTTACTACTTTGAAGACTTCTACTTCCAGTAGTGATGGAGTAGCAGTTCAGACCAATAGTCCCACAAAATACATGTAGGAAAGTTAAATGGAATGTATATATTATATAGAATAGGTCTTTAAAAAAAGAATATGTAGCTCTAATATGATACAGAATTTAAATTAAAATGTAATCTTCCTGAAGTCTTTGGATATCCAACAAGATTACTAAGAATTACTGGGAGACAGAAGAGAGTGGAGGCCTAGGGAGATGAGCTTAATGTTTGGAGCTACTTTTTCTTTTTTTTTTTTTCTTTTTTAAGATTTTTAAAATTTATTCATGGGAGACAGAGGCAGAGACATAGGCAGAGGGAAAAACAGGCTCCCTGTGGGGAGCCTGGTTCAGGACTTGATCCCAGGACCCCAGGATAATGACTTGAGCCAAAGGCAGATGCTCAACCACTGAGCCGCTCCGGTGCCCTGGAGCTACTTCTTTTGGGGCTTTTATGAATTCTGGAGGGAACAGCTGACAGCCACTCAAGATTAGGAGACAGAGATTAGAAAACAGGGTCCACTAAACTGATGGACCTCATGAACAGCCACCCAGCTTTGGGTTTGGACTTTGGATGTTGGCACTCTAGGAATATAGGTAAAAGGAATGTGAAGTAAAATCTTTTATGAGGACTGGAGCTTAGTTTTGAATAATATTGGTCTCTGAAATTGGATTGAGTGGATCCCAGTGCTATGCTTCAAAGACCCTGGTGGAAGCAAGCAGATATCTTTCGTAGAGCAAAAAGTCACCTAAGTTTCAAATTATATCTACAGCAATACTTTGAAAATAGAATATTTGGTAAACAATAAAGTAACCAGGCATATATCACCAGGCACTTGGATATACTAGACTACAAACCATTACACACACGCATACATGGCCTTAGAGGAGTCATGGAAGCCAGAAGACCACTTAATGATGTCTTCTAAAGGATAAAAGAAACTGTGGAATTCTGTGCGTAACAAAAATATACTGAAAGAATGAAATGGCAAGACTGGCTGTCCTTGCAATGTTCCTGATCTTAGCAGGGAAAGCATTCAGTCTTTCACAGTTAAAAATGATGCTAACTTAGGGTTTATGTAAATGCCTTTTTATCTAGTTGAGAAAATTCCCTTATGTTCCTGGTTTGATGAGTGGTTGTACCAGAAATTAATGACGTATTGTGTCAAATGCTTTGTCTACATTTATTTATTGAAATGATTATGATTTTCTTTTTGAAGTCTTTATGTGTAAATTATATTGATTGCTTTTTTTTTTTAAGTTTTTATTTATTTATTCAGTAGAGACACAGAGAGAGAGAGAGAAAGGCAGAGACACAGGCAGAGGGAAGCAGGCTCCATGCAGGGAGCCTGACGTGGGACTCTATTCCGGGTCTCCAGGATCACGCCCTGGGCTGAAGACTGCGCTAAACCCAGGGCTGAAGACTGCGCTAAACCGCTGAACCACCAGGGCTTTTCAAATGTTAAACCAACCTTGCGTTTCTGTGATAAACCCCACTTTGCTAAAATTTTATTTAGATATTTTATATATGTTTTCATGTAGGAATTGGCTTATAGTTTTCCCTTTTTTGTAATGTTTTTGTCTGGTTTTGTTATCAGGATAACATTGGCTTCAGAATAAATTGGGGGGATCCCTGGGTGGTGCAGCGGTTTAGCGTCTGCCTTTGGCCCAGGGCGCAATCCTGGAGACCCGGGATCGAATCCCACGTCGGGCTCCCGGTGCATGGAGCCTGCTTCTCCCTCTGCCTGTGTCTCTGCCTCTCTCTCTCTCTCTCTCTCTCTCTCTCTCTCTCTCTCTCTCTGTGACTATCATAAATAAATAAAATTTTTTTTAAAAAAGGAATAAATTGGGAGGTATTTCCTCTGGATCTTCAATTTTTTAAGAAATGTTTTTGTAGAATGTTTATTTCTTTTTTGGTCAGTTTGGTGAAGTCTTTTTTAGCCTCTGGTTTTCTTTGTGGAAATGTTTTTAACTACAATTTCTTTGGTGGATGTAGAGTTGTTCAAGTTACCTGTTTATTGAGTGAGTTTAAGTAGTTTGTGTCTTTGAAGGAATCTGTTCTTTTCACCTAAGTTAATGAATTTTGGGGAATAAGTTAATATTCTCTTAAACCTTTAATAATCTGTAGAATTGTAATGATACAACCATTCTCATTTCTGATATTGGAAATTTTTGTCTTTTGAATTTTTCTTCTGATCAATAAAAATGCTAAGCTCTAATAAAAATGATTTTCTTAAAGAACCAGCTTTTGGTTTCATTGACTTTTTATTGTTTTTTGTTTTCTTTCATTGATTTATGATCTGGTCTTTATTACTTAATCTTCTGCTTACGTGGAGTTTAATTTGCCCTTTTTCTAGGTTCTTACAGCAAAAGTTGAGGTTATTTTTTTAAAAAATTGGTTATATTTTATTTGAGATCTTCTTTTCTAATCGGCATTTAGTAGTATATATTTCCTTCTAAATATTGCTTTAGCTACATTCATAAATTTTGATACATTGTATTTTCACTTTCATATTGTTTAAATATGTTTTTTAAATTTCCCTTTTGATTTTTTTTTATCACCCGTTGGTTATTTAGAAATGTGGTACAGAGTTTTAAATAGTTAGAGATTTTTCCAGATAGCTTTCATTTCTTGATTTCTAACTTAACTCCATATGGTCAGATACCAAATTTTGTGTGATTCCAATCCTTTTAAATTTATTGAGACTTATTTTTCTCTCCCAGAATATATTCTGCTTTAGCCGTTTTTCTGGGTTCTGTGTTGAAAAGTATGTATTCTATTACTGTAGTGTGAAGTTCTCTACATGTCATTTAGATCGGGTTGGTTGATAATGTTCATATCTTTCATATCCTTCCTGATTTTCTGTCTACACTCAATTGTTGGTGTTGAAATCTCTGACTATATTTGTGAATATATATCTTTCTCCTCTTTGGTCTGTCAGTTTTTATTTTATATATTTTAAAGCTTGTTAAATATTTAGGATTGTTTTTTCTCTTGGTGCATGGATCTAGCAATATTCTTAGTTCAGCAGTTTATTAACATAGCCACTCTAACTTCTTCTTTAAGTAGTATTGCAACGGTTTATCTTTTTCTATCTTTTCTCTTTTAACTTCTCCGTGTCTTTCTATTTATAGTGGTTGCTTTTGGGTATTTAGTTGAGTCTGTTGAGAAACAAAATCCAATTTGACTGTATCTGTCTTTTTATTTAGGTGTTTAGACTGCTTATATTTAATGTGATTATTGATATGGTTGGGTTTTTTTTTTTAAAGATTTTATTTTTAAGCAATCTCTGTACTCATTATGGGGCTCAAACCCATAACCCCAAGATCAAGAGTCGCATGCTCTATTGACTGAGCCAGCAAGGCACCCCAATGTGGTTAGTTTAAACCTACTATCATGGCTGTTTGTTTTCTTTTTATCCTATTTTTAGTCACCTTTCTCTCTTTTTCTCCCTTCCTTTAAATTATTTTTTGATCCATTTTCTGTTCTTTGTTGACTTATTACACCTCTTCATTTCATTTATTTGTTTTTATAGTTGCTTTAGGGTTTATAGCATATACCTGATATTTCATGGAAGGGCCAGTAGTTTTTACCATGGCCAACAAGCAAGCCAGGTCTTGAAATGAAAACAGTTTTGTTTTGTTTTGCGTAAGGGCCATGTCATTGCTTCAAAGCCCAGGAGCCTCTTTTATGATTCTTCTTTCTAAATGTGCTTCAGACTCAAAAAATTATCTCTATCTTCCACAGGTATTTTGAACACCATTAGATTCATGAGGATGGCAAAGTGTTCATTATGTAATGTAGTCTCAGTCTTTTCTGTTGCTTTGGCCCTCCTTAGCTATTGTTACTCAGTAAACATGTTGCAGCTACATACCCACGTTTTGTAATGTTGCTTTTGGAATCTAAAGGCATACTCAGCAGATCTTTTCTTAGTGGTCTGGGTTGCAAGGTGCAACCTGATGTTTACATTCAACATACTCTAGACTTTTAACCACCAGAAACTTGACTGAGGTGGTAGGCTCCTATAGTTTTTTTTTTTTTTTAATTATTTTCCATACTCTGGCATACATGTATCACCCCAGGGTATCTAATCCAAGGCATATACTATCTGTTCTTCAGATCCTGTCAGCATGAGGATATCAACAAAGTGGATCAATATAATGTTCCATGAGGTGTTAAGATATTGGGTCCTTGTAGGCTAAGAGTCAGCAAACTTTTTCTCTGTATGGCCAGATAGCAAATATATTAGCTTTTATAGGCCAAATGGTCTCTGTTGCAACTACTACACTTTGCTGGTATGGTATAAAAATAACCATAGACAATGTGTAAAAGAATAGATAAGACTGTATTGTAATAAAGCTTTACTTACAAAAACAAGTGGTGGACTGGATATGACCTGTGGGGTCATAGTTTGCCCAACCCTGCTATAGACTAATCTCCAGTTTAGAGTTGGTATAACCTCGTGGAAATATACTAAATGGACTGCTCTCGTTCGCTCTCTCTTCTTCCTCTTTTTTTTTTTTTTTTGACAGCATGTGAGCGAGTGCTGGGGGGAGGGGCAGAGGGAGAGAGAAAACCAAGCTCAGTGGGGTTCAGTCTCACAACCCAGAGATCATGACCTGAGCCAAAATCAAGAGTCAGGTGCTTAACTGACTAAGCTACTCAGGTACCCCTATGTACTGCTCTCTTTATCAGGTAAAAGCAAAATTCTTCTGATTTTCTCTGTTTATTAGGGTAGAAAAGAAAATGTTAGCAAATTAGTATCTACATGTCGTGGAATTAATTGTTCCATATAGAGATTGTGTTTGGAAAAACACGTGAAATTGGAAGCCACAGTAATCTGTTATCCTCTATGATACTTTCATTTTGGAGCCTTAAACTGGAGAGTTAAATGGGTGTGTAGTAGGAATCAGTATCTGTGCATATTTTAATAAGCCTTGGATGGTGAAACTGATTTCTACATTTACCGTAATGATTAATATTTTGATCATGTTTCAGTAGGGGAAGCTCCATGGCTTCCATTGGCCTGTCTTTCTCTAATAGTTCTAGTTTGATAGGTCTGACAGTCAGTGTTGCTGCCAAAATATCTGTCCATTAATGTATACAGTCAAGATCTAGAAAATTAACCTTTAATTTGAGGCAGGGGTCTATCCAACTTGATGTATCAAGAGATGAATTCCGTTAGAAAGTACGTGTATGTTTGACTTCCATAAGTCCCCACTCTGACCTGTAGTCTGTAATGATATCCTGGATCACCAGACAGCAGACACTGGGAAAATGGGGGAAAATCTGGGATTGTTTTAAGAAAGATAGAGAAAGGGACACCTGGGTGGCTTAGCAGTTGAGCATCTGCCTTCAGCTCAGGGTGTGATCCTGGAGTCCCAGGATTGGGTGCCGCATGGGACTCCCTGCATGGAGCCTGCTTCTCTTCCCTCTTCCTATGTCTCTGCCTGTCTCTCTGTGTGTCTCTCATACAGAGAGATGCAGACATAAGCAGAGGGAGAAGCAGGCTCCTGTGGGGAGCCCGATGTGGGACTTGATCCGGCGATTCTGGAATCATGCCCTGAGCCGAAGGCAGATGCTCAACCACTGACCCACTCAGGAGTCCCTAAAATTTTCTTTAAATGCAGACCAAGCCTGCATAATATTTTCTGTAGTCCCTGTTGGTTTTCCTATTTTTTTTAATTCCTGAATAAAGTTACTTTATTTTGGAATCTGGCTAATAGTTATTTGATAGACATTACTTTTCAGGCCCTTTTCTCTGTTACTTTTGGTTTCTTTTCTCTTTCTGACCTTGTGACCTCTTTCCCCACAGTCTAGCATGAATTTTTTCTATAATTTTTGGAAGTCTGCAGATGTTCTGCTATCCATCATAGGGTGAATATGTTAAGCTAAAGACTGTGTCCTACTTTTACCCTTTTTGTTTTCTTTTTAAAACATTTTATCATGGGGAAATTTTAAATAGCTACAAAGTAAACAGAATAGTATAATGAACTCTTATGTACCTGTCACCCAACTATAGTAACTATGTCAACATTTTGCCATTCTTGTTTCATCTGTATCCCCACCCACTATCCACTCACCTACTTGATAATTACCTCTGTGGTTCTTTCTTTAAGGAAAAAAAATTATTTATTTGAAAGAGACAGATAGTGAGAGCATGAACAGGGAGGAGAGGGAGAAGAGGGAGAGGATTCCCAGGTCCTGCTCAATCCTAGGACCCTGGGATCATGACCTGAGCTGAAGGCAGATGTTTAACCCCCTGAACTACCCAGGCACCCTTGTGCTCTTTCTTTTTTAAGGGAAATTTGCACATGTTAAAATGCATGAATCTTTGCTGTGTGGTTTAGACACATGGATACATTTGTATAAACCATTCTGTTTTGAAGTGTAGATTTTATTCAGGTATGGCAAGGCCAACAGATCAGGAGACAGCTGCCACTGAAAAAGTAGTTATACTCAGATCCCAAGAGAAGGGTGCACACTACACCATCCAGGGCCATGTGGGGAAGTACTGGTATTGGTCAGGAGGTAAAGAAGTGAGAGCCAGATGTGAGCTAGAGCCTTTCTTGTGCTTTTGCCAGGAAGGAACTGGAGAGGCAGGGTAAGCACGTTTGGCTGGGTTGAGTACTTATAGCAGTCTCTGGATATAGGGCTGTTCTTAGTTGTGTGATACCTGACCCTGGGGTGATTCAGGCTGGGGGATAGTGGCCTGAGTTTGGGAGCCCCATAGAGAAGGTAAAGTATGGGATTTGGATTAGGGGATTTGCTTCTGAAAAACACTCTTGCAAGTAAGTGGTTTGGTATCTCTAGGAATTTGATAGCCCTGGGAAGGGCCACTCTCTAGGGTCAGAGCAAGGCCCCAAGATATCAAAGTATCAAAACACAGAATTATAAGAAAAAAACTAATACATACCGGTATCACAATATACAATATATCCATCTCCCCAGGAAGTTCTTTTGTATCTCTTCCCAATCTCTGTACCGCCTCTAGACAACCACTGGTTCTGAATTTTTGCTCTCTAGTTATTTTTAATTTGTTGTTCTAGAACTTTATATAAACAAGATTATATAGTGTGACTCTTGTGTTTGGCTTCTTTTAGTACAGTGTCATATCATAGGTCTCTGTAGTTTGATCCTTTTTATTGCTGAGTAGTAGTCATTGTATAAACATGCCACAGTCTGTCCATTCTCCTGCTGATGGATATTAGCTTGTTTCCAGTTTGGGGTTATAAGGTTACTACAAGCATTTGTCTTTTGTTGACATGTTTTCATTTCTCTTGAGTAAATATTAGCAGTTGAATTTGCCAAATCAAAAGTAAGGTACGTGTTTGAGTCTTTTAGAAACTACCAGTTTTCTAAAGTAGTTGTACCATTTTACATTTCCACAAGCAATGTGTGAGAGTTTCTTCTATGTTCTCATCAACATTTAGTGTTGTTGATCTTTTTAATTTTATATTCTGCTTTTATTTTTTTAAAAAAGTTTCACAAAACTCTAAATAAAATACATTTTTCTGTTTTCTTTGACACCTTTATTTTTAGGATAAACACTAGGTTATAGTCTTTTTTCCACCTGTGTAATTTTATAGACAGTTTCTCAGTTGACTGAGAATGGTACTCTATTTGGCAGTTGCCCCACAAGGCAAATAAATTTCCTAATCTCTGTCTCTCTCAAATACACACACACCTCAGTAAGTAAAATACAAGACAGAATGTGATACATGTTCCAAAAGAGATAAATAAAAAGTACCATTTTTAGGCCCCATGGCCTTAAAAGGACATACAAGCTTTTGACAGGTGATGATCTAAGAAAGGGCCTCAGTGTTTGAAAAAAAAAAAAAAGTAGGTTTTTAGTATCATACAATTAGTCTCATTCAGTCATAATTTAGTAACAAATTATGTTCATTTAGATGGAACTGACCAGAAATTTCTCTTATATGTTCCAAAATCTGTTTCTCCAGATATTTGGGGCATCATTGAATGTCTGTACCTCCAGAATTTTGTTTTTGCTCAAAGCATTGGTACTGTGTGGTATTATGATATGCTTTGAAGGTTAGAATGGTACCCTCATTTTGCATCTTCGCAATGACTGTTCTGGTATTCTCTTTCGCCATTTGCCTTTCTCTTGACTCTTCTATTTCCTCTTCATTGAATTTTTTCATTCCACCTATAAATGTATTCAAGTCTCCCCTCCTCCACCACATGACAGGGGAAAAATAATTATTTCTCTCGGTCCTAGTCTGTCAGGCTGTCATCCTGGTTTTCTTTAACTGTGGTAGTGTTATTGCACTGCTTCTCTCTCTTACCGTCAACAGTTTTTAGCCTCTTGCAGGTTGAATTTTGCCTTCAGGCACTCTTCTGAAACTGTTTTATAACAAGTCAGCAACCATCCCTTAGCAATATATCTAATAATCTTTTTTTTTTTTTCCGAGTTCAGACTGTCTTTGGCCTGTGCACAGGCATTGTTACCCATATCTTTTTTACGGATGGTCTCCCCTTCCTAGGCTTCTGAGGCTCTTTCCTCTTCTTATTCTCCTAAATCTGTCTTCCTGAATCCTTGTCCTCCCTTTAAAGGTAGTGTTTGCCAACGATTTGCAAAAGTTCTTTCCCTAGTTATCCCATCCCAACCCTTCCTTTCAGATGCAAACCTTTCTGTTTCTCCAGCTCTCACTCTACCATTCTTTCATTGCTTATTAAACATGCCTCATTATCACTGCAAGTTTGATATCTTTAAAATGTCTCCATTTTTTTTTTTAATCAAACCTGAGTTTCTTCCAATGGCTTTGCTGGCAGCACCCTTATCTTTCCAGTCATCCACACTTAAAACCTTGACATTTTCTTTAATTTTTTTTCATTTTTGTTTCCTAGTTAATTGCCAGGTCTGCTAGTTTTAACCCCTGTAATATCACTCACCTCTTCATTCCTGCTGTCACTATCCTAATTCAGGCCCTCATATCAGCCAGTCTTTTGCAATGACTCCCTAATGAATTCTCTAAGGTAGATTTGTAGAAAGAGCATGGGCTTCGCACTCTTGTTAGACCCAAGTGCTAATTGTGAAGATGGCACTTACTAGCTGTCTGATTTATAGCAGATTATTTAACCTCCATTTACAGATGAAAAAATTCAGACACTGAGAAGTTAGTCATTCCTGCCTTATGAAGTACCACATTTTGAGGGATAAATGGGACAAAGTGTACCTATGAAGAAAGCACTGAGAAAATATTGTCTTCCTGCTTTTAATCTCTTTAAAACCTTAATATTCCTTAAGCATAGCTTTAATCATATTGGTCTCTTGCTTTTCAGTGTTTCTCCACTAACTTGTTCATAATTTTTAGCCTAGTATTTCCAACTGTTTGTTAATTTGCTTCAACTCCCATTCCTGACCTTATTTCTTCCTACTCTTCATAAACATCCTTTTAAGCCAAACAAAACCAATATTAATGTCCAGTGGGAAAGTGGTTAAGAATATGAGTTCTAGTGTCAGGCTACCTGGGTTTAAATCCTAGTTCATTTACTTTGGACAAATTACTTAGTTTCTCTATGCCTTAGTTTCATTTGAAAAGATAGGGATAATTATAGTGCCTACTGCACTGGGTTCTTGGAAGGGTGAAACGAGATCATGTATATATAAGCCCTTGTGCCTGGTACATTGAGAACAGCCACTATTAGTAGGATTAGCGGAGGTAGTAGTAGTAGTTGTTGTTTATGCTCTTAATATTTGCATCTCATTTCTACCTCCAGGCTCACATTCTTTTCTCTACATGAAATGTATGAAATGTAGTTTTTCCAATTTTTACCTATCTAAATTTTAACCCATCTTTAAATATCTTCCCTGGTTTTCTTACCACTCCTGTATCACCACCTTCCCCCTAATTACCTTTCTTCTTTCTTCTTCAGAATTCCTTAACTATTTTAGTTTAGAATGCTTATCTGTCTGTTTCCCTTCAAAAGACTAGAAGTATCTTGAGAGCAGATTGTGCAAATAATTCTTTGTATTTTCTGAAGCACAATATTTTACACAGAATCATGCTAAAAAGTATTTGCTAAGTGAGTATATTAATTCCCTATAAGCAATAACACTTTGGTTCCAAGAGGTTTACTCTTCTTAGGAGCTTTTGTAAACTTCATTAATCATTGGCTCATAAAAAGCTTAATTTTGTCATGACCCATTATTGGGCTCAAGGAGAGTAATTAAGGAAAAGGCATTGTAGCAAAAGACAGTTATAGCAAAAACAAAACAACAACTGACCAGATGACACTACTTGGAATTCAGTAACTTTTTTTCTTCCTAAAAAAAAATTGCCTCTCATTTATTATTTTTCCAAATCCACTCTATACCTACTAGTACCTACCATGGTGCCAAATTGAAGTGTGAAGTGAGCATTTGTGGATAACAATGAATCTAAAATATGTTTTACTAAAATAGAAAAGAGATATCGCATAATACATTAAAATGTGATTTAAATATCTTGTTCAGTTGCTAACATGAGAAATTGTCCTTAGGGAGTGTCACCCTCATGTTGTATGCAGATGGAGTTTTCTCTTGGTAACCATTCCCACAGGTCCTAGGGAAGAAGATAGGGTGGGAGTGGGTGAATCTTTACTTGAGAATTTCTTTCCCACAGTGATTTGGCACAGCTCCATCCTGTTCTTCAGCATAATACATGCCTTGTCTTTGTTAAAAGAGGCTTGTCATTTGCTTTCATGCTTTTAAAAATATTTTGGGTCATTTTGAAATAATTTTAATAGTAAATAGTAAGTGGTATACTATAATTAATTATAAAGAGAGTGTTCCAAGGCCAAGAGATAAATATTAGAAACTTAATATTTAATATAGTCATTTATTTCTTAAATAGGCATTGGTCAACACCTTAAAATGGTAATATTTTTCCATTCAGAATGGCCATACTTGTCCATAAACAGCTAAGATTGTTTTCTTTAGTTATAATACAGAATGTTATTTGGGCTTTTTCATAAGATAAACTTGTATACTTTAGAAGTATGATTTATGTAATCTGTTCAGTTGTCAGGTAGTTTTATCCTTGAGGCCCGTATTAAGGATTCCTTTTTTATTAGAGGCCAGTTTTTCCCTACTACTGAGAGCGTGTGGGGAGGGATGGACAGGGGATACAAAACACAACTAATTACTAGACTAGTTGGATAGATTGTGAAGGTTTTTTTCTACTGATTAAAAATTTGGTATTAATACTTTACAAAGATATTTAAATTTTTGTTTTCATATTAAAACCTCAAGGAAATTGAGAGACCAAGTAATCAGCTTGGGCACAGAAGAAATTTAAGAAAATATTATCCCATCTTAGCATTTTCTTCTGAACTTGAAGAACAAATACTTTTTTATGATATGTAGGGTTTTGTGTTTCTGTAATTATTTAGGGAAGCTTTTCTGCTGTAATGGCTGAATATAAGTTGCAGAGATTTAAGCCTTTCCTTATATTAATGTTCTACCTCATTAACTTCATTGTTAGGGCTTTTACACTTCAGCGATTTAAATAAAATGATCTAACTGTGGTTCTGTTGCCCCCTCTTTCCCTCTGTCTCTTTTTGAGGTCTAGATGATTATTTCATTTTGTATTTTCATTTAGACTCAGTTGTTAATTCTGTTTAGCCCAAGATGATGATAAAGTGAAACTGTTGCATAACTAAATATCTTACCCCAGTGAAGCCCACAGATAACAGAATCCATTCGTGAAGATGAAGTGGTCACTTCTTCAGCTAGTGTTTTATCATTTGTAGTGTTCTTCAGGTGGTCTTCAGAGATCAGGAACTTCATAGCCATACGACTCTTCTATTGTAAAGTTCAGATTGGTGATTATATAGAAGCTTTCACATATATCCCATGGTATTTATAGCCCTGGAACCCAAATAAGGGAGTTTTGCTTAAAAAAAAAAAAAAAAAAGCAAGCTATGTTTGTCCTTAAAAGTGTTACCTAAGCATTTTTCAGAAAAAGTAGGAATTATGCAATGATTTTTCAGGCAAAGTCACCTTTGCTTATATTTGCAACTCCTTGCAAATGGTAGACCTATTTAAGCAGTAAGGTTTTTTTCTACATGACTTACTGCCAGATGTGAGCACTCTGTACCCCAAGTGCAAGTGAGATGTCTTTGTTAAAAATGTAGAGAAAAAGAAGTTAATTGAGCTTGAGTTCAGGGCAGTGAAGCTGACATGTCATCGTTTTGCATTTTAAAAAAATTGTTCTTAATATATTAATAAATAGCTTTATGAAGATTAATCCGTGTTTGACCCATTTAAATTAAGCAGTGAATTTCATTTTACATAATTTTAGGTATTGACGTAAGATAGTGATACTCATTTCTAACCATTTCTTTTATTTTCCAGCTCACCTGCGACTGGAACCAGCAACTCTGTCAGGGATTGTGGCTTTTATCCTCAGTCTTTTATGTGGAGCTCTGAATTTAATTCGAGGTTTTCATGCCATAGAAAGTGTTTTGCAGGTACTGTGCTGTTTTTGCAATTTCAAGTGACTATGCCTGTTGATTCTACTTGTTACTCAATTGATTTGAATTGATTTGGGTATAGTACAATTTACGGTGTGTGCTCAAACTACCCTAGTCTCCTCTTCCTCTAAGAACAGTGATTTCTAGTTGGCTTCTTTGACTCAATTAGCACTTATTTATTTACTGTTTGCTCTGCAGGAGGCTCTGTTTATAGGTACTCTGGGGACACCAAGATATTTCTGACATGAGCACAACACAGAGCCCAGATTGAATTGGGAGGGGGCAAAGCAGCACATGAATAATTGCCAAGTACGTAGAGTTTGAAAGAGGAATAGTCAGTGTAAGGATAGGAGAAAGAGGCTTTGTGGAGGAGGGGTGAGCTGGATCTAAAAGGATCCTAGTGGACAGAAAGGAATGGAAGAAAGAAGGCATTTAAAGGCAGGTTTTTGTCCCAGTTCTGTGTATTTCCACTTTGTTATCTGTTCTTTTTCCTTTTTGTTGGTGACTACCTGAAACCATTATTGTTTTCAGATATTGCCAACTACTTTGTTTTCCAGTAGAATTTTTTCCAGAGACCGTGGCTGTCAGAATATACTAACTTTTTCTCTTTCTTTCTTAAAGTTAAGCACGTTTCAGACTGGATAGTTTTCTTTACATTTGTTTGTACTCACTTTCTCTGAAGATTTTTTTTTTTTCCTGATACTTCCACATGTTCTCTATTTTTGGTCAGCATTAAGCTCAGAATACCATTCATAAAAACCCACTTAGCATACCTTGTATTCTTTATTTATTTATTTATTTATTTATTTATTTATTTATTTATTTATTTTTTGTATTCTTTTTTAAAATTGCTTGTTAGTGGGATCCCTGGGTGGTGCAGTGGTTTGGCGCCTGCCTTTGGCCCAGGGCGCGATCCTGGAGACCCGGGATCGAATCCCACGTCGGGCTCCCGGTGCGTGGAGCCTGCTTCTCCCTCTGCCTATGTCTCTGCCTCTCTCTCTTTCTCTCTCTGTGACTTTCATAAATAAATAAAAATTAAAAGAAAAAAAAATTGCTTGTTAGTTTGGGGAACACTTAGTACCATTCTGAGTAACCTCTGAATGTCCTCAGCTGTTTGAAGCCAATAACAGAGGAAATCACAGGTTCCAGGCAGTTAAGCTGTCCCTTTGAGTAGGTAGGCAGAGCTTCTCAGGATTTTTCAGTTTCGTTTTTCAAACCTCTTAAACCCCCAGTTAAAGCCCCTCTTCCCTTTGAGACCTAGGACAGCTGGCTACTGTCCTTTGGTGTTCCTGTCCCTATTCCCTAGCCAGGTCAGCTTTATTCCAGCAGGAGTTCAGTTTTGAGCCAGTTAGACAACCTGCCAAAAAGAAAAAGCAATTTGGAGAAAGCTGATTGGAAAAGTTAATAAATAGGATAGCCTCTTCCTTTTTTTTTTTTTTTTTTTTAACTTGATGTAGTGGAGAAATCAGTAGTATAGGTGTGTGAAGAGATGGTTTTTGTGGAGGAAAGAGAGAGGGTTGGCTCCATCTCAGCTCCTGATTAGCTCTGTGACCTTGAATAGCTCACTTTACTCTCTAGTCCTCAATATCATTACTTATAAAATGAAGAAGGCTGGATTTGATGAGTATTTTCCAAGTATGGGGCATATTTACCACTAGTTATACAATGGATGACTTTAAGTGGTAGAGGAAGAAACATTTTTAATTTAAGAGTTGTATATTTAGTGTATGTTAATGTGTAGTATCTGTATTTGGTAAGATTAATGATAGAGATATAAAATTTTCCTTTTAAAATTAATTTTGATAAAAAGTCAACTTTATGTAATTTATTAAGTAAGTAATGGTATAATTAGTATTTGGAGTTGGCAAAAATTGTGAAGATGGTTTTTTGTGGTTAAAAAAATTCTCAGGTTGTTTGAAATTACCAAATTAATAAATAAGGGGAGGGAGCATATCTGAGTAGAGAGAAGTTTTTGTGTTGCAGAGACTTACCATCCCTGACTCAGAAGACTGTCCACATGTGGAACTGGGAGCTTAGACCCCCATTACTTTTAAGTTAAAAGTCAGACTAGGCTGTTGTATCTCACAAAACCTATTAAAGAAAATGATTTCTTTCAGGCACTTAGATATCTTATCCCTCATCTTCCTGGATTGATCTTTGCTTCCCCCTCCTCTGATTCACAGCTTCAAAATAAGGAAAATAGGGATGCCTGGGTGGCTCAGCGGTTGAGCATTTGCCTTTGGCCTGGGGCCTGATCCTGGAGACCCAGGCTCGAGTCCCACGTCAGGCTCCCTGCATGGGAGCCTGCTTCTCCTTCTGCCTGTGTCTCTGCCTCTCTCTCATCTCTCATGAATAAATAAATAATCTTAAAAAAATAAGGAAAGTAGTATAAACTATATCTTTTCATGCTTTTGAGCTGCTACAACTGGCTGATGCCTGCCTCGATTCCTGAGTGTTTCATGTTTTCCCTCTGAGCAGTAATGTCTTTGCTTCTGCCTCATTGAAGTTGTTGTTTAGGTTTCAGAAGAATAATAATCGAATTAAACTGATTACTACTTACATGTAACTAACTGATGGCTCTGAGATTTCTCAGCCTATTGCTACTTTAAAAAGACATCACAGACCAATGGAACTCAGAACACAGATGGAAAACTCAATAAGATATTAGCAAATTGAATCCAATGATGTATAAAAAGAATTATATACCACAGACAAGGGGGATTTTATTCCACATATGCAAGGCTGGTGCAACACTGGACAAGTAGTTAATGTAATCCATTACATCAACAGGCTAAAGAAGAAAAATCATATGAACATATCTGTGGATGGAGAAAAAGCATTTGACAAAGTCCAATACCTATTCACGAACCCATCACAAACTAGGAATAAAGGGGAGCTCCCTCAGTTTGATAAAGAACATCGACAGAAACCCTATAGCTAATACCAAACTTGATGAGAAACTAGATGCTTTCTCCCTAAGAACAGGAACAAGACAAAGATTTCTCTCTAACCATTCCTAGTCAACATTGTACTGGGAAACCTAGTTAATGCAGTTAAGACAAGAAAACAGAAGGCAAAAAAAAAAAAAAAAAGAAAACAGAAGGCATACAGATTGGGGGGAAAAGGAACACTACTGTCTTTATTCATAAATACTCTGATTATGTATAAAATCCTCAAAATTGACAGATTCCTAGAACTCATAAATGATTATAGCATGGTCACAGGATCCAGAGTAAATATATAAAAGTTACTTAATATCAGCAAGGAACAATTGAAATTTGAAATTTAAAAAGCAATACTATTTATATTAGCATCTCCAAAAATGAGGCACTTAATAAATCTAACACAATACATAAAGGATCTGTATGAGAAAAACTATAAAACTCTGATAAGAGAAAGATTTAAATAAATGGATAGACATTCAGTATTGTTAAGATGTCACTTCTTCCCAGTTTGATCTGTAGATTCAACACAACCCCAGTCAAAATCCCAGAAAGTTATTTAGTAGATATAGACTAAGTGATCCTGTACGGAAAGGTAAAAGACTCAGAATAGCCAACACAATACTGAGGAGAAGGAAATCGAAGGACTGGTACTACCCAACTTCAAGACTTGTCAACCTATAATAATTAAGACAGTGTGACTGGCAAAACAATAAACAGATAGATCAATAGAACAGACTGGAGAGCCCAGAAATACACCCACAAGTATAGTCAATCTTTGACAAAGGAACAAAAGCAATTCAGTGGAGGAAGAATAATCTTTTCAACAAATGGTGCTAAAATAGCTAGACATCCACTTGCAAATAATAATAATAAATCTAGACACAGATTTTATACCTTTAATAAAAAAACAGCTCAAGGGGGATCCCTGGGTGGCTCAGTGGTTTGGCGCCTGCCTTTGGCCCAGGGCGCTATCCTGGAGTCCCGGGATCGAGTCCCACATCAGGCTCCCGGCATGGAGCCTGCTTCTCCCTCCTCCTGTGTCTCTGCTTCTCTCTTTTTCTCTGTGTGTGTCTATCATAAATAATAAATAAATAAATACATCTTTAAAAAAAAAAGCTCAAAATGGATCACAGACTTGAATGTAAGATATAAAACTTAAAAAACATAACAGGAGAAAACTAAGATGATCTTGGGTTTGGTGATGACTTTTTAGATACGTCAAAAATATCCGTGAAAGGTTTTTTTTTTTCTTTTCATTTTTTAAAAAGATTTTATTTATTCATGAGAGACACAGAGAGAGAGAGAGAGAGAGAGAGGCAGAGACACAGGCTGAGGGAGAAGCAGGTTCCATGCAGGGAGCCCGATGTGGGACTCGATTCTGGGACTCCAGGATCACACCCTGGGCTGAAGGCGACGCTGAACTGCTGAGCCACTAGGGCTTCCCTGATCCGTGAAAGTTTAAAAACTTTTGTTCTATGAAGGGCATTAAGAGAATGAAAAGCCACAGATTAAGAGAAAATATTTGCAGAACGGGTCTGACAAAGGGCTTATGTCCAAAGCATACAAAGAACTAAAACTCAGGAGCACAAATAATGCAATTAAAAATTAGGCGAAAGAATGGAACAGACACCGCACCACGGTAGATATACAGGTGGCAGATGAGCACATGAAAAGATATCCAGAGGATCCCTGGGTGGCTCAGCGGTTTAGCACCTGCCTTAGGCCCAGGGTGTGATCCTGGAGTCCCGGGATCGAGTCCCACATCAGGCTCTCTGCATGGAGCCTGCTTCTCCCTCTGCCTGTGTCTCTGCCTCTCTCTCTCTCTCTCTCTCTCTCTCTCTCTCTCTCTCTCTCTCTGTGTCTCATGAATAAATAAAATCTTAAAAAAAAAGATATCCAACATCATATGTCACTAAGGAATTGCAAATTAAAACAACAATAAGATACCACTAAACTCCTATTAGAATGGCAAAATCTAAAACACTGACAAAACCAAATGTTTAGTGAGGATATGTAAATACGAACTCTTCATTCAATGCTGGTGGGAGTGCAGAATGGCTCAGTTGCTTTAGAAGACAATTTGGCTGTCTGTATGATCCAGCAGTCAGGCTTCTAGGTATATTTGCTTAAACGAGTAGGAAACTTATGTCCACACAAAAACCTGCACATGAATGTTTATATCTGCTTTACTCGTAATTTCAAAAAACTAGAAGCAACTAGGATGTCCTTCAAAGGGTAAAAGAATAAACAAACTGGCAAGCTGTACAATGGAGTATTTTCAGTAATAAAAAGAAATCTCTCAAGCCACAAAAAGACATGGCAAAACCTTAAGTGCACATTATTTAATGAGAGAAGCCTGAGAAAACTGCATACTTACATGATTCTAATTATATGACATCCTGGGGAAGGCAAAACTATAGAGACAGTAAGTAAAAGGATGAGTAGTTGCCAGTACTATGGAGGGAGGTAGAAAGGGATGAACCCCATGCTCCATGGGATTTAGGGCAGTGAAACTATTCAGTATGTTACTGTAATGGTGGTTATGTTATTCTACGTTTGTCAAAACCCAGAGAATGTACAATACAAAGAGCGAACCCTAATGTAAACTGTGGGCTTCAGTTAATGATGTCGCTGTTGGCTCATCCGTTGTAACAAATGTACCACATTAATGTAAAATGTTAATGAGGAAACTGTGAACAGGGAAAGAGCCAGGTATGTAGGAATTCTGCAGTACACTGTCTGCTTAATTTTCCATAAACCTGTTCTAAGGATAAAAATCTATTAATTGAAACACACACATTCATACCACCCATCAACATTAAAACAAAGACCGGGAAAGGAGGAGCCTTCTCCAGCCTTTGGTTTTCATTAGGTGTGCCTCCACTTAGCAGTTAAAGTATAGCTCCTTGTACCCAGCCAGCTCCTAGGAAATGGTGGATTGGCTTTCTCTTCTCATGGAACAGCTGAGCTTTCCCCTTCACACAGGCCAGGAGGGGATGTCAGTGTCCCAGCCTGGGTGGAACCTGGGAATGTGATTCATGTTTTGATGTCAGGTGTATACTTTTGTGCCCTTTGAGAATAGTGGCCATTTTGAGAAAGCCAGTGGAGACCCTCTGACCCTGTACCCACTAGTCTCAGCTCATCCCCAAATACCCCCACCAAAGATGATTGGAGAAAATAATATCTTTTAATTTACATTTATTTGTATAAAGAAACTCTTGAACAATAAGAAACTAAAAAATGCAGTAGGAACTGGACAGATGGGCAGCAGGGTAGGAATGAGACTCTTCACAGTATATGCCTTATATGTTATTTTTACTCTTTGAACCATATGACTTACTATATTATTCAGATTTTAAGTAATAAAAATGAGTATTTAGTAACACCTTTTATTTAAGCATGAAAAAAAAAAAAGACAACTTCTGTTAACCCAACCTAGTAGGTAGATTTTCAATAACATTTTAGTTGAGTAAAGGTAAATATTTTTGTTGGGGTTAAAGGGAGCCTGAGCTCCCTGGTTTTTGTAGCTTCTTACTTACTGCCTCTGTCTTAGAGACCAGTTTCCCCTAGAAGCTTCAAGGATTTTTGATTGTTTTAAACAGTTCCTTAAAACTGTGGTGCTGGAGTATGATGGAAACATGGAGTACCTTACAAGTAGGGAAGAAATTAGAGGGCTTTTTTTTTTTAATTAGTAGATCATTATAATTTGGGGACTCAGTAGATGCTTGTATCTTTGAGATGTGTCTTTCTAATGGCTGACATGGAATTCTTTCTTTTTCACTGTTGTCCTAGATTTATTCCAACAGTGTTTCCTTATCACCTGATCCAAGGACCTGTAAACTGGTCAAAATGGGATTGTTAGCTGTCTGGAAGCTATGGACATTTAGTTACTTGGTTCCTTTAAGATTGTTTTAAATCTTTATTCTGTCATAGCCACCTGACCTATTCCACATACATTCATCAGTAATTGAGGTTTCTAAAATGGGGACACTTAAAGACAGGAACAAGGAATCAGTACAAAGTTGGGAGGAATATAGTCCACAGTTAGTTTGTCACTCGTAGATAGGTTGAAAAGATTTTCCAGCAAATTCTGATCTTCTAAATGAGAATCATCTAAATGAGAATCACTGCTTTTGGAAATTCATTGGACCAAAAGTAGAGGTTCCTATTCCAGTTATTGGGGATTTTTATATCAATATAGAGGAAAATGTTCTGATAAGTCATGCTTGGAAATATTTTTCCATGTCTTTTTCTTAGAATAATGAATTAGGAGCACTGTGTGGTGTTGGAAATATCTACCTTCTAAGGATTCTGTGTCTTCCTTTTTTTTTTTTTTTAACATTTTATTTATTCATGAGAGACATAGGGAGGGAGAGAGAGAGAGAGAGAGAGAGAGAGAGGCAGAGGCAGAGACACAGGCAGAGGGAGAAGCAGGCTCCATGCAGGGAGCCCAATGTGGGACTTGATCCCAGGACTCCAGGATCATGCCCTGGGCTGAAGGTGGCACTAAACCACTGAGCCACCCGGGCTGCCCAGGATTCTGTGTCTTAAAGGATGGAAAGGACAGTAGGTAAACAGAAGGAGAGAATGGAATGTCAAACTGCAGAGGACACTGTGATCAATTTAGAGTTTTAAGCAGGATAGGATTAGGGGTACAAACTAGATTAGTTTCAACAAGTACATCCTTTCAGCCCAGGTTAACCTAAAAATATATACAGAATTGGGGACCTGAGGTCTCTTGCTTTTACTTTTCCCTCATTGGCGTCTATTTCATTATTGTTGATGACTTGTACTGGAAAAAGATCCTTTTTATTCTCACTAAAGCCATTGAATTTAAGACATACTTTCAGCCTTCTCTGTGGTTCATTATTGTATTTTGTGTTAGAAATAACCTCTAGAGTCACTGTAGATAATTTTTGGTCAGGAAAAATAGATCTTTTTGAGATGGTGTGCTGTGTAAACTCTAGTGCAAATTCCAGGGCATGGGACTTAAACTTAACTGTGGTGGAGTTACTCGGATCATGGTGGTCATAGAGGAGGCAGAAAGGCAGTGTGCAGAGGAAGTGCCCTCAGCATTTCTTTAATACTTGATTGAAGAGCCAAGGATTTATTTGTTGATCATATTTTTAGATCTAGCTGAAAATACATATATTTCCTGAGTGTGAGCAGTGCATTGATATTAAAGTTTACCTTTTTAAGGCCATGAATTTTAACTCCTTTCTGAATGCTAAAAATGATTGCCACATTTATCTTCTAGTATGTAAGTTGGTGCCTGAGGCACATTTAAACTTGAGAACCCACATGAATCAACATTCCTGTATATTGTTAACACTGTTTGAAGATGCAGTACAAGTTTGTTTCTTCTAAATTAACAACTGCCTCTTAGAGTAATAACAAGGAATTCATTAAAAGATAGAGCACTGAAATGTTTTCTTTGGAATTTAAGTTCAAACTAGGGGAGCTGTAGGATGAGTGCAGTTTTATTTTAAGCTGGTAAATTTGATTTAGGGTTCACAGTAATATGTAAATTAGATTATTTTCACTCATTTCCTAATTTTGTTCTGAGTTTAGAGATGTTAATAAGTTTATTATGAACTGACACCTCATGAATATAGAAGCTTTTATCACATTAGGTTTATATTGCCTGTATTTCTTAAATGGTCAACCTTGAGATAATGATTATTAATTAAACTGGTGCCAATCTAGAAGTAATTTGCATGTGGTGCATTAGGAAAAAATTGAGGAATCTGATACAGCAGTAGAAATGCTAGTCTAGATTCAGGATACCTGGGTCCCATCTGCCAGTAACTGACTTAGTGACCTTGGATGCGTTGTTTTATGTTCTTGGATTTCATTTTCCTATTCTTCAAGAGACAGGTTTTAGACTACATAGGCTCAAGGACCACTTCAGTAGTAACAGTCTAAGACTCTGATTTTGAAATTGTAATGGCTACTACAAAGCAGAAGTAATCAACTTGCTTTTATTCCTTGAGTTCTTTATTTCCCATAGATTTATTTCTACCTATTAAAGCTCAACAGAAGTTTTTGATTTATTTAGTGGCATAATATCTATGCTAAGATGCAGTGCTTGCTTGCTTTCAAAAGAAATAAAAGTATTTTTCCTGATACTATGCTCATTGTTATAGAGTTGAGGGAAAAAGTATAAGGAAAATAAAAGTCATCTCCAAATTTTCTCTTTATTTGTGTGTGTGTGTATACACACACACACACACATATGCATACAAATACATACATATACTTTCATATCCATTATATAAGTTTATGCCCTTTCTTCCACTTAAGATTAAAAAGTAAATAGTTCCCAATGATTATAGTCATTTTTATGGTATCATCCAAAAACATTGTGTGGCTTTCATATAAAGCCTGTGCTTATCTCTTCATCTTCACCTTTAAGAAAATGTTCTTTCCCTCTGTTAGTTTTCAAAGCAATATATTGGTATCCTAGTATTACCCTAAGGGTAAAAGTAACATATTTAAAATTTTTATTTGAACTCCTTAGCCTACCCCCTCCTTCCCTGCTCTGCCCCCTGCCTTCATCCCTCTGTTCTTGCCCTCCCACTCTGAACCTCTGTCCCATCTTCCCTCAACCGCTAGCTGTTCCCTCACCTGCATTTCATCTCTTCCAATCTACTGGCTCTTTTCTCCAAGCTCATAAACATGCCATAGTGTGCCGATCTTTAAAAAAAAACCAAAAAACCTTCTTGATGTATGTTCCCTTCTCATTTTTTGAAAGAATATACTGTTTGTTGTTCCCACTCCTTCACCCCTCTTCTCTTCATCTCTTGTGATCTCTTTTCTGCCCTTCATTCTTCCAAATCCTGACCATTAAGCTCACTGGTATCCAATTGCCAAATGCTGCAGCCACTCTTGAGGTCTCATCTTATGTGACCTCTCTGCCTCATCTCACATACTATTCAGTTTTTCCTATTAAAAGTGTTTAATTTCAGAAATAAAATTTATTTGAGAGAACTTAGAAGCAAATCAATTACTATTAATAGTTTATGTTACATTATTCTTCTTGACAGTTTTTTTTTTTAAGATTTTTTTATTTATGAGAGAGAGAGAGAGCAGGGCAGAGACACAGGCAGAGGGAGAAGCAGGCTCCACGCAGGGAGCCCGATGTGGGACTCGATCTCGGGTCTCCAGGATCATACCCTGGGCTGAAGGCAGCGCTAAACCACTGAGCCACCCACACTGCCCAACAATTTCTTATCCCTTCATTTTCATGAAACAGTTTCCCATTTCTCTTCCCTAAAGTCAACCACTGGGTTATCCTGCTAGGGAGATAATGTGCATATGCTAGTACACATTTACTTATGCAGTTGTTCTTTTCAAAGTATTTCTATATAAATGGCAACATACTCTATACTTATTTGCATCTTTCCCACCTAACAATATGTAGATCATTTTATATAAGTATATGGAGATCTATTACATTTGTTTTAGTGGTTGCATAGCATTAAATTTTTGTATTCCCCTTTCCTTCCACTGCATTTTATTTTGGAAGAATTCAAACTTACAGAAAGATTTTATTTTTTAAATTTTTATTTATTTAAGATAGTCACACAGGGAGAGAGAGAGAGAGGCAGAGACACAGGCAGAGGGAGAAGCAGGCTCCATGCACCGGGAGCCCGATGTGGGATTTGATCCCAGATCTCCAGGATCGCGCCCTGGACCAAAGGCAGGCGCCAAACCGCTGCCCCACCCAGGGATCCCTTACAGAGAGATTTTAAAGACAATACAATTAGCACCCATCTGTATACCTACCTACCCTTCTTTCTTTTTTCTTTTTTTTCCCTGAATAATGTGGAAGTAAAATTGTAGGTATCATCACAGTTTATTTCAGAATTATTTAGTATGTATGCCTTAAAGGACCAGGAATTCTGCTATGTAATCATCATACCTTTATTACACCAAAGATTTTAAGAGCAATGCAGTATTATCTAATCTAAAAATTCATATTCAAATTTCTACAACTGACTAAATATCCTTTATAGTTTCTTTTCCTCTCTCCAATCTGGAGCCAATCAAGAATTAAGATTTACATTTGATTGTCCTAGGCATTTAACAACTCTTTAAATAGATGACTAAAATAAGATCTCTAGATTCAACTCTTTTCCTGAAGCTGATTTAAATATCTATGAAATATGATTATTTAGATGTCAAACTGGCCCCTCTAAAATAACGTGTCCAGAATGAACTCAGTTTTTCTGCTCTCAAACCTACTTTTCCTTCTGTATTCCCAATTTAGTGAATGGTATCTTTCAAATGTTGCCTTAACAAGAAGACTTGAAGTCATCCTAAGCTCTTACCTCTTTTTGATTGTATGTGCTATTCTCTTTGCCTGGAATTCTCTCCCCACCTTGTCTCCCTTTCTATTAGTTCATTCTTCAAGACCCAGATTAAGCTTTACTTCCTTGAACAAACCTTTTCTGACCTTTTCTTTTTACCCCAGGCAGAATTAGATGTATCTCTACTAGTCTCCTTTTGTACCCTGTATACACACCTATCCCATCAGTTAACACTTTGGGTGGGAATTGTTGGTTAATGTATCTGCCTCCTTAATTAGAAAGTAAGCTCCTTGAGTTCATATGGATTTACTTCTATCCTAAGTCTAGTAATAAAATACCTTGCCCATAAATGTTTAATGAATATTTATTGAATGAACGAATATATTTATAGGCAGTCTTTGGCAAGTACAAATATTTTTTTAAGCTCAACTCAACATGCATTTGTTGAATTCCTACTACGTTCAGTTTCATTCAGGTAGTAAGTTTGATTTTCTGCCTTGAATAAAGGTTAGAGTGGGATTGGGGGAGTGGGCAAAATGGGTGAAGGGAGCCAAGAGGTACAAACTTATAGTTATAAATATGGGAATGTAGCATCAACATGGTGACTGTAGTCAATAATATCGTGTTGTATATTGAAAGTAACTAAGGGGGAGCCCCATTGGCGCAGCGGTTTGGCACCGCCTGCAGCCTGGGGTGTGATCCTGGAGACCTGGGATCAAGTCCCACAATGGGCTCCCTGCATGGAGCCTGCTTCTCCCTCTGCCTGTGTCTCTGCCTCTCTCTCTCTCTGTGTCTATGAATAAATAAATAAAATCTTTAAAAAAAAAAAGTAAGAGTAAATTTTAAAGTTATCACAAGAAAAAAAATTGTAACTTTGTATGGTGACACATGACAACTAGATTTATTGTGGTGATCATTTTGCAATATATACAAATATAGAACTGTTATGGCATACACTTGAAACTAATATAATGTTTTATGTCAATTATACCTCAATTTAAAAAAATAAAGGTTAGGGTCTACTTGAGAAGGTAAGGGTTTAAACAATACTAGAAGATAATCTAATTATCTGATAAATGATGCAGACAGTGACCTCAGGGAAAGAGAGGTTGGTAAATGTTTTTGAGTACTTACTGTGTGCCGGTTACAGTTCTGTGTGTTTGCAAATGTTATTTAATCTCTACAACTTTTTTTTTTAAGTGGAAATTGAAGTTAAATAGTCCAAGACCATACAGATAGTAAGGAAAGATTTGAACCCAGGTCTGACTGACTCCAGGAACTTGCTCTTAAATGTTCCAAAGGCAATTAAGAGAGTTACAAAGTGATATTGTAAATTAAGGGAAAAAATAATATCCCAGTAGGGTAATTAATGGTATATCCCCACAATGGAACGTTAAATAATCGCTACAAATCATGCGTTTGAGGAATATTTGGTATCTTGAGAAAGAGTTTATGATATAATGTGTAGTATTAAAAACTAGTATATAAAAGTATAATTCCATTTTTTAATGTGCATATATTTTTATACAGAAAATATCAGAAGGAAATACATGAAATGGTTAGTGGGAATCCTCCCGGAGTTATGGTATTATAGACTATATGAATTTCTTCTTTGTAACAGTCTGTTTTCCAAATTCTGTATAATCAACATAAGCTTTTATAATCAGAAAAAAAGATCACTTAAAAAATGAAGGATTAAGAAAAAACAAGCAGGACTTAAAGTCTTAGAATTATTAAAGTTAGGAAGGTTTCATGTTGACCTTCTGTGCCTCTGAGGTAGAACAAGCCTACACATTCCAGACAGATTAATGGTTCCTATTTTAAGATTATCTTGCTAGGTTAAGCCATTCTCCCTCTGCTTTATGATCAGTTCTCTTGCCTAATAGCAAATGGAAAAGGAATTTTCTCTATATATTATCATGAGAGACACTCCCATGTCCTGTGAACATTTTCATTGTGTAAATATATTTTTTCTAAAATAAGGGCCAAATGTAATGCTCCTGCTTGGGCTATATGTTTTACTTCATGAAAACACTGAGAGAAATTAAATATAGATATGTAAGAGGAATCAAGAAAGAATAGAAAAACTTGGGTTTTCTATTAGTTTTCCATTAGTTTTCATTGAAAAAAAAAAACATTCTGTATATGATGTATCTGTTTTTCCTCTGGGTGGCTATTTTTCTCGCACAGTGTGTGACTGTTCTCATTAGGATTTAGCACACTCTAGTGGACAGTAACTTTTCAGTTTTTTTTTAAATCATGTCAAATTACTTTATTGGATGATTCAATGATATGCTTCCCTGATAGTAAGGTTTGTCAATGCTTATTTGAGTCAGGTAGTGATCCTAGTGAGCAGGACTGACTTTATAGGCCACTGGAGTGTTGTGCTTTTTTTTTTTTCAGTAGAGAAAGAGGTTTTTTTTTGTTTTTTTTTTTTTGTGTTTTTTTTTGTTTTGTTTTGTTTTTTACCTTATGTGGAAACTTTCCCATTGGCTTTCATCTTTTCTTGGGTTGACTAAGAGGCAGAGCTAAAATAAAACAAAAGCATTTATGGGTCTCTGAATTGCAACTGGGAGAGCACAGTTTGGGTAGCAACCCAAAAGGTGTCCCTTTAGGGCACAAAATTTAAGGTTTTAAAGAAGACAAAAAAAATGTTTGTATGTGTTGCTTACAAAGAATTTTGTTTGGTGTTGGCAGCAGAAAACTAGTCTTGCCTGAGTATAATTGGTTGCTGAGGCTGCCCCTTAGCAAAGACTCTTACCATAGCTAATTGCAGGTGTTTGGGCAGAGTCCTTGGAATATTTGTAGTTTGGCCCAGTTTAGAGTTCACGGTTTCATCAGTGAGGATGTGCATAAAGGCCCATCTCCTTCGTTGCCCCTGGCACCATTTTAAAACCCTTTGACATAGTGATTTCATTTCATTTCACCTTTCATACATGGGTAAAATGAAATTGATGGGCCAAAACATAGAGGAACACTCGTAGTCTTTCTGTACCTCACACTCCCTGGACTTTTAGGACTCTTGAGAATTCTTACATACCATTTGTGCATAAACATTATTGTATCCTATCCTGATGGATTCTTTTTGGAAATGAGCTTCCACCAGAAAAAAAGTAACTTTTAATTTTGTTTTTACAGAGTGATGGTGAAGATTTTAATTATGTTGTTGCATTTTTCCTTGGAACAGCAGCCTGCCTTTACCAGGTAGGTTCTCCCCATTTTTTTAAAAAACATTTTCCTGTTATTGTTTGTTTCAGGTATTAATTCTAATAATTGCTTGTGGAGTTTAAATAAATAAAAATAATGTCTGAGTTCTTTGCTTCTCTTTTGAGCCTCTGTTAGCTTTATGATCTACATCTCCATTTTTTAAAGCTTTTTTTTAAATTTTTATTTATTTATGATAGAGAGAGAGAGAGAGAGAGAGAGAGGCAGAGACACAGGCAGAGGGAGAAGCAGGCTCCATGCACCGGGAGCCCGATGTGGGATTCGATCCGGGGGTCTCCAGGATCGCGCCCTGGGCCAAAGGCAGGCGCCAAACCGCTGTGCCACCCAGGGATCCCAACATCTCCATTTTTTAAAAAGATTTTATTTGTTCATTTGAGACACAGAGAGCATGAGCAGGGGGAGAAGCAGAGAGGGAGGGAGAAGCAGACCTCCTGCTGAGCAGGGAGCCCGATGTGGGGCTTGATCCCAGGACCCTGGAATCATGACCTGAGCTGAAGGCAGATGCTTAACTGACTGAGCCTCCTAGGTGCCCCTACATCTCCATTTTGAATGGACTTAGAGCCCAGTGAACTTAATGTTTACACTCTCCTGTGCCAGGTTTCAGTGGTAGTATGTCAGCTGCCTGTGGCAGTAAAAGGCTACTTCTAGATTTTTTGGTGATTGATTATTGAGCCCAAGAGCTCTTCTTATACTTCAGCATGAGGATTTTATACTTTTGGGAAAGTATAAAAGAAGTGTAAAAGAAGAGCAGAAGCAGAATTTTTGGGTATTTATTAGTGAGGACTAGGATGGATTGCCAGAACAGAGAAATTGGAAGAAAGGAAATTAGTTGAAGGTGATTCCCTTACTTAAGGCAGAAGGCAATGAAAGAAGAAACTCTGGTAATGGCAGTAGGGATGGGGGGTGAGGGAAGGACACTTTGAAGGAAGCCTGCAAGGACTTGAAGACAGGATAGATATGAGACTTACAGAGCCAGGAGGTTTTGCACCTGGTGATAGGGAGCTAGGTCCTGGCATTCCTGAGAAGTAAGAGGAATGTCTTTGCTGAAATGTGGTAAAGCAAGCAGACCTTTTGATGTAACGTTTATAAGTGACACATTTCTCTGGCTTGCATAGAAAGAATGTTAGAAAGATTCAGGACTGCAAACATAAGGCTATCTAAAACTCAGTAGAAGTCTCTGGTGAAATACTTTGAATTATATGCATTTGACTTTATATAAAGATGGATGAGAAATTTTAGTTTCAAGTGGCCCTATTTTTTTAATCCTCTAATTTTTCTTAAGGATTTGTATTTAGAAATTTTCTATCCAGTTTGACAGATTTAATTATAATGAATGACATTTCATGCAGGAAATGTGAACACTTGTATTTGTTAATGTCACAAGTACTTTAATTTTATGAAGTGTTTTTGTGTAGATTTTATTTTAAACTATAATCTCTATAGCCCTATCACACAGAAGACATTATCTCATTTTTGAAAATGAGAAATCTGAGGCAGTTTGAGAAATCACATAGCTAGTAAGCAGTAGAGTCAGGATTTGACTTTGGTTTTTTTTATTTTAAATATCATATTCATCCCACTATATTATGCTGTTTGTAAGCAAAATTACTATATTTGTATAATGCTTTGAAAATTACTATATTTATAATGCTTTGAAATTACAGTTTTATAACTTAACATGCATTATTTCATATTCTAAAACAATGAGGTAAATGTTAACTTTAAAATAATTTCATGAGTAATTCTTGTAAAATGTACTTTTGGCTGTTTTGCTTTAATAAAATTATTTTAATGTATTTACATTTTTTAAAATGATTTTTTATCAAAGGCCTTAATGAAATAATTTTAAATACTACTAATAATAGCAAAATGAAATGAGCTCTTAATTGTGCTGATAAGCTCTTTATGTTCCTTGTGTCCATTAAACCCTCACAGAAAGTACCACGCTAATCTTGTTATTGTTGCCATTTTTCACTGAGGCCTAGCCAGTTCTTATAGTCAGTCAGTGACTCGGGCCCCATCTGCATGGGGCACACCTCTATTATATTTCCCAGGACAGCTAATAGTTTTGAGAGGAGCACTGTCACTCACGTGTTCTTTTACTTGAGAGAAGTTAATTGGATTCATGCTTTAAAAAAGAAAAGCAAAAAGCCAATTTTCTCACTGACCGGCATGAAACTGTTTGCTTTCCAAATATGCTTGAGCCAGAGTGATAATAATGCCAGTTTTTTCCACGGTAAAACATACCATGTTTTATCCTGTAACATGTTCCATCTTCAGGGTATTTTTTTCATTCCCTTTAGATCAGACCTCAAAGGCTACGACTCCATGGTGTTGTTGCCTTTTTCTCCAGGTTCTGGGTACTTATGAACACACACAGCTCAGTCAGATAGGAGTAATCTTGCTGTGGAACATTGGAAGAGGAAATCAAAGGATCTGGAAACTAGAGACTGTTCTTTTTTCCCCCTCAGTGCTTATTTTGAAAACTTTCCGACAAGTTGAAAGACTAGTATACTTAGAGACACCAATTATTAACATTTTGCAATTCTTTCTATATTACACTCTCGTTTTGTATGTGCATGCATATAGTGTGTCTATTAGTTTATAAAATAAGTTGCAGACAAATATGTGAGTGTGAAGTTGTTTTTCTTATTAAACTTTTTATTTTGAGATAATTGTAGTTGTTGTAAGAGAGATACATAACCTTTACCTGGGTTTCCCCCAGTAGTACCATCTTGCACAACTATAATACGTTATCTCAGCCATGATGTTGATGTCAATGCTGGCAAGACAGAGAAAAGTTTTATTACCACAAGCAGCCTTTGTTTGCCTCTTTATAGCCACATCCACTTCCCTTCTGCCCCTTAATCTCTGGCAGCCACTAATGTGTTCTCCATTTCTGTAATTTCCTAATTTTAGGTCATGTTATGTAAATGGAACCATATAGTATGAACCTTTTGTGATTGGCATTATTTTATTCAGTATATAATTCTCTGGAGATTTATCCAGGTTCTTGCATTTATCAACGATTTTTTCTTGCTTTTTCTTGGTGAATGGTATTCCAGGGTATGGATGTACCATATTTTGTTTAATCATTCACCCATTGAAGGACATCTGGGTTGTTTCCAGTTTGGGGCTATTATAAATGAAGCTGCTATAAACATTCATGTACAGGTATCTGTGTGAACATGTCTTCATTTCTCTGAGATAAATGCTCAGGAGGGTAATTGTTAGGTCTTGTAGTAGTTGTGTAATTAGTTTTATTGAGATAGACACAGTTCTCCAGAGTAGAATTCCATTTTACATTTATATTTTTACATTTTACATCGCTCATATCAGCATTGTAGGAGTGATCTAGTTTCTCTGACATCCTCTCCAGCATTTATTATCACTTTTTTATTTTAGCCATTCTGTTAGATGTGTAGTGATCCCTCACATTGGTTAATTTGCATTTCTCTAATGGCTAATGATGTTGAATATTGTTTCATGTTCTTATTTGTTATCTATGTGTCCTCTTGGATGAAATGTCTTTTCATGTTTTTTGCCTATTTTGTAATTGGATCATTTGTTTTTTGCTGTCAAGTTTGAGAGTTCTAGACATCAGTCCTATGACAGAAATATAATTTGCAAGTATCTTATCCCAGTCTGTAGCTTGTCTTTTCATCCTTTTAACCAGGTCTTTTGCAGAGCGAAAGTTTTTAATTTTGATAAAGTTCATTTTATCAGGTTTTTTCTTTTATGGAAAATTTGGTATCTAGTCTAAGAACTTTTTTTTTTAATTGAAGTATAGTTTCAGGTGTACAACATAGTGATTCCACAAGTTTATACCTTTTGCTATGCTCACCACAGTGTAGCAACCATCTGTCACCATATGTTATTATAATTCCATTGATTCAAGTCTAAGAACTCTTTCCCTACCCCCTGAAGATTTTGTTTTCTTCTAAAAGTTTTAGTTTTATGTTTTACATTTAAGTTCATGACCCATTTTTAATTAAATTTTGTATAAGATTACATGAAATTTGAGACTTAGATGATTAGATTAAGGGGTTTGTGGTTTTTGTTTTTGTTTTTTGGACTTTTGTTTTGCACATAGCTGGCTGGCCTACCAGGTCCTTTATGCAGTTGAATTTATAAGGTGACACCAAGGTAAGACAAAGTTCCAGTTTGAGGGCCTCCATCTCCCTCCCCTGATTCCTGATCCACTGGCTGCCAAAGCCAGAAGGGGTTTGGGATAGGGTGTGCTTGTTCATAGGATAAGCTGCTATGGTTGGACCAGTAGATGGGCAGAAGGGAAGGTTTCACTTCTTCACAATCTGAATGACATCCTTGTCCTCCAACTTTACCCACTTTTTGAGGATTATCTTTCACAGATAGACCCCAGACCAGAGCATATTTAAATTCTTTGATAAGATTTTTGTGAATCTTCATGCAGAAATCCTCTGCTGTAGTCCTGGAATAAGGCAGCACCACTGGAGATGTATAGTCTGGCAGTTGGCCTTTGGGTTTGGTGTAAATCCTTACTAGTTTCAGATAGTCCCAGATCTTTTTCAATAGGTCATCACAATTCTGGTGGTGATGGGCAGAAATGGGTACACAGTAGGGCCCCTTATAGTTGATGTACAGTTCCTCAATGGAGATCTGATCAATCTTATTCAGCACATAGATACAAGGGATATAAACTCTGTTTCCTTCCACCACCTTCCACCATGGATGAGGTCGTCTGCTGTGGCATCACTACGCAGTCACATCAGCATTGTGAATTTTGGATTCAGCCAGAATGCTCTTCACAGTCTCAGCATCCATCTTGCTCTGAGGGCAAGTGGCTGTGAGATTAATGCCTCCTTTGTCCTTCTTCTTAAAGCCATTGTTGGGGGGTTTTCTGTTCAAGCGAATGTCAAAGCCTACCAGCTCATTTTCAATTATCTTTTTATGTCCCAAGGGTTTCAAGACATCCAGAACAATCAGGATCCAAGTTACATGTTTGGGCCACTGCAGTGACTTGACGGCCTGGCCTCTACCTTTCCCATCCTTGGCACCCTCAATGATACCTGGAAGATCCAGGAGCTGGATCTTGGCACCTTTGTATCTGATAACACCAGGCACAGTAGTCAGAGTAGTGAACTCATAGGCTACCACCCCAGAATATACCCCTGCCAGGTTACTAAGCAGTGTTGACTTCCCCACTGATGGAAAACCCACAAACCCAATTCTAGCATCACCTGTCTTGGCCACATCAAAACCTTCTCCTGGCCCACCACCACCACCACCTTTTGGGGTAATGAGATCTCTACGAAGCTTAGCAGGGCTCTCTTACGAGCCTTCAGCAGCCCTAGGTGGTATGCGGTGGCCTTGTTCTTTTGAGTCCAAGCCATCTCGGCTTCGATCTCCACGATCTTCGCTAAGGTGCTGCTTAGGTGGCAAGTCACTGGGAGGTCGCTGGGGAGTGTAGTGGCCTCCGCACAAATTATCACCCCTCTGTTTTTTAAACTTTGTTGTTGTTTTGGCTTATGGATGAATGGTCAATTGCTCCATTTTTTTAAAAAAGGTTTTTTTTTCTCCACTGAATTACTTTTGCATTTTGTCAAACATCAGTTGGACATATTTGTGTGAGCCTATTTCTGAATTTTGTATTCTCTTTTATTAATGTATGTGTCATTCTCTCTGCCAGTACCACATGGTATTGATTACCATGACTATATAATCTATATGAAGTTCCATTTTCCTAATAGTTACATAGTTACTCGGATTATCTTTCTCATAATACATGACTTATGATAGTTTGTATTTTATGATGAAGTGGTCTATTTCATTACCAAGTTTATGTGTGTAGAGTTGGTTGAGTATCCCTTAACTATCCTTTTGATGTCTGTATGATCTGTAGTACTGTAGTAATATTCTGTTTCTTTAAAAAAAAAAAAGATTTTATTTATTCATGAGAGACATAGGCAGAGGGAGAAGCAGGCTCCCTGCAGGGAGCCCGATGTGGGACTTGATCCTAGGATCCCAGGGTCATGACCTGGGCCGAAGGCAGATGCTCAACCACTGAGCTACCCAGGTGTCCCTAATACTCTGTTTCATTCCTCATATTGTATCTTCTCTTTTTCTTTGTCAGACTTATTAATTTGAACTTTTCAAAGAACCTGCTCTTTGTTTTGTTGGTTTTTTTTTTTTGTATATTCAGTTCTATTGATTTCTACTCTTTATTATTTCCTTCTTCATGCTTGCTTTGATTTATTTGGCTCTTCTTTTCTAGGCTTTTGCGATGGGAGCTATGATAATTGAGAATCTTCTCTTTTGTAATATATATTTTTAGTGTTAAATATTTCTCTCTTTGAACACCATTATCTGTGTCCCATAAATTTTGATATGTTACGTTTTTTTTCATTAAAATTTTTATTTTTTTCTTTCTCAAGTTTTTATTAAATTTTATATAGTTAATATAGGTGTAATACTGGTTTCAGGTGTAGAATCTAGTGATTCTTACTGAAATACAACACCCAGTGTTCATCACAAGTGCCCTCCTTAGTCCCCATCACCTATTTCACCCATCCCTCTGCCCGCCTCCTTTCCAGCAACCCTGTTTGTTCTCTGTGGTTAAGAGTCTGTTTCCAGGTTTGCCTCATTCCCCCCTTCCCATTTCATCTGTTTTGTTTCTTAAATTCCATATATAAATGAGATCTATGAGATATTTGCCTTTCTTTGGCTTAGTTCACTTAGCATAATAATTTCTGGCTCTATTCATGTCATTGCAAATTGCAAATGGTAAGATTTCATTCTTTTTTTATGGCTGAGTAATATTCCATTATATAAATGGAGCGTTACATACACATATAATGGAATATGTGTGTGTGTGTGTGTGTGTATGTTTATATATATACAAAATAAAAAATATATAGAATATATATAATATATATATAATAGAATATATATATAAAACATATATATATTAAAATAGAATATCTACACACACGCACATACCCATACACTCCACATCTTCTTTATCTATTCATCAGTCAATGGGTATTTGAGCTTTTTACAAGAGGATTTTTATTTTCATTTAATTCAATGTATTTAAAAACCTTTTTTCCTTGTAGCTTCCTCTTTGACCTATGGATTGTGGATTATTTGGAATTAATGTTTTGCTTCCAAGAGTTTGGAGATTTTCCAGTTTTCTTTCCATTATTGATTTCTAGTTTGATTCTACTGTGGTTGAAAACACTCTGTGTGATTTCAGTTCTTTTAAATTTGTTGAGATTTATTCTTTGGCTCAGAATATGGTCTGTCTTGGTATATGTTCCATGAGCAGTTAAACAGAATGTGTATTCTACTGCAGCTGAGTAAGTGCTCTGTAAATGTCAACTAGATCCAATGGTTGATGGTGTTCAGTGTTTGTTTCTGTATGCTAGTTGATTTTCTGTTTAGTCTTATCAGTTGAGAGAGGAGTACTGGAATTTTCTTTTTATTCATTCATTCATTCATTCATTCATTCATTCATTCATTCATTCATTCATTCATTTATGAATGATAGAGAGAGAGAGGCAGAGACACAGGAGGAGGGAGAAGCAGGCTCCATACCGGGAGCCTGACGTGGGACTCGATCCCAGGACTCCAAGATCACTCCCTGGGCCAAAGGCAGGCGCTAAACCACTGAGCCACCCAGGGATCCCCCTGGAGTTTTCAAGTGTAATTGTGGATTGGTATATTTCTCATTTTAATATATCAGTTTTTGCTTTGCATATTTTGTAGCTCTGTTGTTTGGCTCATACACATTTGGCATTATTGCCTTCGTGGTGGGTTGATCTATGTATCACTATATAATATGCGATTTATAGTCTCTTTAGCCCTCTCTCTTTTTGGAAATATTTTTATATTTATCTGATACTAATATAGTAATTTCTGTTTTCTTCTGATTAATGTTTGCATAATATATCCTCTGTCTTTTTACTTCCACCTTGCCTATATCATTTGAAGTGAGTTTCTGGGGGATCCCTGGGTGGCTCAGTGGTTTAGTGCCTGCCTTGGGCCCGGGGTGTGGTCCTGAAGTCCTGGGATCGAGTCCCGCATCGGGCTCCCTGCATGGAGCCTGCTTCTCCCTCTGCCTGTGTCTCTGTCTGTCTCTCTCGTGAATAAATAAATAAATAAAATATTTTTAAAAATATATAAGAAGATCCTTTTGGAAGCATATTTTTAAAGTGTTTTTATAGTTATATTATGGAGAATAGTAAAGCAGGAAAAGGTGAATGCCATGATTTGGGGCTTGTGGAGGATATTTTCTTTACTATATTTTCTAAAATAGCACTTACTACATCATCCTCTGTCCTCTTGTTCCATCTTTTAAGATATAACTATTTGGCATTTTATATACTTACATACATATATATTATCTTTTATATATTATATACATATATAATCTTTTATATTTCTATATTGTAATTATTAATATATAACATTTTATATTTTATTATAATCTTTTATATATTATATGTATTATATACATATATATATGTATATATCTTTCTCTCTCCACTGGAATGTAAGCTCCATGTGAGCAAGGGCTTTATTTGGTTATTTGAAGTTAAAGAACAATGTCTAACTCTTAGCTGGCCCTCAATAAACATCTGTTGAATAAATTCTACCTCAAATGCTCACTCAAATATTCTATCTTGCTTAGTTCTTTGCACTTAGGGGGATTAGTAGATATTTGTGGATTTCATTAACATGCAGATTCAAGTTATATAAGAGTCCATTTTGCTGTGGTTTGTTTTTTGTACTTTTCTAGAGTAAGAATGGTAGATGGAATCCCCTCAGACCCTGAGAATGCTTCATAGTTGCCTGTCACCTTGAGGAATGTGTTCAGCCTGGTTGCAAGGGAGTCATCCAGTTGTAACTCCACTTTAAATATGATACAAAATGTTGTATCTTTTGACAAATGAAAAACATAAAAGGAAAAATCTGTTTTCCTTTCAAGCTGTAGAGCTTTCATAGCTGAATGTCTTAAAGAGGTTACATTATCTTATCTGTAGATGAAAAATCTTATTCCACACTTATATTCTAGTCTGTGGCCTGTTAAAATTTTATAGTAGAAGCATCTATTTCTTTTCTTGTAACCCTAATCATCTTTCATTTTATATTTTGAACAGTGTTATTTACTTGTCTACTACACCAGCTGGCGGAATGTCAAATCTTTTTTGACTTTTGGTTTAATCTGTCTATGCAACATGTATCTCTATGAACTGCGCAACCTGTGGCAGCTTTTCTTTCACGTGACTGTGGGAGCGTTTGTTACGCTACAGATATGGCTAAGGCAGGCCCAGGGCAAGGCTCCTGATTATGATGTCTGATACCATCCTTCAGACATACTGCCCTGGCTTCCAAGGAAAAAGGAGGGAGCCTATCTTAACTGCCACTGTGATGAAGAAACTGTTCACCACAATCCAGAAGCTCTGCTTTCTTTCTCTCCAACTATCCTTTTTGTTTTAAGTCAGCATGGCATGCCTGGGAGCATGCAGTACCTGCTAGGCAAAGTCCTCATGTTAGCCATGAGATTATTATTATTCAGAAGAGGAGGAGACTTCTCTCTACAGGGCCACAACAGTGGAAGAACAGTCAGAAGCTACTGGAAGACTTGGCCAGCAGTCCTGAATCCTTCTGAAGAGTTCAATAAAAAAATATGTGTGGTACATGCTCTGAGGACCAAGCAGGAACTCTACAACCTGGGTTTGCCTTTGTGAGGCATGAGTATAGCCCAAATAAAAAGATGCTGTGAAGTTTATGTTTAAAACAACTTGCTAAATATCAGATTATTTGCACATTTATGGTACAATAAGTTTATAAAGTCCAGGATGGTGTGGAATTGGTTCTTTTTCCTTTTATATGTTTGTTTGAATATTACTCTGGAGTCGCTTGATGTAGGAGAAGGCTTTTATGAGCTCATCTCTAGATCATCACAAGTATTGAAAACAAGTAACATGTTTTCTTTCTAGCCCCTGTTTGTAGTTTCTTTTGAAATCACTTTTTAAACATGATTTGTTACATTATAGCCATCGTTTCCCAAACTTCAATCACCAGAATATTACATTTACTATTGTTTCTTAGTATTTATCTTTTAAATCTTAAAATAGTTCAAAAACAAACGAATCTCTACTCCAAGAGGAAAACCAGCATCAATTTGCCGTGAATAACTACAAAATAAAACAAAAAATGTTATCCAGTTCTAACTAGATACTAATGCCTCCCAAGGCTCTGAACCCAAGAAGTCTGCTCTTTGTTCCAGTGAGAGAGATGTTACCCAGCACCAAAATGGGGCTCTCTCTGTGGAATTATCAGAAGAATAAAAGAAAATTGTAAAGGGAATGACATTCTCACTGTGATTCTCCATTATTTAGTTCTGTGTTGTATACCACCTAAAATCCTCTGGTGTGCCACCAATGGTATGGGTCCTGCTCCATGGAAATACTGAAATGTATTAGCTCCCAGCAATTCTTTTATTGTTTTATGGCTTTGAGGAGTTTAGCCCCTAGTATCTTAGAGAATTTGTTTGCTTTTTGATAATATTACAAAGGTTGTTCGAACAGTTATGAATTGATATAGGAAGCACAGTTTGATTCCATTAGCAAAATCGGCAACTCTCCTGGTTTTGGAAGGCACCTTCATTTATGATTTTCCTTTGTTTTCAAAGAAGAGATTCCAAGCAAAGAATACATAAGGCACTGAAATTTGATATTCAGAAAACAGTGGACCCGTTCCATATAATTCATATTACTGAGAGTATTAATTAAGCAGAATGGTCCAGAGGGGTAAAATCCTTGAACTACCATGTTTGCCTGAACCCCATATATGTAGGATGTCTGCAACTGTAAAATCTTGTCTAACTAGAACCTTTTTTGCTGCACTCCCCTTTTAGGAGAATGAGGCAAGGGGAAGACAATAAGTTTGTAATATCAGGGATTTATTTAAAACAGGAAACTCTAGTTCATTTCAGTTTTCTGCCTCTAACAAAACTGACAGAAATTATATATATTCTGAGAGCTACCTAAATGATCCTAAATCATCAAAATAAAATTGATTTGTGTTTGGCATTTTGTACTTACAGAGCCAGGAAAGTGAAGTGGTTCAGTTTAGAAAGATTTTTCTGAACTAATGGTTAAAACAAGAAGAGTTCTCTTGTGATTTTGCTATATGTTGATACTTTATAGCTCTCTCACCTGTTTGGTTCAGTTTGGTTCTCCCTATTGAGTTATTGTGTTTGGTATTTGGATCATTCAGCAAGGACACTTTATAACTCACCAACTGTCTTTAAAGGCTTAATTTATTTTCTGTTTTTGTTGTTTTTTCACCAGCTATTTTGGATAATGGGATGTTTACATCTTAATGTAAAAAATGAAAATAGGCATAAATCATGTTTTATGTATAGAAATGCTTTCTTTCATTATTTGGTGTATCACTGAGTGTTTATTATATTGACTTCTCTGCCTCTATCATGTTGTTGCCAAAGAAACTATGAATTTGGACTGAAAAGTTTTTGCCACGAGTATAAAGCTCTTAAGCTCATTAGGCTTCTAATGTGTATGATAGTATAATATCTTCCATATATACTGTACTTTAAGAACAAGACTGCATTTACCTAATCATAATGAGTTTTGCAGTGTTGGAAGAGAATTAGTTGCCCTCTTGTTATGAAGGAGGAAACTGAGCTAATCAGATGTTAATGACTTACCTAGGGTCACAGAGCTAAGCATAGACAATTTCTAATCCTTTAGCCTTAGGGCTAAAGCCAGAGTGGGGACTGATGAAGATAACTAAGGTTGTACTCAGGGAATAGGTCTGTTCTTGGTGTAAAATCGGAGAATTGGGGACTTAATGAGCTCTCCGGCCTGCTAGTGTCGAATTTAGGTATTTATTAAGGTAATTCTGAAATGCTGCTTTTTTATGAAGGCGTGCCATGAAGGCATAGATGCTTTCTTTTGTATCCTAAAAGTAATCACAATATATGATTGCTTTTTCGGTCTGTATTTGCAATGTATTTATACCTGACATCTTTCCCAAAAGAACTTGAAGCACCATACCCAAATAAGACCTGTACAATGGTAATAAAATATGATCCGAAAGGGAGAAAACAAAATCAGTGAAAATGAAAGGAAAAGTGAACATGTTGCTATTATCAAGTGTATAATTTGACTCTTGAACTTCCTGGAAGTCATGGCTAGAAGAAAGGGAAATAAGTTTCACGTCACTCTAGCTCTGTCTGGTAAGTCAGAGGACACCAGTGCCTCAGGGGAGACTTCTTCTGGAGGGATTTTGGTAAAAATGTTTGCACTTAAATCCTAAAATGAACAGATCCTCACCTCCTCTAGACATTTGCATATTAAGATTGTGCCTTGAATCCTCAACTTGTACCAGCTTTCAGAGTCTTTCATTTAAGGATTTTTAGTGTGGTTAATAGAGGATTTTGTTCCCATAAGGAAAAATTCTTATCCTAAGCCCTAATTAGGTATGTGTTAAAGCTTGAGAATCCACTTGAGACAAATGCCTGGAGACATGGAGAATCTTTGCCTAATTTTGTAATTTTATAATTTATATAAAGTGAATGTGCTGTCCCTGGATTACCACATTTATTTTGTATTAAGTGTGGTCTTTTTCACAGAGGAATCCAGTCTGGAGAAATGGCTGGCCCCTTTCCTGTTAGGCCATGTCTGGAATCCCATTAGACTTGATTTGTGAAGGCTCCACAGAGCAGATTTGTCATATATGAGCCTTAACCTCCATGTCACAGAAGTGCTTCCTGCTGAGATTAACTGCCCACCAAAAAGGGAGTTGCTTGGCCTTTATTCCAAAAGTTTTGATAAGTAACCTGGGGACCCCACCCTGAGCCATTGGATTTCCAAGAGACACAACAAAGTGTGCATATGTGTATGTGTGTGGTTTTCAGTTTCAGTTTCTTAAAACTTTTTGTTCATTTTAAAAGAGCTATCATGGAGTATGTAGTAAAATAATGAATAAATTGCAGTTTGACCTTGAACAGCACAGGGCTTACGGGCACCAACCCCTCCCTCCCTGTGTAGTCAAAAATCCATTCATAACTACTTAACTACTAATAGCCTACAATTTACTGGAAGCTTTACTGATAACATAAGCAGTCAACACATTTTATATGTTATATGTATTATATACTTTATTCTTTTATAATAAGAGAAAATTTTAAGAAAATCTTAAGGAAAATACATTTTATAGTACTGTAATTATTAAAAAAATCCATATGTAAGTGACCCTGCACAGCCCAAACCCGTGTTCAAGGATCACCTGTGTCAAAAGCAACCCAACTGATCAAATTGAACACTTAGCCTTACCACAGATTATAGGTAACTCCTCAGGGCTGCCAGCTTTGTCTCTGGGCAAGCCTTCTTTGTGTTTTCCTGATTTATCATCTCTAAGGAAATGCTGTAGTAAAATCAGACCCGATTTTTGGTTTTAATTGGCTTTAGTAATATGCTACCTTAAAGTTAATAAAAGAAACCTCTCCAACTCCAGGGGTTGTGAATGGGTTTGTGTGTAAAGGCTGAACGGGCTGAGAGCTAACTCTAATAGTCCTATTGATGAGGGCTAGCGGTGTCCGATCATCAGTGTTCTAGGACTGCTGTTCAGTGCTGGCGTATTGCAGCCTCCTGTTTGAGCAATGAACTTTTCAAAGAGAAACGGTGTCTGGCTGCCGCTGTTGAAACGTCCTCCTTGAGTGGCCAGGCTTTCTAGATTACTTTATTTCACAGATGAAGTCACAGCGTGAAGCGCCGTGTGGTTGCAAGCCCTGTGGCTGGTACCCTCCTTGCTTGTGAACAGTGAGTTCTCTTGATGCCGTGTACGTGTTTTTCTCCTGCGTCGGCAGTGCCGGTATATAACAAATAGCCTTACTTAGCACAATTGGACACTGTAGGAAACTCAAGGAGAGAAAGAATAGGCTTAGCTCTCAGTTCCTGTACTTAATACCCTAGCCTTATGAATTGCTCCCGCTATTTCCTTGGTAACAAACAGTATTTTCAGCCCCACCTCACCCACGGGTGCTATTTGCCCTTTTCTCCTGCGCAGCACAGCACAGCCATGCAGGTGTCCCTGAACAGGAGCACGTTTAGTGTCCCTCTGAGGGGAGGGAACAGGACTCAGAAGCTCTGTTTCCCATTTGGTCCTGGCAGGCCCTCCCCAGCTCTGCCCTGATGGCTTGCCTATTTGTGCCAGAGGCTGGGCTGTCGAGGACCTTGCCAAAAGGTGAGCAAACAATATTTGGCCTTCTACTTTGAATTCCTCCGGTGCCTGGGACTAATGGTGGCACTTGGAGCGCCGTTGGAGGGCCAGGGCTCGGTCCTCCTACATGGTTCATCCTTAGGGCAGCCTGGGGGATGGGATGGAGCCGTCTCACCTTCACCCGAGGAAACAGACGTTCACACCTGACGTTCAGGCTTAAATGATTCAAAAGTTGGTGTTCGTATTTCTGTGCTGCGGAACCTCAGGAAGAATATTCTCTTTGTATGGGTGTGAGTGATGGCCCCTGGGCTGCTCTTGTTCTAGCAGCAGTGCGGACAGAGCCGACACGGACGCCTGTCACGGCGAGTGGCACCGTGTACGAGGAGCACGTCAGCCTCCCAGAAGGCCTTTCTGTAGGCTTTCTTCTATAGACGAAGCACCTGAGGCCTGAAGGGGTAAGGGACTTGACCTCAGTCACAGTCTAGCTCATGTGGTGGTGCCAAGACTTCAGTCCGGATCAGTCTTACTCAGAACTGGTGCTCATAACCACCATGTACCGTGAAGCTAGACAACATGGAAATACGTCAAAGTATATACGGAATATGTATTGGAACGTATATATATGAGTAATCTATGTTACTTTTTAAATTAGAGATTGGTCAGTGCCAACTGCTGCAGTGTGGATATTCTAGACTGAGTAAAACGGCTTCCTAAAATTCCTGCATCTGTAATGCCACATGGGGGGACATACGGCCTCAGGGGGTATGGTGAGACTTCAATGAGCCTTCAATTTTAGGGCAAGGACCTATACAGTCTGGTCTTTGTGGTAAGACTACTCCATGAATTCATGACTCTCGATGTGGAATGTTAAAGCTTCACTGGTGATTCATTTGTTACAAACATTTTTTCTTTTTTAATTTTTTAAAAAGATTGTATTTATTGAGAGAGAGACAGATAGCAAGAGAGAGCAGAGCAGGGAGGAGAGGGAGAAGCAGGCTCCCGGCTGAGCCTAGGACTCTGGGATCATTGACCTGAGCCAAAGGTAGTCGCTTAACCAACTGAGTCACCCAGGTGCCCCTCTTTTTTATTTTTATTTTTTTCCTTAAGATTTATTTATTCTAGAGCACAAGCAGGGAAGGGGAGAGGGGGAGAGAGAACCCAAGGAGACTCCCCACTGAGCGCAGAGCCCAACCTGGGGCACAACCCCATGACCCCAAGACCATGACCTGAGCTGAAACCAAGAGTCAGATGCTTAACTGAGCCACGCCAGTGCCCCTCAAGCATTTACTTTTTCTAACTGAAGGACAGAATTGATTGGTTCTTTGATATAAAGTAATTTTATGGAAATTTCTTCATTAAGTGGTCTCTATATCTGAAAACATTAAACAAAAAATAGAACATAACTTTGCAATTTTGAATAGTGATTATGAATTTGGAGTCAGACTCCCTAGCTCTCCCTTGTACTGGTATCATGACCTCAGCAAGCCACATAGTCTCTCTACCTCCATTTCCTCATCTGTAAAGTAGGGATAATAATAGTACCTTGGGCAAGGTGTTACTGCATTTGAGTCAATAAATCTAGAGTACTTAGAGCTTGGCACAGTGAGTGCTAGGACAGCGTGGTCATAGCATTATGGTCTGTCTTGGTGTTACTATTATTTTCAAGGTAATGAGTCTTTTACATTGCATATGGCCCTAAATAGACATTGTACAACGTTTTTCAGAGATCACCAGCAAAGTGAGCATCCTGTTGGAATGTCTAGCAGACGTGTTGCCTGCCTTGGTAAGCTTTTGGTTACAGACTTCTGGACAGGGCGGTGGGGATGCATTCAATGAGAAGAGAAGGGAACAGAGCGACTCATGCTTGCCAAGCACCTGGTGTACATCAGGTGCTTTCTTTACAGGTTATGTGAGCTTAACAAAATCCATCTGAGGTAAGTGAGCAGGATTAAGTTGTCCAGTGCCATGCAGCCTGGAAGTGGTAGACTGTGCTCTCCAGGACCTCACAGTCTCCCAGGCGCTGGAGCACCATCAAGAGGGGAAGGTGCCTCTGGGAATCTCATCTTGTCCAATGTGGTCTTTGCACTGTGGCCCCAACATCGTTTGCTTTGAACCCTCTGATCTGACCTAACAGGTGCCCTTGAATGGTGGCTGCCCCAATGCCCACCACTCCGTAAGGGCCTTCATGAGTGTGCATGTGTGTGGTCTGTGCTTTGATGGGAAGCAAGGGAAGGCAGAATGAAACCAGCGACCTCCAACCCACGATATAGATACTTCTATAGTATCTATAGCATATATAGATGCTGGGCATGTGAATCCCAAGGCACTCTTAAAAAGTGCAAATGCAACATAGCTTTTAAAAGATTAGTCTGGGGCAGCCCCGGTGGCGCAGCGGTTTGGCGCTGCCTGCAGCCTGGGGTGTGATCCTGGAGACCCGGGATCGAGTCCCACATCGGGCTCCCTGCATGGAGCCTGCTTCTCCCTCTGCCTGTGTCTCTGCCTCTCTCTGTGTCTAAGAATAAATAAATAAAATATTAAAAAAAAATAAAAGATTAGTCTGATGCAAAATGCAGCCCTCAAAAAAAAAAAAAAAAAACCTGCATGAGCCAGGAGGTGCCACTCTAGCTAACTGACAAAGTCAATGCACAGAAGCAAATTTTGCAAAATTGGAAAATAGAGATGCTGACAAACCAGAGATTCTAGGCAGGTCTAAATTAGAACTTATGCTGAGGGGGAGAAAAAGTGAAGAGGCCCCTCATGGACTCCAGTGAGAACTCTTCAGTTCACAGGCCTCATAGACCAGCGATATGAAAGGGGCCCTGAGGATGAAGATGCATTCAGCAAGTAAGGGAATGGCTCTGTGGGTGAGGTTTAGGGCTGGCCAGCCAGTTGGGACAGGGGCCTGCTTTACCCTCAGCCCTAGACAATCCCCTCCCTCCCCTTATTGTCTTTCACCTTCATCCCATCCTCCGGACCTTCTGCTGGGTCTGTGAACCTAGACTGATCACCTGGTGCTCTGCACTGCATGCATCCAGGCCCTTGGTAGGAAAGGACTGGCCACACTGCTTGCTGCGCACTGCTGCTGCTGCTACGGCTGGCATGGTGTCTGGAGGAGGTCAGAGCACAGGGTTTTGCAACTTTGGTTTCAAGGTGATCTTCCCACGGATCCCCCTTAGTGTGATGCTTTTCATTTCATTTGTCTGCCTTTGGCTTTAAGATCTTCGAATCCTAATTCCGTCATGTTTATGTTTGTGCCGTACTGTGGTCTAGCACTTGGATATGGGACAGGCTCACACAAATATGTAGAATCTGAGAATGCCAGAGGAGAGAGGAAGCTTAGACATCAGCCATTCCAATGGCCTGACTGGGCTTTGTCCTTGAAAAGCAGTGATCCTGCAGGTGGGAAGGAAAGAGAGGCAAGAGGAGGACAGCAAATACCATATTTTTCATTCCAAGACAGAGACGGGGGGGGGGGGGGACCTCAAAAGGGCTTTTTTTGAGAATCCGAAAGGCTAAGAGAAGCTATAGTACTATAGTCAATGGACTTCATCTGTTGTCAACCTTGAGAAGTGGCAGGTCCTCTGTCCCTGCAGGATCATCAGTGCCCAGCCAGGTAGGCACAATGGACAGAAGAGCCAGCCTGTGGGCCAGAGCCATACCTTTTGCCCTAGAGGATCAGAGCTGCCTAGGAGATGTCACCAGTCCTCTTTCCCCCTGCCTCCTGGGCCTGGGGACAAGCACAGGTGAGAAAATGTATGGGCGAGCTCTTTGTACACCTTGGATTAAGTTCATCTGAAGGCAGGGGGTGGGGGCATGGTCTTGTCTGGGCTGCTGTGCCCTCTTCCCCCACCTCCGCAGATAAACCAGCCCTTCCAACTCACCCCCCTGATCCCTGTGCTAAGTCACTGTGCTTGTCGCAGTCAGCATGGCCCAGACTTGATAGCCCCTTCCTTCCGGATACAACCTGGATAGCATTTGTTGTCTTCACAGTGAGGAATTATTTTGATTTGGACATTCAAAAGCTGTGTGTTTTCAGCGTGTATCCCTGCCTCTGCCCTTCTCTCGTGCAGGTGGCTGCGTGCTTCTGAGCATTGTACTCCCTGGTGCCCAAGAGTGCTACCCCACCCTGCAGTGATAGGGGCTCAGCATCTTTTCCAAGCCCAGAGGCTCACTCTCTGCTAATTAGCAACTCCTGGCCAGGTTACAACATTATGGAAAACACCCACATCTTACCACGCAAAAGCCACAGCCTCCGGGCATCATTTGACTGTATGGCATTTAGGTGATACTCGCTTTTGGAAAAGTTCTGTAAATGTATTTGTATTTTTTTAAAGTCTTAAAGTAACATGACTACTTGGTAACTATGTAGCTTCAGCTTCCTCAGTGCACCGGGCTTCACTGTGCCTTCCCGAACATTGCTAACCCCCCTCTGCAGTCAGATCATCATGATGTTGGCTGAAGTCTGATCTTGTTTGTTTTTTAAAATTATTTATTCATGAGAGACATAGAGAGAGAGAGGCAGAGACACAGGCAGAGGGAGAAGCAGGCTCCATGCAGGGAGACCGATGTGGGACTCGATTCCAGGACTCCAGGATCAGGCCGTGGGCTGAAGGCAGGCACTAAACCACTGAGCCACCCAGGCTGCCCTGATGTTGGTTTTATTATTATTATTATTATTATTATTATTATTTTATTATTTATTTATTTATTTTTCTGATCTTGGTTTTAATTGTCTTTGCTGTCAGTGGGTGTTAAAGCAGTGTTTGGAACTCACTACAACCTACCAGTGGGGTCTTTGCTAATAAGTTTTGCTAATTAACATTCCAGGTACGGATATGCTTTTGTCAAGGAAAAAAAAGGTACAAATCTCTAAGGGAGACATAAATGTGTTCTCTGCAATTAGCTCAATAGAGATGGGGATGGGAGGGCAGCCCTGGTGGTGCAGCGGTTTAGCGCCGCCTGCAGCCCAGGGTGTGATCCTGGAGACCCGGCATCAAGTCCCCCGTCAGGCTCCCTGCATGGAGCCTGCTTCTCCCTCTGCCTGTGTCTCTGCCTCTCTCCCTCTCTCTCTCTGTCTCTCACGAGTAAATAAGTAAAATCTTAAAAAAAAAAAAAAAAAAAAAAAAAAAGAGATGGGGATGGGAAGGGCTCATGGAAGTTCTGGGCTGCATTCCCTCACTGCCCTGGTATGCGCCGGGTGTGCATACACAGGCACATGGTTTCATGGGCCCGCCTGAGGGCTTGCCCTCCACTAGTCGCCGCGGGGTTGGGATTCTTCGGGAGCTGATGTGCTGTCAACTTGGTCCGATCAGCCTCTGAGGTTGGCGTTTTCATTTGGTTTCCTTTCCTGATTGATTACTGTATCCTAACCTGAAAAGTTCTCAGAGTCAGACATGAGCTTTATACAGTCGCACCCTTCGCCGTGCACACTGGGAGCATTGCTGATGCTGTCCCGCTTCCTTGGAGCAGGGGGCCTGCCTAGGACCAGGGCTGCCACACCTGTGCCCCCATGTGGCACATTGTTGCAATGAACCCAGTGAAGTCGTGGTGGTGGTGGTGGTGGTGGTGGTGGTGGTGGTGGTGAACTTAACAGAGAGCGAGCACAAGCAGGGGGAGCAGCAGGCAGAGGGAGGGAGAAGCAGGCTCCTTCCTGAGCAGGGCTGGATCCCAGAACCCAACCCAGCATCAGCAGATGCTGAACCAGCTGAGCCCCCCAGGCGCCCCACCGCGGGAGGGAGGTCTTTCACTGGCTCCTTCATGTTCACTTGACCAAGCCCCCTGGGTTTATTTCCTGATCCCAACCATAGCCCTGCATTTGATGGCTCTGGCAGGTGGAAACTGCCTTCCTACCACCTGGAGGTAAGAGTCCTCCTGGGGCACACAGGTAGTTACCTGCATGTGCCGAGCCGACGGGCCTGCTTTGAATCTCCTCTTAGTTACCAGTTGTGTGAGGTTTGGCAGGTAACTCTACCTCTGTCCGTTCGTCAGTGACGTGTGGTGGCCAGGAGGATCAAGTGGTGCTTATCCCCGTGTCTGGCACACAGTGTCCAGCAAACGGCGGGCGTGGGTATTAGCTCTCCAGGTCAAACCAGCATCCCTCCCGCCTGCATCTCCTCCCCTCCCTGCCACTTGGGTCCTTTCCATGATCTGTGTTCTTGTTATTTTCAACTTTCTTTCCCTCATCACGGTTCACCTGTTTTAAAACATCCTCTTCTCAACCTTGGATCTTTTCTGGTACCATCCTCAGTCCCTTGTCCCCTTGACTCCTCAGTCCAGGGAACTACCCTCTCGCCAAGGCCACCAGTGTCCTCTCGCCTGCCTGCCTCAATGACTGGTCCTTAGCGGACGTTCTTTCCATAGCACTATGCCATTCCCCACTCGGGGTCGGTCTCTGCCCTCTGGGGCTCCCTCCCCGGTGCCCCACCAAGGGCTGAGTGCACCGTTCTTCGGGCTGAAACCAGGCCCGTTGTTGGCCCAAGCTGCAAATCAGACCAGGACACATTACCAGTCAAAGTGTTTAATAGTTAAATTATTTAAATAGACGTTTTAATTTCCATGGGAAATCATAATCGTATCTGTTTTTGCAAGAGCAGGAATAAAAAGAGTGCACACCCTTGGAGGGAATGAAGAGCTAGTACTGCACGGTGTCACCAGTCACTGCTGGGATGGGGGGGTGGGCCCCCAAGAGGCCGAGGAGACCATCACTGACGGAGGGACCAGCAGAGGAACTCAGCACACACGTTACTCAGGTTAGAAGCAAAATCAAAACCCGGCACCACCGGCGGGTACCATGGGGGGGTGGGACTTGAGAACACCACCATGGAGAGAGCCAGCCCCCCTACCCACCCACACACCCGCAAAGAGATGCAAGGGGGGGGGGGCGATGCAGAACTCGAAGGATGGAGCAGCAAAAGCATGGACAGACTTGGGCTGGCAGTTTAGGTCTGCAAGCTTTGCTTCTCAGAGCCGTGCTCACACTGGGGCGAGAGATGGTATGTGGAAGGGGCAGGCCGGTGCTCGTGTCCGGTGAGGGGTGGTGCGGGTGGGCATCAAGGGAACGTCTCGCAGCTGCCGCCCCACCCCCTTCAAGCTCGGGTGGGAGGTGACATTTCTGCCCTGAGAAGCAACAAAAAGATCTGGGCACAGGACCCAAGGACTCTGACTAGATCTCTAGGATAATAGTTCATTCTCCACTTTCATGCCCATTTTCATTTTATACCCTTGTAGGGTATAAAAGTGATTTATATATATATAAATTTAACTGCCCCCTCCCTCCAAAAAACAAGAACCAGACAAAGCAAAATCTCTGCTAGCTTTGTCCTTTGGACGTTGAAGCTGGGCTCTACCCTTTCCTCTGGTCTGCAGAGGGAGAGCCAGCTGAGAGAGGCAGCAGGCGAGGCTCCCCGCCGCCCCAGCTGAGCGCCTGTGGCCATCCTGAGCTCTCAGCTGCCTCTGCAGGCAGCAAGTGGCTGACATCCCAGGGAGAAGAGACCGTGGTTTGCTGCAGGTTGGGGCCATTTCCCTTAGTTCCAGCCGTGCCCGAGAGGGGAATGTACCCATTTGCATTTAACTTTAGGGAAGTGACGTGTTAGGGAGGGGGGGGTCATGTGTATGTGCATCTTCCCACTTACTCTGAACACAGGGCACCCCAAAAGGACATACGCTCACTGCTCTGGTTGGACCTGGGAAAACCCAAAACTGCCGAATCCGAGGTGAGGGAACGGGCATCCTGCATGTGACCAGTTCCACAGCATAAACACACACATACACACACACACCAGTACATACGTTGACATACGTACAGTACAAATGCTGTGCACAGCTGTTTTCTAGTATAATTTACAAAATATAGAATTTGGTATATTTGTTAGATCTCCAAGGATTTCAATGATACAAAATAAAAAATACAAAAAGACAAATCGGGTCCCTGCCCTCCCACCCCAGCGGCATCTTCGTTTGCTTGCGGGTCTCTTACACGCATACAACTAGCATAGTCTAAAGAAGGGCACAGAAAGTTGTTTTATTTAATAAATATTCTTTTTCTCAGAACCACCCCTCCGTGCCTCAAGTCCTCTCACCTCCCCCTCGCACTTCGTTCCGTTCCCCTCAACGAGGCATCGTCTACGTGTGCGGGTGCAGGAGGGGGACTGCGGAGAAGGCCGCAGCCCCTCCACAGCCAGCACTCCCGCCAGAAGCCCCTCCGTGGGGTAGGGGCCGTGGCCTCTGGCGGAAGCTGAAATGCTCACACAGGAAAGCGGGGCCCTGGGTCCCCCAGGCTGAGGCCTCCCCGTCAGCCCTGTCGCCGCACGCCTGGCTACCACACGCTGCCAGAGCTCCAGCAGCTCCTTTCTACCCGTGCAGTAGCAGCACCCGTTAGAAAACTCGAGACTCAGATCACGCCTGGCGGAGTCTTCTACGGAGGAAACATCTTTGGTCAGCTTGGTGCTCGCAGGACGCTGGCACCCCAGGGCCTGGGGCCTGCCCACAAAGGCAGAAGCTGCTTCTGGAGTCAAAGTGGAAAATCTCACCGGCGCGGCCACACGGGCTAGAGCGCAGGCTTCCACCTGCCCACCGGCACACAAAGAAGCCATTTCCGTTTCTCAGGAGGCCAGGCGGCCTGGCATCACCAGTTGGCAGCTGCTAACTGAGCGGGGGCCCACCGTTGAGGAAGTAGGTCATCATCTCGCCTTTGCCCTTGACCTTGACCACACCCCTGCACTCCAGCTGGTACGTGTTGGCAGCCAACACCTGGTACATGTCCGTGGTGACCTGAGGAGGCAATGGAGAGGTTCAGACCCCTGAACTGCCTGTCGTCGTCCACAATGACAGGTGCACCCGTAGCAATCTCACGCTGCTGCCATCGATCCTGAGCATGTGACCAGCGTGCTCACCCAAGTCTCACTCCACAGCAGCTAGATTAAATGGGATAAGCAGCAGCCCTAAAACTCGGAGGGAAGTCCTATTATCTCAGGTTCACAAAACCTGAGTCCCTTCCCTAGGGTTTCACAGCTAACCAATGGCAGAGCCTGCATCCAGGCCTGTGTCCTACTGCCCATCTGCTTCAGCTTTTGGAACAAAGAGGGGGACTGAGCAGTGGCCTCAGTAATCACCGCACTACTGCTGGGGGAAGGAGAAAACAGCTATACAAGCGCGAATCTCACGAGAGGAGCTCCCTGAGCACATCCCACAGTACCGCTGAGGCTCCTGGCCCTTCCTGGCTTGTCAGGCCAGGAGAGAAGGGCCCGGGAATCTCTGGGTGGGCTACTGGAAGGTGACCCTGCTGCGGTACCATGCGTATTCCAAGAATGGGAAAGCCCTCTGCAAAGCTGAGGTGCCAGGCCACTGTGTGGTTGCACAGAGTCCTTCACTTGGCTGTGGGTGGGGTCAGAAGCTCTGCAAACGCACGTGCCTCTCTCCCCATCTCCCGTCGTATCCCTTCTCCCCTTGGCACAGGGATGCAGGTGGGAGAAAGCAGTTTGCTCAGGTCACTCCGACAGCACCTACATGCCAGCCAGGTGGGGCTGATCTGGCCAGAGCTATGCTTGGGCCGACTCTGTTCAGAGGTCCCATGGGAGAGGGAATCTAAGGGACATTTGAGCAGCATCAGTGTGAGCAAAGAAAGGGCCATGCAAGAGAGCACAGTTCAAATGTGGGGACACTGAGGCCAGGGAAGCTAAGTGACCTGCCCACAGTCTTGTGGGGCACGGGGGGGCTGGAGGGTACAGGAAGGGAGCCCAGTCCAGGGCCTCACTCTTGTCAGACTGGAGCAGAGGGAATCAAGGAAGGCCTGGGACTCACAAATGCCAGCTTGCAAAGGATAGAGAAGAGAAAAAAATCTCTGGGCCTCTGGCCAGGCCCCTTGGCTGTTGGGGGCACCATCCCAGGGACCAGTGGCCTTGCCTGGTTCCCCTGAAATAGGCCCTGAGTGCTGTGGGCAGGACCTTGCCCCCCCCTCCCCCGTATAATCTGTGTCCCGCTGGGTATGCGGGTTGTGTCCTTAGCACTCCGGCTTAGCCGGGACCCCTCAATTCCTTCTGCGGCCAGTAGAGGGCTCTGCGCAGGCTGGAGCTCTGTCCAAGGTGCTGAGGGCTGGAAACACACTTGGGGTTCCAGGGACCTGCGGGCGGCCTGCCCCCAAGACCATGCGGCACAGCCTGAGGCCTGCCAGGTGGGCCCCAGCCCTCACCTGGATGCGGTCCGGCACGCCGGTGCTGTCCATGCGGCTGGCCACGTTCACCGTATTGCCCCAGATGTCGTACTGAGGCTTGCGAGCCCCGATCACCCCGGCCACCACGGGGCCGATGTTGAGCCCTGCAGGGGACAGAAGTCGGCATGTTCTCTTCGGGGTCAGACCAGCGCTCGCCCTCACTCTCATCCCTCCCTCGATGCCCAGCGGGTTCCTCTTGGCCTGAAGACAGCCAGGGGCCTCTAAGGGCCTGACGTCAGGCTTGGCCCCGCAGCTCCCGCCCTGCCAGGCCAGACCACAGAGGCCTGTTCACGCAGCACCGCTCCTGTACGCGTGCGACCCACGTGGCTGCCCCTGGCAGTCCATCAGCAGGACCAGCCTCTTCGAGCACCCAGGGACTTGCCACATCATCCGGTTGCCTTTCCATAATCCTCCTTCTCAGGGGCATTTCAGTTTTCACTGCCACTTCAGGCTCCGCGTACCAGAGCCTCCCCTTCTCTTCCTCCTCACCTCTGCTGCTTCTTTCGGGGGCACTACCATGGTGGCTCCTCCTAACCCACGGTCTCTTCCGTGTCCAGGTGGGCCTCCCCCAGGTGTCTGAGCTAGGGCGGGCCGGGATGTCGCCAGGGTCCAGCTCCAGAAGCAAGGCTGCTGCCCTCCACGTGGGCTCCCTGTCTCACTCCTGGCACTTTTGCTCTAATCTCCCCGACGTCCTCCCAGTCTTGCCCACACCAACCCCGATCACCCTGCCACTCAGCATCCGCTGTGCTGGTTCCCCTACCTCAAGCGTCCTCCCTCCTCCCCAGGCAAGAACCTTCCCCAGCACACCTGGCTTTGCTGATATGGTCTAGACAGTTCCTGCCACATCTCCAAGCCCCTGGGCACTCCTCCCTCTTGCCCCAGAAACTCTCACCCGGGGCTGCATCAAGCCTCACCATTGCATGAGAGGGAGGACTACAAACATAGACCCTTCCCTCCACAGCCCCCCTCCTCCTCGGTCCTGCCAGGCCACATGCGGCTTTTTACTCCACCTACTGACCCCAGGCTGGACTGGCCGGAAGCCAAGCTCACCGATCTTCATCTGAAAGTTGTTGAAGGAGTGCTCATTGATGTACTTCATTTGGTCCATGAGCTTCATGGCAAAGTCAGCCAGGGCTTTGATGTGGGTCTTGCCCACCTTGTCGTATGTAGAGTCATTGAGGCCTGAGGCGGCCATGTAGGTGCTGCCAATGGTCTTGATCTTCTCCAGCTGCCTGAACCGATCCTCACTGATGATCTGGATGGAAGGAGGCCAAACCTGGGTCACCGCCAAGGCTGGGGCACTGAGGTCTGCGGGGAAGGGCAGCAGCATGGCCCCTCATACCCCCTCGGTTCGCACAGGGGGCCCGTCTCCACGCCAATGTGTGAGCCTGACAAAGCAGACCTCCCAGGGACACGTCCTCATCTTTGTCCAGAGAGACACCCTTCTCCTACCTCCAGGCCCAGCCAGAAGCCTGCCCAGACGCACTTCAGCCAACGTGAGTTACCTGCGCCCCAGGAGCCGCAGGGGCTGTTTCCACACAGCCAGGCCCCAGCCCCATCCTCCTCCCCAGGACCTGCAATCCCGCTGGGGTTGATCCCCTCACGCTCATCACTCGGTGAGCTCCCAGGGTCGAAATGCCCTCCTGGGCACAGCAGACCCGGTGCTGGACACACACCGGGTACTTGCTGAGGGTGCTTGATTGTGTTTCTGTCCTTGCCATCGAGGACTTTGCATCGTCGTCCTTCTTCCTCCCTTGGCCTTGGAGGTCCTCCTTCCTTGGACTCTCTCGAAAGCCAGGCCCCGACCCGGCGCATGCCCAGCCCCAGGTGGCATGAGAGAAACAGCAGCGAATGGGGAGGACTGGCAGGATAGCCGGCCAGGGTCTCAGAAGCCCCCTGTCACCTACCGGCCACGACTTGGGCCGAACCGCATCTGTGGACCTACTTCGTCCTTTGTAGGAGGCCAGGGTGTCCTGGCATCCCTCCCGCTCCAGGGACCCACGCGCCCCCCACTCCCCAGCCGCACCTCATCAAAGTCAGCGATGATCTCATTGAGCAGCCGCAGGCACTCGACACCCTCATTGTTGGCCTCAAGCTCCACGTAGAACTCGGAGAAGTTGGCGATGGAGGCGAACATGACAGCCACGCACTCGCACGACTGGTAGTAGAGCTCGTCGTTGCGTCGCTCGCGGGCCAGGAAGTGGGCAGCCACGTCCTTGGGCAGGATGTTGTGCAGCAGCCGCCGGTTGTAGGCCTGCAGCTCCTCCATCTCCTCCTTCTCCTCCGTGGCCTAGGACACGGCACCGGTCGGAGGGAGGGGTGCGCAGGCCGCCGCCCCGGGCCCCCCCACTCCTCCCCGGCTCCTCCCCGCCGTCTCCACCTCCCGCTCTCCGCGAGGAGCAGCGACAGCAGGAAAGCGACACGCGTGTTCGCACCCACTGGGCCTGCCCGCCCCTCAGAACACGACACGTGGGAGGGTGCTGGACCCAGGGCCTGGAGGAGAGGCAGAGCGCAGCCTGTCTGCGCAGAGCTAGGCCGACACGGCGGCTACGGGGCTGGTCGCAGACCGCACCTCCAGTGGCCCTCCGGCGACCAAGTGCTCCCTCGCTGTCCCTTTCCCTCTTCCTATCAGGGAGCACCGTTTGAGGAGGGTCCCTCCTGCAGACTGACCGACGGGAAGATGACCCAAAGCCCTGCCACTCCCCTGGTTCCCCTGAGGGCAGGCGTGCCCCAGGGCCAGGAGGTGCAGATGCCCCAAAGGGCCACCTGGGGCGGGATGGGGACGTCACCACTGATTTTGGTTCTCCCCCACTTTCTTGGGTCTGGGAAATCAGGGTTTGTGGTCACTCACCCTCCAGGCTAAAGGGACAGTGCAGAGCTCTGGAATCAAGTGGCCAAGGGTGGCTCAGGCTGAAGCGCGGAGGTGCAGGAGCCACCTGACCAGAGTTCATGGGACACAGGAGGTACAGAGGGCAGTCTGCTGGCTTCCTCCCCCTTGAGGGCAAGCCAAGTGGCCCCTTTAATGGAGAGTGACCATGTTGGCAAACAGGCGGGTAAGGACCACTGCGGGGCCGCTGCAAAGGTCTCGCCAGCCCTCTTGGACCCACCCTAACTCAACGTGGAGGCCTGTCTGTCCGGCTGCAACAAGGACCTCCACCAGGGCTGGGGCTACTTCCCAGCTCTCCCAGTGGGTGGCAGCTGCTTTAGGGAAACTGCCAGCACCCTCGCCCGAGGCCACGGGACTTGGGTCTAGCAGGAACAAAGGTCAGGGACCCCAAGGCTCAGAGGCCCAGCCTAGCCTTGCACCCGAGCTGACGGCACCACAGTCCATCGCTCCTACAGTCACTGGAAACATGGCTTCGAGAATGGGGGTCACACCTATGGAAGTTCCTGGGCCCTGGGACACCAGGTGGGCCCAGCAGGCATGAGCTATCTTCCAACCCACGTGACTTCTGCTCCCGTGAGGCTCCCTCGGGCCACCCCCTCTTCATTACCTGGGGCCACTGCCCCTAGCTCTGAGATGGTCCACGGCCTGGGACCCAGGAGCCCGCCAGCTCCTCTGATCAGCCCAGCAGGTGGCCATGGAGGCTGGGGCTGGGACAGTGGGAGCAGGGCTACTGCTGGGAACACAGGCGAAGACCTGCCCAGAACTCTGAGCACGCTGCCCTGAGACATGATGCTGGGCCGCTCCCCACACAGCCAGCTACTTCTAGGACTGGGCTCGGGCAGGGCAGGAGGGCCCAGGGGTCCAAAGCCCCCTGCTGATCCTAATGAGGTCACTGCCCTGGGGGACGGACAAGAGTCGGCTCTCGCGACAGTGGAGACCCAGCGGTCTGGCCAGGAGCAGGCCCGATCCTGCCTCAGGCCTCCCCCACTCCCTGGTGGTAAGTCATGCACCCACTACGGCCAGTGACCCATACTGGCTGCTGGGTTGACTGGGGTGGCGTGGGGGGCAACGGATTATCACTCACCCATCCCAAGGGCCTGTGTTCAGGGTTTTGCTTACTGATACATATTTGATGTTGTTCCCCCTCCCAAAAGCCCTGGAGGACGGGACAGGGAGGGACAGGTAAGCATCACGAGCCCACGGCTGGGGCTCAGGGGAGAGAGGCCGACGCACCTGGCAGGTAGGGACGTGCTCACCGTCCCACCCTCCCACCTGTGTGCAGGGGCCTCTGTTGCCTGGGCACTGGGTGGGGGTGGTGAGGGAGCCCCCGGCTGTTCTGCTCAGCCCTGGCCGGCAGCCTCTCATTGACCCTATGCATTCAGGGGCTGGACAGAGACCTGGCATGGGGGGGACAGATTCCCAAGACAGGCTGAGTGGCAGCCTCACCCTTCCCTTGCTTCTGCCCGTTTCTCGAGGTCTCTGCAACACAACTTAGTTGCCCATCAGCAACCGTCTTGGGGGCCGGGGACTCCCTGGGGCTCCCATGGGAGGTGCGGGGTGTGCGGGGGGTGTGCGCATGCGCACGTGGAGAGAAGTGGAGGGACATCAGCCCCAGGTCCCGCGGAGCCTGGTCAGCCCTTAGGAGAGAGCTGGAGCTGCGGGGGGAGCCTCCCCAAAGGACAGGGCTTGAGAGAGCCAAGAGGAGGCAGGGAGGCAGCAATGGGAGCTCAGGAGGTGGGCCTCTCGCACGCCCCCCCACCCGGCATTCCGGCGCACAGAGCTTCCTCGAGCCCCCGTGGGGGACTGCAGTGGGCAGCGGGGCGGCTGGATGCCGCCACCCGTAACCGAACTCGGGGCCTCCCGCGCCAGCCTGAAGACTTGAATCTCAGCGTTAACAGGCAGCTGAGGATGGAGGCGGCCCACGTGGGTTGCAGGTGAGCTGGAGGCCGAGGCCCAGCCGGGGGAGGCCAAGGCTGCCCCCAGGGGAGACGGCCTGCTCACCCTACACGCCCTTGGGCACCCTCTGGACCTTCTGAGCCCCCGGTAGGTAACAAGTACCCCACTGCCCCTGCCCCGGCCACCTCTCCCCAGGGCCAGGGCAAGCCACCGTCTGGGTTTCCATCCTCCCCTGGAAGATTCATGCCAGTTGTGGCCCCATAAGCCCCGCTCAGAGGCCTGCTGGGCCAGCTCCTACACTGCAGCCTCAGGACACGGTGACATGGGCAGTGCGCACCCCACCCTCCTCCCTTCCTGCCCCTCCCCCCCGGCTCTGGATGTGCCCACTAGCGCCTGGCCAGTGTCTGTGACTTCACAGCGTGTCCCTGGGGCCCATCAAAGTCCCAGCACTGTCAGGGGGGGTTGGACTGGAATAAGCTCTGGGGTTTTGCCTCTTGGCTCCAGGGAGCAGACCTGCTGGGACACGGGGTGCCGGCTGGTGGGGATGAGGCCTGAGCGGGACACCCCAGCCGTGCATTAGTAAGGCCCAGCCAGCCCAGGGGATGAACGTGCTCACGTGCTCACGCCTCCCCAGCCCCGCCCCGGGCCGCCCACCTGCAGTTTCCAGAGGAAGTCCAGGCGGGCGGTGGACTCCACTTGCTGGGCATGCAGGTACAGGGCCAGCACGAAGACGGAGATGATGATGGGCGTCACCACCTTCAGCGCCACCTTGGTCGCGTGCTCAGGGCTGCAGGGGGGCGGCAGATGCCCTGGCACTGCAGGCAGGTCCCAGCGCCCTCGGGCCTTTCTCTTCCTCCCGCTACGCCCCCTCTCCTCAGCCTCCTGCTCATTCTGCCCGAGGCAGTGCCTCTCCCGGGAAGCCTTCCCGGCCCGCAGCCCCACCGCAGCGCCCACTCGCAGCCAGTGCCCGATGCCCTCCTCTCCCTGCGTCACTGGGAACCTTCCCTCTGGTCTCATTGGGGGATCGGTGAGGCCCTTGTAAAAGGTCGTGTCCATCCCAGGTCTCTCCCAGTAGACACGACAGGGCCATGGGCACAGTAACAAGGGAGCTGGGCAGTGACCCCTCTGGGCTTTGGGCAAGCCTCGTAACCTCTCTGAACCTCAGTTTCCTAATCTGCAAAAGGGGATCACAACGGCCATACTTTAAGAATTAAAGCTACTGTATACGAAACTCCTTGTATACACCTACAGCAGGAACCCCAAGACTGGCAGCTAATAATGGCTAATTCCATTGCTGTGAACGTTATTAATAACCGCTCTTCATGGGAGCTGCTGCCCCGGGACACCCGGGGGCTCGGCCGGGTAAGCAACTGACTCTTGATTTGGGCTCAGGTCATGGTCTCAGGGTCCTGAGATGGGGCCCCGCACCCAGCAGGGAGCTTACTCCAGGTGCTCTCTCCCCCTCCCTCTGTTCCTCCCCTCACCCCCCTACCAGTTCTCTCTAAGCAGCAATAAAAGGCCACTGTCCCAAACCCTGCTCCCGGTCCCCAGGAAAGAGCCTGGACCTTGAGGGCTGCACAGCCTCACTTCCCAGCAGCAGCTCAGCGCCGGGCTTACCCTGCGAAGCCCCCAGGCCTCGCCCGGCTCCTTCTCCCGGAGGGAGGGCGACTGGGTGAGGGGGGCCCCACCTCCCGTTCTCCTGTGCCCCAGCATCCACCTGCTCCCGGGGAGAGCCTGAGGCCAGATGCTTTCCAATGACGCCCGTGCAATGGCCCGCGGGCCCTGCAGGCCCAGCTGCTGAGCCTGCAGGGCATTGTGCAGCAGTGGGGACCACCCAGGGGGAGAAGGGCCTCCACCAGTTAGACCCCTTGGGACCCGCTGAGGAAGCGGCTGCTTGCCACCCCCCCCGCCCCCGCCAGGCTGCTGGCCACCAAGGCCCGGAGCGCTGATTCGGACAACTCGGGGGCACACACTCACCACTGCGAGGTCCCGTTGTTGTTGTTGAAGTCTCTGTGGACAGGAATGGGGAGGGCTGTTTGGGGCTGCCCTCTGCGTGCACCCCCACCTGCCCAGCTCTGCTGCCCCCACTCCTGGAACCCCTGCAGCCCCCCCAGCACCCCTTGGGATCCACCAATACCTTCAGGACGGGAGGCTTGCAGAAAGACCAGCCCCCCGGCCACCAAGACCGCAAATCAGGGCAAGGGGGTCCTCCCTTCCCTGAGACCCGGGGGCCCCCCAGCACCCCTGCCCTGGGGCAGAAGCCAGCCCGCCTCCCACCCCAGCACCGTGCTGCCTCCGGAGGCAGCGAGACACGACCCCTGTGCTGCCCAGTGCGGTGGCCGCAGCCACGTGTGGCTCCTGAGCCTTTGTACGTGGCTGGTGCAAGTTAAAACGTCCCGTGGTGTCTAACAGATACCAGGTTTTGAAGAATCAGTGTGGGGAAAAATGTAATGTGTTTCATTAATGATTTTATATTGACTGCAAATTAATATTGTGAATGTGTTGGTTAAATAAAAATATTAAAAATGCATGTTTTGCCTTTCTAATATAGCTACTAGAAAATTTTTGAATTACACGCATGCCTCGCATTATCTATCTCCTGAGCAGCGCCCCAGAGCCAGCCAGGGCCTCCCAAATGAGAAATGACCTGGGTGGGGGGCGGAGAGGCTGGCAGTGCGGGGGGGAAGGAGCCCATCAGAGGGAGGAGGGCCTGGACCGCCTCCCCTCCTGGCCCTCCCGGTCCTCCCGGCACAGCAGCCTGCACGGCCCCTGGGGCCACGGCCTCCCCGCTGTCTGCCCACAGCCCCACTCGGCCACCAGGAAGGGCGCCCTTGAATCCTAGATCCTTCCCTACGCCTTCCTTTGCTCAGGTGACACTGTCTTCACCAGAAAGTGGCGTTTCTGACCCTGGAGTTATCGCCTGTCTCATCCATGACTGTACCACGCTCCCTGGCTCGGCGCTTGGAACACGCAGGCCCTCAGTGAATGCTTTTGGATGAATGGATACAAGGATGAATGGATATCTTCCTATAACTTGGAGAAAGCACAGTTTGCTGCATTTTTCTCAAGGGACACAGACCTGTCACTCGCATTTTTTGCACTTCCTGGTGTGTGTGTGTGTGCGCGCGCGCGCGTGTAGCGGGGTGATGGGAAGAGAAGGGTACTGACAGTCGGCACCTTACAGACGTTTTACTACTATGGACATTATTCCTGTTTTACTGGGAGTTAGATAGCCTGGCCTGCTGCCTGGAAGTGGGACCCAGTGGCTCACCCTCATAACCAGGAGCCTCTGAGCAGTGCACAGATTACCCAACCGTCCGTGGCAGCCCTGCCTACTTTGCTGGGCTGCTAAGAGGATGAAAAGGGACAATGTATGTCCCAGAAACCACAAAGGTTTTTTTTTTTTCCTACTCCACAGACCTTGCTATCCAGCTCTGTTGAATCTTGACTCCTCTCTGGGCCTAAGGTGCCACAGACAGATGGAGCTAAATGAAAACAGTTCATCAGAGGCTGCCCTGAACAAATGAGGAACAATTCACTGAGGCCTGAGGGCAGGAAGGACAGCAGGACCTAGTCACCCTGAGGCCAGCCCCCCGACCCCGTACTGGAGAAGGGATGGCGGAGAAGGCCACACTGCGGTGCTTTTCCCAGGCAGTCAGCTGGGGAGCCACAGAGCAGCCCCCTCGCAAGCCCCCTGCGTCCCAGGCTCCCAGCCACCCACTGCCCTGGCCTCCCTGCAGGGCCCCAGACCCGGTGGGGAAACCGAGGCGGGGGGGGCACCTACATGGCATTGGCGGTGACCAGCAGGTCAGCGTTGTCAAACAGTGTGACCCGGGGCACCTCGACGATGAGCACGTATATGAGCTCAATGGCCAGCATGAGCACCAGCTTCCCAATGCAGCTGATCTGCAGGAACACGGAGCAGGCCAGCAGGCTGAGCAGCACGCTGTAGGTGAAGTACTGCGGACAGAGGGCAGCGGCCTTCAGCGCCCCGGCCTGGCCTCCCCAAACCCCGGCCTCCCCGAGCCCTGGCCCTGGCCCCGGCCTCAGCCCCAGTCTCCCCCGGCCCTGGCCAGCCCCAGCTCCAGCCTCCCTGGCCTCCCCGAGCCCCAGTCTCCCCGAGTCCCGGCCTCCCTCAGCCGCAGCCCCAGCCTCCCCCAGCCCCAACCTCAGCCTCCCCGAGCCCTAGCTCCAGGCTCCCCCAGCTCCAGCTTCCCCAAATCCTGGCCTCCCCCAGCTCTAGCCTCCCCAGCTCCAGCCTCCCCGAGCCCCAGCCGAGCCACAGGTGAGGCCTGGTCTGAGGATACTCCTGCTCACACAGACTTGGGATGTGACGTGAAGACGCCTGGGCAGCTACGGGGGGGGGGGGGGCGGGAGTGATGCAGCTCTGGGCAGAGCTCGCGGGCGCGGGCAGGAGAGCCCGATGGTTAGAGCAGGGCTCCAGGCCAGGCAGGCTTGAGGTTTACCCTGATTTATTACAGACCATCTGTGCGACTTGGGCCGTTGGGCCAACCTAAGCCTCCGCGTCCCCATCTGCAGACCCCCGTGCCCCGGGCTCTGCTACGGTGGGGTGCAGCCACGGCACGGCTGGCGCCCTGAGAGCTCTGGGGACAGAGGTGCCCCAGCCCCTGACCTGCAACCTTAAATCCAAAACTCTGAAACCTGACGGTGTTTCACGGCTGATGCGGTGGCAAACCTGCCCCAACTGCCATGCTGCTGCTTATCGTCTTTAACCTGCTTCTTGAGACTCTGCGTGCACTTTGCTGCCCAAACGTTACCGTCCATCATTGCCAGGTGCGGCCCGGCCTACGCCGCGGGTGTGAAATACCCTCTGAACGCTGAGAAGCTCCGCAATTCACAACATACCCGGCCTGGAAGGCTCGGACGGGGCATTGGGGCCCTACACGACTTGCCCCGGGGGAGTCCCTGCTGGTCGCCAAGCCTCAATCTCGGCCTCAGACAACAGGGGGGCCGCACCTCAGGCGCCAGGGGTGCCTTTCGGCTCCGTCCCGACGCCAAGCCCGGGCGTGTCAGCAGCAGTTTTGCTCCTCCTTTCACATTTAGCAGCCTTACTCCGGAGTCGGCACCGGGCCTCCCCGTTGGCTTCCCCTGCCTCGGGCTGGAGGCCAAACGGCGCCGGAGGATGCTCCCAGGTTGGACCCTCGGGCGCCCTAGATGTGCAGGAGCCCAACGAGGGACCGCACAGGGCCCCGGGAAGGGGGGGCAGCCTCCCACCGCCGGGCGGACAGGGGCAGAGGACGTGGGCAGTGCCACGTAGCTCCTGCAGCCCCCAGGGTCCCAGCCCGCCCGGGGGCAGGCCAGGCTTACAGCTGCTGTCCCCAAGGGCCCTGGTATCTGGGCACGCCGAGGGCTCTGCAGCGGCACCCAAGCTGGTGGGACCACGGCGGGGGGACGCCCCTCCCGAGCCAGACTCAGCGGCCACCGCCAGCGCCCCCATCCCCCGGCTTCTTCCTGAAGCCGCCCCCAAGGGGCGAGTCCAGGAGCAAACAGCTTCGGGCCGTGGCTCCTGCGGGCTCTGGCTCTGCGTGAGGGACAGAGGTGCGAGCGGCCGGGAAGGCTCGTCCCCGACATGGGCAGAGGCCCCCGCGCCACGTCTCCCTTGCCCCTCCTATGGGGCCAAAGATCGGGCTCCCTCCCAGGGGTTGGGGGGGCCAGACCGGCACCATGATGCCCCGGGGGCCTCACTGTGGTTCTGGACCTTTCCAGGAGTCCTGGTAGCTGGGTGAAGGTTGGGGCCACCTCCCCGGGAAAGAGCAACAGCAGCCATCATCTCGCAGGTTCTGTGTGAGCCCCGTGGGCAGCTGGGGCGGGGGTGGGGAGCATACAGGGCATGGGGGTGTGGGGGCAGCTGGGACATGGGGGGTGGGGCAGCTGGAGCGGGGGGGTGGGGGCCAGCTGGGGGGTGGGAGACAGCTGAGGGGTGGGGGGCAGCTGCACACGGAGCGGACACCTAGGCTGGAGGCCCAGCCCGGATGCTCTGCTCACTGGAAAAGCGCTCCCCGAGGAGGAGGAGGTGGATGAAACACCCCACAAACCATAGGCACTCAATGCATGCCGCTCCCTGAGGGTTCTCAGCCCCAGTTTTTAACCCCAATAACCCGTGGGTCCGACGAAAACGTTTCAGCCAACAATGAGGGTGACAGCAGGCCTGGGCCCCAACCTCTGCCTCGGAGGCAGACCTGTGCCCCCGTTAAGACCAGATCCCGGCCCCAGACGGCCCAGGGGAAAGCCCTGCTGTGTGCCTCTTACTCACTGAAGGACCTTGGGGGAGTCCCCACCCCGTGCCTCACTTTCCCCATATGGAAAGGCCTCCACCCGCTGGTGCTGCAGGGCCGCTGTGCCATTGGGCGCCGGCACCCGGCCTGGGGACCGTCCACGCGGCCGGCAGGGTGGCTCCTCTGTGGAGAAGGCGCCCGGCCCGCGGAGCAAGAGTCCAGGGGCGGGTGGGGGGTCCCCACGTGCCCCCCGCGCCCAGTACCTCAGGGAAGTTGCAGCTGGGCCAGGGGCTGCCGCAGAAGCCCTGCTCGTCGCCCAGGCTGAGGTTGGCCGCCGACGCCGCCACGTGGCACGCATTGACCCGGCTGGTGCTGATGTTGTGCTCGTCCGCCAGGCAGCCCAACAGGTCCTCGGAGTTACACATGAACTGGGGGCGGGAGGGGGGCTCAGCGTGGGGCCCGGCCTGGGCCGGGGGGTGTGCAGCCTGACACTGCGGGGGGGGGGGGCCGAGCGGCTGGCCCTGCCCTGGGGGCTTCTCGAGTGTTCCAGGGCCCCCCAGCCCTCAGAGCCAGGAACTAGAACCTGCGTGAGGGGCCTCAGCAGCCCGGTGCGACCGCAGACCTACCATGTTGACGAAAGCCGACAGGAACACCAGGGTGATGGTGAACACCCCGACCAGGGTGCTGTTGGTCTTGGAGCGCACGATCTTCCTCGAGAGGCTCTGGAGCGGGGCCGGGAAGAGCTGCCCCAGGGCAACCGGGAGGGAGGGAGACAACAGAAGGCGGTGGCGCCTCTGCAAACTGCCCCGGAGGAGCGGCCGGCAGCTGCCCTCCCCTCCACCTCGGTCCCTGGGCCGCAACCCCCTGAGCTCCCTGAACAGCCCCCACCTGGTGTGCCGCGCACCTGCCCCCAGGACGACGGCCGGGCGTGGGCCTGCTGCGGAGCTCACGGCTGGGAGAGGCAGGAGGGGAGCAGAGATGCTCTCTTGAGCCCCCAGAGCAGAGGGGAAAGCTGGGGGACGCGCCACCTGACTGCTGAGCCGGTCAGGACTACGGTCTGGGGGGGGGGGACAGGAGGCAGCAGCTGGGGAGGCCTGCAGGGCCCCGAACTCGCCCAGGGAGGCTCAGAAGGCTTCTGCACGGGAGAGAGCTGTGAGTCTGGGGACTGGGAGGACCTGGGGCCTGGAGGGAGGGGACAGGCTCGAGAGAAGGGGGCAGAGGAGCTGTGAGCAGCAGGGTGGGGCCCTGCACACACGAGCTCAGTGACCCTTTCTTCAGGACTCTCGTGGATCCGTTCCTCACCTACACCTTCCTACACTTGCTTCCACTAGACAAACTGCACGTCCACTCAAAGACCCACTGCAGTCCTGGCAATGAAATGACCCCATCACCACAGCTGCCACAGTTGGCTTTGTCCACCATGTCCTCCGCACCTCCAAAGCAGCCTAGATTTAAAATGATGTTGGCAGACACAGAGAAACTAAGGGGTGCATTTGGGCTTCCTCTGCCCTCGATGCCTCCCGGTGAGGCTGGTCGGCTGCCAAAATGCCAGGTGTTGGATGAAAACCCTTAAGGGCAGAGGATGGTGGTGGAAAAAGCACTGGGTCGGGAGCCTGGAAGGTTCTAGACAGGGCTTTTCCTGCACGATCCTCAGCAAGTCACTTCCTTCTCTGAAGGCTTCCCATCTGTAGGCCTCTCAGGGCCCTGAGCATCTGTGTACATTTTGGCCGAGTATGTCAGACTACAGGCTTATCCATCCTCCCGTGCTGACAGGATGGTCACACAAACAACAAAACAGGCAAGGGGACACAGTGTGACCACTATGCGACTGCTCACTCCCACTGCAGGAGGCTTGTGTGCTCCAGGGTTTCCTGCTAGCAAGTACCGGGACCTTGGTCTACTGTTCCCCTGCTGTGACCCACACTCACTCTGTGCAGAGCATCCACGTGGGGCTGTCACATCTGCCCCATGGGCTCTGTGAAGCCGACACTAACATGTTAATGTCACTGCTGCTTGCTGTGCTAGGAGTAATAGAATCCTTTGTCTCTGACCCAGAGTCTCATGTCTCCTGCCAGCATCCATGACAGAGTAAGGCTCGCCTACCAGCTTGGAAGTAGGGTGAAACCAAATCTCAGACCCTTTATAGTTCTTGCCACCAAGGAAGTGCACTGCTGACCCCTCGGTGCTGGGCTTTGAGCTGGGTGGGCCTGTTGGGAAGCAGTATATTTTTTCCACCCAAATCCCCTTCCGCCCTTCCAACAAGGCCACCTCCTATTCAGTAGAGGAAAGAGGGGACCATAGGAAAGGACAAACTACAGTTGATAGAGGCCTGACAGCCTTCACGCCATATGCTGGCCAGTGAAGACCTCAGATTCCAGTGGGGTGCCCCCCCCCCAGCACGGGTATGTTCGTGTATCATCAAGTCTGTGGCATTATTCCAGAAAATCGCTTCCTTTTAGAGTCACAAAGACAACAATCTGATTAAACCACTTACATAGTAGAAGGAAACCTATGTGCGATTTGGAGAGCACAAGCTTCAGTGAAAATCCTGCTTAGCAGACATGGAAAATAGAATATTCCACTCAATGGAACAGAGTGAGAGTCTAGAATTAATCCCTTACATTTATGATCAATTGATTTTGACAAAGTTGCCAAGGTAATTCAATGGGGGAAAGAACAGCCTTTCAACAAATGTTGCTGAGGCACCTGGATATTCACATGCAAAAGAATGATACCGGGCCTCCACTTCACACCACGCACAAAAATTAACTTGAAATGGATCAGAGACATAAATGTAAGAGCTGAAACTATAAAACTTGTAGAAGAAAATATGGAAGCCAATCTTTGTGACTTTGGGTTGAGCAATAGTTTTTTAGATATAACGCCAAAAGCACAAGCAAAAAAAAATTAGTTGGAGGTCGTAAAAATCAAAAAATTTTTGTGTTTCAAATAACACCATCAAGAAAGTAAAAAAGGTGAGGATATAGAAAAATTGGGACCTCTATGCATTGCTGGTGGGCACGAAAAATGATGCAGCTGGTCTGGAAAACAATGTGACAGTTGCTCAAAAAAATAAACATTGAATTATCATATGATCCAGCAATTCCCCTTTTGAATATACACCCAAAAGAATAGAAAGCAGAGGCTTGTACAGATATTACAGGCTCATGTCCACAGTAGAATTATTCACAATAGTCAAAAGGTGGGAGACCCAAATGTCTATCTACGGATAAACAAAGTGGGGTGTAGCCATCCAGTGGAGTTCAGCCTCAATGAATGAAATTCTGACCCGATCTACAACACGGATGACACCTTAAAGGCAGTGTGCTGAGCGAAAGACAGTCACAAAGGGATAAGTGCCATATGATCCCACTTTTTTTAAAAAGATTTATTTGAGAGTGCAAGAGAGCAAGCACGAGTGGGAGGGGCGGAGGGAGAGGGAGAGAGAATCTCAAGCCGACTCTGCACTGAGCACAGAGCCCCACGGACCCCTGGGATCACGACTCGAGTGGAAACCAAGACTCGGGTGCTCAAACAACTGTGCTGTGCGGACACACTCCCATATAGGATTCCCCTTTTACAAGATACCTTGCATAGCCAGACTCAGAGAGATGGAAAAGGTAATGGTGGTCGCCAGGGCTGAGGACAGAATGGGAAGTTACTGTTTAATGGGTATAAAGTTTCTGTTTGGAACAGTGAAATTCTGGAGATGGATGGTGGTGACGGCCGCACAACAGTGTGAATGCATTTAATGCTGCTGAACTGTACGTTTAAAAAAGGTTACAATGGAAAAATTTGCATTATGTACATTTTTTTTAAATTTTTTAAGATTTATTTATTCATGATAGACACACAGAGAGGGGCAGAGACACAGGCAGAGGGAGAAGCAGGCTCCATGCACCGGGAGCCCGACGTGGGATTCGATCCCGGGTCTCCAGGATCGCGCCCCGGGCCAAAGGCAGGCGCCAAACCGCTGCGCCACCCAGGGATCCCTGTATTATGTACATTTAAAAAAAGATAGTGAAGCCCAGAGAATGGGAGAAGATTGTTGCAAACTGTATATCTAATATGGGTTTTGTAACCAGAATGCAGTAATCTCGTCTTTTCCATCTTACTTCAAGGCGCCACCGCCCACCCCCGCTCCAAGTGGATGCTGGAAATTGCAGGCAGTCCTGAAATGTGTGTGTGTGTGTGTGTGTGTATATATGCACACACTATGCTTTTTCCTATACATACACACTTATGATGAAGTTGAATTTATAAATTAGGCACAGTAAGAGATTAATAGCAATAATAATAAAATTGGGCAATTATAGTGTGATAAAAGTTACGTGAATGTGGTTTCGCTCTCAAAATATCTTATTGGATTCACCTTTCTGCTGGTGATGCGAGATGATAAAATGCCTACGTGATGGGGCAAGGCGACGGGATGACGTTGGCACTGTGACACAGGGTGAGGCTACCACTGACCTTCTGACAGCCCATCAGAAGGAGGGCCACCTGCTTCCAGGCTAGAGCTGACCACAGGCACGAAACCACAGAAAGTGGAACTACAGATAAGGTTTTACTTTACACGAAGAGCTCTCACAACTCAACAATAAGACAAATAACCCAATCTAAAGATGGGACAATGGGGGCAGCCCAGATGGCTCAGCGGATTAGCGCTGCCTACAGTCCAGGGTGTGATCCTGGAGACCCGGGATCGAGTCCCACGTCGGGCTTCCCACAGGGAGCCTGCTTCTCCCTCTGCCTGGGTCTCTGCCTCTCTCTCTCTCAATGTGTCTCATGAAAAAATAAATAATATCTTTATTAAAAAAAAAGATGGGACAATGATTTGAATAGACATTTCTCCAAAGAATCCATAGAAATGGCCAATAAGCCCATGGAAAGATGTTTGTCATTAGTCATCAGGGAAATGCAATTCCAAAACATGAGATACCACTTCACACTCGCTAGGATGGCTGTAATCAAGGAGTCAGATAATAACGAGTGTGGGTGTGGATGGAGAGAAATCAGAACCCTCGTAACACTGCTGGTGGGAATGCAAAATAGCGCAGCTGCTTTGGAAAACAGGTTGGCAGTTCCTTAAAACGGTACACACAGTTATCATCTGACCCAAGACAGTACTCACAGGTATTTACCCAAGAGAACTGAAAACGTAAGTGCATGTAACAGCTTGTTACAAACCATCCCAGCAGCACTATTCCTAACAGCCTGAAAGTGGAAACTTCCTCTGATGACTGGATAAACAAAATGGGATGCATCCACACGATGGAACATGTGGCCAAAAAAAAGGAATGAAATGTTGTCACTCAGTACCACGTGGACGAACCCTGAAGGTATGATGCTAAGTGACAGAAACCAGTCTCAAAAGGCCATGTATTGTAGGATTTCTGGCAAATTCAGGCAGACAGGAAGTAGAGTTTGAGGCTGCCAGGGGCTGTGGGGAGCAGGGAAGTTACCGTGACAGCTAAGAGGTCAGCAGGTCCTCGGGATGACGACAGTGTGCAGGAATTAGTGGTAATGGTTACATAACTTCACGAAGGTACTAAAAACCCTTACAATTTCGTCCACCTTTACAAAGGTGAATGTTCTATACGTGAATTGCATCTCAATAAAGCACATATCAAAAAACCCTGCTCAAGCTCTTACTCGCTGTCTGACCCTGGGGAAGGCATCCAGGGCTCCGATACCTTGGGAGATACCAAGGTGGCTATGAAGACTCGATGAAGGGAAGCATTTTAAAGTGCTTTGTAAGCTGTGAAATTCAACAGAAATTTTAGTTAATATTTGCATTTTTAAAGAGCTACGTTGCCAACAGGAATGAAAATCCTTACTTCCTACAAAAGGAATCTATTTGCTTCACAGCTGGGGAAAGTGTTCTGGCTCTGGCCCGAGGAGCTTCATCTGAAAAGGTACAGCAGATGGTTCCTAATTTTTGCTTGAAATTTTTCCATTCCATCCTATCTCCCTGACCCATGCTACTCAAATCGTTTCGATCCTGATCACCCTATCCATCAACTGAAGGGTTTATCATTTTGCACCCACCAGTAAAATTTAGGCAAAGATTAGTAAATACTAATAGAAGGTGGCTGGGGACCAGGATACGCGCATGGGCCTCCTGGTGACGTGAGACCTGGAGCCCCACAGGGGCCGCCTAAAGTTCAGGAGAACAACTGCAGGCTATTTTTAAAATTCAATCCAGGGGCGCCTGAGTGAGTGGCTCAGTTGGTTAGGAATCTGCCTTCAGCTCAGGTCATGATTCCAGGGTCTTGGGATGAAGCCCCACATCTGGCTCCCTGCTCAGAGGAGCCTGCTTCTCCCTCTCCCTGTGCTCTCTCACTCACTCTCTCAAATAAATAAATAAATCTTAAAAATAAAATACAACTCAATCCAGAATATAGTTTTAACATCTAATGGATGACTCTTTCTTTTTTTTGGGGGGGGGCGAGTGTTTATATATGTATATATTTTTTAAATTTATTCTTTATTAGTTTCAGAGGTAAAATTTAGTGATTCATCAGTTGCATATAACATCGTGTCATTCCATCAAGTGCCCTCCTTACTGCCCATCAACCAGTTACGCCATCCACCCACCCCTTTCCCCTCCAGCAACCCTCAATTTGTTTCCTAGAGTTGCGCCTCTCTTATGTTATGCCTCCCTCTCAATTTTCATTTTATTTTTCCTTCCCTTCCCCTATATTCATCTGTTTTGTTTCTTAAATTCCACACATGAATGAAACCGTATGGTATTTGTCTTTTCTCTGACCTGTTTCGCTTAGCATAATACCCTTTAGTTCCATCCACATCATTGCAAATGGCGAGATTTCATTCTTTCTGATGGCTAATATCCCCATATATATATATAATATATATAAAAAATATATAAACCACATCTTCTTTATCCATTCATCAGTCGATGGACATCTGAGCTCTTTCCATATCTTGGCTATTGTGGACATTGCTGCTATAAACATTGGGGTGCATGTGCCCTTCTGAATCCCTATACTTGGATAAACCCCCGATAACCCCCTTTGGATAAACCCCCTAGCAGTGCAATTGCTGGGCCATAGGGTAGCTCTATTTTTAACCTAATGCACTAGCTTGCTACAAGACGATTTCTCTTGTCATCCTTTAAAAAGACCTGCTCTTGACTTTAAAACCTCAGGCAGGAACCCAGGAATTGCTGTTTTGAAATCTCCAGAAACTCTGACATCCTGCTCTGGAATCAGTTTATAAAGTATCTCATCTCCTTAATCAAAAAGTTCATCTGCATGTTTTCCCTAAATCCCATCTTTACCAATCCCAGCGTGGATGGTAAAACCCTTCACCTAGGATGGATCTTCTCACTGGGATGCTCCACAGCTGCAAGCAGATCCTGGAGACCATTTTTTACAGCAGGATAATTGTGCCCGTGCAAACCAATTATTCCAGGGCTGCTCACTCACAATTACAGCTCAGAAAAAGAATTGATTTTTAAAAAATAAATTCCAAACCAGTACATTCCCAGTCTCATTAATTCAAATCAATGCAACATGAAAAACAGGAGTGGGGACATAATTAATAAATCACGACTGAGGTGAAGGACAGTTCTGACCCTGGCCTGAGAGCCTCCAGGCAAATCAATGATCAGCCTGGGGGCCTGGTTCCCTGTCTGTGATGTGGGGTCAGGGTGTTGCAGAGATGAGAAAAAAAAATAAAGTGTTGAAATCTGATGAGAGAGGGAGCGCTGGGGTGGCTCAGTCGGTTAAGTGTCTGCCTTCGGCTCAGGTCATGACCCCCGGGTCCTGGGATCAAGCCCTGCATCGGGCTCCCCACTCAATGGGGAGTCTGCTTCTCCCGCTCCCTCTGTCCCCCGCCCCGCTTGTGCCCTCTCTCATGCTCTTTCTCTATAATAAGTAAAATCTTTAAAAAAAAATCTGATGAGAAAAAAATCTAAAGAAAAGAGTCTTTTTGACAAGAAACTAATTTTAAAAGGCTACTGCTTTTCAAAATTTTTTTAAAGATAGGAAAACCTGAGAGGCCAACCAAGGTGGCAGAACTGACCAAGCTCCACACCACTGCCCTCCCTGGGGTCAAATGGACATATTAACAAAGGCAATGTCTTTGAGAAGGAGGATCATGGGCTCTGGAGTCAAGAACCACTGGAGTTTCTTTCTTTCTTTTTTTTTTTTCTTCTAAAGATTCTATTTATTTACTCATGAGAGACCGATAGAGAGAGGCAGAGACACAGGCAGAGGGAGAAGCAGGCTCCCTGCAGGGAGTCCGACACGGGACTCAATCCTGGGTCTCCAGGATCAGGCCCTGGGCCAAAGGCAGGTGCCAAACCGCTGAGCCACCCACTGGGGTTTCAACCCCAACTATAGCACTTCCCAGCTCCAAGGCTTCGGGAAAGCTGCCTAACCTCCCCTGCAAGACGATGGGATAACCTGTAATAACCTCACCTTAGAGGCGGAGGAAGCACAGCTCAGTGGCACAGCCGGGCCGACCCTCGACTGCTGGACTCGAGACCCCGCAGGGACCTGAGCTATGTCCCCCAAACGGAGAGTCCTCTGTCCCCAAAGGAACACGAGTCGGGCCCCAACACACAGTCTCCCTGACAGCGTGAACCCCACATGCAGGTGGAAGGTGAGTGTGGGGGCTCTGGGCTCATCACAGGAGAGAAGACACTACGGCGGACTACTGTGTAGTAAGAACCCGCTTCAGAGCCTGGGGGAGCAGTGAGGCCGGGGTGGTGGAAAGGAGAGTTGGCAAAGTGGGGGGGACTTGGCGAAGCCGTGGAGACTGCAGGAAGGGACAGGAGGTTTCTGGGGACGTCTCAGAGCTCGCAGAGCCTAGAAGCGGCTCTGGTGGCAGCTCCCAGGAGCCCAGGCAGCCGGCTGCCCGTGGGAGGCGAGCTGAGAGGGAGCCAGCCGCCGGGAGGATGGAGGTTTAGACACACGCATGTATGTACCTGTGCGCACACGCTCCCGCACACGCGCGCACACGCCAAGAACTGCGCCAGGTACGTCCTCCGGGCCTGTCTGCTCCCAGCCCCCGAGATGCAGTAAAGGGTCCAGGCCAGGATGTGGGGAAAGGAGGGAGCCAACCTCCTCTTCCCGTTTGGGTGGTGGGAGCGAAAACGCTGGCACTGTCAGAAGTAGGCCTGGCTGCCTCACCGGCCGGAGGGCAGGGGCCACAGGGAGGCTGACGGGCCGTCAGGGGCGCCTACAGTGGGGAGGCACTGTACTCCGGGGACGCGAGCGAGCTCACCATCCCCGGGGGTAATCAACGGAGGCTGGCCCAGCCTCGCTCGGTTATCATAAGGGATTCCAACTTCACCGCTTTGGCCATTTCCAATGTGAGACTCTGAGTCTGCGGACCCTACGTGATGGCCAGGAGGGTTTCAGCATGGGTTTTCTTTCCTTTCTTTCTTTTCTTCTTTCTTTCCTTCTTTCCTTCTTTTTCTTTCTTCTTTTTCTTTTCCTTTCCTTCTTTCTTTTCCTTCTTTCCTTCTTTCTTTCCTTTTTTCTTTTTTTTTTTTTTTAAAGATTTTATGTATTTATTCATGAGAGACACAGAGAGAGAGGCAGAGACACAGGCAGAGGGAGAAGCAGGCTCCATGCAGGGAGCCCGAGGCGGGACTCGATCCCAGGACCCTGGGGTCATGACATGAGCTGAAGGCAGTTGCTCAACCCCTGAGCCCCCCAGGGGTCCCTCAGCATGGGTTTCCCTAAGACAAGCAGCTCTGGGGCCCCGGGCAGCATGGGTGCTGAGGGAAGGGAGGAGGGACGTGCAACTGCACGTCACTTGGACTGGCCCCGGAAGAAAAGAAGCACTCGAGGGATGATCCTGAGGGCCAAGCATCCCAGAGACAGCGAGGCCCTGAAGCAGTGAGGCCCGGAGACCGGGGCGCCATCTCGGGGTGTGTGTGTGACCTGGGCCTCACTGTGTCACGAGAAGCTCAAACAGGCCGCGACGCCACGGCCATCGGAGCGCTCAGTAGCAAGCTTTCGAGAACCTTCCCAAGGCGGGGACCCAGGCCGCTGTTCCCTGACACTCAGCTAGGACGACTAAGCTGATTCTGACAAATTCAGGCGACACTGTCTTCACATTTGTCTCTTCAAACAGGGTAAAATATGGACACTTGAGCAGGTCGATCCAGTTGTCTGGGGCACATGGGGAAGCAAACGGAGTGTGAGGAAGACCCGAGTCTCAGAGCCGCCGGGCCCGGGCCGCGGGTCACTCAGGAGCTGCCGTAGCTCCTCAGAGAGCCACCGGCCGTGGCTGCTGGAAAACCGTGGAAGGAAGAGAGGTCTGGGCGCCGGTGAAGGGCAAATGTCTTCAAAGGGAAAGCAGGACGACAAGGGAAATTTCAGTGGCGTCAGCTCCGTGGCAATACCTTTGAAAAGGTGATAAAATCAATTTTCAGGGCCGGGACAGGCCGCTGCGGGGACGGGGAGGCCAGCCCGCCCTTGGAGAACCGGCCCTTCCGCGTCTCAGCGTGCAGGCGGCTCACCCGCAACACGAGGGGGAGGGAGGAATTCATACTACGAACAGCTCCTGGGGGGGTCCACTCCCCAGAAAGTGGGGAGCTGCAGAGAAGACGGCGCACCAGAGGGGGAGGCCGCCGCCAGGAGCTCAGGGCGGGCGTCCGAGGCTCCTGGGCTCCCGGCCCCGACGGCAGCTGCCACACCTGCCACACGTGTGAAGCCGCCCAGGACGTTTTCCCTAGTGCAACTGTTTATGGAAGCTCCACCCTGCAGGGCAGAAGCAGCCTCGCAAAATCGCTGGGCTGGATAAAGGAATTGAGAATAAGCTGCGTGTGACACTGATGACAAAATAGAGTCAATGAAGCACGAGCAGGATGATTTCCATAAATAATCTTCAACGGCAGCAAAGAAGAATTCACTGGATCAAAGTATGAACTCAAGGGCAGCCCCGGTGGCCCAGGGCGTGATCCTGGAGACCCGGGATCGAGTCCCGCGTCGGGTTCCCTCCATGGAGCCTGCTTCTCCCTCTGCCTGGGCCTCTGCCTCTCTCTCTCTCTGTCTCTCATGAATAAATAAATAAAATCTTTTTTTTAAAAGTATGAACTCGGGGATCCCTGGGTGGCGCAGCGGTTTGGCGCCTGCCTTTGGCCCAGGGCGTGATCCTGGAGACCCGGGATCGAGTCCCACGTCGGGCTCCCGGTGCATGGAGCCTGCTTCTCCCTCTGCCTGTGTCTCTGCCTCTCTCTCTCTCTCTCTCTCTCTCACTGTATGACTATCATAAATAAATAAAAAAAAAATTTAAAAAAAAAAAATAAAAAAAAAAAAATAAAAGTATGAACTCAAAATGGCCAGTTCAGGTGGGGAAATGAAGCTTCCTCCCTCTCCTCCTCCTCCCCTCCCCTCCCACCAGATACGTGTGCCAAACGGGGAACGCAAACCAGAGGAAGTCGGGGTCGCTCAGGTTTGCTGAAGCAGCTCACAGGAAAGAGAGAAATCCAGGTTCTCGTGTTAGACTTGTAGACTCCGTATGGCTTTGATCCTAACTTGAATAAGCTAGTCAAGTACCTCAAACAATGACTTTGCCTCAATTTAGGACTTAAAGAGAGAAAAGATTCTTCTGGACGTTCACGAAAGAATGTTTACTTTTAGCTATGGTGTATCTTTTTTTTTTTTTTTCCTGGTTGTCGTGACCTCTTTTATTGCGGTAAAACACATGTACCGTAAAGTTACCATTTTTTACCATTTGTAAGTGTCCAACTTAGGGGCATGAATTATATGCATAATGTTAAGCAACCGTCACCACTCCATTCCCAAAATGCTCTAGTTCCAAAACTTTCTACCACTCCGTACGCTCCGTGCCCACGAAGCCAGAACTCTCCACTCCTTCCCCTGCCAACTCCAGAACCACTTAGTCTATTTTTTGTCTCTATACATTTGCTTATTCCAGATACTCTGTAAGTGGAATCATACAATCTATGTCCTTCTGGGTCTGGCCCCTTTCACTAAGCATGCTCCCAAGGCTCATCCGTGTTGTAGGCATGTATCAGAACATCATTGCCTTCCGTGGGTAGGTAATATTCCAGCATTATCTATACCATATACTATTCTTGTTTCTTTATCTGTTGACAGATATTTGGGCTGTTTGCACCTGTTGTGAGTGTACCATGTGCTTTTATAGCCATAAGATGAAGAAAGTAGAACTGCCCCCTGTGGGGGAAGAAAGCAGGCTGGGGGTGTGGCATGACAAGGGCAAGACCAGAAGGCAGGCTGCGACTGAACACAGAGCCTTGAGGACGGAGCTGGTGGAGAGGCCGGGAACCAGGGTTAAATCCCATGGTGCAGCAAAGTAACAGGCCACACACGTAGCTCAACTTGCCAAATGCCCCTGGTCCCCCCGTGGATGTCCCCTTCTGCACCGGCCCTCCAGAGGATTCCCAGGAGGGCCTCCCCATTCTGACAGTTTGTCCACCAAGACCTCGGCCATTAGGTAATTAAACAAATAACAGTCTCATGAAATACCTTGCTTGGAGGCTGGAAAGAGAAAGGGGACTCTGGAGGTGACAAAGGTCCAGTCCCTTTGGAAGGAGAACATGGTGCCCACTGCAGTATATGTAGGGAATGATGGTGGAGCCTGTCCCCCACCCTTGCTGGGACTTGGCTCCAAGTGAGCATCAGGGACGAACAGAGAAATGGTTACAGCAGAAGCTGGAGGGGCTTGTACCTGCCTGGGGACAGAGTGCTCTCTGGGACCAGGGCTGGTCTGTCAGGGAAGCCTTAAACCACCACGGAAGGAAATGAGGGAAAGGCTTGGTGGACAAGGCAAAGGGGAACTGAGTGACTTCCGTCACAGACCAGAATGGCTTGTGGCCTGGTCCCCACAGCACACCTAAGAGGAGGTATGGGAGAAAAACACAGAACAGGGTTCTCATGCCCCGTGTGGCCCTGTCTGAAGCTCTGAACCACTCTGGGCCACTCTCCTCATCTATATGACGGGTGCTCAAAAGCCATCATCCCTATGGTCCCCACCTGAGCCCATTCCAGGTGCATGGGGACACTGAAGGGGTTGCTGAGCGAGGTCTCTTCCATTCTCATGCTTTCAGCACATGTTTCCTGACCACTGCTCCCCGTTCGGCTTTATGCTAGGTGCCCTTCCTTCATCCCAACTGACACCAAGGGGGCAGAGACAGGAGGCAGAGACACTACCTTCACGTCGCCAAGATTCGCAAAGGCAGACTACAATAGCCCATACCAGCAAGCCTCCGCTGGCAAAGCCCATCCTGCAGTCTCACTTGCTGCTCACGCCAATCAAGGCTGGTGCCCCAGCTTCACGGCCCCCCGATCCCACGTGGGATTCCTGGGCTCCCGTTGGGCTGGGAGGGGAGAGAAGAAGGTGACCGCGGGCTCAGGCGCGAGCAAGACTCACCTTCACGCAGGAATAGATCACGGACACAAATACCACCAACGTCAGCAGCAGGAAACAGGTCAAGTAGAAACTCAACATGAACACGGAGCTGGAAAAAGAGAGGAGCTGGGGGATTCTGGGGCTCTGAAAGCCTCTGGAAGGAAAGAGAAGTTGCTCCATTTCCCCTGAGCCCACTGCCCAGTCTGTTCCAGCCCCTGACGCACTGACAAGGGCTTACACAGCCTTATGGACAGATTCAGGGACCCCCCCCCCCAGCCCGCCCACATGATGGTCTGGATCCCGTCCTTGCCTCCTCCCTGCACCTCCCTGTGGGGAGTGGAGCCCGCAGAGCCCCGAATGGAGAAGCAAGGGTCACCGGCTTGACTTTTTGCCTCGTTCCCAGCTACCCAGAGACGCACTCCTTTAGCTGGGAGGAGCTACTGTAAAAGCCACCTGGTTATTCCCTCCCCGGAGTTACTCGCGGCTAGGTAAGTGACTGTGAGGGCTGAAAATGGGACAGAAGGCCATCATTTTTAAAATGCATTTGTCAGGCAGCCTGGGCGGCTCAGCGGTTTAGCGCCGCCTTCAGCCCAGGGCCTGATCCTAGAGACCCGGGATCGAGTCCTGCGTCGGGCTCCCTGCATGGAGCCTGCTTCTCCCTCTGCCTGCGTCTCTCATGAATAAATAAAATTTAAAAATCTTTAAAAAATAAAAATAAAATAAAAAGCATTTGTCAGCAGCCCAACCAGACACTGAGGAACAGCAGTGATGTATCCCTTTGGAGGGCACAGTCCCTAAACCCTGTCCCCTGCCAAGCCTCACGACAAGTCCTCCTCAGCCTGCCGGTCCAACAAGAAAATGCAAGGCGCTCCCCTGTCCCTGCTTCGGGAGGAGATCACAGGTGATCTTCACGTTCAGCTCGGGCCAGAACCCTCAGACATCAGAGCGGCTGGTGGCTTTCCACCCAAACGGCCCGCTGGCTCTCCTGGGGCGGGGCTGGCTAAGGCACGCCCCATCCTACGGGAGGCCTTCCCCTTTCAGGGAGCCAGAGTAACCTGGGGGTGCCAGGGTCATTAGCAGGTTAAAGGCAAGCAGAGGACTTGAGGAGGCAGGTGAATACCTCTAGAGAGGCTTCAGAGGGCGGCTTTATTCCAGGCTCCCCGCAAGCCAGCACTTTGGGGCCTTAAACCAATAGAACAAGGGTAGAGAACTCTCTTCAGAGGGAAAGAGACCTTTAAAGCAGCCTTTAATGCTTCTGCAGAGAGAGGACTGCTGGAGGCGGCCTCCCGCCAATGCCTTTAGCAGCTCAGGGCTGTGGCCAGGGGGAAGGGAGCCGCCGCACGCACACAGAGCAGGGACGGAGGAAAAGCCGGCCCAGGAGCCACGAGCCACGCTGCAGGAACGGAGAGCGGCGCACCGGTGGGGTTATCTGCACCCAAGCTACTGGACTGCCAAGAGCAGCGATGGGACAGAAAAACATGCGTCGCTCATCTAGACCTGGAGCCCCACTTAAATTTAAAAAAACAGGGTCCTGTGTCACCCACAGCCCCACCAGCTCTGCGCCCCCTCGGTGTGGGAGGCAACGGGCGTTAGCTGCACAGAGTGGAGCTGGGCGCCGGGCCCTGCGGTGTCCTGCTGGAGTCACAGCGGGCACCACGTGGATGGCCATCGCCACAACGGTGCGTTGTTAAAAAATCAAAGGCTCTGAGTGATACGATGTACAGGCATCACATACCTCCTGACAACAGGCACTAAGAAGGACACATCCCTTCTGCGGGATTCCTGGCAAAACTGTGCAACCTCAGTCTCATTAAGAGGAAAACATCAGATAAACGCAATGGAGACATTCTCCAAATTGACTGGCCAGTACTCATCCGAAGTGCCAAGGCCACAAGAGACAAGGAAAGGCTGAGGGAATGTCACAGACGAGACGGGACCACGGAGAAAGAACAGCTAAATGCAATGTGGGATCCTAGACTGGCTCCTGGGACACAGGAAGGCCACTGGGGGCAACACTGATGGAACGAGATGGTGGTCAGTTGGTTCACGGCACCACTGCTGTGTTGATCTCCTGGTTTCCACCCCGTGTGCCACAGTTACATAAATGGCCAACGCTACGGAGAACTGGGGGGAAGATGCACAAAAACTCTCTGTAGTACTTCTGCCCCTTTTCTGTAAGTCTACAATTATCTCAGGATGAAAAGTAGAAGGTGTTGGGGTCAGGGTGCTCTTCTAGATTCAGCGGGACTTAGGAGACATAACCAAATGCAGCCAATGGATCTTGAGTAGATCCTGGCTACGAAGTGACATCTGGAGACAATTTTAGAAACGTGACCACGGACTTGGCGTTACAGGATTGCAGAGGCCGGGTATTGATTTTGTTTGGGGTATAAGGCATTGTGGTTTAGAAGGAAAATGCCCCCCACGTGGGTATATCGATATTGAGAGTTTTTAGGGGGAAAAACGTCCTTTTGTCTAAGATTTAAGTAGTCAGAAAAATAAAGATGAAACCACTGTAAAACATCAGCGATAGTTACATCTAGGAGATGGTGCTGATTGTATTAATTGCTTTCTGTATGTTTGAAATACTGCACGATAAAAAGTAATAAATGCAAAAAAAGTAGCAAATGCATATAGACGTGCACATGCACACATACAAATGAATACACACACACACACAAACATAACAGAAGTAACACAATCATCTTTCTTGTCTAGGTGTGACTCATTTCTGAAAGCCCATTACCCACTTCAGACTGGTCCCCTCGGAAGCTACAGGCCTCTCCCAGGGACACGGCCGGTCCCTGGAAGCGTTGAGAAAAGCCTTCAGAACCAGAAATCTATTCTTTGAAATACCCAGAGTTGGGGAAAACCTTTATCTTTTGAAGATGTGCTGATGATTTTGCAAGAGCCAAAGGTCACACGGAAGCAAACGTGGTGAACCCTGGGGGTGATCTAAGGGACACAGCGGTGTGGGTTGCAATGGGGAGAGACAGTCAAAAGCTGAGGAGTCGCTCGGGCAGCAAGGCAGTGGCCGCAGAGGTTTCCCATCCTGGAGGGAGCACATCACCTCCCGGGCACCGCGGAGTCAACCACAGTGAGTCACACTTGCGGCTTCCCGGTCCCACCAAGGACACGTGGGGACACCTCTCCTTGATTGAGCAAGTCGGACTCCCGCCTCTGCTCTCCTACACGACCTCCGCTCCCACCCCTAGAGCCCCGCAGCCAGAGGGATGGTACTCACTGGGGTACGATGGTGATCTGGACAAAGCAGATGAAGAGGAAGACAAGCGAGGCACATGCCACGTAGGCACCGAATCGGTCATCCACCTGCTTGGAGTACTGAGAGGAGGGCGCAGGGTGAGATGGCCGGAGGCGCCCGGCTCCGTCTGCTCCAGCCCTGCTCTACCCCAGACACACGGGGCCAGCCCACTCCCAAGACCTGTGACACCCAGTGGAACCAGCGCTAGCCTCGGTGCTCAGGAAACCAGCCCAAAGCACCACAACGTGGTACCTGCGGGGAGGGCAGCTGAATTGTGTCAAACCAGAAACTTTCTGCAGGTCGGGTCACCAGGAGAGTCGTTCATAACGATCCTGGCTCAATCACCCAGCACCACCTACACGCTAGGACCCGGGCATGGTCTACGCCGTCCTTGCAAGGGCCGCGGGAACAGGGCCTACGTAGCCGCTGCTTCGAGGCCGACAGGAGACTCACCCAAATCATAGAGCTCATCTCCGAGGGCCAGACACCCAACAGGCTGTGTCCCCAGAGGTCTCGCTGGCACCGAGTCACCAGCGGGGTGCTCCGCAGCTCAGTGCCATTTACCGCTGGAATGGTGCTGGCCTGGCTGGTCCGTCTCTCACACAGGGCGCCAGTTCACGTGAGCCCACGTTAACCCAACCCCAGGGAACTGCGATGGGGGGTGGGGGCCACACACCCTGCACTGTGGTCTGGCCCCGGCTCTGTCACTACTTCCCTGGTGGTCTACAGCAAGTCGCCCAACCTCTCAGTCACAACTTGAGATGGGAAAGAGAGGCCCGACTGCCCCTGCCGAGACAGTGTGTGTCCACCGGTGAGGATGTTGACAAGAGTAACAAAAATAATACAACTAGCAACTGCCATTCACGGATACTGTGTTCGGTGTTTTATATCTGTGGATGGTTTAACCCTATGACCCTGTGGACACGGTAGGTTAAACAGCCCCGTTATCCGGATAAGGACACAGAGGCACGGGGGACATTAGGACTCCTCCCTTCCGACCATGGACGTCTCCCTAAAATCTCCATCTCCTGGGCAGTGCGGCATCGAGCAGGCGACCCTGACCAGGAAGGGCCCTTTCTGGGGTGACGGGGACAGGCAGGGAGCCGACCGGTGCCCTGCCCTCCTCCCGGGGCCTGGCTGTGCCCAGGGCCTCCTTCCCGCCCAGGGTGCTGTACCTTCTTTTCTAAGTCAGGCTCCCTGAAGGTCAGGAGGAACTTGCGGACGTGCTCCGACCGCAGCCTATCGATGCTCCTGGCGTCAATGGCGCGGCCCAGAAATTCATCCACTTCATCCTCAGGGTTCGCACTTTCCTGGGCGTTCCTGGGGAGCAAGAGAGGCTGCCACCAGGGGGACCCTGCTAGAGCGCCCACCTGGCCCCGTGCACCGGGCTGGGCAGAAAGGGCCTAATAAGAGGGGTAAGGGGTGGCCCTGGGACTGGGACCCGGACGGCCAGGAGCCCACGTCCCCCGCTCTTAGCTGCGCACGTGCACGGAAAACCGGCCCTGTCTGACCCGCTGGCTGAAGGGCCTCCTGACAATAGCTCTTCTGACTCTACCGATGGATCATTACAGTAGAACAGCGATGCCTTAAGGTCGAAGGCTTAATTGCTTTCCCCACAGGTAACAGCCTCTGCTCCTCGCTCTCCAGCTGTACCACTGTCCCGAAAGGAAGGCCAGGACCACTGTCACAGAGGCCGTGGGCCACCCCAGTGCTTTCACCCAGCTCGGGGCACCCTCCGGGAAGCAGGTTTCACCATCAGGGTGCTGGTCTTAAAGCCCCATTCCTCAAGGCAACGCCCAGTGCTCAGTGGGGTCAGCCCCCAAGAACCGGGAAGTAGAGGAGAAAGAGGAGGACAGTCCCTTGGGACCCTGGGATGCAGCCAGGGGCCGGTGACCAACGACGTGCAAGGTCTGCACTTTCCTGAGAGCTGCAGGCACGTGGGCGCGATGTGTTTGTGGGGGAGGACAGATGGGTGGCGCCGAGACCCAGCCTCTCCGCCCGGGGCCCACGCAGCGCGGAGCTCTGGGGCAGATGTGGGGCTCCCCCTCAGGCCGAGGCAGCAGGGATAAAGAAGTGCACATTACTCACTTGTCCTTGGGGTCTTCGAAGCCCTGAAAGAGAGGGATGGAGAGAAGGGCAGAAGTATGAGAACGGAGGGGACAGAGAAGCGACGCTTCCAGGAAGGCAGGCCCCAAGGAGCGGGCACTGCGGGAGGCCTGTCGCTCAGGACTTCTCCCCTCCTTCCTTCTGCGTCGCGGCCGGGCTCTTCCTACGGGACACGCTCTGTGCTAGACGCTCTGTGCTAGACGCTCTGTGCTAGACGCGGGGCCACACTGCCTTTTCCTGTCGCCACTGGCAAAACCCATGTGTCTAAGCTCCTCCTGTCCCCACACCCAATTCCCCAATCCCCCCCTTTCCTCCTGGACCCTGGGCTTGGTAGGTCCCTCTCGGTCCTGCCTTGAAATACGCTTGAAATGAGAAACCGTGAGGAGCTCAATCCTCACATGTGTGCACACCCCCCCCACACACACACACCCTGAGCACATGAAATCTCCCAGCAGTCCACGAGTTTTGAGCCTGAGAGAAGTTAAGCTCCAGTGACCTGCCACAGGTCTCCTGGCACCTGAGAACCAGGGTGTTCCCACAAGGCCAGAGTTGGGTGGGGACCCAGGAGGTGAGAAAGCTGCTTGCCAGGGTTTGACGACTGCTCGCACACCCAGGGCTGAGCGTGAAGGTCCCGTGTTGGCCGGCAAACCCAAAGCCTATTTACATCTAATCTATGAAGCCTACAAAAGGGGTCTCAGGGTGGGTCCCCTGGAAGGGGAAGCGGGTGGAATCCGGGAGGCATTGAAGGAGGTAGCGACAGCCCCGGGACGGTTCCCGGTAAGGCTCAGGTTGCCAGGGCAAGGACAGAAGGTGACCTGGGATCGCCTGTGGCCCCGTGCAGAGCATGCTGCTGCTGGGCAATCGTGGAGGTCAGCAAATGCCAGGCGAACCTGAATCCCCAGCGAACACACCCCTCTCGATGCTCCCTGCAGACGTGGCGTGAAAATGCAACGAAGCAGGATTTACGTTGGTCTTTATGAGCCAGAGCTGCCAGGTGCTGAGATAGCAGTGTCCACGCCGCACCGGGTGTGGGCTTCCAGGGGCCTCGGCAGCCTCCAGGGGCACATCCAAGTGGATATGGACTCTGAGCTACTCCCAGGCTGCCTGGCGGTTGTCTCCCTGGACAAGCGGACCCTTCTTCCTGTCCCTTGAGAATCATCAGGCCCTCTGTCCAGGCTGCGAGACCTGGCCCACAATACCTTCCCAGCCCCAGGCTGCAGAGGTTGGTGTTACTCAGGTGAGTGCTCCGCGTGGGGGTAGGCCCATGCTGGGTGCTCCCCGGATCCCTGGGGGCACGAGCTTAAGGGGAGCCCAGCCGGGCCAGCCCTCCGCAGACCACGGTGCGTCGCCGACGCTGGATTCTGTCACAGGGGCAGCGATGATCTTACTCTGGGACTGAGGACAACCGAGCCGTATTATGCTTATGCTGGTCTCTGCAGCTCGGAATTAGACCTGACACATTTGCGACAAACCTGTTTCTGACTTTCTCCTGTGCCCCTTTGGTCACCTGCTGGGGCTGGTTGTGGAAAGGTTCTGCTCTAGGTGCCGTGTTAGTGTGTGGAGCTCAGCATTCGTTTGGGGTGTTGGCAGATAAATGATGGCAAATGGTCATTAGGAACATGGGCCAGGGCCACTAGGGGGGGCTCAGTCGGTTAAGCATCTGCCTTCAGCTGAGGTCGCGATCCCAGGGGCCTGGAATTGAGCCCCGGGTTGGGCTCCCTGCTCAGCGGGCACTCTGTTTCTCCTTCTCCCTCTGCCCCTCCCCCTGTTCATGATCTTAAATAAATAAATAAATAAATAAATAAATAAATAAATAAATAAATAAAATCTTTAAAAAAAAAAAAAAAAGAACAGTCCAGCAAACCAGGTTCAAGTTCCCCAACACGCTTACTAGTTCTAGGACAAATGTCCTCAGCCCAGCAAGGAGGATCCTCAGACAGGCTCCTGCTATCTGTACCACGGCACTTCTGGGAAACAGCTCAGCTGAGCGGGTTCTGTTTGGTTCCCAACTCCTGTCCCTTGGACCTAAAAGCAGGAGCAGAGCCCATGGCCGCTCCGTGCATCCACGTGAGGTGCTGGCTCCGCTTTGCACGCCCGCCCTGGCCAGCTTCCTGTCCTCCCTGAGCACCGGCTCAGCCTGCTGCTGCTGCAGGGAACGCAGAGCCCCCCTGGTTAGATGAGCAGAGGCCCCTGTCTGCCCTTCCTGTCAGCCTTCTTAGTAATCAGTACCCTTAGGGACCTTATGACAGACGTGCCTAAGCACAAAACCAGAGCAGCTCGTCGCTACATTTTAAAAACAGAGTCAAAGTTGGAACAAGATGTAAAGAAGTAAAACCGCTGCCTCCAAGTAAGGAACTTTCTTGGTGCTCCCAGCCACCACCTAATCTCCTCTCCCACCCCCATCGTCAGTGGAAGTCAGGGTAGAAGCTCTTCTTTTGTGCATCTTTCTCAAAGATTTCAGGCAGGTTTAGCCCCAGATGCCAAAGCTGCGCCTGGCAGCTGCAGAACCACCCTGTCCGCAGCCTAGGCACTCTGGGGGCGCTGGGGGCCGGGCGCCGTCCTTGACGCTGGCTCCTGGTGAATCTGCTCAGCCAGGATGAGGGACGGGGACCCTCTTCTCCCAAAGGCTGCTGCAGAAGTGTCCCCAACCCTGCTTTTCCACATGCCTTTCCGGCCCTTCCTGCTGGCGAGGCAGCCAACACCATGGAGAAGCCCTGTAGCCAGTCTCCCCCCGAGACAGCCCTTCTGCTAATTCTTCCAAGGTTCCTGGTCCTAACAATGATTAATGCATCTGCTAAGACCAGTGCTTACACTCCAAACTGTCTCCTTTGAGACTCTGAAATAACTAAAGACTCCACTTAAACCAAGTATCACCAAAGAAAAAAAGCTTTTCAGCAATTTTAAATAAGGAGAGCCGATCAGGAAGGTACCTCCCCTGCCTGCTTATGGCTCTTCTTCCTCTCCTCACTCCCATAGTCTCCTGCTCTCCTCCGTAGTCTCCCTCCTGTCTTCTTCCCTCTTCCCTCCCACTTGGGTGAGTGCCTTCCTCTTTGCACCCTGGTCCCCCTCTCTCTGCATGCACCCCCACTCCAGTCCTGGTCACATGCATACAGAGTCCACGGGAGATTATGAAAGCACTGGGGTGAGAACAGAAAGGGTCCCCCCCGCGTTTTGCTTTGGGGAGGGCACCCAAAGGAGGGGGAGTGGTGGCCGGAGACCTGTGGAAGTCCAAGTTCAAAGCCCCGAAGGAAGACTCCCCCCACCTGCTCCCTCATAAGCTCGGTGTCCTAGGAGTTGCTTCTTTACTGTCAAAAATTAAAATGGAGGTCTTGACTCCATTCCTTGTTGGATCCTATATGGTTTCCTTAGACCTTTGTCATCTGTTATCTGCCAGCTAGCAAGGAGCAGAGTGGCCGGGTCCCCAGCCTGTCCCTGGCTCAGTCTGCTGACTCAGCTGGATTTTCAAGAATTTATCTGTAGTCCCTGCTGCTGTAGCTAAAGCCTGGTCCAACCCACAGACCCCAAATTGGGGATCCTAGTGCCAGCATCTTATTCCTGTACTCTGGGTCTGAGGGACAAAGTGGCCTCAAACACACACACACACACACACACACACACACACACACACACAGCTTCCCATACCCTCCGGCCTCACCCATTCCCCTCTCAGGGTGGGCAACTCCTGCCTGGGAACCAGGCTGCCCTGGAGTTGAGGAGTGTGCTTGGATTTAACAAACCAAGCTCCAAGATTAAAAAAAGAAAGAAAGAAAAAAGAAAAGAAAAGAGAAGAAAAGAAAAGAAAAGAAAAGAAAAGAAAAGAAAAGAAAAGAAAAGAAAAGAAAAGAAAAAGGAAACACTGCTGCTGCTCTACCCTGTCCTCCATCACCCCTCTTCCTCTTCCTCCCACCCTATGAATTCATTCTATCATTGACAGAACCCGGGCAGTGCACCCTGGATTAGGCCGCCCCTGGTGCATGCAGGGATGGCTGGGGATGTCCGTCCCCTGAGGCAGACAGGTCCCTTGAGATGGAGGCAGCCCCCCTACCACGGCCACTATTCCTCCAGCCTGCACGCTCCACTGGAAACCCGCACTCAGCAGGGGCGCTTCTCAGCAGAGGGCAAAGGGGACCATCAGCTGGAGCTTGCCAAAAAGTACTGACATGGTTTCTGAGCCAAATGATGTGTTTCAGCTGCCTGGGAGAGGCAGAAGGTGCCGGAAGGGCGTCCAATGAGCTGGTGCCCGACCCGACAGTGCTGAGGGATTACTGGAGGTTTGGGCTGGACTTGGGGTCTGCTTGCAGCCTCAAGGACTCGTGGAGAGGGTGCAGGGTCAGAAGTCAGGCTCTCCGGCTCCTTGTCCTAAGTTGCTTCGGTGGCTCTCCAGAGTCTGTCGGGCAACCCAAGGGGCCTGGCCCGGCCCTCACAGCCACGGAAGACCCTAGCCCTGGACAGTACTGTCTGCAACGCTGCCCCACCTGCTACTTACCATGCGCTTCATCTCCTTGGACACCTGGTTGCCCCCTAGGTGGTTGTAGAAGGGACGTTCGGCCCCCCAGTGGGGCGGGTTGTGCCCAATGGAGTTGGTTCTCTGGCGATTCATCTTGGCGATCATGGCCTTTTCTTCTTTCTGGGAGAAAAACCAGATGCATCAGCCTGTGGGCAGAGCCTACCAGAGGAGCCCAGGTCAGGGGGCTTCTCATTCCTCCCAGGGGCCTGGCCGTGCAGGGGTCGGTTGGGGCAGGTACCCTTCTCTTCTGTGCACAGCCTGGAGCCTAGAGCTCACTGCAGAGAGCATCCTAAATCCCTTCACACTCCCCAACGCTAGTCCTGGCTGGCCTAGGCGGGAGGCTGGTCTTTGGCAACTGTCATCGGCACAGAATCCTCGGGGGTGGGCAGGGATGTCCAAGGTGCCTCGGGGTAAAGGCGGGAAAGGAAACCAGGGATTGCAATCTCCACTCAACTTATCCCAGACAGATATGTTCTTCCAGAGAGAGCCATAGGGCAGGCCCTGCTGCCCTGAAGGTTCTAGAAACTTGGGTCCCTTGAGATGCAAAGAACAACAACATACATTATACAAATACACAAAGCAGGGCCTCCCTCAGCTGGCTTCCTGCGTGCCAACCATGATATCTGTCTGTCCATCCATCTAACGGGCTCCAGGCGGAAGGTTGGAGAGGCCCTGGGGAGACCTGAGCTGGCCTTCCCCTCAGCTCCCTCTCTGAGCCTGGGATGGAGCCTGTTGGATCAGGGCCGCAGCGGGGAGGGGACGCAGCTTGCTTCAGCTGACACTGCTCTAGGTGGGGGGAGAGGGTATGAGGTGTCACTCTCTGTCTCTGTTTCGTCCTTGCTGGACCCACCTTTCAAGTTGGAAGAACATGACCCAGAGAACCCAGGGTAAAAGGTGAGCACTTGGCCTGGGTGGGGCAGGAAGGGGGTGCTGAAGACCTTGCTACCTTGGCAGAGGAGAGAGCGTGGGAGGGGGGCCTGGAGGGAGGTCAGGTCACCCATACTCTTGTAAAAGAGCAAGCAAGTGTTCAAAAATGTGTCAAATAAGCCACTAGGTGCTCTTGCCGGAGCGCCTAAATCCTCCACCATCCCTGTTTGTGGTCCGTGGGGGCCCGACACAGCTCGTGTGCTGCTGTGTCACATGGGGTGCCCCGTTGACATCCTTGCCAGGGTGGACACCCGCCTCCAAGGAGCCCCCAAATCTACCTTTGCTGTCACCCAAGACTTTCTCCGGACTTTTCTCTCTCTGCTTAATTTTATCTTTGGTCTAACTTCTCAGGAAAGAAAGAGGGAAGCTTTTCTCTAGCAAAGGTCGCTGACCAACAGGTCAACGCAACGGAAAGCTTCGTCAGTAAAAGGCATTTTAATCTAGGGAGAAATAGAAAATGTTCTCTTCATTCGCTTTAAAAATTAAGAACATGGAACATGACACTATTAAAAATAGAACGCCAAAGCCTGCTAATAATTCAGTTTTATATTTGGGCGAGTGTGGGCTGGGACAAAGGGAGGCAGGAGAAAGGGAAAGGACGGAGGTCCTCCGGAAACCCGAACGTCTGTAGGGACTGGCAGAGACAGGTGAGAGATGGAGAGACAGAGACAGGCCCGATGTCCGCCTGGTTCAGGCAACAGACCAGGAGCGGGGCGGGCGTGAAACAAATGCACAGACAGTGGCCGGGGGACAGATCTCCTGGCTGTTCCATTTCCACGCCCTGGCCTGCTGCTGTGCCCCTGCTAACTGATTTCAGGCCTGTTGCATTTCTGCAACGGTGGGAAAATGAAAGGATCCCCGTCTGCCATCAGCCTTTGCAAGCGCTCCGGGGTGCAAGCACTCGATGTGCTTCCCGGGCTGCAGGAGCTGCAGTGGCATGAGGGATCCACCACTTAACTCAAGGAGACACGAAGACTCAGAAGCGGATGCCAAGAAACATTCCTTCCCAGGAAAACTAAGGCCCTGCCGGGGCCCCCCACCACTCCCGGCTCTCCGGCCCCCTGGCCCTTGGGCCCCCCCACCCCGCCGGACCCGCTTCTGGGTGCAGCGCAGGATGAGGAAGGTCTCGATACTGTGCTCCTTGAGGTAGGCGTTGCGCTCGCCCCCGCAGCCTGGCTCCACCTCGTAGTCACCGTTCAAGTAGCTGAGTGTGGCCTTGGTGATGTGGATGCGCCTGCATGGGGAGGGACGCAGGGAGACGAGAGCAGAGGACAAGACTTGACAACCCCAGCCCCCTGCAGAGCCACACCTCGAGCCCCGAACTCTGGCTCAACTGCCAACCCCAACCGAGGCCCCGACCTAGGTCTCGAAGGGCCATATCCCCCCACTGCCACCAGGGCGGCTCGGGTGGGCCCCTCCCGAGCTCACCGCCACCCTGGCTGCACCGCAGCACATCAGGCTGTCTCATCATCACGGGCCCGTCAGGAGGACACAGCCTCAGTCTTCCCAACTTTGCGAACCCACTCAGCCCAGCAGTGGCTCGGCTCCGGCTGATGCAGGACTGAGTTCAGATCCCCTAGCCTGGCACGGTGCCCCTTTACTACAGGCACTGCTTCCCCACCGGTCCCTACGAGGTCAAGTGCTCTACTTCCATTCCTTGGAAATACTGTGCTTCCCACGCCTGAGCCTGTCCTCGCCCTGGTCCCTCGGCCGGGCCCTCTCCCCACCTCCACCACCTCCCTCACCTGTGCGAATCCTGCCCCGTCATCCAGGCCAGCTCAGGTCCCACCTTCCTTTCGGTCCTGGACGCCCAGGAAATACCCATGGCTCCTCCCTCCCCCAGAACTTGACCCCACCTTATCGCACCACAAGCCGCCCTGTTTTGTGCAAGAACCTTCTAGGTGAAGCCTGGGGAAAAGGTTGAGAGGATGCTCCCTACAGCTTGCCACAGTGTGGGGCAAGTGGTTGGCCAAGGAGAGGACTTTCTACTTAAATTCGGCCGCCCCGGAGCTGCGAGTCTGCCCGTCGTGCCCACCCCAGCCCCACGCCCCGCAGCAGAGTGGGGCCCTCACTCACCCAGCCTTGCCTCCAGCTTCCATATGGTTGGCCAGCGTGACGTCATTAGACCAGACGTCGAACTGCCACTTCCTGAGACCAAGGACACCGCAGTGTACTCGCCCACTGTGAATTCCCACGCGCATGTTCACGTTCACCCCTGTCACCTCCCGGACCAACCTGGGGATGGAGCAGGGGTAAGGCTGGGAGAGGGTCGGGGCCAGGCGCACAGAGTAGGGGAGGTGTGGGGTCGGGGTGTGACACAGGTGCAGGCGTCAAAGCGGCATTTCTCTCTAGTCTAGCCCCCAGGGCAGGGTCTGCGACTGTTCACCCAAGGGGTGCCCGGGGCTGAGCCATGGGGCGCTGCTTCCTGGCGTGGCCACAAGAGGGCACAGCGCCTCACCCTACAAGCCCGGCCCTACAAGCCCGGCCCCACGGTGCCTGCCAAGGCACCCAGGGCGCTGTGTTCTCAAGGTGCAAACGCGAACCATGCCCACTCGAGCCAAACGGGGGAAGTCCCAGCCACTCCAAACCCCACTCATCTAACGTTCAGATTTGTCCACGCTGCTGCTTCTCGGACACAATTTGCAGCATAATAGCAAAAGGTGGTTAACGGAGTTTCAAGGGCGGACATCTGTGCTGCTCAGGAGAGGAGGGGAGCCTGAACAGGTGCAGCCTGAACAGGTGCAGGGGAGGTTCCATGTGCTAGAAGGTGGCACCAGGACCCCGGCCCGCCCCGGCCACGAACCACACCCAGGGGTGAGGGGCTCTCCAGGAGATGGGCGGGCCCTCTGGGTTGGAGAGTGTGATGGGCGCTATATCCTGCGTGTGTCTGAGGTGCGGGGTCTGCAGGAGAGGGTGCAGGTGCTCCAGGGGGAGGCATCAGGGACCTGGGTGCTCCGATACCCCGGGGTAGGCCCGCTCAGCCAGCGGCAGGAGCAGCCGAGGACGCTGGCCCTCCTCCCACCCCCGACGCAGGGCAGAGGCACGTCATTCCTGGCTTCTCTCGTCCTGGCTATCTCTGCTGGAGCTGTGCCTTCGTGCACGGTGCCTCGGGGCCCTTGCTTCGGGCGATAACAACCCGATCTACCTTTCTGGCTTAACCCCCGGGGCCACCTGCTGCAGGAAGCCTCTGCTGGTCCTCCCGATGGAAACGAATGCCCCCTCCGGGGCCCTCCCATGCAGCCTGCCTCTCTCACCTGCTGGGGTCTGCTCCGCTGGTACCACAGCAGCGGGAGTCCCGGCCTCTCCCTCAACAGACTCGGTGCTCCCGGGCGAGGGAAGGAAGCACTAGCTCGCCCAGGCATGCAGGGCCATCAGCGACAACCGCCGGGGGGAGCTCCGCCAAACCGAAGGGACCCGGCCTCCGTCCTGGACGGCTACTCTGACCTCTGACCTTGTCCACCGAGGCTTTTCCTGTGCCCCTGCCCAGGATACTTCTGAAGCTCCAAAGCCACCAAGCCTAAGCTTGGATTTTCCATATATTTTTTTTTGATTTTCCATATCTTTTAATGGAAGATGGGGCCCCCTCTCTGGACAGCAGTGACCAAGAATTGGCCAAAGCTCTTTTTTACTATTGTTTCTGGCAAAGATGGATTTTCTTAAATGGGGACACCCGTGTTTTCCATCCACCCACCGTGTTATATCACCCTGGGGGAGGGGCGGATGTTTAACCTCTGTGAGTCCAACCTTTCTCATCTGGGAAGAAATGGGGCCAAAAGGGCCCTACACCTGCCTGGGTGGTTGTGGGACTAAGAGACTAGGGAGCAATGCATAGGGCGCAGCTCGCAGGCCAGCTGGTCCTCCTCTCCTGCAGAGGTGGGGCCACGCCTCCTGCTGCCCTGGAGTCTGCAAAGTTTTCCCTTCCTACAGGACATGTTCCTCGGGGATAAACTTCCCAGGCTGCTGTGGGCAGAAGTTGCCCAGGATAAGGCTCAAAGCCAAGAGATGCGAAGCAACCCTCCAACGTCCGTTACCCAGGCTGTGGGACGGTCCCCTCACAGACGGGCACTTACGAGATGGCCTCAATCATGTCCATGCCCATCTCCACGCAGCAGTGGGCGTGGTCGGCCCTCGCTTCGGGCAGCCCAGAGACACAGTAATAACAATCCCCCAGGATCTTAATACGTAAACAGTGATTCTCCTGGAAAGCAAATTAATTTTAAAAATTAAAAATAGTAGGAAAGAGAAGTGGGAGGGAAAGAAACGGGAAGCAAACAGATTCACCCCATGCCTGGAATAACTTGCCTTTTAGGGCAGTGAGCACAGACCCAGTGCCGGCAGATGCATGGCCCCAGCCCCAGGACAGGCTTATCAAGAGCTGGGGGGGATGGAGGACAGGCTGAGCAGCCCTCAGGCATTCCAGCCTCCCCAGGCTCAGGAACTCACTTTTACGGTCACTGCTGAGACCCAAGAAGAATGCAGCTGGTCCGATGCGGGAGCAAATAGGGCAGACTCGTCAGTTTGAGGAAGGCCCCCAAGTTGAGAGTCAGTGTCCCTGGTTCCACTCCCAGGCCCTAGAGAAGGCTCGGACTCTTGGCCTAAGGTTCTACCAACAGTTTTCTGATTCTCCTTCTTTTACAGAAGACTGAAGCAGGAATGAGACTTAGCCAAAGCTTGTCTGACCCTCAGACTGTCTGAGACTTTGACCAGAGTGATGCTAACCAGCAAGCCTGTGAGCGATAAGACCCCCACAGAGCTGAGGCACTCTGCTGCTCCTGAGTACAATAAGGTCAAGACTGATCCAGGACTAGGACTGGGATGGGGTGTCATTAGTCACCAGTCCTCAGCTCTCCAAGGCTGGCCCCCAGAAGTTACTTCAGGAAGTGGGACACTGGGATGCATGTGTCCGTGTGGCCTTGGATCCTCATTTAAGGCCCATCCTATGTCTGAGGTCCCAGCACATATCCAACTCCCCTCATTCCTGTTCAGTGATAAAAAAAAAAAGCATCAGGCTGGCGTGAGACCCACCATCTCCTGCTCTTAGAGGCCCTGGCACCACCTCCGACCAGCGCCAGCCTCTCCTCAATGATCTGATGTCCTGTAGGGCGAAAGGGAATGTGGCCGCAGGTCGTTGGACATTGCCAGTAAGTGGCCCCTGACACATAATGATTCTACAAAGGCCCAGAGCATCACTCAAAGACACAAAAGCTGGGAAAGGATAACAGTGTAAACAGGGACCTAACGAGTAAACACGTCATTTACTACTCCAGGCCCTGGGCTGCTACTTCCAATTTGTCCAAACGGTGCAGAGTCCTCTTTCTGGAAGCCTCTGGGGGCTGACACACAGCTGTCCGCAGGCCAGTTGGGTTTCAGACTCATTCTCTCACCACTCTGGCCGACCTCATCAAGAAAATGGCTCTATGGGCACATAATTTGCCCCACCGAGCAGAAATTCCTCAGGGGCCTGGGCAGTGTCACCTGCAAGCCTTACCAACCCCTTCCTGAGACGGAGAGCTGGCTCCCTTGCTCCCTGTGACCAATGACAGTATAAAAACACATCCGACTGCGTGCGGTGTGAGGACACGTAGCCACAGCCCGTGCAGCCCCTCTGCCCCTCCCCAGTTCTCAGCAGTGGGCTCCGCACAACAGGGCACATGAAGGCACAGTGCCTGTCGCTGGGGCCCGGTGGGTCCTTGGCCACGGCACTCTCCCTCGGGCAGCGCAGATGGGCCTACCCTTCTGGCTCTGGCGCGGGCCCTGGGTGCTGAGGACAGTAGGGAGGGTGACTCACCGCAGCCAGCTTGTCGAAGCGGGCGAAGAGCTCATTGAGCGTCATGACCAGCTCCTGGGCAGTGCACTGGGATGCCAGGCTGGTGAAGCCCTCGATGTCAGCAAACAGGATGCTGGGGAGACAGGTGGAGGAAGACCCCCATGAGGGAGGAAGGTCAGGGGGACAGCCGGGGCCACCCTGGGCCTTAGGAGGGCTGCTGGCCAGCAAGAGTCCTGGGGAGGCCGGGGGCGGGGGGTTCCAAATGGCTGCTGGGGAGGCATAAAGAGGCCTGGCAGTGGAGAACCGAGGAGGCTGGCCTCTCCGGGCTGGCTGGGAGACGAGATACAGTCCTGCCTTCTGTGCTCTAATTATGCCTTCATTCCTGCCCGGGTCAGGGGGTGGGGGTGTGTGTGCAGAGGCATATGAGGCCTGGGAGTGAGTCTGCCTCAGGTACCAGAGGCAGGGGCCTGCCTCCCCGTACCCTCCCAGTTGTCACCTCTTGAGCCTGCCCTGTTTGACTCCTGAGCAGCCCCTCAAGGTAGCTGGGACCCTTGATTCATGTGCTTTGAAAATGCTTCGGGCCTCGATGGCAACCATACTAAGGTCTCACTTCCCAGTCCCACAGATAAGATTTCGGACCGAAGCCCTCCGTCCCTAGGGAGTCCTCTAGAAGGGACAGACTAAAGAGGCTCAGGGAGGAAAGAGAGGGGAAGACATAGCCAGCAAGCACATCTGGAAGCCTCCAGCTCGTCCCTGCCAGCAGCTCCAGCCTCATCCCCAGGCGCGTCGTCAAATGTAGCAGCCAGTCCCTGCACTGCGCACTGTGGATCTCCTATCCATCTCCACGGCTTGTGTTCCCGAGGTTAAAACTGTCTTCCTTTTCTTTCACCACACGCTGCTACAGGTGAGGCCCCGGGGCTGGAGAGTTGGAAGGGCCCCTGGAGTTTTGTTTTGTTTTTTTTTTTCTTTAAATGAACACAAAAATGTAATAACTCTCATGTACTGAGATGCTCCCAGTGGCCTGGCTCAGAGCTGGGAGCTTCCAAAGTGTCTTCTCACTGAGTCCTCCAGGCAGCCCTGCAGGGAAGGCTTGGTGTCTCCTCGCGGACGAGGCAGCTGAGCCTGGGGAAAGAAGCTGCAGACAGCAGCCTGGTGGGCTCCTTCCCCCGGGCCTGTGTTCTTCCCACCATGCCACAAGGCTCCTGAGGCTCTAGATCGTCTTCCTTTTTAAAATTAAGAATGTAGAACTAAACACATCTTGTCACTGTATTTGGAAAATGTGTATTAGGGCATTAAGCCTGTCTTCCTATTCTGATGTTTGACATCTGGGGTCAGTAAGGCCTGGGGAGCCTATTGGTCCGTCCCAGGCTAGCTGGGTCTTAGAGAGAGCCAACAGCTTTCCTTAGGGTGCAGAGCCCCGCACCCCAACCAGGCTCTCACACCCCAGCCACTACTCTCCTGCCCCGATCACCTCAGGGACAGGTACCAGACCCAGTCCCTATACTCCAGGGCCCACTGAAATTATGTAAACTAGCCCATCCCAAGCCTGCTTTCTCTCTGCCTCACCTATTCCTTCCTGCAGAAACCCCATTGAAGGCTCTGGTCCTCGACCTCCTCTCACTCTGCCTCCGGGGCCACCATAGTGCTTCCCCACTGGTGGAGGTGGGGGCTGGTTTCCCACGGTGTGGCGTGCTCCCTCCTCCCAGGGTGAGTAACAACTGATCTTTTCAATGGCAGTTGTCTCCTCATCTATTTGCCTTTGCATGCCTGGATAATAACAAAGCCTGCATCTGGAAACAGCTGGACTGTTCTGAGCACTTCATGGGTATTTTTTTTTAATTTTTATTTATTTATGATAGAGAGAGAGAGAGAGGCAGAGACACAGGCAGAGGGAGAAGCAGGCTCCATGCACCGGGAGCCCGACGTGGGATTCGATCCCGGGTCTCCAGGATCGTGCCCTGGGCCAAAGGCAGGCGCTAAACCGCTGTGCCACCCAGGGATCCCCCGCACTTCATGGGTATTAACGCACTTCAACATCACGACCACCCTGTGAGGTCAGCATCCTCCTCTTCTTACAGGTGAGAAAACGGAGGCACAGAGGGGATGAGTCACATGCCTAAAGCCACACGGGCAACCTGTCTTCACGGCCCAGGAGTTGAACCTATAAATATTAAGCTGATGGCCCCACAGCCATCTTAAATGAATAAGAGCATCATTCAGGGGTCTGGCATTGTATGCGGGGCAGAGGGAGGCAGAGGGGCACGTTTGGGCCGCCAGGCGTGGCAGTCCAGGACTCGAGGACTCCACCGAGGGGGGGCACGCGCACCAGCTGCTTGCCAGCTCACACGAGGGAAGGTGCAAACAGACGAGCCGAAGGAGGGGAAAGAAGAGAAGCTGAGGGGGAGGAGGAGGAAGAGGAGTGGAGTGGAGAGAAGCTGCCCTGGCAGGGCACAGGAGAGGGCAGCTATGCGGGCAAGGGCTCAGAAGGTGCACGGGAGTCGGGGGGCTCCACCAGCCTTTGGTACCTGGGGTCTGACGGGCTCAGCAGCCTGCCTGCCAGGTAAGAGGAGCAGGTGAGGGCAGGCTGCCCTGCTCCGGATGCTGATCGCAGCTCCCTAACAAGGTGCAGCCCTCTCCCCACCCACCTGCACTTCCCTGCCTGCCAATCTTTCAGGCATCTGGCCCACTCCACTCAGGAACGAGAGGAAGGTCTCCCCCGGTCTAGGTAAAAGCACCGTCACATGGCTGTTCTGGAAATTCTTCTCTAACACTCAGGAAACCAAAGCCAGCTCAGGCTGGGGTCAAGATCCACTGCTCCAGACCTAGGAAACCTTCATCGGCCAGGGTCAGTATCTCCAAAGCAAAGCCAGCAGGTGCCAGGCCCAGCGGCTATTCTATGCCAAGTCCAAAGCTGCAAGCGGAGGCCTGGCTTAGGCGGCTGATGAGACCCCAAAGTTCCTGAACCCCGCACTTGGACCACCGGGTCAGGTAGCCCAGGGCAGCAGGCTGACGAGAAGCAGGGGAGGAAGGAGAGAATGGGCCCAGGGGCTCAGGGGGTGAGTCTGGGACTCCATCGACAGGGGCGCACTCGGCAGCTGTGGCATCACTGAGCTGCGACCTCCCACACCTGCTGAGCTGACCCAGCCAGGCAGGAGGGACAGGCCTGCCACCATGCTCCTCCTCCACGGGGGACCTCGCTGGCCCTTAGAACACTTTCTTCCACAGCTGCTTACACCCCCGCTAGACCAGCGGCTCTTAGTCCTGGGGTCTGTTGGGAACACCTGGAGCTTTTACAAGGTGGCCCCAGAGTTCCCCCGCCCCCACCCAGACATTCTGGCTTAATTAGCCTGAGGTGGGGCTCTGCTATTGATTGCATTTGCTCGGTTTTATTTTAAGCTTCCCTGGTGATTCTAATGTGCAGCCAGGGCTGAGAACCACCGCACTCGCTTAAATGTCACCTCAAGGAGACTTCCATCGCCCTATATGAACCTCTAACCTTTCCCACGTCTGTCTGCCCTCCCTGCCGTATTCTGCTCTGCTGCTCGGTTTGCTCTCGGCTATAGTATTGCTGTTGTTGGTGTTATTGTTACGTTCCTGTTTATCTCTTCCCGCTAGATCAAGAAGTCCTTAAGGGAGGGATTTTTTGGCCTATTCCTTTCCCTGCTGCATCCCAGCCACCAGCACAATGTCTGACACACACGGTAGATGTTCAAGAAAATGTGCCACTCGACGACTGACCAAGGACAGGTCACATCCCTGTGCCATCTCTCCCCCCACTCCGACCCACATGCACCCTAGCACGATACCCAGCCCACGGGAGCCACGTCTGATAGCTTCCTGGGGCTGTCGTAGCAAAGCGCTACACACCGCGCGGCTTAAAGCAACAGAAATGACTTCTCTCACAGTTCTGGAGGCTCGGGGTCCAAAATCCAGGTGTCAGCAGGGCCTTCCTCTCTCCGAGACTCTAGGTGGGACCCTTCCTTGTCCACCCTTGGCATTCCGGGGCTTGCGGCTTTGTTACTCCAGTCTGGACCTCTGACCTCACCCTGTGTATTTGGGTCTTTATACAACATTTTCCTCTTCTCATAAGGACACCACTTAGACCGGATTAGGGGCCCACCCTACTCTAGCATCTCAACCTGATTTCATCTGCAAAGAGCCTATCTCCACAGTCACGAGGACCAGGGTCAGGACTTCGACAGATCTTTTAGGGTGACGCAGTTCAACCCGTAATGGTGCCTGATGTATATTTGTTGAATGGAAGAGAATATTCACATTTTCAAAGCAAGCGAGAGGCAAGACCGCTCACTCCAGCAGCTCTTCCTTCGACCCTATGGGGCCTCTTGGGGTTCCAAGCTAGTCACCTGAGACAGAAGCCTGTGGAGCCCAGGGCCTGGGGCCAGCAGTATTCAAGGGACAAATGCAAGAAGGGTTACAGAAGCCATGAGCAGCTTCCTGGTTCACACTGGTGTGTGAGGGGCCCCCGACGGCTTGGGAAGCCAGAGTCTCCCTCCAACCTGCTGGGATCGACTCTTTGTGACCTGTCTTGGGGTTTTCAACAGCTGCTGAGGAGTCAGGGAGGGCAGGCTGCTGGCTGATGAGTTGCTGGTGAGACAGAGCGACCCACCAGCCAGAGAGGAGTGGCTCAGAGCAAACTTCCAAGTTGTGCAGAGGTTTGGACGGGGTCTCTGAGGTCCCAACTCCAAAACCCCGCAGCCTCTCCTACACATTTATGGAAATTCTGCACCTCCGCATTCCCCCTAACCGCCTGTCAGAGGCGAAGTCACACTCCTCTGCTGCCTCGGGGGAGGAATTTGCTCAGTGGCTGTCACTCTGGAAGCTCTCCTGTTTTTGAGGTTTACCCAATTGCAGACTGTTCGACTCTGCAGACAGAGTTTCCTGAACTGCTCTTTGGGAACCTGAAGGCCATTTTACAGCCACACAGGGCCCAGGATACAGTAAGGTCCTGGCTGGTTGATCGGCTCCCACTTGAGAGCTCATCTTGGCAAGGCCATCAGGCCCTCGTGGTGGGTGCGCGGAGGCCGGCCCCCCCGGGCGGTGCGCTGCTCCCTAATTGCCTGCCATCCATCACTCACGTCGCCCGCCTTCTACTCCGGAGGCAAGAGCGGCAGGCACTTCAGCCCAATTATCCCAATAGGCCTTTCAGCCTACTGCTGCCTCGGCTCAGCTTCCCCGCGTGCATTTTTGGGTAAGCACACATTTCCTCGCTGTTGCTCCCTCTTGTACCAACAGATGCTGTGACCTCACGGAGATGCTGGGGTCTGACCCTGCTCCTGAACAGAAGCCACATATCCAGCAGCACCTGGAATGCCCAGACGCCGAGTTCTCCTCGTGGTCTGGGCGGCAGGCAGTGCCTCCATTCTCCACACTGCAACAGAGGGGACTCAAGAAATGCTGAGAGGTCAACTGCCTGTCGAGGAGGGCCCAGGAGAGGCAGGGGGCCTGGGGAAACAGAGTCATGGGGAAGGGGAAGGAAGGGAATGTGGCAAGGTCTCAGCCCAACTCCCAGGATGTCGGGCCCAGTGGGAGCTAAAGGTCTTAGGGAAGCAGGGCAGGAAGTGCCCTGGAGGCCCCAGCAGCATAGCCTGGAGAGGCCCAGCCATAGGCCAGGGGTCTACCCCCTGCAGTGTGCCCCCCTCCTCCCCGCATCATTTGCTCCAAGCCATACCCCTAGTAAGATACAGGAGGAGTGGTGGGTCACTGGCGCACGCTAGGTGAACAGCACAGTCGGGGTGGTCGTATCAACGACTGGCTGAGAATGGACACCAGGTGATGGGCATTTTCCAAGGGGGTGCGAAGTAGTCAGAGTAGGACGTATGGTCAAGGAGTGGCCCAAGAACCTTCTGAGGGACAGGCTGGGAGAGGAAAGGGGGGAAGGTCAATGAGAGGATGCTGAACACACTGGACATGTGTACAGACTCCACCTTGGGACAGTCACACCCTCTCCACTCTCACGGCAACGTGACACCTTCCTTCAGAAAGTGGAAGGGCCCTGGGACTGGCTTGACTGTCAGGATTGGGTCTAGGTGGTCTGGGGTCAACATATGTCCCGGAATCCCTGCTGCCAGCTACAGGGCCTCCTGCAGACCCCATTCCACCCCCTGGTCCCTTGATCTTGTTTCTGCCCACTCAGTCCTACCGCCGCCACCTAGACAATAGACCTCCCATTGCATTTATGGACTTTGCGTTTACAAAGCTCTGCAACGTGCCTGAGGAGAAGCCCACAAAGTGGGGAGGGGACTGTACCAAGTCCAAGCAGTTGTCAGTGACCTCTCAGTGATAAGTACGTGGAGCTCTCTATTTTCTTCTCTATATTGTTAGTTCCTAATTTTTCTACAAGAAACACATTTCCTTTGTATAATAAAACTGCTGAACACTAATAACATTCTTCTAGGATCTGATTCTATCCCTTCTATCCTCATGATGTCTTTTCTGACTTGGCCAGCTCAGGATAGTCCTTCTTATTCTGAATTCTTATTAGATCAGAATTTCAAAGGCATAGCCTGACACATTTAACAGGTCAGTGTCTCGTCACCCTAACTTCTCTCTCTTCTTCTCTACCCCAGAGTCCCCAACTTTGGGTCCAAAGAGCTAAAATAGTAAGTCCTATCTGGCTGCTGGCTCCATGCCCCGCTGACCCCCATTCCACATCCAAGGACAAACTCAGGTCCCTTGTGAAGACCCACCACCGTGCAAGGGAGTTTAGAAGCTAAACCTTGTGCACTGCTAGTAGGAAGGTAAAATGGCAAACCTCTATGGAAAACACTACGAGCTTCCTTAAAAAATTAAACAATAGGATTACAGGCCATATGATATAGCAATTTCACTTCTAGGTATACACTCAAAGGAACAGAAAGCAGGACCTCAAGGAGGTATTTGCACATGCATGTTCACAGCAGCATCATTCACCACTTGCCCAAAGGTGGAAGCCACCCAAAGGATGAATGGATCCACAAAAGGTGGCAAACACACACAATGGGGTATTATTTCGCCTTAAAAAGGAAGGAAATTCCAGCTCACACTACATACAACATGGATGGATCTTGGCTATGTTCTGCTGAATGAAATAAGCCCACCACAAAAGAACACGTACTGCATGGTTCCATTTATGTGAGGCACCTAGGATAGTCCAACTCATTGGCACAAAGTGGAATGGTGGTGGCCAGGGGCCGGCGGAGGGCAGGAATGGGGAGTCGTTGGTTAATGGGACAGAGTTTCAGTTTTGCAAGATGAAAAAAAAGTTCCGGAGATGGATGGGGGAGGTGGTTGCACGATAATGTGAATGGTTAAAACGGCCAACTTTCTACTATGTCTGTCTTATCACAAGTAAAATAATGAATTAATTAGTTAATTAAAGAGCAGAGCCCCACCCCCAGGGGCTTCCCTAGTGGGACCAGCTGGGTTATGAGGCTGCTGTTCCCAGGGCACCAGATGCAGCCCGACCTCACTGCTGAGGGCTGAGCCGTCCGAGGGGCCCGCACACGACCTCTCCTACCTCCTCCGAGTCCTACCTGGCAAGGAGCGGCAGCACAATCAAGGTGGGATGAATGAGATAATAACACAAAGGCCACTTCTGTCTATGATCGGTATTGCGTAGAGCTCAGAATACTTTTCTTAATATCAGGTTGGAGACAGGAATGCTAGGTGTTTACGGACCATCCCTCATGTGGTCGGTTGCCGGGAATGTGACTGGAGGTAAACATTTTTCCTCTCTGCCCACAGGGCACACAATCCACCCACAGGTATCTGAGCATCTCGGACGTTGTCGCGAGGCCATTGTTATTCAGAGCCATGCCGCAGCCGAGCCAGACACCAGAACGACCTGGGGAACACAGCCAAGTCCTTGAAGGAGACGGGGAGAGGAGATGATAACCTTAGAAGCGGGAGGTTCAGGAGAGGCTGGGGAGAGAAGGGAAAGGAGGGGGGAAGGAGGGAGGAGAGGGAGCCCTCCCCAGAACCTGCCACTCCCCTACTGTGCGGGGACGGCTGTTAACTCATTTCTACCCCGGGGTCCTGGCAGGTCTTGGGCCAGGCTCCTGAAAATGAGGCTGTGATTTGAGCCAATGGGCCAAGACCCCACACTCCATCCTGAACCCTCCTCAGGGTCCAGACAGATAGGGCCAGGGGAGGAAAGGGTTTCCTCAGCTGAGGACCAGCACCCCCTGGAGGAGCTGGCTCTCTGGCCCTTCGCACCATCTACAACCTTTAAATCCTAAGAGCTCTGGCGTGAGACAGGTCTTTCAGGTATGGAACTCACCCACTATGAACCCTTCCGGCAGTGGAGTGCCCTTCAGAACACTCTCAGGCACGGCTCAGATGTTCCCTGCCCTCCTAAAGCCTTTGGGGTATTGGCCACCCAACCTTGACTCTCAGCTCATACCCGCTCCACCTCCATAGGGCAGTCTGAGGCTACTTCCCGGGTGGGGGGGCCTGGCCCGGGGCTTTACAAACTCCACCCCGACAACCTTCCCAGCACCCCTGCAGGGAGTGGTCCTAGGGCCCCTCTTACAGGCTTTGTTCCTTTGTGGCTTTCATCATAACAGAATAACGGGGCGGCAAATTTTGTAACATCTATAGCCTTTAAGGATGCAAAGTCCTCATGTGATATGTCCCCAATTTACTAATCAATCCACTGTTTGCTGTGTGTCTTCCTGAACAGAAAGTGGGCTTCCCAGTATCAGAGACAGTGTCCTTATTAATTCCCATTGCAATCCTCGTCTCTAAGGCTCAGTGTCCCACGGTTGGAAACAGAGGAAAACATCCACTGAACGGAAGAGTGAGGGGAGGCCACCACTCCCATGTTGTAGATGAGGACCGTGAGGCTCAGGTTAGGTGACCTGCCCAAGTTCCCATGGCTGTTAAGGGGCAGAGAGGGGTGTGCCCCGGCTGCTCAACACAGATACTCGTCTTATTCCACAACGGTGACCTGGTGGCAACTGGGTTCAGGCAGCGTCTGTGTGTACTGTGACCCAGGGGATGTGCTGTGTGCTTCCAGGGCTGGCCCCTTCCCCCCTCCTCAATGTCCTTCCTCCCAAGCAGAGCACTGGGAGCACCCAGCCCAGAGCTGCCTCTGCTGGCATGTGCTAGAGGCCTTTGTCCCCAGAATGGGCACGGCACAGCCCCCCTCTGACCTGGCGCTGCTGGCCGCAGGAGAAGGGAGAGAGGATGGGGAAGAGGGCGCTCAAGCCACAGGTCTGACACCCCAGCGATGGGCCCTGGCCCCAATTGGCCTATCCAGCCCCAGAAGGGCTAAAACATCTCCATCTGTCACTACATGTCAGACAGGGGAGGCTGGGGGCTCCAGGGCGGGGAGGTCTCCAAGGATGCCTTGGCCTCTGGCCCACCTCAATGCTTTGCCACTGGTGGCTCAGCACCAAAGCATCTGACAGGCTCCTGGCGGGTCCTGGGGGCAGATATTCCACTGGGGGTCAGGAAAGGGTGAGGCCACAGCGCAGTGGGGATCTGTTGCCACCCCTCCCTGCCCACCCATTAGTCTCTTCCCCCTCCGCAGATCCGGGCCCCGACTGTCACACCGCAGGGCTGATTTATTTTTCTTGTGGCCTTGCTCTTGGAGGGGGCTAGAGAGCAGCATGTCATCACCCTCTCTAAATATTATAACTCCGCAGAGAATTGACAAACGTGACTCATCACCCTTCCACTCTCCAGCCAGAGAATCCCCAGGCCTTGCTCTGTTGATAGGAGTGTGATAATCATCACAATAATAGCGGTAACAACGATAATCGCTGCTCCCAATTACCGAACACGTGTCCTGTCCAGACACTGCGCTAAGCGCTTCCCTCACACGCTTTCATCTGCTCTTCGCAAGCCTGCTAAGAAGGTATTCTTTTCATCCTATCAGGCAGAGGAAGAGACTGAGGTTCAGAGTACCAGCGCCCATCACTCGCCCCGGTCACATGGCCCCGGGGACAGCAGAGTGTGGCCAACACTCGGGGCTGCCTAACCTCGAGCCCCAGGCCTCATCACTGTACCACGAGCCGGGCCCCCAAGCGCATTTCCACACGACCATGTCACCCCCTCCACCTACTACTCAGCCCTCAACCCAAGTCAAAAGTTCAACCCAAAACAGAGACGAAGCATGCAACGTGCTTCCGTCACGAGCTGCAGCCAGGGCTGTTAACGGAACAGGGAATGGGCCTCGGCGGGCTATTTGCATCTGATTGCTTGTGGCTGGCCTCTGATGTGCGCCAGCCGCCACTAGCCTGGCAATTTCAGAGTCAGAATTATGTCTGTCCCCATGAAGTGGGTGACATCTTGATTTTTCTCTCCTTTTTTCTCTCTGCTGCCATTGATCTTAGCACATCCTGAAACAGAAATACCCCCCGTGTGGCTGGGGGGGGGGTCTGAGTCTTGCCACATGGACATTCGGGTCACCCTGTGATTAGGGTACTGTTCTTTTATGTACCCAGAGTCACAGCCTCCGTGAGAGTGGGTGGGTAAGGGGGACGTCACCCCAAGGGCAGGCCACTCCTTACGGTGGTGGAAGAGGCCTGAGTCAGTCCCTCTGACCAGACCCCCTTGCTGGAGGACTGGGGGCCCAAAGCAATGGAGGGGCAGGAGACAGGGGTGAGAGGGCAAGCACTGGGTGGAGAGACAGTGGTGGCCAGATGTACCAGATGTGTGAGCCCAGCCAGGCTGAGCACCTATGCCTCGAATGCCAAACTGTTTCTGAGCAGTGAATTCTCTGCATCTCCTTTATGTTCAGCTTTATATTTCAGTGGAATCTACTGGAAGGGGGATCCCTGGGTGGCTCAGTGGTTTAGCGCCTGCCTTTGGCCCAGGGCGTGATCCTGGAGTCCCGGGATCGAGTCCCGCATCGGGCTCCCAGTGCATGGAGCCTGCTTCTCCGTCTGCCTGTGTCTCTGCCTCTCTCTCTCTCTCTATCATGAATAAATAAATAAAATCTTAAAAAAAAAAAAGGAATCTACTGGAAGCTCTGCTGCACTGAGAACAATCAAGTCCGTGCTATGTTTGAAACGACACCAGGGCCGGGGGACGGGGGTGGGGGGTGGTGGGTACAGCAAGGACAAGAGAGAAAAGTCCCAGAAAGGGGAAGCTCAGGGCTTCATTTTGTGTTGGGACCACTTGGCGGGTTACTCCTTCCCGTCTGAACTTTGGGCCTCTGAGATTTCTTCTAATAGGGAAGGCTATTTCTTTACGTGTCCCTAGGGTCCCCCAGATTTTAGGGGCTATCAGACCAGAAAGGCCCCTGGTCAGTCCACAGTCTCTCTTTCTCTCTCACACACACACTAGAAGCCAAACCTCTCTCATCCACCTTTTCTGAGTCTCCCCTTGGCTTAGGGGCTCCCCGAGTCTCCTTCCCACAAATCCTCATACACATTCCTTTCTACTGGGCATATAAAAAACACCTAGTAAGGCTAGGTGGGAACTCTGATACCAAACAGCTTTCAGGGGACAGCTGTCCCACTTAACCAGCTCTAGGATCTTGGACAAATTAATCTCTGTGCCTCAGTTTCCTGTGAAATAAAGGTAATAGGAGTACTGGCCTCTTATATGGATTATGAGGACTCAGTGATTATATGAAGTATTCAGAGTAGTGCGTGGCTTAGGGAAGGCGCCACACAAGTACAACTCTGGTTGTGAGCAATTATTCCACCTTATGGGGTCAGAGGTGGGTGTGAGGAGAGGTGGGAAACCAACATGTCAAATCAACCGACTGAGTCCTGGGCCCCACTTCCCTCTCTGAGCTCGGCTTAGCTGAGTCTGCAGCCCCTCGGGGCACCTCCTGGGCAGGCACTGGGCCTCGGCCTTCTTCCTGCCCCTGGCTATGCTCTCCCCTCCTGACAGCGGAGCATGGGTGGGCTCTGGGGGGACTTGGGTACCCCCAAAACTGAGGACACAAGTTGTTCAGGTAACCTTTTTCTTTCAAAGGCTTGGAGTCTATTTTGGAAGATGGATACAGGACACACCGGCGGATGGAACCAACAGTCTTGGATTCCAGGGCACACTTGGGAACTGGGCAATTCCGCCTCAAATTCGGACAATTTCGACATGAAAACTCGGTGCGCCCTCCCTGCCCCTGCGGCCATCAGCCTCGCCTTGAGTGGATGTATACTCACGTGGGCGTGTTATGGTGCATGCACCATAATTTATATCATTCCATTTAATCCCTTTATGAAAATTCAGCCCAAGCCTGCAAAGGGTTCCCTCTACACCAGCTTTAGAAGATTCATGGGTCCGAGATTTTGCCCAGGGAGAAAGTAATTCTCTTGAAGGCAAACACAGCAGCTCCTTTTCTGGGCAGATGGGAGGATTACAGGGCTCTCCAGGAAGCCACGCTGGATGAAGGCCACTGTATCGCTCCGTGTCCCCACGGAGCTCATAAGCAGATTTTGCACTCTATTAGTCTACATCTGTTTGCACATCCCTGCTGTCAGCAGCTTCTGTCTAGAGAAGCAGCAAATGTGCAGCGAGAGGGGCGTGGGCTGTGGGGCAGGCCGACCTGGATGCACCCCAGCTTTAGCAGTCCTGGCTGAGTGACCCTGGGCGAGGATCTTAGCCATTCTGTGCTCAATCTCTAAACAAAGGATGCTGATGAGGGCCCCCACCTTACAGCATGGTCAGGAGGATTAGCAACGAGGTGGGTAATGCCTGGTACCAGTGCCTGACCCACACTGGCTTAGCAGACATGGAAGCTGCTAGATGATGATGAAGACTGAGATGATGACAGGACACATGGGTCCCAAGTCGGCTTCCTCCCTCTCTTGCCAGGCTAGGAGTTTCCCCGACAGCTGGGGCTGCTGCATTCTTTCTCCTCCTCCCTCCTCTAGCTTCTCCCTGCGGCCTCAGCTCCCATCCCTCTGTAATAATTCACTGCACCAACCTAGAGGGTACAGCGTGGCTGGGGCACCCCACACAGCACACATGCCCCAAAGCCACAGACCACCCTGCCGGGCTGTGCTCCCCCAAAGGGCAAGAGGAGGAGATGTTGTCTCCCCAGGCATGCAGTCCTCCCACCCTGCCCTCGCCCCCCAGCCGCACTCGTACCTCACGTTGTCATGTTTCTGGATGTAAATCTTATGGAACATCATATCCTCCTGCTTGGCATTGATGTCTGCTTTCATCTCCATGGCAACGTGACGGGGCAGGACAGACAGCAGGAGCCGCTCCTGGGGAGGGAGGCACGTGCTTTCATCATAGCTCTTTCCACCTGCCTGGCAGTCCCCTGCTTGCCCCACCGCAGGCCGACTCCTCCCCACCCGGGCCCCCATCCACAGGGCCCTGCAAAAGCCCTCAGGCTGGCCTGAAGTTCAAGGAGCTGACATTTAGGTGACAGTGGGCCAGAGTTGTGCCCCCACGGCTACTAGAACCCGGTCTCTCTCCCTGGGAGACCTCCTGGGTTTTGTGTGCCTGCACCTGCACCTGGGGAAGAGCAGTCCTGGTGAGCCTGTAGCACTGAGCCCCCCGGGGCACCCTGCATGTCACCCGAGACTGTGTGCGACCTTGGGCAAATTATTGAACCTCTCTGAGCCTCAGGTTCCTCATCTATACATAGGGATGGGGTGATTAAGGGCATCACGTGAGAGTCACTCAACTCGTCCTCACATTTTCACCGAGCACCTACCATGTTCCAGGCAAGGTCTCTCCTTCACAAATCTCCCAGTCTCAGGGGGGCTCAAAGTACTAGGGGGCACTGAGCAGGGGTTGCTGGGCTGGGAATGGGGTGGTCAGGGAGGGCTTCGTGGGGACCAGAAGGATGAGGTTGGGACTACTCCATTTCCACGATGGGGACAGTAGCCCGGGAGAGAGGGAAAGTGGACTCTGAGAAACGGAGAGAAGCTAAGACCTGTTGGAGAGGAGGCGGGAGGGAACAGGGAGGGGGCCAGGGTCACACTGTGGAGAGGGGTCCCGACTTCGCCTCCCTCCTGCCCTCTCCTCCCAGGCCTTCTTGCTGCAAGAGGCCCAGCTGCCTTGGGATGGGCGACCTCGCCCTGCGCCCCAACAGCCCACTACCCACGCCAGGCTGGCTCATGGACTTCTCCCGCCTGAGGCCTTTCACCCTGGCTGGCCCAGCCCTCCTCATTCTCCCTTCACTCGTGCCTGTCACCAGATCCTGGGCTACCCCCTTGTATGACCCCAAGATTCCCCTCCTGCGCCTGTGTCTTTCTGGTTTCTCTCCCTCCTCCTGCCGCCCCCCCAGCACATGCCCACCTCTCTCCTCTTTCTGCTCACTCTCGCCCCTGAGAGCACGCACCCCTGCCCGTCCCCTCCTCCTCCCTGTCCCTACTTCCAGGCTCCTGAGTCGCCAGCTGCCCGCCGGATGACTGGCCGCTACCACCGGGACACTGCACCCCAAGCCATACTCACTTTCCCGGGTTTTCATTCCCCAACGGCTCTTCAAGCTCCCTGCCTTTGCCCCCTGCCTTTGCCCGTGCCGCCTGCACTCTCCGGGCCACCAGGTCGGCACCCCACCCGTGTAAGTGCTTTTACCCTTCAGAATGTCCCCTCTGCGCCTCATCCCTCTCCCCTTGGCCCGGACCCGTCCAGCCCCAAGCAGGTCCTGGGATGCAGACGCAGACTCCGGTCCTTCCTGCTGCACGTCCACCCGCACCGCCTACATCCCAGCCAGAGGGCCCCTCCCCGGCCTCCCCGCTCCCTGTATGGCCCCCGTCTCTCCAGTACACTGCCTTTGTTGTGACACTCGCCGGTGCAAAATCTCCGGAGCTCCCCCCGGTTCTGGATTCTTCTGGAGCTGGTGAGCCCACCCCGCTTTATTTTCCACTGCAAGCCAAGACCCCCACTCGACCCGCCCGCTTCCGGCACCTGGCCTGCTCCCACCAGCCCGGGCCTGGCTGCCTTCTCATCCTCCTGAAGCACCTCTACCGTCCCAGCCTCTGGTTTTCGCATGTGCTAGGCCTCCTTCGGGTCCCACCCCGGCGACCAGAGCAGGCCCTGCACCAACTTCTGTGTCCCAGCTTGCTGCCTCGGGTCCATCCTCCACACTGCAAGCCAGTGCGTGATCTTTCTAAACATACCCCTGACCCCATCGCTGCCCTGCGTAAAACCCGTCTATGCTTCCTGAAGCTTCCGGAGCCAGCCCACAAGCCCAGCCTGGCCTCAAGGTTTCCATGATCTGGCTCCCGCCTACCCCTCCCTGTACCCGGCAGGCCCTGAACTGTGTTCCAGATCCAGAGCACCATGGGAAGCTGCCCAAGCTCCTGGCAGGGTTTCCTTGTCTTCACACACAAGCCCCTCAGCTAGGCTCACCATCCTCACATCCCGCCGCTAATCCTGCCTCAGGCTTCCCCCCTTCCCAGTAGGAGGGTCCTGGTGCTGCAGAGCATCCCCTTACCATGCAGGGTCTGCCTCTGGAGCCCCCGATCACTCAGGGTTTCGGGGGGCCTGCTAACCGGGCCTCCCTGTAGTGCATGAAGTGAGGTGCCCCTGAGGACGGAGCTGTGTTACGCTCAGCTCCACAGCCCTCAGCCTCGGGCCTGGAGAACACTGGTAATCCATGCAGGGTGCTCTCTGTGGGTTAGCTTGGTCTCCCTGAGCATCAGTGGATGTGGCCCTTGAGGGCCACCTCCTATCTCCTGAACTCTCAGTTCCTGGTGACAGAAACACAGAGTAAGGGGCAATCCTGTGGAAATACAGCACAGCTGGGGGACCACGTGCCATCTACTGTTTATGTCCATGAGAGACCTTCCTACATTTATAACCACTTCTGGGGCTGCGGGTCAGGAGGGCGGGGGGGGGATGGCTGGGGAACAGTGCTGAGTCCTGCCACCAGGTGGCACCTCGGAGTGCCCCCCAAGGACCCCCCCCAGGGACCCAAGAGCAGCACTCTCTGCAGAGGGTGGGGGAGGCCCGAGAGCCACTGGGCTCTGGCGGGGTGAGGAGTGCCTGTCCCCAGGAAGCACGCCTCTCCTCCCTAGTATCTTGGCTCAGAACATGCTAAAGCAAATGGATTTTCTTCCCCAAATCCCTGTGGATTTGCTGGAATGTCCAGCCTGTCCAGGGCCAGTACAAGGAAACCATGATGAGCTGTAAAATACGCATTTTACTGGAGAAGGAACAAGGCCCAGAAGTGAGAAGGGACACTCCCTGACACAAAAAGAGAAGGAAGGTATCCCGATGTCAGGCGACAGATACCAGGGCCTGGAGCTGGGATGAGCTGGGGGGCCTCTGAGGCATGGAGGGGCTTAGGGTAGGGAGCAGAAGGGCAGCAAGTTAGACAGAAAAACACGGTAGGAGAACCCAGGGACACCGCTGACCATGGGGCTGTTCAAGAGCCGGACCAGGAGTTCTGACGGGGCCAAAAGAATGCCTGGGGCCAGCCAGGCCTCAGGCTGGACAGCATGAGCTGGGGACCTGGCAAGGCACACCGGCCACAGCAGCAGGGCTGGACGGCAAGCAGGAGAGGCCACTGGTGGGAGGGGTGGGCTGCGCTGGGGAGATGCTGCAGAGCTTCGCCCCCTGGCTTGGGCCTGCCCCCGTCACGTAACTGCTTGGGGTGCGTCCAGACGGAGTCAGAGTCAGACCCTCTCACACTGTGGTCACACTGCTGTGCGCCTGGGGCGCCCACAGCGTGCTCTCTGGACAAGCGAGGAGGCCGTGGGGGGCTTTGTCTCCCTCTCCCTGAACTCAAAGGCAGCAGGACTCCACTTGTGTCTGTTGTGTAGACACGGACATAAGAAGACAGGAGAACCCGCTTCAGAGTAACTTCATCACTGAGAGCCACGCCAAGCGCCAGTCCAGGGGGGCCCTGTCAACCTGCTGGCCCATCCACACTCTCCCCTGGGGTCACACAGCCCCGTCTCTAGGGCTCTAGTCCGTGTTTTTCAGCTCGTTGTGTCGCAGAGTCCCCAGAACGCATCTGGTTCACACTCAGGCGAGGGCACAAGGGTCCTGCGCCCCACCAGGATGCGGGGCAGCCAGGCAGGCGGCTAGCCCTCGGTCCTTGCCCGGCCGTCACCCAAGAGAGCACAAGGGGCAGCTCCCCCGGCCCCAGTGCTCACTACGAGGAGCCCTCCAAGTCTGTGGCCCCCATGAACGGCCTACTTCCCTGCCCAAAACTTCTCTGAGAGCGGCGTTTAGGGTGAGACAGGACCACCATCCTTCCTCTGAACCAACCAAACCCCAGAACTCGGCACAGATAAAGAGCTTAAGGAGGGCGTCCCAGGGGCTGTAGCTCTCACCGCTCTAACTCATCGGCACTGGGGAGGGCGGAGGGCCCCTTCCCGTGCCCAGGGTCTGGGCTGCTTGGCCTGTCGGCAGCAGGGGAACATGACGGGGCAATGGGCAAGCACTAGGGTAGAGCTCTTCCTCCCAAGTCTCCTAGAGCATTCCCACAGAACCAGAAATGCTAGGCTCCCTCCAGGGAAAACATTCCCTTCTGGCTTAGTCCCTGCCTGGATGTGGGGTGGGGCTGGCGGCTACACGCAGCGCAGTTGGTGGGATGGCAGGCAACTAGGCAGAGGCAGGCCTTGGGCCACGCAAGGACAGGAGGGCCTCACCCACCTGTTGCTGGTTCTCCCGTTGCGAGTGGAGCCGTGCCTGGATGCATTCCCGGGTCTCTTGGAAGGCCTGTCTCTGGGAGACCTCAGCCGGGTAGTGGGTACAGACACCCACGATGTTGGTGCAGGAGAAAATGAGGACATTGGAGACGAGCTGCAGAGGGAGAGATGAAGACACGGAGCTGAGGCCCGCAGTGGGCACCAGTCGCTGGAGCCCCAACCCTGCCCCCCCCCAGGCCCCACGTTAGCACACACACCCACCTGCGAGCAAGGACACTCACCCATGGCTGACCACAGGGAGCAGCTAAGCAGGATAGGTCAGGCTCTCTGACTTCCTCGAAGCCCAGAGCTTGGCTGGCCTGTGACAGGTTGTGGCCCTAAGGAACCCAGTCTCTGAATAATCATACTGTGCATGCACACAGCACCAGAGACGAAAAGGTTAGGCATACAGGTGATGCTGTGTATGCACTGGTGGGGAGGAAGCAGGGGGGAGGTTGCAAGGAAGGTTCCATAAGGGTCACGGGATTTCATTTTTTGAAAGCATGATAGAGTCCAGCACAGGACAAAGGACTGCCCTTTTGCAGAGAAGTCTGAGATGATTATCGTTAATGCTTATTATTCCCCAGGGATCACTGAGCTGAAACAAGTGCGTGCTGTCTACCCAGGAGATACCCAGCAGTGTGCCAAACCCTCTGAGGTCTGGGAGAAGGCTAAGGTCCTGGGGCCAGCCGGGGTCAGGGTCAACAGCAGGTCCTGTCTCCTCTTCCTGGGTTTCCATTCCTTCTCTGCACCAGCCCAGACGCCCCCTGACAACTGCACCATTCCAGCTGGCGAGCATCCACCATCGCCCTCTGCCCCACACTCCTGCCCTTCCCCGTGCCGATGGAGGTGCATGTGTGGAAAAGTACTACTGCCCCTCAGGTCGCGGAGACAAGGTTGGAATTCTTTGGAAAGGAGCATTTACTGAAAAGCTAAGGGAAAGAGAACACAACACTACACACACACCCCACAAAAGCAAGATCACATAGCACACTTCAGATCCTAAATTTGCTCAGGATCTGAGACAAACGTTTTCTTGGCAGGTCCAGCTAGCTACTGGGATATCTGGGTAAACAGATGCTGGTCCTGCCCTTGCCTTGGGCCATGCAGGACAGAAGCCACACAAAGATGTTCAGGCTTCTAGGACTCCATCCCTCCCTCAGCTTGATTCTTAGTCGCAGTGACGAAAGGGAACCCCAATTGGCCTTGGCACTTTCTGCTGTAGCTCCGGAAGCCCTCTGGACTTGAGCTGCTTGGTGTGACCTAGCAGACAGCCCCACCCTCTTCTTCCAGGGGCCTCTCTGTCTCTGGAACCTAGAAGTCCTGTCCTTCCCTCTGGTCTTGTTCGACCTGAAGGCTTCCCCCCACCCCCAGCCCCAGCTCTGAGGCATCCTGACCTCCACTCAGGGTCCTCAGCCAGTCCAAGTCTGGAGGCCATGTGGGCTCCCTGCTGGATGTGGGGCTGTGGTTACCTGGAGACACCTATACCGCTCTACCATGACTGTCCTGAGCCGTGAACAAAAAGAGACTTTCTCTTTCCAATCTCTCAAAGTCCTGCTCTCTCCTTGGCTGCACAATAAATTCTGGTTTCCTGGCTGCAGGACACTGTGAGCTCGCCTCGAGCACTTCCTGGATATCTTCCAGATGCTTCCTGGATGTGCCTTCGGGGAAGGGGCAAACTCAGGTTACTAGCTCCACCAACTCTGATGATGACTCATAACTCCCCCAACCTCACCTGAATCCCATCCACCTCAGAACTGTCATTTTACATAAAAACATGGCAGAGAAAAACACAACCTACTCAACACAAGGAAAGAAAACCCCCTGTTCTATGAAGCTTATAATCCAGGTGAAGAGATGAGGGGTCAAGCCTGACAGAGAACTGGCGCTAGGAAGCAGAAATGGTCTTGCACCAAGCAAGAGGGCAAGGAATCATGAGGAGGCAAGAGGAGAACTTCTGGGCAAGCCAGGCACATTGGGCCTGGGATTGGGGCATAGTTGGCAAGTCCGGCAGGCACGGGAAAGGGTATCCCTGGAAAGAGTATCCATGACGCTCAGGTTTGTGAGGTACTCAGGGGTCCTTGAATAAATAACTCAGGCTCTATGATCCTGAGGGGAAGTCCACAGAGAGAAGATGGAGCTGGAAAGGCAGATAAGAGCCAGACTGCAGGGGCATCTGAATGTCAGGCTGAAGACGCCTGGCACAATTCTTATACAACAGGAACATGAAGGACTACTGAAGGAAAGAAGAGCAAGATGAGCACGTCAGCTTCACAAAGGCTCATCAAGGCCAAGAGCAGCAGAGGGAGTCAGAGATAGGTCAGGAGGCTACCACAGAAGTCCAAAGACTTCTGCATGAGGCTGGGGGCCAGAATGCAGAGCTGACTCAGAAGGAAGAGCCATAAGACCAGGGCAATAAGGTTCAGGGAGCAAGAGACTATGGCCTAGAGTATTCATCATGAGAGTGACTCTGAAGGGAGACCTGGATGACAAGACTTCAGAAAGCCACTGGGGACCACTGAGAGAGAGGTAAGGAGAATGAGGTGAGGAGGTGAAAGCTGAAGGAGCAATCTTCGGGGAATGCTGGAGAATGTTCTAGTTAGGGAATATCTTTTAAAAGGAGAAGAAGGGGCCAGATGACTAAAAACAGGAAAAATTGGGAAAGAGAAATGAGGAGCTACCCTCAGACAGGAAAATGTATCATGAGAATGCAACACGGCCAAGTGGGGTTAATCTCAGGAACAGAAGGCTGGTTCAACTTTGAAAAATCAATGTAATTCACCATATCAACAGACTAAATAGAAAAACCATATGGTTATTTCAATAGTTACTGAAAAGGAATATGAAAAAATTCTACATCAAGGCAAGATTTAAAAAGAAATCTCAACAAATTAGGAATGGAAGAGATCAATAGCATATATAAAAACCTATAGCTAATGTCATACTTAATAGTGAAAGGCTGAATGTTTCCTGCTAAGACCAGGAACAAGGCAAGGTCGACCCCTTTCATTACTCTTACTTGGCATTGAGGTTCTAGACTATGCAATAAGACAAGAAATAAAAGGCATACGGATTGGAAAAGAAAAAATACAACTGTCTATATTTGCAGAAGACATGTAGAAAATCCCCCCCCCAAACTCTACAAAGTAGCTACCAGAATTAATAAGCAAGTTTAGAAATACAAGGATATAAGATCACAGGATACCGGGTCGATATATAAAAAGCAACTGTATTTCAATATGTAAGCAAGTTTTGTTAAAAGCTATAGTCATAAAACTCAGAAGAAAACATAAAAGTAAAACTTCATGACGTGGGATTAGGCAATGATTTCTTAGTTTGACACCAAAAGCACAAATGAAAAATAAATGAATTATACTGCATCAAAATCAAAAACTTCTGTTCTTTAAAAGGAACAAAGAAACTAAAAAGACAACCCACTAATTGGGGAAAAATATCTGCAAATCATAGATCATACTTTTATTTTTTTATAAATATATAAAGGCACTAAAGAAAGGACCATCTTTTCAACAAATGGTGCCAAACAATTGTCTATATGTAGGACTAACTCAGACCTCCCAAAATACATAAAAAATTTACTCAAAGTGGTTCATGGGCCCAAATGCAAAACCTGAAATTGCTAAACTTCCAAAGGAAAACACAGGACTTTGGGTTAGGTAGAGATTTCTCAAATATAACAGCAAAACCTGATCCATAAAAGAAATGATAAATTGATAAATTAGACATCATCAAAAATAAGAGCGTATCTCTTCAAAAGACACTGTTAAGATAATGAAAAGATAAGCACAAAATGGGAGAAATTACTTGCAAATCACATATCTGATACAAAGACTTGTACCCAGAATTCATAAAGAACAAAAGTCCACTATAAGAAGACAGCCCGCTTTTTTTTTAATTTTTTTTAATTTATTTATTTATGATAGTCACACACAGAGAGAGAGAGGCAGAAGCAGGCTCCATGCACTGGGAGCCCGATGTGGGATTCGATCCCGGGTCTCCAGGATCGCGCCCTGGGCCAAAGGCAGGCGCCAAACCGCTGCGCCACCCAGGGATCCCGACAGCCCGCTTTTTAAAAGAGCAAAAGATCTGAATAGATAATTCATCAAAGAAGATATAAAGATGACAAGCACTAAGAAAGATGCTCAAAATCATTAGCCATTAGGGAAATACAAATTTTGAAAAACAACAAGATACTGTTCAACACTATTAGAATGGCTAAAATGACAAAATGAAAAAGAAAAAACAGGTGCCAACACAGGTACTAGGAAGGCGTAGCAACTGGAACTCTCAGGCCTTGCTATGAGAAATGAAAAACGGTAGAGCCACTTACGGAAACAGTTTGGCAATTCCTCAGTTACACACGTATGACCAGCAACCTCACGCCTAGGTATTTGCTCAAATGAAATGAAAAGTTAAGTTCACACACACAAAAATCAGTGCAGGAACGTTTATGGAGTATGACTCATCTAAAAAAGGAGCGATCTAGGGATAACACACAACATGGACCAGTCTCGGACACATGCTGCTGAGCGAAAGAAGCCACACTCGAAGGGCCATATGATGGCATATTTACATGACATTCTGGAAAAGCCAAAAAAACTGGAAGGACTGCAACCAGACTGGTGGTTGCCAGGGGCCAGGGAGAGAGGCTGATGAAAGGGCCAGCGGGAGGAAATGTTTCCAGGTGATAGAACTGTTCCATATGTTGATTGTGTTTGTGGCTACACATCTGTACACCTCTGTCAAACACACAGAACTATATACCAGGAAGGGTGGATTCTACTGCTTGAAGTTACACTTTTATTTTTTTTTAATTTTCATTTATTTATGATAGTCACATTGAGAGAGAGAGAGAGAGAGAGAGAGAGAGAGAGAGAGAGAGAGAGAGAGAGAGGTGGAGACATAGGCAGAGGGAGAAGCAGGCTCCATGCACTGGGAGCCCAATGTGGGATTCGATCCCGGGTCTCCAGGATCGCACCCTGGGCCAAAGGCAGGCGCTAAACCGCTGCGCCACCCAGGGATCCCTGAAGTTATACTTAAAAAAAAAAGAATGGGGGGCACCTGGGTGGCTCAGTCGGTTAAGCATCTGCCTTTGGCCAGGTCGTCATCCCAGGGTCCTGAGATCGAGCCCCATGTTGGGCTCCCTGCTTAGCGGGGAGCCTGCTTCTCCCTCTCTTGTTCTCCCTGCTTATTCTCAGGAAGAAAGGGAGGAAGGGAGGAAAGGAGGATGGGAGGAAGGAAGGAAGGAAGGAAGGGTGGGTAAGATGTGGGAAGGACTAAAAGAGAGAGCATGAAAGCCAGCGAAACAGAGAAAGAGCAGCCTTTCCTCTCTCGAAGGCCAGAAAGGGACCGGAACCTATTTTGAGACATGACCCCCAAGGTAATTATCAACTGGCTGCTGGAGCATCTCGGTCTTAATCCCCGGGCCTCTCCTCCTGTAATAGGACTCCTCCTGCAGCCAAAAGGCCAATAGCAACAGACGGTGCAAATCCAGGTAAAATGATGCCCAGTAACCCAATAGGGGTCCAAATGGCTTTGCTGAGCTTACTGTGTCTCTGTGTCCCTCTCTCTCATTCACTAAACACGAAACAGGGAGAGCAGCTAGTTACAGGGTGCTGGGGTGTGAGGCTGGGGTGTGAGACAGGGGTCTTCGACGAGGTCATTGGGAAGGCTGGTTTCCGCAAATTTCACCTGAGAGTGAACAAGAAAGAGACCAATGTGTTTGTTACACACACACACACACACACACACACACACACACCACTCACCCAAAAAGCAGAGATCTGTGCCCCAGTTCTCACAGATGCTAAGGCTCCTGTGCAGACACTAATGTTATGAATGGAGAGGAGGCATCAGTAAAATCGGGTGGAAAGCCTTCTTCTAGGAAGGAGTTTGTGGCTTAAAAATGATCTCACACTTTGAGCACCAGGGTCCAAATGCTGACTGGCTTTCTTCTCCACTAAAAACAATTCTCAGTCATTGAGCCCCTCGCAGACATAGTAAAAGTATAAACCTTGTCCTTATGTAAATGACTTAATTAGTAAATAATAGCAGGTATCATTCACAATAGCAGGGAAACAGGCCTAATTAAGGGTTTGCTGGTTTTCCTTGCATCGACGTCCAGGGACAGATCTAACCACATGGAACACGTGCACGAGCGTGTGTGTGTGTGTGTGTGTATGTGTGTGTGCGTGTGAACACCTACACCAGGTAGCGTAATGAGCAGACCTTACAATACAGCAAACCTCATTCCCTGGGATTCACCTCAGCATCTGCTTTTAAAACCAGCCCAGCAGATGGTTTGGGCCCAGGTGGTCTGACGACCACAGTGGGGCAGAACTCCTACTAGAAGGGAATGTCTGGAATTCTAGTCTCTGCGTGGAAACCCAAGGGAGATGCCCATGAACACTTGCCACTCTGGAAGCAGGGGCGGAGGTATTTCTAAAACCCCAGCACTTTGGGAAACCCAATTTCTCACTGCCTGCAGGCCGCAGGTTTGATTTGGCCCCGAGGGTGAAGTCACGTTGCCCCCAGTGTGTGCAGTGCCTCCTTTTTTTTTTTTTAGTGTAAGTATGCCCCATGCAATATTGGGAACATATTTATACTAAAAAATCATTTGCTGTTATCTGAAATTCAGATTTAACTGGGCAACCGTATTTTACCTGGCATTCCTACGAGGGAGCCTTTTCAAACCTGCCCTCCCCCAATTCTATGACAACCCTCTCCCCCCGCCCCGCAAAGCCCTAGAACACTGGGTGTGACCCAGCTCCCACTCCACCCCACTCCCTCGAGATCCTCCTCCAGCCTCTGCAGATCCTGCACACACAGACCACAGTGCTTCCTCTTCATGTCAAACTCTGAAATCCCCTCTGTTAAGTGCCAGCCAAAGCTGGGAGCTGATTTTCCAAGGCCACCCGTCCAGCCAAAGGGGTCTAGACCATCTCTGGGCCCCAGCGGGCCCCGCTGCTCTGGGTACTTAGGAAGGGAAGGAAGGTCCTCTCCTGGGACCCAAGCCCTAAAGACAGGCACAGACCCTCCCCTGCTAGTCTTTTTTCTATTTGCAAACACACCAAACCAGCAACCAAATGAGTCCCAGATAAAAGGAGCTGACAAGCCTGACAAGAGTTTCTACTGCCTGCCCCGGATTTCATTTGTTCTACACGGTGGTGGTGGGAAGCTCGGGGGACCTCAGTGGAATCCTATTATGATACAAAATACAATAAATCAAGGAAGGATAATCTTAAATTATATACTCCTGGAAGTCACATCAGCTCCGTTCCTTGTATGCTTCACCGAGCTCAATGAGGTGTTAAATGGCTTTTTAAAAAATATTACGTATTTTTTTAACTTTTTAAAAAAGTCACAGTGACGCCTCTTAAAAATTTGTCCCTTCCAAAGAATGGAGCCTGCTGTATACTTTTTTGGGGACCAAAGCCACATTATCTCTGCTTTAGGGGCTTTCATGATAGGATCCTCTTTCATGGAGGTAGTTGGTTTATTTCAATGGCTCTGGGCAAACACGCCCAGGCTCTCTGCTGTCCTCATTCCCATGGGGTCCTGCCCAGAAGGCACCCCCTCTTCTCCATTCCAGCGAGGATCTAGGTGCTCAGGGCTTGTCAATCGCTCCTGCTCTGAAATGCTCTATGTCAGAGATCCCCATATCCCTTCACATCATGACGCTTCCTGCTGCAAAGCCTGCCATGACTCCCTATTTCCAAGAAGATAAAGCCTCCATCTCAGCACTGGCACTAAGACTCTACAAGCCTCATTACAGGCCACATTCCCCTTCTCATCTCCTACTCCAACCATGTGACAGGGCTACTCACTGTCTCTGGAAAATAGCAATCTATAATACGATTCTAAAAGTATAATGTTTATTTAATAGAATTTCGCTGTTACTACAAGCAGGGCATGAAAGATGAACAAATCAATAATTAGCATCTGCTTAATACATTCTTAGGAAAGGCAAAACAGACTAAAATGTGAAGAAAGACAACTATCTAGGAATGACCGGGCTCCTCGATTTACAGCTTTAAAACACTTTGCACATGCACGATCTCACTGACTCCTCTTCACTTGCTGCCGAGATAAGCAGGCTGGGTGGGTATCACCCCTCTTTCACCAATGAGGACACCAAGGCTCGAGGCAGGAGTCCTGTCTGCAGCTCCCCGGCACAGCCGCAGCAGAGCCAAATCACAGATTCTCATTCCAAGAGCAGAGCTCATCCTACTCTACTGACTAAGCTGTTATTTATCCCAACCTAATTTAGGTCTCCTTTTGCTTTACTCTATTTAATAAAGAAACACTCGACTTTCACTACCGTCCTAGGTGCCCCAGGCCTTCCTCATAGATCCAGGGCACATAAAATGCTGATTAGGGACCTGCTCCCGGCTACAGCCTCCAAAACTCGCTCTCTCCAAGGAACCACCACTGTGGATGAGAAAGCCCACCCTGTGCCTTGGTGCGGCCAAACCTTTCTCTAGTCCGGCTTCCCTTAATTATTTTTCATCGAGATAGAATTTCTGTACCATAAAATTCACCCTTTTAAAGTATGTAATTCAGTAGTTTTAGTGTATTGTCAAGATTCTGCAACCTTCACCACTATATAATTCCAGAGCATTTCAACATCCCCAAAAGAAATCCCACACTCATTAATCACTGCTTATTTCCCATCTGCACCCCCACCGCCAGCTCCCGGCGGCCCCTAATTTATTTTCTGTCTGGATGGATTTGCCTGTGCTGGACACTTCATATAAACAGAAGCATATAATAGGTAGCCTTCTTGTCTGCTATTTTCACTTAGCATAATACTTTCAAGACTCATCTCTGCTGTGGAATGCATCAGTTCTACATTCCTTTATGGCCACATGATATTCCATAGAATGGACATACCACATTTTGTTTATTTATCCATCCATTACGGGAATTTGGGTTATGTTGCTATGAACATTCATGGGCAAGCTCTTGTACAGACATATGTTTTTAGTTCTCTTGGGTATATATACCTTGAAGTGGAAATAACAGACGTTCTGGACTGAGTATTTGTGTTCCCTCGCCCCCAAAATCATATATTAAAATCCTGAACTCCAAGGAGATGGCATTAGGAGGTGGGGCTTTGGGGGAGCTGATTAGGTCATGAGGGTGGGATTAGTGAATGGGATTCATGCGCTTTATAAAAAGAGATCTAGGGGCTCCTGGGTAGCTCAGTCGGTTAAGTGTTGTGGGCTTAGGTTACGATCCCAGGGTCCTGGGATCGAGCCCCAGATCGGGCTCCCCGCTCAGTGAGGAGTCTGCTTCTCCTTTTCCCTCTGCCCCCGCCACTCACGCTCGCTCTCAGATATAATAAGTAATAAATAAATAAATAAATAAATAAATAAATAAATAAATTCCTCTTAAAAAGAGAGAGAGAAAGAGGTCTCAGAAAGCTCTCTCTAATGCCCCTTCCACCATGGGAAGATACAGTGAGCAGATAGCCATGTATAAGCCAAGAAGTAGGTTCCCACCAGACACTGAATCTGTTGGTGCCTTGAATTTTGGACTTGCCAGCATCCAGAACTGTGAGAAATAAATGTTTGTTGTCTAAGCCACCCACCTTACAGTATTTTGTTATGGCAGCTTGAATGGACCAGGATGCTGGGTCACATGATAAATCGATGCTAAACATTTTGAGGAACTGCCCAACTGTTTTCCAAAGTGGCTGCACCATTTTCTACTCCAACCAGAAGTATATGGGGATTCTGATTCCTCACATGCTCCCCAACACTTGTTTTTGTACATCTTTTTGATTACAGCCATCCTAGGGGGAGTAGGGTGGTACCTCAGTGTGGTTTGGATTTCCTTACTTTTTTTTTAAGATTTTATTTATTTATTCATGATAGACACAGAGAGAGAGAGAGAGGCAGAGACACAGGCAGAGGGAGAAGCAGGTTCTATGCAGGGAGCCGGACGTGGGACTCGATCCTGGGACTCCAGGATCACGCCCTGGGTGTTTAAACCGCTGAGCCACCCAGCCTGCCCTGGATTTCCTTACATTTTAAAGCAAAGAGTGACAATAACAAGTGAGATAGTTTATTCTGTAACTTGAACAGCTGTGCCTTTAGAGATGATCACACTGTACACTTTATATTTGTCATCTTTGGTTACTTATTCCTCAGAAGACCCCAGAACTTGTATACCTATTCAAAAGAGAAGCCACAGCTTTCACAGACTAGTACTCACTTGAGCAGGATACCCTCTTTAAGTCACTGAGCAAACACTGATTGACCGCCCAGGGCAGAACACTGTGCTGGGGAGGAGGGCGCGCGGGTCTCAAAAGCTCAGCCTTGGGCCACCTGGCCCCTGCCCCCCACCCCAGGACTGCAAGTTTGCTGACAGAGGCAGGCACATGTACAGAAGAGCTGAGAGGACATGAACACTACAGGCATTGCGATCTTCAACGCCAAGTTAGTTTCACACACACTCAGTTTGCAAAAAATACACACTCAGTTTGCGACAGTTTTAACATGAAGTGTTTTCTAAATTAACAAGAAATAAATAGAACTTAACAGAAAAATCAGAAATGCAGACGTGCAAGCTATTCAGAGAAGTAAAACTACAAATGGCTGATGAATGCATGACACACACACACAAAATGTGAAACCTCCCTAGCAAACAAAGAAATACAAGTGAAAATAGTATTCGCCTATTAAAACTAGCAAAGTTTTTTTTTCATGGTAATAATATTAGCAAGAATGCAACAGAACAGACACCTTCCATCCATCAGTGGGGAGGAGAATGGTACCACCCTTCTGGAAAACAATTTGGGAATATGGATAAAGAGCCTTAAACATGTTCATACTCCCCCCTCACGCTCTGGTGGTGAGAATATAAACTGGTGCAGCCACTACGGAAAACAGTATGGAGTCTTCCTCAAAACATTAAAAATAGAAATGCTGTATGATCCAGCAGTTCTGCTCCTGAGTATTTGCCCAAAGAAAATGAAAGCACTAGTTCGAAAAGACATACATGCCCCTATGTCTCTTACAGCACTATTTACAAAAGCCAAGATATGAAAGCAACCCAAGTGTCCACTGACAGTTGAACGGATAAAGAAGGTGAGGTATAGGGACACCTGCATGGCTCAGTGGTTGAGCGTCTGTTTTTGGCTCAGGCTGTGGTCCCGGGGTCCTGGGATTGGGTCCCACATCGGGCTCCCCGCAGGGAGCCTGCTTCTCCCTCTGCCTGTGTCTCCGCCTCTCTGTGTCTCTCATTCATAAATAAATAAATAAATAAATAAATAAATAAATAAATAAAATGTTAAAAAAAAACAGAAGATGAGGTATATATACCTACAATGGAATATTACTCAGCCATAGAAAGAATGAATCCTTGCCATTTGCAACAACGTGGATGGATCCAGAGGTTCTTATGCTAAGTCACATAAGCCATTCCGAGAAAGACAAATAGCATATGATTTCACTTACGTGCAGAACCCCAAAACCAAGTGAACAAACAAACGATAGAAGCAGAAACAGACCCATAAGTACAGAGAGTAAACTGATAGTTGCCAGAAGTGGGGGGTGGGAGGGATGGGCGAAAGGGGTGAACGGGGGAAGGAGGTGCAGGCTTCCGGCCGCAGAATGAATAAGTCACAGGGATGAAAGGTACAGCAGGAGCAGGACCGTCAACCGTATTACAATCACATGGTGACCGATGGTGGCTACAGCATGGTGAGCACACATAGTGTAGAGCCGTCCAATCACTGTTGTATATCTGAAACTAAGGTAACGTTCTGTGGCAACTGCACGTCAATTAAAAAATAATATGTTTATACTCTTTGACCCACAAATCTCTGCTACACAGAAACTCACTGTCCTGGGCAGGGCTTTCCATGCTCGGGTGATTACCGATTCAGAGGAACAGAAATGTTGAAGAACTAGGGAGGAGTTGGGTAAATTATGGTGCTTCAGCACCCTGAAATAGGTCAAGGCCTCTGCAACGTTTTACTTGAAGAATATTTAACATCACGGGAACTTTTCAAAATCTAATGTCAAGTGGGGGAGAAAGAGAATACAGAACTGCATAGTTGACATGATCCCAATCTAAAAATATACACGGGTTAACAGTGGTAGACCGTCTCTAGGCGGCAACAGGATTGGAAGGATCTTTTCAGACCCTTTTCTTTAGGCCACTGAAGACGTTCCAACCTTTCTATTATATGTATTACTCTTTAAAAAGACTAATGATCAATTTGTAGTAAAAAAAAAAGGGGGGGGGGAATACACGGCTTTTACTGTGAGCAGGGCAGGCTGTAGGAACTTCTCGGCTAATAGATCCAGGCAATTGGGGGCAGAAACTGCATGAATTAAGGGGTGGAGGGACTTTGAGGGGGTGCAAGGTTGCCTGGGGAACCCCAGGAAGTCGATGCTGACTGGAACAGAACAAGCTAGGGGAACTGGCCAGAGATGAGGCAGGGTTCACGGCTACATCACAAAGGATGTCCCTGCCCCGGGGAAGGAGGAGACACGTGACCCAGGAAGCATTAAAACTCTTGGTGGCTGTATTTCCAAAACTAAAAAGTATACTGAATTCTCAATCCCTAACATGTGTATTCACTAAAGAAAATTTCCAAAAAAAAAAAAAATTCCATTTACTACCCAACACGGCTAGGGTTAACTGATTTATCCCTCTTTTTTTTTTTTTCAGTCTACTCCGTTTTGGTTTTGTTTTCACAAAGCTGTCACCTTACTGCTTATAATTTAATGTCCTGCTTTTTTCATCTAACATTATAACGTAAGTCTATCCCCCTCGTTATTACAACTTCTAACACTGCAGCGTTTCCGTAGGAAAATGCGATCAGAGCTACACTTTGGGGATATTCATTTCATGGCTGGGCAGGAGGCGGCAAAGAGGAAGGTGCTAGAAGAGGTCAAACAGAGAGCTGGGCAAATGGCACAGACAAGGAGGGGCAGAGCCTGGGGGAGGCCAGGCGCCCTGCGAAGGGGAAGGAGAACAAGTGTTCGGGATGTCCCAAGCAAGCAGCTCAGAGGAATGAGTCTCCAGGGAAGGGAAGAACTTTGGTTCTTAATCCATGCAGGGAAGTCCAGGGCAGGACTGGCTTCAGGGGAGGGGGGTGCAGAAGGGGTAAGACAGTGTCATAAAAGCTAAATGGAAGGGAAAGATTCAAGCAAGAGTTGGAGAGCCCATGGTCAGGGGCTGTGGCAGAGGCTGAGGATGAATCAAAGGGTGTCAGGGGTCCCACGGGTGACCTCAGAGAGGAGGTAGGAGTCCAGACCACAAGGGTGTAGGACATAGGGGCGGCGAGGGGGCCAGTAGGGAAGGTGGTCTTTCCCAGGATGCTCGGGAGAAAGCACGGGTTCCAGCTGGAACGGATGCAGCAGGGAGCGGAGGACAAAATCCGCCAACAGCAGGGCAGCAGTGCATGATGGCACCCACCAGCCACAGGGCACGAGCACCTGAAACGGGGCTCGTCTGAGCGGAGACATGCCCGAAGCGTGGAAGTCACACCAGAGTCTGAGATGTCGTCTTACATTCATTACATGTTGATGCGATACGCTGGCTACATGGGGTGAAATAAAAAATACTGTTAAAACTTGTCTCATCTGTGGGTTTTTTTTTAATTTTCTGGCTACTGGAAAAATTAAAATGATGTATGTGGCTCTCATTACATTTCTGTTGAACAGCAGAGCTGGCCATAGAACAAAGGGGAGGCAGGTCAAGAGGGACCTGAAACTTGCCATCATCAACAGGCTGATTTGCAAAATAGCCAACTGGTATTTTGGAAAACTTGACAATCGGTGAGTCTGCCTAGAGCCCCACCTGTGGGCCTCAGAGAGACTGGCCTCTCTCCCTGTCCTTTAGGGGGTCTTTTCCCCCAAGGCTCAGATTCCTTCATCTGCCAGGCTCCGGACTCATTCTGGATGGTGCACTCCACAGCAGCCACTCCATCTGGCTCTGGGGGGCCTAAAATGTCACTAAAATGTCAAGGAGAAAAGGGAAGAGGTGTGCAGGAGCTGAGGCTCGTTCATAAGACCCCAACAGATAAGAAGATTTCGGATGGGGGCCCAGGAATAGATTGAAGCATCGGGACTATCTAGCACGTCATGAAACTCGGGGGGTTTGGGAAAGTATATGGATTTAAAGCCAGGGGGAGAAGGGGCAGCCTGGGAGCAATGAATGAACGATGATGTCTGGAGGTGGCTCAGTCTAGAGAAGGGACTGGGGACTTAGGAAGCTAAGTTCTCATCCTGGATTTGCAAAAAAGAAAAAAAGGAAAGAAATTATGTGTGTATATATAAAAAAACTGGAGAGGCAGTGGGTGCTGGCCCAGGTCTCAACCACGGAGCAGCCACAGCCTGAGTCTCTGGATGCTCAGGCCGGACACTTATCCTGACCCTACTTCCATGAATGGAGATGCCACTCACAGGATTTTCTGAGAAATCCCCTTTTTCAAATATTCTGGTCCCAGTTCTCCGGGAATGCAATGGAAGGCTCAACACTGCAACACAGAGCCAGCTGGTTACATCTGGAAGCCCTATAAGTCTCCCTTCTGACCCGTGCGGGATCCATGGGGAGTCCCAGAGGAGGCGGGAGGCCTTCAGAATTCATGTCAGGCAACGGCCTCCCCACCCGCCAAGGTGCAGGAATCACATGCAATACCTCCCCCGCCCAAACCAAACCAAGGAGGCAGGTGGCGGGGGAGGGGACAGGGGTGCCAGAGAGGCTGGCCTGCTCCGAGTGCCTTGGAAAGCCTTTCTAGAGAAGCTGGGTGGTGGGTCTGCTCACCCATAAACTGCTCCTCGAGCACTTCTCTGATCTCCGGGGTAAGGAGGAGTTTGTTTTGTGGCCTGGCAAGAAGTTTCGTGGGCTAACAGTTTATTTATAATCCGGTGCAAATGAAATCTCTCTCCTCCAAAAATCTCATCTCTGAGAACAATTATCCAGCCCCACCTCCAAGGTCCCCCACCCTCAGCTTCCTCCTCCCCCTTCCAGGAGAGTCAGACAGGCTTTCATTGTTCCAGGTGAGCCGTGGTGACAGATGAGGATGATGCCAGGCTGTGTGGGCGGAGGGAAGGGGCTGACAAAGCTCTGGAATCGGATTCAGGGGGAGAGGAGAGAGCACCGCCACACACAGACTTCTGGTTGCCGCCCTGCACAGGTGACGTGCGGGCTGTCCTCGTGCCTCGCCACCCGCTAACCTCCACCCACCCACACCTCCTCCCTCCCTCCAGGCCTCACCTCCAGGGCCCATTTTAGGTCTGAATTGGGAAGGAAAACAGAAAAGCTCAAGAAAAAGTGAAATTGCCATTAGCCCGCTTACCTAACCTTGACTTGGTGGTGGGACACGTCACGGGGACGCGTCTGCCCGTGTGGAAGGCATGCGGCGCGTGACCCAGGGCAGGAGGCAACCTGAGCCTGCCCTGCCAAGTGCCTCAGCAGGGATTCGGGGGCTCCCCAGGCCTCCCCGGAGACTGCCTGCAGAGAAAGGCAGGGGGAGAAGACAGCCGGGGCACTAGGCTGGAAGTCAGGGGACCTGGGTGCGAGCCGTGTGACTTTGGGCAAGTCCTATCGCCTACTGGGATCTCGAAGCTGAGATGGAGTGGAGGTCACCTGCTAATAAAACACCAGGGCCAACACGCTACTGGTGTGATGCTCCGTAGTCGGGCTGGCCGTGCGGGGAGCGGCCTGGGCGGGGGGCGCTGGAGGACAGCCCCACGGGGCTGGCCATGCCGCCTTCTGCGCCCTAGCACATCCCCTCCTCCGGGGGAGCAGACACACAGCAGGCACCCGTAAATGCTTATTACACGAATAAGTGGATGGAAAGGAAGTTGAGGGCTGCAGGGAGCTTTCAAGGCCTTGAGGATTCCAGCTCACATCAGGCCGCCAGCAGTCCTTGCTTCCGACACTGTACAGCGTGAGGCAGGAGGGGCGGGGTACAGGACCCCCCCATTAAGCGAAATGCAGATGACACAGCCAAAGATGGACAAATGAACCCAGCACGAACAGCCACGCCACCAAGGGAGGGCCTTGAGGTGGCGTCCATCAGGGAGAGGAGTCGGGAGACGAGTCTATGCGGCCCTGTGAGTGGGCTGCAGGCTCTGCTGGGCTGGGAACTGGATCTGGGTGTCGTGCTGGGGACTCCCTGACTGGCTGGCTGGCCCTGGGTCTGGCCCTGGGAAATCCCCAGAGGCCGAGCCCGTGAGTGGGGGACATCACGTGGAAATGGCACATGAGGCGAGCTGAGGACCTGGATCCAGGTCACCACAAGGCCAGCCCTTCTCCTGCCTGGCTGGGCCACCTCAGCAAGTCCTCGGAGGCCCATGAAGTTTTTTCTTATGTAAAACAAGAGAAGGTTAACCCCTCGGCTCCCAGCTGCTTCCCAAGGGCCCTGACGTCCTGGGAGCTTTCTCCGTGGTGGGACTCAGGGAGAGAAAACCAAGAGTTGGCCCTGGTCCGGTTGCCACTCACGCCCAGCCATTCTACCAACCAGGGCTGGCACTGACGCCACGAGGTATGAGGAGTTAGAGCTAAGTCCTCCCCTGGGGCCAAGAGAACATACCTGGGGTGCCGAGGCATGAGCCTTTAAACTCAACTATGACCGGTGTCTGCCTGTAAAAGGCACCCAGGAGGAAGAGCGTGGCAGACATTTATTTGCAGACCCACCCCGTACCCTCCAGAAACATACTCTCAGCTCGAGGTCCACCTGATGAGCTCTAGGTTATCCCACTACCACCCCTCATCCCGTCCCTTTCGAGTAGATCATGGAGATTAACCTTTTTATTTTAAAAATACATTTTTTAAAAGGCTTTGGCAGAGATTGTGGTCTACCTAAATCCATTCTCCCCTTCTTCCAAAACAACACACAGGGGCCGGGCACGCAGCCGCCATCCTTGGGGCCGTATGATGATGCTCAGGTCAAAGGGGTGAGAGTGGAAGTGGTGTGTACAACTCTCCATCCGCAGACAAGCCCCTTGCTCTACCTGGACTCACACCTCTTTGCTCTTTCTTCTGGAATGGAACCCGGACAACTTCCAAACCCAGCTCTGACCACACAGACGGGGATAATGTCCTTGTAGGTGGTGGAAGAACCCCATGGAACTGGGCCAGGCCACTTGGACTCCACTCCCTGAGAAAGAAACTCTCAACTCCTTAAAGCCACTGTCTCTTGGCGTCTCTGTGGTACACAGCTTGGCCTTCACCCTAATATAACTGCAAACAGCCGAGGTTTCAAGTTCTGAGCATCCAAGGGCAGCCTAAGCCCATCCTTCCTCCTCCTCTCCTGATACTTGCTCCAGGACAGAAGGGAGAAGCCACGACATGCAGAGTGCACGAGATGAAGGAAGGCAGGATGGGGTTGGAAGCGTGAACACGAGAAGGCCACTTGAAAGACGGTGCAAGGTTTCTGAGGTAGTGGTCCTCCTGACAAGAGCTGGGCCCGAGCCCAGACGCCAGCGCAGAGACAAAGCAGACAGAGGGGCTGGGTTCTCAAGGGCGGAAGGAGGTGTAGTGGCTGCACTCCACAAGCTGGGAACCAGAGGCCCAGGGGAAAGGAGGAGCAGGCTCTGCATTATCTCAAGGTGAAGCATGGTGTGGGGGAAGTACGTGGGATCTGGTGTCCGAAGGCCTGGGTTCAGGTCTCAGTTCAGCTACTTATAGGACAAGTGGTGGCCACTGAGTAACGGCCCCTAGTAAGCCCGAGATTCTTCTATAAAATAAGGACGTACTACCTACTTCTCAGGGACTGTTGGTCAACTAAATAGGGCAATAAGATAAAAGGTCCGAAAAGCAATTACCTTCCACTGCCTATCTGGGGTTAGATGCAGTCCAAGCAAGAAACTGAGAACCCTGCCCAGTCTATCCCCAGTCCCTGAGGGAAGTAGGGAGGGGAAGGACATGGATCGGTATTTGTCAAGTGTCTTGAAGCACCTCCAGGGAAGGTGACCAGACCCGCGAGGGTTCCGGCCTGGGGCCTCCCGGCGCTGTGCACCTGTGGCCCAGCCTCTCTCACCCAGGCTTGGAGGATGGGCAAGGGCTGGGGGCAAGCCTGCTGCTCCCACACCTGCTGGGCAGTGCCTTGGGGGCTCCACCCATGAGGGGAAGAAGCCCTCAAAGACAGGGACCCCCTCTGCTGGAGAAGGGGCTCCTCTCTTCCATCCAGTGGCCTCTTCAGGCTCTTGCCTGGGGAACACAGCCCTTCACTAGAGAGACCACACGTCCTTTACCTAAAAGCAGGGAGCTGGGAGGCATCTGGAGAGCCTCTAACTCAGGAATGAAAGCAAAGACTCAAGCTTCTCGGGAGGCTCTAGCGAGCCGCCAGGCCTGCCAGGGAGCACGGGCTTTTGAACACCTTACGCTCCTGTCTGATGGGCCCGGATCCCCATACAGCGAATGTAGGAAAGCAAAAGCCATCCGAGTACCTCGCCTCAGGAGTGGCTGGGCCTTGGGCTCAGACTGAGCTGGGGAGAGACAGTGGGGGTTTTTGCAGAGGTTGGGGCAGGGAGGCCCCTGAGGTCTGTAGTGGGACTAGCACCGTCCACGGTGCCCCCTCTCACCTTTGGGCCCATTTTCCCCTTTCTCTTCTACAACTCAACTTCCTTCCTTTCTTCACAAGATGATGTGAGTTGGTGGAGGAAAGTGAACAGAAATTCAGCGCTTGCCTGGCCCTGTAGGCTGTCCCTGAAAGCCCCAGCACCACCCTCCGATGAGCCCACCACACAGATCCTTGGGCTCTCAACCGGTCTGGCCAGTGTTCCTCTGCCAAGGGGCATGTACAAAATCCTTTGTCGTCTCCTAAAGGTCACCTCCTGTGCCAGCCTGAAAGCTCTGTCTCTCCCTTAGTTTATCCTCATTTTTCTGCTACAACGTTGACCTCTCTTAGTCCTGGCTGCTTATACCCACCCCAACCCCACTGATAAGCCCTCGCCTCCTCACCTCTCCCCAAAGACTCTGCACACTCTCCTCTGGCCCCCAGAACATAGGCATTTCCCAGTAATGCTGTGGGATCTGAGAAACCATCACGATGCCCTGTGGGTCAGAATCTCCACCCCCAAATGACATCACCATCCTGGGAGCACCCAGACCTGGGGAGCCCGGACAGTGTTTTCTCCTCCCCATCTAGGAGGAGCAGAGTCCCTCCCAGGGCTGAGGTGGCTGGAAAGAGTCTTAGTCCTCAGTAAGGCAGATTGGAGCAGAACCCAAGCCAGCAATTCCAGGTGCTCTCGTTCCCGGGCCACGTGCCTGTACCTGGGATGACAGAGCGTGCCAGCTCGAGAGAAGAGGAACACAGCGGCTCAAGCTCGGCCGCCAAAACCCCTGTGTGCCCCCTGCCCCACACCAGCCACAAGGGCAGGAAAGCCTGGCCAGGCTCATGGCTGGCATCAGCCAATCCTGATGGTCTGCTGTGGATCAAGGGCTGCACGGGAAGGAAGCCTGGGGTGCATCCTTTGTAGTCACCTAGTTGAAGCAAACAATCGCTCCCCTAATAAATCAGCTTTGCAAGTTTGAATGTTTGTCAGCAGAGCTTTCTTTTTTTTTAATTTTTTTTTTAAATTTCTTTATGATAGTCACAGAGAGAGAGAGAGAGAGAGAGGCAGAGACATAGGCAGAGGGAGAAGCAGGCTCCATGCACCGGGAGCCCGACGTGGGATTTGATCCCGAGTCTCCAGGATCGCGCCCTGGGCCAAAGGCAGGCGCCAAACTGCTGCGCCACCCAGGGATCCCTCAGCAGAGCTTTCTTAAAGAGGGCCACAGCTACAGCAGAAGGCAGAGCCTGGCAAAGCCACCCTGATCCTGGGGAACCTGAGCCCTAACAAGCAGAGGAGAGGGCACAGGTGCTCAGAAAGGTGGGCACTGCGACACATGGCCACAGGCTGTCCCACAGCAAATTACTAGAGGGTTGGCCAGGGAGCTCTCTGGGTGCCAAGACCACCTCTCACAGAGCCCCTAAACCCCACACAGTGCCTGGCACGTGGCGGGCACTTGATAAACGTTTGGTGAGCAGGAGCGTGGGCAAACATGTCAAGGCATGACTGGCTCTTCCTAACCACGGCCATTTCCAGGCAGCAGCTATGTACATAAAGGAATACAAACCAATTTGACCTCAGTATGAGCTCAAAATAATTAAGAGAGGAAGTCTGCTACAAATCATCCAGTGCATTCCAAGCGATCAAATGCATTTAGAAATCCTCGGCTGCTTAGTATTAACCATGCACACTGGCTTCCTCACTTAATGCAGCTAGCTGGACGGACACCGGGAGGGATGGGGAACTCTCTTGGAGTCTAGCAGTCTCAGCTGGCTGCTCCGGAGCCAGAACAGGACCGGGAGAGTGAGGGCTGAGAGAGGGACAGATCCTCCCCACATCATCCCGGCTCTCATAGCAGTGATGCCCCCCTGTCCTTCCTGAAGGGCAGTTGGGACAGAGGTGCTTGTGAGTGCCTCAAGCGCCAGCACAAGCCACCTACACCAACACCAAGCTGCCACCTGGCACTTGCAGTGCTGGTCTGGTTTTCATCAGTGATTCTTGCTGAGCCACGGAACTTGGCCAGGAGCCCCTCAGGTAGCACAGGACCAGGCCCGCGGGAGCACAGGCCCCGGGCTGGACTCCAACCCCATTGCTACCGCAGTCACTCGGGAACCTTAAGACACATCTCTCGACCTTTTGGTGCCTATAAAATCAGGACAGGACTTCCCTGCATTTGATGGAGACGTTTCTACTGATGGTTATGGTCAACTCCCAGCTATCCATTTTTGAGGAATCAAATCAGTATGTGACTGGCCCCATGAGACACGCCACGGACATTCAAGATGTGGCCCCTGCTCAAGGCACGCTCAGTTTAAGGTGGAGAGCACAGGAGAACCCACGTGAATAGATGACGAAGAGCAAGACGGCAGGTGCAGATCTGCAGAATGCAGATGTCTCCCGTGGGCCACAGAGGCCAAGACAGGCTTCAGGGAGGGGCCAGGTTGGCGTGTGGAGCTGAACAGAATTCAGACAGGAGGGGAAATTTTCACATGAAAGTGACAACCCTGAATAATCATAGCATGGCCAGGGCAGTGCAGAGGCCACCCGGCAGGATCCGAGAGTGACAAGACGGCGCTGCGTATTCAAGGGGCTCAGAGGATGAACCACTGTCTACCCAAACGAAAAGCTTGGTGTCACAGCCAATAAAGGTGGGGGTAGGGTGGGGAGAGGAGTTTCACGATGAGATAATATTCAAGAACAAGCAGTGTCCACCGAGTGCTTATAGCATGCCGGTGGGACCTCCTTTGGTCCTCATGACGACTCACCCGTTGGGGGCAGGGGGTGCAGTTAAAAATTCCCATTTTACACACAGAGAAAATGAGGCCTAGTGAGGTCAAGCAACGTGCTCAAGGTCACACAGGTAGGAAGTGGCTAGCCATCGTGCAACACTGCTGCTCTCCATCACCAACAAGGAAGAACCATCCGTCTCTAGCCGCAAAGAAGGGCGGACACAGGGATCCCTGGGTGGCGCAGCGGTTTTGCCTTTGGCCCATGGCGCGATTCTGGAGACCCGTGATCGAGTCCCACATCGGGCTCCCAGTGCATGGGGCCTGCTTCTCCCTCTGCCTTTGTCTCTGCCTCTCTCTCTCTCTTTCTCTGTGTGACTATCATAAATAAATTTTTAAAAATTAAAAAAAAAAGAAGGGCAGACACAGAGAGGTCTGTAGGGGAGGGATGCTGCTGCATCAGGGCGATAGATGGACTGGAGAGAAGAGACGAAACCAAGAGACGCCATGAGGGGACTACGGACAAAAGCACCGACTGACCCACATCAGACCCAGGAGACTTGAACGTTCAGGAGACCGAGATGGGACAGTTGGGCAGTGTACCAGGTATGGAGCAGGTAATTTTGGACTGAAGAGTGGAGAGCTGCCCACGCAGTCTCCTGGTGAGGGGGCTGTTCTCCCACACGGCCTAACCTCAGCTCCAGCTCAGGCTTTTTCAAGTTAGCCCCCCCACCCAGGGTCCCCCCTCTCCCAGTGACACCCCACCCCTACCAGAGTCCCTTCTCCAGGGCAGTGCATCTGTTCCCAGGGGAAACGGACCAGGTCTGGTTAGTGTCTGTTCACTGCCACGGTGTCCAAAGCGGGAGACGTACTGTGTCCAAGTCTGTGTGTGTGAAAGCATTGCACGCATGTATCAAGATCCTGCAGATATAAACAGCTCTACCTCTGAGAAGGAAGCGTACTCTCATTTTTCCTCAGTGGACGACAAACAGAGATAAACCAGGCGCTGAGCTTTCCTAGGTCCCGCTGCCAGCAATCGCAGCCAAGAGGGCTTTCCATGGGGTGTCCTTCCTGGAAACTCTGGGCCCCCACAGTCAAGTGTCAAGGCCTCACCCCAGCTTATCCTGTGTCTAGGCGCAGCCACTCTTCTGGGACAGGCCCCTCTGTTCCCAGTTTTCAGAGCAATCTGGAGAGGGAAGGATATTTACGACCCAGGGTCAGCAGACATCGTCTCGTTCTCCTGAGAAAGAATGTCTGCAGTTAAGAGTTTGCCCCAAGAATGCACGAAGGGCCAGAGGGATGAGGCCTGTGGCAGGCCAGCCACCCTAAGGACTCAGCGTCTACTGAGGTCCTACTGCGTACCGGGCACCTGGCGTCCGGGGGATGCTGGATGGGGCACTCACGTGGCATGTGGAAAGCTAGGGGTCTGGGCAGGATGACCACGAAGGCCCCGAGAAGCGAACACCCTCTTCATCTGTCCACGTGAGCATCTGTTCTGGTGACTCGTAGGCACTTGCCGTGGGGTTCCTGGCCGGGCTCCGTGCAGGCCTTGAGAGTGACAGTGGGAGTCCTGGTGGTGACGGTGACGTGCGGGTTCCTAAGGCCAAGACTGAATTCTCTCACAGCTGCTTGGGGGCAGACCTGGATGTCCTCGAGCCGCCCGTTCTCCAGGGCAAGAGGCTGCCTGAGGTCCAGGCGGGACTCAGGGGCTGCCTGGCAGGACCGTGACTGCGGTGGCCCAAGGTTTGGAGGCCCACAGGATCGAGGAGCAAGGTAACCCCCGTGGGTGGGCACGGTTCAGCTAAGCAGGCTCCGGACCCTGACACTTCTGTAACAAAAACCAGAATTTTCCCGAAGACTGCAAGTTCTGCCCAGGGCCAGGGCCTCCCAGGCCAGGCCATATATTTTTGAGAAATGCCTCATTAGGGGCAGGAGACGTTTGTTTCTAGAGGTCTTTCCTCCAGGAGAGGCCTGGGGACCTAATTCGCTAAGGGGAGCTCACAGGTGGCCACTGGCCAGCCCGCCTGCCATGAGCATGCCCAGCGGGCGCTAAAACACGGAGCGGCGAACCCCTCGGCCTTAGCCCCAGCGCCCCCAGAGCAGAGGGGGGCTGAGTGAGCTCAGAGGACCCACCGGCCAGGAGAGGCTGGAGGAGAGAAGTCTGGGCAAGCAGGTGGGAGGAACCAGCGCCAAACCCTCACCAAGGAAAGGGCAGGAAGACGACGTCTCACAGAAATATTCCCAAAGCCTAATTTTAGACAATAGCTCCTTTCTCTATCAGCATTCTTCCCAGGATTAGGATTTGCATCTGTTGGATTCCCATCAGCCCCTGGGGAAGTTTCATTCTCTGGGGTTTCAAGCTTGGGGTGCTTTCTAACCCGGCTGACGCAGACCAGTGGAGACAGGCCCCAGCAAGGAGAAGGGGAGCCTCAGCCCGTGGCCTTTCTAAAAATCGTGTGCGTGTCCACCCACGCAAACCCTGCTGTCCGCCGCCCGCTGACAAGAGCGGAGCAGACAAGAGCTGCAGCTCCACACAGCAGCCAAGACAATCTTTTCAAAACACAAATCTGACCACGTAAACTACACTTCCTCTCCCACTTCAAACTGATAACGTCCAACGTCTCTCAGAATAAAACCCAGTAGCTCTGCTACGGGGGTTCGGGGGTTCGCGTCCGGCCTCTCCAGCCTCTTCTCACACTGCTTTGCGCTGTCACTACCCTGGAACTCAATCCCTGCTCTGACCTGCCACGGGGTTTTTGCATATGCGAATCCCACCTCCAAGAAAAACCCCACTGCCACCCTCACCCCTCTTTGCATAGTTACCATCTACTCTTCCTTTAATCTTTTTTTTTTTACTTATTTATTCATGAGAGACAGAGAGAGAGAGAGAGAGAGAGAGAGAGGCAGAGATGCTGGCAGAGGGAAAAGCAGGCTCCAAGCAGGGAGCCCGATGCGGGACTTGATCCCGGGTCCCCAGGATCAGGCCCTGGGCCAAAGGCAGGCGCCAAACCACTGAGCCATCCGGGCTGCCCTCTACTCTTCCTTTAGACGGCAGCCAAATAGTCATCATCCTCTGATTTCCCAAAGTGGCTGTGCCCACCCCCCCCCACCCCGACTGCAGCCACGGGCGCATGTCTCCTTCCCTTTTGTTGTTTGCTGAGCACAACAGAAGTGTTACCGTTGCCAGGGCGACTCCTCATCGGAGGACCACGTCCCTACCGGACTGATGGCTCCATGAGGGCAAAGCCCACCTGCTCACCACGGAACATCAACACCTTGCACAGCGCCAGTCGCAGAATAAATGCTCGAGAAACACCGAACGAACGAACGAATGAATGAATGAATGAATGAATGAATGAACGGATGCTCATTCTCCAAAGCTAGATCCACAGATTACCCTTGGGAACAAAGCTGAAGAGCAGCTGGGGGCACGGCAGCCACGTGCTGGCCTCTTCACTTCCTTCTCCAGCCTGGCCACTCAATGCTCATCTTCAAACTTCAGACCCCGAAAGGGCCAGACGTTGCCCTTTTGGAGCCCCACGCAGGCCCGAGCCCGCGCACCAGGCAGCAGTGCAGCAGGGCCCCGGACTGCCGTGTGCTGCTGGTCAGGACGGGCCAGGCCCTGCGCAGAGACCAACACACCCCGAAATCTCGGGACTTTACTCCTGTACGGGCTTAGATGTGGCTCATGAAAGACGTGATATGGGCCGAGTGCTCTCCTCCCTCTGGAGCACGTGGCCCCCTGGGTCACTGCGGAAGGACGGGAGGAGGCTGCGGACTGCGCAGTTACCTTCATGGGCCAGTCCTGGCCATGCCACACACCGTGGTGTGCGCGGCTTCCACCCACATTCCACAGGCTACCACCCGGTCGCTCATCTGGCCCCAAACCCACTCTGAGGGAGGCCGCAGAACCCATGAAGAAGGGATGGTGTGGAGAACACACCCCCACCACCGTTCCACTGCTCCCCATGAGGGCTACTTCTGCCCACAGTCCTAAAGTGACCTGTAGCCTCCACTGGCCAATGGCCCCACGTCCCTAGTGGGAGGGCAAGGCCTCCTACCCTGAGATGCTATACAGAGCAGGAGCCCAGTTTCCCAGAGCAGAGAGAGATCAGCAAGGGGTCTTCCAGATGGGTGTGGGGCCTGCGTGATAATGAAGACCACACCCTGGTGGCCCGCCTAGGCCCACTCCTCCCATCCTGCGGGAGGGCAGCCTGACACTGTCCCTGGGATGCCCCACGACCATGTTGAAACTTTGGGTTCTTATCCTGGTCGTCGGCCAGAAATGCCAAAGGAGTGCAGGGGCAAGGGGACCTGGCAAGGAAAGCCACCTGCAGCTGAGGTCCTGGCACTAGCCGGATTGGCCAAATGTCTTTAGCTGTCTATCATCATGCCTTTGTTCCCTGAAAGGTAAAATGAGGAAAGCTCAGCATCTGCTCCACCCTATGGCTCAGGGTTCGCGGGGCAGATCCAGGAAGAGAGGGTTAGGGAATGACGTTCAGATCAAAGTGACATCAGTTATTCTAGAGCGAGTCACCTAAAGCTCCAGGGCGGCTCCTTCTCTTTGGCCAGCCTGTGGCTCGGTACGACAGGCCTAGGCTGCCGATGCTCTGTCCCACACTCTCATTTTCCAAGCATCCTAGCCTGGTTTCCAGGAAGTCAGGCTGAAATTCTCCAAGCGAAGTGAATTCCTGGTCCCGGCCGCTTCCGTGTTCCAGGGCACACAGACATGGCATCAGACACGGCAAGCATTCACTTCCAACATTTCTCTCGCCCACCCCACAGGTGCCCACTGTCTCCAGCCAAGGGACACAGCACCACTCGTAGGCACTCTGGGATCACAACTGGTCTTAGGCCTGCAGAGGTTCTGGAGCTGGAAGGAGGGTGGGGTTGATGAGGGATGGTTTGTACAGAGGCTCCAGGGTGGCGGTGGGGAGGAGGGCCCCCACAAACCACTGTGAGGCTGAGCCTGGGCCCAGGTCCCTAGGGCCGAGCCCTCCCCTCCAGGAGGACTTCTGAGACAATGCTCTTGAAATAACACAGAGTCTCTCCACTCCGGGGAGGGGAGCCTTAGGAGGTAAGAAAGGAACAGACGCCAAAGGGGGCTTCAGGCCCACAGAGCAGGTGAGTTTTCAAGAACTTTAAGAGATTTAGAGTAATTGCTGCTGCTTAGGGTGGGGGTACGGAAACGGGGGAGACGGGAAGGGGAAGAGGTGTGAGAAGCGAGTGGGTGAGGCAGACAATGAAGGCTGTCAGGAGAGGCTTGTGTGACAGCACAGAGCGTGGGATGGGCGTGTAGGTGAGGGTGGGGTCGACTCCCAGGGGCTCAGAGAAGCAGGGAGTTCGGCAGGGGGTGCTCAGTACCTGCAAAGGTGAGAAACCCAGCCAGGGCCCCAGGTCTCAGCCAGCTTCTGATCGGACTGCCTGAAGGAGAACAGCCCCAAGAAAGCCTCTGAAACTGCATTGGTCTTTCCATGTAAGGATCTCCCCACGGGTCTCTGGGTTAACTCTAGTAGATCACCCTCACTTTTGCAGAAAAAGAAACAGACTCAAAGGAGAAACCAACTCAACCCCAGGCTGCACAGATGAAATAAATGCGGAGTCAGAATTCAAATCTGGGTCCTTTGGGACGCAGCCAAACATCCTGGGGTCTGAACACCCCCTCCAAACAACGGGTCAGACTCTCCTAGCTGGGACTCCTTCTCTAATTAGAAGTAATCCTTCTCTGGCCTGGCCTCCGAAACTGTGAGTCCAGGCTCCAGGTTTGAACATCTTGGTCAAAGAAGCCAGAAAAATCCCAGTTACAGTTATCCACTCCATCAGCATGATTAACAACCACAAATATGTACATGAGCCATGAAAATGGGCAAGAAGCTAAAGTCGCTGAGTAGGAAGATGAATCTAATGCCCTCTGCTTTCAAGTGGATATTCTGGTCCTTAAGGGAAAACCAAGCTGTGAGCACCTGGCATTGGGGATTGCAGACCCTGGGCCTCCCAGAGGAGGAAGTGCAGAGAAGAGGTGCATGGGGCCTGGGTGACAAGCTCTGTGGGCCTCATCTACCAACCCAAACCTGGCCCTTTACTCGCAGTCCCTGTTGGCCTGCTCTCCTGGAATCTGAAATCAGGGAGGGCGGGCATGCACCCAAAGTGCCAGGATCTGGGGTCCCCACCTCCGACCCTCCTCAGATCCCCTCCTCCCCCCACAAGAAGTGCAAACAGCAAGTGCCTCTCAGGGTGGTCGCCAACATTACTACTGTCTGAGAAAGGGCTGGGCAGAGAGGGACCGCAGAGAGGCAGGTCTTTCCCCTGACTTTCCCCTTCCTTTGCTTTGCTCCAGGACAGGGAGGGGAGCCAGAGCCCCCAGTTAGCATTATCAGCGAGAGGTCAGCCGTCTGTGCCCAGGAGACAGCAAGCCTGGCTTCCATTTCTGGCCTCTCTGCGTCGTGGTGTGGCTTTGGGCAAGTTGCTGAAACTGTGTGTGTGCCAGCGTCCTCACCTGCAACAAAAGGATGATGGTGCTTTCCCATAGGGTGGTTTGAGGATTTTATAGGCATTGAGAAGTATAAATGGCTAACGCTTTTTTTTTTTTAAATAAAAGGAGTGTATTATGCTACTTTTCCATTACTAGAGGACAGCAGCTCTCTCCTTTCTAGTAAATGCCAAGAATTTTCTCAGCTCCCTCTCCTCCGAGCTGAGGTCTCAGTCCCATTGCACCCGAATGGCGGGGGTAGGGTAGGGGGGTGGGGTAGGGGGGTGGGGGGGGAGCTCACCATCTGCTTTCAGCCACAAGACCACCGTCTCCATTCTCCTGGGAGCCTGAACCTGTGGCCTGTGCCACAGGGCTTCACAACACCAGTCCCAGAAGCCTCTCCCCAAAGGAGAGGGGGGAGTGGGCTCCGTGGCTGCAAGTCGGCCCGGGAGACGCTGGGTCACATCTGCGAGGCGTGTGACCTGCGCAGCCGCTCAGCTTAATGCTCTGCTGTTTTCCTCTCAAAATTCTCAGTGCTTTTTAGAACAGGGGACCTCACGTTTTCCTCTTGCACTGGGTCCCGCAAGTTACATAACAGGCGTGGCAGGCTTTTCCACCTGTCTGCCTGCAGCTTCTCCTATCACCCCCTCAAGAGGCGCCCTGGTCACCAGGCTCAGCTCCCTGTTTGGGAGCTTCCCTCCATGTGGAGGCTCACCTGGATGCCTAAAGCTGCTCTCTTGCTTCCACCCTCAGCCCCTTACAGTCTCTTTGCAACACAGCAACCAGAGGATCCTTTTGAAACAGGAGTCAGAATCATGTCACCCCTCACTCAAACCCTGCAGCAGCTCTCATTCCACTGAGAGTAGAAGGCAGGACCCAGTCCTGACAGGGGCCCCTTGAGGACCTTCACAGTCTCATCCTTCCTTTCCCTTACTGACTTCTCATCTGGGGTCCTCCCTTTGCCTCCCTCCACTCCAGCCACACTGGCTGCTTTCCTCTTCTGCAACAAAGCCACCAGCCAGGTACATTCCTACCCCAGGGCCTTTGCTCTGATTGTTCCCTCTGCATGGGACACTCTTATCCCAAATATCCTTTCTTTTTTAAGATTTTAGTTATTTATTCATAAAAGACACACAGAAAGAGGCAGAGACACAGGCAGAGGGAGAAGCAGGCTCCATGCAGGGAGCCCGACGAGGGACTCGATCCTGGGTCTCCAGGATCACACCCTGGACTGAAGGCGGCGCTAAACCGCCGAGCCACTGGGGCTGCCCCCAGATATCCTTTCTAAAAAGAGTTCCAAACAGGTCTTTGATGGCAGAAAAGTCCTCTAAAATCATCTCTATGCCCTTGTCCCCAAGTTGGACTGTACTTAATCCGGTCTTTTGAAAAGCATGGAGCCTTGGTGAGAACGTGGAGAAATTGGCACCCTGGTGCACTGGGAAGGGGGTGGGGTAGGGAAAACGGTGCAGCCACTGTAGAAAACAGTATGACAGTTCCTCAAAAAATTAAACATAGAATTACCAGTGATCCAGTAATTTCACTTTGGGGCATACACTCAAAAGCACTGAAAGCAGAGACTCCACTAAGATATTTGTACACGCATGCTCACAGCAGCATTACTCACTGTAGCCAAAATGTGGAAACAGCCCAAATGTCCATGGGTGGGTGGAAGGATAAACAAAACATGGTACACGCATACAATGGAATAATATTCAGCCTTAAAAAGGAATGAAATTCTAACACACGCGACAAGATGGATAAGCTTTAAAGACGTGACGCTAAGTGAAATAAGCTAGACGTAGAAGGACAGATGTCGTATGATCCAACTTACGTGAGGCAAAAACCAGGATGGTGGTGACCGGGGGCCGGGAGGCAGGGCGGAGTGCGGAGCTGTTATTTAATAGGTACCGAGTCTCTGTCTAGTACGATGACAAAGTTCTAGAAATGGATGGTGGTGGTGATGGTTGCATAATCTGGTGAATGAGCTTCATGCCACTGAATTGTACACTTAAAAATGGTTAAAATAACAAACTTGATGGTGTTTATATTTCACCAGAAGTTAAAAAAAAAGTCTGAAGGTAAAAGTCTCAATGAAATATGGAATCCACCCGGCCCCCCAACTTGCTCCTGGACCGATTAGCCACCCCAGGGCCTGACGCTGCTCTCAGGAGACAGAGCCCCGTTTGCAGCAGGGGGCTGCGCCTTGGCCCTGGCCTGGAGAGGGAAGGGGGCGCTCCAGGCCTGCTGCACCCCCGCGTGACCCCGTGTGCAAGGGACACTCGGACACAGCCCAGGCCCCAGGGGGGACAGCGGGAAGCCTCTGACGAAGAGATGGGCCCTGTGAGCAGAGGGGAAGCTCACAGGGCAAGGCCGGGTCCGAGGAGGCAGTTGGGAAACACTGAATGCTGTCCCCAGCGCCCTGGATTCCATGGGAGGCCCAGGCGAGGGGCAGGCAGTGGCCACAGTGCGTGACAAGAGGGACGGGAGGAGGCAACTGTCCTCTGCAGCCCAGGCCGCTGCAGGGACGTGGAGTGGATCGGCCCAGCTTGCACCAGGGAGCTCAGCTCTCCACGCCTGGCCATACCCACGACGCACAGTCCGGGGGGGCGGGGGGATGCCCCAGCTCAGCCCCAGCTCAGCCCCAGCGGCAGGGTGGCGGAGGCGGGGCTGCCTGCCCAGCTGGGGTCCCCCGCTCCTGGAGAAGGCCCGGCTCACAGAGGGCGGGAGGCCAGAGGAACCAGTGCTCGCCTACTGGGCTAGTCTTAGGCTCGCTGCAGCGGCGGTTCCCCGTGCAGACCCCCGTCCAGCTCAGCTGAGGAGGTTTAAGCCATGAGCCTGAGCGGAAGGAAAAGACAATGTGCACACGCATGTGCATGCACACCCCAGGCAGGCCTCATAAATGCTCCCCCCGCCCTACAAAAGGGAGGAGGCCGGTCGGTGCCCCTTACTCCCTGCAGCTCTGCACCCAGGAAGGTCCCACCAAATGTCCTTAACCGTGTGAGCTCATGACTCCCAGGTCAGAGGGCCCGAGGTCGCCAGTCCCCAGGGAGGGACCTGGAGGGAGATTTAATCATAAACAGCCTCTGGCTCACAGCTGCAGATGGGACCAGCTGTCTCCTCCGCGAGGAGAACGAGACGCTCAGCGGTGCGTATTGTCAAGGAATTTGGTTGGACTGGAGGATGAATTTTTCAACCTAAAACACCGCCACGGGAGTTCCTCTCAGAGCAGGCCCGACTCACGGACGGACGGCTGCCTCTTCTCCTGGGCTAGGTCATGGTGGCGCAAGCTGCAGCCCGGCGGGGGGTGGGGGGGCGGGGGCTTAGACGGCCTGCGAAGCCCTCAGCAACATCTGCTCACAGGCCTGCGTCGGCGTTACCCGGGGGTCAGAGATGTGGAGGGCCTTGCCCCAGGTCACACAGCAGAGGAGATTGGAGGACACGTGTGTCCTCGTAAAACCTGTCCACACGCACTGCCCTTCCTCTGGCCCCAGAACCGAGGTCCAGGGGACAACAAACTGTTCCTTCCTTGTCCCCTTTCCATGAAAGCCACAAAAGCTGGCCTCGGGACACTTCTTGTCTCCTAAGCTCCGGCTCTGGAGTTCAGCTCCCGCAACCATCTCTGAGCCCCAGCGCTTCTAACTTGTGGAGCACAGAGGCCACTCGCATATCCCCCTGCTGTTCCCAGAACCATCCATAGTCCTTAGTGGGGTGGAGGACAGGACAACGGGACATTAGGCAGGCAGGGACCGAGTGGAAGACGAGTCCTGCAGTCTCCTTGAAGCCCCTGGGGCTCTGCCTCCGTCCTCGAAGTCATAATATTTACAGGGAACACTGGAAAGCCAGCCACCCCGCAGCTCCGCCTGGCTGGCAAGTTACTGCAAACAGCAGATGTCTCTGAACAATGTGAGCACGGCCCCCTCTCCTTACTCGGCGCCCTGCTCCCCTCCTGGTAAACAAATAAACAAATAAGTTGCCTGAGCCAAGATAGCTGCCCTTCCTGCAGAGGTCACCCTGGAGCCGGATTACACACTCACACTCCACTTGGGAGCACGTCCTTCTAGGGGCAAAAAATGTCCATCGCGGACACACACACACACTGCTATAATCTGTGTGTGCATGCGAGCGCATGTGTGTGTGTGTGTGTGTGTGTGTGTGTGTGTGTGTGTGTCTGATGGGTGGGGAGAGAGAAAGGCAGTGAGGGGGGATGTAGAAGGAGAGGGAAAGAATGTCAATAGAGTCAAAATGCTTATTTTATTAAAATCTTTTATAAATAAGCCCCACTTAGCCCCAGCCAGACATGCAGGGTCAGTGCCAGAAATCGTGACTTGTCTACTTTCTGGAGACCTAGTTGGTGAGACGGCGGTGTGCGCAGCAGGGCAGGAGACCCGCCGGTGTCCTGAATGCATATCCCCGTGCCCTCCGTCCGCAGAACGCCTACAAGGAGCCTTATTTATTAGAAAAGCCCGGGTTCGAGTCTCACTGCACCCCTTACTTGCTGTGTGACTCTGGCAGGTTTCTTAAGCTCTCTGTGCCTCAGTTTCTCATCTGTAAAATGGAGAATAACAGTATCTACACTTGAGTGTCACGGAAACTAGCTATCAGCTCCCGTGATCACGAGCTCCATCTCCATCTTCCTTACTTCCTTCTCTACAGTCCACGAAAAGACTGCTTTTGCGAACCAGCAGAGAACCATCATCACCGCCAACCTCCTCTCTTGAATCCCAAGGCAGCGCTCCAAGGTAGCGTCCTTATCTCCATCTTCGAGGCCATGCAACCAGCCTGAGGTCACCACGCAAGTGACCCAGCCTGAGGAGGAATGTCCTAGACAGGTCAGAAGCGGAGGGTTTCAGGAGACCCAGCCCTCTCCAGGACTCCGGAGGCCGAGAGAAAGTAAGGGATGGCACCCGGGTGTGCATGAGCCTAGGGTGGCTCAGCTGAGGTGGGTGTGAGGGCGTGGGGCTGGCCGTCAAGCTGGGTGCCCCAGCCTGGATGCCTCACACCTCTTGGCCAGAGCCCTGAGCTCCCGAGAGAGGGTCCCCCACAGGATGCTAGTGGCCCAGCCCCTAACTCCCACACTGGCCATCTCTTGACTCCCGGGAGCACTCCACGATGCTCCAGCTCTCCCCGGGAGAGCTCTCCAACAGCACGGAGAAGCCCCCCGTCTGCCCAGGATGACCCTGGCTTGTGCCTGCTGCTTTGGAGCAATTATTAATGGTGTTCCTTCCCCTTCACTGTCAAAATGTCCTGGTTTTGATGCTCAATTATATGGTCACCGTACTCCAACACTGCCCGTCCCCCCACCCTGCTGGGGTCTTGAGCCTTGGGCCAAAATCTGCCATCCAAGGGGGCACCCCACCCTCCTTGCACAGTTCCAAGGACCTTCAAGAACACTCCTGACCGGCCTCCTGTGCTTTCCAGGCTGTAGAAACTTTCTTCCCACGCTGCCTGCCAGCCCCCCCTGCCCATGACTTCTAGAAGCAGCACAGCTGGGTCTTCTCAACACAACACAAGTGACCAGAGGTCGTAAGCCTGTCAGTGTGGAAGGCAACTCCAGCAGAAATGGGCCACTCCAGAATGGAGAAAGGACACAGCCAGAGGCATTACCCGGCACCACTTGTGGACACATCAGATCCACGAGCAATCATTCTACCTCCACGAAGAGAAAAGGCACTCCCGCGAGCTCGAGTCTGCTCGATCGTTCTTGCACTCATTCATTCACTCAGCAAAAATCGACTGAACATCCATGAGGTTCAAGGCTGGGTCCTATCATCAGTGAAACCAAAACTCACAAAATTAAAATATATAGAAAACCTAGAGAATGAGGATGGAGATACACACAGACATGTACATACACAGATTCCGTTATTTGTGCTGGTGAGTGGTGAGCCTGTCCATGGGACAATCCTTGGAATCAGCCTCTGAAATGCACTGGGTGATTTTTTTCCAATACATTTACCTCAAGGGTGATGTTTCAGCCCATTGATGTTATATTGTTATTTAAATGAGCCTAGATTCTGAGACCTCTTCTATACTCTCAGAAAATACCAAGGGGTTGAGGAAGCTGGGGAGGGGGGGCGGATATAAATCAATTCAGCCAAATTCATTGATCTGGGAGGCTGTTATTAATTGCCCAGGATGTGACCAGAAATGCAAGAAGCTGGGGGGCAAACCACAGAGGGAACACACGAGGTGAGAGTCCTAAAAATATGCAAATCCAACCAATTTGCAGAGAGAAACCGGCCCCTTGCTGAGGGGGACATTCATCTCAGCCTAGCCACACACGAGCCGGTCAAACTAAAGTAACAGAATGACCTCCCTTAAAAAGACCTATTAGCAGATGCAAGAGAGAATTTATCTTCATACAACATTAATTAGACAAACGTACCGAGGCCAGTGGCGGGCCAGGCACTCTGCTAGGGCTGGAGAAATCGGCAATAAATAAAGCCTGTCTTGGATCCTGAGACACACCCAGTCTCAGGGGAGAAAGACAAAGAAAACCAGGGAGAGCCAAACAGCTGGGTGAGTGTGGTCCCAGAGGGACCCCAAGGAAGGAAGGAAGAGTTCGTCCCTGTGCACTGAGGCATGGCACAGGAAGGCTTCCTGGAGGAGGTGATGTTTGACTTGGGCTCTGAAATACAGAGGAGCGGTGGCAGAGGGAGCAGCAGGGGGGACAGAAAACATTCCAAGGAAGCTTGGAGACACAGCTATGCAGGCATTTAGGGCAGATGGGGGAAGCCGGTGCTGAGGGCTGGAATGGCCAGGAGGCAGCATGCTCAGACCTGGGCTATGAGCCTTACAGCCGTGTGGCCAGTGTGCACGCGCCAGAGGGAGAGGGCCGAGGCAGGGCAATCACTTAAGGGCCGTTGCAATGGTGCAGATGAGGGAGGAGGGGCAAAGCAGGGCAGATTAGGAGGGGATGTGGAGGGAGGGAGAGTCAAAACCATCGGGGCTGGGCGGGGACACACAGCCTGGGAGCAGCAGGACGTCTGTGAGGGTATCTCCAGAGAGGCCTGGGCCAGAGGCGCAGAGATGGCGACAAGACTGCATCACAGGGGTGGGCATGACCAGCTAGGAGAGGGTCCAGCATGGAGCCCGGGACAACGCTTGATGCCTAAAGAGGAAGGAGAGGACTGGGGGCCAAGACAAGAGACGGGGCGGGAGAGGGTCAGGAAGGAGGTGGTCCCAGGCTGACTAGGGGCAGAAGACTGGCAGCTAAGGAGCCTCAAACATGTGGCAGCCGGGAGACCCCAGAATGTGCGGCAAGGGCCGCTTTCCTTGGAGGGGGGTACAATTGGGGAGTGTGGGGAGACACGTAGGCTGAGAACCACCCCGCCGGGAAGGCTGGTAGTGACAAGAAAGAGGACATGGGGATGGAGGCAGGCCCCCGGTTGGGGGGGGGGAGGAGAGGGGGTCTGCAAGTGGCAAAACCTGTGCCAATGCTCAGCATCTAAGGGAGGAGCCAAGGAGGGACAGAGGTGGCCTGGAGAGACAGACAGACATCCAGGGCAGTGGAGGAAGTGCCCTGGGCAGGAGAAGGTCCTGGGCCAGCTGGGAGAGGCCAGGAAGGGTACTCAGGAGGCCAGCTGAGAGGGGGAGGGACAGAGGTTGGAGGGTCTTCAGTGAGGATGGAGTTCATGTGCCAACAATGAGGGCTTGGTGGGGACACAGGCCTGGGAGCTAGAGAGACCGTGGGGAGGCCTCCAGCCAGCCATGGTGGGGGGGGTGTGAGTAACACCGCAAACCTCCTTAGTTAGAAGATCCTTGCTAGGAATTCTGGCCCAGGAGGGGGAACTGGCTCAGGAGAGATAGTAACACAGCTTAGAGTTTCCTCCAGGCTAGGATTTGTAGCCCTGGCCCCCTGCCCCCCTTATACCAATTTGCACACAAAGAATTTTCGCTAGAGAACACCCCCCCCATCACACACACACACACACACACACACACACACACACACACACACACACACTGCACAGGGCAGCCCAACTCCTGGTCCAGCACAGCCCACATCTGGTTCTGGCCCTGGGTGATGCCCCCAGCAGAGCACCACATGCAGAGAGGCATGTGACAAGCAGATGAGAGGGACACTAACCCAGAGGTTAGAAAAACCTACAACCTTCCCTCTAGCTGACCACAGGGTCAATCAACTCTCCTAGAACAAGTACTTCCCCGTCCGTGGCTCTGAGCGGGATAAACTCCAAAGTAAAGCGAACGTGACCTAAACCTAATTTAACGGAGAGTACACAGATGTCCGAGCAGGCCTCTGAGCCCCAAGAAACAAAGGCTGCAGAGCATGCTGGGGAGCCCGGCTTGTAGGGAGCTGCAAATAGCCCTTGTCCTTCCTCCGGAGCAGTGGGGAGGACAGGTGGGGACAGAGCCGGAGGGAGCGCCTGGGAAGTGGCCCCACACGGGGCTGCCCACGAGGAACCATCAAGATTCTAGCTTTGGTCACAGGCTGGGAAGTTGGACAGACATTTGGAACCATCAGCTCAGAAGACAGACCCCCCAACCCCACACACAGGCTCAACACTACTCCTTCCTGGCAGACACAGCTCACAGCCAGGTCTGACTTTTTTTGTTGCTTGTGGCACAAGGGGGAGAGAAGCCGGGAGCTGGTGGCCTAGAAGAACGCACTTAGGGCAGGTGCAGGGCAGCCTTCAGGATCCACTAGGTCACCCGGAGCTGTGCCAGTCTTGTTCTCGCCCTCTGTGTCCCTCACCCTGCATCTTCAAGCCCACTACCCTCCTGCACATGCTGGTGGAATGGGCTACAGAGAGCCAGCCTGGCTGGGTGCACCCTGGCTAGCAGGGGCTCTAACTGAGGCATGTGCGGGTGGTCTTCAGGAGCCCAGGGTCCCCCTCAGATGGATCTGAGCTTTCTCTCTGCACGTGCAGAGGTGCATTTCCCTGCAGGGAGGGTTCATAGCTTTCCTTAGATTTTCAGAGGGGCTGGGACCCCAAGGAGGATAAAACATTTTTTTTAGGGAACTAAAATGTGCCACGGAGTAAGGAACAAGGGCTGGGCTCTGGTGGCAGAGGATGAAGCCACATGGCAGTCCTGGACCTGGCAGCTGGGCCGCCCAGTCACGTCCCCAGAGTGGACTCATCCTACACCTTTCTCCCCCTTCACCTGCTCAGGACAGCGGACCACCCTGCAGCCAGGAGGTTCATCTCTGTGGTCTGTCCCCCAATCTCCAAATGAGAAGGGAGTATTCATTCAAACTTTAACCAAGGACTTACAAAGGGAGGTTCATGGGGGTCAAGGTGGGCCTTTCGAGGTTTCCTTCCTCCCTGGTAGGAGGTGGCCAAAGCTGACTTCAGAAAAACCAGAAGCAAACACTACCCGCACACGGTGCTGATTCAGCCTTGGGCAGGGGCCAGCACACTTCCCAGCTGGCCCTCCTGGAGCCTGGGGGCTGCCCAGCGCACCTGCGAAGGAGGACCAGCTGCCCAAACAGACTGGCCAAGGGGTTCCCGGAAGCTTGAAGAATGTGCAGGCATCTGATCCCTCCAGGGTGGGATGGGAGGAGATAGATGGGAAAAGAAGCAAAAGTGTGTGGGTCTGGGATTAAAAAAAAAAAAAATGAGCTACATTCTGAGAATTTCAAAGCATGTGCCATCCCTGAGGCTGCCGGGCCACTAAACTAGGCCAAACCCACCCTTCTCAGCCAGTCCATGGTGCTGCTGCCCGATGACCACAGACTGTCTAAACACTTCCAGATGTCCTTGAGGGCCACGCAGGAGACAGCAAGTGCAGTTTGGACAAAATAAAGTGAAAGATCATCTCTTGGGAAAGAGAGGCTATAAATTACAATTATGACTTCCCACCCAGAAGGAGGGAGAAGCCCTGGGGTTGAGGACTGAGGGCAGACGATGGAGTTGCCCTTCCTGAGAGGCAGCCCTCACCCAGTCAAGGAGGCGGACGAGCAAGGACACTCCCGGGGCTGACTCTGGTCTCCAAGCTGCAGCCCAGCTCCCACCATCTCCCCTTCCCAAGGTCCAAATGCCATGGGATGGAAACAGGACCAAAATAACCTCGGCCCACGAAATATGCTCAGCCGTCTCCAGGGCCCGGGGCTCCTGTTAACTCCAAGCAGTGACGCAGGCGGTCCCCTGGGCCTTGGTCCACCCTTGGCAATGTGCAACTCCAGGGGATGCCATTCACGGTGCAGACTATATACGAACGGCCACCACGGCACGTCAGCGGGGGAGGGGAGGGCCATGAGCCACAGCCTTGCAGGCTAACAGGTGGTCAAGCCCTGAGGTGACCAGTGGCTCTACAACCAGCGTTCCCAGCCACCCGCTCCCAGCCTCCAAATAGTCCCATCCCTCATCCCTGATCCCTGGAGCACCTGCAGTCCCCACCATGCCACTGTCCATCACGGCTTCCCCAGCACAGTGGGACTCTGAGGGTAAAGGCAGGGCTGTTTCCAGAGGCCCGGACGAAAGCCCTGCAGCTGACACAGGCTGCAGAAGGCCTGCCTGCCCTGGACAAGTGCCTCCTCCTTGCATCTAATTTACTTTACATAAATAAGAAAAATTCACTAGGTAGTGGCTGGAGCGGGGGAAGCGAGTTGCAACACAGTAGAACAGTATATCCTGTATTATACTAATTGGGGTTTTAAATGATTAGAGGGACATATAGAAGTGTCATAGAATTAAGGGTGACTTTAGTTTCTCCTTTATAATTTTCCAGATTGTGTTCAAGAGTCGTGTATGGCTTTTATGATCAGAGAGAGGGCTACGAAGGCAATCAAAGATTATTTTGCCTCAGAGAGACCTTGAACGGAAAGCTCTGCGAGCTCAAGGTGGGATGAAACCGGCAGGTGTTCCAAAGTCAGAGGAAAACATTGAGATGGGCTGGTGTGGGGCAGCCCTGGTGGCCCAGCGGTTTGGTGCCGCCTTCAGCCCAGGGTGTGATCCTGGAGACCCGGGATCAAGTCCCATATGGGGCTCCCTGCATGGAGCCTGCTTCTCCCTCTGCCCCTTCTGCTTCTCAACACCCACCCAGAGGACAAGCTATTTTTCAGTGAGGGGATGGTACCAGCATCCTCAGGGAGGTCACCACAGTTTCCCCCCACCCCAAGTGACTCAAAGGACGTGTGGCCCCAAATGCACTGGGCCCAGACAATGGCTGGCACCTCCGTGTCTGCATCAGGACGAAGTCAAGGCAGACACCGGAGCTGGCCCACAAACCCACCGAAACCTCTCCCACCGACGCACACTGTGCCAACACAGTTGCCCCCTGGAGGTGCAAAGGACCGAAGGGTTTGGGGGGGGACAGGCCTGAGTTCAAGCCGGTTCACTCGGAGCCGAGCTCTGTGGCCATGGGCATGTTATTCCTCTTCTCTAAGTCCCTGTGCAAAATGAGGACAAGGACATTAACTCCTAGGGCTGTGGTGTCACATGAGAACGAGATAACATGTGCAAAGTGCCCATTTGGGCTGGCCCGGCCAGGTGCTCGCTAGCTGGCAGCTCCTGGTGACACAAACAGGGACCCTCCGCAGACCAGCGCCAGACTCCAAAGGCCCACCCCCATTCCCAAGTCCCCTCCTCCCCTCCATGCCCGGCTGCTGAGGACCCTCCTGGAGCACGTACAACAGATTTTAAGACAGTGACATTTAAAAAAATTTTAAAGACTTGTTTCGTTCTCTTAAATGAATTTGATTTTTTTTTCTTAGCCAAACCAAAAACAATAAAACTTTACCACCTTAAGAAATCAACTCTTTCCACGATCCCTTCCGGGGATCTGATTATTTCTGAATAAGAAGAATGTGTGTTTACAGTCCTGCACAGCCGAGAACCCAGAAATAACCCAAAAGGCACCCTATGGGACAACACAGAGGTCACCCAGACTATGCACTCACATTCATGAACTTTACCCACGAGTGATGATCTCAGGTCATCACTGAGTACCTGATAACTGTTAGTTTCCACAAATTCTAATAATATAGTTGCCAAGCTCGTGCAGTTTAGAAATAGCAAATTAGAAGTGGAAGTGGGGTGGGGGTGGGCGAGGTGAAGAGCTGCTTGGACAGGCACTGTGATAACTTGGAGAAGTGACAAGTGACAGTCTATTAACGGAAAGGAAGACAGATAATGATTTTTTTTTTAAGTATGCTTTAAGTTACCCAAAAGATGGAGCAGCTGAGGCTATTTAGTGCAGGAGCAAACAGCCTCAGCCCCACCTGCCTGGCCTGTTCTGGAGCAGAACATGGTGATTTGCTCACACACGGATGGCCCAAATCACACAGAAGAGGTTATATCGGGGACTTCTTCAGGAGGTGGACAAAGGACATTATTTTAGGAAGACATCTATCAAAAATAATTATAATAATAAATGCTGGCATGAATTCTTAATTATCCAGAAAAAGCAGGCCACACAGAATGGCCTGCTCCCTAAGGGTGCTGGGGAACAGCGGGGTTACTGTGCAGACTTCGTTTCTTTGTTGTTGTTGGTTTTTTTTAGGTGAAAATTGCCCTTTGGACTTTCCCACTTTCCCTGGGCCGCATGCGGGGAGCCGAAGGGCTTCCCAGTCTCACAAGGCCCATCAGGCCCAGGCCGGGCATCCAGACAGAAACCTCAGTCCAGCGTCCCCTGGGTCAAACATCTGACAAATGGGTCACCCAGGGCAGGCAGTGTCCCCTAGACTGGTCTCCTCTGCGGCCCAAGGACCTACCCCTACTCCAACCCTGTCTGCGTCCCCTCCCCAAACACTCACCTGCCTGCACCTTCGTGACGCCTGGCTCAGCATGCCGGCTACCTCTCTCTCCCCATCCAAATGCTAACCTGCCTCTTGAAATCCTCCTCACCTGGCAGGCCTCACCTGGGGCTCCCCTGGAACGCCCTCCCATCCTTTCCCATCCACACACCTGCCTCCCCCACGCCGGAGACGGCAAGCTGTGCGCAGAGAGAACCGGCCTGGGCGCTTCCCTACAGTAACAGCACTTAGTGGGCACTCAACGAGCTTTTGCTGGCTTTGAAAACCCGTGTCCACACCCCAGCAGATCAGAGGCCCCGCTTTCCAGAGCACGCAGGCCTGTGGGCACCGTCACATGCACGCCTCACCCTTCCCACCGCTTTGGGGAAACTCACACATGATGTGATCTCCCAGAATTAGGAAGGAAGAAAGGAGGTCCAGCTGGGATGGAATTCCCCCTTGCCCAATAAGGATTTTATGCTAATGTTTTTCTCCATAAACTTTAAAAAATAGAAGGACTAAATTTGTCTCTGTCCTGGTGTTCCTGAGAATGGGTGGAACTAGGTGGAAGGGAAAGGGGCCCCTGCCAGCAATTTCCTCTGTGCCTTGCCTCATTGACTTTTTCCTTACTCTTTGTTGTGGCACCAAAAAAAGGGTGAAGCACAGAAGCATCCAGAAGCCCTAGGTCCTTCTTGCTCCCACTTGACCAGGCAGGAGTCTCCCCCCTCCTCGAAGACGACCATGGAAAGCAATGACTGACTCCTCCATTCCTGCACTTAATCTTCAGGTGTGGGGCGCCTGGGTGCTCCGTAGGTCAAGCGTCTGCCTCGGGCTCCCAGGGTCCTGGGTCCTGGGATAGAGGCCTGCATCGGGCTCCCTGCTCAGTGGGGAGTCTGCTTCTTCCTCTGCCCATTCCCCAACCCCCACCCCACCTCTGGCTCGTGATCTCTCGCGCTCTCTCTCTTTCTCTCAAATAAATAAAATCTTTGAAAAAAAAACTTCAGATCTGAAAATTCTTCCTGATGTCCAGCTTAAATCCCTCCTGTTCTGATTGAAGGATCTTCTTTCCCACTTGCAACCATTTTCCCCCTCGGGTCTTAAGTGAACTGAATTCTTTCCAACCGTAGGGGGAAAAAAGAAGGATGAGGAAAAGAGCTCACACCAGTGCCGACTCAAGCCGGTCATCACGAAGGTAGGTGCGAGTGTTTGGGGAGGGGAGGCACATGGGGTTGGAGTATGGGTAGGTCCTTGGACCACAGGGAGACCAGTTTGGGGAACATTGCCTGCCTGGGGTGGCCCATTTGTCAGATGTTTGGCCCAGGAGACGCTGGATATATCTTAGGGATTAGACAGGGGGGCGGTGGGGAGGTACCTGGGCGGCGCAGTTGGTTGAGTGCCCAACTCTTGGTTTCAGCTCAGGTTGTGATCTCAGGGTTGCAAGATCAAGCCCCGCATTAGGTTCTGCGCTCAGCAGAATCGCTTAAATTTCTCTCTCCCTCGCCCTCTGCCCTCCCCCGCTCTCCCTCAAATAAATAAAAAGATCTTAAAAAGAAAAACACTGAAGGGGCGCATGTGGGGGAGACAGCACGAGAGGCTGCTGGGAAGAGTGTAGAAGAGGACACGGGAAGAGTAAGAAGGGAAGTTTGGGGGTTAACCCTCCTGTCGCAAAGCTGCTGGGCACTGACAAGGCCGCTCACAGGTGCTTGGGGTTCAAGCACCCCCCTGTCTGGGGTGCCCCACCCCTCAGCCCTGAAGCACCTAAGCAGCCAAGGGCTGCCCTCCTTGTCAGAGCACTGGCAACAGGTGCCCGTTGCCATGGCAACCAGCTCTCCAGGCACCTGGAGACCAGGTCTCACCAGCAAGGGGGCCCCCAGGTGTCCCCTGATGAAGCCCCCTTCCTCCAAAACCAAGGGCTCAGCCAAGCCCTGGGCTGAGACGCACCATCTGGCTACAGAGCGACGAAGAGGCCGGCGTCCCCTGACTTGGGCCGGTCGTCCAGGCCATCACACAGTCTAGGAGGCTCTGCTTCGGGGCTCCCAGGGCTGAGACGACTCAGCGACACCGGAAGGTGCTCCCTTCTTGACATGTTGCAAGTATGAGTCGGAATATGCCCCATCCATCATCACCCCAGCCCCTCATCACCTCAGGCCTGTATTCCAGGCCAGCCTCCCCTACTCCAAACCATCAAGCTCACGGCCACCACCACCAGGATAATCTTCAAATACTATTTTTATCTAATCACTCTTCAGTGCCTAAAATAGACTTTGCTCTGGCTTATCAGATCTCATCTAAACCTTTACGGTATTTACACCTCCACACGCTCCAGACTCAGCTCTGGGTCCCCACCATTCCAGCCACGCCAGTCTTGTCGACCAATTGTCCTGTTATGCCAGGTTTTCTCTGCTCGGGTCATCATCATCCCCCTCCTGTGTGTCTTTGCCTTCTGGTTCACATTCAGGTCCGCGCCCAGCCGCGCTCTAGTCTGTCACTGTAACTACCTGCATCCCCAGGACGTTGCTGTGAATGACCATCCGGTTGGGAGCTCTAAATTTCTAACTTCATTGCAAACTCCTCAAGCGGGAAGCTTTCTCTTTCCTTGGGCTGTGAGATTCCCCTGTTAGGATGGGCGCTCTCAGAGGACCCACAAGGCAGCTTCCTCCATCAGACTAGGCACTCCCTAGGGAGTAGCAGCACAGCTTCCCCATTAGAATTCTCCAGGGACAGGACTGGGGGTGCTATCTCTACACCTGCCCCAGGGCCACAGCCCCTCCCTGGCTTCTCCACACCACAGCTGTGGCTTCCAAGGCAAGTGGAAGGGTGTAAGTCCAGGGCAGGGCTGGCCACTGGAACTTTCTGCAAAACTGGGGATGTCCTGAGCTGCTCAAAATACTGGCACTAACTGCATGTGGCTCTTGAGCCCTCGAAATGCGACTAGTCTAAAATGAGATCTACTGTAAGCATCAAACAGACACCAGATTTCAAGGACTTAGTAAAGAAACAAACTTTGTGGTGATTTTTTTTATTGGTTACATGTTAAAATGATAATACTTTGCATATTCTGAGTTAAATAAAATACAGTGCAAAAAAAATAAATTTACCGGTTTCTTTTTGTTGCTTTGAATGTGGCTGCTAGAAAAATTGCAAACTATACACGTGGCTCACATTATGTATGTTTCTGTTGGACAGGTTGGTCTAGATCACTTTGAGTATGTTCATCAGCTTGTACCTTTCAATTAAAGTCTCTCTTCAACCTCTGAAGGGTGTCATGAGCATCCCTTCTTTTTTTTTATTTTTATTTATTTATGATAGTCAGAGAGAGAGAGAGAGAGAGAGAGGCAGAGACATAGGCAGAGGGAGAAGCAGGCTCCATGCACCGGGAGCCTGACGTGGGATTCGATCCCGGGTCTCCAGGATCATGCCCTGGGCCAAAGGCAGGCGCTAAACCATTGCGCCACCCAGGGATCCCATGAGCATCCCTTCTGAAGTGTGTTCATGACTCACCTTTTTTTCCCCTCTCCATGTTGCTTATTGTAGTAAAAAAACATATTGTGTGAAATGAAATCTGCCCTCTTAACAAATGTTTTATTGGTTTTTATATTTTTTAAGATTTCATTTATTTATTCATGAGAGACACAGAGAGAGAGAGGCTGAGACACAGGCAGAGGGAGAAGCAGGCTCCCTGCAGGGAACCCGACGAGGGATTCGATCCCAGGACCCCAGGGTCACACCCTGGGCTGAAGGCAGGCACTCAACCGCTGAGCCACCCAGGTGTCCCCTTAACAAATGCAGTAGGCAGTACAGTATCAGTCACTTTATGCACCTTGTCGTACTCCCATCATTTTTCTCAGTTTTATTTTATCTCGATGCATGCCTCTCTGAAAGATGCCTCAAATTTTCTCTGGGACAAAATGGTATTACAAATGAGTTACTTAACATAGGCCTCTAGTGCCCTAATGCTGGATCTCTCATCCCTGGTGTCCTTTAGGAAGAACCACCATTGTGACAGTTCCTATATATCGTCCCTTACTACATTCATGATGTTTTGGGCATGAGCTAGTTCACACACTGACCTATAAGGCAGGCAGACCAGTCATTAATATTAACAGGCAAGAGAATGCAAGGTTGGGGGTGGTGAAGCAAAGTGTGCAAAGGCCGTGCCAGGACAAGACCTCAACTCTTGACACACAGACACTCCCCGCTGCGCACACGCAGGCAGGACAGTAGACACAGTTCAGGAGCAGCAGCGTTCTAGTTATGCTCTCCTTGCCCCTACAGAGAGGCTAGTACAGACTTCAAAAAATGGAAATGTTATGAAAGTAGGAGTAGGTTTCAAGGACAGTTAATAGGTCTAAAATGGAAGCCTGTAGACCTGGGTTCCAGAACCACCTCCACTCCCCAGAAACTGTGCATCCTTGGCTCACCGCTCCTTTCACATCTGTGTGCTTTGGTCTCCTCATCTGCAACATAAGGAGCTGGATGCTTCGAGATGAAGCCGGGTAGGCATCGCTTACCCAGCTAGTGACAGTGCAGCTCGATCCTTTTGTACAGCAATTTGGCAATATGTGTCAAGAGCCTTTGAAATGTTTAACTCTGACCCAGTAATTCCACTTCTGAGAATCCTAAGGAAATAATCCTAAATAAGGAAAAAGCTTTATGTGCAAGGACCTTCATCTCAGTACTACTTATAACACTAAAATACTGGAAGTGAGCTAATGTCTAATAATAGGAGAATGGCTAAACCGATATGGTAAATCCACTTAATGAAGTTATAGTTATGTAAAAGAACGAACTGTCAACCAAGAACGTGCTTTCGGCCAGATGAAGAATCCAGGATATGAAAAGACTGGTACTGTATCACTGTAATTCCATTTTGAAAAGAAAAAAGTTTTGCGCCGCTATGGATGCGCACACGCATATATTCACAAAACTTGAAGGAAATTCACCTTATTCCCAACAGTAACTATTCAGAGTGACGGGACACTAGGTGCTTGTTTTCCGTTTTTGGGGTTTTTTTTTCTAGTTTTCTCAGTTTCCAAACATGCATAAATAATTTTTGGAAAAATGTATATAAGAAAGATTCTGATTTTAATTACCTATGGCTCCAAATGGTCTGGAGGGGTCAGACAGATGGTGAAGGGGACACTGATGCTAAGCCCAGGCTCACAGCTGGGTTGGTCAGGGAAATGCCAAGCACCTGAGGACTCCTCTGCAGAAAAACCCAAAGCTCAGAGGAGACAAGGGACCAGCATAATTCACAATCAGGTGGGGAATACATCCCATTGCTCATCCCTCTTCCAAAAAAAAAAAAAAAAGGATCAATTTTGTGGCTATATGTCTGACCACCCTATGTATATCCTGGAGCACATGATTTTCAACCTATGTTCACTGGAGTCCAGTTAGAGGCTGGGATCAAAATAGGGAAGCTGGCCATGGCGGGGGAGACATCCACCTCCGTGATTATTAACTGTTTGGTCGAGGGACACTTATTTAAGATTTCACTGAGCAAGTGGTGGAAAGATTCAGGTGACTGTTCTTCCAGGTTGGGGAAGAAAGCCGGGACCATCCTGAGTCCTGACCTCCCTTCTTGGTCAGTGTTCTTCACGTCAGGAACAACACATCCCGACCTTTCCAGCTTTCCTCTGAGTCTCTGCTGTAACATGTAACCAGCTACCAAACCAACCCAGAGAACCTGGCCTGTCTCAGAAAAAGCCTTGAAAACACATGAGGGGCCTCAGATGACCACTGGGTGACCTCATGGCACTTGCCCCTTCTGTAATCCTCAGGCAACAGGTGGCTACCCAGGTCACAGACAGAGCCTGCCCAGGCTAAAGCAGTTCGAGTGGGGGGCGGGGGAGCACAGACAAGGGCCGTGCCAAGGCCAAGCCATGTACCAGCCCCTCCAAGAGCAGTGCCGGTGCCTCTCAGAGCTTAAAGAAAGCACAGTTAGGACACAAAAGAGAAGGGCATCCTGCTAAGCTGGATGCTAGATGGGAACCCCTGACCCCCATCTGTCTAAGAGCTGAGATAGGCTGAGGACAAAACAGACCCATGGAGGGTTCAGATAAATTAAGATTGGTTATCAAGGGACACAAAGGATGCCTGGACCACAAGTAGGACCTTTTAAGGTCGATGGCAAGGAGGACAACCCTCCACTCTCCAAACATACGGCTTGGGCCAGGCCCAGAGGTGGAATGCTGGGGCTGCAGAGCATGGCTCTAACCCAGAGCTACTATTCTTGGGATCGAATCTGGCTGCCTGACAGCACTGGACTGCCAGTAAGTCTGGTGGCAGTGGGGCTGACAATGCTGGCAGGATGCTGGAAGGTGAAGGGGGCCCGGGGGATCCCTGGGTGGCTCAGCGGTTTAGTCCCTGCCTTCGGCCCAGGGTATGGGCCATTGGGCTCCCTGCATGGAGCCTGCTTCTCCCCCTGCCTGTGTCTCTGTGTCTCTCTCTCTGTCTCTCATGAATAAATAAAGTCTTAAAAAAAATGAAGGGGGTCCTTGCAGCGCAAGCAAGGGTTTGTTCTAACCTCCCCATCCCAAAGCAGAGCAACTCAGAGGACCACGGTTGGGGAAAGCGTTCAGAGAGGACTCCAGTTATACATACAGTATTTTCTTTCTGGCAAAGAAAACATACTTATGTCACATTTATTATATAAGCAAAGGCTGACGATAAAAAGTAGGAAAGGAAGCCACGAAAGCATCGCTGGATGCTGATGTGATCGACAATGAAATCAAAGGATTTCTTCACCAGCACCTGCGCGTCTTGCAGTCTTGAGTAGCAGGAGCAGCACAGATGCAGAGCCAGAAAGCCCTGGGTTTGAATCGCGGCTTCACCACCTGCGGCATGTGGGACCTGGGTCCAGTTTCCTCATCCCTGAGATGGGGGTGACCTAAGATCCCCCCTAGCAGAATCACTCTAAGAGCAGTTTAGGCGTGTTCTTGAGAGGCTCAGCGCAGCGAGGAATCGGGTCTTCCCACCATCTTCCTAAGCATGCACCTTCTCCTCCCCATCACGCCCACACCATGGCCAGTGGCAGGAATCAACCAGCATCAATCAAAAGCTCCCAAAGGGCTCCTGCTGACTGTGGGATTAGGAATAACCCTGTGAGCCAGCCTTTCCCAGCAGCTGGGTCCCTCCTTCCCCGCTGTCCCCGTCACGGCCTTCCTTCTGTCTCCTCTGCCCTCGATCCCACCTCTCTTTGGAATCCACACCCACCCACAGCCCCTCCTCTGTGAGGTCTCCTTGACCCCTCCAGCCAGGAGATAGTTCTCTCTCTCTCCCACCACCTTCCTGATATGCTGCTTTGATGATCATCAGCTGCAGGAAGGTGTCCATCCTCCTGATGAAGCAAACATTTCGAGTCTGGTTAGTTCATGAGAAAGGAATCCTTCCCTCAGAGAACGTGGAAGCCAGTGAGGAAGAGCAGAGATATGCCCACCCAGGAAACCCCGAAGAAGACAGGGCATCTGATTGCAGAGTACCAGCAGGAGCGGCACAATCAGCAATTGCATCTGAGTCACAGCCCTGCCCGGGGCCAAGCTCAGAGACGCTACCTGTTGGCCCTGGAGAGGGGCTTTCAAGTGCAGTGTGAATGCGGGATGGCAGGCACCAACCAAGCACCCCACTGCTGAGAACACAAGACCCAAACAAAGACACAGATCCCTCTTCCCATAGCCTCCACCCTTGCACAAACACTGCCCCAGACACAGGGAACAGACATGATTATCCTTGAGCCACTGGCCTGTTCAGAGCATCAAGCAGCAGGCCCCCTGGTACCTCTGGCCCTGCCTCACCAGCCCCCGCCCAGGACCTCCCGCTCTGGCCAACAGGCGGGATGGGGCCAGAAGGAGGGAGGTTGGCCCATGTCCCTGCCTGTGTTTGGGGCCTGGTTCCTGCCTTGTCCCATCTCTCCAGCTGTGTTCTGGAGAGAAGAATGTGCACTCTGCCCAGAACAAACACTCACACAGGCCTCCTGGGTGGGAAGGCAGCTCAGGAAAAGAAGTGGGAGCCTCCACCCCCATCAGACCAGGGCTCCTGGCAGCTCTGTGGGCTGTGTGTGTGTGTTGGGGTGGGGTGGGGGGGTCCCCAGAGCCACTCTGAGTTCAGCACTAGGGGATTTTCAAATCAGATGGAGCACGGAGAGGAAGTCAGAAAACCAGGGCCCACTACCCAGGCACCCTCAGAGGAATCCAGCTGCTCACGGACAAGTCTGAGCGTGAGTCCCCTTGGCCACAAGGGAAGATGACTGACATGCAGATTTCTGTCCTATTCCATCTTCTCATATCCTCTCTTCAATCAGCTCCCAAGGGAAACCCTGCCAGCGTGGCCTGGTAAATGTGTGTTTTGGGGTTTGAGCCTCAGCCTGCCTACAGAGCACAGAGAGAACCAGACCTACCCCGCCTGCCTCTGCAGATCCGCTAGGACCAACAGAGATGCCTGGGGGAGGGCAGTGGGGCTCCAGCATGTAGAACCGCTGGGGAGGGTTGCCTATCGCTGCTGCTGCTTTTTGGTTGGAACAGTCCCTGAAAGCAGAGCTGCTTGGTGAAGGCCTGGGGGCCAACCAGTGCTGTCTCCCCGGACCTGTCTTCCCAGCTGCTGGGGTCTCAATTCTGCAACCTAGACACCCAGGCCCTCAGTGGCCCACAGCAGCCCTATCCCTGCATGCTCCTCCCTCAGCCCCTTGGCGAGCCTCTGAGAGCCAGTCCGGAGCCGACAGAGAGGGACAGGTGGACAAGAGTCATCTCAGATCATGGTGTGTCCTCCTTCCAGGTCTTCCCTGCAGAGTCCAGGCAGGCAGAGAAGCTGGGACACCACCTGTGCTCTCCTTTGGGACCCCAGGGAACTGAGAGGCACAAAGGACCAGTAAGACCCAGCTGAAAACCAGGTCCGTGGCATTTCCCACCGTACCCATCACCCATCACGTCTTTTTGTTTTTCAGGATTTCAGATGCTTTGACATCTTGCAGCCCAGTCAATTCTTAGAGATAGCAAATGACTTGCCTCTTACCCGCCTGTGAGTCCTTTCCACGCAAACCCACCAATCCAGAGCCCAAACTGCCAAGCACCTCTTCTATCAAGCTCTTGAACGCCCATACTCCAGACCACTAATTCCCTGCCCCAATCACCCCAGGGACAAGTACCAGACTCGGGACAGTCCCTACACCCCAGAGCTCACTGAAATTATCCAAACTAGCCCATCCAAGCCTGCTTACCCTACCTCACCCATTCCATCCTGCAGAAACCCCAACAAACTCTCTCTCAGAGATGCCCCCTTGCTCGGCCTCCTGACCTACTGGAGCGCTTCCCTGGGGGGGCGGGTAGGGTGAGGGGTAGAGAGGGTGGGTGGCGATGGTGTGGGGCCCCCTCCCAGGGAACTGTGGGGAACAACTGATCTTTTCAAGGAAGTCATCTCCCAATCTGCTGGCCTCACCCCCCCTGAGTACTAACAATCCCTACATTTTAAAACACTCCAAACTAGAGTTCTCTACTCAGTTACAAAGATAATGGTCAGGTACCACCGACCAGCACAGTGGTGTTTCCATTTGAGTTGGAGGCAGTAAAGGGGAGAGGAAAGGGATTTTTCCTCCTGAAATCACACTCTTGAGACTCAAGGTTGTTTCCTTTCTGTTTCTCCCATGATCACTCAAATGGCACAAACAATGGTTTAATGAGTACTAACTGCTGTAAAGATGGGAGGGACAAGGACACCCGGGTGACATGGGGTTGAGCAAGCTGGCGTTCCCACCACTCCACCCCGTGGGGCTCCTTATAAGGCTCTTGACAGTGTCCAGGCCCTCTCTCCACCCGCGCCCCATGCCAGCTCCTCTTGGGGATACACAGCCGTCCTCAGGCGGCCCGTCACTCCCACACCCGCCCTACAGGCCAGGCCACGGCTGTTGCTCCTCTTTCTCAGGAAATACAGGACCTCTTCCATCTGGGCACCAGGTCACCCCTTGGTTTGGGATCAAAATTCCTCAATTTGCAGCCATTCACATCCAGGCTTGGGGACATCCTTGGAGCTCAGCCACCACATTTCCCTGAACTGCCTGCTTCTCTGTTCTAGGAATGTGACACCCCCTCAGCTGCTCCTCCCTGCCCGGCTTCATCATCCAGCTCTGTCCACTGGAGCCCTCACGGCCACATACCCAGCCCCACTCAAGACACCCTCATAGTCCCCCCACCACCACCTATGAACTCTGCTCCTGGATCCCCCTCTCTTCTCACATCAGCACCCAACACTGGACCTTAGGTTTCTCTGGTCACCAGCAAGCGTGGGCCTGGATGAACAAAATGTGATCTATCCATGTAACTGAATATTATTCAGCCATAAAAAGGAACGACATGTTGATAAATGCTACAACACGGACGAGCCTCAAAGACATTATGCTCCCTGAAAGAAGCCAGACACAAAAAGATACATATCACATGATTTCATTTATATGAAATACCAGAGCAGGCAAGTCCATAGTGCCTGGGGGAAGGGGAGCAGAGGAAAGGCTCCTAACGATTCTGGGGGTTGGTCTGGAGGTGACAAAGATGTTTAGGACTACACAGAGGTGGTAGTTGTGCACCACTGTGAACGTACTACACGCTACTGAGCTCACGCGTTTTGGAATGGTTAGCTTCGTGTTGTGCAAATTGCACTTCAATTAAAAAAAAAAAAAAAGGAGGGACGCCTGGGTGGCTCAGTGGTTGAGCATCTGCCTTCAGCTCAGGGTGTGATCCCGGAATCCCAGGATCGAGTCCCACATCGGGCTCCCTGCAATGGAGCCTGCTTCTCCCTCTGCCTGTGTCTCTGCCTCTCACTCTGTGTCTCTCATGAAAAAAATAAAATCTTAAAAAAAAAAAGGAATCAGATTGGATAATCCATCCATTATGTACATGAAGCAGGAAAATTAGTCTATGCGATGTTAAGGGTTTTTTTTTTTTTTTATGTTAAGTTCAAAAAAGCCGGCAGACACAAAGTTCTAGCTGTGCAGGCTACATCCACATACGGAAACACGGCTCTCCGGAGGTGTTAGAAAAGACCTCAAGAACTAGCCAGTGTTTTAAGCTTATGGAAGTTCTTTTCTATACAATGGTCCAAACAGACAGTGTATACTAGGAGTCCAAGAAGCCAGGTTCCATTATCCGGCTCCGCCCCTAGCCAGCCTGGGAGACCTCGGTGAAATCCCTCCCCATCTAGACCTCAATTCCCTGTTTTTTTTTTTTTGTTTTTTTTTTTTGTTTTTGGGGTTTTTTTTGTTTTTTTATTTATTCATAGAGACACAGAGAGAATGAGAGGCAGAGACACAGGCAGAGGTAGAAGCAGGCTCCATGCAGAGAGCCCGACGTGGGACTCGATCCAGGATCTCCAGGATCACAGGCGGCACTAAACCGCTGCGCCACCGGGGCTGCCGTTTTTTTTGTTTTGTTTTGTTTTTTGTTTTTCGTTTTTTTTTTTAAATTCCCTGGTTTTGAGAATGGCTTAACCATGACAAGAGCGCAGCTGAACCAGACCCACTCAGCCCCAATCCCTCCATGCGCCAGGAGGTGCCACGGGGCACCCCTCTCCCAGCACGACTGACAGTGACTCCCAGTCCCCAGGGAGCGTGCAATAGCTCTAGAAACCCAGGCAGAGCGAGAAAGAAGAGGACAGATGGCCCACACAGTTCTAAGTGTGGCCACGGAGGAAAGTGTCCTTTGAGCCAGGGCCTAAAGGCAGGACGTGGCTTTCTCGGGTGGAGAGGATGAGTTCCTGACCACACACCTGTCCAAGCAGCGAGGCTGGGTGAAGGAAGAAGCACCATAAATGCTCACTCGGTTGTCAGTCTGGCACAACAGTTCTCAGAGAGGGATCCCCACACCAGTGGGACCTGGCTAGAAACGTGAATTCTTGGGCCCCATCCCAACCCTGTGATTCCGAAAGTCCCGGGGTGGGCAAGCCTGAGCACCTGCTTCGTTCAGCCCCACCCACCATGCCCCAGCCTCACCCACCTCCAGGGCCCAGAGGGCAGAGCGAGAAAGTGCCCTGTCCCCTGCTGAGAGGAGCGCACCTAGCCCGTGGACGAAGGTGAACTTTCCCTGTCTTCACCAGCCCGCTGGCCTGGGGAAGGCCAACACCTAAGGCGGAGAGAGCCCCGATCAATCTGCCTGCTGCTGCTCCCGCCCTAGCATCTTCCACAGCCCTTTCCCTGACCTGAAGCCTGCGCTTCCCGGGCAGTGGCCCCAGAGCCCTGAGGTCCCGGACAGAAGGAAGTGATGGGACCTCCCTCTGCTCCCCCCCCACACAGCTGGGATCCTATCAGCCCAGCGGGAGGCCCCCATCCGCCCCCAGGGCCCCCTCGGGAGCTGAGAGGATGAAGGAGGGAGAGATGAGGGCTAGAACACAGCTCATCACTCTTAAGGGCGGCAGAGTGACTAGGAGTTTCCTTTCTAGAACTCTCCAGGAAACAGCTCACAAAGGCTCCCTCCAGGGCAGCTCCGCCCCTGGATTGGTTCACCTCCTCTCCTCTTCCTCCTCCTGGAGGGAGCACCCCCACCTCCCAGGTGTCAGAGGACAGCAGGGGCCTATGGCCTGTTTGGGGAGGTTCAGCCCCTATTATTCCAAAGCCTCTGGCCACTCCCTGCAACCCGGCCTGGCTTTGGAATCACACTTCTACCTCCTGCTAGCTGGGTGACCTTTGCGATGTGTGTTTTCTGGAAAAGCAGGATAACAATACCCTCCTCCTTAGAGGGCTGCAGGGAGGATGTACACGTAAGTTCACACAGGAAAGGCTCAGTAACAGAAGCTCTTAGAGTCATCACCACTATCACGCCCCATCCTTTATTCAAACTCCTGCAATGGCTAATCGTCACCCACTGGGTAAAGCCCAAATTCCTAGGAACTAGCCACTCTGGCTCCCACTCATCTCCAAACCAGCAGCAACAGGAAGACATTCTTGGTTTGTCAAATATGCCCTCCAACCACCAAGCCCGACCTCTGTGACCGTCCCCGACCCCCATGACCACCCCAGTTCCATCTGTCAGAAGCTCTTCTTGCCTGCCCCATGGTCCCGTCTCCCCACTCCCAGCAACCCTCTGGGCCTGCAGGTGAGGAGGGCCTGTCATCCATCATGGGGTCCTCTCACAGAGGGCTGAGCAAGTCCAAGAGCAAAACAGATGTTTGGAAAATTGAATGGATTCCTTTCAGGTTCAGAAGAGAAAGCAGAGCCTGAAATCAGCAGAGAGCAAATGTTTGCGGGCTGACCCCCTCCCACTGCTAGTCATTCGTGCTTAGGGCCTGTCCTAGGCAGTCGGGGAGGTCACGTTCTGAGGGACTGTGTCCTCTGAGTTCCCAGCCTGAGACAGAACTCTCCAGAGGCAACAGATGCTGACCCAGCCCCAAGGGGACAGAGGACAAAGGCCTGAGCTTGGCCCAGGAACTCAGCTCCTGCCTGCTCTCCTGAGCCTGCCTCCCACCCCTGGGCTGAGACCCACCATCCAGAAACACCCCAAGCCCTGGCTCCCACAGAGCACCAGCCCAGCACTACAAGCTCAGCCCCAGTCCTATCAGTGAAGCAGGGTGCTCCTGAACTCCCGCTCCGGAGGCCAGGGTAGCACGGAGACCCGGGGACCCAGGCCTCCAGGCCCCATGCTCTGGAACACACACACCTAAGGACAGTGGAACATAAGGGGACAGCTGGGCTGACATGTCAATACAGGTGAGTGGGTCCACGCAGGGCTTTCTGCCTGTGTTGACTGCACAACAGAGTTCCAGGTGACAGACTGCAGCCTTCATCACCTTCTCCATACACAGTCCAGTTGCTGTCCCCACATCCTGAGAGCCCACTTCCCAAAGCCACCACAATAGAATGTCCCACCTTCTGGGCCATGCCCGCCTCCTGCAAGCAGAGCTTCAGAATCCCCAGGTCCCTACCCCACCATCCAGGAGTTCAAGACAGCTGCCCTCCTCTCTAGAAGGTGCCAACAAGGTCCCCATTCATAAAATCTTCCTCCACATGGGGAGGATCAGAAGAGACAACAGGAAGGAAGCAGGCTAGCCTTCAGGAAGGTTCTTGACCCAAAGGTCGAGAAGGATGCCATTGGCAGGAGAGAAAGCATCTTCCCCATGGGCCTTACTGGCCCGGCCTGGGTGCCCTGTCTTAATTTTCAGATTGTTGCCACCAGATTGCCCCTCAGAGAAGGCATTCTCCCCACTAGGAAATAGGGGGAATGGGAAAGGTAAGAACAGAGTGACGGAGAAAGAACCCAACAGGACTGTCCCCGTGTGTCTCCCTCTGGCTCTGAATAAATGCCAAATAATGCACCTGCGATGTCCTCCAAAAGTCCAGGCAGTCCTCAAACTGTGACTTCTAAAGGGGCCGGGGCTGGTTCTTCGGGTGACATGTTAAGGTACCACAACAGCAGTTATTACGCTGGTGACGGACAGTCTAAGAGAAAAGAGAGGTTGGTGGTCTCCATGCGGAAATCCAGCACAGAGGGAACCTGGGCCCCAAAGGGGATAGGTTGTTGATTGGTTATCCGTTACATGGAAGGCTCTGGAACCCACCTCCCCCGCATCTCTCATTTCCTATCTCTGCTCTTCAGCTTTACCACAAAAAAACATCTGGAGAAATAGAAACATCTGGATCCTTCCTCAGGCTAAAATCAAAACAAACAAACAACAAGGAAGGGCGGTCATGGTGATGCGCTTGTGTGACGAGTGCCCTAAATAGCCCTGTCGGTGAGCACGCCTGTCACAGGGGCCGGGGACCTTCACCCACGGGGTTACAGACACCCGGGACGGCCTCACAGAGCAGGAGTCAGAGCCCGGCCATGGACCTCGTTTTGGGTGAAATCGAGAGTAGTAAGAAGTCCCAGAGCCCCGGAGAGGTCCTGAGGTCGAGGCAGACACAAGCCTCGCGACGTGGGCTCATCCGGGAGACCAAGAGTCTGTCTCCGCTGCTCAGTGTTTTCCCATTTTCATCTTGGAAATGCTGCCGGTTTGTGGGAAAGGAGCTCCAGCCCCTGGCAGGCTCGTTTGCTTAAGTCATGACCTTTCTGAAGGCAGGCCCAGTTGGCCTACCCCAAACCCCGATCACAGGGGGGCAGGAGCACTTCCTGTGCCTGACGAGCCCCTGGGCTCCGAGCTCAGGCCCGCGGGTGGGCTGGGGCCCCACAAGGAGGGATGTCCATTCCTGGGAGGCCTCTGCTCTCAGCCTGAGGACGGAGCGGAGGGACGCGGATGCTCCCTCCCAGTTTCTGGAGCTGAACCGTAGAAAAATGCGCTTGGGAAGGGCCTCCCCTCAGAAACCTGAGGCCCGACGTCGGTCCAGCACTGCATGCGATCCACGTCCCCCCATCCTTTCCAGAAAGTCCTAAACCCGTGTGGCTCTCACCAGAGAGGACAAGGGACGACCCAGCCTCCAGGGATTCGGGCCAGCGCGGCCACCAGGTGAAGCTGCTCCTCCGAACCGCCCGGTCAGTCTAACCTAAAACCCTCTGGCTGCAACTTGAGGCATGTCCTGTTCTCTCTTCGGAAAAGACAGCGAGAGGAGCAGCTCACTTTCCCTGTGATTTGTTCAAAACCAGGCGCTTATTAAGCCTGACGGCGCCGGGTGCGAGAGGCGTGAAGCAGCGGCCCCTGCAGGGGCAGCACAGCCCAAGGGAGCCAAGGGGGCAGGGCTGCGAGGGGCGCCCCGGGCCATGGAGGGGTGTCCCGGCAGGTGACTTCAGGGCCGGGTGCTGAGCCTCATCCTCGACGGTCCCCGCCAGCTCCAGCTGGAATGAAACCAAACTCCGAGGGGAAAGGAGAGCGAGACCGACGGCGAGGGTGGGCCAGACTGCGTGCTGCGTGCGACGGGGTCTCGCCTCCCAGAGTGGGCCTCGGGGGGCCTGTCTTCCCCCTTGCTGCGCGGCTAGGAAAATCCTCTTGCCCTCTCTGAGCCCCATCTAATCCCCTCGGCTTCGGTAAGATGAGGATGACGACAAATCCTTCACGGACACTCCAATGCGATAAAGCATGGGAAACGTTTGTCAGGAACGGCACCAACGGGCAGCCCGGGGGTGTTCGCGCCGCCTTAGGCCCGGGGCCTGACCCTGGAGACCCGGGATAGAGTCCCGCGTCGGGCTCCCTGCGTGGGGCCTGCTTCTCCCTCTGCCTGGGTCTCTGCCTCTCTCTCTCTGTGTCTCTCATGAATGGATGGATAAAATATTTGAAAGAAAAAAAAGAAAAGAAAAGAAACTGCACCAACAATGAGTGGGTTGTTGGTTTTTTTGTTTTGTTTTGTTTTGTTTTGCCAAAGATTTGGGGTTTTAAAAAATATTTATTTGAGAGAGAGAGAGCATGAACAGTGGGCAGGGGCAGAGGGAGAGGGACGAGCAGACTCAGCCGAGGACCCGAGCCCGTGACCAGAGCTGGACCCAGACGCTGGATGGACTAAGCAGCACGGACGCCCCAGCCGATGACTTGTTTTGCACGATTCCGTGTGTCCCGTAGTGAGCGCCAGAGGGACACGGAAGCTTGCGGGGGGGGGGGGGGGGGGACCTCTGAGCCAGGTGACTGACCTCACAACTCCCCGCCCGAGCAGCCCTCCTGCCGATCTACAGATGAGAAACCTGAGGCTCTGGGAAGCTCCGAAACCTGCCCCGGGCCCCGAGGCGGTCAAGGCGGGAGGCGGGGTCCGCGTGGGGGGCTCTCAGACCCCCGGCCTCCACCACATCTGCTCCAGGCCCCCCCCCCGAGAAGGGCCAGGGGCTGAGCCCCAGCAGGGCCTGCAGCCCCGACGGTGACCAGCGAGGGACACGCACCCGTCCTGCCACGGTCCCCACTGGCCCCGGGGCTGACAGGAACTGCTTCTTCTAGGCTCTATTTTCTGTAAACATGGCTTAGGTTGCCAAGAGAGAGGGAATTCATTGGTTAGCGACGAATGAGACAGAGTCATTACACTTGCCCTGGCTCCGCTGGGGACCGGGCGACGGCTGGAAGTGGCGGTGGCCAGGGCCCAGCCGGGATCCGCCGCGGCCCACGGCCCGGAGCCCGCGGCCCACCCGCTCATGGCCGGAGCACGTCTCACCAGGGCCCTGGGGAGGTCTTCATGGTACAAGATAAAATGACCCAGATTCTTTCCGAGCTAGGCCATTTGTCCTCCCCCGGGGGTGACAGTGGGCCCCCGGGAGGACTAATGAGCCTCTCTTCAGCGTCCGGGGGACCGTTTAGAAAATGATTACTTTCCCTGCGACCAGAGAGCGGGGCAGCGCGTCCCACAGAGCCTCGAGGCCTCGGGAGGCGCTCAGAACGCAGCTTAATTATAAAACCCAAGCCTCCAGGTACAACCTGATACACCTTCTCGCTACGGTGACTTTATTTTTCAGTTCTCCTTTATTTTACCCCAACACCAGGCCCCCCCGGCCCCCCCCCGGGAAGAAACCACAGTGAGGAAACGGCATCGAGGGCTTCCCCAGCTGACTTGGTTGGGATGGCACAGAGGCAGAGGCCAACTTGGAGGGCACAGAGGCAGAGGCCAACTTGGAGGGCACAGAGGCAGAGGCCAACTTGGAGGGCACAGAGGCAGAGGCCAACTTGGAGGGCACAGACCTTTTCTTTTTTGCAAAACACATGCTAAATATCTAGAGGTAACCGGACACGATGGTCAGGATTCGCTCCACATACTTCAGCAAGAAGGGGGGGGGGGGATGAATGAAGTAAAAAGCATTGACAGTTGCTGCATCTGAATGGTGGGTATGTATGAGAGAGTTCATTATTCTCCGCACTTGGAAATGTTCCTACTGGGGCACCTGGTGGCTCAGTCGGTTAAGTGTCTGCCTTTGGCTCAGGTCATGATCCTGGGGTCCTGGGATCGAGCCCCGCATCAGGCTCCCAGCTCAGCGGGGAGTCTGCTTCTCCCTCTGCCTGCCCCTCCCCCTGCTTGTGCACCCTCTCTCTCTCTCTCTCTCTCTCTCTCTCTGTCAAATAAATAAAAAAATAAAATATTTGAAATGTTTCATATGAAAAAATCTGAGACAAAGGCCCCATACAGGGGCAGGGAGTTATGATGAGGTGCGCAGGGAAGGCACAGGGAAAAGGAGACATGGAGACAGAAGGAAGGAAGAGGAGGTGCAGCAGGGGCTGGGCGGGATGACGATGCCCCACAGAGGTTGGCTGGCGTTCTCCTCCGGGATCTGCTGTCCTGACCTATCAGGTCACCTCCATCCCAACAGCTCTCTCTCTGAGATTTCATCCTTCAGGACTCGCTTCCAGACTCTTCCCCCAAAAGGGGCTAATGGCACCAAGTTCCTTCTCTGGAACTCTGAGAACTAGAACATTTTGTCTGGCTGAGTCCAGGACGACACCGGGCTGCCTCACAGAGGGGCGGCCTCACCAACCTCCCCAAAAGCCCTCCCTGACCCTGACCTAACAGGTTGGGAGGAAGCTCTAAGGCACCGGGGACACTCAGACTCTGTCCCCTCATCTGAGGTAAACGATGGAACGCCAGAAACTTGCAGAGACCTCAAGATTTCGAGCAAACTCCCTACGAGACATGCCTCCCAGGCTCACAGACAGGGTACCCCATACTGGGGAAGATGCTAACCTACAGCTCCGTCGCAGACTCTCTAGGTTACGGCCTGAACCACATCCTCCAAAGTTGACAGGCTGCACCCGAACCCCCGTGCGACTGTATTTGGAGATGGGGTCTTGGGGAGGGAACGGAGATTAAAAGAGCTCATAAGAGAGGGGCCCTCACCCAACAGGGCCGGTATTACAAGGAGAAGAAGAGACGCCAGCGTCTCCCCGCTCCCTCTCGACAGCTCATGCGCAGAGGAAAGGCCATGTGAGAACCCAGCCAGGCGGCCATCTGCAAGGCAGGAAGACGGTTCTCACCAGAAACTCAATCTTCTGGCACCTTGATCTTGGACTTCCAGCCTCCAGAGCTGTGAGAAAATAGATGTCTGTTGTTTAAACCACCCAGTCTGTGGTATTTTCCTATGGCAGCCCAAACTGACTAATTCTTCCCCTCAGAGAGATGAGGTGCATTGCAGTTCCACCTGATCAGTAAGCAGACTTGTCTGCCTCAAGCACCCCTGATGGCCCAGCATCCCCGGAGGTACACGGTCCCCACCCCTTCCCCACCCCTTCCCCACCCCACGCCTGCAGGACCTAGGGCAGGAGGCAAGAGAAGCCCAAAGGGGGTCTGCCTTTCAAGGGAAGGAGAGGCATTGGTATCAGCCAGCGGCCCTCGCCCTCTCCTGCTCAGCCTTCTTCCTGGACCCAACAAGGCAGTGAGGGAGATAGTCACCCAGCGGCCAAGCCAGCCGCAGCCAGTGAGCCGTCCTCCCTCATAGGCCCTGGACAGCCAGGCCCCAAGAGAGGACGTTCCCTTAAGCCCTTGCCCTTGCCACTCCCCAAATGAACAAATACTTGCATGTGGTAGGCATTGTCCCTTTATTCAGGCGACAAATTTGTATTAAGTGTCCACTTTGCTGAGTGCCGGGGAGGGATATGCAGCTCCTGACTTTGAGGAGGCCAGAAATCCACAAATAAAGAAGGTGACATGGGGAAGAGGACAGCATTTTGGTTCAGACGACAGGTCTAAATCCCAATCAAATAGGAAAGGTCTAAATCAGCCCTGACCAGCCCATGACTTTGGCGGAGGGGGGGAGGGGGAGCTGGTCATCTCACCGACTCGGGCCTCCATTCATTCCACTAAGAGTAAGACCTGGAGATGATAGCTAACGTTCTCGTGACCCCTGACATTTCAGAATTCTACATAGTAAAGCACAGAAAACCAGACCAATGAAGATTTGCAGGGCAAGAGAGCTCGAGCTGCCTGAAATGTGCCAGATGAAGAACCAGAGTGGCCCTCCCGCACAGGAAGACCTTGGACCAGCCATGGCCACCAACTCTTTTGTGGCAAGGAGACAGCCACAGGAATCAGAGAGCACTCATTTCCCTGGGGAGCCCTGCACCCACTACCCTGGGAGAGCCAGGACCCACGCTGGTCACTCAACCTGGAAAGGTAAATGGCACGTGTTCACCCAAGGATCCCACCTCACCACCTGGCCTGTGCTCCCACCATCCCCGGCACCCCAGAGAAGGCCCTGGCTCTGCACCTCCCTTGCCCCATCATGATTCTCCAGAGACCTGCCCTCCACCACACCAGAGGCTCCAGTTCTGACCCCAAACACACCAGTCCCTTCTCTCCAAACCCCCACAGGCTGAGGAGCCACAGACCACCCTCTTCTCTTTGAATGGCAGCACTATTCCTTCATCCTGGCCTGTCTTCCGTGCCTCCTCTTCCTTACTTGCCAGATCCTGCCAGTTGTCCAAAAGAAACATCTCTCCCTTGACCCTTTCTTCCTCCTCCCACTCCAGCCTTTTTCCAGGGCTGCAAGCTCCCCACCGCACAAACTCTCCCTGCCCAGCCCCCTCCTAAAGTGCAGCACTCTTGCCCTCAAAGGATCCCCTCTTACAGCTATATTACAGACGCTCAGCAGCCGGCATCCGAGGCCATACTGGGTTACATTTCCTGCCTCATCTCCCAGCTGCCCCAGGGAGGACTCTGCACTCGGGTCCCCGGGAAGACTCGGTGTGCCCAGACACACCCTGGAGACTCCAGCTTCCGGGCCATTGCTTCTGTGTTCCCCGCTGCCACACTGTCGGGGCTTCAGAGCCTCCTTCATGAAGACCCTATGGGCTCCCCCCTCCTCTCAGCATCTCCAGCTGCTGCTGAGCCCCTCCTCCTCTCCTCCAGGCCTTCTCCCCCTCCCGGCTCTCAACTTGCACTTCTCCATGTTCCTTATTTTATTCCCCTTGGATCACGAGTTATTTGTGTGCTTGTCTTAGATGCACCCCTCCATCCTGCACGGATGACAAGTTCCTGGCGGGCGAGGCCGACACCTTCCTCATCACTGGATCCCCGTGCCCTGCAGACAGAGGCACTCAAGATCTATCTGTTCCCCCAAGTGACACTGAACAGTCAGTTCTTTGGAAGGAGAAGGCAGGGGCGGGCTGCCAAGGTGCGCCGCGGAGGGCCTTGGCGCTGCTGCTGTGTCGGGAGCGGGCATCGCCCACCCCGGGGACAGGTCTCCTCTGTCCAGTGCAGCCTCATTGTACGTTTATGAGTCATGGTCACGAGGCCCACAGCAGCCTAATGAGGGACGTTCTCTATACACACACTCACACACACGCACAGACACACAGATACACCCCAGACAGGCAGGCCATTTCCCGCCTAGGGAACAGAGTTAAGGCTCCAGCAGAAAGGGGAGGAGAGAGGCAGAAAGGTTCTGGCCCAAACCCCACCTTGGCTTGCCCTCTCTGGGGATTTATGATCTCCTTTCTCCATTTCCTCCTGCTTGGAGTAGGGCTGAGGTGGGGAGTGCTCTAAGAAGCAGAGGAGAGAGGCAGGAAGGCAGGGTGGAAGGTGAGGGGTAGGCTCTCTGTGTCTCGGGCCCTATAAGTGGCACCAATTCTGTTCACCTGCAGGCCAAGAGCCCGGACCATCTGAGACAGATGCCAGAGGCCCAAGGCCAGCCGAAGCCTGACAGCAGGCCCCAGGCCGTGACCTGCTCCGCACCAACCCCTTTCTTCTGACCTGAGGATGGCAGATGGCTCAGGGCGGCTGTGGGGGTTAGCGAGCCATATCCCATCACACCCCGCATTCGTTCCCCGGGGCTGCTTTCACAAAGTCATGAACTGAGGATTCAGCAACAGAAATTACTGTCTCCCAGTCTTGGAGCCCAGAAGTCCAAGCTCAGGGTGTCAGCAGGGTTGGTTCCTCTGGGCTGGGAGGGAGACTGTTCTGGGCCTCCCTCCTGGCTTCAGGTGGTCTCAGGCATTCCTGGGTTTGTAGACGGCGTTAGTCTGCATCTTCAGGCACCTTCTCCCTTCAGTGCATGCCTCTCTCTTAGTCCAAGTTTCCCTTTTTTCTATAAGGACACCAGTCATATTGGATTAGGGGTCCCCTCCCAAAGACCCCATCTAACTTGATCATCTGCAAAGACCCTATTTCCAAATAAGCTCATGAGTACTGAGTTAGAACTTCAACATCTCTTTGGAAAATAGGATTCAACAGAAGCAGACTACACAGGTGGGAGCTGCTGAAGGTACTTTTATTGTCCCTACCGAAAGAATAATAACTGTGAAAGAGCAGACCCTCGTGGGCTTACATTGCCACACACGATCATAAGCGTGGACAACAACATTATGAAGTTGCTTCTATCATCTCAACTTCCTGATGAGAAGGCTGAGGTTAGGGAACTGACCCACGGTCTTACAGTTGATGCATGTCAAAGCCAGAATTCAAATCCAGGTGACCCTTAGCTACTGCACGATAACAATCCTATCATATGATGCGTGCCAGTTCTGGGTACCACAGGTATTATGTCACTAGGGCCTGGGTATGGTCCATCCCAGCCATGAGACTGAGCTATGGAGAGAGCTCCCACAGGGCAACTACCCCCAGCACTCTGACTCAGTTTACCACCTTGGCGTGGGACCAAGCCTGCAATGGGCGATGCCTAGGTAGGAGATGTTCTGAGTGGGCAAGTGAATAGCAGCAGGCAGGGGCGCCTAGGACAAATGGAGTCCACTGCGTCCCTCTGCAGGACCTCCTTACCGGCCCCGAGATGGCCACAAGACCATGTCGTATCAACCTCAACTGCTGCGCTCTAGTGGAAGGGACTTAGTGGTTTGTCCAGAGGCTTTGGATGTGATGGCGGGGAAGACTATGGGAGAGACGTGTGAGCATGAAAAACCTGAAACCCACTGCCTTCAAGCCCCACAGCCATCCCTCGTGAGCTAACCGCAGCCCTGGCCTGGAGCCAGGTCCTCCAATCTTGGCCTTCTCCATAATTGTGTGTGCTTGTTGGTGGTGTTGCTGTTATTATTACTGTTGTAGTAATCATATTACTCGATGTTTCTTCCCTGGCCACTCCGGGGACAGCACAGACATTAGCTCATAATAATGCAGCCTTGCCTGGGAGGCAGAACAGTGTGCAGGCACTGGGACTGCCAGCTTCCTCCTGGGCAGAAAGGGGCCCTCGCAGGGTTTTGCTCAGCGCCTAATATGGCCACACTTTCTCCCCTTCTCTCAGCAAAGTGGCACCAAAGCTGAGGCAAGCTTTAGATGAGTGGCTAGGGCAGCCAGAAATTAAAACACACAAGACCAGGGAGAAACTAGGGCGGCCACAGAGTCTAGAGGAGCTAGACATTTAATTGACTGCACTCTTCCTCTTGGCCTGTCTCTGGCATTTCCATGACCAGTGGGGGAGGTCAGGGTATTTGACACAGATGAGCACACAAGTCTTGAGACAGAGCTGTGAAGTAGACAGCCCCAGGTGGTCAGATGGGGTCCCGGAGGGTCAGACGTTGTGGTCACTTGTCCAAGGTAACTTGTACACAGGTACGTGGCAGGGTGGGTCTCACACCCAGAGCTGCCTGACTGTGAAGCCCAAGCACCGCCGCTAAACTGCACTGGCAACTGAGTCACCACTGCAGGTCAAGGGTGGTGAACTCAGCTCACGACCTGGGGCTGCTGCAAATCCCCCTCCCGGAGCCCCCACCCGAATGACCAGACCACATGGCGATGGCTTCCATGCCAGGCCCAGCAGCAGCCGGCCTGGAGCCCTTCTCAATGAGCCCCTCCTCGATGCTACTGAGGGCCCTTAGGGGCCCTGGTACTCCAGAAGAGTCCAAGGACTGTGGCCATTCCACCAGAGGGACAAGCACACAAATTAATGAGACAGTCCTTTCTCGAGTCAGGGAGAAAGACACGGCACAGATCACAGTCTGACAGGAGCCTGGCACAATTTGGATGCACAGAGCAGGGAGGACTTCCCAAATGTCCCTCCTGGGGAGAAGCATCAGAGCTGGGCTTGAGGACAAAGAGGTGACAGGACAGTTACTGGGGCTGCTCCAGGCCTGGGCTCAGGAGTGGGTCACGTGAGGCAGCAGCTCAAGAGGGCAGTTGGCAGCCCAGCCCTCCCTGACTGCCCACCCATCCCACACCTGCACCCACCCTGAGCCTGAGCTTAGCACCAACCCTTTGTGCTCAACTGCTATCATACCTGTGAAATCCTGACCCGCCCCCCCCCCCACCGTGACTGTAAAACCCATCCCTACCCCACCCCTGGGGAGAAGGGGAAGTGGAGGGAAGCTCCTGATTAAGGGAATGTAATTCTTGGCTCTGACTTCCTGCAGAAAGGTGAGAATTTTCTCCTCTTCCAGCATCCCTGGCTATAGCTGTGGAGCCTCCAGCATTCCACCCACTTTCCAGGTCCCCAGGACTGAGGACCTTTGTGTCCCATGGCCAGAACTGGGTCCTGAAGCGGGGAAGAGGCCTGATCCCATCCTCAGAGAGTGCCCAATCTGATGGGGGCGGTAACATCCCCTGGCCTCAGAGAGCTTCTAGTCTGATAGGAGGCTTTGGCGGGGTGGGGGGCCTTTCTGGGGAAGGGTGAGCTGGGGGAGGCCGCTGCCTTCCACCAGCCCTTCCTCCGCCCAGCCCGGTGGCGGTGGGCCCCTCCTGCACACCGTGTCCAGCCCGGTGGGTGCAGGCTAGCTCCTCCAATGGGCTCTGGGTCGGAGGGCATGTGTATGTGCTTGCACACGCGTGTCTGTGTATGTGTGTGTGTGTGTGTGCCCATCTGTCCCGGGAAGCAATAATAGTTAATAAATAAGTGAATGGCAAAAATAGCCTCAAAGGAGCTGACAGGCAGAAGGCCAGAGCAGCCGGGCACGGGGCCAGCACCCTGAAATGCCAAATGTTAATTTAGCCAAAAAAATAAAAGGTCCATTTTGAGACGTCCTCCATGAGCCAGGGTCAGGGTCTGTTGTGGTTTCTGGAGCTGGCGTTGCCCCTCCCCGGGCATCATGGGTGCAGCCCAGGCACGGGGGCCCCCTGCATACTGTGAGGGAGGTGGCGCTGCAGGGAAGGGGCCCAGTGTGGGGCACACGAGGTTATGCGCAGGCAGGAAGCCGGCAGGCCGCTTCCCAGCAGTCCTCCAACACTCCACCCAGCTGGCCAACCCTGCGTCCAGCCCCCAAGGTCTAACCAGCTAGGGGAATGTTCTAGACATCACCACCAATCTCCTTCCCCAGGCGTGGGCCCGGTCACCCCGCCTAGACACTCCCTTAGGGGTGAGGGGTGTGACTCGATGTCCTGGCTGTCGCTCACCCTCAGGCCAGATCCCTCGAGTGTCTCCTTTGGCCTCTCTCCTGCCTTCTCCCCAACAGGCCTCACCAGCTCAGAGCACTCTCCGCGCTGAGGCCTCCGGTGGTCCGTGGGTGGTTTTGTTGTCCTTCGCTGCCTGAGGACGCGTCTTAATGTAGTTACAGGAGGAAGCACATCTGGGAGAAGCAGATGTGGGTCCCTTTCTTCCTCAGTGGCTCCAACTCTTTGCAAACAGTTTCTTTATTGGCCTCTCTACAAGGGTCCTGGGAGGGGATGCTAGTCGCAGGCCTGACTTCCTTACAGAACCCCTCAGCTACCCCCACCCCCAAATTCGGGGGGGACCTGGCTCAGCCCACTCCTCGGTTCACGCTCACCCAGGAAAGACCTGCCCCAGCTCCCAGACTGGTCCCAGTCAGTTCTGGAGGCTGCCTTGCTCCCAGAGGGCCTGCGATGGGACAAGGTGGGATAAAAACCCAGGACCCGGGACCTAGCGCTCCTTCCACTTAGCCTTCTCTTTGGAGGTAACGCACTTTTCTTCTCCCATCCAAACACACGGGCGTTTGGGGAAAACACTAGTCTCTCCTATAACGTGTGGGAATTTAGAAGCACAAACTATACGCGGCCAGGACTGACCACAGGTCATCCACTCAGGGCACTTTACTTGGCAGTCCCTGTGCTAAGTGCTTTGTAGAGATCATCACATACAATGTTCAACACAGCCCGCGGAGGCAACAATTCATAATACATCCCATTTTATGCAAAACAGGCTCAGAAAGGGCAAGAGGCCTGCTAAGGAGACATAGCAGGGTAGGTCAGACCTGGGACCTCAATCGTGGAGGCACGGGAATACAGTGGTGAGCATGAGGAGGCTCCACCTGGGGAAGCAGACGCCCTCAAGGGGGTCGGGGCTGGGGAGGCAAGAATGAGGGAGTTCAACACCCACCTTGTCAGGTGGCCTCTGAGGAAGGACAATATGTGGAAGTCAGCATATCGGGCCTGTGAGAGTGCTGGGAGCTCTGGGGGGGTGAGGGGGGCCAGGACACCAGGTCCCAGGGAAGGGGAAAGTTCTCAGAGGCACTGAGATCTCTGGGCCCCTGGCAGGGCTGGCTGGGCAGGGGGGCCTAGCTTCCGGAGGGCAGAGGGGCCAAGAGGTCCAATGGTGGGGTGCTTAACATCTGGATGAAGGCGGAGCCCTAGGATTTGAGGGGAGGCGGCTGATGGGGGATGTTTAAAGCCCAAGAGAAGGCAAGGAGGGATCCAGCCCAGGTCTCCCCAGGAGGGAGGTGACATCTAGCTCCCCAGAGGCTGGAGAACTGGTGTTTGGTCAGGGAGGATGAGGCAACAGGTTTGGCACCGCTGAGAACTAAGGCAAGAAGGTCCTAACAGGTAAACGCCAGCTGCTCTCTGTGAGCCTCGCCCTCGTGTCTGAAGGCCCTGACCCTCAACTCTCCCATCACCTCCCCTCCCGGGGGAGGCAGCAGTCTCTCCACTCACCTCCCAATCTCTCTCTCCCTGGCGGCTCCTCCCTTCAGCTCCAAACACCGACACTAAAGCCACCTTTCTTTTTTTTCTTTTTTTTTAAGATGTTATTTATTTATTCATGAGAGACACAGAGACACAGAGAGAGAGGCAGAGACACAGGCAGAGGGAGAAGCAGGCTCCATGCAGGGAGCCCGACGTGGACTCGATCCCAGATCTCCAGGATCAGGCCCTGGGCTGAAGCCAGCCCTAAACCGCTGAGCCACCCGGGCTGGCCCTAAAGCCACCTTTCTAAATACACACAGGGCCATAGGCACTCACTCTCCATTAAGAACCTTCTAGAGACCCCGCCTGCCCCCAAACAAACCAACCTGGGCCCAGAAATCTACACTCCTCCCAGCCTCCTCCCACCTTCCCATTCCTGCCAGGAAGCCAGCATGCTTCGTCTCTGCTGCTAAAAATGCGGGCATCCCATTGGACCAGGAGGTGTGAATGCCCGTCCCTCTGGATTTGGGGCCAGGCTGCCAGGCTCATCAGTTCAGGTTGGTCTAACCCGCCAAGTCTCAGTGTCTCCATCTGCATAATGGGGGTGACTACATCACTGCTTACCTCACAGAGCAGCTGTGGGGCCTGAACGAGTTAACCCACCTGAAGCACTTAGAACAGAGCCTCGTGCACAGGAGACACCATTTCCAGGTCTCCTCTCAAGGGCAGGGTCTGTGGCTGGCGCGCCGTGGTGCCCGCCTAACACATGGGCCACACCTGTTCACCAATCCCGTCCACCAAACAGCTAAGACTGGGACCCAGGCAAAGGGAGAAAGAACACTGACAAAAATAAAGCCAAGTTAAGGACGCTGGTGAATTTTGGTTTAGGACATGCTGAGTTCAAGGAGGTGGAAAGACACCGACCAGGACGGGCGGACAGGGACCCCTGACGGAGGTTAAAGCAGGCAAGAGCCGTCTAAGACCCACGTACTGTCTGTGCATGAATTTCAGTCCTCGCGGGGTGGTAGCATTTTTTGTTCCCATAGCCACCGAATTACGTGAACAGCAGAGAGCGCGTCCTGCCTCCAAGACTACCCATTGCCCAGAGGGGTGGGGCTGGCTGGGGTGGTGGGAGCCCGTGGGAAGTCAGGGTGCATGTGCCACCTGTGTGTGGTAGCTTCTCAGCTTCTGGGGAACCCAAGGCCCCCAGCCTCTGCACCCTACTGGGGAAGAGAGTGTCCCACCCACACCCTCAGCTGCACCCAAGTGTGACTGGTCCTCGCAAGCTCACTGGCCCTCAGCACTGCCCTGCTCCCTCCAAGCCTGGGCCGTCCCTGCTAGGCTAATGGGAGCTGGGGCTCTGGAGACCCCTGGGAAGTCTCAGAGGGGGCAGCTGTTTACTGGCCTGCAGTGAAGGAGTAAGTGCACCCCCACCATCATTCCAGGGCCAGCCCAGCAGGTGGGGAGGAGGCCCTCATAGCACAGGGGCCCAAGATACCTCTTCCTTCCACAGTGGAACCTAAAGAGGACCCTAGGAGAAGTGAAGTGGGGCAGTCCACAGCTTTTTGTTCCTTTAAGAGAAACCAGGTCTGCTTTAAGATTTTATTTATTTATTTGAGAGAGAGCAATTATGAGCAAGGGGGGGGCAGAGGGAGAAGCAGACTCCCCGCTGAGCAGGGAACCCTATGTGGGACTCGGGATTCGATCCTAGGATCTACAGATCATGACCCAAGCTGGAGGCAGAGGCTTAAGTGACTGAGCCCCCCAGGCGCCCCCAGGTCTGTTCTTTAAATCTGGGTTCAGGGCAGCCTGGGTGGCTCAGCGGTTTAGCACCGCCTTCGGCCCAGGGCATGATCCTGGAGACCCAGGATGGAGTCCCACGTCGGGCTCCCTGCATGGAGCCTGCTTCTCCCTCTGCCTGCGTCTCTGCCTCTCTCTCTCTCTCTCTCTCTGTGTGTGTGTGTGTCTCTGAATAAATAAAATCTTTAAAAAATAAATAAATACATCTAGGTTTAGGGTGATTTCCTTTTAACTTCCAGAAGATACAGAGCAAAATTAAAGAAAAGCAAAAAAGAGAAAAGAGCACAGGAGAATGCGAGCTGGAACCTGTCTTACAGACTCGGACACTGCCTCACCTGGATGCCACTGCTTCCTCCAAGGGGAAGCCAAGAGCAGCGTCTACCACCCCCACAAGCTCTCCCCCCACCCCATATGCTCACCCCAGGATCAAAGCAGAGAATGACACCACTTCAGACCCAGCAGGAGTTCCGAAACTGCCTCAGAGGGAGAGGGTTTAAACCCACCCCTCGGAAGGCAGGTAGGAGACAGCAGAGGCAGTAACACCCCGCACGGGGAAGATGTCAGATGGTGACTAACTGGCTTTTCTAGGCCATTGTCACCAATGCTAGAGAAATATTCCACTTTAAAAATAAATGTAAAGCAAAATCCAAAATTAACTCTCCCCAGATAACCCCTTTCCAAAAAAGACCACGTCGTAATCCACATGTGGCCATTTGCATATGCTTTAACCCACAGGCAGCTCTCTGTCCCGGATAGATAGGGATACCCTCCGGGCCGCCACCCCACACAGCTGGAGCTTTCCATTTTCTCAGGCCTCAGACACACCCCAATTTCCCGTGCTTCCCCAGGTGTTCCGAGGCCGTGTGGCTGGGCCTTGTGCTCCCTGCCCTGACCTAAAGGTGCTAGAGAAGAAGTAGCTTCAAGATGTCCTTGTGGGGGATCCCTGGGTGGCTCAGCGGTTTAGCACCTGCCTTTGGCCCAGGGTGTGATCCTGGAGGCCCGGGATCGAGTCCCGTGTTGGGCTCCCTGCATGGAGCCTGCTTCACCCTCTGCCTGTGTCTCTGTATCTCTCATGAATAAATAAATAAAGTCTTAAAAAAAAAAAAAGATGTCCTTGTGATCCTCGCCCTGACCTAAAGGTGCTAGCGAAGAAGTAGCTTCAAGATGTCATCACCACGCAGGCGGGTTAAGAACAAATGCGCACAGGGGAGTCACGAACCATTTCCTGCCTTTCAAGAAGTCAGGAGTCAAAGGCGCAGTGACAGCAGTGGAAGAAGGAGGCGACAGTGCTGCACAAACATGCTGCTTACCTGCTGTGTGACGTGGGGCAGGTGCACTATCCATCCCGCCAGGGTTTGAGGGCCCACTACGGACGCCGTTCTCGTTGACGCTCACGCAGGACACTGAACGCCGCGGAGGAGGGGTAGTAAGGCCACGGGGCTCACATAATTCCTCCCCATTCCCAAGTGAAATACCACGTGCAAAAGGCAGGAAGCAGTTAACACAGCTCAAAAGGCACTTGCGTGTAGCTGGTGGGGGAAGGGCGTGCAGAACCTTGAGTGCAACCTGCTGCCCTGCTAGGGGGGCTTCGTGGAGCACATGGTGTTGTAGTCATTTTCAAAAAATATTCCTGCAGTTATCACAGCGGCGTGCTAAGCCATGTATCGAGCCATGTCTGGGGCTAATTGCTGGTGATAAGAGCAACATAAATGTACTGAGCCACGGCCCTGCCTGACAAGATTTTATGCGCCAACCACCAACCAAGTTTTCTTCCCATTACACGCCTGCAATAATTTTTAGTGGCCATCACTCTTTACTGAATCACCACAATAAACCCTTTCGATATAAACAACTCGCCTTTCAATATAGCCATAAATCAGACTCCGTGTCATCTACACGATCCCTCTGCTGAGCGAGGGAGGCGCAGGGCAGTAGTTCTCAGCCCCGGTGCTTGGGAGACTCACCGGGAGCGCTGCAAAGGATGCCCAGCGCCCTCCCCCAACCGCCGCCCCTCCCCGGCAGAGCCTGGGTTCCCTGGGTTACCGGGTTATATAAGAACTCCTAGCCGGGCCTTCACTTCCCACATGTGAAGCTCTGGTGGGTTCCTTGAGGTTAACCCGCCCAGAAAGCTTGAGTCTTAGCCCTGGGAGTTGGAGGTGAAAAGTGGTGCTGACACACCCGCACTAGAGTGCATGGCCACCTGCTCGAAGGAAGTTTAGGATGTGCTACGGGAGCCTACGGGGAGCCTGCGGGAGCCGCGATTCCATGGGATTGCTTTCAAAAGAATGAAGAAGGAGGGATCCCTGGGTGGCGCAGCGGTTTGGCGCCTGCCTTTGGCCCAGGGCGCGATCCTGGAGACCCGGGATTGAATCCCACATCGGGCTCCCGGTGCATGGAGACTGCTTCTCCCTCTGCCTGTGTCTCTGTCTCTCTCTCTCTCTCTCTGTGACTATCATAAATAAATTTTAAAAAAAGATAAAAAATAAAATAAATCTTAAAAAAAAAAAGAATGAAGACGGGGATCCCTGGGTGGCCCAGGGGTTTAGCGCCTGTCTTTGGCCCAGGGCATGATCCTGGAGACCCGGGATCGAATCCCGTGTCGGGCTCCCGGTGCATGGAGCCTGCTTCTCCCTCCTCCTGTGTCTCTGCCTCGCTCTCTCTCTATGTCTATCATAAATAAATAAAATCTTAAAAAAAAAGAATGAAAAATACTTTCTGGAATCTGTGTAGTTATCCCTGCCCATAGTCATTGTCCTTACAGTTAAACTTGGCTCCTGGCAAGTCGCTGGGGTCTTCCCTACACCCCACAGCTGGGAAGACCCGAGTCCGGGAGGACTCAGGGAGCAGGAAAAGACACCAGAGGAAAGATGAGAAGACAGGGGATCAAGGATGGGCGGGAGGGTGGCAAGTGGGTGCGGGGGGCCCCCACTTGACATCAGCAGACAGACCGGTAGGAAATCCAAGAGAGGGGAAGAGGGTACAGAAGAAGAGCAGTGTTTTCTAAGGCCACGACCACAGGCACATGGTCGCCTGCCCTGGTCTAGCGCGGGAGCACCAGGAGGCTCCTTTCTGTCAAGTCAGAAATCCCGGTGGAACCTGAGAGTGGGAACTGTCTGCCTTCTTCCCACAATGCTGGGCAAGTAGGGACCAGAAAGTCAGCAGCATTCAGTAAATATTTGAGTATTCAAACAGACAGACCCAAATGTGTGGGAAATATCAGAAAGGGAGACAGAACATAAAGACTCCTAACTCTGGGAAATGAACTAGGGTGGTGGAGGGGGAGGAGGGCGGGGGGGTGGGGGTGAATGGGTGACGGGCACTGAGGGGGACACTTGATGGGATGAGCACTGGGTGTTATTCTGTATGTTGGTAAATTGAACACCAATTAAAATTAATTTATTAAAAAAAAAACAGACAGACCCTTGCCCTCAGAAAGCTGACTGTCAAATAGAAAGATAAGTAAACCCACCAGCATAAACCAGTATAAGGGCTACAGAGAAAAAGAAGAGGATGCTTCTAATTTAGATTCACAGGGTCCAATGTTGCAAAGGCAGGGCCCCTGGTGGGGCACACGCCTGCCCTGCTCCCTAGGGTTCAGCTCTGGTGCTGCTCCCCCAGCAGCCTCCTCGGCTGAGATGCCAGGGCCGTGGCACTGCCTGCTGGTGGTACCAACTGGGAGCCGGTGAGGAGGGCAGATGCGTGGACCCCTCCCATGCAACAGGGTCAAATGTTTACAGGAAAAGGGCCTTGGCCAGAGGAGACGGGGCACTTGGCATGCTAAGTAAGTAAGTAAGTAAGTAAGTAAGTAAATAAATAAATAAATAAATAAATAAATAAATAAATAAATAAATAAATATTTTTGATAAAATAAAATAAATATATTGCTTTCCCATTCCCCTCCCCCCCAAAAATGTGAAAATAAAATCTTGAAATCCAACTTAGCAAAAAATGACACTTGGGCAGGAGTTAACATTTTCTTTTAGGTTTCTTGAGAAGAGGGGCAGGGAGAGACATGGATGTGAAGCAGGATGGCTGGGGTATTTTTTAAGGTGTTGATAGTTGTGAGGAGTGGAGCTTTGAAGATATCCTAGGAACCCTCTAGCAAGCGCTAAGCCGCATATCTACTAGATGCTACTTTCCAGAAAGACCCTGTGTCTGACCCCTCCAGGGTGTACCAAGAAGTACCCTGATGTGTCCCCGAAGAATGGATAGGAGGCAGCCTGCCCCCTAAGCTAAGCTCTCCTAGTGTGGCTTCTGACCCCTCCCCTGGGTCTCAGTCCCTATCCCACATCCAGGAAACCAACCGCTCAGGAGCTCTTGATCTGATCCCAGGCACCCCAGGGACACCTCAGGGACACCTTCCCCACAGCATCGCCAGCTCAGGAAATGCCAGCTCACTGAAGGCCCGTCCGAGCCAGACACCACGGAGGAGGAAGGCCATCACAAACAAAACACCACGCGTTCCCAAAGCCAACCCAGACAACTGCTGGACAATGGTTGTGCCTTCTCTAGCCTCTGAACGCACCCGGAGGTGGACACGGGGCTGGTTCCAATGGGCCGAGGGAGCTGGATTTGGAGTTGGGGATCGGGATTGATGGTGCAACTCCTAAGCAAACTGACTAGCTGTGTGACCTAAATGAGGTCACTGCACCTCTCTGAACCCCCATGTCCCCCTCTCCAACACAGTATTAGCAGCACAGGTCTGGAAGACGAGTGCGTTATCTTGTTTGGGGCCACCCAACGCCAGATTCCATCAATCAGGACTGTACCATCCCTGGTGGACAGGAAGGAAACCCTGAGGGAGGCCGAGCAGCTCAGCCCACAGTCCCAGACCTGGGTTTTCTCCTGGGCCTCTGGGCATCTGCCTGGAACCCATCACCTCCTCCGAACCCACAGGAGTAGCAGAGCTCACACAGGGTAAAGTGCTTTGTTACCTATTAAAATGCAAATCAGTGGGCAGCCCGGGTGGCTCAGCGGTTTAGCACCACCTTCAGCCCAGGGCCTGATCCTGGATGGAGTCCCACATGGATCCCACGTTGGGCTCCCTACATGGAGCCTGCTTCTCCCTCTGCCTGTGTCCCTGTCTCTCTCTCTGTGTGTCTCTCATGAATAAATAAATAAAATCTTAAAAAAAATAAAATGCAAATCAAATGGGAAAGTGAGTCTGTAAAGCAAAGGGGGGAGCACCTAGGTGGCTCAGTCGGGTGAGGATCTGACTCCTGGTTTGGGTTCAGGTCATGATCTCAGGGTCGTGAGATGGAACCCCACATCAGGCTCAGCACTCAGCATGGAGTCTGCTTAAGATTTTTCTCTGCCTCTCCCTCTGACCCTCCCCATCCCCCCAAATAAATAAATAAATAAATAAATAAATAAATAAAATCTTTACCAAAAAAGTGAGACTTTGTCCAGTATATGAGTCACTGTCCAGGAAAGAGAAAGCCATACATTTTTAAGAAGTAATAATTTAAAAAATAGTTGCACAAAAGATAAATGTATATATCATACATAAATTAGCTCATGGGGGGCTCAGTCGGTTAGGTGTCTGCATGCAGCTCAGGTCACGGTCTCAGGGTCCTGGGATCGAGCCCCAGGACGTCTGGCTCCCTGCTCAGGGGTCTCTGCTTCTCCCTCTCCCTCTGCCTCCCCCCACTCGTGCTCGCTCTCTCTCTCAAATAAATAAAATCTTAAAAAAGAATTACACATGTATTTATAGAGATGTATTTCTTAAGTCTTTTTTTATTTTTATGCTCGACTTCATTCCTCTAGTCCAGCAACCTCTCTACTAGTAACGAAGGTTGGTTATGAGCCTGCTGCCAAGTCTTGCACCTGATGCTTTTTTACCCCAGGAGAGGGCATCTCCCCCTTCCCGGTGCTCAAGTCAAACCTGGGCTTGAATCCCCGTTTCTCAACTCTCGATTTGGATTCCCCACAGGAAAAGACCCTGAGACAAGGATTTGAGTACAAGTGGTTTTACCTGGGAGGTGACCCCAAGAAACACCAGAAGGGGAATGGGGAAGAGAGGCGAGGAAGGGAAGGAGGCCCAGAAAAAGGGACCCTCACCTGTTATCACTGTGGCAACCAGAACCGGAGCTTTCCTTGGGATGGGGGTGCGGGGGCCCACAGAACCCATGTCTCGGGGTTAAACTCCCCTGGCCCTAGGGGAAAGGAGCTGGAGTAGTCCTCCACCAGCACACAACAGTCACTGGCTGAGAGCTGCTCTGGGGCGGAGGCCCCCAGCACATCTGAGCTGCCCGTAGCAAAGCAGAGAGGCTTCAGGCCAGAGAAAGCCCCCAGGTACTGACAGCTGGCAGGAGAGGAAAGGCACATGCCCCGGGAACATGGGCGGGTGCTGACCATCTGCTACGGCACTAACTGTGTGACCTTGAGGAAGTTACTTACCTTCTCTTATTTCATTTTTCAAGCCCTGAAACAGGGATAAAAATGTGTTTCTCTTTAGGGATGATATTACAATTAAATGAGGTCATCATGTATGGAGGGAAGTAGTTCCATGTCAGGCTTGTAGTAAACGTTCACATATACTCATGGTTTATGATCAATAATCTTTTTTTTAAGATGTTAGTTATTTATTCATGAGACACACAGAGAGAGGCAGAGACACAGGCAGAGGGAGAAGCAGGCTCCTCGCAGGGAGCCCAATGCAGGACTGGATCCCAGGAGCCTGGGCCAAAGGCAGACACTCAACCGCTGAGCCACCCACGCGCCCCTATGATCAATAATCTTTAAGAGTGGAAAGGAAGGTTGAGGAGGAAAGGAAACAAAATTTGGGGAAGAAGGGTGATTTAGAATGGCCCATCTCTAACCTCCCTGTGGGCAGCCAGGCAATCAGTGCCCGAAGCGAAAGTTCTGGAAAGACATTCAATGGACGCTAGGCCCACCAAAGGGCATTGTACAGAAGCCCAACCTTCTCCATTGTGTAATGATAGCAAAAACAAAATCAGATTTTTAAAACCCCACAAAACCCTAAAAGAAAGTAAAACTAAATTAAAGGAAGCATCTTCCTGGTCCCTTCCAACAAAACCCTTTATTTTAGTCTCATTCAGCTGGGGAATGAGACTTTAAAACAGGTAAACAGCCAGTAGGGGCTGAGAAACCTTCTTGAGAGAGGAAAGCCACCAAACAAATGCCCCTGTCTAGATTACTTCACCTAGGCCTATCCCAGAGGCCCAGGCCTGAGAAATCTCCAGGCTGCTCCCAGCTCCTGAAGCAGCGTGTCCTAAAGTGAGTTCCAACACACACCACCGACACCTGTTACGTTCCTTAAAACATGCATTCTAGGGTCAAATATGTTTGATAAAGGCTTCATGCAATATCCCCCCCTTGGCAAATTTTAGTGCGTATTAACATATTCAAAGCTTTCAAGTCCTACAGTAAAGAATTCTGTTTAAGCCACTATCTCCAAAGCTTATCTGACAAAGCAGCAAACGCGTGTAGGTAAAACATCTATTAACGTCCCTCTAAAGGACATCTAGAGTCTGGGCTAATGGCAGTCGTAGGTACTGGGACCCAGCTGAGTCATCACTGAACCACCCTTCCCACCCACGGCCTAGCACAGTGCCTGGTATACAGTAGGCATCTAATAAACAGTTGCTGTCTGATTGAATGAGGAGAAGGTTGAAAGAATGACTTAATAATGGTTTTCAGATCTGCGAAGTGATATAGTATCGGCAGTGCCAGGCGACAGCTCTTGGTTTCCAAGAAGGCACACGTTTTAAATTGCAGCAGGAGGGATTTTGGACGCCCAGCTCGGAGTTTAGGATTGCAATCCACCAAAATAGGCTTCCAAGCCAAGCTGCATCGCTTCCTTCTGTGGAGGTGTTGGTCTAGCACTTCAGCACAGCAGAGTCTGTGTGCAGCCGTCCACCCACCCCACCACCCATTCATTCACTCATTCAAACCCTCACTGAGCACCTACTGTGTGCCAGGCACTGAGGTCCCTGAGGACCCCTTCCAAAAGCCAGCTGGGACTGCAGTGAGCTGTGTGATAAAGCCCAGGAACCCCTAAGGGGAAGGGAGAGGGGACCACCCAAGTGTGAAGGCAGGAAGCCTCAAGCCCAGAAGCAACAGCTCATAACCCACTCACAGCAAGGAGGGGGTGGAGGGATCTCACGCTGACACATGAGGCTGGCCTGAAGAATAAAGCCACTACTGTCTCCCTGTGTTTGTTTGTCTTTCCCCCTTTTCTGGTAACTACATCCCATTGTTCCCAGACTGCATCCCTGCCCCCACCTCCAGGCCTGTCCCCATACTCAGAGTTCCAAGCTCCTCTTCCTTTCCTGAAGCCCTGCCTCTCCTTCAAACCATCTCCTCGTTCCCTACCTCTTGCCTCACTCCTTGTTCTCTACATTCCACACATCTGTTCTGGACTGGGGTGTCCTCAATATTTTTCATATCCACTCCTAGACAAAGGAATGAATAAACCAGGACTCTGCTGAACATCCCCCAGCACCAGCACCAATGGTGAGCCACAGATCACTTCGTCTCAAACGGAGGCAGGGGATGGGAGAGGTTGGCAGGAGAATAGGTGTCCAGGTCTGGGGCATTCCTCCCATCCTATTTCACCATTACCCATCACCTTCCAGATGTGCATCCTCCCATTAGCATATACTCACCAGCCCCACCTGAATGTTTCCCAATGGCTCATCAGGCCTGCAATGGTTTTGCTTCTTTCCTAAAATTTTTAAAAAATTTTTTTATTCTTAAATAATCTCTACACCAAACGTGGACCTCGAACTCAACCCCAAGATCAAGAGTCACATGGTCTACTGACTGAGCCAGCTGGGCGCCCCTGGTTTTGCTTCTTTCACATAGAGCCCAAGATGGGCACGACAACAGAACACCCCAACGGACTTGAGGAGACACTCATGCTGGTGCCAGGCCCTAAACCACAGACTTCTAGGGTTGAGGGTGACCTGAGCAGTCATCATGGTCAATGGTCCCCAGCCCATGAGTTGGTCAAGATCACCAGGAGAATTATGAAAACTAGATTCAAGCTGTTTAAAACATAGGTCCATTCCTGGACCCCAATGCAGGCCTCCAAAAGCAGAACGATTTCCTCAGTAACAAGCGTGGCTGAGGCGATCCAGTGTCTACTTGAAAACCTCCACTGACACATGCCTACCTAGAGGCACCTGGTTTGATGGCTGCAGCCCCAAAGGCTGGAAAGGTATCTCCTACCGGAAGCTGAGATCTGTCTACTACTGTTTCCACCCATTTGCCCCAACCCTGCCCTCGGGAGCAATGAAAAATAAATTTAGTCCCTCTTATTGTGTCTGACAACAGGGGTCCCAGCAATAATGTCTTGCCCAGCTGTTTTTTTTTTTAAGATTTTATTTATTTGTTCATGAGAGACACAGAGAGAGAAAGAGAGGCAGAGACACAGGCAGAGGGAGAAGCAGGCCCCATGCAGGGAGCCCGATGTGGGACTCGATCCCGGGACCGCGGGATCACGCCCTGAGCCAAAGGCAGACGCTCAACCACTGAGCCACCCAGGTGCCCCTCGCCCAGCTGTTTTCTTACCCTGCTACAACCTGCTCTCCTCTCCGCTAATATCTCCCAGCCTTTCAAAGGTTCTCTCAGAAGCAAAGGTTTCTAGTCCCCTTACCAAGCTGCTCACCTTCCTCTGAGTTCCAGAATCAACCACAGTTGATTCAAAGGGGGTCTGAATCTTCCCATGATTTGGATATGTCCATTAACCTGCCCCAACAGCCTGCTGGTCTTTTACTTTTTTTTTTTAAGATTTTATTTATTTATTCATGAGAGACACAGAGAGACAGAGGCACAGGCAGAGGGAGAAGCAGGCTCCATGCAGGGAGCCCGATGTGGGATTCGATCCCAGGACTCCAGGACCATGCCCTGGGCCGAAGGCAGATGCTCAACTGCTGAGCCACCCGGCGTCCCAACCTGCTGGTCTTTTCAAACAGCCACCCCCAATGCAGGCTCACTTTGAGCACACAGTCCATTAACTAGAAACCCCCAGATTTTGTTTGCGGCATTATAAAAAGAGAGTTTCCCTATCCTACATCTGGGCATTGCCTTGAGAAATACTGGGGGGGGGGGGACAGGAAGGGGGAGAAGTAGGGCTTTCCAATCCTCTCCATGAAGTTTTGAGTCTGGGAGAGAACATTAATGTTGACCCTACCCTCTGGTAGCTACATACCCCTACCCGGTAAGCACGGGTCGAAGAAGGACATGCTAAAGCCTAACTTATGTAACAGCACCCAAAGGACTTAGGGGCACAGAGTTCCTGGAGCAAACTATTTCCAGTCTCAACACAGGCTGGCCTCCTGGGAAGTAAATGACCAGGAGCTGGACCCCCCACAAGATAAATGCAGTTAACTGGGTGCCCAGGAGTGGGCATCCTGGACAGGACGTCCCCATAAGGAGACTGGGACCGTCACAGGAGTCTCCCATCTGGCCTTCTGCACCTCCATCTCTGGCTGGGGCCAAGGTGGGAGCCCCTTTCATACCTCTTAGGAGAAAAAGAAGCCTGGCCCAGCGAGGGCCACAGCCCTGCTTCTGCTGCCAGCTACACCTTCTGACACAGTGATCTGCAGCCAGGGCCCATCTACATAGGAAAGCTTCCATCCAGGGCTTCCACACCGATTTTTAAAACTTTTCTGTGAGGTTGGGCAGGTTCCCGTGATGGGGCTTAATACATCGTCCGTGTCTTCTTTCTAGACAAACATGAGCACGCTGTTCTGTGTTCCACAGCACACAGGCCTCACGCTCTTGCTCCAGATCAAACCCCAGACTGAATTATTAACACTGAACATCCCACCAATGTAGAAGCTGGTCATGTTGTTCCTTGGCTGGGTCTCTGCCCTGCCTGAAGTCCTCCCCACGGGCATCGAGCCCCCCCCCCGAATCTGGAAGACAACCCCTTCCCTAGCAGCCCCGCGAGGCTTCTGCTCCCCTTCGAACACCCCTGCCCTGTTGCACAGAGAAGGAGGCAACATAATTGAAAACAATTAGCAAACAGAATTGGCAAAAACAGTTAGCTTTGAGGTAAGACAAGCAGACCCTCCTTGGCTCCAAACTCAGAGCCAAGCCCCCACCCCAGACTGCTGCTGCTGCTGCTGGAGTTCACTGAGGCCAGACTTCTCCCATCCAGGAATGCGGGTGATGGGGGAAGCAATTTGTGGCAGGCAACTCCCAGCCATTGCAGTGGAAGTGTGTCCTCCTCCACAGCATCCCAGCGGGCCAGGAGGGAGTGGCTGTCAGCAGAGCACCTGGGGCAGCCACAGTGACCCACCATGAAGGCCTCTCGGCTGTGGGGCAAGGAGGCAGCTCTTCAATGGGGCTCACTGGGCAGCTGAGTGAGTGGGCAGCAGGAGGAGCTTTAGAAAGGGAAGGCGAGGAGCCCCATATTTCAGGGGAGCTGACCAGTCAAGTCTAGCCTCCAGCTACAGTGTGGAAAGTAGGGGACGTGCATCCAGGGCACCTCCCCAAGGAACCAGAGGTCAAGGTCAGAAGGGCAGTCAAGGCCCAGAATCAGCAAGGTAAAAGGCCACGGGAAGCCAGCCACCAGCCAAGAACAAACAGCACAGGGCCGCACTGATCTCCTTTCAAAGTCAACACAAAGGCTTCCCCAGGCCCACCTCCACTGCCAGGGTCAGCCCACGCAACAGACACACAACACACACACGGAGACACGTGTGTGTGCACCCGGACAGACACACCGCACATACACCGCATCCCCACCCCCCCATCCCTAGCCTCCTAGCTACAGACACTCAGATGTGCTCACAGTCACAGAACATCACCCACACACACAGCGCCTGTGCCTTTCTGATCTCTGCAACAACTGGTGACAGTTACAGGTTCAAACAGGCACAAAAGAAGAAATGCAGGAAATCACGGAGTTTCTCCAAAAGGGTGACAGGGAAGAGGGGAAGGAGGAGGAGATGGGCAGGGGACGAGGATGGGTCATCCCACACCATGAGGGCAGCTCCTCACAGCTCTCCCAAGCTCACAGGGACCCACACAGGGTCAGAATCTTCTCCTCTGAAACCACGTGAGGCAGGCCTAATGTGGTTTCAGAATAATAATACCCCACATTTGAACAAGACTCTACTTTTCAAAGAGCTCTTCCATCCTTTATCACCTCCTGGAGGAACGCCGGACAGGGGAGACGCTCATCTCCTCGGGCAGATGACCACTTGCCCCCACAGGGCCCAAAGATATTCTCTCCAAGATAATCTTTAATAGCGAAGCATATGTAATGGTTGTGTGAGCGTGCTTGTTTGTGTGTGAGTGTGTGCAGAGGCTTTATGTAGCAGAGTGGGATACAATCAAACAAAAATGAGGTTGCCATGGCAACAGGCTCCGGCATCATTGCAGCCTATTAACACAAGTGAGGAATGTGTTTGGCAGATGCTCGAGTGTTATTTATGGTATGGGTGTAGCAGAGGGACTTCTAACAGGCAAAGGAGGAGGAAAAAAACAACCCTGTGACGCTCCTACTGTACCCCACAGAGGAGACAACGGTGAAAGAAGAGCACAGGACACGCTGCAAGGCTGCAAGTAGAGAGTAAGAGATGGGAAGCAGAACCAGCAGGGAGAGGAGAGGAGAGGAGAGGAGAGGAGAGGAGAGGAGAGGAGAGGAGAGGAGAGGAGAGGAGAGGAGAGGAGAGGAGAGGAGAGGAGAGGGCAAGTTCCAGAGGGGACTAGAAGGGGTGGGAGAAGAAAGGAAGTAAGAGAGAAAGCAGAGGGGGAGGGGGACGGAGACAGGGGGGAGAGTTAGAGCAATAGATACAGGAAGGGGAGAAACACCCCCCCCACCCAAAGAGGACTACCTTTTGGTCATCTCTTAAGCAAAAACCATCAGGAGGCACCAGTTCAGAAACCAAATATTTCTCCTCTTCATTGGAGCAGAGGACAGAGCCCCAGCCATAAAAGGGGGCGGAAAAGAATAAAATACCCAGGTCAGATAATGATGCTGGGGACCTGGGCTGTGGGAGCAAGGGGGCCAGCCTTGCGGGAGGAGAAGTGAAGAAATGCCAACAGTTTACCCAGGGCCCATTATGTGTCCAAGGCACAGGGGACAAGGGATATTTCCAAAGCCCCGACGTTAGAAACCACGTCACCCCGTTTCGTTAGAAACCACATCACAAAAAAAAAAAAAAGAAAAGAAACCACATCACCCCGTTTCCCCCGAACATGTGTCTTTATCAAAGAAAAGAACAAGGCATCTAATGCAAGCCACCCTCAAACACCTGCTGCTCTGGGCTAATCGGAGGCAAAGCTGCATGCTGGGCTGTCCCACTAACAGTTCCCTACCATCCATCCGGGTTTGGTCAAGAAACACACATTTTTATATCAGACACAATCAAAAAGGTAAATCAAACACAAACGCCTCAAAATACAGTCTTCTCTGAAGCCAAATAGAACGTTTGCCTTCCCTAGTCCCGGACCATTCCTAACGGGCTCTGCTGTCAACAACAGAGCAGAACGTGAGAAGTTAGGTGTAAACCCACCCCAAAGCCTACAGCCAAGTCTAAAGACCACACTGGGTAAAAGCAGCACGGGATGAGAGAGGTGGCGAAGGTGGGGGAGAGAAGGGAGAAAGATTTGTGGGAGACAGAAGGGGAGTCTGTGGGACAGTCACTCCGCAGCCGCCAGGGCATTTTCGTGCTAAGCTGGGGTGGGGGCACCTCAGGACCAGAACTCCTTTCTTGGGAGCTGACTCCAGTCTCTTGAAACCATACATCTGGGATGGCCCGTGGCTGGTTCAGAAAAAATACCTCTGAATGACCCTGGAAACCTCTGCTTCTCCGTGTGAATGCCATGCCCTTCCCTCTGCAGAGAGGCTACACCCATCCAAGCAACCTGCCTCCTACCCAAGCCAGGAGCAACACCCAAAGATAGGACATCCGTGTGATAGCCTGGGTCCTCGGGTCACAAAGCCTTTAGGAGCACGAACAATAGCAGGCAACTTTTTCTGATACCACCACCACCTCTCAGTGGGTTTCTCTCTCAAGTTCAAAGCTGATCGCTCAAGATTTTTTTTTCCTTCTGATCCCGCATCAGAAAAACTTTAAGTAAGCTTCAACAGCCCCACCTCCTCGACTCCCTGGAGCACAACCAAGTTGGCAAGCAGTTATTAAACCCCTACTAAGTACCCTAAAATGTGCTAGACAAGGGAGAGAGGGTGGAGGAGAAAGAACACAGGAATCCTGCAAAGGAAACACGTCAGGAATCCTGCATCCAAGGAGCTGACACTGGACGGGGAGCGAAAGCAATGGGCCCTGGAAGATAAGTCAGTGCTCTGCTCTGTGGCTCTGACTCTATTGTTAACCCCGCAGAAGAGGGAGAGGCCAGCGGAGCTGGAATGGAAGGAAGGAGGGGCTCCTGGTGGGAGGTGAGGCTTGGCAGAGGTTGGGACTGGAAGGGGCGCACGCAATTCTCTGGGCCTCCAGAAAAGAACCCCAGGGGCCCAGAGAGGCTGCAGATCCTCTTCGTCCCAGTCACAGGGCACTTGGAGGTGCAGCTTAGAGCCCAGCTCCCCGGAGCCCATACTAGTGCTATTCCCTGTGGGGTGACGAGTCCCACACCCAGGAAGCTGCAGTGTGGCACAGGAAAACCCCTCAAGAGAGGGGCAGCACTCAACGGGATCAGAGTCTGAGACACGGCATTGGAAGCAGGGAGAAGGAGAAGGAGGAAGGCAATGCCAGTGGAATGGGGTCACAGGTTCTATCAGAGGACGCAGGCACCCGGAAGAGGTGTGGGGCGCAACATGGTCCCCGCTTGAGAGACTAGCCCCCTCGAGGGCTCGCTTGATGACTCTCGCGGCTGCGCAGTGTGAAAACAGGAGGGCTTAGCGGGGGTCAATGGGTGAAGCCCATGGAGCTCCAGACCAGGCCCCTGTGCGTGTCTCAGAGGGGCGGGTCTCAGCGGAGGTCAGGAGAGCAAGCACACCCCTCGCCCTCTAGAAGCCTCCAGTGGAGCCGCAGGTTAGCCAGGCAGAGGTTTGATTTCCTCCGGAGCCCACCCATCCGAGCCCGGGACACCGGTCTCCGCAGGAACAAACAGCCCCCACCCCGAGCAACTGGCCGGGAACACCCCAGGGGAGGGGTCACACAGCCCGCAGCCCGCGACCCCAGCTTTCTGCCCAGGCCAGGGGGTAACGCACTGCCACTGCCACCGCTCGCATCTCAGAGGCTCCTCCTCGCCTTTACAGTGAGGGCCGCTCTCTGGCTTAGGGCACTTCTGTAAACAAAACAAACTTGTCCGTCCTCCCTCAAGTTCAGGGGCGTCTCCAGCTCCCAAGTCCCCACGTCAGGACAACCGGCAGGGTTTATCACTTCTCCTCCTCGAGACTGGGCAAGGGAGTCTGGGCCCCAAGCTTGTATGCAAGGATCCCTGACAAACAGGGGGGAGAGGCTACAGCAGGGTCCTGCCACTCTTGTGAGGCGCCTTCTAGAGACAGGGGCAGGGAAGGGAGACCCCTCTCGGGGATCTTCTCCTCCAGCTCTTGTTCCTCACTCACATCCAGGCAACAGCGCTGTGTGTGTCCCACCCCCCACCCCCAGCCAAGCCAAGGCATCTTTTTGTAAGTGAACACGCAGGGGGGCTGAGAAGCTCTTTAGGCACCACACACCGGCGCAGCCACGTCCCTCGGGCCCTTTGCCCCCACTTTAGGGGGCGATGCAGTTGCTTCTCTTTGGGGCCTGCCCCAGGCCCGCCCCGCAACGCACAGTCCCCGCGGCCAGGTGGGCTCCTACCTGCTTGAGCAGGAACCGGTCCTGGGCGTTGGCGCGCAGGGCGATGGCCAGGTGCACGGCCGACAGGAGCACTCCGCTGAGGACGGCGGCCCGCATGCGCACGGGCAGCAGCGTGTAGATGGTGTAGATGAAGAACACGGTCCACCAGATGCCCTCGGAGGCGCTGCGCGGCTGGGGCAGCAGCAGGCCCACCACCTGCACCGCCAGCACCACGGCGATGAGCGCGTAGCAGGCCAGGCCCATGTGGTCCTGGTGGAAGGCGGCGCGGTTGCAGAGCACGGCCATGACCAGGATGACCCCGACCGCGGCCGCCAGCACGGCCAGGTGGGGCAGCCGCAGCGGGGGCCGCGCCGCGTGGAAGGCCAGCATCACGAGGCACACGAGCACCAGCACGGCCATGAGCATGGTGAGGCTGCTCTGGTTCAGGCGGAAGAAGTAGCGCTGGTACAGCCGCTCCAGCTTGTCCGACGGGAACTTCTTGGAGCGGAAGATCTGCAGCAGCGCGCGGCAGCAGGCGCCCGGCCCCGCGGGGCCGTCGCCGTCCGGGGCCCCGCGGTCGCCCCCGGGGGCGCCGGCCTCGGGCTCGGGCTCGGGCTCGGGCTCGGGCTCCGCGCGGCCCCGGCCCCGCCGCTCGTCCAGGCCCAGCTCCACCGAGCGGGGGCGCACCTCCGCCCCGCCCGCCGCCGCCGGGCCGCCGCCGCCGCCCGCAGGGGGCGCCCGGGAGCTGCCCCCGCCCGCCGCGCCCCGCCGCCGCCGCCGGCTGCCGCGCCCGCAGTCGTCGCCGCCGCGCTCCTGCCAGGCCGACCTGGAGCGGAAGCTGAAGCCGAAGCCCCCGGCCAGGGGGTCGTCGCCGCCCAGCGGGGGGTCGTCGTCGCCGCGCCAGCGCTTGGCCAGGCGCTGCTGCTGCACATGCTGCTGCTGCTCGTGCTGCTGCTGCTCGTGCTGCTGCTGCTCGTGCTGCTGCTGCTGCTGCAGCTGCGGGGTCACCGCCCCCCCGGGCTTCTTGCTGCAGCCGCGGGTCGCGCCCCCGGCGGCGTGCGGGTGGCCGTTGGCGCGGGCCTCCGCCTCCCCCCACGCCGCGCGGTGCTCCGGGCCCCCCCGGGTCGCCGCGCAGCCCGGGGGGCTCGCGCTCCGGGGCCCGGACATGCCCCCCGCGACCTGGTCGTCGTCGTCTTCCTCCGCCCCCGCGGGCCGCGCCGGGGGTCTCCCGGGGGACGGCGGGCGGCCGAGCAGGGGCACCAGGCTGGGGTCACACGTCGGGGGCGGCCCGGGGCCCTGCGCCGCGGCGGGGCATCTCGGCAGCCCCGTCCTGAGCGGCGAGGCCGAGGGCAGCAGCAGGCGGGCCGGCGCGGGCAGGCACAGCCCCGCGGTGGGAAGCGGCGGCCGCGCGGAGCCCCGGGAGGTGGAGTCGGCCCCGGGCTGGGGCGGCGGCGGCGGCGGCGGCGGCGGCGGCGGCGGCGGCGCGCAGGGGGCGCCCGGACTCGCGGCTCGCGCGGAGCTCGGCGGGGACCGGAGTTGCGGGCGAGGCGGGACGGAGCGGCGTCCTTGCGGCCGGCGGGGCCGGGGCCGGGGCCGGGGCCGGGGCCGGCGGGGCCGGGCGCGGAGGCCGCCTAAGCGGGGCCCGGCGGCGAGGCGGCGAAGGCGAAGGCGAAGGCGAAGGCGAAGGCGAAGGCGAAGGCGAAGGCGCGGGGGTCCCGGCGCGCAGACCCGGCGGGCGCCCCTGGCTCGCGGCGGACCCGGAGCGACTGGGAGGTGCGGGCGCCAGGCAGCATTATGTCCTTACGAGGGGTGGGGAGGTGGGATGGGGGGCGGGGAGGACGGGGAGGGGGCGGCGGGCGGAGCGACGCTCGGGGCCCCGGGGGGTGGGTCCTGGAGCCCGGGGGCGCCGCCGCCCGCACCCCCACCTCCCGCGGCGGGACTGCGAGCCGGGCCCCGCGCCGAGCCCAGCCGAGCTCTCGGGCGCCCGCGCGCGGGGCGGGGGGGCGGGGCGGGGCGGGGGCGAGGCCGGCTCCTGCGGCGCGGCCCTGGCCCTCTCGCCCCCTCCCCTCCCCCTCCCCCTCCCCCTCCCCCTCCCCCTCCCCCCTGCCCTGCCCTCCCCCCGCCGCGCGGAGCCCAGCCGAGCCCAGCCGAGCGGGACCCGCCGGCCCGGAGCGCCGACCCCGCAGCCCCCTCCCCGCCGCCGGCTGCCGGCCTCCGCGGCGGGCGCAGGGGTCTAGGCGGAGAGCGGGCCGCGGGGCCTCCGCAGGCGGGCGCCTCCCGGGGAGCGCGGCATCCGGAGGGCGAGGCCCAGCGCTCGGAGCCGCCGCGGCCCGGGGGCGCTCCGGGGAGGCCCGCGGGAGCCCGGCTCGGGGCGCGCCAGGCACGCTCCTCCCTGCGCGCCCCCCGCCCCCCGCCCCCCGCCCCTGCGCCCCGCCGGCATCCCCAGGCCGCGCCCCGCGCAGGGTCCCCAGCGCCCCTTCCTCACCTAGAGGGCTCGCCGCGCCCCCTCCCTCCCGGGCGCCTGCAGCCTCGTCCTGAGCCCCGACCCGCGGCGGGGAGCGGGGGGCGGGGGCGGGGAGGGGGAGGGGCGCGCCCGGCCCCGGCCCTCCCCCGCCCCCCTGCTTGGGTCCCGGCGCCCCCAGTCCGAGCTCCCCTCTTTTGCATCCCCCTCGACTCCCCCTCCCCCCTTCAGCCCAACTTCAGCCCCCGCGCCGCGCCCCCCCTTCCTGGCCCGGCTCGATTGGCCGCTTCCCGAGCTGTCAGACTGGAGCCCCGCGCTCTTATTGGGCGATCCTCCGGCCGGGCGGCCGTGCCGAAGGAGGGCGCACCGGGCCGGGGCCACCGGGCAGCCACTGCCGCAGGGAGCGGGAGACCGGCGGCCCCCGAGGCCCGGAGGGCCAGGCCCGCAAACGGACGGGGCGCCCGGAGACTCGGAGGACCTCGGACACGCGGGAAGCCAGGGACGGAGAGGATGGAGATGCAGTGGGTGAGGCCGAGGCCGAGGCCGGCGGGGCGCGGCGGGGCGGAGGGTACCCAGGGGGAGCCCGGGGAGCACCGCGCCGCGGAAGAGCTTTTCGGATGCTCACACTTTTTCTTTCTGGTCTTCTTCCTTCCTTCCTTCCTTCCCTCCCTCTCTCCTTCCTTCCTTCCCTCCCTCCCTCTTTCCTTCCTTCCTTCCTTCCCTCCTTCCCTCCTTCCTTCCCTCCTTCCCTTTCCTTCCTTCCCTCTCTCCTTCCTTCCCCTTCCTTCCTTCCCTTCCTTCCCTCTCTCCTTCCTTCCTTCCCTCCCTCC